>NW_025421389.1:10000000-20000000 GCF_011764305.1 Mustela putorius furo
ATCAGGTTTCATTGCACAATTGCATAGATGAGCTTTAAGTTGGGTTTTCTGACTTTTTGGTTTTGTTTTCCTTGTGGGCACCCAACCTCTCCGAGGCCAAGCAAGATCTTTCAGCTTAGGATTGCAACAAGTCAGATATTACAGCAGAGGAATAAAGACAGTAGAAATAGACCACCAGGTGATCTTCCAGCTCTTCCTTCACCAGTCTGTCATCCCAAACTCTGTTACTTTCAACATCCAAAGAAAATTACTTATTCCCAAAAAAGAAAGAATTTAATTAGCAGCCTTAACATTGTCATTAAACTTTTGGACCTTATCTCCTCTTACTATGTCACCACCATTCACATTTCTTAAGATATAAAAATGAAGATCATCTCCTGCCATGGTCATTTACAGTGACAACAATCTTCTACTCTGTCCAAAAAAAAAAAAAAAACATTTTTCACAACCACTTCACATGGTTTTTTCCCCCAAGGATTATGTAAGGCATTTCCACTTGTCTTGATAAATGTAACCTAAATATTAAAATATTTGGGCCTTGGTGGGGGGGGGTGATGGATATGTGTATTTTAATTTAAGTAATGGACAGACTACAAGAAATTAGAGTTCTGTGGTTAAAGACATTTGTTTCTCTCTTCTCTTTATTGTTTGACTCTCTTATCTCCTAAATAGAAGAAGGTAAATGGAATACACCCAAGGAGCTTCTAAGTTGCCAAGGCTCAAGATACAAAATTGGTAGGCATGGAACTGTTCTAAATAAAACACACCTGGTAACTTCTGAAGCCACTTCTCAGAGCACTATTTGAGGAGCCCACCGCATGCCAATATTCTTCAAGGATTCCGTCAATTATAAAATTCTCTGATCCAACTCAGTCTTTAAAAATGAGGAAGAAAAGGAAAGAAGTGTTCAAAGAACCAAACAAGGATCAAAAGCCATACTCCTTACTAGTTCATTAAAACAACCATGCAATTTATTTTTTCTTCCTGTAACTTGGTGTTCTATATCTGCAAAATGGAGAAAATATGGGGCAAATGAGGATCCAAATGGTTAATGATGTTGGTAAAACAGGTTCCTTTCTCTTAATGGTTTTGTTAGGCCTCTCACAAAGTCACCACCCCCACCCCTAATACTAAAACATATGGGCAGTGTTAGACACACATAAGAGGAGGGTAAAGCACTCAGTCAGTAGAGGCAGGGTGAGCTGGGGTCAGAAGGCAGGACCGGACAGGAAGCAGAAATCTCAGATAGGCAGGAGTAATGGGATGGCTACAACTGGTTTTCCCAAGCCTCATCTGTGCTAATTTGATTGGACACAGTTAAAAAGGGAGAAAGAAAATGAATTTTTAAAAAAATAGATTAAGAAAAAGAGCTTTTCCAAATGGGTGGGCAGGGATCTGGTCCCCTGGCAGGGCAAGAGGCCCACAGCCCAAGAGGCATGTCTTCAAACCAGCCGAGCCCACTCTCCTGCTGTGGCAACTTCTTCCCACGGAGCTCAACTGTGCTTTCTGCACCTTGAACCCATTTAAGGGACTTTTTTTTAAGGGGGTTAGCAAATTGTTATATAAAAAGAACCAAAAAAAGGGAAGAGAAAAAAATAAAATCATTTCATCAGCATAAAAAAAAAAAAAAAGTATCCCTTTAATTTAGCCAGACAAAGAATTTTCAAACTCCATCCAGCCATGAAATCAGTTATACCACCCACATTTCACATGCTTCCCCAGTCCTTACTGCGGCTATTCTACTCCTCCGGCTCATCCCATCCACCCTCACCCTACCCAGCACTATGCCTCACTCACCACCCTCAAACCCAAGCATCCATCTGAAGCAAACATGAGGACCCAACAAACCCTCTTCATACATATTCACAAGTGAAGATCCCCGCACATACAGCTGCCTCCAACCCTCACCAAAAGTCTCTAACATCTAAGAGAGAGGTCAGCCATGATACCCAGCTTGCTCCCCATCCTCTTCCAGTGAAACTCTTCAATGCACAACTCCCTTTTAGGAAGTAGCTGTAGGAGATGGTTATTCTATCTGGTAAAGAGCTGTAGTTGATTGCCCAAAGTAAATGACCCTGAATGTGGCTGGGTAAAAGGTAAATTGCACATATTCATTTATCTCTTACAAATCCTGCCTGAGGGGGTTAGGCAACATTCATTTCATTCTCTCTTATCCCTAGGGTGAGCTGTGAGTCTGCATATAATGCTCCATTCACACACACTTGGATTGCCTCCTTTATCTTCCTGCCTAAGCTTTTTTCTTTGGTACAGCAAGTGCCAGAAGATAAGCTTCTGAAACAAGTCAGATACTGAGAGCAGCATTCCCACCAGCCCTGGAGAGCTTTCACACAGATCAGTGTCCTGGCATGGGCCTGTTCAGTCTACAGAAGGAAGTGCGATAATAAAGGAATGTGGCTTTGAGTCACTGTCCCTCAGGGAAGGGGAGACAGGAAGAGAAAGGCGGAAAAGCAGAGTTAAAGGTCATGTAGAATTACTACTTGATAATACCACCTGCTTTGTGACAGTGAAGTTACAAAGTTACACATGGTAATGCGGGCTTTGAATTCTGGGCTCTGTGTAACTGAATCTTGGGCTGAAAGTTAAACTATAGTTCTGGTCTATAGAAGTTGCTGGAACTTTTTCCATAATGCCAATACTCTAGTGATAAAGGGAACCATAGCCTCCCCAAATCTACTCCTCCAGTTGGACGAAACTTAAGAGTGTGATCTGTTAAAATGGGAAGTGGGGAAAATACTCCTTCTCTCTTAATCCTTATGGAGCCAGTTTGATTCCTTGAAGTCCTAGACATGAGAGTCTTAACTCTGATCTTTGGAGAAACTTAGGGCACTCAGGAAATTCTTTCCTTTTATTTGGAATAGCCATAGTTTCTGCTGGTGAAGTTCTACAGGGTTTCCAAAGACACCATGGTTGTGCATGCTTTAGCAAGATTCCTAGACCTAATGAAGAGATAACATGAAGAGGAAGAAAATTTAAAGGGCAGCAGAAAGACATGGATAATAAACTACGTGTTGACTTCATTCTAACATACCACATCTTTAGCCATCCACATAAAAAATTTTTTCTGGAGAGTTGATAAGATGTAAAGGCAAGAGAAGGAGTTTTACCTCTTCTTCCTTCTTTCATTCTCCAGCGTCTGGATTAGGAAGTAACAAACTAAAAGTCAGGGAGCAAGAAAGAGAGGGAATCAAAGCAAAACTTCTGTATTGCTCCCTCTCTGGATAAGTCCAGTACTCTAAAAATCACAAGCTGGCCCTTTGAAACAAGATAAAATTTCTCAGCCCATATTAGGGCTAGAACCAAATTTTCTCATTATAGTAAATCAGGACAGATGTCATCAGAATCTCAATGAAGCTCAAATCCCACATCCCCATGCAGATCCCCCAACCATCCCCTCTGATTTTAGGAGGTAAATCCATATACAGGTTCCAAGACAACCCAAATAAGATACATAAAAGGACAAATGAAGGGTGCCTGGGTGGCTCAGTGGGTTAAAGCCTCTGCCTTCGGCTTAGGTCATGATCCCAGGGTCCTGGGATCGAGCCCCACAACGGGCTCTCTGCTCAGCAGGGGGCCTGCTTCCCTTCCTCTCTGTCTGTCTCTCTGTCTACTTGTGATCTCTGTCTATTAAATAAATAAAATCTTTTTAAAAGAAGAAAAGGAGAAATGAAGGAAAGAAAGAAAGAGGGAGGGAGGACGGAAGGAAGGAAGGAGAAAGAAAGAAAGTAGGAAAGAAAGAGGGGGAAGTAGGGAGGGAAGAAAGAAGGAAGGAAAGGAGGGTGGCAGAGAAGAAGGAAAGAAAGAAGGGGGGAAAGGGAGAAAGAAAGGCTCTGGGTTTTTTAACTTGGGTCTAACCAACATGAGTGTAATTTATGGCATTTGTCAAAGCAGGGAAAAGCTGAAAAAGTCAGAGAGGTAAAGGGGTCCTGTCCCTCTTACCCACCTCTGATGTACACACTATAAAGTAAAAAGGCAGAAATCTCTCCGAGAAAGAGGGAATCCTATTTACAGTTAAGCAATTGTATCCATTTTCACTTAAAGGAAAATGGTAAACAATTTTCAGAGAAGAAATCGGAGAAGAAGAGACCAATCAAGAACTCAAAATATGGATGCTTCCAAGTGTGGCCAAGAAAACTCCTTAGTCCCTCACCCCTCAGAATTACTATGAAGCCAGAAGAGAGCAGCTATGGAGAGCAAATGCCTTTGAGAGCCAGGCCTGGAATGTCAAAGAACATGGTAGATGTTTGGGTTTGGGGGCCACCCAGAATACAAACACTCTCAAACTAGGGGAAGAAATCCCAAGTTCTGTGGAAGACAGGGTCCTTCTCATGGAAGCCAAAGGAGATACGTAGTTCTTCCTCCACCTTCCCTGACAGCTAGAGAAAGGACATATGACCTAAGTGTGGTCAATCAGAAACTTCCACACAGAATTTAACTCTGAGTTAAAAGTCAAGGATCAGTTAGAGGTTATCAGGAGACCCTCCTTATTTTGGAAAGTTTCAAGGGTCAATGGTGTCCAAAAGTGTAATAATCAGAAGCAGCCACCTAAGTCCACTGCTCCCATGGTGGAACTTGGGCAGAGTCTTGCCTTTCTTGATATCCCAAACTGTTTCACTAATCTTCCCATAGATTTCAAGTGTCACCATATTACTTAACTATAAAGAAGGATGAGATCTTGCTACTGGCAACAATATGGACAGACCCAGAGAGTATAACACTAAGTGAAATAAGTCAGAAAGAAAAAAACAAATACCATATGATTTCACCCATATGTGGAACCTAAAAATAAATAAATAAATAAATAAATAATGAATAAACAAACAAAAAGCAGAATCAGACTTACAAATACAAAGAATAAGCTGGTGGTTGTCAGAGGAGAGGGGTGTGGGAAATGGGCAAAGTTGGTGAAAAGGGGTAGGAGATATAGGCCTCCAGTTATAGGATGAATAAGTCATGAGAATAAAAGGGACGGCATTTGGAATATAGTCAATTGTGACAGATGGTAGCTGTACTTGTGGTGAGCATAGCATAACCTACGACTTGTTGAATCACTATGTTGTATACCTGAAAGTAATGTAACATTGTGAATCATATACTCAAATTAAAGCAAACAGCCATCAAGTATCCTTCCAATAAATTATTTTTTTTCTAAATTAATCAAATTGGCTTCTTTTCATTACATCTTAGAACCTCACTAATTCTGAATTATGACAGGAAATGTATCAGAAGAGACTCCCCTGTTTGTTTTGAGGTACCCATCTAACCCTATCTAAGAGCCCATCAAGTACCCTTTTCTCTGGTGATGTTCACCAGACAGTGAAGAGTTACCTGTTCACTGGGCAGTGAGCAAATAACTAAGGAAACTCTTACATTTGTATTGATTTCACACACCACGTGGGACTCTGCTCCTAACCCACAACTCAACATTCTGCCCTCTGGGAAAGGACATGTTCACACTCACTGCACACTCACGAATGACCTCATTTCGTTTGGTGTCCTCCTTTCTTATTTCCTTTATTCCAATGATGTTTTCAGCAAAATATCTGTCTGTAAGACATAAGTGTTCTATAACCCACAGAGAATGATCTGAGAAAGGGAGTAGGTCTCAAAGCCTTCTACCGGTTTCCACCAGGGCCATCTTGCCCACACCTCTCCACTCCAAACCATTTGCTGTGACCCCATGCGTAATTCTGTTGTTTTTCCCCACAAGGCCTTCTTGAAGAGAGAAATTTCACTCCACCAATCGAGTTTTCTCTTTTTCTCCAAATTCCTGTTCAAAATCTCCCTCTTCTGTGGAATCTGGCTCCAGAAATCAGGGGCTGAATGGGTCTCTGAGTGCATCATGGTGTGTTCTTTTTCTCCTTCTCCAGGAATTCCTGACTTGTTCTCCATGGCCCCACACCCAAAAATCTCCACTTAACCTGACTAGCTTCTACTTCTTTGAATTTAGCTCAGGTACCACCAACTCCAGGAAGTATTTTCTGACCCATCCAGGGTATATCAGAGACTTCTCCTCTCCCGTCTCCAGATACCTCATGAATACTCCATCATTGTATTTACCATGTGTGTTCTACTCTCCTTATGTGTTTGTCCTCCCAGGCAGATCATGAGCAACTCGGCAGCTGGCACTTTGTCTTCCTCATCTTCTTACACCAATACTTGGTGCAGTACTGGGCACGTAGTGAGGGTTCGATAAACATTTGTTGAATGAGTGAGTGCGTGAGTAAGTCAGTACTGGGATTCAGCCCCAAATCTGAACTTACTCTGCCCCTGACACCTCATCTGTCAGAAGAGTAAATACAGAGTGTTCACAAAGGTCATTTCCATCCCCAATATCTTGGGAATCATTTAAGTTTTCCCTCATGAATCCCATGGAACAACAGTAATAGTCATAGCTAATATTTACTGAAGAGTCAACAAGGCAGCTACATTGCTGAGCACTGGGTAGGGTTATCTCATTAAACCTAGCCAAAGCCTAAACATGCTTCTGGTATGTTTGTGTGATAGCTGTACAGTAACCAAGTGCCCAGCATCATAGGTGAGTAAGAGGGGGGTGGACGCATATACGGAGCAATTTAAAAAGGAGACAGTCAAGTAAAGGGAAAAGAAGGGGGCAAGTAATTGGATGTGGTTTTCCTGCCAGAAGAGTCTTGAGGAGAAAGCCAGGAGAGAAATAGGAAGGAAGGTCACAATTGTTGAATGCTCCCCTGTGCATCCTCACGAAAACCCAGGAGCAAGGCATTGGTATTCTTTACTAAGAGGAAAACTAAGGCTCAGAGTAGTGAAGGAGTCCATCAGAGTCCTGTAAATGGAGGCAGAGTTCAAAAACCCAGGCCTGTTTGATTGACAAGGTTGGTTCATTCTCTGCCCCAAGATGGGAAAGGTCTGACTCTAGGAAAACAGTCCCCAGAGCAAACACTCAGAGCTCTGTCCCAGAGCTTCCCTCAGCCTGTTCTCCCAGAGGAAGTGATTAAAATCACACAAACAGTCACGGCACAGCTGGCCATTTCCAAGGGGACTTCTAATGTTATCTAGGCTAACCTACCAAGGTGGATTATCACTTTGGAATCTAAGAAACCGAATGCCAGGCCTCCATTAACTCTTTGTTGGCTAGTGACCTTCGGACTTGGGAAACTGTAAAGCATTAAACAAATATTAGATACTGTCATTATGGATGATCTGGGAATCCTGGCTTTAATGTACAGTCAGATATGATCTGGCCCTGGATGTTGGTCCCTTCAAGCACGCCAGTGCCTTCAAAAAGGACAGCATGTCTCAGCTAAGCCTGACACAACCTCTCCAAGTCTTCCTGGTCTGTTTATTTGTTCTAAGCATCTGTTTGGTTAGAGAAACACGACAAAAACTGGAAGACTGGTGTCCCTGTGCCTGCAAACCTCCCCTTCAGCTGGACAGATGGGCCAGAGAGCCCGGCTTACAGGAGTGGGGGCGCTAAACAAAACGCAGATGGTCAGCTGACTGAGGCAGGCAGCTCCACGTGCCGGAGGTTGAGCAATGTCACAGACAGCTCCTTCAACACTCCCTCACCATCGCTGTGCTGACCCCTCGGGCAAAGAGCTGATGGCTAGGATGGGCATGACGGCTTAGAAATAAACCAGCTCCAATCCTCTCCCCCCCACCAGCCCCCCTTCCCACACTGGCTAGATTCAGCACTGTTGTCATCAGGAACGCCTGGAGCCTGGACTATAGTCAGCCGATAGGAACCATGCATGTGTTGGGGGGCCCTGACACTGCCGTCTATGATACAGAGTAGGAGGGCTTGGGCTCGGTAGTCCAGATGTGTTCTGGCCTCCTGTACCTGGCCTGGGCAGGCCTGAAATGAAGTGCCTTGCTCTCACTCACTTCCATACCCTGGGAAGTTTGGATTCCTAGGAAGACCTTCCACCCTGCACTCTCCACAGATGCAGATACAATCTCAGAACAGCACTCTGACCAAGACAACTTGTTCTCTGGGAAGCCTCTCCAACTCCCAGGGGCGAAGTTAAATATTCTCATTTCTAACCTCCTGTTTCACCCTGTATAGAGCTCTATTGAGAGGCTGTATGGTGGGGTAATTAAGAGATAGAACCCAGAGGAAGGCTGCCTGGGTTCAAGCCCAGCTATGCCACTTAACAGCATACAGTTGCTGCAGGGATTGCTGAGTTAGTAGAGGTGAAGGGCAAAGGCAAAGTACTGTGTGTGTTTGTATACTATGTACATACACATTTATATCATACTACACAGTGTGTAGTATGCCTGTATATATGTATACACACACAATAACAAATATGTATGCATATGTATTTATGTATATTTATACTTCTAATTTACTACATATAGTTGTATGATTTATATATACAAATTATATTATTATATTAAATACTAATAAATTAATATGTGATTATTATTTTATTATTAATTATGTTCACACTGTATTATATACTAATACATAAAATACACTATTTGTATTCTGAAGGATGAATAATATGACATAGCATCATCTATTTGTCTGTCTTCGTTCGTCACTAGACTGTGCTTTTTTTTAATTTTTTTAAGATTTTATTTATTTACATGACAGACTGAGATCGCAAGTAGGCAGGGCAGAGAGAAGGGGGGAAATGGGATTCCTGCTGAGCAGAGAGCTGGATGCGGAACTCGATCCCAGGATGCTGGGGTCATGACCTGAGCCGAAGGCAGAGGCTTTAACTCACTGAGCCACCCAGGTGCCCCTAGACTGTGCTGTCCTAAGAGCAGGAACCATGACTTCTATATTACCTAGCCCCTAAGCCAGGGTTTGGAACACAGTAGGTACTCAGTAACCAATTGATGAATGAATAAAAAACAAAATACTGTGTTGCCTACCCCAACATACATACTATCAACTGAGGCAGAAAAATCCAACTCACTACCCACTCCTCCAGAATCTTTTTAATTTCCCAACAGAATCTCAAATAGAACGTTCCAGTGGAGGCCTGGCTTTAATTTTAAGAGATAAAGAGAGCCAAGTGCTGGAAAAATGCGTTATCCTAGTTTTCAAGCCCTTTTCTCCTTAATCCCCCAAGACTCCCACTCCTGCCTTCCCTCTCCAGCCCCTCCCTGGCTACACCCCATGCTGTCCCGTCCTCCACCCCTGGGCGGCCCTCCTTTCCCACACAGTTTGTGACACCACTGCCTGCTCCCAGGGATACAGAGGAAACTGGCTACCTCAGAGGCCAGGCAGGCCGGTGCCATTCCCACGGCCATCATCCATGGCCTTCAACACCAACCAGCTCTGCTGGAAGCAGCCCAGATGCCTCCAACGCTGAGAGTGACATCCAAACCAGAGCCTCCCGTGGCCTGCAAAGCCTCCCGTGGCTAGAAAGACCACACACAGCAGGATATGCACACCCCCACCCTTGGGCCTCACCCCCCACCCAGGCCTCACACAGACACCCACCTCACACACAGTGCTACGCACAAAAGACCCTCTCGGGGGCATCCTTCTGCCTCCATCCCTAGACAAAAACATCACCATTAAGTACACAGCTCACTTAAAACTGTCACTTCCCCAAGTCTACAGAACTTCCTATCATGATCAAATCACGACGGTAGGCCAGAAAGGAGAGCAGGAGTCTTAAGCAAAAATATCACCTTCGGAGCACGTGGGTGGCCCAGTGCATTGGGCATCCAACTCTTGGTTTCAACCCAGGTTATGATCTCAAGGTTGTGAGATCGAGCCCCAAGTCAGGGTCCATGCTCAGCGGCGAACCTGCTTCTCTCTCTCTCTCTCTCAAAATAAGTAAAGAAAAATCTTTAAAAAAAAAAAAAAAATCACCTTCAGTTGCATAGCCTCACAGAAAGACATGAAATTTAAGTGAGCACTGAATGTCAGGTCCTACTCATGCTAGGCACTTTCTAAGAGTGAAAAAGACACAAGCATCTATCCATCTATTTATTTATTTATTTAGGCAAGAACAATGAGGTTCGTGATACCAGTAATTTGACAGTGTACTTGGTGAAGCTTCCATGGTCTCTCTTCCCACCTGGCATTGCCCCAGAACAGCTCCATCTTGGTTTATGTACGAACTTGTAAGTAAACTTTAGTTTGGGGAAAGAACACGATAGCTGAAAATGGATGATCATGCAGTTCCCGTGTCTCATTTCTCTATCATATCCAAATGTAGGGGTTCAACCTGGATGAAGTTTTACTGCCACCTCTTCCCCTCTCCTCCAACCCTCTCTAGCACACACACACTCACATCCACAAACGCCGTCCCTCCCAGGCCAATGCTTATTTGTTCTTGGCTAGGGAAGGGCTACTTATAGATACCAGGCTTAAAGGGCAAAGAAGGCTGAGGTGGCGCCAGTCTTTGCTCTGGGACCAAGAGTTCCTCTGGGAAGCATGCTCATACCGCAGCTGCCGTGCAGCCTCCTGCAGCCTCCCTGGGCCCTGAGGTCGCTTCTTCCTTGGGTTTTTGCAAACCCAGAATTCCATGTTGGGAAATGAGGCCGGAGGGTAGAACAGACGCAATCTCAAGGATATTGTTGGGAAATAGAGGAATCTGTGGAGTAAACACTCCACTGTTCTCAAGTTTGTGTTTCCACAAAAACTCGATACTAGGGAGGAGGATGTATCTGACTTTCTGTAAGTTGTCATCAGATACCACTGCATGCATGACGCAGCATTTGTACTAAGAGGGGATAAAAAAAAGAGAGACTTCCAGGGCGCCTGGGTGGCTCAGTGGGTTAAAGCCTCTGCTTTCGGCTCAGGTCATGATCCCAGGGTCCTGGGATCAAGCCCCACATTGGGTTCTCTGCTCAGTAGGGAGCCTGCTTCCCCCTCTCTCTCTGCCTCCCTCTCTGCCTACTTGTGATCTCTGTCTGTCAAATAAATAAATAAAGTCTTTAAAAAAAAGAAGAAGAATAAGAAGAAGAAGAAAGAAAGACTTTCTGTCTACAAGCATCAAACCAGCTCACTGAAGACATAAGACCATGTCTGCTCTCAGGAAGGCACACATCAACCCAAAGCAGCTTGAAATCAATGTCAAGGGGAGGAAGGAACTCAAGAGGACAGACAGAGAACTCGGGAATTCTCCCTGGAGAGCTGGGACTCCAGCAGGGTCTTAAGCACTTGGACCAGAAAAAAGGGTGAATGGAAAGCATTTTAAAGGACAAAAAGTAACCTGGGGAAGGCCAGAGTGGAAATGAGCAAGAAGTATGTGCAGGATGCTGGCTAGAATGGGGCAGGCTGAGAAGAAACACCAGCATCAGGAGTGGTTACTATGGGATTACTTATGTCAGGCACCTTGTTGATGGATTTATAAAAATAATGTCTTACTCTTCTGAATCATCCCGGGAGGTAAGTAGTGTGGTCTCAGTTTTATAAAGGAGGAAGGTGAGCTCAGAGAGCTTAAGTCACTTGCTCAAGGTCTCATCCCTACCTCCTCCCCTCAAACAAAGCCCGAGCCTACTCTTCTTGAATCAACAAGTTATTTGGGCCCAAACTTCATAATCTCTACAACAGCTAGCGGAGTGTTTTCTCCTACGAGATTGGGAAAGCTTGTGAGGGCAGATTTGATGTTAAAATTCATCTTAATGGTTTCTCCATGGCCCATATCACCTTCAACAAAGCTAGTGATTTCTTCATTCATTCCATTCACTATAGTGAATATAGTAAACTGGTGACCTGAAGGAAATAGATGTTGAAAGTTTTGAATTTCAATTAGCCACTGACTTAATCAAACCACAGCTTTCCAAGAAAGTATCAGGTGAAGCTATGTCTGGCTCGGTGCAGCTCTGCCGAACTGAAACTGAACAGAGTAAATGGCCTTGAACTGCACAAATGAGATGGGAAACCATCCGTGTGCAAGACACTCTGCAGAGGCTTCATTTCTTCTAACTGGAATGCCAACCTGCAAGGCAATTATGTTCTCCTCGCTACGTGAAGAAGAGCCCTGCTGGCTCAGAGAAGCTAAGTAACTGAGGTAAAATCACACATGTAGGATGGAACTTAGACGCAAACCTGGGATCCTGTCTCATTTCGGAGCCTGTGCTGCTGCTGCTGCTGCTGCTGTAGAACATTATACTTTGCATAAAGCCCATGTGCCTGAGCTGCTGAAATGGGGGTTGGGGAGAGGAACTGTCCAGAGGGAGAAACGACTCTCTGCACATTCCCCTGCGGAGAAGCCACTGGCCATACTCCTCCTCCTTGCGGGGGACCTTACCAAAACATCTGTGCTCTGAGGGCTTGAGGCACCACAGACAGCCAGGGAAAATGTGAGCCCTCCCAGGAAGAGCCTCAAGTATGCACAGTACCCATTGCCTCTAGGCATTTCCTTCGTCCACAGCGATGTGTTCAAAAAATGGCCGGAGACGGAAGAACAGCCTCAGGCCTTGGGCAACACAGTCCATAAGCATGAGGAAACGCTGAGGTTGCTGTTAGGCACTGAGCCACAGGGGAGCAGGCAGTGCTTCTCTCAGCAGATCAGACCCCAGACTTGAGCGCTGGGGGAGTGGGGATGAGTGGGAAGAACTGGAAAACATGGCAGGTATTTTCCTGAAATTCCCGGGAAGCACTGGAACGAAGGGAAGTTTAGTCTGTTTTTCTCCCCAGTTCTGGCTATAGGACTCCACGTGGCAGCCCAGTTACCTCACCCTAAGGCAACCCTCACATGACTGGAAGGCAGGGGTAGGAAGTGAGGGGCTACAGGGAACCCCAGCAGTCCCATTTCCTCTGCCCTCTGCTCACCACCTCCTCATCTGCAAGTGCAAACTCAAGGTTGAGCTAAAGGCCAAGCTACTGTGTACAATTTGTCATCTGCACCAATGTGCTCTTTAGAACACAAGGAGGCATCATTAATAATTATGCTGTGACAAAAGATGTAAGTCAGAGCTGTGGCAAACTAGAAATTTTGGTCCCCCTAGTTGGAGGGCTCAGAGCAAAGTTTCTGTGGGGTTTTGTCTTTTAAGGCAAACTGGTTGATTTCAGTTGAAGGCAGAGATTTCCCAAAGATTATTTTAGAACCCTCAAAGTTTTCAGCTCCTTCTCCTCTCTGATCTAAGGGTTTGTAGTCAGTTTCAAAAACAGGTAGGAGGGTGGGGAGACGAGATAAATGGGTGATGTGTATTAAGGAGGGCACTTGTGACGAGCACTGGGTGTTATATGTTAAGTGATGAATCACTAAATCCTACACCTGAAGCTAATATTACATGGTTTGTTAACTAACGGGAATTTAGATAAAAATTTGGAGAAAAAAGAAAAAGAACTCTTTTCTCCCATAACTCATAATAGCTCTGCTCCCTGGGGATTAAATCCCACCTGACACATATCTAGAGAGAGAAGTCTTTAAACATCTGGAAAGGTCCAGGCAAATAATATGCAAAGGTATCCGGGCCTTCTGTTATACCTCCACACACCAATGACTCCAAGGAGAGCCTTAGAGGAGGGCTCAGAAGAGGACAACCGGGAGGTAGAGGAATTAGATTCCAGGCTCGGGGACCATGGGTTCCTAGAACCAAATTCCAGTCCTGCCAACTAATAGCTACCTTGGGCAAGTGGTTAACTCCTATATCTCCATTTTCTCCTCTATAGTTTCTCTGGCTCTGCTATACCAAAAGGCAAACACAGAAGTGGACACTACTGCCCCCCTTCTCCCCGTATGCCACTTCCGTGCTGGGCTACAACCCCCACATCCAAGGAGAGGTGGCAGGGCAGGAAGAATCAACAATGCCAAACTAGGCTGGGTAGGGAGAGGAGGCATTAGGGAGAGCAGGCAAGGAGGAGGCACAAGGGAGTGTCTGTGAAGAGAGAGGTGTCCTCACGTGGCCTTCCCCAAGCTGCCTGGCTGGGAAGCTTTCAAGGGATGGATTTCAGAGCAGAGTGTCACTTTTCAAGATGTCCATCTCATACAGGGCCAGCATCTGTGTGCCGTTGTGGTTTTGGTGAGCTGACTCACTGTCCACGCCCCTCACCCTCACCGGCCCCTGCTCCTCTGGCACTGCTGAAAGACGAGTGACCGGGCTGCCCAGATGTCATCTCTTCCCCGCCACATGAGCACTGACACCTCAGATCACCATATCTTTGTTCAGACCTCAGCCTGAACTGCATCCTGCATTTTGCTAAACAGGAACAAAGACAACATGGCCCTCCTAAGAGCTGGTGACCTGAACACTCACACATGCAGCAGAGCTTCAGTGGGACCTCCATTCATTCTGGTGCTGAGTGGGAAAGAGATAGGAAGAAGATGCCCAAAGGTAGTGTCCTCAATGAACAGAGCTGGAAAGTCGATGCTGGGGCCCCTTGGCCTCCTCAGAAGACAATCCTTTCATCAGATGATTCAACCTCCTCAATACAAGACTCTTTCCACACCACTCAGTGAGCAGACCATGCTCAATAACAGACATCCAGAGCACAATAGCTATTGTGGCCATACGTGGGCCCACGAACCAAGCTCAACAGGCTCTCTACCAGATTCTAGTATTTGGGTTCTGAGACTGATCCAGGGATGATTAAAGAAACAAATTTGCTTCAAGCCCACTTTGAAGCTTGAGAGATCTACACTCCACAACAACTTGGTATTTGGCAATCTGAGTCCCTAGAATCTGCTTGGAACTCAGCATCTGAAACTTTTCTAAGCCAATCTTTCATTGGTCTACCTGAAAGCCAGTCAGCCCCCCACCTCAGCCCTGAAGGACCTGGTAAACCTCTAACCCTTCCAGAGAAGTGTCCCATTCCAGGATTGGTCAAAACCAGTGGTTGTTAAAGAGGGGGTCCCAGGCCAACAGCATCAGCATCACATGGGAACCTTTTAGAAATACAAGTTATTGGCCCCCTCTCCCAACCTATTGAATCAGAAGTTCTGTGGGTGGGCCCACAAATCTGTGTTTTCAAAATCCTCTAGGTTTAAGAACCACTGGTCTAAACTTAGGATCTTCTCTTCCTCCATCAGAGCCAGAATATGAGGGCAGGTTCTAGAGGCAAGGGGACCAGGCAGAGGCCCAGGACACTGCTGCACTCAGGGCAATGGCTGGAGGTAAGGAAAAGGTCTGTTTGCTCTCTAATGAGCTAATAGAGACCCTGGCTTTCCCCAAGCAGCAGAAGTCCAGCAGTCTGTCCCTCTGTATCCTCTCTGAGCATCATCTCTCACCAGATAAGTCTGACCATATGTCACTGCAAACATCACAGCTTGCTCTACCAGAGAACAGATGTTCCTAAGAGTTCAGCCATTTGAACAGAGTTAATGGGCAGCCACAAATCATCAGCTGGAGCCAAGGGGAGGCTGCAGGGGAGATGAGGCCACTTGGCTTGAGCTCTAGCATGAGAACTAGGTGTGTGCTTCATTTGAGCCAGTATGCAGGGCATCAGCCAAATAGGAAGGTCAAGCAAGGCTCCTCCCTGTGCCAGCTCAGAGCTCAGACGGCAGCTGATTCTCACTACTGGAGAGATCCTGAGCTAGGAAAGAATGGATCCCAACTGGCCAGGGTCATATCAACTGCTTCAGTGGGCAGTGTGAAAAGGGCACCATTCCCTCTCCTTTTGCCCCCCTTCCTTTCTCTCTTCATATTGTCTTCACCAAAGTTCTTCATCAAGAGCATGAGTTAAGAAGAGAGGTAGACGGGCGCCTGGGTGGCTCAGTGGGTTGAGCCGCTGCCTTCGGCTCAGGTCATGATCTCAGGGTACTGGGATCGAGCCCCACATGGGGCTCTCTGCTCAGTAGGGAGCTTGCTTCCCCCTCTCTCTCTGCCTGCCTCTCTGACTATTTGTGATATCTCTCTCTGTCAAATAAATTAATAAATAAAATCTTTAAAAAAAAAAAAAAAGAAGAAGAAGAGAGGTAGACAAGGAAGAGAGCCTAGAGAGAAAAATGAGCCTGAGAAGCTCCAAAATGCTGGGGAAATGGAAAGGGAGCCAGCAGCCCGGAGGGGAGCCTTTTCCAACATTACTATTCAGTCTTCCCAATTGCAGTATCCCTCAGTCCTGAACTGAACCTGATGCTAGATACCTCACTGTCCTATGTGCTGAGGCTCTCCCATGGCAGAGGCACCTGTGCTGAGCCCTGGTCATTTTCTACCAATCATGCTGAAGGATGTGAGCCACTCTAACACACCAGAGCACACTCTTCTTTCTTCATGTCCATATCCTTTCTTCCATTCCCACCCATGCCCATGGTGAATGGCCACTTAGATCTGAATCTCTATCTCTGAGAACCCCCTACCAGATCTGGAGTTCAACACTGGAGACCAGTGCTATTCAGTTGGAACCATTTATCTACAACTGAGGTGGGGGGAGGATGGGAACAAGGTAAACTTCCAAGATAGGTATGTGGGGCATTCATACCCAGTCATTTACCAGGAGGATAAAGAGGGGAGAAATCAGCCAGGATTTTTCAGGGAAGAAGTGTAACTAAAATTAGAAGGACTTAAATTCTGGGCCTATTAAATGTGTAAGGAGATGCTAAAATCAGTTTTACTAGAAGAATCAATATAATAAAGACTAGTACCACCATGACTATAAGACCAATCCTGATGTGTGGACCTCACACCACTAATGTTCCAGAACAAATTGCACTACTGTGGGGCCCTTGGGCAGATGAATGCTATAGAAAGGGAACAGAGAGGGCGCCTGGGTGGCTCAGTGGGTTAAGCCTCTGCCTTCGGCTCAGGTCATGATCTCATGGTCCTGGGATCAAGTCCCGAGTTGGGCTCTCTGCTCAGCAGGGAGCCTGCTTCCTCCTCTCTCTCCACCTGCCTCTCTGTCTACTTGTGATCTCTCTCTGTCAAATAAATAAATAAAATCTTTTAAAAAGAAAGAAAGAAAAGAAAAAGAAAGGGAACAGAGTTGTGAGAAAATGTAGAGGAAAAAAGTTCTATGGAGATAGCTGAGGCTGAGTTATCTCACCCTTTTTGCATTTGGGATTACCTTTCAACCTCAGGGATAGTGAGATAGGGTTTCTAGGGAAAATGTACAGGGTTTCCTACTACCAAAAGAAAATAAAGAGACCTGGTGTGTGAGTCACTCCTTAGATGTAAAAATGTCTGTGGCTTAGGTAGATATAGCCACATTATCTATTCCTGGAGAATGTGTGCCTGAGAAGAATGTGCATTTTACTGGTATTGGTTGGAATGTTCTGTATGTTAAGTCCATCTTCTCTAACATGTAATTTAAATCTAATGTTTCCTTATTGATTTTATACCTATCCATTGGGGTTTTTTTTTAAGTTTCTATTTAAATTCCAGTTAGCTAACACACAGTGTAATATCAGTTTCAGGTGTACAATTTAGTGTGCTTCAATATTTCATACAATACATCATGCTCATCACAAATGCCCTCCATGCTCCCCATCACCTATTTAACCCATCCTCTTCATGCACCTCCCTCTAGTAACCATTAGTTTGTTCTCTGTAGTTGAGTCTGTTTCTTGGTTTGCCTCTCTCTTTTTCTCCCTTTGCTCATTTATTTGTTTCTTAAATTCCACATAGGAGTGAAATCATATGGCATTTTAGGGGTGCTGTGTTTTATATGTTTTGGATACTAACCCTTTATCAGACATGTCATTTGCAAATATCTTCTCCCATTCTATAGGTTGCCTTTTAGTTTTGTTGATTGTTCCCTTTGCTGTGCAGAAGCTTTTCATTTTGATGAAGTTGCAATAGTTTATTTTTGCTTTTATTCACCTTGTCTCAGGAGACATATCTAAAAAGAAGTTGCTATAGCTGATGTCAAAGTGGTTACTGCCTGTGTCCTCCTCTACAATTTATATGGTTTCAGGCCTCACATCTAGTTCTTTAATCCATTGTGAATTTATTTTTGCATATGATGTGAGAAAGTGTCCAGTTTCATTCTTTTGCATGTTGCTGTCCAGTTTTCCCAACACTATTTGTTGAAGAGATGTCTTTTTCCCATTGGATATCTTTCCTGTTTTGTCAAAGATTAATTGGTCATATAGTTGTGGGTTCATTTCTGGGTTTTCTATGCTGTTCTATTGATCTGTATGTCTATTTTTGTGCCAGTACCATACTATTTTCATCACTACAGCTTTGTAATGTAAGTTGATGTCTTGAATTGTTATGTCTCCATCTTTGCTTTTCTTTTTCAAGGTTGCTTTAGATATTCATGTTCTTTTGTGGTTCTATACAAATTTTAGGATTCTTTGTTCTATTCTATAAAAAATGCTGTTGATATTTTGATAGGGATTGCATTAAATGTGTGAATTGCTTTGGATAGTATAGAAATTTTTTTTAATATTTTATTTATTTATTTGACAGAGAGAGATCACAAGTAGGCAGAGAGGCAGGCAGAGAGAGAAGGGGAAGCAGGATCCCCGCCAAGCAGAGAGCCCAATGTGGGGCTTGATCCCAGGACCCTGAGACCATGACCTGAGCTGAAGGCAGAGGCTTAAACCACTGAGCCACCCAGGTGCCCCGATAGTATAGAAATTTTAATACTATTTGTTCTTTTCGTTCTGTTTGTTCTTTCAATCCATGCGGATGGAATGTCTGTTCATTCCTTTGTGTGGATGATCTATCCATTGTTGAAAGATCAGTATTTTATTTGTATGAAATACCTTTTTAACATTCCTTCACTTTGAGGGTGCCTGAGTGGCTTAGTCATTAAGCATCTGCCTTCAGATCAGGTCATAATCCCAGGTCTTGGGATCAAGCCCTGCATCAGGCTCCCTGCTCAGTGGGAGGCCTGCTTCTCTCTCTCCCACTCCCCCTGTTTGTGTTCCCTCTCTCATTGTCTCTCTCTCTCTGTCAAAAAAATAAAATCTTTTTTTAAAAATTCCTCACTTTCAACCTATATGTGCCCTTAAAGCTAAAGTGAGTCTCCTGTAGGCAACATAGAGTTGGTCCTGTTTTTTTATCCATTCAGCTACTCTATGCCTTTTTATTGGAGAATTAACCCATTTACATTTACATTTACATTTAAAGTAATTATTGATTGGCATGTGCTTACTAATGCCATGTTGTTCATTGTTTTCTGGCTGTTTTAGAGTTCCTTTGTTCCTATCTTCCTCTCTTGCTCTCTTCCTTTGTGACTTAATGATTTTCTGTACTGATATGCTTTGACTCCTTTCTCTTTATCTTTTGTGTATCTACTACAGATTTCATTTGTAGTTACTATAAGTCTTGTATAAAACATCTGTATTTTAAGCCCATAAAAACTATTTATCTTTACCAGTGAGTTTCATATTTTCATATGTTTTCATGTTACTAATTAGCATCCTTTTGTTTCAACTTAAAGAACTCCCTTAACATTTATTTTAAGGCAATGAACTCTGTCAGCTTCTTTTTGTCTGGGAAACCCTCCATCTTTCTTTCAATTCTGAAGGACAGTTTTGCCATGTAGAGTATTTTTGATTGGCAATTTTTTCTGTCAGAACCTTAAATATATCATACCATTTCTTTCTGACCTGCAAGGTCTCTGCCAAAAAATCTGTTCATTGTCTTATGGGGGTTCCTTTGTGTACCAAGTTGCTTCTTTCTTGCTGCTTTTTGTTGTTGTTGTTGTTCAAATATTTTATTTATTTATTTATTTATTTGATAGGAAAGAAAACACAAGTTGGGAAGAAGGGAAGAGAGAGAGAGGGAGAAGTAGATTCCCCACAGATTAGGGAGCCTGATTCGGGGTTCAATCTCAGGACCCTGAGAGCATGACCTGAGTCCAAGGTAGATGCTTAACTGACTGAGCCACCCAGTCACCCCTCTCTTGCTGCTTTTAAAATTTTCCCTTTGTCTTTAACTTTTGACAATTTAATTATAATTTGTTTTATTGTGGATCTCTTTAGTTCATCCTCTTTAGTATTCTTTAGGCTTCCTGGATCTAGAGGCCTGTTTTCTTTCCCCAGCTTAGGGAAGTTTTCAGTCATTATTTCTTTGAATAAGATTTCTACTTCTCTCTCTAGAATAGCTTTAAAGTATACACTCATTTGCTTGATGGTGTCCTTAAGTCCCTTAAGCTATCTTCACTCTTTTGTTCATTTTTCTTTTTGCTCCCCCCGATTGAATGATATCCCTTGCACTGTCTTCTGGTTCATTGATCTTTTCTTCCACTCAATCCAGTGTGCTGGATTCAATAGAAAACTTTTATTGAATTTTTCAGTGCCTTTATTGTATTTTTCATTTCTATGATTTCTGTTTGGTACATTTCAATGCTTTTTATCTCTATTGAAATTCTCACTTTGGGGGCACCTGGGTAGCTCAGTGTGTTGAGCCTCTGCCTTTGGCTCAGATGATGGTCTCAGGGTCCTGGGATTGAGCCCCGCATTGGGCTCTCTGCTCAGTGGGGAGCCTGCTTACCCCTCTCTGTCTGCGTGCCTTTGGCTACTTGTGATATCTATCTATCTATCTATCTATGTCAAATAAATAAATAAAATCTTTTTTTAAAAAAAAGAAAAAAAAAGAAATTCTCACTTTGTTAATACATTATTCTCCTGACTTTAGTGAGCACCTTTATTTCCATTAATTTGTACTCTATATAGAACAAATCACTTATCCCTAATTCATTAAGATCAGTTTCTAGAGATTGATTTTGTTCTTTTGTTTGAAACATATTCCCCGGTCTCTTCATTTTCCTTGACTTCCTGTATTAGTTTTTGTGCATTAGCTAAAACAGCCACCTTCCTTAGTTTTGACAGGTTAGTCAAAACTAACTAATTGTTGGATGTCCATTCTAGCTTCTATCAGGGAGAAATTGAGAGCTGGGTGTTTTTGTCTATTCTGACAAAACAAGCAGAATAGACTCTGTGCTGAGCCAGAGGTAATAGTCACTGGGAATGCTTATGTGCCTAAATAAAACCATCTCTTTGTTTTGTGTGGCTCCAGGGAACTTTTTTTAAATACCAAGCCCCACTGACTCTCAGAGCTAGGTGATTTGAGATCCAGTCTCTTGGACAGCAGATATAATATTTGGGGTACCAAATATGTTGACAAGCTCCCTCCAGAAATAATATAGAGACTTATTTTTGCTGTTGAAGTGAGCTGGAGGCGGATGGTGAGGGACATATACACACATCCTGCACCCAGGAGGATCCAAATCAGCTCCCAAGTGCAGAGTAGCTGTAGGAAGTGCTTGCACATCCATTTGAAAACTGTTTCTGTTGTTATTGGTTTTTTGTTGTTGTTATTATTTAATATTTTATTTGGTACTAGTAAATATTGAGCTTCATGGGCTATCACAGCTACAGTATGAAGGCTCATCCCCAGGTGAGAGCCTTAAAAGTTGGAGTGTTAGATGTATGGACAAGCTCCTTCCGGTAGAAGCTAGAAGTCTGGTTTTATTATTGTAGTGGGACAGAAGGAGACAGCAGGGGAAATGTCCCCCAGCTCTTTCAGGCGCCCGCAAGGCTCTCGGTCAACACCCAGATGCAGACTTATTAGAAGTTGGATGCTTAGGCAACAGCTGGGAAAATATAGTCAAACCTTTTCCAGGAAAAATCTGGGAGATGGGCACTTTTGTCTTCTGCCACTATACTGTGTCCAATGAGATAACCACAGGAAGTGCTTGTGTGCCCATTTAACAACTTCCTCTCTGCTTACTATAGTCCTACAGGACTTCTGAATGCAAGACACATTGGCTCTTAGAAGTTATTTGGGGACCATACCTTGGGTGACAGATTCAAAAAGTTGGGATTCTAGATGTGTGATACAAAGTCTTCACTCCTCAGGGAAAAACTGGGAGTTAGGAGCTGCATCCTGATGATAAGCACTGTGTTGGGAGTGAAGTTTATGGTGAGAGTATGTCTAAGCCTTTCTCGCCTATTTTAATGTCTGTATTTTCTCAGACCTGAGGTGTTTCTGGATTTTTTTCAGAGGTAATTGGTCCATGTGTAAGTGTCTACTCAGTACATCCATGGGAGAAAATCAGGAGCTTCCTGTGTTGCCATCATGGTGACATCTGAAGTAGTTCCATGAAAATCAAACCTCTTCCCCACAGTTTGTCAGGGCAAGTGTGGATCATATCTCCCAAGTATTAAGATATTAGCCCAAGAGAGAAAGAGGCAGATTAGGGTGTCTTATAAATTTGTTAAGAGGTTTCACCTAATTGGAAGAAAGTTCCCAGCTTCAAGAGGATAGAGATTAATTCAGAGGTCTGTAGGAGTTGAAAGCAACCACCAACATGAGGCCTTAAGTCTGGACACATAGGCAAATAGACACAACAAATATTACCTTACAATATATGGCATGTTCAGTGACATTACACAATACTTTCAGTGTGTTAGCCCTCATTTGCAGGGCAATGTGTAAAATTTCAGTGGGTATGATTATTTTAACATAGTATTTTCAATTTTCATCCATTATTTTATACTGATGTTCTGCCTCAAATTATTTAGGGTTTTGATTTTCGCTGAATAAGTTTATGCTTTTAGCATACCCCAAAAAAGTAATTAGAAAGATACAATATTTTAAGAAAAAGAAAATAATATTGTCTAGATTTCCTTTTTTATGGCCCCTGTAGATTAAAAACACAGCCACCAGGTTAAGGGGTCTGCAGAAGGGAGTGGTGTTAAGAATGTGGAAAAACCCACCAAAGTACCCGCAAGTAGAGAGTGCTCTACACACCCCAAGCACAGAGCCACTTTGGGACCTTTCCAGTCAATAAGGACCTTTCCTATGTCTTTCCTTGCTTTTCTCACCACTCTTCCCCCCACTTTCCAGCCAGGATAAGAAGAGAAACCAACCAGGAATTGAGGAAGGAAGATGAAAAGAAAAAGCTAGAAAAATGAAGAACCAACCACATCCCCTACTTCCATCCCAGTGTCAGCTACAGGGGGGAATCCTACCTGAGGCTCACTTGAGCCAAAAGAAGGTAGGAGACAACACAAAATCCAGTTCAGAATGATTATTGTCTTTGCCTGGACATTGCAGTTTCTGAATTGAGGCTCTTATGGACTTCATGTATTGGTAAAATGTATCTGCTAGGCATTTCCTTCTAAGGCAATGGAAGATTGTAGCAGTTGAATAATTTTAAAGGTAAAATAAAAAGTTGTATTTTGATCGTGTCATGAGTTGTGAATGTTTATAGAGTACTCACTACATTCTGGTCATTTTCCTTGAAATATCTAATATAATCCTCACAACAGTAACTCTGAGAGTCTGAGCATTGTTATCTTCCCTTTCATAGCTGAGGGAGTTGAAGCTCAAAAAGCTTAAGAAATTTTTCCAATGACACCCAAATTCAAGTAGAGAATCTAAGACTGACCTAACATGTCTCTGATTCCAAAGTCCTTGCCTTTGATCATTTCAAGCTTGACACATTCTTTCTGCCTGTGGGTTCATCACAGATTCTAAAATGTGGGTGAGGGAACCAAGGAGCCCTCACTTGTTTGTTCGCCTATCACTAAATTCCCTAGACCTCTAAATTCTGAACTCTATCTCTTTGACACTCAGCCTTTACCTTCCCTGCAGTCCAAGCTGCTTCCCCAGTAGAAGCAGGCCCCACACAGACAACAGCATTAAAAGTGGCTTTCAATTCCAGCCAGGAACAGAGATGTGACGTATGAAGGGTGTTCCTTTTTTTTTCTTCACCACATACTTTGGAGTTACAACTGCACTTTAAAGAGAATGTCAGATTGGTGGAGTTGGTTAAGGTCCAAGATAAATGTTAGATGTTTGTTTTTAAACCAGGCCTCCTGAGCTAAAAAAACCCAGCAAGCTTATGACAGGGAAAAATCTCCTTTTACGGGCATTCACAGACACAATGACAGAGCTCCTCGGACTAAGGAAGATTTTCTTTTCTAGTCTATATAGACTCAGGGGTACAAACAAAGTCAGGTATGACCTGATCGAACTTTTAAACAAATCCAAGTTCTTATGAAGCAGGCAGATAGTTTGAGACCCTTTTAAAGGAAAGGACTTGTCTTGGCTTAGAAACTAGAAAAAAGGAAGAGATGGCCTTGAGGTCCTGGGATGAATCCTTGACTATAAGAATTGTCCCCCAGGGGCACCTCGGTGGCTCACCGGATTAAAGCTTCCCTTCAGCTCAGGTTCTGGGATCGAGTCCCACATTGGGCTCTCTACTCCGTGGGGAGCCTGCTTCCTCCTCTCTTTCTCTCTGCCTGCCTCTCCACCTACTTGAGATCTCTGTCTGTCAAATAAATAATAAATAAAATCTTTGAAAAAAAAAAAAAAAAGAATTGTCCCCCAGTACCCTCCTGGGTCAATGAGAATCCTGAAAGACACCAACAACCACAGCAAGTGAGATTCTGGCCAAACCACTTAACTCCTACAGTCAACAACCCATCAATAAGCCAATAGCCTGCCAGACTTCCCAGACAGAAAAACTTGGCAGTTAACATCTCAGTAGAATCTTTGAAATCAGGTGCAGGTTCAGAACCCAGCCCTGTACTCACCATCTGTGTGACCCTTGGTAAGCTGCTCACCAAGCCCCAGTTTCCCGATCTGTAAATTCAGAGTTATAGCAATGCCCACACAAAGTGCGATAATGAGGGTTCAATGAGAAGATATTTATAAAAATCTTGCATAGTTCCTGGCTTTAAATCTTAATATTAAGTGTTAAATACATTTTCACTAATAAAGTATAAAAAATTAAATTAAAACATTATAAAAGCTACCTTTCATCCCAGTCTCCAGTTCGGATAATTATGAAAACTTCAGTGAGGTTCAGAAGAAGGGTTAAATCTCCATTTGTGTGAAGAGGAGTAGATAGAGTTTTCCCTATGCCTTCCACCATGTACAACTAAAAGTCCTGGACAGACTATATAAAACAAACACAAAAGACCCCAGCAGGTAGAAGAAGGCAGATGAGATAGGAACCTAGGGAACCATGGACAACAGAGTGGTGACTTCCTTGGACTTATTTTTTGCCTCACATATACCAGACTTAGTGTTGAAGGCAGTGGCAAACAGACCAGAAGACAAACTCCCAATGAAAGACTTCTCTCTTTGGCCAAAGAATCAGGAAAAGTAAGCCAATTAAGACAGAAAACTTGTAAACAATCACTGTTCCATTCAAGCCAGATGCCACAGAAAATGATGTGGTCCTACCCTATCTCTACCGGCAGAGTCTGAAAGAGGAGTTACTTTTTATCACCTCATTAGGCTGTAAAAAGACACCCTAATATCCCAGCATGGACTGTCACAAAGATGAAGAAGGGAGCCAGGAGCTTCCCCCCCGCCCCCGGGTGGAGATCTATGGGAAAGTGAACATCACATCCACATAGAAATAAAGGTGTCCCCACCCCCTGACCCTGTGTCAAAGGAAACTTAGTGAAATTTCAGGATTCACTGACACCCACCTGTAATGAAACCACCACACCTCCCTTCCCTATTGTCACTGGAGGCCACAAGTTTCTCCTACCTCTGGCAGCCAGATTTCAGTGGAGGTCTAGTGAGGAGCCAGAAACTCCACCCACTGTTCAGCAGGAAGTCCCTCTTAGTTGTCATTGGAGGTCAAGTGAGGGACCCAGACATCTATTCTCACCTGGCCATAGTAAGGTGTTCTTCCTCTGCTAGAACAGTAACTTAAAAAAAAAAAAAAAAAAAAAGCTAAAACAAAAGATTTAAATAAGAATCAGTCTCATAACATAACACCCAAAATATTCAAGTTTCAACTGAAAAAATCTCTCAATACTTCAAGAACCAAGAAAACTTTGAATGAAAAAAGATGATCAGTAAACATATACACTAATATAATAGAGATTATAGTATTATCTGAGAAAGATTTTAAAACAGCCACCATAAAAATGCTTCCATTTATAAGCATGCTTGAGACAAATGAACCATAGGAGACTGGGGGCAATTCAAATGACTGTAGATTTCTCACCAGAAACCATGAATGTCATATGAAGGAGGCACAATATTTTCTAAGTGTTAAAAGAAAATAATTATCCCAGGAATGAACCCTCAATTCTATGATCAACTAATCTTCAACAAAGCAGGAAAGAATGTCCAATGGAAAGACAGTCTTTTCAACAAATAGTGTTGGGGAAATGGACAGCTACATTCAAAAGAATGAAACTGGAAAACTTTCTTACACCATACACAAAAACAAACTCAAAATGGATGAAAGACCTAAATGTGAAACAGGAATCCATCAAAATCCTAGAGAAGAACACAGGTAGCAACCTCTTTGACCTTGGCCACAGCAACTTCTTGCTAGACACATCTCCAAAGGCAAGGGAAACAAAAACAAAAATTAACTGTTGGGACTTCATCAAAATAAAATGATTTTGCATGGCAAAGGAAACAGTCAATAAAACTAAAAGGCAACCTACAGAATGGGAGAAGATATTGGCAAATGTCTTAACAGATGAAGGGCTAGTATCCAAAATCTATAAAGAACTTATCAAACTCAGTATCAAAAAAACAAAAAATCTAGTCAAGAAATGGGCAGAAGACATGAACAGATATTTCACCAAAGAAGATATGCAAATGCTCAACATCACTAGGCATCAGGGAAACACAAAGCAAAACCACAATGAGATACCACTTCACACTGGTCAGAATGGCTAGAATTAACAATTTAGGAAACAACAAATGTTGACAAGAATGCAGAGAAAGGGGAAGACTCTTACACTGCTGGGGGGTGGGGTGGGGAAAGCAAGCTTGTGCAGTTACTCTGGAAAACAATACAGAGGTTCCTCAAAAAGTTAAGAAAAAAAATAGCCTATGACCCAGCAGTTACATCACTAGATATTTACCCAAAGGTTACAAACATAGTGATCTGGAAGGGCACCTGCACCCCAATGTTTATAGCAGAAAAGTCCACTGTAGCCAAACTAAGGAAAGAGCCCAAATGCCCATCAACAGAGGAATGGATAAAGAAGACATGAGATATACATATATATAGATACATATATATATATATAGAGAGAGAGAGAGGGATATGTATATCTCTATATATGTAATATCATATGAGATGTACATACACACAATGGACTATTACTCAGCAATCAAAAAAAAAATGAAATCTTGCTGTCTGCAATGATGTGAATAGAACTAGAGGGTATTATCCTAAATGAAATAAGTCATTCAGTGAAAGAAAATTATCATATGATTTCACTTGTATGTGGAATTTAAGAAACAAAACAAAGGATCATAGGGGAAGGGAGGGAAAAATAAAATAAAATGAAATCAGAGAGGGAGACAAATCATGAGAGATGCTTAACTATAGGAAACAAACAGGGTTGTTGGAAGGGAGGGTGTAGGGAGATGGGATAAATGGGCCATTGGCATTAAGGAGGGAACTTGAAGTAATGAGCACTGGGGTGTTGTATACAACTGATGAATTACTAAACTCTGCCTCTGAAACTAATATTATAGTATATGTTAATTAAATTGAATTTAAATAATTTTTTTTAAAGAGACCCTTTACATATATAAAGGTCAATTCTCAAAAAAAGACCTATCAATCGTTAATGTATATGAACCTGCCAACAGAGTGTCAAGCTATGTGAGGCAAAAACTGATAGAACTGCAAGGAGAAATAGAATCCCCTATTATAGCTAGAGACTCCAATACCCCTGTATCAAAAGCAGACAGATTCAGAAGACAGGAAATCAGTAAGGACAAAGCTGAACTCAACAAAACCAATAATAAAGTAGATATGATTGACATTTATAGACTACTTCATCCAACAACAGAATATAGATTTTTCTCAAGAATACACATTCTTATCTAGTTCACGTAGAACAGTCACCAAGAAAGATCACATTCTGGACCATAGAACAAACCTTAATAAATTTAAAAGAGCGGAAATCAAGCAGTATCTGCTCTCAGGCCACAGTAGAATTAAACTGGAAATGAGTAACAAAAAAAATAGGTGGAAAACTTGAAAACATTTAGAGATTAAACAACACAATTCTAAATTATACATGGATCAAAGAAGAAATATCAAGATAATTTTTTAAACAGTTTGCATTAAATGAAAATGAAACAAAATTTGCAGGATGCAGGGGAAATGGTGTTAAGAAATCCATAGAATTGAATACATATATTAGAAAAAAAAGGGGGGCGCCTGGGTGGCTCAGTGGTTAAGCCGCTGCCTTCGGCTCAGGTCATGATCTCGGGGTCTTGGGATCAAGTCCCGCATCGGGCTCTCTGCTCAGTGGGGAGCCTGCTTCCTCCTCTCTCTCTCTGCCTGCCTCTCTGCCTACTTGTGATCTCTCTCTGTCAAGTAAATAAATAAAATCTTTAAAAAAAAAAAAAAAAGGAAGATTTTTAAAAAATCAATAATCAAAGCTACACTTTAAAAAACTAGAAAAAGAAAAGCAAATAAACCTAAAATAAGCAGATAAAAAGCAGTAATCAATAAAACTAGAAAAAGGAAATTAATAGAGAAAATCAATAAAACCAAAAGCTGGTTATGTGAAAAGAGCAGTGAAATTAATAAACCTCTAGCCTAGAGAAAAAAGGGAGGACACACAAATGAATGGGGGACATCACTACAGATCCAATAATCATTAACAGGACAATAAAGAAATAAAATGAACAACTCTATGTCCACAACTTTGATAATCTAGATGAAATGGACCAATTCCTTGAAAGACAAAATTTGCCAAAATTCACACAAGAAGAAATGGATGATTTGAATAGGCTTATATCTACTAAAGAAATTGCACCAATAATTACAGACCTTACAATAATTACAGAAAGCAACAGACCTAGATGTGTTCACTGGTTAATTCCACCAAAGGAAGAAATTATATCAATTCTCTGAAATATCTTGCAAAAGAAGAACCAGAGATAATACTAACTCATTCCATGACATTAGCTTTACTTTAGCACCAACACCAAAGACATTATAAGAAAACTACAAATCACTATCTCATTAACTTAGATGCAAAAATCCTCAATAAAATATTAACAAATATAATCCAATAATGTATAAAAAGGCTTATACACCACAATTAAGTGGAATTTATCCCAGATATACAAGGCTTGTTCAACATTTGAAAATCAGTTAAAATAATCCATTATATCAACAGACATAGGTGATAAATGACTAATAACAAAAATAAGCAAAAACCCTTAGAACTCAACAATATTAAGTTGAACAACCTGACTGAAAAATGGACAAAAGACCTGAGCAGACACCTCACCAAAGAAGATACACAGATGAAAAATAAACATATGGAAAGATGCTGCACATCGTATATCATTAGGGAGATATAAATAGAAACAATGACATAACCACAACACACCTGTTAGAATGATCAAAATCCACAGACAACACCAAGTACTGTGAGGATGTGGAGCAATAGGAACTCTCATTCATTGCGTGGGAATGCAAAATTGTACAGCCACCTTGGAAGACAATTTGGGAGTTTCTTACAAAATTAAATATACTTTACCATATGAAACAGCATCTCACTCCTTGGTATTTACCAAATAGGTTGAAAACTAGGCCCGCACAAAAATCTGTAGATGGATGTTGGGTTGTTTTGTTTGTTTGTTTGTTTGTTTAATTTTTATTTATTTTTTTAAAGACTTTGTTTATTTGACAGAGATCACAAGTAGGCAGAGAGGCAGGCAGAGAGAGAGGGAGGAAGCAGGCTCCCTGCTGAGCAGAGAGCCCAATGTGGGGCTTGATCCCAGGACCATGAGATCATGACCTGAGCTGAAGGCAGAGGCTCAACCCACTGAGCCACCCAGGCGCCCCTAGATGGATGTTTATAGCAGCTTTATTAATAATTGCCAAAGCTTGGAAGCAACTAAGATGTCCTTCAGTAGGTGGGGGATACATATACAGTGGTACATTCAGAGACTGGATATTACTCAACATTGAAAAGAATGAATTATCAAACCATAATGTAAACTATGGACTTTCGTTAAACTATTACTTTAGGTAATAATGCTCTATTCATGTAGATTCATTGATTATAAAAATGTACCACTCCGATATGGAATTTTGATGGGGGGAGCTGGGGATATAAGCAAAATCGCTGTACCTTTGGCTCAAATTTGCTATAAACCTAATACTGCTCTTCAAAAAGTCTCTTTTAAAAATTACATTCTCCAATTTATTATAAATACAGCTATAACTTGTTGCAAAAATATTAAAAGCAAAAAATATTTGTGGATTTTGTTTTCTTTTCTTTTTTTTAAAGATTTTATTTATTTATTTGACAGAGAGATCACAAGTAGGTAGATAGGCAGGCAAAGAGAAAGAGGAGAAAGCAGGTTCCCTGCCAAGCAGAGAGCCCGATGCGGGACTCGATCCCAGGACCCTGAGATCATGACCTGAGCCGAAGGCAGAGGCTTAACCCACTGAGCCACCCAGGTGCCCTGTTTTCTTTTCTTACTGAAGTATAGTTGACACACAAAAAAAATCTATTTTTAAGTGTATCTAAATTTTTCTAAATACAACTACTAGACAACCTAGCAGCTGCACATCTTAGCATTTACCCAGAGAAATAAAGCCATGTCACACAAAAACTTGTACACAGATGTTTGTAGCAGTGTTTTACATTTCAGCCCAAAAACTTGAAACAGTCCAAATGCCCTTCAGAGGGTAAAGGTTGAACTGCACAGCCATACCATGGAATGTTACTCAGAAAGGAAAAGTAAGAAGCTGTTGATACAGGGAATAAAATATGCAACAAGGAAACCTGAAAGGTGACATATTGTGTGATTCCGTCTGTCTACAGAAATGGGAAGCTGATTAGTGGTTTCCAGGGGTAAAGGAGGTGTAGGAGTGAGAGGGAAGTCACTACAAAAGAGCAACATGGCTCAGAAAGGGCAACATGAAGATAGTGCTGATAGAAATGCTCTGGGTCACTGTCAGTATCCTGGCTGTGACATTATACTCTGGTTTTGTGAAATGTTACCCTTGGGGGTCATGAGTCAAAAGTATGCAGGCTCTCTCTGTATATTTTCTTCAAATTGTTTGTAAATCTAGAGTTATTTCAAAATTCAAATCATACTTTAAAAAATAACAGAAGGATGGGGTGCCTGGGTGGCTCAGTGTGTTAAAGCCTCTGCCTTCAGCTCAGGTCATGATCTCAGGGTCCTGGGATCGAGCCCCGCATCAGGCTCTCTGCTCAGCGGGGAGCCTGCTTCCTCCCTCTCTCTGCCTGCCTCTCTGCCTACTTGTGATATCTGTCTGTAAATAAATAAATAAAATCTTTTAAAAAAAATAAAAATAAAAAATAACAGAAGGAAAGCTAGAGAGATCCAGAAATGGAACCAACATACAGCGTCCTAAAGCCATGGGGGCAGGGAAATGCAAAATGCCATATGGAGGTATTACAAACTATCAGTTCCCAATGTCACTTCCCTTCTCCTATCCAAAGAACCATGTGAAGCCAGTTGCCCTCAAGGCTGTGAGAAGCTTTGGGAAGGGAAGGTGGTTTATACATACCATTGCTTTGGAAGGAGGCAGACAGAGAGTAAGTTCTGTATCAGTTCAGAGGAAGGGCAGACATCCATAGGCTTACATGCACCCATGTGCCAAAGTTGCTAATTTGACGTCAGCTTCAGAAAACAAGCACCAGCTATGGGAGTGGGAAATGGGAGTGGGAGAGGAAATGAGACTGAATCCCCTGTAGAACCACAGACTACAGACATAGGGTGGCTTCTTGTGGCATGCCTGGCCTGGGGCCAGCTGTCTCTGAGCCCCAGCTGCTTCTTCAACCCATCCTTAAATTGTCCACCACGCTTCAGTGGCTTCCATGAATTTCCACTTTTTACCCTAAGTTAACTCGAAAGTAATGTTTTGTCCCTTGCAAATAAAAAAAGTACTGCCCCAAATATCAAGGCTTGGGCCCTGGCATGTAATTACCATAAACTAAATAATTGTCACTCAGAACAAATGGAATCCAACCCTCAGTTGCCCTCCAGCCACAGGACTAGCTTCAATACAGGGAGGCAGTGGGACGCCTATAACAGTAGTCACTTCCATGTGATGCAAAGAAATGGCCTTCTTCTTTCTGCATTGATTTCATCCTTAAAAATGGGATAATAGCAAGGATAAGGTTCACATACCGATGCCCTACATTCCCTCTCCTTCAAGAATCAACTTGAATGCCAACTGTGCATACCACGTCTATCTTCACTCATCTTCACATAGCTTCTCCCTTCTCTCAACTCCTATAAACTTTATCTGAAACTCTCCCACACTTTTTATTTTGTGTTATAATTAGATGAACATTCTGATATTCCCTATTAAGCTGTAAATTCCCTAAGGACAATGTTTGTTGTATCCTTATTCATCTAGCTCTAGTGTGTAATATGATACAGATAAAGTAGGCAGCCAGTATTTGTTGAAAGAATAAATCAAGGACAAATTGAGATAATTTGTTCAAGATAGGAGGAAGCCCTTTCGAAAGTATAAACCATAGCTTACAAAGTGTAAATGTACTGCGTATAAATAAGGTCTGGTTACCACACACTTACTGATTGTGTGGTCTGGATCTAGAACCTTAACCTCCTTGGGCTTCTCACAACAAAGACTCTATGGATAGGGATCATGGGGGGGTACAGTTGAATTGTTTGCTTTTGTTTTTGATCTCTACCACTCCTAATTTCAAAGTAACGAAAATGAAACTTGGATACAATAAAACGCCTGTGCATATAAAGGCATATAACAATAAAAATGAGAAATCAGAAATCATATAGAGGAAATGGGGGAAGATAAGTTAACTGGAACCACAGGTGACCACAGGTCACTGTAATTAGGCTCCACATTTAGTGCTAAGCTTCCTGGTAGCCAAGGCAAAAAGCAAAATGCAATAGTGTTCTTAGTTCATAGTGTCAGGGGAAAAAAAAAAAAAGAGATATCAGGAAAGACAAACCCTTTCCCGGAGTTGCCTTTTGCAAGAATTATGGTGTAATTACTTTTAAAAGTCTGATGAATAACATTGTGGGTAACATCTTCAACTGCCCCCTCCCTGAATCACAAGGCTGCAGGACAGCCTCTAACCCAGAGAGGCCCTGCTTCTAGGAGAGGATCTGCAAGGGCTCCAGTAAGGAACCAGCCCCCAACTAACCTCCCCCACCAGCCCAAAGCAGCTGTGTAAATTAGCCAGTCACATCATTATTTAATGCTGTCTGATTGGGTGTAGGAAAGTGCCTGCCTAAAACAACTATTTTCCATTTGGCGTAAGGTCGAGCCGTTCTCTCTGACAGTAATTTGCCATTGGACTAGCTCTCTAGTAAAACAGATCATGTCTCCCAAGTGTAAAACATAAGCCATGATAATAAACCATGATAATAGCATTGGTTTCCTGTTTACTGTGGCACAAAGGCATGTGCCAGATGCATCTAAAAAGTCATCATTTGTTTGTAAGTTAAAGAGAGAAGTGTTGCAAAGAGAGAGGTAAGGAAGTGAAAGGCTGAGGACATAGCCACATGGCCAGGCCTCTTTGAATCTGGGTAATGGGGTACCTGGGTTTCTATTCTCTCTGCTTTTATGTGTTTGAAATGTATATATATCTTTTCCTCTCAAAAGAAAAAAAGAAAAAGCTTAAGAGCATTACAATTTATACCGCAAGATCCTGGCTACAAAATGATTTGAATGGGTAGTAAAGCAGGACCCCGGGCTCACCAACTATTCGCTGCCCCTGCTATGACTCCGCAGCTCCAGGAGGCCCCCAGTGGCTCTCCAGAATTCACACACTGGCCTTGGCCCAGTCCTGGCTGAGGGCACCCGGGGACCCTGTAGACTTTGAGTGCTTCAAGAAGCATCTCAAACGATGAGTTGTTTGTTCCCGTCAGTGGCTGGGCCTTGGAGAACTGGTCTCAGCTGCCTCAATGCTGACAACAAGAAACTCTGACCCTCCACGGATACTAGGGGAGAAGAGGGGCTTTGGCCCTCCCTGAAAAGGGGGGAGGGAGAATATAGCTCTAGCCCTAGGGGCTGGTGGTGGGGATGGGAAGAAGAAAAGGAGAGGAGCTTAGACCTGAGGAGGGGTGGGATGACTTTCCTGTCAACTCAAGACCTCTCCACCTGCAGACGTCTGAAAGTGCAGTAACTACAGAATCTAGAGGAGTGGCCCAGAAAGAAGGTGCCTCGAGCCACAGAGTCTGGATTGGAGGGGAAGCTTCTGCAGGGCAGGTGGCACACGGTTGTGACCTGGGAGTGAGAAGATCGTAGAAGCAGATGAACCCTGGGTGGCATCCTCTTGCAGAGGCTGATGCCAAGCCCCGAGTCTGGGTACTCTGATACAGTCTACCGCCGACAGACTGGCCCAAAGGGGGGCATGCTAAAGAACAGAGGGCAGGCAGCTAAGAGGGAAGTTCAGATCTGACCCCTCTGACCTCAGCAACCCCTGCTCCCAAGCAACAGCCAGCTTTGCTCTTCCTCCCTTTGAAGAAAGCAGAAAAAGAAAGTGCTTTGATTCCCCTAAAACAAACACTATGTTGAGTAAAGAGATAAGTCCAGCCTTGGGTTGGCTCAGACTCCCCTGTGCAAGGGAAGTCACACTTCATATTTCCAACATGAAAGCCCAAAAAGGGCTGGGCTTTGTGCAGGCTGAAAGCTGGAGAGGCCACTGGCCCCCCTTTTCTTCCTAAGAGAGAGGCCTGTCAAGCCAAGGGGGAGTCTGCCATGATCCAGCAGTGGTGGAAACTGAGGGCACATTTCTCTGGCTGGCAGGCCTGAAGATCCAGAGCCAATCAGATCTAACAAGGAAAGAACCACATCTGCCCCCAAAGGGACCTTGGTGGCTAATGGTCAAGGAGGGGCCACCTCCCAACCCTGGCAAGTTGGAAAAGTGACCTTGTTGGTCCATTAGTTTGAGTAACACAAGATGGGAAAGGCAGGAAGGAACATGTGTGGCTTGAGGGCAGCGGGAGGACTTCCCCTTCCCCCATAGCTAAGTGCTCCTAACTGCTCTCTGCATTCACATCTTTGTGCCTTCTTGGTGTGACAGTAGGAACAGCCAGGCACTCAGTGTTCTGTTTCTTGTATGTTGTGTCACTTAGTCTGCTCAGCAAACCCACCAGGCATGTACTGCCGTACATCATCCTTACAGATGAGGACGCCAAAGCACAGAGAAGAGCAACCATTGCCAAGGTCACACAAAGTTCAAACTGAGGTTTGAACCTGGACCCTTGGTTCTGGAGCCTGAGCTAGACCATTGTGCCTCAGCTCTCTCTACCCCTCCTTGTTGCAGGGCTTCCCAGAGGCCCTTTTAAACCACTTCCCACCCCCAAGATGTGATTCCCACCCTCAAGCCACTCACCTGAACTTCCAGTGGCTTGTTTCCATCCGTGAGTAGTGTTATACCTACAAACAGTGCTCACATGCCCCTGTCTCTCAGCCCACCCAGTTTAGCTCTGTGGGCCTCTTGCTATATAACCCTCAGGCCATATTCACTGCTAATCCAGAGCTTCTAACACAAAGCCTACAAGCATATATCCTCTCTCACGAAAAAGCCAATTACACCTGAGTTCCCTCAAAAGAAAGAACAGGGAAAAAGCAGAAATCAGCTGCTCCCCCCTTTCTAGCTCAAATATTTTTATTTTTTGCCAAATTGACCTTGATAAGCCAATCTTTTAGGATTAAATGGCGGGGCCTAATGGCAATGGGCTCCAGGCTGCCTACAGTGACCAGATGGGGTCAGGATGGACACACACCCTGAGTACAAAGAACTAGGACATCTTAAGACCAAAATAGCAAAGCTCCAGCATCACTGTCACCACTAACTGAAAATGACCATAGTGGACTTGACCATGGACTGGCCAACAGGGGACCAACAAAACTGGGGCAAGGGACAAGAATTAGCAGGAAACCAGAAATAATCCATTCTCTGCGGAGAAAGTGCCAAAAGCCAATCTGATAGGTTGGGACAATGACCTAAGAAACTATAATTTATCTCCATATATTCAAAGAAGATCTATATTCAGCTATATTCAAAGAAGATCTTGATGACCAAAAAGGAATATTGAAAAGAAAATTTGTCAGATCCCCCCTCCTCACTCTACCTCCCCTGCCACTGCCCAGTGTTGGGGAGATGACACCCAGCTATCATAGGTATTGCTAATTCTCGAGATGTCCAGAATGAGCTGGAATATGCATGACTTAGTGGCACTTCTCTTAGGTAATTTTCCCTGATTTTATTCTTCCAGAGCTGCCTTCTAAATTTACTTTCCTAAATAGATTTTGTTACTAAAGAGAGGTAAAAAATAACAAGAATTGTTGTCACATACTGAATTCTTACTAAGTGTTTTCTAGGTATTCCCTCCTTAAACAGTCACAAGACTCCTGTGTTGTAGGGTTGTTTTGCAAATGAAGCCATGACTGCCTATTGTTAGGTTACTACAGGCAGGCATTGACCTAAGGACCTTTGTTCATCTGCAGAGTTTTGCATGACACCTTGTATACATAGTAGACCCTAAAATTATTTGTTCATTTGAACCAGATTCAATTAACAACACTTTGGGATTAAGAACACACCTCTTGTTCCATCCATGTTGTCGCAAATGGCAAGATTTCATTTCTTTTGATGGCTGCATAGTATTCCATTGTGTATATATACCACATCTTCCTTATCCATTCATCTGTTGATGGACATCTAGGTTCTTTCCATAGTTTGGCTATTGTGGACATTGCTGCTATAAACATTCGGGTGCACGTGCCCCTTTGGATCACTACGTTTAGGGTAAATACCCAATAGTGCAATTGCTGGGTCATAGGGCAGTTCTATGCTTAGTGAAATAAGTCAAGCAGAGAAAGACAACTATCATATGATCTCCCTGATATGAGGAAGTGGTGATGCAACATGGGGGCTTACGTGGGTAGAAGAAAAATCAATGAAACAAGATGGAATTGGGAGGGAGACAAACCATAAGTGACTCTTAATCTCACAAAACAAACTGAGGGTTGCTGGGGGAAGGGGAGTTGGGAGAAGGGGGTGGGATTATGGACATTGGGGAGGGTATGTGCTTTGGTGAGTGCTGTGAAGTGTGTAAACCTGGTGATTCACAGACCTGTACCCCTGGGGATAAAAATATATGTTTATAAAAAAATTAAAAATTTAGGGGCACCTGGGTGGCTCAGTGGGTTAAGCCTCTGCCTTCAGCTCAGGTCATGATCTCAGGGTCCTGGGATCGAGCCCCGCATCGGGCTCTCTGCTTAGCAGGGAGCCTGCTTCCTCCTCTCTCTCTTTGCCTGCCTGCCTGCTTGTGATCTCTCTCTGTCAAATAAATAATAAATAAAATATTAAAAAATAATAATAAAAAAATTTTTTAAATTTTAAAAAAATAAAAAATTTTAAAAAAAAAGAACACACCTCTTTACTCCAAGTTTCAAATGAGAGCTTTTTTTTTTACCAGAATAATAAAAATAGCCAATATTTATTGGTCTTAGTAGATGCCAAATACTGTGACTAATGTTCCATATTCATTATTGAATGTGGCTGTCATAAAAATCTTACTATTTTCCCCTTTACAAATGATGCTGTGAAGATGTAGAGAAGCAGTTACAAAGGAGCAAAGCCAGATTTTCAGCCCTATATTCAAATCATGAATCAAACCATCTGACTCTAGAGTGCGTGTTCTTTATATCTAAGCTAATACCAAAAATAAAACAAATTAAAAATGAAAGTCAACCAATAATAAATGGGAAAAAATTCTCCCATAATCCATTCCTGAGAAGCCACATCCCCTTTCCCACAATGTCTACCTCTTTCTCACAAATATCCAGTTAAACGTATGATGAATACTCTTCTAAATGTTTCTTGGTATATGTGTACATATACATTACATACATATTATGTTTTCAAAATGGAATCATACTGACTAAACTGATCTTCAGTTTTTTACTTTTTTTTTTTAAGATTTTATTTATTTATTTGACAGACAGAAATCACAAGTAGGCAGAGAAGCAGGCAGAGAGAGAGAGAGGGAAGCAGGCTCCCTGCTGAGCAGAGAGCCCGATGCGGGCCTCGATCCCAGGACCCTGAGATCATAACCTGAGCCGAAGGCAGCGGCTTAACCCACTGAGCCACCCAGGCGCCCAGTTTTTTACTTTTAACAATACTAGAGGCTTTTCCATATGAGAATATATATTATTTGAATTGTTTCCCCAAAAATTCATATGTTGAATTCTTAGCCCCCAGTACCTCAGAATAGGGCTGTATTTAGAGATAAGAGTGATTAAATTAAAATGTGGTCATTAGGGTCCCTAGTCCAATATGCCAGGTGTCCTAATGAAAAGAAGAGAATAGGGCACAGACTTGTACAAAGGGAGGACCTTGTGAAGACACGGGGAGAAACAGCTGTAAGCCCTGGAGAGAAGCCTCAGAAGAAACCAAACCTTCCGACTCCTTGATCTTAAACTTTTAGACTCCAAAACTGTGAGAAAATTTCTTAAGACACTCAGTCTGTAGTATTTGTTAAGGCAGCTTTAGCAAACTAGTCCATAGTTTTACCACAGTTAAAAACTGCCACGTAGAATTCACTTTTTAAAAAAGATTTATTTATTTATTTGAGTTGGGGGAGCAGCAGAAGGAGAGAGAATCCCAAGCAGACTCCAAGCTGAACACAGAGCCTAATGTGGAGCTCGAGCTCACAACTCTGAGATTACAACCTGAGTCAATACCAAGAGCAGGACGCCCAACTGTGCCACCCAGGTGCCCCATGATCAGAGTTCCATTTTATAAACTTATCATAATCGATTTAAATAGTTCCCTTTTTGATAGACATTTAAGGCCTGCTTGCCTGCCTACCTCTCTTTCTTCGCTCCTTTTTCTCTCCCTCCATTCCTTCCTTCTTTTCTTTCCTCTTTTTTCCTTTTCAATTACAAATAGTGCTGTAATTAACACATCTACATATACTCTTGTGCACTGATCGATGTGTATTTCTATAGGTTAAATTCAACCAAAAAGAGTTCCCATATCAAATAAGAAGCATGTTTTATAAGTCAGTACATATTGCCTGGAGGTTTTGAGTTTTGCATGCATGTAGTTTGTTAACTCCTCATATTTCTTTTTCTGTACTAAACTGGCTTCCTGCTCTCCCTTCCCTGCCGCCTGTTTCATTTTTTGAATTTTTGACCTTTATCATAGAGAGCGAGCTAAAAAAGTAAAGAAAAGAGAGCCAGTCACATGTTTAGCTTCAGAAAGTGACAAAAACCCTCAACCTTATAGAAGACAACCAGCCCGTTCTATCTCTAGCTTCTATTTGGGTCTCTTCATTTCTTCATTCTTAAACTTACAAAAACCACATTAAACCATCTGGGAAGCCACATGATCCTAATGGCCAATATGGTTGCCCTTGCTAAATCCCTCCAGGAATGGTTGTGGGTAGAGAAAGGCAGTGGTGGTGTTGGAGAATTCTCCATAGTTGGTTTCAAAGAGTTCACTCATTTCTTTCTATCTTCTCTTTCTCTTACTTTAAAAAAAAAAAAAAAAAAAAAAAAGTCAATCCCATATGATTTCCCCGGTTTAGAAACCGTATTCACCATTGCTATAGCTTGGCATAAATCCCCAACTTTCTGGGCAGAAATTAAATCCCTCCACAGTCTGGTTCTTATCTGCTTTTAGTCACCACACCTTTCAGGCACAGTGCCTCTGCTTCAAGCCAGCTTCTTCATCATCCTGAAAGCGGTGAAGTTCTCCCTGCCTGGTACCTATTCTCAGGTTAATTTTACAGTCTCTCCATTAGAGTCTGAGCTCTGTCTTGCATTCCATATTCCATTTCATATTCCATATTCAATATGCCTGGAATCAAGTGAAAAAATTATTAATATTGAAAAAAGAAGAGGAGGAGAAAAAGAATAGGAAGGACATAGTGCCTACTCAAGAAGACAACCTTCCAAGCCACCCACACTCACTCTCTCGCAGCTATCCTCAGCCTCCACATTCAGCCTGTGCCCTCCTCATCCATCCCAACTCCTGCTCTTCTACAAAACTTTCTGGACTACTCTGCACTATTTATTTATTTCCTAAATGTATACGTAACCCCCCTGCACTGAAAGATAGGCCCTTTAAGGGTAAGGACCCTTCCTTGGGCTTCTTTCTTATACACCATGGCTCCAAGCACACACTGCAGTACAAAGATATTGGACTGAACTGAAAACACTGTCCAATGATTAGTCCATTCTCTTCTGATGCTTGGGAAAGCAGGTGAGACAGAAACTTCGTTATTGAGAATTTCTATGCAATCAGAGGCCCAGGAAGAATGATTCCCACTGTTTCTAGGCCTATAACCTACCAAGCTGGTTGTCACTTATCAACGTTGGTTTTCTAATCTGCAAAATGGGAACAATAATGGAACCCACTTCATCAAGTCACTCTGAAGATAAGCCAACATATAACATGAAAATACTCATAATCTATAAACACACATAACATACACAACGTATAAGGACTTAACAGTACTGGGGTGAGATATAGAAAACCCTCCATGATTAGCCACAGCAGCCTTATTTTTACCCACCTTCCAAAAGGTATCCAGCTTTCTTTCCCCAAGGCCCAGTAGGAAGAGAATGCAATAATGAGAGCTACCCACTGGGCGGCAGTGCAGGGTTCAAAACAGAGTTGGGTGTCTAGACATGGACAGGATAATTACAGGGAAGAAATAGAAATATTTCAGTACCATTTTCCTGTCCCCTGACATCCAAAACTACTTTCAAAGTCAAGAAAGACTAGGAAAACCACAAAGGCAATAACAAGCCTCTGTACTGAGATTTCTCAAATATTTATACTCCTTTCAAAGGCTGCCTACCAATAGAAAAGCAGGTAGGCATGTTTTGGGTGGGAAAGGTCCAAAAGGAGTGAAGGATCATGGAAATTTCCAAAGTATAAAGCCAGAAGATACGTTTCCTTTTGTTTCAGAAGAAATGATGGGCAAAAACCTTTGTAAAATTCCCCTGGAACTAGCTTTTTCAATCTATGGGATTGATGAGTCTTAGGGCTTGAAATGAACCATGCCATTAACGATCAAATCCTATTAATACCTCATCTAACAAGTGAAAAAAATGGGACACCGAGAAAAGACAAATCACTTGTAGAAGGTCAGTGAGCCCAGTTTTAGCAGAATCAAGGCAAAAATTTAGGTCTCCCTGACTCCCACAGCCATGATTTTCCATATATAAAAAGGTGGCTTTTGAAGAAACAAGAACAAAGTGACTTATTAAGACATTGTGCCCTGGCCTCGTGGAATAGGACAGACTTTCCCACTAAGCAATGGGGCATCTATCTAATTATCTCGAAGGCAATTTGTACATGTCAAACTTTCCCAGGATGGTGTGGAAAGAATAGCAGTGGCCTAACCAATGCAATTTCCATTTCAGGTAGAAATTAGGCAGCCAAGAGATTTACCCAGGTTACTTTAAGAATGTTTTCTTACCCAGAGACAGTACATAAACCTTCTCATTCAGAAAATCCACGTTTTTCTCAGCCTGACTCCAATCCACTTGCCAATCCAAAATAGAGTGTGTTACACATTAAAGCCACAGGATTCTTTATGGATAACATATGGAGCCATAATATCTTGTAACCAGTGGAATTGTCCCTAGAGTTAATATAACTCTGTTAACATATGGTTCTGCTATTCCCATCCTGAGAAACGTGTATTAAAATATATTATGCACAATGTATGCTTAATTGAAAGATACAGGGGGTATATTAAAAAATAAATCAGTTTATATGACCTATGTTTAAATACATTTGAAATACCATACAGTTGCTTCCACACTAATGTATGGGGGCTATCTCTGTCTTTTCCTCTGATCACTCTGTCCTTTTCCTTTCAAGCTTGTATGTCTCCCTGTATGTTTTCTTAGTACCAAGGTTACCACAACATAATAAGGTTAGAGGTAGGGTGTTGTTTTGCCAGAAACTAAGGCAGTCAGTAAGGAGGTATGGTAGGAAGTGAGGAGCAACAGGAAAAAGAAAAGTATCAGTCATCCCATCCCTTCCAATCCTGGCAGTACTGAATTTTAGAAACATAATCCAAAGATGAGATCAAGAATATCCACTTTCCTCTCCCTTTGTTCCATGGTCATATCCATGTGTCCAGGGATGGTCTAATTTTATACTTCCTTTTAAAGAGAGAAAGCCATTGAGAGGGAAAACATTAATCTGCAGCTTCCTTTGATTCATTCATCATCATGCCCTGTACACGGTTATGAAGACTGGCTCTTGATGCTGCATATTTCTGGAGTTTATGTCATCCTTTCCCTCCATCATGGAGAGAGGGACCTAGGCATTTCATCCCTAGTCCAGACTATCATGGTCTTAAGTCTGGATTATTGCAGGGGCCTCTTACTTGGTCTTTCTACCAACAGTCTTCCCATTCCAATCCATGCTTACTATAACCTCATCAGAGTTGTGAGCTAATTAAAATCTAATCTGATTTTAAAATCTCATTTAAAATCCTTCCATGGTTCTCCATTGCCCAGAAAACAAAGCACAAACTCCTTAACATGGCATAGAAGGCCTTTCATGATGAGACCCCAGCCCAACCTTGAAGCCTCCTCTTCCACCTCTCTGCCCCTTGCATTCTGTAGTTCAACCATACCATACCACACTATCTCCATTCCTAACATTCCCACCCTTTCCTACATGCTGGCCCCACTGTGAGGCAGGCCTTCCCTCCTATCTACTAACAAATTCTATTCATTCTTCAAGAGCCAGCCCCAACACCATTTTCTTTGTGAGGTCCTCTGAGAGCCACTGAATATTATTACCACAATTTCTTCTTATATAATCCCAAAGATCAATATACATTGATATATAATCCATTACCCATTACAACCCTTCCCATACTGCATCAGAATCATTTGCTTATCCCTGCCCATCCCCCTATAAAATGTAAGCCTCTTGAGAACCTCAGGACAAGTGGTTTCTTCTATATCTCATTCAATAAATATGGAGCTTAGTGTCCTAACTCTGCCACTTACAAGTTGAAAGAACACATGCTAGATCTTAACATCTTTAGCCCTCAGCTTCCTCATACACAAAAGAATGCAATAATTTAATATAATTCATAATGCTGTGATGAAGAATAAATAAGATGATACAGGGGCGCCTGGGTGGCTCAGTGGGTTAAGCCGCTGCCTTTGGCTCAGTTCATGATCTCAGGGTCCTGGGATCGACCTCAGGGTCCTGGGATGGAGTCCGCATCGGGCTCTCTGCTCAGCAGGGGGCCTGCTTCCCTCTCTCTCTCTCTGCCTGCCTCTCAGTCTACTTGTGATTTCTCTCTGTCAAATAAATAAATAAAATCTTAAAAAAAAAAATAAGATGATACAAGTGAAGCCCCAACATAATACTTGTATATAGTTATCCTAAGAGATGGCTGTTATTATTACATGTATGTCAAGCACTTACTAAATGCAAGGTCGATTAAGGCCTACTCTCAAGGTCCTTAGAGTATAAGCCAAGAGATAGATAACACTTTGTGCAATGTCAGAAGGACATAGAGGATGCCAGAGGAACATGAAATGGGGCATCTTCTATTAAGCCTAGAAGTCATTCTAGGAGGAAGGGCTGACAAGGGTTGAATCTGGGACCAGAGTTGTCAAGGATAGTCTAATGATGTCCTCCAAGTGAGGCATGAGGCTGGCCTGCAGTAAGGTAGCTGCAGTGGAAAGGAACATTTAGGAAGTGGGCATTTAGGAAGACAATTAGGAAGTGGAATCAAACCATGTGACTCACTGAATGATGAGATGTAGGGGTCCAGGTCAGGGAGGACTCAAAATGTGCACAGATTCAGGAGAAGTTTAAGTATGTAGATTTTTTTTTTTTTTCAGGAGCCATCAATATGCTTGTTTATAACTGAAGCAATGTGAAAGTATGTTTTTACCCAGGGAAAGTGGATGAAATGAGCCAAACAGAGACCTGCAAGAAGCACCACACTTTAAGGCTAAAGGAGCAAAATTTGCCTGGGAGGAACACCAAGAGGGAACAGCCAGAGAGAGAAAAGGAACCCAGCACAGAAGCAGAGAAAAGAATGTTCTTGATATTCTTCATGCCTGATACCTGGTAGATAAACAGGTATTTGTGGAATAAACGATTGAATCACTGAATTTAAGTGGCCCACTTAAAGCTGAAGACACATGAAATTCCTTTCATAGGAATAAGAACTTATCTATATTTCACTCTCAGAGTCTATGGGGTACTTATTATCATGGACAGAGGGATCTTGGCATTCAGTAGAAGAGTAGGGAAACAAAAGGCTAGCTGAACCTCTTTTTCCAGCTAGAACCATGGAGGGTCCGGAAGAGAAGAAAAAGAATGTTCCTGTTGTGCCAGAAACCCTTAAAAAGAAGCGAAGGAATTTCGCAGAGTTGAAGATCAAGCATCTGAGGAAGAAGTGTGCTCAAAAGATGCTTCGAAAGGCAAGGAGGAAGCTTATCTATGAAAAAGCTAAGCATTACCACAAGGAATATAGACAGATGTACAGAACTGAGATTTGAATGGCGAGGATGGCAAGAAAGCTGGCAACTTCTATGTACCCGTGGAACCCACATTGTCATTTGTCATCAGGATCAGAAGGATCAATGGTGTGAGCCCAAAGGTTTGAAAGGCGTTGCAGCTTCTTCGCCTTCGTCAAATCTTCAATGGCACCTTTGTTAAGCTCAACAAGGCTTCAGGTAACATGTTAAGGATTGTGGAACCACATATAGCATGGGGGTACCCAAACATGAAGTTGGTGAATGAATTGATCTACAAGCATGGTTGTGGCAAAATCAACAAGAAGTGAATTGCCCTGACAGATAACACACTGATTGCCCAATCTCTTGGTAGATATGGCATCATCTGCATGGAGGATCTGATTCACGAGGTCTATACAGCTGGAAAACGTTTCAAAGAGGCAAATAACTTTTTATGGCCCTTCAAATTATCTTCTCTATGAGGGGAATGAAGAAAAAGACCACCCATTTTGTGGAAGGTAGAGATGCTAGCAACAGGGAAGACCAGATCAACAGGCTTATTCAAAGAATGAACTAAGGTATCTACCATGATTTTTTGTAATCTGGCCAGTTAATAGAGGACTGCTCTCAAATGGGGGGGAAAAAAAAAGGCTAGCTGAAATCCATCTCATAAATGAAAGAACAGCAGGAAGAAAGCCCAAATGTCCTCAAGACCATCCAGAAAAGGTCAGAGAAACCAAGTAATCCAACAGCTTCACTACTAGTAGAATAGCTGCAACATAAGAGCCAGACAAGAAATACTGAGGAGAACAGGACAATTCAAAAGGCACCATGAGGACACAAAGAATGAAATTCAATGTGAGAACCTTGATGGATCCTAACAAAGACATTCTTGGGACAATTGGGGAAATTTGTATGTCCTGGATATCTGGTGCTATAATGGGTTTGTTGATTTATTAGGTACGATAATGGTATCACACTTATGTAAAATACTATCTTTTCAGGCCCCTGGTTGGCTCTGTTGGTTAAGGGTCGGACTCTTGATTTCAGTTCAGGTCTTGATCTCAGGGTCATGAGGTTGAGCCCCATGTTGGGCTTCAAACTGGGCGTGGAGCCAACTTTAAAAAAAAATAAAATAAAATAAAGGACTAGCTTTATTCTTAGGAAATGCATGCTAAAGTATTTAGGAGTGAAGTGTCAGATGCAACTTCCAAGTGGTTTGACCAAAAAACAAGTCTCTCTAGGAAAGAGTTGCTGCAAATACTGTAAAATAATAATGGTAGATTCTAAGTAGAGGATATGTGGTTATCTATTACTCTATTCTTTCAAGTTTTATATGTCTGATATTTTTTATGGTAAAAATTTAGGAAAAGAATGAGAAATGTAGTCTCTAGAACCTTGGAAAGTTATCTCCCAAAAGCCATTCTGCAACATCCAGGAAGCAAGAACCACACTGACTCCTGAGGAGCTAGATAAAAGGTAGGAGGCAGAGTCCCAGAAAAGTCCAAAAAAAAAAAAATGGGGATACCACATGTATTATTTTAAACATTAAGGAAACAACTATGAGAAGAGTATCCTTAACCTACTTATATTTCAACACAGATTGGGAAAGAACTATGAAAATTCTTTGAATTATTGATGCAATGTAACTAATTCTCGGTTTAGAGTATAACTAGCTGGCATTGAATAAGCACATTCACACACTTGAATTCACACAAGAGCTGTAAGAGTTAGGTACTCTTGGGGTGCCTTGGTGCTCAGTGGGTTAGGCCTCTGCCTTCGGCTCAGGTCATGATCTCAGGGTCCTGGGGTTGAGCCCCACATCAGGCTCTCTGCTCAGCAGGGAGCCTGCTTCCTCCTCTCTCTCTCTTTGCCTGCTTCTCCACCTACTTGTGATCTCTGTCTGTCAAATAAATAAATAAAATCTTTAAATAAAAAAAAAGTTAGGTACTCTTATTTCCCCTTTTACAGATAAAAGCAACTGAAGCTGTGTCCTCCAGTCAAAAGTCTCAGCTCCTGTTGGGCAGCCCCATCTGCACAAACTTTTCTAACTCTGGTCCTCAAAACCATTGCTCCCTTCACCCTTCAAGGCCAGTGTGGAAACTGAGCCCCACAGTTACTAGCCTGGGGTTCTACACTAACTCTTGGGGTTTCCATCCCACACACAGATCTTTGGAAACGTTTCTCTATTCTACTGTCTCCTCAGATCATCCTAACTGGAGTGTTCCATCTACTTCCTGCTGGAATCTTAGCTGATAATTGTGATAGGGGTGGCGGTGGAGGACTAGAAAATGCGAATCCTACCCAATAGTAAGGTGAATTAGGAAGCAACCCCAGTTGGTGGAGAAGTAGCTCCTAAAAAAAGAAAGGCAAATTGGCAAAACCCTGAGCATGGTAAAACCACTTGGGAGATTAATTTGGAAATAACCCATGATAAAGTTGAAGAACATACCCCATGGACCAGAAATTCCAACCCAGAAGCTCTCATATACTACATGCACTGGGAAACATTGACAAGAATTTTCACAGCAGAATTTTTGTATTAGCAAATTCTGAAAATAACCTAAATGCCTGTCATTCACAGCCACATAATGAAGTAATATACCAGACTGAAAAACAAGTAAGGTAGTGCTACATGTATCCCTATGAATGACTCTCACAGACCATCTTTTTTTTTTTTTTTAAGATTTTATTTATTTTTTTGACAGGCAGAGATCACAAGGAGGCAGAGAGGCAGGCAGAGAGAGAGAGAGAGGGAAGCAGGCTTCCTGCTGAGCAGAGAACCGGATGCGGGGCTCGATCCCAGGACCCTGAGATCATGACCTAAGCCAAAGGCAGAGGCTTAACCCAGTGAGCCACCCAGGCACCCCTCCCACGGACCATCTTAAGCAGAGAGAGTGAATTGTTGAAGGTGCTACCCTGCATGTACAGTCGAAAAGCATGCAAAGCAAACTGTGCATTGTTTAGGGATGCAGATATACACAGTGAATGGTTGACGGAATGGCTGGGGATAATAAACACCAAATTCAAGATAACGGTTAACTCTGGCAGAGAAGGGAGGGGCATGAAGGGCAGGCATCCTCTGGGAGCTTCAGCTGTATCGGTGATGTTCTAGCTCTCGAACTGAGTGACTAGCACCTGGGCTTCATTTTCTTTCTTTTTTTTTTTTTTAAGATTTTATTTATTTATGTATTTGTGAGAGAGAGAGAGAGAAAGAGAGAGAGAGCACACACACCAGTAGACAGAATGGCAGGCAGAGGCAGAGAGAGAAGCAGGCTCCCTGACGAGCAAGGAGCCTGATGCGGGTCTCGATTTCCAGGGCTCTGGGATCATGACCTGAGCTGAAGGCACCAGCTTAACCAACTGAGCCACCCAGGCACCCCTTGGGTTCATTTTCTTATTCTTTGTTCCTTCTGTTTGTTTTAAATACTTAATAAGCATTTTAAGGAAGTGAAGGGAGGAAACAGAAAGACTTCTGGAGGTTTCCAGGGAAAATGAAGAGCGACATGGATTCCTGGACTCCAGTTTTACTCCTCGTCATTCCTTTCTGCCTCCTTGACACTCTAAATAGTTCAAACCATTGGAGGCTTCTGGGGCTTCTTTGAACTCTGGGCTCATTTGATGGCAAGGTGCTTTCAAGAGCCAAACATCGGCCCTAAAAACCTCAAAGATGGCCCACTAGGAAGCATACCAAATAAGCAATCGAGTGAATAGGCTTCCTATTAAGAGCTGATGGGGATCAGAGCAAGTTTGGGTTAAGAGGTCCTTTAGGAACCATAAAACCTTGCCTCAAGAACATGCTCCTAGGTCATTTGAAGAAATCTTTCAGGACAAAAGAAACAGTTGATTGTCTCTCTGCTGTAAGAGGGGCTGGCAAGGCCTCCGAGAGTCCAGCAGAGTAGTGAAGAGCCTGGTTCTGGAAGGAAACAAACACACTCTTGCATCCTGGCTCCCACTCACTAGGCTGGCTTTGCACAGGGTGCTTCATGTTTTGAAAGCCAGATTTCAGCATCTGTAAGGCTGGATTGGTCTACCCTTAGATGGTTACAAAGGCCAAATGTGTTTGTAGGCTCCAACAGTGCCTGCACAGAGAAAGGGTCCTCATAGTTCCAGAGAAGATGGGCTCTGCCATCTGTCTCAGGACCAGACTCCCTTGGCATTGCAGACCCAGCCCATAAAGGGTTCTTGAAGAGGCACGTCATCTTCCTGAGTACATCTCCTTAGGCTTCTCAAAGGTTCTTTCCTCAAAATCCTCAACACCAACACCACAACATGAGTACCTGCCAGATCACCCATGATGGAGGTGAGAGGTGTTCCCTGCTGACAGTAGAACCCCTAGTCCCACAAGGTTATCTGGACAGTTGGTCAGAAGTCCCAGACACAGTGGCTTAAACTATTGTGTGTACAGTCTAAGACTGTGGCCCAGATGGGGCAGGGGAAGGGGGTAGGTAGGAGACTGTTTGTAACAACTTAGGGATGCAACTGAAATTTCAACCTCCAACTACTCACGTGACCACATTTTCACCGTTTTCCCAAATCCAATTCTTCGTGAGGAGATTCCCTCTGTCTTCCTCTCTATCTTGCCCTTTCTGCCAAAATAGCTCTCCTTTGGGAACAAATAGTTCTGTTTCTTCTTTGGAATGCCTCTGGAAGCCAGGAACTCTTATCTCCCTCAACAACATTCTGGCCAATGCTTGGAATGTGATTTACATTACTGACCACCATGAGCACAGGAGAACAAAACAAAGAAAGGGCTTCCAAGTAGAGCATGAAGGGGGCAGGGCAGAAAGTGCTGAGGTGGGAGAGAAAGAGTGAGCGCAGAGTTTCTGGGGGAGCAAGGGGTCTGCCCCACTGCCCAAACATTCTGCACACAATGGGGAGCCGGCAACATGTCACTGCAAACCCCATCACTGGGGGTGATGTGGCGGTGTCTGGAGAGGCTGAAAAGAGACCTTCTGCTTTTCTGCGATTTGTTGCTTGGACAGCGGTCTTCGGGGCTGACTCACTCAACAGTGATGGCTGCAAGCCAAGAAGTCACGGAAAGACTCTCAGGGTCACACGCGCTGCCCTTGGCGTGCCAGCTCAGCCTGCTGGGGACCGGCCAGGGCTCATTGGGCAAGGGGAGTGAGGCCCAGGGAGTCAAGACCTTTTTGCAATTATGGAGGTTATTTCCCCACTTGGGCAAGAAAGCATTCCTCTCCTGAGGATGGATGACAAAGCAAATGGTTCCTGCCTCTCTCCAAAGGCCAAGGAGGTTAGGAAACCACTCCTTCTTTCTCCAGAAAGCCTAAAAATCCAGGCAGAGTGGTCTGCTCCAGATGCTTCCAGTGTGAAATGCTCTCCCCTCACTTTATTTGGCTCTCAAGGACCGCCCAACTGGCTGCAGGGTGGGACTCCGACTACGCTCCTTCCTCTTTTATTTGTTAAGCTCCTACAACATAAGAAATACACATTTGTCTGCGCCTAGTTCCTGACATTGAACTTCTAAAGCCTTTTAAATTTCCTAAGTAATAAGGGAACAAGCAGCATTTTTTGTTCTGTTTGGTCTTTGACCTTGGTTCCTAGCACAGGGCTCCTAAATGCCTGGGTTTCCTGAGTGACAGGAGTGGTTCTTTCCTAGTAAGGTGACTCTGGGTGGCCTTCTGGATAGCTTCAGAATGGGGACTTGTTGCCAGAAAGACAAACACGTGATTAGCTGAGAACTTTCAGCCCAACCCCCATCCCCCAGGGAGAGGAGGCGGACTGGAAATTGCATTAAAAATGAGAATGCCTATATGAGAAAGCCTTCCCCCAAATCCTTAAACCACAGGGTTTGGAGAGCTTTTGCTTTGATGAACACACCAGGAGGGTGACACAGCCCAACTCCACAGGGACAGAAACTCCTTCACTCTGGGACCCTTCCCAACCTTGCCCTGTTTCACTGGGCTCTTCATCTGTATCTTTTATCATATCCTGAATAATAAAACACTGAACATAAGTAAATGTTTTGTGGGCCAACCCAGCGAATTATCAAACCTTCTAGGGCACCTGGGTGGCTCAGTGAGTTAAGCCTCTGCCTTCAGCTCAGGTCATGATCTTAGAGTCCTAGGATCAAACCCCGCACGGGCTCTTTTTTCAGCAGGGACCCAGGTTCTCCCTCTCTCTCTCGCCTGCCTCTCTGCCTACTTGTGATCTCTCTCTCTCTCTCTGTCAAATAAATAAATAAAATCTTAAAAAAAAAAAAATAAACAAACAAAAAAAAAAACCTCTCCCCAGGGACTGTGGGAAAACTCAGTTTTGTAGCTATGTCCATCAGACATGTGGATACCCTGGGGACCCACTGCTTATGACTAGTGTCCGAGGTGAAGGCAGTCTCTTGGGATGGAGCCCTTAAACCTGATTCTAATTCCAGCTAGTTACCATCAGAAATGATTTAAATTCTAGGACACTCAGTTGGTGTCTGGAGAGTTGGAAAATTGGTTGGCGTGGGAAACACACACACACATTTGGTGTCAGAAGCATTGTAAGTAGAGAAACCATTTTCCTTTACCCAGAGACCAACCCGTGGGAATTTTCCTTAGAAAGGTTTTCCTGGCAGTCGCTACAATACAAAACAGAAGGGGTAACAAAAATAAAATAATAAGCCCAAATATGCCAAATGTCTTGAGATGGTTTACAAAGACTTTGAAGCTGCTGACTTCCAGCTTAGACATCAACACTCCTGCTCCCTTCCAGGCCTCCAACTAGGTCATCGTGTCAAGTGGACTTTTCTGACTAGCTTCCCCTTCCACAAGAACCTTCTATCAAGTGCCGAAGCTTTGTCCAATTTCCTACTCGGGCACCCTTGCCCTGGGCCGCAGGTCTACAATCAGCCTGTAAAGAAGTTATTTACTCCATGGCCTTGCCCTGCAGGGAAGGCATGAGAAGAAGCCCGTTCTTCTCTGAATCCCAAACTAAAACCAAACAATCATCTGCCAAAGTGTAAACCGTCACTGTGCTTAGAAACACTGACTGTTAAAGCTGGAAGCACCCTAAAACATTAAATCTACCTTTCTCACTTTGCAGATAGAAAATGGGGGTCCCGGGAGAGGATCTCCGATCTAAGACCAAGGCGAGTTTCTGGACTCCGCGTCGATGTTCTTTAAAACGTGTCACACCACTCCCCTGCTTAGGTATTTGCTAACATTGTCAGACCAAAACAGAGCTAAGAAGAGGGAAATATTCTTCAAACAGGAGGATACCTTCCATCCGGAAACAGGATTTCCTCCTAAGGCAGGTGCCTGGGAGACCCCACTGAAGGGACCCTCCAGCCTCTTCCTGTGCCTTGCCCCCTTCACCACAGTCCCGAGGGGCCTTCTTTCAGACCCTCCTGCACACACACCTGCTCCTTCTGGTCACCAAGCCCTAGCATGCTGTCCTTTGCAGAAAGACTCCCATCCCTCTCAACAGGGCCATGTCCCATCCTCTGCTGGGCTTTCCTGGTCACTCCACCCATACACAGTCCGTACACAGATCCTTGCACCTCCCACATCTGCCACTATTCCGGGTCTTTGGTTCCCAACTGTTTGCCCTACCTCCCCCAGCTGCATGGGACAGAGACAGTGCCTGTCCTTGTCGCTGTGGTACTGTAGCCCCTGGCACGTGGCTGGCACATGGGCCAGTTCAGCAGATCTGGGGGATGTCTGCGCAAATGAGGTGAAGTCACGGAAGCAGGACACGGATGTTAAATACTTACAACTTTATTAGGAGCAGGCTGTTGTCCCCGCAGCAGCCAGCTCCCATGTATACACAGTATACACAGTCCAGCCAGGACCTAGGTCCTTCCATCCGTCTGCTGCACGTGGAATGCGAAAGAACCAAACACAAAAGGGGGGCTCTGTAAGTGACAGTGTCTAGTGCCTTCGGGAGCCAACTCCCAGGCTGGGAACAACCAAGCCCTTCAGCTCACCCCAGCCCCCTACTCCAACACGGCCAGGCTCACAAAGTTGGACTCCTCCAATCAGTGCACACAAAGGGCAGAGGAGGCAGGGGACTCCTGAGCCCAGATCCTTACTGGTCCACACCCCATGGACGAAGACTCTGGAACCCCCAGAATCTTCCTCGTCTTCTATAGATATGAGATACCACCTTTTCATTCCATCACCAGAAATCTGTACCTTGAGGCTCGTCTCTGCTCAACCTTGGAGAACATGGTTGGATTAGCAAAATGGTCAAAGATAAGACAAACCTCCCAAGTTGTCTTGGTCATACTTCTTTTAAAAATGAGAAAAAAAAATCATGACAGAAAAGAGCATTTGAAACCCAGCTTGTGTCAGGAACAAGATAGGTCGTCTCTCCTTGAAATGATTTCTAAAGCTGCTCTGCTAGGGGACTAGTCACCCCCACTGATGGCAGCACCCTTCCCCCCCTCCCCATTCCCCTGCCCGTTCTGCACAGCCCCCGCGCCACCCTCTCCTCACCGAGGGGTGCACCAAGCACGGAGAGCAGTGCTATCGTCGGCTAGTGGGGGTCTACATCTGCCCTGGTGCCCTGCGTCCTTTTGATGGTCTCAGCCCCACGGTTTCTCTATACAGGGAGGAAGATTCCTCCTTGCTTCATTCTCCAGGAATGGCTGCAGCTCTGCTTCAGAGATCCACACGCCCTCTACCCTGCTGTGGGGGTTCCGGTCAAGGGCTCAGCCCAGGGCTGGGCTGGGATTAGAGCACCATCCCAGAGGTTTACCTGAATGGCTGGTTTGTGGAGTCTGCCTACTAGGGGAAGCCAAATAAAAGGACTGAGGCCCTTTCTCAGGGAAGACACTTGCCCCCGTATCACCTCACTAAAGTCCAGGACATATTACCTAACTCAGAAGCAGAATCTCCCACATTCGTGCGGGAGCAGCTGCACCCTCAAGAAATACCCTGCTTGACCAAACACTCTCTCACCCCAGAACATCTTCCCACTTGGAGCGCCAGGAAACACCCTGGTTTCTACAGCCCCAACAGGTCTCTAGGATAGACAGGAGTTCCCTTTGGTGGCTGCCAAGTGCCTCTGGGTCAGGTCATTGATTTTCTTTCTTTCTGACTTTCTTTTTTTTTAGGTCATTGATTGTTGTGTCTCCCGAAGCCTGTCCCCAAGGCACCTGAGATCCTGCTTTCATTTTTGGAGCCCTAGTGGGTGGCCAGGCTCTGGGGGAAGGAAGCCATGTACCACACGCTTATCTTTGTGTCTGGGCAGCTCAGTCTGCAGAGGACAACAGCCAGGTCCACTGGAAGCACCAGAGTCACCACTGCCCCAGGGAAGGGACAGGTGTGTGTACCCAAAGAGCATAGCCTGAGGTAGCAAACAGTGAACCCCATTATCCAACTGCAATGCCATGTGATGTGCCCAAAGCCAGACCACATGTAGCTGTCCAGATGAAGGACCCACCTCCAGGCATATGGATGTTCAGCACCTAACCCTCCTGGGCATCTCCCACGTCCCTCTTAGTGGCCACTCTGAAGGTTCTCTGAGGCAACACAGAGCCCAAGGCAGCAGCCCTATTTATACCTACCTCTCTGGAGGAAGGAGTCATTGAAACTGAGGACTTCTCCCCATCCCAGGGTGACATTGCCCCAAACCTCAAGCCCCGTCCCAGTGACACAGAACATTCTAGGCCACTGCTCAAGCTCCCTGTTTCACCACAGAATCCATCATCCCTTCCATCTTTTTTCAATGGTCCAATCCTTCCTGAAGAAGGCAATAGACTCCTTATTGACTTCCAGTACCTATTTGCAAAGCCTCAGCGAGCACATACTTGGAAGCCCTCCACCCAGCCTAATGTCCTGGACAACACAGGAAGAAGAGGCAGCTCTTGACGGAGGGTCAGGAGTAGAAGGAAGATGAGAAAGCTCCGGACTCCCCCTACACATAAACCTCTTCCCAGACTTGTTATTCCTCACCCCACTCTCCTACCAGTTTCTGCCCACACCAGCCATTGTGTTTTTCATTATTCAGTCCTGGTCAGTCAGAAAGGAAAGGCGGGCTGACAGCACCATAGAAACCTGCCTTGTTCAGAAACGGCTTAGAGCCCCCGGGGCCACCTGAGGGTGCCAAGCTGCTGGGCCATGGCTCTTCCAGCAGCCTGTGGCCTCCCTTACGGGGGCCAAGGTCCCTGAAGTTCTGCCTGGGAGGTGCCCATCCTCCAGGTCCCTCGGAAACTGGGCCCCAGAGCCTCTACCCAGTGCCCGCACCTCTCAGCCTCTCCCAGAGACTGGGCCCTGGAGGAGCCGGGCGTGAGGTAGACTGTGTGTTAGTCACTTGGCTTCCCCCGCCCAGGCCAGGGAGGAGGAAGGGACCTCTTAGCCCTGCCCATGGTCCTTGTCCCTGGAAGTGAGTGACGTTATGGCCTTGACACCCGGCCACCGCCCTCTGCCCATGGCTCCAGCTGGCCAGAGCCCTGGCAGCACCAATGGGGCGGAGAGTGAGGAGGAGAAAAGGACAGTCCCATTCAGCACGGCCTCAAGACACAGAAGTCCAGCTCCTGGGGCTTCCGGCGCAAGTTGCACTGGTCCCGGGCCAGCAGCCGCCCTCCAGGGCCCAAACACTTGAGCGGACGCCTCTTAAATCCCCGGCCACAGCTCTTGGAGCAGGGCGACCAGGCGCCGAGCTCCCAGGTCGGGCAGGGTTCCCCACAGGCTCTCATCTCCACTGGCCGATGGGCTGCATCACAGGCAGACGTGGAGCGTGGCCCTGGGGGCCCACGACAGTCGACCGCCCTCTTCTGCAGGCCACTGCCACAGCTCACAGAGCAAGGCCCCCAGCTGCCTGCCACCCAGCGCGCCAGGGGCCTGTCGTCCTGCTGTTCCACTTGATTGGAGAGGCTGAGGACACTGTTGTGGTGCACCGAGGAGCCACGGGGGTCCTTGGGGTGGGAGGCCTTGTCCTCCCAAGGCTCTTTGGGAAGGTAGAAGGAATAGCGGACCCGGGGTGGTGTCATCTTGCCCACAGAGAGGACCTCCACAGTCAGGGGCTCCAGGATGGGCCGGGAGGCCTGCAGGCTCTCCACCGCCGTCCCCGTGCCACTGTAGCGCAGTAGGCTGCCCTTTACCACCAGGTCCCGCTCCACGGCCGACACCACGAAGTGCCCATTGAGCAGGTACTTGCCTTGGCTGTTCTTCAGGGCCAGGTAGTTGTCGTCTCCAACCAGCCCCTTGTAGCCACGCTGGCGGATGTCAATGCTCGAGGCACCCGCAGGGATGGCCACCACAAAATTGTAGCCGTGCCTGTGGTGGAAAAGGGGATTGTGCCTTAGACAGATGCCTGGACGTAAGGCCCTCTCTCCCAAAATAGTCACAGCTGATTCCCCTTTCAGAAACCCAAGCTGGCAGAGAACAAAGACTAGGCAGATGGCTTCAACTGCCCCTCAGGAAGTCGGGAGGCACACAAACTGAAAGAGGGTATGAGATTGTCACCACATCATCTAGAGTTACACACCCTGACTGTGTGCAACCTTTTTTATTCAGGTCATAATCATAACTATGATTGTCATAATCACGAGATTATGAGATCATGACCTGAGCCGAAACCAAGAGTCTGACGCTCAACCGACAGTCCACCCAGGGGCCTCTATACTGTGGTAAATCCTAAGGCAAAGTAAAGCCAAGGTTTTAGAGCCAGACCCATCCCTACCACTGGCCTAGCTGTTGGCCTTGGATAAGTCTCTAAGCTTCTCAGTGCCTCACCTGGATAATGAAGATCATAATCACATATACCTCATTAAAGCCCATAAAGCCTATGGCCTAGGGCCTGCCACCCAGTAAGCACTAAATATGTATTAACTGTGAGAAGGAGGAGAGGAGGGGAAGAAGATAAGTCTACAGTCCCTGAGTCCAAGGCTGGGGCCAGACACCATTCTGAGACACACTGGCCCTGCAGTCGGGCCCCCAGATCAAGCCTTGGATACCAGCCCCATGGTGGCTCAAGCATATTCATCTCTCTGGGTTCCGGTGTCCTCACCTATACAATGAGGAGGTCAAACTAGATGCTTTCTAAGGCTCCTACCAGCCCTACTAGTCTACAAAGGGGGCATCTGCCATTTAGCCAGTGAAGCAAGTCTGGGAATATTTACCTTTAATTCTCCACTTGGCCTCCCCCTCAGATCCCTGTGAATGCCATCCACTTGCAGTGCCCCCAGTTCCCAGAAAAGCTGCCCAGCTAGGGGCCCAGCAGAGTGCACTGTGTCCAGAGGGGGCAGCGGAGACTCCTGGATAGCCATCTAGACCTTGGACTCCCAACTTTTCAGAGCCCACCATATCCCTGCTCAACTCTCTGCTTCCCCCAGATTCTTCCAGACCATGGGTCAGGACTTTCCAAGGAGCACATTCCCCTTGAAAATATAAGGGAATATACTGGACTTCAGAAAGCCAGGAACCCCAGCTCTGGAGGTAGGAATTGGAGAGACCTATAGACATTTCTTCAGCTGACCCTACACACATCTCCCAGGAAGAGGGAATTCTTTGGTCTTGGCCCCCTGCTCTGCTGTTTATTGCCGTTCTCAGCTCAGTCTCACCCCTGGGGACAGGGTCTCAGCCTCTGTGAGATGGGGAGGCTGTCACATGTGTCTCTAGGCTTGTTTTGTTTTGTGATCGTCATCATGAACACTTAGTGAGCATTTATTATGTACCAAGTAAAATGCTTAGCATTTTAACACCTTCATCTTCACAACAGCACAACAGGAAATATATTCATGTCATACCTACTGTATAAATGAGCAAATCCAGCATTCCAAAGATTGTGTCACATGCTCAAGGTCATCCAGAAAATGGGGAACTGAGATTTGAACACAGGTGAGTCTCACTCTAGAATTCTAGACAGACCATAATGACCCTCTGCCATCTCCTTAACTAGCATCTCCTGTTCAGTAGTGGACTTACCAAGCATTCATCTCTGCTTGACAGATGGATGGATAAAGGAATGAATGAATGAATGAACGTCATACTCTCAGAGGAAGAGTCCGAGTGGCCTCTCCAGTAAGGGCACTGCTGGTTTACCCCAGTCTGACCCAAGCTTTCATCACCTGGGACAGCTGCCCTCAGCCCTCCTCCCCCTGCTCCAGGACCCAGAACTCACATGGGCTTGGTGAAGAGGCCTGTCACCTTCTTACAGCTCTTATTGTCGCCCCCACACACCCCACACTTGTCGAATTTCTTCTTGGAGCCCAGGTTCCCGTCACAGCCAGCCTTGATGCACTTGCCTTGGACACAGACCGAGGTGGAGTCAGGAGTACACAGTGTACCATCCACCACCTGCAGTGGCCCCAGTGGGGCAGAAAAGGAGAGAGGGGCAGCTCAGCCAGATGCCTCTCCAGAGACTTTCTCTCCGCTTTGGTCTCCTGCCCCACACCCACTCACCTTCGGTGCCAACACATAGAAGTAGCCAGTGCCATTGGCTCGGCAGATGAGCTTGCACTTGTCCCGAGGAGAAACGCCGGAGTACTTGGGCACCCATGCCACGGCAAGGGTAAGCCGGTTGGTGCTGTGGTTATAGCCGTTGAAAGCCTCACACTGCTCCTCCCGGAAGCTCTTGCTGGAAGCTGAGGAGGGAGGAAGCACAGGCAGGAAGCTAAAGGGAGGGGCAGTGCTGGGATTGCCCTCGCCAGGATGCTCAGCTGCCTGTGGTTCCAACAGCCCTTCCCCTCAGCCAAGTTACCCTCATCACTGACGCCACCCCATCTCAAAGAACTAAAGTAGACTAGGACCAAAGGATGCAGGTTGCAGACGACCATGCCTCCCCCAGGAGCTCTGCCAACTTCTCCAGTGATCTGACCTCCAATTCTCCATCTGGGATAACAGGTACCCCTGAGAGTTTGGGACTATCAAACCCCTCAGGAGTCTTTTGAAACTATTTTCAGGATGTTATTAAGTGGATAAAATAAATTACATAGGTTCCAAACAATACCAATTATACTGATAGACAACTATCAATATATATTGAAACATATTTGTGATATTTGTGCTTGTTAATCCAGTTCATAAGATACAACGATTCTAATAACCACTGTCATTTTCAAGTCATGACGTGAATAAATGACATTCTGAGAAATCCCACCAACTGAAATGTCATATAGAAATATCCATGATTTCCATTGGTGACAAAGTCACAGGTACTGCTAATAGTATTACAGTTTGTTGCCTAATTAGAAGACATAATAAATTGTAGATAGAAACAGCAGCAAAATAATATTAAACTCTAATTGAAGGAAATAAAAAATTTAAATTAAAAGAGGCTAGTAAAAATAGAGATGTAATTTCCTTTCCTCCCAAGCTCATGGACCCTGGATAAAGAATTCCTGCTCATGAAGGTGGGCTTGTGAGTTCTTAAATAAGGGTAGATCTAGTGCATCATTCCCTTGGTGCACTTAGGTTCCCAGCCTAAGCATCAAGAATAAAACACCCCTGCCCAAGGGGAGTGGGCAAAGAAGTGATCCCAAGAGGAATCTGCTCTTCTGCACTTCCAGAATTGGCCCTAGAGGAAAGAATCTTGATTGCAGTAATCTGCAGCCAGGAAGTGGGGGAAAGGGGGTGGGAGAGGGGCCGTCCCCTCCTCACCTGAGCTGGGGCAGGGCTCCAGGTTGCAGGATCGGTATTTCACTCTCACTCCCTCACAGTACTTGCCCCCATTGGCAGGGGTAGGGTTGCTGCACTGCCTCTGGGCCAGCTGCACGCCCCCGCCGCAGGTGCGTGAGCAGGTTCCATAGGGCTCCCACTTGGCCCAGGAGCCGTCCACCTATAAGAAAGAGTCCGTCATACTCATGCAGGGGTTGAGCTGCACATCCACACTCTAACCCTGCAGAAGGGTTACACGGGTACAGCCTCATGGTCCCATCCCACCAGAAGGAAATCCACTGTGCATCACACGGGGGAAGTGGGAAAATAGCAAGCAAACGGTCAGCACACACAGTGCCCAGGCAACACTTCAACATGGTAATTAACCTGTGCCAACTGCACCCAGTTATAAATGAGGCTGCTCAGAAGAGAGGCCCCTTTGGGCTCTGGAGTCAGATGGCCAAGTTCTATCATTGCCTCTGTCCTCACCATATGGGTGGTCTTGAGCAAGTAGTAAAACCTCTTTAAATTTCAAGGGCTTTATCTGCAAAAATGGGGCCAATAATACTCAGGTGTGAGATCAGACAGAACTTTAAATGATGCAACATGTATGAAAATTCCTAGCACTGTGCTTGCCACGGAACAAAAGTTCAGAGGTTCTCCATACCTACTACTGTTGGAGACACAAATCTCTTAATCTGAGGCAGCAGCAGCCCCCAGGCTTGCCAGGAAACCTTGTTGCCCTAGATATCTGGATATTTTTCTTTGTCAGTGTTCCATAATTCTGACTTCTCTCCCAACCAGACTTAACCAGATGTTCAGCTTAATCAGGAGCTGAATCTGAGAAAGTTTCACTCGAAGAGGTTCTAGTGTTTGTGCTCGGAGGAGATGAAGATAGGAAACTACAAAGCAATCCTAAAACTCTATTTGGCTTCGAGGTGAATGATGCAGTGTTGTTTCATTTTTTAAGAGGGTGGGGAAGGGGTCGAAAATGTATCTTCATTATGTTTTTCTTAGGATGCCAGCAAAGCGAGTTTTCATCCCCTGAACGCACATCAGTTGGGCAACAGGGGAAGCAGCCCAGTTGTACAAGCCTGGGATTAAAATGTTGTCATGCATCCTCCAAAGAGACTAACCCTCGTGGAGCTGGTCAGGAACTGGATGCATGTCACGTAAATACATTAGTTTATGCACACATGCAGCATAGTCTGTCTCCCTGGTCGGATAGCTCTTGTGTCACTGTGTCAACATGTCTCTCCTCCTGTGAGAGAAACACTGGCCCATAGCCCTGCTTCCTCCTCCAGCCAGCGCCCCACCTCATTCCAGCCTTTCATTCCCTAGGAGTGTCTACATCTGCTCTTTGCGCCTCCTCCCTCCTCAGTGCCTTGCACCATGGGCTTGGTCCCCATCACACCAGGGAAGCTGCTCTTTCAAAGGTCTGAGATGACCCTCCATAGACTAGAAGAGTCTGTGCTTAGACCTCGCTATCTCCAGTTTTCCTTCAGTTCTTCACATTGTCTCTGTGGCTTCTGAGATGATGCTGTGTGGTGGTGGTGGTTGTTACTTTTGTTTTTACCCTGGTATCACCTGTACCTACAGAAAACATTCATCCCCCAGAAAACACTCCTGCCCTACCACGTGCCATTCATTCGCCAAATATTTGTTGCATTCTCACTAATGCCTGGCACCTTGTGCAGAAAATCCCTGCTCTCCCAGTGACTGCAATCCAGCAGAAGAAACTAAAGATAAGCCTGTGCTTATAGGAGGGGTCAAATGCAGGTGGGAGAGGGGGAGGTGAGCTGCTCTATATTACAGGGGTCACGGAGCTTCATTGCAGAGGTGACCCTAGTGAAAAGATCTGAAGGAAGTACAAGAGGGAGTTGAGCAGATATGAGGGCAAGAATATTCCAGACAGAAGGAGCAGTGCAAAGACGCTAGGGACAAGCCTAGAGTACTCCAGCCTCACAAGAGGAAGAGAAGCAGGAGATGAAGGCAGAGATAGGGCTCACCATCCTGAGCAAAGAGGAGAGCCCCTGAAGAGTTCTGAGGATGGGCATGACCTGAGCTACATTGTAAATGATCCTTCCCGCTGCTATGGTGGGAACAATCTGTAAGAAGACCGGCAGCAAGGAGATCACTTAGGGTACAAGACCAATCATCCAAAGTAGCTTGGAGCAGGGTGACTGCAGATAAGATGGTTTAAAAAAAAAAAAAAAAAAAAGACTCAATTCTGGCTCTGTTTTAAAGATAGAGTCAACAGGAGTTACTAAAATATCAGAGGGATGGATGTGAGAGAAAAGAGGGTTGGCCCAAGCAGTGGGCGGATGGGAGCTCGGTCTTACACACGTCATGTTTAGGATGCTTATCGGTTATCCGGATGGAAGTGTTAAGATTCAATGAGATGTGCCCATCTGTAGTTCAGGACAGAGGTCTGGGCTGGAGATACAAATCTGGGGGACTTCAACGTATAAATGTAAGTGATACTTAAAGTCTTTGGTCTAGATCACCAAAGAGGTCAGTGTGATAGGGAGGAGGGCTAAGGACAGTGCTAGAATGCCCAACATTGGAAAAACGAGAGTATGAGGAAGATCCAGTGAAGGGGACCAGAAGGGGCAGCCAGTAAGGGGGTGGGGGGGATACCAAGACGCAGTGGAGCCCGTGTTCCCAGAGGAGAGGGTAATCAGCTGTGTCAAATGCCGCTAACAGGTCAGGCAATATGAGGAACGATAATCAATCACGGACTTCAGCAGTGTAGAGGCCATTTGGCGACTATAGTGAGAGTTATTTTTAGAGGAAGAGTAGGACTGAAAGCCAGACTGGAATGGGCTCCAGAGAGAAAATGGTAAGACGGGAACCAGAGAGAGCAATTTCATACCACTCTTTCCAGGAACTTTGTGGTAAAGGGAGTCAGAGAGAGAGAGACTGTGATTTATGGAGAGGAAGTAGGATTAGGAGAAGTTTGTTTAAGGTGGGAGGAATTACAGCAAGTCTGTATCCTGATAGGAATGATTCGGCTCGAGAGAGGGGAAATCTGACACTGCAGGAGAGAGACGGAAGAATTAAAGGAGTGCTTTTCTTGAATAGAGGGGATAGTATCCTAAGTGCAAAGCACAGTGCCGGGCCTCCAGTGAGAGCGTGGACAGCTCATCCATCACAAAGGAGGAAAGGTAGAGATTACAGGCACAGAAGTGGGCTGACGGCAGATGTGGAGGTGGGAGCTGGTGGACGTTCTCATGGGATTACTGATTGCTTCTTTTTTCTTAATGAGATAGGAAGAAAGGTCACTGGCTGGAGTGGAAATGAGGAGAACGAGTTGGTAATGGAGGAGAGAGGCAAAGGTGTGACATGATCGTGCAGGACACGGGGAGAATGAGTGCAGTAAAGCCAATAAAATATGAGATGCCTGCTGAGCGGCATTCCGGGCCCACCTACTTGTCAGGTCATTAGTTTAAACTGAGACTGCTGAGCACGGTTCCGTGTCTCTCTCCAGCCACACTCACCCACACTGGCCCAGCTGAACAGGTGGGAGCTGGATTTCACCAGGACGGTAGCTCATCCAAGTGAGTATAGCCAAGAAAGAGAGGCAGGAACATGGGAGCCGCAAGCATACCTGAAGGAGTGGTTGTAACCATGGTCCATGGAATCTCAAGAAGAAGGTGGATGAAGGCATGAGAAGAGCAAGTGGAGCTGAAGAACTCCAGCTGAAGCTGGAGTCCAGACTAAAGGGCCAGACAACAGGGCCTTGGTGGTCAGAGTGCGATTATGGCACCTGAGATTCTGCCGGCAGGGGGGCCAGGGGGGGGCAGCTGGGCACAAGGAAGCTGTGTGATTAGGAAGATAAGCTTTGTGCTTTGACCTCTGCTGATTAGGGCAGTATCCTCCACGAAGGGCCAGGGTGGAGAAGGGACCGTCCAGAAAAGAGATTGAGGATGTAGTGGATTTTGCTGCTGATGGATCATCTTTCCACAGGCTTCTCAGATCACATTTCCTGTTTCCTATAGCCAATATCCTCTTGGGCAATGTCTTTATCCACTAGACTCATCTTCCCAAGAGAAGGAGCTGGCCATGGCTGGCCTGTCCTCAGGACCGTCTAATTTAAACCCACAGCCTGGTGGTCAAGGCAAGCCCAGACTAGCCCTAAACCATGCCCCCAAAGATCTTTCCCATAGAGCCCCAGCCCGTCTAGCCCTCCAGCTTGCCCCACCTCTCTGCCTGTTGAGACCCTCAAGGCTCTCTCCAAACCTGATCTCCTCACCAAAGTTTGTTCAGACCTCTCTAGTCATCATCAGTCTTTCATCCCTTATTCTCCCAGGACATGTTTCACACTTCAGTCTTAACAGAACACACCTTCTCTGTGTCTGGGATCACAGGAACATTTCTAGTTTCCCCACTAGACTGTGAGCCCACTGAGACACGACCCAGGTTTTATTTCTTTTTCTGACGACCACAGTACCTCGCACAGTTCTCTAAACACAGCAGGCTGGTGCCCAGTAAAGGGCTAATGGCTTAATTAAATACATGTTACCAAAACACAGAAAAAGATCTTACATAATTGTGTATGAAACCCAGCTCAGGGCAGCTGATGAAGTGCTGGCAAATGCTTTTTTATGTTATGGTCTCCACGTACTACACCCCCAGTCAAGGTGGTCTGCAGCAGAGGCAGGGCTGGGAAAGGGACCATCACCAGGATCAAGGGAGAGGAGGGACACCTTATTTCTGGCTGACAAAGTCCCAATCCCTCTGTGACCCCAACCCCTAACCTGAAGTTTTGATTATATTCAGAGAGCATGTGGGGTTTGGGATTTGTTCCTATTCAACTGATAGTCTTTTTTTACCAGAAAAAAAGAAAAGAAAGAAAGAAAGAAAAACTTTTGCTCTATTTTGTTTCAGCTTCAAAAACCAATCTTGACAAAAAGCGAAGCTGGGTTCGGGATGTAGGAAATTACTGGAGCCTGCCCAGGGATCTGGTTCCTTTCAGAGATGAGCCTGGCTCCCCTCTGGCCCAGAGCTCCCTGGAAACCAAACACACTCAGAAATAACTGATAAAAGGAGGAGTGGGGGCTGGAAGGAGCCAACCAGTGAGGAATGTCGAAGATCTAGTGTGGGGCTTTGGGTTCAGGCTCCTCCCCAGGTAGGATGAGGCCCAGAGCTCAGGGCTGGGCCTCCTGGCGCCCGGGGCGAGCCTTCTCCCCCATGTCTAAGGAAGGCTTCAGCAAGTTCTCTGACCTACCGTATGTCTTGTCTCCAGTCTCAGAATCAAGACAGGAAGAGGAACCCAGACAGGAAGACAGAGACACCGAGCTGCGATGTGCACAGTTCCGGCCACGCAGCAAAGCTGTTCCCCCCGGACACATCCAAGTCCACCCCCAGCCCCCAGCAGCCCCAGGAGCTGCTATGCAGCTCCCACACACTCACCTTGTACTTGTTGAGGTTATGTCTCTCCACACAGGTCCCCTTGAGGCAGAACTTGCCCTCGCCACAGCTGGTGCCATCTGCCCAGGGGAAGTGGCGGGTCTGGCACACCATATGCCCCTTCGCCTTGCCGGTGCACCACAGCTTGGTGCAGTACTGCATGTAGGGACAGGGCTTTGAGCCCACGCCAAAGGCCAGCTCACACTGCTGGCTCAGGGTGTAGCTGGTACCAGGCAGGTCCTCAGGCAGGGAGATAGGCTTGCTGGGTGGATCCAGGAGGCAGTCGCCTGTGGGGAGCCAAGGGCATTCATGAGAGGTGAGTTGAGAAAAGTGGGATGTGGCCAGCCCAGAGTCTAAATGGTAGGGAGACAATGAAGCAAGGGCCAGTGCAATGGACCCCCTTTGAGAGCCCAACCCTTTGGGGGTCACGCACACTGAAGGTCATAGAAGACAGGTCCAGAGAGGTGCTGAGCACTCTCTCCAGGGACAGCACCAAAATCCCTCCTCTGTCCTCCTGGCTTACCATGCCCACTGTCCAGGAAGTCAGTGATGATGGCAGCGCTGCAGGCAGACCAGGGGTTGGCACGGTCGATCTGGATGAGTGTTGGGGACATCATGTGGTTGGCTCGGAGTTTCCCAAACACCTCCTCGCACACTTTCACATTGTCATGGGGCATGTTGAACACATGGCCTGTGGGGTGAGGCAAGAGGACTCAGAGGGTAGAAGGATGTGGGCTCTGCAGTTTTACAAGGAGAAGGGCTCAGCCGGAGAAGCTAGAGAGCCCAAGTCAGCAATTCTCAGGCTGGTCATTTCAACCTAGAGAGAGACTGCTTTGCAAATGTCAGGATGATGTTCTTGTGTTCTCGGTCCTGTCCATTGGGCTGTGGGCTCAGTGGGGACAGCAGTGTATTTAAAATATTCTCCCCTTAGTGACTGATTGATGAGATACTCTGACTGCTAAATCAGACAATATGGCTGGCCAACTGGGCTGGGGCAACTGGAAAAAATAAAATCAAGCCATTGCCAAGGCAGACGCTGACCCTAAGAAAGGATCCCTAAGGCTTCAGGACATGAAGAAGCAAAGATAAATGTCTACCTCCTGCCCAAAGCACCCAGGACAAACCCAGAAAGTCCCCAGAGGGGAGTTCTACGCCCTCCACACAAGAACCCCCCTCTAGACTTACCCAGCTCATGGGCAGTGGTGAAGGCTGATGGAAGCCCATCATCCTCGATCACGGAACAACTTCTCTTGGGGTCACACATAGTGCCCACATCAGCCATGCCCAACGTATCACAGGTGGTGGCCCCACACAGGTCCTGCCAGGTGAGGGGAGAAGCAGAAGCCAGCCAGAAATTAGTGACAGCTACAGAAGGGACCTGATGGGAAGAAAAGGCATCGTATGGGAGATTCCAGCTCATCCCTGCTCCCAGCCCAACCAAGCCCAGCACCTTCCTAGCCAGCCCCTTTCTCCCAAAGCATTTCAGGGTTATTCATGGAATCAACCCCAGGCTGAGGGAGGAGGCTTCAGGAGAAAAGCCCTGTGGGTCTCTAAGAAGATTCTACCCAAATCCTACTCAGGGGCATCCTGTGGGAGGAAATTAGGAGGTACAAATTAAACCACAAGGCCATTGCTGTATGCAGAGATAGGTTTCCAAGCCAGAAAACGGTGAGTTCCACAGCCAGGCGAGGCCCTGGTTATGGCTAACGGAGGCAGGTGGGGGTGAAAGACAAGCGTGTTCCTCATCCGGAGTCAGCCCTGAGCTTTTCAGTCCTCGCTGAGCGATTGCCTTTGGACAACCATGAATTAAGCTCAGATTCTCAGGCAAAGGGTCACGGGCCAAGGACCCACCCAAGCCAGAGATTTGGCTTCCTTGGGCTGGGAGGAGGCGGACTGAGGTGGATACGAGCAGCTATCCAGACACAGCTCAACTGGCTGCAGAAGCTCAGGAAAAAAATCAATGGATCGCTGCCTAAGACAGTCCCTCTCTCTGTAATAAAACTTAACTTGCAGCAGAACCTAGGACTTCCTGCAACAACCCCGATGGGAAGGGTTTTTGGGGATGTGGAAGGGCAAAGTGGGGCAGCGGGGCAGATATCTCAATGAATTTATCGAGCATTATGGACCAGCAACGCACCCACATACCTTAAGAGCCAAAGAGTTGGAAATAGGATAAGATACTTATCACTTAACAGAAAATACCCTTTGAATCAGTGACACTAGGGTTCTCTGCATTACATCCTTGCCTTTCTTTACAGTTGACAAGAAACTATTCCATGCATCATCTCACTTCATCCCCAACAGCGTTAGGAGGCAGATATATTATTATACCTATTTGTCAAAGGTGAAAACTGAGGCTCATGCTCATAGCTAATCATGGTGATGATTTATTAAATGCTGACATCGTGTGTGCACTTCACACGCGTGACCATATTTCATCCTCACAACATCCCACTGGAAAAATGACAGCTATTATCACCTTCCACAGTCAAGGAAGCCAAAACTCAGAGAGGTCCAAGTCGCAGAGCAGAAATGTGCACTGGGGTCTGTATGATTGGATACCATCAGCACTCTTTCCACCACATCAAAACTGATTGCTCAGCAACCCCTAAGTTAACTCTGCAGAGAAAGAGCTGCATGTGTTCTCCATGGGAGCCAAGGTATCCGCAGAAACACCCCCCAGAACTGTTCTCAATCTTCATTTCTCTTTACAGCTTTGCGCACATGCGTGTGCAGGCACATGCTGACATGGGGGGAAAGGTAGGCAGCAGAGTTGGTGGGCTGGGGGCATAGGAGGAAGTGGTCATAGTACAGAAAATCAGCAAAATTTAACCCAGAGTGCTCAGAAGTTTACCAGCTGAGCAGTCAAACTTGGCTTCCCATGGTCAGGTGACAGTCACACCTCCTAATGATGAGTTAACAGTTTCTCTGGCCAAAGATTGGAGAGGGCGATCAGACTCCAGAGTACATGGGTCAAATCTGATCTGCTCTTCTGTGCTCACACATGGCAAGCCTGCCACTTTCGGGGAACCCTTGGGGAGAACCTCAAATTCCCCCTCTTCCAAATAGTCTTTCTTCTCCAAAGGCTCACCCTTCCAGAAAGTTCTCCTTCCCCTAGAGTTCTGAAACCTAGAAGAGGTTGGACAGGAGTCTCTGAAAACTCTTGTCTGGTGGTCACAGCCCATAGGGAGAACCTGTAGGACAAACAGGACACTGCCCAGGGCCACCATGCACACTCACTGCTGGCTTTGTGTAAGAGAAAGGCCACAGGAGGAAGAACCAAGAAGGCTAGATTCTGGTCCTGGCCCCACCACAAAGCAGATATGTGACTTTGGGCAGGTCACTTCTTTCCTCAGGGTTTCCTCCTCCAGAAGAAGGGCCAGTTCTCAGCTAAAACCCAGACTGGACCAGTGCCTTAATTAAGCCTCTGTCCCTGCCCCAATCCCAGGGTGCTCATCCCCCTCTGGTCCTCTCTAGGTTATAAAAGGAACACAAAGAATGATATACTTCAGAATGGAAAGAACCCTGATCTTGTCTACTAACCCACAAAACTAACTCCCAGAAAAGGGAAGGTCACCCATGTGGACATTCGGAGTCCTAGCCCCTGTGCTGCTCAGCAGAAATGAGGATGCCAGACTGACAGCTCAGACAGGGCTCTCAGAAGCCGCTGGACCTCCACTGTCCAGCAGCCTGCCTCTGCCGCTGGCAGGTCCTTAAAGTCAAGAGCCTCTTTCCTCCCTGGGAGGGTGGGTTCTCTCTGGAGTGAACACATGCAGCTGCAGGCCCTTTCTGGCCAGGAGCAACCTGTTCTTTCCATCAAGAAATCCCGGTTTCCCTGGATCAAACAAGAGGAACAAGGAAGGAGCCTGCGCATTTCCTGAGGGTCAGGGTGTAGTTGAAAGCAGCCAGCCCGCAGGAACCAGTGTCTTCACTGTGGGAAGATGCAGCTGTTTGGGATCACAGGCTCTGCCTGTCCCTCTTCCCCCAGTCAGAGACTCCAGTGAAGAATCGCTGGACCTTAGTTCTTTGAACGCCCACAGGCGGGTACCCAAGGCTCAGCAGTGCCTCATTTGTGGCACTGAAGATCTCCACCCTTCTGGAATGAACTCAGATGCACTCAAACTGCTTTCACCTCTTCAGCTCAGGCACTTGTCTCCAGCAATAGAAACTGTTCTGGTCCCTTTTGCCTGGAGGGTGTAGGCACTTCCCACCCAACCCCTATCTACCTCACTATTTCTGGTCAGTTGCCATTTCTCCTTGAAGCTGCAGCTGCTTTTCCAGATAACCCAAGAATCACCTTGGCCAAGATCCTAGTCCTCCCAGATTATTGTTTTCTAACTGTCCTTCTTCACAGAATAATTTAGGATCGGAACCACAGTTGGAGACAAGGCAAACAAGCAAGCACCTTGCAGTGGCTCAATCCACATTTCCCAGGCGTACTCCCTCCACCCCCCACCACAACTCCCTACGGCCCTCCTTCTCAGCTCCTCTCCTTTGCCCTGCCATGCACTGAGATGCTCATATTTTCCAGCCATACAGGGTGGAGGACCTACAAAAATCAGGCATGCTAACTTTTTTTTTAATGCAGCAGAAAATACATGTTGTCATGTAACCAACTTCCTCTTCATGGAAGAGCAGGGTTCATCTTCATGGCCACACCATAACATCCAAGACTCGCACTCACACCACTTCAGAGCCGCCCTCTCATTCTGCAGATGGGGACACTAAGGCTCGGTGGACTAAGATTTCTCACCCAAACTTTTAACATGGGAACTGAACCCCATGCCTTTTGACACCAAGGCCAGTAGTGGTCTTGGGTCTGAACCACAGCATGCTAGTCAGGATATCGTAATTACTGCTGAAAACCACCCACACTGGTATTAATATTGTGCCTTTAATTTGTTTCCATCTCAATCTCTTCCATGCATCACTGTATTTCCTTGTCCAACCCCAAATCCATGGCTCTTTGTGATCCCCAAACATGGGAGGGCCTTGTTTTGCTAGAAGAAAAAAATTCTACCAATTCTAGGTGTCCGGGCAATGTGGCTAAGGATGCCTGATGAAGAAGGGAATGCACCCTGGTCAGGTCCATCCAGGTTCGGTTTCGCTGGAATATAAATTCCTCAAGGTGTACAAAATGGCATTACAGCGAGAGACTGAAGATAACTAAGACAAGAATTACCTCAGTGAGGAAGCAGAGAAATCTGAAGCTTGCAGGAAGACCAAGCTTTCTCTCGGAAATCATCTGTTCAAGTGAGGGTGCACACCTAACGCGATGTTGGTGGCGAGCACTTACTGGGTTGCTCCTGTGAACCAGACACTGTTCTAAGAGCTTTTCTTATTAGCTCATTACATCTTCACAATGGCTTCATGGGGGACATGTCATTATTAGGCCCATTTTACAGATAAGGCTCAGAGAAGATAAGTGAGCCCCAGGTTAGACAGGAAAGGAGAGGCAGAGTGAAGGTTGAAATCCAAAAGCGCAGCCTCAGAGCTGAATGCTTCCCTTGCATTAGTATGTTTCTGGTACAGATGCACCCCACAAATGAAGAGACCAGGGAATCTCAAGATAGCAAGGCTGTCCACCCCATACCCTCAGCCCCCAAAGTGCATGTTAGCCACAAAGTGGGTAGAGGCCTGGGAGAGGCTGATGAAGAGGGAAATGGCAAGATTAAGTGCCAAGAGTGCTCTTAGCACAATGCCTGTGTCCCCTTCCTGGCTGAGGAAGATCTTAAGTCCTTGCCTCACACCTGCACTGACACACTGACCCCCTGCTCTGCACCATGTCTGCTGGCTCCTTGCTGGGGCCTCTCCTCTCTCCAGGGCAAAAACTGATGGCAAAGAGCCAAGAGGAAATGCCAGAAGAACCTGAGACTCCCTCTCCCAACCCTGCAGCCTGACAGTTGCAAAGTCTGGAATAATGATGCCCAGTAAGCACCTAAGAACCACCTAAGCACGCATAGCCACACACAGTCTTTCGCTGACATCGGTGCCTTCCTCCCATGAATACATACTGGACAGCGGCAGTATGCAGGGGCCCACTGGAGTGGCCACAAAGATATAAAAAGGTCTTGCTTAAAGGAGCTTACAAGTCAGGGGGAATGGCAAATGCTGGAGCTATGGTTTCCACACAAAAACAAATATTAAGTATACTTACAAGTGCAATGCAACAAAATAGTTCAAAACAGGACTGTCCCAAATGTAAGTTCTGGCAAGGGACCTATAGGTAATTATTCAAAACAACAAACACGTGCTGAGTGACCACGAAAGTAACAATGACAGTAGATGCTATTAACTGGGTGGCTGTTCTGGAACATTTGCTAACTTGTCCTTGATACTGCCTTTAAGCTCAGTACCATTGTCATCGTCATTGTCCTTCTATGGATGAGGAAAGTGAAGTTCAAGTGGCTGATTCATTCAACGTCCATTGTGAAAAGTCAAGTGCCAGAACTGAAACTCAGCTGTGCCTGACTCCAAGTCTGTGTTCTTTCCACTGTGCCATACAACCAAGGACAGGCATTGAGGCAAGGTGTGGGGGGCCAAAGGTATGCACCAAGAGTGATACAAACATCTACCAAGAAGTTCAAAGGTAGGACAAGAGCAGGACCAAAGAAGGGGAAAACACCTCACTTGCCTTCCTGACTCAACCTCGTGTTTAAGAAAAAGAAAGAATATCATTCTGGTGCACTTCCTCCCAAATGTTTATAGCAGCATTATCTACAAGAGCCAAATTATGGAAGGAGTCCAGACATCCACTGACTGAAGAATGGATGAAGAAGCTGTGGTGTGCACACAGTGCATCCGAAGAATGGTACCTTGCTAGTTGCAACAACACGGATGGAGCTAGAGAACGATATGCTAAGTGAGGTAGGTCCATCAGAGAGAGACAAATACCATGTGATTTCACTCATATGTGGAATTTGGGAAACAAAACAAAATGATCATGAGGGAAAAGAGAGAAAGGTCAATCAAGAAACTCTTGACTCTTACTGCAACGAACAAACCAGTGGTGACCGGAGGGGAGGGGATTTACGGAGTGCGCTACTTATGGTGATGAGTACCAGGCGTTGTATGGAAGTGTTGAATCACTAAACTGTACACTTGAGGAAAGCCTGGGTGGCTCAGTCAGTTAAGCGTCTGCCTTCAGCACAGATCATGATTTCAGGGTCCCGGGATTGAGTCCTACATTGGGCTCCCTGCTCAGGGGGGGGCCTGCTTCTCCCTCTGCCTGCTGCTCCCCCCTGCTTGTGCTCTCTCTCTCTCTCTCTCTGACAAACAAATAAAATCTTAAAAAAAAAAAAAAAAACTGTTCACCTGAAACTAATATCACACTGTATGTGAACTAATTGGAATGTAAATAAAAACTAAAGAAGAGATACAGAGAGATTCAGGTGCACATTCCTTCCTCCAAACTTCCTCCCCATCTTCCACTATTAATATCGGCTTTCTTATTTGGTGCAAGTCAAAGAAGGAGGGAGAAGACCTTCCAAGTCAGGGAGCAACAGTATTCCACTCCTTCCTCTCTCTTTCTCCTCCTGACTAGAAGTAGTGTTGAGTTTCCATTCAGTGATAAAGATTTACAAACTCTTAAATACCGAAACTAAAGATGCTGCTCTCTGCTAATATCTTCCAAGGCCTGACTTCAAAAACAATCCTGACACAATTATGATTCTCTTTATTGTATTAGAAGATATGTATAAAATACACATTACCATTTTATTAACATTTTCATTGAACACTAAACTTCACTGCCAAGTGGCAAGCCGTTTATTACAGGAAGAACTGACCTCTGTGTCAAATGAGGTTCCAGGCTGCCGTTCCACTCTGCGCAGTATAGAATACACGTACGTCCCCGCCTACCGGTCCCTCAAAATGTAGTACAACTCAAGGCCAGAACAAGAAGGAAGGCGCCAAGCTTGAGACCGAAAGACAGACAGGTGAGGACATTGGATGAAGGAAACAAAAGAGAAGAGAGAGATGACAAAGAACGGCCCTGGAGAATCTCAAAAGAGGAGAAAGAGCGCACCGAAGAAATGGGGAGGGCAGGAGGGGGCCGTGGAACGGCCCACAGTGGTACTAAGCACAACAGAATAAATAACACAAAGGAAGGAATAAATGGGCAGAAAAACCACAAACTGTAAATCCCACAAGACAAAGTCGGTTCAAAGGAGAAAATGTTACAAATAGCAAAACAGATGGTGGGATGGAAGAGAGGACCTCCTGCAGTGCCTTCCTGCCACCTGTCCCTCGCCCCACGCCCCCACCCCAACTCGGAGGGCTTCCCTGACTCCAGCCGCAAGGAGAATGCCCCCCCACTGGACTTTGGACAGAGGGCCCATGTCTCCTTCATGGCACTTAACATGCCCTAGTATACCAAGCTATTTCCTTGTCAGGCTCCCTGATATTCAGTAAATTCCTGACAGCCAGAGGCCACATCTTAATATCCGTACCTCCACAGCCCAGGACAGTACCTGGAAATAACAGATGCTCAATGAGTTATTTTTTTAAATGTAGAACAAATTCATGAAGCCTAGTCTACCACAAAGTTAACCCAAGAGCAGAGGCATCAGACGTAAAGAGAGAGAAGACAGAGAGACATGCAGATCTACTACATCCCAGCACCAAATACCCTATTCCTGCTGCCCACCACAACAAGAAGCCATAGAAACGTTTCTTCTCATAGAAATGAATGTCCAGGGGTGCCTAGGTGGCTCAGTGGGTTAATCCTCTGCCTTCAGCTCAGGTCATGATCTCGGGGTCCTGGGATGGAGTCCTGCATCGGGCTCTCTGCTCAGCAGGGAGCCTGTTTCTTCCTATTTCTCTGCCTGCCTCTCTGCCTGCTTGTGATCTCTCTCTCTGTCAAATAAATTAAAATTTAAATTTAAAAAAAATGAATGTCCACCCTGAAAGACTGGCTCTAGTTCTCTGCCAATCCTGGTTCCAATCCCGTGCTGACCTCACCCTGCTGTTATGAGTCTGGAGACTGATTGCTTTGCAAAATCAGATGTGTGCTCCTTCTCCAGGAACATGAACTTACTCTGAATCTTTAAGTAAACTCCTCAAATTGTCAAAATACTTGTTGTATGATCAATTTTTTTTTCTCCTTTGCACACAGCATAGGCTCCTCCCTGGGTCATGTCTTCCTAGTGTTTTGATTTCAACACCCCACGTCCCTCCCTCTCCCTGCCAAGAGGAAAGCAGCATCTCCCCATAGCCTGGCCAAGCCTTGTTTTCACACACACAGCAAGTCCAATGATGGTGGATGGAAGGGGGAGCCCCGGTGCTGGCCAGTCCTGATCCCCTACTGTCCCCCCTTCAAGTACCCGGCACCTGGAACTCTCCAGGAACTGGGCTCACCTCTTCTTCATAGAAAGAAATACAGTCTGACCAAGACTGACCCATTCCTGCCTCCTCCCTGTGAAAACCATGGCTACAGTACTATCAGTCAGAGTCATTAGCCATTTTCCAGAGTTTTGTGGGGGGACCAAGGAATAGGTGACTAAAGACGTCTGACAGCTCGACATCCATTCTAGGCAAAAGGCAATTAACAAAATAAGCACATTTCTAAAAACTTCTTAGCCAAACAAACTATATACAGTTGACACTTGAACAATATAAGGGTTAGGGGCACTGGCCCCCCATGCAGTCGAAAATCCACATACAACTTTTGACTCCCCAAAACTTAAACAACGAATACACTACTGTTGACTGGAAGTCTTACCGATAACAGTCGATTAACACGTGTTTTCATATGCTGGATGTACTATGTACTGTGTTCTTACAATAAAGTAAGCTGGAGAAAATAAGATGTTATGAAGACAATCAAAAGAGAAAATACACTTAGAGTACCATGCTGCATCGAAAAAAGCCTACACACAAGTGGACCCATGCAGTTCAAACCCATGGTGTTCAAGGATCAACTGTATATATTTATCTTCATAGAAATAAGTATGTATATGTGTGTGTGTATATATGTATATTTCAATATTAGTTTGAAAAAGCATGGATTACACCAACATAATAATAATCAGGGAAGCTCATATCAGAATTAAAGGGTTCCTGCTAACCCTTATAAAGTACAACAAAAGGAGGACAGCAGGAGACTCGTCCAGGTTCCCCAAGACCACATCTGCCTCAGTCTACAAAGAGCAGCTGCACGCTCTGTTTTCATCACATACCGTACCTTCCCCAGGGGAGCTGAGGAATGAGCAGTTCCTAAGACCCTGAGAACGTGGCAGGCCCTAAAGTCTGCACTGGCAAGGAGGCGAGAGAGAGAGAGACATGTTCATTCTAAAGCTTTAAGCACGTACCTGCATGTTGGTCCTTCCAACACAGCTTCCCCACTTTCTGGATCGCCCTCTAGCCGCCTAAGAAAAAGACAGCCTCTAAAAGTCACATCTTGCCCATCACTGCTTCTGACCCAAGTGCTCATGCATCTTGTCCCCATTATGCATGGTTAACATAGCCCCTGGTTCTAGCACACAGCACTGACAGACAGAAGCTGTCACGCTGTTTGATTGCTTCTTCAAAAGGCGAATCCTTCTGATGGTGTGGCCCATGTTCCCAGCAGGAGTCCTCTTTCTATGGCTGGTTCCAAAAGTCAGCCTAGCCACTAAGCGGCGGAGACTGAGGTCTGTTACTTTAGAAGCCGTGAGTGACCTCCACAGGGGCATCCCAGGTAGCAGATGGGCCAACAGCTGCTTTGCCCATTAAGATATCCTGTTCTTGGCCATTGCTTTTTTTTTCCCCCGGCAATCTGACTGCCGAGTTGTGTGTGCAGAGGTGGAAGCCACCTCCTCTGCAGTTTCCCCATGACTCAGGCAGTGTGTGTACGGGCCGGGCAGTGGCAGCTCCACAGACCTCAGCTGGAAGAATGAGTGCAAGGAAGCAGACTCGGGCCAAAGACCTCCCTAGAGAAACCAGGTGGTGGGAGGAGAAGGCTGGGAAAGGAGGAAGTTCAATTCCAGGAGGGGACAAGCTGTGCCAAATGGGTTAGTGTGGAAGACGTTAGTTCCAGCCCTGTGTGTGCCAGCACAGCTCTGAGTGGCCGTTGGAAAGAGTGGAGAGTCAGAGACCCACCGGCAACCAAGGATTCTGGGCCATCCCCTGAATGACATGGTTGTGATAATAACAAAACAAGAGCATGGCACAGATTCGAGCAAAGCCCCCAAAATCAGAGGAAGCAGGTCACTTGGACACCCCTCTTCCTCCCAGTCCCATCCGTGACCTCCAAAACCTTCACGGGACCCCATTGCTCCAACATCTATAACCATAAATGTTCATAAACTCATAGCAGAAGGCAGAGCTGCTTCTGTAATCTGACCATCTTTCTTAGCCGCCTACTCGGTATCTTTCCAATCCCACACCTGGGGTCTGCGGATGCTCTTTACTGAGCACACAGCACTTGCCCACCGCCAGAGGTGGAATCGGGAGCCCCACCGTCAAGTGTGGTCATCGGAAGTTTCAGTGAGTCGCTGTCATGAACCACCTTGCCTGTTCTGCTCCACAGCACACATCAGGGCAAACAGGTCACCCTGGGCCAGCAAGGAAATAGGAAAATTGAGAGATTTTCCCCAACTCAGCTCCAAGTGAAACACCACTAGAAATTCTGACTCCAAACAGGTGCTCTAACTAGATTGCCAGCTCTGAATGGAGAAGGCGGGCCCAGCACAGGAGGGTACAGGAGAAGCAGCAACGAAGGACGGAATGCTCCCCGTATTTGAGTCTGTCCTTTCCATTTCAACCACAAAATATCCCAAATGATTCCCTCCATCCCAGTCCAGATTTTCCAGGCCTAGAACAGAGGATAACTGAACATGCCCGGAAGAAATGAACCCAGGATCTGAACTGGGATGCTTGCATCACCTTCCAGTTTTACAAGCAAAGCAGAGAAGCCTCAGAAGAGACATCTGAAAGGATTTAGACGCCCGGGTTGAAAGGGGGCGGACCTTTTCCGACCCCTCCAACACCATCCTCAGAGCGCCTCCTATCAGCCATGCAGACACACTACGGCTTGGGGCGGCAACTTCCTGGGTTCCAGCCCCTCGACGCCTGATCTAGGAGGCGCTGATTGGCCACTCCAGGCCAACACCTTCTGAAGTAGCTGGCGCTCCTCCGACCGCCCACGTGCTTCCAGATGCAAGTTAGCCGAAGCTCCACCGAACCTAGGAGCGGCCTCTCCCTGGAATATCCAAAGTGGGAGTCGGAAGAGAGCAACAAAATTTTAACCCAGGCACAAAGGGCATTTGGAGAGCTAAGGGCGGTGACCCTAAGAAAATGAGGCTACTGGGGTCCAAAAAGGTGACAGACCAACTCACCTGCCTGGTGAAGAGGATGGCCGTGTCCCAGTACTCTGGGTGTTTGTCACTCACTTTATTCAGCTTCTTCTGCCAGGCACAGAAGTTGCGCAGCGTCATGGCAGCGTTGCCCGTGACCTTGGGCCCTGTGTCGCGGTCTCCAAGAAGCAGCACCTTGACCACGACGATGTTGATGGGGTTGAGGATGCTAGGATGGCGGTAGAGTCGTGCCGCCGTGGCCAGCAGCGTTAGCAGATAATGCTCCAAGTCCGCGCCGTGGAACTTGACCATTGACTCGTCCGCCACCACCAGAGTCTCCACGTAACGCGGGATAGACACGAAGCGCTTGGCGCGCCCGGACCTCCGCCGACTGCGACTCTCTCCTAAGCCGGCCTCCCGCGGCTTGTAAGGGTCCAGCGCCCGCAGAATGGCAGGGTTCCAGCCTGAGGCCACCCCACATCGAGAGGTGGGATCTCCGGGAGGCCCGCCGGGGGCGCCCCGGCGCTGGAGGAGGTGTGCGCCCTGGCTGTTGCGCTGTGCCGCCTGCGCGCTGGCGTTGGGGAGCGGACTAATGACATACTCGGCGCCTCTGTACCCAAAAGCTCCGCGTAGACCCCCGCACAGGCTCATAGCGGCAAAGGAATCTGGCTCGGCGTTCACGTCCCCAGAGTAGAAGCAACGTCGCAAGTCTGGAGAGCTCCCGGTGAGTGCCGGGAGGTGGAAGCCCAGATGCTCTGTGGCGAAGGCGGGCGCCAGGAACTGAGCATCCAGAGTCAGGTGTAGGTAAAAGTCCTCCTGAAATGCTGTGATCTGAAAAATAAGTCCCTGATCCCCTGAGTCCTCGGGACCCCTCCGGTAGTAGTGGCGGCCGTTGATGTCCGGGTCCAGTCGGATGGGGACCACCACCTCCTGGTCTGGCTCTGACCCGCCTGCGGGTACCCCGGCGAGAGCCAGGGTTAGGATACCCAGCAGAAGCATGGCGCCGGGCAGCGCACGGCCGCGCTCTCCGAAGGGCTCGGCCCCGCTCCCCCGCCGGCGAGTCTCCTTGCAGCCGGCACAGGGGAACCACCAACGCTCCGGGGCAGTCAGTAGCTCCCGGAAAGCAGAGCAAAGGGAGAGAAACTCCTCCCAGAGGAGTGAGAGTGCACCGAGCAGCCCGCGCCTCCTACCTGTGCCTTTCCACAGCAAAGCGCGCTCTGGGAGCTTAAGTACAATCGCTGTCAAGTGCAAGGACGGAGATTTGCAGCCGAGAACTAGAGGGAGGTGCCGGGCCGCTTCTTCGAGCCGCAGCCTCTCGCGGCGCCGCAAACCAGGCGCTGGGCGAGCCTATTAAAGGCCCCCTCCTCTTTGGACTGCCCAGTCAGCGCCCCTCCCTTTCTCCCCTCCCAGCCTCCCAAAGCCTGCAGCCCCGAGCCTCCAGGGGCCACCGGAGAACTCAGTCCCGCCTCCAGAACCGAGAGCCACTTGGCGGGGAGGGAGTGGCCTTGAGCCCAGGCAGGAGGCGTGGGCTGGCTAAAGAAACCAGCCTTAGTGTCTCGGTTCGCATTTTGTCCTCGCGTTATGCCCCAGTGCCCCCACACATCAGTTACTTCTGTCCCGACCGACATCTGTCTGCTCCCTGGGTCCCAGCCTTTCTCTCAAGGCAGTCGGGGTCAGGAGTTGGGAATGAAGACTCCCACCAGACCACCGCCCCCTGCCAGGCCGGCCTCATCCCCCCCTCCGCCCCCCACTCCTTGAAACATCATAGTGTCCTCTAAAAGACCCAGAACCAAGAACTGTCCCTGTAAATGTCCTGTCCTTAGAAGGCAAATTCCCAGGAACATGGAGAACCTATCTCAAACCCAGGGCCCTGTGGGCCCACCATCTTCCCTGGGGCAATTGTGGGATGACAGCTGGTGCAGAGTTTAAATTTTCAGGGATTTGGACAATCACTCCTTCCCCATTCAGGGACATCACAACAGGACCTTGAAACAGGTCCCAGTGGGAGTTCTTGCACCACCAAATGGGTAACCACTATCACCCAGGGCTTGGGGAAGGAAAGAGACCACTGGACCAGCACCAATGCCTGGGGGGGGGGGGTGTAAAGAAAGAGGTTGTCCTCCTGCTGGAGAGGGAATGAGTGAGGGTGGGCAACAGGGAAATCTACCAGTACTTCCTCCAAGAGTTTCTCTCACCAAATCCTTGACCAGGTGTCATCTAGGACACTGGAAAAGAAGGCCGAGTGTGGGTTGGTGGGGACAAGACCATCAAGCTATGCGTTCCCATTTAGTTCTGAGGAGCCCTGTTTCAGGCACTGGTCCCCAAGACACTCTGTACCTCTCCGTAAAATCCACTTCTCTCTTCTGACAAGGAAGAAATCCAAGTAGACGACGGAAGGCTTTCCTAGTCTCTCCTACAAAGTTTTTCCAAAACCAAAAGGCATCAAGTTGAGTTCGCAAGGAAATAGGATGGGTGGGGGGGTGCAATAATTTGAGGCCTAAAGTGGGGTGGGGTGGAAGAAATTTGAAATTTGGTTAGGGAATGGCTCAAGCAAACAACTCTATTATTGTAGGAAAGAGAATGCTCGGACTGGTCTATCAGTCAAGAGCACTTTTTGCCCATTATCTTCTCCCCGTAAAGGACCTGCTCTTCCAAGAGCCCTGTGGTGCCTTGGAACAGGAAAAATGCCTAGATACCCATAATTCTCCTGGCGCCTCTTCAATTGAGATGCATGGGGCTGAAATTCATTATGTGAATGAGTAAGAGATGGGGGTTTATGCTCTTTAAATGCAAGGGAGTATGTGCATTTGGGAGGATTGTATGTGAGAGAAAGGGGATACAAATTTACAAAGGCCCTGTGTGTTTGAGTGTTTCAAGAGGGCCTATAATTAAAGGAAAACTCAAACAAACCAAAGGCAATCATAAGTCACTTATTTAGAGCAAGCAATTGCTTTCGTACACCCAGCAGTTTTAATGATGGGTTACAAGGTTTCTAAAGACATTTTACTTTCACTGTGGTGGATTGGGTTTGGTAAGGACTGTGACACAGCAATCAAGATGGCAGGCTCAAGGAGAGGAAGCTCTTCTCCACCTGTGTGTCTTGTTTCCCCTCCCATTCGTGGCCCAGCTGTTCTCGCCACTGGGCAGAGAAGCCAGCCATGTGGACTTTCTCAAAGGCATGGGCATGCACTGAGGCCTTACTCTGTGCTGAGCCCAAAACAAGAATTTTATGTGCATTATCTTATCTCATGCTTGTCTCTCCCCTCTTGGAGGCTATGATTCTGTGCAGTCACTTCTGTCAGGGTTCCTAACCAGGATCTGCATAACTAGGGGTACGGTGGAGTAGATTACAAAGAGCATTCAAGGAGAAGTCAGAACTCAGCATCAACCCTCCATTTCCATCACTAATCTGATATTCTGACTCTTAATTTTCTCATCTGTCAAAAGAGGAGGGATTATCCTAAATCAGAGGTCTTCTTTCAGAAGACTGAATTATAAATTTCTTGTCTCTATGATATCTAAGATCACTTCCAGATCAAATATTACATGACTGTTTGAAGCCTATGGATGATCAAGAGCCTAGCCTCAGAGGGCCCACATGTGCATCCTTGCTCCACCCATCTCAGTTGTGCAATCTTGGGTAAGTGACTGTCCCTCCCTAAACCTCAGCATCTTTATTACAATTAGGATAATAATACTATATTTCTCCTATAGTTACTATGAAGATTAAATAAGTTAATGCTTTAAAAGTGCTCAGACATGCTTAGTACATAAAAATGTTTCTTGGAGCATCTGGGTGGCTCAGTTGCTTGAGTGTCTGACTCTTGGTTTCAGCTCAGATCATGAACTAAGGGTCCTGGGATTGAGCCCCACATGGTCTCCATGCTCAGCAGGAAGTTGGCTTCCCCTCTTTTTCTCCCTCTGCCCTTCCCCCGTTCATGCACTCTCTCTCTAAAATAAATAAATCTTTTTTAAAATGTTCCTTAAATGTGGCACCTGGGTGGCTCAGTGGCTTAAAGCCTCTGCCTTCAGCTCAGGTCATGATCCCAGGGTCCTGGGATCAAGCCCCTCATCAGGCTCTCTGCTCAGCGGGGAGCCTGCTTCCCCATCTCTCTCTCTCTGCCTGCCTTTCTGCCTTTCTGTCAAATAAATAAATTAAATCTTTTTTTAAAAGTTCCTTTTAAATGTTATCTAATAGTTAATATCCTTATTAACTATTATTATTATAAATATTAATATTATTACCAAGCCTTACTTGGCCCTCCAAGATGACTGTCATCATCACTTTCTGAAGCCTCTGGTATTGCTAACGGGCAAGGGATGGAAGTGAATGGAAACAACCTTTCCCAACCCTGCTCAGAAATTTCCAATGTCACTTTGGCCACCCCACTTCCATATTAGGACTCTGATGCTGCCACCCTCTTGCTTTTCCCTGTCCTCCACCATCTTAAGATCTTTGGAAAATAATTTCAACTCCTTCTCCAGGAGAAAGACTGGGGACCTCATCCATGCTGTCAAATATGAATACCTCAGCTTTGCCAACTAGGCAGACCTCCTTGTGCCCTTTCAGTCTCCACCCAGGTTTGCCACCTCTTCAGAGAGACCTTCCTAGGCCACCTGACCTAGGAAGCCCCAAATCACGACCATGATTCCATATTTTATTTTCTCCATAGCATGTACTTCTATTTAAACCTGCTTTGTTCACTTGGATGTTTACTTTTTTATTAACTATCCTCCCCCACAACCTAAGTAGAATGAGAGTGAAACTGTATTTGTCCCACTCTCTGTTATGTCTCCCAGGGACTGGTTCAGTGCTTGGCAAATGGGAGCTATTCATTTATGGTGGATAAAGAAATTGACTCAACCCTAGTCCCTGCTTGGTCACTCACGGTCTACGAAACTCTGGATGAGATACTTCATCTCTGAAATGGGGAGGGTAAGACGAAATTTTAGGAGAGTTTGGAGTACCTGAAACACTGCTCCCATAGTTATTAACTCTCTTCACCTCTAATGGAAACCTTCACCCTGTGCCCTAGTCACCTAACCCACTCATTTCCTGGTTGAGGCAGATGAGGGCAAGAGAGATAGTTACTTGTCTAAGGCTACCTGGCCAGCTGCTTTGCTCAAGTCATAAACTCATTTCTCTTCATCCCCTTACACAAAAATATGGCTCTAGCTAAATTAGCTAGCTTGCCTTCTTTTGACCAGAAGCTGTGGTTTCAACATGCATAACTTCATGTAAACCATTTCTTCCATCTAGGATGTCTTCTCAGTCTCTTTGGAGCCTATGTATTTCACTCTCACCTCATCCAGGAAACCACTTAATTTAACTCAAACCACACAGTTTTGCTCCTTGTTTCTCAGTTCCTACAGTGTATGCTTATTCCATTTCTAGCATTTCTATTCGAACTTGTCTTTTGCTAATCAAATGTCAAATCCTTTTCTTGGACTGGGCTATGGCCACACAGGACTAGATTAGAAACTCACCAAAACCAGGGCTTCCTTTACTTTTATGTCAGCCTCCATGACAGTCCCCAGAAGAGGTGTTGACTGCTGGCTGAGTCAAGTGGGTGCAGAAGAAAAGGTTCCAGTAAGAAAATCAGCCCAAAGAGATGATGCATGGAGGCATCTACAGAGGAGGCAGCTACAAGGATTCGTTTTGGAGACTTAGACTTCACTTCTTTCAGATTGTGATTATTCAATGTGAGGACCTGCCTACCTGGAAAATCAAGCATCCTGGACTCTCTCTCCAAATGGGTGGAAAAAATCAAGGAGAAAGAGAGTGGGTAGGCAGAGAAATAAGAAACAAGCTCTATGGTCTAGGCAATATTCTAATGGGGAGGGGAGGGACTGAAGGAAGTCTTCCCATTCCTCAGATCAGACAGTATTAATTCATTGGTTTATCATGTTAGGATTCAGATTAGGTTGTCTCAGAAAATAAATTTAAGAACTTACTATTTTGGATGCTTTATGTCTTCAACATTCTTTGTCACAGATCTCTAAAAGCCCCAGATGTGTCTGAGTGTTCTTCGTGGAAACTGTGCCACAGAGATGGGCAAAGCATACCACATCTAGAAAAGGCATGGGTTCAAGGAAGCTTCTTGGAAGACTTGGGGAGTGTTGACCTACTGAGCTGCATCATCCGGGCTTCCACCAGTGCTGAATTCCTTGGCCAGTCTTCTCCCAGATGTGGAGACAGCTGAAGCAGCTGGAGATTCATCTGAGGCCCCATGAATTATAACCCTGGGCCTGGGTCCATTCTTCTTTGCTCAGAGGAAATGTTTAACTCTATTTTTCCCCTCTCAGCCACCCACTCTGATTTGTTCTCTGGAGCCAAGTATTTCATAGAAGGCCCTCTGGTACGTAAGTCCTGTATTTGTTCTCTTGGACACTAGGAAATTAGAACAAAGGATCCTGACTTGGCTTGGGGAAACTCATCAAAACATGGTTTCAGTTTGCCTCTTGCTTATACCCTGAATCCCTCCTTATACAGTTTTAAATAACAGACACTACCCTTAGATCCCAGACTTCCCAATTTAACAATTCATTCTATAGATTTAAACACACACACACACACACACACACACACACACATATAAATTACTTTGGAGTTTTTGGGTCTTGAGGACAGAGCTAGCATTCAGGTTGGTGGAGAAGGAATATCTAGACTAGGGGAGAAGAAATCAATACTAAATCCTTCACTCTTGTCTGGGGTTTAGAGAGCAGTTTTATCTGCCAGTCTTCTATCCCCTTTGCTCCTCCCAGTACACCCTTTTCCCATCACCATCAGCATGCAGAATAGTAGCTTCAAGATGTGAGCTTGAACTCAAGCTTCAGGCCATGTACCAGCATCAGTAGTAACGAACCCTGTCCACCTTTCAGAAGGTCAGACAAGTCTCCAAAATAAAACACATCATTCCTCCAGGAGGCTGTGTTTTCATCCATCAGTGTGTTCTTTTTAATAAAAGTACTTGAGGGGCACCTGGGTGACTCTGTTGGTCGAGCATAGAACTCTTGCTTGAAAGAGATCTCGGGATCGAGGAATCAAGCCCTGAGACGGGGTATGTGCTCAGCACACAGTCTGTTTGAGATTCTCTCTCTCTGCCCGTCCCCTCCACCTCAAATAAATAAACAAATCTAGGGGTATCTGGGTGGCTCAGTCTGTTGAGCCTCCAACTTTTGATTTTGACTCAGGAGCCCCACAGCAGGCTACATGCTAAGCATGGAGCCTGTGTAGGATTCTCTCTCCCTCTTCCTCTGCCCCTCTCCTTTCTCGTGCTCGCTCTCTCTCTCTCTCCATCTCATTCTCTCTCTCTCTCTCTCTCTCTCTCTCTCAAAAATTAATTAATTAATTGATTAATTAAATCTTTTAAAAATAAAAATACTTGATATACACGAAAGAGTATATGGTTTGTAAAATGAGTTCCTATATATTGCTTGACTTTATCCTCACAGAAACACTTGGGGAGAGAGAATGGTGGTACAGGAATTATTAACATCTCTGCTTTGGGCAAGTAAAACAGAGATTTTAAAAGGGTTAAGGGAATAAGCAAAGGTCATCTGGTTAGTGAGTAGACAAAGGAAGACTGAAACACTCATCTGGTTTTAAGTCCTAGCCCAGCCTGTTTATTCTGTACCTCAGCCAGCGGTCTCTCTTCCAGCAAGACCTGCCATCTGCGTGTGTGCCTAGGACCCTCCTTGTCCCCATCGTGGCCACGCCCTCCTGTCCCACCATAGACTCCCACCACGCGCAGCTCTCTCCGCATCTTCCTCCCATATACACACTCCTCACACTCCTGGACCACATGCTCACAAGCTAGTTTAAATGGGATTTACTAGAACACAGTGACTTGCCTGGAAGCCGAACCCTACTCTGGATCAACAACTGACTTGATGGTCCCAGTGTGACTGGTCTACTGTCTTTGGAGCCTTTACAAAAAGCCACAGCAAACTCTCATAACAGAGGAGTATTATTTAATTTGTCTTACGAGAACATTTTTTTTCTCTTGTATTTATCTTTACTTCCTCCCCTTCCCGCTGTGGCACGAAGGGGACTCAACTCACTGGAAGTCAGCAGACATCATAGTTTGCTCTGATGTTCTTCTTAACCATTTAGAGGCTGTGGAGACATCATAAATACTGTGAAACCTCATCCGTGAAAAATACCCAGGCATGTACATACACTCAAAATTTGGCCCATAAGTTTGGGAGATCTGTACTCCCAGAAGCCCATTCCCCAGCCCATGAACTGTGCAGCCAAGTCCTACCCATGCCCAAACAGGAAGCAACCTGTCCTCACACATGCTGTTAAAATACTTGAAAATCAGATATGGCTGTCCAGGACCTGAGCCTAAAACACCAGCCCTTCTACGGCTGAGAGATCAGGAGCGTGGAACAGTCAAGCCGGCTGCCCAGAATTGCAGATCTTCAAGCCAGGGCTCAGCCCCAGCTCTGTCTGATGTTGGATTATTTGGGGATGCTGGTTAAATGAGCCGGTCTCTGGGAACTTTGAATTCCTCACTCATGAAAGAGCAAGAATATTCTTACCATCACCAGTAAGAACACAATGAGCCCACAGAGTAAGTAGCGTTATTTGGGACTCTTGTAATTAAAAAGTATGACACAGTTCTCACTTCCGGAGTTTGTAATTTATTTGATTTGTTCTGCCAAAAAAAAAAAAAAAAAACCTGAGGTGAGCTGCAGGCTCCTGCTCTCTACGTATAGGTACAATTAGGGGGTAGGCACATAGCCTGTGGAAATCCAGGGCAGCCAACCTTTCCTGTCGGCACCATGGTCCTCCACTCTTGTCTCCTCCAAGCATTCTTGCCCCATCTGCTCCACCTGCTACACTCCCTTCCCTACCCCACCCCAGCTCCACCCTGCTTTCTGCTCCCTCTCTAATTCGTCTCATAGATCCTCACTTCCCTTCCTCAAAATTTGTTGCTGCCTGCAGCTTAATTTATACTCAGGTGAAACACAACTGATAACATCTTTAAAATGCTCCTCATTCACATATATTTACACTTAAAAATCATCAGAGTCTTTCTCAAAACACAGTTCTGATGGTGGAATTTCAGACAGGACCAACAAGGCAGGGTCTTGAAGAGGGGTAAAGGGAGAAAGGAATCTCACAAAGACCTTCCCAGGCAAGGTCACCGTTAAGGTTTTGAGGGTTGTACATAGCCCAGCACTAGGGGGCACAATTCTCATATACAAGAAACAAACCACCTGCATAGAAATGGATTCCATTTCTTCACCCTACACTCACTCATCATACTTATTCCTGGACCCAACAGTTTGGAAGGCTTCTTACTAAATCTCCCAGGATGGGAGGACTTCCACTTAGTAAGCTACTGCCCTCAAATTTTTTATCTGGCTTTTCATTTACAAACGCCTTGTGGAATTGCTACCTCATCTCTCCCTATTTCCTATGAAGCTAGTCAATGCTCACTACCTCATGTCAGGCTTCAAGCCTCTGTTTCACTCTGGAAGTGCAGTGGGCAGACAATGGGTAAAGAACAATGGATGTCATCATGGGCAGCTCTCTCACCGAGGTGAGAGCAGCGAGCCCGAGCCCGGAATGACAGAGATTTCCAACTGAGAGTCCACAACCTAATATGCATGAGGCTTATAGATGCCAGTTTTCTCTGATCCTCAAGAGCATCAGAAACTAAAGGGCAGAAAACTCTGGTATTTAACTACAGTAGAACATAAAACTAGACCTTAACCCAGATTAGTGGGTTCCAGCTGTGTGGGCTCAGACCTACCTCCCACCTGCGTGTGGGTCTAAGAGCAGAGCCCAAGGCATCCAGCAGACCCCACTCTTCTCCCACATTGGGTGCCAGTGCTCTGCTGAGAAGCCAGATGTTATCTCCTTCATGAACGTTTGCTGCTCTTCACCTGCCCTTGCTTCCTCCTTCCTGCACCTCCATGCAGTCTCCCTCATCACTGCGGACATCACACAAGAGGTGATGGGACGTGATGATGTCATTTCCTGCCAACCTGACGGGAGCAGCTCCTCAGTTTGTCCAATACTTTCAAGCTGTGGTTGACGAGACTTCAAATATTAAGTTACTCTAAGTGACTTTCTCCCCTCCTTCTCTCCCAGCTACCCAGGAATCTCCTCCTTCCCCTCAGGACACCCCATCCGGACACTGCGAATCAGCCAACAGACCAACTGGAAGACACAGAGCGCCACTGGGTGGGAATCACTGCCTTCCTTTAAGGAAAACCAAGAGGGCTTATGCTTCTGGAAGGGTCCCGGATGTGGGGGAAGAGGAAGCAAGATTAGCGATTGGTCAGGCAGATTTCACTGGACTCTTGGAAGCATGCAAAGAGAGAAGCGGAGAAGAATAGAAAGAGTAGAAATTTGAAAGAAGTAGAAGGGTAGAAATTTGAAAGAAAACCGCTTATTTCACATACATTCACCCAGCAGAGTGCATTCTTACAGCGTCAACTACCCGTCTCAGTATTTGACTCCCAACTGGCAACTCCTCGTCCTCGTCACTGCTGAGCTTCTGTGATATCCCAGTGAGGCTCCAGCAGGCCCAAAACTAAACTGATTAGACCCTCCTCTCCACATGCCCTGCACAACATACACGGACGTGCACACCTTCTTCTTCCTGTTTTCCCCAACTTGGCCAACGGCATCTCTATCCATCTCACCCCTCAACTAGTCAGCCTTATCTTCTCCCCACCCTGGCATCTGCACCGCCCCTATTACTCCCCGACAGGGCAAACTCAGAGCAGTCCCCGTGTGTTCCTCTCCGTCACCACCACTTACTTAGTGCAGGCCCACACCATTTCTGGAAAGCTTGTCCCGATGGGTCTCCATCTTTCCAATCCCTCTCTTCATGTGGTGCTCAGTCTACATAATCGCTAGAGCAGTTCTTCTAGAAGATAAATGAAGTCATGTTACTTTCCTGCTTTAAGTCTTTAGGGAGTCTTCATCACCTCTGGAAGAAAGCTCCCCCGGGGGGACAAACACACGCCCTCCTCACACGCCAGCCCAGTTGATTCTTCCAGCTTCATTGCCTGCCACTCCTGGGCAGCACCTTACACTACAAACCTGCAAGACTCACTTTCCCAAATGCGAGATTTCGTGTGTGTGTGTGTGTGTGTGTGTGTGTGTGTGTGTTTAGAGAAAGACTTCAAGCATGGCTTGAAGCTCTGCCGCCATTGTAAAAAAACAAAGTAACAATCCAGACCAGGAAGTTCATGGCCAACTGACTGCTTCAGTAGAAACAAATGCTCATTGGGGTTCATCACCCCAGAAAGGCAACAGTACCTAAGACAGAAATTTGGGGCAAACCAGCCAAAATGTACAAGACCACCCAGATATCATCTTTGTATTTGGATTCAGAACCCATTTTGGTGGTGGCAAGACACCTGGCCCTGGCATGGTTTAGGAGTCCCTGGAGTATGTGAAAAAAATGAACCCAAACATAGACTTGCAAGACATGGCCTGGATGAGAAGAAAAAAGACATCAGGAAAACAGTGAAAGGACCACAAGAACAGAATGAAGAGGTTATTCTTCAGAGGGACTGCAAAAGCCAATGTGGGTGCTGGCAGAAAGTGAGCTGGAGATTGGATAGCATGAGTCAAAGTTCTTCAGGGACTTTATCTGTAGTGATTGTGCAGATTTTTCATTAGAGGATTAATAAACTAAGAACTTTAAAAAAGAGGGAGAGAGAACTTGGCTGGGAGTGGGTGACAGATGTCACATAAACCACATGAGTTCAGGTTCTGCTCTGCAGGGGAACAGTGGGATTAGATGTGACACTGGGCTGACAATCCACATTCTAGTCCTGAATCTCTGGGAAAATGATTGCATCGCAGATCTCAATTTCCCTATCTGTAAAGTGAGAAGTTAGAAAAAGGATCTCCTACTCTCCGCCTCTAACGTCTGTGTCCCTTCAAAATTCTGCAGTGCCAGTGAATTTGATGAAACTCCAGACAGAGAAGACTGTAAGGAAGAATGTTCTAGGAAGGCAGGTAGGCAGGCAGGCAGGCAGGAAGGAAGGAAGGAAGGACTCACGTGACTTCAGGAAGGGGCCTCAGTGGACAGCTGCACAATCTGCTCTAGGGCGAGATGTTGTAAAAAAAAAAAAAAAAAAAAAAAACCTGGGTTTTTTTTTTTAATCCAGAATAAAAGGATGCCCATTGCCTCCGCTACTCAAGAATACTTGAAAAATAAAATGAATGAGGCCTTAAAGTTCTCCTCTCCCACCCAATTCAAGAATTCTCTTGTAACACTCCTGCAGGTGCCCTCTGTTGTTGCTGGAACAAATCCAAAGATCAAAAAGCTCTACCTCAGCAAAGTCTTGCAGAGATGCATACGGGAAGAGGTAACAGGGCAATTACTTGGGAGCCCTAGCATGTGTCCCTGACCTTTCCCCCTCATGGTAGAACCACAGTGTCTGAAATTCTACCATGAGTTGTGTATCTCTGTTGGTCTCTTAAAATTCAGACACTCTTGGTCCTACTTGCTATCAAACAAAAGTGTTCATGATTTAGAGAATCCCCCTCTGTTCATGAGAGCAGAAGGTCAGGTGAGCACCCTGGGCAATTCTAAAAGAAGGGAGACATTGAGGATGAGGGGAAACAATGCCGAGACAACTCCAGATATTTGACAATTATTCTGCAAAGGCAGGTAAGAATGCCTGATGATGATGATGATGATGATAGAAATTAACACCGACGTGTGCTTCATATGTGCCAACCGCTCTTCTTAGCGCTTCACATTCCAACTTGCTGTGAACACATTTCTACAAAGCAAATTCTTTTTACAGCAAGTCTCTTGAAATAAAGACCTTGAATAAGCACCTTACCTCTCTAAGAAATTACCCTCCGCCCAAAGATCCTAGTTCCTTTCTTTCATCCGACTTTCCTTCCCTCTAAAACAAGGAGAAAGGGTGCAGCTTTGCAAGTTAATACTATAAATCTACTTGTGTGTATGTCTGTGTCTATGTGTGTGTTATCAGATGCAGTTAAATAAACCCATTGTTACTAGAGATTTTAGAACCTCCTAGGATCAGCTATAAAAGATATATGTGACAAGACTTCCATCTAGTGGTTGAATCAATAATGAAGATTTGGGGGCCACCTAATATTTGCATTAATAATTAACTGGATGTGCAGAAACCAAGCCATCCTCACAGTTAAGGTGGTGCCAGGCCTTGGAGACATCTCAGCTTGTCCAGCTCTCCAAGACTGCCTGTAATCTGAGTTGAGAGACATTGGACTGCTGAACACCAGAAATCAAGGTGAGAAAAGAACAGTAGGAAGAGAGAAGCACACTATGATAAACAAGACACCCGCACAACACCTCCTCCAACCTTCTCCAGTGACTGGGTATAAGAAACACAATAAACACTGAGCATCTTTTGTGTACAGTTTTGAATAATTGCTGTCTCAGACTTTCATGGCATGATAGAGATTTCTAACTTTTGAAAACGTTGCTCTGAAAAGTATCAGGATAAATATCAAATTGCAACGGTGCCACCTGCTGGCCGTCATGTGGTAAAGCAAGTATGACCTAAACTTAGGATCACAATGTCCATGGTTATTCCTATGAGACTCAGAATCCTCAAGTTACAGTAATATTCACTGACGCACTGCACATGGAATCTTGAGCAACTTTATATGTGGGGTGCCCAACACTGAACCCAATGACTTGGCAAGTAAATTACTGAAAATACAAACAGCGAGAATAAAAAGGCTTATTTGTGTGCTTCTTGGTGTATTAAAATCCATTACAATCCGGTCAGCAAGCAAGTCAGTGTCAGCATTACACTAAAATTTGTGCTAGATCTGGTTCTCAGATCTCTAGAGATAATAGGATTGGGAACATATCCATCGAATGGGTGTCTGTAAGCACCAAAATGACCTGATGAAGGTAAGAAACGCATTCTAATTAGCTAGCACTTTACAGAAGTTAGGAAGTTGAACTTTAAAAGTAGCCTCAGGGGCACTTGGGTGGCTCAGTGGGTTAAAGCCTCTGCCTTCTGCTCAGGTCATGATCTCAGGGTTCTGGGATCAAGCCCCACATCAGGCTCTCTGCTCAGCAGGAAGCCTGCTTCCTCCTCTCTCTCTGCCTGCCTCTCTGCCTACTTGTGATCTCCGTCTGTCAAATAAATAAATAAATAAATCTTTAAAAGTAGCCTGAAGAGTATGAATTAGTGGTTTCCCAAATACTGGGTGAAGTTCCAAAGGTTCCAAAAGATAGAACATTTAGAACTAAGAAAGAATTAGGCAGATTAAAAATACATAGGAATACTTGGGTACTTAACAGATGACAATCACAAAAACTTGCATGTCAAAGGGAAAATCACAAATGTGATGTCAGAAGCCAAACATAACCTTCCTGGGATAGGTGCTCAGTTGTATGACAGATAAAAACCGGGGAATTGTCTCTCTGCTATAGGCAATGCAGGGTTATGGCCATTACACAATAGCCAAAATTATAGAAAACGAACACAAATTATGGCAAAAAGTATTATTTTGTTTAGAAAGAAAGAACTCTGTTATATTTAAGAGCTAAAACAGTCTTTTGAGAAAATTTGTTTATTCCCTTCTCTGGGATCTCTAAAAATGAATCCTAGAATCACTTCCAGCTCTGTAATGCCATGATTTAATCCTTGGTTCTAAGTAAACAAAGGAACACTAATTCAGTGCAGGACACTGTCACCAGAAAATAATATGTTTAATTGGTAGTTTATGAATGTGACCAATGAATGTCTCCACTACTTATTAACTGAGCCACCCTAAGCAAATTACCTCACCTCTCTCAATCTATTTATCTGTCAGATGCCTTTTTCAGAGGTCTAACCTAATGACAGAGTGGAATAATGCTTGGGAGCTGTTCAGCATAGTGCCTCGCCCCCAGCAAGCACTCTTAAAAGATGGAAGCTCTCATTTACTGAGGAGTAAACAAATATTAAATTAAAATGAGCCTTTAGGGCGCCTGGGTGGCTCAGTGGGTTAAGCCGCTGCCTTCAGCTCAGGTCATGATCTCAGGGTCCTGGGATCGAGTCCCGCATCGGGCTCTCTGCTCAGCAGGGAGCCTGCTTCCCTTCCTCTCTCTCTACTTGCCTCTCCATCTGCTTGTGATTTCTCTCTGTCAAATAAATAAATAAAAAATCTTTAAAAAAAAAATAAAAATAATAAAAATAAAATGAGCCTTTAGAACAATGCCTGATCCAGAGAAAGCACTCGATTTTAATAAAAGTTAAGAATTGCAAATGAAACTTGACAGTAATGCAGTTTCTTTACCTTCATACAGGGGGTATCATAGTATCTTGGGAAAAAATTCACCACTAACTGTGTATCTTTGGGCAAGTCACTGAAACCTCTGCGTTTCTGTTTCTTCTCTGCAAAATGGGTGTAAAGTGGATTAGATGACGACTCACGTGTTTTCCAATTTGGTTCTAGAAGGAGGTTCTAGACAATACCGGAGCCTAGTATACAGAATAAGTGTATAATATACACTCTGTAAAACTCCAGTTGTGAGCTAAGAAATAACTAGTGACCAACAGTACAATTAAAAACTTAAAATTGGTATAATATATGGTATAAAGTACCATAGACATTAAAGTCTTTTCATTATTTAAGAGCTGATTAGATAATGAACAATTGCTAGATACAGACTCAAGCAGAAACATGGATATCTGAATTTGAATTGAATTGAAATTTGAATTTCAATTTTCATATAATTGCCTTTAAAGTTAAAACCAAGAAATTATTTTGAGCCTCTCATTCTGTAAAAATCACGTAGTGAGTTTAAATAATCCCTTATTCCAAATGTGAGGACTCCAAACTAATGTTGCTTTACTGTAACCGAGGAGTCAGCAAACATTTCCTGCAAAGGACCAGAGAGTAAATATATTTTAGGCTCACTCAACCCTGCCCTTACAAGTACAAGAACAGCCCATGTGTAAATGAATGGTTGTAACTACATTCCAATAAATCAGTAATTGTGGACACTGACATTTGAATTTCGTACTGTTTTTAAGTGTCATGAGTGTTTTTTCTTTTTTTCAACCATTTAAAAACTGTTAACACCATTCTTCGCTTGTGGGCTATACAAAAATGGGGAGTAAAGGATTTAGCAGATGGGCCCCAAGTTTGCCATCCCCTGCTGTAATTACATACTTTGGGAAAGAATGTGATAATATAGGAAATCCGGAATTAGCAGAATACCCCTTTAGGATTTGCACTGGTTGGTTGATCGGTGTTTGTTTTGTTGTACTGTTTTCATCCACTATTTTCCTAAGGGTTTTCACCACAAACCAGGGACCTCTCAGTCCTAGGGCAAGGGCACGCACTGGGTTTAAGCGTAAGTAAGGCAAGCCTGACACCTTGAGGTCGCTCTGCAAGTGGCAGGTGCTCCCCTGGAAACTGACTAGCAAGGAGCATCTCCTGGGAAGTATGAATCCAGGAGGGGGCAGCCTTGCAGACTCCACTCAGCCCCGAGCCAGCCAGCAGCTGTTGTTATTGTTGAAAAGGGGCAGGATAAAGTCCACAGATCACTGTCGACTTCTCTCTCCAAAGGCCTGTGTTTAGGGGCATTTCATACTATTGAAAAAATAAATAACTTCCAGAGCCTTCCCAACTGAGACCAGAGGGCTCCAAGGACATGCAAGACTTTCCCTGGTCTGGATAAGTCCCCGCCTGCAGTTATTAATACATTCTGTAGGAGAGAATGGGGTATGGAACACAACGGCCCCATCCCTCTCCATTCAGAGGCTTACAAAGGAAAAAGAAGGGAAATGTGTAGGGCATAACTGCTATTGAAAATCGGGAGTTTTCCTCTGGAAGATAGTGATAAGGGGCTTTAAGAAGCAAAGGCCAGTGACGGAAAAGTTATAACAGGCTTGAAGTAAATAGGATTGCTCATTGCCTGTCCAGGTCAGACTCTCCCAGGACTATCATGCCGTTGTGCTGGGATGCAGTGCTTTGCTCATTTTTGGAAAAGGATTGTAGGTGCAGTTCTTTCCATATCCCTCTCTCCAGAAGTGTTTTCCCGAAACATCCGAGACTCAAGTTATTCTTGTCTTGTAAATTGTCCAGGAAAAGCAATCCTACAGCTGTTAGTTCATCCTTGCATCTAACTGAAAGCCATTCTTCTGTGTTTCCCAGAAGGTAGACCGAGGGGACCCTTGGAGGGAATTTGGCAGGGTTTCCTCCCGGTTCTGTAGTCACAGAAGTATTTTTGCATTCGTGAGAGCCTCCTCTTTGGAGGTGACAAAGCGCTAAGGGTCTCACATGCATGTTGAATAGCCATCAGTTCATGGGCTAAAAAGCAAGAAGGACCTCAACCCTCAGTACTCCCAACACAGGCAGAGAACTGGGTAGCTGGGTAGAGGGGAGCTGGCTAAGGACTTAAAGGTCCCAGTCCCTATGAATCTCCCGCACTGACAACTCAGAACAAGGGCAGAGAGGGGCGACTCTAGAGCCTATACCTAGAGAGAACAGGACACTGAATCAGATTCAGATTCAGAGCTGTGCCATTAAGACGGGGGTGCCACGAACAGCTGGGCTTTGTGGTCCTTCGTGGAGACTGTAGATCACGCCACTCCGCTCTCTCTCTCTGGGATGCAGTCCCCTATCGTCCTAGGAGGAGATGACAGGGTGGGACAGAAAGAATCAATTCTCACACATCTGCACCCACAGCTATGGGCAGTGCTGTGAGAGGGAGCTTGTCACCTTTCAGGAAGCCCCCCAGGGACCTGAGCAGCACTCAGATCAAGAATTCCCCAAGGGGCAGTTGATGAAAATCTGCTGCCTTCCTAGGAAACGCTCACCTTCCCTCTGGGAATTCCTCCAGATTCTGCTTTGCTACCAGCCACACCTCTGGTAATTAACCACTGTGCTGGGCTCTGCCCTGCAGCCGCTGGATAAAGCAAGTATCAGAGTCCTTGGTTGTGTTAACCTGGTGGTATTTTTTCTGGCAGCTGGTGGTGAAAATGTGGGTTTTCGTGGGGAGCAGGATTTTAGTATGACCTTTCCTACCTCCATCCTTTGCTTTACAATGAAAAGCTCTGGAACCTCTCCGGAGACCCCTCTTCTACACATCGGATCCCCAACACCAGATCTACGACAGTCAGATCCCCAGAGTGACTCTGCAGGGATGGAACACTGTCTCTGGGGGCAGTGCAGAAGCCTCTTGGAGGCTGTTTTCCGGGCACTTGGCCTTAAAGGAGATAGCGACTGGGACCTCCCAAAGGACTCTGCCTGAAGAGCCAGTCCAGCATTGGAGGAGTTAATGTGGGACCGCGTAAAGGGAAGGGGAAAAAAGTTGGAGTTGACACTTGCGGAGGGGGGGTGGGGGGAACGAGTCTTGCTGACTCCTGATTGGTTTTACATTTCATCCAAAATTTTTTTCTCTCCTCTCTCGCTCCCTCTTTTCAGTTTCTCTCTCTGATCCCAGGGGAGGGGAAACGGGAATAGTGAGAGATCAAAAATAAACCTCTTATGTCAAAGCCGGGAAGGAAGTATAAATACGAAGGGCTCGGCAGCCCACTCGGTGCTTCCCGGGGTGGAGAGGAGGCAGGAGGCGGCTGCGCGCGGATTGCGCGCGGGACAGGGGCGGAGGACCGGCGCACGCGGGCCGGGGCGCCAGTTGCTCGCGCTCGGCTCGGCGGGCGGGCGGGCGCAGGAGGAGCGGCCTGCGCCAGCCAGAGGGGCCGCTCGGGGACCGCCGCTGTCGCTGTCGCCGCCGTCGCCAGGCCCCCACGAGCAGAGTCGGCCAGCGAGCTGATTGATTTGCTTTTTCCTGGAGAGAGCGGCCGGGCTGCGCTCGCGCAGCCAACACCTGCCCGCGCCGGGCCGCCTTCTTCCCTCTCCCGCGCCGCAGCCGGAGCCCCCATGCCCCGCGCCGCCCCTCGGTGGCCGCCGCTCCTGCCGCTGCTGCTGCTCTTGCTGCTGCCGCCGCCGCCGCCGCTCGTCCGCGGCGCCCCGGCCCGGCCCGGCGCCCGGGGGCAGGCCTCGGAGCTGGTGGAGCCCACGCGGTTGCCGGGCAGCGCGGGCGAGCTCGCGTTCCACCTGTCCGCCTTCGGCAAGGGCTTCGTGCTGCGCCTGGAGCCCGACGCCAGCTTCCTGGCGCCCGAGTTCAAGATCGAGCGCCTCGGGGGCTCCGACCCAGCGGCCGGGGGCGAGCAGGAGCTGCGCGACTGCTTCTTCTCTGGCACGGTGAATGGGGAGCCCGAGTCGCTGGCGGCCGTCAGCCTGTGCCGCGGGCTGAGCGGCTCTTTCCTGCTGGACGGCGAGGAGTTCACCATCCAGCCGCAGGGCTCAGGGGGCTCCCTGCGCCAGCCGCACCGCCTGCAGCGCTGGGGGCATGGGGCGCGCCGTGAGACCCCCGGGCTCGCCGCCTCTGAAGCCCACCCCCTCCCCGGAGGACCTGAGTGGGAGGTGAAGGGAGAGGATCAGAGGCAGGAGAGAGGAGACGAGGAGCGGGAGAGCGAAGAGGTGGAGGAGGAGGAGGAAATGGAGGAGGAGGAGGAAGGGGGCAAAGAAGAGGAGGCAGAAGGCGCCAGCGAGCTGCCACCACCCCTGGGGGCCACGAGTAGGACCAAGCGGTTTGTGTCTGAGGCTCGCTTCGTGGAAACGCTGCTGGTGGCCGATGCGTCCATGGCTGCCTTCTATGGAGCCGACCTACAGGTAGGACTGACTCACTTTGCCTGGAGGCCCCCAGCCACCTCCTAGAGCCTCCCAAATCATCTCTTTACAGTTCCTCATCCTCCCAAGACTGACCCCAACAAGGTTCTTTCCTGAGAAAGTGCAAAAACTCTTTTCTTAACCTCTGACACTTGGGCCACCTCCAGACCCCGCCCCGCGGCCCTTGCAGTTTGGAGTGGAGGTCCTGGTGCTTCCTCCTTTGCTGCCCACCTTCACCCCTCGCATCCTGAATCTCCTTCAGCACTTGGCAAACTGAACCAAAGTGGGTTTTAAAGCGCGCCCCCTCCCCCAGGCACCTGCCTCTCCCAACAGAGATGATAACTGAACATTTGGGAAGAGCATCCACCCCACCCTCCATTTCTCAGCCCTCCACTGTGTCCAGACCTGAGAGGTTCCCAAGGATAGTCAGCTGGGACGGAAAGATGGGTCTATTTCATTCCCTTTGCAGACAGAACTGAGGTTGCCATAAGTAAAAGATATTGTTTGGAGGGAGTTGAACCTGGAAAGGGGCTGCCCAACTTCTGTGTGCCCAGCTGGTTCTGATCTAGGGGCATGGACTACCTTGCCAACCTGGCACTCGGCCCTGGCCCGAACTTGGCAGTGCCCGCATCAGCACAAAAAAGGGAGGGGAGCAGAATTTCTGCCTGGGGGCTCAGCCTGGGAAACTGAAGCTTCAGTGGAAAAGGGAGGGGAGAGGGAGTGGGGATATGAGCTCTTTCAGTTAATGTTCCTTGGTCCACCCCAGCGGCTCTCAGCCCAGACACAGCTTTCTCCTGAGCTTGGGCAGGAAAACTGAATTCAGAGGACAACTCCTGTAGCCAAACCATGTCTAACTAGACTCAGAGGGGTGCAGCCTTGGCAGGAGAAGTCTATGTCAGCCCATGTCCCAACTCCTTCCCCAAGAACCTGGTGAAGTACAAGAGTTCCCGGAGAGAGTTGTGCTTTCTCTTCCCCTGGGGAGCACAAAACCAGAGGTGTGCTAGGTAGAGAACACCTGATCTGCCCAGAGGTCAGAGATGCTTGCCACAGGGTTCCTGGCCATTGCTGCAGCTCAGTTAATGCCTTTTCTGTAATGGCAATTTTGGCCAGTAGCCCTCTTCTAGGTTCAGCCTATGCCTGACTGTTGGGGGGTATGAGTGCTTCTGCATCAGCGGTACAGAACAATCTAGATGATGCATGCCGTCTTTATCCATCTGCAATCCCTGGGAAATGCATCTAGATGGAAGGCTGGGAAGAGCTGGGGGTGAGAGGTCCATGGGCTGCTTCCCTGGCTCCTGCAGGAGCACGCCCCTTTGCACACTGTTGTAGGAGTCACTTCTCCCAGAGCACCGTTAAGGCAGCTTTGAGCCATCAGTGCAGTCTTCCCAATGGGCTTCCAGACTATGAGGATTGAATATCCGCTTCCCTGACTACCCTGAGAGCGGGGGGAGGCACCAGCTGACTCCTCTGACTCCTTTTCCCCAAGCAAGTCCTCAAGAGGGTGGCAAGCAGGGCTTCTCCCATTACAGGTTAGGACGACCACACCTGGCTACTAGGCGGCTCTACCAGAAAGAGGCCATTGCAAACCCAGAGCTGAGATGCTTGAGTCCGTCCCTATGCAGGAACCAGGTTCTGACTTCGGCCTAAGAACCAGGAGATAGGAAATACGACAAGAACACAAAGAAGCATCAGAAAATGTAATGACTTTTCAGACTTCAGAGCCAAAATGTTTTCTCTAGTGCTTTCCTACCGTCTAGCTGTCTCAGCCCACCATCACCTAGTAATTTAAGATACTGAGTATTTACCTCAAGGATGTATTTGGCTGGGCTGGGTCTTCCCCAGGTTCTCTTCACATAGACACCCAGGAGCGCGCCCAGATTTCTGGCTGGATGACAGGGGCATGCTTATCCCATCCCCTCCCCCTCCACATACACCATTTCTGGGCCATTCACAGACCCACACCTTGCACCCAGCCAGCCTACGCAGGTCAGAAGAGCACATCAGGCCCTGTGTAGGCTGAGGTCCTTTCCCTAGAGTACAAACTTCTGGGTCTTACACCCAAAGGAAAAGTGCTTTCGACTGGACCAGCTCCATCACCCCCGCCTTGGTCTCATTATGTCACAGCCCATTTACACCCTTGCTGTCACCAAGCTGGGATGGGGCAGAGGCTGAGGGACGGCTGCTCCTATGACCTCCCACTGACCCCTTTGCTTTGACTGCTCACCTGCTCTGGAGATGCCACAGAATAGACTTGAACTTCTTAGCTCAGTCCCTTGACCTTCCTTAACAGGTCCATGAGCTCAGTCAAGACAAGAATGAATGTCAAGTTCTAGTTCCCCAAGACCTTTCCTGCCCAGACCCGTCTCCCTGAAATAGAATCCAGTTCTTTATTCTTCAGGGAGTCTCCTGGAGACTTCATTGACACGGATGGAAGGCAGTATGGGGATGTCTTAGCAACTTGAGGTATACGGTAAGGATGAAGAGAATTTACCCCCTGGAGGGTGCATTTCCTCATCTGTGAAGCCAGATCCAGGTCATCAGGATTAATGCAAGCATCAGTGAGGATACTTCATGATGAGTCTTCTAGAAAGTTCATCACTCGGTGGGGAAGCCATTCTCTGAGAACATTCAGTTTGTACAATGGTTTGCATGCATCACCTCAGCAGAAATACCTCTGAGAGAGGCAGAGGAGGAAGGTAGAGCTGACAGGGAATCTGTGACTTTCTCAAAGTCACACAGCTGGTAAGCGGCAGGGCTGGGTCATGACCCCAGTCTCCTGAATCTGGGGGCAGTGTTCTTTATTATTGTACCGTGAGGTTTCTTTAGCCGAAGGAGGGCCTGTGACTGTGGCTCAGCTTACCCCCTACACTTGTCTATATTGTGGGAATGGGTCGCGGAATCCAGCAGTCCAAAGATGCCCAGCCAAAGTGGGAGGCCCTATCCTGGGAAGAAACCACCTTCAAGGCCAACAGAAAGAATTAGCCATGCTCTGGGCTGGTCACACTGTGAAGCGACAATGAAGTTTTCCAGAACTCTGCACACTTGAGTTCACTTAATCCCTTGACAGAAGGGGCCCCTGCCGCCCACCTTCTTATCTGGTTTCAGAGTTAATGAGCTCAGACAAAGGGGGCTTTCTGAAAGAGGGACCACCTCAGAAGACGCCATTAACTCTGTCTGCATCCGGCTGCCGCTGATTGTTGCCTGGACAAACGTGTCCCGCGGAAAGCAGTGTGTGGTGGGCAGAGCCGCGCCTCACGCTCAGACTAGAACTCTGACCGGCCAGTGTATCACTGGCCAGCTGAGCTCTACATTCTCTGCTGAGCAGAGAGGGTCCAGGGAGGGGGACTCCTCATCCCCAGAGGAAACCATAGTTTTCCCAAGATGTCAGGCTACCCGTAAGTGATTTCAGAAGAGGGTTAAATCCCAGCCATTCCTTCTCCCCTTACCCATAACCTCTGGAAAAATGTCTTCCACAAGCCCTAATACTAAAATGATCACAGATCCCAGCACAGTCCCCATTTAGGCCTCTTCTGGCATGATTATTAATAGCATCGTCTTCACTCGCAAAAGCATCCTGGTTTGGAAAATAACCGAAGCAGACACGTGCCTCAATTGCTCTGTAGCTACCTACATCTTCAAGGGGGAGAGACATGTCCATGTGTGAACTGTGTTCCCCTTCTAGCAAGCGAACAAGTCTTTTACGTCTCTTTTGTCTGCTCCAGTCAGAATGAGTAACAATAGGAAGTCTTTCCCAAAGAAAGTGCCTTAATATTCAAAGGTCTTTGATTGACCACTTCTGCCTCTGCAGGTATAGACAATGCCAGGGGTAGGCTTGCTTGCTGGCATGCTTTGGGTTTGTTTTGGCTATGCTGTGGCTGTCCTTGTAGCAGCGAGGAGAGGAGGCAGTCAGTGGGGTGATGAAGAACATATACTTTGAAGGATCATCGATATAGCTGAGTGTCCCTGAACAAGTTACCAATTTCTCTGGACCTTGTTTTCCTCCCCAGAAAAATAGGAACAGTTATACCAATGTCCCAGCATTGCCTGGAGGATACAATAAAACACGGAAAGCACATGACCCAGTGCCTGGCACATAGTAGGTGCTCAACAAAGCATAGCTAATACTGAAGTTGCCTTTGGTGATTTATCAGGGTAGGATGTGCCTTCGCAGTCAATCCACTGCCACATCAGCTCTGCTGTCCCACACGGCAGGGAGGCCTTCCTTTTCAGCTTGCTCTACTCAGAGTGTTTAAGCTTAACCCCTTGTGCTAAGTGTGTGTGGTTTTGGAGAGGTGACATTGCCCCCTGCTGTTTTGAGAACGAGGAGAGATGAAGGACATCAGTGCAGGACCCTCTCTTTTCTCCAACTGCCTCTTTACTCTTCTTTGCTTCTCCACCACCTCCTCAGCAGTCTTGGGCCCCAGAGAGACCCCCCAGTAGGAAAAGTAGGGCACCAGTGGCTGAGGTCAGAGAGTTTCCATGATGCTGCTCTTCCTCTCCTTGCCTCTCCCAGGAGTGCTGCAAGAAGCAGTGACAGAACCACGGTATGAAGAGCAAATTAGCAAAGCATAGGGATGACCCTCTGAGTACAGGAGCTGCTGGAAATGCATTTGGCCCAGGCCCAGACTTCTAGACTCCCACAGCAGTTGGCTTTGGCTGCCATGGGAGCTCTGGGGGAGGAATGTCCTGAGTTGTATCACAAAGAATCAAAGAGGCTGTGACCCAGCCCAGCTGCCTAGGCCATTTCTTTCTCTTCAGGTTGTAGGGGCACCAATGAAGAAGGACACTGCCTAAAATAATATCATGCCTTTTCCTAATGAGAATCAGGAGCCTGAGGTCCCCAAGTCATTCAAGAGCAGGGTTGTTTGACCACCCCTGGCCAGGTTGGTCATGGGCTCCCACCTGCCTGAGATGGTTCTTGGAGGCTGTCTGCCATGGTGGGTGCCATCTTGTTCCCCCAGTCCACTAGGGGTGCCATCTCATTCACATTCTTCAGCAAGCAGCCCACACTTCAATGGTGCACAAAGAAGTACAAATAGGCACTAGGTGGTAGAGTGAGCCATCTGACCTTCTTCTTGACTGGCTCCTGAGCCCTCTCTCCATGGAACTCTAAGTCAGGCTTAGCCTTTTGGCCCAGGGTACTGGCCAAGACTCAGAGGCTCACAGACCCTCAGCTACTGCCCCGACCGTGTCCTTCCCCTAGGGATCTATAAGATGCTCTGCAAATATCAGGCATCCCTGCCATGGTTTCCCAGAGGAGCTAACAGTGGGGATGGTAGTACCTCCCACCTCCAAAATCTCAGTGAGGCAAGACAAAAGGGGAGGTAAGTAGAACCAGGATTGGGGATTTTAACAGAAACACTGGGACTGTGTAGTCCTTGCAGTTTTCTTGCAAAGAAAATTGTCTTCTGAAATAGCACCCAGAGGACATCCAAATGCTCCCAACTCTAACCCACTTCCTTGACAGGAAATGGCTCTGAAGCCCACTCACCTGATAGTTATTTAGTGTCTAGAGGATGCTCTGAGCTACCTGACCTGCAGAGAGGACTCCCTGAAATTCTGAGTGTCGGGAAGCCTCCCCTGATGCCCCACCTCTTCCTTTGCGCAAAAATTGACACCCTTTGTGGCACTGGGGTGCATGGTCCCCACTCAGCCACGTTGCCCCAGAACCTCAGTCTGATCTGGTCACTTGAGAACGCTGAGCCCTCTTAAACCCAAACCTTCCAGGACTGATGCTCTTGTGTTAACATCTTCTTGGTAAAACATCATCTCCCCAATTCTGAGACTGTGAAACTGAGACTCAAAGTGAAGAGATCTTGTGCGGAGAGTTGCAGGCTAGCTCTGAAGAAATTTCAGGTCTTGGTCCCTGGCCCATCAGACTCAACCTCTCCTGGGGCAAGAGAGCAGGAGACTCTGTCTGCCCCCTGGGAACAGCAAAGGCCTGGCCAGGAAGCAGCCTCAGCAAGCTCCCACTCCTCAGCCCTCACCCCCAGTTGCATAATGATGTGATTGCTTTTCTCCCTCAGGAATCCAGCTCCAGGAGCAAGCGCCAAGTTTCAGCTTTGCTGATAAGATGTTTACATCAGCCTAAACATAGCGAGAGTGCTTGACACGCTAAGAAACCTGCCAACCCCTGTTTGTAGGGCTTACAAAATACCTGGCTTGTTGCCCGTGAGGTGAACAGACAGATCCCATTCACAAATAATAGGATTCGTCTGGAACTCCCACACGTGGCCTCAACCGACGGAGTGTCCCTCTTTAGCCTTTCACCCTCTTTGCCCCTCCTTCCACTCCTACCTTCCAGACCACAGGAGGGAAAAAAGAAAGGCTTGCGGGAGATGGTGCCCTAGGGAACGGGGAGCACGGCAAATGAATGGCAGCTCGGTTGGCCACACTCCCGGCTGAAGGCATGCGTGCCTCTGCCCCTTTCTCTTCTGCAAAACAATCCAAGAGGACTCACTTCTCGAGGTCCCTGAGGCAGGAGAGTGAGCTCCATCTGGCCGCCTCCAAAGCCTTGGGAGCAGTTGGCAGGCCAAGGATAGGACAGAGGCCAAGCAATGATGTGAACTCCTTCAGCTGGCCTGGGCAAAACTGGAAGCAGGTGTGATCCTCAGCGCCTGGCTCTCATTAGGCCCACTGCCTCCTCTCAAGCCCCTGGCAGAAAGGAAGAAACCTTTCGTGGTTGTCCAGAAACCCAGCAGTCAAGCACTGGGAAAGTTCATTTGAAGAGTGTAGGCCTCAGAGACAGACGTGCCTGGGCTGGTGTCCTGGCTTTCAGAGCTGTGTGACCTTAGACAGCTTATTTAACTCATGTGAACCTCTCTACTCCCTCATTTATAAAACCGGGATGATAATGCCTACTTCACAGAGTGAGCGTGCCCATTTAATGAGGTGTGGGTCTGGTGACGGGGGCAGGCTCGCCGTGAGTGGTGCCTGTTGGAACGATTTCAGGTTAACAGGGCTCATCCTGAAGAGGAGAAGTTTCCCCAGCAGGCACCAGGAAGAGGCTCCACTGGCTTCTAAGGGACACATCCTACTAACCCTGAACACTCCAGTAATTGCTTCTGGGCTGAGAACAGAGAGGGGATGGGGATGCTTGGCAGGGAGGCGCTGGGTGTTCAAGTTAAAGCAGAATAATGAGTACAGTCCCATGGGACCTTCTGGTGATGCTAGAAATGTCCTGTCTGCTCAGTTTAATACAGAAGCCTTGACCTATAGGTGGCTACTGATGTACTTGAAACGTGGCCAGTGTGGTGGAGGCACTGTAATTTTAATTTTATTGAATTTTAACTAACTCCGTTTTACACAGCCACATGTGGCTGGTCGAGACATTAAAGGCACAGGCTTTGGAGCCCAGCCATCTGGGTTCCGATGTTGGCCTTGCACTATTAGCTCTGTGATCTTGGGCCACTCACTGAGCCTCCAATTTTCTTATATGTAAAATGAAAAGAAATCAGGCCAGGACCTCTGGGATTTTGTGAGTCTTCTGCAAGTGGCGTATATCCAGTGCCCAGCACAGAGCCTGGCACACTGAGGGGCGGTGGCAGCAGGCAGAAGGCCATGGGCTGGGAGATTGAACCCTTCCCTCCCCCTGCTCCCTCTTCTCCAACAGAACCACATCCTGACGCTGATGTCCGTGGCAGCCCGTATCTACAAGCACCCCAGCATTAAAAACGCCATCCACCTCATGGTGGTAAAAGTGCTGATTGTGGAGGATGAAAAGTGGGGCCCGGAAGTGTCTGACAATGGGGGGCTCACCCTGCGCAACTTCTGCAGCTGGCAGCGGCGTTTCAACCAGCCCAGTGACCGGCACCCAGAACACTTCGACACGGCCATTCTGCTCACCAGACAGGTCCGTGGGCTGGCTCCAGAGAGCCCAGGCAGGAAGGGAGGCGGGATGGGCGGATCAAAGGGAGGACCACAGGGCCTGCCCAAACATGGGAAATGTCTCCCTGCTGGCCCCAGCTGGACGCCAGGAGCCTCGTGTGTGGAATGATGAGGGGGAGGTCATGAGGACAAGTGTGAGGTATTTGCAAGGGAAGGAGAGGAATCTCGTAAGGGCTCTTTTCCAAAAGTTTGTGACCAGCTGTCTGCTGAGGTCATAGCAAGAGGAAATGGGCTCAAACTGCCCAGGCAAAAATCTGGAGTTGGAATGAAGAGAGGAGGTCCACCACAATGATTGTTAAACACAGAGGCAAGAAACTGGGGTCACCCTCGAGATTTCTCCAAACAAGGAGGCTTGTCCTCCTAGCTGTGCAATTGAAACAGATAGCTTCCTGAAGGCTGGAAAATCTAATAACATGTGCCAAGCCCTGTTGATGCCTTCAGTCCTCACAACAAGCCCACACAGGCCCATTTTACAACGGAGGAAACTGAGGCACAGATTGCCCCCACCCCCACAGTGGTGGCACCCATATAGTCAGGCCTAGGCAGTCTTGCTGCAGGGTCAGTACTCTTCAGAACTATGCTATCCTGACTCCCAGACCAAGCCAGCCCTAGGACACACCAACTCTAGGACACAAAGTTGCAGCCAGCCAGCCGTAGGACGCACCAAAGTAGAAAAAGAAATAGAGGGTGCCTGGGTGGCTCAGTGGGTTAAGCCTCTGCCTTCGGCTCAGGTCATGATCTCAGGGTCCTGGGATGGAGTTCCGAATTGGGTTCTTTGCTCAGCGGGGAGCCTGCTTCTCTCTGTCTCTGCCTGCCTCTCTGCCTACTTGTGATCTCTGTCTGTCAAAGAAATAAATAAAATCTTTAAAAAAAAAGAAGAAGAAGAAGAAGAAGAAGAAATTTAAAAAGAAGAAGAAGAAGAAGAAGAATAAAAAGAAGTAGACTTCCTCACATGAGTGGCCTTTGCAAAGAAATAGGGCCTTCAGCTTAAAAATTTTCCTTTAGGGGCACCTGGGTGGTACAGTCGGTTCAACATCTGGCTCTTGATTTCTGCTCGGGTCATGGTCATGGGGTTGTGAAACCAAGCCCTGTGTCAGGCTCTGTGCTGGGCATGGAGTCTGCTTGAGACGCTCTCTCTCCCCTGCCTTGTGTCTCTCCCCTGCCTTCTGTCCCTCCCCCTCCCTCTCTCTACCCTTCTCTTTAAAAAAAAGATTTCCTTCAACTCAGGAAGAGCAGAAATAGGAAGATTTCCTACTGTATGTCTGTTGTCACACCCTCACTCTCTCCACCAAGCAGAACTTCTGTGGGAAGGAGGGGATGTGTGACACCCTGGGTGTGGCGGACATTGGCACAATCTGCGACCCCAACAAGAGCTGCTCTGTGATCGAGGATGAGGGGCTCCAGGCAGCCTACACCCTGGCCCACGAGCTCGGTAAGACTTCCCATGCCAAGCTGACTAGACTGTATTCTGTCCAAGGGAACAGCCTCTTTCAAATCCAGGCCAGCCCAGGGGCTAAGGAAGATGCAGCTCTCACACTTGACCAGGTTCCACTCAGAGTTTTGACAGAGTGATTATATGCAAATAGGTACTGTGCTTTCTCCATTTTCACCCTGAGCTGAGGCCATAATATTAAAATAGGGTCTTGGACCATCATCAGGGGTCACCAGGGAAACGCCGAAATGAAATAAACGCTCGGGTAAAATTGTGACGCTTTGCCCAAGCGAAGCAGTAACGGTAAGAATTCTGGGAAAATCAATTGCAAAGAGCGCTGTGTGAGGGAGTGACTCATTGAGGACAAGGACAGGCTGAGGCAGAAAACAAAGGGATATCAAGGTTCCCAGGTTTTCTGCAAGAGAAAAGCCCAGAGTGAAGCCCAAACCAAAAATCTTTAAGGAATAAGGACATGGCCGCCCCTGTGAGGAGCTAGTGACTGGTTGCCCCCTGAGACGCCCTCTTTGGTCAGTGGAGAGAGAGGGGTCAGAGAAAGGGAGAGGGGTGCTGGGCCATGTGGGGAGCCCTTGGGGTGGGACAGGGCGAGCAGGAGGGCAGTGGACACTGACTAGGATGGGCTTTGGGTTTCTCTCCCCTGCAGGGCATGTCCTCAGCATGCCGCATGATGACTCCAAACCCTGTGCACGGCTCTTTGGGCCCATGGGTAAACACCACATGATGGCGCCCCTCTTCGTCCACCTGAACAAGACGCTGCCCTGGTCTCCCTGCAGTGCCATGTACCTCACGGAGCTCCTGGACGGGGGACACGGTAGGTGTCCCTCAGCTTCTCTTTGCTTCTTTTTCGTCAGCTGCTGGTGTTTGGGGTCTGCCCTGCCTGCCCCGGTGATCGCTGGAGTGCTACTGGCACCTAGGCACTTTCTGGCTGAGCTCTTTCACAGAGCAGTAGAGACAATTCGGGTAGAACCGACATCAGAGAGGTGCTCCTCACCTCGCCTCGTGTGCCACTGGCAGGCTAACCATCCCCCACAAGCCTAGTCTTCCTTGCCCTGTCTTCCAGCAGCCAGCATGCTGAGGTAAGTTAGATGAAATCCCAGAGCAAGTGGAATTAGTCTGAGAAGGTTTGTCTGGAGGTTCGAAGGAATAGAAGGATGCTGTATGGAGGAGAAAAGAAACCATTGGGGCTGGAGAGATAGATTGTGCAGTAGCTCAGAAATGGCAAAGAGGCAGGGAACAGGTCAGTAGGAGAATAAGGGTAGGGAGTACAGGTGGGTGATGTGCTGGGTTAAAACCATTCGGCTTACTCAGTACAGCAGTGGAAACACAACTTACCCTTGGTTGTTCTCATCAAAGGAGACAGGGACACCTAAGATACAAAACTAGTTGATTATCCAAACATCAGTCCTTAGGCTTTATTTTGCATGCCATGGTTTCTGAGAGCACATGTGCGCCCCCAATTATACGTGCTGTAGACCAGTATTACAGTTCCAATTCTAGGTGCACACTGCATGTATGTAGAATGCTCTGGATAACCAAAAACATTCAATCCTAATAAAATTGTACTTAACTTATAGTCAAAAATTGGATAAGCTCATCTAGATGATTGAGTGTTGACCGTTTTTAGGTTATGGTCAAAGAAACTATGATGGCTAGGCCTTACACCCCATCAGTAGGGATGTAAGTGTAACGTGGGAGGCCATGGGGGAGCTGAGAGTGGGAAACCCCTGCTCGTCATTCTTGTTCCTCTGCTTGCCTCCATTTCTCAGGAGACTGTCTCCTGGATGCCCCCACCTCGGCCCTGCCCCTCCCGTCAGACCTGCCAGGCCGCAGGGCCCTCTATGAGCTGGACCAGCAGTGCAAGCAGATCTTTGGGCTGAGTTTCCGCCACTGCCCCAACACCTCAGCACAGGACGTCTGCGCCCAGCTCTGGTGCCACATGGATGGCGCCGAGCCCCTTTGCCACACGAAGAACGGCAGTCTGCCATGGGCGGATGGGACGCCCTGTGGGCCTGGGCACCTCTGCTGGGATGGCAGCTGTCTGCCTGAGGAGGAAGTGGACAGGCCCAAGGTGAGGGATGGCCACTGGGGGGTGTGGGAGGAAAGAGAAGGGAGGGCTATTTTCCAGGAGGAAACCACACTGGAGAGCCATGACTGAAGAGACTTTGGACCAGGCTGCAACTATGACTTCTGAGTAAAATCATTCCTCTTTTAACAAATAAAGCAAAGCTTATTTAGCCAAACTCAAGAGGAGCCCTTTGAGGCTGGACTCACGAGGCGGACGATGCCGCTTGTGCTCAGGGCATTCTGGGAACTCCCCCTTTGGAACTGTTTTGGAGTTTTCTTGAAGGTTTATGAGGGTAGGAGATAGGCATGAAGCCTTCCGGCACAAAGACCCGATTGTGGGCATTCAGTAAAGGGAGTCCATTATGAATTCCATTAGAAACAGACAGAGGGATGGCAGAAGAGGAACATTCAATCAAGAGCTGAGGGAAAAGTATTCCTAGCCCACCCCTGTCGGAGCTGCATGCGTATTCAGAGGTCAGGAGAATGAGACTAACTGTGAGCCTTCCGTACTCAGGAGGAGAGAGGGAATCAGAGCTGTCTCTGGCCAGGCAGAGACAACTTGGCCTAGGACAGAGTAAACTTAAACAAGAAATACCAAGGCAACATCAGTGAGAGTTTTTTAAATGATTCGCTTCTTTGCCCTGCTCTTAATACTTGCAAACTGTGAGGCCGATCACATTTCTACTGAGAGTCACTGAGCCCTGCCTATGAGACAGCATCCGCTGAGTTTCACGGCCTGGTCCGGGCCCAGCCCTGAATCACCAGGGTGGCCTGAGCACTCACTCTCCAGAGCGCTGTCCTCAGCAGCATGTCCTTTTCTCTGAGGCTCGGCATCCGGCTTGGCTCAGGTAAGCCCCACTCTGGCTAAGCTTGATCCAGGCCAGCGGTCACAGATCCATTCTCAGCCTCTTCTCATCCTCCCCATCCAGACACTGAGTTTCTCTTCTCTGTACTGAGTCTTTCTACCCCCTCCCTCCCCAAAGCACGTGCTTCACACATTACTGAGAGTAGGGGAGGAGGTCTGTCCAACATTCCCCAGCACCAGAGCCAAGCTCAATTCAGGGAGAGTTTGACATGGAATGATCATGGGACGATGTTTATCGTCTATTTTTAAGGGCAAAGAACAGATCATAGAGCACTATACATGTGACAGAATCATAACTATGTACAATTAAGACATCACATCTTTATGATTATCAGAGCAAAAGTGTGAGAGATTATTGATGAAAATCCCATCAGTGGTTTTACTGGGGTAGTGGGGTTTTTTTAAGTTTTCTTTTTTATATTTTTCTGTATTTTTCACTTTTTATATAAGCAGATATTACTTTTGTCATTTCTTACAAGTATTTCCCTTTCTAAAACTCGGAAGCAATCAAGGGCAAAGGTTTGTTCTCATAGGTTGATTATAAGGATGGAAGCAACTCTGATGATTTCCCAGGCATTATCCTACCATTGGAACTGGGAGCCGGTAGACCAATAGCAACAGCTCCCAGCAATTATTCCTTTAAATAAGGACTTCTCAACTTCAGCACTAGAGACATTTGGGGTCACATATGTGCTGGTTGTAGGAGACTGTCTTCTTCATTGTTAGGCGTTCATTGTCAGATGCTCATTCTTGGACATTCATTGTTGGAATCTCATTGTTAGAATCTCATTGTTGGATGCTCCTTGTTGGAAGTTCCTTGTTGGATGTTCCCTGTTGGATGTTCCCTGTTGGATGTTCCCTGTTGGATGTTCATTGTTGGAAGTTCCTTGTTGGATGTTCCCTATTGGATGTTCATTGTTGGATGTTCCCTGTTGGATGTTCCCCGTTGGATGTTCATTGTTGGATGTTCATTGTTGGATGTTCCCTGTTGGATGTTCATTGTTGGATGTTCATTGTTGGATGTTCCCTGTTGGATGTTCATTGTTGGACACACATTACTGGAGGCTTGTGGTAGGCCTTTCATTGCTGAATGCTTAGCAGTGCCCCAACCTCTACCTGCTAAAGGCCAGCAACATACGCCCTCCCCAACTGTGACAACCAAAGTGTCTTCAAACACTGCCAGATGTCCCCAAAGGATAAAAATGGCCCTGATGGAGAACTGCTGCATTAGACCCAACTTTATTCCTATAAAATGTTGTTTCATTCAACAACTAATACCAAGCTCCTCACTAATGGCAAGGCCCTGTTTTTAGGCACTGGGGAGTTAGCAGTGAACAAGTCCAGCACATCCTCTGTGTTCAAGAGGCCAATCTCCAAGTAAGCCACACAGTCACTAAAAAATGACTAAGGCAGTTTACTGAACAACACCCACCAGGATGAGCATAACTAGATGAGGAGGTCAGGGCCATGGCCCCTTGTTACACTGAGAGCTGAGGCCTCCCCACCTCTGCTCCTGACTCAGTGTGGCCTTGTGTGTTGCAGGCGGTGGTGGATGGAGGCTGGGCCCCATGGGGACCCTGGGGAGAATGCTCCCGGACCTGTGGAGGAGGAGTTCAATTTTCACACCGTGAGTGCAAGGACCCTGAGCCTCAGAATGGAGGAAGATACTGCCTGGGTCGGAGAGCCAAGTATCAGTCATGCCACACAGAGGAATGCCCCCCTGACGGTAATCAGACCTGACAGCCACTACTGTTGTCACTGTAGCAGATCCCCAGACAGGAAGTAGGGTGGGTCTCCCGGGATGCAGAGCTTTCCTGGGAACCAGACATAAAGAGACCCTGCAAGGCACCAAGTTTTAGGACAAACCCTAATGGCCCCAACTCTCATTGTGCTGAGAAAGTGTAGCAAAGCCAAGGAAAGAGATTGCCCTGATCTTCCAAGATGTGGAAATCAAGGATGTCATTCCCAACCAAACTTATTCAGGGGGTTGGGAGGAGCTCTGCAGAGGCTAACGTCTCAGATAATAATCCTTCTGGAGGCATCTGAACCCTTGTCTGTGTGCAGAATAGAAGTGTTTTCCAAAGCAAGTGTCAGAGCCAAACCTCTACTGTCTTTCCAGCCAACATTCAGCCCAGGGTGGAGGGAGCGTTTCTGAATCTGATTCTAATGTACATTCCTGCTGAGAAGAGTTGCCCATCTTCCCTTGAGGCCGTGGCAACTGCCTGATGGAAGCTTACTAGGGAGCAGCACTGCCTCTACCTCCCCTTGACATACATTCCTACCCCCCTAGTACCCAAGAGAGAGCACACACATTAACTCAGAGGCAGCAGGGGTAGCAGCAGAACTGGTGAGAGGGAATCATTAGCAGTTTTTCCCCACCATCCCATCCAACTCCCCTTTGTGCAGCTCCAGGAAATATTGGCAGACAGCAAAAGACAAGCAGAGTTTTAAGAGAGATGCATCCAAGTGCAAAGACACACTGACATTGGGTTGGTGTCTAATGAGGAAATCTGTAGGCTTTGCAGTTTTGCAAGACAGGAAGGATCTGCAGTGGCATGCGGCTCTAGAAACTTTGCCCTGGAATCATGAGAGTTTGCCTGGCATATGCAGTGAAGAGAGAGAGGGAGAGAGAGACGAAGGGGAGGGATGAAGATAAGGCACAAGGTAGACGTTGTGATTTCCGTTACCCTGGGATCAGCCTCTCCATCAATAAGTAGTTTTTAGTGCCTCTCGTGTGGCTCAAACTATAATGGATGTTGCAAATGACTTTGTAAAAAAGCACAAAGCATGCTCGTTGTCCTCAGAGAACTTGCAGGCTACTTAGAGATCCATATGCCTTTTACAAAGCAATTAAAGCCTAAAGCTCTGAGGCTGGGGCCGCCGCCTATGCAGGATCCAGAGCAAGGAAAAGCCTGGGCTAGCCAGAAGCTTCACAGGGAGTCAAGGCTGTGCAGGGCCTGGAGGCTGGAGATGGTGATTGGGTGTGGGAGGACACATGCCCACGCAGAGAGGGGAGGCTTCTGAGGGCTAGCATTCACTCGGCTGGAGTCAAGCAGCCCACTAACATTTCAAGGCTGCACAGCAAAGATCTGGGAAAGCTGAAATGGTCTCTGGAGGTTCTCTGGGCCAGCTGTCCCGTCACGTCACCTGTGAAGCTTGTTGAAACACAGAGGCCCGGACCCCACAGATGCATTGAATCAGACTCTCAGGAGGAAGGTAGGGCCATCTGTGTTTTGAAAAGTCCCCATAGGCCATGCAGAGATACAGCTAGGATAGAGAACCTCAGTAGTAAGAGCAGCTTTAATTTCAGGATCTGGGGGGTGTGGGGAACATTTCTTACTTCTGACAGACTGTTCTGGAAGCAGCATGATGCAGGATGGGAGAGGAGGTTGGGTACTAGGTCTCACAGGAAACCAAGAGGCCTGGACTTGAGGAGCGTGGACTCAGATGGTGAGAGTGGGAAGGAGACACTTAAAATCACAGATTGTCACAAATAGTGTGTAGGACATGAGGACAGGTTGGAAATAGTCGATCTAGATACTCAAGTGTTAAGCGGATACCAGATGCCCGTCTCACACCAAAATGTGGCAGTATCCCCAAAAGAAAACTAAACCAGTTCATGGAGGAACCATTTGGGGTTGGGCTTTTTTCTGAGCTGGAGGTAATTGCACCGCTACCCATGGAGGTCCCCCAGAGACATCTGGAATTACAATAGGTGAGCTGTAATAGGGGCAAGGTCAGAGCTAGAGATGTCGATCTGACAGTCTCTGGCCACACGTTCATAGTCACCAAGGAAGTCAAAACAGAGCATGATTAGCAGGGCCCAAAAATATGCTCCACGGATTGTTCGAGCTTACTGATTGTCCCCTGTTCCTAAGTGTATTCACCTATAAAACAGCATCGGTATCTTCCCCAAATGGAAAGAATATTTGTCGCAGAAAGCCCAGCTTGAGGCTGCAGGCTCCTTCCCAGGCCACACGGACCTAGGTCAGACATGTCTAGGAACGCTGGGCCCAGTTGACACTGAACCTATGTCCTGGGATTGGATCAAAACCAGGAGGAAGGAAGGGGCCCTGAATCCTGGCATTTCTGCTACTGGGTCCTCCCGGCTTCAGCAAGGAATGTCAACGTCATACCGTGTCTTCCTCTTTATAGGGAAAAGCTTCAGGGAGCAGCAGTGTGAGAAGTATAATGCCTACAATTACACTGACATGGATGGGAACCTCCTACAGTGGGTCCCCAAGTATGCAGGGGTGTCCCCCCGGGACCGCTGCAAGTTGTTCTGCCGAGCCCGGGGAAGGAGTGAATTCAAAGTGTTCGAGGCCAAGGTGAGAATCTTTCTGGAGCTCAGAACCACGGGTGAGGAGGAAGGCCCCCTGCTCCGACCCCACCTATGGGCTGCCTCTATGCACACCACGCCCTCTGTTACCTTCCATTTCCCTCCTGCAGGTGATCGATGGCACCCTGTGTGGACCAGAGACTCTGGCCATCTGTGTCCGTGGCCAGTGTGTCAAGGCTGGCTGTGACCACGTGGTGGACTCGCCTAGAAAGCTGGACAAATGTGGGGTGTGTGGGGGCAAAGGCAATTCATGCAGGAAGGTGTCTGGTTCCCTCAACCCCTCCAGGTGAGTCTCACCCATAGTTCTGTGCGTAGGTTCTACAAGAATGGAATAGGCTTCAGCATCACACTGGCCTTAATGTGAATTGTGGCAGCTACTTACTACCCATGCGGGCCTGAGCTGTAGTTTCTCTGTAAAGCACTGGGAGTCCCGTCTATCTCAGAATCACCATAATAAGTCATGAGATGGGCGGAACGCTTGGCTCAGGGTCTGCCCCATAGAGCGGATGGGGCACAGGGCAGCCAGAGGCCCTAAGGATAGGGGTGTGTCAGCTCTGAGTCAACTGGCCATAGAGCTCTGCTGAGTAACCTGGGACCTTGCCAGAAAACAGCTCTTCTGGGCCTGTTTTGGGAAGGACACCCCACCCTACACCAGTGAGTCCCATCCTTTTTGCAGGTGGTTCATTCAAAAGGGGGTCTGAAGAAGGGGATCTTGGTGGCCTTGCTTTCATGAATCTGAGAACTCTGGATGCTATTGTGGACCTTAATGCCATATGTTCATGAAATTCCTAATACTGAAGAGCTTTCACTTCTTTTTTTCTTAAGTGCTTTCATTTCTATGGCCTCATTTGATTCCTAAAATAAGTCTATCAGGTGGCCAGTACTCTTATACCCAATTTACAGATGAAGAAACCAAGGCCACAAAAAGATCACATGACTGAGGTCATACTGATAGTTAATGACAGCCAGGAGCAGAGCCCAGGTGTCTTAATTCCTGCCATGGCTTACGATTCCCAGAGAGGAAGGGCCATGGCATAAGTTATATGGCCATGCTGCGTCCCTCTTGGTCTCTTTCCATCTCTCACCTCGTCCGGCTAGGAGAACAGAACAGCAGACAACTTGGCAGGCCTCAAAGTTAAACACAAGAGATATAGAAAAAAAGAAGCATGTGGTGTGGGATATTCAGATCCTGGGTCTGTTAGCCGGCTTTCTCATAGGCGTTAGACATATGGGGCTGCAGAGCCTTTCAAAGCTGCCCTAGATTCAGCAGCTAGCCTGAGTGGGCTGAAGGCAAGACTAGCAGAGAACCAACTGCCTGTCCTCAATCTTCTTTGCTTTCCTCCCAGCCTTTGTAACCCAAACACTTCGCCCCAGAAGAGAAGAATAAAAACTAAGGTTTCTCCATCCCATGTAAAGTCCTAGAGCTATAGTAGAGCTGAAACACAGAGGAAGGCAACTAGAAGCAACTTTTCTCACTCTGGCTCCTGACCTGGGGCCCCTATGAACCAAATACTAGGGGCTGATAGGCTCTAAGAGGTAGAGAGAGATGTCCATTCTTGTCGGATTCTGGGACTGGTGTGTGGAGCAGATTTTTCTGCATGGGTTTGAACTCTGGGTATGCAGGGGGCCCAGTGAAGGTTTATGGCCCTGCGGGGAGCTAAGCAGGATTGAGATCTCACTTGAGCCAAGAGCTGCCAGCTTCAGCAGCACCCAGACAGCTTGGCAAGTCCTTCTGGGATGTCTTCCTCTGTGCTGATATCCAGATTCACACATCCAAAGTGCGAACGTTTGAAGCAGAGCCACCAAGCAAAGCAAAAACCCTTGAAAATCCCAATGTGCAAAACATTCTTGTCGGTCTCCATTGTAGTTATGAGGAACTTTGGGGCAACTGCTTGATGCTTTGCTAACCCTCTATGACTGCCCCCCTAGTCACCAGCACGCTAACTTGCTGAGGTGCTAGGCTGGGTCCTCAGGTTGTCTTTCTGTTCCTATCATAGTTATGGCTACAATGACATTGTGACCATCCCCGCTGGTGCCACTAACATTGATGTGAAACAACGGAGCCACCCGGGGGTCCAGAACGATGGCAACTACCTGGCACTGAAGACGGCCGATGGGCAGTACCTGCTTAATGGGAACCTGGCCATCTCTGCCATAGAGCAGGACATCTTGGTGAAGGGGACCATCCTTAAATACAGCGGTTCCATTGCCACCCTGGAGCGGCTACAGAGCTTCCGGCCCCTGCCCGAGCCTCTGACCGTGCAGCTCCTGACTGTCCCTGGTGAGGTCTTTCCCCCCAAAGTCAAGTATACCTTCTTCGTTCCTAATGACGTGAACTTCAGTACACAGAACAGCAAGGAGAGAGCGACCACCAACGTCATCCAGCCCCTGCTCAACGCTCAGTGGGTCCTGGGGGACTGGTCTGAGTGCTCCAGCAGTTGTGGAGCCGGCTGGCAGCGGAGGACCGTGGAGTGCCTGGACCCCAGCGCCCAGGCCTCCACCACCTGCAGTGAAGCTCTGAAACCTGAGGATGCCAAGCCCTGTGGAAGCCAGCCCTGCCCGCTGTGATCCTGGGCAGGGTGGGGGATGGTCTCGTGCTCATGGACTCGGGGTGCTGGAGCACAGACCAGGGTACCCACTGCAGGGACCCTACTTGTGGAGGTGGCATGGTCTACCCAGGCGTGTCATTGCCACAGCCCCTCCATGTGGCATGAATTCTTAATGGGGAGACGAGGATGCAGATGACAGATCCTAAAGTCTACTATCTGGTGGGTAGGACCTAGTGTGGGTTCGGGTAGAGGGTATAGGTTAAAAGGTTAAAAATGCGCTTATTGACCCAAACAGGAGGCTCAGCCTGTTTGCAAAGGACTAGCACAGTCAAATGAAAAAAAGTTTTCCTATTTGGTTTCCCCGATAAATAATCTACCTCAGAGGGGAAAAACCTTAGTAAAAGAGAAGTGCAGAGTGGGGAGGATAATGATGAATGTCAAAGCGCCCTAGCTGCGCCCCCAAATGGTCTTCAGAAGTGACCTTGACTGTCCTCGGTATTCAGCTCCATGGCCGGAGGGGCTGCAGAGCTGCAGGACTGTGGTGAGCCGCGGGTTCTCAGGCCTCCACCTGCAGGCGTGGATCCATTTCAAGTATTTATGCAAATGTGTCTCTGAACTAAAGTGTGATCTTGTGCCAAGGCAGTGGTATGAGCTGGTTCAATGTTTCTTTGGAAAGGGCCAAGGACCCGAAGCCCAAGGACGGGAGCTAACACTCGGTCAGCTAACCTCAAACACACCCAGGGAAGCTGGCACCTGGCCTCAGGCTCTCAGGCCTCCCTCCTGCTGAATCTGGTTCCCTCCGGCAACTCTTCATTATAATCTACACCGGTGGTTCCCCAACTCCAGTGGGCATTAGAATCATCTATAGGGATTCTTAAAATACAGATTGCTGGGCCTTACACCAAGAGTTTCCGAGTCCAAAAAAAAAAAATTGAGTTTCCGAGTCAGTGGGTAAGGAGCTGGGGGCGGGGTTTCTGAGAATCTGCATTTCTAGCAAGTTCCATGGTAATGTGGAGCCTGTTGGTTTAAGAACCACAGCTCTAGGGGAAATGTCTGACTTGGAGGTGGCAGTGGCAGTGAGATGCCTCTGGACTCATTATTCTCGAGGAAGACTATCCCATCCACTCTGCGAACACCCCATCCTCCCTTTGATATAATGACCAGCCAGAGATACCAGATTCTCCTAGGACTTGAGGAATGCTGAAATGTTTCTAAGCACCATCATCCCACCAACCTCAGCCCCTTCTCTCCACGTCAGAATTTATCCCCACCTCGCAACTCTTCTGACCCCAACACTTGCAATGGCCCCACTCAGCTTTTTCTTTCTTTCTTTCTTTTTTGAGAGAGAATGCGCTTACACATGTGCGTGTGTGAGCAGGGGGAGGAGGGAGAGGGCAGAGGAAGGAGCAGAGGGAGAGGGAGAGAGAATCTTAACAGACCCCACGCCCAGAGCAGCAACCGATGTAGGGCTCAATCTCACAATCATGACCTGAGCCAAGATCAAGAGTCGGATGCTTAACGGACTGAGACCCCCGGGTGCCCCCTCTGTCCTTTCTACACAGAACTGCATTGCTCACCTGCCCCCAAGACCTCCCTGAGAGCCCCCCAAATCCCAACTTCCACTCTGTATCTCCTCCCCTCTTCCTGGCTCAGTCTTCCATAGGGTCTAGTATAGGGGAGACAGTGTTGGTCACAAATGGATGAGATGAAAATAGGAGACATCAAAAACTCACATTCTAGTGAAAAAGAAGGAACATATAAACATTTGCATCTTCCCTTTTTTTTTTTTTTATTGACTTTGACCCCTTCATCCTTCCCTTTCACTTTCTCTCAAGACCTCTTCAAATAACTGGTGACCTGGGCAGAGAGGAGGCTATACAGAGCCCTAGGGTGAATGAGGAACAGGGGGCTCCTCTGGGAGGACTCGCCCTGGGGGCACGAGACAAAACAAAGAGGATTTCAGCCCCTACAGCAGTGCCCTCGGCTGGTGGCTGCTGGTCACCTCTGTGTGGTGCCCCACTCTGCACCGTGGCCTTCAACATGGAGTTGACTGCCTTTTCCCTGTCTGCCGACTCGTTAGTGAGTGGGAGGCCAGGCTTACCTAAACATAAACAAGCACACACACAGGCCTGTTGGGGATGACTAGTAAAACCAGCTTTTCCCTTGCTGTGTACCTTTTTTCGAGACTGATGTACATTTCTGCAACTCCCCATCTCCTTCCATTTCTCATTGTCCCCAAAATAACTGAGTCCCAGCGTGTCCCTCACGCACTGCCCGTATCGGTCCAGCAGTACCATCCCGCCCGGCTGCATCGTTAGCAGCCACAGCATTTGCCCTGGAGTTCAGCTGGCGACAGAGCTGCTGATGTGCAAAGCAGAATGGAATCCAGCTTGGCTCTTCCTTGTTGTGTGGGCTCGGCCAGGCTCACAGAATGCATACTTGTTTGTGTCTGGAAATTCAACAGCTGCAGTGCAGGGACTCAGAAAATAGATCTGCAGAGAGAGACCACACCAGTGTTTCCCCCTGGCCAGCCTCGACCACCCTTTTAACCCAGAGAAGGGAAGAGTACGTTTCCTCTGTTGCAAGTTTGCGTTTTCCAGCTAGTGTTCCTGATGGAAACAGGTACCAGCGTCCCCTAAAGTCCCCAGGGGCCTGACTTGACAGGTAACTCCGCCGGTCATTCGTCTGGTTCCTCCCGACACCTGCCAGGAAGATTTCAGACGCGGTACATAGCATCAGAGTTCATTTCCTCCGTCCTTAAGAAAAATGAATCTTTGCCTGGGGTATGCTCTCTGCCCTTTTATTCCCCTGTAGCTGGCCAGAGGGATTTGTAAATTTACAAAACTATGCAACATTGTTGTTCCCCAGTCCACTGTAGCCAACCACCCCTCCCAGGAACACAGTCCAGGGGTGAAGGGACCCGCTTCCCTCTAGCTCCAGGCCCCCCATCTTGCCACTCTGATGATGTTCACTAGGTTGGGGTTTTTAACCAAGTGAGCCCTCATGATAAGGACTGTCCCTCCTTCCAAGCATCGAAACATGTAGCTCTTCTTGCTTTCCTCCAGAGCTCTCTTCATTTTTTCCAAGCCTCCCCAACCAACCAAAATAATAATAATAATAATTAATAAATAAAAGAAGAAGGAAAAGAGGAAGAAGACAAGAATAGAAAAGTTCTTAAGAGTATGTTGGTTTTTGCTTTGTCCTGATATTTTCAACTTGTGGTCCAGGGCAAATAAAGAGGGAGGCTTTGTTATCATTGCATTCTTGAGTCTGTAGAGTGGTAAGGCAGTGTTGCTGCCTTGCCTTGGTTCATTTTGCCTCAGGAGGCCGTTGGTCTTCCTTGCTTAAACCCAGGACTCGCAGGGTCTGAGTCTCCCCTGGTTGTAGGAGAAGAGGCTCCCAAGCCCACAACAGTTTCTGTTCCACGTATTCTGCCTCAGACCACCAAGCCCCATGGGGAAGCAGCCCCATCCCCTTCACAGTTGGGAAAGAGGAGTGGTTTGGGAGTGTGAACAGAAATGCAGAGGCCACCAGTGAGAATCAGATGTAGTATCATCCTTAGTTTCCCAGATTTCTGCTGCCACAACCTTGTCCCTTCCTTGTGCCTCTTCTGTCAGCTAAAGCTCAATTACGGAAGATACAGCCAAAACAAAACTTGAGGGAGGGTAAGCACAAGGAAGACAATGAAGGCAACATTTTAGGCAAGTTTAAGCTACCATCCCCAACACCCATCCCTGTTCACCTTGACTCTGCTCTGTGCTGAGTGGGAGGGAATCCCCTAAGTAAAGAGACGTGTGTCCTCACCAACATCCCCCACGCAAGCATGCACGCCCATGGGTGCCAGGACAGAAGGCAGAGGAAGGGAGGGAGGCAGCCGCAATCCTGCCCTTGAGAACTATAAATGGTTTGCTCGCCTTTGGTGGCCCTTGGCTGTGAGACAGTATGTCTGAGAAAGCTCTCTTCTGGCACAGAGTATTTTCCTGTGGTCCTTCAAGAAAGCTGCATGTGGAATGCAAGAGAGAGAGAAGTCATTCACCTAAGCTGACATTTTTGCTGGTTCAATTTAGATAATCACTAAAGTGATACATTGCGGTCATGTTGACCTTACACATGAAAAAATTCTAAACAAGAGAAAATATCACACTGAAGGGGGACTCAGTGTTGGAGCACTGAGTGAGAAGAGTGCTGGGGCCATGACCTCCATGCTCTCCCGCCTCACTGGCACGACATCAGCCCTTGCCAAGTACCTGTCTGCTTTCTAGGTTAACCCTTGCCAACAACCTGGCCAGGTGTATCACAATAGACGTGAGCCCTTCACAGCTCGGTTTATTCTTCTTCAGGAGGTAGTTTGTCTTCCTTGCTTAAAACTGAGCCCACACCCCTTAAAAACTCAATTAAAAAAAAACTCCTCATAGACACTGCCCAATATTGGGAAGAGAAAGGTAAGATGGAATGTACAATTGTAGATGCTAGTGTAGGGAGAGAGAAATTCGGGAGTTTTCAAAGCCACCTGTCTCTTAGAACATACTTTCCCTCAGGCCTTGGGCTCAGTGAGGAGAGACAGGAAAATTCTGGCTAGTCTTCCATCCCCATGAGCTGCCCAGCCTACCCCTGGCAGATACTTGCTTTGCCCAGGAAGGGAGAGAATAAAGAAGCCTTCCCCAGACCTCACCGTTCCTCATTCCAAACATCTTATAAATCCCAGGGGCACTGGAAGAGTTTGTCCTTGGCCAAACACAACTTCCTGTTTCTAAGAAAGGGCGGTGGGGGGGAGTTGAAAGAGGTTTTGGACGCTGAGATTTCGACTTTCAGTAAACGCAAATGAATCAGACACATGTGGAATGAATTTCTCCTGAGGTAAGAAAAGATGCTGTGATTCCCTTTGCTGGACCAGAAAGTGGGAAAGGGGTAGTTGAGGTGGGAGGTACATCAGAGGCTGAAAGGAGAGAGAAAAGCCTTGTGAACGCTGGATCAGGGAGAGGTTCCCGGTGGTGACAAGGGTCAGTGCGGGCCCTCCCAAGGCCACATCCTGAATTTGCTTATTACTCAGAACTTCTCCGTCTCTCAAATCATAAATTTAAATATCCTACTACCAACCACGACCTCCTATCCTTCCAGATATCTCACTAGCTCCCGTTTATTCTGGGGACCCCCAGATCCTTGACCACCTCCATATATACACATTCCCTAGTCTTTATTCCTCCTCGGCATCCCCTTCGTCTTTCCCTGTGCTGCTTAGACTCCGTGTTCCGGAACCTTCGCTTCAGTCTTGCCAACAGCCCCACCTTCCTTATCCCGTTGACATTCTCTGGAACTCAACAAGCAGAGCCTCAGTCCAGACACCCTCACCTCTCTGCCTTGTGCTCATCATCTTCGTGCTAACAACGAGGCTTTCCGTCACTGAGGGAAATTGCATAGGTGTCACTGTAAAGTTGTGGTCCCCAATGGAAACTCTGACCCAAGAAGCCTTCTTTAGTCAGCTCTATTGCTGGCTCTTGGAAATTATTAGACACTTTTTCCACCATCCTCAAACTCGTGATCCTGCCACGTTTCTGCTTCTTTGAGTAGAGAGCTTTACCTCCTACCACCAAGTGGTACCAAACACTGCATCACCCATGATACAAGGGAGAGAGAGAGGACAGTCTCATTGTTAACAAGTCACGGTACAGACATGAATCTCAAATAACATTGTAATTCTACCTTATTTTGGATTCAAGTGATATATTCCAATTACCGTCAGGTCCACAGAAGAGTGACGATATGAGAGATCACTTCTCTACCTTACTAAATTAATCCTTCAGCTCCTGTGATGGTCATAGCACATCACGTCTAGACATCCAGGACTCACACATGGCTCAACTTGCCCATCCTATCATCCTTGTGGACTCCTCTGCGCTCCACAGAGTAAGTACCTTTTCTACCCAGCAAAATGCCTTTCCTTGGGGTTGGCCCCTGACAGGATTTGTCAGTCATTCTGTTCCATGTAGAGTAACTGCTGCATGGAGCTGGGTCTTCAGATGTCAAGGGTGGAGGAAGGGAAGAAGGAAAAAGCCCTCACAGGGACAGGTCCAAGGACAACCTATCTTAAAGACAATAGACTTTCCACAATTCTAATTTTGACCTCCTGCTAGCCTATCTCTGACGTGTTGTAATGCTGAAAAAATGTCTCCCTCTTCTCCCTCTTGAGTTATTTACCAAAGGCCCATTTTGTTTTCTCAGCCTCCAAATGTGCTAGATTTCAGGAAAGGGAATAGGGAGGGGGGGGGAGAAAAACCTGCCCAAGAAGAAAATTAAGGTCACCATACAAGATGCTCAGTTTCTTGCCACCAGTCCTAAGGTCTTACCTGTAGCTACACCTGTCCTTTTATTTTTTTTTTAAGATTATTTATTTATTTATTTGACAGAGATCAGAAGTAGGCAGAGAGAGAGAGAGAGAGAAGGAGGAAGCAGGCTCCCCGCTGAGCAGATAGTCCGATGTGGGGCTCGATCCCAGGACCCTGAGATCATGACCTGAGCTGAAGGCAGAGGCTTTAACCCACTGAGCCACCCAGGTGCCCTACACCTGTCCTTTTAAAACCCATTCTCTCTTCCTGTTTCTGTTACATGGTGAGTTTCTTCCCTATCACAATGCATCCATTCTGGACACCACAGCCCTCCACCTTTTCAAGTCCTTCAAGGATCCTTCCCTCTCATGTAGATTTAGCTCCCCCTACTCTGCTGGCTCCTCCCCATGAGAGTCTGAAGGCACGCCCTCATCCTGCTGCTGTCCTGTTGTGGTCCCATCTCTTCCCACTCAATTTGCTTGCTAAGTTCCTGCTGCTCCTCCAACGGACACACTTTTTGCTCCCTCTAGACAACCATACGCATTCTTCCCTTGCCCTGAATTGTCGTTTTTCCCTTTTCTCCTCTCCTCACTTCAACAAACTCCTATTTATACATTGAGCCCCAAATTCAAGGTCACCTCCTCAAAGAAACCCCCAGGGAACAATATCCTCATGGTATTGTACACTTCACGTTTCAAATACCCAGCACCCTGGTAGTCCTTCCTGTCTTCACTGCTGGACCCACAGTCCATGAGAGATAGACCACATGTTGTGTTCATTTGCATACATCAGGCAAGTCATAAAAGAAAAAACAAATGATCGAGTTTTTTTCTACCTCAGTACGTTTACACCACCTCCACATTCTGCTCTTTCCACAGTCACATCTCAGAGGATTGCTTCCCCCCTCACCCCCTAACATTCCAGCTCCCAAAAGAACTGCCAACAGACTGTCTTGCCAAGGTTGCCAATGACCTTGTGCTAAATCCAGACATTCCTCTCTCCTACCACCTGAGTTCTGGCCCTCCTTTGTGGTTATGGAGATCCTCAGAGGGCTACTCAGTCCTCCTGGGTGATTTCATACTCTCCCACAGTTTCAGTCTTTCTCACATCCTAATCACTCCCAAATTTAAATCCTGAGGCTGTGTCAGGGGACCCCAAGGCAACCCCGTCATTTGGAGACTCACTGAGGAACTCAACAGAACTCAGCATGTAGCTATTCTCATGGCTGAGATTTATTACAGAGACACAGTTGAATTATAAGGGACAAAGACACAGGAGGAGACTGGAGGAATCCACAGGAGGCTTCCTTGTGCTCTCTCCATCCCGTGAGGGACCACACAGAGCCCAGCCTTGTTCCAAAACCTGCTTGTGATGTTTCTGCCTCAGGAAGCCCATGAGAGACTCGCTGCCCTATATTTTAATTGGGGATCAGTCAGGTAAGCAGGCTCTGCCTAGCACATTCTGAAATTCCAGACTCCCATAAGGGAAGTAGGTGTTCAGCATAAATCATCTTGTCTTCACAAACAATGCAGGGAATGAGCCTTATCAGTCAACTGTTGACTGGGACACCCTGAAAGCCGGGTTCCCAGACACCAGCCGGGGGCCCGCCGTGCCATCAGGTCTTTCTAAGGACAGCAGTGACAGGCCTGCTGCGTTTACTGCTTTCTGGCTAGAGCTGTCTCCTCAACAGGCCCATGTCTTTCCAACTTCCCACCAGACTCAATGTCCACAGACTCACCCTCTTCCTCCCAGCTGTTGTGACTATGATTTATCTTCTGTTTCTCCTTCTTCCCTACCCTACTATCCACTGGCCCCCAGAGGCAACCACTCCTCTCTACTCCCACTGCTGCTCAGGGTCACCTCCCCTCAGGATGGCCACAACAGGCCTCTCTCATTCTGCCTGATATTCCTCCAATCTGATGCTCACAGTGTTCAGTTATCTTTTAAACATAAAAATTTCTCATTTCATTTCCCCCATTTAAACTTTATAATGGTTCCCCAATCCACTAATATTATAAATCTTAAACTCCTAACAAGACCTACCAGTTCCTAAGTGAACATGAGAGTTGTCAGTCTTATTTTATGTCACTCTCCCCACTATGGTGACATTTGTGTCTTATCAGTTTCTCACCAAACCCTTTCTCATCCAAGGGCTTCCCACATGCCCTTCTCAAGCCCGGGATGCTCTTTCCTCTGCCCACTCCTGTCTCCCCTCAATTCATCCTCAGGGTCCCAGGTTGAAGGTCCCATCCTCAGGAAGTCCTCCCCCATTTTCCCCACCCTAAATGAGGCACCATTACTCCCTTTCGCATGGTGTCATGCTTCTCTCTCCTCCTCACTAGACTGGAACCTCCATAAGGACAAGAACTCTTTGCTTGTGGCTGGATATCCAGAGCCAAGGTACAACCAGCTACATGGCTGTGTGTGTCTCCATTGGCTCGGGCTGCCTGAACGAAGTTGCTTAAACCCAGACACTTCTGGAGACTGGAAGTCCGAGACCAGGGTGCCCCCATGGTTAGTTCCTGGTGAGAACCTACAGACTTTGCAAATGGTTGCCTTTCCTCGGTTCACACTGATGGGGAGAGAGTGACAACCCAAGCTCTCTGGAGTCTCTTCCCACATGGCCAGAAATCTCATCATGAAGACCCCACCCTCATGACCCCCTCTAAAACTATCTCCTCAAGGCCCCATCAGCCTGTAAGTTAGGACTACAACACCCAAATTTGAGGATGGGACCCAGAGTACATTCTCTCAGTGTTCAGGGAACAAATGCATGAATTGCTGACAGAGTGGGATTTCTAAAATGCATATTTAATCTTGTTACTCCTTTACCCAAAGCTCCCTCATGATTCCCTGTGCCTATAGGATAATTCCCTAAGTCCTTGGGACAACCTCTGAGCTGGGTTGATGACCCAGCCCCTGCCTCTCTGCACAGGGTCTCTCCCCACAGTGCCCCCTGGAAATCTCCCCTTTCTCCTTCAGGAGGCTGTTGGGTGCTCCTGTCTTCTGCCTCCCTGCCACCATGGGATGGTGTCCTCCTCTCTGTGATGACAGCAGTTACACAGCCCCTGCTGCCCTAGGGAACTCCCCCTACCTGCTGGGTGGAGCAGAAATAGTCCCACCACCCAAGCACCACCATCACCCCCACCATCACACCCGGACAAAACTAGGGCGACCTGTCATATCTCTGCATATGTCCTTGCCCAGTTTGGTGAATGAGTAATGGGTGAGCATGGCACAGCAGACACTTGATGCACATGCTTTCTTTGCCTCTCTTCCCGTCCTCCATCTTGCAAGCCCATCCCCGGCTTCCACATTAAACCTGTGCTTTCAGCCCCGGTACTTCTCCCACTATACTTCCTCCTGCTCCCTGGATGACTGGCATTGCCCTCATCACATTATGAACTATCCCAGTGGATAGTCTATCAATGCAGGAATTAGCCCATCATTTCTCTTGTCTGGATAGCTTCAATCTATCTGCGGATGGAAAGGAAATTTGAGGGAGAATTTTCTAGACTCCAGTCTCCCGCCATATTCCAAATTGAAAACTGACTCTGATGTCACCTACATGGTGAAAAGGTTAGCATGTGGACTAGGAAAGCAGTAAAGCAGTAGGCTCATCATCAGATGACCTGGCTTCAAGATTTGTATCTGTCACTCATCAACTAGGTGATGGTGGACAAGTCACATAGTACCTCCAAGCCTCGAGTTCTTCATCTAGAAAATGTCCTGCCAAACTCAGAAAATCTGTGTAAGAATCAAAGGAAAAAATATTATATGAAGGTATTTTGGCAAATTATAACATTCTACAGAAATGGATGGAATTCAGAGCCGTAAGTATTAAGAGATAAGGGAACCACTTGCTGGAAGAGTATTCTAGTTACAGTCAAACCCCTGGATAGGAGGAGGATGTAGGCAGAAGAGAATGAAAAGAATAAAAGTACCTAATTTAGTGAACACTGGAAATCACAGCATAATTTGCTACATGATGGCATGCTGGAGAGAATTAGGGAAAACAAAAGTGCAAACCTGATGTATCTGACTCAGTGGACCAGGACTTCAAATCCAGTACCAAACTTGGCAGTTAATGTGGAGAGCGACCACTCAGCTCATCACCACCTCAGAGGGGAGCGCCGAGTCTTTGGGGAATAAACACAAGATTTGAGGACCACAAATGTCAACTTTATTATTTTATGGTAACAAAAAGTTGGAAACTACCAGATGTCCATCCACATGGGACCCATTAAATAAGCTATGGATATCCATTCAATGACTACTATGCAACCATTTAAAAAGATGAAAAAACCACAAGGTATTCAACAAAATATAGAGTATGCTACCAATCGTGGGGAAACGTATGCACATATGTATGTATGTATGTATTATTTGCTAATGGACTTACAAAGTATGTCCAAAAGGGTATATAAGACACTGTAGACACCAGTTACCTCTACAGAGATGACTAAGAAGCCAGGAGAATAGGAATGCTGGAAGACTTTTCAAGCTCTGCCCTTTTATGCCTTTTGAATTTTGAACTGTATAACAATAAGCCTGCATCACATGTGTATATTGTGTGTGTGCGTGTGTGTGTGTGTGTGTACGTCGGCGTTATCGGACTGGATAAACGTCTTGGACCAAAAGTCAGTGGGCTCCCTATTTCCTACTACTTAGGTACCTACCCTAAATTCAGACTCCCTGACCCACATGGGGGGAAGCCAAATCCAGACAGCACTGTGAAGTACAGGAACAATAGAACACGTGTCATCAGTCTCCAGCGGGACAGCCACGGGCTATGGACAATAGCCCCCCTTTTACCAGTCTCAGCCGAGGGAAGAGAGGGATTGGAAATTCCTCCAACAGCATGTCCTCTCCTTGCTGTGGTGGTATAAGGGGTAGGATGACAAGCCTCCTCCCTAACAGTCCAAGGAAAATTAGCATCAAGTACAGGACTCAAAGATGGGTCACATGTGTAAAAGAGTGGGGCTGGGGAGGGGGATGCCCAGAAGGAAGGTGACACGAGGCAACAGGCTAAATTCAAGGATTAGGGGGGAAAAAATAAGTGGTGTCAGGGTGTTATGGGTCACAAACTTGTTAAGGGCCAGAAAATGAGAGAATGGACCTGAATGGGACCCAAATATTTTATATTGCATCCATTAGTGAGATCGAAGAGTAAAAAAGATGTAACCTCTGATCTGGCACAATTATCGAGGATGCTGACAAGATGGGTCAATGACAAACCTCCCCAGAGCATGATTCAGTCTGGTTCTAAGGAAGCCCCTCCCTTTCCTGATCCCTTGCTGTTCTCCGAGGCATTCCCACCCCCCACCCCCACATTTAGAAAAGTCTCCTCGTTCGGTGTTCCAATGTTCTGTTTTACATTTGGTTTTGTTCAGCAGCAGTGTCTGCTTCGCCAATTTCTGCTTAGGAGCCTCAGTGCCAAGAAACGACACAAGAAGAGCAAGGCCTGGGCAGGCTCAGAAAATGCCAGAGATGTTGCCACCAAGCCTCCTCCACCAAGACTGCCAGGAGAGCTTTGCAAATGGAATCAATCTGAATGTAGCTGATGGGAAACATCTGAATGAAAGAAGCCAGTACAAACAGAAACTGTTGCGTTTCCCACTGCAGTAGCCTGGTTTCTCCACGTATATACGTATATACGTATATACGTTTGCTTTTCTATCACAAGGAGGACACATGCTTCTTCTCGGAAAAGTCTCCAGATCATGATGATTAACCACGACCTCACAAACCCCACCTTCCCTCAAGTCCACTCAACACGCTCTGCTGTCGTTTGCCCCTTGGCTGTGGGTCCTTGTCGCCTACCCTGTTTGATATGTTTTTATACAAAGCAGGTGGGAGGTCGACTTTGCTCACAGTATGCTGCCTTCTTTTCCCTGGAATTTGAAAAGGTCAGAAAACCTCACCCACTAACCACGTATGTCCCATCACCCCCAAATAAAAGACCAAGATGCCTCCCAAATGTAGGCAAGGAATCTTGTGTGTGCCTCTAGAATTCCCAAGCACACCTGGTGTCCAACAAGCCGTGGTGGCATTCAGTGTAACACACCTCAGATGAAGTTTTTTTTCAAAGATTTTATCTTTATTTATTTGAGAGAAAGAGAGAAAACAAGCACAAGCGGGATGGGGGGCAGGCAAAGGGAGAAGGAGAAGCAGACTGAGCAAGGAACCTGACACAGGGCTCAATCCCAAAACCCTGAGATCATGACCAAAGCCGAAGGCAGTTGTTTAATGAACTGAGCCATCCAGATGCCCCTCAGATGAAGTTATGATAAAGGAATATGATTCCTTCCCTAGAGCTAAGGGAAAAGATCTAGGTAATAAAACCTGGACAGAGGTTGTCCAGCAAATTCCAAGGAAGAACTGTAGCTAATATCTGGCATTAGATCCCAGGCTTCTGGGTCGGCAAGGGGGGATGTCAGAACAGTCTCAAGAGATATGATCAACTTTATTTAGTTTTTACATTATCGACTTTAGATAGATGCTGTTTTTTCAGGGTCCTGTTTCCTTCTCCTGATCCCATTTTCACGAAGCAGCCTTCTCAATTATAGGTTAGAGCAGCTGGTCAGTTCCAGCTGCCCTCACAGACTGTGGCCACTATACCTTAACGTTGTACTTCATCAGTCTGGTGTTCTTGATGTTTCGCCAGATCTGGCCAAATGCCACACAGGGATTTGGCATCTGTAGAGCTTTGGTTCAGACCTGGGACGCATGGTGATTAAGAGTACTGTGATTCAATATTTAGGAACCCTCGAGCACTGGTCCAGAAACAATTAAACCATTGGTCAGGGAGTTGCTCTGATTCTCAGGTTCTCCGAAGGATAACTGAGCTACGTGTTACACTGAGCATAAACATTATGCTGACCTTGATCCAGGAATTTAAACAGTGTCATTTAATGTAAACGCTAGCAAATACCTTCTTGCTGAAGTGGTCTGTTTTCAGGATGGGTTAGGGTTTCTTCTCTACAAAAGCATTTTGAGGCTTTGGATTTTAAACTCACAGATCGGCATTTCTTTTCTCATGGACTTTGCTTGGCCTTCCAAGCATGGATTCCAGCTTCTAAGGTTGAGGGAGCCCTCTGCTGATGGCTTGGGTGAACTTCATAGCATAAGGCCCGGAAAACTGGGTAGTCTTAAGGACTCTCGAATCTAAGAGCCATAGTGTCTCTCTAGACCTGGAGCAGACTACGCTGTGAAAAGCCAGGTTCCAGAAATGTCCTCAGTTGTCTCAGATTACGCATGTCGTTTCCGGTTTTACTATTTCCGGAAGTAGAAGGCGAAAGTTCTGGAAAGTGGTTCTCGCCCTCCGCATCATACGTGCACAGACGCGCACACGCATGCGCACACACGCCGCGAGGGCAGTGCCCCGATCCACTTACCAGAAGGCTCCGCTCTGTGTATGCACGCCCTGGAGTAAGGGAGTGGGAGGTGTTTGGGTATATATAGCATCCCAGAATCATGGGACTGGATTCAGGAACATTCGCCCTTTGTGGTGTGTCCAGATGAAGAACTGTGATGAGACCGCAGCTTGAAAGAGGAATTCTTCCCAGCAGCTGTGGCCTTGATGCTGGAGGTTAACGGCTTAACACCAGAGGGTGCTGCCTAGTTCCAAACTCTAAAAATTAATGGTGATAAGGGTGGGCTCCCTGCCAAGGCCTGTGGTGTGAATCCCAAGAGAATTGCCTTCTATTTTGAGACCTCTCACAATGCACCGATGTGCTGTTCTGTGCTTTGATGTATGTCCCACATCTTTGTCTATGTGCCTCTTTCCCCAACTCCTTTATCCCTAAACTTTCTTGAGCTTTCAACCCATAGGCAGTGATGACCCAAGTAATTCACCAAAAAGAACAGTCATGTGGTAATGGGAGCCAGATACCTGACTCCGATGCTAATCACAGGAACCAATGGGAGAACCCCTGCCTTGCCAAAGGCATCAGAAGAGAGAGGGGAAATGGTAACTAGAAAAATCAAACTAAACTTTTTCTCCCAGGCAAAAGGGGACAAAAGGACAGTATCTTTTCCTTGTGAGAGCTCCCCTAAAAAGGAAAAATAAAAGTGCAACTTGCACCAGATAACAGAACCAACACTGTCCGATAGCTGCACATACCGGAAGAGCCATCTTTGGAAACCGGAAAGATGAAAAGATGCCACACACCTGCTCAAAAATCTTCTGAGACTCCCATTGCCCATAGCGAATCTAAACTCTTTAAGAGATTATTCAAGTGTCTTTACCTCTCCTGCTGCACCCTGCACCCCTGCTCCTGTCTGCCCCAAACCTGTATGCACACCTCCCTCTCGCCTTAACTATTAAACCACTCTCACCTCGTGTTTCTCCTACTGCTGTTCCTTCTTTCTCCATTTGTCAGGGAACTGCTCATCCTTCAAGAGGGAGCTCAAGTGTCCCATCCTCCATGAAAGCTTGTCCAGCTCTCCCAGACAGAATAATCTACTCTTTCCTACATGTTCTCAAAGAATTTTCCTTATATCCTCCCTCCACTGGCACCATTGTCATACTTACGTATAGTCCTCGCCATTCCATCCCCTCTACAATTTATAAATTGAGATCAAGGCCATGTACTTGTTTTTGCACACTCCCTTGAATTCCCACCTCCATGATGTCATTCCATGCCTCACCCCCGACGGCTCTTCCCTCCCGGCAGGGGTCTGTCCTGTCAACTTCCACATGAGAGATTCTCAGTAAGTTGTTTTTTCCATTAAATTCAACTCATAACTGGGGCGCCTGGGTGGCTCAGTGGGTTAAGCCGCTGCCTTCAGCTCGGGTCATGATCTCAGGGTCCTGGGATCGAGTCCCGCATCGGGCTCTCTGCTCAGCAGGGAGCCTGCTTCCTCCTCTCTCTCTCTGCCTGCCTCTCTGCCTACTTGTGATCTCTCTCTGTCAAATAAATAAATAAAAATCTTTAAAAAAAAAATTCAACTCATAACTAAGAGGACTGAGAGCGAATACGGTCACTCCAAACACAGAAGAAAGGCAGTGCCCTGATGACAGGCAAGTGAGATACCACTTCAGATCCTGCTAAGAACTCTCATTTGCCACTTTCAAGGTGGCTCATCTAGAAGCTGCTCAGGATTTCGAATTCCTTCGGTTTAATGATCCTGCCTTCTACACGTGACACTAGAACACTGAGAACAATTTTTAAGCAATTACGGTGGGGCGGGGGGTGGGGGGGGGACCAAAATCTTTTTTGAGACTCGATACAGCCATCTGTTAGAACTTTGTCATAAACACTATCCAAACATGCTGTGAACAGGAGTTCAGTGCCGCCCCCTGGAGTTTGTAGTAAGCAGTCCTCAGGGGCCCTAACCATGTACAGTTCAGCACATCCAATCAACTGTTTGTCCTCCACAGGGGCTGTGGTAGTGCCCCAAGGGCTTTGCAGTCCAGCAAATCTGAGTTGAAATCCAGGTTAGCCATTATTACCTTTCGTTTCCATGCCTCTAAGATGGAGCTAATAAAATCCTTCTTCATAGGGCTGCTTTTAGGATTAAATGAGATTTTAAATATCAAATACTTAATGACTCACAACAAGTATTCAGTAAGTGGAAGCTATTATTATTACAGTAATGATTCTATAATTTAATACATTTCTGAATGTTCTCTTTTAAAACCACCTTCAAAGCCCCACTATAAGCCACATCCAGAAATCATGGATTTCTCCCCACCCCCGTTTTTTTTGTTTTGTTTTGTTTTTGGTATTCCTTATTTTGTGCTAAAATATCATGATATTTGAGTCTGCATTTTATTAATCATGTTTATCTAGAAGTTATATTTAGAGCTTTAGGAAAGCCAAATAAAGCCACTATGGAAAGAAAAATTTTGCAACCACTGACTATATTTTGCAGGTACTTCCGGAATTTCAAAGACATTGTTCAAAACCTAAATTTTGTACAAAAAGTGTTCACATCTGACACAAACATCCCAGTCATTCTTCACGAGATCTAGTAAGAGTTTAGACAAACGGCTCCTTGCTTAATCAAATCATCAAGTAGTGATTGAATATGAATATGGAGGCTACTATGGGATGACAGTCATAAAAACCAGGTCTTCTGAGTTCATAAAGTAGAATCCCAAGGAACCTAAAACTGTGGAAGCAACCCAACATGGGAGCTGAGTTAAGCTGACATTCTAGATGGCTCCAGGGAACTTCAGTGGAGTGATATTCTCTGAGCTCCCTACTGTACCTGAGAATAACTTTAATTATTACCTCATATTGTACTGCTTAGCCAGAGAATGTCCTTGAAAGGTCGCTGGCTTCACTAATAAATACTGCCAAGGCTCTGATTTTTTAATAGGAGATTATTATTCATTCAATCAGTAAGTACTCCCTGGCCCCGCTTATGTACAGGACATAGTCCTTAACACTGTCAAAGTCACAAAGAAGATGATGCATGAGCCCTGACCTCACAGGATTTTCATCCCAAAGGAGACTAGAACTCCAATCTAAAATCTGTCGATTCTAATTAGTACATGAGCTTATAAAGAATATATCACAAGTAATGCAATGACTCAATGAGTAAATAGTAGAAATAAGGCATGCTATGGAGAGAAAGACACCTGTGGATGGGAGTGGTCATGGAGGTCACAGAATTAAACTCAGCCTAATAACTAGAAATACTTTTCCACTGTCAGAGAGAAGGAGAATGATTTTAGGGGAGGAGACCAATACAATAATGGCATAGCGGCATAAGTGGCCCAGGGCAACTGAAAATAAAGCAATCTAGTTAAACAGAAGCTAAAGTAAGGATATGGTGAGTTATAAGATGGTAGCAGTATCTGGAACCATATTGTAAAGGACCTGAATGGCAGGAGTCTATACTTCATCCTGTAGAGGCCAGGAAGGGATGAGCTCCTGCAGCACATTGTAGGAAGCTGGGCAGGAGATCTGGACATGCTAACCTTTGAATGGGCCTTTTTGACATTAGCTCCATTGTCCCAGGGATTCACAAGTGAGTGGGTCTAAATCTTCTACCTTACGAAGAATGAAATAAAAGATTCGGGGTTTAGCTGTACATCTCTGTCCTCCCATGTTCACCCTGGCCTCTCTGCCCAAGGGTCCTGAGTAATGGGTGATAGGAGCAGGAAAAGCCGAAGAAATGCAGACCTGCTAGTGGCTGGAAAGGAATTGTTCCTGGCAGGGAGATCTGTCCCATTGATGCCTGGGATAAAGCTGTGGTTTTAGGTGGTTTGCTGGGCCCCACGGCCTGGTCTGTGGTGCTGTCAGCAGCCTTTCATCAAAACATGATGGGGTAACACGCAGTGCAGGCTGGTTTATGCTCTGGATATTAAATACAGGCTTACATGTCCTTCTATTTATACATGCACCCAGGCCTTCTGGATGACTGCCATTCCATTCAAGAGAGATAAAATAAAACCCTCCCGTGTAGCACGCCGGGACACACACCATGCATTCCTGGAACCAGCAGGCAAGAAAGGGTCTGACCTCCAACCACAAAAAGGAATCCAGCAGGGAAAACCACAATGGCCTACCAGACCACAAAGAGAAATCCATTCTCAGAGTGTGGAAAGCTGGTCTTGGTAAAAGTTGTAGGTGGGATTTTTTAAACAAACCACACCAATTTTGGATGGGACAGCAAGGCGAGGGGCCCTGAGGTCACCACGTGTCTCATTCATACGAGCTTCACTGTCAAATTACGGTCTTGTCAAAACCCTGCCGATGTGAGGCCCCGTAGATTACTCTAATTTCATCCCCTGATTCATCAGACACATCCCACGACTGTCTTTCCCCGGAGACTAAGCCAGCTTCAACCAGAAGAGACCAGATTGCGGGACTCCGTGTAGTTGGTTGGGTGGGTACTGGCTAAACGGAGTCTGAAGGCCCCCAAACAGAGCAGCTCCCCCTGACAAAATCCACTGCTACCTAGACCTTCAGTTCCACCCCACCAGCCTCTCATTCCTCTCCAGGCCCCCACCCTTGAGCATTTCAGATAGACCCAGATTTTTATTGGCCACTTCCTTCCTAAAGCTTTCCTAGACTACCAGACCTGAATGCTTCTTCGTTTGAACTTGTCCTAATTTCATTGTACTTTTTACATATCTCCTTTTATATAATTATTTACATACACAGCTTTCCCTGCCATGAGTTTATAAACTCCTATAGGCAAGCTGTAATTTCCTCCCTCCGCCTACACCACCTTCAACCTCAGAGACATTCAAGAAACTCTTATTGAAACTATGCACCAATTGTAAAACCTCAGTGGGTTTTGAAGAAATGTTGCTGACTCATTCATTGACTTTTAAAGCAAAACGGCACGCACACTTAAGCAAAACACAAATACCACCCAAAATGATGATCATGATGCAAATATTATCACTGTTTGGCCAGACTCTGACCCTCTCTGAACAGATGACTGGGTATTAAACCCAGTGCTGTTCAAAAATAAAAATTGAGGGGCAGCAGGCCTTGGAAAGTGACTACCAACCTTGATGAAAAGAAACAAATATCAAGATTCTGGCCTCCAGTCCCTCCACTCCCATCCTTTCCTCCTCACTGCCACGGTCATACTTTCCTGGCCAGACTCTCATCTCCTTCTCCCCTCACCCCTTGAGTTCAAATGCTCACTAACTGTCCCTTGAACTGTGGCACTTGTCTCCGAATTGGTCTTCGACTTGAATAGCCTTAAGAGTTTCCAATTTTTTTCTAGATGATTTATAGTTTCCCAAACATATCCCATACATTCCAATCTCCAGGTCTCTGTTCAGGCCTTTGCTAGGCCTGCAGAATATTTTTCCCCACAACTAACTATTGACATTTTATTTATTCTTCAGTCCAACCACTTTATCCTTCATGGAATCTTCCTTGAAATTCCCTCCTGGAAGCAGTTTCTTTTTTCCTCAATTCCCATAGCGTCTGGCACTCTTCCGATGGCATTTAGCGTCTTGTACATTGTAATTTCCCATGCATGTCTTCTCTTTACAATTAAGATGGAAATTCCTGAGGGCAGAACCATTTATCTAATAGTATCATGCATCATTAATTTCATATACTATGTCCTCAATGAATATTTGTTGAGGGAAGGGATGTATCTATGAATGAATGAGGCTATAAAGCAATAATAAATCACTGAATGAAAGAGAGGCATTGTCAGTATTTCCCACATTTAAGGAAAAGGAAAGTCCCTCCAGATATTTATTAGGTTGAACCTCTGGCCTTTACTGAGGTTAGTTATTATTAGTCTCACTTTAAACAGACCAGGCAACCGAGGACAATATAGACTAAAAGCCCTGAAAAAGTCAGACAGCCCAATGTAGAGTTCTTTCTTCTGTCTTCTTCTCTATCTTTTCAATACCTGGCATTGTACCATGGTATTATCTTCACAAAGGCCAGAAAAGACACCACACCCGATTCTTTTCCTCCTCTTTTCATTAATTTTCTTGGTCTCATGCCTTCAGAAAGCATACAGATGAACGCTTACTTATAGTAGGATGAGATCTTTCTCATTATAAACAAGGCAGACCTGGTCTACATAATTCCAAAAAGCACAAGTCTTTCAGGATCAAAAGTAATTCCCAGAGTCTACAGACATGGCAGGAAGAAACTTAAATCAAAAGAAATATAATCAAAATGTTCTCCTTGGTAGATGGGTCCCTGGACTTGGTTCAATGCCTACGAATGGAAATTCTCAGGGCAAGCTTAGTCTTCTTTCTGCTGGCAAACTGCCACAGAAACATTCCAATGCACCCAGTCCCCACCAGAGAAGCAGGTATCAAATCAAAAGAGCATCCCTTCTAGGGACAGGATGAACCTGGCTTGGTAGTGGCCCCAGGCCCCAGGATGTGTGAAGACCACTAAAGAGGCTAATTCTGAGATAACAGGAAGAGTTAAGTCCACTCTTGGGAAATCTCTGGCAAACGTTCTCGCAGTTTGATTTGTGAGAACAGCAGTTCCTGATAAAAGTCCAGAAAGAAGATAGTAGCTATTAACACCCTTGGCCTGAGGCCTGCAACTCTTTTGACAGTCTTTCTGCGTGTCAGACAAAAGTGCACAGAAAATTTACAGGCAGGTGGTGGTTAAAGCCACAGCTTGGCACCAAGAGGTAGTTCTCACTCAGCCTTTGTAAGAGATAGGAGGGATGCCCTGGTAGCTCAGTTGGTTAAGAGTCCAACTCTACATTTCGGGCCACGTCATGATCTCAGGGTTGTGAGATCAAATCCTGCATCAGGCTCCACAGTGGGCATGGACCCTACTTGAGATTCTCTCTCTCCTCCCTCTGCCCCTCCCTGCTGATTAAAAAACAACAACAACAACAAACAAACAAACAAAAAAAAAAACAAGAGAGGGAGAGAGAGAGAGCAATAAAAGCTAAATGATTCTGCACCTTTGTTTCTCTTGCTCTAAAATGGGTTTTGTCCTGAGGTTGGACTGTTGTGCTTCTTGTAAAATACCAAATCTCTGCTCCATGAGTGCAGGTCAGATGTCTCCAAGCTGCATCAGCCTGGAGTGTGAGCCCTGACAGAACAATACAGAAGGCACCCTTCTCACCTAGGCCCTTCTAGTCCAGGAGCTCCTGAGCATCTAATGTGTACTCTGGAAACTCTGCTTCCTCCTGGAGCCCCCACCATGCACCCAATGCCCCCAGGACACTGTGACCTTTTCCTAGCTGCACTGACCCTGTTGGCACCCCTCCTCTGGGCTGAGGAACAGGGCCAGCCCCACAAACACGGGTGTGGTACCCTAGTGCTCTACTCCAAGCCCGCCTTACCAAAGCACAGAAAATCTGGCCTTCTTCATTTGTATTACAGTCTCTTCCTAGGCTCTCATATCATCCTTTCAACCCTTGAGTGAAGTATTCGACTGGTTTCCATAATTAAGGTTCTCTGAAGTGTTGGGGTAAAAGACCATTGGAAAGGCATATATTTCACCATGTTACCCTCTGTCTAAAGCGTCCTTATTTAAATGTTGAGGACATTTTTTTAAAAAAGATTTATTTATTTACTTGTCAGAGAGAGAGAGAGAGAGAGAATGAACAGCACCAGCAGGGCGAGCAGCAGGCAGAGGAAGAAGCAGACTCCTTGCTGAACGGGGAGCCCAAAGCAGAGCTCGATCCCAGGACCCTGGGATCATGACCTAAGCCAAAGGCAGATGCTTAAATGACTAAGCTACCCAGGTGCCCCAAGGACATTTTAAACATAATTACTATACCTTCAACACACTTACCAAAATAACAATAACTCCTTAATGACCTCTCCTACCAATCCCAATGCCTATTTCCTTGATTTTTCTCCAATGGGTCTTTTTATTGTTGATTTGTTTGAATCAGGATCCAAAGAAAAGCCTCCCAATGATTTGGCTGTTTTCTCTCCTCAGTGTATTTTATCTTATAATAACTCTCCTTCCCTTTTTCTCTAATTCCATTCTTATAGGTACATAAAGCATATTTGGAGAAACGGGTCACATTTCCCATAGTGTCCCGTCTTTGGGATCTAGCCAGTCACATCCTTCTCATTCAAGCAGCTCTTCTGTCCCTCATATTTCCTATAAACTAGTAGCAGTTCGAAAGACTAATCTTTAGTTCTAAAGACTAATTCCAATATAATGATTGAAATCAGTTTCCATTTTTTAGGCAAGAAACACCATAAGGGATACTGGTGTATCCCGGTGTATCATCTCATGTAATGTTTAGGCTGTCCAACTTTTCAGGAGGCTAAGATTGATCACAGGGTGTAAGTGGTGTCATCCTGACCTTTCCATTATAATGTGCCCCATCAACAGTTCAGCTAATAGTTTTAGTCTCATTAATGAGTGTTGCCTAAATCCGTTATTTTATTAGAGGTCAAAAATGGTGGAGTTTTTTTTAATTCTATCATTCCTTCTGCATTTATTATTTGGAATTCTTCTATACAGGAATTTTGTCAAATATCTAGTTTTATCAACTAGTTTTATCTAGTTACTGTAAAATACAGTTGGCATAGAAAAGATAAAAAAAAGCTTTGTCATGATTTATTCATTTTCAGAATATTTAATTATTACCTAGCAACTGCCAAAGGCAAACTATTAGCTGTATTTTGTTTTTGTTGTTGTTGTTTCAGGTATTATTATGAACTCATGGGTTTAATGTATTTGACAAGTTTTAGTCCATTGTAGTTATTATTATTTTTCATGTAGAAATGGCCCAGTTTAGCCAGTAGGAGCCCATTCGAAGTGGTTCCTGTGTTGTTTGGACATGACCTCAGTCTGGGAGAGCTTCCTTGCAAAACAAGTTGGCTCGTCATGTATATTTCTTTCTCTCTCTCTCTTTTTTAAAGATTTTATTTATTCAAGAGAAAGAGAGTGCACACAGAGAGAGAATAAGAAGGAGAAGCAGACTCCTGGCTGAGCAGGGAGCCCAGTGTGGGGCTCGATCACAGGACCTTGGGATCATGAACTGAGCCAAAGGCAGATGCTTAACTGAGTGAGGCACCCAGTTGCCTCTCAGCGTGTACATTTCTTTCCCAGACCTGGGATCAGCCATTTCCCCAGGTGAAATGTTATTTGGAAACCTGTCTCAGGATTTTATTTTAATTAAGCATTTTTCTAATTAAGCATTAATGAATACAATTTAGACTTCCTATGCAGACATATCCCCAATCTCATTGCTCTTCTTTTTCTATTGGAGGTAAATACTACCATAAGTACATTATTTATCATTCTTGTTCAAATTTTCATTTTTTTCCCATGTATTTTGTATACATACATATTAAATAGCACTGTTTTACAGTTGTTTAAATCTTACAGAATGCCATTACATTTTAAGTATCTTAGTGCAACAAGTTTTTTCCTACATGGTACTATTTTTTTTTCATAATTATCCATATTGATAGATTCGTTGCTGGTTCATTTTAACTGCTACATGTTATTTCATGCTATATATTATGACAATTTTTTCCTGTTAATTAGGCTTTGAAATTTTTCTATTACAAACAATGCTGAAATGAGTATTCTTGCACACTTCGCCCTGTGCACAGCATGAAAACTTCTCTAGCATATATTTCCGGTGTAAAACTGTTAAGTCCTAGGGTATAAGCACCTTCAAATTTACTAAATATAACCAAATTCCTCTCCAAAATGATTGTGCAAATTTATACTTCTATCAGCAGTGTACAAAATGCTTTGTTTTCGAATTATAATCAAATTTTTTAAAAAAAAATTTTTTACAGGCACCTGTTTAGCTCAGTCAGTGGAGCATTTCATCTTTATCTTGGGATTTTAAGGTCAAGCTCCAAGCTGGGTATAGAGATGACTTTAAAAAAAAATAAGACCTTGGGGTGCCAGAGTGGCTAGTTGGTTAAGAGTCCAACTCTTCACTTGGGCTCAGGTCTTGATCTCAGGGTTGTAAGATTGAGTCCCACATTAAACTCCACACTGGGCCTAGAGGCTGCTTAAGATTCTCTCTCTTTGGGGTGCCTGGGTGGCTCAGTGGGTTAAGCCTCTGCTTTTGGCTCAGGTCGTGATCTCAGGGTCCTGGGACTGAGTCCCGCTCAGCAGGGAGCCTGCTTCCCCCTCTCTCTCTGCCTGCCTCTCTGCCTCCTTTTGATCCCTCTCTCTCTATCAAATAAATAAATAAAATCTTAAAAAAATATATTCTCTCTCTCCCTCTGCACCACCCCCATAAATAAATAAATAAAATATTTTTTAAAGTTTTAATAAATGAATAAGTACAACTGAAACTAAGATAACATTGTGTATCAACTATACTCAAATTTTTTAAATTTTAATAAATAAAAGGTTTCATCTTCTTCCTATATCCTCACTCAAACTTGGTATTATCAGACTTTTTTTTTCCCCAGCTCATAGGTGTGAAATAATTTCTCCTTGATATTTTAATTTGCACTTCTCTGATTGCTAGTGGGACTGAGATTCTTCTTATTTGTGTGTTGACTACTTGGGTTGTTATTTCTATTGAGTGTGAGGGCAGGCATAGTGGCTAAGACCATAGGAACTGGAGCCAGGCTCCTAGGCTCAAACTCAGTCCTACCAGTTACTTCGAGCAATTTATCAAACACTTTCTATGCCTATATTTCATCTATAAAGTGGGAACAATAAACACCTCTCTCACAGGGACATAGTAAAGATTAAATGAGTTAGTATATCTCAAATGCTTTGGACAGTGCCTGGCTATTACCATTATCATCATTATTGGTTTGTAAGGACTCTTTCTATATTCTGGTTACTTTTACTCTGTCAGATTTTGCATTTTAAATATCTTTCCCCCAAATATCTGCATTTTTTGCCTTTATACTTTGTTTATTGTATCTTTGGTTGGTGTCGAATATTACCATTAATATAATGTAATAAAAATTATCTTTATTTTTTTTCCTATACAGTTTGAGGTTTTGGTGTAAACTCCAAGAAATCATTCTTTCTTTTTCTTTTTCTTTAAAGTTTATTTATTTATTTAAGTAATCTCTACTCCCCAATATAGGATTCAAACTCATAAACCCCGAGATCAAGAACTTCACATTCTGCCAACTGAGCCAGTGGGGTGCCCCAAAGAAATCTTTTCTGGAGTACATGGGTGGCTCAATAGGTTAAGTATCTGCCTTCAGCTCCAGTCATGATCCCAGGGTGCTGGGTCAGGTCCCACATCAGGTTCCCTGCTTGGCAAGGAGCCTGCTTCTCCCTCTCACTCTGCCTGCCACTCTGCCTACTTATGCTCTCTATCAAATAAATTAATTCTTTAAAAAAGAAAGAAAGGAAGGAAGGAAGAAAGAAAGAAAGAGAGAAATTCTTTCTCTGCACAAAGTCATGAAGACCAATATTTCCTTCTAAAAATTTTAAATTGTTTTTTCAAGATTTTATTTATGTATTTGTCAGAGAGAGTGAGCACAGGCAGACAGAATGGCAGGCAGAGGCAGAGGGAGAAGCAGACTCCCCGCTGAACAAGGAGCCCTATGCGGGACTCGATCCCAGGAGGCCAGGATCATGACCCAAGCCGAAGGCAGCCACCCAACCAACTGAGCCACCCAGGCGTCCCTCCTTCTAAAATTTTAAAGTTGTGTTTGTTTATTTGTTTGTTTGTTTTTACTTGCGGGAATTTAACCCACTTGTAAGATTAGAGAGGTACCTAAATTTGTGTTTTTCCATACCGATAATCAATTTCCCAAGCACCACTATTGAACAGCCATTATTTCTCCTCTGATTTGCAATTCTACCTTTATCATATACCAAGTGCCCATGTATGTGTGAGTGGGTTTCTGGGCTTCCTATCCTGTCCATCGATTTATTTTCAAATTTTTGCACTATCCCATGTCCTAATTTTTAAGATGTATTTAAAAACGAGTCTACATATCTCATAGAACAAGTTTCACCATCTTTTTTCAAAATGGCATCTAGGTTTTTTGGCTCCTTGCTTTACCATGAAGTCTCCTGGAACTTGAAGACAGGGTAGACTGTTTCTAACCTCTTGAAATCTAAACAGGGAGAGGCTGGCTGGTAGCTGCTCTGAGGCAGAGCAAACAGAGGCATTAGAGAAATCCCACATCCCCAGAATTTATCTGAGCGAAGTATGGAGGAAGTTCCCATAGGCAAGTTTCCATAATATGTGCTTTTGTGGGATCATGATAGAGCCATGTAAGAGGGCCAGCTTTTATAAAGAACCAGCATTCCTATGGGGGGAAACTAAGTAGAAAAGATGTACTCTTTTGCATGAATGAAATTGTAGGTGAGAGATTCCAGAAATAGAGGGTCTCAAAGAAAGCTCATAGAGAGTTCCATGATTGAAAAATAAATAAAGGGGCGCCTGGGTGGCTCAGTGGGTTAAGACGCTGCCTTCAGCTCAGGTCATGATCTCAGGGTCCTGGGATTGAGTCCCGCATCGGGCTCTCTGCTCAGCAGGGAGCCTGCTTCCTCTCTCTCTCTCTCTCTCTCTCTCTCTCTCTGCCTGCCTCTCCATCTACTTGTGATTTCTCTCTGTCAAATAAATAAATAAAATATTTAAAAATAAATAAATAAATAAATGTCAGCTTTAAGCTTCTGTCCAGTCCAGGCTCTTCTGATACCAGATCATAACAGTGCTAGGCAAGTAGGACCTTCCTACTGTTCTCCTCCCTTCCCCTGTTTCAAGCCTAGAGAAGTCAGAGACTGACTGACAAGTGCATGAGAAGAAGGAAATCCAGCTGTGGGAAACAAATGAGACGCACGCCTGCTGTCGCTTCCCACCACAAGCTTTCCACATGCCACAGGCTCAGGTGGGGGATGAGAATAAGCTTTAACTTTGTGAATCTCTAAGTTTAACTATTACCAGGAACTATACATCTTAATTCATAAATTGAGACAATTTTTCATGAGCAAAGGACTTTTTACTTGGAATATACAGAGAAGTCCTTGAATTTTCATTTATTCATAGGCAAAAAAGAACTAGCCCCATAAATCTGCTTATAAGGACAATAGCAGAAAGGAAATAATGACACTACATGGCTGAGCCCCACGGATCCTACTTATTTGAAGCATTTGCTATCTCTTATTTTTTAAGTTTTTATTTTCATTCCAGTTAGTTAACATACAGCGTTAGATTAGTTTGAGGTGTACACTCTAGTGATTCAATAATTCCATATGTCACCCGGTGCTCCTCGTAAGTGACCTCCTCCTTAATCCCCATCACCTAGTTCACCCCTCCTCCACCCACCTCCCCTCTGGGAACCACCAGCTTGTTCTCTATAGTTAAGAGTCACTTTCTTGATTTGTGCGTGTCTCTCTCTCTTTTTCCAGTTTGCTTGTTTTGATTCTTAAGTTCCACATATGAGGGAGATCATTTGGTATTTGTCTTTCTCTGATGGACTTATTTCACTTAGCATTATACTCGCTAGCTCCAACCACATTGTTGCAAATGGATACCTATTACATATATTACACTGCTGAATTAAATTTGCCAGTCCTTTATTTAGGAATCCTACATCTACATTCTTAAGTGTGACTAATAGATCATTTCCTTGTATTGTCCTTGTCAGTGGTATCAAAGTTAAACTAATTCATAAAAAGATCTGGGTAGCTAACTTACCTTTTCTATCATTTGAAACAGGTATAATATAATGATTGTATGTTTGTAAATGATTTTGTATCCTTTGTCTCAAACCCTCTGAGCCTAGTGATATTGGGGGACAGGATAGTATGATCTGTAATTCCCCTTGGGTGCAGATAAGGTCTCAGTAGCCTGGAAGCTGCAAAGGATGGGAGCACCATTGTGCATTGTAGGACCACTCGCTTTCCTCCTAAGACACCTCAGGTACCATAGATGCCTCACAGGTGCCTCCGGAAAAATGTCAGTGTCAATTTGGATATCAACTTCAGTAAAGCTGAATTTCTTTTCTTTTTGAATAAAAATCAAATAGAAATTTTAAAAAAGAAAACATATTGCCCCCAGGCAGCAGCAGAACCTCTGTGCACCCCGTCTTTGGAGACCACTGCTCTAGAGAGTGGACCAAGCATACCAGCAGCTAAAGCAAATCCCTCAGATGCTCTGCGGGGAAAGGGAGCAGAAAGGAAGAGGGGCTGGTAGCGGTCACTGGCAAGATTTTTTTAACCTGTGGGAGGCAGCATGATATTGTGCATTTTTAAGCTAGTCTAATCATAAGAATCACTGAGCATGCTTGTAAACAAAAAGGATTCCCAGACTTTAGCCTAGATTTATTGAATCAGAATCTCAGGCGCAGAGCTGGGAGGAGAGGGGAGAGTATGTCTGAAAGCCTGTATTTTTGTTAAACACTCCAGAAAATCTTGCCAATGGGCAAGTTTGGGAAACACACAAAAGGAGAAAAGGCCTGCACTTTGGAGTTAGGCCAGGTTGAATAATGACTCACTTTTCGACAGTTGTGTGACATAGAGCGTGTCATTTAATCTCCCTGTGTCTCGATTTGCTTATTTCGAAGAGGGGTTAATCATACCTGCCTAGCAGGGTTAAATGAGAAGATATATGTAAAACACCCTACACAATATCAGGCACTTGGTAAACGGTCATCTTCATTTTGGAGAGGGTTCTGGAAAAAGATCTTAAGCTTGAATTACCAGCCTACAAAAGCATTCATCCCTGAAGTGGAGATGAATGTACAGTACCTCAGGTTTTCTTGTTCAGCCTCCAGTCCGGTTTTTCTGGTAACCGTGCCCGTTTTTTCTTGGAGACTCACCAGCGCCTTCTATTGCTAGTTCACATGGTTCAAATTGATGGATCTGACCCTGCCTTTCACCCTCAGGGGTGAGCATGATTAAGCCCAGGCCACTGAACATACTCCATGCCCCTGGCCTCATAACTGATTTGGAATAAAGACCATGACCCAAGCTGATCCAGTGAAATTCCATCTTGGGACTTTCACCAGAGATGTGAGCCTGGAGCCAAGCTGCCACCTGCCATCTTGCCAGATGAGGGGACAGCCCACCTAAGAATGCAGCAGGAGAGGAAAAAAGAATCAAGACACGGAGAGCATGAGACCAAAGCTTGAAGACATTTTTGAGCTCTGGAACCTAGACATGCTGAAGTAACCCCATATAGGACTTTTCATTTATGTGAACCAAAAAATGTTGACATAGTTTGATTTAGATTTTCTGTACTTGTGTTCAAAAGGGTCCTGACAATGATCTTAATGCATTTCTTCTTTTTTAGTCTCCAGCGTACTGTGTAATCGCGCAAGCTTTTTTTCTTGTCTGATACATTTCCTAACTTTATTAGGAAGAAGCAATCCCGTGGCCTTAACATTTAGATTTGATGGATAATGGAAATTGCTATGGCATGATCACTCTCTGGGGATTAGAAAACTCAAATCCTTTCCATCTAAATGGATTCTTTTCTCTCAGGGTGGGAAGGAGTTGATATTTAGGTAAGTCTCTGTTTTTATTCTCCAAACTCTGAGAAAGGTTGCCATTAAAGGGCAATACAACAATTAAAAGCTGTTGGATATGAGAATGACAAGCTTGGCTGGTATGCAATACTGTGCAGCTGAGATGATTATTCTCAATTAATGGGCAAACATTACACAATTGTTTCTTTCAAGTCCAGAGTGCTAATATATAATACACAATCAGGGGGCATTGTACATTGGAATATAACTCATTAGCCAGTGCCAATTCTTTACCCCCAGAAATAAAATAGTCCCTTGTTTATGAAAGCTGCAATTTTGAGTCTTTTAAATTTGCAGTTACAGACCAGGTGAGAGATTTCAAATTGGGAAGAATCCAACTGGAATTGGGAGTAGAAATTCCTACTGGAATTCATTATTAAGGCAAAATGGTGGTAGAATAAGGGGCTTGGTGGAACAGTCATGGAGGGTAGACTCTGACCAACCCCCCAGCCTCTCACTGGGAACCAAAGTCAAGGACCTTTGGCAGATCTGGCTGAGGCAGCATCTGCCCTGATGAGGGACATCCCAGAATGGACATGTCCCTGTGTGACTGCCCAGTGAATACCAAATAGATTGGGTCATTTTATTCAAACCTGGAGTACTTGGCTGCTCAGGCACATGCTCTGTGGATGAACTCACTTTTGCTTTAGTCCCACGGGGCTGCTGAAGTCTCAGAAGCTCAGAAAGCAAGGGACAGAGGTGAGGAAAAGACGGGGCGGGCGATCAGAGAAGTCTAAGGGGATTGGATTATTGCCAGATTGCAGCGTGTGGGAGACTCTGGGACAGATTCATGGGAGAGTTTCACCAGTTGGCACGGAGCTGAGAACTGTCAGTCAGCTGTGCTGAGCCAGCTGTACCTTGAGTACATGCAGAGGGCAGGCTAACCGGGAGGAGGAAATCTTAACCGTTACCAAAAACATCCTGCGGTCCATCAGTCACCCGACAGAAAAACAAAGCATGCCTCTTGGATTCCAAATGTCACAAACCAAAGAGATATCTACAAGGTTACCCCATTTCTTGCTTCATAGGACAAATTGCTACCAGTCTTTCAGTGGAGACTTCTTAATGTCAAGGCTGTGCTAGGCACTAGGGGAAATATGGAGGAAATATGTGCAGAACTTTCCTCTAAGGAGATGACCACCTCGTCAACAATTATAGGAGGGGAAAACTGTAATAGGAGCTGGGACTAAAGAGAGCAGAGGTGCTGCAGAAGCCTAGGAAACAGGCCCCAGATCATGTACGTTGTGATCTAAAGCTAAGCAATTTGTGAGTTTCTTCAAACACATAGAAATTACTCTTCATGTGCTACCCAACATTATGCCCACCCAACAACGTTCTCTCCTCCAACCCTGTCTCATGTCTGTGACCTCAACATGGTAAAAGTACCCCCCATGAATGTCAAGGTCTAGTGAAAATCGAATGTTTTATTCTCCTCTCTGTTCTCTATGTTTTCACATCTCGGTGGCCTTTCTTTTAGAGTGTTTACTCTGGTTGGTAGAATCTGATATTAAAAGGTCAGGGCTTTCATTTTGTGGGCCATTTAGATTCATTTGGAATGAGGATAAAGATCCCACACCCAGAGGTGTAGCCATCAATCAAATCCAGAGGCCCAGCTAATGTCTGCTGTGACCTTCATTACTGCAGGCCAGAGCAAGAAACCAGAGATGGTTTACTCCATTCAAACCTACCATCATTACCAGATATGCCATCAGTAGGACATTGCCTTTAGTTTGGCAGTAGTATACATCCACAAATAAGGGCAAATGTGTGTGAGTGTGCGTGTGTGTGCATGTGTAGTTTTGCAATCCCCCTGAGGGCAGCAGAAATAATAATTACTATGAATTTACAAGCATAATCCCAGATACTGACAAGCACACTCCCTTATACCTTTCATGTCTGTGCTAAATATCACCTCCTCAGAAAGTTCCTCCCTGACCAGCACTACAATGTAAATTCACTGGAATTGCTGTTTTGTTCATTGTCCATAAAATTAAAACCCTGAGCTTGTAAAATATCAAGTTCCATCAATTACTTTAAAGAGCACACTCAAAAAGAAAGGCAACCAAGACGTGAAAACAGAGACGACATACACATAGAAGACACAAGCATTAAATTGCCCCTAGACCTGAACGATTTGGGAGTTGTTTCTTCCATGCTGAAGTCATGAACATGAGACCAGATGGAATGAGAGAACATTGCCGGATGATGGGCATAAGAGAAGATGTGGCATTTCGAGAGTGGTTTATGAGACTAAAGACAACCATTAAACTTAGCTTTAAATCACAGCTTACATGATCTGGTGCTGTCTTCTGGGAGCAGTTCCTGGGACAGTGCCAGCCACATGGTCACTGCTCAATAACTATATATTGAGTGTCCGGTGAATTAAACAACCAAGTGCTCCTTTATGAAGCTTTGACTTAATTTTGTAAAAAGGTAGTGTGTTGGCATAGCTCAACATTTATTTCAGTGTTAGAAGATAATACAAAGTCTTTTTTAAAAAGAGATTATGCTGAGTGAAATAAGTCAAGCAGAGAGAGTCAATTATCGTATGGTTTCACTTACTTGTGGAGCATAAGGAATAACACGGAGGACATGGGGAGATGGAGAGGAGATGTGAGCTGGGGGAAATCGGGAGGAAGACAAACCATGAGGGACTGTGGACTCGGAGAAACAAACTGAGGGTTTTGGAGGGGAGAGGTGTGGGGGTTGGGTGAGCCTGGGGGTCGGTATTAAGGAGGGCACATATCACATAGAGCACTGGGTGTGGTGCATAAACAATGAATTTTGGAACACTGAAAAAAAATTAAATTTAAGTTAAAAAAAGATTTTCTTTATTTGACAGAGAGTACAAGCTGGAGGAATAGCAGAAGGAGAGGGAGAGGGAAAGGGAGACAGAGAGGCCGGCTCTCCATGGAGCAGGGAGCTCGATGTGGGGATCTATCCCAGGACTCCAGGATCATGACCTGAGCCAAAGGCAGGCGTGCAGGTGCCCGATAATACAAAGTCTTGTTCTCACCCCATTTTCAACCCATCCGGTTCCCACATTCTGCACAGCAACCTCCCACTATAACCATTTTATTAGTTTCTTATTTATTCTTCCAGGGTTTATGCAAATCATATACAATTATATTTTTATTTCATTAGGCAAAAGAGAATGTACTATACATTCTGATGTCAACCTTACATTTTTTCACTTAATAATGTAACCCGATGAATGAATAAAGAAAAAATACATATAATGGAACACTATTCGGGCGCCTGGGTGGCTCAGTGGGTTAAGCCGCTGCCTTCAGCTCAGGTCATGATCTCGGGGTCCTGGGATCGAGCCCCGCATGGGGCTCTCTGCTCAGCAGGGAGTCTGCTTCCTCCTCTCTCTCTCTCTGCCTGCCTCTCTGCCTACTTGTGATCTCTCTCTGTCAAATAAATAAATAAAATATTAAAAAAAAAAAGTCTATAATGGAACACTATTCAACCATAAAAAAAAAGAAGGAGGGGCGCCTGGGTGGCTAAGTGGGTTAAAGCCTCTGCCTTCGGCTCAGGTCATGATCCCAGAGTCCTGGGATCAAGCCCCACGTCGGGCTCTCTGCTCAGTGAGGAGCCTGCTTCCCTCTGTCTCTGCCTGCCTCTCTGCCTACTTGTGATCTCTCTCTCTGTCAGATGAATAAATAAAATCTTTAAAAAAAAAAAAAAAGAAGGAAATCCTACTATTTGGACAACATAGGTGGATCCATAGGGCATTATGCTCAGTGAGTCAGAGAAAGATAAATACTATATGATCTCATTTATATTTGGACTGTGAGAAAGCAAGCAAACAAGCAAGTTCATAGAAGCAGAGAACAAATTGCTGGTTGCCAGAGGGAGGGGGTAGGGGGTGAGCAAAATGGGTGAAGGTGGTCAAAATGTACTAGTTCTAGAGATATAATTTACAGCATGATGACTATAGTTAACAACACTATATTGTGTATTTGAAAGTTGCTAAGATCTTACAATATCTTAAAAGTTCCCATCACAAGAAAAAAAAATTGTAACTATATGAGGTAATGGATGTTAACTAAACTTGTTGTGATTATTTTGCAATATATATATATATATATCAAAGAACTGTGTTGTAAATCTTAAACAAATACGTTGTTATATGTCAATTATAACTCAATAAACTGAGGGGGAAAATCTAACTTGGAGTTTCTTCCATACTCAACTTTGAGAATGATTTCAACTTTTTTTTTATAGTTCGAGTCAATTCCACTGTGTGAATGTTCCACAATTTATTAAACCAGCCCATGTGGATGGGCATTTGTGTTGTTTCCAATCACTTTCTATTAAAAAACAAAAACACCCTGTACCATATGATAGGATAAATTCCCAGAGACAGGACTGATAAGTCAAATAGTCTATGTATTAGTGATTTTATACATACATTTCCAAATTGTCTTTCAGGTATACCAATTTTATCCTCATCAGAAATGTAAAAAAATGCCTGTTTCCCCACAGACCTTCCAAAAGAGTTTTATTAAACTTGGATTATTGCTAATTTAATAGGTAATTAATAATATCTCAGTATGTTTTGATTCATATTTCTCTTATGACACAGAGCACCTCTTTATTTCTATGAGTGGACACTTTATACCTTTCTTATGGTTCTATTAGGTGAATCGTCTTTTTACACTTGACTTACAGAAGCACATTATATAGGGAGATCAGCATTTTCTCTTGTAATATAACTTGGAAGAAGTTTTTTCCAGTGGTGTGTTGGTTAATGTCGAGCAATGGTCTTTAGGGAAAATAAACCCTGGTTTAGAGCATTTGCCAACTTCCATGATGTAAATATCCCCACCACAGACAATCTCAAGCTACCAATATGTCATCTCTAAATGTGGAGTTGGAAAGAGATGTGCAGTAGCAGACCATTATATAATATCTCCACAGTACAGATACAACAGACGCAAATGACCTCAAGATCAAGAATGACGGCAGAATGTAGTTAAACAATTAGAAAGTGATGAGTTTGGAGAATTTATTACCTTTGTAAAACTCTGTGTTTAATTATAAGCTTGTTTGACTTAATTTTAAATAATGGCTGAGTTTGATAATCAGCTTTCAAAATTCCTGAAAATTTAATAATCAGCCCCTGTGAGCCAGTGCAGGCCATCTCCAATGCAATACTGCTATTTATTACATTTGGTTTTTGCTTTTTGACTTCTTCTCAAATGATGTTTTTCGGCATACAAATGTTTGATTTTTGATGTGGTTTTATTTATCAGTCATATTCTTTATGAGTCCAGAATTTTGAATAATGATTGGAAGACCATTCCCATTCCAAGATTATAAGAGTTTTCTCATATTTTCTTCTAATACTCTTATGGTTTCATTTTTACATTTAAAGCTTTAATTTGTTTGTTATATATGGGAGATATGGCTTCTACTTTCATTTTTTCTAGAGGCCTATCCAGTTATCCCATACCCACATACTGAATGGTTCATCTTTTCCCATCTTTAATAATAATAATAAATAATAATAAAGCCATCTTTATACATTGCAACTTTCTTGATTTTGATAATCATGATATTTGTCATTTGAATGAAAAGTTTTAATATAATTGTATTTTATAAAGTTTCCCTGTGTCTGCTCATTTGATTCTGTAGTGACAAGCTTGATAAATTATAATAGCTAAATATTTTTTTTAAGATTTTATTTATTTATTTGACAGAGAAAGACACAGTGAGAGAGGGAACACAAGCAGGGAGAGTGGGAGAGGGAGAAACAGGCTTCCCACAGAGCAGGAAGCCCGATGCAGGACCCTGAGAACATGACCTGATCTGAAGGCAGAGGCTTAACTCACTGAGCAAGCCACCCAGGTGCCCCATAATAGCTATAATATTTTTATCCCCAGCATACTTTCCCACCCTCTGTCTCCTGAGTCCTTTAGGAAATTCTCCCTCATGCAACGTGATCTATGGTATCCTGGCCAAATCACTGGTTATACCTATGACTTAGGCTTGCCAATCAAAAAAATCCCACCACAGAGCGACAGGCTAGGGTTTAAACATCTGACCTAAGCAAGGCAATATAATCTTTCTGGGACTGATATCTGAATGAGATTTTCTGCTAGAATTGTTAAGCTGGGAGATACGTTTTTTAGTTCTTCTTAGCTGACATATAAATTAAAAGTATACAAGATAAATCCAAACAAAACCAAGCAGAACTAAGAAATGGAGAATCAAAAAGTTCTGAAGGTGTCCTTTAGGTCTCTGGATCCAACCTTACCCAAAAGCCCCTTGGACAACCAGAATGAAGCCTATACATTCTCTTTTTTCTCCCAACCTAACTTAGTTCAATATGGCTTCTTGTAGTTTACAGTCAAAAGAGTTCTGATGCACTCAATAGCTATTTTTGTTTCTGCATTACAGAGGAAGAAACAGAACCTCGGAGAGGTGAAATTCAATCACAATGATAATGTGTTTCCCGCTCTTAGCTCTTACTTCCTGGTACACATTTTGCTAGCATGGCAGCCCCCCACTTTGTGTACTGTATCCTAGTGAAGATTCTTTGATGATGACTAGGAAGAAAGGCCATATAAAGGTATGAAGGCTGCTTATTATCCTCTAAAATATTCAAGATTCTAAAGTAGATCTGTTCTATTACTTATCAGCTTTTCCTATAGCAAGGTGAAAATCTCCTTGACTTGACTTGACTTCTCAATATCATCAAGGCTTTGGCTTTATCCCTGGTGTCTCTAACTGAAAAATATAAAAGGTCATTAGCCAATGACAGTATAGTCAATCAGCCCCAGAGCTTCATTTCACATTGGGAGGACAAATTTGGGTGTTTTTTTTTTAAAAGCTCTTTTATAATTTGGCATTTATTCATGCTATCTGGAGTAGTGAATACCTAGAAAACAGAAAAACATTGAGTTGGAACAAGTTCCTCTAAAAATTCTCTTTCCTATGGAACAGCTAACACTTACAGCTTCACAATTAGAATTTTTTTCTTTTATCTTGAAATAAAGATTTCTGTTAAAATTCAAATAGCCCCTGAAAGTATTTACATTCAAGTCTTATTTACTATGTACACTTTAATATGAATTTACTTAGCAGATGGTTTCCTTGGAGTATTATTTTCACTGAAGGAATAACAGGCAGAGGAGGATAAGTAGTCAAAGAAGAAGACTGAGAGGAGAGGCAGGAGTACTATTGACAGGAGAGAGAGACAGAGAGTGGAAATAGAGAGATGGAGACAATTACTAAAGGCTTACCTTCCCAGGTTACTTCTGAGGTATGGCTGTGAACCACAGTCGGGGTTGGGACAAACTGATATGACAGCTACCATTAGGAATGAATTGAATTAGACAGGTTCTCTAAGCCCTGAGGGGAGGCTCTAATTTAGCACCAGAACCAGCCATCTCATTATTTTCACATAGTCTTCCACTAGATCATTTTTGGCATTGCTCAAAACCCTTCACGAACTGGAATTAATTTGCATCAAGAAACAGACCCAACCATTTGTAGCATGTAACTGCAGCTGTCCCATTCTGTCAGCAAGCACCAGCTCCCTGAGCAATTTACTACCTGGACAGAACATTTCATGAGCTTATCTGTTCTCAACTGTCATCCAATATCCTAGTGGATTCCTCATCTATAAAACTTTAACTCCCCAGACAAGTTCTTATTCCAAGCTTCTTTATAGTGACTAAGAGTGTCTTTGTTCCCACCATTTTTTTGTGATTGCATACACCTTCATTTAGGTCTCAGGCCAAGGCCTCTAATGCCCTTTGGTGAAAGTCCAAGTGAAGGCAAAACTATGGTGAAAAAGAAAACATCAGTAAAATGGTAGCTAGGAAGCTCTAAGCTTTCATTCCCCCTCAGAAACATTTTTAAAAGGCAGAAATTATCTAAACCAGTCTTGCTGGAGCTCTAAAAAACACTCAAAGGTTTGTAGCTGCCAAGCAAACACCCAATCAAAAAAAGAAAACAATCTTCAAACAGTAAGAAAGTTTTGTGACATTTTTACTAACCCTTGCTCTGCCCCTTCCCAGCATGGCAGTGGCTTTGGTCTTGAAGTGGTGGAAGCCTAGTTCCCAGTACTATCCCTCAAACTGGAAGGAGCAGAGAAGATCTTATTTGCAAATTATTTTGTACCTCTGTTCAAAACTGTCTGGGATATATGTGAAGGACTGATGGAAGGAGTTTGTCACTGTTACATCTAACTCAGAAATCACACAGGAAAAGCAGTGGGTACTGCTCAAATTTGCAATATGACTACAGTACCACAGACTTCTGGGGCAAAAGATTACAGGTAGAAATACAAGAGTCTATCTAAGGCCCAAAAGGAAAGCTGCAGTGCAACCAAGAAATTAAGGAGAAATTAATATATGGGAGAATTTAGGAAGCAACAAGCACATCCAAGAAAGATGCATGCTCAGGAAAGATCTGAGAAGACCTTAAGTTTTCACCTCAGGTTGATTGCTAGCCTCAGACCAAGACTAGCTAAGTGTTGCAGGAATACACTAGCATAGAACCAACCTGCAAACACTGGAAAAGTTCCTGGGATTCAAGGAAATCTCTATCAGAATAAAGGCACAGAGACCTCAGTGATCACATAAGACAAGGATTATATTAGCCTCTGCAAAAATAGTTAAGAAAACACTCAAAAAATACAGACTACCATAGCCTTCAACAACAACAATACATGCACAAAAAATCAAACCTTGGGGAAGGGGAAGAATGTGATCCCCAGAGGTTACCATATTATAAGAGCTAAATTCTAATTTTTGGCAAGAAATCTCTAGATATAAATAAATAAATAACTGAAAAACATAGCTTATTCAAAGGAACAAAAGAAGATCATAGAAACACTTCCTGAGGAAGCCCAGACATTGGACTTACTGGAGAAACTTAAATATACTCAGAGACCTAAAGGGAAACATGGATAAAGAACTAATGGAAACGAGGTAAATGATGTATCAAAAGAATTAAAATACCAACAGAGACATAAATTATAAAAAGGAACTAAACAGAAATTCTAGAGCTGAAAATTATAATTGAAATGAAAATTTAACTAGAGAAATCCAATAGCAGATTTGAGCAAATAGAATTTAAAAATCAGGAAAACCAAGAATTGGACAATTGAAATTATGGAGTCTGAGGATCAGAAACAAAAAGGATGAAGAAAAGGGAACAGAAGAACAGAATCTAATGGACCTGTGGGATACTATGAAACATACCAACATAAACATTATGTGAGTCCTGGGAGAGAAAAGATAAAGGGGAAAAGATTATTTAAAGAAATAATGGTAAAACATCCCAAATTTGATGAAATACATGAATCTACAACTGCAAGAATACATAAATTTACAGCCCAAGAAGCTCAATGAATTCCAGGTAGGATAAACTCAAAAAGATCCAACTGAGATACATTATAAGAAAACTGTTCAAAGATAAAGAGAGAAGCTTGAAAGCAACAAGAGAAAAGTGAGCCATCATCAAGTCCTAGGGATCCTCAATAAGAATTTCAACAAGAATTTCACAAGAAATCTTGGAGGCCAGAGGAACATGGAATAAAATGTTTAAAGTGCTGAGAAATAAACATTGTCAGCCAAGAATTCTATAACTGTCAAAACTTTCCTGGAAAAATAAAAGAGAAATGAAGACATTCCGAGATAAACAAAAACTGAAGCAATTCACTATAACTAGATAATGCCTTACAAGAAATGCTAAATGGAGTCCTTCAAATTAAAATGAAAGGAAGGGGGTGCCTGGGTGGCTCAGTGGGTTAAAGCCTCTGCCTTCAGCTCAGGTCATGATCCCAGGGTCCTGGGATTGAGCCCCGCATCGGGCTCTCTGCTCAGCAGGGAGCCTGCTTCCTCCTCTCTCTATGCCTGCCTCTCTGCCTACTTGTGATCTGTCAAATAAATAAATAAAATCTTTAAAAAATAATAAAAATAAAATAAAATGAAAGGATGCTAGACAGTAACTTGAAGTTACATGAAGAAATAAAGATCTCTGATAAAGGAATTAAGAAAAAATGCATAAAATAATTACAAAGCTACTTTACTGAACACTGTTTTGGGTCAAATTATGTCCCCCCCCCCCCACCAAATTACTATGTTGAAATTCTGAAGCTCTGTGCCTCAGAATATGACCGTATTTTGGTATAAAGTCATGCAGATTTAATTATTTAAGATGAGGTTACACTGGAGTACTGTCGGCCACTAATCCAGTAGGACTGATATTAAAAAAAGGGAAATTTGGAGACTGGCACACAGAGAGAATGCCAAATGAAGATGAAGGCAGAGATCGGGGTGATACTTCTGTAAGCCAAAGAACACCAAAGATTGTCAGGAAAGCACCAAGAAGTAGGTAAGAGACATGGACAGACTGTCTCTCACAGACTCAGGAGGAAGCAATCCCATTGACATGTTGATCTTGGACTTCTAGCCTCCAGAGATAACTTTTAGCCTCTGGCAAGATAACAAATTTCTCCTCTTTAAATCACCCAATTTTTGGGTGCCTGGGTGGCTCAGTGGGTTAAAGCCTCTGCCTTTGGCCTGGGTCATGGTCCCAGGGTCCTGGGATCAAGCCTTGCATTGGGCTATCCGCTCAGTGGGGAGCCTGCTTCCCCCTTTCTCTGTCTCTGCCTGCCTCTCTGCCCACTTGTGATCTCTGTCTGTCAAATGAATAAATAAAATATCTTTAAACCACCCAATTTTGGTGACTCATTAGAGTAGCACTAGGGAACTAACATAAGCACATGACATGTAAAAATGTAACTTGTTACATCAATAACATAAAGTTGGGTGAGGAGGGGGACACAGCTGTACAGAAGTGGGGTTTTTGTATGCTATTGAATTAAGTTGCTATCGATTCAAATTAGGCAGCTATAACTTCAGGATGTTATATGTAGTTATAATTATAACCACAAAATATAACTATTGAATACATACGAAAGGAAATAAGAAGAGAATCAAAATATGCCACTATGAAAAGTCAAAAAAAAAAAAAAAACAGAAAAGAAACTACTAATGGAGAAAATGAAGAACAAAAAAGCTATAGGACATAAAAACCCAAATAGCAATATTACAGTAGTAAGTTCTTTAATATCAATACTTTATTTTTTTCTTCCAAGTTTTTATTTAAATGCCTGTTAGATAACATAAAGTATAATATTAGTTTCAGGAGCAGGATTTAGGATTCATCACTTATCAGTAATTACTTTAAATGTAAATGGGTTAAACTGTCCAATCAAAAGGCAGAGATTGGCAGAACGGATTTAAAAACATGATCCAACTATATACTGTCTACTAGAGGCTCACTAGACCCAAAGACACAAATGGACAGAAAGTGAAAGAGTGGAAGAAGATAGCCCAAGCAAACAATAATCAAAAGAGAGTTAGGGTGGCTATAATAGTATCAGGCAAAGTAGAAGTGAAGTTAAAGACTGTTACAAGAGACAAATAAGGACATTATATCTCTTTAAAATTTTATTTATTTGAGAGAGAGTGTCCATGAGTAGGATGAGTGAGAGAGAATCTCAAGCAGACCTCCCACTGAGAACAGAGCCCAGAGAAGGGCTTGATCCAGGACCCTGAGATCACAACCTGAACCAAAACCAAGAGTTGGATGCTTAACTGACAAAGCTACCCAAGTGCCCCAGGACATTATACCTTGATAGAAGGGTTGATTCATCAAAAAGATATAACAAATATAAGCATATATGTACTAATCAGCAGAACCAAATACACATATATATATACATACAAATATACATAATATATTCCAAACAATTCTTTTTTTTTTTTTTAAGATTTTATTATTTTGACAGAGAGAGAGATCACAAGTAGGCAGAGAGGCAGGCAGAGAGAGAGAGGGGGAAGCAGGGTCCCCGCTGAGCAGAGAGCCCAATGCGGGGCTCAACCCCAGGACCCTGAGCTAAAGGCAGAGGCTTAACCTACTGAGCCACCCAAGCACTCCATATTCCAAACAATTCTTAATAAATTCTTTAAAAATTGAAATTGTACAATACATCTTCTTATTAAAACATAATGAAACTAGAATCAAAAACAGGAGGAAATTTAAAAAAATCAAAAATATGTGAAAATTAAAGAATATACTCTTCTTTTTAAAAATTTTATTTATTTGGGGGAGAGAAAGAGAGCAAGTAAGCATAAGTGAGATGGAGAGAGATTCTCAAGCAGACCCTTCACTGAGCATGGAGCCCTACATGGGGCTTGATCTCACGACCCTGAAATGGTATGCTTTACCACAGCTTTACTGTGCCACCCAGGCTCCGCAGCATGGATCCCTACATGGGGCTTGATCTCATGACCCTGAGATCACGACCTGGACTGAAACCAAGAGTCAGACGCCTACCCAGCTGCACCATCCAGGCTCTCCTAAAGAACATACTCTTTTGTTTTGTTTTTGTTTTTGTTTTTGTTTTAAGATTTTATTTATTTATTTATTTATTTGTCAGACAGAGAGAGAGTGTGTGTGAACATAATCAAGGGGAGCAGTAGGCAGAGGGAGAAGCAGGCTCCTTGCTCAGCGGGGATCATGACCTGATCTGAAGGCAGACGCTTAACCAACTGAGTCACCCAGGTGTCCCAAAGAGCATACTCTTAAACAACCAATAAGTTAGAGAAGAAATCACAAGTGAAATTATAAAGTACCTTGATGAAAATGAAAATGAAAACACAACATATCAAAATTAACGGGATGCAGCAAGAGCAGTTCTAACAGGGAAATTTACAACTATAAAAACATATTTTAAAAAGTATCAAAATCAATAACCTAACTTTACACCTTAGGAAACTACAAAAGAGAGAAGTCTGACATTTGCAGAAGGAAGGAAATAATAGAGATTGGAGTGGGATAAATAAAACAGAGAATACAAAAGAAAATAAAATCAGCTAAACCAAAATTGGTTCTTTAAAAGCTCAAAAAATTGACAAATTTTTAGCTAAGTTGGCTAATGAAAAAAAGAAAACAAATTACTAAATAAAAAAAAAAGTGGGGATATTACTACTGATTTTAAAGAAATAAAAATAATTATAAAAGAATACTATGAATAATTGTATGCCAACATGCTGGATAATCTAGATGAAGTGGACAAATTCCTAGAAACATACAACCTACCAAAACTGACTCATGAAGGAAGAAAAATCTAGATAGACCTAAAACTAGTAAGTGTATTGATTCAGAAGTCAAAAACTCTCCACATCCTTGCCAACTAATAGAATGAAGAGGGGAAAACACAACTGATGTGGAGGAAAAAATTCAATACCCTTTTGTGATTAAAACGATCAAAAAACTAGGAATAGAAACAAAATTTCTTCAACATGATAAAGCCCATATATGGAAAATCCACAGCTAATATATGCAATGCTGAAAGCCTTTCCTCTAAAATCAGACACAAGACAAGGATGCCTACTTCTTGCCACTTCTATTCAAAATAGTATTGGAAGCTCTAGCCAGAGTAACTAGACAAAGAAGAAGGGGAGGGGGGAATGAAGAAGAAAAAGGGGAGGGGGAGGAAAATGAAGAAGAGGAGGAAGAGGAAGATGAAGATGAAGAAAAAGGAAAAGAGGAAGAATAAATGAAGAAAGAAAGAAGGGAGAGAGAGAGGGAAAAAGGCAGGGAGGAAATGTATCCAAATTGGGGAAAAAAAGATAAAATTATCTGTGTTCACTGTCAATACGATCTTATAGGAAGAAATGTTAAAGATTCTACACACACACACACACATACACACACAAACTGTTAGAACTAATAAACAAATTCAGAAAATTTACAGAACACAAAACCAACACTCACAAAGGGTGCATTTCTTTCTTTTTTTTTTTTTTCTTTTTAAAGATTTTATTTATTTGACAGACAGATCACAAGTAGGCAGAGAGGCAGGCATAGAGAGAGGAGGAAGCAGGCTCCCTGCTGAGCAGAGAGCCCGATGCGGGGCTCAATCCCAGGACCCTGGGATCATGACCTGAGCTGAAGGCAGAGGCTTTAACCCACTGAGCCACCCAGGCACCCCGAAGGGTGCATTTCTATACAATAGCAACAAACAACCTAAAAAGGAAATTCCATTTACAATGGGACCAAAAAGAATAAAATGTTTAGGAATAAACTTAACCAAGGAGGCAAAAGAAGTATGCACTTACAACTATAAAATGTTGCTGAGAGAAATAAATGGGAAGACATCCCACATTTATGGACTGGAGGACTTAATTTTATTAAGATAAAAAGACTACCAAAAAGGAATACAGATTCAATGATATTCCTATCAAAATCCCAATGTCATCTTTGCAAAAATATGAAAATCCATTCTAAAATTCACATGGACCCTCAAGGGACCCCCAAATAGCCAAACCATGTTAAAAAGAAAAAATGAAGTTGGAAGACTCACACTTCTTGATTTTAAAACTTAGTATAAAGCCATAGTAATCAAAACTGTGTGGCACTGGCCTAAATACAAATGTGTAGAATAGAGACACAAGAATTAAAACCTCACAGTATAGAGTCAAATGATTTTCAACAGGGTGCAAAGACTATTTAATGGAGAAAAGGCAGGCTTTCCACAAACGGTGCTGAGAAAGCTGGATATCCAAATGCAAAAGAATAAAGGTGGACCCTTCTCTTACATCATACATGGAAATTAATTCGGATTGGATCAAAGACAAGAGTCGAAACAAAAAAACTTAGTAGGCGACATAGAAAAAAGCTCATGACATTGGATTTGGCAATGATTTCTTGGCTAAGACATTAAAAACAGACAACAATAAAAATTAGATAAATTGGACTCCATTAAAATTAAAAACTTTTGTGAATCAAAGGATTCACTAAGAGAATGAAAAGGTAACTCACCAAAAGAGAGAAAACATTTGCCAATCATATATCTTACAACCAGAATATATAAGGAACGCCTACAACTCAACAACAACAAAAACAAATGAACAAACCAATCTAAAAAGGGGCAAAAGACGTCAAAAGACATTTATCCAAAGAAGATATACAAATGGCCAACAAGCACATGTAAGATGTCGAACGTCTCTAGCCATTTGGGAAATGCAAACTGAAACCACAAGGAGATACTACTTCACACTCAAAAGGGGGACTGTTATGAAGGAAGGAAGAAAGGATGAGAGGGAGGGAGAGATGCAGGGAGGGAAGGAAAGAAAAGGAAAAAAGAAAGGAGAGGAAAGGAGAAGAGAAGAGAAAAAGAAAAAGAAAAAGGAAAAATAAGTGTTGGTGAGGATGTGAGAAATTAGAACCCTCGTTCATTGCTGGTGGGAATGCGAAGTGCAGCCACTTTGTAAAACAGTTATGGCAGTCCCTCACAAAGGTAAACATAAACTATACTACCATATGATTCAGCAATTCCACCCCTAGGTATATATTCAAAGGATTTTAAACCAGGGACTCAAGCAGATACCTGTACACCAATATTCATTGCAGCATTATTCACAATAACCAAAACATGGAGACCCTCCAAGTGTCTATCAACAGATAATGGATAAACAAAATGTAGCATATACATACAATGGAATGTTTTTTAGCCTTAAAAATGAAGGAAGTTCTGGTACATGCTACAACATGAACGAACCTTGAAAACATTATGCTAAGTGAAATAAACCAGACACAGAAGGACAAATATTACATGATTCCACTTTTATGAGTTACCCAAGAATAGGCAAATCATAGAAACAGAAAGCAGAATAAAGGTTTCCAAGGTCTGTGGGCAGAGTGGAATGGGGAGTTACTGTTTGATGTATACAATTTCTCTTTGGGCTTATAAAAGAGTTCTGGAAAGGGTTAGTGGTTAACAATTGCAAAACAATTTGAATGTACTTAATGTCACTGAATTGTATGCTTAAAAATGGTTAAAATGGCAATTTTTCTGTCTCATGCATTTTAACACAATAAAATTTTTTAAACTATATTGAAGATGAAACATGTTTTCATAACCCTCAAACCATGCATTAAGTGTCATTTAATTTTCTTCCATTTGTTTGAACAAAATTTATTGAATACTAACCAATGGTCAGCTCTCTGGTATGGTAGGTCCTCAGCTTTCAAAGATACACAAAAATTGTCTCTGTCTTAAAGGATGTTATAATCTGCCTGGAAAGTCATTGAAATAAAATTAACAAAGCCATGTGATAAGCACCACGATACTGGTAAGTATATGGAATTTATGAAGCACATAGGTAGTAGCATTTAGCTCAAGCAGGATATCTGGGAACACCCTCTCCAAAGGATATTAGTGACTAAGCTGAGTCTCAACATACATGAGTTAGCCAGGGGAAAGGGGAAAAGAGTTTCTCAGGCAAGAGAAACAGGACGTCAAAAGACACAGACAATAAAGAGAATATGAGCAGATTGAGAAAATGTGATAACATATGAAACTGGTGATGGTTGGGTAAAGAGAGGAAGAATAGGAGAGCTGGACAAGTTCCAGAAAATGGATAACTTTCACGATATGGGAGTTTATACTTTATCATAAGGGCAATGAGTAGCCATTGTATACGATTTTAGAAATCACGGGCTGTGGGGCGCCTGGGTGGCTCAGTCAGTTAAAGCCTCTGCTTTCAGCTCAGGTCATGGTCCCAGGGTCCTGGGATCGAGCCCCGCATTGGGCTCTCTGCTCGGCAGGGGGCCTGCTTCCTCCTCTCTCTCTGCCTGCCTCTCTGCCTACTTGTGATCTGTCAAATAAATAAAATCTTTAAAAAAAAAAAAAAAAAAAAAGAAATCACAGGCTGCTTTAGTCAGCTAGGTCTTCAAATGGCCCTCCCCCACTGTACTGTGGAGAATGGTAGAAGAGGGGACCAACTTCCCAGGCATTTAAGTGAGAACTGGCAAAGCACCTAAACTATGGACACTAGCAGACAGCTAAAAATTGTTCACAATAACAGCTCAGGAGACTAGTTACTTGTTAGGGATGGGCAATGGGAAGACTCAGGTTTCTACCGTAGAAAATTTGGTGAGTAGTAGTACAGTGGTAGAAACTCAGAGGGAAAAGGAGGTCTAGAATAAGACAGATCATTTTATTTGGAAATGTTGCATTTGAAGTGATTGAAGGGCAGGAACAGATGGCTATTTATTTACAGAGTTCAGGAAAAATGCTTGATGTACAGATCTAGATTGGTGATCCCACTAAATAGAAGGGAGAATTTGCCTTAAATGAAAGGAATTGATGTCCAAATATAGAATCCTATTATGGAAGTAAGTATACTCCGTCCAACACAGGGTAATGGAAGGAACGGAGCAGCTCCTCTACACATCAAAGTCAAACCATAGGAGAAGTTGCCCTTTCAACCTTACATATAATAAGGCTTATGAGAATAAACCAATTATTGATAAACCTGGGAGCTTTCCAAACCTGTTTTCATTTTGAAGTAATAGGGACTTCTAATATATATCTTGCCTAGGGCGAATCAAATCCTAAATCTCTTTTTATATTTGAGATCAATCCTTCGGGAATTTTGTCATCAACCAGAAAAGAGTAACAAAGAAAAATAAAATAAAAGTTGGTGTGGTCTATTTTTTTTATAGGTATTCATCAGTTTTTCTCATTCCTGTTCTTTCCTTCTAATGCTGACAGAAATTCTTCTTCCTAGCAAGTGGATTTTATCTCTAGAAGAGTCCTCAAAAGTATAAAAGGGGAATGAAATAAATACTGACACATGCTACAACATGAATGAACTGTGAAAACATGTTAAGTGTCAGGCACAGAAGAGTACATATTTTATTACTCCGTTTATACTAAAAGGTATAAGATTTCTTTTGGGGGTGATGAAAAGTGTTTCAGTGTTTTGTAATTGGTTGCAGTGAAAAATGCACAATTCCATGATTATACTGAAACTATTGAATTGTACACTTTAAATGGGTGAATTAGATCTTCAATAAAACTGTTACTAAAAGAAGTGGAAGAGAGAAACAGAAGATTGGGTCTGGGAACCTGTAACAATGGGAAAAGGGTCAGAGAGTTCTTAAGTTTGCAGATAGCAGGAGACCAAGGGCCAAGGAATGCAGGTGGCCTCTGGAAGTTGGAAAAGGCAAGGAGTTGATTCTCCCCTTGAGCTTCCAGAAAGGGACAGTCCCTACACCTTGATTTTAGCCCAGCATGACCTGTGTCAAGGCCCATAGAAATAAAAGACAATGCATTTTGTTGTTTTAAGCCACTAAATATATGTAATTACTGTAATGGTGGTTATCAATTGTGAGTTAGAGAGTAGGAAAGAAGGTAATGGGGGTTTGACAAAAGAGATGTTAGGAAATAGCCATCTAAGAAAATAAAAGACGAACTGGTGAACAAAATATAGTATGATTATAAGCCTGCATTAGGAAAACACTTGAGGGAATTGGGAACACATTTTACCCCCATCCAGATGGCTACTGTGGGAATTCTATTTTTGTATTACCCACCACTGGGCAATAGTTCATTGATCTAAAGATGACCATCTGTTACAGGTTTGGTAAATCATTATCTTTGGCTCCTCACCATAAATGACTTCTAGATGGGGTTATTAACAAACCCACTGTTCCCCCAAAATGAAAGCAACAGGCAGTTAACTAAAGTCTTAAAGAAGTACTGACCGGGGACACCTGGGTGGCTCAGTCAGTTAAGCAGCTGCCTTCAGCTCAGATCATGATGCCAGGGTCTTGGAATCAAGTCCCACATGGGTCTCATTGCTCAGCTGGGAGATGGCTTCTGCCTCTGCCTGCCCTGCCTACAGCTCCCTCTGCTTATACTGTCTCTCTCTCTGTGTCAAATAAATAAAATCTTAAAAAAAAAAAAAAAAACCTAAAAAAAAAAGTAGTGACCAGGAGCACCTGGCTGGTTCATTTTGTTAATTGTCTGCCTTCAGCTCAGGTCATGATCTCGGGGTCCTAGGATGAAGCTCTGAGTCAGACTCCCTCCTCAAAAGGGAGTCTGCTTCTCCCTCTCCCTTTGCCCCTCCCCTCTGCTTCTGCTGGCTCGCTCACGCTCTCTCTCAAATAAATAAACTCTTAAAAAAAAAAAAAGTACTAACCAAAAAACCCTCAATCCTTGCACAGTAAGCTGTTGGTTATTGCTTAACCATTAAGACGAACAGCAGTCCAAATATATTCACCAACAGAGAGTATACCACTAAAACAGTCAAATCCTCTTCAGAGGAATCTCCCCAAGGTCTTTCTCAGGGATGGCCCAGTGGGATATAAACATAGGAAATTCTCCTAGCAGACAGAACATGGGGCACCCATACTGAACTTACTCCATTATCAAGGTGGCGAGTTAACAAATGAGTGCCTGTGAAATCGGCTGGCCCTATGACCCACCTTACCTCATCCAGCAAGATATTCAAGAAGATCTGTACCAGTGACCACTACACATGGCTTTCTCTCCTTTCTAAAGGTTTTTAAGTTAGGGAAATCTTGTTTGTCTGTCATCACTCTATATTTCTTGTATTCTAGAACAACATACACACATGTAATTATGTGAATTCAAGTGAGCTTGAGAGAAAGAAGCATCAGATCATTTCACTCAGCAAGTAACTGCTCAGAGGAAGCAGGAGATGGAAGACATGAATGTGTCAGTTCCTCAGCGGATCTCCGTCTCAGGCGTCTCATGGTGTGGCCATCTAGCAGTCTGAGTGCAAGGCTAGAGTCCCTAAATAGAAACCAACAACTTCCTCTAGTGCTCAGTAGAAGAATGAGCAATCTGTTCCAACATGGGAGGAAAAAAAATCCACTGTGTTGGACTTTATTGAGAGACAGCATGTCTGCCTCCAATATGGCTCGAAAATGCAACACATTTTGCTTTGTGGAGAGTTAAAAGATTTTCAAAGGTAATGTTAATGCTACATGGTTTTTAAATTTGTAATATGCATTTGTTGTGTTATTAAGAACTTCTGGGGTACCTGACTGGCTCATTCAGAAGAGTATGGGACTCGATCTCAGTCATGAGTTCAAGCCCCATGTTGGGTATAGAGGTTACTTATAATAAATAAATAGGTAAAAACTTTTAAAAAATGGTTTTCCATTCTGCTAAAGAAAATAAGAAAAACAAAAAATAAGGAGGCTAGAGGAAATTGAGTACAGAGGCAAATGGCATGTTGGGTATGTTAGAGAAATGTAAAAGTAAACATGTTCTGAACTAGAAAGTGAAGGAAAACCCAAGATGTACCAAATATTCACAATTCACCAAATATATATGAGGTACATTAAGTATTCAAGATTTAGGACATGTGAAATCAGTCATCTGTAGATGATACCCATTCTGGCACCCTTGCACTCTGCTCCAGAAATGTAAATCAAATCCATAGCTACTCATCAGGGTAGTTGATGAAACAGATATTGATTACATATACCTGACCCTGCAATCTTTCTAAGAGACAATTGTGTATATTGGCTCCATGCAGCTTCAGGCTCTTGGACCCCTTGCTTAAACTCAATTCTGATCCTCATTACCTCACCAAAGGTGAGGAAAGCTGACACAGGAGGGGAAAGAAGGAATATGAACTCTGTATGACCCATATTCAGGTAGTATGGTCCATCCACGCCAGTTGAACCTTATCCAAAACATTTACCCCTTTCCCCTTACTTCTCGCTATCAGTGCCCCCAGATAATTTCTCACATGGCAGGGGTGGAGTTTAGAAACTTGGCAAAGGTTGTGACTCTACTGTCTTAAGGGTCATTAAATGTGTCATTTAGTCCATAGATGGCAAAATTGTGTACAACCATATCCAGCCTTGATTCTGTTGATTCTGGGAACCAAATACAAATGCAGCAGCTGGTCATGTCTTTGCATAGTTTCTCAGGGAGGAGGCAAGCTATCATTCCTTGAGATACAACTGCATTATGTTGGACAAGGGAATTTACGAAATTGGATATATGGGAAGAAATATGTGTGTACTCTACTATGAGACTGTCTGCCAGGCATGCCCCATTCTCCAAGAAAATGCTCCTGAGCATCCACATATCTAGCATGAAAGCTACATGTTCTTACAGTGCCCGTTGTCTTGATTTAGGTTGATTGGTTTAGGGATAAGTACCTGATCTGAGCTAAACCAAAAAGCCCCTTCACTAGTTTTTCTGAAATTTGGATTCAAAAAATTGAGGTCAATTCCTCTCCAATGTACACACTTGTGTGGTGCTTCCCTGCAGATTGTATAGTATATTAGGATTTTAAACTCAATCTAGAGTTCTAGGGCCAGATTGCTTTGAATGGAATCCTGACTCTGACATTTACTATCTACATGAGTTTGGACAAATGGCTGAACCTCTCTTCTGCTTCTGCATCTGTCAAATAGAGATAATTATCATGTCCACTGCCCACGGTTGTGGTGAATATTAGGAGAATTTAGAGCGGCACTCTGCACTCAGCAAATGTTAGGTATATTTAGTCTTTACAAATAGATACAAAGTATTTTGTTTTTCCCAAGTTGACTTCAATTCAATGTTATTAAATTCAGTCTTTATTGTTTTTGTGCATACTGTATTCCAAGCACTAAGTTAAGCTTAGGGAAAAAATACAGTGTCCAAAGAGACATGGTCCTTACCTACATGGAACTTATAGTTCAGTGGGGGAGGCAAATATTAAAGAAATAGTCACATACAAACTATGAAATGTGCCATGACAGATAAATAGAAGGTGATATGAGAGATTATAATGGGTATATCAGTCTAAACTTCCTTAAGAAAGCAATGTGGGAGTTAGTATGGAAAGAGGAAGTTGGAGAAAGTTTTCCAGGTAGAAGGGTCATGTGCAAAGGTCCTGAAATGGGAAAGACCTTGAAGATTTAGAAAATTAAAGCAAGTCAGTGTAGCTTGGAATAGTAAGAAAAGGAAAAGGAAAGAGGCATAAAATGAGGTTGCAGAAATAGGCAAGAACCAGATTATTCAAGACCTTATAATAAGAGTAGGATAACAAAGATTCAAGATCTTAGAGGTCAGGTTAAAGATTTTTGATCAGGCTGTTAGTAGTTGAAAATGAAAGAAGTAGGCAGGGTTAAGAGATACTTCATAAAAGGGAAAAAGGCAAGTATTTATCCTGCTTTCTCATATAAACTAAATTACTAAGTAATCAAAAATTGAAGAGCAGGGGCGCCTGGGTGGCTCCGTGGGTTAAGCCGCTGCCTTCGGCTCAGGTCAGGATCTCAGGGTCCTGGGATCGAGTCCCATATCGGGCTCTCTGCTCAGCGGGGAGCCTGCTTCCTCCTCTCTCTCTCTCTCTGCCTGCCTCTCTGCCTACTTGTGATCTCTTTCTGTCAAATAAATAAATAAAATATTTAAAAAAAAATTGAAGAGCAGTACCTTCCCTCTGCAGAAACATTGCTGCTAATACAGGAAGAATGATGGAATTATATCACCATTTAAAACTCCTAATGAATGAATTGCTCAGGCATTACTCAAGAGCAATTACAAAGAGAGAGAGAGAGAGAGAAAGAGATCACATTAAAAAGGGGGGGGGGGGGAATAAGCACATACTGTGTGTCTCCTAATGGAAGAATATACTGCTACATATGAGATACCTTGCCAAAAAAATTAAACTTGAATCTGAGAAAACATCTAGATCTTACTACCAATTTACGAAAAGTACAGAGGACGAGAGAACATGTTAAAAATACACGATGGGGATGCAACTGACAAAATTCGGGTTGTGGTCAAAACTACAGGACAACCAACCAAGTTCCTTAAATAAAAATAAAATATTATTGGGAAAACAGAGACAAAAATACAGAAGATTTAAAAGATAGACCAATCAAAATCAGTATAGTTCCATTCTGAAGCAAACTGTAAATCTACATATACGTAGCATTTATGAGCCTATTAGAAATGTAAATATTTTATATTACAAAATCATTGCTATTTTTTTAAATTATGATGATAGCATTGTGGCATTTTTTAAGACTATCTCTTTTAAATATTTTAAGACTAAAATATTTACATAGAAAATCATACAATAACTATGATTTGCTTCAAAATAATATGGAGAGAGAAATATGACAGAGGATATGAATGAGGCAGTATTGGTCATGGTTTGGATGTGGTGGCTTGGATAATAGGTACACAATCACATATTTTAATATTTTCCAACCCTTCTTTCTGCGTTTTATATGTGTTGAATTCTCCATGGTAAAATTTTTTTTCTTTAAATTTGGAAAGCAAAATTGACATAAATTAATAATAAATTGTTATTTGGTAAGAATGAATATGATGGAAGAGTCAGGGATGATGCTGGATTTCTGATTTTTTTTTTTTTTTAGATTTTATTTATTTATTTGACAGAGAGAGATCACAAGCAGGCAGAGAGGCAGGCAGAGAGAGAGGAAGGGAAGCAGGCCCCCTGCTGAGCAGAGAGGCCCCATGCGGGACTTGATCCCAGGACCCCGAGATTATGACCTGAGCCGAAGGCAGTGGCTTAACCCACTGAGCCACCCAGGCGCCCCAGATTTCTGATTTTTGATTGTAGATCTGAAGTGGTACCTTTCAGTGCCTTAGAAAACAATGAGCAAGAACTATGTTTACCAAAGGCCATTACATATTTGGACATGGGACGCCTGGGTGGCTCAGTTGGTTAATCCACTGCCTTTGGCTCAAGTCATGATCCCAGAGCCCTGGGATCGAGTCCCACATGAGGCTCCTTGCTCAGCCGGGAACCTGCCTCTCCCCCTGCATGTGCATGCTCTCTCTCTCTCTGACAAACAAATAAATAAAAAATCTTAAAAAAAAATATATTTGGACATGTTGAGTCTGAGGTGTCTCTGAACCAACCAAGCACAGTAAAACTAGTAAGCAGTTAGGCAGACTGGGAACTGGGTAGAAAGATCTGGGCTAGTGGTATACATTTAAGAATCAATAGTTCAGAGTTTATGTGAGTGGATGGGATTGCCTGGGCATTGGCTCCCAGACTTGAGCGTAGATCAAAAATACCCGGAGAGTTCACTCAAACACAGATGGCTGGGCCCTAACCCCAAAGCATCTGATTCATAGGTCTAGGTATGATTTAAGAATTTGCATTTCTAACAATTTGACAGGTGATGCTAATACTGTATGTAGGCCTGAGTACCACATTTTGGGAACCACTGGCCTCGGAAGCTAGTTCTCAACCCTGACAGACATGAGAATATCAGTGAAGACAAGGAAGAGAGTGCTTAACAAGACCAAATACTGCTCCAGCCAGTAAAATGATGGTGAAAAATACTATTTGGATTAGCAACATCAAAATAATTGGTGACTTTAAGAAGATATTAGTGGACAAAAGGGAAATTCAAATTAGAGGTGTTATAAAGTAATGAAGATTTAAAAATGAAGAACAGTTGAGTGTAGATAATAGTTTTGAGAAGTTTGGCTGTTAATCATGTGAGGAAGAAAAAATAGTAGTGGATCTGGTGGAAATATGGGGCTGAGAGCAGACACAAGGATTAAGATTGAATCCCTGAGATTAAATCATTACCCACTTCTGTGAATTGAAAAGAAATTAAAACACCAATTCCTTTTCTGAAAAGGAGTTGTATTTCAATCTTAAAGACCTGAAGAATCTTGAAAAGAATCTTGAACTCTGGTGTTGGATATTCTGGCATCCTGTGGAGGAACGGGGGTGTTTATTGAAGCACAAGCTAGCTTTTCCCCTGACATCACAGGTCACGGGAAGCTGCTGTTTCTACTAGCTGATAAAATTGGCCTTCGCACTGATTTTATTATTGATTTATTTGTCCGTTAAATGTGTATCAAATACCAATTATGTGCTAGACACTGTCCTAGGCTCTGGGATTAGTGTTGAATGACAAGAGTCATTAGAATTACAGTTGTAATTAGAAGAGTGTTAGACAACAGGGCACTCTGGGAATATATATATGGGATCTGATGCAATCTAGGGAACCAGGGGAGGTGGCCTTGAATGAGTGGTGGTCAAGAAGCGATCTGAATTCCATTTATATGGAATGTCCAGAATCGGCAAATCTGTAGAGCCAGAAAATAGACTAGTGTTTGCCTAGGGTTAGCGGAGTTGTGGAAGAAAGGGGTATTACTGCTAATAAGTATGAGTTTCTTTTGGGGGTAAGGAGAGTGTTAAAAAAGTGATTGTGGTGATGGTTGTACAACACTGTAAATTTACTAAAACCCACTGAACCATATACAAATTGTATGGCATGTGAATTACATCTCAGTAAAGTTTATATATAAGTGAGATCTGAATATTGAGGGGAATTGGCTAAGGAATAAACTATTTCTTCACAGAGGGAAGAATGTGTGCATTGGAGGAAAGAGTATGGCATTTTAGGAGATGTGAAAAAAAATTCTGTGACTGGCATGTTTCTTGATAGAGTGTAATGACAGATGAAGCTGACCATCTTGAAAGAACCGAGACTGTACAGTGTTATAAAAGCCACACTAAAAGTTTGGGACTTTATCCTAATAACAATAGGAAACCAGTTGTTGCGCAATATGATCACTACGCCTTAGCATTCTGGCTACCAGGTGGAGAATGAAAGGAAGAAGAGTGTATTTGAGAAACCAGAAGAGTGTTATTAGAATTCTCCAGGCATGAACTATTGGTATCTTAGATTAGGACGGTGGCAACAGGATTGGACAAATTCAAGGCTTGCTGACAGATTAGAACTGAGATGTAACAGAGTGACACAGATAAGATGACTTGCTCAACTGAGTGGACAGTGAGATGGAAATAGAAGAGGTGCAGATTTTGGGATGGGGACAAGATTAGTTATTTTTCATATAGTTGGGACGATCTAATAGGAGAGCAAAGATGATTTGTACAGTAATGAGCTTTCCTCCACTGAGATTATTCAAGTCAGACTAGAGAAGTCGCGGACTAAACAACTAAAATTTCCATTCAGTTCTAAAGGTCTACTACAGGAAACTACCATTTGTGCCGGAATCTGGCCCCCAAAACACCTGCTGGCAGAAATGAGCCATTTTGCTGGAGCCTGAATTCCTCAGAACCATCTATTCCCAGTTAATAATTAAAGTTCCTCGGGAGGTCTCCATTTGTTTCACCTATGTGAAGAATTCTGGTTTCATAAAATCCCACAGCAGTGTTATTTAACTTAGTGTCAAAGAAAGGCCTACTGACTCCACCAACCCTAAGGCAAGTCTCTTCTCGCCCGGAAAGAAAAGGTGGGAGGTTGCAGTAGCCACAGAAACTGACCCTGCCCAAAGCCAAAACACAGAGAGGGCTCCTACAAAATTAATCTCTGTATTTTTTTTTCCTCACACCCTCTCCAAATATCCAGCACTGGGCCCTTAGGGCCTAACAGCTGGCCATTTGTTGGTTAACAGATCCTCCAGGCCTGGGGTGAAGGTGGGGTGAGAAGATGATGGAGTTTTTGAATGTAAAATTGAAAAGCCAAAAGGGAGGGAAAAGGAGAGGCGAGAAGAACAAATAACAAGGAATCCGGAATCCGAAACAGCTGCTACCAGGTACCCTTAAGAAAACAGTAAAGATTTACCTAATGTCTTTTATTAACTGCCTTACCAAATGCCCTAAGAGAGGTAGATGGGGTTTGTTTGACTTTTTTTTTTTTTTAAGATTTTATTTATTCATTTGACAGAGAGAGATCACAAGTAGGCAGGCAGAGAGAGAAGTAGGCTCCCTGCTGAGCAGAGAGCCCAATGCCGGGGCTCTGAGATCCCAGGACCCTGAGATCATGACCTGAGCTGAAGGCAGAGGCTTAACCCATTGAGTCACCCAGGTGCCGCTAGTTTGACTACTTTATTCCCACCCTGATTCTTCACCAGTTGTAATGTCGTGCTCACAGTCTAACACACACCCAAAACCAGGGGTTCAAAACCTGCTCCTTCCAGAGCCTCGCTCTGTCACCACCATCCCTCTCCTAATGATGAAGTTCTAGAACCTAGGTGAGGTTCGGTGAGCTGAGGTCCGGAGCCGATGACCAAGAAAGAATTCTTGAGACACCTTTGGTGCAAAATGGTGGTTTATTAAAACACGGGGACATGACCCGTGGGCAGGAAGAGCTGCTGCTCGGGGTTGTGAGGGTAGGCGTGTTATATACCTTGCGGTTGGGGGAAGGTGAGGAGAAGGGAGGTTTCAATGGGAGTTTTCATATGCTAAAGAGGGCCTACTAGGTGCCAGGATGTCGGAGGCCTACCGGAGGCCTTGCCCTTGCAGTTCTTGCCCTTGCGGCTTGATCAATGTTGTCTTCAGACCAGCCTTTAACATTAAGATAGTTGGGAGACTTTTTGGTGCAATGTCACAATCCTGCTATCAATCGTCTTTGTTAGTGAGATTTAGGACATTTGCAAGCCAAGGGAGACTCCTGTCTAGCAGGATGTGAGCTCTGCAAGTTAACTATTTGCTTATTGTTCACTGCAGTCAGGGCTGCCTGAGGGATGCTACACTTAGGACTGAGGGGAAGTGGATGAAGGTGGGGGTACAAGGCGCCAGCTTTTGCTTTGTCCTCAGCCAGCCTCGTGCTCCCTCATCACTAAGGTAAGCCTTCCACCTTCTTCTTCTTTCCCTTCTGCAAATCTCACCACAAAACTTTCTGGGCCTAATTCACATCGTTCTGACTCTCCCCATCTCTGAAATGGGAATAATAAAAATCATGGTAGGAATAACAGTAAAACCTATACAGTATAGTTGCCGTGAGGATTAAACATTCTATATACTTGAGAATTTGCTGGAACTGCAAAGGACTGTAAAATTAGATGTCGTTTTTATTGCCTTTATTTCTAAAGTCGAGTTCAGTTGTTAGAATTAGGGTGCCAGGATGCTTGGCTGCTCATCAAAGGGATTAGGGAAGGGGTTAATGTTAGATGTTGCCAAGTGTTTCAGGGGAAAAAATCCACTCCACTCCACTTGAAGCAGGACGTCAACTCACCTTGCACAAAAAGCCCTTGGGAAAGAAGACTTTCGGTTTAAAAGCTGAAGGCGTGGGAAAGCAAAGTATTCAAAGCAGACAGCCTGAGAGCTCTGGGCCTCCAGGCCCGCAACCTGGTCGCCTCCCCGCACCTGGGGCGTTCTTCCGCCTGCGGTGAGCGCCCCTCCCACTGCCGGGTTTCAGTCCCGCCAGGTGTGGGGAAAAGGCTTAGGGCTCTGGAAGTTTTAACATTTTAAGAGATTCTGCAGTTGACCAAGAACTCTAAAATCCCCGTGTCACTTTGGGGTGCTCCACACACTACCCCCGTGGTAAGGCCCAGGAAAGTGATGGTGTAATAAAATGAGATTCGAGGTCGTGGAAAGAATAGGCATATATACGTGCCCCCGTGTTGGAGGGAATGAGATCGATTTGGGTGTTGATTTCTCCAGTCATTTCAGAACCGCACTTCCTGCCAGATCGCCCAGGGCAATGCTAGAACAATCTTAGGGTATTGAAAAAAAATGCCAGTTCAAAAGGCGATTCAAAATCGGGGATACCGGCTGCGGGCCGGTTGTTTACAAAAAAAGCGACCGCATCCCTCACGTGTTTGGCCACACACCTTCGCAGGCCTCAGTTTCCCAGTGTGAAAAATGGGCGGACTACTGGCCCACCTCCCTCACTGAGAGAAAGGGGCTGGGTGTTCGTTCCAGTTTCGTCCCGACTAACAGAAACCACTTGAGAAACGAGGAGTTTCTTTCGTTTTCAGTTGGGGGGGGGGGATGCAATAAGCGTGAACCATGCTCAGAAATGCCGCTGTCAGTATAGGTGGGGAGCTGGCTGAGAAGAGGCTAGAGGAAGGCCAAACTGGGCAGTACTTCTACCGCATATGAATGTAAATCCGCACATACACAAACGCACACAGACGGTATCAAAATCCACGGGTGTGTAAGGAGACCTCACCACCCACAGTTCAAATCCCAAGGACCAGGAGCGGCCTCTTCTGCGCTTGCGCATTAACCGCGTTTTCGCCACCCCCCCAACCCCGCTGGCGCCCCGCCCCCGAGCTCATTCTGCCCCACCCACTTTCCCTCCCCTTCCCCAGCCCGGCCGCCCGCGCAGAGCACTGTGGGACACAAACAAAGTGCCCCCAAACAGGCTGGAGTGAGCGGAGCGGCAACGGCCGCGGCGCCGGCCCGCACGCGCGCGGCGGCGGCTCCCTCCCAACCTCCCCCTCCCCTCCCCTCACTCCCTTTCCCCTTCCCCACCCCGCCCCATCGAGAAAACGCGAGCCGTCGCCGCGCTCCCCAAACCGCCGCCTACCTTCGGCCAACCGCCCCCAACGGCCGCCAGCGCGCGGCTCTCCGGGCCCCCTCGCTCCTCCCCTCAGGCCCCTCCGAGAGCCGCGGGTGCTTCCCTCCCGCCGCTTCGCCCTCTCCCACCTCCCAGGCACGCTGCTGGTTGTGCCGCCATGCCCCAGCCACAGGCTGTCCACGGGCCTAGGCGCGGCGGCCCGAGATAGGGTCCCCTCAGCCTCCCCGGGGAGGAGAGAGGCCGCGAGCCGCGCGCTCCGCCCCCTCCCCCCGGGCTGTCGCCCCGCCGCCGCCGCCGCCGCCGCCGCCGCCACCTCGCCGCCTCAGCCTGGCGGGGAGGAGGAGGAGGAGGAGCACCAGGCCTCCGGGCCCCGGCACCGCCGCCCTCAGGTAATGGGGAAAGGGGGGCGAGCGGGCCGTTTGGCCCCAGCGGGGGCAATAACTAGCCACTCCTCGCCGCCAGTGCCCTCGGGGTGCGTCCGCCCAGGGGCTGACACCACCACGCGTCCCCCATCTGGCGCTGGACGGAAAGGAAAGCCTGATCTTGTCACCCAATCCGCTCCGGGAGACACCCCATAGGGTCCCCTCATTGGCATTTAATCCTTCAAGGAGGAGACTAGCCTTCGGCCCCCCAGTTGGAAATCACCCCGATCGTTCCGGGTGCTCCCCATCATTTGCATGCCCATTTGCCCAACACCCTAACCCAAAGAAGGCAGAGGTGTTACCTCCTCTCACCTGGTCGAACCCGAGACCTGTCCCCCCCACCTCCCCCCACCACCGTGTCCCCTGCTGCCTTTTCTCTGGTACTGGAAAGAAAAGAATCGCACTCTTAAAAAATAATAACAAACACCTCTTTTTCCTCTCTACCTGAGGATCACTCGGCATCTAGTTATTTTCTGCTGGCCTAGCCAGAAAAAAGGGGGTTACCTGCAAGTGAAATGACAAGTACATTAGAACTGATGAAAGGAAATTGCATCCTTGTAAGTTCTATAAATCTTAACCAGAATTTAGAATAAAGATTAGTAATTGTGTACTTTACTGAAACTTACAGAAATGAAGACAAAAACTTAAGTTTTTTCAACATATAAATAAATCTGTTGAGGTCAGGAAAAAATTCTCTTCCACTTATTTTCTTACAGGTTTTTTCAGATACAGACTAACACCATAAGCACATAAACAATTTGATAGGATGGCAAATAGTTTGGCTTGGTAAAATTTTTGTGATTTCCTTTTGCCTAGGCTTTCAGTTAGAATTATTGGATTAGAAAAAGTATTATATAAATCTTCATTTCCCTCATTACTTCACATTGACTGCCAGTGGATTAATAATATTTAATTGTACCTAATGTAGTTTCCTTATCACGCAATGTGAAAATAATGAAAGAAATGTTTTCCTGTAGTCTTGTATTTTAGGAAGGTAACATTCATTAATTATGGAAACCAGATTTACTTATTTTGTGCACTACAGGCATTTTACGTATGTAATCTTATTTAATCCTCAGAACAACCTAATGATTTAGATACTGTTACTTTAATTTTATATAGATGAGACAAATAACACAGCTAGAAGTGAAAATTGTACCCAGATATAATCGCAATGTGAGTATATTTCTGCTTTGCCTCTCAATACAGGAACACTTTTTCAACCTTATAATGAAAAATTTGTCTTAATGAAATTGAGAAAGAAATACTGAATACTCCACTGTGTAGATTCAGTGAGTAATATTTATTGTTCGGTCTTCACTTCTCCCTTTCTGTGTCTCTGTGGGTGTGACCATTTGAAAGTAAGTTGCATACAACAGGACCCTCAACTATTTGAGCATGCATTTCCTAAAAATAAAGGGCATTCTCCTACTTATCCCAAACATCGTTATCAACTTCTTTCTAAATTAACAATCCGTATGCAGATTTCCTCTTTATTCTAAAATCTCCTTGAGAAATTTGTCCTTTTCTGAAGTCAGTCAAGATTAATGTATTGCATTTGATGATTATCCCTTTTAAAAAGAATAATACCCATCTCCTTTTTTTCTAACACTTAATTGACCAAACCAGTTGTCTTACAGAATACTTCGGCATTCTAGATTTGTCTGTTTCTTCTTAGTGGCATTTAACTTATAACCCAACCCCTTGAATTTTCTGTTACTGGAAGTTAGATCTCCTTTGGCAAGAATAAGGGATACTATGTACTTCATACTGCTTCACAAACTGGTATATGTTGTCAGATTGCTATACTATTAGTGATGCCAAATGACCACTCAAGTGGTGACTGCCAATCTGTTATAAGGGTGTGGTTTGCTGTTTGTGATTTGTACATCATCTTGGGGTAATACTTGACACCAAGCAAATATCCTGTTCCTGGCCACCTTTTGCTTAGTGATTTTAACACTCTTTGGTGGCTCTTGATTAAATCTGTTTTATGGAGATTAAAATGTAAAAACGATTTCCTTCATTAGCTAGGGATAAACTAAAGTTCTTCCTACAAATGTGCAGTAAATGCTTGATTTTTTCCCTTTGATTATCAGTATTCAGAGAAAGGATTGGAGAAATAGTTACCCCAGTGGTTGCAAATGAGATTTTTTTTCCTTCTTTTTTTTTTTTTTTTGCGAGATACACTTTGGACTCATGGTATTTAGTGTATTTATTCATTTTTTAAAAGAACTGTTACAGTCATTTTTCTTTTTGATCAGATTGTCCCAGATTTGGATAGTAGGAACCTTTTCAACCTGGCTCCTGTGTCCTTTTTTTTTTTAAACACTCCTGATTGCCATTGGAGCATTCTTGGAGTGCTTTCAGGCACAAGATACCCAACGCTTACCTTGTTACTTTCTTTGTTCTAGATCTGGAATGGGCTGTCTATCTAAGGAGTCTTGGTTCTGTTTGATGAGAAAGGGTATATAGAAACCAAGATCAGGATGTGGATATATTCATATTCATTGCTGCTGGAGTGTCATTGCTTCAAGACCCTTTCAGAGGAAAGAACTAAAAAATGGTTTTTTGCTTATTTGTTGAATTCTAAGTTTATAGTGATATATCCAGTTCGAATTTAACATAGCAGACTTTTCCTTCTTTGATTTTATATTTGTCTCTTAAATGAAAATCTTGGTGCATGATATAAAGGGTATATAATCAGAGTATTTATGGTGTTCAGAAGTCACTTGAAATACTTTTCTGTTTATTTAAGCTACTAATTTGATACAGTTCATTTGTTTTATTTATTATTTTGGGGTTTTCTTTATTTTTGAATATGTCAAATATATGGTTCAATACATAGTTCAAAAGACAACTGTTTTTAAAAGTATGGTTAAAGAAGCCTCACCCAAATTAATTTTTAAGATGAAGTAGACCCTTTAGTATCTAATATATTCTCATATGTTTTAACTGCAGAAGGCTTAGCAGTATGTTACTTCCTTGAAGTGATGTAGGAGTAATTTTAAATTTTGCAATTAGATTCTGATTCCTCTGGCAAAGAGAAAGAATTAAGACTAATCCTTGAAGGTGAGCAGAAAAATATACTTCAAGCTTCTGCACACTTTACTTGAAAATCAAGTCTTTAAAGAGGTATGGAGATGGTGGAAGTTTTATGAATCCATCTACTTGAATGCCACAAAAAAACCCGACATGCAGTCTGTGGATATAAAGGGCATTCGGACGTGTAATCAGTGACAACAGCATGTTTTGTTTGGATTGGGCAAAATTTGATAGAAATTATAATTAGGTATTTAAATGAGAGTTTAGGAGGGAGCAGTGGTTGTCTAAAGTGGGCAGAGGACAGTCAGTTTATCTCAATCACCTACCACCCAGGTGCTATAAAAAGCAAAAGATGCGGCCCATGTGTTTTCCTCTTTGTGTGCTATCACTGCTTTGGGTAACAGAGTGAACATCAATTTCCTTCAGGGAGTGGAGTGGGAAAATGGAGAATGTTTGTGCTTTGGACCCATTCACTTATTCTGTCCTCAATCTCAGTAAAAAGAGATTTCCTAATATTAGAACACATAAAGTAAATAATAGAACACATAAAGTAAGGGGGGAAATGTCACAAACAGTTGCATAAGTATGTATAACCACATGACAGGTAGAACCAATTGTGATAGAGTGAAGGGGAAAATACACTAAGAATATTGCTAACATTCGTTGAACCCTTTCAGAAAGTCAACATTGTACTAAACATTTTATTTCATTTAAATTTCACATTAACTCTTTGATATGGCTGCTAATATCTTATTTTGCGAGTAAGGAAACTGTAATCCAGCTTTCACACTCAAGTCTGTCTTCAGAATTAGCATTATACTACTTTGGTACACCTCATAGCTAAATATAATGGGTAGTAAAATATATTTCATTAACCATGAATTAAAGGAAGTACGGGACTGATGTTTGTCCTGTAGCAACACTGAAGATTGTATGTCAAGAGCCCCAAGTGCTTGTCATATCTATTACACATCTTTAGTATATCAGACTTTGCTTCAGAAACTGCATTTAGATACCATTTTAATAGGTATTTAAATAGTAGAGCATCAGGGCGCCTGGGTGGCTCTTGATTTCACCCCAGGTCATGATCTCAGGAGCATGTGATTGAGCCACACTTCTAGCTTTGCGCTTGGGAGAGTCTGCATGGGATTCTCTGTCTCCCTCTCCCCACCCCCCATTCCTACACCCTACATAGTCTCTCAATCAGTCAAACTTTGCATAAGTGAATAAATAAGCATCGAAAATCAAGGTGGATTGGTGGATGGATAGATATGTGATAAAACAAGTATAATAATGTTAACGGTAGAATCTAGGTATGGTTATGCACATATTCACCTGTAAAATTCTTTAAATTTTGATCCATCTGAGATTTTTCATAATAAAATATCAGGAGTGATTAGCAATATATTGTTATAAAACATTGATAGTTCTGTAAAAACCAGTAACATGCTATATCCTCTATGCCTACAGTGATTTTCTTAAATTTTTAGTAAGTCTTCCTAGCCCTATAAAGGATAAAAATTGTCACCGAAAATGATCAAGAGTCAAAGACTGTTGTTGTAAAGGGGTTTACTTCATCAGTTCAGAGGCTCTTTTTTTTTTTTTTAAGATTTTATTTATTTATTTGACAGAGAGAGATCACAAATAGGCATAGAGGCAGGCAGAGAGAGAGAGAGGAAGAAGCAGGCTCCCCGCTGAGCAGAGCCTGATGCGGGACTCGATCCCAGGACCCTGAGATCATGACCCGAGCCGAAGGCAGCTGCTTAACCCACTGAACCACCCAGGCGCCCAGTTCAGAGGCTCTTAATTAGGCTCCTTCCAGCTATAGTTTTGAGTATCTTTATAAATATTAGATATATTAAATTTGTATATATACTTTTTCCCCCTATGATGTTCTGATACTCGGAGGACTGCTGTTGAGCATACTTTTCATGTAAGCTTTTTGGGCTGTTTTTACTTTAAATGCCTCACATTGACAAAACAAACAGTTCTCAGTGTACCAGAGAATGATTGGGAGAAACTTATCCCCTGGTGGACTGAAAGCCACATTAGTTTTCTTTGTTCTTTATATTGGAAATGCATTGCCCCATTTTAGACAGTGAGCTGGAAGTCTCTAGATTCTTAGTCATAGAATCTAAAATAATGATTGTATACCTTAGATTTATATTATAATCCTGCTTGAAGGGCATATTGACTTATTACATTTATTTCTTCGCTAACATTTTTAGTGCCAAGGGTGACCTTAGCTAGCACATTTTTACATAACTGATTTTGGAGTAAATCACTTGCTTGAGTTGTATCATCATGGTATTTCATATTGATATCTCTGTCTTAGAATAGTGAAAACTGATAGATGAAACTTATTAATGTCTCACTCTTGGAGAACAGAACCATCCTTGTTTCCACATTGAGTGTTCTTCTATTAGTAATTTTTGGTATAGCTTTAAAAACTTGAAAATGTTTTATAAGTGATCAGTTTATAATGTCAGTTCTGTATTGCTATCCTACAGTAGTTAAAATGTATGTATTTTATATATGTTGAGGGAATTTGGTTATTTATTTGGTTTTGATTGTTTTTGGTGCATTCAGCATAACTACAGATATCTTGGGGGTAGCATATAACCCAAGACTTTGAATCTCTGGAATCAGGATTTTGTAGAACTTTCACCCCTCTGACTTCTGAAACAACTTTAGATAATTATTTTTAAATTATTTCCTCTTAATTCAGATCTTAACCTAAGTGTCTGATCCTCACCTACTTTTAGCAAGCAAAAGCAAGCATATTTAGTACTAGTCTCTATTAAATATTGTATTTGTGCTCTCTGCTAAAATTAAGAAATCTTTGGTCTAAACAAAAATAAAATAAAATGTTAAGAGTTTCCAGGGCTTGGGCATACTTGTTTTGCTTCATTTCGTTTTTCTCTTACTGCTGTTGTTTAACTGGGGAGGGAGGGTGTTGTATAGTTTCTTTCTTCTACTTTTAATTTTTTCTCCTTTTTACGTTTTGATTTCCTCTATCCCACCCCCCCCCCCCGCCTTTTTTTTTTTGGTCTCTTTGCTTCTCCTTTCTGCTTTGGATCTTCCAACACTGCTCATTTCCTTTTTTGTAGCTTTCTTTTACTTGATGAGCACAGTTGCTTTATTTTTGATGCCTTTTCCATGCCTTATAAAACTATACAAACCATACCTGTATGAGAATTATTTCTATTTACAGGAATTACTGCCTCTCTTTGTTTTTTATTGTTTCTTCCTCATTTCTTTTACTTCCTTCAGTTAGGTTTACTTAGCTTTACTTTGAGAGCTAGCACACACTGGGTTCACATCTTGACTCTTAAACTTACTGTATGTGGTTTTGGGCCAGTTTCCTTAACTTCTTTGTGCTTCGTTTTCCTTACTGGTAAAATGAAGATACCAAAGTGTTACCTATCCCAAGATTGTGTGAAAATTAAATTATTTAATATGTAAAAATACTTAGAACAATGCTTGGTGTATATTGAGTACTGTTTAAGTATTAAGTAAGATTATTGTTCTTTTAAAAAAAAAAAAAAACTAGTTCAAAGCCACAGATTATTTTTTGGCAGTTTATTGAGATAAAACTAAAAAGCCGTAGGTTATTGCCACTACAAATTGTGATCTCCCAATTTTATTTGGGTCTTCGGTACCTCCTAGCCATCATTATAGGGTTTTTTCTCAACATTTTTCTCGTTTCATTTTCCTCAAAATTGTACTTTTATCTTTTCTCTTCTCAGCAGTCTTCCTCTACCTGTAGTTTCAAAGAGAAATAATAGAAAAGCCAAAGCTATCAGACAAGAACTCTCACTACTTGTCACCACCCACCTATAAACTTAGCTGTAACTGCACTTTTCCTTTTCTCTTGTTTCCTATCACTGGGTCTCCTTCTGTTTAAGGCTAATTTTTTTACTCATGCACTGACTCTAGTTTCTGCCTATGTAGGGACCTTGTGCTATTATCGCTGTTTCCTCTGTCTTTAACTTTTCCTTCTTTGAGTCTTTCCAACCACTGTCAAAACATTTCTATATTTTACTATAATAAAAACAATATATCTGGGGAGGAAACATTCTCTAATTTCTCCCATTCTATAAAAGTACCAGTATCCTCCCTTCAGCCCTTATTTCCCTCCAACTAACTCTCTTGCTCTATCTTTAGAAACAGACTTCTTCAGATTGAATTGTCTCTACTTACAGTTTTCACTTCCTCATTTCTGTATACTCTTTTTCTTTGTTGCAGTCTGACTCTACTATATGCTGTTATAAGATCATCAATATTTCTTGTGGCTAAATCAGATAGACTGGTTTATATCTTATTTGACCTATTAGCAGCATTTGACACTGACAACCACTCCTTGAAATACTTGGTTTTTGGAATATTCTACCTTCCTGGTCCTTCAGAATAACTTTTTTCCAGATTTTCTTTTTGCTGCCTCCCACCATCTTTTTCCTCCTCTTGCTTTCCTTGATCATTTTAGCTAAAAGTTTATCAATTTTGGATCCTAGCTAATGATCCTCTTTAAAGGACCATTTGGGCTTTAACTTGTTCTGGGTCTGTTTCCTACTCTATGTCTGTGCTTCATTTCCTTCTGTTTGTTTTGAGCTTGCTTTGCACTCTTTCTAGCTTCTTAAAGTAGAACAGTAGGCCATTGATTTTTTTTTTTTAATTCTAGTGAAATACAGCTTTAAAGACTTGTTACCTTAACTATTTTAAGTCTACAGTTCGATGGCATAAAATACATTCACGCTCTTAATGCAACCATTAGTGCCATTCATCTCTAAAACTCTTCATCTTGCAAAACTATAACTGTGTACCCATTAAACAGTAACCCCCATTCTCCTCCCTTCCCAAGCCCCTGGAACCCACCCTCCTACTTTTTTTTCTGTGAATTTGACTACTCTCTAAACCTCATATTGGTATTAGACAATGTCCTTTTGTGACTGGTTTATTTCATTTAGCATAGCTGTCCCTGGGATTTATTCATATTGTACTGTGTATCAGATTTCCTTCATTTTTAAGACTAAATCATATTCTATTGTATGTGTATACCATATTTCCTTTATCTTCCGTTGATGGACACTTGGAGTACCTCTGCCTTTTGGCTATTGTGAATAATGGTCTCATGGATATTTGTGCACAAAAGATGTTCATGTGCCTGCTCTCATTTCCTTAGGATATATACTCAGAAGTAGAATTGCTGGATAATATGATATTCTATTAAGTTTTTTTTTTTTTTAAGATTTTATTTATTTATTTGACAGAGAGAGACACAACCAAGGAGGGAACACACAAGCAGGGGGAGTGCTTCCAGCCAAGCCAAGCCAGGGAGCCTGATGCGGGCCTCCATCCCAGGACCCTGGGATCATGACCTGAGCCGAAGGCAGATGCTTAACAACTGAGCCACCCAAATGCCCCTCTATTTTTTAAGTGTTTTAGGAACGCCCATACTGTGTTCCACAGTGGCTATACTTAATATTCCCACCAACAGTGCACAAGGATTTTTTCCTTACACATTCTCACCAACACTTGCTACTTTTTGTGTATTTTGTTGTGTTTTATTTTATTTAATAAGAGCCATTCTGATGGGTAGAAGGTGGTAGGTGTGTGATTATAGGCCACTGATTTTTAGACATTCTTTTCTAATATATGTATTGAAAACTATAAATATTACCCCAAGCAATGCTTTAGCAACATCCTACAAATCTTAATAATGTATTTTAATTATTACTCAGTTAAAAATACTTTCCAGTTTCCTTTGTTGCTTCCTTCAGTCAACATGTGAATTATTTCAGTATTTTGTTTCCAAATATTTGGGGTTTTCTTGATAACTCCTTGATTTCTAATCGTATGTGTTTATGTATGGTGAAAGAACATTTTCTTTTTTTTTTTTCCCTTTGAGAGAACATTGTGTACATTCGTTCATTTAAACTTTGTTAAGATTTGTCTTAATGGTCCAGCATATCTGTCTTGATGAGCATACTGTGTTGTTCTTGAAAAGAGTATGTATTCTGCACTATAAATATCAGGTCAAGGTGGTTGATGGTATTATTCAGATCTTTTATGTCTTTTTAGTAACTTTGGAGTAGGAGCTAGTTCTGTCAGTTATTGAGACAGATATTAAAAGTTCCAAGGGGCGCCTGGGTGGCTCAGTGGGTTAAGCCGCTGCCTTCGGCTCAGGTCATGATCTCAGGGTCCTGGGATCGAGTCCCGCATCGGGCTCTCTGCTCAGCAGGGAGCCTGCTTCCCTCTTTCTCTCTCTCTCTGCCTGCCTCTCCATCTACTTGTGATTTCTCTCTGTCAAATAAATAAATAAAATTAAAAAAAAAAAAAAGTTCCAAGTATTATTGTGTATTGTCTTTCTCCTTAACTCTGTCAGTGTTTACTGCTTATATTTTAAAGCATTGTTATTAGGTGCACACACATTTCTTACTGTTACACACTTCTATCTCCAATAATATTTTTGTCTTGAAGTCTGTCTGATAATAAAAATAGGGAACTCAGCCTACCTGTCTTCATTGTTTGCATGGTAAATCTTCCTAACATACCTGTGTCCTCTTATTTATTTCTTAAAAAGAGCATACAGTTGGACTTGCTTTTTTATTCCTATTCTGCCTTTTAGTTGAAATGTTGAGTCCATTAAAATTTAGTGTAGTTAAATCAAGTCCAGAATCAAATTATTGGCAGGGTTGGTTCCTTCTGAAGGAAGGAACCTATGAGGAATAAGCTCTGCCATTCCCTTTGCTTCTGTTAGTGCCATGGCTTCTGGCAGTAGGTCTCCAGGCTTTACTTGGTATTCTCCCTGTGTGTCTGCTTTCATTCAAATATCCCCTTTATGTAAGGACATCATAATTACCTCATTTTTTTTAAAGATTTTATTTATTTATTTGAGAGAGAGAGAATGCGCAGGGGAGAGGGGTAGAGGGAGAAGTTGAGTCCACTGTTTGGCTTGATCCCAGGATCGGGGATCAGGACAAGAGCTGAAGGCTGACGCTTAACCAACCGAGCCACCCAGGTGCCCCCCCAATTACCTCATTTTAACTTGATTACCTTTGTAAAGAGCCTGTTTCCAAATCAGGTGACATTTTCAGGTACTGGGGATTATATTAATCATATGGGGGGGGGGACAGTACAATCCATAATAAGACACATTTAAAGTTGGCAGCACTGTGAAGGCCTGTTGAGTAAAGTCACTGTAGTTGTTTCTAAAGGAAACACATTGAAACTCTTGAGTACTTGGTGTGAGGGCTTAAAAACTCTTCAGGGAAGAAAAGAAATCTCTTGAAATGCTAATTAGCTAAAACAGACTTGAATTTAACTTTCTCATGTAAGGATCCCAAAGAGTGAATAAGATCTGTCCTTTCTTTAAGCTTGCTTTCTAATAATAATGAATTGATACTAACAGCTGATATTCCTTACATACTGTGATTGAATCCTTATGAATGGCAACATGATGGGATAGGAGGAAGGGACTATGAATTTGAATTTTATAGTCAAATAGACTTCTGTTCAAATCCTGATTTTATTATTTATTTATAGGACAAAGGCCAAGTTAATTGTACCTTTGATTTCCTCATTTATAACTGGATTTTTAAATCCCTTTCTCAGAATCATGAATCCAGAGTGAGATAAAGACACCTGGTGAATTACTCAATATATATTAACTAATCTTCCCTTAATGTAGAAATTAACAATCAGCATGACTCTGGCTACAAGCAATGAGAGGAAATTCTAATAGTTCGGTTACTGGTCTAACTGATTTATTAAATCCTGGTAAATCTCAGTCTCTTTCTTAAACTCTGAAGTAATTAAAATCTTTGATTAAAAAATGGCTAGTTATAAAAGTTAAATGATTTTTTTATAGCTCAGATACAGTGATCCATCTGAAATTCTTTCTGAAACTTAATAAACACTTAAGGAAGACCCATGGGAAATAAACCATTGTCAAATTAAAGATCACAGACACTTTTATTATTACTGTTCAGAGAAAGTAAAAGTGTGTTCTCAAATATGAGTACTCAATGTGAATCTATTCTAAAAAGTATACTTCCTTTCATAGAAGAATACAGGTATTTGTTTTTGCTTTAGAACAAAATTTAAAATTGTGGTACTGTAATATTTGTAAAAAGTTAATTCTTAATGATAGTGAAAAACATCTTATTTTAACTTAATAACTTTCTAGAGAGAGAAGTAATTGAGTTGCAGTTTTCACTAGTTCACTTACATACATTTTCTGTGTAGTTTTAGCATGAAATTTTTTTTTTATAAACATATAATGTATTATTAGCCCCAGGGGTATAGGTCTGTGAATTGCCAGGTTTACACACTTCACAGCACTCACCATAGCATATACCCTCCCCAATGTCCATAACCCCACCACCCTCAGTTTGTTTTTATGACATTAAGAGTCTCTTACGGTTTGTCTCCCTCCTAATCCCATCTTGTTTCATTTATTCTTTCCTACCTCCCAAACCCACCACGTTGCAGCTCCACTTCCTAATATAAGGGAGATTATATGGTAGTTGTCTTTCTCTGATTGACTTATTTTGCTCAGCATAATACCCTCTAGTTCCATCCATGTTGTTGCAGATGGCAAGATTTCATTTCTTTTGATGGCTAGCATGAAATTTTTATCTTGAGTTATGGCTCTTCTGTTTTTTTTGTTTGTTTTATGGCTTATCTGTTCTTAAACTTTGCATGTCCTATATGTTAAACTCTAATTTATTCAGCATTTTTTAAGTGCTCTCTCTGTGTTAGGGAGAATACACACAGAATACACATAGCCTCAGCCTCTCACGTAGCATGTGTGTCCATAAGACCACAAGATCTACAAACAGTTGATCGCCTGTTATACATAAACTACTGAGGTTGAGCAGTGGTTCTTTTGTGGCCATAAATGGATGCCCAGTGAGAATCACTGCACTATAATAACCAGTGTTTCTAGTAAGAATATAATAGGTAAATGGTATAGAAGCAGAAATGATTAAGAACCTCCAGGTGTATCCAAATGAAGACTTTGCATAAATGTTCATAGCAGCTTTACTTGTAATAGCTTCAAACTGGAAATAACTCAAAAGTTTGTCAACAGTTAAATGAAAAACAGATTCTAATATATCTATACAATAGAATAGTACTCAGCAGTAAAAGGAATAAAAATTCTTGAGCCCAACAATGTGGATGAATCTCAAAATAATTTTATCCAGTGAAAGAACCCAGATAAGTAATAAAGTCTGTATTGTATAATTCTATTATATAAAGTTCTGGAAAATGCAGCTAATTTAAAATGAAAAGCAAATAATTAGTTGCTACAGAGGAATATAGAGGGGAAAATTGCAAAAAGACACAAAGAAACTTCTAGGGCTCACAGAAGTTTTCCTTATCTTGATTGTGGTGATGATGTATATGTCAAAACTAGTCAACTTGTATACTTTATATGCAATTTATTGTACATCAGGTATATCTCAAGTACTTATAAAATGTGTTTTAAAAACGCAGGTATGATCAATTTCATTAACATATTAGAATTGTCCCTGGGGAATAAGCCCTGGTAAAACCTAAGTTGGTCCTCTATCAAATGCCAAATTAGGGGTCAAGACAGAAAGTACTGTAGGAGTTAGGTGAAGGGAGGGGCAGCATTGATTAAAGTTAGGACAGGATTTAATTAAAGTCCGAGTTCCTGATTTGGAGCCCCTGTTAGGCTACTTATTTTCTCTGATACAATTTTTCTTCATCTTTAAAGGGGCTTCCTCATATATTTCACAAGGTTTTTAAGATCCAAAGAATATATATTTGAAAATACATTATAATCTGAAAAATACCATACAAATGAGAGGTATTGCTGGCATCTAGGGTAGAAGGAAGAACAAGTATAGTATTTGATCTGTTGAGACTGATAAGGAGGGGATTCTAAGAAAGGACCAGAGGTAGGGGAAGTGGAAATGTGTGTGATATATTTTGAGAAAAATCAAAATCAGTTTGGAGCAAAGAGTTGATGTTGGAGAGTAGAGAGGAAAAGATAGCAGCCAAAAAATGTAATAGAGTGGATGGAGCACCTGGATGGCTCAGTCCTTAAGCATTCGCCGTCAGCAAAGGTCATGATCCCCCAGAGTCCTAGAATCCAGTCAGTCCCACATCGGGCTCCCTGCTCTCCAGGAAGCCTGCTTCTCCCTCTCCCACTCCCTCTGCTTGTGTTCCCTCTCTCACTGTGTCTCTCTCTGTCAAATAAATAAGATCTTAAAAAAAATAAAAAGTAATAGAGTAGAGAGAATATGAGACAAAAAGATTAGCATCAGGATATAAATTGTTATTTACCAGCCCTATGACTTTAGGTAAGTTACTTATTCTGTCTGCTTCAATTTCCTTACCAGCATAAAGGGAGGAGGATAATCCACCTTATCTCAAGGATTTTATATATTGAAATCAATATCATATGTATATAAAAGTGCTGAAAAGAACAAGGTGTACTGTATAGGGTTTGTTTCCTGAGATAAGGTATGAAGTAGTAAGTACTGGACTTATATGATTATACTTTAGAGAATATTTGAACAATGGAGAATATCTGAATAATGGTGAAGGATTAATTCAGGATTGGTGGGACAGACCAGTCAGGATATTTAAGTAGTCCAAAGCAATGGTTAAGGAGGAAAGGAAAAGATGGATATGAGATAGGCCTTAGAGACCAAGGCTATGTTAGGAGGAAAAGAGAAAGATAGAAGTTGTATTTGTTTCCTGTGGCTATTGTGTTATAAATGTCATGAGCTGGATGGTTTATTTTTTTATTTTTTATTTTTTAAGATTTTATTTATTTATTTGTCAGAGAGTGAGCACAGGCAGAGTGGCAAGCAGAGTCAGAGGGAGAGGCAGGCTCCCTGCGGGGCAAGGAGCCCGATGTGGGACTTGATCCCAGGATGCTGGGATCATGACCTGAGCGGAAGGCAGCTGCTTAACCAACTGAGCCACCCAGGCGTCCCGAGCTGGCTGGTTTAAAACAAACGTATTCTCTCAGGGTTTTGGAGGCCAGAGGTTCAAAGTCCGTATCACTGCTTTGAAATGAAGATGTTGGCAGGCATTCCTTCTGAGCGGCTTCCATGTGGCTCTGGAGGAGAATCCATTCCTTGTCTCTTCTCACTTCAAACCCACGTCACTCTGATTGCTGCTCCATCTTCACATCACCTTCTCTGGTACGGATGTCAGATTTCCTTTTACTTCTTAAGGGTGCTAACGTTTGTATTTAGGGCCCACCTGAATATTCCAGGCAATCTCCCTATTCCAAGATACTTAATCTACCTATAAAGTCTTCATCATAAAAGTAACATTTGCAAACTCCAGACATTAGGACATAGACATATGGGGGGGTGTGACCTTTTTAAGTCTGTTGCAGAAGTCATAGATGACTTTTGCTTTTTCGGATTGGTGGTATCATTGGCCACAGAACTTCAAGAGGAAGAGTGCATAGGTGAGGAATGATGATGAATTCAGTGACCTGTTCAAGTACCTGTGGGGCATCTCTATGTGAATATTCATTTTGTTTTTCAGAAAATCTTGAATCACGTGACTTAAACATTAAAGACATTTATATTTCACACAAAACCAACAAGAAATCCTGGAGTAAGGTAGCTTCAGAGTTGGTTATTCATAGCAATTCAGTGACATCATCAAGAATCCAAGTTCTCAACTTTTTGCTTTGCCATCTGTAAGCTGTCTCCTTATGGTTCCAAGATGGCCCACATAATTCTAGGCTTGTGTGCTTGCTTTTTGTGGTTTCTTTGCTTGTTCTAATCTGCTAACCCCAGAGGCTCTCAGCAAGTTCTATTCCTCTTAGGTAAGCCTTTTTCTTGACTGTGCTTTACCTACATGGAACTATTACATCTACATTGCACAAGCAGGTCCTCCTGATTCTCCCCTCCACACACACATGACATATGACACTCCTTTATGATTATCTTAAGTGACCGTGGATTTTACTACTTTTGATATACAGATTTGAAGATAAGGAAACATCTTTTTCTGGTCTGGGTCAGAAGTTTAAGCCTCCAATTGACCTCGCTTAGCCTTTAAGTTCTGGTCTGCACATTTCTAACCATCTCTTGATTTAACATTAAACATTAAAGTGGTGGTTAATGTGGTGTGGGGACTCTCCTGGCAATCCCCAGAACCTTTCAGAGGGTTTACAAGGTCAAAACCATTTTATAACAGTATTAAGATATTGTTTGTTATTTTCATTCTTATTCTCACAGTATTCCATGGAGTTTTCAACAGACTGAATGCAGATGCAGAAATAAGAATTCAGCTTATATTATAAACCAGACTTTAAGCTATTTACAAAATCAGTGTCACTCTTGTTTTTTCTTTTTTTGGTCTGAGAATGTAGTTTTTAGAAAAATACGTTGTGTCACCACTTAATGGGCTTATTATTTTTAAAAGAATCAATAATTATTTTTTACATATCTAACTTCTGATTTATAATATGGTAACCATGAACAAAAGCTATTTGGGATTCTCAGTGGATTTTAAGAGTATACAGGGGATCCTGAGACTAAAGAGTTTGAAACCTTGCCTTCTAGTGCTGAACCACATACTCAAAAGTTCTTCCATTTCTCCAATTACATTTTCTTGTCACTTCCTGAGTATTATCAGTTAATCACAGGGATATAGCATCTTCATATGTTACAGGATTTGTTGTGGGTATTTCAGAATCATTCATACTATTCAGTGATATATCCCATTCATGGGGGCAGCATGCTTTCTCATTCTTTATTAATATGTTTATCTCAGCATTTTATTTCCACCATAATCATATACCTCTGTTTATAATTTTTCAAAAGATTTTATTTTTTAAGTAACCTCTACATCCAGTATAGTGGGTTTCAAACTTACAACCCCAGGATCAAGAGTCACATGCTCTACCAACTGAGCCAGCCAGGTGCCCCACATACCTCTGTTTATTAATATGCTTTCAGCATTCTTCTGCTTTTTATGCTTATTGACCATGCTGAATTTAATAGTATCCACAACCACAAAATTAAGCGCAGAGAGAGCAAACTAAAGGAAATGAGGGAGCAAAGACTTAAATGGCCATGCAGAACCTTTTTTAACATTCTAGAGTATGATTTTGATTTATCAATACATGTTCATCAGTAGAAAGTATATGTAATTTTTCCAAATTTATCTATGAAGGGACAGTAGCTGAGAGAAGATTTCCAGGTTTTGACAGGAGGTGAGGAGGTGAATCAAAAATGAGTACTAGATTAAGCTCTGGGTGACTAGGCAACTGAAAGTATCCATCATTAACAAAATTAGAAATTTTGCAGTGGGGTATCAGTTGAGACTTTAAGTTCAGTTTTAAATGGTAAATTTGAAACAAGACAGACACATTCAGAGGGAATTGTGTAGCACTCTTATCTGGTCATTAGAAGTCCAGATTAGAAATTCAGGAAGAGTGATGGAATTAAGAGATTAAGATTAATTCATACAGAGTTGATAGAGTCCAAGATCTGTCAATAAGGTTAGCTCATCTACTACTCAGTTCTGTACATACTGTAATAATACTGTGTGCCAGGCATTGGGTGCTTTCCATATTCTTAATCTCATTTAACCATGATTAAGATCTAGATCTGTCTGAACTACAAAGCTTCCTAGCGTACATGCTGTCTCCAGGCAACATCTAATGTATTAATTGGTAACAATTTAATATAAGTGAAGTAAATAAAACTTAATTATATATGAGGTGGAGAAGTTTGTTTAATTATATATGAGGTGGAGAAATTTGTTACTGGATTTGGGCAATGTGAAAAACTAGAATTCTTTTAATTAATTTAACCTGTACTATGTCAAAAGTACTATTAACCTGTACTATGTCAAAAGACATCATATATCCTTAGAGCAGTCTTCTGTAGTTCAAAGAGACAGGTACTAAGAGTATTAATGGACATATCTATACTTAAAAACCTCAATAGCAATTGAGTTAGCAGGACTCCTGGGTGGCTCAGTTGGTTAGGCATCTGCCTTCAGCTCAGGCCATGATCCCAGAGACCTCAGATCAAGTCCCACATCAGGTTCTCTGCTTAGTGGGGAGTCCTCTTCTCCCTCCCACTCTCCCTCTGCTTCTCCCTACTCTCAAATAAATAAATAAAATATTTTTAAAAATATTTTTAAAAAATGAATTAGGATGTGAGAGATATATATTGTGCTAGTAAATTTTTTTGTTTAGTTTTGTTTTTTAATTTAACAGAGATCACAAGTAGGCAGAGAGGCAGGCAGAGAGGGAAGCAGGGTCCCCGCAGAGCAGAGAGCCCGATGTGGGGCTCCTTCCCAGGACCCTGGGACCATGACCTGATCTGAAGGCAGAGGCTCAACCCACTGAGCCACCCAGGCACCCCATTGTGCTAGTAAGTTTATTAAAAATTTAAATTAGTGTTTTTAAAAGGCTTTATTGTAGATTTTTATATTTATAGATTGAAAGTTGCAACTATAGACATATTTTTCTGAGACATCAGATTTTCGGATCATCAGAATAGGCTACATTAGGTATTTTCACAGTTATTTTTCTCTATAGGTTGTTTTACAGCAAATACTACTTCTAAGACTCAGCTTTCAAAATTCTGGCTCAGTAGCAATTTTTTTTCAGACATCATTTTGTTACAGAATTTATCTGACTTTGTATCAGTTGACAATTTAGAAAGGTGTTTACTACAAGGAATCTTAACTTTTTCCCATCCTACTCTGATTTTTTTAGTTGTATAAAAGCAGTTTACTTTCAGGATAGTTGATTACTAATTTGAACCGATCGAATGTGAGTTCTAGAAGTAGTAAGATAAAAATTTTATTAACTGTTCTTACACTACTATTCTTACCTTATTAATCAAATCAGTGGAAAGAGTATTTGTCATAATGTAGTAGTTCTAGCTCCTGGTCCTGCTTTTATTTTTTTTTTATTTTTTTTTTATTTTTTATTTTTTTTTTTTTAAGATTTTATTTATTAATTTGACAGAGAGAAATCACAAGTAGACGGAGAGGCAGCCAGAGAGAGAGAGAGGGAAGCAGGCTCTCTGCTGAGCAGAGAGCCCGATGCGGGACTCGATCCCAGGACCCTGAGATCATGACCTGAGCCGAAGGCAGTGGCTTAACCCACTGAGCCACCCAGGCGCCCTGGTCCTGCTTTTATATGTGATTTTTGTACAAACCAGTGGATTCCCAAGAATGGAGTAGTCTTGAGTCCTATCCCCATCTTCCATTAAGTTACTGACTTTGTTAGTCTTTCTGGACTGTTTTAAAAAGAATGATATCTGGCACCTGATAAGTATTTTGAACTAAAAAACTTCTTAAACTGCAAATAATCTAATATCCCTTTCATCTTCAAAATTCAAATCCCTTCACTATATTTCTGAGGGTTTTTTCTCAGCTGAGGGGGAAAAAAATGCCTCATTTCAATCGATTCCTCCATCTTTTATCTCTTTAACTTCTATGATAACATTCGGGGCACAAATAATACTTGTTATTATAAATATTATATATTATCATATATGTTATAGATATTATAGTATAAAAAAATACATGTACATATCAGTCCCAGAGTCAAACCTCTGTCTGGCATGTGGTTCCTCTGTAGACAATAGTCACTATATCAAAATGCAGTATTTCTCCACAGTCTTATATACAAAGACTAGTAATCTCCAGAGTTCCTATAGGAAGTCCTGTTCTTGACCAACTATAGTCCGGGTCCTCAAAGGAGAAGATCTTACCAGAGGTTTTGTGATTGTACCTCTTTTTGTCGGTTGTGAGTTACAGCTGGAGCTTAAGGAATGGGGTTTCCATGACTTAATTGCCCCATCTTATGTAAAGAACTTTTACTAAGGTATAGTACCATTAATAATTGTGACAATTATGAATTACCAGTTTGTGGTTATTATGGTTACTTCAATTTTATTTTATCTGTGAATATCTGCTTCAGGGGTACAGGTCTGTGAATCATCAGTCTTATACAATTCACAGCACTCACCATAGCACATACCCTCCCCCAATGTCCATTACCCAGCCACCCTTTGCCTCTCCTCCAACCCCCCAGCAACCCTCAGTTTGTTTCCTGAGATTAAGAGTCTCTTATGGTTTGTCCCCCTCCCAATCCCATCTTGTTTCATTTTTTTCCCTCCCTACCCTGCCTCTCAAATTACTAATAAATCATATGATAATTGTCTTTCTCTGATTGACTTATTTCACTTCGCATAATACCCACTAGTTCTGTCCATGTCATTGCAAATGGCAAAATTTCAGTTTTGATGGCTGCATAGTATTCCATTACACACACACAACACACATACACATCCATCCCACATCTTTATCCATTCATCTGTTGATGGACATCTACATCTAGGTTCTTTCTTTAGTTTAGCTATTGTGAACATTGCTGCTATAAATATTTGGGTGTGCATGCCCCTTCAGATCACTACATTTGTGTTTTTAGGGTAAATACCCAGTTGTGTGATTGCTGGGTCATAGGGTAGCTCTATTTTCAACTTTTTAAGGAAACTCCTTACTGTTTTCCAGAGTGGCTGCACCAGCTTGCAGTTCCCCTTTCTTCACATCCTCGCCTCCATTTATTGTTTCCTGACTTCTTAATTTTAGCCATTCTGACTGGTGTGAGGTGGTATCTCATTGTGGTTTTGATTTCTTTTTCCCTGGTGGTGAGTGATGCTGAGCACTTTTCAATGTGTCTATATGTCCTCTTTGGGGAAATGTCTGTTCATGTCTTCTGCCCATTTTTTTTTTTTTTTTTTTTTTTTTTTTTAAGATTTTATGTATTTATTTGACAGAGAGATCACAAGTAGACAGAGAGGCAGGCAGAGAGAGAGAGGGAAGCAGGCTTCCTGCTGAGCAGAGAGCCCGATGCGGGACTCGATCCCAGGACCCCGAGATAATGACCTGAGCCACCCAGGCGCCCCTTCTGCCCATTTCTTGATTGGATTATTTGTTCTTTGGGTGTTGAGTTTGAGAAGTCCTTTATAGATTTTGGATACTAGCCTTTTATCTGATATGTCATTTGTGAATATCTTCTCCCATTCTGTCAGTTGTCTTTTGGTTTTGTTGACTTTTCTTTGCTGTGCAAAAGCTTTTGGCCTTGATTGAAGTCCCAGGAGTTCATTTTTGCCCTTGCTTCCCTTGCCTTGGCAGTGTTTCTAGGAAAAAGTTGCTGCGGCTGAGGTTGAAGAGGTGGCTGCCTGTGTTATTCTCAAGGATTTTGATGGATTCCTATCTCACATTGAGGTCTTTCGTGCATTTTGAGTCTATTTTTGTGTGTGGTGCAAGGAAATGGTCCAGTTTCATTCTTCTGCATGTGGCTGTCCCAATTTTCCCAACACCATTTGTTGAAGAGACTTTTTTCCATTGGAGATTCTTTCCTGTTTTGTCGAAGATTAGTTGACCATAGAGTTGAGGGTCCATTTCTGGATTCCATGTCCTGTTCCATTGATCTATGAGTCTGTTTTTGTGCCAGTACTATACTGTCTTGAATGATGATAGCTCTGTGATAGAGCTTGAAGTCTAGAATTGTGATGCCGCCAACTTTGGTTTTCTTTTTCAACATTTCTCTGGCTATTCAGGGTCTTTTCTGGTTCCATATAAATTTTAGGATTATTTGTTCCATTTCTTTGAAAAAAATTTATGGTATTTTGATAGGGATTGCATTAAATTTGTAGATTGCTTTAGGTAGCATAGACATTTTCACAATATTTGTTCTTCAGTCCATCAGCATTGAACGTTTTTCCATTTCTTTGTGTCTTCTTCCGTTTCTTTCATGAGTATTTTATAGTTTTCTGAGTTCAGATTCTTTGCCTTTTTGTTAGGTTTATTGCTAGGTATCTTAAGATTTGGGGTGAATTGTAAATGGGATCAACTCCTTAATTTCTCTTTCTTCTGTCTTGCTGTTGGTGTATAGAAATGCAACTGATTTTTGTGCATTGATTTATATCCTGACACTTTACTGAATTCCTGTATGAGTTGTAGCAGTTTTGGAGTGGAGTCTTTTGGGTCTTCCACATAAAGTATCCTTGAACAAACTAATGAGGGTAAGTGAGCAAAGTATGAACTATACATCCATATTGCCTATAAGCAAGAATGATAAAATGAAAAAAAATGCAGTAACATAACATACAGTGTAATTCTATAAATTTTATCTACATATGTGCTTGCCTTTTAAGTATCTGTGGAAAGGGTCAGAAAAAAAATCAAGATTTCTTAATGTCAGAGCTTAGTTTTTATAGGTGAGATTGAACACACTCATTTTCTTTATATAAAAATGAATTTTTTAAAATATATTTAAATAGATGAACTTATTTCTTACACACTTCATAAAATCTGTTTGAGAATATCCTCCCAAAATTAAATCTGTGCTGCTATTTGCCTTTTGCCTTTATTCCCTGCAGCTCTTTTGAGTGTCATAAAAAATCTGGCCTTGCCACAGAAAAAGTTTTAGAAATACTTATGTGGTTGCACAGTAGCACATATGTGAGGATTCCATTTATATGTGAGTTTATTTAATGCCACTGAACTGTACACTTAAAAATGATAAGAAGGGCAAATTTTCTATATTGTACACAATATTTTTTAAAAATCTAGCCTTGCCCATGCAGGTATATCACACATGTGAACATTTGTTATATTTGTCACAGTTACATAAATTAATTAAAATACTGATGATAGGGGCGCCTGGGTGGCTCAGTCATTAAGCATCTGCCTTCAGCTCAGGTCATGATTCCAGTGTCTTGGGATCGAGCCCTACATCAGGCTTCTTGCTCAGTGGGAAGCCGCCTCCTCCCTCTCCCACTCCCCCTGCTTGTGTTCCCTCTCTCATGGTCTCTCTCTCTATCAAATAAATAAATAAAATCTTTAAAATAAATAAAATACTGATGATAATTGCCAACTTTGAAAAAGAAATATGAACAGTTTAAAGCAGTAGCCACCCTCACTCAGGATAATACAGGAAAAATACCAGAACTTCATGGTTGTGATAACTTCCATCAAATGATTTAAGTATTAGAAGGCTATGGAACTAGATGACCTCCAGGATTGCTCTCTACCTGGAGATTGTTTGAATTTGAGAGTAAACATTAGTTTCTTTAAGTAGAGATTTAAAACCCATGGAAACAAACCAAATGTCCATCAGTAGGTGAATAAAATGTGTATACGTACATTGGAGTGGAACCTTTAAAAAGAAAGTAAATGGATAGATAACCTGCTACAACATGGATGAACCTTAAAGACGTTATGCTAAACAAAATAAGCCAGTCACATAAGGACAGATATTGGATAATTCCATTTATATGAGGTACCTAGAATAGTCAGATTCATGGAGCCAGAAAGTAGAAGGGTGGTAACCAGAGCTGGATAGAGAATGAGGATTTATTGTTTAATGAATACTGACTTGCAGTATGGGATGATATAAAAGTTCTAGAGATGGGTAGTGATGATAGTCGCACAGCAGCATTAGTGTGCTTAATGCCACTGAGCTATACACTTAAAAATGACTAAAATAGTAAATTTTATGTCTATTTTGCCACAATAAAAAGAAACCTTAATTTACTGCTGTTAATTAAGTAACTTAGATGATGTAGGCATTTTAGATTATAACAGAGTTCTAGAAAACTTTCTAAATAAAGTAATACTGGGCACATTACCAATACAATAAAACTGCTTTTTGATATACAGATCTACTTGAAATGTGGCAGGCAAATGAGTTTGTATTTAATTTTATTTGATTAATTTTATTTAATTTGAATTAAGATAACTGCATATGGCTAATGACTACTTCTTAGAAGTATTTTCTCATCCTTTTACTTTCAGCCTACCTATATCATTGTATTTGAAATGAGTTTCTTATGGATAGCATATAGTTGACTCATTTTTTTTTTTAATATCCAAGCTGCCAAATCTCTCTTTTAATTGGTTTTATTTGGACTGTTTATAGTCAGTGGTAAGTTCTGACCTAACTTTGCCATCTTATCTTTTGTTTATGTTTGTTCCCTCTGTTTTTTGTTTCCGTTTTCTTTTTTCTCCCTTCCTATATATTACTTTTACCTTTTTTGAGAATTCCACTTTGACTTATCCAGTGTTTTGAGTATTTCTTTTTGTATAGATTATTTTGAATTTGCCCTGGGAATTACATTAAACATGAATAAACATCTTACAGTGTACTCATGTCAACATTTTACCAGTCAGAATGAAGTGCGGAAAGCTTTTAAAGTCTCTTTACCCTCCCTGTTTATAGTCTTATATATACTCCCTGTCTTAAGTATTTTCTCGACATACTTGGAGCATCACATCAAACAGTGTTATATAATTTTTGATTCAGTTATGTCAAACATAATGTAGAAAAGTCAGAGGAGAGGAAAGATTAGTGCCTATTTTTTTTTCTGTCATTCTTCCTTCCATTTCAAGAATTAAATATGCCCATTCTTTTTTAGTAGATCTGCTGGCAACAGATTCTCCATTTTTCATTCATGGGCAAGTTTCTTTTTCTTTTTTTTTTTTTTTTTTTTTTTTTTTTTTTATTTATTTACTTGACAGATAGAGGTCACAAGTATGCTGAGAGGCAGGCAGAGAGAGAGAGAGGAAGCAGACTCCCTGCTGAGCAGAGAGCCCGATGTGGGGCTCCATCCCAGGACCCTGGGATTACCACCAGAGCCGAAGGCAGAAGCTTTAACCCACTAAATCACCCCGGTGCCCCCATGGGCAAGTTCCTTGATTTCCCCTTTATTCCTGAAGGATCTTTTCACTGGATATGAAATTCTTGATTGGTAGTTTCTTTGAATGCTTACAAAGTGGTGTGCCACTTCCATCTGGGATCATGGGTTTCTATGAGAAATCCTCTGTTATTTTAATTGTTTTCCCCTTATAAGTAAAAAGTCACTTCTTTCTTGCTGTTTTTAAGATTTTCCTTTTGTCTTTAGCGTCCATCAGTTTGATTGTGATGTATCTAGGCATGGATATTTGGATTTATCTTCTTTGGGTTTGTTGAACTTCTCAAATACTTAGTTTTAGGTTTTTTCCAAATTTGAGAAGTTTTCAGCCTTTTGTTGGGGGAGAAGAATAGTTTTTCAGCCCTATCCTTTCTCTTCTCTCCTCTCAGGACTCTGAAGATATGAATATTAGATCTTTTCTATAGTTCCTAGGCCTCTGAGTTTCTCTTCATATTTTTAGTCTATTTTCTCTATTATCCATATTGAGTAATTTTTATTTTTTTCTCAAGTTTACTGATTCTTTCCTCTGTCTACTCCATTCTCCTGTTCAACTCTTTAACTCATCTCTTGAGTTTTTCATTTTAGTTCTATTTTGTAATGGTTGTTTTTTTTTTTTTAAGATTTTATTTATTTATTTGACAGAAATAACAAGTAGGCAGAGAGTGGGGGAGGAAGCAGGCTCCCTGCTGAGCAGAGAGCCGGATGTGGGGCTGGGTCCCAGGACCCTGGGATCATGACCTGGGCCGAAGGCAGAGGCTTTAACCCACTGAGCCACCCAGGCGTCCCTATTTTGTAATGGCTTTAAAATTAGCATATTATATAGGCAAGTCACCATAAAATAAATAAAATGTATAAATAAATAAAATGTACAGTACAGTGACTTTTCAGTAATTTCACTAATTTATCACCACAGTTTTAGAATATTTTCATTACTTTCAAAAAACTTGAGCCTTTTAGCTGTCACCCCAAATTTCCCCCAGCCCTTAGCAGCCACTAATCTACTTTCTGTCTATAGATTTGCCTACTTAGAGTTCCTGTTCCTTATTGCTACTATATCAAAATACAGTTGACTTTTTTATGATGTTATTATCTCCAGTCACTTATTAGTTCTGGAAGGCTTTTTTTTTTTTTTTTTTTTTTTTTTTTTTTTTTTTTCCTCCTTAATTCCTTGGGTGTGGATAATCATGTCTGGTAGGCACAGTTTTATTTTTTTGGTTACACACACACACACACACACACACACACGCCCCTTTTGGTTCTTTTTCTTGCCTTTTCTCTGATCTTAATGGAAAGTATCTAATCTTTATCTGGTAAGTATGTTACAACCTACAGGTTTTTTTTGTAATGCTCTCTAACTGGTTAAAGAAGTTCCTTTTTATTCCGGGTTTGTTAAGAGTATCATGAAGGGATGCTGAGTGTTTTCCAAAACTTTTTCAGCATCAATCAAAATTATCATGTGGCATTTCTTCTTCAGACTCTGAATATGGTGGATTAAATTGACTGATTTTTTTTTTTTTTTAAATGCTGAACCAGCCTTGTAATCCTAAAATAAACCCCACTTGATTATGGTATTCTTTTCTTTTTATTTTTGCATTGCTAGAATTGATTTGCTAATATTTTGTTAGGGTTTACATCTGTGTTCACAAAGATGTTCTGGGGTTTGTTTGTTTTTACAGACTTTGGTATCAGAGTAATGCTGTCCTTAGAAAATAAGAAGTCTTCTCTCTCTGATTCTCGGGAAGAGATTATACAATTGGCATTACCCCTTTATATGTTTCATAGAATTCTCTAGTGAAACCATCTGGGACTGAAGATTTCTTTAGAATGATTTTAATTGTCAGTTCAGTGTCTGTAACAGTTATTACATTGTTCAGGTTATCTATTTCATCTCGGTTGAATTTTGTGTGTAGTTTATCTCAGAAATTGTTCCATTTCGTTTTTGTTATCAAATTCTGTGTATAGTCGTCCGTAGTATTCTCTCTCTTCTTTTTTTATATATTTGCAGTGTGTTAAAGGAAAAATCCAGCCATAAATTTTGAAAAGATCTGGTTGGCTTTATTTAGCAATTCATGAATTAGACAGCATTTATTATATAGATAGAGTGGAACTCCAAAGAATTGTACCAAGTGAGAGGGTTTTATGGACTAAAATGTGTAGGATACATTCTCAAATAGCATCTGGAACTTTCTCTAGTGTAGACCGTATGGTAGGTCATAAACCAATAAAAAAAATTCTTTTTAAGATTGATTTGAGAGAGAGAGAAAGCACAAGTGGGAGGGGCAGAGGGGAGAGAATCTCAAGCACACTGTGCTGAGCTGAGCGACTAACACAGGGACCCATCTCACAACCCTGAGATCATGACCTGAGCTGAAATCAAGAGTTGGACACTTAACTGACTGTGCCACCCAGGAGCTCCTACCAATAAATGTTAAAAGGTTGAAATAATACAAAGTGTGCTCTGAGAACATACAGGCATGATATTAGATATCAGTAATAGCAGGAAAAAGTTTAGGAAATTCAGAAATATGTGAAAATAAAAGAGTACACTCCTAAATAACCAGTGGTCACAGAAGAAATCAAACAGGAAATGAGAAAACATTGAGATAAATGAAAATGAAGATACAACATACCAAAACTTATATGCAGCAAACAGTAGCAGTGCTTGGATGGAAACGTGTAACTATAAATACAGTTGGTTAAGCATTGGACTCTTAGTTTCAGCTCATGTTGTGATTTCTGGGTCATGGGATCAAGACCCGCATTAGGCTCTGCACTCGGTGTGGAATCTGTTTAAGACTCTCTCTCCCTTTGCCCCTCCCCCCATCTCTCTCTAAAATAAATCTTTAAAAAAAGAAAGAAGAGCTCTAATTAATAACCAACTTTCTACCTGAAGACACTGGAAAAAGAGCAAAGTCAACCTAAAACCAAGAGAAGAAAGGAAATAATAGAAATTGTAAATACTATGGGGATGCCTAGGTGGCTCGGTCAGTTAAGCATCTGCCTTTGGTTTAGGTCATGATGCCAGAGTCCTGGGATCAAGCCCCACACCGGGCTTCTTGCTCACTGGGGAGTCTGTTTCTCTTTCTGCCCCTCATGCTGCTCTTGCTCTCTCTGAAATAAACAAAATCTTTTTAAAAGGATAAATAAAAAATACTATAAACAATGAACCATTAAAATTGAAATTGAGAATACAGTTCCATGCACAGTAGCATCAAGAAGAATAAATACTTGGAAATTTAACAAAGAAAGTGTAAAACTGGGCGCCTGGGTGGCTCAGTGGGTTAAGCCGCTGCCTTCGGCTCAGGTCATGATCTCAGGGTCCTGGGATCGAGTCCCGCATCGGGCTCTCTGCTCAGCAGGGAGCCTGCTTCCTCCTCTCTCTCTCTGCCTACTTGTAATCTCTCTCTCTGTCAAATAAATAAATAAAATCTTTAAAAAAAAAAAAAAAGTGTAAAACTTAGCACTACAAAAGAAACTAAAGATGGTCTAAATAAACAGAAAAATACCCCATGTTCTTATATTGGAAGACTCAGTGTTGTGAAGATGACAGGACTCCCCAAACTGATCTACAGATTGAGCATAATCCCTCTCAAAGTCCCAGCTGACTTTTTGTAGGGATTGACAGTCTGATTCTAAAATTCATATTTTATAGTTATACAGAACTCAGAATAAGCAAAACAATACTGAAAAAGAACAAACTCCGAGAACTCATCCTTCTTGATTTCAAAACTGACTACAAAGCAGCAATGACTAAGGTATTGTACTGTCATAAGGATAGACATATAGAACAATGGAGTAGAATTGAGAATCCAGATATAAACCCATACAAATGTGTTTATGGGTTTTTCATAAAACCCATAATTTTTCAATGAGGATGCCAAGATCATTGGGGAAGAAGAATATTTTCAATAGATTGTGCTGTGACAGCTAGAGAGCCACATACAAAAGAATGAGGTTAAACTTTTACATCATACCATATATAAAAGAAAAACTAAAAATCAGAGACCTAATTATAAGCACTAAAACTATAAAACCTGTGGAAGAGGGGTGCCTGGGTGGCTCAGGAAAGCATCCAACTCTTGATTTCAGCTGGGTTCATGATCTAAGGGTCATGGGATCTAGCCCCACTCCAGGCTCCACACTCAAGTATGGAGACTCCTCCAGATTCTCCCGCTCTCTCACCCTCACCCTCTACCTGTTCCTCCTGCTTGCATGAACTCTCTATTTCTCTAAGAATAAATAAAATTTAAAAAAAACAAAACCCTGTAGAAGAGAACATAGGGATAAATACTCACGATGTTGAGTTTGGCAAAGGATTCTTAAATATAGCAACAAAAGGGAAAAATAGATTATACTTCATCAAAATTCAAAACTTCTGTGCTTCAAAGGACACTATCAAGAAAGTGAAATTACAACCCATGGAATGGAAGAAAATGTTTGTAAACCATATGTCTGATAAGCAACTTGTATGTAGAAGATATAAGAACTTCTATAGTTCAGTAAGAAGACAACATACAAGCCAGGTAAAAAATGGACAGAGCATCTGAATAGACATTTTTCCAAGGCTTATACAAATAGCCAGTGAGCACATGAAAAGATGTCTGACATCATTAGTTATCCAGGAAATGCAAATCAAAACCACAGTGAAAGACCACTTCACACCCACTAGGATGGCTAGAATCAAAATGTCAGAACATTAAAAAAAAAGCTTCCAACTGTATACTTTTAAAAGGGTTATTAATATAGGAGGTGAATTATATCTAAAACTTTTATAAAATATATAGTCATTACATATAAATAATTTATTGATATCAAACAGTAAAAACAAATTTCCAATTATCTCATAAATTTATTTTTGTGGGGGTGCCTGGGCGGCTCAGTCATTAAGCATCTGCCTTCGGCTCAGGTCATGGTATCAAGGCCTGAATTGGGCTCCCTGCTCAGCAGGGAGCCTGCTTCTCCCTCTCCCACTTCCTGTGCTTGTGTTTCTTCTCTCCCTTTGTTTCTGTCAAATAAATCTTTTTTTAAAAAATTTATTTTTGTGTTAATTTGTTTCAATTAAGATAACCCCTCTGCAGTGTGATTGATTCATAAATTCTTTTAATCTATAAGTTCCCTATTTTTGTTCCTCCTTTATCTCTTTTTTCCCCTTGCTCTTTATTTAAAAAAAAAAAAAAAGCCTCTTGTAGGCTTTCTCATAGTATAGAGTATAGTATAGATTAGTATAGTATAGATTTTGCTGTTTGCATTGCAGTGATGTGACTTAACATGTTCCTGTCACCTGTGTATTTCCTATGAACTGATAGTGTGTTGATGGGATCTAGAATTTCGTTCAGTCTTTTTTGCAATGTCTTATTGTCCTTTTTTTGGTCAAGTTTGAACCATTGGTGATGTATACATCTTCATTTAGGGATGAGGACTGCAAAATGGTTATCTTTTACTTTGATACTCCTTCATTTATTAGCCAGAACATTCTATAAAGACATATCTTTCTTCATAGTCTGATTACCAAAAAATACCATTTATATTGGAAAGCCAGGATAAATGCCTTATTCTTTCCTGTTTTAATTCAGATTTAAGAGTATAAATTCAAATTATAACTTTCTTTACCTTTAATCCTCGATAACCAATATATATAGGCATTTTACATATATATGTGTGTACCACATAGAAATTTTATGAAGTATATCTATCTACTCATATATTTCACAGCATTTTTTTTTAAATATATCATGCTAGATACTGGATAGGATCAAAAGATAAATTAGGGGCACCTGGGTGGTTTAGTCAGTTGGGCATCTGCCTTTAGCTCAGGTCATGATCCTGTGGCCCTGGAAACGAGCCCCATGTTGGACTTCTCTGCTCAGCAGGAGCCTGCTTCTTCCTCTCCTCCCCTCTCGCTATCTCTGTCTCTCTCTCTCAAATAAATAAATAAAATCTTTAAAAAAAATCTTTTTGCTCTGCCTGCCCTGAGCTTCTCACAGCTTGCCTTCACATTTTTAGCTGTACATTCTTTGGATGTCTTTAGTTGTAACAATCAACAGAATGAGACTTATCAGTGACTTATGTAAGATCCAGTACTTAAATCCATGCAGACCTCTTCCTGAACTCCACATCAAAATGAGCAATTTCATATACAAATTGATGTAAATATTCCTCTTTAAAGTTTTTCTAATTTAGTATGCCTAAAACCAAAATGTTCTTTCTCTTCATCATCAGCCCCTACCAAAACCTTCTTTCTCTTTCATTCTCTTATTTGTGAAAACACCATCCACTCAGTCACCCAGATTAGAAACTTAAGAGTCATGTTCTTCTCTCCTAGCTACTCCCCGACCCCAGTCCTGGTAGATCATACCTAAGTGGTTTTACCTCCTAAATATTTCTTAGATGTATTTCCTTTATCCTCAGTGCCACTTAGTTTGCTTTTATCATTTACTTATACTGTTGTAATAGTCACCCTCAAATCTATATTGCCTTCGGAATTATCTTTTTAAAATACAGATATGACAGTACTGCTCCCCAATGGCTACTCATCCCTATTGAATAAGATTTCATTAGGTCCCAGTTAAAAAAAAAAATCTCATTAGGTCCTTAGCATAGCATAAACAAACATAAGTGGCTTTGAGCAAAGTAATATCCCAAGTATAAATTTACTCTGTAAAATCAGATTATTATCATCTTACCTCATGTGTGATAGCATATCTAAAGCTCCTACTATTAGCATCTGCTATATGGTAGACAGTACAGGCAACTTCATATATTTCTACCTAGATACTCCTCTTAGAGGCATCTTAAAAGCAGTATGTCCCTTTCCTTAGCCGCCTTTTCTGCCTTTGATTGGTTTAAATTAGGATATAGAGTAGAAATGAAATTCTCTCAGTTCATTCTTCCCATAATTAAAACCATGTTAGATCATTGGGAAGGTTAGTGTCCAGTTATAAATGTGGCTAGTTGTTTAAACATGCAAATTCTTTTTAAATATCAAGTTTACCTTCCAATCAGCAGTCCTCATCACTATTTAATCATGTGAGGCAGCCATCTTTGCATGCTAAGAGCTCTACTCCATTTTAACCTCAAATCCTCTGATAATTATTATCAGCTAATCTCTATACAAAAATATATATATATTCAAGATGTATTCTGTGTCATATAAGAAATAGAGTAGACATGAAATTTGATCTTCATTTCACTTTTCACTCTCACTTTTTCTAGGGTAATAGTAGCTAATATTTACTGAATGCTTACTTAATGCCTGGAACTGTGCTAATTTAATCTTCTGACTGTCTTGAAAGTGTGATTTCCATTATTCCTGTTTTACATATGAGCAAACAAGCGTATAGAGGTGAAGTAACTTGACTGAGATTTGATGCCTCACTTATAAGTGGAAGAGTCAGTTTTCAAAACCCAAGATTGTCTAACTTAAACCATTTTTTTAATAACTAGGCTATATACCTTATTTGCCAAAAATTTTTCAGCCCAGCTGCAAAACAACATGGGATTTAGCAATTACTGTTTTCATAACCATGTATGCTATTTCATCAGTGATTTAGAATAAAAGGGAGAGGGGTGGGCGGGAAGGAGACGATTTCTGAATTACTAGTTCAAATTGCAAACTATTACACAAATAGATTTTATTAATTTTAAATACTGCATGAATTCTACATTAGTAATTGGAATGCAGTAATATTTATCTTTATTCAAGAATTTTGAATGAGCTCCAAATTAAATCTGTAACTATACACATACATATTCATCTACACAGGTGGGGAAAATGAAATGTTTAATAGAATTATGTAATTGATAAAAATTTCAGGTTATACTTTTTGAGTATAACCTGACTTCTAAACTATATCCATATTATGTATGACTTTTTCAAATAGAGTAATTTCATCCTAAGTTTTGCCACAATGTATAATATTGCAGTATCTCCAAAATATATTAGTCCGTGTAATTTTTTATCATGGAGTATATCATAAGACTAGGTTTCCACAGACATGTATTAGGAAATGCATATAGTACATGGTATACAAGACCTTTCTCAGTCTAATCTTCACCTTCCTCTCATCCCATACCTTCAGCTATATCAGGCTTTGTAGCTTAGATTTGTAACCATTACATTAAAGAAGCAGAATTTATGGAAGGTTCTTATAATCCATTTTTATTTTTGTCTTCCATTATCCATTTAAATGTATACTGTGGTGTTAGTTCTTCCTCCAACTCCTTTAAAGTCAAGTCTTAGTAACTTTTCAGGTTACTTTCAGAAAATAAAAGCATTATTTTCAAGAACTAATAAACTTGGGGTGCCTACTAGGTGGCTCAGTCATTAGGCATCTGCCTTCGGCTCAGGTCATGATCCCAGGGTCCTGGAATCGAGCCCTGCATGGGACTCCCTGGGAAGCCTGCTTCTCCCTCTCCCTCCCTTCCCCCTTGTGTTCATTCCCTCTCTTTCTCTCTGTCAAATAAATAAAATACTTTTTAAAAAAAACTAATGAACTTAATTCAGAGTTAAAGGTTTCCCTCCTTTCCTCCCTCAGTCGTACTGCAGACAAAATGTGAAAATGAGGTTTATTTGGCTTCCTTTCCTCCCCCCCCCCCCCCCGTTTTTCTACCCTTTGGCCTTTTATTCCTCTTCATTTGCTAACTATGGCTTCTGGCCCCTCCAGGATTGAGAGAGGCAAAAGTTGAGTAAAAGGAAAAGGTCTTTGATACTAGTAAAAGCAATATCAGCTTTATATAGCGTTTATTTTGTACTAAGTACAGTACTTTACATATACTATTAGGCCAATTAATCCTCACAAGTCTCTGAGTTAGGTTCTGTTAATCCCTCTTTTACTGTTGAGGGAAGTAAGGCACAGTTTAATGACTTGCCTAAGGTCATACAGCTTAACAAACTTAGAAGGCAGTACAAGGATGCAGACCCAGCACTCTAGCTCCAGAGCCGCATCTCAACCACTCTACTCTATTGCTTTTATATTCTGTTGGGAAGTGGTAGCATACTTCATAGTCTTTGCCAGAGTTTAAATAAGACTTGAACCCTTTCAATTTTTTCCAAGTGTGACATACATTTTCCATAGACCTAAGACAAAGAGCAAACATGTCTCAACTCTTTCCCTTGCAGAAGAGTAGGAGGGAGTGGGATGGGGTTTGGAACTCAAAGCACACTGATTGCTGTTGCAGAAATCCTTTTGTAATATTTAACTCTTTGAATATTGAAGGTGGGTATAACTCAAGGTCGATAAACAGTTTTCTGGGGCACCTGGGCAGCTCAGTCGGTTAAGCTTCTGCCCTCAGCTCAGGTCATGATACCAGGGTCCTGGGATGGAGCCCAGTGTCAGGCTCCCTGCTCAGCAGGGGGCCTGCTTCTCGCTCTCCCCCCTGCTTGCGCTCTCCGTGTCAAATAAATATATAAAATCTTAAAAAAAAAAAAAAAAAAAAAGAAAAAGAAAAAGAAAAATAATTTTCCACTACCTTATTGTATAGGTGGTTTTGCATCTCACTTTTGGCCAGCAGTGTCTGAGTCCTCCACCCAAGCCAAGATTGAAATGGTTTCATTTTAAGACCCTGTTGCACATGTTCTCCAAATGCTCTTTAATTCCTTGCCTTCACACCTTTGTTCCTGCAGATGGTCCCCAGATTAAGACTGTATCACTTGCTCTGAAGACATGTGGTTTCCTCCCTGAACCACATGATCCCAATCAAACCAAGCACTCTTAATGGCCGTGCTTTTAAAGAAGCCGGTTTACTATGGTGTAGCAAAACTTAATAACTTAAAAACTTAAAACTTAAAATCCTTCCATTTTCTTCCTTTTCATGTCATTCTTATGAGAAAAATCAGCAATGTTAAAACAGAGGTTTGCTTAGACCAATTTTAGCTGTCTAGTGTATTGCGGTTACTTGTCTTTGGAAAGAGTATATGAAGTATATTTGTATTTGAACTTCTCTCCGATAACAATGAAGATAATGATTTCAGTGGCCTTACCTGGCTGTCTGGGCACAGGGCTTTATGCCTTTTATCCTTTCTGTTGTGTTATCCCAGGTTGATAATTTTGTCTTCCCATTTTAGAATATTCAATGACCTTATATTTATTCAGCTAGAAATCTTGTCCCCCCCCCTTTACATACACATTTATCTGCATAGTACATTCAAAGGGATATTTATCAAATGGATTGTTTGATGTTTAAACTGACACTGCCCTCTGCATGCTCACTTTTTTTTTTTTTTAGAGGTTTTATTTAATTATTGGGGCAGCAGGGAAGGGCAGAGGGAGAGGGAGAAGCAGATTCCCCACTGAGCAGGGAGCCTGACACAGGTCTTGATCCCAGGCCCCCAGGATCATGACCTGAGCCGAAGGCAGGCTCCCCTTTACTTTAAAAAAAAAAAAAATTTAATTCCAGTATAGTTAGCAATGTTATATTAGTTGCAGGTGCATGCTCACATTTAGAATGTCATACAGTGCACATTAACAATTTGTTGCGCAGGGAAGAACCATCAGGATGGTGAACACTCGCTGAGATCATGTGTGAACCCTTGATAACCTGGAACTCCTTTCTGCCTTATCACCTGGCAGAATTCTACTTTCACTAGGCCCCATCCTCTGTGATGTGTCTTCTCCCTTGTACATTCAAAATTAATTATTTCATTCATTGCTTTCACATAGCACTGCTGCACACCTTTTGTAGTCTTGGTTAGGAACATGCCTTTTTATAACAACTGTAAGCTCAGGGAGGTCAAGGACAGTGTTTTATTTGTACTTAATGTTCCTCCCTTCACATAATAGAGTACCTCACATTTGGCAAATCTACTATTGAGCAAAATCAGTTACAATTTGACTGTTAGAATACCTGACTCAGTCTTATTAATATTTCTGCCCAAAACAAGGGACGTAAAAATAGTACAGTTATGCTCATTTATAATCCTACCATACCGAACCATATTTGCATGCAGTTCTGGGGACCAGTATTAAAGGAACATTGAAAAGTGGAGATGGTTCAGAACAAGGATGTTAATCAGATTTTAAGGAGCTCTTAAAGGGATTTGGGATGTTTAGTTTAAAGAAGAGAAACCGTGGGAACGAGTGGCATGTGATTTCCATCTTCAGTTTTTTTTTTTTTTTTTTTTTAAGATTTTATTTATTTATTTGACAGAGAGAAATCACAAGTAGATGGAGAGGCAGGCAGAGAGAGAGAGAGAGGGAAGCAGGCTCCCTGCTGAGCAGAGAGCCCGATGCGGGACTCGATCCCAGGACCCTGAGATCATGACCTGAGCCGAAGGCAGCGGCTTAACCCACTGAGCCACCCAGGCGCCCCTCCATCTTCAGTTTTTTAAGACTTTTTTGAGGGAAAAGAAAAAGTAGACCTAGTCTATATGACTTTAGAGTTTGAACCAAGAGGACCTGAAAACCTAGTTGTGTAGCAGTATGCTAGGGTTTTTTTTAAGAAAAAAATTTGCTTAATCTGCAAAAAACAAATAAAATAAATACCCACACTCCTACCAGTGATTCCCTTGAATATGATGAAAGCTTTTGTACATAGATGCAGACATTATTCTGTACAGTTTCAGAAGGATTATGGCTCCCATAGGGAATTCATGAATCTCAGGTTAAGACCTCATGTTCTCTTGCTCCATGTGTGTGATATGGATACAAACACTCTAATCACATTTTTCACCAAATACATAGTAATATCTACTACTGTTGAGTGTCCACTATATGTCAGTAATTAGGCATTCATTTAATATTCAGAACCAAACATTTTTCCAAGTCTAAAGATTCATCTTTAGCATCTTTTAAAATTGATAGCTGTATTTTTGAAGTATTTAAAATCTTTATCTAGAGGTAATTTCCAGAGTGACTTTGTTTTATACTTAATTCAGTACTAACAATAAAAAAAGTTATAACACGTAAAATAATTAATGTACATAGTTGTATTTTTTTTTACACTCGAGAAGTCTGTGATCTAAGAGTCAAAAGACCCAGATTATAGCTTTGGTTGTCATTTGTTAGTCATGTAACTTTTCTGAGCATTAACTTTCTTAAAAGGTCTCCCTGACTTCACATAGAGGGTATATAGAGAAGTTAGGGGGAAAGTATTAAAAAACTGAAGCATTATTAGATGTGCTATATTAAAACTATTTGAGAATGTCATTTTTTTATGTTTTTAGTAAATGTGAAATCTGGTAAGGGCAAACTAACTTCTTTCTTAAGGGAAAAATCCAATCAACTGATGGATTTCTAACCACTTTTTTATAAATTTATTTCCAGAAAGTTTGTTTCATTGTATTAAGAACATAAACAATAAAAATAACTGGTTTCATTTGTTGAGCATTCACAAAATGCCAAGTACTGTGCTAAGCATTACTTAAGCATTGTTTCATTTATAGGTAACAGGTTGTTACAGGTAACAATCATGGAGGAATTGTTGAGAAAAAATCCAGGCCCATCACATTCTATATCTTGAAGTCTTAACCCCTTATATTTAATCACTTTATATCCTAAAAGAGGCAATATATAGCATTAAAGTTAAGAGGGGAGCTGTGGAGCAGCCTGTCTGGATTTGAACCTTGGGTCTGCCACTCAATAACTTTCTGACTTTAGCAAAATAGTTAACCGTTTTCTGTTAGTCAGGAATAATAATGTCCTCATTGATAGGACAGTCAACTAAATTATCAAATGTGAAGTTAGAACAGTGTTTGGCACATAGAGAGCACTCTAAATTATAAATATATAATTGTCTTATATACAAACTATTATTATTTAAAACTATCCAGCTCATTGAAACATTAGCTCACAGACTCCACTGGTAAGAGTTTGAGGGAATGGTAAGGAGAGTGTATTTTAAAAAATTCCCTTCCTTGAACTTTCTCATTACCATCCTTCAGCTTTGTTTGTTTAGCACAGTGGCCACATGAAAATAATGTAAATCACCTTCTATTTCGACCACTATACCACCAATTAATGTTTATTTTATGTATTTTTTAGGACATTTCTGATTCATTTGCATCCTTGAAGAGCATCTGTAGAAGAGGAAGGAAAAGATGGGTGTGAAAACATTTACTCATAGCTCCTCTTCCCACAGCCAGGAAATGCTTGGAAAGCTAAATATGTTGCGAAATGATGGACATTTTTGTGATATCACTATTCGTGTCCAGGACAAAATCTTCCGGGCACATAAGGTGGTACTAGCAGCTTGCAGTGATTTCTTTCGCACCAAACTTGTAGGCCAAGCAGAGGATGAGAACAAGAATGTGTTGGATTTGCATCATGTTACAGTGACTGGCTTTATACCCCTTTTAGAATATGCTTACACAGCCACTCTGTCAATTAACACAGAAAATATCATTGATGTTCTAGCTGCAGCCAGCTATATGCAAATGTTTAGTGTTGCTAGCACCTGCTCAGAGTTCATGAAATCAAGCATTTTATGGAATACACCCAACAGCCAACCAGAAAAGGGTCTAGATGCTGGACAAGAAAATAACTCTAATTGCAATTTTACTTCTCGAGATGGAAGTATTTCGCCAGTGTCTTCAGAGTGCAGTGTGGTAGAAAGAACCATTCCTGTCTGCCGAGAGTCCCGGAGAAAGCGCAAAAGCTACATTGTTATGTCTCCTGAAAGTCCTGTAAAGTGTAGCACACAAACAAGTTCTCCCCAGGTATTGAATTCTTCAGCTTCCTACTCAGAAAATAGAAATCAGCCAGTTGACTCTTCTTTAGCTTTTCCCTGGACTTTTCCTTTTGGAATTGATCGAAGGATTCAGCCTGATAAGGTTAAGCAGGCAGAAAACACCAGGACTTTAGAGTTACCTGGCCCATCTGAGACGGGGCGAAGAATGACTGATTATGTGACTTGTGAGAGCACAAAAACTACCTTGCCTTTGGGTAGTGAAGAAGATGTCCGGGTCAAAGTAGAAAGGTTAAGTGATGAGGAGGTCCATGAGGAAGTGTCTCAGCCTGTCAGTGCATCTCAGAGTTCACTGAGTGATCAACAGACAGTGCCAGGAAGTGAACAAGTCCAAGAAGACCTTCTGATTAGTCCACAGTCTTCCTCTATAGGTATAATGTCTTCTTTGTTTTTCATGATATTGTAAAGTCAACTTGAGCATACCTTTTAAGATAAAAGTTTGTGTTGGATCCTGTAGGAATCATGAAAAAGAATAAAACAGGATAACTGGATTTATTTAGAGACTTACTAGTCCTATTTTTTTTTACAAGTTATGCACTGAGAAAATAGCTAAACAATTTCTGACAGGTCAGAGGCAGATTGTGTTATATATGAATTGTGAATTATTTTCAATGCAGAATATACCGGTTTTTAAAAATCCAGTTAGTGTTTTATTCTTTGTCAAAATATTTGCTGAAAACTTACCCTGTGCCAAACACTGGGGATATATGATGAAAAAGACATCGTTCCTGCATCTCAGGGTTTAACAGTCTAATTGAGGAAGCAGAGGTGTAAATCAGTGATTAGTACTAGGCTAGCCATATGAACAAAGTGTTAAGGGTCACAAAGGACAGAGCAAGTTAGCCCTATGTATTTGAACTGGATTTTCATCAGTAAATATGAGTTTGTACACAAGAGGAAATGACTTTTCTTTGAAAATGAATGAGAGCCCAGAGATGTGGAAAACCATTGCATGTTTGGGAAGCGGCAAATTCAGTTTAAAATGATGTGAATAAACCCTGGAAGCCTGCAAGTATTGGAAATAATGAGAGATAGGACAAAATGAGCAGTTGAGACACTGCTCTCTCTCATTTCAGTTGGTATTACATTTAACTACATCTAACAGAACCCATAAAAGTGGCTTAGACAAAGGCGGCTTTATTTTTATCACATAAAATGTTCAGAAGTATGAAATCCAGGACTGGTATGGTGGCTTTACAGTGTAATCAGTGTGGCCTAGGTGCCTTCTATATTTATAATCCACCGTCCTTAGTTTGTCAGCTTCATTGATACGCTTATTGCTTCATACATAGTTAAGAAATGCTTACTTCATCTTTAGCTTCATATTCTAGGAAGGGGCAGTGCTTATATCAAAGCACAGACATTCCCAGAAATCCTTTAAAAAACTGCCAGATTATGTCATGTGATCTTTCCTAGCTGTAAGGGAATCTGAGAAGTTATGTCTATTAGTAGGATATAGAACTGCCTCAAAATTGCTGCCTCAAAATTGGAGGAGAATGGATACTATGTGCAACTAGCAGTGTTTGCCACAGCTAGGCCACATAAGCTTGAATGTTATCCTTGTGGTAATAAAGAGTCTACCTTAACGGGAATAAAAATAAGACACTTGCAGATATTTAAGAAAATTAATTTGGTAATAGTTTTCAGGGGAGTTCTTCTGGGCAAAGAGTCTCAGAAACTAGTTACAGTAGAGTTGCTTTTGTATGAATGAAGATGCTTAAAGTAAAACTATAAAATCATAAGAAACTTTATAAAGGAAGAATCATTACTACCTGATGATATTGAATATGTGGATGGAGGGATGGAAGGGGTTAGAGAACTTTAGATGATTAGAAAAATGGTGATAACATTTTATTATATTCACTGATTCGAAGTCATAATTTTTCATAGGAGCTATATCTTACAGTTAATCTTTTACAGTTACTTTTTCTTAATGGTAGAAAAATCATGGTAATTATATAATGGATAGGAGTCTATTAAATTTAGTTACTGTAATATGAAAATCAGTAGAAGAAGATGGGAACCTAGTTTTAAGAGTAAGTCAGCAAGGTCAATTCTGTGTGAATTATGCTTTGGTGGTAACCCCATAATGTCATGCTACAAAGCAGTTGAAAAAGCAAGATTGGTGAAATCAAGACTGAAGATTACCAGTTCAGGGCTTTTCTTTAGTATGGTAACTTTTTTTTCTGTATTCTGACAGATTGAACCTCAATAGGAAAATATATATATAAGCTGAAACCAAAGGACTGATCCTTAAGAAATACCTATATTCAGGGAGAGAAGAATAGCCAATAAAGATTAAGAAGGAGGATTTCTCTATTAGATTGGGGAACCAGGAATGCCATATTAACTTTGTTGATTTCTTGAATTTTGACCTACTTTGTATTGTCACTACAAAGTGTACTTTCAGACTGGATGATACAAAACAATAGTTTATTCTCTCATTTTTCAGAAGGCCAGAAGTCTGAAATCAAGGTGTTTGGCAGGGCTGTGCTCCCTTAGGTTTTAGAAGAGGGTTCTTTTCTTGCCTCTTCCTAGCTTCCGGCAGTTACTAATACTCCTTGTTGTTCCTCAACTTGTAGTTGCATCCCTCGGATTTCTACTTCCATCTTCAGGTGGCCTTCCTGTGTTTCTGCCTACAAATCTCCCTTACTTTATAAGGACACTGGTCTTTGGATTAGGGCCTGCCCTACTCAGGATGACCTCATCTAACTTAATTACATCTGCAAAGACCATATTTCCAAATAGGGTCACATTCCTACATATCAGGGGTTAGGACTTGAATATAGCTTTTTGTTCACATAGTTCTACCCACAGCACCAACTAAAGATCATATACCTGAATTTGGGTCAAGGTGGTTTTTTTTTTCTTTTTTCTTTTTTTTAAATTTTAATTCCAGTATAATTAACACAGTGTTATTTTAGTTACAGGTGTACGATATAATGATGCAACATTCTACATGTTACTCAGTGCTCATCATGATGAGTGTGCTCTTATCCCCCTCACCCATTTCATTCACCTCCCCTGTGGGGAGGCTCTCAGTTCTCTGTATTTGAGTCTGTTTTTGGTTTTGCCTTGTTTTTCTTTATTTGTTTTGTTTTTTAAATGCCACTTATGAGTGAAATCATATGGTATTTGTCTTTCTCTGACTGACTTATTTCACTTAGCATTATACCTTCTGATCCATCCATGTTACTGCAAAGGCAGGATTTCATTCTTTTTTATGGCTGAGAAGTATTCCTGTGTGTGTGCACGTGTGTGTACACACTGCATCTTTAACCACTCATCTGTTGATGGACATGGGTCAGGATACTTTTTTTTTTTTTTAAGATTTTTTTTTTTATTTATTTGTTAGAGAGAGAGAGAGAGAGATACAGAGCGCAAGCACAGGCAGACAGTGGCAGACTAGAGGCAGAGGGAGAAGCAGGCTCCTTGCCGAGCAAGGAGCCCGATGTGGGACTCGATCCCAGGACGCTGGGATCATGACCTGAGCCGAAGGCAGCCGCTTAACCAACTGAGCCACCCAGGTGTCCCGGGTCAGGATACTTTTGAAGAATTTCAGTGACCACACCTTCAATAAAGTATTTAATGTTAGCTATTTGTTAATGTGACCAAGTTTTTTTGTTAAATTACTATTCTTTACTCCTCATACACCTTCTAAATAATGAACTATTTCATGGATATTATTATTTTAATCATTTTATCTGAGAACTTAGAAACCAAATATTAATCTCACTCAGTATCTTGCTTACTAGGCATGTGAGATAGTCTGATTTTAACCACTCTCAGGTGTATCTAATCAGTTGAGATATGCCTTTCTGTCTTACTAACATGACTAAATAGAGAAGTTAGACTTAAGTAGAATAAACCTACCAGTTATATAACTATGATTTACTTCCAATATATACTGTCAGGTACAGATTCTGTTATAAAGCTGACATGTGAGTAACTATAATAGGAATATCACAGAATCAAGGATATCCAAAGGAGTTGTTTTCCTTGCCTTCATAGTAAATGTACTAATCACTCTCAATTAATCTATCTTAACTCCAAATCTATACAACGAAACAAAGCTTTACTGTACAAAATTCCTAGAGTATAGTAAGCACTCAAAAAATGTGGGCAGGAGAAAGGAAAAATATGTATCTAACTTTTTTTCTGTATTCTATAAGAATACTCATAAGAGTACTTAATTTTACTACTGATTTATTAAAGAAGATATCTAAAAAGTAGTTTGTCTTTCCTAGGGACTGGGAATATAATATTTAACACATTATTTAAAAAAATTTTTTTAAGATTTTTATTCATTTGAGTTGAAAGAGAGCTTGAGCAGGAGGGAGGGGCAGAGGCAGAGAGAGAAGCAAACTCCCCACTGAGCGGGGAGCCTGATGTAGGGCTCCATCCCAGGACCCTGAGATCATGACCTCAGCTGAAGGGAGACACTTAACTGACTGAGCTACCCAGGCGCCCATTATTACAAAATTCTAAAATTGATAATCCATGAAGTTAACTTAGATAGGATTTTGCCTGTTCTTTTAAGTTCCTTTTATTGCCATTTGGCCCAACAGGGGGGTTATAAATCTGACGACCCCAGTTTAGGGCAAATAGAAGCAATAAATACAGCAAATTTAAAAGAGAAAAATAGTATGCTAGTTTTCGGTTGGGTCTTCATACTCAAAAAGATGGTCATCAATATCTGATACAGTTTTTAAAAAATGTAAGTGAGATGGCTTTATTATTTGTCTTGAAGTATTCAATTATCTTTAGGCACTTCACAAAGACAAAATAAATAGCTCTAGATAATCGACAGTTTCCTATGTTAAAGGAATTCAGTTTTTTCTAAACTTTAAAATCTGCCATCAAAAGTAAAGCAATTGTTACAGGGGTCAGTTATATTAAGAGATAATTTGACAGTTTTCTCAGTAGCAGTAGTGAATAGATAATTGGCGACTAGAATAATGGTAGGATTACAACATTGATCATATATGGAAAAGTAGTATAATGATTAAAAGTTCAGGGGTTGGAGTCAGATCTAGAATCTGCTACCAGTTTCTGCCACATGATAGGTGTATGACTTTGAGGAAATAAATCATTTAACCTCAGTGAGTTCCTATAACTATAAAGTAAGGATACTAATACCTATCTATAAAATATGTCAGTGCCCTCCAGCAAAAGACAACCAGGAACATAGTTGTACAGTTCAGGGTAGTAGTTTTAATGTCTGAAAATCCCTAACAGGTTACTGCAAATACACAGGGTAAGTTAGTGTGCAGCAGGCACCTGTAAACCCTGTGATCACATTAAGAAGTAGTATCCTCATGGTTGGTGTTTGGCGAATATAAGTATCATTCAAAAACCAACAGGAGTGTGTCGGTTTTATGTCCCTTAAAATGGACAGATTCCTTGAGGAAACTGTTAATCAGTTAAAACAGTTTCTGCAGAGGCTGAAGTGTCTCTGAAGAGAATAAGCTTAGACTGTCGTATTCAGGATATCCTGTATTAATGTCTTTCTGATTGAATAGGCCTTGATGATAGGATTGTAATGACTTAAGCAGAAGCATTTTCATGATGTCAGATCAGGGAACATTTTTTTCTCAAGGCTCAGAGCTGAAATATAATATGATACAAGGGGCCATTAAAACGGAACCTACCTTCTGACATGTTTAAAGGAACAGTTATTAATAGATAATAGATTCATTGATCTGTTACATTCAAAATAGTCTTTATAGTCTGGAGAAAACCTAGAAGAGTATTGTTTTTCCTTAAGTGACAAAAGGAGATCTTAGGGAGTTAAAAAACATGAAGTAGAGATGAGAGATCACATTATTTGTTAAACAAGATTAGTATTGATAGTAGGTAAGTAGTAAAGGGATAGAAAAGATAACTGAAGAATCAAAATTAATATGATTTTGTTATCTTGGGAGGGAGTTATCTACTTTTAAATCAGTATCTTCTGAAGAATCCCTCAAAAAATGTGTTGTATGTATTTTGGGTTGGGAAACATGAATCTACTGAATAGCACCTTGAAATTTTACTGCTAAATTAGTTGTTAATAATACCTGATCAGGGGCTCCTGGCTGGCTCAGTGCGTTAAAGCGTCTGCCTTTGGCTCGGGTCATGGTCTCAGGGTCCTGAGCTCAAGCCCAACATTGGGCTCTCTGCTTAGCGGGGAGCCTGCTCCCCCCTCTCTGCCTGTCTCTCTGCCTGCTTGTGATCTGTCTCAAATAAATAAAATCTTGTATTACATGACATGTATTACATGACAGTGATGACAGCAAGTAGGTTTAGTTAACATCTGTTACCACACAAGAGTCTCATGATGAGAACTTTGAAGATATACTAGATTAGCAACGTTCCGATATGCAGCACGATATTAACTATCGTCACCATACTGTATATTACATCCCCTTGATTTAGTTATTTCATACTGGAAGTTTGTACCTTTTGACCGCCTTTACCTGTTTTTCCTATCCTCCCAACCCCCTGCTTCTGGCAACCATCCTTGTGCTGTCCTGCTCTCTGTTATCTTTGAGCATGGTTTGTTTAGATTCCAGGTAAAAGTGAGATCATACAGTATTTGTCTTCCTCTGATTTCACATAGCATAATGCCCTTAAAGTCCATCCGTGTTGTTGGCAAATGGCAAGATTTCTTTTTTCTTTTCTTTTTTTAGTGGCTACATAATTTATTCCCTTTATTTTTCTTGATGTTTGTGGATGATAGGGACAGTCAAAAGTCTCAGTAAAATAGAACATTTATGGAGTTCTTCGCAATAATATCAGTGAATGTGTGGTCCTATTACTGGAGAAAGAAGTTGGGATTTCCCAAGTCAGGAATACAAAATCTAGTAATTTTTTTCCCCATCATTATAGCATAGATCTTTAGCATGAAAAAGCCTCAGGCCACCCTAAAAATAACCAATAACCAGAACAAACTGATTGCTCATTGGAGATATTTAAGTATACTTCAGTGTTTGGTCCATATCCATGTCTTATCAAGGTTGTGTCAGTGACAGCAAGGCCATACGTCGGAAGTAACCATGGCAGTGCCTCTTAAAATCCCCATTCTATAGTGTTGCACAGTGTTGATGCACCTCAAGTGAACAGTCTTGTTTATGTCAGAAGCTCCCCCCAAAATGGTCATTTGCAGTTCCAAATTTTCATTGTTGAAATCAGTTTAGAGGTGAGTGTATTAGCTAGTGTTAGAGAGAGGAAACATGAAGGAGGCAGATGTTTGGCCTAGAAGAGGCGGCAGTTTTAGATTGAGACAATTCGTGAGAACTGCAGTGGTCCAAAACAATGTTTGTGTAACTTTTTATTTCAGGGCTCGGTTAAAGGCCAGTTGTCACTGATCAGGGACCAGACAATACCTGATTCTGAGCGTGTGAAAGTAAACAAAGCAGTTCTTAGGGATGCAGACAAAATTGAGAAAGTCCTTAAACCTTTTTTTTTTTTTTTTTTTTAAGATTTTTTACTTATTTATTTGACAGAGAGAGAGAGAGAGGTCACAAGTAAGCAGAGAGGCAGGCAGAGAGAGACGGAAGCAGGCTCTCTGGCAAGCTGAGAACCTGATATGGGGCTTGATCCCAGGACCCTGAGACCATGACTTGAGCCAAAGACAGAAGCTTAACCCACTGAGCCACCCAGGCACCCCATCTTTTTCTTTTTTTAAACATCCTCATTGAAAATAAAAATCGTCATTGAAATATAACTCACTTATATTGAGGTGCCTGGATGGCTCAGTGGGTTAAAGCCTCTACCTTTGGCTCAGGTGAAGCATGGTCCCAGAGTCCTGGGATTGAGCCCTGCATTGGGCTCCCTGCTTAGCAGGGAGCCTACTTCCTCCTCTCTCTCTGCCTGCCTCTCTGCCTACTTGTGATCTTTGTGTGTCAAATAAATAAACAAAATCTTTAAAAAAAAAAATATATATATATATATATATATAACTCACATATAAAATTCACCCATTTAAAGTGTATACTTTAGTGGTTGTTAGTACATTCACAAAGTTGTGCAACCATCCCCACAAAAGTTTATAACATTTTCATCACCCTAAAAAGAAACCCTGTACCTTTAGCTGTGAATCTCTCCTAGTCCCACCCAAACCCTAGGCAAACACAAATATACTCTCTATAGATTTGCCTGTTCTAAATATTTCAGATAAGTAGGATCATGCAATATGTGGTCTTTCCTGACTGGCTGCTGTCACTTTCTGTACTATCTTCAAGGTTCATCTGTGGGCATACCTTGTAGAGTTTTGAAAAGTTTTTGCCAATCAGAGATCTTCTGAACTCAGCCTCCAGGCCCATTTCAGATGGATTCAGTTCAGATCAGATGGGCCTATCTCCATCCTCATTGTAATGTATTCCTCTTTAGACAGGAGTCAACACCCTAGACATACCTATCATAGGAGCAGGTCTTAGGAGGCTAGAAAACAATCTGACCAAGAAACAGTGACAAATCTGAGTAGATAACCAAAATATTCCCAAAAGATTTTCTAGGAAAACAAAAGCAAACCCACCACTGAAGGACTTTACTGTGAAATATTTTAGCTCAGTTTGTAATGAACTCAGCCAAGGTCAAGTTGCACCTCAAATGGGATTTTAGATGTACACTCTGTTAACAAGGTGCCCAGTGCAAGAGAACAAGAATTGCGATTGAATCTCAATGGATCCTCCATTCTTGCCAGTGTCTGGTTGCCAGTGACTACGAGGAGCACAAATATAATTGAGCAAGTTGGGTTTTATTGCTCATTTGCATTATAGAAAATCACACACCCTGGGGTCTTTAGGGTTTCTTAGTAAGAGGGTGTTAGAAAGAAATTAAAGGTTTTGGCTTGTGTGAAGTGATTTTAGGGAGGATTCACAGAAGTGATGGGGTCTGCTCAGGACTAGCGATATCAGTAAGCAGGGAAAACTATGATTATGTGTCTTTTTTTTTTTTTTTTTTTTAAAGTAATCTCTTCACCCAGTGTGAGGCTCAGACTCACGACCCCCAAGATCAAGAATCGCATGCTCTTCCATCTGAGCCAACCAGCCACCCCTGTGATTGTGTATCTAGGAAAAATATCTAACAAATATCTAGGATTGCCTACTAGTGGGAAGCTATAGCAGCAGTAATTTTTTTTTTTTTTTAAGATTTTATTTATTTATTTGACAGGCAGAGATCACAAGTAGGCCGAGATTCAGAAAGAGGAAGCAGGCTCCCTGCTGAGCAGAGAGCCTGATGCGGGGCTCAATCCCAGGACTCTGGGATCATGACCTGAGCTGAAGGCAGAGGCTTTAACCCACTGAGCCACCCAGGTGCCCCAATAACTTTTATTAGCTAGAGGGGGGATGTTTGGTATTCTTGTAATTGCACAATGACCTTGTTTTTGGCTGTGCTTAAACAAAATTATGTGTTTTGTCTCAGACCATTGTGACCTGGTCTGATGTTGTTATTCTGTGAGATTATCTGTGTCCAACATAAAGCGCCAGGGTCTAGCTGTGAACACCAGGCCCACTCCTTAGTGTCTGTGTTCAGGCCGGTTCCTGGATGTTAGGAGCTGCTTTTCTTTCTCAAGTATGAAATGAGATAATGTTTTAAAAACACATGGAAGAGTGGCTGGCACATGGTAAATGTTCAGTAGTGGATGGTCACTGGAGTTCTTTTTCACCACCCAGAAGAGTTTTTTATGTCTTGGGTACTTAAATAATGGTTAGCGGCAGAAAACAGGAATCCCTTTGATGCTACAAAAGCTATTATATACTACTAACTGATGGAAGAGAGTAGACTCTATCTTGATAAGATAACCCTTACCATATGAAGCTAATTGTCTCTATAAATCTGTTTCCTGTTTCATAAGGTGAGAAAATTCCATTTTTATAATTTAAGAAGCATCACTGTAACTCAAGGAAAGTAATGCTGTTTGTGTATCCTGCTCTTAAACTGTTTTAATTAAATTCCAATTCATATGATTATTTGTGTTATCATTGCCAAAACCATCACCTCGGGAAAAAGTTTAAAAGATTTTCATCAGGGGCGCCTGGGTGGCTCAGTGGGTTAAAGCCTCTTCCTTTAGCTCAGGTCATGATCCCAGGGTCCTGGGATTGAGCCCCGCATCGGGCTCTCTGCTCAGCAGGGAACCTGCTTCCACCTCTCTCTCTGCCTGCTTCTCTGCCTACTTGTGATCTCTGTCTGTCAAATAAATAAATAAAATCTTTAAAAAAAATAAAATAAAATCTTTAAAAAAAAAAAGATTTTCATCAATAGTTGCATAAGTGATATAACATTATTTGTGTGTTATAATGTCCACAGTATAGATAGAATTCTTAAAGTGTGCTTTTTAACTCTTAATTTAACTTGGAGTAGTTTTTATATTTAGCTTTTGGTGCATTAATAACCATGGGCAAGAGGAGAATGTTCTTTAAGAGGGGCCATCTGCTAGATGTAGATCTTTTTTAGCTTTTTCCTTTTTTTTTTTTTTTTTTTTTTTTTTTTTTTTTTTTTTTTTTATAATTTCTTTTTTTTTTTTTTTTTAAGATTTTATTTATTTATTTGACAGAGAGAAATCACAAGTAGATGGAGAGGCAGGCAGAGAGAGAGAGAGGGAAGCAGGCTCTCTGCTGAGCAGGGAGCCCGATGTGGGACTCGATCCCAGGACTCCGAGATCATGAAGCGAAGGCAGTGGCTTTTTAAGCAAACTCTTGACAGTGCTAGAATCCATCCAAAGCAGTGTGGTTTTTACTTCCACTTCTCCAAGACTCCACCCCTGCCCCACCTAGAAGTAGTGTGGTCTGATTGTGAGAAGCAAATGTCAGATCAGTCTTCCTGACTTGCTCTAGTCACACCTCTAGTCCTTTTTTGCAGGTCTTTGCCTATAAGCTTTAATATTGTCTGCACTCTGAATAGCTGCAGAATACTGCTATAAAGAAGATTTTTGTGTGTCCATGGTGACCAGGTCCAAATACTGGGATTTTTCCAGTTTTTATCCTAGGACAGATTGAAATGTTAGTGTTTAGTTCCCTTTAAGGAAAAAATGAGAATGGGGAAGGAAATGTTGACAAGTGAACAGTTTTCTTAAATTAGCAGTATCTGGTCCCCCAATCTGTATTAAAAACAAATCAAAAGGATTGGGAATAAGTTGGGCAAGTAGATATGAGGAAAAGCATACAAAGATTTTAACAGTAAGGGAAAGAGAAAATGAAAAGGCATACAGAAATGCTAAACACACACCAGTGAGAGTGAGGTTGGGTGTGGGAGAGAAGTGTGTAGGAAGAATATAGATGCAGTTGGGGATGGATGTAAATGCACATAGTCCTGTGTCCTTTCAAAAATCTCTATCAGTGTATTAGAATAGTAATATAGTAATTGGTGTCCTTGTGATGTTTGCCATGAGTCATCAAGAAACAATTATATTTAGTGTTCTTAAGAAATCAAGGCAGACTGTCACAAATTTTCTAGCACAAATGACTTAAAGTAAGTTTGGATGCCTTTACAGCAATTAGGTTATTTTTTGGGGAAAATTTTACTTAAGTGGAAAATGTATTCATTTCTTAATAATGTCAGCTAATTCAAGCGTTCCAAAGGGGAAAACTGAAGTACTGGATTCTACGTTTTCATCAGAAGGAAATTTCACACTAACTCTCTAATAACATGATATTTATTAAATATCCACATGTATATGGTATTGTTCAAACTGTTACAAACTAGTTTGTTTTAGCTTTCATTAAAATATTGCAACCAAAAGCATGCTTGCTGTTACAGTGGACTATACAACTTGAGTTCAGATTTGTTCATTTGGTAAAGCACAGCTTATTTGCGTACGATAAATACATTGGCAAAGTTCAGTCTTTGAGAACAGGATAGGTTGTGCGGATCTTCCTCCCACTAAAAACAACATGGGGCTTTTTTTAGTATTTGAAAAATAGTCGGGGAACTGCCAAGTTAAACGTGGGGTAAGGGGAGCCCAACCCAGAAAGGTAAATGTATATCAGAGCACTAAAACCAGTTGTTTCCTAAGACATTTGCCAGAACACAAAGGGGATTTGGTTCATTAACTCAAAGATCAAGGCAAACAGAAGTTAAGGCTCAGAGCATGTGAAAGTTATATGAAATCCTAGAGACCTTGCTTTACACTGAGTAGGGACCCCAAAGGACTTCCCCACTACAACCAAATTGGCTTCCCTTCCTCCAGACCCCAGAAGACTATAGAAATAGCTGCCTTGGCAGTGGGCAGAGTAGAAAATGGGAAGGAAAAGGGGTAAAAAAACACATCTCTGCGAAGTTGTGGCCACTGACCAGCCCTCTTGCAGATTTAGATCCTGATCTAATAGTTGCACAAGTGGGCCAGGGAATTTCAGTGAATTTGGTGTAGATAGTGGCCTCCAGGAACATAGCAGAAGCAAACATAAAGCTTCTCTGGAAGAGGGCATATCCATCCTAAGCTAAGCAAATCATGTCTCTACATACCATTTTTAAGGGCAGTAACCACTGTGAAAAACAACTGAGGCCCACAAGGAAACAGCAGAGAAAAAAACAACAGTATAACAAAAACAGGTAGCAGAAATGCATTGGTGCTTAGTTTTCACACACAGATACAAAATGCATATGCTTACCAAGTTTTAATGAAATAAACCTGAACAATAATTACAGACAATAGTATACTGTGAAAAGTTGTAGCAGATTTGGCAGGGGCTTCGGGGGGATAAGTAGGTCTTCTAGAAAAGAAAAAAGTAACCAAAAATAAAGAACTGTTAGCATTTTGACAGCAGATTGGATTTTGCAGGAGAGAGAATGGGTGAATCAGAAGATAAAAGAAGTCACCTGTGGGATGCCTAGGTGACTCAGTTGGTTAAGTGTCTCGCTTCAGCTCAGGTAATGATCCCCGTGATCAAGTCCTACGTCGGCCTCCGTTGCTCAACAGAGAGCCTCCCTCTTCCTCTGCCTGCTGCTCCCTGCTTGTGCGTGCACATGTTCTTTCTCTCTCTCTCTCTCTCTCTGACAAATAAATCGTTAAAAGAAAGGAAGAAATCACCTGAATGCTGCCTAGAAAGAGACTGTATTAGTGTATCTCCAGATCATGGGGGGGTATGTATATAGGAGATTTCTTAGGATGGATTCACTCACATGATTATGGAGGATAAGTCCCACAGTCTACCATCTACCAGCTGGAGGCCCTGGAAAGCCCATGATGTCATTCCAGTACAAATTCGAAGGTCTGAGAACTGGAGGGCTGATGGTATAAGTCTCAAGTCCAGAGGCCCAAGAACTGGTAGTTCTGGTGTCCAAGAACAAAAGATGGATACCCCAGCTCAAGCAAAGACAGAGCAAATTTGCCCTTCTACCTTTTCTATTCTGGCCTCAACAGATTGGATGAAACACCCACAGACACTTGCCATCAACTCCATTGGTGAGGACAGTCTTCTTTACTCAGTCTGCTGATTGAAATGCTCATATTTTCCAGAAATGTTCTTACAGATATACCCAGCAATAATGTTTTACCAGGTATCCTAGCATCCTTAGCCCAGTCAAGTTGATGCACAAAATTAACCATCACAGGGACAATGGCAGAAACTACTACGAAGAAGAGAATAAAGGTTATGGATGATACAAATGTAGGTTTGATGAAGCCCTAAGAAGAGAAGAGAAAATGGCTGAGAATTTTCTAGAATTGGTGAAAAACACCAATCCATAGATTAGAGGCCAGCAAATCCCAAATAGAAATAATAAAAATACAAACCTAGGCACATTATAGAGAAAATAGAGAAAAGACAAAATAAGACATTACCTTCGGAAGAATGACTTCTGAAACCAGTGGAATAATATCCTCAGTGTGCTAAAAGAAAATTATAACTGTCAATTTTCATGCATAGTGAAAATACCTCTCAAGAATGAAGGTGAAATAAAGATATTTTCAAAGAAACAAAAAATTTATCATCACAAATCCTCACTAAAGAAAATTCTTAACAGTGGACTTCAGGCAAAAGCAAAGTAAGCACTGATGGAAAGTCTAATATACCAGAAGTAATGAAGAGCAAAGGAAAGGTAAAATAGATGGACAAATATTGGTAAACATTACTTGCATAAAAGTAATGATATTTTGTGGGACTTCATCAAAGCGAAGTAAAATATCACAATAATTCATAAGTTGCAGAATGAAAGTGTAGAAAAATGGAGTTAAACTGTTCTAAGATCCTTAATGTTCAAAAGTTTTAATTTCAGAATTTGGTAATTATGTGTCTGATTTCCAAAGTAACCAGTAAAAATAGGGAAAGATTATATAATTTCCAAACTAAAGAGAGGAAATAGAATGATAATTATCATTTATGTCTAACACACTCATTTTAAAATGTATAAAGAAATGCAAAGGGCCAAGAATAGCCAAGGAGTTCAGGAAGCAAATGAACAAGGTGAGAAGACTTACTGCCCTATCTGATAGAAAAGCTCTGGTAACTGAAGATTGGCATTGATGTAAGTTCAGACAAGCGGATGGGACTAATGGAACCTGGAAACAGACCCATACACTTAGAGGCCTGCAGAACAGAGAAGAAAAGACAGACATTTCAGGAAATGTGTTTGATTATGAAATCAGCTCCAGGTGGATTAAAGAAAAGACCTAAATGTCAAGGGCAAATGTTTGATAAGATTACCTGAGATGAGGAAGGATTTTTTTTTTTTAAGATTTTATATTTAAGTAATCTCAACACTCAACATGGGCTTGAGTTCACAACCCTGAGATCAAGAGTCATATGCTCCACCAAATGAGCCAGCCAGGCACCCAAGGATTTTTAAAAACAACACCAAAAAGACACAGCTATGAAGGAAAATAATTACAAATTCAGTTCAATTAAAATTTAAATTTTTGGTCATCTAAAGATAAGCCATAGAAGTGAGAAAAATATTTCTAACATGTATCACTGAAATATGAAAAAATTCATAATAAAAAGCAGACGACTCAGTAACAAGCCTCGAACAGGCATTTCACAAAACGGGGGGTTCAGTAAATAAGTGTGCTCAACCTCACTAGCAATAGGGAAATAAAACTCAAGCCACAGTGAAATATTGCTACATACCCACCAGATCGGTGAAATTTTAAAAATTCGACAAGACCCAAGTTTTTTGCTAAGGAGGTAGAATGATAGAACTCTCATACATTGCAAGTAGTGATATAAATTTAGTATGATCACTTTGGAAGAGTTTAGCATTTTCTAATAAAGATACACATATCCAATGACCCAGCAATTTTTTTTTAAGATTTTAAAATTTATTTGAGAGAAACAGCACAAGTGGGAGGGAGGGGAGAAGCAGGCTGCCTGCTGAGCAGGGAGCCCAATATGAGGCTTGATCCCAGGACCCTGAGATCATGACCTGAGCTGAAGGCAGATGTTTAACCAACTGAGCCACCCAGTGCCCCAAACCAGCAATTTCATTCCTAAGTATAGGTACCCTTAAAAAAAAGCATTATGTTACATGTACAAGAATATTCACAGCAGCATTGTTCATGGTAGCCTGAAACTGTACATTGAGTGAAATGGCTAGATTATGACTATTACAGTGTAAACTTTCACCTGTAATAGCATGGATCGGTCCACAGTATTGAAGGAAAGAAGACTTAAGAGTGCATTCCAGTGTAATTCATATAAAGTTTGTAAGCAGTAATACTAAACTATATACTGTCGTTGGTGAGGGCGGCTGATTTTCTGTAAAGGGCATGATAGTAAGTATTTTAGACTTAGCTGCCATGTGGTCTCTGTCGCAGCTGCAATGACTCTGCTGTGCCACTGGTGTAAAAGCAGCCCTAGATGGTTCATGGCTGTGTTGCAGCAAGAGCCAACCCATAGTTTACAAGTACACATGTTGGAAATAAAAGTACTTTTAAAAGGAAAAGGGGAAGGAAATGAGGTCCATGAAAGATAGAAGAGTGGTTATTACTTGGAAGGAAGAAGTTTTGGTTTGTGATCCAGGCAGGGTAAATGGGGACTTACGGGATGCTGGCAGTGTTTTAGTGAGACTCGTATGAAGGTTGCACAGATACATACTCACTTTATAGCTGTCTCTTGAATTCTATGTAGAAGTTCTATGTGTATGTCACAATAAAGTCTTGAAAAGTAAAAATAGTGCTTCCTTACATGATTTAATTTTATGCAAATTTTTGTTTAGTTTACATTTGAATTTGCTTGTTTCTGAAATTTATTATTTGTTCCTAAAAGAATTTAAGTAGTAATATAAGGCTGTTGTCTTACATCTGATTTCTGTAAAAGATTTCTTTATGTTCTGTGTTTTAGGGGCTTGGTGATACAGATTGCAGTTAATATCTTGGCTCATTTATACCACAGTATTGACAGCTGTCCTCTTTTTGTCCTTCTGTTCACAGGTTCAGTAGATGAAGGTGTCACTGAAGGGTTACCTACACTTCAAAGCACTTCTAGCACTAATGCTCATGCAGATGATGATGATCGGTTAGTACTGACATAGTATGTTGTTTTCTTATAAAGGGGGATTGCAACTGTAAATCCAAACATTTTAACTATATAATTTTAATTATATAAGAAGTTTATTGGTACCTCATTTTATTTTTCAGAGCAAAGAGGTCATTACATCATGAATTAGACCACCTATACAGGGTTTTTTTGGCATTGAAAACAGCCCAGGCCCATTACCTTTAAATAGTTTCTGTATCAGGGATTGGTGAACTGTGAACCACAGGCCAATTCCAGTTCACCACCTAATTTGTAAATCAAGTGTTCCCATAAAGCCACACTCATTTGTTTATGTATTGTCTGTGAATGCTCAGGTTGAGTGGTTGAAACAGAGATGAAAGCCAAAAATATTTATTATTTAACTTACTACATAGAATGATGCCAAATGCTCCTCTACATACCCATAATTCACAAGTCATTATCTTCAAACTGTCCCTCCCTTCTTCATATTTTCACATAGATGTATAAGGGGCTTCCAGACTTAACATGGCCAAGACCCGTAACTCCCCACCTAAATCCCGGTCATCCAGTCTTACCTATCTCTAAAGAGCATTGTCATTAGTTAAATGTAGAAAAGCACAGCATTGAGAAATATTAGGAACTATTTGGTATATGGTGTATTTGGGGAATATGAGAAAAAATGAGGCTGGAAGAGTACACAGAACCCAGATCATAAGGAGTCTCCTATGCCTCGCAAAGGGTTTAGACTTTGAAGGTAGCAGTGAGCCGTTGCAAGATTTTAAAGAGGGGGCTGATTTAATCAGATCACTGTGAAGCAAGCAGAAGGATAGATGGGGGGGGTTGGGGGGCATAAAGAGAGGGAGTGTATTGATGAAGACCTAAATTAAAGCAATATTAGGAAGGAAAGTATTAGAGAGATTAACGGTACCTGAGGTAAAATCATTTATATGTTACTTAAGATGCCAGACATTCTGGACAATAACATTGTTTTTCATATTGCTATAAATGAAACTTTTAATGTAACACTTAAGCTCTCAAAAAGTCATTTTTTCTTCTGTTCATTTTTAAGTTATACAGAAATATTTATTCAACTTAAAAATCAGAATCTGGTTGCCTTCTTTGGTCTGTTTTTTTAGATTGGAAAATGTTCAATATCCCTACCAACTCTACATTGCTCCTTCTACCAGCAGTACAGAACGACCAAGTCCAAATGGTCCAGATAGACCTTTTCAGTGTCCAACTTGTGGGGTACGATTCACCCGTATTCAGAACTTAAAACAGCACATGCTCATCCACTCAGGTAATGCCACCTTCCCTATTGTTGCATAAATGAGTACTTGAAACATATTTAGAAATCCCAGTTAAAAATAGAAAACAGTGTTTTTGAAGTTTAAAAAATATGTCTCTAAGACATTGGGGAGGTATGTGCTATGGTGAGTGCTTTGAATTATGTAAGACTGATGAATCATAGACTTGTATCCCTGAAATAAATACTACATTCTATGTTAATAAAAAAATATATGTATCTCTGAGAAGTCAGATAAGCCTTACTTATTCTGTTGCTTAAATGGTACAGTATGAGAAAGCTTAGCACATTTGCCATAGGCCTAAGTATTTAGATTAAAACTTGAAGGGCTGTGTGTGTATAATACATAAATAAAAGGGATATATTAGTTGTGTGTATATGTACAATAGAGAAGCACAAATACTGTTTCTCTATTGAAGCAGATAGAGCAGATGAAATTAAAAGGGTATCTATTGGGGCACCTGGGTGGCTCATGGTAACGTTAAGCCTCTGCTTTCGGCTCAGGTCATAATCTCAGAGTCTTGGGATCGAGCCCCGCAACGGGCTCTCTGCTCAGCGGGGATCCTGCTTCCTCTCTCTCTGTGTCTCTCTGTGTACTTGTGATCTCTTTCTCTGTGTCAAATAAATAAAATCTTTTTTTTTTTTTTTTGAAAAGGTATTTATTGATGTTCTTTGTACTATTCTTGTAACTTTTCTTTAAGGGTTGGACTTATTTCCAAATAAGTTTTTTTTTTTTAAATCTAATAACCATAATTTAATTTCAGTTCTGCAATCCTAAATTTCTCTGTACCCTGATTAATCAGCTTTGTATTATTTATTAGTATAAAAGAGATTTTTAATAAATGATGCTTAGTACAGATTTAAAATTTAGTTCAGTGATCACATAAAGGCAACAAAATTCTCGTGGGTAAACACTGACCTCTGATAGAGTAAGAAATCTTTGCAACTGTTTTCATCTGTGTTTTTATCTTACTTTCCTGTGCCCTGGCTAGTTCTAATAGTCCTTGAGCTAACATCAATTCCCTATGACTTTATTTAAATCAACAGATTATATTTTGAAGGTTTTTAAAAATTTTGCCAAAACTGTGATAGTTAATTGGAAGAGACAATTAATATACTTTATAATTCACATATTAGTTTCTATATCTTTTTCTGTCACTTTACATTAAAGGCCCAGAAACCCACTTTGCCAAGTGATAGTTCTACCATCATTATTAATTATGTTCAGAGATGTTAGAATTTTCCTTTTTTCTTCTCATTTCTCTCCCAGGTAGGGAATGAAAAGTAGGTCCTTTTTCCGTCTTTTCAGTATAAACAATACTACTTTAATGAAATTGAAATAACAGTGTTTTATGGAGTTTTTAATTCTGTTTAAATACTGTGATTAAATCATCTATAAAATAGATGTTCAGTATAAACAAGTTTACCTCTCCCTCTAATGCCTTTCTCTCTTTCTTTCTTTCTTTCCTTCTAAGCACTGTGACTTTTCAGATGTTCTTTACCTTTTCTGAGATGTTGAATTGGAATCCATTTTTGCTGATTTTTGTCTTTTTAAATTACCTATTGCTACAAAATTATAATTCAGAAATTTGTGAGGTTTGTGACCTTTCGTTTTATTTTGTTTTTTAGATAATATTTTGTTTTGCTTAATTTTGTAGGAATTAAACCATTTCAGTGTGACCGCTGTGGGAAAAAGTTCACCAGGGCTTACTCGCTAAAGATGCATCGCCTAAAGCATGAAGGTAAACGCTGTTTCCGGTGCCAGATATGTAGTGCCACTTTCACTTCCTTCGGGGAATATAAACACCACATGAGGGTTTCCCGGCACATTATCCGCAAGCCTCGGATTTACGAGTGCAAAACATGTGGCGCCATGTTCACCAACTCTGGAAATTTAATCGTGCACCTGAGGAGTCTGAACCATGAAGCGTCAGAGCTAGCAAACTACTTCCAGAGCAGGTGAGGTGCACAACAAAAACGAACCAGGAAAACTGCTGACTAAACTCTCTTTTCCTGCTTTTAGGGCAGCCTGCTGTGTTTTTTATCAGGTTGCCAGCTAATCAGTCACATTCCTTTTAAATTCCCACTGTCCATACTCTGATCCCATGATCTGATAAAATTTTGCTGAATCTTCTAAGTTTATACAATTATAAATATTTTTCTAGTTGGTATTGGAAATTTTTCCCTACAGAAGTAGACTGCTTACCTCTTGCTTTGTCTTTTTGTTTTGTTTTTTGTGTTTTTGTTTTTTCAATAACATAGGGTTAAAGTAATATGGACCATACTGGAAAATTTACCATGTTGGATGATCTTAGTGATACTGAATTACTTCAGACTCTTTGGATGTCATAAAATTTTTGACCACTTCTCATTTTTTAAAATTCTATATAAAGGAACATATATTTACCAATAAAGAAAGAAACTTCAATAGCAACTATGATGGATATGATTCTTTAGATCAAATTTTCTTTTTCAATTTAAAGCTCCATGCTTTTAATATTAATAATTTATTATAATAGAATTCCTTTCTGATTTATAGAGTATCCAAGGAAATCAGGTTCTAGTTCTGCCTCTACCACTAACTGCTGTTATGATTGAACGTGTCACTTTACAAATGAAGAAGCTTGAAACATAGAGAAAGATAAAATGTAAGCTTTAAAGATGATTTCTAAGGTCTCTAGATATAAAATTCTGTCATCTTTTTTAAATATTTTATCATAAATACACATCTGTAGGAATCCTTTGTTTTTTATCAAATGAAATCTTCCTAAACCTTTACATTTTAAATCATCTTTATTTTTTAAATCTTATTTTTTAATAAATTCTAAATTTTTTTTTTTTTTTTTAAAGATTTTTTTATTTTTATTTATTTGTCAGAGAGAGAGTGAGCGAGCATCTGGAAGGCAAGTCAGAGGGAGAAGCAGGCTTACTCGATCCCAGGACGCTGGGATCATGACCTGAGCCGAAGGCAGCTGCTTAACCAACTGAGCCACCCAGGCGTCCCAATAAATTCTAAATTATTGCTAGATAAATTCTGTTTTTCTCCCCAAACCTGACATTCATGTTATTTAATCATGTCTGAATGTCTGGTTGTCCTATCATTAAACCTAAATTCTTTTTTTTTTTTTTTTAAGATTTTATTTATTTACTTGACAAAGAGAGATCACAAGTAGGCAGAGAGGCAGGCAGAGAGAGAGAGGAGGAAGCAGGCTCCCTGCCGAGCAGAGAGCCCGATGCGGGACTCGATCCCAGGACCCTGAGATCATGACTGGAGCCGAAGGCAGCGGCTTAACCCACTGAACCCACTGAGCCACCCAGGCACCCACTAAACCTAAATTCTACATGTCTTATCAAACATTGTTTGTTCATAACGAAAATAGTGTCTCAGTTAACCACTCCTGTTGCCTGTATCTTCCCTATTCAGAGCCCTCTACTGTCCATTCCTCTAACACCTGAAGACTTTAGAAAATACAACATAGGGCATTTTAAATTGTTTTGCAGATGAACAGATTTTAATTTTTTATTAATACTGGACAATCAAATTATAAAATATCCTTCTTAAATGCATTAGTTATTGACATTCCTAGCAGAATGAGCTTGTTTAGCTTAACAAAGATTTAATTAAAGCATCTAAGATTTATAATGTTTATTCTTTTACCAAAAAATGCATATAGTAGAAAATTTAGTAAATGTAGGAAAGTATAAAATATAAGAAACTATAATATTTTCTGATCTAACCACTTAGGGATAATACCCACTGTTGTTAAAATTTGGGTATATTTTACTGTCCATATTCAAAAATTAAATACTTAATTACTCTACTAATAGAATATTAAATATTTTCAATATTAACACTTCCTGAGGACTAATATATAACCAGTCTCATGACATTTTCAAATATAATGCCTTTTATGCTCAAGGACTTAAAAAGCTAAGTTGATATACCTCTTAATTAGTATATAATCCAAGAAAGGTTAAGCAGAAGTTATTCACATGATCTTTGCTTAAGTGAGCATGCGAATTACATTTGTTTGTATACGGAAACTCTTCTACATAGAACAAGAAAGTCTGTTTAGGTGTCTAAAATGACAGTGGAGGTGATAATCTTATCTATTGGTGGTAGAGAGAATTGATGTACTTTGGTTCTAATGGATACTATTGGTTCATATTTAGTTTAGAAATTGAACATCCTGAATTATAACCAATCAACAATTAGAGAAATGAAAAATCCCAATCTTGTTTTACAAATCAGGTCTTTTTATTGTGGCTAATTTATTACTTGTTTGAAAATTAACTCCCTCTTTCATCCTTTGCCTCTTATCTAGTGATTTCCTAGTACCGGACTACTTAAACCAGGAGCAAGAAGAAACCCTTGTTCAGTATGATCTTGGAGAACACAGTTTTGAAAGCAACTCCTCTGTTCAAATGCCTGTAATTTCGCAGGTCTCCTCGACCCAGAATTGTGAAAGCACTTTCCCCTTGGGGTCTCTTGGTGGGCTGGCAGAAAAAGAGGAAGAAATGCCAGAGCAGCCAAAGACCAGTGCTTGTACTGAGGCAACCAGAGATGACCCCCCAAAATCAGAGCTGTCTTCTATAACCATTGAATAATTTCATGGTTTGGCTTCATTTTTGGTTTTTGGAAAGTGCCTGTGCTTGGTCTTGTACTTTTAAATTTAATTTTTTAAACAAAAAAGAGTTTAGGAAAGAATTTCCCTTTTTACTTTGTAAGCCCCGCAACTGACGTTTTATTTTTCGTTTTATTTTTCGTGACTGAGAGATTGCTTCTGTAAGTGCACACTAACATGATGTTGAAACATAATTGAAACTGAGACTTAAGGAGAACCAGTAGACTTTAAGGCCTCTGTCAGTTTCTTCTTCCATTATTAAAAGTGGGCTAATGAGATCATGAGGTAAAGAAGAATTCAGATGATTGTTGACCTTCCTGAGATGAAAGGGTACACCAGAAACAAATTACTAAACATAATTTGACAGGTAGCCTGAGTAGATATTTGCTCTTTATGCACAAGATGTTGTACAATATTTTGTAAAGCCTGTTGGTTTTGGAAATATTTACGGTAAGCTTTCTTAAAAATTATTAGGGTAAATGCTTCTGAAATCCAATGTACTCTTTTTTTTTTTCATTTCTTTGTCATTTCTATTATTTTTCACGGTAAAAATAATAGTTTTGGGAGAGGCAGTCCCTGAACTTTTTTTAGTACCACTCCAAATAATCTTTCTTCTATGAAGTCGGAGAACCATGATTGAGAATAGTCAGGCTGTGCATGAAATGACCAGGAGTGGGAAATGAAGTATACATAAATCTCAGCTTTATAGGAACTCTTTTAATACTGCTTTTCTGACTAAAATTGTTGTTTACCTGGTCTCTGAATGTTAGTGCCTGGCTAATTAGGTCATTGCCTAAATCATTTTCCTCTTGCCCCATGAACAGTACTTCCTCTTGCATATACTGGCATGATATCATATAAGGGAAAAATATTGGAGATATTCTATATTTTATATATAGGCTTATGTAATCTTGGGGATGTTTCTATTGTGCTGATTTGGACAAAATAAAAGAATTCTCTGTTAAGGCTACGTTCTTAACCCAATTAAGATTGTTTACAAAATTCCTTATGTCAGTGATACTTTGTTTTTTGTTCCCAAAATATTTTTAGACATTGCCAAGTTCATTAAAAGGGTTAGTGTAGGTTTTACACAATGTAAGCAATAATGTAAAAGATAAGAAGAGGCTTTAAATTAATGATCTATGACTCATTAATCTGGGGGGAAAGAATCGTTAAAACTAAAACTAAAACCTTAAATTAATATCACTTCTTTTGCTGCTAAAAAAATGAAACTTCCTGTTTATAGTTGAAATTTATGTGATACTCTAGACTGGAGTATACTTTTCATCTAGTGCCATTAAAGCATCACTGACCTTGATCCTAAATATTCATGAGTCCATAGACAACTTCTGAATAACTTTTTTCTGTGTATATTCCCAAACTTTAATAATTATAAGAACACCTGATTAAATTAGAAAAAGAAACTAAATACAGTTTTTTATTCAAAACACATGTTCTGAATTTTGTCCAGGTGCTAGACCTTAATAATAAAATTAATTTTTAAGTTCTAGTGATTTTACTTGTTTCATTTTTTTAATTGGCTAATTCTGTGATTGATTTTCCTCCCACAAATGTAAAGGAAGGGAAAGTAAATGCATTGAAGATTTTTTTTTCAGGTAACATTCTTTTTCTTGATTCTGCTGTCTTGAACTTGTTTTTGACTCCTTATCTCCATCTTGAACATTTTTTCCCCCTTTGCTCCCAAACACAGGTATATTACCTTCAGGAAGAACAACATACTCAAATTATGATGGGCTTCCACCGTTTATGCTTCTTTACTAGTAGGGTTGAATTACATTTTTTGCAACAGACTGAGATACTTAATTTGTAACAGTACTGCTGTGTCTCAGCTAGAAAGGTCAGGAATTTTTATTTTTAATGTCCTACATATTCTTGAAAATTGTTCTGCCTACCAATGGATAAGCCTTGGAGTTAATTTTAAAATCTTACATTGGCAAAATAAAAACTAGGTAAAATTATGGCCAGGAATCATTGTTGCCTTCAGTTCTAAGAGTTATTTTTTTTTTAAGGGTGTGAAAAGAAGGAAGGAAGAAAAAACAGAAAGAAATAGGGTTTAAAAAAAAAAACCAAAATCGGGGATTTTTATGGTTGAAAGTGTTAAAACACGTCCCCTATTCTGAGAACTCTACATTAAAAGAGCCCACAATTTTGGCAGCTCAAAAGTGGTCTGTATTCTCAGAAATGTAGGATTACCACTACTGGCTCTTCTTTCCCAAATGGAAACTTTAGATTTTCATTGGTAATTACGGATTGCACAGCTTTTCAAGTTTAATGAAAAATTTGAATATATTATGAAAATGTGTACTTGGTTTGTTTATTCCCCAAATCTTATCAATACAGGTAGCTAACTAGTATTTAACATAAAGTGATATAAACAAAAGCCTTTTTTTTCTTTCATTGAGGCTCTACATTTTTCTTGATAGACAGCTTAAGGATTTTTAGCTTATGGATCTGTTTTAGGAAACTAAGCCGCAAGGTATAATTGTATATAGTGTTATTTAGGTTTATTTAAAATTCATCGGAGAGGGATACCCGAATGTATAATTTTTACCAGAATATATGAAAAAGATTGCAAAGAGATGAAAGCTAGTTACATTATCCCATCCATTAGGGATTGCCAGTGAAACTAAACAAAAAATTCCAGTTTAGAATACTTAAGTATAGCTATCTTTGTTAGGGCCCAGGAGGGTAACTTTCTGATATTTAAAGGGCTTAAATTTTAGGATGCAGGATAAATTGCCTTTTTAAAAACGAGTATTTTATACAAGAAAAGCATTTATTTTACATTTTTATGCTACCAAATAGATGAGATACACTTTAGAAATGAGTAAAGATGCTCGCTGTGATACTGGATGTTACAGCTCCTACGGTCGTTCTTTCCATTTTTAAGGGTGTGTTCTAACAAGGAGGCGTCTAGCGTGACCGTGATTGTAATAATTCAGAAACAAAAGGATTAATACTGGGGGGGTTATGTGAAGTTTTTAGAAATGGATACAGATGGAGATTTTCATCCACAAATACATTTAAATGAATTTCTCTTACTTGGAATTTCAAGTAATCATCTTAATTTTTATTTCACATAATTAGTTGCACATTAAGTTACACTGCCAGTTTTTAAAGTTCTCAATTTCAGTGAGACAAAGTGTACTAAAATGTTTAAATAGCCTCATTCAGTCTTATATTTTAGCCTTTCAGCAACCATTCTGGATTAAGTAATTTGGATCCATGATACGACACATGCCCTTTGATTTTTAAAAACAAACAGAAAAATGTGTTTTGTTAAAATATTTTTTCAAATGGAATGGACTAGTCAGCATATCTAATGCAGTATCATTGGTAGCTCTGTTACCTTCTGACTACTGAGCCAGACTCTCCCCATTGTATAAATGAGTCCCTGGGAACCTTTGGAAGCTGTATTAACTCTTTCAGTCTTTTATTTGATCTTCTGTTTTATTTTTGTATTCAGTCTAGATAGAGGCCAGTTATCTTGGTTAGCGGCTTTTATTTTGAAGATTCTCAGATCTTTAGTCTCTTAGTTTTGTAGTCCCTAAAAAAAAATTATAAGGTAATAGCAACTCTGTACTGTACCACATGGAGAAAATCATTGTTATTGCTTGATGAATCAAGTCCTGAAATTGTAATATCTTAACAGAAAGGAGTTTGAGGTTTGTTGAATTGACGAAGAGAATTAGAAGCTTTCATGTGGCACTTATCCTATTTTCACTCATCTGTAAAATGTGAAGCTATAACTCTGAAATATACATCCAAGTGAGGGAGAATAGTTTTCTAGATATTAATATTAATGGCAAGGGGAGTGACTGGTAAAGTTTGCATTTGGAAGCAACCCAAAGTTGTTAAAAGGTAATAAATATGATTTTCACTATAAGTTATTGACATAAGATGCTTTATTTATAATATATACAGATTTTAAAAGTAACTGGAAGAAAAGTGTATAGAAACTAGATTTTTCTTAAGCAGTGGCACAAAATTGGGGAGAGTTCTATTATAGTAAACACATCTATGAAGAATATTTATAGCTAAGCATACTCCTTTAGCTTTAAGCTAAAATCTCAAAATTTAAACTTATTTTTTATTTTGCTTATACCCACTTTTTTAATGTCATTTTACTTGTGGTGATATAGGCTGTTTTTATTTGGAAAGCCCTTAGCAAGCTGAATTTGCCAAAAGCAATAATGGTTAAGATTAAACAATGAAGTGGAATTGAATGAATTTCCAGGTTCAACTAAGGAACAGACATTTTGTGGATATTTTATTCTTCGATTATAAAGGCTGAAATTTATTAATGGAGGAGTTAAGCTTATATCAGATTATGGGATATAGACTCTTAGTGACATCCTAGTTGTACTTTTTTTTTTTTTAACCTCATACTAAACTAATACAGTTAGATATATCCACTACATTGTAGTGATTATATTTTTATGACAGAAAAAAACAGTTCCAGGTCTTTACAGGTAGTCTCTGCAGAGATGTCAGGCAGTGTTATGGACTCTCAGTTTGGCGGTATCCAAAATACAAAACTGCCTTAAAGTGCTCGTGCTACTTTAAGCAAACTTCCTCTGTGCAGGCCCCATGCCAGTTACAACTAGTACCAAGGTTCTTGTGTACATAATAGTTTACAAAGAATTTAAAAGTTGAGACCATTGACTGAAAACAGAAACTTTTTTTTAAAAATGTTTTTAACTTTAAAAATTTTAATTTCAGTTTGAAGTGCCTGGTTTATAAAATCTAATTCTTTGATTATTGCCTTTCTATTTTAAATTGACTAATTTTGCTAAGTAAGCTTAAAGCCCTGGATTCAGTTGTGATGATTTATTGACAAAATCGCTGCTTGATTGTTTGAGGGGCTAGTGTCATGACTTTTATTACATTATCCTTGTTTTTCCAAATGCTGGTCTAACTATATCCAGATTTCGTAATCCAGTTAAACAAGCTAAAAAATCATCCTGTAATTGTATGTTCAGGTTACCAAAGTACATCACCTTCTAAGGAAGGATAAATCTTCCCTGCTTTAAGAGGAGCCAGTCAACTCACTTTAACACGTTTCCAACGGCATTAGTGGAAGCTGTGTTCATTTAGAGGTGGGAAGCCTTTCATGCAGTTCCTAGAAACATCTGTTTTCTAGAAAGAACCTTTTCTGTGATTAGATTATAAATGTGTTTTCTCTAAAAGCTTTGCTTTATTTCAGTTATCAATTTAATTTTCAAGTTGATAGATGCTATGTAAGGTCTCTCATACTGAGAGTAGTCCATTAAATTACTGAAAGTTGCACTGCTTTTCATCTTTCAGGTGCCTGAAATGAATGCCACCAGGTATTTGGAAGGAGTAAGATCATAAACTGTATTCATTTTCTTCCTTATACAAAGTGATGTCTTCTAATGCATATATTTCAAGATAAAAAGAAAAAAAAAAACAGCCCTTAATAGAGCGAAATTTGGTTTTGATCCAAGTCCCAATAATATATTTGATTTTTCTGTTGTTACTGGTGCCTCCTGTTGCATCAGATAGCGATTGCCTGCCTCTTTATAGGGCACCCTTGTGGCACCTTATGTCCAATTGGAAGATAGTGTATGGCTTCTTTGTGCCTCTACTATCTTTTCAAAAGCCATTTTATAAAAATCCTAGGTAGCCTATTTTAATATTTAAATATATATATTTGTGAGATACTTTTAGAATAGACTTTTTTTTTTTTACTTTGAAATTCCTGTATTCTCATTTTTAAGAGTAAATTAAAATTTTCCAGGATTAGAACTTGTCTTTTTCCACAGCAGCATAATGAGAAAGATTGAAATTGAAATTGACCATACTTCAGTGATAGAAAAAATTGATGTCTGGTTACAGGAGACAGATATGAAGGAAAAAATTGTTTTGATGTCACAGAAATGAATTTTTAAATGAAATTGTGGTTTTGTTTCTGTAATTTCATATTTGCTGCTACAGTAGCTCAATAATTTTACAGAGCTAACATACAAATCTGGCTCCATTTAAAAACTGGAGTACTTTCTAGTACAACCAGCCTGGGAGGAAACTGCGCATCACAGTTTTCCAGATGGGTGACTGACTGCTTTGTTTAGCCAATGCATGCTTAATATTTTCCTATAGGCCAGCATCAAGAAGTCTGGGGGAAACTTTTTTTTACCTTGTAGCATTATGATTCTTTTTGGTCACTGGCGTTTTATGAAACCGTTGGGGGAGGGTAATGCTGGGGCAGAAATGTGAATTAAAAGTATATGGATGGGTGTTTTTATGTCTTCTACCCTCTCCTAAAACCAGTACAACTCCCTTAACTGCCAGTCCCCAGCTCACCAGCTTTGTATCCAGTTGTCATCTCATTTAAATATGGCTTTACTTGGTGTCAGTGGCCATAGCTAAGTTACTTGGCATGTTTGACTTTCAACAATAATGAAAATGGTTTTGGATTTTGTTTTATTTCCTAAAAAATGTATACAATGTCAGAACTTCACATTTTATACTAGTATCTGGCTATTAGTATTTTACAGGAACCATAGTTCTTGGTGACTTCATATATATATATATATATATATATATACATATATATATATTTTTGTGACTTTTGTAAACTAAGTGCCGTTTCAACGTTAACAATCATTTTTAGAGTTATTGTAATCAATGTGAATATCATGTTTTTTCAAATCTGTTCTGAGCCTATAGTGTTTGCTTTGTGAACATATGTGTATTGTATATATTCTGTATAGTTACATTGTACTGAAATATTAGCTTGTTTGATATAAGGAAAGTATGTATTGAGTACCTTTTTGCTAGCCTGGTTGTTTAATCTTTTTAAAAAAGGTTTAAACTTTTTTAAAAAAATCTTTAAACTGGCCTTTATTACATGGTCACAAAGTTGCAGTTAGAAGGGATGGGCAGGGAAAAACTAGTTTTGAGTGTCTTTGAATAGAAACATAATACTAAGATTTTTTTTCTCATTAAAATATCTTATTAATGCTTTATGGAGTAAAACTTCCTGCTGTTGTTTTTTATTGTTGGCTGGAAGGAAGAAACTGGTGGTGCTGGTTGAGAAGTGGATGAGAAAGTTATCAGAATAACGCATTACTTAAATAAGCATCCACTGAGTGCACACAGACCAGAGATTCTTACATTAGATGGTACATGCCAGGAAGAAAAGAGCTGAAAGTGCACCGATTCCACAAGCACTGTGGATTGAAAGAGATAAAAAGGAAGCTAGTTAGAGAAGCTCCTCAGATCTTAGAGCTGTTGAAGCACGTTCTTGTGCAAGGCTACTTCTTAAAGTGTGGGTTGCACCTTTAGAAGTGTTTCTGAATCTTTCCTGAAGTTGTACTTTATTGTTGAGAGACGTGTTAGTAACATTTCAGTAATACCTTACAACCAGAAAGTAGAAAACCAGTACTTGGGTTGGGGGTGGGGGAAGACAGCTCATTGCATAGGTAGTAAACCTTTGAGAGAGCCTAAAGAAAGGGCTTTCTAGATTTAGATTCATCTCGATGTGGCTTTTTTTTTTTTTTTTTAAGAATTTATTTATTTGACAGAAATTACAAGTAGACAGAGAGGCAGACAGAGAGAGGAAGGGAAGCAGGCTCCCCGCTGAGCAGAGAGCCCGACATGGGGCTTGATCCCAGGATCATGAACCGAGCCGAAGGCAGAGGCCTTAACCCACTGAGCCACCCAGGCGCCCCTCGATGTGGCTTTTTTTTTTTTTTTTTTTAATTTATTTATTTGAGGGAGAATGAGTGAGAGAGAGCATGAGAGAGGAGAAGGTCAGAGGGAGAAGCAGACTCCCAAGGAGCTGGGAGCCCGATGCGGGACTCGATTCTGGAAGTCCGGGATCATGACCTGAGCTGAAGGCAGTCGCTCAACCAACTGAGCCACCCAGGCGCCCCTCGATGTGGCTTTCAATGATAACTGGTCTATATAGAGTGAGTAACCAGCAAAGAAAAATTGTTTCATTGATCCCAAGCTTACTAGGCACTTCAGAATTAAGTTCAGAGAGAAAGAGGGTAAATTTTAAGAAGCATTGTCTTTTCCTTGTGAGTGGTAAATTTTAAGAGGTATTTTCTTTTCATTACACCCTGGTTTTTTTGTTTGTTTGTTTTTGTTTTTTTAAGAGAAGGATAGAGAATTTGGCGGGGAGGGGGGAAACAAATCGTCTTCTCTTAGGTTCTTTTTTTTGTTTTGTTTTTTTTAAGATTTTATTTATTTATTTGACAGAGAGAGAGATCACAAGTAGGCAGAGAAGCAGGCAGAGAGAGAGGAAAGGAAGCAGGCTCCCTGCTGAGCAGAGAGCCCAATTCGGGGCTCAATCCCAGGACCCTGGGATCGTGACCTGAGCAGAAGGCAGAGGCTTTAACCACTGAGCCACCCAGGCTCCCGAAGGATAGAGAATTTTAAGCAGACTCCACACCCACCCACCATGGAGTCCTGTGCAGGGCTCTATCTCACAACCCTGAGATCATGACCTGAGGTGAAGTCCAGACTCAGGCTCTTCAACCAACTGAGCCACCCAGGAGCCCCTGGGTTGGGTTCTCAGTAGTCTCAGCCACAGGTGATATATATTAATGTAGAATGTAAAAATTAAAATAATTACAGGTGACCCTTGAACAATGTGAGGGGTTAGAGGTGCCGACCCCCACACAGTTGAAAATCCCATTTATAACTTTTGAATCCCAAATAACTTTACTAACAGTCTGCCATTGACTGAAGTCTTAACTGATAACGTAGCCAATTAACAAATTTTTTATTTTTTTTAAGATTTTATTTATATATTTGACAGATCACGAATAGGTAGAGCAGCAGGCAGAAAGAGAGGGGGAAGCAGGCTCCCTACTGAGCAGAGAGCCCAATGCAGGGCTCGATCCCAGGACCCTGAGATCATGACCTGTGTTGAAGGCACAGGCTCAACTCACTGAGCCTCCCAGGGGCCCCCACATTTTTTATTTTATTTTATTTTTTTTTAAAGATTTTATTTATTTATTTGACAGATAGAGATTATAAGTAGGCAGAGAGGCAGGCAGAGAGAGAGGAGGAAGCAGGCTCCCCGCTGAGCAGAGAGCCTGACATGGGGCTCGATCCCAGGACCCTGGGATCATGACCTGAGCCGAAGGCAGCGGCTTAACCCACTGAGCCACCCAGGTGCCACCCCCCACATTTTTTAATGTTATGTGCATTATGTACTGTATTCGTACAGTAAAGTTAGAGAAAAGATGTTACTGAAAATCATAAAACGTACATTTACATTACTGTACTTCATCCAAAAAAAAAAAATCATACGAGTGAACTAACACAGTTCAATCCTATATTGTTTAAGGGTTGTCTATATCCTACAGTTTGATTTGCATATGAGTTGCGTACCAGAACAACTGTTCTGAGAATGATACTAAATGTAATAACCAAAGATGTGTATCTTCTTACCTGACAGAATTGAAATTAATAGTTTGGGCATTCTCTTTTGAACAAGAATGTTTGTTCTAAGTACTAAACTAAGCTAACAAACAATGAGTTTAAGTGGGAGAAACTTCTCATGAATATCAAATCCCAAAGTTTAGTGTAATTCATTTTTTTAATATGGGTAAACTTTTTTAAAAAGATTATTTATTTATTTATTTGACAGAGATCACAAGCAGGCAGAGAGGCAGGCAGAGAGAGAGGGGGAAGTAGGCTCCCTGCTGAGCAGAGAGCCCAATATAGGGCTCGATCCCAAGACCCTGGGATCATGACAGCCGAAGACAGAGGCTTAACCCACTGAGCCACCCAGGTGCCCCTATATGGGTAAACTTTTATACAGATGGAAAACTGACTAAGATAGGCATATTCAATGTAGAAAGAAATTCCTCATCAACAAACTGATTTGAACTCGGGTTTGAACACCCTTGGGGACAAAGGGAAAACTGGTTGTTTTCTTAACCTTTGATTGGCAAGTGGATATTGCAGAGGCTCTGGGCAGAGTTGGCATTATTTTGTAGGGCTTGCACACAAAATCCCACACCCTTCTTTCTCTTCTTGCCTAAGTTTTCCCACAGCTGACTGCCTTCAGCTGGAAAGATCATTTAGTGAATGAGTGGGTCTCTCTGACCAGAAATCCTGAACAGTTAGGCTTAGCAGCACATTTGAGCACGCTCTCCAGTAAAAGACTAGCCTCAGAAAAATTGCCTCTAATGATTCTTACTTTCTAGAGACCCTCTGTTGGAAAAGTTGCTTTAGAACATTAAAAAAATATGTATATCAAATGAAATTCCTGTAGACCATTTTTTTTCCTCTTTCAAGTTTTTCTTTAAATTAGTTAACATATGGTATAATATTAGTTTCAGGTGTAGAATTTAGTGGTTCATCATTTACATAAAACCCTCAGTGCTCATCACAGGTGCCCTCTTTCACACTCCTCACCCATTTAACCCACCCACCCCTGCCCATGTCCTTGCCAGCAACCCTCAGTGTGTTCTCTATAGGTTTGCCTCTCTTCCCCCACCCGATGTTCATCTGTTTCATTTCTTAAATTCCGTGTAGGAGTTAAATCATGGTATTTGTCTTTCTCTGACTGATTATTTCATTTAGCGTAATACTCTAGCTCCATCCATGTCATTGTCCTGTAGACCATTTTAAATTAGGGGCTAAAGCAGATATGTTCCATCCAAGCATCAATAGTTCATGATAGGATTTGTGTGCATAATAACTTTTGTCCAGGGACAGAATTTTTTATTGAATGCAAATGAGTCTACCTTACAAGATTAGTAAAAAGATTTCAGTATGTTTTACAGCTTATAAAATGCTAGCACTTTGGGAGCCTGGCTGGTTCAATCTATAGAGCATGTGACTCCTCAGGGTTAAGAGTTTGAGTCCCACCCTGGGTGTAGAATTTATTAAAAATAAAATGCCGGCACCTTTAGTGGTGTTCAGAAACCCATTGAGACAAGCAAGGAAAGTAATAACGAATCTGTGGTCCATGTAGGTGGTGGGTGTCCTGCCTATGCATTATAGAAAAAGCATTAGATGCACTCAAATCTCCAGGCCGCTAGAAAGGGCTGGAGCCTTAGAGGCTTTCAATTATTAGAGCCTATATCTGTGTGAACTCTCCCAGACACAGCGATTGGAAGAGAAGCCAGAACTGTTCTCCTGCCAGTTCTAGCATTGTGATTCTTTTTGAGCACTAGCATCTGGGAGACACTTGAGAGGAGGGTAATGCTGGTGGGAAATAAGAATTCAGTTACGCAGATGGGTGTTCTTATGTCTTTTATGCCAGGACCTAGTACTCTTAAAAGAGCATTAGAGGTAAACTTTTCTTACAGTGTGAAAAAATTGCATATGACCTTGTTTTAAAGATGTTGACTGGTCCATTTTTTTCTTTATGTACTCTTACCTAGTGAATACCTCCACTGGAGTTATCTTTCCCACCTGTACAGGTGACACTTTCCATCCCTACTGCCACTAGCTTAGTTCAAGTCTTTGTTGTTTCTGGTCTCATAACACAAACAGCCTTCTAACTGCTCTTCCCTCTCTGCAGGTGAGCTGCCTCCAGTCCATCTCAGGCATCACTACTATAGTCATCTTTCTAATCAGGCCACTGCCCTACTTCAAGCCTGCGTCCCTCTCCCTTGGATTCTCTTCCCCTACCCCATTCCCCACCCCACCTCCACCGCCCCCAGCCTGCTTTGCCTGGCTGATTAGAGTCAGATTTTCAAGACACAGGTCAGGCTTCACCTCCTCTAGGAAACCACCCCTCAGTCCAAACACCCATTCCCATCCATCTCCAGTTTGGGGTTAGGGACCCTCCTGGCTGTTCCCATAGCATATTTTGTTTAGCTCCACCAAACCATTTCTCAATCACACTATCCTGTAAATCTACCTCATCACATAGGATGAGAAATGAGTTATATGTAAAATGCTTAGAACAACACTTAAGTGTATTAGCAACTACTTTAGAAGCCTTGTCATTATTCAGTATGTGTCTCCCTCAACTGGCTGAATTCTTGACTTAAGGGACTGTCTTATTTGTGTATTCCTTGACAGGTAGTAGAACTCAAAAACTCAGCTCTTATGCATAACTTGTATCAGGTATATCATCTTCACCATGTCTATCAGAACCTTTCTCATTTTTTAAATAATCTCTGTGTCCAGTGTGGGGTTCAAACTCATGACCCCAAGATCAAGAGTTGCTTGTTCTACTGACTGAGCCAGCCAGGCTCCCCATCTTACTCATTTTTAAATGAAGGTATGAAATAGAAGGCTGCATATGGTTATGAATGAATATTAACTGAGAACTGCCATCATTCATCAAACTGTCCCAAATTGTTCTCTGAAACACTGGCCTGTCACTTTCCTCCCTTTGTCCGGTTTACTCATCAGGTCCATCCGTACATACCACTTTTTTTTTTTTTTTTTTTTTTAAGATTTTATTTATTTATTTGTCATAGAGAAGCGAGAGCAAGCACAGGCAGACAGAGTGGCAGGCAGAGGCAGAGGGAGAAGCAGGCTCCCCGCCAAGCAAGGAGCCCGATGTGGGACTCGATCCCAGGACGCTGGGATCATGACTTGAGCCGAAGGCAGCCGCTTAACAAACTGAGCCACCCAGGCGTCCCAGTACATACCACTTCTTAAAGAAGCTTTGCCAGAGCTTCCCACACTAGATCGGGACTTACTAAAGTCTGACTTTAGGAGAAAATGGCTTTACAAAAAATAACTGATTGCCACTGAATGAAACACCAAATAGTGTGCTTTGCAAATTTGAAGGAGGAAGAGACCTGGCTGGAGGGATCAGGGAAGGCAATATGAAGGAGGCAACGGTTGAGCTGGATCCCCCTTGAAAAGAGGTCGAGGACTGGTACAGGCAGAAGTGCGAAGAGAAGGAGGTCTCTCCAGGAACTAACATTTGAGTCTGGGAGGTAGAATGTTCAGGGAATGAACGTAGCTTAATTTGCCAAGCATTAGAAGATCCCTGAGGGGAAAGAGTGGAAGAAAATGATATAGACTGGGCCCAGGTCAGAGAAGGCCTTAAGAAATTGAACCAAATTTGGTAGGAAATAGAGAAACATTGCACATTTTCAGGCAGAGAGACTTAAGATTAAGAACAATCAAAGTAGATTAGAGGGAAAGCATGCAAATTTAACTGAAATCACTTAAGAATTACTTCAGGAGTTTAGGGAGAATCCCAAAGAAAGGTAACAGGAGGAGAGTTAGAGGGAGGGGTGTGTGTAGGGGTTGGGTAAGGGATTTGGTGAGAAGTGGGCCTGTGATCGTAAGACCAGGGGACGTTGTCTGCTGTACACCAAGGCCTATTGTACTACTTACGTGACCTCATGAGATTCTTAGGCAACCTCCCTTTGATTTTGAGGTGGGAACTCTGTGTCCTAGGGAAAACAATGAGGAAAAGTTCTCAGCAAGGTTCCAGAGTTGAGCTCAGATCAAGACTGAGGAGAGACGTCTCTCCTCTAGGAATGGTCCTGCAAATATATTCCTATAATAATAGTTATTGTTGCAGCACTGCGCTTCTGCCAAACCAGGGCAGTGGGGTTGAAAGTTCAGAGACATTTCTCGTCTCCTCATTCCCTCTGGTGCTTCTTATTGCTTCCCGTGGATGAATGAATACTGAACGTCTCCTACACCAAACACTCTTTTTGGCACTGCAGTTGCAGCCTTGAACAGAGTTAACAGCAATCATGCTCTCGTGGAGTTTCTGCTCTTGGTGGGGGAAGGACTGGGGGAGGGGTGGGTGGGGCCCAACAATATACCAGGTAAGCGGAGTGTGGGTGGACAGGTGAGCGATTGGAAGTGCGATGGCATGTAAGCAAAGGCCTAAGGAGGGGAGGGGAGAGCAAGTGCAAGGCCGCTGAGAGTGTGTCCCAGCTTGGCATGCTGACAGCAGGGAGGCCAGGGTCCCCACCTCCACGGAGTTTGTTCTGAAGCCTCTGGGAGACAAAGCCAAGGCAGAAGAGGCAATGACAGAGACTGAAATGTGGAACAGAAACCGCATGAAGGAGATTCGTTTCCATACATAAAATACATCTTTCTGAGCAAGCGAAGAAACAGGATGCTCTGAGTTAGGAACTGAGCTTAAAGCCAGGCACTAGCAGTGCTTATAGCGTTTATTTTTTATTATTTATTTATTTATTTATTTATTTATTGGGGTATAGCTGAGCTCATTCTCTATATCCAAATTTGAGGATTCTTTCTGACTTTAAGATGCCATTTAAAAGACTTTTGTGTCTGGGGCGCCTGGGTGGCTCAGTGGGTTAAGCCTCTGCCTTCAGCTCGGGTCATGACCCGAGTCCTGGAATCGAGCCCCGCATCGGGATCTCTGCTTAGCAGGGAGCCTGCTTCCCCCTCTCTCTCTGCCTGCTTCTCTGCCTACTTGTGATCTCTGTCAAATTAATTAAAATAAAAATAAAAGACCTCGGGACGCCTGGGTGGCTCAGTTTGTTACGCGGCTGCCTTCGGCTCAGGTCATGATCCCAGTCCTGGGATCGAGTCCCACATCGGGCTCCTTGCTCAGCCGGGAGCCTGCTTCTGCCTCTGCCTCTGCCTCTGTCTCTGCCTGTGCTCACTCTCTGACAAATAAATAAATAAATAAATAAAATCTTAAAAAAAAAAAATAAAAGACCTCTGTGTCAAATAGGTGGACACATCCTTTCCTGTAGGAGGACCGACTACACACACACTCCTGTGTGCACAGATGTCCTCCACAAGTGTGTGCTCTTCCTTCATCCTGCAAATATCACATGGCTTTTCTTAGACTCTCTTCCTCAAGAACTATCTGACGGGTGAAGAGCTAGGCACCACTGCCCTGAAAGATTTTATTAGGCGCCTTTCAAAGAGCTGCAGCAGGGAAGTATTGTGAAAAGGATGAGGTCGACACAGGGAAATTGCATATGCCTAGAAAATCTAAGCACTGATCACCCACTAGTACCTGGTACATTCGAGCATCATTTCTATCCAGAACTTCGGTCCCACAGCATCACAGGCCTCCCAGGTACTGTGACAGTAGGGATACCCGTGCAGTCCCAGAAGGAAGAGAGCAGCCCAGGTTCACTCTGGGGAAGTTAGTTCCAACTTTGCCTTGCACGTTGTAAGTGCTCCCAAACATACACACACACTCACTGGAAAGGAGGGGTGAAAGGAAAGGGGGGCCTCTGTTACAGTCAGTGGGTACTACTGTAGCTCCTCTCTATGTCACTGGAATGCTTCTGGACACAGTCCTACCCACTCCGATGCCCCCACCCAGGACAGCTACCAGACGCTCCCTTGAGCCCGAGCCTCCCCGCTGGAGCACTTGGGGCAGAAAGCCCTCTCCTGTTCAGTAAAGACGAGTGTGCTCCCAACCGAGCCTGACATTCTCCTTCTCACAGGCCAACTGTCAGCAACACCAGCATCCCAGAGCCAAACAAAATCTCGCCTCTTCTTGCCTGTTTGCAGGCACCAGGTATAGGTTTTCCCCCCAGCTGAATCGCTTCCCACCTGGGCTCTCTCACTCACAGTCCGTTTTATCCCAGCTCTTCATGGGCATCAGTGGATTTTCCAGCTCTTCTCCCACCGTGAAGTGTAGGTTGGGAGTGGGGGTGGAGAGATGAGCAGAGCCAGGAGCCAAAGAAAACCCAGCAGCTCACTGCTGCCCAGCAGCCCCAGCCTCCTGTGGGAACCAGATGCCCCAGACAGCAGCACAACGCTCAGCGCCGGAGTTCCTAAACCTTGGGACACTGGCTGGCCTTCTCCCTGGTTCTCCCCACACACCATTACAACAGGCCATCTTTAAGTATATTAAGTAAGTTGTGGGGCGCCTGGGTGGCTCAGTGGGTTAAGCTGCTGCCTTCGGCTCAGGTCATGATCTCAGGGTCCTGGGATCGAGTCCCGCATCGGGCTCTCTGCTCAGCAGGGAGCCTGCTTCCTCCTCTCTCTCTCTGCCTGCCTCTCTGCCTACTTGTAATCTCTCCGTGTCAAATAAATAAATAAATAAATAAATAAATAAATAAAAGTAAGTTGTTCTCGGTTTAGACATGACTGATCTTTGCTTCCCAGAAGTTATAATGCAGTCCCATGAATAAGGACAACAGAGAAGAGGATCACTGGTCCCAAGAAGAATGCAAAGTATATAGGGAGGTCAAGGCTGAATCCAACTCAGACTCAGTCCCAGATAATGTTAATCTAGGATGACAGGAACATGTGATAACATAAAATATGCTTACCTTTCCAAAGCCAAAAACTAATCTGTGAGTAGCTGGGCATTGATAAAGTTTTTACAGAACGTTCAATTCTGCTCCTGCCTTTCTAAGGTTCTTTTCTTCCCTCCCGTGACAGACAAGGGCACAGACGGGACAGTGCTGTGTGCAGTCAGGAAATTCTGAGTACAGCATGTGAGCAAGTCACTTCACTTCCCTAAGCCCTACCTTTCTCCTGAGGTACTCAGAATCATCATGTGCACACCCAGTGCCTAGAACAGGAATGGCACAGAGTAAGAAGTCAGTAATTACACTTTGATTGAATAAATGAGGTATGAATGTACATACCATGGAAATGGGTCCATAAAAATGGCATTTGTACCTGAGTGGCTCAGTCAGTTAAGCCTCTGCCTTCGGCTTAGGTCATGATCCCTGGGTCCTGGGATCGAGCCTGACATCAGGCTCCTGCTCTGCCGGGGACTCTGCTTCTCCCTCTGCCTCTGCCCCTTCCCAAGCTTGTGTGCATTCTCTCTGTCAAATGAAAAAAAAAAAAAATTTTTTTTAATGGCATTCTGTCAGGTTGCAGTTAATTTTTTTTAAAGTATATTATCAAGCCTCAACACACTTCCTACCCCTGTCATTTTCACCTTCAATAATGAAGAAACACCTAATCCTGAACTACTCATCAGCTTCCCTGATGTGATGAACATAACTGCAAAGCTAGAAAGTAGTGAGGGAAGCCTGAAGGGGTTAAAATTATTCAATCGTGGAGAAGAAAAAACTTCAGAGTTGTGAAACGTTTCCAGATACATTAAATGGGATGAAATCCGTGCTCTGGAAAGGTGATCTGGGGAGCTGCTTGGAGCTCCAAGAAGAAAGAAAAGAAAATGCTCAGTTCCCCGAGCAGTGACCGTGATCCCAAATCCCTCTCGCCTCCCATAAACCTGCTCCCCCCTAGGAATCTGCCAGGACTCCTGCATGATTCCAACACTTCACACAGTCCAAGGTCGCACAAATGAGCCTGGCACCACGCACAGAGATAGGCCATCCAGTTCAGGACCTCGGGAAATACTTGTGGGACTTATAAGTGCCTGCCAGCGTCTGCCAAGTACAGTGCGTTCCTTCGCGGTGTGCGGGGACACAGCTGGCAGGGGGCCACTGCCTGCGGGTGTTCACACCTGGGGGTGAGGGGTGAGGAGGAGAAAAGGCAGCGAAGCCACTGGAAAGCGCCTTCACGGCGGTGTCCAAACCCGGGGTTTCCACACATGGAGACGCAGGAGTTCTACACCTACGCTTCGCCAAGACTCGTCATAAATTGGACGGGAGGGACGCTGTGGGGAGAGGTGAACTGCCCAAAACTTCCTTCAGGACCTCTGCTCCTGCTGCTTCCCCGACTCGTCGTAGGAAATGTGGTGTGTGAGCGCCCCCTACTGCTCTTACCAAAATAAGCCCCAGAGCCTGGGTTCAAAATCATCTCTTTGCCCTTAAGCTAAACTCAACAAAATATTTTTAAACCAAATTTAAAAAGCTTTTTGTCTAAAATAAATACCCAGTGCAAAAGTCCAAAATTGTTTATCTTATTGTCTAAACTTATTGTCTAAAATAAATACCCAGTCCAAACTGTCAACTATTTTTTTTTAATTTCTCAAAAGCCTTTGAACTAGAACAAAATGGAATTGTCTTTACAGCTCTGGTTGCTATATTCCCTCAGGTCCCATCACTTTGGGCTTCTGCTGCCCTTCTCTTAAGCCTCCCCCAAAGGCAACCAGCATTCAGCAGAAATGCGTGGCAAAGGGGAGCAAGATGAGGGGCAGAGGAGGACCCTTCTGAGCCACAGGTCAGAATACTGAGTTCCGCTGCCCAGGCCACAAGAAAATGTTTTCTCCCTCCAGTCCACACTGACCCCAGGCAGAAGAATAAGAAAAAGCAGATGGTCTGGCCCCGAGAAAGGGAAATGGCCAGGGGCTGAAGGAAATGGGAACAGGAAAGATTTGAAATGCTGAAGGAGTCATTTCAGAGTCCAGCTAGAGAAAGTTCCTTTTAGCCTTTTCCATGTGGTTCCTAAGACGGTGAGTTTATTACCTGGCAAGGGGGGTCCTTGGACCCAGCATTGCAAAGCTTCTGGTGGAGAGTACCTTGCTTCTAGAAGGCAGTGCAGGATTAATTGCACAGACTTAGAAGGCCAGCAGCTGAGTTTGCATCCTTCCTCTTCCATGACTGAAGAACCTTGAGCAGGATGCAGTGCGCCTCCGGGCCTCAGTTTCCCCTCGTGTAATGAGCGGAATGAGAAAGTATACTTCAGAAGACGGTGATGAGGATGCATGAAGTCATCTATATGGACACCCAGCACACACCGCTGGTTGTTACTGACACTTCTTTTTTTTTTTTTTAAGATTTTATTTATTTATTTGATAGAGACAGAGATCACAAATAGGCAGAGAGGCAGGCAGAGAAAGAGGGGGAAGAGTAGGCTCCCTGCTGAGCAGAGAGCCCGAGGCGGGGCTCAATCCCAGGACCCTGAGATCATGACCTGAGCCGAAGGCAGAGGCTTTAACCACTGAGCCACCTAGGTGCCCCGTTACTGAACTTCTTATATATTGTTGGAGCAGACAAGCTCTCACATCCGATCCAGTGGGGGGTGGGGGAAGGGTGAGGGGAAGAAACAGACATCAAGATAGCTTGTAACACCATTTGGCAGGACAGGTGCACAAAGACAGGTGGAGGGACAGCAAGTTCCTAAGCATCAGAAGCCTGTCTCTGCTCTGTTGCAGACTGGCCTAGATGACCTTTTTTTTTTTCTTATTTATTTATACTGAGAGAGAGCAAGCACCAGAGCACGTGGGGAAGGGGCCCAGGGAGAAAAAGAATCTTCAGCGGGCTCCAAGCTCAGCGTGGAGCCCATCATGACCTGAGCCGAAATCAAGAGTTGGATGCCTAACAGACTGTGGAACGTGGTGCCTCTGTCCTAGATGACCTTTAAGGTTCTTTCCAACTGTGACCCTGACTGGTGGTATTCTCCCAGTTCTGAAGGCCCCTCGGGCCCTGGTTATCCCAGGAAATAATTCCCACTGAGCAATTGAAGGTCCTGGCACACACTGGAAAGGCGCCAGGCATAGACACATTTCCCCTGCCCAGGCAGGGAGCCAGACCCTGTGACCTCACACCTGCTAGGAATGCGAACTCCCCACAGGCTCTGGACAGGCTTCAAGGCAGGCTTCCCAAGTGTCTGCCTAGGCCAGGGCCGAGGAGCCCAAGGTGGCGCCTGCTCCTACACCAATCGCCCTTTCCCCATCACAAATGGCAGAGTGGGTGAAAACTTGTTGAATTAATGAATGACGTCTTTCTCCACCCTTCCCTCTGGCTGGCTTATATAAATAAGCTTGTTACCACTTTTTGCAAGTCAGAGGTTTCAAAGATAGCAAGTTTTTCTAGTCTGTTTCTGTACATTTCTGTAGTCCTCATAGGCATTTGGACAGTATATTATGAAATTCATGCCATTTGTTCTGGAAACTGTTCTCTGAACATACTTCTGTGCGAAGAGAATTTCTCTACCCTCCTCTACTGGACCTTGTCCTCCTCTGCCCCCAGGCTTCCTCTCCCAGTACCCCACCCCCACCACACACACACCCACTGTGTTCTCGCAGCTCTCTGGAAAAAGAGCACAGGCTAAGAATTTCCTTTTTGAGTTAAGCAAGTCCATATGAAGTTCCAGAGGAGGTTGTCTGGCACAGAGATGGAGTTATTCTTGATCACAAGGGTGTGGGCAGGGAAACAGTGATGACCTCCAAGGTGAAGGACGCGTGCAGTGGAAGGGAGGCGCGGAGAGCCAAGGGGCAGGGAAAGTTAGTTTACATCCCAGGAAAATACACATGCCTCCTCCTGTTGGAAGAGCCTGCAACAATGGAACGGACAGACCATGGAAACAGCTCTGGATAGACTTTTTCGGAAACAATCGGAGGTGAGGGGATACAATAAATACACGGTCTCCAAGCTGCAGCCCCGGGACAATGGAACTTGGGAGTATACACCCCTCTCGAGAAGAAAAGGAGGGAAACAGAAAAAGGAGAGAGAAACCAGTTGAAATCCTAAGAGTAAGAGGATTTTTTTATCAAAATATATCATCACTGGGGCTCTATCTGAGCACTAAAGCAGTTAGTGTGATGGACAGGCACTCATCTGAGAATCAAAGCTGCTCTTTCTTCAGGGGCTTTCCTTGAGGGGGGGCAGGGAAGAGATAATAAATCTAGACCGAGGCCTCCCCTGTACATTCAGCCAGTGACTGGACCAGCTCACTCCTGCTTTTCTGATATCTCACGGCAGCTCCCTCCCATGTCCTGTCTCTGCCACCCTCTGAGAAGGGCTCATCCCCGAAGGGAACCAGACCAGGCCCCTGCTGGCCACGAGCTGGGTGGTGGGAGTCTGTGTCCACCCCCCACCACAGGCTCAGACCAATGGCCACTTGCTCAAAACCTCTCTGACATCTTCCTAGTGTTGCTCATCTTGTGGAAGAACAGTTTGAACCACTTTCTAGGTCATGCCAAGAGGTAAAAGCAGATGATAAACATTCCCATCCCTGCTTTGGTCTCCTCCTTCTCAGTGGTACTTGGTGGCTTTCCCAGCTTTCTTCCTGATGGTCACCTGACCAGAGGCACCTGTCCTGAGACAGTGGTGTTCCCCCACCTCCTTCCCTCCCTCAACCAACCACTCTTACTGGCCAACTGAGATGGCCTGGCAGCTAGGTGGAGCCCAGGAACCCCATCAGTGGCACCATTCCACCCAGGCTGGCAAAACCCCAGCCCAGAAAATAGGCTGTGGGACACAAATGCCTAAGAGCACTCAAGTCCTCGATCCAATAGGTCCTAAATGTGGGATCTGAGGCAGTGATTTAAACTTCTAGCACCCTGGGCGCCTGGGTGGCTCAGTTGGTTGGATGACTCCCTTCGGCTCAGGTCATGATCCTGGAGTCCCAGGATCGAGTCCCACATCAGGCTCCCAGCTCCATGGGGAGTCTGCTTCTCCCTCTGACCTTCTCCTCACTCATGTTCTCTCTCACTGTCTCTCTTTCAAATAAATAAATAAAATCTTAAAAAAAAAAAAACAAAAAACTTCTAGCACCCTGGTTTTCTGTCTGTACAATGGGAATGATCATAGTGAGGTTTAAATTAACTAAGACAAATAAAGCACGTAGAACATTCAGAAGGCGCTCATCATTAAGTGGGAGATCTGTCGGGGCCATGTATTCCTACAACTTCACAGTTCCAAGAAATTCAAATGTCTGAGAACCACTGACTTAAAGACCCATTTCCCCTTACATGTGGGTACCGGTGTGCAAAGCATCCACATACATGACACATGCACCCATGACTCTAAGCCTAGAAAAATGAAAAGCATCATTTCATCCCCAAAAGGTAGAGACCCTCCAAGTTCAAGCCTGTAGTCACCTAAGAGCCCCTGTGGAGGGAGAGGGGGTCCTGGTGACAGGTGAATATGTCACATTCCTGTGACATATTCAATTTGGGACCTTGGTCCCTAGAACACACGCCCTGCTCCTCCCCACAAATGTGTGTGTGTGGCGTGTAATAACATACCTGCCTGTGTGTGTATGTCACAGCTATCTGCCAACTGTGAGTGTTTCATGGGATGATGTTTCACACTTGTTGGCTACTCTGAGTGATGACATGTACCTCCTACCCACAGAGGTGACCTCTGTTCTCAAAACTGTCTTTGACCTCCAGGTCCCAGTGTCTGAGGGCCAGCACTTCTGGCTGCAGATTAGGGGCGGGGGCACTAATGGGGCCACAGGACTGACCAGGAAAGGCTTCGTGCTGGGGCTTCTTGACCCTCACCCTACAAGAGGGCACCAATTGATTGCACTAGAAAAGCTACTGAAAAGCAACAGAAGGAAGCCTTCTGAGAACAGGTGGACTTGGGGTCCTTCCCCATCCCTCCTCACCAGCCTACAACTCACAACCCACCCCAGAGGGCAGGGAGCAGACCCCTTCCCTGTGGCTGCAATGGGTTCTATTCCTTCCAGCTGGTCGGAGGCCCAGAAGGGAATCCTGTGCTGCCCCATGATGGTTGGACAACTTCCTTCCCCACTGTATGGGTTCTGGGGCTCTGGGGCTCGGAAGACTTCCAAACTGGGCTTATTCGTTGTCTATAAACTCCATCCTAATTCATCCAAGCTCACTGTTATTTCTGCAGAATCCACATCTGGATCAGACTCCCTGTCCATGCAACTGGATTAAACATTCTCTAAACTTTAAATGTTTTTGGTTGGTGGCTAAAACAACTGCAATTAAAGGTAGTTGGGAGAGAACCAGAGAAATGGATCTTTGGAGACTAAGGGACCTCAAAGGGATGAGCTTGACTTCCCCTTACTTGAGGATTCTTAGGTTATTCTTTCTTTTCTTTTTTTTTTTTTTAAGATTTTATTTGTCAAACAGAGATGACAAGTAGGCAGAGAGGCAGGCAGAGAGAGAGAGAGAGGGAAGTAGGCTCTCTGCTGGGCAGGGAGCCCAACACAGGGCTTGATTCCAGGACCCTGAGACCATGACCTGAGCCAAAGGCAGAGGCTTAACACACTGAGCCACTCTGGCGCCCCTCTTAGGCTATCCTTATCCCCAGTTAGGAGTAAAAGGATTTGGCCCCATGGTCTTTTTAAAAGAACTGACATTTCATTGAGCTTCCAGGCATCAAATGTCTGAGGCTTCTAGGGCAGGGCCAGGAATGCGGGACACACCTGCACATCACTGCCCTGGGCACCCGTGAGGCTGATGCCCTTAGCCTGTGGACACACTGCTGAAATGGTGGTGGGTTAGAAGCACCCAGAACACCTGCTAATGCACAGACCAAGGGGCCTGCCCCAAAGTTTCTGATGCAGGAGGTGTGGGTGAAGCATGAGCCTTCCCAGGTGGTGTCACAGCTCCTGGCCCAGGGGCCACACTGTGGGAGAAGCTGTGCCCAGTCCCCGCCAAACTGAGTCTCCTGGAGAAATGGAAGTGACTCTGAAGAACTATCTGTATTTTTAACCCACTCCCCAGGGGGAAAACAACAGCTAAGGAATGACAGTTAATCAGAACAGGGTAATCGCCCTTAGGGGACGAAGGGACTTCCACATGGAAGTCTCCTGATGACCTTGTGTGCATTTCTGACCTGGGCGGGGAGTTCTCAAGACAGTGCTCACCCATGGTGGGAGAAAGAGGATGCAATGGGCAGGCACAGGCTGGCCTCCCACACTCCACTGTGTGGGTGACCACCTCTACACACCTGAGCCAAGGCTGGCGACCCGAGGGGTGTGCGAACTCGGGAAGCAGAGCGCACATGAAGCCTCCCACTGAGTGTCAGCTATTTACAGCACAGCGCCCCCGGCACGGGAGTCTTCTGACAACCTCTTCTTTCTTCTACTTATCACACCTTGGTGAAGAATGAACGCTCTTGCCATCCAAAAACAAACCTTGCCATTTGCAACAACGTGGATGGAACTAGCAGGTATTATGCTAAGCAGAATAAGTCAGTCAGAAAGAATTATCATATGATCTCTCTGATATGAGGAATTTGAGAGGCAGGATGGGGGTTCGTCGGGGGGAAGGGAGGGAAAAAATGAAACAAGATGGGATTGGGAGGGATACAAACCATAAGAGACTCTTAATCTCAGGAAACAAACAGGGTTGCTTGGGGGTGAGGGGAAGGATAGGGTAGCTGGGTTATGGACATTGGGGAAGGTATGTGCTATGGTGAGTGCTGTGAATTGTGTAAGACTGATGATTCACAAACCCATACCCCTGAAGAAAATAATACATTATATGTTAATTAAAAAAAAAAACTCCGGGGTGGGTGGAGAATGGGCGCTCGTTCCTTTCCCTGGAAGGAAAATCCAATGTACATGCCTGTGCAGGTGTCAAGACAAAACTCCTCCCTCCAGAAAGTCAAACATTCAGGCTAAAAGCAAAGAGGCAGCTGATCTCCTCCAAGAGGTTCATCCAGATTGCTCCAACCAAACTGTGTTTTCCTCACTTTGGTTCCCAAAACTCATGGAGGGCAAAGACTATTCATTTAGCAAATATGTATTAGCATCGTCCAGGAGCCAGGCCTGAGCCAGGGGTATGGTGATGAGCAAAGACCACCCCACCTTGTCCATGACACTGGCCCTCTGATTTCTCTTTCTAAGCCCCTCCTTTCCCCTAGCACCAGCCTCTATAATGCCTTGGCATACAGAAGGCTCTCAAATGTCCCTTCAGGAACTCCCTAAGCCCTCCCTAGATCATTGATGTCATTCTGTGTCACTCCAAGCAAGGAAAGAGAATATTTGAGATTAATAAGTAAAAAAAATCAAAGAAGGGGGGTGCCTGGGTGGCTCAGTGGGTTAAAGCTTCTGCCTTCAGCTCAGGTCATGATCCCAGCATCCTGGGATCAAACCCCGCATCGGGCTCCCTGCTCATCGGGGAGCCTGCTTCCTCCTCTCTCTCTGCCTGCCTCTCTGCCTACTTGTGATCTTTCTCTGTCAAATAAATAAATAAAATCTTAAAAAAAAAAAAATCAAAGAAGGTATACTAGAAATGTGAGAACACTTAAGCAAGGCACCATCCTTCCTGCAAGGCTCAGGGACTATCATCGACAGCCTCGACATCATGCCTACCCTCATGTCTACGTGTACATGCACACACCGGTTCACAGAACTCATCTCCCTGCCTAAGGGAAAGCCGTACTTCCTCCTTTCTTCCTGGGACACAGCTCCTCCTTCTCCTCGGGCACCCAGGCTGGGCATACTGCACACCCTTCCCACCTCATGCCTCACTGCCAGGCGCCCTCTACCCTGCACACTCCTCCTTTCAGGGCACCAGGCCCTGCTCAGAAGCAAAACATAGTCCCTTGCTGTTCTGGAAAAGGCCACAGGGCACTGTGGCCTCTGCTCTTAGCCTGACTCCAGGGTGTGTGCTGATGCGGAATTTAAACCCAGTCTATGGCTTGCAACTGGAGCTGGGAGAAAGAGGAAGGAGAGTCCATCAAGTCCCGTGAGAAAAAATTTACCTAAAAACAAAGTTTACTCATACACACAAATACATACACTGAAGCCCACCCTAGGAGCTGGTAAAAATTCAAATCTTGGGCCCATCTGTCTTCCAGGGTCCTCCAGCCTGGGTTTCCTGAAGAGTGTGACCCTAGAAGCCTACAGCGCCCCCACCAGCCCCACTGTAGGGGTCCCAACGCTCCTGTGTCAGACAGGCAGAGCGCAAAGATCTTCAAGAGGAGCCTCAGTCCAGTTTGGGACTGGAGGGAAAAGGCTGTGTCTTCGGGCTTGTGCCCCTTGGGACGGGCAATGTCCCCAGCTCCCATCTCCTGCTTCGGAGGCTGAGCGCGGAAAGAAGTTCTCCAAGCCGATTCATCCTCTCCAGAGTCCTGGGGATTCAGTTCACAGTCTGGGTTCTGGGGAGCTCAAGTCAGGGGTGCAGTTAGCGATCCTGTCCTTGGCCTGCAGGTGTGCACGTTGGGGTGGCCCGCCGATGGCCACTGCATCTACACCCCAGTCTGCTCTTTAATCCAGTCCCGAAATTCAGAGATCCTTGTGTACACGCCGGGCTTGTCCCTCTGAGCGCAGCCATCACCCCAGCTCACCACACCAGCCTGGAAAATCCGCCCGTCGGCTTCCACGCTGGACAGGGGGCCCCCGGAGTCGCCCTGCAGGGAGACCAGCGACTCAGGGTGAGTGCCAGCCCCGCCTGCGCCCTCGCCTACCAAATGGCGCCAGGCCTCGGGCCCCGCCCCCTACCCCGAGCTCCGCCCCTTATCTCGCCCCGCCCCGCCCGCCCCCCCCCCCCCCCCCCGCGCGCGCACACCTGGCAGGCGTCCACGCCACCGCTGAGGTAGCCCACGCACATCATGCGGGGGGTGATCTGCTGCGGGAGCAGGCTCTCACAGGTCGTCTGGTTGATGACGCGGATCTCGCCCTTCTGCAGGATCAGCGCGCTTGTGCCTGGGTGGAAGGGGAGAAGTGAGCAGGCCGAGGCTGACCCGGGCCATGGCACCCCGACGGGCAGCGCAACGGACAGCGCCCCATTCCAGGAGCTCCCACGGCAGTGACCTCACTAGCAAATCTGCGGACACAACCCCAGTGCTCATGGCTGATATGCTCAAGGAACTGATGCCTCGCCTACTCGAGGGGACATCATGCAGCCCTGTGGATAACTGGGCGACAGGTGACAAGAAATCGGATGTTCAGCATGGGGACTGGGTGTGGAAAACAGGAAACAGAAGAGTGAGGGAAAGCACCACAGAGTGGCTCCAGGGCTGTGTTAAGGATGTAAAGCCTTATGTCAAGCTCCTTCTCTTCTTCCTCTCTCTATTCTATAGATTCTCCACAGTGTGCTGTGGTACGATTATAACTGATTTTTTTTTTCCATTTACCATTTACCAGCTAAGGGCCTTCAGATGGAGGCAGAATGACTGAGGAGGCCAGGCTCCCCCCATAGGACCTGACATAGGCCCAGCTTGCCAGGCCTTTACATCACACAGGGCTCCCTCCAGTGTCCCTTCCGCTCACTGAGTACCATCTGGGAGGGTGTTTTATCTTCATTTTATAGGTGAAGAAACACACTCAGAGTTTAAGCAACAGCCAAGGCCACTCAGTTCAGTGGCATGGCCAGGCCTTCCACCCAGAGCCTAGCCTCCACTTCACTCCTGAACAACCTCAGCCTGCCAGGCAGAAGGTGATGGGACAGCCCAGTGGCCACCAGCCCCACCACCCCACTCACCTCCTTCCTGAGTGTGGCCCCAGCCCGTGACCCAGATAGCCTTGCCGGCAGGGAAGGTGTGTGAAGATTCCGGCAGGCAGATGGGCCTCACGGTGCTGCTGTACTCGGCCGGCTTCTCCAGCTCCAACACTGCAATGTCATAGTCGAAGGTGAAGTCATTGAAGAAGGGGTGGGTGATGATGCGCTTGAGCCCAAGTTCCTGCACCCCAGTGGCGCTGCGCTTGCTCTGGTCATGCAGGCCCAGGTAGGCGGTCCACATTTTGTGGTCAGAGTACCTGCGAGAAGAGCCCAGAGCGCTGCCTTGAGCCAAGCACTGACCTAGCCAAAGCCACCCACCACTGCGAGTCCGTGAGGGGGCCGTGGCTTCCATGTGGTTGCAGCCCTCCACCAAAACCACTGGTGTCCCCCACCAGAGCACTCAGCCCCCTTCACCTCCTTGTTTCATTTGATTACCAAAATAGATTTCTTAGCGACCTGATCTTTCACAGAAAGAAAATTACAGAACTCAGCACAAATACTTTAACACTTTAACAAATAACTAACCACCGTGCTAAAGTATTCTAAGAACAAAATGTATTCTTAAGTGTGTATTCTAAGAACAAAATGAATTGAAAAGCAGACTGAACTTCACCTATGTTGGCTGTTGGTAGTGAGACAAGTATAGCGATTCCGGAATGCATTGTGTATACTGGCGAACTGAACAAGTAAAGATAACACGCTGACATCGCTGGGAGCCAGTTTTTGGTGTGGGAAAAGGGAGCTACAAAGGGAGTAGGGCAGGAAGGAGTGCAATCAGAGGTAGCAATTAAAGCTCAGGATTTCCCCCATAAAATGGCCCCAAAGCAATGACATCCCCAATAACACCCAGAACTTGGTTTCTCTATATTCTTCTCCATTAAAAGGAACCAAGGCTCCCTGGAGAAATGGTTGATTTCAGGTCTGAAGCATGGAAGGCATGAAGTGACCTGGGAACATTTTGATTTACCAGAAGTAAGCAAGTGCTCCAACAATCATGGAGCCAGTTATCAGGACCATCCAAACATCAAAATAAACAACAGGATCAAAGCAGTACACATGCTGACTAATAGAAAAGGGGGAGGGGAATCCATGAGCCCATCTTGAATTCTAAAAAAGAATTTCAAAACTTTATAAGGACAGAAGGAAAGCTACTCTTTACAGAAAAACACCAGCTAATAAATACAGAAGAAGCAATATAATAAGAAATCGCATTTTGCATCTACCTAGGCAATAACGAACACCACCAAGAATCACTGATGGACACTAAAAGCGCTGGGTAAAAGATTGCCAAGAGGGCTGCTGGGGGGCTTAGTTGGTTAAACGTGCGAATCTTGATTTGGCTCAGGTCATGATCTCAGGGTCATGAGATCGAGCCCCACAACAGGCTCCACAAGGGACATGGAGCCTGCTTAAGATTCTCCCTCTCCCTTTGCCCCTCTCTTTCCCCCTCTCTCTCAGGGAGAGAGGGGTTGGAGGGAGTAGTCAGGCAACAAGATACTCACACTGATTCAGTGTCATTCAAGTGGAGGCACATTTATGATGGATGAAAGCCATGAACCCCACCTTAAGCAGGTGATCAGACTGTCCTCCCGGCCATTTCCACCAGTGGGCTGGGACACAGCATCACCCATGTAGTGTTTTCCAGAGGGAGGGAAAAAAGTTGAACTTAATTCTAACCATGAAAAAGCAATAAAAAAAAACACAAACTCAGAGACAGTCTGCAAAGTAACCAGCCTGGACTTTTCAAACATGTAATGCCATAAAAAATTTAAAAAAAAAGTTAAAATAAAGGCTTAGGGGAACTGTTCTAAGTTTAAGAGACTAAAGAAAACTAAGGACTACTACAGAGCACAACCCTTGACGGGGTCCTAAATTTTTTTTTTAAAGCTCTGAAAGACAACATTGGGGACACAGGGGGACACCTGAAGCATGAAAGACATGCTGGCCACTAATACTGTGTCAACACTGTCGTTTCTAGAGGCGATCCCCATATTGTGAGTATGTGGGAAGCTCTCCTTGTTCTTGGGAGACAGGAGCCAGTGGAGGAGGCACTTAGGAGAGGGAAGTCATCATGGCTACACCCAACTCAGAGAGTTCAGAAAAACACGTGTATGTGTAGAGAAATAACAAATGTGGTAATATTCAACAGATAATGACTGTAGATAAAGGGTATGAGGAAATTCATTGTCATTTTCTTCTTTCATTATATTCGCAAATTTTTTGTAGGTTTGAAAACTTTTCAAAAAAACTGGGGAAAATATATCTTTAAAATAGAAAGTCTGCATGTAGGAGAAGGGCACGAAGGCCAGCTTCATTTTCTCTAACCTCTCAGGAAAGTTGAGAGGCTAATCAAGCGGCCAGTCCTAAAATGTCCAAGCAACGCTCCTTCCCTCCTCAGAGCTCTGAACCTTAGCCCCTCCTCCCTCTCTCTCGCCCCAAGCCTCTGAAGCCGAGTTCACCTGCCCTCCGCCAACCCCGCCCTCTGCTTAACCCGGCCCTGTGCTAATCCCACCCGCCGCTGACCCGGTCCTCCGATAGCCCCGCCCACCTCTAGCCCGGCCCTCTGCTAGCCCCGCCCTCCGCTAACCTGCGCCTCCATCCCCTCTTCTCGGTTCCTGCTACCGCCTCCCTGCAGAACCTCATACCCAGACAGTAGCAACAGCCGCCAAACCGTGTTTTTGCCTCTGGTCTCTCTTTTCCTTTTTTTTTTTTTTTAAAGATTTTATTTATTTATTTGACAGAGAGAGACACAACGAGAGGAAACACAAGCAGGGGGAGTGGGAGAGGGAGAAACAGGCACCCTGCTGAGCAGGGATTCCGGATGACCTGAGCCAAGGCAAATGCTTAACGACTGTGCCACCCAGACGCCCCTCCAGTCTTTTTTTTTTTTTTTTAAGATTTTATTTATTTATTTGACAGACAGAGATCACAAGTAGGCAGAGAGGCAGGCAGAGAGAGAGGAGGAAGCAGGCTCCCTGCTGAGCAGAGAGCCTGATGCGGGACTCGATCCCAGGACCCTGAGATCATGACCTGAGCAGAAGGCAGCGGCTTAACCACTGAGCCACCCAGGCACCTCCCTCCAGTTTCTTTTAATCTGTTGCTGCCAGATGAAAAATTCCTGAAAACTTCTTTTGTGAGAGCCGTCTTGAACAGCCTGAAGTGATTCCAAGACCTCCAGATCAGCCAGGCATTCTATATCTGCGTTATTCAGCCTTACCCTTTCTGACTTGTTCTCCCAACCATCTATAGTGTCCCAGGAATTGCATGAGACCCAACCTTCAAGTGTTCCCTGTACTCGGGGAAGGAGCCATGAACACCACCATGACAGCACAGTAGGGTGACCTCCAGAATGATGGGCAGCAGACTGTGGCAGAGTATCAGGTGGGGGGTGGGGAGTCAGGAGAGGAAGCATGTCACGAACAAGGCCCTGGAGCTCAAATGGACTTGGCTACTCAAATCCTGAGGGTGGGGGAGAAAGCAGCAAGATCACAGAGAGCCCAGGGAATGTGCAGATGCTCCCCAAAACTGAATATATGGAAGGAATGATGGTGGGACAGGAGACCGAGCTTGGAGAGATGTCACGGGCCAGAGAATGTGGCCATCTCGGTCATGTTACACCTTTTCTGTTTTATCCTGCAAGTTACCGCAAGCAAGGGGTTGCTGGGATCAGATGAGCTCTTTAGAAAGACCACACCCACATTGTGGGAGACGGATGGGCTGATCAGGTAGAGGGAACTGCGGCCACTAAGGCTGGGGAGTCAGGGCAGCTGCAAGGTGAGTGGGAAAGAGTACAGATGGTCTGGGATATTCAGCAGGCAAGGGCCAGTGGCTGAAAGGGCTGGGGGGACAGGGTGGGGGAGTCATCATTCTCCCCTCTGGCACCATCTGTCCATGATCCCGTCACCTGCTGTAGACATTTCTTTGTCGCCTGGGTCCATGCTAAGTCCTGTGTCTCCCACCCCCTTGCCAGTCCCATTCACCCAGCAACCCCAGCCCCTCTTTCTCGAACCTTCCTCATTAAGCCTGCCATGGTGGTCTTTTCTCTCCAGTCTACATTCTTCAGTCTAGGACAGCTTTCAACTATATGAGCAGACTTAATCTCTAGTCATTGAAGGTACACACACTCACCAGCAACTGAGAGACCAGTTGTGAAGGTACACCCACAGAGGAGCCCGGGGACTGCGGGTGGTTGGGAGGGCGCTGGTGGTAGCCACACCAAGCTCTCTTCTCAGTGCTGACACGTCAAGTCATGCCATCCCCCAGGCAGCCCTTCAACGTAGGGCTGCCCATTTTTAGATGAGGACTGACTTGCCCAAGACCACACAGCTAATGAGTTGTGGACAGGACTGAACCCAGGCAGCCTCTACTCTTAACCATGGCCACACCCTGCAAGCACCTGCCAACTCAGAAATGTGTCCAAAGTAACTGCACTCCAGATCCTTGCACACTTCACACCCACCTGCCTCGGCTCACACCCTTCTTTGTCTGGAAGGTCTGCGTCACCTCGTCCAGTTGCAAACACTCTCATGTTTCAACACTCATATCAGACACCCCTGCTCACAGAAGCACTCCTAAGTCTCCCACCCCCGCCCCAGGGGGGAGGGGGTGGGAATTCTCAACTCCCACATGCTGGGCCCAGGTAACTTACCCAACTCCCACACAGCACTTGCCATGTGCTCATGTACGTGTGTGTGCACAAGCATGGGTCACGTATCTCGTCTCCCCAGCCTGGGAAGCCTGGGAAGTGCGGGGAAGAAGGCTTACTCATCTCTGTCCCCAATGCTAGTAACAGCATGAGGTGTCGAATGCATTCACTGCATTATTATTTCATGGAAGACTGATGATCAAGAGAAAATGAAGGGGGGCGCCTGGGTGGCTCAGTGGGTTAAAGCCTCTGCCTTCAGCTCGGGTCACGGTCCCAGGGTCCTGGGTTCAAGCCCGCATCGGGCTCTCTGCTCAGCAGGGAGCCTGCTTCTTCCTCCCTCTCTTTGCCTGCCTCTCTGCCTACTTGTGATCTCTGTCTGTCAAATAAATAAATAAAATCTTTAAAAAAAAAAAAAAAGAGGGGCGCCTGGGTGGCTCAGTGGGTTAAGCCGCTGCCTTCGGCTCGGGTCGTGATCTCAGGGTCCTGGGATCGAGTCCCGCATCGGGCTCTCTGCTCGGCAGGGAGCCTGCTTCCTCCTCTCTCTCTCTGCCTGCCTCTCTGCCTACTTGTGATCTCTCTCTGTCAAATAAATAAATAAAATCTTTAAAAAAAAAAAAAAAAAGAAAGAAAGAAAGAAAGAAAAAGAAAATGAAGGAAGAGGAAATGAGAGAGTGATGAAGCAAGAGAAAGAGGGAGAAGGAATGGAGGGGATGGGGACCACACATGGAGATCCTGGCTTGCCCTGCTAAGGGTCTAGAAGCAGTGGGATTGCAGTAACACAGGATACGGAGGGCCCCAGCTTCACTGTTCCCTGCTAACAGGATTCCCAGGGTGGGGGTGGGCGAGAGTGTCTCATTCCAGCCCTGGGCCAGGGAAAATAGAAGATGAGCCTAGAACTCCTGGTAGGGCCAGAACGCATGGAAGTGGCTGAAAAGAACAAAAGAATGGGGTCAGATCAGAGGGACACAGGAGCTACACTGGAAGAGAGGGCAACGGTCAAATCTGGAACAATCCGAGCAACGAAGTCACGTCACGGCACTGGATTACAACCCGAAGAAACGTGAATACGCGTGCGCCCATACGAATATAAATAGCTAAGTAAACAAATAAATGGAAGAGAAGGGACAAAGCTTCCTCACAGAAGAATTCCACACTGGCTCGCTTCCAAAAAATAAAGAAAGGGGGACTTCACCATGAGGCAGCCTGGCAAACACTCCCTCAACCAGCCGAGAAGGATTGACGTTACCAGTGATAAGTCAGGCTGGTGTCCTGTGCCCTGTGACAACATGTGATATTCCTTCCAAACACCCAGAAGTGCAGTCTGAGCAGAACAAGAACATCAGACAAATCCAGATGCGGGGCACTCTACAGGACACCTGGCCTCCAGGCTGACAAGATCACAAAAACAAAGAAGGACCAACAAGCTCCACTAAGCCAAGCGCACTGTGTGCCCAGCGCAGAGCTCAGGGTTCCAGGAGCACATGCTTGTTACTCTCAGGGCCCCAAGGGTAAGAGCTCACGGGGAGTCTGCACCGGTCCCAGGGCGGCCCCGTGCACAAAATGACCACGCACGCCTGGGACCCGGCACACCCGGGCTTGAGTCTGACGGTGCCGCTCCCAGCGGCACACTCATGAGCACAGGTCCTGACCTCCGTGAACCCCCGCTTCTTTAAAATGGGGACGTAACGGGACCCATCTAACCGGGCTGTAGGAGAGGCACTACGATACTGCTTTACAGAGAGAGAGGGAGTACGTAACAAGGGTCTGTTTTCATGATTACTGTTATTAAGCCCCATCCCGGGGTGTCTGCCACTCAGCCCGATCCGGTCCCAGTGCCATCCGCTCCGGCAAGACTTATATACAGGCGGCTTTCCGAGCCCAGAAAACCCAAAGAGAACCCCTCCCACCCAGCGGCCCACCTGAAATCTCTCTCATCGATGAAGCAGTGAGCTGCCGACACCATCCAGTTGGGAGAGATGATCGAAGCCCCGCACACGTGGCCCTGGCTTTGGACGTGGAGGCTGACCTGCCAGGGCCATTCACCTTCGTCTGCATTCGTGCCGCCAACCACCCGAGACTGCCTGGTGAATGACCGCAGCCCACAGTCTGGGAGGTGCAGAAAACACACAGGTCAAAGTCAAGGTGGGGCACCAGTCCCCCAGCCCACCCCAGGCTCAGCAATACGCCATGTGAGGCAGTCGCTTTTGCGTGGGACCCCCTACAAATATCTTCTAGACTCAGAGATCCCACTGATGGTCCCCGGCCCCTCTCCCTGCTTCCAAACCCAAAACCCTTGCACTCCCTGCTCCCCATCTGTGCCCAAATGCATTTAGAGGTCTTCCGACATCTGCTGGTTTGCTCGGATTTAATTTGAGTGTCATTTGCCTAGATTTCCTTGCTGACTGCTGACAGGCACAGCTCCCAGGAAAGAGCGGATAGGCGACATGAAGTCAGAAACTGGCCAGAGCTGGGCTCAGATATAACCTCAGGCCAATGCTTCTGAAATACACACGAGGCCACAAACTGATGCATGGGTGCAGTGGTGAAACCTGCCAGCTGCTCAGGTAGGCCATGTCCTCTCTCCTCCAGGCAAGATGGCCAGGTCCACAGAGCAGGGGCCAGCCCAGCACATCAGCCAGGACATTAGCTCTGCCACAGAGGTGCTGACATGCTGGTGGCCACCAGCCCTGCCTCCAGGACCACAGTGCCTCTCTGCCAGTCAGCAAAATCATCCTTTCCCCCAGACAGATACACCCTCTCACCAGGGCAGAGCTGGATGAGTGAGATACTGGCATGATTTCCACCTCTGTGTGTGCCTTGCACAGTGAACAACCTGCACAACATGTATGCAGTGAACAACTGCATACATTTCTACCTCTGTGTGTGCCTTACACAGTGAACAACCTGCACAACAGTATGCAGCATCCCTGCTCACCACAATCCTTCTCATCTGAGCCGTCGCTACAGTCCTTCTTCCCATCACACTCGGGGTTTCTCTTGCTCAAACAGAGCCCATTGTGGCAGCGATAGGTATGTTTGGTGCAGGCAACAGTTCTCACTGTTCAAGAAGGAGTCCAAGGGGCAGGGAATCAATTCCTCTGCAGCACCCAACCAGAAACCTGATGACCCATCTTCCTGATGCCCCTCATCAAGCCTGTCCCACCCTTCCACACTCATGCCCATGTCCTCCCAGCCTCGCCAAAGGCTCTCCACCTTCCGGAAGATTCTCCCCCCCACTGACGCGTTTTCTCATCACATTTCACATCTAGGGTGGTGTGTGTTTATTAAATTTGGGACACCCTGAGATGTGAGTGTGCTCACAGCTGCTTCCTTCCTTCCTGCTCCCACCAGGTCTCACCGAGGTCACACATGGCCTCATCGGAACCATCGCCACAGTTGTCAGTCCCGTCACACTGCTGGTTCTGGGGGAGGCACTTCCCATTGCCACACCTGAAGGTCTGAGCTGGACAGCCTGGGGGCAGGATGCACCAACAACATTCAGCAGCTGCTCTACGATGCCCCCTGCTGAGGGTGGGCCAAGGGGTGGCCCAGGCAGCCCCACCCCACACTCACTGCACTCCAGCTCGTCGCTGTTGTCCCCACAGTCATTGACGCTGTCACACAACCAGAAGAGGGGCTTGCAAAGCTTGTTCTTGCACATGAATTGGTAGGTGGCGTTGCATTCTGATGGGAACAAGGGGCCACAGTCAGCGGGGCTCTGAGCCCTCGCTCTGACATCAGTCACTGCTCACTGCTTCCCACAGAAGCAGGGGCGACCAGAGAGCTGCCCAGGGACCCCCTTTCCTGCTGGGGGGAGGCAGCTCTTTGGCGCCCTGGTGCCCCCGCTATGGAAGCTGAGCCGGGCACTGCAGAAACACTCCACTGCCCACTGAAACAGAAGGCCAGCCTCCCAAACAGCAGAGGGGGGCATGGGGCATGAGGTCTAAATGGGTCACCGCGCAGGCAGAGGGGACTCACGGCAGTTGAGTTCGTCGCTGTAGTCCGTGCAGTCAGCCCAGCCGTCACAGCGCAGCTCGTTCCGGATACACCTCCCAGTGTTACACATGAACTTGCCCGGGCATGCTGCAGGAGAGATGGCAGGCCTCAAGTCCACGAGCACCAGCCCTCCCTCCCACGCTGGCTGCCCTCCACCTACAGCTGCCCCGGGAGGGCCAGCCACAGACCCACAGTGAGGGGCCCCTCCTGACCGCCAGCAATCAAACCCCAGGGAGCTGCAGAATGGAGACAGGCTGGCTGGGTGTGCACTCGGTTCTCCTGCCCCGTGTCCTTGGCCAGCCACATCCCCCCGAGTGCCAGGTTCCCCTTGCCGGGCATGGACCTAGCTCGGCAAATAGATGATACAGGTGTCCTACCCAAGTGTCAAATGGCAGCCCAAGGGCGCCTGGGTGGCTCAGTGGGTTAAAGCCTCTGCCTTCAGCTCAGGTCATGATCCCAGGGTCCTGGGATGGAGCCCCACATCGGGCTCTCTGCTCAGCGGGGAGCCTGCTTCCTCCCCTCTCTCTCTGCCTGCCTCTCTGCCTACTTGTGATCTCTGTCAAATAAATAAATATAATCTTTAAAAAAAAAAAAAAAGGCAGCCCAAGATTTCCATAATTCTAAGGTTGTTCTCACATTTCCGTGTTTCTGAAATTGGAAGGTATCTGCCACCTGACGTTGTGGGGCTGGTGACAGAGCTGCGGGTAGGTGGGGGTGAGTCTGTCCCGGAAGGCAGGGCCTTCACCTGCGGGCTGGCCCTGTTGCCGGCCAGGTAGAATCCAGGTGGTGAGTCAGGCCGGTGCATTCTAACTTAAATTTGGATTCTCATGTAGAGTTAAAAGCTCTCCCAAAAGGTTACTCTCTGATGTGGGGCCAAAACAAAAAGTCCCCGTGGATAGGGACTGGCTGGTCTGCACACAGCAGGCCGGGAAACTAAAAGCCACAGAAACCGCCACATCTCTTATATAGATAGAGATGGCAGAATTTTCAGAGCCCAAAGTTGCTAGTGTGATGATTCCTGCCCCAGGATTTTCTCACGTGTCTCAGAACTACTATGCTATTCCCCAATGTCTTTGTGGCTAAAAGGCCACAAAGACAAGCATGGATTCCCGGAGGTGTGGCCCTGCTGAAACACAGGGACAGATGGCCCCAAGGAACCTGGGGGGCCCTTGGGCTCCAGTGCCTCTCACAGGGACTCGAGGGCACAGCCTGTAGCAGCATTCACTGTTCACCTTTGTCAAGAAATGCATTTATGGCAGTCTTCCCTTTTATTCCTCCAAAAGGCACCTGAGGATATGCACCCTGCGTTCTCGGGATCTCAGAATCAGGGGAGCACAATACTGGGAAGATACAGAACACAGGGGTCATCGCTGGCCGGTCCCTCCAGCCAAGTTCCTCCTTCTAGAGACGTGTACTCACGGTCACTGGAATCGTAGGAGAGGTACTCGGCCAGGAAACCCGTGTCGGTGTAGGACTGATCAGAGTGGAAGCGCACAGTGATCCTGCTGCTCTTGCTGGTGACCACGAACTGCGGCCTCTCTCCGCAGTACCTATGGGGACCATGGTCAGAGGTAAGAGGGGGATCCGGAGGGGCTTGGGGCACCCCTCCCCTTCCAGCTCCAGCCACTCCAGGGCACTTACTTCTCCCCGTTGACCTCCACGTAGTCCTTGGGGCAGGATCCTGGGGGAATGTTGGGCTCCACCAAGTAGAAAAGCTTGAAGAGCACTTTCACATTTTGGTTGTTGGGCACCTAAGAAGGGAGATGCTGCTGGGGGTCTGCTGCATCCTTCCTTCCTCCTAAACCCAGTGCTGCTGGCCACGGGCACTGGGGGGACCATGGCACATGGCACAGTAACTGCGCTTTTCTCTCTACCACCCGCGTTGGCAATACGGAACACACAGCAGGAGGGACTCGAGTTAGACCTTTGGAAGAACTTCTGGACTCAGAGGCAAGAAAAACCAGAGGTCCTCCCGGCATCACCGAAGAAAGGAAAGAGAGCGGGTCTCTGACTTGGAGGGAGTGAGCGGGAGCCCCAGGCAGCAAGACTCCCGTCCACTGCCATCCAGCAAGTGCTTTCTCCACGCACACTCTGCGACTTCACCTCTGAGAGGCAGACACCCTTCTCTGCTTCTCCCTTACTCTCCCTTCACCCAGGAGCAAGCTGAGGCCTGACAGGTGAAGCACCGGCCCGAGGTCCCTCAGGCAGGCACCGGTCAAGAACTAGGATTTGAGGGGCGCCTGGGTGGCTCAGTGGGTTAAGCCGCTGCCTTCGGCTCAGGTCATGATCTCAGAGTCCTGGGATCGAGTCCCGCATCGGGCTCTCTGCTCAGCAGGGAGCCTGCTTCCTCCTCTCTCTCTGCCTGCCTCTCTGCCTGCTTGTGATCTCTGTCTGTCAAATAAATAAATAAAATCTTTAAAAAAAAAAAAAAAAAAAAGAACTAGGATTTGAGTCTGCGGGGGTGTTACGAGGTCGGCCCTCCCCGACCTTCCCCACCCTGCAACGCTTTAGACACATCCCCACCCTGGGGATGGGCTGGTCAGGGAGCCCATCTCCCTCTCCTTGCCCTTCCTCACTTGCCTTCCTGGAGTGTCCCCTCTTCTCTCCCCCTGGAGCCCCCCTCCCTCCCTCCACCTTCTGCTCTCATGGGCACCCTACAGCCTCCTACCTGGATGTCCCACGTGCAGTTCATGTTGGGCGGGTAGTGGCCTGGATAGTAGGGGCTGCTAAATGTCCCGTGGGTGCCACGTAGAGAGCCTCCACAGCCTGACAGGAAAGGCAGGAGAAAGGCTCGAGGACCCGGGGGCCCTGGCGGAGCCGGCCCGCCCATCTCTCATGCTACACGCGAGGGCACCCGTGAGCTCCGCAGCCCGTTGCTGGAAGGCCTCAGTGCGGGGAGCCCGACACTTTACGGAGGGTTCCCCACCCACACGAGAGGCCAAAGGCCCCACAGCTTAAGCTGCCAACCTCTGTCACTGACCCAGGTCGGTTCACCCACCGAAGGCTTTGGCCTAGGCTTCGTGGGCGCGGGCCAGCCCCTCAGACCCATCCTTCCTCTGCCCTGCCGTGCCCCTCCTTACTGCTCAGCTTGGACAGCTGGGAGAACGTGGCCTCAAAGCCAGGATGTCGGCGCTCGGTGTTGGTGATCAGCGTGACAAGCAGGACGTTCTGGGAGGAGAGGAAGGTCAGGTTGTAGGAGGGCGGGTAGGTGCCACACAGCCTGTGGGGGCAGAAAGGGCATGTGTTACTGACAGCATCAAGAAGCCCGGCGTCCTGGGGCACCTGGGTGGCTCAGTGGGTTAAGCCGCTGCCTTCGGCTCGGGTCGTGATCTCAGGGTCCTGGGATCGAGCCCCGCATCGGGCTCTCTGCTCGGCAGGGAGCCTGCTTCCTCATCTTTCTCTGCCTGCCTCTCTGCCTACTTGTGATCTCTCTCTGTCAAGTAAATAAATAAAATCTTTAAAAAAAAAAAAAAAAAAAGAAGCCCGGCGTCCTGGAACCCTGGTCTCGTCCACAAAAGGCAGGGGGCAGGGTCACTTCAAAGCTCCTCCCTGCATACACGACCTCAGTAAGGATTTAGTTGTAAGACTGTCTTTTCAACACACAGCAAAAACTCTGCCACCTCGAATGCCTGACCACAGAAGATCCATTCAGCTATGCGTTAACTAAGAACAGTAACAGTAACAGCACCGACGCCACCTAGGAACAGAACATGCACTCAGTGTTCTTCCTAACAGCTCTACTAAGTAAATACTAAAATCCCCCCTTTCCAGACAAGGAAACTGAGGCACAGAGAGGAGAAGTAGCTTGCCCAAGGATCCACAGTGACTAAGTGGTGGGGCTGGACACAAACCTCAGGCCCCCGGCTCCCTGACGTACGCAGCCAAGGACAGTGTCCCTCTGCCCTCACACGAGAATGCCACGTTACACAACCACCACAAATGACAGAAGCTCGCTTACTGATTCAGAAAGAGCACCAGGACATGCTTCAGTTTTAAGAAGCAGAGAGCAAAACCACACGAGCCCTCTGATCCCATTTTTACATCACACACAAACATTGCCGTGCACAGGAAAACGCGTGGAGAAACGTACATCGCAAGGCTCACAGCGACTCCTTCTAGAGAGTGAGACCGTGACTGAGATCCGTGCTCTCTGTGCACACCGATTTCCCAGTTCTTCCCTTTAGAGCCACATGCTGATTTTGTTGTACGATTCATAAACGAGAGAGGGGATAAACCTTACAGGAAAAGGAGCCCTGGCTGCTGAGCTGTGGTGGCAGATGGTTCTATCCTGTCCGGAGCCGGAATTCTAGCCGATTCTTTATCACAGAACATCTGCCGTGCTCATTTCCGCAGACAGCGAGGGAAGGCTGTGGCCCACTGAGTCAGGGAGAGCTGAGGAGGGGGCGGCCCACCCCCACCCACAGCGCTGTGCGAGGCACGCTCCATCCAGGCCAGGGGCAGGGGGGCTGCGGGTGGCCCCACGACCTCAGCATATACAACGCCTCCTTATTTCCTGTGGTCCTGATGCTCTGGCCGCAGGCTGGGGCCTTGCTGGCTCTGGCGACACTGCCCCTCCCGGGACTAGGCAATTACCAGAGAGAGTCAAAAGTCACCCCTGCACAAGCCTTCCACGTACAGACCCCTCAATCCAGAGCCCACACACCCCAACACCCTCCTCCATGGGGCTCTCCCCACCAGGTGACTGTCCACCAGCCCACATCACGCCACAACCAGGTACCAGACAGCTAGAGATGGCCTTGTGTTGTGCTCCAGAACCCACTGGAATTCTTTGAACCAGCCAATCCTAAACCTGCCTACACGGCCTGGCCTGGCCTTTCCCAGAAACCATGACAAGGCCTCTCACCCGTTTCCACCCCCTCCGCCTGCTCTGCCTTTCCTGACTCTGGGGACTCTGTGGCCCTGCACCTGGGGACTGTCCCTCCTCTTGCAAACAGTCAGAACAAACTAACTTTTCAATGGGCAGCCATCTCCTGAGCCATCACCCTCAACATAAGTGAGTCTAATAAAGTGGGGTCTGCACCTCCACTCTGGCGAGGAAAGGAAGCGCACCTAGCTCGCCGGCACCGAGGGGCCACTGAGTGCTCCTCACCCCGACCATGGCTGATGAAACTGCCTCTGAGCTGCTCTGCTGATCCCTATAGCCTGGAAAGTGCCCAGGGGCCTCGAGTCCCACAGTCCATCTCCGACCCACGCTGGGCTTTCCTCTGCGGAAAGCCCCCAGCCCACCTCTGCACCCCTGGGACACTCACTGCACCACAGCACGGGGCTCCACGGGGCTCAGGGTGTCATACACCATGACCAGGTCACTGCCACGGTCGTCACAGGACGCGACATCAAAGCTGTGGAAGGTGAGGCTCAGCACGGAATCGGCATCCCCCCGCAGGGTCCACTGGCAGCGGGCCCGAGCCGGGTACGGGCTGTCGGGGAAGCCGGGCGTGGTGAAGCGGGTCAGCTCCCCACTCCGGGCGTGCAGGGCGAAGCTGCAGCTGTCTGCGTGGGAGACAGAGAGGCTGTGGGGGTAGCGCCGGGCACAGCTGGCAGGGGTGAGCCACCCAGGGCTTCCCTAGTGGGGCCATCAGGCCTGGCCCCTCTGAGATGTCCCAGGCTTCCCTGGATCCGGAGACACGAAAGAGGGGGCTTCTCGTGGCCTGGGAGAGGGCGATGTGTGCGTGTGTGATTTGGGGGACCCCTGTGACTGAGGGGCATCTGGCCACATCCCTCCTCTTCTCTGGGAGGAGGGCACGATACTTACTGTCCTGGGCGGTCTGTACTGTTCTGGGGTCAGTGGCTAAAGAACAAGGAGAATAAAGTATTTACTGACGCGGTCAATTTCCTCATTCCTGCTTCCTTATTTCCCCAGAGGGAGGTGCCGGGCCGGCAGGCAGGCCGTCTTCCCTTCCGCGCACTGGCTGGGCAGTGCTGCTCCCCCGACCGTCCCCCCAGCAGTCCAGGGGCTGGCCCTGCTCCTCCAAATACAGGCCCAACACAGGCTCACCCCTAGCATCCCTGTACTCACGGAAGGCCACCACGGAGGTCAGCACGAAGGAGCTGAGGGCGCGGGCGCGGGGCGGCAGAGTGACCACGCGCTCCTCGGCCATGGCGCGCTCGGCCTCCTCCACCAGGTACTTGGGGATGCTGAACTCGGACCAGTAGTAGGCGATGATGCTGCCCTCGCTGGGGGAGAGGGGCGAGCCTGAGGTGCTGGGGCGGGGGGCCCTGAGCATACCACCCGTCCCCACACTCTCCCCGATGCCGGGCACAGACGGGACAGCTCAGGCTCCCAAGAAGACCGTCCTCCAGGCGGGGGCCCACCCCGGATTCTTTTATGCTTCCCCACCTTTTGATTCCTTAAGCCCGAGATCGTGCCCCTTCACCCTCTCCTCTCACGTCTGGCACCCGTCCAGCCGTGCTGCGGGGCCGGATCGGGTTTAGGACTTGGGAAAACGGCCCTGGGTCGTGGACTCGGCTCTCCCACTAGCTTGGGCACCCTGAGTAACAAATTCTGGAGTCTGTCTCCTCATCTTGGAGAGGGGGTGATGCCACCTGCCGCACAGCATTCATAAGGATTAAATTAAACTGACAAAATCAAAAGCACTTTTGAGATAAAGTCTATTTTTAAAAAAGCATGTTGGGGGCGCCTGGGTGGCTCAGTGGGTTAAGCCGCTGCCTTCGACTCAGGTCATGATCTCAGGGTCCTGGGGTCGAGTCCCGCATTGGGCTCTCTGCTCAGCAGGGAGCCTGCTTCCCCTCTCTCTCTCTGTCTGCCTCTCTGCCTACTTGTGATCTCTCTCTATCAAATAAATAAATAAAATCTTTAAAAATTAAAAATAAAATTAAATTAAAAAGCGTGTTGAAGGCGGGTGAGCAAGGAAAACATGAAGGCTCGCGGATGCCTTCCAAAGCCCTATTTGGAAAAGGAATGAACGGTCACCACCATTACTGAGCGGCTTCTGTGGCAGACACGCCGTCTCATTCACCCGTATTGTCCTGGCAATGCCCCCGTGGTTACCCCTGCCCGGGAGACAGCCTGACGCAGTGTGTGCTGAGGGAGGAACGGGCCGGGCGCCGTGCTCCCCGAGCCAGACCCCGCAGTCTGTTGGCTACCCCCAACCGCCACCACACAGCACCGACCCCAAAGCCTCCTCCCCAGCACCCACCTGAAGGCAGTCACCGCCGACTCCTTGTGGTAGGGGCCCAGGGATGGCACCCCACTGTATAGCACCTTCAGCTGAGGGAAGGAGAGAAGGCTCACAGCAGGCCAGAGAGAGGCAACAATCCCCGCTCCGTCCCACGCCAAGTCCACCCTGCTCCCTCCCTCCGGGGATCTGGGCCCCCTTCCCTGGTGTCTGGAAGCCTGAGCCACCTGCAATCTGGGAGGAAGGGGAGCCGTGCCCTCCAGGTTGGGTGATGGTGGGGGTGCCAGGGTGGACAGCAGGGACAGGGCTCCCTTCCCAGGGGCCGGACTCACCGCTTCCTTCACCTTGTTGGCCAGGTTTGCAAACTCCGTGGAATTGGAGTTCTCATAGGCATCCAGAAAGTTCTCATTTGTGATCCTCAAGTAGCCATTGAAGACCTTCTGAACTCGCACATTCCGGTCTATAGGAGACCAGAGAAGGAGGGTGGTCAGAGGAAGTGACACCGTCACCCCCACGGTCCTCAAGCTGCCCTCAGCTACCCTCGGGGAGCAAAGGCCAGGAGGGGCCAGGGCACACATGGGCCTCTGGGCCAGCACTTGTCCCTTATGGCCTCAAAGAACCAGGGGAGGCAGAGCCCTGGACCCTTCCCCACAGCCCCCCGCTGCACCCTCCATTTCCTCCCTCCTGTCCACAACCAATGGCCCCCGCCCCTGTCCACTGAGAAGGGAGGTACAGCCACACCCACATCACCCACCCCAGAGCCAAGCCCCGGCTTTACTCACACTGGAAGTGCCACACCAGGAAACAAGCCACGAGAGAAAGCAAGAATAAGCCAACCAGCACGGTCACCAGCACCACCCAACGCTTCGGGCCCCGCTTCTCAACCTTCTTGGTGTTGTTGACTGGCAAGAACTCCACGCCTTCCTCAATGCCATTCATGCTCTGAACAGAGAAAGGCAACGCAGCTCAGACACACTCCCTCACCTCAGCAGCCTCCCCGCCCTGCTCCGGGAAGCATGATTATCCGTCCCAAGGTCCAGCTTGGGGAAAAGGGCAAGGAGAAAGGAGAAGTGGCCTTCTCATCCATGCATCCCCATGTCTGGGCAGCGCCACACAGGTATTGCTTAAGGACTGGTAGTTTAAAGGAAAATCAAACAAAGAGGCTGTCTAAACCCAGTCATGGAGGCTCTCCACTTACATGGAGGCTCCGCACTTACAGTGTGGGGAGAAGAGGCCGAGCCAGGGACCACCACCATGTCAGCTTCTCCAGGCAGCCCCTCCCCCGGGCTGACACAGCCCTGGGGTGTGGTGTAGGGGCCCCTACAGATTCAGTCCCCACCGATCATGGAGGGGGTTGGTGTTTGGAAGCCTGACACCAGGCTTGGTGTCAGGTGTGGGCCAGGAGCCCATGGGCCACACAGAGACTGTACACCCTACCCAGTGGCCTTGCTCTGCCGATGTTTAACCAGCCCAAAGTAAAAAGGCAGTCGACCCTGGCCGCCCTGCCACGCCCCTGTGGAAGCAGCCACTCTGTTTCTCGCCTCAGGTGTCCTGGTCGGGAAACTCAAGGTGATGCAAGGCCAGGTCTCTACTAGAATCACACCCATGCTCACCCTAAGAGCAGGAAAAGCAAAACTTCCCACAAATAGGACGATGGCTTACCTAGGCTCCTCCTGGCCAGGGGCTCCCGAGGAAGACAGGAGTGTGACTGTGGCAGGTGGGTGTCCACAGGCACATGGTGACAGAAAGACAAGCTCTCCAGGCACTCTAACACACACTCTATCTGCCCGAAATCCCGGAGAGGAGCCCTGGCCTTCCAGCTTTAGCTACCTCAGACCCACTCCAAAGGGGTATGTGCTAAAAGCAACAGCCCCATCCCCAAATTCCACAGATGAGGTCATGTTAACAGTTTCCAGATGTGGTTCTGGTGTCCACCTCGGGCTCTCCATGATGTGCTTGAACTGATATTTCTTGATTTGTCACATCATCTGTTAACTTCACCATTCAAAGAGTCTCCCCATTCCTGCCACCCTGGATACTATATTTCTGTTTCATCATTGGTTATTTTTGTGACTTTAATATTGCATACAGAAACACACCCCATAGCTAACTCTACTTTGGTAATCATACTGCAATACACAAACATATCAAATCAACATGTCCTAGACCTTAAATTTACACAATGCTCTATGTCAATTATATCTCAATAAAATAAATTTTTAAAAAGGAAAGAAACACAGCCCAGAGGCAACCACTTAAAATGCTTTTGTGATCTGCTTATTGTGGAATTCATCTCCATATTCCTAAATACCACTATCTCTTGATTCATCTATTTGAAATACAAGCATCTGACTTCCTATTACGATAATGTGAAATTCAATATCCTTCTTTCTCTTTGTCTCGCCCATCCTCCCAATAGTTTTAGGGCTACAGTTTTTGTTTTTGTTTTATATCCATACTCTATATTTTCATTACAGCTGACCCTTGGAGGGTTAGGGGTATCCACCTCCTACACAATCAAAAATCCACATGTAACTTTTGACTCCATCAAAACCACTCACAGCCCACTGTTGACAGGAAGGCTTACTGATTAACACATATTTTGTATGTTATATGTATTACATACTGTACAATAAGGTAAGCTGGAGAAAAATGTTAAGAAAATCTTAAGAGTGCCATACTGTATTTATCAAAAAAAGAAAACCCCACATATAAGTGGGACCACACAATTCAAACCCCTGTTTTTCAGAAGTCAATTATATTAGTCTTTGAAAATATTGTTCACAATTGTTTCCTTCCCAGTACAACGAATTTGTTTCTCCTACTGCAAAATTGATTTACTTGGGTGGGGTTATTTTGAACATATACCCAGGTGTTTCTGTACAATCTAAGAGCTCTGTAATACTCTTCTAATCTTCCACATATAAAGTCTGTCAAATAACCTCCCACTTCATTTTTTCCTGAGCGCTTCCCTCCGACAGCCCTCTGCCCTTTCCTATAGCTAGTGTCTGGAACTTCCTTCAGCCTCACCCTGGGAATTTCCTTCTTCTCCTTCTTGTGTTAAAACCCCTATTTCCTGAATTCCATGTCTTCTTTTTTCTTGGCTTACTTCATTTTGGTGGAATACATACTTCAGTAGCTTCCCAAGAGGGAAAATTTCTGAGACTTTCCATGTTTCTGAGTATTTTAACTCTGTACTCACATTTTCTCATAGTTTAGCTGGGTATAAAACTATAGGTTTCAAATAATTTTCACTTAAAATTTTGAAGGCTCTATTGTTTTGTAGCTTCCAATTTTGCCTTTGAGAAATAACATAAAGTACAATTCATTATTTCTTATTCATAATTTGTTATCCTTCTCTGAAAGCTTTGAGAATGTGCTTTGAATTGGGTCATTAAATTTCACTGTGCTGTGTTCTCTCCACCTGCTCCTTGAATTTGGAAATTTGTATCAGTCTGAGAAACTTTCTTGTACAGGCATACCTTGTTTTATTGTGCTTCGCTTTACTGCACTTCACAGATAATGCACTTTTTACAAATTGAAGTTTTGTGGCACCATGTGTCAAGCAAGTCTAGGAGTGCCACTTTTTCAGCAGCATTTACTCATGCCCAGATTCTGTGCCATGTTTTGCTAATTCTCACAATATTTCAAACTCTTTCATTATTAGATCTGTTATGGTGATCTGTGATCAGTGATTACAACTCTCTGAAAGCTCAGATGATGTTTGACATTTATGAGTAATAAAGTATTTTAAAAATTAAGGCATATACTTTTTTTAGACATAATGAACACTTAATAGACTACAGTATAGTGTAAACATAACTTTTATAAGCACTAGGAAACCAAAAAATTCACTTCACTTGCTTTATTATGACATTTGCTTTATTGCAGTGACCTGGAATTGAACCCACAATATCTCCCAAGGATGCCTGTATTATTTCTTAAATTATGTCTTCCCCTTCATTTTTTCTAGTCTTTCTCCAATTCCCGATAATTGATCCTCTACTTATACTTTCTCTGCTATTGGTTTTTTTCTAAGTAATCTCTACACCCAACACGGGGCTCAAACTCATAACCCCAAGATCAAGAGTCATATGTTCTACCAACTAAGCCAGCCAGGCACCCCCATCTCACTGTTTTTGAACTTTTCCAATGAGTTTTTCTTTTCTGCTGTTAACTTATTTCCAAGGGTTCTTTCTTGTTCTCTGAATTTTCTTCTTTCTTGTTCTCTGAATTTTGAATGCAAAATCTTCTCATCTTTATATTGCTATTGAGTACCTTTTCTCTGTTTCTTACTTTCTTTTTCATGTTGAAGACTTCCCTCAAATGCCTCAGGGTGTTTGGTTGTTCACCCATATTTAGGAATGAGGTCCTAAAGGCAGTTGGGAAGCTCTGTGTGTGTGGTTTGCCACCAGCGGCTTCACTGTAGGCTACAATTAAGTGGCTAACCAGAATTTTTTTTTCACTAGACACTCCCAACTGTTAAGCTCTATCTTTTCTATGGAATGGTTTAATTGTTCCTGAGAATAATTTTCTAATCTCCTGGATAGACCGATTTAAGCCCAGCCATTGGCATTCTGAAACACATGAGAGAATAAGCCCTTGATTATTTTTCACCCCTCACTACAGCCTTCCTCTGTACCTAGTGTCCTCAAATTGATGGAAATCAATTTCCCATCCCTTATGGGGGACTAGTGGGGTAGGGGTATGTTTGTTTGGGATCAAAGTGGGGATCTGGGAATTTCTAACAATGCCCATCCCTAGTTCTCCTCTATCTCATAGCCTGAGCCCAACTCCTGAACCTGGACAGGAGTTTATCAAAGAATACTGTAAGAATATTTCCAAGAGCTAAAGAGAGGCACATATCTTTAAACCCAAAGGGCTCATTGAATAGTAAGAAAGATACATGAAAAAGCATGCTTAACCACACATATCACAATGAAATTTCAGGACACCAAGGATAGAGGAAATCCTTTGCATCTCTCCCTGGTGTTTTTTCCCCCCCTCTCATATTTTACATTTCTTTGTCATTTGGATCTATTCTGGGATTTTTTAAACTTACTCTTGTGAACCTTCTATGGAATTTTAAAATAGCTTCACTGACATATAGTTGACATAAAATAAACTGTACATTTTTAAAGTGTGCAATTTTTGGCATATATATATACAGCCATGAAACCATCACCACAATCAAGATAATAAGCATATCTGTCATCTTCAAAAGTTTCCTCCTGGCCCTTCCCTCTCATTCCTCTCTGATTCCCTTTCCAGTCCCAAAGCAACCACTTAACCTGCTTCCTATCAGCGAAGATTAATTGGCTTTCTTCCAGAACTTTATAAAAATGGAATTATACAGCATGTACTCCTTATTGTCTGGCTTCTTTTACTCAGCACAATATTTTGAGATTCAGCCACGATATTAGGTTTATTATGTTAACAGTGCATTCCTTCGTATTCTTGAGCAGTATCCCACTATATGTACATACAACGATTTGTTTACTTCTTCATCTGTTGATGAACATTTGGGGTGTTTCTAATTTGAGGCTATTCCAAATAAAGCTGCTATAAACATTCCTGTACAAATACTCGTACTGGCACATGCTTTCATTTCTTTTGGATAGATACCTATGAGAGGAAGGGAGCAAGTTTGCATGACAGGTGTATTTTTAACTTTGTAAGAAGCCACCCAACTGTTTCCCAAAGAGACTACATCATTTTACATTCCCATCAGCAGTGTACGAGGACTCCCATTGTCCACATCCTATCCAACATTTGGTATGGTCAATCTTTCTCATTTCAGCCATTCTAATAGATGTATAGTAGCATCTCACTGTGGTCTTATGTTGCTTTTCCCTGATGACTAACGATGTTGAGCATCTTTTCATGTGCTTAAATTGCCATCTGTTTGTCTTCTTTGGAGAAGTGTCTTTTCGAATTTCTTCCCTAGTTTTTTAAAATTGGTTTGCTTAGCTTCACATTACTCAGTTTTGAGAGTTCCTTCCATATATTCTGGATACGAGTCTTTTCACAGATACATAATTTGCAAAGATTCTCCTCCGAGTCTGCAGCTTGTATTTTCATTCTCTTAACAGGGTCTTTTGAAGAAGAGATTTTCATTTTGATGACATTCAATTTGTCAAGGTTTTCTTTTATGGATTGTGATTTTGGTGCTGTAACTAAGAAATCTTTGCCTAATCCAAAACAACAAAGATATTCTCCTATGTTTTATTCCAATATGTTTAGGCTCACATTTGGACCTATAATGCATTCTGAAATAAAAACTTTTTTTATTTTTTTTAAGATTTTATTTATTTATTTGACAGACTGAGATCACAAATAGGCAGAGAGGCAGGCAGAGAGAGAGGGGGAAGCAGGCCCAATGTGGGGCTCGATCCCAGGACCCTGAGATCACAACCCGAGCCAAAGGTAGAGGCTCAATGCACTGAGCCACCCAAGTGCTGGAAATAAAAAATTTTTTATTTGGTGCAAGGTATGGATGAAAGTTACTTTTCTTTCTTTGTTTCTTTCTTTCCTTTTTCATATGGATATCCAATTGTTCCACTATAATTTGTTGCACAGACCATCCTTTGTCTGCTGAGTTGCCTTTGCATCTTTATCAAAAATCAGTTGTCCAAGGGGCATCTGACTGGCTGTTGGTAGAGCATGCAACTTTTGATCTCAGGGTCGTGAGTTCAAGCTCCATGTTGGGGACAGAGCTTACTTAGAAATTTTTTTCTTAGGGGTGCCTAAGAAAAAAGGGTGGCTCAGCGGGTTAAGCCTCGGCTTTCGGCTCAGTTCATGATCTCAGGGTCCTGGGACTGAGCCCCACATAGAGCTTTCTGCTCAGCAGGGAGCCTACTTTCCCGCCCCCAACCCCGCCACCTGCCTCTCTGCTTACTTGTGCTCTCTCTGTCAAATAAGTAAATAAAATCAAAAATTTTTTTCTTAATTATTTTTTAATTTTTTTTAATCAGTTGTCCATATATTTGTGGACAAATATATAGCCTCCATCCTATTCCCTTGATCTCTTTATGTATGTTTAATTGGGTCTAATTCCAGATTCATTCTGTTCAACTGACCTCCTTATGTATGTTTATGCTAACACCATACTGTCTTCATTACTGTAGCTTTGTACATCAAAGAAGCTTTTGAAATACTAAGTGAGTTTGGCCAGCTTACAGGATACAAAATTAATACACAAAAATCAATTGTATTTCTATATATTAACAAGGGCCAATTAGAAATTTAAAAAATTTTTAAATACTATTTACAATAACATCGACAACATGAAATACTTAGGGGGAAAATCTAATAAGAGATATACAAGACCTATAACTAAAAAATACCAAATACTGCTGAGAAAAATTTTAGAAGACTGAATAAATCAAGTAATATCCCATGTTCATGGACTGGAAGACTCAATATATTTGGCTATTCTCCTCAAACTGGTCTAGAGATTCAATATAATCGTGATCAAAATCTCAGCAGGCTTTTTGGAGAAATCGCTGTAGTGCTTATGAAATTCACATGGGAAATGCAAAAGACTCAGAATAAAAAGAACAAAACTTTTTGGACAAGTGTCACCTAATCTTAAGCCTTTTATAAAGGCAATGAATTTTTTTTTTAACTTCAAAAATCATATATTTCACTTCCAAGACTGAAGTTTTATACTTTGATGGTTACTTTTTAGAGCAGTCCTTTCTTATTTTATGACTACATGACCTTCTTGCTCTTTCTTAGGATACTAAATTGATTGATTGATTGATTGATTGATTGATTTACATTAGAATTTTGGCTTTGTCTTTGCCTTTCTCTTTCAGGGTGTAAATTTTCATTAAATGTCCAATGGCCCCTGGTAGTCTAATCATGTTTACAAATGAAAAAGTAGTAAGGCTTTGGGGCGCCTGGGTGGCTCAGTGGGTTAAAGACTCTGCCTTCGGCTCAGGTCATGATCTCAGGGTCCTGGGATGGAGCCCTGCATCAGGCTAGCTGCTCAGCAGGGAGCCTACTCCCTGCCCCCCACCTGCCTCTCTGCCTACATGTGTCTACTCTGTCTGTCAAATAAATAAATAATATTTTTTTAAAAAAGTAGTGTGGCTTTGGCAAGACTCTCTGAATACAGTGTATGTTTACACGTGTCGATAAAATATAACAAAATAATAACTTACGAAGCTAATTTTCCATTTTCAGAGTAATTCACAATATTTTCTTACCAGATCCTCAAACAATCCTGGAATCTCTCATGACTGGCACCATCACCCCCACTCTATCGATACGGCAGGGAGAAATGAAGACAGCTACTTGGCGGCAGACCCAGATTTGATCCTGGTTTTCTACCTCCCAGTGTGACTAGCTTCAGGAACTCAGGATGCAGGTATTGAGGGAAATGGAAAGCAAGCTCCTTGGGAAGAGGAAAGCAGCTGACAGCATGGACAGTGGACCCCAGGGGCCACCCCCAGCGCCGCTGTAGAGCAAAGCTGTCAGCATTGGGACTGGCTCAATGGGAGGGCCTTCGTCACCCATACAGTGTGAATTCTGGGGCTCCACTCAGCCCAGACATGCTGTTTAATCAGTAACTAGACTGCTTCCTTTTATAACCCTACTCTCAGGTCCATTCTTAGGCGTATTAGAGATCATCTTGCCTAACTTAGTCACTTTATTTATAAGGAAACTGAGGCTGACAGAGAAGGAGTGTGACCTGTCCAAAGTCACAAAGGGAGTGAGGTCAGGAAAGCAGCAAAGCCGAGACAAGAGCCATGTCCTTCCCGCCGCACATGGGGTTTCAGACCTGCCCAAGGTCCCTCAGCCTCCAGAGGAGGGGTGGCAGGAAGCTCCCATCCACTAGATCTTAACTGCATACGTAACCAACTCTCCACATGTACCAATCTCTCTGCAGGGCCATAAAACCAACGGAAGACAAAGTATGCCAGTACCTGCTCCTGCCTCTCCTTTCTCTCATAAAAGTAAACACATCAACAGGTGCACACAGAATCTCAGTGCTGGGAAGCCAGGTGCTCACTTATCATGAACAGAGACAGAGGCCACATAACTTTGTGGCCAATTCCCACCGGCCAGCTCAAGTTAAATTATGGCCCGAGTCCCCAGAAACAGGATGGCTCAAGGCCAGCTCAGACAAGAGAGCAAGGAATCACTTGCCAAAGGACAGATGCACATGAAGGGCTCGGAGCACACACATGCTGACAACCTGGAGGGCTGAAGGGGAAGAACCGAGGGACAGGATGCAGGGACAAGATGAGACAACCACCATTTCCATCCAGCTTCCTGGAGGGGACCAGGAGGTACAGTATAGAAATCCAGAGACCGTCCGAAAGAAAATGACTTAGAGAAGGTATCTGATGACACAGGGAAAACTCTTGCCGTCACCTGACTCCCATCAAGTAAAAACTCATCGTAACTGAAATTGAATGTGAAGCCAACAAAACCCAGTGTTCAAGTCAACCAAAACTTCCTCCCACTTTGAAAGGCATCTTCTCCTGGGGTGCCTGTCACCGGCTCCAACTCTCCAGGACCCACCCTCCCATGGGCTCCAGGGACCAGCAAATCCAAAGCCAGAACCTTCCACTGGTAGCTCAGAAGGTGCTCTTCACTGGAGACAAGCAACTGGTAAGTGCGTGCATTTTAAACAGCAAAAATAACACTGACTATCTGAAAATCTACACAAGATTTCGATCAGAGCGGGTGGCAGGAGGCGGGGGGCGGGGGGGTGGCAGTTAACCTTCGTGCTAGATTTTTTTTTTTTTTTTTTTGGATGATTGTTCCTCATTCGGCTACGGTTGGGTGGGACCTGATGGGAAGGCATCAGGTAACTAAACTAAACATCAGGAAACTAAACACTGAAGAAGTCACGCGGAGTCGTGGGATGACATCACACAACAACTGGTCATCTGCTTCTGCTGTTGGAAGATCAGGATCAAGGGGCAGAGGTGATGTCACTGGCTGGAGACACAGATGTTTTGCTCCCACCATAGACAAGGACAAGGGTGGCTGGCTTCATGGGAGGGGTCCCGATCTCACGGTGTCATCATCACCAGCACAGTCATGCAAATGTCCCTCAGACTGTCCAAGCACGAAAGGACAGCCAGAGCCTCTGCAACTGCTTTTCAAGGCACGGAGGTATTCTGTAGCACTAGAAGAAGCTCTCCTTTGCAAGGAGCAAGACAAAGCCAGCGTAACTCCCCAGGGCCACCCCCTGATGCTGGTTCCAGTCCAAGCCTGGACAAAGTCCCTAGAAACACAGCACAGTGCAAAGTCACCTAGGACAACAGAGCAAGGAATGACCTCTGAACACTAGCACCGTAGTGGTCATCCCAGGCGATGCTGAGCACAGACATGCACAGAACTGACCCACTAGATGTGAGTGACCCTGGAGAAAGGCCTCTTTTTTCCAGTTGCTGTTTAGGAAGGAAGGTGGGTCCTTACGTAGCTGGGCTCTCTCCAAACTCAGCCGCTGTGGACAAAGAACACCCAGCCCATGCACAGGCTCCGAGGGCAGAGACTTCCCAGTGACCAGCACAGAGACTTCTGAGGGCAGACTTCCCAGTGACCAGCACAGAGAGGACACTTGATTTGTTCGTCATGGGATGACCAAGGGGACAAATGAGAAGGGAACATTGAAATCCTCCACCCACTCACCACACTGACCCCATCGATCCCACAGAAGGCAGGAGTCTCGAGAAACCCACAAGAGGCTCCCGTTCCCATGATCCTACCACTTAGCATTTTCCAGGCTTGTCAGGTCATGAAAGATCATAAAAGTATAAAATAAAGCAAACACAGTGCTTGCCCAGTATCCAGATTCCCAAGCCACTCTCCCTGGAGCTTCTGATTTCAGGAGGTCAGGGGCAGGGCCCCAGGATCTGGAAGTTTAACAACTCACCCAGGTGAGTCTTAGGAACCTGACAGTTGGAGAAGCGCCACCTGCCAGTTCCCAGAGGCTGCCTGCCGGACTCACCCACTTCCTGTTGCTGTGAGAGGAGCCAGCCAGGTTGGCTTTCGCCCGCCCCATTTTAAACAACCACCTGCACGCAAGGCACCTGCTCTACAGACTGGGCTCTGCCTCTCGCCCAGGGACCCTCCCACAATGGGTCCCACAAGAGGGGATCACCAAAGTCCCCAAGGCTGCCACCAGAGTTCCTCAGAGTAACGCATTCCCAGCCGAGGCCTGGTCAGCAGGTGGGGGACTCCCTAAACCTTTCCGCCTTTTTGGTGCCCAACCTTCTCACCCTTGCCCTTTGACCCCATCCCTGTCCTCAGCCGCCCCACCAGAAGCAGCTGCTGGGAAATGGGTGGGGCTTCGGGGCCCCAAGGAGGATCCAGAATCACCTGTGGATCTGTGACCCCGAGCTGTCTAGAGGAAAGAAAAGCCGACCCACAGCCAACAGTTTCTACTGAAGGAAGTAAATCCTTCAGTAAACTCTGCCCACCTGGTCACAGCAGGAAGGAAAGTCCCCTGGGGCCTGACTCTGCCACCGTGGGCTACACAGAGACTCAGTAGTTCCCACACAGCCGGCATCTGGCTCCCGCAGGTGTCACGCCATGTCCCTTTCCCAGACCCCACCCACACAGCCGAGGACCACATACTCCTGCAGCGAGACCTCACAAGGGAACAGAAAACAGACAGAGGGCAGGACCACCAGATCCAAATCCCTTCCTTCCTTTTTGAAGGCTTGGGTTGGTCATCACCTGGATGAGGGGTCATACCTGAGAACCCTGAGCTACTGGGGCCAATCTTTCTCACTGGGCCTCAGTTTTCCCCTCTAAAAAGTGGGTTAATAACCCCTTACAGTCTCTAAGTAGAGGTGTTGTAAAACATAATTAGCTGATTTCTGCTAATGACAGAGGCCTCCCTACAACTGCCCTCTGATGCTCATTTCTCCACCCACAGTCGGTCCACCTGCCTAAAGTGACCAAGGCGCATTCCTCCCCCTGGTCTGGTCAAACAGCCAGAGTTCAAGTTCAAACATTATAATGAATGTAATGGTTGTTTTGGTGCAAAACAACCAGGCAGCCTCAAAGGTAGCCCATGTCCCCTGCCCTCTTGTCACTCGCCCCTGACCAAAAATTACCAGTAAGGCCTCGTTCTCCCGTCTGGGCTCCCATCCTTCCCGTCCTCTCCTCCTTCTGAAGAAGGTAGGGACTGGCCTTGGGGGGAGAAGAGAGCCTTCCTAGGGACCTCTGCACCCGCTCACAGCCCAGAGGCGACTCACCTAGCAAGCCCATCAAGTCTGCCATCTACTTACATTCTAGGCCTCCATCTACACGTCAAGTTTCCAGTCATTTCCGAAACATTTCTTAAAACATTAAAATCCGTTGGGGCACCTGGGTGGCTCAGTGGGTTAAAGCCTCTGCCTTCGGCTCAGGTCATGATCCCAGGATCCTGGGATCGAGCTCCGCATCAGGCTCTCTGCTCAGTGGGAGCCTGCTTCCCCCTCTCTCTCTGCCTGCCTCTCCGCCTATTTGTGATCTCTGACAAATAAATAAATAAAATCTTAAAAAAAAAAAAAATCCGTTCCAGGGGCGCCTTGGTGGCTCAGTCTGTGGAGTAGCTGCCTCTTGATTTCGGCTCAGGTCAGATCTTGGGGGTGGGGGGGCCTGGGAGCCCCATGTCTGGCTCTGTACTCAGCAGGGAGTCTGCTTGGAGATTCTCTTTCCCTCTCCCTCTGCCCGTTCCTCCCCCACTCAAGTAAAGAAGTCTTTTTAGAAATCCATTTTGAATGCAATTTTTTGCAGAACCTCAAAATAATAAAATAATAAATACCTTGGCTCAAGTGGCCTCAGGATCCAGAGGGTGTCCAGAATATTTCTTGAATCACTGCCCTCAAGGACAGTGACAGGCTTCCAAACCACAGAGGTAGACGGCACCTAACCCAAGGCCTTCCTGGATGGCCACAGGAAAGGGGCTAAAGCCCACGGAAGCCCTGGGGAATGCCCTGACGGTTGCCAGGGCACCCACCCCCATCGTCCTCATGCCTCACAGCTCCCAGAGAGGGGGAGAGGCCACCACAAACATAGTCGTGATTTCTGTGCATCTTTGTGCCACGCTAGGCATCTTAAGTACAGATAATCCCTAATTCCTACAAATAGGTTTCATTTCCAGATGAGGAAATGTGTAAAGGAGGGTTACATCAAAAACCCAGATAGCTAAAAAGTGGCAGGGCGGAATTCCAGATTCCAAGGGATGGACAGCCTGCTGCTTCTCAGCGGGGTCAGCTGTCACCTCGTCTCCCGCAGCGTGCAGACAAGCACACCAAAGTGTAGAGAGGAACAGTCTTAAAGAACTCTCTGCAAAACTCTTCCTACAACAAAACCGGTTTTGGGGGCCCAAGTAGTGAGACAGCTTGCCCAACACTGTCTATGCATTTCCACCCCTTCAACACTGGTCTGGGGTGCTGACTTTCCCCACCTCTGACCTTGGCCCCAGCCAGGAGGCCCCCACACCTGTAAGGAGCTGGGAAGCTGTTCCCATCCTGCCCACTCAGAATGGCTCTGCTCTCCTCATCACCTACCAAATCCACCTGCCCTTGAAAACATGACCCAAGGCTCCGCGCCTGCAGGAAACCTGCATGGACCACCTTCACCCACGTACTTTCTCTTGGAACCCCACCTCCCTTATGACCTGTACCATCCACTTGGCATCAGCGATACCCCAGTGCCATGCTAAGACCAGGCAGTCCTAGGGGGTCAGGTTACCCCTGTTTCTTTTTCATACTGCTTCTCTCCTCAACCCCCTTTAGGACCTTGCCCAGAGGGAGCACTTGATTGGTTAGTTGGTTGATTGATTGAGGGACCTCATTTTCCATAGCCACACTTGGGGAGCTTACGGGGGCAAGGTGAGACTCTCTGGGGAACCAGGGCTCAGGAGAGTTTCCAGTCTCATATCCCCAAGGTACCTTCATCTACCTGGAAGGGGAGAGAATGGTCAGTCCACCCCCCAGGGTTCTGTTGACAGCCTCCTAAGCTCTCTAGTGTCAGCCCTGGCCTGGCCACCTGCTTTGGGCAGGCCCACCTAAGTGTGGACTCTCCCAGCCTCTTCCTCTCCTAGCTTTCAATTACGTGTTCCCCACAGGACACAACCTCTTTTGTAATTCAACCTTAGAATTCCATCTCTGCTTCCAGATCAGGTGGGAAAGAATGCCACCAGCAGCCCCTGCCCTACCCCCGGGCTCCTCCTCCTCCTGTCTGCCTGGTCCTCCTCCTTAATCTCCTGCGATCCCTCTCCCCTCCTGCACCCAGTCCCCAGATTCAGGGAGCACATGCATCTGCCCAGAGCAGCCCAAACAGAGATTACACCTGAAAAGAAACAAGAGAGTCATGAGGGGAGGGCAGCGCCATGCAACTCTTTTCATTCTTTCGTCAACTTCTCACTGAACCCGCCTTCCTTCCCTTCCGATTTCACAAGCTGATGTTTTTTGTTACTTGTTTTTTTTTTTTTTTTTTTTTTTACTTCATTTTTTTATTGGGAGAACTAGGTTTAGGTGCAGTTATATGAAATAGTTCAAGGAGCGATCCCTTGTACACTCTGCCCAGTTTCCTCCAACGGTAACGTTTTGTAAAATTGTATCATAATACCACAAGCCGAAATAACCCACTGAGGCAGCCTTCTCATTCTACTCAGACTCACTGGCGTGTGTGTGTTCAGTTCCTTGTAACTTATGGCCGGGGGAGGGTGGTCCTCCAGCCGCCACCCTTCCGTAGCCACGCCCCCCGTCTCCCTGCCCCCTCCCTGCTCAACTAGCCTCTTATTCTAATGTAGTCCTTGCAAAAAAATGTCATAGAAATGAATCATCCAGGATAAAATCTTTTGAGATTGCTGGCTTCTTCTGCTCAGCAAAATTCCTGGAGAATCCTTTGAGTCATCGCAGACACCGGGAGCGTGTTCTTTTTACTGCTGAGTAGTATTTCACGCAGGCACCACGGTCTGTGCAACAGCTTTTCCGCTAACCCTTTTTAACAGCTGCCTCGGACACCCATGGATCTCCAGAAGATAGGGAAAGCCCCAGCCACCCGCTTCCTGGAACTGACTAGATTCCCAAAGCCACGTCAGTCAGGCACGTTTAGAGAGCAATAAACAGAAGGGTCAGTGTGAGTGAGAGGCTTGGAGAAGCAAGTAAGCAGGGCCCTGAGGGAAAGGCATCTGGAGGCCCAAGTCCACAGTCGGGGGCCAGAATCCCGGTGGTGCAAGCAGAAGGGCAGGAAAGTGAAAACCTAGAAATGTGTCCTTGGAATCACATTCCTAGAGCTGAGACAGGCTGTAGACACCACGTCATCTCCTGTGCTCCAAGGGCCATACCTTCCAGAGTTGGGGGAGGGGATAGTATTTTCCTTTCCTGCCAATCTTAGGAAGCTCTCTGGTCACACCAGCGTGATCAGCGTCACAATAACCCCGCACATTAGCACTGCCATAGTGCCAGCCCTTGACTCCAGACGCAGTCCTACTCCGAGTCTGCTCCTGATCTGGCTAAACACGTTCCCCTCAATGATTCAAACGATGTGTTTTCTGGCCATCTGCAACCTCCCAGGTAGCAATATTCCCGTGAAGACACAGTGTCCAGATTTCAACAGCATAATGCAAACAGGGACGGGCATGGTCTGCACAGCAGTCATTTGTCAATTACCTCCCTTATCCCGATGGCTCGATTTCCATTAATTGTCCAATAATACATTCAATTAACACAAATACTAAAAATAAATAATAATAAAAGATAATATAGCCACTTGATGAAAGCTTATGCACAAATCAAAAATGGATTTTCAAAGGGTAGGTAATACCATGAAAAAAAACTCTAAGATACAATGTTTTGTGCTTTTTAAGATTTTTTTTAAAATTTATTTATTTCTTTAACAGAGAGAGCACAAGTACGGGAGCAGCAGGCAGAGGGGGAGGTAGAAGGAGGCTCTCTGCTGAGCAGAGAGCCGGATGTGGGACTCGAACCCAGGACCTGGGATCATGACCTGAGTCAAAAGCAGACACTTAACCAACTGAGCCATCCAGGCATCCTCTAAGATACAGGGTTAAAATGCCGGGGGAGGGGGGAGTCAAAAAACATATAGATACTTCCCATTCCTCTAAAGTCAACTCTGGTGTCTCCTCTGAGAGGCTCCCAAGGAGGGCCCTTCCTCCTCTGTTTTAGTCAGATGACTTCTCAAGGGTTCGCTAGAACCCCAAACACCCCTCAGTCCCAGTCTCTCACCATCTCAAGGTCAACCACCTGCTCTTTAAGGATGGTAGAAATGGGCTGTCTTGTTCCACAGTCCCAGCATGGGTCAACACAAGTAATAAATGACCCAGGGGTATCTGAGTGGCTCAGTCGGTTAAGCATCTACCTTTCCACTCAGGTCATGATCTCAGGGTCCTGACCCAGCATCAGGCCCCCTGCTTGTCCCTCTCCCTCTGCCCCTCCCCCTGCTCATGCTGGGGCTTTCCCTCTCTCTCTCACTCGCTCTCAAATAAATAAATAAACAAGTAAAATCTTAAAAAAAAAAAAAAAGAAAAAGACTGTGGGAACAATATAAGCCAAACTATTTATAGGGGTTATAAAACCAAGGAGAAAGAATTTCAGAGGTCTTTGCTTTCTAGTTTGCATATTTCTACGTCGATTGATACAAACAAACAAAAAAACAAAAAAAACCTTCCTAACTTTTGTATTCAGAAAAAGAAGCACCTTTTTTCTTTTTGAGAAATGCATAGGCAATACCAAATTATTAAAATGTCTTTCTAGGGCTCTTTCTCCCACTTCTCAATTCTTTTTATTTATCTGAGTTATCCAACTTGTCTCTAAATATGTATATCTTAGTCTTCTTAATAATAATTTTAAAGGGTGTAACCAAATACAAATGTGGGGAAGGAGGAATTTCCTTTACATTTTAGGGAGCCACGGAACATGTCTGGCTTTTAGTGAGCTTGCCGTTGACTCAATATATTGGCTCTCCCATGGCGCCCTGCTTGTTTCTCCCCCATCTCCTCACATCCCAGTCGTGGGAGGGAGGTGGTTTCTGTTTCCAGTGTTAAGGTGGCGCATGGCATTTACTCTGAACGAAGATGGACACAATTCCCGACACCCCACCATACAGGCTGTCCAGGTCCTTCTGACTCAGAATTAAGTCATCTGAGGTATTGGCCTTTCCCTCCCAGGAGGCTGTCATCTACAAAGCTGATAAGCAAATGCTCCAAGACTTCACCAGAATTGTTAGTAAACAATGGGGCGCCTGGGTGGCTCAGTAGGTTAGGTGACTGCCTTCAGCTTGGGTCACGATCCTGGGGTCCTGGGATCAAGCCCCGACATCGGGTTCCCTGCTCAGCAACGGGCCTGCTTCTCCCTTTCCCTCTGCTGTTCCCTCTGCTTGTGCTCTCTCTCTCGGTCAAATAAATTTAAAAATGATAAAAGAATTGCTAGGAACAAGAAATGGCCCAGAACCCAGGAACAAGGCAAGAGCAGCCCCCAGGTATGGCACAGAGTGACGCTATCCATGAAAGGACCCTCTTGGGCAAAGACCAAATCTACCAGACCTCACTGTCTTCCAGCCCCCCACCCGCCACCATGCTAAGCTGATAGAAGGCTTGTACAGCAGTTCCCCAGGACACAAACTGTCTCCACAGCAAGGAACTGGGTAAAACATACACATATGGTAAGGCAGGTAAGAGTAAATCGTAAACAACCTGATGTGTTGGCTTGGGTAGGTGAATTTTTGCGTTCTTCCTTTTAAAACTGCCTTTATAATTGTAATCATGTGTATAATAAATAAGGCTACACTTTGTTCAAAGCCTTGTTGAAATCACATCTCCTGCCAGTCTCCTGGTCCACCAGATGAGTAACCTCATCAAAAGCGGAAACCAGACGAGTCTGGTGTGAGAGGTTTTTGTGGACTTGTGTTGGCGCCTGGTGCTTACCACTCTCTGTTTAATGACGTGTTCCAAAATTTTGCTGGGGATATGCATCAATCGCCATCACCTTTGGAATACAACTGTATAATAGCTTTGCGGTTAAGATCTAAGCTTTGAAGTCACACAGATCTAGGTCTGAACCCTGGTATACCTCTAATTGCCTTTGGGCCATTATGCAAACCTTGTGAGCCTCAGTAGTCTCATCTGTAAACTGGGCTTTTTTTCCTTTAGAGTTGTTGTTGAGGAGAGAGAGAGATAATGAACGTTGAGTGATGGGTAGAAATGGTTGTAATCCTATTCCGCTCTACCTTTTCACTAACATCACCAAGTCAGAGAAACAAAGGATCTGAGATTTTGACCAGTTCACCAACTGTCCCAAGGATTCTAAGGATTCTGTTGCTAAGCCTGGACAAACTACGCAAATTCAGAAAATATGAGATTCCAAACCAGAAATTTTAGTAGACCTGCTTCTGGAAAAGTTCTTAACAAAGAAAAAGGGCCAATTATTGTCTGAGAACAAACCCCAAGCACCTTCTCACCACGGCCAGCCTGGGTGAGGGTTCTGAGGGAAGCCCAGAAGTTCCCGTTCCCATCCACGAACTGGCCATGATAATTATGGTAAGCACCCAGCATCTCAGAAACGTCCTGAGAAGAGAAATCCAGTTTCTACCCAAATCAAGCTCATTCTTAGCCTCAGTAATCCATCCAGTCCTGAGCCCATGGTCTGACACTCCAGCAGGCCAAGGAGAACACAGCAGAGCTAGACTGCCTGGCTTCAGATTCCAATCCCACTACTGTTTCACTTTGTGACCTCAGGCAAGTTACTTAGCCTCTCTGTGCTCCACTTTCCTCACCTATGAAGGGGTGATAATAATACTAAGAGGTATAATACATGGTCTATGCTCACCAAATGCTAGCAATGATCTGAACACTCCAGCAGTATATGTACAATGTCAGAAGCAACATCTTCAGGCCTTGGGCTGAGGGGCTGGGTCACACTCTCTTCTTCTAAGAACAGACTTTCTCTCTTAGGAGAGACATGAGCCAACAGTCTGGGTAGGACCAGAGGCCAGAGAAGGAACTGACACCAGGGAACTCCAGCACCACAGTGGCCACCAGCCATGGCCACCGGCCATGGCCACAGCCACAGTGCAGGCAGCCATCCCCCCTGGGGCCACAGCATGAGAGGTCCAAGTGGGGAGGGGGGCTGTGATGATGGGGCACTACCACCAACAAGCCAGCTCTGGAAGACCCCCACCACCCCCACTGTGGACTGTCCCATGGATTTAGATGCCCTGGGCTTCTGACTTGGGCAGCTACCGAGCTAGGGTTGTCTTCTCTGCCTCAGTTTTCCCATCTCCTAAATGAGGCCATGAAGGTCCAGGTCTTCCCAGGACTGGAGGCCCCCCCGGAGAAGGCAGCCTCCCTGTTCATTCACAGCACCCAGGAGACGAGTCCCCACCTAAAGAACCATCCTGGTTTCCCACTGCCCACCCTCTCTACTCTCCCCTCACCCCCTGCATACCTCTTCTCAGCACAAGGGCCTCTGAGAGAGCCCGGCAAGAAGGAAGTTGTTTTAAAGTCTGGGCGGGGTGGGGAGGGGGCAGCGGGAGGAAGAAGGGAAGAAGGAGTCAGTTGCCTTGGTCTTGGGCTCACATTTCCTTCCTGTAGAAGGATCTTTCCCATAGAAGCTACATAAAGGGTGCTCTCGTTTCCCACAGCTCCTCAGAGAGAGTCCCTGTGTTCAGCAGGGCAGGCCGGCCCTTCTGGGAGGCCAGTGCCCCAGTGCCAGCCGGGGTTCCAGGCCTCTGCACAGGCCTCCTACCGATACAACGCACCTTCCTGTTGGTCTCCAGGCCTTTTCCAACTCAGAAATCCAACCCGTGTGATGTGTGTACCACGCTGCAACTTACAAAGGGCTGTGATGTAAAGTATCCCTATTAATTCTTGCAGCAAATCTATAACACACATGTCATCCCCATTTTATAGTCATAGAAACTGAGGCTTCGACATTAGGTAACATCTCCGAGATCTCCTGCCAGGAAAGTGGAGGCAGCAGGTCTTGGTTCCATCATGTCGGACAGTCCCGCCACCACATCACAGATGGCGCCATGCCCCAGTTCCCCTACCCTGAGCCTTTGAACCTGGGTTAGATGCCTCCTAAGTATCTCCTGCACTCTGCCCAGGCTTCTCCGGACTCTAGTGCTTACCATACATACAGAACTTAATTTCCTGTATTCCACACTATACTGATGTCCCCTGCAAGCAGGGGCTCTCTGACCGGGGTCTTTCTCGTGTTATTGTCCAGAACCTGGCACGTGCTCAGTCAGTGGGTATCTAATAAATATTTGTTACATGGATGAGTGAATGTGTGACCAGTTCACAAAGAGACGACTCTCTGAATAGCCAGAGCTGTAGAGCCTAGCCCCCACACCTGATTTCCCAGTTCGGGTCTCCATGTGCCTAGTGGATACTGAGTCCCACCCAGGCCACTCCTGATCTGAGAAGGCACCAATGGACGTCTAAGCACTTTTATAGCTCTAGCAAAGATTCAACACTGGGCACTCAGTGAGGCAGGCTTCCCAGTTCTGGTCATAATAATTGGCATCTTTACACTAGCTATCATGGAGGGAGGGTTCACACAATCCCCAGACACAATGCATACGTCAGTAGGGCCTTGGGGACAGTAGGGAACACTGTGGTGGCCACTTCCTGCTTGATGGGAACAGCTTGGGGTGGGGCGAGGCTCACCGTCATCAGCCTAGGGAAGGATGCAGCCAAATATGAGAACCTCCAGAGACTTTCTCCATCCATGCAGGAATGGAAGTAGCCAGAAATTGGCAGTCAAAAGCAATAGTCCCCCTGAGGGGCTCAGCACGACCCCTCCAGGCTCTGCTGACACACAGAGCAAAACCAGGGACAGCAGCTGCACCTCCTGGTCAGGGAGGTCAAGGCCAAGTCTACAGACCCTGACCGCAAACACTGTAAGGTGATCCCAGGAATGAGATTTTAGTCGGCTACTTTCTTCAGGATACGCTGCATCATATCTAATTTTTACACCCGTCTCTCAGCACGACTCTCAGGATTGTGATTTCCTTAAGGGAAGCAATTGTATCTTATTTGTTTTTGAGAACCCTCCCTGGGAGGGTTCCTGGCCTGGGATTAGGTAGAGTTGGTTCAATGGAGCCTGGCAGGAGAAATGACAGAGTGATCTCTGTGAAGGAAAATTGCAGAACCAGAAATGGAGGGGAAAACCCAATGGAAGAGAGAACGCGTGAGCTCACAGAAGATGAAAAAACCAGCAGGGGCCTAGGGGGAAAATAAGCAAGGGCTTGCAGGTGATGAGAGAAAGCTGGCTGTTGTGGCTCCAGGGGGAGCATGGAGATGAGCCCCAGGCCTGGCCCCTGGTCTGGAGGGCATGTGGGTAGCACAGACAAGACTATGGAATCCCAGAAGGGGAAGTGGCGGGCGGGAGGGGGGGGGATTCTGAAAAAAAAAAAAAAAATCCTGAAATAGCAAATACCAAACAGTACGCCCTCTGCTGAGGAGGCAGGAGGCTCGAGGCTCGAACCCCAGGAGGGGATTATCAGGGATTCATAAACATGGCAGTTACAGAAGTGAAAATAAAAGGCATACATGGGGTCGAACTGGCCTCAGGCAGGGAGGCTCAGCAGGAACCCAGTCCCAAGCCTCTGGGCTGGCTGCCCTGTCCGTGCTTCCTTCCACACAGGAAGTGAAATGTGGAGAAAACAAGAGTAACCCAGCCTTGATGGTTATTTGGGGTCCGGCTAATCACAGCAGCCCCAGGATCTGGCCTTCTGCAAACTCCCCCAGTCACCAGCCACTTGGAGAAAAAGAATTGATTTCAGAGAGCTACAAACTGTGGCCTGACGTAGAGCAACGGCCACAATGTGCGCCAGCAGATGTTTCTGGACCAGGACAGGAGAGAAAGTGAGAGCTGGTGGTGCAGAGCCCCCCATCATTTGCAGAGGGGAAAGCTCCCTGCAAAGGGAGCCCTGCCTCTGAGCGCCCGTTAAGTGTCTGCTGTGAGCCAGAGTTCGCTGGCATTTTGGGAAACCAGGGTCCCAGTTAGACGGAGGTAGAGTCCTAGTTGCTAGTCCCGCCTGGGTGCCGCCACCTGTGTGTCCTTCAATAAAGGAACAACCTATGCCCAAGTCTTCGCACTAAGGTTTAACATCCTTGAGATCTTTCAAGAGGTCTTTCATTGTTTTGTCTAACAGGAGCTGCGAACTTTGGGATCTTCCAAAAGGCTCAAGATACATGGTCTCACATCCCTTCCCAGAGAATCACCTTCCCAAAGGGCTCCATTCCCTCTTCGAAGCCCAGGGAAGCCCAACCCTGAAATCGTTAGAACTTTAGCACCACCTTAGCTCTGGTCTCCCAGTCGCCCTCGACAGAGGTCGCAAAATGCCTTTTGACCGGGAAGGAAAAAAGCAAACTCCCGCGGAGGCTCTGGCTCCAAAGCCCCCGAAACCTCCCTTCCTCACCCCAAATCACCGTGCCTCCACCCCTGGTTCTTTCCAGATGTGCGGTAAGAGCACGGAGTTAATGGAGGAACTGAGACGGAGCCCTTTTGTCAGGTCAGGGAAAGGACGGGGGAGAGATTCGGCGTCTCCAAGGACCTGTGGGCTGCGCCTCCACCGTGGCCGGCTGGCGCGGGGCAGGGCTGGTACCAAAGGTCCGCCAGGCACCCGCGGAACAGGAAATTCCACCTGCCGGGCCGGCCAGCGCCGGGGCCACAAATGGGCAATGGAGCGGTTCCCTTTGCCAAGACAAAGCGCCGCGCTACAGCGCCCGGGGCCCTATGCGCCCGCGCGCAGCGCCCAGCTCCGGGCCACTTGGGGTGGCTTCCCGGGCCCCGACGACGCGCGCAAAGCCCGCGCCCCTCTCCCACCTCAGGCCTCGAGCTGTACTTGAGTCCCGCGCGGAGGTCCTTGGAGCCCCCTCCGCCCTTGCGGGCGCGATTGCTCTTCATGGTCCCGGTGGCCGGTCGCGAGTCTCAGAGGCGTGGTCCCCGCGGGCGGCTGGCTCCCATCGTCGTCGGGGCGCGGGGGACACGAAGGGCGCGGGGCGCCCGAGGGCGCACGGGGCTCACCGGGGCGAGGGTCGCGCGGGCTTGCGCGGGGGTCGCAGAGCGCGCGGGGGAGCAGGGGGCGCCGGGGGCGCGGAGCGTGCGGAGTTCCGGTCGCAGTCCGGCGTGCGGGCCGCCGGCGGTCGCTCTCGCCCTCACTCTTCCTGTCCCGGGCAGGTAGTTTCAGGGTGTGGCTTCCCCGGGCCCGCCCCGCCGCCCGGCTGCCCGGCCGCCTCTCCGGCTCACCCCTCCCAGGCCTGCCGCCCCCTCGCCTGCTCCCGCCCAGCGCAGAGCCCCGCGCCGCCTCCTCCCCTCGGGGAGAAGGGAAAGAGCAGGCCATGGCCCGGAAGGTGAGTAAAACTCAGCGACCAGCGTGGTGGTGGCCATTAGCATGAACTGTGCCCCGCCCATGTGGGTCCAAGGTGAGTACCGAGGAGCAACGAGAGTGAATCCACCGCTCTCCTCCTCTCCTAGAGATGACACTTTGCGCCGGGAGACAAGCCTTCTGTCCACCTCCCTGATGCCAGCCATGGTTTCTCTCGCTCTCTCTGGCATCTCTGTGCAGTCTCTACCTTGCTCTATGACTAGGTCTCAATTATAACCCCCCAAACCTAAACAAAAACCAGAACTGCTCCTTGACCCAGCCTCCCCCTCCAGCCACGACCCTCCTTCCCGGTGCCGTGGCCATGGCCGTTGCTGCCTCTTCCCCTCTGCTGGGAGGTCCTTACTGGGATGTGTGTCCAGCTTTCCCTGGCTGGGGGACCAGAGCCTCCAGTTGCTCACCAAATGTAATCTTACCGGCTCCCGGTGTTAATTCTTAGGCTTTGACAATTTGGCTACTAAGACAAATCTGGACCTGATGTGACATCATTACAGTCAGGGACTGTCCCATAGTGAGCTTTGAGGCTCCTTTTATGAGGGCTGTTCTATGCTTAGCTAAAGCATCTGTTTGCAATCGCACCTCAACAGAGGTGGCCTCTAGGATATATATGACTAAGGGATGAAACCAATAAGACGACCTCTGAGTGGTCCAACCTTAACAATATCCTGATTACAGAAAGGCAAAAGAGCAGTTAATTAGTTAACAACTGGGGGAAGGGTCTTTCACCGGCATCCTTCACCTACTCCCTACATCCCATACTGATGGATCCCATCCTCAAAGGCTCACCTTCCCTGGATTCTGGTCCTACTTTCTGGCCCCTAAAGGTCAAGGTTCCCAAAGTTGTCTCTTGAGCCTTCCTTCCTATACTTTCTTGACATCTCATCTCCTCTAATGGCTTCAGGTAGGTAAATCTGCCTTTCTAATATTGACGTCATGAAGGACTGCCTTTCTGCATTAAAAATAGCTCAGAAACTTCTCCATTTGTGTTCTACCGGTATTACACAGGCAACAAATATAACTGAGCACATGGTATATGCTCAGCAGTGTTGTAGGTGCTGGGAAACAATAAACAAAATAAAAATCTGTGCTTTGCAATCCACAAGCCGCAAACTTCCTTCCCAGGCTTGACCATCTTCCACGCTTTCCTCGGGCTGTAATAGAAGTCTTCTAGACTCAAAATCTTGGAATTATCTTGGACTCGCTATCTTTTTACACCTTGTATCTAATTTGTTCCAAATCTGGCCAAGTCTTTCTCTCCAAGACCTGATAGGGATAGCCCTTTCTTTCCTCCCTCCTTCAAAGACCGCTTGAGGGGCGCCTGGGTGGCTCAGTGGGTTAAGCTGCTGCCTTCGGCTCAGGTCATGATCTCAGGGTCCTGGGATCGAGTCCCGCATCGGGCTCTCTGCTCAGCAGGGAGCCTGCTTCCTCCTCTCTCTCTCTGCCTGCCTCTCTGCCTACTTGTAATCTCTCCATGTCAAATAAATAAATAAATCTTAAAAAAAAAAAAAAAAGACCGCTTGAATAAAAGACCTCATCACCCTTTTCCTGGATTTGTGTAAGAAGCAAAGGGATCTCCTGTCTCCAGTTTGCTCCCCTCTGATCCCTCCTGCATACAGCGCCATTACCCTTCCTAAGACGCAGCTTTTGTAAAACCTTCCCTGTCTTTTGGATCAAATCCATCCTCCTTAGCATGGCTCGCACAGTGTCACCCATCTTCCTTTGCAACCTCGTTGCCGAGCATTCCTGTTTGGACCTGATCTCTGCAAGCAGACCTCCCCACATGTGCTCCTCTCCTAATGCTCCTCGTGCACAGAAAAGCCCTTCTCCTTCACACCCGTCTCTGCACATGGGGGCAGAGTCGCTCACGGTAGTTATGAGTGTGTTGTCATTGTTCACAGGGTGTTTTTAGTTTTCTGCCTTGGGCACGGGCTAGGATTGCACTCCCTCTCCTTTGAAGTCAGGTGTGGTCATATGGCCAGCTGTGGACAAGGAATTGTTAAATGAGGAGGTAAACACCACTTCCAGGTAGTAGCGTAAAGAGGGAATACACAGTGCCATGCCCTCTTCCCCAGTGAAGTACGAGTTCAGGTAAGACCTTCACTCACCCGGTGATCCGAAATGGCTGCAGTGAGCAGAGCCTCTTGCTGATTGACGGGCTTTGGCTGCGGAGACTGAATGGGAAGCTAGCTTTGGGGACAATAGGCCCCTGGTAGTTGAGGGTTGTTCGATATTGCGACGAGCCTAGCCCACCCTAATATATTACCTCCTCCGTGAGGCTTTCCTTCCCTCTAAACCAGGACTGGGTCTCCTTGGACCTTTTTCATGGAATGCATCACCTTTCCTTGGCATTTTTGTCAGTGTCTTACTCACCTTTGAGTCTCTGAGCTCAGATTGCACCAGCACTATTGCTCGGGGCAACTTAATAAATGGGAAATAAGTCTGCCACTGTCCGTAGAACACATTCCAAAGCTACCTAGAAGATATCAAGAATAATTTCCTGCATATCAGGACATGGTCACCAACGGTTTTTTGTAGGCGCTGGGGTTACTAATGATGCAACAGGCTTCAGTTAGTGTGGGTGATTGACAGCAAGCCAGATCCGAGGCAAGAGAAGTGAGACAGTGTGCATGGAGCTAAACTCATCTCTTAGCTCCTGGAGCTAAGAAGTGCCTTGCCCACAGAAGGCCCATGGGGAAGGTACCACTGAACACAATACACATGCAAGGCATTGACTCTGATTCCAGATTACGAGGAGGCCATGCAGACCGACACCCTTCTCTGTGGTCACTGTCATGTCCATTTACATTAAACCAATCCTCATAAAATTATACTAAGTGAGATAAGTGTTTTTATTCCCAAATTATAAGGAAAGAAAGCCAAGAGCAGGCAACTCACGACCGTGAGACACCCAGAGGATATAGCCAGGTTCTCACACTCTGAAGGGGTAAATCCAGACTCAAACTCAGTTGGAGACCAGGGTCATTCATCGGTCACCAACTCACACAGACTCCATCATCTCCCAGTTCGCCCCAGACATTCCCACTCCAAAGCGGCCAGCCATGTCATGGGTCAGTCTTTCTCATACTGACCCCAGGACCCTGTCTGCTGGGGAAGTCAGTTCCATGCCCCTGGGACACCCCCCACCCCCCGCCGCCACCTTTCCAATTACCCCACTGTCCTTGGGGCCAGAGCCACTTAGAGCTTGTACAAGTGTGGACCTGACCACAGGCCAGAAAACAGGTTTCAGCTTGTGATACTGTGGGAGACAGTAGGGCCACATCCGGTAGACCCAGCCCAGCCCCAGTTTAAAATCACAGAGCCCTGTTCCGGTCCAAGATGGCAAGCACAGGGGGGGAAGCGCCACTGAAGCAGATTGTGCCAGGCCTGCAGGCCAATCCCACCCCTGCCAGGAGAAGTTTGCAGACAAGGAGTGTGGGGCATGGGGGAGGTTTCGCATAAACAGGGTAGAGCAGGGTGAACCAGCTACGGAGCCACCATCCATGAATGTAGCCACATCTTCTGGAACAACGGGGTTGATTGGCACCTACTGCCACCTTGGGTTTTGTGCTGCTGTGGCTCTAGCCATTCCCTGTGGAAGGTGGAAACGCACTTTTTAAATATGAGTTTTTAGTAGCCAATGTGTGATTCTGCCTTCTCCCCGCACGACCACTTCACCACACCCCACTTTTTCTCCTTCTCCTGCAGAAATCCAAATTCATCTGAATTATCACTCTGTGAAACTTTCTCCAGGCGTATTAATCTCTTCTTCCTCAGTTCTCCCAGAAATCTGTACACCAACACCAGAGCTTGCTTTAGGGGCCATTTGGTTGTCCCGGTCCCGGGAAGAGCTCTTTAAATGTCGTTGCAGGACGGAATGCGCAAAGACCTTCCATGAAGCTGATGGGAATGTCAGGGTATCGAGCCCTTGCTCCAGCTTCTGTTCTTGGGTTTCTTTGTGTACAGTTTAAGAATAAGAGTATTGGGGTGCCTGGGTGGCTCAGTGGGTTAATGCCTCTGCCTTCAGCTCAGGTCATGATCTCAGGGTCCTGGGATCGAGACCCGCATCGGGTTCTCTGCTCAGTGGGGAGCCTGCTTCCTCCTCTCTCTCTGCCTGCCTTTCTGCCTACTTGGATCTCTGTCTGTCAAATAAATAAATAAAATCTTTTTAAAAATTAAAAAAAAAAAGGATAAGAGTATTTACCTCATATATCATGATTTTATGAGAATTAGACCTAATGGGTTTACTGTAATAACATAGGGTTACATTCGTCGCTCTGTCACATACAGCACGCTCTCAGGAAGTCAACCTGACAACAGTGATTGTAGAGAAGGGTCTCAGCCTGCATTTCTTCCTCTTAATATGGAGTGGCATTAAAGGCATTGCATGCAATTTGCATTCAAATGATAGCACCCAATGCTTCCTGTGTCAGGGCGTTTATGGGCTCATCAGATAAGTGGTGATGGGGCACCTGGGTGGCTCAGTGGGTTAAGCCTCTGCCTTCGACTCAGGTCATGATCCCAGGGTCCTGGGATCGAGCCCCGCTTCGGGCTCTCTGCTCAGCAGGGAGCCTGCTTCCCCCTCTCTCTCTGCCTGCCTCTCTGCCTACGTATGATGTCTCTCTCTGTATCAAATAAATAAATAAAATCTTAAAAAAAAAAAAAAAGATAAGTGGTGATGTTCTAGGAAGCCAGGAAGCAACGTGAGACACTCCTTTCCTAGCAGAACAGCAAGTTTTATTTATTTTTTATTTATTTATTTTAGGCAAGCTCTAGGCCTGGTGTGGAACTTGAACTCATGACCCTGAGACAAAGAGTCACATACTCTAACGACTGAGCCACCCAGGCACCGCTTTCTCAAGTATGACTTTTTTTCTTTTTTGAAGGGAAGATTGCTTCATACATGGTGGTATGTTTCCATCTGGCCGGTTGTCATATTTCCAGCTTCATGCTTAGATTCTAAATTCAGGAAACGTGGAGAGTAACATTTCAGGTTATCATGTCTTGTTTATTTACTGACTGAAGTACCGCTGTAGGGCGAAATTTCCCATCAAAGCGGTGGGGGGAGGTGGGTAACATTTGCATTGGAAAGGAAGGATAAAGGCCCGAATCTTTCCCTTTATTTGGCAGTTTTCAAAATAGTTAATTCCCTAACATCTTCTAAAAGGAACAATTGGTGTTTGTTGGCTTGTTTTTGTGTTATTGTGAATTCTTGGATGCTTAAATATATGTATTATGTTTTGGTTCATTGTCATTTTTATGGTTAGTGATGTTCACATTGTCCTCTCTTTGAGGAGCAGGAGCCTCTTTTTTTTTTTTTAAGTCATCTCCTTGCCCAGCACGAGCCCACCATGGGGCCGGAACTCACGACCCTGAGATCAAGACTTAGCTGAGACTGAGAGTCAGACACTTAACCAACTGAGCCACCCAGGTGCCCCGAGTGGGAGCCTCTCTAATTGGCTGGGACTTCTGACTCAATTCTACTCATCTTTGATCATTTATTTGCTTTCTGGTAAGAGTTCCAGGTTCTTCTTTTATACTCATTCCCTGCGCAGACAGGCAATCGGCCATTTCTTCAAGACATCCTACTGTCCTTTTTAGTGAGAAATGGTATTTCAAGACAATCACCGGGGCGCAAGGAATATTTATGACTACTAAGTTGGTCACTGCTTCTGGGGCTTTTGGTGATGGACAAAGCTGGGAGTTTTTTAAAGAGATAAAATACCCAAAAAATCTAATTAAATTTAAAAAAAGAGATAAGGGGTGCCTGGGTGGCTCAGTGGGTTAAAGCCTCTGCCGTCGGCTCAGGTCATGATCCTAGGGTCCTGGGATCGAGCCCCACATCAGGCTCTCTGCTTGGTGGGGAGCCTGCTTCCTCCTCTCTCACTGCCTGCCTCTCTGCCTACTTGTGATCTCTGTCTGTCAAATAAATAAATAAATAAATAATCTTTTTTAAAAAATAAATAAATAAAGAGATAAAATGCTCAACAAATTCATCTGGATATTTCCAGTGCAAATTTAGGACCACTAGGTATCAACAGAACTTATTCTTGTGTCTGTATTTTTCCCCCACACTGAGTCCTCGTTCCCATGTCACTTTTTTTCTTTTGCCCGATCTTCGTTGTTCAATGAAGGTCACAAGTACAATTTTCTCATTAGAGTTCAGTGACTTTGTTTTTAATGGAGTTTTTGTCAACTTGCCAATTTACGAACAACATTATACCCTAACTAATTTGAGAGAAAATAAAAAGAGGCAATTATTAAAAGATCTTAGTGAGTTCATAGAATTTCTGGGAGGGCCAGAGAGGCAAGAGGAAAGACAGCCAGGAACTAGGCCAGTCACCACACAAGGAAGCCCCCCAACTCCCACTGGGTCCGGGGAGATAGCGTTACAGCTCTGTCCCAGTGAGACTCATCCTGCAGGCCAGTACCCCCCCACACCCTCTCGTGCCCCAGAGCTGCCTGCCTCTGCTGTTACTTGAGCCAGAGAGTGACGTGTGTCCTTTCTTTGTTCCTTCTTGAATAAGTCTCCTATGAGTGCATCTCATTGGCAGTCCCGAGTTAGATCTGGGTCCTACCTACAAACCAGCTGAAAAGTCGAGTTCTGTTTCCTGTCTTGGGCAGGCAGGACTTGAAATCCTCCAAATAAAGGAGGGCTGCTCAAAAGATGCCCTGCCGTCTATGAACTAGGCAGTTGCAGGTGTTCTGAGCTGGTCGTCTGGAATGTGCCCTCCAAGCCTTTCTGAAAGGCATTTTATTCACCCCAGGCTACTACTTCTGTCTAGACAGCACCATTGAGCACTTTCTTCTGTCTGACTTCCCCTGCCCTATCCTTATCACCCACAAATCCAAGTTCACCCCTTCTTCCATCTGGTGTGTGGAGCTGTGCCCCAGCCTACTATTCCCTGACCCACACCGCTGCATGGGGCCTCCATGGGCTTTTTCGAAAAATCAAAGTACCCTGACTCCTGTGCTTACATTCTGAGTTTGGTGCTCATGGGTCTACTTAAAGGAACTTGAGTTTTAATCAACTAATGTAAGCATATGTGCATGTGGCTTTAGAGATTCTTGCAAAATATTATCTTCACTGCAATTAAGTAAAATACCAGTACTTCAGGTACAGAACAAGAAAATGTCCACGTTTGACATTTGACATTTCTACTCCCAAGACAAACTCTTCGATGGCCACAATGGCCTGATGGTTACAACAGTTATCATCAATTAAGAAGTTGGTTGAGGGACGCCTGGGTGGCTCAGTTGGTTAAGCAGCTGCCTTCGGCTCAGGTCATGATCCCGGCGTCCTGGGATCGAGTCCCACATCGGGCTCCTTGCTCAGCAGGGAGCCTGCTTCTCCCTCTGCCTCTGCCTGGCATTCTGTCTGCCTGTGCTCGCTCTCTCCCCCTCTCTCTCTCTGATAAATAAATAAAATCTTTAAAAAAAAAAAAAAAAGAAGTTGGTTGAAAGGTTCTAAATCATCGAGATCATGGATTTACATCTACTAATAAAGATACTCCTCACTCCAAGTGTGTTGGGCCTTGAGGTGTTAACAAATATTGTGAGGCCAATGTGATTAATGAGACTTAAAAATTAAATGTCCTGGGTGGCGTAGTTCGTTGGATGCTAACTCTTGACCTCAGCTCTTTTTTTTTTTTTTTTTTTTAGATTTTATTTATTTATTTGACAGACAGAGATTACAAGTAGGCAGAGAGGCAGGCAGAGAGAGAGAGAGAGAAGCGGAAGCAGGCTCCCCGCCGAGCAGAGAGCCCCGGACCCTGGCAGAGGCTTTAACGCACTGAGCCACCCAGGCACCCCTCTCAGCTCAGGTCTTGATCTCAGGGTCATGGGCTCAGACCCTGCAATCAATCAATCAGTCAATATCCACTACATGAATACAAGCCACTGCATTCTTTTTAGTGCTTAAAGTCATGCAATACTCAATTTAGTAATTTACAAAATTTCATTAAGGAATGATAAATGTACAGCCTGAGGTTCTTAATTACAGCAAAGACACTACAGAATCACTTTTTCAAAATGGCTGAAATAATACAAAGAAAACAGCAGGCAACACTATAATTCATTCTTCTATCAGTAAATGCTGTTGGAAGATTCACAGACTTGAAGAAACGAGCAAAAAAACAATGTTAGTGTATGGAAGCTTTGGATGGAAGTACAGATGTTTCTATCACAACCCAGTTTATGACATAGTGTTTACCAGTTGTTTTATTTTATTTTCTTAAAAGATTTTATTTATTTGCCAGAGAGAGAGAGCGCACACACAAGCAGGGGGAGAGGGGACAGAGGGAGAAGCAGGCTCCCTGCTGAGCAAGGAACCTGAAGCGGGACTTGATCCCAGGACCCTGGGACTGTGATGGAGCTGAAGGCAGATGCTAAATGACTGAGCCACCCAGACATCCTTTGCCAGTTGTTTTAATCATGAAGTACACAAGTACTGTCTCTTGAGTGGGCCCTATGTCCCGGAGAAGATATATTTTCAAGGTGTGTTTTAGGTTTCAATAACATAATAATACCTGGGGAGCCTGTCTACCTCAAAGAGAAGAGCACTCTACTCTTGATCTCAGGGCTGTGAGTTTAAGCCCTATGTTGGGTATAGAGAAAAAAATAAATTTAGAAAGATAGCTCTCGGAGAACCTGGGTGGCTCAGTGGGTTAAGCGTCCAACTCTTGATTTTTACTTAGGTCATGATCTCAGGGCCATGAGGCTGAGCCCTGCATTGGGCTCCTAGCTGGATGTGGAGTCTGCTTAAGATTCTCTCTCTCCCTCTCCCCATCCCCTCAATCCCTCTCTCTAAAAAAAGAAAAAAAAATAGCTTTTATACTTTAATAATACCTAACATTCACTGAGCACTTGCTCTGCCCTGGGCACTGGTCCATGTTTCAGAGCTTTTCCTGTGGTCACTCACTCCTAACCCAGTGTGGTAAGCACCATCACTATACCCATTTTTTCCGATGGGGAAACCAAGGCACAGAGCAGTTAGATAACTTTCTCAAAGTCCCCTAGCTAGTAGGTGGCCAAATTACGAGAAGAACCAGCCAGTTTGGACTTCAGAATTCCCACATGTAGCATTATAATTGCCTCTTACATTTTATCTGTGTTTTATGGGAAAAATGGATTATGAAAAATCTCAGAAAATATAATGCTATTGGATTGGCTTCTTTGGTTAGAATAAAGAAATATATCCAGATAAAGTTCTGGAGCTAGCCCACGTGAAAACCTTAAATGCACAGTATGTTATGAAATGTCTTCAATGTAGTTATTTTGATAAAATCAGAAACATTTAAAATATGGAAGCATCTTTGCAATATTTTAAAATAGGATTAGAAGTGACCAAGAAAACATTTTGTCCCACGCAGAGATTCGTCTTGCAACAAAGTACTTAAAAAGTTGTTGAACTTAAAGATGTTGCAGTTTGTTGGTAAGTTTCTAAAGCTAAAAACACCTGTTCCAATTTTTTTCTTTCTTTCTTTCTTTTTTTTTAAGTAAGCTCTCGAACCCATGACCCTGAGACCAAGCATCACATGCCCTTTGACTGAGCCAGCTAGGCACTCCCTGATTTGCTTTTTCTAAAGAAGCTCATGCTATGGAGAAATTTGAGAACAAAAAAATCTAGAGAAATTTCCATCACTAGGTTATTTTGTTGTGGACAGTGATGTCTCCCCTTAAAGACCTATTTGTGTACCTAAACTCAGAAACAGAATTGACAGATCAACGGTGCTATAAGAGGCAGAGTCAAAGGGTGCACTTCTCATTCCAGACTGTATGAGGTGTCTCTCTTGGCTTTTTGCTTTTTTAAACAGCTTTATTGAGGTTAATTGACAATCAACTTCACCCATTGAAAGTGTTCACGCTTGTGCATATATCCAACTTATATACCCATAAAACCATGACATCTGATTAAGAACTCTTGGGCTGTCTGGGTGGCTCCATCGGTCAGGTGTCTGCCTTCAGCTCAGGTCCTAGGTCCTGATCTCTGGGTCCTGGGATAGAGCCTCCCACCAGGCTCCCTGCTCAGCAGCGAGTCTGCTTTTTCTTCTCCCTCTGCCCCTCTGCTCAGGCTCTCTCTCAAAAATAAATAAAATCTTTAAAGAAGAAAAGAACTCTTTCAGCTTTGATAGCTATTAAATGATGCAACAAATAGACCTTGAGCCAGACTTGTAATTGCTCTACTTCTAAGTGTTAAAACACAATTTAAAAATAAATATGGAGGAGCATAACTCTCCCCTCCTTAACTGTGGGTGGCACGTAGTGACGTCCTTCCAACAAGGGAATGGGGGTTGGTGAGAGTATCTTCTCAGAAGAGATACTGACAGAGCCTGCCCCAGCCGGATGAGCAATGTAGTAAGTCATAAGTCATGGGGACGGTATGTACCCTTGACATGGTGTGATGAGCATGGCACTTCGGTGTTCCTCCCCCATAACACAGAACCCTAGGGTCTTACCATGAGAGAAACATCAGACAAACCCCCAGTGGAGGGGTATCCTACAAAATACCTGACCAGCACTCCTCAAAATGGTCAAAATTGTCAAAGATAAGGGAAGTCTGCAATACTGCCATAGTCGAGAGGAGCTTAAAAACACACACACACACACACACACCTAAACAGGACATAGTATCATGAGACAGAAAAAGGACATCAGTAAAAACTAAGGAAACCTGAATCAACTGTGGACTTTGGTGGCAAGAGAATCAAAGTGATCACTTCGCTTGCACCGAAGCTTGTAATATTTCCTGGACCCAAGAGGCTCTATTAAATAACATTTGGAAAAAATAATTGTCTTTTTTTATGCTTTCCAAGTTTCTGTTTATGACTTTATATATATCTAATTTTAAAATAACTATACATATAGGGCACCCATCAAAAATGTGCTCAGGATGGATGTTGGTGTTCTAACCAACGGTTGTGACTGACTTCAGTATCTTAAGTTCATTTGGACCTGGGTTAATTTAGCCAAAGAATTTCTGAAGATGCTCCAAGCCGTGCCTTGTCCATTTCAAGGATCCAGAAACAAGTTATTTGTGAATTGATTATGTCTCTTGTCCCATCCTCTGCACATCTTGGCTTCCCACAGTGGTTTCCCAATAAGAACCTCCAATTTTTAAGAAGTTCTAGACATAAGTGTCTCCAGACAGAGTACCCCAAGGCTCTATGCTCTTATTTTATTTTTTTAAGATTTTATTTATTTATTTGACAGAGAGACATGAGAGGAGAGAAGGTCAGAGGGAGAAGCAGACTCCTTGCTGAGCAGGGAGCCTGATGCGGGACTCGATCCCAGGACTCCAGGATCACGACCTGAGCTGAAGGAGTCGCCCAACCAGCCAAGCCACCCAGGCGCCCAAGATGCTCTTATTTTAGAAGAACCACTTTACCTTTTGTCCCAGAGGAAAGAACCTGCTGCACGTACCACAGACTTGGTTCTGCACTAAAGAGCACTGTGACCTTGTGGTCATGATTCAACTGTGAAATGAGAGATGCCATGAGGGCCTTTCTAGTTCCTTCTGTCCATTTTCTCCATGTCCATCACTTCTAATGAGTGAGGTGAGACAGAAGGTTGCTTGAGAGGGAGCCTCTGGGCTTTCCCCCAATCTGAGAGACTCGTGGCCTCCTAATAAGTGTCTCCCAGTGTAAGGGTATCAGTGTGACAGCAGGTGAAACCAGAGGAGGCCGCCAGGACACCTGCACTGGCTCTGAACTCGACTGCTAGGTTCTGATTTGTACCGGAGCAGACAGGGAAATAGGACCAAATTCAGCTGGGAGCTGCTGGCACCGGAGGCCGACAAGGTGGGCAGGGCCACATTCCTCAGAAGGCAGAGCTGAGTCACCAAGGCAGAAACCAGGCTATGAGTAAGTTTCTCTCAGTCCTCAAACAGAAGCCGGGGCCACCAGGGAGCAGAGTGGAGCTGGCGAGGGTGAGGCCGGCTGGACAGTCTGGGCTGGACACACGCCTCATTGCCATGGGCGTCTCCTTTCAAAATGAAAAAACAGACTCTTTCTAGCTACTCTATCTGGAGATCTGTATCAGTCCAAGATGAGGGAGGTATGCGAGCTCATTGCCAGCACATTTGAGTTTAACCCACCTCTTTACCGACCCTGTTTGGGCAACGGATGTGTAAAGGGAAACACTGCAATTTCACCTGCCCCAAGCTCCCCAGGGCCCATCGTCAACAGGAGTGATGGCAATGGATCAAAGTCTCACTAGCTAACCTGCCGGATGGGTCCTAGTCGACTGGCACCAGGCTGTGGGGTGACCCCAGGGACCATTGTCCTCCAGGACCAATGCACAGCGAGCGAGAGAATTACTGTTAACAGCGCTGAGCTTGGATCTCTGCTCTATCCCTTAGCAGCCGAAAGACCTCAGCTCTCTCCAAGATAAGAATACCCGCACTATAAAGGTTAAGACAATTAAAGGAGGCTGTGCCTGTAGAGCAGCTAGCAGATGGCAAGCCCAAAAATAAATTAAACTGGTCTGTTCGATCTGGAACCAGATAAGGAATGCTCCGTCTACATTTTCCAGCTGATACTGCAGAAGGTCAAGTGACAATATTTTGGAGATCACTCTGCCAGAAGCTCGCTTTAAGAATTAAAAGTTTCAGGGCGCCTGGGTGGCTCAGTGGGTTAAGCCTCTGCCTTTGGCGCAGGTCATGATCTCAGGGTCCTGGGATTGAGCCACACATCAGGCTCTCTGCTCAGCGGGGAGCCTGCTTCCCCCCCTCTCTCTGCCTGCCTCTTCCTACTTGTGATCTCTGTCAAATAAATAAAATCTTTTAAGTTTTGGGGTGCCTGGGTGGCTCAGTTGGTTGGGTGGCTAACTGCCTTTGGCTCAGGTCATGATCCTGCAGTCCTGGGATCCAGTCCCGAATCCCCCTCCCCCTTTACTCAGCAGGGAGTCTGCTGCTCCCTTTGACCTTCCCCCTTTTCATGCTTGCTCTCTCTCTCTCTCTCTCAAATAAATAAAACCTTTAGGAAAAAAAGAAAAGAATTAGAATTAGAAGTTTTGGTTTTTTTCATGGCTTTCCTGGCAGCAATCTGAGTAGTCAAGGGAGGAGGAAGAGGCAGACAGGGAAGTGCCGATGGTTACAAAGCAGCAGCCTGTTCAACGAGTGTGTCCCACGGTGCTTCCTGGCCCCAGGTTTGTAAAATACACGGTCATTATATTTGAGCATTCTAAGCAAGATGCATGCATCATATATGTACACACGAATATTTACAGACATACATGAAATGTTACCTTCACTGCACTATGCATGTAAACCAGCATTATGCTCATCTAGGGTGGACTCTAACATTAGCCCCTGAGTTTACTCTCACACATGTAGCCAGACACTAAAAATACTTAAAACACCAATGAAAACCACCCCCAGACACAAAGCTCTGTAGGCAGAGGTCAGAGAAAAAAAAACCCTTCAGTGAGAAAACAGCACCTCCTAGTGGCAGGTCATTAAAGAAACAGAAGTCAAGGCTGGAAAACACCTCTGAAAATCCAGCCACAATTCCGACTCCTTGTTTCCAGTTTCAAAAAGAAGTCTCATATTAATAAATATCAGTAACCCAAATTCAATATTGTTGGGCAAAACACTCAGCTAACTTTCCCTCTTACTTTTTAAACTAACCATGATCAAATAAATGATTGCTACAGATTTACAGGAAGTCAGTAACAGGAAGTCAATAGTAATTTTTTTTTGGTCAATAGTAAATTAAAGTGTCATGTGTAAACTCAGACTTGTCTTTGTGAAAAGGGATGTTAAGAGAAATAGTAAACTAAAGCAAGCAGCTCTTCTGAAATTTTACTTACAAAATTCACCAAAAAGGCTGCAAGATAAAAAGCAAAGCAAGCCCTCAGATTATAGACTGAAACTACATGGGAAATTTTGAAGAAAAAAAATCAGAGAAGTCCAACCAAATTAGCATTTTAGAAAACTTAAAACATGGTGGAGGAAATTAATGGAAATAATAATGAAAGAATAGTTCCCTTGGTTTTCATTTTTTTAATAAAGATTTTTTTTTAAGATTTTTATTTATCTATTTGTCAGAAGCACAGACAACTACAGGCAGAACAGGCAGAGCAGGCAGAGGGAGAAGCAGGCTCCCTGCTGAGCAAGGAGCCTGATGTGCGACTTGATCACAGGACCTTGGGATCATGACCTGAGCTGAAGGCAGACATGAAGACATGACTGAGCCACACAGGCATCCCAGTTTTCATAATCTCTACACTCAACTTGGGGTTCACCACACTGACATCAAGAGTCACTCGCTCTACCGACTGAGCCTGCCAGGAGCCCCTCCCTTAGTTTTTATAAATGAAAAAATGGAATTCAAGCCTAAGAGCCAAATTGCTTGAGTGGCCAGATTTCTGTCCCTGTGGCAGAGCTTGGAACCTTCTAGGGAGGGCAGAATGGCTACCGCGATCATCACGGATTAACACCACGCCAATGAAAACAAGGAGTCTTGGTGGAAGTTAAAGTATTTATTGATGTGTTTCAACTGTACATTCTCCACAAATCAGATTAAGGAGTTTGTAGGTGAAGTTTATCTGTGCATAGTGGGAAGACACATGGATAAGGGAGGAGGGGGGAAGAAAGGAAAAAAAAAACCCTAAAAAACAAAAAAACGGTCACAGGGAAATAGAAAAAAATACACCACAGGTTACCAGAACCTCCAGACTAAAATAAAAAAAGGAGAAGAAAAAAACAGGAAAAAAAAGAAAAACTGTGAGCATCATCAACTATACAAGCATCACGAAGACTCAGGTGAAGGAAACAAAATCTCCAAAGCTTTCCACAGTGTCTACAGAGCATTTCGTTACAATGTGGAATATGCTCCTTGCACATAAAGCCAGTCCCACACCTCTCTCCCGGGGTGGGGTGGGGGGAGCGGGGAGGGCCACCCAGTACTGCGGTCTTCTCTGAGCAGCTGAGAGGCAGCTGCCGGGAGGGGGCGGCCAGGGAAGTCAGGGTATAACGGGGAGGGACGAGGCTCAGTGCCTCGGCGAGGTGGGCGGGGGGGGTATGTCCAAAGAGGAAAAGACAGCACGTGTGGACGTGACGGGGAAGGGAAGTGAGTAGTAAAAAGCTACGGTCAGTCAACGGCAGACAGTGGAAGAACGTCCTATACAAACTACAGGCTAATTTCCGCGGAAGAACTGGATTTAGAAGGAAAGCAGTATTGGCTGCCCTAATCTGTATACAGTAAGCTCCCTAAAAGCCGCCAAACCAAATGCTTTCAGCCTCCTGGGTGACACCAAGTTGCCCAGCACTGGGAAAACCAGACTTCCAAGAACCTGGTCCTCTGACACGATTTTGCGAGGGTCTCATGATGTGCTTGAATGGTCAATGACTGTTCCCGATCACGTTTGGTTTCTGGACAACTTTTTGGAAGCTAGCTCATTGAAAAAGGGAATACTGCCTTAGTTTCTTCTTCTTCTTCTTTTTTTTTTCCCCCTAAGAAAAACCAGGACAGTGAATGAGCCTTAAACAGTGATTTATACAATGCAACTGGGACGGCCTGCACAGACAGTCTATCACTGAAAACCAATATTGTCCATTTACAGAGAGCATATGTGAGACAATACAATAGAAGTAGGATTTCTGATTAATTAAAAAAAAGAAAACTACATCAGTCAAATATCTGCAATAGATTTTTTTTCATTTCATTTAAGGTTTATATATCATATAGTTATATTAACATTTTTCACCCATTTAAAAGAATGGACATTGTGATTCTACAGTAGTATTTTATAGTCTTAATGATCCAGGAGGTCCGAATGGAAGCTGGAATCCTCTGGGAGCAACTGCTGGGCAGGAGTTGCTCCCAAACGTCGGGCCTCCCTCTCCTGGCCCACCTGCAGCGCCCGCTCCGACCGGCGCCGCGCTTCCTCCCGCTTAGATCTGCATCTGCTCTAGGTATTTGTAGGTGGGGTTTTCGTAGCCATGGTTCTGCATCTTGTTCAGGTGGCGCTCTTCTGGCGTGAGCATTGGGTCAACCTGGAAGGACGAAGATGGAAGATCACTGCACTGTCCCAGAAGAGAACCGCACAGGCGATCGGAAGATGGGAGCTGTGTGCTGTGCGGTCCCCCAGGAACCAAAATCTACCTGGTGTCCAACTGCCACTGGGCACAGCGAACCAGAGCTGGTGGCAAGGACACAGGAGGAGGAGGAGGAGGAGGAGGAAAAGAAGGGGGTCAAAGAGGCTGCTGAAACCTGTCCTAAACGCCGAGTCTGAACAAAAGAAAAGAGTGAACTGAATTTCCTAGCGGCACAGCGCCAACCAAGTCTCAGCTGTGCCACCAACTGTTTGGGACAGCCTCGGGGAGCAATCCCTGTAAAATAAGGACTGGGACCACATGATCTCTCGGGTCTTTTCTAGCTCAGAAATTCTACTACTAGGCAAGTATCCAGCAGGAGGTGAAACTAAGACACACATCTGGACTGATTTTCCAGAGCACATCACATTCCTTATTTATTGTATTCATTTTCTGGAACCAAGAAATTTGGACATTCCCATCACTCACCTCAAAATGAGTTGTAAGCAGTTCTAATTATGAATCACCAGAAGACGGAACTGAAACGCTCTGCTCTGGCTCTGAATTTCCTGTTGCTTTCTCCCCCCACTTAAAAAAAAAGACTACTGGGACTGAGCCTGGGTAGCTTAGTCAGTTAGGTTGGGGTGGGGGGGGGGGGGGGCTCTGCTTCTCTCTCTCCCTCTGCCTCTGCCTGCCACTCTCCATGCTCTCTTTCTCCCTCTGTCAAATAAATAAATAAATAAAATCTTTTTTAAAAATGAAAATAAAAATAAAAATACTATTTATTTCATACTTTGAACACTTACTCACGATTGCCACTGTTGCCTTATCTGTCATATACTTGGTTTGCTCCTCAAAAAAACCCAAGTCAACAACAAAAACAAAAATTAAAGAAGGGTATCGACAGTCTTTACTTTCAAATACCTAAATATATCAGAAAGAATGAAACACTAAGGAAATCATCTGAAAAAAGTTTTCACCCTCTGCACCAGAAAACACTCTTTTATGGTTTCCTCACGTTCACAGTCAAAGGCCCAAATTAATGTTAAAATGTGATAGGGACAACATAATTCAGTTGGGGCGAACTTCCAAGACTTGACCTGATAACCAAGTAACTGATTTAACCTATGAAATTGAAATGTTTGAATTCCATAAACCTCCCTGACAGCACAGAGCCAACCATCACCAGCTCAGGGCACAGAAAGGCCTGCTGCTCACCTCCACGATCCCATGGCTGATGGTGCCGTACTGTCTCTTCCTCAGCATCACCAGGCTGATGACGATGACCGTGGCAATGGCCACCGCGATGACCAACAGCCCAATGAGGGCGCTGCTGCTCAGACTGAAGTCCTCCCGCAGGGGCCCCACAGATTCCTACAGTAACCGAACAGATGTGCGACAAGGTCTCGGTGACTCTGCACGGCGGGAGACATGCACTCCAGGAGGGCCAAGCTCCTGGAGAGTCGTGACTCTGAAAACTAAGGGAGTGCCAAGGTCCTGCCTTCCAAGTAACCATCCCCATAACGAGAACTCCCACTTTTCCCAATCTCCACGGAGATCCTAATTTTAGCTTTCTTAGCCCAAAGTATGGAAAAATGGGGATGGGGGCCTTTGAAAGCTTGAAACGCCAGGCATCTCTCCATTTTTCCCTTGAAATGGAAAGAGTGAACTCCTGGCGTTGGGGGTCTGCAGCTGAACACATACCGGCTCTGCCTCCAGGCCGCCAACCCTCTCAGCATTGAAGATCATTTCCTTAACGTCCAAAGTCTCGTCGATGACCTGAAACGGTATGAAGAGGTCAGCAACTGGGTGCACGCGGACATTTAATACAAATGGAGCCGCTTCTTTTCCACTCCATGTATTATATGGTGGAGGGAAGCAGAGTCCTGAGGACACCCACTAACCAAGCAGTTCGTCACCTTCTAAACCCACTCCCCAAACCCCTCAAGGCGGAAGCAAGTGCGGACACAATGTTACTGCATCACAGCCGCCTCCTCAGGGACCTTCCCCTGCATTTCCCTTTAGGTAACCACCAAGGAGAGACATTTCAGGACAGACTACCAAGAAAGCATGTTTAAATATTGAACTCGGTCAAGAATAATCCAGAAAGTGCTCATAGAATAGTAACAGTAGATACAAACCTAAAGCAACAGAAGAGTGAATGTCGACTATATTCCAATTTCAAGTTACTAAATTTCTATACTCACTTGAAAACAGCCTCTCGTATTTGAGATCTGTAGGTGCAAGTCTATAGCAACAGATGAGCTACTGCTGAAAAGTGATTCTTTATCCCTTCTCATACCCAGATGCTCAACACCACAACCGATTTGTGGGAGCAGCTGGAGCCGACCCAATTTCTACCACACGGAAAAGGAACACACAGAGGTTCACCTGGGAAGCGTCCAGAACAATGCCACTCACGCTGATTAGTCTCAAAATTACAACAGGGCAGGGCAGAAGGGAGTGATGGCTCACCATATTTTCATCCACTTTATTCTTACTGTTAATCACTTTCTCCTCAGCACCGATCAGTCCTCCATCCTGCTCTCCCACTCCAGATCCTGTGTTGGGGAGAGATCACAGCAGAGTGTTTCCCAGGCTGGGCTGGCCTCGTGCCAACCTCACGGTAGCAGCAGACCCCCTCCTGAGGGCCGGGGAGCCCTCGCTATCACCTCCCCACCCCCATTGCCCACCCCGGCTACATGATATGCTACTTTATTCCCAGCTGTGGGGATGCACTGTGCTCTGTAAGGATGAACGGTACAGGCATTTTTCAGAGGACCGATGGATATAATGGAGGAGGAGAGTGCTTACTTATATCCAGCTTGGAAAAAGTGGAATGCCAGCCTTCAGAAGAGAATGTTTATTGTAATGAAAACAGAAGTGGAGTGAAGGCATTCTAAGCCTCACGTGAGATTACCAAGCGCCTGTTATCCCACGACCCGGTACCTCCACACCCTGGGCTCCCTCTGCATGGAGGCACCAGCGTACCAGCAATGAATCTGCACGTCTGCCTCAAGCGTCCTATTTTATTCCACAGGCAATTCTTTCCGCCTGAGATACCCTCCTTGCCTGACCTCAAACACTTCCTGTTTGTCCTCCGAGCTGCAGCTCCTCCTGGGAGACATTCCCAGCTTGCGGCACTGAAAATCCTTGTTTATCCTCATTCGTCCTCCTCTGTGTCTCCCACTAGCCTGGCGCCCTCTGAGGGCTTAGGTCACAGATGTCACATCTTCAGTGGGGATCAGAGAAGGAACAGGAAGGAAGCATTCCACAGACAGGGAGAATTCTAAACACGAGGGTGGAAGGTACCTTTCTGTATATGGAGCAAGACTGGCCACACTCCTCTTGTCAAGGTCAGACATCGCCTGAGCCAATGTCACCTGAGCGTGGCACCCCAAATGACAGTATGTGAAGATGTGGCGTGACAAGCCAGCACAAACCCGGCACAGAAGAACGGACGAGCACCCTCCTTATTTCCAGCTCCAAAAAGCGTGGGACTCCTAGTCATCCTCCCGGTTTCTCGTGAATAGTAAGATCACCACTGTATATGCATGTCTGTGATCTGAGCCTTCTACAGAGAGGTCCCCCTGCCAGCACACCCAGCATTCTAAGGGGGCAACGTGCATGTGAGGACGACTCACACCAAAGGACGTGCCAAGCACTGCTGTCCTTGGGCTTGCGAACAGTAACGCTGGGCCCAGCCACAGCCAAGCCTTCCAGCTCACAACCGCACTTGCTCTTGCTGCGGGGTGATGAGTAATAGCTACCCCAGGCGCCGATCACGCGGGCTCGCTACGGTCTTCACTCATGAGAAGGCAGCCAAAAATAATGCCGGTTTTTCCTAAAGCTTTCACTTCAAAGAGGAATTTCACAACTCGATTCTAGGGTGTGTTAAATCAGGGCTGGCTTTTGTAGTCTCAAAATGCCACTGGAACAGTATTACTGCCCGCCTACTACTTGAGAAAGAAGAATCTGGAGAGGTGCTGTCTCAGCAAGGATGCGGACGAATAAGCCTAGTAAACTCTAATTCTTCTGTCACTCCCTCTTCTCTCCTCCATCAGATTTTAAAGGTCACAGGGCAAGATCCTATTTGAAAAGTAACATGGCACTGAACCAACTAATTTCAAGTCCTACTACTAGTCTAGACCATTCTCAAATTCCTCTGGTGGCATAACGCACAGGTTTTCTTAAACACTGACCAAAACCATTTTGATTTTCTAGAAGAGATAAATAAGTGACATTAAGAGAACAAAAAATCATGTTCAAATTATTCCAGCTAATAACAACTGAAGTATGAGGACGAAAGCTAAGTAAACTAGGAAATTCATCTCTAGCTACAAATATCTAGGATGTACTATTCAGAAGAAAGGGAACAAACACAGTCATCTCCAAGAAGAAGCATATTCAAGTAGAACCAAATCAGGTATTTACATCTAAGTGATTTTTACAAGATCTGAACTGCACTCTCATGTTCTGAGGAAAAGCTGTGGCAAAAACCACAACATCAAATTCCTCGAGAACACTGCTCAGTCCAACCACAGTCTGCCAGAGCCAGCAGACAGGGCTCATAAAATACACCCTAAGAACACACTGACCCTAGGACGGCAGACTACCCAACTACCTGGGGAAATTCGGCAACACTATGGAACAGAAACGCATGGGCTTTGAAAACAAAGGAGCTGGGTTCAAATCTGAATTCCTCCATTTCTCAAAGTCATGAGTCTGAGCAAATCCTGCAACCTGGGGCTTCTTTAACCACCCAATCTGTCAGAGAGAGCTAAAACCCGACCATGAGGTATGCTCAGTGCATTAAATGAGAGCAAGCACGTGAGGCCCTCAGAGTGGTGCCTACGGAGTACTAGCACGTTCTCAAGTTTGGACGCTCACTACTGCGCAGCAAGAATTCACTTGTCACAACCTGTTCTGTCCACCAGCTTCTAAGCTTTTGAGGATGGCTACAACTCCGGACAGGAGACAAGTGGGCATCAACAAAGGGCCAGGTACAGTGAAAAGGAAAGGAAAGATGTAGTGGGAGCAGCAGAATGGGGGGGGGTTGGGTGGGGGGGGAAGAGGTCAAAGAAAACGACTGTCTCCCTGCCCCTAAATCAAGCACATTTTAATTATTTTAAAAGATTCTTTTTTAAAGTAAACTCTACACCCAATGTGGGGCTCGAACTCCCAACCTGAAGATCGAGAGTCACAGGCTCTACTGACTGAGCCAGCCAGGCGCACCCGGTGTTATTTTCAAATATAGGAGCAATTCCAGCCAACCTGTTTAAGTTGTATATGCATTTAAAAATCTACCCAGACGAAAATGTTCCACAGAAACATCTGGATTCTCTGGGCATCCAGAAGGAAAGTTTAGGATGGCACCTTATCACCAACACCACTGACACTGGATTCTACGTGGGGGACGCAGGGCTATCTGGCTCCACTCCCAGCCACGCCTGAAGAAATGAGGTGGGAAGATCTCAGGTGATGGGATGACACAGAAAATGAAACTCCCGACACATGGGGGAAGTGAAGAGGAATGAGGTCTTTAAAGGTAACATCTTTGACAGACCAACCTTTTTTCATTGAGTGGTACAACTCCGGCTGAGTGTCTAGCAGAAAGGAAAACAATAAAAAAAAAAAAATAGCACAAAAAGGAGATTAAGAAAGAAAATGGCTTCTTTCAAAATTCCTATCTGAGAATTTCTCTGTAACGTCAACAGAAAGTAAGCTTCCTTAAAGATATGCCCGAAATACCCCGCAAACAAACCAGGAGGTAAGAGCCGCCGCATATGGACTGGAAGGCAGGAGGGAAAGAACAGGTCTGCCTTGGGTCTTTGGGGGGAAATTTTCTGGGAGAGCCCCAAATTCTTCAGCTGAGCCCACACTTTATTTTTCTGAGGAAATAATAAAGTCAGTATCAACCATGGTTTTCTGAAACAGGGGAAAAGGTCCTAGTTCAGACCTGTGCAAGATGCCCTGGCCCGGAACAAGGTGTGTGAGCACGGCCTACCTACAGGCCCACGGAAGTCCGGCGTTGGGAAGGGTAGGGTTTGGGAACGAAGTGGTATCTCTTTATGTATCTGGCTCCTTTCTCAGATTCTGAGTACCTCAAGGTCACTCACACTGAACTGGTGCTTCTGGGGTAACTGGTTCAGAAGGCATTCAATTAAGGTCTGAAGGCCAAGCTGGATGCTCCCCATGGTCCTCGTTCAGCAGGCGTCTGGCCCGCACCGCTCTATCTGACCACGGGCAGCTGACCACACCCAGGACTGCAGGGGCTCAGATCCTTACTCTCCCCCTACAAGCTACATGACCCCGGGCAGACACTTAACTTCTTTACATCCTGGAATGCCCAAATGAAGACAGTCCCGGGCACCAGGGGTATGATAAGGACTCTAGGGTTGTGGCCACGATTTTCCCTGTCACCCCCATTAGCAGTTAGCGCAGCAGACAAATAAATAGAAACTGATTCCACACCCTGGTCTCAGGGCACCTGGCTCAGCAGCTTGTTTATTTCTGGTGCAGACCCACAGCTTTTAAAGATCCTTTCAGACACTGAGAACCAGCAAGGGAATAGAAGGAAGCATGCCAGGCCGGGAGTCACAGCGACAGGACTTCTGATCCCGCCCAACACACCCCTCCGCCCCCCATACCAGAGGTGTCACCTTGAACAAGTCAAGCCTCCTCTGTGGCCTCTCCATGGTCTGCCCCCCCCCCCCACTTGTTATGAAAAGCTGATGACCTCACATAACATGGAAGTGCTATTTCAGCAGCAGCGTGAGGTCCACGTGCAAGGAGTCACACAGTCTGGTGGCAGCTGACAGGACCAGGAGAAAGAGAGGGTTTCACACAAACCATCTATGAAGTGGGAGAGCTACTACTAACCTCATGGGGATCCGGAAGCCAACCACCTGAAGGCCCCCAGCATGGTGCCTGCACACAGCAGACGCTTGGGGAATCCAGTTTCCTTTTCCCTGCCCAGCTGTCCCACCAGGCTCTAAAATGCTCCCTTCAACTTTCTAACTGGGTGCCACACCCTGCCCAGGCCAGCCCCGCCAGCAACTGGGCCGCCAATCGTGCGATCATACACACCTTCGTTCTCAGGTAAGGATGGGAAGGGATGGAAGGGACGGAACGGCGGGATCTCCTCACTTTCCTCGGAGCTCACCCGGACGTCCACGGGCGTCTCGGAGATGGAGGCAGTGAACTGGTCCATGTCGGCCCGCTGCTCCTGAAGCAGCTCGTCTGACAAAGACAGACACGGCAGCGAGTGGCTTTCAGAAATACCGCCAGTGTGAACGAGGCTAAGCTGGTCATTCTGCTGAAGGGAGCATCTCGCCAGCTCACAAGGCAGCAGACGACTCCCTCCTACCTACGACTCTGATTCCATACCACTGCAGAACCCCAGCACCAGGAGCCCAGGGCCCCCATCCCCCCATGCCCCTCTCCTCTAGGAACTCACTCTGGGGCTCAATGGTTTCTTCCCACAGCAGAGATCTGATGCATGCATAGGCCAGGACCCCCAAATCTGTACCTCCAATTTACTACCCTGTCCTCTGGCTCACCGGCCAGCCTCCCTTACACCCGCACTTATGTCTAGCAGCAACTTCTATTTTCTCCTGTAGAAAGAGAACGCTTTTCCTCAGTAAAGGGGCGCCACCGTCCTCGCTGCTGACAGTGGAAGCCTGGGCCCTGCCCTCAGTGTTTCCTGTCCCTCTGCCCAGCAGCACAGCAGGCTCACCCCTCCTCTGCCACGTGCCCTTCAGACCCATCTCTGTATTTCCTCCATGACTATCACACTGCATTTCTCGCCTGGATGTTTACAATGGCTTCCTGGCAAGTTTGTCATTTTAATACCACACAGCAGCCAATGAATTTTTTTTTTTAATTCCTGTTCTTTTTTAAAGCATAATACAGATCTAGTCACTCCCTAGTTTAAAACCCTCTAAAGGCTGTTCTCCTAGAATAAAACCCACACTCCTTGATTTTGCTAAAATCTCTGCAAATTGGCCTCTGCTAACTTCTTTAGCCCCCTTACTCCCTCAGTGTTCCAGCCGATCTACTCAAATGTGTCCACCTGACTAAAGCTTCAGGCAGCTGCAGGAGTCTTTCCTCCGCTCACCATGTCCTGCCCCTCAGGATCTTTGCGCAGGAGGCTCCTTCTCATCATGTGGATCCCAGGCTACTGTGCTGACACAGCCTCCCCGACGACCCAGCTACTCTCCGCCGCTCCACTCTGTTCTCCCCACCACGTGGCACCCCTTGTCTTGTTTTCCTGACTCCCCTACTGTAACATGACCTCCTGGACAGACCGACTGCTGTCTGTGACACACAGCAGACATTGTGTTTGCCAAATAAACGAAGAAGATGAAGAGCACGAAGAGGGAGGGAAGTGAGAACGTGTGTAAAGCAGGTGCCTTAACTGCAAGGAAGGAGTTAAGGAGGAAAAGGGCAACAGGAAGCTCCCCAGGTGCCCCGCAATTTCACACATTGGAGTTTTTCTTCCGGTCACAGAGTCAAGGTCAAGAAACTCAAGGCTCTGTGGCTCCCAGCCAGTGCATCTGTCCGGGGTTACTCCCTGACCTTGCCACGTAAGCTCTAGTGAATTTGAGACTTAAAACCTGGTGGCTAATGCCTGGCTTCCCAGCCCTGGATGCCCCGATTTCTCTCATCTTGCACTGCTGACACCCCTGAGCCTCAGCCGGAAGTCCCACTGGACCTCGAGACAAACCCAACACCCACCAATTTCCTCTTGGATTTCTTGGGCTACGTAAGGTACTTTGTAGAGCAGGGAGAGGCTCTGGTTCCTTCTTTCTTCAATCACATGGAGATGTGTCATCACCTGGAGGCACAGAACGGCAGAGCGGCCTTGTTACCAACAGAGCCAGGCTCAGAGCAAACTTGGCAGATGCTCACTTCCTCAAAGATCAGCTGAAAACGTATATTCTCCACAAAGCCCAGCAAAGCAGCTGGCCAGAGGAAATGTACCCAACCCCACCCTGACTTACTGACCCCTACGTACAACAGTCCCCCCCTTATCTGCGGGGCCTATGTTCCAAGACCTCCCCTGGATGCCTGAAACTGCAGACAGTACCGACCCCCATGTACACTGGGTTTTCTTCCAACGCATACATACCTAGAACAAAACTCAATTTATAAACTAGGCACAATAAAAATAACCAGCAATAAAAAAGAACAATCATACTATAATAAAAGGGATTTAATGTGGTCTCTCTCTCAAAATACCTTCTTGCACTGTTACCCTTCTTCTTGTGATGATGTGAGAAAATGCTATGTGAGTTGACATGAGGGGAATGACAGAGGCCCTGTGAATAAAGTTAGGCTCCTACTGACCTCCTGAGGGTAAGGGGCGGAGGGGGGGGGGAATAATTCGCTTCTGGGCTGCAGCTGACTGTAGGTAACTAAGACTACAGAGAGTGAAGCCTCAAATTGGGGGCAGCACACTGCTGTAGAAGACTATGTTTAGACTGTATGTAATACCCCTTGACGATCTGAGAATTTATCCAGAGAATGCTTGGAGTTAAAAGAAAAAATATTTTAAAATTTACTCTAGGCAGTTACTGATTTGATTTTTATACAATGCACTTAGTAACTGTACTAATCGAGAGTAAAAAGCACCCTAAACTATACGATGCCGGATACTCAGTAAGGTTTTGCTGAGTGACAGATGGAGGGAGTCCATTCTTACCACTGGTCAGACTGGATGGAGTAAAAAGAGAATGAAATCATGAGCTGGAAAGTACATCTCCATGGAGAGGAGGCCACTCATGGATTTGCTTAGTGAAGTAATTGCTTGAAATGATTATCATGGTGAATAACATAACAAGTTTATTCACATTTAACTGAATTAGTTAGTCCTTCCAAAATTTATGCCCAGGTACAAGTAAACATGATTTTAGGGAGCGATAAAGACTTACTTACAACAGTTCTAGGTTGTTCATGTTTTTTAAAAAAGGAAAAAACCATCAAAAATGGTCATTTACTCTTAAAGCTTTTCTCAGGGTGGAAATGAAAGGTAACCTGGGCTAACATCCACCAGAAGGCCACAGTGAGGCTTTATGTCCCCGTAAATGACGCAAGCTAATTCAGGATGGTTACACTTGCAGTTACCATGCTCGTCCTAAAGAGGGCGCTCTAAGTCTATGGCTTAATTAGTGGGCTTGAAGCCATTAGTATGGTCAACATGGAAAAAAAATTAAATGGAAAGATGCTTTTTTGTAGATTGATGTCTCTCTGACCTTTAAAAGCAGGGATGAAAGCAATTTAATTTTATATTTGCCATTCTTTCAATCAAGTAAATTGATGGGAAAGCACAAGAGTAAGTGCCTTAGAAAATGCAAATGGAAAGTGAAAATGCACCACCCACAGTCTTTGCAAGCGTGTGGATGCTGTTAAACTTCCCATGATTTACAGAGCCATTTGATTGAGGACGGTTCTTGTGCCCCAGAAGAAACAAGAGCAACAGCGTGGAATACAGGACACCCGTATCTTCCCAGTGAGCCCTGAGCTACAGCAGGTGGGGTAGGAGAACCAGACCGTTCACAGCGCAGACTGAACATGCATGCCGCAACTGGCTGAACGTATTCAGCGTTTTCTAAAGTGTAGAAAACAGGGAACATGCAAAAGTTTGTGTAGTTCAGCAGCCAAGTTCTACTAGAACTAAGAGCTTAGAGCACAGAGCAAATACCATAGAGGAAGAGCCGGGTTTTCCCCCCGGGGATCTGCTAAGAAAGGAGGGCGTTCTACTCCCCACGCCATCTGCTGTGGCACTTGTGAGCCTGCCAGCAGACCACTCCTTCCTTCTACTCTCACGCCATATACTGCATGATAATCTAGATTCCCCACCACAAAAATCTGAAGAAAAAAAAAAGTCATGTTTTTTGTTTATGTTTTCTTGTTTGTTTTCAAAAAAACCAAGCAGACCTGAAATCTAGCCCCTGTCAAGGTGGATGCATTGTTCCACCTATACTTCCTGGAAGCTACTCTAGGACTTGGCCTTCTGCCTTCTCTCTTACTCCAACCAGCTCAAAGCAAAGCCTTGAGCTCCAGGTCCATGCCAGATGCCTCCTGGGGTCCCCAGAGCCATTCCTGTCCAAATTCTCCCACTCTTTCTCGTTCCCCCAAACATCCAGCTTCTGGAGTTAACTCTGTATGTGTAAGGGTAGTTCTTCATCTTCATGGCTACTGTAATTAATACTACACTGATGGTGAGTTGCTCAAGGGTACACGTGGGATTCCACTCTACAAGGTCAGATGCTAGCACAGGGTCTGGCATGTGGACAGCAGGCTTTCCAACATCTGAACCAAGGGAGCAGCCACCGCGGTTGCAAGACTTCTGGGCTGACTGCCTTGCAACCGTAATACACACTCGGCAAGAGGCTGGGAGGCGAGTCTCTGGGGAGATGGGCAAGTCCCCGCAGCTAAGTGCATCCCATGGACACTGGGCAGTCAGCACAGCACTCGATTTAAAATAGGGAAGGAAATTAAATATGATCAGTTGTGTCATGACAAGGCCCTCTAGGAAAACCAACAGGCTAAACTATTAGACTTGCTGGTTTATAGGGAAGCCAGCAGGCTTGTAGGCCAGGCTTCTTTTCTATAAACACAAGAAGAGTAAAACGCAAGTTAATGGAGGATACTGAAATTAAGAGGATCCAGAAACAAATCTCTCCAAATCACTGTAAAGGAAAGCTGGGCCCCGCATGGAACAAAACCAAGGAATGTACCACTGTCTGTCTCAACTAAAACTCATGTACAAAACAAACAAAACAATTTTTAGAATTACTTGATACAGTTGCATATATCCATTCATTCATCTGAATGAATGGATATGTGCAAACTATGTATCATTCAGATATGTATATATCTGTACGTATTCAAATATTCATTTTGGTGGTACCCAAAATCAGAAATAAACAGGTATAAAAAAGACTGAAAAACTGACTTAGCCCTTCAATATAATTCATGCATTCCTAAACTTCCAGAAACTCTTTTAAGTAGAAATAACCTAAAAGAAGAAAGTACGGAAAAGGGGTTTCTACTATCAGCACCACCCGACCACTGATCAAAGCAGTCTCCCCACTAGAGATGCTCCCACCGCAATTTCTACTGTCTAGTTGTACCTGGGATTTCATCTGGGCTGCCTTTTCTGGGTCAACAGCCAACACATGCTGGTAATGACGGATGGTATGCAGGCGATCTTTGTTCTCGGCGCGGACGTAACGCCGCAAGGCCTGGAGAATGCGATGAGGCTGCAAGAGAGAACAGTAGTTTAAAGACCCGGACACTACAGAATGAAAATAGGCAGGAAAGCAAAGCTTAAAAGCACTCACCTAAGAATGTAAAGTCCAGTCAGGCATAAGGATGAAAGCTGTGCTTTTTAAAGCTTTTAGCTTGCCCAGTAGCAAGAAACTAACCTTTCCACAGAAAGTACCAAAAACTAAGTTCCAAAGTTATACTGGCTCCTTAACCAACAGTGTTTTCCAGAATCTCTAGCCCACTCTCCCACTCAATCTCTCCTCTTTACTGGGTTAAGCATCTGACACCTTAATTACAAGGTCAGCAGCCCCTGTGTCACCCAGAAAGACTCTACTTGCTCACTTAAGAAGGATACCAATTAAAAAAAAAGAAAAAAGGAAGAAGGATACCAATATCTTACTTTCCAGTACTTTCCATCCCCCCAAAGCAAGGGGAGTTAAGAGATTAAGTTAACATTAATTTAAGAGATAAATTAACATTATAGTTAAGAGATAAAGAAGCAGGAGGCCACTAGCACAAAGGGCTTTGAAAAAAGTTCTTTTACCCCTTTGTTCATAATCTTATTTAGAACAGAGTAAGTGCCAAAGCTTTGAAAGGCAGGTTTTTATTCTTTGAAAGTAAAGTTACTACAAAATTCAATAACTGAGTAACTACCAACCAGTATTGTGAGGTCAGACACTTCTGTATCACAATCGGCACACACAGGCAGAAAGTGTGGTGCTCCGGTGACCTAAGCACATACTAGAACATGGTACCTCTTTCTCCCTGCTCCGCTTTCCTTGCCTCCTCCAGCCTCGCCGGAACTCATCATAGAAATGTGATCATTTTGCTGACCCGTGTATCATCATCCGTGGGTTCTACATGTGGCCTACACTAGAGCCGGCAACCCCGACGACAGCGCTCGTCGTCAGTGACCGGGCTCTGCACACCACTTACCCGCGGCGGGTCGGACTGCAAGGCGGCGAGGTAATTCTCCAGAGCCATTCGGCGGCGGTCATTCAGCATGGCTTCCACTCGAGCCAGGTGGGTTTCCACCAGTTGCTGCTTCTCGCTGGCTGCCTCTTTCTCCAAGGCTTTCACCATAGCTTGGAAGTGCTAAACCGAAAAAGCAGGAATGGCATGTAATTCACGGCGCCTGGAGGAAGTCTAAGCAAACAGCCTGAGCCCCCATTGCTCTTCTCCTCGCCCAGAGCCTGTGCAAGTCGGTAACAGGGTCAGAGGAGTGGAGCAAGGGTAAGATCCAAGTACACTCTGAATGCTGTCAGAAAAATCACAACCTCATCCAATGAAAGCATGTTCGATCTGAGCATCAGAGTCCAAATCAGCACTTCTGTCGCTGAAATCACCAGTGTTGCAAGCCCAGTGTGGGCTTTCTCAATGTGCCCTGCAAGAGGAGGAATGCTGTCCTTTCCACACTATGGCCAAGGCGCCCAACTTCCAAATCCTGAGACACAGACCAACGGGAGCTAGAGTTTGAAACATATCCAACAGCATGGTAGGTTATGCTGAGTCATTCACATCAAAGTCCTGAATGAAGGGCAAGTTATCTCTGAAGTACCTGGCCAGGCTTGAAGGTAAAGTTTGAAGGCCGTGGAACTAAATTTCTCTGCATAGGATGCACTGACTATGTAGAAATTAACACTCTCAGATTTTCAGAGTGATTGATAAAAAAGAAAAGGTGTCCCAATAAAGTCTTAACATCGCAAGAAGCTAGACTTCAGTGAATCATAAACACAAACTGATTTAAAATGCAACCTGCTTTATGAAACCCAAATCAGTCTTATAAATTGCTATCCCTATTCCTAGCAACACTCTCTTCTATTCAAGGGGCACCCAGCTGCTGCTAAGACTCTAAGGTTACATTCTTGCAAAGTTAGAAGATGGACTGGTACCTCAGAGTGTCTTATTGTCTGCCTTTTGAATTTTGAAGAAGTGTGCAAAAACAGAACTCAGGGGGCGCCTGAGTGGCTCATCCAGCTCAGTGTCAGACTCTTGGTCTTGGCTCAGGTCACAATCTCACCGGTCTTGAGATCGAGCCCCTACCCACGCTCTGGAAGGAGGAAAATTCCCTCTGCCCCTCCCCCAACTCACACACACTAATGCTCATGCACACACACGCACTCTCTTTCAAATAAATAAATCTTTGAGAGAGAGAGGGAAAAAAAAAAGAATTCAGTACTGCTGAAAAACAAGTCACAGCCTAAGAATGAAGATGACCGAGGATTTTTGCCAGGAGAGCAGAATTAACAAACAGAGGCAGCTAAGGTTGCTTTCTGGCATGAATTCGGTGTGTTCTGGTTGGTTTGCTTTGCTTCTACTACAGGTGATCAGTTCTAGAGAATGCCAGTTTGGAGTTGAGAAGAAAAAAAAAAAAAGGCCACTTAAAACGTCCCTGTAACATAAGCTCTCGACTGAGAGACAGTGTCAAACTCTAATTTCCTGGGCGTCTGGCTCTGACTGGGTTTCAGAGGGCCAGGCTGCAGGCTCTGTCCCTAGAGAACGCATCCTACCTGAATGAGAGTCTGCCTCTCTGCTTTCGGGAGGTTCTTGGCCTGAAGCTCAGCCTCTTCCCATTCCTTCTTTACCTAGAACAAAGGTCAAAGCCACTATCACCAGAGAATCATCTCTGAAACAATCCCCCCATTTTCTAACACCACCGCCAGGCCCTGAAATCTAATAGAGGAAACTGTACCATATGACCCCTCACGAGCTCAGGGCTGTTCAAGCTTGTTCACAGAATTACTGTCTCAGAAGCTCCCAGACCATGACCATCCCCAGACAGAGCCTCAACTCCATGACCTCCCTGTTCTAGATAACCCCAGGCGAGTTATTTAAAAGTCTTTGTGCCTTAGCCTCCTCACAAATGTAAAATAATGGGAGTGAGCACCATGTTTTATACCTACTTCTCAGAACAGTTGTGGATAAAAGAAAACGACAAATATTCCCCGAAGTATAAGCCCAGCACAGGTGATGTGTGAGCTTTTAGGCAGTATTCAGACAAGAAATTCTTTTCAATTTTCTTTCAGTCTTCCTAAGTAACTCCAGGAGAGATCTGCACTATGGCTCACCAGGTTGCTCTAACACTTACAGCTCTTTTGAGAAAGCATCCTGAGGGGCACCTGGGTGCCTCACTCAGGCTTCTTGTTCAGTGGGGAACCCACTTCTCCCTCTCCCTCTGCTGCTCCCCCTTACTTGTGCGCATGCACATGCTCTCTCTCCCTCTCTCCTCTCTTGTTGCCAAATAGAAAGATAAAATCTTAAAAAAAAAAAAAAAAAGAAAAGAAAAAAGCATCCTGAGACTCAAACTTCAGCAGGCAACAGCACCTAGCTAGAGTGTGTTAATTCAGGTTTGCCCTCGTCTATTTTTACAGCTACCTGTTCTAATGGCAAGACACTAGCTTTCTATTTACAACAGTTAAATAGTTTCCCTCCTTAAAATAAAAAAAATTTTTAAAAGCTAGTTCACAGCAAAGAAAAATAACAAGGATGTAATGGTTATAGGAAGTGCTCCACAGAGTCTGAACACGATACGTACTCAGAGTAATTATATTATCGGGGGACAGGTGCTGGGCTTGCCTAGAAGAGGGCCCCGCTAACCTCTCACACTTTACCTATCCTAACAAAGCATGACAATCTGGGGGGGATGGTGTCCCTTTTCTTCAATGATGAAAACCCTACTACCCAATGCCAAACACCAGGAGCCTAAGGGAAGTGCCAAGCTTTACCCTGTCCATCCGGTTGCGGTGCCGTATTTCCAGCTGCTCCTTAGCCTTCTGGAAGCGGGCATGCTCATTGTCATCTGCAGAGGTCTCAAAATACACATCGACATCATTGGTTGGCAGAGGAGTTGGGGGAACTGAAAAGAAATGACAAGAGGGGTTCCCTTTGGGGGTCAAGCCCAACACGGAAAGTGCGTTGGGCTCTAGGAAGAAGGCCAAGCAGAGCACCTGCACGACGAGCTAGCTGGCCTTGCACTGTGCTCCCAGGACACGGTGCTCCTGTTTGCCAAGACACCACTTGGTCAGATCACAGTGCTCCATCTTCCTCACGTGACATTTGGCCACCAGGCCAGTCCGTGCCCCCCTGCTATCTTTGGCACCAGCCAGGCACCTACTTAAGGACTTCAGGGGAAGAAAAAGAAATCCTCAATACCTTCCCACAGTTCCTGAAATCATAAAAGCTAAACTCTAATCATTTACTGCTGTCACTGATGGCTCTAGCCAGAGACAAGGGCAGGTATCAGACCTGCAAAGGCACCTTCCCCAAATTCTCCATTCTGAAAGGAACTTTAGTGCTGAATGGTGTTTGCACAGAGACTGCGTAGAGGAAGTCCAAGCGGCTTAGCTCTAATGTTTTAGTTACAAATAGGACTGAAGAGGTCTTAGAACACCAGGGATAAGAGGGACGCCACTAAGTTGCTGTATTTGACAAGGACACACCACATAGTGTGAAGATACTTTGGGAGTTTCAACCCATGGCACTCACTGGCCTTACGAGGTCACCGTTAGAAAACACACTCCCTGCTGGTCAAGCATTAAGGGCTTACTGGCCCCAGGCAAGTGAAGAGCTAGCAGCACAATGGTGCCAAACCCTATAAAGGAAAGGTTTGAGATGACAAGTTTACCTGCCTGACCCCTTAAGAAATACAAAAACTGGGACTTGCCCAGTTCACTCCCAATTTCCCAAGCCAGGGCGGAAGGACAAAGAACTTGCTAGTACAACTTGCTGTATAATATTAGAGCTAAGTGGAGAGCCAATACCAAACCCAATGAATTTCAATACAGAAATAAAGTCACCTTACTTCCAGAACTGTGTAGCTGTAACACAACACTGAAATAACTGTAACTGACAAATGCAACTACAAATCAGTCAGCCACTCCAAAGTTCTGCCGCCAAAGCATCTTTCCCTCAGCTTTAAACCTAAAAGCTGCGACTAAAATTTTGTCAAGAATGTCTGGCTCCTACATAAAGTTTAAAGACGATCGCCATAGCCAATTTTCAGATTAACCAAATTAGAATACACAGCTTCACAAGCCGCCTTCCCCGTGATACTCCAAAGCTCCGCTGGGAGAATTTCAAAGCCCTGAAGTCCACCGGTGCCAACGAGCATGCTGCCTTCAGCAACGCATGTCTGCAGCTTAAAGGCTTATGTGCTGGAGACAGTCTTCGGTTCCTATCACTGGGCTGGATAAAGAGAATATAAAACTCAAGCTGCCTCCACCCCCTGGAACAAAAAGGTAAAGGCAGAGCAGCCCCAGAGCTCTACTGGAACCCAGAACTACAACCATGTCCTTCTGTCCATGTGAAAACAACCAGCTTAAGAAACCAGCACATTTGCCCACCTCTGACCCCTCCGGGGAGGGGCACACACTTGACCAGAGGCACAGTGATGCTTCTAGGCTCTCAAAGCACTCAACCGGGGACCCCACAGATCTATGAACACCAAGCTTCTCTGTGGCAAGTCTTCCCTACCGTAACCACTGGGAAACTACAATTCTGTAGACTGCAGAGCCAGGAATGTAGAGGACAGCCATTCCATCACAGCTGCCAGCACTATCTATGTGATCCTCTGGGAACAACTGTCTCTCTGCATTCAGGGAGATCTTTAACGACCCAATTCCTCGGGATTCACCCCCAAATAATGGGTGTCGCACCTTAGTTTAAGTAATTTACAAAGCAGGAAGTATCACAATAATTTGTCTTTCCTGAACAAAGAAGTTTCTGCCACCAAAGTTCCCTAAGGACTCATATTGTTTCCACACTTTCAATTATTTCTAATAAAAACAGCTTTTCTACAGAGCAGCAGCTGGAGTGGAGGTGCTAAAAGCATACCATATCATGTTAAGATTTAAAACAGCTTTCGGTGGGGGAGGAAAGAGGAACATGAAGGTATCTGAATGAAAATCCATCAGAAGCTACAGCCCAACATCTTTAAAGCAAAAGCCAGAAAGGACCAGCAACTCCTTACTCTAACGAGCTCCAGGATCAGAAATGAGTGTTTAGCCTGAGCGAGGATTTTCCACACACATGGACTAGCTAGCACTGCGAGGTAAGACAACAGGGGCCTGAGAAAGGGAAGGGAGTCACCACAGAGAAAAGTCTAAGTTCTCCTACCCGTGTCTAAGTGAACCCAGCCCAGCTGAACAAACCACTGAACGTCCTCTGTGACCAAAGGACACATGAACTAAAATTCTTTCACTTCCTAACGGTCTACGTGATCCAGCGTTGCCAAAACCCTGGAGAAACAGAGGTTACCATGCAACTGCAGAGCTTACTCCCTAGAATGCATAAATTAGCAAGACATCTCGATATTCTGGACTCTCAAAAAAAGGTAACCCTAGGGTCACTTCTCTAAAGAGTGGGCACCCCCTCAGCCAGCACCATGGGGGTGGACGACAGGGTAGCCCCAAGACAAGAATAAGAGTGAGAAGCCCAGGAACAAGAATGGGCAGAACTCAGGGCCGCTGACCATTCTGTGCCTCTCCACCACAGCCAGCCACGGTCAAGGCTGCCATCCCCAACCAACACAGACGTGTGCCGAGAGCCCACAGATAACAAGGCAGGATGCAAAAACAAGCCCCCGGGCTTTCCCACTGGGCCAGGGAGGGGACACACCACCAGCCAGCCACCAGCCACCGCCACCAGACCCACGGTGAGCATGGGACACACAGAACTGGGCTCACGGCTGCCAAAAGGAGAGCAAAGCCTAGATCGAGTAAGCACAAAGAGGAGGGGAGGAACAACGACAGCAAACACCTGTGTCGGCGGGAGCACGACACAGACGCAGTCACGAGGACGGCCGGGAGAGAGACAGAACGCCGGACAGACAGGGCCACGGCACGGAGCCCGTGCACCGAGACTTACTCATCGCTTTACACACAGCCATACAATAATCCTCAGACTCAAAATTGTTCCTGTTGCCTCCGCAGCCGCCATATATAAAGCGCACGCACTTTCCTTTGGAGAGGTCGAAGTACCAACGGGGCATCACGGCCCGGCAGGGCCCCGTCATCGCCTCCTGTGAGCAGACAGCTGTGTGGAAACGGTCAGAAGGTCAGCAGGACAGAGGCAGCGGCTTCACGCGCTACCCAACTGCTACAGGCCGGTGACGGCCATGCCGAGCCCCCACGGATGCAGAGCCTCCACGGTTGCTGAGCCCCGCTGGGACCTCACTGCCCTGGCCAGCTAGCTCACCAATTCCAGCCCGTCGTTCAGGGGGATGCAGTCGTCCTCCCGTTCTGATGGAGTGAAGGCAAGCAGGAACTGAAAACATTTCTCCCACTGAAAGCATTTCTCCCACTGTCTGGAGTCTAGACCAAAACGGGGGGATTCTGAGTCTCACTGCTCTGGGAGCCTCACAGTTCTGATCTGGCAAGCGGAGCCGTCTGCCTGACTTGTCCATCATGTTGGGGTCAAGGACCAAAGGAGCCCAGTGCAGGGACAAAGGCTGCTTTAGTGGTGACCACCACAGGAAACGCTACTTAGGCACCCAGGAAGCATGCATGGGCATTTTTATGTTCTCCAAGGTAAATCATAAACTTTTAGACTTTTTCAGTATTTCCCCAACACGGAGTCCTAGATAATTCTTCAGAGTCTAATAGCTTCAAATATACACTCAGCAGAAGACTGTGTGTCAACAGGTCTAGAATGGACAGAACCTTTTTTTCTCTTTTTTGGGAACTGGCAAGATGAAAATCCTTCACCAGTAGGTTGTTAAACTTCACCCTCCCCGTCACAGACATCTTATAGTGGACAAATTTGGCAGCCTACAGATGGGAACACAAGAACCAAGAAGTCACTTCCATTCTAGAAGGCCGGGGCTTTAGAACACTGAAGAGGGGGCCTCCCTCGGGGAGAGAACATTTCGGGCTGCATGTGGAAGAACCCTGCCCAAGCATAAACCACCTTATCTCCCTGATTCTCTGGTCTGGTCCTTCTTCTCTAGTTGGGTCCTTATAACACAAATGAGAGTTTCTGATTCAATTTCAGGTCCATCCCTGGGTGTGTCAACTGTCAGACCCCTCAGGGGCCTGGCCCCTCAGTGGTAACACGGCGCCTCCAGTGTGCTGGCGAGCCCATCTGACATAGCGCCCAGGAGCACCACCTCTCCTGTGACTTACCTGTGATGAATGCAGTCCAAAATTGTAAGCAAGAATTACCAAATGGATTTTAATGCCACAGCTTTATATCAGGTTACCTTTAACGTCGTGAGTAATTTCCTTTTCTGAAATTGTCCCATCGCTGCTGGGTTCAGTTGGGCTCTCCTCATTGTAGTCATCTCCTTTAAAGGTGTCGTAGTAATAATCACGGTCTTCCACCACTTCCTCCCCTTCCTCCTCATCCTCCTCGTCCTCATCCACAGCTGCTTCTGTGAAGTCCTCCAAATCTGCTTCAGTAGGAAATTCACTAAAGGTCACAACAGAAAAGGAAGGTTAATACCAATTCCTATATGCACAGCACAACAATGATTCTCCTCCCTATTCTCAAACACAAAAACAAGAGGCAGGAAAAAAGCTCCACTCACAGCTCACTGGGCCACTGCAACCCTTAGCCCAGCTACACCAGCAAAAGGGCAGACCTGGTGGGCAGGGACTGCATTAACGTGCTGCAAGTCCTACTAGAACAAAATGCCGCCTGGCTCGACTCCTGTGGAACAAGGGGCTGCCCACTTTATCCAGAGGCGGGCACTGGCAGGCCCCGGCCACCAGAAAAACCATTTCACAGGTGCAAGACAAGAGTTTACCTCTTGTAAATATCATAGTCTTCCTCTTCATCCTCCTCCTCTTCTTCCTCCTCCTCCTCTTCCTCCTCTTCCTTTGACACAGTAGATTCAATCATCTTTGTCTGAGGGCAGCACACATACTCAGTGCCGTGAAACTGGTCTACCCCACAAGGCAGCAACATGCCGTAGCGATATAAAGTCATTCCCTGAGTCAGACAGGCCTAAAGGAAACCCACAGGTCCATAAGAGAACATTAATATATTTGGTCAAGTAGTCCGCAGTCATTAGCTTTATCCAAAAGAAATGCCTATCAAATCACTATGTAGGGCGTCCGGGTGGCTCAGTCAGTTAAAAGGCCGCCTTTGGCTCAGGTCAGGATCTTAGGGTCCTGGAATAGAGTCCCACATCGGGCTCCCTGCTGAGCAGGAAGCCTGCTTCTCCCTCTTCCTCTGCCTGCTTCTCTGCCTACTTGTGCTCTGTCTCAAATAAATAAATAAAATATTTTTTAAAAATCACTATGTAATGCTTTCTCTCATGGACATATCAATTTTCTGTCAACAGCTGTGATGCCATTATTTTAAGATTTACAAATTTTGCTTAACGGGCAATGGGAAACATCATCTGAGCCAGGAACAATGAAAGACCAAAGTTAGAAAAAATTAAGGAAAAGGGAATTCTTCTAGTAATTATCAATGCTGGCTGAAGGTGGTCAGCGATAACTTACATTCCTTGCCGTGAGGGCATGGTGTCAGAATGTGGCCAAAGAAACTGACTAGTGATCCCTCTTAACTACAGAAGGCAAGTATAAGAAGGCTATTTCTCCTCCCAGAAGAATGAAATGGCATCTAATCCTATCGGTATATATGTCGAGACAGGGTTTTCTATATAACTGGCTATTTCTACTCTAAATTCCTAGGGTTGGGATGGCCTCCTTAGGAACCCAACTGACAGCATCCTTGCTTTTTTAACATCCTTGACTTGAGGGGTTGGTCAGTCAACACCGTATTTTCCCATGAAAATACCCTCCCAAATATTTTTAATTTAGAAGATACAAGTAATCTTACATTTTGAAGAGATAAAGGGAAAATAAAATTAACTTGAAATCATGGGGTTTGGAAGAAAATGCTCCTTTGTCTCTTAACCAGAAAAGCAATACATGATCCCTTCTTTTACCTCTTTGACCACAGTGTGCCAATGCTGGTGATTCTCGCACACCTCCATCCGCTCTTTGTGGAAAAACTGGCACTTTTCTGGAACTAGTAGAACATCACTTACGAATTCACCCACTAGAAGAGAGAAAGCTTTGTTACAGGCAAATCTGATGATTCAAGCTAGCAAGGACCCTCACTGAAGACTAGGACAGTTCTGTAGTGGGGCAGGAGCAATCTCAAATGTATAAAAAAGCTGATGGGCCTCTCTCATCTTCCAAGGTCAACTGGACATTATAGATCCAGGCAAGCAGCCACAAGAGCTCAACATTCTGTTACAGTCATGGTCCTTGGGACTTTCCTCAGTCTTTCCAAACTCTAAAATCCCTTACAGTCCAGCTGCAGGGCTAAAGCAACACATGACGGGTAGAGCAGGAATAGGACCCCCATCCCCACCATTCCATGACCTCAGACACACACAGATAGTCCTCTGAGTTCACATGCATTCATATTCCTAGTCTCTTATTCCCTAATTCTTTTTTTTTTTTTTTTTTAAGATTTTATTTATTCATTAGCGAGAGAGAGAAAGAAAAGCTTATTCCCTAATTCTGCTCACATTAAGTTTTGGGGTTTTTTGGTTTTTTGTTTTGGTAAGATTTGTTCATTTATTTTACAGAGGATGGCGGGAGGGGCCAAGGGAGAGAGAGAGACTCTAAAGCAGACTCTGCACTGAGCACACAGCCCAATCCCACTGCCCTGAGATTATGACCTGAGTCGAAACCAAGAGCTGGATGCGTAACTGACTGTGCCACCCAGGCGCCCCAGTTCTAATAACAAAATAACAAAATTCCAAGAAACTCAGGGTGTTCTTCGGAAGTACGGATGACTCTTACTTTAGCCCCTTTGTGTACCTAAAGATACACAGCTCTAAGACAAAGCACTGTAATAAGTGAACTGTAATAACGCATTGTCATAAGTGAATCAGGAACGACTGCTTGATGGAAGGGAATGGGTGCTTCTGCAATGGAAAACTCTGGCAGATGCTACTTTTTCACCAGGTGACCAGCCTAACATGAGGTTTGTCACTGACAATGACAAGATGACAAATGTGATGTGCTAAGAAGAAAATATCACTATACAGTCTTTCTGCCAAAAATATGTCATGAATCTAATCATGATAAAACAATAAGACAAATTCAAATTCAGTTCAGAGATATATTTAAACAAATGACCTAAACTGAAAAAATATCAAGTCATGAAAGACTTTTTTAAAAGGAACTTGGGAACTGTTGATCAAATGTAATGTTTTATCCTTTTTTAAAGGAATGCTATAAAGGACATTATTTGGACATTTAGAGAGAAAATGTCCAAGGTATGATTTTTATATTGTAGTTATATAGGAGAAAGTACCTGCTCTTAGGAGGAAAAAAACTGAATATTTAGACGTGAACTGTCATTATGTCCCAACTTACTTTTAAAGGGTATAATAACAACAAACAAAAAGTTAGATAAGATGTGCATGTGCACATGTACACACACACACACACACACACAGAGTGGACAGAGAAAGCAGAATCGGAAAACCTCAGTAAAGGGTATAAAGGTATGCACTGTTACATCTTTTCCTATAGGTCTGAAACTTTTCAAAAATATTAAAGCTGGGGAACGCCTGGTTGCCTCAGTTGGTAAAGTGTCTGCCTTCGGCTCAGGTCATGATCCCAGCATCCTGGGATCAAGCCCCAAGGCAGGCTTCCTGATCAGTGGGGAGCCTGCTTCTCCCTCTTCTTACGTCGCTTCCCCTGCTTATGGACTCATTCTGTCTCACATAAATAAGTAAAATAAAATAAATATATATTTTTTTAAAATACAAAGCTGGAAGGAAAATACACATAGCTGTTCAAAAAACAGAACGTGATCTTTCAGAAATACACACTGACATATTTACAGGAAAAAAAAAGTACTATCTGTGATATGTTTCCAAATTAGCAAGGGTGGGTAGGAGTGGGTCCACAGACAATGGGAGAGTGACTCACAAAATGATGATCGTTACACAGCTGGACCACGGGTACGTAAGGGTTAAAACTATTATTTTTTGCTATGTTTGGACATGTTTGTAATTTCCATAAGAAAAGGCTAAAAATACATCTATCATGGGGGCACCTGGCTGGCTCCCGTCAGTAGAACATGTGATGACTCTTGATTTGGGGGTCTATGTGCCTATGTGGTGTGTAGAACTTACTTTAAAAAAAATATTCATGTATCACTGGGTCATCACCCAGAGATTCTGATTCATTAAGCCTAAGGTGGGACTCAGTGATTTTCACTGAACAAACATTACAGAGATTCTGATCCATCACCAATATGCTCCACACCAGTTCTCAGTGGAGGAAAACAAAGAGAGGTTGTGTGCTCAGCTCCGGAAGAGATGCAGTAAGTAGGGGCAGGAGAAAGGAAGCAGGCAGCTAACCTCTGAGGTTTCCTTTTCTTTTCTTTTCTTTTTTTTTTTTTGAAAGAGGAAGTGAACAGGAAAGTAATCTGGCCTGAGAAAGGTCTCAGGGCTTTGAACTAGTGGAAAGTCTATGTAGAACCACTAGGTTTGTCATTGTGGCCTGGTCCTCCAGGATCGCTCCCTCCAGGCCTCTGTCTCTGGGCACTACAGAAGTCAATCCTTCCATGACCCAAGTGGCAAGTGAAAGGAGTCCTTGATCTACTTTAAGGGGGGAGGTGTGCTCTGACATTACAAGCTGGAGCAGTAAACGCACCTCCCCACATAAGACAGCCTTTCACAGGGTAATGACATTTCACACTATTATTAGCACAAGGGAACTGGAGGGGCCAAATAGCTCCATCTGACACTAACGCAGGAACACAAAGTAGTAAGTTAGACACAGTGTTGCCTTGACGCCCTAAAGGCTCTAAGGTACATGAATTTTTTCAATCAACCAGGCACAATCAATGCTTTAAAAAAACAAAATCCCCATGGGTATATGAGGAGAAACAATCGTGACACTCGACCACGTCAGAAATCACTTAAACTATGACATCCAACCACCAACCCATATTGTTTTAATGGGCTCACCCTGTATTGATGAGGCAATTTTTATATTTAATTTATGAAAAAGGCAACAAAAGAGTATATTCAAAGGCAGTGTGCACAGGGTTAAATGCTGGGGTTCAATTTCAGCACTATTGTTACTAGCAGAGTGGTCTTAGGCAACTTACTTAATCCTTCTGTGCCTCGGTTTTCTTACCGAGCTGTGAGGATGACATAATATAATATGCAGAGGACAGAGAAAGCTTGGAGCAGAACCTAGTGCACGGCGCCCACAGCAGCAGGTGAGTGTGCCAGCTCTGATTACCGATGCTAATGTTGCTACAGCCTTGACATGAGTAGCTTCACACAAAGCAAACTATAAATATACCTATAGTTATTATACAGAAATCTGTAATTTGTAAAACCACAATTTTGTGTACAAATGCGACATCAGAAAAAAATTTAAAACAGCAATTTTATTACTAGATATGCAGTCTATTAAAAACAATAAACCGAGTTTAAAGAATACAATGGAATACTATATATCAGGTGAAAAATGAATGAAAACTACTTATATCACACCTCAGACACACTCCAAAACGATGTAAAGTAAAAGTTGTAAGAGGTCAAGTAGAGAATTATACCACTCATGGAAGTTTGCAAACACAAAAACAAATGGTCTGTAGATACATACATATATAGAAGTATAAAAACATGCGAGACAGATGGAAGGTGGGGGGGTGGGAAAAACAGGTGATGGGGATTAAAGAATATGGCTATCATGATAAGTGCTGAGTAATGCAGAGAATTACTGAATCACTAATATTATATATCTGTAACTAACAATAATGTACGTTAACTACACTGGAGTTAAATTTTTTTTTTAAAGATTTTATTTATTTATTCAACAGACAGAGATCACAAGTAGGCAGAGAGGCAGGCCGAGAAAGATGGGGAAACAGGCTCCCTGCTCAGCAGAGAGCCCAATGTGGGACTCGATCCCAGGACCCTGAGATCATGACCTGAGCTGAAGGCAGGAACTTAACCCACTGAGCCACCCAGGTGCCCCTGGAGTTAAAAATTTTAAATTAGTAAAAATACAAATAAAGAAGCTACTTGAACTTGGGTTCTTCCCCACCCCTCAAAAACATGTGAGAATAACATGCCAACAAGGGGGCAGTGGTCACCTCAAGAGCAAGGGAGGGAAGAAGGGAGGAAATGCAAGGAAGGATGGGGTCTTGGAACATTTCAAGCAAACCTGGCACAATGTTGAAGAACTTGAATCAGGATGATGAGTACTGAGTGACCACCATATTGTGTTATCTTTTCTGTGTGCTTCAAGTCCTGTATTTCAGAATTAAGTTTAAAATGAAAACTTTTAAAATGCCAGTGACTTAATAATTAACTCTATGCTATACTGGAAAATTAAATGTCTCCAATCCTTAGCTATTCCATGACTGAATCAATCTGTCTGACCTCTGAAAACCAGAAGAGAACATCCCTGAATCTGACAAGAAACTAAAATCTAACAATAAAAATTAAAAAAAAAAAAAAAAGAATACTCTTTGACTCAACGAATACAATTCTAACAACATACTCTAAGGAAATAAGTATAAGTCAACAAAGATATTTACTGCGTTGCTGTTAATATCAAAAATTAACCAACTTAAATGCCCATCAGCAGGGAATTAGTTCAATGACAGTAGCTATATACAATGGCATACCATAAGGTCACAGGTTTGTGTCTATATGTAACATGGAAAAAACTTCCATGGTAGTGATTAAGTAATTTGAAAAATCATTAAAGAAATAGGGGTGCCTGAGTGGCTCAGTCGGTTAAGAATCAGACTCTTGGGGCAGGGTGGCGGGGGAGGAAAAGAATCAGACTCTTGGGGCACCTGGGTGGCTCAGTGGGTTAAGCCATTGCCTTCAGCTCAGGTCATGATCTCAGGGTCCTGGGATCGAGTCCCGCATCGGGCTCTCTGCTCAGCAGGGAGCCTGCTTCTCTCTCTCTCTCTCTTTGCCTGCCTCTCTGCCTACTTGTGATCTCTCTCTGTCAAATAAATAAATAAAATCTTAAAAAAAAAAAATCAGACTCTTTGATCTCGGCTCAGGTTTCTATCTCAGGGTAGTGAGTTCAAGCCCTATGTTGGGCTCCACACTGGGCATGGAACCTACTTAAAAAGAAAAAAATAAATAAAAATAAAAATCATTAAACAAATAAAGCAGGAAACAAACCCCATATCTCTACCATTCTTCCTTCAGCCTGGTTAATTCCTTAAGGTCAAATTTGTCTTTTATTCAAAGATATATAACTCCCCAAGAGTAGTACATAATAGATGTTCAAATGTCAACCTTAAAAAGAAGCAATAACAAAAAAGCACATGAAGTATGACCCCATTTAAGGGAAAAAAATGCATGTAAAAGCACACATATTTCCATGTGTGTCCAAAAAGAAAAAAATCTTTAAAAGAAAAAAAGACTTATTTATTTAATTGACAGAAAGAGAAAGAGATCACAAGTAGGCAGCAGGCTCCCCGCTGAGCAGAGATTCCTGATGTGGGGCTCCCTCCCAGGACCCTGAGATCAGGAACTGAGCAAAGGCAGAGGCCTAACCCACTGAGCCACCTAGGAGCCCCAAGAAAAGTCTTATATACACACCAAACTATTAATCATGGTGCAAAAAATGGAAATTAGTATTTTTTTTAAGATTTTATTTATTCATTTGACAGAGATTAAAAGTAGGCAGAGAGTCAGGCAGAGAGAGAGAGAGAGGGAAGCAGGCTCCCTGCCGAGCAGAGAGCCCGATGTGGGACTCCATCCCAGGACCCTGAGATCATGACCTGAGCCGAAGGCAGCGGCTTAACCCATTGAGCCACCCAGGTGCCCAGAAATTAGTATTTTTGCTTCCTCTACCTTCTTCTATTGAAAATAAGCTTTTGGGGGCTGGGTCGGTGGCTCAGTCAGTTAAGCATCTGCTTTCGGGTCAAGTCACGATCCTGGTGGGCCAGGACTGAGTCCGCATCAGGCTCACTGCTCAGCAGCGAGTCTGCTTCTCCCCCTGCCCTTCCCCTCCAATTATGTTCTCTCTCACTCTCTCTCAAATAAATAAATAAAATCTTAAAAAAAAAATGAATGAATGAAAATAAGCTTTTTATCTTTTTTAAATTTTTTTAAAAAAGATTTTATTTATTTATTTGACAGAGAGAAACCACAAGCAGGCAGAGAGGCAGGCAGAGAGAGGAGGAAGCAGGCTCCCTGCAGAGCAGAGAGCCTGATGCGGGGCTCGATCCCAGGACCCTGAGATCATGACCTGAGCCGAAGGCAGAGGCTTTAACCCACTGAGCCACCCAGGTGCCCAGAAAATAAGCTTTTTAAACAAGAAAACTAAAGACGAACCCATTTCAACCCCAACATCAGTTCTGTCACTTCCCTGGTACTTTTTGGCATTTGCTACATTCATCAGAAGCTTCTAAGAAAAAACAAAAAACGAAAACAAAAACAAAACCAGACTTGAGCAGATCGGATTACTCTGTTTTATAGAAGAACACTGAAAATGGTTTGGTCTCAGTTTAGAATTTTACTGTTTAAAACAATCCTCAATTTAATCAGACAGGCTATTATAAACAATGGCCACAATTTCCCAAATCACTGGACACAGAAGGTTGTATTGTTTTCACTATTTAAGAAGCTGATCAATGAAAATGGCAATTTAACAAAACCTAATGAACTTAAGATTTTCTTTAAGCTGCACTCATGATCCAGCTCCAACCTCCACCCACGCCTTATGATCCTGTGATTCTGTCTCTCTCTCAGAACGTCTCCCCCATAAGCAGGGCCATGACAGCCATCAGGTTTTAGAGCTTTTCCAGAGTTGCTTAAATTCCTTTTAAAAAGAACAAAGGTCATGTACCCACTTGGGAAAGCCCTCAACACCAACACTCACATTTTTTTTTTAAAAACCTACTGCAAAAGTACTCTCCAGCTGCAGGTAGGAAGACCCATGTCTGTTATGCGGCCCGGGAAGCTCGAAACAGGCGGTGGGGGACACCCTCTGTCATGAGATGGAGCCAAGAGAAATGACCTGACCATCGAATGCAAATTTCTGTGAGGTCCAGTGGCCACCTAGACTAGCAGATGTCTCAGAAGTAAACAGGGCTCTGAGGTTAAAGACCCAGGATAAGAGATGCCTGCGTGGCTCAGCTGTTAAGCATCTGCCTTCTGCTCAGGTCATGATCCCAGGGTCCTGGGATCAAGCCCCGCATCGTGCTCCCTGCTCAGCGGGAAGCCTGTGTCTCCTTCTCCTACCTCCCCTGCTTGTGTTCCCTCTCTCGCTGTCTCTCTCTCTGTCGAATAAATAAAAGCTTTTAAAAAAGAGAGAGACAGACAGACCCAGGATAATTCTCATGAGCAGAAACACTCCAGCGCCCACAGTGGGGACGGGGTGAACTGTGGATGGGCTGTCATGAATTCAAAGGTAGAAAACGAGCTGCTAACAGATGCCTGTGACGGACCGTAAGACCCCGAGGTGCAGCTGCCAAAGGCAGCACCCCAAAGCCTCTGAGAATGAGAACTGGCTTTGGCAGTCATCACAGTCACACTTTCTGTCCAGATCTTAATCCATAAATAACCCAAAACAAAAACAGTCACGGGCTCACAAAGCTCTCTTCTTTTGGTACAGGAGCCAGCCTACATAGAAATGTCAGGGATGACTAACTCCTTCCCCCACAATACCAGCAGTTTGGCTTCTTCACACATCACAAACTCCGCTCTACTTGGATCATCTTATCTATCTACCTACCTATCTATCATTTATGTACATTTTTAGAGACGAACAGGAGTCAATGAGTAGTAGTAACCTAACAAGGTCATTTTGAGAAGCAAGAGACTGAACTGAAACAGGTCACACTGATGGGTCCTTAAGCATCAAAAGAGGGCAGAGCTGAGTTACATGAACACTTGAGGTCTGCCAGGCAGTAATTCTCTTTTTTACTGTTATCTTTTAAAGGAAGTTCTACACCTAACATGGGGATCAAACTCACAACCCCGACATCAAGAGCTGCATGCTCTAGTGACTGAGCCAGCCAGGTGCCCCATTAGCTAGTAATATCTTTAAGGGGGTCTCGGGGCCGAAGCTAACCATACTTCTACCATCACTTTGTTCCAACAAGTGGTATTCATCTTACTATGCACAGGAAGAATTACTGTGGTTCTTCTGGTGAATAAAATGTAAAGAACTCTTACTTTCTACTGGATCCATATTTAGTACAGCCCGTATGTTAAAAGAATTCTGTATGGTTGTGTAACTCCCTGAATATACTATAAATCATTAAACTATAGACTTTTAAATGGGTGAGTTATATAGAATGTGAATTACAGCTCAACAAACTTGGTCTTTTTTTAAAGCAGAGACTGACTGGGGAGCCTGGGTGGCTCAGCTTATTGAACGTCTAACTCCTGATTTCAGCTTAGGTCATGATCTCGGGGTCGTGAGAACGAGCCCCGCATCAAGCTCTGCACTGGGCATGGAGCCCGATCCCCAGGATTCTCTCTCCCTTTGCCTCTGCCTCTGCCTCCACCCCTCCCTGCCTTTCCTTCTCTTTCTATCAAAAAAAGCAAAGACTGATTATTTATAGGAGGTGCTGAGTACATATATATACTGAGGATAACGGAACTGGAGGCATCAATATGAGCTAATATTTCTAATATACGCATGTATCTATAGAACTATGGATTTATGTGTACGTGTATATGTATATATACATGTATTTCTTAACTCTGTCTGCTGAGTGGGCCCAGAAGCAACAATATCCTAGTACTCATAATGCCCAGACCTGGTTTCTAAATACCATTCTCCACTGAAAGAAACCAGGGCATCCTGGAGAAAAGGCACACTCCAGGGGTAGAAGCAGGAAAGCATAGGATCAGCCTGGATCATCGTTTTGTCAAATCTGGACAATGAGTTCATAAGGAAATCGGTGAATGTAGACAACATCTGAACCAGGTGTTAAGTTATCAAGGACAACCTGTAACTCCTAGTATCATGCAGCACGAATGACGCATCTGGCGTAGTCTCCTCAAAAATACAGAAATCAAAAGAATTGTAAGAGGCGCCTGCCTGACTCAGTCAGTTAAGTGTCTGACTCTCGATCTCAGGGTCATGAGTTCAACCCGTGTTAGGCATGGAGCCTACTTTTTAAAAAAATAAATAAAAGAATCATAAGACAAACCCAAATTGCAAGGCATTTCCACAAACTAATTTAATTTGTACTCTTCAAAAATGCCAAGGTTATGAAAGACAAAGAGAGACTAAATGCAATGTGTGATCTTGAATTAGATCCTGACATTACTGGATAAAAGGTGAAACTTGAATAAGGTCTGTAGATTAGATTTAGATCAATGATAATTTCCTGATTTTGATGATATGGTTACATAGGAGAATGTCCTTGTTTCTAGAAAATCTACACTGAGGTACTAAGGAATAAAAAGACATCACTTAAATGACTCAAATGCAAAAACCCAGGAACAGAGGGCAAGGGTTGAGGGTGTTGGGGGAATAAATACAGTTAATTTTATCGTATCAGTCAAATGGTAATAGTTGGAAAATCTGAGGAAAGAGTATACAGAACTCTTTGTACAATTTTCTAAGCATTTCATAAACTTGAGATTATTTTTAAATTATTCTTTTTTATTTTTTAAGATTTTATTTATTTATTTGACAGAAAGAGATCACAAGCAGGCAGAGAGAGAGGAGGAAGCAGGCTCCCCGCTGAGCAGAGAGCCCAATGTGGGGCTCAATCCCTCGACCCTGGTTGGGATCATGACCTGAGCTGAAGGCAGAGGCTTTAACCCACTGAGCCAACCAGGCGACCTAAATTATTCTTAATTTTAAAGGCAAAAGCAATTCTAAAAGACTATCTCCGGAATGCTTTCTAAAAATATGGAAAAGAGGAAGTGGTGCTAATTATGAATCAAGCTCAGTTCTACTTGGGTGCTCTATGGGGAGATGGGGAGGGGACAGGAGAAAGACATTAAAATCTACTTCTTAAGGGGCACCTGGGTGGCTCAGTCCATTAAGCCACTGCCTTCGACTCGGGTCATGATTCCAGGGTCCTGGGATTCCTGCTCAGTGGAGAGTCTGCTTCTCCCCCCACCACTGCTCATGCTCTCTAATAAATAAATAAAATCTTAAAAAATAAATAAAGGAAATCTACTTCTTAAATGTTGACAAAGAAGAATTGGCAGTATTTCTGTCCTGCTACCTCCCTTGAACTCCAGTCACCTGGTCCCTTACTAGCTTAGCCTCAGGCAACTGTATGTATTTAAGAAGGTGTCTAAATGGGTACAGGTATAAACACAAAGAATTGTCTGAATTAAACATCAAAGACCATACAATACAATACAATACTCAGTGTCCACATGCAAAGAAAGTATTGAATAGTTGATGGTCAAACTGTCCTTTATACATTTAAATTAACAACAATATCATTTCACTGTTTGATTCCCTTTTTTTCCTTTTTCTTTTTTTAAAGATGTATTTATTTATTTATTTATTGACAGAAAGAGATCACAAGCAGGCAGAGAGAGAGGAGGAAGCAGGCTCTCCCCTGGGCAGAGAGCCCAATGCGGGGCTTGATCCCAGGACCCTGGGACCACGACCCAAGCCGAAGGCAGAGGCTTTAACCCACTGAGCCACCCAGGTGCCCCTCACTGTTTGGTTCTTAACACTGAAAAATTCAAACTACATACAGCATATTGGAAAATAAAGTATTAAAATGTGATTTCTGTCGTGTACCAGCTATGGTAAGCAGTCTTGTCTTCTAATTATCATTAAAAAGTGTATCCTCTGTTCTAAACACGGTCACTGTACTAGAGGACAAAGAGGATGAAAGTAGGTCCCTAGTTTCACAGTGTTTACAGCAAAGTTGGAGAAAGATCCCGAAACAGATAATCACTGTACAGGGTGACAGATGCAATGGCAACAATGGGAGAATTTCAGAAATCTGTGTATCTGGACAGAAAATATAACCAGGATGAAAAGTTTTCTTTAAAGGAGGAAGCCCCTCACCTGGGCGGCTCAGTCAGCTGAGTGTCTGACTCTTGATTTCTGCTCGAGTCACGATCATGGCATCATGAGATCAAGCGTCAACCCCCAACCCCCAACGCCCCGTTGGGTTCTGTGCTCAGGGGAGTATCTGCTTAAGATTCTCCCTCTTCCTCTGTCCTCCCTCCACCCCTGTATTGGCTCATGTGTGTGCATGTGTGTCTCTCTGTCTCTCTCTCAAATAAATAAATATTTAAAAATAAAATAAATATGAGGGAGGCAGCCCCTTAAGTAATAAGCCTTGAAGGGAGAACTTCCCAAGCAAAGGAAGCAGAGGAAAGGCATTCCAGCAATGAAAGTTGGATGGTGCGTGAATGAGAATGCCACAGTGACGAGGAGCGGTATGCAGAGCAGGGGTGGCAGACAACCTAGAAGGCCTAAGCAAAGGCCATATCATGGAGTTTTTAACTAAGCTAGGAAGCTTAAACCAATCTATCTTATAGGGGAAGAAGAGCTACTAAAGGCTTTTAGGTACAAGAAAAACAACTCAATCTTCATTTGAGGTCAGAGGGCAACAGACGAAGCAACAGAACAGAGAAGCACCCAAGGAGGCCACTGTCACCATCCAGGCAAGAAAGGACGAACGGGCAGGAATCCGATGGGAGGAAAAGGATATAAGCCAGACATTCCCAACTTTCAAGTCACAGCACCCTGCGTGTCTCGGTAATGTTTTCATAGCACTTCCAGGCCAAAAGAACATCCAAAAACTAGCTAGTTAGGTCCAACTACTTAATAGTCCTCCTGTCCTTAGTGCTTGCTGGGCACCACAAAACTCCTTCAGCATTGCAACTGCCTGAATCCCAGCACGCTTCCTTCTCCTCCCACTCCAGTTACGTTAGTGTGAGCCTGGCTCTTCAACTCAGGAACCACTAAGATACCAGTCCAGAAAGACAGGAGGTCACTGAAGGAATGGAGCCATAGGCTGCTGCAACTGTGAATACCTCCAGCTAGTAGTTCAACGTATGTCTGAGAGGTGCCTCCCTTGAAAATCAAAAATACCCCACAATGCCCACACCCTGAGTTTACACCAATGCCCTTGGTGCCTAAGTGTACAGTCTGGGAACCAGGCAGAGAAGCCGTATTGAAGAGGTACGAATCAGGCTTCAAAACTGACTGGATGTGGGGAGAGAGAGGTCTCCCAGATCTCCAGACCAAAGCTCTGGGTGAGGAGTGGAGCCACGACAAAAAGCATGCAGGAGGGGCAACCAGCTACCAAGTCCCGCTGGGGTGCGGTGGGGTAACAATGCAAAAGGAAGAAACGACTTCAAGTACTCTCTATCTCTTGTCTACAAATAACTCAAAAATACACTCCTGTTTCAATTAGTTCATGAATTTTATAGAGAATGAATGAAACCTCATTCCCGGAGAGTTCTGAGAGCCAAATGGAATGGGAGAACATCCTTAAAACCACACCACACAAAAGGTTTCTAGTTCTCACACTCCGGACTGCATGATCTTCCATTTTATTTTATTTTATTTTTTTAAAGATTTTATTTATTTGACAGACAGAGATCACAAGTAGGCAGAGAGGCAGGCAGAGAGAGAGTGAGAGAAGGAAGCAGGCTCCCTGATGAGCAGAGAGCCCGATGCGGGACTCGATCCCAGGACCCTGAGATCATGACCTGAACCAAAGGCAGCGGCTTAACCCACTGAGCCACCCAGGCGCCCCTTGATCCTCCATTTTAAAGTGAACAGTGGTAAGTAAGTGCCAGCACTGTCCCTCTTTCCCCCTCTACTGAATACTTTCAAACAGTAACTGCTACAAATTTTAAACACTGTTACTTAGGCGCGGACTCTTCCTGTTATTTTGATACATGTGAGAATGAGAAAAGCAACTTATTCCATTTTAGGAAAGGCTTTAATGAAGGGAAGAAGTAGAGCAAGTTAAATTAATGGCTAAAATTAAATACATCTACGAACTACCTAGAATGCCCGTTCATGCTGTATCTACATTAATCCTATCATGCATCATCAAAAATCAATTACTTTGACCTTTTAAGCTTCTATGACCATATCTGCTCCTGAATCACCCAGATGACACACACATGTGAGTACGTATGGATGCCTCAGTGACGCATGGTTAGGACTAGGCAGGCAGTAACTAGGCAAGCGTGGGAAACTACTGTTTCTGGGGAATAAAAATTTCTTGCTCAGTTTTAGTCAAGTTAGCTCTATTAACACCAACCACAGGGTCAGACAACTCCACAGCGGTCATGGGCCCTTCAGAACAGCAGGCAGCACAGGGCAGAGCCCAGGCCTCCCTAATCGTGTGCACGGGGAGCTGAGTCACTTCTCCTGAAAACTCCCACAAGTCTGGCCTCGCCAGCAATACAGGCTCTCAGTACCTTGCCAAATGTGTGTAGGACAAAGTAAGAGGAAGAGAAGCCTCCATTCCTTGGGCTACTCAGTACATCTCACTACTACGACTGGAACACAGGAATTTCAAACATCAGTGTGAGGCAAAAGCTGGGCTGCTCCCAGGACAACACCCTGACTCACATCGTGCAAAAAGCCCAGCATTAAAACACAGGATGCCCACCGATGGGAGAGGTCATGACCATCAAAGATAAATCAACCATCTACCCTAGAAAGCAGTAAATAATGAAAAAAGGAGGCCCACAATACACTCCTGTAGCCCTTGGCTTCTTAACTAATGTAGAAATTTCACTGTGAGGCCAGAGAACATTAAATGTAAAAATGAGCAACGTCCCCGTCCTGCAGGTTCCTGTAACCAAGAGCATCTAAGCGACACTCACCAAGACACTTGAAAGGGATCACGATGTGCGTCTTGCACTGTTTTTTGTCCCTCCGGCACCAATTGTCAACACTGACAGGCTCATTTGCTTCCATCACGTTTGTGATCTGTAGCTCTGGATACATCTGCAAAGAAAAGAAAACACACGCAAAATAAATGTACTTGATCCATAATAAATGGACATTCGTTTGCAAGTAAGGATGCCCGGTGTCATGTCATCTTTAAGCTCTATAAATCTCAACTTCCACTCTCCTACCCCTGGTTCTAACTGAACTCATCCAATAAAAGAATACTGTAAGTATTAGTTTCCTTTTGACAGGTTGATTTTTGACCACTTCTAATGTGTTCTCTAAAAAAAATAATCTTTTATTTATTTTTGTAAAAGCAGTAAGCTCTAGACCCAAAATAAATCTATTAGGTATCAAGTCCACTTGTAGGATGCACATAAATAGCGGAGAAGAAAAACCTATTAAAAGGCAAGTCCATGGAAATGTCTGCTGATGAAATTAGAGAATAATACTTTAACTCAGGCCCTCCATGCTAATCTTGGTAAGAATCTAAAACATCCCACATCCCTTCCGAGGTCAAGGTTTGACCCAAAAGGTAAGTTGAGTCGGATCTGAGATTATCATTTCCAATACTGTGACTTTCTATCAGGAAGTAGAAAACCAAGAGAACCAGGCTTTACTAGCATAAACATGACATGCTGACATGTCTGGCCTCACAGTGGGAAGCAGAGAGAACCAGGCTTTACTTGTATGAGTCCCGCCCAGTCTCTGTACTATTTTCCCTCCCAAAAGAACCAAGAGCTCGCAGCGCACATGAGACAAGTCTGTCCCATCATATATATTTAGAAATAAAAGGCCCGGGCTCTGTCATCAGCAAGTTGGTCTTCTAAGGTAAAGAGTTTCAAGCTTGACCCAGAAGAAAAAAGCCATTTTCCCATTCTAGAAAACACTCTTACCTCCTGACAGTACTGAAGAACTTCTTCTTTTGTTCCAAAGCAGCTCTTAGTGCCTGTTGGGTCCGGTTCCCATTTTCCAGTCTGAATATTCACATGCATATTTAACTTCCCACAAAACATTGCAATTTGAGGCTCCGCGACAGCAAATCCTGTTCCGGCATTGGCTGCAAGAGCCTAGCGAAGGGGGGAAAAATATCCATGTTTACTCCAAAAAAGCTGGCACGAAGGCACAGTCATCCAATGGCTTGTGTGACAAGAACTGATCTTTTAAAATTTCATTATTTATTATTTTTATCTTCATAAACAAATAATTTTCCTAGGAGTTAGGCCAGAAAAAACAACTGTTGGACTTAAACGATCAAAGCAAAAGGTCAATGGAAAATCTAACCCCCACTCCCCACCTGGATACTTCTAACTTGGGAGCCTATAACCCAACCGTGATTAGGAAGCCACAAAAGTACAGAATGGCTAAAGTTCCAGTAATTCACTCACTCAAAATTTTGTTAAACAGCTGCCAACAATTTGCAAAGCAACATGCTAAATGCCTAGGTCACAAGAGTGAGCAAAAAGTTGTTGTCTCTGCTCACATGGGGCTTACAGTCTAGCCCCAAGAGTCCATACTCACACATAAGAAAAGTGTGATCACATTCCTAGATGTCCTACAAAGGAAAAGAACCCAATGCTGAAGCCGCAGACCGGAAGGCAACTGAACTTAGGGTGGGGTACAGAGGTGGTCAGGGAAGCCTCCTGAAGAGCAGTGCTTGTGAGGTTCCCATGTGGAGAGAAAGCAGAGGCAGACAGCAAGTAGAAGGACGGAGAGGCACGCAGGGACAAGCCTACACAGTGTGTGGACCACAAAAGGAACAGTGTATCACTGTATCACTGAGGTGCTGGGAGGTTTTAAGCACAAAATTAGTATTTTCAAAATGCAGCTGCGATACTTTTTCCTGGTTGCAGGATGGCAAAGAGATTGAAGGGGAACAAGCATATGCAGGGGATGGCTCAGGAAGCTGGAGTTGCGGACTCGGGAGAGCAGGGGGAGAGGGAAGATGGTACCTTGGACTGAAGGCAGTACAGCAGAGAAACAGATATGAAAGGAGAGACAACACAAGGGGCAAGACTTGGCAACAGATTCATTGGGTGGGGGGGAGATGTCAAGCATGGCTTGCATCCCTCAGTGACGGACGGTATCATTCGTGGAAGCAGAACACTAAAAGGGATTTCATGAACAATTTTATCTTATATTAGATAAAAATAATCAATGATTCCATTATGTTTCTTTGGTTAGTGTCCTCTTCTTTGTGAAAAAATCATAGCCACTAACAGATCACAAATTACAGGTGAGAAATAACATTCAGGCATTATAACAGGTAAGGGTCCTAACAAAGTCTCCTGTTCTAGAGAAAACAGGCATCCCAGCACCTAGAATTATGTCAATAATGATGGCTACATCCACAATGGAGTTTTGCAGTCTCCCCTAATGTAAATGTTCTTTCAAAATAAAAATTAAAGAGTTTTTTAAAATGTTAAAAACTGGGCACCTGGGAGGCTCAGTCGTTAGGCAGCTGCCTTCTGCTCGGGTCATGATCCCAGAGTTCTGGGATCCAGGCCCACACTGGGCTCCCTGCTCCCCCTGCTTGTGTTCCCTCTCTCTCTGGTGTCTCTGTCAAATTAATAAATGAAATCTTTAAAACATAAGAAAATAAAATGTTAAAAACTTGGTGTATAGGGTTAAAGACTGTATGGTCTACTGTGTTGCTCTTTTTAAAATGAGCAATTAACATAAAATGGTTTTTCAATTAACAGAAAGGGTAGCTTTGACTTTTTAATATATGGAAAATATGCGCTTTCTAAGCAACTCTCATTTATTTGTGCTGATGGATGATATGGACATTAATGGTCCTTCCAATCAGGAGACTGATTCTGAAACACATTATGATCTTTCCTCCAGGAAAAATTCGCCAGCCTCCACACATTTAGCGTAGGAGCTTATTAAAATAAGCCAACTTTCGACCAGGACAAGAGAAGAAAGCACAGACACTTGTTGGGTAACTGGGAGAAAGCTAATTTGGGTTGAAAATATTGCCAAGATCAATCAGGGTTGAAAAAAATACCTCAATTAAATCCAAAGAAGAGAACAATTAGCAACTTTATCAACTGGAATTGACTGTAGTCCTACTGTGACGATTAATCATTTATTAAAAGAGAAGGCAGATCTAAGGATTCCAGATAACTGCATATAAAGCTATAGGCTGATAAGAAAAAGAGAAGAGGGGCGCCTGGCTGACACAGCCAGCAGAATCAAGCAACTCCTGATCTCAGGGCTGTGAGTTCAGACCCCATGCTGGGTGTAGAGATTACTTAAAATCTTTAGAAAAAAGAAAAAGAACATTCAAGGATACCTGTGGAAAGGATCACACATTTATTTACAGGCAATACTCTAATGGTGTATTAATTCAAACCAATCATTAAGAGGGGTAAAGACACACAAGACAGGTATGTTTAATTCTCACCCTGAGTTCAAAACATGTATCAAAATGCCTCTTCTATTGGCCGTTCTGCTTTTGAGAGCCATATCGAAGGATTATGGCTAGAATGCTAGATTACAATATGGAGGAAAATGGATATACATAAATGTGTTAATACCGAGAAAAAGGCAAGGAAACCCCAAGGAACACTTTTATCAACCGAAACCAGTGTTTCCCTAAGTTCTTTCCTTCCTACTTCAAAAGCCCAGACAGAAATAAAGAAAACTGAGAGATGATAAAATAAAAGCAAAAAAGCCAAAGCATAGGCCAAAAGGAAAGTGTTTCCTAAATCTGCTATAATTAATCCATTACAGTTAAATCTAAAAGATGTGGAACAAGAATTCCTAAAGGCTCTCTATGGCTTTGTATATTTTATTTATTTTTAAAAAGACTTTTTTAAAGGGGCAGAGGGACAGAGTCTTAAGCAGGTTCCATACTCGGAGCAGAGGCTAACACAGGGCTCGATCTCATGACCCTGAGGTCATGACCTGAGTTGAAATCAAAAGTCTGATACTGAAATGCCTGAGCCACCCAGGCATCCCTTTAAGATTTTAAGTAATCTCTACCCCCAGCATGAGGCTCGAACCTACAACCCTGAGATCAAGAGTCGCACACTCCACTGATTGAGCCAGTCAGGAGCCCCTGGCCTTGTATATTTTAACATTAAAAGCAGCTATTACACAAATGGGATTTCGGGTGTGGCAGAACAACCTGGAGGAGGGAGGGCTAACCTCTTAAATTCTAAACATGAAATCATGGTCGCGGTCCAAAGTGTGCCGGCAGCCACTTACCAGCACCAAAGATTATGTTCCACATGTTACTCATTATGGCTGCTGGCTAAAAGACCGCAAGAGTTCCAACTGTATAAATGTTCAGTTTATGGGTCAACCACGAAGGTCAATACATCAGTGATGAGTGCATTTGATCTTTGTGCTGAGATGGTCAGTCGAAACTGCCAGAGGTTAAAGCAACAGGAAGAGGCAGCGAAGAGGCAGCAGCCCCTCACGTCGGTTACCATCAAGAAAGGAGAGTAACTGGCATCACTCCAGACAGCTAATACGCGGCCGTGATTCACTTTTGAGTTCAGAAAGATTAATCCTTGTGGTCATAAGAGACTCTCAGGAAGGTATCATCTGAAATATAAAAAGCCTCTGTGGACCATGTCTAGGAACCAACCGATCAAACAGATGCCAACCTTACCTAGACTATGGCAGATCGGTTTTGTTCCTCTGAAAACGCTCTTATTCAATGTGCCTCCATTTTCTGAAGCACACACGGGGCGTGGATCCACTACATCAATGTACAAATCAATCTGTTTCCTGATCTAACATGTTACAAATGGGACTGCACTGCCAAGTCAGCACTTCTGATATCCTGTGAACCTGGAATCCTCTACGAAAGAAAATTAATGCCCCCTTTGGCACTTAAGCCAGTCCTTGTGATCTATGCACACTGCAGCACTTTTAAGGCTTTGAAAACAAATTGCATCAATTGCTTCCCAGCCCAGTGCTTCCATTTAACTTAATAATTTATTCTTAATAAGAAATTCCATTTTATTAATTTGGTTCAGGGAAAAGAGTTCAGCTTTACAAGGACAGAAACTCAAACTTGGTAAAAAGTGCTTCTAGTAACTTGGTTGAAAACCTGGTGTGGCTTAAGGCCATAAATAAATTTAAGTAAATCTAAATCTGAGCCTAACTTAAATGAGGGCCTTTAATCATCATCTCAAGAGACGCAGCTCCTGGGCCCACCTCAGCCCCACGGCCTTTCACGAAGGGGCTCAGGACCCACGCAGCAGCATTCCTAGTCCAAAGCGAAATGCAAGCCCTGTTATTTCCTTCCTCACTGAAGCAATCATCTCAGAATCTCATCTGGCTCTGGGGTTTGGGGAAGTGCCTGCTGTGGAGGGAGCATCTTCTGAAGAGGGAGCATCTTCTGAAGAGGGTGGTTTTATCCCTCTTACTGAGTGAATCATGTTTCCTCGGACAGGAAGTTGCCCCATTACAAGCAGGCAAGCGCTCCAGCTCAGCCCTGGGAAAGCCTTAACACAGTCCCAGTATGAATCGATACTGACTGAAGCTTGCCTTTGTAACATCTAGTTAGCACCTGCGCAGCGGCGACTAATCAAAGACCTTCCATTTGTAAAGAAAAAGTCAGCAAAAGGATAGTCAATTCTTTAAAGGGTGCCATGATCCTATACATTGATTCCTGTTTGTTCAAGTTCTGCCTGGCATTTCATGATTCCTAAGTTAAAGTGACTTAAATATGTGCCCACCAACTTCCACATAAGATTTACTTAATTGAGCAAAGTTTTTTTTTTTAAAGCTTTTATTTATTAATTTGACACAGAGAAATCACAAGTAGATGGAGAGGCAGCCAGAGAGAGAGAGAGAGATAGGGAAGCAGGCTCCCTGCTGAGCAGAGAGCCCGATGCGGGACCCGATCCCAGGACCCTGAGATCATGACCTGAGCCGAAGGCAGCGGCTTAACCCACTGAGCCACGCAGGCGCCCCTTGAGCGCCCCTTGAGCAAAGTTTTTAAAAAGGTATCGTTTCAAGGTATTCCTGAAACACTGTTATGACTACAAAAGGAAAAAAAATTACTGCCCAGTGGACACAGGGACACTTCCCTCACCAGCAGTAAGCTAGCTGGTAAGAGAGCAGATGAGAAAAATGGCGAGGCTCTCCCATTTTGGAAGACGAAGGAGAAATGCCAAGTAAATTCAACACCAGAGCAAGACAGGATCCTGGGACAGGAAAGCGACATTAGTGAGAAAACTGGAGTAATTATATGGATAAGGTCTGAGTCAGTTAGTAATTGTGTAATAGTGTTAATTTCCCAGTTTTAACAATTGCACCACGATTGTGTCAGATGTGAAGATTAGGGGAAGTCCGAAAAGGGTACATACAGGGGAACTCTGTAGACTTTCTGCAACTTTGAGAAAACTCTAAAGTTAGTTCAAAATAAAGTGGTTTGCGTTTTTAAAAATCTTGTTCATGGGGTGCCTGGGTGGCTCAGTGGGTTAAAGCCTCTGCCTTCGGCTCAGGTCATGATCCCAGGGTCCTGGGATGGAGCTCTCTGCTCAGCAGGGAGTCTGCTCCCTCCTCTCTATCTGCCTGCCTCTCTGCCTATTTGTAAGCTCAGTCTGTCAAATAAATAAACAAACTGTTAAAAAAAATCTTGTTCATCACCTGCCTGAATTTTGACTCTGGCTACATGGTTCCAATCCATCACAAAGAGAAGACACACTTCTAGGCTAGGCTACTAGCCAGCTATGATCCGAGAAGCCAATACGTGAAAAACAAACTATTCTGAACACACGAGCGTACATCCTAATAGAGTAAAATCCAGGTGTACACATAATAAAATCTCTCCAGTGGGAGAAGAGAGCCTAATACATATGAAAGTCCTTTCGTTACTGTCAAAAGGATGACTGGAGTTTGGAGCCTCTAGCATATCTTCATCAGCAGTAAAGAAGTGAAATTTTCAATATAAAACAAGCTTCAAACATTTCAATCCACTATTTAATAAAATAGCAGGATTCATGTTAAGCATTTTCCAATTTTAGCAGCAAACTGAGAAAACCTGTCCTTAAAAGTGACAGTTTGTATTACACCAACTGAAAATCCTTAGCTGTTTTTTTTTTTTTAAACATTTGGACTTAATTCTAATTAGAAACTGGTGAATTAGGTTTAGGGCAAAAAACTGAATGCAAAAAGCCATTATTCTTCCACTGACATATGCCAGCTGTTAAGTATTATTTTCATAGACAGTAATTTATACAAATAATCTCTGCTTTATTAGAGCTTTAAATATTAAAGTATAAATGAGGTATCATTTCTAAGATTAAAATGGTTTAGACTGTCTCCAAGGCTTTTTATAGGAACACAGTAATTTGTTCATCTGGATTATACTGGTTGGTAAGGATCCAAGTCCCAAGATTTAAGAGAGGTCTGTTATGTGTCCCCGAGATGAGAACAAAGAGTCTTCTATAAAGGAAGTTATTGAAAAATACATAAACACATAAAATATTTTACATTAAAAAAAAAAAAAGAATAGCATTTATGGATCTAAAATTCCCAAGTGTACGGGTTCTGCACTGGCTCCTGTGTTTCTTTCCAACTGCCCATAATAGGAACTCTAATAAGAAACTGATTTCAGAAGGTACGAAGACATGCCTGGACCAACCATCCATCCTCAGCCCATTCCACCCGACCTCACAGGGAAGTGCCTGAGGTGTGCCCAAGGGCAAGGTGGCAGACAATGACTGCGTTTCAGCCCCATCACTGATGAGCTGTGCCATCTTTGGCAGGTCCCCTAACCTCTCTGGCCCTCAGTTTCTTCATCTCTAAGAAGCTGACAACAGAACTGCTCACCATAGTCTTGTCTTGATGTGTAAATGAGTTAAGATATGCAAAGTGCTGGAAAGAGTGCTTGTTCTATAGAAAAGAGTTCTTCAAATATTGGTGGCCGTTGTTATCAGGCTTTAAATTCCTTTATTTGGAAAACAGGACTCCTAACATACCTTCGCCTCTCAGGCTTGTTTGGGGATTAAATGAAGACACTGCCCAGAAGCAAGGAAGCCTGATACCTGCCACAGAGCAAGCATTCAGAGGGTAACCTCGTTATCGTCGGTGGCTCCTCAACATTCAGTTCTCTCCAGCTACCACTGCAACACTGGGGCTGAAATTCCGAGTGTGCAGGGAAGAACCCCTGAAGTCCCCCTGGCACTAGGCATCCTCCCCAAATCCAGGACAGCATGAAATGGGCTTCAAAGACTGCACAGGCCTTTTTTGCCTATTAAATCTGGACATACTTCAAGAAGGCTGCAGTAATGCACCACATTTTCTTCTGTGGGAATTCAGGTTGACACGAACAATTTAATACCGCCCCACCATTTAGAAGAAAATCACCGGGAGTTGCTGGCTTCCTGGCCCTGGTCCAGCTTCCGGCTGGCACGGAAGCCAGGTCAAGATGAATCTGCAGTTACTACTGAGACACTGCTGTGATCAAAAGAGCACGATGTAAAAGTTATTTCTCTGGATTTGTATTCTTGAGAGCATATTCCCCCTCAACTTACTAGCTACCCAACCCCATGGAATGAGGTTAGTTTTCACTTCTGTGCAACATAAATACGGTGCTACCCAAATTTTGGGTATTATAATAAACGACACCCACAGTATTTGAACTTTGGTTCACAGTTAACACTACAACAGACAAAACTCTACTTTCCTGACACTCCCGATGCCTAAGGACCATGGCTTGGAAACGAAGACGACGGCTTCCTCACGAATAGGAATCTGCAGGATTCCAGAGGCAGGCCATATTCCGGTCCTATGTTGAAGGCATGCTAACTGCAGAGGCCAGAAAGCCAGCAGGCTTGAGTATTAATATAAGATGATCTAAATGGGTGTGAACTTGGGCTTCACCTCTGAACTCGCTGGCCAGCATTAGTTGGTTCTTTACTGAGGGTGCTAAATAAATAGCGCGTGCAGGGTCAGGGGAATGTGTAAGGGATATGCTTCTTAAACCTTAAAAGAGGGAAATGATTTTAAGTAACAAACATCCAGAAGTACTACTGATTAAATATTAATGATTAACATCCATTCTAAATCATTCCTACTAATTCACGGATGATAGAAATAATACCAAAAAGGAACCAAACCAACAGAAGAAACAATACAAATGACTGCGGGGTAAGGGAGTGCTCTGTAGGCTACCCAAGCACAGAGCCGGCAATATTCTCAGAAATTATAAACATGCTTCCTCTGGCTAATCAAATGCTTTTATAATACTGTTTATTTCAAGTGCATTAAGTCATAACCATTAAAAATGAGGCACTATTTTAGCATTTTTCAATTATCTCATGTACCTAATGTAGTAAATTGCATCTCCCTTAAAATATTCTATTTCATTTCACTAAAATAGATATTCAACTTAGTGATTTTACCAAAGCTAAGTTGGGAAACTATCCACACATCAGCTTTGGCTAAAACGCTGACTTCCAGAAGTTTCCACCACAAACATGAATAGCTAATGTCAGGGATCTGAAATTGATTCCACTAGGTCTCCTTTCCTGTACTGTTATCGAGGAAAGATAAGAGCTCAGGTCATGATCTCGGAGTCCTGGGACTGAGCCCCGCCATGGGCTGCCAGCTCAGCAGGGAGTCTGCTTGTCCCTCTGTCCCTCCCCCAGGCTCGTGTTCTTGCTGGCTCTTAAATCAATTAAAATCCTTAAAAATGAAAACAAAAACAAATCCATGCAACTGAAAACATTCATGTCTTAATATGTAAGATGGCTTTTATTTGCCTTTTAAAGTGGAGGTTGCCTAACACTCATTAGAGGGCTAATAAGATTCTGGACAAGTTTTCAATGGCCTGAAAAATAAGGGTCTGGTGTGCACATGTGTGTGCGTGCACCTGAATGTATAAGGATATGGAATTGCTGTCTTCTCTTGAGGAAAGAGTGCTCTGAATTCTACGATTATTTGTATCTTTTGTTTTAAAATTTTTTATAAAATGAAAGCAATAGTAAGCTGATAGTATTATTAAGAATTAATGGCCTAATCTAAAAATTTCTTAATTTTTTACTTTTTCATGAAAACCAAAGGCTTGGTGCTTTATTTCTGAGGTTCTGTAATGTTGAAAGTCAATAAAGGGCAGCAATCCTTAGATGAGTAACCCATATCTGTTTACGACCAGAAAATAAGACATTTTGCCAAAATGACTTCTACAGAGCAGAGGGGGAGGACATTACATTTTAAATTACGAATGGCACTGTCTATGTGCTGTTCTGCCAAACACTTTACTACGTTTACTAGGTGCAAGCCATATTCAGATACCAACCATGATGAAGCAAATTACTTTAACTTCTAATGTCCATTAAAACAAACGTGAAAGTAACAAAAATACCAAAGAGCTCCACCCTCCCCCCAAGTTCAAAGCAAGTCAAAAAGGCATCTTTCCTATGATTTATGTAGCATTTAAATTTAAAAGTAAATACAGACTGGATTATCAGCTCACACCAGATCTGCTTGCAGACAATGATTCTTCCTGTCTGGGACCCGTGCCCATGTGCATTATTGTAATTATCAGCAATTTAAAAAAATAAAGTAATAAAGCTAGTATGAACTGCTGGTCGGTATGTTTACTGCTCACTGCCTCGACCATTAATTAACCTTCCTGGGTTCAAGCCACTGGAACTCCTAAATAAATGCATCAAGGAGAAAGGGAAACACTCCGTGCAAGTAAAAAGAATGAATAAAAGGACGTAATAAGTGTGGGTGTGAACACACACGAACACGAAGGCACCCTCACCATGGAAGTACGACCCCACTTTGTGCCACCTATCAGGTGGGCTTCTGGGGAGCTGCGTCCACTCTTGCCCTGCCTGATCCATCCCCCCAACATTCTGAATCAGCACAAGTCAGAATACATCAATCACTCCTCTGTGCCGGGAGAGATTCAACCGCTCCATCACCCAGCTCTGGGCTAGCACCACCCTTCTGGTCCATGCAGGGCCTTTCCTGCCTCAGGGCTCTCCACCTCAAGCACTCCGGTCCCCTGTGCTTCCCCCAGCAGGCACATTCTCAACTGTCAAGACTCCTCTCAAAAGTGCACCCTCTGCAGGCCCTTCCTGAGGACAGTCCTCACCCCACTGGCTGTTTTCCCTTCCCCTCAAGCAATCTAAACTCCCTTGCCAAGCCACCTGCAGGCAGGTCCCTTCTGCTAGAATGTGAGGTCAAGGGGAAAGGCCTCCTACGGTTTTCTTCCCATGGTATGTGGAAACATCTGGAAACTGGACCGAGGATACAGTAAGTAGTCATCTAGAGCCAAATAAGTGACTGACTTGAAAGTGCACACTTTTGGTTTTTTTCCAAGACATTTAAACTAGTATTAATTAGCAGATATCACTCAGCATTTTTTTTTTTTTAAGATTTATTTTAGAGAAAGAGAGCACATGCATGCAAGTGGGAGAGGGGCAGAAGGAGAGGGAAATGGGGCGGGGGTAAGAATCTCAAGCACACTCCTTGATCAACAGAGGAGCCCAATGCAGGGCTCGCTCTCATGCCCCTGAGCTGAGGTCATGACCTGAGCCGAAACCAAGAATTGGATTCTTAGCCAACTAAGGCACCCAGGCAGCCCATCTCTCAGCCATTTCTAAACGATTAACAATATACAAGTTCCAATGAAGAAGATCTATAATGATAAATTAAATGAAAAGAAAAAACTTATGCAGTATAATAAGCTTCCTTCCCCCAGCCCCAAGTAAGCTCTGTGCCCAACGTGGGGACTTGAACTCATGATCCTGAGATCAGGGGTTACATACTCCTGATCTGAGCCAGCCAGATGGCCCCAGAAGTTTCAATTTGTAAACAACAAAAATATTTGCTAAGTACATCCACATACACAAGCTGAAAGGCCACATAACAAAGGCTTGTACTAGAAGAGCAGCCCCCAACCTCAACGGGCCCAAACTCCTGAGAGGCTGCACTTCCAGCCTTTCTTCCACGGACCTCCACATGCTGACTAGCACACTTTATTCCTGTACCCTTTTCAGTCCAGACATTACCTAGTAACTCCCTAGTAAAAAAAGGGGGTCTCTCAGGAGCGCCTGGGGGGCTCAGTCTGTTAAGCATGAGATTCTTGATTTTGGTTTTGGTCAGGATCTCAGGGCGGTGGGATTGAGCCCTGGTCTGGCTTGAGGCTCAATGCAGAGCCTGGTTGAGAGGCTCCCCCTCCCTCTGCCCCTCCCCTCCCCACTCCTCTCTTTCACTCAAAAAAAAGGTGGGGGGGCTTCACTCAGAAACCACCTACCCTATGTTCATGCACTCACATCCCCCTGCCCTAGTGGTCAAATCAATACTCCTACTTACACTATCATAGGAAGGAAAAGTCCTTTGATTACAGTTCCTTTCTTGGGCCTCTATTTCCCCCCTTAGAGACAGCAACTGCACCTTTCCTTTCACTTGCTTGGTTTCACAGGTGCTCATCACTCAGGCTCTGAGACTGTGAGAAAGGTCTGCAAAGCTCCCTCAGGGCAGCCTGACACAAGAGGTGATCCAGTGGTTTCCATTCCGTTTCTCTGAAAGACGGGCCTCCCCTAGGCCTGTCATTTTCCTATTTCAGAGACACTGATTATTCTCTAGACCTGCGCACAGCTGCCGTTCCTGGGGCTTGGATCACAAACTCCCTCCCCCTTCCTCCTGTTCCTGACTCCGTCCTTTCCTCTGTCCTGGCTTACTGCCTAGCACCTCTGACAGCTGCCCAAGAAAGGGTGCATGGCAGAAGTTTCAAACATGATGGGTCTCAAATAAAGTTTTTATTTTATATACACACTTTAGCACTAATTTGGATGAGAATTAAATGTAAGCCAGACACAATTTTCCCTCAACATTTAAGGCATGAAGCTACTATCTTCCAGCTTCCAGCACTGCTGCTGATAAAATCTAATGGAAATCTGATTTGGAATCTTCTGTGCAGCTGTTTCTTTCTGTATGAAAGTAAGTTCTAAGATTCTTCCCAATCTCTGCTATTCTGACATTTCAACATAATGTGCCTTTGGTGAGTGGGGTTCTGGCCCCAACCTGAGCTCTCTGCGAACCAAGTCAACCTGGACACACTCAGTCCTACATGTCGTCTCTGTTCTCTTCCTGAAATTCCGACTCTGTCTTCTCAGAGCCTCTACATCAATCCCCTGCTTTTCTTAATTTTCCTTTCTAGGTTCTCAGTGTTCTCTCTGAAAGATTCCTACTATATTTTCAAATTTCTGGTGTCAACGTTTCTCACCTTCAAGAACTCTTACTCGTTCTCTGCCTACTTTTACTACAAATTATGTCACAGGAAGAATGCCCTCCCCTCCTTGAAGTAAGTATCAAGAACTTATCGGAAGTTATTTGTCCCTGCCTGGTCTTCAGGTTGCTTTATCCCCCTTCATCTGTTTTGTTCTTGATCATGTTCATGGAGTTTCCGCACTCCTTGGTGTTCCTAAGCCATCTGATTCAGTATTTAGGAAGAGGCACTAAAATGCTGGTTAGAAAGTTTGGGGTTTTTTAAAAGAGATTCTTTATTGGGATGCCTGGGTAGCTCAGTTGGTTAAACAGGTGTCTTCGGCTCAGGTCATGATCCCAGCGTCCGGGGATCGAGTCCCACATCGGGCTCCTTGCTCGGCAGGGAGCCTACTTCTCCCTCTGCCTCTGCCTGCTGCTCTGTCTGCCTGTGCTCGCTCTCTCTGACAAATAAATAAAAATCTTAAAAAAAAAAAAAGAGAGAGATTCTTTATTTATAGAGAAAGCGTGAGAGCAAGCGAGCACACAAGTGGGAGGGGGTGGGGGGAAAGACAGAAGGGGAGGGACAGCAGACTTCCAGCTGAGTGGGGAGCCCAATCTGGGAGCTGGATCCCAGGACCCTGGAACCATGACATGAACTACAGGCAGATGCTTTAGCTCTGACTGAACTAACTGACTGAACCACCCAGATGCTCCTGACTAGAAGTTTTCTGTATGTGGTTAGGACCAGTCAATGAGTTACCTATCCAGAGCGGAAGGCAGCAAGTTCACTGCCTGGTGCCCACCAGCCTGGCTGTCAGCAGACTGGTGGCCCAGTTAAGGAGACTGCCACTTCTCAGCCTCTCATCTTCTGCTGGGCCTGCTGTCCCCAGGTAAAATCGGGAAATGTCCTCTCCCCGTGCGGGGGTGGGAAGGAGAATGACACAGTGAGAGGGGTATTCCTGGGCTGATTCACACTTAGTTTCAACCTCTTCCCTCACCCACTCAGAAGCCCTGACGCTTCCTGTTCCTCAGTCAAGTCCTGCTCTGCAAATCAGTTTGCTTTCAGTTGGCCTCTCCCCCTACATTTACATTTCAGTTCCTTCTGGTCTGCTAATAACTGTGCTACTCAGGGTCCATCTGCTCTCCATCTTCGAAATTTCTTTCCACTCCTTTGTCCTTGTTGGCTTATTCATACATTAAATACATCGAAAGCTAAGCCACACATTCTCTCTCTCACCAGGACAGTCAGAACAACTAGAATCATCCACTTGCATCTTTTGAGATGCAACAATTCAAAAGCTAGAGATAGGAAAGTATGAACAACGAAATCATAAGCGTTTTTTGATTATTTAAACATAATGCCCATTAAGTAAATAAAAGTCTGAACTTTTACTCAAAGATTATTTCACTGAGGGTGCCTGGATGGCTCAGTGGGTTAAGCGTTTGCCTTCTGCTCAGGTCATGATCCCAGGGTCCTGGCACTGAGTCCCACATCAGGCTTCCTGCTCAGCGGGGAGCTTGCTTCTCCCTCTGCCTGCGGCTCCCCTGCTTGTGTGCGCCTTCCTCTCTCTGACAAATAGATAATATCGTTTTAAAAAATGACTCCACTGGATCACTTTACAATTATGTTATAGTCAACATACTACTGGTTGAAGTATATCCCCACCAAACTCATATTTGAAGTCCTAACTCCCACTACCCCCACATGTGATGTTATCCGGAAATCAGGTCAGGCAGATGTAATTAAGATGAGGTCATACTGGAGAATGGTGGGCCCCTAATCCAATATGACTGATGCCCTTATAAAAACAGAAATGTAAAGACACACACACACACACAGAAAGCCATGTGAATGAAGCCATGCTGCCAAAAGTCATGGAACCTCCAAAAGCTAGGAGAGAGGCCTGAACAGACCCTTTCAAAAGCACTTTCAGAGGGAGCGCCATCCTACCCTCCTAACAACTTGGTCTCAGACGTCTAACCTCCAGAAGAGTCACTACATTGCTCTTCCTTCTGCCGCTCAGTTTGTGGGACTTGTTACAGCAGCCCTAGCAAATGAGTACACTTGTGCAAACTAGTAAGACCCCAGATCCGCATCTGGGGAGCTAACAGTCTTAGAGACAGGATCCAGGCACAGAAAAACCCAGAACTACAGTCTAACACGTGCATTATGAATGAGGGGTGAGGAAGTGGAAACTGAGTGCAGTGTAATCTGAGAAGAGCTACAGCAGACACAGGTACAGGGCAGGGCACAGGAGAGAACAGCTGTGTGGGGAGGGGAAGGGCCAAGTCTTCAGAACCTCTCCTCCAGAAAAACTAGGCACGAGCTCTCTTCCAACTCGAGGAAGACTTGCTAGGCATATTTTTGAAGGTAGAAGGGTGCGATGTGGAAGATTAGGTAGAAATAAGGAGGTCAGCTAGGATGCCACTGCATTCCCCCAGGAGAAAGGCTGATGAACACACACCAGGGCAGTGCGCAGGAAAGGGGCTAGAGAAATGTCTAGAGGATTTGAATAAGAGAGATTAAAGAAGCATCAAAATGATGCCAACTTTTTAATTTTGGCAACTAGGGAGCAGTGCCACTACTAACCAAAGGAACTTAAAAGGGCTGGAAGGAGGGGGCTGGAGATGGGTGGACTTCAGACCTGGATACACTGTATTCGAAAGGCACCAGCATCACCACAGTGGCCAACGTGGAGATACTTACCAGGTCAGGACCTCCAGAGGGTAATGTGGGCTGGAATCATGAATTTGCAATTTAGTAACAGGCTGAAAGAATTTTAAGCCCAGAGAATAGGTAGGATCATCTGAGGCAACTATATTTAAAAAGGAGGAGGAGGCACCAGGTGGCTCAGGTGGTTAAGCTCAGGTCATGATCTCAGGGTCCTGGGATCAAGCCCCACATCAGGCTTCCTACTCAACGGGGTGTCTGCTTGTCCATCTCCCTCCTGCTTATGTGTGTGCTCTCTCTCAAATAAAATCTTTAAAAAAAGAAGAGGAAGATACACCAGAAATCAATCAATCTTTCCTTCCTGCACACAGAAGAAAGCCCAAGTGAGGACACAGAGAAAAGGCAGAAACCAACCCTGCTGGCACCCTGATCTTGGACTTTCAGCCTCCAGAAATACAAGAAAATAAATTTCTACATGTAAACCACCCAGTCTGTGGTATTTTGTGATGGTGCCCCTAGCAAACCTAAAACAATCACATCACTATCACACTGTATATGAATAGAGTGTTCAAAGGCAAGTTTGTGCCTTGGCTACATAAGTATAAAAAAATTTTACATTGAAACTAAAACATTTTACAATGCAAATTAATAATTTCCTCACTTTGTAACACAAATATGCAGAAGACTTTAATTAAAAGCATAGTGTGATGTGAACTGGCTACAAAAACTACAAGAAAAATCTGCAGAATAATGTTTGATATGAATTAAATTTAGGCTTGCTTTTCAGTATTTGCAATGTTCCTCTGCATTGATATTAATAGTACTGAGCTGATACAAGAATTAGTGGATTTATTTAAATAATAGTTCTGAATTTACATACTTCTGTTTCAAGGTGAAACTGATTCTAAGGGCACCTGCGTTGCTCAATCAGCTAAGCACCCAACTCTTGATTTCAGCTCCTGTCACTGACCTCATGGGATCAAGCCCAGAGTTGAGCTCCACACTCAGCATGGAGTCCACTTGTTCCTCTCTCCCTCTGCTCCTCCCCACAACCTCTGCCACTCACACACAAACAGTTTTTTTTTAAAGATTTCATTTATTTATTTGAGAGAGAAAGAATGAGAGAGAGAGAGCACACACGCACACGTGCACCAGAAGAGGGAGGGGCAGGCAGAGGTAGAAGCAGACTCCATGCTGAGCAGGAAGCCCCACACTGGAACTCGATCCTGGGACTCCCAGACCATGACCTGAGCAGAAAACGACTGCTTAACCAACTCAGGCTCAAATAAATATTTTTCTAAAGAAATAAAGAACATGAACCAGTTTTGTCAACAAAGACACAAATATCAAAGGAACAGGATTTTTTTTTAACTCCAGTTATTAGAAAACGTGTATGTCTGGAACAACTTGAGAATGTCTACTTTGCCAACTGTAAATTTCATGAAATCTAAATAAAAATCAAGTATTTCCAATGAAGAGTACCATCCAAGTTGAGATGTGGCTATGAATAGAGGCAGAACTTCAAAGACTTGGTGTGTAAATTTTTAAAAGGCAAAATAACTCAATTTTATTACATGTTGATTTTATAACATGATTATACACATTGAAATGATTATATCTCAGATATACTGGGTTAAATAAAATATAATGGTCAAACTAATTTCATCTAGTTTTGTTTTGTTTTTTGTTTTTTTTAAAGTAGGCTCCACATTCAACATGGGTTTGAATTCACAACCCTAAGACAAGAGTCACATGCTCTATGAACAAGCCAGCCTGGTTCCCCTACCTATTTTATGATTTTTTTAAAAATGTCAACTAGAACAATTTTAACTACATATACATGGCTTGCATTTATTTCTGGGAGACAGTTCTGTGCTCAATGTTCAGTTAGCATTATGCTAGAAGGTATGACCCAAATGACCTTTTTCATTCCATATAAATGCATTTTCCTTTCTTTCATCATAAAGTCTAAGGCTAGCAAGAGTTTCCAGTGATCAGAAGAATGAAGTAGGTACTCAGAGAGTTCCTTCAGAAATCTTCAAGTTGTTAAGACTTAAATGGGTTAAGGGCCACAAAGCTTCCCTGAAAAAGCTAGACTAGTTCAAAAGAGACAAGGGTTACAAGTAAAATAATGAAGAGGAATTAGATAGGAAGAAGTCATTTCTTGAGACATTTCTCCTTATAAGAGATTCAATATTAAAAGCCAAGGGTATGTGTGTGTGTGTGTGTGTGTGTGTGTGTGTGTAGGATTCAGTATAAGTTATGTAAGTGGGTTAAGTGCCAAGAGCCACAGTTCTTATTTTAACCAACTGGGCGGGGTGGGGGTAAGAGTGGACACTCTCCTTCATCCCCCAAGCTTCTTAGATCCACAATTATGAAAGGAACCGTCACTGAGACATCAACAAACAAATCCCTCTTCTTTCAGGCTTCTGACAACCACAGAACAAAGTCCAAGGGCCATCCAAAGACTATAAAAATAACCAGAATAGAGCATATATGTTACAATGTTCACATCCCACAGGAATTGCTGATTCAGTTATTTTTGTTTTAAGTCAGTAAACATTTCAAGGGAGCAGGCTCTAAAGACAATAAAATGAACAATTCACAAGTCCTCATATGCATAAAGGCTCCACTTGGTAGGGCAGACAATTCTGTAAACAAAATGATCCTAATAAAGAAGGAAAGCTTCTTCAACTCTGTCACGTCATATAGGAGGTCCCCAACTTCTGACTGGTTTCTAAATGACAGTTAAAAGTTAAGCCTGGGCACCTGGGTGGCTCAGTGGGTTAAGCCTCTGCCTTTGGCTCAGGTCATGGTCTCAAAGTCCTGGGATGGAACCCCGCATCGGGCTCTCTGCTCAGCAGGGAGCCTGCTTCCCTTCCTCTCTCTCTCTCTCTCTCTCTCTCTGCCTGCCTCTCAGCCTACTTGTGATCTCGCTCTGTCATATAAATAAATAAAATCTTTAAAAAAAAAAGTTAAGCCGAAATAAAAGGGGCAGTGATGGTACCCCTGGTTTCTACAGGTGTAATATTGTAAACTGGGAGTCCACTTTTCTGAACAATTATGAAAATAAGAGGAAAACAAGAAGACACAAGTGCTATTATAAACTTAAGTATCTCGATCATAAAAGTTCTTTTGGAGTGTTTCCTTCATGGGCAAGAGTGGCTGAGGCTTCTTAAAATATTTAAATCTACGGAAGTACAGAGAGATGACATCTTTTCTTGGAAAACTTCCCTGGAACAAACTACAGTACCCTTTGTGGCTCTAAAAACTTGGGTATTTCCTTCAAGTTTACACACCTGGATGATTCATTACACATGAATGCGTCAGTCAATACGGGGAAGGAGGCAGGCATTTTTCCAAAGATACATATTTAGTGTACCTATTCCTTCCTTATTCCTAGTGTATTTATTCCTTACTTCTAAATTCAGCTAACTTTTCAGGAAAACTCGGGCATTTCCATACTCCTTGTAGCCTTCCCCTGAGTGCTGATTTTCTTAAAAATCCAACTAATCATTTTTTTTTCCTGTAGCAATCAAACCATCCTTTCCTTCGGCTAAAAAACCTCTTTCCTTTGATGATTTACAGACATTGCCCAGGCCAAGCGTAATTACTTGCTGTTTATAATAACATGCCATTTTAATTTTAATTCAAACACATCATAAAAGCAAATCCATAAAAGGCAGACGACAGCTTGGCAACCATCAGCAATTTCCAAACTATTGTATTGTGGATGAAAAATTGACAACCATCTTGCTAAACTGATTTCACATATTTCCAAATAGTTAAAAAGTCACACCAAATAGTAAAAAGCCTTTATTCTTTTAATGTATCACTACAAGCCACAATCTTATATATGTACCTATGTTATGTATACACAAACATATATATGTATGAATACACAAATTCAACAGTTCTTCAAAATTTACCCAATGAAAACTGAATATAGTTTGAGAGCAACAACAACCACACCACTGTATGAAACACTAGTTCTACTACAAGTGTTTATATGTCCTTAGTAGATTGGCCTCTAAATGATGTCAACCCAAACACTCTAAGGAAATTATTTCTACCAACACAGTGCCCGCACCATAACACACCCACTCCCACACAATATCTCCTCAGCATTTATGCACAGAGGTAATTTTCAGCACATATGAGAACTTGAATAGCACACATACTTTGTCTATAAAAATCTCTCATTTTTCTCCTAAACAGTCTTACAAAGTCAACAGAACTAGTTCACCTTAAACCCTTCAAGGACTAGCAGGTCAAGCAGCTATTTATGTATAGTAATATCTGGTATCTTAGTACCTCAGCCAAATTTGAGCAATCCAGGTTGGCATGTATCAGAATGACTCTCCTTTCACTCTCCTTGTCTCTTGGGAACAGCTATTAAGTAGCTCAATGAAAGAATTTTTGCAACTCATCTCTAATACTTAATGCCAGGATGTAAGCAAGTGTTCCTATTAGGTTAAACTTCCTTCTTTGGCCCTATGAAAAAAACTGGATTCAAACAAGGCTACTAGTTGTCTACAAAACATCACAGAAGCCCTGTGTTAATCTCAGTAATATTTAACAGAATAATCTACTTGGCCAACAATGAACTCAACCTATGATGGTATAAAATAATGCAACCTTATTGACCTTCTGATCACTTATCTCTGCTTTCTTCTAAACATTTGCTCCCATTAAACACTGTCCCACATACTGGATATGGCACTGATGTGATATCCAATGAAATATATCCTCACAAATTACCAAGTAAAAAGAATGCTAAAAATACTATAGGTATAATATTATCTTCTAATAAGGGGCACCTGTGTGGCTCAGTTGGTTAAGCATCTGACTTGGTTTTGGCTCAAGTCATGACCTTGGAGTTTTAAGATCGAGCCTGCATCAGGCTCCGGGTTCAGTGTGCAGTCTGCTTGTGATTCTTTCCCTCTCACTCTGCCCATTTCCCTGCTTCCTCGCTTGTTCTCGCTCTCAAATAAATAAATAAAATCTCTAATAAAAGTAAAAATAATAATGTATATGAAGCAACCATCATTACCTCAAATGGGACTTGAAGTTTATATTCCATTTCCTATAGCTTCTTGGAGACATAAATGCTGCTCTCATAATATCAGATTACCATAGGGATATTTTCATGAAATCCAGTCTGCCACTAGAGCTACAATATGCTTTCACTTCCATTATTCTGTGACAAGTTCAACTTCTTCACTCATTACATATACATAAATAAAACCACATGTAATGGCTTAACTTGGCTAGGAGCTTATCAGGTTTTGCATCTTTTAAAATCAATACTTAAAACATTTTAATCTGATTTTTATCTCTCCTGATTACTATTTACATTTTTTAAAAACAACACTAACCAATCTTCAGTATCAATGACTTTTATCAATTCACAAAATTAATCTTTCATAATGATAGCTCAGCAGGATATTTTATTAATGTAGATTCTCAGGAACCTAACCAAGCCTCATTTTTCTTAGAGTTGCTATAAGAAGAGGTGCCTGACTCGCCCAGGCAGTACAGCATGTTAACTCTTGATCTCGGTCGTGACTTTGATCCCCACACTGTGTGCAGACATTAAAGAAAAAAAAAAAAAGGAGCTGCTATAAGGAAAAACATTATATAGCATTATAAAGCATAAACCATCTTCAAAAGGGAGTGGGGATAGGGCAAGGTCCAACCAGACCATCAAAGAGTCTGTTATGAAAAGCAGTTTTCAGGTCACTTAAAATCTGCCATGAGCAATAAATACTTATTCCAAGAGATAATTTCATTCCAACTTTCTCTTTCTCCTCTTTTCAAAAGGGTTGAAATCTCTCTGCCTATGGACGAACAGAGAGGTGATAGTGGCAGACAAAAATGTGAGACAAAAACGGCAACCCACATGAAACTTTCCTCAAGAAAACCATAGTCTCCTTCCCATCTGAAGGAAGCCTGGTGCTACTTGAGCACTGTTGCCAGATCTTCCAATTTCTCAAAAACTGAAAGGAATTTTAACATATAAATCCATGTTATTTGGAAGGTTTTTGTTTTGTTTTGTTTTGTTTTTTGGTGATTTTATTTTCAAGTGCTCTTGACACCCAATGTGGGACTCAAACTCACAACCCTGAGATCGAGTCACATACTCCACTGGCTGAACCAGCCAGGCGCCCTGGAAATGGTGATGTTCAATTTGAATTTAAAATACAATGAAGTCCAACATGGTGACAGCCAATTAAAACAGAAGTCCAGGCCACATGCTGTCTGCTGACCACAGGTTTTGCATCTCTATCTGGTGCTTAGATACCAGGAATCACAGCTAGTAGAGATGACAGTTAATTTCAGAAGCCTAAAAGTCATCAAACACCTAACACCCAGAAGTTATAGTACAAACTAAAATTAATCCCATGTCGATTATAAAAAATTGGATTACAGAAATTTATGTTAGAGACCTAAAGACTTAATATTAAGATGACAATACTACTCAAAGTAATCTACCAGTTCAGTGCAATCCCTATCAGACTCTCAAGTGTTTTCTGCATAAATTTTTTTTAGAAATCTTAAAATTCAGGGGCGCCTGGGTGGCTCAGTGGGTTAAAGCCTCTGCCTTCGGCTCAGGACATGATCTCAGGGTCCTGGGATCGAGCCCCACATCGGGCTCTCTGCTCAGTAGGGAGCCTGCTTCTCTCTCTCTCTCTCTCTGCCTGCCTCTCTGCCTACTTGTGATCTCTGTCTGTCAAATAAATAAATAAAATCTTTAAAAAAAAAAAAAAGAAATCTTAAAATTCATATGGAACCTCACTCTCTCAAAAAAGACCAAAGTTAGAAGACTTAAACTTCCTGACTTCAAAACCTACCACAAAGCTACCTATAGTAATAAAACCAGTGTGGTACTAGCATTAAAAAAGGACATACAGAATGGAGAACTCAGAAACAAACGCCTGCACATATAATCAAATGATTTTTAACAAGGGTGCCAAGACCATTCAAAAGGGAAAGGACAAGCTTTTTGACAAATATTGATGGGAAAAACTGGACAGTCACCTGCAAAAGAATGAAGCTGTATCCTTACTTTAAACCACAAACAAGAATGAACTCAAAATGGGTCAAAGACCTAAACACAAGAGCTAAAAAGACAAAACTGAGGGTAGAGCCTGACATGGGGCTCGATCGCAGAACCCTGAAATTATAAGCTGAGTCAAAGTAAGACACTTAGCTGACTGAGCCACCCAGGCACCCCAAAAGATAAAAATCTTATAAGAAAACATAAGGGTGGGGCACCAGTGTGGCTCAGCAGGTTAAAGCCTCTGCCTTCAGGTCAGGTCATGATCCCAGCATTAAGCTCTCTGCTCAGCAAGGAGCCGCCCCCCCCATCTCTCTGCCTGCCTCTCTCTCTGCCTACTTGTGATCTCTGTCTGTCAAATAAATAACCTCTTTAAAAAAAAAAAAAACAGAAAGAAAGAAAGAAAGAAAACATAAGGGCAATCTTCACATTTTATTTGGCAATGATCCCTTAGATAATGACACCAAAAACAAAGACACACATACACAGAGAGACACACACACACAACAGCTGAACTGGACTTTATCAAAATAAAAAACTTCTGTACAAAGGACACTATCAAGAGAGTAAAGACAACCCAAAGAATGGGAGAAAATATTCACAAGTCAATATCTGATAAGGGATGAATATTTAGAACATATAAAGAACTCCTACAACTCAACAACAAAAAGCCAATTCAAAAATGCATAAGACTTGAATAAACACTTCTCCAAAGATACACAAAATGGCCAACATGAAAAGATGCTCCACATTACTAAGCTTTAGGGAAATGAAAATCACCATGAGATACCATCTCAAACCCATTAGGATAGCTATTACCCAAAAAACCAGAAACAACCAGAGTCAAGAATGTGGAGGAATTAGAACCCTTGCACGTTGATGATGAGAATGTAAAATGGAGCAACCACTATGGAAAACAGTTCAGTTTCCAAAAAGCTCCACAGAGAATTTCCATATGAGCCAGCAATTTCACTTTTCAGTACATATCCAGAAGAACTGAAACAGGAACTCAGATACAAGTATACCCATGTTCACAGCAACAGTATTCACAAGAGCCAGAATAAAAACATCCCAAATGACCATCAACAGATAATGAATAAGCAGAATGTGGTATATATACATACAATGGAATATTATTCAGCTTTAAAAAGGAATGCCATTCTGATACATTTACTTTGAAAACAGTATAATGTTTCTAAGACCATGTATAAGAATTGGCAAATTCATAAGAGAGGTTTCCAGGGGGGTTTCGGGTGGGGGAGAGACAGCAAGTTAGTGTGTAATGAGTACAGAATTTCTGTTTCAAAGCTGAAAAGTTCTGGAAATGGACAATGCTGGTGGTTGCAGGGGACTGTGAATGTACTTAATGCCACTGATCTATACACTTAAAACTGACCACTTTAACCATTTTGTTATGTATATATTACCAAAAAAAAAAATTTATGGGGCACTTGGGTGGCTCAGTTGATTAAGCGTCCAGCTCTTGATTTCAGCTCCGGTCATAATCTCAGGGTTGTGAGATGGAGCCCTATGTCGGGCTCCATGCTGGGCGCGAAGCCTGCTTAATTTTCTCTCTCCCTCTACCCTTCCCCACCAACACACATGAATGCACAATCTCTCTCTTACCAAAAAAAAAGGGAGGGGGGAGGAAAAGGAAAAGAAATTTCAATAGTCCAGTTCAGAGAAATTTCTGTATCTTTAGGCTGACATATTTAATGTATCTGGAAGTAAGCCCTAGAAATAAGTTTTTTAAAAAAGATAAACTAGACTAAAATCATCTATGTTAAAAGACTGGAGAAGCAGCATCATTTTTCCAACAACATAAAAGGCTTCTTTCATTTATCATTTTGGTAACTATATGCTGCTTTCACCTATAGTGTTATCTGTCATGTCCCAGTGCCTGCATATAGCAATTTAATAAATATGGGCTAATGAAGACTACGAAGAACTTCAAATGAACCAATTCCCATGGAGAGTCTTCAAATTTAGAACAAGTTATGACAAAGGTTCTTTTAAATGTCAACTTAAGATATAGCTAAAATGGTTTAAAAAAAAAAAGGCGACATCCACTGCATATTAGAAAAAAAAACAGAAATATGAATATCCAATTATAAAGGAAAGAATTCAATAAATTATAGCTAAATTACAGAATAGGAAGATTCTTGCTTTTATATATAATTCTTGGAAAAGTGGGCAAGTTCAAAGATATGAACATTATTTGGGGGTTCTGCTACTAGAAAGGTAATGATTTATTCAAATCTCAATTACTCCTAGTCTTTCAGGACAAAAAATATCCTTGAAAACTTGATACCAGAATCTAAAAACATTCCATCATAGGGGTGCCTAGCTGGCTCAGTCATAAAAGCATGCGACTCGTGGCCTCAGGATCATGAGTTCAAGTACCAGGCTGGGCCTGGAGGCTACTTAAAATAAAAAAAATAGTAGTAATAAGGGTGCCTGCGTGGCTCAGTAGGTTTAGCATCTCCTTCTGTTCAGGTCATGATCCCAGAGTCCTGGGATCAAGCCCCGCCTCCCATCCCTGCTCTGTGAGGAGTCTGCTTCTCCCTCTCTATCCCTCCTCTGCCCTCCCCCCACCTGACCCGGTGCTTACTCACTCTCTCGCACATGCACTCTCTCAAACACATGTTTTTTTTTAAATAGGATTAATACATAAAAACACTCCCTCACTTTTCCAACATAATTGAGCCCACTGAGTGTTCACCTAACTTCAAAGACTTTCCAGAAAGCACCAAGTAAGTACCAATACATTATACCATCCGCTTTTTATCAACACAGTAAGCACTGTGCTTCTCATTTTTTTCACTCATTCTTATAAAATAAGGGCAAAATACAATCATATATTCAAGTTGTAATGCCAATACTGCAAATAACCCAACCACTGGTAAACAGTATTCTTCTGCAGTGTAAGCGTTAAGTACTATGTATTCAGGGTATGGAAGGCAACTTGTGGGGGCGGATGAAATATAAATATTTAAATATTTATTTAAAAATGCAGGGAGGGCCGCTGCAGGATCAATCCCCTCTAAGTTTCATCCACCTCCGAGCACACCATGGCCGGGCCCCTGAGCACCCTGCTGGCTACCCTGGCCCTGACTCTGGCCCTGGTATGAGCAGGAGCCTGTTTCCAATGGTGGAAGCCCCATGGGACGCTGACCACATCAAAGAGGAGGATGTACAGCAGGCACTGAACTTCACCCTCGCCAAGTTCAACAAGGTGAGCAAGGGCGTGTACCGCAGCTGCGCACTCCAGGTGGAGCTTGCCCGAAAGCAAGCTGTGGCTGGGATGAACAACTTCTTAGATGTGAAGACTGGCCAAACCAGATGTACCAAGTCCCAGCCCAACGTGGACAGCCGTCCCTTTCATGATGAGCCACACCCAATGAAGAAAATGCTCTGGGGGCGTCCAGGTGGCTTCATCGATTAAAGGTCCGCCTTCAGCTCAGGTCATGATCCCAGGATCCTGGAATGGGAGTCCCCCATCAGGGTCCCTGCTCAGTGGGGAGCCTGCTTCTCCCTCTCTCTCTGTCTCTCCTCCAAATGATTCTAATAAGTTAAATATTTAAAAAGAAAGAAAGAAAAGAGAGAGAGAGAGAGAGAAAGAAAGAGAGAAAGCAAGCACTCTAAGCCCTCTGCTGTTTTCAGGTATACACTGTCCCCCGTAGGGCAGGACCTCCGTGATGAAGTCTAGCTGCCAGAATGCACAGAGGACCCTGTGACAGGCTGGTCTGCTAGGCACCCTTCTCCTACTCCACTCCCCCCTTGTAGAGTTCCTAAGCCTTGGAAGGGTGGCCCTGCGCAGGCGATGTCCCCTTCAGTGTATTGGCCCCAGGACACGAGCAGAGAGGGTTCTGGGGCATTTACTGAACACTAAGTGACTATAACTCCTTTCCTTTAATTGTCTTCCAAATGCACCAATATGTAGTAGGCATGTTCTGCTCTATCTTACATCATGTTACTTTTTAGTAACATCAGCTAAAAATAATAATAAAATTTTTTAAAATGCAGGAGTTCAAAAGCCCCAAACCATGAAGGGTGATTCAACTAAAAGTGATGTAAAATACTTAACACCCTGGAAAGTTACTCAATACGTGAAATGGGGGGAACAGGTTATAAACATATAAAGAGGAATCTACTTTAAAAATTAAGATGTTTAAAAAACAAAAGTGGGAAAAATAAGTTATTCATCTAATTGGTAAATTCTTTAATAGGTTAATTTCTTTATTTTTATTTGTTTTGCCTTACCTGTCTTTTCTAAATTTTTCACAATGACTGTGTATTTTTTCTTTAACACACAGACACACACTAAGGGTCACTTTTAATAATCATTTGTAAAGAGTCAATTGAGAACCTCAGTCGTTTTTTTTTTTAAATAGTTTTATTTTTTTGGAATCTCTACACCGAACATGGGTCTTTAACTCATGACCGCAAGATCAAGAGTCACATGTTCTTCCAACTGAGCCAACCAGGTGCCCCCAGAATCTCAAACATTTTTCAAGATTTTAAGAATTGACAAATAGGTTTCTGAGACAGATCATACACATTCGAGACCTAACAATAGGACAATTACTGATAATGGTTTGATGGTGGAGAAACTACGGGCCTGAGGACAGTTTCCCTTGACTTTCTGATTACTAAGAATCATCTCGTATAATGTTTTACCTAAATTTTGGCTGTCAGGAGCTTGCTTCAGCAACACATGCACTAAAGTTGGAACAATATAGAGAGGATTAGCAGGGCCTCTGCACCAGGATGACACAAATTTGTGAACCGTTCCATATTTTCACTGAAACTAATATTATACTGTGTGATAATGGGAATAACAATAAAGCCTTACAAAAATAAACAAATTTTAAAAAATGAATGTTGACTATCGGATAACCTTCTCTGGAGACATCTGAGCTTTCCCAACCTGGGCTTTCCTTTCCCCGGGGATCTGATCTGTCCCACCAGCCAGCACAAACTTGAGAACAAGTTCATCACTTCCTGAATCATGACCTTGGTCAAGTAACTTTACCTGAACACATCCCAGTTCCTAAATCTGTAAGACAAGGATAACCACAGTTCCCATTCTCAGGATCATTTCAAGGTTTCAATGAATATATGTAAAGCACTATTCAGAGGAACGCCTGGGTGGCTCAGTTGGTTAAGTGTCTGCCTTTGGCTAAGGTCATGATCTCAGGGTCCAGGGACCCAGCCCCACATCCGGCTCCTTGCCCAATGGGAAGCCTGCTTCTCCCTATTCCACTCCCCCTGCTTGTGTCCCTCTCTCACTGTTTCTCTGTCAAATAAAAAAATTTTAAGACATTATACATAATAATTGCACCATAAACAGATCATTATTATTACTCCAACAATCACTAGAATCTACTACTCTATTCCTGATTGTCTGTTCTTCCCTAACTATGTAAATTCACTTAAGTTCTCTCTGTAAATTCCCAGGAAATATCTAATTTCAAGGGAATTAACTTCCAGTTATGCTCAACTAGGTAATTCAGACCAACCACCCTAATGAGGACAACCAGAAGAGCAATACAAAATATGAAAATCACCTGCTCAAAGGCAGCAGAGATCTAAAATGACAGTAAAGAATTAACGAGAATAAAGGCTCAGGCAGACAGGCACAGCTTGCAGAGTTTTCTTTCTCTGAGGAAACAAAGATTCTGAGGAGAGTATCTAAATAGTGCTTTTGATGCACAGAAGGACTAAAGGGAAAGGGACTGGAGTCCAGGGCTGGAGGAACAGGGGAAGGGAAGTATACCTGGAGAACCTAAAATTAGAAGTTGATACTACAAAGCAGACTAAACCAAGAATGGTGACAGGCCTTCCCAGAGATTGCAGCTCAGCTTCTAACAATCTAAATCCATGAAATGAAAAGGAGATCCTGGACTGCTACTATCCCCAAGCTTCAGGAAGAAGCGAATGGAATGCTCCTTACAGTATAACATTAGCTTAGGCCTCAAATTAGCCTATAGGGCATGTGTGTAAATAAAGTGTCTGGCACATAATCAAAACTACTTTGACAAAAAAGGAGACATGAATGAAAACCAAAATAAATAGATCTTAGTTTAAAAAAAAAAAACAGGGACCCCAAGATACTGAAATTATCAGACACAGACCTATATATTTCCCATGGTCAAAGACACAGAAGACAAAAACTGAGAATTTCAGCTATGATCTAGAAACACTTAGAAAAATTTTTAATTATGCAGTACTGGATGATTCAGTTGGTTACACACCTGCCTTCAGCTCAGCTCATGATCTCAGGGTCCTAGGACTGAGTCCCCCAATAGGCTTCGTGCTCAGCGGGGTTTTCTCCCTCTGCCTGCCACTCTCCCTGCTTGTGTTCTCACTCTCTCTCTGGCAAATAAAATTTTTTAAAAGTTTTTTAAATTATAAAATTGAAACTACAGTAACTGAAATTAAGAACTTGATTGGTGGGCTTCAAGGCAGATCAGATACAGCTGAAAAAATTATTAGTAAGCAGAAAAATGAGCCAGAAGAAAATCTATCAAATGAGACCTGGAGAGACACAGTGGACACAGTGACATCTAAGGTATTGTTTTTGGAGTCCCACAGGGAAAGTGAGAATCAGACAGAAACAATATTTAAATGCTTAAAAAGAAAATGGCTGGGAATTTTCTAAAACTGATGAAAGGCATCAAACCACAGACTCAAGAAGCTTTTTTTTAATTATTTTTTAAAATTTATTTTATTTATTTATTTATTTATTTAGAGAGACAGAGAACACTCAAGTGGGGAGTCTCAATGTCCTCTCAATAAGGGAGAGAACAATAGAGAATATTAAGTAGGGTCCATACCCAGAACAGAGCCTGATGCAGGTTTCAATCTCACAACCCGGAGACCATGACCTGGGCTAAAATCAAGAGTGAGGTATTTGAACTACCCAGGAGCCCCAAGGAGAACACATTTGTTTTTTTTTAAAAAAACTCCTTCTAAGTATAGAATAGAAAAATTGCTGAAAATCAGATTCAAAGAGAAAAGCTTAAAAGTAGAGACTTAAGAATACGTTACTTTCAAAGGAGGGTAATTATACTGACAACAAATTCCAGTTACTGATAACATTCAATATCGGGATATTGGTAACAAAGTATCAGGAATGGAGTAAGTACTTAAAGATGATGAAATAAATTCTATTTCCAATGAACCTATCTTGCAAGAAAGATAGTGAAAAAGGTATTTGGTAAAAGAATATGACAACAGCCAACCTACCCTTAAAAAAATTCTAACACGGGGCGCCTGGGTGGCTCAGTGGGTTAAAGCCTCTGCCTTTGGCTCAGGTCATGATCTCAGGGTCCTGGGATTGAGGCCTCTACTCGGCAGGAAGCCTGCTTCCTCCTCTCTCTCTGCCTGCCTCTCTGCCTACTTGTGATCTCTGTCTGTCAAATAAATAAATAAAAATCTTTTTAAAAAAATTCTAACATGTTTTGGAAGATAAAAAATTACCCAAGAAAGGTCAGAGATGCAAGAGGTATAAAAAAATCATGAAAACAATAAATATGGAAAACTAGAGGCTCTCAATCTTACCACAAAATTGAATTACCTAAGGAGTTTTTAGAAAATACTAATGCTTGACCCCCTCTATTCAGAGGTCCAGATGTCATTGGTCTGAACTACAGCCAGCTATCTGTGTTCTGCAGAAGTTACCTAAACAATACCAGTGCACCTCCAGAGTCAATAGCCACTGACCTAAATTCATTTGACAATATGGAACATGGTTTGTGTAACATCTTCTGGGGTTTAAAATGAAATTAACATATATAACAACAATGGCAAAAGAAAAGATGAGATGGGGTTAAATGGAGTTAAAAGTGTTCTGAAGTCTTCTATTGTCCAGGAAGAGGATAAAAATACCAATTAACGTAAGGCACCAAAAAGTGAAAGATACTGAAATTTCTAAAGTAACCCCTAAAGCAGTAATAAAAGACTATATAAATATGTTCCAAAGTAATAAGAGAAGTAAAATAGTAACAATTCCAAAGGAATTAACTAAGGGGGGAAAAAAACTGGCAAAACAAACAAAAAGCACTAAATAAGAAGGTAGATGAGAACTCAAGCATATCAACAGCCACATTAAATGTAAATGTACTAAATACTCCAGGAAAACACAGGTACTAGGTTAATAAAAGAAAAAAACATAGCACATATAAAACATAGAAATATTAAACAAAATATTAGTAAAGGCAAAAAAATTACTGGATTAAAAAGGGAAACTATAACTGTGAGATTCAATTCTTCAGGAAAAGATAATAATAATAAATCTGTATGCACCTACGAACAGCCTCAAAACAAAGCAAAAAACTGTCAAAACTACAAGGAGAGGGTGCCTGGGTGGCTCAGTCAGTTAAGTGTCCGCCTTCAGCTCAGGTCATGATTGCAGGGTCCTGGGATCAAGCCTGACCATGACCCAAGCACTTAACTGAGCCACCCAGGTGCCCCTGTTTGTTAATTTCTAAATATAGGGAATTTTTCTGATTGCCTATTCAGCAGGGAGTCTGCTTCTCCTTCTCCCCCCTTTGGCTCCCCTGCTTGTGCTTGCTCTCTTCTCTGTCAAATAAATAAAGTCTTTAAAAAAAAATAAAAATGCCAGTTGGGAGATTTTTAACACACTTTTCTCAATAACTGGGAAAAAATGATCATAAAAATCTTTTAAGGATAAAAATCTGAACAACACAAAAACAACAGGATCAGCACATACAGAAAACATCAGAAGTAAAAACTGAAGAATATACATTCTCTTCATTCACATAATCAGTATTTTACCATAGACCAGTAATAGAACACGTCTCAACAAATTTCAAAGGACTGAAACCATATACACTATTTTTCTCACCACAATGCAGTTAAACTGGAAATAACAAAAAGACAACCAGAAAAAATCCCTATATTTAGAAATTAACAAACGGGGACACTTGGGTGGCTCAGTTAAGCACTCGGGTCATGATCCCAGGGTGCTGGGGTGGAGTCCCACATGGGGCTCCCTGCTCAGCTGGGAGCCTGCTTTTCCCTCTACCCCTTCCCCTGCTTGTGATCTCTCTCTCTCTCTCTCTCTCAAGCTGAAATAAAGTCTAAAAAAAAATAAATTAACAAATGTACTATTTTTTTTTTTTAAGTAGGCTCCATACCCACTGAGGAACCCACCAAGGAGCCCAATACAGGGCTGGAACTCTGAACCCTGAGATCAAGACCTGAGCTGAGGCCAAGAGTCAGGCACTTAACCAACTGAGCGACCCAGGTGCCCCAGCAAACGTACTTCTAAATAGCCCAGGGAGAAAAAAAAACAGAATTAGAGTGGAAAACCAATTTTTCTAGTGAATGATAATGAAAACATAACATATCAAAACTTACATGCTGGGGCACCAGGTGGCTCAGTCATTGTTAAGTGTCTGACTTAAGCTCAGGTCATGATCACAGGGTCCTGGAATCAAGCCCTGAGTTGTGCCCCCTGCTCAGTGGGGAGCCTGCTTCTTCCTTTCCCTCCCCCCTCCCCCTGCTCACTCTCTTTCAAATAAATAAATCTTTTATTTTTTTTTAAAGATTTTATTTATTTATTTGACAGACAGAGACCACAAGTAGGCAGAGAGAGAGGAGGAAGCAGGCTCCCTGCCAAGCAGAGAGCCTGATATGGGTCTTGATACCAGGACCCTGAGATCAGGACCTGAGCTAAAGGCAAAGGCTTTAACCCACTGAGCCAACCAGGCACCCCCAAATAAAATATTTTAAAAAACAAAAACAGAGGTGCCTCGGGTTTGGGTGGCTTAGTCCTTAAATGTCTGCATTCGCCTCAGGTCATGATCTTAGGGCCCTGGGATCAAGCCCTGCACTGGGATCCCTGCTCGTGGGGAGTCTGCTTCTCCCTCCCCCACTCCCCCTGCTTGGGTTCCCTCTCTCGTTGTTTCTCTGTCAAATACATAAATAAAATCTTAAAAATTAAAAATAAAATAAAATTAATTAAATAGAAAGCTAAAAAAAAAAATCCCTTGTGCACTGCAGCTAAAGCCTGTTTGGAGGAAAATTTATAGCTTTAAATTAATATAAAAGCAGAAAGGCCAAAAAAAATTTTAAGTGGTCAGAAAAAGAATAAATTAAACTGTTAGAATAAATTAAACCTCTGGAAAGTAGAAAGAAGAAAATTATAACGAGCAGAAATAAAATGGAGGCTGGCTCAGTCTGCAGGGCACACAGACTCTTGAGCTCAGGACTGCTAAGTCTGAGCCATTAGAGAGAACTTAAACATAAAATCTTTAAAAGAAAAAAAAAAAAAAGAAAGAAAATGTAAAATAAACAGACAACAGAGAGGATCAACAAAACCCAAAGGTGATAAAAAGACTTAACACCTGGTTAGACCCACTACAACAAAACAAAAATACACAAAAATAACCAAGTTAGTAATGAAAAAAGGTAACATCACTGCAGATTCTACTCATATTACAAAGACCATTAAGAGTATATTATAAACAACTTTGATCAAACTATATCAATTAAAGAAATCCAATTAAATAGATTATTAGGGAAACTTAACCAAACTCACACAAGATAGGACTAATCCTACAATCAGTAAATAAATTGAATGCATAATTAGAAATCTTACCACAAAGCAAAGTCCAGATGGCTTTACTGGCAAACTGTTTTCCAAACATTAAAAGAAAAATAATGCTGGGCGCCTGGGTGGCTCAGTGGTTTAAGCCGCTGCCTTCGGCTCAGGTCATGATCTCAGGGTCCTGGGATCGAGTCCCGCATCGGACTCTCTGCTCAGCAGGGAGCCTGCTTCCCTCTCTCTCTCTCTGCCTGCCTCTCTCTCCATCTACTTGTGATCTCTCTCTGTCAAATAAATAAATAAAATCTTTAAAAGAAAAATAATGCCGTAAGTAAAATATTTCAGAGAACAGAAAAAGAGGCAGTATCTCCTCTCTCCAAGTCCTTTTGAGGCCCTAAAACTTTGAAACCAAAACCTGACAAATATTTTTTTTAAAAAGAGAGAGAAGAATTACAAGTCAAACCGACTTTTTAAAAATGATTTTTAATAATTTTTTAAGATTTCATTTATTTTGGACAGCAAGAAAGAGAGTGCAAGCAGGGGGAGGAGAAAATCTCAAGCAGACTACACTGAGCACGGAGCCCAACGCTGGGCTTCATCCCACAACCTTGAGATCATGTATGAACTGAGCCAAAATCTAGAGTCCGTCCAATCAACTGAGCCACCTGGGCACCCCAAAAAATACTTTTGAGCACAGAGGCAAAAAACCTGAACAAAATTTAAGCAAACCAAATCCAGAAAGTAAGTAAGTTTGGATCATTTCAGGAATGCAAAAGTTGCTTACATATTTAAAAAATCAATTAATATTTCATACTATCAAAAAGAAAAATCATATGATCACCTAAATAGTTGGGGAAACAGTGAAGAACATTCAACAATCAGTCACGAAAAGAATCTTTAGCAGACAGAAGAGCTCTTCCTTATTCTAATAAAGGACAGGGTATCTACAAAGAAACCTACAATTATCATATAAACAGTGAAATGTAGTTTCCCCTTGAAATCAGGAGTTAAAGAGAGATACCAGCTATTACCACGTCTCTCAGACATTTTCCTAGAGTCTTAGCCAGTGCAGTAAAGCAAGAAAAAGAAATAAAAGCTGTGAGAATTGGAAGGCAAAAAACAAAACTATCATAATCTGTAGAATATATTCAGAAATTTTCAAAATTACTGATAAATTATAATTAGTGCACAAGTTTAGCATGTCTTCTGGATGCACAATTTGGAACTATCAACTGTGTTTTCACAAGCACAAAAGAACAATAAATTTACAACAGCATTAAAAATAATCAAATACCTATGAATAAACTTAAGACAAGATAGTACAAGATCTCTAGGCAGAAAGCCATACAAATGACCGAGGGCAATGAAGGAAGACCTAAATAAAGGCATGCACCCTGTCTCTAGATTAGAAGACTATTTAAAGTAGGCTTCACACCCAGCACCAAATCCAACTCAGATCCCAAGCTCATACCCCTGAGATCAGAGTTGGACACTCCGTTATATGATTCCAGGCGTCCCTGGAATAATCAATATTTTAAAAATAAATAAATCAATCAATTTTTTCCCCAATTAACTACAGAATAAATGCAATCCCAATCTAAATTCCTACAAGTAGCTGTTTTCAGTGAAATGCAGCAAATGTATTTGGGAAGAAAATAATTACAAAAAGTCAAACCCTATTAAAGACCACCAAAGTAGAAGGGCATATTCTACTAATAGATATAAAACCTTATTATAAAGTACAGTTATTAAGAGAGTGTAGACTTGGGGCACCCGGGTGGCTCAGTGGGTTAGGCCTCTGCCTTCAGCTCAGATCATGGTCTCAGGATCCTGGAATGGTGCCCCATGTCAGGCTCTCTGCTCAGCGGGGAGCCCGCTTCCCCCACCCCCTGCCTACTTGTGATGTCTCTGTCAAATAAATAAATAAAATCTTAGAAACAAAAGGGGGGGTATAGACTTAGTGTAAGGATACACACCAACATCAATGATTAAGAGAGCCGAGAAACAGATTTACCCATACAGAGATATTAATTAACAACAAAGGTGCCATGGGAGAACAGAAGGGAAAGGATGACCTTGACAATAAATGGTGCAAGCTGGATAGCCATATGGTATGGGCCACATACCCATATGGAAAAGATAAAAATAAAAAGACCATGCTTCTTATTACACAAAAATCAGTTCCAGGTAAACTGTAGCTCTGAATGTGCCAGGCAAAATAGTAAGTTCCTAACGGATAATCAAGGAAAGTAATTTTATGTCCTCAGGGTAAGAAAAGACTTTTGAAAGAGCACACAAAAAGCATCCATCATCATCATCATCATGAAAGAGGTAAGTTAGACCCTAAAATTAAAAACTTCTTCCAGAGATATCATTAAGAGAGTAAAAAGGCAAGCGAGAGAGAACAATAGTATCCCAATAACCTCAACCTGGAAACCCAAACGTCCGTCAGCAAAACAAATCAGTTTCTTCCAACACAGTAATATACTACACAGCCACACTCAACAATACCAATGACTCTCAAAAACACATTTAGTGAAAGAAAGGTGCCTAACTGACTCAGATGGAAGAGCAAGCAGCTCTTGATCTCAGGGTCACGAGTTTGAGCCCCACACGGGGTGTAGGGATTACAAAACAAAACAAAACAAAACAGAACGCCATGATTACTGAGAGAGCCCAGATACTTAAGAATACATACTGAAGGATTCCATTTATATAAATTTAGAAAACAGGATAAACTACAGCGGTTAAGGACAAATGGTTGGATGGTAAAACTATAAAGAATAAATAATTACCATGAAGGTCAATTTAATAATTGTTAGAGGGGATGGTTAGGGTAGGAATGTTCTATTTTTTTTTTTTTTAACCCTGGCAATAGTTACATAGGTACGTACTTTATGAAAACACACTAAGCTATAAATTTCTAAAAGCTCAAAAATACTCAAGGGCTTTTGATGTATGGAGGGTTGCAATGGTGCCATGCCTGCTTGGCACCTTCATGAATATCTGGCTATCTCTACTTCCACTTCAAGTATCTTAGCTTTTAAATCATAATATGTTCAAATAATTAACGCTCTGCATCGATAAATATTTATTACCACTCTAAGAGCCTGAACAAACTTCTTCGGAATCCAGAAATTAGAAAGAGGTCTCTCTCAGCATGAAAACATGAATGGGAATGCTAAATTCCCAACTCAAGGTAAGAGTTATTTCTGGAAAGGAAGGTTAGTGGGACTGGAAAACATTCAAAGGAGGCCTTTCTACTGTAATGTTTTATTTCTATATCTATGCTTTAGTACTCAAAAATAAAAAATAAAAAGGACAAAGCAAATATGGGAAGGGTTAAAACTTAAGAGAACTGGGTGGTATATAAAGGAGTATCTGTATTTTTACTACACTATGTTGGAAATATTCGTAATTTTTTTTAAAGATTTTATTTATTTATTTGACAGAGAAAGATCACAAGTTGGCAAAGAGGCAGGGAGAGAGAGAGGAGGAAGCAGGCTCTCCTCCGAGCAGAGAGCCAGATGGGGGCTCGATCCCAGGACCCTGGGATCATGACCTGAGCCGACGGCAGAGGCTTTAACCCACTGAGCCACCCAGGCGCCCTGGAAATATCCATAATTAAAGGAAGTAAAATAAAAGAACATCCTATACTCTTATTCACCTCATTTCTCCACGGAGAAACTCTGCTTCAGTCTCCTACTTAGCCTTCAGAAACAAACAATCGAATAGTCTAACACATTCTGACATATTGTTAGTGCCACCACCACTAAATCCCACCTTTTCTTCTTCTCCAGGCTAGGTATCTCCCTTACAGTTCGTTCATGTTTCATGTCAAACTCTTCATATTCTTCACCATTCCAGCCATTCTGTTCTAGACAGCAATATCGCTCAAAATGAAGGGCCAAGATCCTAATCAATGGCCTGTGTGAGGCTCCTTCGATTTCTCAATTTTGCCAGCAAACATTTAACTTGCAGATAATTAGGTAAGAATGAATTAGTTCTTTTTCCTTCCAGCCAGCCCACCTATTCTTTTTTTTTTTTTTTAAAGATTTTATTTATTTATTTGACAGAGAGAAATCACAAGTAGATGGAGAGGCAGGCAGAGAGAGAGAGAGGGAAGCAGGCTCCCCGCTGAGCAGAGAGCCTGATGCGGAACTCGATCTCAGGACCCCGAGATCATGACCTGAGCCGAAGGCAGCGGCTTAACCCACTGAGCCACCCAGGCGCCCCCAGCCCACCTATTCTATAATCTCCCAAATAGAGAATGCCCTTGCCTGTGCTACCTACCCAACTACCAAAGCACTTTTTTCCAACAGAACGCAACCCACAGCACCATTCCCCTGCAGACATCTGGATTGGCTAGAAGCAGCTGATACAATTCTGTCCAGTGAGATTTGAGGGGTATTGTGCTGGTGGGCTTTGAGAAAGATTTATTCAATCTTAAGGCTCCGGAGATATACAAGAAGAAACAGTCTCTTTTCTTCCCTGGACATCATATAGGAGTGTGCCTTCTGGAATTCCATCCAATCTGCAACCGCAAGAGGTGTTCAGCTGAGAAAGGAGCAGGGGAAAGGCTGCACCGAGCTGCTCAACTAACCAGCCTCCCAGGTGCCCCACTATAAATGCCGACTAACTTTTTTCTGGACCACAATCTTATCCCAGTCATGATGATTAGTGTTAACCTCATCCTATGGTTTGTCTATCAACCAGGCTAGTGATTATAAATCTGGTGAAGGCAGGCTTTTCTCTTCCAAATAATCCCCATACCCTGATTCTCATTAGACTCCCCCACCCACCCCACCCCCGCCATCCACAACACACACACAGGGGCCTTTCAAATTTCCTTTCCTTAAATTTTGCAAAATACAAAGATGAAACAAACTTACTATTTTGAGAGAGAGAGAGAACTAGCACATTATATGAAAAAGCATTTAACTTTTTAAAAATCCGAAAGGCAAACTCCCCTGCAATTACATCCTCCAAAGATAACCACTGTTAATAGACTGGTATATACTGATTCGTGATTCATTGTAACTTCTATGAAACTAATTTATTTTAAAGCAAATACTTAGATCAGATTTTTTGGTAGTGGGGAAGATTAAAAAAGAAAATCTGCAACCACAAGAGAAACATTATGAAACACCCTGACACAGAGGAAAGAAAGAGCAACCAACTAAGAGGACAGATGGATTCATACCCTGGCCTGCTGCAGGGCCTTTTTTAGGCGAGGATAATAATACCTACCTCAGTAGGCTGTTTGTATAGACTTTGAAGATAATGTGCCCAAATAAGCTCTGTTAGGGTTTTTTGCTTGCTGTAGTTTTGTTTTTCTGTACCTGCACACAAGCATCACCTGGGGAGCATTTTAAACTGAGAATCCCAGATGTATTCAATGATATCCTCTGAGGGTTGGGTCTAGAAATCACAGGCAAGTGCATTTGGTAGAGTAAAAAGCACTATGCATATTTGTTTTTACTACTGTAGCATTTAGCATCTAAAACAACCTCACAACAGTGATTCAACAAACACTAGTAGGATAAATAACAAATGAAAAGTCTTATTTAAAAAAAAGATTATAGGGGCTCCTGGGTGGTTCAGTGGGTTAAAGCCTCTGCCTTTGGCTCAGGTCATGATCCCAGGGTCCTGGGATCAAGCCCCACACTGTGTTCCCTGCTCCAAAGAGAGTCTGCTTCTCCCTCTGCCTGCCACTCTGCCTGGCAAATAAATAAATAAAATTTTTTAAAAAAATAAAAATTTAAAAAATGTTTAGAAATTTCATGATGGCCTATGTAAGAAAAATTTCCTTAGCAAAAATAATTAGTTGGGGGTGCCTGGGTGGCTCAGTGGGTTAAGCCTCTGCCTTGGGCTCAAGTCATGGTCTCAGGGTCCTGGGATCAAGCCCCGTCTATCGGGCTCTCTGCTCAGCGAGGAGCCTGGTTCACCCTCTCTCTCTGCCTACTTGAGATTTCTCTCTCTCTGTATCAAATAAATATATCTTAAAAAAATAATAATTAGTTGTAGGTGGGACTACAACTAGTAGTTGTAGGGACTGGAACCTATATGGTTCACTTTCCATCTACAGCCACAGATCAAGGTACATGATACCAAATTTAATTAAGCATCAAGGTAATCTTTATCTCACTAAAAAACTCTTGAAAATTGGATCACAGACAATTTCAAATTCTCTCTCAAATGACAACCTCCCATAGAAGTTACAATTACTGTAAAAAGATTTATCTTTACATTTTGTCACACAGAAAACTTGATTTTCTTTCAGTAGTTCATTTTAGGACAATTCAAAATAGTAACTGTTAGGTAGCACCTCCAATATCCAATATACGTCAGTTTCATAAAAAATAGGTACTTGATACATCTGCTAAGATATATACCACCAAAATGCTTACAGTGAGATTGCCCTGGAAAATAGGTTTTGAGATTATTTTCATTTTTATCTGTATCTTTTAATTTTTATAATGCATGTGTACCATATATATATATATATATATATGTGTGTGTGTGTGTATATATATATATATTTATTTATTTTTTCTGTTATTTTAAAAAGAAAATTCAGAATGGGGTGCCTGGCTGGCTCAGTCAGAACAGCATGCAACTCTTGATCACAGGGTTGTCAATTTGAGCACCACAGTGGGGGTAGACATTACTTAAAAATAAAACCTTTAAGAAAAAAAAGTGCAGAAGCCCAAGAATTCAGTAATATTGAATAACATAATTAAAGAATCTTGAAAAGTCTAAGTTTTGATTTTCCCAAAGTCAAAACAATATAAGTTAAAAATCTGATTTTTAGGGGTGCCTGGGTGGCTCAATGGGTTAAGCCACCAAATTTTGGGTCTTGATTTTGGCTCAGGTCATGATCTGCAGGTGGTGAGAGTGAACCCCACAACGGGCTCCCAGCTCAGCAGGCTATCTGTTTCTCCCTCTCCCCTCCATGCCATACCCCTCTAAAATAATAAATAAAGCCTGTTTTTTATATTTGGAAAACATTAATAACCCTTCATATTTTACTGCCAAGACTTCTAAAGCTTTTCAGCTTTAAAAATAACTATGTTATGGGGGCGCCTGGGTGGCTCAGTGGGTTAAAGCCTCTGCCTTCGGCTCAGGTCATGATCCCAGAGTCCTGGGATCGAGCCCCACATCGGGCTCTAGCCCCACATCGGGCTCTCTGCTCAGCAGGGAGCCTGCTTCCTCCTCTCTCTCTGCCTGCCTCTCTACCTACTTGTGATCTCTGTCTGTCAAATAAATAAATAAATAAATAATCTTTTAAAAAAAAAATAAAATAAAATAAAATAACTATGTTATGGGCGCCTGGGTTGCTCAGTGGGTTAAGCCGCTGCCTTCGGCTCAGGTTATGATCTCAGGGTCCTGGGATCGAGTCCCACATTGGGCTCTCTGCTCGGCAGGGAGCCTGCTTCCTCCTCTCTCTCTGCCTGCCTCTCTGCTTACTTGTGATCTCTCTCTGTCAAATAAATAAATAAATCTTTTAAATAAAAAATAACTATGTTGTTGAATGCTTAAAAAAAAATTAGTGGGTCAACTAACAACTGGAATACAGACAGGAGATTTGATCAAAGTATTGTATCAATGTTAAATTTCCTTAAATTGATAGTTGTACTAAGGTATGTGTAAGACAATGTCCTTGGTTCTTAGGAAATACACAGTGAAGGGATCAAGGGACGGGATATATATAACTCACTCAAATACTTCAGAAAAAAATACATAATAATAGAATGAAAGATAAAGCAAATGCTGAACAGGAAAAACATTAACAACGGGTAAATCTGGGTATGAGACTCATTTGTATGATTTTTGCTACCTTTCTAAGCTTGAACTTATTTCTAAATAACATTTTTTAATTGAAAAAAGTAACAAAAAACAGTCGTCAAAGCTGTCCTAAAAAACACTTAAGAGCATGCTGGACCAACTTAAAGCAAGACATTAAATTAGGGGCGCCTGGGTATCTCAGCCTCTGCCTTCAGCTCAGGTCATGATCCCAGTGTCCTGGGATTGAGCCCCACATCCCCACATTGGGTTCTCTCCTCAGCAGGGAGCCTGCTTCCCCCCACTCCCTGCCTGCCTCTCTGCCTAACTGTGATCTCTCTCTGTCAAATAAATAAATAAAATCTTTAAAAAAAAAAAAAAAGACATTAACACGGTCCAGAAGAAATAAAGTATGAGCTATATATATTTTCAGGTGGCCGCATTAAAGTTAAAAGAAACCTGGACCCCCTGGTGGCTCAGTCAGTTAAGTGTCTGCCTTCCGCTCAATTCATAATCCCAGAGTCCTGGGATGGAGCCCCCAAGCAAGGAACCTGCTTCTCCTCAGCCCCTCCCTCCCCCACCTCACACCATTTTCTAATAAATAAAATCTTTTTTTAAAAAATTAAAAGGAGGCACCTGGGTGGCTCAGTGGGTTGGGCTTCTGCCTTCAGCTCAGGTCATAACCTCAGGGTCCTAGGGTCGAGCCCCGAATCAGGCTCCCTGCTCGGCAGGGAGCTTCCCGCCTCTCTCTATGCCTGCCTCTCTGCCTAGTTGTGATCTCTCTGTCAAATAAATAAAATCTTTAAAAGAAAATTTTTAAAGAAACAGGTAAAATTAATTTTAACATATTTTATTTAGCCAAGGTTTTAAAATATCATTTTGATGTAATCAATATAAAAACTTTTATGCGACATTGCTCAATTTCTTTCATTTGAAGTCTTTACAATCTGGTGTGCATGTTACACTTACAGTAAAACGCAATTTAGATGTTAAGTTTGCATAGGAAATACCTGATCTGCGTTTAGACTTCATTAAATGAGTAGATCCACATAACCAAGTTGTTTCAATTTACAGTTAAAAGTTCTCCAATCCCTGAACTTTCAGTTTTAAATGTCAATTTAAATTAAAATTAAATAAAGTGGAAAACTCCTTCCTCAATCATACTAGCCACACTGCAAGGTCAGTAGCCACACGTGGTTACACTGTAAGACGGCTCAGCTTTAGATGACAAAACAAATTCCCTCTATGACAGAAGGACCTGATTGCTAAGAATTAGTTTTTCATATTTATCAAAAGATTTAAGAGTATGATAAAATAATGACTGATCATCCTGTCAGAAGCTCTGGCATCTCCCAAGTCATAATTAGACATTCCCTATACCACCCCTCAGAAATACCAAACCAAGCCTTTTTTATCTTCTAAGTCAATTGTCATACTCTGTAGTCGTTTCTGAAAATTGTCTGTCAAATGGCCCCCTTTTAAATGCAGCAGAACGAACCTGAGTTCTGGCTCTCAGAAGCATCAATGTCCATTGTTACAGAGTGCAGAGTTTCAGCACAAATACTGTCTGAGAATCCCAAATGGGAGCATGCACACAACAGAACATACCCTGGATTTAAAAGAAATGACCTCAGTAGAGGTGGGTTTTTCTTTTTAAACAGGTGTAAGAGATTGATTCAGTCAACACCAAGCAACACTAAAAATTCGACAATCAATAATTCTGCGCCAAGCAACTTGATCAGGGATTTGGCTAGAATCCCTTTGGCTAATCTCAATAAAGACCTTCCCAAAGACATCCTGATTTAGGCCATTCTCATCTAAATTAAGGTTTAGGCAGTCCTTTGCCTGACAGCAAATAAATGAAATGAAATGCTATACACACAAATAAAATTTTGCCTATTTGACAAAAGGAAAATGATCTGAAAGGTAATTTAGTGTGGTCAAAAATACAGTTCCAAAGGACAGTAATCACAAAACAGCACTTAAAAACCATTTTAGGGAAATGTCTAATTCCTACCTTCTGTCTAATCGGACTCTTCAATTTAACAACGTAGTGGGTAACAACTAAATTCAATCCACAACTAATTCTGATATTGCTAGTTTTTCTTTCTCTGCAGGCATACATACAGGTGTTAATGTTCTGCTTAAACTTGAAAGGAAAATAGTCTTTAAAACCGATGAATCCTTTATTGTGAATCTACTAGTGCCTGAAATTACGAATCCCCCTGGGGAGTGAGGTAAAAGAGTGTGCAAAATGGTTTCTGACACCCTGACCTAGAAGTTCTATGTTCCATACAAAATCCTTTTTTTTCCCCTTCTTTTCCATCCTGCTGATCTAGCTAGCAACATCCTATCAGGAATCACAGACACAAATCTAACCATTGTGCGGAAACTAAAATAATGGTCATCTAAAAACATGTATATATAAACATTAACTCTACTCAAAATACAACTTCCTTCCCTCCCCCCCTTCCTCCAAAGCATCACAAAGCTTTAAGCAGGATGAACACAAACATTTTAAGCCGTTCCATCGGGAAGGTGTGTTCTTGATTAGATTTATTTGATCCTGGAAATGTCTGGACATTCTGTAGAACACACTATAACTCGGGGTTTTTGCTAGAAACTTCTCGCTTAATGCCTATGTAATCAAATCCAGTCTCACTTGTATCTGAAATTAGCTAAATCCGCAGAAATCCATTGTAACTTTAAAAATAGTGAAGAGGAAAAAGAAATAACTACACCCGAAACTACGCATTCCAGTCCAACAGTTCAAGCACTATTTCGAGAAGGCAAGTAAAAATAAAGTCCCACGTCTCCCTCAGGAACAGAAAAAGGTTTTCATGGAGCGGCAGGGTCCAGACCGCGCGGTAGAACCCTCCCGACCCCGGCCACTCTGCCCCTTCCAGCGGCCTTAGCTCCAGCGAACCAGCCGCGAATCCAGGCCACTTAACCACCACGAAGCAAAAAGATGTTTATGGGTCTGGCAGATGCGTAACAGCTACTTAAATTCTAACACCGAAAAAAAGTATGATTAAGCAAGAGTTCCTACACCATATTCATCGATACGCTTCCTCCTCGCTGGAACCCACAAGAAAAGGGGAGCAACATGAACACCAGAGAGGGGTTTCCCCTTGTTTATTAGACTTAGGCAAATAGCTATATTTAACAATTCCTCCCGAAGGCCTGATGCCAGAGCGGTGGATCTCTTGAGAGGAAGGCACACAGGAAGCAGAAGGCACACCCGCTGCTTGGTGCAGGGCATTCATTCTCCCGGTGCAGCCAGAGCGGCGCTCGCCCCAGCACCTCGGCACTTTCCAAGCGCCAACCCGGGAAGCCTGCATCCCCACAGCCCAGCCCGCGCTGCCAACAAAGGCTGCATCTGCTTCTTCCAGGTGGGAAACCCCGCCGTCGGGGGCGGGGAGCTCGAGGTCTGCGCGGAGCCGCCCCCGGAGGGAGCCGCGCCGCACAGAGGTCCGGAGCTGAGGACCGCCGCCGGGGCCGCAGGGCGCAGAGGCTCGCAGTATCCCGGGGGAGGGCGGGCTGGGCGTCTGAGCCGCGCAGGGTCCCCAAAGGAGGTGGCGGCGCCGCGGGCGGGATGGGGGCTGGGGCGGCCAAGGCTGCCCGCCGCCCCCCGCGCCCCGCAGCCCCGATGCCTTTCATTTGGCCTCTGCGGCGGCGGAGGCAGCTCGACCTCCAGCGCTAAGCACTGCGCCAAGCAGGGGCGGGCGGGGGAGGCGCCGCCAGACCCGCCGCAGCGCCAGACCACCCCTCTCCCCCTTCTCCACGCCGCGCCCCCGGCCCGGCCGGACCCCGCCGCCCGCCAGTCCGTCCGCTCGCAGGCCGCGCTCGCACAGCGGGCGAAGGAGACTGCGCTTCGGCGCTCGCCGGGTCCCTACCTCGATGTAGCCGGCCAGTGCCGCGGCTGGCGCCGTGAGCCCGAGCAGCAGCAGGACCAGGAGCTTGCCGGTGGCCGTGGCGGCCGTGGTCCCGGTGGCCGCCATCCCTCGCCGGGTCGCTCTAGCGCTCGACTCTCAAGCTCACACACGAGGACTCGGAAGCCTTCCCCACCGCAACCCAGAAGCATCTGAAGCCTGTTCGCCGCCGCCCCGGGGGTTTTACACCAACCGGAACTGACTTCACAAGACCACGCCCTCTTTTTTCGGAGCCCAATGCCGGCCCATAGAGCCTCTCCAAGACACCGCCCCTTGTCCAACCCAAGCCCAATCAGGGAACAGAAGAGCCTGCACCTCCCGCCCGCCCCAACCGCGAGCCCCGCCAGGCCCCGCCTCCGGCCCCTGACGGCCCCGCCCCCGCCTGGGACCCTGCGTCCGCCTAGCGAGGGGGTGTGCGCAGGGCGCGTTGGGGCCAGCGACTCCGCGGAGGTTGGGGAATAGCTCTGGCCTCCCGTACGGTAAGAGATTATCTGGCCGCGCTGCGCCAGTGTGTCCGCCTGCAGCCTCCTGATTCGGGGACACGCCCCGCTCCCCTAGCCCTGCGGGGTTTGTTTCAGATTCCTTTGGGTACCGCCCTCTTTGAGGTTCTGAAAATTGTTTTATTAAAAACAGAATTAAAACATTTTGTTGTTGTTCCGAGGCCAGGCAGGTTAACCGAAGGCCATCCCCGAGGCTGGCGACCGGCTAAATGAGGGAGCTTTCCTCCTCTCCTGACCCCTGCGCTAGGCGTGCGAGTGTCAGAGCTCTGCTCGCCCAGAGCCGGGTTTGCCCTTTCCCCGAGACTGTGATGGGCGGTGTTTCCACGCTTTTGACCTCTGTTCCTTAGGCCTTATCCTTACCCTTTCTTCCCAGCAGCTACTAGAGCCAGGGATAGCTGCCTCTGTCTGGAGCCCAATGGGACGAGGACCACGTTGACCATAAAGCCCAGATGCCCTTCCTCCTGTGTTTTAGGGAAAGATCGTTTTGTTTGTCTTTCTTGCTCAGTTTAAGATCACTGGCAGAAGACCTGCTTCTCCGCTTTCTTGCTCCACGGCATTTCCACTTCAACTGGGAAAACGTTCTGCTGCCCTCATTTCACAACTGGCACTGTCTCGCCACTGCGAGGGCTCTGCTGGCTTTGTTTCCTTTCAATAGCCCTGTGATTTATACACCACCCTTAGCAGAGTCCTTGCTAGTCCCTTTAGGTTCAACCAAATAATAGAGAAGAGGGTCCCTACCCTAGGAAACAGAGAGTAAAAAGAAAGAGACAGTGTCCACAGAACAAACAGTGGAGGGGTGAGAAGTACCCTGGATTTTCCAGCCTTATTGCCTGACTGCCCAGTTCTTGGTGGTTAGACAGAGTCTGTCCCTATTTCCCAAAGACAACCCACGCCCTTTCATTTTAGAGCCCTTTGTATGCCTGCAATGCCCTCTGTCCATACTTACCTGTTGAAAACATTGTTATCCTTCCTCCTTCCTTCTGAATGCTATTTTCCATTAGGCCACTTGCTCCCACGGGGAGCAAGTTATGGCACTGATAAGAACTGAGGTATGGGAACCTACTGAGGAGGTCTCCTGCAGTAGAGACCTCCACACATGTTTGTGCAACCACACTGAAACCAATGATGCTGGGTTCTGGGCTCAGTTTTGGAACAGTTGCTATAACAATTTGTGTCCTTCCCACAAAGTTTCTACATGTTGAAGCCCTAACCCCCAGTGTGATGGCAGTAGGAGGTGGGGCCTGTGGGAGGTAATTAGGGTTAGATGGGGTCCTGAGGGTGGGGCCCTCATGATGGGATAAATGCCCTTAGAAGAAGGGGCCAGAGAGACACCCATGTAATACCGCAGTAGGAGGAGAGGAGAGAGCCCTCCATCTGGAACCAAATCAGTAGGCACCATGATCTTAGACTTCCCAGCCTCCCAAAAAGAAACATCTGTTATTTCAGCCACCCGGTGACTCCCTTTTCTTCTCTGCCATGTGTGGATATTACAAACCTGTCTCACTTCACCAATTTATGTGACTCAGTGAAAAGTGAATGTACAAGAGGGACAAGCAAGAAGAGACACACCTAAAAGGTGAGAGCAGTGTGAAGCAACATGTTACCAAGAGCAAGTTTCTGTGAAAGTATGTATGGAAACAGTATCAAGTGACTATGCAAGTTCCAGTTCTGTGGAACAGGCTCAGGGAGTCAGTTAGTCCTTCTGGGGTATGTTTCCTTGCCCACAAAAGGATCCCTAAAATTATTTGAATTTAAATGTTGAGAGAAAAGCAAATGAGATTACCTGAATTCAGAACAGCGGGCTTGCTCTTCTTCACGCTCTTGGGACTGTCTATTCAAGACTGAGTTCTCATAGCATGGGATGGGACCAGGAAATAAAGAGAAATGATTTAGGGAGTTTCAATCCAAAATTAAGTCCTAGAAGAAGTTTGTTTACATTTTCCGGTCACCAAAGGATCATTAAAAAGAGTGTATTGCCCCAAAGTAAATGATTTTGACTTTAAAATGCTACCCTCTTTTTATTAGGTTCATACGTAGTCCTATCATTCATTCTTAAGCAATAATTTTCCATCCTAACCCTGCTCATGTCAGTGACAAGTTGTTTGAGGAGTGCTATGTTTTCATTTTATTACCCTTAGTGCGCAAAAGGAAAAGTCTCTAAAACCACCTCCTCTTGTGTCTCTCTTCTTAAGAATCAGACATTCTTGGGAGTGCCTGGCTAGCTCAGTTGGTGGAGCTTGTGACTCTGAATCTTGGTGTTTTAAGTTCAAGCCCCACACTGGGTGTAGAGATGAAGTAAAATGTTTAAAAAAAAAAAAAGATGTTTGCTTAAAGAAGTATCTTCCATGTACCCTTAAGATGTGTGCATTTCACTGATGGGAAAAAAAGTAAAGTTCACGTCCCTCTGTGTATATACTTCCATGAGTAGTGTGACTGCATTCATCTGACACTTATTTATCCCACACCTGTTCAGGGTGAGGTAAGCCAGGCTAGAACAGTTGCTCCCAAATCAGGATGCTTTCCAAATCATCTAAGAAGATTTATAAAAAGGCAAAGTCCTAAGCTCCTACTTCAGAAGTTCTGAATCACTAAGCCTAAGTGACATAAGGAAATCGGTCTTTTTTTTTTTTTTTCTTAAAGTTTTCCAGGGAATTGTAATCCACTAGTACTTTTGAGAGCTTGACTCTTGAATATCACTGGAACTAGTAAAAAAAAAAAAAAATTTTTTTTAATTATGTGTAGTAACTAATTTAAAATTGCCAATGTTTTCCAAATAAAACATTAAATTAAGATACACTACGTATTACCTATAAACACTAACTCAAAAAGATATATGCATCCCTAAGTTTATTGCAACATTATTTATAATAGCCAAAATGTGGAAGCAGCCCAAAAGTCCATCTATAGATGAAGGAATGAAGATATGGTATATATGCATGCACACACACATATACACACGTAGTGGAATTTTAGCCATAAAATGTGAAATCTTGCCATTTGCAACAACGTGGGTGGATCTATGCTAAGTGACATAAGTCAGAGAAAGACAAATATTTTAGGATTTCCCTCATATGCAGAATTTAAGAAACAAAACAAAGAAAAAAGAGACAATAAAAAAAACAGACTCTTAAATATAGAGAATAAACTGATGGTTACCAGAGAGAGATGGGTAGCGCGATGGGTAAAAGAAGTGAAGGGGATAAAGAGAACCCCTGTGGGCGCCTGGGTGGTTCAGTTGGTGAAGTGTCAGCCTTCTACTCAGGTTGTGATCCCAGGGTCCTGGTATGGAGCCCTACATCAGGATCCCTGCTCAATGGGAAATCTGCTTCTCACTCTCCCTATGCCTCTCCCCCCAGCTTGTGCTCTCACTCTCTCTCTCAAACAAATAAGTAAAATCTTGGGTCACCTGGGTGGCTCAGTTGGTTAAGCAACTGCCTTTGGCTCAGGTCATGACCCTGAATCCCAGGATCAAGCCCAACATCCAGCTTTCTACTTGGCAGGGAGTTTGCTTCTCCCTCAGCCCTCTCCCCTCTCATGCTCTCTCTCTCATTCTCTCTCTCTCTCAAATAAATTTTTTTAAAAATCTTTAAAAAAAAAAAAAAACACTAAAATGGGGCGCCTGGTTGGCTCAGTCGGTAAAGCATGTGACTCTTGATCTTGGGGTTGTGAGTTCTAGCCCCAGATACAACCCTGTATCATCACCACTGTTTCATTAAGAAAAAAAAACTTCTTTAAAAAGATTATTTATTGGGCGCCTGGGTGGCTCAGTGGGTTAAGCTGCTGCCTTCGGCTCAGGTCATGATCTCAGGGTCCTGGGATCGAGTCCCGCATCGGGCTCTCTGCTCAGCAGGGAGCCTGCTTCCTCCTCTCTCTCTCTCTCTCTGCCTGCCTCTCTGCCTACTTGTGATCTCTCTCTGTCAAATAAATAAATAAAATTGAAGATTAGTTGACCATAGAGTTGAGGGTCTATTTCTGGGCTCTCTATTCTGTTCCATTGATCTATGTGTCTGTTTTTGTGCCAGTACCATGCTGTCTTGATGATGACAGCTTTTTTTTTTTTTTTTTTTTTTTTGTAATAGAGCTTGAAGAATTGTGATGCCACCAACGTTGGCTTTCTTTTTCAATATCCCTTTGGCTATTTGAGGTCTTTTCTGGTTCCATATAAATTTTAGAATTATTTGTTCCATTTCTTTGAAAAAGATGGATGGTACTTTGATAGGAATTGCATTAAATGTGTAGATTGCTTAGGTAGCATAGACATTTTCACAATATTTATTCTTCCAATCCAGGAGCATGGAACATTTTTCCATTTCTTTGTGTCTTCCTCAATTTCTTTCATGAGTACTTTATAGTTTTCTGAGTATAGATTCTGTGTCTCTTTGGTTAGGTTTATTCCTAGGTATCTTATGGTTTCGGGTGCAATTGTAAATGGTATTGACTCCTTAATTTCTTTCTTCTGTCTTGTTGTTGGTGTAGAGAAATGCAACTAATTTCTGTGCATTGATTTTATATCCTGACACTTTACTGAATTCCTGTACAAGTTCTAGCAGTTTTGGAGTGGAGTCTTTTGGGTTTTCCACATATAGTATCATATCATCTGCGAAGAGTGATAATTTGACTTCTTCGTTGCCGATTTGGATGCCTTTAATTTCCTTTTGTTGTCTGATTGCTGAGGCTAGGACTTCTAGTACTATGTTGAATAGCAGTGGTGATAATGGACATCCCTGCCATGTTCCTGACCTTAGCGGAAAAGCTTTCGGTTTTTTTCCATTGAGAATGATATTTGCGGTGGGTTTTTCATAGATGGCTTTGATGATATTGAGGTATGTGCCCTCTATCTTCGACAAAGCAGGAAAGAATGTCCAATGGAAAAAAGACAGCCTCTTCAATAAATGGTGCTGGGAAAATTGGACAGCCACATGCAGAAAAATGAAATTGGACCATTTCCTTACACCACACACAAAAATAGACTCAAAATGGATGAAGGACCTCAATGTGCAAAAGGAATCCATCAAAATCCTTGAGGAGAACACAGGCAGCAACCTCTTTGACCTCAGCCGCAGCAACATCTTCCTAGAAACATCGCCAAAGGCAAGGGAAGCAAGGGCAAAAATGAACTATTGGGATTTCATCAAGATCAAAAGCTTTTGCACAGCAAAGGAAACAGTTAACAAAATCAAAAGACAACTGACAGAACGGGAGAAGATATTTGCAAACGACATATCAGATAAAGGACTAGTGTCCAAAATCTATAAAGAACTTAGCAAACTCAACACCCAAAGAACAAATAATCCAATCAAATAATCCAATGGGCAGAGGACATGAACAGACATTTCTGCAAAGAAGACATCCAGATGGTGAACAGACACATGAAAAAATGCTCCATATCACTCGGCATCAGGGAAATACAAATCAAAACCACAATGAGATATCACCTCATACCAGTCAGAATGGCTAAAATCAACAAGTCAGGAAATGACAGATGCTGGTGAGGATGTGGAGAAAGGGGAACCCTCCTACACTGTTGGTGGGAATGCAAGCTGGTGCAACCACTCTGGAAAACAGCATGGAGGTTCCTCAAAATGTTGAAAATAGTACTGCCCTATGACCCAGCAATTGCACTACTGGGTATTTACCCTAAAGATACAAACGTAGTGATCCAAAGGGGCACGTGCACCCGAATGTTTATAGCAGCAATGTCCACAATAGCCAAACTATGGAAAGAACCTAGATGTCCATCAACAGATGAATGGATAAAGAAGATATGGTATATATGCACAATGGAATACTATGAAGCCATCAAAAGAAATGAAATCTTGCCATTTGCGACAACATGGATGGAACTACAGCGTATCATGCTTAGCAAAATAAGTCAACCAGAGAAAGACAACTATCATATGATCTCCTTGATATGAGGAAGTGGTGATGCAACATGGGGGCTTAAGTGGGTAGGAGAAGAATCAATGAAACAAGATGGGATTGGGAGGGAGACAAACCATAAGTGACTCTTAATCTCACAAAACAAACTGAGGGTTGCTGGGGGGAGGAGGGTTGGGAGAAGGGGGGTGGGGTTATGGACATTGGGGAGGGTATGTGCTTTGGTGAGTGCTGTGAAGTGTGTAAACCTGGCGATTCACAGACCTGTACCCCTGGGGATAAAAATATATGTTTATAAAAAATTAAAAATTTAAAAAGTAAAAATAAAAATAAAATAAATAAACAAAATCTTAAAAAAAAAAAGAAGAGTCAGACACTAAACCAAGATACTCAGGCACCCTAAGAAAAGAACATTTAATAGCAAAAAACTAAGAATGGTCACATTAAAAATTTTGAAGTTGGATACAATGAACTTTTAGACAACTTACTACATTGCCTTTGTTTTTCTCATTACAATCAGAATGGTGAACATTTCATAATGGAACAGTCCCGGTCCAACACAGGATGGAATGTTGCGGTACTGAAAATAAATATGAACCAGTTATATGTCTTGTCCTTGGCCAAAACTGATAGCCTTTAAATATGTCACATCCAGAATGCATCCCCCACACACACACACAATCCCTACCCCATCCATAACTGACTCAGTATTTACGACTTGGTTCAAGTATCACCTGTTCATGAAAGTTTTTTGGTCCTCCCCTTCTTCTCAGTTTGTGCACCTCCTTTATGCTCCCCAGAATATTCTGTACACACCTCTGACATACAATTGGTAAACCCAATATTCATCATTTATTTTCTTTACTGTCATCTTAATTATATCACGAGTCCTTAGAGGGAAGGAACTATGTTCTCCTCATTTCTGTACCTCCACCATCTAACATAGTACTTGAACTTCTATTAAGCCTTCAAAAAATATTTGCTGAATGGATGCAGAACTAAATGAGCTTTACAATCTAGCAGAGACAATAAAACATGTGCATGCATATAGCGATAGAAACTCATAAATGACCTACAGGAGAAAAACGTGTCTTTCTTATGGAATGAAGAGAAGGAAGAAGTTGGTTAGATCTGACTAGGGACATCAGACAAGGCTTACAGAGGAGGTTATATCTGAGATTTCCTGGAATGGACACAGGAATGTGCACATACAGGGCCAGGAGAGAACAAGAGTATAGAAGGAACCATGTGAGCAAAGGCACAGCACGGAAAAAACCTGAGACATGAAGAGGATGTGTGAGTATTTCACTAATCAGAGAGCAGAGTTTGTAATAAACAGCAGAGGTAAGATGGGTTTACCTAAAAGAGAAACCACAGAAGCCTTTGGATTAATATATAAGTAGAGTTGGCTCTCGGGCAAATTGAGTAGGATGGTCATAGAAGGAATAAGCTAGAGCCTAAAGGCAAGGAGGCCAACTTGGTGCCTATTGTGCTATTGGGGAAAGAGTAAATAGAGGCAGAACTACAAGAAATGCAGCAGGATTGGAAAGGAGACAGCTGCAGAAGACAAGTCATTGGCCCCAGGAGTCAGCAGGACTCCCCTGACATTTTATTTTTTTAAAGAATTTATTTATTTATTCTAAGAGAGAAGAGAGAGCATGAGCTGAGAGGGGAGCAGAAGGAGAAGCAGACTGCACTGACTGGGGAACCCAGTGGGGGGCTCAATCCCAGGATGCTGGGTCAGATGACCCCAGCCGAAAGCAGATGTTTAACATACTGAGCTACCCAGGCACCCTGAGATTACTTTTAAAACAAGGATTTAAGGTCTTCTGATCATATCATACTAACCAACTCCCTACCAGATATCAGAAAATATTAGTTTAGGGGCACCTGGGTGGCTCGGTCATTAAGTGTCTGCCTTCAGCTCAGGTCATGATCCCAGGGTCTTAAGATCGAGCCCTGCATCAGGCTCCCTGCTCAGCAGAGAGCCTGCTTCTTCCTCCCCACTCCTCCTGCTTGTGCTCTCTCTCTCTCCTTATGTATCTCTCTGTCAAATAAACACAGTATTTAAAAAAATATATTAGTTTAATAAATCTCTCAATGGAGGGGTGCCTGGGTGGCTCAGTTATTAAGCATCTGCTTTCAGCTTAGGTCATGATCCCAGGGTCTTGGGCTCGAGCCCTATATCAGGCTCCCTGCTTGGCGGGAAGCCTGCTTCTCCCTCTCTCACTCCCCCTGCTGTGATCCCTCTCTCTGTGTGTCTCTCTCTGTCAAATAAATGAAATCTTAAAAAAAAAAAAAAAATCTCTCAGTGGATACATGGAAAATATATCAACGGCTAGCCATTCTTAATGTAGCTTTGTGATATCTTCTAAAATCACATTTCCGTTACTAAGCTGAGAAGTCAGTCTATAAAAATGTGACTCCAGAGGAGTTAGAAAGTAAGCCAGATGAACCATATTCCTCTCCTGCTTAGAAGGCTTCCGTGTTCCTTCCGCCACTGAGGTTAAACAGGTGCAGTCACTTCTCAAAGGGACATTCGGCTTGAAGCAGAACAGGTTTAACCGTTTCTGAGTTACACCTTCACTGCACAACTAGGTAATTAAGATTTAAATATTTTAATTTATAAAGCCTTTCTCCTACCTCCAGGTCTAGACTGAAAGAAGAATTTGGTTTCCAAACAATTCAAGTAGACAAAAAAACCGACTACATTAAATCAATACAGAGCCCCCACATTGGGAATGCCAGAGCAGGGTCTAGGCATGGAAAGGAATCCAGCCCTAGTACACACGTCAGTGTCTTTTGTTTTCAAAGGTAATATTGATTCAACTGATCACAATCTGGGTATGTAGGTGTGTCTGAAATAAAATGCCTGAAAAACAATTGTAGACACACTACACATAAGACTATGTTTTGTTTTACTGGTGAACTGGTTTACAAACTTGAGGCAAACAAGTTGTGTAAGGCCCCAAACGTAGACAATCCTAGGTGCCCTAGTAAAGACAAACTATGTCAGATCGTTAGGGTTCCTGCCCAGACCATGAAGGATACCCAGAGCAAAAGGGTGTCCCCAAAGCTTACTCCATATTAGCTCTGCAGAAAAGCTGCCTCTGATAGCAGACCCCTTTTGGAGACAATGTTATCGCACGTGGTCCTGCCTGTTTACCATTCTTCATTTGTTGTTGTTCTGAGTATTCATTTGAAAGAAGACATCCCAGGGCTCCTGGAAGGCTCAGTGGGTTGGATGTCTGCCTTGGGCTCAGGTCACAATCCCAGGGTCCTAGGATCAAGCCTTAAGTTGGGCTCCCTGCTCAGCCAGGAGTTGGCTTCTCCTCCTCCCTCTGCCTGCCACTCTCCCTGCTTATTCTCTCTCTCTTTCTCTCTGTCAAATAAATAAGTAAAATCTTTAAAATGAAAAAAAAAAAAAAGAATGAAAGGAGTCATCCTATTTCTTGTACCTGATCTGTTCTGCCTTTATGTTATGGCTATTTTCCCAGCTGCCTATAATGATGCCACATTTTTTAGGGCTCTTGGTTGGGGCTTCTTTGAATTATTTCTTCTGCTTCAGTGCAGAAAATATAAAATAATGATAAAACCCTCAGTGCTGGGAACTGCTGGCTCTGAAAGTTCTTATTGTTGCGGATTTCTACATGGCACTTGCTTTTCAGAAAAACTGATGTGAAATTACTGAGCTTGAGAAGCTGCCAATCAAAGAATTTGAAGATTTTTGGGTGATCTTTCTATGCTGAGCAGAAGTCCTTTCTCCAAGTTCCGTCCATAATGGAAGGGTGGAGAAACTCACAGCTCTATGGTTAGAAAGCCTGTCTTTTTATTGAGCTAGCCTTCATCACGTATTTGAAGATGATCGTCATATCCCATTCTGCCCTCCCTGTTCTCAAGACTTTAATGGAAACAGGATCATTTCTGTAACCATTATACTTACATCTGTTTCCATGTATTATATACTGCTATATACATTCCAAATTACCAATCAGCCTCTTAAAATGTGGTCTTGAAAACTGGACACAGTACTTCACATGCCATGTGGAGTACAGTGGTCTTTTCTTAGGCACTGTGCATTTTATTAATATAGCCTAACATTTCCTGATGAGACATCAATACCAAAGTCATGTAATAATTCATTTAACAGGCATTTATTGAGCACCTACAGTATGCCATGTACACCGGTTCTGGCTGGCAGGTGTCAGTCAAGTGAGTGTGAGCCAAGCTAAGGCATCAGTCTAGGTACTGACATGGCAGCAAGAAGTGGCGTGACATCATAGGGGAATGACAGAGAAAAGAGAGGTCATGAAGAACAAGAATGCTCAGCCAAAGATTTTGAAATCTGTCTTGATAGCCACTGGGGAAAACAAAACGGTTGTCAGATTTGCATTTTAGGAAAATCACTCGCCAGCAGGACAGACTGGGGATAGGCTAGGACAGGAGTCTATTGAAATAATCCAGGAAGGTGCAGTGGGAGCCTGAACCCAAGCTAGTAAAGTAGAAATGCAGAGGAGGGTTAACATAGGGATTAGAAACTGCTCCACCTGATGCCTTGGGATACACAGAAGAAATGCACCCTGGGGAAAAGGCAGGGCATTGTAGCAAATAACACAGTGGTTAAAGCAGGGACTTTAGATTGAGATGAATTCCAAGGCCTGAATCCTTGCTCTATAATTTCTGAGTGTGTGACTTTAAATGACTTAATTTCATCAAAGCTCAGTATTCTCTTTGCAAAATAGGATAAGATCACCTTTTTAGCAGAGATCCTATAAAGACTCAATGGAATAATGGATAAAGTAGGTATGTGTTTTGCCCAGTGCATATCATGTAACTGCTTCATACAGGACAGCAGGGAATTGTAGTCGGTTGTATCTGCTGGTACTGATCATGCTGGTATAATTCAGCGAAACAGAAAATGCAGGGGGAAGAGCAAATTTGGGGAAGAGATAATGATATTAAGACAGTAGCTCATATTTGTATAGTGCTTTTCAATTTTCAAGTTTCTTTTCTATCCATTATCTCATTTCATCTTCAAAAGAACCCTGTAAGGCTTACTTATTTCATTTCTAGGACTCCATCCTAGGAAAATCATCCAAAATGAGAATAAATCATAGAAAAATGCTTGTGAGAGATGGTAAATTTTTAAAAAGCAAAATGCAAAATTATGTGTATAGAATAATTCCAATTACACATTTAAAGTAGGCTGGAAGAAAACAAACCAACATATTGGATTTGGGGTGGGGGGTTGGGATAGTGGTATTGTAAAGGATTGTTCTATTCTTAATGTATTTCTGCATTTTTCAAATTTTTTAGAACACATATATATTACTTTGGTAATGGAGGAAGAAATGATTCACTTCTCCCTTGTTTTTCTTTGTCTTATCAACGATGGTCTAGAGGTGACTTGATGGCTCCATTGGTTAAGCGGTTACCTTCGGCTCAGGTCATGATCCCAGGGTCTTGGGATGGAGTTCCAAATTGGACTCCCTGTTCAGTGGAGAGGCTGCTTCTCCCTCTCCCTTTGCCTGCTGCTCTGCCTACTTGTGTTCTCTCTGTCAAATAAATAAATAAAATCTTAAAAAAAAAAAAAAAAAAGGAAAGGAAGATCAGTTTGCGGGGCGCCTGGGTGGCTCAGTGGATTAAAGCCTCTGCCTTCAGCTCAAGTCATGATCCCAGAGTCCTGGGATCGAGCCCCACATCAGGCTCTCTGCTCAGCAGGGAGCCTGCTTCCCTTCCTCCCCCTCTGCCTGCCTCTCCACCTACTTGTGATTTCTCTCTGTCAAATGAATAAATAAAATCTTTAAAAAAAAAAAAAGAAGATCAGTTTGCCATTATTATCTGTGCTTTATAATTATAATAGAAGTATTCTATTGATAACAACCGTAACTAACACATATGGGCCTTACTACATGCCAGCCACTGTCTTAAGAATCTTACAGATACTAAGTTCAGATGTGAATTTAGAATTTATTAGAGTTGTAACATTTTTATGTTTGGGGCTATAAATAACAGAAATATCTATTCAAACTGGCTTAAACAAAACTAATATTTGTTGGCTTACATGATGGGAAAAATCTAGAGCTAAAGGGGTAGAGATCAGACATGGTTCCAACCAGCACTTCATCTCACATCTCCATGATTCTCCTGGTCCTCCTCAGGAGGCAGCTTTATTCACAGGCCAAGAATGAGTCATTTGCAAAAATTTCAGATCCTATGTTATACCAGCCCAAGAAATTGTCCAGAACGAAAGACAGCTTCTGTCCGAGCCTTCTAAACAAGAGCCCTGAGATTCTCCGGCTGAACAACTTAGGCCACGTGCCCTCTCCTGAATTAATAACGAGGGGATGGGGTGTGAGTACAGGCAAAAATAATGTGCTAAATGTCTCGAATCAACCAGGACGTCCAGTATTTGGATGTGAGGGCAATATGGAAGAAGGGTGATAACTAAATGAAAATAGAATATGAAGGGAGAATTGGGAAAATGATACTAGGTAGAAAATAAACAATGTCAATTAATCATGTTTCTCAACAATTTAGCTTGGATCTTACTGATAGCTAAACCACAAATTTCATCTTTCCTCCTTCTCAAATGACCTTCCTGGGAGGCTTGTTTTGTTTATTTATTTGTTATTCTGTGCATCATTGAATACATGTTGATTAAGTGTCTATGAAACCCCTCATCTTTTTTTTTTTTAATTTTATTTAGTTATTTATCAGAGAAAGAGAAAGTGAGCCTGAGCAGGAAGGATAATGAGGGACTTGATCCCAGCACCCTGGGATTGTGACCTGAGCCAAAAGGAGCCCCTTAGCCAACTGAGCCACTCAGTAGTCCCTACACTCCTCATCTCTAAAATTATTTGAAAACTCCCTGGGGCTAATAATACATTATATGTTAATTAAAAAAATAAAAATTTTTAAAAAATTACTTGAAAACCTTTGAGCTGAAGATAAGATGTAGAACAAGCTAATAGGACATATTCTTCCTTGGCTTATATTGTTCATTTGTTGTTTCAATTAAGAGATGTCTAAAAAAGGGGCGCCTGGGTTGCTCAGTTGTTGAGCGTCTGCCTTCGCCTTAGGTCATGATCCCAGGGTCTTGGAATCAAGCCCCGCATCAGGCTCCCTGCTCAGCGGAGAGCCTGCTTCTTCCCCTCCCCGCCTCCCACCTGTGTTCGCTCTCTTGCTGTGTCTCTCTCTGCAATTAATAAATAAAAATCTTTTAAAAAAGAGAGAGAGAGAGAGATGTCCAATAAATAAATAAATAAATAAATAAGAAGAAGAAAAGGAGAGGAAAAAAAAAAAGAAAATATCAGACACAGAGAGATAAAGAGAATTCAGAGAGAGAGGGAATTCAGTTAGCTTCTCGGGGAGCCTCAACAGAGAAGGTCAAGAAGCAGACTCCAAAGTCTAGTTCTTGTTTATGTTTGTTTGTTTGTCTGTTGTTTTGGTCTGTTTTTTATATAATAGCTTTACTGAGATGTAACTCACCTATTGTACAATTCACCCATTGAAAGTGTGCACAGTTTAATGTGTTCTTAGTATATTCACAGATTTGTGCAGCTATTACCACAATCAACGTTAGAACACTTTTATTCCACAAAAAAGAAACACCAAACCCATAACTTGTCCCTCCATTTCCCCCAGCTTCCCTCCCCCCGTCATTAGCAACCATTAATCTACTTTCCATATCTATAGATTTGTCTTTTCTAGACATTTCATCTATATGGAATCTTAAAATACCTAGTTCTTATTTTATTTTATTTTTATTTAAAGATTTTATTTATTTATTTGAGAAAGAGAGAGAAAGTGAAGTGAGAGAGAGAAAGAGAGAGCAGAAGTCGGGGGAGGAGTAGAGACAGAGGGAGAAGCAATTCTCCGCTAAGCAGGGAGCCCAATGTAGAGCTTGGATCCCAGGACCCGGGGATCATGACCCCAGCTAATGGCAGACGCTTAACTGACAGAGCCACCCAGGCACCCTAATACTTGGTCTTAAAAAAAAAAAATCCGTGGTCAGGGTACCCGGGTGGCTCAGTTGGTTAAGCATCTGTCTTTGGCTCAGGTCATGATCCCAGGGTGCCAGAACTGAGCCCTGCATTGGGCTCCCTGCTTGGCAGGAAGCCTACTTCTCCCACTCCCAGGTTTATGTTCCCTTTCTCACTGTCTCTCTCTCTCAATATATGTAATTAAATAAATAAATAACTATCTTAATAATAAGAAATAAATGATATCTTAAATAAATAAAATCTTTTAAAAATTAAAAAATAAAGAGAATACATTAATTGACAATGTAGTTCAAAGTTCAGGAGATGGATGCCTGGGTGGCTCAGTTGTGTAAAGTTATTCCGGAGAGATAAACGCAACATCAGGCAAAGTGGGTGCAAGGCAAGATTTACTAAAAACACTCTCCGGCGGGGCACCTGGGTGGTTCAGTGGGTTAAAGCCTCTGCCTTGGGCTCGGGTAGTGATCCCGGGGTCCTGGGATCTAGTCCCGCATCGGGCTCTCTGCTCACCAGGGAGCCTGCTTCCCTTCCCCTCTTTCTCTGCCTGCCTCTATGCCTACTTGTGATCTCTGTCTGTCAAATAAACAAATAAAAATCTTAAACAAACAAACAAACAAACAAAAAAAACCCACTCTCCGGCGAAGTTTCAGGGCTCAGGAGAAGGGGAGCCAGGAAAGTTGCGCTGGGAGGAGGTGGGCAATGTCTGGACGACTCTGGAAAGCAGAGTGGCGGAAGTCGCGCCCAAGGCAGGGAGGAGGGGGTTTTTAAGGGGTCTTGGGGAAAGCTCAGGGATCTTTTGGCAAGTTTCCCTTATTTGGATATTTCGCCTGCTCGTAGGGGTCCCATTGGTCCATTGGAGCCCCCCGGGGGGGGGGGGGGGTCTCAGATTTCTGCTTGTCAGGGTCCCATTGGTCCATGGGAGCCCAGGGCGGGAGGGTGTCAGATTCCTGCTTGGGCCTTTGTTCTCCTGTCTGAGCTCAGGTTTTATGGCAGGAACTTTACCCATGTTAAATAGCCCTTTCTGCCAGCCCAACAAGTTGGTTAAGCGATTGCCTTCCACTGAGGTCATGAACCTGGAGTCTGGAGATCTAGTCCCACATAGGGCTCCCTGCTCAGTGGGGAGTCTGCTTCTCCCTCTGACCCTCCCCCTTCTCATGCTGTCTCTCTCATTCTCTCTCTTTCAAATAAATAAATAAAACCTTTAAAAAACAACAACAACAAAGTTCGGGAGACTAGAATACTCAGTATTATTTGGGAAAATCCTTTCCAACATCAAGATAGGAGAAACTGAAAATTACTTTAATTTTTAATTTAACACAACTCTCTGTGGCTTACAGAGACTAGAAAAATTATTCCAAGTTATGTAGAAAATAGGTAGAAACAACAGGATTTGCACCCCGGTCTACCTCTTTCCAGAACCGTCTCTCTTAAGTACTAGGCTACACACATATTGCTTAAACGCCACCAAATATTTTACTGTCCATTTGTTGGAAATGAATGTGTCCCATAATTTCACCCACAACACTATTCTAAGCAGATGGCTATTTAATCAGTGTATGCTGAATTTCAGTAGATTTACTCGCAAAAGGCACTGTGGTATTCAAATTATGGAGGCGCTTTGATGTGGCTCTCTCTCTACTGACTTTTTGTGAGAAGTTGTTCCTGATCACATTTTCTGGCACACCTCCTTAAAAGCACAGTCAGCAGCATTCAAAGCAGCTCCTGGAGGCCTGCCCTACAGGGACTTTTGATGATGTGTGTACTATTTTGAGATAAAAAGGGTTCTACATCCAGCAACCCAGAAACACATTCTAAATCAGCTTTTAAATCCCTCCTTGTTTTACATGAGGAAGGCTGCTGAGGACTTGAGTTGTTTCCAGGTACGCCGTAGTAAACTGGGTTTCACTCCTTTTGGGGATGGGTTGCAGACCAGACAAGGAGCTAATCACCATGGAGTGACTAAAACTACCGTCATGGGGATGCCTGGGTGGCTCAGTGAGTTAAAGCCTCTGCCTTCAGTTCAGATCATGATCCCAGGGTCCGGGATCCAGCCCTGCATCGGGCTCTCTGCTCAGCGGGGAGACTGCTTCCCCTTATCCCTTTGCCTGCCTCTCTGCCTACTTGTGACCTCTATCTGTCAAATAAATAAATAAAATCTCTAAAAATTATTTTTAAATAAATAAATAAATAAAACTACCATCATGCCTTCAGATGCTGCTAATCTTGGAATGACCAGATTTCCTCCTGATCTTTTCAGAAAAGGAAGGTTGTTCCCACCTGTACTTTGTTCGTATTCACACATTAAATGACACAACCATGATAAACTATTATGAAATAAAGATTCAGCTTGAGAAGTTTTGTTCAATTTTTTAGATGTAAGAATAGTATTGTGGTTTTGTGAGAAAAAATTTTTTTCCCTTTGTTACACATACTAAAGAGTGCTTAGGGGTGAAACAGAAGAGTAAGAGTTTGCCCCTAAATGAAAAGCAGACAATATTGAATATTTGATACAAATAACTTAAAAATGATTAACTGTTACTTGAAACACTGAGATGTGACCAGGTATGCAATCTTTCAGATAGAAATTATTTATACTGAAGTGCATAGAGAAATAAAGTATAAAGCAAATGTATCAACTGACATAACTGGTGAGTTTAAGTGATACTTGGATACCACAAGATCAAGTTAACATCACCAAATAAAAAGATTGTTACTGTTTCAAGTTGTAAAGACTGATGTATGGAGCAATAACCTATCCTTACAAGCAAAGTTATTCTTGTAGTGGTTGTTTTTAATCTTTGGCTCTGGGCTGCTGCCCTGGACAGATTATGGTTGAAGTTTTCAGGATCTATAAGGTTGAATTTAGAGTAACAAAAGGTGCAAATAGGACTAAGGATTCTTGCCTTCAAGAAGAGGTGAAGAATGGCTTTCTATCTAATTCTCTATCATGTCATCTGCTCGTTCTTTTTTTTTTTTTTAAGATTTTATTTATTTATTTGACAGAGAGAGACACAGCGAGAGAGGGAACACAAGCAGAGAGAGAGGGAGAAGCAGGCTTCCCTCAGATCAGAGAGCCTGATGCAGGCAGGGCTCGATCCTAAGACCCTGGGATCATGACCTGAGCCAAAGGCAGACGCTTAATGACTGAGCCACCCAAGTGCCCCTTGCTAGTTATTTCTAAAAATTTCTTGGATGTCTAATCCTGAATTCTGTTGTTTTCTTTCATTCAGCTATCTTATAAGTGAATTCTCATTTGAGTTCAGAGGTGTCTGATGGAAGTCTAAGTCAGTTCTCAACCTCCATCTACTTTATGTGTTATTCATGACCTCATAGTTCCTCAAACTATTCACTCTCTTTTTAGCCATAACCTTGAGGAAATGCAAGGATCTATCTATCTATCTATCTATTTATTTTAAGTAAGCTCTAAGCACAATGTGGAGTTGAATACACAGCCTCCAGATCAAGAGTCACATGTTCTACCAACTGAGCCAGCCAGGCACCCCAAGTATAGATGGATGGATGGATGAATGGATAGATGGTTAGATAGACAGATCGATTGATTTTTTTTTTAAGATTTTATCTTTAAGTGGGGTGCCTGGGTGGCTCGTGGGTTAAGCCGCTGCCTTCAGCTCAGGTCATGATCTCGGGGTCCTGGGATCAAGTCCCACATCGGGCTCTCTGCTCAGCAGGGAGCCTGCTTCCCTCTCTCTCTCTCTCTGCCTGCCTCTCTGCCTGCTTGTAATCTCTCTCTGTCAAATAAATAAATAAAATCTTAAAAAAAAAAAAAAGATTTTATCTTTAAGTAATCTCTACACCCAATGTGGGGCTTGCAACCCTGTGATCAAGAGTCTCGTGCTAAAAAAAAAAAAAAAAAAAAAAGGAGTCTCGTGCTAGGAGTACCCAGGCAGCTTAGTCGGTTAAGCCTCTGCCTTCTGCAGGTCATGATCCCAGGTCCTTTTTTTAACATCAGTGCTACCCCTGCTTGAGAAAACCTGACAAAAGGAGATTTGGAAGTGATGGGAAAAAAAGGCACAGGTAAGATAGAAAAAATCAAAGTGAGACAATTAGTTCAAGTGAATGTTAGGGATTGTTTGCGGTTTTTCATTATTTAAACTCCATTTCTTTTTTTTAAAGATTTTATTTATTTATTTGACAGAGAGAAATCACAAGTAGTCGGAGAGGCAGGCAGAGAGAGAGAGAAAGAGAGAGGGAAGCAGGCTCCCTGCTGAGCAGAGAGCCCGATGCGGGACTCGATCCCAGGACCCTGAGATCATGACCTGAGCCAAAGGCAGCGGCTTAACCCACTGAGCCACCCAGGCGCCCTAAACTCCATTTCTAATAAAAAACTAAGGCAGTGCCACTTGTCTGCTGCACACTTCATAGATACCTCAGAATTTCCCGAGTTAGTAGTTATTTTTGTTTGCCACTAAGTCGGTTTGAATAATTGAGCGTTAATCAACATTAAGGAGGGGCGCCTGGGTGGCTCAGTCATTAAGCGTCTGTTTTAAGCTCAGGTCATAATCCCAGGGTCCTAGAATCGAGCCCTGCATAGGGCTCTCCACTCTCAGCAGAAAGCCTGCTGTGTTTCCTCTCACTGTGTCTTTCTCTGTCAAATAAATAAATAAAGTCTTAAAAAAAAAAAGCATTAAGGAAGACTGGAAGTTCTCAAGCAATTGCTGGCATTTTAAATACAAACAGGCTAGGGACACCTGGGTGGCTCAATTGGGTAAGCTGCTGGCTTTGGCTCAGGTCATAATCCCAGAGTTGTGGGATCGAGGCCTGTATCGGGCTCCCTGCTCGGTGGGGAGCCCGCTTCTCCTTCTCCCACTCCCCCTGCTGTGTTCCCTCTCCATGTGTCTCTCTATGTCAAATAAATAAAATAAAAAAGAAAAAATTGCAGGAGCACCTGAGTGGCTCAGTCAGTTAAGCATCTGACTATTCCAGCTTGGGTTATAGTCTCAGGGTCAAGAGACAGAGCTCTAGGTCTGGCTCCCCATTCAGTGCGGAGTCTGCTTGAGATTCTCTCTCTCCCTCTCCTTCTTCCCCCTGCCCTCCTCATGCTCACTGTCTCTCTAAAACAAATAAATAAAATCTTTAAAATAAAATGGGTTTACAATTCTGCTAGATCTGATTTGCAAAAACAAAAGAAAGAAGCGCAATCCTGTTATATTCCGCATTGGGAAGATTATTCTTAGAGTATTGTGTACAGTTTTGTTTTCCCTAATTGAAGAAAGATGTGCAACAACTTGGGAATAGTCCCCCAAAAAATCAAGTAAAACATTCATAGGCTAGAAAATAAGCCATATGGAATTTGTCATCCAGATATACTCACACAAATATGAAATAGTGAATGTTCAAGTCTATTCATGACAGCATTGTTTACGATGACAAAAGGTTGAAATCCACCTAAAAGTTCATCAATATGAGACTGGTTAGATGAATTATAGTGCAACCATACGGTGGTATTTACTGTAGCTGTAAAAAAAGATCAAGGAAACTCTTTATATTGTGTTGTGGAAAGAGCTCTAAGACATACTATTAAGTGAAGCAAGCAAACATAGTAAAGAGTGAAAGGAGATGCGGAGCTTGGCTGGCTTAGTTGGTGGAACATGTGACTCTTGATCTCGGGGTTGTGAGTTTGAGCCCCGTTCAGGGCAGAGATCACTTAAAAACAAAATCTTAAAAAAAAAAAAAAAAAAGACAAGGGACACCTGGGTAGCTCAGTTGGTCAGTTGGTCAACAGTCTGCCTTTGGCTCAGGTCATGAACTCAGGGTCCTGGGATTGAGTCCCATTTCAGGCTCTCTGCTCAGCAGGAACCTTCTTCTCCCTCTCTCTGTGCCCGTCCCACTGTTTCTGCTGTCACTTTCTCTCAAATAAATAAATAAAATCTTTTTTAAAAAGGAAAAGAAGGAATGATATATTTATATCATATATATGACAGGTATATTTATATATCTGTATGCATAAACACAATCTCTGCAAGTAGACACAAGAACTCAATGATAGTGACTACTCATAAAAGGTAGGTGAGAATTAGATGGATGGCAGATGTAGGGGTAAAGAGACTTTTCATATTACAGCTTTTTATACTTTGGGGGTTTTATTTTTGCAAATATGGCACTTATTTAAAAACCAAATAGATTATTTAAGTGGACAGCAGATAAGAAACAATATGAAGAATGGCAAGGGGGATGAAGGTTTAAATCGTGTCTACATTTGTGAAGAGCCCAAGTAACACCTCTCATCTGAGTATCTCCGTGATCAGTGTAAATGACCACATGGTTAATTCAGCTGCAATGAATGAATTGATTGTGCTGTAAAACAGCTCACTCATGGTTCAAAGACACGGCCCTAGTTCGCAGAAGAGAAGATTGAATTAGTAACTGATTTTTTCCCAAAATGACAAGGGATTGGTCAATAAAAGAATAATACAGTTCACTATTCCTTCAACCTAATAATGTTTGTAAAGCACTTTATAGTTTTCCAGCTGCTTCCACATTTATTATCTTGTTTGATACATCTTTACCATAACATTATGTGGTATATAAGACAGAAATTACTGTTTCTCATTTTGCAAATTGAGAAATGGAAATAAAGGGAAGACAGACACTTGCAAGTGGTCTCCACCAATAGAACAGGATATATGAGACTGGAACTAGCTTGAAAATGAGGGACCTATGATCCCCCAAGTATTGCCAAGTCACTGGACTCTGGAGATGTACTCAGAGCTTAGAAATTCTTCTAATTCGGGTTTTTGCCTAGAGTTATTTCTCAATTATTAATTTTTCTTTGTTCTGGTTTAGATATTTAGCTGAATTTCTGAGTCATGTTGTTTCTTCATAGTGAAAGGCATAGAGCACTTCTTTACCTTACATCCAATCAATCTTGTGTTTGAATATAAGAGTCATGAAAGAGAGCTTATTCGAATGCAGATTCCTGGCACCTCTCCCCAAAGATTCAGAATCGCTGGATATTAGGTGGAGCATAGGAATATGCTTCTTTTTCAAAAAGATTTTATTAATTTATTTAACAGAGAGATACATAGCAAGAGAAGGAACATAAGCAGGGGGAGTGGGAGAGAGAGAAGCAGGCTTCCCCCCTAGCAGGGAGCCCAATGCACGGCTCGATCCCAGAACTCTGGGATCATGAGCTGAGTGGAAGGCAGACGCCCAATGACTGAGCTACCCAGGTGCCCCAGAAATATGCTTTTTTAATAAACACGTGGCAACACTCTTCCAGGTGGTCTGAGCATTGACCTAAATTATATATTCAACAAGAAGTGCAATTATTTGTAAGTAACAACTCTGTGTGGCTGATTAAAATAAAAAAGTCTTCTCAAATCCTCTTTCCAAGCTCATTACCCTTACTGCGAAGAGGCAAAGGCGCGGAGCTGGGAGTGATGATTAGCCTCTAGTGAGTTGAAGGAGAAGTCAGTGGTGACAACGCAAGGTGCTAATATTTGCCTAGCATTCCAGGGAAGAGACACAGAATTAAATTAAAACTCATCAGACTTATTTCCTTGACCTCTCAAACTCTGAAAGTATAAAATTGAACTCGTCTTGGAGGGTCTGAACAAGCTGTCTATTTGCTTCTAGAATTTTAAGCGTTGATCGTGTCTATTGAAGGCCTAAGTGGTTTGAGAGTCGGTTACCCTAGTGACTGTGTCTCTCCCTCTGCAATGCTGCTGCCGTTGGAGACCCGGTAGGGCACATGGACGTACAGGTTCCAGATTCTTTCCAGAAAAGAGAGAACAGAAAATCACAGAGGCCTCCTCCCAGAGGACCCTTGTTTCTATAATTTCCTTCCCACTCCGATCCCAGTGAAGCCCCTCACTGGGCTTCCTTCAGGGTTGAGACCAACACTTAACCTTTCTTCAGCAGGCTCCTCCATGGGAGAGTACTTTCTGAAAACCACTTTAAAATAATTTAAAGTGGGGATGCCTGGGTGGCTCAGTTGGTTAAGCAGCTGCCTTCAGCTCAGGTCATGATCCCGGCATCCTGGGATCGAGTCCCACATCGGGCTCCTTGCTCGGCAGGGAGCCTGCTTCTGCCTGCCATTCTGTCTGCCTGTGCTCGCTCTCTCCCCCTCTCTCTCTCTGATAAATAAATAAAATCTTTAAAAAAATAATAATAATAATTTAAAGTGGTTTAATGCCTGAAGTGCACATTTATCATCAGCTGGAGGCTTTTACAGTTTTACATAACTTTTTGAGTGTTTTTAACTCTGTACTCATGCCCCAAGGCAATTATTGCAAAGGACATATACTTTTATTAATTGAAATAATAAATACTTTATAGGTGTTCTAATAAAATGTGGTGACAGAGTTTAGATGGCATATTGAGTCATTCAAGAATAGCCATAGAGCATGCTTCTGTGAAAGTTAAATGGGAAAAGACAAGAGGAGAATAAACCCAACTAAAAAGTTAAACAGTGGGGCACTGGGTAAGATTACAGAAAACAATGGAAAGACTTATAAGAAAAATCTTCTCCTCGTAAGTTTTCAAAAGACACCTTCACCAGGAATTTCATTTGCCAACTCTTTTTCTGGGATCAAAGACCAGCAGGTGCTAACTTCTTTCACTGCCCCGTTAGGAGGGCATGTCCTCTATAAAAATAAGCGTCATCTCAGCCGTTACCACTTACCTGCCTTATGGAGTTACTGAAAACATATTGGCAAATTTCCTGCTCTCCATAGTCTTCCTTATTAGTTGATCATTAGTCTGCTTTCCAAGAAATGAATAGATAAATACAGTGACTAGAATTTTGTCTAAGGACGAAGCTGGATCACCCATTACATTGGTCTCAAGTCCTTAAACTCTCTTCCACAAATAAACATAAAGAGGTCGCTCAGATGGGTGGAAGGATGTCCTTCTGGTCCTTGGTAAGATTTTATTTATTTATTTGTCATAGAGAGAGCGCAAGCACAGGCAAGGCAGGAAGCAGGTTCCCTGCCGAGTAGGGAGGCCGACAGGGAACTCAATCCCAGTACCCTGAGATAATGACCTGAGCCAAAGGCAGTGGCTTAGGCAGTTGCTTAACCAATTGAGGCACCCAACCGTCCCCTTGGTAAGATTTTTATTTGAAAATGTGACATCAGCTCAAAGATGTAGGGAAAGAAGCCTGTCCCAGAAATCGCAGTCTCTAGGGAAGGTTGGCAAGAGCTCTCATTAGCAGCTTTGTCTCTGTCATTCATTCGTGTAGGACCCACAGCTTCCTCATGCAGAGTTGCACCTGCAGCACGGTTTTGAAGCCAGGAAGAAGAAAGTGGGAAATCGGACAGTGCAGGAAACCACCCCAGCCTCTGCCACATAACTCCAGACCAGCTCTGTACAACGGTTCTTTCTGAGAAAGCCCGTGCTGCTCTAGGCTTCCATGTGGCTTTTCCAGATATTAGTCACCAAGTCTAGATTTCTTGACCGGTTGAATATTGAAATCTTCACCAACTGCTAAGTTTAAATCCAAACAAAAAGAAGTAGGTGGTTGAAAAGTGAAAGGGTAGAGAGGAAAAAAAAATTAAAAGCCCTTTTCTGGTATTGAGGGACAAGGAGAGGACCCAATACAATCCTAAACCAAGTAGATAAAAAAGAAAAATGTAGTGATCACTTGAATGTGTGGTTCCTATAGAACACCAAAAAACCATTTTGCCTTTTTCCCCCCTCTAAACTGAATGGAGTGAATCGGCAGATGAGTTTGGCATTATGCAACCCAGTGAAATATAAATGAAACGCACCAGGCGGGCTAAGTGGATGTGGGTTACATTAAATATTTATACTCTACACAACAGATCTTTTGTAAAGGGCAATTTTATAAACCAAAAGTTTCAGTAATAAAGGGGTGGTAGGGAGGGTTTTGTTTGTGTAAGACCTGCTGTTTGACACCAAGGCCAAAGGCAATCCAACCCAGCTGCCAGCAGGTGAGTTGGATGTCACAAAATAAAATGTTCCAATTGGCTTTAAAGTGCATTTGTATGTATAATAAGTAAAAACACGGGAGCTGTATAAACCAACACATCTTGACACTGGTTATTTGAGTTAGGTGTTTGCTGTTGTTATTGCCTTTATCCTTTTGTTTTCTCCAGATTTTCATCATTGAACTGAAGCTTTTTTTTTTTTTTAAGGAAAAAAAAGATTTTTTTCAAAAGAGAAAAAGCACAGAGAATAACATGGTCAACAGTCATGTGCCTACCACCATTGTTGAACTGTTGTTCACAATTTGTTCTATTTGATTTGGATCTTTCTTTCCTTTTTTAAAAAGATTTTATTTATTTACTTATTTGAGAGAGAGAGAGAGAGTGTGTGTGTGCTAGAGAGAATGTGAGCAGGGACAAGGGCAGAGAGAGAAGCCGACTCCCTGCTGAGCAAGGAGCCAGGAGGGATTAAATCCCAGGACCTCGGGGACCATGCCCTGAGCCCAAGGCAGCTGCTTAACTAATTGAGTGAGCCATCCAGGTGCCCTGAATATTTCTTTCATTTCAGAAAAATAAAATAAAATATGATAGCTACAGCTGAAGCCCTCTGTATTCCTTTTCCTAGTCCCATTGTCTTCTTTCTCCCCAAAAGAAACCATAAACTGAGGGTCGCCTGGGTGGCTCAGTGGGCTGAAGCCTCTGCCTTCATCTGGGGTCATGATCTCGGGGTCCTGGGATCGAGCCCCACATCGGGCTCTCTGCTCAGCGGGGAGCCTGCTTCCTCCTCTCTCTCTGCCTGCCTCTCTGCCTACTTGTGATCTCTGTCTGTCAAATAAATAAATAAAATCTTAAAAAATAAAAACTGAGTGTAATGTGTTTTCCCACACATTTGAAGTGTTTTTCCTCCATCTGTATATATTCATGAACAACAAATAGCACTATTTTTTGTGTTTTAAAATTCACAATCTTCTCCAAAGAAGACATACAAAACATCCAAGAGGTACATGAAAAGATTCTCAACATCACTTATCATTAGGGAAATGCAAATCAAAACCATAATGAGATATTACTTCATACCTGTTAGAATAGTTACCATTTAAAAAAGGAAGAAAAGGAAGAGCTCTCATCAAAAAGATAAGAGATAACAAATGTTGGCCAGAATGTGGAGAAAGGGGAATCCTTGAGCATTACTGGGGGGAATGTAAATTGGTGCAGCCACTATGAAAAACAGTAGAGAAGTTCCTAAACAAATTAAAAATAGAATTACAGTATGATTTGGAAATTCCACTTCTAGGTATAAAAAGATCTAAAGGAACTCAAATCCTATCTCAAAAAGAGATCTACACCCACCCCCGTGTTCATTGCAGCCTCATTCTCAATGTCTAAGACACTGAAAGATCCAATATAATGGAATATTATTCAGTCATTAAAAAGAAGGAAATCTGGGGCGCCTGGGTGGCTCAGTGGGTTAAAGCCTCTGCCTTCGGCTCAGGTCATGATCCCAGGGTCCTGGGATTGAGCCCCACATCGGGCTCTCTGCTTAGCAGGGAGCCTGCTTCCTCCTCTCTCTCTCTCTACCTGCCTCTCTGCCTACTTGTGATCTGACAAATAAATAAATAAATAAAAATCTTTAAAAAAAAAGTTCATACTTAAAAAAAAAAGGAAGGAAATCTTACCTTTTGTGACAATATGGACCTTGAGGACATTATGTTAAGTAAAATGAGTCAGAGAAAGACAACTACCGTATAGTCTTACTTAAATATGGAATCTGGGGGTACCAGTGACTCAGTGGTTAAGTGGCTGCCTCCACTAAGGTCATAATCTCAGCATTCCAGGATTGAACCCCGCATAGGCCTCCCTGCTCAGCAGAGAGCCTGCTTCCCCCTCTCCCTCTGCCTGGGGCTCTGCTTACTTGGGCTCTCTCTGTCAAATAAATAAAATCTTTTAAAATGAATGAATGAATGAATAAGGAATCTGAAAAACTTGTACTTACAAAAACAGAGTTTTTGTAATTGATAGTTTTGGTGATTGCCAGGGTCTGGGGGAGTAGGGGAAATGAAATGTTGCTCAAATGTTGGCACAAGCTTCTGGTTATAAGATTAATAATTTCTGGGGATCTACTGCACAGCATGGTAACTATAGCTAATAATACTTCATTGTATACTTGAAACACGCTAAGAGAGTAGATCTTAAATGCACTTCACCACAAAAAAGAAATAGTGATTATGAAGTGAAGGAAGTATAACTAACACGACTGTGGTCATCATTTCATAACATATAAGTGTATCAGATCCTAATGCTGTCCGCCTTACACTTACACGTTAGAAGTCCTTTATATCTCCATAAAGCTGGAAAAATAAAATTCACAATGAATTACATTGCATATGTTTCTACAAATTACTCTTTTCATTCAATTTTGTTTCTGAGAGATGTTGTAAATCCCTGCATATCTTAAGTGGACAAATTATTTCTTAAAAGTGGTGCATTAAAAACTACCATCGCAATAATAAAAAGTAACATTCTTGTGCAATCCATAAGGTGTAAGCTGGATGTCAGCTCATTTGAGTTTCAAAGCAAGCTGGAAAGTAGATATTACTATTAATTCCATTTTTCAAAAAGATTTTATTTATTTTATTTGACAGAGAGCACAAGTAGGCAGAGAGGCGGGGGGGGGGGGTGGTAGACTCCCCGCTGAGCAGAGAGCCTGATGCTGCAGAGCTCCATCCCAGGACCCTGGGATCATGACCTGAGCCGAACGCAGAGGCTTAACCCACTGAGCCACCCAGGCACCCCTATTAATTCCATTTAACAGATAAAGCAACATAATTCAACTTCAGGGACTTGTCCAAGACTAAAGAGTTCACAAAAAGTAGAAACTGCACTCACTCCCTGGCCTTTGCAGGCAGGAATTTTGTACAACAATTTGCCTGCCATGGTTTCTTGGGAAGCTAGAATCCTGGGTTTTCAGTTAGCCCTAGTCAGAGTAAAAAAATGCTGGGCAGAATTCTCCCTTGCTGGGGCGCCTGGGTGGCTCAGTTGGTTGGACGACTGCCTTCGGCTCAGGTCATGATCCTGGAGTCCCGGGATCGAGTCCCACATCGGGCTCCCCGCTCCATGGGGAGTCTGCTTCTCCCTCTGACCTTCTCCCCGCTCATGCTCTCTCTCACTGTCTCTCTCTCAAATAAAAAAAAAAAAAAAAAAAAGAATTCTCCCTTCCTGATTAAGGAAAGGCCAGAACTGAGAAATCAGTAATAAGGAAGAAAATTAGAGCAATTGAGAAAAGTAGAAATGGGGGAGGAGGATGGAGAGAAGAACCATTTTGGTTAGGTATGTTGTGTTCCCAGAATTTTGCCCCCAAGTCTATAGCTTGGAAAATAAGGCCAAGGTTTATGAAGACTGAGAGAAGTAGCTCAGATATTCTTCCACATTTTCAGAGCCCCAGTGGGCAACCCTAGGGCTATAGGGTAGGACTGAAGGCAACGGCACACTTTTCTAGAGCAGTGTTTCCCCAGATAGAAGAGAGACCAAAGATCATTCTAGATGTTACAGTATGGGCATTAGTTGAATGGCAGAAAGTGAAAGTGAGGTCTTTTTTTTTTAATCCCCAAGTAGGCTCCACACCCAGAGGGAAGCCCAATGTGGGGCTCAAACTCACAACCCTGAGATCAAGCCTGAACTGATATCCTAGGCTGAAATCAAGAGTCAATTGCCCAACCGACTGAACCACCCAGGCACCCCTGAAGTGAGGTCTTTTTAAGTTGAGTCCCTCTCTATTCAGTTTATTCTACAGTCTGAATCAAGTGGAGAACAAACATGACATGTTTTCTTTTTCGCCTTCTGCCGTGCTCAGGTGAATCTCTCTTCCCCACGATTTTCCAAAAGAAAGGAGAGGGGGAAAATGTCTCTTCCCTAAACGAGGTTTTTTTTTAAAGGTTTTATTTATTTGACAGACAGAAATCACAAGTAGGCAAGAGAGGCAGGCAGAGAAAGAGGGTGAGGCAGGCTCTGCCAAGCAGAGAGCCCAATGCGGGGGTGGATCCCAGGATTCCCACGGTGCCAAATCTTCTCTTGGCTGTGTTGCCTCTGAGTCTAAAACCTCTTGGGTGTCAATGGTCCCTTGTTCCAAGCATCCAAGTTCTGGTCATCATATTAGTGGGTGAGCACTTCCATGGGGTCTGTACCGCTCCTTGACTTTGAGGGCTGACTCGGGCTTAACCACGTCAACCGTCCCTCCTCTCCCATTCCCAGGGGTCTCAGCTAGGTTCATTTACACATCCAGGAGGGCACACCCAGGCTCCTCCGAGGCCTCCGTCTCCACACCCTACCTGGGGTAGCCACTCCAGGCCAGCGAGACTAATTCCAACCTCAGGAGGAGGCCAGGTCCTTTCTTACTATTCCATGGTTTCTGCCAGTGAGTCTCTCGGGAGCCTCCCTACCTCAGGGAGGTAACATTCCAGAACTGCCACGTCATCCTACCTCATACCTGACCAAGCCTGAGAAGTCAGGATGGATTTCCCCCCACCTTCTCCCCAGCCTCTCTCTCCAGACCACGACTTTTATGGACTTACAGGCACAAAATGACAAAGTAGCAGGAGCAGGCTCAGCTCCCTCCAGATAAAGCCCTGAGAAGGTATCTGACCTCTGTTGTTTTCAACTGTGTGTGGGCAGTTGAGGCATAAAAAACTGCCTTTGTTCTCAGCCTGGGATCCCGGGTTGCCACTTCTGATTACATCAAAGAGAAATTCTCTGCTGATTTTTGGTGCTGGTATGTTGAAGTCACCTCCAACATTTCAGTCTCCTTTTTCAAGCAAAGAGAGCAAGGCCTCTTGAGGCAACATCTGCAAACTAAGGCCATTTGGCTTTTCTTGTGTTTATTTTCACAGAATATTTTATTTATGACAAATGATATGGATTTTTCCATTTACCATAGTGAGAGAATGTTTTATTTTTAGATGACCTTACATGAGGTATTTAAAAAGTAATTTTGTTTAAAGAAAAATATTTGGAATTGTACAGATGGCAAGTGGACAGGGAAAAAAGTGAAAGCGCTATTTGAAACATTGAAAGTTTGTGGAACTTATAAATTGGTCTTAGAAATATGAGTTAAATGAGCTGAGGCATATAATGTGTTTAAAGTACCTTAGCAGGGGCACCTGCATAGCCCAAGTTGTTAAGCATCTCTCTGCCTCCGGTTCAGGTCATAATCCCAGGGTTATGGGATCGAGCCCCGCCTTGGGCTCCCCACTCTCCGTGGAAAGCCTGTTTCTCCCTTTCCCACTCCCCCTGCTTGTGTTCTCTCTCTTGCTGTGCCCCTCTCTGTCAAATACATAAGTAAAACTTTTAAAATAAATAAATAAAAATAAAGTAGCTTACCAGGTGTCCAGCTGACTCAGTCCATAGAGCATGCCTTTCTTGATCTCAGGGTTGTGAGTTCAAGCCCCTTATCGGGTGTAGAGATTACTTTTGAAAAGTCTTTTAAAAAAAGTAGCTTACCAATTAAAAAAAAGTAGTTTATCAATAGATGTTTATTAAATGTTAAGGACTCACTACAGTACTGAATATCACATGCCATGCCTGGTAGGGGTATTTTGGATCTTATTTATTTATTTATTTAGAGCAAGCAGGGGGAGGTGCAGAGGGAGAGAGAAAAATCTTAACCAGACTCTGGGCTGAGCACCCAGCCCGACAAGTGGCTTGATCGCACAAGTGAGATCATGACCTGAGCTGAAATCAGATGTTCAACTGAATGAACTACCCTGGCGCCCTTCCTGGTGGGTTTTTACACCATAAAATCCCTCATTTTAGGTGTATATCCAATGGCTGTTAGTAAATCTACGGAGTTGTGCACCCACCACCACAGTCCTATTTTAGAGCATTTCCATCACTGCCCAAAGATCCCTCCTCCCGCCCATTTAGTGACCCTCCCTCTCCTCTGCCCAGCTCCAGGCAACTGGAAGCGATTTTAAGTCTCTATAGATTTGTCTTTTCTGGATTTGCCTTGCTTCATGTAATCAGACATAGAGAATGTGTGATCTTTTTTGTCTGGCTTCTTTCATTGGCAGAGTGTTTTTGTGGTTCGCTCATGGATAATGCTGCTAAGAGCATTCACACACAAGTCTTTGTGTAGCCACAGATTTTCATTTCTCTTGGATAAATGCCTCGTACCAGAAATGCTGGGTTGTACGGTAAATTTATGTTTAACTTTTTAGAAACTGCCAAACTATTTTCCAAAGAGATGGCATCATTTTCCTTTCCTACCAGCAAAGGATGAGAGCACCTGGAGTTGTACACATATTATTTTGCATAGATATGTGTGGTCATATCATAACCACTACTGTGTAAGAGGAAAACTTGAGACTGAAAGAGGTTAACTGACTTGCAGCCTTGACAAAGCCAGTAATCAACCATGTCTGATTCCGAAGCCATCCTTTTTCTACTCTGGGGCTGGGCTCTGTGCTGGATGCTTGTTTCCTTTAGCCCCACGAGTTAGGGGGGGGGCTAGGAGGGGGGTGGTGGTGCTTTGCTCATTCATTTTAAGAAGCCACACAAGAGATCAGGTGAGTAATGGAACCTCACACCAGGGAACAAGCACTTCTGTTTCTCCCTTTCCCCATGCCACGCCCCAGAAATGGTTCACACGACTCACTTATTTCTTCAAATTTAGAATGAGACTTCAGTCCCACTTAATGGGTGACACAGAAGATGAACAAGCTGAAGAGAAGCAGTTGCCTGTTCCTGTGGACTTTGACAGTCTGGTAATCGCTTGGCTGGCCACAGCTTAAGGAGAGGAGAGTTTTGCTGTCATCTTGTCTCTGAGTCAGCAAGTAGTTGGTTACTTAAATCACATTCACTAACGAGCCCAGGCAACTGCCAACTGCATTGCTTCCTGCCTTGTTGGGTATGGTTGGTCAAAACACAAACTTGATTACATAAACACACGGGAGACAACATAGTCAAATTGAAAAGATCAAGCAAGGGGTGCCTGGATGGCTCAGTCATTGAAGCATCTGACTCTTGATCTTGATCTTGGGGTTGTGGGATCGAGCCCCGCCTCGGGCTCCTTGCTCAGCACCGAGTCTGCTCCTCTGCCTCTCCCCTCTGCTCTCTCGCTCTCTCAAATATATAAATAAAGTAAGTCTTTAGAAAAGAAAAGATCAAGCAAGAGTGCTTGCTTTCTGTAATCTTTACCTTCAGCAGGATTTTAATAAAAACCTATCTTCTCTTATTCACATCTTCCTACATCACCCTCCCCAGGGGCATCATGTTAAGGTAAACAAGCATGGAATCTGGCATTTCCCTTCATTCATCCTGCACAGCAGGGACCATGTCTTGTTCAGCTCTGTGTTCCCTGCAGTGATTAGCATGATGTCTTGTAACATCAGACCTTCATCGTATCTCACCTGGACTGTGACACTCCGTCTCCCAGTGGTCACCCTCCACCTGCATCTCCATTATGCAGCCCATTTGCCACACTGTCTCCTGAATTATCTCTCTAAAACACATTTTTTTACTCAAAGAGAAATGATGACATTTTATTATTTAATTAGATTTATGGTGCTGCAAATGGCAAAGGTAATGCCACACATATCTGTGCAATTAAAGATGCCCTCTGATTTATGGTGCAGCCAAAAGAAAAAAAAAAGATATTTTAAGGCCATCCATTGCTGTGGTGAAAAAAATCCATATTCTTTAGCAGGTTATAAAAGATCATTTGTAACCTGGCTTAGCACCCCACACAGCTTGATTTCTCACTGTTCTCTTCCCCTCTCTGCTCTATCTAGAAGGACCACTTACTGGGGGCGCATGGCTGGCTCAGTCAGTGAAGTATGGGACTCTTGATCTCAGGGTCATGTGTTCAAGCCCCAGGTTTGGTGTAGAGATGCCTTAAATAAATAAAACTTTAAAAAATATATACAAAAACGTGGGTTAAAGCCTCTGCCTTTGGCTCAGGTCATGGTCCTGGGGTCCTGGGATTGATCCCCACATCAGGCTCTCTGCTCAGCGGGGAGTCTCCCCCCCACCACCATGCCTGCCTCTCTGCCTACTTGTGATCTCTGTCAAGTAAATAAATAAAATCTTTAAGAAATATATATGTATACAGACACATATATATATAAACAAAACAAAACAAAAAAAACCCTAAACCATGTGCAAAAAATAAATAAAACAAAACAAAACCTGGAAAAAATCGTAGCAAATTTGACCGTGTCATATAATAACAGGTTGATATATAAAAAGCTATTAAGATGAAACAGAACTCTGTATTCAACAATGCTGATGGGCAAACAGCTTGAAAGACAGATCACCAAGGAAGTAATATGATGGAAAGAGACTATGAGTCACTCAGTTCCAACTTCACCAGAAATCAATATACCACCTTTTGCTGAGCAAACTAGCTGAAGTTAAAGAAACATTAGTTTATCATCCATGCCTTATAAATATGTGATAAAACAAGCAACTAATATATTTCTGGTGGTGAGGAACCTGGGTAGCTTAGCTGTGGTTAACCGTCTGCCTTCTGATCAGGTCATGATTTGAGTCCTGAGATCTGGATGGAGCCTTGCTTCAGGGCTCCCTGCTCAGCAGGGAATCTGCTTCTCCCTCTCCCTCTTCCCCTCACCCCACTCTTGTGCTCGATCTCTTTCTCTCAAGTAAATAAATAAAATATTTAATATATATATATATTTCTGGTGGCAATATAAAATTGGTACAATCATTTTGTAATGCTGTTTGGTAATCATGTCAAGGATCTTGAAAGTGTTTGTGCTATTTTTGGTAATTTCACTTCCAGGATCTATACTAAGGGAATAAACCTACATGATGAAAAAAGGACTATAACATGCAGAAAGATATTTGTCCAAATATTATAGAGAGCTCTTTGGGGTCTGTCACAGAAAACAAGATAACAAGGAGGATCTCATTGTTTGGAAAGTGTCAAAGTAAGACACATTCCTTGTGCCCCTCTGTGGCTTGAACACCTGCCACCATCAGAAGTCCACCTGTGAGGGTACCTGGATGGTTCAGTCATTAAATGTCTGCCTTTGGCTTGGGTCATGACCCCAGGTTCCTGGGATTGAGCCCCACATTGGGCTCCCTGCTTGGTGGGAAGCCTGCTTCTCCCTCTCCTACTTTCCCTGCTTATGTTCCCTCTCTCACGGTCTCTCTCTCTCTCTTTGTCAAATAAATAAATAAAATTAAAAAAGAAGAAGAAGAAGAAGAAGTCCACCTGTGGCAAATGTGGCTATAACCAGAGTGCCAAGGCTGGAAAAGGAAATACCATGGGGGCCATAGCCTGAGGCACCTAAAAATTGTACACCACAGATTCAGGCCTGGATTCTGTGACCGAACAACACCTCAGTCCAAGAGGGCAGCTATTGCACCGTCCAGTTCATCTAGATTTCAACGATTAGTCACACAATAAATGTTCTGGTTTTAAAAAACAAAGAAACAAATAAACATACAAAAATCCCTGCATTATTTATATGGCTGCAAACCACCTAAATATTCAACAGTAGGAGAACACAAGAGAAACTACTGTATATTCAGTTGATGAATAAGACAGAGCACATATGAATCGGCATGAGTGACTCCCATACACATAATATTGAGAAGACAAAGCAAGTTGTAGAATACGTACTGTATGATACTATGTAAAGTTTGAAATATGCAAATAAAACTACTTAGTGAGGGATACATGCATATGTAGTAAAAGCATAAAGCAACGTGTGGACTGAATAGTTTCTTCCCTCAGATCTCACCAGGGAGGCTGCAGTTTTGGGGGGAAGGGCTGGAGGGAAGAAAACTGGTGTAGTTCTCTTTTTTCCTTCCATGTGAAATTCTGGAAGACTTTAGGAAATACTAGAGGGATGATTTAATAGGACTTGGTAAGAGATTAAGTATGGGTCTTGACATAGAGTCCAAGTCTTGAGGATTTCATCACACAGTTATTTGTCTGGGAAGATGAGTGTTAGTAAGAGGGGAATTGTTAGTTCTTTTGTGTTAAGTTTCAGATGTTGGCAAAACTTCCATATACGTATTGATAATCTTGGTAAGTCAATTTTAATAAGCAGATGAGAAGAAAGACAAAGTGAATATAAAAGAAAGAGATGATCTTGTCTGTACTAAAATAATAAAATGTTTTTTTTTGCCTATTTCTTTTCTTTTCTTTTTTCTTTTTTTTCTTTCTTTCTTTCTTTCCTTTTTTTTTTTTTTTTTTTTTTTTTTACTGTCCAAAGTATTTGTTAGTTGTTTATTTATCAAGACAAACTATTCCATAACCCAATATTCGTGCTTCATAGTTCAGGAACACAGGTCAGTGGCAAACTTCAATTGAACTCAACCCAAAGAAATTCTTTACATTCCAAAATCACTTTGCACTCTGAAAGATACCAGCCCTCCTCATCCCCTCAAAATCTTTCATGGAATCGTAAGTTCTGTAGAAATCTGCATATGCCTTCTTTCTTGGTTCGGCCACAGCAAACGTAAAGAAAGCTGCAACCGCCAGGGATACAACGAAGGCTCCAACAACATGAAATCACAGACGCTTGGCCAGAAGGCCTCGCATCTGAGGTTTCGTCAAAGCACTGGAAGTCATGATAGTTATTCTCTACACCATCCTCAACCTAACGTCCTTCCTAACTGACTTTTTTTTTTTTTTTTTTTTTTAAGAATTTCAGGTACCGAGCACCTGGGTGGCTCAGTTGCCTAAGTGTCTGCCTTTAGCTCCGGTCATGATCCTGGGTTCTGGGATCAAGTCTCACATCAGGCTCCCTGGTCAGCTGGGACACTGCTTCTCCCTCTGCCCCTCCCCTCTGCTCATGCATATGCATGTGCTCTTTCTCTCAGAAATTAATTAAATTAAAAAAAATTTTATTTACTTATTTTAGAGGGGAGGGGCAGAGAGAGAGATAAAGAATCTCAAGACACCTCTAATGCCAGGCATTGAGCCTGATGCTGGGCTCCATCCCCCCACCCTGAGTCATGACTTGAGCTGAAATCATGAGTTGGGCACTTAACCCACTAAGCCACATAGGCACCCCTGTTTTACCTATTTCTAAACCTGTTTGTAACAAAGCTTAATATGACTTGAGAAAGAGAGGACAGTATTTCACAGTCTTGAAGATAATGAAACAATGGCAATTTTTAATTTAATATTGTCAGGAACACCATCAATTTGCATCATCTGCACTTGGGGACCAGAAAGCATCTTATTAAACTCTAAGGAAACAGTTCTATGGATGGGAGGGATGGCAAAAGAAATACAAAAATTGAAAATTCAATTAGAGAACTTCTATGATATACGACATCTTCAAAAACCAACTTCAGACATCTAAATAGTGGAGAATAATGTCACTTTTCATCTCATGAATATACTCCTTATTCTAACTGTGGCAAATGTCAATGCTGGTAAGTGTTTCCTTTCCTGTCTTTGTCAGACATTAGGGTATATCGACAAATAAGTATTTGAATCTTCTTCTTCTTCTTCTTCTTTTTTAAAGATTTTGTTTATTTATTTGAGGGAGAGCATGAGAGGGGGGAAGGTCAGAGGGAGAAGCAGAACTCCGTGCTGAGCAGGGAGCCCAATGTGGGACTTGATCCTGGGACTGCAGGATCATGACCAGAGCCAAAGGCAGTCGCTTAACCAACTGAGCCACCCAGGCGCCCCTTGAATTTTCCTAATTGGTGAAATTTTCTGAACACTACATAGGGTCTTCCCTTGGGTGTGTCATTTTTGCTCTTGCTCAAAGTGTGGTCCACGGACCAGTAGCAACAGCTTCACCTTAGAAATTGTTGGAGAGGCAGAATCTTAGATCCCACCTCAGCCCTTCTGAATTATAATCTGTATTTTATACAGGCTCCCCACAGGACTCATATGCAAATTAAAATTTGGAAAGCACTGATGTAGCCAATTAGGAAAATGAAATTTGACTTTAAAAGTACCCTGGAGGGGCGCCTGGGTGACTCAGTGGGTTAAGCCGCTGCCTTCGGCTCGGGTCATGATCTCAGGGTCCTGAGATCGAGTCCCACATCGGGCTCTCTGCTCAGCGGGGAGCCTGCTTCCTCCTCTCTCTCTCTGCCTGCCTCTCTGCCTACTTGTAATCTCTCTCTGTCAAATAAATAAATAAATAATCTTTAAAAAAAAAAAAAAAGTACCCTGGATTTTAGTAATTATTAGAAGGCAGTGATTCATAGTCTTTATAGGGTTTTGGACCCCTTGGAATGTGCTGGAAATTATGACATCCTCCCTTAGAAAAAAGGTACATATGAACTGGACATGATATTTAGCATAAAATTTTTAGATGGATTCAGGAGTGTCAAGGTTAAAAGCTAGGGTCTTATTTTTCCTCTCTAACCTGGGGGAAAACGTTGCAATAATTTGCATATGAATGGACTGAAAGACTAGGGCCTGAACACGACCTGAATAGTTGAAATGTTTGTGTGAGCCTGTGACTTTTGTATGAAGAAACAAAAGAACCTCAAAAATATTTTTTCTAGAAATGTAGTTACCAACAATGATCGCATTTGTAGGTATTGGTGATTAATGTTTCTTCCTGGTAAGGAAATAAATTTAAACCTAAAAGAACTCGATTTTGTCTTGAATAAAACGAAGAGATTAGATGCCACACTAGAATTTGAGAAGGAACCTTGAGAGAAAAGAATCCTGCTTAATTCTCAAGCTCTCTGCTGGTTACTTTAATAGGATAAGAAAGAGAATTTAAGAGAATATTTACATTCCATGACCACAGGCGCAGAGTAAATAAAAAACACCGTTAAGGAGGAGAAAAGGTCTTACTCAGATTTAAATCTATGCAGAGCCTGACTCTTGTTAAGTATTTATTTATTTGACGGGGGGGGGGGGGGGGGTGGGGGGGGGGGTGGGGCGGCGGCAGGGAGATCAAGCAGAAGGAACAAAAGCTGAAGCAACTTTAAATCCGAACATGAAGTATCATGATAGCCATAAAGGACAATGGACTTTCCCCCTACTTTTTACTATGTCCTACTTTTAACAATCAGAGAAAAGTGGTCCTTACTAACAGAGAATTATTTCTCTAGCCGGTGGCACTTGGTTTCCTCTCAGTCTTTAAAACTGTGCTTCTATAGCCCTGGTACAATATCCCTGTGTTTTACGCTTCTTTATTGCCATATATACTAGAAAAATACATCCCATTTTTTAAAGCTGATTTGCACCAGCAATATCTATTTCTGAGGATTATTCGTGGATTACCCATAAATATTCAGAACAATGTTTCTGTGGCTCTTAATCTGTGCTATATTTGGCATAGGGTTTTGTTTTCTAAAAAAAATTTCCATTTTCTTTCTCCAGTTCAGCATAAGACTTACCCCAGTTTACTGTTTGGCCAGCCAATGTATCTGCAGTCTCACCCAGATCAAATGGGGACACATGAAAGGTTCGGCAAGCTGTAAGAGCACTTATACAAAAACAGGGGTTTAACTCAAAATAGAAATTGCCCTGTATTGATTTTTTAAAATTACGTTAAGTGAATAAAAAAAGGTGCTCTGAATGTTTCATCACTGAAAATTCTTAGAAAGTATTTTCTTTGATGTTTTCTGGGAGCTGTATTTTTGGAAACTGGTCCTTTGCATCCTCTTAGCCTTCTCTACTAAATTTTTTTTCTCTCTCCGTTCTGCCACCCCATACCACTTCTCCCAACACTGGCTCTGAATCTGCGTTTGTCTTCCTCTTCCATCTGCTGTTGCGTCCTGTTATCTTCCTCCATCACCATGCAGCTAGAGGTTAAGCCAAATCAGAAACAAGAGGAAAAAGCTGGCAAGAGGCCACAGCTTGTTTAAACAATCTACATTTAAGACAGTTCTCAGGCTCTGCCTAGAGAGTAACCTTCACTAATAAACAACTAGCAATCCAGCTACTCTTCTTCTTCTTCTTCTTCTTTTTTTTTAAGATTTTATTTATTTATTTGACAGAGATCACAAGTAAGCAGAGAGGTAGGCAGAGAGAGAGGAGGGGGGAAGCATGGTTCCTGCTGAACAGAGAGCCTGATGCGGGGCTGGATCCCAGGACCCTGAGATCATGACCTGAGCTAAAGGCAGAGGCTTAACCCACTGAGCCACCCAGACACCCCCAGCTACTCTAATAGTTAGTTTAGCCACAAGTGAAAGCATACCCCAGGGCCCCTGGGCTGTTATTTACACACCACTTTGGAACCAAAGGTGTGCTCAGAGAAAAGAGCAACACAGATCTCTAGTTGTGTTTCGTGCTGACAGTGAGCAGTGCATTGAGGATCATAAGTAACCTTGGCAAGTGAGCAGACCACAGGCAACATGGTAAAGCAGGTCAACTGTCTTTACTGTTCAGGAAAACTACTAATTTGTATTTAATTTTTTTCGGTGTTGGGGGTTGCTCTGTGGCAATAGGAAGGGCAAGAGGAGGGGCGGAGGGAGAGTGAGAAAGAGAATCTTGAGCAAGCCATGAAGCCCAGCAGGTATCTTTCTAATCATTATTCTGAACTCTAGTTCTGACATCTTACTTATATCCATACCGATTAGGTCCCTGGCAGTCAGTACTGCCTCTTGTTCTTTTTTGACGTGAGTTTTTCTGTCTCAACATTCTTGCAGAAAGCAGTTGCCTTTCTTTCTTTTCTTCTTTCTTCTTTCTTTCCTCTTTTTTGCTTTCTTTTCTTTCTTTCTTTCTTTCTTTCTTTCTTTCTTTCTTTCTTTCTTTCTTTCTTTCAGAGAGTCATTTTCCTCCCCAGTATTTATTTATTTGACGGGGGGGGGGCAGGGAGATCAAGCAGAAGGAGTGGGAGAAGCAAGCTCATCCACTGAGGCCACCCAGGTGCCCTGATTGCTTTTCTATTTGTAGAGTTGCAGCTACTCTTCTTAGATCCCTGGTTGAGTTCGCAGGTGTTCAGTATCATTCCATTGCTATCTAGCTGAATTCCTGGGACCAGATGAAATTAAGGTCTCCTACCCCTCTGACATTTGGAACTGGACTATGATACTCATTATTTGCTTTTCAACAATGAAATACTGGGATGCCTAGGTGGCTCAGTGGGTTAAGCATCTGCATTCGGCTCAGGTCACAATCCCAGGGTCCTAGGATCAAGTCCCACATTGGGCTCCTTGCTCAGTGGGGAACCTTCTTCTCCCTCTGCCTGCTGTTCCCCTTGCTTGGGCTCAATCCCTCTCTCTGTGACAAATAAAACCTTTAAAAAAGGAAATATTACACATGTGGTGGTGAGTTATATGTGATGGTCAGTTATATATGTCTATTTGGTTACTTCAATAAACACTAACCTAAGTGTTGCTATAAAAGTATTTTGTAGGTGTGATTAAAATCCAGAGTCCGTCACATTAAGCAATATCCTAGGTACTCTGGGAGTGCCTCATCTCATCCCCTGAAAGGCCTGAAGAGCAAAGTGGGACTTCCAGGAAAGAGAAGAAATTCCACCAGTGGATGGCAGCTTCAACCCGAACCAGAGAGTTCCAGCCTCCCCTTCCTAATGGCCTGCACTACAGAGTTTAGACGACCTAACCAGACCCCACAAGCCCTCCTATAAATCCCTCCACATATGTCCCTACTGGTTTTGTTTCTCTAGTTGAGAGCTGACTGATGCAACATACTTTTTTCATTTTGCCTTTATAATTCAGCAGGACAGGTAATCACTCCAGGCCCACTGATACAGTTCCACCTTCTTCTGTTTAATGCCCGCATCCTGTTCTATGAGATGGTTGTACCAATACGCTTTGACCGTTTACCAATTTTATGTGATTATGAAAAATGCTGCATTAAACACCTTATATGGGTGACTCTCTTTGTTTCAGATAGAATTCCAGAATGGGGACTTCTGAGTGACACAATTATGTAAGATCTCCTATAATATGTATATACATATAGACAAATTTAATTTTAATTGATGTTATTACTTTCCCTTCCAAAAAGACTGGAACAATTCATCATGCTGCTGACATGATATAAAAGCACTCTTAAAATCGATGCTCCTGTGCTGGCTGGCTCACTGGAACCTGCAACACATGATCTTGGAGGCATGAATTTAAGCCCCATGTTGGGCATAGGAAATTATTTTACAAAAAATAATGCCTGATCATTACTTTAATTTTCATTTCCCAGATGCTTCGAGTTTGAGTATCTTTTTACAGTTTTTTTTTTATTGTTTTCTTTAAAGATTTTATTTATGTGAGAGAGAAAGAGTGCAAACATGAAGGGGGAGGTGCGGGGAGGAGGGAGAGAGAAGGAGAATCTCTCAAGCTGACTCTGCACTGAGCTCGATGCAGCACTTGAACCCACAACCCTGAGATCATGACCTGAGTGGGAATGCAGCAGGACGCTCAACCCACCTGAGTGGGAATGCAGCAGATACCCAGGGACCTCAAAGTTTGAGCATCTTTTAATATGTTAATATGATTTGGAGCATTTGGATTTGCTCTTCCCTGAGAATTTCTTTTTTTTTTTAAATTTTTTAAAAGATTTAATTTATTTTATTTGACAGACAGAGATCACAAGCAGGCAGAGGCAGGCAGAGAGAGAGGAGTAATCAGGCCCCCTGCTGAGCAGAGAGCCTGATTCGGGGCTCGATCCCAGAACCCTGGGATCGTGACCTGAACCCAAGGCAGAGGCTTTCACCCACTGAGCCACCCAGGTGCCCCTGATATTTTCTTATTAGCCTTTGTCTATTTTACCATTAGTTGTTTACCTCTTTGTTTTCTGTATAGAAAAAATGTGATGTATTGTTTATTGACTTCTTATGGTATATATAGCATCAAAGTTTTTATTTACAAGTAATTAAAATATGGCTGTTGTCTTCACTTTAGCTTTTCTTTCTTTTTTTTTTTTTCCCCCATTGCAGCTTCTTGGTTTCAAGTCTTGGTTAAGAAATTCACCAATGTTGGGGGCACCTGGGTGGCTCAGTGGGTTAAGTCTCTGCCTTTGATCTCAGGGTCTGGGGATCCAGCCCTGCATTGGGCTCTCTGCTCAGCAGGGAACCTGCTTCCCATCTCTCTCTGTCTGCCTTTCTGCCTCCTTGTGATCTCTCTGTCAAATAAATAAATAAAACCTTAAAAAAAAAAAAGAAATTCACCAATGTTCCTAGAAGAGATGGTAGATAGTATCCTAGTTTATCTTAGTTTTTTTTTTCAAAGATTTTATTTGACAGTGAGAAACACAGCAAGAGAGAGAACACAAGCAGGAGAAGTGGGAGAGGGAGAAGCAGTCTTCCTGCCAAGGAGGGAGCCTGATGTGGGGCTGGATCCCAGGACCCTGGGATCATGACCTGAGCCGAAGGCAGAGGCTTAATGACTGAGCCATCCAGGTGCCCCAAGATTTTTATTTTTATATTTAGGTCTCTTAATATTTTTTATATCATGTTTACATAAAAAACCCAAGAGACTTTGGTAAATCCTAAACAAATGAAGACTAATTTGTCCTTAGCAAATTCTTACCCAATTAAAAATTTTTCTTGAGTATAATTATTAGAAACTCCAAAAACAATCTTAAAAGCTTTATTGAGGTGTAAATGACATAAATTAAAATGCATATGTTTAGGTACACCTGGCTGGCTCAGGCAGTAGAACATATGATTCCTGATTTTGGGGTTGTGAATTTGAACTCCACATAGAGCAATAAGGGGCCTCTGGGTGGCTCAGTGGGTTAAGCCTCTGCCTTCGCCTCAGGACATGATCCCAGAGTTCTGGGATGGAGCCCTGGGATTGAGACCTGCATCGGTCTCTCTGCTCAGCAGGGAGCCTGCCTTCCCCTCTTTCTCCGCCTGCCTCTTTGCCTACTTGTGATCTCTGTCAGATAAATAAAATCTTAAAAAAAAAAAAAAAAAGTAAAATAAGATATATCTGGCTGTCTCTGTCAGAAGTGTGTGCAGCTTTTAGTTTCTGGTTTTGAGTTCAACCTCCATGGTGGGTGTGGAGATTACTTAAATAGATAAAACTTAAAAAATAAAATTAAATTAAAATAAAATACACACACACAAATAAAAGTAAAGAGCACACGTTTAAAGTGGGAAACTGAATAAGCTTTGCAACATGTATAATTCATGAATCCATCTCTGCAATCAAAGTGGACACACTCATCATTTCCCAAAGTTTCCTTTTGAACCTTTATTATTTATTTATTTATTATTTATTTATTTATTGAAGTGTAAATGACATAAATTAAAATGCATATGTTTAGGGACACCTGGCTGGCTCAGGCAGTAGAACATGTGATTCCTGATCCTGGGGTTGTGAATTTGAACTCCACATAGAGCAATGGGAACCAATCGCTCCCCAAACCTCCCAGCCTCCCTGCCTCCCACCACTACCCCCCGCCAGGCAATCACTGATCTGCTTCCTATCACTACTAATTAATTTGTGTTTTCTACAATTTTATACAAGTGGAATCATGAAATATGTACTCTATCTCTCTCTTTCTAAGTTTGGCTTATTTTACTCAGCACAATTACTTTGATATTAATTTATGCTTTTTTAAAAGATTTTATTGATTTATTTGAGAGAGAGGAAGTGAGAGAGAGAGAGATCATGAACAGGGGCAAAGGGTAGAGGGAGAAGCAGACTCCCTGCTGAGGAGGGAGCCTGATGCAGGACTCAATCCCAGGACCATGGGACCATAACCTGAGCCAAAGGCAGACACTTAACTAACTGAGGCACCCAGGTGTCCCTTAATTTATGCTTTTGTATGTATCAATAGTTTATTTCTTTTTCTTGCTGAGTAGCGCTCCATTGTATGGATATACCACAATATTTTTACCCATTCATCTGTTAACCGAAAGTCATTTTTTTTTAAGATTTTATTTATTTATTTGACAGAGAGAGATACAGTGAGAGAGATACTCCACAAGCAGGAGTGGGAGTGGGAGTGGGAGAGGGAGAAGCAGGCTCCCCACTAAGCAAGGACCCCGATGTGGAGCTCGATGCAGGGCTCGAACCGAGGACACTGGGATCAAAGGCAGACAATGACTGAGCCACCCAGGCATGCCTGTTTACAGAAATTCTATTCAGTATTGTTTCTCATATGCAGAGCATTGTTTGAAAGTTGAGAGTAGGCTTTTTCTACACATTTTACATTTGTTTATCATCTATATTGGTTCTTGCATATACAGTAAACAGTGTGATTTGAGAGAAGGGTTTTCCACCCATAGTATGTTCCTAGGGTCTCTCTCCTATATGAATGTTGTAACATTTCAGGAGGGACAGCTTCTACTGAAGATTTTTGCATGTGTTCTGTATTTAGGTGTCTCTCAAAAATGAATTCTCATTTGCTATTGAATGTTTTCTCACCTCCCCTACATGAATAGGGTTTATCTGCAAGTATGACTTCTCTATTGTCTAATGAGGCTTGACTTCTGAATAAAAGCATTCTCATACCTACTACATACGTAAGATTTCTTTTGTACGGATTATTTTATAAATAATGATGTCTCTCCTTTTGGATGAAGATTTTCCACATTTATTACAATTGTAGAGTTTGTTTCCAGTATGAATGTTTTGATCTTATTGCAGTATTGCTTCTAGCTAAAGACACTTCCACATTGATTACATTCAGGGATTTCTTTCCAGTACAAATCTTCTTGGGCCCTGTGAGATTTTTTTCACTACTGGAGGCTTTCCCACTTTCTTTATAGCCATAGGGTTTCTCTCCAGTACGCCTTCTTTGGTCTCTAATGAGTCTTACTTAGCCTTTGAAGAGAAGCGTTTCCACATTCATAAGCTTTCTCCTTAGAATGATGGGTATGAAGTTTTTCTATTACAGCTGAAGGATTTTCCGCATTTATCGATTTTATGGGATTTCCTCCCTCTATAGATTCTTAAACGTAAAGTGAGGGATGAGATTCGAGAAAACACTTGGGGAAAAAAAGGGAGAACACTTGACTACTTTCAGCACATGCATGAATGCACCATCTCCAGTGTGTATCTTCTCAGGATCTCTGAGTCATTGCTTCAGGCTAAAGGGTTTCCACATTCATTATATCCGGGAATTTTTTCTCCAGTATGAATTTTTTTTTTTTTTTTTAATGTGTAAGGAGATTTGCATTGGCTGGAGGCTTTCCGATATCCCTTACATGCTGTAGTTTCTCTTTTGGATCATTCTCAGGTGTCTGTTGACATTATATTCCTGAAAGAAGACTTTTCGTACAATGATTACATACATGAGGTTACTACTGAGTGATCTTAAATGAGATTACTACGACCAAGTTGAACCATAGCATCCTTATCATATTTATAACAATTCTTGCTTACAAAGATTCCCTCATATCAAAATTTAAGTTATGGCCCCAAATTTTCAGGCTAAGTCACCTTCATAAAGGTGTTTTCTTGAAATAACAATGTTTGATGGAAAGTACGTTTCCATTTTCATACATTTCTTGCTTTTTACTATGACTATGTGTCAGGGGAAAAGATGGTACTCGACTTAAAGTCTTCATAATGCTTCTCTCCCTGCTTATTAAACTTCCCAGAAGCTGCTTCTGTACAACACCACCCTTCCAGTTCTCTCTCAACATCCATGACTCGGGCTGTTTGAACTGAAAACAAAATCCAGTTTCATGACAAGATCTCTGGTAGTCTGGGCACCTGGCTGGCTCCATCAGAAAGGCATACACTCTTAATCTTGGGGTTGTAAGTTTGAGCCACACATTGGGTGTAGAGATTGCTTAAATTAATAAAACTTAAAAAAAAAGTCTCTAGGAATCTGGGCCACAAACAAAAGCAGATACTCCATAATAACAACTTCTTTTGGAGTCATTATTTTTTATTTTATTTTTTTAACTTAAATAATCTCTAAAACAAATGTGGGGCTTGAACTCATGACCCTGAGATCAAGATTTGCATGCTCCACCAACTGAGCTAGCCAGGGGTGCCTTTTTTTTTTTTTTTTTTTTAACATTTATTTATTTATTTGGGGTAGGGAGGAGCAAGGGAAGAGGGAGAGAAATCCTCAAGCAGACTCCCCACCACAAAAGCTTGATCTCAGGACCTTGGGATCATGACTTGAACCAAAATCAGGAGTTGGATGCTTAACCCACTGAGCCACCTAGGTTCCCCAGCCCCTATTTTTTTTTCTTTTATTTTCTACTCCATAATAAGTATATTTAATTTTATATAAAATAACATTAAAATATTTTCCTATTCAATTCCTTAGACTTTTCCTTTCAAATCTGACAAACAAACAAAAGTAAACCCGATACTGCTGCTATTTCATAAATGCTTATAATCCCTGCCATCCCCATTCCAGTATGTACCTCACCACAACACACAGTCTTGTACCCACCCAGCTTCCCACTCACTCTACACTCAGTTTCCTATGGCTGACATAACAGAGTACCACCAACTAGGTGGGTGCTTAAAACAATAGAAATTTATTATCTCACAGTTCTGAAGCCTTGATGTCCAAAATAAAGGTGTGGGCAGGGCAATGCTCTCTCTCTGAAGACTTTAGGGAATAATCCTTCTTTAAACCTTTGGCGGTTGCTGGAAGTCTTCGATTTTCTTTGGCCTAAAGATACATCATAGTCCATCTTTGCCATTTTTTAAAAAAAAATTTTTATTTTTAAGTAATCCCTATACCCAATGTGGGGCTTAAACTTACAACCCAGTGGTCAAGAACCACAAGCTCTACTGGCTGAATCAGCCACGTGCTCCTCTGCCTCTGTCTTTATGTATCTTTCCCTGTGCAATGTGCCTCTATTTTCTCTTATAAGAAAACCCATCATTATGCTAGGGCCTGACCTATAGAGTATGACATTATCTTAACTAATTATATCTGCAAAGACCCTATTTCCAAAATAAGACCTCTGTCACAGGTTCCAGATATGAACTTTGGAGGAGACTATCCACCACAATATAAATTTCACTCAGGTGGGGGGATGGGGTCATGGGGGAGGGGTGGGCATTAAGGAGGTCACTTGAAGTGATGAGCCCTGGGGGTTATATGAATTGATGAATCACTAAATTCTACCTCTGAAACTAATAATACACTATATGTTCATCAAAGTGATTTTTTAAAAAGATTTTATTTATTTATTTGACAGAGATCACAAGTAGGCAGAGAGGTAGGCAGAGTGAAAGGGGGAAGCAGGCTCCCTGCTGAGCAGAGAGCCTGATGCAGGGCTCCATCCCAGGACCCTGAGATCATGACCTGAGATGAAGGCAGAGGCTTAACCCACTGAGCACCCAGGCACTCCCTAAAGTGAATTTTTTTAAAAAAGATTTTATTTGAGGGGCACCTGGGTGGCTCAGTGGGTTAAAGCCTCTGCCTTCAGCTCAGGTCATGATCTCAGGGTCCTGGGATGGAGCCCCACATGGGGCTCTCTGCTCAGCAGGGAGCCTGCTTCCTCCTCTCTCTGCCTGCTGCTCTGCCTACTTGTGATCTCTCTCTTTCTGTGTTAAATAAATAAATAAAATCTTTAAAGAAAAAAAGATTTTATTTGAGAGAGAGAGACAGAGCATGAGTGGGGGGAGGAGCAGAGGGAGAGGGAGAAGCAGACTCCCAGCCAAGCTGGGAACGTAATACAGGGCTCAACTGTGATCATGACTGAGCCACCCAGGTGCCCTCATTAATATGACTTTAAATAAAAATTTAAAAAATTTAAAATAATAAATTTTAAACATCCAGTTGCACTCACAGTCACCCACAACTGAACCCTGTTGGGTTTTTTTCTGAATAAGAGTGAAGCTCGGGGGCGCCTTGGTGGCTCAGTCGGTTAAGGATCTGCCTTCAGCTCAGGTCATGATCCCAGGGACCTGGAATAGAGCCCCACATGGGACTCCCTGCTTTGAGGGGAGCCTGCTTCTCTCTCTCCCTCTGCCTACCCTTCAGCCTGCTGGTGCTCACTCTCTCTCTGTCTCTCTCTTTCTCTCTCTGTCTAATAAATAAATAAAATTGTTAAAAAAATTTGTTAAAAAAATTGTTAAAAAAAAATAGTGAGGCTCTGAACAACTCTGACCTGGTCACAAACTCCTTGATCCTTTCTCTGAAGTCCACCTAGTTCCGTATCAGTCATCCTCTCTCCTCACAGTGCAGACCTGAAGCCAAATGACTGGGTCATTTATTTTTTTTGGACTATCACCTTGTTTAATTATTTTGAACCTACAGAAAAGTTGCAAAAGTAGTACAAGAATTACCATATACCTATCGTGCAGGTTCTCCATATGTTAACATTTTAGTCACATGTAAATGGAATTTTTTTTTCTTTTGCTGAAGTGTTTGAGAATAAACTGCAGATATATTTCCCTTTCACCTGGTGTTTATTTCCTAAAAGTAAGAAAATACTTTACAAAGTTTATGTCAGTGTGACCAATTGTTCTCTATACATGTAAAAAATGTTTTTTCCTGGTTCAGGATTCAAATCTGAGACATTTAGTTGTTGTGTCCTTTTAGTCTCCTTTAGTCTGGAATGGTTCCTCAGACTTTGTTTTTCATAATATTAATAATTTTTTTTTTTAAGTAGGCTCCATGCCCAATGTGGGCCTTGAACTCAAGACCTTGAAATCAAGAGTCACCTACTCTACCAGTTAAGCTAGCCAGAGAGACCCATGACATTAATATATCTGAGGTGAATATAGGCCAGTTATCTTGCAGAATGTCCCTTAGTGTGGGTTTGCCTATTGTTTCCTTATAATCAGATTCAGGTTATTAATTTTTGGCAGCCATATTGCAGAAGTGATGCTGTATCTGTCAATGTATCCGTGTCCTATTCCTGATGATAGTAACTTTACTTTTTTTTTTTCCAAGTATTTTACTTATTTGAGAGAGAGAAAGAAAGAGAGCACATAGGCAAGCATGAGGGGAGAGGCAGAGAGAGAAGCAGACTCTCTAGGGAGCCCAGTTTGGAACTCTGATCCCAGAACCCTGTGGTCATGATCTGAGTCAAAGGTAACCTTAACCGACTGAGCCACCCAATGCCCCCTGAAGATAGTAACTTTGATCACTATGATAATATCTCCAAATTTCTCCATTATATAGTTACTTTTTCCTTATAATTATTAAGTATCTTTTGTGGAGATATTTCAAGACTGTGTTGACATCATGCTATCAAATATTCATCTATTGGTTTCAGTCTACACCTATAATTCTTGTTTGAGAAATTTTAATAATTGTTTCAGGTGCTGTCAAATGACAGTTTTTCTTTTTCCAGCATTCCTTCTCTTTTATTCACTTGCTTTCCTCTATAATGATGAGCTTTCCCTTTTAACTCACTTTGTTGTTAACCTTTGTAAACTCCTCACTCTGTTGCCAGCTCTGTGATACATTTTAAGAAAGGTCTTTTACGAACTGCATATACAGCATTTTAGCTGTTTTTGTTGGCCTAAGTTATCTGCTACACTGTTGGCAACAGGTGTCAGTCTTCAACTCCCTTCTTTTTTTCAGGCAACTCCTGCTCTGTTTCCTAACCCTCCCCTGAAACTGTTGACAATTTATCAGCTACTTCCACTCCATCTTTCCAGATCCACAGGTTATCGGACTTATCTTTTTTCTTTCTTTTTTAAAAAATTTTCTTATTTGAGAGAGAGAGAGAAAACATGAGCAGGGAGAGGGGCAGAGGGAGAAGCAGGCTCCCCGCTGAGCAGCGAGCCTGATGTGGGGCTTGATTCCAGGACCTTAGGATCATGACCTCAGCTGAAGGCAGATGCCCAATTCACTGGCCACCCAGGCATCCCTGACTTTATCTTTCTTTACCATTCAGTAATAATTAGCTGCAGCTGACTACCACACCCTTCTTGAAACACTTCCTTCTTGAGGCTTCTCAGACACCATCTTCTTCTGTTCTGTTTTGGTGGCCGTAACAATCTCTTTTGTTGTCTCTTCCTCCTTTCTCCATCTCTAAATTCAGCAGCTCCCAACCGCTTAATCCTGGACCCTCTTGGCTTCTCCATACACAATCTCTCCCTTACCTAAGCCTTATCAGATGAACTTATCTAATTAGACTTCATTTAATTTTATGTGTGTATTTTTTTTTAAAGTAGGTACTATGCCCAACATGGGACTTGAATTCACAACCCCTAGATCAAGGGTCGCATGTCCCACCGACTAAGCCAGCCAAGCACTCCAACCATATGTATTTAAATACAATTCATAGTCTGAATTTGTATCATAGCCTGATAATTGTAATTGTAAAGCCTAATAATCCTGAAATTGTATCATAGCCCTGATCTCTCCTTGAATACTAACTGCCAGTATAGTATGTCTAATTGGATTTCTAAAATATATACTTCAAACTTAGCATGACCACAACAGAACACTTGATTTTCTAACCATTTCTCTCCCAGTCTTCCCAATTTCAGTGGAGTCATCAACATTCACTTGGTCACACGAGACTCAATTTTTCTTTCTTTCTTTTTTATTTTTAAAGTCTCAATTTTTCAAGTCATTCTCCATCACTCTCCTGTCATCACTAGAAACTCCCACTCCTTTCCATTATCTTATCTATTTGCAAGTTCTGTGGTTTTACCTCCAAAACATATCTGGTATCCACACACTTCTCTCCATTTGCACTACTATTTTAGTCAAGATCACCAATTTCTTGCTTAGAATATATTGCAACAGACTCCTAACTCCTCGTCTCTTATTTCTCCCCTCTCACCCAACAAGATAAGCACCCTGGAGCAGCCAGGATCGTCTTAAAAAACAAAACCCATTATACTCCTGCTTAAAACGTCCAACCACTTTAAATCACACTTAAAATACAATAACAGCTCTAATACCATAATATTCCAAACCTTTTATGATCTGGTTGTATGATCTTACTATCTCTTCAAGTTTTCTTGTATCACTATACTCCTTGTCCTATAGTCCAGCAACTCAGGCTTTGTTATTGTTTTTAGTATGAAAAAAAAAAAAAAGATTCAGCACAAAAATCCTTGCCTTAATGAGCTTCCACTCTAAAAAAGGTAAGACTTCGTTCTTTTTTTATGACCAAGTAATATCCCTGTGTGTGTGTGTGTGTGTGTGTGTGTGTATCACATATTCTTTATCCCTTTAGATGGACATTTGGGCTCTTAACATAATTTAGCTATTGTTGATAATGCTGCTATAAACATAGGTATGCAGGTATCCCTCCAAGTCAGTATTTTTGTACCCTTCGGGTAAATACTTAGTAGTGCAATTGCTGGGTCATAGGGCAGTTCTATTTCTAACTTTTTGAGGACCTGCCATACTGTTTCCACAGTGGCTGCACCAGTTTGCATTCCCACCAGCAGTGCAAGAGGGTTCTGCTTTTTCCACATCCTCACCAGTATCTGTTGTTTCCTGTGCTGTTAATTTTAATGGGTGCTTTTTTTTTTTTTTTAAATTATTCAAGTCTCAAGTCTCAGCTCAAATGTTAGTATCTTAGAAAAGACTTCTTTGGGGACGCCTGGGTGACTCAGTTGGTTAAGCCGCTGCCTTTGGCTCAGGTCATGATCTCGGGATCCTAAAATCGAGCCTCTTGGCAGGCTCCCTACTTAGTGGGAAGTCTGCTTCTCTCTCTCCCTCTGTTGCTCCCCCATGCTTGCGCTCTGTCGCTTGTGTTCTCTCTTTCTCAAATAAATATGACGGTAAAAAAAATGGGGGTGCCTGGGTGGCTCAGTTGGTTAAGCATCTGCCTTGAGCTCAGGTCATGATCCCAGGAGGGAGCCTACTTCTCCCTCTTCTCCGTGCCTGTGCTCTCTGTTGTCATCTCTGTCTCTTTTTCAAATAAATAAAAAAAAACTTCAATACTTTATTTAAGTTGCCAGCATTTCCCACACTTTGTATTTTCCTGCTTTACTTTTATTTATTTATTTTTTAAAGATTTTATTTATTTGAGAGGCACCTGGGTGGCTCAGTCAGTTAAGTGTCTGCCTTCAGCTCAGGTCATGATCCCAGGGTCCTGTGACAGAGCCTGCTTCTTCCTTTCCCCTTGGCTCCTCCCCTGCTTAGTCTCTCTCTCTCAAACAAACAAACAAATCTTCTAAAAAGTTTATTTATTTGAGTGAGAGCTTGTGAGTGTCAGAGGAGGAATAGTTGGAGCAGGAGGGAAGCAGGAGGGGGAAAAGCAAATTCCCTGCTGAGCAGAGACTGCCACATGGGTTTGATCCCAGGACCCTTAACCGACTGAGTCACCCAGGTGCCCCTGCTTTACTTTCTTCATAGCACCTATCACCTGGAATTATCTTATTTTCTTCTGTTGCCTATGCTACATACAGTACATATTCAATAAATACCAGTATACCAAAGGAGTGAATTTTACTGAATAAATTTAAAAATAAAAATTTATATGAGGGGCACCCGGCAGGCTAAGTCAGTAGAGAGTACATCCTCTTGATCTCGGGGTCATGAGTTTGAGCCCAACATTGGGTATAGAGATAACTTTAAAAACAATAATAAAAAAAATATATGAAATGTATTAGTTGAGGCTCACTTAAGGCCTTCTGAATAAAAAAAAAATCACTGGGGTGGTGTCCAACTGTAATATGTGTGCACTCTGAAGTTTCAGACCATTTCTCAGAGTCCATGAGGGTATCTTGTATTCTGCAGCCCAGCTAGCCCCATTTCTCATGTCAATTTCCTCTTCTGGTTTCCTTGACATTTCTGGTCTAGCTGACCTCATTTGGGACCATCCGAATCCATCAGAGAGCATGATATGTCAAATCTCAAAATGGGGAACGTTTTCTCTAGAGGTCAAAGGATGTAGGAGTGGACCTGCCCAGCCTTTGGCATTGTTTGTGCAAGCATGGGGCTAAAGGGGAATACTGGAATGACTTTCTTAACCAATATAGTCTTTCCTAAGGCAACTGACTTCCGTTCAGTGAAGTTACTTACATGTGCCTCATCAGGTCCCCAATACATTGCCTTCTCAATTAAATTCAAGTGTTTATGGATCACCTAATTCTAAGCCCTGTGGCATCTCCCTCCCTGTGGAGGAACAAGACGTGGTCTAGTTATCAAATTGCTTACTACAAGGTAATCAACTGTCTTGAAGTTTTAAAAAACCCAATGTTCTCCTATTTCCACTTTGTTTCCAGTTTCTTTAAATAAACAAAACAGTGAGGAGGGCATTGTAGAAGGGATTTTACCAATTCCCCTTCCCACCCTTGGATGTTTTCCATTTTCAAGTCTTCTACTTAGTTGGGCTTTATTCCACTTTTTCTTGGTTAGCCAATTAGTTCAGCAGTTTTATCTCCTTTATCATCATTAACACTGCCTTTTAATTGCAAGGTGGGAGGTATTTTTACATGTAAATCTCACTTAATCTTCAAAACAATGTAGCAAGGTAGATGTCTTGGATGGAAAAAACGGCCCTGGGCCCTTGGCCCTCGGGAAGGTGCAAAGGTTCAAGGTCCCTTCCAGATCTAGTTGCCATTCATTCCTATTAGGGGTGGCTATCTAGGGTTGGAGATCTTGCTCCAAAGCTTGGGTTCATTTCTGTGCACCTGACTACCCTTTGGGAAGGGAATTTTACGGGATGGTAGGATGTAGAAGTCTGAGGTTAAGAAATGAGTGCCTGAGTCACTGGTTAATCATTGTTGAATAATGCTTTGTGTTTCTGGAAAAACCTTTCCTTTTTCAGAATGGGAAAAGGGTCGAGGAGCGATGCCATGAGGCGCTCCAGGGTTTGGCAAGGACTAAGCACAGACACAGTCGTGGGGTCAGAGGTGGAGGCACCGTCAGCAGCAGGAGGAGGGCGCGGCGGGCTCTGGACACCCAGAAGCCTGGAACCCGAGGCCCAGGAAGGCGCGTGCCGACCGGCCGAGGCCCGCGCTGCTTTCGGGTTGGCGCGTTAGCATCGGTTCAGCCGAGACTCCGCAGGCAGGTCAGCTCCAGGTGCAAATCTGTGAAGGCGCCAAGCCGGAGCACGGCCGTAAGCCGGCGGCGCGCTCGCCCCGCCGCGTCCCTGGCTCGGCGTCTCAGGACACCGGGCCTCTCGAGTGTGGGGTATTGGCTCGGGCCCCATGAGCACTCCATCCCTGCTACCTGGGCCACCGAGGCCGGCCGTTAGCCCACCGCCGCTGCCACGGAACCCTCGGGCCAGGATTGACCCTGAATCCGAAGAGTCGGCCTTTCTGATTGGCTTAGAGTACAAACGTAGGCGAGCGCTGCCTGAGACCCGCTCTTTGATTGGGTTTTAAATGAACAAGAGAGCACGAAATAAAGAGGCCTTCAGTCATTGGGCCATTGTGTGAATCTCCTTTTGACTTTCTCTGCCGCCTGAATAAGCGTCTCAGGATCTTCGTCATGAGTCTTAAATCTGGGCCTGTCAGTTCGCCCCAGCGTTACTCGTCTCTAGGCAGGGCATGGGGTTTACAGAGTTCAACCAATCACATAACGTCGAGATCATGTTGCCAGGCAGATTATGCTAATAAGGCCCCGCCTTTTATACTGCTCCCACTCTGCGGCGGGAAGAACCACCTGGAGGTGGCGGGGGGGGTTTGATTTCCATCACCCCTAGGGAGAGAGGATCGGGGACCCGCTGATCTTCCAGCTCCCCTCACCCAACGTCGTGTAAGTACCTAAAGGATCAAGGGAACCGGATAAGCCAGCGTCCAGAGTACCCCATCGACTGGGAGGGTGTTTCGTCTTTGCTTAGTCCCACCCAAAATGGCGCCAAGCTCTTTCCGCGTCTCAGAGCCCGGCCGGGGCCAACCGACCGCGGACCCGGGTGGGGGGGGAAACTGATGGTGGTGGTGGGGGGGAGAAATCCCGGCGGCACCGCCCGATGGTACAGTCCAGCCGGGGCTGGGACAAGGCACCTTACTCGGGGTGGGGGGTCAAACCATCTGCACCTTCTAAGGGGAAAGGGGCAAAACCCCCTAAAGGAGCCCCTTCTGGCGCCGCGTTCAGCGATGGCTTCGGCGCCTCTTGGCCCCTGCCTTCCCCGCGCGCAGCCTCCCCCCTGCGACCCCCGAGTGGCTCGCACGCTCCGCCGGCCGCGCGCACCTCTCCTCCCCTGCCCGCGTTGGTTGGGCCGGGACGGCAGTTGGGCGCCCTGCGCGCTCCTGCCGCGGCGGTTGGGCTGGCGCTCGGGGTGCAGCGGGCGGTCTCCGCCGGCCGGGTACCCGGGGGGCGGCGCGGGGGGCGCGGCGCGGCCCGGGGCTCAGGGCCAGGCGGGCCCGCGCGATGGAGGGCTCCCTCGGATGGGGCGCCCTGCTTTGTCTCGTGAGGCCGCGCCACCCACCTGCCATTGATTGCCGGTTCCCCCAGTCCCATATTTACAAGTTGGCGTCGGCAGGACCCGGGGAGGCCCGGCTTGGAGGGGCGCGGGGATGGCACGTTTGGGTCAGTCTTGGTCAACAGCGGCCCGGGTGGGCAGGGCGGAGGCCGAGGCCAACCTGTGCTCGGTGTCGCGTGCAAAGGCGTGAGCCAGAGGCCCTTCGGGGCGGGTGGATAGTGTACAGGTTCCAGGCGATCCTCAGCTTTCGTTAAGCATTTTTTAGTCAGTAGCCAGGTGTTAGATACGCGACCAAGGGAAATGAACGCAGCGCTCTTGAAATTTGTGTGCGTGCGTGTTTGCCCTTGCTTGGCGGATTTGTTGGATTTCAGTCAAATTTCAATCGATGTTTGTGTATGCTTAACACCGGGAGGGCTGGTTTTGGTGCTGTCATTGAGGATTAAGTGTGCGATGAGTCCACCCTGTTCAGCCATGTGCCTAATTCTGCACCGTCATCTGTTCAAATCTTGTCCCACAAAGTTTTAACCTCAACAGTACTTACCTTCATTATTTTAAAACTAACAAAACACTCACGACTGTTTTGGGGCCTCGTTGCACGACCCGTTCCTTTGTTATCACTCTACCTTTTGGGATAAGCTCTTTGAAGGCCGGAAGGTATCCTGTTTTTGGTACTCTTCTACCCACTCCATCCCCAACACCATAATAGTTTCCCCGTTGATGAACCATTATTAACATGTTTCTCTAGAACTGAGAAAATTGCCTTTGTGGGGGGGGGCAACCCCACGTTTTAAAGCAGTGCTGATTGATTGTATGTTTAGAAATAACTTCTACATTACTTTTTTCATGAGTTGAGATAGGTTTACAAAAGGGGCCGTTTTAAAGTGAATAATTAGGGTTGCCTGGGTGGCTCAGTCTTAAGCCTCTGTCTGCCTTTGGCTCAGGTCATGATCCCAGGTGCTGGGATCCAGTCCCTCCTTGAGCTCCTTGCTCAGTGGGGAGCTTGCTTCTCCCTCTGGGCTCCCTCTTTGTGTGCTCTCTCTGTGACAAGTAAATAAATAAAATTTTTTTTAAAAAGTGAACAATTTGTAGTAGATGTACATTTTAAAATTTTGGACCAATTTGTGACTCCTCTTAACTGATTTATTCCTTGGCCATTCCACTCTTGCCTCTTTGTATTGCAAGGGTGCTTACCTGCTGTCTATTTTTCTAAATGAATCATTTTTAGTTTCCTAATGTTTTGCAGCACAGGTATCAGTGTGCACATCATATATTGTGCATGTGAACATAATCAAGTATGTATGATAGATAAGGCAAAGTTCATGTCTTCAAGGGCCCTGAATGCTTTTTGCTTAGAATGTAGTGGTATAAGGGATAGCCTATCAATCCAATTCAATCCTAAATTGATTTGTACTGCCTCAGTTCCCACTTGTCTAAATTTATTTTTTTCGTCCTAGTTTTAACAATACATGATCATTGTAGAAAACACAATAGGAACGGTATAAAATAAAAATTACCTAAAGTAAAATTACTAGAGATAATCCTTGCTGATATTTTAGTGTGATTCAGATCTTGTTGTGAATGTGTGTATCAAACATTTTTACAAACTTGGCATCATGATATTTGGTTTTTGTTTCTGGTTTTGTTCTTCATGTAGATGGGTACCCTCATGATTTCACTGATAATTGGGTACTGTCCGTACTTTCCCCCATTACTTGAGGGGGTGCATCATGAAATCCTCTGACCTGAAAGAATTACAACAGTTGACTCATTTTACTTTTAAAAAATGTGTCCTAATGGTATAGGTTTCTGAGTAACAAGCAGAATTGATCAGAACTGAAAAATATTGAGCTATAATTATAGTTTCCTTAATTTTACATTTCAAGCACTAGTAAACACATCATGACTACATGCTTTCTTTTGGTAAAATACAAACCATTAAACATGTTATTGCAGTGTTTGAATTGTTTAGTCAGAGTTTGTTTTAAATTTGAATGCTGATGTACTTTGACCTATTACCACCTACAATACATAATCTTCCTCCACCCCACCTCTTTCCCCAAAGAGCAACGACACACCCCTCCAGCAATTTGTACGTTTTTTACAATCAGAATTTATTGGTGATTGTTTAAATTTATCATAGGTATTTTAGCAGATTAGCAAATGAGAATTTGGTCTGGTGTCCAGAAAGAGCCAGTGAGCTAAGAAAAGTGAAGTGTTTGCTATAAGCAAATCTTTTGCAGAAGGGTCCCTCTAGAATTCTCCTGGAGTACTGTGTAGGGGGAGGAAGCGGAGAGGGGGAGTTGCTGACTTGATTGTTTTGGTCTTTCTCTGTTGAAGCCTTCTCCTTCTTCTGGCGTTAAACTGTTTACCTGATTTACTTGAATCACTGCTAAATCTGGTCTCTGCCCTTTTTTTTTTTGTTCTCAAGGCTACCCTATTTCAAGATTTCTGTGGAACATTCTGGACTGGTGCCTTCCCATTTTATTTCCTCCAGTTTCTTCTGTGACATTGATACTTCACTGTCAGTACTGAAACATTATTTCCATTCCCTTTCCCAGATCCTTCAGTGGTTTACACATTATCTGTGTAGGTTTTAAATTTGTTCAAGTTGTGGGAAACATCTGGAAGTAGGTTTTGTTATGTTTTGTTTTTTGATAACTTTGAAATAGAAAATTCCTTGGCTGTCGTGGGGGGTGGGTTGGTGGAAGGTGGTGGTGAAAAATGGAGAGGCGGTGGGGAGATGATGGATAATCTCAAATCACAATTATAGCAAGGCTAGTTACAATGTGGAGAAAACAAACATTATAAAATCAATACTGTACAATATTTTAAGAACCCCAAGTAGATTGCTGAAAGGTCATTATCTGCTAAAATGGTCCGTTTTTGTTATTCATTTCCTAGTTGAACTCTTATTTCAATGTTAGAATATTGGAGCTACATGCTCCTTTCTTGACCCATGTCTTGCACTTTCCAGGTCTCACTCAATGGTTGCAATCCACAGCCTTTTTACTATTGTGATCTTTAGAAGAGCTATCCCTTCGATCTGTGCAGTCCAAAATAGTAGGCAGTAGCCACATGTGGCTATGGAGCACTTGAAATTTGGCCAGTGCTGTAGGTGTAAAATACTTTTATGCCAGATTTTGAGATTCAGTATGAAGAAACAATTGATAAAATGTTAACTATAAAGTCTATTTATTTAGTTTTTGAAAAAGATTTTACTTATTTGTCAGAGAGAAAGAGCAAGTGAGACAAGCTGGGAGAGCAGCAGGCCTGGGGAGAAGCAGGCTCCCTGCCAAGCTGGGAGCCAGATGTGGGACTTGATTCTAGGACCCTGGGATCGTGACCTGAGCTGAAGGCAGCTGCTTAACTGACTGAGCCACCCAGGCATCCCAGTTTATTTATTTTTAAGTGATCTCTATATCCAATGTTAGGCTCAAACTCCTAACCATGAGTTCAAGAGTCACATGCTCTTCCCACTGAGCCAGCCCGGTGCTCTTAAGATATGGATTATATGTTGAAATGATAATATGTTACATATACTAGGTTAAATAAATATGTTAATGCAATTTCACCTGTTTCAACTTTTAAAGAACAGAGGTACTGGAAGATTTAAAATTACATATGTAGCCTGCCTATGTGGCTTGTGTGATTTCTGTTGAACTTGCAGTCTTAGACTTAGTTTAATAGGAGTGGGGTTTCCAAGTAACAGTAAGTCCTCATACAATGTATTATCTTTTGGTTTCTATAGTTTCATCTAATAGATACGCTAATATGTAGGTGTGTCTGATTTTTTTCTTAGTGCTTATGATAGATCTCAGAGAAGCATTATTCTTTTGAAGAAAACCTTAAAGCCACTTCCAGATAATTGAGTTAACCGTTATTGAATTAATATACTCAATAATTTGAACTTAAAATAATAAAATGAAAATTTATTGAGCACATAATCCATTAAAAAAAGTTGAGCTAAGCATAATCAGCTGAATTTTCCCAAACTTGGTCTGCTGCTTACTCATTGATTTTTATAATGTATCATTTTTTCAAAGGTTTAAGGAATACTTCTGGGAGAAAGTTACAACTGAGAAAATCAAGCTCACTTTTTCTTTTTCCCCCCTCCTATGATTTACGGAAAGGCCATGATAGTTTGATTCCAAGTGTGGAACACTTTGGACCAGCTCAGGGGACAACTGTACTTTTAAACACACAAGAGTCATAGCTTACAGATAAAATCATGTTCTTTTTATGTCTGTATTTGAAAACAAACATTTCCTTTTACTACCCTGTATGGAGGTTTGATATGTTGTTGCATTGGGCTCTGTGGGCAAAGGAACCTAGATTCATAGACTAGACTCAATCGACTCATCTTGGGCCTTCTACATAAAGTCTGTAAGCTTAGTTTTTCTTCCTTCCTTCCTTCCTTTCTTTTTTAAGATTTTTTTTTTTAAGATTTTATTTATATATTTGACAGAGAGAGATCACAAGTAGGCAAAGAGGCAGGCAGAGAGAGAGAGAGGAGGAAGCAGGCTCCCTGCTGAGTAGAGAGCCCGATGCGGGACTCGATCCCAGGACCCTGAGATCATGACCTGAGCTGAAGGCAGCGGCTTAACCCACTGAGCCACCCAGGCGCCCCCTTTTTTAAGATTTTATTTATTTGTTTGACAGCACACAAGCCACAAGCAAGGAGAGCAGGCAGAGGGAAAGGGAGAAGTAGACTCCCCGCTGAGCAAGGAGCCCAATGCAGGGCTTGATCCTGTCAGGACCCTAGGGTTATGACCTGAGCCAAAGGCAGATGCTTAACTGATTGAGCCACTCATGTGCCCCCCCCCATTAAAGATTATATTTATATGGCAGAGAAAGAGTAGTTTCTTTATTAAATCATGTAACTAGTTTTTTGGCTTTTTTTTTTAAGATTTATTTATATTTTAGGGAGCGAGTGAGACAGAGAGCCGGTGTACAGGGGCAGAGGGAGAGGGAGAGAGTCTCAAGAAGACTGCGCTGTGCTGAGGGCCGAGCCCAGAGCCCCAGCCGTGGCTGGGTCTCAAACCTTCGGCTGAAACCAAGAGTCAGCGCTCCATGGACTGTACCACCCAAGCACCTGTCGTTTAACTAATTCTTAATTATTATTATTTTTAAAAAGATTTTATTTATTTGACAGAGAGACAGTGGGGGAGGGAACACAAGAGGGAGTATGGGAGAGGGAGAAGCAGGCTTCCAGCCAAGCAGGGAGCCCGATGTGGGGCTCGATCCCAGGACCCTGGGATCATGACGCGAGCTGAAGGCAGTTTGCTTAACAGACTGAGCCACACAGGCACCCCGACTAGTTCTTAATTATTAATGGGGATAATAATAGTACCAGTCTCATAGTCTTGGTATGAAAATGCTTGTTATCAGTGACCACAATAATGTAGCTGTCTCAGGAACAAAGAACATAGTGATCACTGACTCAGTTAACTACCGATTTTGGACCCTCTGCTTTAGCCAAACCAGTATTCCCACTGTCCCTGCAGTATTCTGGAGTTTTCCTTTATGTTTTCACACCTTCATTTCTCAAATGGAATGTTTGTGTCATCCTCCTGCCCCCCCAACCTCCTCTTCTAGTTCAGTCCAGCAAAATCCCGCGCATCTTTCTCCAGCAGTTGGTTGGTAAACTTTTTTTTCGGTAAAGAACCAGGGAGTAAATATTTGTGGTTTTGTAGGCCATATGGTCCCTGTTACAACTGATCCTTCACATCCATCATGAGAAGCATGGCTGTGTTCCAATTAAACTTTATTTATGGACCCTGAAGTGTGATGTACTGTAATTTTCATGTGTTATGAAATACTCTTTTTTTGGAGTCTTTTCAACTATTTTAAAATGTAAAAACCACTCTTAGCTCATAGGCTATACCCAAAACAGGCATTGAGCCACCCTTGGGCTGTGATATGCCAGCCCCTGTATTAGAGCAGACTGAAAGCACACATTCTTCATGGCGGTGCCGTTGACCATTATACTTGAAACTGCTCCCTTTTGTCTCTGAATGTTCTACAGGGCTTTTGTACTGTTTTGTAGTAATAGTAGCACTTATTGGGTACTTCATTCATATCATACAGCAATTATTTGTGCTTATTTCTTATTTCCTAAATATGTTGTAAATTTCTAGAAGTGATGGATACATTTTAGCCTCCTGTTATAGAAATGCAGTACAAGAATGTCTACTGGATTCTAAGATGTTTGGAGGCATAAAGGAGTGGAGGTAATTAATTTTAAGATATTCAAAGTGATTTCTGAGGTTTTTCTTCCCTTTTCTTCAAAATTTTATTTTTTGTGTGCAAATCTCTTCTTGCTTGAAGATTTTAAGGCTAGTCTGTTGGGGTTATTTTCAGTCTTACTACAAACCATGATTGTGGGCAACCTTATTATCATGTCCTTCTGATGGTGGAATAGCTCTAACACCTTTAGCTAATTGTTGCTTTGTGTATTACTAAACTTTTCAGTGTGTTTTCTAAGGCATCTGTTTACATTTCATCCTTAATGTGTGGCATTGACAGAACACTATTGTAACTACAGATGAGAACAAGGAGACAATTTTAATGAGTGATATAAGAGTGGTGGGAACTAGGCTAGGAGCAAGATGTGTGGGGGTTCTCAATCTCAGGCAATGGTGTGTATATTAATTAGATTTCAGTCTCTTTCTCATTTATCCATTTTCTCTTGAAGTTGATGAATGAAATTATTCAGGATTTTAATTAAGTACTTCATACATTGATAAATATAAGGACCTACAGCCAGTCAGTGTTTAGGACATTTGTTTATGTGACGTGTAAGTTTTCTCAAGTACGTTAAAGCTGTTGAAGTAAGATATGACATAACTATAAAATGTTAATTCTAGAATTAAAACTAAATTATGGGGGGACACCTGGGTGGCTCCATTGCTTGAGTGTCCGACTCTTGGTTTAAGCTCAAGTCATGATCTCCTGATGGTGGGATCTAGCCCCACTTTGGGCTCTGTGCTCAGCACTGAGTCTGCTTCAAATTCTTTCTTCCTCTCCTTTCCCCTCTGCCCTTCCCTGCTCACTCACTCACTCTCTCTAAAATAAATAAATAAATAAAATCTTAAAAAAAAATCTTAAATAAACAACAACAATCCCCCACCCCCTAAATTATGGAGAGCCTGACTGGCTTAGTTGGTGAGGCATGTCACTCTTGATCTTGGGGTTGTGAATATGAGCCCTAGGTTGGGGGTAGAGATTACTTAAAAATACACCCAAAACTGGGGTTCCTGGGTGGCTCAGTGGGTTGGAGCCTCTGCCTTTGGCTCGGGTCATGGTCTCAGGGTCCTGGGATCGGGACCCATGTTGGGGGGGCGGTCTCTGCTCAGCCGGAAGCCTGCTTCCCCTTCTCTCTCTGCCTTCCTCTCTGCCTACTTGTGATCTCTCTCTGTCCAAATAAATAAATAAATAAAATTAAAAAAAAATACCCCAAACTAAACTAAATTATGTAGTATAAATTGTACTTTGAAGAACTTTGTTCCATTAAAAATTTTAAGAACGCTTACATTCATATTTATATATGAGTTATCCCAAAGTCTGGTGTCTCTTCAAAAAATGTATCTTTTGGAGCACCTGCGTGACTCAGTTGGTTAAGCGACTGCCTTCAGCTCAGGTCATGATCCTGGAGTCCAGTGATCGAGTCTCACATCAGGCTCCCAGCTCCAAGGGGTCTGCTTCTCCCTCTAACCTTCTCCCCTCTCATGCTCTCTCTCTCTCACTCGTTCTCTCTCAAATAAATAAAATTTTTAAAAAATGTATCTTTTATTTGAGGGGTGCCTAGGCTTCTGACTTTTGGTTTCGGCTCAGGTCATGATCTCAGGGTGGTGAGATTGAGCTCTGCGTTGGGCTCTATGCTCAGCTGGGAATGTGCTTGAAATTCTTTCTCCCTGTCCGTCTGCTTCTCCCCCTGCTTGTGCTCTCTCATTTCTTTTTTTTTTTTTAAGATTTTATTTATTTATTTGACAGACAGAGATCACAAGTAGGCAGAGAGGGAGGCATAGAGTGTGGGGGAAGCAGACTCCCTGCTGAGCAGAGAGCCCCATGCGGGGCTTGATCCCAGGACCCTGAGATCATCACCTGAGCTGAAAGCAGAGGCTTAATCCACTGAGCCACCCAGGTGCCCCATCATTAATTAAAAATTATATTTTTTTATACATCACTAAAAATATATATATCTTTTGGGGGCACCTGGTTGGCTCAGTCAATGGAACATGTGACTCTTGATCTCAGGGTTGTGGGTTTGAGCCCCACGTTGGGTGTAGAGATTACTTAAAAAAAAAAAAAATTAGAAATGGGCACCTGGGTGGCACAGTCATTAAGAGTCTGGCTTCAGCTCAGGTCATGATCCCAGGGTCCTGGAATCAAGCCCCCGCACTGGGCTCCCTGCTCAGTGGGGAGACTCCTTCTCCCTCTCCCACCCCCCCTGCTTGTGTTCTCTCTCACTGTGTCTCTCTGTCAAATGAATAAAAATAAAATGAATAAATGTTTCTATCTTAAAAAAAAAAAGAAACAATCGTATCTTTTTAGGATCCATGTTTTTTCACCATTTATAAATTATAGAACATATGGGACACCTGGCTGGCTCAGCTGGTAGAGTATGTAACCCCATCTTGGAGTTGTGGATTTGAGTACCATATTGAGTGTAGAGATTGCTTAAAAACAATATCTTTGAAAAAAAAAAAACTATTGGACATATTTTTAAGTCTAAGAGAGTATGTATAAAAATATATGTCTAAGAAAATATGTATAAAAAGACCTTTACAGAAAAAAAATTCTAAGACTTTATTGAGTGACTCTAAGTGAAACCTAAATAAACGAAGACGATACACTGGTTCAAGGATTGGAAGATTTGATATTTACAAGGTGTTAATTCTTTGGAAACAGACTTATAGATCTAATGTAATCCCAGCAAGTTTAAAAAAAATAGACAAGGCGATACTAAAGTTTTTGCTAATGCCCAAGAAAAGACAAGAGACTCTTGAAAAAGAAAAAATAAATTGGAAAAACATCCCTACTGGAGATCAAGAAGAGTGTTGTAATTAAGACAGTGTGTATTGGCACCAGGATAGACTAATTGATCAGTAGAACACCATGAGGAGTACAGAAATAGATTCACACGAATTCAGACACTTAATTTATGACCCAAGAGGCATGGCAGATGAAAGACAAAGCAATAAGGCCTTCAGAAGCTAATATAGGAGAATATTCATGACCTCAGCATAGGTCTTAGATACGAATCTTAAATAAGATGTTGCTTCCACTAATAGAATAATGGGCAGAAGTCTTCAACAGGCATTTTAGAAAAGGAGATAGCAAAATGTCTATTAAATATTTGCATTGTAGGGTGTTCAGCCTTGTTAATAATCAAAGAGATGCAAATTTCAACCACAGTGCCCTATTACTGATACCTAAATTACAGTTGGCAATACTGAATCCTATGCTCTTGAGCAACAGGAACATTCATATCTGGCAGATAGGAATATAACTTGTATGACTACTTTGGAAGGCAGTTTGGAATTATCTAGAAAGTCAAAGATATGCAGACTCTGAAGCCCCGCAATTCCCCTGCTAGAGAAATGCATATACATGAGATAAGCAGAAAAGATATTTGAAGTAATTAATTTTCCTGATATGAGTTGACTCAGTTAATGTTTGAGGGCTGCTATGTTCTGTTCTGTACACCCAGGTAGCTTTTGTTTTGTTACAACAGTGAACTAATGTTATTTATATTTTCCCTCTCTGCTGACAATTTTATTTTATTTTATATTTAAAAGATTTTATTTATTTATTTGACAGACAGAGATCACAAGTAGGCAGAGAGGCAGGCAGAGAGAGAGGGAGGAAGCAGGCTCTCTGCTGAGCAGAGAGCCCGATGCGGGGCTCGATCCCAGGACCCCGGGATCATGACCTGAGCTGAAGGCAGAGGCTTAACCCACTGAGCAACCCAAGCGCCCCTTTGCTGACAATTTTAATACAAATCTTTCATCCAGTCTGTTCTTCAGTTCCTAAAACAATGCTGGCCATAGAATAGGCATTTAATAAATATTATTGTGTTTTAAAAAGATTTCATGTTTATAATGGGCACTCTTCACTATGCTTTGTAGTTACCTCAGCTAATCTGGCTATAGACTAATATGCCTATTTAAATCTCTCTGTGGGTTTGGTAAATCATAACCACCCCGGATTCCTTTGGGATCAAGCCTAGCCTAGTGATTGCATCATCTGGTGGGAGGCCAGGGCAACAGGAGCAGATCCAAGCCTCACTTGCGTTCTGGCAGTTTTGCCTAGGAGAAAGCTGTGCAGCAAAGAGGGAAATGATCAAGCTTTGGTAGTGAAAGGGATCTGGGTTCAAATCCCACTTACGAGCATTATGACCTTGGACAAGTACAAATTTCTGGTTGTTGTGAAGACTGAAATTGAGTATTTAAGGGCCATCTCACAATGCCTGGCATGTGATGGATGCTGAGTAAACGGCAGTAGTTATAATTGTTACTGTTCTACTGGTGCTCACTTAAGTACCATTGGATTTCCACAGTACACATTTTCATTAAGATGGATTGTGCTTATGCTGCATTTTAAAATAAAAAACTGCATCCATTAGGGGGCTCCAATTTTGTGATCTCCCTTAACCACTTCAGTGGATTTGCAAATGAATCTAACATATCCTCTGGATGTAGTGGTTCTGACAAGAGTTTGCAGAAGACATGTGACTGGGACTTGTGAACAGGCTCTGGATGCCACTGTTTGTCGCTCTGTGGAAGAAAGTGCTAATTGCAGAGTTTGAAGAGTCCTCCCATTTTAACTGGAAATATACATATTTTCTAGTGTCATATGTCAGATGCGAGAACCCTTGCTTATCATTATGAGGTATTTATTCCCAAATCAACTGCTTAGTAATGAAAATGTATTAAAATACCTTTTAATTGGAAGTAAGACTTTTCTGGATAAGTTACCTTCATGAACTGATGCTTAGCTTGTGGTGATCGTAATACAGTTAACATTTGTAATATACTCTATACTGTTATACTCTATTATAACAAACATCCCACTCTATCTTAACAGCAAGCCTGTAAATTAGCTAAGTCAGATGATGTTATTTCAGTTGTTAAGATAGAGGACTTTTTATTTGCCTTCACATTCAATATTTTTTTTTTTAAGATTTTATTTATTTATTTTACAGAGATAGATCACAAGTAGGCAGAGAGGCAGGCAGAGAGAGAGAGAGGGAAGCAGGCTCCCTGCTGAGCAGAGAGTCCGATGCGGGACTCGATCCCAGGACCCTGAGATCATGACCTGAGCCGAAGGCAGTGGCTTAACCCACTGAGCCACCCAGGTGCCCCCCACATTCAATATTTTTACACTGCGTTGTGCTTTAAGAAATGTCCTGGCTCGTAGAAGGCAATTCTGTATACTAGACCAGTGGATGCTGGCCTCCTATAGTTAGTTTCATTAAGATGGAGGAACTTGAAATTTGAAGAAGGTTGAATTTAGATTACAAGTCTTTTTTTTTTTTTTTTTTTAATTTACTTGACAGATAGAGCACAAGTAGGCAGATGAGAGGGAGAAGGAGACTCCCCACCCAGCAAGGAGCCTGATGCGAGGTTGGGTCCCAGAACCCTGGGATCACAACCTGAGCCAAAGGCAGATGCCTAATGACCCAGCCACCCAGGTGCCCCTAGATTATAAGTCTTAATTAATTGCCAGTAAGATGGAATTTTTATGAAGGCAATGACTGCCTCATTATGTCATCTGTCTGGGCTCACTATCTTGTTAATCAAACGCTTGTCTCTGACCATTCTGTGTTTTATATTTAAATTTGCAAACAGGGGACCTGAGGTGGAAGAAGGAGAACTTGAAAATGAACAGCAGGTGAGACCCTCATTAACCTGTTCACCGAGGAAGTGAATTGGATATAAAAGGAATTACTTCAAACTAGTATCAGTTTGCTTCTTAGTGCTGGGCCAACACAGTGGCTCAGCCTATTTGAACAACAACAAAAAAGGCTGTGTAGTGTTTCAGGTGTTGAGGCAGTGTGAACAGGTAGTTACACTGTTTTTTCTTGTGTTAAATGCATAGTGTTAAGTAAGGAAAAGTTGGGTTGTACAATAATTGCCTGTAACCCATTTTAATATTTTTTCTCAGCTAAAACAGTAAAGCACACGAACTTAAAGAAACAGCTTGGTACTTAAAAGTGTGCCTCTTTCCATTCTCCAGTGTTTTATCCTAGCAAGTTGGGATTATGATTGTTGAGTCATAGTTACCACCCAGAACCATCTGTAAGAAAGGCTTTCAGGGCTCCAGAACACCCACCTGCCAGTCTCCTACTTACTTGCTGCAATTGCTAATTCTACAAAAGAGCTTGAGATATTTGGGCCAGATATCTTTCTGTGTTCAGGTGTGCCAGGGGCCACAGCTAGTATTTGTACCCCTGCCAGCTGTCTTGTGAAACAAGGCCACCGTTCACAGAGGGAGCTAGGGTAGTGTGCTTACAGCTATCTGGAGTTGAAACACAGGGGCGCTCAGTGTTACTTGATGAGTCATTTGAATCAATCTTTCAGTCTTCACATGTTCCTCATAAATCCATATTTACATCCAAAGTTTATTTCAAATATTTCTCATAAGTGGTTGGAACAGATTTACTTGTTAGCGTGTGGCAAAGGGAAGCTTGAAAATCAGACTCATGAGAGTGATGTGGTTGGCAAGGAAGACCACCTAAATTAACAATCACCTCAGCCTTTTCAGAATTCTGACATTAATACCACAAGCATATTAGGGAGGCTGGTAAGTTGTATATTTTGAGCAAAGGTGTCAGGAGTCTTGCTAAGCTTTTGTTTAGTGATAAAGTCTTTTTTTTTTTTTTTTTTTAAAGGTGATGATTTTGAGCACTGAAAGTTTGTGTATGAATGTCTATTAATATCACTAAGTCCCAGTAAGAATTCAGAGCTCTGATCCTTACTTATTAAAAGTCAGGTCTTGGGGCTCCTGGGTGGCTCAGTGGGTTAAAGCCTCTGCCTTTGGCTCAGGTCATGATTCCAGGTTCCTGGGATTGAGCCCCGCATCGGGCTGTCCACTCCTCGGGGAGCCTGCTTTCTCCTCTCTCTCTCTGCCTACTTGTGATCTCTGTCAAATAAGTGAATAAAATCTTAAAAAAAAAAAAAGAAACGTCAGGTCTTGGCCTCATTATATAATCAGTCTCTCATATTACTTCTAGAATGATTTTCTGAAAAGTTTTATTGCCATGATAAAAGATTTTTCTTCCCTTGTTGTCCAAGAGTTAGCCCGATCTGAGTGACATCAGACTCACCTGGGCATACTTGATTCTTTTTTAAAAAAAATAAGGAATGCTTCATGAAGGTGCCTGTCATCTTTGTGTGGGGCCATGCCCATCTTCTCTGTATCTTTCCAATTTTAGTACTTGTGCTGCAGAAGGGAGCACCACCTGGGGACGTTTAAAAATAAAGATGCCCTGGGGCGCCTGGGTGGCTCATTAGGTTAAAGCCTCTGCCTTCAGCTCAGGTCATGATCCCAGGGTCTTGGGATGGAGCCCCGCATCGGGCTCTCTGCTCCGTGGGGAGTCTGCTTTCTCCTCTCTCTCTGCCTGCTTGTGATCTCTGTCAAATAAATAAATAAAATCTTAAAAAAAAAACAAAGGGGCACCTGGGTGGCTCAGTGGGTTAAGCCGCTGCCTTCGGCTCAGGTCATGATCTCACGTCCCGGGATCGAGTCCCGCATCGGGCTCTCTGCTTGGCAGGGAGCCTGCTTCCTCCTCTCTCTCTCTCTGCCTGCCTCTCTGCCTACTTGTGATCTCTCTCTGTCAAATAAATAAATAAAATCTTTAAAAAAAAAAAAACAAAAAACAAAGATGCCCGCTCTCCTCCCCTCTACATCTGCAACTGATTGAATCAAAATTCTCAGGGAGGGTTCCTGACTGGCTCAGTCTGTACAGTGTTCAACCCTTGATCTCAGGGCCAGAGCTCAAGCCACACATTGAGTGTAGAGTTTACTTTAAAAAAAAAAAAAAAATTTTCTTCAGGGGTAAGGCTCTGGAATTTGTCCTTCTTGCCTAGCTTCCTAGGTGATTCTGATAAAACCAGTTCATAAACTTTGGGCATTGTAATTCTTTAACTTGAAGCCTTTAACCGGCTCATCCTGTTTTGAGACTTTTCTCTCTCAGTCACTAGCCTCTGGAATTCCTCAATTCCTCTTGAGTCTGGAACTTTCTCAAGTTGTTTAAATATATAGAGAGAGTATTTATATGCTTATACTATATATGTGTGTGTGTGTATATATACCCCATAATTGTATAATAATATAAATATTATACAGTATGCATACTGAAAAGTTCTTGATGTTTATTTCCAGTTTGCTTCCTAGACATTCTGCATTGATTTAAATGTCCATTTTTTTCTTTAAAAAAAAAATGCCTGTATTGAGGTGCCATGCATATACTATAAATGCACTCATTCGAAGAGATTTAGTGTATTTTATAGAGTTCTGCAACAGTCACCAGCGTCATTCTAGAATATATTCATAACCCCCGAAAGAAACTCCGTATCTCTTGTCTTAATTCCCCATCTGTGTTCTGCTTCCTGCCTCTATTCATGTGCCATTCTGCAGATTTCATATAAGTGAAATCATTCGATATGAGGTCCTTCTTGACCAGCATCTTTGACTTAGCAGAGCACCTCGCCCCCGCCCCATCAGGCCTGCTTTCCTTACCAGGGCCTAAACAAAAACAGAGAGGTCTGAGAGGCTGAGATTCCTGCAGGGCTTTAGGTAATCTCTTGGGACCGAAGAGACAGCGATCTGACTCAAAGGTAGTCAAACAGCAGGGTCAACATCCCAGAGGCAAAGAAGACACAGAGAGGTGAGCCCGAGATTAGCCCTGGTTTTCCTCTTGTGGCATTTGCTGCTAAACGGTCCTGGTCAAGAGATAGGAGGGTAAAGTAATTGAAGAGAAGAGCGGGGACTTTAGTAGTCTTACAGTGCTGGAGAGACAAAAACTGGAATCCAGCACCCACCAAGGAGGAAGCTCCCCAGGAAAGATCTCAAAGTCTGTTGTGACTTCTAGAAGGTCAGACCAAGGAGCAGACCCAGTCTGCAAATCAGGCTGGAGTAGCCCCATGGGACTGAGTGCCCTGCCCTTCTGCAGCCTGCCGCAGCATAGGTGGTTGTGGAGGAAGCTGGCCGTTCCCTGTGGGAGAGGACACCATAAGGCTTTCAGGCACTGGTGGTGTTCTGTGCTTTGATCCACCACGTTTACTCTGTGACCATCCCTGGAGCTGGATGCTAATGATTTGTGCTCTTTTCCGTAGGCCTGTGATACACTCTGCTGCTTTGAGGTTTCCCTCTAAAGTCTTGTGAGAGGAGAATAGAGGACTCCTGACAGATTCTCTTTGAAATTGCCTTCAGATTTTACCAGCCAACCAGCTATTCTTTGTAAAAAAGGAAAAGGCAAACATCAAGGTTTCTCATTCTTCAGAACTCACACTGAGTGTGGTGGTTCCTTTTGAACTCTCAAGGATTTTAATGTAGAATTGTCCGGCTGAGACCCCTAACAAGACTCTTAACCTAGGTTTTTCTTTTCTTTGAGGAAGGAGGAGGACTTGGTGCCTGGTGGGATTTCTGTATGGGAGTAGAAGGGCAAAGGGACGTATAAATGAAGTGGGAAAAGAAAGCCAAGGGGACCATTTCAGATCTGCTTGCATCAACTTCATTCCTTGCTTGTTTTTGTAGTCTTCTTTTCTAATCTTTTTTTTTTTCTTTTAAACTTTAGTTCAGTTCTCTTCTGGTTACACAGTATTGTCTTTGATGATAGCCACAATGAATTAGGAAAATTTCTTTTCTTTTCTCCTTCTTCTTCTTCTTCTTCTTCTTATTTTTTTTTTTTTAAAGATTTTATTTATTTGATAGAAGCACAGTGAGAGAGGCAACACAAACAGAGGGAATGGGAGAGGGAGAAGCAGGATCCCCACTGAGCAAGGAGCCTGATATGGGGCTTGATCCCACAACCCTGGGATTGTGACCTGACCTTAAGGCAGATGCTTAATGACTGAGCCTCCCAGATGCCCTAGGAAAATTTCTTTAGGATGTATTCTGCAGGAGTTTTTAGTCTGTAACACGTTAGTCCTCTCATATTAAAAGTGCTGCTTATTCTGAAAATTTTCTGCCATTGTCTGCTCACTTGCTGAGTTTCTAAAGTTTTTTTCTGTTTATTTTCCCAGTGGCATAAAGTTTTATCTGGTGAGGTGCCTGGCCAGCTCAGTCAGTAGGGGATATGACTCTTAATTTCAGGGTTGTGAGTTCAAGCCCTGTGTTGGGCATGGATCCTGCTTAAAATCAATCAATCACCAACCAATCAATAAAACAATTTTTTTATCTGGGGGAATTTTTCCGCAATCTTGAACATTTCATTGTTTGCTTCACTGTTAACACATAGCAAATGTTGGGGAGGCTGGCTGGCTCAGTGGGTAATAAGCCTCTGCCTTCGGCTCAGGTCATGATCTCAAGGTCCTGGCATTGAGCCCTGCATTGGGCTCTCTGCTCAGCAGGGAGCCTGCTTCCCTCCCCCCTCTCTGCCTGCCTCTCTGCCTACTTGTGATCTCTGTCTGTCAAATAAATAAATAAAATCTTAAAAAAAAACAAACCACATAGCAAATTTGAACGACATCAATAGAAATACCTGGAGGACCCTATTGTTATCAATTTCTCGTTTTTTTTTTTTTTTTATAATTACCCTGAGACCTCTCTGTTTATATGGAAATATTCCAAATCCATAACAGCTTAATGAAAAGCACTTCTTAAATTTGGAACCTAGTCAAAGGCTTATTGTTATTATTTTTTAAATTTGTTGAAAGCTTTTATGAAAGTCTGGTTTCCCCGACGATTTACTGTCTCAGAAACCTTTAGTTCCATAGGCGTATTTTCCCCAATTAAAACTGTGTTTATTTTACTTCCTTGTGGAGTTAAAAATAATATTTTCATCCTCTGACTCCACCCTCACTCGTGGGTTTCCAGTAGCTCTTTAGCCTGGGGCAGAGGGGCAGCTAGGATGGCGCCCAGGGTTGGCCAATGGAGGGAGTTCAGGCTGGACAGACCCACACCTGGGCAGGTTACGTCTGCCTTGTGAAATGGAGGGCAACACTGCCTTAGCCTCCTCAGGGTTGAGATGGAGAGCAAATCAATGGCATCTGCCAGGGCACTTGGATCACCTTGCTAGGCAAGGTTAAGTATTATTTAAGCGTCTCATTTACAGTTTTTCTCAGTGTTACCAATTTGTTGTGAATTTTCAAAATGAGAAACTTATGTGACAGATTATTTAGGCTTCCTCTTTTCAGCAAGAATTGGGAATCTGTGCTGAAATTTCTAGAATTTTGTTATTCGTCCATGGCTACTTCCGCCACCAATTCCCTATTCATCTTTAAGAGCTGAGTCCACTGTTTTTTTGTCCTTTCTTCTGAGTTCGAAAACTGTTTTGTCCAGAGATCAGTTAAATGTGAAATTTCTACTTGCCATTGCAAATGAGTGAGCATAATAGGAGCCCTTTATTTTCATTTCATATAGCCTAATTTTGTAGCTTCCAAATTTCATATTACATCTCAGTCACGAAGTGGTTAGCTGCTGTTTGGGGCACTCCTTTGTGATTCTGTACTATTGTTTTCTGAATTGTGAGGATACATGGTTTATTTATTTTGAGAGAGAGAGAGAAAGAGAGCATGCGTGTGAGTGGGGGCAGGGACAGAGAGCGAGAGCTCAGGCAGGCTCCACGCTGGAGCAGAATCTAACATGGGGCTCGATCTCACAACTCTGAGACCATGCCCTGAGCTGAAATCAAGAGACAGATGCTTATCTGACTGAGCCCCCCAGGGGCCCCAAAGATATAGGCTTTAAACAACTTCATTTGGGGGTGTCTGGGTGGCTCAGTGAGTTAAAGCCTCTGCCTTCAGCTCGGGTCATGATCCCAGCGTCCTGGGATTGAGCCCTACATTGGGCTCTCTGGTCAGCCGGGAGCCTGCTTCCTCCTCTCTCTCTCTCTCTGCCTATTTGTGATCTCTGCCTGTCAATTAAATAAATAAAATCTTTTAAAAAAACCCAAAAAACCAACTTCATTTGGTTGTTGTGACATTAAATGAATGAGCATTTCTAAGTGTTAATTGCTTAGACCAGTGACTGGCACATGGAAGGCATTCAACACGCGTTAGCTGTCCACATAGCTTGTCCCCATGATCCGCCCGTGCACACTGCTGTTCCTTGGCCACACCCAAGGGGCCCGTGGCAGAATCAGAGGGCAGTGGTTAACTGTAGATGCCCCTGTGGCTGGTGGGATAGGGGCTTTCCCAGTCCTTACATTAAAAAGTATGGTGTAAGACCCAAGACGAATCAGGTCAGGAGTCAGAGATCCAAGAAATAAATCCAGAACCAGAGCCTGGGAGTTTATGAGCTAGGAAATTAGGAGATGGGGCAAAAAGGAGCAGTTCAAATAGGTCCACGGAGTGGCTTGTGCTGACTGGGCCTTTGACAGGAAAGTGAACTGGACTAAGGTCTTCCTTTGTACCCTCTGACCTGGCCACCCTGCTCTCCCTAAAAAAAACGGTCTTGGAGGTCCCTTATGTCAGGCAGGTTATTTGTACCAAAGAAGTGGCAAGTATGAGACTGAGGTTTGCCTGGACATGGGCAGGAACAGCATCACTGCTAGGACACCTGGGGGGGCTCAGTTGGTTAAGCGTCTGCCTCGGGCTCAGGTCATGATCTCAGGGTCTTGGTGAAGGGTGGTGAGGTCAGGAGCAGACGGCCAAGAATGAATTCTTAAGACGTCTCTGGTGCAGAAAGGTGATTTTGTTACAGTTCAGAACACGATGCATGGGCAGAAAGAGAAGTTTCACTGGGGTTGTGAGGAAGAGCGGGAGTATACACTGTGGGGCTGCGGTAGGGAAGGGAGGTGTCCAAGGCTGGGGTGGGAGTCAGCTGGTGCTTTCCTTCACCTCTGCTTGCCTTCTGCTTCCTCATCACTGGGCTCGAGCCCTAGGTCTCCTCGGGCTCCCTGACCAGTGGGGAGTCCGCTTCCCCCTGCTCCTGGGCTCGCACGCGCTGTCTCTCTCTTGCTTTCTCAAATCGCAGACCAGTCAGTCGGTCAGTCTTTGGGGAGAGAAAAAGGCAATCGCGGCTATTGTTCACCTGCGGTGGGCCAGAGACTTTGATAGGCGCGGTACGCGGTAGCTGCCTTGGGCCGACTGGCTGTCAGGGACTCCCGACAGGGGTGAGTCGGAGGTCAGCCCCTTTGACCTGAGTTGGGAATGATTGCTGCGCTCGGGTGCAAGTTCCCTGCGGCTGGGCAGAGACAGACCCCGTGGAGGGCGGGGTTCATTTTGAAGGGGAGGAGTAGGGGCCTGAGTGATGGGCTTTCTTCATGGTCTGCATGGAAAAGGGCACCAGCCAAGTCCCAGGTCCACCCTGGCAGCACTGCGTTTCCACCTTGGCCATCTATGCCATATTTTAATTTTAATTTTTATTTGTTCTTGTGGTAAAATATATATAAAATGAAATCTACCCTTTAACCATTTTAAGCGTACCATTCAATGGCAGTGAGTACATTCACAGTGTTGTACAACCATCACCATTATTGATTTTCAGAACTTTTTCATCATTCTAGTTACTTTACCCATTAAACAATAACGCGCCCAGGCCTCCGGGAACTTCTGTTCTACTTCCGGTGTCTACTCTAGGTTTCTTTGGAAGCAGAGGACTACAATAGCTGTCCTTTTGTGCCTGGTTTATTTCACTTAGCTTCATGTTTTTAAGGTCCCTCCACTTGAGAGCATCTGCCAGAATTGACTTCCTTTTCATTTAAAAAAAATATTATTTTTAAAATTATTTATTTATTTGACAGAGAGAGAGAGAGAGAGAGAGAGGGTGAGTGAGGGAACACAAGCAGGGGGAGTGGGAGAGGGAGAAGCAGGCTTCCTGCTGAGCAGAGAGCCCAAGGCAGGGATGGATTCCAGGATCCTGGGATCATGACCTGAGCGGAAGGCAGATGCTTAACGACTGCCTCTATTTTATTTTATTTTTAAATAATGTTTATTTTATTTTTATTTCAATTTCCTTCCTTTTTAAAGCCAAGTAATATTTTATTCTTTGTGTAGACCACATTGCATTTATCTTTTCATCTGTTGATGGCATCTATGGCATTTTTTAGAGCAGTGTTCTGGGCTCGTAATCAGGATCTCATTTGTCTCTGTGGGAGTGGGAGAATGGTGGGAGCCTATCAGGTGTCTCTTACCCCAACCCAAACTGTAAATGCTGTTTCTTTTACCTTAGGAAATCTTTATCAGGGAATAATCTCCTGTTCTGCTTTCACTACAAATTCTTATCCTGTTACCTCAGAACAATCAGATTCTTTTTTTTCCCTCCTGGACTTTTCTCTGTCTTCTCTGCCCCACTCCCCCGCCTACTTCCTACTTCCTTGTTTAGTAATTTCTTCTGAGACTTCTCTTCATCTCCACCCTGTTATTTCCTTTGTGCTCCTGCCTGCTTTCCACCCAGTCTCTTCTGGGAAACTTAGATTTTCTTATGTATCCTCGTTGCTTTCCTCTTGTCTTTTTTTCTGGCCTTTCTTATTCCCTTCCCTCTTTCCCTAGTTAGTTTCTTCTTGCGATACCATTTTTAATTTATGGCTCAAAATTCACTCCAATGATTATTTCTCTTATTTAACTTCTGAAGTGTTTACCATAGTCAAGTGTTCTAAGCATTTTGCAAATATTAACTCACTTAATCCTCTTTACACCTCTATGAAGAAGATCCTATTCCTGTTGCCACGTTACAGTGGATGACACTGAGCCACAGAGAGGCTAGGTAATTTGTACAAGGTTAACCGTTTGTGAAGGGTGGAGCCAGGACTGAAAGCCAGAGGTATGGCTTCGGCTTCTGAGCCCTGACCCGCTTCCCTGGCCTGAATGTAGCTCTTTCTAACTCAAGGGCAGAGGGGGCATAGTTCAAGGTCAAGTTTCTATCTCAAGGGCAGAGGGGGCATAGTTCAAGGTCAAGTTAAACATAAAAAATGCTTGTCCCACCAAGCTCTAAACCATTAGAAGTGCTATATCTGGAAGTCTCATTGTAGCTGGTGCCTAGGGCTATAAGAGCAGCTGGGTCTGGGGGTCCCAAACAGATGGGTTCCACTGCTGGCTGCTAACAAAATCCACAGGCAGAGAAGCAAGTGGTGGGGAAACAAGAAAGGAATTTATTTCAGTGAGTCCAACATGGGGAAGACGGCAGACTAGCATCTCAAAGACTGTCTCTAAAGTGCTGAAAATAGTTCAGGTTTATATAAGGAAGATGTGGGGCAAAGGTGGGTGGCTAAGTGCAGGTGGGTAGTGACGGTCAGGTCAGTCATTGTCTTAGGGTCAGTCCTGTGGGGTCTTGCTGACTCAGGGCAGCCCTCATTGCTTGAGGGGGGTAATTTTGTCTGCAGAGTCTTCTGCCTGAGCCCAGAGACTTGCTGGAATGAAGAACCCAACAGAAAGCTTAAGGTCAAAATGGAGGCAGCCAAAGTCCTTTTTCATTGTCTTATATATTCACGGGAGTCTTTATTTACCTTTTATTTTATTCTCTTTAAATCTGTACTTTTTTCAAGTACCATGATTTTAAAAATATCATTTAATTTTAATTATAGATTAAGAACTGAAAAGATATATAAAATTGAATTATAGAATTGAAAAGCAGTTTGATGAAGTTATTATGTAAAGAGGTCACTGATTTTCCTTAGAACATTAAGTTTTATTTTCTAGCTTTGTTTAATCACTGACTCATAACAGATGGTTCCTTACGTTTCTATTTCAGCTAAATTTATTTTATTTCAATTGAATTATTAGTAAATATTCTTTGTTATTATCCAGGGAATCAAAATATAGTGTGCAACATAACTTTCGAGGAAATATACAAAGCATTATCCACCAATTTAAATTCTTAGCGTTTGAAGTGTAATCCATGCCTAAATTGCTTTCTGTCTTGTACTCATCTTTACTGGGGTGGTTTAGCTGGGAAGTCAAGGACAATAAACTTCAAGGAAAAAGAGGAAAGCTAAGACAAACAGCTTTAGGCAATGTAAGAAATTCTGCTTTAAAGCATGTAAATCCTTTCCACTGTCAGCCCAGTGTGGTGGAGGGGTGAGAGCGCTGACAAGTCTCAGGCCTGACTTCTGTGCTGTCTTTACTTGCTGCTTGACTTGAAGTGATTCGCTCGCTCTCTCTGGTTGGTGACTTTGTCTGGTTGGTGACTTTGTCGTATATAAAATAGAACCTGCTCCAGATGACTGGTTCTCAACAGCACCCCCCCCCCCCATAGTGTTCTACAGCTGCACCAAGGTGTTCTTTTATTTAAATAAAAATAAAGTATAGAATTTTCTTACATTTTACCACCTGAAATGTCATTAACCCTTTGTTGCTATTGCTGCCAATCATCTTAGCCAGCGCCAGGAGGTGGCAACTGAACAAGTGCCCAGGAAAAAAGTGGAAAACTTGGGAATATCTAGTCTGCTCAATTTGATAGTTTTTGAGGAAGTTATAAAGTGAGATTGGATGTGATTTTTTTTTGTATAGTTCACATAGTGGAGTTATTGGTGCCGAATCACAACACAGGGGAAGTGTTTGCAATTTGTAGGATGAGAAGCCGTGTAGAATAGTGGCCAAACACGCAGACTCCGCAGCCAGGTCGCTCAGGTGGGGACCGCAGCTCTGTGACTGACTGACGAGCTCGGCTTCCCAGACAAGTTCGCTGAACCTCCCCCTCTCTCTGTTGCTCACCTGTGCGGTGCAGGTAATGAGTAACGAACCTACTTCATAGGTTATTGTGAGGATGAAATGAATCAGTGCATCCGAAAGTATTTAGAACATGCCTAGCACATAGTAAGTACTTTACAAATATCAGCTATCATTATTGTGTGGTATGAACGAATCTATTAATATTTAATTGTACACAACAAAGAACATTGATTGCTGGGGCTGTCTCCGACACATATTTAAGAACCACGGGCCTGGGGCGCCTGGGTGGCTCAGTGGGTTAGGCCTCTGCCTTCGGCTCAGGTCATGATCCCAGGGTTCTGGGATCGAGTCCCGCATCGGGCTCTCTGCTCAGCGGGGAGCCTGCTTCCTCCTCTCTCTCTGCCTGCCTCTGCCTACTTGTGATCTCTCTCTGTCAAATAAATTTAAAAAAAAAAAAAAAATTAAAAAAAAAAAAAAAAAAGAACCACGGGCCTGGAATTTCTCTTCTTGTTCTGAAATTTTGTTATTCCATGTCCTAGATTGGATTCACTATAATCTTTTTTTTAAAAGATTTTATTTATTCATGTGGGAGAGAGAGAGAGAGAGCATGAGTGGGGATGAAGGGCAGAGGAAAATGGAGACGCAGACTCTCTCACTGAGTGGGGAGCCAGACATGGGGCTCGATCCCAGGATCCTGGGATCATGACCTGAGCCGAAGGCAGATGTTTAACCGAATGAGCCACCCAGACGCCCCTATAACAGCATTTTATAGGGAAATTGTATTTATAGCTCAAGCTGTTTTCTAGGGTACGCATCTACCTTTGAAGGCAGATCTGGGCCTTGTTTTCTACCTCTGCGTGCAGGTGATGAAGGGAGAGCTCGTCAACCTTAATCCTGGGTGGTTTTAGAGGAGTGGCTTCCTTCAGCACTGTAGGCCCTGGGGTGGTGGGAACCAGGCTGGTGGATGATGAGGGATATGGCTCAGGGGTGGCAGTGTGTTGGGAACTGCAGGAACCAGGAGGAGGGCAGGCATTTGGGGAGCCTGGGTGCACAGGAACACTCCATTGTTCTGTGCAGAGCGAACCAGATTGGTGAACTGGCTGGAAAAGTCTGCATTTATCTTTCCTTCTTCCTTCCTCTTCCTTCCTCTGTCACTCTTCTCATGCAGGTGTCACCTGGAGTGACCTGGGAAGTGGGCTGTCCATCTCCCCAACCAGACTGCGAGTTCTGCAGGAGCAGGGTTTTTGCTCACCTTTTTATGTATCTGATGTTCACAAAGCCTGAAAAAAATGGCTACCATTTCTTGAATATTCGTCATTACGCTGTGTGATCCTAAGTATTACCGGGTTTTACTGAATCCGAGAGAGTGGTAAGATACATAATTGCGTTATGTATTGTTACAGAAGAAAAGGCAAGCCAGTTAAATTCTGATACAAGTGCTTTTTCCACTTAGAATTTTTACTATATACTTCTTGAAAGAGCTCTTTTGGATTTATTTAGACATAGATTTTTTTTTTATCACATCACCCTATGGACACATAAAAGGGAAAATGTAAGTGAAATAAATCGATTAAGGTATTGCCCCAATTTTATCACTTTCAGAGTCTGACTCTTCAGAATCACTTTTCACTCAGAGTCATTGACTTATTTCTGTGCCACCAGTGTTTCTTGGGGCACCTGGGTGGCTTCAGTTCGTCTTTGGCCCAGGTCATGATCTCAGGGTCTTGGGATCAAGCCCCACACTGGGCTTCTTGCTCAGTGAGAAGCCTGCTCCTCCCTCTCCCTTTACCCTTCCCTATGCCTCCCTAGTGCTCTCTTTCTGTCTCAAATAAATGAATCTTAAAAAAAAAAAAAAAGAGTGTTGGTGTTTCAGTGTCTCTTAAAAGAGGTCAATGCTGCTGTCTCCAGGAATCTCCTCCAAGCAGCTACTATCTATTCTGGGAGTTTTGATCCTGGTGTTTTCTCGACCTGTGGCAGGCTAGTCTTTCCCCGTATCTCGTTAATGACAGTACATACTGCGGCTTCCTCCATATCACTGTCTTCCATACCCAGGTCCTTTGCTTGTTAAGGTTATTTTCCCAGTTATGGATATTTGCTCCCCTAATCAGATTTATGCTCAACTGCTGTTCCCATGCCTTTCACTTCTAATGCCAAATTATAGTGTAATCTCCTTGAAGACGTTTAAAATGGCAGTTAGACTCAGGGTGTCCAGTGTTGACAATATGCATGACTCAGTGAAGCAAGGACAAAACTAATAAATGGCTGTGCGCAAGGTCACACACAACAGGCAGTGGCATCCACGTCCTGACTGACACCTTGAGGACAGCAACCACAGGACACCACAGTTATAAAATAGATTCCTAGTTCAGAAATGTTAAAATGTGAAAAAAAAAATGCATTATAGGCCTGACAAAATGCAAATTGTTAATTCCAACGACATCCATGCTGGGCAGATAATTTGGATTTTCAGACAAGGAGACTGGATGTTTCTTACTAACATCATAGCTATGAAGCACATGGTAGATTTGGGAGAGTAGAATCCAGATTTGTCTGATTCTAAAGGTCATACTTCCATCTATATAACATTACCCCAGAAAAAATAGAATGGAAGCTTCAAGGAAGCAAGGATTTTTTTTATACTTTTTTTTTTTAAAGTTTTTTTATACAAGGATTTTTTTAGGACCTAGAACATCCTGGCATATACTAAGTACTTAATAACTATTTGTTGAATAAAGCCCTTAAAGAGAAGATAGAAGTGCAGTCATGTCCTTCTTTTCCTAGAAATGAAGTCTGTAACATTTTGGACAAGGGGTAAAAGCAGGGAGGATGGGTGACTATTTTCTAGACAAGCTGCAGTTTGTGGTTCACCCGTTCTTCCAGGTCTTAGAAGAGGCAAAATGGTGAGGAGTCAAAGGGCGTCTGTCTGTAGCTGAGAGTATGTCAGCACTAGCCTGTTGGACAGCACTAGGGTAGTTTCTGGCCTCTTCTTCCTCATCTCCTGCAAATCAAGATCAGCAGGACTCTGTAAATTGTGCAGTTAAAAATAAACAAAAAAGGAAGCCAATCTGATAAGCCTTACCCTAAAGGAAGCTTGTGTTCAGGACATTTATATGTGATCAGTTGCTAGGTTTTAAACAATATGAAATGTTTAGAAAATTCTGACGAGCTGATAGCTCATCTGTAAAATACAAAAGTTAACATATTTGAATACTACTTTGGGCTAGATCTTGCGCCTAGAATTTCTCCATATATCAGGTAATGCCTACAGTAACTCTGGGAGGTAATTACTGTCTCCATTTTCTATGATGATATTGAGGAATAAGTTATACTCTAGTGAGTGGTGGAGGCCATCTGGGAGCCGGGGTGTTTAACTGAGAATCTGCAGATTTGCTTCTGTTCTCTGCTGCTTCCTCTCTAAGCTTAAGGCAGAATTAGACTTTAGAAACCACTTTATGCTCTTTTTAAAAATTATTACTGGGGCGCCTGGGAGGCTCAGTGGGTTAAAGCCTCTGCTTTTGGCTCAGGTCATGATCCCAGGGTCCTGGGATCGAGCCCCGCATTGGGTTCTCTGCTCAGCTGCGAGCCTGCTTCCTCCTATCTCTCTGCCTGCTTCTCTGCCTACTTGTGATCTCTGTCTGTCAAATAAATAAATAAAATCTTTTAAAAAATTATTATTTAATTTATTTATTTGAGAGAGCATAGAGAGGGACAGAGAGGGGAGAGAAAGGGAGAGAATCCCAACCAGACTGTGCAAGGAGCTGGACATGGGGCTTGATCTCACAACCATGAGATCACGACCTGAGCTGAAACCAGGAGATGGACGCTTAACTGACTGAGCCACCCAGGCACCCACCACTCTACCCTCTTATTTTACAACAAGGATACTGATGCTAGAGGATATAAAGTGACTTATTTAGGAGTGCTTGGGTGGCATAGTTGGTTGTGGAGGTGGGGGGAGAGAGAGAGAGAGAGAGAGAGAGAGAGCGAGCGACCAGACTCCCTGCTGAGTGCAGATCCCTGTGTGGGGCTCCATCTCATGATCCTGAGATCACGTCCTGAACTGAAATCAAGAGTCTTACCCTACTGTGCCACCCAGGCACCCCAGTAAGGATTTTATTTTTAAGTGACTTCTGTATCCATTGTGGGGCTCGAACCCACAACCCCAAGATGAAGAGTCACATTCTCTACTGACTGAACCAGGCAGGTCGCCCTTAGACTTGAGTTTTCTTGAGCAATTTATCAAATAATAAATAATTGCGGAATGTCACACTGGTGTTTAAGTAGTTTCATAGGGAGAGAAACTCAATAGGTTTTATGACTCTATCTTCAAGAACTACCAAGTGGATAATCGGTAGCACTGCTTTGGATTCCAGACACTATCTGAATGAAAGAGTTTTCACCATCTTGGGTTTCTTTATTTGCTATTGGTATTCTAAAATTTTTAGAGCTGTGGCTGGGCGGTACTTGACATCCTGATTGCTAAATGTGTCTTGCAAACTTTTCTATGTGTAGATTAATGTTCTTTTGTTTTGTTCCACATCTGCTAAGTAGTTATCTCCTTTTTTCTTCTCTTTAATCTTGTTTTCTATGGTTTACTGGTATTTTATGCCAGATGTAGTGTCTGTGTCCTTATTTGGGAAAGATTAGGAACAAGGTATTTCAGTCTGGGGCAAATGTCCCATTCCTTCCTGTTTCTGCTTATTTGCTCCTACCTTCCTTCAGGTGTCCTCTTCTCGGAGACCAGCCCTGAGCATCCAGTTGGCATTAGGTGTCCTCTTTTACCCTGGCTACTGTGATAGCTTTTTCTTTTCTTTTTTTTTTTTTTTAAAGATTTTATTTATTTATTTGAGAGAGAGAGAGTTTGAGAGAGTGAGCAGGTGGAGGGGCAGAGGGACGAGCAGACTCCCCGTGGATCAGGGAGCCTGATGCGGGACTCATCTGAGAACCCTGGGATCATGAAACGCTTCATTGACTGAGCCGCCCGGGCATCTCTGTGATAGCTTTTTAAACACTCCCTACACGTTATTGAGTACTTGCCACGTGCCAGATCTAGAGTTACTTTTGTGAACACACACATTCCTTGGCATGTAGGAACTTACAGTTGAGATGGAGAGCCAGTTTGACACAAAAATGCAATGTGATTGAATACCTTTTTAAAAAAGCTAATATAGGGACGCCTAGGTGGCTCAGTTGGTTGGACGACTGCCTTCGGCTCAGGTCATGATCCTGGAGTCCCGGGATCGAGTCCCACAATCGGGCTCCCAGCTCCATGGGGAGTCTTCTTCTCTCTTTGACCTTCTCCTCGCTCATGCTCTCTCACTGTCTCTCTCTCAAATAAATAAATAAATAAATCTTAAAAAAAAAAAAAAGCTAATATATGAGTGTTTGTTACGTAACAGCCATTGTACTAAGCACCTCACATGCATTTTTCATGTCAGTCTCTCAATAAGCTTATGATCCCCATTTTCTAGAGAAGTAACAGGAATTTAGAGAACATCTGTGTTTTGTGCGAGGCCAGTTGTGTTTCAGAATTGCTATCCAAATCCAGGTCCAGAGCCCAAACTCTTTTTTTTTTTTTTTAAGGTTTTATTTATTCACTTGAGAGAGAGAGGGACAGAGAGAGTACAAGCGGGGGGTGAGACAGAGGGTGAGGGAGAAGCAGAGGCCCCACTGAGCTGGGAGCCCAAGGCAGGGCTTCATCCCAGGACCTGGAGATCATGACCTGAGCCAAAGACAGACATTTAACAAAGACTGAGCTGCCCAGGCACCTCCAGAGCCCAAGCTCTTAACCACTGTGCTTTGGACTGACTGATGTGTTTTCACAGGTCCGAGCGCTTCTCCCTGTGTGTCCCCTATGCCCTCATGCACTAGGCACAGGGAGGTGGGTGCCACTGTTGGAGTTTGAGAACTAATAATGACCTACCAGTCAGACGGTGGCTGTAAGTGATTCAACATCTTCCCTTAGAGACTTCAAAAGAATTCAAGATACTAACAAATGTAAAACGCCCTCCAAGTTATTCATCACAGTGTTGCTTGTAATAGGAAAAGACTAGAAATAACCTAAATGTTTATCCACAGGAGATTAAATAAATTAGTGTGTATGTATACACAGTGAAACGATGCAGTGGGAGGAAATGAAATAATGGATAGGTAACAATGTAGAAGGTATGGTGTTTTGTAGAATAAACATGGCTCAGCAGAGATGTTACTTTTTTTTTTAAAGATTTTATTTATTTATTTATTATTTATTTGACAGAGAGAGCGAGAGAGCACAAGCAGGCAGAGAGGCAGGCAGAGGCAGAGAGAGAAGCAGGCTCCCCACTGAGCAAGGAGCCTGATGCAGGGCTTGATCCCAGGACCCTGAGATCATGACCCGAGCTGAAGGCAGTGGCTTAACCCACTGAGCCACCCAGGTGTCCTGAGATGTTACTTTGTATAGAATCAATAGTATGCTACCATTTGTGGTGGGAGAGACAGAGTATGTATGTATGTATGTATTATGTATGTATGTATGTATTATGTATGTATATATGCATGCAAGTTCTGCGCCCAGGCTGGGGTTTGAACTCATGACCCAGGGATCAAGAATCATGTGCTCTACCAATTGAGCCAGCCACATGGCCCTGTATTTTTGCATGTATATGTGTAGCATATCTCTGGAAGTGCAGACAAAACATTGATAATATAGGTGGCTTCTGAAAGGTGGTTAAGGGATTCCAGGTACGGAGATTGTCCATACCTTTTTATGCCTTTTGAATTTGAATTTGAAATAATAAGCAGCTTCGTAGAAATGAAAACAAATACAGAATGACACTCCGAGCTGTGTATGTTTCATGGGTGTGTGGGATAAGCCTGCCTTGGTCCTTGTCTCATCCCAGTGCCTGGCAGAGTATGCAGTATTTATGCACTTGAGTATGCACCAAGTTGAAAAAACAGTCTCAAATTCCTATATAGGAAAGATACAACATCTTTTTTATGGTATTCTTGCTAAAAAAAACACATCCTGAATCTAACCGTGAAGAAATATTGGACAAATTCAAATTGAGGAACAGTCTGAAAAATAAATGGCCTGTGTATTTTAAAAATGTCAAGGTCATGGATGACTAAGAAAGACTAGGAGACCGTTCCAGAGCAGAGGGGATGGAGGCATACGACAACTGGATGCACTGCATGAAATGCCAGACTGGATCCAGGGCCAGAAAAAAAAGTTGAGGGGTGCCTGGGTGGCTCAGCTGTTAAGCGTCTGCCTTCGGCTCAGGTCATGGGATCAAGCCCTGCACTGGGCTCCTTGATCGGGGGAATCCTGCTTCTCCCTCTGCCACTCCCCCTGCTTGTATTCCCTCTCTCTCTGTGTCTCTCTCTGTCAAATAAATAAATAAAATCTTAAAAAAAAAAGTTGTTTCTTTCTCTATGAAGGATATTAATTAGATAGTTGGCAAAACACGAATAAGGTCTGTAAATTAGATAATAGCACCGTTTCATTGTAACTTTCTGGTTTGTTCCGAGTAATTTGAGAAAAAGTACTGTTTTTAGGAAATAGGTACTTAGGAATTTAGTAATAAAGGGGCACGTGTCTGCAACTTACTCTCAAATAGCAAGAGGGAGAAAGAGGGAGACGACAAAATAAAGTAAACATGTAGAATGCTAACATTTGGTAAATCTGAAGAAATACAGGTATTATTTCTACCATTTTGTAGCTATTCTCTCAAACTATTTCAAAATTAAAAAAACAAACAAACCACTTCTTATATGGAACATCTTGTGATTTCATAATATTGAACCTTTTATGTCCTGTTGTACAATTTAGTAGTTATCTTCATGAGTATCTTAATGTTTTTGGTGACATTTATTCCTAGATTTCTTAATATATTTGTTCCTCTAAAAAAAAAATAATAGCTTTGTTCACGTATAATTCACATAGTATGCAGCTCGCCCTGAATATCTTTTTATACGTGCTTGAATAGTATTCTTATGTAAGAAAGGTATCCTTTTTTTTAAAATAACAAACTTCATTAGGGTGTAATTACGTAATTAATTAATTTTAAAAAACTTTATTTTATTTTATTTTATTTTTTAAAAGATTTTATTTATTATTTGGCAGAGAGAGACACAGCGAGAGAGGGAACGCAGGTGGGGGAGTGGGAGAGGGAGAAGTAGGCTTCCTGCTGAGCAGAGAGCTGGATGCAGGGCCCGATCCCAGGACTCTGGGATCATGACCCAAGCTGAAGGCAGACGTCCAAGGACTGAGCCACCCAGGCACCCCAGAAAGCTTTATTTATTTTAGAGAGGACGCATGCATGTGACATGCAAGTGAGGGGAGGGACAGAGAGAATGGGAGTGAGACTCTCAAGCAGTCAGGCACTCTCCACTGAGCACGGGTTCCTGACAGGGGGCTGCATCACAGAACTTTGAGATCACAACCCAAGCTGAAATCAAGAGCCTGTTGCTCAATACACTAAGCCCCCAGGTGCCCCTAATTTACACATATTTTAATTGAATAGCTTGATGACTTTTGATACATGTATTCCCCATGTAACCACAACCCCAGTCTGGATACAAGGTATAAAACACTACCACTTATCCAGAAAGTTCCCCTATAACTCTTTGTTTATGCATTCACCTGTTGGTAGACATGGGCTTTGTTTCCAGCATCCTCTGACGGAGAGGAGAAGAGTCAGGTGTATGTATGCAGGGGTGATTTGGGGGGGGGTAAGGATGACAATGCTGAGGTGAAGTGGGGGCAGGCTCCTCAGCGGCTCAGGAGAGTCTCCCAGGCAGCGTGATGTGGCAGTTCCTGTTTTCCAGAGTAAGGGCCAGACATTGGATATTGTAGTCTTTTCTTTTATTATAGTCTTTTCTTTCTTTCTTTTTTTATGAAAGATTTTATTTATTTTAGAGTGAGAGGAGGGACAGAGAGGGCAGGGAGAGAGAATCCCCAGCAGACTCCACAGTGAGCCCTGAGCCCAATGCAGGGCTCCATCCCATAGCCCTGAGATCATGACCTGAGCCAGAACCAAGAGTCGTTTACTTAACTGCCTACCCTACTCAGGAGCCCCTCCAGTCCTTTCTTTCTTCTTCTTCCTCTTTTTTTAAAAGATTCTATTTATTTATTTGATAGAGAGAGAGAGAACGCACAAGCAGGCAGAGCAGCAGACAGAGAGGTGTGGGAAGCAGGCTCCTCTTTGAGCAGAGAACCCAATGCGGGGCTCCATCCCAGGACCCTGGGATCATGACCTGAGCTGAAGGCAGAGGCTTAACCCACTGAGCCACCCAGGCGCCCCTCCTTTCTTTGTTCTTTGAGTCTTATTCTGGTTTAGACATTGGAGCATGTGCAGTCTAAGAATATGCTTTTTGGGGGCGCCTGGGTGGCTCAGTGGGTTAAGCCGCTGCCTTCAGCTCAGGTCATGATCTCAGGGTCCTGGGATCGAGTCCCGCATCGGGCTCTCTGTTCAGCAGGGGGCCTGCTTCCCTTCCTCTCTATCTGCCTGCTTCTGTCTACTTGTGTTCTCTGTCAAATAAATAAATAAATCTTTAAAAAAAGAAGAATATGCTTTTTGGCTTATTTCCGTTAATAATGGGAAAAATTCTGACTGGATCTGGGCCAATGGTCTTCCTTACCTTTGGTGTAGTGGTGTTCTGAGCGGTTTTACCTTTCCCGTTTATGCATGCTGCTTTAATGGGATGGCGGGAGGAGGTATATCAGGCGTGGCTGCTCCATTAAACAGCAAAATCTCACATGAGTCTTAACATGTCCATGATTTATCACCATCAGAAGGGAAGATTGATTTCCTTAAAATACTATTTTGGAAAAATGAAAAAAAAAATTGAAAAAAACCACCTATCTTGGAAAAGATTTCAAGATGTAGATTTAGTGCAGGTTGATGTTTATTAAGGTTTGTGATTTGTTCATTAATTGATCCTGCATTAACCAAATGGGAAACAGAATTACATTTATATTCACCAGATTGTGGCCCCCAAAATTCAGTCTTCTCTGCCTGCCATTTTCCTGTTTTTGTGACTTTTATTATTCTGCTGTTCATTTCGCGTAGGTGGTGTAGGAAGTCAGTGTCTAAGCAAGTGTGCAGGGGACAGCTGAGCTGGGCTGTGCAACAGTCAGGCTTGGGTATGAACCCATCACTTACCTACATTTACTGTCTAGAAACCTTGTTCTCCTCATCAGCAGAACTCAGAGATATACCTGCAGCATTTTTTTTTCTATTTTAGTCTATGTTGTTGACCTTCAGTATTTATTCATTTATTTACTTTTTTAAAAAAATATTTTATTTATTTATTAGAGAGACAGAGATCACAAGTAGGCAGAGAAGCAGAGAGAGCGAGCAGGGGAAGCAGGCTTGCAGCTGAGCAGAGAGCCCAATGTGGGGCTCGATCCCAGGACCCTGAGAACATGACCTGAGCTGAAGGCAGAGGCTTTAACCCACTGAGCCACCCAGGCGCCCCATCATTCATTTACTTTTTAAGTAAACTACCCCCAACATGAGGTTTGAACTCATGACCCTGAGATTAATAGTCATGTGCTCTATGGACTGACCCAGCCAGGAGCCCCAGACCTTTAGTATTTTTAGTGAGGGTTACACCTACCTGATGAGTGTCTAGAACATAGCAAGCATGCAATACATTGTATTATCATTACAAATAATTTCTCCATTTTCATCTTTTTGTCCAGATGTGTTATTTTTTTCCCTTTGTGGTTGAAACTATAATTTATTAAAATGTATTCATCTATTAAAGAACTTGGTTCACTTTCTCTTTTTCTTCAGGCACGTTGCAGAGAGGTTTTTCTGTCCTTCATGAACCCGCACGTGGTAGACAGATGACTGTCCTCTGCCTGGTGCTGCTCTAGGTGCCCCGGACGGATGCGGAGCTGTCCAGCAGGGGGAAGGATGGATTCCAAAGATGAGAGCTCACATGTGTGGCCCACATCTGCCGAGCACGAAGAGAATGCCGCACAGGTGAAGAGCGGTCTTTCCAGCGTGGGGCTGGGAGCGGTATTTCAGTTGGGTCGGTTTGCTGACAGCTAAAGAAATACCAGCTTCGCTGTAGTGAGAGTAGCTGGGAGGGAGGGGATGTGCAGGACCAGCACAGGCGGAATACGGAGGGTTTTGGCACTTCGAATGCTCCACAAGTATGGGTCACTATGATTTACAAGGGCTCAGGGACCACCCACAGGCTTTTCTGCCACTTCTGCAACTTACTGTTATGTTTGTTTCACTGCCTGGTTTTATTTTATATTCTTAGTGCTGAAAGCCTCCAACTGGAGTGTTTCTTTCCTGTTACCTAGTATAAGGTTTTGATTCTTCATCTTTAATGAAGTACAGAGTATGTCTACTGAGTGGCTTTTTCTTTTCTTTCAAATTCAGAACGTAAAGGTCTAATGGCAAGCTGTCCCATCGAGTCAGCCACCTGGAAGGCCAGTCACGTATCCAAATGCTGCTGTGATGGATGATCACGGCCTTTTGGACTGTGGTCATAACCAGCAGCGTGTTATTTTGACTATTCTTAGCAAAGGCAAATGTCTGCTTGTTTGATGTGGATTTGAATTCTGGGAACAGTCCACAGTCATATGGAATCCAGTGTGGCCAAAGTATAAAACTTAATTTTTAAGCATTGTAATAAATATGCAATTTTAAGTTAGTTTTTCATTAACTTACATAACCTTAGTATTATTACCAAAATCAGGATGTTAACACTAAAGACTTAAATATACACATTTACTTAAGTAATATGGCAAATATTGCAATAAATAAAATTAGTTTTCTGGTATGATTTAAAGTTTGAGTCTGAATACTTAAAAAAAAAATGTTCTAGTGATGCTTCCAGCAGGGTAACTGAGAATGCTGTTCTGATTCTCATAGAAACCATGTGAAGACAACTTTCATGTAGCTGTGTATTTTGGTGTATTTTGTTTATGAGTGAAAATGTAGTCCATTCAAAAAACAGGGTCACCATTTTGTAGGTAATTGGATAGTAAACAGCAGAGCTCAACCCCCCTCATTGCTCTCCCTCTTCCCAGTTGTTTCTTTTCCTAGCCAAGAACTCTGATTTAGCAAGATACTGTGCAATGGAGACCAAGTTTCAATGTTAATGCACAGATCTAAAGCCAAAAAGTTATCTTGCAGCACTTCAAGCTGTGCCAATTGTTAGAAGTCCAATTCTTGCAATATACAAACTGTATCTTCATGGACAAATCAAATTTGTGTAGAAGTTGGACAATATACTTAGTTTAAAAGTGGAAGTTTGTTTTATTTCTGTTTGATTGCATTTGGTCTCCAGGTTTCTTTCTGGGGATTAAATTTCCTCATATCGTTTTTGGAATCTACTGCTTCCCACTGGAAAAAAACTGAAATAAAAAAAGTTAGGTCCAAAGCCAGGAAAGCATAAGAGTAAAGATTCTAACTAACGTTGATATCAGCACATAAATTATTTCTCTCCCAAGTGTGTGCTTTGGCCATCTGCTTCCATACCTTCAATATCAGGTATCAGGCTATGTGCCAAGCTCTAGCCTTCAAGAAGTCAAACCTCCTAAGCGGACTATCCAGAAAGCATTTTATAGAATTTAGTTTCTGCTTTCATTCTTGGTAGGTAGAAAATTATTTACCCTGGTGACAACTGAAATGGTTTTCCAAAACCCTTTAAAAGTACTAGACTAGAATTTTCTGTGTCTTTATCTTACTGGCAAGGAAGAGGTCTGTAACATTCATTGACTCACATACGCTTACTGCCATGCCTCCAGTATAGCCTTGGAGTGTGAAAAAAACATGTAGGAAAGAAAGTGACCTTGTTTTAATATGTCTGAAGAAAGGCACTATTAATTATAAAGCAGAATATTAATCATGTGTTGAGGGCAATTGGCTTTTGAGTTGACATTGTTTTACATTGCAGAATAATTTGTATTTCGTATTTTGGTTATGTGGTCAACCAGGAATCTTCAGTCACATTTCCAGGATCAGGTGACTGCTCCCTCATGATTTCCCAAAAGAGATGTCTGCACTGGACATTTGGGGCCAAGAAGAATTTATATCAGTTGCCTGATATTAACTAGCAAATCAGTGACAAGGATTCCTTCCTTGCATCCTGTCCCCAAGTCTCTAACAGTGTAGATGACTAGGGTGTATCAGTTCTCATACTTCTTTCATTGGGAATATTTTAGAGATACAACTGTGGACTGTGCTTGGTCAGCCAGGTATCTTTGTGAGATTGGTTTTGTTCTACAAGGATACTTGCTATATACTTGCTGCTTTCTGCCCCAGGTGCACTTTGTTCCTGACGCTGGAACTGTGGCTCAGATTGTCTACACCGATGACCAGGTTCGTCCGCCCCAGCAGGTGGTGTACACGGCAGATGGTGCCTCCTACACTTCAGTGGACGGTCCTGAGCACACACTGGTGTACATCCATCCTGTGGAAGCCGCACAGGCATGTGAAGGGTTACTGTTTCTAGTTTGTTTGTTAATTGGTTAACTCCCCACTGACTTATGTTTATTTTCTGTCCTCCCTGGGCTAGGTGCTGGTGATGCAAGATATGATTCAGATACAATCTGTGCTTTTCAGGAGCTTATAACTAACTTGGCAGAGGAAGATACGCTTTATTTAAATTAAATATAGTAGGAGGTTAGAGTGCTAGCCTCCTCTGAGTTCTTGTCCCAGCAACCGTGGACTAGCTTACCAACTTGTTACTTTTCTGAAGTATCAAGAACCAAGTCAAAAATGGCATTTAGTTCTGTATAGCTTAATCACAGATGGATCAATAAAAACATACAGATTATTTCAGTGAAAGGTGTACGCAAAAAGTCCTATTGGCTTATTAATAATTGACTGATTTGTAGAACTATAATAGAAGCAAAGGTAAAAGCTGTGCAGTTAGAACTGCTTTCTTTTATTTTTTTCTCAGTGACTTGGCGTGTTAGTTTCCAAATACAAGACACAAACAAATATGTAAATGTCAGTTTGCATGTTAGTGCTTTAGAATGTAAAGAGATCTTTTAAATATACTAAAACAAACAAAAACAAGTTTCATACTTTTGTAGTGGAATCTTGGTAATAAAAATTTGCCCTCATGGAATATTTAATCAAGGGGCTCAAATCACTCCCAAGAAGAAATGGGGCCCATCTAATTGAAAACTTCTAAATCTATATAAATGAAAGTCACCAAGTAGTCAGATGGTACTTTTAGGATGTCTCTACTTAGTTTTAATCCCCTGACTATATTAAAACAAGTTCGGATAGTTTATGTAAAGAATGTCCTGTAGGCAACTTATTATTGTGTTACTGAATGTCTGATTTTTGATAATTTAAAAATTTATTTTATTTTAGTAATCTATGCCCAATGTGGGGCTCAAATTCGCAACCCCAAGATCAAGAGTCACATGCTCTTTTGATTTTTAATAATTTTTAAATAGCAAGTCTAAGAAATCATACAACTGACTGAAATTCCTAGATGTACCTCTGGAATCAGAACTGAACCATAGTTCTTATTCCTCTGGGTTTGCTAAAGGCTTGGGCAGAATATTTTTCTGGATTGGTGATTTTCTGTGGTACCTTGACTAAAATGATTTCGAAGATTTTCCTTCTCTAGTTAATTCTGCTGTATCATGACCCAAATTATGTGTTTCAGTAAGACCTTTTAAAAATTATGATTTTTACTAACTTTATGCAGGAATGAATCTATGGAACATTAAATTCAGTTTATTTCCCTTCTACTTTTTTGGTAATGAGCACACATTTATATATATTTGAAAACTATCCTTGTGTATATGTCAGTCTTCTGTGTGTCTGTGTGTCTCCATCCATTTTCAGTTAATCCCAAGTCTACTCCTGTGGTACACAGTGTGATGTGTGAATGTATGCGCCCTTGTTCATGCCATGTCTTACATTTTTGTGACATACCTTTTTTAATTAGCTCTGACATTCAACCACGAGAGATTTTGCTTAAGGGTAAAATTGTCCAGTATGTTAGCCAGTTGAGATGGTTAACTTACATAATCTCTTTGGAACCATCTGAATGAAAGGTTTTAGCTAAAAGTAAGATTACTGTCTTTATCTTCTTTATTAATGAAGGATTATTACTAGCTATATGGAAATGAAGTCTGCCAAGAATTAGTGCTTAGCAGTAGGATAATTTTTCCTGTGTAGGCAAACTGTCTAAAGATTTATTGATAGGTTTTTTTCCTGTTGTTGTTTCTTTTGTCTAGACTCTGTTTACAGACCCAGGGCAGGTAGCTTATGTCCAACAGGATGCTACAGCTCAGCAGGTAATGAGTCGCTTTTTTGCCTTTTTATTGTTTTTCATTCCCTGGAATGCACTGCCCCCCTCCAACCCACCCCAGCCCTCTGCACCCTGCGTCCTCTGGTTGTCTACTTCTTATGTATTAAGAATGGTCTTTACTTACTTTAATGAAAACAAAGCAAAACAACACTAACGCATTATAATCAGTACATACTGAAATAGTCTGGTAAAAAAAAATGATTTGTCATGGAAATTTAAAAAACAAGTATATTAATAAGATATTGGTTCAAATTCTAAAGAATAATCCTGAAGTTTTAAGTGTCTCTTTTTGGAAATTTGGAAACATTTGGGTAGTTTGTCTATTTTAAATATTGAGGAAAAAATTTCTGCTTAAATGGCATACAAATTTGATAGCAATCTTCCTCATTTTAGCTTCTTGAAAAATTGAGATTTTTCATAATTTTCTTTTATTTTTAAAATTTTTTAGAAGATTTTATTTATTGATTTAGGGAAAGTGTGAGCAAACTATGGAGGTGGGGGGAGGTGGGCAGAGGAAGAGAGAGAGAGAGAGAGAGAGAAAATCTCCAGTGGACTCTGTGTGGAGCCTGACGTGGGACTTGATCTTAAATGATCCTGAGATCATGACCTGAGCCGAAATCAAGAGTTGGAGGCTTACCCGACTGAGCCACCCAGGCGCCTCCTTTTTGGTTTTCTTTTAAAAAGCGTTTTTCCTTTTATCCATGTTTCTACTATCTCCTATTTGACTTGGAGGGATTTCTTCCTTGTTTTTATCTGGGTTGTGAAAGTGATAAGATATAGAAGCTAGTTGCCCCTGGTCTTACTCTAAAGGGAATATGGATCCAAATAAGTTTGATTTCCCTGCCGGCGAGTATGACTGCTATTTAGCTGTACCACTGAGCGTCATGAGTGATTATCAAGAAAATTCCCATTAGCAAGCACTTTGTGCCTTTAAATCTTTTTTAGTAGATGATTCAGATACTTTCATTTTAAAATTTGAAAAGTGGACAGTAGTTCTGTTAATACTATTTATGAAATCTAGAGAAAATTCTGAGGAGTCTTTGTCCTATAAGTTATAGTTGAATTTATTCCTGATTGATAGTAATCTGCAAGCTTGTGGCGTCTGTGAACTTGAATGAGCATTTGTCTTAATCTGTTTAGGCTGCTGTAATAGAATCCAAAACACTGGATGGCTTATGAACAATAGAAATTTATTTCTCCCAGTTCTGGAGGGGTGGGGGGCGTCGAAGATCAAGGGGCTGACAGATTCTGGTGAGGGCTTACTTCCTGGATCACAGGCAGCAGGCTTCTTGCTCAGGCCTCGTATGACTGAAGGGGCAAGTGAGCTCTGTGGGCTTCTTTTTTTCCTTTTTTAAAGATTAATTTTTTTTTTCTAGTTTTAAGTAGGCTCTACACCCTACATGGGGCTTCAAGTTACAACTCCAGGATCAAGAGTCACATGCTCTCCAGACTGAGGCAGCCTTGGAGTCTGGGTTTTTGTAAGGATGCTAATCCTGTTCATGAGGGCTCCGTCTTCAATACCTAATCGCCTCTCAGAGGCCCCACATAATACTGTCACACTGAGGATTAGCTTGCTTTCTTTTCTTTTTTCTTTCTTTTCTTTTTTTAAAGACTTCATTTATTTATTTGGGAGACAGAGAAAGAGAGAGAAGGAACTGGGAGGAGAGGGAGGCGCAGACTGTCCACTGTCCACTGATCAGGGAGTCATCATATCCTCTAAACTGCACTCGAGATGGGTCCTGTGTTGTCCTTGGCTCCTGCTGTGACGACAAGGGCATCAGCACCCGGACAGTTCCTCCCACAGTCCTCTTCTTCGCTGTTCTGTTGTTAGGTGCATTATTATTGTGACTGATAAATTCATGTCCTGTTCAGTAACCACAGTTGTTTAGAGTTTTGCTCCATTCTCTGCTGGCATTTAATTTGTAGAAATGTTGAGTCTAATTTATTTTCCTCATTTCTTTTCTCCTTTTCTCCGCTTGGTACTTTCTTTCTTTTTTTTTTTTTTTTAATATTTTATTTATTTATCAGAGAGAGAGAGGGGGAGAGAGCGAGCACAGGCAGACAGAATGGCAGGCAGAGGCAGAGGGGGAAGCAGGCTCCCTGCCGAGCAAGGAGCCCGATGTGGGACTCGATCCCAGGACGCTGGGATCATGACCTGAGCCGAAGGCAGCTGCTTAACCAACTGAGCCACCCAGGCGTCCCTGGTACTTTCTTTATTGTTGAAGTTTTTCTTCGAAGTCTAATGATTTTGCCTGCATATGAATCAGAATTTCCTAGGACAGTATGTGTCCTTCAAATGTATAGGTTAAGACTTTATTTCAGCGAAGTTTTCATCTGTCCGACCTTTGAAAATCTTTTCAGTTTCATTTGGTATGTTCACTTTTCAGGAACATCAGTTCCAAGTATATTGACTCTTGGCATTCCATACCTAACCTATTCTTGATAATCATTTCTTTTTTTAAAGATTCATTTGTTTGAGAGAGAGAGAGAGAGAGAGAGAGAGAGAGCTGGCAAATGCACGAGCAGGGTGAGAGGCAAAGGGAGAGGGAGAGAGAGCATCTCAAGCAGACTCCCCTCTGAGGCCCGAGCCTGATGAGGAGCTCCATCCCAGGACGCTGGGATCATGACCTGGGCCGAGGGCAGATGCTTAACAGACTGAGCCACACAGGTACCCCTATAATCATTTAAAAAAATATTTTATTTTTCTTTCTTCATTTAAATATTTTATTTATTTATTTGTCAGAGAGAGAGAGAGAGAGAACAAGCAGGGGGAGAGGCAGGCAGAGGGAGAAGCAGGTTTCCGGCTGAGCAAGGAGCCAGATGCAGAATTTGATCCCAGGATGGTGGGATCATAACCTGAACCGAAGGCAGGCACTTACCTAACTGAGCCACCCAGGCGTCCCCCCAACAGTCATTTTTATAGCTATTCTTTTTCATGTTATTTATGTAGTTTCCTTTATGTTCACCATATTTCTTGCTGTGTTTTTCACTTTTTAGTTAACTTATACATACAGGAAAGTACAAAAGATTGTAAGCATATAGTGCAATGATGTATCCCCAAGTGCATGCAGTAGAGAATACATCATTCCCAGCTCCTGAAAGCCAACCTCATGCTTCTCCCCAATCACTTCTTCCTTTCTCCTCACTAGAGAACTGCTCTCCTGCTTGCTAACATCATAGATTAATTTTCTGTGGTTTTGAACTGTCTATAAATGGAAATACTTACCATTTCCTTTCTTCGTGGCTTCTCTTGTTCAACATGATGCTGGCTAGGGGAGACCTCTTCCCGTTGTTGGGTGTAGCTGTGGGGTTTTGTTTCCTTCTAGTGTTACTGAAATCTAGTATTGAGTTTTATGAATGTACCACAATATACATTCAAGACTGTGATCTTTTCTCCACTTTGTTCTTTGAGAGTTTCTTGGCCCATCGCTTTTCCATAAATATGTTAGAATCAACCTGGAAGTTTCCATGAACGTCCTACAGGATTTCCATTGGAATTTCACTGTATATATGAGTCAGTTTTTGAAGAACTGTTTATAATTTTGAGACCTCCATTCTGTGAACATGATATACCATACATTTAAAATAAAAGTTAAAAAATTGTCTTCAGGTAGAGTCTTACAACATCTTTCAATAGATTTATTCCTAGATATTTGGTGTGTTTTGATGGTATTATAAATGGTATACTTTTTAAAAAATTTTCATCTTCTAACTTTTATTTTGGATTTTCTTGATAATTAGTCATGTTGTCTGTGAATACTGACAATTTTCTTTGTTTTCAATCCTTCCCAAACCTTATATCTTTTAATTTTACGTCTTTTTTTGTTCCCTCTTTGGTCTCATGGCTGGGATCTCTAATACATTGTTAGACAGAAGTGGTGCTAGTAGGTTTCTTTTTTTTTCCTTCCTGCTCTTAGAGGATTTTCACTTTTTTTTTTTGAGGATTTTCACTATTAAGAATGATGTGCATGATGCACAATATAGGATTTTTATAAAAAGAATACCCTTAATCAGCTGAAGAAAGTTCTCTTTATTTTTACTTTTTTTTTTTTTAAAGATTTTATTTATTTATTTGACAGAGATCACAAGTAGGCAGAGACAGGCACAGAGAGAGGAGGAAGCAGGCTCCCTGCGGACCCTGGGATCTTGACCTGAGCCAAAGGCAGACACTTAACCCACTGAGCCACCCAGGCACCCCTGGATTTTCTTGATAATTAGTCATGTTGTCTGTGAATACTGACAATACTCTTTGTTTTCAACCCTTCCCAAACCTTATATCTTTTAATTTTTTGTTCCCTCTTTTGTCTCATGGCTGGGATCTCTAATACATTGTTGGACAGAAGTGGTACCAGTAGGTTTCTTTTTTTTTCCTTCGTGCTCTCAGAGGATTTTCACTTTTTTTTTTTTTAAGATTTTATTTATTTATTTGACAGACAGAGATCACAAGTAGGCAGAGAGGCAGGCAGAGAGAGAGGAGGAAGCAGGCTCCCCGCTGAGCAGAGAGCCCCATGTGATGCGGGACTCAATCCCAGGACCCTGAGATCATGTCGAAGGCAGAGGCTTAACCCATTGAACCACCCAGGCGCCCCAAGGATATTCACTATTAAGAATGATGTGCAATATAGGATTTTTATAAAAAGAATACCCTTAATCAGCTGAAGAAAGTACTCTTTATTTCTACTTTTTTTAAAAAAAAGACTTTATTTGTTTATTTGACAGACAGAGATGATAAGTAGGCAGAGAGGCAGGCAGAGAGAAGGGGAAGCGGGCTCCCTGCTGAGCAGAGATTCCCGATGCAGGGCTCCATCCCAGGACCCTGGGATCATGACTGGAGCCAAAGGCAGAAGCTTTAACCCACTGAGCCACTGAGGCGCCCCATGTCTACTTTTTAATGACTATTGATTATTAATGATATTGATTATTATTCATGCATATTGAGTTTTGTCAAATGTTTTTTCTGAATCTGTTGAGCTTTTTTCCCCTTTTCTGTTAATATGGTGAATTATAGTCATTGATATTTATAAATTAAGTCAGCCATGCACTGGGATAAGTGCTGCTTGCTACTTTTCATATGTGTCTGAATTTGGATTTGATGTGCTAATACTGTGTTTAGGGTTTTGCATATTTATTCAGTAATCCATTGCATTTTCAGCCAGAGTATTAGATTTCTTTTCTTTTCTTTTTTTGATTTTTTTTCTCTTAGAGTAGCTTCCAAATATCAAATCAAATATATTGTATACCAGAACTAATATAACATGTCAATTATATCTCATAAAACAAAGACAAACAAAACAAAGGTAGCTTTCATCTGATTGATTTTTTTCTTTTAATGGCATCCTGAAAAGCTATACTATCATCATTGACTGTCTAGTATTCTATTTTAAGAGCTTACTATTGTTTATATTCTGTTTATTGTTTTACATGTATGTTACTTTTTTTTTTCTGCTACTATATAGAACATTGCCATAGATGTTGTATCAGCTTATTTCCTTAGAATAAATCCCCAAGAAGAAATGATGGAGACTAGAGGTATTCATATTTAAAATTATTTAAGAACCAAGATTTTTTATGAAAGTGAAAAAAGTTACAAATGTAAAAATCAGGGCACCTGGGTGGCTCAGTCATTAAGTGTCTGCCTTCTGCTCTGGTTATGATCCTAGGGTTCTGGGATCTAGCCCTGCATCTGGCTCCTGACTCAGTAGGAAGCCTGCCTCTCCCTCTCCCACTTCCCCTGGCTTGTGTTCCCTCTCCAGCTGTCTCTCTCTCTCTCTGTCAAATAAATAAATAAAATCTTAACACCCCCAACACATGTACAAAAACAAGTGTAAAAATCAAACAAGTTAAATAAAAATCCAGAATCTTAAAACTGAATTAGAATATTAGCATGAATTCATAATATATTTTTTCTTAAAACATATATTGTCTAGTTTGGGCCTCTAAAATTGTTTAGCCAGAGTCATCAATGCAGTAGCAGTGTGCCAGTGTGGTCTCCAACACATTTTTCCAGTAAAAGAGATCAGGGCTTCTTACGGAAATGGCAGATTCTAGTTCTGGGGCAGGAAGTGTGCAAGATGTGCCTGAAATGTCATGTCTTATCAGAATGCGAGGAAGTTAGTGAAAATTCTGGGGTCCTATGGAAAGAACTCATGATCTGGCTTGAAGGGGCCAAAATGAGGCATTTGACCTGTAAAAACAGGAAAATATCTACAATATATTGAAATGCATTAAATATATTTAAAATTCATAAATTTATACTAATATTAAGAGAAATAACTCCATCTATCTTTGAGGATGCTGAGGTACCACCACATTATTAAAAAAACTGGTAAATGATGGGAAGGAATCCAGCCTTTCTCTCTGAGTGTTACTTAGGTAAACAATTACTTAATGAGGGAAATTTCTTTATAGAAGCATTCCAGCTAATAAATAAAGAGGAGATGACTGGCTTGGAAAATCGCCATTTTTCATTTCTTAATGAAATGGGGATCTAGGCAATGATCATCAACTACAGCCTAAAACCATAGGAAAAAGCTGATGAGGCACTTTATAATGGATGGATCAGCCCAACCCTTGGGACATTGTTAATATCACTAAGAAGAGAGAGCCATTCATTATAGGCCTCCTGGTGTTGTGGACCTCCTTTTGCATTTTTATCACATATGAAGTATTCCTCCCAAAAAACTGAACCTGAATCCGATTGAGTCTCCAGATTCCACTTCCACCTTGCAGGAAGCCCAGTAGACAGAATGGAACAAATAAGAGACCCACAAGGATGCAATCAGCTAAGTCTGACTGTGGGACAAATGGCTTATTTCTTCCACATGTAAATTATGAAGGAAAAGAAGGGGAATGGGAATTTATAGATTCAAGGAGACTTCACAGACATATCAGATGCAGTATGTGAACCTTGTTTAGGTCCTGATTTCAGCAAACTAACTGTTAAAAACAGCAGTATGAGACAGTTGGGGGAAATTCTAACATCTACTAGATATTTGATGATATTAAGGAATGACTTTTTTTTAGATATGGTAATACATAAAATATGTAAGTTCTTTTCCTTTCAAGATGTCTACTAAGCCATTTACAGATGAAAATATAGTTCGGAGGTTTGTTTCAAAACTATCTAGTGAGGGGGGACGTGGGTGGGAGAATAGTTGACATAAGGTTAGCCAAGAGTTGATAATTGTCGAAGCCGAGCGATGCGTGAAATTTATCGGTGCTAGTCTCTGGGGTTGACACATGTTTGACATTTGTTATTGTAAATGGGAAAGTTATTTTCATAAGACTTTCTAAATGGCTTTCAGATGCTGGAAAAATTTACATTCCCACCAACATTACATGAGAATACCTGCTTCCACTCACCCTTGCCACACTAAATATTTGCATTCTTTTAAAACTTTGCCAATCTGATAGGCATTTTGTTGTTTTAATATTAAGGCATGGTTTTAATTAGAACTTTTGCTGCCACTGGCACCTCAAAGAGCCCTTCATCTTCTTTAATCTCCAGAAACAGTCTGCTCGTTTCACATTTTGTAGTCAGATAGCTCTGTGAACCCTGGCATTACAAGGGAGTGTAACTGTTGGCTTCATACCTTGCCGTACTGCTGTTTCCTTTCAGCCAGCACGGCTTTTATTTCTGGCTGCAATAAATACCTCCGAGATTGTCAGTTTATTCTGTGACCTGGAAAAATTCTGGGTAGAAAGTTAGAGTGAGAGTTCAACACAGTTGATGGGTACCACCCCCCACCCCGCCACTCTCTCCTTGCCCTTCCCTTCCCCCCGCCCTTGGCTACAAGTTTCCTATCTTCAACTGTTTACAGTGGTAGCAAAATTCACTTGAAGCCTTTTTCATATATGCCTTCCCTTGTCCTTAAGAAAGGTACTGGCAGTCTCTAGACCTAGAAGCACAGTCTCCCCTTTGTTTGTGAAAGTGAACATGTGTGACTCCCCACACACTGAGAAGGAAATATGCTACACTGGTAATTGGTCTCAGTAGGAATCCAGAAGCATTCTGTTGTGTTTGCTGCTGTCCAATGTAGTTTCATATTCCACTTCTCAGATAAATTGTATCCTGAAATGCATTATGTAATTTCAGAAATAATTACAGAGAATGGTATTAAGTGGGAAGGAGAAAGTATGCCATAATTTTAACAAATTTGTTCTCCCTTTTACCGTGTTTTATTGTGCATGACAAAGTGCACAGGATTAAGGTTCTTGTTGCTTCTTCTCTTCCTCTAAGTGAAAATCGGCACACATAGCTCACCTCTTTCCCCGTGGGGCTGATGCCTCAGGGGCAGGTATGGTCACCTTGTTGCTCTGGTATTCAAGGCGCATGTGAAGTTTACTCCTCCCTGTTCCCTCTTCCACCAGAACAGACTTAACTCCACAGGAGCCGCTGTGATGTAGAGGAAAAGGCAGGGCAGAGTCAGAATTTGAATTCATCTCTGTCACTTAGAAGCAGTGTGGTAATCTTGCCTGGCCTCAAAGAAATTTAAATCCAGGCCTTGCTCTCCAGAAATGTCAGTTGAATTGGAATTATTCATTAAACAAATGCACGAAGCTTGCCTACTGTGTGTTAATAAGGTCTGAGCTACCTAGAAATACACAGCGGGCGACCTAGTCGTGATTATCATGAGCCCCTTTGTCCCTTTCTAACCGCAGCTCACATGATTCTGGTCTACATGCAACCTGTGTTTCGGCATCAGTTCTTGAACATAATGCTGAAGTGTTCGAGCCTTGTCTTTGCGACAGCCTTTAAGAGAGTTCCAGCCGGGGTGTGTGGGGGGGAGGTTGTTGGTAGTGTTTTCATGTCAGCTTTCTCAGCAGTGGTGAGAAGCCAGCAGTAACCCTGTCTAACTGCAGTGTTTCTAGCAGCATCTGTTGAAGAAAAAAAAATACATCACAACTTCCCTGGAATGACTCTGGATTCCTGAATTCCTTCTTTCTGGTCGGCTCTGCAGAGGGATAACAAATGTGTATGGAGTTCAGGTTGATATATATGCTTTAGTTTGTTTATGGTGTGGTGACATTCATCACCAACGCTGGCCTGAAATTTAAGTGGCTTAAAATTGAGGGGTGAGAATGGAATGGTGCTCTGAGACAGCAGGATAGCTTGGCAGCAGGATCAGGTGGGAGTTCGGGGGCGGGGGGTGCGATGGCACCCGCGGGTTCATTGCCAGAAGTCTCCTGCTCTTTCTGTTTTTATTGACATTGAAGCATCTCCCAGAACTGTCCTCGTATATAAAGCCTCTAAAGGCCCCGAGCCAGAGACGGAGTGTCACATACTAGTCTGGCTCCTGGGTGAAATGGATGTGTGTTTAAACACGTGTGCGTTGTTTCGAGGTAATTGGTTCTAGCCGCTCCTAGAGCCCGAGTGTTTCCGATGCCTGGCGGGGGTCCTCAGCTGCTGGGCAGGTGGGATTCTGTAAACACACACAATGCTCTTTCTTCATGGAGTTGAAGAAGCTCTCAGAAGCACAACTGTAAAAGGATTTTTTTGTGAATATAGTAGAGTTCCTTTATACGCCTGAAAGGATTGATGTCATTTCCTAAAGGTCCAAATGTATTTCTAGAATGAATCTCCATCGAATCTCTGTGACATGCTCAGCCATCTTGTAAGGTTGTGGAGGACATATGTGGTATCTTGGTCCTTCAAGGACTTATGATAATAATCATCGATTCTTAACTAACATTACACACTTCCTAAATGCCAGATACTCTACTACTGACCTCACGTACGTACTGTATCATTTATTCTTCAGAGTAGCAGATACTGTATGCATTGCTATGTCCATTTTGCAGATAAAGAAGCTGAGGTTCAGAGCTTCAGAAACTGAGGTTCCCCTCGCCCCTACCCAAGTGGTGGAGCCAGGATTTTGATCCAAGTTTGTGTGGCTCCAAAGCCCATGGTCTACTTCCCTGAGGTGCCATTGGAGAGGCAAGAAGGGCTCACAGGAAAATCCATACTAATTGAAATCTAGATGGTGATTGGCAATGGGTACAAAGGTATGAGGGCCAGCTAATACGTGATATGTTGGAATCAAGATGCTTAAAGATCTTGGCAGATTGGAAGAACAGAAAAAGTGATAAATTGAAATACACTGCTGATAAATGCAAAACTCCCCCCTGCCACACCCGCACACATTTAAGTAAAAAATCAGCTATTTAAGTCATGAGGAGGAGTAAAATGGCTTAATAGCATGGTGTGAGAGGGAAAGTACTCAGGGATTTTAGTGATTTGCCAGTTCAAACTGGGTCAGCAGTAGAACAATGGCTGTCATAAATGCTAATGTAATCTGAAGCCATATTCATCAAGAAATGTGGAATCCATTAAGGAATGAATGAAGACAACAGGATGATGAGGGATCTGGCAATTGGGCCATGTGAACATGATTGAATGAATTAGGGGTTTTGGTCTTGAACTATTTGAAGACCTTCGTGTCTCCACGGATTCTGTCTCCCTAGAAGGGGAAGGTGTAGGTCCCGCCCACTGATGCACATGGGGAGACCTTGGCCCCGCAGAACTGCCCCTGAATCATCCCAAATGATTCGGGCTGTCCGGTGAGGTGATGAAATGTTGGAGCAGAGGCTGAATGATGTTGTGGATCGGGATTCCGGGCTCCAGATGCTGCAGGGGTCAGAGCAGAGAAGCGTTGGGAGGCCTGGAGTGGTCAGGGATGGTTTGTGGAGAAACTGGACCACCACCGGGTTTGGAAGATTGGAAAGGGAAGAACATTCTAGGAGAGGATGACAACATAGGAGAAGATAAAGAAAAATGGAGTAGGCATTTAAAAAACTTGATTTATTCATTGAACAGGAAAGGGACATGGCTGGAGTATGATTTATGGTGCTAATTAGGCAGGAGAAAGAAGATTAAATAAATGAATCTGGGGTCCCATGGAACCCCAAGACACTTATTCGGGCAGGGAGCTTTTTAAGGTGCCATTTATTTTTTTGCTAGTATATTTGGTAAGGTAGTAGTAACTCAATACATGCCCCACACCTTCTCTTATTCCTAAAAGACTAACTTTAGCCTGAAACAAATAAACATCTCTTTCATTTACTTAGAAACTTCAGCCTCTCTGAAGTCTGTAAAAGGAGGCTGTTAACCACTAAATTTTACAGCTGGGTATTGTACCATGTATTTAGTTTTAAAAGTGAAGTGGTTGGGGGCGCCTGGGTGGCGCTCAGTGGGTTAAGCCGCTGCCTTCGGCTCAGGTCATGATGTCGGGGTCCTGGGATCAAGTCCCACATCTGGCTCTCTGCTCAGCAGGGAGCCTGCTTCCCTCTCTCTCTCTCTCTGCCTGTCTCTCTGCCTACTTGTGATCTCTCTCTGTCAAATAAATAAATAAAATCTTAAAAAAAAAAATTAAAAAAAAAAAGTGAAGTGGTTGAAGATAGATCAGATCATCACATACACGGTGTCGTGGTTACCCTGAAAAGGCAGGAGGGACCCCACCCGACTTAAAATGAGGTTCAGATGTTGAGACACAATACCACACATGCACCGAGAGGGTGTGGAAAGGTTTTAGAAGCCTCAAGGGAGATAGGGCACACACTAAAGAAGGGAGCACCCAGGCTGTCCTATCAGCTTTCCCAGAGGTGAGGCAAAAATGAAGGCAGATCCGTTGCCACCTAGAGACGGAAATAATGTCTTCTTCAAGGTCTTGAAGGGAGCTGATGTGAAGACTCTCTTCCAACCTTAGGTGTGTGTGCATGTGTGTGTGCGCGTGCGTGTGTGTGTGTGTGTGTGTGTGTGTATGTGTGCATACCAGCTAACTGAAAGCAAACGTATGCTAACTTTATGGTTACTGTTTGTCCAGGCCTCATTACCGGTGCATAACCAGGTGTTACCTTCCATTGATGGTGTGGATGGTTCAGACCCTTTGGCAACTCTGCAGAACCCTATGGGCAGACTGGAGGCCAAAGAGGAAGAAGACGAGGATGAGGATGAAGATACGGAGGAAGATGAGGAGGAAGATGGTGAAGACACGGACCTGGATGATTGGGAACCAGATCCTCCGAGGCCCTTCGACCCGCATGACTTATGTAAGTGTGAGCTGTTCCTGGGGCGGGGGTGTGAGCACGGGAACAGGGTCAGCATCGGCTGGGGGCTTCCTGTGTGCAGAAGCAGTACTCCTTGTTCTGCACGCACCATCTTGCTGGGTCCTCACAACAGCCTGGGAGGGAGGCACCGATGCTTTCGGGAGGGTTCTGATTTGACTGATGAATGAACCGAGGGTTGGAAGAGGCTGAGCTGCCTACTTTGCTTCACACACACTCACAACAGGGGTGAGTGGTGGCTCAGCCACGGAGCCTGTGTCTGACATCAGCCCTGAGCCAGTGTGGTAAGTTTGTCTGGTCCTCAGATATTCCTGGAATGTTCTCGAATATTCCTGGAATGTTCTGCTGTTTCAGCTTTAACAAGTTGGCTCTGCTGCCTCACCTCTCCACAGTAACCTTTTAAACAGGCCTATTATGTTACACGCGCCTGTGGTTTACATTTTCTACATTGTTTAATGCTTTCCAGAGTCTTAGGATGGGGTTGGTAGTGCTCAGTTGTTGTGAGAGTCAGGGTTCAAACGCAGGTGGTCTGGCTCCCATGTGCTGCTGATTAGCCACAACACTTACTGCCTCTCTGTACTGCTTGGGGAGAGGGTGGGAGGGTTCCTGCTTCCACCTGCCAAATTATTGTTTCTTTCCATCCATTTTCATGCTTATATGGCAAAGTTCTTATCTCATTTATTTGAATTACTGACGCCGTTTGGAGCTTCCCCATATCTCTGGGGACCTTCTATATATATGGTGATGGCGAAGCCTCTTTGCATGGGGCCAGCACTCACCTCCGTATCTGATAGGGAACTTTCTTGTTTTATTTTTTTCCTTGAATTCATGAGTTTTCAAGGCAACTCCTTAGTCAAATACCTATACATTGACTTTATCTTTACATTATTGGAGAGTTGTAGAAATTGGAAGTACCTATTTCCTAAGCCAGGTCCTCACCCAGCTGGGTAAAATGCAGTTGGCTAATTAAGTGTGTGAAAGGTCATGCGTATGAAGCCTCTGGGGTCCAGGCACTTCTCTCTGTTTTGTAGCCATTTCCACCTAGTTCTGGTGGTTAGTTTACAGATGGGTGCCCCTGGGAAAGAGGGAGTGAGTGTGGGTGCTAAGTGCTCAGTGTTTGCTCTGAGAAGGAGCTGAAAATGAGCCCTGTCTGGGCGAGGCTAAGTGTGTCACTCAAGACAATGAAGGACAGAATGCTAAATTCGTTCACTTTAGCATTACCTTCACACGAGATGCACTGAAGTCTCAAACCTCTGAGTTAGACATGCCTAGACAATGAGGCTTCAATGACTCTCTTTGAAGAAACTGATTAAATGGTATTGTTAGGGTTTTTTAAAAATAGCTTTACTGAGATATAATTTACATACTATAAAATTCAACTCTCTGTCTTATCAGATTTTTCAGCATTTATCCTAATAAGCTCTTCTTTTTTCTTTTCAGATCTGTTATAATTGATTTGTAAATGTACTGAGCTACTATTTGACTTAATCTCCAGCAGAGAAATAAGTCACTGCCTGTGTATTATTTTTGGCAGGCACAAGCTAATTCTGCCCGATTTTAGAGGAGCAGGACAGGATTTTTTTTTTTAAGATTTTATTTATTTATTTGTCAGAGCGATAGAGAGAGAGCGAGCAAGCGAGCGCACAAGCAGTCAGAGTGGCAGGCAGAGGCAGAGGGAGAAGCGGGCTGCGCGCTGCGCAAGGAGCCTCATGCAGGACTTGATCCCAGGACCCTGGGATCTTGACCTGAGCTGAAGGCAGACACTTAACCAACTGAGCCACCCACGCATCCCCTTTTTTTTTTTTTTTTTTTTAAGATTTTATTTATTTATTTGACAGAGATCACAAGTAGGCAGAGAGGCAGGTGGAGAGGGGGAAGTAGGCTCCCTGCTGAGCAGAGAGCTCGATGTGGGGCTCAATCCCAGGACCCTGAGATCATGACCTGAGCAGAAGGCAGAGGCTTAACCCACTGTGCCACCCAGGTGATCCCCATCCTTTTCTTTAAATAAAGATTTTATTTATTTATTTGACAGGGAGAGCAGCAGACAGAGGGAGAGGGAGAAGCATGTTCCCCAGTGAGCAAGGACCCTGATGCGGGACTCGATCTCAGGACCCTGGAATCAGGGCCTAAGCTGAAGGCAGACGCTTAACTGACTGAGCCACTCAAGCACCTCACAGGACAGGATTTTATTGGTCTATGAAAGCTAGCAGAATTACAACTGAATGAGTAGTGTAATTGTAGGAGTTAATTGAATTTTGGAGTTTGGGGATTTTTCAGGTTAGAACTTTGTCCCTGAGATCAAGTGACGCTGAGGAATTTGACTTTAAGATTTTCTCTCTCTTGCAGGGTGTGAGGAGTGTAATAATGCACATTCCTCAGTGTGCCCGAAGCACGGCCCCTTGCATCCCATCCCTAACCGGCCTGTTCTCACCAGAGCCAGAGCAAGCCTCCCCCTGGTCCTCTACATTGACAGGTTCCTCGGAGGAGTGTTCTCCAAAAGGCGCATCCCCAAGCGCACCCAGTTTGGCCCTGTAGAGGGTCCCCTCGTCAGGGAGTCTGAGCTGAAAGACTGTTACATTCATCTGAAGGTAATTTATGCTTTATTGTATGGTTCACTTTTGTTCTTAGTAACTTTTAAAAGAGCATGTGTTTTCCTATGGGTTCTCTTAATTCAATTCTATAACCATTGTTTGCTAGTATTTTTCTTTCTTTGCTTTGTTCTATTTTTTTATTTTTGTTTTTTCTGTTTAATTTGTTTTGAATGGAAACATTCTCTCTCTCACCAATAAGTTGGAGGTCGCAGTCTCAGTCCCCTAAGGCATTCTGTGAGTCATTCTGAGAGGTGGTGTTCTTAGGGGCTGTGTTAGTCTGCTAGAGCTGCTGTAATAAATACCATAGACTGGGAGAGCTTAAAGAACAGAAATTTATTTTCTCACAGCGCCGGAGGCTGGAAGGCCAACATCCAGGTGTCAGCAGGGTTGGTTTCCCCTGAGGCTTCTCTCCTCAGCTTGTCCACGGCCTCCTCTCTGTGTCCTCATGCCTTTACTCTGTGTGTGCAGGTGTCCCTGGTGTCTCTCCCTGTGTCCTGATCTCTTTTACTTGTAAGGACACCAGTCAAATTGGGTTGGGACCCACACTAATGACTTAATCACCTCTTTTAACTTAGTTCATGCTTTAAAAGCCTCATTTCCAAATGTGGTCACATACTGAGGGGTTAGGACTTTAACATATGAATTTGGTGAGGGCACAATTCAGTCTGTAATAGAAACTTTGACAGCTTTTTCTTTCCTTCTTCAAATTAACTTGATGTAGACTCATGTAATCTGCCGAGTACCAAAAAAGTTTTCAGGAAAACCCCTTATTAATTTTTTAAACAGATCTGTCCTATTGAGTCTATTGCTAAAGAATAGTTCCCTGTATTGTAAAATATATTTATACCGATCTCTCTTCTTTCCATTTGATGCTTTAGCAGCCCTTGTGCTTTCTACTTCTTGGAGAGCTACCCTGGAGAACCAAGAAAGGGCAGCAGGAAGGGAGAATCTTTGGGGTGTGTTTTTTTGAGAAGTCATTTGCTGTCATGGGAGGTTTTCCTTAGTGAACGCTCAAGATCTTCAAGAAGGAATATTACTTTGGAAAGAGAAATACATATCACTAGGCTATTCCTTATTAATGAATGCAGTTGCATCTCTGAAGTAAGCAACTTGTAAGGAACCAGAGAGTATTTTGCTTGCATTTCCTGGCTTATTTATAGTATTCTTTGAGGTATTAATTAATGATGAAGATCAGCTGAATCTATATGATGAGATTGTTAACTGGAACATTTTGCCAGGTGATTCTGCTCCAAGTGAGTCTTCAAAAAGTGGCCTTTTCCTTTTACACCTGGCAAGACACAATTCCTGGATCTTTCTAGATGCAAAAGGAAGAATCAGGATATGGTTAATTTCAGGAGTGGTGTTTCGTATATTATTACATTAATGTATATCATATCAAAAGTTAGATTTGTTTTTATTTTGTTTTGTTTTTGTTTTGTTGTGGCTTTTTACTTTCTCTTTGGTTGTAGGTTTCTCTTGATAAAGGGGACAGAAAAGACCGAGATTTACATGAAGACCTGTGGTTTGAATTATCTGATGAGACCCTGTGTAACTGGATGATGTTTGTACGTCCAGCCCAGAACCACCTGGAGCAGAACCTGGTGGCTTACCAATATGGCCACCATGTATATTACACCACGATAAAGAACGTAGAGCCCAAACAAGAGCTGAAGGTACAGTGCTGGGTCAGTGGTACCTTTGTTAGGAATAGTCACCATTTAATGCTTTTCCTCTTTTTCTTTTTTTTTCTCTGAAGGGGGATTCTTAAAAAATGGTCCTTTCCTTCTACTTCACTTACTTGTTGAGTACCTGCTATGTACAGTACATTTACAATAATACCATAAAAAAGCAATGAAAAGTACCTAAGTTTTGGGTCTGTCAAAGGCCTACACGAAGGCATTCAGCCCAGAAGTAAAGAAGTGGTTGTGTTTAGGGAGCAGACTGGTATTTATGATGGAGTTTGGGATTATAGTTGGGGTCACTTAATGTTATTTACATACTCTGAAGAAGAATTAGTTGGAAACAGGAGATCTTATAACATGGAATTTAGAGGTACCAGCTAGATTTCTTTACCTACATGCTTCATTTTACCCTAGGAATTCGATGAACTGACTTCTGATTTCAGGAATATATTCTTTGGGGATAACTCTGTAGAAATTTGTCTAAATATTAACTATTGATGAAATAATGAAAATCCTGTTGTGATTCTAAGGGAAAATTCCTGATATAGTTGAAAAAGAGGCAAGAAATGGTTTTATCAGTACATGAACACTGAATTGCACAATGCTGCGACGTGGTGAAAGTGGCAGATAGATACCTCTTTGGGGGAGAACAAAGACCTAGACTTTGTTCAAAAGCTACACAAAACCTGTGTCTTTGTAAAAGGAGATTCACACCTCACATCATCTATTCCAATAAATTCTTGATACCAAAGTGAATACTTCTTGACTGTGGAGGGAAGATTATTTTCTCTCTTAAAACTGTAGAGGTAAAGACAGGCAGAAACAATTAAAGAAGAATGTAACAGTTGAGTGTAATGGCCAAAACACTACATGAAAAGGAAGCAACAGAGTGGGATAAATCTTTGTAATACACATTAAAAGGTTTAAAAATAAAAACTGAGGGGCACCTGGGTGACTCAGTCAGTTGAGCCTCCACCTCTTGATGTCAGCTCAGGACATGATCTCTGGGTCCTGAGATCAAGTCTTGTGTCAGGCTCCACGTTCAGCATGGAGTCTGCCCTTACTCCTGCTTGCTCTCTCTCTCTCAAATAAATAACTAAAATCTTAAAAAAAAAAAAAAAAAAAAAAGAAAAGAAAAGAAAAGAAAGAATAAAATCTGAGATGGTTGGGTTGGGTATCTGACTTTGGCTCAGGTTGTGATCTAGGGGTCATGGGATCGAGCCCCATGTTAAGCTCTGCACTTGGTGGGGAGTCTGCTTGAGATTCTCTCTTCCTCTGCCCCTCTCTCCCTCAAATAAGTAAATATTTGATATTTATAATAATATCTTTAAAAACAAAGAATGAAAGCTGAGAAAAGACACCTCTAACCTCTCTGGTATCCACATGGACACATGAATACTGGGAATAGGCTTTATTTGGAGGAGAAATCACTAGTAAAGAAAGGTTAAAAATTGTTTTAATATTAATAATTTAAAAACCCTTAAAACAACTATGAGTTATTATTTTTTGTTAATTTAAGTTAACACAAAGAGTGTTAACACAAAGAGTGAATGTGAGGGTTTAAAAAATAGGAACATTTATCACAGAACTGCAATATTTTGTAGAATATTCCTGACAGTATAAAGTAAAAATGTTCTTGGCTGAATAAACCTAATTTTTGAAAATTAGTCTGAGGAAATAATTATAAACAAAGATAGGGCTAGATACATTCTAATTTTGTAATGCTGTGTTTCACTGATCCAAACACCAGTGACTTTAAGATGAACCATTATTTTATACGTCATTAAGAGAAAATATGCTGCTATTTAAGCTAGGTTATAGTGCTTATTTTTATCACCAAAAAGAGTAATTTTCTACTTACTTGAGGAGCTGTGTTAGACTTATTTAGAGATAATTTTGAAACCCTATTACATTTCTGCATATTTAAAAAGGCACATACAAGCAAAATAAATTGGTTAACATATAAACTGCCTTGCGTATAGTCTTTTTTTTTTTTTAAACCACTTTTACTTTGTCGCGGATGTTTGTATTTTGTATATCTGTTGTCTTCTGTGCCATCAAGGTGTTGATGTTGCTGTAGTATTTTTTAAAATAAGTGAACCACTGGTCCCTTTGGGATATTTTTCCAGATGACTGATGGCGTTTCTGTGCATGTTTTGACCCTGTGTTTTTCCCACTGAACCCATATATGTCTTTTTCCTCAATTAAAACACATGTCTTTGGAAGTTCAGTGACTTTCGATTAAGTCAGTAGGAAGGTTCCTGACAATTTGATGTTTGATGTATTAACAGAGGACTTGCAAGGTGATCGCACCAGCCTTGTATTGCTTAGATATTTGTTTTATTTATTCTGAGGGAGATGGCTTTTTTTTTTTTTAATCTTCTTTTGCACTGCTTGTCAAGCGTTAGCAAGTCATGGAGTGCCAGAGGGGCACCTAACTGCATGAGATGAAAACAATGCAAAGAGCTTGGCCAGGTTTGTGCAGGAGCAACGAGCAATGAGTGAAAGAAAGCCACATCACAGCGATTGCAGAATGCCATGGAGATGGTTTTTGAGGTGTTAAGATATTAAAAATATACATTTTGGAATTGATGGACTAGGGTAGAATTTATAAGAGCAAACTGATAAACTATCTCAAAATCCAGCTATAGGTCACAGTCAAGTACATTAGAACATAGACTCTGTCATAGACTATTATTCCACACTGAAAAATGGACTCTCCATATAAATATTTCTTCATTGTTAAAATAGTGTTCCATAACAATTATACATGATTAATTCATTTAGTGATTAATATATTGAACTCCTACTGTGTTTCAGACACTTGGAAAAGATAGACCGGTGTCTGTGTTCAGGGAGCTCGTATTCTAGAGGGGAAGTGGGCAGAAGGTTGTAAGTGAACAAATACAGTTGCTTGAATAAACAGATTGGGGGCACCAACCCCTTGTGTTGAAAATCTACGCGTGACTATTGACTCTTCAAAATGTAACTGTTAATAGCCACCATTAACTGAAAGCCTTACCAATAACATAATAGTTGCTTAACACATATTTCGTATGTTGTATGCATTATATACTGCGTTCTTACAGTAAAGTAAGCCAGAATAAAGGACATGTTATTAAGACAATCATAAGGAGGGCGCCTGGGTGGCTCAGTGGGTTAAGCCGCTGCCTCCGGCTCAGGTCATGATCTCAGGGTCCTGGGATCGAGTCCCGTGTCGGGCTCTCTGCTCAGCAGGGAGCCTGCTTCCTTCTCTCTCTCTCTCTGCCTGCCTCTCAGTGTACTTGTAATTTCTCTCTGTCAAATAAATAAATAAAATCTTTAAAAAAAAAAAAAAAGACAATCATAAGGAAGAGAAAGTGCATTTATGGTACTGTGCTAAAAAAAAAATCTGCGTATAAGTGGACCCATGCAGTTCAAACCCCTGTTGTTCAAGGGTCAAATGTAATATCAAATAGTGGTTAAGTGCTCTGAAAGAAGCAGATGGTACAAAAAGAGCAGGTAGCAGGAAAGGGACCAGTTTACAAATGCTGGGGAAGGAAGGCCTTGCCGAGGAGATGGTAATGAGGCTGGGGACTATGGAACAGGATGGGAGGGGCCAGCACTGTAGAAGGGTTAAGGGAGGCAAAGGGGAAGAACCCAACAGTCCTGGTGGTGGAACTGCAAGGACAAAGGTTGGGGTGGGAAAGCCCGTCGCCTATTGGAGGAACTGCAAGCAGGCCCTCTTGTTGAAAGGTAGTGATGGAGAGTGGTAAGAGCTAGAATAGATCGTGGAGCCCTTTGGAGCCCATCACTGAGCATTGCAGGTTTTTTTTATGAGTGAGAAACTGTTTAAGCAGGAGAATGATGAAATCTGATCATGTTTTAAGAAGCCCTCTCTGCTCCTGTGAAGAACGGATTGGAGGGAGCAAGAGTGGAAAAGGGGAATCTCCCTAGAAAACCAACCAGGCAAGAGCATGTCTTGGCATGGATCTTGGTGGGAGAAGCAGAGATGAAGAACATCTGAGCACCTCTTGTTGAAGGACGGCAGAACAGCACTGAGAAATCTGAGATAACTTGTAGTTGTCAAGTTTGAGCAGCTGGGGGAAAGGCAGGGTATTTACTGAGATGAGGAAGATGGGCAGGGGTAGGGGTGCAATATGGAAGCATCTAGAATTCAGTTCTGGACATGTAAAGCTTGAAGTGTTTGTGAAACACACAAAATACCAGGTAGGCAGTAGAAGGTATGTAGAGGGAACAGAAAGGGAAAGCCTGGGATGGAGATACTCATTTAGAATTGGTTGGAAATGGATGTGATCACTTTAGGGAAAAATAAGAAGGCCCTGAACTTGGATTAAGCTTTGAGGAAACTTAGAGAAGAAGAGGGAGAGGAAGAAGAGCCAGATGAGACTGAGCAGAAGTAGCCAGTGGGGTAGGAGGGAGGAAGAGACTCAGGAGGGCACCTTCGCATTTGAAATCATCCTCAGGGATCCCAGCGACAGCCGTTGGGTGGAAGCCATGACGATTCCAGCTGTGTAAAAACTCGTGTTTACATACAGATAAAACAACCAGAAGAGGCTATGTTTTACTTTGATGAAGAGACTATTAGTATTATCTCTTGTGAAGTTGTTCTAATAACAAAAACATTTTTTTTAAAACAAAAACAATTTTTTTAAAAAGGAGAAAGAAAACACACAGTGAGTGTGTCTTGGCAAACACACTTCCTGACTGACCATCTGGTGTTAAAGAGATGGGTTCACAGTGCGATTTTGTTGTTGTTGTTTGTTTGTTTTTCGTGGGTTGTGGGAAAGCCTGAATTGTTTTGTGTAAGTGGGAGAAAGACTGTAAGCACCCAAGGAACGTGTGCTGGTGCCCTCTAGTTCTTCATGATGTACTTGGTTCTTGCAGGTGTGGTATGCTGCATCCTATGCTGAGTTTGTGAACCAGAAAATTCACGACATTTCTGAGGAAGAAAGGAAAGGTGGTTGGACTTTTTTCTATTTTCCACTTTCTATATGAATTCTAAATTGTATATATTATATCAGTATGTAACCTCCGGTTTTCCTATCTCAATATATTTAAAAGATATTCCAGTAGGTTTTTTTTGTTTTGTTTTTTTGTTTTTTTTTTAGCTACACATCCCTGTCTGATTTGGGCATCAAATGACAGTGACATATTTACATTTTGTTCCTAGGTGGCTGGAAAGTAGTATTTAATGTAATGAAAACCTCCAAATACTAAATTAGAATCTAGACCTGAGGACAGTCTCTATCTAGATTTAATCATCTCTGAGGACATTCACAAGGCAGGCATTGACTTTGTTTTTAATGTAAATTTAATGAAGTATAATTTATGTACAGAAAAGTGCACATATCATAAGCATACAGTCAGATAAATTTTCACAAAGGGAACACACCTGTATAACCTGTACCGGATGAAGAAACAGAATGTGGCCAGTGCTCTGGAAGTCCCTCGTGCCTTCTTCACTCTTGGGTGTAACTAACATCCTGACTTCTAATACCATGGATATGGTATGCTTATATCAGGCTTCATATAACTAGAATTATGTATGTTCTGGGAATCTTTGGCTCGACATGTTTGTGAGATTTATCCATATTGTGTGTTATTGTAAAGCGTTCATCCTCATTGCTATTTTGGTAGTCTAGAGTACAGCTAGACCATAATTAATGCATCTGTTTCGCTGTAGGTGAAAATCTGGGTTGTACAGTGCAGTTCTGACACTTAACCTGGATTAGGTCACATTGCACAGGTTAAGGGCCGAGTCTTTCACAAGACTTTCTTCATTCAGATACTGGCTGTAAGCTCTGGCGTTCCCATGTCACCTGCATTTCTGACCAACTAACTACAGTTTAGGGAACTATAACCTCCTGAGGCTTGATAATTTTCTAGAATGACTCACAGAACTCTGAAAAGTGCTATGCTTATGATTACAGTTTTATTATAAAGGATACATATCAGGACTAGCCAGATGAAGAAGTGCTTAGGGCAAGGTTTGTGTGGGCCCCAAATAGGAAGCTTCCATGTCCCATGTCGCCTCTGTGGCACACTGATGTATGGTTACCAACCCAGGAGGCTCACCTGAACTGCAGTGTCCAGAGTTTTTATTGAGGTGTCATGAAATAGGCATGGTTGATGGAACTGTTGGCTGCATGATTGAACTTGCCCTCCAGCTCTTGCTCCCTGGCTCAAGGCTCCAGGCTCCAACCCTGTAATCAGACAGTTTGACTTTCTGGCACAAGAAGCCCCCTATCTTGAGTCATTTTAGGAGAATCTCACGTATCGTCAAAGACTACCACGATTGATAATGGCACTCCTATTATGTGAGCTATTCCAAAGATTCAGAGGTTGTTTGCCAGGAACCAGGGACAAAGGCCAGCCGAATTCTTTTTTATACAACAGGGTTGTTTCTAGTTTGGGACTATTTTGAAGAGTGCCACTGTGAACATTCTTACATAGGTTTTTCTTTTAGTGGACCTATGTGCGTACTTCTGTTGGTGTACATTCAGGAGTGGCATTGCTAGGATTGGGTGTGCCAATAATCAGCTTTAGTAGCTACTTTAACATTTTGTTAAAGTAATTATATTGGGCATTGGCTTTTAAGTCTTTTTGTGATAAGAGGCCTTCAGCTTATGAACCCTGGTTCAGAATCCCTAAGTCATCCAGATGCAGATTTTTCCACGGTAGCGCTTTCTGTCTTTCCAGTGTGGTGAGGCTGTGTGGGTATGTGTGTTGGGGAGATGGGAAACGGTAGTATGACAGAGTTCAGTTCTTTGATGTCTTATATGAATATAGAAGAAAATAAGATCCTAGAAATTACTCTTGTCAAAGTCTATCCTTTGATTTTCTTAACAAAAGAGTAGTGCAGATAGCAGACACTGTGCTTATAGGCACTGGGCTACATGAGATGAGCATGGTGGGGACACTGGGCATTTGAGGTCTATTGCTGTCTCTTGGTCATCAGCCATTATGATTTCTCTCCTGTGACTGCAGTTCTTCGTGAGCAAGAGAAGAACTGGCCCTGCTACGAATGTAACCGCCGATTTATAAGCTCGGAGCAGTTGCAACAGCATCTCAATTCCCACGATGAAAAACTGGATGTGTTTAGCAGGTATCTGAACGTTTTGCAAATTCGGGTGTTAAAGGTCCAGATTCATTTCCATATTGTTGGTCCACTACTGAGTGTTTGTTTCTGGGTGTTTCTGTGTGTAGACAGGTAATCAGGTGGGCTGCAGAGAGAAAGTTCCTGTTTGTCATTTCCCTTTGCCCGCCCCCATCCTCATCTACTGTTGGCTTCTTTTCTAGCACAATCAGAGTACCCAGCGGTGGGAGATCTTTCCCCCTTCGTTGCCTCCTCTAAGAGATTCTGGGATGGGGATTCTTGAGATAGCACACAGTCTGCCATGTGCAAACTTTTTTCAGAAGGAGGGTTCCTTCATCAAACTAAATCATAGGTTTCATTCCATAGTACATTAAAAATAGATAAGTGAGAATCCTGTAGGTTGGGGTAGGCAGGGGCCAGATCAGGTAGGCCTTATGGGTCATGGTAAGAAATTTGGATTTTATTCTAAGTATGATAGGTCTTTAAAGGGTTCTGATCAGGGAGTATCTGTGATGTGAATTTATATGTCGAAATGTCATGCTGGACGAAAATTAAAATGTCACTTGTGCTTTCTTTGGATCAAGAGTGAAGACAGGGAGTCCAGTTGGAAGCTATTTTAATAGTTCGGGTGAAGAATGAGAGTATTTTGGAATGCTGTGGCACCGATGGGACACCATTAGGGTTGTCATCTTTTACAGGATTTGAAAAGAGAGGAGATGGAATGACACGGTGTTTAGGAAAGTGGGAAAATCCGTGTTCTAGGGAAGGACATATGACTTCCTCCGATCATACCATTAAGAGCTCTCTTGAGGTTCGTGGTCATGATGCTAAAGTGAGACCACTAGCATGGCTCTTTGTCATCGTCCAGTATCATTTGCTGCAATGATGCCAGTGCTGAGCAGCCAGGGAGTGGGACGGCACAGTGTGGTGGCTTTGCCGGCAGAGTGTGGTGGCTTTGCCAGCACAGCAGGAGTGACGGAGCGGCAGTGGGGATGGCAGTCGAGAGGGAGCAGTTATAGCAGTTACAGTGAATGACTTCGGAGTTTATGTGTGGAAGAAGGGAGAGAAAACATCAAGAGGTTGTAGGACTGCAAACAGGCGGCAGAAGGACTACACTGGAGGTGGTGGTGAGATGCAAGGATTGTTGAGTCCAGGGATTTGAGGGTGTGAGCTGGAAAGCCAGAGGTAACGTTCGAGTGGGCAGTGCGTGGGACTGAGGTAAGGGGACGGGGCTCGATACTTACGGAGGGTAACCTGGTCTCGGATATGACCATGGGAGCCATAGGAGTAAATGTCTGAGGTGGGTGGAGGGCATAGTGAGAGTGAAATCACTCCCTGTCAGGTGTCTCTAGAACTCTGTTCATGGCTCTGTTGTCACACTTTTTATACTGTGTTTTTTTGGTTTGTGTGCCTGCCGTCGCTATTAGACTTCTGAGGGCAAAAACTGTCACATATAACTTGTCTTTATTGCCTAGTATGGGGCGTGGCACATGGTATATAAAGACATTTGTTGGCTGCCTATTAAAAAGAAATTGGAGACCATTAGGAAAATTTGAACTTTGACTAGATTTAATAATACTGAGCAACTATCAGATTTTTTAAAAAAGATTTTATGTACTTGACAGAGAGAGAGAGATCACGAGTAGGCAGAGAGGCAGGCAGAGAGAGAGGGGGAAATGGGCTCCCTGCTGAGCAGAGAGCCCTAGGACCCTGTGACCATGAACTGAGCCAAAGGCAGAGGCTTAGCCCACTGAGCCACCCAGGCGCCCCACAACTCAGATTTTTAAGGTGTGATGATGGTATTATGGAATATGCATGTGTATATCTATCTATCTATCTATCTGGAATAGAGAAAAAAGAGTCCTTGTATTGTAGAGACATATTTGTGGAAATATTTGCATATTATCTTGAAATGATGTCTAGACTTAGTTCAGAATAATCTAATGCATAAGTGTGTGGGGGAAATAGCCGGGGGTGGGGGTACATTGGAATAAAATTAGCCATGAGTAGCTAAGTATTGAAATCAGGTAATGGGCACATAGGGTTCATTGTGTACATTGGGTTCTACATTTATCTAGGTTCAGAATTTTCTATAAGAAAGAGTCTTTTAAAAATTCTGGAACAACATATAATTTTTGTTAAATTGCTAAATAGATAAGTGGAGAAATAAAACATGATCTGGTCAGTTTTACACATACCTCTCACACACATCTTTTTTATTTTCCCCTCCCCTCCCCTCTCTTCCCTTCCCTTCCCAGTATCGTTAACATACAGTGTTAGGTTAGTTTCAGGTTCAACAGTTCCATACAATACTCAGTGTTCATCAAGTGAGTGTACTCTTAATCCGCTCACTCATTCATCTTCTAAAAGAGATTTTAGGGGCACCCTTCCTGAATTCCTTTATTGAGGAATTTTATCTGCTAGAAATCTATTAAAGAAGATAAAATTTACTTGGTGTTCACAAGGCATGTTATGGCACAGTTGAGTTAGAAATTTGTTTTGACCTGTCAGAAGCTTATAGCAAAACAAGAAAGTTCTTTAGAATCGAGCCACATGTCTTGGAAGGAATAGGAAGTGAAGCACGGGAGAAGGAGGGAAAGAACGGAATCTTGTCTCTAGGAACGCACTGTAAGGCCAGGCGTGTTCTGTCCTGTCTGCATTTCTCACATCATTTCAGAGATATGTTTGTGCTTTCCGAATTTTCAGTAACAAAATGGTTGTCAGTGCTCTGAGTTTTCAGTAGCTCCTTTTTTCTGAATAATTTAAGATATCTCTGGGCTATATAGATGGCAGGGATGAGATATTTAGAAAGTGTATATTACCAGGGCGCCTGGGTGGCTCAGTCAGTTAAGCAGTCTACTCTTGATCTTGGGCTGTAGAATTGAGCCCTACGTTGGACCCTGCACTCAGCGCCTGGAGTCTGCTTGTCCCTCTCTCTGCCCCTTCCCCACTCATGAATCGGCGTGAGCATGCTCTCTAAAATAAATTTTAAAATCTTTAAAAAAAAAATTAAAAAAAAAAAAAGAAAGTGCATATTATCAAAATGATTGTTGCCAGTAGAAAAAAGAATCAGGAAAAGTAATAAAATGAGAGGAAATCAAGATTCGGGGCTCATCAGCACCATGAAGGGAAAATACTTGTTAGGGAGTACTGTGTAACCATGTTGTTTATAACCTAATCTTCTGTCCCCAGAACAAGAGGCAGAGGAAGGGGACGAGGCAAGAGGAGATTTGGCCCTGGTCGACGACCAGGACGCCCTCCAAAATTTATCCGCTTGGAAATAACCAGTGAAAATGGGGACAAGTGTGACGACGGGACACAGGTACCGGGGGAGGAAGAACTCTGTGTTAGATGCCTGCTCTGGGGATCTGGAACGAGTACCAGGCTTCAGTACAGATACCTCCTGGAGGCTGATGGTCCTGCCATGTCCGAGCTTGGTGGCTTGTTAATTGGAGGACGACTGGCAGAAGGCGAGAAGAATGCATTCTCAAAAAACCCTGAACGTATTCTTGAATGTCACAACAAAAATCCAACTTTGTTGCCGTCAAGATTTGAAATTGGGGGCGCTTGGGTGGCTCAGTCATTTAAGTGTTTGACTCTTGATTTTGTTCAGGTCACGATCTCAGATCAAGTCATGATCTCAGGGTTGTGAGATCGAGCCCCATCTTGGGTTCTGTGCCGGGCATGGAGCCTGCTTAAGGTTCTGTCCCTCCCTCTCCCTCTGTCATCACCACCTCACCCCTGCCACCAAAAAAAGGAGTTGAAATTGTCCAGATATTGTTGGGGGATAATGTTTAATTAGTTTCATGGTCTTATTCCAGATGAGTTCTCCTCTCAGAGTCTTTTCCTCATGAAGTGGTCTGGAATATCTCTTGGTTTTACATCCTGTGGATAGTTACCTAGTCTTGGATAGTTTTCCCAGAAGGAGACTATTTTTTTCTGAGCATTAGGACTCTAGAGATTTAAAAAATAGGCAGCAGTTCCAAATACTAGCTGGCACTCTAGCATGAGTCTCTATCTAGCTGGGGAAATCATTCCTGGTTATTGCAATTTCAGGACTTGCTACATTTTTCCACCAAGGACCAGTTCGATGAGGCTGAGCCAGCTACTCTGAATGGGCTAGATCAACCAGAACAGACCACCCTCCCCATCCCTCAGCTGCCACAGGAAACCCAGCCTTCTCTGGAGCATGAGCCAGAAACTCATAGCCTACACCTGCAGCCCCAGCACGAGGAGAGCGTGCTGCCCACCCAGAGCACTCTGACGGCCGATGACATGCGCAGAGCCAAGCGTATCCGAGTAAGTGGGAAGTAGAGCTCCTCCTTCACGAGGTGCTGCCCTTTCTCCAGTCGACTGGCTTTCTGAGTGCCATGTTTTCCCAACTCACTCACCATCCACTCTGAAATCTTGCATCTAGCCTACCACACACTGGATCCCCTTATCTAGGAGGAATGTATTAACCAATTCTCAGTGTCTTTGTGTCCTGTGACAGCCTGGAATGGCTGGTCCTAGATTCCATCAATTTAGTGATGACACAGAAGCTTGGCTTTTGGCAGCTTCTGGATTAGTATAGTTCGAGTAGGATAGCTCTCTGGATCCCTAACCTCACGGATTGGAAATGGGGAAATAAGTAGGTTTAATTATAATAATTATTTACACTGAAGCCACTCTACTCCATGCCTAATGATAGCTCTCAGATTAATTTTGGGTACATGAATTTGGTTGTCTACAGTTTCCAAAGGAAGACTGGCAAATGTCATTACTCATCATTGCAAAGGGACCCGTGTCCGCATTGCTGTGGCAGGTAGAGTTTACACATCCGGGACAGCCTGAAGTTTAGTACCAGGTTTGGGAGTTGGTCATTGGTACACTTCTGTGGCCTGTGTCTCAACTGTAGACCATGCGGCCACCCAGCTTCCATGGCCTCTAGGTCAGATGTGTTACTCTTACCTCACAGATAGCACTGGAGTCTGAGTTAGTTCCTGGAGGAGAGGCATGTGGAGAACAATAGGGTTTTGTGGGATAAGTGTATGTGCTGACCAGTTTACATCCAGAAAACGATGACTTATACCACTGTCTATGGCAGCGGTATATACTTTTATTTTGTGGCTAGAAAGAGGTTTTTTTTGTATACCTTTCTAGGCCTTACAGTTTTGAGAGACGTGATTGTTTTTGCTCATGTTTCTTTTGGTCTTCTCACTTGCCTACACGTAGCTTATATTTCTCTTGGTCTTCTTACTTGCCTGTAGACTGGAAGAGACCTTGAAAAATAGTCTAGTCCATGCCTTCCTGTAAAAATACATTTAAACATTTATAGCAATATAATAACATTGAAAGGTTGTCAGTGCTCTGAGGCTAAGTAGTCTTTATTAGGATCCTGTGATGGAAACATATAATGCTTTTGGCTCCATGTATATTCTTTCCAAAGACTGTGGAAACATATGTAAATATAGACCAGAAAGGCAAAAAGGTATGAATTAATACCTTCCTAATCCGTCATTCTACATTATTTGCCAATCTGCATTTTACTCTTGCTCCATGACTTTCTTTTCTGCTTTGGCCATTCTGATTTTTCACCAAGTCCAGAGAAATGCTTACAAGATTTATTTTTTTTACAGGAAAAAAAAAAAACCATAAAAACAACCCAAAATGAAAGACCACACATGTAGTGAAGTTGTGGTTGTACGAGCCTAGTGTAGCTCTAACTGTGTTCGTATCCTTCAGTGCATTGGGTGGCTGGTTTGGGTATGAGGTTCCTTGCATCAAAGCAAAAGCCACGTGCACTTGGCTTTTGGAGGTCAGTCTTAGTTGAGCACTTGTGTTTCTTCCTCTCACACCTTCTAAAAATTAGGGCTATGTATTTTTTCATCTTTTCTCTCCAGATTGGTAATGACCAACTGAAGGGAAGTCTTCCAATCCCATTGGTAATGTAACTATTTTTCTCTCCTCTAATGCTGCCTGCTCAGTTGGAGCTGCAGGTAGGTTCGTTTCCTGTGTTCCACGTAACAGAACGTTATTGACGTGTTTGCTGACCTGCTGTTCTTTGCAACCTGTATTTGCTAAAACCTGGTGGAATCTACCGTAATTGCAAATCAGTCGATGAATAACCATTTATTTTCAGGTAGACCGATGAATACATTGTGGGTGGCAGATTCCTCCTACCCCAAATGAAGGGTAGGACTAAGTGATCTCCAGGATCCCATCCAGTTCTACAACAGTTTGGATGACTTAGGGAATGGTAGTGAGATCTGACTGCATACTCAGCCCTGGCTAGGGACACCATGCAATCTTCCCATGAGTCCTCTCCGCTAGGAGCTTACCATCTAATTAGGGAGAGAGTGCTCATGTAATGGATCTTAGAGTCAAGGGCTAAATTTGAAAGTGTAGCTTGTAATTGCTATAGGAACTGGGAAGTGAGAAAGGCCAAAGAAAGATGAGAAGGGGTCAGGGAGTAGTTTGTGCAGGAAGCAAGCCTTAAATGTTTTGGGAGAGGGACAGGAAGAAGTGGGCTGTTTCCAGGGCTCTTGGCCATAAGATCAAAGGCCAACACATAGGCATGTGCTTGGAATGGTTTTGGGACACTGCACATTGTAGCTTGACCCTAGTGTGGGGTGCCAATTGAAGGATGGCGGAGAGTGAGGGCTAGTCCACTAAAGGCTTTGAAAGTCTGGTAGAAATAGGCAGAAGAGTGTTAAAACAAACAAACAAACAAAAGCCAAAAAACAAACAGGATTGGTTTCTTTTTGGTATCAAGATCAAAATAATTCGAAAAGTGATGAAGAATGAATTTCCTTTAGCTATTAATATCAAACTTCAGAAACATTATAGGTCTTTGTCTGCAAAGAATCTGTTGTCTTAGAATTCACTTCAATGTGAGTTGAACCCCCATCGCAGATGGCAGCAATCATAGCATTTTGGCCCAGAGTATCTTCTGGACCATATAGTGTCGTGTGCCTGGCTGATGGCAACTCAGGGGTCAGAAGATCCGTAATGGATCCGTCTGTGCTTTCTCTGCCACTTCTCATGGTTTCTTCTAGCAATGTGTGCCAGCAGAGCTCTGAGCTACACTGGAATGTAGAATTAGAGTAGAAATGGCCTGCAAGTAGGTCAAGGGGTAGGGATAGTTTCAGCACTTTCACTGCCTTGTACTGTGTAGATTACATGAGGATCAGAGGAATATGATCTTCAGGGCTCCATGGGAATTAAAAGGACAACAAGAACAAGGTCTGTGGACAGAACTAAGACTGAGGAGCCCAGTGGCTGCTCAGCGATCAAGTGTCTGAGGATATTCAAACTAATCAGAAATGACAGAAGACTTATTAGCATAATAGTTCAAAACAAAACCGGGTTCTAGATTTGGCACCCCGAGGAGTGGAATCCCCAGTGGGACCAAGAGCAATTATACATTGTGTCTGTCCTTGGAAACCATACCGAACTTGGATAAAGGAAATGATTCTTACATGCTGTAAGCACTCTAAATCTTACATGTCTGAATCTCGGGATAGTATTTGTTTGTTTGCAGTATTTCCGTTAAGTTTTCAAAGTCTCCCAAATAGTGAGAGCTCTTCTGTGCAATAAATATTTGTTCAGATGGAGTAAAAAGATTGGGTACCTGTCGAACAGGGTGATAAAGCACAAGCAGACTCTGTGGCTGACATGAGGATGGTCTGCTCCTGCAGATCTCTGCAGGTGCTGTAGAAGGATCTTGAAAGAATTCTTTCTGTTTCTCATATGAAATGCATTTCATTAATTCTGGAGTTTTTACTGAACACTTCCTATGAGCTAAGCTATATGTGAAGGGATCTAGATATAAAGGAGAATATGATGTAATGCAGTCCTGAAGCAGTCTCCGTCCACTGGGGAACATAACAGAATTTCTAAGTGTTGCCTCAAGATAAACAAGTAGGTAAAATCTCTCTCCTGGCCCCAAGAGAGAACCTGGAGGAGAAAGTTTTCTGTCATATAGTAACTGTGTTCAGAATTTTCACTAAGGAAAAAAAGGTTATTCTGCTTTTTTCCTGAATGATTATTTCCCACTTAATTTAGTTTAGAAGCTGCTTCTTGTTGGGGTTTAAGCATGATTCATTGTATTTTTTTTCATGCACCAATAACGTATCAAGGTCTCCATTAATGCTTCAGTTACTATTTCCTTGGTTACGTAAGCATACCCATTCACAGATACATTTTTTTTTGAGGGAATTCTCCTCCTCCCCACAGCTCTTTAGAGCTTTCCCTCTGGTCTTTTGATGAACCTATGAGTGAGTCTTCATTATAGTATAGCTAAAATATTGATTCTGTATTCTCTGTGTGAAAGATGATTCTGTTGATCTGCTCTCAGTAGAGCATGAGTTGTTTTTCCAGTGGTAGTAATGAATTTGCACTGAATATCTGTATTTTCTCACTTGGATTCCCTATAACAAGTGCATGAATTTATAATAAGATGGCTAATCAGCATTAGAAGCGCAATCTGTGACTGCAAAAAAAAAAAAAATTGAGTAGACAGGGAACAAAAAGATAGTCTTAACTTTGTTATCATGGCCTTTTAACCAGTGGAACTAAGTAGCTACGCCGAGAACTTGTCTTCTGCATTTTCTAAGTAGGAAGTGGTCAAATATACACATTCCATGTATAATGTGTGCTCATATATCTTATCTCATGAAAGAACATGTTCATATAAATCTGTATCCTTCATTTCTCTTTCAAGTTCTCTTTCTTAAATTGAGATATAATTCACGGACCATAAGATTCACCCTTTTACAAGCGGTGTTTAGAATATTCTCAGTTGTGTAACCATCACCACTAGAATTCCAGAACATTTTCATCATTCTGAAAGTAACCTTGTATCTATTGCCTCCTTCCCCAGCCCCTGGCAAGTACTACTCTTCCGTTTTTTTATATCTTTTTTTTTTCCCCTAAACATTTTAATCAAGCTTTGAATTCTTTTTCTCAAGAACTTCAGCAAGTCACATTTGGCTGACTTGCTCCAACCTCATTCATGCATGTGTGACTCATCCCACATCACTTCTTCTAAATCTCCAATTGTTGTTCTGCTCAACTCCGGAATTTGTTTTATCATACAGATCTTTTATTGGGAATGCTATTTTGGCTGTGACTGACTTAAATTCTTAAAAAAAAAAAAAAAAAAAGAACCCAAACAAACCCATATATCCATAAATATCGTAAGACATAAAAAAGGTTTGCTTTCCAGGGAGATCTTCTCTGGGCATGGGTTTAGTTTTCACGTCTTCACCAGAGAAATCTTCTTTCCACTGTGTGTCCTGGAGTTTAATATCTATGAAAAGTCTGACTGCAGAGACGATCCTCTTTCTCTGTAGGTGTGCGAGCTGCTTGCCCGCCTGACTGCTCGCTGAATGATCCCGTTTGTGTGTGTCTTTCAGAATGCAGCTCTTCAGCATCTGTTTATTCGAAAGTCTTTCCGGCCTTTTAAGTGTTTGCAATGTGGGAAGGCCTTCCGGGAAAAGGACAAACTGGACCAACATTTGCGTTTCCACGGGCGGGAGGGGAACTGCCCGCTGACCTGTGATCTCTGTAACAAGGGCTTCATCAGCAGTGCGTCCTTGGAGAGCCACATGAAGCTCCATTCGGACCAGAAGACTTATTCTTGCATTTTTTGCCCAGAATCCTTTGACCGCCTTGATCTGTTGAAGGATCATGTGGCCATTCATATCAATGATGGCTGCTTCACGTGCCCAACTTGTAAGAAACGATTCCCAGATTTTATCCAGGTGAGTGTCTATTCCTGAGACTCCCGTACGCTTTTCTTCTTTGGTAAAAGAAACTTCGATGTTTGGAAAATTGAGACTGCCTACCGCCTGCATTTTCATCCCGTCCTTGAAACAACTTTACCGTTGAGAACAGTATTTCTTCAATCAAGCTACTTTTGATAAGCGAAACATCATCATAACCCTTAATTGTCCAAATCAGACATTGGCATTGAACCATATAAGTTGTATTACAAGGAGCAAATACCCAGATCTGATTATCATTTTTACAAAGTCTTTCTTAATCTTTGCCAGTACGCTCTACTCATAAAATGTAGAGAGCCTGTAGAAGACGTACTCCCATTTCTTGGCCTGGAAACATTTTCTCTCTACTACTGTGGTATCCTGTCTTGCTTTACTAAGGTCATGCATTTTGGAAGGAGACAAAGAGAGTTGGTATATAATATACTTTTGTATCAAGCACTGACCTCCTTCCCTGGACTATATTCTGGAGCAAAATAGGTGAGGATAAATTCCAGAATATTCATGATTTCATTTGAACATCCAATGATGATCTGCTAGTTCTATGTTAGTCAACGAATAGTTAAGTATAAATATCTAATAAAAATATTTTCTCTCTTAAAAAAAATTACCTAGACAAAAGGAGCTCATAGTTCTGCTAGTATGGGGAGCCTTGGTAATTTTGTCACTCCACAACAGTTAGAAAAGTGGCTTATGGCAGAATCTAATGGCAAAAGAGACTCAAAAAACAAGCAAAATGTCTTACAGGAATAGTTTGCTACGACTCACTACTCAGCCGTCGTTCACGGCTCTCCTTCACTGGGTATTTATGGCTAAGGAAATTCAGAGGTCATATTCCTTTATTTAAATTATCCAAAAGCATGGGGAATAAGTCCCGATTAAGGAGAAATGATACTGATGTTGTGTTGTTCTCCTAAAAGGGTAATGTATTTTATATCATCAAATTCATGTCTTTATTCTTCAGAACCTGATTTGTTTATTTATTCCAAGATTTTATTTATTTATTTGAAAGAGTACACAAGCAAGGGGAGTAGGAGAGGGAAAGGCAGACTCCCCTCTGAGCAGGGATCACCATATAGGGCTCCATCCTAGGACCCTGGGATTATGACCTGAGCTGAAGGCAGACACTTAAGCAACTGAGTCATCCAGGGGTCCCTTTCAGAACCTGATTTGATGGAAAGATGTAAAAGGACCAATTAATGAAAGGGACTAAATTGCTTCTATATGTGTTGGAAGCAGGAAAGAGTGAGAAAGAATCTTTTTTTTAATCTTTCTGTGGATAATTTTTTACCAAGATTTATTTAAATCCAGAGGAATTCTGCTTTTAATCTTAAAAAAGGAGAGAAAGAAAAATGGGTCTCATGTGATCAGGGCTTTAACTGAGCAAGTACTCTTTGTTTCTCTTCTTCACGTTATATGGAGGTTGAGATTTATAAGGCTTTCTGGCTACTTGTTTTGTTTCTTTGGGACAGGGGTGCTGTGTGTGAGGCCACTTATCAATCACATCTGATTGGGTTATGCCGCAGGGCCCATGAAAATCCATGGGAATGCGTTTGGCTCCCTCTAGTGTTCATAAGCCGCCATTTGTCCTTTCCTTGGGTCCTCTGACTGACTCGCGTCTTCAACTGCCAGGTGAAAAAACACGTGCGGAGCTTCCACTCAGAAAAGATCTACCAGTGTACAGAGTGCGACAAGGCGTTCTGCCGCCCTGACAAACTGCGCCTGCACATGCTCCGACATTCAGACCGCAAAGATTTCCTGTGTTCGACGTGCGGGAAACAATTTAAGGTACAGAAGCAGTGAAGGGCCTAACGTTCTCAGGGTCACGGAAATTTCACGGGGCTAAGGATAGGTGCCTGTTCATTCCATCAGTTAATCACCTCCTTACAAAGATCTGAACTTGGGATGCATTTTATGTCTCACGTTTGACTTGGTTATTATGATAAAATGAGGGGGAAAGCTCACCTTAATATCCCCAAATAATTAATATAATTGTGGAATAGAGTGATAACCCATCTCCTTAAAAGAATCCAAATGTACAATAGGTGGAACTGCATTGCTTTGAATTCCCAAGAGAACAATACGTTGACTTACCAAATCGAGAAACTTTTGTTGGGGACCTATTACGTATCAGAGCCTGGCAATTGAGCCCTGAAAGTCTCAGAACTGTCATCTAAGGAAGGCAGGAGATCTGTGGGATGCCGAACGGCTTGGGCAACTTGGGGAAAGGGTCATGACTCCAGGATTAAAAGAAGACATCATAAGTATTGGTAGCCTGCCTAGACTTTAGAAGAAGCAAGGGGAAAACTCACAGGAAACTCAGGGATAAGAGTTAAATAAGGAAATAGGAAAATAGTCAAGTACCTTTCATTGGGAAATCAGATGGCTCATACTGAATAGAGAAACACTAGTGAGTGTGACTGTAGATCATGCTGTCATAGAAACTGGAAAAGAATCAAAAAAGGCTGCAGAAGGGAAAAATTAATTATAAAAAGATGCATTGTATAGAATTTGGAGATGGTAAAGAGATATAGGAAGTAATTTTCAAGCTTTAACTTGATATGTCGTGGAATAGAATCCTGCTGGCATTCAGTGTACCGTAGCACCGTTTGGGCCTTTGCGGAGAACTCTAATGTGACCTCTAAATAGGTGTAGGTTCTTTTTCATTTCTTTTATTATTATTATTATTAATTATTTATTTTTTAAAAAGATTTTTAAAATTCGTTTGACAGACAGAGATCACAAGTAGGCAGAGAGGCAGGCAGAGAGAGAGAGAGAGAGAGGTGGAAACAGGCTCCCCACCTAGCAGAGAGCCTGATGCGGGGCTTTATCCCAGGACCCTGAGATCATGACCTGAGCCGAAGGCAGAGGCTTAACCTGCTGAGCAGCTAAGGTGCCCCTCTTTTTCGTTTCTTAATTAAAAAACACCACCAATGGGATGCCTGGGCGGCTCAGTGGGTTAAGCCTCTGCCTTCAGCTCAGGTCATGATCTCAGGGTCCTGGGATCGAGTCCTGCATCTTGCTCTCTGCTCAGCAGGGAGCCTGCTTCCCCGCCTTCTCTCTCTCTGCCTGCTTCTCTGCCTACTTGTGATCTCTCTCTGTCAAATGAATAAATAAAAATCTTAAAAAAAAACACACCACCAACAATCTATCTAAAAGGATTCATGTCTTATGATGTTAACAGATTGTTCATCCATCCATCCCACCATTTGATATTTGATATTTTTTTATTCTCTCTTTTGTGCCTGATCTCATTTTAGCACCAGGCATGTGAAAAACCTTGCTCCTTTCACTTCCTCTTTCACTCTCACCTGATGTATTAGGATAGGGTTCAAACAGGAATGCAAACCCACTAGAGTTATGTAGCAAGGGAGTTTTATAGGAATAAGAACATCATAGAAGAAGATAGAGAAGCATGGATCTGGCAGGAGAAGTTGGAGGATCGGAGAGAAGTCACTAATGTACCCTTCTGCGGCCCTGGTCCGGGCAGACAACGAGCACTTCCCTGGGAATCTGGGGACCCTGGCACCTTCAGCGTGCTCATGAAAGAGAGCCGGTGCTGGCTACGGAGGAACCTTCCTGCCTGTGGCGGTGGACATGGAGTTGCCCGCGGTGCCTGCTCTCAGCAGGAGAGCTGGTGGCGCAGTAGGAGCCAGCGAGGGTGAGCGGGGCCATCCCGGCAACCTACCTCCGGCTCCCGGAGCATCCTGGCCACTGCTTCCTTCCCGTCTTCCAGTCTGGTGTGAGCCTGTCTCCTCGTGAAGACTGAGGACCCAGGAAGGGGATCCGTGTCAATACAGTTAGTTCTCCTTAGCTGAGTTGACACAGTCTAAAAGCACAACCTATCTACAGTTCATTTTTCAGACTATAATGAGTTATTTTTCTAGAGAACAAATTGGATGTCATGTGCCTTCAGAAAAGCCCTTTAATTTTAATAGCCTCTTAGATAGATTTCAAAGTGCTTATCACTTAGAAGTCACCCCAAGGGGCACCTGGTGTTTCAGTCAGTAGAGCATGCAACTCTTGCTCTCAGGTCACCTATCGTTGGGCATAAAGGCTTACTTAAAAAAAAAAAATAGCCACCACAAGATCTGGCTTCCATAATAGAATATATAGAGAGAGTTGTGAACTCACTGTGTTGTACACCTGAAACTGATATAATATTGTGTGTCACCCAAACTCTAGTTGAATACAGGACCTGGCTCCCAGTTACCTGTGCAGTTCTCCCTTCCCTTTTGTACTCTGCTCTCCTGAACTGTGGGGTTTACGGCAGTGTGGCATGCTGTCTGACTCTCCTGGGGGCATTACATCTGTTCTTCTTCTCAACCCACTGCTTGAAATACACTTTCAGACTCTCTCATCCTTCTGCCTGGCTGATGTCACTTTATACACAGGCATTTCTTGATGCCCCCCTCCCTGGATTAAGTGCTTCTCCTGTGTATTCCCATAGAACCCTTAACTTGTGAGCCTGTTGTAGCACTTCTACTGAATTGTAATTATCCAACTACAAGTTCCAAAAGGTAGGACCTCTTGACTTTCAGGTGCTCTCACTTTAAAGAGGAAATCTGACATGTGCATTGAAAATCGTTACTGCTCCTGGGGGGCCTGACTGGCTTAGTCAGAAGGACACTCGACTCTTGATCTCAGGGTCATGAACTTGAGACCCAGACTGGGTGCAGAAATTACTTCAGTAAATAAAACTTAAAAAAAAATTATTTCTGCTACTGTAATAGAGGGGAAAAAAATGCCATGAGGAGGATTTGATCTGATTTGGGGTATAGGTGACCCTTGAATTCCCTTAAGGGTGGGCAAGAGGGAGCCTGCTAGAGAAAGGGACGGGAGGAGGACAGGGAGAGGGGTAAAGACACTCCAGGGGCATTTTACAGCTGGGCTGAACTGGAGAAGAGGGCTACCGTATTCAAGACAAACATCTGAGGGAGAATTGGTAGGACTTCATGTCTGGATGCCAGGCGGATGGGTGGACAGAGAGAAATTGGGCTGTGCAGCTTGGGAGCCTAGCTATTTGGGATCATTGCTGATCCAGCAGCAGGATTTAGGCAGGAGGAGAAAGTGGGGCATAATGAATTGGTTTTAGGGCCATTAGGATGGAAAATGCTGAGAAATGGCCTTCAGCGAATGTGTATGCAGAGCTGGGTGTAGGAGGAGGAGGAGGCTTTCAGGCTTGTGTAATGATTCAGTTACAATAAGTGGGTCCTTTAAAGAGAATGGGTGGGGGGAGATAGAGAAGACCAACGCTGGGGAAAAAGCAGAAATATAACAGAAGTCTGAGGTGTTGAGCTTTATCTAAAGACACTCAGAAATACTGTTATTTAGGACAGGGCTTGTAATCCAGACTTCACCGCAGAATAGGAGATGATGAAATTCTCTGATGGGCTTCCCGGGAACGAGGTGGGTGGGGTAGGAGGAGAGAGTGGTCGTGTTTTATCCATGGCAGCAGAAGAAGGAGGTAAGTGAGGGGTCCTAGCGTTGAGCTCTGAACTTGGAATGGTTCCCAATACTCGGTGGGCACTTGAGAAATGCTTGTTAGATGAATGTGCTGAAAAAGGGCAGTGGTTTAATAGAAGTCCTTCTACCAAAATGTGAGGAGAACTGTTCTGGTGGAAAGAATCAGAATCTTTATCAGGCCAATAAGAGTTTAATCATGTCCAAGAGAAGAGAGAAATGCTGAAGAAGGGAGCTGGCATGTTTCTGAATTTTTTTTTCCATTGGGATAGGCTCTGCCCGATTTTCTCTCTATGCACTCGTATAAACATGTATCACTAGATTAGGTCATCAGACTAAGACCTGTGACCTAGACCATATGCTCCATCCATAGTGGGCAGCGTGATTGTTTACATGAACTTCTAAATCCATAAGATGAGAAATACTTAAATTTATGTGGGATTTGGAGGAGCATCATAATGTTTGTTAAAATGTGTGGGAACTGAGCATACACATGGCTTTGTAAATACAGTATTACCTATCATTCATTATCAATTTATCTTGTAAATTCTTTTTTTAGATTTTTATTTTTTATTTATTTGACAGGCAGAGAGCACAAGTAGGCAGAGAGAGAGAGAGAGAGAGGTGGAAGCAGGCTCCCTGCTGAGCAGAGAGCCCAATGCGGGGCTCGATCCCAGGACCCCGATCATGACCTGAACCGAAGGCAGAGGATTTAAACCCACTGAGCCACCCAGGTGCCCCTAAGTTTTTTTTTTTTTTTTAAAGATCTTGTTTGATAGGGGGAGCAGCAGGCAGAGGCAGAGGGAGAAACAGGCTTCCCACTGAGCAGGGAGTCCAATTCGGGGTTTGATCCCAGGGCCTTGGGGCCATAACCTGAGCCTAAGGCAGACGCTTAACTGACTGAAGCACCCAGGCACCCCTGTCTTGTAATTCTTAATACCAAGTTTATTCCATTATCCTTTGACCTTCTCCATAATACACATAATTTCTTCCTTCCCAAAAGGCAAGGCTCAGTGGAGCACACTTATTTGCTAACAGACAGAGTTTTGCCATGTCCTTGTCTGTTCCAGAACCCTAGCAACTCGGATGCCTCTTGGTAGGTTGTGTTTACTGGTAACTTGTATTGCTTTTTTTAATCCCTTCAATTAAAAAATTTCTGCCCTCGCTACCCCCCTCCCCTGCCTTTTCAAACATTCTAACTAGCGGAAAGACAAGCTACGGGAACATATGCAGAGAATGCATAACCCTGAGAGGGAGGCCAAGAAGGCTGACCGCATCAGCCGCTCCAAGACGTTCAAGCCTCGCATCACGTCCACGGACTATGACAGCTTCACGTTCAAGTGCCGCCTGTGTATGATGGGCTTCCGGAGACGAGGCATGCTGGTCAGTGCCAAGCGGCTACCAGACCCACCCACTTCTGTTTATGGTGATGGCTTCTGTGCAGTATTCTGTGCGAAATTCTCAGTAGGTTTTGTCAGGGGCTAAGGGAAAAGCCAGAAGCAAGTGACGCCCAATTTGGAGTTCTTCCCAGTCTCCCTTTGCCCTCCTGTGGCACAGCTCATTTCTCCTGACCTCTTGGGATGAGTCTTTCTCTATCACTTCTTATTACGAGTTTCTTTTGCTTTACCCTGCTCAGTCTCTGCCCTTCTATTTCATTTCCTTCTTCTTGTGTTCCTGAACATCCTTTCTGGTGGGGTTTGTCCTTCTCCCCAGTGGCTCCCTTAATGCCTCCCCTTTCCGGATGCGAAAGAGCAGTAGTAGGAAACTGCCCTTCAAAGCAGGGTGTGTGCACCGGGTTCGTGCTATCCCCTTTCCCATCGTAGAATCCACAGTGACCTTCTGAATGACTGGTAACTCTTGCTAACCATGACTGTTAAGGCTTCGTGTCAGAAGGGCCTGGAAATGCTGGATCTGGCCACATGCCTTACTGTTTTGGGGCATGGCTTCAGAGGATTCCATCTTCTAGCATTCAAGACCAGAGCATTTGGTTCGCTTCTCTTTGTAATGGGTTCTTTTTTCTCATTTGCTTTTTTCCCCTTTAGGTAAATCACTTATCAAAGAGGCACCCAGACATGAAGATAGAGGAGGTGCCGGAGCTAACCCTCCCCATCATAAAGCCCAACCGCGACTACTTTTGTCAGTATTGTGATAAGGTAAAAGGAAACTATCCACGCTGGGAGCCCTTTGTCTGCATGTATGAATATACTGGGATCTTGCAGTTACTCTTAACAGATGGTCCCCTGGCTCTCAGTAGTTTTCCATTCAGATGAGCAAGGGCTACAAGTTCAGTCTCATTTTAAGCCAAAATTTTTTCCCTAAGCATTAGTTGACTTTGTGTTAAATGTTTTTCCTTCTCTCTGTGATTTTGTTTTAAAAGCAGAGGCTTACCAAGGGCTTAGTATATAAATTCATTTTAAATTCCTAGGCTCTAAAGTGAAATTGTTTATCATCCTACTTGTAAAATATATACAGTGGGTTTGGGATTTCTAGAAGATTGAGTAGGATGTGGACAAGTTTTTTTTTTTTTCTTTTTTAATTGATTTTTTGTGGACAAGGTTTACAATGGATAGCTGTTCATATATTTTATTTTGGGTGACCTGAATACCTTTTCTCATCCTTACTTTTGTGCAGTTACAAAAAAACCAAATATACACCTATTGTTTCATTGTAATATTGTTTCCTTATACGATGGAGTTGTGTTAGCTTAAAACTGGGAAACTTTTTATTTATTTATTAATTATTTTTTAAAAGATTTTATTTATTTATTTGACAGACAGAGATCACAAGTAGGCAGAGGCAGGCAGAGAGTGAGAAGGGGAAGCAGGCTCCCCGCTGAGCAGAGAGCCAGATGTGGGGCTCGATCCCAGGACCCCGGGATCATGACCTGAGCCGAAGGCATAGGCTTTAACCCACTGAGCCACCCAGGCGCCCCTGGGAAACTTTTTAAAGCATAGATTTACCATTGGAGGTACTAGTCACTTATAGACTTGCCATTTTGGAAGATTCTTTGGCATCTAGTAAACATTGAGAGCTTTTGTAGAAAGGCTAAGTGGGATGATCTGGGCTTTGAAACAATTCTTTTTCTTTGACTGTGTATCTACCTCTTAAACTTCAGGGTAAGGGCTATTTTTGTTATTACTATCTTAGATGTACAAATTCTAGAGCGATGCCTAGCCTATCTACCTTATGCTCTTATTTTACATATCCTTCAGGATAGCTGTTCATATATTTTATTTTGGGCGACCTGAATACCTTTTCTCATTTCTCCTATCTAACAATGGAATTGTTAGTGTGCTTTAAAGTAAGAAGGTAGAACCGTATGCTGTTTTTGTGACAAAGCATTTGAATTTGCAGGTTTACAAAAGTGCCAGCAAGCGAAAAGCCCATATTCTGAAGAACCATCCAGGGGCTGAGCTCCCACCGAGCATTCGCAAACTCCGTCCAGCTGGCCCGGGAGAGCCGGACCCCATGCTGAGCACCCACACCCAGCTCACAGGCACAATAGCCACCCCTCCTGTCTGCTGCCCTCACTGCTCCAAACAGTACAGCAGCAAGGTATTGGGAAGGGCTTTGAATGCATCTGAATCAAGGTCATTATTGAAGGAATCTCCTAAGAGAAGGCGGCAGTTGGCTTCTGCTGGATTGATGGGGGCTGTCAGAGGTGTTTTCCTAGTTCAGATGGCTAAGGAGCTACTTCCTGAGAATAGGAACTGTAAATCCAGTATGGGAAGAGGATATGTGGAATTTCCCCAGAGTTAGTATATCTCATACATAACCTGAACATTCAGTTGGTTTCCTTTTCCCTCGGTCTGCTGAAGGTTTCGTGTTAGAATAGTTATGCTTCTGCTTTATGAGCTCAGGTTTACTTCTGTAGGAACGTCTATAGGTTTACTTCTAGGAACTTCCTACTTCTGTAGGAACTACGTAGGAACTTACATGATAGATCTTGAAAAGGGGGTCATTCTTGGTTATGGGGGGCAGGGAGCTTGTGATTGGTTGCTGGAGTTACTGGGGGGATGAGAGGTTACCATGAATGAGGTGTGCTGCCCTTGCCTGGTGGTGTGGGGTCCCATGGGTGTTCAGTTTCTTCTCTACCTCTTCTTTTTCTCTGGTAAACCCTGTGCTGCTTTGGGAGGAGTACCATACCTTCTTTCTTTCAAATCCAGAAAGACTTTAGGACTCTTGCAGGGTTTGAGTTTGAGAAAAATGGCAAATAACTAACTCTAGTAATTCTTGGTTTTGCCATACTCTTCCAGACCAAGATGGTACAGCACATTCGAAAGAAGCATCCAGAGTATGCCCAGCTCCCTAACACCTTACATCCACCACTGACAACAGCTGTGATCAGTGCTACCCCAGCTGTGTTAACCACAGACAGTGCTACCGGGGAGACCGTGGTGGTAAGTGTGTGGCTGGTAAGGGCACCTCATCCCCTTTGGCGCCTATCATGGCTTCCAATGCCAAAGCCATGTCTAACTTGCTCTGTAATTGGCTGCAAAGGTAGCCCATTATCCTTCAGTTTTCTACCCAGGCATTATGCTTATGGTTGGTCTCCTGGTTGATGCTTTCCAAAGCTTTCTGTAGAAGGGGCAGCAAGAAATGTTCAGTGCTGCTCCTGTGCTGGGAGACTGTCAGAACCTCTCTGGTAGCTCCACTGGGGCTGACACAGACAGGCAGATGCAGACGCATGGGTAATCTTCCAGTATCTTCTCATCTTCGGATTTCTCCTGCCTGAGCTCAGGGCTAATTTGTGCAAGCAGTAGTGTCACCAGCTAATGTGGTTTTTGTGACTTTTCTAGACAACAGACCTCCTAACCCAAGCCATGACAGAACTGTCCCAGACCTTAACCACAGATTACAGAACGTCACAGGGGGACTACCAGAGAATTCAGTACATTCCCGTGTCTCAGTCGACATCCGGTCTTCAGCAGCCTCAGCACATACAGCTTCAAGTGGTTCAAGTGGCTCCGGTATACATGTTTCTCTTCACCTTCACCAATGTCATATGGCCACTAGCCAATATGGCGGGGCTGGGATTGCGGGGGGTGGTCAACAAAAGCACCCAATTCTCAGACCTAGAGCTGGATTCCACGTCACTTGCTTTGCATGTAAGGTCTGAGTCTAAGGCTTTTTTTGTAAAGCTCTCCTGCCCTCCGGGCTGTACAGGGCTGTGGAATTAGCGGTGTAAGAGATTTCCCTCAAGAGCAGTCTAGCCGTTTCGGGCTGCTATATATACTGTCCTCCTGTGCTACCTGGGACAGTCCCCCATGATCTTTCAGAGCCTCTTTTGAGTCCTTGAGCTCCAAAGTTGACTACTTGGTGGAGAACTAGTTTGGTACGTGCCGACTTGGGCATCTAAAGGGAGGTTGTAAAGAACGATCTTGAGGGGCGCCTGGGTGGCTCAGTGGGTTAAGCCGCTGCCTTCGGCTCAGGTCATGATCTCAGGGTCCTGGGATTGAGTCCCGCGTCGTGCTCTCTGCTCACCGGGGAACCTGCTTCCTCCTCTCTCTCTCTCTGCCTCTCTGCCTGCTTGTGATCTCTCTCTGTCAAATAAATAAACAAAATCTTTAAAAAAAAAAAAAAAGAACTATCTTGAGTTTTGAGAATCAGCACGTTATTGGTACAGAGGTATAATTCCGTTCCTTCTACCAGATAATTGGTAGCTCATTCTCACTGATGAGGGAGCTAAAAGAAGAAATCCTCCCAGAACTATTGTTTCATTTAATTACGCTGAGGAAGTGTATTCAAGGCACAAATGATCAAACCTGTTGCTTTGAACTAATTTGGTCTGAAAATTCTAGTTCAAATACCAGAGCAGGAAAGGAGGAGTTGCTACTGTCATTGACTGTGCTTTCTCTTGTTTTTCTTATGGGATGTTTCTTAACTTCAGACTTTGGAGGAACCTATGAATCTCTGGGATTGCCTGTGAAGTGTGATGTATATGTACATTATTCTGGAAAAAGGGACTATACTTTAGCCAGATTTTCAGAGATGTCTGGGGTGCCTAAAATGGGTTGGAGACCACTCTTCTAGTGGGTCAGTAGCTGAAAGCAAATTCTCTTGTCAAGGGTAAGGCATTAAATTAAATGAAACTTAAGGGAAAAGGACTTTTGATTCCTGAGAGTTTCTCATTCATCTTATGATGAGCTATATTTCCCTTTCTGCCCTTTTCTTTCAGAATTAAATAGCATTAGCGACTTATGTTTTTTAAGTGTAACTTTTAAAAACAATCGTCTTTGCTAATGCTTACCAACATGGCTTAGGTGTGGGCTCTCTGGGAGCGAAGCCCCAGATGTGAAGTTCCATCCACTCTCCTGCTGGGGCATTGGTGCAGCTGAGGGTTTTCTCTGGAAGGATTCCCCTTCCCCTTAATCAGAATGTGTTTTGTCTTCCCATCCCTCAGGCCACTTCCCCACACCAGTCTCAGCAGTCCACTGTGGATGTTGGCCAACTCCACGACCCTCAGACCTACACCCAGCATGCCATCCAGGTGCAACACATCCAAGTCACAGAGCCCACTTCCTCCACCCCCTCGGCATCCCAGGTACGTTCTCCAGCTGTTTGTCGAGGGAGTATGGTCCAGGCGACCCGGGAACGTTCATGTGAGTGAAGAGACATCATCTTCAGACCTAGGTACCTGGGCTATTGAAATGATTTTGGGGCCTTCACTATAGGTCCTGCCTTTGCCTCTGGGTTTTATATTGGCATTATGGGCATACTTGCATTAAGTGATGAGCTTCCCCTGAGCAGAAGGAGCCCTGAGATCTCATATTCTAGGGATAGCCTTGGCCTTTGCTTACTGTTTTAAATGGCTCTCTGATAGCATGCAGTTGCTAAGTTGTTCTAGAATTTTGGAACCATGACTTTGTGGTGTATTATTGTGTTTGTATGATAGAGACAGCATAGCTACATCCATTCAAAAAATATTTCTTACAATCTTACCCTTTGCATGAAACGTTTCTAGGTCTTGCCCTCCAAGCTTGGAGTCTAGTAGGGTTATGACATATATACAGGAGCAAACAGGATATGAAGTGAAGGTATTTGAACCGGAAAGGACAATTGCAGGCCCACTTCTGATATTCACAGGTTCCAGAACAAGAGTACAAACGAAAGCCTGCATGCCGTGTGTCGAGGCAGTTTAAAGTTTCCAATCAAGCTAACAAACTGTTAAATAAAATATGTTCTTTGCAACTACATGGATGGAGCTAGAGACTATTATGCTAAGTGAAATAAGTCTGTCAGAGAAAGACAGATGCCATATGATTTCACTCATATCTGTAATTTAAGAATCAAAACACATGAGCAAAGGGAAAAAAAAGAGAGAGGGGGCAAACCTAGAAACAAACTCTCTTTTTTTAAAGATTTTATTTATTTATTTGAGAGAGAGTGAGAGCAAGCATGAGCAGGGTAAGGGGCAGAAGGAGAGGGAGAAGCAGACTCCCCACTGAGGAGGGAGCCTAACAGGGGGCTCGATCTCACCACCCTGAGATCACAACCTGAACTGAAATCAAGAGTCAGACGCTTAACTGACTGAGCCACCCAGGCGCCCCAACTAACTAGAATTTAAATAAAAACTTAAAAAAAAATGTATGTTCTGCCTTCCTACTTGACACATATATTTGTATAATAACAAAATTGAAAAATATATGCTAAGTAACAATTGATACTAAGTAACATGGTTAGTGCCGATTGGAAATTACTTGCCTTCCTGCCAAACGTATGGGCGGTGCTGGCAGCTGCCAGGCTGGGGCGGGAAGAAGAGATAGAAGGATTTCTCCCTCCCTTGCTGGCTCTGTGCCCTTCAAGCTGCTGTGGAAATCCACAGGATAAACATGTACTTTCTCTGCATTCCTGTTTACTGGGGAACATTGGGGATGGGAGGCTCTGCTGCTTGCCATCTGTGGCCGCTCTCTTCCTTCTAGTGTGAGGTTCAGAGGCTGTGAGGTTTCTGTCACTTTTTCTCGTCCCAGACAGTCACCTCTGTCAACAAGGGGCCCATCTTTTCCACCACCACAGGTATCACACTTTTAAGTTTCTCAAAGGAACCCTATGCTGGAGGGACTCCTTCTCAGAAGGTGGTGGCTCAGGGACAACCTTCCCCAAGACTGCTCTCCATTTTTTCTCACCCAGCCTCCATCCTGCACCTCACAGGGCCTTCTGTGTACCCATGTGGACACCCCAAGCCACGTGTCCCAGCTACTTCCTCATCCCTGCAAAGGTGATCCCACAACTATTCCCTTGGTCCTCTGTGGCCAAATACCCTTAGAGGAGCCCACATCCAAGAGATAGGACCCCTGCAAGATGACAGGCCCAGGCAAGAGACTTGTGCAGGCCCTGGAAGTGGGTGCAAGGCCATTTCCACAGGGAATGGGGGACTCTGGTTCCCAAGTGTCATGTAGAAGGGGACACATATTCCAGGGCCATGGTCTAAGGATGGGTCTTGCCTGGGTCTGAGGATGATGTGGCTATATAGTAAGTTCTGGACTTTCAGAAGAGGGAAAGATTACATTTAGCAGGGAACCAAGGAGGTTTCTGTGGAAGTGGTATCTGAGTTAGGTCTTGAAGGAGGGGTATGATTTTGATATGGTGGTTGGGCAAGGCATTAGGATCTGAATACACTCTCATTATGAGTAAAGGCTCAGAGGTGGGAAACTGGGACATTTATGGAAAACTGTTTAGTTTACTAACAGGAAATGATGTTTGGGAGAGAAGTTGGGAAGGTAGTTTGGAGCTGGAATCTGGAGGGCTTGCAGGGCAAACTGTGGAGCTTGGGCTCTGTCCTGTGGACAGGAATAAGCCTCTTTCTGGATGTCTGCCTCCACACCTGTGTTTATCTCCACTAAGTGAGTGGGATTTCCTAGTGTACTCAGTGGAAATGATGATTTCTGGGTTCTGCTTCAGTTTGTGTTATAGATTCGCTCTGTGACATAGGCAAGCTCTTTAGCTCCTCAATTTTTAAGAAATCTTAATGTAATTAAGATAATTAGACTTTCATTCATTTATCTTTCTAATGCACTTAGTAAAATTAATTTTTGGATATTCTTATATATAATCCTTGGAAAATGAATTGGGTTTTGATAGTTATGATTCCTTTTCATTAATCTTCTTCTTATTTAAAATACTATTATTTTAGCAACCGCACTTTCAGTGTTATCATTTATGCAGCCAGATTTACTTCCTTCAGTTACTTGTGAATCTTAACTATACTGGAAGTGATTAGTTTTCTACTTGTGCCTTGTCTTTCTCTCTAGGTAGCTGGGCAGCCCTTGAGCCCTGCCTCCCAGCAGTCCCAGCAAGGGCTCAGCCCCTCCCATATCCAAGGCGGGGCCTCCACACCAGGCCAGGCTCTCCAGCAGCAGCAGCAGGGTTCCTCTGTACAACATACCTACCTGCCCAACACTTGGAATTCCTTCCGTGGCTACTGTAAGTCAGAACCAGGGATGGGGGTCTAGCTCATGGGTGGGAAATCTACAGTCAAGGGTCATAATTTTATCAGCTTTAGAATAAATTTTCTGGGCTAAAGTATCATTGGCCATTTTCTACATTCTGTGGTGCATATCCTTGAAGGAGTTTCATGACCAAATTCAAGGCGGCGTTCTGATCTCAGAGAGCGATCCATTTCAGAACCATCAGGAGTACTGCCGAAGAAAGTGTAGGCAGAGGGACTCGATAGCAGAATAGATGAATCTAGGGTATATTGATGGTGGTGAATCATCTCTTCCATCAACATTCGTTGAATAGAATCTTTGTGTAAGCGGATGTGCTAGACCCTGGATATACAAAAAATTAATATTGACATTCCCGTCAGTAATACCACACAGTAGTAATGTTAGCCAGCTTTCTTTAAGCTCTCACTAGGTGCCGGAAATGGTTCTAAGCCACATATATACTACATTCAGTATTCACAACAACCTGTAAATACAGTTGTTATTTGTATTTTACAGATAGGGAAACTCAGACACAGAGTAACTGGTCAAGGAACCCCCCTAGTAACTAGAGGCTTGGAACTCCAAACCACCACACAGTGTGGCCTCTCCTTATAAGATAGTCCTTGACTCAAATAGATCATTATCCAATAGAGAGAGAGAGATGAGTGGATTGCTTTCAAAACCCTGAGATTAGTGCTACAGAAGCAGCAAAAGGTTGGCGGCTGAAGGTCCTAGTAGTTAACAGTTTTGGTGGGAATGGCAGCCTTGGACATGAGCTGGAAGGCATGAGATCTTTATGATGAAGATCTAGAACATAGGAATAGCTAGATGTCGATAGTAGGAGCAGTAGGGGCTGAGAAATCGGGAAGGCCAGTGCTGGCCTTCCTCCTACTACTGACTTCTTTCTTTGAGTCTTTCTCCATTGTCCTTGATCTTTGGCTGTGTTATGTGGATCTGGTATGGAATCAGGCTCAAACTCTATCTTCTTGATATTTTTACAATCTGTTCTCTTAAATTTTGGTCGTCACAATGCTGACTGAGTCTTGTTTCTAGTTGGGGAAAGATTCCAACTCATGGTCACTACCAGGAGAACCCTGGTAAGTAGACATTTATACTAAGTTTAATTCCTGTGAAAGAAAGGTGAAATGATTGCCATGGGAATAATAGAAACCCTGGAGAAAAGATTCTGGAATTGAAGTTGTTTATTAGGGGAAACATTTAAAAATACACAAAAATAGAATAATATAATGAATGCCTTTGTGTCCATTATCCAACTTTATACCAACTCAGGGCCAATCTTGTCTCATCTGTACTCCCATCATTCTCTTCTAATTCCCCAACTGTATAATAATCTGTATTATTTCATCCATAAATATTTTTTAAAATATTTTATTTATTTATTTATTTATTTAGAGCACTCTTGGGGGTGGTTGGGGGAGAGGGAGAGAGAGAGAGACTCTCAACCAGATTCCTTACTGAGCATTGAGCCCGATGAAGGGCTCGATCTGACAACCCTGAGATCATGACTGGAGCCAAAACCAAGAGTCTCATGTTCAACTGACTGAGTCACCTACGTGCCCAGATAAATATTTTTTAAAGCGCAACTCCAGTACAGTTATCAAACCTAAAAATACAGGACAGTAATTCTTTAATAACCATCAAATATCCACTGTTCGTATTTCTGTGATTGTCTCCTAAATTTTTTTAAAGATTTTATTTATTTATTTGACAGAGACAGAGAGAGAGCACAAGCAGGGGAGGGGTAGAGGAAGAGGGATAAGCAGGCTCCCTGCTGAGCAGAGAGCCTGATTCGGGGCTCGATCCCAGGACCTGGGATCATGACCTGAGCCAAAGGTAGTTACTTAACTGAGTGATCCACCCAGGCTCCCCTCTTAAATTTTTTTTTAATGGTTGGTTTTTTTCAAATTGAGTTCTAAATAAGGCTCATGCATTGCAATTGGTTATGTCTTTTGAGGGATTTTTTAAAAAAAGATTTTATTTTTTTAAGTAATCTTTACACCAAATATGGGGCTCAAACCCATGACCCCGAGATCAAGAGTCACGTGCTCCACTGACCAGACAGCCCTTGAGGGTTTGTTTTTGTTTTTTTTGTGTGTATTCTGTTATTATTTTTTTTTAGGAATATAGTGATATTTATCAGTGATTAATGAAAATTAATTAGATCCTATTGACACATTTATTTATTTATTGTATACTCTCTCTTTTACTTTTTATTTTTATTTTTTTTTAAGATTTTATTTATTTATTTATTTGACAGACAGAGATCACAAGTAGGCAGAGAGGCAGGCAGAGAGAGAGGAGGAAGCAGGCTCCCTGGTGAGCAGAGAGCCCGATGCTGGGCTCGATTTCAGGACCCTGGGATCATGACCTGAGCTTCGAAGGCAGAGGCTTTAACCCACTGAGCCACCCAGGCGCCCCTGTATACTCTCTTTTAAATTGCAGTTTATGTGTTAAAGGAACTGGGTCATTTGTTCTGTAGAATTTCCCATGTTGTGGTTTTTGCTGTTGTCATCCCTATATTATCATTTAAGATGCTTTCTTCTGTCCCTTTTCTTTCCTGTAGACTGGAGACTTGACCAAATTTAGGTTCTTTTTTTTTCTTTTCCCCTCCAAGACACTTGTGGCTGGTGGTGTGGACTTCTGCAGGAGGCACATGACGCTTGCTGTCTGCCTTCTCCCTCTGCTCCTCTGCTTCGTTACGGATTGCAGAGCTGTCGTAGTCTGATTCTATCATTCTTCACTCATCATTTAGAAAACTTCTTCTTCTTCTTTTTTTTTTTTAAAGATTTTATTTTTAAGTGATCTCTGCACCCAACATGGGGCTCAAAACTCACACCCCAAGATCAAGAGTTGTGCACTCCACCAACTGGGCCAGCCAGGTGCCCCCAGAAAACTACTATAAAGAAAAAATCTTGGGGCACTTGGGTGGCTCAGTGGGTTAAAGCCTCTGCCTTCGGCTCCGGTCATGATCCCAGGGTCCTGGGGTTGAGCCCGGCGTCAGGCTTTCCGCTCGGCAGGGAGCCTGCTTCCTCCTCTCTCTCTGCCAGCTTGTGATCTCTGTCTGTCAAATAAATTAAAAAAAAAAAAAAAAGACAGAAAATCTTTACCTTGACTAATAAGTTACTCTGAGGTACATTTTGAACAGAAGGGCAAGATAAATGCTTTAAATATCCAGTTCATCTCTTTTTATTTCCCAGTTTTCAAAATAATGAGTTCTTTCCTAGTATTATCCAAGGTGAACAATGAGGGGTATGTGTGTGTGTCTGACTATCATTGTAGTCTCATTGTCATCATAGTAAATATATTTCAGGCCGTTGCAGTCGTTACCCTTACTGATGCTCAGATTATCCTGTCATTGGCCAACGGGAGCATCTTCACATTGGCCCCTGTGTCTCTTCTACATGACCCCTTGTCTCTTACAGCAGCTTGCGTGCTGGTATGATCCCAGCTCATCTTATGACGTAGGCTCATCCTGTAATGTTTCCTATACCAGCTTTGGAATCAGACAGAAGCCAGAAGCTCTGGTTCCTTTTAGAAGGAAATATTATATAAAGACCCTATATATTATATATATATAAAATATTATATAAAGACCAGCTGGATGGTAGGGTGAGCTTTGTGTTTTTTTTTTTTTTTAAAGATTTTATTTATTTGACAGACTGAGATCACAAGTAGGCAGAGAGGCAGGACCCTGGGATCATGACCTGAGCCGAAGGCAGAGGCTTTAACCCACTGAGCCACCCAGGCGCCCCATGAGCTTTGATTTTAATTTTCTTTAATAACACTGGTGGTGAAATAAAAATTCAAGTTAGATTACATTGTGATTAGTAGGCAATAGTGGGTACACTGTTAGTGATTCAAATCCCAAATTAAAGGATAAAAATATTGAGCTAACGGGTAAACCATTGTAACTTATTCCAAGGTTTTAAAAAAATTATTAAATATTTGTCTTATGGATATTCAGAAGTCACGTTCAGGTGAGGTGCATTGATTGTTTCTGATATTTGCTAACTCTGGGCTAATTTTTTATGATCATTCTTATCAGAGTATGGGGAAGTCATATCATATGACTAACGGCAAGCCAATCTATGGAAAATGTCTCAAAGAGGGATGTGGTCCCTTGCTAGGTATTTGTTACTACAACTTGTATTAAGATCTGAAACCACTGAAGTATGGATCTTTCCTGTTTTTCAGCATCGGAGATTCAAATGATGACACTTCCCCCAGGTCAGTTCGTGATTACAGACAGTGGTGTGGCCACTCCGGTCACCACTGGCCAAGTAAAGGCGGTTACGCAGGTAAGTGACCTGCTCCGGAGGACTTTCCTGTCCGTTATACTACACCAGTCTCCACGAACACCCATTTCCTACTCCTCAGCTCTCCTTACCTGAGTTAGAGATACCTCCTCTGTACTCCCATAACTCCTTGTGGAGCTATGTTATAACCCTTATTATAGTGTATATTAATAACTGTTTTCCGGTCTGTCTTTTCCCAGCAGACAGTGAATTCCTTGAAAGCCGGGCTTGGCCTTTACCTCTTTATTCTCAGTGCCTTGCCCAGGAGGCTGGTATATAGCAAATGGTCAATAAATACCTATGCAATTAATGACTATAATGAACCTGCTAGATGCATACATGTACGGAGTCGTAGTTGATCACTTTTTTTACGTGCTTTGTGGGAAGTATTTATGACTATTGGTCCTCAGCTGGGTTGGGAGAGAATAGTAGAATGAATCTGTTATGGAGCTCTTTTAAGCTATTTTAAATAGCCAGCCCCCCCTCCCCCCGCCCCACCGCCCTTGGGGGAAAAACATTGGCATGAATTATCTTGTTCTATTTAGATTAGGCAGGTCAGTGTTGGTGGTATCTGCTACCTCTGTTTTTATCTTCATTGGTTTGTGCTGGCCTGCCTCTAAGTAATTAGAAAACAGTATGTAAATTTAAATTAAGAAACATACTCATAAGTGGCTAAGGATATTGGGATGTTCCCAGGGGAAGACTTTTTCCCAAGATGTCTCAAAGAGCAGCAGGGTAGTCTGGTGGACCCAAAACCTGATTTTTTGCATCACCTGGGTGGCTTTGCCTCTGGTCATGATCCCATGGTCCTGGGATCAAGTCCTGCGTCGGGCTCCTTGCTCAGCAGGGAGCCCGTTTCTCCCTCTGCCTACTGCTGCCCCTGTTGTGCTCGCGCTGTCTCTTTCTGACAAACAAATAAATTAAAAAAACAAAACAAAAAAACCTGATTTTTTCCCCCAAAGCATACTGAGAGCTTACCCATTTCTTAGCACACAAACTCACATTAACTAGACTTAGGAGAGATGTGTAAATCCAGAGGAACACTATTGTCCGTGAAAACAATGACTCATGTGAAATGGAAGAGTCTCATAGGCATAATCAGTGAAATTTTTACTCCCCGTGGGACCCATTGACTCTACCTTTTTGGGCCAGGAACTCATTTGAAAACCTGATTATAGCCAAGGATGTTCCCCTCCTCCTGCCATAATACACACACATGCGCACACACACACACACACACACACACATTTAATGTACATTTTCCAGGCTTCATAGAATCGCTCAAGCCTATATGTGGACCACCTAGTAGTCCACGGACCCCAGGCTGAGAACCTGGCCTCCTCCTGCTTGAGAAAGACCCACATGGGAAAGTAAATCATAATCAGAGATTGGTGATTGTGGACTCTGAGCGTGTGACCCTAGATAAATCAAATGGGTATTTGTCCCTGACGTTTTTTTCTGGACAGTGCTTGAAAAGGCCACTGCCTGGGTTTTCCTCCATGACTTCTTTTTTCTTAGCGTATATAGCAGACCGATCACCCTGCCAAGGGACACATTCTTGCTTTAAAAACGTTAACTTGGGCGCCTGGGTGGCTCAGTGGGTTAAGCCGCTGCCTTCGGCTCAGGTCGTGATCTCAGGGTCCTGGGATCGAGTCCCGCATCGGGCTCTCTGCTGGGCAGGGAGCCTGCTTCCTCCTCTCTCTCTCTCTCTCTCTCTGCCTGCCTCTCTGCCTACTTGTGATCTCTCTCTCTGTCAAATAAATAAAATCTTTAAAAAACAAAAAACAAAAAACGTTAACTTAAGGAAATAGCTCCATGTCTGTGAAGTTTTCATGATCAGAGGAAAAATAATGGTAATGCATGGTTTCATAAAGCTAAATTGATTTAGGGTAAGGGACTTTATTCTAAGATCATGTTCTTCTTATACTTTTTTTTTTTTTAAAGATTTTATTTTATTTATTTATTTTTTAAGATTTATTTTTTTGACAGACAGAGATCACAAGTAGACAGAGAGGCAAGAAGGGAGAGAGGGGGAAGCAGGCTCCCCACCAAGCAGAGAGCCCGATGCAGGGCTCAATCCCAGGACCCTGGGATCGTGACCTGAGCTGAAAGCAGAGGCTTTAACCCACTGAGCCACCCAGGCATCCCTCTTCTTATACTTTTGAGTGTTAAAATTTCTCTGATTTGATAGTAGCATCTTAAAAATGACTTTTCTTGGCAAAATAAAATTTTGGAATACTTATTATTACTTTTAATTTGCTGGTCTGTGAAATTCTGAAGTCTAGGAACCACTGATCTTGATTCCCTGTCTTGGGAGCCGTTCTGCCTCTTTTTCTTCTTCTTCTTCTTTTTTTTTTTTTTTAAGATTTTATTTATTTATTTGAGTGAGAGAGAGCGTGAGAGGGGAGAGGGTCAGAGGGAGAGGCAGACTCCCTGCTGAGCAGGGAGCCCAATGGGGGACTTGATCCTGGGGTTCCAGGATCAGGACTGCAGCTAAAGACAATTGATTAACCAACTGAGCCATGCAGGTGCCCCGCCATTCTGCCTCTTTAAGGAAACTTTAAATATCTCTTCTGTGATCTCCTTTGTATTACTCTTAAATCATAATAGACAGCAATCTTACTTTATTAATATCTGAATTCTTAAGAGTGGTACAATAGCCCACGTTTCCTTAGCCACATAGGTCATGATTGTGATGCAAATTTCTGTACCTGGAGCTCTTCACTGTATCATTTGGTAGAACACCAAAGGCGGTCCCTTAAAATACCTTTGCAGTCTATTAACTCTGATTCATCCCCTCCAAAGTACTCACATAGGTGCCTATTTTGGTGTTACCTTATAATGTTTCCTTTCATATTCCTTCTTTTTCTCTCCACCCAGAACCTCCCCCACTCCTTCAAGACTTCAGATTTCTAAAGATCTTTTTTTATTCTAGGGTCATTATGTGTTATCAGAAAGTCAACCAGAATTGGAGGAAAAGCAAGCTTCTGCTCTCTCCGCGGGAGTCCAGGTTCAGCCAGCTACACACAGTGACTTGGACCCCCAGACCACCAGCCAGCAGCAGTCCACGCAGTATATCATTACAACCACCACCAATGGGAATGGGAGCAGTGAAGTGCATATCACTAAACCTTAACATCTACCCTTGAGCTTGAATCCAGCAGTCACATCATGTCTCTTCTCATCCATAAGTCTGGAAACTTCCAACACTTGGAACTCTTTTTTTAAGATTTATCATTCACTCAAGAATTTGGAAACCACACACCAGGGCTCCTTTTATCAAGGTCATCTTTACCAAATTGACTCTTTAAATCCTAGGAGCTTCTGCCATGGAATGGAGATCCTTAAGGGGAAAGTGGATTTCAAGGTGGAGAAACTTCGCCTTACTCTTGAGTTGGTTTTTTAACACATTGATAGGCCTTACTTTTCCTTTGCGGAAACATTAAGTGGTGTATCACATTTGTACCAAAGGTGGAGAAAGGATGTGCCAAGTCCATGGCCACTGGACTTCTTCATTCCAAGCCATGGCCCTGAAGGAGAGGGGTATTTTATTCGGTCAGAACTGCCTCATCTTCTGAGTTTGCTTTTCAGTAATTTAACAAGGGAAGCCTATTGAATATGAAAATAAAGATGATGAAACAGAGGTTTGACAGTGATGTTCTGAAGGAAAAACCATCGTCTAGATTTTTCTTATTGCTGATTTAAAACAACCACAAAAACAACTTGCCTCTTTGGGAAAACTGTTATTGGGCTACTATTGGTAGTGCTTTGCACAGGCGCTGGCCTTCAGCCACTGAGGCAAGAACCTCCTATTCTGGTAGGTCTTACCTTATTACTCCACCACGGTAGACTCCCCGTAGGAGAAAAGGTTTGTTTGATGTCAGCAGAATTTAAACTCCCACATTAAAGCTTTGCCTCCCATTCTCTGGTTGTGGTGTATTAAGAAGGAGGTGTTTGAGATCTCGGTACCAGGAAAAAATACTAAGATAATTACATATCGATAAAGTGAAAAGCACTGAAACCTTGTCCTGCCTTGCAGGATCCATTTACCATTCATTGGAACAGGATTAATTCCTTGTTCTTATCAGGTGTACATCCGACTCTCACATCTTTTAGTGTATTTTAGTACTTCTCATGCTGTCTTAAAATGAACATTCTTTAAGTTTGGTTGGAAAGGTGGCCCTCATTTTTTTTTTTTTAACACTTTTAACTTAGACATATTGTAACTCACCTGGACCTTTTGGAAAGATGACCAACTTCACACTTAGGGGAAAAATAAGAATGTGGGGACCATTTATATGTCAAGGTAATTATAAGGGATATGAAAGAAATCCAATCTTTATGCTTTTTATACTGTCACTTGGGAGGAGAAAAATCTGCCTCAGCGATAGCTTTTCTTATATGTGTTCCTGTTTGCTGTCTTGTTGGCTATGAATTCAATGGGGGAAAATACTTCCCTACTTTTTACTGTGCATTCCAATTGTACACGTAAAACATTGCAGAAATCGGTATGTATTTTAACAGTTTTTTGTGACACACTAACACATTTTTAGAGGAATTATCCTGTGATGGAACTTATCACTCCCGAACAGAAAGATCTAATTTCAATTTCAAATGAAGTTAGCTATTCTGTTTTATTTACATTTCTGGGTAAAAACTGGTTCTATAAACTAAGAAAGTATAATAGCTTCTTTATGGTAAGACACCTTTTGGAAAAAGAAACGATTCTGTCGAAATAACTTTACTAATATGTAGATTTTGCACTTTATTTTTGAGACCTCATTTATTTAGTTATCCCTGAAAATCTGGGCACTAAGGGAGCTTGAGAAAGTTACTTGGTAAATGTGTAGAAGCTAAGGATGGACTCTATCTTTGGTAACAAAGATGTAATGTTGATGTTTTCCATAGAAAACATTGACCCTGAGTCACAAAACAGAGACTCTGGGTTCCAGAGTCCTGCAGTATAATAACTGTAAATATCCCAGTGTCCAGTCTAGAAAGACTTGCTAGGCGAAGAGTATTAGACTTTGCTAAAGGTCCAGTTTAATTTTTATACCTTAAATCTGGCCCTATTGGGTCCTTTTTAATTTGAACGAGCAAGGTACTACCCCTTCCCTCAGGAATAACTTATTGATTACAAGAGAAAACTATCACTGAACAGAATGTTCATTTTATGCCAGTTATTTCAAATTGTAAAATACACAGAAGAAAATAGTTTGGAAGGACTCTGCTTCTTTCTCATCTAAGTTTTTTCTTTTTCTCTTTTTGTACTTATGTGGAATAAACAAAGGATCTAAAACCAATTTGTATATTATCAACCAGAGATGCAGGTGGCCATCAAGCCAAACACTTCTCTAAGATCAGGTATTCTGCACGTCCATTCCAAGTTAATAGATTTTTTCAAAGGGACTTGGATTTGAAGAGGTGGTGGATTATAAGCCATCTGAAGATCAATACAGAAAAAAAAAAGTATGTAGCCAATGTTTATATTGTGGCCTCTCTTAGGACATATTGGCACTCTAAACTTCAATCAGTGCAGTGTGAAAATTTTGGAGTAGGTTACATACAGATTTTACATTTTTATTGTTTGATTTATGCTCACATAAATAGACATTTCATCATGTAAAATTCCTATTATTCTGGAAAAACCTATTGCTTTGATCTTCTTGAATTGTTTTCCGATTTGGAATTATCCTTTCAAAAAACTCTCAAGATATCTAGGGCTAAAAAGCACTTCATGAGATGCTAAAGTTGACCCACAGGTTGAAAATATTGACCCTGTCCTGTTATTTAAATGTGAACATTTAATGTACATTCAGTGAGTTATAGTGTTAATAGTCTTGTGCTACAGCAGGTGTAAAAATTAATAAATATTTTTTTTTAATAAATATCTTCCTTGTTTGTATGTGTGAAGCTACAAGAACTACTGGGATTGTTAATTAAAAATATATTTTTATTAATACTAGAGAGAGAGAGAACGTGCCTGAGTGAGCTGAGAGGGGGAAGGGGCAGCTGGCCCGGATTTGAGCCAGGAGGCCTAGTGCAGCTCTATCTCAGAGCCCTGAGATCCGACCTGACCCGAAATCGAGAGTTATCTCTTTACTAATTTTGTTCATTACAATTTATAATGTTTTGACTCTTCGGTTGACTCTGGTCTGGTCAGAGACATATGTAAGGGAACTCAAGGATGACAACTATGGAATGGTGTCCCCCTGTCCTTCTAGTTGGTGTTTTCTAATTGAAGAACCTCCCAATGGTCTAATAGGCAGGAACTAAGGGCTGGTGGGCACTGTTTTCCAACAAGGGAGGAACCTTAGTTTGACCTATCAGCTTCCCCGACATATTTCCATCCAATCCAGGGACCTGAGGACGGTCTCTGCAGGACCCTGTGGGAGAAGCTGTGGATTAAGTAGTCTGAAGCTCTTCTAAATAAGACCCAGTGAATAAGAAAGGGACCTGGATTCTTTTTTTTTTTTTCCTTTTTAGAGATTTTATTTATTTATTTAAGAGAGAGAGCAACGAGAGGAGGGAGGGTCAGAGGGAGCATCAATGAGAGGAGCAGGGAGCCCCATGCAGGACTTAATCCCAGGACTCAAGAACGCGACCTGAGCGGAAGACAGATGCTTAACCGACTGAGACACCCAGGGTGCCTAGGGCCTAGATTCTTAACAGAGGAATGTTATCGAGTTTAATTTTAAATGTATTTCTTCGACGTGTTTATACTTTCTTTCTGAAGGTCAGGGGCCCAGGGACAGAAGGAAGATACGGAGATACGCAAGGGCACAGGCTCCTGTGTTTTCCTTCCTCCCTGAAACTCAAGAAACTGCAGTTTCCTCAGTTGTAAAATGGGAATAGTGCATAAGAGCAGACAGCTGTAGTACAGAGATAGGGGCTAGAAAGTGCTTAGCATAGTGCCCGGTACAGAGTATACTCTCCGCAAACGCTGGCGAATAAAATTGCATTCACCATTCATGGGCCTCAGTTCGCGGCCAGGTAGACTACGGACACTGTTCTTTCTGAAAAAGCAGGTGAGACCATGGGCCGCGAGAAAACTGCAACCCAAACCCAGCAGCGCGGGCTCGCACCGCCCCAGGCCCCGCCCTTCGAGGCCCCGCCCCCGGCACCCTCCAGGTCCCGCCCCTCGAAACCCCGCCCCTTCCGCCGCCGAGCCCGGAGCGTGCACGCACCGAGACGCCTTGCGGGAGCGAGCGCGTCCGGGAGCCCGCGGGCCGAGAAGCGCTGCGGGTTGGGAGACCCGCGCCTGCGACTCAGGTGAGGGCGGGCCCAGGACGGCGAAAGGGTTAAAAGCGTAGCCGGGGAGCTGAGGGAAGGAGCCGCTGGGTCTCCGAGGGTCGCTGCTCCTGGGGACTTGGGGCAGGGGAGGCGGGCGGGTTGGGAGCCGGGCTGCCGGGTGGGTGGGGGTTAGGGTTAGGCACGGTGTGGGGGAGGGGCCGTGGGCGCAGAGGTGCAGTTTAGAGGGGCGGTACCCGGCCTTGGGCAGGGCCGGGTTGGCTGGGGAGGGGTTTAGTTGCAGGGGCGGCGGATTTGGAGCCGGCGTTTGCTCCGGAAGCAGCCCAGGGTTTAGCTTTTTGCGTTGGGGAGGGTCCAAGAGCCAAGGCTAGCCCAGGTGCAGAGGAAGGGCCATCGGGAGACACCCTCCCGGTCCGGTACAGAGGTTCAGGACGCCGCAAGACTCAGAAATCCTTGGCTTCCGGGGTTTCAATCCTCTGGCAGCTCCCTGTTTTTTGTGTTTTGAGATCCTATTCAGAATAGTAGCAGGGCAAAGGTTGCCACTCGAATAGATTAAATTTAGCTACACATCCATCATAGTTGAAGAAACTTGTGAACAAGTTGTGAAACAGGGGTGATCCTCCTAAGAGTCAGAACACTGGCTTTGCAGTTACTGTCCTGTTCTATGTCAGTTCTGTGAAGAGTGTCTTGCTCTAAGCATCAGGTTGCTTCTGCCAATTTTTCTATTTTAAAGTTTTGTTAAACTCATGCGCCATGTGCTTTCTCACCTGCTTCAGTTACTTAGGCACCAGCAACGTTCAGGATGTTGACATTCCCCATGTACTGAAAGGTGATGGAGCACAATTGTTTGGAGACCATCTGGTTTGTCCAACACTAATCTTCCTGCAGTATCTCTACATACATCTGAAATCTCTCAAAGATAACCTGAGATAATTTGTGGGAAGATGCTTATTTTACTAGTGGTATTACAGCTCTGCTTTTTATCATTTAAGAGTTTTGGGATCAGAAGTCATTACATTACTGTTTCTGTGACTGCATTAAGTCATATAAACTGTCATCCATCTGGAGATTATTTATTGTAGGATTCCAAGATTGGAAATAACTGTACAGAGGACCTGGTACAACTCCCCTTTGTCTTACAGATAAGGAAATTGACACCTGGCAAGGTAAGAATTTTGCCTAAAGTCACCGAGATTAGGCTAGAAGTTTGGCATTTTGACTGTTAAGTCTGTTTTGTTTTGTGTTTTTCTTTCCATTTTATTGTGCTTCTCAGTCCATTTGGTAGGAATAGGAGATGGAATTGATTTAGCAATCTCATGTGGATTCCCCACTGAGCATGGAGCCTGATACAGAGCTCGATCTCACGACCCTGAGATTACAGCCTGAGCAAAACCAAGAAGAGTTGGACCCTTAATCGACTGTGCCCCCCAGACAACCCTCTGAAGATGTGTTGATTTATACATTTATAAAGAAGACCAGCAGTGTTCATTTATTATAAGAAGGAAAAAAATAGCATTATATTTACATGGTTACAAATACCAAATGGACCCTTAGTTGGCAGATTAGCTACTACGTTTACTGGTGTGGTCAAATGCTTGGAGACTCCAAGTTGTTTTGTTTTTGTTTTTAAAGATTTTATTTATTTGTCTCTGAGACAGAGAGTGAGTGAGGGAGAGCACAAGCAGTGAGGGCAGGCAGAGGGAGAAGCAGGCTCCCTTCTGAGCAAGGAGCCTGCTGTGGGACTCATCCCAGGAGCCTGGGATCATGACCTGAGCTAAAGGCAGACGCTTAGACAGCCACCCAGGCGTCCCAAGACCCCAGAGCTTATGTGGATTGAAGTCATATTAACATGTTCCCCTTTCAAAATTGCAATTGACAGTTTATGTAGGAGGTGTAATGTTAAGAATGTGTGACAGACCTGAGTTTCATTCATTCATAACTGTTGAGATTGGGCAAGTTATTTATCTACTTTGATCCTCAGTTTTAGTATCTGTAGAATAGATCTGATGATCTTGTGTTGCACAGTTGTAGGAATTAAATGAGATTCATGAAAGGCCAGGCACTTAATAGGCCCTCATTAAATAATTTATTGTCAGTGTCTGAGCTTTACTAGTCTATATGGTTGATTTTTTTCTTCATGAAGGCATAACAAAGAGTTCCAAAAAAAAACAAAGCAATAATTGTTAAAGAAATTATTTTTTAATATTATTTTTTAATTATTATCTTTTAAAGATTTTATCTATTTATTTGAGAGAGGGAGAGAGAAAGGGAGCATGAGCAGGGGGAGGGACAGAGGGAGAGGGAGAAGTGAGCAGAGAGCCTGTTGCAGGGCTAGATCTCAGGACCCGGGGATCATGCCCTCAGCCGAAGGAAGATGCGTAACCAACCGAGCCACCCAGGCACTCCAAGAAATTATCTTATGGTAGAGAGATTATTGGCCTGAGAAGAAGTTTTAAGTTATGAACTCTGATCTGTTTATCAGTTATCTGTTTAATCTCTAAGTCTCACTTTGCTCAAGTGTAAAATGAAGGTATAAGAAATTCTGCAGATTTGGGAGTTACTTTAGAAGCATTCTGAGCAGCAGGAGACCTGCTAGAAAAGGTTTGAAGATTGAGATGAGAATGCAGTGGTAGAAGAGAGAAGAGGTGTGTAGCTGTAGTTAAGGTAAGAGGATAAAATATTAAAAACTGGACTTGAGTTTGACTATTTTCTGGGCCAGAATATTTTTTGAAGGAGTGTTAGTATCACCCAGACCCCTGGGATTCCTACCTTTCTATCTGGAGGTATGACTTCATATAATTGTCTAGATTTTCTTTGGAACATAAACAATGGACTCCTTGGACCATATGCTGACGGATCCCTTGGAACTGGGTCCATGTGGAGATGGCCATGGCACTCGTATTATGGAAGACTGCCTCCTGGGGGGCACCAGGGTTAGTCTGCCCGAGGACCTTCTGGAGGACGTAAGTAGTAGCAACACCACCGTCTTCTTTCTGTCACCTTGCCCCTAACCACTATTCTAAACCTTTTCCACACACTGAAGGTTTTCAGTCTTTTGTGTACCCTTTGGTTTCATTTTCTACAATGCAGCCAGAGTGATATCTCTCACTTTTTTAATGTAAAGTCTTTAATAATGTGTTCAGAGAAGAAAGTTCAAGCTGTATACCGAAGCCCCCCCCCCCCTTTTTTTTTATTTGTCAGAGAGAGAGAGCGCACGAACACAGAATGGCAGGCAGAGGTAGAGGGAGAAGCAGACTCCCTGCCAACCAAGGAGCCCGATGTGGGACTCGATCCCAGGACGCCGGGATCATGAACTGAGTCGAAGGCAGCTGCTTAACCAACTGAGCCACCCAGGCGTCCCCCGAAGCCCTATTTTTAACCAGATAATTCTGAGCAGTTAACAAGAAATTAGATATTTTGAGGACAGAATTATGGATGTACTTACATTGAATTTGTTACCCACCTTGTGGATCGTGAAACAAAATCCAGGCATACTGTATCTGTTCATCAAGCAAGTAACCTTTAGTCAGTTAGTAGTACATGTCCTGGATGGGATATCTGTGTGCTTTTGGCCCCTTTCACAGGCAGGCTATGTAATCGTCATCATCATTAAGGCGGCTCCCACTTATTAAGTGCTTATGTGTAAGGCATTGTGTATGCCAAAAAGTGTATTTATTTTTCTCCTTTCTTTTGCCATTATCACATATACAGACAGGTGTAGGGTGTCATATCAAGCATTCATTTGTACATCATTCAGTTTTAGGAGATAATTGCACTTAGTCCTCTGCGGTTCAGATTTTTTCGTTCCTAATATGTCAAATATTATAGATAAAATAATGCCACCATTTATTTTCTCTGCCACCTGAAGTAACAACTACTGAAGTGACATATATATCCTTCCCATCCATGTTTCTTTGCACACTCTTTCAGATAAATCTCTTTCTGTTATTCATTTAGTCAGCAAACGCTTACTTTATTACTTACCTACTTGGGCAGAACTGAGACACAGGAATAAAGTGGTGTGCAAAAGTAGACTTGCAGGGGGACAGTTTGGACACTGAGGTGCTCTTGGTACATGCATGCAAGAGATGCCTGGTAGGTGGTTCGAATTCTGGCTTTTCTCCTGCTTCAGCCCTTTGGTGGCTCTCCATTGTCCTTAGGATAAAGTCACAGGTACTTAACATGTTTTTAGGTCCCTTGCTCCTCTTCTGTCTGCTGCTCCCTCCCTCTGCGTCCTTGCGCTAGCTATGCATTGCCTCAACTCTTTTCATTATTCAAAAAAATGGACTGTATCATATAGAAGAAGAGTATATAAAATCCATATAAATAAAACACGGATAAAACAACCATGTAGCTACAAGAAGTAGAACGTTGCCAATACTATTCAGGCCCCCACAGGTATCTTTTATATTAATTATTCTTCTGTTTTTATGGTTTTGCTCTGGATTTTTAAATTTTTGTTTATTTATCTTTAATTTCTATGCCCAGCGTGAAGCTTGAACTCATGATCCACATGCTCTACCAACTGAGCCAGCTGGGTGCCCCTGCTCTGTTAGATTTTTAACTCTCCTCCTTCAGCACTTTTTTTCCTTTTCCTTTTTTTTTTTATCCTTTAACTCTCTTAAATGTCACTTTTTCTGGTAGGTGTTCTCTTGACACCTTGGGTGTGGGACACGGGCTTCTCCTGTATGCTTCTGTGCACATCAGCTTTTCCTTAGGTACATTGTAATTGCTTGTCTCCCCCCTACCCCCACCGAAACAAGCCGCCTAGCTTAGTACTCAGCACATAGAAGGTATACAGTATATAACTGAGCTGAGATTGAACTCCGTCCTGCTGCTTGTCACTCTTGGCAGGTGACTCAACTGCTCTTCCTCTCCTCCCATGTTAACTTTTTCCTGCCCCTCATCTCAAGCTGAATTCAGGTAGAAACTGACATTGTTTTTCCTTTGGGTTATTATTTACTGTTGGGTATAAGATAGTGGTTTAAATGTTGTTGTTAATATCTAAGATTTGAGAATTGAGTAAAGATTGATGACTTTTTTTGTTGTTGTTAAGATTTTATTTATTTGTTAGAGAGTGCATACACACAAGCAGGGGGAGTGGCAGGCAGACGGAGAAGTAGGCTTCCCACTGAGCAGGGAGCCCAATGCAGGACTCGATCCCAGGACCCTGGAATCATGACCTGAGCCCAAGGCAGGTGCTTAACTAACTGAGCCACCCAGGCATCCCAGTAACATTTTGGTTTAAACCAACTTAAAAACTTGGGTATAGTGATGGTTGCACAACAGTGTAAATGTACCTAATATCACTGTACACTTAAAAATGGATAAAATGGTAAATTTTATGTATATTTTACCGCTCATGGATAAACTTAAAAGTTTTTGTTTCTCTCTTATTCACTTGTCTGCTTTTCCTCATTGTCCTAGCCTGAGATATTCTTTGATGTAGTCAGCCTCTCAACATGGCAAGAAGTATTGAGTGACTCTCAACGTGAACACCTCCAGCAGTTTCTGCCTCGCTTTCCTGAAGACAGTTTTGAGCAGCAAAATCAGCTCATCCTAGCCCTATTCAGTGGGGAGAACTTCCGCTTTGGGAACCCTCTGCACATTGCCCAGAAGCTTTTCCGAGGTATGTAGGTTGGCATTCTTTTTTTTTTTTTTTAAAGATTTTATTTATTTATTTGACAGAGATTACAAGTAGGCAGAGAGGCAGGCAGAGAGAGAGAGGGTGAAGCAGGCTCCTTGCTGAGCAGAGCGCTAGATGCGGGTCTCAATCCCAGGACCCTGGGATCATGACCTGAGCCAAAGGCAGAGGCTTTAACCCACTGAGCCACGCAGGTGCCCCGGCATTCTTTTTTTTTGAGAGGAGTGAAAGAGAAGGAACACGTTCACTTATGTGAGTACTACTTTCTTCATTTATTGTATTTATTTTCATGTACTGATATTGACTCAGAGCCCAATTGTGTGTAACACTTTGCGTAGGCAATTCTTTTTTTAATAAAATTTTTAATTTACACAGGAAATATATCAATCATAAATGATTTGTTGTAAAATGAACTTAACTGTGTAACCACCACCTGGATCAAGAAATAAAACATTACTTGTGTCTTATAGGCACCCTTTTTGAGTAGTCTTTAAAAAAATTTCTAAACAGTGTATCATTTGCTTTTTCCTGCATACAGATGTGTGTATGTGTATCTGTGTGTCACACATACATACACTTTTTCTGCAGAAAATGTGATACTTTACTGTCAGGCACTTGAGCATGCATGTGTCTCTTAACAAGGATGTGCTGCCATGTAATCACAGTCCTGTTCTCACACCCAAGAAAATTTATACTGCACAAATACCATAGAATATCTCCTATTCAGAAGTTATCAGTGGTTTCCTAAATCTCCTTTATGGTGGCCTATTTAATTTTTTTCCTTTTAAGTTCATATCTATTCAAGTTTATGCATTGTGTTTGGATTTCATGTCTCTTGGCTTCCTGAACCTAAGGCCCTCTGGCTTTTTTGTCTTTCAAAAAACAATGATTTCTTTTTTTTTAAGTGTGACTGACATGCAATATATTTTTTTTAGGTGTACCTCTTGATTCTCTGTATATATATATATATATTTTAAGATTTTATTTATTTATTTGACAGATCACAAGTAGGCAGAGAGGCAGTCAGAGAGAGAGGAAGGGAAACAGGCTCCCCGCTGAGTGGAGAGCCTGATGGACTTGATCCCAGGACCCAGGGACCATGACCTGAGCCAAAGGCAGAGGCTTAACCCACTGAGCCACCCAGGTGCCCCAGTTCTCTATATTTTGAAGTGATCCCCATGATACATCTAGCTACCACCTGTCCTCATACAAGTTGTTACATATTATTAACTATTTTCGGTATGCTGTACATTGTATCCTTTTGTCATATTTATAACTGGATGTTTGTAGCTTAATCCCTTTCTCCTATTTTGCTTATACCAACCCCCCATCCCCCAAACACAATTGTTCTCTGTATCTGCTGAGTCTGTTCTTTTGGTTGTTCATTTGTTTTTCAGATTTTATATACAAATAAAACTCTGATACTTGTTTTTCTCTGACTTCATTCAGTAAGCACAATACCCTCTGGGTCCATCCATGTTGTCTCAAGTGACAAGATTTCATTCTTTTTTTAGGCTGAATAGTAGTCTATTATATCTATCTGTAAACTCTTTATCCATATAGTCATCCTCATCCATTCTTCTATGGATGAATGTGTTACATTGCTTCCATGGCTTGACTCGTGTAAATAATACCTCGGTGAACATAGGGATGTATGTACACTTTTTGAATTAGTGTTTTCAGTTTCTTCAGATAAATACCCAGAAGTGGAATTGCTGAATGGTAGTTCTGTTTTTAATTTTTTAAGGAACTTTATACCGTTTTCCATAGTGGCTGCTCATTTCCACCAACAGTGCACTGAGGGTTCCATTTTCCCCACATCCTTGTCACTTGTCATTTCTTGTCTTTTTGATAATAACCATTCTCACTGGTATAAGGTAATATTTGGCAGTTTTGATTTGCAGTTCCCTGGTGATGAGTGATGTTGAGCATCTTTTCATGTGCCTGTTGTCCATCTGTATGTCTTCTTTGGAGAAACGTTTGTTCACATCCTCTGCTTATTTTTAATTGGATTGCTTTTTTGATGTTGAATTGGAATTCTTTATATAATTTAAATATTAATTCCTTACTGGATATGTCATTTGCAGATATGTTCTCCCAGATAGGTTGCCTTTTTGTTTTGTTGATGGTTTTCTTTGCTTTCCTTTGTTTTCTAATTTGATGTAGATCCATTTGGTTTTGTTTGTTGGTTTTTATTTTGTTTTTGTTTTTTGCTTTTGTTGCCCTTGCTTGAAGAGAGAGATCCAAAAAAATTCTCTAAGACTGGTTCCCAAGAGTTTACTGCCTGTGTTTTTTTCTAGAAGCTTGGGATTTTCAGCCTTACATTTAAGTTTTTTTTTTAGGATTTTACTTATTTGAGAGAGCACAAGCAGTGGGGAGAGGTAGAGGGAGCGGGAAAGACAGACTCCCTGCTTAGTGGGGAGCCAAAGACTGGGCTGTAGCTTAGGACTTCAAGATCATGATCTGAACCAGAGGCAGATGCTTAACCGACTGAGCTTCCCAGGCCCCCCTTACATTTAAGTTTTTAATCCATTTTTAATTTATTTTTGTGTGTGGTGTAAGAAAGCAATCTAGTTTTATTCTTTTGCATGTAGCTGTCCAGCTTTGCCAGCACCATTTCTTCTTCAAAGAAGAAACTCTTTCCTCTTTTGTATATTCTGTCTCCTTTGCTGTAAATTAATTGATTATATAACCTAGTAGGTTTATTTCTGGACTCTATTCTGTTCCCCTCGATCTGTGTGTCTCTTTGTGCCAGTACCATCATGTTCTGATTACCGTAGCTTTATAGTGTAGTTTGAAATAAAGGAGCATGATCTCTCTAGCTTTGTCTTTCTTTCTCAAGATTGCCTTGGCTATTTGGGGCCTTTTGTGGTTCCGTACAAAACACACTGATATTTTTGAAGAGTCCAGGACACTTGAATTCTAAAATGTCCTGCTTTCTGGGGAATTGTCTTGTTTCCTCATCACTGAATTTGGCTTAAACATTTTGTTACTTCTTTCCCACCATCATCTCAGGAGGCATATGAGGTCAGTTTTTCTAGTGTTGGTAATGATGCATTTGATTACTTGGTTAAGTGGTGTCTGCCAGACATACTCCTTGTAACAGTACCTTTTTTCCTTCATAATTCAGAGGAAAAAAATGTAAAATGGTACTTTTTTCCCAAAAGCCTTTGTTTTACTCAGTGGTTTAACACCCATTAATGATCCTTGCCCTGAGTCAGTTATTACATTGGGGATTGCAAAATGGTTTGGGGCCACTATTAAGCCACGGTTTCCTCTCCCTCCCAGGGAGAGCAGCAGAAGAGGCCTCTTCTCCCCTTTCTGGGGTGACTTTACTTTGGCAGGAGGCCCTAAAAGTACAGTGCATTTCCCTGAGTTTTGGAAAATTGGGCACAATCACTATAAAAGCCTGGACAGGGCAGGCTTATCATTGCAGAACTTTTATTATCTCTGCTGTTTTAAACTAGCTTTCCATTCTTTAGTGAGCTACTGGTTTACCAGCTGTGTAGCTGGCAAAGGTGTACTTCTCTGCAGCAGGGGCCTCAGGTAGGAGTAAACCATCTCTTCCGATAGAGCCTGCCTGCTTTTGGTGGTGTTGTGACAGGGACCTTGTGAAACGTATGCCTGGGCTGCTGTGCTGGCATGTTTCCCCCCACAGCAGTGTGCTGGTGTGGTGAGGACGCAAACAAGGAATGTCAAGACAGGAAATCCTGTGCGTTTCACTCTGAGCGCAGTCATATTTTGTTCTAGTGTTGCTGCCGACAGCTGCATGACTGTGCTTACTTGTATTTTTTCACCTTGCTTAGCTTTCCTGATTCTGTTTTAAGTGTTCACCTTTTCCTTAAGTTCCACATGCTTAGCAGACTCTTGCTTCCTGCTTCATAAAGGATCTTCTGTCATAAACTCCCCACTTCCTACTTCCAACCTATACTCCTGCTCCCTGTTTTCATTTCCATTCTGATGTTCTTGTCTTTGAGGAGGAAGGAGTTTTGTCCTTCTCTTTGCGATTAACCTCTGCTCTTGATCCTTTCATCTTTTACCTCCTCTGGGACCTTCATTTTCTTCTCTCCATTGTTTAACAAGCTGAATTGCCCCCTTCAGATCAGAGATGCACGTAGGAGAACACGTCCAAATAAAAAGAGCCTCTGCTGATTCCCACATGGCAAAATATCTTAAATCTGACTGGCAAACTGCTCCTTCAAGAGTGAATACGTATTATATGGGCACCCACCATTTCCACATCCGAGCCTAAGATCCACTCAGAGCCACAACCATGTGCCTCAAAGATTACCACATAGGTCCAGACCCCGGAGCCACGAAGCCTGGTGCCCTATTCATCCGTCAGGGTATCTGGAGGCCTGTGTGCTCTCGCACACACAGTTTCTGACATTCTTTACTTGTCTCTGAGGAGAAAGGAGTTTTGTCTTCTGTTTGAGATTAACCTCTGCTTTTGATCCTTTCATCTTTTTTACCTCCTCTGGGACCTCTTTTCCTTCAGTTAACCATCCCTTCTGTACTGTGTATTCACTCTATCTCGCTGTTCGTTCCACTGGCTCTTCTTCAGCCTACAGATGTGTTCAGGAGTCTCACGCTAAAAAAAAGTCCTTCACCATCTGTTCCCTCAGTTGTCCTCTATCATTTGCCTTTTTTTTTTTTTAAAGATTTTATTTATTTATTTGACAGACAGAGACCACAAGTAGGCAGAGAGGCAGGCAGAGAGAGAGGAGGAAGCAGGCTCCCTGCCGAGCAGAGAGCCTAATGTGGGACTCGATCCCAGAACCTGAGATCATGACCTGAGCCGAAGGCAGTGGCTTAACCCACTGAGCCACCCAGGCGCTCCTATCATTTGCCTTTTTATCTCCAAGCTGGTTGAAAGACATCCATAGCTATTCCTTTCAGTCATTCTGCCCCTATTCCCTTGTGACTCTTCCATTTTTACCTCACAGACAGTGCTCTCACTAATGCCACCAGTGACCTTTTTTTTCCTTCAATTTTTTTACTTTCAGATTTCAAAGCTACAGAAAGGTCACAAGACTTTATAATGGACACCCATATACAGTTGACCTGTGAACACTGTGGGGCTGAGGGGCGCCTGCTTCCCACTCACTCACAGGTCCATGTGTAACTTTTGACTCCCCCAAAGCTTACCTCATAGCCTGGTATTGACTGGAAGTCTTACAACAGTCGATTAACATGTTATTTACATATTATATTTATATGTGATACATACTGTATTTTACAACTTTTATTTACAACTTTTTTATTTTTTATTTTTATTTTATTAATTTTTTATTTTTATTTATTTTATTTACAACTATTTTATTTCTTTAAGCTAGAGAAAAGAAAATGCTAATAAGAAAATCATAAGGAAAATATATTTACAGTAAGTACCATAAAAAAATCCACATAGAACTTGACCCACATGCTTTCAAACTCATGATGTTCAAGGGTCAGCTCTGCTCTTCACCAGATCCACCATTATTAACATTAACATCTTGCCACATTGGCTCTCATCGTTACTGTAGATTATTACTGTCGTTTTTTTGCTGAACCATTTGAGAGTATTGCAGACATTGCAGCCCTACATTTTTCATCATTAATGTCTGAAGAATAAGAACATTTTCTTACATAACCACAAATGATCAGATTCAGAGATACTACAAGTACAGAATTTTTCTGTGTTTAAATTCTGTATGTACATGTAAAATGTAACATAGATGAGCTGTTACCTAGTTACATCACATCTCACCAGTGAGCATTTTCCCTGCTCCATGTCTCTTTAGTGAGCAAGTAATTTCTAAACCAGCAGATGCATTTTATTTTATTTTTTATTTTTTTAAAAAGATATATTTATTTGAGAGAGTGGGAGTGTAAGAGCACACGTATGGGGAGGGAAAGAGGGAGAGGGAGAATCTCAAGCAGATTTCCTGCTGAGTGTGCAGCTTGTTCCAGGGCTCACTCCCATGACCTTGAGATCATGATTAGAGCTAAAATCCAGAGGTAGACGCTTAACTGACTGAGCCACCCAGACACCCCCAGCAGATGCTTTTTAGTTCTCTACTTGCTCCGTGCACAGCATCACAGTCTTTTTTTTATTTTTTATTTTTTTAATTACTATTTTAGCAAGCTCTACACCCAACATGGGGCTTGAACTCATGACCTCAAGATGAAGAGTCTCATGTTCTACCAGCTGAGTCAGTCGGGTGCCCCTGGGGAGCCCAGCATCTGCTGTCATGGGCACTTTCTTCATCTTGAGACTTTCCTCCCTTTTGCATCAGTGACTCTTCCTTGGCCTGGATCTCCTCCTGGTTTCTGACACCCTACCTCACGCACCCCAGTTTCTCTGCTAACCCCTGTTCCGCTCACTGGTCCCGTCTGTGTTACTGCTGTTGAGGCACCGTTCTTACCTCTGTACTTGTCTGCTTTCATTCACTGTCTCTTCACTGCCGACTGCTGGGCTGCTTTAGCAGCCACCTCCACACAGCTGCTACAGCGAGCTCCTTAAAACCTCCCTTCTCAGAATATTTAGCAGTTGCCTTCACTTAAAATAAAATTCAGTGTCTGCAGGGCTCTATGTGACCTGGCCTTGCCCACTTATCCCAACTTCATCTGGTACTGCGCTCTCCTTTCCTCACTGTTAACTAGCCCGCCACCAGCCAATAGAAATGTTACATGAACCGGGGCACCTGGTGGCTCAGCTGGTTAAGTGACTCTTGATTTCGGCTCAGGGTTGTGAGATCGAGTCTGGCATTGACTCCCCACTCAGTGGGAAGGCTGCGTCACTCCCTTTTCCTCTGCTCTTCCCCCCGCCTTGCTCTCCTTCTCTCAAATAAATAAATCTTAAAAAAAAAAAAAAAGATGAAATATGTGTGTTCAAGTTAAAATTTTCCAGTAGCTGCATTAAGAATCATAAAGGCAGGGACGCCTGGGTGGCTCAGTTGGTTAAGCAGCTGCCTTCGGCTCAGGTCATGATCCCAGCGTCCTGGGATCGAGTCCCGCATCGGGCTCCCTGCTCTGCAGGGAAGCCTGCTTCTCCCTCTGACTCTGCCTTACACTCTGTCTGCCTGTACTCGCTCTCGCTCGCTCTCTCTCTGACAAATAAATAAATAAAATCTTAAAAAAAAAAAAAAAAAAAAGAATCATAAAGGCAGTTAATTTTAATGAGACATTTTGATCTATTATAATTATTATTAATTTCTTTCCTTTTTTTTTTTTTAAGATTTTATTTATTTATATGACAGGGAGAGACAAGCGAGAGAGGGAACATAAGCAGGGGGAGTGGAAGAGAGAGAAGCAGGCCTCCTGCTGAGCAGGGAGCCCGATATGGGGCTCGATCCCAGGACCTGGGATCATGACCTGAGCCAAAGGCAGATGCCCAACCACTGAGCCACCCAGGTCCTCCAGTATTTTCCTTAATACATACAGAATATTTTTTTCACAGAGGTATGGCATTTAATGGCTTTCAAAAAGTGGGGGAAACTAAATGCTGAAGGAACATAACTTCAAAGAAGTACAGAGGCAAAAAAGATACTCAGTTTTTATATATCAAACAGCATCAGTAGCATTCAACTCCTGGCTCGTTTCTTGGAGGTCACATCCTGTTTCCCAGAAGCAGGCAGCATAGCATGGTGGGTAAGACCTTGAACCCAGCTGGATTACCTGGGTTCACACCTGCTTTCCCCTTTTATTAGGTGTGTGACCTTGGACAAGTTATTTAAATTTCCTATCCTTCAGTTTCTTCATCTGCAAAATGAGGATTTAGTAGTGCTTTCTATGGGGTGGTTTTGAAGATTAAATGAGTTAATAGATGCAGGGTCCTTATATAGTGGCAGTTGTCAAGGGCTGGTCTTTTTTTTTTTTTAAGATTTTATTTATTATTTATTTGGCAGGGATCAAAAGTAGGCGGAGAGGCAGGCAGAGAGAGAGGAAGGGAAGCAGGCTCCCTGCTGAGCAGAGAGCCCAACTTGGGGCTCAATTCCAGGAACCTGGGATTATGACCTGAGCCGAAGGCAGAGGCTTTAACCCACTGAGCCACCCAGGCTCCCCAGTCAGGGGCTGTTCTAAGTAAACATTTGCTATTATTAGTTACATTGGATGGTATTAGGGTGGTTGGGACAAAAAAGAGAAACACTGTGTACTTTAACTTCTCATTTTAGCCTTCTGAGATTAGCTTTTCAGTCTTTCCTTCTCAGTTTTCATCATGGTCTATCAGCTCAAATCCATATGTCCGAAGTAGACCTCTCCTCGACCTTTTTATCTCAGATGATAATATCAGTTTGTCATGTCCACTAATCAGGGTACCATGCTTAGTTGACCTCTGTGTGGCCCCCATCCTGTTCCAGGATCTGAACTATCAGCTGGTTTAATCCTTCTCCCTCAGGAATGTATCTCTAGTCTCTACTTCTGTTCATGTAACCACTATTTTACTTACTAGTCAGCTAATAGGTGCCAGACATTCTTTGAGGTTCTGGAAATATGGTAATGATCTTACATTCTCATAGGGAAGAACATGATAATAAACAAGAAAATACTTATGGGCATTAAGTACTTTTTAGAATGGGACTAGAATGATGGGAAGGAGCTCTTTTAGACATGGTAGTTGGTGAAGATTTCTCTGATGAGATGGTATCAAGACAGGGACTTAATGAGGGTAGGATGACCAAGCTCTGAAAACACTGGGTGTTAGTAGGAAGCCTTGCATTTAGAGGGAACTTTAAGTACAAAGGCCTTGAGAAAATAGGGTATGTAGCCTATTCAGGAAACAGCTTGGAGGCCAGTAGGGCTGAGATAGAGGGAGCAAAGAGAAGACTGGTGGAAGATGAGGCCAGAGGGAGCCCAGGACACATGAAGGGCCTTCCAGGCTATCTTTCAGACCTGGGCTTTTATTCTGAGTGTGGAGGGGAGGGAAGCTGCCATCCTCTCTCACCTAGACCTCCTGCAGGAGTTTTCTTTCTTCTCTCTTGCTCTCCACCATGTCCTGCTTTAAACCCTTCAAATTATTCCTGTTGCACTTAGGATAAAATACAGCTCCACCCGTGCCCTATGGGTTTCTGTGTGGTTAGATCTCTGCCTGCCTTCCCAGGGCGTCGCCCGCTACCTCAGCTTTAGACCACTCTGTGTTAGTCATACATTTCCTCCAGCTTTGGGTTGTGCAGAGTCCTTGCTTGCATCAAATCTTCCTTAGCATGGACTGTTCCTTCTGCCTTCCCCCCATTTTTACTTCTTACTTTTAAATTCCCATTGATTTTCCTCCCAATTTTTTGTTTTGAAAATTTTTAAACAAACGGAAAAGTTGGCAAATAGTATAACAAACGTCTGTGTAACTTTTTAATATTTATCAGTTGTTAACATTTTACCGTAGTTGCTTTTATTAGGCTTCATTTTATGTTTTGTTCCTTAGAGATCTCTTTCCCGAATATACCCCTCCTCACTCTCGGTAGTTGCTTCAAATTAATTCCCCAGAGTACTTAAAAAGAGTATCTATCTGTTTAACTGCTTATTTTCTGCCTCCCATGGACTGTAGGCTCCACATATGCAAAAGTCATCTTTTACTCTCCTGTCCTGTCTTCTGGTATCTAGCACCTTTTAAGCATGTGTTAGATATTTGTTGACCCGTATTCACACACAGTTTTGCCTCTGTTCTTCTCAGATGGACACTTCAACCCGGAGGTGGTCAAGTACCGGCAGCTGTGCTTCAAGTCCCAGTACAAGCGCTACCTGACATGTCAGCAGCAGTACTTCCACAGGCTGCTCAAGCAGATCCTGGCCTCCCGGAGCGTAAGTAGTGCTGGCCCCTGTGTGTGGCACGGGGACGCTGAACGCACACATCTCATCACTTCAAGAAGTGGTTCGGGTACCGCACGCCGGCGATAGCAGTAAGAAGAAAACGGGACCAGTAAAGTCACCACACAGTTAGGCTGTATTGTCCTTTCTTACTCATTTTAAGATGTAGCCTGGTTTCAGAGATGTGAAAACATGGAAAAATGGTATCTCTTAAAACTGATGAAATATAGCTTCAGTCTTTAGCAAGGTCAGCAGATGGCTTTGAGATCCATCGTGGGTTGTTTAGGAGAAGCAAGTTGCTGCACAGCTGACATGCGAGAGCACACAGGCCTCCAGATACCCTGACGGATGAATAGGGCACCAGGCTTCATGGCCTGGGAGTTGGACCTGTGTGGTAATTTTAGAGGCACGTGTTGTAGACTTCAGGAACGCACCAGAACAAACTTTGGGTGATGACGTGTATGCCCATCTGCTCTCTTCCTAGGACCTACTGGAGATGGCCCGACGGAGTGGCCCAGCCCTTCCCTTCCGCCAGAAGCGCCCTTCACCGTCCCGGACCCCTGAGGAGCGGGAGTGGCGGACCCAGCAGCGTTACTTGAAGGTCTTGAGGGAAGTGAAGGAGGAGTGTGGTGACACAGACCTGTCATCTGATGAAGAGGGTGAGTGTCTGTGGGCACTTGGAGTAGCTGGGATGTTGGATTTACACCAGCAGCTTGTTGTTCAGTTGGAGCCAGTGGTAGCCATTTATTTCCCGTGAAGGAAGCTATCCCAATTGTCTCTCTTGGGGGGAGGTGGATGATGGGACTCAGAACTCCTTAGTCTTTGGGCTCTGAGACGTTCCTGTTAGGTGGGGTGTGACTGCATACCTTTTTTACCCTTGATGCTTAAGTGGCATTTGAGTTTAGATGAGATGAATCCCTGCATGGCAGGGCTCTCCACAGTAGGCCTTCTGGTCCTATTGTGCCACTTGAGAGAACTGCTTTTCCCCTTACAGGAGAGTAGTAGTGACTGTTGGCCTGCTGCAATGCGACCCCATCACTCTGTTGAAGTCTCTCTTCCTGGAAGAGCCGTTTAAATGACCTAAATGTGCTCCAGTTCGTCTGGAGAAGGGTCAGAAAGGAATGGTGGAACCCTGGCCTCCATGTTGTTGGCTTAGCCTTGTTGAACCCAAATGGCCACTTACCCAATCTCCCCTATTGGAGTCCACAGCCACGTTGGATTTACAAGAAAAATTTTCTTTTGAAGATCTCAGCTCATGGCTTCCGAGCTCTCCAGCGCGTTCTCCTAGCCCTGCGGTGCCCCTGAGGGTGGTGCCCACGCTTTCAACCACGGATATGAGAACTGCAGGTGAGAGCTGAGTGATGCTGTGGACACTTCGGGAGAGCAGGACCTAGATCTGAGAACTAGGACGGGGGTGCTGGATTCTTACCTACCAGGGAATCGAAGCATTCCTTAGAAGTGGGAGATTAGAAGTTTCTGTAGGATTCCACTTGTCTCCAAGTAGGTAGGCCTGCCTTTCTTCCTTCCTTTGTTTTGAAGCTTTTCCTTAGTTGCTGATCAGATGGTATTTTGGACTGAAGAAAGCAAGATTCTTAAAATAGCAATATTTAGGGGCAGTTCAGTAATAGAACAAGAGAGGTAATCAGAGAAGTTTCTTAGAATGTGAAATTAGAGAAGAACTTTTTTAACTGGGATAGGAATCAAAGAAGATGGTTAAGAATTTTTGAGGTGTTTTAGGAGCAGCTGAGATCATTCTTATCCATCAACATAGAGAAAAGCTGAAGAGTTGATCCTGTGACTATTTCAAGATTGTGCGTGCTTACAGTACATGGGAGTCAGAAGGGACACTCAGAAACAGGTTACTTTGAGTATCACAAGTGACCAGAAAGACTTGAATTTGAGCATCATGCTAGTGAATGACCTAGTCCATATGGTTTGGTTCATTTTCTCTCAGATAAAATAGAACTGGGGGACAGTGACCTGAAGATAATGTTAAAGAAGCACCATGAGAAGCGGAAACATCAACCAGTAAGATTGGGTGGGGTGGTCACTAGTGGTTTTTGGTCTAACATCTTTGGATTGGCGTTTGGGAGATAAAGGTAGTCACCATATCAAATATCTTTGGATAGGCTTTTAGGAGATAAGGTAGTCACCATATTGTTTATGCTTCCTTTTCTTTCGCTGTTGGGGAACAAGAGCCACTATAGTGGCTAGTTACACCAGCAATATGAGAGGAAGACAGATGCTTGACCTAGTGTCTGATTTATATGGTATATGAATCACTATATACATTTTACCTGTGTTCAGAGAGGTTAAGGAGCTTGTCCTTGGCCCTACTGCTAGGAAGTCAGGAGTCAGATTCTGTGTTCTTCCCACTTTTTACTCTCTGTTACTCTGCTGAGTCAAGGTGATGCCAGTGCAGCCAAGTCAGAGAGCAGAGCTCCCGTCCAAGAAAAGGCGGGGAGGTGGGAAGCGTCCCACATTGGAAATCAGCAAATTCCTTACCTTTTATGAACCGCATTTTCAGACTATAATATAAAATATAATGATATTTAATAAGCTTGTTTGAAGAGCAGTAAGATAAGGAATGCAGAAGAGCTTTATAAACTAAATGTCATGCAATAGAAAGGTTGGAAGTGAGTTCTGTGTCCCGTTATGAAGGGAAGTAGTTTTTGTCTTTGTGTCTCTCTCTCTCTCTATATATATATATATAAAAGACTTTATTTATTTATTTGATAGAACTCACAAGTAGGCAGAGAGGCAGGCAAAGAGAGAGGGGGAGGCAGGCTCCCTGCTGAGCAGAGAGCCTGATGCGGGGCTTGATCCCAGGACCCTGAGATCATGACCTGAGCTGAAGGCAAAGGCTTTAACACACTGAGTCACCCAGGTCCCCCTCCATATATTTTTAATTGAACATGATTTCCCCAAGTGTGCCTAATATCTGATTGTATCTAGGTAAATTGGGAAAATAATCAGCAGTTTTAGCTTCTTTTGGGGGCCTGTATAACAAATCTTTGAATATCACATCCAGGATCATCCGGACCTTTTGACAGGGGACCTCACACTCAATGACATCATGACTCGAGTAAATGCTGGCAGAAAGGGCTCTCTAGCAGGTAAAGATGTCCTTTTTAGGTATATATCATCGGACTGTTGTGTTATGTTACATGAGCCTGTCTGTGTGGCAAAAATAAATGAGACCACAGCTTTCTTCTTGTTGATAGCTTTTGTTTAGTTATTGCTTGTTATGGACTTACAGATGAAAAATGAGTATAAGATCAATACACTACATCTTTGGCTGTTTAATAGGTGTTAAAATTAACTTGTGAAATCTTTCAGTGGATTTGGTTAAAAAAAACAAAAAAAAAGAAAAAAGAACTCAGTGTCTTATTACTTAAGACTTTTTTTCTCCATCTACTGGTGGATGTTCAGAAAATAGCATTTAGATGGGACCCTCCCTTTTTTTTTGTTGTTGTTGTTGTTGTTTGTTTTTTAGGACCCTCCCTTCTTGATGTAGAAAATGCAGTTCTGTGATTTGTGTTGTCTTTTCTTCCTAGCCCTATATGACTTGGCTGTCCTTAAAAAAAAGGTTAAGGAAAAAGAGGAGAAGAAGAAGAAGAAAATAAAACTGATCAAATCAGAGGCAGAGGATTTGGCTGAACCCTTAAGCAGTGCTGATGGGATCCCACCTCTCTCCCAGGCCCCTTCTCCACTGGCTATACCTGCCATTAAGGAGGAGTAAGTGAGCAACAGAGATTCCTGCTCAAGGGTGAAAGATGAACCCGCAGTTTACCCAGCACTCATGCGTGGAAGAAGCCTGTGCATGTTGAATCTGCAAGACCAGAGTCCCAGGGGACCTGCTAGGGAACGTGTTTGGTGTGGTCCTTTATTGAACTTTTGTATGACTCTTAGAGGGTTTGGAGGACCTAAACCATCTGGGAATGTGTTCTTGGTCTCTTCAGTTGTTCTTACATATTTTTTCCTTCCTTAGGCCTCTTGAAGATCTCAAACCTTGCCTTGGAATCAATGAAATATCTTCCAGTTTCTTCTCTCTTCTATTAGAGATCTTGCTGCTAGAGGGGCAAGCTAGCCTTCCCATGGTAAGAGTTTTGGAAAGGTCAGATGTACATTAGAGTTTTCAAATTGTAGAAGACTGGCAGTGTTCAGCTGGAGAGGAATTCCAGGTTCCTCTCAGAGTTCTGCAGCTCATTTGCTCTGTGACTTGTAGATAGATTCTAGCTTGCTCGGGCGAGTCTGCAGGGTTGCTGATGTGGAACAGAACTCTGACTGGCTTCTGCCTTTGTGTTCCCTTAGCTGGAGGAACGGGTTTTGGATTGGCAGTCCTCTCCAGCCAGCTCCCTCAATAGCTGGTTCTCTGCGGCCCCCAACTGGGCAGAGTTGGTGTTACCAGCTCTGCAGTATCTTGCTGGGGAAAGTCGGGGTAAGATACTTTTTTCCTTAGGGTCAAGTATCCTCCCCCATTTAATTCATTTTCCTGTAAACCGCAACATTCCTGGTTAAAGCCCTGTGGTTTCACCTACTGCTGTGCCGTGGGGGTCTCCACTGTCCTGATCCACTATGAAACATTCAGAAGTTCTCTTGGGGCTCGGGGATCGCAGTTATTCGGAGTTTTGCGCTCTTTCTGACCTGTGCCGCTTGTTCATGTGATCCATTTCTTGGCAGCCGTACCTTCCAGTTTCTCTCCATTTGTTGAATTCAAAGAGAAAACGCAGCAGTGGAAATTGCTGGGTGAGTAATTCATTCTGCTCCTCATAGCAGTGGGTTTTCATCCTTTCCCATCCCTGCTCAGCTGCTTTTGCCTTCCAGTCCATACAGCCCAATAGGATGTTGAGAACAGCAGTATTAAGCCTTACTTTGTTCAGTAAAAGAAGCAAAATATCTGTAAAAAAAAAATCCTTTGTGACTCTTTTGGTATCTCAGGGTCTAAGTTTCACCCCTCCTCTGGATTTTGGCTCCCCCAAGTTGGGGTGGATGGATGGCCTTTCTAGGACAATGCACTCTGGTGTTGGCTGGGTTTATATCTGTGGGGCTCTTTTACAGTAGGACCCATAGTCATATTAATTGCACCTGTTCTTGTAGATTAACCTGCAATAGTGTAACTATTTTTCTTTCCTAACAGTGGGCTTTGCTATTGAGGATAACGTGCAACAGGATGTCAGATAGCCCTGAATACACTATTTCCAAGTAGCAGGATTGTTTTTTTCTTTTTTAAATTTATAAAGTCCCACTTACTAAGTTTTAGTATCATGTATCTGAAGCACTTTGAACACTTTTACCAATGATGGTGATCAGAGGAAAATTCCATGTTGATTTCCTACTGAAACTCACTAACCTTTCTCTTTACCCCCTAGAGTGATCTATGAAGGGAAAGAAGGAGAGAAGATTTTAAGTGCAGTAGATTAATTTATTCCTTAAAATGTTTATTTGGCTTTTAGATGTCAGGGATTGTGTTAGGTGCCAGAGTATATAATGAACAAATATTCATTCACATGAAAAAACAAACATTTACATTCTGTGAGGGGAAAGTACTAGAAAGATGGAAGTTTATGACAAGGTGTTGGTGTATTCTGCAGAATTGGGAGGACCTTCCTGAGGAAGGAACATTTCAGCAGAGATGTTAATGATGCCTGGGAGGGAGGGAGGCAGACTGAGGGGAAGAGCTTTCCATGTGGGGGAAACCGTATGGGTCAGCTAGGGAAGATTGGATGCGAGAAAATCACACAGGCCTACGTATAGATGATGAGAATCTGGGGGCGAGGAGAGAGAATGGACAAATTGAGAAGTTGTAGGTGGTTAAAGCCATACGACTTGGTTATGACTGGCTGTGGGGAGTAAAGGGAGAGTGCTGTCAAGCATCACTTCCAGATTTGTGCCTTGTGGTGAAGCTGCCATTCATTGTGGTAGGCGGCTGTGGAGGGTGAGGGTGGAGATCCTGAGTTTAGTTTTAGACGTGCTGAGTGTGAGCTGCCTTCAAGATGTTAAAGTGTCGATGTTGAGTAGGCAGTGTGGGTGAGAGGGAGTAGAGAGTGTGGGTTTAGAATCCAGATGGGAGAGTCAGGGCAGGGAGTTGTTGGCATATCTACAGTAGTCAAACCCAGAGGCGAAGTGAAGAGAAATGAGAACCTTTGACGAGGCTTTGAGAAGCTCCAAGACAGGGCAGGCTGAGCAGGAGAGCATCCTCCCCAAGGACACTTGGGGGGAAACCATGAAATAGTTGGATCTTGGAAGCCAGGGAAGGACCCAGTCAGGAATTGGGGAGTAGTCATTAGCCTTGATCATCTTAAAAGGTTCAGTAAGATAAAGCGCATGGATTCGAGGGCATGGAAGAGCTGGTGAATTTCTTATAAGAGTGATTCCTTATCAGGGTGACAGGCATCAAGGACAGTGGGGGGCTGAAGGCAACCTGTGATTGCTGACTGTGTTGCTCTTTCCGGCTCTGTCAGCCTACTAGTGGCTGGAAGTCAGCCTGGAAGAGGACCTATGCCCGGGGTGGTAAACCTTATAGGACCAGCTAATAAGGATTTTAAGCTTGTGGACCTGATAAGACAGGTGGCCAGTTTGCTGACCCGTATGTAATGTACCCCTTGGAAATCTGCAGGTGCTACCAGTCAGGGCCCCCTTTTCTATAGTCAGTTAAATATTGACCATCATACCTCTGGTTAAAGAGACGATGAATCTAAACACCTTCTTAGAGGCTTAACAGGGAAGGGGATGATAGTAAGAGGGACTTGTAGCCAAGAAAGGCATTTTTTTCAATGAGAGAAACTCTGAGTCTAAGTGTTGATGTGAAGAGTACAGTGGAGAGAGGGAGATTGAAAATGCAGAAGAGAAGGGGGAATTCACCATGAAAACGCCTGAGAAAGAGGGAAAGGGATTGGCCTCGGTCGACAGGAGAGAGTGCAGTTCTTACTGTGGGGGCAGGTGGTGGACACCCAGCAGTCAGCTGGCGGCCTGTGTTTTTAAAAGTTCCCAGGTGATGATTCTGTGGATAGGGCTGGGGTTGAGGAACATTGCATTAGACATGTGGAGGATGGAGGAGTTTCAGGTAATGACAGAGTCCATTTGTGACTGTGGGAGTGAGTGGCTGGAGTGCAGTAGAGGGAGGTCGTGTGGACAGAAAGAACCACAAGGTTTGCATATTGGCTGTACTGCCCATCTGGATGTGCTAGTTGCCCAGTGTGCTGGCAGGAAGTGTCATGGTAAGAGGCCAGGTGAGCCAGTGCTCTGTGAGAAATGACTAGGTCAGTAGCTGCAAGAAGCAGGGGGCAGGGTGGAACAGGTGGGTGGGTGATGGTAAGAGTCTTGGGGACCAGGCCTTTGTTTTATTTTGATTTTCCAGAAGAGCTGGGGAAAGGTAGTCCGGAAGCAGTGATGGGATGGAAGGAGGAACTTGTGCAGAAGGGCGTGGCTGTGAGAGGACAGGCCGCCAGTACTCCCCAAGGTAGACTGTGGAGAAGCAGACTTCACATCCAATAAGGATGTGGAGGGAGTGATTGAGAAGGGGATTAGGCTGTGGGGAAATGGACTATGAAGGAGCAATTCTAGAAGGCAGAGGAGTAGGGGAGTCTTCCCAGGATGAGAAAGTGCAGTACTTTTCAGGGACTGTGGGACTGTGCCTGACGATGGAGAGCATGTTTTGAGTCCTCAGAAGTGTCATCTCAGCTGCTTTGAGAAGGGTAGGCCCTGGGGGGCTGCATTCTTCCCACAAGCAGACCCAAGTGCTGGTGGTCTCTGTGGCTTCTAGCCTGGGCAGGAGACATAGGGACTGTCCTGTGATGGGTGCTTCCGTAGGAGACCGAACAAAGTAGTAGGGGAGGAGGGCACAGAGGGACGTGCTTATTTCTCTAGGTGGGTCAAGGGGGTCAAGCTTTTCTCCTGCCTGAGGGCCTGCTCATTGCTGTACGAGTTGGTAGAATGCTTCTGTTGCCCCACTATGAGAAGAAGCCTTTTCTGACCCCACAAAGATAGGAAAACTTGCCTAGGGTAAGCTCTCATGATATTTTTTGTGATACCTTTCACTTTGAGATTTTATTAACATGTATTCTTTTCTCACTTGACTATAAACTCTGTGAGAACAGAGACTGAGTTCACTGAGTAACCCCGCCTCTCATGCAGTGTGTGGCACGTGGTGGCTGCTCAGCAAATCCCTGGGAAATGAGCAGTTCACTCAGGAAGCATCAGAAGTGTTGGTCCAGGCAGACAGAGAATGGAAGGCAATACAGGCTGAGGGGATAGTAAGTGCAAAGGACCATTACACCATAGGTTCTGATGGGTTCTTTCTCTGGCATAGATACAGCAAGCAAGAAGAAAGTGGGATTCTGAGTAATACCTTAGATTGTTCTATTATTATTGTTGTTGTTGTTATTTGCCTTTTTAATTTTTTGATAGGCCAGGCCCAAGATAATGAAAAGGAATTAGCTGCACTCTTCCAGCTATGGCTGGAAACCAAAGACCAGGCTTTCTGTAAGGTACGGTTTTTAAGAAATAACCAGACTTTTCCTATTGGATTTCTAGAGCCCTTAAATTAGCCAAAATTCTTTAATGTGTTTACCTGTTAATGTTTCTTCTTTCTCCAGCAAGAGAATGAAGACAGCTCAGATGCCACAACACCTGTTCCTCGGGTGTGAGTATAATACTTTAATGGGGGGTGGTAGTCCATGAAATTATAGTTTAAGGTCCTGCCATGGTTTTGATGATATTTCTTAGTATGTTAGAATGTAGTAAACTAGGTGTCCCCTGATTCTGACCTGCCTTAACATACCTGAGAAGGGTAACATGCTCCTATCAGTAAGAATGGCTTTCCGAGCAAAGGATTCTGAACTGGACAGAGGATTGCATAGTAGATGCTCTGAAGAGCTTGTGATCCACCTTGTCGGAGGGCGTAGTCCTTTCCCTGAATTCTCCTTCAGTTCCCATTTGAGAGAGATATGATCTTTCTTATTCTACCTATGAAAAAATTGAGGCATGAGGTTAAATGACCTGCTGAAGGTTAGTGACAGGACCTCATCTAGAATTTAGGCCTCTTGGCTCTAATCATGAGCTCTTGATATCACATCGTTGTCATGTGATTGTTTCTAGTCTGATGTGGTCCTTTTTGTCCTCCCCCCACCCACACCCCACCAAGCTTTGTAGAGATACAGTTGACATACAGTATTGTGTAAGTTTGAAGTATAGAACGTGTTTGAATTGATACATGTGTATATTATGTATCGATTACCGTAATATTAGTCATATTCATTATGTCACATAATCATCAGTTCATTTTAGTGGTGAGAACATTTAAGATCTCTATTAGCAACTTTTAAGTGTATGAAACAGTATTGATAACTGTAGTCATTTTGCTGTAGGTCAGATACCCAGAATGGACTTGTGTTCTAACTGGAAGTTTATACCCTTTGACCAACCTCTCCCCATTTCCCATTTCACCCATCCACCATTCCTTGATAATGGCCATTCTCCTGTTTCTGTGAGTTCAGCTTTTTTTAGATTCAACATATGTGAGGTCATAACAGTATTTGTCGTCTCTGACTTATTTCACTTAGCATAATGCCTTGAAAACCATCCATATTGTTGCAAATAGCAGGAGTTCCTTCTTTTTTACGGCTGCATAATATTCTGTCTTATGGAGTATTATATACCACATTTTCTGTGCCTATTCATCCACTGATAGGCAGTTGGGTTGTTTTTGTGTGTAGCTATTGTAAATAATGCTGTGATGAACATAAAGGTGCACATACCTTTTCAAGATCGTGATTTCATTTCCTTCAGAAGTACACCCGGAAGTAGGATTGCTGAACCATGTGATAGTTCTAGTTTTTTTTTTTTTAACCTAACTTTTTGAGGAATGTCCATATGCTTTCTGTGTAGTGGCTAAAGCAATTTACATTCCTGCCAGCAGTGCACAATGGTTCTCTGTTCCCTGCATCCTTCCTAATGCTTATTTCTTATCTTTTTGGTAATAGCTGTTCAAACACGTGTGAGGTGGTATCTCATTGTGGTTATGATTTGCAAATATTTCCTCCCATTTGGTAGGTTGCTTTTTCATTTTGTTTTTTTCCTTTGCAGTGCACAAGATTTTGATTGAAATAGTCTTACTTGTATATTTTTATTTTTATTGCTTGTGTTTTTGTATCATGTCTAAAAAATTGTTGCTTAGACCAGTGTCTGGGAAGCCTCTTTCATATGTTTTCTTCTAGGAGTTTTACAGTGTTAGGTGTTATGTTTAAGTCTTTAATCCATTTTGAGTTAATTTTTGTGAGTGGTATAGGGTAGGGTTCCAAATTCAGTCTTCCCATGTGGCTCTCCAGTTTTCCCAACACCATTTACTGAAGAGAGTGTCCTTTCCTTACTGAGTATTCTTGGCTCCATTGTCAGATATGGAGCCAATAGTTTGACTATATACACAATGGTTTGTTTCTGGTCTTTTGATTCTGTTCCATCGGCTTATGTGTCTTCTTTTATGCCAGTGCTGTACTGTACTATTTTGACTATTATAACTTTGTAATAAAGTTTGAAATCAGCAAATGTGATGCTTCCCAGGATTGCGGTGGCTATTTGGGGTTGTTTGTGGTTCCATATAAATTTTAGGATTTTTTTTTTCTATTTCTATGAAAAATGGTATTGGGCTTTTAATAGAGATTACATTGAATCTATAGGTGATTTGAGGTAATTGGACTTTTTATTTATTTTTTCTTATTTAAAGATTGATTTAGAGAAGAGCATTGGGGAGGGGGAAAGGGAGAGAAAGTCCCAAGCAGATTCCCTGCTGAGCGCAGAGCCCAGATCAGAGCTCTTACCATGATCCTGAGATCATGATATGAGTCAAAACCGAGTCAGATTCTCAACCGACTGTGCCACCCAAGTGCCCCCGTAATACAGACTTTTTTTTTTTTTTTACGATTTTATTTATTTACCTGACAGAGATCACAAGTAGTCAGAGAGGCAGGCAGAGAGAAAGGGGGAAGCAGGCTCCCGGCTGAGCAGAGAGCCCGATGCGGGGCCTGATCCCAGGGCCCTGAGATCATGACCTGAGCTGAAGGCAGAGGCTTAACCCACTGAGCCACCCACGCACCCCAATATAGACATTTTAACAATATTTTTCTGGTCCATGAACATAGGCAATCTTTTTGTTTATTTGTGTGTGTGTGTGTTTTTCAGTTTCTTTAATCAGATTCTTGTACTTTTCAGTGTACAGATCTTTCTCCTCTTCTGTTAAATTTATTTCCAAGGGGGCGCCTGGGTGGCTCAGTGGGTTGAGCTGCTGTCTTTGGCTCGGGTCATGATCTCAAGGTCCTGGGATCGAGTCCCGCGTCGGGCTCTCTGCTCAGCAGGGACCCTGCTTCCTTCTCTTTCTCTGCCTACCTCTCTGCCTGCTTGTGATCTCTCTCTGTCAAATAAATAAATAAAATCTTTAAAAAAAAATTTATTTCTAAGTATTTTATTGCTTTGATGCTGTGGTGCGGTTCTATAGGGCCCTGAGCACCAGCAGAGAGGGCCAGCCTGAATATGGCAGAACTGTTGTCTTACATAACAGTGGTGTAGAACTCAGTTTCTCTTGGGAGCAGAGAAACTGTTCTTGTCCTGTTACAAATTTGAAGTCCTTTGTTCCTCTAAAGCTGAATTTTTTTGTTGCTATTAGGTGGGGTTTACTTAGCAACAGTACTGAAAACAGGTAAAAATATCAGCCTCTTTCTCACCTACCTAATAACTTTCTGGATTTCTAAGACTCAGGTAATTTTTGGAAATATAGGAGTTACTTGGTAGGGTCTGGAAAGTGGACTTTTTGGCCTTTGCAGGAACAGAATACTAATGAAGGGAAATTTTTTTCATGGTGCAAAGGACTGGTTCTGGGTACTGGAGAAGGGGTGATGGATACAGAATTCTTTATGTTCCAGAAGAACTGACTATGTGGTACGGCCCAGCACGGGGGAAGAGAAACGAGTTTTTCAGGAGCAGGTAAGGGATTGCTAGTATCCACTGAAAATCGTTTCATCTGTGGGACCATGCAGAGAAAGCTCTGAGCCTAGCTCTCCTTGAGTCCATATTCTTAGAGGAAGCTCACACCCTTAACCTTAGATCTTCTCCTGGTTGAGATTGTTTGCTGGGGTGGAATGGGTGTGAAGAAAACAAATGATTTTGTTTTCAAAACAAATGTTTTGTTGGGCTTTTGTTCCAGAGAGCAGAATACCTCTATATTTCTCTCTCTGTCCCTTTGCTAGTGAGCTCTTTGGAAATCATCCTTTTCCCACTACGTTTGGCTCAGTATTCCTAGTGCAATAACCTGTTTCCTTGTTTTAGTCTCTCCAGGTCAACCCCTTATTGTGTGAAAGTGTCAGAACCCCACTAATAGTGACTTAGCAGCCCTGTCTCTTTTCTCTTGGTAGGAGCGCTACAGATACAGCCAACCTCATAAGGCATTCACCTTTCGCATGCATGGCTTCGAGTCTGTAGTGGGGCCTGTGAAGGGTGTTTTTGACAAGGAGACCTCACTCAACAAGGCTCGGGAGCACTCCCTGCTACGCTCTGACCGGCCTGCCTATGTCACCATCCTGTCTCTTGGTATGTGCCATTTGTCTCTTTTTTTTGTTTTTGTTTTAAGATTTTATTTATTTATTTGACAGAGATCCCAAGTAGGCAGAGAGGTGGGAAGAGAGAGAGGAGGAAGCAGAGAGCCTGATGCGGGGCTCGATCCCAGGACCCTGGGATCATGACTTGAGCTGAAGGCAGAGGATTTAAACCTCTGAGCCACCCGGCGCCCCTGTGCCATTTGTCTCTTGTCAGGGATCCCTTCTTTCTGTAATCAGCTGTCTCCCCTGCCAACTCCAAGAAGGGCTTTGAGGGTCAGATAAGTTTTAGGAGGCCTTGGAGTTTGGGACACGAAGAGGGAATTCTGTCCCCAGAGATCGATGTGAGAATCCGTGATTCTCCCCTGAAGTCTAGGCTCACATTTATTTTCCATGTGGAAATTTTTCACAGGCCAGCTAAATAGTTAAGTTTGGGAATTTGCTTTCTCTAGACTGTTTTAAAGATGAGGTTTTTAATTTTTTTTATGCCGTGAAGCTTTTTGGTGGTCTGGTAAATCCTACAGACTCCACCTCAGGATTTGGTCTTTATTTATTTATTTTTTTTAAAGATTTTATTTATTTATTTGACAGACAGAGATCACAAGTAGGCAGAGAAGCAGGCAGAGAGAGAGAGGAAGGGAAGCAGGCTCCCTGCTGAGCAGAGAACCTGATGCAGGGCTCGATCCCAGGACCCTGAGACCATGACCTGAGCCGAAGGCAGAGGCTTAACCCACTGAGCCACTCAGGCGCCCCAGGATTTGGTCTTTAAATGCATAAAATGAAATGCATAGAGTTACTAAAGAAAATGGTCCTGTTAAAATATTTATCAAAATGTTAAATTTATGATGCAGAAATATGTATGTTTTTATTACGATATTAAATGACAGCCCTCAGCAGCAGGTCTTTTATCTCCTATAATTTCCAAATAGTGTTGGGTAGAAATGATGCTGTGATGTGATAATGAAAATACCTGATTTCTGATCCTATCACTGCCAACATAAGATTTGTTACCTTTGCTCATAATTGAAGGAAATGCTATATTTCAGTCAGATGTGGAAAATTTTTTCCCACCTGAATTTACGGACTTTAGTCTTGGCTGAACATATGAAGGGTGTAGGATACTGTCCCCTTATTACTGTCATAATAGGTGATAATGCCGAGTCTGACTAAGGCTGAGGCACTCCTCAGTGAGCTGCTCCCCATGAGAGCAGGTTAGAGGACAGTGCTCTGCAGTGACAGCCATGCTTGACTCTTGGACTTTCCATTTTCTGATGCCATCAGTTCGAGATGCTGCGGCCCGGCTGCCTAATGGGGAAGGTACCCGGGCAGAGATCTGTGAGCTGCTCAAGGACTCCCAGTTTCTCGCCCCAGATGTCACCAGCACCCAGGTAGGATGGAAAAGAGGTGGTGTTTGTTTTGTTTCAGAACGGATTTGAGAAAACTTACAAGGAAACATAAAATGTCATAGTTTTTTTTTTTTTTTTAATTGAATGAAGAAAAGGAAAGGAAGAGGTCCTGAGAAAGGGGAACAGTGATGACCTAAGACCCTGTGGAACACAGATTTCACTCGCACTTCCCTTCAGCTTCTATGGCTTCTTTGTTCCCCGCTCCTTCGGGGAGCAGCTCAGTCTCTCAGGAATCTTGGAGTGTTGCTAGGTGCTGCAGTGAGCCATCGGCAGTATGGCCAGCAGGCAGGAGAGGGTCTGTCACCTGCAGCTTAACACCTGGCGATTTGCCTCTGGTGTCTGAGTCTGACGGGTCCCTTTCCCTTTGCTCTGGTTCTCAGGTGAACACAGTGGTGAGTGGAGCACTGGATCGGCTGCATTATGAGAAAGACCCGTGTGTGAAATATGACATCGGGCGAAAGCTGTGGATCTACTTGCATCGAGACCGGAGTGAGGAGGAGTTCGGTGCGTTGAGGCCCCGAGCAGAATAGGGGTGCTTTTGGCTTCCTGCCCCAGGGCCATGACACTTCCCAGTGACATTCAGGCGGGACCTTGCCCGCTGGGGAGGCCACCAGCGAGGGCTTGGCTCCTAATGAAGGCACCCTGCTTACTGTGCTGAGGCTTACCACTCTTGTTTACAGAGCGGATTCACCAAGCACAAGCTGCTGCAGCTAAAGCGCGGAAAGCCCTTCAGCAAAAACCCAAGCCCCCATCCAAGGTGGTAAGTGACCTCTGAGGGCAATTGCCTTAGGGGTGTCATGGTGGGTGGCAGTGAGGCCTGCCTTGAACCGCAGTGCCGTGCCATCCTTTGGTGACTTTGGTTAAACTGCACCCACATTTCTCCTCTGCCTGTAGAAATCTGGTAGCAAGGAGAGTTCACTGAAGGTCCTCAGCAGTGGTCCCTCCGAGCAGAGCCAGATGAGCCTCAGTGACTCTAGCATGCCACCCACCCCGGTCACACCTGTGACCCCCACCACTCCAGCTCTGCCTGCCACTCCAATCTCCCCTCCACCTGTGTCATCGGTGAACAAAAGTGGCCCTACTACTGTCTCAGAACCAGCCAAATCTAGCTCAGGGTAAGGTCCTCCATTTTTTCCTCCAGCTTTCTCCCTCTAAAGGCCTTTTGGATGTGTGGCTTCAGTTGTTTGGTTTTTGTCATGTTCCCTTCCACCCCCCTCATTTCCCCATCTCCTTGCAGTGTTCTTCTGGTTTCTTCACCGACAATGCCACAGCTAGGAACAATGCTTTCCCCGGCTGCCAGCCAGACTCCACCAAGTTCTCAGGCCCCTGCCCGTGTTGTGAGCCACTCTGGCCCGGCTGGACTGCCCCAGGTACGGGTGGTGGCCCAGCCGGGCCTTCCCACTGTGCCTCAGCAGTCCACAGGGCAGACACAGACGCTGCCCCAGATGCCGGCCGGACCACAGATTCGTGCTCCAGCCAGCGCTCCACAGACCAAAGTCGTGCCCCAGGTAAACAGGGACAGCAAGCCTGGACCCTGCCATGGTCTCATGAGTCCAGTGGGCAGGCTGGGGAGGGACCAAGAAGCCTGACGCAGCAGCTCATTTAATATTCACAGCTGAGTAAGCATGACTAATAAGTTGTGTTTTACATGGTGGGAATCAGAATTTCGGAGCAGTTGAGTGATTTACCCAGGATTGTAATGTCAGGACACTTGTGGAAGTGGGATGTGTTTCTAAATCTCAGGCTCCTTCCATTTGCCTTTCATCTGGTCATGCCACTAACTAGTCGGGTAATTTTAGAGAAGAGTCTTACTCCTGCCTCAGTTTCCTTTACCCTAAAAGTGGTATAATATTTGTTCTCATTGTGTAGGAATAAAATGGGAGGTTCAGCGTGAAAGCTTTCTGAAAATTAAGATGCTCCACACAGATACAAGAACTTTACAGTGTCCACTTATGAGTGTAGCAAGCCTTAAGCTAGTGGTAGAGTACATGTGCTCTTAGAGAGACACTTCTGGCTGGGGGCATGCTGGGGGCAGCTTGGTGGGCTGGGCTGCATTTCGGTGTCTTATCAAGCTCTTGGTCTCACACTTGAACCAGACAGTTATGGCTACTGTTCCAGTCAAAGCCCAGACTGCGGCAGCCACTGTGCAGCGTCCTGGCCCCGGGCAGACGGGGCTCACGATGACCAGTCTCCCTGCCACAGCCAACCCCGCGAGCAAGCCAGCCACGAGTTCTCCCGGCAGCTCCGCTCCAAGTGCTTCCACGGCTGCTGTCATTCAGAATGTCACAGGACAGAACATCATCAAGCAGGTTGGTGGAAATCTCTGGGTGGATTCGACGCCTTTGTCCTAAAGCAGGACCATTGGAGATCTTAATGATTTGTAATCTTTGATCTTTAGCTCACGGGTATTTCAAGGGTAAGTTCCCTGATACAGTCTTTTAGATGCCAAAGATTTCTTCTATTTCTTTTCCGTATAATTTAGCAGTTAGTAGTTTCTGGATTCAGAGTAGATGTTTCATGAATTTATTTAATGACAATCTTGTGGTATAACATATACTTTTTTGGTGTTTTTGCTTATCTCTGATAACAGTAGGATACATTTGTACTTTCCTGCTTGTGAATGTGCAAGGATGATCATTGAATTTTTGAACAATTGGTAAATAGGGGGGCACTTGGCTGACTCAGTCAGTGGAGCATGTGACTCTTGATCTCAGGGTTGTGAGTTTGGGTCCCATGCTGGGTGCAGAGATTATTTAAAAATAGAATATTTTTTTTAAAATTACAAAAATCCCCAAAGAATTATTAGGCACAGTAGCAGTGATGTGCTTTTCAGGTGCCTGCACTGTGCTTTTATAGGTACTGTGTAATTTAATCCTCATAATGTCATGGGATAGATGCTTTTATTATCCTTCTTTTATACATGAAGAAATGGAGTCATCTAATGGTAAAATAATGTCATTGTTTTCATTGACCAAATATTTATTGAGTGCTTTTTTTGTGCCAGGCACAGTCCAGACTATTGGGGATGTAGTGGTGTATTCCAGAGACCGAATCCCTGCCTTTTTGGAGCTTATCTTCCCATAGAGCTAGGGGACAGAGCTGCTTCCGGGACAGGTGTAATAGCTAAGGAGAGCAGTAAACGGGGAGGGGTAGAGAGTGACAGTGTGCCATTTTAGCTAAGGCCATCTGTGCAGGCCTGAGGGGATGGCATTTGGAAGAGGGACGAAATGAGGTTAGAGTGTGCCATATTTGGATTATCTGGCAGCAGCATTCTAGGCATCAGATGAAGTAAATGAAAGTGCAGGGAATCTGTTGTTTTCACGTCATACGCTTGAGGAGCAACGGGAAAGCCATTGTGTGTGAAACTTATAGTAAGCAGGTGTGAAAGCATTCGAAGGGGGTTGCTTGAGAAGTTGGCTGTGGTTAAATCACATCACACTTTGATTTTAACTTTAACGTGGGGAGCCACTGAAAGATCGTGGGCCAGAATAAGTTGATTGGTTTATGTTTTAAAAGCTCTCTGGCTGCTGCGTAGGATGGGCTTCAGGGGACATGGAAGCAGGGAGACTGGGAGGTAGTCGAGGCAGTCCAGGAAGATGGTGCTGGCTTGTGTGCATCATCATTGGAGGTCGGAGAGGTGCTGGGATTCTGGATATATGGTTGGCGGTTGAGCTTGTGTGATTCTCCGGTGGGCAGATTAGGGGGGTCTGTTGAAAGAAGGGATTTGAGTGTGTCCCACAGCTTCGGGCTTGAGTGATTAGGTAGACTGTGATATCATCTCCCAAGCTTGCAAACACTGAGGTGCGGATACTGGAATTCAGACCTGGAGAACAGTGTGTTTATGAAGTCAGCACCTGTGTCGGCTGTGGAAGTGTGAGAGATGTGAGGCTGCAGGCGGATCACACTCTGCTTGCTTGACTGGCCACCAGTGGATTGGTGGCTGTTTGGGAATGGGTTCAAGAGAGAATGTAAGGTAAGGAATATTGGCAGTTTTTCAGCAATTCTGTTTCTGAAGAGAGCAGAGAAGTGGGGCTGGGAGAGGGGATGGCATGTGGAGTAAAGGAAGGTCTGTTGCTTCGTAGGTTGAGAAATGTTAGAGCATCTTTGCATACTGATGAAATGCAACATAGAGAAGGTCCTTGAGGCTAGAAGAGTTCATGTGTTACACATGGGATATTGACCTTAGATAGGAGTTGGTGTAGGAATCCAGGAAGTCTGGCTCCAAAGCCCATGCTGTGAACCACTGGTGCCATTGTCTGCTCTTGAAATTAAAGGTCATCATAACTGTAAATAAAAGACATTTTTGAAACAGTTGGGGAAATGCAAATATATATTACTAGATAGTATTTATAGATGATTATTAGGTTTTAGTAGTTGGGTGTGTTGGGGTGGGGGCTGTGGCCTAATACGTGATCTGTCTTGGAAAACATTCTGTGTGCACTTAAGAACATGTATTCTGCTCTTTGGGGATGTAATGTTCCATATGTGTGTTAAACCCATCTGGTCTAATGTGTAGGTGATTTTTTTTACTTTAAAAAAAAAGTCCTTTTCTAGGTTAGAAGTGTGTACAGAAGTATTGATCAGTAAAATGATATAGTGGTTTACTTTAAAATATTCCAGCTCCTCTCTCCACCCCCCCCAAAAAAGGAAAAGTGGGGCAGATAAAACAAGATTGGCAAAGTGATCACTTTGAAGCTGGGTACATGGATTTGTTACACACCATTCTCCACTTTTGTAAACATCCACCAGTTTTCATAACAAAAAGTTAGAAAAATATCTGAAGCACACACCCCCAGGAAATGGAGATTTGTCTCATTACTCTGCACAAGCAGCTTAGCACTGCGGATCCCCTTGTCAGTGCTCTTTCTTTCCTATCCAGGTGGCCATCACTGGGCAGCTTGGTGTGAAGCCCCAGACGGGCAACAGCATTCCACTCACAGCCACTAACTTCCATATCCAGGGTAAGGATGTCTTGCGTCTGCCGCCCTCTTCCATCACCACAGATGCCAAAGGCCAGACGGTTCTGCGAATCACTCCGGACATGATGGCCACATTGGCCAAGTCCCAGGTCACAACAGTCAAATTGACCCAGGACCTCTTTGGGACAGGAAGCGGCACTGCAGGCAAAGGCATTTCTGCTACCTTACACGTCACTTCCAATCCGGTCCATGCCACAGAGAGCCCTGCCAAGGCCAGTTCAGCTAGTGCCCCTGCGTCCACTCCGACAGGTACCACCGTGGTTAAAGTGACTCCTGACCTCAAGCCAACAGAAGCCTCAAGTTCAGCTTTCCGCTTGATGCCAGCACTTGGTGTGAGTGTGGCAGACCAGAAGGCGAAAAACACGGTGGCTTCTTCAGAAGCAAAACCAGCTGCCACAATCCGCATCGTGCAGGGCCTGGGAGTGATGCCCCCCAAAGCAGGCCAGACCATCACAGTTGCGACCCATGCCAAGCAAGGGTCCTCAGTGGCCAGTGGGTCTGGAACTGTCCATACTTCAGCGGTGTCCTTGCCCAGTATGAATGCTGCTGTGTCCAAGACTGTGGCCGTGGCTTCTGGGGCTGCCAGCACGCCCATCAGCATCGGGACGGGAGCCTCTGCAGTGCGGCAGGTCCCTGTCAGCACCACGGTGGTTTCCACATCCCAGGCTGTGAGTAACACGGGGAAGAATAGCCCTTCTCCTTAGGGAGCTTCTCTTTTTAGGAACGGAAAGTACACCCGCTCTCTATTGCTTCGTTTGACCCAAACAGGCTTACTTCCTAGTATGCTTATTTAAGCCTACTAGCTAGCCTACTAGCCTAGCTTTTTTTCAAAACAAATTTATGAAGTAGTGTATGTGTTCGCTCTTATAAAGGATTAAAACGTACAAAAATACTTAGAGTAAAAGATAAAATTTTTTCAATCACCCTCTACTTCACTCTTCATGAGTGCTCATTACTACTGGTATTTTGGCATTTATCCTTCGAGTCCTTTTCCTGAGCGTTTTCATGCAGTATGTACACATAGTTTGAAAAGAAATCCCTGTGAGAGACCTTAAATCTGAGTACTATTCTGTGCTTTGCCTTACTTATTTAAAAATATATCTTGGGCATTATTCTAGATCCCCTGTAGATATTGATAGCATTCTTTTTACTGATACATGGTAATCCTGTATCAGTGCATATTCATATTTTACTTTTCTAAGAAGCAGTGTGCTTGAACCTCTGTTCTGTTGAAGACCAGTGCTACGGTGAATGCAGAAAAGCATCTGTGGAGTGGAGGATGCTAGAAGGGGGCAGGGATACACACGGAAAGCTTTGTTAACACCAGTCATGCAACCAAAAAGCTCACACCACCTTACACTTCCCTTGGCAGCTCTCCTAACCGATGCTGGGCATCCTGGGATTTGTTGTTTTAACTTTATCTAACTGGTGAAGAGAGTTCTTCTGTTTCATTTCTCTGATCTTTAGAGGAGTTGGGCATCCATTTTGCCATGTGCTGTCCAGGGGTAAATAAATCTTTGCCAGTTTTCTTCTGGGGTATTTGGCTTTTTCCTGTTGTTTGAGATGGCTCTTTATTTCTTCTGGATGTTATTCTTGATATGTGTAGAAAATACTTCGTTCCAGTCTGTCCTTTTTTAACCTTGGAGCCTTTGCTCTACAGGTATTTTATCGGTTTAGATCTATCAACATTTTCTTTTATGGTTCCTGGGTTTTGCGTCTTGTGCTTTTCTTACTCCAGGGAATAAAGATATTAGCCTTCATTTTAATAAAATATTTTCAGGGTTTTAGAAAAAGTATAGTTGATAATGCATTTGAAATATGTTCTGTGAATGGCATGTTGTAGAGATGTCATTTTATAGTTCTTTCTTTATTCCAACATCACTGATCAGTTTATTCCTTACTCACTAACTTGAAATACTACACTTATCATAAAGCAAATTCCCATATCAACATAGGTATGTTTCTGGGTGCATGTTTTTATTCTTTAGCCTGTGGATAAGGAGCATTCTTCTGTAGAGTGGGGTGCATATGCACAGTATTAAACACAGTTTTTACTTTTCTAAGCAACATATATAGTAAATCCTCAGGAATCTGGATAAAAGCCAGAGTGGTAGAGGAAGGAGGACATTAGTAAAACCAACCAGCCAAAAAACCCTGAAATATAGTGTGGCTTAAAAGAAAATATTTATTTAGGTTCTCATTATCACAGAAGTTAAATTAAGGAAAAAAGAAGACAGTGTGTACTTGATCCACTTTTGTTTCATTGAATCTTTCTCCTAATACAGAAACGTAGTAAGCCCATGGCATCTACTCCGTCACAGCCCAAGAGCCTGTGAGGGGCACGAAGCATAAAGCAATGCTTTTTTTTCCCGGTCTATTCAGCAAGTTAGGCTGGTCACAAAGGGACGATTCCAGCTGGTGTTACGGTGGTCTGAAGGTTGAAAGCAGCTGAGGCATTTTTTTTTTTCTTTTAAGATTTTTATTTATTTATTTATTTGACAGAAATCACAAGTAGGCAGAGAGGCAGGCAGAGAGAGAGAGGGGGGCAGGCAGCTCTCAACTGCGCAGAGAGCCTGATGCGGAGCTCGATCTCATGACCCCGGGATCATAACCTGAGCTGAAGGCAGAGGCTTTAACCCACTGAGCCACCCAGGCGCCCCAGCTGAGGCATTCTTAAAATAAAAACCATAAGTAAATCCACCTGTAGATACCATCTCAAGTTATTCCCTTGTCTGTTGACATCGTTGAGCTTTCTGATGGGCTACAACTTGTGAATCAGCTGGAGATTGGTATCGGGACCTGTGACACACAGTTTTGTACCTGAGTGCCTGGCTTCTTGAGAAATAGCTTGCCCTTGGGAAGTGTTGATGCCCTTTCTGAGTATCCTAATGACCACCCCTCTTGAATCTTTTTTTTTTTTTTTAAGATTTTATTTATTTATTTATCAGTCAGCAGAAGCACGGGGAGCAGCAGGCAGAGCAGGCAGAGGGAGAAGCAGGCTCCCTACCGAGCAGGGAGCCTGATGCAGGACTCAATCCCAGCACCCTGGGATTATGACCCGAGCATGACTGAGCCAAGGCGTCCCTTGAATCTTTTTTTAAGGATTTTATTTATTTATTTGACAGACAGAGATCACAAGTATGCAGAGGGAAGCAGGGGCAGGTGGGGGAAGCAGGTTCCCCACTGAGTAGAGCCTGATGCGGGGCTCAATCCCAGGACTGGGATCATGACCTGAGCCAAAGGCAGAGGCTCTAACCCACTGAGCCACTCAGGCGCCCCTTGAATTATTTTTAAAAACCAGATTTACACAAGATTTTACTGTGTTTAAATTTTATTACCAGCCAAGGGTTAAGAGGCACCCCTGAACATCGGTGATTATGTGAGCTAATCTTCGCCATCCTGAAATTTAAAGACTCTAGGCCTGTTCACCTTCTACTTTGTTCCTTTTCGGCCTTTATTGGCTTTGGGGTTGGACTTTTCACTTCGTTGAGTTTATTATTAATGTCCCTTAACTAACCTCTCTTATCTCTGGGAGAGAGGGAAAGCACCTGGAAAATTTGACCTGTTCCCAATCTAGCATGCCGAGCTGCATGCACCGCGCCAGTGAGCCTGCGTTCCAGGGAAGCAGGACTGTGCACTTTAGTAACTGCCGCGTGCCTCTGTCGTTCGTCACACTTCCTGCAGATAGTAGTTGTGTGCCAAGTATCGGGAGGTACATGGATGATTGAGAGCCCATCCTCTATGGAGCTCAAACTCCTACTATGCTTAAGTGAACATGAGGCTTCTCTTTGCAGTTTAGTACACGTTTTTATGCTGATGGCAGTGGTTATCTGTGTTTGTTTGCTGCTTTAGGGTGTGTGAAGGAGGATGGTTAATGTCAGATGAGACCTAAATAGAATATATGAACACTTACTACAGCCTATCGGCAGTTTTAGGAGAAATACTGGGCCCCTGCAGAGAATAGGAAATGAGAGCATCGGGGCGCTTGCTCCTAGCTAGTGGCCCAGTAGGTGACACTTGCCGTGAGCCTGATTTCTTTTTTTCTTTAGGGGAAGCTGCCCACGAGGATCACGGTTCCACTGTCTGTTATTAGCCAGCCTATGAAGGGCAAAAGTGTGGTCACGGCCCCCATCATCAAAGGCAACCTTGGAGCCAAGTAAGTGCTGGCGTGAAGGGCAGGGCTTCCACATGGCTCCCTGCCACACAGGGGAAGGGCAGCTCATGTTTCTGGGGCTTTTGGATATTTCTCCTTTCTTGTGCTCATTAACATTTATCGAGTACCTAGTATTGTTTTTAGGCACTGGGGAAACAGAGCCGTGATTAAAACAGACAAAAGGCCATGCTGTTTTCAAGATTACATCATAGGGGGAGGAGTGAAATAATGGAGTAAAATACCATGTAGCATGGTGAGACGTACTATGGAGAAAAAAGGAGGGGAATGGGAAGTGCTGGGATAGGTTGTGCTGGTGCTGTGGCTCAGATGGCAGTTCACAGTGTGGGTGTTAGGGAAGGCATCATTTTGACACTGAGCTCTGTGTTACGGTAGTTCAGAGGAGGAGGACTTACTTGGGGGCTTTGTGTGGTCCTGACCTAAACAGGGATAAGGGGCATGATGAAATCAGATAGTCTCAAGACAGCTGTCATGGAGAAGAGTTTGTTTTCTGGAATGCACATTTCCCTGGAGTCCTGTCCATTATTTCTCCTGATCTGGATACAGTGTCAGAGCCGTTGTATTCAGAGCACTGAGGGCCTTGGAGCTTTATGGGAAGCCTAGAAGCTAGGAGAAAGGTGGTCTCACCAGCTGGTTTCTATTTCAGTCCAGAATGCAGGAAGTTTCGCAGGACTGCAGATCTCCCTGTCACCCTTAAGCATGTGGCCTGCTTCTGGGCCAGAGGTGACACCTTGCCTATCATGACGCCTCACCCCTGCTTTCCCTCCACAGCCTCAGTGGGTTGGGCCGCAATATCATCCTCACCACCATGCCGGCGGGTACTAAGCTCATTGCTGGCAATAAGCCTGTGAGTTTCCTCACTGCACAGCAGTTGCAGCAGCTTCAGCAACAAGGTCAGGCCACACAGGTAAGGGCCAAGGAGAGCTGTCGGCCATACCAGACTTCTCTCCCTGTCACTGTTTCTTTGCAGCTGAGGGGCTCATCTGTGACCTCCTAACCGGACCTTCTGTCTTTGTACACAGGTGCGCATCCAGACTGTCCCCGCATCCCATCTTCAACAGGGAACAGCTTCTGGTTCCTCCAAAGCAGTCTCCACTGTCGTCGTGACCACAGCTCCATCTCCTAAACAGGCACCTGAACAGCAGTGATTCGGGGAGAGAGAGATGGTGTCCGTGCACGCACTCACGCATGCCCGCCCGGTTTGCCCTCCTGGCTGAGACGAGGGGAGCTGGGAGGCGGCGGCGTTCTTCTCAGCTTGTCTGGTTGGGGAAGGCTGGCAGTGGCGTGACGGCATCCGTGGCCTGGAATCTGCTGCCATACTCCACGGTGGAGCACTCCGAGAAAAGTCCCCGCCAGACTTCCCGGCGCTGTGCGGTTGCGATCGGGAGAAGCTCCTCTGCAGGGTGGCGTGAGGTCATTGTTGTGCCACACGAGCCCCAGTTCTCTTCCTAAGAGCCAGACACCAGGGGCAGGTTCATAGCCACAGAGTGTGCAGACCGGCAGGAAGCCATGTTCTCTGTGGGGATTGGATTTTCTAGCTTCTGCTCTTCTCTGTGACTAGTGGTCTAGATAGGAGTTTTGTGTCCAGAAATTTTTATGTAACTTATTTTTTTAAAGAACCTGTTGTACATGTTTATCCAATAGAAACTTGGGCTTTAGCCCTCTCCCCCCCCGCCCCTCAAACTGAGGACTTACTCTTGACCATAATGAGAGAATAGCAGGATTCTTAGTAACTTGGTGGCTGACATGATCACTGCATAGTAGTGGGGAGGCTCCAAGGTGGTCAGGAACCCTAGGGAGCGAGAGAGTGCGGGTTCCCTGAAATGGTATGAATTTGGCACCACCTCATAGAGATGAGGCATCAGGATCTTGATTGTGGTCCTTACCTTCACCTGCTGACTTTGTCCTCCTTGTCAAGCCTGTTCAAACCAAAGTCCAGAGTCAGTGGACAGAGTAGGCAAGTGCCAGCAGAAACGCTGCTGTCGCAGCTCCGACGTTATTACGGTTCAGAGATGATAGGTTTGCTTTGCTCCAGAGCAAGAGTCTGCAAACCACAGCCTCGGGGCTGGCTACCTGTTTTTGTAAATAAAGTCTTATTGGAACACAGCCTGTGGCCATTTGTCTCTGTACCATTACCCATGGCTGCTTTCAGTGAGAGGCAGACCTGAGTCATTGCCATAGAGTCTATGTGGCCCTTAGGCCTAAAATACTTATATCTGTAGGCCCTTTAGGTAAAACTTTGCTGACTTCTGCTCCAGAGTAGAGACAGTAAGAAGAGAGTGGTGTGCACACCCTGCAGCTCGGTCTTAGGTCAGCTGGGATTTACCAGTCTTCTCATCCTGGCTGTGTCACCAAGCTCTAGGCAGAGTTCCGAACAATACTGGAAACTGTCAGAAGTAATTAAAGCCCTGGTTGTTAACAGCATAGGCCTCTTTTGTGTGGGAGCAGGGGTTGGATGGTGGAGCTTTCCTGCAGGGTCAGAGCTTCCTTGTCTCTCTTGAGAGTGTCCAGATTATTAAAAACATGTCTTTAATCTGTGGAAATTCGGTGATGATCTTTTATGTGGTCTGGTGAGGAAGTGGAGTTAAGGTGCAGAAAATCTCAACGGCCTAGTTTAGAGGGGGTTGCTTGGTGGTTCCTAGTGCTGAGATAGGCTGCAAAGGTCAGAGTGGCTGGTGGCTTTCTAGACCTCAGATTTGATTCTTAAAGCAGTTCTATAAAATAGACATTCTTCTCCCTCTTCTGACTTCTCATCCCTGTGACAAATGGCAAGTCTAAGTTGAGGTTAAAGAGAAGCAAGATGTACATCCAGTCTTCTGATTCTATGTCAAGTATCCTTTTTGCTGCCTTCCCGGGGGAGGGTGGCTGTGATGTGTCCTGCTGAGAAGTGGGAACAAGTTCAAGTAACTTGTTCAAGTAACAAGTAAGGGTGGTAAGCCCCAGTTACAGAGTGCGGATGTGAATTGGCTGAAGGGTGACTGAGCTTTTGCTGGTGATCGGGGGCTGGCACAGAAGTCAGACTAGGAAGGGGAAAGGTAGGGATGCCATGAAGAAGAAAAATGGCCTTTTAGCTGAGTCGAGGAGAGGGCATCTGTTGTTTCCAGTCCTTTGATATTTGCATGTCATTGTTTCCTAGAAGAGTCCACCTGACAGTTTCTAAATGAGAAAATGGTAGACATCTGAGGGACCCTGTCTCAGGTCTTTATTGCTGGTTAAAACACACCCTTCCTGAAGTTACTTTTCAAGTGATTGTAGGAAAGTAGTTTGGACATTCAGCCCCAGCCCTGCCTCCTTCTTTTGTTTACTAAAGTCACCTGGCCGTGTCTGTCTCCTTAGTGCCTGGAGACCTCCACCTGCGTGCTCAGAGAACAGGGACTTTTCAGGATGCTAGCATAGGCCTGGGTCCCTGGTGAGTATGTTTCGGTATGGCCTGGCCAGTCGGTGGATGCTGAGGAATGGCAGCCCCTGCTGTAGTTGTTCAAGGGATGTGAGCAGCATTTGCATCAAACATGGTTCCTTGGATACAGACAAGGGTCTTGTAGAGATGTGGGAGCTATGGTGGATACTTTGGGGGAACACGTCCAGAAGAACATATGGGAACAATTGAGCCTGTGTACCTAAGATTCAGAGGTTGGTACAGTTATTCAGACTGTGTGCCTAAGACTGACTTGGTGACTAGCACTGTGATGGGTTTGTATTTTGATACCACTTCTAAGATTTTTCTCCAAGGTAGATGAGTTCCATGAAGGTGCTGTGAAAGGGGCATCACAGCAATCAGTGTTTTCTCTCTGATCTTCACACCTCAGCCCCTCACTCTGGAGAAAATACTACATTTCCTTACAGTGTGCTGCACTGTCTTCGCCCCTTCCATCCGCAGAGGAGATCTTTACATGCAACTAACACTGTAAGTAGGTTCTTACCCCATGCCAGTCCCTAAGAAAAGAATGTGTTTTATGTTAATTGCCCATAATGGGTCCTCCAGTACTTACTGAATGGATGTTTGGGTTCCTACTTAGCAGGCAAATGGAAGTGGATCCTGAAAGGCAATCCACAGGTTCTCTTCTCATAATTAAATCCCAGTTTCAGGTAGTTAATTTTTAACCCCTTAGTTGTGAACTCAGTACTGAAGTGCTGGCTAACCGTGGGAGGTCAGCTCTCACGTAAGTGCATTTCTGCCAGACAGCGCACAGTGCTTCATGTCGAAGATCTCTGCTGTATTTGTATGAAGTAGTGGTCTGAAGTAGTGGTCGTGGGGAGGGGGGTCCTCTGTCCAGAAGTAAGCTGGCTTTGTAGTCCTAAAGGCTGGCTTTGCAACTTTGTAGCTCTGTGACCTTTGGCTCATCAGCTTCTCTGCAGAACCAAGTGTGCTTCCATTACAAGTGGTTGTGCAGGTCACATGGGAGACAGTGCCTTTCAGAATGAGGGGAGTGCTGTACACACAAATGTTACTGTTGGTCTGGAAGACCTTTCCAGCTTGTCCTAGCCCACTTCTGTCAGTTTGTGGAACTTAACTCTCTGTGTTCCTTTGTGATTTTGTGAACTTTGTGCTTCCTGTTCTCTATGCCTGGAATGTGCTTTTTCTACAGGGCAGACTCCCCATCTGCTCCCTCCCTCGTATTTCACGGTAGTTGCACTTACCCCTCATGGCACCAGTCACTCTGTAGGTAACTGGTTGCATATCTCTCCCATTAGACTGAATTCCTGGTTGGACAGGTATCTCAGTGATCCTTCCAACCATTTCCATGCTGGTGCAAAGCAGATGTTTAATAAATATTTGTTGAAGGAAGTTAAAAAACAAGAAACATCCAGAACCAACATTACAGTATTGAGACTTTACATTACTAGTTCAAGATCCACATCTTCTGCAGGATTCTTACCCTCTGCTTTCAGCTATATTTAAATTCAAGGTCTTTAGTAACCTGCCTTTTTCTCTCTACCTCATTATACAGACTTCCTGTTAGCATCTTCTTATTAGAGTACTTTTGAGGACCCAGAACATCTATGTTCCAGCTCTCAGCTGGGCCACTAACTAGCTTCCTAATTCAAAAAAAGAAAAAAAAGTCACCTTTGGCCCAGCATCATCACTTATCAGTAGTATTGCAGTATTGTGGAATATTAATGGTTAATTAGGAAATGTTTAACAAGTAATATTTAAAGTACCAAAGCTTGTGAATTTTTACTTTAAAAAAAATGTGCTAGAATTGCATCTTTAAAATAAAGGCAGTCTTGTTTACTTAATTTCTGCTAAGAAAGTACCTGTTTTCTTGAGAGAAAAAGGAATAATTTATCAAAAGCAGTATTTTCTGTTGGATTCATATCCTGGATTCATCCATGAGGCCACATCCTATTCTGAAACTTTCAGAGTCTTTGATTTCCCTTCATATGGGAACATAAATAAGGGCTTGTTGCTTCATTTTTCTCTATGAAGGATACCATAGCAACAGAGACCTTAGTTTAATGAGAAGGTGCGAATGTATAAACCCTGCAGACCACAGCAGGCACTGAAAGGGAGATGAGCTACCTCTTTGCACACTCTGGCATGTTGTACTCAGAGGGGCACATCCACCCCGCACTGGTGACGGGTGGCCTCCTCTCATTCCTCATCCGAGCCACTCAAGAGGGCTGTCTGGTAAGTGTGATCTGACTTCAGCTTCTGAATACCAATGATTTCTCCTCCGGGCCTCTTTAACCGGGTCAAATGGCTGTAACAGAGCAACAGTAAAAGCACATGACATTAGCTCTGAAGTCCCTTGTTCTCTCAACCAAGGACATTAAGGCATCCATTGGTTCTTAAAGCATTTTCTTTACATGTCTGTAAAATACTGTGGCTTTCTGTATATCTCACTTCTTGGACACTATTCACTGGTAGATGATTAATAATATTTAATGGTTAATGTCATAACAGACTAAACATAGGTCTCCTATCTCCCACTTTATTGTTTCACTGGCCAGACAGTAGAACTAAAGGGAAAGTGTGACCTTAAGCTCCCTTCTGTTTGGTGTGTGTGTGTGTGTGTGTGTGTGTGTGTGTGTGTGAAGTCTATCTGCTTTGGGGAGGGAGATTGGAAACTAGAAAAAATGAGGGGCAGCTACAACAGAACTAATTACTAGCATACCCCAAAAATCATTCGCTCCACAGTTCAAGGCCCTGTCTGCTGCTGACTCAGTGGGTGACTTCGATCAAGTTACTAAGTCTTTGAAGCCTTGGTTTCCCCATCTGTAAAACCTTAACAGCACATACTTCATAAAATAATGAGGATTCAGTGGGATAATAGACGTGCGGTTCTTACCGCAGGGCCTGGGACAGTGAGTACCTGGGAATGGTCAGCTATTCTAGTAACCTCTGACGAGCACTTGAAAGCGCGCCTGCTGTTACGGCACTGTCTGATTGCCACATCTCTGGGAAGGAGGAGGGGCAAATCCAGGAATAAGGTGATGGGTTCAAAACAATGGCAGAGTGGTGTCTGCAGTCCAGTACTGATGCCTAATTCAGAGTTTTCCTTCAAGTCTATCAGAACTGCCTTTAAAACCTGGGTCTGTTGGGTTACTATGACAGTCCTTTAACTTCTCAGAATCTCACCACCCTTATCCGCAGCACTGGGCAGATAGTTGGCTCTCAAGAAGTGGTACAAGTTAGCACTGCTTAGTTATGGAAGCTCAGTCACTGGAAATAAAAATGATGTAGTGTAATGGGTTTTGAGGATTAGGGGTTGTTAGGAGGAAAAAAACTAGACAGAACTTGTCTTCCCTTGGACTTACCAGAAAACGAGCGAGTAGCTGATGGCCACAATGCAGAGGGCAGCCAAGTAGTGCCAGCAGAAGCACATGGTGACGAACATTAGGTTTGCGTGATCTTTCTGGTCCCATTCGGGTCCTCCAAAAGGTGGGAACAGCACAAACCCGATCTGGTGGGTTATACAGAGAAGCTGGCCTTAGTTGCTCCTGAGAAGCGAGCCCACTGCCTCCCCACACTCCCCCCATTGTCCAGATCTCCCCCACTTGGATCTCCCCCACTGGCTCATCTTCCTCATACCTATACTGGAGGCAGAGAAAGGCAGGAGGATTACTCTCTGGGTGTAGCATGAGCTTATTTAAAGACAACATTTCAGGACATCCATTTCAGGCAAGTGGAGCCTGTAACAGTGTCTGCACCACAGGGCAGATGGGGTGTTCTTTAATATGCTCGCTCTGTGCTGTGTGGTTCCGGCCGTTGATCCATCAGTAAGATGCTACCGGATGAAATGACTTAAGGGGAGGGTAGGCATGGGAAGAAAAGTTGCCCTTCGGAGCTCTTCCTGTGCTAGCCTGGTGGGACCTGCCTTACACGAGCTCAGCGTGGCACCTGGAATCCATGCGTGTGAAGAGCACCGTTTTTCATACCTGCCAGAACCAGGTGCCCTGAAGAATAACGAGACTGGTTCGGAAGAGCTGCAGCACGATATTGTCCCGAAGGATCACCTCTACGAAGATGCTGAAGGCCCCTCCGAACACGGCGCACAGCAGGAGCGAGTGGATATGCTGGTCCAGGGGTGGGCGGTTATGGACGTGGTAGTAGAAGAGGAAACCTGCACAAAGCAATTTCAGCCACCACGGATTCACTGCTTTCTGCTCCAAAGGCTTCATCTGCACTGTTCCCATTCCTAGAATGCCCTCCTACACCTGTCTCAAAGCTCGATCTTTCAGCAGTTAGGAAGTCAGCTGATACAACATTACAGGGCTACAGCAGATTGATTTCGTGTTACGTACCAAGTGGATCTGTGCTGCAAAGGATGGATCCTTTAAGTAAATGCCTTCATGCAGCTGCGTAGGTGAAACAGGTTGCTGATTTGTGACAAGACTGTGCGTGTGTATTAGAAGTTCAGTTTTGCCCTCATTCAACCTTTCTACTCCCCCAGCCTTCTTGAGGTACGGAATTAGGGGAGGTTGTTGGATTACAAAATGCTTTTTCCTTATCCCAGTTAGTGTGAGTTCTGTGGGGAGAAGGGGAGCGAGGGTTGTGATGGAGTCCAGAGAGGACCACACTCCAGGGTGGGAGGTGGAGTGCAGTTTCTCTTCCCCGAGCAGAGGGAGTTCTGATGCGGGGTGGCATCCGGCCAGGTTTGGGAGAGCTACTGTGTGTGTGTGTGAGTGTGGATGTGCACACGTGCAACCATGATCGGGGAGGGGCTAGGGAGTTTATGCACAGAGAGATCCAGAGACTTGGGCTAAAAGCCTTGTGTTTTCATGGGCTGTTTTACGGACTACATCCCCTGTATCATCCAGAGCACAGGACCCAGTCCTGTTCAGGTTTCTGAAATTCAGAGATTGGGGCTTTCTGGGGGAAAGTTACTGTATTTGCAGTATTTCTGGTCTTTTTATCCTGATCCGTCATAAACACAATTTGTCAGTCTCTTGCTTTGTTCTTTTTCCCATCCGCACCACTACGTTACCTTCGGTGAATGTCGCCACGGCCATAACCAGTCTGTCCAGCCCCAGGGGAACATGGCTGACGAGGCAGGTGAGCAGATCCACGATCCCCGAGACGGCGAAGAATAAGTACATGGTGCTGTGCTGCCAGTTCATTAACTTCACCCACCCGCTTTCGTGGTACAGGTGGAGGTGGGGCCCGTCGGGAACAAACTGCTCTGCCAGGATCCCTGTGGGGGATGAGAGCAGAGCATGAGAGGGAGGAGGAGCTCAGCACAGACGAAAACACCCTCGGTCACGAGTGAGGTTGAGACACGAGGGTGAAAGTGGCCCACACTATACTGGGCCTACTTTGCTCCCTCAGATGCAGCTATTTCAGTGCAAAATGAGGCTTTTGCCGGGGAACCTGTGTGGACATCTTGCCTTTGTTCCTTTGGGGATGGGATGCGGAGAGGAGCAGCAGTAGAAACAGCCACACAGGTCCCCAGGATATTTGTTTGGTGACTGAGCTGAAAGCAAGGCACAATTACTTCGGTGAGAATGTCGCTGATGCATTAATCTTTGGGCTAAGTGAGCAGTGAAGGAAATCCTGGAACGAAACCATTAGGTTGAAAATAAGGGGACCCGAGCAAAGACACACTGGTGGTGGAGATAGTGGAGTGTGTCTGAGGGGGTGAGGGGGGAGAAGCAGCTCCCGGTGCGTGGTCATCAGGGCAGCCTTCGAGTGAGTGGTTTTCCTGAGCACAGAGTGAGCTCTGTAAGCTGTGAGCCCTTCGCGTAGCTTTCGGTCTCCGTAACCTAAATACTGGGAGAAGCAGGTGGAGGCACGTCACCGGGGTTTCTGTGTCTTAAAAGAGGCAACCCTTTGAGACAGTGGCTCGTAGTTCTTAGCCCTCCTACTTCATCATCTGTTCTGGAAGGCAAAAGATTGGCCTTTATGCCCGGTGCCCAGAACGTTCTTGGGGCCTAGAATAATGCTTCATGACAACATTCTGGACCCTGTTCCCCAAACGTTTTTCCCTTAAACCCAGCCCCTTCCCAAATTTATATGTGAAGGGTCAAGGAACTGATGGCAAGGACCGGGGGAAGAAATCCCCCTGACACTGGAATGGGAGCTCTGGGAGGGCAGGGACTCTGCTTGGTTCCCAGCTGTATCCCCGAGACCTGGAATAGTGAGTTCCTGCTGGGTAGGAGCTCAGGAGATCTCGTTGGATGAGCAGTGGTTTTACCCAGCGAAGAGGCCAAAGACTTTTCTACCTCTTTTTCTAGGCAACACTGATGCTGTCTTTAGCATTTAAGTTGTGTAGTTCCCATCACTTCTTGACTCCAGAAAGATGAGATGCCCGAATGTCTGCTTGGGCGATGGGAAAACCCAGCGGGGCTGAGCAAAGCAAGCTAGGTGCCTCGGCTCACTCCAAGAGGGGCTGCTGGTGTTGCTTCAGCTCCTTCTGAGACGCTGTGGGCCTAAGATGAGAAGCAGCAAAATGCAACTGCAGAATGAAGTCCCCTGTTACCCCTATGATGGGCGGATCCTGAGGAAGAACACTGTTTTCTACTGTTGGCACTGCGGGCCCCTTCTCATGTGGCCATGAGTGGAGTGGAAGGGATGACGAGTCACCATGGAAGTGCGTGGGTCTAAACTCCATTAGTACTTCCCTAATTCATGTACATGAGCTTACTCTATTATCTTTTCTATTATTTATGTTTTATCTATTTCATCAAGTAGGTCTTCTATTCCTACAACTTAGACCTATGTCCTTCTAGGGCAAAGAATGTCTATTTGGTAGTTTCTCACAGCGCACTATGGTGTAAAGTGACGAAACTTGGATCACAATAGATACTATAAAATATTTAGTGGTGCACTGAAAATCCTTGTTTTGTTAACTGTCAGTGGAAACATTCCATTTCACAGAGTCCAGAAAATGGGTTAAAGTGGCTGGGTGTGGTGGGGAGAGCCCTGGACCAGATGACCCCCTTCTTACCAATGACTGAAAACAAGGTTCTGATTGCAGCTTCAATGATCTCGAGACGCTGTTGGTAACGAGTCAGTCGGCTGCTTTTCCCCTTCTGGTGAAAGTATATCAGCGGGTACTTTACTGACCACCACAGCCCAACTATCAAGAAGAAACTCCCTGGGAGAGCGTGGCCCTTAAAGTTCGCCATTGTGTTCTCCGGCACCTAAGAAAATAGGGGACAGCTGTCATGTGGCTGAACGAAGAAAACAGAAAAGGATATTTTGGCAGGAAACACGATATGTGACTGAGAATTCCAAATCATAAGCCCAGGGAAGAAGGCCCCCCCTCATTCTCATGGGCAGGCGTTCAGCAGATAAGACTTCAAGGGCATAACATGAAGGCTTATTTTATGAGAATGACTATTCCAACCCTGGCCGTCAGGACTTCCACCCCTGAGCACTGGCTACATGGTCTGTTTCACATCTGATGCCCTTACAATTGAGCATCTCACCCTTCCTTAAGAACTTTCCCAAGTTTTAAAAAACCCTTATCATTAAAAACAAGTCAAACCATATTCAAAAGGCTTCTAATGGAAAGCAGCAGCCCTGTGACCCTTCCCTCCCCACCTACTAGTGAAATCACTCTGAACCCTTTCCACTATCTCTTCTGGTATTTGCCTGTAGGATTCTCGTGCATTTGTGCAGGCTCCCATTTGCTCGTTCGTCTCCGTGGGGCCTTGTCTGTCAGCTTCCTGGAGCTCTCCCTCCTCAACCCTCACGGGCACCGCAGTCACATGATGTTCATTTGCTTCAATCATCGGTTTCATTATTATGGCACTGTCGATCCAAAGTCCTTACCGCGGATGATAAGCCCTACATGATCCCTGCTATCCCTTTGACCTCTCCGACCCACCCCTCCAGCCCCACGCCACAGGGTCCCTTCCCAGGCCTCCATTCCCAAGCACAGACAGCTCCTGCTTCAGGGCTTGAGCCGTCTGCTATTGCCAGCAGGCTTTTCACAAAAAGCCAACAGGTCTCCCTTCATGTTTCTCAAGTCTCCATTCAAATGTTACTCTATTCCCAGACTACTTTGTGTAAAGTAGCAGGCACATCCCATTTTTCAATCCAGGTATGCTTTTTAAAAAAATTTATTCATTGTATGTTTATTATTTACAGCTAAGAACTACCTACCAAATGCTATCCAGCTATACGTCTAAATTTTCTTTAGAAACATGGATCACTATCTGATATTACATATTGATTTTTTTTTAAAGCATCCAGCTCTATCCACTGGAATGTAAAGTCCCTGAAAGTAGGGATTTACTCTGTTTTGTTACTGCAGTTAGCCCAGTGCCTACAGGGGGGCCTGAGTAAGCACTCAAGCATTTGTGGAACAAATACATGCTCATCCAAGTAGTATATTACAGGGTACGTTTTCAGCATTTTTTTTTTTTTTAAGAGCTGTTGTAGGTTTACAGCAAAATTGAGAGTAAGGTAGATTTTTCACACAGCTTTTGCCTGCACAGATGCATAGTCTCCCCCATTATGGATATCACTCACCTGAATGGTGCTTTTTAAAATTACTGTTTTAGTCATCATACAGTACATCATCAGTTTTTGATGTAGTGCTCCATGATTCATCGTTTGCATATAACACCCAGTCTCCGTGCAATCTGTGCCCTCCCTAATACCCACCACCCGGCCAACCCATCTCCCCTTCCCTTTAAAACCCTTAGTTTGTTTTCTGGAGTCCACAGTCTCTTATCATTCATCTCCCCCTCTGATTTCCAACCCCTTCATTTTCCCCTTTCTTCTCCTAATATCCTCCACGCTATCCCTTGTGTTCCACATATAAGGGAAACCATATATTGACTTTCTCTGCTTGACTTATTTCACTCAGCATAATCCCCTCCGGTTCTACCCATGTCGATGGAAATGGTGGGTATTCATCCTTTCTGATGCCTGAGTAATATTCGGTGATTTTTTTTTTTTTAAACCAAGGATGAATCCACACTGACACATCATCATCACCCCAAGTCCACAGTTCACCTTAGGGTTCACCTTTTTTTTTTTTTTTTAAGATTTTGTTTATTTGAGAGAGAGAGTGCAGGTATTGGGTAGGGGTGGTGGGAAGGGCACAGGGAGAGGGAGAAGCAGGCTCCCCACTGAGCAGGGAGCCTAATTTGGGGCTCCATCCCAGGACCCCAGGATCATGACCTGAGCTGAAGACAGACGCTTAACTGACTAAACCAGCCAGGTGCCCCTAGGGTTCACTCCATGTTGTGCATTCTGTGGGTTTGGACAAAAGTATAATGACATGTATCCATCATTATAAATATCACACAGTATTTTCACTGCCCTAAAAATTCTCTGTGCTCTGCTTGTTCATCTCTTCCCCTCCCCCACCCCCCACACCACCCCTTTTTACTGTCTCCACAGTTTTGCTTTATCTAGAATGTCGAAAGTTGGAATCATAAAATATGTAGCCTCTTGAGATTGGCTTCTCTCATTTAGTAATACGCACTTTTCTTTTGTGTCTTTTCATGTCTGGATGTACCACAGTTTATCCATTCACCTACTGTAGGACATCCTGATTGCTTTTAAGATTTGGGAATCATGGGGCACCTGGGTGGCTCAGTTGGTTGGGCAACTGCCTTCAGCTCGGGTCATGATTCTGGAGCCCGGGGTTGAGGCCCACATCGGGCTTACTGCTCAGCGGGGAGTCTGCTTCTCCTGCTGACCTCTCTCCTCTCATGCTCTCTCTCTCTCACTCTCTCAAATAAGTAAATAAAATCTTAAAAAAAAAAAAAAAGATTTGGGAATCATGAATAAAGCTGTTACATCTGTGTGCAGGTGTTTGTGTGAACATAAGTTTTTATCTCCTTTGGGTAAACACAAGGAGTGAGACTGCCGGATAGTATGGTAAGTGTGTGTTTTGTAGGAACTGCCAAACTGTTTTCCAGAGTGGCTGTACCACTTTGTATTCTCACTAGCAACATATGCAGCTCACCAGCATTTGGTGTTGTCAGTGTTGCAGACACTGAATTTGGCCATTCTAAGAGGTATGTAGTAGTATGTCATCATTTGAATTTGCAGTTATCTGATGACATACTATGATGGGGAGCATCTTTTCAGATGCTTATTTGTGTATCTTTGGTGAAGTGTCTGTCAAGGTTTTTGACTCATTTTTAATTTTTTTTTCTTCAGTTTTAAGAGTTGTTTATTTTGGATAGCAGTCCTTTATCAGATGTCTTTTGCAAATACTGTCTTCCAGTCTGTGGCTTGTCTTCTCATTTTCTTGATTTTGTCTTTTGCAGAGCAGAAGTTTTTTTAATTTTAACATATAATTATATATAGGAAACACAGTTGCCATGGTTATCATTATTATAGGAATCAAATGAGACAATGTATTATAAAGTACTTTAAAAAGCGTATTACAAAATGTTTTTATAAACATTTTTATAAACATTAATTTTAGGGGTGCCTGGGTGGCTCAGTTGTTGGGTATCTGCCTTCAGCTCCGGTCATGATCCCAGGGTCCTGGGATCGAGCCCCGTCTTGGGCTCCCTGCCCGGTGGAGAGTCTGCTTCTCCCTCTCCCACTCCCTCTGCTGTGCTCTCTCTCTCTCTCACTGTGTCTCTCTATCAAATAAATAAAATCTTTAAAAAAAATTACTAATTTTAATGAAGTCCAACTTACCAGTTATTTCTTTCATGGATTATGTCTTTGGTGTTGTATCTAAAAAAGCATCACCATACCCCGGGTCATCTAGGTTTTCTCTTATATGTCTTCTAGGAATTTTATAGCTTTACATTTTACATTTAGATCTATGGTTCATTTTGAGTCATCTTTTGTGATGGGTAAGGTCTGTGTCTAGATTAATTTTTTGCAAGTGGATATCCAGTTGTTCAGAGCTATTTGTTGAAGAGACTGTATTGCTTCATTGTGTTAGTTACCTTGGCTCTTCTGTCAAAGATCAATTAATTGATCAGGGTCTATTTCTAGGCTCTATATTTCTGTTTCATTGATCTATTTGCCTATTTCTTTGCCAATACCACAGTCTCTTGATAACTGTAGATTTATAATAAGTCTTGAAGTTGGGTCACATGAGTCCTTTGTTCTTTGTTCTTCTTCAGTATTGTGTTGGCTATTCTGGGTCTTTTGCCTCTCCATATAAAATATGAAATAACTTGCTGGGCTCTTTTCTTTCTTTCTTTCTTTTTTGAAGATTTTATTTATTTATTTAACAGAGAGAGCACAAGTAGGCAGAGAGGCAGGCAGGGGTGGGTTGAAACAGGCTCCCTGCTGAGGAGATAGCCCTATGTGGGACTCCATCCCAGGACCCTGAGATCATGACCTGAGCTGAAGGCAGAGGCTCAACCTACTGAGCCACCCAAGTGCCCCAACTTGCTGGGCTCTTGATTGAGATTACATTTAATTATTAGTTGAGTCAGGAAGAACTGATATCTTGACCATATCAAGACCTTGTTTTCCTATCCATGCACATGGAATATTTCTCCATTTATTTAATTCTTTCGTTTCATTCATCCAAGTTTTGTGGTTTTCTTCAAACAGATCTTGTACTTACTGTGTTAGTTTTACACCTAAGTATTTCTTTTTGGGGGGTTGCTAATGTAATGTGTTTTTAATTTCAAATTCCTCTTGTTCTTTCATACCTTTTTTGTTCCTCTTTTCCTTATTTACTGCTGTCTTTTGTGTATAACATAATTTGGATGTATTATTCTAATTCCTCTTTTCATATTTTTAAGCTATAGTTTTGAAAATATTCTTTTCTAGTGCTGGCTCTAGAAATTACGGTATGCATCACTGTCTACTTAGGTTAATATTAACTTAATTCTGGTAAAATATAGCCATTTTGCTAATTTATAGCTCCATATCCTACGCCCTTCATCATGCCATTGTTGAAATATGTATTAATGATGAAGAAATATAAATTTATGTATATAACATCTATATTATAAACCAACAGCATTACAATTATTGCTTTAAATAGTCATTTCAAAAAACTTCTTAGTAAGTTTTTAATTTTAATTCCAGTATAGTTAACATATGTGTTATATTAGTTTTAGGTGTACAATATAGTGATTCAATACAAAAATATGTTTGCATATCATGCTTGTGCAGAGGCCATGTTAATCTTCTCTGTATCATTCCAATTTTAGTATCTATGCTGTTGAACTGAGCACTGAATAGTCTTACATTTTGCAGGAAATAGAGACGGATATATAGCCTTTATATTTAATTACGTATTTAACCATTTCGAGTGCTCTTCATTCCTTCCTGTGCATTTGAATAATACTTTAATCTCATTTACTTCCAACAGGAAGGAGATCCTTTAATATTTCTTATAGATCAGTTCTGTTACCAATGAATTCTTTCTGTTTTGTTTACCCGGAAATATCTTTATTTCATTTTCATTTTTGAAAAATAGGCTGGATACAGAAGTCTTAGTTGGCAGTTTTTCCTTTCAACATTTTGATTATGTCATTCCATTGGCTTCTGGCTGATGAGAAATCAGCTATTAATTATATTGTTATCCCCCAGGGAGTTACTTTTCTTCCTGCATTCAAGTTTTTCCTCTTATCGTTGGCTTTCAGCAGTCTGACTCTAATATATCTTTTTGCAGTTCTTCTGTGTTTTGTTTTGTTTTATTCTTTGATCTTGGCTAAGTGGCTTGGGTCTGTAGTTTAATATTTTTCATCAAACTTGAGAAGTTTTCAGCCATTAATTCCTCAGTTATCTTTTCTGACTCCCCCCTCTCTCGGCCTCCCCTTCCCTGCTCATTCCCTTGTTTAACTCAGAGAGCCAAGGATTTTCAACCCCGGTTGCCACCCTAAATTGCATCTGTTTCTCCTGGCAGCAAAACTACTTGTTTACATAGCTAGCTCCACATTACTTCACAGACCTGTACCCCTGGGGCAAATAGTACATTATATGTCAATAAAAAAAAAAAAAAAGGAAAAATAAGTCATTGACTGAGTGGAGGTGTTAATGGCAGCAGCCTCAGGCAAAAAGCCCATGGCCTCCAACTGCTTTGCCTGAAGATATAGTAGCTTTTCAAAAACAAAAGCTGCTGTTGGGAGTTTAGCTGACTTACTCCATAATACCGCTGTCCTCTCCATTTTGTGTGGGCAAGTGGCCAGCAGAGGCCTTGAACTGGCACGAGCCCGTCCTGCGAGCAAGCCCCAGAGATCAACAGCAGAGTCTATTCATGCTTCCATTACCGGAAGGCTCTCTTCTCATTCCTTTTAAACCCTGTATTGATCAACATTTTAAAAAAGCCTCCGTTTTCATTTAGTGTTCAACACAGGTCCCCTTCATGATCAAGCCTGTTCTACTCCCTTGTTTTCTTAGCCAGAAGTGCAGAAAAACCAGCTCTGCAAATCCTTCCTGTCCTTCCCCATTTTTTGAGGAGCAATACCCTGAATGAAGGCAGAGTCCTTGTCTGTTCACACCAGTTTGTCAGGCTTCACCCTCCCTTTTTACCTGGTTTCGGATTCACATCAGTGAATGCAGGGCCTGCAGCACATCTGTAGACACTATTTCTGAACTTACTTATGCTACTTGGAAAGCTGAGTACCTTGATTTGATGAGGGAGAGGAGCAGGGAGGTAGATTTCTTCCAGTAACCAATTAGTAGATTACTTTACTTGATTAGCTACCTCATAGGACATGTAGTACAGATATAGGATAGGTCAGTTTCAATAAAGAGGAAAAAGGAACTAACTAACTTCAAATTAAAAAATAAAAATTTAGACTTCTAATAATTTGGATAACACCATTCAAAGAGGCTAAGTCCCCGAGGAGTCTAGCTTTAAAAAATAATAATTTAAAAATAAATTAAAAAGCAGATGTTTAAGGGATAGGTCCTTTAGAATTACACTCTAAAATACTTCAGAGGTACCTGGGTGGTTCAGTCAGGTAAGCGTCCAACTCTTGATTTTGGCTCAGGTCTTTTTTCCCCCTTTTTTAAAAGTAGGCTCCACAGGGCTTATACTCACAAACCTGAGATTTAAAAAAAAAAAAAAAAAAAATCAATCTAAGGAAAACCCACAGAGAAAACGTCAGAAAGTGCTTCTGCAAAGACAACCTTCCTTTCTTATTTTAATATATTTGCTCTTTTTTTGATATTGCACTAGCTACAGTGTGAAGGGAGGGCTGAGTGTTTTGGAGAGGTAGTAGCTTTAAGTTACAGCTGACAGCTGAGAAGCCTAGTGGTTTGGGTACCTTTTCATGTCCTGTCTTAAGGAGATCACTGGACCAGGAACATCATTTGCATAAGAGGTTTGACATGCTTTTCCTTGTCCTCCTTCTCTTTAACCATTTCCCTCCTCTACATTCTCTAATTTTAATTTGAGCTAAGTGAAATGGAAGACAAGTTGAACATGTCCAGAAGAGAAAAAAGAGGGAAGAGTAAGGACGAGGAGAAGACAGGGAAAGAGGAGGGCTGGAGAGTCAGAGAAGTAGAGGGAGTGAGCAGAGCAAAGGAGAAATTATGCTTGATGCGGTTTGCCTGTAGTTAAAAATAAAACTTGATATGGTGCCTTTTGCTTCTTAATAAAGCCCATATTTTCCCTTCTTTTAGATGAAGAAAGTAGGGAAAGGATGCAGTTAGATGAGTGAGAGAATCAAAAATAAGGAAATCAAATTTTATTTTCTTCCTTGAGTGCCTGGGCTTAGCAACCAGCACTCTCTAACATTAGAACTAAGGACTTGGCATTCATGGAAGGGGGGTTGGAATTAAAGCCAATTTCTCCCAATTTGAGATGACAGGATACAAATATATAGATTACCAAATATCAGAGAACCTGGACCTCTTCTTAGTTCTAGCCATCCATTTGACTTAGTAAATTATGGTTTATCTTCACGATGGGAAATTATGTAATCATTAAAAAGAATGAATTAGAGCTATACCAGCTGTACTGGAAGGTTTTCCATGAAAGAGTTGGCTGAGACAAGCATGATGGAAAAGAATACTTATAATATGACCCATTTAAAACAAAATAAAACAAACAAAAACAAATAATATGAACCATTTGGAGCAACAGTGGTACTGTCCTGCATATGTATATTATATATGTGTACAGGTATCTGACTATATGAACAGGGAAAGCAATATGGAAGGGTACTTTGAGGGTATGTAATACTATATATTAAGTATGTCTGGCTCTCTGTCTTCTGGGCACATGGTATGATTGCATTTTCTGGCCCCCTGTGGTTGGGTGGGGTCTTGGGAATTGTGGGCAGAAACATGTGATTGCCAGTTCAAGGACTCCCCCCCCCACCTGAACACATTTCCCTTTACCACGTTACTATCAATATTCATGACAGTAGCTCTTCTAAGAGCCCAGATTCCAGAGTGAGGAGACATGGAGCAGAGCCCCAAACAAGCCATGATGAACACATGGCATGAGAAAAATAAACGTGTAATGAGCCACTAAGCTTTGCAGATTGTTTTTATCCAGCATTACCTAAATTGTTATGAATCATACGGATGTACAGGTAGGACATGTTATAGGTAGGACATGTACAGGTAGGACATGTTATAGGTAGGACACTCAGGCTTTTGCAGTTTCTTTAAAAAGATATTGGAAAGCTTTACTATTTCAAGGGAAGAAGTTATGATGTCATGAAGAATGGCAGAATTTGTACCAAAAAGTTGCAAAAGACAATTTTGGCAAATTGTATCTGCAACTGTCCTGACTCCCCCCCCCCCTTGTCTTTCTGATATCTGATAGACACATTTTCTCTTTCGAAATGGTGCCTGAGTTCTTCTACCTCCACCCTACTGCCCTGCCTTAAAAGGCAGCAAAATTAAAATTCGAGCAAGTGGGGGGTCTGTTTGTTACATTGTAAGGTTAACCTCTAGGGCCATTTCTCCAACCCCCCCCCCCCGCCACCGCTGCATTCTCAACAGTGGCGATGTGTCTGTGGATACTTCTGGTCATTGTCACAAATGGGGGTGATGGCAGTGTTGTTCGCATCCAGTGGGTAGAGCCCGGAAGTCCTGCTAAGCGTTTTGCAGTATGCAGGACACCCCCCACGACAAAGCAATTCTGCAGCTCAACTCTCAGTAATGCTGAGGCTGTGAGACCCTGAGACCCTGATCTATTCTAGGATAGCTCCCTATCTTGTTTACTTTCTGAAGGAAGCAGAGATCCGGCTGCCTTTATTTGTTGTGTATGTCACCACTTATTAGAGTGTTCTACCTTCAAAACTGTTTATGGGGCATAAACTCACTTTCCTAGAAATTATCTCCCTTGCTTGCCATGATGCTCTTTTTGTTTGTTTTTAAGTAACAGCTTTATGGAGATATAATTCACATACCATTTTTTATCTACAGTATAAAATTCAGTGGTTTTGCATAGATCTATGGAGTTGTACAATCAATCACCACAGTCAATTTTAGAACATTTTCATACCCACAAAAAAATTCCCCTAACCCATTAGTGACTCCATTTTCCCAAGTCCTCTTTCCTAAAAGCTCTAGGGAACCACTAATGTACTTTTTATCTCTACTAATTTACCTATTCTGGACATTTTACATAAATTGAGTCAAACAACATGTAGTTACTTGAGACTGACTTTTTTTTTTTAATTGTTTAATTGCTACACCCAGGATGGGGCTCGAACTCACAACCTCAAGATCAAGAGTCACATGCTCTCCCAACTGAGCCAGCCAGGTGCCCGCAGACTGGTTTCTTTCTTTTTGCATCATGTTTTCAAGGTTCATCCACGTTGTGGCATGCATCGCTACTTATCCCTTTCTATGGCTGAATATTTCATTGTATGCATATAACGCATTTATTGGTTTGCTGGGGCTGCCGTAACAAACCACACTAGGTGATTTAAAAAAAAAAATTATTTTCTCACAGTTCTGGAGGTTAGAAGTCTGAAATGGAGGTGTTGGCAGGGTTGGTTTTTTCTGAGGCCTTTGTCCTGGGTTTGAAGATGGCACACCTTCACATTTATCTTCCCGTGGTATGCGCCTGTGTCCTCTTCTTATAGGGCAACAGCTAGATTAGATTAGAGCCCTCCCTGATGATGTCATTGTAACTTAATTATCTCTTTAAAGACCATGTCTTCAAATATAGTCACCTTCTGAAGTACTGGAGGCTAGGACTTCAACAACATATGAATTGGTGGGGGGTGGGGAGCATAATTCAGCCCATAACACCCCATTTTATTTATCTGTTCATCACTTAATTCACAGTTCCATATACTTTTATAGATTTAATTACTAAACCACTACAAAAGACAACTCAGATGTATCTAAGAAGACACTCTGAAGGTTTCAACAACTTTGCTAAGTGTTCCTTCTTTGTATTCCTGGGACAGTTTTTCCTAATGAATCTGAAAGTCACCCTCATATGGTTCTAGAAGTCTTAGTGCTTTCTTGCTATTTCTCTTTTTCTTTTTTCAAATAATAGCTTTGTTGACATATAATTCATATGCCATAAAATTCAGTACTTCAAAGCATATAATTCAGTGATTGCTGGTATCTTCATAGTTGTGCAACCATTACCACCGTCTGATTTTAGAACATTTTCATCAACCCAAAGCCATCATTCCCCATTTCCTCCCAATCCCTCTGACCCTGGCAACCACTAGCCTCCTTTACGTCTCCATGGGTTTGCCTATTCTAGATATTTCCTATAAGTATAATCCTATAGGACTCTTTTTTTTTTTTTCTGCCTCTTTCACTTAGCATGGTTTCAAGGTTCATCCAATCTTGTAGCATGTATCAGTGCTTCACTCTTTTTTATTGCTGTTGTTATTTCAGAGGGAGAGAGAGTGCAAGCAGGAGGGAGAGAGAGGTTGAGTAATGCTCAAGCAGACTCCCTGCTGAGTGGGGAGCCCAACTTGGGGGACTCTATCTTATGACCCTAAGATCATGACCTGAGCCTTTGGAAACCAAGAGTCCGATGCTTACCAACTGAGCTACCCAGGCACCTCCATTCATTTTTATTGTTGAATAATACTCCATTGTACAGATCTGGCATATTTTGTTTAGCTATGCATCTGGTTTTTAAATTTTAATCTTTCAAAAATCTTTAAAAATACTTATTTGAGGGGCACCTGGGTGGCTCAGTGGGTTAAAGCCTCTGCCTTTAGCTTGGGTCATGGTCTCAGGGTCCTGGGATTGAGCCCCACATGGGGCTATCTGCTCAGTGGGGAGCCTGCTTCCCCTTTTTTCTCTGCCTGCCTCTCTGCCTGCTGTGATCTCTCTCTGTCAAAATAAATAAATAAAATTAAAAAAATATATTTATTTGAGAGAGCGGGAGCGAGAGAGCAAGAGAATGAGCACACAGGCAGGAGAAGCAGTAGAGGGAGAGGGAGAAGCAGGCGCTCTACTGAGCAGCGAGCCTGATGCAGAGCTGAATTTCAGGAACCTGGATCATGACCTGAGCTGAGGGCAGATGCTTAACAGATGGAGCCACCCATGCATCCCAGAAGCTTTTGATTTTAATGAAGTCCAGTTTACCTATTTTTTTTCTTTTGTGGTTTGTGCTTTTGGTGTCCTAAGAAACCACTGCTTAACTCAAAAACATGAAGATTCACTCCTGTGTTTTCTAAGATTTTTACAGTTTTATTTCTTACATTTATGTCTATGATCCATTTTAATTAACTTTTGTATATGTTGTGAGGTCATGATCCAACTTCATTTTTGCATATCCAACTGTCCCAGCCATCTGGTGAAGAGATTCTTTTCCCCTTTGAATTGTCTTGGTGCCTGTCCGTTTACGTTTCTACTCTTGAAAATGGATTTTGTCAATCTTCAGAGAAGGACCTTGACTACAATAAGGTGAAACTCTGGTGAAGAAAGAGTACTTCAACTCTTATGACACATATATTAAGTATTTTAAAAGAGTGTGCAGAGTTATGACAATGCAAGGAGGACTCTGACTCACCCCGCAAGAAATAGGAGAAAGATTATAGAGGGAAGTGTCCCTAAAACTTCCTTGAAAAACAGGTAAGCATAGGTAGGGTGGATACAGTGCCAGGCAGAGCAAATAGTACATGCAAAGGCGAAGAAGCAGGTGCAGCTAATCATCCATACAGTCAGAGTTAGCCAGGTAATGTTGCTTACTCTCTTCACCCTGCTATTCCTACCTTCTTTACCAACAAAGACCAAATGTCACTCTCTTCCATGGGTCGAATCCATTAACCCTTGAAATTATCTCAGAATGGGAATGAACAAAGCAGTATACTTCAAGTCAAATAAGCCAAACCTTGGGGTCCTGTGTGCCCAAGGGTCTCTGGAAATGATATGAACCAACTCACAAATGGGCCTGAGGAAGGTTAAGTTAGAAAAGATGCAAGTCAAGTTTTATGTTAGTTCGGGTGCATTCAATTTCCCAGATTTCCCTAAAGGAAACTGGGTTCTTACACATTCCTTTAAGAAGAAATATAGTCACATAATAGAAAGAACATGAACTATGGAGTATAGATCCTTCTTTTGCTACTCCTGCTGGTAAGAGCTTGCGTAAGTTCCCTAACTTCTCTGGATTTCAATACCCCCTTTTCCAAAACAGGGACCTCAACAGAAGCATCTTGTGAAGATTAACTGAGAGTTTCTAGCAGCTAACTAGAGTGAGTGTTTAACAAATGTTAGTTTCCTCTCTTCTCTGGTATTCTTATACTTATTCCCACAACTAATGGGGGGAGAAACTTGGGCTTCTCTCTTAGCGGAAGTATAATTATTGAACTAAGGCTGTTGTCCTTTGCCTTTGGTACTTATTTCCAAGTGGAGAGGGAGGAATCATATGGCACATTTGCTGATCCTGGAGAAGGTAGCCGTTGAGTATCTTTTTTTTTTTTTTTAAAGGTTTTATTTATTTATTTGACAGTGAGAGAGGGAACACAAGCGGGGGAGCGGGAGAGGGAGAAGCAGGCTTCCCACTGAGCAGGGAGCCCGATGCAGGGCTGGATCCCAGGACTCCGGGACCACAACCCAAGTTGAAGGCAGATGCTTAATGACTGAGCCACCCAGGCACCCCCGTTGAATATCTTTTTAATAGGAATGGGATGTGTGTTTGGTCAGTAGGCAAGTAGGTTATGGGGAGGATACAGAATATTACTTTACTCCACAACACGGTTTTTATACTTTTTGAATCTATTCTTGCCAACAGAAACACTCAGATGGCTTCTGGTCTGAGTTTACTTTGGAATATAACCAACCCTACCTGACTCAGCTTTCTGTTACTCTGCAAATAACAAGCTTAATACCCCTCCTTCTTCTATGAGCTGCTTGGTAGTAAGATGCAGAGAAAGCAGAAGTACAGAGGTGAAAGTTCTCTGTTGCCCACAGCTGCTGTGACAGTGAACTTCACTGAACTTCAGGCAGAGTGTACCCCTGCTTTACAGTACCTGAGAGCCCTTATGTCACTCTGGAAGCTATCACTCTTTTTAAAATTTCATAACTACTACTGTCACTGTTATTTTCTCTGTAAGTGGGTAGGTGGGTCCTTGAACAACTGGTCAGAAGGCATAAGACCAGAATAAGAATCTGAAACTTGTCTGGCATGAGTTCATGAGCTATGGAACAACATTCCATGAACTTAACATGGTTTCAAGGTTCATCCAATCTTATAGCATGTATCAATGTGTCATTCCTATCAGAGCTCAGTTTCTTTCCAGCTGAGTTTGATTTCTAAGCGAAAGATGGTCTTAGTCCTGCTTTCTTTCTTTCTTTCTTTTTTTTTCCCCTTCATGTGATCCTATTAACTAGAAGACTCTGTGCTGGGTGATGAGGAAATAATAAAGTGAATAAGAAATGACCCCTCCTAAAATTTGTATGGACCCACAAAAGATCCTGAATAACCAAAGCAATCTTCAAAAAGAAAAGCAAAGCTGGAAGCATCACAATTCTGATTTTAGTATATGTGCTGTGGAAGTGAGCACAGCATCACAATTCTGAACTTCAAGTTATAGTACAAAGCTGTAGTAGTCAATACAGTATAGTATAGTCATAAAGATAGACACAGAGATGAATGGAACAAAATAGAAAATTCAGAAACAAACCCACAATTATATCATCAATTAATCTTTGATGAAGCAGAAAAGAGTATTATTGGGAGAAATATAGTCTCTTCAGCAAATGCCATTGGGAAAACTGGATGGCAACATGCAAAAGGATGAAACTGGACCACTTTCTTTCTTTCTTAGAAAAAAAAAAAGATTTTATTTATTTATTTGACAGACAGAAATCACAAGTAGGCAGAGAGGCAGGTGGAGGGTGGGCAGGCGCAGAGCAGAGAGCCTGATGTGGGACTCAATCCCAGGACCCTGAGATCATGACTCGAGCTGAAGGTAGAGGCTTAATCCACTGAGACACTCAGGTGCCCCTGGATCACTTTCTTATACCATACACAAAAATAAATTCAAAATGGATTAAAGACCTAAATGTGAGACCTGTAGCCATAAAAATCCCGAAGACAGCACAGGCAGTAATTTCTCTGACACTGGCTATAACAACTTTTTTCTAGATAGGTTCCTTGAGGCAAGGGAATTGCAAGCAAAAATAAACTACTGGGAGTACATCAAAATAAAAACTTATGCACAGTGAAGGAAACAATCAGAAAAACTAAACCCCGACCTATGGAATGGGAGATGGTATTTGAAAATGACATATCCAACATATCCAAAATATATAAGAACTTATAAAACTCAACATTCAAAAACCAAATAATCCAATTTAAAGTGGGCAGAAGACATGAGCAGACATTTCTCCAAAGAAGACATACAGATGACCGACAGACACATGAAAAGGTGCTGATCATCACGCATTATTGGAGAAGTGCAAATCAAAACTATAATGAGATATCACTATACACCTGTCAGAATGGCTAAAATCAACAACACAAGAAACAACAGATGTGGAAAAAAAGGAACAATTATGCACTGTTGATGGGAATACAAACTGGTGCAGCCACTCTGGAGAACAGTATGGAGGTTCCTCAAAAAATTAAAAACAGAGCTGCCCGATGACCCAGCAATCACACTACTGGGTGTTTACCCAAAGAATACAAAAATACTGATACAAAAATACTATTCAAAGGGATACATGCACCCCATGTTTATAGCAGGATTAAATAAGTACAATAGCCAAAATATAGTAACAGCCCAAGTGTCCACTTCATCCATCCAAGTGATGAATGGATAAAGAAGATTGGTATCTATCTATCTATCTATCTTATATATATTTTGGCTATTGTACTTATTTAATAAGTACATATTTTGGCTATTGTACTTATTTAATAATATATATATCTTATATATATACATGAAATATATATTTATATATACATATATGTATACATACAATGCAATATTACTCAGCCATAAAAATGAGATCTTGCCATTTCAATGACATGGGTGGGACTAGAGAGTATTATGCTAAGCGAAATGAGTCAGTAACAGAAAGACAAATATTGTATGATTTCACTCATATGTGGAATTTAAGAAACAAAGCAAAAAAAAGAAAAAAGAAAGGCAAATCCAGAAACTATAGACTCTTGGGGTGCCTGGCTGGCTTAGTCAGTTAAGTGTCTTTGGCTCAAGTCATGATCTCAAGTTCTTGGGATCAAGCCCCGCATCAGGCTCCTTGTTCAGTAGGGAGCCAGCCTGCTTCTCTCTCTGACTGCTGCTCCCCCTGCTTGTGCTCTCTCTTTCTCTGTCTCTCTGACAAATAAATAAAAAAGGAAAGGAAAAGAAGGGAAAGGAAAGGAAGGAAGGAAGAAAGGGAGGGAAGGAGGAAGGAAGGAAGGAAGGAAGGAATTATGGAGTCTTTTTTTTTTTTTAAGATTTATTTATTTATTTACTTGACAGAGAGAGATCACGAGTAGGCAGAGAGGCAGGCAGAGAAAGAGAGGGGGAAGCAGACTCCCCGCTGAGCAGAGAGCCTGATGCGGGACTCGATCCCAGGACCCTGAGATCATGACCCAAGATGAAGGCAGAGGCTCAACCCACAGAGCCACCCAGGCGCCCAAAACTATAGATTCTTAACTATAGAGAACAAATATGGTTACCAGAGAAGAGGTGGGTGGGGGATGGGTGGAATAGGTGATGGGGATTAAGGAGTGCACGTGTCATGATAAGCGCCAGGGGATTAAAATAAAAACTTAAAAAAAGAAAAGAAAAGAAAAGAAATGACCCCTCTCCTTGAGGAGTTTATAATCTAGTATGGAGCTATATACTTGTGAAAGTTTGAATGTCAGGAAATATATGGATTGTAATTCTCTAGTCACAGAGGGGGCTGGCATTACAGTTGGGCCTTTCTTGATTGCCTCTTTCAAACTGTCATGAAAATTAGTCTTAGTGGAATCTTGAATTAAAAACTGAAGAACATATCTGGGCTAAGTTCCATGAGTTCTCAAGAACTAATAAAGAACACTGGCCTCTGAGTCAGCTGACCTGGATTCTAGTCCATGTTTTGTTATGAACTTACTTTGTGACCTTGAGCAAGATATATAACCTCTCAGGATCATAACTTCTTTGTTAAATGGTAGTTTGGAAGAGGTTCTCTCCATGGCTTCTCCTAGTTCTAAAATCACTTTCCATGTTCACCCCTAACACAATACAAAAAATGAACTGAAACATGAAAAGGACAGAGCAAGTTCAGACATGAACATGGGGAGAAAATGGAACTAAAGTTGTGGATATGACCAAAGAGGACAAGCAGTCACTTCTGCGTACATTACAGCAGGAGGGGGCATCCCTAGACTTGAAAGGCTCGCTTATTTTTTAAGCACCAAGAAACCATTTCTCATGTATTTTTCCTTCCTTCTGTACTATCAGTGAACGTGCCTGGCATTTAAGTCAGTGAACAAGATGGATGCTGGGCCTTCTACTGCATTCAGCAGCGCTTCTGGACACATGCAAGGTCTTACTCCCATTTCCCATAGACTGGTGTCTGAAAACTCGTCCCTTCCCTCAGAGCTGAGTTCACTCAACCCTAGGTAAATCTTTCCTCTCATTCCAGGAAAACAATCGAGACTACAAGGCACCAATCATCTCAATTTCCTTTTCCTCACCTATGAATTCATATCTTTCTACACCTATTCTTCTCAAATTCACCTCTCTGATAGGCCAGTCTTCCATCTGTGTCCTCTGGGTCTACTTCTATTACTCAGGAACTTCTCTCACTTGTTGTTGCTTTCTTCCTTCCAACTATGACCAGGCACAAGGCTTTTCCCACACAAAATAACAAAAGAAATCAGGAAAAAGAAACAAAAAAAAATCTGCTTTGACCCTGGCTCTCTGAAGAACCACTGTGTACCTCTTCCTATTTACTATTTCAAACATAAAAATAACATAGCTAATGTATATAAAGAGTTATAAAGAGTAACTTAACAACTGTGTCTGATGACCCAGCTTAAGAAAAAGAACACTACTAACATCCTTGGAGCTTCCTGTTGACACCTCTTGATGGCTTTTCCCCTTCCTCCCTCTTGAGAAATAAGCATCATTTTGAAATGTGTGTTCAGCATTCACTCACTTTTGTTTTATTATATACTACATACTTACTACATATATTATCTCCAAACAAAATACAGTTTTACAAAGTTTTTAACTTTATATATATTTTTTTTCTCAAAATATGTGGATCTTTTTCTTACCATCTCCCCTAGTCCAGAGACAAAATACCTTTGATAATAGGTCTACTTATAGATAATTAAAAACAATTTCTAATATTGAAATTCTTTGACAAGTCAGTAAATTACTGAAATAAATTACCACTTACATGAAATTTTCTTTGGATAGAAAGGAATTTTGATGGCTTGTGTAATGCAATCAAACATTGTCAAAATCATTTAAATTTCTTGGAAAAACCTGGAAATACAACTGTTTTCTCCATTTATTGCTCCTCCTTCTCCACCATGACAATGAAATGATTCATAGATGTCACCAAATGTTCCTCATACTGTTTCAATGAAATCTTTATGTTCCTCATACTGTTTCAATGAAGTCTTTAATATATCACGTGAATAGACTTCTCTTCTGTTCTTGTGTTGCTCCAGTTGAAGACGTCACTTAGTCACTTACTTTCGGAATTAACCTTCTGTTTTTGGCTTTCATGATACTCTTCTGTCCTGGCTCTCTTCATCTTCTGTAATCTTCTTCCTCTACTTTGACTTCCTCTCCTTTGACTCCTGTCCTGTCTCTTAAACCCTAGCAGACTTTGGTCCACTGTTCTTCTATAGATCTTCTTCTTGCAAGAACACACACACACACCCATAGTTCAATAACCACCTGCACACTGATGACACTTATCTCTAGCCTTGACCTCTTCCCTGAGTTTCAGACTCATATATCTAACTACCTGCTGAACCAACACACACACACATAAACACACAGATTCTTCTTAGACATCTCAGAGTCAACATGTCCCAACCTGAATTCATCATCTTCCTTCCCCATCAATTTGGCTTCTGTTCTGTATCTCAAACTCAGGTAATAGCTTAACATTCAGTCATTCCTAAAGTCAGATTCCTAAGACTCACCCTAGACACCCCCTCATCCTCCACTCTGTCCCACAGTATTCCAATTTCACAAGAGACTAAAATACTCTGCTCATTTTGCTTCTCCAAATTTTCTGGTGTTCTGTTTCCTTTCTGTTCCTACAATAGTTATCTCATTTAGGCTTTTGTTGTCTTTTGCTTTGATTACTGTAATGCTTATAATCATGCCTTCCATAAATCCTCCTTCCACTCTGCTACCAGAGTCATCTGCTTACAGATCTTACAATCTGACTACACTACTATAAAATTTAAAATATTTCATTGACTAACCACCACACCGATGTAATCCGCCCCTTTTCATGGCATATACCCAGAACCTGGCTCTTAGCCTGTCCCTTGAGCCTCATTTCCCATTTCTTTCCACCACAAACCTTATAGTATACACTTTGTTCATGTTATTCCCTCTACCTTTTTCAGTTTTACCATAGTATCTTACACTTATCTTGATTTTTATCACTTAGCTTGTTATATGAAAATTACACATTTACATGCCTTACTCACAAGACTATGAGTACCTCAAGAGCAGAGATCTTATCAGCTTCATCTTAAACTTCCCATGGCTTAGCACAAAACCTGCCATATAATAATAGTTCTTGATCTGAACTGAACTGATTCACCTTAGCTGTAATCCTGAATCATGAGGAAACTAGCTCCTAAATCCAGTAATTAGTAAGGCTGTGGCTAACATTACTTTTGCATATGATTTTTAGAGCTAAATGAATCCTTCAGAGATCATCTTGTACTATGCCTCTTAGACCCATGTATGGTTAAGCCAAAATATATCTGGAATCATATGACTCACAGGGTTATGATCCTGGAGTACCAATATCACTTTAAGATTTCAGAAAAAATGATCTTCAAGTTAAAACAAATAGAGATGTATTTTGGGGTAGCATATACTTTTTTTAGCATTAAGAGAGACTGTAGCTTAAGCCATCCTAATTTCATCCAAGACTCCATGCCATGAGAGTATAAGTTCTGTGGTGAGTAATAGTGTTTGAGAGACACTAATCTACCAATCACTATTTTACAATGATCTTGTAGTTTAGCTCTTGTTCTAGAGTCTTCTATATAAAAACAAACAATCCCAGTGGGAACAAAGCATAGAAACAATTCCAACAACAGCCAGAAGAGAGAGATTCTTCATTCTGCAACCTGGGTTAGTTTAAAAAGATGTCTGCTTGGTAGTCAGGGTAGGTCTTTTGAAATTAGTATGTCACTGTGCTTTCTGCAAAATATACCAGAGGGCAGATGAAGGTAGGGGAGAGGAGGCAGAAAAACAACATTATAACAGAACAAAGAGAAGGTCTGGGTCAAAGCGGGGGTCAAGGAGTGGGAGGAAGCAAAGGACAGTATAAGTGAGGCATTGAACATGAGGGGAAAAAAGCATTCAAATAGAACTGTTGTTCAAGATGGTACCAGACTTAGGGTGTTTGGTGATGACCTAAGAAATTATTACATCTTCAGTAAGATGATATAGGGAGTTTTACCCCCGGAAATTATACCTGGAGTCCTGGTAGAAAATCTTCCTAGTCTGTTTTTCAACACATCTATACATCAAATTTGAGAAACAGAGGAAACAGCAAGGGGACCATTAGGAAGGGTTAATTTAAAACGGGTAATGGGGGTGCCTGGGTGGTATAGTTGGTTAAGCAACTGCCTTTGGCTCAGGTCATGATCCCAGGATCCTGGGATCAAGTCCTCCATCAGGCTCCCTGTTCAGCAGGGAGTCTGCTTCTCCCTCTTACCTTCCCCCTCTCTTGCTTGCTCTTTCTCTTTCAAATAAGTAAATAAATAAAATCTTAAAAAAAAAATAAAATGGGGAGTGGAGTTGATTTGATTCAAGCAACATTTACCCAGGGCCTCTTGTGTATCAGCATGGTTCTAGATGCTGGAGAAACAGAAATAGCAAGGTTGGGCCCCAGCCTGAAAGGGCTTTGCAGTTAGTTGTCTTTAAAGATGCCTGAGAAGGAAGATCCAACAGTAGAAAATCTGGTATCTCATGCCTAGGCTTTCCTGTGAAGACAGCACTGAAAGCTAAATCAGTGAACCATATTATCTGATGACTTTACGTGATCTAAAACTTTCCTAGCAAAGAGGAGTGCCGAATCTGCCCCAGGTTTGGGTTATCACATGTCAGGCTGAGCAAAAAAGGAAAATACTATGGCTTTGGAGAGTGACTTTCAAGGGCAGAATATTTCTCCCAAATTCTATAACTAAGACATTCTCTAGTGGTATTAGAAAAATATTTTCTCAATATAACCTCTTAAAGAAAAATACTAAGCTAATTATCATTTTCCATCTTATTTAAAACCTTCTTGTAAATGACCTGTTAAGAGGTACCTGGTGGGGGCGTCTGGGTGGCTCAGTGGGTTAAAGCCTCTGCCTTCGGCTCAGGTCATGATCCCAGGGTCCTGGGATAGAGCCCTGCATTGGGCTCTCTGCTCAGCAGGGAGCCTGCTTCCTCCTCACTCTCTGCCTGCTTCTCTGCCTACTTGTGATCTCCGTCTGTCAAATAAATAAAATCTTAAAAAAAAAAAAAAAAAGAGGTACCTGGTGGCTTAATCTGCCACCCAGCTCTTAAGCATCAACCCCTACTTAGCTCAGGTCATAGTCCCAGGGTCCTGGGATCAAATACCACCCCCCCATGCTTCTCCCTCTCCTTCTTCTATGCTCATGCTCAAGCTCTCTCTCTAAAAAAGAAAAAATATATATGTTTATATCATATATATCATAATAGAAATGTAAAAGTTTAATACGAGGATAGGAAGACTTATTAGAACTAAAAGATGAGAGGTTTTTTAAAAATAGAAATGAAAAATTGGGGCGCCTGGGTGGCTCAGTGGGTTAAAGCCTCTGCCTTTGGCTCAGGTCGTGAACCCAGGGGATCGAGCCTGGCCGCATCAGGCTCTCTGCTCAGCAGGGAGCCTGCTTCCTCCTCTCTCTCTCCGCCTGCCTCTCTGCCTACTTGTGATCTCTGTCTGTCAAATAAATAAATAAAATCCTAAAAAAAAAAAAAGAAAGAAATAGAAAAGATAAGAGGGCAGATGCAAGAGATCCAGCATCTAAGTAATTTAAGTTGCAGAAAGTACAAGTTGCAGAAAGACAGAACAGAGGAAATTATGCAAAGAAGAAACCTGAGAACTGAAGAAAATGATTTTTAGACTGAAAAGGACTTTAAAGTACCTAGAACAATGACTGGCGGGTTGGGGGAAGCCAAAGCCAAAATCAACTAACAACATCATGACATATCAGAACAGGAGGAATGAACAAAAGAAAACCCTACAACCTTTCAGAGATAAAAACTAAATACAAGGGATCGGAAATCAGAATGGCATCAACTTCTCAACCAAGCTATTTAAAGACAGAGGAAAATGGAGAAATACTTTCAATATTTGAGGGGAAATTAATTCCAGTTAATATCCTATATTCAGCCAAACCATCAATCAAATGTGAAGGAAGAAAAATGATATCTTGAATGTACAAAGTCTGAAAAAGCGGCAAGGTCTTGTGGGGCCTGCATCTTGCATAATTTGGGGAGCCCACTTTAAGGAAAAGTTGTCAAGTTACAAACACAAAATTGGGTGTGGATGTGAATATTTATTTATATTGAGAAAAGAAATCACAACAAATGGGAGCCTTGGAGGCTCAAAGCTCTTGCTTCTAAGATCTCTTTAAAAAATGTGACACAAATGCTTCATGATGGCTACTTGGCTTTTCCTCCCCGTGGGTCAACTTGCAACAGGTTGCAGCCCTCACAGTGGCCATGTGAGCTTCAGCACCTTCAGGACAAATCCACCTCATCCTCCACATGCCCTTTCTCAGGAAGTTATGCTCCAGCAAAACCAAACTGAGTGAGAAGGCATGTATTCCAAGAATCAGAATCCAGTACCATCAACAAGATGGCAGCCAGGGGAGCTCCCAGGGTAACAAGGGACTCAGAATAACCAGTCCCAGAGAATGGGGTTGGGGACGCTGAGCCAGGATGCTTCCAAGAAAAGCAAATCAAACTGACTACTTTCTTGATGCTTTATTGGGAGGAACTTTACCCTCCTGTCAAAGTTTGAGTCAGAATTGTAGTGAGTGTTCAAAAAACACTAAGCAACTGAAGAAGAGGTAGCAGTAACTAAGTCCAGGGGATAGAAAAAGCTTATATGAGAAAGGAAGTGTAGAAATCATGATTTATCACACAGCTGGGTTGTGAATAACATTTACAGAGTCATAATAATGTAAACACTAAACATTGCTATATCAAAAAAGTTAGGCTATAACTATATTGGGACATTGTAAGAAAGGGAAGCAAATGTGATAAAGAAAAATGAGGGCATAAGGGAGAGATCCTTATCCTCCCAGGCAGGACGTCAGTAGATACTATCCAGAACTAGGGAAAAGAAAGAGAAATAGCCAGTATTAGCATGTTATTTGGCAGTATGAAGGTAAATATGATAGAAATAGCTGAGAGCACTGAAAATAGTTGCCTCAAGGGAGATAGCTCAGTGTAGACTTAGTAAGAACTTGTGACTTTTAAGACTACATATTTATTTTTAAAAAAGGCTACATATTTATTTATATTGACCAAAATAGAAAATTAAAAAAGAAAGTAATAGCTTCAAGAGGAATAAATGAGCCAGGAAAGACTTTGGAAATAAACTGAAGGTGCCTCTTCTAAACCACTTCCCAATTCCATGTTTTTCAGATTGTGCTCCTGTGACCACCTGCATTCAAATTATCTGGAGCGCCAGTTTATATAATTCAGATTTACAGACTCATCCCAGGCCTAAATAATCAGCATTTCTTGGACTGGACCTCAGAATCCATAATTTTAAAAAGTTCTCTACAACCACTGCATTATCTATTGCTTTTTTAGTAAACCAAAGAACAACAAAAAGTAAAAATAAAACAGCAAGGATAATCCATGTAGAAACAAAGAGTCAATGACTCATAAAACATACTATGGTAGGTACTGCTAGTTGTTTACCCAATATCCATTCTCCTCTTCTTCCTTGAAAGAATCCCTACTTTGTTGTATTGGCAACATGGTCAGCTAAACCACTAGCTTTGCTCAGGCTCCCTTATAGTAAGGAGTGGCTTTGTGACTTAGTTCTTATATGAATGAGGTACAAGAAGTCTATTGGGTAGAGCTTTCAAGAATGATCTATTATTATAAAAACACAGGTTCAGCTGGCACACACCTTCTGTCCTTTGTTGTGCCCTTTTTTCTGGTAAGCCCTCTCTGAAAAGAAGAGATGCCTGTCTTTCAGTGAGTAGGAAAGCCATATACTAAGGATGGTGGTACAGAAAGACAGAGGATACTGGCCCAGTCCTGAGCTTCTCACCTCTAGACATCTAGCTATCTGAGAAAAACAAACTCCTCACTTATGTTACTCCGGTGGGATTTTCTGTTACTTGTAGCTGAATGAAGTCCTAATGACATCTCACACTTGTTCAAATGTTTATTTGATGGGTATGGAACACATTTTGTTGAGCGCCTCAATTAGGCTCTTTCCTTCATAGAATGTGGAATCCAGTTATAGCTAAAGAATCTACAGATATTTGAGTCCAGGATTCAGAGAGGCTATGGTTTGTTATCCCAGACACCAAAGCAACACAGTACATCAAACTGAACAACTTGATTTATATACATATCTAGGAAATCCTCAAGAGACCACATGCTGGAAAGAGTCTGAATGCCAGGAGGCCTAACTTCTAACAAAATAGGTTTGGGTACTTGCTTAGTTTTCCCTGTATCTCCCCTTGCTCTTTGAATAAACTAAAAGATTGGGCTTGGTAATATTTCAGGCTATGCTCAGCTCTAAAATATTTTTGCAGTTACACTGAACAAAGGTTCGCATGAAATATGCCAAACAAGAATGTTTCTGAATTTAGATTCTAAGAGTTCAAGTCAGAGACTATATTCAATAAAAAAGTCAGGAGAAACTATCACAAAGAACTCCCCATCCTCAAATTAAATGAACAAATAAAAAGACACCATGTAAGGTACTGAGGTATTATAGAAGAAGTTCTGGTTTGAGTCCTGGCCCTGCCACTTACCAGCTTGATAACCCCAGGCCAGATACTCAGTATTATAAGACTCACCTTCCCTATTTATGAACTAAGCAATTACTCTTTCCTCACACTGCTGCTTATGGAAATCACCTTGTACAATGTAAAGCCCTTACGATGTGATACCAGCAAGATATCAATAACAGCTCGTTACATCTAAATCTGCAAGGGAATAAATGAGTATGCTTTGGTATTTTCAGTTTAAATTCTTCCTCACATAAGGGGGATACATGTTTTGAGTTTCTCTGTCCCTTCAGGAGTGCAGCCTGTGACACAGAGAAAAGATAAGACAGAAACAAAGATCTAAAATTCAAGTTACCTCTAGCCCCCAGCAAAGGTTTGGGGGACAAGAGTGGTTAAAAGGAAGGCTGAGTTCAAAGGAAGTGTGGGGATTACAAAACTTACTGGTTCCTCTAATTGTTCCTACTGGATATTGTGTAGTACTGTGCATGATCTAGTTTTGGTCTTGCAACCTGTCTCTAGAAATAAATACAGATGTGAAATCTGCCTGGTATACATCCATTAGTTGATGACACAGTGGTGACTTCCACTCTCTTAGCGCAATTATAAAAAGTTTTGCAATAACAGAACTTTGGCTATGGGAGCGGTTCCACATATGGTAAAACTGCCCTTATCCATTTCCAACAGGCAAACGCGTTTGAGGAAAAGAGATAATCCTTTGATTACAATCAACGTAAGTAATATCTGTACTTTGACCGATTAAGCATGGCAGCCCATGTTACCTTTCGAGTTAGCAGTTGTCTGTCTTTCTTTTTACTCCTTTTCTCTCCCTATCTCACAGTGCCATTTGCTAAGATGAGGCAAGAGACACAACCAAGACATACTGGAGCACACCCCAAATAGAATCACTGGTGTCAAACTCCAGCTTTGATAGTTCACCTGGGTCGTCATAACCATTGTCCACCAGAAGGGTGAGGGAGGAATCCACAGAATACAAGGAAAAACCTGCAGCCTGAGGTAAGGAGTGGTACTGTCGCTACCTCCCATGGAAGAAGTGAGAGGAAACCAAAGTCCTTTCAAAGGAAACGGAATGCGTCACACCAGAACTAATAATGCCCAACCAGAAGTAACGCTTCCCTTCTGCTTACATTAGGCATTCTCCCTTGTAAAATCAAGACACCATATTCAATAAGGCCTTCATATCAATTCCACGTCTGTTCCAGAAACTCCAGGAGCGGGGGGCAAGCACAGCCTCACGAAGCGGAAGAGCCCTCAGCCAAGAAGGGCGCCGCCGGAAGTGACGCCGGCCCGGGTCTTCCGGTATGTTATGACTCTCCTCCACAAAGTTTGACACCGACAAACTCCAGGCTGTACCGAACAGGTTAAGTAGTACATGTTTCTTAGAACAATAAGTCGTACTACCTATTAAAGTGAATGTAAAGACCCAGATAAGATTTTTACGCCACTTTATGATCCCAGCAACCACTGTTGGAGCGGTGGGCGGGGCCGGGGGGCAAACGGTCAGGGACGCGGAGGAACATGGCAGCTGTGAAGGGACATGGCCAAAGGGCACGTGGAATCAATGGTCGCTTCGCAGAAGAGGTGGCTGTCTAAAATTTTTTCAAAGATCTCTTTCATGAAGCGACCGGTTTTCCCTTTCTGAAGCGCAAATCCTTCCTACATCTGGGGCTGGAATGTATCTGCAGAGGTTAGACTCTGGACCCAGACGGGTCGCCTGAAACGATGTTTGGGTCCAGTGTAAACCTCCCCGAGCCCTGCTCACCGCCCCTCGGCCCCTACCCACGGAGGCCGCAGTGGAAGCTAAGTCACAACTCGGGGAGCTTTGTCGGCCGGTCGCCTGTTGTTACTGAATCCCGGGCTTCCTGGCTCGGGGAGAGGCTCCGGCTCGTCCTATTTGTGGGCAGGCGCTCACGAGGCCGACGGTAGGGCGCTGAGTGCCCGCGGCGACGTGGGACCGGCCGGTCTCGGCCCGAGAGGAGCCCTGCGGGCGGGGTGTCCTCGGATCCTGGGACCCGCGGGGCGGAATGGACGGCGGGGGCTTCGCACTTCGAAGCTCCTCTGGCCCAGCCGCACCGTCTGCCTGACCGGCCGTGGCCGCGGCCGCCGGCGACCCGACAGCGGTGCGCGCCCAGGGGCCTCCCCGATCAGCTGCCCCAGCCCTGGGCCGGCCGGCCCCTCCGACTCTCCTGCGCGCTGCATGCCCCCCACTCTTCCGCCCCATCCACCCCGCGGGAGGCCGCGTCCCCTGGCCCAGCCCGCGGCCGTCCTCGCCCCCAGCCCGCAGCGGCGGCTCACCTGCGCCGAGCGCCCCGGAGTCTTCCGCTGCCCGCGTCGAGCGCCCACTGCCGCAGCCGCCCGGCAGGTGCGAGCGCCCGGCCCGGCCCAGGCAGCGCCGCCAGCCGGCGCTCCCCACCCCTGCCCGGCTCTCCCCGCCCTCGCGGGCGTGCGGGGCCTCCCGTCCCAATGCCCGCACTTCCCTCCACGCCCCGACACTCCCGCCGAGGTGCTCTCCGGACCCAAGACACGCCCTGGGGTGTGCTCGGACGGCAGCCGGTTCCTGGGCACCCGAGGCGGACGGCGAGCCACCGTGACCTCCTATGATGCAAAGCGCTTGCAGAGCCTGGGAGGCGGCGAGGCTTCGGGAGCAGAGGCTGTCGCAAGAAGGCTGTTTACCGAGCGGGCAGTCGCGGTGAACACACCGGCGACCTAGTCACGGATCTCCCTGCAGCAAAGGAATGCTGTGGAGTCATATCCTGGACCAGAGTCCGATTTTCTGGTTTTAGCTTAGGGTCACACGCGATCTGCCGCATGTTAGATCCGCACAGTTCCAGGCACTGGAGAAAGAGCTGCGAAGCAAAGCCCCTGCTGGAACGGGCTGGCTTCCGACGAAGAAATGCGCGACTTTCTTTGTAGTATCCGTGTGTGCTCAGTGCCCTCATCTGTAAGGGGTTGGCCTCGTAGTTTCCTACTCTTAATCGTAACACCCTGCGGAAGTTAGAAACTTACCCCTTAGCAAGAGCTAAGGCTCCACGTCAGACCTACCGATCCGAATCTGGGAAGGAGTGAGGGCAGAAGGACCTGTTAGAAAAGTTACCTAGGTGACCTCAGGAAGTCAGGGTTGAGAACCTCGCTTCTAGATCTCTAAGATGCCTTCCAGCTTGTTCCGTTGTTATCAGTGCTAGAAACCAAGAAAGCCTTCATGGACAAGATGGTCTACGTAGGTTTTAAAGAAAGGTGAATGATATACAGGAGCAGGGCGGCAGGGGACGAGATCCCAACTACAGCCTCTTTTGATCAAGTAACCTTTCTTTTCTATAAAATCAAATGAAGGCGCTTCTGAGAATAAGGCATCAACCTGAGTAAATCTTTCCTCTGTGAGACAGAGTGAATGAGGCCTGATGGAAGATAATGGCAGAGAGGCGCTGCTATCAGTTAAAAGGCTAATTGAGCCACGCAATTCAGATGGATTGTGTGCCAGCCCCAGGAGCTGGGAGAGCTCCTCTTTTATTTCCCATCAATTTGGGAATTTAGCTAGCCACCAGACCTCATCTTGGCACTTGCTCACATCCATTGTTTTTGAAATGGGTGAGAACGTGGAGTCCTGGATGTCTGTTACCCTGGGAAACTCTGTCGCTAGAAGATCCCTGCAATGGTCAGGCTTTCTCTTCAGTGATGTTTTCCTCTAAGGCTATGGGGATGAAACAGATGTGTGACCTTTCAGTTGTAGTTATTGCTGGGTAGAGATGCTTCTTAACATTGAAAAATTGGAACTAAGAAAATTATACCTGCCTCAAATTATAATATCGAAGTGCCAGGACAAACTAGTTTTTGCAAATTAAGTTTGACTGTCCTTAACTTGATCTGTACAAACAACACAAATCAACTAGCTTCAGTTAACAAAAAAATAAGTAATTAATATATCAACAGCCATAAATTAATACAAGAACAGCTACCAATTATGATAAAACCATTTAATAAAACAATGAAACAGATTAGTGTCTAGAAACAGATCCAAGTGTATGTGGATCTTGATAAACACAAGAATGGTTTTTGAATTAAATTCAGTGGGAAATTGTTTGCTTTATAAATACTGGGGATATAATGGGCTGTTCTTTTGGAAGCTCTTATCACAGATTTGACCATTATCTGATCTCCCCTGGGCCATCATGATAGTAATAGGGCACATGGACACCTGGAATGAGTACCATTTTTTCCAGCCTCCCTTTTAGCTAGGATGGGTTATATGACTAAGTTCAGGACAATAGGTAAGAGCCGGAAGTGTGGTACAGGCAACTGCCGGGTGGAGTCTAGAAAAGAAGGGGATGTGCCCATCCTCTCCCCTGTCCTGTCCTGCTGACCAGAATGTGGAGGTGGTAGTGAGCCATCTTGGAAAATGACTGGTGGAGTAAGGGGATGAAAGAAGGCTGGGTTCCGTACCAGTCCTGGAATGCCCATCTCCAGGTGGTATGTGAAAGAGACATAAAATTATATCTGGTATAAGTCCCAGCAGTTGGAGGTTTTTGTCGTATGCAGCCAAATCCATAACCTAACTAATGCAGAGCATCTTTCCTCCTTGCTTTAAACCATGAATAAACAAAAGTTGAGGGTAGATTGGGGCGCCTGGGTGGCTCAGTGGGTTAAGGCCTCTCCCTTAAGCTCAGGTCATGATCCCAGGGTCCCGGGATCGAGCCCCGCATCGGGCTCTCTGCTCTGCAGGGAGCCTGCTTCCTCCTCCTCTCTCTCTCTCTCTCTCTCTCTACCTGCCTCTCTGCCTACTTGTGATCTCTGTCTGTCAAATAAATAAATAAAATCTAAAAAAAAAAAAAAAGTAAAAAAAAAAGTTGCGGGTAGATTAAAGAACGACCTAAATATACTATTTACTTTGCCCAGTAATTGCAGTTTGAAGGCTCCATTGTATGGAACTGATTCATCATATGAACCTTAAAGATTTGGACCACAGCATTATTTATAATAGCAAATGTGTGTAGTGTGGGAGTGGTTAAATCCGACATAGCATGTCCTTTTATGATATAGTGTGCAGTTATTAAAAAGGCTGAATTTGATTTGTATATAGGGACCAGGAAAATAGTCATGGTATATTGTTAAACTTACAGAGTTTGCAGAGTGGTATGGGATGTGTGTGTGTGTGTGTGTGTGTGTGTGAAAATATAGAAAACATAAAATTACCATTTTAACTTATACACAACAGTAGTATCAATTACGTTCACATTAATGTACCGTCATTACCACTATCTATCTCCAGAGCTTTTTCATCATCCTATACTGAAACTCTATACCCATCAAGCAGTAACGACACATTCCTTGGTCCCCCAGCCCCTGATAACCACTTTTCTAGATTCTGTCTATAAATTTGACTACTCGAGGTATCTCATAAAAGTGGAATCATACAATATCTGTCCTTTTGTGTCCAGCTTATTTCAATTAGCATAAGGTCTTCAAGCTTCACCCATGTTGTAGCATGTATCAATTTCTTTCCTTTTAAGGCAGAAATATATATGACACACACTACATATAATACGCTACATTTTGTTTATCCACTCATCTGTCCATGGACCCTTTGGCTATGTGAACTATGCTGTTACAAACTTTGGTATACAAATAACTCTTTGGGTTCCTGCTTTTAATTCTTTGGTGTATATAACCAAAAGCAGTATTGCATCAAATGGTAATTCTGTTTTTTTGAGGAACTGCCTTACTGTTTTCTGGAGCAGCTGCACCATTTTACATTTCCACCAGTAGTACACAGGGTTCTAATTTCTACACATCCTTGCTAACATTTGTGTTCTGTTTGTTGATAATAGCTATCCTAGGGGCGCCTGGGTGGCTCAGTGGGTTAAGCCTCTGTCTTCAGCTCAGGTCATGTTCTCAAGGTCCTGGGATTGAGCCCTATGTTGGGCTCTCTGCTCAGCAGGGAGCCTGCTTCTCCCTCTCTCTGCCTGCTGCTCTGCCTACTTGTGATCTCTCTCTCTCTCTGTCAAATAAATAAATAAAATCTTTTTTTTAAAAAAATAGCAATCCTGGGACGCCTGGGACGCCTGACCGCTGCCTTTGGCTCAGGTCATGATTCCAGCATCCTGGGATCGAGTCCCACATTGCGCTCCTTGCTCAGCAGGAGCCTGCTTCTCCGTCTGCCTCTGCCTGCCACTCTGTCTGCCTGTGCTCACTCTGACAAATAAATAAACAAAATCTTAAAAAAAAAAATAGCCATCCTAATGAGTACAAATCCAAATGAGTATTTTTGATTTGCATTTCCCTAATTATTAATGCTGGTGAACATCTTTTCTTGTGCTTATTGGCCATTTGTACATATCTTCTTTAGAGTAATGTCTGTTGCTCATTTTTTTTTTTTTGAATTGGATACTCTGCTGTCATTCACTTCTAGGAATTCTCTACATATTTGGTATTAATCTTTTTATCAGATATTTGATTTGCAAATATTTTCTCCCAATCTGTGGGTTGATTTTTACTCTGTTAGTGTCTATTGATGCAACAAGTTTTAATTTTGATAAAATCCAGTTTTCTATTTTTGCTTTTGTTGCCTGTGCTCTTGGATATGAGCTCTTGGATATTTCTTGGATATCATATCCAAGAAATCACTGCCAAGTTCAATGTCATGAAGATTTCCCCCTTCTCTTCTAAGAGTTGCATAGTTTTAGCTCTTAATCTTTAAATCTTTAATCCATTTTGACTTAATTTTTGTAAATGGTGTTAAGTAAGGATATAACTTCATTCTTTTATCTGTGGATATCTAGTTTTCCTAGCACCATTTTTTTTTTAAAGATTTTTATTTATTTATTTGTCAGAGAGAGTGAGCACAGGCAGACAGAGTGGCAGGCAGAGGCAGAGGGAGAAGCAGGCTCCCCGCTGAGCAAGGAGCCTAATGTGGGACTCGACCCCAGGACACTGGGATCATGACCTGAGCCGAAGGCAGCTACGTGACCAACTGAGCCACCTAGGCGTCCCGCTAGCACCATTTTTTGAAAAGATTATGCTTTCCCCACTAAATCATCTTGGCATGCTTGCAAAAAAAAAAAAAAATCACTTGATTTTATATGCAAGGGTTTATTTTTGGGATCTCTATTTTATTACCTTGATTGATATGCTTGACTTTATGCAAGAACTACACTGTTTTGATTATTGTGGCTTTGCAGTGAATTTTAGGTCAGGAAGTATGAGTCTTCCAAATTTGTTCGTCTTTTTCAAGATTGTTTTGGTTATTTGGGAATCCTTGAATTTCAGATGAATTTTTGGATGGATTTTTCTATTCCTGAAAAAAATCTTTCGGATTTTGATAGGGATTGCACTGACTCTGTAGGTTGCTTTGGGTAGCTTTAAAATTGTCTTCCAATCTGTGGACACAAGACGTCTTTCCATTTCTTTATGTTTTCTTTAATTCCTTTCAACAATATTTTGTAGTTTCTAGTGTACAAGACTGTCACCTTCTTGGTTAAGGTAATTCCTAAGTATTTTATTCTTTCTAAAAAAAATTTATTTATTTGAGACAGAGAGAGAGGGGAGGGGCAAAAGGAGAGGGAGGGAGAGAATCCCAAGCAGACTCTCTGCTGTGTGCAGAGCCTGATGTAGCCTTGATTCCACAACCCTGAGATCATAACCTGAGCTAAAACCAAGAGTAAAATGTTTAACTGACTGAGCCCCCCAGTACCCCAATATTTAATTCTCTTTGGTGTTTTGGAAATAGAATTGCTTTCTTAATTTCTTTTTCAGATTTTTGTTGTTGTTGTATAGAAACACAACTGATTTTTGAGTTGATTTTGTTTTCTTCCACTTTGCTGAATTACTACTTTATTACTTCTAACAGTTTATGTGTGTGCAAGCACGTGTGTGTAACAGGGTTTTCTAAATAAAAGATCATATTATTTTTGAATAGAAATAATTTTATTTCTTCCTTTCTAACTTTTCTTGCCTATTGATCTGGCTAGAATGGATGAAATGAATGAATAAGAATGAAAATGAATGAATATGAATGGAAAAAGTGAACATAATTTTCTTGTTTTAATCTTAGAGGAAAAGCTTTCAGTTTCTCACCACTGAATACCCTGTTAACTGTGTATTTTTCATATATGACTTTTATTATGTTGAGGTGGTCTCTTTCTATTTCAAGTTTATTGAGTGTTTTTTTTTTTGAAGGGGTATTGAATTTTCTCAAATGCTTTTTCTGTTCATTGAGATGATCATATCAGGTTTTCTCCCCTTTTGTTCTATTAATGTGGTATATTACATTGATTGATTTTCTTCTTTTTTAAGATTTTACTTATTTATTTGATATATAGAGAGAGACAGCAAGAGAGGGAGCACCAGCAGGGGCAGTGGGAGAGGGAGAAGCAGGCTTCCTACCAAGCAGAGAGCCCAATGTGGGGCTCGATTCCAGGTCCCTGGGATCATGACCTGAGCCAAAGGCAGACACTTAATGACTGAGCCACCCAGGTGCCCCTCAATTGATTTTCATATGTTGAACTATCCTTGCATTTCATGAATAAGTTTCATTTGGTTATGTTATATAATCCTTGTGAGATGTTGTTGAATTCCATTTGTTTGTATTTCATTAAGGATTTCTGCATCAATGTTCATAGTGATATTGGTCTATAATTTTCTTTAATTGCAGTGTTTTTATTTGGTTTTGGTATCAGGAAAAGGCAGACCTCATAAAAATGAGTTAGAACAAGTTTCTTCTGCTTCAATTTTTTGGAAGAGTTTGAGAAAGATTGGTGTTAGTTCTTCCTTAAATGTTTGGTAGAATTACTCTGTGAAGACATTAGGTCCAAGACTTTTCTTTATCAGGAGGATTTTGAGTACTGAGTCAATGTTTTTAAGAGTTAGGGGTCTGGGATGTTTGGGTGGCTCAGTCTGTTAAGCCTCTGACTCTTTTTTAAGAAAATTAAAAAAAAATTTTTTTTTACTAATTTTTTATTTTTTATTAACATATAATGTATTATTACCCCCAGGAGTACAGTTTTGTGAATCACCAGGTTTACACACTTCACAGCACTCACCATAGCACAAATCTTCCCCAATGTCCATAACCCCACCTCCCTCACTCTACCTCCACCCCCGTAACCCTCAGTTTGTTTTGTGAGATTAAGAGTCTCTTATGGTTTGTCTCCCTCCCGATCCCATCTTGTTTCATTTATTTTTCTTTTCCTAACCCCCAAGCCCCCCACGTTGCCTCTCGACTTCCTCATATCAGGGAGATCATATGATAATTGTCTTTCTCTGATTGACTTATTTCATTAAGCATAATACACTCTAGTTCCATCCACGTGATCGTAAATGGCAAGATTTCATTTCTTTTGATAAACCTCTGACTCTTGATTTTGTCTCAGGTCATGATCTCAGGATTGTGAGACTGAGCCCAAGTCAGGCTCCGCATTGTGTGTGAAGCCTAATTAAGATTCTCTTTCTCCTTCTGCCCCTTTCCCCCTTAAAAAAGAGAGAGAGAGAGAGAGAGAAAGGAGTCTGTTCAGGTTTTCTATTTTTTCATGATTCAATCTTGGTAGATTGTGTACTTCTAGGAATTTGTCCATTTCATCTAGGTTACTGATTGTTGGCCTACGGTCATTCATAGTACAATTGTTCTCTCCAATTCCTTTTTATTTCTATAGAATAGGTAGTAATTTGTCTGCACTTTCATTTCAGATTTTAGTACTTTGAGGCTTCTCTTTTTCTCTCAGTCAGGCTAGCTAAAGGTTTGTCAGTTTTGTTGATCTTTTTGAAAAAGTAACTTTCAGTCTCTTTGATTTCCTGGTCTCTCTTTTACTTATCTCTTGGACATCATTTTTATTATGTCCTTCCTCCTGCTACCACTGGGCTTATTTTCTTTTCTTTCTAGTTCCTCGAGTGGTTAAGCTAGATTGTTAATTTGAGATCTTGATTTTAATGCAAGCATTCCTGGCAATAAATTTCCCTCTTAGTATCTTTTTGTTGCATCCCATTAAGTTTTAGTGTGTTGTTTTCATTCTCATTCATCACTAAGTATTTCCTAGTTTCCCTCATGATTTCTTCTTTGACTCATTGAGAATTTAAGGGTGTGTTGTATAACTTCCCACAAATTTGTGAATTTTCTCGTTTTCTTTCTGTTATTGATTTCTAACTGCCTCCTCTTGTGTTCAGAGAAGATACTTTGTATGATATCTGTCTTTTAAAATCTAGAGTTGATTTGTGGCCTGACATACAGTATATCCTGGAGAATGTCCTATTTGCCCTTGAGAAGAATGTGTATTCTGTCCTTGTTGGGTGAAGCATTCTGTATATGTCTGTTAGATCCAGTTTATTTTTTCTTCTCTTTTTGTGTGTTGTTTCATTCACAATCATGAGGTTATACTACATACACACACACAAGTGCAGGGTGTGTATGTTACATGTATGAGTAAAAAGGAAAGTGTGAAAAGCTACCTTGATTAACTCATGAGAATAACAGCACTGGACCGGAGACAGAACTTTTTCAGAATTGTGCCCCAAGCTAAAGGGCTGGTGGGGGTGAATTAGACTGGGTCATATGTGATGACCACCGCAGTCACAGCCTCAGAAGCAGCGGAGCTGTGGGGACTGGTGTTTGCTCCACTCATCCTTTTGCAGAAACGACGATCAGCCAGGGCATGAAAGGAACCCCTTGAAGGATTGGACTGAAGAGAAGGATGAGTGCCTCAAAATGGATAGCACTAGACGTCTCTTGTGCAACCCTTCAGAATCATCTCAGTCACTCTTCTCAATTTAGTTGTGGGTGTGGTGAGCAGTTCAGCTGAGCTTTGACAGGCTTCGTGTAGGTACGGTCACAGAGCGCGTCCCTCCTGGTTGTGCAACGGTCTCTTGCTTCCTGCCTTGGGGCTTTTTTGAGGCTTGCAGGATGTAGAACATTGGCATGACTCCACTCAGTGGTCATGAATGTGCAAGTGGGGATTTGGGAAGAATAAATGCCATGAAGCCATTCTCCATCATTGGGGAATAGTATCTAAGCAACAGATGCTTTCCCTTTTTGTCCCATGGGTGGATAGTTTTTTTTTTTTTTTTTTTAAGATTTTATTTAGTTTTAATTTGAATCTCCCTGAGGGCTAATGATGATGAACATTTTTTCATGTGTCTGATAGCCATTTGTATGTCTTGATTGGAGAAGTGTCTGTTCATATCTTCTTCCCGTTTTTTGATATGTTTGCCTGTTTCGTGTGTGTTGAGTTTGAGGAGTTCATTATAGATCCTGGATATCAACCTTTTGTCTGTACTGTCATTTGCAAATATCTTCTCCCATTCCATGGGTTGCTTCTTTTTTTTTTTCACTGTTTCCTTTGCTGTGCAGAAGCTTTTGATTTTGATGAAGTCCCAAAAGTTTATTTTCACTTTAGTTTCCTTTGCCTTTGGAGACATATCTTGAAAGAAGTTGCTGTGACTGATATTGAAGAGATTATTGCCTATGTTCTTTCTCCTCTAGGATTCTGATGGATTCCTGTCTCACGTTGAGGTCTTTTATCCATTTTGAGTTTATCTTTGTGTACGATGTAAGAGAATGGTCGAGTTTTATTCTTCTACATATAGCTGTCCAGTTTTCCCAGCACCATTTATTGAAGAGACTGTCTTTTTTCCACTGTATATTTTTTCCTGTTTTGTCGAAGATGAATTGACCACAGAGTTGAGGGTCCATATCTGGGCTCTCTACTCTGTTCCACTGGTCTATGTGTCTGTTTTTATGCCAGTACCATGCTGTCTTGGTGATCACAGCTTTGTAATAAAGCTTGAAATCAGGTAATGTGATGCCCCCAGCTTTATTTTTGTTTTTCAACATTTCCTTAGCGATTCGGGGTCTCTTCTGATTCCATACAAATTTTAGGATTATTTGCTCCAGCTCTTTGAAATTAGCCCTCAGGGAGATTCAAATTAAAACCACATTGAGATATCACCTTACACCAGTTAGAATGGCCAAATTAACAAAATAGGAAACAACATGTGTTGGAGAGGATGTGGAGAAAGGGGAACCCTCTTACACTGTTGGTGGGAATGCAAGTTGGTGCAGCCTCTTTGGAGAACAGTGTGGAGATTCCTCAAGAAATTAAAAATAGAACTTCCCTATGACCCTGCAATTGCACTCCTGGGTATTTACCCCAAAGATACAGATGTCGTGAAAAGAAGGGCCATCTGTACCCCAATGTTTATAGCAGCAATGGCCACGGACGCCAAACTATGGAAAGAACCAAGACGCCCTTCAACGGACGAATGGATAAGGAAGATGTGGTCCGTATACCCTGTGGAGTATTATGCCTCCATCAGAAAGGATGAATACCCAATTTTTGTAGCAACATGGATGGGACTGGAAGAGATTATGCTGAGTGAAATAAGTCAAGCAGAGAGAGTCAATTATCATATGGTTTCACTTATTTGCGGAGCATAACAAATAGCATGGAGGACAAGGGGTGTTAGGAGAAGGGAGTTGGGGTACATTGGAAGAGGAGGTGAATCATAAGAGACTATGGACTCTGAAAAACAATCTGAGGGGTTTGAAGTGGCGGGGGTGTGGGACGTTGGGGTACCAGGTGGTAGGTATTATAGAGGGCACAGATTGCATGGAGCACTGGGTGTGGTGAAAAAATAATGAATACTGTTTTTCTGAAAATAAATAAATTGAAAAAAAATTAAAAAAAAAGATTTTATTTAGTTATTTGAGAGAGATAGCGCACAGGGGTAGAGGGAGATGGGGAACCCGACATGGGGCTTGATCCCAGGACTACAGGATCATGACCTCAGCCAAAGGCAGATGCTTAACCGACTGAGTCACCCAGGTGATCTGGGTAGATAATTCTGACATATATTTTTAAAAATTCCTCAAGAAGTATCAGTCAAAAAATTCCCAGTGGCCAACTGTCCCTCCTTCCTGCGACACTCCCCTCTCTGTGACACTTCCTGCTCTCTGGAATCACTTGCCCGAATATACTACTTGCATAAAAACTTTTTTCTCAGGCTCTGACTTGGGGAAACCTAGGTAAGAACAGGAGCTTTGTCAAAAGGACAAGGAAGCTAGCTTGAAGGGACACTCTAAAGATGGGACAAATTGAAAATCCAATAGATTACCAACCATTTATAAAAACATAGTGATATTCAAAAGAGAAAGATAAATAAAAATGTTGGGTAATAGGGATGCCTGGGTGGCTCAGTCGGTTAGGTGGCTGCCTTCAGCTCAGGTCATGATCCCAGTGTCCTGGAATTGAGTCCAGCATCGGGCTCCTTGCTCCACGGGAGCCTGCTTCTCCCTCTGCCTCTGCCTGCCACTCTGCCTGCCTGTGCTCTCTCTCTTTCTCACTCTAACAAATAAATAAATAAATAAAATCTTAAAAAAAAAACAAATGTTGGGGGGCGCCTGGGTGGCTCAGTGGGTTAAAGCCTCTGCCTTCAGCTCAGGTCATGATCTCAGTGTCCTGGGATTGAGCCCCGCATTGGGCTCTCTGCTCAACAGGAGGCCTGCTTCCTCCTCTCTCTCTCTCTCTGCCTGCCTATCTGCCTACTTGTGATCTCTGTCAAAAAAATAAATAAAATCTTTAAAGAAAAAAAAAATGTTGGGTAGAACACCACACTGTTTTCCAATCCCAGGAGAGGACCCTTACTGCACAGACGATAGCAAATCTCATCACAGTGTCAATTACCCGGAATAGCAATCCATACATTCTGCCCACTGCCTCTTGGTTTCAAAGTCAGCAAGGGAAACACACATTGTAAAGCACTGGACAGAGCAATGCTTTACTCACACGGAGAAGAAACAGTTCGAAGACTGTGCCCCTCTAGCCCTGGCAGCCAATGTAGGGCAACTGGTCTGCATGCACCCCCTCACGCTAGAGCAGAAAGGACCCCAGCTCCTCTACCATAGAGTGTGAGAAACTGAATGCTGGGGTATGCCTGAGGGGCACTGATGCAGTCTCAAGCAGAACAAAGGAGCATACATTGAGTCTGAGACAGGGACAGGTGTTCCTACACAAGGCTGGAAGCCCAGCACAGTTGTGTAGGCTTTCTGTCTCATAGTGAGGAAGTGTTCCAGACCTAGGACCCATCCTTATGCAGCCTTGAGTGTTTAAGGACTGCATGAGACTGACTTTCTGAGCCTCCCACCGATCCTCACCCATCCACTGAAACAGCAGATGAAACACATCAAATCCAGCAGGACCTTTGCCCACCTTGAAGTGGGAGGTGAAATCTGGTCTTATGGGGCTACTAAACCACCTACTAGATGGATGCGGTTTGTTGCCTCTCTGTCATTTTGAGACAACACTTTACTAGGGTTATTAGGAGGACCAAACCCAAGAGGATGGCCAGGCCTTCCTGGAGGATGGTCCTCAAACAGGAACCCCAAGTGCTCCTGTTATTTCAACTAAACACATCAAGGTTTACAGGGATATGCGAGCTGATAACCATTCCATCGGAGCCTGGATTTTCTAGTTTGGTTTCTACATTCTCTGAATTATTGATATTTTACACAGCAAGAGGCATTGGCAACAGCACGGATACTGCCCTGTTCCATCACCTCCACGTCTAGTGAGTTCACGGAGAATAGCGTGGGGAGCAGTGTTAACTATCTCTGCCATAGTTAATGATATACCATTTTTTTAAAAGATTTTATTTATTTATTTGACAGAGATCACAAGCAGGAGAGATGCAGGCAGAGAGAGAGAGAGGAGGAAGCAGGCTCCCCGCTGAAGCAGAGAGCCCGATGTGGGGCTCGATCCCAGGACCGCGGGACCATGACCTGAGCAGAAAGCAGAGGCTTAACCCACTGAGCCACCCAGGCGCCCCAATGATATACCATTTTTTTTTCCCCAGGGCATGTGAGCCTTTGCCAGGTATGAGGACAGAGTCAGCAGAATGGAACCAGTTGTCCAGTTGTTTTTCTAGTAGTGTCTCTGGAAACCCTACAGTGTGGCCCAATTGTGGGGCCCTTCCAATTTAGAGTATCATTTTGTAGCAACACCCAAGAACCATGCAATTCCAAAGAGAAATCCCCCTCTGAGGGTGACAAGCACTTCATAAGCCAGTGTACTCCTCAGAGAACATCTAACTCAGAGGAGCACATGTCTCTCTGGTCAGGGAGCACTCATTAGAAGAATCTCTAGACCAATTGTATGAAGCTCATGGCTAGTTTAACTGAAAGTTAGGTGGCAAAGTAAAGTTGCCTGATGGATGACGACGGTCCTCTACCATCAATGATATTTAAAGTCTGCCTCTCGCTTTGTGTCTATGTTCCAAGAAAGCTTCATGGATGGGGTACTAGGTACCCTATGGATCTGAACCTGCACTGAGGGTGTCAGCCTCTGACCAGAACCACTGATGGCTTGGGACCCCCATCAAAGGAGCAACAGGCCACGCTTGGACTGTTTGAGCCTGGGGGGGAAAGGCTCAAAATATGTGGGTGGCATATTCTCCCTCTTGGTTGGATGGTATGTCCCTTGGCAAGAATCCCAAGATTGTACTTTGTCCTTAGTCTTGCCATCTTCCAGCATCACTACTTGGGCCTTTACATTTTGCTGCACCTCAAGTGGGCTTCCATGTCCAGTTCATTGATGTATCCATTGAGCTACTATTGTTACTCCTTGGGCACAAGCTTCACTAGTATGAGAGTTCATTCATGTTCCATTTATAAAAGTCCTTTGCCATGAGCATTACTATATATTTTTCCTTTCCAGGCAGCAAGCTGCTGATGTAGTTCTTGTCCCCACACAGGGAATCCCTTAACAGTCCAATCATTCAGTTGCCATTCTCCTGACCAGATGGCTAGGCCATTGGCAATGACCCACAAGTTGGTGAAAATGTAACAAGGGTTGGTTACATTGTATGGTGGCCCACACAACCATCACCACAACCACCCCTGGAGTTCAGCCCACTGAACTCCAGCCCACAGCAGAGTGTCCATATCCAGTCCCAGCCAAAAGATGACCACTATGGCTAAATGGTGGCCACAGCTGTGATGACTTTGTCTGTCTTTAGTTTGCAGAGCCATCAGTGAACCATTCCACATTGTCAGCAGGAATACCTTTGGATCTTGGGCGCTGAGTAGCCATGGAGGTAAAGCAAAGCATTCCCTCTGCGTTGCTCAACCCTTCCTGGTGAACTGGCTTGTTCATAGAGGCTATTGGTCCCTTGGGGCCGTGGCTAGGCCTCACCTTAGATATATCATTCCTACTTAATAATTGAGCTCTATTGAGCTTGTCCAATTTTATTGGTGGAGTCTGCAAGCACCCAAGCAAGAATGGGCAGTTCAGGTCACAGAGTCACAGGTGGTGCTCTGGCTCTGAGGTGTTTAGTCCCTACCAGGGCTGGAAAACAAGCAAGGAGTTGGTCTTCAACAGGAGTGTATCTGGTGGCTGCCTTAGGCAACTTAAGGTCCAGAATCCATGAGGCCAGCACCCCCTAGTGGCAGTTTTTTGTTGCCACGTAGCCTAATCAGCACGTAGGGAGGCTGTGGACACCTGTGGTGTCTAGGCTCTGAAGGTCCCAAATGCAGTGGTTGGGCCACAGATAGTTGATTAGCTTTCTAGACCTGCTGCAACAGAGGGCATGATTCAAAACTGATAGCCTCGTGGGTCACCTTAACTAGGGGGAACAAAAGAACATCCAAGTGGGGTACATGCTGTCTCCAGGACCCAAAGAGGTCTATGAGATGTTGGACCTCCTTTTTAGTAGTGGATGCCACCAGAGCCAACAATCCCTTTACTCTCTCAAGGATACTTCTTTGGCTTTGTGCCCAAGTGACCCCTAGGAAATGCACCTGCTGTGTTGGGTCCTGTACTTCCCCTGGGTTTATAGCCCAGCTGCCACTAGTCATTGTACCAATGACTAACCGAAGTGTCACCTCCTCCTGTTTTTTGGTGGACTTTCCAGCTAAGATATCATTGATGTGATGGATGTCCAAAACACCTGTGGGGACCTGGGTTAGTTGAAGGTCAAGTCCCACCCCAAGTTAGCATATTGAGCATATGAGCACCTGTCTGCCATGGGTTCCTCATTTACCCCCAAATGTCCCAAAGTCATTAATTTTCAGGTCCTTATGGCACCAGTATCCAAGAGCCCCATAAAACTCTCCATTTCTCTCTTTTCCCTTTTTATCCTGACAGAGGTACAGGGCCACTGACCTCGGCCCCATTCTTAACTGTGGCCCCCAGACTGAGACATTTGGGTCTGTGGTCTCTCTTTATCAAATGGAAACACCAGCCATGCTGCAAGATATTACCTTGGCCTCTGTCTGTATCTGTCTTCCAGTTTTTGTATTTTATTTTCAGATAAGGATCTTATTTCAACAGTTTTGTTTTTAGCGATGCCATCAGTAGTTTGGCATTGAGTGAAAACAGGTCTTATGTGAGGCCCCAAAATTAGGGGGACTAGGTGGAACTACCTCCACAGGGCTCCCTTACTTCCCTTGTACATCACCAGTGACCCTGTTGGTTCACAACCTTGGGAGCCTCCCAGAAAAAATCTGAAACTGGTCACCATACCCAGAAGGCAGGAAGAGACTGAAGAGGCAGGCCATTCCAGATTGGTAGATGACAGGTTTAACAAGCAATGGTACTTAAATATGAGATTTGTCTTGGGCAGCTACAAGATGAATAGAGCTCTATACCTACCTACTGAATCTTAAGTTTGTGTAGATACCTTATCTGGGTTTTAGTCGTATTTACTATCCAGATGGTCTCAATACTACATCACTCTATTTTTGGCTATATCCACTATATCCAAGGCTATATCCTTGGGGCAGATTCTGGGAGCTGCAAAGCTGAGCAGAATGCCGTTCTAAGGACAGGGAGGAGATGAAGAGCCTCCATTGCCTGAGTCCAGCTTGCAAGTTAACCGGCAGTCACGTCGTCTCAATGAACTCCCCCGACAGACCTTTGGGATACCATGCGAGTTGGCTGGTGGTGTAGCAATGCGAGGGTGGCCAAGAGCCAGGGTATAGGTGTTTTTAGGACCCCCCTCTTGTATCTCTGCCCTCATCCATTGCAGCAGCTCAGTCCTATTGACAGGGAGATTATCTACATCCCATTTATGCCCATAAGGCAGAGGGAAGCAGCCCATGATCCTTGAGGGGCCGGCACCACCCCGGGACAATGCAGATGACAAGCCCTTGTGCTTCCACCATGCCACAGTTGGGCGACCTTGCTCACTATGCCAGACTGTCAAGCAGAACACAGTGAGGGGAGGACTCCAACTACCTAGAGGATAGCAAAGCTTATCACAACGCCAGCCACCCGGAGTAGAAGTCCAGACACTGTGCTCACTGCATCTTGGTATCAGAGGCACCAAGGAAAACAAAGCCAGCAGAGCACTGGATGGAACAAAGCTTTACTCTCACAGAGAATGAAACAGCACAAGGTCAGTTCCAATAGTGTGTGTGGCCACCCCATGACCACCAAGGTCCCCCTCCATTCCTGACAGCCACTGCAGGGCAATAGGTCTGTAGGTGCCCTTCTTGTCCAGAGTGGAAAGACCCCCCAACACCTCCCCATGTTGCCAGAAATAATGAATGCTAGGGGTGTGCCTGAGGCCATCGACACACATGTTTAAGCAGAAGAAGGCTGTAAGCCTGGCATGGGTGTACAGGCTGCGTGTGTCTTGGTAAGGAAGTGTTCCGGGCCCAAGGCCCATTCTTAGGGTGCTGACTGGGGATTGAAAGACTGCACATGAGATTTCCTTTACCAATGAGCACAACTAGTGAGTTTTGGGGGTTGCTGGAGTGCCAACTCATTAGTAACTAAAGGGAAGGAATTAAGCCTTTCTTCTTCCTCTTCCTCTTCTTCCTCTGCCTCCTCCTCCTCCTCTCCTTCTCCCCCCCCTCCTCCTTCTTTTTCTTCCTCTTGCCCTCCTCCTCCTTCCTCTTTCTCTTCTCCTCCTCCTCCACCTCCGTCTACTTTAAAAAAAAAAAAAAATCTTGCTGTGAAGTGTGTAAACCTGGCGATTCACATACCTGTACCCCGGGGGATAAAAATATATGTTTATAAAAAATAAAAATTAAAATTAAAAATAATCTTATTTAATTATTTTAGAGAGAGAATGAAAGCATAAGCAGGAGGGGCAGAGGGAGAGGGAGAGAGAGAATCTCAACCAGGCTCCGTTCTGGGCTTCCAATGTGGAACTTGATCTCGCAACCCCGAGATCAGGCCCGAGCAGAAACCAAGAGTCAGACACTCAACCAACTGTGCCACCCAGGAGCCCCTATCCTTCCTTCCTTATATGAACTGTAAAGCAGAGAAACTAGATAGTTTTAGAGAATGCAGGAGAGTATTTGTAGAAAAATTCTATCTAGGAAGTACAGAATGGATGATAGAATTAGAAAATTACCATCTGGATTTTTTTTTTTTTCTTTTGAAAGAGTGAGAGAGAACAAGCATGGGAGGGAAGGAAGCGGAGAGAGAATCTTAAGGAGGTTCCATGCCCAGCACAGGGAGGAATGGGGAGGGCCCTCCATCTCATGACCCTGAGATCATGGCCTGAGCTGAAATCAAGAGTCAGAGGCAACTGAGTGAGCCACCCAGGTGCCCCACCATTTGGCAATTTCTAACGAGACAATTAACTTAGGTAATCATCATTAATAAATAAATCTAACACAATATGTCCAGACTTCTACCCAGAAACCTATAAAACAGCACTGAGAGAGTTGAAAAAAGACCTATGTAAAAGAGAGATATATCATGTTCACATTTTGAAAGACTCAGTATGATTTAATCTTCTCTAAATTGATCTACAGAGTCAATGTGATCTCAATCACTCAAGATGTGTGTGTGCGGAAAACAATAAACTGATTTTAAAACAGACACAGAAATGCAAAAACGGTAAGAACTGCTAACAAACTTGAAGAACAAAGCCGAAAGACTCATGTTATCAGTTATCAAGACTTACTACAAAGTTGCAGTAAGCATAATAGTATGGAAATTGGCACAAGAACAGACCAATTAACAAAAGGAACAGAAAACAGAGTCCAGCAGCTGACCCACACATAATCTGTCACTTGAATTATGTCAAAGTTTGGAGTGCCCTGGTGGAAAGGATAGTCTTTCAATAAATAGAGCAGGCACCTGTGTGGCTCAGTGGGTTAAGCCTCTGCTCAGGTCGTGATCTCAAGGTCCTGGGTTTGAGCCCCGCATGGGGGTGGGGGGGGAGTCTCTGCTCAGCAGGGAGCCTGCTTCCCTCTTTCTCTCTCTGCCTGCTTCTCTGCCTGCTTGTGATCTCTCTCTCTGTCAAATAAATAAACAAAACCTTTAAGAAATATATAAACAAAGGAGTTAAATAGCCACTTAAAAAAGAGGAACAAATATCCAGTAAAATGTGTAAAAATTCTCAAATTTTTTCAGCTTTATTGGGCTATGATTGCCATATAACACGTCAGTCTAAGATTTACATTGTGATAACTTGATATATGTATATTTTGGGAAATGTTTATCACAATAACATAGTTAACACATCTGTCACTTCACATAAATACCATTTTTGGGAAGTTGTTGTTAAAGTGGGATCATTTAAGATCTATGCTTAGCAACATTCAAGTACACAATTCAGTGTATTTATTATAGTCACCCTTCTGATATTAGATTTCCAGAACTTACTCAACTTGTAACTGAAGGCTTATACCCTTGGACCAACATCTCCTCATTTCCCCCACTCCCTAGCCCCAGGCAACCACCCATTTACTCTCCAGTTCTATGAGTTTGGATATTTAGATCCCATAAGTAAGTGAAATCATATGGTATTTGTCTTCCTTTGTCTGACTTTTTTCAGTTAGCATTATGCCCTCAAAGTTCATCTGTGTTGCAAAAAGCAGAATTTCCTTCCTCTTTATGGCTGAATAAAATTCCATATGTAGATAGATATAGATATGGACAGATTGATATATCTCATGTTTTCTTTATCCATTCATATGTTGATGGATTTTTCCCATGTCTTGGCTGTTGTGAATAATGCTACAATGAACACAGAGATGCAGGTATCTTGATCAGATAGTGATCTCATTTTATTGTGGTATACACTCAGGAGTGGGATTGCTGGATCATATGGTAGTTCTATTTAAAAATTTTTTCCATACCTATTCCTGTAGTAACTATATTCTATATATTCAACTTACATTCCCACCAACAGTACACAAAGGTTCCTTTCCACAACCTCACCAACATTTGTTATCTGTTGTCTTTTTGATATTAGCCATTTCAACAGGTATGAGCTGACACCTCATTGTGGTTTTGATTTGCATTTCCCAGATGATGAGTGATGTTGAGCATCTTCTCATGTACCTGTTGGCCATTTGTATGTCTTCTTTGAAAAAAAAAAAAAAAAGTCTGTTCAAGTCCTTTGCCTATTTTAAAATCAGATTGTTGTTTTGTTTTTTTGTTTTTGTTATTGAGTTGTATGAGTTTCCTAAATATTTTGGATATTAATTCCTTATCAGATATATAATTTGCAAGTATTTTCTGATTCTGTAGGTTTTGTTTTCATTTTGTTGATTGTTTCTTTCGTTGTGCAGAGGCTATTTATTTATTTATAAAAATTTTATTTATTCAAGAGAGAGAAAGAGGGAGAGAGATGAGCAAGGAGAGGGGCAGAGGGAGAGGGAGACTCCCTGCTGAACAGGGAGCCCGATGTGGGGCTCAATCCCATGTTGCTGAGACAATGACCTGAGCCAAAGGCAGATGCTTAATTGACTGAGCCACCCAGATGCCCTTGTGCAGAACCTTTTTAGTTTGATATAGTCCCACTCACTAATTTTTGCTTGGGTTGCTTCTACTTTTGGTGTCACATCCAAAAAAACCATTGTCAAGACAAATGTCAAGGGGCTTTTCCCCTATGCCTTCTTCTAGGAGTTTTATGGTTTCAGTTCTTATGCTTAAATCTATTCAATTCCTTCTCCCATTTTGAGTTAATTTTTGTGAGTGGTGTAAGATAGGGGTCCAATTTCATTCTTTTTCACACAAATGTCCAGTTTTCCCAACACCATTTCTTGGAAACACTGTCCTTTCTTCATTAAGTGTTCTTGGCACTGTTATCAAATATTAGTTGACCATAAATGCAATGCTTTATTTCTGGGCTCTTGATTCTGTTCCATTGGTCTATGTCTATTTTTATGCTAGGATCATACTATTTTGATTACTATAGCTTTGCTGTATAGTTTGAAATCAGAAAGTGAGATGCATACAACTTTGTTCTTCTTTCTCAAGATTGCTTTGAGTACTCATGGTCTTTTTTGATTCCATACACATATTAGAATTGGTTTTTCTATTTCTATGGAAAAAAACCCATTGGACAGAGATAGATAAAGATGAGACTGCATTGAATCTACAGATGGCTTTGGATAGTATGGACATTTACACAATATTCAATCTTCTAATACATGAAAATTAGATATTTTCTCACTTATTTATGTCTTAAGTTTCTTTAATCAAAGTCCTATAGTTTTATAGAACTTTCAGGTCTTTGGTTAAATTTACTCTTAAGTATTTTCTTTTTTGATGCTATTTTGAATGACACTTTTCTTGACTACTTTTTTTCTAGATACTTTGTTGTTTTGTATAGCAAGAAACACAACTGTTATCTCTAGGTTGATTTTCTATACTGCAATTTAAATAAATTTATTAATTTTAACAGTTTCATTTATTTTTTTTTAAGATTTTACTTGTTCATTTGAGGAAGAGCGAGAGCAAGAGCAAGAACAAGAGAGAGAACGGGAAGGAGCAGGAGGGAGGGGCAGGGAGAGAGGGAGAAGCAGACTCCCCAGTGAGCAAGGCGCCTGATGTGGGGCTCCAACCCAGAAGCCCTGGATCATGACCTGAGCTGAAGGCAGATGCTTAACTGACTGAACCACCCAGATGCCCAGTTTTTTTTTTTTTTTTCAATCACAAAATTTTAGAAATTAGAACAAGCCTTAGTATCTATCCAGGTCTATTCTACAATTTTATAGAAAAGGGTAGAAACAATGTAATCATTATAAAGCATTATAAGAATAACAACCAAATTTACTACTTATTAGGTACCTTTAATATACTACTGTGGCATATTGGTAATCTCTTCTGAAAGACCTTTAGTAATATGATACATTGCCAGCATTTACTTATTATGTATTTGTCTAAACATTGATACATACTATATGGCGTGAGGTGCAATTCCAATATATGATAAAGCATTTTTTTCACTAAGTTGTTTTCTGATGCAGCCTTTTCCATGACAATATTTACTGAAGGACCAAAATTGGTTGTTAATGATGAGTTACCATAGTATTTTTTCCGTCATTGAAAAATGACTGCTTACTGTATCGGCCAACACTTCACCCAGGTAGCAGGACAGGATCTCCCTATGGGCCATCTCCATACGTGTTCATCTTGCTAGAACAGTTGTGAAAGGCTCTTGTTCTGGTTTGTCTTTCCAGCTGTGAGCCTGAAAGTGATAAATGCTGTTGGACCCGGGAGGTTAAAGTTGAGGAGAGAAAATCTGCATCAGACTACTGATCTTCCTGAACTTGACATCTATATTTCCCTTGTCTGAATTCCACACCGTGAAGGGAAGTCTTGTTAAGATTTGTCACTCCATGGGGTGCCTGGGTAGCTTGATTTGTTAAGTGTCCAACTCTCCACCTCAGCTCAGATCTTGATCTCAGGGTCATGAGTTCAAGCCCCATATTGCACTCTACTCCCAGAGGAGCCTACTGGGAGCTGGCCAATTCAATGTGAATTGGGAAGTTCTCTCCATGGCAGGTACAGGGAGGACAGAAATACAGCTTTCCAGAACTCTTCTAATTCCTGTGTGTCACTGATTGGTCCCAGGATTTGCTTGAACCGGTCGCAGGCTCGGTGAGCTCGGAGCGCGGCCGGAGGTCAGGCAGACGGGAGTAACTGGGCGCTGTTCTCTGAGGGCGCACTGAGGAGTGGGGCCCTGAGCTCTTGGCTCCTCTGGGCCGGAGACCAGGAGGCCGCCATTTGTATTCCAGATGCCCAGTTTTAAGTCTCTTGGTGGAGTCTTTAGGAATTTCCACAAGACTGTATTATTTACAAAGAAAATTTTACTTCTTCTTTTCTGCTTTTGATATCTTTTATGACTTTTACTTGTCTGATTGCTGTGGCTATGACTTCTAGTATTGCATTGAATAGGAGTGGTGAGAGAGGCACTCTTGTCTTGTTCCCAGTCTTAGAAGAAAAGTATCATTTTTGGGGTGCCTTGGGTGGCTCAGCCATTAAGCCATTAAGCATCAGCTCAGGTCATGATCCCAGGGTCCTGGGATCAAGCCCCACATCAGGCTCCCTGTTTGGCGGGAAGCCTGCTTCTCCCTTTCCCACTTCTTCTGCTTGTGTTTCCTCTCTTATTGTGTTTCCTCTCTCATTGTGTTTCATCTCTCTGTCAAATAAATAAATAAAATGTTTAAAAAAATAAAAAATATATAAAAAATATTTAAAAATAAATAAATAAATAAAACACAAAAATTCTATAAAATAGAAAAAAGAGAAGTGTCATTTTGCCTGCATTATTCCATCCCCAAAGCAGTATTGATCAGTGCCAAGAAGGAACTCCCCAGCAAATTCTCTCCTCCACAATTAATTATCAAACTGGACTAAATTGTCAAAACAACCATTCCAGGGCCCTAGAGATTGACCAAAGGCATCTGACTAATTTAGAGGTAGTTATTAATGAAATGCTAAACTTTGAATTGAAACAGTAGGTTCTGGGGCACCTGCATGGCTCAGTCAGTTTAAGTACCTGACTTCAGCTCAGGTCATGATCTCAAAGTCCTGGGATGGAGCGCTGTGTTGGGCAACCCACTCGGTGCGGGGGAGGGGGGTTTCGTCTGCTTGGTCCTCTCCCTCTGCCTCTTCCCAATGCTCATTCTCATTCTTTCTCTCTCTCTCTCAAATAAATAAATAAAATGTTAAACAAACAAACAAAACTCCAACGAACAGTAGGTTCTGTGATTCTCTTACCCGAGGCTGCTTCCATTTCTTCCACCTTCCACCTCAGTTTGTGGGATATTCTACCAAGGTGTTCAAACTATGAACACCCACAGCTTCACCATCAGAGGGGGCTCACTTGGTTTTGAACAAAAAACAAAAAAAAAAAAACAAAAAAACATACTCCTAGCAGGACTGGAAGAAATACGATCTCAGGAGCAAACAGAGAGGTAAAACCAATGGTTGTAGTCCTGGCTGGCATTAACAATGACCTGGGGAGCTGGCCAAAAAGGTAACAGGAGGATCTGGGATATGAGACAGTTATAGGTCTGGATAGGTTTCTACATGTCTGCACAGGATGGACTGAGGAGGACCCAAGATATCCATACCAACAGCATGATTAAGAGAGAAAATTTTGAGAAATTGGACATGATCAAAATGAAAAACTCAAAAGACACCAGTGAGAAAATGAAGATAAGCCACAGACTGGGAGAAACTACTTCCAGGTTATGTATCTGATAAAGGACTTTTGTCTAGAATGTGCTAAGAAAACTTACAATTTAATAATAAGGGAGCTCAATTAAAAAACTGACAAATAATTAAAAAGATGTTTCACCAACAAAGGTATATGAATATTTAAAAGCCCACCCAAACAAGGGTGCCTGTGTGACTCAGTTGGTTGGGTGTCCAACTCTCAGTGTCAGCTCAGGTCATGATCCCAGGGCCCTGGGATGGAGACCTGTGTTGGCCTCCATGCTCATCGGGGAGCCTGCTTGAGATTCTCTCTCCCTCTCCTTGTGCCCCTTCCCCTGCTCGTGTGCTTTCTCTCTCTCTCTCTCAAATAAATAAATCAATCTTTAAAAAATAAACAAAAGCCTATAAAAGGATGGTTAGCAAAATTAGAACTAAGAAAATGCAAATTAAACCATAATGAGATACCAATACACACACTAAGTTAGATTAAAAAATAAAGGAACCCCCCCAAAACCCAAGTGGATATTAATCAGGAGTAATTGTGGAAACAAAAATAAAATACAGAAAATAGTAAGAATTGGGGACGATATGGATAAACGAACCTTCGTATATTTCTTATAGCAACATCAAGCAGAACAGCCACTCTGGATTACAATCTGGCAGTTTCTTAAATGTTAAACAAATTTATCATCTGACCCAGAAATTTTAACTCTTGGCTGTATACCCCAAAAAATGAAAACATGTATCAGCACAAAGGCTTACATGCAAATTTTCATAGTAGCATTATACGTAGTATTCAAAATTGGAAGCAATTCAAAGGTCAGTGAATGATAATGTGTTACATCTATAAAATGGAATCCTACTCAAGAGTGGAAAGTAATGAACTACCAAAATAAGCTTCAATAATATAAGCTTCAGCATGTATGGCTGTAAAAACTACAGTGGGCGAAAGAAGCTAGTTAGAAAAGACCACATACTGTAGGATTCCATTTATAAGAAATGTTCGGAGAAGACAAATGTATAGAGATTGAAAGCAGATGAATGTTTGGTTGCCTGGGTGTTGGAGGATACGGCATGGTTGGAGCTGTGGATTAAACCAGGCCCTGACTTGTGTCTCCTTTAAAGTCCGGACACCTTGATAAGGAGTCAAGGACAGGAAAGTTGAGTAAATTTAAGTAAAATTGAGTAAAGTTGAGTAACACTGAGAAAGGGTCTGTGCTCTGTGTCATGTGCTCGCCTATGTGACTTCTCACACACTCTCCCTTTAGAAGGGAATAATGTGGTCAGGGTCATGAATTTTTTTTTTTTTCATTTATTTATTTTCAGCATAACAGTATCATTATTTTTTCACCACACCCAGTGCTCCATGCAATCCGTGCCCTCTATAATACCCACCACCTGGATCCCCCAACCTCCTCAGATTGTTTTTCAGAGTCCATAGTCTCCCATGGTTCACCTCCCCTTCCAATTTACCCCAACCCCCTTCTCTCTAACTCCCCACGTCCTCCATGCTTTTTGTTATGCTCCACAAATAAGTGAAACCATATAATTGACTCTCTCTGCTTGACTTATTTCACTCAGCATAATCTCTTCCAGTCCCGTCCATGTTGCCACAAAATTTGGGTATTCGTCCTTTCTGATGGAGGCATAATACTCCATAGTGTATATGGACTCTTAATTGGTCCTTGTTGTTCCTGTACCTCCCATAACCCGCTCCCTGGTTGGTTGATTGTCTTGCTAATGCCATTAGCCGAGACTACCTGGCATCATGAGGTTTGCTTGTAGTTAACGTAAACTTGTTACAGAAACTTGTGGTCATCTGACTAGGTACTGATGTATTTATTACTCCTTCTCTTGTGGTCTGCCTTATAAATGCTTGTAAGATGTGGAATAAAATCGGTACTGTTGGACATCATCCTCAGTGCTCCTCCTGCCCCCATCTCTTTGTCTTTTAATTTCTTTTCACCATACTCTTACCCTCACTTTTCCTGGCTATTTGTCGCACGCAGGCCATGACACCTGGGGCTGGAGCAGGAGCAGGGGTAGGGACTGATGGCAGTTGGGGAAGATGGAATATTCTGGGACAATGGAAGTTTTCTCCAACTGAGCTGTGGTGATGTTTGCACATCTTCTTAAATTTACTCAAAATCATTGAATTGTGCATTACAATTGGTGGATTTTTGGGTTAGTTATATCTCAGTAAAGGTATTAAAAATCATAACCCACCACGGGTACTGGGTGGAGACGTACAGATGAAGCAAGATTGTTGAAGCTGGACAATAGGTAATAAAAGTTCATTACACTATTCCTTCTACTTCTCTGTGTGTTAACAAATTGCACAATAAAATGTTCTAAAAAGTTGAGGGCTAGCCCTGTTACATATGAATTAAGTTGGAGAACTTACACTTTTAATTTTTTTTAAAATTTTTTAAGACTTTAATTAATTATTTGACAGAGAGAGACACAGCAAGAGAGGGAACATAAGTAGGGAGAGCAGGAGAGGGGGAATAGACTTCCTTTGGAGCAGGGAGCCTGATGCGGGAATCAGGAATCTGGGATCATGACCTGAGCCAAAGGCAGACACTTAACAACTGAGACATCCAGGCGCCCCTATGTTTTGAAAATTTTTAAAAAAGATTTTATTTATTTATTTGAGAAAGAGAGAGAGAGAGAACACAAGCAGGGCAGAAGAGAGAGAAGCAGACTCCCAGTTGAGCAGGGAGCCTGATGCAGGAATCGACTGCCAGACCCTAGGATCATGACCTGAACCTAAGGCAGACACTCAACCCACAGAACCACCCAGACTACACTTTCTGAATTTAAATTATAATATGCTAGTTAAGATAGTGTGGAACGGGTGTGAGTATAGGTGTATAGATCAAGGGAACAGAACTGAAAGTCCAGAAAGGAATTCTTACATTTATGCTTAATTCATTTTAGACAAAGACAATTTAAAGAGAATTAACAAATAGCCTAATGGAACAAAACAGAGAGCTCAGAGATAGAACCAACCTGTTTATATAAACTTGATACATGACAAACATTGGTTCCACAAATCAATGCTTAGTAGATGTTCTTGAAAAATTGGCCCATGAATAGAAAACTAAAACTGCATCTCTTCCTTATCTTTCCCTATTTATAGAGGTGAACTTCAGATGTATCAAAGATCTAAAGGCACATTCCTAAAAAAGCTCATATAAAAATATCTTTATGGCAACTTAAGACCACAAAGCACAAAGCAGGAAGCAAAAAAATTAAATGGATTTCATTGCATCAAAATTACAGATTTGTATTAAATGAAGGATCTGGGAGAATATATTTGCCATATCTAAAATTGACAAGAGACTATTATTCTCTAACTATTAGCTAGAATATACAAACAACTCTTGTGAATCAACAATGAGAAACTCAACAGAAAAATGGGCAAATGGTATAAACCAAATTTACAAACAGAGAAACCCAAATGAAAAGTAGTAATGAGGTACTCTAGTTCATTAGCAATTAGAAAAATGTACTCTGTATTAAAAGACTGAACATAAGATTTGCAAAAATTAGAAATCACCATAATGCTAAAAAAATGTAAGAGTGTGGGAAAAATAAGAACCCTCCCGCATTGCTGGGGGGAAGTGGTGACATTGGTACAGTTTTCTTTGGAGAGTAGTTGTAGTATTGGGTCAAATTAAGCATTCATATGTCGCAGAGAAATTCACATGCAGACTCACAGCAAGGCATGTATATAAATGGTCATTGTAGTTGGAGACAATTAGACAATGCAATTGATACATATTAGGGAATGCTGTGTGCATTAGAAGCAACAATGAAATGTATGTAACAACAAGGGTATGTTGTAAAAACGGTGCTGAGTAAAAATAGTAAGAAATAATACAAGGTCTATACAGTAAAATGCCCTTTATATAAATTTAAAGCATGCGCGCACACACACAAACACCATTACCATCACCACCAACATGGATGAAATATGGAATTTAGAAGATACATACACATTAAATCATTAAATACAGAATTTATTAATTTTTTACTTTTTAACGATTTTGTTTATTTATTTGACAGAGAGACACAGTGAGAGAGGGAAACAAGCTGGAGAGGGAGAAACAGGCTTCCTGCACAACCGGGAGCCCGATGCAGGGTTTGATCCCAGGACTCTGGAATTAAGACCTGAGCTGAAGACAGACGCTTAAAGGCTGAACCACCCAGGCATCCCAATATGGAACTTAGAAGACACATAAAAAACTCGTTTGAATATTATGCATAATACTACTATGAAAATCATAGTTAACAATGAAGGTGAAAACTGGAGAGTGGGATTCATTCAATCATCCTCATCCGAGATCCAAAGGTGGGAACAGGTGAGGGGGAAATCATGTATGTGTATGAGAACATCTTCAGCTGAGTGGTTATTTGGCGGGATATAGGGAGAAAAAGAAGGGGAGCGATCTGTATTGGTTTTATCTGTATAGTTTAATTTTTTAAAAAAATAGATAATCTATCCTATAGCCTCTGTATTAGTTAAAGGCAGTAGAGTTTATGATCAAAATCATGGGCTCTGGTTGTAGATGATCTGAGCCCAAACCCAAATCTGCCAGTTATCAACCGTGTGACTTACTGCAGCCTTCAGAACTCAATTCCTTCAACTGCAAAATAGGAATGATGATAGTATCTGCCACACAGGGCTGACATGATTACCAACATATGTATTTTACATGAGAGTATGTACATATGTGCACGGCTCTGACTGGGCTTGGCACACAGCAGTGTACTGTAAGTGTTTTCTGTTATTTGAGAGATCTAAAGCAAAAAGGATAAAATCGAAGCATCTATTTAATAGTGGCCAGGCATAAGCTGGGGTGTGTCTATATACATATAAATTTTTGTTTTTGAAATATTTTTTGTTAAAAATAAAAACAGGAATATACTTACCAAGAGAAGGAAGGAACACACACGCAATGCAGGAAGAATGGAAAGGAGTCGAGAGCGAAGCAGGATTTGAAACCTTGAAGCTTAGAGAATTCTCCAGGAGCAATCTGTCAGTTGGCCTTTGGTTGTTCTTCCCTTTTAACAACTTTTTGGTTTATTAGCATCAAAAATCAGGGAGAGGAAATCTGCCAATTCTGTAACCTTGAGGCAGCATCCGCTGCTAAAAGCTTTGATGACAGAATGTGGAATCTTGGTTAAAATACAGTTCTTTGTGTTCATTCAAATTGATTTTTTTTTTTGTGGATCAATGGATAGATTTTCCCCCCAGCCGGCCCTCTACCCTTGCCCCCCTTAGCCCCGCCCTGGATATAGGTCATAGTTCCTGCTTATTTGCATACCTGGTAATGTTTGATTGGACTCCAGACATTGTGTGTTGTCTGTTATCAGGTGCTTTTTTTTTTTTTTTTTTAAATTCCTTTAGATTTTTATGGGCTTGGTTTAGAATGCAGTACATTGTTTGGAAAGGGTTGTTTTTTGTTTTTTGTTTTTTGTTTTTTTTTTAGATTTGTTTTTAGGCTCTGATAGGACAGGTGTAACCCAACTTTTCATCAAGGGCCAATCTGGCCCAACGGAGGCACTATGCTTCTGAGCCCTGTGTCAGAGGGTTCAGGTGACAGGCAGTCTTCCCACCCTGGCTAGCGGGGGAGCACTATTTCTGGCCCTGTGAGAGCTCCCCAGCTTGGTCTACCTCTTCCTCTTTGGTGTTCCTTATGCAGCCTTGGAGGTTTCCTTCCACACGCAGGACCCTGTAGTGCTCAGCCAAAGACTCTAGGGACGCCCCTGCGGATCTCCAGAGCTTTCTCTCTGTACAGTTCCCTCGCTGATGCTTTGCTAACGCATTTTCCTCACCTTGCCCTCCTCCAGCTCTGAAACTTTCTCCTTAACCCAGTGAGAATTCTGGGCTCTGTTTTGGTTTCCACTTTCTGTGTCCAGTCTAGAGACTCTCCGGTGGTGAGCTGGGACACTTTTCAGGATCACTTTGCTTATTTTCCTTCTCTCTGGGGTCACCGACCTGCGCTGGCTGAAGTACAACATCCAAAAACTTTTGTTTCACATATTTGGTCTAGCATTTGGTTGTTTAAGGAGGGAGCGTGAATCTGGTCTCTTACTCCATTATGATTGAAAGCTGAAGTTGAATGTTGGTTTTTGCTAAATAGTTTCATCATATTTAAGAAGTTTCTTTCTATTCCTATTTTAGTTAGTGTTTTTATTAGAGCTACTATTAAGTATTAAGAAACACGGCCACCTGGATGGCTCAGTCACTGAAGCCTCCAACTCGGTTTCGGCTTGGGTTGTGATCTCAGGGTTGTGATTTGAGCCCTGCCGAGGGCTGCCTGCTCAGTGCAGAATCTGCTTGAGATTCTCTCTCCTCTCCTCCCCCTGCCATACGCACATGTGCTCCCTCTCTCAGATAAATAAATAAACCTTAAAAAAAAATATGAGGAAACAACTTTCTTTGCAATTATTTATAAAATCATGTAGGTTTTCTTCTTTAGCATACAAATATGATAGTTTATGTTGCCAGGAGTCCCACTGTTGAACAGCTCTCATATTACTGAAATGAACCATTCTTGGTCATTATTATTTTTATAGTAATAGAAAAACACTGATAAATGAGCAGTGTGATTGAAAGTCCTAGGATGACAGCATGTCAGCCTACGAAAAATAAATTTTTTACTCCATTTAAATTATTAAAAAATTCTGATGGGCTCTCTGGCATTTTAGGGGACTCCTTGTTACATTTGGAAGATTTCTTAGGGTCTCCTTTTTCATACCTTAGGCTTGAAGTTGTCATCCAGTGCCCTGATGATCTTTTCAGTTTTTTCAGTATTTTTTCCCTCTGTGTTTCCTTGTGGATGGTGTACACTGCTCTGTCACCAAGTTCACTAGCCTTTTCTTTTTCATTGTATAATCTTCTGTCAATCCAATGCAGTGTGTTTTCATCTCAGAATTGTAGTTTAAAAGAAAGCTGAGGGTGCCTGGGTGTCTCAGTTGGTCAAAGGTCCGACTCTTGATTTTGGCACATGTCATGTCAGAAGTTCAATTTGGGTCTTTTTGTTTCTTGCACATCTCTGCCAACATGTTCAGTCTCTCCTCTAACTTCTTGAATATACAGGAAATGCTTACACACAACCTGTTTCAATGTTCTTGTCCACTAATTGTATAACCTGTGCTGTTTCTGGATTTGGCTTCGTGTTTGCTTTTTCTCTTCATTATGGATGGTAGTTGTGTGTGTGTGTGTGTTTTCATGCCTGGTAATTTTCAATGAGAGGCAAAACACTGCACATTATACTTGTTCGGTGCTGTATCTGAAAGAGAGTGAAAGACTTAGGGTCTGGGTGGCTACCAGCCGGGCTGCTGGCATGAGGCCGCCTCCTGGGGATGCCGCAAGGAAAGAAGGGAAAGTGGGTCTTCCTCTTCCGGAGCAGCAGCCTCCAGTCCCCGCTCTGGCCTGAGGCACCCACGCCCGTGTTAGGGACTAGCTGAGGGGGTGCATTCAGGCCAGAGGGAGTAATGGTGACTAGAAGGGTTCCAGTGGGAGTATGTGGGCCCAGCTTCAGGACACTGTAGGGCTCGAGGGTGAGCGAGGGGAGAGATTTTAGTATCAGTAAAGCGAGTCATAAGAGAGAGAGAGGAAAGCAGCTCTAGCAAAGAGAGGAAAAACCAGCTGACCAGTGGAAGGGAGCTGATTGCAAAGAAGATGGTTTGGTAGTGTCTGGAGGCTAGAGGGACCTTTCTCAAAACACCCAGGAACTCTGATAACAAGCACCAAGGCTGAAAGCAAACTGTATCCTGCTGTCTTTGCTGGGGTGAGTTCCAGACAGAGGCACTGCTGTTATTCAAATGCCATTCTGGCCATGGTCGCCAAACTGTGGAAAGAACCAAGATGCTCTTCAACAGACGAATGGATAAGGAAGATGTGGTCCATATACACTATGGAGTATTATGCCTCCATCAGAAAGGATGAATACCCAACTTTTGTAGCAACATGGACGGGACTGGAAGAGATTATGCTGAGTGAAATAACTCAAGCAGAGAGAGTCAATTATCATATGGTTTCACTTATTTGTGGAGCATAACAAATAGCATGGAGGACAAGGGGAGATGGAGAGGAGAAGGGAGTTGAGGGAAATTGGAAGGGGAGGTGAACCATGAGAGACTATGGACTCTGAAAAACAATCTGAGGGTTTTGAAGGGGCGGGGAGTGGGAGGTTGGGGGAACCAGGTGGTGGGTATTAGAGAGGGCACGGATTGCATGGAGCACTGGGTGTGGTGTAAAAAGAATGAATACTGTTACACTGAAAAGAAATTTTTAAAAAATGCCATTATTCTTGTCAACCTTAGTCTCTGCTTTTAACTCTCTAAGGTTAATGAACTTAGAGAATATTTGGTGTAGATGAAATAAATTTCTGAAATGTTAATACATAGATATGATATATTAATATGTGAATATCTAACAACAATGGCTTGAGAAATAGAGTTTGAAACAGAATGATGTTAGGCAACTTATCTCTGCCTGAAAGTCTGTGGACACACATGAAGTCCCCTATTGTTGTTTTAAGACGTACTTATTCTTTTTAAAGTTTATTTAAGTAATCTCTACCCCAACATGGGGCTCAAACTCATGACCCCAAGATCAAGGGTCACATACTTCTCTGGACTAAGTCAGCCAAGTGCCCCAGCACGTACTCATATTTTGACTGAGATCAATGAAGTCTTAATGCATAATGCCTGAAGGTCACCCATGACAGTAATATTAGTTTTGATGCTTGTCTATGCAGATTGAATATTCATAAACATTTTGTATTTCTTTTCCAATACTCATCATGTATTTTCTGTGTTCCACTTACGTGCCCGCTTTCCCCCTGAGAATGTCATCTCTTCAGGGGAGCCTGCTTTGTGGTTACCACGTGTGGAGCGATTGCCAAGTGGACGAACACCTGATGTGCCTTGTGCTTCTTCCCTCTCATACTCCTCTGAGAACCTGAGTTTCTTACTTTTATCTCCATTTTCAGGTTGAGGAAACTGAGGCGCAGTGAGGTTAAAGTGAGCTTCCCCAATCCATATGGCAAAAAAAACTTGAACTCTAAAACTGTCTTACCATCTCTGAATGGCCTGGACTTAATGGAGTGAGGGAGGCATAGTGCCCAACATTGAATGACTGACTAACGCTTGCCACAATGTGTAGAACGTGTCGCTGTCACACGGTGAACACAAGATGGCGCTCGAGGCACAGCCACTCTGCCTCGTCAGCGTGAGAAGATGAATTGGGCTCCGTTGGGTTCTATGGCTGGGTCACTTCAGTTGCTAGGACAGAACTTCCAAAATCATTGACTAAAACTGAAGTTAGAAAATGCAGACTCCCTTGGTACTATTTTTTCTATTTTTGAAACGGTAAGACTAATTCTGTCCCTTATCTTTAAAGAGCAGAAATGACAGGGTTATTCATAAATATTTTGTATATATGGGTGAGCGAATCTGATGGCATTAATGAAATTATTTTACTCCCATGTAGTATGAGGACCAAGGACATAGAATGGTGACATGGAACCTTCTTTCCTTAAGGAAGAAGATCTGCCTCCTTACCCCCATGCAGGATTATAAATAACTCCCAGGGAAGATTTTTTAGGGCCTACAAGCGCATATGGTCCCCTTCTTCCCATCTCCTGCTTGTCTCCTTTCCCAGTGATTCACAGCAGAAATTTCCACATATAAGAATGAAGAATAACTATATACTCTTACATTCTCTTAAGATAGTTATTGGCCCCACCCATTAGCCTTATTTATCTGAGTGATTCTGGAATCATTTCCTACGGCTCTTTCCCATCATTTTATTTTAATTTTTTTTTTTAATTTGTCTTTCCCATGATTTTAAAGAAGTCTGGTGCTTTTCTAAACAATCTCCTTGAGATCTGTACATGTGTCAAAGTACGATAGTTGTTTCGGAAACACGCTCCATTCACTGCCCATGGCCACGTTGGGTGTGCTACACTCGTGGAATTCAATCAAGTCTGTATCAAACTTGAGCTTGCTTCTCTTTCTTTGAAATATATTTCCCAGAACTGTAACCCCATTCCAAAATATATACCCAACAGAACTGCATGCAATGTTTACCAAAGGACATGCTCTAGAATGTTCACAACACCTCCATTCCTAATGTCTCCAAACTGGAAAGTGCCCAAATGCCCACAGTGGAATGGATGAACATAGACTGTGGTGTAGTTACTCCCTGATATACTGTACAGCAATGAGAATGAATTAACTACAAACACACACAAGAAGAATGAATCTCACAAAATTACTCAGAGTGAAAAGAGCCAGACACCAAAGTGTGGATACTGTATGGTTTTACTAGATTAAAAAAAAAACAACCAGGAAAGTTAATCTGTAATGTTAGAAGTTAAAACACTGGTTGTCTTGGGGTTGGGGGGCATGGAAGAGCGTCAGGAAGTGGGGCTGGGGGGCTTCTGGGATTTTGTAATATTCTGTGTTTTGATCTGAGTGCTGGTTACCCAGGTAGGTCTGCTTGGTGAATGTTTATCAAGCTGTGAGTTTAATGACTTATGTATGTTTTATAAAATTTGCAGATGTTAAAAAGAAAACCACAGGCCCCAAATGGAGTCACTCAATGTTAAGGGTCCCACATCAGCAAACCAAAACACAATACTTTTTTTTTTTTAAAGATTTTATTTATTTATTTGACAGAGAGAGATCACAAGTCGGCATAGAGGCAGGCAGAGAGAGAGAGAGGAGGAAGCAGCCTCCCCGCTGAGCAGAGAGCCCGATGCGGGACTTGATCCCAGGACCCTGAGATCATGACCTGAGCCGAAGGCAGTGGCTTAACCCACTAAGCCACCCAGGCGCCCCCAAAACACAATACTTAACCTAACCTAAGAACAGATTCAGCTCCTCTCCCCGTGTAACCTTTGACCAGTCAACTTGGGATTTCCTGGCCAGCACTAGGAAATTTACTGATAGACCCTTTCCATTCCCCTTAGGAGAGTGACTTTGCCTAAAACAATGGGTTCTTTGCTATTAATATCTTTTCCCCTAGCTCCCTCTCTATATTTAAACCTTTCCTTTACTGCAGCTTAATGGGGCTCCTTTCTGTTTGCTAGATGGGATGCCACCTGATTCATGAACCATTCAAAAAAGTTGGTTGGGTTTTTAAATTACTCAGTTGAATTTTCATTTAACACAAAAAATAAATATACGGTCATACATAATTAGAATCCATTCAGGGCTAGTTTGAAATGGCACTTTATTTTTTATTTATTTTATTTAAAAAAACTTAAAAAAAGTAAATTTAGTAATTTAGTAAAGTAAAGTAAATTCAGTAATTTATTTACTTAAAATAAGTAAATCTTATTTGACAGAGAAGGAGAATGAGAACAAGCAGAGGGAGCAGTAGGCAGAGGAAGAAGCAGGCTCCCTGCTGAGCAAGAAACAAAATGTGGGTCTCCATCCCAGGACCCTGGGATCATGACCTGAGTTGAAGGCAGACACTTAACTGACTGAACTGCCCAGGACCCCCGAAATCACTTTTTAAAGAGAGCCAGTGCTTAGCATAGACCTTAATATATAAGAATCCCGGCCCTGATTCTGGTCATCTTGTGAAAACAATAAAGCCAATTTAAAGAAATGTCTTCACAGTTGTTGAAAAGAAAACCACAAGCCCCAAATGGTGTCACTTAGGCCCAGGCAGCAAACAAAGACTTAATGCCTAACCTAAGTGCAGTAGGAATGCAACCTTTAATCAGTCAACACGAAAAATCCTGGCTAATACTAGGAAATTTACTGAGAGACCCCTTCCTCTCCCCTAGGAGCACAGCCTTGCCTAAACAATGCATTACTTGCTAATAAATTCCTTTCTTCTTCTTCTTCTTTTTTAAATACGCTGTCTTTACCCTTAAAAACCTTTCTTTTGTCTCCATCAGTGGAACTCCCCTCTATCTGCTAGATGGGATGCTGCCCACTCATAAATCATTTAATAAAGCCAATGAAATCTTCGAATTTACTTGAAAAAAAATTTTTTTTTTTTTTTTTAAACACAGTCCTTGTGTATTTCAGGGATGAGAGCTGTAGGAATTTGGTTTCAGATTCATCCTTCATGCTCCTCCATGCTCTGGTCATCCTTTTGTAGAAATGCAGGAGTCCAGGCGTGAGAATTTGTCGACCCCAACAGCTGGCCATGCTTCCCTCCCGGTGGTCACCTTGTCTTCTTGCATTGTTCTGGGTCTCGGCCTTACAGACCTTCCAAAATAACCGCGCAGTTGTCATCATTGTTCGGGAGGCTATTTTGGAACCTTGGCTTAGCTTGGTGGTGTGAGGGCATCCAGGAAGGGCCCAGCTGTCGGGAGGCCCAGGGATGCCAGGGAGCTGGGTGGGGAGAGGAAGCCCCAGAATCTCGGGGATTGGGCTGCGGGAGGTTCCGAGGGGCCCGGAGGGAACACACTCTCTGACAAGTGTTCGTCTTGGTGTGGGGGACTGGGGAAGGAGGCGGAGAAAGGATGGGGAGGAGTGGGTTCGAGGGAAGCTGGGGAAGGTTGCCGGAGGTGGAGATAGAGGGGCGGAAGAGAAGAGTGGTCGGCAGAGGAGGGCGCAGGGCAGCGGCGGCCGTGTTGGGGGGCACTGACGGTGTTTTGACAGACTGTTGAGGGAGAGCTTTCTATAGCCGGGGAGAACTTGGGGACAGCTGTGAGGGGCTTTCCATGGGATGAGAGAAAAGTAGGCAGGAGCGAGGGGTGTGATGATTAACGGGCAGCCTCAGGCGGAACCGGACGACATCCTGCCGTCGTCAGCAGCCTCGTCGGTGGTCACCGTCACAGCAGCCTCGTCGGTGGTCACCGTCACAGCTTCCGGTTCTGTGGGAACGGCAAAAGCGGGTCTCCAAGGTGTTGTGATGGAGGAATAGGGAGGGCTCTCGAGGGACAAAAATGCAATCCCCCTAGTTAAAAATTTCTCTTGACCTCACAGCCTGTAGAAACGGCATATCATGGGTTAAAAACTCCAGTTTCACTGGTCCCCGCACCCCCATGATCTCACAGGATCTCCAGACCTTTCAAAGTCTACACCAAGTGTCTGCTGTCCTGGGATATAGTGATTCATAATAAGAAACACATATTTGGCCTTTGACCCCGTTTCTGGCCCAGGACTCCTGGAACTCTTGGGCTGTCCTGTGTCAAGAGAAATACAGGTGTATTTCGGTATGTTAATGGGATGACTTTTGGAAAGCCCCTAAATGGCCTAAGAATGAGGGGTGGTTGCGAGGGGGATCAGCCAGGTGACTAGAGGGCTGGAACTTTCAGTGCCCCCACCCAGGGGGGAGGGGCTGGAGATTGGGTACAGTCACCAATGACCAGTGATTTAATCAATCAAGCCTGTGTATTGAAGCCTCTATAAAACCCCAAGCAGATGAAGTTCAGACAGCCTCTGGGTTGGTGAACATGGGGAAATGCTGGAGAGGGCCTGGAAGCTCTGAGCGCCTTCCCGCCTACCTGGCCTTTGCTTCCCACCCCTCGGGCTCTTCTGACTTACATCCTTTAATAATAAACTGGTCGTCTAGTAACTAAAATGTTTCCCTGAGTTCTTTGAGCTGCTCTAGCCAATTAATTGAACCCACGGTGAGGGGTGTGGGCATCTCTGATTTATGGACGGTTTGGTTGTTCAGAAGCCACGGGTGACTACCTGGGTTTATGATTGGCATCTGAAAGGGGAGTGTGTTGGGGACAGCCTGGCGGGACTGAACCCTTAACCTGTGGGATCGGATGCTATCTCTGAGTAGACGCTATTTCTGTGTAGATGCTATTTCTGTGTAGACACTATTTCTGTGTACACGCTATCTTGGTGTAGAGAGCATCAGAATTGAGTTGAATTGTAAGACACCCAGCTGGTGTCTAAGAATTGCTTGGTGGTACGGCAGTTCCAGCACCCGCACCCCCCCGCCAACCTTGAAATTGGGTTCAGATTCCTAGTTGGATATGGTGACCAGACTCTTAGGTCTTATAGGAGCATTTCATGAGCTCACGTACAAATTAGCTGCCCCTGCACAGCAGCTACACCTCCGGGTCTGGGTGCGTTCCTGCACACTGAGCATGAGTTTTGCGGACTTGTCCCAGCACGGCTCTGCTGGGCCCAGCGGCCAATGTGTTACGCTGTGGGGAGCCTCTCTCAACCTGGACTTTCAGTTTAATAGACGGGCTCCCAAGAAGGGATGCTTATGTCTCAGAATTCTGGAGACTTTCAATGAAATATCTCCTGCTGGGCTCAGAATGCTCTATCCTGGGCTCTGTTCCGGGTTAGTTTGCAGTGACCATTTCTGCTTTTCCCATAATGAGCTGTAGCCCCGAAAACTTCTTAGCAGCTCCACCCTTCACCCCCTTAAAAGACTGGGCACTCCCAGAGATGCACCAGACTTACACGGACCCCTGCGATGGACTCAGCCTCCGTTTAAGCTCAGATTCCTGCTTGCTCTAAAGGCCTGGTCTCACTGGGTTTATCTTTGGGTTTTGTTCTGCTTGTCTCCTGCCCCCCTGTCTGGGCCCGTTTTCCCTACCCTGGTGTTTGCATCACCTCTCCTTACCACCTCACAATCGAGAAAACCCTTGTTCTCGGTTCCTTTCTCTCAGAATTTTCATGCTTTCAAAAGGGCCAGGGACATTCATTGCTCTCATAAAATATCTCACCTAATAAGAAAATCTGAGGAGATACTGCCCTCTTACCCTGGGCTCTCCATCCCAGCCCAGATAAAGGGGTCTCTATTTATAGTTGACATGATTCTGTATGTAGGAAATCTCAAGGAGTCTGTAAAAATCTTCCTAGAACTGGTAAGTGAATTTAACAAGATTCTAAGATATAAAGTCAATATATAAAAAATGAATTATATTTCTGTATACCAGTGTATTAGTCAGGGTATTCCAGAGAAACACAACCAATAGGATGTGTGAAAAGAAAAAATATATGGAGTGTGTGTGTGTATTTCTTTCTCTAGTCTCCCTATGCATATATATATATATATCTTTCTCTTATATATGAGAAAGAGCTAGAAAGAGATTTATTTTAAGGCGTTGGCTCGCACAACTGTGGGGGCTGGTGAGTTTGAGTCTACAGACAGGTCAGCAGGCTGGTGACCCAGGAAAGACTTGGCAAAAGACTCTCTGGAGGCAGAATTCCTTTTTCCTTGGGGGATCTTAATCTTTTCTCTAACTGGATGAAGCCCACTCCCACTCTGAAAGATGATCTGTTTTATTCAGGCTCTAGGGATTTAAATGTTAATCCTATCTGGAAACTACCTCACCGAGACATCAAGAGACTGGTGTGCTTACCCAGTACTGGCTACCATGGATGGCCTAGCCAGCTGGACAGAAAATGGATGATCACAACCAGAAATAATGATTGGAAAGCAAAATTAAAAAACAATATCACTTAAAAATCTTCACAAAAGTGAAATATGTAGATAAAAATCTCACTGTGATGTTGGTGAAAGAACTCAAAGACCTAAGTAAATAAAGAGACGCACTATGTTCATAAATGGGAAGATGTCATGAAAAAGTAAAATCTGCTGAAATTGACCTATAGATTAAACACAAGTCCAGTCAGAATCTCACCACGACATTTTGTTGGTATAGGTTTGAAGATTTATAAAGAAAAGCAAAGGATTAGAATAGCTTAGACAGTTTTGAAAAATAAGAACACTGTTGCAGGAATCAAAGTTATGCAATTTTAAGAAACGCCATGATGCTACCATCATCAAGACAATGTGGAATTGCAGACGGATACACACTGACTGGTAGAACAGATGAGTCCAGAAATAGATCCGTGCAAACATGGCCAACTGGTTTTTGACAAAGGTACAAAAACAGTTTGGGACAGAATGGATCATCTTTTCAATGAATGATATTAGAATAACTGGAGCTCCATAAGCAAACAAACAAACAAACACCAAACATAGAAAAGAACTCTGACCTCACGGCATTTACAAAGGCAAAAATGAGATCAGTGTAGATAACAGATCTAAATGTAACATGGAAAACTAAAACTTTCAGAAGAAAACAGGAGAAAACCCCTGTGACCTGAGGCTGGGAAAACAGTCCTTAGACAGGATACGGAAGCATGGCTTATAACAAAAAAAGTTGATATATTGTTTTTTTTTTTTTTTTTAAAGATTTTATTTATTTATTTGACAGACAGAGATCCCAAGTAGGCAGAGAGGCAGGCAGAGAGAGAGGGGGAAACAGGCTCCCCGCTGAGCAGAGAGCCCGATGTGGGGCTCGATCCCAGGACCCCGGGATCATGACCTGAGCCGAAGGCAGAGGCTTTAACCCACTGAGCCACTCAGGCGCCCCAATATATTGTTCTTCATCAGAACTAAAAACCTTTGTGAAAGATGCTGTTAAGAGAATGAAAATACTAGATACAGTCCTGGAGAATATATTTGCAAATCACACGTCTGTCATAGGACTCCTGTGCAGAGCATAAGAATATAGATAAGCACACACAATTAAGTTAACATCATTACATATTAAGGAATTGTGAAGTAAAACCACAAAGGTACTATTAAGGTACCACGAAGCCATAAGATAGCACCACATGCCTAGACTAGTTAAAATAAAAATCACTAGTAATATCAAGGGCAACTTCACTTTCATACATTTCTGGGGCGGGGGCGGGGAGAGGAATGAAAAATGGTATAGCCATTCTGGAAAATACTCTGGCAGTTTCTTATAAAGTCAATGTACATTGATCAACTCCCTAGAGAAATTAAAACTTACATTCACATAAAAAGCTGTATATGAATGTTTACCAGTGTTCTAGTCATAATTGTCCCAGGCTGGAAACATCCCAGTGTCCATCAGTGGGTGAATGGATAAGCAATTGTGGTACATCTACATAATGCACTACTACTCAAGAATAAAAAGGAATCAACTATTTATATGTGTGACAATCAATGACACTCCAAAGTATGCTGAGTGGAAGATGTCATTCCAACAGAATACATCTTATATTGCTCATTCGAATGCCACTTATATGCAGTTTTTGAAAAGACAGGTAGTGATGGAGAATAGACAAATGGTTTCCAGGAGTTAGAAGTCTGTGTGTGGGGGAGGGCTGTGATTATAAAGGCAGGGTGTGAGGGAATTTTGTGGGGTGATGGCACTACTTCGTAATCTGATGATTACAGGGCTCTTTACATGTGTTAAAATTATGGAACTGTACACAAGATAATCTCTTTTATGATTTAAAAAATAAAGTTAATAAAATTGTAGAAGATGGACAGCGCATTCTGATGTAGGGCTCCAGTTTCTCCTCACTAAGGTGAGGCCAAAGGTCTATTATCTGTGTTTCTACTGTAAAAATTTGGCTTTGTATATGAGGTCTGTGTATTTTGATTTGGATTATTGCTTTGGATCCATTATGACTGACAAAAAGGCTCCTTACGTTCTCCTTGTCAGCCCCAGGAAGCTGCTGACAATCTTCCCCTCTCAACTGAGTGCCCAACAGAGGCTCACAGCTGTGTTCCTTTTCACACTTTGATAGTGGAGATTTCCCTCTCATTTACTGAGGTATGGAGTAATACATAGGTATTATTTTCTTTCAACTTTATTTTTTTATTATGTTATGTTAGTCACCATATAGTCCTTCATCGGTTTTTGATGTAGTGTTCCATGATTGATTGCTTGCAAATACAGAGATATTAGTCATATAGTCTGATGAGTTTTGACAAAGGTATGAAGGCACAGTGGTATGTTTGTAAATGTTTAAGTTCTGGTTGTCTGGTGGAATAAAAAGCCCCTGCTTTGTAGTATTTGAATTTCTGTGGAATGAATACTTTAACCATAGTGAATTCCAACCTACGGATATCAACTGGCTGCAAACTTCCTGAAAATGTGGCAATCAGTGTTCTCAATGTTTCCAGTGGGTTCCAGCATGGCATTGCCTGTACCCACCTGTGTGACCATCACTGAAATTAAGACTTAAAACATTTCTATCACCCAGAAGTTCCCTAGTGCCCCCGATTGTCGGTCCCCATCCCCATTCAGTGCAAACTACTGTTCTGATTTCTACCAGCACAGATTAGATTTTTGTGTTCTGGAACTTCATCAAAATATAGCGTATGTATATGTGTGTGTGTGTGTATATTTTTTTGGGGGGGCGATCTGAGCTTTTTTCCCCCTGAGATTTGAGATGTACCCAGATTGTTGTGTTTGTCTGGTTGTTTGTCCTTTCTCTTGCCCGGTGGTATTACATTGTATGGAGAGACTACAATCTGTCTTCTTGTTAGTGGACATTTGGGTTGTTGCCGGTATTGGATTTTTCTGAGGAGTCTTGAAAGTAGGAGGTTTTTCTATTCTTGACCAAGATTTTTCTGGTGGAGAGAAGGGATGATCTCGGAGCTTCATATTTTATTGCTCATAAGCATCTCTGAAAATGTCTAGCATGTGGCCGACATTGTCAATAAATGTTAGTGGAATCTCAGTTTTGTTGAACTCTGTTTCTAGGCCCTGTGACCAGAAATGGATTATTTTTTTGGAGAAGCATCAGAATTAACCACTCTAGGGAAAAGAAAATTTAGACTACTTAAAAAAATACAAATATTCTCTCTTCTCTTTTTGATGCATCCATTTCAGGAATATTTCACAATTCTTACACTGGGGAAAATGTCTATGTTAGATATTTTATGTTATGATTTCGAAGCCTGTTTTTTATACATAGTACCTGATTTACTTGATACACATTTTATTTTTAACTCTGATACATTATTTCATTTAACTTTTTCTGTAACACACGGCAAGGACCTCGGTCTTTCAAGATGCGGAAAACTAGAGCTTCGAGATGTTAAGTAACTTTCCCAAGTTCACAAAACTAATGGGAATTTGATCCCATTGTCTGACTCCAAAATCCATGCTTTTTTCACTGCAGATGCTTCCTGCCTGCCCTATGTTCACAACTCAGTATTCATAGACAGCACTTACTATTGAAATAATGACTGCCTATTTTTCTCTGATTCCCATTGTTCCAGTAAGCAAACCATCTTGTATTTTCTTTTTCCTTTTCCGTGTCACCAGTACACTTTCAATAAGCCCAATACTGCCTAATTTAAATAAGCAAATGAAAACGTACCTTCTGAAAAGTTTGAGTTGACAAATCCCCATGTTACAGAATGTTCAGTAGGTGGCGCTGTTTCCACGCTATTGCAATGACCTCCGCACGCCCTCGCCACTAGGGGGTGCTGTCTCACTCCTGGGGACGTATTACTGCTGAGGGCGCGCCCTCTGACTCTTGCTCCCTAGAGCAGACACCAGAACCACCAAATCAATCTCAGATATTCTCAGCGTGTCCATACAGCTGGAGCGATTATGTTAATAGTCTTCTGGACCAAGTTTCATCCAGAGACACGTTCATGTTCAACTCTCCTGGAAAGTACAGGACTGTGCAGAGCTCCCCCACAGCAGCCACGAGGCAAAAATCTATCTCCTCTCTTTTGCTCTTACTTTCCAAGATTTATCTCCGGTCCCACACAGCCCAGGTCCAAGACAGTTTCACAACAGTATTCTCTCCTGGCTTCTGAGCTTCTTATTATTCTGAAGGGTGAGAGGACACCAGGGTTTGAAAAAGTGGAGGCATGAAAAGGTATTCTGAACAAGCCCTACGGAATGAGCAACAGAGGTGTCCCAGCTTCATCCTGGCATCTGTCAGCGGGAGCCTGTCATTGAGGCACAAAACTGGATCCTAGGCATATGCTATCCTTAGCACAAGTATGAATTTCTTTGGCAAATCTTTCTTTTCAAGGGTGAAAGGAACACACCTCCTTATCCCCGTTCTTGTCAAGTTAGCACCCTGGGACGCTCATCAGAGAGGCAGGACGGGGAGGCAGGAGGCTGGGTGACCTCCGTCGGAGGTGAATGCTACAAGCCAAGGTTATCCCTTCTGGAACCATCCTCTCCAAATGGCCCTGGGCAGAGAACAAGTGACTGAAGGCTTACCAGCACCTTACCCCTTGAAGTGATTCTAGCTGTGAGGTCAGAGATTTCATGGAGTCCAAATCTCTTTTATTTCCCTGCATGGGTTTTCTGCTTCCAAAAGTTCCTCTCCCTCAGGCAGGGGCAGGAGGGAAGAGGGAAGACTGAATGTTGAAAATGAAAGGATGTGAATCTGGTAGGGATTGAGACAATCTGAGTGTCCAAGAAGTGGATGAAGTTTTGGGTGGAGAGGAACCAGAGAAAATCATACCTTAACTCACTTCTTAGACCTTTGACTGTGGTCTTTGATGCCCTGTGCAAGGCCAGGATGTTGGTAACAGAGCAGAAAGACCTGACTTTGAGTCTCTGACCAGCCACTTAAGTGTAGTTTGAGTACAGACTGTGGTTAGTTTTCTCCTTTGTGGACTATGGACAGCAATTCTACCTATAAGTTTGCTGTATTAAATGAGATAGATCTGTATCATCTATACCTATAAAAAAGGCCATTAGTACAGGGCCTGGCAGTTAGCTGACATGCAAGGAATAGCGGGGATCATTATACATCTTTACCCTCAGTTCAGTAACTTTGTTCAACCTTAGAGAACGAATTCAGAGACCACCCATCCTACTACCCAAAAGCAATCACATGAAAAAGATCACCATACTTTTGGCCAGTTAATATTTCTGGTATAAAAAGTAGTGGGCTAGGCACTATGGGCAGAAAAGATGAAAGAGTATCCTTGAACTTGAGGCGAAGTCAGGTGTGTGAAGCGCCAGCCCTGCAGGAGGAGTGTGCTCTGTGCTTCCCCGTGGAGGGCCCGGGTGCCTGGCTTTGTGGTCCCGTGGACCTTCATCCTCGGGCAGGTCTCCTGAGGGCCTGGGTTCCACCAGGGCCGGGTATTTCCTTTGTGAGGGTGGAAGGCTCATTTCTTCCCTTGAAGAATTCCAGACCATTTGGACCAAAGCAAGGACTTCAGATCGAGTTCTTGGCTGCTTCAGAAGGAAGTGCTTCTAGGAACTGAATTAATGGAATAATTCTCTCAATCCTGCCCACACTCCAGTATTAATTTTCACTGTATTTCATCCATTGTCGCCCTTGCCATGCTGTTCACAGTGCCCTGAACCTACGCTTGATGTGAACACCTACCTTCTTTTCAGAATTTCCGAAAGCCCTCACGGTTCCAGAATGCCTTTCCTGAGCCCCTTGCTGGATCTAATGATTCCCTCACCACTGACTCCCTTTACGGTTGTCCATTCCCAGAAACCGAAACTTTGTTTGCACATTATCTCCCTGTGTCTTCTAGGCTCTCCTCCTAGAGGTCACATTTACCTCCACATCTCCAGCATGCAGCCCAAGGAAGAGCCCAGCACGTGGGAGTCATTCAGTACCAGAGTGAATGAATGAAGGAAAAGAAGTACATTCCACTTTACAAAGGATTTACATAAGATAGAAATTTCCAGGAGTGCCTGGGTGGTGGCTCAGGGTCCTGGAATTGAACCCCGCATTGGGTTCTCTGCTCAGAGGGGAGCCTGCTTCCCCCACCTCTCTGCCTGCTGCTCTGCCTACTTGTGCTCTTTCTCTGTCAATTAAATAAATACAATCTTTAAAAGAAAAGATAGAAATTTCCATAAAAATCAAAATGAGCCAGTGCCTCTTTCAACCACCCTGACGTTCTATGCCTTGGACAACTGATCTGACTCTTCATTCATTGTTGCTCTATGAATCCATGAATATATGTTTACATTTTAAAATAGTTACCAGAGCAGGGCGCCTGGGTGGCTCAGTTGGTTAAGCAGCTGCCTTCGGCTCAGGTCATGATTCCAGCGTCCTGGGATCGAGTCCCACATCGGGCTCCTTGCTCCGCGGGGAGCCTGCTTCTCCCTCTGACTCTGCCTTCCACTCTGTCTGCCTGTGCTCGCTCTCGCTCTCTCTCTGACAAATAAATAGATAAAATCTTTAAAAGTATAAAAAAATAAAATAGTTACCAGAGCAAGAAGTTCACTTTTACTTCATATATGAAGGCTTTTAAATAGTTGCTACCTTCGAAGGAGAGACTTTCCCCCCAACTCATGGGAAGCGGCTTCTCAGGCTGCCTGAGGCAAGATTGTTCCTCCCAAGTAGAGGTGGTCAAGGGTCCTGGCTTGGGTTGGGGTTGAAAGTGTCTCTGGTGGTTTGGGGCATGACCAACTGGGATTGGGCTTTAGGTGCGGGGCTCAGGGGTGTCAGGTTAATCTTTTTAGCATTAGACGGTTTGAAAAACAAAGTCTTTGGCAAGGGGCAGGAGGTGGGGTGAGGGATTGTTCTAACTTTAGGGGTGCCTTTCTAGGGTAGAGAGAGCTCTCTACCCAGTTTTGGTTTGGTGCACGCAGGTGGGGATGCACCCAGCAGGAGACTCCGAGGCTCCAGCTGAGACTGCAGCTACGCTATGTTGATAAAACCTTCCCTCCCCTCCTCCTCCAATCCATGCAGGGGCGGCAAGGATCTCTGGGTGGGGGGCTAGCGGTTAAGGGGGCTGTAGTTGGTGTAGCAGAGGAAAAGTTGACTTGTCAAGAACTGAAACCAGAGCTGAGACACTGGAAAAAAGCTCGTTGCCTTTTCTGCTGCCAGTCGTTGCAGATTGAGCTGGGGTAAAGACTCTGTGCTCTAGTTGCCTTTTTCTGGAAAACATAGACTTCCTCCATTTCTTTGACCTCATCTGCCTCTCTCAGGTCCATAGGGGATAGCCATCCTTCTGTGGGGCATGCATAGATCCTGCTTCTTAGTAGCTGTGTGACCTCGGGCAATTCACTTAACTTCCCTGCAACTAAATTGTCTCTTCTATAATGTGGGGTTCACTTCAAAAGGTGGTTGTGAAAATTAAGCAGATCGACAGATGTGAAATGCCTACAGCAGTACTGGCACCTAATTGGTAATCAGGAAGCATCCACCATTATTACTACTTTCCCCTTTCCCAGCCTCTCCCTTTGGTGTGGTCCCTGTTCAGGACGTACACGTGGATGCGTCTGTGGAAAATACTGTGGGGGGGGCAGAGGGAGAGGCTGGGATTAGATGTGGCCTCCACCCTCAAGGGCTTATACCGCAGAGACTCGGAGACAAAAGCAAGATGCTGAAAGTAAAGAGTAAGTTTGTGTTAAAATATGAATATGCTCAGAATTCAAAACAAAGGGAGGCGTGGGTTGAGGGAGGGCTTCGAGAAAGAAGCAGAACTTGATCTGGGTCAAACAGAAGGCCGAACATGGAAATCGGTTTTATGACTTCCTGCCATTTACAGCCCTGGAATGTTCTGGCCTCTAAGTTAGTAGGGGAACAACTTAACCGCTTTGCTCAGGAACATCCCCACGAGGCCGGTTACCGAGTAGCTCACATGTACGCTTAGCCACTGCTGTCTTTTGAACTGGGGAAAATGTGAAAGGTTTCGGGGTTCTCCCATTGCCTGGAATGCCCCCAGAGCAAATGGTCCAACTCTGGGGTTCAGTTTCCCCCACACTGAGGCCGCAGATGACTGACTTCCAGGGTTAGTAAATTCCATGGCTTGGGAGCTGCCCTTGCTCCCCTCCAGAAGTCTGCAAAGCCTGAGGCCCCATAATAAAAGAAAAACACTCGTCACTGTGCATGCAGACCGGAGAAAGGGGATTGTCACTTTGGAGGACACTCAGTTACTGTTCACCTCGGAGCCATGGACACACAGTCCCATGATCTCCATCTCCTTCTGGCTCTATGTTTAGCTTCTGGGGAGGCTCAAGTGAAGCTAAGTCAATTTCAGTGACTTCGGTCATTAGGGGCCAGCTGGGGGGAGCTGCTGTCTGACCCCAAACTCAGGGTGCCTGAGACTCATGGGAGGAGCTTGTTGAAGTTACACGTGGTGGGACCTCATGCCCAGCGATTCCGAGTCAGCAGGCCTGGGGTGATGGCCATGAGTCTGCAAGTTTCACAAATCTGATTCTGTGGAAGGTGGATCGTGGACCACACGTGGTGAAAAGCAGAGACTCCAGCTAATGGGGCATTTGGCAAAGGATGCAGAGGAAGCGACGTAACAGAGGTGGAGCAGAGGGAGTGATTGTGAATGGTTCATAAACTGAGTGAAGTGGACATTAATTAAGGGAAACTGTCAGATCACAGGCTCGAGAACCCCTGAGGGAATGCCAGCTGCTTTCCAAGGAATCCTCCCGTCCTCTGGAATCACCAATGTGGGGATGCTGAGGTTGGGGATGATGGGGGAATGGTGGTTGGAGGTCAACCCTGCTTCACCTGGAACACCTTCACTTTGATCTACTTTTACTTATGTGGCTCTTCATGTAAGCGACTGTTTGAAAAAGTGGCCATCCCTAAAAGAAATAGAAAAATCACAACCTAGAAGTAAAGTTTCAGTCCTTGGAAATCCCGTAATCTCCTTGAGAAACTTTTGGAGCAATATCCCATCAGTTCTAGAGTGCTCTGTTTGCAAAGGCAGGACAACATTGGACAGGATGCTTCTGTATTTCCTGTGTCTTCTCTCTCTTTAAGTCACTTATTCCAGATTGCCTGGGCGGCTCATTCAGTTAAGTGTGTGCTTTCAACTCAGGGCATGATCCCGTGGTCCTGGGACTGAGCCCCCCCATCGGGCTCCCTGCTCAGTGAGGAGTCTACTTCTCCTTCTTCACCTTCCTCTTCCCCTGCTCATGTGCTCTCTTTCACACACACACACTCTCTCTAATAAGTAAATAAATAAATAAAATCTTTAGGAAAAAAAAAAGTCACTTGTTCCATAGGCGTTTTTGTGTTTCAGATCTATGTGAGAACCTCTGAAAGCTTTGGGTCTTCCTAAGAGTGCATATATGTCCATACCTGTGAACTTCAGCATTCAATTTCAGTTGGTCCTTCTGAGGACTCCTCAAAGCCCATCCATGAGCTTGGTGATCACTCCCCAGTCTACACTTTTATTTCATTATTATGATTGTTTAACAGAAGTTCCAGCAGTTATTTTTCTCCCCCAAGTTTTCTCAATTAGACCATAAGTCTCTTGAGTGTGGGAATTGTGTATTTGCCACAACAGTGGTCTGTAATGTGGATAGGCAAGGTGATCCGTTGCAGTAAAAGAAGAAAATGTTACAACTTCTACTTATTTTCAATCCTACCCAATTTTCTGTATCAATATCTACTTTTCTGTATGTTCTGTAATGCTCATTATGTTATTAGGTCATATTATTTAAATAAACAGCTAGATCGCGGGTGCCTGCTGAAAACTTATTGATAAGGATACCTGATTTTAAAAGTTTGGAGTATTCTGCCTTACAGAACTTGCATGTTTTTTTGAAGCTTGTTCTGAACACTCTATTGGGCAATAAAGATACACAAAAAAATTTGTGTCGGTCAGGGAGCTTACGGTTTAATCCTGAACATAGTAGGTGTTTTGTTGTGAAGGAGGAGCTGAGATTGGGTCCGGTTCATTGGACTCCAAGTCAGTAACTATACGATGAGTTCATTATTTTGACAAGGGTCTCCTGACGAGTACTTAGGAAGTACCTCTTCATACTCTTTGCTTACGTCGCTGAGATTCCTGGCCCTGTTTCTAGGAAAAGAGGAATGCCTAAGCTGGTATGGAATGTGGAAAAGAATGCCAGATTTTATGATCATATTAGGTAGAGAGGTGCTATCAGTGACAGTTCTAGAACTTCTATAGAGCAAGAACTCAGGTAGTGGCGGTCTTTTTGGAAGTACAGAGCTTGGGGACTTACTTAGCAATTCCATTCCTGTTACTTAAGCTTTGTCTTAGGGAAATGATGGAGATCATGGGATGGAGATGAGCAAACCCACTGTTCTTAGTGCTGCCTCAAGATCTCATGAGAAACTGAAATAAAGTTTTGAGGAAAAGGTAGCAAACTGGAGAGATAGGGCCAGAGGGAACGGGAGGAGAACCGAGCTGAGGGCAGAGCATACCAGCCCTTCTGAGGACTTCGCAGTGGGGGATCCAACCCCCCAAAAGAGTGTTTCTCATAGCAACTGCCAGACTGGATCCATCTCTCAACAGCTGTCCACCATTTATTAGTGGGACTCAGCTGAAGCCAAGGGAAGGGGAAGGGAGAGCAGACAAAAGGAGAAAATAAAGTTGTGTTAATTACCAGTCCATTTCCATGATGCAAAGGTGACCCAGTCTGTCATCTCCTTCCCTGTGGCTGGTGTTTTGTCGGGTCTGACATTTGCAGCGAGTGCTCCCAGCCGGGCATCTGTTGCCCCCATTGCCATGGAGACAGCAGCTGCAGCAACGTGTCCTCTGAGAATGTGCTGCCCGAGGTTTCAGGAACCATTTTGGAAGCATTTGTCCCGACAGTGCCTGCTAATCTCCCTTTCATTTGTAATTATTTTATCGCCTGATTCTCTGCTTTGGCATTGTTCCCAAAGCTAACTCTGCTCCCCGACACTGGGGTCCGTGGGGAGGTGTCAGCCGCCCCGGCCCCGTCTGGGTGGAGATGAAAAGGAAGTGGAAGGGAGAGACTTGCTAGGAGCGTGGTGTCTTCAAACGCGCCCTGGCTCCTGTAGGCAGCCCTGGGAGGGCCCGGGCTGATTGAAGTAGCCCGAATTATGAAGCCCAAAGCCTTTGAGGCCAGCCGCCCCATCGAGGCCAAGAATAATTGAACAAATAGTTTATCTGACTAACCAACAGCTGTAGAGCCTAGGCGATTTGGAGAGGATTAGGAGCGAGCAGTGAAAGGATACTCCCACAGGGTCCTTCAAATCCTCATCCTGAATTCTACCAACGAAGAACACATGTTGAAACCCCAGAGCTGCTTTTTAAGTCCATTTTTCTCCCTTTCCACAGGACTCTGTTCAGTGCTTCCAAGAATTTTAAGTGGCCCTGACAACCAACTTTGGAGTCCCTGCTACAGGGTCTCGTTCAGTCGTCTCCTTCGGGTCCCCCGAACCTCGTTTCACCCGGGGCTACCTCAGATTCATGTGGAAATTCTGATCGCTCTGGGAGATGCCCTCGGGTTGCTGCTTTTTCCTAAAGCCTACATGGCTGGCAGCTGTTGTAATGTCTAAGGCCAGTGCCAGGGCCAAGTTCAGGTTAGGATGAAAGGAAGTTGCGAGGGTAGCTGGATGGAGAGCAAGGACACAGGAATCCCCAACCTCGTGTGAGAAAAAGCTGGAAGCAAAGAAAAGATCCAAACAGAACAAAGATTGCATTTTTTTTTTTTTATATCCATGTGGATACTTGGATGAAAATTGGGGAAAATTTCTATTAAAACCTTTGTAACCTTGGGGTGAGTAATGTGTTTTTAACTATGATTCAAAATCCAGAAATCACACAAGCCATAAGAAGACTGAGAATTAAACAATATAAAAAACACCACATGGCAAAAACACCTCTTGCAAATATGATTAACCAGGAAAAATATTTGTAATTAGGACCATAGGAAAGGGCTGATCTTCCTAACAGATTAAAAAAACTCATAGACACCAATTGGCAAAAAAAAAAAAAAAAAAAAAAAAAAAATGGGTGAAGGATGTGAAGTTAGTTCACAGGTTAGAAGACAGAAAGGGTTCCTAAATATATAAAGATGTTCAACTTCACTCATAAAAGTAGCAACGCAAATTAAAATTACTCTCAGATACCAATTTCATCTATCAGATTGGAAAAAGTCCAAAAACGTAACAACACACTGTGTTGGTGTATCTGTGAGGAAACAGAGCTCTCTTAACAGTAATGTTGGCAGGTAAAACGGAGACTAATTTGGCAATATCCATCAAAATTGCATGTAACCTTTGACCCAGCAATAACAGTCTTAGGGATTTACCTTAAAGGAAACTGCATACTTGCACAATGACATGCAATATTATGCCACTGGATTTTAATAGCGAATGATGGGAATCGATCCACATATCTGTCGAGAGGGAAATGGCTAACTAAATTATGCTTCTGCCCTTCAAGGCAATACTATACAGCTATGAAAAAGAATGAAGGAGCTAGTAGCTAGGAACTGATTTCCAAGGTGTATTAAGTGAAAAAAGGGAAAATGCAACGGGGTGTATGCAATATGCCGTTCTTTCTCTAAACAAGGGAGCAAATAACATACGCATCTGTATTACTTTAAGGAGACTGCGGGAAAGGATGCACAGGCTACTGGTAACACTGGCTGTGGAGTGGGGAGCAAAGGATAGCGAATGGGGTGGGGGTGCCTTCGCGGTCTACCTTTTTTGGGTGAATCGATTTTGGACTCATGTCCTACCTATCCCCCCACCAAAATAAAACCGCTTTGTGTAAAAGACAAAAACAAAACTCAGGGAAAACGCAGTCCCAAGTCAACAATAGGGACCACACAACAGCTGCGTTTGGGTGAATGCAGCCGAGAATGTGCCCTCAGACTCTGCAGGGACACGCACCCCACTTGGGCTCTGCGGAGCCAGTGCCTGGGGACAGTGTAGCTCCAGAGACACTCCGGGACAGTGTCCCCAGCTGAGCTCAGCAGCTCCCATGTGCCACCTGGCTCCTCAAGGAGCCATCCTATGACACCAAGGACTGCAGACCTGGGGAGACCCCCACGGGGTCTGAGCAGCCAGCTTGGGGAGGGCGAGGGCGCTCAGTATCCAGTGAGAAATGCTGATGGGGCACCTGCAATACGGAAGCACTGGTCAGGTGCTTTACTAATATGGACGCATTTAGTCTTCATGGTAACTACATGAGGGAAGACTTTCCAGCATCCCTGAGGTAGGATAGGTAAACCGAGGCTCAGTGAGTGTCAGCAACTTGCCCTGAGTCGCGCGACTGGACTAAGGCAGAGCCGGAATTCCAAACCAGACAGGTCGGTAAAGACCCCACACACGATGCTGACTTTCATATTCAAAATTGAGGTCAAACTCACACCGCATAAAATGAACCATTTAAAAAAGTACAGTTCAGTGGCATTTAGTACATTCACAGGGGTGTACACGCATCACCTCATTCTAGTTACAAAACACTTCACACCCCAGGGATGCCTGGGTGGCTCAGTGAGTGAAGCGTCTGCCTTCGGCTGAGGGCATGATCCCAGGGTCCTGCTCTGTGGGGAGCCTTCTTCTCTCTCCTTCTCTGCCTGTCGTTCTTCCTGCTTATGCTCTCCGTCTGTCTGTTTGTCTCTCTGTCAGATAAATACATAAAATTATTAAAAAAAAAAACCAAAACCAATGTCCCCTCAAAACCACTTCCCACCCCCAAGGAAACCTGTCCCCATTCACAGTCACTCCCTGTTCTCTCTCCTCTGCCTCTGGAACCCCCCGATCTACTTTCTGACTGTAAGACTTTGCCTCGTCTAGACATTTTCTATAAATGGCATTGTACAATATATGACCTCTATGTCTGACTGTCTGACTTCTTTCACTTAGAAAGGTTGGTGAGTTTCGTCCATATCTCTATCAGGACCTCGTTCCTGTCTACGGCTGAATGACAATCCATTGTACGGGTCTGCCACATCTGGTCGGCATTCATCAGTGATGGACATTTGAGTGATTCCAGGTTTTGGTGTGATTGAATAGTGCAGCGATGAACACTCCTGTGTGACGTTTTCTCGAACACCTGCTTCTTTTGGGTATTATGATGCCAATAAGGAGACTCCCACCTTCCTAAGCCTTTACCTGACCCTTTACCCGAGTCCTTATCCTTTCTCCTGGACAAAAGCAAGGTGGGGAGTAGAAAAGTCGTCAGATCACTGAGTAGGGAAAAGCCTCTTCTGGGGGAGAAAAGTGGGAAGTTCAAGTTGAGAGTGGAGACTATACTCCCTCCCCAAAGCCATTCGATCTCCTCTTGCCGAGGGGTGCAAGGGGGCTGGAGGCTTCCCGCCCATGTGATGGAACGAACTTGCTCAGCCTGAACTCCATTCGTTGCCAGGGGCCTCCTGGGGCCTCTCTCAGCAGCTCTGAAGTTTAAGTTGTCAGTCCGCCTCCCACCCTGTCAGAGGTAATCCCGTGTCAGAAGCTTGGCAGTAGAGGGGTGTCTGGGTGGTTCAGTCTGTGGAGCATCAGACTCTTGATTTAAGCTCAGGTCAAGACTCAGGATCATGGGATCAAGCCCGGAGTAGGACTCTGAGCTCGGTGGGGAGTCTGCTCCAGGATTCTCTCTCTGCCCCTCCCCTGCTTGTGCTCTCTCTCTAAAAAATAAAATAAAATGAAATCAATCAACGAATCAATCAATCAATATTAAAAAAAAATTTAAAAAGAAGATGGACAGTTGAAAGGTAGCTTCTAAATGTATGGATGGCCCCTCTCCCTGCACCCCACTGCCCCCAGAATCTTGGGAATCAGGACATCTCCTTCTATGTTCCTTAATGTTCTACAGTTACTCTTTCTATATTTCCGTCTTTTGTGAAGTCTGTCATTAAAGCATCTTTTGGCTTCGCCCCCATCTTTTGGAGCTGATCAGTTTCTCTGACTGGTCCCCATTTTCTCATTTGAATTTCTTCATACCCCATTTTCACCAAGTGGCCCAGAAAAGGCCTGCTTGGGTTTTGATTGGATTGGAAAGAAGTCGGACACAATCACATTGTCCTTGAGTCCAGGGCCTCTCTCCACTCTTGAAATTTCAAATCTTTGCTAGAAGCTTGTTTCTCGTGGTTTGTTTGTTTTTAATTTTACCTTCACCACATCCCTCACGCCTGCCCCAATGGTTTTTGTTTTGTCCTCTTTCTTTTTTCTCTGAACTTCCGGAACAAAAGTGATAAGCTGGTGGCCTTCAGGTTTAATCTGACCTCAGATTTTTTTTTTTTTTAAAGATTTTATTTATTTATTTGACAGAGAGAAATCACAAGTAGTCGGAGAGGCAGGCAGAGAGAGAGAGAGAGGAGGAAGCAGGCTCCCCGCTGAGCAGAGAGCCCAATGCGGGACTCGATCCCAGGACCCCGAGATCATGACCTGAGCCGAAGGCAGCAGCTTAACCCACTGAGCTACCCAGGCACCCTGAATAATTTATCATATGCAGCCTTAGGCTTTTTTCTTCTTGGGGCACCTGGGTGGCTCAGTCAGTTAAGCATCCAACTCTTTTTTTTTTTTTTTTTAAAGATTTTATTTATTTTATTTGACAGAGATCACAAGCAGGCAGAGAGGCAGACAGAGAGAGAGGGGAGGAAGCAGGCTCCTCGCTGAGCAAAGAGCCTGATGCGGGGCTCGATCCCAGGACCCCGAGATCATGACCTGAGCTGAAACCAAGAATCAGATGCTTAACCGTCTGTGCCACCCAGGCACCCCTAAAATAGAAACCTTTTTAAAAAATTTGGGTAAAGAATTACAATCTACTCTGGACAGATACCTTTACTTTTTGGTGAGTTCCCAGATCCAGCCAGGGCACCGGTCAGTAATTTATTGTTCTGGGAGGACGGTAGGAGCTAGGGAGACTCTGCTGGGGTTTCAGGGACTTCTACTTTCATTTTGCATCTTTTGTTAACTTGCAAGATACTCAGTGAAAGGTTGCGCCAGTGTGTAAAATGCTCATAATACTGAGCCAAGTGTAATTGTTGGAGGGGAGACACCCTCTTGCAGATTCAGGATGGCCTCCTGGGTGCTGACAGAGGAGAAGAGAAAACATCGCCCGAGACTCTCAGTGTTCACTCTGTCATAAACTCGATGCCCGGAACACCCAAGGAATTAAGAAAATCCTTCATTGGAAACATAACGTTGTAACTCCTAAATCTGGAAGGAGCAGAAGGAATGGGAGTGGCGGTGTTTCAGGAAAAGAAGAGGGCAGAATTTTATAAAGAAGAATGTTCTCGAGGGTGGGGGCCTGGTCGTGGGCGTGAGTGAGCCAGCACGTCAGTGTGAACGTGCACGGACGGGAAACTGGGTCCTGGGAGTTTGCACATGAGCAAGGGAGATTCTACGCTCGTGTGTCAGAGTGAGGAGATTTCTCTTGCCTTCATTCCCCTTTTAAGATGTTTCCAGAAGGCAGAATATTTACGAAGTTTCCACTGCTGTTGTCAACCACCTTGATTCCTGACTGAGGAATGTGTCTGTCCAGAGTCCCCTCACCCCTTCCCTCTTCCTCCCTTTCCAGGGTGTCTGGTCGCACAGGAGAGATGTATTAATTCAAAAGCATTTATTGAGATCCTGGGTGTCGTCTGGAATTGTTTCACAAACTGGGGATCTTGGGACCAAAAAAAGCAGAGGAGGCCAGTGCTCTCATGAAGCTTTTGTTTCTGGTGGGGGAAGACAGACAATAAAAATTGACATAAAACCACAAATAAGTAGGATGATCTCAGGGAGTGTAAGTGCCACACGTGAATGCAGCGTTGGACGGGGTCCTGCACGACGACCTGGCTGCCAGGCAGGGATCTGGGGTGAAAGGAAGTGCAAAGGCCCGAACAGTGAGAACCAGCTCCATGTTCTCTGACACAGCAACACGGGGGTCTGCCCTGGAGCGGGCTGGGATGCCCCTCGTGGGCCCAGCAGCAACCGGTTCCGGCTTTATTCTGATTGCAATGGGAATCCATTAAAGATTTCAGGTAGGGAGGGATGTAGCTTGATTTATATTCCAACTACTGCGGAGATAAGCACTAGAAAGAGAAAAAAAAAAGTCCTTTTATTTATGTAAATTAGAAATAAAAACTGAGACCTTTCAAAAAGGGTTAATTAAAAATAATTTTGGGTACACCTGGATGACTCAGTGGGTTAAACCTCTGCCTTTGACTCAGGTCATGATCTCAGGGTCCTGGGATTGAGCCCCACATTAGGCTCTCTGCCCAGCAGGGAGCCTGTTTCCCCCTCTCTCCCTGCTTGCCTCTCTGTCTATTTGTGATCTCTTTCTCTCTGTCAGATAAATAAATAAAATCTTAAAAAAATAATTTTGATAAACACATTGTACGTTCATTTAGATGAAATGATTTTTATATTTAAAAAATGACTATGTGTTCCAAAGCAACTACCTGTTAACAAGAAGAGTGGAGTTGTTTTACGTGTTTGCAACTCATTCTAATGTTTGGCTTAAAAGCAGACTGTTGATTTTTCATGCTGGCTTCTGAGCCGAATGTGTTGTAAAGTGTTGTTTCAGTGGACACAGAGGGAAAAAGTATGGTTTCACAAAGCTACGTAACTGTAAAGAGGAGAACTATTTAAGAGTAGTTACGGATATTTTTCTACATAAAAAATTCATGCATAGTCATTTCTGGGAGGGTGGTGGCCATGTGGACCCTGAAACCATGTCAATGAATTTTGCACTCTGCTGCCTTAAAATCTATTGGTAGATCTTCATTTCATGCGTGATTTGGTAACGCCAAGCATGGGTCATTCGGAAAATAATGACTCACAGAGTAATGCAGATCTTCCAAGGGTTGACAAATTTTGTTTTGTGAGATAAAAAAAACTCCTATTTGTTAATGACACACTGACTTTGTTGGAAATGGGCAGGAAAGCTGTCAAGTGTACAGTGGTAGATTTTCCAGAATTGTAATTTTTGTTTGAAAGGTTGAATTTTATCATTGGCAACATGATATGGTTCAACTGCTTTCATTGAAGCGACTGGCTCATTTACTCTTTTTTTTTTTTTTTTTTTGAATGAAAACATCTCTAAATATCAGTATCTGAGTAAGAGGAATTTGTCAGTCACCCTTTCAAGTAAAAACAGCATTCCATGAGAAAAGCAGCTAGTTCATCTCACAATTCAAAGAACCCTCAATTGCTTATCCTCTAGTCCTCTAGACAGGGTTGTACTTCGTTGTGCTATGGAAGTGTTCTATGTACAGTGCGTGACATTTTAAAAGGTGTGCACTCAAGGGTTGAGATTTAATAAAATCAATACTTTGGGGACACGTGGGTGACTCAGTGGGTTAAGCATCTTCTTGGGGCTCAAGTCATGATCCCAGGGTCCTGGGATGGAGCCTGGTGTCGGGCTCTCGGTACAGCAGTGAGTCTGCTTCTCCCCCTGTGAGCACCTGGAGAAGGACACAGTGAAGCTAGGAACGTTTGCTGTTACCACCTCGATTTGTGCTAAGACACCAGCAGTTTCATCCACCAGTGCAACTGGGAACACAGTGGAAAAGACAATACCTTAGTATTATTTTGAAAGTAGTTTTGACCCCATAGGCCCCCCAGAAGAGTTTTGGAGACCCCTTAGAGGACTGTAGATCACACTTTGGGAAACGCTGTTCTCGATAACTGAGTGTTCACACTACATAAACATTTAATGTCTTGACTCACAGTTGCATTGTATTAGAAAGCCAATCTGGTAAAGGTAGCCTGTGCCACATGTGATAAAGAGAAAGTCTCCTTATGGGAAAGTCTCTTGCCCCTGGAAAACCATGTCTACTCTTTAATTTTTTAAGAAGATTTTATTTATTTATTTGAGAGAGAGGGAGAAAGAGAGTAGCGGTGGGAGGTGGGGGGTCGGGGTCGGGTTGGGGAACAGAGGAAGAGGGACAAGCAGACTCCTCATTGGGCGAGGAGTCTGACATGCGGCTCGATCCCAGGACCCTGAGATCATGACCTGAGCCGAAGGCAGATGCTTACTGACTGAGCCAGCCCTCTATTCTTCTCATTGAACAGTTACCATTTTGCTGCATATTAATTGATATTAAATTCACAGTTCACCCTCTATCTTTTCCAAGCCCTATCTTTCAAGCCTTATCTCCCCAGCATATTGGCAGTGATTCAATGGATGATTGGTTCAATAAAGTTCATCTTATTTCAGACCCAGCAGAACTGGAGTTGAGCTGCATCTGACTCGAGGACAGTATCTGAAAACGTCATTCATTGTATCACATACGCAGGTGCCAGAAAATGTCTGTCAGTTAGTATTTCTCATTTCATAGGATTATTAAGTTTAACCAGAATATTTCAGGTGTTTCATTATATGGATGATTGATATCAGGTAAAAATGAGGTTTCGCAGTGCTGTTCCATCTTGCACAGTTTTGGGAAAGAGAGTCAGGTGGAGTTCTGGTAAGTTCCCCCACAAGAAGGACATTGGCTCTCGTTTGGTATTTTAGACCTGTGCTTCCTCGCTGTGAAACAAACTTTCAGTAATTCCCATTACAGTCCTTCACCGCTATTAGAGAGGGAAGGAAAGGGAACTTGTGTCCACCTCCCAGGGGTTTACTTGGCTGACTCTCTTTGAATTTACTCTGGGGTGGGTTTAGAATGCTGGGGGCAGGGGCCCTGGGAGGGAGAAGGCGGGGGAGGGGACACCAGACCAGTATTTTCACCATCTCCCCTCTTCAAGATCTTCTGGTCAGTTTTTCATCTGTAAGTGTAGGTGCCTGGGCTAGAAGCCTCCTAACAGTCCTTCCAGAAATGATGCCTAGTGATTTTGGGTGATTGCCGGATGCCAGGGATCCAGGCGGAGGACCTGATGATTTTTACGAAAGTACTCACAGTCCTCTCTAGGGGGCGTGCCAGACCTCCTTACAGCCTTGGAAAGTGAAGTAGCCGATCTCCCCCCATTTTCTCAATGCTTCTGAGTTCCTCTGCGGGAAGGAATTTACTGCTAGGGCAGGAATGCGAGGCTGGGCCGGTGAGCCGATAAGAATAAGCAGGTATTTGGTACGGAAGTACACCAGGCAAATTGGTCTAATGAGAACCCCAGCTAGGAAATGAACTGAAGGTTGATACAGGACAGGAGCTGGGGGAGGGAGCAGAGGGGCGGAGACGCACAGCGGTTCTGAAAATGAGTGTGTGTTTTCATCTAGCACACATGTATGGACCCAGGGCTGTGCTGGGTGTCGGTAAAGCAGCGGTGGGCCGCGGAGACAGACCCGGCTGGCCTTCGTCACGTGGGAAGCCAGCCGGGACAAAGTGTTAATGGAACTTGGGACGGGCTAAGTTCAGACAGATGTTAATAGATAGCAGGAGGGTGTAACCTGGTGTGGGGATCAGAGATCTCCTCAGGGCCGCGGACTGTAAGCTGCAAGGTAAGCTGGAGCGTAGGGGTAGGTGTGAAGCAGAGAGGAGGAGGTGGGCGGGGAGGGAGGGAAATCGCCTCCTGAAAGACCTGGAGGGGATGGAGGCGGGTGTGCAGGGGAAAGTGGAAGAGGGTAGAGCCTGGCTCTTCTGTTGAGTAGGAGTTGGAGGAGTGGGTAAGAAATGAGGCTCGAATGTTTGGGAGGGTTCCGATCATGTTAAGGAGACTGAACTCAATTCTCAGGACAGTGGAAACAGTTGGAAAGTTTCAGGGAAGGGACCTGGGGGAGAGCTTTCTAGCCAGAGTGGCCAGTGGATGGAGAGGGTGCAAGAGGCTGGAGTACCAGTGAGGAGTGGGGGTGCTCATGCAGAGGCGAGGTGAGGGGGGCTGCAGGAGTATGGAGAGCAGGGGAGGGAATGGACACATAATTAGAAGGCAGGCATACTGGGTTGTAGCTGAAAAACTTAGGGGGATTTACCCCCAAAACATATGGTTTCACTGACAGACAAAATGCATTATGTTCTGTTCCTTTCAAGCAATACAAGGTGGGGAGACACCTGCTTCCGGTGGGACCTCCTCCTGCACAGACTCAAACTGCTGCCTCTGGGTGGACAGGTCCCGTCACTCTTCCTGAGGGGCCCTGTTTGCCTCACTGCTAAAACATTCTGGCCCTTTCAGCCTTAAAGATAAAGGTGACACTCAAGCTGGCCATTAATTAATTAATTAATTAATTAATATGATGGAGTCTATTTCTAGGGAATGGTTGCAAAAGTCTCCCCCTCTGTTTAGGAAACACTTTCTCCTTCTGTGATCTGTCAGTGGGCAGCCAGAGACAGTGGCAGAGCCAGGAAGTCTCTTGGAGCCTCCCCCTGGGAGGAGGGAGGGTGCGCCCCTTCCCGTTGGAGATACTGGCCGGGTGTTCCACAAGAAGCCTCAAAAGTGAAGCCAACAGAGGGGCTTGTAGGCTGGGGCCCAGGTGCCGGGCGGGGTCGGGGGGCCAGTGATCAGGCATCTAACAGAGTGTTTTCCATCACATGCTGAACATGCTGCTCCTTGTCTTCCTGCCAGGCAGGACTGGAGGGCCTGTGCTGGGAGTGGCAGAGGTCTGAACTTGAACACCCTTGAGCTCGTCGGAGATGTGGTCCTGGGAGCCTCTGGGGAGGGTGGGTGCATGCCGTATTTCCAGAACTGCCCAGATCTCTGGACAGTGACACACTCGGATCTGACGGATGGCTGGTCTCCTCTGTCCTTCCCTGAAGTGCTCGTGACAACAGGTGTATAGGGCTGCAGAGGGCACACGGAAGTAATGCTGTAATTGGGCGCCATTTCATCCTGGGAATTCTGCAGAACATATACAATCTACTCCTGAAATGTCCTGGTCAGTGTCTCCTTCACGGAGTTATTCAAGAAAATATTTATGAAGTGGGTACTAGGTGCCACACTCTAGCATCGAGGACCACATCTGTCAATAAAACAATGACACTTTGGCAAGGAAACGATGGCACTTCCGTCACAGAGAGAGATGGGAGATAAGAAACACTAAATACAGTGTTGTGAGCCTTTTGGAGGGCGTCAATTCCAAACCAGTTTGATCTATTCAGGAGGATGCATCGTTTTCTCTTGATGTCAGGTGTGGTGAGAGGGCCAATGCCCTCAGATTCTCATTGCTTGTCAAGAAACCTTACTTGGTGGACATGCTGTGATTGCTGCTCGATTTGGAAGATCAGTTCTGCTCATGATGTGCGGAGAGAGAGAGCAGAGCCAGTGGGTAGATGAGTCATTGCAGGAGAACTGACAATACTGACTCCATCTTGCTCAGATTCAGTCTCTCGGTGACTTCTCCTGGGGCGACATGTCACAGACCCCTTGGAGATTAATGCATATACTTTAGAAATGCCCACCGTGGCTGGGATGGGAGGAAGCTTGTTTTGGCCTCCCATGAATCTTAGAGATGACATAGTCTTTCCCCTTCTTGATGCACACATGATACCCTAAGGTCTAATTAAAAGTTAGCTGTCAGTTGGGTGTATGCAAGCCCTATGAGGTGTGTGTGACCCCTTTGATCTCCTTACAGTGCCCTTCTAGAAAATCTGTGGACGAAGGTCTGGGTTTTGCACGGAATAACCATCCAACCGCAATGGATTGTCCTCTGCCCGATCCCCACCCCCCGTCAGTAAATTACCCTGAATAAAACTGTGTCAACTGTGTGGGGTGGCCTGCTTCATCTTCTCATCTCACAGCGTCCTCTCTGTTTGGGGGCTACTTTAATGTCTCTCCTCCACCTCCTAACAAGAGTGCACGGAGTAAATGAGCAGGTGGCTAAGATGGTAACAGAGAAAAAAAATAGAGTCGATTAAGCACAAGTTAGATAGAGTCCCTGTTTCCAATCATCTATAAAGCTCTACCCAGAGGAGCTGCAAATTTGGGAATGGGTGTCAGAGAGCTGGGGTAGTCACCTCGGAACTAGAAAGTGCTATGGCTGGGGAAGGTGGGAAGGGCATCAGCTGAAGGGATGGCTTGCTTATTACAGGATTAATGTTCCTTTGTTTTTGCTTTGTCAGTCGAAAATGTAGGGAGAAGCCCGTGGTTCTTCCTTCAGTGGGCTCGGGTTGTAACTGACCAAGGGACACAGGTGCTTAGAAATTCCTTGACTGAGTAAATGGATGAGGCAAAAGGCTGAGCAGGGGCCCTCGTCTTGTATGTTTCAGTCACGTGGGCTCTACTCTGTTGCCTCCTGACTTTGGAGGCACGGATTTTTCAGGGTTTAGTTTATTGTCAGTGAAGCGAGAGTCAGGGGCATTTAGTAAACCTCTTCTTGTGTTTGCTAATAATTATCACCCAATTCATAATGGGCTCTGCAATGCTCCTACTTCCTTTAATTAATTTGTCCTGTATTAATTATTGGGGTATTTTATTTTATAAGGGTGATGACTAACCCAGCCTGGCAGGTTCAGAACTGCCCTGTTGGCAGTTGACTGACAAGGGCTTGGTCTTCCAATTCAGCCCAAATCCATTCAGGAAGATGCATCATTTTCTTCTGACATGAGGTGTGGCGAGGGAGTCGGTGCCTGCCAGGGAACCTGGCCTCTTGGGGCAGAGATCTTGTCAGAGCTCAAGCTGCTGAGTTGGGAAGGTCAGTTCTGCTTGTGACTTCCATAGGGGGCGAGCCGAGCCAGCCAGCAAGTAAAAGCCCACGGGCTGAGGGCCCCACCTAGAGGAGTGTCTTCCAAGGTAGCATAGTAGACAACCTTCAGACCAGAGGCCTTTTTCCCGGGAGCTCCTTACCTTGATGATCCTTCAAGTTCTTCATGGAGTAGGAGGCTATTTCTTCTAACTTTTTGGTTCCCCTAAGCACTTTCATAAAGCTGTTCTGTATCCATCTGAGTCTGTCCCATGGTAGTTACAGTCTGCCCCTACCCGCAGCGTTTCTGCATTTGTATTCCAGTCTCATTCTCAACTCCTATTTGAAATGTTACGTCCTTGAATTCACAGTTGTGCTGGAGATGTGTGATTTGGTGTTGATCTTCAGTCTGGAATATGTTCCAACGCACAAGACCTCTCCCGTCCAGACTGTTGCAGTAGTCTCTCCTGATGGCTCTGGAATTCGGGCGGTTCTGCCTCCACACATTCACCCATTTTTGCTTGCTCCCTGGTTTGTCACGTCTCAGACTCATCTTCAGACTTGTCCTCTGCTTGAGCCCTGCCCCCGCCCCCCGTCATGGACTTCCTTAAATGTTTCTGTGAATCCTTCCTACCTCATGCCTGCGGAGTACCCTGAGTACCCTGCCTTCCCAGAGTACCCTGCATCCCAGAACGGGCCCGAGTGGCCATCTTGACTCTCCTGCCATCTCTCTCTGTAACACGAGGACCGCCTCAAGGCTGGGAACTCGGCCCTATTTGTCCATATAATCCCTGGCCTGAAATAGGAAATGTGTTCCTACTTCTGCAGAACAAAAGCAGGAATAAAGCTGGAATCTCCCTCCTTCCTTTGCTTTAATCAACACGTATATCATCTAAAAACCAGGCTGTGCAGTTCTTAAAAACCTATGACCTCTTTGGAGAAAGAAGAAACTCTCTTCTTTTTCTTTAATGTTAGGGAGATTTCAAAACAAGGCAGATGTTGTTATTCAAGCAAAACAACGCAATGGCATTTTGGATATGCTCGTCGCATCCACCTGCACCGCGCTGACAGGGACTGCGATCCTTCCATCCGCTGTGACTCTACCGCCCTGCTTGGGCCCTGGGGGGTCAATGCCCTGCACGTTTGCTGAAATTCTGTTGGTTTTTGGCACTTTGGCCGTTTGGTAGTTGGCTTTCAGCGAGGGGCACCACTGCCTCGTCACAGGGCAAGACACCCTGGTGGCAGGAAGATCTAAAGATCTAATCCATCCACCAGCCAGGCCCTTCCCCTACTCTCTCAGACCCAAAGGATCTCTGCTGCAGTCACCTGGGAAAGGCACCTTCAGAACTTCATTAAGCCTGAACTCCGCAGCTCTGTGGGCTGGAAGTTACTTTTTTTTTTTTTTAAGATTTTATTTATTTATTTGACAGACAGAGTTCACAAGCAGCCAGAGAGGCAGGCAGAGAGAGAGGAGGAAGCAGTCTCCACGCTGAGCAGAGAGCCCGATGCGGGGCTCAATCCCAGGACCCTGAGATCATGACCTGAACCGAAGGCAGAGGCTTTAACCCACTGAGCCAACCAGGTGCCCCTGGAAATTACTTTTCATGTCAACCTTGATTCCTTCATCTCGTGCTTTAAGCCGTTTCCTTCCTGCTGTGCCTGAGAAGATGGAAGAAAAGTAGCATCGGGACGCCTGGGTGGCTCAGTTGGTTAAGCAGCTGCCTTCGGCTCAGATCATGATCCCAGCGTCCTGGGGTCGAGTCCCACATCAGGCTCCTTGCTCGGCAGGAAGCCTGCTTCTCCCTCTGCCTCTGCCTGCCATTCTGTCTGCCTGTGCTCGCTCTCTCTCCTTCTCTCTCTCTGACAAATTTAAAAAAAAAAAAATCTTAAAAAAAAAAAAAAAGAAAAAGAAAAGTAGCATCTATTTGTGCCAAAGATGTTATGGCTTCTGAGAATGTACACTGTGGAGTGAAGTTGCTTTGACAGTCGGCCATGTGGCAGGTAGGTGTGTGTGTGTGTGTGTGTGTGTGTGTGTGTGTGTGTGTTTGGGGTGGGGTTCAGGTGGCGGCTCAGTCTACCTGAGGGGTTGTTTTACTTGTCCAGATATGAGGGAGACTTTAGAAGGCAGGGGGAGGGGTGGGCTCTGATACCAAAGTGAATGAAGAGAGTGAAGATAGGGAGATTGGAAGTCAAAGTGGTGGACAAAGTGCAGATCGTGGAAGAAGGAGGCGGGAGCCGGGGGCTGGGTATGGGGTTCCTAATGAGGGTAATAGGAGGGATGGGACTCGATCACCAACCCCAGGATAGGCGACAGAGATTCTCATTTGCCAGAAGGCAGCTGAGGTTGCCGTGTCTGGAGCAGAAACCCAGGTTTGGGAATTTGAGGAAGGAGCTGGGGACAAGTGTGTATGAATGAATCCATAATGCCACCTGGCAAGAGGGTATCTCCTTGGGGCTGGGAAGTGTTGTTTCAGGCTGGGTTGAAGCGGACGAGTCACTCTCTTCCAGAGTGGATCTCTAACTGGTATTAGAAAATGGTTCTAGAAAATCCTTTATCTGGGGTCAAATATTTTGTGTCTCGTCCTCCTGCCATCCCTCCATCCCTCACCTACTGGCGTCTGAGGGGCCCTTGTCTCTGGGGAACCTTTTAGCCTCCCCCTTGCCTGACTTTCTCTGGGGCACTGCACTCAGAGTCGATTAACCTAACAGATGAGAGGAGTCAGAGCTGCTGGGTCTGGTCACCAGCTCCGCCTTATTAACTCCTTAGTCCTGCTGGGTCTGGACCTTTCTCTCCTGCAATGTGGACGACATGCTGTCTCACCTCCCCAAGCTGCCCTGTTAGCAATCACGATGAGTGAGGCCCTGCAGCTCTCCAGGATGCAAATTTGTGATTTTTATTTTTTGCCAAGCCTCTCACATCAGCTCCAGTTTCATAACCTCAGTCAACCCACCCTCTCCCCTCCCTTTCTGCACGTACAGAGTTCTCCTCTCTAGCTCAGATGCACACCTGCGGGAAGACTTGGCATGGACTCCTTTCCATCTGTCACCACTTCGAATAGCTTGAGTGTGCTGATGACAGATAAAGTAATTGCAGAGCATACGAATGACTTAATATTTGATGTGTTAAAATAATTTTTTAATGCCAAGCATTTGTATAATTTATAGCTGGAATCTACAGTTTTTTCCTCTTGCTCCCCTCTTTCCACTTTGTGGCTCTCTACTGGAGCGGCAGGAACATCGGTTCCACAGCTCTTGTTTGCACTTAGTGGATTACAAGAGGAAGTGGAGAATCTTCCGCAGCCTTGATGATGCCTGTTGATTTCCCAATCTCTAGGCCTTTGCCCTGTTCTTAGCATGTTGAGGTGCTGAAAATTGCTCAGTAGACACGTTGTTAAATAGAAGTTGGAGGTTCATTTCACAACTATTTACTGAAGACTTCTATGTGCCAAACACCATGCTAGGCAGTAGAACACAGCAACAAACAAGGCAGACAAGTCCTCTGCCCTCAAGGGCTTTCTAGTTTGCTGGGGAAGATAGATGGACGAGGGAGAGTAGCAATGCATGTTGGCGGCTTAAATGGAGAAAATTTAGGCTCTTGGTAACTCAGGGTATCAAGAGCTCACCAATCTAAAAGTAAGGGAAGAGTTAACTGGAAGAGCCAGTGTAGAGTGTGGGCCAATTGGAGAGAAGGGTAGAGACAGCCTACATGCAGCTAGGACGCCAAGGCAGAGGATGGTTTGTTTGAGCAGCTAGAAGACACTCCTTACACTCATTACATCTAGAAGTTGGGTCAGCATAGAGGGTGAGGCTGCCGTAGGGGACAGAGGACAGATCACAAGTGACCGTATGGACCATGTTAAGGAGGGGTGGATGGATTTTAAGCAGGAGGGTGACATAATAAGATTTTTCTGCTAGAAAAGCTCCTGTGCTGAGACCATCAGAGAAGGGTGGTCTGGGAATAAAGCCAGCCAAGGGAGTGGAGGTCTCCACCACCTCGACTCTGAAAGGTCATCCTGTCTCAGATTTAGGCTTCTGGGTTAGGAGACACAATGAAAGACATTGACTTACTCTGTTAAAAATTTTTTTTTTCAAACAGAATATTCACAGCTAGTCTCCTTTTTGCCCTCTCCTTATTTCTCTTCTTTGAATGCTCTACCACCTGTGCGTGTGTATGATCCTGCAACTGTAGAAGGACAGGTGGTAAGAGTATGGCCCCCTCAGGGGTAGGCGTCTCTCTGGTGCCCTGCTTCCTTTCCCTGGCTGAAGGCCCCTCAAACCCGCCAAAATGTGCTGGAACTGGCAGCACGGGCTGGCCAGAGCTGAGAGCTATGGCAGAATGTCTTCCCAAATCCATGACTGGTCACATCACATTTGAGTTTGACCCCCCTTGGCTATGGGGGCGGGGTGGGGGGAGAGTTAGAGCATCAAAATCAAGCAGATGCTGCTACAACTCAGGACTCTCATTTTTCCCCAAAAGCTGGTTGTTGAACCTTGAGCAACACATGGCTGCCTGGGACTCACTCATGGAGACGCAGGCTAGCAGCTGGAAGCCCTGATGGAGAGGGGTCTCTGTTGTTGCTGCGCGCAGTGCGTGGTGGCCGAGTCCTTGGTAACTAAGACAGGTCATGTCTCTGCATCTCAGCGAGGCTGGTTTTGAACTTATCTCTGAGTTTGTATCAGTTGCTCTTTTCCTAAGCCCCTCCGCTATCTGGGGTGAAGCTGATTCTAAAGACAGCCTGACAAGGGCATTGGGAGGAGGGTAGCAGGGGTCTGCTCGGACAGCCTCCCTTGTGTCCACCTCCCCAGCTGTGGGCTGGCAGCTCGTACTTGCACTTGTGTAAATCCTCATGTGTGGCCATTCTTCAGCCTAGGGCTGACTTTTCTTACCCTTCCTCTGATTCTTTCCTCCAGTGCCCACTTGACATGAGTATTTATGTGAATAGGGAGACAGGGAAAGTATGACAAATTAGTTTTGCTCATTACTTAGCACTTGGAAGATGGCTAATAGATGACATCATCAGCTTGGTGTGATGTGAGCAGTGGGATGAGAAGACCTGGGCTCCAGTCCATGCCTTCCCTCTGACCAGCCATGTGACCTCAGCAAGTTCCCTAATGTCTTTGAAGTTCAATTTCCTTATTTGTCAATGGGGATGATGATCATACCTACCACGGAATATTGTTCTGAGGATAGGAATAAAGTATATCATCAGTATATGTTAATTCCTCTTCCTCTTTAGAGGGCTTCTACCATTAGAGTGGCTTTTTAATGTATGCAATTCACATGTTTTCTCTGAAGAGATAATGGAATGTCAGCCTTGAGGATGCACAGTCCCAAATTCGCCCACACTGGCCCAGGACAATGCTAAAGTCACTCTCCCTGCACCTGCCTTGGCTACAGTCCAAGGACTGTTGGTCACTCAATGCAAGAGCCAGTCTTGGCCTCTAGAAAGATACCGAGTGAAGGGGACCACACAGGATTGGATGGAACTTTTCAAAAGGTCCCCAGAGATTACGTTTTCATGGTAGGACTATGGGAACCTTCTTGTTGCTCAAATTTTCCCTTCTTACTTGTGCAGCAGGAGGTTGTCCTTTACTAGCTGCTGGTGGGGGGCAGGGAGGAAGAGGTGGATTTGGCCTTAAGGCCTGTCATCATCTCAGTGGCAGGGGGAAAGCTGACCCTCGCTCAGGTTGGGTATTGTCCCCTTGTCTCAAATACCACCTACCTGTCTTCCCAAGGTCAAATGTATCATTTCCTACAGGGTCTCAAGAGCATCGCAGAGCAACACATCCTCTGAGGATTAGGACAGGTGAAGGGATTTAGCCCAGTCATCAGCTTTTGCCTCCTAATGAGGAGTGAGGGAGGAAGGGCTGGGATAAGACCTTATCACTCAGGGCTTTGCGATGTGTCCCGTGACAAAACTCACGGCTCTCATTGTCGTCATCTTTCTAATCCCTCATCATGTTTCTCCATAGCCCCTGCCTGAAACTTTATCTCCCATTTGGGATCCTCATTCCAAGTGATTATGTATCTCCTTGAGGCTTCCAGAACCCACTGCCTCCGCCATCGGCTGGGTGACAGCAGAGTCTGCTTTGTCTCCGGCTCTGCATGGTTTCAAAGGGGAGCGTGCTTGGGCAGGAGGACAGCGAGCCCTCCAACCTCTGCTTGGGAAGCTGTATGAGAGACATGTGCTTTTACTCGAGTCCTCCCAGAGCCAAACTCTTCATGAGAAATGTAGAATCCGCTCGGGGCTGATGAAACGGAAGGTTGGAGTTAGTGGTGGTGGAGCTAGAGGGATTACAGAAGCAAAAGCATGGAGAGTTCAGTGTTAGTGCAGACCTCAGAGCCTGTAGGCAAGAAATCCACAGGAGAAACACCAAGTGCCAACCGACAGGTGAAAATACACCAACCTCGCTAGTCATCAAAGAATGCAAAGTAAAATGGAATAACAAGACTTCTTAGAAACTAACCTATGGGAAAACAGAAGTACAAAAGGATGGATGCACAAAGATATTTATTGCAATACTGTTTGTAGCAGTGAATAACTAGAAACAACTTAATTGTACATAGGCAGGGGAATGATTAAATAGATCATGGGACATCTCTGCAATGAATACTGTAGCAGCTACTAAAGCAAAAAGTCCTGAACAGGAAATGTCCTTGCTACATTCAAGGAAGACAGGTGCAGAACAATTTGTATAGTATGTTTCTGTTTGTGTAAAAGAATTCTTCCCATGCAGACTGCTGTGTGTGTGTGTGTGTGTGTGTGTGTGTAAAGAGGAGGAACATACTGAACTATTAAGAGTAAGTATTTCTGGGGATTGAGATTAAGGAGGAAGAGTGTGGAGGAAACAATTAATTGTTTTTATTGAGATATAATTGACATATCACATTATATTAGTTTTAGGGCTACAGCACAATTTTTTGACCTTTTTCTTATGATTTGGTATTTATGTACATTGTGAAATGATCATCGCAATAAATCTAGTTAACGTGGGTCACCATACAGAGTTACAGAGCTTTTTGTCTTGCCTTGAGAACTTTAAAGATCTGTTTCCTTAGCAACTCGCCAATATCCAATACAGTATTATTAATTATAGTTATCCTGCTGTACGTTGTATTCCCATGACCTGTTATAACTAGCATTTTGTACCTTTTGACCCCTTCATGCCTTTTGAAGCTATGCATTTTAACTTTGTGCACATTTTGTTGTTTGGATTTTTGCAATAAAGCTAAAAAATGGTATTTATAGAACAGACTATGTAACACCATCTTCATACCATTCTCAGGGCTAGGAAACCCAAACTTTGTGCAACTTGGAGCATGGTCTGGCAGGGAGTTAGGTGTAGTGGTGGTGTTACCCAGAGGCCTCAGAGAGTGGGCAGGTAGCCTCTGGAAGCTTGTGAAGATGCCACAGAGCCTTGTCAAGATGACAAGGATGACACTCGAAGGAATGGAACGGGAGAGAGGAGTCTGGAAAGGGCACAACTGAAGACATCAGGATTCCCTGGAAGGGCCTGCAAGCTAGTAAGGCCCGGGGGAAAACAGAGCCAGTCATCAGAAGTACAAGCAGGAACCCGTCCCCGGCTGGCATCAACGGATTCCGCTAACGAGGGTAGCTCCGTGTTTACTCCCAGTGCGTTCAGATGAATCCCAGGGGTGGCTGGGTCCTGGCGACTGGGTGAGAGTCGGATGGTTCCAGCTGTAGAGAAGCAGGGCTGGAAGTCTCTGAATGAGGCACAGCCGCCACAGCTGTGTCTTGGCTGGCAATGGATGTCCCCACCTCCCGCTCAGAAGCCTGTTGGGGCCCTAGCCCAGCTGGGTCCTTCCTGAAGTGTGTGTGCATGCTGGCTGAGGGGCAGGGCTGGCCGCTGGAGCCTTGCCCACAACCCCAAGAGACTGCAGGAGACAGACGTCGTGTCCTGTGGCTGCCCACGCCCCAGGAATGGTGGCCTCTGGCGGGGGGCTGCCCATTCATGCTTCCTCTTCACTGCCCTCTGATCATTGTCTTCAAACGCAGCGGAAAGTCAATAAAATAAGCTGCTGTTTCTCCCTTTGGCACCCTGACAGCCTTCGCACCATGGGAACCCTGCTCCAGAAGTCTCCTTCAGGAACAGGCCTCCTACCAAGTGCTCAGCCTAGACCAGCCCCTGCTGTCTGTCAGTGGTCCTGGCACCCAGAGGGTCCTGCTCTGCAAGTTCTGGAGGCTCGCTGGGATGGAGGGGAGGGGTCAGAGCTGCGGGGACAGCAGCTTCTCTGCGGATGAGTCCCCTCCGAGCCTCACCATTCTTCTTCTTGCCTCCAAGGGGCCCCAGAAGATGCACGGAGAGAGCACTGGAAAAGGAGTCAGAAGGCAGACTCTGAGTCCTGGCTTGACCTTTGTTAGCTGTGTGGCCCCGGGCAGGACATCAACCTCTCTGAGCCTCAGGTGACGCACCTGTAAAATTCAAGTTAGAAGCCCATCTGCAGCCCAGGGGTGCTGAGCATGGTGTTTGGGAGTTGCGAGGCTCTGGGGTCCCACTCAGCCCACTCGAGTCTGTTCATAGCTTGCTCGCCCCTCATACACAACATAGCATAGTCGTTATGTCAACTTTCTGTTTCCCCGCACTGGAGAGAACACTGAGAGAAGGCTTTTGCCATAATCTCTGTGCTTAGAACAGCGTTTGGCATAGAGGAGATGCTCAGAACGCTCTGCCGAGTGAATGAATGGTTATCTCTTCGAGCCCTCAGAACAGCCCAGTGAGAGGAGAACCGGGAACCCGAGACATAGGGAACCATTTTCATGAACCATTTGCATGGCCTCTGTCTGCTTCCTGCTTCCTTCCTGGGTCACATACCCCAGGGTCCTCCTCGTTGTCAAAGTGTGGGTGTCCTGGTTGGGAATTGGTGGAGCTGACAGAGGAGAGAACATGCGGTGGGGCTACTGTTCTGATGAGGCGGCTGAACCCTAGAATCTGGACGACCTAGTTCTCTAAATGAAACGAAGCCCATGAAACCGTTGCCTACACCGTAAAATGCTATATAAATGCAAGATCAGGTTAACTGGCCCTTCATTCACTTGGTGATCTCAAAATACCCTTCACTTTGGAACAGTGAGGCAGCCTCCACCCTCGGCCCTGCCCTCTCTTTTCCCCCTCCCCCCCTTACCTCCCCCTTTAAGGAAGCATGGCCAACTGTTGACTTTTTGCTGGTATTTATTTTGTATATTATCTGTAGCCCATCTTTAATCCAAGACTGATTTCCCCAGACCACTCTGCATATTTCTCTGCCACCTCCCACCACCGTCAGCTGGTGCGGAGTGTGCGCAGGAGGTCACGGCTACATTTTTATTGCCAGCCTGAGCCAAGCTTGGTCAGAGAGTGAAAGTCCCATAAGAGGCATGTTGCATTCCAAAGCCAAACCAATTTCAGAGGTATATTTTGCTCAGATATAGTCCCACTTATTTCATTATCCTTGTTACCTGAGAATTAATTCTCAATCTTTAAGAAGGTTCTACATGAAATATGTACTTATGATAGTCTGTTCCTCTTCCATCACTAACTTCCATCCTTGTCGGAGCCTAGATTGTATCTCCAGAGCCCAACTTGGACTTGACCCTACAACTTCTTCCTCTCGTGCTTGCCCGGATTACTGGCCCCTGTCTGCTTCCTGCTTCCTTCCTGGGTCACATATCCCAGGGTCCTCCTCGTTGTCAAAGTGTGGGTGCCCTGGTTGGGAATCGGTGGAGCTGACAGAGGAGAGAGTGAGGGGGTTCATTGGGGGTGGTGGAGAAGCAAGTATAGGAAGGAGAACAGCCAGAGAGAATGTCTCCCTCCTAAGCTGAGTTCTCTGTTAAACCACTTGCTTCCTTCTGTTGTTTCTCTTGAAGATTGTTGCTGTTTCCTTGGTGGTCATAGAAGAAGGCTTTCCATGGGGGAGTAGTGTGGAAGTAGGGTTCCCTGTCTTCCTGGCAGGGAGCAGGTGGGCGTGAAGCTTCTTCCTGGGAGCAGGTGTCCATCCTGGTGTGTCCCGAGGGGATCCTTGGAATCTGAATCCCAGAGCAGGTGACTGTAGGAAAAACACAGGCTTTGGAGTCAGCCTGGCATTGAATTCAGGCCCTATCTTTTCCCAGGTGTGCAATATTGGTGGTCATGGACTGTTTCCGAGCGTCAGTTTCCCCATCTGTAAAATCGCATGAAATGGTCCGTAAAATGCCCAAGAAAGAGTGCATCTGCGTTATTACAGTTATAACTGTACCCACAGGGAAAAAGTTTGCTTACCAGCATTTCCCTTAAAAAGAGAAGGTTGGTTTGTTGGGGGAGATACTTTGCTTTGGAATAGAAGCTGAAATTTAGGGGTGTTTGGGCGCACGTGGAATGTGCTGCACAAGCATGGGGAGGGCTCGTGCCTCATGCTGGGGGGGCTGCTGGAGGCAGTGCATGGAGGGAAACCCACTCCATAGCCACCTTCTCCACGGTAAGTTTCTCTGAATCCACAAGGTGCTTGTAGGGAAGGGCCTTTTTCATGGCAGCTGGGGATTGGACTCACATCTGGGTTGATGTGGGGCAGAACAAGCACCAACAAGGGACCTGGAGACAGGAGATTCTTGAAAAGGGGGCACAAGAATTCACAGACACCATGAAAGGATTGTGGAATCTTTTAACCCAAGGAACTGGAGTTCAGATCAGGTTCAATAGATCGTTTACAGGATGGGAGTTACAGTGCACATCTTGTAACTTACTAAGCCCATCATCATCATTGTCCTTATTTAGGAGAGAGAGAGAGAAACAGGTTTAAATTAAGTACTTTGCTCAGTCAAGGTCGCATAGCACCAATAGTGACAAAACCGGTCTTAAATTCCCTGTTGTTTGCTTCCAAATGTGGCTGTATCCTCCGAGCCAGACCACCTGTCCATCATGAAAGGCTTGCAGTCTCAGGTAACAGAAGAGGAAATTAATCTCAGGGCATTGCACAATCCGCCCAAGGTCAGACCTGGGCTCAGTGTAGGGCGCTTGGAAGGGCCAGAGGGTGCCAACTTGGAGAAGGACATTGGCTGGGAACCACAGGGCTGTGGGGGGCCATTTTCCTTTTAGACAAATTACTTCACTTCTCCGGGATGATTGCTTCTCCTAATCCTGTCTGTTAATTGCCCTCCAGTTTCGCTCTCTGCACGTGGACTAGGAGGACTATGGCCCTGGAGTCTTGCCTCCACACTCCTGCTTCGACTTCCTGGCTGCACCTGTTTCATGCTTGCGGGGCCTAGGTCACACTTCAAAGCATAATCTTATCCATCAAGGCTAAATTTGGCTTTAATCAAATAATTGCCAAACACTAAATCACCAAAAGATCATTACCAACTCCAATTATTGATGACTAAGAAGGAATGCTCTAGGAAGAGAGGAATCAGTTACATAATTGAACCCTCATGGAGGATTTAAGAAATAATCCTGTGTGCATACAATTGTCTTCTTATATCAGAAAACTTAACACCTCTATCAGATGTCCTCCTTGAAGCTGTGGAAACCTCATCGGCTATGGAGATAAAGACAATCATCCCAGAATGGCTATAGGGGAGCTGAGAGGAGTGGGGTCAGAGTAAGAGGTTGGGCAAGGGGATGGGGACCTTCTCCTGCCTTCTAGATCAGCATGTATCTAAATTACACTGTCAAATGGTTATCAACTAAATTCTCCGACTCGGGCAGGACGAATGAGGAAAGGTGAGGGAGAAAAGAGAAGGAGGAGGTTCCCCCCAATGGCTCTCTCTCTCTCTCTCTCTTTTTTTTTTTTTTAAGATTTTATTTATATATTTGACAGACAGAGATCCCAAGTAGGCAGAGAGGCAGGCAGAGAGAGAGGAGGAAGCAGCTCCCCGCCGAGCAGAGAGCCCGATGTGTGGCTCGATCCCAGGACCCTGAGATCATGACCTGAGCCAAAGACAGAGGCTTTAACCCACTGAGCCATCCAGGTGCCCCCAATGGCTCTCTTTTAAAGGAAGGTGAACAACAGAGAGAGAAGGTATAGGGTGGCAAAGTCTTGGTGACATAAGCATTTTTAGAGGACTGGGGCACAATTTTATAAAGCTTGGAAAACTTGAAGTAGCACCCAGCATTAATAGGAATGACTTAGTGATTGCCCAATGCCCACTTGCTACCTTTAGCAGCTTTGGCATTAGGAAAGAAGTTAGCCTTGCTAAGCCTGCATTCTGATCACACGAAGAAGCTGCTTATATGATTTCCCCCACTCTGAGCACCAGGACGTCAATCCTTTATGATCACGTAGTGGCCATCCAGACTAAGAAGATGACAGAAAGATTTGTCAAGAATGACTAAGCCCACTCTCGGACTAGGCTTCAGTATAGGCAGTGGTTTTCTGGAACCAGCGCAGCCCTCCGTCCCCCACCACCCTACACCTCGCCTGATACTGTTCTTGGTGATGTCACTTTGGTTGCTTACATTGGCCACAGTGGGAGCATTTCTACCGTGAAAATTGTCAAACATACAGGGTTTTCCCTTTGCTGGAGAGCTGGTTTAAAAATTTACTAGCAAGACAATGAGAATGGCTAAAATTAAAAAAAAAATCTACTAGCAACACACCTGTCTAGTACAGGAATGTCTAAAATAAAAAACACCGGAAAGACCAAATGAAGGTGTGGAGCAAAAGGAACTCTCATTCACCCTGGTGGTAATACAAAATGGCCCAGCCAGTTTGGAAGACAACTTGGCAGTTTCTTGCAAAGCTCACCAAAGTCTTATTCTCTGACTCCCCCTCCATGGGGGGCTGCTAGTTATTTAATAACCCAAATGAATTAAAAACTTAGGTCTATGAGAAGACCTGCACACAAATGTTTATGACAGCTTTATTCATAATTGCTGAAACTCAGAATTGACCAAGATGACTTTCAGTAGGGGAACAGGTAAACAAACCATGGAAAACAGGTTGGAATCCATCCAACGGCACTTTATTCAGTGATACAAAGAGATGAGCTATCAGGCCAGGAAAAGGCAGTGAGGAATACTGCTTTCCTCATATGGGGAATCCAGGGATGTAAAAACTTTCATTGTAAGTTTTTGAAACTTTCATTCAAACAATTCATTGCATATAATTTGAAATATTCATTGAACTATAATTTGCATATAATCATCTATATTTAAAATGTACATTTTGCTGAAATTTGACATATGCATATATCCATCACCCCACAAGTTTCCTTGTGCCCCTTTAAAATTTCTCTTTCCCACCCCTGTTGATCACTCTTATGCAACCACTGATTAGCTTTCTGCCACATAAATTAAATAGATTAAATGTGTGTGTGTGTGTGTGTGTGTGTGTCTGTCTCCTCGCCAATGAGGGGTGCTGAGAACAGGGATAGCCCAATAGCAGTAAGCAAACTTAGAGCTCAGATCTTACTTTCTAAATTCCACTCTCCACTGAAATGAGCCAGGTTTCCTGGGGGAAATGACAGATTGCATGAGTTTGGGAGAAAGGACATAATGATCCTGGAATAGTGTGCTGTGCTAGAAAGTAAGGAAGTGCTCGGAGAGAGATGGAGACAGAGAGGACATAAAAGCCAGCCCGCAGGAGCTCCCCATGACTAAAATGGGCATAATGTGAACATGAAAATGAATGATTTTAGTAATCGATTATAACTCACTGAATAAAGTAGAATCCATGAGTCTGTAGTGTGTAAATATTTAAGTGAATAAATCAATGAAGGGAAGAGAAAGCTTTTCTTTACAGTGGGATGCCAACTAATACACTTAGAAGGAATGATGACATTAGAATATCGCCATTCGGCAACCGTCATAGCGGCTAATTCAGCCAAGAAACATCAATGAATGTTAAAAGTGGTGGGTGAAGCTTTGATAAGGATGAAGGATTTCTGTAGCCTCAAATAGTCTCATACCTACAAAGGAAAAAGGAGCAACTTTACAGTGGAGAAACCTGGCAGACGCTGCCTCACCAAGGATTCAGAGTGAGTGTCAGCTCTAATAAGGCGCACTGTAGTCACAAACCTTCTAGGAAAAGGCAAGAAGGACTCCACATCACTTCTGTGTCACTTGTGTCAAAAATGCATCACCTCAATCTCAATATGAGGAAACATCAGACAAATCCAAATGGAGGGGCATTCTACCAAATGAAGTCATACAATCTTCAGAGGTGCCTCGGCCATGAAGGTCAAGGGCAGCTGAGGAAATGTTCCAGGTTAAAGAGGAATCAAACGACGTGACAGCTAAAGCAATGTGCTAGCCTGGCCATTATTGGGACAACTGGCAAAACTCGAATGGGTGTGGGGATGTGATGATAGTAATGTAAACTAATTAATTTCCTGATTTTTACTCACATTGTTATTACGTAGGAAAGTTTCCTTGTTTGTGGGAAATACATACCAAAATGTTAGTACTATTTTTGGAACAGAACTGACCATTCTTTGACTCACTTGACCCTGGTTCTAGCATTGTATGATCTCCAGCCCTCTTTTTAAAATTTTCTAAAAATTTTATTTAAATTAGATTAATTAAGATATGGGGTATTACTTTCCGAGGTAGAGTTCAGCGATTCATCAGTTGTGTATCACACCCACTGCCCATGACATCATGTGCCCTCCCTCATGCCCGCCCCCCAGTTACCCCATTCCCTCACTCCTCTCCCTTCCAGCAACCTTCAGTTTGTTTCCTGTAGTTAAGAGTCTCTTATGGTTTGTCTTCCTTTCTAATTTCGTCTTGTTTTATTTTTCCCTCCCTTCCCCTATGATCCTCTGTTTTGTTTGTTTCTTCTTTTTTTTTTTTTAAAGATTTTATTTATTTATTTGAGAGAAAGACAGTGAGAGAGAACATGAGCGAGGAGAAGGTCAGAGGGAGACGCAGACTCCCCAAAGAGCTGGGAGCCCGATGCGGGACTCAATCCCGGGACTCCAGGATCATGACCTGAGCCAAAGGCAGTCGTCCAACCAACTGAGCCACCCAGGCACCCCCTCTGTTTTGTTTCTTAAGGGCCTGTTCCTTCCCTTCCGATGAAGGTTTCTCTGAGGGTCCCCCACAGGGAGCAAGCCTGGGTTCTCTTGGTATCGAAGCCAAGGACTATCTGAAGAACAATACGAGGGTGGGAAGTAGAGCAACTGAACTTTGTTCTATGCCTGGGACTTCCCCGACTCTTGCTGGAGTGTTGAAACCAGGAAACTTACTAACACTATCTCTATTATATCAGCATGGCATTAATATTAATGTGTGGAGGCTGGATTGAGTTAATTTTGGGAATTCCCCATTGCTATAGACATGATCCCCAGAAGGATTTGGCCATAGGTTAGAAGGTAATTAAAGCTATAATCCTCACAGGCACAATACTCAGCAATCAGATTGTTGCTTCTTAAAGCTGTCCAAAATCTAGCTATATCAGTTTCATATTTATACATTTCTTCAGGACATTTTATAGAAATTAACCTATCATCAAATACAAAAAGCCTGTGTTGGAACCTGGTGATCTTCGTGTGGGTGAGGCAGTAGAGCGATGACTCTTTGTGCTCTTACAGTCACTTGGCTTTGTTCCCTGTACTCAGGCTACCCTGTACCCACATAGCCCTCTCAGAACCTACTGATGATCCTCCCTGTTAGTGACTGGGTAGTGGCCTCATTCTTGAGATTCCACCCCTTGCCTTGCTTTTCCCATTAGTTAACTTCAGGGCCCTTCAACTGGCCTCTAAACTGGGTAGACCAGTTATCTCCTAAATCATCTGCAGAAAAATACTATCGCCCATCCTCTGCACCTGCCTCTCCCTCCAGCCCCACCTACTCTTCCTTCAGTCACATTCCTTACCTCTTCTCTATGGATAGTAATGAAATGCTGGGTTCTAAAAAATGGTTTAGGTTCCAGCATGCTCCACTGATCTCTTTTCAGCCCAGTCAGGCTGACTGTGGCACAACCCAGTCCTTTCGGAGACTCAGTAACTATACAGATTCTGTAAGTGAGCTGTTGTCCTTGACAGGGCTGGAGCCAGAACTCCCCGACTAGTGTTCTTTATGTTACATTGCACCATCCTCTCCCAGTTGAATGACCCTTTCCTGGGGGGTCCCCATGACCTGTACAGAGATAACGCTGTTTTCATCCCCAACTTTAGGGAGCTTGCTCTAGTCAAGGCTTTGTGAAATATGAGAAATGCAATCGCCAACTCAGCAAGTCTCTTTTCAAGGGCCCCTCTAAATACGCAAGCAGGGATGACGGTGAGAGACAGTCAGGAGGAGAGCCTAGTGTCTCAGGGTTGGGGAGAGCCCTTTACAACGTGAGAGAATGCAGAGCCAAGAGGAATGAATTGGGGGATTATGCATCTCTCTGGCTATAAACCGCCTCCTCAGCCCCATCTCCCTATAAAAAGTGATTTGGGATAGATGCTGGAAAACAGCCTGTGTGGACTCGGGGAAAGAAACTTTTTATGACATAATGATTTTGGACACAATCCCATTACACTTGTGCCCTGTGGCTGTTTTTTCCATGAAGGCATTTCACAATGCAAGATCTCCTCTTTGGGAGAAAGAGAGAAGCCAGATCATGGGGACCTGAGTGGGGGATAGATGAGACATGACTTCGTTTCTTTCAGCACTTATGTGTAGTAAGGTGCTCCTTTAATGTAGAGTTTCCTTGAGTAAACACTAGGAGGTCCTTGGTTTGGCTCTGCTGTCTTTAGCAGTCCTGAGCTCTGAACGAGTTGGTTCTGGATGGAATACAAGGAAAATATCTTATGGAAAATAGAACCTTAATAGGCTGGTTAAACAATAGCACGGGAGTAGTTATTGCATCAACCACCATCAAAGGAATGGAAAACCCAAATTCACCAAGCAAGACTTTCTTCTTACTGAAGTCTGGCTGGCTCTGTGATTGGGGGCTAGAGGAAAATCTGTAAGACATGACCAAGGTGTTTCCCCTAGAATGTGACCTAAGGTGGATGGGACTCAAGTGTTCTGGGTTGAGGACCCCAGATGAGAGTCATAGAGTCCTTTTCATGGTTGACTCAGATAGATGGGGTAGTAAGCAGACACCACCGTGGAGAGAGACCATCCTCGACTCAGAGTGTCCGGTGGAAAGGAGAGGTGGTCTGCCTGCAAGGGCAAGAGGCAGAACACGGGGAAGGATTATGGGTCCCTAGAATCATACAATAACACATTATCCTTCACTGATGCTTAATAGTTGACAGAGCGTTTCATGTAGAAACATGTTTCTACATTGTTTCATCTACAATCATGTAGATGCATTGTTGCATCTACAGAAAGCCTATGAGGTACACAGGACAGACACTCTATCTGCAATTTGTGGCCAAGGAGTGAAAGATTCACAGAAGTTAAGATGTTTGTCCAAAGCCGCACAGCAAACATGGCAGAGCCGGTCTGGAACTCAGATCTCTTGATGCCATGTTGAGTGGGCTTGCCAAATGCATGTAGAATATTCTGGCACTTGAGGGATGTTAATAGGCTTACCTGTCTAATAACCTTTGTCTCCACTTCCGTGCCTTGGAGCTCAGTATTCCCACCATGGACTCATTCTTTTAGGCTAAGGCATTGTCTCCAGCAAAGCCCCTTCTAGAGGCAAAATGTAGGTATAAGAGATTATGAATTCTGTAAGACTTTGGGTCATGATAATGCCTTTAAAAAGATGTCTCCATGACATTTATGCTGTGTTGTGGTGACAGGATCTCTCAGAGGTACAAATCTGCATTTAGCCCTTAGCTCCTTGATTCCTCATGTGTTTTTCTCGCAGAGCTGGAGAGAAAAATCCTGTGTGGGGGTGCCTGTGTGTTGCCCGCAGCTGAGCGTTGGACCCTTGATTTTGGCTCAGGTTGTGATCTCCAGTCTGGAGATCAAGCCCCACATCAGACTCTGAGCTCAGCAGGGAGTCCGCTTGGGATTCTCTCTCTCTCTCTCTCCATCTGCCCCTCCCCCCTTGCACTCACACATGCTCTCAATCTCTAAATAAATAAATAAAATCTTTTTTTAAAAAAAAGGAAAAAGAAAAATCTTGTGTTGTGCCCTGTTCTTGGGCCATCTTGGGCTATTTGTTATTTCGTGGACAGACTTTTGCATTCTCAATTTCATACCTTGATTCAAGCAATCGTTTGCCTTCCTTGCCATAGTCTTTCTCTTTGAGTATAATGAGTGCTCTGTGAGCCATAAAAGGCCATCTCAAAATACCATCTTTGGATATTCTGAAACTCTTAATGTTGTTCCTGACAGTGACTGTGGATGGAAGTTTGGGTGGGGCTTATTGGAAAGTTTCTATTTACTTTGGAGCAATCTCTGAGACCTTGGTAGCCTTGGGATGTTGGTGACTTTCTCGGAGATGGGCCAATACTTTATGTGACAGACACAGTTGAGTTGTGCTAATGGTGTAGAATGATTGTATCAGGAGTGTTTCTGAATTTATCACTCCACTTTTTCTACATCAGAAACACATGATTCTGTGCTACAGTCTGGAGCCATCTTGCCTTTCAGATAGTGCCCAACTCATAGTGAGAAGCAGTGGTACCTGAAAAAGGAATTTAGACAGGATATCATCTTTGATGCTTACAAGGGAGATGCCATACTTATGTCAAATTGTAATTATCTTTCTTCGCCTTCTCTTCCCACTCTTTTTAAAAAGGATTTATTTATTTGAGAGAGAGCGTGTGTACATGTGAGCAGGGTGCGGGAAAGGAACAGAAGGAGAGGGCGAGGGAGTCTTAAACAGACTCTGCACTGGGTGCAGAGCCTGATGTGGGGCTCCCTCTCACAACCCTGAGATTAGGACCTGAGCCAAACCAAGAGTCCCACGCTCAACCCACTGTGCCCCTAGGGATCCCTTCCTTGTCTCTTAATTGAGAATGAAGGCTTTTTATTCAATTCAGCACGACAAATAAGGAAGTGTCTTCACTATTTTCTAAGCTAGCGAGTCCCAATCCCAGCCCCCACCCACGGGTTGGCTGGACAACAATTAACTGGGAGATTGTTATGAACCCAACTGCCCAAGCCCCACCTGGAGATTCTGATTTGGTTGTTCTGGGAAGGCACCCAGGACCCTGAATTTTTAATAAGCTCCTCCCACCCCTCCACGTGAAGCTCATGCTCCTGCAGGAACTACAGGTCTAAGACTAGGGCTTTAAGCCCCTCCCACTAGTCCCCTAGGGCTAGCACACAGCCCCACCCCAGAGGAGGTGCTAGCTGCTCTTCTGACGGTGGCCCTGAAGCTTGGAGGAAATGCTGCTCTTGCTGCCCTGTGTGGTGGCCATCCTCACTGGTGAGCAGGAAGGGCTGGTGGGGCCCCCGGCCACGTATCTTTTGGGATACACAGATCATTTCCCCTGCACCTAGACTTCCAGTACCTCAAAACAAACAAGATTTCCTCCGAAGAAGCAGAATCATCCCACTTCACTTAAGGGATCGGTGGATCCCTTGAGCCACTTGAAATCTGTGACTTCACATGGTGCCTCCAGCTCCACCCCCAAGCTGCAGAGTTCATCCCCATGTTTATCCATCGCCTGGTTTTGAACTTCTTTTACTGTTAGAGAAAGACTTGGTGCCCACGACCTTTAATATATTTACTTATTTGATCAACAGTCTGCATTAACAAATCTCTTGTTAGCACCACCACCCCTCTCCATGCACGGTGCCTTCTTGACCCCAGGCAGGCTCCGGTGTCCTCTGCTGGTTTGTCCCATGGTGTAAATCTCTCCTCTTTCTGCCTGGGCGCCAACACTCCATGCTGGTCCGCGGTTGTGTGGACATTCTCCTCAGCTGCTCCGTGGGGCAGTCCCCCTGGAGATGCCCCTCTTTACCTGTCTTGGGCTCTACCACTGCTGCGTCAGGTAACCCCTACAGGGATTCCTTCTTTACCTTGCTTGGGCTCTGACTCTTCCATTTTGGCCATCACACCTGCATTCTCTGGCACTGGAAGCCTATCTTGTTCAGCTCCACTAACAGATTTAAGATTGACTTTTCCAGAAAAAGAGGGAAGGGCGAGGAGGAAGAGAGTGACCAGAACCTTTTGATGGCAGAGATCCAATGACTCCTGTGACTGACAGGGTATTTTCCACAGAGCTTTCTTCCTAGAGAGAGTCAGCCTTTGAGAAGCTGGTGTATAGAGGCAGCCAGGTGAAGTGAAGAGCACCAGGCTCTGGAATCACCTAGAATCTGGCCTTGATTCTTTGAGTGGTGACCTTTAATGCCTCAGTGATCTTGTCTCTGTGAGGAGAATGACTGTACTGACCCCACAGAGCTGTATGAGGATGAAGTTCGTCAATCCGTCTACAGTGCTTAGCAGAGATGCCTGCACAAGGTAAGCACGCAAGAAAAATGCTCTTCTATCAAGCAGTATGGAGCCCCTTTCCTTCCCTGTGGAACAAGTTGTTGGCGGCCCTCAAGGGATCCTCCCAGCTCAGTATTATAGTATTCTAGCCTCAGTTTACCTGAAGAAACCAGAGGGAGGGGTGGAGAGTCAGCACGTTGGAATTCCGGGGTAGGCAAAGGGTGGGGTCTCTGAAGAGAGTTCTAGGTCAGGGAACTGGAGCCAGAGGACCACACAGACAATGATGATCATGAGTTCTCAGAGTCACTTAGCATGCTACGGTTTGCAAACATTGTCTTCGTGTGTCCTCTCATGCAATCCCTACGTCATCCTTAAGGAGGAGGTTTTTTTTCAGATGAGATCCTGGGGCTGGAAAAGGTTAAGTGACATTACTCCAAAGTAGCAAAAGTAGCAGGGTTGGGACTCTGTGAGTGAGTGCCTGGCAGTGCTTGTGACATGGACCCACAGGGTAGCTACGTGGCTTTCCAAGAGTGACAATTCCAGGTGCTGATGCTCTCACTGACTTTTCCTCAGCTACTCTGTCAGAGCCCCTCATCTCACCCTAGGCTCTTTGGTGGACACACAATTGCTTGGTGTATTTGATAGAGAGCCAATACAATGACGAGCCTACCAACCAGGGCTTAAGTTCTCATTTCAAAAAACAAAGGAGACAAACTAGTAATCGACAGGACACTATTGTTTGGGTCAGGAAAGAGCACTGAGGGGCAAGGATGATTCAGGCATTGGGCTGGGGAAGTTAGGCTGGTTTAATCTAGGAGAACTTCCTGGTGGAGGTGCTACAATTGACTTTTGACTTAGAAGAGGGGGAAAATGTAGTAGTTGAGGCTGAAGGAACCAAGCCATCTAAGGCGTCTTCCCTCCCTTCCTGACCTCCCCATCTCACCTCCTATGGATCTGATAGTTCTGCTTCTGGTATCCTAAAGTCCAGCTCTGACAAAAGCCAGAAAGAGATCTCAGGATGTCTGACATCCCGAAACTGAGGCCTAGAGAGAGATGGTGTTCCTCCCCCACTCTATCATCAATCTTGCTCAACCTCTTTTGCAAACTGAGAGTCTCAGCAACTAGGGAGGAGATGTGAGAAGGAGTGTTTGCAAACTCCCTAAGCTTTCTGGAAGAAAGAGACAGTGTTTGTGCGAGCCTCCCCTGGACGTGCCTGCCGCAGCACTGCGCACTCCCATTCGGGCGCTGAACCTGGGGGCTGGGCAGGACAGTCGAGCGTAACCGCTGCACACCACCGAGCATCGGCAGGAACAAGTTTCAGCAGGTGGTGGACAGAGGCCAAATACCTCCGGGTTCCAATGCAATAGATGATGGAAGACCAATTAATTTTTTACAACGGGAGAAATAGCTAAAAGATTAACAAGCATTAATTATTTATTGAATTGCTGCCTATGCAAAAAGGGGAGAAACTGCCCTGTATGGGGAAATTAATCTCTCCCATCATCTCAGCTGCTGGTTGCTATCTGCCTGTGTGTGGAGGTCATGCAATCTTCTCCAGGCGGTGGATGAGATCATTTAGGAAGCAAGGAGATCTTTTACCAGTTTCTTTCAGGGCTGCAAAAAAGCATAGAAATCTAGGATTTTCTACTTTTCCGTCTTTCAGTCATTCTAGCCCCTATACAGAAAGAACAAGCCCCAGAACCTGACCTTCATCCCAGGCCTGCAGTTCAGGCCCCCAGAACAGGTGGGGGGACAAACAATGGCACGTCACAGATGGCCTGGGCAGCCAGCTGGCCTTGGGTACACGGACTCAAAACAGGGGTCAGGAGCCACGGGGGTCCTTCTTTGACCAAGGACAGACCTGTGAGTCCGTGGCTGTTTCCAAACAGATGTGGGATTTCTGAACTATCCCTCTTTGTCAGAGGAAATGGTGAGCTATGTGAAATCTGATCAATGAGCCAGATCTCTCTCTCCTCCCAGGCCCAGTGAGGGAGGACTTGGAGTGAAGATGTGCTGGGAAGAACTGGATTGCTTGCTGGGCTCTTGTCCTTCACCCCATTTCCATCCACCACCAAACTTAACCACCAAACAAAAGACTCCAAGTCTTTTGTTCTATCTCTTGACTCCATTCTCTTTCCTCCAGTCCCACTGCCGTGTCCTACTCCAGGCCTCTCCAGTCTCTTGCTTGGACCATAGCAATAGCATCTTGCAGCCTCCTGCCCCTAGAGGCTTCTCTCCAGGCCTCTTTGTCATGTTGTCATGAGATCATCTCGGTAAAAAGTCTGATGGTCTCACCTACTCCGCCTAACATCCTTCCACAGCCCCCTAGCCTATCCCTTGCTTGATATTCTCGAGTGGTCAGGAGCTTCTGCTCTTCATCCTGTCTTGCACTGTCTGGCAGGTGCCCTGAGGTCCTTTAAGCTCTGTACTTGTCCCTGGGACTCCGCACCTCTTCACAGATGGCTCCACTCTGCCCAGAACACCCACACCACCACCCCATTGCGTGGAATTCCTACTTCTCTCTCAAGACAGCGCCAGTCTTGACATTATGGTGAGGGGTGGAGGCTTTCTTTGTGGATGTGGATACTGGGTGATAAGCTCCCCAGTAACTATATCATTATAATTGGGAGGAATATGGTGAAGGAAGACACCTGTGCTTTGACAGCTTGTGATGAGGGAGGCCCCAACATCATCTGGCCAGAACACGCCTCCTAGGGGAGGGGCGTTAATGGGACTTGTGTCCTTTAGGGCATGGGTTCAATTCCCATGTGGGGAGAAACTTCCATAAGTTCTTGAACCCACCCATCCTGCAGATAAGCCCTCTCTGACCACAAGGGGGCCTGGTGGAGCCTTGTCCCCCCTTGGGGACATGGGGCCCGATGGCACCACACAGGGCATTGGGAGGGAGCTCTTCTGACTGGGCTAGTCCTGGCTTTTGGAGATGACTCTTTGTGGGGTGGTCCCACCTACCCTGGGACTTCTGCATTTAGTCCCATTATCTCCCCTACGGTCACCAGGAGGTATTTGCTCACAGTCTCTCCTGCATTTCGGTCAGATCTGAAGGTGGAAAGTGAGATAGAAAGTTCATACCTGGAATAACAGACTATTTGTGGGGGGAAATATTCCATTTCCAGGTAGTGGTCCTGCGATAAAGTGCTGAATTTCCCTCTCCAGCAGCTGCAACTGTCTCCTTGGCCATGCAGGAGGGAGCCAGACATCTGAGTCCCTCGTAGGTCAGGAAGGGCTTCGTGTCCCCGGGTTCTGGCTGCCTTCTCCCAGGGGCTGTCTCAGATGGGAAAGAACAGGTGAGAGCAGTTTCCCCCAAACCCGTCTTTACCCCTTGGCAGAATGGGTGAGCATATGATTTGAGAAACACCAAGGAGGTTCAATAGAACCAAAGTTTTCTCCTCACCGAGATTGAATCACATCTAAAATTGCATAGTTGGAAATTGACTGGAGACAGGCAGTGCCCTCACTTCAAGGCATCCTGTAAGAATCACCAATGACTGTTACCCTTTCTTTGCTGTTGTTTGGTATCTAAAAAGTAATTCTGCATACCTGCCTCATGAATCCTCCTGGAATTTCTGGGGGACAGGCACTGTCCTGTTACTCTTCATTTTATGGAGGAGAGACTTGCCCAAGGTCCTCAGAAGCCTCAGTTCCGGATCTTCCACATCTCAAGTCTGTGTTCTCTCTATTTTCTCAGGTACCACTCAAGTAGCTTGTTGTGGATGAATTTGTCTGATCACGGGGCGTTTCGGCAGCAAAGTTGGACAGCCTGGCCGCATCAGGGAAGAGGCCAGTAATCCACCTGGGGGAAGAGGAGTGAAAGTTCAGGGCCTGAAGATGGGAAATCCAAGGGGAAGGAAACCTGGGCGCAGTGAGGGTCATGTTCTTTCCATGCCAGGCAGAGTGTCTGTTCTTGGAGCATTTCAGGCCCCTTGGAACGAAGTGTGTGTGTTTTCACACTTATTGGTTCTTTGTATTTGAAGAAGTGCAGGCCTATTTCCAATGATTTCCTGGGCCAGGGTCTGTGAGCTGCGGCACATGGGCATTTCTCAGTGATTTGGGGCTGTTTGTTAGTCCCCCATCAGTCTGGGGTGCTCCCGCTCTCTTCCCTGGCTATGGAAAGTACTAGGAGCTTCTCTCTCTCTCTCTTTTTTCCTTCCTTCCATCCATCCTTCCTTCCTTCCCCTTTCTTATTAAGGTTTAGTTGACATATGACATTATACTAGTTTCAAGTGTATGACATGATTCAATATTTGCACATATTGCAAAACAATCATAGTAAGTCTAGTGAACATTCATCACCATACATAATGGTGAAAAATTTCTTTTCTTGTGATGAGGACTTAAGATCTACTGTCTTTGCAACTTTCAAGTGTGCAATATAGTATTATTAACTATAGACACTATGCTGTACATGCATCCCCAGGACATAGTTATTTCATAATTCGAAGCTCATATCTTTGGACCACCTTTATCTGTTTCTCCCACCCCCGGCTTCTGGCAACCACCAGTCTGCTCTCTATATCTGTGAATTTGGTTTGTTGTTTTGTTATTTAAACTCCCCATGTAAGTAAGGTTATATGGTATTAGTCCTTCTCTGTCTGACTTATTTAACTTAGCATAAGGTCCTCCAGCTTCATCCATGTTGTTGCAAACAGCAAGATTACATTCTTTTTTCTAGCTCAGTAGTATTCTTCCATATTTACAGACCACATCTTCTTTATCCATTTATCCTTTGATGAACATTTTGGTTGATTCCATATCTTGGCTCTTGAAAATAGAAACACATGGGGTGCATATATAATGGGCATGCTTTTCAATTAATATTTTTGTTTTCTATGGATAAATACACAGAAGTGGAGTTGCTAGATTGTATTTTTGGAGGAACCTCCATACCCTTTTCCATAGTGGCTGTCTCAATTTACATTCCCACCAGCAGTGCACAAGGGCTTCGTTTTCTTCACACCCTGGTCAGCATTTGTCATCTCCTCTGTTTTTGATACTAGCCATTCTAGCATGTGTGATGTGAGATCTCATTGTGGTTCCAATTTGTATTTCCTTGGTGATGAGTGATGCTGAACATCTTTCCATGTGCCTGTTGGCCATCTGGATGTCTTCTTTGGAAAAATGTCTAATCAGATCCTCTGCCCATTTTTGAATGAGGTTGTGTGGTGTTTTTGCTCTTGAGTTGTAGGATTCTTTGTATATTTTGGATATGAACCACCAATCGATATAGGATTTGCAAATATTTTTTCCCATTCAGTAAGTTGTCTTTTGCTTTGTTGGTGATGTTCTTTGCTGTGTCAAGCTTTTCAGTTTGATGTAGTCCTACATGCTTATTTTTGCTTTTGTTGCCTTTGCTTTTGGAGTCAGATCCCCAAAAGGCCAAAGTCAAATAGCTTTGACTATGTTTTCTTCTAAGAGTTTTTGGTTTCAGGTCTTACATGCAAGTCTTTAATCCATTCTGAGTCAATTTTGTGTATGGCATAGGACAGTGGTCTAATTTTATTCTTTCTCATGTGGCTGTTCAGTTTTCCCCGCATTTACTGAAAAGACTGTCCTTTCCCCATTGTATAGTCTTGGCTTTATGTCATAAATTAATAGACTATTTTGGCACGAGTTAATTTCTGGGATCTCTCTTCTGTTCCATTAATCTTTGTATCTATTTTTCATGACAGTGCCGTACGATTTTGATGACTATAGCTTTGTAACAGAGTTAGCAATCAGGGAGCTCATCACCTCCAGCTTTGTTCTTCTTTCTCAAGACTGCTTTGGTTCTTTGGGATCTATTGTGGTTCCATACAAATTTTGGGATTGTTTGTTGCATTTCTGTGAAAAATGCCATCGGAATTTCGATAGGGATGGCACTGAATCTGTAGATTGCTTTGGGGAATATGGATATTTTAACAATACTAATTCTTTCAACCCATGAATACAAATATCTTTTCATTTGCTTGTTTCTTCTTCAATTTCTTTTATCGATGTCTTACAGTTTTCCATGTACAGGTCTTGTCACCACCAAGGGCTAGCTTCTACTCACTTGGGACCTTTCTGCGGTGGTGCCAGCCTTTGTCAGGGACTTGTTTCCCTCGAGCTATAGGGTGTTTCCAACAGTCTTCTAAGCAGGGAGCTGGGAGTGGATGCTGACCTCAGCTCCTGCCCTGGAGGGTGGAGGGACCAGGTGGCTAAATTTAAAAAGCAGGTGTATCCTTTGGTAAGTTTGATATCAAACCTTTGGGGGAAAATTTAGAAAGATAAGTCAATGTACAGGACATGCACACTTTAAAAAGCTCATTTAATCATTCGTTCAGCAAGCACTTGTATTAGGCCTCCCATAGATGTTGGGGTCACAGAAGTGAACAAAATGCATGGAGCCCCCCCTTGTGGAGCTGACATGCTGGTGGCAGAGGCAAAGAAGAGCAGGAAGCCTCCTAAATAAGGACATTGGAGGTGCAGTAGGCAGTGAGTGCTGAGAAAAAAAGAGAAGTCGGACTGGGTAGGGGGAGTTAGCGTGGCAGAGGGGCTAGGGGACTGGTCGAGTCATTATATGAGATCCGAGAGAGGACTTACTGAAAGGTGAGAGTTTGCCAAGCCTTGGAGGAGACTGGGGAAGGATGTGGAGCAGGCCCGGGCGCTCAGTGAGCAGCTAGTGCAGTGGGGTGGAGGGAAAAAGGAGAGAGGAAGGAGCGGAGATCAGAGAGGTTTGGGGTTGGAGGAGGGAAGGCAGATCATGTGGGGGCTTTGGAGGCCACCCTGAGGACTTCAGTTTTTACTCTGGGAGAAGAGGGGAGCCACTGACGGCTTTTGAGGCCTGATAAGATGGCCCTGGAGAACCTGTTGCAGTCCTGATGCTGCCGCCAGGCGTCTGCCATGACACTTGAACAAATCAGGTAACCTCTTTGCAGTGTTCTTGCCTTAGGGGTGAGAAGAGACAGTTGGATAGGGCTGTTTCCAGGGTCTGTTGTAAACCCTGGGGTGTTAGGTGCAGACCACAGCGATCTAACTCTTCCCCAGTGTTTCTATCCGCCACAGAAAATGTACTGGTTTCCTGGCTAACATTTCCTGTTCTTCACTCTCCTTTTCCAGTTTGCCCCACAGGCAAACCCAGGTCCCCAGGTGCATCTGGAAGTGAGAGCCAGTGGCCCTGGGAGAGATGGCTGAGTTCCTCGCCTCGCCCATGGGAGCTGAGTACAGCTGTCTCCAAGGCAATCACTTTTCCTGGCTGGGACCAACGATAGAGCATTTTCCCAGGGTGAGGCACACCCATGGTCTGCCCCCAACAACCCCTACTGGGCTGGCAGGATTATGAGAGGGAGAGGAAACCAACGACAGGCCTCAACAGGTCCCACTGGGAGGGGAGCAGGAGGCAGCAGGCAGTGTCCTTTCCTGGGCAGGGTGGCAGAATCATGGTGCCATCAGTGAGAAGGCTGGGGAAGCCTGCGTGTCACTCTGGGGGTTACAGAGACAAACACCTCAGCCGGGAGAGACCCTCCTTCTATGTGTGGTTGCCAAGAACACCTGCCAAAGACTGTTTTGATGCGGGATTGTCAGAAGGGAGGAATTTCCCTTTTCTGGGCAGAGGAGTATGAAAGGACAAGCAAAGGTGTTCAGAGTTCCTTTCTCCCCCCAGTCTTCTTGCTCTGGGGGCAGACCATCTCCACCTTTGGTTCCTTGTCCCTGCCACCTTCAACAAACTGTCATTTCTGTTTCTCCTCCATTGCTGGCTTGTGGGGTCCCCGTTAGCCAGGTTTCCAGAGCTGGGAGTAATAAAAATGTCATCCAGCCAATGGTTTTGGAACTCCTGGCTCTGCATGGGCATGGCTGCGAGGCCAGCAGGAGAAGGGAGTCAAACTCCAGGAACAGATTAAATGCTCTGAGTCTGGACTAATGGGTCCATAGCGTTCCAAAAGCAGAGGCCAACATTTCTGCAAGGGGCATCTTTTTTCAAAATCAGGTTTATTGAGGTCTTATTTACATGGACTAAAATTGATCTATTTAGGTGTATAGTTCAATGAGTTTTGACAGATATAAATCGTCATGCAACCACTTCCACAGACAAAATATAGAATATTTCCGTCATCCCAGAAGGTTCCTTCAGACCCCTCTGTATTCAATCCTTCTTCACCCCCTGCCTCTGCCAGGAGTGTTTTCCCTGAATCATATAGTATCACATGTTTCCTTCCCTCTAAATGTCTTCATGTCTGTCTTCTTTCAGTCATGCTTATGTTCTTAAGAATCATCCAAGTTGTGGGATGGGTAATTCTTCCTCTCACTGCTATGAAGGACCATCACTACTTCTTCTTCTTCTTCTTCTTTTTTTTTTTTTACTTTTTATTGAAGTAAATTACATATAACATAAAATTTGCCCTTTTAACCATTTCAAGGGTACAGTTCAGTGGCATTAATGTATTTGCATATTATGCAACATTCACCACTGTTCCGAAATATTTCTAAAACTCTTCCTCACTCCAGACAGAAACTCCACGCCCATTAAGCAAGAGCTCCTCATGGCCCCTGTCACCTCAAAGCCACTACTTGTTTCTATGAATTTCCTTATTCTACACATTTTATATAGGTAGGATAGACAACACTTGTTGTCTCTGGCTTATTTCACTCAGCACAATGTCTTCATTCAAGTTGAAGCATGATCAGAATTTCATTTTTTATAGCTGAGTAATATTACATTTTGTGTGTGTGTGTGTGCATGTATCACCTTTTATTTATCGGTTCATCAGTTAAGGGACATTTAGATCATTTCTACCTTTCAGTTATTGTGAATAACACTGCCGTGAACATTGTCATACAAGTATCTGTTTGAGTCCCTCTTTTCTTTTCTTTTTTTAAAAAAAGATTCTATTTATTTGACAGAGAGAGAGAGTGTGCATGTACATGAATGAGGGGGTGCAGAGGGAGAGGGAGAAGCAGACTCCTCACTGAGCAGGAAGCCCGATATGGCGCTTGATCCCGGGACCCTGGCATCGTGACCTGAGCAGAAGGCAGACACTAAACTGACTGAGACACCCAGGTGCCCCTGAGTCCCTCTTTTCAATTGCTTTTTAAAGCACATACATTGGAGTGGAACTGCCAGGTTATATTGTAATTCTGTGTGTAACTTTTTGAGGAACTGCTAAATTTTGTCCACAGTGGTTGTATCATTTAACATTCCTACCAGCAAAGCATGAGGGTTTCAATTTCTCTGCATTCTTGCCAACTCTTTTAGTTTCTGTCAAAAAAAAAAAAAAAAAAAAACAAAAAACATTATGGCTGTTCTAGTAGATGCAAAGTGGTGTTTGATTGTGGTTTTGATTGCAGCCTAGTGACTAATGATGTTGAGCATGTTTTCATATGCTTATTGGCCATCCATGTATCTTCTTTGGAGAAGCATTTGTTCAAGTTTTTTGCTCATTTGTGAATTGAGTTGCAGGAGTTCTTTATATATTCTGGATATTAAACTCTTTTTTTTTTAAAAGATTATTTATTTATTTATTTGACAGAGAGAGATCACAAGCAGGCAGAGAGGCAGGCAGAGAGAGAGAGAGGAGGAAGCAGGCTCCCTGCTGAGCAGAGAGCCCGATGCGGGACTCGATCCCAGGACCCAGAGTTCATGACCTGAGCCGAAGGCAGAGGCTTTAACCCACTGAGCCACCCAGGCGCCCTGGATATTAAACTCTTACCAGATATGTCATTTGCAAATATTTCCTCCCTTTTTGTGGGTTGTTTCTTCGTGGTCTTGATAGAATCTTTTTACACCCAAAAGTTTTTTAATTTCAATGAAGTTCAACTTATCTATATTATTTATGGAGAATAATATTTTTAAGATGCTGCTGAATTTGGTTTTGTAGTGTTTTGTGAAGAACTTTCTCATCTTTATTAATAGGGAATATTGGGCTGTAGTTTTCTTTTCTTGTGATATCTCTATCTAGCTTGGTAATACTGACCACATAGAATGAGTTGCCTTCATTTTGGGGGGATGATTTTGAGAAGAACTGGTATTTATTCTTTTTTAAATGTATGATAGAGTTCATCAGTGAAGGCATCTGTTTTTTTTTTTTCAATTTGGAGGGTTTAATTAGTGATTAAATCTTCTTACTAGTTTAGGCTTACTTAGAGTTTCTATTTCCTCATGATTCAGTTCTGGTAGTGTGTCTAGAAATTTATTTCTTTCATTTTTTAAACGATTTAAAAAAAGTTTTTAAAAAATTTTTTATAAACATATAATATATTTTTATTATCCCCAGGGGTACAGGTCTGTGAATCACCAGGTTTTAAAAGATTTTATTTATTCATTTGAGAGAGAGAGTGTGAGAGAGCATGAGTGGGGGGGATGGGCAGAAGGAGAAGGAGAAGCCAACTCCCTGCTGAGCAGGGAGCGGGACATGAAGCTCAATCCCATGTTACATTTCAGCATACGAATTTTGGGGGCACACAAACATTCAGTCTGTAGATAGATAGCCTATCTATGCCTTTTGGTTGGGGAGTTTAATACATTTACATTTAAAGTAATGACCAATAAAAAAAGGACTTGCCCTCTGCCAGTTAATTGCTTTCTCTATGTTTTATATGCGTTCCCCCTCAATTCTTCCATTATTGCCTTTTTTGGTATTTAGTTGATTTTTAAATTTTTTCTAGTACACCATTTTGATTCCTTCCTTCCTTCCCACCCCCACTTTCTATATATTTTTTGGTTATTTTCTTTGTGGTTGGCTTGGGGATTACAATTTACATTTTAAACTTTAACAACCTAGTTTAAGTAATACCAACTTAGTTTCAATAATACACAAATACCTGTTCTTATACATTGTTGTCCCCCCTTTATATTGTTGTCACATATTATATCTTTATAATTGTTTGCTCATTAACATAGATTTATAAGTTTTAATGCATTTTCCTTTTAAATCATATAGAAAAAGAGAAAAGTTATAAGCAAGAAATAAAATAATGCTGACTTTTATATTTACTTGTGTAGTTACTTTACAAGTGCTCTTTATTTCTTCATTTAGACTCAGATTAGTACCAAGAGTCCTTTAACGAATCTTCTAGTAACTAACTTCCTTAGCTTTCATTTAGCTGTGGATTTCTTAATTTTCCCTTCATTCTTGAAGGATAGTTTTGTCAGGTATGAAATTTCTGGTTGATGGTATTTTTTCTTTCAGCCCTTTTATGTACATATAAGTGAGTAAGTAAATAAATAAAATATAAATATATCATATATACTCTATGTTATATAAATAAATATATATAGAGACACCTGCATGGCTCAGTCCATTAAGTGTCTGCCTTCAGCTCAGGTCATGATCCCCAGGTCCTGGGATAGAACCCTGCATCAGGCTTCTGGCTCAGTGGGGAGTTTTCTTCTTCCTCTTCCTCTCCTTCTGCCCCTACTCTTGCTCATGCTCTCTCTTTCTCTCTCAAATGAATAAATAAAATCTTTATATATCTATATACCTATATCTATCTATCTATCTATCTATCTATCTCATCTGAAAGCCTTCTGACCTCCATGGTTTTTGATGAGAAATCAGCTATTAATCTCATTGAGGGTCACTTGTATGTGATGAGTTGCTTCTCTGCTGTTTCAAGATTCTCTTTGTCTTTGTCCTTTGACAATTTGACTTTAGTATTTCTTGGTGTGGAGCTCTTTGAGTTCAATCTGCTTGTAGCCTGTTGAATTTCTTGGATGTGTAGATTTTTATATATTTCATCAAATTTGGAAAGTTCTCAGTCATTATTTCTCCCAATATTTTTTTCTCCTGCCCTTCTCCTTCTAGGCTCCAATGATACAGATGTTGGTATGTCTGATGGTGTCCCACAGCTTCTGTTCACTTTTATTTATTCTTTTAGCTCCTCAGATTGCATAGTTTCAACTGTCTTATCTTCAAGTTCACTGGCTTTTTATTATTCCTACCAAAATCTGCCATTAAATCCCTATAGCGAATTTTTATTTCAGTTGTTACGTTTTTCAATTCCAGAATTTCATTTGGTTCCTTTATATAATTTTCATCTCCTTACTGACATTTCCTACTTGTTAATACATTATTCTCCTGATTTCTTTTAGTTTTTGATCCATGGTTTCCTTTAGCTCATTGAGTATAGTTTAAACAGTTGATTTAATAACTTTGGCTACTAATTTTAATATCTGGGCTTCTTCAGGTATATACATTTCTGTCAAATTCTTCTTTTTCTGTGAATGAACCACATTTTTTCTGTTTTTTTTTTTTTTTTGGATGCTTTGTAATTTTTTGTTGAGAACTTGATATTTTGAGGGATATACGGTGGTGACTCTGAGAATCAGATTCTACCTCTCCCAGGATTGTTTTTGACATCTTGGTCCTCCATTTGTATAGTGACTTTTCCAAGCTATTTTCGTAATGTCTGTATTTCTTATTGCATGTGGTCACCGAAGTTTCTGTCCCATTATCTCTGTGGTCAGCCTGTGACATGGCAGAGATTTCCTTGCATGTCAAAGTTTAGTAGCCCCTCCATTCATCAAGCATCCTCTAGTTGCATGGCCATTGCTGGGATTTTGTCCAGAGGTTATGTTCTTTATTTTTTTAATTTCTTATTTATATTAAGTAATCTCTATACCCAACGTGGGGCTTGAACTCACAGCCCTGAGATTAAGAGTCATATGTTCTTCCTACTGAGCCAACTGGACACCCCCTCCATAGGTTACATTTTTATGACAGAAATTAATAAACCAAGAATGTAGTTACAAGTCAAGGATATTTAATATTTCCAAATATCCCCCCAAATATTGTTTTACCAATTTAGATTACCACCAGTAGATTATGAGTGCCCATTTTGCCATCTGCTCACCAACATCAAGCATTATTTTAATTTTTTAATCTTTGCCAACTTGAGAAATGAGAATGATATTTCATTGTTGTTTTGATTTTAGGCTTCTTGTTTATTAGGAAGTTTGAACATATTCTTTGGTTATTTGTATTTATTATTTTTAATTGCTATTCCATGCTTTTGGCCAGCTTGAGGGTATCTCTCTCTCTCTTTTAAAAGATTTTATTTATTTATTTGACAGACAGAGATCACAAGTAGGCAGAGAGATAGGCAGAGGGAGAGAGAGAAGGAAGCAGGCTACCTGCTGAGCAGAGAGTCTGATGCAGGACTCGATCTCAGGACACTGAGATCATGACCTGAGCCAAAGGCAGCGGCTTAACCAACTGAGCAACCCAGATGCCCCAAGTATCTTTCTTTTTTTATTCCTTATTCATTTAGGAGTAGAAACTCTTTTCTAAAAGGCCATAATCCCTTTGGAAAAAAAATAAAAAACATCAGAAGAGGTTATTTGGTTAATAGTGTTGGGAACATTTGCTCTTTATATGGCAGAAGTGAATTGGAATTCCTACTTTACATATGTAAGAAAGTAAGGATTCTATATGGAGTAAACATCTAAATATAAAACATCTAAATATAAGTAGGAGGGTCTGGGTGGCTTAGTCGGTTAAGTGTCTGCCTTTGGCTCAGGTCGAGATCCCTGGGTCCTGACATGGAGCCTTGAGTCGGGCTCCCCGCTTGGTGGAGAGCCTGCTTCTCCCCTTCTCTCGGACCACTCCCCCTGCTTGTGCTCTTTCACTCTCATGCTTCCTCAAATAAATAAATAAATAAGGCCTAACTACAAAGCTAATGAGAAAAATTTTCACTTGATCTTAGCCAAAAGGCCGAGAAGCGATGATGAGAAAAATTTTCGAATAGATTTTTGACATTGGGTTGGAGGAAGGACTCCCCAAAACACAATACATAAGGAGGGAAATAGAGTTATTTGAACACATTAAAATGAAAGATTTTTGTTCAATAAAGGATGCCATGAGACAGTACAGGAAGCTGAATTAACTAAAAGATATTTTCTGTGACTAAAAGTAACAAAGGATTAGTATCTGGCACATCAACCAGAAAAATATGGACACCCAAAAGAAAACTAGGAAAAGCATATCCGTAGGTAACACACAGAAAAGGAAACTTGATTTACCAATAGGTACAGATCTTCCTCAATTTATGATGGGGTTCCATTTTAATAAACCCACTGCAATTTGAAAATATCACAGTTAAAGTTGCATTTAAAGCACCTAACCTACTGAACATCATAGGTCAGCCCAGCCTACCTGAAACACGGCCAGAACATTTACATTTGCCTATAGCAGGGCAAAGTCATCTAGTACAAAACCAATTTCATGATAAAGTTTTGAATAGCTCATGCAATTTATTGAATATTGTACTGAAAATGACGACCAGAATGGCTGTAAGTATGCTGATTGTTGACACTTGTGATCGTGTGGCTGATGGGGAGCTGCCCAGCATCTCGAGGTACCATACACTGCTAGCCTGGATAGAGATCAAAATTCAAAATTCAAAGTATGGTTTTTACTGACTGAATACTGCTTTCCGACCATTGTAAATTTGAAAAAAAGTTGAACTGTCTTAAGTCAGGGACTATCTGTCTGTATATAAAAAGATGCTTAATTTTACCAGTAATTAGAGAAACGTAAACCTAAAACAAGAATACGGTGATACTTTGCTCTTGTTTGATTGGCAAAAACTATGAAGCCACCTACTAATAAGTGCTGATGAGGATGTGGAGAAATGGAAACCCTAATGCACTGCTGATAGAAGTGTAAATTGGTGTAACCATTTTGGCCTGTTAGCTTTCTTTCTTTCTTTTTTTATTTTAAAGATTTTATTTATTTATTTGACAAAGAGAGAGAGAGAGAGATCACAAGTAGGCAGAGAGGCAGGCAGAGAGAGAGGAGGAAGCAGGCTCCCTGCTGAGCAGAGAGCCCAATGTGGGGCTCCATCCCAGGACCCTGAGACCATGAAGTGAGCCGGAAGGCAGAAGCTTAACCCACTGAGCCACCCAGGCCCCCAAGAGTTAGCTTTCTTGAACTTAAGTGTTCATACACCTGTACCAAGCAATTCCACAGTAGAAAAGCTCACACGTGAATGCAGAAGGAGACCTCAGGAATAAGTTTATCACAGCACTGATTGTGGTAGCAAAGAGATGGAAATGTCTTATGGATCCTTCCAGGGGAAACTAGTAGCAAGAAAGTGCATTATATCTATATGATGGAATACTGTCTAGGGTTTAGAAAAAAAAATAAACTTGAGGTACAGGTAATAATGTGGATATTCCTCAAAAATATAATGTTGGATAAAAACAGGAACAGAATAAGACAAAATGGGGTCTTGCATGAGCCAATCAATAATGATAGCATTTCATAAAAGGAAGAGTATGATCTACTTAAATGTATGTACTTGAGAAAAAAACATTACTTACCTACAAACAGGAGAGTTTAAAAAGTTGTGTGTGTGGGAGTGTGTTTGTGATAGCTGGACAGAAAATTTAGGGGAAGGAAAAGGAGGATTTTATATCCTAGCAATTCAAATAATTTCAAATGGAGTATTTGAGATCCCCATGTTCAAAAACGATTTTGCTGATTAGCAAATTTATTTCAACCAAATAAATTCCCATCTTAAAAGATGCTCACTGATTCTCAATTTATTTTATTTTATTTTTTATCTCCACACCCAGTGTGAGGCTCAAACACAACCCCAAGTTCAAGAGTTGCACACTCCACTAACTGAGTCAGCCAGGTACTCCAAAAGCATCTCACTGAGCGTTTCATCTGCTTGTCCACTGTTGTGCATTCAGTGTTGACCCTCAGGGGACATATGCATGTTCCAATCCTATAGAACCTATAAGTTGGACCTCACTTGGAAAAAGGGTCTTTGCAGATGTAATTAAGCTAAGAATCTTGAGATGAGATCATCTAGCGCATCAAGTGGGCCTTAACCCAATGACCAGTGTCCTTATATGAGACTCCTGGGAGAGAGACACACAGGGGAAGGAGAAGGTCGCACAAAGACAGGCAGAGATGGATCGGAGTTACTCGGTCACAAGCTAGGGAATGCGCGGAGCCTCCAGAAGCCGGAAAAGGCAAGGGAAGAATCTCCCCTAAAGCCTTTGGGAGAAGCACAGCCTTGCCAACCCCTCAATTTTGGACTTCTGGCCTCCAGAAATGCAAGAACAAATATGTGTTGTTTTAAGCCACCTGGTCTGTGGTTAGTTGTTACGTGGTGATTTGCCCTGGGAAACTAAGACATGCATTTGGCTTCTTTTCCCTTAATGGCATCTCCACTCTCCCAGTAGAAGAGCAAAAATAGCTTCCACTTATGGTCCCAAGCACGATGATTTCTCATTTCCTGTGTTCACAGGATCTCACTCTCCACTTAGGCTTCCCAAAAGCTGAAGTTGAAGGTGATAGAAAGACATGGCATTAAATGGAATCACAAGACGAAATGTTACACTCTGTTTATTAATGAGGTCAACTGGTCAAAAAGAAAGTCTCAGTTTGGTGGGAATAGGCATATAACCTATGGCACCAATCTCTCCTTTCATGAGAGAGAGACAGAGCAGGAGTTAGGCTCAGCTCTTTGAAAGTTGGCAACAGGATCTGGTTAAATAGTAATTACATTGTTTGGGCTTCTCTGAATTTATTTTCATGCTTGGCTATCTTCTACTTATTATAAGCGATGCCAATTTTTCTTTTAGGCCTATAATGGCAGCTTTACTTTATAAACAAATGAATCTAAATTGAGACGTGAGTGATTTTAAAGAAACATATTAAGTAAATAACAGTAGAGATAATATACAGATATGGAAACGTCTGCGAAGGTGGGAAATACTATATTACGCCTGGAAGCTTATCAAAGTATTTTTTCCTAAGGGAAGTTCCCTCTGTAAGAAGAATTCTGATGCCAGTACTTGTCCATTTCTGAACTGTTATGATTCATCTCTCGATTGACTGTGTTTCATTTTCTTTTATTTACAAGAAGGGCTCATGGATATTATGTTCCCTGAATTTTTGTATGTTTCACATTGCTCCTGCCTCTGATTCACAGTAACGCATTATGGACATTGGTCTACCACCTTCTTGCATTAAATGCTACCCGATTCTCATTGCTCACTATCCTCGCCCACCCCACCTCCCACCAATATCAGTGAATTACTTTTTGTTCTTGGGTACCCAAGACCGGTTCCTCTTACTTTGAAGGGTAGCAGATTCATCAAGACACATCTCAGAATTGAGCATTTTGTATCACTTTTTCACAGAACCTTCTGTACTTCTTTGTACTTCTTTCAATTCCCTGACACAGTTCTTTCTTCCTTTCTAAAATATTAGGGGGCACCCGGGTGGCTCAGTGGGTTAAGCATCTGCCTTCAGCTCAGGCTCTGATCTCAGGGTGCTGGGATCCAGCCTTACATTGGGCTTCCTGCTCAGCTGAGAGCCTGCTTCTCCCTCTTCCTCTGCCTGCTGCTCCTCCTGCTGGTACTCTTCTAATAAATAAATAAATCTTTAAAAAATTAGTAAATAATTTTTCTATTTAATGTGTTGTAGTATTTCCTCTGGGGACATGAATAATAGTATTTTGGATCATTATCCTCTGTATCTGTATCTTCCTCCTAACCACTTCAATTTTGTTTTTTTCCTTTGCATTTTCTGTGACTAATCACAGATTCTTCTGGAATGTGATGGATTTAGTATTCAGATATGTTCATTTAGTTCCTTGCTGCTTCAGAGTTGTTTATTAACTATGTAATTGTTATTTTGCTTCTCAGTTTGCTCTTGGCTCGGTTGTGACCATCATTCATCTCATTTCATTTTCTCATCTGATTACTTATTTTTGTTTCATAGAGTTTATGTATTTCTTTTTCTTTTTTCTAAGTACAAAACACTTGTTTTGGAGTTTTTCCATGCTTCTTTGGGTGGTGTTATCTTCCAGAATGGATCCTTCATTACCCGTTTACACTAGGTTTCTTCCTTTCTGTTTTTGCGTAGTTGCAACGAATTTTATTCTTTAAAAATATGTAATATAAGCAGCCCTATCAGCCCATCCCATTTGCCTGGATAGAGTGCGAGTTAGTTTTTCTTGGTGCTCATCTCCACGTATCTGAGTCCTTTTGTCTTTCTTCAATATTGTTTCTATTCTTAGAATATTTCTTATCCTTATCCTTAAGTTACTTAAACTTTCTGTCTCCCTTTCAACCATTTATAAAATGGAAGTATTATAATAATAGTACTTACTTTACAAGTTGAGCATTAAATGAGCTATAAAATGCACGTGCATGTCATGGTGCCTGCCGTACTCTAAGGGCTAACATCCAAGGGAGAGGGCTTTCACTTCCCCGCCTTCTAAGTATTGGGTGCCCGTGCCAGCAAGGGGTCCTTAGGCTTTTTCTCTACCGACACTCTCTTGGTGATCTCATCCTCTATTATAATGTTGATTTCATTCACAAGCTGATGACTGTCAAGTTTCAGACTTTAGCTTGGAGCTCTCTCCTACCCTCTGAACTTGTATTTCTTAATACTTATTTAACATTTTCACCGGGCGTCCCATAGACATCTCAAAGTTAATATACTCAAAATTGATCTCCTGATCATCAGTACCTTTCTTTCCCTGAATTCACTTCCCCTACGCCCCCGCCCCATAGTCTTCACCATCATTGTTAATGATAACACCACCCTTTCATTTGCTCAGGACAAAAACATGGGAATCATCCTTGACCTCACATTCAACTCAATCCTTCAAAACAGAATCCAGAATCCTACCACTTGTCATCACCTCCACAACCAAGCACTGCCATCAATCACAGGCATCACTGTAAATGCCTCTACTTCTGTGTTCAACCCTCACTCCCCAACCAAGTCTATTCTCAACACAGTAGGGAGTGTGATCTCATTAACATTTAATGGAAACAATTTCAATCCTTTCCTAAAGCCCCCTAATGGCATTTCATGTCACTGGGAGAGAGATAAAGCCAGAGTCTTTACAAGATTCTGTATGATCTAACCCTAGCCACCTCACTGAGGAATAGATGTGTAATTTTATAAAACTCTTCTTCCTATATTGAGATGATCTTATGACTTTTAAAAATCTAGCAATATGGTAAATTATATTGACTCATTTTCAGATGTTAACCTAATTCTGCATTTCTGGTTTAAACTCCACATGATCATTATCTATTTTATGTATCAGTGGATTCTACTTGCTAAAGTGTTTTTCACTTTCTAATTCTTAAATTAGCAGCTGAGATCGTTAGGGACTTTTATGTAGGCATTTAGTACAAAATATTTCCCACCAAATACTGCTTTAGCTGAACCCCACTCTTTGCACATATTTTTTTTCACTTTCCTCCTATTTAAATGTTTTTTCATTTCCCTTTTGATCTATTTTACCCCATGGGTTATTTATAATTCCATTAGTTATTTTCCAGATATTTGGGGATTTTCCAGAGAACTTTCTATTATTGATTTAAAATTTAATTCCACTGTGGTCTGAAAATGGTGACTTGAGTCCTTTTAAGTGTACTGATGGTCCAGAATATGATGCACAGTGATAAATGTCGACAAGAATGTGTGTTTTGAAATTGTTGGGTGGTGTGTTCTATGAATGTCATTTAGGTCAGCTTAGTTGAGAGTGTCATTCAAGTCTATATTCTTAATCATTTTTGCCTACTTGTTCCCTCAATTACTGAGAGAAGGGTGTTGAAATCTCTGAGTATGATATTAAACTTTTTTTATTGCTCTTGAAATTCAATCAGTTTTTTCCTTCATGTTTAAAGCCTTGTTATTAAGGGAATAAACATTTAGGATTTAATGTAACCTTCATGATTCTTTACCACTGTGAAATGACCTTCATTATCCTGGTAGCATTCTTTGCTCTGAAATCTATTTTTTCTGATATTAAGGTACTTACTTCAGCTTTACTTTGATTAGTGTTAGTGTGGTTTATCTTTTGTTATTCATTTATTTTTGACTTATGTGTGTCTTTGTTTAAAGTAGGTATCTTGTGGGCAGTTGGATCATCCTTTTTAATTCAATATGACAATCTCTAATTGTCATAACTGACAATCTTCTAACTGAATTGTTTAGACAACTTACACCTAATATATTTATTTATTTGAGTCTATATCGTATTGCTATTTATTTTTTAATTTATCCTTTTTTTTCCCTCATTCTTTTTTTAAATTTTCTGTCTTTTCATGAACTACTCTTTAGGATTCCACCTTATTTTTTCTGTTGACTACCAACTTTAATTCTTTGTTGTATTATTGAATTTCCAAATTATCAGCAACTATATTTTCAAAATTCTACTTTTTCTTTTTTTTATTCTCTCCTTCTAGGGTCCATCCACCAACTGTTGGTCTTCAAAGTGTTTATTACTGGAAAGCATCATTAAGTACATAGTTTAGTTTAGCTGACATTTTAAAATTAAGGCTTTCTCAATAAAAGAAGTAGTACATTGATTTAAATTCTGGCATAAGCTCCTTTTCTCATGGTGGACTGGCCCTTTGTGCAGCACGGTTCTAGATATTATAGAAGTAAGCACAGGGGCAGTTCCATCTTGACAAGGCCATAAAAGCCACTGAAGCTGGTATGACACGACTGAGCCTTCAAGACAACTCACCGTTCGTCAGCTGGTTGAATAGGAAAGAACATTTCAGGTGTTATAATCGTCTTGAGGACATGGACCTTGTCTTCTTCATCTTGGTGGCCTCAGAACAGTGCCTAAAACATAATAAATGCTAAATTAGTGCTTATCAACTTGAACTGAGCAAGTTCGAGTTGACGGAATAATGTCAGAAAAGGTCAGAGGAAGAGGGAAAGGGGTCTTATGGGAGGCTGAAAGTACCAGGAAGAGATGATGAGGGAGAAATAGAAAAGAACCACTTGTTGAACATGTTGAAGTCTTTGTCAGACATGGTATGAGTTTCACACTTCCTCCTAAAACTTACCTAGGGTTGTTTGAAGGGTTTCAAGCATGATAAGACTAGATTCTTCAGAAGAATCCCTCAAGTACACTGTAATGTACTCAGGGTATTGTAATAGGTGGCTCAGATGGGCTATGCTAGATGCAGAGCAATGAGATTGGAGGCCTCGCAATAGTTCTTAGGGAATATGGTGAGAATCTGAGTGAAGACTGGCTTTTCACTAGGGATTAGTCATTTCTGTATGTAGGCATGGACTTGGTGGAAATTCTTCTTGCTGTGGGCCCATAGAATAGTCAAAGGTATTAGGTAGCAACCAGTAGCTTGCTGTCTCCTCCCAGACCCAGGGAGCCCATGCCTGCTGTGTTCTGGATGTTTGTGATGAAGGAGAAAACATCTCATGGAGGCAGAGAGGAAGAGGAGAAGATGGCGTCGTCACCATTCTCTGTTACAGGGAATGAAATATCTCCCCAAAGAGATTATGTTCACCCAAGGCAGTGTTTCTGGACAAAATGAAAGACAACCAATCCTTATCATTCTGAGAGCTCTTTCTTTTTTTATTTTGAGTTTTTCCTATGGTAAGTATGTATGTATGTGTTCAGTTAGCCTTTCTGACACAGAAGTCATTGTAGGCCCAAACACTTCTTCACCAGAGAATTAGAAATTGTATTTCTCACTCTCATACCCTGGGGCCCTCCCCCACACCTCCTCATCTCCCTCACATTCAACTTTCATAACACAACAGGATGCAAATTCCTTTCTTACAAGCCTTGTCATTTCTGTAGCCACTGTAGCTTGAGGGAAACTTGTGTCTGGTTCACAAAGATTGCAAGAGACAGAAAGGGAAGGAGACACAATACCAACGATAGTAATAATACAGAAAACACAACGAGAAGAAAAATTACCTAACGTAGTCAATTACATGTGTACAGGTGTGTCTTTACCTTCAGCATAAGCACAGATGGGGAAGCTATAGATGCAGACAGGTGCATTTGCAATGGTTTTCTAGATGAACAGCTGGCTCCTGGCCAAATTTCCCTGTCCTTCACGGCAAACAAGTCCAAACTTCTCCAAAGTCTCCATCTTTGCTACCATGTCCTGCCTCCTGCCCCCTCCTCTCCCCTCCCCACCAAATAGCAAGGGATTTAAAGAAAAAAGAAAAAAAAACATAAAAAGATTTATTCACTTTGTTTTGGTTGATTTTTTAAAAAACTCTATGGGGAAGACGGGTGAAAAAAATAAAGAGCCGAAATTACATAATGGATAATGAGTGTCCAATTATAGGATGTTTCTCTTTATTGATTTATTATTATTACCAAAATGTATTAAATTTGATACTCTAGAGAGCAGTGCTGTGTAACAGGAATATAAAGTGAGCCATATTCGTAATTAAAATTTTTTTTCATAATTTAAAATTTTCTAGTAGCCTTACTTAAAACATTAGAAGAAACAGGAGAAATTAGTCTTAATGCCACATTTTAACCTGAAATGATAAAAAGTGTCATTTCAACATGTTGTTAATATAAAATTTATATTATATTAAAATATATTATATTATGTTAATATAAAATTTATTGATGACATATTTTCCATATTGTTTCATACTAAGTCTAATGTATCTGGTATGTATTTCATGTTTATAGCACATCCCAGTTAGGACTAACCGTAGTTCAAGAGCTTAATAGACACGTATGACCATGGCTACCATATTAGAAAGTGCAGCTCTTAAGATTCTTGGGAAATTGGCATCTCCAAAGGGTTGTAACTCAGGACCTAGGGAATCTGACTTGCTTTCTTATACCTTTTTTCAACAACTAGATACATGGTTCTAGTGGGACAAGGGTGGATGGAATGAGAAGAAAAGAAGGAGGGGGGCGCCTGGGTGGCTCAGTCTGTTGATCCTCTGCCTTCAGCTCAGGTCATGATCCCAGGGTCCTGGAATCGAGTCCCATGTCTGGCTCCTTGCTCAGCAGGGAGCCTGGCTCTCTCCCTGATTGTGCTCTCTGTCAAATAAATAAAAAAATCTTAAAAAAATTAAATAATCAAACCCAAAAAAGCAGGAGTATAGTGGTTGTTGGCAGAGCCTGTTTGGGGGGAGGGGGAGGAGGAAACAGGCAGGTATTAGTCAAAGGATATAAAGTTCCACTTACATAAAATGAACAGCACCTGGAGACCTACGTACAGCACAGAGCCTACAGTTCATACTGTATACATGAAATTTGCATAGAGAGAAGATCTTACGTCAAGTGTTCTTACCACAGAATAATAATAATAATGAGGGCAGGAGGAAAGCTGGAGGTAATAGATACATTTATGGCACAGACTGTGGTGATGCTTTTATGGGTGTAAACTTATCTCTAAACTCATCAAAGGTTGTATACATGAAATATGTATATCTTTTTATATGCCAATCATAGCTCAATACAGTGTTTTTTTTTTTAGTTGAAACATTTCTAGTGTTTTTTTTTTTTTAATGAACATATAATGTATTACTAGCCCCAGGGGTACAGGTCTGTGAATCATCAGGCTTACATACTTCACAACACTCATCATAGCACATACCCTCCCCAATGTCCATAACCAACCACCCTCTCCCTGCCCCCCTCCCCCTGGCAACCCTCAGTTTGTTTTGTGAGATTAGGAGTCTCTTATGGTTTGTCTCCCTCCCGATCCCATCTCATTTAGCTTTTTCCTTCCCTACCCTCCAAACCTCCCACTTTGCCTCTCACATTCCTCATATCAGGGAGATCATATGATAATTGCCTTTCTCTGATTGACTTATTTCGCTCAGCATAATACCTTCTAGTTCCATCCATGTCATTGCAAATGGCAAGATTTCATTTCTTTTGATGGCTGCATAGTATTCCATCGTGTGTATTTCTATATCTGTATCTATACCACATCTTCTTTATCCATTCATCTGTTGATGGACATCTAGGTTCTTTCCATAGTTTGGTTATTATGGACATTGCTGCTATAAACATTTGGGTGCACATGCCCCTTTGGATCACTACATTTGTATCTTTAGGGTAAATACCCAGTAGTGTGACTGCTGGGTCATAGAGAAGCTCTATTTTCAACTTTTTGAGGAACCTCCATGCTGTTTTGCAGAGTGGCTGCACCAGCTTGCATTCCCACCAACAGTGTAGGAGGGTTCCCCTTCCTCCACATCCTCGCCAGCATCTGTCATTTCCTGACTTGTTGATTTTAGCCATTCTGACTGGTGTGAGGTGATATCTCATTGTGGTTTTGATTTGTATTTTCCTGATGCCGAGTGATGCTGAGCACTTTTTCATGTGTCTGTTGGCCAACTGGAGGTCTTCTTTGCAGAAATGTCTATTCATGTCCTCTGCCATTTCTTGATTGGATTATTTGTTCTTTGGTTGTTGAATTTAATAAGTTCTTTATAGATTTTGGATACTAACCCTTTATCTGATATGTCATTTGCAAATATTTTCTCCCATTCTGTCAATACAATGTTATTTTTACTTTTTAATTTATTTTTATTTCTTGAAGATATTTATTTAATTATTTGACACAGAGAGAGAGAGCGAGCGCACATGCTTGTGAGCGGGGGGAGGAGCAGAGGGAGAGGGACAAGTAGGCTCTGCACTGAAGATGTGGGCCCGATCCCACAACACTGAGATCATCACCTGAGCTGAAATCAAGCGTTGGATGCTTAACTGACTTTGCTACTCAGGCGCCCCAATATAATGTTATTTTTAAAAAGGAGGCATTTGGATGGCTCAATCGGTTAAGCCACTGACTCTTGGTTTGAGCTCAGGTTGTGACCTGGGGGTCATGAGGTTAAGCCCCAGATTGGGCTCTATCTTAGTGGGGAGTCTCCTTGGGATTCTCTCTCTCTCTCTCCCCCTCTGTCGCTCTTCCTGCTCTCATTCTCTCTCTCAAATAAATAAATAAATCTTTTAAAAAATCAAAAAGTTAAAACTGAAAGTATGGAGAAATATATCCCATGCAAACATTACTCATAGGCGGGCTGAGCTGGCTATATTAATAACAGACAAAGTAGATTTCAGGACAAGGAATATTACTAGAGATTAAAAGGGATGTTTCACAATTATAATGGTGCAAATTCATTTTTAAAAAAGTATAATTCTAAATTTCTATGTGCCTAATGATAGACTTTCAAGATACATTAGGCAAAACCTGCTGGGACTGAAGAGAGAAATAGTAAATCCACAACAATGGTAGGATTTTGAGCTCTTTTCTCGGTGACTGACAGAACAAGTAAACAGATAATCACTAAGAATGGAGGAACCCTTGAGAGTGCTAGCCACGAACACAACTGGACTGACGTTTTCCAAACAATACATCCAACGGCGGAGAATACACATTCTTTTTTAGTACACATGGAATATTCATCAAGATCAATTATATGGTGGGCTATAAAATAGTTCTTAACGTATTTAATGGGGCTGAAATTATGTTATCTGATCACAAAATTGAAATTGCAGTTCAATAACAAAGAGATATTTGAAAAATCCCCCAAATATCTGAAAATTAAACAACATATTTCTAAAGAAGAAATCACAGAGAAATTAGAAAAAAATTTTAATTACATGAAAATGAAAACATTACATAAAAGTCTGTGGGGATGTCACTAATGCAGGACTTACAAAGAAATTTAGCTTTAAATGCTTATAATAGAAAAGAAGGTGTGGGGTGATCTACACTTCCATTTTGAAAACAAGAAAAGAGCAAATTAAATGCAAAGTGAATAGAAGAAAGGAAATAATAAAAAGTGTAAGTTAAATGGGGCACCTGGCTGGCTCTGATCTTGAGGTCCTGAGTTCAAGCCCCATGTTGGGTATGGAGATTACTAAAAAAAAAATAAACTTATAAATAGAAAAGTGGAAGTTTATGATGTACAAAAGAAAAAAAATCAATGACATAAGAAGTGATTTCTTTGAAATGATCAATAAAATTGGAAAACTTCTGGCTAGTCTGGTAAAGAAAAGACACAAATAATATTGTGTCTAATATTGGGAATGAAAGAGAGAACATCACAAAAGTACTAGAAATTATAAAAGGATAATGAGACATAATTACAAATACTTTAATGGCATAAATTTAATAACCTAATGAAATAGACAAGTTCCTTGAAGACAAATTATCAAAATGGACACAAAAAGAAATAGAAAATCTGAATTACCCTGTAAGTACTAAATAAGTTGAATGTGTCATTAAAAATCATCTTGTAATGAAGATCTAAGACCCACACAATTTCATATATGAATTCTAACAAACAGCCAAAAGAAACAACACTATGAGTTCAACAAATATTTTACAGATTAGAAAAAGAGGGAACACGTCCCATCTCATTTTATTCTCCTAAATTCAAACCACCCTGATACCAAAACTAGGAAAGACAGTACAAGAAAACTAGAACCAAGTTTCTCAGGAACATAAACTCAAAAATCCTTCACAAAATATTAGCAAGCGAAACCCGGAAATATGTGAATCATCGTCATTTGCCTGTCCAGACCGTAGTTCTTTTGCTTGAAAACCAAAAAGGGTAAGCTGGAACAGATCCTTTCTTAAGTTCTTTTTAAGTCTTAAATTTTATGGTGTGTTCAGTGAGGCCACTGGTCCAGATTTCTTTTTCTCTCTCTCTTTTTTTATTGAGATATAATTGACATACAACATTATATTAGTCGCAGGTATACAGCTTAATGGTTTGATAATTCGTTTATGTTGCACAATGATCACCACAATAAATCTAGTTAACACCTGTCACCGTACGGAGTTACAGAACTTTTTTTCCTGTGGCAGACTTGGGCACCTGGGTGGCTCAGTCGTTAAGCGTCTGACTCTTGCATTTGGCTCAGGTCATGATCTCAGAGTTGTAAGGTAGAGTCCCGCGTCCCACTCCACGCTCAACAGAGCCTGCTGAGGGTCTCTCTCCCCGTTCCTCTGCCCCTCCCACTCATGTGCATGCTCTCTCTCACTCAACTAAATACTCTGGTTTCTCTTCAGACCGCCTTTTACTAAATAAACCTTTAAAAGGGCTTAGAGTTGCTAAAATTCCAGCTTCTATTAGCCTTGGGGAAAAAGGCGAGTTTAAGTAGCACATAACAGGCTTTAACATACAAGCATACCTTCTTTTATTGTGTTTCATTTTACTGCGCTTCATACACACTGTTTTTTGTTTGTTTTTATTTTTTAAATTCTTCTTATTATTATCCTTATTTTACAAATTGTAGGTTCGTGGCAATCCTGTATCAAGAGAGTTTATTGGTGCCATGTTTCCTACATTTGCTCATTTCATGTTTCTACTTCACATTTTGATGATTCTCACAATATCTCAAACTTTGTCATCAGTACTCTATTTGTTACAGTGAGCAGGGATCATTGTTACTACTGTATTGTTTTGGGGCGCCATGAACCACGCTTGTGTAAGACTGTGAACTTGATTGATAAATGTTAACGTTCTCACTGCTCCACCGACTGGCTCTTCTCCCATTTCTCTCCCTTTCCTGGGGCCTCCCTATTTTCAGAGACACAGCAACACTGAAATTCAGCCGATTAGTAACCCTACAATGGCCTCTAAGCGTTCAAGTGAAAGGAAGAGTTATGTGTCTCTCGCTTTAAATTGAGAGCTATAAATGGTTCAGTTCAGGATGGAAAGCATTTCGAAAGCCAAGACAGGCTGAAAGCTAGACCTCTAGGGCCCCGAATTGCATGCTATAGAGAAACTTTTCAAGAAAGGAAAAGTCAACCAATGTCTCAAACTTCACTGTTGTATTCTTTTAAGAATTTACCACAGCCCCCCCCCCCCCAACTTCCAGCAACCACTGCCCCGCACAGTCGGCAGCCACCACCATGGAGGCCAGACCCTCCACCAGCAGAAAGATTACAACTCACGGTGAGCTCAGATGATGGTTAGTGTTTTTTAGTAATAAAGTCTATTTTAACTAAGGTATTTACATCGTCTTTTTAGACATAATGCTATTGCACTCTTAACAGACTGCAGTACAATGTAAACATAACTTTTATATGCACTAGGAAACCAAAAAAATTATTTGACTCACTTTAGGGCAATATTCTATTTATTGCCGTGGTCTGGAACAGAATCAGCAATATCTCTGAGGTAGTGCTTGTAAAGTTACAAGGTGGTCCTGTCCCCCATTGGCTCAAGTAGCAAGAATTTAAAGTCAGAAACTGTCAGAAGAGATTTGTTGGGGATGGGTCCTTTTGTCATACTACATAAGCAGTTCCCCAGCCCTTCTGGAATTTTCCTGGTGCCGACACAGTGTCTCTATTAGTTGGAATGTCAGTGACTGCGACACAGTGGTACTCAACCTGGGTGGTACTCAGCTTAAAAGTCAATTTGATCCTGACAGAAGTCAAGGAAACCCCCATAGAACCTCTTTGACCGCCCCGTGGAACACCAGGGGAGCAAGAAGCCATTCATGGGGTAATACAAAGAACACACCAGAAGTTAAGTTTCCTTTGTTCCAGCACTGTGCCCAAGTGTGAGGTACAAAATAGGATCACAAACCGGATCTATAAAAATACAATTGTTACATTTGTGTTGAAATGAGGACCTAAGAAACTGCAGACAGGAAAATGATCATTTTCTTCCAGTTGTTGAAAGTATTCTAATCTAATGTATGGAAATGCTGAGTCTGGGGCAGACTAAGGGGGACTATCATCATAGGGCCCAGAACAGGATTAGTGGGCAAGGTAGAGCCAGGAGGAAGGAAGGAGAGGATCTTGACAAAGCTGGGGAACCGCAGGCTGAGTTTCACCAGTTCCTTCATGAGGAAGCCTGGAATTAATCATAAACCTACCTTTGGGCTTATTATAGGGATAACCTTAATTTATAAAGGATAGTATATATAATTAGTTGTACAGAGCCAGTCATTTTCATCTAAACTTATATGCTGTATTTCTAAAGCCTCAAGTTAAAAACCCCCTTCAGATATTCTGAATCTTTTATTGCAGTCAAGATTTTAATTTTGAGGGGCGCCTGGATGGCTCAGTTGGTTAAGCATCTGCCTTCAGCTCAGGTCTTGATTCCGGGCTCCCAGGATGGAGGCCTACTGCAGGCTCCCTGCTTAGCAGTGAGTCTGTCTTTCTCCGCATGCCTGTCCCCTGCTACCTGTGCTCTCTCTCTCTCGCTTTCAAATAAACAAATAAAATATATATTTTAAAGACTTTATTTATTTATTTGACACAGAGAGAGATCATAAGTAGGCAGAGAGGCAGGCAGAGAGAGAGAGAGGGAGAAGCAGGCTCTCCGCTGAGGAGAGAGCCCGATGTGGGGCTTGATCCCAGGACCCCAGGATCATGACCTGAGCCGAAGACAGAGGCTTTAACCCACTAAGCCACCCAGGTGCCCCCAAATAAAATCTTTTTTAGAAAAGATTTTATTTATTTATTTAATAGAGAGAGATACAGTGAGAGAAGAAATACAAGCAGGGGAGTGGGAGAAGCAGGCTTCCCACTGAGCAGGGAGCCTGATGTGGGGCTTGATCCCTGGACACCGGGATCTTGACCAGAGTCAAAGGCAGATGCCCAATGACTGAGCCACCCAGGCGCCCATAAATAAAATCTTAAAAAGAAAAAAAAAAGGTTGTAGTGCTTTGAAAGGCTGGTACAGTAAGAATATTTGCAGATAGTGTTGAGCCAGACTGTTTCCCCACCGTGCCATAGGCCACGCTGGCGAACTGGATAAAGGCAAAAAAACAGAGCAGGCTAATGAATGGCTTGGGCCTTTTTAATTCCATAATATCCCAAACTGCTCTTAGCCTCCAAGACTCTACTTTGGAGGGTCTGAACAAACCAGGTACCTTGTATGTGCTGTTCATGCCATTAACTATTCTTGAAATGCCTCCTCCTCCTTCTCCTTCCCAAAGTCTGTCTGTGCTCAACTGCGAATATACCCCCCGCTACACTGCACCTCATTCGTAGGGGCAATTAATCATTTCTTTCTTTGGGCTTTTACAGCTGATTAATGTTTCTTTATTGTTCAAGTTGCCTTTGCGCGGAGGGGTGTGTTATCTTTCCTCTGAAGATTTTCTCTTCATCTCTGATGCCCTTTGAAATCACTACTAAACATTTAAGTTAGTATCGCCTTTTACTTACCCTGTTTGGAACTTTGTATATTTCTTCAGTCTAGAGTCTTATGTTTTTCTTCGGGGAAATTCTCAGCCATAATCTCCTTGAACATTTCCTCTCTCCCTTTATTCTCGAGATCATGCTTTCTGGAATGTCTAATAAATGTGGGTTTCACCTGCTCATCCTAGTCTCCAAATCCCAACTGCCTTTCTGTATTTCCCTCCTTGTATTTCACTTAAAAAAAAAAAAGATTTTATTTATTTAGTTGAGAGAGAGAGAGTGCATGATCTGGGGGCTGGGGAGGGGCAGAGGGAGAGAGAGAAGCAGGCTCCCTGCTGCTGAGCAGGGGACCAACTCGGAGCTCCATTCCTGGACTCTGGGATCATGGGCTGAACCAAGGGCAGATGCTTAACCAACTGAGCAACCCAGACACCCTGTTGTATTTCACTCCTAATCCCTATTTCATCTCTTATCTCTGAACGTGTAATTTTGATTACCCTTCCGTTCTCCAGGCGTCTTCAGCTGTGTCTAGCTGACTACAGATTTAAAAAAAAACTCAGGTACACAGATTGATGTTAATCCTTGGTTCATTACGTACTTTCTTCCTATGTTAATACATGGCCCTCTTATGCTTGTTCAGATATAGATCTATTCATTAATAATATAATAAAAAACGAAGGCACTAGAATGTTAGCAGTAACTTAAATCTGCCTAGGTACTTCCACCTACTTTTGTCCCAGTGGTTTCCTCTCATCTGAGGAAATCTCGACTCTAAACCTTGTGCTTATCATTCCTCTATTTACAATTTTTTAAAATCCTACTTTAACAATATATGGATTCCTAGAAAGCACAGTATTCAACTTTTTTAAAAAAACTGGCATAACTTTATTTAATTTTTTAAGATTTTATTTATTTATTTGACAGACAGAGATCACAAGTAGGTAGAGAGGCAGGCAGAGAGAGAGAGAGAAGGAAGCAGGCTCCCCGCAGAGCAGAGAGCCTGATGCAGGGCTTGATCCCGGGACCCTGGGTTCATGACCTGAACCAAAGTCAGAGGCTTTAACCCACTGAGCCACCAGGCGCCCCAAATAGTGTAACTTTGTAAAAATGGTTCTGTGCTAAAATAGTCTTCTGGGTTGTACTTTTTTACAATTATGTTGTTAAGATTCATGCATAGTGATGCATGTATATGCAACCCGTTTGTTTTGACTGCACCATAATGTCCCATTGTGTTATCATGTGATTATATCACAGTTTACTATCTAATATTTAATCAACAAGCATTTGGGTCGTTTCCAGGTTTTTGCTATTATGAACAGCACCATAGTAAATATCACTGTTCATGTCTCTTGGGTTTCTCTTGGTTATGTTCCAATAAATGGAATTACTGAGATACAGAATATGGGAATGCTCAACTTTCAAGATGATGGCATACTCCTTTCCCATGTGGTTATACCAAACAAATCAACTATTTACCTGTCCATTGAGTTTTTAATTTTCAGGGGCTTTATTTTTCACTTGTAAAAATGTTATGTGGTTCTTTATTGAATTTATTTTTATGTTTCCAAACTGTCTTCTGCTGTGATTACAGCTTCCATTTCTTCATTGATCTGTCTGATCAATTTAAATATACATATAATCATCTTGTTCAGGTTGTGTAATTATTCTTGTGCTTGAGATACTAAGTCTGTTTGCTGCATGTGCTTAACACCCATATACACTTCCTCACCCCATGGTTGTTTGTCTCATCACGTGGTTTATAAATTTTGGTTATGAGCTTATCCTTAGCACAACTTTTTTCCTCTTGGGGGAATCCTGCCTCATCTGGGTTTGGCGCTTCTACAAAGTGACTTTTCGATTGCTTCCAATGGATCCACAGGGGTTTCGATGGTGTAGAATATATGGTTTGTTTGTTTGTTTGTTTTGGAGACAGAGAGCATGAGCACACTCATGGGAGGGGGGTAGAGGGCAGAGGAAGAGGGAAAGAGAGAATACCAAGCAGGCTCCATGCACAGCACAGAGCCCAATGTGGGGCTTGATCTCATGACCCTGAGATCATGACCTGAGTTGAAATCAACCACCCAACCAACTGAGCCACCCAGGTGCCCCACATGTATGTTTTATGTTATGGTGATACCCTGTTTGGGTTTTCTGTCTGTATATATTGCATACATCTAGCTCTCACACCCTGACACAGCACAGGCCTGGAGTTTTGCCTTCTCATCGATGACTTCTGTTTGTTTGTTTGATCTCCAGAAGGCCTCAATGGGATGTCAAGTTTCTTTGCCCCTTCCAAGGTTGATGGATGAAATTTTTCTAGTTCCCTTTCAGGGGCTGGGAAGCCCTTCAGGTCACTAGGCTTTATGGAGGGGGATTCAACTATAGTTTCCAAATTCATACATGCTCAATACCATTTAACTGATAGCAGTGTAGACATGAAAAACCAGTCCATGGTCCCTGGGGCCTGTATGCAGGCCTGAAGAACCTCTTGGGCCATTGTGGCATTGGTTCTCACTTTCCAATCTCTCTGGGTTTGAGTTTTTTCTCTTGTTCATTTGTTTAGCTAGCATTTTTATGAGTAGATGAAATAAGGGAGAACACCCAAGTCAGTGTTGCTAGAAATTCTACTGGTACATTTTTTTAAATTAAAGTTCTTACATCATTCCTCCTTGAACTGTTGCTAAACATTCCTCCTTGAACGGTTGGCTATGGCAAACTCCTTGAAGGGCTGGCACATTTTATTCGTCTTTGTCTTCTGCACATCCTTGACTTTTGCACCAACATATTAACCCGGAGTATACACCCAGTAGAACTGTGAAATGCAGACATAATGAACAAACAAGTTAGTGAATGAATGCCACCTGGCATCATCATCTTTATGGACTCCACATTGGCTTTCCCATAAGAACCCAATCCTTCATTTTCTTCAAACAACTCTTATGGTATAGTAAGACAGAGGCTTTAGTCACAGAAGACCAGCCAAGGAGGGGGAGGGCAGAGGATTTGGAAATCCTGAGTTCAGGAGAGCTGACAAGCTATTGTCTCTGTGCCCCAGGGAGTGTGAGAGGCTAGGACAGCTGCCGCATGGAGGCAGTGTGCTGTGCATTTTACGGGATTTGTACACTCACTTTTTTGTTTCAGACTGAGCCGGGGCTTGTGAAATTTCAGGAGTGGGAACGCCTCCAGGAAAGTGGCAGAATACAGGTGGCTTTTGTGCAAATTCTCCTTCTTAGTGCGGCCAGAACTTCTCTCGCTCCCCCTGCATTATTCCTGGTATTCTAGTCATGAACGGGACATTTAACCACACAGAGATTATGTTCGGAGTGAGTGTGTGTGGTGCCCACACGTGTGTACATGTGTGCCTGTGTTCATGATATGTTCAGCCCTTGTCTTTGGGAGAGGAAAACCAGCATGCCCTGAAGAGATCTGCCTCAGGACTTACCCATCACATGGAAGCTGTTCTGGGTACGCACCCCCCACCCCACACTCACTGAACTGTGAGTGGCCTGAAGATGGGTATTACATCGGCATCATCTTTGTACCCTGTGCCAAGAGAGGAAATGTGTGCTGAATCAGATATTCAAAGAGGAAACTTGGGACAAGATGCTCCCAGAGTCAAGCTGCTTTTCTGGGCTAGGACCTGTGTCCTCCTGTTAGCCCATGTCTCTGTGGAGGAAGGGTCCCCTTGCTCCCTTTTTTAGCCACAAGGGCAGACATCAAGACAACCTGTATCCCACACTGCCTGGCCCAATTCTCTCTCAGCTTTGGTTTCTACTGATGAATGTGATAACAAAAATAATTTCTTGCATGATAACAAATTATTACTTTGACTACAAAAGGGATATTCCTCCCTGGTTTTAGCAATGGGAAGGAATAGAAAATTATTTTAATATTTCCATTAAATAGGCACAAGTGTAAAAAAAGAATCTTCAGTAGGCCTATTCTGGTCTTGGAGAGCTAGAACCTGTTTGTGGCCTCTTCACCAAGTGTGTGGCAATGGTGTCCCCAAATAGCTTGGGGTGATGAAAGAAATCAGCATAGAGAGACGCCTCTCTATTTGTCTTCTCAGCCTTGGGAGTGGGCCCCAGTAGGGCTTTGCCTGAACCCTGGCCTCTCTCTGCCCAGGGCTATGAGGTACTCAGAGTTGTTGCATTCTGAGTGTGTGAAAAGCACCAAGCGAATATGAGTCAGAGAAAAAACTCCTAGGGCCAACCTCACCCTAGAATTGTTTCATTCGAATGGGGAGCTGGAGATGGGGGAACAAGCCCTTTGCCAAAGGCTCCACACTGTTCCAACTTGCCTTTGACTTCAGGCCTCAGCAAACGCTGACACAGGGCTGACAAATGGAGAAGGGCTTGATTTACAGAGCACTCCTCCATCCCAAAGACATTGTAGAATCGAGGTTCTAGAGTGCTTCCACACAATGAGAGCTAACCCCGCGCCTCTTACCGCCTAGCACCCTGGAGTAAATTTCCAATGGGCAACATGCCCTCTTATGAGGCAGGACAGAGTAAAAGCTTCTTCTCTACAGATGTCATTAGGAGAGTCAGATGAGGAGCCAAGTTGGGTGCTGTGTTGAAGAACAGGATAGAAGGCAGGAATCTTGAGGTCACCGGGGGAATTTCTTAATAGCTCCTGCTCTCTGTTAACCAGCATTAGTGGGTTTCCATCATTATTAGGGGTTATATTGTTTAATGACAGGAGCATAGAGAGTCCCTCCAATTTTCATAGGTTGGCCCTAATGGCACAAATATCTTGAGTTTCTATGAATGTTTCTCAGACAGTCTGCCCAAAGGAGCACAGTCCTTCCTTAGGACACTGGACTGTGTCATATGTTTTCCTTACAGTGGAGACTCCAGAATTTCTACAGAAGAAGGTCTTAGGGGCCCTATTTTGGAAGTGGAGGCTAGTCAATCTTAGATCTGGGTTTTCATGAACCATGGGATCAGCTGGTTGGAAATGATCACCAGAAAGGAAACAAACATAAAAGCATGATTAGGGAAAACATATATATTTTGTTTACATCAATGAGATACTCTTTGGTTTATATGGACATGAAATCTGGAATTTATTTTTTCTTTCTTAGTCAATTTATTTTTTCTTCTTAGTCAGCCTTTGTTTCTGTTAAGTTTCTTTCTTCTAAATTATAGTATGACCTTTCTGGCCTGGGAATTTAAAATGCATATCTTGTGATTATTTAGTAGGCTGAAATTTATCTATTTTCTTGCTGACCTAACTTGTTGGGACTTTGGATATGGGATTGATGCAGATGGGTGTGGGGTAGGCAATATTGGCCCACATTTCTTGGCTCCTTGGGACCCTAAAAGAAACGCTATTGTTTTGGAATTAAAGTGACTATATCTCTAGTAGAACCACAAAAGATCAGATTGAATCTAAACACAGAGACTTTCACTAACATAAGAAAGCAAGTCACTACTCCTCTCTGGATTTCAAGATCATATAAACGGAAGAGGTTGGCCTAATGACTCAGGTCTCTTGCCTCTGGTTCTATCTAGGGATCCACTGTTCGTCCTCAGCAGCTTGGGTTATAGGGCTTATTTTCTTCTCCCCCTTCTATTTACTATAATCCCAGAATGAGTTCTTTCATCTCACATTTTCCAGTTGCAAAGAAAGGACTCTCATCGGCCTCTCTTCTTCCCATCAGCATCTCAAGTAATCTCAGCCTCTCAGATAAGAAACATGATTAGGCTCTTTCTTTCCTGAAGAAACTCCAGAGTACAGCCAAATCAAGGAAGAATGGCCCACAGAAGCACAGATGGATACTTCCTCTCTTGGAAGGAAGAAAACAAAGAAGAGGAGGAGAATAGCTCCAACATGGGACTACCCAAGACCCCCAGACCACAGCACTGGGCACCAGAGTCCCACCTCTTGTCCGTGGGATCTTTGTCATGCTTTCATTTATAGAGTGCGACGGCAAGAAAGTCTGCAGTGATCATCTCTACAGCCACAATTCTGAAGGATGATATGAGCTGTGATCAGCCATTATTAAGCCTGAGGATATCTTTTTCCTTCAACAGTTAATCTGAAGACAGCCTGTTTTGTGCACAAATTCAGAGCCAAATCAGATGAAGTAAATAGATGTGGCAGCTTCCTCCTAAGAGTTTATGGTCTAAATTGAACACCCCAAGATCACAATGGGTAAACAAAGCCTGGACAGCCTTCAAGAGCATTGAGTCCCTATCAACACGCATTACATCCTGGCCTCAGATCAGGGGCTCTGATGTACTCAGGAAGGGGTAAGGGCTTTGGGTTTTGAATATGGGTGCTTTCCGCAGGAAAAATCACTATGTCATGCCAGTCAGGAAAGTTTCCATCCTGGAGAGAATTCCAGAAAGTCAATAGGGTCGACATGATGTGACAACTTGGGAGGAGAAGAGGTGGTACGAGGAAGATGTTCAGGGCAGAATGGACGAGCTCATTTAACGAGGACCAACATTTTCCAGAGCTTTAAAGGATGTGACCAGCTGAATTAGAAGTTTCTAGGTTGTCTTTCTTTCTCTCATTGTTCAGTTGTCCCTGGAAATTCCACCTCTGGCACCACAGCTTCCCAGGAGGTGTCCAATCAGACTCAGTATCTTCACCTTCAGCAAATGGTATTAGAACTCAAATGGGTGTTTGCTCTCTCTACCTATATTCACTCTGGCCTGTGGCACATATTTACACTTTAATGGCTTAGTAAATTATGTCGCTGTTTCTTTCAGCAGGCAGAAAATACCCATGACATAGCCAAAGCATGCAGCCCACTCATTTCACAGAGGAGAACATGGAGGTTACCAGAGACTCTGTAAAACTCGTCTCATCGGTGACTTTGGGGAACACAAAGGTCATGTTTGTCAGTGCAGGGTTATTGTTCTGTGGCTTGGGTTTGGGATCTGCCTTCCTGCTGTGCTCCACCTCTGCCTCCCTTACCTGTCCCCGCTGCCCTGGTCCGCCTCCACCGTCCCTGCCCCTGGCACTCACGTCTGCCCGCATGGACCCCTCCTGTTTGCCTCCAGCACAAAGGCAGCGGCAGAGGAGGAGGAAAGACTGGACTCCAGCAGCTAAAGTGGAGGCGGGGAGACAGAAAGAGGAAGAAAAGAAAGACCACAGACACGTGAAAATTGTCCTGGGAGCACAGAGTGGAGGAAACTGATCACCTTGATTACACCACTTCTGTAGACAATTCACAATTCAGAAATGCTTCGACCGCAACAGCTGCTTTGGAAGACTACCATGAATTTGGATCTCTATGTTCCAGCATGCTTAGGGAGAAAAGCAGCAGCTCTTTAACTTAAATATATTCTAACTACTCACTCTTTTAGAGCTTCCCCTCCCTCCTTTTTTTAAAATGGAAAGTACATTTCTCCCCTAGAGGGTTCTATTCAACTGTAGCTACAAAGGGATGAATTCTGGACTCAGGACCAGCCTAATGATGTGTATTAACGAGTCTTGCTATAATTCCAGGCCAGGAATGGAGAGTTCCTGCACTGTGAAACAATATAATAGGAGAGAAAATGGTGGAAACCTCGTTGCAAAGGTTAGGCTGTGTATCTTAAAAGCAAAGTTTTTAGAGAAAGCATGCCTGGCATAAGATTGGGTGTGAGGAATCAGCTGGTGTTTCTGGGTAGCAGTTCAAAAAACAAAACCCAGAATTCAAATACTAAATGGACAGTTATTTGTGTTCTACCAACTTGGCAGCAGGGGTATATATCCCTGGATTTATTTCTGAGCAACCACTGAAAACTCCTAAATTTCCTCGAAGTTCTAAGAGTCTATTTAGACTCTTACGAGAATGGACCCAAAGCTTCCCTTGAAAAATGCAATTTCACTTTACAGTCATTCTGGTAAATATAACAAAAATGATTAAAAAGGTGTTAAAGGTTTAACTGATTATGGCACTACAGTGATTAATGGCTTCTATGTTGCCTTGGTTGTCTATACATTTCGCGAAATTTTGTACTGACACGTGTGCGGATACATAATTTGCGTTGAGTTCGTTGTTGCACTTGTGATCATTTTCTATAAAAAAATTGGTCATTTGGCTGTTGGCAATGCACGTGGCTTGGCTTCTACTGGAAAATCTGATTCAGCTTACATCATCTTGACTTATAACACCTTTGCCAGAAATGAATTCTAGGAGTGCAAGACAGCCCTGTTTTCCCCCAGGTCTGTAGAGGCCTGTTGGTTTTAATGGGTTATGCGCAGGACACAAGGATGTGACTCACCTATCCACTTAACAGTCATACAAAAGCACACAAACAACTCAGCCACAGCCATAATACTCTCTGTATCAGCCATAATGAATGTGCATTATGAGTTTTTGTGATTTTACAGGAAATTGAGCATAGGTGCTCCGTGAACAAACAAAAACCCATTCAGTTTGATATCGTCAATGTCATTAATGTAACTGTAATGAACTGTTTTCATAGGACAAGTGTGCTGAGCCGAGTTTTGTGAACTTGAACGTCACTGACATCCCTTTCTGATGTCTTCCTGCTTTGTAGAAGAGAAGTTGGTAGCTACACTTCCCAGAATCCTCTCTACATGGTTCCAAGAGAGATCATCTGGTGAGAGGCTCTTATGTGAGGACGTGGGAAAACAGAGACAATTATTCTCCACAGGCAGAAGTGAACAGATGCACAGAGAAGTATAAAGTTCAAACATCTTCCAGGCACCCTTTTTGACAACTGTCTATATTGTGCTATAGGCTGAAGTTGTTGGCGGGAGCACCTTATGGACTCATGGGTTTTGTAATTTCCCCAGTGGGCTCTTGAGGACATGAACAATGGCTTGCTTGATCTTTGCTTTCCCAGTGGCTGTGTATGCCTTACTTCCCTGTCTTAAAACTCTTAATACTCAGGATACACAGAGTAGCTTCTATTTTCCGCATAAACTGCTGACTGCTACAGTAAGAAATTATTAAATAACTTATACACAATGAGGAAAACAGGGCAGACAGAAGTATACTGTGTTATAGGAATATCTGTGAAGGGAAACAAATCTTAAGATTGTGGGGAGGGCATGGGAGAAGTGGTCTCCCTGAGTGGTCTCCAAGCCGAGGCTTGAAGGATAAAAGGGGGTTAGGTAGCCTAAACACATGGAATGGAGGAGATGGGGACTGTCTTCAATTTGTGCAAAGACTCAGAGACCAGAGGGGAGTTCAGGGAGGGTTTTGGTAGGTACCCCATTGAGGGGGAAAGGTGGGTGGTGAGCCGTAACAGCAATGGGGAGATACTGCAGACTTTCAAATAGTCAGGTGGCCTGATCAGGTTTAGGGTTTCAAACAATCGCTCTGGCTATAGGATTAAGAGTGGATTTCAAGAAAGCAAGACTGAATGCAGGGACACCAAGTAGGAAGCTATTGAGATTTCCCCAGCCTGGACTTGGCCATTGGCAGTGGGGCTGGAGAGAAGATAACCGATACAAGAAATTGTTCAGTGTATGACTGGTGGAAGGCTTAGAGAATGGAGGAAGTCAAGAATGGGACTCATCTTACACATAGGGAGACTCAAGCTCAGAGTGGTCATGCAGCTCACCTAAGGTCACACAGCTCGGAAGCAGCGGAGTCAGGTCCAAGTCTCAATTAGTCTAACTCTGGAGCCTTGGCTTTTATCTCTAAGTTCTCTAGCATACATATCAGAACATAGTCACGGGTGTTCAATTTTTAAAAAATCATTACCATTTCCTAGTAGCTTTAACTCATTTGCATCGGTTTTTTCCCTCTCCATTTGTGTGAATGTTGTTGTAATTAAAGAAAAAGGAAGGGTTAAATAAGATTTCTTCCCCTTACTAGAATTTTGGTTTCAGTTTAAAGTAAAACCAAAAGGCATTTCTGTTTTACTTCTTGAAGTACATAATCTGTAATTCTGGAAGTTTTAGAGGCTAAAAGCTATGACCAGCTGTCGTATTTTGTTCGCCAAATGACTAAGATGATGTGTAAGGTTGGGGAAGTTATAAAATAATTATCACATATTGCTCCCAAACACCTACCTCTTCTGTTATATTTTAGATGTTTTAAACGAGTCTGAAACAGTCGGAAACAAATACTGACTTGTCCATGATTCTAACTCCCTTCTGTTCACGGCTGTCTCAAGCCTCTGTCTCTAGAACAAACCTCTTTGCTGAGCTCTAGACACCAGAAGCCATCCCGAGACAAATGACTCAGGCTCCCTAGACTTTCTATGCTTCAACAATCTCACCTCCCCACTCCGCTTTTCATCCTGAAATCCGCATCAACCAAGTCAACAAAATCAGCACTTAGAAGTTGTTCTAGATTCCTTTCTCCCTGATTCCTCACACCAGCTCGACCACTAAAACCTAATGATTCTGCCTCTTCAGGATCTTTGTTTTTTTCCTCTCCACTTCCACTGTGACTGCCTTAGCACAGGCGAGTGTTGCCAAATGTCTGACACAATACATTTTGTGATGTAGAAATCAGAAATCAGAATTTCTGAATTTCTGTAACACCTTACTTGAGTGTCTTTAAATAATAAAGATTGACCACCATAATAAACAACGTATAGTTTTTCTGTGATAGAGTTATAATAAACATTTGAAAGGTTTTCTGTAAAGAAGAAAAAGATATAATAATAATAAATGCTTGGTTATTACTATTATGAACCAAAATGTTTTGATCAAATTACATAATTCAGTAACATGAAAAGTGACCTCTGCCTAATATAGACACTTGATAACAGATGCTAAAATAAAGAGGATATAAAATTAGAAGGGAGCATTAACACAACACAAATGCCAAGTAATGATTTTACTTTTTAAAGTTATTTAAATTCTAGTTGGGTAATATATACTGTAGTGATTCAACACTTCCATACAACACCCAGTGCTTATCACAACAAATGGCCTCCTTAATCTCCGTCACCCATTTCACCCATCCCCCCACCCCCACCTTCCTTCAGTAACTATCAGTGTGTTCTTTATAGTTAAGAGTCTGTTTTACCATTTGCCTCTCCTTTTTCTCACCTATGTTCATCTGTTTTGTTTCTTAAATTCCCCATATGAGTGAAATCACATGATATTTGTCTTTCTCTGATTTATTTCACTCAATACAATACCCTCTAGGTCTGTCCATGTTGTTGCAAATGGCAAGATTTCATTCTTTTTGTTGGTTGGCTGAGTAATATTCCATTCCATTCCATTCCATTCCATTCCATTCCATTCCATTCCATTCCATTCCACACACACACACACACACACACACACACACACACACACACACCATCTCTTCTTCATCCATTCATCAATGGATGGGCATTTGGGCTCTTTCTAATTTGGCTATTGTTGGCTATTGTAATTTGGCTATTGTTGATAATGTTACTAGAAACATTGGGGTGCATGTATCCCTTTGAACCCTTTGAATCAGTATGTTTGTATCCTTTGTGTAAATACTTAGTAATGCAGTCGCTGGGTCATAGGGTAGTTCTATTTCTAACTTTTTAACTATGAAACCTTCACACTGTCTTCCACACTGACTGCCCCAGTCTGTAGTCCCACCAACAGTGCAAGAGTCCCAGCAACAACTGCTGTTTCCTGTGTTGTTAATTTTAGCCATGAGTAATAATTTTAAATCCCTGATTTTAAAATCATTAAAAAAATTGAAAGACAGTATTGTGGAAAGGGAGGTGGGTTAGGGGATGGGGCAACTAGGCGATGGGAATTAATGAGGTCACGTGATATGAATGAATGAATCATTGAACATTATATCAAAAATTAACGATGTACGATACCTTGGCTAATTGAATTTTAATAAAAAATTGAAACAAAATAATAATATGGAAGCACTGTTGAAAAAACAAACTATTGATAAATAATTTCCAATGAGAAGCTCTGGAGCCATCTCATGCCACCTAGCCTCATACTCCCCTACAATTTCTTTCACTGTCTCCTGGTTTTGTCATGTTCTCAATATTGTTTTACATTGTTCTCTACTGATTCGTCCATAAAAACCCATGTTATAAAAAAGAAGAAAGCATTGCAAGTATTTAATATTTTAAACTTATTCTTAAAATAGAATTATAAATCATACAAGCATGAATTTCCTTGACCAACAGTCTGTCTTTGTTTTAGGACAAATATTCCAGATGTCTAAAAATGTTTTTTGTCTTGCGCTGAAGTTAGTTGAATTAGTTGGTTGAAGATATGTTAGAAACATCTTCAGATTAGGTGTTAGTGAGCATGTTGCTTCAAATATGCTCATTTTCTCTTTTTTAACAATGAAAATATTTTGTCTGCTTGCTTTGGTTTTTGTTTTGCCATTTAAATATATTGCTTTTTTGAATTAAAATTTTAGATCAGTTCCTGGTCTCTTATTAGAGCATCCTATAATATTAATCTGTCTTTCTTTATGTATTTCTTTCGTCAAAATACTTGCAAAGACTATGGCTTCGGGTGAATATTTAAACACTAGAAATGTTAATGAGTGTTCAGTAATATTCAAATAACATGACATTTAGATCTTCTAACAAGCTCAGCAGCACCCCGCAGGACTGCATGCCCAAATTGCCTATTTGGGACTTCTTTTGCTTTCCAAAACTCGTTAATTTCTTAGCACAACCAGCAAGATAACTTGTATAAAGTATACTATGTGTATACACTTATTAGTATTTATTTTATTTGCAAGAATGACATCATTATTAAAGACAGAGCCTCAGAAACACACCTATAGCATGTCAACAGCCTTAAGCAAGACTGACTGACTGGGTAGTGACTTCTTCTCTCTTACCTGGTTCTGCTCCAGTTCCCAGAACGTCAGCTTCAATATTCGCCTCTGTGGCCCATGTTTCCTGCTCTTGTTTTTGACTTGATGTTGAATCAGTTACTTTGAGCCATTAGTGCTTCTAAGGTTAGTAGCTAAGTTCCAATTCTCACAGGTGAATTATAATACTTTCTCTCATTTTTATGATTCCTTAACTGATTATTATTATTTTTAGGTCTAGGGTTTACAAAAATATGAACATTTTAAAGAAATGTCAGGAAGGAATTCCTACATGGAAACAGTAGTGTAGGTTCACATAAACTTGTAGTCAAATAATCACTTTATTAGTCTCTGGCTCCTTGCCATGTATCCTTCTATCCATTCTCTCCACTGCTTATTGTATAATGGAGTGTACTTACCAAATTGTATTGCAATTTTTAAATATGCTTGTATTTCCCACTTTATGGCACATTTCCTAAAAGCAGTGACTGAGTCTTATTTAGGTCTTTCTCTCTAATGTCTAGCAATGAATTGATATATTTCGGATTCTCAATCAATTCTTGATGAATTTAGAGCTATTAAATTAAATTTATTTGAAATAGAAAGATAGTGAGGACTGCTGATTCTGGAAACTTGGGGCTGAGACAACAAGACACTTCCCATCTACAGATCTCTAGAAATTTTAGACAACATATAACTAAAAAGTTCTAAAACAGAGCTGAGCACAGAACAAAAAACAAGGAAGTTTTTAGGTGCTAGAAACAGAAAGACTGAGAAGTAGAAAATCCAACAAAACCCTGAAAGTCAGGGGTATAAGCCAGAAGCTGACATTGTAACAGCAGGGATTGGGGTAGGGTAGAGGATTGGAGTAGGTAAAGAGTGGTAAGGGAATCTGGAAGGATGGGGCAGTTTCAGACCAGGAATTTTTATAACCATGTAAAGAAATAAGGCCTTCTGTGATGGTGACAAACGCTTACTGCTCTCAAGGTTGCTGAATGGAAAGAACATTCCTTTAATGAGAAATCAAAGGCCAAGCCTCTACCATGCACAGGACCAGAGTCCCAGTGTTATTGAATCATGTGGTTCAGGAATCTCAAGCTTGAGAAATTAACATAAAAATTGGTCCAGTAATAGCTCTTGCTGGCAAAGCAAATGCAAGACCACTCTGGAGGGAATACCTCTATAATTCAGGTTGTATAGGACTTGCATAGAAAGCACAACCCCACTAAAAAACAAACAATAAACAAAAAATAGAAATCACAACTCCACTAAAGATGAGCACACAATTAAAAATTGTAGACACACAAGGAAATAATTCATTATGAATAAGAGCCAGCAAATTTTTTTTAAAAATTCACCTAAGAACTATGCTTTATTTGAAAAAAAAAAAAAACCCAACCAAACAAACAAAACAACAACAACAAAAAATAATTAAAGACAAAAGGAAGAAGAGAAACTATTTTAGAAGGAAAGATAAAAAAACGGAATTTCTATAAATGAAAATAAGTTATTGAAATGAGAAACTCAAATGGTCTATTTAAGTGACAGATTAAATAGGGTCAGAGAGAGAATCAGAGAACTAGAATATAGAGCTGAGAAAATTTCCCAGAATATTTACAAAGGGACAATTTAACTGAAATCAATTTATTAGCAGTAATAGAAATGCAGAAAATGGACCAATACCATCAGAGGGATTAGTAAAAATAATTGTCAATCTATGTGCTAGATATTTTCAGTTTGCCTCTCCACCTTTCTGCACATTGCTTCTGGTCCCAGGAGGCTGACCTTAATAAAGTGCAATACTCACGGTCACCTGCTTTTTGGCTTCTGATTGGTCCAGTCGCTGTAGGGTAGAGAGTGGTAAGATCTCTCAAAAGAGAAAAGAGTATTTATTCCCATCACCAGTACCACCCTTAGATCCAGACAGGCAGGATCCTTGCTCTGGGCCCTGCATTAAAGTATGTTTGGGGGATAGAAGGTAAAGTAGAGATGTATTTGGAAATGCCTTCCTCAAAATTGTCTAGGCCCCCATCTAGCACTTGCGACAGCTAGGGCCAGCAATACTGAACAGACAGGATATTGCAGCCTGAACATGGTTCTACATGATCTCAGGTTAACTGAATCATAATTTTCTAACTCTTCCTTCAGTGGCTAGAACTGGCTGGACTTGGTAGTGCTGGCCATTTTGGGTCCTACCTGGGTCCTGAAAGGGGAGTGTCTTACTCAAAATTGTCTAAGCCCTCTTCTAGTGCCTGGGACTAGCTGGAATCAACAGTGCAGTCTGAGCAGGGAGCTCTGAGCTTGGGCTGGGAATTGTGTGGATCCCGGGCCCTATTTATCACCTTTGAGGCACATTTTGACCCTGAAATTGATTTGTGATTGGGCCAACAGAACAGAATGGTGTGGATATGCTGCCTTTGGGTGACTCACATCAGGCAGAGGATGAGTTCAGAGCTCTGGGCTACTGGACTGTTCACCTTCGGGCTTGTGACTGTTATGCAGACTCATTATATCTTGCCTGAATGTGTTCTGATGGTGGTGCTCACTCTAATCAGTAGTCCACCCAAAGGCAGTGGGGGCAACTGTCAGTGTCTTCTTTTACCCTGTGTACGCTTCACTGCTGGCTCACCAGGTGGCCACCACCCTCTTTATAGGCTCTGAGCCATAGGCAAGTCAATCCTCTGGGAGTGGCTGTGCTTGTATCCTCTGAGGGCTTTCAGGACTGCTCCCCAACTCTTAATCCACACCCTCTGTTTCTCCTGATTGATGTGGTATCAATTTGCTTTCCCAGGTCAGTCTTGAATGACATGTTTACTGTGATCAGAAAGCCAATTATCATTCTCATTCTGCATTCTCTGGATAAACTTGACCTAGAGTCATTGTGGTGAAATGCAATAACTGCTTTTGAGAGAGTCACTAAAAGCTGGTGTTCATGAGTGGCATGATGTATGGATGATGTGATGTCATGAGTAATGATGTAACCAGCATTAGATAAATGGCTCTAGAAAATGGCAGAGGCAAAGAGACATAGTTGTTTCTATTCATACAGGTTCCAAAGAGTTGTGCATATACTACAAATTACTTTGACTCCCATGTGTCTGTGAACTTTGCAATACATTTTTAAATTAAATTGTTTGTGTAGAAAAGAGCCCTACTGTATCTGTCCAGATCCACATACCATAGGGGTGGCTCTGCCTTAGGCTCTCTTTCTCTGCCAGATCATATTTTAAGGTGTTCCATTATAGGCAGAATGTATGGGAGTGGGTTCTGAAAGTGGGAAATATAAGAATATAGAATATAAAATTAGGTCAAGCAGTATTTATTTATATTGGAGCACTCACCTGGTATTCTAGATTTAATATGTTGACTCAAACACCTAGAAGTGGCATTCAGTTGAAGTCTGGACTCAATAATAGTGTATAGCAGGGTTTCTCAAAGTTTAATATGTATAACATCACCTGGCAATTTTGTTAAAATGCAGATTCTGATTCTGTAGGTCTGTAGATTCTGATGCTGGGCCTGGGATTGTGCATTTAGAACAAGTGGATCATATTCAAATAGCAAAAACCTCTAACCAACAGTGTGGAGAAAAGAGTCGAAAGACTTAGGAGATGAGAATGTTGGCATGAACTTATCATGAGTTCAGCCACTCTTTAACTATCCCCCAGGAGGTCCTAGGGGATATCCCCTTCATTAAAATATAATAAATACATTGCTCAGAAGAGCACCAGAATTATTGAATAGGTGTGGTAATCTGACATGGGCCAGAGATCATGGCTGCAGATGATTCAGTAGAACTGGGTTCCCTCATTTTGGTAAAAATGATGGATCCTGGCATGGGACAGTTCTTGTGGTGGTGCTTGGCCATCAGAGACATGCTGGACAAATTGGGGTAGAGGCAATCTATATTTTTACTCACATGGACCTGTATGATAGCAAATGAATCAGACTTAAGAAGGAACAGAATGGGTAGTCAATCTACAATGGTGTTTACTGGAATATATGAGTGGGACTATTCTAGGTCTTGTAGGCAACAACAGGATTCACAATACTGTAGTGGGGTTTCATAACGACTTACCTAATTCCAGACTTAGCTCAGTTCAAAAAGACTTGGATTCTCTTGATTGAGGAGAAAGCTGAGTCCCTGGGGAAAAGGGACTTCAATGTTGTCACAATATATGTACTATGACTATTTCTGCAAATCTTTTCGTGAGAAGCTGGTACCCATTTACTGGAGTGACTATGCACTGTGGAAGAGAAATATGCAGAACTTCTAGGTATTCTTAGATATTGGCTTGAACTTATTCTAAATCCTGGATATTGAAAATGCCTCCAGAGCTCACTGTTAAGATTGGAGATGTAGGGATGTTAGGTGATAGATGGAGTTCTGACTCAGGCTCACTCACGGTGGGTCCAGTGAAATAAAGAATCCAACTGGTAAGGATTTCCCTAGCCCCTTAATGTACAATGGAACTTAGACATGCTTAGTAACTAACAAAATCTCCACATTGGTTATCTGATCTGTGGATTGAAAGCTATTAGGAGAAGTCCCCAGAGGGCCCTTTCATGAGGGAATTTGAGATACACTTCTCCCACCAAGCACTTTTATTATTTTTTTTAAAGATTTTACTTATTTATTTGACAGAGAGAGATCACAAGTAGGCAGAGAGGCAGAGAGAGAGAGAGGAGGAAGCAGGCTCCCCGCCGAGCAGAGAGCCCGATGTGGGACTCGATCCCGGGACCCCGAGACCATGACCCGAGCCGAAGGCAGCGGCTTAACCCACTGAGCCACCCAGGCGCCCCCTCCCACCAAGCACTTTTAAATGCAAGGGGTAGGGATTCTTATGCCATCTTCCTTTAATGCTCATGTTTGGCTGGTGAAAAAGTTATATGTGTCTCTGGGAATGAAACCTAGTCATCTGGTAACTCATCTAGTTTGCTGTCCTGGTGTATTTACAGGAGAAAGTAGATGGAGCTCCTGATATCTGGTATACAGCTTGGACCTAGCAGATATTTTCTATTCTATTCCCATTGATAAGGATGATCAGAAGCTGTTTGCATTCTTGTGGCAGGACCAGGACTGCACCTTCACTGGTTGTTCTCAGAGTCCTGCTCTCTGACTTAATCTAGTATGAAGGGACCTTGAGCAATTTGATATTCCACAGAGCATTACGTTGGCTATCACAATGATGATATTATGCTAATTAGATCTGGTGAACAGGAAATATCACATACCTTAAATGTCTTAATGAAACACACACATGCCAGCAGGTGGGAGATAAACCCCATGAAACTTTAGGACACAACGAAACCAGTTTTTAAAAAAAGGTCACTGACCTAGATAAAGTCAGGATATTCTCTTGTAAAGTGAGCAAATTGACATAGCTTGCATTGCCTACTATGCAGAAAGAGGCATACTATTTGATGGACCTCTTAAGGTGTTGGAGGCAAACATATACTTCATTTAAGTGCACCACTAGCTTTGGGGACCCTGGATGGTTCAGTCGGTAGAGCATGCAACTCTTGATTTCAGGGTTGTGAGCTTGAGCCCCATGGCAGGCATAGATATTACTTAAAAATTGAAAACCCTTTTTTAAAAATGCAGGGCAAAAAAGTGTACCTGTATATGTGCTATGGTGAGTGCTGTGATGTGTGTAAACCTGGCGATTCACAGACCTATACCTCTGGGGATAAAAATATATTATATGTTTATAAAAAATAAAAAATATTTAAATAAAAAAAGTGTACCCATAGATCCTTTCCCAAATAATTGATCAAGCTGTCAGTTCTGAGGTGATGGTCCAAGATGGTGCAGGCATAGGAGACCCTAGTTTCATCTGGTTCCAAGAATTCAGCTAGATAGCTATCAGATTATTCTAAACACCTATGAACTCAACCGGAGATCTAAGAGAAGAATAGCAGCAACTCTATGAATAAGAAAGTGACACTCCCTGCAAGGTAGGAGGTGTGGAGAAGTGAGTCCGGGGAGATATATGGGAATAGACCTCAGGGGGTGGAGGCCTCAGAGTCAGCCAACTCCTGGAAAGTGAGCAGTAGTGTGTCTGCTCTGGTGAGGGACATTCTGGCCTGAAGGGTGCTCAAGTGGCAAAACAGGGAGGAATCCTAGGCGGGACAGTGGGGTTTCAGGATCCCGGGGTCACAGGAAGACCAGGGGTGCCTGAGCTGGCAAACTCCCAGGCATCAGAGAGAAGAAGCCAGTTCTGATCTGCAAGCCCAGGAGTGGGCTTTCAGCTGGGGGTTGTCGTAAACCATGAACCTTGGCACAGTCAGGCAACTGCTTTCCCAGCCAGGGCCAACAAGTGGTAGAACCAGTGAGACCTCCCTTCCCCCCCTGGGAGGAGTGGTGTGGGAGCACGCTGCAGGAATCTGCTGGGCTTGGAGACTCCAAATGGGTTCACATGCCTGAGATAGAAACTCTTGGTCACAGACCAGATGTGCATGGAATGAGGACAGAGACCAGGGAAACAGGAGGGACAGTTCTTCTCTGAGAGCATACTGAGGAGTGGGGCCCTGAGGTTTTGGTTGCTCCAGGGCCAGAGATTGGGAGGCCACCATTTCATTCTCATCCTCTAGAGCTGTGTGGGAAGCTTTCAGGGAACAAAAGCCAGAGAGAGCAAACCAGAATGGAACTTAGCCTAATGGCCTAGAAAGGGGGGTGCAATTCCATCTGGGGCAAAGATACTTGAGAATCAGTGCAACAGTCCCCCCCCCCCCAACAAGGTTAGCAAGTTAATGTTAGCCAGGACCAAGTTAACAATCATGGAGAACTGCAAAACTCCAATGCTAGGGGAAAACAGTATATAGAATTCATGGTTTTTCTTCCACAATTCTTTAGTCTTTCCATTTTATTATTTTTTCCTCTTTCCTTTTTCATCCAATTTCTTATTTCATCAACTCTTTTTAAAAAAATCTTTTAAACCAGGTGGTGGGTATTATAGAGGGCATGGATTGCATGGAGCACTGGGTGTGGTGAAAAAATAATGAATACTGTTATGCTGAAAATAAATAAAAAATAAATTAAAAAAAACAAAAAAAGTCTTTTAAAATGTAATCTTTACAGTTACATCCTATCTTTTCATTGTATTTCATTTTATTTTTGTAAATATTATTTACATATGTAAAAATATGTGAATGTGTAAAAAAAATCTTTACAATTTTGGGATGTGGTATCTTCTAACAAATAGACCACAGACCTGAGTGTATACTCAGGTTATAGTGTATTGCTCTGTTCTGTCCACTTGTCTGTTTATATTCCTTCTTTTTTTTTCTTTTGTCCTTCAATTTTAATTTTTACAGTTACATTCTATCCTCTTGATGTATTTAATCTTATTTTTGTATATATATGTTTTCTTTCTTTTTTTTGGTATTTTTGTATATATATACATTTTTCTTTCTTTACAATTTTGGGATCTAGTTTTCTAACAAAATACACACAGGATCCAGTGTATTGCTCTGGTCTGTTCACTTTTCAGATTATATTTTCTTTTTTTTGTTTGTTTATTTTTTCTTTTTTTTTTTCAGTTTTAGGTCTCTTCTGATTTGTTCAGTGCATATGTTTCTGGGGTCATTTTGGCCATTTTAGTATTTTGTTCTCTTGTTCATCTATTCTCCAAAAAGAATTATAGACCAAGATTCCTGATGAACATGGATGCAAAAATTCTCACCAAAATATTAGCCAATAGGATCGAACAGTACATTAGAAGGATTATTCACCACGGCCAAGTAGGACTTATTACTGGGCTGAAAGGGTGGTTTGATATCCACAAGTCAATCAAGGTGATACACTACATTAATAAAAGAAAGGTCAGGAACTATATCATCTTCTCAACAGATGCAGAGAAGGCATTTAACAAAGTACAACATCCTTTCTAGACTAAAACTCTTCACAGTGTAGGGATAGAGAAAACATACCTCAGTATCATAAAAGCCATATGTGATAAATCCACAGTGAATATTATTCTCAATGGGGGAAAACTGAGAGCTTTTCCTTGAAGGTCTGGAAGAAGTTCACTATTACCACTGCTATTCAACATAATACTACAAGTTCTAGCCTCAGCAATCAGACAACAAAAAGAAACAAGAGACATCTGAATCAGCAAAGAAGAAGTCAAACTCACTCTTTGCAGATGACATGATACATGGGAAAACACAGAAGACTCCTCTTCAAAATTGCTAGAACTCATACAGGAATTCAGCAAAGTGGCAGGATATAAAATCAATGCACAGAAATCAGCTGCATTTCTATATACTAACAATGAGACAGAAGAAAGAGAAATCAAAGTGTTGATCCCATTTATAATTGCACCAAAACCATAAGATACTAGGAATAAACCTAACCAAAGAGGCAAAGGATCTGTACTCAGAAAACAATAGAACACTCAAGAAAGAAGTTGAGGAAGACACAAAGAAATGGAAAAACATTCCATGTGCATGGATTGGAAGAACAAATATTATGAAAATTTCGATGCTACCTAGAACAATCTGCACATTCAATGCAATCCCTATCAAAATACCATCAACTTTTTTCACAGAGCTGGAACAAATAATTTTAAAATTTTATGGAACCAGAGAAGACCCCAAGTAGCCAAATGAATGTTGAAAAAGCAAAGCAAAGCTGGGGGCATCAGAATCCTGGACTTCAGGCTCTATTACAAAGCTGTAAGCATCAAAACAGTATGGTACTGGCACAAAGACAGACACATAGGAATGGAACAGAATAGAGAGCCCAGAAATGGACCCTCAACTCTAGGCCAACTAATCTATGACAAAGCAGGAAAGAATCTCTCATGGAAATAAGGTAGTCTCTTCAACAAATGGTGTTGGGAAAATTGGACAGCCACATGCAGAAGAACGAAACTGGATCATTTCCTTACACCGCACACAAAGATAGACTCAAATGGATGAAAAACCCAATTGTGAGACAGGAATCCATTACAGTCTTAGAGGAGAACACAGCCAGCAATCTCGATGACCTTGGCTGCAACAACTTCTTGCTATATATGTCTCCAAGGCCAAGGGAAACAAAGGTAAAAATGAACTATTGGGACTTCATCAAGATAAAAAGCTTTTGCACAGCAAAGAGTCGAGAAACCCAAAAGACAACCTAAAGAATGAGAGAAGATATTTGCAAATGTCTTATCAGATAAAGGGCTAGTATCCAAAATCTATAAAGAATTTATCAAACTCAACACTTAAAGAACAAATAATCCTAACAAAGAAAAGGGCAGGAGACGAATAGACATTTCTCCAAAGAAGACATACAAATGGCCAACAGACACATAAAAAAATGCTCAACATCACTGGGCATCAGGGAAATACAAATCAAAACCACAATAAGCTACCACCTCACACTGGTCAGAATGGCTAAAATTAACAAATCAGGAAACAACAGATGTCAGTGAAGATGCAGAGAAAGGGGAACTCTCTTACACTGTTGGTAGGAATGCAAGCTGGTGCAGTCACTCTGGAAAACAGTATGGAGGTTCCTCAAAAAGTTGAAAATAGAGCTACCCTATGACCCAGCAATGGCACTACTGGGTATTACATCAAAGATACAAATGTAGTGATCCAAAGGAGCACATGTACCTCAATATTTATAGTAGCAATGTTCACAATAGCCAAATTATGAAAAGAGTCCATATGTCCATTGACAGATGAATGGATAAAGAAGATGTGGTATGTATATACAATGGAATACTACTCAGCCCTGAAAAGGAATGAAATCTTGCCATTTGCAAGAACATGGATGGAACTAGAGAGTTTTATGCTAAGTGAAATAAGTCAATTAGAGAAAGAATTATCATATAATCTCATTCATATGTGGAATTTAAGAAACAAAACAGGATTATAAGGAAAGAGAGGGAAAAAATAAAATAAGACAAAATCAAGGAGGAAGACAAATCATAAGAAACTCTTAATCAGAGGAAACAAATTGAGGGTTGCTGGGGGAGGGATGGAGGGACAGGGTAACTGGGTGGTGGATGTTAAAGAGGGCATGTGATGTAATGAGCACTGAGTATTATATAAGACTGTTGAATCACTGACCTCGACCTCTGAAACTAATACATTATGTGTTAATTAATTGAATTTAAATTTTAAAAATTTTTAAAAAGCTATGCGTTCTGAATAAGTCCCAGAGCAGGAAACTCTAAAATAGATCCAGACCACAGTGCAAGTCTCCTTGCTACTTGGATCTTATGATCGTGTAGTTCCCATAGTAATTAGTGTCTTTGGTAAACAGAGAGTTAGACCCAATAAGAGAATCATGGCACAGACTCCTGAGAATTTGGAGCAAGGCTGTTTCTTTTTCATTTTTTTTTTTAATTTTATTTATTTATTTGACAGAGATCACAATGAGGCAGAGAGGCAGGCAGAGAGAGAGGAGGGGAAGCAGGCTCCCTACTGACCAGAAAGCCCAATGTGGGGCTCGATCCCAGGACCCTGGATCATGACCTGAGCTGAAGGCAGAGGCTTTAACCTACTGAGCCTGTTTATTTTTCACTAATAATGACAAAAGCAGTTATTGGCTTGCTAGCATGCTCTGGTAGAAACTGAGTGCCGGACCAAGAGACACCAAGGAACTATGTGATCTGAAACCCCCACCATAAGCCGGGTATTGTCTGATCTACTAGATCATAAAACTGGATATGTGCAGTGTGTTAAATGGAAGTGGTGGGTCTGGAGTGCACAAATGAATTGCAGGAACAGGTGGCTTCAACTCCCATGGTATTTATTCCTACTCTTTTGCCAACACACCTTCGACCCATAGCTACAACCTCTACCTCATGGGGTATTTTTCTTTTTTTTTTTGATGACCAGTTAACAGAATAATCTACAGGACCAATTTTAAAATGAGTCTGCACAGTATGCTGGCGCTCTGAAAAACTCTGTTGAAGGAAAATCCCCTCAGTGGGCAGAACATCTGGAAATATACCTGATTGCTCTCTGTGTGGAAGGAAAGATGGCTTGAGGTACAACTCTACCCTAATTTGTGGACACTTACTAATAGGTTGGCTGGCTGATCAGGGACTTGGAAAAACAAGACTGGAAGACTGATTACTGAAATTTGGGAGACAGGAATGTGGCTGGATCTTTTGTATTCGAGCATGAACATGCTGTCCACTAGAGGGCATCCACTGGAAAGGAGGTCCTCAGCAATCACATGGATTAGATGACCCATCTTGTGAACATGATTCAGCTTTCTTCTTCAGTTACCTTGGTGCCTGCTCAATAGACCCATGAAAAATAGCTACCTCTCTAGCTATTGAATGATGATGGGCATCATTCGTGCGTGCAGCAACATACATTTTCCTCAGCAAAGATGCTCTGGCTACCTCTACTGCCAAATGTCCCCTGCCAACAGGCAGTCCCAATATGGCAACATTATCTAGGGATAATAGCTTACCACCTGATGGCAGGTTGATTACATTAGATACCTCACATCACTGAAGGGCAGTGGCTTTTTTCATAAGAAGACACCCAGATTTATCTTCTTTGCTGGTAAAGTTGATGCCAGCATCATCATTCATGGACATAAAAAGAACCTGAATTGTTGTCATGCATTATACTCAAAATAATCTCCGATCAGAAAACAGTGTTTTACAGAAGAGAGAGTGGCAATGGGCTCATGGTCTCAGATTTCAAAGGCCTTACCTCATGGCTCATTACCTACAAGCTTGGAAGAATGACAAAATAGCCTGCTAAGGGGTCATTTATGAGACCAAATAGAGACAACACTTTGCAAGTTTCAGATGTAGTCCAAGAACATAGGCAGAAAGCTTTGTATTGTCCCATAAATAACTACCTAAGACTTTTTGCTTTCTATTCATGCATCATTAAGCTTAATAGGATTGAGATCATGAAGCCCAAGGTAGCAACACTTTCACCATGAAAAATGGTTAAGTTGGAACTGAGACTTTCCATTGACCATCTGGAGCCTTTCAGGTTTCAGAGGAGAGACAGTCACTCCATAGTTGGCATAAACGGTTTGAGTTAGCAAAGGGAAATATGGCTTCTTCCCTTCTGTATAATGGGGAAAAGGAGGACTATGTCTGGCATCTGGGGATTTCACTAGGCTGTGCTTTACTATTTCTATGAACAAATGTATTGGTCATGTGGGTTGTAGTAATACCAATGAAAATAGTAATAGTAATACCAATGAAAATAATACCAATGAAAATACCAATGAAAACAGTGGTATTTAGGATAGAGTAAAGATTTTATGTTTGGGGAAAACATGTTTTATGAGAGAAGAGAGCATCAAATGTATTCTAAGGGAAGATGAAGAACCCTATACTGATGGATTTTATTTGGACTTAGCAATACAAGCTGTGTGTGTGTGTGTGTGTGTGTGTGTGTGTGTGTGTATGTGTGTGTGTGTGTTAGTGCTGTCTCCGAAAGTATCTACAAGCAAGTTACTAAGTAAAAATGAGTATGTTCAGCATCCATCTCTTGGTTTCCCAATATCATTCCTCACTAAAAGAAGTTACAGTTGCTTAAGGAAATGCATGATTTCATATCTGGGGTAAGGAAAGCACAAGGGGGAACCTGACACATTAACTGTGCCATTAAGCAAAGAAGGGCTCAAGATTAATGGGACATATTAAAAGGACACAGGAATTGACACAAAGGGGTTCCCCGTGGCCAAAATTGGTATAATTTGAGCATCAAAAAGATGGGAATGGATTACAACAAATGGAACAAAATAATTTACAAGTTAGTATTAATTTTTTTTTTAAAGGAGAGATTGAGAAAGAAGTATAGGGAAAGGGAGTGTTTTTCTTTTTAAAAGAATACTGGCTGGTAAATTCTAAGAGAGTGATGTTTGAAACTCAGGAAACTATGGAACTATCTCCATTTCATAAAGGGCAGCTACAAAAAACATACAGCTAACATCTTACTTAATGATGAATTAAAGACTAAGTTGCCCTTAAGATTGGGCAAGGCAAAAAAAGACCTAATTTTCATAACTTCTATTCAACCTTGTACTGAATGTCCTAGCCATTGCAATAAAATAATAAAAATTTTAAAAAGGTATCAAGATAGGAAAGAAAGAGGTAAACCTGTCCCTGTTTGCACAGAATATGACTGTTTACAAAAAAAACTCAATGGAATCTACAAAACAACTCCTAGAACTAGTAAGTGAATTTAGCAAAGTCTCAAGTCATAAGGTTAATATACAAAAATCAACTACAGCAAATCAATGGAAGATGGAGTGGTTTCATGTACAGCAGTACCAAAGACCCTGAAATACTTCAGAATAAATATGACAAAAGTGGAAGAAATTAAAGAAGACCAACCTCCAAATGGGAGGCTTACCATGTTCATGCACCAAAAGGCTCAATATTGTTAATATTACAATTCTCTCCAAACAGATCTCCAGAGTCAACACAATCTGAATTAAAATCCCAGCAGACTGTTTTGCAGCAATTGGTAATCTTGTTCTAAATTGCATATAAAAATATAAAGGGTCCAGGATTATCAAAGCAATGTTTAAAATGAACAAAGCTGGAAGATTTATAGCACCTAATTTAGAGACTTACAATAAACTTTCAATAATCAAGATAGTTTGGTATTGGTAATGGTAAGCATTTAGATCAATAGGACAGATAAATCCCAGCAATGGAGACACAAATATAAACTCAATTGATTTTCCACATTTGGGGGGAGGAGTCAAGATGGCGGAGAAGTAGCAGGCTGAGACTACTTCAAGATAGCAGGAGATCAGCTAGATAGCTTATCTAAAGATTGCAAACACCTACAAATCCAACGGCAGATCAAAGAGAAGAAGAAAAGCAATTCTAGAAACAGAAAATCAACCACTTTCTGAAAGGTAGGACTGGCGGAGAAATGAATCCAAAGCGACGGGAAAATAGACTGCGGGGGGAGGGGCTGGCTCCCGGCAAGTGGCGGAGCAACGGAGCACAAAATCAGGACTTTTAAAAGTCTGTTCTGCTGAGGGACATCGCTCCAGAGGCTACACCAGGGTGAAGCCCACACAGGGTCAGCGTGGCCTCAGATCCCGCAGGGTCACAGAAGGATCGGGTGTGTCTGAGTGTCACAGAGCTCGCAGGTATTAGAGTGGGGAAGCCGGCTACAGAGACACAGCCGAGGAGTGAGCTCTCAGCTCGGGGTTACCTTGAACCGGTTGCAGGCTCGGTGAGCTCGGAGCGTGGCCAGGGGCCAGGGAGACAGGAGTAATTGGGCGCTGTTCTCTGAGGGTGCACTGAAGAGTGGGGTCCCGGGTTCTCGGCTCCTCTGGCCGGAGACCAGGAGACTGCCATTTTCATTCCTGTCCTCTGGAACTCTACGGAAAGCACTCAGGGAACAAAACCTCCCAAAAGCAAACCCGAGCGGATTACTCAGCCCGGCTCCTGGTAAGGGCGGTGCAATTCTGCCTGGGGCAAAGACACTTGCGAATCACTACAACAGGCCCCTTCCCCAGAAGATCAACAAGAAATCCAGCCAGGACCAAGTTCACCTACCAAGGAGTGCAGTTTCAATACCAAGGAGAGCAGCAGAATTCCAGAAGAGGAGAAAGCAAAGCACGGAACTAATGGCTTTCTCCCCATGATTCTTTAGTCTTGCAGTTAATTTAATTTTTTTCTTTTTCTTTTTTTTCAATTTTTTTCTCTTCTTCTGCTAATTTTTTTTTAACTTTTACCCTTTTCTTTTTTAGCATTTTTAAACTAGTTTATCTAATATATATATATATATATATATATATATATATATATATATATATATATTTTCTTTTTTATATTTTTTCTTTATTCGGTTTCTATTTTTTTTTCCTTCTTTCTGAACCTCTTTTTATCCTCTTTCTGCCCCCTCAGGATTTGGGATCTCTTCTGATTTGGTTAAAGCATATTTTCCTGGGGTCTTTGCCACCCTTTTAGTATTTTACTTGCTCCTTCATATACTATCTGGACAAAATGACAAGATGGAAAAATTTACCATAAAAAAAAAAAGAACAAGAGGCAGTACCAAAGGCTAGGGACCTAATCAATACAGACATTGGTAATATGTCAGATCTAGAGTTCAGAATGACGATTCTCAAGGTTCTAGCCGGGCTTGAAAAAAGCATGGAAGCTATTAGAGAAACCCTCTTGGGAGATGTAAAAGCCCTTTCTGGAGAAATAAAAGAACTAAAATCTAACCAAGTTGAAATCAAAAAAGCTATTAATGAGGTGCAATCAAAAATGGAGGCTCTCACTGCTAGGATAAATGAGGCAGAAGAAAGAATTAGCGATATAGAAGACCAAATGACAGAGAATAAAGAAGCTGAGCAAAAGAGGGACAAACAGCTACTGGACCACGAGGGCAGAATTCGAGAGATAAGTGACACCATAAGATGAAACAACATTAGAATAATTGGGATTCCAGAAGAAGAAGAAAGAGAGAAGGGAGCAGAAGGTATATTGGAGAGAATTTTTGGAGAGAATTTCCCCAATATGGCAAAGGGAACAAGCATCAAAATCCAGGAGGTGCAGAGAACTCCCCTCAAAATCAATAAGAATAGGTCCACACCCTGTCACCTAACAGTAAAATTTACAAGTCTTAGTGACAAAGAGAAAATCCTGAAAGCAGCCTGGGAAAAGAAGTCTGTAATATACAATGGTAAAAATATTAGATTGGCAGCAGACTTATCCACAGAGACCTGGCAGGCCAGAAAGAGCTGGCTTGATATATTCAGAGCACTAAACGAGAAAAAACATGAAGCCAAGAATACTATATCCAGCTAGGCTATCATTGAAAATAGAAGGAGAGATTAAAAGCTTCCAGGACAAACAAAAACTGAAAGAATTTGCAAACACCAAACCAGCTCTACAGGAAATATTGAAAGGGGTCCTCTAAGCAAAGACAGAACCTAAAAGTAGTAGATCAGAAAGGAACAGAGACAATATACATTAACAGTCACCTTACAGGCAATATAATGGCACTAAATTCATATCTCCAATAGTTACCCTGAATGTTAATGGGCTAAATGCCCCAATCAAAAGACACAGGGTATCAGAATGGATAACAAAACAAAACCCATCTATATGTTGCCTCCAAGAAACTCATTTTAAACCTGAAGACACCTCCAGATTTAAAATGAGGGGGTGGGGGCGCCTGGGTGGCTCAGTGGGTTAAGCCACTGCCTTCGGCTCGGGTCATGATCTCAGGGTCCTGAGATCGAGTCCCACATCGGGCTCTCTGCTCAGCGGGGAGCCTGCTTCCTCCTCTCTCTCTCTGCCTGCCTCTCTGCCTACTTGTGATCTCTCTCTGTCAAATAAATAAATAAAAAATCTTAATAAAAAATAAAAATAAAATAAAATAAAATAAAATGAGGGGGTGGAAAAGAATTTACCATGCTAATGGACATCAGAAGAAAGGTGGCAATCCTTATATCAGATCAATTAGATTTTAAGCCAGACTATAATAAGTGATGAGGAAGGACACTATATCATACTCAAAGGATCTGTCCAACAAGATCTAACAATTTTAAATATCTATGCCCCCAACGTGGGAGCAGCCAACTATATAAACCAATTAATAACAAAATCAAAGAAACACATCAACAATAATACAATAATAGTAGGGGACTTTAACACTCCCCTCAATGAAATGGACTGATCATGCAAGCAAAATATCAACAAGGAAATAAAGGCCTTAAATGACACACTGGACCAGATGGACATCACAGATATATTCAGAACATTTCATCCCAAAGCAACAGAATACACATTCTTTTCTAGTGCACATGGAACATTCTCCAGAATAGATCACATCCTCGGTCCTAAATCAGGACTCAATCGGTATCAAAAGATTGGGATCATTCCCTGAATATTTTCAGACCACAATCCTCTGAAGCTAGAACTCAACCACAAAAGGAAGTTTGAAAAGAACCCAAATACATGGAGACTAAACAGCATCTTTCTAAAGAATGAATGGGTCAACCGGGAAATTAAAGAAGAATTGAAAAAATTCATGGAAACAAATGATAATGAAAACACAACGGTTCAAAATCTGTGGGACACAACAAAGGCAGTCCTGAGAGGAAAATATATAGCGGTACAAGCCTTTCTCAAGAAACAAGAAAGGTCTCAGGTACACAACCTAACCCTACACCTAAAGGAGCTGGAGAAAGAACAAGAAAGAAACCCTAAGCCCAGCAGGAGAAGAGAAATCATAAAGATCAGAGCAGAAATCAATGAAATAGAAACCAAAAAAACAATAGAACAAATCAACGAAACTAGGAGCTGGTTCTTTGAAAGAATTAATAAAATTGATAAATCCCAGGCCCGACTTATCAAAAAGAAAAGAGAAAGGACCGAAATAAATAAAATCATGAATGAAAGAGGAGAGATCACAACTAACACCAAAGAAATACAAACTATTATAAGAACATACTATGACCAACTCTACGCCAACAAATTTGACAATCCGGAGGAAATGGATGCATTCCTAGAGACATATAAACTACCACAACTGAACTAGGAAGAAATAGAAAGCCTGAACAGACCCATAACCAGTAAGGAGATTGAAACAGTCACCAAAAATCTCCAAACAAACAAAAGCTCAGGGCCAGACGGCTTTCTGAGGGAATTCTACCAAACATTTAAAGAAGAACTAATTCCTATTCTCCTGAAACTGTTCCAAAAAATGGAAATGGAAGGAAAACTTCCAAACTCATTTTATGAGGCCAGCATCACCTTGATCCCAAAACCAGACAAGGATCCTATCAAAAAAGAGAACTACAGACCAATATCCTTGATGAACACAGATATGAAAATTCTCACCAAAATACTAGCCAATAGGATTCAACAGTACATTAAAAGGATTATTTATCACAACCAAGTGGAATTTATTCCAGGGCTGCAAGTTTGGTTCAATATCCGCAAATCAATCAATGTGATACAACACATTAATAAAAGAAAGAACAAGAACCATATGATACTCTCAATCGATGCTGAAAAAGCATTTGACAAAGTACAGCATCCCTTCCTGATCAAAACTCTTCAAACTGTAGGGATAGAGGGCACATACCTGAATATTATCAAAGCCATATATGAAAAACCCACCACAAATATCATTCTCAATGGAGAAAAACTAAAAGCTTTTTTGTTAAGGTCAGGAACACGGCAGGGATGTCCATTATCACCACTGCTATTCAACATAGTACTAGAAGTCCTAGCCTCAGCAATCAGACAACAAAAGGAAATTAAAGGCATTCGAATCAGCAAAGAAGAAGTCAAACTTTCACTCTTCGCAGATGATATGATACTATATGTGGAAAACCCAAAAGACTCCAATCCAAAATTTCTAGAACTTGTACAGGAATTCAGTAAAGTGTCAGGATATAAAATCATTGCACAGAAATCAGTTGCATTTCTCTATACCAACAACAAGGCAGAAGAAAGAGAAATTAAGGAGTCCATCCCATTTACAATTGCACCCCAAACCATAAGATACCTAGGAATAAACCTAACCAAAGAGGCTAAGAATCTATACTCAGAAAACTATAAAGTACTCATGAAAGAAATTGAGTCAGACACAAAGAAATGGAAAAATGTTCCATGCTCCTGGATTGGAAGAATAAATATTGTGAAAATGTCTATGCTACCTAAAGCAGTCTACACATTTAATGCAATTCCTATCAAAGTACCATCCATCTTTTTCAAAGAAATGGAACAAATAATCCTAAAATTTATATGGAACCAGAAAAGAGCTGGAATAGCCAAAGGGATATTGAAAAAGAAAGCCAAAATTGGTGGCATCACAATTCCGGACTTCAAGCTCTATTACAAAGCTGTCATCATCAAGACAGCATGGTACTGGCAGAAAAACAGACACATAGATCAATGGAACAGAATAGAGAGCCCAGAAATAGACCCTCAACTCTATGGTCAACTAATCTTCGACAAACAGGAAAGAATGTCCAATGGAAATAAGACAGCCTCTTCAATAAATGGTGTTGGGAGAATTGGACAGCCACATGCAGAAAAATGAAATTGGACCATTTCCTTAAACCACACACAAAAATAGACTCAAAATGGATGAAGGACCTCAATGTGAGAAAGGAATCCATCAAAATCCTTGAGGAGAACACATGCAGCAACCTCTTCGACTTCAGCCGCAGCAACATCTTCCTAGGAGCATCGCCAAAGGCAAGGGAAGCAAGGGCAAAAATGAACTATTGGGATTTCATCAAGATCAAAAGCTTTTGCACAGCAAAGGAAACAGTTAACAAAACCAAAAAACAACTGACAGAATGGGAGACGATATTTGCAAACGACATATCAGATAAAGGGCTGGTGTCCAAAATCTATAAAGAACTTAGCAAACTCAACACCCAAAGAACAAATAATCCAATCAAGAAATGGGCAGAAGACATGAATAGACATTTCTGCAAAGAAGACATCCAGATGGCCAACAGACACATGAAAAAGTGCTCCATATCACTCGGCATCAGGGAAATCCAATCAAAACCACAATGAGATATCACCTCACACCAGTCAGAATGGCTAAAATCAACAAGTCAGGAAATGACAGATGCTGGCGAGGATGTGGAGAAAGGGGAACCCTCCTACACTGTTGGTTGGAATGCAAGCTGGTGCAACCACTCTGGAAAACAGCATGGAGGTTCCTCAAAATGTTGAAAATAGAACTACCCTATGACCCAGCAATTGTACTACTGGGTATTTACCGTAAAGATACAAATGTAGTGATCCGAAGGGGCACGTGCACCCAAATGTTTATAGCAGCAATGTCCACAATAGCCAAACTATGGAAAGAACCTAGATGTCCATCAACAGATGAATGGATAAAGAAGAAGTGGTGTATATACACAATGGAATACTATGCAGCCATCAAAAGAAATGAAATCTTGCCATTTGTGACAAAGTGGATGGAACTAGGGGGTATCATGCTTAGTGAAATAAGTCAATCAGAGAATGACAACTATCATATGATCTCCCTGATATGAGGAAGTGGAGATGCAACATGGGGGGCTAAGGGGGTAGGAGAAGAATAAATGAATCAAGATGGGATTGGGAGGGAGACAAACCATAAGTGACTCTTTTTTTTTTTTAAAAAGATTTTATTTATTTATTTGAGAGAGAGACAGTGAGAGAGAGCATGAGAGGCGAGAAGGTCAAAGGGAGAAGCAGACTTCCCATGGAGCTGGGAGCTCGATGCGGGACTCGATCCCGGGACTCTGGGACCGTGACCTGAGCCGAAGGCAGTTGCCCAACCAACTGAGCAACCCAGGCGCTCCCATAAGTGACTCTTAATCTCACAAAACAAACTGAGGGTTGCTGGGGGGGGGTTGGGGGGGTTATGGACATTGGGGAGGGTATGTGCTATGGTGAGTGCTGTGAAGTGTGTAAACCTGGCGATTCACAGACCTGTACCCCTGGGGATAAAAATACATATGTTTATAAAAAATAAAAAACAAAACAAGACAAAAAAAACCTCAATAGATTTTCAACACAAATGTAAAGGAAATTCAATGGGGAAAAGAAAGTCTTTTAAAGAAATGATGCTGTAGTAACCAAATATCCATATGAGAAAAATGAACACCAACCATACTTCTCACCATACATGAAAATAAATTTTAAATGAATGATATATCTAAATACAAAACCTGAAAGAAAAACCTTCTAAGAGAAAACATATGAGAAAATCATGTGCTTTTCTGACCTTAGGTCAGTCAAATATTTCTTAGATACTAAAGATTAGGCTACCAGAGACATTAACTACAAAAGGAAAAAATTGATAAACTGGATTTTATAAAAATAAAAAAAAAGTTTTGCTTTCTGAAAGAGCAAACAAAATAAAGCCAGACTGTGAAAAAAATGTCATATATATATTGACATTTTTATTAACATTTTATATAAATGTTATATAACCTATATCCAAAAATCTTAAAATCTGATAAGAAGAGAAGCAATGTGGGGGAAAAGGTGATAGATCTGAACAGAGACTTCACAAAAGAAATATATGTAAGGGCAGTTATCAGATGGAAAGATAATTAACACTATGACTCATCAGGGAAATGCAAGTTAAAATTCCCATTAGACAACCATCACACACCCATCTATACTGAAGAGGACTGACCATACCATGTACAAAATGCATGTAGGGCATGTTTAATGGATCTTTTCCTGGATCTTTCATACATGGCTGCTGCTGATGTAAGATAATACAGAGATTTTATTTATTTATTTTAGAGAGAGAGAAAGTGGGGAAAGGGACAAAGGGAGAGGGAGAATCTGAAGGAGACTCCACACTGAAGGTGGAGCCTGATGTGGGGCCCGATCCCATGACCACAAAATCACAACCTGCACTGAAACCAAGACCCAGTGCTCAACCAAGGAGGCTATCCAGAGTTTGCAGATTTTTAATAGTGTAAACATGTACCTACCATATGACCTAGTCATTCCATTCCAAAGCATTTCCCAAGAGATATAGCAACTTATACTGAGACAAAGTCTTGTAAAGATTATTTTCAACAGCTCTCTCTGCAATAGCCCTAAACTGGAAATAATCCAAATGCTCATCCGTAGACAAGCAGGTAAGTTGTGGTCCATTCACACAAGAGAATGATACCCAGCAATAAATAGGAACAACAATGAAGCTCATAATCATTATGCTAAATGAAAGAAACCAGACTAAAAAAGAGTATGTAAGGGGTGATTCCATTTATGTATAGTTTCGGGAAACGCAAACAGGTCTGTAGGGACAGAAAGCAGATCAGTGGTTGGGAAATGAGGAAATTTGGGGGGTGATGAAAAGGCTCAGAGTCCTAGCAATGGTTTCATTGGGGTATACACAGGTCAAAAGTCAACAAAGCATATCCTTCACATATGTGCAGTTTGTAGTATGGAAAGTTATACCTCATGGAAATTGTAAGGAGAAGAGAGAGCAAAAGTGGGAGAGAGAGAGGGAAGAAGAGAATGAGAGAGAAAGAAATGGAATAGACATTTCTTCCTTTTGGAAGAATGCCACCTGACAAATACAGGAAGAAGGATGGGATCTCAAAATCACTATTTTGTAACTCCTCAGTGTAACCATTTATGCAGGCAAGGATAATCAATCAGAGCTCAGATCACTGAGTGAAAGATACTCACTTGGTCCCAAGGTATCGCTACACAGATTACTTTTTAGTTAAAAAGGAAAAAAATGTGACTTTACAGGGGAGCAGATTGGCAGCTACTAACTTAGTCAAGGAGTCAAGCTTGGCATTACCCACAGATACACACCGTCTCCTATATGGAGTCCTTACCCAGAATGTTTAAGCTGAATGTCAAGGGGGAAGAGTCAGACAAATTGAGAATGTGGAACTTACTTTAGGACCGCAGGCCTGGTCTCTCTGAAGAATTGAATATAATGGGACACCTGGGTGGCTCAGCAGGTTAAGCCTCTGCCTTCAGCTCAGGTCATGGTCACAGGGTCGTGGCATCGAGTTCCACATCGGGCTCTCTGCTCAACAGGGTGCCTGCTTCCCTCTCTCTCTCTCTCTCTGCCTACTTGTAATCTATCCATCAAACAAATAAATAAAATCTTTAAAAAAAGAAAAAAGAATTCAATATAATGGAGAACAGAAGGAAATGGTAGGAAATAACTAGAATGATGGAAATTGAAGAGCCAAATATAATACATAAATTTTGAAGGGATCCTAAACCAAAGACAAAAATGTTAGCTTGAAAAATTTGAACATCACAAGATATTGTTGAATTAATGTTGATTTTCGCATTGACGGTAATGGTGAGAGAGTTGCATAAAAAATGTTTTTGTTCTTTGGAAATGTGTGTTGAAATATTTAGGAGTGAAGTATTGTGAATAGTGTGATATAGATACATGATATAGATACATGTGCACACACACACACACACACACACACACACACAGAACATGAATTTAGCAGGACTTTGAACAGTTGGCGAATCTTAGTTGAGGGGTATGGTGGTGTTCACTGCATATGTTTAAACATTTTCAAGAGAAAAAACCACAATAAATCTACTCAAAAATCCCAATCACCACCACCAGCTGATGTTATTTGAAAATGACACAACTTTAATGTAACGACACAGAAAGGTTAAAAGTAAAGGGATGGGGGGAAAAGGGATGAATGAGACGTAAACTAATTTTTAAAAGTTGCCACATAACTTTTTTTTTTAAAGATTTTATTTCTTTATTTGACAGAGAGAGATCACAAGTAGGCAGAGAGGCTGGCAGAGAGAGAGAGAGAGAGAGAGAGAAGCAGGCTCCCTGTTGAGCAGAGAGCCTGATGTGGGACTCGATGCCAGGACCCTGTGACCATGACCTGAGCTGAAGGCAGAGGCTTAACCCACTGAGCCACCCAGGTGCCCACCACATAACTTCTTTAATGTTTTAATGTTTTTGAAAATGAAAAAGTGGTATTCATCATAAAGTCAATACACAGTAATAGAAAAAACAATTCAGCAGGAAGATGAAATCGTTTTAAATGTGTAGGTGTGTGTTAATGGAAACACTATTTGCTCCTACCTTCCACAAGCGGAGATGTTCCTGAAGCATGTTCCACGGCTCTCTGTCACCTGCTCACTCAGCTCTTGGGAGTAACTTGTCTGATTGGTATGTGGGCACTGATAAGTGGCACGTGGCATTCACTTTGCCCTTGCCTTCATCCTCTTGGAAGCAAGAGGTCCTCAGGGGCTCTGCTCCTCTTAGGTGGGGATGTCCTGGCCTAGGGCTGCCTGCACCCAGAGGTGGGGATGCCTGCCCCTTCTAGGTTTTGTGTGCAGGCCCATTTGGTTCCCAAACCAAGATATCTCTTAGCCTTATCAGCAGTGATGGTGATAATTTGTCCCTCATCTCTACTTTCTCTTTTATTTCTCAATATAATCAGACTCAGGCAGGAAAGAGGGTATATTTATTGGGGTCCTCCTCAAAACCCCAATAGCACACAATCACATAGCCTTATATATAGAAAGAGCAAAAATGTACAGAACTCTGAGGGAAAATGGAGAAATCTATAGTCATGTTGGAAAGCTTAGAACAGTACAGGTAAAAAGTTTAATCGAAATGAAAAGTACAGAAATTGGCTATCAATAATTAGGGAGCATACATTCTTTTTTAAGCATTCTAGAATATTTATAAAATTTTATCATGTACTAGGTCAAAGCAAGTTGCAATAAATTAAAAAATTCCAGTTTATTTAATTCAACTGGATTCTCCAAGCTCAATGTACTTAAATATGAAATTAATAACTAATGAGCAGAAAAACCTCCACTCCCTAACATCTGTACAATTTTTTTTAAAGATTTTATTTATTTACTTGACAGAGAGAAATCACAAGTAGGCAGAGAGGCAGGCAGAGAGAGAGAGGAGGAAGCAGGCTCCCTGCCGAGCAGAGAGCCCGATGCGGGACTCGATCCCAGGACCCTGAGATCATGACCTGAGCCGAAGGCAGCGGCTTAACCACTGAGCCACCCAGGCGCCCACATCTGTACAATTTAAGCACACTTTTAACCCATAGTTAAAACAAATCGTAACGGGTGTTAGAAAGTATTTATAACAACAACAGTGAAAACACAGCAGCCAAACTGTGAGACAGAGATAGGCAACAGCTAAAGGAAAAATGTGTAACAAGAAAAAAGACTAAAAATCAAGAGTTAATGGTTCAATTCAAGAAGTTAGAAAAGATAATAGAGAAGAAACTCCTCCTTTCTTCAAATCAGAGACTTTGATGGAAGGATTAAAGGGCCAAGGATAGCTTTGACAATTTTAGGGTAGAATAAGGAGGGCAAACGGATTCTACCAAACAGAAAGATAAAAGATCAAAGCTCCACATAATTGAAACAGTGTTCTAATGGTGGAACAGCAGAGAAATAGACTAGGGGTGATCAGACAAAGGCCCCCACTGCCTATTTTGTAAATAAAGTGATCAGACAAAGTCCAGCCCACTGCCTATTTTGTAAATAAAGTTTTATTGGGGGCACAGCCCCACCTGCTAGCTGCTTTTGCACTACGACAACAGAGGTGAGTAATGTGACAGAGGCTCTAAGGCTCATGAACCATAAAACATCTACTATCCGGTTCTTTATAGAAAAATTCTGTTGACCCTTGAAGCAGGCCAATGAAATAAAATAAAAGACTAATGGCAAATAGCATTTCGATACAGTTGGGAAAGGATGAAATATTCAGTTAGTGGATTTGGACCAATTCGTTATACAGATGGGAAAAAAACAGAAGTACATCTCTTCTTTATACATTACCAAAACTCTCAAAGTTTTAGACTATAAAACATGCCATATCTTCTGGACTTATGATAGGGAAGACTGTGTTAAATAATAATAAAAAGCTTCAACTATATAAAAAAAACTACAACCATAAGGAAAAAGATGGATAATTTGATTATATTAAAAACGAGAACTTTGGTGCAATAACGAAGTTCACCTACCAAGTTAAAAGACCATTTGCATGCAGGGAAGAGAGATTTGTAAGGCATACAGCAGAAAAAAAGGTTAGTATCCAGAACCTATGAAAGAATTATAAATCAGTAAGGAAAAGACAAACCACAGAGAAACAGACAAAGGATATTTCTCAATGGGCAATTCTCAGAGGAGGAATCCTGGGTGGGTGACAGAAAGATTTTTACCTCATTAGTAACTAGGAAAATAACAGTAAGATATTCTTTCATCAGTTAAAAAAAATGTAGTCTGGTTATACTGAGTGTTGACAAAATTGTGGGGGAATCAGCAGGTTTTATTGATGGCGGGTGGTGGTGTATCAGTTTGACAGGTTTGGAGAACACTTAGCAATACTTGCTAAAGGTGAAGAGGTGCAAACCCTGTGACACCCTAATTCCCCCTTCCAGGAATCTCCTCTTGCACAAGTGCCCAGGGAGACATGTACAAGCAGGCCCAGTGCAGCTTTGTTAGGAATGGCAGAAACTAGAAGCGATCCATTGCCTAATACTGTGAAACCATCCACAAGTTTACCCCGGGGTAGGGCCTGCAGCTTAAGCTGGAGAACAAGCACTCTAGTGTTAAGGGTGCTCGGATAGAAGGATCTAGGGGACATAAAGTGGGGAGGGATCAAGGAAGGATCCTTCCTCAAAGGATCACCTTCTTTTAAGGGTGTCTCATTAAGATGCAATAGTGGGGCACCTGGGTGGCTCAGCTGGTTAAGCATCTGCCTTCAGCATGGTCCTGGGATGGAGCCCTGCATTGGGCTCCCTGCTCAGTGGGGAGTCTGCTTCTCCCTCTGCCTCTCCCCACCTGCTTGTGCTCTCTCTCTCTCTCTCTCTCTTTCTCTCTTTCACTTACTCTTTCTCTCCAATAAATAAAATCTTTTAAAAAATGAAGATGACAATAGTGCATTCTCAAGTATGAATAGGAATTAGAAACAGAAAGGCAACACAAGAAAAGGGCAGACCAGGAAGATGGTAAGCAAAAGCATTAAGGCTGGGGACAGCCCAGCCCATGGTGTCTATTGGCAAACTCCTCGGGAACTTCTGGAGGCAAACTGAAACTGGTCTCCACATAGGGAGGGCAGGAAGAGACCGAAGAAAGAAGGCGGCCACCTCAGGTTGGGTGGGAGGTGGTAGGGTTAATAAACAAGGGAACTTACACAGGAGGCTTGTCTTGGGTGCCCGCAAGAGGAGTAAATCCCTGCAAGCATGACCCGCCAAATTTTGAGGTTTGTATAGAGGCCCTCACTGAGCTTGGTCCCATATTCAGTCCAGGTGGCCTCCACATACATCGCTACCTGAAGATCCTGTTCTTGGGTGGCTCCTCTAAAGCAAGTGGGAAGCACATTCCAGGGACAGGAAAGGGGGTAAAGAGCCTCCGATTGCTGGGGGCCATTTGGTGGGTCAACCAGAGCTCATATCCTCTGGCTAACTTCCCCCAGTACATGGGGATGGAGGAAGAGCGGCCATGGCAAGAGTGGGAGGGGGATGACGCCATGTTGGTGATGGTGCAGGACTGAGAGTGAGGGCTGGAGAGGCTGGTGGAGGCCAAATAATGAATGACTCAATACATTGTACAAAGCATGTGGGACCCTCTAATATCATAAGCTAACATTAACTAAATGTGGATCAAAGACCTCAATGTAGAAGCTAAAATAAGACTCTTGGGAGAGCACATAGAAGAAAGGTTTGTGACACTGGTTTAGCCATGTTTTCATGGATGCAACAGCAGAGAATAGCAACAAAAGAAAAAAATAGGTTAACTGGACTATATCAAAATCAAAATCTTTTTTTTTTGTCATTAAGACAAATCATCATCTAAGTATGAACATTTCACAATTTTAAAGATTTAACTTTTACTTTTGCAATCATTTCCCAAGCCCATGTCACTTATCTGCTATCTGTATTTATTCCTGAATGTTAAGAGTCAAATTAATCTGTAAAATTAACATAAAGCTTAATAGTAAAAATGACCAGATTTTTTTTTTTTAATTGGGTCAGCAGTTCTCAAACTTTCTGGCTTTAAGAGCCCTTTACACTTTCATTTTTTACATTATTTTTTTCCTTTAAGATTTATTTGAGAGAGAGACAGAGCATGAACAGAAACAGGGGAGGGGCAGGAACAGAGGCAGGATAGAATCTCCAGCAGACTACTCACTAAGCACAGAGTCCCATACCAGGCTTGATCCCCAGGACCCTGAGATCATGACCTGAGTCAAAACCAAGTGCCAGACACTTAACTGACTGAGCCATCCAGGTGCTCAATGAGTGGTAGTTCCTTAAAGATTAGTTGCAGTGTGGAACCTGAAGCCATGTTAATGAACTGTCCCATTAAAACCATTGGTTCGTCTTGTACCTGAACAGATTTGTTTTGTTCTGTTTTTACCCACGCATGATTTTGTAACATTAACCACTGACCATTTGGAAAATATTGACTGACTGGGTTATGCAAATCTTCCAAATGTTGACACATCTCATTACAGAAGATCCAAAACAAACCCCACACACTCACTGATATTGCCACCAATCTCATCACAAAAGTAATTAAGTATCGGGAAGCTGTCATGCTTATAGTGGCAGATGCATGTGTTTCAAAATCCTACCTTTGCTTGAAAGATCAAATCTTATATTGGCAACAAACCTTGTTAGATGTTTTCATTAAAGTGACAGGCTCACTTAATTTTTAAGAACACACCTGCCAAATACCCAAGCCTGAGTAACCAGTTTATCTATCAGTTGTGCTTTTCAAGTAAAAATGGTGTTATTGCTGGGTGAGGGGTGGGGGTGGAGGATGGCTAGTTTAGCTTGCAACTCAAATGATCACACAAATGCTTTTCCCTGAGACAACCATCAAGTTTTGGATTGCAGCAGAATGGCTTTATGTGTACTTTGCATGTTAATACGCACAGACTATTTTTAAAGATGCTTAAGGACTGAGACTTAATAAAATCAGTAATTTTTACTGTTTCATCAGGGACATGAAGTGAGGCACTTTTGTGCTTTCTTTGAGTACATAGTATGAAGATAGAACTGCTAGTACCTAGTACTGTTTAGTTCCATGCTCTTAATTTGTGCTAAGGTACTTGCTGTTTTTCCCATCATTGTTTTGCCCATCAGGGTAAACGTGAACACAATGAAAAGGGTAAATAATGTCTTATTATGATGAAAATAGTTTTGATCTTGTGCACCTCCTGAAACTCTTGGCATCTTATACTTTGAAAACTGCTGCTAGAGGAAATGGAGATTGTGGGGGAGGGATATGGTCAAATTTGCAATTTAGGAATGCTCTGACAGTGGCATGCAAGACAAGCTAGATAGGATCCATCTGGAGGCAAGAAAACTACGGTCAAGTTCCAGGATAGCTGATGAGGCCCCTGGACTAGGACAGAAGCTCTAAGCATGGAGAGCACAGGGATAAGAAAAATCATGAGTCCAGGATTGACTCTCAGCTTCCATGATTGCATGATAGGATTTGCTAAGATGGGAAAACTCAGGTGAAGGAACAGTTTGGGAGCACAACACACAGGGTTCACCTCTAGTTATGTTGACACTGAGGTGCAATCCACAGGGAGATCTGGAAGGAGCTGGTAATATGGATATTGAGATACATATTTGAGAACTGAACTCAGAGAAAGGATCATTCTTGGGGGATAAGACGAGAGGCTAGGACACCACCTACCTTATGTCAAGTTTTTTTTAAAAATATTTTATTTATTTGACAGAGATCACAAGAAGGCAGAGAGGCAGGCAGAGAGAGAGAGGGAGAAGCAGGCTCCCTGCTGAGCAGAGAGCCTGATGCAGGGCTCGATCCCAGGACCCTAGGATCATGACCTGAGCCGAAGGCAGAGTCTTAACTTACTGAGCCACCCAGGGGCCCCCCTTATGTCAAGTTTTAATGAACACGGAGAGAAAGAGGAATCCACAGAAGAGACTGAGGGGAATGATATAAAAGACAGGAGAACCATCAGAGATTAGTGCCATGGAAAAGAAGAGAGTGCTTCCAGAAGGCAGCAAAGGCAAGTGCTACAGGGACCTTAGAACTGAAAGGAGTCCAGTAACATATAGGTTCCAAGAGAGGCTTTACAGCACCATATCCTAGGGTCTGCAATGGTGCCTGGTTCAATTTTGTTGTTTTGAACATTTGTTCAATTTCATTGAACAAATAAATGAATGCATTGGATGTGGCCACCGAAGGCCACTGATAAGCTCTGTTGTAGTAGTTCTGGGGGGTGTAAAGATGCAAGCAAGGCAGCTGTGTAAAGAAATGTGAATAAAAGGAGGGGGTGAATTTGGTTAACAAAGGAAAGGAAGAGATAAAGAACTTCCAACTGTCACAGGGTGAGGGAGGGCTTATGTTCAGTTAGTTCAAGTTTTCTTTGTAGGATGAAAGGGACTTTTGTGTATGTTTTTTAAGCTCTGGGGAAAGCGGGCCATCTGAAAGAGAAACGATGAATTTGAAACCTCCCTGTCTTCCATGACCTCCTTAGTCCCCAAAGCCACAAAGGGCTTGAAGAAATATATATTTTCCTTGATACAAGGAGGAAACTGTCGATGGTACCGACCCACCACAAGGAAGTCAATGCTGAGAAATTATGGCCCCTACTGTGTCCTTCTTTCCTTGAACCAGGCTACAACTTCTCACCACTTTTCATAGCCTGGGCCTCTCGTGCATTACCGGATTTCAAGGCGTTCCACCAAAGACGAAGCACCAATGTCTATCATGAGAAGTCCAGCCATTGGAACTACTTTCGGTTTCTGAGGAGCGCCTTCCTCCCTCTTATCTCCAGGCCTCTCTCCTTCCCCTCCATCTCAACTGGCTACTCAGACTGGAGTTCCCAGTATAGATACCCTTCCCTCGTGTTCCCGCCAGCATGGTGCTCATCACGCTAAACTATAGATTCCTACTTGCAGTCCTTGCTTCCCCCACTAGGCTAGGAGCTCTGTGAAGGTAGGTACATCTTGTTCTCTCTGTGTCCCCGATACCTAACACATAGGAAGGCTCACTCCATGTGTGTTGCCATGAATGAATAAACAAATGGATACATTCCTTATCCCTTTTCATCCTGATTCTCTTCGTGAGGAAAGAAGACCCAGGCAAAGCATCAGACCTGAAAAGGTGCTAAGAGTCGCTTTAGGTTATGAGCTGTTTCTCTCTAGATGCTAATCCTTAGCTGGAGACTTGGGCTGTGAGCAGCCTGCAGACTTGGAGGCAGTGAAGACTACATCATAAAACCGTCCATTAAACTTCAAAGGGAGAAAAAGTAAAAACATGAATAGAGCTAATTGCCGGCTGCCACAAATTCGTTCCTGGGCATTATAAATGGTTTAATAGTCAATCTAGATATCATTGCGATAGGTTGGTGCCATATATAAAGACAAACAGACAGATGCAGAGATAACTGACAGAGCCTGTGACCTCATCCAGTCACAGCTCCATTGCCTAAAGGGAAGAAATTTACCAGTTCTGTGTGTTTGGCATAATTATCTGCCACGAAGTAGCCAAAAATGATTCTCTTGTTCAGCAATTACATTACCTAAAGACACCCAGTCTAGGTGAAATAGACACAATTGCTTTCCTGGGCTGGGAGTCAGGATTCCTGGATCTGAAGCAACCAGGTGTGTGCCCGTAAGACAGCTGCCTGTCTCTATTACTCACTACGTTTGTTATAATACTTGGGACTATGCATTCACTTATTCACGTATTCAACACGTATTTATTAAGCACCTACTGCATTTTTGGCACAATGCTGGGTGTTGGAGATACAGAGAGGAGTAAGATCAACTGTGACTTTATCACGGTCCACTATAAAGGTATGCAGAGAAACCAAAGGAACACAACCAGACAATGCTGTTGAGATATGCACAGGTGCTATAGGGGAGCAGGGGAATATGCATAGATTTTGTAGGGGGACAGGGGAGGTAGGCACAGGTGCTAAGAGGGGGGTAGAGGAGTATACACAGGTGCTGTAGGGGAACAGGGGAGATATGTAAAAGTGCTGTAGAGGGTCAGGGGAGTTATGCCTGGTGATGTAGGGGGGGCAGAGAAGTATGAACAGGTGCTGTAGGGAGGCAGGGGAGGTATGCCTGGTGATATAGGGGGGGCAGAAGAGACATGCCCAGTGATGTAGAGGGACAGGGAGGTATGCCCAGGTGCTGTAGGGGAACAGGAGAATAGGTGAGTGAAACTTTCCTAGGAGGAAAACAGGTGAAAACTTGAGAGGAGGAGATCTTTGAATTGAGCTCTAAATAATTAGTAGGAGTTTGCCAAATAAAGAAGCAAGCGCTTTCAAAATAACAGGCACGGTGTATCAGAGATACATGAAAAAGAAATGTTTAGGAAACTGAGTGTCTGGGGGGTGTGGTTAGAATCTAAGGGACCTATTGGGGTCAGTTAACTCCTGGGGAGGTGTCTGGGCATCCTCTTGTAGGCTCGAAGGCTGTGGTTCTCAAACTCCAGGGTGCACCAGCATCACCTAGGAGGCTTGTTAGAATACCAACTGCTGGACCCCTCCCACAGAGTTTCTGACTGAGTGGGTCTGAGGCCTCGGGATCTGCATCTCTATCGAGCTTCCAGGTCCGAAAACACTGCTAGTCCTGGGTGCACACTTCGGGAAGCACTGTACTAGGGAGCCTGCCCTTCTGTTGCTTGTATGAGCTGGTGCTACCCAGAGCAGCTGGAAGGAGACAAGCCGAGAGCACAGAGGCATCCAGGGGGCTTATAGGGGCTCCTAGAAATAAAACTTCTGTCAACTTTCATTAAGTCAAGGGACTTCAGTTCATCTAAGTCCTGATGTTTATTTCTTTTACTAGCCTGTTCCTGGTGCCTGAAATTTTTACCATGAGAGCTCTCTTCATATGGATTATGAATTGCTTCCTATTTCAGGGCAAATACTTCTGGAAGGGGCAGCACATGAAATTGCTATCAGCCGTTTACTATACAGCGTTGATTTAATGATGAGATCCTTTCTACACCCACATCAGATGAGACAATGATGATAGTTAATGCTCTGGGAGGGAACATCCACTCCAATCCCAGCTGTGTTGCACCCTGATGGCAGGGCACTATCTACGTCACTTCGCCTCCCTGAGTCTTAGTCTCAGGCTCCTCCTTGGCTAAATGGGAGGTAGTAACAACATTTGTTTTGCTGTGTTTTGGGTGCCTGCACTGAGTGAGAGAATGTTTAAGAGTTCCTGGAATATATCAAGGGCGAAACAGAAATGCTAAAAGATAAATGTGTACCCGCACACACATTTACACAGACATATTGACAGACACACCTTTTAGCATACTGAAAACTCCAGAAGATTCTTAATGAATCCAAGAGCTCTGTCAAGCCTGTTGGTTATTGCTGTGTCTGTGTGTGTGTGTGCAAGACAGAAAGAGAAAAAAGATGGGAAGGTGGGAGTGAGACAGAACATGTCAAAGTGGAAAGAGGAGGCTAATATTCATTCCAGTTTTACGTTTGGACTTCTGGTCTCCTTTCCACTAACATTGTACATTTTTAAACTGAAACAGATTAGGACTTAGAAATTTCACAGTTGGGTATTTCTCCTTGCTATCAACTGAGAATTCTTCCTGGGGCCTTTTGGGACTTCCTGGGCTCTCTGTGGGATATTTCCTGGGCTTTCCACAAGCCCAGGAACAGTTGGTATCGATTAGGCTCAGACTGAATGCACTCAATCCCTTTAAACAGATTCACGTCTAGCCAGTTCTACAAAACCTTTCCTTTAACCTCAGTGTCATTCTCTACCTCCTGGACACTGACAGGCTGGGTTTAAAGAACTCCTTTAACTAAATATGATTGAAGTTTTCCTTTCATCAGGAAGGGCTGCAGAGAGATGTAACATGTTATTCTGGAGTGTGTTGGCAGACGCACCCTGGAAGGGCAGGCTATCAGCTTACCCACAAGTGAACAATTACCCGGGTGGCGTGGTTAATCTCACCAACTTCACCAGGGCAAAAGAAAAACAACCCTCTTGTCCCAAGGAAAAGAAAGGAGACATCTACCAATTTGTAAGAGGATAATTTCCTAATTACCCCATGAAGGTTGTTATTTCTGGTGAGGCCTTCAATCAGGTTGAGGAGGGTGAAATCTAATCCTTCCTTTAGTGATGAAAAATGTTATTGCAGGATTAGATTTTCAGGTCCTGTCTCTCTCTCCAGCCGAAGGAAGAATTTGCTAATTTCCCCCAGGGTAGCTGTGGAGGCAGCCCATGTGGGCAGGGGAGGTCCCCAAGCAGAGAGACCAGGCCTGGGAGCGTTTCACGTTGGTCACAAGGTGATGGTTTAATGACTTGGAAAACCTCCCTCCTCAGCGTCAGGAGGTCCTAGCAGAATACATGACTCATAGCAGAGAACCTCTGAAGGTTTTAGAAATGAAGCCTCCCTCAGTTTTGAACAACCCTTAAATTCCCCTCAAGGCATCTTGTGAAAAAAAGAGGGGTGTCTTGGTCGTGATCATCAACCCATAACCAGTCCCCAGCCATACTCGGGACACTCCCGGATTGCTGCCTAATATTCAGGAAAAGAAACCAACATTTCTGTAAGACCTACCACGTGTTCTAGGGGATCCTTGACTTCTAGGGTCTCCTTGACTTCCCAACAACTCTGTGGGGTAAATGTAACAGCTACTATTTGAAAGTGGAGAAATGGAAGCTCCAAGTCTAAATTCCCCAATGGAGGAGCAAAGCAAGAGCGCAGGTTTCACCGAATCTTACCCAATGCTTCCAGAAGGGGGAGGCCGCCTCGGTAGCTCTCCGTAGGCAGCGCCCTCGGCTTGAGGCTTGACAGTCTCCCGCGCTCTGTCAGTTGTGGGCTAACAGGAGACCCGGGAAACAAGCGGGTTAAGGGGAGGGGGGGGCGGTTAGCCAGGGGTAGCAGGGAAATAAAGGAGGTACTTTGCTAATTTCCCCCAGGGTAGCTGTGGAGGCAGCTACCCTGTGGAGAACGGCTGACTCAGGACCGACAGCAAGAACAGCCGAGTAGGTGAGATGTGGCTTTTTTCCCCACTCTCTCCGGTTCCAGAATGGTCTCCCTCCACCTCTGGGATCCACTCACTAAGACAGCAACGATTTATTAAGCACCTCCAGTGTACCAAGTACCCTAAGAGGCATTGTGGCCATAGCAGTGAACAGTCAAACACAAACTCCCCCCAAATGGAGCTTACATTCTAGGGGTTTCCGTCCAGGGGCTTGGGGCTGTCTTTCAGGCTACTTGGAATTCTCCGTTAGGATGTCCCCTTCCGATTTCTGTTCACACGCACACGAGCGGACACGCGGGGACACAATGGGCTCATATGCCTACACAGTCCTTCTCCAGCGCACCGGCACGCACCAGCGCGCACGCGCCCGGCCGCGCCTTGCAGCCCCCCTCCCAGGCTTACACCTGCACCCGCGCGGACAACGTGTGCACGCACGCCCTGCACGCCCCGCCCCCTTGCGCCCTCCCTCTCACGCCAGGTGTCTGTTCGGAGGTGCGTGCGGTGTCCCCGGGGCGGCAGGCGCTCAGAGGGCGGTCTCACGGCGGCGCCGGCGATCCCCGAGAAGGGGAGGGAGGAGGGGTCGCAGAGCCCCGCAGCCAGGGACGCTGGAGGCTTCTTCTCCACCGGCGGGGCAGGGCCCGGTGCCCCGGGGCTGTGTGGGTCCCTCCGGGGGCGGGCGGGGCGGCCCCCTCCTAACCGCCCCCCTTCCAGGCAGGGCCTCGCTGGACGGTGACTCCCTTCTCAGCAATGATTGCGAGCCCAGCCCGACGGGAGGAGAGAGGGCAGGCGTGCCCGGCCGGCCGTGGGGCTTGGGCAAGGCACAGGTGGAAAACTATTATCAAGATCTTTGGAAACAGCCTCAGCCCTGGGTCTGTGGCAGAAACTTGGACTCAGTGGCCTGAAACCGGGCCGAAGAGCAGTGTCAGGAAGTGCGGGCCTGTCCCTGGGGGTTGATGGACTAAATGCTCCTTCTCCCAGGGCCTCTCAGCATGTTGTTTGTTTCCAACCCTAGCAACTGCTTTCCGTGGCTCCTCACAGGCTGCGCAGAAGGGCCAGGTGATCATTACTTTCTCCGGCTCACGCTTTCATGGATGACCTCAATCTGAGGCCGCTCCTTACCGGGCCACTTTGTTTTCTTGGGTCAGTGAGCCCTTTTGAGAAGTTCTTTCAAGGCCCTTCCACCTTGCTGGCTTCTCAAGGAAGAGAAAGAGGAGAGTGGCAAAACCAGCAGGGAACCCCGCCCCCTTCCCCCCAGGACAGCGACCTTCTTTCAAAGAATTGGCAAGTTGGAGGGCTAGTTGGAGGGCATCTGTTAGGATCCCACAACGTCAAGGTGCGGTCTGCTTTGCGGGTAGGTGGGCCCCAGGCAGCATCCTCCTGTATCCTGGACAGATCCGTGTCAACAACAAGAGAGTCACCCAAATCTGGTTCACCCTCCCCTGCAGGGCAGAAGGGAGTTCCAAGAGCAGAGAACTCTGTCTTTATCCTCTGCCCAGAACTTAGTTGAAGAGGTAGAGAGACAAAGCAACTCCTGCTGCTCTCTGCAAGGAGAGATGGGCACTAGCTCCTGGGAGAGCTTGGAAGGGCATTTCTTCTCCAGGGAACCTGAGCTGGGAGCTCCTGACTCTGGAATTTGAGGGGAGAATGGTCCTCATCACCCGCCTATGAGCACTTGGCCCTGGGACCTCCACTTACCCTCCCTTTGAATCCTCATTCTATTCAGTAGCTCCTATCATCCCTGTTTTACAGAGGAGGAGAGAGTTTCAAAGGGGGTAGGTAGCTTGCCAAGGTTCATACTGGGCTATCAATGCGGGAGGCCAAATAAGGACTGACTGGACCAACTTCAACTAGCTGTATTACCATCCGGAATTCATTTTCCTGGTTCTTGCAAAGCAGGAGAGACATTTGGGAATAAGGATGGACTCGCTCTGGTCCAGTCACGCCAGTTTGGCCTCTGCTCCATAAACAGTCCTTGGTGTTTTCGACCTCCTAGATTTCTCTCACATAGTTTACCGGTCTTGGAATGCCTTCCATCAGTGTGACTCCTACACAACCATCAAGGCCCAGCTAAAGAACCTCTTCCTGCATGAGCCTTTCCAGGCCCCTCTAGCTTTTGTCTTCATTTATACTCTAACTTTTACTTTCTGTGCTGTAAATTTTTTTTTAAGATTTTATTTATTTATTTGAGATCACAAATAGGCAGAGAGGCAGGCAGAGAGATTGGGGGAAGCAGGCTCCCCCTCTTTGCTGAGCAAAGAGCCAGATGCAAGGCTTGATCCCAGGACCCTGGGATCATGATCTGAGCTAAAGGCAGAGGCTTAACCCACTGAGCCACCCAGGCGCCCCTGTGCCGTAAATCCTAACCATTGTTATATCACCTTCTTTTATAATTCTTTCGTTGTTTCAGTTTCATTTGCCTTATTTTACCAGCCAGACAGATCTCTATAGGGGCCAGGACCATGGCATAGCCATTTCCCTTATATACCCCTGGTTTCCAGCATGGTGTTGGATGCAAAGTCGCACTCAGTAACTCTTGTTTGGCTAATTGACCAGACACGTATGAAACCAGCCCAGTGTGGGCCAAGGAGCTTTTGTGACAAGACCTTGAATGGTGGCATTTTGGGGCTTGTGGCCATTAACCAGCTAGCAGCAGCTCCCCCTGGCTGGGCAGCTTGCCTGCCTGGTTCCTCCTGACCATCAGGAAAGGACGTACCTGGATTACCTGAGAAAGAGAGACAGAGCTGGATTGCTCTCTCTGTTTGCACTAAGACACCCAAGGACATCTTAGACCAGGTGCTGCATCTTTAACACCTTGCTATGCGATGATTGAGGATAACTAAATGAAATTCAAACAGCTAGCTCCGTGACAGAAAAGATCTGGTCTAAAATTGAGGTAGAATACACAAAAACAACCAGAAGGCAAATGATTGCTTTTTGTTTTTTTAAAGATTTTATTTATTTATTTGAGAGAGAAAGTGTGAGCATGAGAGAGAGAGAAAGAGAGAGAGAGAGAGATCACAAGCAGGGGGAGTGGTAGAGGGAGGAGCAGATTCCCCACTGAGCGGGGAAGCCTGATGCTGGATTTTGGAGTAGTTCTGTGATTCACATTGAAGGTTTTGAGACTCTTGGAACACATGATGTGCGGCCAACTCTCCTTTCCTATTGTCCTGTCAGCATCTATGAGCTCTCATCCCTGACCTTTGCAGCTTGTAATGTGTTTCCACATTCATCGTCTCATTTATTCTTCACAGAACTTTGAGAGGAAATAATAGTAACAACAACAACAGTGTTGACAAAATGCCTGAATTTATTTAATAACTACTATGTACCGGGCACTGTTCTAAGGACTTTATATATATTGATTTATTTGTTCCCCCATTTTGCATATGAGAAACTGAGGCACTGAGGGTAAGGTTTCCGACCTGTACAGTCTTCCACGTGGTGAAGTCTGCACTTGAACCCTGGTCTTCTGATCGACTACCTGGCAGAGAGATGGATGACTGCCAGGTCCCCTTGCCTCAGGCCTGTGGCCTCAGCCGGTGCTCATTTCTTTCACTCAGTACTTCCAGGAAACTTTCTTGCGCTGGTCAGTAGGAGAGCCCCAGCTTCATTCCTAGGGAAGGTGCAGTTGCTGGGGCTGGTGTCCCGGGCTCAAGGACAGAGACACCAGAGAACTGGGCTTAGAACTAGTGCTTGCTCTGCCACTAGCTAGCCAGCTGTGAACTTGGTCAATTCCCGTAATCCATCCCTTCAAGCTAAAATATCTTCATCCCTTGGCTAGGAATGATATTCCAGAAATATCTGACAGGGGGCGCCTGGGTGGCACAGTTGGTTAAGTGTTTGTCTGACTCTTGATTTCAGCTCAGGTCATGATCTCAGGGTCATGGGATCGAACCCCGCATAGGGCTCCCTCCTCAGTGGGGAGTCTGTTTGAGATTCTCTCTCTCTTCTCCCTCTACTTTTCTCCAAACTCTCTCTTCCTCTAAAACAAATAAATCTTTAAAATAAAAAACAAAACAAAAATACTCGACAGGGTTGATGTGAAGATCCAAGGAGATGACGTAGATAATGTTCCCTCATGTCCCCTTTTTCCTGGATGGATGCAGGGTTTACTGATGTTGGATTGATACGTTTATCCTCCTGAAAGTAAGGAGGCAGGGGCTCTGGGAAAGGAACGTTTCCTCTGGTTATCATCTGGGGGGACGGCCTGTCTTCAGACTCGAAGTGGGAACTCCAGAAGTAGGTCTTGGCGGGGAGAGAGTTCTCCAGGATCCCAACTTCTTTCTCTTCAGCCTCGACCCTGAGGATCCTAGACAGGTTAGAGGGTGCTCCTTGGAGACAGTTGGGGCTGGACAGAGAGGCCTCCCTACAGTGGGCCACAAGGAGCAGAAGTCACCCTCTGACTTCTTTGCACATTCCTATGACTTTATGTTCCCTTTTGTTTTTCCTTGCTTGAGTTCCATCTTGTTGCAGAGCTCTAGCCTGGTCTCAGCCATACCACTGAGGAGAACAGTGGCCCCAAGTCTGGGCCTCATGCCCACCAGCCCGGTGTGGTACCAGCTGTGTGCAGTGGTGGAAATATCCCCAAGGCAGGCATGAATCAAGATTCTTGAACCATGAGTCTTACTGAAAGAAAGAGATGCACGGAGTAAGGAAACTAGCACTGAACCCGGACTCTGCCAGGCAAGGAGCTTTGCGGGCATTTTCTCACCTAATCTTGACATAACCTATAAGGGAGGTGTCTGGGGAAAGTCAGCCTCACAGAGGTCAGCTGACTTGCCCCAGGCACCCTGCTAGTGTGTGGCTGAGCCAGGATCCCAAACAAGGTGTGGGGAACTCCCGTGCCCATGCCCTCCACACACGGTGCTGAGTGCCTGGGATGGCATAGCCTTCTGTGGCTCTTTGTTTCTCCCTGAGAGAAGGGGAGTGATGTTTACTTCACCGGCTGGGATGGTGAGATCGTTATCATCCCCAGAAAACACATCTTAAATCCCTAATTGTACATGGCACCAAGGAAAGCGCTGAATAATTTGGGATGCAGAAATAATTAAATAGAGTACACAGACAGGCTTTCTGCCCTCTGGGAACAGAGGCTCTCCAACTTTTGAAGACGGCACAATGGCCCCAAAGCCCAGGTCGTGGCTGCCATTCTCTGAGGCCAGTAAGCCTCTCACCACAGGGGCAGATGGCACCTGCCCCCTTAGTGAAGGTGTGTCCAGTCTGGCTTGGAGGTAAGAGGGTCTTTACAAATCCGTCTCCGCTTATGGGAAGTGCCTCTGAGAGCCTAGGACTGTGGAGACAGAGGTGGGTTCGAGACCTTCTTATCAGCCGTGGAAACTGGTACGGGTTCCTTCTCCTCTCCAAGTTTCAGTTTCTCATCTATGGAATTGGATGGGTGGGGATTCCATTCTCTTAAATGAGATAATATATGTAACAGCCCTTAGCACAATGTCCAACATGTAGTAGGTTCTTGGTCAGGAAGTGCTCTCATTACTGGGGTTGAATAGGTAGCTTGCACTCCGAATGGATTTTAGGGATGAGGGACTTTTGTGGTGAGGAGAAAGGGGAGACTTTTGATTGCACTGTGGAGAGACACCTCTTTCCTACCCCCATGGCTCTGTGGTTGTCCCAAGGCAGCAACACCTTTGTGTTTCTTACCCACTCCTACTCCTGAGAGGCTTTCTGGAGAAGTCACTCCAATGTCTGTCTCTTAGTCAATGACCGATCTTTGATTTCTGTTCCAGAGAGATGGGAGGCTCTCTTCAGGCTAAAGGCACAAAGGAAAATTGAAATGCAGTACACCAGAGCTTCTCCTGAACTGCACACAGTAGGAATACAATAAATGCGGACTGATTGGGAATCCACCTGGGGCCCTTGTTTCCCTAGATCCGCGCTGGGGTCTGCTGTCCCGACCGTAACTGCTGAGGGGCTGCCATGGCAGGTGGAATGTTCCAAGATATTGTTTTCGGCCTGTGAGTGTCCCCAGGGGGCACACCCCTGACTCACTCAAAGCTGGACATGGAGGGAGTGACCAAGGGCACACGCTGCAAAAAATCTCTTTTGTTTCTTCTTGGCAGAGGCCCTGCACAACACCAGCTCATGCTTAATGGCTTGTCAGGGGAACAAAACCCACAGAACCAAAGGAGAAAAAGATTAAACTCCTAATAAAACCAAACCCAAATATCACCACCCTCCCTGTCCTACCCAGCCCTCACTTTACACTGTGAGCTGTCTGCTAGCTAGTTCCCCTCCCAGGCAAATAATATTTATTCCATGAGGCCCTGACACACCGGGCCAGAACAAGACAATGCTTGATTGTTTCTTCCTTCCCCCTGCGGCAAACGATGGGTTGGAACGAAAGACGTGAAAAGGGAAAGGAGCAATATTGTTGTTCTTCTCATGAGACCCGGCTCTGTGAGCTGTCAAAACAAGCCTCAGATAAGGGCGAGGGGTGGGGAGAAGGGGGTGGCCTGGGGGATTAGTGCCGCTACTCCCCAACCTGCTCGGAAAGTTTCGCTCTTTCGCCAAAGATGCTGGCAGATGTGACCACATACATGGTTTTGCTTCCATTAACCAGGAGAGTCATTAAGTCCTGGAGCTTAATGAGGCTCTGCAGAGCCCAATCGTCATTCCTCGGTGGAAAGTGCCAGTTCATTGCTTGTAGATCAAAATCCTGGAGATCATGACTAAGTCAGAGGGGAGCTTTTCTGGCATTAGGGATTGACAGCCGACCCTAATGTGACCCCACGCTGCAAAGGAGTCTTGCGTGAGTCAAAGGCTCCGGCCCCTCTGACCAGTCTGAAGGTGGTAAGTGAGTGACCCCTCTCTTGGCTTGGGTTGGATCGCCTGTTTCTCTGGGATCTCAGCTGGGGTTTGGGCCTGAAGGGTCCAGAAAGATCTCTTATCGTTATCGGTATCCATCAATGAGGTACTTGTTGAAGGCTAAGACAGTTGGTATTGTCCCAAAGGTCAGTCCCCTCTTCATCAGACAATCGCCACCATGGGCTAGGACTAGGGGTTGGTTCTATTATCTTTCCTTGAAATTAGGGATTTTTTTTCTATTTTTCTTTTTTCTCGGAGTAGTGCCTAGCACAGTGCTTGTAGAATATTTATAGGGAGGAGGGAGGCAAATGAGAACCCCAGGGCTCACCTCCTTTCTCCTCCCTTGGGTGGGAACCCACCTGGGGAACTCTGCGACGGTTGGGAGTGGCTCAACCAGCCAGGGCGCGGACACCATGAACTCAGGAGAGCAAAATGAAGACTCACTTGGAGCCCAGTACTCATCAGCGATTCAAAGCTTTCATTTATTCTAACTGACTTAATTTTCACAATTACTGAAGGGAGGAGAGGAGGGATTACTATCTCCATTTTGCAGATGAAGAACCCCAGGTTTAGGAAGGTTTACTGACCTCAAAGCCCATATCAAACCCCAAATCCCATATCTGATTCCTAACACTCTTTCCACGCTTACTCCATGAGCTCTCTCTCTTGTAGGGCCTAGAAGGCAGGCACTGTTGAACTCAAGGACTTAGCATCCAACCTGGTCTTTGTCCACTTGCCAGTGTCCCTGTTCACTTGTCAGGACTCAGCCGGACGGCCCCTCTTGCTCAGAGGCCTGGCATTGGAAGGGAATCAAAAGAAAGAAAACAGCCAGGGAGCCTGTGTCCTGGTCTGTTTTGCTGAAATCAGGCAGTGGTTAGGAGCGTGAAAAGGTTGGGGCTGATGTCGTTCTCAATAAGGAAGTGTTTTCCTTCCTTAAATCTGTCTTCTCAGCAATTTCACTCTTGTCTCTCCGGGCTGAACTGGAGGGATTGACGACATCTGCACGGAACCATGAGCATGAACAGTGGCAAAGGGTACAGGACATTTGCCAAATGGGGGAAGGAGGATTTAAAGGATGAGCAGCAGCTCCCAGGAAGACTTGGCTCCCCATAACTCCAGCAGGGGCACATGCAGCCTCATGGATGCCCAGGGGTTGGCTAGCATTCTAGAAACGTCGTTCCTTGCGGGAACTGTGATAGGCTCTGTGATCCAGGACTGGGGACAGTAGACCCTAGCTGGAAAACCTGCGATAACTGACAGTCTGGCTTATCCCCTGTGGGATTACTCAGCCTATAAAAGTCCTATTTATTTGTTAAGGGAGGGGCAGATCCATAGCCCATCTGTTGACACCTGGACCGCAAAGGAGAGGGAGCTGCACCACTTTGCCCCTCCCAGTGCCCTGGAAGCCACCCTCCCTGCCAAGCTGATGTGCTTGCTGAGAAGAACACCTGGTGGGTGAGGGATGGGAGAGCCTCCCACTGGCAGCTACCACCTATGCCGAGAGCCCATTGTCACTCAGTGGAGTGCGAAGCCCAGGCAAGAAGCCTGAGAACACTGTTCCAGACAAGTTTTTTATGGGTTTTTTTTTGTGCGTTTGGTTTTTTGTCTTATTTTAGATACCCACCCCAGAGTAGGCCCGACCTTGCCGGCGAGCCCAGCTTCACCAGCTCTCCCTGAAATGTACCACTATTTCTTTCCATGGCAGTGTTCATTTTCTCCAAGACCAAAGGAGTAGAGGATCCAGGAGGCTTCCCGTCTCAGATTACAGGTCTGAGCAATCAATGTTCACCACCCCTTCACCTCTGGTTTCCTTATGCCATTTCAGCTCAGATAACAGGAAAGTGCAGGGGGAGATTAGCTCCTGTTTGAGGTGGTGATCACTTAGTGTCAAGTAATTACTGTAAGAACTCTTGGCATTTAGATAGAGGGTTAATACTTAAGATACACAGGCTATGGGCCTGGCTCTGGTATGACCCCCCTACATGACCTTGAGCAGCGAGTTAGTCTTTCTGGATCGCCATATTCTCACCAGGCAACAAAAGAAATTGGACTGATGCTTTCCCAGGGCTTCTTCCAACTCCAATATTTTATGACCTCGCAACAACTAATCTCAATACTGATGTCCTTATTTACAAAGAAAATGCTACTGATACACCTCAGGTAGGATGTGTGTTCTGAGTTGGTTTTCGGTTGTGCTGTTGGATCTGTGGGGCTCTGCCTCCACACTGGCCCTGTTCCCTTAGTTTGTCACAGTTCCACACAAGAGGGCTCGCCCGTGGCCTCTGCTGTGCTCTGGAGTCCCACCCAAAGGCCACAATAGGGCTGGGAGCTCTGGATCCCAATTCCCACCTCAGGAACTGACTTGCTGGTTGGTTTTGGGCAAGACTTGGCTTCTCTGAGTCTTCTCCACCCAATGGTATAAATAATGCACCCCAGGAAAGCACTTTGGGATGCTTCAGTGGAAGGAGCCAGAGGAGCATGAAGCAGCCTCATTGTGGAGGCTGAGTATGTAAATCCCAAAGCCTTTGGGAGCCAGTGGCCCTTTACTAATGGGTGGCACACTCAGCGGAACTTTGTTAATTTCCCAGTTTGCACAGAACCAAGGCCTCCTGGCAGATGCTGGGTGACTTGTTCGCATGCCTTATGAACTTGGATCGAGGCACTCTCTTTCTGGATTAGTTCTGAGCTGGGTTTTGAAGCATCTTACTGGGATAGTGAATGGCTTTGAAATGCATTTCAGTGAGCTCTTTATAACCTCACCCATCAGGCCTGGAGGAACTGTGCTTCCTTCCACCGACTCAGCTTGGCTGCCATGCTGGAGGCTGCTGAGTCATCCAGGCAAGGCCCGTTACCTGCCAAACATGGCTTTCCTGGACCCACCTTTCCGGTGTAATGAACCTACAGGATTAATCTTCGAGCTCCTCCCTTTTATCTTCATTTCCCCCCTTCCCATCCTCCCAGCTCCACCCTACCCCCCAGCTTCTGCTTCCCAGGTGGGGACTCGTAAGCCAAGAAGGGAGAGCAATTCACAATATGGTTCATAATGTCTTATGGTAATTAGTCAATAAGGATGTTCCATCAAGGAATATTTAAACATTCTTTAAGTCTCTGGAGATGAGTGCCAGCTTCTTGATCTCCCTGTGAATATTTACACAATGGAGAACACTATGTATAAATTAGTGAACACTATGTATAATAGAATAGAACACTATGTATAATAGAACACTAGTAGATCACTAATAGATCACTATAAATCAGTGAGACCACATACCAGTGTCTGATCACGTATTACAAACTTGAGATGAATTCTAGAAGAATGCAGTAATAACCCACAATATCAATACCATAAATAATAACATTAGGATGGAAGTCTTTGATTCATGTTGGAGTTGATTGGGGCTGATTTTTTTTTTTTCCATAACAAAGCACATGGTTTCACTTTAGAACCTCTTAAGAGCAACCCAGAAATAAATACCATTCTCCCCTTTATGTCTCTATAGTTTACAAATATAGAGTGAGCTTTGGAATCAGTCAGATTACATCATCATCTCTATTTTGCTGATGGTTAATTGTGAACATGTTACTTCTGTGAGTTTTAGCTCCTTTGACTATAAAATGGCAATATAATATCTACCTCACAGATAGGTGAAGTTCAGTTTAAATACATATAGATGTAAATTGCCTGGTATGATATCTGGCATAGGAATAGACACTAATAGAATTTGCATAATTAGCAGTACTGATATGGTAGAGGGGGGTTGGCAGTCACAGATGCAATAGAATTCCCAAGGATAGGAGTGGGAAGAACTGACCCCCAGCCTTCTCTCCTTGCCCTTAATCTACCTGTCGGTAAATGACCTGTATGATTGGTCTATCCTGGGTTCATGTCTTCATTTAATAGTTTTTTATTGAGTGCTCTCTAAGTTCTAAGCAACAAAATCTCTGCCCTCATGGGGCTTTTGTACTAGTGACTTTGGGAGAAAAACCTCTGGATCACTCCAGATTGAATATAGCGCTTTCTTATTGCCCATCTCTATCGCTTTATGGTGTCACCCTACACTGTCTCCAGCACAACCCACTCAGGTCAGAGTAAACTGAGCAGCTCAAACCCTGCATAGACATCCACCAGCCACTAGTGATTTTCTCCTTATTGTCGGGAACTAGCCAGTTTTCCTTCTAAGGTTGTTTATCCTTTTTCTCAGAGTGGAAGGAGGACTTCCCTCATTAAGGAGGGTATGAATTCAGACTTCTTCCTAGTAGCTGGGACGGGGAGCAGACTGAGAATCACTGGACCACTTTGGGCTGAAGTTGCCATATGACTCAGTGCCTTGTTTTCCCCTTTCACAGTGGGTGATGGGGAAGCGAAAGGTACTCAACGAAGAGGAAAAAGCTAGAAACTTCTGAGGTAGGTGATAATGGGATGGAGGTCAGGGGACAGGGACAGAAAGTTAGATTTGTAGAGCTTGGGATCCATTTGAAGTCCCTGCTCTCTTGGAAATAGATCATGAAGTAATTTAATAAAAAAAATCAACTGTATTTGGGGGCCTGGGTCACTCTGTCTGTTAAATGTCTAACTCTTGATTTTGGCTCAGGTCATGATCTCAGGGTTATACGATCAAGCCCCATGTCAGGCTCTGAGCTCAGCAGGGAGTCTGCTGGAGATGCTTTCCCTCTCCCGCTGCCCCTGATTACATGCATGCCCTCTCTTTCTAATAAGTAAGTCTTTAAAAAAATATAGTTGTATTAAAAAAAAAAAACAACATTGTAGTTTCAGGTAATCATAGCCAGGTGTTTCTTTCTTCGGGTCTCAAGCATGAATGCTTGTCTGTTGGCTGTTGGTGTGAGTGGGGGGTAGTCCTGTCAAGGGTGGACAGTGACGAGATGGCGGGAACTCGTTTGACACCAATATGAACCCTTCACCTAGAACTCAACTCAACCCCAGGGATTTCTGAGCTGTCGAAGAAAGTTTGAAGACCTTCCTTGCTTAATCAGGCCCTGCTAAGCTTCCTTGAGGCAAAATAAGGAAGAAGGGGTAGTGAATTTCATGTCTTTGTGTGAGAATGTATAATTTCCAAAAGCAACAGCCCTTCCTCCAAAAAAATGTGTAACCAAAGATAAAAAGGTTCTCTGCTTTATAAAATGAGCGCAAAAAAATCCCTCCTCGTATCCTCTTCCAACAAAAATACTGACCCCTCGTTTACAGAAATTTGAGGATCTCCATGGCCTAGCAGAGTGACAATATGCACAGTAGTTTAAATATATCTGTTAAATCAAATTAGGTTTAACTGGTTCCGCCCATCTCCTTTCTTTGTTATCTGTCATTTATTTCCAATATGCAGGCAGTGGGAGCTGCTAGACACTCAGAGATGATCTGTCTCAATGCCCATAACAGAACAGCTCCTGTTTCTCTGACTTGATATCCACAGGAACAGCAGACTACAGGAAATGCAGCCTTAACTGAGCACCAATAATTAAGGACTTAGCGAGCTCTTTCTGTTTTACCAACCCTTAAGTCACAGTCTACGACTCATTCCTTGGCCCATTTTCTCTCGAATGGTAATTGCTGCTCTTCTCCCAGGTAAGTTTTTCTAGAAAAAAAAGGGTTCAATATTGGATAACTGTAGTCAGGCCAAGAGTACCTCAAGCCCTTAACTCTACTTATTTCAACGGGCACTGCAAATTAACTTCACTAGGACAAAAATGTCGTTGTAAGAAAATTAAGCACATGACATCATCTTTCCCGCAATAGACTGTCATATAGAGAGGCATTACTGGGTAGTGATAAGGTCCTGGAGTGAGACAGAATGAGGTACGGCTCCCTGCTTCGAGTCAGAACTCCTCATGGGACCTTGACAAAGTGAGTTGGCTTCTCCACCCCAACTTCTACATAGGGCATCGTTAGACTTGTGTTGAATAAGACAACGTCATTAGCCATACAGTGTCTAATGATACATAGTGCTTAGTCATTTAAAATCAAGTTATTTTGATGGTCATGATTACAATGAACAGCCAAGCCATATTTACAGACCAACAGGGATTCACATAGCTACACTTGAAGAATTTCTGTTGTGGGGAAAGATAAAAATATTAGCTCCTGTCACAAAAGACCCCATATTGTACAATTCCATTTATATAAACTATACAGAACAGAGAAACTATAGAGACAGAAAGTAGATTAGTGGTTGCCTAAGGCTGGGGTGGTGTGTTATGGCGGATTATGGGGAGTGACCACTAATGGATATAGGGTTTCTTTCTAGTGTGATAAAAATGTTTTAAAGTTTATTGTGGTGATGGTTGCACAACACTGAATATACTAAAAACCATTAAATTGTGAACTTTAAGTTGGTGAATTGTATGGGATGTGAATTATATCTCAATAAAGCTGCTATAAAAATATATTAGCTCCCATTGTTGTTCAGTTAATCCTTACAATAAATAGCCCGTGGTTTCCCACAGTCAAGAAAAATGAGATTAAGATAGGGTAAGCAACATCTGGCCCCTATAATTAGCACAGAGATGGGCCCAGAATTTCCTCCTTACTGATTGACTGATGGGATCTTCTGTTCACCGAATTGGATTAATCATAATCATTGCTTCATTATCCCCCTTTGCCCTTGAAGGCCATCTTTTCTTTTACCTTACTGTATGTATGCATACTAAGTAATATAATAAACCCTTCTGGACCCACTGCCCAAACCACGGCTGGAACATTACCAATAACTTACAGTTCCTGAACTTCTCTTTCTTTCCTACTCCCCATCTCCTGCCCAGAGATAAGCTCTATCCTGAATATTGGGTTTAGCATTTCCTTGTCTCTTTTATTCTTTTTAAAGGTTTCTTTATTTATTTGTCAGACAGAGAGAGAGAGAGAGCAAGCAAGCACAAGCAGGGGGAGCGGCAGGCAGAGGGGAACTCGGACTCCCTGCTGAGTGAGGAGCCCGATTAGGGACTCGATCCCAGGACCGATGGCAGCCGGTTAGCTGATTGAGCCACTCAGGCATCCCCATTTGCCTCTTTTAAAAAAGTACCCCCCCCCCACGCAATATGGGGGAGTCTACATGTTCTATTATTCAGCTTGGCTTAGTTTCATTTTAATTTTGAATAGTTTTCAAACTTTCTAACAAGTCTGTCATGTTGTGTGTGGTCTCCTGGGACTTCAACATGATGCTATTTAGACTGGTCCACATGAACAGTCCCCTACTGCTCTTTTGTTTCCATGCTGCAGAACATTCTGGGTTTTGGGGGGGATTTTTTAGAAGATTTTATTTATTTATTTGACAGACAGAGATCACAAGTAGGCAGAGAGGCAGGCGGGGGTGGGGGGGGGGAACAGGCTCCCTGCTGAGCAGAGAGCCTGATGCAAGCCTCGATCCCAGGACCCTGAGATCATGACCTGAGCCAAAGGCAGAGGCTTAACCCACTGAGCCACCAGGTGCCCCCAAACATCCTGCTTTTTAAGCACCCCACAATATTTATGTGCTTGCCTTCCAAGGAGTATTTAGTGGTTCCCAGGTTGTTGCTATTTTGATAAATTCGACTGTGATAATTTTTTCTTTATGTGTCTCTTGGTATACATGTGCTGAATTTTCTCTTGGGTGTATGCTTACAGAAACTGGATATATACATAATAGATGTGCTGGGTATGCAAACATCCAACTTTACAAGATAGTGCTGAATGGTTTTCCAATTTCCCACCAGCAATGAGAGTGACACCCTGTTCATAGCTAACATTGAGCATCATTAGACTTCTCAGATTTGTCAATCCCATGAGTATACACTAATTTCAGGGGGGTTGAAATGTGCTTTGTCTCTTCCTGATGGTTGGTGAGGTGAGTATCTCTTTATAGATTTATGTGTTTCTTGAAAAAAAAAGAAACTTAATATTTACTTAAAACTTGAAGCAAACCCCAAATGGTCCTTTATTTTCATCTCATTAAGTCCTCCACAGATACAGGCTGCACTGCCTGGTTCCAGATATGTTTGTTGCTTTGTGAAACCCTTCTATATGTTAATTTCCCATTTTTAAATTGAGTTGAGTTTTTTCTTATTCTTAGGAGTGCTTTACATATTTTTGAAACTAATCTTTTGTTATCTGTAGCTATTTCCAATATTGCCTTCAAGTTTGTTGGACACTTTGTTGACAAACAGAAATTCTTAGCTTTAATGGAGTAATACTTGTGTGTCTTTTATGATTAACAATGCTTGTGTCCGGATTAAGAAGTTGGCACCTATCCTGAGGTCATAAAGACATTCACCTATGCATGTCTTCTGAAAGTTTTCCAATTATGCTTTGAGGTTTGTATTCTTAATCCTTTTGGTACTGATTTATAATGACGTGAGACAGCGATCCATTTCCAATTATTTCCAAGTAAAAATGCGACCTTTTTCCAATGAAGGGAAGATTGAAACCCAGATCTAATCAACTTGAAAGACTGTGCTTTTAAGATTTATTTAATTATGTAAAAAAAAAAAAAAAGATTTATTTAATTATGTATTTGAGAGAGGGGGGGAGGGAGAAGCAGACTCCCCACTGAGCAGGAAGTTTGACACAGGGCTTAATCCCAGGACCCTGAGATCATGACCTGAACCAAAGCAGTTGCTTAACTGACTGAGCCACCCAGGTGCCCAAAAAGCCTGTGCTTTGAATTATGATTGTTCCTTGTTGTTGTAAGGAAATAGTAGCACATCATTAGACTGTTGAATAAACACATGCTAGACACTGTGAGAAAAGAAGAAAACGGTACAGTTTCTACCCTCAGTCTACTGCTTATTGTCAGGAGCCGAGGGCTACACTGGGTCCTTCTTTTCAAATGATTTCCCCCCCTACTAAGTTTCATGAACCCATATTCTGGTTCCTCTTTCGGCAATCAGTAGTTCCATAGAGGGGTTTCCATGCTAAGTTCTGGGTTCACTTCTTTATTTCCTGTTTCCTTCATTTCCTGGAGGTGACAGTGACATTGTGGAGAAAAGCATAGGCTCAGAGGCAGACAGACCTGATATTAAGCCTTTGTTTACCACAGGGCAACCTTGGGGAGAGTAAACCCTTTCTGTGTCCTTCTCTGTCCCCGCTCAAAACACAAGTCCTCGGTAGAAAAGGGACTTAACTCACTCATTCACTCCTCTGGTAGAAGTTGGGCCACAGGAGACTGTGGTGGCCGGTCTGACCAGGACCACGGGCATTGTGGAAGGATGGCTTCCAAAAGAGCTGACAAAATGGCAAATGTCCACTACAGCCTCCTAGGGTGATACTATCCTGTCTTGTCTTTTTCCCTCTACTTGGTCTGAGGATCTTCTCCCTTCATCGGGCCTGTGAGCTCCCAGGGGACAGCCGTGGTACCTCAGTTTCTTCCAGAGTTTTCATTTCCAGGGCTGTGTACACAGCAAAACCTTAATCGGTGATGTTAGAATGACCGAGTGACAGAAAGTGTCCTTGTTCTTAGGGTCTTGGCTTTGTTTGAGCTTGATTTTCCAGTAAAACAAAAACAAAAAACAAAAGCCAGCCATCAAAACAGAGAGGAGAGAAAGGCCTTTCTCCACATGCTTTCCCAGGTGCCTAGAGCTGGCTTTGAGAAGCTTGGGTGTGACAGACAAACTCCCACTCGGACCTTAATTGATCACCACCACCTGGCGGGGATGTTTACGGTTTGCGCCTCTCATCTCTTGGCGGGGATAGTTCTCTAGCTCAGCAGGAGTAAGAGGGAACGAGCACATCCACACACAGCACCACCTTTAACTCCACAGCCGATGCAACTCTATATATAGTCATGTAATTAATCAACAAGTGATAAGGTCTCGGGTCCTGCTGCGGCCCAGGGCACTTTGCATTGTCACTGCGTACAATTTTCATCCAAGCTAAACAGAGCACTGGGTGGGGTGCTGTTTCTTGCACTATTTACAGGCCCCTGGGATTTTTCCTTATCCCAAAGGACTGAAGGGAACAGGCTGACCTCAGCAATTTCTGTGGTGAGGTCACAGGTCCTTGCAGGTTGCCGTAGTCTGAAGGATGGCACACGAGGCCACCAGATTTTAAAGATGGGGCTGGGGTTAGAGAAAACGAGAGGTGGAAATGGGGAAACTGTTTCACCAAATTGACAAAGTCATTGAAACATGTTTTGGGATGGTTCCAATTATGTTTCTCAACAGAGCACATTTTTATAGTGTTCCAAATATTGGGAAGAGGCAACAAATGAAAACAATCAGGTGACATCTAAAGTAAAAAATCAGCCCCAATTGACCTTAATTATTGAACTCCCTTGGGCTAACTGGAGTTTGAATGGTCTGCATGCTAGAATCTAACTCAACTTTCTTCTGTCTTACATAGAAGATTCCAGAACTTGACAGTAGGATATCTGGACTTACATCCCCGATGTACCACCTGCTAGATATGTGGTCCTGGGCCAGGAGCCTGGATGTGGTCATCTGAAAAATGAGGACAACCGGGCTTGGCTCTCTCAAAGGTTTGTGTAGAGATGCAAAATGAGTTGATGTGAATAAGCACTCCCTGAGAAGCAGGGATGACTTCGGACACTCAGACCTCACAGTAGGGTCCAGATGGCTCCAAAGCACACCACCATCCCCCTCTCTTCTCTTCCATTCTTTAGTTTTACTCCTTCCTCAAATGTCCTGCTCACCAATTCTCACCATGTATGTCTCTTCCAGATTCCTTTTTTCCCATTCTAGACCTTGATTAGGATTTCCCAAGGACTTTCATGGACCACTAGTCCCCCCAAATGGCCCACAACCAAAGGGGGTTCTAAGGACAAATCAGTTTGAGAAATAACAAACCTCCTTTTAGATGCATAACATAACCTCCTTTCAAGAAGTCAACAGTTCTCCATAGGGCTTTGAGAAGTCTTGCAGGAAGGAAACTTGTCTACCTTTCCTGTCTGATTAGTTAGCAATTTCTTAATTAGTTTGACCACAAACCCATTTTTCAAATACTGCTTATTAACAACCTGCTTCCCCACAAATACAGCTTGGGAAATATCCTGGCTAATGCTGGTAACTATAATGATGATGCCCATTGATTGAATGTTTGTTACATGTCAGTCTCCGTGGTAGCTGTTTATAAATATTTAACTCCCAATCATCCCCATGGGTTGTGTGCCTTACATAAAACCACAAAGTAGACTGACCAAAACTCCAACCTGCCGGAGTGCCTGCGTGGCTCAGTGGGTTAAGCCTCTGCCTTCGGCTCAGGTCATGATCTCAGGGTCCTGGGATCCAGCCCCGCATCGGACTCTCTGCTCAGTGGGGAGCCTGCTTCCCCCTCTCTCTCTGCCTATTTGTGATCTCTCTCTATCAGATAAATAAATAAAAATCTTAAAAACAAACAAACAAACAAACCTCCAACCTGCCTACCTCTGTTTTACAAATAAGAAAATTAAGAATCAAGGAAGATATCCTACCAAAGTCCTAGTGCTAGGAGGTGGTGGAGTTGGACATGACCTAGGCCTTGCACCGAGATCTGTCTAACTTTAAAAGTCCTGACTAATCACTGCACAGGTGGGCCTGACCTGATGTAGGGCCTTTGGACCAGGGAGGCCGCTATGCCATGGCCTCTGATCTAGAGTCCTTGTGATGGAAGATGGCATTGGGTCAGTGAGCAGCCACCCCAGTGGAGGGCCCATAGCAGTCCTGGAACCCATGAAATGGGACAGCTACACCCTCCCACTGGACAGATAGGACACCTCGACTCAAGACATGGAGTGGATTTGACCAATGTGGTTTGGCCAAGATGGCAGCCATGTTGAAACCCAGAGAACTCCAGAATCCGTCCTTGCCACAGGTCTACCCCACCCTCCTGTCTCTGGGGCCATCCTCCTGCATTCAGGTACTCAAAGCTGCTTAGGTTGCCTGGCTGCTTCTCACTCACTGAAACCTCAGGGTGTTGTTGTGGTGCCTGTTGCTAAAAACACTTTGCCAATTTGCATAAGTATGTGACATTATAAAAGTTCTTCAAAGATCTTATCCACATCCCTGGCACACGGCCCAAATGAAATGCCAGGTAGAAAGACAATGTGTGTGTTATTTAAAAAAGAAAGAAAGAAAAATGTTTTCTTGTTTTTTTATTCCCTGTGCAGAAGGGCAAGAAATGGAAATCCAAAGGCACTGCCTGTAACTTGCTTTGTTTTGTTTTGAAATTGTTTAGAGCTATTTTTCTTGTACCTCCTAAGCTGCCTGTCAAATCTTAACAGTGGACTGTTAAGATTATATAAATGAACTTATGTTTTGGAAGGCCAGGTTCTTCACAGGGCGGAAAGAAACCTCAGAGATCCCTGAGTCCAGCCATGTCCTTTCACAGACGTGGAACCGAAGGCCCGGGACCTGGACAAGAGAGTCACCGGCCAGCTGCCCGTGGAGCCCGTGTCGCTGACTTGCAGCCCAGGGCTCCCTCCCACCTTGCCAAAACACTCCAGAGTCAACTGGATGGCTCACCCTTGTTTCTAACAGAAAGAAGCTTGATTCAATGTGACAAGACAAAATCTTTCTCAAGCTTGAGAGCCTGGACTTAGCGGATCCCCCCTTCCCTTATTTCCTAAAGACCTCTGTGACCTCCCCCGCTGACAATACCAACCAAACTTGAGGCACTGGCCCTGAGCAGGGAGGGTGCTATGTTCTTCATTGTACAATCTTTGAACCACTAGGACTCCTCCAGTATCCCTGCTTTTCCTATGTGGAAATTAAGGCTGAGATGTTAATGGTCCTCAGTCACCCTGCTAGAAAGTGAGACTGATTAACACCCAGGCCTGGCTGACTGACTTTCATCAGCTTCATGGGGTTGCCGGGAAGATGAAGCAAGATACATATACAGAGTGTTCATACGGTGCTCTGTGCACAGTGGGCTTCCAAAATACTAGGTCCCATCCCCAGTGCCTTCTCAGAGTCCTTTTTCATCTTCATTTAAATCCAATAGAAACAGAGTCTACAGTATGCAGACTTATTAACTCCCAACTCACCAATAACGGCCTTTTCTTCAGAGGGACTTGATCACACAGTTAATTCACTTTGGTAGCCACCAAACACTAATTTCCTGAGTGCTCAAGCTTACTAACACTTGAGGGCTTAGAAGATGGTGCTTTGCAACCAAGAGGCCAAGATGTTGTTCAATTAGCTAAACACTCAAAATTTCCAGGGAGGAACATTCCTCTTATCCCATCTCTTAGCCAGGAATGAAAATATCCATCTTATTTCTCAATCTCATCCTCATGTGAGCAAAGTTCTTGATACAGTTGCTTGGCTCCCACCAACTGGTCTCCCCATACATATTTTCCGAGGCCTCCTATGGAACAATTAAGCAGCACAACTCAGAATGTAAGAGGTTGAGTAGAGAAAGTGGAGAAGGAATAAGGAACTCAAGACACCCAAGAGGCCAAGGGCTTGGGCCAGGAAGAAGTCATTCCATGAAAGGGTTGGCCTACGTCTTTCCACTGGTTCCTGATGACTTCCCACACCCCACCCCAAGCAGGAGAGCAGATTTTTTCTGCCACCCATGATGCTAACATCACTGGAGCCAAATGAGAATGGTACCAATATATCCAGGAAAACCAGATTCCTCCTCTCCAAACCCTGACATTCACCCCTCAGTTACCTCCAGGGCCCCAGTCTGGAAGACCATTGTCCAGAGGTGAAGGGGAGGGGTGGGAGTGGGCAGAATTGAATCCATAGGACCACAGAGGGGGTGCGAAGGCTTCTAGAAGGAAGGAGATGGAGAGGGGAGGAAACCAGTGTTTATTGAGCACATACTATGTGCCAAGAACTTGACACATATAATCTTATGTAATCCCCATAGAAATCCTGTGGGGTAGGAATTATTATCTGCTTTGTACCAATGAGGAAACAGAGGATCAGCAAGGTTAGGTAGCTTGCCTGAGGTCACATGACTACTGGGATGGAGCCAGAATTTGAATGCATGTCTTTTGATTCCAAATCCTATGTTCTTTCCATGAGCACTAGCGCCCTATGGGATCCGTTCCAGAGTGTTGACTCTGCCATTTGTCAATGTTACCTTGTGAACTTGAGCAAGCTGCTTACTTTCTCAGTTTGCTGACCTACACAATGGGGATAAGTCCAGTGCCTACCTTACAGAATGGTGGAAAAGATTAAATGAGGTATGCAGATAAAGTGCTTCAAGCAGTGTTCAGCCTGTCCTATGGGTTCTATTAAAGTCAGCCACTGCATTTATTTTTACTGTCGATGCTACTATTCCTATGACCTTGGAAAGAGCATGCTTCCACTCTGTGCCTTGGTTTTTACATCCGTGAAATGAGTGGGTGAGACTGGGTGATGCCTAATCTTTCCAGTAAAAAAGAATAAAATTTTATTCCCAGCAGTAAGATTCTATTACTCTGCTAGGCATTTCATTTCCCCCTGGTCTAGTCCAACCTGCCTCCCTCCCTGTCCTGTTGGGGGCTCAGTACTTACCACCATGCTCGAACCCTGGCCCCCAGCTGGTTCTCGTCACTGCCCAACTCCTCTGAGCCTTCACTCCTACTCTTCACCCTTCCTTGTTCATGCTGGCTTTCCTCTGCCAGTTTAAATTCTGTACTTCTTTCAAGGCCCAGATGAAAACTCATCTCTTCCATGAAACCATCTCTGGCAAGCCCCACCCAGAGATGACTTTCCCTTCACTTCAGATCCCCTCAGCTATTATGCCCATAATCTGAGTCACACTGATTCCAAATGGTTTATATTGTCTCATTTCAGTCTGTTTGATTTACCCAGTTCCCTCAAAGTAAACTCCCCAAGGGCAAGTTTGTGTTCTCCCGGTGTAGCCTTCGTGGTGCCAGCACTATGCTGGGTTGGTGAAGGAAGGGGTGGACCGATGTGTCAGTCGTTCCTTCCTCCACCAATGGAGGAGCACTGCTGCTGGGGAGGGAACTCTCTGTGGAATGCTGGGGGCTGGGGGAGGGGAGACACCCTCTACATGCAGAGGAAGGGGAGGCTTCAAAAGAAGGGGCGTCATCTCAGAAGGAGGCAAACCAGGAGAGACTCTTAGCTCTAGGAAGCAAACTGAGGGTTGTTGGAGGAGCAGGGGTTGGGGGAAGGGGGTAACTAGCAGATGGGCATTAAAGAGGGCAGGGGATGTAATGAGCACTGGGTGTGATAGGCTACTGATGAATTATGGAACTCTACATCTGAACCTAATGACGTACTATATATTGGCTAATTAAATTTATTTCTTTTTAAAATATTTTATTTATTTGACAGAGAGATCACAAGTAAGCAGAGAGGCAGGCAGAGAGAGAGGGGGAACCAGGCTCCTTGTTGAGCCAAGAGCTGGGTACGGGGCTAGATCCCAGAACCCTGAGATCATGACCTGAGCCAAAGGGAGAAGCTTAACCCACTGAGCCACCCAGGTGCCCCAGCTAATTGAATTTAAATTAAAAAAGAAGAAGAAGAACAAGAGGAGCTCCAGGATGAGTGAGAATTGCCAGAGTGCAAAAGACATAGTTTTGTCAAGATGGATCAAAGGCTGTATTTCAAGAGGGAAGCAGTTTGGGGACTCGTAGGAGTTGAAGTTGGAAATGTGGCTTTCAGTTACCAATCGCATTAGAGCTTTATTCTCAAATACTAAGGACCATGTCAAATTTAAAAGCTTTAGGAAGAGCTTTATTTATTTATTTGGTATTAAAATACCTGTTTTAAAAAAAGAAATCGTGGAGATGATAATTGCTTGTTTCTCATTTCATTCTGTTTTGTGTTTGCATCTTCCCTTGACAAAACAAAGATCTGGCAATGCTATGTCAGAAGGTCTGTTTCCAGGTCTGAATTCTGGGAGCCACTGCTGGAGAGTCACGGAGAGAATGTGGGCTCTGAGAGCAAGTACAGTATTGATGGAACTCAGGAGGACGAGCAAAAATTTAGAACTTCTAAGAAATTTCAGCCGATGAGGCGGCAGATGTGGCCTGTGCTTACAGAGGAGGCCTCAGGGAAACCAAAGGGAGAGGCGGCAGTCTGATTTGTTTTGATGGCTTTAATCCCTGTTCTCTCTTGTCAGAGGTGCGAACCATCAGAGATGCCTACTCTGTCTGTCTTCCTTTGTGCTCCCTTCCTCTGCTAGCACTTTCCATCCGCTGCCCCTCCCTCCCAGGGAGAGAATGGAATGCGTCCTTTCTCTGCATGCAGCTCTGACTTTATCACCAATCTTCCGTCTTTCAAAACAAGGGCTGTCAACTGTGATTTCTCATCTCCAGGTGTGAAGGAAATTGCCCCTTGTAAGTGTTTGTAGGGCTCAGCACCCGCCCCCTACCCCAGGGTGGCTTCATGAGCCTGTCAGTTGAATTTGCACTAATGAGATTAAAGTAGGTGTGTTGGGACTTTCAGACATTTTTGCCCAGATTGTTCCAAAATTCCTAAGGTAAGAACTTGCCTGAATCAATATAGTAGTAATTTCAAATCTTGAACTGTCCCTTGTAGGGCATTTCAGTCATCCTACAGCAACAAGAGAGCAGTTGAGGGGCCCTAGAAACAAAGATGTTGGGGGGGGAGCGGAGGGCTGGGGTCTCAGGTGGAAAAGGTATTTCAAGATCTCTACGGCCACGTTCAGTTTGTTCAGTAAGTGCTTATTCTAGTTGGGATTTACTCCACAGATGGTTTGCCCCAGGCCTCATGGGAGTTTTGGTTGAAAAAGTAAGCAATCACAACAAAAGGAAGGGGGGCGGTGTTCCAGAGGGTAAGGGAGAAGGCCTAATCAGGAGACCGGGGGAGTGACCTGGAATGATGGATGAAGGAGGAGGGGACTTCAAGGCTGCTTCTGGAGATGTGGGCAGGCAGGGGTACTGAGGCAGGGGGAGGGTCTAGAGGCTGGGAAAGATAGGGAGAAGGAGAATTCACTGTTATTGAAGCCATGACAGCTTAGATGAAACCAACTTGGCAAAGAGCAGATCCTGAATTGTCTTTGCTCTGCTATGTGACTTCGGGCAAGTTACTTCACCCTCCTGGGCCTCAGTTTCCTCAGAATCAAGTGAGGGTATGGCCCTCTGGAGGTTCCTTTTAGCACTGGTGTCTTATTCTGAGATACTTCCCATGTTTGCTGCTCCCTGAGAAGTGGGTTCAGACTATGTCCTGGGTTTGAGCTAGGGAAGGGAGGAAGGAGGGGCTGAGCTGGCTAGAGTCCGCCATGGCCCCGATGTAAATACGTTGAAGATGGGCCACCGGAAAACTAAGCACAGCCCAGGGTGAGAGATGACATTGCACAAACCTGTGCTCTTGAACCCCAGCATTACCCATGGCTGACATCTGAGCTGGAATTCAGGCAGCTAAGCTAGCTGGACAAGTCTTTCCCATCAGGCACACACATGCATATCACCTCTATGCCCACCTCTGGGTCTTTGTTCTAGTCTCCTCTTTATGGACTCCTTCCATTTACCCCTCAACTTTTTCCAGTGACACTCACAGACAAAGGCTCTAACCCCTCCAGGATCCAATTCCTTGACTTGATTACTGTTGCTCAGGGAGCAGAGATAAATTGTATGTCTCCCTGTGTCCTCTCCAGTGACACAGAATGACCTTATCCAGATAAGTGATCATTCCTCGTCTTCTAGAGTGCCAAGATGTGAGGTAAAAATGGGAAGGAAATTCTGTCACATGCTATAGTATGGATAAACCTTGAAGACATTAAGCTCAGGGAAATAAGCCAGACACAAAAAGACAAATACTATATGATTTCAGTCATATGAGGTATCAAATTCATAGACACAAAAAATATAATAGAATTTCCAAGGGCCCAGGAGGATGGGGGAATGGGGAGTTAGTGTTTAATGGGTACCGAGTTTCAGTTTGGGAAGATGAAAAGTTTCTAGAGATGGACGCTGGTGGTAGTTACACACAATGTGAATATACATAATGCCATGGAACTTTACACTTTAAAATGGTTACAATGGTAATTTTTATGTGTGTGTATTTCACCACAATAAAAAAAAAAAAAAATGGAAGGCTGGGGCGCCCGAGTGGCTCAGTGGATTAATCATCCAACTCTTGATTTCACCTGAGGTCACGATCTCGGGGGTCGTGAGATCGAGTCCCCTGTTGGCTGGAGGGTTCCTCTCTCTCTCTTTGCTCCTCCCTACCCCTATACCCCCTCTCACTTTCTCTCTCTAAAAAAAAAAAAGAAAAGAAAAGAAAAAAGAAAAGTGGAGGGTGGAGGGCTGATCCCTGCACCAAAGAACTTGGTTGTGTCCTCCATGGGTCTTCTTCAGCCATGTTGTCAAGTTCTAGAAGCCTACTAGCCTTTTGTTGATTGAATTTATCACTAGGTCTGGTGAGTTCCCATTGACATAGCTGACAGGATGTGTTGACATTGGAGTTGGTTTTGAATTTTTGGTTCTATTTTATGCAGTGGCCATCCCTCAGTTCTTGCTCCCTATCACCACCCGGAACAGTGCCTTGCTCATCAGCATGTGAAGGAGGTAAGTGACTCAGTGATGGAGAAACTCAGGTTAAGAGCAGGTGGACTTGGAGGGTTATGCAAGAGGACAGAAATAATAGGGGTTGGTAGGAGGGTAAAGCTGTGCTCTAATGGCTAGGAAAGAGAAAGAGAACAGCAGCGGGAAAGATATAACAAACAGGAGTTCGGGTTTCCTGTGTAAGTGGGTGGGCACGTCTGTAGGGAGGTTGCCAGTTCGAAGTATGAGTAAGTCAGAGGAACCAGCCACGGCACTGGAAATGCATCAAAACCAGGGTTCATGGAGACCTCTGGAAAATGAAATTATTATCTTATCTCTTCTCCTCTCTGTCTCTGGTTCCTATCAATCTATGTCACTTCTTCTCATCCCTTTCCATTGGCACCAGAAGCCTGAGTGCCAGGGGCACCCCGCTAATTAATTATCCTTGGTCTGTGAGCACAGGTGTGCTTTTGTCAAGATTTCCATGCCTGGGGAAAAATCAGGTTTTGGCTCGGATGACATCCCTGCTGGTCCAGGTTCCAAAAGTCTTTCTGCCTCAGACTTTTCTGGGACTTCACATAACTGCCACTGTTTCATTCGGCATTTATTAGACGCCTCCCTGGGAGCGAGAAGTGACCTTGGAAGTTATCTACTCCAGTACCTCCTCAGACATCAGAGGGGGTGTGAATCAGAATGTGATCATGTCAAGAGGAAGCTTTGGATTCAGACGGTCCTGGCCCAGACCCTGCATTTCTTACATGCCCCCCAGCGATGCTGATGCCGCTGATCCCTGAACCATACGTTAAGTGAAAAGATTCGAGGCCAGCCATTCTCAGCCCCTGCTCTACGTTACTTTCACTTGGTGAGCTTTTGAAAAAGAAGATAGTCTGGGCTTCACTCCCAGATATTATCATTTAATTGGTCAGGATACAGCCAGGCTTCATTTGGCTAAAATCTCTTCAGGTGATTCTACTGAAGAATATAGCAACTACTGAAAACTATAGCTGTGCTCAAATATCGTGTTACATCTTTCTCATTGACACTTCTCAGAAAGAGGGGCGCCTGGGTGGCTCAGTCATTAAGCCTCTGCCCTCAGCTCAGGTCATGATCCTGGGGTCCTGGGATGGAGCCCCGCATAGGGCTTCCTGCTCAGCAGAAAGCCTGCTTCTCCCTTTCCGTCTCCCCTGGGTTATGTTCCCTCTTGCTGTCTCTCTCTGTCAAATAAATGAAGAAAATCTTAAAAAGAAAAGGAAGGAAGGAAGGAAGGAAGGCAGGAAGGAAGGAAGGAAGGAAGGATCTCATAGAAAGAAATCCTACCTTCACTGCCCTACCTGTCCCTCCAGTTGACCTGGGATTGAACTTCCTATTGTGAGAACATTAATTCCTGTAATATAATAAGAAACAGTATCATTGAGCACATTGAGTATATACTATTGATAGACAACATTGTAATTACGTTACACTTAAATCTTACTGTTTCTCATGAGATAGACACTATTATCACCATCCTTATCTTTTTTATAGATGTGAAAACTGAAGCACAGAGAGGTAAAGTAACTTGCTGCAGGTCACACAGCTAGTGAGCGGCAGAACCAAGATTGGAATTCAGGAAGTCTGGGTCCAGAGCCAGATCTCTTAACCATTACATCGTTCAACCTCCCTCTGCAGTGCCATGGCTAGCAGCAGTGCTGGGCAAAGATGAAGGAAATATGCTCTTTTCAATTACGAACTTTTTTACTGATATGCTAATTTTTAGTCTTTCTGTTGTTTTATAAAAGTGCACATTTAAAAAAAGAGATTTATCTATTCATTTGAAAGACAGAGATAATGTACATGTGAGGTGGAGAGGGGCAGAGGGAGAAGGAGAGGGAAAGGATCTTCAAGCAGACTCCCTACGGAGTGTGGAGCCTGATATGGGGCTCGATCCCATGACCCTGAGACCACAACCTGAACCAAAACCGAGAGCCAGGGGCCTCACCAACTGAGCCACCCCAGCATTGCTTTTATGGATCAAGTTCATTTCACTTTCATAGTCACCAGGGATACAAAGTTGTGTGTGCTTTGTACCTTACTTTTCTACTTTCCATTCCATCTGTCTACTCAGCAGTTCCATGCACCCCTGTGCAGTAGGAATATTTACTCTTCATGAATGGAGCCTGACTGAGGTCCAGGACAACACTCTGAGAAGGACTTCAAGCTCTATCCCCTACTCCCCGTCCCCCTTCAAAGGGTTTGAAGAATCCCTAAGTTCCAATCTGGCAAAACTTATTTCTGGAGTAGTCACCAACATAATGGGGCTCATCCATGCCAATGATCCCTTAGCTTATACCTCTCCAAAACAGAGAAATTCCCCTTCTATTGTAATTCAGCCTAGTAGAGACTCTGAGCTAGCTCAGATTCTGAGCTAGATGATTTAGTTGCCAGAAATGTCAGGAGGTCTTGATATTAATGGATAGTCTGTCTCCTGTAACATCATTAAATAGTGCAGGATCCAATGGAATTGGAAAAATCTCCAAACTATTAGTCTAAATAAAACACGAGGAGATGCCCCCAAATCAAACATACTGTAAGATCAGATCCAACTGATAAATTATTGAACACTACATCTGAAACTGATGATGTACTCTATGTTGGCTAACTGAATTTAACTAATAATAATTTAACAAACCCAATCAGTTTGACAAGTTGCTATTGGTTTGGATGTAATGTGCTATTATGGTTCCCCTTTGGTGCAGATGCCTGAGAATTGACTGGGCTACTCTCGAGCCAGTGAGGTCCAACAGGCCACAAAGAGGAACAGTGGCAAATATACATGGTTCAACCCAAATAGATTTAGAGAATTTCAGAATCTGAAGTTTTGTGAGACTCCACCAGGCCCTCTTTCAAATGTCTGACTCTTCTTCCTATCATCCTGTATAAACAGGTACCCAACCTCTGCATTAGCCCTTCTGGTGTCAGAAAATTCATTACCTTACAAGGTGGTCAATTCTGTCATCAGAGAGTTCATGTGGTTAAAGTTCTTACTTAGAACGAGTTCAAACCATGTCAATGTAACTTCTGCAGATGGGTCCTGGTTCTGCTCCCTAGTCACACACACAAAAGCTGGTTCCTCTTCTATTGAACAGCTTTGCTTAAGGCAATTTCAAACAATTATTACATGTTATCCTTTATACCTCTTTCTTCAAAGGGAGTATCATTTTTAAGATCCCTATGACTGGGGCACCTGGGTGGCTCTGTGGGTTAAGCCTCTGCCTTCGGCTCAGGTCATGATCTTAGGATCCTGGGATCGAGTCCTGCATTGGGCTTTCTGCTCAGCAGGGAGCCTGCTCCCTCCTCTTTCTCTCTGCCTGCCTCTCTGCCTACTTGTGATCTCTTGTCTGTCAAATAAATAAATAAATCTTAAAAAAAAAAAAAAAAGATGCCCATGACCATGACAAGCCTTTCACCACTTGGTCTTTATCCTCTGAGCACCCACCATGCTTCCGAGGTCAGCTGAAAGCCCAGTCTCCTCCAGAGTGGCATTCGGTGTGTTGCTACTTCATTTTCCCTGGACATCCACTTTCTAGTCATGATACGTCCCCAAGAGCATGTGAACCAAAGACACTAGTCAACTCTAGCAACCTATGTCCACGTCTTTCCTCTGACCTCATGACATTTTCAAGCAGAGAAGGGGACAAATAGATGTTTGTTCTTTATCTCCTCCCACAGCTGGTCTTGGCTGGGAGGCAGCTCTGACTGGCGCTATCCAAGGGGCTTCACGCCTGGCACTCATTCCGTGCAGTCACATCGCCGGGCTCTGAGAGAGGAGCAGGACCTCTTCACCAGCGGAGCCCTCTGGAGGTCCAGCAAATACCCAGGCCTTCAGATGCCTCCTTGCTGTGCTCCCTGACACTCATGGGGCAGTGTGGATTCTCTGAACCACTCCCTCCTCTTTTTCTGACAAAGCCCGGTCAGACAGATGCCACCCTTTTGTCACTTATTTATCTTCCTCAAGGCTTCAAAGATCTGTGTGCTTCCGTATGTTTTCTGTTTTAGACTTAAGGAAACAGGCAGATTCTTTTGGAAGCAGCTGAGCAAATAGGTGGGCTCAGAATGAGCCACCGCTTCTCTCAAAAGCTTTCTACCACCTACCGTGCTGGGACTACTTGCTGCCTGTGGCTACAGGAGCTGCCTTGGGCATAACCGACCACACTTCCTGGGTTCAGGGCAGCTGATCACAGAAGAGAGGCTGTGGGCATTGCTCATTGTGCTTGGATACCCATGCCTTGGGCCAGGAGTGGCCAGTCAACTAGTTTGAGTTGCCCATGGCTCTTCATTATTCCCAAAGCCCTTGAATTAAGGGAAGGGGATAGACAATAAATACATGAAAAAAAGTGTTCAATGTCATTAAGCCATTAGGGAAACGCAAATCATAACCAAAATGATACACCACTTCACACCCACTATGATGGCTAAAATTGGTGATAACAAATGTTAGTTAAGATGTGGAGAAATTGGAATTCTTGTGCATTGCTGAAAACATAAAAATAGTGAATGTAAAATAGTGCAGCTCCCTTGGAAAGCAGTCTGGAGGTTCCTCAAAAATGTTAGACCTAGAGTTACCATATGACCCAGCAAGTCAATCCTAAGTGATCCAAGAAATCCAAGAAAAATGAAGACACATCCTCACAAAAACATGTGCAAAAATATCCATAGCAGTGTTACTCAGAATAGCCCCAAAGAGAAAACAGTCCAAATGTCCATATGTCCAGATGGTTAAATAAAAAGTGCTATATCTATACAATGGAATATTGTTAGGGAAGAAAAGGAGTGAGGTATAGAAAGACAACTTATCTTCATAGGTTAGAAGACTTAACATTTTCAGATGGCAATAATCCTCTAAGTGGTCTGTAAATTGAACACGATCCATATCAAAATCCCAGGAAAACCCAAAAGACTCCAATCCAAAACTGCTAGAACTTGTACAGGAATTCAGTAAAGTGTCAGGATATAAAATCAATGCACAGAAATCAGTTGCATTTCTCTACACCAACAACAAGACAGAAGAAAGAGAAATTAAGGAGTCCATCCCATTTACAATTGCACCCCAAACCATAAGATACCTAGGAATAAACCTAACCAAAGAGGCTAAGAATCTATACTCAGAAAACTATGAAGTACTCATGAAAGAAATTGAGGAAGACACAAAGAAATGGAAAAATGTTCCATGCTCCTGGATTGGAAGAATAAATATTGTGAAAATGTCTATGCTACCTAAAGCAGTCTACACAATTAATGCAATTCCTATTAAAGTACCATCCATCTTTTTCAAAGAAATGGAACAAATAATTTTAAAATTTATATGGAACCAGAAAAGACCTCGAATAGCCAAAGGGATATTGAAAAAGAAAGCCAAAATTGGTGGCATCACAATTCCGGACTTCAAGCTCTATTACAAAGCTGTCATCATCAAGACAGCATGGTACTGGCACAAAAACAGACACATAGATCAATGGAACAGAATAGAGAGCCCAGAAATAGACCCTCAACTCTATGGTCAACTAATCTTCCACAAACAGGAAAGAATGTCCAATGGAAGAAAGACAGCCTCTTTAATAAATGGTGCTGGGAAAATTGGACAGCCATGTGCAGAAAAATGAAATTGGACCATTTCCTTACACCACACACAAAAATAGACTCAAAATGGATGAAGGACCTCAATGTGCGAAAGGAATCCATCAAAATCTTTGAGGAGAACACAGGCAGCAACCTCTTCGACCTCAGCTGCAGCAACATCTTCCTAGGAACATTGCCAAAGGCAAGGGAAGCAAGGGCAAAAATGAACTATTGGGATTTCATCAAGATCAAAAGCTTTTGCACAGCAAAGGAAACAGTTAACAAAATCAAAAGGCAACTGACAGAATGGGAGAAGATATTTGCAAATGACATATCAGATAAAGGACTAGTGTCCAAAATCTATAAAGAACTTAGCAAACTCAACACCCAAAGAACAAATAATCCAATCAAGAAATGGGCAGAGGACATGAACAGACATTTCTGCAAAGAAGACATCCAGATGGCCAACAGACACATGAAAAGTGCTCCATATCACTCGGCATCAGGGAAATACAAATTAAAACCACAATGAGATATCACCTCACACCAGTCAGAATGGCTAAAATCAACAAGTCAGGAAATAACAGATGCTGGCGGGGATGCGGAGAAAGGGGAACCCTCCTACACTGTTGGTGGGAATGCAAGCTGGTGCAACCACTCTGGAAAACAGCATGGAGGTTCCTCAAAATGTTGAAAATAGAACTGCCCTATGACCCAGCAATTGCACTACTGGGTATTTACCCTAAATATACAAACGTAGTGATCCGAAGGGGCACGTGCACCCGAATGTTTATAGCAGCAATGTCCACAATAGCCAAACTATGGAAAGAGCCTAGATGTCCATCAACAGATGAATGGATAAAGAAGATGTGGTAGGTATACACAATGGAATACTATGCAGCCATCAAAAGAAATGAAATCTTGCCATTTGCAAAGACATGGATGGAACCAGAGGGTATTATGTTTAGCAAAATAAGTCAGTCAGAGAAAGACAATTATTATATGATCTCCTTGATATGAGGAAGTGGTGATGCAACATGGGGGCTTAAGTGGGTAGGAGAAGAATCAATGAAACAAGATGGGATTGGGAGGGAGACAAACCATAAGTGACTCTTAATCTCACAAAACAAACTGAGGGTTGCTGGGGGGGAGGGAAGTGGGGTTATGGACATTGGGGAGGGTATGTGCTTTGGTGAGTGCTGGGAAGTGTGTAAACCTGGCGATTCACAGACCTGTACCCCTGGGGATAAAGATATATGTTTATAAAAAAATTAAAAAAATATCCCAGATGGTGTGTTTACAGAAACTGACAGTCTGGTTCTAGAATTCATATAGAAATGTAAGGGATCCAGAATGGTGAAAACAACATTGAACAAGAACAAAGTTGAAGGACTTACCCTCCCTGATTTCAAACTTACTGCAAAACTACAGTCCAGACAGTGTGGCCTAGGCATAAGGCTAGACTTATAGTTTGATGGAATAGAATTGAGAGCCCAGAAATAATCCTTGACATCTATGGTCAATTGATATTAAATAAGAATGTCAAGATAATTCAATGGGGGAAAATGTGTTTTTTTTCAAGAAATGATGCTGGTAGGCAACCTACTGAATGGGGGAAGGTATTTGCAAATGACATATCTGATAAAGGGTTATCCAAAATATATAAAGAATTTATACAAGTCAACACCCAAAAAACAAATAATCCAATTTAAAAATGGGCAGGAGACATAAACAGACATTTCTCCAAAGAAATGACATCCATACTGTTATGCTGAAAATAAATAAAAAATAAATTTAAAAAAAGAAAAAGAAATGACATCCAGGTGGCCAACAGACTCGTGGAAAGATGCTCAACATCATTCACCATCAAGGAAATGCAAAATCAAAACTACAATAAGGTATCACCTCCCACCTGTCAGATTGGCCAAAATCAACAATACAAGAAACAACAGGGGTTGGCCAGGGTGTGGAGAAAAAGGAACCCTCAAGGATAATGTAAAGTCATGTTGCCTCTGTGGAAAACAGTATGAAGATTTCTCAAAAACTTAAAAATAGAACTACCCTATAATCCCGTAGTTATGCTACTGGGTATTTGCCTAAAAAATACAAAAACACTTATTCAAAGGCACACATGCACCCCTAAGTTTGCTGCAGCGTTATTTACAATAGCCAAACTATGCAAGCAGCCCAAGTGTCCATTGATAGATGAATGGATAAAGAAGATGTGGTAAATAGATACAATAGTGTATTACTTAGCCATAAAAAGGAATGAAATCTTGCCATTTGCAATGATATGGATGGAACTAGAGAGTGTTACTCTAAGTGAGATAAGTCAGTCAGAGAAAGACAGATACCCTATGAGCAATTTAAGAAACCAAGCAAGTGAACAAAGGAAAAAAGAGAGAGGGAAGCAAACCAAGAAATGGACTCTTAACTGTAGAGAACAAACTAATGATTACAAGAAAGGAGGCAGGTGGGGGGGGGATGGAGGAAATGGGGGTGAGGATTAAAGAGTACACTTATCATGATAAAAAAATAAAATGATTTGAAAAAGGAATGAAATGATGCCGGTTATTATCCATATGCAAAGAAATGAAGTTGGACTTCTACCTCTTTGTGATCTTAGATTAGTCCATGGTTCCTTAGATCTGACACCAAAGCACAAGCAACAAAAGAAAAAAAAATGGGCAAATTGGACTTCACCAAAATGAAAAGAATAATTCTGTGCTTCAAAGAATACCATCAAGAAAGTGCAAAGGTACCCCACATAATGGCAGGAAATATTTATACATCATATATCTCATAAGGGGCTTATTTATAGACGATACAGAGAGTTTATACAGATCAATAACAAAGAAACAACCAAATTTAAAATTGGGCAAAGGATCTGAACAGACGTTTCTCCAAGACAAATATACAAATAGGTGCATGAAAAGATGTTCAACATCGTTAGTCATTAAGGAAATGCAAATTGCGACCACAATGAGGTACCACTTCATACTCCTGAGGATGGCTAAAATGAAAAAGGCAAATGATGGCAAAAGTTGGGGAGAACATGGAGAAACAGAACCCTTGTACACTGTTTGTGGAACCGTCCAAGGGCATGCATGCTCTGGAAAACCATCTAGCAGTTTCTCAAAATGTTCAACATACAGTTACCATCTGATCCAGCAAGTCCACTCCCAGGCATATACCCAAGGAAATAAAAACATCCGTTTGCACAAAATGTGTACATGGATATTTCTAGCAGCATTGTTCCTAATAGCCAAAAGATGGAAACAGCTCCAATGTCCATAGACTGACACATGGAGAAATAAACATAGTGTAACTGTACAACGGAATAGTATTTGTGCATAAAAGGGAATGAGGTACTGATACGTGACTCTCAACATGGAGGAAACTTGAAAACATTAGGCTAAGTGAAAAGATTCAATCACAAAATCCAGATTATACGAGTGTGTTAACACGAAATGTCCAGAATAGGAAAACCCACAGAGACGGCAAGTAGGTTTGTGGCTGCTTGGGGCTGGAAGGTATGAAGAAGTAAGGAAGTGGGTTCCTTCCTTCCTTTCTTTTTCTCTCTCTCCCTTTCTCTTTCTTTCTTTCTTCTAAGATTTACTTATTTGTTTGAGAGAGAGGGAGAGAGCGCACAAGCAGGAGGGACAGAAAGAGAGAGAATCTCAAGCAGATTCCACGCCAAGCAGCCCCATAAAGGGTGTGTCTGTGTCTATGAGTGTATTAAAGGGTATGACTTGTATCCTTTGAATGGGTGGATTGTGTGGTATGTGCCATATATCACACATATATCAACAAAGTTGTTAAAAACAAAAAATCTAAAAACTGATTATTTTAAGACTCCAAACGATGGGCATCTAGGTGGCTCAGTTGGCTGGTTAAGCATCCGGCTCTTGATCTCGGCTCAGGTCATGATCTCAGGGTGGGGAGATCGAGTCCCATGTCTGACTCCCTACTCAGCGAGGAGTCTGTTGAAGATTCTCTCTCTCCCTCTGCCTCTTCCCCTTCCTTCACTCGCATGCAAGCTCACTCCTTCTATCAAAACAAAGACATAAATCTTAAAAATAAAAACAAAAAACGAGGAAATCACCACCATCAAGGTAGCAGTTTGTTGGCTCTACTCGAGGTCGGCTACATGTCACAGAGCTGGCTGACTTCTGCTGCCCGCCTTCCTCTCCTCTGTGAACGGGGAGAAACCCTGTCCAGTTCCCAGTGCCTCTTCCCTGCCTTCATTCCCCCGTCTTTGCTCTCTCTTCTCTTGGCCATTCTAACCTGCACACATTTTCACTGAAGTTTTCCTGAGGCACAGATCTAATCATACGTCTTCCATGCCCTCAAACCTTCAGTGGCTCCCTGCTACTGAGTAAAGACAACACCTGACCCAAACTTTGCCCCCTGCCCCCCCCCCCAACTGGCCCCTGTGCCACCCCTCTGCTGGGCTCACCATCTTCCTCGTTCCTCAGGCACTTTACAGAACACAAAAAAGCCTGGTCATCTTTCTCCACACCAAAGGGCAGCTTCCCGGGCTCCAGGCCTTGCCTCACACAGAATCCTCAGAATCTTCCCCACTCTTCCCAGTCCTGATCTGTGCCAGTCCAGTCCTGCCTCCTGTCTTGCGGGAGCCCTGGCCCAGCGCTTACCCTCTCTGATCTTACTTCCCATTGTAGGTAAAACCATGGACAATCCAAATATTCCAAGGAATAGGAATCCCTTGAGATGTTCATCAGGGTTTTTCAGAAGAGGGTGGCATGATCAAGTAGGTTTGGGAAACTCTGGGACGAACAGATTTCCTTCCCACATGACTTTTCAGAGCCTTTAATTTGCTAATGGGCATTGGTGGGTCACCAAGAGTGGGATATGATTTACAACCTTTCCCAGGCTTTTAAAACGATGCCCATACACACCTATACCCCCTACACAACCCCTACACACACATACATACACACACGCACATACATGCACACACACACTATAAAGGAACATCTTGGCCACACCCGAGAAATGCCGAACTAGTTGATCTTAAAGGATCTTTCTGGATCCAAAAAACTAAAAACAAAAATTAGTATTTAAAAATTGCTACCTTCACATGAAACCCTTCCTAACCCCTCTGCTCTCAAGCCATTTGACCCCCTCTGTACTCCCATGACACTTTCTGTATCTCTAGTGAAGCACTTCCTTTCTTCTTCTTTATGAAGTGAAAACAAACCCTTTGCCTCTGTGGCCAGCGTACTGCAGTGAAACACAGACACAGGCCGTGGAGCCCCACCCAGAAGCTGGGTTCAGATCCCGGCTTGGCAGCTAGCCTGCTACGGCTTTGAGCAAGTGAAAACCTCAGTTTCCTTATTCTAAATATGGGCATACTCATACCTTCGCTGGAACACAGGGCAGGGGGGCGGGTAAGGGGGCACCAGACACAAAGCCCTCAGGACCTGGTCCTGGGGGACATACGCTAATTGGAAACTGTCATTATTATTAGTATCTCTGAGTGGATTTGTTCTCTGACTCACCAGTAAGGTCCTTGAGGCACTTCACAGCCCAGGCACCTGCATACCCTCCCAGGGCCTCCGCACTTCTTAGCACAGAGTACAATTTTTAAGAACATGGAAGGAGATCAGTTTTGTTCAGCTGAATTAATTGAGGACTTTTCAGGAAGAAAGGCAGAGCTTCTGCCTTCTGCTCAGGCTGTCGGATCTAGGGTCCTGGCACTTTCCTATTGTGTAATCTCCTACAGGCCTATGCAGGACCCACATTTGCTTTTTATCTGGGGTTATAATTCCTTCTAGGCCTACACCAGCAGCTCAGAGAGAGGATACTAAGATAGGAAACAAGGCAAAGGAGTCAGGGCAGCAAAATTTATACAAACATACCTTTTCTTGATGATGAAGCCCCAGGATTTTCCTAAATTCTACTTTTGGTGCAGCCACGGCTTGTGCGGGTCTTGGGTCTTGGTCAAGCTGGCTGGTGTTCTCTGATGATTTCTCATGAACAATTACGCAGGACACAAGGGCTATAGTGCACACAGTTATTTGTCTTGCAGCATATGCCGTTTATAGAGAAGACAAGACTTCAACTCACAAATTGACTAAGGAGTAGGAAAACCCGTGATCTGGCAGGCTTTCCTTGATTCCTTTGGTTCAGATAAGTTCCTGCGTTCTCGGCACCCAAGCGGTCTTTACCTCCCTTGCCCTCCCACTCATACTTGAAATTCTTTGTTTCATTTGTCTTCCCCACTGGACTGTAAACCCCATAAGGCAGGAGTCCATTACCCACCTCAGCCCCCCATCACCAACCCTTTGCACGACACTGATTAGGTCACTTACGAATATTGCACTTGCTGAATCGTTGTGTTGCATCTAGGTCGTGAGGTCCAACCTCTGTTAGACTCTGTGCCAGAGCTAAATTGTTAGTCAGTTCACAGAAGGGAGAACTTCAGAGAAGGGCTGAGACTTGAGTATGGTTTGAGCTGATGTAGAGGAAGGGAGAAGGCATTCCAGGGGGAGACACGGCATGAGCAGATGGGCAGTAGCAGAGACACAAGGGTGGCTCAGTCGGTTAAGCGTCTGCCTTTGGCTGAAGTCATGATCCCAGGGTGCTGGGGTCGAGCCCCACGTTGGGATCCCTGCTCAGCAGCAAGTCTGTTTCTCCCTTTTCCTCTGCAGCTCCTCCTGCTTGTGTTCCCCACCCTCTCTGAAATATGTATATAAAATCTTAAAAAAAAAAAAAAGTACAGAGGCAGGAGTGAATGCTGTCTCTAACTGCCCAGGACTGGGGTCTCTGGCACACACTCCATTTCTCCACCTCTAGGCCACTCTGGGGTCCCACTGAGACTCAGCACTGGGAATCCAGCTCAGCATGTGGCTCTTGCTGATGGCACTTCGGTCTGGGACTGGCCTGGTGCTGTGGAGGGTGGGGGGAAAGCCACAGCAGACTGGCAAGCTTGTCATCTTCATAGTGTTGGCAAGTGGAGGATTGCTCAAGTCATTCTCATCGTAACAGGAGAACCTCATGGCCAGGAAGCAGTAAAAGCCATCAGCTTAGCTGGGGGCAAATCGCATTGTGCAGAGCAAGCTACCACTTCTGTAGACTTTCTCCATCTGGGACTCAGCATTCCTGCCTACAACTTGGGAGCCTGCTCACCAGTGTTCTGTCCAAACAGCCAGCACTGCCTCGCTGCACAGTAAAGCAGATGTCCGGGATGCAGAACGGCCCGACCAAAGGCACCTGTTCTCTTGGCTACCACTACCAGCCAGGTGACCTTGGGCAAGTACAGCTTTTCATCCTGTGCCTGGAATAGAGTAAGCACCCAAATAAATGTGCCTATTATTATGAATAATATCATTATTATGAATAATATCAATATCAAGTCTAGGGAAAAAAGACAATAGAGGTTTAGGGCAGATAACTTTTTTTAAAATTTATTTTTTATTTATTTTCAGCGTTATTCATTATTTTTGCACCACACCCAGTGTTCCATGCAATCCGTAGGGCAGATAGCTTTTGTTCAGTTTTTAATATCCTGGTGTAAGATCTCTGGATCAGAGATTTAAAAAAAAAAAGAAGATTTTATTTATTTATTTGTGAGACAGAAAGTGAGCTAGCACACACAGGTCGGGGGTGGGGCAAAGGGGGAGGGAGAAGCAGTCTCCCTGCTGAGCAGGGAGCCTGATGTGGGGCTTGATCCCAGGACCCTGAGATCATGACCTGAGCTGAAGGCAGACACTTAACCAACTGAGCCACTGAGGCACCCCCAAATAAGAGGCTTTTTATTCACTCACAGAGAATCTTTTTTTAAAAATTTTTATATATTTTTATTAACATATAATGTGTTATTATTAGCCCCAGGGGTACAAGTCTGTGAATCACCAGATTTACACTCTTCACAGCACTCACCATAGCACATACCCTCCCCAATGTCCATAACCCCACTACCCTCTCCTTGCCCCTCTCCCCCTGGCAACCCTCAGTTTGTTTTGTGAGATTAAGAGTCTCCTATGGTTTGTCACCCTCCCAATCCCATCTTGTTTCATTTATTCTTTTCCTACCCCCCAAACCCCTACGTTGCATCTCCACTTCCTCATATCAGGGAGATCATATGATAATTATCTTTCTCTGACTGACTTATTTCACTAAACATAATACCCTCTGGTTCCATCCATGTCTTCGCAAATGGCAAGATTTCATTTCTTTTGATGGCTGCATAGTATTCCATTGTGTATACCTACCACATCTTCTTTATCCATTCATCTGTTGATGGACATCTAGGTTCTTTCCATAGTTTGGCTATTGTGGACATTGCTGCTATAAACATTCAGGTGCACGTGCCCCTTCGGATCATTACATTTGCATCTTTAGGGTAAATACCTAGAAGTATGATTGCTGGGTTGTAGGGTAACTCTATTTTCAACTTTTTGAGGAACCTCCACATTGTTTTCCAGAGTGGTTGCACCAGCTTGCATTCTCACCAACAGTATAAGAGTGTTCCCCTTTCTCCACATCCTCGCCAGCATCTGTTATTTCCTGACTTGTTAATTTTAGCCATTCTGACTGGTGACTCACAGAGATTCTTAGTAACACCCCTGTTCCTCATGCCCCAGCTCCTTACAGGACAATGCGTAAGGGTCAAGGAGCAGAACCTCAAAAGTATGTGAGGCATCTGGAAAAGGAGAGAGAGGAGAGGGACTAAAGAGTATGGGGGAGGGGGCTAGAGGAGAGAGCCCTTTTCTCTGGAATATAAATGAGTTCTTTCTAGGAGAAGGGAAGGTACCCATATATGTATGGGTGTGTGTGTGCAAATATCTGTGCACGAGTGTGTGCTTGTGTGTAAATATGTGCTCATCTTTGCACATGCGGGTGTATATATTTTGGGAGATACTTATTTATGTACAGTGCCTGGAGAGGTGTCAAGGTTTCTCTGTCGAAGAAAGGACGAGTTGAACATATGAAAGGCAGGCTGTGGAAACCAGTAGGAGCACAGAGGATGAGAGAGAAGTATTGCTGGAGCAGGATTCCAGAGCCCTCCCTTCAACCTGATCAATTGCATGACTGTGTAGCCCCTTCTCTGTACATCAGTCCCTGTCTCTCTGAAATACCAATGATTGCATCTGCCATACCTGTTGCACCCAGGTTCATGAAATTCAAGTAGGGATAGACATGGGAAAGCACTTTGAACAGTGTGAAAATCATACAAATCAAATTCAGGATATTATTAGTAAAGCTTTGCCACCAAACTCTGGTAAAAATGCACATAAATGGCACAGCACAGTATCTGACACATAGTAGGTACTCTAAATATCTCTTCTTCTGTTACCCTCTGCACATACTAAGTACCAGTAATACTGGAAGGATGGACGGATGGATGGATGGATTCATGGATGGATGGATGGATGGATGGATGGATGAGTGGATGGATGAATGGGAGCCTTTCTCAGTGCTCCTCTCTTAAAATTACATTCAAGCATCCCTGCACAAAGCATTTGGCTTCCACAGCTGTGGGAAGGGGGGAAATTCCCCCCACTACTCCCAGTTCAGTTTTCTGACCTGCTGCATAATCTACCATCCCAGAGAGGAACACTGGAGTATGGAGAGAGAGCATGATGGGGCAATCAGGGTGGCTCCTCCTTTGAGAATAATAAGAGTAATTAGAGGATAGAAGAACAGTGTAGGTTGTTTGAACTGAAAGGCACCCAAGGTGACTTTTTTTGGTCTCTTGAAGATCTACTCTGTGCTAGAACTGGGACACATACACGTTCTGCTGTCCAGAGGTTGAGTCTAGTGAGGAAGACAGACATTGGACAAGAAACCCCAGGGAAGACTGGCAGGATTGCTCAATGATGTTTTATTTATTTATTTTTGGGGGGGATATTGAAGCATTTATTTTTTTCTTTGGTTTTGTATTTTGACTTAAGTTGGAAACCTTATAACCCATTTAAATTGAACAAAGCACTTAAAACTAAACAGATTAACAAATATTAACATAACCCTTATATTTGACTAGTGGTATAGTTCCTAATATCTTTTTTTTAAATTGAATTGATTAATTTATTTTCAGCATAACAGTATCATTATTTTTTTCACCACACCCAGTGCTCCATGCAATCTGTGCCCTCTATAATACCCACCCCCTGGTACCCCGACCTCCTACCCCCCCGCCACTTCAAACCCCTCAGATTGTTTTTCAGAGTCCATAGTCTCTCATGCTTCACCTCCCCTTCCAATTAACCCCAACTCCCTTCTCCTCTCTAACACCCCTTGTCCTCCATATTTGTTATGCTCCACAAATAAGTGAAACCATATGATAATTGACTCTCTCTGCTTGACTTATTTCACTCAGCATAATCTCTTCCAGTCCCGTCCATGTTGCTACAAAAGTTGGGTATTCATCCTTTCTGATGGAGGCATAATACTCCATAGTGTATATGGACCACAATTTCCTTATCCATTCGTCCGTTGAAGGGCATCTTGGTTCTTTCCATAGTTTGGCGACCATGGCCATTGCTGCTATAAACATTTACTCCAAAGGTACAGATGTCGTGAAAAGAAGGGCCATCTGTACCCCAATGATGTTTTATTTTAACCTGGGCTCCACAGTTCTAGGGAAGTTCCTGTTGCTGAGTCAAAAGCAGACCCCCTCCCCCACTTTTTAAGATTTAATTAATTTATTTTATAGAAAGTGAGATAGCACACAAGCAGTGGAGAGGGAAAAGCAGGCTATCCATCAAGCAAGGAGTCTGATGCAGGGCTCGATCCTAGGACCCTGAGATCATGACCTGAGCCAAAGGCAGACTCCTAACCGACTGAACCACCCAGGTGCCCCTCAAAAGCAGATCCTTGCCTGTCTATTATTTTCCAAAAGCTTGAGAAGCTCCTTGGATGACTCAGCTGGAATGGGTCACAGCGTGAGGAGGGATGGGGTCCCCAAGACAGGGAAACTGATAGAATCCTATGAGAATGGCAAGTGGGGGAGAGCTGGGAAGTTGGAGAACCTCAGAAGCAGCAGATGGCTTTGGGATACACCAGGGAGGTTTGGGGACTCCCAGCCTCCACAGAGGTTCGTGGGCTTAGTCATGGTGCCGAAGCTGTCGTCAGGGACCACGTGGAGTTACATCATGAAGACAGCAGTGGTGGCGGTGTTGGGTAGGCAGAACGAGGTCCATTCCCCCAGTGATCTATCAATCCATGTGCCAATCCCCAGAACCTACTATGTTACTTTACATGGCAAAGGGAACTTAAACAATTTTTTAAAAAAAGATTTTATTTACTTATTGGAGAGAGATACAGTGAGAAAGAGCATGAGTGAGGTGAGAGGCAGAGGGAGAAGCAGACTTCCCACTGAGCAGGGAGCCCCTTGAGGGTTGGGATCCCAGGACTCCAGGATAATGACCTGAGCTGAAGACAGATGCTTAACTGACTGAGCCCCCCAGGCACCCCTGCAAAAGTGACTTTGCAGACAAGAGTAAATTAAGGACCTAGAGAAAGGGAGATTTTTTTGGATTATCCAGGTGGGCTCAAGAAAACCAGGTTTGTTTGTTTTTTTAAAGATTTTATTTATTTATTTGACAGAGATCACAAGTAGGCAGAGAGTCAGGCAGAGAGAGAGGAAGGGAAGCAGGTTCCCTGCTGAGAGGAGAGCGCGATGCGAGGCTCGATCATGACCTGAGCCAAAGGCAGAGGCTTTAACCCACTGAGCCACCCAGGTACCCCAAAACCAGGAGAGTCATAGTTACAGAGCGACTTGAAGATGCTTTTGGATTTGAGCACAGAGGATGGGGCTTTGAGCCCACGAATGCAGGTGTCCTCTAGAATCTGGCCAAATATGGACACTGATTTCACTCTAGAGTATCCAGAACGAATGAAGCCTTTGGACACCTTGATTTTAGCCCCATGAAACCTATTTTAGATGACTGACTTCTAGAATTGGGAAATAATCAATTTGTGCCCTAAGTCATTACATTGTGATAATTTGTCACAGCATTCCTGGGAGGGGGTCAGAGTGTGAGAACCTCCTTCTTGACCTCTGGCCCTGACTCATAATTGCTTATGAATTGGCCATCACTGAGAATTTTCTATGTCCCAGGCATAATACAGTTTTCAAAAAATGCTGTCTTGACCCAGTTTTCAGGCCCTGACTAGAAGCCAGTCAGCTCTCCTTCCTGAGTAGTGGAGTACATCTAACCCTAACTGCCTGTTTGATAGGGCTCTCACATTCCAGATCACCCTCCAGCTACCCTAACTGTCCAGGGCTAGGCTCTAGGGCAACTGCTCTGCCTCAGAACCCTGTGAAATGATTTAAGCTACCCATTCCTAAGCCTGCTTGCCCGGCCCTGCCTGTTCTTTCCCTCCAAAGCCACAACAGAGGGACCTGCCCATAGTTCCCACCTGTCTCACGACCCGCCCCACTGCTTCCCCAAGCAGCCCTGCACGGCCTGCTGTGTTCTTGGCAAGGGGCTGGGAGCCAACACCACCTGGAAATTCTTCCCAATTTCTCTGTCTCGGTGTATGTCTAGCCTCACCCTACCTTACCCCAGGTAATGTGGTTAAAACACCAGGCAGTGTTCTAAAGCCTTCTACACATATTTACTCACTAATCCTCACCACAAGCCAACCAAGAAGGTATTTGTCATGTAAAGTGGGGATAATAATAGCACACAGATACTCATGAGAAGCAGAGTAAGCTCTGCTCATAAGTGGCAGAGCTGGATTTCGAACCCAAGAGTCAGGCTTCAGAATCTGGGCTTGTCACCACCACACTGTGCTGCCCACGGTGACAGAAATGGCATTTGCCACCATCCTAATAAGACGAGGTGCTCAAAACTGGATTTATTTTGACTTAAAGAAAATAAAGGAATGTGACATGTCTAGCACACAACACTTGGGAAATTATATGTCTGTTCCCCACAAGCATCATTAAGTAGGGTCTAGAGTGATCTACAGCTGGGAAGACTCATCCAGTCTGGGGCCTCCCTGCAACAGTTAGGTGATTTAAAACATCATCGACATGTAATTCCCGGTATAAGTGCATATGTCTGCACAGCTAGCTGGTTTCAAACAACCCCTCATGTGGGGTCTCTTTTGACGGTTACAGCCAATAAGACCTCAATGCTTGGGGCTGGAGGTAGCAATCTGGTAGGATATCTCATTTGAGATCTAGTCCCCAACACTGTTTGGCCTTAGGAAGAGCGGGAAGAGAATATTCTGAAGATACTTTGTTTCTGTAAAGCTGCAGCTGGAGTTAGAGTGGCCCCTCCCCCTGCCGGCCCAGCAGTGATGATCTCATGGTAAACAGAGCTCATTTGGTCTCAACCTCAGGCACTCCCCAAAGCAAAGCCTGAAGCCACAGCTGGCATACTAATGTTTGGGAATGTGATCCCAGCAAGCACTGGGCCATCTGCACATAGTCTACTGTCTGTCTCTAGCTAGGTTTATCTTCCAACATGCTAATCCTCTCTCTATGTTCAATCTGATTTTGGCAATATCCATGTCATAATTTCAGTTATTGCATTTTTCAGATTTAGGATTCTATTTGATATTTTTAAGGCTTCTGTTTCTATGGTAGGACTATTTGTTTTGTTGTCCATTCTTTTGATTATAGTCATAGGTATTTTATAATCTGTGCCGGATAATTCCTATCTGGATCACCTATGTGCCTATTTCCCCTCTTCTGTTTTTTCCATGGTTCTATTTCTTCCTATGTCTGATAATCATTTGTTGGATATTGGATATTGTGCACTGAATATTGTAGAGGTTCTGAATGATGCTTCCTCTCTAGAAAAGAGAGATTTATCCCCTGGCAGGTAACTGGGAATCAGAGCTCCTCAACCCAACATGAATTAAGTTGACTTGAGATCTATTTGCAGTCTTTGTAAGATTCTATATACGGTGGGTTTGCTCTCACCCTTAGAGTGTAGATCTTTAGGGAACCCCACTGAGAACCCAAGGTCTGCTCTAGGACCTTCCCACCCCCATCCCTGAGGAGATACTAAATCTCAATTTTTGTCCCATAGACTGAGACACTCGTAATAGCTTTTTCCTGACTCTCAGTCTCTTTCACTTGACTACTTAGTCTCCTCTGTACACAGATTTGAGAGTAAAGGCCTCAGGGATCTGTGCTGGGTGTCAGGCCCACTCCTCTCCCAGGTTTTAGCCCTCAAGTCCTGGCCACCTTGGAGAGACTTCCATTTGTACCTCTCCACCTCATAAGGTTGCCTTAAGCTCTTCGGATTCTCTGCCTCTTAGCAGCACACTCTCTTTCCATTTCTTCACCTCTTGCCCCACACCAATACCCCCAAAATGCCCAGTGTGTAGAAAGTTGGGCTCAACTCCAAACTCAATAAGCTTCCCCTCTTTATAGGATGTGGCCCCTCAAGTCCTAGCTGCTTGATAGATCCCCAGTGCCTTCAAAGAGAAAATCTGCAAGAAGAGTTTCAAAGAGAGAGAGAGATGATCTGCATTTTGCCTGGCTTTTCTAGTTGTTCTCAGCAGGTGTGTTGGCCTGCTACAAGCTACTCCATCACAGCTGGAAAGGAATGTGTTGACTCTTAATAATGATTTCTAGGGGCACCTGGGTGGCTTAGTTGGCTGAGTGTCCAACTCTTAATTTCAGCCCAGGTCATGACCTCAGGGCTGTGAGATCGATCCTTGTTTTGGCTCAGCAGGGCATCTGCTTAAGATTATCTCTCTCTCTTTCCCTCTGTCCCTCCCCCCATTTGGGCTCTCTCTCTCTCTCTCAAATAAATAAATAAATAAATAAATATCTTTTAAAAAATAACAACAACAAAAAAAAGATTTCTAAAACACCAGTTTATTGAGTTGATTTCAGTGACCCTCACTGTCCTTTCTAGTTCTCATCAGCTGTGAATTCAAACACATTGTTCTCCCGTTTCAGGCCCTTCTTAGCCTCTTAGGAACCACCTTCCAGTCACGATGAGTGGCATGCTGGGAAAACTCTTAGTCGTCACTCAGAGCCCCTCATGGCCCTTTGCTCTGTCCATCCAACCTCTCCCCTCCTTCACTGATACCATCTTGCACATCTCCCTATTTCCTGACATTTGCGGAGTCATACCCTTAACACTTCTGAGTGACAGTCATTTCCCCACAGGGACAATCAGGGCCCCTCTACCTGCCCTGTGTTCCCCTTTTAACACCAAGCCTTCCCTCAAACTCAGACACAGACACTGCTGACATCTTCTGTTTTTCTTTAGACATTTGGGGACAAGAAGAGAACTTCCATTGCCCTATTACTATTAGCATGAGCTTTCCGACTTTCCTGGGGATTCCTTTGTTACTCAAACCTCACTCCTGGTCTCCTTTCCAGTCTCCCCCCAGGTAACCCACCTAGCAGCATTCTTTCACTTGACTTTCCAATTTAATCTTGCTCTTCTCCCTTGAACCTGTTGTCCTGGAAAAGTATGGGTTTGGGAGTCAGATAGACTAGAGTTGGCATCCTAGCTCTGCCATTTATTTGGGAACTCACCCAGTGTTTTGAGTTTACCACCATAGATGATAAAAATGAAGATAATCATTTCTGCCTCACATCATTGTTGTAGGGAATAAATGATACCATCTCTCCAAAGCACCTAGCCAGAGCCTGATTATTTTCTTCCCTCTTCATATGCTAAAACCCTGTCCATTTTGCCAGTACCCCCTCCTCCCTCACCTCCTTATCCTCTTTCATTCCTTTCTTCCTATGACTCATTAGGATTTATGGGAAAGAAACCCAGGTTCTAGCCTCTTCTTTGTCACTGACCTAGTAGCAGAATCTTGAGCAAATCACTAGCTCTCTCTGATTTTCACCTATAAAAGAAGGCCTGCAGGAGACGACCTTTGGGATTCTGTTCTGAAACACACTGTAATATAAAGCAGTTCTGGAATTCTGTCTCTTTCACAGAGACTTTTCAACTGTTGAAGACAGTGGCAATTCTTTCTCCTTTACCCACATTCCATTGCCTTGTTTGAACATGTCCCTTCTGCTTTATTTTTGCTCTTTACACTAAAAACATTTATCTGTGAGGATTTATGTCAGCATGGCTGGGGGCAGGGTGGTGAAATGATTTCTTTACATTGAGAGGGAGAGTCTTAGCTCTGCAAGAACAAAAATATTGCCCTCAAGGGGGAAAAGCTGTCCTTTGTGGAGACTGTGTCCTCTCCATCCCCATCCACAAAAGAGCCTGATGGCAATGCTTGGCTGAGTTCATGACAAGCAACAATCAATCACTCTTCCTCCCTCCCTTCCTTCCTTCCTTTCTTCCTTCTTGGCTTCTTTCCTTAGTGTAGGCTCACAAGAAATACACAAAAGCATTTAATCAAAGTTTTTTTCAATCTCTAGATTCGATTCAATCTATTTACATGTTCATGCATTCTTTCTTTTAGTTAACAAATTGCTATTGAATGTGTATTTTCTGGGAGACACCGTGTTAATTTTTATGATTGTACATGTGAATAAGACATAATTCTTGCCTTCCAGGAACTCACGGTCTACTTAACTAACTCATTTAACAACTCTCTTACTATCTTGTGTCACTCTGGGTTCTCGGAAGCAGTCTGTGAGATAGAATTTGAAGTATGAGATGCTTATTAGGGATGGAAATCTGCTAATGGAGGCCAGGAAAAAGCAAAAGTGGACAGAAAAAAAAGCTGACCGTGATGCAGGCCTGATAGGACCTTGGGACCCCACAGAGAACTCTGGAGTGGGGAATATTCCTCAGTCATGCCACAGTGGCCCAAATACCAGCCTTTATGCCCCTGAGTGCCAGTTTCCTATAACAAAGCACAAAGCAGAAATTTATTCCCTCACAGTCTTGGAAGCCCAAAGCCCAACATCAAGGTGTCTGCAGGGCAGACCCCTTTCAAAGGCCCCAGCAGAAATTCCTTCCTTGTCTCTTCTAGGTCCTGGTGGCTCCAGGCACGCCTTGACGTGTGACAGCAACACTCTAGTCTCTGCCTCTGTCTCCACAGACCTTCTCCTCTGTGTGTCCAAGTCTCAAATCTCCCTCTGCTTTTCTCTTATAAGAACATCCCTCACTGTATCTGAGGACTATTCTAACTCCAAAATGATCCCATCTTGAGAGCCTTCATTTAATTAGATTCACAAAGGCTCTTTTTTTCCAACAAAGTTCTCATTCATAGGTTCAGGGGGTTAGGACACGGATGTATCTTTTGGGGATCGCCACTCAACCCACTACACCTTGCCTCAGTCACTGAACAGACTGTCCCCAAAAGGGTACAATTCTCAGGTATGCCACCATCTATAACTGAGGCAGACTCTCACGTTATTGACTGTTGGTGGCTGTCTGCTGGCCATGTTCTCCACAGATGGGCAGTAAGTTCTTCCTTGCAGATGGTCTAGGTGGCACAACTTGTCTACTACACATAGCCGAGCTCTATGCTAAGAATCAAGACAAAGTGGTGATAAAATCAGAGAGCCTCTGTCCTTACCACACTTACAGTGCAATAGGGGAAGATGGATATTAATCATATAACCCCATAACTCTAGGTAAAACACATCAGTAGCTCACGCTACCAAGTAGAGTCATGTGTTGCCATCAGAATATGTGGAGTGGAGACCTGATGGTGCTTGATTTGGAGTAAACAATATTCAGGACAGAGAGAAGAGCTTAAGCAAAGTTGGGTCCTGAGCCTTCAAGAGTGAAGGAAGCCAGTGAGGCCAGAATCAAAGAGTGGAGAGGGATAAGGTGTGCCATGAGATTGGGGAGGGTAGGTGCTCTGGGGAATGTGAAAGTTCTGACTTCTATCCTTTGAACAACACAATTCTATTGAAGAGTTTCAAGAAAGAGTATGATGGCGTGCCAAGTGTTGGAAAGAGATCAGGCTAAGCTGAGCATGAAGGTGAGGTTTATGACCATAATGGTAGGGCAAGGACAAGATTTCAGCAGAGAGACAGTCATGGCAGTGGACCAGCCAGGAGCTGATAGAACCTCAGTCCTGGGGGATGATAGCAATGATGGAGAGAAACTGATGGATTCCAGAGAGATTTAATGGATATTTAACAGGATTTGGAGATGGACTGGGAGAGAAGTGCAGGAGGAAAAGATGTTCGGGATGAATGCTAGGTTTCTACCAGTGGATAAGGGATGCTGATTCTCACTGAAATAGGGAGCATTAGAACGACCAGGTGTGAATGAGCATGGAATCTTCAAGAAGATGGGAAGAGTTTTCCATATGCGGTCTAAAGGGAGACCAAGAGTTGAGAGAGAGGTTTAGCACTCTCCTGCCTCCCTTCACCTGCCACTGTTGAGTGCACACTGATGCCTCTCCATCTTCATGAACAAATCTTCCCCTTTGAGGTTTATTCTTCCTGTCCATGTGATATTATTGCCCTCTCTTATCATTGACAGGTACTGATTCATCTCTTGGTCCCTCCCCACATTTGGTGAGAATTTTGGCTTGTGGCCCAGACTTCCTACTTCATGTCAAACTGACATTCTGGGTGACCTCTGTATTTATGTAGATGTCTGGATCTCACTGACTCTACTTTACCTTGGCTACTTATCCTACTCACCTTGTCTGTCTCAGCCCCCAAACTGTACCATGTCGGATCTTAAATGTCATATCCTACTGTCTGAATACAATCTTCTATCCTTCCAGTTTGCTTGTAATTGACTCCCATGTTAGGCAAAGCATAAACCAGGATTAATCCTGACTATGCCTCCTCCTCTACTTCTGTCAGGATGCTCACACTGCTGGAGATAGTCATCAGGTTGTAAGACTGGTCTCCAACCTCGGCTTTGCCCTTGGACTCCTGGAGAAGTCTGGGTGTGGGTCACCAGCAAATAAGGTACCTGTGACATGCTCTTGGTTGAGGTTGTCCAAGGAAAGTGGGAGACAGGATGGAAGACGTTAGATTGCAGTAGATCAAGGCACGCATGGATAATGAAGTGGAGACTAAGCAGGAATACTTATTCAGAAAACTTGATAGAAAAGGGAAGGGGAAAGATAGGGGAGTAGGTTTAGTACCCTAACTGTAGGATAAGAGAGATGAAAGTGTGTTCACATGTTCAGAGGAAAGGGCTAATTAAGAGGGAGAGGTTGGGATTATAGGAGAGAGGGTGTTTGCAACTAAATGTGCAGCGAGAAAGGGATAATGAAGCAGATGATTGACCTCAACTCAGTGGAATATTTTACACATATGGAAAGGAGACATATACCATTGTTATGCTATATTACTATAAGTCCGTAAACGGTGTGTCCATCTGCATAAAGTTTGGACAGGAATAAAGAAAAATGAGGAGTTCTTATGTTAATGGAACAGATTCAAGGTTAGGTATTCAAGGCCAGAAATTCTAGCCTTATTTGTGGAGACAGATGAATCTAGGTTCATAGCTTGATTTGTCACTTTCTTTGTTAGTCATTAAAAGCATCTAAACCTTGGTTTTCTCAAATATGTAAAATGAGGGTAATAATAATTCTTTTTCATGGTTGCAAGGATTGAATGAGACAAAGCATGTCCTTATGGTCTGTGGCATACAGAAAGTGCTTAGTAAATGTTACTGATTATTATCATTGTTGTTACTAGCTCTGCCAATGTTCTGAGTCAGATGCTCTGTCTTCAGATGTCCTCACAGCAATTATAGCATAGCATAGTGGAATGAGGAAAGGCTTTGGAATTGGACATACCCTACAGTTCTACCCCTGATTTAGCAGAATAAATTTAAATGAGTTAATTTCTGAGACTCAGTTTCCACAATTTTAAAAAAGAACATCTACCTCTTGGAGCACCTGGGTGGCTCAGTCAGTAGATAGTCTGACTGTTGGTTTCCATTCGTGTCCCGGTCTTAGGGTTATGGGACTGAATCCCTTGTCAGGCTCTGGGTTCAGCAGGGCATCTGCTTGGAATTCTCTCTCCCTCTCTCTCCCCCTCTGCCCTTGCTCATGTTCTCTCTTTCTATCTGTCTAACATGAATAAATAAAAATAAAAAAAATTTTTTTAAAAAGAATATCTACCTTTTAAAATCAAAATCAAAATTCTTACTCTACAAGATCTTGGCCATGCTTGTCTCTCCAGCTTCACCTTATATTTCTTCCCTGTTGCCCTACTTTCCAAACTGATTCCTCCTACACAGCCTTCAGATCTGTGTCCTCATTTCCTGCCATTTATTTGCTTCAAGTTTCTTTATTTTCTCCCTATCACTCTACTGATTTATAAACTATATGCTCTAATTCTATAAGTATTTTATGTGAATATGTTTTAGCTACCATGAGTACCTTTTCATAGCATGTAAGTCACTTGCCCAGTATTTTAATTTCACTGTTTTTATACCCCCCCTAATGAACCATCATTATTTTTCCTGTTTAGTAGTCAATTCATGTATTTACCTATGGGCTTATCAATTTCTTTGCTCAAGATTCCTTCTAATACTTTTTGAGTTAGTTCTTTTTTATATATACAATTTAATAATTCTTCCAGTGAGTTTCTGTTCATGATAAATTCTTAATTTTCATTTATCCAAAAATATTTTAATTTCGCTGCCATTATTGCATGATACTTTAACTGGGTATAGGATTCTAGGTTTTTGATGTTAATCTCTTATCACTTTGAAGATAGTATTCTATTGCCAATGGTTAGTGTTGTAAATCAGCTGTTAGTCTACCTCCCATTTCTCTGAAGGTGTCTTAGCATTCTCTATGTTTAAAAACATTTCTCTATGTCTTTCTGGTTAAAAATATTTTTCTTCATCTTAAAAAGATTCTTAGTTTAGTTAATTGTGTCTGGGTGTGGGTCTTCTTCATCATGTTAAATATTCAGTATGTTCCCTATATCTGAGGGTTCATTTCTTTAATGATTCTAGGAAATTGTCTTTGAAAATTTTCTTTTCCCTATTTTCTCAATTCTGTCATTTTAAAACCCATAGTAGATGTAACTTTGTGTTCTCAGTCTATTCTCTGTGTCTGTTTATCTCTTTTCCAATTTTCCATTTTTTCTCTTTCTGAGCTTCAGTTTCTTTAATTTTTTTGACCTCATCTTTCAGTTTATTAATTTTTTCTTCAGCAGTCTCTAATCTACTTAATTCACTTTAATCTGAGTGTATTTTTTTTCTTCTAAAATTTTAATTTTGTTATTTTTTATAATTTCCTCATTTTTAAAGCATTTTTGGTCCTATTTTTGTCAATCCCAATTTTGTATGTTTAATAATTTTAAATATATTTATCTTATGGGCCTTTTCATCTCATTCTGTTACTGAAGTTCTCAGGGATCTAATTTTTTAAGGTCTGATTTTGTTTTGTTTTGTTTGTTATACTCCTGATGACTTGCTTCTTTCTGTGTTTGATAATGTTAAATTATGAACACATCTTGATAAGTCATTTATTTGTGATTTTATTTGTGGAAATTTGTAGAAGCCTGGATTACATCTATATTTATGTAGATGTGAAAGGAAGGCTTTCTGTCCCTCCAGGGAATTTCTGGTTTTTTCTTGCCTAAGATATCAACATAAGACCACCTTTTATGTTGCTTCCTGCCTAAGGTCATAGATGTTTAAACCCCAAATTCTTTGAATTTATGTAATTATAAAATTTCATGGGCTCCTACTTCCCTCCACCAGAATCCAGACTAAGACAAATAAATATCCTCATATCCCTTTATCAGTTGTTTTGCTTGTTTGTTTGTTTTAAGTCTATTCTTTGACTAATACTGTGAGTGTCCTAGATTACATGAATATCTCAGTTTTTTAAAAAATTTATTTATTTGTGTGTGAGAGAGAGAGAGCATGAGAGCACAGGCAGACAAAGTGGTAGGCAGAGACAGAGAGAGAAGCAGGCTCCCTGCCGAGCAAAGAGCCCGATGTGGGACTCGATCCCAGGAAACTGGGATCATGACCTTAGCCAAAGGCAGCCACTTAACCAACTGAGCCACCCAGGCATCCCAGTATCTCAGTTTTAAGTAACCACCTTTGTGGAAGTGCCAAAGGTCTTCTTTCTTGAACTAGTGTAAGTATTTCAATCTAAGCTCCATAAGGGCAAAGATAATGTGTAATTTGCTTAACAGTAAACCTCCAGGGCCCCACACCAGTGCTTGATACATCATAGGTCACAAATAAAGGTATGTGGAATGGAAGGAGTTGTGGGATTTAAGTGAGAAATGGTATGGAATTAGCACATAATAGGTGTACAATTACTAGAAGGCATTTGTTCATGGTGTCCTTTACTTTCTTCCTCATTTACATGGATTCTTGCTTCTGAAAAAATTAAAAATCTTCAATGGGACCACATTATCTTATTGTGAACCTACAATTTCCCTACCATTCTCGTAAGCCAGTTTGATTTAAAACAGCCCCAGATATGGGGGTGTGAAGTCTCTTCCTCACACCTGCACACCTGGGTGCAATTATATTTTTTGAAATGTATTGTGGGGAGGGTGTGGATGGAAGACAGAGATGGGCATCTGATCCTACTGGGCTAGCCCCTTTGACCTATATCTCAACATATTTTCTTCAGGTATTTCTCTTCAGTCTGTTGCATTCTCCAACATCCACCTGGGCTCTTATTGGACTAGCACAGAACTAAGTCCCAAAAGATGAAAGTTCTATCCAAGTTCTGCCACTGACAAGCTATATGATTTTAGGCAGTTCACTTAACATTCTTATATTTTGTTCTTAATAAGGAAAATTAAAAATTGGGGCCCCACTGAAAAATCTTCCATCATATGAATAGTTTATAACCTACTATAAAATTGCTTGCCTGTCAGACTATCTTCAACCTTCCATCACTACAAAAGCAGGATGCTTTCTTTCTGCAGCTTGCTTGTCTAACTTCTGTCCGTCACTGTGCCAGTTGCTTCCTCCTTTCAATCCATACCTTCATCACTGGCTTATCCCCTATTATAACACGTAAGCTACTTGAAGGTGGAGTAGTATCTGTATAGAATATACAGATTAATAAATGATTATCATTATTACAATAATAATTATACTTTATTTTTACCCTGATCCTTTGAGCTCAAATTAATCCTGCCCTACCTTCCTAAATCCACAAGTAAAGAATTGTTTGGAATCTCCTAATAGAAGGATTTGTATTTTCCAAGTGTCTCACTCCCTGTGACACCTTGTCACTATCCTCTCTTGTTTACCAAGGAGATGACAGTGGCACAAGGGAGGGAAGAGTTTCTTCCAGAGCCTTGCAAGGATTCAATAACTCCCCATATCCTCTTGGATTACAATAGCAATGAATAGCCTAGAAAGGGAATATAACTGAGGTTCCGTGGTCCTAGTGTTGGTTTTACTAGAATATCTTGGTGTCTTAAGGCAAGTCACTTCACCTCTCAGTCTCATTGTCTCTCTCTGTCATAAGAAGGATTAGATGAGATGGCTGGTAAGCGTGGACCTTAAAGTCACAGAGATCACAGTTCAAATCTGGGTTCTGCTACTTTAGCAGCTGTATACCTTTGGAGTCATTAAACTCTCTGAGGCACAGTTGCCTCCATTTCCTAATTGTCCAGCCTAGGTTAGCTATTAAGCTCAATATTTCTATCTTAATTCACTCCACTTCATTTCCTGTCCCAACTAATTCAGTTATCTCACATCTTCCCTCACTGTTTTCGCTTTTCACCTTTTTCTCCCTCCCAAGGCAGCTCTCATTCTTCACATTTACTGGCCTCCACCTAGTCTCATACCCCTCAGAATCACACAGACTCAGGCTTAAAGCTTACCAGGGATTTCCATCCTTTCTCATATGCCTATGATCAGCACCAAGGAAACATGCCCAATTAAGAGTCTCCCCATCTCCACCACCACTACCACCACCCAGCCCTTGCTTACGACCCTCCAGTGATAAGGAGCACACACCTGCTGAATCAGCCTTTGCCATTTTAGGTTACCTCTCTATTCATCTCATCTATTCCAGCAGACTAGCTTTTTTCCATGTCCTGAAAATATGGCCCTTTAGTTTTTCATCTTATCACTTCACTACCAAGAGAGAAGAAGGCTTTAATTATCTGGATGTCAAACATACTAATCCTGGAAAAGATATTTGTTGCCCTAGTTCAGAGGAAAACATAACTCCTAAAAAAGCCATATAAATGGGGCAAGGATGTGGTTGCCAGGAGAAAGGGAACGAGCTTAGCTGATAGAGCAGAATTATATTTCACAAGGTTGTTGTTCTAAAAGCATACAAAAGGACTAACATGGAGGATATGGGGACATGGAGAGGAGAAGGGCGTTAGGGGAAACTGGAGGGAGAGACCAACCATGAAAGACTGTGGACTCTGAAGAACTAACTGAGGGTTTGGGAGGGGTTGGGTGAGCCTGGCGGTGGGTATTGTGGAGGGCACATCTGCATGGGGCACTGGGTATGGTGCATAAACCATGAATTTTGGAACAGTGAAAAGAAATTTTAAAAATAAATAAAAAATTTTTTAGAAAGCATACAAAAAGCAAAAATCAAATATAGCATAGATCGCCCTTTTAAAAACCATAGGCAAAAACTGTGTTAGAGATTGAAATCCAGTATCTCCCTAACTCCAAAGTCACCAGTGCTTCTTACAGTGTTGGAAGGCACTAGAAGAATTGTGTGGATTAGGTTCAGCGGCCATGTGATCCAAAAGGAAGCAAACACAAACAAACAAAATCTCTGAGCTGACATTCACATTCGTCTCACTAAGATTTACTATGTGGGGGCCCACGTGTGCTGTTTGGTGCTGTGTGGAAATCACTCAGGATTGCTTGAGTACTTTTGAAATAACATCTTACTCCCTCCCTCATTCTTCCTCTTTCTTTTTAATATGGCCATTACAGGTGAGCTCATGCAAATTAAAACCATAGAGGTGGCCTTTCCACCCTATTTCTACAAGCCTCTTTAAAAATCTTACAGCTTAAAGAACAGACTGGTAATGGGCCAAGAGGATTGTCGTAATAGAAGCAAATAAAAGGTCATGGGAGTCCATTGAAGAAATTCAGTATAGGATGGGTCAGGAAAGCGGCCCATAAGACAGGACAATCAATTCTTCGGGAGACCTGAAGAACAGAGAAGAGTTAGCCAGAGTGAGGAGAAATGTGATCCAGGCAGAATGTACGAAGGTCAGGAGGCAAGTTGGAGCATATCGTACTAGTTCAGATAGGCTCTGAACACTGCAGATATATGACAGGAGAGGCAGGGGACTGATGACCAAGAATAGCCTTGAATACTGTAACTAGGGAGTTTGGAGATTATTCTGAAAGCAGTAGGAAGCCACTGAAGCCGAACAGAAACATGATCCGGTTGTGTAGTACAAAGAAAATTCTGGCTGTGCTTTGCAAGTGAGAGTAAAGAACAACAATGTACTAGAAGAGATAAATGAAGAACATTCCAATAATGCAGGTAAGAGAGGATAGGGGCCTACATCATTGGCTGTGGAGGTTTAGTCCACAAGCGAAAGGAATTAGTGACACTCTCCCAAGTGCCTGGCTTGAACAATTGAATGGTGGTGCCATTTGCTTACATAAAGAATAATGGGAGTATCTTCCCATTTTCCAATGGGCTTTAAATTGCTCTTCCCACTTCCCATCCAGCCACCTCTGTTCTTCCTCTCTCTTCCCACTTCCAGACAACGAAGACCAGCAGAGCAAAGCCTTTCCTATCTTCATTGCATAGGAGTCTAGACAAATAGAGCTCAGAAAGGACCTTCTAACTTCAAGACTTCTCATTTCTTAGTCCTTAAAATGGTGACTTGATGGAAACAGAGAAAAGATGGGGCATGATGGGATATGGAGAAAGATCTACCTATGGGGTAAAGAGTGATTTGGATGGCAGTTGAGAGATGACTGCAGTCCTCCCCTTTCCCTTGGTAACTCAAATTCTGGGATGCCAACTTCCTTGCTGTTCCCAGTTTCTCCATGTCAAAGCCTTCCTGGTGATGGCTCACTTTGGCCATGGTTGCCTCATCTTCTTCTTCTTCTTCTTTTTTTTTTTTTTTTTAAGATTTTATTTATTTATTTGACAGACAGAGATCACAAGTAGGCAGAGAGGCAGGGAGAGAGAGAGAGAAGCAGGCTCCCCACTGAGCAGAGAGCCCGATGTGGGGCTCAATCTCAGGACCCTGAGACCATGACCTGAGCCAAAGGCAGAGGCTCAACCCACTGAGCCACCCAGGCACCTGATGGTTGCCTCATCTTACTCAGAGTGTCAAAGGTCTATTTCACCTGACAGGAGACTGCCACACAAAGAGCCATTGAGAAAAGGAAATCTAACACGTGAAACCTTGAACATGATGGATTCCTCCTGACCCTTCCATTTTTGGTTATAGACGAAAGGGCACACATGAATCCCAGGTTTTAGGATTAAGAGATTACCTTTAAAAAAAGAAAGAAAAATAGATAGTGTTAATTAATTTTTATTTGAGGCCTCCACCCTTTTTCTGCTCTCTATTCCTCTTTTGTCTAGTCCCAGGGAAAACCTGTGGGAGAGGCCCAGCCCGTCATCAGAATTGCTTCTTTGGCAGCAGGAGCACTAACTGTGGCCACTGTGAGCCACCCTGCCCCAGCCACTCCTCTTCCCCTTCCAGCTCTTACACAACAGCCGAGCAGAAGGATGGGGAGTCCAGTTTGTGCTTTTCCTTCTGGGCTCCCAGGCTCTTCAAAGAATCCCTTTGTTAGTTAATGTCAACCTTTCCCCAAAGGCCTGAAGTGGGAGCCAAGGAGGCTGAGCCCAGGTGAGGTGAAGGCTTCTGTGAGGGGTGCCGGAAGGATGGGGATTTGCTGGTTGCCTCTGGGGTCACCTTGGCATCTGTGTGTTTTCCAGGGTGAGAGTGGTCTAGGACTTTCAAAGTTGTTTATAATCTCACCTACTAAAGGAAGCCCTCCTAATTATTCCCATTCTTGCTCCAAGTGTCTCTTCGTTGGGCATCCTCTCGGGCTGGTCTGCAAGTAATGCCTCTTCCTGAGGCATTTCAAAGACCACTGAACACACACAAAAAGGTAAATTCTTGGGTCAGAGGCAAATTGAAAGCCAAGACTCAATCAAAAGTCTGTGCTCTTTCTACCTCACTAAGTTCTCTGGCCCATTCAATACTCTAGAATCAATTACATAGTTTCAGGTGCCCAGTGGGGAAAGGCTGAGTCCTCTTGTAGGACATATACCACTCTCTTGCGATGCTCAGTGTCCACTCATGACCTGAAGTCGCTTCAATACAGTGAACTCTGTCTTTCTGGAATCCTGAGCAGTTAAAGAGTATTTAACTCTCCTCTAGGCCATAGCACACCTCTTTTCCAAGCAAGCCCTCTCAAGGACTCCTGACATGGTGACGTTCGGGTTAGGGTGCAAAACCACTGGCCCCAAGAAAGGGAGTAGGATGGGAAGCTTTCATAACTTGTATTATATTCTCCATCTTTGATGCATTTTCACCGACAGGAGTAAAGAAAGAGGCTAATGTTGGAGAGACTGCACAGAGGAGCATTTCAGAGAATGAACTTGAAACCAGATGGCACAAGTGGACCTCAATGCTGGTGGTATTCATTCGTTGGATGGACTTGGAAAAATTTACTTCTCTCTCTCTCAACTTTATTTCTTTCTCTTTAAAATGGGATTTATAATATATCTACATAAGTAAACTGTCATGAGGATTAAATGCAGTAGGATAATTAGAAAGTACTTAGCATGTAGTGCTTCTTCAATAAGTGGTAGGTGGTGTAATGAAAGAATTCTGTTCTGACCAGCCCCGGGTTAAAACTGAATTCTGTCTCATTTGGGTCTTTGACCTTGAGCAAGTCACTTAAGCTCTTTGGAACTTAGTATCCTTTCCTTTCCTTTAATGAGAGATTAGACTGAAGACCTTCAGGTTCCCTCCCAGCTATTTCAATTCCTTCCAGAATTTTGAAAAATCAAAATTCTTTGATTTTATGTGTCTATCTGCCTCATACCCATGTCTGACTCCCAGTTCACCTGTAAGCTTCTCAATGGCAGAGACCATTTCACTTTTAACCCTAGAGCCAACAACAGAAGCAAGGTTTAGTGAACAATTGTGTTTTTTCTAGTAGGAAAAACCTAGTGCTAGGTGTTGGGATTATCTTTCTTGGTGCCTTAGGGATCTACTGAGGGAGGCTTATCAGCTGCTCCGAACTTAGACGCCACAGAGACATCCTGTCAAGGCCAAATCATCAAACATGCTGGGGAAAGGTTGGCTGAGGGCTGGTGACTTGGTGCCTGGCGGGCCCCAGCTCATCTAACTGGGCTTGAATCCAGCCAGAATGAAGGAACACCAGGCATATTATGCTGGAAGCATGACACTCTGCTCCCTCCTCCAGACCGGGCTAAGCAGGACAGATCTCTGACCGGGTTACTCTGCCATGCAGGAGGCACGAAAAAGTTAAACGCTCACCCTGTTCTCTCTCCTCAGTTCTTTTTCAAAAACAGACAAACAAATTAACAAAATCCAGAAACTCCTCCAAATTCAGATCTACTGGAATTCTAATTGCTCCCTTCTTTCTAATTTTTTTCTGACCAGGTGATTTTAGTTAGACTACCTCTGTTGGCTTCAGAAGAAAAGATTTATTTTCAGATTGATTCCCGAGTACGTCTCATTAGGGAAGATGGGTGGACAGATGCGGGATTAGTAGATTATAACAGGAGCCAGCAAGGAGGTTTGATTCTGGAAATGAGGCCAACTCAGGGCTTTTAAAAAGGGACAACAAGTGACAACTCAAGATGCCTAAAAGCCTGGGACGCTGACAGACATGACCACTAATCATGGGACACACTTCACGTGTGTGCAGTGTAGACAGAGCTTTGAGATCTTCAGCTTTGTGGTATAATAGGAACATTTGATTAGTCACAAAGCCTCGTGGGTCCCACATTCATAATTTCCTTCCCCGCTTTCCATTCCTTCCTACTGCTGCTGCAGTGACCTGCCCCAAGGTGCCAAGGTTTCACAAGTCTGTGAATGCAAGCGGGAAGACATACACAAACCCACCGCTCTTCTCAGATCTGAACGCCTATCTGCCGCAAGAAGAATCCAGCCCTTCTCAAAGTTTCCCTGGGTGTCTGGGATTCTTCAGGTTTATCATGGATGCTCGTAACATATGCGGTCTTCTGATCAATACACACACACACACACACACACACGTGCACCTCCACCAATTCTGTCACCAACACTTTCCATAGGATGCCCATGTTTGACCTGGGCTGTTCTGCACCAAAAAGGGAGAAGTCTCCCTGCCCCCTGTGCTGTAATTTGGTCACTGCTTTGATCTGGGGGTCCACAGAGATCACTGTGAAATTGGCTCCTTTTTCTTTTAGCTCTACTACTTTTCTCCCCAAGGTCTCCAAACTAGTCTAACAGGCAGCTATCAGGCCATTCAACCATTCTCCTCAAGGTTTCCTCTTCTTTCCCCAAACCTCTGGATGATTTTTGTTAAGGGGGAGAGAGTCCTACGCACATTGGTATATTCAGTCAAGAACCTGGGGTAGGGAGGACAGGTCTAATGTCATTTCTCAGAAGCATCCAAGTCCACTGTGGCCAAGCAAAGATGTCCCGTTAGAGCAGCTGAACCACCATTATCTTCTGTTTGAACTATTGATTACCAAATTCTTCCTGGTTATCAGTCTCTCTTTCTTCCAGTATACCACCCACACAGCTTCCAGAGTGTGGAAGCTTCTAATCCGACAACAATTGACCATTGTTCATAGAACAAAGAATACGTTTTTCAAGGACCTGCCAAATCTAATGATTGGCAATGCCACCAATACTACCGCCAATACCACCTCCTCTGCACCCCAGAATCCAGCCACTCGGTTCTCTTTCCAATTTCCTAAATAAGCCAGGTGTTGTTGTTTCTTGATCTTTCGTTGACTCTGTTTTTCACTTGAACTCCTCTCCCAGCTAACTATCCATATACTCTCTAGTTGATTAAATCTTACTGAAATCTCAAAGCCCAGCTTATATAGCGTTATGAAGAAACTCCAGCTTCCTCTTTCCCCAAGAACCAGAATTCTTAGAAATGGTTGGGGCTTCGAATTGGGGAATCCCATGTTCACATCCCAGTTCTGTTTCGTAGCTATGTGAAATATTTAGAAAGTTATAAACTCTATTGGCTTCAACTTTCTCATCTGCAAAATAAGGATAAGAACTTTTTTCCTGGGAATATTTTACAGATTAAATATATATGTGAGATACATGAGATAATATATGTGAAGTGCCTGGCAGAAATTCTTGTGACTATCATTTATGAGTTACCTTCTCCAAGCTTCAGTTCCTCATCAACTAAAGTGACTAAAATACCAAAAGTGAATGTATTTTTTTAAAGTGATCTATCAAGTGCTAAATGCAATTCACTAATTTCAGTATTTTTGACGTATAGCTATAGGTGGTTTATCCTTACCTGCCTGTATTCCTGTGGTTTGCTGAATGATGCAATACTTGGTTCTGCAGTTAAGTGTTGTCCCTGGGTTTTTCATTTGTGTTCTACAGTTTTGTCTACTTTGGGAGGAAGATCAGAAGATATTCAAACTATGGTGTCACTACTGCCATTTTCCCATTACAACAACAGTCCATTTTTTTTTTTTTGCAGCTTTATTGAGGTGTAATTGACAAAATTATAAGAATTTCAAACATACATCATGATGATAGGCTATACATATACATTGTGAAAAATTTCCTCCCTCCCACATCCATCCCCTCACTTATTTGATGTTTTTTCTTTTTATTTTTTTTGTGAGAGCATTTAACATTTATGTCCTACTTTCTCCGCAAATTGTAATTAAAATGCACTGTTATTAACTTCAGTCAACATATTTTACATTAGATCTTCAGACTTTATTCACCTTCTAAGTGGAAGATTGTACCCTCCCTTTTACTAACCTATCCCCACTCCACCACCTCTCAGCCCCTGGAAACCACTTTCCTACTCTGTTGCTACGACGTCAACTCTTTGAAATTCCACATTGAAGTGATAACAGGCAGTATTTGTCTTTCTCTGGCTTATTTCACGTAGCAAAATGCCCTTTCCATTCATGTTGTCACAAATGGCAAGATTTCCTTCTTTCTTATTCCTGAATAATATTCTGTTGTGTCTTTCTTCTTTATCCATTCATTGATCGGTCGATTCTTAGCTAATGTAAAATGCAAATAATGCTGCAATAAACATGGGAGTGCAACTATCTCTTTGATATCCGATTTTAGTTTCTTTTAGATATATACCCAGAAATGGGATTGCTGAATCATTTTTTAAAAAAATATTTTATTTATTTATTTGTCAGAGAGAAGGAGAGAGACAGAGAGCACACAAGCAGGCAGAGAGGCAGGCAGAGGTGGAGAGAGAAGCAGGCTCCCTGCTGAGCAAGGAGCCCATGCGGGACTCGATCCCAGGACTCTGGGATCATGACCTGAGCCGAAGGCAGCGGCTTAACCCACTGAGCCACACAGGCGTCCCCTGAATCTTATGGTAGTTCTATTTTTGCATCACATCACATGACCTCCTTAATGCCCATCCCCCACTTACCCCATCCCCTTCCCTGGTAGTTCTATTTTTAATGTTTTCAGGAACTGTTATACTGTTTTCCGTAGTGGTTGCACCGATTTACATTTCCACCAACAATGCACAAGTGTTCCCTTTGTTCCACATTAACACTTGTTAGATCATGTCTTTTTGATTACAGCCATTCTAAGAGGTGTGAGGTAATATCTCATTGTGGTTTTGATTTGCATTTCCCTGATGATTAGGGATGCTGAGCACCATTTTGTGTAGCTGTTAGCCATCTGTATGTCTTCCTTTGGAAAAACATCTATTCAGATCCTCTGTCCATCTTTTAACAGATCATTTGCTTGCTAAAAGTTGTTTGAGTTCCTTATATATTTTAGATATTAACCCCTTATCAGATACATGATTTGCAAGTATTTTCTTTCATTTAGTGAATTGCCTGTTCCTTTTGTTGATATTGACCCACTACTAATATCACACTTAATGGCAAAATATTAAACACTTTGCCCTTAAGGTTAAACAAGAGAAGAATGCCTACTTGTATCACTTCTATTCAACACTGTATTGGAAATCCTACACAATGTAATAAGATGAGAAAAAAAAACAGGCAAAGATTAGAAAATAAGAAATAAGATAGTATCTATTTGCAAATGATAATAATATAATATAATATAATTATATAATTATATTGTATAATTATATGTTATATATAATTATATTATTATTATAATGATTTATACAGAAAATTCTAACAAATCTAGCAAAAAAAAAGAAACCTTAGTAGAAAAAGTGAATTTCCTCAATTTGTGGGATACAAGAAAAATATAAAGAGCCATTGTGTTTTTATGTTACAAGCAAAAACTGGACAATGAATTTTTTAAATACCATTTATAGTAATGTAAAAAAAAATATGAAATAGTTAGGCATAAATTTAACAAAGAGCATTCCAAACCTATTAATGAAAATTACATAACACTGCTGAGAGAAATTTTGAAAGACCTATACAAATGGAGAGATATACTATATTTGCAGGCTGGTGGATGCAGCACTGTTGAAATAGCAATTCTCTCTAGGTTGATCTGCAGATTTAATGCAAACACAATTGATGCAGGGCCTTTGTATACACTGAGCAGCTGCTACTAAAACTAATGTGATAATGCAATAGACCTAGAACATCCAAAAGAATCCTATAAAACAATGACCATGGAGAAAAAAAAAGTGTTCACACCAGAATCTTTATTTTCTAGCAGCTATATTTATAATTGCCCTGAAATGGAAATAATCCAAATGTTCTTTAATGAGTGAGTGGATAAACAAACTGCAATGTGTTCATAAAATGGAATATTACCCAACAAATAAAAGAAATGTTATTGATACATACAACACCTTGTTTGAATTTCAGAGACATCTTACTGGATGAAAGGAGCCTGTCTCAAATGTTTACACATACTATCTGATTCCATTTAGATGACATTTTCTAAAAGACAAAGCTATAATGACAAAGACTAGATTAGTGGTTATCAGGGTTTAAGAGCAGGGAAAAGGTGTCAGTGTTCTGTATTCTGAGTGTGGTAATGGTTACATAGATTTATGTATATGTTAAAATTAATATAATGATACAGTTTGAAATTTGTTTTTCCTAGATGTTCATTTTAAAAATCAAATCTTAAAGAGGAACAAATTTAAAAGACAAAATATCTAACTTCAGAACATATTATAAGTTGTAATGATCAAGACTAGTGCTACTGGCATGAGAATAAATCAATGGTCAATAAAATGATACAGAGACCCACATTTATACAGCAATCTGATTTTCCAAAAAGACATAAAGTCAAGCCAATGGGAAAAGACAATCTTTTCTACAAGGATGCTGGAACAACTTCATACAAAAAACAATGAACTCTGACTGCATTTCCTACACAGCAATTAATTCAAAACAAATTAGAGATCTAAACATAAAAATAATTAGAGATTTAAACATAGAAACTATAAAACTACCGGAAGAAAACTTCAGAGGCTATCTCTATGACCAAAAGGTAGGTGGAGATTTCTTCAGCAAGATTCAGGATTCAGATTCATAAAAGAAATAATTGATAAATTAGATTTCACCGAAATTAAACACTTCCCTCAACAAAAGAAACCATGAAGAAAATGAATAATTAAGCCACAGGCCAGGAGGAAATGTTTGTAAGGCACATACATCTGCCTAAGGAATTATACCCAGGATTTCCCTTTAATGGTGGAGGATCTTTCAGAGACCCAGTGAATTTTCCCACTATAAGGCCAGTTCGTATAGACGGCCTAAAAAATGGTGTGAAGTGTCTATAGAACTCAGAACATATCCTGAAAGTTCCTTCTTGCCTAACCTCTACTGTGTTTTTGTTTTCTTATAATCAGAATCTCTCTCTCTTTTTTTCTTACTGGGAAAGACACAAATGCTACACCCCTCCATGGAAGGCCTGATTTAAATGCATACCAGAAGCTTTGTTGCATCAGTCAGGTCTGTGTTTGCAAACAACAGGGACCAGCCTGGCTAGTTCATTAAAAAAAAAAAAAAGAATGTGCAGAATTGTTAAGGGATATTATGAGCTCACCTATTTTCCAGGGGAGCCAAAGAGGCAGAATCTGGGGCTGGGCAGCAATCACACTTAAGAGCTTCTCTAGCAAAAAGATCTCCACAGATGCTGCTGGGCACCTGTAATGCCCGGAACCAGATGCCAGAAATTTAGTGTCACCCGTGAAGTCTCAGCCTTCTTCCCCAGCATGCTCCCACACATATAGACATCTCCTCACATGGCCTATTGTGGAATTCCAGCAGAATCTATCTGATTGACAAAATCTGGATTGCATTTTTTCACTTTAGTTGGCTTCTTTCTAGAAAAAGAGGTCTTAAAATATAGGAAATTAGGGTATGCCTAGCTGGCTAAGTGGGAAGAGCATGCAACTCTTGATCTCATGGTCATAAGTTCAAGCCCCACATTGGGCCTGGAGCCTACAATTAATTAATTAATTAATTAATAGGAAATTAGCAAAACATTAGCAGGTTGTTCAAAAATGCTGGCTGCCAAGATAATCTTCTCTACACATACCAAACAGATGAGTTAAATGGAGGACATGATAGGAATCACTGTATCTGCATCTTTTAAGTCTTTAAAGTTAAACAAATCTTTGTAATTTCCCTAGGACTGTAGAATTTCCTGTGTTTCCAACTGTGAGAACTGGGAATTTGGTGAGCACCCAGACCCTCTATTGTAGTTGCTAGAGATACACCTCTGTTTATCAGACCTAGGAATTTTTTTAAATCTCTTTTAGAGTTGAAATAAAACACTAATGAATGGACCATTTCAGTCCTTGAGAATGTATGAGCAATTAGTAATGCTAATGATCGTTCTAGTTGCCATGTTAAGCCTGCTAAGTTATGGTGGTTATGGGGCACCTGGGTGGCTCAGTGGGTTAAAGCCTCTGCCTTCGGCTCAGGTCATGATCCCCAGGTTCTGGGATCGAGCCCCACATCAGGCTCTCTGCTCAGCAGTGAGTCTGCTTCCCCCATCTCTCTTTCTGTCTGCCTCTCTGCCTACTTGTGATCTCTGTCTGTCAAATAAATAAATAAAATCTTTTAAAAAAATTATGATGGTTGAGGGGAGGAGTCAAGATGTCGGAGAAGTAGCAGGCTGAGACTACTTCAGCTAGCCGGAGATCAGCTAGATAGCTTATCTAAAGATTGCAAACACCTGCAAATCCATCGGCAGATCGAAGAGAAGAAGAACAGCAATTCTGGAAACAGAAAAACAACCACTTTCTGAAAGGTAGGACCAGCGGAGAAGTGAATCCAAAGCGACGGGAAAATAGACTGCGGGGGGAGGGGCTGGCTCCCGGCAAGTGGCGGAGCAACGGAGCACAAAATTAGGACTTTTAAAAGTCTGTTCTGCTGAGGGACATCGCTCCAGAGGCTAAACCGGGGTGAAGCCCACGCGGGGTCAGCGTGGCCTCAGGTCCCGCAGGGTCACAGAAGGATCGGGGGTGTCTGAGTATCGCAGAGCTTGCGGGTATTGGAACAGGAAAGCCCGCTACAGAGACAGAGCCGACAGTGAGCTCACAGCTTGGTGTTACTTTGAACCGGTCGCAGGCTCGGTGAGCTCGGAGCGCGGCCGGAGGTCAGGCAGACGGGAGTAACTGGGCGCTGTTCTCTGAGGGCACACTGGGGAGTGGGGCCCCGGGCTCTCGGCTCCTCTGGGCCGGAGACCAGGAGGCCGCCATTTGTATTCCCGTTCTCCGGAACTCTACGGAAAGCGCTCAGGGAACAAAAGCTTCTGAAAGCAAACCCAAGCGGTTTACTCACCCTGGCCCCTGATAAGGGCGGTGCAATTCCGCCTGGGGCAAAGACACTTGAGAATCCCTACAACAGGCCCCTCCCCCAGAAGATGAACAAGAAATCCAGCCGAGACCAAGATCACCTACCAAGGAGTGCGGTTTCAATACCAAGGAGAGCAGCAGAATTCCAGAGGAGGAGAAAGCAAAGCACGGAACTCATGGCTTTTTCCCTATGATTTTTTTTAGTCTTGCAGTTAATTTAATTTTTTACTTTTTCATTTTTTGTTTTTTTTTCTCGCCTTCTGGTAAAATTTTATTTTTAACTTTTACCTTAATCTTTTTTTTAACATTTTTTAACTAGTTTATATAATATATATATTTTTTTCTTTTTTATATTTTTCTTATTTGTTTTGTTTCCTTTTTTAAAAATTCTTATCTTTTCTTTTTTTTTTCTTTCTTCCTTTTTGAACCTCTTTTTATACCCTTTTACCCCCTCACAATTTGGGATCTCTTCTAATTTGATTAAAGCATATTTTCCTGGGGTTGTTGCCACCCTTTTAGTATTTTACTTGCTCCTTCATATACTCTTATCTGGACAAAGTGACAAGACGGAAAAATTCAACACAAAAAAAAGAACAAGAGGCAGTACTGAAGGCTAGGGACCTAATCAATACAGACATTGGTAATATGTCAGATCTAGAGTTCAGAATGACAATTCTCAAGGTTCTAGCCGGGCTCTACAAAGGCATGGAAGATATTAGAGAAACCCTCTCGAGAGATATAAAAGCCCTTTCTGGAGAAATAAAAGAACTAAAACCTAACCAAGTCGAAATCAAAAAAGCTATTAATGAGGTGCAATAAAAAATGGAGGCTCTCACTGCTAGGATAAATGAGGCAGAAGAAAGAATTAGTGATATAGAAGACCAAATGACAGAGAATAAAGAAGCTGAGCAAAAGAGGGACAAACAGCTACTGGACCACGAGGGGAGAATTCGAGAGATAAGTGACACCATAAGACGAAACAACATTAGAATAATAGGGATTCCAGAAGAAGTAGAAAGAGAGAGAGGAGCAGAAGGTATACTGGAGAGAATTATTGGGTAGAATTTCCCCAATATGGCAAAGGGAACAAGCATCAAAATCCAGGAAGTTCAGAGAACGCCCCTCAAAATCAATAAGAATAGGCCCACACCCCGTTACCTAATAGTAAAATTTACAAGTCTCAGTGACAAAGAGAAAATCCTGAAAGCAGCCCGGGAAAAGAAGTCTGTTACATACAATGGTAAAAATATTAGTTTGGCAGCTGACTTATCCACAGAGACCTGGCAGGCCAGAAAGAGCTGGCATGATATTTTCAGAGCACTAAATGAGAAAAACATGCAGCCAAGAATACTATATCCAGCTAGGCTATCATTGAAAATAGAAGAAGAGATTAAAAGCTTCCAGGACAAAAAAAAACTGAAAGAATTTGCAAACACCAAACCAGCTCTACAGGAAATCTTGAAAGGGATCCTCTAAGCAAAGAGAGAGCCTGCAAGTGGTAGATCAGAAAGGAACAGAGACCATATACAGTAACAGTCACCTTACAGGCAATACAATGGCACAAAATTCATATCTCTCAATAGTTACCCTGAATGTTAATGGGCAAAATGCCCCTGTCAAAAGACACAGGGTATGAGAATGGATAAAAAAACAAAACCCATCTATATGTTGCCTCCAAGAAACTCATTTTAAGCCCGAAGACACCTCCAGATTTAAAGTGAGGGGGTGGAAAAGAATTTACCATGCTAATGGACATCAGAAGAAAGCAGGAGTGGCAATCCTTATATCAGATCAATTAGATTTTAAGCCAAAGACTATAATAAGAGATGAGGAAGGGCACTATATCATACTCAAAGGGTGTGTCCAACAAGAAGATTTAACAATTTTAAATATCTATGCCCCCAACGTGGGAGCATCCAACTATATAAACCAATTAATAACAAAATCAAAGAAACACATCAACAATAATACAATAATAGTAGGGGACTTTAACACTCCCCTCACTGAAATGGACAGATCATCCAAGCAAAAGATCAGCAAGGAAATAAAGGCTTTAAACGACACACTGGACCAGAAGGACATCACAGATATATTCAGAACATTTAATCCCAAAGCAACAGAATACACATTCTTCTCTAGTGCACATGGAACATTCTCCAGAATAGATCACATCCTCGGTCCTAAATCAGGACTCAATTGGTATCAAAAGATTGGGATCATTCCCTGAATATTTTCAGACCACAATCCTCTGAAGCTAGAACTCAACCACAAAAGGAAGTTTGAAAAGAACCCAAATACATGGAGACTAAACAGCATCCTTCTAAAGAATGAATGGGTCAACCGGGAAATTAAAGAAGAATTGAAAAAAATCATGGAAACAAATGATAATGAAAACACAACCGTTCAAAATCTGTGGGACACAACAAAGGCAGTCCTGAGAGGAAAATATATAGCAGTACAAGCCTTTCTCAAGAAACAAGAAAGGTCTCAGGTACACAACCTAACCCTACACCTAAAAGAGCTGGAGAAAGAACAAGAAAGAAACCCTAAGCCCAGCAGGAGAAGAGAAATCATAAAGATCAGAGCAGAAATCAATGAAACAGAAACCAAAAAAACAATAGAACAAATCAACGAAACTAGGAGCTGGTTCTTTGAAAGAATTAATAAAATTGATAAACCCCTGGCCCGACTTATCAAAAAGAAAAGAGAAAGGACCGAAATAAATAAAATCATGAATGAAAGAGGAGAGATCACAACTAACACCAAAGAAATACAAAGTATTATAAGAAGATACTATGAGCAACTCTATGCAAATAAATTTGACAATCTGGAAGAAATGGATGCATTCCTAGAGACATATAAACTACCACAACTGAACCAGGAAGAAATAGAAAGCCTGAACAGACCCATAACCAGTAAGGAGATTGAAACAGTCACCAAAAATCTCCAAACAAACAAAAGCTCAGGGCCAGACGGCTTTCTGAGGGAATTCTACCAAACATTTAAAGAAGAACTAATTCCTATTCTCCTGAAACTGTTCCAAAAAATGGAAATGGAAGGAAAACTTCCAAACTCATTTTATGAGGCCAGCATCACCTTGATCCCAAAACCAGACAAGGATCCCATCAATAAAGAGAGCTATAGACCAATATCCTTGATGAACACAGATGCAAAAATACTCAACAAAATACTAGCCAATAGGATTCAACAGTACATTAAAAGTATTATTCACCACGACCAAGTGGGATTTATTCCAGGGCTGCAAGGTTGGTTCAACATCCGCAAATCAGTCAATGTCATACAACACATCAATAAAAGAAAGAACAAGAACCATATGATACTCTCAATAGATGCTGAAAAAGCATTTGACAAAGTACAGCATCCCTTCCTGATCAAAACTCTTCAAACTGTAGGGATAGAGGGCACATACCTCAATAACATCAAAGCCATCTATGAAAAACCAACCGCAAATATCATTCTCAATGGAGAAAAACTGAAAGCTTTTCCGCTAAGGTCAGGAACACGGCAGGGATGTCCATTATCACCACTGCTATTCAACATAGTACTAGAGGTCCTAGCCTCAGCAATCAGACAACAAAAGGAAATTAAAGGCATCCAAATCAGCCAAGAAGAAGTCAAATTATCACTCTTTGCAGATGATATGATACTATATGTGGAAAACCCAAAAGACTCCACTCCAAAACTTCTAGAACTTATACAGTAATTCAGTAAAGTGTCAGGATATAAAATCAATGCACAGAAATCAGTTGCATTTCTCTACACCAACAACAAGACAGAAGAAAGAGAAATTAAGGAGTCAATCCCATTTACAATTGCACCCAATACCATAAGATACCTAGGAATAAACCTAACCAAAGAGGCACAGAATCTATACTCAGAAAACTATAAAGTACTCATGAAAGAAATTGAGGAAGACACAGAGAAATGGAAAAATGTTCCATGCTCCTAGATTGGAAGAATAAATATTGTGAAAATGTCTATGCTACCTAAAGCAATCTACACATTTAATGCAATTCCTATCAATGTACCATCCATATTTTTCAAAGAAATGGAACAAATAATTCTAAAATTTATATGGAACCAGAAAAGACCTCGAATAGCCAAAGGGATATTGAAAAAGAAAGCCAAAATTGGTGGCATCACAATTCCGGACTTCAAGCTCTATTACAAAGCTGTCATCATCAAGACAGCATGGTACTGGCACAAAAACAGACACATAGATCAATGGAACAGAATAGAGAGCCCAGAAATAGACCCTCAAATCTATGGTCAACTAATCTTCGACAAAGCAGGAAAGAATGTCCAATGGAAAAAAGACAGCCTCTTTAATAAATGGTGCTGGGAAAATTGGACAGCCACGTGCAGAAAAATGAAATTGGACCATTTCCTTACACCACACACAAAAATAGACTCAAAATGGATGAAGGACCTCAATGTGAGAAAGGAATCCATCAAAATCCTTGAGGAGAACACAGGCAGCAACCTCTTTGACCTCAGCCGCAGCAACATCTTCCTAGGAACAATGCCAAAGGCAAGGGAAGCATGGGCAAAAATGAACTATTGGGATTTCATCGAGATCAAAAGCTTTTGCACAGCAAAGGAAACAGTTAACAAAATCAAAAGACAACTGACAGAATGGGAGTAGATATTTGCAAACGCCATATCAGATAAAGGACTAGTGTCCAGAATCTATAAAGAACTTAGCAAACTCAACACCCAAAGAACAAATAATCCAATCAAGAAATGGGCAGAAGACATGAACAGACATTTCTGCAAAGAAGACATCCAGATGGCCAACAGACACATGAAAAAGTGCTCCATATCACTCGGCATCAGGGAAATACAAATCAAAACCACAATGAGATATCACCTCACACCAGTCAGAATGGCTAAAATCAACAAGTCAGGAAATGACAGATGCTGGCTGGATGCGGAGAAAGGGGAACCAACCCTCCTACACTGTTGGTGGGAATGCAAGCTGGTGCAGCCACTCTGGAAAGCAGCATGGAGGTTCCTCAAAATGTTGAAAATAGAACTGCCCTATGACCCAGCAATTGCACTATTGGGATTTACCCTAAAGATACAAATGCAGTGATCCAAAGGGGCACGTGCACCCGAATGTTTATAGCAGCAATGTCCACAATAGCCAAACTATGGAAAGAACCTAGATGTCCATCAACAGATGAATGGATAAAGAAGATGTGGTATATATACACAGTGGAATACTATGCAGCCATCAAAAGAAATGAAATCTTGCCATTTGCGACAACATGGATGGAACTAGAGTGTATCATGCTTAGCGAAATAAGTCAAGCAGAGAAAGACAACTATCATATGAGTTCCCTGATATGAGGAAGTGGTGATGCAACATGGGGCTTAAGTGGGTAGGAGAAGAATCAATGAAACAAGATGGGATTGGGAGGGAGACAAACCATAAGTGACTCTTAATCTCACAAAACAAATTGAGGGTTGCTGGGCGTAGGGGTTTGGGAGAAGGGGGTGGGATTATGGACATTGGGGAGGGTATGTGCTTTGGTGAGTGCTGTAAAGTGTGTACACCTGGTGATTTACAGACCTGTACCCCTGGGGATAAAAATATATGTTTATAAAAAATAAAAAATTAAAATAAAAAAATTTTTTTAAAAAGTTCATGTTTGAAAGTTTCAGAACAACTAGATGATTAAACTTTATTCATTGCCATGAAAAAAAAATTATGATGGTTATTATGATGGTTATTCCTTTCACCCTTATTCTTGTACAACAAAGGCTGGAAAACTGAAAGCTACATTTCTTGGACACCTTTACAGCTGGACTCTGGATGGAATTTAGGTTCCACCAAATGATGTTTTTTGCATAAAATTTGGAAGGTCTAATTGAGGAAGAAACCATGCTTTTGCTGCTTCTATTGGTTCTCCTAGCATAATTACATAGTTGAGTTTTTCTTTGTCAGCGTTGGCTAGATTCCCAGTATTCAGTCCTTAAATTTATGGGTTTTAAGAGGTGGGACAGGGGAGCATTTTGTTTTGCTAGTATGGACCTAGTGGGCATCATTTCATTCTGGAGTTAGCTATTACATGATGGTGGCTTATTAGTCTATGGATGGTGGGTATGGTATATTTCTAGAGCTACACTTATAGTGGTGACTTTTGATTCTCTATCTTCCTGATTCTTGAAAATGTAGGAGCTCAACTGACTGCGAGTATTGCTGTAAATGTCAATCCCTCAACCCTTCTAAGGATTTTTGTAAACACTAAATTGCTATCCTTAATCTCTTTCTGGCAGAGTGCTTTTTGTGACTTCTCATTGAGACTTTCCTAATATATATGTTAGATGAAGTTTCCTTTACACACTGCCTTAGCTGCACCCACTAAATTTGATACATTGTGTTTTTATTCAGTTCAAAATACTTTCTGAATTCCCTTGTACTTTGTTTTTTTAGCCTATGGGTTATTTAGTTGTGGTTAGTTTCTAAATATTTGGAAATCCTCCTAGTATGTTTTTGCTATTGATATCTAATTTAATTCCACTGTAGAGAGAGAACAAATTTGATTTGAATCCTTTAAAATTTATTGAGATTTGTTTAATAGCCTAGAATATGCTTTATCTTGGTAAAGGAGTGTTGTATACCTTTACTGATTTTCTATCTCCACTTTTACTTTTAACTTAGGTGTTTCTTTGTATTTTAAGTGGGTTTCTTGAGGCAGCATATAGTTGGATCTTGGTATTTTAACCAGTCTTAGAATCTCTGCTTTCTAATTGGAATGCTGTGATCATTTACATTTAATTGAGTCTTTCATCTTACTATTTACTTTCTATTTGTTCCACCTGTACTCTGGTTTATTTTTCCTCTTTTGATGACAATTTTAGATTGAGAGTCATCTCATAATGACAAAGCGATCAATTCATCAGAAGACATGAGAATCCTACATGTTTATGTGCCTAGCAACATAGCTGCTTTCTCTCTCTACCAATCTCTCTCTTTCTCTCTCTATATATAGACAGATATTGATATATAAAATCCTTTAATGTATACACATACATAGATAGATATAGATATCTATGTAATATATATGTATATATACATCTGTAACTATTAACAATCTTAGAGGTTGCTTTCAGGTTTATAGCACATATCTTTAAGTTATCACAGTCTATCTTTATTTTTTTTTAAAGATTTTATTTATTTATTTGACAGAGAGAGTATCACAGTCTATCTTTAAATAATATTATACTACTTCACATAAAGTATAGGAGCCTTATGATGATATACTTCTATTTCTTTCCTCTTGGCCCTTGTACTATTGTTGTCATACATTTTTCCTTTTCCATATGTTATAAATTCCACAATGAATTGTTATTATTTTTGCTTAGTCAGTTATTTTTATTTATTAAAAAAAATTTTTTTAAAGACTTTATTTGTTTATTTTGAGAGGGAGAGAGAGTGTGAGAAGCGGGGAGAGGCAGAGGCAAAGGGAATGAGAGAATCTCAAGCAGACTCCACACTGAGTGCAGAGCCCCACAAAGGGCTGAATCTTATGACCCTGAGATGATGACCTGAGCAGAAATCAAGAGTTGGACGCTTAACCTACTGAGCCACCCAGGTGCCCCACTTGGTTACTTTTAAAAAAGGTTTTTTTTAAAAAATGAAAAAAGTCATATATTTATCCACTTAGTTACCATTTATAGTCCTCTTTAATCATTTGTGTAGATTCAAAATTTTCATCTGATATCCATATTTTTATTTATACACATACAATAAACTACATAATAATTGTGATTAATTTTATTGGCACTGTCAATTTTCTTTTTAGAAGGTTAAATAATAGACAGAAATATTTGTTCTTGATCCATGTAGTTATCATTTCACTCTATTGTATAGATCCTCATTTCCAACAGGCTTCATTTTCCTTCTGCTTGGAGGACCTCTTTTAACATTTATTGTAAAATAGGTCTCTATCTTAGACTGATAAAGTGCGATAAATTCTTTCAGCTTTTGGGTGTCCGAAAAAGTCTATTTCACTTTCATTTTTGGACAATTGTTGGTTACAGAATTCTAGAATGATTTTTTTTTTCCTTTCAGTATTTTAATAATGTTACTTCACTGTCTTTGGCTTGCATTGTTTATGACAAGAAATTTACAGTCATTGTTATTTTGTTCTTCTGTACATGATTTTCTCTTTATCACATTTTAAGTAAGTGATTAACTATGATATGCCTTGGTGTAGTTTTCTTCATGTATCTTGTGTTTAAGATTTATTGAACTTGGAGCACCTGGCTGGCTCAGTCAGTTGGGTGTCCAACTCTTGATTTTGGCTCAGGTCATGATCTCAGGGTTGTGAAACTGAGCCTTGTGTTGAGTGTGGGGCCTGCTTTGGATTCTCTCTCCCCCTCTCCCTCTGCCCCTCCCCCACCTCTCTCTCTCTCTCTCAAAAATAAATTTATTGAACTTGCTGGATCTGCAGACTTAAGGATTTCATCAAATTTGGAAAATATCCAGCCACTATTTCCTCAAATATTTTTTTCTGCCACCCACCCTTTCTTTACTTCTGGGGCTCTAATTACATGTATATTGTGCTGCTTGACATTTTCCTACACCTCACTGAGGTGCTGTGGATTTGTTTAATCTTTTTCCTCTGTTTCATTTTAGATAGTTTCTATTCTAAATGTTTACTAATCTTTTCTTCTGTAATACCTAATCTGCTGTTAATCTGTCCAGCAAATTTTTCATCTCAGACATTATAACTGTTATAACGATTGTTTTAATAACTTTGTTTTCTAGGGGTGGCTCAATCGGTTAAGCAGCTGAGTCTTGATGTCAGTTCAGGTCATGATCTCAGGGTTGAGAGATTGAGTCCCATATCAGGCTCCAGGCCTACCACAGAGTCTGCTTGACATTCCCATTCTCTCCCTTGGCCCCTTCCCGTGCTTGTGCTCTCTCTCTCTCTCTCTCTCAAATAAATAAATAAAATCTTAAAGAAAAAAACGCTTATTTTAAAATTCCATCATCTGTGTCAGTTCTGAGTCAGTTTCATTCAATTAACTCACCTTTCCTCATTATAGGCTATATTTTTCTGCTTATCTGTATGTCTATAAATTTTGATTGGATGCTAGACATTGTATATTTTACTATGTTTACTGCTGAATATTTTATACTTCTATAAATATTCTGTAGCTTTGTTTTGCAATCCAGTTAAATTGCTTGGAAACAGTCTGATCCTCTCTAGTCTTATGTTTATGTTTACTTTGTTGGTGTCAAAGCAGCATTTAGGACTAACACTTCCCCATTACTCAAGCAAAAACCTTCTGTAGATTCCATCAGATGCATTATGAATTACGAAGGTTTGCGCTCCAACAGGTAAGAACAGGAACTATTCTCAGCCCTGTGTAAACTCCAACCCTTCTTCATTCTAAATCTTTAATGTGGTTCTTTCCTTGGCCTAGGGTAGTTTCTTCATGGGCATTCGTTAATCTTTACTCTTATTTACCGTCCAGGGGGGATCTTCTACAGTCCTGCAGTACTCTCTCTCCATGCAATTGTTTCCTCTTTGCTCTGCAAACTCTAACCATTTTGTACTTCCTACACTCCCAGCTTTGTCTCCTTGATTCAAGGACATTACAAATTCTGCCTGGGTCTCCCTCCCTGCATCAAAGAGAGTTCCCCAGAAACTGTCTCCAGAATGTATATTAGTATCATCATAAAAATTCCTTGATTTGTTTCTTATTTCTCAGGGATAATTTGCCTTTATTACCTGATTTTTAATTTTTAAACCATTGCTTCTTTTTTTTAAGATTTTATTTTTATTTATTTGACAGACTAATCACAAGTAGGCAGAGAGGCAGGCAGAGAGAAAGGAGGAAGCAGGCTCCCCACTGAGTGGAGAGCCTGATGCGGGGCTCGATCCCAGGACTCCAGGATCATGACCTGAGCTGAAGGCAGAGGCTTTAACCCACTGAACCACCCAGGTGCCCCTAAACCATTGTTTCTTATATTTTCTTCTCATTTTTTGATATTTTAGGTGGGAGGGCAAATCTGGTTCTGGCTCTTTCATCTTGGCCAGGAGCCAGCCAAAGTTCTTGTTACATACCATTGAACCTTCACTCATATATACACCAACCTTGCCTTGCCTCTTTTTGGGTAAAGTCTGCTACCTCTGCTCCTATACTACTCCATAATTTTCATTCAATCAAAGTGATGATTTCAATAGAAATATCTTCTGTATGTATCCACAGCCTGCAGAAGATAGCAATGACAATAAACACTGATCCATTGGTGTTCTCTTCACTAATGTTGTATCTCAGGGCCTTAGAGAATGGAGTGCCTTCTGGGTTCTTTCAAGGACATAGTTAAGGGCTAGTGAGTGGGTCACATATGATAAATCCACTCCAAGATTCTTTCTGTAATCTTGAGAATTTTTCCTCCCTACATTTTCCCAGTAATATCAAATATCTCGAGTTTTATTTGGCATAAATCTTTGCTGACTAAATTTTAACCAATTAAATGAGAAACCCCTAAAGTTACTCTCAACCATTTGAACTAACACATTCAATTCAAAATCTCCACTAAGTGAAACCATATTGACCAGCTTATCCTTATCTAAGTTTACATTTCTACTCTTATCTCACCCAGCCTCTTATCATCTATTTCCATATATATATTGCCCAGGTTTTTTTTTTTTTCTTGAGGAAACACTTTTGTATTTCTTAACCAACACTTATTTTTTTTAAATTAATATATAATGTATTGTTTCAGGGGTACAGGTCTGTGAATCATCAGTCTTACACAATTCACAGCACTCACCATAGCACACACCCTCCCCAATGTCCATCACCCAGACACCCCATCCCTCCCAGCCTCTTCCCCTCCGGCAACTGTCAGTTTGTTTCCCAAGATTAAGAGTCTCTTATGGTTTGTCTCCCTCTCTGGTTTCCTCTTGTTTCATTTTTCCTTCCCTTCCCCTATGATCTTCTGTCTTGTTTCTCAAATTCCTCATATCAGTGAGATCATATGATAATTATCTTTCTCTGATTGACTTATTTTGCTTAACATAACACCCTCTAGTTCAATCCATGTCATTGCAAATGGCAAGATTTCGTTTCTTTTGATGGCTGCATAGTATTCCATTGTGTATATATGTGTGTGTGTTATCCATTCTTCTGTTGATGGACATCTAAGCTCTTTCCATAATTTGGCTAATGTGGACATTGCTGCTCCAAACATTGGTATTTTCCAGTTTTTAACCATAGAAATTAGGAAAATCTTATTACTATTTGTGTCACTTCCACAGATTGACTTTGTAATTGCCTCCCTGGCATATCCAAGTATTTGACTTTAGTTCTAGATCTGAAGGAAGTGCGAGGTGGTTAGCATAGCCCGTGAAGACAAAATATTACCTCTATTATAACATCATGCAGAAACAATAGACTGAATGAGAAAGAGAGAAAGTCCTCTTCTCCTGAGACTTTGGGAAATGTGATGATTCAAACTTCCCCATACCAACTCTTCTTGCCTTACTCTTCCCCAGTCAGTGTTCTGACTTCCACGAAGAATCTTCTTAAAGCAATGAATTCAACCTATTTTAGACATTGGTGTTCCACTGTGAATTTTATTTTCAGTTACTTCAGCCCTGTGACTTTAAGAGATAGCATAGAAGCTACTTGATTACAAGATAGTCTCATGTGCTACAAATTTTAACTTTTGACTTAACATTTTCTTTCTTTAAAAATTTCTTTCTTTAACTTTCAGCAAAGTTAAAAGCACCAAGCTCAGCCCATAGTACTTGCATTCCTCAGGCCCTCCAACCTGAAGGCCACCAAAGCCTTGGGTTGTAGGTATGTCATAGGTTGTATGGTAATTTATGTAATTGTTTCCTCACTGTCCCTGAGGGGCTACCTGAATCCTCAAACACCAGCTAAACAATCATTGCCTTGCCATCAAATCCAACCACTTCAGACAACCAACCATTAGGTTCCCATTTCCTTGAGCATTTATCCCTGGTAACCATTCCAACTACCGATCAGTGCATCTGGCAGGGTCTTTATTCTTTATTCTGACACTTTAAGCTAAAAAAAAATTTTTTTAAGACTGTTAGATAACTCATAAAATCTCCTGGAGGCCAAGAGACTGAGACTCTGAAGGTAAGCAGTCAAAACAATGTCCATCCATGTAGTCTCACAGCAGTTAGTCTCACAACAGTTCACAACCAGAAAGTCCACCACACCCAAAGATCTGGAGACTTCTGCTACTACACCTGCTTGAGGATTGAAAACTCATGTGTGGCTCTCTCCTCATATTTCTGACTTCTGAATCCAAGCCTCAAGAGGGTGTGTCTGATTTCCAGAACCTAGATCGTATGACTGCACCATAGTTGGGTGAGGTCCGTAGTTGTGAATTTTCTGGCTTCTACCTTGGGAAGAAGGGCTTCATAATATGGTAACTTACCAAAACACAAGACAGAATTGAGAGCTGCAGGATGGCCACAAGTAATTAATGTCCTTTTTATAATATTGTAATTTATAATCATTGGTGCCCATAGTGAACAATTATGAGTTAATATACACAGATATGCAATTTTAGTTTCCCAAAGATCTCTGAGATTTAGGGATCAGTCAAAGCCTCAATCTAGATTGTGTATCCATGAACTACTTTCTTCCACTAAAATGGATGCGTGGGTGATACAGAAAGCAGCCAAATCAGCCCACAGTGCAGTCTTGTTTAAGACAAGCAGTCTAACTCCTGGAAATCCCATCCCTCTATCACCAGGCAATATGCTTCAGTGACCCTTGCTGCAATCTTGCACATGGGTTCCTCTATTTATAAAGCAGGATTTCTGGGTAGAAGAGCCTTGGCGAACGTCAGGTTGCCTCTGTGCCAAGATGGGATTAGGGTTCTCTGCATCTTGGTCACACCAATGGCTCCCAGAAGACACATAGGCAGGCTGTAGCTAAAATTAAGTGTTCAGCCCCACCTGACCCCCAGTAGCCAGCCCATCATGCCCACTTTTGGAACAGCTAATGTTCCCTGTCTCTTCTGGGGATCAGGTGGCTGGGGGACGGCGGCCAGGGCTCTTCTGTATGGTGATGCGGACTCCAAGCTTTCCCTCGGAGGCAGTATCACCTGGGATTAAAGGATTGCTGCCTCTTTAAATCTGATCTCTCTCAGGATTATTGGTAGGCTGCTCTTTAGACTTATTTCTCTATCAGCATTCATTTGGGACAATAATTGGATCCAGAGAAAGAGATCTCTGGGTTCAGGGGGATCTTTTCAAGCCAGACGGCTGTGTGGGAAGATCACCATTAAGTAGACACATTCATCAAAAACCTGATTTCCAGCTGCTCTCTTGGACTCTGCAGAAAAAGAAGAGGAACATACCCTGCTTCGGGGGGCATGAAACTCAGCACAGATATGGGGGCTCAGACAGCTCTGTAAAGGACACATGACAAAAAAGAGCAGGGAGCCTCTGACTCATAGCCAGACCACAAACTATGGGGCTGATGTCAGAACCACGGCTGTTCACCTCCGTGCAGCTCCTCAGGACCTCAGCCCTGTGAGGAGCCTGTGAGCAGCCTCCTCACTGGCTCCTCTCGGTCCAACAGGTCCCTTCCTCCACCCACTCTGAGCTCCCGGAAGTCTTCTCAGAAGCCTCCGGGGGTGCCCCCTGCTCCCACAAGCCCTTCTTAATCATTCTGCCAAAGAAATTTACAGCCTTCCCCATCCTGGAAGTTGTACCATATGATCTGCTATTGAAAATAGCCCAAAGCCACTTCCTATTCGGGAAGTCTTTCATATTAAGTTATAGTTTATCAGCCCAAACAACATCTCACTTGCTTCTCCACATCTTCACCTTTGCTCATGCTTTTCTTGTTCTGAAGGCTGTTTTCTACCCCTCTCCCTCCACCATCATCTGCTCAAACTGTCTCAATTGTGTGAAGCATGATTTGAATGCCACCCACTATGAGAATCATCTGCATGTCTTTTTTTTTTAAAAACATGGATTCCCCAAGGTCCTCGTTTTCTATTTCCTTACTTCTGGGACAAAGCCCAGGGTTCTATTTTTTATTTCTCCAAATGATTTTTACATCCCCCACATTTAGGAACCACCTACTAGGACCATGGATCCTAAACTTTTGGATTTCACAGAACAACAAGATTTACACATGCATGTGCACACACATGCACAAATGCAATCGAAGGACTCAAGGTAGGCTGCCAACTTTGTATTTTGTTCAATAAGGATATTACAAAACATCAGGAGAAAAGCCCATTGTTTTTTGTCTCCTGAATAAAACCATCAGCTCAGAAGCATTAGTTGGTGGGACCTGAGCATGGGCTCGGCCCTAGTCCCAGGTACTGGAGGGTTGGGGACACTGGAGGATGGTCCCTGCCTGAGGGACCTACAACCTGGGAGGTGTGGGGGGCACAGAATAAGAATCATCAACTGAAGAACGATTCCAGTCCATCTAAATCAGTACTAGAGAAGGTGGGAGGGGGAGCTGACTCCCTGGGGCCAGGACCTTCGGAGAGGTCTTAGGGGGGAGGGAGGGTAGAATGCAGCCAAAGTCCCATGAATGGGAACCCAAGGGAGGGGAGAGGTGGGTTGCGATGGTGAGGGGGCAGACTGCGTGAGAATTACCATCTGAAAAGAACTTTGTTTCCTCAAGACAAGACTTCAGTAGCCCTGTCCCAAAAAAGAACTTAACCCAATGAAGAGGAAAATAGAGGCAAATATCACTGTTATCAGCTGAGCTTTAAAATCGGGCTCTACAACTCTGCTAGGTCTCTATAATTTAGCAACCTGTGTATGGATTGTAGAAGTGTAATGGAGCAGAAAGGGTAGGGAGCTTGGATTCAACTCCCAACTCTGCTTGGAAGACAAGTCATGTAACTACCCCAAGCCTCAGTGTCTTCATCTGAATGGTGGAAATAACATCTGCCTGCCTGGGATGTTGTCATTAAGTAAGAGGAGTGATGCGTCTCAACTATTATGTTTTCTGTGAAACTTCTCTCTTCTCAGTCTCCTGATCCCATAGTTGGAAACAATCACTTCGTGTTTTATGCCCTATTGTGCTTTATAGAGATTTCCAACACATCTTCCTCCATGCTTATATCCTTCTGCCAGACTAAGAGTTCCTGGAGAAAAGAACTTTATCTTACTCATGTTAAGTTCCAGTGCCTTATGCATTCTTAATGCAACTAAAAACTCAATCAATATCCATTTGATGACAGACAAAAATGAATGTGTTTTATAACATAAATAGATATTAAATATATATATATGTGTATATATATATACACATATATATATGTGTGTGTATATATACATATATATATATATATATAGTGTAAAACACTATAAAAATGGTAGTAACTCCTTCCTTCCATTCCTTTTAGGAACTTCCTACATTTGCAGTATTTTCTTGTGCTTGTAATGGCTGAGTGGTCATATGACAAAGGTAGTTAGCTAAAAGAGAATTCAGCTTTAAGAACTGTAACAATAAGGACTTCCTGTAAAGAAAACAGCCCCCCTGAATTCTTGGAGTGGTGAATGATCATGTTTTTATGAGACCCCTGACATTTTGTCACTATGGGTCAAAGACTGCTATATTAAGGCAGCTCCCACTCATGGCGTGTTGTTAACATCATGGCTAAGGGTTCAACAGAGGCTGCTAATTAGTAATGTATTCACTGTGCTTTTGTTTATATTTCCATTCCCAGAGGCAATTGTTAAGTAAATATTTTGACCTGATTATAGATAAAAATAAACCAAAGGGCACTCACATTTCCTCAAGAATGTCTGAAATTCACAGGTCTAGCCAGGATCACTAGACATTTGTTATCACCTCTAATCACATTAAGAACCTTATGTAAACAGCTAATTGGCCTTCAGAATAGAAGGGCAAATGAAACTGTGATTCTTGAAGATATTTTGAAGATATTAATTTATCTTCTTTTTTGTTGTTGCTATTAGTTGACTTTGAGTCTTCCTCTCTGATCATGAAGCTGGTAGACACCTCTAAGATCATCTGGTCCAACTTGCTCTAAACATATAATTGCCTCTCCTCTACTGGAGAGATGGTTATTTGCCCCGAGAACTTTTAGTGACAATGTGCTCTCATTTTTAGATATTTGTAATAATTATGAAAATTGTTCTTGATTTGGCAGATTCTGGCTAAAGGCTCAGCAAACCAATTTCCTCTTCTTCCTAGGAACACAGCAAGACTGTATCTCGTGGGTTTCCTTGAGTGAGATGTGGCATGTGACTGAGTTCCAGCTACTCTTGGCGGAAGCACATATCCCACCTCTGGCCTGGGCCACTGAAACCTCTACTGTGTTGCCTGCCACTCACCCACCAGCTGGAGGCAGAGGATTCAGAGACGCATTAAGAGAGGGAGGAGGGCCCCAAGGGATAGGAGCAGACAGTTCTCCAAAGAAAACATCCAGAGGACCAACAGACACAGGGAAAGGTGCTCAACATCATTCATCACCAGGGAAATGCAAATCAAACCTACAAGGAGATGTCAGCTCATACCTGTCAGAATGGTTAAAATCAACAATACAAGAAACCACAGGTGTTGATGAGGATGGGGGGGGAAGGGGAAGGAGCCCTCCTATGCTGTTCGAGACAATGGAAACTGGAGCAGCCACTCCGGAAAACAGTGTGAAGATTTCTCAAGAAGTTAAAGATAGAATGCCTTGTGATGCAGTAATCACACTACTGGGTATTTACCCCAAAATACATAAAAACACTAATTCAAAAGGATACAGGCACAGTTGCATCTGTTTATTGCAACATTATTTACAACAGCCAAGCTAGAGAAGCTGCCCAAGTGTCTGTCGACAGACGAAAGAATAAAGAAGATACGGTGTGTATATATGTGAAGGAATATTACTCGGCCATCAAAGAGAATGAAATCTTGCCATTTGCAATGACATGCATGGAGCCAGAGAGTATAATGTCAAATGAAATGAGTTAGTCAGAGAAAGACAAACATCATATGATCTCACTCATGTGAAATTTAAGAAACAAAACAAAGAAGCAAATGGGGGCACCTGGGTGGCTCAGTCAGTTAGGTGTCTGTCTTCAGCTGAGGTCATGATCCCAGGGTCCTGGGATCGAGCCCTGCATCTGGTTCCTTGTTCAGCAGAAAGCAAGCTTCTCCTTCTCCCTTTGCTGCTCCCCATGCTTATGCTCTCTCTCTCTCTGTCAAATAATTAAATAAATAAATAAATCTTCAAACGACAACAACAACAACAAAGGAGCAAAGGCAGAAAGACAAACCAAGAAACAGACTGTTACCTTAGAGAACAAACTGATGGCTATCAGAGTGGAGGTAGATGGGGGAATGGGTGAAATAGATGATAGGGGTTAAAGAGTACACTTACTATGATAAAAAAATTTTTTTTAATCGACTCAAATAAGACAATAAAACCATGGGAAAGATCAAAAGAGAGAGAGAGAGATGGTTGAGCCCCTAGAGTGAGGTCTCTGATGCTCAGTTTGGAAGAACGCCATGCGGGAGAAGCACGGGACTGGGAATATACTCATTGGATCGAGGCAGGAACAAGTGAATTTTCTTGTGCTATGTGATAGAAACTGGGGACTATCTTATAAAGCAATTAGCATACCTCGACTTTCACAACCTTTGTACGTTGAAATAGAGCCATTTCAAAACCCACAAAAGGGCTCCTGGGTGGCTCAGTCATTGGATGTCTGCCTTTGGCTCAGGTCATGATCCTGGGGTCCTCGGATCGAGTCCCCATTCGGCCTTCCCTGCTCAGCGGGGAGCCTGCTTCTCCCACTTTTACTACCTCTTCTTGTGTTCCCTCTCTCTCTCTCTTTCTCTGTCAAATGAATAGATAAAATCTTAAAAAATAAAAAAATACCCCCCCCCACATCCCATGATGATATGACATTGGCTTAGCAGCGTGATGACAAGAGAACTGGTAATGAGGGCTGGGAAAGGTTTATATAATGGCAAACTCTTTGGTACTAATTTGCCTGTGCTAACTCAGAAGGCAGCCCCATGGGTACCAAGTGTACAGCTCCAGGGGTGATGGCTGGAAAGAACCCAAGCGTTAGCGTGTGTCGGTTACTATGGGCTGCCTTCAACAAATACTCCAAGAAAGAGATACGCTAAGAAAAGAAATTGACCTTTAGTAAAGATGAGATTAAGTGTTGTGGCCTCTTCACCTAAGCCAATGAACACAGCTAGCTTCAAAGGAACAAATAAAGTTGGCGAGGAAGCAAAGTAACTAATCAAGGTTGAGAATTATGCTCAGGGAAGAAATTTAGTATAGTTACTGGCACAGGGCGCTGACTAGAAGCACACAGAATGGAAACCCTGTGAACTTTTAAGGATATTATATTACCAAAGAAGCCACAAAACCATACTAAAAAATCCTTCACTGTTCCAACTCAAAACTATCCTTGGGTCTCAGAACTTTTACAGGCGTGAATGAGGTACCAAGGCGGTATAGGGAGTGACGTCACAATTTCTTTGTCACTTGAGTAAAAGGAATTATTTGCCTTCCACTCATCTCCTTTGCTTATATGCAAAATTTGTGTTCTGTAAAGTATCCCCCCCCTTTTCTGTGGGGGATGTATTTCAAGACCTCCAGTGGATTCCTGAAATCCCAGATGGAGCCAAATCATATATATATATATATATATATATATATATATATATATATATATATATTGTGTTTTTTCTCAAACATTCATACCTACCTATGGTAAAATTCAATTTGTAAATTAGGCACTGTAAGAGATTAAACCACAATAAATAAGAAAAATAGTAATTATAACAATAATGCTATAATAAAAATTATATAAATACGGTTTCTTTCTTTCCCTCAAAATCTCTTATTACTTTGTTGTTATGTTATTTTTAAACCCCATCGACTCAAACACCCCCGGGAGAGATAGCAAAATTAACCTCAGTAATGGGTCAGAATAATTATCTAATAGGAAATGGTAGTTTACCACAAAGTGCTAGGATAGAGGCAATATATGAAATACAGAGCATGACGGGGTAGAAAGGGTGAAGAATACTTTCTGGGTTTCTGACCTGTCTAACCAGATGGGTGATGATGCCGTTCAAAGGGACACAGCATAATATACTTTTGCTGCCTTTGATTTTCAAGAAGGAAGGAAGACCAAGTTTGGGAGGATATCATGAGTTCAATTTTCATACGTTGAGTTTACGATGCATTTTTTTTAGCAGCTAAGTGTAGATGTTGAGTAGGCAACTAAATTATATTTGAAGTTGTAGATTGTTATGAGATGGACTGTAGCCAAGTGCAGGAGAGCCAGAACACCTGGTTCCGGGGTCCCAGACACAGCAGGTTCCGCCACTCCCTGCTGACAAAATCCACAGGCAGAGAAATGAGCAGTGGTGAAACAAGAAAGGGATTTATTTTGGTGAGTCCTACACGGGGAAAGACAGCTGATTAGTATTTCAAAGACTCTCTCCAAAGTGCCCCCCAATACTTCCCAGTTTCCATAAGGAAAATGTGGGGCAAAGGTGGGTGGGTACGCACAGGTGGGCAGGAAAGATCAAGTCAATCATTGTCTTGGGAGTCAGTCACACAGGGTATTGTGTCTTGCTGGCTCAGGTCTGTCCTTATTGCTTGAGGGGGTAGTTTCCGTTTCCATCAAGGGATGCTTTTTCTGAAGGGTCATCCACCAGAGCCAAGAGAACTGCTGGAAAGAAGAACCCATCTAAAAAGTTTAAGGTCCAAATGGAAATTGCCAAAGTCTTCTTTAAAGACAAGGGAGGTAATATAGATTATGGAGAAAATAGGGGCTCTGTGTAGAAACTAGAGAGATGCAAGGATTTACTGGCCTTAATAGATGAGAATAATCCTACAGAAGAGATATCAAAAGACAGACAGTGAAAGAGCCTGGTATCATCAAATCCAGACTGAGAGGATCCAAGAATGAGGGATTGGTCAAACAAGAGGAAAGACCAAATTAGACGAAGTCTGAGAATTGTCCACCAGCTTTAGAGACATAAAAATCTTAGCTCCTAATTTTAAAAGTGCTTCAGGACACTTGCTTGGCTCAGTGGGAAGAGTGTATTGCTCCAGATCTCAGGGTTGAGAGTTTGAGTCCTGAGTTGGGCGTAGAGATTGCTTAAATCAACTTAAAAACAAAACAAAACAAAAACCTTCAGTGAGGGGAGAGCAGAAGCTAGATTGGAGTCAATGGAACAAAGACATGGAATATAGACAATTCTTCCAGAAAAATGTGGCTGGAGGCAGAAAAAGGTCAGTACCTGAAGATTAAGATATATTTTAAAATGCTGGTTGTTTTTTAAAATGGGAGAGTTGATATTTCAATATGTATGAGATAGATTTCTGTTTCTGCCCAGGATGGAGTCACAGGGACCAGATCGACCCTCTGCCTGAAACAACAGCCACCAGTTAAAGTATACAAAACAAATTATAAGAAATAAGGACAGAGCTTTGCCCTGAGAGAAGGGGAAACAATGAAGCAAGCCATAAGACTGCCTCAGTTTACTTCCTTGAGAGAGTTACCAGGCTGTGATTCATGGATGGGAAATTCAGGCAACATCTGGTAGACCCCGATCTCCCTTTAAACAGGCAAAGCCAAGGGTTTGGGGATACCAAGAGAGCTAGAGTTGGCAGGCCAGAGTACTAAAAAAGGAGAACACAGCCCACAGGGAGAATCTTGGAAAGCTGAAGATTGTTCCCTTGAGTGTTTAGCAGAAAGCTGACTATTTACAAAAATATCAGATTATAAAATACTTAGGGATAAAATTCGATAACAATAGGACAGACTTGCACAACCAAAATGACAAAACCTTGCTGAAAGAAATAAAAGAAGACCTAAACAAATGCACAGGTATGCCTTAGTCATGGGTGGGGAGATTAAATATTGTTAAATTGGTGATTCTACCCAAGTTAAATGCATTTCCAATCAAAATTTCAGCAGGCTTTTCTGTAGAAATTAACAAGGTGATTCTAACAGTCATATGGAAATGCAAGGAACCTAAAACAGCAAAATGAATTTTTCTAAGGAAGAAAAAACTTGGAGGGTGGATGCTAGCTGATTTCCAGAATTATTATAAAGCCCCTGTAGTTAATATAGTCTGGTATTGGTTTAAAGATAGAAAATAGATCAGTGAAACAGAATAGTGAGTTCAGACTTACGTGAATGAGTCTAGATATGTATAGACAAATTTTTTTGAGAAAAAAATATAAAGCAGAAATCTACCTCACTATATAATTTTCTCAATATAGCTATGAAAATATTGGCTGTCCATATGTAAAGTGAGAGAAAGAAAGATTAAAGTAATGACAAAGAACTTTCATCCATTCTTCACATTTTTCACAAAAAATGACCTAAAATGGATCATAAACTTAAAGACAAAAATCTAAAATGAGGGGCACCTGTGTGGCTCAGTCAGTTAAGCATCTGCCTTTGGCTCAGGTCATGATCCCAGAGTCCTGGCATGGAGTCCCACATTGGGCTGCTTGCTCAGCAAAGAGCCTGCTTCTCTCTCTGCCTGCTCTCTTTCTCTCTCTCTCTCTCTGACAAATAAATAAATAAAATCTTAAAAACAAAAAAACAAAAAACAAGTATGCTGAATGAATACCAGGCAAAAGCATGTGAATTGATACCATCAGTATGAGTTGATACGAGATGATACCATCTATCTAAATCTTCAGAAGACACTTAATAATCTTCAGCGACAGAAGGCATGTCAGTGTTTGCCTGGGGACGAGGGGCAGGAGCAGATTAGCAAGGGGCATGTGGCAATCTTCTTGGTGGTGGACATGGTTACTATTTTGATTGTGATAATGGTTTTACATGTATATTCAAACGTCAAACTTGTCAAATGACACACTTTATGTGAAGTGTATTGCATGTCAATTGTGCCTCAATAAAATTATTTAAAAATAATACTTACGTGATAGATACAGAGATTGAAGAGTTGAGAAATGAGAAGGTATAACCGATGTGATAAAGTACCAAAAGTTGGAGGTGGGCATCCAATACACAGGTCAGAGATATAATTGTGCATAAATGTAGGGACACTTCTTCAGTAGCAAGAGGCAGGAAAGAGAGACTGGGGACGGAAGTATAGGTTTATGGCTCAGGTAGCAGGGTGTTGAGGGAGTCCCATCTACTGGCTGCTTTTTTTATTGGGAAGTTGGAAGCATCATTGCAGATGCAACACAGGGTGTCTTGTAAAAAGAAGAAAGGGGGACACCTTGCTGGAGTGCCTGTGTCATGATTTCAGCTCAGGTCATGAGTTCAGGGTCATGAGATTGATCCCTGCATCTGGCTCTGTGTTCAGCAAGGAGCTGTTTCAGATTCTTTCTCCCCCAGGCCCTCCCAATCATGCTCTCTCTCTCTCTAAAATAATACATAAATACATCTGTAAGAAAGAAGAATGGAAGTCGGCATTTGAGAATAGTTGTAGGGGAAAAGGCTGAACTAGGAATGGGAAACATTGAAAGTCATGATCAGGAAGCAGAGAGTAAAACGTTTCAGTTAGTCATTTTCCAGGTAGGTAAGTGTGGGGTGGTGACAGGGTTCACAGTGTGACTGTTGAGATAGGACATTGAGGGTGACCGGGTGAGGGACATTAAGAAAGCCCACTTGAATGCATTATTGGGGAAATCATCTGGATTTTGCTGATTGAATGTTTCACTGGAACATCGTTTAACATTTCCCCGTCCATTTTTTTTTTTTCCTATAAAATTGGTATCTTCAGGTAGGAGCTCAATCAGGTTCAGATCCAACTTGTTTTTTCCTTTGCAAGATTCCCTCATAGGTAGTGGTGTGTACTTTAGTCAGGATACAGAAAATGTCTGCTTGTGGCTCTTTCTGTAATACTAGCATGCATCAGTGATCTTCACCCAGATTCATTCATTCCATGAGGTTCTGAAAAGTGACATTCAAAATCAGTCATTCCTTGCTCACTTACTGTTTTTTCTAAAGAGAAACTTCCCTCAATTATTTCACTACCTGGGGGCATAGTTCATGTAGGGTAAATGCTTGATGCTTTCCCTCTTATTCACCAGTTTTCAAAATCATAAATGGGTTTTCTAGAATCCCTTCAAAGGTAATGAATTCATTTTATTTTTTAAATTCTGGACACATGAATTTATACATATTTGATATACTTCAATCCATTGCAATTATTATTCTTACTGACATTCGCATTGGCCCCTCTTATAGTCCGGGAAAGCTTGTTCAAGTTATCCCCTATGGCCCCTCTATCCTTTTGACATGACCCAGCTATGTTTGATAGCTTCACTGCCTTCTAGAACAAGACATTTCAAACCAACCTAATGCTGTTTCTGCCCTTGACCTGGAATGAGTCGTTTCCAAGGAGTCCCTGTTCCTTTTAGTGGAAAATAAGATTTTGAGATTATCATCTAGTTGACAGACATTTCCACTGCCACTGGGCTAACCGTTGTTTCTGGTCTTTTCCAAAGGTAGAACTAGAAAACACTTAAAAAAAAATAGAAAGTAAAGATACTATACTTCATGAGTTCATACTGATGACAATATCTTTAAAATTCATGGAAACAATATGTCCAATTAGACAATAAATTGGCGGTGAGGAAAAAAGAAAAGGGGGAACATATAGACAAAAAAAAAAAAAAAAGAGAGAGAGAGAGACTTAGGGACCCACCAGCTCTTAAGCTCAGACTCCTGTTTATACCCTAAAAAGGCAAAGAACTGGGCATTTCCCTTCCTATAGTCCCATTCACCAAAAAAGAATCAGATTCTTATAGCTACATGATGACCCCAAATAACTTTAAACTAGAACCTTCCTTCAGCATATGTAAAATAATATGTAAAAATGGAAAAGATCCATTTTGAGCATGTATTTATAAATGTTGTAAGATGTGAAACTATAAGGTGAATTGAACACTGGAGACTCAGGTGAGCTAAACTCACAAAAATTCTCCTACATTATTTCCATAAATACTTTTTTCTCCACTGTTAGGAATTAAAACTAGCTGCTTCGGGAGCACATTCTGTATCAGCCAGTGTTTGAAATAGTTAGAACCTGACTAAAAAAATCAGTCTAAAACCAGTCTGATTCTGGAAAGTAAGTCTCGTACAGCTGCCTGTGTGCCTTCCCCCACCCCCCCCCGGCCCAGGAATAAACACTCATTGAATTGATTGTCATGCCCCCACATGTGTTCCGGGGTCCAAATAGGCACAATGGCCTTGATTATTTAATAAAAGCCAATGTTTGCCATCCTTAGAAAGCACCACAAAACAACCAGCTCCAACATATCTCCCGCTTTGGTATGTGTGAATGAACCCCGCTTCTTGCTTCATATTTGCATGTTGAACATCTGCTTTGATTGTACATTGTATCTGGGTAACTATGCTGTGATTCAGAGTGACTTTCTCATATGGAATTTCTTTGCATAATGCACAAACTTCAACTAAAAAACAAAACAAAACCAAAACAAAAACTGGCTGAAAGAGAAGCCAAGAAGAAGAAGAAGGAGAGGGCGATGGCAAGGAACAGGAAAAGGAAGACTGGCTCTAGGGTCTCTGAGGGGCAGAAGCGGGATGAGGTGGGTCCAGAGCCAGGGCGCCAAGGCTGGCTTTGACCTCAGAGGTCGCTGCGAGAGCTCCTGGGAAAGAGCTAGAACAGAGGACGTGGCATTCTCAGACGCTTCTACCCAGCATCCTCAAGCTTCTGTGGAGGCCGCTCCCCTTCTGGGATGGAAGGCAACATCCTCTAGCAGTGCTTGCCGTTCCGAAGTGAGGATGCTGTCCTCAGAGTATGTTCCTTCCTGGGGCCAGCATTCCCTTCCAAAGTCACTGCAAAGGACAACACCATACAAGGACTATTCCCAAGCCCCTGGATCCACAATAGAAAAGTTGGGAGGGGCCTGGACTGCTTGCTGACTCGAGTGAGTAGAGGGAGAGGCAGACAGAGGACTAGGGTCTGCAGGCCAAACGGGAGGTCGTGCTGTGAAAGATGCCCCGGGCTACAACAGCATGAGAATGGGGGGCAGAGCCCCCCTGCAGGGGAAGCTGAGGGACAAAGAGGTCTACCTACCTCCCTGCTCTGCCCTGAGATCTGCCTCCGTCCACCTAGCCTGGGGAGAAGTAAGACTAGCCCAGTTCTGCGAGGAGCAGGCCCCCTAGCTGTGTTGGGCAACTTTTGTGTGGTGACTTATGTCATCACACGTTGTCTCAGCTTCCCTCTGTCTGAAGTGGGGCTGGTGACGGCGCCTCCTTCACAGGGCTGCTGAGATGAGGCAATGTGATGATGTGACGAGCTCTTGTGACCGTGCACGGTCAGGGTGCGTGAAGACAGCACCCCAGAGTCTGGCAGCTTCCAGCAGAGCTGTGTGTGTGTGTGTGTGTGTGTGTGTGTGTGTGTGTGTGTGTGTGTGTGGTGAGGTGCTTAGGAAGAAATGCCACCTGAGGAAGGGAAGCCCTGGCAGAACCAGGAAGGCCCTCAGATCAAGGACGTTATCTATGGATCCCAGAACAGCAGGGATTCAGCCTGACATGCCTGCTAGTTCTTGGCAACCATTTTGAGCAGGTGCACTGCTGCCTCTCAGCCCTGCCCCAAGCTGTGTCCTCTCAGGCAGCTGAGACAAAGGAATGAACTCTAGACCCCAAAGTCCTGCGGGAGAGATGACACACGTCTTGACGGGCAGGGTGAAGTAAAGGCAACTTGGAGGGCCCGGGTGCGTTCTTGAGCTGCAGGAGAGGCCGTGGTTTAGGTTTCGGTTGTTCTTGGCCTCCCGGCTGACCTGGGGCACTATTTCCTCCTCCTCTCCCCCATGCCTCCCCACCTGCTTTTAAAAAAATGTTTAAAGGGTTTTGTCAGTGAATGATCTTATTCATAAAGCAGGCGCGATGACAGTTTGCAGAGCTAAATGGGCACTTAACTGCGTGTCTAATAAATCTGTAACAAAAATAAACAGAAGGGAAGCGGCTTTGGGGAAGAAAGGAGGTCAGGTATGAAAGAAGCCTGTCACAGTGATTTACCACCCGCCCCCCTCAGCAGGCCATGTCCGCCCGGTCCCCGCCTGGCCACCGTCGACCTGGAGATCCGAGAGGCTGACGACACACAGACAGCCCCAGGTGGAGGCCTCTCCAGAGCACGGCGGGTGGACAGGGCCTGGGCGTGGGGTGGGAGAGGACACAGGCAAGGCCACTGCGGCTGCTGCCCATCGGTGGGCGAGCGCAGAACGCATGGAACCAAACGTGGGCTGGAGTCAAACCTCCCTCCTTCAGGCATCCACGCCCAGGTCACAGATGGTACGATCAGCATCTTTCTGCCTGCCCCAACCCACCCAGGATATGGGTGACGATCTCTGGGATTAGAGGCATATATATTCAGGTGAAACTAGCAAACACCTGTTGTTCCAGTGTTAATTGTTCTTCCAGGCGAACAAGGGGCCTGCTTAAAGCATTAACCCTTCCCTAGTGGGACTAGCCTGGTGAATGACAAGCACAGGGACGTATTGTCCATAAATCACCTTCCTGGCTCTGAAAGAACCATCTCGCAGGGAAGGGCAGGCGTAAATACCTCACAGACCTAGCTGGAATCCGTGCGGCTCCTCCAAACTCACTCACGTAGCAGTTTCTCGGACGAGATGCCATCGGAGGGCGGGGCCGTATTGCGTTCACCCCTCCTCCCCCTAGCCTTCCCCACCCCCATGCTCGCACAGTGCTAGGCACAAGGGTTTGAACAGTGGCTAATGCTGCTTCTGGGGGTAGAAGCCTGGAGCGCTCGGCTTCCTGAGGGCTAGCTGGGGGCCCTCTCTCCGTTTCCCCTCTGTGGGTGGAAAGGACATTTCTGGCTCCTGCCCACCCCAAGGTTTTAGACTTGGCCGCATTCCTCAAAGCTGAGCCCTGGGGTCCACTGTGACCTTCGGGCCGTAGCCTCCCAGCCGTCCTTAAGGATGAGTTCACCTCCCTCCAGCCCTTTTATATCACCTTGTGAATCAGGCCAAACAAATTCACCAACCCACCTCAAGCTACCGACCATGATTCGGGTATAGACAGGATGTTAATTTTCGTTTTAGACAGATGTCTCAGGAGGCATCGTCTTCCTCCCACCTGCCCCTGGCAGCGCTGCCTGTGATCTCCTTGAGGAGAAATCGTCTGAGGGCATCTTTTTCAGAGCCCTGTCAGCAGTTTTTCCAAAAGGAATTAGCAAAATGGAGGGGGTGGAGTGGGGAAAGATTGGTCCTTGGCCATGAGGGTCTTCAAGTCTGGGCTCCTCATCCTCCTTTGCCTTCTTTGGCCCTGGGGAAATGGGCCCAGCATTGCTTCCCTTGGGTGATGGGAATGTTTCCACAGACAACCGAGATCCTTTGCTCTGCCTTCCCTCTTGTCTCTGAAAAGTGCTGGCAGCCCCAAGCCCTGTAGCCAATGAGTGTGGCTCTGACAATGGCCAATGCCCAGGAGAGTTGCTTCATGATTTGGGGCCTCAAGACTTCATGACAGTGGGCTGTAGCCACCATACTGCTGAGAACTCAGAACCTCTGGGCCTCCAAGAAAGATGTCAGCAGGAGACCAGGAGCATCCAGGTCCTCTCATTGCCCACCCATGGGCCTTGGAACTCTGAGCACCGGAAAAGGACGTCAGAACCCGTGAACTGAAAAACAGCCTCAAGGAATTTAGGCTCTATTTAATAGGGAAACAAAACTAATCCATCTCCTCTTTGGAAAGATGGCAGGCCCACGGTGCTAATGACAAAAGGTGCATTAAGAGGAAGAGGCGGAGAGGAATTAACAGGTTAGACTGGAGAGGAGGTGACGTGAATAAGGAACAGGAAGACGTGGCTGAGAAGGGTAAATGAGAGGGGAGCCAAGGCAGGTAGGAGAAAGGACGTTGTCTCTGTGGCACAGCGCAGGCTGGGGGTCAGCCCTTCGGAGCGTGCTTGGAAGAGAGGATCTCTCGTGGAAAGCGTGATGCAAGGCAAGACAGTGGAGAAGAGAGTAGTGAAGGGGCTGAGGCGATGCCTGTCCACACAAGGAGCCACAGCAGCTCCTCAGAGCTTTAGGCAAACATAAGCAACTCAGTGCACAGAAATCCTGAGAAACAAGTTTGCTTTTTTTTTTTTTTTCCCTACAAGACTCATTTCAACCCTCTAACCCAATACTTCCTGCCCTTCAAAGATCTCTCAGACCTTCAGACACAGTCCAGGGCAAGATTGAGGTGGCAGCTACAGAAAATGGCCGGAGGATCAGGCAGTGACCTAGTGGCTGACCCAGGCTGGGGAGAGATGGGGAAGCACCCCTTGGGACTCGCTTTAATCTGGTTCTGCGGAGTCCCGGCTCCTTTTCTGTTGAGTGGACATCATGTGACCAGGGTGACAAAGCACAGCCTACTGAGGAAAGCGTTTCTTCTTCAGCAGCAGAGCTCCAGCCCAGCCCAGCCCAGGGTGTGGGGCGGGTGGTGTCAAGTTGAAAGGTCGCGGGGAGGACAGGGAACTCAAAGTACCTGGGGAAGGGAAGAGGGGCTCACAGAGGTCCCCACAACCCCTTCTCTAAGGCAGCTTTACAACTGACTCATCTCTGAGAAAAACCTGAAAGCAGCCTAGTGAGGGTTGGTGTCTGATGGATCTGTTCAGACTGGTTTGAAGACTCCAGGCTCCCAGCAGGAGACCCATTTGGTTATTGTTTTGAGTCAAGCTTGGGCTGAGCGTTGGGTCTCAACCAGCCCTCATAGACTTTGGAGAAGCAAATCTGGGTACAGTGACTGAGAACACAGACCCGTTGTTAGACACTTGGATACTTACTGAGGGTCTAGAACTTGTTCCAGGAATCCTTGTGAACATAGAAGGTGCAGGGGGCGACCTGAGGGGGCTGTGTTTGTCTTGGGGGCAGGGATGGGCGCCAGGGGGGCTCAGTTGGTTAAGTGGCTGCCTGCAGCTCAGGTCATGACCCTGGGGTCCTGGGATAGAGCCCCGCATTGGGCTCTCTGCTCTGCGGGGAGCTTACTTCTCCCTCTCTCTGCCGCTCCCCCTACTTGTGCTCTCTCTGTCAAATAAATAAATAAAATCTTAAAATAGATAGATAGATGGTAGATAGACGATTCAAGGGGTGGGAGCACAGGTGGTGGCTCCTGGTGGCCTCACCTACTGTAGCCTGGAAAGCCCCCATCCCCTCCTAATCCCGGCCTAGGACAAAGCACTCATGCTCTCGGGGCAGACTGTTGCTGAAAGCCCCCTATGTCCCCATCCCCCTGCAGCCTCGGGAGGGACAGCAGGCTAGCACTCACCTTGAAGGTCCCCACAGGAAACCTGCCGGGGGCTCAGTTCTCAGCATGGCTCCTGACCTGGGGAGAGCCTAATTAACCTCTCCCTGGTTAAGAGGCTTCCTATAAAACTGGAAGAAATAGCCCATTTCAGAGCCTGACGGGGCAGCATCGGCTTCCTGTGTGGGCAGTTGGCTTTGGCTTGCTCCCTTCCTCTGGAAAACATCAGAAAGCATCAAGTGACCAGACCCGACAGTAAGACCCTGAACCCTCACGGGGTCACTATCCTGGATGTCAGACAAAGGAGGGAATACTTTTGTTTAGTGAGGCCCACAAAGGTGGGTGAAGGCCCAGAGAGAGGCCTCCTAGAAAGCAGCTGAGAAAGCGAGCAGACTGGGCTTGGTGCAGGGGAAACCCTGGGGTCAGGGGTCCCTGAATGGGTCCGCTCCAGACTGCGCTAAATGCCACCTACTAGTCACAGCTCAGAGACACCCTGTGGAGCTGGGCTTCTGGGTGCCGTCACATGTCTCGGGAAGTAGAGGGCAAATGGGAGGACTGGAGGGAAAGGGGAAGGTTAAGGATGAGCAGGGCTTGGTGTGGAATCGATGCCCACTCACACGCCCGCAGCCCAGCCCTGACCCGTCTTGCAGTTCCAGAGCAAGGCTACACAGAGCTGAGGCCCCAGGACAAGCCCAGGGCTCCCAAGCGGAGCTGACCTTGAGCTCAGGGCTTCCAGAATGGCAGGAAAGATCAGGGGAGGTCTGAGACCAGGCACTGGAATACCTCCAATCCCTGGAAACACCATAGATGACAGGCCACGGACAGGGTCACAAGTCAGAAACAGTGCCCGGAAGTCTAGCTCAGGATTAATTGTGTGTGACAACGGTCAGTGTCAGACCCCTCAGAAGGGGACGTTGTGAGAGCCCACGACAAGAGACCGAAAACCACTACAGGAAAACAGCATCCTAATGCAAAGTCTTTCCAGGTTGGGGCTGGACAGGACAGAGCAGTTCCTTAGGACTGAGCCCCGATTAACACAGACCCATCTGCTTCCTGTGGCCAGGGGTACACGCCAGCTCACTGAGTCCCCCCCCTTGGCAGGCAGATCGTAAACCTGTCCTGGGGGGGGAATGGGCTCGAGGTGCAGAAGGCAGCGTCCCACGTACACAGCCCCAGAAACCTCCAGAAACCTCACCTGCAGCTGGGTGTGGTCTGCACAAACTGGTTCTCAGAGGCCAAATCCTCAGCTCCTTTGTTCACAAGAGGCAGGCAAATGACTGGCTTTCTTTTTGCTGATCTCGAGAGCAAAGGGAAAGGAGGCGCTGCCTAGCCAAGTCGAAATCGCAGTCACTCTGATTGGCGGTGTTAACGGGGGGGATACTGGTGGCCTGATGGTTGAAAACAAGCAGGTCATCCCCATGTGACTTTCCAAAAAATGACATGAGTTGTTTTACAGCAGCAGGTTCTGCTCCCTAGTTGCAGCCATTACGAAAGCGGGTAGATGTTTCCTGAGCCCACAACTGGGCAGAGTTACCACGTGATCAAGAATTGCTAGTTGGGGGGCTCCTGGGTGGCTCAGTGGGTTAAGTCTTTGCCTTCGGCTCGGGTCATGATCCCAGGGTTCTGGGATCGAGTCCTGCATCGGGCTCTCTGCTTGGCGGGGAGCCTGCTTCCTCCTCTCTCTCTCTCTCTCTCTGACTGCTTGTGATCTCTCTGTCAAATAAATAGATAAAAATCTTAAAAAAAAAAAAAAAGAATTGCTAGTCGGTGAGCTTGGCGCTCTGCCCCTCAGGCCATCTATGGGCTCAGCACCCCCCCCCCCCCCCTCCCCCACTCCGCACAACAATCAGATAAGAAAGGGTCAGAGTTTTCCACCTTCAGTGAGTCCAGGGCCTCCCTCTTTCCTGGTCTTCCTGAAAATGGGACATCGTTTTAAATTTAAAATCGCAGAGCACCTCTAGCCAAGAAGCTCTCAAATCTTCTTTTGCTAAAAGCTGCCGAGCCCATCACCCAAATGGATACTTAATAAAGATAAACAAGAAACCCATAAAAATGGTTACCTGTGCAGGATGGGGGGGGAGGGGGTACAGGAGTTGGGGGCGCAGAGAAGCAAGACTTCTTTTTGTTTGACTTTGGAAGCTCGTACATTTATTATGTGCTCTTCAAGAAAGTGAAGCCGTTTTTAAAGCTGGAAGCCCACGGTGGAAAGTGGCTGACGGCAGAGCGGCTCTGGCAGAAGGCGGTGGGAGGGGTGATGGGCAGAGACCCATCTTCTATTTTATAGTGGGCAAAATGAAAGCCTGCGGAGCTGGGCTATCTCTCCGGGTCTTTCCACAAGCCGTATCCAGACAGGGCTAAATATACTCCCCAGAAGACACAAAACACCCAATCCTTTTGAAAGATTTATTTTTAATTAAAAAATAGAAGTTATCTTAACAGAATCTGCTTGGCAGCTTCGGGGAGGGCAACTCAATAAAGCGAGAAAACCAGGGCTTCTCCGCTCTTGGGTCACCTGACTGAGAATGGGTACAAAGGCACACGGGTCTTCAAACGAACTTTATTCAGAAACAACTCTAATAACTCAGAACTTGCTTCCCCCACCCTTTTTTGCCCACCCTCACCAGCCCGGCCCCACCCCCCCGCCCCCACCCCCAAAAAACAACCAAAAACATTAAATTCTCTTTTAAAACGACAGAAATAAGTGCTGAGTTAGGAAGGAGGCCAGGCTTGCGGCCCGGGCTCCACCATGATCTCTCTGCTTTGATGACGGGCTGTGCAGGGGCTGGAGGGAGAGAGCCGGGGCAGCCCCCCGCCGTGCCAGACCCCGGGGGTGGGTTCTGGTACCCAGCCCCGCAGCCCTCGCCCCAGCAGGGGCAGGCAGTTCCAAGGCACTGTCTCCCTTCATCAAGGGCATCCGGTGGCTAAAACAGCCTTTCAGGAAGAGAAAGGCCTAAGGCAAGCAGGTCTTCATCAAATGCTTGTGATGAAAACCACTGAGACCCGTGGGGGCTGGGAGACGTGGATCTCTTCTCGCCGAGTTTACCAGGCTTTGGGGAGCGTATCTCTCTCTATTCTCCCTGACTTCCCTCTTTCCATTCCTCCCCATCTTCCCCTTCCCCCAATTGAGTTTTTATTTTAGCTTGATGGTGGGGGTTCCGAAGAGGCTATTGGCAACTCCTGGGGCTGGCCGGGGGGCTCTGCCACCTCTACGGAGACGTCGCATGCTTCCGATTCCTGGGGGTCACAGAGCTCCTCCTGTCCCTGGGAGGGTGCAAGGCGCTCCTGGCTCTGGGCCTGGCTGTGCATTTTCTCTTCAGCTTCAATCTCTTCTGATGTGGGGATGGAGTTCTTCTTGGGACGACCTTTGGGTTTTGTAGGTGCTTCCTGTCCACCTTTAAGAACCTTCGTGGGAGAAAAAAACAGTCATTAAATCTAATAAATAACTCCCTCCCTCCACTTTCCCACTCAAGAGGGTCTATAGGGTTCCTTCCCAGCAGCGATGGCCTGGCAAAAGGTATTTTCAACCCATCACCTGTAGAGTATAAAGACATCTTCATTCTTTTTATTATTGTCATTATTATTATTTTAGAGTGACATTTTAAAAAGGATTTTTTAAAAAAGATTTTATTTATTTATTTGACAGAGGGAGAAAGAACACAAGTAGGCAGAGGGAAAAGGGGAAGCAGGCTCCCCATTGAGCAGGGAGCCTGATGCAAGACTCGATCCCAGGACCCTGGGATCATGACCTGAGCTGAAGGCAGTCGCTTAACCAACTGAGCCACCCAGGCACCCCTTTTAAAAAGGATTTTATTTACTTATGTGAAAGAGAGAAAGAGAGAGAGAACACGTGCTAGGAGGAGTGGGTGGTTAGCAGAGGGACTCCCCACTGATCAGTGAGCCCGACATGGGGCTTGACCCCAGGACCCCAAGATCATGACCAAAGGAACACACTTAACTGACTGAGCCACCCAGGCGCCCCCAAGATATGTTCATTCTTTAAATGTTCAATTTACTTTCAGTGAGTATCTCATATTTTGGCTTTAAATAAAATGATCACAAACACATTAAATAATCCAACTTCAACAATAAGGAAAGAAATAACAATTAAAATATTAAAGCAGTACCTATCAAGCTGACAAGGTAAAAAGCCAATATTTATAGCAAGCAGGAAAATAAATACTCCAGTGTGGAAGTGTCATTGGTACAACCTTCTCAAAAGGGAAACTGAGAATTCAAATTAAGTCTTAAGATGTGTATACTCGGACAAGAAATTTCACTTCTAAGTAAGTCATCAAAGACTGAGATGAAGACTGATCTGTAGAAAAGTTCATCAAAAAGTTGGTTGTAACAGCAAAAATTGGGGGGGGGGATACTTTAAAGTTTAGTTATATGATTGAGTAGATAATTATAGCATATCCCAGAGAGAGAATACTTGATAAACATTACAATCATTTGTGTAGAATGTTTAATGACATGGGAAATATCATTAACGTACTTTTGTGGAAAACAGGTTATAAACCAGCATAACCCAATCTGGAGGACGGATGACCGGTTTTCAGTGTCAGGATCATGAAGAATTTTTCATTTTTCTTTCTTTCTTTTTCTTTCTTTCTCTCTCTCTCTCTGAAGAATTTTTTTTTTTTTTTTTTCTTTCTTTCTTTCTTTCTTTCTTTCTTTCTTTCTCTCTCTCTCTCTTTTTTTTAGTAGTCTCTATTTTTTTGGTACAATGATCATGTGTAAGTATTTCTGTAAGAAAAAATGTTACAAGAGATATACAACTGAATGGCTCAAAGATGGAATAGAGAATAATAGTAAGTTCCAGCCAGTTTCGAAAGTTGAATCACTACGGCAGTTGAATTCTTACAGCTGCGTCTTTGGGAGAGTTCCTGAAAGACTGAGCCTCAGCTTCCTAGTCTACGAAACCGAGATGATACCACCTCCTCTCACAGGGGGATGACTAGGGTGACCAACAGATACAACGTACACAAGAGAGCAAGAACTCTTCCTGCTCTGCAGAACCCAACTCCCCACTCTCCTCCCCTGAGGAACTCAGCTTGCAGGGTGCTCCTGTGGGGAGCCTTCCCTGACCTCCCAGGTCCACGCCAGAGGCCCTCCACCAGGGGCAAGGTGAGCTCTTCCCCTTCCTCCGTTAGAGCACTTTTCACAAACCACTGTCCCTGCACATTTACTTGCCTGCTCCTCCCACTCTGTCGCTCCAGGGAGCAGACGTTCAACAACTGCAGGGGAAGAAAGATACAGAGCAAGAAATGTAACAGCGCGCCAAATAGCCTTGGCTGATCGCAATGGACTTGCACATTTATTGTCCCAATGTGTGATGTCGAGAATACCGTAACTTACAAAGGCAGAACTTTAAAAAGACGTGTATGTTACTTAAGAATATCACAGACGGTCCCTGAGCTCTGACTTGGTGTCCTTGCAGCTTTCCTGGGCAGCTAGTGCCACGCGCTTCAGGAGGACCTGGATTAGCACGGATAATTAGGAGTGAAATGTATTGTGCTACTTACATAACCCACTTAATCTTTTCTTCTGTACTTGAACAGAGGTTCCTTGAAGGTAAATCCTGCAACTTTCCCTTGCTTCGTGCTCCAGACAAATCACTTTCAACTAATTTTACACAGTTAGTAAATACTTATCAATCAATTATACCTCTTTCTTTCAAGAGAAGCACAGGACCTCTGGGTGCTGAACTGTAGGAATGAAGGCAGTAACTCAATAAGCCAGAAATTCTTGTTTTAAACAGCTTTATTGAGATAAAATTCACATACCATACACTTCCTAGTGACAACTAAGTGATCTTTTGTACAGTCAGAATTGTACAACTATCACCAGAATCCAATTTTATTTTACTATTTTTTAAAGATTTTATTTATTTATTTGACAGAGAGATCACAAGTAGGCAGAGAGGCAGGCAGAGAGAAAAGAGGAAGCAGGCTCCCTGCTGAGCAGAGAGCCTGATGCAGGACTCGATCCCAAGACCCTAAGATCATGACCTGAGCCGAAGGCAGAGGCTTAACCCACTGAGCCACCCAGGCACCCCAGAATCCAATTTTAAAACATTCTTAGCACCCCACAAAAGAAACCCCATACCCATTAACAGTCACCTGTATTTTGTCCCAGGCCTTGCCCCCCTGCCAACCCTAGGCAACCACTCATCTGCCTTTTGTCTCTACAGATTTGCCTGTTCTTGCTATTTCATATGAATTGAGTTACACAATATGTCATCCTTTGCCACTGGCGTCTTTTCACTCAGCATGAGATGCTTTCAAGGGTCATCCATGCTGTAGCCTAGATCAATACTTCAATTCCTTTTTATGGCCAACTAATAGCCATTGTGGGAACAAATCATATTCCATTTACCCATTCATCCCTGGAGAGACGCGGAGGTTGCTACTACCTTTTGGCTGTTGTGAACAGTGCTGCTGTGAAGAGGGTACAGAAACATCTGTTCACTTCTTTTGGGTGTATCCGTACAATTGGGATTGCTGCGTTATATGGTAAGTCTGTTTTTTTGTTTTTTGTTTTTTGTACCTTCCGGACTATTTGCCAAAGCGATTGCACCATGTTCCAATCAGCAGTCTATGAGGGATCCAATTCTCCATATCCTCACCAGTACGTGATGGTATGTCTTTCTGATACCAGCCACGCCAGAGGGAAGGCCGTGGTACCCCATGCTTGTGAGTTACATTTCCCTGAGGACTGATGAAGAGGAGCATCTTTTCCTGTGCTTATGGGCCAGCCATATGTTTTCTTGAGACAGAGGTCTATTCAAATCCTTCACCCAAGTGAAATTTGGTGTAAGGGTTCTTTTTTTTTTTTTTTTTAAGATTTTATTTATTTATTTGACAGACAGAGATCACAAGCATGTGGAGAGGCAGGCAGAGAGAAAGGAAGCAGGGCCCTTGCTGAGCAGAGAGCCTGACTCGGGGCTCGATCCTAGGACTCTGGGACCATGAACAGAGGCAAAGGCAGAGGCTTTAACCCACTGAGCCACCCATGCACCCCGAGGTATAAGGGTTTTTTATACACATTCAGGATACAAGTCCATCATCAGATACAAGATTTGCAAAGACGCTCTCCCGTTCTGTGTGTTGTCTCTTCCCTCTCTTGGCGATGTCCTTCACAGCATACAGGCTTTTAGTTCTGATGAAGTCTGATTTATTTTCTCTTTCATTGCTTGGGCTTTGGTGTGCTCAGGCGATTTTGCCAAATCCAAGGCAGTGAATATTTACTCTTAAATTTTCTTTTTGCAACACTCCTCTGGCTATTCAAGGTCTTTTCTGGTTCCATAAAAAAATATGGAGCGCTTCACGAATTAGCATGTCATCCTTATGCAGGGGCCATGCTAATCTCTGTATCGTTCCAATTTTACTATGTGTGGCAGAAGCGAGCACTACTCTTAAATTTTCTTCTAAGAGTTTTACAGTTTTAGTTTTTACCTTTAGGTCTATAGTTCACTTTGAGTTGTTTTTTGTATAAGGTGTGAGGAAACCCAGAGGCTCTCAATGAACACCTCTTTTTAGCTGGGGATCTGCTCAGCCACTGCACTTTCCACGCGAACAGCAAACACACAAATAGGAAGGGGACCTCTAACAGGGTAGAGATGCTGACAGAATGCACCTCTGGGGAGAAGGCGTCCCTATATTCCTTTTCACATAAGTCAGCATCTGATTTTTATTTCAGTCTGAGTGCAGGCTGTTGAAAGTGCCCAGATGTGCCAAGATGGAATTTATGTGTTGAAAGCAGCTCCACTTGGTATGAAAGAGGTTATACAAAATTAAGTTGCCCCATATAGTAATCAAGTTATAAAAGGGCAGGTCTAAGGAAGCCACCTAATTGGCAAAAGAAAGTCCAGCCCAGCAATTAGAGAACACCACCCACACAGCTTGGATAGACCCCACCTGGCTGTTTTCCTACTGCACAGAGGGAAAAAAAAAAAATCAAAACAATCAAGCCATTTTCTAAATGGGATAAAACATTCCAGCGCAAGCAATAATTAGGAGATAACTACCCTCTTGGCTGCTTCCCGCACTCGACCTCTGGCCCCTTGCCTCCCAGAACACCTGAGACAAGCAATTATCTCATAACCGTCCCATGCCAGGAGCCGTGCGTTCTCATGCACCCCGTGGCCCTCCTCCCCGGGGTCCCTTCTGCCCAATTATTCCTAAAGCCAGTTTAGTCCCCTTGGTCGGGGGAGTCCAGACAACACACCACACGTGAGGCCACATGCCCCTTTGAGAAACGGCTAGACACCATCTACTTCCATTAGTAGTGTTTGCTGCTAGCCGCAGCTCCCCTCACCCCTCAAAACCCTTCAACGAGATATTCAAATATGCTGTGGCTGAAGATGTCAGGACAGGCCTGTTTCCTTTCCAAGGCACTTGGGTGGGAGACATGCAGTTAGATGGCAGAGCATGGACCGTGAGCGCAGGGAGGGGCCCTCTACCTCCCCCATTACTCAGACAGGAAACTGAGCAGGCACAGGTAATCTGCCTTGGGCCAAGAGCAAGCCAAGGGCAGGGCTGGGATTTGAACACACAGCCCTGCCCACTTGACTCTAACGCTCTTACCAATATCTCATTGTGCATACTGAGCGAGGGATGTGTCAAATGTGCCTCTGTGATTTCTGATTCTAACACCGCTCTGCAGTTCCCCAGTCTCCCGGCAGACCCTGGGTCACGGGCGCCTTTCCCAGGGGTGCTTTCTGCACCTTTTTCTGTCTTCATCTGCAGCTCTCTGGAGCAGGGAGAGTCGGATCAACTGATGACTATTTCCATGAAGCTGAGAAGTTGGGATTCCCTAGCACAAATCTTTTTCCTGCACCCTGCTCGACAGCCTTTCCCTGCCGGAAGACGCCATGCTCCACATGCTAGAGCACTGAGCCGGAGCAGGCCCGGCAAGAAAGGACAGCCAGGATGGTTCTCATCCAGAAGACAGTTTTGGGGCCCCAGAAACCTGTAGAATTCAGTTTCTGCTTATATGTTCTCTGGCCTCCCAAACTGGATTCTCTGAAGATGTAAATTACATGGCTAACTAAATAATAATAATAATAATAATAATAATAATAAAAGGAAGAGGAGGAAGAGGAGGATGGTGGTTAATACTTCTCAGCTGCGTTCTATGCAGGAAGCACTGCTCATTTAGCACCACAGCCCTATAAGGTATTTATGTATGAGGCATTTTATTAATGGGAAGACAGGACCCCAGAGGTTAAGTAACCTGCTCAAGATTACATAGAGAGTAGCCATTTCATGGAATTGTTGACTATCTGGAGATCTGCAGTGCCCCAAGATGAGGACAGCGCCTGCTCTGTGGCCCACCCAATCCTGTGATCAGGGCAGGAGGCTGGTGTCTATTCGGATCCTCTCACTGAACTGGGTTTTAGAGCTGAGAGAGACCCCTGAATGATAAGGCACTTTCGGCCCGTTGCAAAACTCTGGGTCCTCCTGGAACTCAAGCCAAACAGAAATGGAATAGAGGGTGAGCGTCCCATCTCGTGTGCAAGATGAAATTTACCCAACCCGCTAGAAGTTACCAACGCTGACCGGTAGGAACTAGTCTGAGATGCTATCTGGCCTCTGGCAGCGCTCTCCTTGGCCGCCCTGTGAGTAACTCTTGAGAACCAAGTGCTAATCTTTTTCCAGTTCCAATTAGGTGACTAGCCTTGAGACATCTTTATTACCCAATTAGCTTTTTCTTTTCCTCCCAGTACTTGAAGAGATAGCCTTGAAAGAGTTCTACCAGGAAAACATATGAGGCAATCTGGATCCCAACAATGCTTCGCTGTTGAGGGGGAGTCAGAACTCAGACCCGCAATGGAACTACCACCCTCCCATTTGTAGTTCTGGCCTTTCTGAAGCTGTTCAAAGAGGCCCCGGTGTTCTGGCTCCTTCCTTGTGACTGTGACACCCTCCCCACCTTTGCCTGGCCCTCTTCTATTTGTCTGCTGAAACCATTTTAGACACCTCTTCCCTGATGCCCTCCCTTTCTCTATCCTGATTCCAAACCCAGTAAATTCCACTGTGGTCCCGATCCCTCTGAATAATTACTAGTTTCACAGGTCGGTCGTCACCCACCTGACGGGGTACTCTTTTCTCATTTTATTTTGGAATGGACATGTTCGTGACTTATCTTGGCATCTCCGTTGCCCCAGTGCTCCATTCCTACGCTCAACATTTAACTGCTAGAGCGGACACAGCGCTTGGCACTCCCGCCTCTCCTGAAGGGACCTGGATTCGGCTGGCCCGTGGAATGCTCTCTGAGGTTAAATCTGCTGAGTGACTTCCATTTTGCTTTTGGTTACGGTGCTGACCCTCACTAACCAGCTCGCACTTGTGCCGGCAGCCCAGTAGCTGGTGAACAACAGGTGACGTCAGAGGCAAAGGCACAACGCTCGTCCCATGGGCAGCGGGCGGAGCTGGCAGGGATGTCAATTCCTTAACTGTCTGACTCATGAAGAGATCGCTGATAACTGATTTCAACAATGCCTCTGCCACTCGGGAGACATTGATTTCGATGATGATGATTGACGAGGAAGGAGGTGGGTGGCGGACTTGCCCGAAATCAGCCGGGGAGGGACAGGCATGGGAACTCGGCCCAGAGTTTCTAACTCCCAGATCTGGTTCTTTCCGAGATCAGTTCCCCGGGAGGTTACCATATTATTTTCTTCTTTCTTTCTTTTTTTTTCCCCCACTAGATTTTATTTATTTATTTGTCAGAGAGAGGGGGAGAGAGAGCAAGAGTATACACGTGCAAGTGCGCACACAAGCAGGCAGAGAGGCAGGCAGAAGAGAAGCAGGCTCCCCGCTGTGAAAAGAGCCCCATGCGGGGCTCAACCCCAGGACCCCAAGATCACAACCTTAGCAGAAGGCAAACGCTTGACCCATTGAGCCACCCAGCTGCCCCTCAGCCATCATCTTCATGTACCGTAGCATTCTGGAGGTTTTGGAACGGCATATTTCACCAAATCCCATTTATCCTTCAACTTTTCCTTACACCCTTCTCAAATACCCAACCCCTGAACACTTCTGCTTCATATACCTACAAGAATTGTAATTCACCATCACATGCTCCCTGGCTGCTTTCTGGACCTTGACTCTCCAATGGGGTCACAAATGCCATGAAGGCAGGCTTACATCTTATTTCATTACTTCCTATCGTGCCTAGGATAAGGCACGGTTCACAAGAGATGTGAAGACACACGAGTGGAGTCATTCAGGATATGTGTGTTTGTACTGACATCTTGGCCTCTCTTTGCAAGCTCTCCGGGAGCCGTGCCGCCTCCCCCTGAACATCCTTCCCTGGCAGGCTCAGGTCCCCCCAGAGGAAATGATGAGATTTGCCCAGGAATTCCCTTCCAGGAATATAATAAATGCCACCTGGCTGGCTTTTTTTCCTGTTAAGAATTAATTTACAATGTATTTCTTTTTCTCAGATGACAGCAAGGACTAATGTTTTCAGAAAAAAATTATTGGACAAAAGCACAAAATTGAGAAAATGTCTCTGTATCTAGTAGCTATTAAAAATATCTATTGACTCACCTGTTTTCCTGAAAACTAGGGGCCACAGAAGGACCTCAGTTTTAGTAACTGTAAAAAAACCCATCATATTCTAGCTCTTGAACACCAGGAAAGATGGCTTGTGGCCAGATGGGTTAGTAAATTAGAGTGTCGTCCAAGCAGGTCTGGACTACCTGGTTTGCACCAGAGGAGAAAGGGCCAGAAAATTTCAGTGAGGGTGTGAGGAAGGCCCAGGTCACAGGCCATGGTTGTACCTGGTTTCTCCCGAAAACAGGCTGCTTCCCACCCTCTCGTCCCAGCTCACCTCTTATCTCTGGGCTTTGACCTTTTCCCTTGTGGTTTACAGAACTGGCAATGAAACATGCAACCACTTTGGAAAATCCAGATTTAACAGATTTTTCATAGTTGCTCTTTTTTAAGAAAAAGTGAACTATGATGAAGCTGAATCCTTCAAAATATGGAGATGTCTATTTGGTGTTTTTGTTTGTTTGTTTTTTAGCAAGGGGCGTTTATGATAATAGGTCCATTTAGAAACCAAAGATGGACTGCTCCATTAGCAAGGTAATAAAACAACCTTAGGGAAATCACCAGGGGAACCTGGGAGCTTGCGATCACATGAATCCCCAGCCCTGTCACAGACCTCTGCACTCAGGACGCGGGGAGAGCCTCGACTTCTGCATTTGTACCTGCAATCCAGGTTCCTCTGATCCCCACTAAAGCCTGACAATGCCTACATTCTAGCCCATGTAGCCCAGGAACAAATGTGCCCTATATGTAATCATAAACAAAGAGTCCTGACTTCTAATCTTAGCTCCTGGTGGGAGGGGGAAGGAAGTTCTTAGAAAAGGCCAGCAGGTGGGGTGAAAACTAGCAACTGAGAAGCTTGTGAGCTTTCTTTTATTTCTAAGGAAACTGTGGAAAAGAATATCCTTCTGGTCAGGAAATCCAGGTCAGGAGGAATGGCTTATCTGACCATGCCAATGGCCTCCCTCCCAGCCAGCATCATAAAAGGCCTTCCACTCTCCAACACCCAAGCCATCAGTGGTCCCTCCTGTCTTCTTCCCAGCCCTGTGGTAAGAATTTTCCCCATCATGGTGGGCACGCGGTGAGACTCCCTCTCTTCCTTACCATTTTCTTCCACTTCATTCTGCGGTTCTGATACCAAGTCTTCACCTGCAGTTGAGTGAGTCCCAGAGACTGGGCCAAGTCCAACCTGGAAGGCACGAGATGCAAAGGAAGGATGAGGAAGGAGGAAAGGGGCAGAAGGGATGGGGTCCCGCAGACTAGCTCCAGGCACCGATATCAGAGTGCGGACGTCCCCCATTGAAGCAGTTCTTCCCCAAAGAGCTTTACTTTCCTTCCAAGTATCTCATGGATGAAACTCTGGGAACCTGAGAAATGGATGCCTACAACCCAAGGGCACCTGGGGCCATCATCCTGGAAACATCCACTGTCTGCTCTGGACCCGAAAAGGATTTCTCAGCCTTGATTATAAAGTTCTCTTTCTGACCTGACAGAGTCTTTATGTGGATCCCATATAAAATGAGGACGCTGTCCCCAAATCCAAACTGGAAAGGAAAAGTAAAGACCCGTCATTCTTGTCAAAATCCTCATCAACCCAGATGCAGCACAAGCCCTCCTCCTGCAGGGGGGCCTTCCCACCCCCACGACACCTCCCACAGCTTTTCCCCTCTGGACCTTCCCACCAGTCAGCTATCACCTGGGGGGCTCCACGTTGTCAAGGGTTCCCTGTTTCCCACAAGTACTTTCTGCCTCCCCGATTTAACAGCAAGGGCCTCTTTTCTGTCCACAGATGTGCCTATCAGGTTCTCAGTCCAGACCAAGGGCTCAAAAATACTTTCTGATAGACAGATTCATTCATCGTAACTGCCCTGAACTGTTAAAATTTCGGTTCCAGAAGAAACATTCAATCTGTAACCCCTCCTGCTTCCCATTCGATCGATAACCGTGGTTCTGCATTTCTCTGTAGCCTTCTGTGAAGCCCTGAAGGTCAAAGCCATTCCTGGGAAGTGTGAAGTTCGGAGCTATTTCCAAAGATCCAGCAACCCTTTCCAGGGAACTGCGGTGGGATCCCAGCCTCTAGCTCAGACCCCAACAACCCATGCTGTCTTATTTATTCCTTTCTACGATGCTATGAAGTAGGTATAATTATTCCCATTTTACGGATGAGAGATCTGAAATTTGGAAAGATTAGAATCTCTCGGTAACCACGGTCAAATCCTGTCTGCTGCCTGTTTTTGTAAATCAAGTTTTTATTGGCATATGGACACTCATTTGTCTGCCTACGTCCATGGCTGCTTTCCTGGTCCAGGCTTGGAGGCGAGCCGCTGTGATAGAGACTGAAATGACTTTCTTTCTGGTCCCATACAAGAAAAATTTTGCTAGCCCCGGGCGATGATCCTAGAGTGAGAGGTGCAGCTAGGATGTGAACCTACTTACGTCTGGCTTGTCTGCCTCCTCCTGTATGGGGCTCTCCTCCACCCACCATATTTTTACACAAGTTCGATTTGTCCAAGGGAAGCTCCTGCTCAAAGCTTTTGAAGAGAAAATGCAAACAACCCAACTGGAGTATATCAAATGCGAAAGAGAGCCAGGCTTCCAAACTCAATCCTCAAGACTACAACTATGGACCAATGTTGAAAAAAACCCCAGGTCTACTACCTGAGCACCAACAGGAAGGACCCCTCCTTGAGCCAACATGAGCAGTCTCCCTGTAACCTCTAGAGTGACAGCCTGGGCCAAGCACCCTTGCTATAGGGAGGATGGTCACCACTTTCAAAGTCCAAGGTTTCTGAAGATTACAGTCTGTGGCTCTGAGGTTCCTCCTGTTACACAAACCTTCCCACCCACAAGCCTGAGCCATGGGGATGCCCAAGAATGTGTTCTCGGCCACACTTTCTTTCCCCAACGTCTGACCGTGAGCAAGACCAGCAGGTATTGGCAATGAAGGTTCCAGGTGCCACTTGCTGCACTGCAGCTGCCCAGCTCCCCTGCTCTGACCAGAGGGCACGATTGCAATCTCCAATAATAAAAACAGTCTTCCTTCCCCCAGAACCTCAGAACCTGTCTCACATTGGCAATTCACATATCTCCAGTTGTCCCAGGGAAAGGTGACTGGAAGCTAATAGTTTTATTGAAAGTGATTAACAGACTGAAGCTAGTAAATTCCCTGTGCTGAGAGCACTCAGCCCTCCCCATTAATGAAGCATTGCTTCCCAAGCAGCCGTTCATTAGGAACCAAAACTCCAGGGGGCTGTCCCACAGGCTTCTGGTCTCCCAGGCTCCCACCGCGCCTGGCAGCCCAGTTCACCTGAGGCCATCAGGTGCATGAGTCAATGGCAGGCTCAGTTCACGGCTCTGCATTAGCAAGTGGTGTTAGCTCACTTGGGAAAAATGCACCCCTGACTCACTCTGGCTACAGAAAGGCGCTTCACTGTCATCGGCTTTCTCTCATTACCTGCCACCGTTACAAATTCTCACTTCCCTGCGTATTCGCTTAAATGGGGTCACCTAGGAAACTGGAGAAACAAACAAAAGGGAAGAGGGAGAAAGCTGTGGGAGGAGGGAGTGCTCATGGCCCTGGTCACGTAGGGAGGTGAGGAACACGGGAGAGGGCGGGTGAAGGCGGCAGCTCCCATGCCAGCCAGATGGTGTCCTTCTCCCCAGGCAAGTGAATCAGTCCTGCGTAGGTCACCTGAGAGGTGCCTGGGCAGGTATCAGGAAGTCCCAGGAGCTTGATGAGGAACGAACAGTTCTGTTAAAACGTTCTCTGACTTCCAGAAAATAAGCCTAACATTTTACCCATGCTTGTTGAAGCCCTTTGGGTGTTACTACCATACAAGTCATAAACAATGGTGCCCACCTCCACTGGATGCCCAGCTCCCCGAGGCCCTCCTTTACCTTCTGGGGCCACCAAAACACCTGCTGATAACTGGGCATACCTTCTGTCACTCCCCGATTCACAGCCGCGTCTCCACTGTCTGGCCAAAGCCTCCTTCAGAGGCTCACGTCCCAACAGGACTCCCACTTTCCCCCACCAAACCCTCTTTGTCCGCTGCCTTGCAACTTCGGTTGTGGTATCCCTGTCTATGCAGTGACCCAAACCAGGAGGCACAGGCTTCCCAGCTCTCTCTTCCCTTCCTCACGCCGGTGTCAAGCCTGTCCATGCCACCTTCAAAACTGTTCTTCAATCTATTCCCTTTCCTCGGTGTCCACTGTCACCACCTTAATTCAGGTCTTCAGGGACTATCCCTGGGTTTCCTCCCACTCCCCTGCTCCATCGCTTCCATCTCAGATCAGACACCGAGGGTGCCACCAGGGCGAGGAGTCTAAAAGGTAAATCTAGCCACATCCCTCCCCACTCTTAGAGGCTGCCAATGAAAATGAAGTCAGCATTCTTTGGCCAGACACATGAGCCTTCCACCTCCGGCCTCCTCCCCTGCTGCACTCCCATTTGCACTGTTGGGAACCTGCAGTTCCCTCAGCATGCCCAGTGAGCTGTACCTCAGTGCCCCTGTGGGCCATTCCCTCTGGGACATAAGAGTCAAAGCTCTTCTGAAATGTTGCCTCCTCTGAGATGCCTTCCTGAACCCCATCTCACACATACTCAACAATGTCTCTGGGCTCCTCCAGCCCTTGGTAACATACCGGCACCAGGACCCGTGCCTTGGGTTGTGGGTACTTGCTGTCCTGCCCTCCCCTAGCATCTCCTGCACAGCATAACTCTTTGCTCCTACTTTCTGGATGCACAGGCTTGGACACCATGCCCGGCCCCCAGCAGACGCCCAGCACCCAGCTGATAAGGGCTTGATTAAGTGAAATCAGTAGCCAGATGCTCTTTAGTGAGGGATTTGTACACCCCTTTTTCACTTAAATTTGCGTCAAACAGCTAACTAGCTTAAGAGATGCATGAAAGTTTCCTTCCCTTTCTCTTCAATAGGACTGGGATCAAACCTAATACAGACAAGGAAATGAGCAAAAAGAACAGAAAAAGGACCTGGAAAATCCTCCTAGTAAACAGGATCACATATTAGCTCAGCCCTCTCCAAAGCCCCAGAGTGAGTTTGAAAGAATAAGTTAAGACATACATTCTTGCATATTCTGCAGTTAAGATACTAAAATTAAAGAAAGGAGGTGAGATATGAAGGTCTTTGAGTAAATCAGGGGTCACAGTCCCCTCACCTGGATTTCAAAAGGGTTTAAAGAAAGAGCCCACATCTGGGTCCTGCTCTTCTCTTAGCCAAGTGGTTCTGACTTAATATCCATTAAATCTACTCCAACATCTAGCAGCTCCTGAACCAAATCCATCCAGGCCTTCCCAGTTAAGGGCCAGGCCTGCAGCCTGAGTCAGCTGGGGAATTGCAGAAGCCCGAGAAGGTCCCGGGTCCCCATCCCACAGCTAACCCGTCACTGCGGCTAAGCCTACATGTAAGTGGCTTTAAAAACCAAACCTGTTTGCTAGCTCAGAGCCTGGGCAACCTATTCACTAAACTTGACTTTGATTCTCACACTGGAGTAGTTAAGTTAAATATGGGGATACAGCTGGGGCTTAAGGAAGACGAGCACCAGTGGGCTGGGTGCTGTCGAACAGGCTGTGACATGCACCAAGGGTGAGACTCCTGCCATCGTGTAGAATCTCTCTCTAAAACGGTCCTTGCCCCTCTCTCTAAATGAGTCCCTGTGGCTCTCCATCCCGGCCTGAGAGCAAAAGGTGTCACCCCTTCCCGAAGGCCTTCCCTGTGGACAGTCCCTTCCCCGGGTTCTCACCTGTCCGGGGTGGACAAGTACTTCTGCTTCTGGAACTTCTTCTCCAGGCCCATGAGCTGCAGCTCGGTGAAGATGGTACGGCTCCGGCGGGGCTTCTTCTGCCTCGGCGTGGGCTGCTCCGTCTCCGACTCGCTACTGCCAAGAGCCTCACCCCCTGGGGCCTCGTTGGACGAGGCCTCGGAGACCGGGTGGCAGGACAAGGCCTGGGCAGCTCCCGGGGGGGCGGGGACCAGGTGGGAGATGACCGCGGGCTGCCGGGTGATCACGGAGAGGAGAGGGTATGCCCGAAGGGAAGCGGGGCCTGGAAGACAAACAGGGCGCCAGGTCATGAAAGGAGCCGGAGTGGAAGAGAGCCAGGGCCCCTCAGAGGACCACTCGCCCACTTTCGTCTGACGGGTGGGGCCTCCTGATCATAAGGAGGTAGAATGGAAGAAAGGGAAGAGGACCTAGAACCGCTTGGGGGGAGGCAGGTGAGCGTTGCTCAGTCTGGGGTGTGAGAACATTCAAGTTCCTCGCGGCTAAGAGGAGACTCCTGCAATTCGTCTGGTTTTGAGCGGGCATGTCCCCGCCTCCTCTCCTTGAAACCCCTAAATTCTGGTTTCAAAGATATGGGTCAATGGTCTGAGCAGATGAAATAAAAAAGCTCAAAAAGTTATCAGAAAAAGATATAAACATGTAAGGAAGGATACAGAATAGCTTTGTAATATACAAACTGCCTGAAAACCCCCTGGGTGTTTATAAAAATACATAGTCGAAATTATGAATGAATTCCTCCTGAGAGGTCTCTAGACATTGAATCATGACATTTTTCAGAGCTGGAAGGAAGCTTAAAGGTGATTTAATTCAACTTTTTCATTTCAGAGACAAGACTGAGTGAAAGGCTAAGTGACTTGCCCAAGATCACAGAGCCAGGAGCAAGAAAATCCAGCAGTCAAACCACGTTCTTCTGGCTTACTGTCCAGAGGTCTCATCACATCAGGAATCACAGGGATACACCAATCACCAGAGGGGAGGTACAAACAGAAACAGACTTTAACTCACATGAAAACTTAGATCCATTCTGACCTGCTGCCTCCAGCACTGTGTGAAGGAGAACTGTCGGGTTGGGTGAGGGCTTGGTTGAGGAAAGAGAGCTGGGGTTGAGCAGCCGACATCTGCTGTGGGCATTTGCGGGGGTGTATGGTGGCATGGAGGCCAGTTATGTGCCACTCCTGCCTTAGGAATTTCTAGGCAGAAGTACCATTCCACCAAGAATCTGTTATGTCTTTAAAGTTCAAGTACAAGAGCTCTTCTTTTTCATTATTCGATAGGATTGTGCTTAAAACATGCTAAGTCATTTTATCTTACTGGGCCTCAGTCTTGCCATCCAAATAGCGAGTAAAAGCAAGTAATTTTAAGGAATTCTTCAAGCCCTAATATGATGCCATAAAAGTGCCTCTCATCCCAAGCCCATCTTGACACCTGATAAAAGATAGAGAAGACTCAGGGGTTGCCATTTGGGACTCATCCCAGCCAGGCAGCTCACTAACAGGGCAAAGGCAAGCCTGTGAGCTAACCAACGATCCCACTAGCTCTGGATTAAAACCAACCCAAGTCACAGAAATACCCGGTGCTACTTGGGCTGTACTTCCCTCCCCTGGGTTGGCATCTGTCTTCATAGTCATGCCTGTGCTTCTGTTTTGGGCCCCAGTCATAGTTATTAAAATAGATAACTTCTCTTGTTCTTTGGGTCTTTCTCTTAAGGCCCAGTACAAACCACAGACTTGTTAAATAGTAAATCACCAATGTCTATGTCTTCCATTAACTCTCCAGCCAATGCCAACATTGTGTGTTGTGGATTCTTTCTCAGGGGGGGAAAAATCATCCAGGAATGAGTTACAGCAAGAAAATGAGGATCCCTGGGCCTGTGGTTTTGGATCTCCCAGGACACATTATGAAATATGTCTTCTCGTGAAAACAGTATCTGAAAGTTTCTTTACAGGTACAACATAGTTCTCATCTTGAATCATTTTATTCCTTTAATTCTGACATTTCTTTTTAAAAGGAACTATCTTTATGAAACAGGCTAACTTAGAATCCAGAAGCTTAGGAGCTTACCAATGTAGGAAGTGGCTGGTTATCTACCGGCCTGTAAGATTTGCAATCACCAGAGTTTAGGCTTTCTCTTTCTACTCCCCGCTGGAGTAAAACTTTTTTCCCCCAACATTAAAAAATATTTGGGATGTGGGGTAATACCTGGTGTTGGCCAGGATATGGGGAAATGGGCCCTCATATATTGTTGGCGAGATTGTAAACCAGTATAGTGTTTTAGAAAGACAAACTAAGCAATACCTCTCAAGTACTGATCCAGGCGGTTCTATAATTTGAGACCAATTTTCCCATATGCACAAAGATTTAGGGACAAGCATATTCACTGCAGCCTTGATTATAATAAGGAAACAGGGAAAATAACCCACATATCAACAGGAAAATGATTAAATAAATTATATATCTATAGTATGAACTACAATGTAAGCACTAAAAAGACCTATATAAATACATAGATTACATGAAAAAATAAACTAAAATGGAAAAAAATTCTAAAGTAAATTACTGAGCGAAAATAAAGGTATGGAACAGTTTGCATTTCATTAAAAAAAAAAAAAAAAAGCCTGGATGTGTGTCTGCATTCATAAATGCATTGTTTTTAAACCCAGGAAGTTAGTCACCAAGCTATTAACAGTGATTAGCTCCAGAGAAGGCGTGGGAGTGAAGCAGGGCGAAAAGTACTGTACATGTATGACTCTAATCCTGTATTTAATCCTGCCATAAATGTTTACTGAGCATCTACTATGGGCTGTACTCTGTTCTAGAAGTTGGGGATAGAGCTGTGACCCACATCAAGTCCCACCTTCAGGAAGCTTACATTTCAGTCGGGAAGATAGAAAGCAAACAAACAAATATATGATGCCAGGTAGTGATACATTCTCTGAAGAAAAACACAGCAGACTGTGAAGATGAGGGAGGGAAGGAGGGGGCAGGTATTTCCGAGAGGGGAGGCAAGGCAAGGCAAGGCAAGGAACAGATAACAGTTCTGGCAAATGGGTGACTCAGGGCAGAGGAGAACATTGGGAAGGGCACCCCGGGGGCAGAGAACCAGCTCAAGCAAAGCCCTAAAGTGGGAATGGGCTTGTGTTCAAAGAGTAGCAAAAAGGCAGAGTGAACCATGTGGGGGCGGGGGGAGGGGGAAATAAAGGTTCCAAGAAATAAAAATTTGGAGAAATAGGCTGTAGCCAGATCACATACGGTCTTGAAGGCCAGGGCAAAGATTTTCTTCAGAATGTGATAAAAGCATTAGCGAGATCTGAGCTGGAGAAGGACATGATGTGCTTTCTGTCCTGAAGAGCCCCATGGCTGCTGTGCGGGGGCCTGACTGCAGCAGTGAGTGTGGAAGCAGAGGAGTAAGCTGGGAGGCAAGGCCACCTTCTAGACCAGGCACCACTGTGGCGGGAGCCAGACAGGGAGCAGCTGCATCATGAGAGGGGGGTCCGCTCAGCGTGTGCTTTACAGTGAGGGGTGGAAGAGTCTACGGATGTTGAGTGTCATGTCCAAGCTACTAAGAGCTGCCATCTCAGGTCTGGATTTCTGGCCTTGGCATATACAGGAATGACGGTGCCATTTGCTAAGGAGGGAAAGATGGGGCAAAGAAGAGACCAAGATTTCTGTTTTATTTTTTTTTAAGGATTTTACTTATTTATTTGGAGAGAGAGTTCAAGAGAGCACAAGTAGAGGGAGGGGCAGAGGAAGAGGGAGAAGCAGGCTCCCCGCTGAGCAAGGAGCCCAACATGAGACTTGATTCCAGGACCCTGGGATCGTGACCTGAGCCAAAGGCAGATGCTTGACCAACTGAGCCACCCAGGGGCCCCAAGATTTCTGTGTCAGACAAGTTGCTGTTACACATGGTAGATGTTCTGAAGAGGCAGCTACCCACACTGGTCTGGAGTTTGGAGAAGAGTTTAGGCTGGAGACACAGCCTTGACTCTTGGGAGCACATGTGGTGCGGAGAACCACAGGATTAAACGACATCACCTAGAGAGCTAGTAAAATAAAGCAATAAAGAGATCCAAAGATGGAGCCCTGGGGTATGCCAACATCTGAGGTCATAAAAACGGAGAGAAGCCCATCAAAAGGACCAAGGAAAGGGAACCAAAAAGCAATAGGAAACCACTCTGCCATGTATCCCAATTTCTAGATGATTCTTCTGTCTTACAGCTGACCTTTGAGCAATAGGGGGTTAGGGCACTGACACAGCAGTTGAAAATCCATGTATAAATTCTGACTCTACAAAAACATAACTGCTAATAGCTTTCCAGTGATCAGGGGCCTTGCCAATAAACAGTGAACACATATTTGTTATGTTATTGTATTTCAGTATACTGTATTCTTACAGTGAAGTAAGCTAGAGAAAAGAAATGTTATTAAGAAAACTGTAAGAAAAAGGAAATACATTTGCAGTATTGTACTCTATTTATTGAAAAAAATCTGTAGCTAAGTGGACCATGCAGTTGAAATTCCTATTATTCAAAGGTCACCTGTATTTAGATTTTACGTTAAGCATGTATTATTTTTCTAATTCAAAAAAGGAAAAGTTAGACTAAACAAACTTCAGTTTTGTTCTCATTGTTAAGTTTTAGTATACATCCAATTTGTCAAAAAAAGAATTTTCGTGCTCATAAATGGTTAAAATTTCTTCTAAAATCTCGGCCAAACAAACAAAAACCCTCAACAACCTAGAAATCCCAGCAATGGAGTATAAATTATGTTTGGTTTTATGACACTGTGAGTAAAACAAATATTGTGTGTTCTGAGCAAAGGGGACTCTCTCTCAGCCACCCCTGAGCCAGTGGGTCTAAGGAATTTTCTCCTTTCATGATAGATGATGTTTGAGTTCTCATGCTAGACAGAATCACATTCTTTCTTTTAAAATAAAAACTGTATAATATGGAGAAATTATGGTCTTTAACAAGCGGTCCTGGAATGACTCGATATCCATATGCAAAAAAAAAAAAAAAAGTAACCTAGAACTCATAACTTAATTTAAAAACTAAAAATGGATCATAGATCCAAGTAAATACGAACTTATAAAACTTTTAGAAGAAAACATAGGAGAAAAATCTTTGTGACTTTGGGTTAGGCAGGGAGTTCTTAGCTATATCACCCAAAGAATATCACAGTAAGGAAAAAGGTCAAATGCTGGTCTCCATCAAAAATAACAATTTTTACTTGGCAGAAGATACTACCAAGAGAACAGAAATATAAGCTACAGACTGGAGAAAATATTTGTAAATCATACACCTGACAAATGATTTGTATCCAGAATATACTAAAACAAACAAACAAAAAAAAAACTTCTCAAATTTTAGCAATTTAAAAAATCACTCCATAAGAAAATGAACACTTTTATTTAAAAGATTCTATTTATTTATTTATTTGTCAGAGAGAGAAAGGGAAAGCATAAGCAGGAGGAACAGCAGGCTCTCCACCAAGCAAGGAGCCCAGTGTGGGACTCGATCCCAGGATCTTGGGATCATGACCTGAGCCAAAGGCAGATGCTGAACTGACTGAGCCACCCAGGCTTCCCTGAACAAAGATTTTAAGCAGATACTTCACCAAAGTGGATACACAGACAGTATATAAGTACATGGAAAGCTGCTTAGCATGATTAGCCATTAAGGAAATGTATATTAAAACTATGACAAAGGGCAACTGGGTGACTCAGTTGGTTAAGCGGCTGGCTCTTGATGTGGGCTCAGGTCATGATCTCAGGGTCCTGGGATCAAGCCCCGGTTGGGGCTCCACACTCAGTGTGAAGTCTGCTTGGGATTCTCTCTCTCTCTCCTTTTGCCCCTCCCCTCACATAAAAGCCCAGGTCCAAATGTTTATAGTGGCATTATTAGTCATTATCAGAAATGAAACAGTCCAACAGCCCACCACTGGGATGGAGGGACAAACTGTGGGACATCCATCCAATGGAATCATGGAATACTATTCAGGAATAATAAGGGAAGAAAGTGTTGATACACACAGCATCAAGGACAAATTTCAAATGCATTACACTAAGTGAAGGAAGCCAAGACTCCAAAGCTATGGAAATCCATTTACAAGACATTCTGGAGAAGGCAAAACTTGAGATGGAGAAGACACCTAGAAATCAGTGGCTTCCAGAGAATAAGGGCAGAGGAAGACTTTGACTATAAGGAGGCAATATAAGACAATTGGGGGTGACAAGGAATATCATTATTATTGAAGTGCAGTTAACATACAATGTGACATCAGTATCAGGTGTACAACAGAGTGATTGGGCTACTTTTCACCTTACACTATGCTCACCACAAGTGTAGTTACCATCCGGTGATGAGGCTGGTTTGTATCTTGACTGTGGCTCTGGGTTAGACAATTTGACGCATTTGTCAGAACTTGTAACTGTATACTAAAATAGTGAACTTTTACTGAATATAAGATAAAAAAAATTTTAAACCCCCCAAAAGGTAAATAAGTACTTTGATTGCTATTTTGTTTTGGGGTGCTTTTTTAAAAAAAGATTTTATTTATTTATTTGACAGAGAGAGATCACAAGTAGGCGGAGAGGCAGGCAGAGAGAGGAAGGGAAGCAGGGTCCCTGCTGAGCAGAGAGCCGGATGGGGGGCTCGATCCCAGGACCCTGAGATCATGACCTGAGCCGAAGGCAGAGGCTTAACTCACTGAGCCACCCAGGTGCCCCAAGTTTTGGGGTGCTTAAACACATTTTTTTTAAAAAATTTGAGCATAGTTGAAACAGTGTTACATGAGTTTCAGGCGTACAACATGGTGATTCAAAACACATTATGCTAGCTTGTAGTGTTGTCACCGTGCAATGCTATGACAGTTCCATGGACTGTATTCCCTACGCTGTGCCTTTTATTCCCATGACTTATTCCTTCCATAACTAAAAGCCTGTACCTCCCACACTCTCCCCTCTGGCAACCAAAGGTTTGTTCTCTGTATTTATAGATCTGATTCTGCAATTTGTTTGTTTGCACATTTGCTTTAAGGTCTTTCTTTCTTTCTTCCTTTTTTTTTTTTTTTTGGTTCAACATATAAGTGCAACTACATGGTATTTGTCTTTCTCATTCTGACTTATTTCACTTAGAGTAATACCTTCTAGGTCCATTTATGCTGTCTCGAATAGCAAGATCCCACTCTTTTTTTTTTTTTTAAGATTTTTATTTATTTATTTGACAGAGATCACAAGTAGGCAGAGAAGCAGGCAGAGAGAAAGAGGAAGCAGGTTCCCTGCTGAGCAGAGAGCCCAATGCGGGGCTCAATCCCAGAACCCTGGGATCATGACCTGAGCTGAAGGCAGAGGTTTTAACCCACTGAGCCACCCAGGCGCCCCAATCCCACTCTTTTAAGGCTGAGTAATACTCCATTGCATGTGTGTCTGTCTGTCTGCATCTGTGTATATATATGTCACAATTTCTTTCAACAGGGAAATGCTAGAATCAAAAAGACAAGAAATAACAAATGGTGGCAAGGATGTGGGAAAAGGGAACCCTTGTGCACTATGCTGGAGGTGTCAACCCATATAGCCACTGTGGAAAACAGGATGGAGGGTCCCCCCAAAAATTAAAAATAGAACTTCCCATATATGACCCAATAATTCCATTACCGGGCATTTACTCAAAGAAAATGAAAATGCTCTTTCATTTTAATTATAAAAGTAACACAATCTGTTATAAAAGAAATTTAAAACATTTCGGAACTATATAAAGTTGAAGTCTCCTCTCACCACTGTCAACCCTGGGCCTTAGAGCTTAACTTCTGTCACTATCCCCACGTATTAGCAGAAACATACAGATGCTCCAAATCTAATCTCTTGAGACCTGTAGTTCCCAAGTGTTCATTTGGGGAAGTATAAATGCGTCACTTTTTTTCTCTAAAGGGGTAGCCAACAATGTCAACACCATCTACTGACCAGTCTAGTGACTTCAATGCTACCTTTAAGATTCACTAAGTTCCCAAAGAAATGAGACTGGGAATTTTTGTTCATTCTGGGAATTCTTGGGAGTCTGCTAGGGACTTCTAGTCACCAGAGTTCTGAGACTCTCCTGCTCTCTAGAAAAGCAGCACTACCCTTCCCCCAAGGGCTGCCTTCTGGGGAGGTGATCGCCCACTGCTACATTAAGGTGGTGGGTGTGAGGGACGATGGGAGACGGGGAGACAAGGGTTAGGAAATCAGAGAAAGGGGTACATTTCTAGAGACTGCTGTGAGTCTGCAACTTTGGGGAGAGGAATGGCTATTAGAGAAGATTTCTGAAAACCATTTAGGGTGTATACTTTGTATAATCCATGAATATACCCTTTCAGAAGATCTAAAGAACGTCATGCTCCAGGCTTCTGTAGCCAGATTTTTATTGTCTTTGAATATGATTCTGAATATACACTGGGTCATATGGGGCCCTAAAAATAATTAGGATAGGTACTGGATTCTTCTAACCTACTGAACTAATATACAAGCTGACCACTCCACTTTAATTATCGTGGTTTTTAAAGGGAGTTTTGTTATCTGGGAGAATAAGTCCCCTTCTCTATTCTTTTTTACAGAATTTTCTTGGCTATTGTCATTACTTTATTTTTCTAGCTGAATTTTAGCACCAACTTGTTAGTCTCGAAAAAACCAATCCCACTAAAGTTTTGGTTCAAATTACCTAACCTTATAGATCGATTCACAGAAAAGTGTTCTTTTGAGGATCCTACCCTCTGGTAGGTTGGAATCAATTGCTGTTATTTAAAAATGGCTTTTGGAGGAACACTCATACACCACTGATGGGAATGCAAATTGGCACAGCCATTATAAAAGTAGTATGGAGGCTCCTCCAAAAATTAAAAATAGAAATACCATTTGATCTAGTAATTCCACTATTAAGTACAAAATACCAATTCAAAAAGATACATACCACCCTATATTTACTGTAGCATTATTTAAAACAGCCAATATATGGAAGCAACCTAAGTGTCCATCAATAAATGAATGGATAAGGAAGATATGGGCTATATAAAAACATATCCATAATGGAATATTATGCAGCCATTAAAAAGGATGAGATCATGCTTTTTGAGACAATACAGATAAGCCTAGAGAGGATTATGTTAAGTGAAATAAATCAGACTAAGGAAAAAAAACCCACATGACTACATTCATGAGTTAAGAAAATTAATAAAAAAAAATTATTTTTTATAATAAAAAAATATTTTTTTTATAATAAAAAAATTTTAATAAAAAGCAGAATCAGACCTAGAAATAGAACAAACCAAGGGTGGCCATAGGGGTGGGAGATTGGGGAATGGACAGAATGGGTTCAGGAGAATGGGAGGTAGAGGCTTCTAGTTATGGAATGAATATGTCATGGGATCAAAGGCACAGCATAGGGAAGAGAGTCAATGATATCGTAATAGCTATGTATGGGGACAGAGGGTGGTTCTTCTTGTGATGAACACAGTATAATGTGCAACCTTGTCAAATCACAATGTTGTACACCTGAAACTAACATAACATTGTGTGCTGACTACATTCAGACAACAGATAAATGGCTTTTGGACATTTTACGCAATTTGGTTCTGATGCTTAAACCCAGCAAAAAACCTTCATCAAAAACAAAGCAAACAAGGGCACCTGAGGGGCTCAATCAGTAGAGCACATGACTCTTGATCTCGGGGTCATGAATTCAAGCCCCATGTTGGGCGTGGAGCTTACCTAAAGAAGAAAAACACAAATTTCTAAGGAATGACAGTGATGTAAGACACCATCCTTTACAGAAACCTATAGTTGCAGGCATCCTGACCTGACCTCTTAGGCAAGTTCAAGGACAAAGCTGCACTCTACTCCCTGGCTGGGAGCACCGCGTGATGGTGGAGGTGCACACAGGGCCACTGGGATGAGCATACATGTTTGGGGCTTTCAGGAGGACCTCCCTTGTTAGTAAGTATAGGACCGCAGTGGAGCAATGTGTTGAGTTGTGCGTCCTTGGAAGGAAGGAGCTTGGCTGCACCAGAAGTCAGGGTCTGAAATGTGCGTGCTTTGGAGAACTGAGTCTCCCAAAAGGCAAACCCAAGGGGAGCAGAAAAGTGAGATAAAATGCATTTCAGCCAGCTGTTTGCTGTCTTTTCTTGTTTTATTATATGACCCAATTCCCAACAAAACAACACCAGCCCCGAGCTTTAGTGTCTCGAAGCACTGGCAACTCCCATTTCATATTCCCCCAAAAGTACTATGTGACTGTCCAGCCACATTTTTATATTTTGGCTAAAAACCCAATGTAGGTTTTAAAAATAGTAGGAAAAAGCTTGCAATTAACACATTCGTTAGGGGGCACTGCAGTAGCTGAGAAGGTGGACGGTGTATAGTGCTGGGTATTAAATAGGTCTTTCCCTTTCCCTGAGAATCATCACTATGTGAAAATGTTGACTGACGACAGCTGCTTTGCTCAGCTAGATCATTTACATACACTTGTGAAATTCAAGTACGGTATCTGCCACCGAGGAATGACTGCCCTAAACCAAGGACATTGTTTAAACAAACACATTTTTTAGTTGACAAATGGAGGGCAAACATAACCACAATGAATGCGTTTTCTAATCATTGTTTTCCTTCAAGCAGTCCCCCTCACCAATGCTTTGCTGCAGGATGGATATCACATTAACTGTGTGTATTGTGTACCTACGAGTGGTTCCCTGCCACTTGACTGGCTGTTTTGAGAATCGGGTTTGGGATTCGAAAATCTGAGCGCATCAGCAGTCGGTGTGCCCTGGGACAACCCAGGGTGTATGGGATGATACAGAACATTCGGCAGGCTCAACAGAACATTTTCCAGCTGTGCTGATTCTGGAAACTGTAACCTCGTGCGTGTGACTGTGTCTGGGCCAAAGAGAGGCACAGCCCAGGCACATCTCCTCTGTATAAATCCTCCTTCATGGCAGAAGCCTGTCCCTTCCAACTACAGCTTGATTTGAACTTCAGGGCAGAATCTCCAAAGAACAGTGTCTGTTCCTATGCATCTCCTGTGGGCTTCTCTTCCATTCTTCCAACATACCAGTCCCCAAATTGACTCTCCACACCCACATTTCCTGTGGACACGGGCGAGGGCCAAAGGTCTGAGTGGATAAGAATCTCTAAGCTGCTTGCTTGACTGATTTATGTTCCAGGAATGTGTGACCTATATATCTGTTGAGAGCTTCAAAGGGTTGAACGCAACACATACAAAGACATGGAGCAGAAGTACTCAGATAACCTGGCAGACTCCACGGGACAACTGGGTGGTTTTAGCTGAGTTTCCTGGGGAAAATCATAAAATCACCCATGCCCAGCGATTCCCATAGGCTCACATTCCTGCCACTTGGCTGGTAATGTGGGGTAGGGGAAAGAAGAGGCTCTCTACCATTGACTTGTGGAGTGATCTCGAACAGGTTCCCAACACTTTCCTCGTTTCAATTTCCTCTCCCATGAAGCGGGGTTAGTAAGAGTTCACCCCTGAAGATTTCTGTGAGGACGCAGTGCGTTACCATTTGTGGAATGCCCAGCGGGTTTTCGTTGCTGTTCCCTCCCTTTCCTTTCCTGCCTTCGCTGGAGTTGCCTGATGCTCTCTGAGTAAGCCAAAGGAAAGCAGGGAACATTTTCTTAGAGAGAAAGCAGAATGTACCCGCACGTACTCGGGAGCTAGGCACAGGGGTCTCCTCATCCTCTGAGCCTTCAGAGGCAAAGCAAGACCATCCCATCAGAGTCCACCAGTTTCTCCTCACCACATGGTGGGGGGAGGGAGGGTCTTCAAATGCCTTACAGCTGTGTAGTGAGACTGACAGCAGCAAGGGGTCTAAAGGAAATTGGTGGAAAGGCTGACCTGGTGGGACATGGAACATCCCCTAAAATTATCACGACTCTAGAAATCATGTGCAGGTTTTGCAGGCCTGTAAAAAAAGACTTCATAGAAACACTTAAGAGGCGCAAAGCTCAGCTCTTCCCAAGGGGAAGAAGGATGGAGGCAAAGACGGCTGCAGCTGGGACAGACCAGAGTCAATTTCTGACAACTGTGGAGAAAGGAGATGCGGGGGTTAGGACTCATTTGCCCTGTCTAATGCCGAAAGAGGGAGGAGGTGAGCCGAGGGTAAGTGGTCAGCAGACATGACGATTCGGTCACTGTGTGTCTAGATGGATAATCTGTAAGCATGAGACAGAAGGGGAAGAGGAATGAAAGCAATCATAAAGACGCTCCAAGGGGCCTTTTAACTCTGGCACACGCCAAGTTTCTAGAATGGTTTCGCACAACTAACGAAAAGAGAAAATGTTTAAAGAGGCCAATTCAAAAGCTGACAAAAATGCCTTAGCCAGGGGCGCCTGGGTGGCTCAGTGGGTTAAAGCCTCTGCCTTCAGCTCAGATCATGATCCCAGGGTCCTGGGATTGTGCCCTGCATCAGGCTCTCTGCTCAGTGGGAAGCCTGCTTCCTCCTCTCTCTGTGCCTGCCTCTCTGCCTACTTGTCATCTCTGTCTGTCAAATAAATAAATAAAATCTTTTCTAAAAATGCCTTAGCCATTAACTACTTCACTAAAGGGGGGGGGGCATTTTGATGGGTTACGTGTAAATGAATTAAAAACACACAGAATAAACCTATTCCAAAATCCACACAAGACTGTCATACTGTCGACTCTGGAATAAGCATCAGCTAAATAAAAACTTAAGAAGGTTCACAAAGGTTGAAAAGTAAAGGAGGTAGGGAGAACACATTTGGGAGGAGTATTTAGAAAATCAGAGGATATTGGAGCAAGGCTGGTAGGCTGACGGCATGGCGCCATCTTTCCAGATTCTTGAGCTTTGCACAGAGACTAGCTCAGTCTTTTCACAGTCAGCCTGCAATGTCGTCAAAGCTGCAGCTGCCCACAGGAATACTAGGCTACACCAAGAGCTCGATGAAATCAATTAAGCCAGTTGGGGCAGAAAGGTTTAGGACCTTCCCCTCCTGCCTGGAACGTTGAACTACCCAAAAGTGGTCACCATCCACCCTCCGCCTTTGCCACTCCCCGGCTCCTGCTGCCAAGGAACATACTGGAGATGGAACTGTCTCTCTCCTCCCGGCCATTCTGTTTTCTACAGACGCCCACACCTGCTTTCATCCACACCTCATAACCACTCACTGACGGAAAGCTTCCCAGAGCAGCTGTTGCTCAGCACAAAGACTGAATTAATCACTCCTACCTTCATGCGCCCACACCACTGTGTGTGTCCTTATTCACCCTTAACTTAATTCAGACCTTGGAGTTAATTTGTTTACTCCTCTACTTCTCACGAAAATGCAAACTTCTTTAGGACAAGAGCGAGAAGTACATCTTCCTGGCATTTAACTCGGTGTCCTTACTTGAGCTGATTTTTACCTGGAACCAGAAGATCAGGACTGGAGATGTGCTTCTGCCACCTTTGGGATCTATGGCCTCAGGTCAAACCAGATTCCCAAGTTTCTGTTTTCTCTCCTATAAAAAGGCAATACGATACGTCTCCACAGCTTGCTGAAGGTTCACATGAGATAATGAGCAGGAAAAAAAAAATTCCAACAATGAAGAAGAGTACCAAAGGAGGCACTGATTTTTTTTTCCCCCCAATGCTCAAAAGGAACTCATGTTCCATATTTTGGAGATGCCTCTATTCATTGGAAGTCACAACACAGCTCTCTTAGGCTAGCCTAATCCCCCCTCTGCTTCATATCTTGTGCTTTGCCACTTCTAGTTAAGGTCCTGGTGTTCCACGGGTGCAGTGTACACAAAGCTGACCAAGAGGAGTCCTCTGATTCACTGTCACTGTCATCAGTGAACTTGACCCACAGCGACACAGCTCTATGCCAATTGCTAGAGACAGGAAGACAAACCATTCCTATCTTTGCCCTCAAGAAGCTAATTACTCATTGGGAAAATGAGACATTAAAATTTAAAAAACCAAACAAACAGGAAAACAAAGAAGAATGTGGCAATGCTGGGCACCATGAAAAACCCTTGGAATTCAGGACAGATGGCTGGATTCTAGAGAGTACAGGGCCTTGGCGCAAAAAGAGGAGCTGGGTTGTGGGGAGAAAGGAGGGAATGGATGCCAGAGCCACTGTCAAGGAAAAACCAATGGGACCTGGAAAACCACGAGGCTGGGGTAGGAGGTAGGTGCAGACACAGGCAAGGCACAGGGAGACTCAAAGACTCGAGTGGTCCGTGATGGAAATGTGGCACCCTTGCCAGGTGAGAATGTCCTGGTAGAAAAGACAAGGCTTACAGAGGCTTATTTGTTTGTGGTGACAATTAGATACCCAAGTGATGATACCTAACAGGCGGGGACAGGAACAGATGGTTCTGCCCAGAAACACTCGGAGATGGATATGGAGATTGTCCCGAGAACCACCAGAGTTGAAGGGCTGAAAGTCCGATCCATCTCCTAGAAAGAAAATTCAAACAACAGAGGATCAAGGACTGGGTCCTGGCATACGACTTTGTTGATGGGCCTGGAAAAGGAAAAAGCAACAACGGGCGAGACACACTTGCCTAAGGAGGAAGCAGCACAAGGGGAACGAGTACGGGCTCAATGAAAATGGCCAGAGAATGACAAACTTCTAGTAAGTTTACTCACTCGGGAATCATCTGCCTTAAGTTCTGAAACTTTCCCCCCCTTCTCTGCTACGTCCAGACCGATCTTCATAGTATCTCTACCAGGCAAGCTGGGAAAATGGGCCTCATGCCTCATGCCAGGGCACTGGGCAAAGTTTCTAGAAAAAGCCACAGGAGGTTACTTTTCTGCAAATGGCCCCGTGGGTCCATAGGCAAGCTCCTGATTACCCAGAAGGAAAATCATTTGCCAAACTTAGAACCTATCTCATGCCAAAATGTAATTTTCCAAATTCAAGTTCATTTCCTCCTTCTCCCTGTGCATTCTAATCCTGGTTTAAATGTATTCTCTCTAGCTTGCCTTTGGTTGCAAAGAATAGAAACAAAGTGGGATAAAAGAGAATAAAATTCAATTTAAGTTAACAAATTATGGAATACCTCGCGTAGACACTGTGCCAAGAACTGGGGATAAAACAGTACGCAAGACAGACCAGGTCCTTGCCCAGCTTATGTTCTGGCCAGATGGCAGACACTTAAGAAAGCAGTAATTCAGGGTGCTATAAAGAGCATTCAGTAAGAGGATTTAACCAAATATAGGTGGTCAGGATGCCCCCACAAGAGCGTCATTTAAATGGAGACATGAAGGATGAGATTAGTGGAGATTCTAACCAGAGAGTAATAGGGAATAAAAAGAAACAGGTAAAAGTTTACAAAGTTGCCAAATACGGACTGTAAAAAAAAATTTTTTTTTTTTTTAAGAAAAACAAGAAACCCAGGATGGAATGGCACTTGGGCCTTATCAGAGAACACCTGAAGAGCTTCTAAGGTGGAAGCTGGGTCTGCTGAGTGGGGCCATTGGGAAGAGTTCTCTGTTGGAACACGAAGGCAAGTTGCTAGACCGGACTGCTCTCAAACAAACCAGGGTCTGGTAAGGCCCCCCAGGTATAGGCAGGGATTGGAAGATTTCCCTTTGCCATAACGATCGGCAACATACGGGCATTTTCTAAGAGCCGCCTCCATGTCACACACTCATATCGTTTCTGCGTAATCCCCCTGTTTTCTGATAAAAGTTCCTCCTTAAAGGTTATACAGCGAATGAGCTCAGGGAACACAGAACCACGTGGCAGAAAGGGCTCAAACTCTGGGGAGACGCACCCCTTGAAAGAGAGGAGGAAAGAGCAGCTCCATGTTGGGCAGAAGGATCTTGTTGGATGGAATGGACCAGTTCCTCTCCTTTTCTCTTCTACGCAAGCCAGTAAGGTCAAGTGGGAGGCAAAGAGCAGTCAGACAATTGTACAGCAGGAATATCAGTATGTATTGCTCTTGTAGGTTGTAAAAGGCAAGAGTAATGAAGCATCATAGTAGGAATAACGGTAATAAGATTCTGTAAAACAGTGAATGTGAATCATGGGGACCACGGTTACCCAACTGGCCGACGGGCACCAAGGATAGTTGCTCCCTACAGCAAGAAGGCTTTCCCCTTCCCTGCGCGGAGCCAAACCTTGTCGGTTAAGATGCAGCTCTCCCCTCAACAGCGCCAACATTAAGCTTATGGGGGTCGCCTTTAGTCCATGATGAGATCTTTGTCGGAAACTTCTTCATCTGTACACGGGGAAGTTAGAGGGTTTTAAGGTCCCTTTTGGTACCGAGATGCAATGATTTTATGAGCAATGATCACACTCAGAGCCAATGTGTCTCCCTTCCATTTCTCGACCCGACTGTACAGTCTTTGCCTTAGCTTTCTATTGCCCATGCTATACCTCCCATGCTTTGCCAGGACACCAACCGAATACATTATTAGCTGAAAGAAGCAAGTGTGCTGAGAACAAGAGTGCTACTGCGTGCAGGTAAACTTCTCCATCATGACTATGTTTCTGTTCACAAGGAAGTGATGAATTGTGTACTCATCCGATATCTCCACAAGTGATCCAGATCATAACTACTCAAGGCCAAAGACTATCTTTGCATTCAATCTAACCATGTACAATTAAGACTTTGAGGCTATGTGATTTATAGCTAATGACACAGTGAGTAACACAACACAGACATTACTTTTTCTAGCCCGGCCTTTGATGTATGAGGCAGATGGTATTTGACAGACACAGAAAGTCGATGTCTGAACTAGGACCAGAGCTCAAACCCCTAAAGGGAAGCACAAAGGTTCTGTTTATGTCACGTATTGCCTTTCTAGGTGGGAATGACCAAAATGCTGAGTAGTGGCTGGCCTCAGACATTTCTTTTCTTCCTTAGCGTGGTGTGTTGTGTTGTTTTTTTTTTTTTTTTTTAAATCATTAACTGATTCTGCAACCCAGTGTTACAAACACTGTGATTTTAATAATGAGAGGCCATGGTAAATACCACTTTGGAAGTTTCTGGGCCTTTGCAATTTCCTTTCATACACCGCCCCCCCCCACCCCCAGCTATACTGAAGCATAATTGAGAAATAAAAATTATATATACATATAAAGTATACAACGTGATGATTTGATATAGGTACACATTGTGTAATGATTATCACAATCAATTAAATTAACATAGCTATCAGCTCACATAATTGCCTTTTTTGTGTGTGGCAAGAACACACTTGGCAAATTTCAAGGATATGATACATTATTATTAACTATGGTCACCGCCTGCTGTGCTTTAGGTCTCCAGAACACATCTGTCCCATAAATGGATGTTTGTACTCTCTGACCAACAATTTCCCAATTTCTCCAACCACCAGCTCTCTGTAACTCTTTTCTTCTCTGTTTCTAGAAGTTTCTAGACTGCACACATGAGTGAGACCATCTAGTATTTCTCTATGTCTTATTTCACTCCACATAATGTCCTCCAGGTTCATCTATGTTGTCACAGATGGCACGATTTTTTTCAGGCTGAATAATACTCCATTATATGTATACACTACATTTTCTTTATCCATTCATCTGCCAATGAACACTTGGGTTTTTTCCATGTCACAGCTAGTGTGAATAATAGTGCAATAAACATAATAATGCAGAAATATCTTTGCAAAAATGATTTTATTTCCTCTGGAAGTAAACCCAGAAGTGGGACTGCTGGATTCTATGGCAGTCCTATTTTTCATTTCTTGAGGTACCCTCTGTACTGTTTTCCACAGTGGCTGTAATCCTGTGGCCCATTTTTAAGTTTCCTTAGCTTAAGTGTTTTAGAGATGAACAGCTAACAATCTGATATGTCACAAACCATTGAAAGACTTCTGATTAGAAATTTCTCCTAAATCAGGCAAATACACATTTAGGAAGAGTGGAGGAATGCAAGGGCAGACCTCTGATTTATGTATTACAACTTGATGGCCTACAACGTTGGCATTGATTTGCTCACTTAAAAAAAAATGATAATAATAATTCACCCTGTGTTAAGGACAGTAGGAAGGGTCAATCTCTAAAAGAAGAGAGGCTCCCTTGACAAAACACTGCATTAGTCTCATGCCTCTTAAATTCTACCCATATCCAAAGCAATGGGCAGACAGAGGGGACAAAAGAGGGAAAGCTTATCGAGCACGATCCTGGGCTAGATTCTGTGTGTACCTATCTCTAAGTCTGAGCAAAAACTACCAGTGATGTGGGCACATATCTGGAATCTGAACAGATATCTGTCTGATTCATGGCCATGCTCTTTTAATTATACCACACTACCTTCCAAAATTCTAAAATACAATTTACCAGGGAACTTCCCTTCTGATATTTCTAGTGTTTCCAGGTAATCAGTGTACGTGCATACATAGCTAAAGCCTTCTGCTTCTTCCAGCGGTTGCTTATGAGTTACGCACTGGTGTTGGCTCATATTGCCTGAGCAGAGTCCATCCTTATCTCAAGGCCTCCATAACTTTCATGATGCGGTGCCCAACTCCCAAAAGAAAAAAGCAGGCAAGGAGATATTTTGAATTCTTCTTAAATCACATTAATTCTTTCCCAGTAGGAAGCAACATGTTTCAATGTATAAAATTTAAATCTACAGAAATATAGACACCAAAAAAAGTATATTCCCACATACAGAAGAACCAGTGAAGTTCACAGATTTCTGCAAGATAAAGGGGTTCCTATTTGGAGACGCTCTGCTTGGAAGAAAGATGGCACCGCAGTTTTAGCCCAGGCCAGAAAAGAGAACAAACAGTCGTGTTTCCTGAGGAGCAGTCTGGGTTGAAACAACATATGACATTCTGAAATCCATCTAACACAGAAATAATGGCCCTATTACCAAGACGTAAGAAGTGAGCCAACCCATACACATGGGCAAAGAATTCAGATCTGTAGCCAGATGCCCAGGTACTTTCTCATTTTCCATGAGCCTTTTCCCCATTGACCCTGGGAGAGGTAGAGAGGCATTTTTTATAGAACTTGCAACCATTATTCACAGAGATATGTATCAACATTGCTTTGGGTTTCCCTTAATTACTCAAATACATTTCCCCTCCGCTAATAACAAGTTAGCAAATGCTGGAGAAAAGTAAGGGGAAAAACAAATGCTCCCCTTCTTCATTAGATTCTGAGCTCAGGATTATAGGCTCGGGCACCTGGGTGGCTTAGTGGGTTAAGCCGCTGCCTTCGGCTCAGGTCATGATCCCAGAGTCCTGGGATTGAGCCCCGCATCGGGCTCTCTGCTCAGCAGGGAGCCTGCTTCCTCCTCTCTCTCTCTCTGCCTGCCTCTCTGCCTACTTGTGATCTCTGTCTGCCAAATAAATAAATAAAATCTTTTTTTTTTAAAGGATTATAGGCTCAAAATGGTCATTCTGTCAACAGAAAAAAAATAAGGTCAATAAACTGCGGTGTAGAATTGTGCCAAGATTTACGTCAAAGGGATGGATTTTTAAAATAAGTACATGTTAAATTTTAGGATGTCTTGGGTCAACTGAATAAGATGGATGTTAGGACAAGGTTTTGAAATGTAATCAGAAATGTTAATGCCATGGTCAGCATATTTCACTTTCTAGGTACTATTCTCAGCCGAAAGGGGTAATACAAACGTGAGCTATACTTATCTTATGACAGGGACTTCTGGGCTAGCACAGTCTTTCCTAGAATATCTCCCTTCTTGTTGTCAACACTACAGAACCCACTTCCCACACCAAGTATAACCACCAATGCAGATATGACTTGGTTCTGCCACTGGTCCCCCTCACGCCTGTGATGTGTATTCCTCTCCGCTCTTCAGATGCAGCACAAAAAAGAGGATTTTTGACAAGAGCAACTCACAGGCCCCCAAATGTGCCCTGCTGGCTTGTGCTCCTTGAATTGGGCCATGACTGTCTTCCCTGACCCAACTCCACTGGCTTTCCGTCCAGCTGCCCATTCAGGCCTTTTCGGGCCAGACCCTGCCTTCCCTCTGCCATCACACAGCTGACAGCATGAGATGAGAGCTACTCTGGGGCCAGTGCCTTCCCTGCCCTGGGGGATGGGGCAGAGAGAGAGTAGGAACACCGGGGTGTTCCTCTCTGATCCAGCTATATCCACATTACGACCCCACCTCTCGGAGAAGGACCGGCAGAAGGCAGGAGTGCCACATACAAATAAAACCATTGGACAGACAGACTCTCGGGACACTCCAAAAGTCTCCAAAAGCAGCCTCAGGCAGCAACCAAATTATACCAGAGATTTAAAAATAAAAAGCACATTCAACCTCATCTTCTGTACCAGCCCCCGGCCCCGGATGCACCTGCAGACCACGGGAAGGCCCACAGACAGAAGAGCCGGCCCGTCTAATTCAATCTTACGAGAGGCAGATAAAGCGAAGAGCAGGAGAGTCTTAAGAAATCCACAGCTCTGAAACCGGATGGGTCTTTCTGGACACAGATTCTGAAAAGGGAACTAAAAGCCCAGGTGACACCCGACCCCCAAAAAAGAAGTCTCAAGAAATAGTATCATGGGAGATCCAGGGACATCGGGGGGACGTTATGTTAGGCCATCTGTTCACTTCGAAAACATGTAGGGACACTACTTTTATTTTTTTCAGGAGGAAGGGTAAAAGGGAAAGTTGGGGTAGGAAGAGGGGAGTCTGTTATACCAAATCTTGATAAATGTTTTAACACATCCTGTGCAATGCATACTCTCATTCCTCAGCTTATGAGTCTTTGAGAGATTTAGTCCTAAGAAAGAGTCAAAAGGTCCCAGGTCAAAGAAAGTCAAGAGCTAAGCTGTCCAAACTTTGGGGCGCCTGGGTAGCTCAGTCAGTTAAGCGTCTACCTTCAGCTCAGCTCATGGTCTCAGGGTCCAGGGATCGAGTCCCGCCTTGGACTCCCGATGCCTGCTTCTCTCTCCCTCTGCCCCTTCCCACCGCTTGTTTTTTCTCTGTCTCTTAATAAAGAAATAAAATCTTTAAAAAAGGAAAAAGAGGTTCCAAGATCGAATGCTCCATGATCTGGGAAATGATTTGTAAACATGTGGTCGTCTCTGAGCAAAACGGAAAGGTGCTGAAGGTGACGGCTGATGCATTTAATATTACATACAATACATACATATTGTAATAAGTGGGATCAGCAGGGCAACTGCTGTTGCTTAGCCAAAATCTCTGGACTGAAGTAGGAAGAAAAGCTTGCTGTGTGCGATAGTTATGTGAAAGCATTTCCCACGATATCCTGCAGGCTTTGTTTAAAAAAATTTAAAAATAAATAAATAAAATAATAGGTAATAATAATAATAATGAGGTGAAAGTCTTCTCCTGATGAAAGAAAAGGGCCATGAGGAAAACTGGCTGGCCTAGCCCCACATAATGATGTCATGGAAAACATCTCAGAGCCTTGCAGTAATAGGCAACACCAGCACACTTAAAACTCACCATTGTCATGATTAATACCATCAAAACACTTATTAAGAGCCTAATTATGAGGCCTATCATAGGGAGTGAACTGAGATCACCAAAGCCACACTTGCTCATAGGTTTATAATGGGGTTGAGGTGAGGGGAATCGTCTTATTTTTAAATTAAGATTGGATATTAAATCATAAATAAAAGTAAAATCAATTAACATTAAACTGACCATTTTAAACAAAGGAATAAATGAATTGTACTACTTACTATGACTTGAAATGAAATACTTAATGCCCTGGAGCCAAGAAGAACAATGAGTCCATTCATTAATTGTTATCTCATTATTTGGGAGCTCTGCTGACAGCTCTATTGTTCACCCTAATTATTTTTGGCCTAAACTCTCTAGCCCTTACAATAATCATTAGTAAGGATGCATCTGAATTTCTCACACCTAGCTCAGGTAGTATTTTCACATACCTAGGATATGTGCAGCTGAGGCCCTGGGTCTTTCTTAAGCCAATGCATGACAAAGATCACAAGAGAGCTACAAACTGACTCAAATTCACTCCTGTCTTCCTAGTGCTGGCATTCCCACGGAGAGCTAACATAGGACTTGAGCATACAGGTATCAAGAGAGCATTATGGAGGCCTATGAGAAGGATCTCTAGAAGCTTCCTATCCCAGAGCTGGAGATCTCATTCAGTGGAGAAAGGTCTCTGGTCATTAAAGACCAACCAGTCCCTAGTAGCTGTAATTAATACTCAAGAGAAGACAGCAGGGGAATGAGAAAGGAGGTTGATGGGTGAGCTGAGAAATACTGCCAGAGCCCTCCATTAGAATCAAAGATGGTACTCCTTAAAATTCCTTTGTCTCAGATCCTCTTCGAGAAGCCAGATAAAGTAGCTTAGTCACAAGGCCTAAATTAAATAACAGCCAGAACTGAACTGGGTCAAAGGTCATACTATCCTCACAATCCTAGCACTCTCAGAGCTTAATTTCAGAAAAAAATCACCCCTTCCTTTCTCTTAATATTCACACCAAAAAGTACACTTTTTATTTACTCCAAAATCTCTCTACCTTACTCATGTAAGGAAATTCAAACTAACACCACCCCGAAATTACCCCTGACGTAATTCTGGTCCTATCCCACATACCCGCCATCTCTGGACAGAAGGGCGGGCCATCCTTCTCCCAAGTGCCCCACACCGTTCCCACCCTTTCCCATCCCACTGACTGACTCTGCTTAGGCTTCCTGCAGTGAACACTGACACATCTTTTTAATTGGTGTTCCTGTCTTCAGGCTTGAAGCTTTTCCCGAAAACAACTTTTCATCACTACACCCCTTCCCCCCAAAACCTTCAAGGAGCCTCCAGTGGGCAGAAGATAAAGGTGAATTCCACGAAATGGCAGTCAAAACCCGTGACGAATGGAACTGGTCTCCAAGTTGCCTCGGCAATAATCACACAGTTACCCAACCTAACCCGCTACTTAGTCAATGCACAAAAAATCCACGTTGCTCACTCTGGCCTCCCTCCTCTGCTCACGCTGGTCCTACAGATGGTGGTCACAAGCTCAGCTCAGGAGCCAACACCACCTAATAACCTGTGTGACCTTGGACACATTTCTTTGGCCTCCATAAGCCCTGGCCTCCCCACCTGCAGCACAGAGAACGAAGGCCCGCAGCTCCGAAGCACTCTTCAAGAACTTGATCCGTGCACGGTGCTCCGTGGGGTGCATGTCATCATCGTCTGCTTTATAAATTATAAAATTAAATGAATTCTTTGCAACTCTTGAAGGTGACGCCCAAAGTTCACCTGCAACAATAGAAACTTTTCCCAAATACATCCAAGGCTGCCTCTTGGAATTCTTAGAGTGCTTAAATTTCCAGGCATAACATAGCAGCAAATAACCCCGGTTTTCTTCGGGTTTGTTGGGGTTTTGTGCTCCTCTACCCAAAATAGAAGTTTCTTGTGTGTTTGTTTCCTGTGTGTCTCCAGCAGAACTTCCTTCAGGGCCCAGCGCAGAACCGGCACTTAGACCCCCGCTATCCCCTAAACAAAACTAATCTCCCTATTCCAAACTCACCTCCGCCCATTTTATCCATTACTTCTTTGGCACACCTTACATTATCACTTTAAGTTTTCAGCATTAAATTTCAAGCTCCAATCAAGCACCTGAAGGACAGGAGCCTGATTTTATACCTGATTATCTTCCGAAGAGACTCCTTCCTAGCAGTGTCAATTTCAACTGCAACTTAAAATGACCTTGGGAGCTTTAAAAAAAAAAAAAAAAAAAGGTAGTAATTCCCAGTCTCCATCCCCAGGTGTTCTGACCTAATTGGTCTTTGGCCAGGCCTGGGGATTCTACTGTGCAGCCAGGGTTAAGAGTAACTCGCAACCAAATACAAACTATAAGTCAACAGATTGTTGCTGACTTACTGATCAGCAGGCCGCTGGACTCTAAGGAAGCCTCGCAGTCTTCCTGTCCTCCAAGTTAACCAACCCATTTTCTGTGTTCTTTGCCCTACATGAGCCTCATCCCAGTTCCTACTGTTCTCCTGATTCCACCCAGCCCGTTAACCTAAAATTCAGTTACAGAATTTCCGTCTGAGCCCAGTACCCTGAAGATTTAAAGGGCTACTGACAGAGCATAACTTTGTTGTGTCCCTAATATTCTCATTAATATCCACTTTCTGCCTTACTTTATAGACTCTCAGCTTCAGTGGAGGGTTACCAGAGCACAACCAGAGAAACCATGAAATCCGCTGTATTACAGACCTGTTTCAAGCCTGTCCAAGAATGTCCTTGGAAGGAATCCTGTTACAGTGCAGGCTTGTTTAATACAGCCATTACTTTGGATTCTGGGTAGTGTATTAGACTCCCCTTTAATTAGCTAAGGGCAGCAAAGGTCACTGCCCGTCTCTTAGGGTTCGAGGTCAATCATACTCAAGTAGTATTCCCATAGAAACTTCTCTTTTAAGAGCACCTAAATATTTCCTGAACTTCTGCAGTAGACAAAATAGATAGGGTCTCCCTCCTTGGAGAGCTTACAGTTTAGAGAGAGAGTGGGCATAAATGATAATACAATACACAAGTAAACAAAGAGATAACCCTAACTCATGACAAGTGCTATGAAAGAGAGAAACAGGGTGAGTGACTTAGCATGGCTGGGTATGGCTTGGGGGACTGAGGAGATGGAGATCTTTTAGAAGATATCTCAAGGTTAAGAACCAGCTGCAGAAAATGTTCCAGGTAGTGGAACAGCATATGCAAGGGACCAGAAATAGAGAAGAGCTTAGTGTGTTCCAGGAACAGTGTAGAAGATGTAGATGAAGCACAGCAGGGCCAGGCTGGGCAGGTTGATGTGGACTTTGCTAGGCCTGTGGACTGTCTGCTGACCCATCCTGTTCAGCGTTCACAGCTCCCTTCCAAGGCAGGTTGAGGTGCTCAATCCTTCTTTTATTATCCCTTTTCGGTGCTTTTATCCAAAATTTGTCTGGAAGCAGACAAGGTGTGCTTATCAAATCCTCTCATGTCACAAAAAAGTAATATGTTGCATGAAATAACCAAGATTTTTAGTGCTTGGTATGGACTAAGTTCAACAGGAGTGAACCCATCCTTCAGTGGCTTTCAGGACAGAACCCAATCTCTTCGGCCAGCCGTGCGAAGCCCTGCCCACCCCCGCTGCTTCCGCCCTCATCAGGGAGCCCGTTGTTCAGCCAGTCCTGCAAGTACCCTCCGGCCTTTTCATGCCCCTTGGTCTTGGTCTTGCAAAGTGTACTCTGTCTGCCTGGTTCTCCTCCACCTCCTTAACTTCTATTTGTCTTCAAAGAGGTGACAGAGATACCAGATCCTCCCAGGATCCTTCTCTGGCCCTCTCCCCACATTCTTTCATTCCAACAGGGTTAGACAGCCCTCCTTTGTGACCGCCTAGCACCCTGCATACACTCCTATCGGAGCGCTTGGCCCATACGGGGAATTTCCATTTAATTATGTGTCTTTCCTACAAGACTGAACTTGGTGCCAGTACTGCACGGTGGTTCGGAACTGCATCTGAGAAACAGTATCCAGTAGAGCCCCAAAAGGTACTCAAAATTTACTGAATGAATGAGTGAATGAATGAAATACAGGCTGGAAAGCACCTGACTTAACAGTTGTTTGTGGAGTGCAGATGGGTGAAAGGTGGGATTCGAGTTGATCACAGTTCCAAGAGCCCAGCCAAGCCTTCACTAGTGGAAGTACAAAGCACAGACTGTGCAAAGGGCATTGGGTCCAATTGCTGAAACCATCCTTTAAATGCAACTTCGCTCTCCACAATAAGGTGATGGAAACAATACCATGTCTGGATTTCTAGATGAACCAGACAACGAGCTCCTAGAGGGGGGAAAAGCTGTGTCTTATCATCTTTGTGTCCCTAGCAAGGAGCATTACACACAGAGTAAGGGCTCCATGTAATATACACCCACTGCATATATTAAATGAAGGTGGAGGGAGTTTAGTCCAACATGACTTAGCAGGACTAGAAGAGCCTTTGGATATCTGAGGGTCCCACACCCGGACAATTAGATTCCTACTGCGTGGCTCCAGAGTCTGAAATGAAGACTGTGAGTAGGTGGGTTTTACTTCATGAACACCTACAAAGGAATGGGCTGCCTAGCACAGCAGCGGGTGCCTTCTTCCCCACCGGACGTGCAGGCAGAGGCTTGGACAACCTGGGGGTTCTGAGGAGGAAGTGCCCTCCGGCACGTGGGAGGAGAACCAGGTGGCCTCTCGGGTCCTGTCCAACGGGCTCTAAGACTCAGAGACTCCACACTTGAACATGAAAAAGGTGTGTCTGTTTCAAACATCCTTTTGGTAGGCCACGGTCAGTGTTTCTCATCAGATACCCACTCAGTGCTCCCTGGGTTCTTTCTCCTCCAGCGTGGATTTTTGAAAACAACAGAAAATCACAGTGGCTTTTTTTTTTTTTTTACTGATTTTTAAAGGTTTTGGTTTTGCTTTGTTTTACAAACATGTGTTTTATTTTATTTTTTTATTGAAGTTTTCGGTGTACGACATACGGCTTCAACATTTGTATGTGAAGTGATATGGCTTGAGCCACCATTTGTCACCATACAAAGTTGTTACATATTAGTAACTGTATTCCCTGTGCTGTACATTGTATCCCCACGTCTTCTTTATCTTATGACTGCAGATCTGTACCTTTTAATCCCTTTCTCCTATTTTTGCCCATTTACCTGCTCTCTAAAACAAATTCCTGTGGTCTCTCCAATAGTCTCTCTCTTCATCTATTTTATGCGCTTTATTTATTTTTTAAATTGTATCCATTTTATAGGCTTAACTATTACTTCAGAAGCCATAAAAATCCAAAAACTTGAAGGTAAATTCACTGTTTACCAGAAAATGCATGCTGAGCTGAACGGAAACCCTAAGGAACAGAGAAACCCTTAAGCCTTGTTGAGTCTGGTTCGTCCAGCACAGAGAAAACCCATATGTCCATGCTCCTCACAGGGCCCTTCAAAGACACAGTCCACTGCTTCTTGTAACATGCCCTGACCATTGTCCCTCCCACCCCGTCCCTACAGTGCCTGACCACAGGCGCCTCTCCTCTGGCAGCCTGCACCTTCGTCTCCCCACCAGCCTGCCAGCTCCTGGCCAGCAACTGTGCATTACATACCCTGTCTTGACACAGGACATCTGAGGGACAACATGGCCCCGAAATTTAAATGCAAGTTTGGGGCGTCAGACCTGAATTTGAGTCCAGAAAAATTGTGGGGGTCCTGACAGAATTATTCATCTCTCTGAGCTCCATTTTTCTAAACTGTGCAATGAGGACAAAAGTAATAATTATGCCATAGGATTATTGTGGGAATTAAGTGACACTTTTATGAGTTTTATTAATGAGGAGTTCCTTAAACACTTGCTTCAAATACTCGACACAAAGGCAGAGAAAGACAAATACTGGCTGGTGTCTCATACATGGGTTCTAAAAGAAAGTCTGACTCATAGGGGCAGAGTGAGAAAGTGGTTGCTAGGGGCTAGAAGATGGGGGGAAATAGGACAGGTTGGTAAAAGGGTATCAGATGAGTAAGTCCTGAAGATCTAATAGATAACACCATGTTGTATAATTAAAATTTGCTACAGGAGTAGAACTTAAAAATGCTCTCTTACACAAAGAGGAAGAAAGAAAGAAAGAAAGAAAGAAAGAGAGAGGAAGGAAGGAAGGGGAAAGGGAAAAGGAAAAGAAAAGGAAAGGAAAAAAATAAAAGAGGGAGGGAAGAGAGAGGAAAAGAAAAGTATGTGAGGTGATGGGTATGTTAATTAACTCCGTGGAGAAAAATCCTTTCACAGTGGATACATATACAAAATTATCATATGTACTTGAAAAATCTTAAAATGGTATTTATCAATCATACCTCAATAAAGCTGGAAACAGAGAAAGGGCACTAGAGATATTAGGTGAATGTGTAGTTATCATGATTTAAGAAGGTGCATTTATGTTTTAAAGAATTTATTTAGGAGTTAACCTTGTGCAATGGGCTACGCTTTGCTCTGTAGTAACAAATCCATGTAAGGAAAAAAAGAAGCCATTTGTCCAGGAATTCATAATCTAGTACAGCACTAGATAAGTAAGACACATAGATATTCATAAAGCAAGGCGTTCCATTACATATAGAATAAAAAATCGAAGGCCTATAGAAATTAGGAAGAGGTAGTGAAAACTTCTGCCCACCATGTTCAGGGAAGGGAATGGCAGTGAGCTGTGCTCAGAGTAACGGGATTTTGATCAACAGAAGGAACAAAGACAAGCACTGTAGGCAGCAGGAACATCATGACCAAGATAAAAAGACAAAAACATGCAAGACAGGTTAGGGAGACAAAGTCACAGAAGAGAACCAGAAGACTTGCGCTCGGATGTGAAACAGAGTTTCTGTACTTTGAACCTCTCTTGTCCATTAAAGTCACTGTTTCTTCCAAACTCCACACTTTCTGGAGACGGATCAGAGGTGGGGGTAACGGAGAAATCAGGAACACGCATCCTTGAGCTTGCTGCCTGGGACCAGGCGAATGGTGATCCCATTAAATAACAGATGGATGTCAAAAGCAAGACCTTCTTGGAAGGAAGGGGCACAGGAAGAAAGATGAATTTATCAGACTTGACGACTCTATTGTATGAGGGTAAATTGGTCACCTCCATGAGACAGTCCACTCGAATTACCTACCCTCTGGAGGGTGAGTGGCACAGAAAATTCCCTCAGTTTTATGATACTATGGTTGGAATGTCTCAGAACTGTCAGGTCCAGAGGAAAGAAATGCTTCTGCCCAAATGCTCGGAGGCCTTCAACCCCTCAGAGCATTAAGGGGCTGGATTTCACTGCATCCGATGGAAATCTCTCTCAGATCATGCCATGGTCACAAGGAAGCAAAACACGGATCAAGAGGATATATGCATGAATGTATATATAACCCACATATTTTTTTTTGCATACTTCCAAATTGCATTGTTTATGCAGCTGTTCACAAACTCAGCTTCTCTGTTTATTTTTGTCCTTAGAGGAAACAGAGCAGAGGGTTCTGCCTATTAGGCGAAGGAAGATCAAAGAGTCCCCTTCCCGGCCGGAGAGGGTATTCCGCTAAAGCCTTCCATCTGAGCGGAGATCAAAACAAGCCTGCTGCCCTCCGAATGGCTCCTCCGCCAGCAAGCTTACAATGGCACCTGTTCGAAGCCTCCTTTCACAGCTCCCACCAAAGGGACAGGCTTTGTGCTTTCCTGGGAATGAAACGTGAAATAACAGCCAGGCTCTCCAAAGAGAAAAGCACTTCCCACCAGATTTATTGAACATTCCTCTACCAGAGTAGGTAGTATGGTGGTTGTCCTATGAACCAAGGAGGGACAAGAGCCCAGAAAGGTCAACCAGCAATGGGAAGGTATCCAGCCATTAGTACATGGACTTGGGAAGCAGGAAGACACTTGCTTTCTCTCTTGGGCCAATGGCGGGTGTGTGTGTGTGTGTGTAATCAATGCCCTCTGTGTTTTCTCTTCCCATCTCTACAATGTGTCACCCTCTTAATTAGTTCTAATCACCTGAAGCAAGACGACAGAGTGACATCTCTTCCCGGCACCATTTTGATTGGCACATGAGACAGGCCTACCCTTGTAACCTGTGAATAGAGCATTGTTCACCATGTCAGCCTGTGGCCTCCCGTGAAGCCCTCTCCAATCTGACTGGGGTTTACTTCAGGATGTGCCAATTCCCGTCAGAACTGCAATGCAGCTAGCTGGGTGGCAGGGGGGTGCGTGACTCTGGCCTCTGACGCTTCTCCTTCTGGGAACTTTCAGGGCAGAATGGCCACTAGACATACCATCTCTCTCAGAAACTTGGATAAGATGATTATTTAGGATAGTTCCACACCCCAACCCCTGTTCTGAGGCTGCCCTTACCACGACTGACCTTCCTGTGCCTTCAGAAAAACACAAATTGCCATTTGATCCCAAATCAACTTGGGGTGGGAGCCATGAAGAACTAGCTCTGCAGAAAACGGGGTGGGGACTTCGGTTACTTCTTTCGTGTCTAGGTACCCGCAATCCGCTATCAAGTCTGCAGCAAAAGGTGCAAGTGGGTCATACGGCTGACATAAAGTGGACAGTCACGCGTGGTAGATATGCCTTGCGTAATCACGCTGGACCGGGGCCAAAGGCAGCAGGGCGTGCAGGGACGGAGGTTGCTATCAGAAGGCTGAAGGTGGAGAAGCCAACAGGAGCCTCCTGGAGGAACCGGGAAGAACAACCACAGACAGATCTGGACTTCACTCTGCCTTTAAATAGGACTCCTTCCAAGAAGGAGTGCAAGGATCACCCAGTTTCCATGATAAAAATTACATCTGCAACACAGCTGGGCTATACCCACTTCTAGGCATGGAGTAATGGAAGGGAAGAAAGAATTTACAAGTACACGGCTGACAGCGATGACCATCCCAAACAGCTAACTGCTGATGGAAACCCCTTAAGGAGGCTGAGAAAACCAGTGGAGTTCAGAGCTCTAGAAAGCTGTGGAGCTGCCGGGCATGCCAGTTCCACCCAAGGACTGCAATATTTCATTGCAAGGACACCATCAGCATTCCACCTCTTGCCTTGCTATGTGCCAACGTCTCCAAATACTACACATGCACGTAAAAGAAGTGATTTCCTACCGCCCTCTTCCTCCTTGAGGCAACTTCTTTGGATATCCTGTTGGAGCGCCTCCCTTGGCCTGAACCACTTCCCTCCTTGACTGTCTTCTCCTTGGACAGACCTCATGCTCCTCCTGGTTTCTACTGCTGTTGTCTGTCTGTTTTGGATCGCCCTCAGGGTCCAGAACGTTCTCTCACATACTTGAGACATTCAATTTGCAGTTGTTGCCTGATTTGTTAACTGACTGATTTCTCCACAAGACGATCTACTAGGAACCCGTCATAAGAGGAGTCAGCCAACCAGGTAATCGGACCGCTGAAGTCCCAGGATTTACAAACATAATGAAATGCTTCCTTTAACTTCTGAAATGTTAACATATCATGAAAACATTTCATAAATAGCTCGTTTGTCTCTTTGTACAACCCTGTACACAATGAAGGCGTTATTATTCGCCCTTCTTCACAGATAAGAAAATTGCAACATTCCTGTCTTAAGCAGCCTGCCTAGTCACGCACTGATTTTCACATCAGTGCAGTGAACTCAATCATTCAGTTGTCAAGAGCTGATCAGATCTATACCAGTAGGTGACACCTGAGAGTTTACATACATACTTTCTCATTTAATCACCCTAATAATCCTACATTATGGGTATCATTATGCCTTTTTTTTTTTAAAGATGAGGAAACATACTCAGGGTGTCTAAATAATTTGCCCACAATTACACACCTGATGGGGAGAATTTAAACCAAAGTCTGTTCCTTAAAAAGCTGTAGGCTATGATTCATACACAGTGATGCTTCTCAGGGAAACCTGGAAAAACAGAGCCAAGCCTCACCACTCCAGGGCACCAATCACCCCCACTACGTCCCACACGACAATGGCTTACATTTGTTCAGACACTTCTAGGTAAGGGTATGGATGTCTTCGACATATTTGTTTTTATGTCACCCACCTTCCTTATCATAAACCGCAATCTTTCTAGTTTCCTGTAAGCCAAACAGCAGGCACTTGAGTCTCTGCCATGCTAAAAATGTGGTTTCTTGACATGTCCCCTTCTCTGACAATTTCTTCCTACCCTACTTTAGCCGAGTTCCTTCTCGTCATACAGTCACATCCAAATTCACCGCGATGGTGGTTCTGTCCCAACCATCTGAATGAAAATGATACGTCAAGGTCATTGACAACCAAGTGTGGGTCATGACTCTGCATCTCCAGCCAGCTCCCAGACACTGCCGGTGCTGCTGGCCCGGGGACCATACCCTGTCTGATGCTGCTCTCGACACTTCTCAGTCTTGAGTTCTTCGGACCCCTCAACTGCACTGAACACCCTGATCACTTACTCCTTTCAAAATTCTCTTCTGGACCCTCTTATCTGATTTTTCTTTCATCTCTCTGACAGGGGAGGGGGGCTGTTTTGCTCAGGCTCCAATTCTCTGCTGTTCATTAAATGCTGGGATTCCCCAGGGCTCCCTCCTCGGCCCATTCCCACCACTGCCCCAGTTCACGGTCTCTGGCTGGATAATGACAAGAGCTTCCTAACTGCTTCTCCTGCCCTCAGTCGTCTGCCTGTCAAAGCCATCCTCCAAAATGACTCTCCCCCCAAGCCAGACCCAAGTGTTAGTCCCTTGCTTAGAACCATGATGTGATTCCCCAGGGCCTCCGGAATAAAAGCCCTACTAGCACAAGACCCTACCTTCAGCGCCTTCAAACTGACCCGCCTGTAGGTCCCAGACACGTGCTATGCTGTCTCAAGCCACATCATCCTTGGTCCTATTCTCCCTCTTCTCAGCATGTCCCCGGCTTCACCCCAAGGAGGCTCATTCCCCTGGCTTATTCCTATTCATCCTTTAAGTTTCAGCTTGGGCTTTCTCATCCATAAACCCTTCCCCAGCCTTTCTTTTCCTGCTGCCTCCTACACAGACTGAGCTAAATCCCTTCTTTTGTGCTCCCACGGTGCCGCCACGCTTACCTTTTCCAGAGCTCTCCACAGAGTACTTAATTGACTTATAATATGTTTGTATCCCTTTACCACTCAATGAGCTCTGCGGGGATAATTCATCTTTGTAGCTGCTCCCTCAACCTTTGGAAAGGAGTGGGCGTTCAATGAATGTTTTCTGAGCTGACTTAAATCTCTATTGCTCCTGTGCCAGATGGAGGTGCTCAGTTGGTGAGCCGCCACGTAAGGGTCTGTGGTTCTAATCAGAGGACCGTCTTTCTAGATTCAAGAGAAGTGGCCACCGACTTCTGGCTGAATTTGTTCTCTTGTTCTCCCACTTTGCCCCCTCAGTCAATCCGAAAGTCTTCCCATGAGAACAGGAATCCAAATGGGAAGCTGTCTCCAGCAGGGCACCCCTGGAGAGACGACAATGCTGGCACTCTGTGTGTTACCAAGTAATACTGATGGACTTGCCTAGTGGGCGGGCCGGAGCTGGTCCAGTGGCCATCATATCGGTACATGGATCATCATACAGGGAGCCTGCCATGATGTTCCTTGAGCGGCTACTGACAAACGTCCCCATGCTGTTTCTCTTTCTGAAAATATCCCTACAGTTGAACTGCAATCCTCAAATGGTTACCTTAAGTAGGTAAAGTAGTCTGGCACGATTTTCTCTGAGCAGGTCATCACTAAGGAACAACACAGCCCCACCATTCTGAGAACAAGGAAACTCAGATCTACCCAGGCCCCTTCTCTCCCAAACCCCATCACCGGCATCCCACTCTCTCAGGGTTTTATAAGCCATATATTTAGAACTGGATTCAAACATGGCTTTTGCCACTAGTGCCCCACTGTGTTCTGAACAAGGTGAATGAACACATTTACTGGGCTCCCATGATGATTCTGATAAACTCAGTCAACCAAATGATCAAAGAACCAGAATCAAAATACTCATATGTGAAGCTCGGAAATTCCAATGGGAACAGCAATAATAACTCTTTTTTTTTTTTTTCATTCACTTGTTGCAACTACGATTCTAATGCTTTGCAATGAACTGTGAATGATTAAACTCTCAGTTAAATTTACTTCCGCAAACATTTATTGAGCATCTGCTTGAAACAGGGAAATGTGTACACCATGTAATTACATTGTGCATTTTCCTAAGTTTCCTAGTTGATATTGAAGAAGCTCCAAGTATGCCACAAATGAACACGATATCTGTGGTCAGAAGAAAAGTCCAAAAGAAGTCAAATGACTTACTCTAGGAATGTAAGTCACTCTAGGAGCTCACTACAAAATTAAAAATAAACTCAGTAAATAAATGAGCCTCCATTCCTGGTAAAACAAAGCCCTAATTTCGTCAAGAGACACAGATGCTATCCTGACCTTAAGACAGTAATGATGAAAAGGAGGGATTTTTGAGGCAACAGGGACTCATGATTCAAAAACACACAACTCACCCCTAATGGTTTGCATTGTCCTTCTGCTACACAAGTCTTAGGTTGAGTTTATGTGGGCTTATTTTTACTTTTATTTATTTATTTTTAAAGATCTTATTTACTTACTTGAGAGACAGGGTAAGAGTGCGGGAGTAGAAGCAGAGGGAGAGGGAATAGCAGACTCTACATTAAGCACACAGGCTTGATCCCAGGATCCTGAGATGGTGACCTGTCACTTAAGAGTCAGTCACTTAACCAGCTAAGCCACCCAGGTGCCCTTATATGGGCTTATTTTTTAAGATTTCATTTTTATTTATTTGACAGAGAGATAGTATGAGCCGGGAGAGGGGCAGAGGCAGAGGGAGAAGCAGACTCCTCTGCCGAGCTGGGAGCCCGACGCCGGGCTTGATCCCAGGACCCGAGATCATGACCTGATCCAAATGAAGGCAGACGCTTAACTAACTGAGCTACCCCAGCATCCCTGTGGGCTTATTTTCTCAAAAACACGACTTCCAAAGAGGCATTTCAGACAGTATTACCATTAATAGTCTACTAATATTTTGCACAACTACACTTATAACAATACATAAAGACTGGTGATAAAAATAATTTCCCTAAGGTCACAAGATCATCAACCATCAAAATAATGTTCAATCCCATTTGCTATAATATTCAAGAAAAGGAACTCATTTTAGCAATGTCTGCCTCTGCCTATTCATCCTGGAGGCCTCAGCTTAGAGGCTGCCTTCCCTGGACCTTCCCTCACTGTTGCCCCAAGTTCTTGTCTGGGTTAGGTGGCCCTTGGCACACCTACCTTCCCCCCTCATGGAATCTGTCATTTGATGTTGTACCAGTTACCTTGTATTTCCTCCTCTACCTCTCCCACAAGAATGAGGGCAGAAACTTTGATGCTCTGTCATCACACGTGGGAGATAAGTGCTTGAGAGTTTTTTCTTAATGAACACTAGTTGAAAGAATAAGGGCTGTGGTCTAGGGTTGTTTTTTAAAAAAATATCTATTTATTTACTTGAGAGAGAAGGAGAGCGAGAAGGCACATACGTGAGCAGGGAGAGAGGCAAAGGGAAAGGGAGAGGGAGAGACAGACTCTTCCAGCAAGCTCCCTGCTGAGCGTGGAACACGGGTTTGGTTCCAGGACCCTAAGGTCCCAACTGGAACCAAAATCAAGAGTCAGCCGCTCAACTGACCAAGCCACCTAGGCACCCTGCCATTTCTTTGTTTTAGTCAGAAAGTTCAGTGTGGATCACTCCATCATTTAAGAGTTAAATTGAATTCACTAACTTTTTTAAAATTAATATAATGAATGTACAGTGTTATATTAGTTTCAGGGGTACAATATAGTGATTCAACAATTCTATACATTACTCAGTGCTCTTCGAAATAAATGTACTCTTAATTCCCTTCACCTATTTCATCCATCCCCCACACCCACCTGTCCTTTGGCAACTACCAGTTTATTCTCTGTATTTAAGAGTCTATTTTTTTTTGTTTTCTCTTTTTTCATTTGTTCACTTGTTTTGTTTCTTAAATTCCACATACAAGTGAAATCATGCATTACTTGTCCTTCTCTGGCAGACTTATTTCACTTGGCACCATACCCTCTAGATCTATCCATGTTTTTGCATATGACAAGATTTCATTCTTTTTATGGCTGAGTCATATTCCATTTTAAACACACACACACACATACGTGCACAGGTGCACCCCGCATCTTCTTTATCAACAGATCTACTGATGGACACCTGGGCTGCTTCCATAATTTAACTGTTGTGACGAATGCTACAATAAACATAGGGGTGTATGTATCCCTCTGAATTAATTCTTTATATATTCTTTAGGTAAATACCCAGTAATGGAATTACTGGATCACATGGTAGTTCTATTTTTAATTTTTTGATGAGCCTCCATAACTGTTTTCCACAGGGGCTGCAATACTTGGCATTCCCACCAAAGGTGCACGAGGGTTCCTCTTTCTCCACATCCTCGCCAACACTTGCTGCTTTTTGTGGTTTTGATTTTAGCCATTCTGACAGGTGTGAGGTAACATCTCATTGTTAACTCACTGAAGTTTCTAATGCAGACATATTAAATTCTTGATAAGTTTGTATAGAATCCAGGGCACCTGGGTGGCTCAGTCAGTTAAGCATATATGCCTTTAGCTCAGGTCATGATCCCAGGGTCCCAGGATCGAGCTCCTCATCGAGCTCCCAGCTCAGCAAGGAGTCTGTTTCTCCCTCACCTTGCCACCCCTGTTGCTTGTGCTCTCTCTCTCTCCCTGTCTGATGAATAAAATCTTTTTTTAAAAAAGCTTGTTTAGAATCTGATTTGTATAAAATCTGAAAAAAATCATAGCCATCTATACAATTTCCTGAGCACAAAAATAGGGTAGTGAGTTCATTAATAATTTTATTATTAATTTCATCAATATTAATAATTCTACATATTTAAATAATTATTTAATAATTTAATCTAATTTAAATAATTGATATTAATAATTTTATTTCCAAACGGGTTACACTCTGAAACGATGCTATGACCGATTTAGGGCATCTTCCAGTAACTGCCAGCAGGGGATGGATTCTTTCATGCAAAGATGTTTAATACAAGTTTTATATATCAGGTGACTTAATTCTTGCAATTTCTCCATGCTTTTCACACCTCAAAGTCCTAAGAGGTTTTGCAATTATTCTGATCACCAAATTTATGGGACATGAAGGTGGCAAGAACTCTGTCTCTATTTTACAGAGGTTTAACTAAGGAAGAAAGGAAAGGATGTTGTGTGACAACAGAGTGTAAAGCTCCCCGAGCTACACTGGAACTGGCTGATGATTCCACCAGCCTTTCCTCTGGGGCGTCGTGGAGCTAAGGGTTCAGGGACTCTGGTCTTATGAGACGTAGTCATCGTCTACAACTGCAAGTTCCAATCCCGTGTTCTCTAGCATGCGGTGTCCTCATCAAATTCCAGCATATTCTATTACTCCCATTCCCTTTTCATGTTTAAGCCGTTGTGAGGAGTTGCTATGCACTGGTTAACAGCTGCCATTGAGCTCCTGTCCCCCCCACCCCAGGAGGTTACACTTTAGTCTTGTAGATTAACTTGAACTGAACCATCATCCCTCCTGGGGAAGTACAATCAGTATGAACTTAGAGAATTAGAACAACCGCAGACACTTTAATATAAATAATAAGGGCTTAATTTAAGGATTCGCACACAAAAGTGGACAATTCCACATAATAAAGGCTATAAGCCAAGTGTGACAAGCTGCATATTATAAATTCTTGGACCAAAAAAAAAAGGGGGGGGGTCTGAGGAGGAGCAGCAACATCTGACAACTGGAGGTGTGGGATCAAGATGGTCCCTTGATAGGAGAAAGATCGCCTGAGTGGAAAACAGGGAGAAGGTGAGCAAGAGAAAAATATATTGCCTAGAGTAAGACGAGTGCTGAAAGGAGACACCGGACTAATCTCAGCGGGTTCAGTAAGTTATAGTAAGGTTCAAATCCACACTGTTGGGGCGCCTGGATGGTTCAGTGGGTTAAAGCCTCTGCCTTTGGCTCGGATCATTGTCCCAGGGTCCTGGGATCGAGCCCCATATCAGGCTCTCTGCTCAGCAGGGACCCTGCTTCCTCCTCTCTCTCTGCCTGCCTCTCTGCCCACCTGTGATCTCTGTCTGTCAAATAAATAAATAAAATCTTTAAAAACAAAACAAAACCACACTGTTTTCTTGACCTATTAAGCACCTAAAATATGCTAGGTGCCAGGGGCACAAGGATGAATAAGGCATATTTCTTGCCCGACAGAAGCTCACAGTCCCACAGGGGAGACAGTCAAATAAATATGAAATTTCAGGACAGTATACGGGCTAAGTCAGGTACTGCTGGAGCTGGGTGCAAGGGAAGGGGGCAGCTAGTGTGTGACAGGCTATGCATCTAGCCATCTTGGTGACCTTCCTCTGCAGATGTATTCCCCGACTCTCTGATGCAGAAACCTAATGACATATAGGTATATACATACACACACACACTTCAAATTTATTTCAGAGGTGAATTCCTTTGTCCCATGAGATTCAAGAGATCTAGCTTAGTCAGTCTCTACAGCAAACCCAGGGGCACCCAGCACTATGACACACCCATTTCCCAGCCCAGGAGGGAGAGGCTGAGAAAAAGCAGGGCAGCTTGCCCAGTCACCCACTGCATGCACACGCTCTGTCTCCAGGACCCATTGCATTGCCACGCCGTTCTTAAAACAGACTGTAAACTTTCGGAGACTGTCATTCAGAGGAACCAAGTCAAAACCCAACCCATCCCCGCCACGGCCCCCATTGGCCCATCCCCCTGGTAAATGCAGAGTCATCGGCCCATCAAAATTAGAGGAGCACTGAATGTCTTACGTGCTGAACCCTGGCTATTTCAGGATGGTGGCAGAGGGAGAGGGCTGGACGGGTGCTGGCAGGGTATGACGGGAGGGCCCAGGGAGATTCCAAGAACACGAAGAGTCTCATACCCACCCTTAAATGCGTGGACCTCCCTGGCCCTTAACCCAGTCTAATCCAAAGGACCTCATTAAGATCTCTCTTGCAAAGTCTCCGTTTCCTTCCAAGGGAAAAGCCCAGGACAACCTGCGGACAAGCTGAGGTCGAGGTGCCCTGTGCTACTGCTGGGTGATGCAGCCACGGGATTTTTCAAGCTTAGTGCTTCTCCTCGAACGTGGGTGGCGGCAGCCGAGTCACGAGACCATGGAAATACTGTCAGGGACAGAAGCCCGGCTCTGGGAACCAAGTACAATCTCTCTTAGGTCAGCACAGTCGACCAGGTGGGGAAAAGCAATCGACAAATCACACCGTTTTTTAAATGATGCTGAGTAAGTTAAGATGCACTGAAGCAAAAAAATAGGACTATGACAAGACGCTGCTGGTTTCTAATTTACAAGTGGAACTATAGGTTCCTAGAGCTATTTTAGAGGAGCTATATTTAAAGGCATAGTAAGACCTCACCGTGATCTTGGTTAAGTAACTTAGTCTGGGATTTGGTTCTCTTTCTAGCAAAAAAACAGCGCAGTGGACTATAAATTCTTTCCTGTCTTAAACCTCCGTGCTTTTGTATCTTTCTGCAGATAATTTCAGAAAGTTCTTAAAGACTATCTTTTAAAGTTGAAAAATGCCCAAATTAAACATTTCTTTTCTAGTCTCCAAATAAACAGGGGTTGCGGCAAAGACCGTCTTACCTAAGTAATTGTCCTGTTTACTGTTTGTTGCTCTGGATGACAAAAGCTTATTTAGTATCTCCCTTACAGAACAAAGTACTTCACGTTCTAGTTAAAATTATTTAGTATTTTTAAACACCTATTTGATTAAAATATATATAAAACTTCTGTGGTAAAATGTGACTTATTTTCCAGTGATTTTTACAATAAATACTTCAATTTGTTTAGAAAATACTACTTACAAATCATTCTCAATTCTGGGAAAAAGTTAATCAAAAAATCAATTAAAAATAAATCCATTTAATATGCAGTCTGCATCCTCAAATAAAAACTACACCTATCTGTGCAAAAAATAAGTATTACCATTTTCACTAAACTGTAAGACTATCCTTTTCATCGGAAAACTATTTAAGGGAGTCCTCCTGATCACTGGTTTTAAGAAAAGGCATTTAACAGGGCGCCTGGGTGGCTCAGTGGGTTAAAGCCTCTGCCTTCAGCTGGGGTCATGATCTCAGGATCCTGGGATCGAGTCCCACATCAGGCTCTCTGCTCAGTGGGGAGCCTGCTTTCCCCCCTCTCTCTGCCTGCCTCTCTGCCTACTTGCTTTCCCTCTCTGTCAAATAAATAAATAAAATCTTTCAAAAAAAGAAAAAAAAGAAAGAAAGAGAAGGCATTTAACAAGAATGCTCAAAGCAACAATATCCCCGGGGTGCCTGGCTGGCTCATGGGTAAAGCATGTGACTCTTGATCTCAGTGTTGTGAGTTCCAGCCCCATGTTGGGTATAGGGATTACTTAAAAACAAGATCTTAAAAAAAAAAAAAAGGGCAAGACAACAGTATCTTTAATGAGGACTGGACACAACCTAAAAGTCCATGGACAGAATGGATAAATACATTGCATTATATCTCTACACTGGGGAGCACACAGTCATGAAAAACTGAACAAACAGCAGCAACATATAACATACACGAAGCTTGGGAATGTAATGCTACGTAAAGCACAAGTCATCAAATATACACATGGGACGCTTGCATTTCTATAAAGTTCAAAAATGAAGAAAGCTAAGCAATCTCTGATTTAGGGATTCAAACATATGGTGAAACTACAGAGAAGAGCAGGGCAGAGAACTGAGACACTTGTTGCCTCTAGCGGAGGAAAAGAAGGGGACAGGGTCAGGGAGGGGCACAGGGTAACCCCAGGAGAAATGTCCTTCCCTTCAACTCAGTGGCAGGTACACAAGTGTTCAGTTTCATCGACTCACATTTAATTTTTTTTCTGATATTAACAATAAAATAAAATAGGGTTAAATCATATCCACCCTGGAACAGTACCTAAAGCAGTAAAGTGTAATGAGTAAAACACGGAACTACGTCCATCTTTAGCTTACTTCGCAAACATGGACACTAATAGGTTCCCTTAGACTTTAGCCATGGAAGAACTTCACTGTTCTTTGGGGGAAAATACATCCTAATCATTCTAGGGACAGTTGTATAGCCTAGAAATAAAGGATTGGGTAAGGAAAGCCAAATGAGTCATAATAAAAAAAAATCAGAAACATTTTTTTAAAATATTGCTTATGATCTATTTTGCACCCAGCACCGCTTTTTAAAATATGAAATTCAGGGCATCTGGTTAGCTCAGTCAGTTGAGAATGCGACTCCATTTTTTAAATTTTTTTATTTATTTAAATAAACTCTAACCCAATGTGGGGCGCAAACTCGCAACACTGAGATCAAAAGTCGCTCACTCCTCTGACTGCGCCGGCCAGGTGCCCCAAATGTGTGACTCTTGATCTCGGGGTTGTGAGTTCCGGGCCCCATGCTGGGTATAGCGATTAGTTAAAAATAAAATCTTTAAAAATTCTTTAGAATTAAAAAATAAATAAATAAAAAGAAAGAAAAGAAATTCTTCAGGAGTCTAAGCTCCCTATTAAGCAACAGAGCTCCCTATGTGGGACAAAGTTGTGATTTCTCTTCTCCTCCTCCAGCCATATTTTTTGAGAATCCCTGTTTGTCACACTGTGGTGAACACTGTAGAAATCAGAGATTATCCCCTCCGGTACTTGATCTCTAACCACGTAAACTGTGATTTCCTCTCTCCTGATACCCTATGCCACCCAAGCAGAGGTCTGTCTCTTTACTTCTCTGTTTCCTCATTTTTAAGTGCAAGGAATACTAGTCTCTCACATGACTGTGGCAGGAATTAAATTCATTAATTCATGTAGGCATTGAGAGCAGTGCCTGGCACATAGTAAGTGTTAAATAAATGTTTGCTGTTACATTTATTTTTATATTTATATTTATTTTGTTTTTCATTGTTATTATTGTCCCTTTGTCAAGTTCACCCCCACTCAGAAAAAGAAATCACAGACAGCATGTCCCATGCATGCTTCTCTTTGAGGTCGGATTTTACCCACCAACATCAGTGACTGCTTCTTCTTGAGTTAACCTACCTTCTGGGTACACACCCTTCACCAAGGCCATTTTAGTGGTAAGGCCAGTACCTGAGGGATTCTCTGCTTGGTGGTTGGATAAACACAACGAGGAGGAAGTTATCACCAGTCAGCTTCATTTCACACCTCCTACTTCACAATGGGCTTCCTCAGTCCAAAGGCTGCCTGGGACAGGGGAAGTCTCATCCCAACCCCAAGCACCTAAAACAAAATAAGAGTGCACTGAGCACCAGGGGAATCATGCTTTGTCCTTCTTGAAAGGTCTGGGAGCCCCGAACCTGAATGGTTGAAAATTCCAAAGGCACATAGAGATGGGTGTGTATTTCTGCAGCAGAATGCAAGCTGCATTGCAGTCAAGTGCTTTACCCAGCCGTGCAAAGCCTCCTGGCTAGGGCTGTAGTGATGTAACTGCAGAAGTTGTATTATTATTGCTATTATTTCCAGGGATGGGCAATAAGTTAAAGTTAAATAAGAAGCCTGTAAAATGTCACCCTCAATGTCAACCTCAAAAAGATAAATGTCAGTCATTTGGAGACTCCCAAGCTCTTATAAGCTGTCGTTCTCAGCTTTCCTCTGGGAAAATGAATTGAGAGTTGGGACAGCAAAGAAAATTTCCCAGAATTCAGCAGAATCTTGACCACTTTACTGTCAATATTTCTAACCCTTCTCTTGGTGCAGAAAAATCTTGTGTTATTTCTAGAAAGGTTTAGAAATTCACCCTTAGCTCCCAGAGCCTTGTCTCAATTTAAGAGAGTCCCCGCAAAATTCCCACTAAACTCCCATTTCCAAGGTCGTTCACATGTCACAGGAGGACAACAGAGCCTTGGTCTGTGGTGAATCAAAGGAGGGGTTTGGTGGCCTAGAATAACTAGGATGACATCATCTGTTGTGGATCAGAAGTAACTTTATTAGCCAACTGTGGAACCCTGCTCCAGTAGTCTAGTCCAAGGGCCTGCAAACCTTTCCTGTAAAGGGCCAGGCAGTAAAGAGTTTAGATTTGGGGGGCCATACCGTCTCTGCCAAAACTGCCCCTCTCTGCTGTCACCCCATGAAGCCCATCAAACACAATATGTTGGCAGGTGTGACTTTGCCCTCCTCAAACTTCATAGTCACCGATATCTGGACTTCGCATAATTTTCATGGGTCACAAAATGTTCTTCTTTTGATTTCTCTTTTTTCCATTTACAAATGTAAACACCAACAAATGTTAGTTCCTAGCAGTAGAAAAAACAGGTGGTGGGCCAAATGTGGCCCACTTATGGTCCCGCTGTCTTAAAAAAACACAGTAATGCGTGTTAGTACCCTGAAACAGAGGCAGTGAAGGGCCCAAGACAGGTTTTCTGACAGGATTTGCACTGCGAACTCTGCTCCCACTCGCCCTGTTTACAGCAGGGGACATGTGATTTCCTGCCTGGCACTGTATGCATACGGTTACTGTATTATCGTATTATAATGATCTTTTGTGACCCAGGATGATGAAACTCTTCAACGCATCATTAATGTATATGCTAATGAGGCAACGTGCATGGCTGGGCAGGCTGCTGCCCAATCAGGGGTCATCAACTGCCCTCCGGGACCAGGAACGCCTCTGGTAATAAGCAGGTACTCACCGGGCAATTTCCATAATGAAATATTCCATTCCCATTTTTGAATCTGTTCTCCTGATGGGGACAGCACATACTGCACAGATGTCGAAGGACCCACGCTCCAAGCTTCAGTAGCATAACCTGTTTCCTGACCCCTAACTCTTCTTTCCTTGTTTGCCAATGTTCTCTCCCACACCCCACCTCCCACCTCTCACCCAGTTCTGCCTACTCCCCTCCTACTGGGTTACAAATGCAGGCACAGTACTTCTCTGAATTCATAGCTTTAACAGAATATTCTCAACAGGCTGCCCCAAATCCTTATCTCCCATTGAGTCCTATTTCAACAATGGTTTTGAGGAACTTAGGGAACAAGGTGAGTCCTCCCTACACAATTCAGTCTCACTCCATGGCAGCCATGATGACACACCAGTGGGTCCTACTCCACTGGCTTTCACCTGCCCCTCCCCCTACCACTGAGCCTGGACGATGTCACTAGACACTGCCTGTAGGAATCATCACTGTAAATGGTGGGACAGATGTCCCGCCCTGTTCACCGGGGCTTCCCTCACACCATTGAAAGGGAGAAATCCTCGAGAGAATTTTTCTCACCCTATGGAGGGGATTAATCAATTAAAGTATTTCATTAGCAGATACTGGACCTCCTAAGATACCACTGACTAGTCAAGAAACAATTCCAGGAGAAACCCATGTCCAACTCCAGTCCACGCAGCTCCTTCAACACAACAGCCAGCATTACCACTTGAAATGCAATCTTAAACTAGCCCCAGGAGCAATTTAAAAGCTGTAAACCAGGGCCTTTATTTGGAACTCCCTGTGAATCACAGACCCAATAATATACTGCGACAACAACTGTTTCCCAACCTGCTACCTTTTCCACATCGCCAATTAAAAAAGATCCCAGCTGAATTTTTTTCTCTCAGTACGCTGAAATAAGAGAATATTTGGGCTCTCTTGCACAAGAAAGGACTATCCTGAACTGTACTCTTCAAAGAAGAAAAGAATGCAAACTGGCTGGGAAATCCTGCCACTTTTCTGGAACAGTTCTTGAGATACACAGCTGTATGATGAAATATTTCCTATGGGTAATTATTCCCAGGCAACTCTTGTAAAAAAATAAAGGAACAAAGCACATTTTGTGACGATGTCACATTGACCTGTTTGTCCCACTCGTTTAGAAATTTACAAAATTCTGAATTCATATTATGAAACAGGAAGGTGGGTATCTAACGTTCCCATTCATGAAGACTTGACCTTGGCTCACAGACCACCCGGGTTGCAAGCAGCCTTAAGAGGCAATTGGTGCTATGACATAACTCACAAGAATGCCCAGGAGTGAAGGGGTTGTTTTTAAAAATATTTAGTTTTTCTTGAGTTTAATTCATCAAGAATAGTGACTTTTCTCAAAAGGGCTGTGCTTCAGTCAACCAAGATGCTGTTATGATTATAAGACTATTATTTTTAACAGAAGCTATCAGTTACTGAGCATTTACAAGCCGGGAACTATGCTAAGAGCTTTGTATGCATTATCTCATTTAACCTACATGACTAACACTATTAGGCAGCTAATATTATTTTCCTTTTGTAGATGAAGAAATTGAGTGTCAGGGAGGTTAAATGACTTGCTGAAGGTCAGGCAAACAATAAAATGCACACAAACCCAGTACCCTCTGACTCAAAATCCATCTACTAGGATCATTCCACTAAACAGCTTCCTGTATTCAAGTTGTGGGGTACAAAGGACATCAATCTCACCAGCAAGCTGATATCTATACTACAGTGGTTCCCAAACTTGACCTTTCATTATAAACTCTTTTTAAAAACAGAGACTCCCAGGGGTGCCTGGGTGGCTCAGTGGGTTAAAGCCTCTGCCTTTGGCTCAGGTCATGATCTCAGGGTCCTGGGATCGAGCCCTGCATCAGGCTCTCTGCTCAACAGGGAGCCTGCTTCCCTCTCTCTCTCTCTGCCTACCTCTATGCCTACTTGTGATCTCTGTCTGTCAAATACATAAACAAAATCTTAAAAAAAAAAAAAAAAGACTCCCAGAACTCACCCCAAGACCCACAACATATAATATGAAACAAAATAGTCTCTTAACCTATGAAGTGATGCCAAATAAGAGGTCAGATTTTTTTTCCCCACTAAACTTAATAGTGAGTATTTCATGAAAAATATTCCAAGCTTTCACTCTCCGGGCAACTAGTGGTCATCTAGTTGTTAAGCATATTCTGTGGTTCATAAGAATGAATGGATGATGGGTGGAGGAAGGGAGGGATGGGAATTCCACGCTTGAGCCCCAGAGAAAAGCTTTCTTCCGAGGACTGCAGCTCATGGAAGTCATGTGACCAAAGAAGCCTCAGGCATGTCACAAGGATCAGGACACCTGGAGCAAGGAAATGGGTTAAGAATCACAACGCCAGAAGGCAATAGGTCTACAATCTCGCTTCCTCCAAAGACAGTACCACTTCTTAGAATTCGTCTAGATGCATTTATAGACTCAAATAATCACGGAAAAGGAAAGGCTGACTGGCACACAGTGATTGTAAATATGTGTAAAGGAGTTAGCAGGTGCAAAATAAATTCCTTCACAAAGTTCATCAGACTTTGCTTTATATACAGTATGGATCCGACCCGCCCCCATAGAAAGGAACAGGCTTGACTTCTAACTTGCGTACTTCCCTATAATTACACATAGCATGGAGCTTTATACGAAAGAAACAGACCTGAATTCCAATCTCAATGGTGCCACCTACTCATTTGACCTTGCTGCCCTTTCTTCATCTCCCCGAGTTTCCCTTTTCCCATCCGAAAAGCAGTGCTTATTACAACAGCAACGATTTCATTAATGTAAACACCCTCATGTAGGCAAACACCTTATATCTGCCACAGGGTTACCATTTACACTTATTGTTATTGCTATTTTGCAGCTACTTAAAAAGTGAAACGCACTCTGTTGGCGTAGCAATTGTTCCAACTGCCAAGGCTCAAGGTCCCAGTTTAAAAAAAACAAAACAAAACCCAAACCAGTACTCCCATAGAATGTTCCTTTATGCTGTGCTCAACACCAGGGATCGAAAACGTGCTTCCAAGTTACACAGCTGTCTAACGTGCTAAGAGCAATAATGAGTTGCCATGATATGCAGGGATAACAAAATTAACAACACCCTCCAAACAGTCTCCTCTGGGGCGACTGACCAATTATTTCAATAAAATGCTCAGTCATGAGAAGAAAAGGACTCAGGCTGGAACCTAAGTCAAATATATCCCTATCTGTCTCCCTGGGTGAAAACTTGCTAAAAAGCGACTGCAGCTATTCTAAGTCCTCGCCTGTTTTTTCCCAAGTAGTTGCAAACGGAAGATCCAAGGTGGCTCTCTCCAATTTGTTGCCAGTTACGGAGCCCATTGGCTGCGAGAACAAGTCCTTCTGCAAGTTACTTACTCCGAGAGTCCCACGGCAGCTCTTTGGAACTTTCCTTTGTAATGTGCTCTCCATCGACAGCCTCCAGCCCAGCCAGTCCCTTTTATGAGGAATAAGATTCCACGGAAAAGATCCAGAAGGTTAACTGAGCAAGACGCAGCGAAAACTGCCGTCTGTCTGATTTCCTCCAGCCACAGCGTGCATCCGCGCAGGTCAGATGAATTGCAGACTTGCTCCTGCAAACCATGAAAGTCCACTCACTGGCAACAAATCTGACAGATCCACCGTCCCCTCGGCCGTGTCCAAATTGGCCACAGTCCTTTAGATGTGGTCATTAATTCCTGCTGACTGTGCCACTGCCGAGCACTGGTAAAAGCTCAGTGACACCGGCTGCGGATGATCTGGGCGGGACGCAGGCCCTAAAGTGCTTGGATTGATCTGCTTCTCCGTATGTGCAGTGGGCTCCTGGGCAATAAGGGGTTTGGGGCGCACTCAAAAAATCACCGTTGAGCTTCTGACTCCCCGCAAGTTTAGCAAGTTTTCACCCAGGGAGACAGATAGGGATATATTTGACTTAGGTTCCTACTAACATCCTACTGCTGACCGGAAGCCTTACCGGCAACATAGACGGCTAACCCGTGTTTTGCATTCTGCGAACACGTAAGCTGGAGGAAAGAAAATGTTACGAAGAAAATAGTAAGGAAGAAAAAAATGCTGTATGGAATTTATTTTTAAAGAAAATTCATGCATAATTGGACCTGTGCAGTTCAAACCCGTGTTGTGCAGGGGTCCACTGTATTTAGGCAGAAAGGGATGGTCGAGGAAGAGGAACACATTGGCCAACTCTGGACTGTACGAACTGTTTCACCTGCACTGAAGAGTTTTTTTCCCTCTGAAGGGACACAGAAGGATAAAGCTCCCAAAGGCTACTTTTTGGCCAAACTGTCTTAGAGCACTATTTCTAAACTGGAACTACGTTGCAGAGAAAAGAGAAATGTCCCGGCTGTTAAGACAGACTGAACAGATGTCACTGTAGAGTAGCAAGGTCTCCGTTACCTTCTCCAAACCATAGGATGGTCATTTATTATCCCTAACACACAGCTCTCTGTGGGATTTCCACGGTAACAGTGCTCATCCCTTCCTAACAAGCCCTGCTACCACACGTCAATGCTTCCACAGCAAATCATGGTTCCAAAACATAAGGAGAACTCACCCAGTTTACATGCCAACACCAACATCATTGGTCCCTGTTTATAATCTTCATTTTAACATTTTTAGATTCTTTGGTATTCCTAGCTATCCCTAGACAATTTTTTTTTTAAGTTAAATTGTCCATAGCAATGGACCACAGGTCAAAAGCCAAGGGTTGTATACCAGCTCAGCAAATAGATACAAAAGCAAGATGCAATAAAAGACAACTGATTGTGATTTTAAACATCAACAACATTAAGAAGGGAAAACAACCTAATGGCTCTTGCTCGCATGATTATTGATGTGTACCTGAAATAAACAAACACTTCAAGGAGCAATTTCTTCCTAGTCCTAGTGACGGGCTCAGAGATGGTTTACTCATATGCAAAAGTATCACTTGGGGGAATGGCAGCTATCTTGGTGATAAATAGTATCTCCATCTAGCCAGGGGAGGAAAGTGAGATCCAAAAGCCAATTACAGCAGCTACAGTGGTTGTTTTAGTGAGACATGTACACATGTGTCTAATTATAAAGTGTTCTTATTTCCCTACTGTGAGACTGCCTACAAGTTCTGCATTTAAAAGCTTCTGTGTCAGGACAGAAAAGCTATTAAGAAAACCATCAAGCGTTCCACAAGATCAAGGGCTTTGTGAATATGTGAGGTCTCCCACACTATCACTTTTCAATGTTTACATTATGAAAAATTTCAAACATAGAGAAAAGTACAAAGAGTAATGTAATGAACACCTGTATACCTATGACCAGGCTTTGCTAAATCTGAATGCTTAGCCATATTTACATTAGGCCTTTTCTTTCCCTTAATAAATAATTACACAGGAAAATAAAGACCCGTGGGTAGCCCTCCTCATCCCATACCCTTGCCTCCCTCAATAATATAACTATTAGTCTGCTTGTTTTCAAGTAGTATATAAATAGTATCAATCTACAACTTGTTTTATTCTCAACACTATCTTTCTAAAACTCACCCACATTCAGACATGTAGAATATGGTTCTGGCTCATTCATTTTCATAACATAGAAATTCATTGCATGAATAGACATATTTTTTATCCTTTTTTCCTTCTGAAGAGTGGTTTGTTTTTGATTTGTCATTATCATAAGCAACACAGAAATGACCAGAAATTCTTAAGCATGTGTCCCTTTGCACACGTGTACAGTTTTCTCACGGCATCAACCCAGAGGTGGGGCTGCTGGGCTGTAGCTTTTCTGGGTGTTACCACATGGCTCTCCAAAGGAATTGTACCAAAATAATATTCCCACCATCAGTGTATGAGAATATCTATCACGTCACATCGCTGTCATCAGTTGAGAGTTTCAGATTCTTCAATTTTTCTCTATCTGATTATGTGAAATGGTACCTCATTTTAATTTGTGTTTTCCTGATTCCCAGGGAGGCAGAACATGCTTTCATTTTTATTGTCTAGATATTCATCTCTAAGAACTGCAAATCTTTCTACTTGCCTTTTTACTGCTTTGTAAGAGATCTTTATGTATCCATGTGACTTTGAGAAAGTTACTTAATTTCTCAGCTTCCCATCTATAGCAGTAATAATACCTACCTCCAAGGGATGACCTCTAGCTGATCTTAAAGCTCTTAGCCCAATGCCTATTATATGATAGGCACTCAAAAAGAAAAAAGTCACCCTTTCTAGTATGGTTACAAATGTGAAGAAGGGCCTTCAGGCTATTTCTAGCATTTCTCCCAAGTTTGTAGCTGCCTTTGGGATAAATAAAATAGGACTCAAGAGGAGGAATCTCAGCAAATTTCTTTGCCCAGGCGGCTCCCCCACCACAGAAGACATAATATCAGGACTTGGTTGTTTGTAAACTACCACGAGGGAAATGTACAAAGTTGATTCTCCTAGCCATTGCTTAAACTAAACTTCCACGTTACACTTCCTTCAATATACAAGACCCTGTCTTTGAAATGACCATAATCCTGAATTTCAACAAAGGTTAAGTTACATAGTATAAGGAACTCTGAGAAGAGGGAAGTGAGTGCTGGAGGTTGGCAGGTGAATCAGTATTAGGGACCTGCTGGGCATTCCTGGGGTGGAGATAAAGCTATGGCTTCCTAAGATTCCACCAAGCCCTACACCATTCCATCTTCCCACATCATAAGCAATCCTTGAATTAGAAAAGCAAAAAGAAAATCACATTGCTTATCACACATATAAGTTGTTGTTTTTTTTTTTAAATAATGATACTGACATCACCAAGGCAGCAGGTAATCCTACATGACTCACACTGTGAGAATGCTTATGTGTCCCCCATACCCAGAAGAATATGTTCCTCGGGACATGCTGGTAAGCTAGAAGGATGCAATAAAAAGGAGCCACGTAAGCTTGTCTGCTTGGACTCTTAACATATTTAGTTTCGTGCGGAGATCCTCCCAGATTGGCTTCTACTCAGCTGTATCTTGACCTTTCCTTGGAGAAAGGCCATGTTCATCTTTCTGAACTCTGCCAGTGGGAGTCAGGGAGCGTAGATCTCTGTATTCCAGGCCTATCAAGTAGTCCTGACATCAGCTTCAACTGGTGACTGGCAGAGTCCCTTTTCAGATGTACTTGCACATCATCTAACGTTCAGAATTCTCTCCCTCCGTATTTAATTTCAACGGGCGCTGAAGAAACCAGAGACTTTGCTTTGCAGCTAAAGAAAGAGGCCCTCTATCCCCCTATCTTCTCCAGGGCAATCATGTGTCAGAGTCAACTCCAGCCCAAACATAATTAGACCATCTTCTGATACCTATCTAGCAGCACTGCTTTCTTCCTTAAACGTGTGCCAAGTTTCCACTTTCAAGAAGTTAAATTGCCATATAAAAATGCCCTAGTGATGATGAGTAATTAGACACTGTAATGGAAAATTAACTGTGTTTTTATTTAGAGCATTCATTTTAACAAGACTCTTTTTTTTTCTTTCCTAACTGTTCTTAAGCCACAATGAAAATACATTAAATCCTGAGGGGCTGGGGAGGTTTTCTGGTTAAAAACAAACAAACACACACACACACACACACACACACAAACACACACATAAACTTCTTCCTGGAACCACTTACTTTGCGAATATCCCCAAGTTTATCCAAGGTTCTGATCTGAACCACATTATTATTGCATTATAAGGCCAGTTCTCACCCCGTCATTTGTGCTATGGAGGAAGAAATAGCCATTCCAACCACACAGGCCCCTAATGCAGAGGTAAGCACTGGAGAGGTGGCACACGGGGTCTTGTCACATGTGGGGAGGCTTCCCCTAATACCCTGCAGTCCCCTCTTCCCCTCTCTGTTCCCGTTGCTGCCAAGGGAAGCGGGTTGCTTGCAGCCGTGGCTCTGGACGGCTCCATGAGCAGCCGGGGGCTCTGGGCAGCCCTCCGTGAGGAAGCTGTGAGACTAGGGTTCAGCTCTGGGGCCGCACTAAAAATGACCCCACGACACAGCACATGTGACGGCCTTCCCCAAGGAAGAAGGGTGAAAGAGGCTGAAATCTGGACATCTCATCCCAGTCCCCATGTCCCTCTAGTCCCACGTTCCAGTGACGAGTTCATCATGGGTTCAGCCACAGGACCTGAGTGCACTTTGATCTGGAGCTGGACGAGGGGCCAGCGGGGCAGTGTTCCTCTGGCAGTGTCCCCACCCATACAAGTTCATGGGTGTCATACCAATGAACCTCAGACCATGTGGCCTACCTAAGCTTTCCAACTTTGTTCCTGCGGGACCTCAACAATAAAGTGCAAATGACACCTAAAAATGCTTCTGGCCTGACATTTATTCAGCCCTCCACAGTGAACACCGAATGCTGGGCAGTGCCCAGGCCCTGGGTCTCTCGTTTCAAGGGGCTCCCTGTGTATCCAAGTAAAATCAATCTTCGCCACTGACTATCCAGGCACTGACAAGCATTTCGGAAGCCCCCTTAGGTTGGCCCGTGCGGTCCCACAGAAGGACACTGGGCTTTGGGCAAGGCTCCCTTGAGCAGTTACAGAAGTTTCAGGCAAACCTGCTCTTTTTCTTTTCCTCTATCCCTTCCTTTTGTGGGTTTTTTATTTTTTCCCAGTTTAATCTCTCCTTATAATTTAAACAACCTTTTGTAATCATTACTGCTTTCCCTATAGATCCCTAGAACGTATTCGACCTACAATCTTTTCACTTCGATTCCTCAGTTGGGTTACAACCAACAACTTTGTATAGTCCACGCTTATATCCAAATATGGTTTCAATCTGGACACACAACCCACAAGAACACCGGCAGACTGGCTTCAGCAGAGAAGTACCACAAACACCGTTTCATTCTGGCTGTATTTAACGAGGTTAATATGACATGTTGGCTGGCAATGGCACCCCTTAGGGGGAGTTCAAACAGAAAAAGCTATCTGGTGAGCAAAAATATTTGTCCCAATGCTCCTCGGTCCCAATTCCAAACTGCCCAGTATGTTCTAGAGAATGACAAAGAAGGGTTTGGCAGTGGTTCTACGGATAGTTTAGAGGAATCTGTAAAGTATCCCAACTGTGAGTCAAGATTTAGAATAAATGGGAATGTAATGAACTCGTTAACAGTGCCATCACCAAGCAAGAATGAAGATGTGTTGAAGGAAACTGCTGAAATTCAATAATACTAGAGACTGTAGACATTTGGAGAGGCATTTTAACCTGTGGACTAAATTTCTAATCATTTTCCACTTGGTTATTAGGGAAATCAGAACCAGAGAAGAAACCACTGAGAAGCTATATTCACCAGTTAAAACGGACTCCCGGGGAGACCCTCAGCCTCTCTGTTTCACAAAGGCGTTATAAAATTGAAGGAGTAAGCGAGGCAACAACTGAGGAGGCCCAAAGAGCTCAGTTCCAGGTCCACTCTGACCCTGGATGAGTCCTATAGCCTGTGCGTCCCTCGATTTGTTTACCCTGAGAATGGGAACAGGAGGAGCAGTTACAAATAATCACTAATAAATGCCCATCTGCCTCTGGCAGAAATACACATGCCTGTTGATAATGGTCACCCTCCCAAACCGCAATCTACCTTTTTCCATTCCAATGGAATTATATTCCAATCCCCAACCCTGAGAATAAAACCCTGAGGGTTTTAGGACTGAAAGGACTGAAAGACCACACTGAGATTTGGGGAGTCCCGGGAGCCAACCCCATGAAGCAATGGCTGGCCGCCCAACTCCCAAGTAGTCATTACACGTGTCCCTACCTCATTTCATTTTTCACTGGGATGACACCCAATCTTTGTGATAAAATGAACCCAAAGACACCACCCCAAAGAACTTGTTTCTCTTGGATCCACCGAAGCATAAAATGTTCTCAATGCCACCTCTTCAGATAAACACCCTTCCCCAAGTGCCCCTCTTAATTGGCTGGTTAACTGTCCCTTGGGTGCGAGTGCCCAGACTTATCCCGGGTATGTGACCAGGTTGGAAAAGTCCTCCTGATTTCTGAGTACCCTAACAAGGATGGCTGTGGAGAGCGTGGACTAAAATGGTGTCTAAGCACTGATGTGACCCTAGCGCTTCACAAAAAAAGGATACTGTGTTCCGGGAGATTGGTCTGTGATCTCTGTGACCCCTTCCAGCTCCGTACCTCCACAGTTGGTTCTACAAGGCCAGCCAGTGAAGGTTACTGGGAGACTCAACAGAACCATTCCCGCAGGGAAGGAGAAAGAAATTCATCTGTAGGTTTCAGTGGGTTAATGAAAAGCCATGTGCTGGTCCCAGGCAGCACAACGTCCAAATATCTACATTCACCGCCCCCCCCCCCCCCGCAAAACGCACATGGGCAAGTCTGGGGTCATTCTAGGTTCTAAGTTTAAATATCATAGAATTGTAAGTAATTAGCACAGCAGGCTGGCTTCTCAGTATCCTCAAGAAAACTCGTAGAATAAATTGTTATGTCTTTGTTTTCGTGAAGCAGGCCATTCATCTTTCCACCCTCCGCCTGTCTCTAAATATCAAACTGAAAGACAGAGCTTTCAAAAACGACCCGCCGGCATCTCTGCCCCATACTCCACCCCGAGAAGCCAGATTTCTTTGAGCAACTCTTCCACCAAGAAACAGTAATCACGACCAGAAAAATGAAATTATGCACTCAAGAGTTCAGCAGTATTTATGACAGCCTAAACGGCACCTCATTTTTAGCTTTTACTCACTGTCAAAGTTCTAATGTTTCGGAGAGATTGTTAACCGATTTCTAAATGGCAATATATTTCCATTCCAAATGGGGATGTCTGTTACCACATTTTAAAATAAAACCAATGTGTTATACACTAAATAAATCCCAAACATATTTCACACCTCATCAGGGGTCCGAGCAACAAACTTTTCTTTCAAAAGGAGGATCTCTTTGGGCATGGTGTTGTAAATTTTATTTTAGATGTTCCTTCAGTTTGTCTTCAAAGGACAGGATCCCCTTTCTCACTGTCTAGTTCGTGATGTAGAACATCATGTAAACTTAAATAAATTTAGAGACAGCCTTCCAAGCCTAAAATTACTGTATTTGTAATAAGAAAGGGCCTGTTTAAACAAACAACAATTTTTTTTTTTTTGGAGGTGAGCATTCCATCAAGGTTAGCGTGTCTAATAATAAACTGCTGTCAGGTAATGATCTGCCTAATGAAAAATGTTTCCATTTCTCAATTTACTTGAATACATGCTCTTCTGCCTGAGGAGTTTCAGTACCATAAATTGGCATTTGGATTACTAAATCCAAACAATGTAGACTGCTTAATTATGTAGAGGCTTCTTAAATGCTGTAGCTTTTTTTTCACCCCAATTTTATATGCTTATTGTGCAGGGTGATAATTTTTTTTTAATCTTATTTCATTATTTTACCTGGCAAAGGTCACTTTTGGTAGTTATTTAAATCTCAAAGACAGCAAATCAATGGATGAGGACAAGTTCAGTAATTTCAACTCCATTGTATGCCTTTCACTGGATTTGAACTTTTTACATATTGGTTCTACCAAAAGTGCTAAATATTTATCTCTATCCAGAAAAAAAAATACACACACACATATATATATATACACACATATATTCATATGTATTGTAGATACATACATATATAGTTGTATTGAATGTAGAAAGCCACTAACTTAATACCATTTTTAATTAATAAAAAGGATTAAATTTATCCAATCTAAGATTTTTGATCTTGAACATTTTGATCTTAACTGTTAAAAACAACAAAAATGCTTTGAAAGCATGGTATTTGCAAAACCCTTGAGAAGTCACTAATGGGATTCCCATGATCTAATACATGTAAGGCTTTAACTGTAATTGTAAACCCACTAAAGGCTTATGACCTGAAAGTATGGACTATTGTAGCCAGTTTTTATGGGTTTAATTCCACCAGCAAATCCCACTTTCTGTATTTTAAATTTCAATGAACACAAAATCACAACGTTTTCGTAAGAACCATCTAAAGGAAGTAAACACTGGAATGACAGGGCAAGAAAACCATTAGCAACAACCACCCTTTCACATAAACCATCAATGAACTTAAAAGCACAAGACCAAGCAAAACTTTTAGTTCGTGATACATGTGCAATTCACCCTTAACATTCTCAGAACTACCTATGAATCATCTTATTTTCCTCTGACTTATTTCCATACGAGGCTCAATGAAACACGGAAATTAGCCCCTATTGATCACTGGATCACTGTTTTCTGAGACTATTTATTACTTTTTTTTTTTTAAGCATGTTTTTACTATGATCCCATTCCGTGACTGCTGGAAGCCAGGAAAATCTGCCTTCGGGTGAATGCAGAAGACAAAGTCATTAAAAACTGTGCCAGCCCTGAACTAACCTCAAATATTCAGAATTGTTCTGTTTCCTCCTTAGGTCCTGCAGAAATGCAATTCGTAGCAGGGTGTACTGAAATTTGTGATTAAATCTTTTTTTTTTTTCCCCCTCAAGGAGGTTTGACTTATTATAACAAGTGATGATTTATGCTCAACACAAGACTCAGCCTACCTCCCCTATCTAATATATAGGTAGACTACTCATTCAAGGGCATATATATGCATGGCAAACACATAAATGTAAAAATATAAACATCAAGGATATCTACCTTATTTCCAAAGTTTCTTATTTGTTTCTTCTCTCATATACTTCTTGGTCCTTAAAATTTAATATTACAAGTCCTGTTATGGGCTATCAGGCCCAATTCTACCTTACAGATAAAATTTATTTTACATAGGCATACCTTAATATTGTAATCATTTCATAACCAAATACATGTGGAAACAACTTGGTTTTCAAAGAACTTTGCTGTAAGTATTTACATACATTATTAATTGATGGTCCTACAGGGACAACCTATTAAATCAAAAGAAAATACAGAATTCTAAGCATGTGCACTAGAAGCTTCTAGCCTGGATGTTTAAAAAAAAAATCTTTTAAAAACACTGCTAGCTCTTCACTTCACTTTTTCAGTGAAAGTAACAATTTTTTTTTTCTTTCAGGGCATCCATGCAACAAACATAACCTCGAAGTTTCTTTTAGTTGGGAAATACTAAATTTTTACCTTTAGATGAAAGCACAGACAGTTACTATTTTTGATTTAAAAAATTGCTTGAACTTCTCTCTCTCTCTCTCTCTTTTTTCTATACTTGGTTTTCCATAGCCTAAATCTTTATAAAGCCGGGGCACTTTGAAACTTGGATCTTCTCTTAATGCACTCAGAGTTTTCAAAATACCTTTGGATTTACTTTCCACATAAACCTACGACTTTTTCAAAGTATTTATAAAATGTTCTTTATCTTTCCTAGCGGTCTTGGTTAGGCTCTTGTGGATAGAGGAAACCAGACGTGAAGAATGTTTTTATTGTTATAACTGTTGTTTTTTTCAGTCCCTTAAAACCAAAAGGGGGTGATCTCCCCAGCTTGCACTGCAGGCAGAACTACTGCCCCAGAGGGAGAGCCTTGTAAGTGAAGTTCAATTTCAGGGTTTGGTTAAGAACCTCAGGACACTGATTTACTTGTAAAATCCCCAGTGGAGACAAGAGGAGGCTGGACAACTGAACTCAAGGCGAGCAGCAACACCACCACTTCCCGAAAAGAGTGATTTAGGCGCTGAACCGGGTCAAGGGTTTGAACTTTCTGACCGAAAACCACAGCGGCGCCGGGGAGGAGGAAGCTTTCTCCCTCGAGCAGGATCGCCGGCGTGGCACGAGAGGCCGCTGCTCTGGGCCCGCCGCCTCCGCTCCACGGCCAGCCCTGCGATCCACACCTTGCCTGGCCCGTCCTAGGTCGCCGACGCCTCTGCGATGCCCGCCTCGGACTAGACTCGTCCGGCACCGAATCCCCTCGCCCTCCGGTGGGAGGACAGAGGCGGGAAGGCGCCTGACGCCCTCGGGAGAGCCACCATACCCGACTAATGCCCCCACCACCGGCGGGGCGTCTTACCGGTACAGGAATGCAGGGGCTTGGGTCGCACGACCAGCGACGGGCACACGGAGTAGAGGGAAAGTTTCTCAAAGTAATCGCAGGTCTCCTTGGAAAGGATCTCGTCGATCATGAAAGTCTTGTAGCGCCGCCTGGCTGCTTTGAGCTGGCCGGGAGAGCTCAGCCGCAGCTCCGCGTGGCAGTGCATGGTGAGCCGGGGAGAGCGCCTGCCGGCCGGGGCCGCAGGAACTGGCGCGCCGGCGGGAACCTGGGCCCCGTTCCTCGGCCGCCGGGGAGACTGCGGGCTCGGGAGGCGCGCAGAGGGGAGCGGGCACCGGGCGCGCCGGCCGCGCGTCTAGACCCACCCGCGAAGCAGCATCTTCGCGGAGCCTTTTTGGAACAGCGCAGCTGTCAATCAGCGCGCGCTTCCTGCGGGGCCCGGTGCCGAGCCGCGCCGAGGGGCGTCGGCGCCCACCCCGCCCAGCCCGCCCGTGCAAGTCGGCCGCGGACCTGCACGCCTCGTGCCCGCCTCTCTCGCTCGCCTCCTCCCGCCTCGCGGTGTCTCGCGCTCCTCTGCCAGCCTCTCTATTTTAAGACACTCGCTTTGGCTCTCCTCCCCGCCCCCCTCCTGGGACGCGCTCCAGGTGTGTGTGCAGGGTGAGCGCGCTCGGGTGTGCGCGCGGTGCGCAGTGCGCGGTGCGCGAAGCGCGCGCCGCCCCCGCCCGCGGGCCGGGTCTGGGCAGCTCCTCTGCGACCCGACCCCGCGCACCTCTTGGACTGGGTCGGGTGCGCGCAACCCGCAACCGGGGGAGCAGGCGCGTCTAGGTCTCTTGCTAGAAAGAAGTCGAGTCCTTGCTGAGGCTCCCGAGGCTGCGGGCCACAGAGCCGACACCCCAAGGACCCGTGGGTCGTTCTTCTCGGTTTCCCAAGGACCCGCGGCCTCCTCTGCAGTTCTACGCTCTCAGCCCGTGCTGAACCGCACACTTGACCGCCCCCACGAGATCCTAAATCATAAATGACACTTGCCTGACCGTTATCCCAATAACAAATAGTAAAAATGGGAGGGTAATCCTCCAAAAGCGTGCGTTCTTTCTTGTTTTAACGTTTATGAACTGTTTTCGCCGCAGCAAGGGCCAACGCAGCACGATCCGGGTTGCTCGCGGGCCCTCCGGCGGTCAGCCCCACTCGAGGATTCTGGTCGCCCGATGCTCGGGGCAGCGCAGCTTTCGTTCCCGGGTCGCTCACAGCGCTTAAGGTTCGGGGAGCCCACGAAGACACGCGATTATTGGGTGGCCTTCCTCCCTCCCCCTGGGGTCCTAACCCCGAGTCTGTTCCAATCAGTATCTGTACGAACTTATGTGTTCGATTGGAATTGGTGGGCGAGGGGGACCCCCAACCAGTCTAGGCGCCCGGGACGACTCCCGCTGCCTGCGTCCTGCCACCCAGCCCGGCAGCCAGCCACAACCGCCCGGTGGCACCGCTTTTCCACGATTTTGTCTCCGAACTGGTGTGTGTCCGGCCGGAAGGAAAACGCACAAGAGGGAGACAGAATTATAGACGCATGGCCTTCTCCGAAACCGAGTTTGGGGCTGGTGACATCTCGCGGGAAACCTGTAAGCGGCCCGGAGTCGTAGCGGGCTCGCTGCAGAGCTGCTCACCCAGGAGCCCGAGTCGCCGCTGTAGAAAGCGGACGCGCGCCCCTGGGTGGGTGGTTCAAGTCGGACCGAAGGGACACACCTGGAGGACTAGTAAGTAGGCACTTAGAGAAAATAGCGATCAGCCGAATTAGAGCCTCGTATTAGACACGGATCGCAATGCGAATTTGAAGCTCTTCATTCTCGATGTGTTCACGTGTGCCGAAGCTCCCTACTCCTACCCTCCTCTCAGTTTAGAATTATTTTTCGTTCATTCTCCTCCACGCGCCGGCGGCTAGGAGGCCAGCAAAGACTGCGGCTAGGTGTTCCCGCCGCGGAGGACGTCCCGCCGTGAGGAGGCGAGGTCGCCGCGATGAACCCGAGAGCGCCCCGGGCTCTGGTGACCAGCAGTCCCCGCCGTCTGTGCGCTATTCCCCAAGGGGTTTTCCAGGGCGCGGGCGCAGCGGGGACCAGCGGCGCCACGAGCTGGGGACGGTCCCAAGGGCGCGATGCTCACTCCGAGGGCAATGGGGGCGGGTGGTTATATTTTGCCCCTGGCAAGCGTAGAGTTGTTGACAGGCGCCGAGAAACGGTGTTTGGTGGGGGCGACCCCACCGGCAGCGCGGATCTCGAAGTGTGCTTGGGGCGCAGCACCTGAGCGACAGCCTTTCCTTACACCTGGCGATCCTGGCGAGGGACTGAGCGTTACCCGTGTGGACTATTCGTCCGGTCCTGCCGGGCGCTTACGGGACTAGCTGACTCCAAGTTACTCTTCCGGGCCTCCCCCGCGCCACCCCGCAACCCCTTTTTTCCCTTTCCAGAATTATTCCATCTCCCCCCACCCCGCCCCGCCCCGTCTCACCCTCTCTGTCCCTTTAACTGCCTTGACTCCTTCCCCCTCTTCCTCCCATTCCTCCCTTTCCCCCACTCTTACCTGCACTTGCCCCCCCCCCCCGTGGGACGTCCCCCTTCTCTTTTCTCTTCCGCCCTCCCTTTTCTTCACCCATCTTCCATCCCGGTTTCTCTTTTTCTTTCTGCCCTTCTCTTCCCTCCCTTGCCCCTTCTCCTCTTCCTCTCTTCCTTCCCTCTCTCCAAACGCGGATCTGCAGCCGCGCTCCCGGGTCCTCGCGTCGCGGCGCCGCCACACGTGAGGCTGCCGGCAGCTGGAGGCGGCGGGGACAGCGCCGAGAGCCCCGGTCACCATGCCGGGCGGGAATCGGCCTCGCCTCTGCTCCCGGCTCGGGCTCTTGCCCACAGACACAGAATGTGCTCACACTCTTCCTCAGACTGTTCTTTGATTTGAAATCTGCAGTGTTTCAAATAGCTTAAGAATTTCGATTCAAGTCCTTGGATTTTCCACCTTCTCGATTTTCTGCACGGAGGCAAGACCCCACGTCCCGGGTGTAGGGGGAGAGAGAGATTCCGGCTCTCTGCCGCTTATAATCAAAGTTGAGCCTCAGTATTTTCATTTATAAGTGGAAGTCGTAATACCTACCTACTTCACAAGGTGGGCCTTTCATAATCCATGCCTTTACACAAGCTGCTCCCCTTGTGGGAATGCCCTCCACAGCGCAGTCCCTCCCTCCTTCACTGCCTGAAAAGCTAGTTCAGGACCCATCTCATATGTCACCTCCGCTGAGGAATCTTTCCCCACTCCCCAAGGCTGTTGATTCCTACCTGGACGTGTTTATTTCACGCCCTGGGCAAGGAACTCCTGGTGTGTTCTCCAGCATAGCACCTGGCACAGAGTAGTTTTCAATAAGTGTGTCATAAATAAATGAATGTATGAAGGGAACCTGGGTGGCACAGTCCACTAAGCTTTGGGCTCTTGGTTTCCGCTCAGATCATGATCTCAGGGGTGAGATCAAGCCCTGGGTGGGACACCACCCTCAGCAACCCATCCACCTGAGACTCTCTCTCCAGCTCCCTCTGCTCCTCCCCCACCTCTAAAATCAATCAATCAATACATAAAATCTTTCAAAAAGAAATTAATGCGTGAAAGCTGGGATCATTACACAATGTGTGTGAAAAACCCAAGCCCATGATGGGACTTCAAATCTTAATTTGTTGTACTGAATTTGTCTTTCTCCTCACTCATGTCTCTGCCACTCTCTTTCCTCGATATTTTTGGGTTTTTAGCAATGGCATCTAGCCCAATTCCCATTTTGCTCCCATCTCTCTCTTTTCACTCCCTCTCTCCTTCCCTCAGACTGTGAAGGGCTTCTGTGGGAGGAAGCACACCCTGGCTGTCAATCACAAAGGGGGGCTTTGGTCAGGAATAGTCAGGGGTTTAGTTTCCAACATTAATGAAGTGGCTGGAACAGCAAACATCTGCCAAAGAGACTCAAACCTTTTCCAGCTGCTGGAGACCCACAGACACTTCCCAGCCTCCAGTGGCTCCATCCTGGCAGGGTCTGCCCATGCCCAGGGAGGGGAACACACAGAGGAAAGGGCCTATCTACACTGAGCCACACTTGGGCAGGCACAGAAGGGGCTAACAATTCACACCCTCCAAGAGGCTTCAGGAAATCAGCCTCCTGTTCTATCTGGCACCAGATTCCTGGGGATAGAGCCCAGGCAGAAAGAAGGGGACGGGATATCTCTGCCAAGAGGCTCTGACAATCAGAAACCAAAAAATCGGTCTTTCCTACTTCAGCTCGTACCTGGTATCTCTGCTCAACTAGAACTCATAAAAGTGGTTTGTTTGTTTGTTTGTTTGTTTTTAAAGATGTATTTATTTATTTTTGAGGGTTGGGGGGAAGGGGCAGAGAGAGAAGGAGTGACAGACTCTGATGCAGACACTGCTCTGAGCATGGAGCCCCACCTGAGATGTGGAGTCCGACCCAGGTTATGGAGCCCATTGTGGTGCTCTATCTCACGACCCTGAGATCATTATCTGAGCTGAAACCAAGATCCTGAAGCTTAACTGACTGAACAACCCAGGTACCCAGGTGTCCTTAAAACAAAATGGTTTTTAAAAAATCCTAGGGCAAGGTTTCCTGGGTGGCTAGTTAGTTTAGCATCTGTCTTTGGCTTGGTCATGATCCCAGAGTCCCAGGATAGAGCCCCACATTGGGCTCCCTGCTCAGCGGGGAGTCTGCTTCTCTCTCTGCCCCTCACTCCACTCATGTTCTCTCTCTCTCTTAAATAAATAAATAAAATCTTTTAAAAAATTAAAATAATAAAAATTAAAAAAAAATAAAAATCCTAGGGCAGGCTTTAAGTTGCATGGAGACTCTAACTGTAGCTGAACTTAGCTTCATGTCTAGTTAATTCCTTTTATGATCTTGGGCTATGTGTCCATGAAGATATTCAGAAAAGACATGCCCAGAGTCTTACAACCAGCTTTTCTCCAAAGAGGAGAAGGGGGACAAAAGAACTTTTTATATTCTAGTAAAGTGTATTTAATAACTTGTATTTCAGTCGCTAACTTTTGAAATAGTTTCAGACATGTAAAAACAAGAGAGTGATAGCCTTGTAAGTTAATATTCCCCTGGGCCCCAGGGCCAGGCCAAAACTGCTGTCTGTGGGGCCCAGCACGGCTGCCTTGCACAACAAGAAGCTAAAGGAGGTATACAAGGAGGCTAGCTTATTTGTAATGATGATATTAATTTACCAAAACTGCTCTCATACATTGTAAAGCATCTTTTTAAGAGAGGCACAAATGTAATCCACTTGACAAATGGGTTTGGGAAGGTCTAAGTCCTTCTGTCCTTTCTCAAAACATCTTTCTGGAGGGAAAGTTTAAACTGAAAAAAAAAATTAAAAAAAAATCAAGTTAGTTAAGACAATAGCTGTATCTATAGCACAGAATACATAGCACAGAATATTTTCGTGCAGAGTGGAAATACCATTGGTCCACCAAATGTTTCCAAAAGTCTTAGAAGTTTGGTATACAGATTAAAATAATTTCTTTTGCTGATCCTTTCTCTTCCCCCCCCCCCCACTTTTTTTTTTTTTTTCCTGGTGCTATCCTGGCCTCAAGCAGCTCTATTTCTGCCAATAGCCTATGTGCTTCAGTTATCCCAGCTGACTGACACAGCCCGGAAAGTAGAATGTAATCTCTCCTACCTTTCTCATACTGTGGTGAAAATGAACATGGAAGTTGAGAGCATCCCTGGCTTGGACATTAATTTTTAGCCCTTCACTAAGGAGAAAGCTACAACCAGAGAGAAAAGGCACTTCTCAGTATTCAGTGGAATGGTGCCCTCGCTGCCTGGGGTACGAGGAAAGGACTTCTGAGCTGGCAAATCCGAGTGCCATCCGCCCCCCCCCCAATCACCCAGTAGCTTCCCTGACCTCTGGTCTCCAACAGGAACATGGGGATGATACAGCCAACTGTCAGGTTTGCTGGAGGGTTTCACGAAAGAGCGTGTGCCCAGCACTCAGTTACACTAGGCCAGTCTTCCCTTCACCTTCACCTTGAGTCCAATGCAATAAGCCATTGGCTACCTTCCCAGGGGCACCTGGGTGGCTCAGTCAGATAAGCATCTGCCTTTGGCTCAGGTCATGATCCCAGGGTCCTGGGATGGGGCCCAGGGCCCTGGGATCAATCCCTGCATGGGGCTCCTTGCTCAGCAGGGAGTCTGCTTCTCCCTCTGCCTCCTCTTCACTCTCTCTGACAAGAAATAAATTTTTAAAAAGATTTTTATTTATTTATTTGATGGAGAGAGAGAGCACAGATAGGCAGAGCGGCAGGTGGAGTGAGGGGGAGCAGCAGGCACCCCACTGAGCAGGGAGCCTGATGTGGGGCTCCATCCCAGGACCTTGGGATCATGACCCGAGCTGAAGGCAGCCGCCTAATAGCCTGTCACCCAGGCGCCCTGTAAATAAAATCTTAAAAAAAAAAAAAATCACAAAATAAAACTGCATTTTCAAAAGCATCAGAGCCTTTGCTATTTCACATGTGTTTGGAGTTGGTGTTGACTCAATGTTCAAAAGTCAGGATCAACCACGAAATACAGAGTGGAAAGAGAGGGTGTTGGAGTTCGGGACTGCCGTTAACTATCAGGGAAATGGCCCAGCCACCAAGAGTCCCCGAGGTGCTGTTTACCATCTGGTACCTTGAGCCACAGACACGGCGCATCTGCAGGAATCAATCATTCTAACCGGCACTTCACAAGGGACGGGCTCATTTATTGTTGTTATTGCTTTGTCTGCCACCAAAAAACAAAACAAAAGAAACCCAAAACCCAGGGGGGGAAAACCCAACTATGATGTGCACCCACTGGGTGACATCCCATTGAAATTATCTCATAAAGTATTTTTATGCTCTGTTTAGCCTCAAGTGGGCCTCAGCAAGGTTTCTAGTGAATTCTTGGTAATCTTCCCTCACACGGGGCCAGTCAGCGACCCAGCAAGGCAGGATTTCAGAGAACAAGCTGTTACCAGTTGGACACTCACATCGCCTGTTACCCAGGACAAGAAGTTTCCTGTGTCCGCCAGCACAGGGAAAGCCTCACGGGGCCAGTTGGCCTTCTGAACACAGGAAGCCAAAACAACGTTCATGAGAGCTTTGGATGCATAAAGAAATCTGCTGACGTGGTTATTATCAGCTAATACAGAACAGCATTTACTAAGAACACGGGGTGCCGCGTGGCCGTCAGAGAAGGTAATGTTCTTGGAGCTCCAGGTTCTTAAGAAAGGGAGACTGTAGAAACTCCAGGACATAGGCGCTAAGCGTCTACTTTGGTCTAAGCATGGAGGGCATGCGTTTGCCCCCACACCTGCCTGGGCCCAGAGTCTGTAAACTTTCTTTCTTTTTTTTTTTTATTTTTAATTTTTTATAAACATATATTTTTATCCCCAGGGGTACAGGTCTGTGAATCACCAGGTTTACACACTTCACAGCACTCACCAAGGCACATACCCTCCCCAATGTCCATAACTCCCCCCCCTTCTCCCTAAACTTTCTTTTTTTAAGAGGAATGAAGAGATGGAAAGAAAAGAGGAATTTTTCAGGCAAGGTTGAGGAGAGACATTTCAAAACCTTGTTGGTCAGGACACCTGGGTGGCTCAGTTGGTTAAACGTGTCTTCACATCTGGTCATGACCCCAGAGTCCTGGGGTCAAGTCCACAACGGGGTCCTTGCTCAGTAAGGAGCCTGCCTCTCTCCTTGCCTGCTACTCCCCCTGCTTGTGCTCGCACTCCCTCTCTCTTTCTGATAAATAAATAAATAAAATCTCAAAAAAAAAAAAAAAACCCACAACTTTTTTGGCTAAATAATTTCAAGAGAAAGCCTTAATTTCAGGAGAAAAAGGAAAATGGAGCTGAGTTACCCAGCCAGAGATTCATATTTGTCGTGTCCTGTCCTGGGGTTCAGCAGAGGTCAGCAGGCTTTGGGGCAGGGAACAGAATATAGACAGTTTCCTTCTCTTTCTTTCTTTCTTTCTTAATCAAGGCACAGTTGTTTTGTTTTTTTTGTTAAAGATTGATTTATTTATTTGAGGTGGGGGAGGGCAGAGGGCAAGGGAGAGAAATCTGTAAGCAGAGTGTTGCAGAGCACCCAGCTGGGTAGGAGGCTTGATCCCAGGACCCCGAGATCCTGACCCTAGTGGAAATCAAGAATCTGACGCTTAACTGAGCAAGCAACGCAGCCGCCCCTAGACTGTTTCTTTTTCTAAGAAATAAACCCTAATTTGAAATATTCCTTACAATGATTGGCTTTTAAGAGAAAATCAAGCTCTATGAGCTATTCGTAGTGAATATTTTTATTATCAGTAGAGATTCCAAGACAGCAAATGTGCTCAAGCGAAATGGAGCATCAAAAGATAATGTGGAAAGTTCTGGTATTAAACACTCTCATCTAAAACATCCAGAAACAAAGAAAAATGCAAACATATCATGTTTTAGATAATCTGAGTCAAATTAAATTTTGCTTCAATTTTTTCATCCAGAGACTTTTATGCAGAGAAGTATTTCATTTCACTATGAGCAGACAGCCGCAAGGACAATCTTTATAGATCTCTAATGCTCTTCCTTGCTTACTTTCAAAAGTTACAGGGATGCTCAGGTCTAAATAGGCTATAAATTACTCAAGTATATGAATGAGGGGGGACCAGTCTCTGTGCTTTCAATTACGCAGGCAGCCTGAATTTTTAAAAGGGATTTGAAGTCATCACAGAACAGAGGATCCCTGATACTATTGCCAATCCACATCTCGATACGTTTACTTAAGTCAATTACTGAATCTCTTAGATTATGTCTACACAAGCTGCCAAAACATCTGGTCATTTCAATCAGTTCAATAAAAGGTTGTGCCAAGCCAGGGGAAAAAAATTAGTCAAGTTCGTCCTTTGTAAAGGCAGAACAATGGATTGTTTTCTCAGGGAAGACAGTAAGTGGAGACAGCTCAGAAGGTTTTGGTTTTCTCTTCTGAAACCAAAATGCAGTCCACAGTTCCTGAAGGAGGTTGTGATTTTTATCAAGTTAATGTTTGGGAGGTGTTCTGCCAGAATTTCAGTCCGAAATGTTGTGGGTATGAAGATGACGTAGCCATGTTTCTGAGACAATTCTGGGCTCCTCTGAATTCTATGTTCTCAAGGTTGGGACCGTGCCAGAATTAAGCCGGACTGATGTTTGCAAAATGTTGAAAAATAAAAGTAGCAAAACTAGAAATCATAGACTAGTATTTATTTTCCCTGGACCTCACATCCTGTGAGCATGTGACCTCACTTTGAGGAAATCTGACGTATGATTTAAATCACCAAACACAGGTACATATAGCTTTCATCTAAATCATTGTTGCAAAAGTGTTCCTCTGTAAAATAGAAATAATGCACTTCTTTTATTTCTTCGGATTTTTATGTGATATCTTCAGTGGATATTTGGAATTTCAAATCATTATCTTTATGGGGCACATAGAGACAGCTCCAAGAAGAAACAACTACTCAGAGGACAGTTTTTGGATCCCAGCCCAACTTTCTGCTCGTATTAACCCATTTTCCTTTCATATTAAGGTTCTCACTCAGGGACTAAAAAAATCCTCTGATCCGAAATGCTCTGTGGAATGATTTGGTTCAGAAATCCATATTAGGATGCAAGCTCCTGCTTGAATAAATGCACTTGGACGAACACATTTTCATATTCATTTCGGGCAACATTAAGTACAACTAATCTACCCATGTCCAATTTTATATGGCTTTTTTCCTGTGCACTTATTTGACGTTTCTTTAAAGCCATAGACAATTAGAAATAATTATTGTTATAACTGAATAATGTAAACTTTATATTGTCTGAGATGATTCACCCTCCCACTGAATATTCCAGAGTACATGACCACTTAGGCTGATGTCTGCATATAAACTTGTTAAATGTCTATAGCTTAACTGTTAAGGGTTGTCAATGAATTAGTAAGAAGAAGAGGGAGGAGGAGGAGGGGGAGGAAAGAAAGTCAGTCAATCTGTCTTCTTTGGGTGAGAAAGCAGCTCTTTACTTCAAGGACAAAAAATTAAAAGAAATCCAGTCTCCAGGTAGGAGGAAGATAATTTTTGAAAACGAGAAAAAGAGTTGTATTTAGAACTTCAATCTGAGCAAAATCTTGCTTTATAAAATCTGGGGTCTAGTTAAGGAATAATGTTCATGTGGCCAAGGGGAGGATTTTAGTTTTGACATGGGGAGGCTGGAGGTTAGTAGGGTCAAGACTTTTTGGAAAATAAGGCAGAAAGATTCTGGAACTAAGAACACAATAAAGGAGGAAGATTCAAGGAGTAGAGGATAGATTGTAGTTGACTTCTTGTAGATAGAACCAGAATTTGTTTTCCATCTGTAAAGACTAATTATGCAGAATTTATGCCTTCATGTATCCAGCATAATTTTGGAAAAGTAGATTTTATTGCCCTGAAGTCGATGGCTTGGAGATCAGACAAGGAGCAGGGCATAAGGGAGGGTGCAGAAGTGATGAGAGACACAGACCGGGTATCAGGAACAGAATATGCAGATAGGGTCCCAAGAACCACAAAAGGATTAGCGAGTGCTTGAAGGAAAGTGCTCGACCTTGACTTCCAACTTTAGAATACTTACATGTGCATGCACACACACACACACACACACAAAGTAGCCTACAAATAGGTTACTGTCCTGATGACCACCTAAGAAGTAATTTACAAGGTAATACTGTAGAAAACAGAGAGACCCAAACAGAAGAGACCAAATTAGTCAAACACTGTTTGTAGGACTGTAAACTGGTATGACATTTCTGGAAGGCAGTTTGGCATGGTGTCTCAAATTTAGAATCAATCCAGTAAGCCCAACCTAGGAATTTAAACCAAGGTTGTGGTTCTCAGACATGACTGTACACATAACAACCTAGTAGGAGAGCTTGTTTAAAAATTCCCGGCTCCTGGGTCTCTTTCCCCGGAGATCTGTAGGTGTGACAACTGATATTTTTAAACAAGCAGCCTTCTTAATTTTGCTACTGTCTAACAAACAGGTGCTAAAGAGATAATAATAAAAGTGGGAAAAGCTGTAAGCAGAAGCAAATATGTTAACTGTAAAATTCCATAAAATTTCAGGAATGGGAAATATCTCTTTCACATCTCTGAACCTCGGCTCACTGTTTTTACAATAAAAATGCATACTCAATGCCATTGCTGTGAGATTAAGTAAGGATTCCACGTAAAAGCCTTAGACAATCCTTGACACGTTGTTAAAGATCAACGAATGCTAGCTACACTATACAATGGCAAGTGGGGAAAAGGCATTTAAGTAATAGAATGTATAATTTGATTTAATTTTTTTTAAAGATTTTATTTATTTATTTGACAGAGATCACAAATAGGCAGAGAGAGAGAGGAGGAGGAAGCAGGGTCCCCGCTGAGCAGAGAGCCCGATGCGGGGCTCGATACTAGCACCCTGGGATCATGACCTGAGCTAAAGGCAGAGGCTACCTGAGCCTCTCAGGCCTCTCAGAGGCCTGAGCCACCCAGGTGCCCTCGATTTGATTTTTGAAAAATTCTTTACATACGTATGCATAGAGAGATGCCTGAAGGCCTATTCAGGTATTAACAGCAGTAAGTTCTTGATGGTGGAATTTCAAGGGACTTACTTTCCTTTCTGAAGTTTTGAGTGTCGTTTGAATTGTTTTACAATTAACATTTATCATTCCCCCCCAAACATTCTATTAAGTTCAAAGAAAGAAATTGTACTTCAGTAATGTTTTACATTTGTATAACACTTCCATTTACAGAAAATTTCCAGGTGTGTGCCTTCATGCGAGCCTTACACAGTCCTGTGAGTGAAAAAGGACTTCTTGTTTCCAGTTTACAGATGAGGAAACGGAAAGGAGGTGGTTTATTTGACACTCACACAGCGTTAACATTGCAGATCCTAGGGTTTGAGAAGACACGGGTCTTTTGGGTCTAGCAGCACACCTTCTACTGGACATTGCTTCCTCATTGATCCCAGTTTAATATGTTTAAAAAGGGGGGGGGGGATAGGGATTGCAGTTTTACCGATGTGTATTTTTCTTATCCTCTGCATTTAAAAAAACAAAATCAAAACCAAAAACAAAACACCGAAGCATTTGATAAACCTGAGATAAACTGAATACTAACAAGAGTGACTTTCATTTGATTTTATCAAATTCAGGTGTTTGATGCCAATCTTCACCAATCACTTGCCAGGTAACTTTGGGGGGCAAAAGCAGTCCTCCAAATACAGTCCCAGTCACCTGTTAAAAGTTAACAGACGCTCCAAGAACAAAGCAAAAGAGTTGCCCATGATGTAGAATGTGGCCCGTCAGCGGGGTTTCTTTGAGTTCTCACCTGTTTGTTCAGTTCCTAGCTGTCAGGTCCAGCGTCCAGAGCTTGACACCAAGCAAGTTCAGCTTTCCACCGAGCGTGGAACCGGGAGAGGATTCTAAGGGAGCCGTCGCGTCGGTGTGGCCGACACTGCCCTCTACCGGATGAAGAGGAAGTGCAGCGTCTGTGCTGTGGAATCCCGTCTCCCTCTACTGGTAGAAAAAATAACTACACGGAAGACTCGCTTTTAGTGATGGGGAGTCCGGGCTCATCATTATCTGTCCTCTCTACCTTGCTTCCGCACAGAGGGGCTCACATGGGCTTCGGCATGTATCGTTCTGTGGGTGCTCGGAGCAGACATTTAAATAAGTCTGCGATAGCTAACAGGTTCTCCTCTTCTCCGCTCTGGGGACTCCCTAACCCCAATTCTGTGGCGGAGGTATCAAGAGTTGCTATGCTTTCCTAACATAGTGAAGGACATCAAGGGACACTGTTTATCCTTGCTGATCCTAAACTCTAATCTTAGTCCTGACACTCTCACTCTCAAAGATTTAAATTCTCCACCTAAAATGGTTTATACAATTTAATTCTACTTCTGTTTAATAAAGGCATTTAACAAGGGAGGCTATGAGAAGAGCACATGATACAAGTGGAAAGTCTGTGGCACACAATTACAAGATCCGGGACTGAGCCCCATACAAGCGATTAAGATAGAGTGCAGCTCTAGTCCCATGCAGGTTTGGGGGTCTCAACGGTAAGGAAAGGCTGGCTCTCCTAAATTAGTCTCAGAGATCTAATTAGCGGATGTTGGTAGATCTCTCATGTATCCAGCAATATGTATATAATTTTACATTTTAATTATGGATCAGGTGCACCAACAGTACTCTGAATTCCTACATGACACCTGGTCTCCTTTCACTCGGGTTATAAACCCTTTTGAAAAACAGGTGAAGGTTGGACAAGGGAAAATGTAAGACATAAAATATTAATAAGGAGATGACTATGAAAGAAGAGAAACAGAGAGAACTCAATATTTCCTATGGAGAGAAAGCCCTGACTCTATAAATTGTAAATTCAAAGCTGCCAGTGACTTTGTTATTTTTCTTATAAAAACAAAAACAAACAAAGAGGCTAGTTCCTTAGCCTCTCTCTTTTTGCAATGGATCATCCTGAGCAAATCCGTCTTGCCAGGTATAAAAAACAAGTTCGTACATAACTGCAGCAACTCCCCACTCCCTCCACAAAGTTTTCAAAACAAAACTTCAATTCACGTGACTGCCTAACCGCAAGGGGACTCCATGGGCAGTGATTAAGAAGTTGGCTGAGGTGCTACATTCTGAACGACTGTTCAGCCAATGAGATGACGTAGTTTGGGGACAGGATATTGTGATATTTCAATATATTTAATACTACGTTCTTCTTTGCATTGCATTGCACTGTATTGTCTTAATGGTGGCCGTGACTTGTGCTTTTGTTATATATCTAATGTATGCAAATTGAACAAAGAGATCATCTATCCTGTGAATATTCATTAAGCATCTACTTTGCCCCAGGCCCAGTTTTTGTTCAAAGAAATACACACTGCCTGTCCTCAGAGTAATACACCATGTCTGTCCATAACAGACAGATACTCAAGAGTTGGTACTGGGAACTATGGGAGCACAAAAGAGAGGTACCTGGAGTCGAGAGGGATCAGGGATGGATTTGGAGAGGAAGCGATATCCTAGCTGAGACCTGAAGGTAGAGCAGGAGTTAGCAAGGGGTATAGGAGCTGGGGACAGCATTCTAGGCAGATAGAAAAATTACCTAAGACCTAGAGCCAAGTGAAAGTGTCTTGTCCTGGCATCTGCAGTACTAAGTGTGGTTGAAGCGTAGGTTTAGAGGGTAAAGTGTTAAGAGGAATTGAGAGGAGAAAAGAAGGGCTGGATCATAAAGAATCTCTTAAGCTATTTTTAAAAAAGATTTTATTTATCTATTTGACAGAGACAGAGCGAGAGAGGGAACACAAGCAGAGAGAGCAGGCTTCCCGCCGAGCAAGGAGCCCGATGCAGAGCTCCAACCCAGGACCCTAAGATCATGACCTGAGCCGAGGGCAGACTGAGCCACCCAAGCACCCCTTAAGATATGTTTTTGGTTTACATTTTTATTCTGAAGCAATGATAGGTGCTGAAGCACCAATGATAGGTGTTGATGCAGGATGATGACATAACCTCAGTTGTGCTTCGGGAAGTTCCAGCCACAGCGTTTGCAGGGTACAGACCAGAGCTAGAACATCCACCTGGAGGCAGGAAAACCAGTTTAGGAGTGACTGGATTAACCCACATGAGAACCAGTGGTCTTCAGAAGCAAAAGGGATGAGAGAAAAGGAGAAATTGAAGTGGTTTTCAGAAAATAGAATCTCAGACTCAAGAATGATTTTGATGTGGGAAAATAAGGAAGTCGAAGTAAAGAATGAGATCCATTTAACAGCCAGAAGAAAAAGAACTCCCATAATAAGAAGAACACTAATGACTCAATTAAAAAGTAGGCAAGGGGCATGAATAGATATTTCTCCAAAGAAGAGATGCAAGCAGCTAATAAGCACATGAGAAAAGGTTTCATGTGGTCAGTTGCTAGGCAAATGCAAATCAAAACCACCCTGAGTTATCACTCCACACCTACAAGGATGGCGATAACCAAAGAACACAGAAAATAACCAGTGCTGGCAGGGAGGTGGAGAAATCAGATTGTCCATCGTCAGTAGGAGTATACAACCGTACAGCTGCTGTGGAAAACAATGCCTCCCAAAGCTCAGTACAGTGTTCCCACATGGCCCAGTAGCTCCAATCCTAGGGACATACCATAAATAACTCAAAACAGGGTTTTAAACAGAGTCTATTCCCAAGAGAATTGAAAATATACGATCAGGAGTGCCTGGGTGGCTCAGTCAGTTAATGGTCTGACCCTTGGTTTCAGTTCAGATCATGATCTCAGGGTTGTGGGATTGAGCCCTGCATTGGGCTCCATGCTCAGTAGGGAGTCCACTTGAGAATCTCTCTCCCTCTGCCTCTTCCTCACTCACATGCTCTCTCTCTCTCTCAAAAATAAATAAATAAATAAATCTTTATTAAAAAAATCCTGGAGCTAGGGGTGCCTGGGTCGCTTAGTGGGCTGAACCTCTACCTTCGGGTCAGGTCATGATGCTGGGTCCTGGGATTGAGTCCCGCATCAGGCTTTCTGCTCAGCAGGGGGCATGCTTCCCCCTTTCTCTCTGCCTGCCTCTCTGCCTACTTGTGATCTCTGTCAAATAAATAAATAAAATCTTAAAAAAAAAAAGTCCTGGAGCTATAGACATAAGAACTATGTCCTTTTATGTATTTTATCTCAATATTTAAAAATATTTTTAAATGCCCTTTAAAGTTAATGACTGGCTCACTTAGACAAATACAGAATGAGCACACTGTCCTAGAAAGGGAAGTCAGCTTCAGTTTTGTCAACGTTGACCTTACTGATGCTCACTGTAATGTTGTCTCAGCTCAGGCTGCCATCACAACACAATACCGTAGACTGGGTAACTTAAACAATAGGAATTTATTTCTCAAAGTTATAGAGACTAGAAGTGCAACACCAGGGTACCAACAGGGGCTGTGCAGGAAGTGAGAACATTGGCCTTTGGTTCCAGACGATGCCTGCACCCTATGTCCTCACATGGTCCTTCCTCCATGTGTGTCCCATGGAGAGATAGAGGAAGCAAGCTGTCTGGTGGTGCCTCTTATAAGGACACTAATTCATCACGAGGGCCCCACCCTTATGACTCCATCTAAAACTAATTTCCAATCTTCAAATATGAACACATTGGGTGTTAGGGCTCCAACAGATGAATCTGGAGGGAGTACAGTTTAGTTCTTGGCAGTGGTGCTAGATTCCCAATTTAGAGAAATCTAAAAAGAGCCTGAAGAAAAATGAAAAAACCAAATGATTCATTTCAGATAAATTCAGGGATATTGACGAGATGACATAAACAAGTAAAATAATGCTTAGTGGTTGTAAGAGACTTCAGAGATGTCCCCAAGTTCCCTGCTGCCTGGTATACATGATCTGTATAGTGCCTGGCACTGTGTATCACTCCTGGGAGTATATGGCAAAAGGATTTTTGCAGAGGAGGAGATGATATGGGTGGGTCTGGCTTAATCACGTGAGACTTTAGATTGGAGCGTAGACATCAGACACAGATCTAAAGCACAAAAAAGATTCAGTGCACCATGGCTGGCTTCAAGATCGAAAGGACCACGAGGCGAGGAATGGGGCCCGGCTTGGTAGGCTGAGAGGAGCCCCTGTCAGGAGTACGGAGCTCCAACTAAACCCGTCAATTCTGGCAATGACAAGATTGGGCTTGGAAGAAAAACTTTCTCCAGTGCTTCCAGAGAAGGGTTCAGCTGCCACCTTTCATTTTAGCCTTGAGTAAGTCTATCCATCCTTGATACGCTGGAACTATGAGCTGACCCACAGAACCAGGAGCCGCTAACACATGAACGCTGTTTGTGATGATTTGTTTCACAAGACAACTAATTAGCAGAGCTGTCATAGGTTTAGAAATTATAGACATAAAACGTCATTACAGTGAAGGTTCTCCACCAGTCGTGGCTGTTATCACTGTGTAAACTCACAATTACATGATAATGACCGTAATGAAGATGTTTCTACCAGGTGCGCTGCGAGAAGGCAATCCTAAGTCTTTCTGAGGGATCTGAGCAAAGTTCCTCTGAGAAAGCAGACTCTGACTTAGAGATTGATGAATGAGTGAGTTTGTAAGCTACCTCAGCCTGGGCTGTCAATGAGAAACAGAACTGCTAGTACTTCATTCATGGAGCGTTAAGTGAAAAGTGGTGTCTGTGAAGAGAAAGGAGGAGATAAAGATGATCAGGCCTTCAGGGTCTAGTTCTTCCCTGCTTACAACCGTCTATATGGGGGGAGGGAGAGCTCCTGGCTGGCTCAGTCAGTAGAGCATACAACTCTTGATCTTGGGGTCAAAAGTTCCAGCCTCACGTTGGGTACAAAGATTACTTTAAAAAAAAAAATTTTTTTTAATGATGGTAAGCTACCAATGTTGGAGACAAGACAATGACAGTATGGGTCACCTGGAGACCCTAGCATCTCATTAGGACACTGTTAGCATTATGTATGGAAAGCCACCTTCTTTGTATTTTTGTGCTTGTTTGAATTTTCCAGATTCTCTGCAGTAAATATATTTATTACTATATAAAATTCTATATTACAGGTTATATATGTAAGACATTATTATTTATATAATTGGAAAAAATGTTATTTAGAAAGGGTAAAATAAAACACAAGAATCTAATCCCCAAAAAAAATTTTAAGGTAAACTGAGGCATATTAAAAAATGTTTTTAAACCCTCTATATGGAATAAAATTCAAATTTCTTAGTAACTACAAGAACTGGTTTGTACCTACATCTTCCACCTCACATTCGATCACTACTCTTCAAGTGCTGTTGTAAATTGCATTATTTACCCCAATTCTTCACCCTTCCCTGTAGCCATTCATTTGTCGTGCAACTTTTCAGCACCTTGTCAGCACACTTGGCTATGTGACTCATTGGGCCAATGGAACGAAGCAGAGGTGATGTGTCTATTTGGGCTCAAGACCCTGTCCATTCCTACTTAAACTCTTTCACTTCTGAAATCACCATGAAAACAATATACCTGGCTAGGTCACTGTCCCCAGAAGGCTGAGGAGAGACATGTAAAGGCGAACCAAATTAACTTCACCAGGTTCAACTCCAGTCAGTCAGCCCTCAGCCAACCTGCCAATCCAAGAGAAGAAACCACTGCGGATTTGAGCTTCATAGTTTTGTTTGTTTGTTTGTTTAAGCTAACTGTGGCAATAGCTGATGATAAAAAACAAAATAAAACAAAACATGGGAATATGAGACACCTGTTCATATAATTTACTTGCTAGAATGGCTACAATTCTATGCTGTTTCTCTCCTCAGGAAGTAGAGTCTATTTCTTTTCTCCCATGAGTGTGACTTGGCCTTCTGACTGACTTTGACCAATAGAATGCAGCCGCAACGACACCTTTCTGGGCCTGGTACTGAGGAGAACTGGCAGTCCCTCTTCTCTTTTGGGAGTCACCTGGCATGTAAGAAGTCCAGCTACCCTGACAGACCACGGTGCTGTGCAGAAACCCAAACCAGCCATGTGGCAAGACAGTCACCATGGAGGGGAGTCCCATAAAGCCGGGCATGTGAGTGAGAACCTTTTGAACTATCCAGCCCAACCAAGTTGGTGACCTCACAACATGGAACACAACAGGGGGCAGATGAGCTGCCCAGCCAAGTCCTTCCTGAATTCCTGACCCATAGAGTTATTAGAAATGATAAGTCATTGTTTTGACCCACTAATTTATGGGGTGGTGCTTTGGACAGTGATACACAATGAAAATTCTCATGCCTTCTAGACATCTTCAGGCCTACAATGACATACTGCTCTGTGGCCAATGTTACCATTTATTCAAGTAGTTAAGATTCAGTTCAAGGAGAGTGATTCAGGTGGCATAATTACTTGGTGTCCCAGAGTCAGATATTCTATCTCTGCTAGGGCAGAGTAGCAAGTAGGCAAATCAAGAATAGTTGTCCATAGAAGAGGGTATGGCCCTGCCCTGGGATCTCCTACTGGAGCTTGCCAGAAGTTTCATAGAGTCTCTGTCTGCCACAGACACTTACAATAATTTTAGGTCTGCTGGGTTTTATAGTGCAATTCGTGGGGCAGTTGGAAATAAAGCCTGGACCTCCACCAAGACTTCTTGTACTAAGCCCCACCCAAAATATGCAACCTTATGGGTTACCCAATGCGTGAGTCAGACCAGCCCAGCCAAATGTCATATAGGATACTCTGAAATCCAGAGGCCCACAGACTGCGCCCTCCTTTGTGGTGGGCAATGCAAGATACAGCAACTTGTATCATTTAGAAGCAAATATCCCAATGTGCCTCAGACTACAAGACCCTAGTAATTTCATTGATGTACCAAGCATGTTGGAACTCCCACCCTCTAGCATATAGGCATCATATCAAGGGACCTAGAGTGCTTTCTAATGCCTTCTTCCATATGCAAACAGAAAAACAACACCAATGTCAAGAGCCAGCAGGTATTCTGTGGGATAACAGAATGATCAAGCTCATTCTGATTATATATATATATATGCATATATATATATTTTAAAGATTTTATTTATTTATTTGACAGACAGAGATCACAAGTAGGCAGAGAGGCAGACAGATAGAGAGGAAGGGAAGCAGGCTCCCTGCTGAGCAGAGAGCCCAATGCGGGGCTTGATCCCAGGACCCTGGGATCATGACCTGAGCGGAAGTCAGAGGCTTTAACCCACTGAGCCACCCAGGCGCCCCCGACTAAATTATATTAGAGAGCAGGAGACAGAACATGGCTCTAAGATAAGAAAGTCAAGTTAATACTATTATTCCTGCCATGTGAAGGCAAGCATTTTCTGATTATCTTCTCTGATAGGAGTAGCAGGCAGGGAAATGGCCAAGAGTCGCACACCAGGAGCCAAAGGCCATGTTGATATGTTCCCATAAAGATGCTTTCTCCAGAAATACAGCCGTGATTAGCATCACCGCCTAATTAAGTTGACCCTCATCTATAATCTTTACAACTATTCATCTGGCTCTTGCACAAACTAAATAGGAAAATTTGAAAAGGATACAGAAATGTGAAAAAGAATGTATAATGATGGCATAATATTTTTACTCTTTCCAATAGAATAAAGTAACTAACAGAAAACCCAAAAAACCATGTATAATGTTTACAGGGAAAACTAAAGGACAAAGTATCCCCATGAGCTGTAAAATGCAAGCAGTGAGGGCAACCCACCAATAGCACAAGAGCAGCAGGGCACTGTTACATGTGTGAGAGAATGCAGATGGAAGCAATGGGTTATCTGACAAGCCAACATCAGGTGAACCCCAAAATAGCAACTGGTATTCCCTGGAAAGTGTGATGCTCTCACTTAAGAACAGCAGCTGAAACTGAGAAGTTTTGCCTAACCCAATGGTAGGAAAGCCCTAGGAGTCCAAGGTAAAGACAGAAAGGTTTGGAACTCCTTGTCTCCATTAACTCTCAAAACTGACCCTCCAAGAATCCCTTCTGGAATAGGACCCACACTGAGGAGAAGGTCCCAAGAGTGAAATCAAAATTTTATAGGACAAGGATAATAAAGAGAAAGGAAGGGGCGCATGGGTGGCTCAGTGGCTTAAAGCCTCTGCCTCCGGCTCAGGTCATGATCCCAGGGTCCTGGAATCGAGCCCCGCATCGGGCTCTCTGCTCAGCCGGGAGCCTGCTTCCACCTCTTTCTCTGCCTGCTTCTCTGCCTACTTATGATATCCGTCCATCAAATAAATAAAAATAAATAAATAGATAAAATAAAGAGAAAGGAAGAAAAGGCCCAGATAAAGTAGGGGGAAAGGAAATCTAAGAAAGCAAGCCACTATATTTTTTTAACCCCACTCTGAATTATGCTTCTGTCTAAAATTTCAGGAAAACTACTTTCACATAAAAAACTAGCAATAAGAAAACATCAAGGTCAAATCCCATTGAAATTCTTATAAGAAAAGAAAAAATAAGGAGCAAAATAACATCTTTCCTGAGACATAAACATGTCAAATCTTATTCACAAAAGAGAACTGAACTTCTATTTCAAAATAAGTTAAGAGACATTTTTAAAATAATATAAGCTCTCTTGCTTCTGAATTAATTCAGTCAAAGAGCCATTAGTCAGACCCAGGCAAAGAGGGAGATTGAGCAGAAAGGTGGCCTGTCAGAAGGTTGTAGACAGAGGGAGAGGTGGCCAAGTGAGATCCATGGATGGGGTCAAAAGACTGGTTACATAAGGAGATTGAGTAAATACATAAAAATATTAAAGACAGGAGGGACCAGGTTTTTCACTGTCAGAGAAGGGAATCATACATTTTCACTGTAAGAGAAGGGAAAACTACAAGGAGCTGTTGGTTGTTGGAAGGGAATTGGAGATGTTTTTATGAACTTACAGTCTTCCACATAAAAAGAATAATTAAATATAGATGCTTATATGTGCATGTGTACTAGTCTGTTCAAGCTTGTAACAAAATACCACAGACTAAGTCTCAATCAGAACACATTTATTTTTCATAGTTCTGGAACTGGGATGTCCAAGATCAATGGTGGCCAATTCATTTCCTGCCTGCCAAAAGCCCTCTTCCTGGTTTGCAAGGAAGTCTTCTTGGTGAAGAAAGAGATCCTCTTTCTCCTCCTCTTCTTATAAAACCATGAATCTCATCATGAGGGCCCCACTCTCACGACTTATCTAACCCCAACTACCTCCTGAAGGCTCCATCTTCAGTTACTGACTTATTGAGGAGCAGAGCTCCAGCATATGAATTTGGGAGGAACACGGGTCAGTCAATAGGAGTGTGTGTGTAGATGTGTATGTAATTCCTAGCTCTGTCCACTGAATCTGCCTTGGAGCAGCAATATCCTTGATAGCAATGAGCATACCTTGCATACTTAGACCTTGGTTTCCAAATACCATTCTTCACTAAAAGGAGAAATGGCTAATTCTAGGGCTGGGGCAGAAAAAATACAAGATGAGTCTGGAACATTTTATTGTGGCCAAAAGTTAGGGAGTTAAAAGAATGATGGGGTCAGGGGCAGGCATGTGCCTCGGGGGTGCAGTTGGTTAAGCACCCATTTCTTGGTTTCGGCTCAGGTTGTAATCTCATGGTTCATGAGATCAGGTGCTGTGTCCAGCTCTGCACTCAGCTCAGAGTCCACTTGTCTCTTGCCACCTCCCTCTGCTACTTCCCCCAGCTCACTCTCTCTCTCTCTGAAGTAAATAAAAGTAAATCTCAAAAAAAGAAAAGAAAGAATGATGGGGACATGTCAAAAGTGCAAAGGAACCCGTATGAAGGGGCTTCCATTAGATATAGCTGGGGCAAATTAAGAACCAAAATAATGATAATAAAAAATTACATTCCACTGAATAAAAGAAGGAGTCCATGAGCCAACACTGAAATAAGTATAAATGAAGAAATAAATCAGGAGAGAGAAAAATAAAGAAAGAAATACATCAGGAGAGAGAGAAATAAAATTTTTTCCTTATGGTAAAATGCTAAGTGGTAAATAAAGAAGAAATGATGAAATAAGAAAATCACTATTTAGGAACCATTGGAATAATAATTCAGGCAAGAAATATTAATATTCTTAAACTACTGGAATAAAGTTGGGTAGGTAATAAAACATTTACACAGTTTCAGAAGATCTCACCACAAAATAAATATGAATTATAAAGGGGGAAAGCATAATTTTACAATGGAGATATTTCTCCACTTAACTGACCAAAGTAACATCACCAGTGACAGAACAAATCCACAGCTGCTGGAATGCAGTGGGTAGAGCCCAGTGCCATTATTTCCCTTATTAACTCTCTAGAATGTCTGGAATACTGGCGCCACCACTGGGGAAAACAGTATGGAGGTTCCCCAAAAAATAAAAATAAAATTACCATATGAGTATGGAATTACCTCATAATTTCACTACTGGATATTTACCCAAAGAAAACAAAACATTAATTTGAAAAGAAAGGGGCACCTGGGTGGCTCAGTCGGTTGAGACTCTGGCTCTTGATTTCAGCTCGGGTCATGAGCTCAGGAGCCTGGGCTCCACACTCAATGGGGAGCCCACTTGAGGATTCTCTGTCTCCCTCTACCCTTCACCCCAGTTGCTTTCTCTCTCTAAAATCAATCAATCTTAAAAAAAAAAAAAAACACCTCTGTATATATTGCAGCATTATTTACAATAATAATTAAGATATGAATGAATAAAGATATGATTTATCTATATGATGTGATATTACTCAGCCATGCAAGAGAACAAGCTCTTGCCATTGGCAACATGGATGGATCTAGAGAGTATTATGCTATGTGAAATAAGTCAGACAAGGAAAGACAAATACCGTATCATTACACTTATATGTGGAATCTAAAAAACAAAACAAACAAGTAGAAACAGACTCACAATTACAGAGAACAAACTGGTGATTGTCAGCAGGGTGGAGAGTGGGATACATCTAGAGGCTGACTGTGACCCTCTGGGGGATATTGAGGTCAGGAAATGCCATCACTGAATTCTCCCTCTGCTCTGCTCCCAGATGCTGGGGCCTCCTGGGAGGAGGCTGTGCACACAGCTGGTGCCCCAGCTTCTGGGCTCCTGCCCAGAGTACACCCTCCTTTATCACCCGGCACTGGTGGTCAGCAGTGTTATGTCTATGAGTTCCACAGGATCTTAGCCAATACAGAAACAGTTCGTTTTTTTTTTCTTTTTGTAAGATTTTATTTATTTATTTGACAGAGGGAGACACAGAGAGAGAGTGAACACAAGCAGGGAGAGTGGGAGAGGGACAAGCAGACTCCCCACCTAGCAGGGAGCCTGATGTCGGGCTTGAGTACAGGACCTTGGGATCATGACCTGACCTGAAGGCAGAAGCTTAATGACTGAACCACCTAGATGAACCTAAAGAAACAGTTAACTGGGGACTCCCAGAAATGCCCATCTCTTAGTCTTTCCTTGAAAAAGGCCTATTTGCATACTTTAAAAGCTGTTGCCTTAAAAGGTCTGGCTTCATTCAGCCTGCCTCTAGGTGCTGACCAAGACCCTCCTCTTTGGGATGCTGACAAGTCTTGACACTCCCTCAACTCCTGGAAGCCACTGACAGAAGGAAGAGGACAATCACAAAGGTTTAAGAGAAAACAAAGAGCACAACCCTTCGGCCCCAGGCCAAGCTAAACAAAGTTTATCTCCTACTCCCAACCATTTCATCAGATTGAGAGAAGTGGCTGTAGTAGCTGAAGTACAGAAACCAACACAGAGAATCTATCTGCAGATTTTCCTCATCAGAAATTTTGGAGGACTGAAGGGAGTATCGTGATATATTCTAAGTGCTGAAAGAGCAAAAATACCAGCGAGAACTCTACCTGGTTGGAAGACTGTCCTTCAGAATTGGAAGGGAAATGAAGAGTTTTGTTTTGTTTTTAAAGATTTATTTATTTGAGAGAAAGAGAGGGAAAAAGCAAGCATGTGCCTGTGTATGCAAGAGCAGGGAGAGTGGTTGGGGAGAGAGAAAAGCAGACTCCCCACTGAGAGAACAGAGCCTGGCAAGGGGCTTGATCCCAAAACCCTGAGATCATGACCCAAGCTGAAACCAAGAGTCAGAGGCCCAAACAACAGAACCATCCAGGCACCCTGAAAAGTTTTCTAGACAAGGAAACACCGAAGGAATTCAGCATTACAAGAAATGTTAAAGAGACTCTAAACTGAAATAAAAGGACACTAATTAGTAACAGGAAAATATCTGAAAGTATAAATTTTGCTGGTCTAGTTAAACATAGAGTTAAATTCAGAATACTCTATCAGTGTAATGCATTGGGTAAATCATTTATAAATCAAGTATGAAGGTTAAAAGGCAAAAGTATTAAAAATAACTATAACTCTAATAACTTGTTAGTGAATGCAGGGTAGAAAGATGTAAATCATGACATCAAAACCATAAAATGTCAGAGGAGAGAGTAAAATAATGTGGAGCTTTAGTGTGTAGTCAAAGTTGTTAGCTCAAAATAAGCTGTTATAAATATAAGATATTTTATGTAAGCCTCATAATCAGGAACCTAAACACTTGATAGATACGCAAAAGATAAAGGAATCTAAGCATACCTCTGTGGAAAATCATCAACTCACAAAGCAAGCAACAGAGCAAAAGAAGAAGAAAAGAACAAAGGAATTCCCAAATTGCCAGAAAACAAGTAACAAAATGACAATAGTAAGTCCATACCTATCAATAACTACTTTAAATAAAAAGGGAGTAAATTCTCCAATCAAAAGACATAGAGTGGCTGAATGGATTAAAAAACAAAACCAGGGGCGCCTGGGTGGCTCAGTGGGTTAAAGCCTCTGCCTTCGGCTCAGGTCATGATCCCAGGGTCCTGGGATGGAGTCCCGCATTCAGTACCTTGCTCAAGGGGAGCCTTGCTTCTCTTTCCGCCTCTGCCTGCCACTCTGCCAGCTTGTGCACGCGTGCTCTCTCTCTCTCTCTCTCTGACAAATAAATAAATAAATAAAATGTAAAAAAAATTCTAATGGCATTTATCATAGAAGTAGAACAATCTTAAAATTATATAGATCCACCAAAGACTCCAAATAGTTAAACAATCATAAGAAAGAGGAATAAAGCTGGAGGCATCATGCTCCCTGATTTCAAAGTATATGACAAAACTATAACAATCAAAACAGCATGGTATTGGCATAAAAACAGACACACAGAGCAATGGAACAGAACAGAGAGGCCAGACATAAATCAATGCATATATGATCAGTTACTTTGTGATGAAGGAACCAAGAACATACAATGGGAAAAGGATATTCTCTTCAACAGATGGTGTTGGGAAAACTGGACAGCCACCTCTACAAAAGAATGAAACTGACCTGGTATCTTACTACCAGGTATCCACAAAAATCAACTCAAAATGGACTAAAAGCTTGAATGTAAGACCTGAAACCATAAAATTCTTAGAAGAAATCACAGGTCAAAACCTTCTTGACCTAACTCTTGGCAATGGTTTTTGGGTTTGACACGAAAAGTAAAAATAAATAAACAGGACTACATCAAACAGAAAACCTTCTGCACAGCAAAGGAAACCATCAACAAAATTACAAGGCAACTCACAGGATGGTAGAAAATATATGCAAATCACTTATCTGATAAGGAGTTAATATGCAAAATATATAAAAACACAAATCAATAGCAAACAATCTGGTTTTAAAATACGCAGAGGATAGGGCACCTGGGTGGCTCAGTGGGTTAAAGCCTTTGCTTTTGGCTCAGGTCATTATCCCAGGGTCCTGAGATCAAGCCCCACATCTAGCTCCTTGCTCAGCGGGGAGCCTGCTTCCTCCTCTCTCTCTCTCTCTCTCTGCCTGCCTCTCTGTCTGTCAAACAAATACATAAAATCTTTAAAAAAAAATAGGCAGAGGAACTAAATTGAAATTTTTCTGAAGATCTACAGATGGCCAACAGGTATATATCAGGTGGTCTACATCACTAGTATTCAGAGAATGCAAATCAAAACTGTAATCGGATATCAGCTCACACCTGTTAGTATGGCTATCATTAGAAACATGAGAACTAAGTGTTGTTGAGGATGTGAGAAAAGACTATCCCATTGGCAGAAGGTAAATTGGTCAGCCACTGTAGAAAACAGTACGGTTTCCTCAACAAATGTGTAAAAACCTACCATGGTCCAGCAATCTTGCTTCTGGGTTGATATACAAAGGAAATGAAAGCAGGATATCAAGGAGATATGTGCACTCCCCTGTTTGCTGCGGCATTATTCACAATAGCCAAGATATGGAAATAATCTGAGTGTTCACCAGGGGATACATGGATAGAGATGTGGCATCTATGTACAAAGGAGTATTCAGGCATGAGAAAGAGGGAAAACCTGCCATTTGTGACAATAGCGGTGGACCTTGAGGGCATTCTGGCAAGTGAAATAAGCCAGGCAGGAAAAGGCAAATACTGCATGGTATTAATTACATGTGGAATCTTTAAAAAAAAAAAAAAAAAAAAGTCAAACTCATGGAAACAGATAGAAGGAATGTGGTTGCCAGGGGCTGAAGAGGAGGAAGTGGTAGAAAATAGAGATTGGCAAAAGGGTACAAACCCTCAGCTCTAAGATGAAAAAGTTGTGAGAATCTAATGTAAAACATGGTGACTCTAATTGCTAACACTGTATTGTATAATTGAACTTCAATATTCTCACAGCAAAAAAGGATACATATCTGAGGTATGGATGTGTTAATTAAATAGGGTGGGGGGTTCTTTTCACAATGTATGGGTGCATCAAACAACCATGATGTACACTTTAAATATCTTCCAACTTTGGGGTGCCTGAGGGGCTCAGTTGGTTAAGTGTCTGACTCTTGCTTTTGTATCTGGTCATGAGATCGAGCCCTGCATCAGGCTCTGTGTTCAGCATGGAGTCTGCTTGAGATTCTCTCCCTTTCCCTTTGCCCTCCCACTGTTTGCACCGATGTACTCTCTCTCTCTCTCTCTCTCATAAATGGACTAAAACCTTCCAATTTTATATGTCAGTTACACCTCAATAAAACTGCAATAAAAATTAAAAATTTAAAAAAAAAATAGGGAAAGGATCTGACCAGACATTTCTCTGAGGAAGTTACACAAATGACAAACAAGCACATGAAAAGACGTTCGGTAACATTAGTCATCAGACAAATGGCAATTCAAATCACAGTGAGATACCACTTCACACCCACCAGGAGGGCTCCCTGTCAGAAGCGCTTCTGGGAATTCTAACAGGGTCTCACAGGTGCTCCCCAATACACTGGTCACTTTAATTCTCTCCACAGAACTGGGCAGGCAAGAAATCCAAGTCACAGGCATTCTTTCAATCATTTTTTCCCTTCAGGAGAGTAAGTGGGACTCTCTTATGGGATCAAAGGCATGTGGTTGTTTTCTTTTGCCTTAGGATGACTTCTTTTCCAGAAATCCTTATAAGTCCCCTGCATATAAGTCCCTGGAATAATGAATAATGAATAATAACAGTTGCCTTGCAACTGTTCACAAGCTACTCTCAGCACGTGTGAACCTTAGCATTGGTCATAGCTCTGGTTCCCTCCTAGGCATTTCCTAAACCCACATACAATTAATTTCTAGCTTTCTAATTGTGTTCAATCAAACACATTTCAATCTCATTTAGTTACAAACTAACTAAAAATTAGTTAACTAATTACATATTAGTTAACTAATTACAAATTAGTTAACTATTACGTAACTATTCATATTACTTGTGTTTGTGTAACTGACTAATTTTATTCCTGTCTTTTCTAGGGCTGCATTATGATTTTAGTGGTCTGAGGTAATTTTGCCCTCTTGGACTTCTTCCTCCATAAAAATGCTAAAAATTATATTCTAAAAATAGTAAAATTGTATCTAAAACTGGCATTGGCATAAAGATAGATATATTAATATTACCTGATAACATATTTTCTTCCACCTAAAAGTTAATTTTTATTTCTGATTATAAATAAATTAAAACATTTTCCTGGGTCCCTAAAAATATTGCAGACTCCAAACCTGGGTCTTCTGTACCCATTGGACTTAGTTGGCCCTAGTCTTTCCATCTTTGTACCCCTGGTTCCCTGGCATGAGAACAACCAATATTCAATACATTTTTGTTGATTGTGGTTAATATTCTACACCAGCCCACTTCAAAAAGTTGAGAATCAAATGAGAGAATAGTTTCAGAAGCAATTTCTAGAGCACCTGGGTGGCTTGGTCACTTAAGTGTCTGCCTTCAGCTCAGGCCATGATCCCAGAGTCCTGGGATCGAGTTCTGCGTTGGGCTCCCTGCTCAGTCGGGAGTCTGCTTCTCCCTCTGCCCCTCATCCCACTCTCATGTGCTCTCTCTCTCTCTCAAATAAATAAATACAATATTAAAAAAAAAAAAAAAGAAGCAATTTCTAAACTGTGACTTCTATGCAAATAAAAGGGATTTGGGAGAGAAAGAGAGATGTCAGTTTGGTGAATGGAATTCAAGTTTTCATCCAGAAGAGAGGGAATCCCAGGCTGCTCACATCATTAGAAGGCAAAACAGGAGAAAATCAAAGACATTTTTGCCTCCTGCAATATTTTGTTAAGACCTGGGCCTGCATAGTTCTCACCCCTGAATTTGGACAGCTGTCAAAAAAACCAGCAGGAAATGGGGAAAAACATATGTCAAGACACAGGCAACATCAGACTGTGAAAGCCACACCACAGGCCCCATTCCAGCAGATGGCAGTATGTCAACAGGGAGTCAGAGGGAGCATTTCTAAGAGGCCCCAATTAAAGGGACTTGGGTTGATGCCAAAGCAGGGGCACTGTTTGTTTGAATTATTGCTGATAATTTTTCTTCTCATCTAATGAGGATTTTTTTCATCAACAGCAAAGAATACAAAATGAGGACATTATTAATCGTCATTGCCCACAGTAAGCAAGATAGTTAAGACATGCGAATAAATCAGCACTATTTATTGGACGTCACCATATACAAATTAAATTATTATCACCATCATCATTATTATCAATTAAAAAATACCACTGGTATCAACTTTTCATTGAGTTCACAGTGAAAGACCTTTGAGTACTGTGGGTGGAAATCAATTCTTTGGGTGAGGTTGTAAATTGTGTAGGCGCTGCCTGGGACAGTGTTCCTTCCAAGAGGAGGCAGAGGGCTGGAGCAGTGCCGTGGTGTCAGAGGCCTCCTCTCCCTGTGCCAGGCACAAGCCCCAACCTTCCATGAGCAGCTGAGAACTTGCAGAAAACTCCTGCTTGGCATCCGTGCCTCCTCTGACCAACTTGTGGAGGCAGGTACAAGAACATGGGTCTTGGGGCGCCTGGGTGGCTCAGTGGGTTAAAGCCTCTGCCTTCAGCTCAGGTCATGATCCCAGGGTCCTGGGATTGAGCCCCATATCAGGCTCTCTGCTCAGCAGGGAGCCTGCTTCCTCCTCTCTCTGCCTGCCTCTCTGCCTACTTGTAATCTCTGTCTGTCAAATAAATAAAATCTTTAAAAAAAAAAAAAAAAGAACATGGGTCTTGCGGTTAGGACATCTGTAGCAGTCTGCTAGGGCTACCTTAACAACCTGCCGCAGACTAGGTGACTTCAACAACACAAATGTTATTTTCTCACAATTCGGGAGACGAAAAGTCCAAGATCAAGATATCAACAGGTTGGTTTCTTCTGAGATCTTTCACCTTGACCTATAGATGGCCATCTTTTCCATATATGTTCACGTGATCTTCCCTCCACAGCCGTCTGTGTCCAATCTCCCTTCTTCTAAGCCCATCCGTCAGATTGGATGAGCCCCCTACCCCCGGCCCCCAGTGACCTCATTTTAATTTAATTACCTCCTTAATGACTCTGTCGCCAAATGTGGTCACATTCTGAGGTACTGGGGATTAGGACTTAAATATGTGAATTTGGGGGACACACAACTCAGCCTGTTACACACCCAAATTTCTTTTCTTTTCTTTCCTTTTTTAATCAGAGAGAAAGTGAGCACAAGCAGGAGTGGCAGGCAGAGGGAGAAGCAGGCTCCCCACTGAGCAAGGAGCCCAGTGTGGTACTCAATCCCAGAACATTAGGATTATGACCTGAGCTAAGGGCGGCCAGTTAACCAGCTGAGCCACCCAGGCATTCCCCAAATTCTTATCTTGGTTTTCCCACTAACTGGGTGATGTAGTAACACTAAGTAAGTCACTCTCTGAGCCTCAGGCTTATGGGTCATAAAATGAGGTTGTTAGATTATGTCATCTCTGTGGTCTAAAAGTCTGTGATCACTATAACAACCAATACAAGGTTGCATTTTGCAAGACCAGGAGCAGGATGATTTCCAAACCAGCCACAAAAGACAATTGGTCTGCACATGGAAATCAACATGTGTATGCACACAGGTGTGTCCATATACTCATGTGAGTAAGAAAACTGATTTCATTAACTGATGGTGGCCACCTTCCACACACGCACACGTTCTCAGTGCTTTCAGGATGTCTCAGAACAAAACACAATGAGAATATATTTTCTCCAAGTTAGTTGGTAATTTCCCCTTTATTATAAATTTAAGAGAAAAGAAAAATGTATTTAAGGGCCCCACAAGTAATCAGTCTCCTGTTAGTTTTCCATTGATCCCATCCTCTTTTAAGTGTCCCTGTCCATACATGTGATGTTCTCCGTGTGTGGATTACACTCCCCTGCCCCAATTCATATTCTATTTCTGCTGGGCAAACAACTATATCAAAGCTCAGCTCAGGGGAGCCTGGATGGCTCAGTCAGTTGGGCATCCAACTCTTGGTTTCAGTTCAGGTCATGGTCTCAGGATCATGGGATCAAGGTCCACACTGGGCTCTGTGCTTAGCATGGAATGTGATTGAGATCCTCTTTCCCTCTTTCGCTGCCCCCACCCCTGCTCTCAGTCTCTCTTTCAAATAAATAAAATCTTAAAAAAAAAAAAAAAAAAAGCTCAACTCAAATGTCCCCTCCTTGTCTGGACCTTCCCAGAGAGAGTCATCTGCTCCTTCCTCTGTGCCATGTAGCACATGGTGTAATTTTCTGTAATAATAATAATAATAAAAAGTAGTTGCCAACATGTACATAACACTTATTTTTGTGCCAGGTAGAAGCCTATGTGCTTTATGTATAACAGCTCATTCAATCTTCACACCTATGCTATGAGGGAAAAAGATACTATTATTAGTCCCATTGAACAGATGAAGAAACTGAGGCGCAAAGAGTTCAGTTAACATGTCCAAGTTTAGAAAGTGACAGAACAAGGCTGCAAAGCCACAGAGTCCTACTGCAGAGGTTTAGCCAACCGTTACACAGTAGATTCTATACTACGTTGTTTTGTAATTAGTATTTGTTTACATTTCTGTATCTTACTAGACGGCAAACTTCTCGGTGACAAGGACCCTTTCTTATCCACCTTGTTTCTTGTGACCTAACACAAGACCTGGTCCACAATAAATGTATTTGTCATTCAGCCATTCTCTCATTATTCAAGCATATAATCCCTGGCACCTTCCCTTCTAGCAATGTCTCCCCCTTCCTGTTCCTCTCTTCACCGTTATATCCACCACGGCATCCCTTCACCAGCCTGTAGTCCTCAAGCCCAAACCAATTACCAAGTGCATCTATCTATGGCTGGGGTTCCCTATGGGACTCTACAGAGGATAAGAGATTGGTCCAGATGACCTCTAACAATTACAGTAACTAACATGCATATCTCAGCTTCAAGGTTAGAGGTGCCCCTTCTCCCATGTTCTCTTTGGTCCTCCATCCACTCAGTTTCAGGAACTAGAAGAGGGGAACAGATAGATAAATGGGACACTTATCCCAGGAATCATTCCACCAAAAGAACCCCATACAAAGGGAAGTTCTTATCCTATAGTCCTAAAAACACACATTTGAAACATGTGGTTTTGTTAAGAATTGAATGTTCTAATCTATACACACAGAATAATAAGACATGGCTTTGATACTACATACTCTGTTTCTTTCACTATTAGTAAGTTGGACATTAACTCATGTCCAACCACTGTATTAAGGTCTTCACATGCAATATCTTCTTTAGTTTTCACAAAAACTAATGAGGCAGGCCCCCTTTTTGTCTTCATTTGACCAATGAAAACCATAAACTGAGAGAATTTACATAGTTTTCTTAGGATTCCATAGGCAATTAATGTCAAAACCAGGATTTGAACCAGAGCCAGAGTACTTAGCCCTCCGCTCTATGGCTTCCTATATCACTCTCATTTTGCTCCTCATTTTTCTCCCTGTATCTCACCTAAAACAGAAAGCAGCAGAAAAAGAGGAAAAGGACAAACAGAATCAAAGAAAGAGTAGCAGATTTAGATGGAAGGAAAGAAGGGGACATGAGGAAAGGACAGGCAGTGAAAGAGGAGACAGAAAGTGGGTAATGGAGCTGGCTATTGCTGTACCCCATATTTGTAGTAAATCAATGTCAAATATAAAGCCACTGGGCAAGTCTTTTCCCATTTGTCTTAAATAACAAAATTCTGGGGGTACCTGGCTGGCTCCATTGGAAGAGTGTGCAACTCTTGATTTCAGGGTCATGAATTCAAGCCCCACAGTGGGTACAGAGCTTACTTAGATAAATATATTTTTTTCTAAAAAGAAATAAAAAAGATTCTGTAAATGCACCTGTAAGATTGTGTCCCAGATGAGTCAAAGGTATCCATCCAGACATGTCCTGTGGGCAGGTGAGTGACCTTAGACTCTTAGAGTACCAGATGCAGATACTAACCAGAAAAGTCGATTTAGTCGTTCCTCCTAGCTCTCCAGTATTCATTCATGTGGCGGGACCCCGACAGCCACTAGGCTCTAGGATGTCTAGGCCAATGTAATATATCCAATCAGGACCTGGCCTCAATAACAGAGAACTCGAAATTTTCACTCTGGGCTGTGTGCTTCCATTCTGTCCCAGAAGCTAGCCTGGTTTCACTTCAGAATGTGCCAAGGAGGTAACTTCGAAGGCAGGGAAATATTCTGAAACGCCCCCTCTCCAAAGAACACTGGTGGGTAGATGGAACCATACTACATTCTTTTTTTTTTTTTTAAGGTTTTATTTATTTATTTGACAAGCAAGGGGAGTGGGAGAAGGAGAAGCAGTCTTCCCACCGAGCAGGGAACCTGACTGGTGCTCGATCCCAGGACTCTGGGATCATGACCTGAGTTAAAGGCAGATGCTTAACCCACTGAGTCATCCAGGTGCCCCCATATACATTCTTTATCGGTCATGCAGCAGTCAAATTAAAAACACAGTGGTCTCATTCACCTTCTCTCAGCTCTCCCCTATCCCTGCATGGACATCACATGCACCTAGCAAATAAGCAGACGCACAAAGCAGAGCCAGGAGCAAACCAGACTATCCTCTACTCATCTGGCTTTTATCTCTTGAGTGTCCTCCACACCAATATCCCTCACCTAACTTAGATGATGTGTTAGAAGTAGGCCATAACGCTTGCGCTTTGTGGAGTCTTCACTTTTCTCATGAAAAAGGCAGAGCGGCCCTTCATTCAAAGTGTGGGCATTTGTTATAATTAGGTAAGGAATGCTGGAACTCTGGGGAAAAGGATTGAGTTCTGGACAAAAGGAAAGGAAAAAATTACAGAAGCTTCAACCCCGGAAGTCCGGAAAATGGTGGAACATTCTCGAAGAAACAGCCACAGTTGGCCAGCAACTAGATGTGTGACCGCAAGCAAATCAGGAACCTCTCTTGTTCTTTCACCAGCAACAAAATAAGAGTTGAATTCCATGATCTCCAAGATACACATCTAGTTTGAGAACTCGATTCTGCTAATTCATCCCAGGGAGGGTTTTCTGAAGAAAGAGAAATTTCCAAGGGAGAGGAGAGGAAAGAATGTTAGGTAGGGAATTACAGCTTAGCTACTTTCTCTTGATGAAAAGATCAAACTCACAGCAAATTATCCTACCAAGGGACTAAGAAAAGAAATATAGATGTGAAATGATTATTTATACTTCAGCTTTTTACTAGTGAAAATTCTTGTCTATTTTAATTAAATTGAAGACTGAATTTGCTTAACCACTGAATTTGTTTAATAGGCTGGCATTAGAATAAGAGATCTATCATGTAGCTCCATAATTTCTCATTTTTTATTCTGAATTTAATCATACATTTTGTATAAGTGCAAATGTAAAACATTTTGATGCAAAATTCATAGAACAGAAGCGTATTAAAATGAAATTTAAATGGAATAATTTCTCTTTGACAGCGACACTCAATAACTTCGGTCTTAGATTTAGTTCAGAAGCTGCCGTTCCAAAGAATCTGTGAAAACTGCATCATGAGTCAACTGAAGAATTGTGAGCTAGAGGAAGGTTATCTTCAGCACCCTCTCCCATCCCTGTCACACTCCATGCCTTTCTTCTCAGTAACCTGGTGACTGAGGTGCCTTTCCAGGCACCCCTGCTCTCTCCTTCTGTCCCTCGGCCCTTCAGGATCCCCTCCCTTTCCTCATTTCTCCATCTGCTCTAACCCCCAGCTTGACTTTGCCTTTCACCCAAGCCTCCAATTCCCCAGATATTTCTCCATCCCACTCATCAAAACTAGGCTGTTCTGTCTTCCATTTCCCCCCGCTACATTCTTGACAATCTGTAGTCTGCTGTGATGGCCTCCTAAAAATCCAAGTGCTCTGTGGCGTATCAAGAGAAAAAGAAGGCAGGTAGCAAAGGAGGAAATTGTCCTGGGCTTGGCTGTCTTAGGGAGACTGCCGTGAAAGCTTGGGGGGTGATTTCTGGAGTTCACCTTCAAAGGGTTATTATTAATAAACAAGAGTGGTTTCAGGACAGAGTATTCTGACATATACTCGTTAATATGAACAAATATTTAAGGAGAGTCAACGGGGCAATGAGCATTAAGAAAACTGTCATCTAAGGGAAAATTCAGGGAATTAGAAATGTTTATCGTGGAAAAAAAGAGACTTAAGAAACCAAATATCATACAGGAAAAAGTATTTGATGTGTAGCTTTGACCCCACAGAGTGAAGTAGGAAGAGTATTTGAATTACAGAAAGGGAGATTTCAACTTCATGTGGCAGAAATCTTCCTAAAAAGTCAGATGTGTGTATTAGTGGGAAGGACTAGTCTGTGAGATCAGAAGCTTGGGTTTTGGTGAAGATAAGCAAGCAGAGGGGAACTAGTCCCACTGAGGAATTATTCTTGAAGAGGGAAATGTGATTAATGACCATCCGTTGAACATTTTTTGTTTTTTTTTTTTTTTGAGATAAGCCCCATGCTCAGTGAGCAGCGCAACAGGGCACTTGAACTTACCACCCTGAGATCAAAACGTAAGCTGAGGTCAAGAGTCAGATACCCAGGGGAGCTGAATGGTGTGGTTGGTTGAGCAAACAGCTCTTGGTTTGGGTTGGGGTTGTGATCTTGGGGTCATGGATTGAACCCCAGGTCCAGCTCCGTGCTCAATGCAGAGTCTGCTTGGGATTCTCTCCCTTTACTCCTCCCCCCAACTCTCAAATAAATAAATAAATAACTCTTTAGAGTGTCTGTCCAGTTATTTCTCAGGCTCCTAGGATAAAGCCTTCTTACCTGACCAAGAGGTAGCTTAAGGACAGAAAACCATGGCAGTCATTACAGAGCAGGCTACAGAATTACAATCCCAGTGGGGACGGGAAAACTATTTTGGAATTTGTTTCAGGATTGGAGGCTACTGGGTGAAGCTAATCAGGAGACTCAGAGGCTGGGAAAAGATTCAGATTTCAGTGGCTGAATAGATGCAGTTGCTAGCTTTAAAATAAAGCAGTCAGTTATTTTACCGAGAAAGTAGGATTATTTGGGAACCGCAGAAGAATTGCAATCTGGAAAATGCAAGCCTGGCGAAATCAATGGCAAGTCAGGAGAACACGGGAGCGGAACATTATTTTATAAAGAAAAAGGAGGAAGCCAGGAGACCATGCCTTGTATGAAACTCTACTGGGAGGAAATGAGAGTCTGGGATTGTGATGGTCCCTGCTGTCTGAGCTATGTCAGTTTCTCATTGGTTGGGTCAATGGGACAAAATCTTCCTTCCTCCTGCTGAGATAGTAAGTTTAAGCGTTTTCTTTTTCTTCTTCTTTTTTTCTCTCTTTCTTCTTTCCTTCCTTTTTTTTTTTTTTTTTTTTTTTTCTTTTTTGGTTAAGTGTTTTCTTATTGAAAAAATGCAAGCAAGCTATGTTCTTCTGTCAGGGTCTGTGGTTGACAAGTTGGTAGGGCCTTGAGGATTCTGCTTCTGGCCTCCTGACTCCCTATAAGTGAGGTTTCCTTCCATCAGCTTCACAGAGTTTTCACCTGGAACTGGGCACACTACCTACATCCCAACCCTAAAGGGTGTGGTTTGCCCAGAAAACTGGGCCAAGAATATTGGAATCATAGGGGAGAAGTTTGGAAGTGGTAAGGGCACCTATACACGGTAAGCTGTGGACAGCAGGCGGTTTCCAAACCAAGGACTGTCATTGGTCTGTCTGTTCAATCCTCAGATTCCTCCTTTGTGTTCTTCTCAACAGCCAACTGAGGAGAAACTTGACTCCAGTCTGGTAAGGACGGTTGCAGAAGGAGAGGAAGGGAACAAAGCACGTCTGAAGTCCCAAGATAATGACCAAACTAATGCACCAGAACTAATCAGAGACCAGGGGAATCTGCTGTTTGAGGTGGCTCCTGGTGGCTCCGTCTGTGTTAACAGCCAAAGTGTCAGGAGAATCTTCTGGAGGCCTTTCTTGATGCATGAGAGAGACCTGAGGAGACTTCAAGAGAAGGGACCAGCCTGTGCTACCCATTTCAAGTTCATGAAACTCAGTGGTCAACACAATCTCATTACCCCGCCCCCCTCCATATGACTCTTACTGGCATTTACCGGCATTCATAGCTCAGACGAGAGCCACAAAGGTCAACATCACATTTTCTTTCCAGTCCCAGCATGTCTCTTGGGTCAAGTCTCTGACCCAATACAGATGGGATTCCTTCAGCAGAAGTGACCCTGAGGCTCCTGAGTGATCCTGAGGCAGAATTTTATTTTACTGTTTACAATGCAAACAGGATGCTACATACTTCAAGCACAGCAGAATTAATAAACCTCCCGGAAATGCCACAAAGTCCTTGAGGGGGAAAAATAGCCTTGATTCCAGAGAAAAGGAAAAATTGTAATAATGATACTCCCCCAAAGAAACCACTTAAAGGAGTCAGATGATTTTCTAACACAGAGAAACTAAAGTAAAACACCACGAACTAGAGCGAATGCCAAAAGGAGGTCCCTTGAAATAGTCAATATTGTAACATTACTATCCAGATGGCTCTCTACGGCAGGCAAACTCTATCTGAGAAGGAAGTGGGTAGGAGGGAGGGTGAGAGAGGCAACATTCACTCCAGGCAAGGAAAAGGAAATGTGCATTTAATTTTAAACTGTCCTCCTGGGCACCCCATGGCTTGAGACCACCAGAGTACCAGGAAAGGAAAATAGGAACATTGTGCTCTGGGCGTGTGTGTGTTCTCCCTAGGGCGTTGTTTACTCAGTTCCCACGTGTTACCTCAGGGCAGTGTTTTCCAAAGGGGGTCCTACCCACTACTGGTTCTCGTTCCCCGAGATGTTAATGTGTGTTGCTGCTGAGGGCTGTCTTGTGACCAGCTTATTTCACAAATACCAGATATATCAACATTTCAAATGTTTGCTTACTGTAGAATTTCTAGACTGCTTTAATCTGCTGACGGACACTGTAACTTTCCCAGCAGGGAACTAGATGGCATTGCTCAAATTGAGATGAACCGATACTTCTCACGGAGAACCTTCTGGACCTAGATAATGCTGCCTGGCAGATATCTCTTACCCTCGTATCTTGTCTGCCATTCAGTCTTGAGATCTGTTTCAGATTTGTTTTTTCCTTCTATTCATACCCCCAGTGCCCTAATCTGAGCAGCAAGGCTCTGTGTTCTGAATTCTATTCTGCACACTACCCAGCCTTATCTTTACCAAACCTGGCCTAACTCCTCTGTTTGCCTTTGAGATCCCCAAATCTGCACTAATAATGTCTTACCTGTGTACTCTTACTCAAAGGAATGAACATTCTTTGAGGGCAAGATACGTGTACAGAACTCCTCTAAGCACTTAAATTATTAGCTCCTCTAGTACCTCTCCAGAACCTCATGAAGCAGGTACATTCTTTTGCAATTTGTGAAATGGGGCAAGCAAGATACAGAGAAGTTCAGTAACTAGCCTGTGGTCTTGTGGCACATAGGCAGCAGAGCCACAGGATGAAGTTCCGATGTCTGATTGCAGAACCAAGGCTCGTGACTACCAGTCTGCACGCCTCTGTGTTCCACCTGCCCTAATTCTACTTTCTCACAGAGTTTCCCAGCCTGGAATGCCCTCTCTTGTCTTCCTTCTTCCACTGCACAAGAGCAACAACACTGTCAGAACTCTGGGCTCTAGAAAGCCCAGTAAAGAAGTATGGACTTTGGGGTACCTGGGTGGCTCAGTTGGTTAAGCAACAGCCTTTGGCTTGGGTCATGATCCCAGGGTCCTGGGATCGAGTTCTGCATCAGGGTCCCTGCTTGGCCAGGAGCCTGCTTCTCCCTCTCATCTGCCCCTCCCCCTCCTTGTTCTCTCTCTCTCTCTCTCTCTCTCTCTGTCAAATAAATAAATAAAATCTTTAAAAAAAAAAAAAAAAGTGTGGACTTTGTCCTGAGGCAATAGGGAGCCATTAGAGGAGTTAAGGAAGGTGCATGCAGCGTTAGACTTGGGCTGTTGGTAGCTCTCGCCAAAGACAGAGCACAACACATACTGGGTTAAATTTGACAAAATCAGAGAAGGGCAGAGAATAAGGGTAACACACAGGGCATGTAAATGAATAAATTATTTTAACCTTCCCAACCAGTGAGGTCAGTGAATTGTTCTCATCACCCCATCTTAGAAACGAAGAAACTCAGGTACCGAGAGAGCAAGGAACCTGCCCAATGCTACCTAGCTAGAAAGTGGTAGGACCAGGATTCAGGCAGAAATCGCTAATTTTCTTTAAGATTTTATATTTATCCAATATGGGGCTCAAACTCACAACCCCAAGGTCAAGATTCACATCTCCACCCATGGAGCCAGCCAGGGGTCCCTGCCACTGTTTCTTTCTTCATTTTTTAAAAGATTGTTTATTTGTTTGTTTGTTTGTTTGGTGGGGAGGGGCAGAAGAAGAGCAAGAGAGAGAATCCCAAGCAGACTCCACATGCTGAGCACAGAGTCTGACTCTGACTCAGGGCTCAATCCCATGATCCCGAGATCACCACCAGAAGAGTTGGACACCCAACCTGAGCCACCCAGGTGCCCCTGAAACCGTTCTGTTTCTAAAGTGACACTCTCTTAATACTTCAAAGGGAGCCCTCCTGCCTCTCCTGAGTGCATTTATACTATTTTTATACTGCAGATTGGATGCAAAAAGCCTGTGAGGAGCCCATGGCAGGTCAGCCACTTGGCGGGGGTGGGGGGACATTGTGGCATCCAGAACGAAGGCAGAAGCAGGATCAAGGCAGACAAGCAGGCAGATTTGAGAGCAATCCGGGAGGGAGAGCCCACCCAGAACAGGTGCCCATAAATGAAGGGTGAGAAATAAGGGAGAAAGAAGACCCAAGGGTTAGTCTCAGCGTTCAGGTTGGAAAATTGGGTGCCACTCCCAGCTCTCATTGCCTGGTGTGGGGGTCTGTCCAGCCGTCTTCTGCTGGGCTGCCGGGCTCCCAGATCTTCAACCTTAGCCCTGTTAGCGACACACTGACAGCCTCGCTTTGGCCAAATGAAGAGACAACTAGGGATATTTACAAAACATCCTATGATTATTTTTCCTTTCAGTGGAGGCTTGAGTTATTAGGAGGCATGGATTGTGTGTCAGGCATAGGGCAAGACATCAGACTCAGTGGATGGGGAGACGTGGATTAAGGTACACCGAAATACATATCTCAAAAAAAAAGAAAAAAAAAGCCACTCCACTGACAGCCTGGAAGGTCAATGGGACACATGGTAGCCTTTTTTATGATTTGAAGAGGAAAGGAGTTCTGTCTGCCCCAAAATCCCCCCACAGATGTCACAACTCACAATTTGAGAGTCCCTGGACTTCCAAAAGATCTTGGAGCTCACGTAATCAAATAGATGGAAAGTGAGCCCAGAGAAATTCTGTGATTTGTTCAGTATCACACAGCTTGTTACTGGACCTAGACTGACAGTCCCTGAATTCCCCTGATGTCTCACTCTCTCCAGAATCTTCTTTGATAACAGAAATACCAGAGAGAAGGAGAAGCAATCCTTGGAACTTTCCCAGACCCTTCAAGTGAATTCCTGAGAGGCTTTCATTTGTTCCCCATAGAAGGATCTTACAGGATGCTTTACTTAGAGAGGCCACTGATAAATCCCTCACCTAAGAATTCCTTTCTCCACAGCAAGCAGCTGGGACAGTGCTCCTGGTACCCCTCCAGGTTGCAAAGGGACATTGTCCTCGAGGGACACCATTGATGCCTCTGCTCAGCTATTTGGGGAACAGTCTGCAGACCTCTTTTAAACATCCTGGGGACCATCTATGCCTTTGTCCAAACAGATAGGCCCCAAGTCATTGAATCCTGAATCTTTAACAAGATGGATCTCTTATCTCGCCCCGCTCGTAAGATAAGACTTATTATCCTAATTTTACAGATAAGGGCCTGAGTCCCAGAGAGGTTAACCGACTTGCCCAAGGTCATATCGCTAGTAATTAGAACAGTCACTTAAGGCTATTACCTACTTAGAACCCTAGTGGCATAGAATGTCAGGGCTGGAAGGGATCTTATAAATACAGTGACCATATTTTCAGAACCCAAAACTGGGACATTTAGCCTGAGAAACCCAAGTGCATTTGCAGGGACAGCAAACAGATTATTCGAATTAGTGCTGCCCCAGAAAAAGGGATTTATGGCTGCGGTTCTTAGAGATCAAGTCCAATCCCCCTCATTTCATCGCTGGTTGAGGCAACTGAAGGCCAGAGAGGCTGACTGACTTGCCGGAGGTCGTAGGCAGAAATGTTTTCTGTTTTCTCAACTCTGAAGGTTGAGTCAACAGGGCGTGGGTGGGGGTGGACAGAAAGGGGCCATTGTTCCAGGCTGCTTTTCCTCAAGTGGACTGACCTAACCCCACAGTGCCTGCTTGCATCCAGAGTGGGTGGGACGGTCCCCCAAACAGCCCAGGGGTAACACTGAAGCCAGAGAAAGCTCTGGGTCCTGGGCTCTTGCAGACTGGGGCACCCAGGCCAAGGGAATCTGGAGAATTAAAAATACTTCTCCTTCAGGAGGGTCACATTCTGTAGAAAGTACACATTATTTTCTAGGCATCCTTTCTTTTCTCCCAGAAACAGGACTTTCAAATGACAAGATATAAACTAATAACCCCTCCGGCTTCCTAAATGCTGGTGTAAATCAAGGAAACAAGTCTTTAACTGTCAGGCATTTAATAAGGATCTACATAAGCCCTGTAATGAGCTAGGCCCTATAAATATTTATTATTAAATCTTCAATTTGCCCTTAACCCCTCCTTCGTGCACTGTTTGACCTCATTTTATATTTAGTAAGAGAAAAGAAGAGAGACTAAAAGAATTAGCTCAAGGGCTCCGGGTGAGTCCCTTTCCAGCCAGTGCCTTTGGCCCAGAGGCCCTGATGGCTAGATCAACACTCCTTCCCATATTAAAAAGTGCATTTCATAGCGTCCTTTTAACACTGCAGCCATCCAAATTAGGACTCCAAGTAGCAGATGGAATCCTTCCAACTGTCAGCCTAACCTCTCCTCTATGCAAATGCAGAACCACTCTGCTGATAGAGAAATTGCTTCCCGGAAAACCAATTTCCTCCTTATTGTCCTGCAGGCTACTGAGAGACACCCTACTGGGTGGGGTGGACTCCAGGCCTGCTGGTTCCACCGGGAGAGGGACATTGCACCGAACATGTTGCTGAGGCTGAGATTTGGAAACTGTTTGAATGGGAGTTGTGTTCCCAAGTCCCCCGTTTAGAAATTGTTTTCCTGATGCTGATTTTCCATTGGTCTGATTGCCTTGCACCCTCCGAGGCCTGGACCTAGTGTTCTCAAAGCCTCAGTGCCCACAATACACCCGCTATTGTCCCGGCTCAACAATTATTTCATTCATTACTTCGTTCATTCATTTCCTCTAAATTTGTTTCCAAAGAACCGTAAAACCCACCATTCAAGCGCACCCTCCATTCCACTGGCAGAGAATCAAGATGGGAGGTGAATGGCCAGACTCTACAATGCGTTCCCCAACACTCTGTCCAAATTAGGACACTTTGCTAGGTCCATTCACCCCAACCTTCAATCCTGCCTTGGATGAAAGCAAAGTGACAGCGAACTCGAGACGAACTAATAAAAACCCGATCTTCTCTGATAGCATCTTCTTTAATTATTTAAAAAAGGGACAGCCTGTTTAAAAACCCTTCCTGTTTCAGTTCTTTTGTTAAAACTGTCTTCAAGTCAGTAATAGGTTGTGGAATGAGAGGAGGAAGGGGCTGGCTCTGTGGAGGGTGTACGGCAGGAAAGATGCTTTCTGGATGTAAAAAGAAGGGTAATGTGATGGGCGCCTGGGTGGCTCAGTGGGTTGAGCCGCTGCCTTCGGCTCAGGTCATGATCTCAGGGTCCTGGGATCCAGTCCCGCATCAGGCTCTCTGCTCAGCAGGGAGCCTGCTTCCTCCTCTCTCTCTGCCTGCCTCTCTGCCTACTTGTGATCTCTCTCTGTCAAATAAATAAATAAAATCTTTAAAAAAAAAAAAAAAGAAGGGTAATGTGAAAGACCCCGTTGTTTAGTAGTAAGTTATGCCCACATTTTCCTTGCCAGTCCAAAATGCAAATGTCAGAAAAGATACCTCATAATTTTGTTATTTAAACTGGGAATTCTTGGTCTGGCAGAGGGTCTAACCTTACAGATTTTTATGTTTTTAGGTAGTCTCCGCACCCAGTGTGGGGCTTGAACTCATGACCCTGAGATCCAGAGTAGCATGCTCTCTCAACTGAGCCAGCGGCGGGGGGAGGGGGCGCCTAAACTTACAGATTATTAAAGAGCCGATCTGAGAAAGCCAAGAAAACAGTCAAGGTGAATTTCTATGGAGACTTGCTGGTGCCCGTGAACACAGTTAGCAAGCGTGAGTCTCAGAGCTTAAGGACTGGCCCTGCCACTCGCTAGGCATGGGACCTGGGATGAGTTACTAATTATCTTCTCCAGTCTTTAACTTCCTCATCAGTAAAACAGACATCATAACATTTACCCGGCAGAGGTGATTTGAAGATGAAATGGGAATGGGGGACACATGTAAGAGTTTAGAGGGAAACCTGATACAGAGTAAATATACAATCAACGTTCTCTTAGAAATGAATCGGGCACTCAACAAATTGAGAAGAAATAAAGTCAGTAGAGTGACTAACTGGACTTTCTCACATCGTTTCTGGTAAATTTATTTCCTCATTGCACTTCATACTCTGGTGTATGCATTTGAATTCCTCACATAAATTTAGTAGATGTGTGCTTAATTAGGATTAGACCCCACACTCCGTAAAACTTCTGGGTCTTTGAATTAGAGGCCACAAAAGAAAGAAAATTTGGATAGAAGGTGGTAGGAGGGAGAGATGGAAGGTGTGGGCAGAGCTGTGGGGCCTGCTCACCCGCTTTCTTAGCACACGCAGGGCGTTTGGGAATCAGTTGCTGTCTCCTTGAGTGAGGAAGGAACTAGATGGAGAGAACACAAAAGCGGCTGATGGAGAGAGGGGCTCAGACTGCAGAATCAGCGATCAAAGAATAAATAAGGAGGAGAAGAAAACAGAAGCATGCTACCCACTGTCATCAACCGCCGCCCTTGGGCGTTTCCTCTCTCATCCCTTTCCCAACCCCTGTTGTGCCTTAGACAAATGTCAGCAATGTTACCAGAAGCACCTACCTGGGAAAGGCAACGTCCAGGTATTGTGGAAAATAACAAGATGATTAATTTTACTTAATAACCCTTGGTCAGAGCTTACCATGTGCATGGCACCTTTCTAAGAACTTTATAAATATTAACTCGGCTGATCTTTAGAGCAACTCAGCGAGATGGGTATTTTATTATGCCTATTTTACAGCTGAAGAAACTGAAGCCTGATCATCATAAACTACTTTTTATTAGTGTCTCTGATGTGGTAGGATCTTGCTAGATCTTAAACACAGTCCTCGGAACACTATAAAACGGAGTTATTAGTATTTGTCCCACAGAAGAAGAACCTGCAGTTCATGAGGCTTGAGTGACTTGCCTGTAGTCACGCCGACAGTGAGAGGTCAGAATCAAGCTCACAGCACCGCTCCACCTTCTGGGTCTCCAAGACACACACTTTACCTCCAGGAAGCTTAGATGAGGTGAGGGATAACCATGCCAATGTAAGACAGATTCAAAAGTCATAAAAGCGTAGCAAGAATTTCATAGGTTCTTTCCTTCCCCAGCATCACCACCTTATAGGATGGAAGCTCCTGTGCTGCCAGAAATCATCAGACTTACAGAAAAACTTGAAGTCAGACCCTCTCTCTCCACTCAAAAAGTACCCTGATGGGGTGCCTGGGTGGCTCAGAGGGTTAAGTATCTGTCTTTGGCTCAGGTCATGATCCTGGGGTCCTGGGATCCAGCCCTGTGTGGATCCAGCCCTGTATCAGGCTCCCTGCTGAGCGTGGAGTCTACTTCTCCCTCTCCCTCTGCCTCTCCCCCTGCTTGTCTCATTCTCTCTTTCAAATGAATAAATAAAGTCTTAAAAAAAAAAAAAACAGTAACCTGAGTCCTGGAGGTTTAATGACTGACTCTCACATCCCATTCCATGGCTGCCTCCATTGGCTCCTGCCCCATCACACCCCACACACTGATCCCCAGACTCTCTCTGCCGGTACTCTTCCTTTGTCTCTGTGTCCATGTGGTTAAAACAAAATAATCTCTGGGACACCTGGGTGGCTAGTCATTAAGAGTCTGTCTTCAGCTCAAGTCATGATTCCAGGGTCCTGGTATGGAGCCCCACTCAGCAGGGAGTCTGTTTCTCCCTCCGACCCCCACCCCCATGCTATTCCTCTCTCTGTCTCTCTCTCTCTCAAATAAATAAATAAAATCTTTTTTTAAAAAAAAACCATAATCATCTCTGGGAAAAGAAGGGATCTCAAAGCCATCTCAGTAAGACAAGGGAGACAGAAAGAGAGGGATGGCTGGACAGGGTGAGAAGGGAAGGGGAGCTAGGGACTCGGAGGGTGGGATTCAGAGGTCTTGTTCCCTGGGAAGCCCTGAGTTCGGCCCCTGCTGCTTTGAAGCCTTGCCCTCTGTCCATTCTGAAAGGTCTCAGGCAAACCTGGCTGAGCAGGTTAGTGCAGGGGCGGAGCCCTGCAACTGCTCTAACCCAGGGCCGGTATCACCTGGAACAGCCAGAGTGCACCTGTAAATCACACCTGCCCGGCAGTCCACGTTCCCTTCCTCCAACACAGGAGCTTGGATTATTCTGGGCGGGACTATGAGAGGGAGCCACGTGGCCAGTGCTTGGGGAGGATGAATTCAGATGTTGGGAAAAAAGACAGTACAGAGCAGCAGGTGGGGAGTAAGCAGGGAGTAGCCAGTCTGGGACAATTGCCTAGAATAAGCGCTATTGTCTGCCACGGACATTTCTGTGCCAGCCTGGGCCTGCTGAGCTGACCACATTTAAAGGGCCAGTCGCTGAGCTGACAGAGGCAAGCTGAGATCAGTCCAGGAGGAGCAGGTCATAGCAATGAACCTGAGTTTCATCACAGGATAGGAAGACAGAGGCCAGGAGCTTGTGGGAGCTATCACGGGTCAAGACAGGAAGTAAGACAGAAGGTAGAAAATGGTCCAGGAAGAAGGCTGGGAATAAGTCTGGGTGACAGTTCATTCTGACCAAAGGCTAGCTGGCTGGTGTCATCGCAGATTGTTGGGCTTAAATGAGCAGGACCTAAACAGAAACCTAGCAGCCTCTCTAGATATTTAGGGATAGATCCGCTTTACACTCATGATCTTCTCATACCCTGAAGGGCTACTGGCACCCCTGCTCAGTCTGTCCCTGTGAGCTCTTCCATTGTTACACACCTTCCATGCGCTATTCCTCTCTGTCATGCGAAACCCACATCTTTTACCATCTTCCCTCCTTTGCAACCGAAACCGTGGAGACAGAAAGGTTTAAGCATCTTAAACTCCACACTTTACCTTCATTTTACCCATAGTGATGTAATCCATCTCCTGCTTCCAGGGAGACTATATGGCTTCCTTCTCCCTTTGGACACTGAGTGTGGGGGAGCTGTCACCTGGATTAAAGGCCCACTGACAAGGGTGCTGCGGTTACCTAGAAACAGACCTGTAGGAAAGGTGCCTTCCGGATCAGAGTGGGGCTGGTTGGACTCCTGGGAAACTGGTCCCACCCATCGCCACCCCCAGGACATTTTAGTTTAGGAATGGTAAATCGGGATCTCCTCTAGCAAAATCCTTTCTGGGTCACAAGTCAGAGTTCAGTGGGAATCCATCTGGACAAAGAAGGTTTTCCATCTAAAGGAAAACTAAGGGGATCTATTTGTATGGAGAGAAAGGAAGGAAGGACGGAAGGAAGGAAGGATGGAGGGAAAGAAGGAAGGGAGGAAGGAAAGGAAAGGAGGGAGGGGAAAAGAGAAAGTAAGACAGGCATGTGATGCGGAAGAATAAGGAATAATAATAAAACAACAGTCATGGCTGTGCCCCTCGAGAACAACTTGTCTACCTTTCTCCGAGCTGCATCTTTGACTTGAGAGTCAGTTATAGATGAATAGGAACTAAATAGCGCTGAAGAAAAGCATGGGAGAAGCAATGTGGGTGTGATGAGTTCAAAGCAGTGGGGCTACACTTCCTTTTACGAATTTCCTAGCCAAAGACTAATTGGTAAAGCCCTTTATGATTCCTTGTCACAGGTTAGGAAATGCAGATGACATGTCCTGCTGTCCTAGTGTTGCAGCTGCTTCCTTAACATTTCTTCGAGGGATGTCAGTACCTCCTGGGAAAGGCACCCTGGATGTATGCTTGTGTGTTCCTTGAAGGCAATGGCCCACCCACCTCGCCTAATACACTGCCACCACATACAAGCAATGAATAAACTTTTCTAACTTGAAGAATTTCTCTTGCTCCTTGGGCTCCTTTAATTTGATTTCACAGTAGCCTCCTGATGACATTCCTTGGCTGGTGCTCCAAATAACCACTGCCATGTCTAATCTGGAACCTAGTGGCGGGAGGAGTAAACCTTGTCTTTGCAGTTTCCCATCTACTAAGGTAGGGCCCTGCCAGTGCCGCGGCTGGGCACCAAGACAGGCAGAGCAACTTTGGAGTTTTTGCCAGAAGTTCGCACAGAAGCAGCTTTCGTAAAGGACCCACATGCCTGTTCTTGTGCTCATGCATTGCACGGAAAGGGGGAAACTAAATCTGGCATCCAATGCCCAAAGAGGCTTGGAGAAAAGTTTTTGCAGCCAGAACTGGGACTTTCCTTGAGGTTGGACTCAGCCAATCAGAGTTTTGCCTGATGATGTAATGCTCTGCAAACAAGTTTTATTGGTGGGAAAGCTCTTAGGTGTTGTGAGGGTGTAGAGTTTCCACTGCAGCTCTGGGGGGAAAATTGCGGCTTCATTTAAGGTTGTCCTGAATTCCATCATGCTTATATTTCCACTCCACTCCAAGCTGAGCTTATATTTGGCACTCATTAAAAATTGGGAAATCCAGAAACTTTCTTTTCTTCTGATGTCAAAAGCTGCTGATTCTTCCGCGTCTGCTATTTTGCCGTGGGTATCTTCGACAAGGGGCCTTAGGAAGCTGACCAGCAGAGCACAGGTACATCACAGTGGGCAGGAAACGGTGCCACCACAGGTCAGGTTGTAGAAAGGACTTTCTGGAGGGTGGGGAGGGTGGTGTGGGAAAGGACGTTATGCAGGCATATGTTTCCATCTGATCAATTCGCAGGCACACACATGCCTTAAGTCCGCTCTGCACAGAGACGCAGCACTAAAAATAGCTCAGAGCTGATTTCCCTCCTTTCCAATGTATCGTCCCCGGCTCTAGTGCCTTTCCTCCCCCAGACAGAGCCCCTGCTGTCTGCCAGTCTGGGCTGGAATTAGCACACCCGTGTCTGCGAGACTTCGGCATCCCTGCTGGCTGGTGAAGGCTGATGTGGGTACTACGGAACTCTAGCTGCAGCTGTGTGGCCCTTGGTTACCTGCCTCCAGGAAGCTGGGAGCACCCGCCCCTAACCACATATTAAAGGGATGTCATTGACTGACTCAGTCTCTCTGTTGTTTCGGACCGCAGGCTGTCCCTGCCCTGGCCAGCTCTGCAGCACACCGCCCCCTTTCCCTCTGCATCATCCGCCCCACCCTCACCTCTTCAGGGAACAGCGGAGGAGCTCCCTCCTGCCTTGCTTCAGTCCTCCTAACCCTTCAGTCAATTCCTTTCCCCCTGCTTTCATCTTTGCCACCCCTCTTTCCAAGTATGTGACACGTAATTACGGTCGTCTCAAACTGCGTTAGTGACTCATGAATATGTTTGTGTATTTCAGTTCTTTGAGCTTCTGTGTACTAACTATATTTACTTTCCCTCTCCTAACAGTAGAAACAGCACTGGGCTTGGACTTGAATGCCCTGAGAATAAAAATTGGGATCATGGATGCCTGGGTAGCTCAGTCGGTTAAGCACCGACTCTTGATGTCAGCTCAGGTCATTATCACAGGGTCCTGGGATCCAGCTCCCTGCTTAACGGGAAGTCTGCATGAGATTCTCTGTCTCACTCCTCCTCTGCCCCTCCCCCTACTCACATGCTTGCTCATTCTCACAAATAAATAAGTAATTTAAAAAATATTGGGGTCACAATGCTTACATTGCAGGGGTTTTGTAAGATTAAATGAGATCGTATGTACCTGGCAAAAAGCAGGAACTTGGTAAATATTAGTTGAATCTGAGGGGCACCTGGGTGGCTCAGTCGGTTAAGCATCTGCCTTGGCTCAGGTCATGATCTCTCAGGGTCCTGAGATCGAGCCCCACATTGGGCTCCCTGCTCAGTGGGGAGTCTGCTTCTCCCTCTCTGCTCTTTTGTCTTCTCTGTCTCTCTCTCTCTCAAATAAATAGATTTAAAAAAAATTAAGTTGCATCTGAGTCCTAGAATGTGAACTCCAGGCATCCCCTTCTCCCATATACATTGTCCTATTTTCCCCAGTGCCTAGTCCTCTCAGGACAGGGACATTTAATAAATGCCAACAGACATGCCTTGATTTTTAGGATACCTCTTCAGATCTGGCATCCTTAGCAAATGAGTAATTTGAGGCATCAACAAATGGCCATGATAATGAGATGACACCCTTGATAAGGAAGCTTCTGCAGCCTGTCCCCCCACCCCCACCCCGTGCAGGTCAGGAGAGGGAAAGCGAACAACTTTAAAGGCCAAGGCAAGCAAAACCACCATGAGTACATTGGGATATTCCTCCTGGTCATTGGGAAGGACCTTTCTCCAACTCCTTCCTCTTTCTTTTCCCACCTGCTCTTACTCTCCACAGACTTTCAGCAGATTAATTTCTACGGAGGTGTTAACGGATGCCGCACCACTGATAATGCAGTAGCTGATAAAGGCGAATGGACCCAGCCGGACTTGTCCTGCCGGCTTTTCCACCACATCCACAAAGAAACTTCCAAACAGGGATCCCAGGACTCTGGGATCAGGACCAAAGCGGAAGGTAGTCACTTAACAGACTGAGTCACCCAGGTGTCCCAATGCAATCTTTTCTTAAAAGCGTTCTTTGTGTCTGGGGTTGGCTGGGTGGCTCAGCCGTACAAGCTTCTGACTCTTGGTTTCTGCTCAGGTCATGATCTCAACATTGTGAGATCAAACCCCATGTCTGGCTCTATGCTTGGTCAGAATCTGCTTCAGATTTTTTCTCCCTCCCCCTCTGCCTCTCCCTGCTTGTGGGCACACATTCTCTCTCTCTCTCTCTCAAATAACTAAGTAAAATCTTTTCTTTTTTTTTAAGTGTTCTCTGTGTTTTATAAAATATCTTTCAAGGAGACAAACATGGGGGTTTGGGTTTTCACCCATGGTTCTCAATAAACCAGTAACAGTTCTTGGTAAATGAGGATGACTTGGCGAGTCTAGGTGTTTTCTCCCACCTTACTTCTTCATGTTGGCAACTAACCCACCCTCCTGAACACAGCTATGCCCAGCAGGAAAGGGTGGGTGGATGATTCGTGCAGCTATTTAAAGTCTATCTTGGAAAGCCTTTCTGAGCTGATGTACCAGTTCTGGTAGGAGCTGTGGTCCCATCTCACCAAACCTGCTTTGCTTTGGGCACTGAAGCCTTGTATCCGTAGGTCCACTCTACCCCATTCTCAAGCCAATGTAGGCCAATGTAGGCACGAAAGAAACTGGCTCATCAGTAGATCTTGTGCTCCTAGACCTGGTATTTACTTTCTCAGAGGTGAGGCATCAGGTGACCATCTACCCTCAGGGAAGCCATCTCCCTTCCTCTTTTATCCTTGCTTACAGTGACTGGGTTACAGTTTCCTTGTTTTCCTCATGTGTATTCCAGACCTTCTTCTGGGGTGACCCTTGTTGGAAAGCCCTGTCCCTCGGTAGGACCCTGGCACTATGTCGAACTATTTGCTGGGGCCTGACCCAGCCATTCAGATCACCTAGAATGACCGCATCGACCCTGATGTCAAGCCCCACTGTGTCTACACAGTCTGCCCCAGTCTTTGACTGGAATGGTGCCTGGTGCAGCCTTAACTTCTCATAGTACTGGTTCCTCATTTAGACTGTGGGCTCTTTGCATGGACCAAGATAGTGCCGAGGACGATTCTGTTGACTGTCTTATCTGTGGCCACTTAAATGCAAGTGACTACATGTCATAACCTGCTATGTCTTGAAAGTAAGACTCAAATGGTAGCACACATTTGAAGCACGTTGCTCAAATCCCACTTCCGTCCCCACTCCTTCTTGGCTTTCTATTCCGACGTTAATTTCTACCTTCGGCACTGCCCTAATCTGGCAGCCTCCCTAACTTTTTCATCCTATTTGGACCTGGCTTTCCTCCCTAGTTTCTAGCCAGCTCACCCGTCTGCCTGGTATTTCCACTGTCTCAGGGAGAGATCCGTGGTGCACCTCATAGTCCCTCCAAAACCCACATTCTTTCTCCTGGCCAGACATGTCAGGTCCCAGCCCTCAGTTTTTTGTCCCTTCCAACCATGGCTGAGACTTGCCTTTAAAGAGCTTGGCAGAGAACAGGACTCCTTTAGGTTAGTTTAGTTTTTTAAAGATTTATTTATTTGAGAGAGAGAGTAACGGGAGAGAGAGAGAGAGAGGGAGAGTGTGTGTGCTCAAGTGGGGAAGGGGCAAAGAGAGAGGAAGAGACTCTCAAGCAGACTCTCTGAGGAGTGTGGAACCCAACTCGCGGCTCAATCCCATGACCCTGAAATCATGACCTGAGCCAAAACCAAGAGTAGGACGCCCAACCTACTGAATCACCCAGGCACCCCAAAACAGGACTCCTTGAGTCTTGGACTCTTCTCTTCCTGGTGTCCTCCCCAACACCCTTGCCCAACCCCCCAACTCCACCACAGCCAAATCCATTGTGGACTCTTCTAAAAACCATTGCAAGCACACAACCACATATCCTGGGGTGTATGTGTGTGTGTGTGTGTGTGTGTGTGTGTGTGTTTAAAAATCAGTCTTAAAGTCAGTTGTTTACTTGTCATACTGTAAATTTTGATTTTTGGATGAGGAAACATGCTCACCATAAGTGAATGTAGCTCATTGGATATCCCAGGGAGTCCCCCACATTTCCCAGCCTCTGTTGCAGCTAGAAGAGGGCTGTGTGCAGTTCTTACCTGTACACTATGAATGGGAGTGTCTCCTCCATCTCTCTATCCCCCTGCATTTATCTTGATAGCATATTGAAATGGATCTCTGAGCTCTCTGATAAAGATATGGCCCTATTGACCCACGCTGGATTTGATGTGAATAAGAAATACACCTTCAGGGGTGCCTGGTGGCTCCGTGGGTTGAGGCTTCTGCCTTCAGCTCAGGTCATGATCCCAGAGTCCTGGGATCAAGCCCCGCATTGGGCTCTCTGCTCAGCAGGGAGTCTGCTTCCCTTCCTCTCTCTCTGCCTGCCTCTCTGCCTACTTGTAATCTCTATCTGTCAAATTAATTAATTAATTAATTAAAAAAAAAAAGAAATACACCTTCAGTATGTTACATCATTGAGATTTTAGGATTTTCTCTGTTATCACAGCATTGCTTAACATTACACTGACTAACGCAATATAGAAACCCTAACCAAGTATGGGGTTTTGTTTCTGCTTCTACCATCACCCCAAAATTGCCTTTTAAATCGCTTAAAATTTATACAAACCTTGTGTGCTTATTATGGAAAATTACAAAACACAAATAAACTAAAAAAAAGAAAGTAAAATTCATCTATAACCTGTTAGCTAGAAATAACTACTGTTAAAATTTTGGGGTCTACATTTTATATTTTTTTCCTAAGTATATATAAATGCATCTTTACATATTGTTCTGGAGTCTACTTTTAATTTGACAAAATATTCTGTATATTTTCCCACAGCAATAAAGATTATTCTAGAACATAACCCTTAATCATTGCACAGCTTTGCTTTATAGCTCTAACCTAATTTATCTCTTGTTGGAGAGTCTACTATCTTCCTCTCCCTTCAGTAACATTTCTGTTCCTTTTCTACATATTTTATCCTTTACTTTCCCTCCCACTCACAGACTGGCTCTTCATCATCTACATTCATAAAATGCAAATGAGACAATCCAAAAATAATTAAAGTGGCCATGAAATTCACAAGGTGATATTTTTGGATGGGGAAGGAAGAAGCAAAGTTTTTGCAATGTATTCATCCTCTTAATTATTATTATTGCTATTCTTATTCTTATTTGTTTGGGAAATCTTGGTTTTTATCCTCTGAGTAGTAACAACTGTCTCAGAGGGAGCCAGGGAGATGTCAGGATGTAAGTGAAAGGAAGCTGTTTAAATTAAGATTAGGTTTGGCTGCAAGAAATGAAAAACACAACAAACTCTAATTAACAGTAGCTGAAATGAGCAGAAGTATATTATTTCACTCTTGTACTAAAGTCAGGAGGTAGGCACTCCCATATGGCACTCCACAGAGTATCAAAGATCCAGACTTCTACTAGCTCTACTGAGCCTTCTCCCCTCCTCCATTCTCAAGGTCACCTCACAAGGTCCAAATGGTTGCTTTAACTCTAGCCATCACATCCACATTCCATCCAGAGGAGAGAATATGAAGGAAGGAAGGAAAAGAAAATGCCACTGGTTTTGGAAATTGAACATATCATGTCTGCTTAGTCATCTGGCCACCTTTTGATGCATGAGATGCTGGGAAATGTAGTGTTTATCCTCAGTGTCCATGTACCCAGACAAAAATCGAGGGCGCTGTTACTATGAAGAAGGGGGAAATGGATATCAGATATTGGGATGCAACCAGATATCTCCGCCATAAGAAGCACCAGGTGATTAGTAAATACCAAAAATCTTCTAAAGCAAATAATCCAACCATGGGTACTTTAATGACTGTAACTATAAAACTATTTTAGTCCCTGGTAGAGGAGGATCCAAGTCAAGGAAAATATTGATTACATCAACAATGGGGTAATCAAACTCTCACCGTGAACAGATGGGCTAAGTAAATACACATTCGGTGTTTTAATCCTGTTGGATTTCTGAAATCAGCCAACTCCTTCTGGATGAACATGTGCTCAAGGAAAGAGCAACTGATAGCCCTTTGAGCATCTTAATTAGCACCTGGTCTCATCAGGCTGGCGATGTACAATGCAGCAGGAGCTGAGAGCTATACATTCTAGGGCACACCTAGGTCTCCCTCCCAAATTCCTCGGATAAAGAAAGTGAGAAGAGTAGGCTGTATATATAGCATGAGAAAGCCAGTCTACTTCACATTCTTGTGCCTTGGTTTTTGCGGCTTCAACTGCCTACAATCCTTTGTCCCTTCTCTATGTAAGGAAATTCCGCTCTTCTTGCTCAGTTTTGTTCTTCTTTCTCAATTTAAAAGATACTATTCAAATATTTATTTCTCAGGGTGCCTCTTCCTTGAGGTTTTAGTTTTGTGGTCAATTTATCTGTTCATTCAGCACGTGCCAGGCACAGGGTGGGCAGAGTCACTGGTAAACTGGACAAGTCTGAGCCCTTGAACCACGTAAAAGCTTGATTAGGTTGGCAAGTGTTGCACTTGCCCCATAGTGCAGGGCTCCCTGTCTGAACAAAGGATAGAGAGCTTCTGAGAGCAGAAACTTGATATTTTAATTACCAAATACTTAGAGAGTTCTCCCTGTATGCCAGCACTGTTCTACCCAATGTGCATTAAGTAGAGTGATCCTTCCAAGTCTTAGAATAATCCTATGAGTTGTATTTTCATTGTTATCTCCTTTTACAGATGATGAAACTGAAGCACAGAGAGGGTAAGTGACTTGCCCAAGGTCACACAGCTAGTCAATAGGGAAGCTAAAATGGGATCCAGGGAGTCTGTGCTCAGCCCCTATGCCATTCTTTCTTATTTACCCCATCTGCATTTAATGCACCCCATCCTAGCATTTAATGGGATGCTTGGAATGTAGTAGATATCCAACAAATTTTGTGCTGAATAGAATTCAGCTAGTTGTTCTGCACTGGGCATGCTATCTTCTGAGACATAATTTCTACAAAGATAAAGAGAAGAAATTGGACTGGAAGATCTCTAAATAATCTTTTAATTTAGGTCTGGAAGAGATCTTGAGGGTCCAGCTGATGGAGCCCTGGACTTCAGCCAGGCTTCATGTGTAGTAGATAGGTGACCATTCTTTCCGCTTATCAGGTCCTTTACAAGGCCCCATGTTTTGAGTCTAAGGATTGGATGACTCACAGATTTTATGAATAATGTACCACAGCAGGATAGATAGGATATCTCAAAAGTTCCTTCAAAGGGTGGAAAGGTAAAGTTCTTTCCTCTCACATGGACAATAGTTTTGTAGCAAAGAATATTCTGGTCACATTTCACTTCAGTTTCAAGAGACCTTGGATTATGTTTTGAACTGCTTATTTTCTTGTAGTGGACTATTATAAAGGTCCTCAGATCTCTACTTGTTGTAAATTTGGCTCCAAACAATACCTTACCCCCAACAGATCACGCTAAATTACTCTTTCAGATTACACTTACGGCATGCTATTGCTCCCCAAAGACCTAAGGGTACAGTGCCAGACCTTTGACCAACAGCCAGCAAAATCCCCATCATCTGACCAAATGCCAGTTTAGGTCATTATCCTTTGGCCAGTCTTCTCCTCCCTACAGTGCGAGTTGGCGACATTCGCCTCCACCACCCAGCTCATGCTGCCTGTTAATCACTGACTTGGCAGGACTGCCTTCGCTAGTGTAATGGTTAGAAGCCGGCACTGAGTTGGGGGTAAATCTGACCACAGTAGGGAATATTGGTGGAGATGACTTTCCCTAAGCTTCAATCAGTGGCAGTATTATTTTATCTGTAGGGCTGAAGTCAACAGGGAGCGGGAATGTATATCGTTGTGTTTAGGGATGAAATGTACTTGACGTGGTTTTGCCTCTTTAACTCTGAAAGTCTGTGACATAATGCCTTGCTGAGGCAGGAATTGAAGACAAGTCCTGTGAGGTTCGTATAAAGTTCCCAGTGAGTCTCCTCACCAGCTAGTGAGCCTGACCAGCCACTTGATATCTGGGTCTGGCTCATTTGGGCATCTAATAAAGGATCTCCTTGAATTTTCTTGACGATCCAATGAGATACTTCTTACTATCCCAAGTTTACACACAAGAGAGCCTTATATGTTCTAGTGCTATTCACACATTTTAAAATATTTGAAGGTCTAAGAATATGTCTTTTCTCTCCAGGTTTTATTTTGTGGGGAGGAGAGCTGGGCATGTGTAGAGAGGTGAGGTCATCGCACATGCCATCAGCAGCAGCACAAAATGTGACCTCTTTATTTATTTTTAAATTTATTTTATTTTAGAGAGAGTGAGTGCATGTGCATAAGGATCCCAATGTAGGGCTCAATCCCATGATCCTGAGGTCATTACCGGAGCCAAAATCAAAAGTTGGACACTTAATCGACTGAGCCACCCAGGCACCCTCAAAGTCTTCTCTTTTAATTGCTGCATTAATTTCTTCCCTGCCCCCACCCGGTCTCTGCTTTCATCCTCCCCCCCCTCGAATTCTTGTAAATGATATCGTATTCTGTGTGTATGTGTCTTTAATTTACACACGTGGTGTTGGGCTTACATCTCATTCTCTCCCTTACTTTTTAAACTCCAAACTCTGTTTTAATATCCATCCATGTTACTAAATGTGTATCTAGGTCAGGGCTTCAAACTGCAGCATGTTATTCCATAGTATTACATTCTTAGCGTTTTACTTACCCACTCCCCTAGCTGTGGACACTGAGCGGTCCTAGATGTACATATACTATATGTCTCATCTCTCTATATGTGGAACTGATGTGTCATAGCCCATATGTAAACCTCCCTTCGCTAAATATCACCAGATGGCTTTGCAAGTACTGGTACCTGTCTGCACTCCCACTAGCGGTGCATACCACATTTTTTATATCATTCACCAAGGTTTTATTTGGATGGATTTTTGGCTTTTCTTAAGTGTTTGTGTGGTTGGGCAATTAATTGGAAATAGTAACAAAGAAAAAAAAAAGAGAGGGAGGAGTTGGGTGAGTTGTGGCCCTTTAGGCCCCTCCCCCAATGTTTGACCTCTCCTATTCCTCTACCGTCTTTGATGTTCCTATTCCTTTCAGATTGTTCCGGAACCTGTTAGAGGAAAATTTCCCTGTGAACCTTCACCCTGAAATGCCTCTTTCTTTTTTTTTATCAGAGTTTTCATCAGACCTCAACAGAAAGTTCTCCCTGTTCTTGGCCTTAAATACCCAAACTCTTCCCATTTGTGAGGTCCCATTGAAGATCTGTGTCCTCCACAAAACCCTGTCTAACCACACACTGGCCTATGTGTGTCTCTTTTCATTTTGACTGTATGTCTCTCATTTGGGGGACTTGCTTATATTTGGTTTAGCCCTTTGTTGTGTTCTATGTTGTTCCCCAAAAGAGAGATAAGATGCATAAAACTGGAATGTTCGATCAGCTCCATCCTTCCAGGAGGCCACTAATTTCTGACCACAGCCTTCATTTGACTTACACTCTCCCAGCACTTGTGGGAAAACCAGATCTTCCCAGGCAGTCATACCTACCCCTCAAGTCAATCTCCTATTGGATTATAGAAATATTTCACTAATAGAAGAAATATATTTCAAGCATTACCTCTGTAGTCTTGCAAAATCCCTCTCTCACCAGTTACGTAGATCCTTGCTGACTCAGAGTGCGTGGGGTTAGGGTACAAGGTGGATCCCAGGTGCATCTGTTCCCAGTGGGGGCTGTCACCACTGATCTTCCAACAACCACCTATTCCTTCCCTGAACAAGCAGGTTTCCAAGCAGAGAATGAGCTCCTTCTTTCTCTCTCTCCCCAAATTAAATGAATTGAGAGACATACCCTCTCATGCCACTGAGACAGTATTATTTTCCATTCTTACTTTTCATATAGAAACTCCACATTGTAACAAAATGTACTAGTTTCATAACCAAAATTGACTCTTTTTTCTCACAATTGGAACTTTAGCATTTTTCATGATAGTGTAGATCTACCCATAAAACTACATTTCCCAGTCTCTGTGGTAGCTAGAATTTCATGTGACAGTTATTGCCATTAAAATGAAAGCCAAACTTACCGTCTAAGACTTTTGGTAATATTCCTCCAAGAGAAATCAATTAGCTAGCACTCACCATTGCCCCCTGTCCTTTCTTTTTCTTCCTGCCTAGAATGTGGTCATAATGCCTGGGGGGTGGAGGCGAAGCAGGTGCCATTTTGGTATCATGAAGATGAGAACAGCGTACTGGAAGAATCGCTGAATAAAAAGATAAAGGGAATCTGGGTCTCCAATGACAACACGGAGCTACCAGACACACCCTGGACTAGCTTCCTCTAGGTGCATTAATATTTTAGGTGCATAACAATTACATTATTAATGTAAAAATAATAATAACAACAATACCTCTAACTTGTTCAAACACTATTTTTGTGTTTCCTGTTACATGCAGTCACACTCAAATCCTGAGTGCCATTTGTCTGTCTTTGACGGATCTCTTCTTTCTAAGAATCTTGCATGGTTTCAAAGGCAACCTAGTAGGAAAAAAATCTGATTATCTGTAAGGAGAGCCTAGCAGCTCCCCAGGCCAGAGCCCATATCAAGCAAGTGTATTCCGCATCTCTTCCATCTCAGCAACTGTCTGTATGTGATATGGGATATCATCACCCAGGGGCTTAAAGGTTGATGTCTCCACCCTTGCTAGTGGAGAATTCCTCCAATGATAAAGGCTCAAAATGCCACATACTTGCTGTCCCAGTTTTTCTTGCAGCAAGGGTATGTGTATGTGGACTACTTTGGGCTACAGAGATCTGCGGGGGTGGGGGGCACCTAGGAAGCTTCTCTAATGAAAAGGGACACGTGGAAACGAATGTCCCTTCTTCTTCAGCAGAAATATCGCCTAGAAATGCTGAATCATCTTTTGATCAGCAACATACTGAAGATGGCAAAGACATTGAAGGGAAGCCCTTGAGTCCTTGACTTATTTCCAAGTCACACCACCAATCCTGTACACTAACTGTCTTTGGACGTCTGGTGACTGTTTACTTCACTTTTGAGTATATTTTGTTATTGGCACTTAAAAGACCTCTAAGTGATACAGGGGTGTCAGAATAGGCTGGCTCCCTCTTTAGAGTTTCTAGCCTCTTTTCTTTTCTTTCTTTTTCTTTCTTCTTTCTTTCTATCCTTCTTTTTTTCTTTCTCTCTCTCTCTCTCTCTTTCTTTTTTCTTCCTCCTTCCTTATTTATTTGAGAAAGAAAGCTGTGGGAGGGGCAGAGGGAGAGGGAGAAAATCTCAAGCAGACTACCCCCCAGTCCTGCTGGGCTCAATATCATGACCCTGAGATCATGACCCGAGCCAAAACCAAGAGTTGACACTCAACTTACTGAGCCACCCAGATATTCCTCTAGTCTCTTTCTTTAAATCAAGCTCATTGATTCCTTCACCACATAGACTTCCGGACATCCAGCATGGCTAGTAATCAAGCCCAGACATGTCTGATTCTGCAAGGAGTGTATAGTCCAGCCTTTGTGATGGAGCTCTGCCTTACATGCTCAGTGTAATCCCCACTCTAATTCTTGACTTCTCAGTGTTGCAAATTTTAACGTAATAACCATTGTATGGCATGCTTTTATTTTATTTTTTTAAGTGAAACAATTGGAGTCTTGATGCAAAGTATTTAGAAGGGAATTAGGAGTTATAAAAAGTCAAAATTATAAAGAGGACCCCAAAACATGAATTAAAATGCATAGAGTCAAACATAGTCCTAAACTTTAATCACCTAAGTGAAATATTTGGAAATAAGTTACAAGTTTTTAGGGACAGTTAACAGCATTCAAATAAGACACCAAAAGATAAATATTGTGTTTGCTACAAATAAGAATCATATTATTATTGGCACATCCCCATACATCTCCAGATGAGATATTTGCTTCTTGTCAATCTGGTGGTATTAGTTTATATTCTAAATCAGGTAGGGACTGTGGGATAGTAAGCCAAATATTTAATATTTCCATCCAAACTCTCACAATACATATAAATTTTAAATTGTTCTCTGGTCTCTTTTCACACAATGGCAGTCATGCTGCTTAGATGGTGAGTTCTAAACTTAACTCCAGCTCTGTCTACCTGCACAAAATAATGATTTCTCTCTCTCTCTCTTTTTAAATTTAAATGCCATTTACCTGCACAAAATACTTAAATGAAGAGTGAAAATTGCAATCCTCTGACTGGTTTCAGACTTGTATGCAGAACATTGGAATTACTGAACTTTTTACTTCTCACAGAGATATGGGCAAAGAAGAGATAGACTCTTTGTTTTTTTTTCCTGAAGAAGATACCAAATGACGAAAAGGAAGGCTCTGATTTGTTATAATTAGGGGAAATAAACTTGTATCTCCGGGTAGTACAACTACACATTGTTACCAAGAATGTTAAGCTTCCTGAATGTTGAAGCAGTATTCCAAGAGGAAAGACTGCTAAATAGAGATTTGGGAATTATCTTTTAGAAGAGATTAATTTAGTAAGAACATCATGGGTTAGACTAGGTTTTCAGGCCAGTCAGAAACCAACCCTGGTCTAAATACGAATTAGGTAAATTCTTGGGTAGCTGTTACTAAGGGACTTTGACTATCATTCAGACCACCCTTTGGTTTTTATTCTATTAGCAAGCCTCCTAAGGAGAAGGTGAGTGACTGGTACCCACCCTTCCCCCACCCCCGCCACTCTGCACCCTGACCTAACCTCCAGTAGTGACCCTGTCAACTTCAAAGCAGGTCAGGAGTTACAGGAGAAAGAGGGCTTTGGGGATCTATCCCTCAGAAACAGTCAGACTCTAGGTGGGCGTATGCCTGAGGAATGGCAGTCACAGAACCAGAGCAGAAAGGAGGTTGAAGAATCAAGTCATTTTGATTTTCACAATTGAGAAAATACATCCAGGGTCTTATTCTGGATGACATCTCAGATTCCTTGACTCTTTCAGTTCCGTGTTCTTTCAGCACACCAAAAGGCTGTTAAGAGAGTAAGGATAGGGGTTCCTTGGTGGCTCAGTTGGTTAAGCGTCTGCCCTGGGCTCAGGTTATGATCCCAGAGTGCTGAGATGGAGACCCGCATGGAGCTCCCTGCCCAGTGGGAAGCCAGCTTCTCCCTCTCTCTCTGCTTGCCGCTCCCCCTGCTTGTGCTCTTTCTCTCTCTCTCTGTGAAATAGATAGATAGATAGATAGATAGATAGATAGATAGATAGATAGATCTTTCAAAAAATAGAAAGAGTAAAGATAAAAAAAGAAGATGCTGCAACTTTTGGATCAATAATGTGCATGAATATTCTCCCAAGAACCCAAGAAAATGAAAAGGACTTTGCTACAGGTTTCTAAATCTAAGAAAAGGCTTCACTGAAAATGCAAAAATACCCTCCAAATTAACAGTCTCCCCTGGGTGTGACAGAGTGGTACAGACACTATGGTCAGGATAAGAAATGGCGGTCCCTCCTCCCCACCTTTGGGGTTCTGGCCAATAGTGTGCAAGGACAAAATGCTGGGCTGTGAGTCAGAGCATAGGCATGTTTAGGATTTTAGTGATGGCTGCTTTGGAATGGCAGGGCTGGGTTTAGGGTAGTGGGCAGAGGGGAGACTCTGCTTACTGGATGGCGGCAGTTCTGAGAGAGAGAGAGAGAGCTATGCACGAACAAGCATGCATTGCCCAAATTTTGAAGGGACAGGTAGGTGGTGAAAATAGACATGAGAGTCTCACTAATCACACCAAGGTAAGACACTCTCCGGTTTATTAGAGGACATATTTTAATAGGTAAGGCCTTGTTTTCATTTCATTTTTCAAAAATTACTTAGTTACCTTCAAGTTTATTCTTTCAATGACCTTTAGAGTTTTCATAAAAGTCATCCTAACCCTCAAAATAGGACAAAGGTGAGCAGCGCACCTTTTTAATGTCATACCTTCTTCGCTTTGTATAAAAATAAACTTAGTTCATTTTTTTTCTGCGAACAAAGTTTTCAGACTTGGTGAAATTACTTGCTAAGTTGTAGATTTTTGTCTGGTAGAGATACAAATAATTTTTGTCTTGTGAAACAGGTCATCTCTAAGGTCTATGTCCTGTTGGGAATAATTCAGTCTTTTAAAAAAGACAACTATCATATGATCTCCCTGATTTGAGGAAGTGGTGATGCAACATGGGGGCTTAAGTGGGTAGGAGAAGAATCAATGAAACAAGATGGGATTGGGAGGGAGACAAACCATAAGTGACTCTTAATCTCATAAAACAAACTGAGGGTTGCTGGGGGGAGGGGGGTTGGGAGAAAGAGGGTGGGGTTATGGACATTGTGGAGGGTATATGCTATGGTGAGTGCTGTGAAGTGTGTAAACCTGGCGATTCACAGACCTGTACCCCTGGGGATAAAAATATATGTTTATAAAAAATAAAAAATTAAAAAAAATCAAACTTGGCATTAACATTTTTAAATTTAATTGATTATATACACTGAGATTTTCAAATGCTCTCTGTATCAATCATAACACGTTGGGGCACCTGGGTGGCTCAGTTGTTAAGCATCTGCCTGTGGCTCAGGTCATGATCCCAGGATCCTGGGATCGAGTTCCACATCTGGCTCCCTGTTCAGCAGGAAACCTGCTTCTCCCTCTCCCACTCCCCCTGCTTGTAGTCCCTCTCTCGCTGTTTCTCTCCCTCTGTCAAATAAAAAAAAAAATCTTTTTAAAAAGTCATACCATCTTACTGGTTTCCTCATAATGATCTTTGTTCATTTTATAGTTGCTTGATAGTTATGATTGTATCTTTTTGTAAATTAACCTTTAACAGAATAATTTTTTTCCCTGGTATCTCTGTAAGAAGTATCTTGTTGAGATTTTGATTGGAACTTCTTTTGTTTAAAGATCCTTTTGGGGAGAATTCACATCCTGAGACTTACTAGTCAGGAAACAGTCTTTTTGTAACCTTTCCATAGGGGCGCCTGGGTGGCTCAGATCATTAAATGTCATTAAATGCTCAGGTCGTGATTCTGGGGTCCTGGGATTAAGCCTCACATTGAGCCCCACATTGGGTTCCTGGCTCAGTGGGGAACCTGCTTCTCCCTCTCCTTCTCTTCTCCCCTGCTCATTCTTTATCTCTGTATCTCTCTCTCAAATGAATAAATAAAATCTTTAAAACCTTCCCAGATGTTTTATGGTTTCCTTCATTTAGATGCTGTACGGTTTTTATTCAGTTTATTCTTGGGTAACTTATATTTTTGTTGCTGTCAGTGAGAATTGTTGCCATTTTTATTTTCTAATGGGTTATATTTTGGAATATCAAAAAGTTTGTGTGTGTGTGTGTGTGTATTTATTCTATAACCTGCCACCTTACTGAATTTTTGCATTATTTCTAAGGGTTTTTTTTTTTGGTTTTTGCAGATATTCAATAATATTATAATCAAATAGTGAAAAATTTCCCATTCCTTTGTCAATATTGGTAATTCTTACTTTATTCTCATAGAGCACATTTAGAATAGCACTGGGTAATAGAACAGTGGGCATCTTTGTTTTGTGTGACATCATCATACTTATTTTGATGTGCAATTTTCTTTTTTAAAAAATTTTACTTATTTATTTGACCGAGAGAGAGACACAGAGAGAGAGAGGGAACACAAGCAGGGGCAGAGGGAGAAACAGGCCTCCCCAGCTGAAAGGGGAACCTGACTCGGGGCTCTATGGCAGGACCCTGGGGATCATGACCTGAGCCAAAAGCAGACACTTAACGACTGAGCCACCCAGGCGCCCGAGGTGCAATTTTCAAAAGGCACTAGAGAGAAAGCCTATTTTTGTAAATTGACAAAAGGAAAGGTATTTTCAGCTAGCTCAACTCTATTTTCACCCAGATGTCCTCTTAATATATCTCAAGCATCACATCATCTGTGTATTGGAGACAGGTAGAGTGGGGCGGCTGGCTGGCTCAGTCAGTGGAGCTTGTGACTCTTGATCTCGGGTTCGAGCCCCACGTTGGGTGTAGAGATTACTAAAATAAAATAAAATAAAATAAAATCTTGAAAGAAAATAAAGACAGGTAGAGAGCTCTCTTTAATATTGTAGAGCGCCAACAGACCAGCTAATTATTATTGTCTTAATCTCCACCATATAGGGCTCTTGTAATGTTCTCTAAATGTACCTGGCATCTCAAAAAGAAAGGCATGTCTGGGAGGTAAAAGAAGGTCTTTTAAAGTTGGAAGCACACTTAGAGGAAGTGATTGGAACAGGGTGCACCATTCTGCTCCTCTCGCTCCCAGGATGCTCTGTTCAGGTGAAGGGAAGGGCCAAACAAACAGCACTCCCGTTCCTGCCAGATGGCCCTAGTCACTGCTCTGGCTCTGCCAAGGGCTGGGCCCCTGCTATAGAGTCTGCAGAGCTGAAAGCTGAATACAGAATACTTTTCTGTGCCTCTTGCCTGTGGAGCAGACTTGTCTGGCCCAGATCACACTTGAATAGATGAAAAGAATCCGTTTTTGCCTTGGCCAGAGGCCTGCCGTGGGGGCCACAAAGGCGCTTATAGGCACACTGGAGTGGAAGGGCAGCAAAGACAGAGGAGAGAAGACTTAGGAGATTTTAAGAAGAAATAAACAAATCCTCCAGAACATTTCCAGCTGATGTAGATTATGAGATATTTCAATGGCCCCTTTGCTCTCATTTGGAAAAATGAAAATTGCGAGGAAACTAGTTATAGCCTCTTGTGGTTTCACTCCAATCTTGTCTCCCAACCTTTTTAAGGAAATCTAGGTAAAAAGAAAATTATAGCCTCTCGAGGTGGGACCCTGGGAGATGAGAAAACATATGGTGAACAAGATGGATTTCTCCCCTGGAAGCTTGATCCAGGAATTCAAGGGTTTAACAAAGTAAGAGAAATGCCAGTTCCTGCATGCTAATAATGTTGGGAAACCTAGCAATGATTTTTTTTTTTTTTTTTTAATCAATGTGCTCTGTTTGGTGGGTCATTGCGAGAAGTAGGCCCTTTGTTTCAAAGTTGTCTTTGGTATAGCTGGAAAGGCAAGTCCTCCTCGCCCCCCTTTTACTGTGGTTAGGACCGATGTAATGGGATTCTCGGAGAAATGACTGTGGCTCATGTTCCTTTCCTGAGTGCTTTGTAGAAGTCAGTTGCAGCGATGTTTAGGGGAGAGCTGTCTGCAGCCCTAAACTGTGCTTGAACAAGGTCCTGAGCTAGTGGGGAAGCTCCACCCTTCTAGTCACCAGACTGACTACGCTTGGCTATTTCCAAATGAGAGGAAACATGTTTTAGGAGAAAAAGTAGTAGGCTCTCAAGACTATCCTGGACTGTCAGGTAGATCCTCATCCACGTTTTTTCCCTCTAATTTATTTCCACGCTTGTATCCTTAATGCTCTTTTCTGGCCTTTGCTTGTGTATAGGGTGGTTTATCTTCCAGGGAGATGCAAACCCCCGTAGCAGCCACACTTGGGATGCATGTTAAAATGCAGACTTCCAGGTCCCACCTCGGAAGCACTGAATCAGAATATCTGGGAGGGAGGAGGAATGTGCATATTTAATGATCTCAAGTTTGAGACAAACTGGGGCTCTGAAGACCCAGAGACCTGATTCCAAACTCCAGCGCTGTCGGTTATTGTGTGATCTCAGCCAAATTACTTAACCTCTGTCTCGGTTCTCTGGGAGGCAAAGCTGGGACAATTATATCTACTTGATATTGTCGTTGCAAATATTAAGTGCGACATTTCTAATTAGTGTTCACAGCTTAGCAGGGAGCAGAGTAAGCCTTCAGTATATGTTACTGATTCTTGGGCTAACATCTCACTAAATGGTAAAGTTCAGAGCCCCCTGGGTGTCTGCAGATCAACTTAACCTTACAGGACCGTCTCCCTTCGCCCTTCAGTAGCCTGGCTTCCCACACCAGCTGCCTTACTAAGCAAAAAAGAGCCAGCTGGTGCAAACCCTTGTCCCATGTGTTTGCCCAGGATAGCTCTTGACCCCACTACTTCCTGCCTTGGTCTTCTTATCTCTCAGACACCTGGCTCTGTTCTCTGGCTTCCATATGTGTTGCTTTGCTCAACTTGGTAGCTTCTTCAGGCTCTTGGACTGTCTTTCATCCACATGCTATCTTTATTTTGGCATTATTCACAGTTTTCTGTAAAAGACTCCCTCCTCCATTCTCCTTCCTGCGGCTCTCCCAGGGGTGTGACTAGGTTCTCCCTCCCCTGTCAGAGGAAGGGAATCCAGACAAACCAACCTGGAAGCCCGAACTCTTTGTGAATAGACACACACAGAGCAGTAGAAAACAATCAGAGTATTTGCTTTAAAATACTGGCCTCCTGCAGTTAGAGCTTTTGGTCTGTCCTCCATTTTATGAAAGCTTTTGTATTTCCTTATAAACCCCCTTCCACGCTTTTGCCTTTCAAAGCTGAAAAGTGGGTTTGTGCTGAACCTTTTCAGGAAGGAAGGTGTGCTCACTAGGGTGTGTGAGAACAATAAAAAGCATTTTGAGCATGACAGCTTCCAACTCAAGGAGCTGGTTATTAACTGCTCAAAACTTGAAATGCCAAATATGTGTGAGTGGGTGGTTATGATTCCTTTCTCTCCCTCTCTTCCTCTCATCTTTTCTCCTTCTCCCTCCAACTCAGTTCTTGAACTTGTTAGCTTCAGCCCTTGGGTACTCTTCCCAGGAGAGCAGTACAGAAAAGAAACATCTCCAGCCTTGTTGTCCTTCCTTAACCGTTGAGTGAAAATACAAGCAGTGAAAATACGGAGTCATAATGTATGAATCTCAAAACACCAAAGATTTTCATTTTTTTTTTATTTGACGGAAAGAACTTATTTGACGGAGAGAAAGAGAGAGAGAGAAAGAAAGCACACAAGCAGGGGGAGCTGCAGGCAGAGGGAGAAGCAGGCTACCTGCTGAGCAGGGAGCCTGATGTGGGACTCAATCTCACGACTCTGCGATCATGACCTGAGCCAAAGGACAGATGCTTAACCAACTGAGCCACCCAGGCAACCCATTCTTTTTTTTTTTTTTTTTTTAAGATTTTATTTATTTATTTATTTGAGAGACAGAGTGATAGAGCACAGGGAGAAGCAGCAGAAGGAGAGAAGGAGAGGGAGGTTCCCCACTGAGCAGGGAGCCCCAAGTGGGGCTCGCTCCCAGGACCCTGAGATCATGACCTGAACCAAAGACAGACGCTTTACCCACTGAGCCACCCAGGCACCCCTAAACTAATTCATTCTTATACCTTGGTTATGGAAGGAGCTGGAAAATATTACTGTCCTTGGTGTTTAGGTGTGGGATTAGAGGAGTGGAAGCCTTTAGTAATTTCCCCAAGGTTGCTCTGTGAGTCTCAGTGGAAACAAAACTTTAGTAACAGCAGCAATTAGTACGTCTTAAATACCTGGCAGCCCTTGGCATAGCTGACCTTCTATCTCTAGAGATGGATCTCTGTCTCACTTCCTCTCTCACACACGCACATGCACACACATTGCATAGAAACAGGAACTTCACTTCTCCTTTGGCTCTGTCTTTTACAGAGTAACCAGTGAAGTTTGATGACACACCTCAGAGACACACTTATTGGGATTAAGAAAGTCCTGGATGTGTGAATAACAAAAACCCTGTATCACCCCTTTGGGATTAGATGGAAGCACACCCAAATCCCAGAGACCACCGATCATAGTTACACTGCTTGCAAGCGATACAAAAATTGAGGTCTTAGTAAGATTACTTCAGTGACTATGCAGTAATCAAGATAGTTTATAAGACAGATTTATATTTATAGGAAAATCAAACAATCATAAAATTAATGGGTATCTGGATCAGGCATTGAGGGAATAAGCTAAGGCTGTGTGTATTTCCTCTAATAAACTAAATTTAGGCAGTAATTAGTACCAGACAGCATTGCCTGTGTTTCCAACTGCTCCAGGATTTTGGTCAATTATAAAAGTATAACCATTCTACCAGAATATGCATGAACTTTGGAACTTTTCTGGTTTGATCAGTCAAGACCTAATCCTAGAACCCGTCTTTGAGACCCTTTCAGGACTTTCCAAGGAAAAATGGAAAATCTGTGTCAGATAGTGTTTAAGGAACACCCTGCTGGGGGTCCTCCCTTTTTTACTAAACAAAACCCTTAAGCCAAAGGGTTGATGCACTGAGCATGGAATTCCAGGTATCAGCTGCTAGGTGAAGAAAGACTTCTGATTCTCCCAAGTCCCTGATATGCATGCTTGCTTAGCAAGGGTGACCCACTAGCTATCACTAATTAGAGCAAAAAACACTCCCAGCACTAGAACTGTCCAAAAAGAGGAGAATTATTAAAAGTACGATGACATGGACATGGATCATATGAAAGCGATGAAGATAAGTAGACATGAAAAATGAAAAGCCTTATTAAGGGAAAAACCAGATTGCACACATTATTTTCAATGTGATGCTGTTTCTGTTAAAATTATATATTAGAATATAATATAAAATATAGAATACAAAATATATATATTAGAAATATATGCCATGTATTTATATATATAAATCTATATTTATATAAAATACATATTTTAGAAAGATATGTAGGCAACATATACCAGAATATTAACAGTAATTATCTCTAAATTATAGGATTATGGATTTTTCCATTTTACTGCCATTTCCAAGTTTTAAAGAAACTTGAATTATTTTATCTGTTTTGAAATTTTTATTTTTTCAGACATAGAACACTACACATAATGTTCATGAATTAAAAAAAAAAAAAACCCTCCCAAACCTACTTTTTATTGAAAAGAAGCATCATGGGCCATGCTGCTTTTTGCTTCCTAAAGTAAGGAGAGATTCGTGAGCAGCTTGGGAATTCATCAATCATTCACATCTCCCATGTTCCAGGTGTCAGGTATAGGGATCTAGGCTAAATAAAGCTGTGTTGCATCCCAGAGCTCCTCCATAGAGAAGACAGGAAATTTCCATGGTGCCAGGCTAGCACGCAGAGTTTCCAGTGGCACAAGGCTATGGTAGCTCCTTTCATTTCACCCTGGACACAGGTGGAATAGCAAGATATTCTTTGAGGAAGGACAGGTTTTATTTCGTCTCTCAGGTTAGCTCATTGGGCTCCTGCTGTTACTGGCCACTCAGACACTTTAAAATTAATTACTGACACAGTTTCCTAAAAGAAAAGTCTGGCATGCAAAAGTACTTTCTGAGAAACAAAGTCACTTCAGCCTGAAGACCAAGTTTAGAGGTCACGCATCAGCAGATAACGGTTTACGTAACTGTTTGTCTTTGTTCCTCTAGCCATATGTGACCTTTCCTCTCCTTCCTGCTGACACTGTCCCCAACAGAAAAATACAATCTGTTTAGCCTGATGTACCTTCCTTCCCTCCTGAGCTTCAGCAGAGAGTAATAATAGCAGCCGCAAGACTGTTACTGAATGTAAATACTTTATTTACTTTTGTATTTAATTTATGCATCTGTCCAGTGTTTGCACAACTGTTTGAATCTACCCCTAGATTAGCCTTTGCTGATTTGATCTCTCTTAAACTCTAAGAATGGAGAAATGGAGGAGACTCCTGGTTCACTCTTCTTTGTCCAACCTCCAACCTGGTACCATATAGATGAGGACTCAATTAAAAAGGATGCTCTGACTGAGAGCTAGTCATCCCCTCCCCCCCTTTTTTTAAGATTTTATTTATTTATTTGACAGAGAGAGATCCCAAGTAGGCAGAGAGGCAGGCAGAGAGAAAAAGAGGGAGAAGAGGCTCCCTGCTGAGCAGAGAGCCTGATGCAGGGCTCGATCCCAGGACCCTGAGACTATAACCTGAGCAGAAGGCAGAGGCTTTAACCCACTGAGCCATCCAGGCACCCCACTAGCCATCTCCTTAATGCGATCTTTCTCCCTTGGTAAAAGGAAGGGCCCAAATTTCCCGACCTGTTGAGAAGAAATATGAGGGTTGACTTGGTTTTTCCTATAAAAGGATACATGGTAGAATCAAGGTGATGGTGAGGAGGTTGGTCTCTTCCCACAAAACGGTACCAGAGGATTTGGGCAAGGGTAGGGTATGAAAACTAGCCCGGAAGCAGGGCTGGGACATGTGGAATGGGTTGGGATGGAACACTTGCTCTCTTATTGAGGCTTCCTGCCTGTCAAAAAATACCAGGTAAGGACTGGGAATGTGAAATCCCAATAGTTTGACTAATCAATGTACGAGAGCTGAGCTTGGGACACAGCGCTGGAATGTGGGTTTGTTTTTGACGTTGTCTTTTTGATGTGGGGAAGGTCATGGCCATTTGGACACTAGGTATGGATACTGGAGGCAGTGGAGGGAAATGCAAATGCAGGGACCACTGGTCTATCCTCCAGTTGCAGAGGGGAAGAATGTGGGGGAAATGCTGCTTTTCTGTTTAGATGCGCTTTCTCCAGCAATGTACAGATAATACATTCTTTAAAAAAATTTTTTTAAAGGTTTTATTTATTTATTTGACAGAGAGATCACAAGTAGGCAGAGAGGCAGGCAGAGAGAGAGAGAGGGAAGCAGGTTCCCTGCCAAGCAGAGCTGAAGGCAGAGGCTTAACCCACTGAGCCACCCCATGCTCCCCTACCAGATAATATATTCTTAAAGAACAATCGCTTCCAATTTCAACATACATTTATTGAAAAAGAGATGCCTTTCATTGAAAAAAAAAAAAGGATAATAAAGTGTAGGTTGGATGTTAGTCAGAATCCAAATCTCTGTGCCTCAGTTTCTCTGAAAGTTAATACTGCCTCATACCTGTGGAGAAAGCCTTAGGTCTGCTGTTGAAGGGTATTCCACAAAGCATGGAAAATGCTGAATTACCTAAACTATAATTTTCTCAGCTGCTTGACCCTTTTCTCTCACTACTGTAGTCCTTTTTAACAAAGTATTCTGTAGTCATGAGTAAAATGGTTGCTGTTGCTTTTTGGTTAAAATCCATCAGGAACTAAAGAGAAATACTTTTTAAATTAGATCATGACCCAGAAAAGGAGTGAACTAGTAAGTCTGTTATCAGCTCTGCTTGGGATTGGCCTTTTACACCACTCTGAGGAGCACTGTTGTTTATTTTCATCATGAAATACATAAGAGAAAAAATTGAGTGGAGAAGAGGGGACTAATATTTTGATAGGGTAGTTTTATTGTTTTGTCTGATGTATTATGACCCCAAAACATCTACCTTCCCAAAACCAGGGATTGTCCCTATTTAAAGTTAAGCACAAAATAACTTCCAAGGCCAAGTGCAAGGGATTTAAAAATAATAATAATAAAATGGCATTTTGGATTATCTACTACAGTTCTTCCCAAGTTGCCCGGGAAACGTAGCGTCTGAGTTTCAGAATCATAGGTAACTTCTCAGCCAACATGTATTTTGAACATAGCAGGAAAACACAGATGTTTTAGACCTTCTGAGATGCATTAATTTCTGGAAACTGGAAACGGTAAAAGACAAAGTCGTGGGAGGGGGGAGTTGCAGGGAGCACCCTGGGAACGCAGCAGCCCTGAAGTTGAATGACCTCTCTTTGATCTCTCACTTTCCCAAGTCATTTTCCCATGCACTTCCTCAACACTGGTTTCAGTTCTTTAGATCTAATAAAAGGCTCTGGGGTTGGGAGCGTCACCCAGCAGCTGAGTGGAGTGCTGATTCAGCCAGAGCTCTGAAGGAGGGGTAGAGTGCTCAGTGTGTTTACAGTGAAGAGTGTGTGTGTGTGTGTGTGTGTGTGTGTGTGTGTTCTCATGAGGAATAGCAGCATCTCATCACCCTCACTGCTGGCCCAGCCACCAAGAGGAGATTTATCTTCCTCCAAGCCACTTAAATTAAACATACGCTTTAAATAAAGCAGCCTGTTTGCTGGGAAAACACAGCTTCAAAGTTCTCCAGACCTGATTTCCCTTCCAAACATTTTGCTGCCCCTTAAGGATCCTGCATATAGAAATGGTATAGCTGCCTCGTTGTTAATTCTTTCATGAGCCTCTACGTAATTTTGCTGGCTAAAAAGCAGAATGAATACTTTATTCAACAGCTTACATTTCATTGTGATTCCTTTCATTTCCTGATCTCAGCTCACATCTGACTATGAAATGGAATCTCGGTGGCTCATGATAGTGCCAAGTGTAGAGCTCAGGCAGTGGGTTGCTCTGATACTTTGGAACACTTTTTTTCTGATCATTTTAGAAATGCTGAGTGTTTTTTTTTTTTTTTGAGTCTTCAGTTGTATTTCAAAATTGGACTGATTTCTGCCTCATTTTCAAAATATTACACAAAGAACTTGGGGAGGCCTATTAGTCACTGTCAATTTCCAAATGTCCTTTTTTCCCCAAAGCATTTTCAGAATAATCAAACTATTCTGCTTTTACGACCCAACTAAAGAACAAAGTGAGCAGGCCCATTTCACAGATGGAAACACGGAGATGTCATCAACTTGCTCAAAGTTACAGAGTGGACAAGATAGGAAAATGACAGCAAGAAGTAGCGTCTGCTAACATTTACCTCATTTCTTCCCAAGGTGGTGTTTATTTTAGTTCGGAATGAGAAGACATTTCATATAACTTGGCTTTAATTTTCTGTTTCTTTAAAATAGCAAAACCTAATTACAATGTTAGAATATGATTTTGCCTTATAGGCACTAAATCCCTCACTCGCTATGTATCCCTCACTGCCGAATCTTGATGTTTTCTTAGATTTCTGATGTAATTTGTTTTTATTTGATTTGCAGTAAATTACAAATTATATAATTTCATAATCTGCAGTTGTTCCCATTTGTAAAAAGTGTAAAGATACATCCATAGCAATAACTAAACCAGAAAATCAGTGAGCACATAGATCCTGTACTCTGACAGTACAGAATTTTTGCATTTGTTTGGCGATGTGGATACAGTCTTGAATAAACAAAGTACTTGACCTCATGGAGCTTTCATTTTGGTAAGAGAAGCAAATAAACAGTTACAAAACATAATCATGTACGTGATCTTTTTACCCCCACCCCCCCAAAAAAAGCAGAGTAAGGGGATAGAGAAAGCAAACTTATTGAGATAGTAGTTGAAAAGTTTCCTTTAAGGGGCACCTGGGTGGCTCAGTGGGTTAACCCCTGCCTTCTGCCAGGTCATGATTCCAGGGTCCTGGGATCGAGCCCTGTATCGAGCTCCCTGCTAGGTGGGAAAGCCTGATTCTCCTTCCCCTACTCCCTTTGGCTATGTTCCCTCTCTCCCTGTGTCTTTCTCTGTCAAATAAATAAATAAAATCTTAAAAAGAAAAAAAAAAGAAAAGGTTACTTTAAAAGAAGGGAAGTGGCACTTGCTGATTTAAGAACAGCTGGAGGGGGACGCCTGGGTGGCTCAGTTGGTTGAGCCGGTTGAGCTGCTGCCTTCAGCTCAGGTCATAGGGTCCTGGAATCGAGTTCTGCATAGAGATCCTTGCTCTGCAGGGAACCTGGTTCTCTCTCTGCCTCTGCCTGCCACTCTGCCTGCCTGTGTGCACTCTCTCTCGTGCGCTCAGTCTCTCTCTGACAAATAAATAAATAAATAAAATCTCAAAAAAAAAAAAAAAAAAGGACAGCTGGAGGCTGGTCTCCTAGGGGCAAAGTGAATGTTAAGAAGGCAAGACTGGTGAGACACCTGGCTGGTAGAGAATGTGACTCTTTGTCTGGGGGTGTGTTTGAGCCCAACGTTGAGTGTAGAGGTCACTTAAAAAAAAAAAAAAGACAAGACTAGAGAGGTGCATGGGTGCTAAGTGGATGGGAAGACAAGGGAAGGGCTTTACATTTGATTGTAGTGTGATTAGAATAGAGCACTGGAGACTTTCCAGCAAGGAATCTGATATTATCCTCCAAATATGTGAAAAGAAATACTCTGGTTGCTAAGTTGAGACTAGACCATAGAGGAGAAAAAATGGAAACAGGAGACCGGTTAGTGACCCAGGAGAGAGCTTATGGGGGGGGGCAGATGTGGGTGTTCAACAGGGAGTAAAGAGACTGAATTCAGTATATGTTTTGAAGGTGGAACTTGGATTTGCTGCTGAAATGAAAGCCGTGTTTGAGAGAAGAGATGTTTTTATCATGAGAGGGGAAAGACTTGAAGGAAGCCACTTTGAGGGTTTTGTTTTGTTTTGTTTTTGATTTTGTAGGCTCTATGTCCAACATGGGGCTCAAACTCATGATTCTGAGATCAAGAGTGGCTTGCTCTATCAACTGAGCTGGTCAGGTGCCCCAGTTTTGTTTTTAATGTAGAAAATGTAGAGCTCTGAGTTGGATACATTCAGTTTGAGCTATCCAAGTGGAGATGACACGTAGGCAGCTGGATATATGAGCCTGGAGTGCTGGGGAGAGGTCAGGGTTAAAGATATACATCAGTGTATGAGGCTATTTAAAGCCAAAGGCTGGAGGAGACTGCCCTGGGAAGGAGTATAGAAAGGGATTAGAAAAGCCCAAGGTCAGAGCCCCGGGCGCAGCCAACATTTAGAATCCTGGAAGAGGAGAAGGCCTCAATGGGAGAGACAGCAAAGGAGCTACCAGCAGGCTGAATGATTCAAAGCAGACATGTAGAGGTGCAGCTGGTGTTAAGGTTCAAAGACTGAAAAACACAATCTTTGTGGGGGAACAACCAGAAGTCCTAAATGATTGTGATAGAAGCTAATGTGAACCAAAATGTGACCAGGAGAGGACAGGAGATGCAACGTTTATCATTTCAATGCATGCCCCCAGGGATGTGTCACATTCTCCAAATAGGACTGCGGACTACTTTCTAAGATGTTGCTCAATAGTAGCTTTTTGTTGCAAAGGGCTCTCTGTTTAAGAGAGGCTACTCCAGGGGCATCTGTAAGCGTTAGGAGAAAGAGACACAGAGAACACATCTTTTCAAATATCTATTTTGTTGTCTTGCTTTACAGAGACACTTTATGGAGCTGGACCAAAAACAAAAAACAAACAAACAAACAAACAAACAAGGTAATGTCAAAATGTCACTTTGGGAGAAGTCTATATTAAACCTTGCCCACTTTCAGCAACTCGTATTTCTCAAGGCAGCTGCTGAGCATTCTATCTGGAGATGAATAAGCTTCCCCCCACCCGCTTTGCTCCATTCCCAGGCTCTGTCTATACTCTAAACTCAAGGTTAGGTGTTGCAGTTGTCTGTGTGGCTGCCTTCCTCGCTGGCTCTGTTTATCTGCGCCATGACGCTGCTTCAGTGCCTGGAGGGGACTGCAGGGCAACAGATCAGAGATGCCAGGAGCGAGCCCAGATGCTTCTGCCTGGGAGATGACAGTGCCAGGCTGAGGGCTCCAACAGCTTCAGAGGGAGGGCAGATTTGCCTTGCTTTTTCCCTCTCTTGCCCCTCACCTCGGGAATATTCACTCAAACCATAACAAATGCAGCTACTTGACATTACATAACAAATATTAACATATTTTACACGAAGACAAGCTTTTGCTATTCTAGGTGATATTGCAATTTGGGGGGCATACATGTATTGAATCACTAAAGGTGTTATTAGGACAGAGGTAATTGGTTACAAACATGTGAAACACATGAAACATGTGAAACACAGATGGCTGCAGAGTGGCCCAGAAATCATAATCTTCAGTTTATCTGCAGGTTTAGCAATAATAACTGCTATTCATAGGATATTTGAATGTTTCTTTCCAAGGAGAGGGAGTGCTGACTCAGAATAAAAAGTAAGGGGCATCAGCACCCTTAAGCTTGCTCAAACATCTCTGACATTTGGAATACACATATGGAATCCATTTGTTCTTTCTCTGAACTCGATATAATAGCAACAGGGGGAAAGTTACCAAAATGTTTTGAGACTCTGAAATAAAAAGTCATCCAATGCACACATAAATCCTAGCTCCTTTCTATATTATTCACCTTCTCCACTGGTTGAGCATAGCACTTAACATTCAGCCACTGCAGCTCAATTTTGGGGTGGGATGGCAAAACTGTGGGACATGAAAGCCTTCAAAAAGAATGCAGGATGTCACTATTGTAGTTGAGGGTAGGCAAGGGACTAGAGTCTTGGGCAAAACTTGCTTCCCATGCTGACTTGGTTTATTGTCCCGTACTGGCTTCCTCTTGACATCACAGGAAGTTTTGTGTTTAATGCTCACCAGTACAGGGAACAACACAAGTTACTGAATCCCTCTTTGCATACATGTCCCTCTATCCAGAGGTGGCTCCCTGTGGCCAAAAGAAAAGCCCCGGAGCTGTTGCAGTTTGGAGAAAGAGTAATTTTTAAACTGTGGGTTTGTGTTGAAATTAAGCTCTCCTGTTTTCATGATTTACTGTAGGAAAGTATCTACCTTAGGGAAGTATCTACCTTAGGAAGTATCCATTAAGACTGTTAAGGATCCTAAGTGTACCTGTTTCCAGCAGGTGGCTAGGATACTAGGATATAATTTATTTGAAGTAGGCTTTTTAAAATGTTTGCATCCCAGTTTTCCCCCATATAAATCTTCTCATTCTATCCCTTTTGTTCTCTGCCAGAAGATACCCAGAATCTTGACCTTGAAAGAAACTTTGGTTATTTTTTAAAAAAGATTTTATTTACTTATTTAATGAAAGAGAGAGAGAGAGTGCGAGCACAAACAGGGGGAGGGGCAGAGCGAGAGGGAGAAGGACAAGCAGACTTCCCACTGATCTGGGAAGCAGACCCTGGGGTTGTGACTCAATCCGAGGACTCCAAGGTCAAAACCAAAGCCTAAGTGAGACACTTAATTGACTGAGCCACCCAGGCGCCCCTAAGGAAAACTTTGGTTACACTGAAACTGGCAAGAGTGGGATTATTCAGCCTGTTCACTCCCTAATTTCTCCCCAGGATGTGTAGAAATCTTGTTTCATGGACATGCCCTTGGAATTCTGCTAATTGCGGTCAAGGCCACGTTTTATATTCAATGGCACTCACTGAAATGACTGAATGCTGAGTGGACCCGTATCACTGCAGTGACATTAGACGATGCGGTATCTGGCATCTGTAGGTCTGAAGACTAAGAGTTAAATTATGTAGGCTTACCGCCCCCCTCCCCAACATTTAGATACTAAATGAATCAGAAGTGAAAGGTACATATATAAAAGAAAACGAAAATAGAACGGTAGAATGTCAAGATATATTCTGTTACACAGATGGTTATTGCAGGTGCATGTTCTACTCAGTCTCTGGAGGCTGAACAAAAGGAATTTGGGGTGTAGGGGGCGGAAACCAAGAGCAGGGCCGTCCACAGGCAGGGGCTTCCCTGCGAGCTCCTTCACTTTCTCCAAAACCGCTTTTCAGTCTAGCCATGCACCTCCGGGATTACTACTCTCTCACCCTTGCTTGTCCTTCCTCTCCCCTGACATGTCACTTCCAATCTTCTGGTCCATAACTCTGAAGAAACCAACTGAAGGAACTTTCGGGCCTCCGATTCCCCATAATAACCGATGCGAGCTGGTTTTAGAGCAAATGCGCCAGAGCTGGAGCGGCGAGGATCTTCCTGACTTGAGGCAACGCCCCCTCTCCTCCCCCGCGCGGTGACAGTATTCTGGGGTCAGTTGGGGGTGGAGAGGAGCCACTGCCGTAGTCTCGGAGGATGTCTCTTCCTGGTGTTCCTGCTGCTGCGGCAGGTTTTTTATTTTCGCACCGCAGCACAATGCAGGAGCCCAGGCAACAGACTACGCCCGAATCCCCAGGGCAGCAAGCATCTCAGCCCCCTTCCTGCTCCCCGCCGGCCCTCGCGCCCCCGGGGAAGACTAGCCACGCTCCCTTCGCTGCCCCCCACCTCAAACCCCCCTCCCCGCAATGCACGTGCGCTCGCGGGACAACAGCAGGCGAGGCCTGGGCGCGCCCCCGCCGCCCTCGGCCGCGCGCGCGCTCCGCCCGCCCTCCTCGCGCGTGCTCGTGCCCGCAGCCGCGGCGGCGCGCCTCTTCTCCCCGCTGCGGGCGTCGCGGGTGCAGGAGGAGGCGGAGCGGAGGAGGCGGAGGCTGGGCCGGCGGCGGGCTCCGGCAGGGCGCGCCCCGAAGGCGTCGGGGTGGGGGTCTCGGGCACCGCAGGACCGCGTCCCCGGGGCCGACTGCGCCGGGGGAGGGCGAGCGCGGTCGTGTCGGAGGTGGGGACTCTGAGGCCGCGGCCCGGAGCCCGGCGTCCCCGCCCCCGAGCCTGACGGGGCGGCGAGGCGGGATGAGGCGCTGGCGCGGGGGGCTCCCGGCCGAGCCCCCGCGGCTGCCCTCGGCGGCCAGGCGCTAGGCTCGGCGGCGCGGGCGGTGCTCGGCGGCGGCGGCGGCGAGGAGGAGGAGGAGGGCGTCGGGCCCGGCGCCCGCGGAGGGCAGACACGGAGCGGCGAGCGGGTCGCAGCGACGCCGCGGCGGCGCGGCGGGGCCGCGGGGCTCGGTAAGGCGGGGGCCGCGGGAGGGCCGGGGGCTCCGGTGACGTGGGCAGGCGCCGCAGGGAAGGCTGCGGGGGCCTTGCTTTCCTTTTTAGAAGAATTCTTATTAAAGTAAAGGTTCCGGATCGAATGTTCTTGGAAGACCATCTCGGGTTTCCCCCGTACCACCCCCACCCCCATCCCCGCCGGACTCATTTCTCCAGCCTCCCCGGGTGGACCGCGCTCCGGGCGGACCGCCTCCCGCGCTCGCATCTCCAGTTTCCCCACGGCCTGGATTGACCAGGGATTCGGACGGATTTCTGGCCTGCTGCAGTGCTTCGCGCCTGAGGCTCAAGTCAGGCAAGAGCCGTGACTCCCAGGGAATGGCCGAGTGGGGGCTCTGGGGACACTGGCGCTCCCAGAGGAGCCGCCGCTCGAGCGTTACCCTCCGCTGCCCACAGGCGACCTCGCGGTGCCCGCCTCCTGGTGAGCGTGGAGCTGGCCGGGCGAACCGTCTCTGCTCGCAGGACTCCCTTGGAGTTTTCCCTCTCATCTTTCTAATTGGCTGAAGTTGCCGTTGCATATTGGACGGTACCAGAGACTTTGGTGCCCCCCCCCCAGCCCTGAACTCACCCGCCACCCCCTATAGTGCCTTTCTCATTTTGTTGACTTGTGTAAATATTTATGTTAAAGATTTTCGCAAACAGATCGCAAGAAACTGTAGGGAGAGAAAGTCAAACCTGATTTCTTAGCTTTAGTCTACTTCTGGACCCTTGATAACTTCACCTTCTGTTGCTGGAGCTTTAAGAAGGTGGAGGGAGAGGACTCACAGCAGGATGCTTGGGATGCAGTTTAATAGTTATCTTTTAGGAAATAGAATTTGGATAATTATGATTTTGATTCGCGTGCAGAATTGCAATCTGCTTTAAAGTGCTTCGGGCACTGCATGATGCTACATGGATAACTGGCAGCTGGGCCACATCGAATTGTTGTCAGCATCTCTTTTATTTTCCATTCTTTCAGAGTTTTATTTGGCACAGATTTAGACTTTTTAAGTCAGTCTGAATGGAAATAACTTCTGATACACGGGTTGCTTTTGTAAACATAGTCTATATTCATATTTCTGTTGGAGGAAGAAGAAGCATGTGGTACTAGAGTACAGTGGTTATGAGAGTCCAGAAAGTGTGCTAGCTTGATTCAGTAATAAGAGCTGTAATATTTTTGGGTACTGATGGTTATGATTCATTAATGTATGTTCTCTTATTGGTTAACTTGAAGTCCAACTCGGAATCTTGATATTTGCTTTTTGGACTCGAGAGTGAAGGAAATAGATGCTTAATTGCTGCTTCCACATGACGTCAAAGTTTTTCAAGTACTCATTGGTATAAATCTTTTTAAATAGGGCTATTTGTGAAGATGAGGGATTATGGTGTTCTGATTTCCATTTTCAGGAATATCTGGAGCCTACTTCATTCCTAAAATTGGATATATGGCGATGCCTTATAGAACAAGTCTCTAGAATGGTGTGAGTTTCGAACTGTGCTCAAACCAGTCATCTTCATACTGTAGTCCTTATAGCAGTTCATGGAATAAAGCAGCACTTTGGACAGAGACTTGTCCAGCCATAGCTGGTGTGGAGGCCCAGTTTACTGCATGGTCTTGCACATTGAGGTGGGCGATAAAGTGTAAGTGGGCCAGAGAGGAGATGTTAGTTGGAAGAACCTTCCTTGGTTATATAACTGTTTTGTTTTCTAGGAGTGACTAGGAAGCAGCCAGGCAGGTTCAACTGTCATTAGAGTCTTTGATGTTGGTTTAAATTCCAGTAGTTCTGTTTCTTTTATTTTCTTTTCCCAACCCCCACATCATTTTCCAGTCATCAGCTGGATGACTTTAATGACAATACATTCGTCTCCACCTCCCATTCTCTTTCTCTTGTTTTCTCTTTAGATGTCTTATTCAGCTGGGTTTTTCCTTTCCAAGCTGGGCCACAGTGTATTGTCTGCACAGTATATATAGGTCCACTGTTGACTGTAAATGCATTTAACAAATGCCAAGGAGTAACACCTGTTTTCTTCAGAAGACTGTGGTAGCAGAAGAAAAATGGAAAACATGAACTAAATATTGTATTTTAAAGATTGTGTAATGTTGTATATAGATAATGGCTAATGTTCTTGAGAGTTTGTAGGATGTAACCTGTTACAACTCTTGTAATCTGATGTCCATGGAAGTAGTTAAGAGACAAGAGGATTTGAAACCAGGTCATGGTTGTAGTTTTGCCATTTAGTAGCTGTGTGGCATGGTTCCCTCTTTGGGCAATTTATTTACATTTCTGAGCTTATTTTCCTTATGTACAAAATGAAGATGAGAAGGCTTGCATTGTCTTTCTTAACAGAGTTGTGAAGGATGAGATGAGAGAAAGAACGTGAAAATGCTTTATAAAATTTGTTATATATGTAAGGTATTAATGGCATTACAAAATTGTTTAAAATATTTTAACATCAATTTTTAAAAATGCACATAGGGATGAGAATGTGTTAGATCTTTTCCTCTTCCATTTTTTTTTTTTTCCTACTTGGAAGATTTTGTGATTTTTTTTCCTCAGGAAATCCATATGTAGTACCTATGGCTTTGGATTTTTTCCTTCTTCTTCTTCTTTTTTTTTTTTTTTAGGATTTTATTTATTTGATGGAGAGTGAGTGAGAGAGAGCACACACACAAGCAGGGGGAGTGGCAGGTAGAGGGAGAGGGAGAAGCAGGCTCCCTACCCCAACAGAGAGCCTGTTCATGTAGGGTTTAATCCCAGGACCCTGGTATCATGACCTGAGCCGAAGGCAGACACTCAACCAACTGAGCCATCCAGACCCTCCTGTAGTTTTGGATTCTTCGGAATTTTTGGCCATTCTGGGATAGGTGTCAAACTTATTGAGACTTTGTGAGTTTCTTTAAAGTACCATTTCAAAATACCAAAAGAGGGGCTCCTGGGTGGCTCAGTTGGTTAGGTGCCTGGCTTTTAATTTTGGCTCAGGTCATGATCTCAGGGTCCTGGATCGAGCCCTCTGTTGGGCTCGTCAGGGAGTCTGTTTGAGGATTCTTTCTCTTTCTCCCTCCCCCCCCAACTCCTGCTAGCACACTTGTCTCTCTAAACAAATAAATAAGTAAATCTTAAAAAAAAAAAAAAAAGACCCACAATGTCAAAGGAGGATACAAGTTAGGATTTATGAAAAGAACTGCTTAGAAAAAAGGTATTTTTTTATTTGTCTGCATTATTTAGTATAGAAGTTGGCAGCATTCACTCAGTAGGCCAAATGTAGCCCATAGCTTTTTTTTTTTTTTAATATTTTATTTATTTATTTGACAGAGAGATCACAAATAGGCAGAGGCAGGCCCCCCGCAGAGCAGAGAGCCCGATGTGGGGCTCGATCCCAGGACTCTGGGATCATGACCTGAGCTGAAGGCAGAGGTTTTAACCCACTGAGCCACCCAGGTGCCCCCCATAGGTTGTTTTTTGTGTGGCCTATGAACTAAGAATGATTTAAAAAAAAAATATTTATTTATTTGAGAGAAAGAGAGTGAGAGAGAGAGTAAGAGAGCATGATCAGGGGGGAAGGGTAGAGAGAGAGGCATACTCCCCGCTGAGCATGGAACCCAATGTAGGACTCGATTTCAGAACCCCGGGATCATGACCAGAGCTGAAGGCAGATGCTTAATTGACTGAGCCATGCAGGCGCCATAGAACTAAGAATGATTTAAAAGTTTTTATTTATTTATTTTTTTAACGAATATTTATTGAGTACCTGTGATTTAAAAATTTTAAATGGAAAAAAATCAAAGAAGAACATTTCATAGCATATATAAGTTGTATGAGATTCATATATCTGTGTCCATAAGTGAAGTTTGACTGGAACACAATTATGCATGCTTGTTTGTGTATTGTCTGTGGCTAAATCAGCTATACAACAGCAAGAGTTCTTGCCACAGAGACATTGTGGCCTGCCAAGCCTGAAATATTTATGATCTGGCCTTTTGTAGAAAAAGTTTGCCAACCTCTGATTTAGGACTTAAAATCTTTTGCTTTACTAGCACAAGCCTTATTTCCTATCAGAGCATTACAGGGGTTAGGACCCCTGTAAGTGTGCTCATTTCTGCTCTGGTATTTACAAACTTTGGACAAACTAATTAACATCTTGGTGTCTGAGGTACCTTCTTAATTGAGAGTAATGGTAGAATCTGTTTTAGAATTTGTAGTGATGATTAAATGATACTTGTCAATACTTAACACAATATAAGCATATAGTAAGCACTCAGTGAGTCATAGATGATGATAATAATGTTGATGATTAAATATGCCTAAAATATTGTAGGTCGCCTTTGCCCCTATATTACAGAGTTGTTTTCTTGAGTGGTATTCTACTTGTTACTGAATTTTCTCCTTACTGAAACTATTAGTTAGCAACTGATAATTGGAATAATTTGAGAAATTTCCCATAAATTATACTATGTTTTTATTAATCACTTGCTTATTTAGATGGTTAAAGTGATTGAAAAGAAAATTCTGCTCTATTTTTTGGAGATCCTGGTTCTTAACCATTCCCTGTTACTGTTCTATGTTTGCACACAATTTAAATACCATTTCTAATTTGGAACTGGTATTTTTTTTACTCCCTTTTTTTTCTTAAGAAAGATATCTGAGAAAAACCTATTTTAATGAGGCCAGCGTGTTAGATAACTTTCCTTGCATGTATATGACACTCTGAATTTCCCTTATGATTTGCATTAGCATCTTTGTAACATCTTCAGAGTTGAAATAATAAAACAATATTTTTTCCTAAAGGTGGACCTAGTATACTTTCTAGAGGCTTTGATATTAAGCTGCTTTTTGAAGTATTTGGTTTAAATTATCTTACAACTGAGAAATTGGATGTGCTTCTCATCTTCAAGTGCTGGTTTATTTAACATGAATACTAAATTAAGAGTGAGCAAATAAAGGTCATTGTTCTAACGGAGTTAAACAGAACAGAATTGGGGTCATTGTAGCTCTTGCATTCCTGCAAATGGAGAAGTTTCTGCCTCAGATGATGCTTAAGTGCAGTTGGATGATCCAAGGGAGATAAGGGAGAACATTAATGTTCCCGCACTGTCCTTGGTAGAACAGGGGGTAGAAGCAGAAGGGCCCTCCGGTAAAACCATAGAGAAGCAGTATCTGGAAAATTGAAGTGCAGGCTTCTAATTGTAGCACCTAAAAAAAAAGTAGAAACCTAAAGAAGACCCAGTGTCATGAGGAGATTAATATTTGCTCTTGAGGTTAAAACAAAGAAACCAACCAGACATTATCTAGAGAGATGAAGTTTGAGAGTGAATATTCCCCCAAGTAAGTAAAAAGTAGAGATTTGGTAAAATGCATGTTTATAGTTTCACAGTATACCTTGACAAGGGGGTCTTCTCTAGTAGAGAAAGGAGAACAATCTTAGGACAGGTTAAAAGGAAATGAGAAATGAGGTGTTTGGTTTAATTTCTCCTAACGAACATATGAACGAGAATGCTCAGAGTGGAAGTAGAATTCTGGTTTTCAGAGAGAGCCTATTTGGCTTACAGTCATATATCCATTTACTACCTTATTTTATCTTTGGATTATAATGTACATTAATATTGGAGGTTGCGGAGATGGAAATCATTGAGAGCAAAAGCATGTGGGACTTATGTATTATGAGTGTTATGGTATGTTTACATTGTCTCTATCAGAAAAAAAAAGTGCCCTACTCTGGGTAAGAATGCTAGAGTAGGTATGCTGTTTCTCTATCTTTAATTAGTAAAATCTCTATTATCTGGGGTTCTGTCTTAATAATCTTGGATAAGGCTTGATCTTGACTTCATTGTTTTAATTCCCTCGTGTGTAGAATGGAGAACCCCACAGTCCTAACCCCATTGTTTTATATCCAATGGCCTTCCCAGATTCAGTAACAACGCTGGCTCCAGTAAGATGAGGGAAACCAGATCTTTTTTTATCAATGAACTGAAAAGTATCCATTGAGTACGTACTGTGTATTTTGCACCATACTAGATGCAGTGGAGAATAGATATTTAAAAAGGTGGTATTGAGTCTCTACTCTCAGGAAGTATCATTTCATTGGGAAGATAACTCTATTATGAAAAAGAATATTATAAAAGAGTTGGCAAAAGGAGAGGGGGGATGATCCTTGATGTGGCAGTTTGAGGACTTGTGATGTACTGTGGGAAAGGATACTTAGTGGCCTTGAACATTTGTAAAATGAGCCTAGTGGACTCCCTTCAGCTCTGAAATTTCCTCATATTTTCTCTGACAGAGCAGCAGCTCTCTGAATCAGCTCTCAGGAGACAACCCATTTGACTGCTTAGTTCAGGCCAGATTTTTACACTCATTCTGTGTAATAGCTTGATTTACTAGAAGCTGGGAAAGGGTTACTTAAATTTCCTGGAAATGCATTCAGAGGACAACCTTTCTCATGAAAAGTCAAGCATTTGAGAAGTGGCAAGACACAAGTGTCCCTGCTTCTGAGGCAGTAAATTTGTGTCTTGGAACTCAATCATTTTTGCTTTCTTAAGGTCTTCACTTCTGCATTATTTTCTCTTGTAAGTTATTCTCTTATTGGATCACCTCTTTTTTGTACACTGACATGCCTTACATTACTTGGAGCAGTGATGGTTAATCATTCACCAAGTGACATTTTCTGCACCTTCCTTTTAGTAATAGGACCCTCAGGGTTTATCTGGGCACACGGCCACCCAACTAGACTACATTTTCGCGACCTTCCCTTACAGCTACGTGTGACCATGTGATGAAATTTCGGCTAAATGGATGTGACCAGAAGTAATGTGTGTGATCTGGGTCATGGCTTTAGAAAAGAAGCTGTTGCTTTCTGTTCCTTTTCTCCCCCTTTGGCTGAGGATGGTATAGTTAGTGCTGGTGCGTATTATTCAACCTTACAGGTGAGAGCAGCATTTTAGTGGGAGAAGGATCCTTGGATGGTCTTATGGAGCTTAGTCACCTGCTAGCAATTAACTGGTCATTTATCTTCAGATGGTTAAGTGAGAGGAATAAAATTCTATCTTGTTTGAACAACTAATATATTAACTGAATGAATAATTTCTCTTACACTACCTTTCCTTTACCTTATGATTTCCTTTAGCTGTTGACCAATTTCTTTGGTCCTTTTGCAGTAACAGTTGTTTATATGTCCATGTCCTCTTCCTCATCATTCTTCTCTTCTTTAGCCTGATTCGTTTGAGCTCTTGTTCCAGTATGCTACTGAAATTTTTTTTTCCCCCAGTTTTATTGAGAAATAATTGACATCACTATATAAGTTTAAGCTTAAACATATAGCATGATGTTTTGATTTATGTATGCTGTGAAATGATTGCCATAAGAGGTTCAGCTAACATTCATCTTCCCTTACAGTTATAATAACAAGAAAATAACAAAACTTCTTCTTGTAATGAGAATTCTTAGGAATTGCTGTCTTAACACCTTTCCTGTATATCCTACAGCAGTATTAGCTAACTTCATCAGGTTGTACATGACATCCCTAGTACCTGTTTATCTTATAACTGGAAGTTAATACCTTTGGACCACCTTCCTCCAATTTCCCCTTCTCCCCATTCCCACCTCTGGTGAACAAAAATCTCTTTTTCTGTGAGTTTGGGGTTTTTAAATATAATCTAATTTTTCTAAGATTTTTGCATGTAAGTGAGATCATAGAGTATTTGTCTTTCTCTGTCTGACTTATTTCACTTAGCATAATGCCTTCAAGGTCCATCCATGTTGTTGCCACTGGGAGATTTTCTTCTTGTTGTTTAATGGGTGAATAATACTGCATTGTGTATATATCACAGCTTTTTTTATCCATTCATCTACTGATGGACACTTATAGTTGTTTCCATGTCTTAGCTATTATAAATAATGCTGCAGTGAATGTGGGGGTACAGATATCTTTTCCAGTCAGTGTTTTTGTTACCTTTGGATCTGTTCCCAGAAGTGGAATTGCTGGATCATATGATGCAGCATATGGGAGTACTATTTTTATTTTTTTGAGGATCCTCCATACTGGTTTTCATAATGGCTGTACCATTAGTCCCAAGAGTGCACAAGGATTGTCTTTTCTCCACACCTATGCCAGCATTTGTTATCTCTTGTCTTTTTGGTGATGGCTGTTTGAACATGTGTGAGGTGAGATCTCATGTGTGTGTGGTTTTAATTTGTATTCCCTAATGACTACTGATTTTGAACATCTGTTCATGTATTTGTTGGCCTTTTTGTATATCGTCTTTGGAGAAATGTCTGTTCAGGGACTTGGCCCATTTTTTAACTGGGTTGGTTATTTATTTATTTATTTGCTGTTGAGTTGTAGGAGCTCTTTGTATGTTTTGGGTCTTATCTCCTTATTAGATATGTGGTTTGTAAATACATTTTTCCATTCTGTACATTGTCTTCACTTTGATGGCTTCTTTTGCTGTGCAGAGGCTTTATTTTGTTGTAGTCCCACTTGTTTATTTTTTATTTTGTTGCTTGTCCTTTAGATGACCATGGTGACTATAGCTTTATAGTATAGCTTGAAATCAGGAATTGCGAGGCCTCCTTTTTTATTCTTCTTTTGTAGGATTTCTTTGGCTATTTGGGATCTTTTATGGTTTTGTATAGATTTCAGGAGTGTTTTGTCTACTACTGTAAAACATGCCTTTGGAATCTTGATAAGGATTGAATTGAATCTAAAAATGGCTTTTGGAAGTATTGATATTTTAACAGCCTTAATTCTTCCAGTCCATGGACATGGGCTAACTTCCCCTTTTTATTTGTGTCTTTAATTTCTTTCATCAATGTCTTGTAAGTTTTCAATGTAGAGATCTTTCACCTTCTTATTAAATTTATGTGTAAATATTTTATTGTTTTTGATGTTATTGTAAGTGGAATTGATTTCTTTATTTCTGTCAGAGATTTTGTTAGTGTATAGAAACACACTGATTTTTGTATAATGATTTTGTACCCTGCTGCTTTACTGAATTCATTGATTAGATCTCATAGTTTTTGACTAAGTCTTTAAGGTTTTCTAAATATAAAATCATATCATCTGCAGGTAATGACAAATTTACTTCTTCTTTTCTAACTCTGATACCTTGTTTTCTTTCTTTCTTTCCTTTTTTTTTTTTTTTTTTTTTTTTGGCTGATTGCTCGAATTAGTACTTCTGGTAGTAATGTGTTGAAAAGGAGTGGTGAGAGTGGACACCTCTTATTCCTGATCTTAGAGAAAAAGCTTTCATCCTTTCACCATTGAGTGTGAGTTAACTGTGGGCTTGTCATATATAGCCTTTATTATGTTGAGGTATGCTCCTTCTGTGCCTAATATCTTAAGAGGGTTTTTTTTTTTTTTTTTTAAATCATGAATGGATGTTGAATTTTGTCACTTTTTTTCTGTGTTTAATAAGATGGTCATATTCTTTTTTTTTTCTTTTTTTTTTTAAACATGATTTATCTCATTGATTGATTTGTGTATGTTGAACCATCTTTGCATCCCAGGGATAAATCTCACTTCATCATCATGAATGATCCTTTTAATGTGATTCTGAATTCAGTTTGCTGGAATTATATTAAGAATTTTTGCATCTATATTCATCTAGGGATATTGGACTGTAGTTTTCTACTATGTCCTTTTCTGGTTTTGGTATCAGGATAGTGCTGACCTTGTAAAATGAGTTTAGGAGTGTTCCCTTCTCTTCAGTTCTTTAGGAGAGTTTGAAAAGGATTGGTGTTAATTCTTCTTTAAATATTTGGTAAAATTCACCAGTGAAGTCTTTTGCTCCTGGACCTTTCTTTGTCAGGAGATTTTTTTTTTTTTTAAAGATTTTATTTATTTATTTGACAGAGAGAAATCACAAGCAGGCAGAGAGGCAGGCAGAGAGAGAGAGAAGGAAGCAGGCTCCCGGCTGAGCAGAGAGCCCGATGCGGGGCTCAATCCCAGGATCCTGGGATCATGACCTGAGCCGAAGGCAGCGGCTTAACCCACTGAGCCACCCAGGCGCCCATGTCAGGAGATTTTTGATTCAGTCTCCTTACTATTAATTGGTCTGTTCGGATTTTCTTATTCAGGCTTGGTAAGCTATATGTTTCCAAGAATTTTCCCATTTCTTCTAAGTTGTTTGTTTAGTTTGTTCCCATATAATTGTTCATATGAAATTGTTTTTAATCAAGGCTTCAGTGACGTGTGTTGCCAAAGCCAGTGATGAGTTGGTTCAGTGTCTACATATTACTGACCTCTCACCAACATTTCACATTGGTCAGTTAACTTCCTCTGACTTCCTTGCTACCCATTCTTTATGTCTTTATGCCAACTTATCTCTGTCCTCTACTGCCTCCCGAACATTTGGAGTGTCCCTGGGCTCTCCTCAGGTGATTTTACCCATTTTCATGGTTTCAATTACTGCTTATATGGTGATGAGGCTCAAATTCCCATCTCTAGTACTGATTGTTCTTCTCTTGAGCTCAAAGTTCCTCTAACTCCATTCTTCCACTTGGATATCTAATAGGTACCTCGAATGTAACATGAACACAGCAGGCCGAACTATGCATTATTTTTTTCATTTACTCCTCTCACCACCTCTCCCAAGTCTTTGGTATCTCAAGAAGGGGTACCACCATCTGCCTAGTGGTGTAGGCCCATGGAGTCATCCTCCATTTTTTTCTCTTCTCATCTCATGTTAAGACCTGGCAACTCTACCCTGAGAGTACTAGATCTGCCTACATCTAAGTTTTTTTCCCTGTTAGAAACCGAGGCAGTAGCCTTTCTCCTCTGGAAAATGGCAGCAGGCTTCTCTGCCTCTTCTTTTGTTTCTGTCCTACTCACTACCTCATACACAAGAGGCTGAAGTAATGTTAAGTGTAAATCTGATCATATCACCTCCTTAACTGACTTTCTAATACACCTAACACTAAAACTAAAGCTGAAAATTTTATCATGGAAACAAAACCTCCATCATGGAGTTTATGAAACCCTGTACAAGTGGTTCACAACTGGGGAGGATTTTGCCCTTAGGGGACATTTGGTAGTGTCTGGAGACATTTGTGATTGTCAGACTTAGGGTGAGGTGGTGGGGGCAGTGTTTTACTGGCATCTAGTGGGTAGAGGCCAAGGATGCTGTGGAACATCCTAGAGTGGACAGGACAGCCCCACCAACAAAGAAAAAAGGTGGTGCAGAATGCCTATTGTACATCATTAGTGGACTTTATTTTTCAGAGCAGTTTTAGGTTCATAGCAAAACTGAGTGGAAGGTACAGAGATTTCTCCTATACTGCCTGCCTCCACACAGGCCCAGCCTCCTTTATTATCAATATCCCCTGCCAGAATAGTCCATTTAATTTATAATCCCCTTCTCCAAAAGGTATTTGAGAAGCAGGGCCTCTTGGCTAGATACATAGTGTATCCCTAACATTTTTACTTAATAAATGTTTTTTGATGACAGAGGGGCCTGAGTCCATCATGAGAACCGGAGACAAGGTTTTCAGTGATAATGATAAATCAGAGGATCCAACTGGGAACAATAGGGAAGGTTATGATTTTCTGGAGGATAGGGGAAAAAAATCCCTGAAGTAAGTCTGCTTTAGCCTTTATTTTATAGTTAATATTGTAGAATAGAGGAATTGACCTCCATTTTTGTGAGGAGGCATATGACAAGAGTAAGCTGACAGCAGGAACCTTTTAAGAATGAAAGGTTATCTCAGGTTAAGCTTTCATTTTGCCTTGTGTTTCACACCAGTTAACTCTGCATGTTCATAAAGCTATGTGTACATAGATTATTGAATACTGCAATTATGTCAGCTTCTGGGGAATTCGTGGTCTTAGCTTTCTCCAAAATCAGAATTCCTTTTCATTATCTTTGGAAGATAATTGTCTGCCCTCTTCTGTATTTGCAACACCTGATGTTGCAAACTGTAACTCAGTTACATGACTGCCCAACTCTTTTTAAAAAGAGTGCTTATTGTTTAAAAATTACTCATTATATTAAAGTGTAGAATGTACTCCCTTGCACTTCCAATACAACACAGATCTGCTGTATTTTCCACATGATAGCTTTTTAGCTATCATGTGAAAAATGGCTGGTGTTTTTAAAATCTTCCCACTAGCCTTTTCTCTTTTTATGCTAAATGTACTCTTTTTCTTTAAAAATTTCCTCATATGACAAGGGATTTAGATCCTTTTCCTGGCCCATCCCTAACATTTTTGGGACTCAGGGCAGGAATTCAAATTAAAGTCCATATGCCATATGTCTGAAAATGTATAAGTCACAAATCAAGCTTACTGATTGCCTACCTTTATAAATAAAACTTCATAATGACCTAAAATCAGAGCCAGAGCGGGAATTCTCAGATTCTTTGTTTCATGCCAGAAGAACATAGTGTAGTGCAAAGAACCAGCCTCCCACCTGACATCCCCTTCTCACCCCAGGTTCCTTGCATGAGGAACTTTGTCCTTGTACATAGAGGGACACGTGTCCCCACGTACCTTTCACACAGCAACTTTTTTGCTTTTTAAGTTTATTTATTTTAGTAAACTCTACATCTGATGTGGGCTCAAACTCATGACCTCAAGATCAAGAGTTGCATGCTTTCCTGACTGTGCCAGCCAGGTGCCCCGGCACAGCAACTTTTTTACTATCCCTTGGGCATAGGGCTGTAAATAGTGATGGTAGAATCATCTACCCTTGGGAGGATCAATTCAGAGAAGAGCCTTGAGCAATCCTGTAAGTAAAAGATTCTGGGGTCCTTGGTAAGAGGAGGGCTGGGGTAAGTAAGCTGCAGTTGTGTATACTTTTAGGCCCTGAAAACAGCTGGTCAAGTGTGTGGCCAGTGGGAGGTCAGTGCATGACCCCCCAGGACTCCAGGCCCAGGATGGGTGTTCCAGTTGCCTATATCCACAGAAGTACTGTTCTAGCACAGTCAGACTTTGGTCTTCATTCTGTTTGCCACAGCTGGTTATTGTGGAAAGTGTTGCATTCCCTCTTACAGTGCTCCGCATTACACATGTTGTTTTAATTAGAGCTGCTTAGCCATTGTGCCAGACAATGCTCTGAATGTGTTACAGATGGGCTAGACATACTGATTTCCTGAGTCCTGAGAGAGGATGGTCAGAGACAGAGTGGTAAGAGTTTCGGGGCTGATCACTGCTGGCTGCCAACAGCCTGGCTTATTTACCTCAGTGTGTCTGTACCAGTATTAGCATTTTCTGTATGTGTCATAAGTGAAAAAGATTGGGAAATCCTGCTCTAGATTGATGTACGATCACTGTGTATAAAGTGTTTTGCATAAAATCTTAATAGCATTTCTTATCACATTATTTGGTTTGCCTGACAGTGTTGGAGATGTCAAGGTAGGTTTGTGCTCTTCTTATTAATGAGGATATAGATGTAGGTTAGGTAGCTTAATGTAGCTACATATTCTCAGTCAACTAGGACAGTTGAAACTAGAACTCCGTTCTTCTGACTCTTATTTTGGTATATTCTTTCTACTAACCCAAATTGGCTTTCATGTATTTTTTTTGGACAGTCTATTACTTCTGGTTCATTTAGGGCATGAAGGCAATTTTGGTAGAGTTTTTCTTTCTCAACTTCTATAATGTCATCTGCCTTTGTCGATACTTTTTAATCTAAAGACTGTTTTACATTTAATTCCTATTAAAACGTTTTTCTTTTTTTTTCTTTATTACTGCTTAATTGGTGCATCATTTTGAAACTTGATTCTCTCTATTATTTATTTTGATAGCTCTTGTCCCTAGATTACTGTCATATTCATACTTAACTCTTGAATGACCTCAGTTTGAACTGCATAGGTCCACATATATGCAGATTTTTAAAAACATATACAGTAATGTACTGTAAATATACTTTTCTAATTATTTTGTTAATATTTTTTCTCTAGCTTTATTGGAAGAATACAGCATGTAGTACATATATATATTAATTGACCATGTTATTGGTAAGGTGTCTGGTCAAAATAGTAGGCCATTAGCAGTTAAGTTTTTTGGGAATCAGAAATTATATCTGACTGTGCAGGGGTTCTGCCCTTAACTTCTGCATTGCTCACAGATCAGCAGTTATGTTTGTTCAGAATGGTTACCTCTGAGTTGTTTATAAAAGGTTAGATTACATCAAGGCAGGAGAATGTACAATGTATTTTAGAAATTTTTTTTTCAGAAAGCAGTTATAAAAAGTTCTAGCCCTTAAAGCTAAATTCATTACTCTTTTTATTTAGTGTCCATTCTGTATTGATCTTTACAAATACTATTTTATTTAAACCTTGGAAAAATGTGGTCATTTGCTCAGGTTGCCTAACTAAATGGTGGATTGATTCACAATTCAAATCTAGGTGTGATCTTTCCTTTTTTTAAAAAAGGATTTATTTATTTATTTGGCTGACAGAGATTACAAATAGAGAGGCAGGCAGAGAGAGGAAGAAGCAGGCTCCCTGCTGAGCAGAGAGCCAGATGTGGGGCTGGATCTCAGCACCCTGGGATCATGACCTGAGCCGAAGGCAGAGGCTTTAACCCACTGAGCCACCCAGGCGCCCCTAAGTGTGCTCTTTTAAGTATTGTGAAATGACTTCTAAAGTTTTAATTTGGGCTGGGAAAGAGATGTTTTCCAGATTTATATTCTTCTTTTTTTAAAAGATTTTATTTTTAAATTAATTTCTTCATCCAAAGTGGGACTTGAATTTACAACCCTGAGGTCAAGAGTTGCATGTATGACCGAGCCAGCCAGGTGCTCCCCAGAATGTTACCCATGCATGTTCCCTACTTCCCCTAGGAATTATCTGGTCTAAGTGTCCATAGTGCTGAGGTTAAGATTAAAACCCTGCTGTAAGGGTTTTAAGTAGTCAAGGTTTTACTTTGAATGTGTGGGTGCTTTGATGTTTAGCTGACCGTCATGGTGATAGTCCTTATGCCTCCAGAGTCTATATTCTTAATTTGTCTGCCTCCTTACTTGGGAGCAGGTAGTCAGTGAGAGGAGAGCATGATGTTTATCCATTTCAGTCCTGTGTTTTTTTCTGGGATCTAATCCTACAGACTTTTTGAATGTCAAAGATTGAGCTTTTTACGTTTAAATGCATATTTTTCTTAGAACTTTTGATGGGGAAAAAAGCTTATGAAACATAAGCAACTAAGCTTGGCTTTTGCATATCAACTTGCTAGCCAAGGTAATTTCTATGAGGTATTGTATTTATTGGTTAAAGCACAGATTTGAAGGGATGGTTGCTTAGCATTCTAATATAAGTTCTCTCTCTTTTCTTTTGTTCTTGAATTTCAAGGTATCACCAAAATGTCATGGTAGCCCTTCTGAATTTCTTCACTGTAGCATTCCCAGACTTAGATTTTGTGATCCTTTGATCTAGAGTGCTGTACTCCCCTCCTTAAACTTAAGTTTCGTTGTGTCACTCTTAACCAACAAGAATTACAGTCCTGCTATACTTACTAAATTCTCAGGCTTGTTTTTCAAGGAAATCTTTATAATCCTCACTTCAGGATTTGGCTTCACAAAGTGCTAAATATCTGTCTTATTAAAATTATCAACTGCTGGGATGCTTGGGTGGCTCAGTGGTTTAAGCGTCTGCCTTCAGCTCAGGTCATGATCTCAGGGTCCTGGGATCGAGCCCCGCATCGGACTCTCTATTCAGCAGGGAACTTGCTTCCCCCTCTCTCACTGCCTGCTGCTCTGCCTACTTGTGATCTTTCTCTCTCTGTCAAATCAATAAATAAAATCTTAAAAAAAAAAAAATTATCAACTGCCAACATTAATTATTATTGAAATGCCGGGAACTATTCTTAAGCCCCTTGCATCTATTGTCAGCTTAATCATCACAGTTGCCCCATGAAGTAGTTACTCATACTAATTTTTTTTATTGTAGTAAAATTTACATAACAATATTTGCCATCTTAACCATTTTTAGGTGTATAGTTCAGTAGTGTTAAGTATATTTGCATTGTTGTGAAACAGATCTCCAGGGCTTTTACAGCTTACAAAATGAACACTCTACCCATTAAACAACAACTTCTCATTTCTCCCTCCCCACAGACCCTGGTAACCTCCATTCTTTCTGTTTCTATGAATTTGACTACATTAGATGTCTCATATAAATGGAATTGTACAGTGTTTTTCTTTTCATGGTTGACTACTTCCCTTAGCATAATGTCTTCAAGGTTCATCTGTGTTGTACCATGTGACAAGATTTCCTTTCTTTTTAAGGCTGAATAATATTACATTGTATGTACCTACCAGATTTTGTTTATCCATTCATTCATTGAGGGATACTTGGGTTGTTTCCACCTCTTGGTCATTGTGAATAGTGCTGCTGTGAGCACGAATTGAAAATATCTTGAGATAACTACTTTCAGTTCTTTTAGATATATACCCAGAAGTAGAATTGCTGGTTCATATGGTAATTGTTTTTAATTTTTTGAGGAACTGCCATACAGCTATCCTGTTTTCCACAACAGCTTTGCCATTTTGCATTCCCATCAGCAGTGCACAGAGGTTCCAGTTTTTTCCAATTTTTCCCATATCTTCATCAACCTTGTTATTTTCTATTATTTTATTTTTTAATCTCTATGCTTGTAGCCATCCTACTGGATGCAAAGCGATATCTGATGGTGGTTTTGATTTGCATATGCCTAATGATAGTGATATTGAGCATTTTTTATGTGCTTGTGCCTATTTGAATATCATCTTTGGGGAAATATCTATTCAAGTCCTTTGCCTACTTTTTAATTGGGGTTTTTTGTTGTTGTTGTTATTGAGTTGTTGGGAGTTTTTTGTGTATTCTGGGTATTAATCTCTTAACATATATGATTTCAGATATTTTATACTGTTCTGTGGGTTGCCTTTTCACTCTTGTTAATAGAGTCTTTTGATGCACAACAGTTTTTTTTTTTTTTAAAGATTTATTTATTTATTTATTTATTTGAGAGAGAGAGAGACAGTGAGAGAGAGCATGAGCGAGAAGGTCAGAGGGAGAAGCAGACTCCCCATGGAGCTGGGAGCCCGATGTGGGATTCGATCCTGCGATTCCGGGATCATGACCTGAGCTGAAGGCAGTCGTCCAACCAACTGAGCCACTCAGGCATCCCGATGCACAACAGTTTTTAATTTTGATGAAGTCCAGCTTATCTATTTTGTTTTTTGTTGCCTGTTCTGTTGGTGTCCGACCCAGGAAGTCATTGATGAGTCAATGACATGAAATTTTTTTCCTTATGTTTTCTTCTAAGTGTTTTATAATATCAGTGCTTTTGTTTGGACCTTTGATCCTATTTGAGTTAATTTTTCTGGATAGCGTAAGGTATGGGTCCAGTTTCATTTTTTTGTATATGGGTATCCAGTTTTCCCAATACCATTGTTGAAAAGACAGTCCTTTCCCAACTGAATGGCCTTGGTACCCTTGTTGAAGATCGTTTGACTATATATGTCAGTACTTATACTGATTTTGTAGATGGGGTGATTGACATTGAGGTGTGACTAGAGTATTAACACTTAAAAAAAATAATTAACCTCAAAATAATCTGTATTTGGTACAGTAAGAGGAAAGAAGTTTTTTAGGGTTCTGAGTTCTTTTCTTGTGGTAGTCTTTTTCCAGGATGTTAAGTATCAGGAACTTTGCACCCCAGTTCTGATGGGTTGCCACCTCTTTGTACTAAATTGGTAATTTTCAAACTCTTAGCAACAAAATCCCTATTTTCCCCAAGCAAAATCTTAGGTGACCTCCAGTGTTTCTACTGATGATTAGTATTTTTTAATATATATGCTCATCTGTAAAATAAATGTATACTTACTCATTTTTGCTGATGAATGTTAACACAAGTTCATGCATTTCTGGTTTGTAGTGTGTTGAAAATGTGTGTGTTATGGTTTTAAAAATTTGTGCCTGTTATAGTTTTAAAAACAGGTAATCATGTACCTACAGGAACACCTTCAGATCAGATGTTTGCAGAACACCTGATGCTTTCCCACCGATGTCAGTGTGAAAACCAGTAGCTTATTTAGATATCTTTGAGGTTCAGCTTGTGATTACAGAGAACCATTTTTCTTTATGCAGAATTAGAGTGTTAAATATGAGAAACTCTTGACTTCTTTAGTGCTAAGATGTGAGGCTAATTGAAAGCCTAACAACCTGGCCCAGAATGATTTTTTTCATTTTTCTACTTAGTCATTTTTCTGTGTGACCTACAGTGGTTTAAACTTAAGTTCACATCATGTATTTTAAGATACTGACATTGATAAAGGTATCAGAATTTTTGTAGTTAGTTGTAAGAATTTTATTCTTTGCGATAAGTATGTCAGCAGCATTTGTTAATTTTGGCAGATAGTATTTTTGGGCTTAAGCATTCTTAGATAAAGTAAGTTGTTCAAGAAACAAATCATTCTGGGGCGCCTGGGTGGCTCAGTGGGTTAAGCCGCTGCCTTCGGCTCAGGTCATGATCTCGGGGTCCTGGGATCGAGTCCCGCGTCGGGCTCTCTGTTCAGCAGGGAGCCTGCTTCCCTCTCTCTCTCTCTCTCTGCCTGCCTCTCCGTCTACTTGTGATCTCTCTCTATCAAATAAATAAATAAAATCTTTAAAAAAAAAAAAAAGAAACAAATCATTCTGACATAAAAGGTTATTTTTCCTAATGGAGTGTCTCCTACAAATTTACCATATTTATAATAACATGGACTATTTTTTAAAGCTGTAATTATTACCTAATTACTGTGTATTGATATTAAGTAATTTTGCAGAGCCCAGGATGCTTGAAAATTGGTGTAGCTGGCTGATACTTTAGGTTTAGCAACAATAAGAGATATTGACTCCTATTCAGGATATGGTATAAGAGTGTTTAAAAAGGAAGAAAGCTTAAAGGATTTATTTGATTTCCTTTATGATTTTTTAAAGACTTATTTGAAAGAGAGCCAGAGCATGTGAGCAAGTGAGAGGGGAGGGGCAGAGGGAGAGTGAGAGAGAATTTCAGGTAGATTCTGTGCAGAGCCTGATGGGGGGGGGGCGCTCAATCCCATGACCCCAAGATCACTACTAGAGCCAAAATCAAGGGTCGGATGTTCAACCAACTGTGTCACCTGGGCACCCTGGAGTTCCTTTCTTTTTTATGTCTGGTATTCCAGTGTGTGTGTGTGTGTGTGTGTGTGTGTGTGTGTATTGTGTTTGTGTATGTGTATGTATGTATGTATGTATATACCACATTTTCGTTATCCATTCATCTGTGGATGAATACTTAGGTTCTTTCTATGTTTCAGCTCCTGTGAATAATGCTACAGTGAACATGAATGTGAGGTAGCAGTTTCATTTCCTTAGGGTATGTATCCAGAAGTGGAGATTGTTAGATCATAAGGTAGTTTTAATTTGAATTTTCTGAGAAATAATTGTACTGTGTGCCATAGTGACTGTGTCAAATAATGTTCCCACCAACAGTTGCCAAAGGGTTCCCTGTTCGGTGACAGCCATTCTAATAGATGTGAGCTGCTATCTCATTGTGGTTTGGATTTGAATTCGCCTGATGCTGAGTGATGTTGAACATGTTTTTGTGTACCTGTTTCTGTTTGTAGGGCTTCTCTGGAAAAATGTCTCTTCAGGTCTTCTGCCCATTTTTGAATCAGATTTTTTGAAAATGCTATATCTTTTTTTTTGGAAAAAAGAAGTATACTTAGTATGTAATATATTTATATTTTCTTTCCCTCCCTCCCTCCCTCTATTTCTTTCTTTCTTAATTTATTTGAGAGAGAAAGCGAGAGAGGGGGAGAGCACAAGCCAGGTGAGGGGCAGAGGGAGAAGCAGGCTCTCTGCTGAGCAGGGAGCCTGATAAGGGACTTGATCCCAGGGGATCATGACCTGAACCCAAGGCAGACACTTAACTGACTCAGCCGTCCAGGCTCCCTATATTTTCTTTCTTGGTATGTTTCTTTATTGTACAGTAATATTGACTTCATTGTTGACTCATTTGGGAAAACAAGTAGGTTCTCACATGTGTGTTCAACTATTTTCTCTTGGGATACATTCTGAGCTAACATTTTAAAAACTTATTGAAGTGTATAAAGCCATATTTTGAAATAATTTTAAAACAGTATTAGCTAGTTTTAACAGCTCTTTATTTATAAGTTGGCTTAAACTAATAATATTAATTTAGTAGATATTTACTAATCTATATATTAGAAGTATATAAGGAATAAAGCAGGGTTTTTATGTTCTTTATATTGTCAGAAATTAAAAAAAATAACATGAGTGCTAGAATTGTTTTAGTACTAACTTTTTAGAAGTTGAAAAATTCAAAACTCAAGAGTTATATTTTAATTCTATTATAGTTTATGTCTGGCATGCCTGATTTATTGTTTCATAAATAAGTATTGCTTATGAACATCTTGCCCAATTTTCTTATTTTCTCCTAATTGTGTATGAGGGGCAGATATTATTTCTCCATTTATATAAAGCTCTATCTTCATTTATCATGCTGATACAGTTAGTTATAAAAATCATCAGACTGAATATTTTTTCTTCCAACAATAATAGTAAAAGGAATTTGCATATATTTTTCCTAGTAGCATATTAATTTCATGATAAATATGATTCTAATATATAGTTGACCCTTGAGCAACATAGGTTTGAACTGCACAGGTCCAGTTAGACATGGAATTTTTTAAGGAGTTGATAGCCAAAGCCACCAGGCATTTATTTACAGCTCCGCATGCCCGTCACTACAGGATGGAATTGAAGGTGACTGACCTGAGTACACTGAGAGGCTCTCCGAGGCCCTAGCAGTTCCCAGGAGCCGCACCGGGCAGGGTTGTAGATCTCCCCATGTGCTAACAGGGCAGCTGGGTGGAGCACCCCGGGCTGGCAGGCAGGGGGTGGGCTGAAGTGGAAGGAGGTGACCAGAGAGCAGGGGTGTGCAAGGAGTGTGCAGGGAGCACATGTCCCCCTTGTCCCTGCCCCTCAAGTGTGGCTGGAGCTGCAGCTGGGCTCAGGCCGGTGGTATACCTCCAGGATGTCATTGCTGCCAGCACACACACCAGTTGTCTGTCACTGACCAGGGCCTCCAGACTGCAGAACATCTCCTCACAGCATCTTGCTGTTGCTACTGCCTGCCTGGCCCACATCTATGCAGATTTTGTCCGCTAAAAATACCCACAGTACTGTGAATATATTTTTTCTCCCTTTTGGTTTTCTTAATAATACTTTCTTTTCTTTAGCTTACTTTAGTATAAGAATACAGTATGTGATACATATGGCATACACAATATGTGTTAATCAACTATTTATGTTATAGGTAAGGCTTTTGGGCAACAGTAGAATTAGGTTTTTGGGGAATCAAAGGTCATATGTAGATTTTCAACTGTGGGGGAGTCAGCACCACAACCCTTATGGTGTTCAGGAGTCAACTGTATTTAGTTTGCCTTTTTTTTTTTTTTTTTTTTGCTGCACCATTAATACTGTAGAAATTATTTCGTGAGATGTTCAAAGTCCAAATTACTTTGATTACTAGAACAAATTGCTTTATCAACAATTTGCTCCTGGTAGGAAGTACTTTTCATACATTTATTTGCTTAAGTGTATGTCCTGAAAACTATTTGGTGAATTCCTCATCCCTGCTTGCTTAGAATAGGAGAGTTTGTTTTTTACTGGCTTTTTCTTAAATAGAGGATCTGGTTTTAGCATGTGGAACTAATAAATTCATGTAGCTTGTATTGTTCTATTAGAGGGGGATGCTCTGAAGCAGGAGAAAAGTTTCAGAAAAATTTTCAGATTAGACTTAGCCAGATTATGATATGAAAAATATAATATTCTTAGTGTTTCAGGGTTATGGACTTTAGAAGTAGAAAAAGAAACTCTTGGTTAAGTAAGCCTATAAAGGTCCTAGCAGTTTAGAAATGTTTCTGAGTTAATTTTATACAAAATCTGGAATGACTTTTTCTTTAAAGCCTTTTCTTCTGTTTAGCTCATTTCAGAGCTACCTTGTACTAAATTTTAACAATATTTCTGTATTCCTCTAATCTTTGCTGCGTGATTTATTCTTTTTTCCTCTTTCAGCTGTCTTCCTTTGTATTTTGTGCTCATGAAAATAAAAAATCTGAGATTGGATCTGTTTTCTCTGGGGAGAATCATGTTTAGTACAGTAGTGGGGGCTCAGTAAATTTAAAGTAGTATGACCAACCTTCTGAATGCATTTGCCTTAGTTAGAAACAATTATGGAAAGTTTTCTGTGTGGAGGATGTTCTCTTATCTTGGTATCAGCCAAGTCCTTTCAGCATCTTTCCTTAGTTTGTGTCCGGGTAGTTAGTTCTCAGCTCTGCTGCTAGAAAAATTTTTTTCAAAGATGTTCATGCGATTCCTTTTGTGATTACTTATTGGATAACTTTTTTTGGGGGGTAATTGTAATTATTATTTTTAAAGATTTTATAAATAAACAAATAAATATTTATATATCATATTAATTTATATAATTATTAAATATATTTATATATCATAATTATAATATAAATAATTTATATAATATATTATATATAAAGATATATATTTATTTATAAACATAAACATAAAAATAAATATATATGAGAGAGAGACATTGTGTTATAAATATTATATTATGTATTATATATATGAGAGAGAGAGACAGCAACAGAGATAGAATGCAAGCAGGGAGGAGAGGAATAAAGCAGGCTCCCAGGGAGCCCAACGTGGAGATCAATCCCAGGATACTGAGATGATGATCTGAGTCAAAGGCAGATGCTTAATAGACAGAGCCACCCAGGCACCCTGGGGCGGGGGCAGGGGGTGTAAATTATTTTTTGATTTTCAGCTAAAATAACAGTATTTTATTGTGCTAGAATAGATTTTGGAGATTGCTATTAGCACATGTGAGTAGTAGGAATTTATTTAAAAATTGGTGGTCTAAGTGGACAGTTTTAACAATTAAATGTATGACTTTTATGCTTAAGAGTTATTAAAATGTACAAATAAAGGTAAAATTACTTGTATTTTAAATTATTAATGCATTTGTATTTATCCTTTAGGTTCTTTTCTATTTTAGTAAACTTTATAACTTTGAGAGCTCTCATTTAAGCACATCTATTGTCAGATTTTAAGAAAGAACTTTTAGATTTATAACTGTATAAAATCCCATAATATATTTCTTTCCTTTTTATCGTGTATGATTTAAAATATAGAAGGACAAGGATGAGAGAAATCCTGAAAAATAAAGTCAGTGAAAAGCTTTACAAAATCATAAGTATGATAATTATGACAAGAAATCACAAGACCATTACTGCCAGTGATGGTCTTTGTGTTTTACTAGACTCAACATTCATTTATGTCCAGGTAAATAAATTATTTTATTTCACAAAAGAGATTTAATAATTTACAGCTGAAGTGTAAATGAAATACTGTGGCCCTTCAGTTAAGTAATGCTTATGCAGGCCTCAGATGTAAAAGTTCAGTCAGTGTCATTGTTGCAGTTCATGTCATTGAAGGAATGGGGACAAAAGTTTGTTTGTAACTACCATGGAACTGAGTACAAAGACGCCAGTGACCTTTGAACTTCTGTGGCTGTGCATCTGAACAAGGAATTGTTTGAGGATGGGAAAAGCTGCCAGTAGACTTAGGATATGCTTTCTCCTGGCTTTCTACAGAATTGTTGAATGACCCTACTCCAGAAAAACAAAAGTGTAAAAAAAACCCCCAAAAAAACCCCAAAACAAAACCAAGAAGGCACCCCCAAACTCCCCAACCCCCCCAAAACAAAACAAAACAACAAAACAAGAAACCTTCCACACTAAACGCTTAATTGGCAGAAATTCTTATTAGTCTCAGAAGAATCTTAGGTCCACACAGCTAAATCCAATTAGGTACTCATATCTCAAAATGATAGTCTCTGTAAAAATGTTATCTTCATTTACAAAAATGGCAATATTAATTGCAGCCATTTTATGCATGGACAAGTTTGGTAGAGGCTTGGGGGTTCCTTCCTCTAGAGTTGTTATCTTTTTAAAACCTCTCCTCCAGCTCTGTTGGTTGAAAAGTCCTTTTGTATCTGGGTCACACTAATTCCTTAGTTTTCTGTTACATTGTTTAAAAGTTGGGCATTATTCAGACAGTGAAACCCATAAATGTTTGTCAAGTAAATGAGTGAATTAATAAATACACAGGAAAAATGTTTTTTTGTGTGAGAAAGTAGGAATAATGTCATTTGCAGTACTTTTTTTTTTTCTTCTCCCAAGGTAGTTAAAAGCTGGTAACATCTTTCAATAAAAGAATACCATAAATACAGTATCTCTTTTGCAGATAAAGAGTCCCTTAGGCTCTGAGTTTACTTCTCTTGGTTGCACTAGCCAGTGTTCAAACTGGGGCTGAGATAACAAGGTTTCATTTCAAAGCTGTTGTTTTTGAAAACAATACTGCCGTTACCATTTTGGAGAAAAGCAGTCTCTAGCTTATATGGTTGCATATCTCTTTTAACCGTGATTAATAAAGCAGGACGTTTGTATTTGAAATCAGTATAGTGGTACGCAGTTAAATAAGTACATGTACTTTGAGGTAATTCCTCCTTGCCATCTGATCTCTTTATGATCAGTGGTCAGCACTGTGAATTGGTTTTTAGGTTAGGATACATTGCAGAGATCTGATCATATTACTTAACTGGAGCCATGGCGATTGAGTCTTGAATTCATTAGCAGCTTTGTCTTTGTGAATGAGAAGGGGTAATGTGTAAAAAATTAGTGTGGCAGTTATTGTAAGAAAAATGACTTTTAAAAATGATATTATTTATTTGTTTTAGAGAGAGCAAGAGAGAGAATGAGGCGGCAGCAGGGAGAGGTAGAGGGAGAGAAGCGAGGGAATCCTAAGCAGATCCCATGTACCGAGTACCGAGTGTGACATGGAGCTTGATCTCACAACTCTGAGGTAGTGACCCAAACCTAAACCAAGAGTCAGACGCTTATGTGACTGAGCCACCAAGGCATCCCAGAAAAAAGGCTTTTAAGTAATTTTTAAAGTAACTTTTCTAATGTGTTCATGTATTAAAATAGGTTCAGAGAAGTTTAATGAATTCTTTTTTTAAAGATTTTATTTATTTATTTGACAAAGAGAGAGAGAGATCACAAGTAGGCAGAGAGGCGGGGGGGGGGGGGGAAGCAGGCCCCCTGCTGAGCAGAGAGCCCAATGTGGGGCTTGATCCCAGGACCCTGAGATCATGACCTGAGCTGAAGGCAGAGGCTTAACCCACTGAGCCACCCAGGCGCCCCGAAGTTTAATAAATTCTTAACTGATTGATACTTGGAGAATTTTATTCGTTATATTCCATATGAAAAATTACTTAGGAAGCTTAATGTGTGTCTTGATTTATCAGCTACTCTTATGAAATAGAACAGTATACTGGCCGAAAATGCCTAGTATGACTAGAGCCTCCAGGTGTTCGTTGTCCTGAAGACCAGCTGCTCTGTGGAGGTAGAGATACAGAATGGAGAGGACTGTAGCTTTGAAGGGAAAGTTTGGCTGTCTGGGAAGGTGTTTGGAAGAGAATGGGACCTTGCTGGGAGCTGGATCGGGATGAAAAGAGGGACATAGCAAGTACATAGCTACAGAGGAGCCATCTTTCAGATTCTAATCTGTAGGAAACCAGAGAATGGAATCAGAACAATCAACTGCAGGCATTAGATGATCTTTATCTGACAGAACAGACAATCCTTAAATGTTTTGGTGATTTAAAAAAATTGAACTTCCTTAGGTTAACTAATATATATATTTTTTATTCAGTTTTAGCTTTGGTTTATTTTAATTGAACTCTTTCCTGTGATATGTATTGAGCTTTGTTTAGACTTTATTTTTTTATTTTACTTTTTAATTTTTATATATTTATTTGTCAGAGAGAGAGAGAGAGCGCGCGCGAGCGCAAACACACACACAAGGAGGAGTGGTAGGCAGAGGGAGCCTGATGTGGGACTTGATCCCGGAACCCTGGAATCATGACTTGAGCCAAAGGCAGATAATCAACTGACTGAGTCACCCAGGCATCCCTGAACTTTATTTAGACTTTACTGTATAGTTTTTTGAGAACAAGTAAAACTTAGCACAAAAAAGGGATGGTATTTGACAAAATGCTGTAGAATTGTTACGCAACATTTAGTGAATTGAACAGTCCTTTTTAAAAATCTTGAGTGAAATGTGTGAAGTTACTCTTTTAGACAAAAGTAAGAATTTCTTTGAATAGTCCACCATTTCATTAAATTGATAATATATGCAGAGAAAGGAGGGCTGAGGAATATGAGAAATACTTGCAAAATATAACAGTATTCACACGTACTATATTGAGAGGAAAAGTTTGTTTTCTGCTAACTGTATGTCAGCAGAAAAGGGCCTCATTACTTGAGTTTATGAAATGGCAAATGCTGGTAGCTAAGTTAATTTGAGTGCTGAATAATGCTTTAGATCAGAAAAGGACAGACTGAGAATTCATTGTTTATTCTGAAAAAAATTTGTCAGGAAATAAATACTCTTTTCAGGATTTAAGATGGTCTGTTGTTTTTTTGATTCATTATTAACTACATCCAAGTACTATTTTAGAATAGTACTTGGAGAATTTTATTCATTGTATTCCATATAATGGAATTTTTGGTAATTTTTTAAAAAAAGATTAAAATTGAAATATGAAAGCAGAACCATTTGGACATCTTGTAAATTGCTAGATAAAAAAAAAATACACTGTATTCAGTGTTGGTAAGCACATTATGTACTCCTCATAGCTGTGGGAGATTTCTGATTGCCTCACTAATACCCGTTTCTCCCTTTTCCCTTTCTAATAGGACTAACAGGACGTAATAGGACGTTAAGTTTTGTTACAAGGAGAAGTAGGCCTAGCTAAAGCATTTGTCTCTCATTTAGCTGAAGTAGCTATGTGACATAGGCTGGTCAATGAGGTGTAGACAGAAATGTTTGGATGTTTTTAGGAAGGCCTTTTGCTCATTGCTTTTTCTTCTTGCCTGGAAATTATACATGATGCCTTGGAGCTGATCCAGTATTGTAGAGACTTTCAGAAAAAAAGCCGAGAGATTTCTAGCAATCTTAGCCCATATATTCTTCAGCTGCCAGTCAGTCCATAAGTGCCTCTTTCAGAACTTCCATTTCAGGAGGAGAGTAAGCCCCTATCTTCTTTAAGCCACTGTAATTTGGACTTCCTGTTAACACACATCAGAACATTATTCCTAACTGATAAAATAATTTATATGACCATTATGATGTACCTTCAGGAGATTTGGAATCTTTGGTAATAATTTAACAAGAGGTTTATGTAATTTCAGATCCAGAAAATCCTAAGATTTTGGGGATTATTTCTGTCTTCTAGACTTGATTGCTCCAGCTGCATAATCAGCTGGATGATGGATAATGGTTACTGCTGGAGGTTTGAAGGAGATGCAAGGAAGTATTCAAACTAGTCTAGCATTTCCCACTGTCATTTTATTTTCTTTCATTTCAAGTCCCTGACTTCATCTGGGTCCATAATCTGTGTTGAAACTATTAGACCTCCTTCTGAGTGGAGGGAATTCAGAAAGATACAGCACATTAGGGTCCTCTGGATTGGTTAACGATGGAATCTAATGACCTGATCTCCCTGTGTATCAAGATTAATTGTAGAGATTGTCCTCCCCACCCTCTTTTATAAAACTTATGTGTGATATACATACAGGGAGAGTACACAGATCCTACCTGTAAAGCTCCGTGACTTTTCACAAACAGCGTACATCTGTGTAACGAGCATCTGATCAAGAAACAAAGAAATTCCCTTGTTACTCTTTATTTTTAAAAGATTTTATTTATTTATTTGACAGAGAGGGACACAGCAAGAGAGGGAGCACAGGCCGGGGGAGTGGGAAAGGGAAAAGCAGACTTCCCGCTGAACAGGGAGCCGGATGCGGGGCTCTATCTCAGGACCCTGGAATCATGACCTGAGAAGAAGGCAGACACCTAACGACCGAGCCACCCAAGTGCCCCTCTTGAGGATTATTACCCTCCAGACTTCTAACATTATAGATTAGTTTTTTCCTGTATTTGTATCTCGTATATATGGAATCATTGTGTCTGGTGTCTTGTTCGGTGTTCTCTGTGAGATTTATCCATACTGTTATGTATAATTATAGATCATTCTTACTGCTTTTAACATTCCATTCTGTGACTGACTGTGTACCAACTTACCTCATATACTGTTGCTGAGCATTTGGGTTGTTTCTAGTTTTGACTATTATGAGTGCTAAGAACATTCTAGAACATTCCAGAACATATCTTTTGTTCAACACATGTAAGTGTTTTGTTGGTTATATACCTTGGAATGGAATTGTTGGATCATAGGCTATCAGCAGTGTATGATTGTTTAGCTCCTTTGCATTTTCTCCCGCACTGGGTGTTGTAATTGTTTTTAACCTAGTCATTGTGGTGGGTGTATATTTTGTGAAGCACCTGTTTAAGTCTTTTGCTTATTTTTCTGCTGAGTTGTAGGTCTTTTTATTATTGTTTGTGGGAGTCCTTATTTGAATTCTGGATACTAATCCTTTGTCATATTGTATTGTGAATATCTTATCCTGTTCTCTGGGTTACTCTTACACTCTTTAAGTCTCTTTTGAGGTATAGGTCTTAATATAATACAATTTGTCATCTTTTCCTTTATGGTTACTGCTTTTTGGCTATTGTAAAAAAATATCTTCATCTACTATAGTATCACAAAGATGATGATCTGTACTTTCTTCTATAAAAGCTTTATTTTTTCACCTTTTGTAACTAGATCTGCCCTGATTTTTATGTAGGATCGAGGGGAATGTCCACAGTACATTTTTCTTCCATGTAGGTATGTAGTTGAGTCAGTGGTATTGATTAAAAACATCATCTTTGCCCCCTGTACCATTAAAAGCATCATCTTTGCCTCCTATACCACATTGTCACCCTTGTCGAAATCAGGTAATCAAGTATGTGTAGATTTTTTCTGGACTTTAGTTAGTTTTTCTTCCCTTTTGCAAATATCATACTGTCTTAATTACTATAATTTTATAGCAGGGTTTGTTAACTTTTGTGTTAAGTTCTCCAGTTTTGTTCTTCTTTTAAGATGGCCTTAGCTGACATTGGTGACTATCAACTGGATAGGTGGAGTTTATATTCATTTTGTATGCCTTCTAACTTCTACTGGGTACATCCTTCAACCAACTGAGATACTGGCTTCATCTACTTAGCTATCAAGAAACCCAGTTAGGACCTCTAACCCCTTAATGGATTTTCAGATTTGTTGAGTAAACAGAAAACAATTTCTTGGTGTACACATAATACATCACATTTACAATCAGTGCTCACTTTTACCATAAATCACTGCAGTGTGCAGTAATCAAATATTTAGTTCAAATGTGTGTATTTAATTGCACTGATGCTTAATTTTCTCATTTGTAAGTAATCAGCTGTTTTGTTTATCATGACCAGCTCTGTAGATGCCATGCTTAAGAATTAGTTTGCTTCAAAAAGATGAAACAGGAATAGTGAAATAAAAATAAGATGAACCCATCTGGAAGAATGAATCATTTGTGCATGACATTTAAAGGCAATGATCTTTGTTAGTAATATGATATTGTCAGTTGGAAGAAATTTCTCCTCAGTGTCCTGCCTTTTTTTCCCCTTCCATTTCATGTTGATCCAGTTGGGGGAAATCATAAGGTTCTAATGTAAAATAGTAATTACTTTTCTTCAAAGTTGATCATTGATAATTTTACTTATTTCTTTGGGGATTGGAGACCAGGAAGAAGGAAGAGAAATTGGGAGCATTCTGGATACAGTAACTGTGTGTTCCAAATTTCCATATGATATGATACATGTCATCATGCAGAATACATTACTTAAAACTGAGGTTATGTTGGGAAATTGAAAATACATGATCATTACAATACGGGAACTTTTTTTCCCTAGTTTTTAAAATAGGGGCCAGATGATCAGAGATCTATGTGCATGTGGGCTGTGTGAGTTTCTTTTCTCCTTTAAATTAATAAGTTACAAGAGTTCATGTTTGATTCAGAAATTGGAACTGAACGTGAGTTAGGCATATAAAACTCTGATCACACCTATTTTCATTAGAAATAAATAATATAGTTTTCTTTATAATTAATTTTGATAGAATTAGAGTTGAACAGTTAAAAATTATGTAATAACATCCTGTTTGAGTTAGAATTACTAACCTACCCAAATTTGCTTTGATACTTGGGAGCAAGCAACCCATTTACACAGTCATATGGTGGGGAAGAAGTTCTGTGTGAGTGGGTCAGGCACATATTTTTCCTTAAGAGCTCAGTGGCAGCATTTATTGAACAGGTAATTATTGAGTGCATACTGATTATCATATAGTTTATAAGTGCTGGGAATATGAAGATGAGCAAAACAGATGTGATTCCTGCCATCCAACTTTCCAACTAGAGGTGTGTGCCTTAGGCTTATAACTTGTTGTATTTGCGCACTGGTAACAATAAACTTTTTCTCCAGCTTTATTAAGACAGAATTGACATAATATTGTGTAAGTTTGGGGCGCCTGGGTGGCTCAGATGGTTACGCATCTGCCTGTGGCTCAGGTCATGATCCCAGGGTCCTGGGATTGAGCCCCGCATCGGGCTCCCTGCCTGGAGGGAACCTGCTTTTCCTCTCCCACTCCCCCTGCTTGTGTTCTGCTCTTGCTCTCTCTCTCTGTGTCAAATAAATAAATAAAATCTTTAAAAAGAAATATTGTGTAAGTTTAAGGTGTCTAAGGTGATTGTTTGAAATGGATATATATTGTAAAATGTTTACCAGATAAGGTTGGTTAATACATCCTTCATCTCTCATAATTGCAAATATTAGTTTTTATTTTGGTGAACATATTTAAGATCAACTCTCAGAAACTTCCAATTGTACAATACAATATTTTTAACTGTAGTCACTGTATTATACATTAGATCATTGGAACTTACTAGTCTTATAATAGAAACCTGTACCCTTTGACCAACATCTCCCTTTCCCCCATTCTTCAGCCCCTGGCAACAATGCTACTCTTTGTTTCTGTGAGTAAGTAATTTTTAATTGCTGTTCAAGGATTCAGGGTTTCTACTCCAGTTAAGTGTCAAGTTTCTAGAGCACTATGTTAGTGTCAGATTTTCATATGTTGTGGACTGTTTTTCCTTAACATATAATTAGTTAATAATTTGTAACCTGGCTGGATTTAGCCTTTCACACTCTATATAGTACATACTCTTTCCGAAGATTTTAAGGCTTTGTTTTTGAGTACTCAGTGAAATGAGCATCCAAAATGAATGCGCACTGTATGTCCTTATATATCACATTTCCTTATCTCATGGGCTTTTTGCTTGGATTGGAAAACAATGAGAATATATACCTACTTATCCATTAATTACAGCCCTACATACATAAAGAATATATACCTGCCTATCCATAAATTACAGAGTATGTCCTCATTAGTAGATACGATCTGTTTACTTACGTAACAAAGTTCCTGTTTAAGAAGCAAAGCAAGGTAGTGAATAGGAAGAGGAATGGATCTTTTTCAGAAAAGTTTAGGTGATTACTCCTTAGGCAGCTAGGAGTAGAAGCATTTGGTAGGTTTGGTGTCCCATCCCTTTGTTTTCTTTGTTCCCCTCTCTGCTAACTTCAGGAGCTTCCTTCTGCCTTCTTAACATACTCTCTGGCTTTCCATTCTTCCTCAGAGCACACCTGGGTGTATTTTATCTAGATAGTTCTACTTTTACACCTTTTGTCTTGCCTTTTTCCTTCACAGCTACTGCTCTAGTTTTGAGAGATATTCAGTTATTGCAGCAGCCTCCTTACTACTCTCTCTACCTAAGCCTTTTCCATTCCAGTTCATTTTTCCTCCATTTTGAAGCCAGATTAATTTTACTGAGATGCTCGTGTGAAAATTCAGGGAGCTTCCCTAGTTGATATTCTCTAGTTGGATTTAGAGTTTGGCTAGAGAGAGGCTAAAGCATGGTGTGTGGAGGGAGTAGCATTTCCAAGACTTTAATGTTTTAAACCGTGGCAGGATCGTTACATCAAGGAGACAGCCTCCAAGGAAGACTACAGGGGCGCCTGGGTGGCTCAGTGGTTTAGGCCTCTGTCTTTGGCTTGGGTCATGATCTCAGGGTCCTTGGATCGAGCCCCACATCAGGCTCACTGCTCAGCAGGGAGTCTGCTTCCCCTGCTCTCTCTCTGCCTGCCTCTCTGCCTGCTTGTGAAAAAAAGACTGCAGTTCTTTTAAATGTATAGTCACTTACCTCCAGGCATGCTGGCAAAGTCAGTCATATTACTTTATGGTGGTGTATTGCTTTAATTCAAATATAAATATGCCTTTATTTTATTTTATTTTTTTTATGTAGGCTCCATGCCTAGTATGGAGCCCAGTGTGGGGCTTGAACTCTTGACTCTGAGATGAAGACATGAGCTGATATCAAGAGTCAGATGCTTAACCGACTAAGCCACCTAGGTGTCCCCAAATACAAATACGCTTGAATCTTGTTTCTCTTACAAAGTTGAATTTGGAAGACCTGTTCTGCCATTTGTATCCAATGACTGGTTCCTATTAACACTTTCCTGGAGTATTTCACTTACTCTATTGTGTGTTTGTTGTTGTTGTTGTTAATAGAAATAACTAGTTTGTAATGGTGATCAATATTTTATGCAGTTCAGCAAGGATCTTTGATGACTTAGAATCTCTTGTTGAGGACAGAAGTTGTCAGTTAAACTGTTAATTGAAAGCAGTGTATTAACATAGCATCTAGAAAACAGTACCAATTAGTACAGGTACTATCTGCTGATTAGCTGTCCATTGCTACCTCTCAAAGACTAGATATGGCCGTGGCTTAGAGTAAAACTGTTAAAGGTCGAACAGACTGAGTAGTGTAAGGGGTAGTAAAGGTGTTAAAGATGGTAAAAGTATACCATGGATATAAAGTTAATACAAGTTTAGCACTGGTTCTAAACTATAAATTGGCTTCTTTTTTTCAGATCATGACCTGGGCTGAAGGCGGACGCTAAACGACTGAGCCAACCAGGCACCTCAAGATTTATTTGTTTTAGAGAGAGAGAGAGACAGAGACAGAGTGGGAGAGCACACATGTGGGCATGTGTGGGCACATGTTAATGGAGGGAGGGGCAGAGGAGAGTGGGAGAGAGTATGTCAAGCAGACTCCATGCTGAGTGCAAAGCCTAGTTAGTGTGGGGCTCGATCTCACCACCCTGAGATCATGACCTGAGCTGAAACCAAAAGTTGGTGGTTGTTCAACCTACTGAGACACTCAGGGGTCTCAAGATTATTAGAAATATTTCTGTTAAATATGTAACAAATACATAATCTTAAAATGTAGTTGCATTTGAACATTGAGCTTAAGCGAATTAGATGTCATTATCTGTGCTTTTCTGAATATATTTTCATGTGTTCATATATTCCATATTCCACTTTTTAAAAGTTTACTGTTTTATACCATGTGGTTTTTACATTCAGAGGCACATTTTCTTCTCAGTGAAACTGTTCCAAGGTTTTCTGATGTAGGCTGGTGGAAAAATGACTCATTTAACAGAATTGTATTCGACAGTCAGGACTATTGGAGCACATCATATTTCATTAAGGGAGAGATGCTTGAGAAAAGGAGTCTGTTAACCAGATAAAAGTATTGGTGTCTTCGCTAACTTCATTATCTTATCACCATCAGCTTTGGAGTTACTTAGCAGTGGATGCCTCATCAAGATAGGGTCAACTTATTTCCTTGTCTACTGCTATAGAATCATCACCAATATCTAAGAAATCACAACTCGCTAGTTTAAATAATAATGTATTTTCTGGATCTGTGCCAAATTTGAGGTTAGATTTTAGCAGTTAGTATAACTTCTTAACATCTGTTTCATGAATAAATGACTCTGTAAAAGGCAAAAATAGTGTAATGGAATTCAGACACTGCTCTGGGTATGTTAAATGGTGTGATTTTTCTGAGGGACATTTTAGGAATGATTGTGTATTGAGCCTTGAAATGTTACTTTTGACCTAGTAATTCCACTCTTATGATCTTAAAAGTAATATAACATGTACAAAAAGATTTAACCAGAGTGCCTTGGTGGCTCAGTGGATTAAGCATCTGCCTTCAGCTCAGGTCATAATCCCGGGGTCCTGGGATAGAGTTCCACATTGGGCTCCCTGCCCAGTGGAGAGTCTGCTTCTCCCTCTCACTCTCCCTCTGTGCTCTCTCTCTCTCTCTCTCAAGTAAATAAATAAACTCTTTAAAGAAAAAAAAAAATTTAACCCAAAGATACTCAGTGTAGTATTACATCTAATGGTGAAGATTTGGTAAATCATAATATCCAACAAAAAAATAGGTGATTATGATGTATCCGTATAAGGGAATGTTACCTATTTATAAAATTTAGTTCTGGGTGCCTGGGTGGCTCAGTGGGTTAAAGCCTCAGCCTTCAGCTCAGGTCATGATTCCAGGGTCCTGGGATCGAGCGCTGTATCGGGCTCTCTGCTTAGTGGGGAGCCTGCTTCTACCTGTCTCTCTGCCTGCCTCTCTGCCTACTTGTGATCTCTGTCTGTCAAATAAATAAATAAAATCTTTAAAAAATTTATTTCTGAAGATTATTTAATAACAAGGAAAAACCATGATACAAATGTAAGAGTTATGAAAAATTCGATAAAACGTTGAGCTCTGTTAGATAATAGCAATTAAAAACATAAATCAGACATGTATATACAGACCTGGATAGATCATCAAAGCACATTAAATGCAGAAAAGCAAGTTGTAGAATAATGCACACACATACAGAAAAAAGTAAGATATTTATAAAAATGCATTAAATAAGTCATATTTATACCCACATATAAGCATGTGCAGGCATAGAAAAAACTCTGGTTAGTCAAATTATTAATAGCAGTGACTGCAGTTGGAGATAGGAAAAGGCACATTTTTGACTCGTACTTGAATTTTAACAGTGAGTATATTTGTATATTAACTTGTAATTTAAAAAATTTTAAAAAGCTCTGAAACTTAAGATTCTATTCTGTAAAGAAAAAAAATTCTGTAAGATATAAGCAAGGGGTATCTCTGGAAGGTAGTTCACACAGTTCTTAACCTTTTTTGCATTTTTCTGTACTTATCAGAATTTTGGCAATGAATAAGTATTATTTTTATAATCAGAAAAAGCAGTTAAGATTTTTTAAAAAGCTGAAATCATAGACAGTAGCACATAGGCAGGAGTAAAAATTGCCTTGATTCAGATCCTGCCTCTGCCATTGACCGGTTTTGTGACCTTGGCAGGGATGGGGGTAGGGGGGCCGGTGTATTTTTTTTCACAGGATTATTTTTGAAGATTATTATTTTCTATTATTTATTTATTATTTTAAAAGGTTAAATGAGAGATTAAGCTATATAGGTTAAGTTTTATAGTGTCTGGCATACATTTGGCACCTACACAGTTTAATTTCCTTCTTGTTTTTCTCTTTATGACATAATAGTTAAAACTCTGCAAAAAGTATCGAAAGATACATTAAACTATTGACAGAAGCACAAATGTATCCAAGAATTGGATAGTTGAAGAGCTTATGACATGATGGCTTTAGGCTTTAGAAGTAACTCTGCTATAGGACAGAAAGTGAAAATGTTCATTAGAGCAAAATAAAGTTTTGGTATTTCACTTCTGATGGTAAGAGGAGGCTGGGTATGAAGCCTCCATCTTCTGTATGAACCAGTTCTTAGTCAGCAATAACATGGTTTTCTCAGTACAGCTTATATAATTCCCCACAGGTTCCACCTGATTAGCGTTTTTTTTTTTTTTTTAAGATTTTATTTATTTATTTGAGAGAGAGAGACAGTGAGAGAGAGCATGAGCGATGAGAAGGTTAGAGGGAGAAGCAGACTCCCCATGCAGCTGGGAGCCCGATACGGGACTCGATCCCGGGACTCCGGGATCATGACCTGAGCCGAAGGCAGTCGTCCAACCAACTGAGCCACCCAGGCGTCCCCTGATTAGCCTTTTAAATCTGTGTTGTAGCTATGTTTTTATTCATCATGGCCATCAGTATTAAGAAATAAAAGTCTTCAGGATTTCAGGATCATTAAAGTCTTCTAGTAGTAATTCAGTATGTAAAATGAGATATCCTCATTGATTTCAGAGGTTGTATTTCAATGGCATAAGATAATTAGGGAAAATAGACACCAACATAAAATTCTTAAAGCAGTTAACAATTACATTCTTCTTATGCATGTTTATGAGAAGTACAATGAAAGTGCAGACATTTCCCCCCTGCCCCTTCACGGCTCCGGGTTTGCAGAGGAGGTATCACAGGCTTGAGAGGGGAAGACTAATTGAAATTCAGCTGCCAATGAAGTGGCAAAGCAGGGGTCTAATCTTAGATCCACACTGGACTTCTGAGGCACCAGCATGGCTGCCTCCAGTATTGCTGCTAGATGTTTTCATAAAAAAGAGGTTTGGTGGATATCAAGTATTTTTGTTATGCCATTTGTTTCCTTTTTTAGTCACATTTCTTAAACGAATACATTTGATATCATTTATGGCTATATTTCTTCTTCCAGTGTTTCTCTTGAATTGCAGCCCTGCAAAAATGCCACATATTGTAAAACATTTTGGGATAGATTTTCATGTGGTAGAAAGTGAGTGTACTTGGGAAACCACTTTGTGTGACTCTGAGTCAGCAGCGGGGTCTCAGTCATGACCTGGCCTTGAGTGCCTCTTTTCTTGAGTATTTTTAATAATAAAAAAACTCAATATTAATGCCAGTTCAGTGTTTTTCATAAATATGTGAAATTCTTTAGAATCCATCCTTCTGAATTCATTTCCATTTTGGTATATTTATATTTTCTTTTATGCAACTTCTTTTTCCTAAAAAGCTAGAAATATACTGTCCTTTTCTTTAGCTTGTAGTTGATGAGTCGTCAGTGATTTTATTTTGGGGGGGGTCTCAATTTTGTCCTTGTATTTTTTTTTTTTTTAAGATTTTATTTATTTATCAGAGAGAGAGGGGGGAGAGAGCGAGCACAGGCAGGCAGAATGGCAGGCAGAGGCAGAGGGAGAAGCAGGCTCCCTGCCGAGCAAGGAGCCCGATGTGGGACTCGATCCCAGGACGCTGGGATCATGACCTGAGCTGAAGGCAGCTGCTTAACCAACTGAGCCACCCAGGCGTCCCATGTCCTTGTATTTTTTAACTTGCCATATAGTAGTTTGACTCATTACAAGTGATCTTAGAATTTTGTGCTGTTCTTAATGAATTCTAGAATAGTTGTGGTTTTTTTTTTTTTTTTTTTTTTTTACTGCTTCTCTTATTTTACGGACATATATTAATCTTCTTATTTAATTCAATATATTACTGTCATCTTTGCACTACATCATTTGTTCTAAGAGCTAACCTGACTGGTATTGTGTTGTCCTTTTGTTTTGTTTTGCTGAATGACCATGTGAGAGAGGAAGTGAACTCCAAGCTCCTGGAGGCCAAGATTAGGTCAGCTTTACCCATATACTGTGTCTTGCACAGCCCCTGGAACAAAGTAGATACACAGTAAAACTGCGTTTAGGAGGGTATGGCTAAGCAAGGATATAGCAGAACAAACCATGGGGTTATAGTTAACTGAAGCCAAAGTCAACAGTGTTATTGTTTGGGTGGGAGTTTGGAGTTGGGGAGACACAATGAAAATGAGGAGAGGGAAATCTTAGAAGTATGTGGAGAAACATAGTGGTAATGATATGTGGAAGACTCACATTCCAGTTACTGTGCAGTGAGCTTTATATGCAGCATTTGATTTAATCTGTGCAGAGTACAAACAACAGCAACACAACAAAAGAAAGGGGCTTGAACTCAAGATCCTAAGATCAAGAGTTGCATGCTCTACTGACTCAGCCAGCCAGGCACCCAGTACAATGATTTTCTTTTTTAATTTTTCCTTTATTTTTATTTTTGTAACTTCTTTTTGTTTGTTTGTTTGTTTAAGATTTTATTTATTTGACAGAGAGAGACACAGCAAGAGAGGGAACACAAGTAGGGGGAGTGGGAGAGGGAGAAGCAGGCTTCCTGCTGAGCAGAGAGCCTGATGTGGGGCTTGACCCCAGGACCCTGGCATCATGCCCTGAGCTGAAGGCACATGCTTAATGACTGAGACACCCAGGCACCCCAAGAGTGATTTTCGATTAGATTTATTAGAGTTTGGTTAGGGGTAAGTTAAATTTTCAAATAATACTGTAATCAAAATAATGAGATTGAAGATATAAATAAAAGAGCTCTTGGAACTTCATCTCAGGAAGTCATTCTTGGTGTAAAATTCTGTGAGGCAGATATTAGGGAATGTTAGGCTAATACAGACTCCGGAAGAAAGTAGGTTTTCCCTAGATGGTTAGATAGACTGACAGAGATAAGCTTTCAAAAGTGCCTTTCAGTTGTATCCTATGACTTGATCAGATTGGGTGTAAATAATTTTGAAGGAAGATGTTTGGTTTCATCATTTGCCTTTTATTAAACATTTTTATGGTTAATTTAAAATGAAGGTAGAATAAATGATTAAAAGGAAAATTTCCATTGACTCAGTTTAATTTTTAATTTTAGGAGCTGTAGAGGAGAGAGTCCTTCCTACAAATACTAAAGAGTATTCCCTTCCTACAAATACTTGAGAATTTTCTCAGTTATTCCTAGGAAATACTTTTTTTTTCCCTAAAGATTTTATTTATTTATTTGACAGATCACAAGCAAGCAGAGAGGCAGGTGGGTGGGAGGGGGGGTTGCGGGGAAGCAGGCTCCCCCTCGAGCAGAGAGCCCAACGCGGGGCTCCATCCCAGGACTCTGAGACGAAGGCAGAGGCTTAACCCACTGAGCCACCCAGGCGTCCCGGAAATACTTTTAAAAATGTAATTTTCTTCCTGTTTTGCTCTTGCAAAAGTTTTTATCTTCCTGAAAGTATATTCACTAGAATGCAAAGGCTGTGCTTATAAATTTTACAATGTTGTAATGTGTTAAAAATGACCTTTAAAAGATAGATGGAAAGTTGCTATATCATACCTTTTGTATATTGTAAAAGAAAGTATTTTTCTTCCTTTAATGTAGAACTGGAAGATGAAATAAATTGATTTTTATAGATTTTTTTGAAGACAGATTAGTAAAATTTGATATGTTTTTCTTCTGGAAGAAATACTGTCAGAATAGAAATGTTTTTCCTCTTCCTTTATTGTATGTTATTTGTGAGGTCTATTTAAAATTTTTTAAAAAGTCTCATAGAGGGGCGCCTGGGTGGCTCAGTGGGTTAAGCCGCTGCCTTCGGCTCGGGTCATGGTCTCAGGGTCCTGGGATCGAATCCCGCATCAGGCTCTCTGCTCAGCGGGGAGCCTGCTTCCTCCTCTCTCTCTGCCTGCCTCTCTACCTACTTGTGATCTCTCTCTGTCAAATAAATAAATAAAATCTTAAAAAAAAAAATCCATTTAAAAAAAGTCTCATAGATTAGTTTGAAGTCATCAGACAGGAAGTGTGAGTGCATGTGAAGACGAACCTATGAATGAATTTGATTAGTCGTTTAAAATCTTATGACTGTTGGTAACTTGCCTCATTCCCAGCTTTGAATGATGACTTGAACTAGGTCTGCACAATATTTAAATTTAAAAAAAATTTAATTCAATTATTTTGATTAAAAAATACCAAATAATTCACCCATTTTTTTCTACCTCACAGCCTTCCCCTCTTGCAGCCGATCTGTTCTATCTATGAGCTTGTTTTTTAAAAATTTATTTTTATTTTTATTAGGGTATGAGAGGCCATATGGTATTTATTTTTCTCTGTCTTATTTCACTTAGCATAATGCCCTCAAGGTCCATCCTTGTTGTCACAAATGGCAAGGTTTCATCTTTGTGATGGCTGAATACTACTACATTTTATGCATATCATAATTTCTTTATCCATTCATTCATTAATGGACATGTCTGCTATTTCCATATCTTGGTCATTGTAAACAGTGCTACAGTGAATATGGGGGTATATATATCTTTTTGAGTTAGTGTTTGTATTTTCTTTGGATAACTGCCTAGAAGTAGAATTGCTGTATCATATGGTAGTTCTATTTTTAATGTTTAGAGGACCCTCCATACTATTTTTATAGTGGTTGCACCAATTTACATTCCCACCAGCAGCGCTGAGGGTTCCCTTTTCTCCACATCCTTGCCAGCACTTGTTATTTCTTGTATTTTTTCTTTTTTTTTTTAGAAGTTTTTATGTATTTATTTGACAGAGAGATCACAAATAGGCAGAGAGGCAGGCAGAGAGAGAGGGGGAAGCAGGATCCCTGGTGAGCAGAGAGCCCGATGTGGGCCTCCATCCCAGGACCCTGAGACCATGACCTGAACGGAAGGCAGAGGCTTAACCCACTGAGCCACCTAGGTGCGCTATTACTTGTCTTTTTGATAGTGGCAGTTCTAACAGGTATGAGGTGATACCTCATTGTGGTTTTGATTTGCATCTCCCTTATGATTAATGATACTAAACGTCTTTTCATGTACCAGTTGGCTATCAGTATGTCTTTGGAAAAATGTCTATTCAGATCTTCTGACCATTTTTTAATTGGATAGTTTGTGTTTTTCTGCTGTTGAGTTGTGTTAGTTCTTTGTCTATTTTGGATTTTAACCTTTTATGAGATACGTGATTTGCAGTTATTTTTTCCCTTCAGTAGGTTGCCTTTTCATTTTTTTGATTGTTTCCTTTGCTGAGCAAAAGTGAATTTTTAGTTTGACTTAGTCCCACTTGTTTATTTTTGATTTTGCTGCTTTTGCTTTTGGTGTTAGATTAAAAAAATTATCACCACGACTTGTGTCAGGGAGCTCACTGCTTAGGTTTGCTTCTAGGAGTTTTGTGTTTTCAGATCTCACATTTCACATTTCTAATTCATTTTGAGCTAATTTTTGTATATGGTATAAGAAAGTGAGTGGTTCAGTTTCATTAACTTTAGCACATGGCTGTTCAGTTTTTCCAGCACCATTTATTGAGGAGGCTGTCCTTTTGCCACTGTATAGACTTGGTACCTTTGTTATAAATTAATTGGCCATATATGTGTATGGCTATATCTGGGCTGTCTTTTCTGCTCCTTTGATCTATGTGTCCTGTTTTAATTGCTATTGCTTTGTGATGTGGTTAGAAATCAGGAAGTATAATGCCTTCAGTTTTGTTCTTTTTTCAAGATTGCTTTGCCTATTTGGGGTCTTCTGTGGTTCCAGGCAGCCTTAGGATTATTTGTTCTATTTCTGTGAAGAGTGCTGGGATTACATTGAATCTGTATATTGCCTTGAGTAGTATGGATATTTTAAAATATTAATTCTTCTGATCCATTAACATGAATGATCTTTCCATCTATTTGTTGTGTTGTCCTCTGGTACTTTCACTAATGTTGTAGTTTTCAACATATAGGTCTTTCACCTCCTTGGTGAAATTTATTCCTAGGTAATTATTTTGGATACAATTATAAATGGGATTGTTTTCCTAATTTCTCTTTCTGATAGTTCATTTTCAGTGTAAGGAAATGCAACAGATTTTTGCATGTTGATTTTGTATCCTGCAATTTTACTGAATTCATTTATTCTAACAATTTTTTAGTGGAGACTTTAGGGTTTTCCACTTATAGTATTATGCCATCTGCAAATAGTGACAGTTTTACTTCTTTCTTTCCATTTTGGATATTTTTTATGTCCCCCTGCACCGCCCCCCCCCCCCCATTGCCACAGTCCTTTGGGATGCAGGAATGTAAGCCTATTGGGCCACCAGAGCCAAGTGATTAAGGGGTGTACCTTGGGCATCCAGTTGCAAAAACTGGGCACCAGGCATATATATAATCCCCCTCCAGGAGATATTTTAGCTCTGGAGCCTGGTAGAGGGTGAGTATGAAAATAGTGTTTGTCCTCCAAGGTCTCTGGAAAGGATTACTGTAAACCACTAGATGTATGTTTAACCCTTAGGCCACAGTCATGATGAATAGCTAATAGGCCTCAGAAAGAAAGAGCTCCTGGATTTGTTGCCTCTTGCGGTACCCTTGGGGTGGTAGCCATTTAAGAATGCTGTTGGTTATAGTGTTGTGGGACCTGTGAGCGTAAGCTCCACTTCCCACTAGAGCCAGGCAATGTAGAAGTGATTCCTAAAAAGGAGCACAGATCGGAGTGGTAGACAGGGGTATGAGCTCCTTTTTGGGTGATACTAATTATAGTCCCTCATGGCCAGGAATGCAAGCCCCCAGGTATCTACAGCCAGGTGATTGAGAGGCATCTCCTGGGCAGCAGCCACAGGAATCAGGGCACCAGATGCAGGAAAAGGCTCCATTTGGAGATACTAGTTCTATGGAGCATGGCAAAGGGTGAATGTGGAGATGGGGCTCACTGGTTTTCATCCTAGAGAATGTTCCAGCAGGCGCCTAGATGTGTGCTAAATTTAATGCCTGCTCCTCAGGCTGAGCTTTTTAATGTAAGCAGGTGAGCTTCCTTCACCTTCAGTCAGGACACCGGCATAATCGGACACAGACCCAGACACAGCTGCCTCTGAGCTGGGCCCTGAGGTGGGTGAGTCTATACCTATGAGTTCTTTGAGAATAATTTCTCAGATCACTATTGTCTTGTAGTCTCAGGATATGGGACCTGTTGGTTTTCAAAATTAGATATTTTGGTGGCTTGTCAAGTGCAGGTCTAAAGTGTTGGGGTGTCTGATACGGAGTTCCTTTTCATTCTTCGTGGCTGCAGATTGCAGCTCTGAAGGTGAGATTGTTTCTCATCCTCTCTTAGCTGCTTTGATGTAGTTTTCTTCTCAGTTCCTTGAAGTGTAGTCATCGCTCAATCAGACTTCAGATTTTTTTTTTTTTTTAGGAGGAAATTGTTCCATATGTAGCTGTAGACACACTGTGTTTATGGGGGTAAGTTCAGGATCTTCTTACATTTTGAAACTGGAACCTTGCTGTGGTGTGCAGCAGAAGGCGGAGAAGCATCCTCCAAGCCTTAGGCCCCAAGAAGGGTGGGGTGATCCTTTCATTATTAATATTTTATTTTAAATATTTTATTTATTTATGAGAGAAAGAGAGAGCATGCACATGAACAATCGGGGAGGGGCAGAAGGAGAGGAGCCCATGCAGCAGCCAGATCCCAAGACCCTGGGTCATGACCCGAGCCGAAGGCAGTTGGTCAGCCACTCAGCTGCTCCACTGACTGAGCTACCCAAGTGCCCCTGATAATTTACATTTTTAATGTATAAACATCTTGGTCGTTAGCCATGGAGTATTTGCATGGGAGTATGATAATACTCTACTCACTTCTGAGAATTGTGGAATAAGCATTTTATTGCTGTTTTAAAATCTATTTTGTATAGCTTATTCACTATTTGCTAGATGAAAAGCACTGCTGGGCCCGTAGGGGAGTGGTGAGTAAAAATCAGCTCTTGCATAACAGTGTATTTTTGATAGAAGGTAGACCTGGGTGAGAAGACAAAGGGGGCACTCGGTGGGAGAAAGACTGCCTTTGAACTGAAAATGAAGTCAGCTATGATCAAGTTCCAGATCCAGACTTTGATGTTATATGTTTTTTTTTTTTTTGTAAAAGGCCCATTTTAGTAGCATGGTGATGGTAGAGATGAGTTTGAAAAACAGACGGGCTGGATGAAGGATAGGCCCCTTTAAAAATCCATTCCAGTGTTATGATTGATCACCCTGAAAAATTAGTTTGAAATGTCCACAGAGCCAGAGGGTTGAATTAGAAATTGCTAGAATGGATCAGACCAAAGGTTTAATCTCAGTATTTGATTGCCTCTAGTGATTTACAGTTAAAAATAGTTCTATTGCTATGGGAGAACATGGCATTCATCTCTGATAGTACCTTAAAGGTTGAGTATTGCCCTATTTCTTTGAGCAGTGAGTGATTTATAGCTTTGTCTCAGTTTTTCCCCCATAACTTTTGGGCTCATGTTATTATACCTCTGTTTATTGTATTTTGAGATACTGGTTTTCATAACTTTATTTCATTCTGTAGGAAGTAGAAGTTTCACCTTTTTCCTGTTTATCTTAGTCATCATCAAAGGATCCTGCTGATTTGATGGTTTTAGATTTCATGTACCATCTATGCTTTTACAGATTGTTTTGTCCTAGCCATTACTTCTTTTAACTGAAGACTTTTATTTTTGGATTCTCTGTATTTGATGATGCTCTACTTTAACTTTGACCCTTTTTTTAGTTCTACCACATTTGGGTGTTTCTCTGCTAGAAATTTAAACACTGTTGGTTAGAGTCAGTACTAGAACTGACTTCACAGTGACCCCTCTTTAAGTCCGTTTCTCATCTATGAATCATCTCACTAAAGCTTAAGTTGACTCAGATGTTTAAAACTGTGATCCCTTTGAAAGCAGGGATTGTGTTTTATTGATTTATGTCCAGGGACTAGTATAGTACCTGACCCTGGTGGGCTGTCAATAAAGGTTTGTTGAATAAATGAATGAATGGAATGTTGTCCGTGGTTTAGTGAATATTTGAGTAGAGTAAGTGCTTGATTTACTTATCTAGTAAATACTATGAAATAACTCTCCATAAATATTCAGGCATAGTGTCTCTTAAAACATGACTTATGACAGTGGCAATAACCACCCCCAAATACTGGTCATAATCCTTAAGAAGTACAGTTATTTAAGGGGTGCCTGGCTGGCTCAGCTGGTGGCTCTTGGTCTTGGGGTTGTGAGCTTGAGCCCCATGTTGGGTGTAGAGATTACTTAAATAAATAAACTTATTAAAAATACAGTTACTTAAGAATTAAGAGTAAATAGTAACTTACTCATGGTATTGTGAGGAATAAATGAAATATACTATATGTATATATATGTAGTAGCCAGCCTATGTAAAGTACTCAGATTTGGCTGCCGCTCTTGTTTGTGTTTCATTGTTGTGGATGCACAGGTCTCTCATTTCTCAGAGACTTTTATGTGATATATGCAAGGCATTTTGTTAGGTATAATGGGAGATAAGTAAATAAAAGTTGTGGTTCTTATTTCAAGGAATGTAAAATTCATTTTGTGATGACTGTAATATATATTTATAAATATATTATAAATAATTACAGATCAGTATGTAGTTAAGTGATGCAAGAAAGTTACAAAATACCATGAGACCACTAACATAGGAAAGATCAAAGATTACTTTGGGTTTGTGGAGGTAGAAAAGTGACATCTTAACTGAGCTTTGAAGGATAAATAGGATTTTGAAAGGTAGGCCTAGGAGAGACGCTATTTCCTAGGGCACATGAGCAAAGGCACAGAGGTTGGAAAATAGAGCATGTATGTAGTGGAATAGAATTATAAGAAGATAAGGCTGAAGAAGGAAGAAGAAGTCCCCATGTTGGAATCAATGCAAGCAGTGGAATTTTTATTTTAATTATATAACATTGGTAAATGATGGCTTTTTAAAAAAAAATTATGTGAGAGAGAGACTCAAGCAGGGGGAGTGGCAGAGGGAGAGGGAGAGGGAGAAGCAGACTTCCTGCTCAGCATGGGCAGCCTGATGTGGGGCTCTATCTCAGCACCCTGGGATCATGACCCGAGCTGAAGGGTCAACCAACTGAGGTCAACCAACTGAGCCACTCAGGCACCCAAATGATGACTTTTATGATGTGATAAGATCTATGTTTTAGGGGGCGCCTGGGTGGCTCATTGGGTTAAGCCTCTGCCCTGCTGGGGTTTGAACCCCACATGGGGCTCTCTGCTCAGCGGGGAGCCTGCTTCCCTCTCTGCCTGCTTCTCTGCTTGCTTGTGATCTCTCCCTCTCTGTCAAATTTAAAAAAAAAATTAAAAAAAAAATAAAATTAAAAATAAAGATCTATGTTTTAGGAAGATTGAGTAACTACAAAATGATTTGGTGGATATAGGAGAGGGGGAAGTAGGGAAATGGGAAGACTTTTCCCATGCTTTCAGAAAGTTGCTCACTTATTCTCTGCCATATTTTATGCTTTGTCTTGGAGATAGTAAACTGTATCCTGTTTACTTGAACTGTGATTGTTAGCTGGTATTTCAGAGCATAGAATATGAAGACCGAATTAGCATGTGTCTGTAGGAATGAAAGGTAGATTGGATGACAAATGCATTACAGAGGTGGGACAACAGGCTTGGTAATTTCCTGTATGGGTTAAGGGAGAGGTAGAAGTTAAAGATGACTTTTAGATTAAAAAGAAATTTTTTTTAAAGATTTATTTGAGAGAGAGTACAAGTGCATACAGGGGGACAGGCAGAGAGGGAGGAGGAGAGAGAATCTTTAAGCAGACTCCCCTCAAGTGCAGAGCCCAATGTGGGTCCACCCACCGGATCCCAAGATCACTACCTGAGCTGAAATCAAGAGCTGGGCATCCAACAGGCTGAGCCACCCAGGCATCCTGACTTTTAACCTGAATGACTTGTGGACTCACTGAAGTTATTATTTGTAATGTACGTTGGGAGATAAAGAGGGTAAGCTACTCTATGTGAACAAATGATGTTTGTTACTTGAAACATTTTGAGTTGTCAGTGAAGCATTGAGTTGGTGCTCTTTAGGAAGCAATTCGCAATAGGGAGTTGGAACTTGGGGAGTAGAGACCCAGGGGTGGCTAGAAATATTATAATATAGATTTGTAAATCATACCCATAGATGTGGCAGATGAAGCTTAAATTGTCATGGGAGAATGTGTGGGTATATGTTCTGTTATAATATGCCCATTATAAAAAAAGTCTGGTTGTACAGAGGGTATATCCAAAATCTCACTACCCCCCAAAATTTTACTACCCAGATATAACTATCATTAACATTCAGGAAGATCATTCTAGATTTCTTTTCATATATATTTGTAGATAGGTAACAATTGTTTATGACATTTGCATTCCTAAAATGTGAGTCCTGGACAGGGCTAGGAGGAGGTACTCATTCTTAGAGTCTGGCAGGTATGTGCAAGTGCTTGATGCTGAGAGGGATGCCTCCTATAATTTTAAACCCTAGGTAACTTGCTTGCTCACCCAGCCCAGGTCCTGTCTGTAAAACAATTAAACAATAAAAATTCCTTTACAGTTAGTTTGTATTTTTATTAATCAAATCATGAACATGATTTTAAAAATCCATATGCCATGGGACTTTTAATGAAAAACATCAGTTTCCTGATCCTGTCTTCGTCTCATCTAACTTAACCCTATCTGGCCTCCATTTCCTGGTGTATAGAGGGAACTGCTGTCAACTTTTTTGACTTTTTTCTCCCCATTGTTTACTATTATATTTCTTAGTATTATGCTTTTACTGGTAGTACTTGATTTAGTCTATTTAGACATTATCTAAATTCATTTAGACATCATTGAATATTTTCTTATTTTATCTTTTTCTAGAAAGGCAGTACCTTGGATTTAGTTTGTTACAGGGCTTTTTGTTATTGAATAATTCAGCCAAAATTACTGTGCTATGCCTTTGAAGGTCCTTTGTAAGAGGTAAATCCAGTGGAATATCCAGTTTATTTGTCCAATTTATAGTATCAAAATTGACTATCTTAACGTGTTCTGCAGATTTCATTTTTCTTCTAAAAGAAAAATCTAATGAAATTTTAATGAAGTGTAAGCTACAGTACATTGGTGTCCTTTAATTAAATAAAACTTTTTTTTCTGTTGTTCATCAAATGTGTAATCTATGTACCAGATACCCACTTACGCTTTTTGTATATATGATTTCATGTATTCCTCATAACTCATGGTTGCTAGTATCTTCATTTTATGGGTGAGGAAATAAAGAGTTAGAGAAGTTAAATAATTTGTCTAAAGCTGCAGTTGTGGTAAATAGTGGAGCCAGAATTCAGACTCGGGAATGTCTAACTCTTAAATCTGTATTCTTAACCACTGACTTGAGCTACACATGATGTTCTCTTTTGGTTTCCCAGATTTCTTCAGGGACATTCCTTTTTACTTCCTCTGCTGAAATGTTGCTTTTAAGTATAGTCTTCAAAATTTACATAAAATTTGCTTTTGCAGACTAAGATGTTTTTTCAGTTTTTATTAAAGATAGGAAAGATTTACTGCAGTGGTTTCTTATGATTATGATGACTAAAAAACATAAAATACAGATTTCATGTTCAAGCATTTAGGGCTTGGGAGAAGGAGAGAAGAAATTCATATAACCAAGCAGATTATTTATCTCTTGTTTGATTCACAAATATATGCTTATTTAAGGTCCTGTGTTGTGTCTCCAGAAATTCAGAGATAAATCGTGTAGACTGTGTCCTTATGAATAATCAACTAAAAGTATACCTATAGGCAATAAAAATATCCTGTAATATATTTTTATCTTAAATTAGGTAAATTAGGTATTATGGGGATTTGTTGAAGATATAAGGACAACTTGTAGCAAAGGAAATGACTTGAGATGGGCATGCTAAAGGATCGATAGCGCAATTACGGAATGGTCATTTCAGTAGAAGTTTACTGAGGCAGGAAATTTTGGGGGCATGTTGTGGAATAACAACTAGTTGGTTTGATTAGGGTTTTCTTTCCCAAGTTCACATAGCTAGTGATGTTTGGAATAAGAAATAGAATCCCGGGCATTCTGACTCTGGAGCATGCAGTGGTAGCTGTTGTGCTAAATTGCTGTATGCTCACCTGGAAATTTACCTGTTAACCCCTTGGGGAAGTTATTCATCAGGAAAACAAGTTTCCTGAGGGATCGATGGAAAGAGATGAGGAGGTGATCAGCAGAGTGGGGGATAGGTTAATGAAGATGAGCACTGACAAGAGTGGGATTCACTTTGGGGGCAGTGATCAAGAGAGGTGGCAGGAATGTGACACATGATGGAATTAGTTCTCCTTAGGGTTCCAGATAAACCCTGGTGGGTTAAGGATGACTGCCTATTCTTTGCTACTTTTTAAATGAGGCATTTAAATTATACTGAGAAGAACTTTCTTCTGTTAACATCATTTAAAAAAGTTACTTTTCATAGCACTTCGTGAATTTAAGTGGTATTTTAAAGTTAGTTTACATTATTAATGTCATAAAGTTATTTAGCATTATAAAATGCGTGACCTTTATTACAGTTCTTACCTTTAAACTGTATTGCCTAAGAATACACATAAGTGGTAAACTGTATTTTCTTTTAAACTCTATTTTCAAGAATGTGTTGTTCATACATGAAAAAATAGGGAGCGTAAAATTAAATCTGGAGAGAAATATTTCACGAACTTAATGGTCTCCAATTATTTCTGCTTGTATCAGCTATTACATGTTCCTTCCTTGGGGCGCCTAGGTGGCTCAGTCATTAAGTGTCTACCTTCAGCTTAGGTCATGATCCCAGGGTCCTGGGATCAAGCCCCGTATCAGGCTTCCTGCTCAATGGGGGGTCTGCTTCTCCCTCTCCCACTCCCCATACTTATGTTCCCTCTCTCGCCATCTCTCTGTCAAATAAATAAATCTTAAAAAATCTTTAAAAAATCTTTAAAAAAGTTCCTTTCTTAGTAGGGAAGAGTTTGCTTTGTTGACTCGCCATTGTTAGCTATACATGGGGGAAATGCACTTACAAATTAGGGATTAAATAATTTAGATTAAGCATTTGATGTGTTTTGGTTATCAGAAAGTCAAATTTTTGTTTTTTTAAGGGATCTTTATTTATTTACTTGAGATAGAATGAGAGAGGGAGAATGCACACAAGCACAGGAAGCAGCAGGCAGAGGGAGAAATAGACTCCCTGCCAAGCAGGTTGGGGCTAGATCCCAGGACTTGGGGACCATGGTCTGAGATGAAGGCAGCCGCTCAACCGACTGAGCCACCTGGGTGCCTCTGATATATTATTTCTAATTTTCCAAAGGTATTTGACAATATTAGCTGACATGTTTTAAATCTATCCAGTTGTTATAAAATCCACTTCATTTGTTTTGCATTTTATTTTAAAAAGCAGATAACATTTTGAGTTAATGAATTATTTAAATCAGTATTAGAAATTATTAATATGAGAAAGTGACATGACTTCTGCTTTTAAAGATTAAAAATTTTTTAAGATCTATGTGATAAGCACAGGGTGATGAAGTGTTAAATTATTATATTGTATACATGAAACTAATATAACACTGTGTTAACTGGAATTAAAAATCTTAAAAAAAATCGTAGGATCTGTATTTCTGAAGCTTTGTAATTGCATTTAAAAATTATACTATGAATATGCTCAGTCATCTCATTGATATCAGTGTAAGCCAAGTGCACAGTATGGCTCAGTAAAATAAAATTACATATTAAAGTTTCTAGGATTGCAGTTATCAACTTTATTAGATAATCTTTATATGCTTCTGCAAGCTATTTATGGTTAACATTTTGTGGTGTAGCTATACTCTTTGGATGCTTTCATAGTCTTGCATCTCTCAGGTCAAATAACTGGCTTCATACTATAAAATATAGATTTTAATGAACCAATAGGCAACAATAAGAAAAACATTATTTCTCCTGTGTCCTCTGAATATGAATGAAGAAGGCAATAAGATGTACATAATGGCCTTATAAAAAACAGCACTATAATAATGACTGATAAAAATTACTCAGTTCTTGGGCGCCTGGGTGGCTCAGTGGGTTAAGCCGCTGCCTTCGGCTCAGGTCATGGTCTCAGGGTCCTGGGATTGAGGCCCGCATAGGGCTCTCTGCTCAGCAGGGAGCCTGCTTCCCTCCCTCTCTCTCTGCCTGCCTCTCTCTCTACTTGTGATCTCTCTCTGTCAAATAAATAAATAAAATCTTTAAAAAAAAATTACTCAGTTCTTTACCACTTATTTTATATAGCACTTAGTAGCACAGTTCTGGTCATTACCTATAGAAAATTCTCAGAAAGTTCCTTTGACTTTTTTTGATTGATGCCCCCCCCCAGCTTTGTAGAGAAATATAGAAATTTATGGTTAAGGAGAGTCAGTGGGTGAGAAAATGGGATAGACCTTTAGAACTTAAGGAGCAGTTAAGAAGGTTGTCTTGGAATAAGCTTGAATGTGCCCTTTAGGAGTTTTGCAAATTGCCATTAAGATTTGTGGAAATGTAAATGTGAATACTGGGTCCTTTTGGTAGTTTGCTCTTTCGAGTACTGTACAGGGGTATGTTGCTGGAGGCTGTGGCATGAGATACCATTTGGGAGGTCGTATTGTACCATAGTTCAGATTTCTGGAAAGTAGTAGCAGGGAAAGCAGTCTAGCAGGTAACAGCCTGTGTTTGCTTAGAGGAAGTCATTTGGTAAAACTCAACTAAAACAAATAGTCACAACTGCAGTCTCCTTGCAGAATGCGCGTTTCATCTGTGTGAAAATGATTTTTCATTCTTTTCTTGGATTTCTGTATATACAGATAGGAAGGTAGTTGGTCACTGTTAACTGTTTTTATTTTTTTTATTATTTTTTTAAAAATATTTTATTTATTTATTTGACAGACAGAGGGAGAGAGATCACACTTAGGCAGAGAGGCAGGCAGAGAGAAGGGAAGCAGGCTCCCCACTGAGCAGAGAGCCCGATGCGGGACTCGATCTCAGGATCCTGAGATCATGGACCTGAGCCGAAGGCAGCGGCTTAACCACTGAGCCACCCAGCTGCCCCTGTTAACTGTTTTTAAGGCATTAAGAGTAGGCACCTTGCATTCCTAGTCTACAATGCAAGTTAAGCATTGTGTATAAATCAGTGTGCTGCAATGAAGAAGCCATCAGCAGTATTAGAGAGGCGCCAGAATGAAAGGATGAAAGGCATAGTCTTTGAAGGAATTCTGAGGTAGGAAGCAAGGAAAACTTAATCTGTCAGAACAGCAAAAAATTATTTTATTTCTTCAGTTTTGCATTAATATTTGCTGGATATTACATATACTGTACTGTCAAGTAGTACATACGTCTACACCATTTTGTGGTAGTCCAAACACCAAGGACCTAACAAGAGCTGAAGTCCAAAATAAGGAATATTTTGAAATACACTAGGCATTTTACTTCATCTGTTCTTTTAACTGCTTTTGCATTAAATGCAAAATTCTGGAGAAAAAAGAATAGGGACTTCCTAACTAGAATCCTTTTTTCTTATTTGTGTACATGTACATGTTTGCTAACCTAGAATAAAATCGACTGATGGTAGGCTAGTCACAACTTTCTACCGAGGTATACATAATGTTAGATGTGCATCAAGTAGCTCTAAATGTCTTTGAAATTTCATACTTATCTTAAAATCCACATGACATTTTGCAATGTACATACTGTAATATATTGAAATTTATGTAACAGTGTTTAAAATTGACCCCATAGGAAGATGTGACATTTTAACTTTTTGTATTCCTTGGGACTTACATGTTGAAAAGTAATGTGAAGATGGTCAGTTTTCGGCATAATTATCTGGTGTTGAAATTTAATAGTTTGAGGCGTACCTGGGTGGTTTAGTCTGATAAGTGTTCAAATCTTGATTTAGGCTTTCTTTTTTTATTTTATTTTATTTTTTTTATTTTTTTTTTTTATTTTTTTTTTAAAAGATTTTATTTATTTATTTATTTGACAGAGAGAAATCACAAGTAGATGGAGAGGCAGACAGAGAGAGACAGAGGGAAGCAGGCTCCCCGCTGAGCAGAGAGCCCGATGCGGGACTCGATCTCAGCATCCTGAGATCATGACCCGAGCCGAAGGCAGCGGCTTAAACCACTGAGCCACCCAGGCGCCCCTTGATTTAGGCTTTCTTGATTTTAGATTTCATGTTGTGAAATTGAGCCATACATCAGGCTCCCTGTTGGGTGTGGAGCCTGGTTAAGGTTCTTTCTCTCCCTCTCTGTTCCCTCCCCCCCTTAAAAAAATACTAATAGTTTGAGATTCCCCATGCTAGGAAGCCCAGCCAACATTTCACTTTTGAAGTATGTGGTTGGTGTATGAAGGAAATTATAGGTCATTTAAGATATAAATACTTTGTTATTTACTACCTAATGGAGAAAAAAAAACCCACAATTCTTCTCAAAAACCAAATAAGGGCAATTATTTTTCCAGTTAAAAATATGAACTCTCTAACTAGTGAATCAGAAGATAGACATGAATGGATATGGGTTGTTGGTACAATTTTGGTAATAATAGATATAAATCTTTATCAAGTGGATAAGCCAATCTAATTTATGTATAGGTGAGAATAATAGCATTTTAAAATGTGAAAGGAGTTGTTCATTTTAAGTCACTTGATGAATTCTAATGTAAAATTCTTAAAAAGCTAAGAAGCTTATAAGATCTATCAGAACCACTGAATGAATGGTGCACTCTTTTTCTGTGGACAATATTTTCATCATCCAGGTTGTGAGTGTACAAAATTAGGATGATAAGAATAGCTACCTTGGAGTAGTTTCTCTGGAAAAATACCAGTACTCTTCAGAATGTATTTGTTTTGCATTATAGTCTTATTTAAAAAATAAAGAATTTATTTTTTGAATGATACATTCAGATATTCAGAAGAAATAGAAGAATTTACAATATCCACTCTTTGCATATCCTAGATATCTTGAGTATAATTATTATGTGCACATATATTTTTTCCTTTAAACAGAAATTATAGCAATATTATATATTTTTCTGTACTTGAAAAAATATTTTTACATGATACATAATTCTGTATCATTATGTAAAGTGTCTCCTTGATCTTTCTGTTTTTAGGACTTCCTGATATTTCCTTGAATGGCTGTATCCCAGTTTCTTTTAAATCAGTGCCTGTTGTTATACTTGTAGGTTGTTGTGTTATTGTTCTGATTCCATAAATACGTTAGTGTTGAAAGTCATTTGTTTCATACTTCCAGGCAGAAATAATGTACAGATAAGAAAAAAGTAAAGAAGAATGTCGACAGTGAGGTTGGGAGGTGATAGCATTCTCCAGAAAGGGCTTTCAAAAAACTTGAACTGCCCTGGGTGGCATGCTGGCATCTACTGAGAGAATCTTATGTCATGAGATCTGGGTTTGTGTTTCCATTGAACTGGGATGTACGCAAGCCTAAAATTCTGAACTATCTTTTTCACTTTACCGTCATTATGTTTTTCTAAATTAAAAAAAGAAAAAAAAACTACTTGTGAACATTTTAACCAGTGGTTCTTATGTACATTATTTTCCTGCTTTCCTTTTAATACAGTTTATCTATGTATTTCTAAAAATATTTTATTTAAAAACTCAGTGATTTAAATTTTATAAAAAGATTATGGTGCTCTAATCTTTGGGATTTCTTCCACTTGATATTACAGTGCTAAAATGTATATTTTTACTTGTCACTAAAGTTTATTCATCTTGTATGTATGTTTCATTCTATTACTACTAACCAGAATTTATTTATCTGGTCTTCTGTTTATGGACATTTTGGTTGTTTCCCAGTTTATCTGTGACCAGAGCTTCTGAGAATATTCTTACACTTGTTTCTATTGTACATTGCAAGAGTTTCTCTTAGGAAAATGAGCTGTTAGATCACAGCATATGCGAATGTCCCACTTCAGGAAACAATGCTGCTGTGTTTACCATAGTGCTTGTACTACAACAGACAAGTTCCTGCTTCTTTCTGTTGTGAATACAGACAGGACTCCTGCTCTTATGGGAATTACATTCTCGTTAAGTAAATAAAACAAGGTACTTTCAGAAATACTGCAATGTTATGCAAAGAATAGCAGGAGTATTGGGAGCTGTGTGGTTGGTGGTCTTCAGCCAGTTTCTATTTATTAGAGATAAGAGTGATGGGAAATTATTGTGACGGTTGTTTTAGTGTGGTCATGGAAGGCCTCAGGAGGGACATTTAAGGTGAGACCTAGATTAAGAAGCCTCTGGGTCACAATCTGGGACTCTAATGGTAGTAGTGCAGAGGTTCTGGGGAAGGGATCAGCAGGGTCTGTAGCAGGAAAAAAAAAGCCCCTGTGGTTGGCAAGCAGCGGACTAAGAGGGAAGTGAGAGGTGGGCCGGGCTGGAGCGGTGACTGTGCAGTGAAGAGACATTAGAAATTTAAATCAGTGAGTGATGTGATTGGGTTTAGATAAAAAAAAAAAAATATATCACTCTTGCTACCATTTTGGTGATGATTACCAGACCAGGATGGGCAGGAATGGAAATAGGGAGATGGATCAAAAGCTAGTCCTAGTGAAAGATGGTGATTGTGGCTTAAACTAAGGTCACAGTGGGGAGGAGAGAAATAGAGTCAGCGTCTGTTTTATAGATAAAACAACAAGATTTGTTTTATTATTTTGGATTTTTAGGGATACAAGCTTTTAATTTCCAAAACATGCTTCAGTGGTGAAGAAATGGGTATATATGAAAGCTCCCAAGCACTTTCCTCTACACTTTGCACTAATGCTTCATGTTCTGTGGCCATACACCTGGTTCTGACACTTTTATCTTTTGGCCCTTCTTCTGGCCTTATGTCTTTGCAAAAATGTCTATTCATTTTTAAAGTTGGATGGTTGGTTTTTTTGGTGTTAGGTTGTATAAGTTCTATATATATATTTTGGATATTAACTCCTTATTGGATATATCATTTGCAGGTATCTTCTCTCAATCAATAGGTTGCCTTTTTGTTTTGTGGGTGGTTTCTTTTTCTGTGTAGTCCCCAAAATTAACTTTTGTTTTACTCTAGACATACTCGTAAATAGGTCGCTAGAGTCAATGTCCAAGAGATTACTGCCTGTCTTATCTTTTAGGAGTTTTATGGTATCAGGTCTCTCATTTTGGTGTTTCATCCATTTTGAGTTTATTTTTGTGTATGGTATGTATGGTATTTTTATGTATGGTATTAAATCAGTCCAGTTTCATTCTTTTGCATATAACTGTCCAGTTCTCCCAGCATTATTTATGAAGAGACTCTTTCTTGCCCATATGAAGGGATTTTGGCAGATATAATCAAAGCCTCAAGTCAGTTGACCTTAAGATATGGAGATTATCTGGATGGACCCAATCCAGTGACAAAGGCTCTTTAAGAGAGAGTTTTCTCAGGCTGGTGGCAGAAGAGAAAGTCAGAGATTCAAAGCAGGAGAAGGGTTAGGTGTGTCCTTGAAGGCTCAGAGATAATACTGGGGAGGCATGTTGTGGAGAATATGAGTGTCTTCTAGAAGCTGAGAGTGGCCCTAGGCTGACTGCTAGTAAGGAAACAGGAACCTCAGTCCTACAACTGCAAGGAACTGAATTTGGCCAACAACCTGAATGAGCTCAGAAGAAAAATCTTTCCAGAGCCAACAGGTGGGAGCAAGCTGGCTGATACCTTGATTTTGGTCTCATGAGACCATTTATTAAGATAGTCATTGATCTCATCAGAAAAGCTGTCAAGCTCACAATATCAGATACAGATTTTCCAGAACTCTAACTACATGAAAGTTCAAATTTTATCATTTGCCACAAATACTGACATTTGTTTTCCTTGAAGTGACAGGCTTACTTCATTTTTGAGAAAATATCTGCCAGATAACATAGTTTGAGGATACTGCAGTTTGCCTCCTGTTCTTTCAGATAAAAATTGTTTTCAATTAAAAATGGGGCTAGTTCGTCTTGTATCTTATTCACTAAAGTGATTTCTTCAGGATAATCATCTGTTGTATATTGAAGTCTAAAGATTGAATAAAAATGATTTTTATCCTTTAAGAATTTCGAATGAAAGTAGGTTTTGGTTTTTGAAACTGTGAGTGCTTGTTGGTGAAGAAAACAATGACTTACTACTAGTTGTTTACACTGCTTTTGTTTGTGGCTGTACCACCATGTACCATGTACCATCATGGTAACACAGTGAAGAGGTAATAAGTTATTAAAATTGTTTTATTTTGGCAGACTCCTGAAAGGTTCTTGGGTATCCTTGGCTGTACTTTTAGAACTGCTGTTCTGTGATGTTACCAGCATTTGCATTGTCAGTTTTTCTGTTTTAACACCTAACGGGTGTATCTCATTGTGTTTTTCCTTGTCATTTTCTGATGACTAATAAGAATTGAGCACCTTTTTATATGCTTTTATATCCATTAGGATATCTTCTTTGTAATGGGCCTATGTAAGTGCCTCTTGATGGGAAGTAGACAGTTTTGGACCCACTTCACATCATATATTTACTGAACATCTGTAAGTCAAATTAGGAAAAAATGTCATTTATTACATAGCAATTTCCTTTGTTTTGGAAACTTTTTTTTTAGATTTTATTTATTTGACAGAGAGTGAACACAAGCAGGGAGAGTGGCAGGCAGAGGGAGAGGGAGAAGCAGACTCCCCACTGAACACAGAGCCCGATGCAGATGTTCAGCTGGTTGAACCACACAGGCGTCCCTTTTTTTTTTTTTTTTAAGATTTTTTATTTTTATTTATTTGACAGAGAGAGATCACAAGTAGGCAGAGAGGCAGGCAGAGAGAGAGAGAGAGGAGGAAGCAGGCTCCCTGCTGAGCAGAGTGCCTGATGTGGGACTCGATCCCAGGACCCTGAGATCATGACCTGAGCTGAAGGCAGCGGCTTAACCCACTGAGCCACCCAGGCACCCAGGCGTCCCTGTTTTTGAAACTTTTTATTGAAGTATAACCTTAGTTCAGTGAGGTGCTCTATACTTTCATTAACTTTTTGGTTTTTTTAAATTTACCAATTATTTTACTATTTCATGTATCTTTATTATTTATTTCTACTTGCTTTGAATTTATTTCACTTGTACTTGTCCTAGCTTATGAGTCAACATTTAGATAATTGATTTTAAGTCATTTTATTTTCTAATTTAAACATTTAAAGTTCTAAATTCCCCTTTAAATACTACTTTGACTACATCCTACAAATTTTGATGTAGTGTATTTTAATATCATTTATTATGAAATATTTTCTAATTTCTTTTAAATTTTTTTCTTTTACTCATTTGCTATATTTATATGTTGCTTAATTTCTAAATGGTTTGAGTCTTTTCTTTTTCTTTTCTTTTCTTTTTTTCTTTTCTTTGAGTTTTTTTTTTTTTTTTTACTGATCATCAATTAAATCAAGTTGATGTAGTAATGATATTCAAAATCCCATATTCTTAATGTTTTTTGTCCAGGATTTTCTAGAGAGGAAGAGAGTTGTTAAATTTTCTAGTTATTATATGGTTGTCCATTTTCCCATTTATTTCCATTGGTATTTATTTCATGTATTTTGAAGTTATGTTATTTGGAACATATACATCCATGATTATTGTATTTTCCTGATGAATTGACTTTTTTATTATTTGCAAATGCCCCATTGTACCTTTGATAATACTTTTTTCTTAGTAATAATAGTCATGCCAGTTTTCCTCTGTCTTGCTCTATTGTTTATCTTTTTCTATGCTTTTACTCTCAACCTATCTTTATGTTGGTTTGCAGCCCTTTGGCTTACAAAGAAGTTTATAAAGAAGCCTTAACTGGGTTTAGTAACATCCACCTGGCAGGTATTCTCAACACATCACTATCTCAAGGCTGTGTCCTTGGAGCTACTTCAGGGAGTGGGAAAGGCAAGCAGAATGCCATTGCAAGGACAGGGGAGCAGTGAGGAGCATCTCATAGTCCAGCTCACGGGTCAGTGGTCATGTCTTTTTGATGACGTTTTCCAACACTTCGTCTTTATTTTTAAGGTGTATTGCTTGTCAACAACACTTAGTTGGGTCTTTCTTTTTTATCCAGTCAAACAGCCTCTGCATTTTAATTAGAGTGTTTGGTCTGTTTATATTTAAACTACCTGCTAATTCCAATAACTGGGTCATTGCATGACTTTTTCTGTTGACCGCTTTTTCTCTTCACTATGACTTAGTCATTTTTTTTTCTTTTGTTATTATGTACTAATCATTATGTATGAAGAAGCATCATAGAGATGCCTGTCTTCTGTTATCTTTTTCGGAATATTAATTTTGCTTCTAGTAGACATTTAAATGACTGGCTGATCACACCGAATATTGAGAACCTTGGTTTGACACTACACTAGCATGGACTGGTTTGGCTAGTCCAAGGACTTCTTTAATCCTGGGACACTGTCTTTATTCTTCAGCTCTGCAGTGTAAAGCCAGTAGTTAACTTGGCTTGGCTCAATTAAAAATTCTGTTTTTCCTGTAGTGGGCAGCAGCTGAGATAATCTTACTCAGCCTCTTTCAGCCTTCTAGTTTTTCTTGCACATGTGAGTTAAAGAGTCAGCCAAGAATTTGAATTGAGTTTATTTTAGAGTATAGGTTTCCTCCTTAGCCCTCTTTTTTTCTAGAATTTCCACCTTCCAATTTACACTCACTGTGGTGACACCTAAACTCTGTCATTTAATACCTCTAGCAAATAAGACTATGGCTTTCTGTTTGAACTATAGGCACTCCTGTATCATGGGAATTGGGATGTGCTCTCAGGAGAAAAGGTCATCTTTGTGGCTGTCACCTCTGAGTGTTGTTTTTTAAATGGTTGAATCTCTGCTAGTTTTGCTGACTTTCAGTTACTATTGTAGGATGGGTTCATTTGGGAAGCAAATTATGGGACAGAGATTAATGTGCAGGAAGTTTATTAGGATATTATTGATATTGACACCTGTGAAAGGGAAGGAAGTAATGGGTGGAGGGAGAAGTTAGGCTGTGATGCAATCTGTAAAAAGACTTGAGCTGACCTAATAGGGGCTTCTGAAAATGGGATAATCCTTCAGTATTGTCTAGTTGGAGAGATGGGGCCAATCCTGTTCATCTCTTCATTAGATGTAATTCTGTAGTCCCTCTTCAGTTTTTTCAAGTACTTTTCTTGTATTTTATCCACAGGTGATAGTTCTTAACCTGTTGGGGGGATAAACAACTTGGAGAAATAGAGTCTACTCCATCACTGTCAGAACCAAGACTTTTCTAAGTTTTTAATAAATAACTATAAATATATATATATATATATATATATAATACATATATTTGGTTTGCTGGTAGTATATCACACTCATTTGGCCATGTGAAGACATGTCAGGAATTTGGCATTTACTTTGAACTACTTGCCTATTAGTGTATTTAACAAAAAAGTGCTTCTCTACTAAGGTTTCTTCAGTAATTAGAAACCATAATTGTTAGCTACATCTTTAGTAGCTGTCAAAAATAGGGAAGGATTTCCTAGCATAAAAGAACATCAACACATGAGAGTAAATATTTGCATAAGAGCCGTAAAGCATTTGTATGCTATATAAGTGTGAAAAATTGTTTCGTAGTTTTGAATACTGTATTAAATTATAAGCTCTTATTTAATAGATTTTTACAGTTTACAAATTAGCTAATCATTGAATTGATTTTATATGTAATATTTGATAGTTTCTATTGAAATCATTTAGTTCAAAGATATTTTAATATTATTTTTCAGAAAGTTTTACTCTCAGGCACACACTTGTGAAATATTGAGAAATATTGTTTTAAAAGTATATTCTGGTTTAATTTGATGTCACAAATTTAGCTTGGAGAGGACAGAAATGCCTAAATTCAACAATTGTTTGCTTTCCTGCCATAGCCCAACAAAAATGCTTTTCCCTAAGATGTTTTGTTAAAACATAAAGTAAATTTGTGTAGTAAATAAAATAAATTACTTAAAAAAAGTAAATAGAACAACCAGTAAATGCATTATGGAATACAGTTGCATTATTCATTGTATGTTTTACTTTGCATTCTAATTGTAAACCCAAATGAGAAAGATGAGGGAGAGTGAGGAGGAAAGCTCTCTGACATATATCTATCCAGATCCAAAAGCATTACTTTTTTTCAGTAACATTTGAAGCATGTCTTCAAAGATACAGATTGAGAAAAATATTAAGTACTTTTTTTTATATATATATTTTATACAGTAACCAGTAATGTTAAACCTTAGTTTAGGTTTGTGTTCTCAGCCTTTGTATTGCAGTAATGATTTCTTTCACAAGAGTGCCACCTGATGTTCCGGTTCCTTAGTAGCAGCTGGCTGCATATTTAATTTAGCAGCTTAACAATATTTGTGTCCTGTTGCTTCTTATCATATCACATTAATGTTATATGTAACATGTCTCTTAATATGCCGACTGTAGTCTAGTTAAGATCATAAAAATTAAAATCCATAGCTTAGTTTTTAGAAATTGACTTTTTTATATCTTAAGGGATTCAGATACATGGTTTTTTTTCTTTTGGCCCTGAACCTTGCTGATAGCCTTTCTTTGACACTATGTTTTATGTCCCTGCTGTATCTCTGCAGACCATGAACTCTTGATTGGCAGTTAATGCACATGTCATTGAAGTTGCTTTATGGTGGTGGTGGTGGAGGTGGTAGAGACAGATTTTATCATAACACAGTGTAAAAACAGTATTAATTAGCTCTTTGGTAATTCAGAATGTTTGATAATTGTGCCAGTAGTATAAGGATTAATTAGGAGCAAAGTGTTCTTAAAAGATTTGTGAATCGAATTATGATAAACATGATTTCAGAAAAATTGTTTAAAGTAAGAGCGATCCCCCCCATACCCATTTATATGACCCGTTTATGTGACTGATGCCTTAATTAATACACATCTCTTCACTTATACTGATTTCTCTAAGGCCTTCTATCAGGACGTACTTTCTCTGAGAAGTTAGTAAGTTAATGAAGACTGTTTTTGCAGTAATGTCCAATTTGAGCCAAAAGAACATTATAATGAAGCTTCTATTTGGGGTGCCTGGGTGGCCCAGTTATGCACCTGACTCTTGGTTTCAGCTCAGGTGATAGTCTAGGGGTCTTGGAGTTGAGCCCTGCATCAGCTGTGATGAAACACTGCATCAGCTTGGAGTCCGCTTGAGATTCTCTCCCCCTCTCTGTCTGCCCCTCTCCCCACTTGTGTGCGCATGTGTGTACACTTTCCCTCTCTCCACCAAATAGATAAAATCTTATAAAATAAATGCTTGCATTTGATAAAAGTAAGACATTAAGACAGTTGTATTTTGTAAAAAAATACTTTAGATTTCAGATTTTCATAAATCTAAAAACTGGTTCAGGCAGTGCAGCATTATATAAAGAACACATGGCTTGAGTTTGGACTCTTCTCTGTTTCCTGTTCTTGTCTTAGGGTTTGTGATGTAATGATTAAACAACTTTATTTTTGCGTGGCTTAGGCATAGCCAGATATACCTTCATGGGTGGTTGTGACTTCTAAATAAAATTACACTTCATGGGTGGTTTGTGGCCTTCTAAATAAAATTACACGTATTAGGATAATGGCTTTTGTTAGTTTTTCTCTGTTTTCCTGCTCTCTATATCTTTTTTTTTTTTTTTCCGCTGCTCTGGTATATAGACTTTCTGTCTACTTGGTTTTTTTTTTTTTTTTTCCCCACTACTTTTTTAAGGTAGATGGTTAGGTTATTGATTTGGGAGTTTTCTACTTTTTAAAATACAGGCATAGATGGCTGTACATTTCTTTTGATCTCTGTTTTCGCTGCATCCCCTTGGTTTTGGTTATTTTATTTTCTTTCTCACTTATCTCCATGTATTTTCTAATTTCCCTTGTGAATTCTTCTTTAACCTACAAGTCATTTAGGTTGTGTTAATTTTCACTTACGTGTGAGTTTCTCACATTTCTTTCTGTTAACTTATTTCTAGTTTCATTCCATTGGGTTTAATTAATCAAGACATTTAATGGCCTAACATATGGTTTATCCTGGAGAATGTTCATGTGCACTCGAGGAGAATGTGTATTCCAGTGGTGTTTGGTGAATTATCATAGAGATAGGTGTCTGTTAGGTCAGGTCGTTTACGTTGTTCAGGCCTTCTGTTCCTTCTTCATCTTCTAAGTGTTTTATCACAATGCCTCGTTGAAATCACGGCACTCCCTGTTTCCTGTCTCAGTTCTGTCAGGTTTCGCTTCATGAATTTTGCATGCATGTATGTTTATGATTATTTCATCTTGGTGACAGATGGACCCTTTTATCCTTATAAAATGTTCTTCGTCTCTAGTAACCATTTTTTTCCCTTAAAATCTTAATTTGTTACTATAGCTGCTCCAGCTCTGTTTTTGTAGTTCCATGAAATACTCTTTTCCATCCTTTCACTTTCTAATTAAAGTGCGTATCTTGTACAAAGCATATAGTTGGATCCTTTTTTTTGAGAAACTATTCTGCCAATAGCAAGTTTAGTTGAAGTTTTTAATCTAGGTACATTTAACATATTTACCAAGATTTTACATCTGCCATTTTGCTGCTTATTTTCCATGTCTAATGTCTTTTCCTTTCTTTCTCTGTTATGGCATTCTTTTCTGTGAGCTATTTTTCTAGTGCATCATTTAAATTTACTTGTTTTTTTTTATTTTACAGTATTTAAATTTTTTTTTTATATGTTTAAGAAATCTTTACACCTAAGGTGGGGCTCAAACTCAAGACCCAAATATCAAAAGTCACATGCTCTTCTGACTGAGCCAGCAGGGTGCCCTTATTTTACAGTATTTTTTTGAGTTATTTTGTTAGTGGTTGCCTTGGGGATTATAATTAACAGTATTTTAATATATAACAATCTAGTTTGAGTTAATACCAACTTAATTTCAATGAGCAAAAACTTTGCTTCTGCATAGCTGCTTTTTCTCCTCTTCCTTTGTGCTATTATTTCATTCAAATTACTCTTTATACATTGTGTGCCTATCAGCACACTTAAAATTATTACAGATAGAAGAAAAAAATTACATCATTATTGATTTTTAAATATTGAATACTAGTTGAACTGGTAATGGTTTGGAAAATTAAATTCATTAAAATATATTATGAAAATTAGTTTTACCCATTTTGAATTATTTCTGTAGGACAAGTCACCATTGCAGTAGACCTTTGCTAATCAAGGGAATATATCAGTATTCCATTGGTTTTCATTAGAAATACAGAATCTCCCTACTCCAGCCCTATTGAATTAGAATCTGCATTTTAATATTTATTTATTTTCCAGAATCTACATTTTAACAAAATCCCGAGGTGATTTGTTTGCACAGTAAATTTTGCACAGAAGAAGCACTACACTACTAGATTGTTAAAGGATGAATAGATTCACAGATGAGTGCAGGCAGCCTCCTAGCTTCTGGGGCTCAGCTTGGTGCTGGGGTTTGTTCCCCTCATCTCTGCTGCTAATGAGTTTTATCTTAAGAACAAAAACACAGACAATAATGATAATCACAAAACTTATTTTAGTTTTAGTAGGGTTTTAGGAAGGAATAAAGTTAAAATGTATTTTAAATTTGTTCTTATTCACTAATACATGGACGTTTATGATATAATATTGACATTAAAAATCATGTTCTCAATTAAAAATATATATGATGATTTTCTCTTAAACATTTTTTGAAACTGTTCTCAGCCAGAAGTGTCTGACTCCTTAAAATAATAAAGGTTTTACATAGGACTTTTTTTGGGTACACAGTGTAACATAAAAATTTTTTTGTATGGGCTTGGGAAAAGTATGTGTTTGAAACATCAGTGTCTTCAGTTATTTTGTGTTATCCCTTTCCCCACAAGTTAGAATGTATGTTGTAATTTGAATCAGTGGTTTTTAAACGTGACCTTACAACAGAATCATGTGAGAGGCTCTTAAAAATATTGGTGCTTTCACCCTATCCTTAGAGAATCTCATTTAGTTGGTGGGTCTCAGGCACTGAGAGCTTCTAGATAATTCTAAAATGTGGTTAGGTTTGAGAACTGTTATACTACTTGGTTCGGTTTTATGTGTTAAATAGTTGTAGGCCTGAATAAATATAACTTGGGCCTGATATATTACAGTACAAATTCTATACAGAAATAATGATCAGACTTTAATCTGTCAAGGAATCACCTAGAAGTTAACAATGCATATTTTTGAGTCTTATTTCATTGAATAGTTGTAGAATTGATCCTAGAAACCAGCATTTTTCGAGGCATTGCAGAGGGTTGTGATGCAGGTTGTTCACGATCTGTTGCATTAAGACAAATTGGATTCTGGTCAGAGGATATATGTCTAATGGGGAATTTGCCTCTCATGTTGTGAAAACTTGACTCTGGCAAGTTAAAATACATATTCTTTAAATATATATTCTCTTCTCCTCTAACCTTTCCAGTGTTGGAAAGTTTTTTGGTCTAGGTTAACCCTTGAACATCGTGAGGGGGGGGGTAGGGGCATCAATCGTGTGCAGTCAAAAATCCCACACAACTTTTGATTCCACAGAACCTTAACTACTATTAGCCTACTATTGACCAGAGACCTTACCAATAGCATCCATAGTCAAAACACATGTTTCGTATGTTATGTTTTATATACAGTGTTTTTATAATAAAGTGAGCTAGAAAATCTTATTAGGAAAATCATAAGGAAGAAAAAATATGTTTACAGTATTGTACTGCATTTATTGAAAAAAAAAATCCACATGTAAGTGGACCCATGCAATTCAAACCTGTGTTGTTCAAGGGTCAGCTATATATTGATTACTTAAAAATGTGCAGTTATTAGAGACATTTGATAACATTTGTGCTATTTGCATTAAAAACAAAATACTTGGGTAAAAAACAAAATACTTTAATTTGCATTAAAAACAAAATACTTGCATTAAAAACAAAATATGTTAGGAGGAGTTAATTATTAAGCACAGTTCACAATTTCATTTTAATTGAATACCTGCAGGAGGCTTGTTTGGACCTGGGAATAACTTCACTGAAGCTTTTCTCTCATACCTCCTCCTATCTTTCTGTGCTGCTTTTGAAAGGGACCCTCCAGAATTCTACCCTAACACCAGTTTAACCACTTAATGGGCATATGATACTCTGCTCTTAAGCAAAAAGTACTAAGAGTAACATTTGGGCTTTCTTATTGGGAAGCTGTGTGTATTTTTCAGTTAGTAACCCCCTGATAAAAGTGGCACTTTCTGTTTTTCTCTAGAAGAGAAAGGTAACCTTTTGTTTTCTTCATCTTGTTGCACCAAGGCTAACATAACTTTTTTCCTTTCCCTCTTAATTTAAGAGTTTATTCCTATATCTTAATTGATAGTCTCACTCACAGTTCTCTTACACTCCTAACCCATACCTTTCTTGTGACCTAAAATTCATCTTCAGAGGCCACTGGGTGTCTCAGTTAAGTGTCTGCCTTCAACTCCAGTCATGATCCCAGCATCCTGGAATTGAGCCCCACATTGGGCTCCCTGCTCAGCGGGAACCCTGCTTTCCCCTCTGCCTGCTGCTCCCCCTACTTGTGCTCTCTCTCTCTGTCAAATAAATAAATACAATCTTAAAAAAAAAATCAGCGTTTTTATCTTTTTTCTTTGTTTTGTCCACTTTGTGCTTTCCTGGACACTCCAGATGGTGAATAAATGTGCTAAAGGGGTTTAGGCCACATTATCCAATTAATGGTACTCTAGTTTTTAAAAAGATAATTTATTCAGAGTATGTTCCAGTTAAAGGAAAAGCATATTTGCCATCAAATCATCTGCTCTGCCTGCTCTAGTTTTCTTAAGCAATCTGTGAAAGAGCTGTAGCTCCAAAAACCTCATCTGTCCAGAGTTTAATTCCTTTACCCTGTTTATCCACGTGCTTTAGGATGAAGAGATGTGTTTGGAAATGAGATTGCCAGGATTTGTTTTTTTAGGACAAAGTGGTTATGTATCAGTGTGTTTGCAGCAGACTAAATTATGTGGGATTCAGAATGAGCATTGTGTATGTGTGGATGAGTAGTTAAGGTGAATATTAATAACCTCTGGATATTAAGTATTTTTATTTGGAAATAGGAGCATATCTCTATCTTCCTTTCCCCCCGTGGAAGACCTAATACTAGTAGTTATGTGGCAGAAAAATAAAGTTCTGGTCTGACCTGAGAAAGTTTGAGATAAGTCTTAGTAATTTACAAATAATATGTTAATGTTATAGAACCTATCTATCCAAATATTAGAGAGGTTTGAAAATTAGTGGAGATATTACATTTCTGGACCAGAAGAATAGAGGTTTGGGCTGGTGAGTCTGAGAAGTTGCCAAAGAACATGATCTCTGCTGTTATGTGAGACTTTAATTCTCTACTCTTTTGTGCTCAGATTATATAACAGACCTCAGAAACATGTAGCTGGAAAATAGGTTTAAACTTATTTACGATTTGGAGGATGGGAATACTAGAAAAGTTTCTGAAAGGGTGCCTCCCGCCCCCGCTAAACTTAATAAAATGGTAAGACTAGAAGGAAAAGATAGGCTTTTTTTGTAAATCTTTAGCCTTTTTATATCTGATAATTAATAACTACCTAAACACTGTGCATAAAGTATGATGAAACAATTTTTTATATGTAGTCTTTTATACATACACTTGAGATTTATATTTATTTCTGGTGGGAAAGGTACAGCTTTCAAAATAAATCATTTTTATTTGAAATGCCCCAGATAAAAGGTGAAAAGAATTTTTAAAATCTAGTTTTAAAATTCTCAGGAGCATAATCTGAGTTTGAAATTTAATAGGTGTGTGTTTGTAGATTCAGTACCTCTCACCAGTGTGACCAAGACACTGGTTGATACAGGGTATAAAGAGCTGTCTCTGCGACCCCTCTCTGCTCTGAAGAGCCACATTAGTGCTCTCCAGGGGTTGGCTGTGGCTTTCGCTGGGTCTGCAATAAAAGTCAACTCTCCCTTTTTATTTTTAATTTTTTAAAATGATTTTATTTATTTGAGAGCATGTGTGCACAATCAGGGGAAGGGGTAAGGGGGTTGGGAAGGGAAAGGGAGAGAGAATCTGAAGCAGACTCTGCCCTGAGAAGCCTCACATGGGGCTCAGTCTTGGGACTTTGAGATCAGAACCTGAGCCAAAACCAAGAGTTGGTTTGCTTAACTGACTGAGCCACCCAGGTGCCCCAACCTCTCCCTTTTTAATTAAGACTCATTCTCCATGCTACAGATGTTGATCTCACTAGCACTTCCCAGTGAACAAACCTGCTAGGTGCCGGATATGTCAGAATAGATGTGTGTGTGTAGTGGGATGGAGGATAGAGTACATTAAAGGTACAGGGAATGGCTTTTGTAAAAGAACTTGGTGATTCACAGACCTGTACCCCTGGGGATAAAAATATATTATATGTTTATAAAAAATAAAAAATTAAAAAAAAATAGAAGAGGACAATGAAAACAAATTATATTAGAACCAGTGGGGTGTAGCTAAAACTGCATATATAGGAGGATTATTTATCTTAAATATCCATATTAATGAACAGGAAAGAATTAGAGTAAATGAATTACCCTCTAACTCAAGGAGAGAAAAAAACCACATATATCCAAAGGGAGCAGAGGAAGGAGTTAATAAAAGGTGAATAATGGCTTCTCAGATGTGTCCTGTGAATGTGTTACATGGTGTATTAGTTTACTCTGGCTGCTTCAACAAATTACCACAAACCTGGTAGTGTAATAGAAATTTATTCTCATGGTTTTAGACACAGGATGTCAGAAATCAAGGTGTTGGCAGAAGCCCCCTCCCTCCAGACGCTCTGGGGGTGGACTGGTTCCTCACTTTCTCTTGCTTCTAGTGGCTGCTAGCATCCTACACTTACGGCTGGTTCACTCCAGTCTCTACCTTCAGGTCACTTTTTCCTCTTCTGTGTGTCTCATCTTTCTTTGTCTCTTAAAAGGATACTTGTGATAGCGTTTAGGGGCCACCTAGATAATGCAGGTTATTTCTTATTTCAAGATCCTTAAACGTAATCTGCAAAGATCCTTGTTTCAAGTAAAATAACTCACAAATTCTAGGGACTAGGACATGGATATATCTTTAGAACCCGTAACAGATTACTGCCTGCAGCAAAAAGGACTTTGCAAATGTGTTTAAGGTAAGAATCTTAACATGGGGGGATTATTCTGGATATCTGGGTGGGCCCAAGGTATTCTCAGGGGTCTTTACAAGAAAGAAGCAAGAGAATCAGAGTGACTAGTAGATGTGATGATGGAAATAGGTTAGAGTGATAATGTGGGAAGGCTGTGAGCCGAGGAATACAGCTGGCCTCTAGAAGCTTATGTACGAAGAAAGAGATTCTCCCCATCTTCTCAAGGGACCAGCCCTGTGAACATCTTGACTTTAGGTCAATGATCTGTTAAGTTTCATTTGGAACAGAGCATGGGCACATAAAGAATATATTTATTTATTTATTTATTTTTGAGAGAGGGGAGAGGGCAGACAGGAAGACACCGAGCACAAAGCTGGACATGGGCCCTATCCCACAACTCCGAGATCAGGTCCTAAACCAAAATCGAGACTGAACTACCTAGGCGCCCCGACACATAAAAAATTTAAAGAGCTGTAAGATTTGTTCTGCTGTGATGAAAGAAATACGAGAAACTGAATGAATTGGATGATATTTCTAGGAAGGTTGTAATTATACCTAGAAGACTGACTCTAGAAGAGTGAGCAATTATAGAAGAAATAGAAAAACTTGTTAAAGAACAGCAACCCTCCTTGCCATCCCAATCCATGAGACTGGATGATATATTGGAGAGGAAGTCTACCATGCCTTTATCAAAGGCGTAATACCAGTGCCATTTAAATAGAATGGTGCAGAGCGTAGAAAAAGAAGGACCAATTTCAAAAATTTTAAAAGATGCTAGCAAAACTTCGCAAAGATTGCACAAAGGATTGATTAGTCTCACAAATAGATACCAGTGTAAAGATCCTTAATTATTTTTTTTTTTTTATTTTATTTTATTTTTTACTGCCCCCTAAATATCCTTTAAATATTAGTAGAATCCAAAGTTCATTAAAGAATAATGTACCACGATCAGGATGTGGTTATTTCCTCCCCCTCCTTGAAAGCAAAGATAATTCCTTTTATAAATCACCATATAAATAAAGCAAATGAAAAAATCTCATTTTGAAAAATCATTTGTTAAAATTCAACATCCATTCTTGATAGAGGAAATATGTGACTGTTTGCTTTAACCTGATAAAGTCTCTGTGTGTGTGTGTGTGTGGTGTGTTTCCAAAAGCCTGCACCATGATTACTGAGCAAACACTGGACACATCATCATTAACCAGAATAAAATAATGATAATCACCGGGAAGAAGGACTTCAGCCAGGAAAGTGTTGCCTGTGTTGAGTCTTAAAAGATAACTCCTTATTTACCAAGCTAATAGGTGAAAGGCTGTTCAAAACAGAGGGGCTAAGTATCACAAAGGCATAGCAATGTGAAAAAAGAAAGAGAGGAACTATTATCTAAATGATTGGACTTAAGCAAAGTTACAATTGGGTATATAAACTCTGAAAATATATTCCCTGAAAACCTTTGTTTACTTTAGTATCCTTGAGCTGCAGTTAATCCATGGGTTAGTTTTGAGGTCCGTGCACAAGGTGAAAGTAACGCTTAGTTAAAAGTATCCCTGAAGGGATGCCTGGGTGGCTCAGTGGGTTAAGTCGCTGCTTTCGGCTCAGGTTATGATCCCAGGGTCCCGGGACTGAGTCCTGCATTGGGCTCTTTGCTTGGCAGAGAGCCTGCTTCTCTCTCTACCTCTGCCTGCTTGTGTCCTCTCTCTCTCTCTGACAAATCAATAAATAAAATCTTAAAGTTTCCCTGAAAACCCTTTAAATTTTCTATGAAGAACAGAATAAAGGCATACTATCTTCATAAATCATCAGAGCTTTTTTCCAGCAATGAAATAGATTTGTTATTTTTTCATTTGAGTACCAGGTGACGTACATTGAGTTAGATTTTTTTTCGAAGCTCTGTTTTATTAAAAATGGCTTTCTTTAAACCATTTGAAATCCTACCCAGTGCTGAATAGGTATTGTTGAGTTTGCATGAATTAATCGCATATTAGACTGTGCTACTTACTCTGTAGCTGTTGTACAGAGAGATTGTAGTAGATACTTGCTTTCCTTTCTCAAGTTTTTTTTTTTTTTTTAATTTAGTATTATGTTTTTACAATAGGATTCTTTTTTGGGGGGAATCCTTTTCCCAGTCTGAGTTACTTAGGAATTAAGGAGGGTTTCTACCTTCCTGTTGCAAGGATAAGATCCATGACTCCAGACCTGACCAGAAAGCACAGTACAGTCTTTTGAACACAGTTTGAACCAATGTTCAGGAGTAGGTAAATAGTCTAACATGGCCCAATTAAAGTGAATCTGTGGTGGCTATGAGAAGAGGAAAGAGTGCAGGACAGTGGCCACCCTGTGATGAGAAGGACTGTGGCTTGTGTGTTGTGATGTGGTAGAAGGAGGCTGGTCAGTAATTGGTTGAAAAGTTATATACTACATGTGGATAGGTGTGGCTTATTCTCCTGTGAGGTGCGTTTTCTATATTCCTAAACGGGTTGTTCTGCTGGGTATAGTCTCTGCATTCACCTAACCCCAACCCTGGTTGACGAACTGAGGAAGGTCCTGCTTATTGTGGGAAGTAAAGACTTCCTTCTACTGTTGTCTGTGGCTGCTTTCCTTCTACAAAGGCAGAGTTGTGACAAGGAACATACGGTTCACAAAGCTTAAAGTATTATCTGGTCCTTCATAGAAAAAGTTTGCCAACTCCTGACTTCGTTCTTTTCAGCAGATGAAAATCACGCATGAACAAAAGCAAAATTCATTCTATGTTCACGTTGCTCCTTAATGTATCAATCACTTTGGAATAAACTTGTATTTTCAAAACAAATGTTATAGCAAAACCATATCTGAAACCTAAGATTTTATAATAAATATGAAGATTTATTTATTTTAGAGAGAAGGTGGGTTGGGGGAGGGGCATACGAAGAGGGAGATGGGGGTAGAGCAGTATCCTCACTGAGTGGGGAGCCTCCACACCACACGGGGCCTGATCCCAGGACCCTGAGATCATGGCGTTAGCCGAAATCAGGAGTCAGATGCTTAACTGACTGAGCCACCCAGACGCCCCTGAAACTTAAGATTATAGCCGCCGTCTGGACAGCAGGACAAAGTGAACAAGTGAAGACGCTTTTCCTGATAACATTTGAACCTGCTGAATCTGTGGTTGAAGTGAGGCCATCCTTAAGTAATTTCAGTTATATGAGTCAGTAAATTTCTTTTGTTTAGTCCAGTTTGATTTATGTTTTCTACCATTTGCAATAGAATTCTTTTTTTTTTTTAAAGATTTTATTTATTTATTTTACAGAGAGAAATCACAAGTAGATGGAGAGAGGCAGGCAGAGAGAAAGAGAGGGAAGCAGGCTCCCTGCTGAGCAGAGAGCCCAATGCGGGACTCGATCCCAGGACCCTGAGATCATGACCTGAGCCGAAGGCAGTGGCTTAACCCACTGAGCCACCCAGGCGCCCTGCAATAGAATTCTTAAAAAAGACTTTTTAAGGGTAGCTTTAGATTTACCAAAAGGTTACACGCAGTACAGAGTTCCCATGGACCTACATCCAGTTCCCCTTTTGTTAACATCTTACATTTAATGGTATGTTTGTTACATGTAATGAACTAATATTGATACATAATTGTTACCTGTGGTCCATACATTATTTGAATCTTTAGTTTCTATGTAATTTTTTTTTCCTGTTCCAGGATACCAGATTACCGTTAGTTATCATTTTTCCATGGACTCTTTTTGGTTGTGACAGTTTCTCAGACTTCCCATGGTTTTGGTGACCTTGACAGTTTTGATTAGTACTAGTAGGTTATTTTGTAAAAGTCCCTCGATTTGAGTTTGTCTGACTTTTTCCTCATGGTTAGACTGGGGTTATGGGTTTTAGGGACGAGTACTACTGCAGTCTTCTTTTAAACATCGCTTCAGGCATGGACAGGCATGGACAAAATAAGATAAACAAGAGGTAGGTTGTTTTTATCTTCAAGATTTTTGTAATATATATTTAAAAAAGTCATTAGTACACACGTCCCTCCAGCCCCAAACTAGAGTCTATGGTGTCCTTCCCCGTCTCTTCCTGTCCTCGTTTACCACCTCAGTTGATCATCCCTGTAGTGTCTTGTAATCTTTGATATTTTGGCTGTTACAGGGCTCTGTATCTAATTGAAATAGGTGTTTTTTTTTAAATGGCTTATGTAACATTATGAAAATGTTATACTAGTACAAAATGTTACCTACAACACAGAAATTTTATTGAAGAAAAGGGAAGCTGTTACATTTTCAGGAGATTTTAGTCTAATATTTATGTTTTAATAGTGCAGCATTCACTTAATGCAGCTGAGATAGAGTGCGTTATTTTCGACATATCCTGCAAAGTGTTATTTAGTTACAGTTGTAAGTGTGCTGGGATGACATCTTGGACTCTTGTATCAGTTACTTTTCTCCATTGTTGTTACAGCATCTGCCAACTGCAAGAAATTTCAGTATATTATTAGATACTGTCATTTGCCTTTAGCAAGTAGTTCTGACAAATGAAAGATTAAAATTGAGCTGCTATAGGTAGTAAACCGCATCCTTTGTGTCAGATGAAATACCTCCTGGGGTATTTTTCTGGTTTGACTGAAGCAGTGATTTTGTTCATTTTCTGTGAAATATGAATTTCGTTGAGCATAACAGCATGTTAGTGCCTGAGGGGCATCTCTTGATTACCCTGTATCTCAGTTTACATCATTTAAATTTCAAATAGTAGAACTATCAAGTGAGTTAAAACATTTGAGGCTTAGACAAATAAAAATTCATGGATTCTTTATTTTATTTGAAATGTACTGTTATGAAATATAAGCCTTTGATAGGGTTTGGAGAATAAAATAAGACATTATATATATTTGGGGGGACAACTAGAGAAAGACCAAATAAAAATACAATTTGAGATCCAAATTAATCATGTCTGGTAGTCCAAATAATGTTTCTTTATAGGTAAAATGGATAGTTTTTTTAGCCCTGAAATTAAACCTTTGTTCCCTTTTTTTTTTTTAAAAGGTTTTACTTATTTATTTGAGACAGTGATGGAGAGCAGGTGAGCATGTGAGTGGGGAGAGGGAGAAGCAGGCTCCCCACTGAGCCGGGACCCTGATGCAGGCAGGCTCTGTCCCAGGACCCTGGGATCATGAGCTGTGCTGAAGACAGATGCTCAACTGACCTAGCCACCTAGGCCACCTGACCCCCTTTTTTGCCTTATAAGTATTCTGGATCATGGATCTATAAGAACATAGACTTAAGAATATAACATGATAGGAACTTTCCTAGAGCATTTTGTACAAGCGTACCTTGCTCTAATTATCATCTAGAGTGTTTACATCTAGAGTATGTTGCATATACTATAGTAGCTATAACGTACCAGTTGTGGTAGATTCATGCAGCATTTAAATAAGAACTGTTAATGAAGAAATAGGTATAAATTAAGGTAAGTTAAGTGGTATGGTTAGTAGCAGTGTAAATGTTATTGGTACAGCTTTATTGTGAATAATTTCCCCCAGTAGACCCAAGAATTTCAAAATAAAGAAGTCAGAAGGTGGTGACTTTCTTGCAGATTTCTGGAGCTCTGAGCCAAGAAAATAAAACTTGCTATGTGTGTGTATTATAAACCCCATGATTTTGCTTTTCTTTACTACTGTGAGGGCCTTATTTGCTAACGAGGCAACCAGTGAGAGGGTGTAGTTGATGGCTACATTGCTAGCACCGTTCATTCAGCCTCTTAGTAATCACAACTGATGTACAGCACTTCATATTTGAATTGATCAGTTTGAATTAATTGTAAGTTATAGGGTTAGCAATGGCTATTTATACAATTTTAATACTCTTCATTTAGGAATGCTGTTTCTTTTGCTTGGATCACCAGTCATTTCAGAAAGAAAACCTATATATCATTTTGGGAGTGTGTAATTTCTGTGCTTATTTCTTTCTTATGTAAATACCTGATCATTAAGCAACTGGCCTGTCAAATAAGTAGAATCAACTGAAGAATTTCAAATGCATATTCTAGGTTCTGGTCTCTGGAAATCCAGTGTCTGTGGGTTTGGGAGAATCTGTACTTTTTTTTTAGCTACTCCTGTGATTCTGATGTCTGGTCAAGTTTATGAGTCAGCCATAGTTTGTGTAATTCTCTGATATTGGTTTTAAAACATTTTTATACAGTTTTTGCTATACTGTAATGTATGTGTTTCTGGAAAATCTTGTGCTTTTACAAATCATGTACTAAAAAGGTCTGATAAAAATAGAGTTGTACAAATTGCTCAGAAACTCTACAGCTCTGTATCCAGAGCACTAATAAAATAAAAAACAATCCTAATAATAACAGTGCAGTTAAAAAGACAATGTCAAATTGCTAGTAAGGAAATATTACATTAAATACAGGATTTTATCTTAGAAAAAAAAAGGTGATGGTTACCATGATGACAAGGGGTCATGAAGCATTGAAGCTGCTGAATTACAGAGACAAGGGCAAAGTATGCAAAAACGAGTAAGTAGCATGCAAAAGCCCTACCAGACACAGTGTGGGACCAAGTTGAGAACAGCATCAGAGTGGTGTGAATGGGCGTTATGTACAGTCCAATGAGCCCCTGCATTTTACTGCGTCCACCATATGGTCGTGAACTTCCTGTTACACTGCATGTATCTGACTGAAAGCATTAATGTGTGGGGAAAAAATATTACATATAACCTGAATGTGATCTGATCCGTGTTACAGAAATGTGTTCTAGCAGAAGAGATCATATTTAATGATCATTTTGGGAAACTGTGTAGTGATCATATCTGGAGTTGGTCTCCCAGCTATATCCTTGTGTCCGGGGGCAAATCACTTATCCTTTTAATGCCTATTTCTCTTCTATTTTAAAAAGTATTTTGAAAGTGTTTTTCAAAATATTGTAGGACAGCAGACAGGAGAATGCTTTGGACTGGGGAATAATTTGAAAAGTTTTTGGTGGAGGAGATATTTTAGCTGTTCCTTCACAAATAACCTAAGAGATAAATACCACTTATAGATTATGTGATCTTGGGCAAGCCTCAGTTCCCTTAAATGGAATATAGGGGATAGTGTTGTTTTCTTGATCACACCACTAGGTTTTTGTGGGTATCAGAATTAAAATGAGATACTTCCTGAAAGTTTATTATACAATTAATTGTAAGGTAGGAAAAGGAAACATGAGTTTCCTTTCTTCCTTTTTTTTTTTTTTTAAAGATTTTATTTATTTGTTAGAGAGAGAGTGAGTGAGTGCACAAGCAGGGTAGTGGCAGGCAGAGGGAGAGGAGGAAGCAGACTCTCCATTGAACCCATTGAGCCCAGTGTGGACTCAATCCTGGAACCCTGGGATCATGACCTGAGCTGAAGGCAGATGCTTAGTTGACCGAGCCACCTGGGTGTCCTGGAAACACGAATTTCTACAGTTTAGTTTACTTTCTGACTTCAGATGAGGTAGTCTTTAAGATTTTGTCTAACTTTGAAAGTAGTTGAATTTCTCACATTTTTGTAAGTGCTAATCGTTTCAAGTTCTGTGTATTCTCTGACCCAGATATTTCTCTGGTCCTTTATTTTTTTCAGCATTAAGTAACCATTGGCCAAATTCTCCTTTACTGTTATAGACATTATACCAAATACTCAGACAAATGTTCCTGATTTCAGAGATTATAGCCTAACAGGAATATCAATCAACCTAAAAATTACCACCCCCCCCAATATTGATTCACATCTAGTGTCTGCACAGTTGAGAATTCTGACACCTTGGTGTTATTTCCAGAAGGTTTTGAATAATTTTCTGATGTCCCCAGATAACCTGGTTAATGTTTTATGTCATCTGCGAAATTTAAAAAAAATTTTATTTATTTGAGAAGGAGTGGAGAAGCATGAGCAGAGGGAGTGGCAGAGGGAGAGAAAGAAGCAGACTCCCCACTGAGCAGGGAGCCTGATAGGGCTTGATCCCAGGACCCTGTGATCATGATCTGAATGGAAAGCAGATGCTTGATTGATTGAGCCACCCAGGCGCACCTCATCTGTGAATTTATAAGGAGTTACAAGTTTACTTTTTGCCTTACTACTCTTTTTTACCTTCGCATTTTGCCCTTAGCTAACCAGAGACTCCATTTCATCTAGCTCTTCCTCCCCATCCCTGCTTAAAACTAACTTCTTTTGTGTTGCCAATTTCAATGAAATTAAGTTCTAAATAAAATAATTTTCAACTTAAGGTTTGAATACTGAACAAGCTTGATACTCTCAGAGATAATTTGCTTTTAAATTTTTGTTAATCAAAATAAATCTCTAAATAGGTTATGAGTCAGTTTTATTAACCAATGTGTGCATTTTTTTGAACTGTTTGGGGATAGAAAAAAAGGATTGGAAATTTCTGTTTTAGACACTTGAAGGAGCATCCTTAGTTTTTTCCTTGTAAAACAATGCCGTGACCATATTTTCTTGTTGCCTACTCATTTCCTATAATATGTTACACCTGTGTTTATTATTAAGCTCTTTAATATTAGAACTGCTATGTAATTATGGGAAAGTTATAATGAATTAAATTCTCAGTGCTTTTTCTTTTAAAAGTTTAGTTCCGTAAAATCTGTGTTTTTGATGTAAGATTCCCACCCTTCCCTTGGCTTAATTTCTTTTTGTCATTTGCTTTGAAATATGTCAGAATGCTTTAAAAATAGTCTAAGGTGGCATTTTTATTGTGCTTTTATCTGTTGTATATTTGAAAAGTGACAGAGTGGATGGTGATCCTTGCCTGCTTTGATGCTGGCAGAAAAACCAGTGCATGATGAATTGTCTTCCATTTGTTCACTTAAGAACTCCTTGTTAGTGTGTGGATATAGTTGATAGTTGTAGAATCTTTTCCTATTTTAACTATTCTTTGGCTTGTAGATTTTGATACACTGGCCAAATAGTAACAGTGTTTTCTCAGATGGATGGAGAGGAGACGGTCTAATTCTTGGCAAACTCTGTTACTTGATACTGACACATTGGATTCACAAGCTCATGAAGATATTTATTCCCCTGTATGTGAATCGGTGTTTTCTAAGATATGCAGCCCATTACATAGGTGAATCTTTGGCCTCTTGATTCCTACTAATCTTTTGTTTTCAAATGTTTAAGAGTTTGTAAATTAAGTTTAGTGTACTAGATTTTGGTGTATTTCTCTATTTTAGCTTTATTCATCTAGTTGATAGTTTATTCCAGGATCTCAGTTGTTTCTAATACCTGCCCAGATAGGAGCCCTCATAGTTACTGTCCTTTCCGTTAAAGATATTCCATAGTTCGTACAGCTTTTATGTTGCCCTTCTAAAATGATAGGGACTGAGTAGTGGCAAACATGCTGGGTTGAGTTTTAGTACTAGTCATAGATTGTCCAGATGTGTGCAGATACTGCCGATGGATTTAGTAGATCATGTAAGGGGATATAGTTAATGTCCTAGATGCAGTACAGGATGCAAGAGCCCATGTAGGTTAGAAGTCAGAACAACACTTGAAACCTCTAAATGTGCGTTGCCTCATACAGCTGTCCCACTCATACCTTTTTAAGTCATTGCAAGAATATCTTCTCTATGGCCCTTTGGGTACTTTTGTTTTTGTATTTATAATATTTTACCTTTTTTTTTTTTTTTGTTGTTGTTCATTTGATTAGTATTTATTTTAGAAGCCTGGTTGTTGAGGCAGAAAGTATCAAACTAAAGCATTCCATATAGCTTTTTTCTTTTTTAAAAGATTTTATTTATTTATTTGAGAAAGAGAGTGAGAGAGAACATGAGAGGGGAGAAGGTCAGAGGGATAAGCAGACTCCCCGCAGAACTGGGAGCCCGATGCAGGATTCGATCCCGGAACTCCGGGATCATGACCTGAGCTGAAAGCAGTGGCTTAACCAGCTGAGCCACCCAGGTGCCCCTCATTCCATATAGCTTTTAAGAATTAATGCCTGTGGGGCACCTGGGATGGAGTCCCACATCAAGCTCTCTGCTCAGCAGGGCGCCTGCTCCCCCCCACCCCTTTGCCTGCCTCTCTCTGCCTACTTGTGATCTCTGTCAAATAAATAAATGAAATCTTCAAAAAAAAAAAAAAAGAATTAATGCCTGTAGAGACGCCTCGGTGGCTGTGGGTTAAGCATCTGCCTTTGGCTCAGTTTGTGATCTCAGTTCTGGGATTGAGCCCTAAGTCAGGCTCTCTGCTCAGCAGGGAGTCTGCCTCTCCCTTTCCCTCTGCCCCTCCTCCTGCTAGTGCTCATCCATGCACCAACGCTCTCTTTGTCTCTCTCAAATAAATAAATAAATAAAATCTTTAAAAAAAAGAATTATTGCCTGCCTGTAAAGGCAATATGAGAGCTAGAGGGGCCTGTAGAACCAGACTGAATGTTAGAGAATATACAGGATTTGGTTTCTTGAACAATCGCATGACAAGAATAAAGGAGGAGAGGGAACCTTAAAATCACAAGGTACTTAAGAGACTTATTAACTGTAATACCACCGTGTGTGGACTTTGTGACTCAAACAAGCCAACTGTTAGAAAAAAAGTCCATGAGAAATGGAAAGCCTGGCGCATTGGCTACATATTTATGATATTAAGGCATTATTGGTTAATTACCTTAGGTGAGATCATGATATTTTAGTAATTTAAAAGAGTCATTATCTCATGAAAATGTTTATTCTCCTAAGGAAGTTCAACGTTTTTTAGTAGATCCAGAACATGGATTCATGAAATGTCTTTCTTCTATTATACCTTCTGGTTTTTTTTTTTTAGCACTATTTACAAATGTTGTGGTACATAGATAGTTTATATATCTGATTTCATCTGATCACTTCAATTGCAGTATAATTGGGCATGGTTATTCTGATCAGATGAGGAAATTGAACTTAAGAGATCTCGAGCAAATCGCTGGAATTTACGTAAGTAATAAGTGGCACAGAGGAATTTGAGTCATCTTAACTTCATTAAATTAAAAGAAAAAAATCCAACATTATTTCCTAAATGGAAACCATCGATACTCAGAAATAGTACTGTTGTTTTCAAGTTGCTTTGTATATTTAACTTGAATACTACTTAAAATGGTGAAACAGTATCTTAATAAATTACTAATCAATACATAACAAGTTAGTTCAGTTCTTAAACATGCTTAATTTACCACAAGGACATAGTGATATAATTTGAAGATTCTGAATTGACACTTAAGAAATAACTTTATTATTTTGAAGTACTTTTTCAGAGATTATAAAATATACTTTGCATTTACTACATCTTTTGAAAATACCACATGAAAAGCACCACAGATGATAATATTAATGTCTGGCTTTAGCCAAATAAGAAGAAATAGGCAGATACTCAATTCCAAATTAATGTGTCATTCAAACTTAAATGTAAATCTGTGTATCTTTTAAAGAGCTATCTCCGTTAACTTTTTGCTTCTCTATTATAGTTTACTCATGAAAAGATTTACATTATTATTTTTGTAATTAATAAAATTTACCAGAATAAATTTCTATAACAGTGGGTAATAGGAAAAAATACCTGTTTGCTGAAATAAAGCTAAATGAGCAGATAAGAACTTAATTCTCCTTGCTAAGAAAATAAAATTAAAGAATTATTGATACCAGGAGTAGAAGTACACTTATTTGGAGATACATCAGAATAATTGGGCATGATTCACATTTACTAGTATGGGTTTAACTTTTGTTATTTGAGGACAGGCTGATTGTGCTTTGAGAAAAATACTTGGAATTTTATAAGTAGTTGGATGTTCTCTAAGACATGAAGGAGCTTGCTGTTGGCTCCCACTGTGACTCTTGCCACCCTTGTCAGCTGATAGTAAGGGAGCGAGTGGTATGAAATAGGTAGCAGGCTGCCAAAATTTAGTTGAGTTGCAAATCAACATGCACTAGAGTGAGCCATCCAGGTAAGGATACTACTAGGTAAAAGCATTTGATTAATTGACATTTTTTCTAGTATATTGTGGGAGAGACTCCACTAAATTATGTTATGCCATACCCTGAACTTTTTAAAAAAAGATTTGATTGATTGATTGATTGATTTATAACAGAGCAGAGGGAGGGTCAGAGAGAGAGGGAGAGAGAGAATCCCAAGCAGAATCCATACTGATCACGAGTCTTGATGCGGGCTTGATCCCGTAACCCCAAGATCACAACCTGAGCCTAAATCAAGAGTTGGGCCATTAACTGACTGAGCCACCCAGGCACCCTACCCTGAGCTTTTCAGGCATGCAGACTTAGTACAGCTGTTTATTTTTTGTTGTTGTTTGTTTGTTTTGTTTTTGATTTTTTTCTTTTTGCTTAGCCCTAATTTAATTTTTTTCACGTAGTGATTTCATCCTGTTCTCTCCCAGACCTTCTACTAAGATAGAGTTTACTTGAATCACTTGCTTTCTCCTCCGATTATCACTCATTAAATTTACATTTGACATTTTTCTTTGCAACATCATTAACATTAGGAGGCAGTCTGGTTACAGGAATTACTAGAAGTACTGTACATAAATTTCAGTTTTTGCCAAGACTATAGTTTTCTAAGGCCCTAAACTTGTAAAAGGAATGTAAAGCCTTTTTATTCTCTGTACCTCACTGCTTATGACATTATCAGTGAGAATTCTAGCTCAGAAAATAATTTCTTTAATTCAGCATTATATTATAGAATATAGAATCTTTGTTGTCTTTATAAAGCCTTTTACCGGATCAGTTGTAGCATAATTAGTTCTTAATTTTTGACACTATGCTTTTACTTACTACTTTTTAAGCATTGTTTTCATTTAATCATTACTTATAGATGTTGTATGTTAGTGGCCTTAAACTCATTGCCAGAAGAATTATGACATTTCAGAGTTTAACTTTGTTAACAACAGTATAGTTTTATTTTATCTGTAGATTGAAACACTATTTTAAGTAGTGTCTCAGACCAGTGAGGTTATCTCGAGATATCTGGATTGTGATGAAGCAAGTGTTTTTGTTTTGTTTATTTACAGAGTCTACTAATGGAATGCTCATGCTGAGACAACTTGCCTGTTCTGTGTGCCCGTGGCTTGGTAGTTGTAGGAATTGTTCTATTCAGTCTCTGACGAATTTCATTTGGAAGAGTATGTTAATGCAGATATCATGTTCTTTTTCCCTTGTGCAAGAGCACCTTGAACTCTTGAGTTTTGGAACAAAGTATTCTTGGGTTAGATTTTATGAACTTTTGAAAGGGAAACAGTGAAACAAGGTGATGTGGTATATGAATTTGACAGTAAGCAGATGCTGTCTTTGCCCTTACAGTAGAGGCATTAGGTTTCTTTATTAATGAGGTGCAAATTCCATAGATTTTGGTTCTTCTTTGAGGAGGGATTAAATTCCCACTGTAGAGGAGGAATTAAATTTATTTTAATTCCTATTAAATTAATTCCTATTGCAGATTTACATCTGATTCTGAGATTCCGATACATAAAGAACTTCTAAGTTTCCTTGTTCAGCCCACATAATTGTTTTTGCTTTTCTCCTTTGCTATTTTACTTGTTCCTATTCATCATCATTTTAGATTTGCCTTGGTGTATGCAAGAAGATTGCCTTATTTATGCATACTGACTTTATTTATTTTTGAACTTATATTCCCTAAGCTTGGCACTTATATTTTTCTGTTGTTCACTTGTATGTATTTGTTCAATAAGCATTTATTGTTGATGTCTATTTTATATGAGATGGCAGAAATAAGCATTCAGCTATGCAAGAGAAAAACTATGGAAGGGATCTTTTAACTTACGAGTTAATTTGTTTAAAACTAAAAAATTAAATTGCTAACACATTTTTATGTTAGAAATTAAAAACTTATAGGTAAATTAAAGAAGAAAGTAAAAATTACTCAGTGTTTTTGTTATATGATCTCCTATGTGTTTTTTATACACACACGCACACACACACACACACTATTTTTCTTATAATAATGGAATCTAATCTATATAGTGTTTCTGATTTTTTTTTCAGTTACTGATACCAGACAGACTATAGCACTATGGTTAAAAATTGTGTTGAAGAAGTCTGATTCAGTAGACTGAATTTCAGTATTTTTCTTCAATCAGTATTTGCATGGGATGAAGATTCTAGAATGTGTAACAATTGATGGTAGTTACTGATTCAGTGAAAACATAGCCTGAGATTATATATTGTTGAAGGCAGTATTCTACATTATAATAAATATTAACACATTTTAAAACTTGAATACCAGAAATTATGCTTTTAATCTTTGCTTGGTTGACTAAGGATATATAATTTTAAAACAATAGTTGATTTTAGTTAAATTTTGAGTGAGTTTGTGCGTATTTTTGAGAAATTTCCACTAAAAATCACTCATTAATGAGATTGGAAATGTCATGGTGAACTGTCTTATGATCTAATTTTATATGTATTTTGTAATCCTTATGTTAATGTATTAAGGGGAGTATATGAGCTTTTGCTTCTAATTTTTTATTTTCATCTATATTCATGAAAGGGATTCAAATAAGTAGAATATTATCTCTTAGTTGAGACTTGTTTCCTTTTATATATTAGATTACTACTCTTTTAAAATAGTGGTAAAAATTACAAAGTGATATGACTGAAGAAAGCCAAATATTAAAGATAAAATATCTTGTTTCTCAGTTTTTATACAATTATAACAATAAAAACATTCCAAGGTGTCAGTGATGATGAGGATGATGGCTGTCATTTATAGAGGATCTTTACTGTGCAATAGGGTAGTTTCATTATGCATTATTTCTGATTCCTCTTTTAGAGATTACCAAACTGAGACTCAATTTAAGCTACTTACCTCAAACCACACTTTCTCTAAAACATAGTTGAGATTTGAGCCAATGTCTATCTGATTTCAAAATATTTCTATTTCTATTGAAATTTGTTTTCCAGTTTCATGACACAGCTTTTTGAAATACCAACATATTCTTTATTTTTTTATTTTTTTTAAAAAGGTTTTGTTTATTTATTTGGCAGAGAGAGATCACAAGTAGGCAGAGAGACAGGCAGAGAGAGGGGGGAAGCTGAGCAGAGAGCCTGATGTGGGGCTTGATCTCAGGACCCTGAGATTGTGACCTGGGCTGAAGGCATAGGCTTAACCCACTGAGCCACCCAGGTGCCCTGAAATACAACATATTTTAAAAAATGCATATATTGTTGCAATAGGGGAGATACCTTATTAAGATATCCAATTTTTTGAAATTTTATTTAGCTCTTTTGAAGAGTTATTCTGAGTTAGATCTCTTTGAATATATATTTCTAAAGAGGCAAATCTGCTCTAACATGATACATTCCATTTTCTAGTCAAATAGACTTTTTCTTTTGGTGTTTTAAGTGACATAGAGGATCATGTTAAGTTAATTGTATATCTTAGATATTTTAATGAAACAATTTATCAGGAAACAAATACATTTATTATACTTAGATAAATTTTAATGAAATAAAGTATGCATAATTGTTTGCCCTTTAGATATATTGGTAAACTGAATCAGATGTCTGTGTGTGATGATCCAGAACCCAGGAGTATTCTGTAGTAAAAAAGAAAATAGTTATTCTCTTGAAGTTAGTCATTGCAACGTAAGAATCCTACAAACAATCTACTGCTGGTTAGAAAAACAATTCAAAAAATTTTTAAAAAGTTTGATTTATTTAGAGAGTGTGCACAAATGGGGGGAGGGGCAGTGGGAAAGGGAGAGAGAGGATCTCAGACAGATTCCACTCTGAGCAGGGAGCCCAACTCCGGGCTTGATCCCATGACCCTGAAAACGAGCTGAGCTGAAATCAGGAGTCGGCTGCTCAACTGACTGAGTCACCCAGGCACCCCAGTTAGAAAAACAATTTAAAGGTACAAGTAATCTGGAATTGAGAATAAATACATAGTATAATAATGATTAATGATGGGTAACATTTATATATTATATATGGTGCTTTTTATGTTGGAAGAAAATCTTTAGTTATTGAAAATATTGGAGGAGGAATTGTGTTTAACTTTTCTTTCTAATGTAATTATTTATATAGTAATACTAATAGTATTAATGTATTAATAGTATTAATACTAATAGTGTTAATATAATATATAATATATAGTATTAATACTAATAGTATTAATATAATTAATACTAATACTCTAAAGAGGCAGATTTGCCTCTTTAGAAATATATATTCAAAGAGATCTAACTCAGAATAACTCTTCAAAAGAGCTAAATATCATACTTTTATATATATATATATATATATATATATATATAATATAAATTACACCTAGACATATGCTCCTCACATTGAGAATACATAATTTTCTGAAGAGTCTGTTTGGTATATCTGTATTTAAAGGTATTTTTTTTTTTTTTTTTAAGATTTTATTTATTTGACAGAGGAGAGTACAAGCAGGGGGAGCAGCAGGGAGAGGGAGAAGCAGGCTCCTGCTGAGCAAAGAGCCTGATGTGGGGCCCAATCCCAGGACCCTGAGATCATGACCTGAACTGAAGGCAGATGCTTAACCCAATGAGCCACCCAGGCGCCCTGGTGTATCTGTATCTATTTAGAGTCACAGTTGTGACGCATTCTGTGACCAAAGGTTGGTGCCCAGTTCAGGAGATATTTATTGAGCCTTTGCTATGTTTTGAACAGAATTGATAAAATGAATTCTAATATAAAGTGTGGGAAAAGGAGCACTGAAATGGGAGTATCAGGACCTCAGTTCTCTTGCTGCTCTGCTGCTGCTTTGTTTCGTGATCCCTGTGTGCACCCTTTCTTTGTAGTCCACCCAGATGTGTGGAGGGTGCTGTGTAGAAGTGAACGCAGGTTGTCAGTATACAACAGAATTACGAGATGAGAGCGGGTCAGTCTGGTGAGCTAAATGTAGATCATATTGAAAGCCACATATTTTCCTCACAGAAATATTATTTTACATGGTGGTTAGATTTTAGGTAGATTTTTAAAAAGTACTTTAATTACAAACTTTACAAAGTGAATAACCCTGGACAAATCATTATGCTAACTTCAATTTCTTTACCTTTAATATGAGGATTATAATAGCTCCTATGTATGAGAATTACATAATAAATTATAATTAATTTTGTAAGGCCCACAATGTTTGGCAATTAAGTACTCAGTGTATGTTTGCTGTTATTATTACTACTGCTACTAGGAAATTAAGCCACTTTAAAAATATTTCTCTTGAAAAAAATGCATCTAATTCTTAAACTGTTGTGAAAATTCCTCTTCCTCTTGCTGTGGTAGACTTAGGAACTTCCCTATCCCATGTCTTCCTTACCTCTTGGTCAGTAGATGATGAAGACTCATTTGATTCTAAACTCTCCATGATGGCTTCTGTTTAGATCAGAGACTTGTGCCCCACAAAAGTTTGTTGGAGAAGTGAAGCCTGGTCAGGTTTTAAGCCAACCAGGGGAAAAAGGAGTTAAAGCAGTTGTGGTCTTCAGGAATATGGAGTCTTCTCAGTTTTTGGTAGCCCCTGTGATTGACTCCACTGTGTGCCTTAAGACATGCTCCCTGCTGTTCACTGCCTTAGTTAGCACTGAAGAAGGGAACAGAACATGTTGATTTTGAAGTTAAAACTGTTTTGAACTGATAGAGTCAAAACTGTGAGACCTGTGGAAGGTCTTGGTGCACTGGTCAGATTGGTGGGATCAAAGGCTGTCACTGCAGCAGAGGTGTCTGGGGAGGACAGTTCTGCAGTGGCCCCAGGACTAGAAAAGGTGATTTCCTGAGTGAGCTATGTTGGTCAGACTGTCCTCAGGAGTCTCTGTAAAAGTTCTGCTTACAGTTCACGTTTTCATGTTTGAAAGGAGTTGAAGAGGTGAGGCAATCAATGACAGCAATGAAAGAGCAAAAAAAGTAGTTAAAAGGAAAGGTACATAGGATTCATGAAACACATTAAAGGGGTTAGATTTGTTTAGGAGGAAAAAAAGACCTAAATACTTAAAATAGCACTTAAAAATCTGATTCTTTGCTAGGGGAATATAAAAGACTACGTTAAAATTAGTTATTATTTTGCGAGGGTGGTGTGTGCATGATACAGTGAAAACCTGTCTCCCTCGCGGTCATCTGCGGTCATCTTCTCGCTACGTTTTGCCCTTGGAGATGGCAGCTGTCACGGGTGCTGTCCTGTGTATATTCTGCACACGTAGTCCTGTGTATTTCTCCTTCCTCCTCTTTGCAAATGGGAATGGTAGCATTTCATATATCCTGTGGTACACCTTTACCTCTTTCTTCTTTGCCTTAATAATGTGCCTTAGGGTTTGTGTCCTGTCATGACCAGTAGGGCTGCCTTGTGTTTCTCGTTCCCCCATCTGTACAGCCTTCCATTCTGTGGAGAGTCCATAATTCGATTATCCAGTTTTCTGTTAAATGAGCAAGTTAGGTGGTTTTTGCTGTTATAAATCTTACTGCCCTGAATATTTCTGTTCATTCCTTATTTCTACCTGTGAAAATAAAGTGGTTTCCTAGAAGGGAAATTGCTGGGCGAAAAGATGAGTAGCTGACATGTCAGGGGTTGGTACCAACGTGGCTGTTTCCTGAGGAACAGCTGTGTCATTGCCCGTGTTACAGATGCTATACTTTTCCCTCATTTCCCAGCAGGTCATTTTATGGCTACCATGGGCGTCTGCAGTTTAAATGATGTGTAAAAATGTTGCATGCTTTTGTTTAATGTAATCTTCCAGGCCCTTAACCTTAGAGTGGATACGTATGTATGTACGTACTTATCTATCTTTAAAAGGTCACAGACAAGCCTGGCGGCTGTTAGGTCGCATTTTGGATACCTGAGCAAGGTGTCTCTGGCAGTTATTACTGCGGGGAAGGAAAGATGGGTGTAGTATTAGAAGGCATGAAGTCGGGCAGGTCCCTGCAGCATGCTTTTCTTCGCTCTGAATTGTGATCCTCCTCAACTGTGAGGTCTGTAACTGTGCCTCCCTCTCATTGTGGTTGGCCCAGGAGACTTTTACATATAGCGTTAGTCTTTCCAGTTTTCTGTTTACCTTTCTGAATTCTGAAATAGCAAAATAAGAAAATCCTGCACTTTGAAAATGTGTTTTTAACTTAGTAACTGGAGACTTGTGTAGAGAAAAATTGTTATTAAATCAATAATTAGTGAAAAATCACCTTGATTTGGGTTCTGAGTTTGATTATGTAGGTCACAGAGCCTGAGGCAGTGGGAGGGGCCTGGGTGTCCCAGGTGCAGAGCAGTCAGAGGCAGTGAGTGTGCTATGTGTGATTTCCTGTCTTTACCCCAACTGTAATTAAAATAGCACGTAATAGACTGTGGCCCGGCATGATCACATATTGCTGTGTATCAGCCACACATAAACAGAGCTGAACACCTTGAACGTTGGTGGTGGTCTTTATTCCATGCCTTGAGGTTTAAATTTTTTGACTACAAGATGGAGACTGAAAGTGAGAGTAGCATTTCAGGAGATGATAGTGTCTTTTGGTTGGATTCTGAAGTTTTAACCGAGATGCCTGGCAGTGAAGAGGGAGAGAGGGAAGACAACTTCAGGTAATTATGGAATTCACAGCTCTCCCTTCTCACCTTTGTTTCTCTGTCCACTCCCTCTACCATGGCACTCCTTCCCGATCTTCTCTATTTTTAAATCTCTTTTCTGGTAAGATTGTCTTTTCTCTGGGGGGAAGGTTTGGAGCTGAAAAGAACAGGTTTCTAGTTGTACATAGCACTCTTCATTCCACAACATGCCCTGAGCTTATAAAATGCATTTTAAATGACTTGTTAGAACACCAGGAAGAGAAGGTGTTAGACAGGTTTTGTAGTAGCGTTTCAGGAATTTCAAGTAGAGACTCATAATGAATGAACTATCTACCACTCCTTCCTGTGTCTGATTTGTACCTAATAGATTTGATCTGAATTTGAATGTAGTACGTTTTTCTTCCTTTTTCCTTTGCTTTTTTTTTCAATGTTTGTGTATATATGCCCCTACATGCATGGATGCTTTTGTTGTCTTATTCATGTGTATGAAACATTTGGACTATAAGTACAAATTAATTATTTCATGGCTTTGATCCCTATTCTTATCTCTGACCTTATATCTCACTCTCCTTCCCCTCTTGGGAATCTTTCTTGGCTTTGAATTTCTACTTGTAACTTCATAACTGAAGTTTTTAGGGAATGCCTCCTGATTAAGCAGATCTCAAAGTGTGATAGTACTAGTGAAGAAAGAGGTCTTACCCTGCTTGTGGAAACAGTGCCATTGGTTTATTAATTCTGTTACAAATTTTAGGAGACTTTTTTTTTTTTTCAAACAGGGTTAGCAGATTCATTCTTTTAGAGTTATTAAATCATCTCTTGAAGAAGTTTGTTCTACATATTATCATTGACACCCACACGAGCAATTAAACATCTATTATATAATTTTACCTGTGAGTACTTGGGTAGGTGAACATACCATTATTTACATCAGATCTTATCTTTATGTTTAAAGTTCAAAAAGAGTCTCTCTCAAGTTAATATCTTTATCCACAGATTTGGTTTTTAAAGTCTAGGGTAAGAGTGCCTGAGTTGCTCAGTCGGTTGAGCTCCTGTCTCTTAATTTCAGTTTAGGTCATGATCTCAGGGTCCTGGGATTGAGGCAGGCTCAGTGCTCAGTGCGGAGTCTACTTGAGATTCTCTCATTCTTCCTCTGTTTCTCCCCCCGCTTGTGCTCCCTTGTACCCTCTCTCTCCAAAATAAGTAAGTAAAATCTAAAAAAAATAAAATAAAAAAGTAAAGTCTAGGATAAATGGCAGAAAGGATTGAATATAAGGAAGTCTTGGTAACCCACATTAAATTTGCCACTCCATGGCTAAAATGAATAAGAATGTTTTAAATTTGTAGAAAAGTTTAGTACAAAGTCTGAAAATGTACTATTAACATATGAAATTCTTTTTTTTTTTTTTTTTGTATAAACTTTCTCATTCTTCCCATAATTTTATTTGGCCTTTCTTATTTGAGTAAGCTTCTCTCCCAAGATATGCTGATGTTGCATATATTCTTTATAATATGGTCAGTGTCTCATGGACAGTTAGGAAAAATAAAGTATTTATTTTGTTGGTATTAAACCTGTTTGACTTGGTGTAAAATTATAAAAGTTATTTTGGGATATTAGTCAAAGGAAGAGACAACCTAGACTTTGTTGTTGCAATAGATTTGGTACTGTCATCCTTGATTTACTTGTTAGGCAGCAGGAGCCTGTCTGGATTTTCTTCTGACTTAAATTTAAAAAAAAAAAAATCTGTGCAAGATTGAGCTTTCTTTTCCTCAAGACTCTGTGATAGCATTTTCATCCTGAGAAACTGAACTCTATTGCTTGCACTGTTTTAGGAAACCATGACACACCATAGGGCATTGGTCCTTTTTATAGTGATCTTTCATATCTGAATATCATCAAGGCTCTCCCAGACCAAATACATCTTTGAGGTTTGATTTTAAATTATTTGAAAGTGCAAGAAGAGATCTGGGTAAGGCCCATGTCATGTAGTGTTTCTCACCTGTTAAGACCTGAGGAAATGCAGCCGCACAGTGCTTTGCCACATTCACAGCAGCGTTCCAGCTAAAATGCCTAACAGAAAAAATGCGCGTGTGGGTGTTGAAGGTGAAGGGTTGGATGGTAGGAGTTGTTGCTGTAACCTTCAGAGAACCAAATAGTAGACTCAGTGTTATGTATGAAAATTATTTTAGTAAAAGCAATTTAGTAATAAAGAAAATATACAGAAAAGTCTTCATGTATTTCTTTTAAAAATCTGTGCTAATACACGTTAAATCAAACTGTCATTCTTTATATTCTAGTTAATTTCATTTACACACGCACACTCCGCTAGGGCAAAGGATTGTGTACTGTTCTTTATCTCTCAGTGGTTTCTAATCTAGTTTTAAATTGATTCTTAGAAAAATAGCACTGTGTCATTTGAGACACCATGACTGATAAAGTCAGACCATACCTGTGGTGTAGGTTTGTGGAGTTTCCAGCTATCATCTGCTTTAGGAGGAAGCACTCACAGAGGGGCATTCATATTTGTCCAGTAGGTTTTGGAATGGAGTTTATTTTTAGACTTGGTTGGAAGAAAGGATACTTTTTCTAATATTCTAGTATTGTGGAACATTGCCCAGTTTCCTTCATAGCAATAGTTCAAACTTGTCTACCACTGAGTCACAAATCTCTCATTTTCTGATTTCTGATTTGTAGAGTGAAATTACTACCTACCATTATCACTGTTAAAATAGTTCTTTGATTAGAACATTTAGAGATTGTCGTAGTCCTTAGAATAGAATAGTCCTTAAGGATCATGAAAAGAGCCCTCTGTAAGTAAGTAAGAGGAATATGAGGCAGAAAAAGAAAAGCAGAGATGTTTTAATTATTTTAAAAGGGCACCTGGGTGGCTCAGTCAGTTAAGCGGCTGTCTTTGGCTTAGGTCATGATCCCAGGGTTCTGGTTTCAAGTTCCTCATTGGGCTCCCTGCTCCTTGGGGATCCTGCTTCTCCCTCTGCCTCTCTCTCATGAATAAATAAATAAAATCTTGAAAAAAGTTTTAAAAATGAAAAATTTAACTTTGGAGTTGTTGTATGCAGTGTATTAAGCCAAATATATGTTATATACAGTATGTCACTTATCAGTCCTATAGAGTAGGTAATATTTTTCCCATTTTCCAGATGAAGAAATTGTCACTTAGAAAGTCACACATAGACCAACATTGTAAGCATATGGTAGAACAAAATTTTGAAACCAGGTGTAATTGAATTTGAAAGTGAACGACTTTAGTGAAATATTTAGCTGCTAAATGTTATTCTCTGGTAAGTAATAACTTTTAAGAGACTTTTAAGCTGACATCTTAGTTCTGAAATTTCTTCTTATTAAGGGATTTTGAGATGGCGATGTGTATATGATGAACACAGAAGTGAACTAATGCATACAGTAAATGTGACCTTTCAGAGATTCGACCTCCAGCACACCTAGCAATTATTACTAACTCATGGTCATGAAAGGTTCTGGTTCTTTGGCATTTAAGGTTAGAAATGTTTATCATATAATCTGCTTGAATCTTTTCTAGTATTATTGACACATACATAGACTGGCAAGTGTGACATGTAGTTCAAAACCCAGATGATACAGTGAAAAATTGAACCACATCTTTAGAACTGTGCACTTTTATTTTAATTAATTAATTAATTTAGAGCATGAGCAGAGGGAGGGGCAGAGGGAGAGAGGGAGAATTCCAAGCAGAGTCTACAATGAGCACACGGGCTTCATCCCACAACCTGGCGATCATGACCTGAGACAAAGCTAAGAGTCTCTTGCTCAGTGAACTGAGCCACTCAGGTGCCCCACAGAACTATGTACTTCTAGAATCAGTCTGTAGATACCCAGATACCCCAATCAGATCTTTGCTTGAATCTCCATAATAATGTGATTTTAAGTGGGAAACTTCCAACTTCAGTTAAACTAGATGATTTGGTGAACATATTTTAAATTCTTTTAATGTCGCTATTGGTTTATAGCATCATAAAACTAATAGTAGTTCATGTACTTGATTGGTTAGTTGGTTGCTTTATTAATTTTCTGCCTTATATGAAATGATACTGTGAGTTAGAACATACTGCAGCAGTCCAAATAGGTAACAATGGCTTGGAATATGATATTATATTTCTTCTAGGTTCTTGCTTTTCTTTTAGATCTAGAATGATTTATTTTGATTGGCTAAATTTCTCTGGAAGCCCACAAAGCTATTTCACAATTCCCAGCTTTTAATACCATGACTCTTCTTTTGTTGTCTTCAGAAATTATTGATTTTGGGATCCCCAGTCAGCAATTTTTTTTTTTTTTAAGTATGCTCTTCATACCCAATGTGGAGTCCAACACAGAGCTTGAACTCACGATCCTGAGATCAAGACCTGAGCTGAGATCAAGAGTCGAATGCTTAATCGACTGAACCACCCAGGCGCCCCTCCACCATCCCAGTCAGTTTTTATGAGCCTGGAAGGATGGAGAGGTAGCATTAACAATTAACCAAAGACATATATTACCAGTATCCCAACCCAGGTCTATTTTATGGTCTATGGCTTTTCATAGGCATTTTAATAATCTGTTGTATATGATGTGAAAAAAGATGTGTATATATAAAAAGTGATATTCTGTAACACTGGATTTATGATCTAGATTATAAATTAGCCCTTAATATATTCTTACAACATAAAATATAATTTTTACCAAACATACTTTTACCAATGTCATAAGGATAATAAATTTATTTTGTGATCTGCAAAGTCTGATGTGAACATCACTTAATCTCAGAAAATTTTATGTGGTAGTGGAGTTTAGCCTTTAGGCTGTCTTTATAATCTGTGAAATAAATCTTGTCTTAACTATGAGGCATGCTGGTACAAGGCTTTCTTGGTATTTCAGTAATTAAATTCTTTGGGATGGAATCCAAGGTGAACCTTTCTTGTATTTATCTGTATGAGTTTTTTGATGTTTAAGAAGGGCCCTAGAGTAGAGAAACTATATACAACTATATGAGAGTTCTGGCCATCAGGTTATTTATTTAAGCTCCTAAAAACCAATTTTTCGTTAACTTTTATATTTAACTTAAACATTAAAACTCCCTTAAGCAGTCATTTGCATGTTTAAACTTAGTAAATGAAAATCTCTGAAATGTATAGAACTCTGTTTATAAATGTAATATAGTCAGTTCCCTTAAAAAGAAAAATTAGGTGACAGCCTAGCAAGATTAAAATCAGAACAAGCAAAACCTTTCTAGATATTTAATTTTAGAAGATCTGATGTACTTTTACTTACCATTAATGATCAGCTTCCCTTTCCATGCTTATATTGCGATCTGTATTTTCTTTATTGTTTGAAAATCAAAAAATTTCTTCCACTTAGGTGTGCTGCTTTTTCCTACCATGGTTCTCTTTTCTTCTCTACCTCCCCACCTTTTAACACAAGATTGGCAGAATACTTTTCCATCTTCTTGCCTTCAGTCCCTTTGGATACTCTTAAATTTACCAATATTTTACGCTACCAGAAACCCTAGTTTTTTTGCTAAGGTGTTTTAATTTTTTTTGTCATTTATTCAGATCTAATTAAATGTATCATTGCTTAGTGCCTACTGTTATTTCCTTCTTATCATCTTCCATCTTCATGTGTCTCTTCTGGCTCATTTGTTTCCTGGTGGATGTTTTCTTGAGTACTTTGTTGACATAAGTTCTGTGAGCCACATACTCTGACTTCTTGCATATGCTCATGCCATTTACCCATCTTTTCTTTCATAGGTAACTCATACTTTCTCTCTGAATGCTTCTAACAGTTTCTTTTTGTGCTCAGTTTACATGTGTTAAAAAGAAATGGGTGAATTATTTTTTTAAAATCTAAATAATTGAATTTAAAAAATTTTTTAAAAAGATTTTATTTATTTATTTGACAGGGATCACAAGTAGGCAGAGAAGCAGGCAGAGAGAGTGGAATGGAAGCAGGCTCCCCGCTGAGCAGAGAGCTGGATGCAAGGCTTGATCCAGGACCCTGGGATCATGACCTGAGCTGAAGGCAGAGGCTTTAACCCACTGAGCCACCCAGGCGCCTCAAAGATTTTATTAATTTATTTGACAGAGAGAAAGATCACAATTAGGGAGAGAGGCAGGCAGAGAGAGAGGAGGAAGCAGGCTCCCTGCCGAACAGAGAGAGCCCCATGCGGGACTCGATCCCAGGACTCTGAGATCATGACCTGAGCCGAAGGCAGAGGCTTAACCCACTGAGCCACCCAGGCGCCCCTACATGTGTTTTATCATCAGTTCTTCGGCTTAGAGCTCAGTGACTTTCATTCCTCAGATTCAGGCCTTCATGTTGAGACAGATTTTTTGTTACCTATTATTTATTTAATTGTTGCCTCTCCTCTGTTTTCAGTAATTGTCTTCTTGTGGAACCTATTTCTTGCATATAAAGTCTGCTTAATCCGTCCTTTACTCAATGTATATTTCTCTTTACATTTTTATTTTTTGGTTTGATGTATTTCTTGTTCTTTGGGCCACTAAAAAAAAAAATATTCAATCTTCCAAATTCAGTCTGAGTAGGGAAATAATTTTTAAGTATAGATACAGCATATACACTGGCATATGTAAATAATACATTTATGCTGTTGTGTTCTTTAGCTCTGTGACTTTATTCATTTGGTGTACATGTGCTGTTTGTTCTGACTGAACAGAATTTATGCTTTTAACTTCTAAGCTAGATTTCGGCCCTTCTTTGCCTCCTTCAGCTGTTTTCTTTAGTAGTCTCACGATGCGTAGAGCTTCTTGTGGGTGCAGACACCCACATTAGGAGCCCTAGTCGTCCTAATTGATGGTTTAATTTCTTTACAGAGTAATTTTACAGTTTTTATTAATCCCTTGGGGGCAGATACCTCTTTTGTTGTGGGGAGAAGTGGGAGTGTAACCTCCTTCAGCCTGTTTTCCTCTGGTTTACCAGTCAGTAGGAGCCCACTTGATTTTTGTCTTCCAAAAGATTATCAAGATCTCTGGCCTGCTGATTCTACCCATATCATTCTGTTAAGGATTTATTTCTTTTTATTTAGCTCTCAGAGACTTTTCAGAGACGTAGAGGTTAGTTTCTTAACATATGTGCAGTCTTGAATTGGAAGTCTCCTGGTACTTTTTTCCATGGCTTTTGAGAGGAAACCTCTGAAGAGAGCATTCAGTGAGGCCAAATCTTGGTGTCTGTTATCCAGTCTAGTGGGTCTCTAGAGACGTGAATGGCATGTTTCAGTGTCTTCTGCAGGATATAAAGTGGAAACTTCCAGGAGAAAACAGTCTGCCAAATCTGGAGTGACTGAGATGTGTTAATGCATTTTCCTACCTGCAGAACAGCGCTAAAAATAGCGTTATCAGATAGTAACTAGTTAGAAGATGTGAAAAGGTGCCAATTTTAAGAACAAAAATAAAATACCCAGAAATAAACTTAGTGAGAAACTAAGATGTATTTGAAGAAAATATAAAGCATTACTGAAGGACATAAAAGAAGTTTGGGAGAAATGAAAAGATACACCTTGTTCATAGCTGGGAATAGTCGGTATCATCAAGATGTTATTTTTTTCTTTTTTTTTTTTTTAAAGAATTTATTTATTTATTTATTTCACAGAGAGATCATAAGGAGGCAGAGAGGCAGGCAGAGAGAGAGAGAGAGGGGGGAAAGCAAGCTCCCTGCCGAGCAGAGAGCCCAATGTGGGGCTCAATCCCAGGACCCTGGGACCGTGGTCCAAGCTGAAGACAGAGGCTTTAACCCACTGAGCCACCCACGCACCCCAAGATGTCAGTTTGTTATAAATTCATGTATAATAAGAATGCTTTTAAAAAACCTAGACAAACTGAGGCGCCTGGGTAGCTCAGTGGGTTAAAGCCTCTGCCTTCGGCTCAGGTCATGATCTCAGGGTCCTGGGATCGAGCCCCACATCGGGCTCTCTGCTCAGCAGGGAGCCTGCTTCCTCCTCTCTCTAAACCTGCCTCTCTGCCTACCTGTGATCTGTCTGTCAAATAAATAAATAAAATCTTTAAAAAAAAAAAACAAACCTAGACAAACTGATCAATAGGTTGATCTTGGTTAAATAACTTTACCAAGAAACTTTGGGAAGATGAAAAGAAGCAAGGGCTAATGCAACCAGATACTGTAATATAGAGTCTTCATAATTAAAACCTTGTGGTGCTGGTACCTGAAAAGAAAGCATAATGGGATGTAATGGAAAGCCGAAAAATACACTCAAACACATAGGAAGACTTAGATATGATAAAGATGGCTTCTCAAAAATGAATAGGGACTATGTGTGCTCTTCAGTAAGTCCTTTGCGGGAAACTGCATACACATCAGTAGGAAAAAAATATTGAAGTTCTGCCTCTTAGCAAGGATAAATTCCAAAATGATCAAAGATACAAGTGTATTAAATGAAATCATAAAAATTTTAAAAGAACACATGGGAAAATTAAAAAAAAAATTTGGGGCCAGGGAAGGCTTTTAGAACTATGATTTAAGACGCAAAACCCATAAAGGAAAGAGTTACAAAATTTAACTACATGAAATATAAAACGTGTATTCTAAAAAATAAGCAAGGACAAATGACAACCTGGGAAAAATACTAAGAACTCATATTACAGATGAGGAACTAATCTCTTTAATATATAAAGAACTAAAAATAGGTAAGAAAAGACTGTCCCAATAGAAACATGGGCTAATATATCAAAAGGATATTTTTCATCACTGAGAATTTGTCCTTCAGATATACATGCACATGTGTAGAAACAACATGTTTATAAACTTACTGTAGCATTGCTTGTAATACTAAACAATTGGAAATAATTCAAGAATCTATTGGTAGGGTACTGGTTAAATTATGGAATATATCTACACAGTGGGATGTCATACAATTGTGAAGACAGCAAAGAAGCTCTTTATATACTCCTATGGAAATCAGAATACTATGGAAATATTAGAAAATATTGGTGTGTAAATATACTTTTCAGTAAAAAGTGGGCTGGTAATGGAGGAATAAAATTGTTCTTCCATTTTTTGCACAAAGACCATATTTACACATTGCTTTCAGATTTGTTATGGATATATTCTTAAGACATGAAAAGATTACATATGAGTAGATATATTCATAAAGAATCTGGAAGAATATATAAGGCAAGGAGCTTAATGGCTAGGAATTGGGCAGGACTTCTGTCTGATAAAATTATAATACCTATTAAGAATTATAGTATATCTGCCATTTTCAGCTGGAAGTGACTACAACTCAATTCCACTGGCTTCAGCAAACAGCTGACTCCATTAGTGTTACAAGATCAGTTTCTTTATTTTCTGGGAATTCTGGGAATACTGGGTTTATATAAGCATTTAATAGTGTATATAAACCAACCAGGATAAATATAAAATATGCTATATTTTAAGCAGCTATATAATCTAATTTATTAAATCCTCTGAAGGTAGGAAGATATAGTACTCCTTATGATGACAGTTAATGACTATTAGTTGCAGACATAACTAACACCTTGCATCTTCAGTTTTACACTTCAGCCATGGGTAAAATAAATAGGATATCAAACTTGATACCCACGGGAAGAGCTCTTCTCTGCGGTGGAATTGAGTCATATTCTTTCACAAACAGACAGATATAAATTGAGTCATGAACTCAGTTCTCTCTTGTCTGTGATAGAGTGTAGATGCCTGTCTCTTATTTGTCAAATACCACCACATGCTCAGACCATAAAATGACTTTCTAATCATTTCCTGTACCATTGGGGAACAACTTCCTGGCCATGAAGTGTCACAGAGCCAGAACCAAACTTAGCAAAGAACCAGCAATGAATGCAAACAAAGATTAAGGGAATAAAAGGAGAAAGATAAAATTCTATTGTGCCTGGAGTTTTACTTCAGGGATCAAGAAAAGATATGCCCAAGTGTAAGCAGTATCTTAGGAAACGCTTCTCAGGCAATGTGTCACTTGGACTTCTCTGTGGAATTTAACACTGTCAAGTACAAATTTTTCACAAGCTGTGAACAAGATTCATACAAAGATAAAGTGTGTGTCAGAGATTTAAATAATTTTTAAATGAGTGGGATGGTGAGGCTGGTTCCCATAATTTGAGGAATGTTTTTTTTTTTTTCTCCTTTTTCCTTTTGCTTGAAAATATGCAGGTTCAAATCTGATGTTTTACAGAAAATTTGTAAATAAAGCATGGGATTCTTTGGGTTTTATGGTTGGTAATCTTAACACTCTGTCTTTTCTGTTAGATTTGAAACTATAATTAATCATGTTAAGGGTAAAATTTGCTCATAGTTTAAAAAGCATGGAACAAAAGGATCAATTAAATAAATAGATATTAAGTTTGTATGGAGTTGATTAAGTGTTCTATGACACAAAATACATACAATATAAACATAATTTTAATCTTTTTAAAATGTGTAATATTTACCAACAGACTTTTTATTTTACACTTTTATTAAGGTATAACATATAATAAAATGCATAAATCATGAGTATATAGCTTGAAGAATTTATATAAATGTATATATCCCGGTAAACACAGCCCAAAACAAGATATAAATTAATGTTAGTATGCCACAAAACCCTTGCCCCTCCCAGTCAATACCTGTCCCAGAGGTAACCATTATTCTGACTTTTGTTACAGTGGATTTGTTTTGCCTGTTCTTGAACTTCATGTAAATAAAATTATACAATATGTACTCTTTCCTCCCCAGCTATAATTGTCATATAATATTGCTTAAGATGGTCAAAATGATGATTTGATACACTTATTTATTAAGATTAACATATACTTTTGTCTGGCTTCTGCTTCTCAACACTTATGGGATTCATCCATTTCTTGCAGATGGCAGCAATGATTCTTTTTCACTTCTGTGTAGTTTTACGTGGAGAATAGTGTAAATTACTTATCTATTGTATTTGGCTTCCCCCCCATTAAATGTATAATAACAGTATGTATAAAACATTTGATTTTTGCATTTGACCTTCTTTGCTGCGATTTTGCTGAATTATCTTATTCTAACTGCTGAACACATTGTGTCATCTTTAAATGATGAGAATTCTATTTTTCCCTTCTTTCTTTCTTTCTTACTTCCCTTTCCTTCCTTCCCTTTCTCCCCTCCCCTCCCCTTCCTAAGTTAGGCTTCATGCCCAGCATGGAGCCCAAAGCAGGGCTTAAACTCAAGACTGTGAGATCGAGACCTGGGCAACATCGAGTTCAATGCTTAACTGACTGAGCCACCCAGGAGCCTTCCCTTCTAATTTTTTTACCTTTTATTTCTTTTTCTTTCTCTTGTACTTATTTTTATTTTTTTTTAAAAAAGATTTTATTTATTTATTTGGCAGAGAGAGACACAGGAGAGAGGGAACATAAGCAGGGGAAGTGGAGAGGAGAAACAGGCTTCCCGCTGAGCAGGGAGCCTCCATGTGGGCTTGATCCCAGGACCCTGGGACCATGACCTGAGCTGGAGGCAGCCACTTAACCACTGAGCCACCCAGACTCCCCTCTTTAAAAAAAAAACTAAGACATCAAGTGTAATGTTGTATAGAAGACATTCTTCTCTTGTTTATGACCTTATTAACCATGCCTATCATAAGGAGAGCATCAGTATTCACCATTAACTATGATGTTATTTGTGTGTGTGTTTTAATAACGTTCATGTATCTATCTATATCTAGAAAAATTATGAATAGGTATTAAATTTTACCTATTAAAATGACAATGTTTTTATTCCTTTATTTTAATCATATGGTCAGTTATAGCAGTTGATTTTAGAATGATAAAACAGTTTGCATTTTGGACTAAAACTTACTTGGAAATGGTATTATATATCCTTTTTGTAAACCAGTGGGTTTGATTTGTTACTACTTTGTTTAGAAGTTCTGCAGCTATGTTAATAATACTGACCTACAGTTTTCTTTTCTATTAATGTCTTTGTCCCCTTTTGTTATGAAGACTATCCTAACTTCATGGAACCGGTTGAAAAGGGATCTTCCTTTTGTTTTTATACTCTGGAGGAATATAATATCGCTCTAATTTATTCCTTGAATGTTGGAAAGAACTCACCAATGAATACATTTGGGTCTGGAGTTTTCTCACAGATTCAGCTTTGTTAATAGCTATAGGCCTTTTCACAATTATTTGGTTTCTTGTTTCAGTTTTGGTAAGTTGTGTTCTTAAGGAAATTTCCCCATTTCAATGGAAATTCACACCTATATGGAATAAAGTTGTTTATATAATTGTCCTCAGAATCTTTTTGTCTGTAGGCTTTCTAGTTGTAACTTTCCTTTCATTGTTTATATTCTGTGTTCTGTTTTTTCCTTGATGAAACTTCTTGGTGTTATCTATTTTATTAATCTTTCAAGGAGTCGGCTTTCTATTTCACTGATTTTTTACTTAAACACTTTTTTTCTTCTTTCTACTTTCTTGGAATAATTTGCTATTCTTTTTCTAGCTTTTTGCAATAGAGACTTAGAACATTTGCTTTCAACTTGCCTTATTTTCAGTAATGTACACTTAGAGGTCTGAAATTCGCTGTTTTAGTTGTGTCTTTCACGTTTTTATCTGTTGTATTTTTATTACCATTCAGATAAAAATATGTTCTCATTTTCACTGTGATTTCATGTATTCAATTCATGAATTACTCAGAATTGTGTTTTGTAATTTCCATACATTTGGGAGAATTTCTAGTTATTCTCCAGTAATTGATTTTTAGTACAGTTCTGTGCTGGTCACAAAACACTTCGTTGATGATTTAAATTCCTTATATTTTTTGAGACCTGCTTCATTGCCTAGATTATGGTCTTTTGGTAAATGTTTAATATGCTGTTGGAAAGGACTTATATTCTGCAGTTGTTAGGTTCAATGTTCTAGTTCAGGTTGAAAAGGTAGGTTGTTCAGATCTGTATACTTAGGACACTTTTTTTGTCTTATTCTATTGGTCACTGAGAGATATCTGTTAAAATCTGCAACTGTAATTGTGGATTTATTTATTTTCTTTTTAGTTCTTTCAGGTTTTGCTTTTGTTTATTATATCATGCTTAACACTTTTTAAAAAAAGATTTTTTATTTATTCATTTAAGAGAGAGAGCGAGCATAAGCAGGGGGAGGGAAGGTTCGATGGAGAGGGAGAAGCAGACTCACTGCTGAGCAGGGAGCTCCTTCTTGATGGGGCTTGATCCCAGGAGCCTGGGACCATGACCTGAGCTGAAGGCAGAGGCTTAACCGACTGAGCCACCCAGATGCCCTGTTTTCTTAACATTTTTACCATGAAATGTCCCCCTTTGAGTATTTTAATTAGAATTTTTAGTCCATTTAATTTTTTATTAAGATATAATTTGCATCTGTAAGATTCACTCTCTTAAAGTATACAGTTAAGTGGCTTTAGTATATTCACAAAGTTGCACAACCATTATCATTATCTAATTATTGAATATTTCAGAAAGAAATCTCTTACTTATTAGTTCAGACATACCTCAGAGACATTATGGGTTTGGTTCCAGACCACCACAATAAAGTGAGTATCACACTAAAGTGAATCAAATGAATTTCTTTGTTTTCTAGTGCATGTAAAGTTTATGTTTAAACTATATTGTAGTTTATTAGGTGAGTAATAGCATTATCTCTAAAAAAACATACATACCTTAGTTAACAAATATTTTATTGCTAAATAATGCTACTCATCATTTGAACTTTAAGCAAGTTGTAATCTTTTTGCTGATGGAGTGTCTTGCCTCAGCGGCAGCCGGCTGATCAGGGTGGTAGTTGCTAAAGGTTGAGGTGGCTGTAGCAACTTTTTTGACAAAAGACAACATGGAACTTGGCTTCAGCGATTCAGTTTTCCTTTTATGAATGATTTCTCTGTTGCATGTGATGGTGTTTGATAGCATTTTAACCACAGTAGAACTTCTTTCACGACTGGAGTTGGTCCTCTCAAGTCCTGCTGCTGCCTTGTCAACTAAGTTTATGGGATAATCAAAGTCTTCTGTTGTCATTTCAACAATGTTAACAGAATTTTCATCAGGAGTAGATCCTATCTCAAGAAACCGCTTTCTTTCTTTCTTTCTTTCTTTTTTTTTTTAAGATTTTATTTATTTATTTATTTGACAAAGCGAGATCACAAGTAGGCAGAGAGGCAGGCAGAGAGAGAGAAGGGGAAGCAGGCTCCCTGCTGAGCAGAGAGCCCGATGCGGGGCTCAATCCTAGGACCCTGAGATCATGACCTGAGTCGAAGGCAGAGGCTTAACCCATTGAGCCACCAGGCACCCAAGAAAGCACTTTCTTTGCTCCTCTGTAAAAGCAACTCCTTACCTGTTCAAGTTTTATCACGAGATTGCAGCAGTTCAGTCCCATCTTTAGGTTTAGTTCTGATTCTAGTTTTCTTTTCTTTCCATCACACCTGTAGTTAGTTACTTCAAGTCTTCAGTCCCTCAGAGTCATTTATGAGGGTTAGAAAAAACTTTTTCCAGTCTCCTATTTATGTTGATATTTTGACTTCTTCCAGTGAATCAAATGAATGTTCTTAATGGCATCTAGAATGTTGAATCCTTTCCAGAAGATTTTCAGGTTTTTTTGCCCATAATGAAGTAATTAACTTTCTATGGCAGCTAGAGCCTTATGAAATGTATTTTTTAAACAATAAGACTTGAAAATTGAAAATAACTCCTTGGGGCACCTGAGTGGCTCAGTGGGTTAATGCCTCTGCGTTCAGCTTGGGTCATGATCTCGGGGTCCTGGGATCGAGCCCCGAATCGGGTTCTTTGCTCAGTGGGGAGCCTGCTTCCTCCTCTCTCTCTGCCTGCCTCTCTGCCTACTTGGATCTCTGTCTGTCAAATAAATAAATAAAATCTAAAAAAAAAAAAAAAGAAAATAACTCCTTAATCTGAGGGCTGCAGAATGGATGTTGTATTGACAGGAATAAAAACAACAATAATCTCATTGTACATTTCCATCATACCTCTTGCATGACTAGATGCATTGTCAGTGAGCAGTAATGTTTTGAAAGGAATCTGAACAGTATGTCTCAACATGGGGCTTAGAATATTCAGTAAACCATGTTTTAAACGGATGTGCTGTCACCCAGGCTTTTTTTTTTTTTTATTACATTTACAGAGCACAGGCAGAGTAGATTTAGTATAATTCTTAAGGGTCTTAGCATTTTCAGAATGGTAAATGAGTACTGGCTTCAACTTAAAGTCACCAGCTGCATTAGCTCCTAACAAGAGAGCCAGTCTGTCCTTTAAAGCTTTGAAGCCAAGCATTGACCTGTCCTCTCTAGCTATGAAAGTTCTGGATGGCATCTTCTTCCAATTTAAGGCTGTTTTGTCTGTATTGAAAATCTGTTGTTTAGTGTGTCCACTATCACTAATTATCCTCGGTAAATCTACTGGGTAAGTTGCTACAGCTTCTGCATTAGCACTTGCTCCTTCATTTTGCACTGTTATGGAGATGGCTGGCTTTTTTCCTTAAACTTCATGAATTAACTTCTGCTAGTTTCAGACTCTTCTGTAGCTTCCTCCTCTCTCTCAGCCTTCACAGAATGGAAGACAGTTAGGGGCCTTGCTTTGGATTAGGCTTTGGTTTTAAGGGAATGTGGGTGGTTTGATCTTCTATCCAGACCACTAAATTTTTCTCCATATGAGTGATAAGGCTGTTTTGCTTTTTTAATCATCCATGTGTTCATTTGAGTAGGAAATGCAAGAATTTTTCCTTTGCATTCATAACTTGGCTGTTTGGCATACAAGACCTAGATTTTGGCTTATCCTGGCTTTTGACAAAATTTCTCTACAAAACTTAATAAGTTCTAGCTGTTGATATAAAGTGAGAGACATTTGGGGAAAAGAGGGGCTGCTTGGGTGGCTCAGTCGCTTAAGTATTTGACTCTTGATTTTGGCTCAGTTCATGATTTCAGGGTCGTGAGATCAAGCCCTGCATTGGGTTCTGTGCTGGGTGTGGAGCCTGCTATAAGATTCTCTCTCTCCCTTGCCCTCTGCCTTTCCCTCTCACTCTCCTTTTCTAAAACAAACAAACAAACAAACAAACAAAAAAATAAATAAAGTGAGAGACATTTGACTCTCCTTTTCACTTGAACACTTAGAGGCTATCTTAGAGTTATTAATTGGCCTAATTTCTATATTGTTTTGTCTTGGAATAGGGAGGTATGAAGAGAGGGAGAGAGATGGGGGGAATGGCTGGTTGGTGGAGCAGTCAGAACACAATGGCCAGTTGGTGGAGGGATCAGAAAAATGCATTTATTAGGTTTGGCATCTTGTGTAGCCATAGTTGGTGGCATCCCAGAACAATTATTACGATAAAATCGGAGATAATAGATCACAGATCACCATAACAAATACAATATCCATGAAAAAGTTTGAACTACTAGAATTACTCAAACGTAACAGAGACATGAAGTGAACAAATGCTGTTGGAAAAATGGTGCTGATACCTTACCTTGACACAGGGTTTCCACAAACCTTCAATTTTTAAAAAAATACAGTATCTGTGAAGTGTCATAGAATGAAGAGAAATGAAATGAGGTATGCCTGTGATAATTTTCCATGTCTTCCTCTTCCCAGCCCATGGCAGCCACCAGGTATACTTTTGTCTTCTGTGAATTTTATTATTTTTGGACATTTTATATATATGCAATAATAAAATATACGGTCTTTTGTGTCTGACTTCTTTAATTTAGCATGTTTTAACTATTCATTCTCATGGTAGCATGAATCAGGATTTCATTCTTTTTGTTTTTATGGTTGAATAATATTTTATTATATAGATTGGTACATTTTGTTTGTCCATTCTGCAGGTAATTACCATTTTGGTTGTTTCTACTTTTTGTATATTATAAAGAATACTGGTATGAATATTCATGTATAAATTCATGGTGGACCTATGTTTTTATTTTTCTTTGTTAAATATCTAGAAATGGAATTGCTGAATTATATGGTATTTTCTATTTAGTATTTTGAGAAACTGCCAAACTTTTTCTATAGTGGCTGCACAATTTCAATTCCTACCAGCTATAAATGAAGGTTCCAGTTGCTCCACATGCTTGTTAACTAGTCTGGTCACTTTAATAATTATTAATAATGTGTTTGAATTGAATTCTGCCACCTTCATACTTATTTTTTAATTCGTCTTATTCATTCTTTGTACCTTTATTCTTCCTTTCTCTGCTTTCTTCTGGGTTAATCAGATATGCTTTATTCTGAAAGATTTTCTGTTTTTAGGTTTTTAGTTATACATTTATTTACTATTATTCTAATAGTTACTGTGAAGATCAAACCATATTCATTTCTAAAATAGTGCTTATTTCATTTCCTACCCAATTGAGAATTTCTGTATTAATTGACTGCATATGTCTCTCCTATCCTTTGTGCTTTTTTTATGTCTATTATAAAACTTATAGGACACTGTTTTTATTTCTGTGTCAGTTTGTAAACCATTATTTACTTATACTTTCTCACTTTTTCCTTGTGCTTTTCATAAATTTCTGTAGTTTTCTGACTGAAGGCTCAGTTTCCTTCAGTCAGAAGAACTCTACTATTTCTTTTATTGTAGGTTTCTTGATGATAAATTTTTTCAGCTTTTGTTGAAAATAACTTATTTCCCCTACTTTTTTTTTTTTTTTAATTAAGTGTACTCTATGCCCACTATGTGGAGCCTGAACTCCTGACTCTGAGATCAAGACCTGAGCTGATACAAAGAGTTAGACACTTAACCAACTGAGCCACCCAGGCACCCCATTTTCCCTGCCTTTTTAATGGATGACTTAATGAATGATGTTAGAGGATTTTAGTTTGGCACTATTTTTTCCTCTTACTATGCTGAAGGTTTACTCCATTGTCTTTTCATTTCCATCGAAATGTCCTCCTACATTGTTATTGTTGTGTCTTTGAAGTCAACCTGTCTTTTATTCTCTGGCTGCTTTTAAGAATTTCAAGTAGTACTTTGTTTTTTAAGTAAATTTGGGGTATTTTAATAAGTTGTAAGATATGTTGAATTTTTTTTTATCCTGCTTAATGGACATTGGACTTTTTGAATCTCTACTTGATGACTTCTGAAAGTTTTGAAAACATTTTAGCCATTATTTTTCAAATATTGCTGTTGTCTTGTTTTCTTTTTCATCATCTCCCTTGTCTCTGATTTTCTAATTTAGACATATTTGAGACCTTCTTAGTCAAGTCTCATGTTTTGTGTTGTTTTGTGTATTTCTCTTTTTTATTTGTCTGCGCCAGGGTGGATATTTTCTACTGAGCTGTCTTCTAGTTCACTAATTCTCTCTTTAGCCATATCAGTTGTTCTGTTAAACCCATTCAGTGACTTCTTAATTTCAGATGCTGCATTTTTCAATTTCAGGATGGGCATTTGATTGTTTTGCAGATTCCAATTGTCTCTTAAAATTCTTAATCTTTTCATCTAGTTTTAAAAAATGTTATTGAATGTAATAATCATAAATGTTTTTAGTTTTGATTTAAAACTTGATAAAACTTGGTGAGAATTTAACTGATTTCTTCTTACTAGCTTCTGTCTTCTTTCCTGCTTTGCTCTAAGCAATAATTGCTTGCGAACCAGCTCATCATGGAGAGTCCTGTCTTTAGTGTTCAGACTAGCTGGTTGCCTCAGTTTTCTGATATATCCAAGAAAGTTATGATTTCTTAGGTTATCTTTCCTTTTGTCTTGTTTGGCTGGATGCAGTGCTTTTTACAGCTTTCACTACATCATAAGCAGAAGGCAGAACTCCATCATAAGCATTTTAAAGTCCCTTTCTGATAATTTTAAAGTCTGAAACAAATGTGAGTCTCTGTTTTGACTTTTTCCCCAATTTTTGCTGATTTGTTTATGTTAATTAAAATTTATTTTTAATTTTTTTAAAGCATGCCTTGTAATGTTTATTGGATACTAGATTGGGTAAAATATTTGCAGAGGGTCTGTAGAATGTTATTTTCCTCTGAAGAGAGTTATTATTATTGTTATTTTTTAACTGGCAGTTCTAATGCTATAAAGTCTTGGTTTTTGGATTTATTAGAGTTCATATATTGCTAGTTTGTCCTTACTCCTAAGGCATGGCTTTTCTGGAGTCTCAGGAGCCCAGGGTTTCTTTTCTTTTTTCAATGCTCCTCCATCTTGACAGTGCTTGCTTGCCAGCCTTCATCTCTACAGCATGACTGGGCTGCAGAAATGTCCTATTGGCTCTTTAGTTGCCTATCAGCTGTTTTTGGATAGGTTTCTCAGCATCTTGTCCTGCATACTTGTAGGCTCTGGTATTAATTAATGGTTTCAGGGGAATTTCCATGTAGATTTATGGGTTCTTTCTCTACACGTCTTTTTAGGGGTCATTTGTCACACTGAAGCCCCATCTGCTTTGGCAACTGCAGCTTACAACCTCTGCCAGCTTAGTCCAGTAAGCCTACAATATTATGCTTGGGCCTTATTTTCATTATTGATTTAGAAAATCTCTTATACAAAAGTAATATTTAAATGTGGAATTTGCTTTGTAAGCTCTCAGAGAATGTAGCCCCAGAGCTCCTACTTGTATTGATTGCTTTCCTGTGCCTTTAGAAAAGTTGTTTCATATGTTTTGTTTAGCCTTCATTGTTGTTCTTGAGAGTGTATATTCCTGGAATTTCTTAGGCTATATTCCTAGAATTTTACTAATCCTGGAATTTTACTAATGCTTAGCACAGTTCCATTAATATTGGTGGCTGTTGCAAATCTTTTCTAGGTTCCTACTGGGTTAAACAAATAACATCAGTCTTACATAATAATTACCACAGACCATGAGAATTACAAAATTATTAACTTTACATTTATCTTTCGGAATAAAAGTGGGTATTAGGTACATTAGGAAAGATACCTGAAGGCCAGAGTACAAATGGGGAATCAGTACTAACCACTAAAGCTGTTAATTAAACTTCAAATCTGACATAATTTTCTATTTTTTGAATTATAATTACTGGAAGGTTTTCATACAGTTGGGACTTCTTACCATAGTCTCTCGTGTTTTTATCTCTAGGAAGATGAAGTCTTCGGTACATTCTGAGGAGGATGATTTTGTCCCAGAACTACATAGAAATGTTCACCCTCGAGAGCGGCCTGATTGGGAAGAAACACTTAGCACGATGGTAAATCAGTTTTATGCATATATATGTGTATATAGTTTACTTCTATAAGGAGAAGGAACTGATGAATCCTTACGAACTTTTTTAGTGTTTCTTTCTTATTTTATTCAGAAAGTAGCTATTGAGCAAATAATCTCTTCTAAGCAATGTGTGCAGAGCCCTGAGCAAAACACACCAGCTTCCTGACTTCATGCAGCTTATATTTTAATGGTTTAAGAGGAGACGGAAATAATTAAGTATATAGTATGTCAAATGATGGTAGGTGCTATTGTAGAAATTTATGCAGAGTAGTGGAGTTACAGAGTGGTAGGATAATGTGGGAAAGGATGGTTGGTAGCTTTATAATAGAGGCCACAGAAGGCCTCTGGGAGAAGGTAAAATTTGAGCAGAAGGATGTGAGGGAGTGAGTAGTGTGCTTATCTGGAAGCATCATTTTAGGCATTGGAAGGACAAGTTAAAGGCTATCGCATAGGAATAAAAAGTAAGCTGGAGGAAACGCAAGTAGGACATGTGGCTGAAATTGAACAAGCCAGGGGAAAGTAGAAGGAGATGAGGCCAGAGAGTGGTTTGGGTGGATAGAGAGCAGATCATGTAGTTTCCTGTGGTACTTTATAAAGACTTTGGTTTCTTTGCTGAGTGAGATGGGAAACCATTGAAGGATTTTTGGCTGAAAAGTGACATGATCTGTCTTAAAATTTTAAAGGAAGTCTCTGATTTCTGTGAATAGGCTAAAAAGGGAGGCAAAAGAAGAAATAAGACCAGTTAGAAGGTTATTATTATAGGTGAACAGTAACAGTAGCTTGAACTGGAATGGTAGATAAGGTGAAAAATGGTTAGATTCTAGAGAGAGTTCTGCAGATAAAACCTACTGTTTTTGTGGATTAGTGGGATGTTAGAGAGTGAGCTAAAGAGATGTTAAAGCTGACTACATTTTTTGGCTTAATCAACCTGAAGAATGGAGTTACATTTACTGAAATGCTGGAAAAGCACTTTTTTTTTTTTTTTTTTGGAAAAGCACTTTTTATTGGGGATTGGGTAGAAAAATCCTATTCAGTGTAGTTTTATACATGATGGTTTGAGATACACATTTAATCTGTTACAACTTTTTGTGGTTTGGGTCTGTTAATAAGAATGGTGAAATTCCTTTTGTGAAGAATAACATTTTACTAAATTGTAGTAAAGTTAATGTTTCTTACCACCAAAATTTGAATGCAAATATTCATGTCACTGATGATCTGTAATGAGTTTTTACATATTTGATTTTTGAAAATGCCTTTTCACTCAGGAATTGCCAAATACGTATCCCAACCAGTTCATGAGCATGTGATTTTAATTGAGCATATTTTTCTCTTGGAAAGCATTTATAGAATTCTATTAGATTCTTCTCTTGATATTGACTTTTTAATATAACATAATATTACAAACATCCCATTAAAGATGAGGTTGAAGCTGCTCCATTGCAAAGTTAAATGGATTTTGCAGTGTGGACATTTTCTGGAAAACCTTGCTGGAACTGTAGTTTGAGTTCAGAAAATATGTTCACTGCAAATTTTTGTGGTAATGGAGATCTCTCTTCTTGTTTTAGCGTTTGGTATGTTGGAAAATATGTATGACAGCTCGTGATTGTGATTCTAACATTGATCAGTGTTTCTCATAAGCTATGTTTTGCTTTGCAGTTTTAGGTTAGATTCAGTGAGAAATAGCATCAAATATGCAGCAAAAACTTAATTATAAAAACCATTTAGCATTTGTTAACAGAGATCGAAAACAGGTCCAACTGAACTTTTTCTGTTTCACCCATATTTTTTACCAAAATTGGCATGAAGTATCTTAGTAGATTCCACTTGCACTGAATGAATGTTTGTTGAATTTATTTCAGAACATTGTCAGCTGTGGTTGTCCTAGGCAGACTGCACATGGGGCTAATTCTTCAGCCACTTTAAAGTTGCATTGACTCCTTAGCAGCTTCACAGTATTGGTTACGTTTGTTGACTCATCAAGAGTTAAGGGAAACCACTTGAAATCATTTTGCCTCATTTTCATATTGACTCTTAATTTTGCTCTCAATGCCCTCAAGTGTATTCAAGCCTGTACTTACTGAAAGACTATTAGGCTTAAATCAGTTTGTTTTCTCTGGATTTCTTTGCTACAGTCAAACATGATTTAATTGATTGACCATTAGCCAGTGGCTTTCCTTGCTCTGCTGACAAGTGATCTACTTGAGAATTTACTCTGGATGCAGCCTTGTTTTTATTTTTGTGAAGAAATTTTAATTTTGTGTGATGCTTTACGCACTTACTCCGTTTTAGAGTTTTTTGACTTTTCAGATTGTTGTTTTCCTGTGAGTTGAGAATATTGTGGTGAGTGCATAGTTGGTGATGTTTGATCTATATTCTTTCTTTCAGCACGGCTGTAGTGTCAGCACATAATAAACAGTTTTTTTGCGATCTTATTTGATAACGAAACCCACATTCTCCTATGTCTTAAAAGCATGACATTGGTAGTCCACTTGTCTCTTTTTGGCTTATTTTTGATATATTGTGTACAAATTAGTGATTTTAAGCACATGGTATGGTGATACATGGGGAACTTGCAATGCTGCTGTGTTCTAGCTTCATAGTACGGTGTATGGTATGCTGAGCCGCAGTATGAATTGATGAGTGGCTTGTAAGGTCTCTCTCATAGCTACTCAGCTCTGTCACTCTAACATGAAAGTAGCCATAGATAATACATAAATGAGCATGGCTATGTTCCAATAAGACTTTATTTATGGACACATATTTGAATTTTTTGTAATTTTCACATGTCATTAGGTAATCATCCTCTTTTTTTGTTTGTTTGTTTGTTCCCCCATACATTTAAAAATGTTAGCTTATGGACTATACAAAAACAAACATAGGGCTGGGTTGGCCCAAGTTTTGGCCCCTTCCTTATATAATTGTAACTTAAGATGTAAGGCTTTCTGAAACCTTTCAGATAGAAAAATAAAATAAAATAAAAATAAAAATAGAACCAAATGTTTTGATTTTACTTCTTATAGTATGTTGTTCATATCCAGGTCTTTTCTTTTTTATTTTATTTTTTTTAAAGATTTTATTTATTTATTTGACAGAGAGAAACCACAAGTAGTTGGAGAGGCAGGCAGAGAGAGAGAGGAGGAAGCAGGCTCCCTGCCAAGCAGAGAGCCCATGCGGGACTCGATCCCAGGACCCTGAGATCACGACCCGAGCCGAAGGCAGCGGCTTAACCCACTGAGCCACCCAGGCGCCCCCATATCCAGGTCTTAATACGTCATCTCATTCTAGTTGATTATGGATGTTTCTATTTCCTTTTACTATATTGTGAGTTTTTGAGAAAGGATAGAGATAATCTTTTATTCATTTTATTGAAGGATAAAGTTTACGAAGATATAATCATGACTTTCATACAGATATAAAATGAACACATGCCGAGGATATTTAACTCATTAACTAATGAAGGAACCAATGAAGTGTCACAACTCGATTCAAAGGAGATTTCGTTCAAAGGAGAATTCAGAGTGCCTTACTGTTAGAGATTAATCAAGCTAAAATAGATGCAAATGGATGCAAAAGCTGGCAAAACTCTTTAGTTCCACTAGACACAATTTGCATTTTTGTGGGCAGGAATTATTTGTACTATTAGTTTTCTGCAAGTTAACTTCTCTGCAGAGATGGAAAATAGTCTCAGCAAAGACAAGCCCCACACCCTCTTTCAGATTAATGAATCCCTAGAGGTACTAGCATCCCACTGAAAAAATGCTCAGTACTCCGGCTCACTGTGAGTGTGTAGAAACACAACTCTTTTAATGATTTTGTATTCTGAAGCTTTACTGCATTTGTTTATTAGTTCTGACAGTGTTTTTTTTTTTTTTTTTTAAAGACTTTATACTTTATTTCACAGAGAGAAAGAGAGGGACAGCGAGAGAGGAAACACAAGCAGGGAGTGGGAGAGGGAGAAGCAGGCCTTCCCTCTGAGCAGGGAGCCTGATGCCAGGCTCGATGAGGGGCTTGATGTGGGGCTTGATGCGGGGCTCAATCCCAGGACTCTGGGATCATGACCCAAGCTGAAGGCAGATGCTTAATGACTGAGCCACCCACTGAGGTGCCCCAGTTCTGACAATATTTTGTTGGAGTCTTTAGGGCTATTTATGTAATATGTCGTATAGAAATAGTTACAGTTTTACTTCTTCCTTTCTGATTTGTAGGCCTTTTATTTCTTTTTCTTGCTTAATTGCTCCGTGTAGGATTTCCAGTACTTTTCTGAATAAACATGTTGAAAGTGGGCATCCTTGTCTTGTTCCTGATCTTAGAGGAAGAGCTTTTAGCTTTTCATCATTGAGTATGATATTAGCTATGGGTTTGTCAAATAGGGCCCTTATGTTGAGGTACATTCCCTGTATATTCATCTAGATTGAGAGTTTTTCTCATAAATGGATGTTGAATTTTGTCAGATGCTTTTTCTGTATCTAGTGAGATACTGATATGATTTTTATCCTTCATTTTGTTAATGTGGTATGGACATTGATTGATTTGTGGATATTGAACCATCCTTTGATCCCTGTATGAATCACACTTGACCATGGTGTGGGATCCTTCTAATGTACTGTTGGATTCAGTTTGCTTAATATTTTGTTGAGGATTTTGCTTCTATGTTCATCAGGGATGTTGTTCCATAAATAACTTTTTAAGTATGTATTTATTAGAGTGTGTGTGTTGGGGGGGGGTGCAAAGGGAGAATGTGAGAGAGAATCTCAAGTGAACTAACACTGAGTGAGAAACAGGGCCTGATCTCATGACCCTGAGATCATGACCTGAGCTGAAACGATGCTTAACTGACTGAGCCATTCAGGTGCCCCTGTAATTTACTTTTCTTGTAGTGTCCTTGTCTGCTTTTGATATCAAGATAATGCTGGCCTTTTATAATCAGTATGAGAGTGTTCTGTCTTATATTTTGGAATAATTGAAGAAGGGTTGGTATTAATTCGTCCTTAAATGTTTGGTAGAATGCAGTAGTGAAGCTGTCTGATACGAAATTTTATTTGTTGGGAGGTTTTTGATTACTGGTTCACTTTCCTTACTGATAATCGATCTGTTCTAAATCATTTTAAAATTTAAACAATAAACCCTTCAGTAGCACCCTATCCTTTTGTGATTTATGGTTTATTTATTACTTTTCATAAATGTATAACAAAATATAAATATTATTAAAAAATCTAATAAAAAACTACAGTTTCTCTTAATTTTTAAGTGAAATATTTATTTGCAATTAATTAGCAGTGAAATCATTTAGTGAAAAAAGTTAGGATCTTAAACAGATAAGATAAAAAACCTGAGGAAAGAATCTTTAACCAGTTCTGAATATTTTAACCACTTTACATCATACTCCTTAATGTTTTATTGTATATTTTATTTTTAGTATTGATTATATCAGTATTCTCAGAATGGATCCTGTTAATTCTCAAGGGTTTTTTGTTTTGTTTTGTTTTGTTTCTGGAACAGTTTCTCACTTGAGGGTTTTTTTTTTTTTTTTTTTTCCCATTAAAATTAGCATGTTCAAGGCTTATGGCTAAAGCAGGTCATATTGTATCTAGTAAAGAAGTTGTTACTAATAAAATAAATACAGTGGACCTTGGTGAAAATGCTCTTAGATGCTAACAACTGGAGTTCTGAAAATTAAAACAAGTTACAAATGTTGAATTTCCAAAATATCAAAAATTTTACAAGGGAAGATAACAAGTTAATGCTGAATGTTGTTAACATGTGTGTGTTCCTCTGCACATGCCTTCCCCTTTCCGTGCTTGGCTCACGTGCATACACGTGTGCTCTCCCATATCCACATACTTTCTCTCTCTCACACATGTAATCACAGCCACAGTGTTCCTGTAAGGTTGGCTGGCTCTTTTCCTCTGCCTCTCTTCTTCCCACCTGCTAAATGCAGGCATACCCCTGGGGTCTGTATTTTGTTTCTTTATGCTTGTTTCTTCCACTTCTTTACTGTTCCTGCAGATTGGGCCATCATCTCTCTATCGATGACTTCCATGTCCCCATCTCTAGTTCTGTAAAAATTCATTCCCCACTGGAAGGTCCTGTAGAAACTGTGACCTGTAGAGGTTCACTAAATCTCAGCTTTCGTCCTTCCAGAAATGAGTTTCTTCCTTTTAACTTGACGGTTTATGTTAATAATACTAACTTCGTTCCAGTCACTCAAGTTCAGAGTCCTTGGATTTGTTGTAAATCATTTTGCTCCAGTCATGTGGCCTCCTCACTCTTTCTCAAATATGCCAAGTATTCTCTCACTTCAGGGCCTTTGCATTTGTGTTCTTTTCTCCTGGAAAGTGCCTTCCTTAAGTGATCTGCAAAGCTTGCCCGGCTCCTCCCTTCTGGTCTCTTCAAATATTCCAGTCAAGTTCTGCCTTTACTCACCCTCTTAGAAGAAAGCCCTGCCTTCCTCTCTGCCTTTTTTACTGGCTTTCATTTTCTCCATCGTAAATGTCATTTGTGTCATTATTATCTTTCTTTTCCATTAGATTATAATGGAATTTGAGTACAGGGACTTTGTCACTTCTGTTTACTGTTTCATCCCTTGTGTCTGGTATAACGAATTCTTAGTAAATATTTTTTTGAATCAATGAAATTGTCATTCTCTGGACTAGTAGAACCACTGAATTTTCCTGCTTTATTATCTCATTTGTTAGATGTTAATATGAATTTTCTTCTTTCTTTTCTTTTTCCTTTTCTTTTATTTTTCTATTCTCTCTCTCTTTTTTTTTCTCTTCTCTCCCCTTTTTAAGATAAAAGTGAGACCATTGGTACATTTTTCTTAGACTTTTCAAAAGTACCCTTTGTATTGGACCATTTCCCCCGTCTGTTGCCTACTTTCTAAAGAGGAACGAGGACTGATTAAAACAGCTGGATTATTTCTTCCTGAATAATCTTGAGGAAGAGGTAAATTTTGGAGGAGGTGTGTATTTTGTTTATTGCTCCTTATTAATAATTGTCCACTCTGTTTGGTACTTAGACTGGTTCTTTTTACCCATTGAGCTGTAAAAAACCTGCAGTTTGAATAAAAGAAATAAGAAGTCTTTGCAAATGTTCTTTAAATGAATGTCTAGCTCTCTTGTTACTGCATGATATTTAACAACGCATTTTTGACTGTTGGGTGAATTTTACTTATAACTCAGAGAAACTGAAAATGTTTATCATGTCCCAGTCTTCAAAAACTGAATGTTTTGTTTAGTTTTGCTTTCTGAATAATCACAAATGCAACCATTGATTAATATGCAAAGCCCAGGTTTTGAATTCCTGCCAGATATATTCAGAACTCTTCAATAAGCAACTCCAAGCCCACCACATTCCATGGTGCATCCTTTTCTGGCTGAAGATTGTGGGAATTCTCTGGCATGAGTCAAGTGGCATTAATTATTGAAGATAATTAACATACTACTGAGAGTTCTGAGATATATATTAGGTGAGCCATAGGAAATTGTTAGTTTTATAGGTTAAACAAGCTCAAAATTGGCAGTTTTATAAGATTAAGCCTAAAATCTTTTGAACTGTTGAACTGACTCAAACTGGGTATTTTGTTGTTAATTATTCAACTGAAAACTACTGTTGACAACACAGGTTTGAACTGCGCAGATCCACTTATATGTGCATTTTCTTGGGTAAATACAGTATGGTACTGTAAATATATCTTCTCTTCCCTGTGATTTTCTTTATAATGTATTTTCCCCTAGCTCCCTTTATTGTAAAAATACAGTATATAACACATATAACATGCAAAGTGTGTGTTAATTGACAATTTATGTTATCGTTAAAGCTTCTGGTCAGTAGTAGGCTATTAGTAGTTAAATTTTTGGGGTGTCAAAAGTTATACTCCATTTTTAAGTGTGCAAGGGGTCAGTGTCCTTTAATCCTGTGTTAAGGGTCAATTGTACATTCCAAATATTATGCTACTTAAGGCATTAAGTGATCTGGATATTACTTTTACTGAAGCAATTTATTAGATAGCTTTTCAAAAATTTTTTTAACTTAGGAAACACTCAGGAAGAAAGTACATAAAACATAAAATTGGAAGAGTAATGATTCTTAACAGATCTCAACTGAAGTATCATGGATAATCTAGAATCTTGCTGTTTTTTTCTTTAATAGAAGTTTCCCAGTGAAGTGTCTCCCACATTTGTGGTTCTTTCTTCCCTTCTGCTCTTCATTTATTCATACCCTGCCTTATTTCAGAAAGAGCTATAATACATATTTAAATATTACATGCAAATTTTTATTAGTAGATCTGGTGAACAAAATTCAAATATAGAAATATACAAGTATCATTTTCTAGCAGCACTGAAGACTAGCAGTAATTTACCCAAATAAAGTCCTTATAAAGGTAATAGTGTACTGTTTTTAGGTTTTCCTACATCATTTTAGTGATATTGTTCAACATAATATATGATAGATTTAACAGATTTAGCTTTTCTGTAGTATTGGGATAATTATTATTACTTTCCCCCTTATTGTCTTTTGTTCCTTTGTAAGAAAGGGAATAATACTTAGATCAATTAAAATTCAATAGCTTCTATAAACATGTTTCACTTCAGAGATTTGTTCTATGTGTGTCTTATGGTGAAACTATGGTTGAGTATGGACACTGGCAGCCCCATTTGCCTTTCTTGAATGGATTTCATATTCAAATCTTGATTTTTCAGTTATGTATAGGGTAATGCATATGTATCTGTATAAATCATCCTTGGCTTATGATGGGGTGACGTCCTGATAAGCCAATTGTATGTTGAAAATACTTTAAGTTGAAAATGCATTTTTGTTGAAAATGCATTTGATACTTCTAACCTACTAAATGTTATAGCTTAGCCTAGTCTATCTTAAACATGCTCAGAATACTTACATTAGCCTATATTTGGGCAAAATTATTTACCACAAAGCCTTTTTTATAATAAAGTGTTGGATATCTCAGTGGATTTATTGTATGGCATTTTACTGAAAGTGAAATACGGAATGGTTGTATGGGTGCAGAATCATAGCTTTTCCACACGGTCCCATTGTTGGCTATGAGCTGTGGCTCACTGCTACTGCCCAGCATCACTGGAAAGTATGGTAGTGTATATCGCAAGTGCAGGAAAAAGTCAAAACTCAAAACTCAAGAGTATAGTGCTTATTGAATGTGCATTCCTTTGTACCATTGTAAAGTTAAAAAGTCATTACGTAAAACCATCTCAAGTCGGTGACTATCCGTATATGTATACAGTTCTACCAACATAAAGATAGCTCCTGTGATTTTTTTTTCCTATTTAAGAGGCCAAATATTTTTCCCTTTACTACTATATTTAAGCAGAAGTGTTATTTTTCATCATCATTATGGAAAAACATCATTTATAACCTTAATCTAAAGCTGTTGTGCTCTCCCTCAAATTCTGAATACAAATAATTAAAAAATAGAATAAAGAATATTTGAGTCTGTCAAAGGAAGAAAGTGAAGAGTGGCAAAAAGTTACCATTTTTTCCCCCTGAGTTATTTTTACATGCTTTTTCCTAGCCTTGTACATAAAGAAGATTTTGATCTAGGCTTCCTTTCTCTTCACATATGTTGTATTAGGATTTTTTTGTTCCTTGAAGAAAGGGATGTTTTGGGGCCATTTTGATAATAGTATATTCTGTGCTGCTTGCATTTTGATGTCCTTTGTGAATGCTTATTTGGTGATATTATTGTTGATTTTCTGTAACAATTTCATATCTACCTTTGTTGCTCTTAAGTAACTACTCATTTTGAATAGTTTGCCTTTATGCCCAGTATAGATTTAGTATTACAGTCTTGCTTATTCAGCTTATTAGGAATGTGCATGTATGTGTATGTACCTTTGTGTACATTTTTTCTGCCTTGTGAAAATGAGATTTTATATAAAATAATTTATATTTCATTACTAGAATTATATATGAATACAATGATAGCTTCATCATTTAGTAATTAATATCATGAAGCTGGGTTTGAGATTTCCTGCCCTTCTCTGTTGTTCTCTATTGCAGGAGGTGAATCCCTGCAAACTGCATTTCCTAGGCTCTCTTACCAGCAGGCTTCTGGGTAGGCTTGGCCAGTGGGAGGCACTGGTAGAAGATTGGAGGGCAGGAAAAGGGGAGAAGACCAGTTATTTCTCCTTCTTTTTCTGCTTTGAGATGTTTCTCCACCGTAGTTCTAGCTCCTACCACATTAACTCATGATCAACTCATGATCTTAGCTCAGTGATAAAAAAATCCATTTTATTACTAGAACATGGGTATATCTCATTATAACTATGTTTTTACTCTTATTCTTTCTTAAATTGCCTGTAAATATGAGTACCTAGTTTTGCCTATTGGAATTATATTGAGTATCTAATCTCATTTAATTATGAGTCGTGATGCATTTGCATATGGTTGCTATAAGGTAGGTAATGTGCAGAGGTGGAAGAAGATAGCTAGCTTGCTTGCTTTTTCTCTTCCCCTCTCTCTTTTTCTCAGTAAAGCTCTCTTCCTTTATAGAAACAAAACATCCTTATATAGAAAATACAGAAGAGTGAGAAAAAAAAGAACGACTCACCCATAATCCCATTTCCCACACTGGTGGGATCGTTTTGGTGTATTTCCTTCATGTCATCTTACAATGCAGAAGAGTTTCTAACTTAACACCCATATAAACACAATTTTCTTCTACAAATTTCTCCAAATTGTTACTTTCAGAGAATATTGCTCTGTTAATATATTCTCTTTCCCCCATCATGTCTGGAAATGTAATTTTATACTTATAAACAGTATATAGTTTTATATCTTTTTCTTATATATGCATTCTGCCTTATTATTAAGGTGCTGCAGTGAAGGGAAAAATGGCTCTTGCCCATTGTGCATTATGAAAGGTGTCATAGGTAAAAGGGTTGGCTGGTTCACTGGGAGAGATCTGACTGATCTGACAGGTGTCCCTGTGAAAGGGGAATAAAAAATATTGCCTGGAGAGGGAAAGTAATTTTTTCCTCTTTGTAGGAGAAATGAGTGAGGGACTTTTTTTTTTTTTTTTTAAGATTTTGTTTATTTGAGAGAGAGCGTGTGTGAGCACAAGTTGACAGGGGGCAGTAGGGGCAGAGGAAGAGGGAAAAACAGATTCCCTTCTGAGCAGGGAGCCTGACTCAGGGCTCAGTCCCACAACTCTGAGATCATGACCTGAGCACAGAGCCTTGAGACAATGGCCTGAGCCAAAGGCAGATGCTTAATGGACTGAACCAGCCAGGTGCCCCAAATGAGGGTCTTGAGAGCTGCAGAATGAGTATGGAACTGTTTGTGGTGTGCACACTGAAGTATGGGTTGCAAGGGAGAAAGGAGAGAAGGCTGTTAATACTGAGTCAGATTGGTGTACCTCCCACTGGCTACCAACTCTACCTGCAGAAACCACTTTCTTCCCAGGGCTTGGCAGCAGGAGTCTTGGGAGAGTACTGAAGTCAGCGCATTCAGTGGAGACTGGGAGTGCTGGAAAGCAGAAGCTCCTGGGGCTTTGCATCACAGTCCTGGGAAAAGTGAGGGAGAGTTTTGTTCATTTTTTTAAAAGATTTTATTTATCTATTTGAGACAGAGATAGTGTGCCAGCTGAGGGGAGGGACGGAGGGAGATTATTAGTATTATTAGTATTTGTATTTTAGTATTAGTATTCATTATTAATATTATTATAATAATATAATAATATTATACATTATTAGTATTCATTTTTTATTGCTGTGTGAGAAATTACCACATTATTACTATTTGTTTTTATTGCTACATGAGAAATCATCACAAATGTAGAGACTTAAAACAATATTAATTTGTTGTACAGTTCTGTAGGTCACAAGTTTGGGCAGGCTGAACTGGGTTTTCTGCTCAGGGTCTTAAAAGGCAGAAGCCAAGGTGTTGGCTGGGTTGGGCGCTCATCTCAAGAGTGAAGAATCTGCTTCCTACCTCATTTAGGTTGTGGGCAGAGTTTTAGTTTCTAGGTCTGAGGTCCTAGTGTCCTTGTTGACTGCTGCTGGGGGATGTTTTTGTGATTAGATTAGGCCCATTCAGACAATTATTTTAAGATCAACTGACCCGGGACTTGGATTACGTCCAAAAAAATCTCTTCCCATCATTCCCTAGCTTTGTGTTTGAATGACCAGGAGGTAGGAATCTTGACAGGAGTTTGGGGGGTGGGTAGGGTGCCTTCTTTAGACTGTTGCTTACCACTGTGTTGCATAGTTTTTCTCTATTATATATGCTTCATGATATAGTTAACTCCTGGGATACCTTACCTGATGGAAATTACAAATATTCCAGGAGATTTAAAACCGGTAATACTTTATAAAACTATAAATGTTTTTATGATTGCCTGGGACAAAACTTATGTGTATCATGTGTTATAATTGGTGTAAATGAAAACTCTTAACAAAGAAATTTAAGGACTAAATAATATCCTATAATATAGGAAGTATTATTTGATGTTTTGTTAATTATTAGGACCTCGAATTTGCTTTATATTTTTCACTTCAATGAATATCTTTATGATGAATTTTGCCTTTTCTTTTTACTATTGTCTTATGAGGAACTAACTTATCTAAAGAATATGAAGATCCCACATTACTTATTAGGAGTTTCATTAATTTGTTTTCTAAACAGCAATGTTTAGTATCTTTTGTGCCCTATCTTTTCAGTCTTAAAAATTTTTGGTCTTTCATATTTTGAGAGAATAAAAGTTGTTTCTCATAATTTTTCATTTAAAAAATCAATTGTCTTTGAACGTTTTTTTCTTCCATTTGCCTATATTAAATGTTTTTTGTTTTTTGTTTTGTAATAAAAATTCAGTTTACTTGCTATGACTAATTTAGTGTGGCATGTTGTTTCTTCATTGGTTTCAGTTTCCTCTTCAATAGAATGGCTGAATGAGATTTCTTTTAGTCCTCTGATTTTATGTTAAACACTTTTTCATACCCTATTTTTTTTCCTAAGTTAAAAATCTGTAATACCCTAGGTATTCTGCTGGTATCTGTTAAGATGGATTTTCTAGACTTTGGGAGAAGATAGTCACACACATGGATTTAACAAAAGGGATGGGCATTGCGTTGGGACTGACTTTAGAAATAGCTAGCTTTATGCTTCTAGATCGGGACACCGTGTGTTACACTAAATCACTTCAGTTACACAGTCATGGGAGAGCTTTACTTGGATTTGGGATCAGGATAACAGGCATTTGAAAAATTCTTTGAAGATCTGTACCAGTGGCAGGGATGGTGGAATATTTTTCTGGGTTAGGGAGCAGTAAAACAGAGAGGATAAAACATTGCCAGTTCCTATTTTTGTATGTTTTTAGGATCAAATAATGTTTTCCTGAAATGGATGAACTGTTCCCTTATGTGGTTTAACTGGTTCAGATTAAGGAGAAACAAATACTGACTGTTCTTGTTATGGATGCCACATCTTTTCAAACTGCCCTAGCTTGTTGCCAGTGAAGATATACTTTGGCTTATAGTTAGCTTGTGGTCAAGTACAGGCTTTAGATCTTGTTACATGAATTCTTGTCAAACAGCATGCACCGCCCCCCCCATCATACTTATGAAATTGAGTTTTGAAAATCATTTTGGGGCTTTAATTTTTGTCTTTGATGAACTCTAAAGTGATTTTAGTTTGTCTTTGCAGTGTGTTAAATCTCTTCAACTTTTGTCACTCAGAGTGTTCATATTCCTTCTAGTTCTCTTCTGTCTATATATTTGATAAATATATGCTTTCATTTATCTTTTATAAAAATTTTGAGAAATCTAGGAATAAAAGAGCCCTGTATCTGCTGCCTCCTTCCTTTTGCATAGGGATTTGCCATATAATTGACATTTAACATTTTTTGAGTTTTGAATCAGCTCCAAATGTCTAACTGTATTAATATTGAATTACCATTTTAAAATTCTATCCACGGGTATATCACAGAAGACTCGGCTATTTGCTGGCTATAGTTAAGTTTCAGTGTACCTATTTTTTTTTTAAGATTTTATTTATTTATTTGACAGACAGAGATCACAAGTAGGCAGAGAGGCAGGCAGAGAGAGAGAGGGAAGCAGGCTTCCTGCTGGGCAGAGATCCCAATGTGGGGCTCAATCCCAGGACCCTGGGAGCATAACCTGAGCTGAAGGCAGAGCCTTTAACCCACTGAGCCACCCAGGCGCCCCTCAGTGTACCTTCTGCATTTGTCTAGCAGCCTTAGTCAAAACCACCACCACCAAAAAAAGGGAAATGATAAGGGCTTCTACATAACTTCTTTGATTTATGTTTGTATCTCTTATGCTGAAAAATCTTTGTTTTTAATGACATTAGCAATTACTTATTCGCTTTCATCTTCTACTTTTGATAGTTTCCAAATAATAATGCAAGTATTAGTGAAAATATGTTGTTCCCTTTTATCTCTAGGAGGATATATCCTATTTGAGGTCTGTTGCTTTGCATTACTACTATTTGAAATAATTATAATAATAGATTTTCTGTTATTAAACCATGCTTAGTATTCCTGAAATAAATTAAAACCCAAAACATTGGGCTTCTTTCCAGGTATTAAACCAGTCTTGCATTCCTGGGATCTGCCTCATTATGGTGTTTTCTTTTTAATCTATTATTGGTATCCTTTTTAAACTTTTTTAAAAAAGATTTTATTTATTTATTTGAGAGAGAGAGAGATCACAAGTAGGCAGAAATGCAGGCAAAGAGAGAGAGAGGGGGAAGCAGACTTCCCGCTGAGCAGAGAGCCTGATACAGGTGTCGATCCCAAGACCCTGGGATCATGACCTGATCCCAAGGCAGATGCTTAATGCCTGAGCCACCCAGGCGCCCCTCATATAACAAACTTTTTATAGTCTATTTGTAATTATTGTTTTACACTTCAAGCAGAATGTAGAAACCTTGCCTCCATGTAGGTCCCTTTATCTTTCTCCGTTAATATTACAGTTTTTATAAGCATTACATCTGCATTCATTGATCAGTATTACAATTTTTGCTTTTCAACTGGCATGTATATTTTAAAGAACTTAAGAGGAGGTTAACAATCTCTTACTCATTTATTATTTATTATTATTATATAATATATAAATATTATATATTTATTATTATTTATTATTTCTATTGCTCTTCCTTTGTATGAGAAGACCCATGTTTTACTCTGATATCATTTTTCCTTCTACATGAAGAGTTTTTGTTAGCATTTCTTTTAGAGCCCCTCCACTGGTAACAGATTCTCTTAATTTTTAAAAATCTGACTATGACCTTATATTTATGTCCTTTCTGAAGGATATTTTCATTTGATGTAGTTTTCTGTATTGAGAGTTCTTTCAGCATTTTATAAATGTTGTTCCACTGTCTTTTGGTCTTCTGGGTTTCTAATGAGAAATCCAGCCATTTCAATTCTTATTACTTTATATGTAATAGGTCTTTTTTTCTCTGGTAGCTCTCAGGACACTTCTTTTATATTGCTTGTAAACAGCTTGATTATGTGTTGTTTTGTGGTTTTCTTTTTGTTTGTCTGTTTGTTTTATTTTTGTTGATCTTGAATCTGTAAACATGTATCCTTCAACATATTTGTTATATTTTCATGAAGGAGAGTTATTAGTTCAAATAGGTTTTTTCTTTTCTGTAACAGTGTTTCTTCTCAGTAGGTATCTATGGGTCTGTTCATATTTTTCAGTCTTTTAAAACATTTTAAATATATGCTCCTCAGACATAGTTTCTTTTTTCTCTCTTATTTCCATTCTGCTCTTGAGTCAAGTCAGAGGTTTTTATTTTAGATATTACATTTTTCAGTTTTGAAATTTTTATTTGATCTTTTAGTGTGGTTTACGGTTTTCCTCGAGGAATTTTTGTCTTTCCATTGGTTTCAATATCTAATGCAGTGTGTTTATTCTCTTTATGTTTTAAAGTCTTTGGTAATTCCAGCATCTGTTTCATTTCACAGTTGGCATTTCTTGATTGTCTTTTCCCTTGGGAATTGCCCATAGTTTACTGGTTTTGATGTATCTAGTAATTTTGGGTTGCATCAGGGACATTTTGAATGTTGTTTTGTGAGACTGGCTCCACTAACATCCTCTAGAGAATGTTGACTTTTTTTTTTTGGTCCTGTCAGGCATCAGCCTAGTTGGGTTCAGACTGAGCTTTCTTTCTGGACTTCCTTAGGTGGTAGTTTTGGCATCAGTTCAGTTTTACAGCCTTTGCTACATCTTATTTTTCTTAGGGATTTCACACACAGTGCTCTGAAAGGATGCTTTTCCTGGTTTCTTGGACTGGAAGGGTGGCGTTCTCCGAGTTTTAGCCTCTAGTATTGCACATATTTTTTCCCAAGGGGGCTACTGGTAGGTCTAAGTAGTGAGGAAAAAAAATAAAAAAAATAGGAAATTATCTCTACCATCTTTATATAACAGGGTCCTTTAAAAATTGTTTTTCTATTCAGAAGAATGGGTTTTCACTTAGGATCTTATGTGCCCATGCTACAGCTGAAATGGTATCAGGTCTGTTCTTGGGCCAGTGTGGAAGAGATCAATGAGGGAAAAAAAATCTCTTGACTCTTTCCCCCCACATTCAAGGGGCAGTTTTCAAGTCCTTTCGCCAGAAAGTTGGATTACCCTGAGAGTTTTGCTGACCCTACCTGTCCTTACCTCCTGATTCAGCCTGTCCTTGGGTCAATCCAGGAGGTAACAGAGTGGGGGAAAATGAGGGGCACCCTGCCACTTTATTAATCACTCTTCAGCTTTCGAGTGTGCTTCCAAATCTACCTGCCTCGTTAAATTTTCTAGAGCTCTAAAGTAATTGCATGTTTATATTTTATCTCATTTTGTTATCTCCAGAATTTTTATTATAAATAGTGGAAGAGGCTGGAAACTTCATATTCTTTTTTTGAAATAAATTTTGTTGGATATAGAATTCTCTGTTGACACTTATTTAAGAAAGCAACTAAAAGTGCTTAGTCCGAATGTTCTGCTTTTATTCTATTTATTCCTGTGAATGTAATGTATATTCTTTTTTTTCCCCTTTGGCAGCTATTAAGATTTTCTTTTTATCAGTGCTTTTTAGCCATCTGATTATAATAGGCCCTGTGTAATTTCCTAAGTGTTTATCAGACTTTTTATTTATGAAATTTTCTGGATCAGTGTGTTCATAATCATCATAAAATTTGTAAATTTTTAATCCATTTTTTTAAATGTTTTTTCTATTCCTCTTCTCCTTCTTGATCCCCCCTATCACCATCCCCAGAGAAGGCATTTTCCTCTCCTTTTTTGACTTCAGTGACATGTACGGTTTTGGTTTTTTTCCAGTTACATGTATGTTTAATGGCTTTATGTTGTTGCATATGTCCGTGAGACTTTTTTTTATGGTCTTTTTCTTTCACACACAAAAACTAAAAAGCAAACAATTTTTTGTGCGTTGTTTTCTTGCTACTTCTTAAGTTCACTGGTCTTTTCTTCTGCTGTGTGTCTATGTGCTATAACCCTTTTTAAGTGAATATATGAATAATTTACAGAATAAATAATGAAAACCCACTTTATTAAAAATTTTAATGGGAATTTAAGCACAGCAAACTTCTTTATGTCAGGTAAATTTTGGTACACAAATTTCGTAAAAATCGAGAGAATATTGTTACATACTATTTTAGCAAATTAAGATGATCTAAGTTGTTGCAAAATATTGTGTGATAAAGTCTTTTCAGTTGAATGAGTGACTACTGGAAAATATTTTCATTTTGTTGTTAAAAAGATATTGTTTATCATAATTTTTAAGTTGTACAGTATTCATCTAGGATATTATCAACCTGAATTGTCATTTACATGATCAATTTCACTGCATATTTTTTAAGAGTCTAGAGTTAGAGTTTATCCCTTACCCCTGCACCCGAAACGGCCAGTCTGTTCTCTGTATTTATGAGTTTGGTTTTTTTGTTTGTTTGTTTTTGTTTTTTGAGTTTGTTTTGTTTTTTAGATTTTACATATAAGTGAGATCGTTTGTATTTGTCTTTCTCATTCTGACTTATTTCACTTAATATAATGCCCATCAAGATCCATCCATGTTGTTGCCAATGGAAGGATTTCATTCTTTTTTATGGCTGAATAGTATTCTATTATATATACATCCTTGCAAATCTCCTCTTAAGTCATTTTAACTTCTCATCCTGTTTTTTCCTCCCTATTGCACTCTGTGGCATTGGCTATAATAACTCAGTTTTTCTGTTACAAACCATAGGTAATATATTGTAAATTTTTTTTACAATAGATAATTGGATTTGCTGTTTATTTTGTGCAGAATATGAAGACCTTTCTGATCCTGTTTGTTTTTAAAATCATGCAGTTGAAAGCTGTCACTAGAATTAAAAAATCATATCTGAAAACTGGCAGACAAAAGAGTAAGCTAGAAACAGATGTCACCTGTATTTTGGTGTGAGAAATGCATGTTGTGATCTTCTAATTATGTTCATATTGCCATTTTAACTTTTATTAATCACCGTAACCAAGGTTATTTTTTCCAGTTCCCTGGGGGAGATTTTAGTTTTTGTTGAGGCAGATAATATAACAACTGATTTTGAAACTTGATTATAAGAGTATAATAATTCATATTTCACAGAAAATTTTTTCTTATGCAGTTAAGTATTTGAATTAAATTAATATTTTTTCCTTATTCTTAGTAAATCAAGACTCAAGTAAGTTATAGTTTTAAGAAGAGAATATTAGTATGTATTGCTGTTGGTACAGGCAGCAGAACCATTAAAATTATAATCTGCTTTTTAAAACCTATTTATACTAAGGGAATAGTCCTAAACCTTTTGTTTTTATTTTTTTAAGGCGAGAGGAGCTGATGTTCCAGAGATCCCTGGAGATCTTAGTCTTAAGACATGTGGCAGTACAGCCAGTATGAAGGTTAAACATGTGAAAAAGTAAGTGGAATTGTACCGTGGGTTTTAAGTGAATTTTTAAAATGGGAATCAGTTTTTTAGTTCTCTTAAAACTTTTCTTTAGATTTCTTACTACATATGCTTTTACTGTCCATACATTAAATTATACTGTAAGCCTAAATTATGACTTAACAATTAGTGGGATAGATACTGAAGATTATCTGCTTGTCTAAAAATATACTTTAATTTTGTTCTTGTGACAACTTTATGTCATTGGCTGTTAGAGTGTGTTTGTTCAACAGGAGCAATCCAAGTGTGTCTGTCTTGGTGCCCTTAATACATGCTCTCACTCATTTAGAAAAATCAGCCTGTTGTTTGAGTTACGGGATTGCTATATCTCAGCTCTGCCTTTGAGAAAACCTGAAATGGATGCTAGTAGTTGATTCCTATATAAAATATCTGAAGGTGTTCCATTTCAGTTTCCAACAGACAAATCATTCCATATTTTCCAACTGAAGCTTTAATACCCCACCCGCCACCATCCCATTAAGTTGGTATTAAAAGACAAAACCAGAAAGCCATCTTTTCACCTGGCAGAGCGTTAGGCAGCTATGTTTTCATTGTAAATAGAGAAAAGACAAAGATAAAAATATTCATTCTGCATCCAGACCCACTAATCCAGGACTGATGGGCTGCGACAACATTCACAGGTAAAATCTGGTTTTATATTTTGTTGGGAATGCTCCTTCTGATTAGCAGTTGGCTCTTCACAGTTTTCGTAACATTCCCTGAAAGCATAGATTTTCTATGGGCCTTGCCTTGAGACAAGGATAGGAGAGTGTAGTGATGCTTTTTATTTTTATTTATTCTTTTAATTCATTTTGGTTTTGACCTGCACTCTAAATGTAATTCTCATTTGATTCACTGTATTTCGGGAAAGCTTTGTGTGGATATATGTGTGCTCATGCGCATGTGCTTATTAAATAGTTTCGCTTGCATGAGCTCTCCAACCCATTTTAGTTTTTCCTTAGGTTTAGTAATTTTGACTATTCCAGTATCTTGCATCTCACTTAGTTATTTCATGTACTTCAGGTTACCCTTCACTAAAGGTCACTTTCCGAAGATGGCTGAATGTGCACATTTCCATTATGAGAACGTTGAGTTTGGCAGCATACAGGTATATTTGAAATATTTCCTACATACTGAATTAAGATATATCTATATCTCTGTTCTTTTCTGTATCTCCTTTTCTTAAATCTATGTATCTGAGAGGTAACACTTAGAAGTAGTATTTTTTCTACTGATGTCTTGTTGGTGGATGTGAAAACTTTTATTTTTTTCTGTTGACTAATACTTGATGTGTGATGACTCCTAATTCAAGTGGAAATAGTATAATAGGATCACTATCAATCTCAGCATTTCTATGAGATTCCTAGACAACATTTGCTATTGTTTTCTAGCATGAAGCATTCTAGTTGTTATCTGACTCTTAGGTTGGGCCAGAGTAATGGTGGTTAAATCAGAGTGAAGTGGTGTAGCATGGGGGAGATGTACTAATGGAGGTTTTCTGAATGTTTTTTCTTATTGTGAGGTATAGTATGTGTATAAATATATATATATATGTTTATAAAATATATGCATATATATATTATTATACATACATGTGTACATTTTAAACCCCAGGCTAAGAGATAGAAATTTCCTGGGTGTCCTTCCTCTGTTGCATTTGCCTTCTCTGCCCTAAAGATTACTTATACCATGACTTTTATAGTATTCATTCTAATTTTTTATAGTTTTACTATCTATATCCCTATTCCACATGGTGTTTGGTTTGCCTGTTCTTAAATTTAAATAATTGGAATTATTCTAGTCCATTCAGCAAATACTTACTGAGTACTATATTATACATATACTAAGTACTATATTATACCAGGCACTGTTGTAGGTGCTTTGGTTGTATTAGTGAGCCACAACTACAACCAAAACCAAAGATGCATTCTTAAAGAACACAGAGGATGGCCAAGAAGATAAGATCTATGATAAAAAGGTAGGACATGATAAGCACCAGGGGCACTGTGGGTAGGTTGAACTCTCAAACCTGGGTAAGCTTCATTACTGTGTGTATTCTTTCTTCTTTCATTCAGCATCGTGAAACTGGTCCCTATAGATGTCTATACTTATAGTTGGTTCAGTTTGTTACTATATGTTAATCTACAGTGAACATATGACACATGTAATTTATCCATTCTTTTCTTGTTTATTTGTTGGAAATTTGGGTCATCAGTTTTGGCCTCTTGGAACACTATTATATACGTAGCCTGGTGCATATACACAGGAGTGTCTCATGGTGTGGTAGAATTTCAAGGTGATAGCAGATCCACATGTCCAGCTTTACTGACTAAAGCCAAACTATTTTTTTAAATGATTTACAAATTTATACTCCCCTAAACAGTAAATGAGAGTTGCTGTTCTTCATTCTTGCCAACTTTTGGTTGTTTGATACTTGTTAATTTTTACCCATCTGATGGAGATGTAAGTCTCTCTCATTGTATTTTAATTTGCAGTCTCTTGATTTTTAATGCAGTTGAACATCTTTTCAAATGTTGGACATTTGAGATTTCTGTTTTAAATCTAGATCAGGTCTTTTGCTCATTTTGTTTTATAGATTTGCTTGTATTTTTCTTATTCATTCATGGGACTGCTTTACATATTTTAGATGTTCTTTCATGTTGCATCTAGTCCTTTATTGTTTTTGTATCTCCCATATTGTGGCATGTTACTACACTCACTTTATGCTGCTCTCATTGTACAGGCTTCATTTATTTTGTTCTTCATTTTATGTATTTTGTGTGGTTCTATGTATGAAGAAACCTAACTTGTAGTATTATTTTTTTTAAGATTTTATTTATTTATTTGATATGGGGAGAGAGAGAGAGAGTAAGCACAAGCAGGGGGAGTGGCAGGCAGGGGAGAAGCAGGCTTTCCGCTGAGCAAGGAATCCAATGTGGGGCCCCATCCCTGGGATCATGACCTGAGCCGAAGGCAGATGTTTAACCCACTGAGCCACCCTGGTGCCCCTAGCTTGTAGTTTTGCTGTCATATGATTTGCTCCCCTTCTCTGAACTTATGAAATTGTCTTTTTTTTTCCCTGTTAAGTTTCATAGCTTTGACTTGAACATTGAGGTTACTTGGAATTCATATTTATAGTGTGAAAAAGAGTGATACTAAAAACCCCGAGTATAATAACTGGTCAGAATGGATGTTAACAGTAGCACTGGAGCTGAGCGCTAATGGCCTTCTCCTTTTGATGCATCGCCCTTGTACTTATATGGATCATTGGTGGTCGACTATTTCAGTATTTTCTCAGGTACCCACCAGTCTTTTTTGAAAGGAGTCTAGGGGCATCTGGGTGGCTCAGTTGGTTAAGCATCTGCCTGCAGCTCAGGTCTTGATCCCAGGGTCCTGAGATTAAGCCCTACATTGAGCTTCCTGCTCAGTGGGGAGCCTGCTTCTCCCTCTCCACTCCCCATGCTTGTGCTCTCTCACTGTCAAATAAATAAAGTCTTTTTAAAAAAAGGAGTCTATTTTATTACTATTTAAAAATATGGCTATATTAGAGTTCTCCAGTGAAACAGAACCAATCTGTGTGTGTGTGTGTGTATGTGTGTGTGTGTGTGAGAGAGTAGAGAGAGAGAGAGAGATTTTTTTTAAGGAATTGGTTCATGTGATGGAGGCATGGTTAAGTTCAAAATCTCCAGAATAGGCTGAAAAGAAAGGGAAGGGTTGTTGTTGTAGTTTGAGTCCAAGGGCAGTCTGCTGGTAGAGAGTGCTCTTCAAGGTAGGTTAGTTTAGTTTTGTTTTGTTTTCTGTTAAAAACTTTTAGCAGAGGACAATCCGCTTTACTCAGTCTTCTGACTTAAATGTTAATCTCATCTAAAAGATAACTTCACAGAATTATTTGGAGTAATATCTAACCTGAAGTTAATGTATAAAATTAATAATCACAGTCCATCCTGCCAACTTGGCATTACTCTTTTTTTTTTTTTAAGATTTTATTTATTTATTTGACAGGGAAATCACAAGTAGGCAGAGAAACAGGCAGAGAGAGAAGGAAGCAGGCTCCTTGCTGAGCAGAGAGCCCAATGCGGAGCTTGATCCCAGGACCCTGAGATCATGACCTGAGCTGAAGGCAGAGGCTTACTTAACCCACTGAGCCACCCAGGCGCCCTCAACTTGGCATTCCTTAAGCCATTCTGAGTCTCTAATAAATAAGAAGGTCTTGCTTTTGCCTAACATCATGATCAACTATTTTTCACAACCAAAACATTCTAAGCATTTTCCTAGAAGAGCATACAAAGTCCCTGTGTAATTTACTCTTCTTGATATCCTTTAACTTAAATACTATAATATAAAGTTAAAAATACATAAGTACAGTGATACAAATCTTATGTAAGGTGATAAGAGAGAAGAAAACAGATATTTGCTATGCTACACGCACGCACACACACATGCACACATTCAGAGCAAAATAAGGTTATATTCATGGCATTATAGTCTTGGCTTGTGTAACTGGTCATGTGGCTGTAGCTGGAGTTACAGCTGCATTCTTCTGCTTCTCATTCTATATCCCCTTTGTGCTGAGCAAGAATCTCAGTGGTTTTGTTCTTTACCTGGTGGGATGACCCATACCTGAATTCTGGATCTGGCCATTAATAGCCCTGCCTGAATTGGGTTCTGGTAATTTCCCATTGTGTTCAGTGGCTGGACAGTGGTAGTTAAGGGATGTCCTAAGGGAGCTCCAGTATTCCAGATGTATTCTTCTTTACCTCTGTAGTACAGTAGCAGTCTCAATTTCCCTTCAGTAGTCAGGGTCAGTCATCCCATCTAATGCCAAAACTCACATCTTGGCCTGTTGATTTAGAGGCATAAGGAACCCAAAGTGGCCGGGTGGCAGTTACTTTCAGGTCAGTGGGGTTGTTACTTTGTCTTCTGGTGGAAGTGTTCCTCCCTTTGGAACTAAGACATTTAGGGTAGTAGAGCAAATAGCTGTGGGGACAGGAAGCACAAATTTTGCTAGTGAGTCACTATGAGTTATATTGAATGGTCCCACCCCAACTTCCACCCCCTGATTCCTGGTTCTTCAATCTGATTAGCTTTAAAGATACTACTGACTCTGCTCACGACAGTAAAGAGAGGATGGAGAGTGGATAGTCCCTGGCATGATGGGGCAGGGAATATCACCATTGGATACTTAAAAGAGAGGAAGTTCTGGGTGGCCATATATTTGCGATCTTTGAACATTTTTCCATACTGTTAAGTAAGTTAAAATTTTTATTTCTTTCATGATTAGTGATGTTGAACATTTTTTCATGTGTTCATTGTCCACTTGTGTATCTTCTTTGAAGAAATGTCTGTTCAAATCCTTTACCCATTTTTGAATTTGTTTTATTTTGTTCTGTTTTATTGAGTTTTAGGACTTCTCTGTATAACCTATTTGTATCTTTGATCCAAAGATAGTCTTCTAGACGGCATATAGGTAGATTATGTTTTTTAAATTCATTCTGTCATCTCTATATTTTTTAATTGAAGTACAATTAACATACAGTGTCATTAGTTTCAGGTTTACAACATGTTGATCAAACAGTTCCATACATTACACAGTAACTGCAGTCACCGTCTGTCACCCAACAACATTATTATAATATTGACTATATTCCCAATGCTGTACTTTTCATTTTCATGACTTATTTATTTTATAACTGAAAGTTTGTACCTCTTAATCCCCTTTATCTATTTCACCTATTCCCCCCCACCTCCCTTCTCCCCTCTGGCCACCATCTGTTTGTTTTCTATATTTTAGAGTCCGTTTGTTTTTTCTTTTCTTTCTGTTTTCTAGATTCCACATATAAGTGAAATGATATGGCATTTGTCTTTCTCTGTCCTACTTACTTCACTTAATGTACACCCTGTAGGTCCATCCATTTTGTTGCAAATGGCAAAATCTCACTCTTCTTTTTATTATCGACTGATATTCCATTGTATGTATGTATGTATGTATGTGTATATGTGGATATATTTAATGCATCTTTACTCATTCATCTATTGATGGATAATTGGTTGCTTCCGTATCTTGGCTAATTGTAAATAATCTTGCAATAAACATAGAGTTACATATATCTTTTTCATTAGTATTTTTGTTTTCTTTGGGTAAATATCCAATAGTAGAATTACTGGATCATATGATATTTCTATTTTTAATTTTTTGAGAAGCCTTTGTACTGTTTTTCACAGTGACTGCACCAATTTGCATTCCCACCAACAATGTACAAGTTTCTTTTTTTTAATATTCTTGCTAACCATTGTTATTTCTTGTTTTTCTTAAAGATTATTTTATTTTTCTTTTTTTAAAAATTTTATTTGAGAGAGGGAGAGATTGCATGTGTGTGAAAGAGAGAGAGAGAGACAGCAAGCATGAGTAGGGGGGAGGGGCAAAGGGAGAAGCAAACTCCCCCCTGAGTAGGGAGCCCAATGCTGGATTCAATCCCAGGAACTTGGGGTCATGAACTGAGCTGAAGGCAGATACTTACTGCAGATACTTACAACCTACTGAGCCACCCAGGCACCCCTGATTTATTTATTTGAGAGAGTGAGCGAGCACCCAGATGTGAGGGGCAGAGGGAGAAGGAGAGAGAATCTCAAGCAGACTGCCCACTGAGCACAGAGCTTGACTCAGGGCTAAATCTCATGACCCTGAGTTCATGACCTGAGCCTAATCCAAGAGTCAGGTGCTTAACTGACTACGCCACTCAGGTGCCGCTACCATCTTTGTCTTTTAGTTGGAGAGTTTAATCCATTCTATTTAAAGTAAATGCTGAAAAAGAAAGACATATTTCTGTCATTTTTTTATCTTTTTTCTTTTATGTATTATAGATTTCTTGTCTTTCATTTTCTGCATTACTGTCTTTTGCCTTTGGTTGATTTATTTTTAGTGAAATGTTTAAATTCCATTCTCATTTCTTTTTGGTATATTTTGTAGCTGTTTTCTCTGTGGTTACAATGCGATTACATTTAATAACCTAAAGTTATAATACTCTAATTTAAAATTATACTAGTTTAATAGCAATGACATACAAAAACTATGCTCCTTTATAGCTTGGTCCCCATCCCTTTCAGTTATAGTTGTCTTAAAATTATGTCTGTATGTTTGTGTGTCCAAAAACATAAACTAATAATTTTTTAAATGTTTTAGCCTCTTAAATTATGTTGAAAACAAAATGTGTAGTTATAAACTGAAAAAGCTAGCAATACTAGCTTTTATACTCACAATTTAAAGGAGATATTAATCTCTGAAGTCATGTAGAAAAAAAATTGGAGTTACAAACAGTTGTTACAATAATACTGGTTTTTATAATTGCCCACATATTTACCTTTACTGAGGATGAGTTACTGTCAAGTGTCCTTTCATTTCAACTTGCAGGAGTCCTTTTAGCATTCCTTGCAGAGTCGGTATATTGGCAGTGATCTTCCTTACCTTTTGTTTAACTGGGAATGTCTTAATTTGTCTCTCACTTATGAAGGGTAATTTTTCTGGAGGTAATATTCTTGGTTGACACTTGCATTCTTTTAGCAGTTTGAATATATTGGCCCACTGCTTTCTAGTCTCCAGAGTTTCTGCTAAGATACTTGATAATCTTATTGAGGAGCCCTTGTGACTTGTCAACTGTGTGACTAGTTGCTTCTCTTTTGCTACTTTTAAGATTCTCTCATTGTGCAGGCATGCCTTATAGGTGTTTTAGAATTGGTCTCAAGCCACCAAAATAAAATGATTATTGCAATAAAGTGAGTCAGATGAATTTTTGTTTCCTAGTGTATATGAAAGTTATGTTTACATTATACTGTAGTCTGTTAAGTTCATGATAGCATTGTCTAAAAAACACACGTTTCTTAATTTTAAAATTTGCAGAATTTATTAATTAAATTAATTAAAAATTTAGTTAAAATTAAAATTAAATTAATTAAAAATTGAAGAAATTGCTAACCATCATCTGAGCTTTCAACAGGTCTTAATCATGGTTCACAGATCACCATAACAAATATAATAATAATAAAAAATTTAATAATAAAAATTTTAAAACATTGAGTGAATTAACAAAATTTGACACAGAGACACAAAGTGAGCTAATGCTGCTGGAGAAATGGCAAAAACAGACTTTACTTGATGCAGGGTTGCTACAGACCTTCAGTTTTTAAAAAACACTGTATCCAAGAAGCACAACAAAATGAGGTATGCCTCTATTTGGCTTTAGAGAGTTTGATTCTCATGTGTGTTGATATGAGTATCTTTAAGTTCATTTTACTTGCAGTTCATCAGCTTCTATCCATGTCTTTAATCAAATTTAGGAAGTTTTCAGCCATTATATATTCATATATTATCTCTGCCTCATTTTCATTGAGACCTTCATAATGTATATGGGATAGAACCCCATAGGTCTCTTAGGTGTCACACAGGTCCCTTAGACTCTGTTCACTTGTCTTCTCTCTTTTCTTTCTGTTCCTCAGACTCAATAATTTTCATTGTCCTATCTTCAGGTTGGCTGATTCTTTCTTCTGTCTGTTCATATTTGCCCTTAATTTCCTCTTACAAAATTTTCATCATAGTGTTTATACTTTAAGGCATAGAATCATTTTAAATTATTTTTTAAAGATTTTACTTATTTATTTGACAGTCAGAGATCACAAGTAGGCAGAGAGCAGACTCCTTACTGAGCAGAGAGCCTGATGCGGGGCTCTATCCCGGACCCTGGGATCACGACCTGAGTGGAAGGCACAGGCTCAACCCACTGGGCCACCCAGATGCCCCTTTAATTCTTTTTTAATGTAATTTCTACACCCAGTGAGGGGCTTGAACTTATAACTCCAAGATCAAGAGTTGCATGCTCCACTGGATGAGCCAGCCAGGTGCCCCCATAGTGCCTTTTTAGATTGTATATCTCTTTGTTGATATTTCCATTTGGTTCATTTCATCATTTTCTTGATAATCTCCACATATTTCTTTAGTTTTGGGGGTACCTTTAAGACAATTGTCTTAAGTCTTTTATTAGTAGATCCACCATCACTTTTTAAGGAAGAGTTTCTGTTGCTTTGTTTTGGCCCTTTCAATTGGCCATAATTTACTGTTTCTTTGTATGCTTTGTTGATTCAAACAGGACATTTTAATGTAATAATGTGGTAATTCTGAAAATGAGTTCTTATCCCCCTTCCCCAGATTTTATTTTTTATTTTTCTTGTTCTTCTCCTCCTCCTCCTTCTTCCTTCTTTCTTCTGCATTATTGTTTTAGGCCTACTCAGTGCCAAGGATTAGCCTGAGGTGAAAACTGGAGGTCTTCTCAGATATTCTGTGATCCTTTGCCTTCCCTGATCATATGACACTTTCTAATTTTTCCCATATATGCAGTTCCTCTTCAATGTTCTAGTCTAATGTCTGGCTTCCTTGGAGGGGAAACAGAAAATTGAAGGAGGAAAAAGGTATATAGGCTTTTAAAATTTCTTGGAAGTGACTTCAGCTGTTAGGTTCTTGCAGCAGCATAGGGAGGTTTAACAACACTGGTCATCTACCTGTTTATTTGCGGCTCTGAGATCAGAACCAGCAATTAGGGATCAGAGCACAGATTCTTTGATATTTGTGGGACAGGGTCTTTTTGCCTATCCCAATCTGATTGATTCTGCTCCTTCAGTGCATGCATGGTTGCCTTGAATGCTGAGGGATTGGGCATGGTTAGCTGCTACTGTGCTAAGAGCTGAAATGGACTGAAATTAGCATAACTTACTAATCAGACCTTTCCCTGGAAGTTGCAGGCCTTCAGTACACTCCAGAAATACAAATATATAATTGCATCAGGCAGATTCTGCCAGATCTGCTATCTAGGGAGCTTTTGTTTAGATGGGAGATTCCTGGTGCTTTCCTATTCCACCATTTTCCTGGAATCCTTACCTTTTTTTTTTTTTTTTAAAGATATTATTTATTTATTTGAGAGAAGGAGAGAGAGAGCATAATCGGGGAGAAAAGCAGAGGGAGAGGGACAAGCAGACTCCATACTGAGCTTGGGGTCTGACATGGGGCTTGATCTCAGAACCCAAAGAACATGACCTGAGCGGAAATCAAGTCAGACGCTTAACCGACTGAGTCACTCAGGTGCCTTGAATCCTTACTTATTTTTAAATATAAGATTGACAGTATGTTCTAAGGAACAAATAAGTATGAAAACTTTGTTAAATGTGTTTGGAATAGGTCATCAGCTTTATGCTTGGCAGCTCTATTATATCCCTGTAGGTTATTCACCCTGCCTGTTGACTCAGTTGTTTTTTAATATGTCTCAAATGTGGGACAGTCTGTAGTTTACATACTTTTTTTTTTCACCCTGATCTTAGGAATTTCTCCTAGATTTATGGATTTCTTGTGTTTCTAGCTCACATACTGAAAATATGTAACTGCAGTAAGCCATTGTGTTCTAGAAGATGTCACAGAATACTAAAGTTTTTAAATCTAGACAAAGTCATGTTTAAGACTCTCAGTTATAAAATGACAATAAGTTTTATTAATCTAATATCAATTATGATTTTTATTTTTGTTTAGACTGTAAAACACAATTGCTTATGAAATACTTTAAATATTAAGAGTTCATTTGGGCCAGTAATTTTATTACCATATAATATACAGAGGAAACTTTCATAATCTCTTCTTTGAATTCTGGTGTTGCATAGCTTACTGCTCAGCATCTTCATGTGAATGACTAATCAGCATCTCAGATCTGGCATGCCTAGAACAGTCTCCTCTCAGACCTGCTCCTCTTGCTGTCTTGTCCATGTTGGTCAATAGTAAAACCTGTCTTTCCGGTTCCTAAGACAGGACAAAACCTTTAGAGTCATCTTGGACTTACCTCTTTTTGTTATGCCTCACATTCAGTCTGTCAGCAAAACTCTTGGCTCTGTATTTAAAATTCTTTAAAAAATGGCATCTTTAAAGTAATTAAGGAAAATTTAAAATAAGTTTAAAATAAAGGAAATCCGACTACTTACCTCTTTCTCTTCTATCTGCTGTGGTCGTTATAGGGGGATTATTTCAAAAGCCTTATTTGGCACAACTGCAAGAATGAGTCTTTTAAATATAAGTCAGATCATGTCACTTTTTCAAAACCCTCCAGTTACTTCTCATCTTCTCCATAATAGAAGTTAAATTTCTTAACATTTCCTAAAAGGAATTATCAGATTTGCCCGTAACCTCTTTGACCTCATCTCTTCTTTTACTTCTCTTTTCCTGAGACATAGTATCCTGTCCACAGTTGCTTTTATTTTTTTTTTAAAGATTTTATTTATTTACTTGACAGAGACAGAGAGATCACAAGTAGTCAGAGAGGCAGGCAGAGAGAGAGGAGGAAGCAGGCTTCTTGCTGAGCAGAGAGCCCGATGCGGGGCTCGATCCCAGGACCCTGAGATCATGACCTGAGCCAAAGGCAGAGGCTTTAACCCACTGAGCCACCCAGGTGCCCCCCACAGTTGCTTTTGCTCCAGTATACAGGCTCCCTTCTCAGGACCTTTGGACTTAGTTCTGTTTTCTCTCTTTGGAAAGCTCTTCTCCCTGGAAATCCACATAACTTACTACCTTCCCCTCTTTGAATACTTGCTGAAATGTTATCTTCTTCGAGAAGAAAGTACTTTCTCTCCTTGCAGCTACTGGTCACCAACATTCCTTATCTCCCAAATTAATTTTTCTCCACTGTCTGGCATGCTAATTATCTTATTATTATTTATTCTGTTTTTTTCCCACCTCAGCAATCTAGAGTAGTGCCCGACACATTAAAAATCATTTGATGAGTATTTCTTGAATAAATGGACAAATGAATTTATGTCTGAAAAATAAAATTTGCTTTAAAAATGCTTTTTTAATATTTTGGTTCTTTTCAGCATTTAAATATTGCTCTTATATGGTAAGAATATATTCTTTATATTATTATGAAACAGCAAATAAAATGGATGGTGACATTTATAAATGCAAGTTAAAATTCCCTTTATGTTCTCTCTTGTTAACTATTGTGTGTCTGGGTAGAATTTTTTTTAAGACATATAGCAATATCTCTAGATACAGCTCCAACTATAACCATCTATCTAGCTATCTATAACTTAAAAATATAGATGGATTGCTACTATAAATATTGCCTTGAAAGTTTTTTTTTACTTGAAAGTATATCTGGGATATATTTTTTTATTTTAGTAATTTGGATTAACCTCATTATTTTCAGTTATGTAGTATTTCATTTTATTATTATACCATAATTTAATCAGTTCCTTATTGGTGTATATTCCAGGTTTTATTGATGGGAGTATATGCATTAAATCATATTAGATGTTTAGGTTGGATCAAGGGTGTATGTGTTTAAAATACTGACAGTTGTTTCTAAGTTTATTTTTGAAATTTGCTAGCTTTTACGAGTTGTATATTTTATATCATGGTTTCCACTTGATTTATTTTTATTTATTTTTTGGTATTCCTAATTGTAAACTCTTTGGAGGATATGTCTCACTTTTTATTTCTGTAGGACTCAGCACAGTCTTTCAGTAGCAGGGGCTCATTAATGCTCTTGAATGGAAGATACATCTTTGTGATGTTTCTTGTTAGATATGCTAGGGAGTCAGTCATTTAATAAACATTTATTGTGTATTGGCAGTGTTGTGACAGAATACTGTATGTCGTAAAGAGTAAAAAAAAAGTAGGACAACATTATTTCTTCTTTTGAGATGTTTAAACTTAAATGGAAGACTAAACTGTAGAAGGATAATTATACATATTAGAATCAAGTTATGTTACCTTGGAGTTAATTTCATGTCCTCATTTATTTGTACATATATATATATTCAATAAATATGGAGAAATTAACTATTTTGAAGCAACAGAAAAATGCTGTGCAGAGGAGATGTTGATTGATATTTTAAAGGATTATAGGAATTCTCTTCGTGGAGACTGGGGTATCATGAATAAAGGTCAAGTCTCAAAAGACTATCCAAGTATTCATTACATCATCTATAGTAAAAAGTTAGCAGTAATACAAATGTGGGATGCTTTGCTGACTCAGTTGCGGCTCTTGGAGAGCTCATGGCTGTTGATCTTGGTGGTGTGAATTCACGCTCCCTGTTGGGTATAGAGATTACTTAAATGAATAAATAAACTTAAAAAAAAAAGAAAAGAAAAGAAGTAATACAAATGTTTAGAAGTTGGAATGGGTTATGTAAATTATGGATAATTCATACAGGGAAATCCTGTGCAGTTACTTAAAGTCAGGTAGAATATTTACTGAAGTAGAAACATTATTCTTGCTATATTATAGAGTTTGAACAGAGCAAGATACTGTTTCTATAAGAAAAAAACAAATGTAAGTGTAAAGTAATTGGAAGAACTTGTAGGAAAAAGGTAATGGTTACAATTTTTGAAAGAATGCTTTGGTAGTAGAAAAATGACTTCCGTGTTTAATGCTTAGAGCAAAGGGTTGTGATTTTTTTGAAAGAATGCTTTAGGAAAAGAAAGATGACTTCAATGTTTAAAGCTTAGAGCAAAGGGTTGTGACTTTCCTCATATATGTTTTTTGTAAAATAGAATGTTTTACAAGTTTCTCTCTCATTTTGAAGGACAGAGTAGTTCTAAATCATATTCTACCTTTTGAGAGCAGAATAGGCACTGAGCATCCTCAAGCATTCCTTTGTTTTTGATTTAATTTGTACCTGATAAAATAATTCTCAAGCCCATGTGTATTTTTTTCTGGTGGTTTAGCAAGTCATATGCTTTAGATTGCACAGATGTGTTCAAATCCTATTTCTAAGTCACTTTTGGCAGACCTGAGCCAAATTATCTGACTTTCCTTTTGAAATCTTAGTTTAATATCTTCAGGTGTAATCTGTGGCAAAAGGTGGCATTGTCCTGTTGAGGAGAAATTATTCTGATGTGGCATAGAATGGGTGTGGCCAGCTGTTGGTATGTTCTCATCATGCCATACTGTCTTGACCACTAGGGAGATTGCCAGTTAATCTTAGCCTTGTTTCCCTTGTCTTCATGCTAAAAAGATGACAGCTAAGGTTCCTTCAGCTATTATGGATTGTAGATGAACTCTGAGCTTGATTTAAATGAACTGGTGATGTGACAAGGTAAAGAGGAGAAAGGATATAATATCATAGGCAAGAGAGGGTGTATCATGTCATGTCCTTACTTTAATACCTATATTAATCTTTAATAGAGCATGAATACACTGTCTTTAAAAATTAGGACAAAGAATTACTCTGGTCATAGAAATAGATTGTTGAAATATGTTTTTATTCCTGGGACACAATCTGCTTGCTTAAATATTTTAAAATACTTTTGATGTTGACCTATATATTGTACTTGTCCACTAGACTGAGTTTGGTGCATTCATGGTCACATCTTGTTTTAAAAATAAATACCACGAATGTTTGTGGAAATGGGAATTAACCTGTTTTTTGAAGATGTAGTAGAATTTTCCCATTAAAACCTTTTTGGCCTGGTTTCTGTTCAAGGACTTAACCTTTACCATTTTAATATATGATTTGATTATTAAGTCTAGACTGGTTCTTTCGTGTGTCCTTTGGCCAATTTTTTTCATTTATATTTTCTTAGAAAATTATCTATTTTATATAGGTTTTTCAAATTTATGGGTGTAAGTGATACAAGATATTCTTGAAGTTTGGTCTCATTAGGAAACCCTCCCTTCTCTTGTCTCTCCTTTCTTTGCCTCCTTCTTTCTCTCTTCCTTTCTACATTCCCCCTTTGTCCTTTTCTTCCTCCAACTCTTCCTTCCTCTCTTACTATGAATTCCCGAGCATACGTTTTACTATTTTGCATTTTTTTTGGGTTGTTGTTTGTTTCTTGAATTCAGAGTTCAGTTTTTTTTTTTTTTTTTTCTGGAAGAGTTGTGAATAACCAATATGTATGCACTTGCTTGATGTTGGAAAACTAGTAGTATCATAAATCAGCTTTGTCAGATATTAATATTATTTTATATTTGCTTTTCTTGAGAGAAATAAAACTCTGTAGGTATTGTTGATACTCATTTTTAGCCACTGTTTTTTTAATAAATGCATTGAAGTTTGGAAATTCTTCCACTAAATAGTGCTTTGAACAAAGGCTGCAGGTTTTGGTTTGTAAGTGTTGTACTATGTTTTGTTTAGAGTAATTGAAACCCTAAAAAAAAGGAAAAAGATAAGTAATTTTTAGAAAGAGCTTTTTGTTTTATGTAAAACTACATGTAGTTTTAAGTTCTGTTTCTTAGTTATAAAGATTATTTTCATTTTTTTTATTTATTTAAATTTTAGTTACTATACAGTACAATATTGGTTTCAGGAGTAGAATTCAGTGATTCTTCACCTACTTACAACACCCAGTGCTCATCATAAGTGCCCTATTTAAGTACCCATCACCCATCTAACCCATCTGTCATCCACTTCCCTCCATCAGCCTTCAGTTTATTCTCTGTCTTTAAGAGTCTTTTAGGGCTTTTTTTCCTCTCTCCTTTTCTTCTTTCCCCCCTTCCCATATGTTCATCTGTTGTCTTTGTTAAATTCCATGTTTGAGAGCATATGGTATTTGTCATTCTCTGACTTATTTCACTTAGCATAATACACTCTAGATCCATCCACGTTCTTGCAAATGGCAAGATTTCATTTTTTGGTGGTTGAGTAATACTCCATTGTATCCATTCATTAGTCAGTGGATATTTGGGCTCTCTCCGTAGTTTGGCTATTGTTGATAATACTGCTGTAAACATCAGGTGCATTTGAATCTGTATTTTTGTATCCTTTGGGTAAATACCCGAAGTAGTGCACTTGCTGGATTGTAGGGTAGTTCTATTTTTAACTTTTCGAGGAACCTCCAAACTGTTCCGCAGAGTGGCTGCAGTGGTTTGCATTCCCACCAGTAGCTCAAGAGGGCCCCCTTTTCCCTCATCCTCGCCAACACTGTTGTATCTTGTGTTGTTAATTTTAGCCATTCTGACCTGAGGTAGTATCTCATCATGGTTTTGATTTGTTTCCCTGATGATGAGTGATGTTGAACATCTTTTCATGTGTCTGTTAGATATCAGGATGTCTTTTTTGGAAAAGTGTCTATTCATGTCTTCTGCCCATTTCTTAAATGGATTTTTATAATTTGGGGGGGGTGTTGAGTTTGATAAGTTCTTTATAGATTTTGGATACTAACCCTTTATCAGATATGTCATTTGCAAATATCTTCTCCCATTCTGTAGGCTGCCTTTTAGTTTTGTTGTGTCCTTCACTTTGCAAAAGCTTTTTATCTTGACGAAGTCCCAATAATTCATTTTTGGTTTTGTTTCCCTTGCTTCAGTGACATGTCTAGTAAGAAACTTCTACAACAGAGGTCACAGGGGTTTTTGCCTGTGTTCTTCTCTAGTATTTTGATGGTTTCCTGTCTCACATTGAGGTCTTTCATCCATTTTGAATTTATTTTTGTGTAAGGTGTTAGAAAGTGGTCCAGTTTCATGTTGCTCTCCAGTTTTCCCAGCACCATTTGTTGAAGCAGCTGTCTTTTATCCATTGGATATTTTTTCCTGCTTTGTCGAAGATTATATAGAACATATAGTTGTGGGTGCATTTCTGAGTTCTCTGTTCTGTTCTATTGATCTGTGTGTCTGTTTTTGTGCCAGTACCATTTTGTCTTGATGACCACAGCTTTGCAATATAGCTTGAAATCTGTAATCGTGATGCCTCCAGCTTTTTCTTTTTCAAGATTGTTTTGGCTATTCAGGGTCTTTTGTGGTTCCATGTAAATTTGAGGATTGTTTGTTCTAGCTCTGTGAAAAGTGCTGGTGGTATTTTGATAGGGGTTGCATTAAATGTATTGCTCAGATAATCTAGACATTTTAACAGTGTTTGTTCTTCCAGCCCATAAACATGGAATGTTTCTCTATTTCTTTGTGTCCCTTTCAATTTCCTTCATAAGGGTTCTGTGGTTTTCAGAGTATAGATCTTTTACCTTTTTAATTAGGTTTATTCCTAGATATCTTACTGTTTTTTCACAGTTGCAAATGGGATCAGTTCCTAGATTTCTTTTTCTGCTTTTTCATTATTGGTGTATAGAAATGCAACAGATTTCTGCACATTGATTTTATATCCTGCAACTACTGATTTCATGTATTAGCTGTAACAATTTTTTGATGGAGTATTTTGGGTTTTCTCATAGAATAACATGTCTTCAGCAAATAGTGAAAACTTGACTTCTTCTTTGCCAATTTGGATGCCTTTATTTATTTATTTACTTAGTCTGATTGCTGAGGCTAAGACTTCCAGTACTATGTTAAATAGTTTGGTGAGGGTGGACATCCTTTTCTTGTTCCTGACTGTAGGAGAAATGCTCTCAGTTTGTCAACACTGAAGATGGTATTAACTGTGGGTGTTTTGTATATGACCTTTATGATGTTGAGGTATGTTGTATCTATCTCTACTTTGTTGAAGTTTTTATCTAGAAAGGATGCTGTGCTTTGTCAAATGCTTTTTCTGCATCTATTGGCAGGATCATATGGTTCTTATGTCTTTTATTAATGTGGTATATCACATTGATTGATTTGGAAATCTTGAACCACCCCTATAGTCCAAGACTAAATTTCATCTGATCATGGTGAATAAATCTTCTACTGTACTGTTGAATTCAATTTAATAGTATTTTATTGAGAATTTTTGCATCCATGTCATCAGGGGTATTGGCCTGTACCTTTTTTTAGTGTGGTCTTTGGTTTTAGAATCAAGGTAATGTTGGCTTCATGGAAGGAGTTTGGAAGTTTTCCGTCCATTTTTATTTTTTTGGTACAGTTTTCTTCTTTAAATGTCTGGTAGAACTACCCTGGGAAGCCATCTGGCTCAGGCTTTTGTTTGTCAGGAGATTTTTGATTACTGATTCAATTTCTTTGCTGACTATGTGTATGTTCAAATTTTCTATTTCTTCCTGTTTGTAGGTTTTTAGGAATTAGTCCATTTCTTCAGGTTGCCTAGTTTGTTGGTATATAATTTTTCATAGTATTCTCTTATAATTTGTATTTATGTGGTGTTGGTTGTGATCTCTCCTCTTTCATTTGTGATTTTATCTATTTGGATCCTTTCTCTTTTCTTTTTTATAGGTTTGGCTAGGGGTTTATCAATTTCACTAATTCTCTTGAAGAACCATTCATGGGTGTTTTTTGTTTGTTTGTTTTATTTTGTTTTATTTCTATATCTTTTAATTCTGCTCTAATCTTTATTGTTTCCTTTATTCTGCTGGCTTTAGGCTTTATTTGCTGTTCTTTTGTATCTCCTTTAGGTATAAGGCTAAGTTGTATATTTGATACTTTTCTTGTTCCTTGAGGTAGGGCTTTATTGCAGTATACTTCCATCTTAAGACTGCCTTTGCTGCATCCCAAAGGTTTTGGACAAAGTGTTCTCATTTTCATTTGCTTCCATGTATTTTTTAAAATTTCTCCTTTAATTTCATGGTTAATACATTTATTCTTTAGTAGGATGTTCTTTAACCTCCAAGTATTTGTGATCTTTCCAAATTTTTTTCTTGTGGTTGATATGAAGTTTCCTAGTGTGGTGGTCTGAAAACACGCATGGTGTGATCTTGATCTTTTTATACTTGATGAGGGTGGATTTGTGACCCAGTATGTGATCTGTTCTGGAGAATGATCATGTGCATTTGCAAAGAACATGTATTTTGCTACTTTAGTTTGAAATGTTCTGAATATATCTGTTAAGTCCATCTGGTCCAGTGTGTTATTCAAAGCCATTGCTTCCTTGTTGATTTTCTGCTTGGATGACCTGTCCTTTGCTGTAAATGGGGTGTTTAATTCCCATGCTATTATTGTCTTATTATCAAGGAGTTTCTTTATGTTTATTCCTAATTGATTTATGTATTTGTGTGCTCCCCAGGTGGGGGCATAAATATTTACAGTTGTTGATGGATAGACACCTTAATTATGATATAATGTTCTTCTTCATCTCTCGTTACAGTTTTTGTTTTAAAATCTACTTTGTCTGATATAAGTATAGCTACTCTGGCTTTCTTTTCACACCCATTAGCGTAATAGATGGTTCTCCATCCCCTTACTTGTAGTCTGCTGGTGTCCTTGGGTCTAAAGTGAGTCTCTTGCAGGCAACATATAGATGGATCTTATTTTTTTTTTATTTTTTTTTATCCATTCTAATACCCTATATCTTTTGATTGGAGCATTTAGTCCATATATATTCAGAGTGATTATTCAAAGATATGAATTTAGCGCATTGTGCATTGTGTTTTTTGTAGAGTTGGTGTTTCTGATGATGTTCTCTGTTCCTTTCTAATCTTTGTTGCTTTGGTCTTTTTTCCTCCACTTAAAGAGTTCCCCCCTTAAAATTTTTAGCAGGGATCACTTTACTGATTGGGAATGCCTTTAGGTTTTGTTTATCTGGAAAACTCTTTATCTCTCTTATTCTGAATGACAGCCTTGCTCAATGAAGAAGTCTTGGCTGCATATTTTTCCCATTCAGCACTTTGAATATTTCCTGCCATTCCTTTCTGGCCTGCCAAGTTTCTCCTGACAGATTTCCTAAGAACCTGATCTGTGTTCTCTTGTAGGTTAAGGACTCCCCCTCCACCCCTCCCCAACCTCCGCCTTGCTGTTTTTAGGATTCTTTCTTTGTGCATTCTGTGAATTTAACTATGATATGCCCTGGTGATGTTCAACTTTTATTCAATTTAATGGGAGATTTCTGTGCTTGTTAGATTTTGATATCTGTGTCCTTCCACAAATTAGGGAAGTTTTCATCTGTATTTTGTTAGAATAAAACTTTTGCCCCCTTTTCTCTGTCATCTTCTGGGACCCCTATGATACGAATGTTACTAAGTTTTAATAAGTTGCTGATTTCCCGAAGTCTACCCTCCTGGTCCATTACCTTTCTTTCCCTGTTCTTTTCAGCTTCGTAATTTTGCATAATTTTATCTTCTGTATCACTGATTCGTTCCTTTCTCTGCTTCCTCCATCCTCATTTTTATGGCCTCTATTTGGAACTGTATCTCGGTTATAGCGTTTTTAACTTCGGCCTGACTAAATTTTAGTTCCTTTATCTTTGTAGTAAGGGATTCTCCGGTGTCTTCTATGAGTTTTAAAATCCCAGCTAGTATCCTTATAATTGTCGTTTTAAATTCTAGTTCAAACATATTATTTATATCTGTATTGATTAAATCCTTGGCCATGAGTTCTACTTCGTGTTCTTTCTTTTGGGGTAAATTTCCTCATCTCTTCATTTTATCCACAAAAGAAGAGAAGAAAGAGAGAAGGAAACAAACACACAAACAAAAGCCTCAAAACAATGAAAACAAACAATAAAAAAAACCTAGCTCCTGGGGGTATTTTGGTCTGCTTGTTAAAAGAACCTCAATCTCAAAATAACAAAATAAAATTAAATAAAATGAAAGTAAGTTAAAAAAATGTAAAAAGTGTGTGTATATATATATATATATATATACACACACACACACATATATAAAATATATAAATTGATAACATAAGAATTAAAACTAATTTAAAAAATAAGAAAATAAATGAAAAATAATAAAAATTTTAAATTTATAAATTATATATTTTTATAATGAATTTTTATAATAAAGTATTTATAATTTGATTATTTTATAATAAAAATAAAAAAATAAAATAAAGATTAAAAGTAAAAAGGAAGCTTGATCCTGTTTTCCCTAGAGCTAAAACTTTGCAGCACCCTATGATCAGTAACTTTGGTGGAGCCAGTGAGTTGTTTGTGCTGGTCTTCTGGAAGAAGGGCCTGTTGTGATTCTTAGGTGGACTTAACCCTAGTAGGAATGTGCCTCTAGAGTGCAGGGCATGGCCGGGCTTGGTGTAAGCCATTCTGGCCTCCACTCGGTGATGTTGTTTTCCTTCTTGAAGGTTCTCAGCCTTGTCAGGAAGGATGAATATCGGGGCACCCTGCTCTCCAGCGCCAGTGCTGAAAGTTTGCACCCCCGGCTCTTCCATGAGCTCTGTAATTCAGTCACTGTTATGTCCCCAGTTTCTGTCAGAACTCTGTTCACACTGACTTTATCCAGGTTTTTTCATCTGGGGCATGTGACTGAGTTCCCAAACTCCAAATTTTAGAGACTTTTGCGTGTGGACCTGCACATGTTTTTGCCGTTGGCCAGCTTGTCTCAGGAAAATGATGGCAGGATCCCACAGTCGTTCCCAGTTGTGGCACCAAGACTTGCTGTTCTCAGCCACCTTTCTTGCTACTACGCTTGGGAACAGTGCAGCACATTGGTGCCACCCGTTCTTCTTGTGACCCAGGGGATTCTCAGACCATGCTGTCACACGTGGGCTTCTGCCCTGCTTTGCCACCTAAGCACATTTAAGCTAGGCACATCTCCCACTTCAGCAGACCTCTAGAAGTTCAGATTTTGCTCTGCGCTGCTCATCATACTTTGTGGTAGATTCTGTAAAGCAGGCTCTTTTCCCGCTGTTCTATATACGGCTGTATCTCCCCTAATGCAACTCTCCGTACCTCCCACCTTCCAGAAGGTGGTTGATTTTCTCCATGTAGACTTGCAGTTTTTTTGTTCTCTCAGACCTCCAATTGATTTCTTGGGTGTTCAGAATGATTTGATAACTATCTGGCTGTATTCGTGAGAGGAGACAAGCTTAGGGTCCCCCTACTGTGCCATCTTACCTCCTCCATGCAGTTTTAAATTCTGTGAATTTACTGTCATAATAGCACTTCTCCCTGTTGTCTCATCTCCAAACACAAAGATTTATCACATTTCTTGAAACATTTTTCACTAAGAAGGAAAAAAAAATCTCTTGCAGTATGCAAAGATATATTCAGTTTATTCTGATTTCCCTGTTTGAAGCATTTCTCACTTCCTGCTTTGCTTTATGTGGTACTGCCATCTAGCGTGTGGAATACTAAAATGGATGTGTGTGGTTTACATTTTCTTTTATCATTTGGTCATCAGGAGCTGTGACTTAATGGTTCTTCCTGTCTGATTTTATATAAAGCATTAAGTTAAATGATCCTGAATGCAGGAGCTCAGGTGTTACCTGAAATAAAGCATTGGAAAAATGAATCGAATACCTGTTTCTTGACCATTCTCTACTAAAGCTTATGTACAGGGGTCTTGGAAGTGCCAGTACAGCCTTGTATCATCAGATGCATTCTTGTCTTGATAGTGAGAAATGTGGAAAGAGATCGTGAATTTTGACCTGAATGTAAAAATGTTGACAAGTTGAAGTATAAAATAAGCTCCCATGCCTCAATTTTAATTTCTAAGTGAGTTAATGAGGATTAAAATAAAAATACAGGCCAATATTTATTGAATGCTTTTTGTGAACCAGACATTATTCTAAATAATATTTACATCTCGTCTTATTTACTCTCCACAATAGTTTCAGATGAGGGTATTGAAGTAAAAAATGTTTAAGAACTTACCCAAGATCACAGGTAAGTGGTGCAGCTAGTGTTGAATAAATAAATTGAAAAAATGTGAAAATATTCTGCATATTTTTAATTAAAGAAGTCCTAAGAAAGGATTAAAAATGACAAAATTCTTGTCATCTTGTCATCTGAAATATCCCAATGTAGTTGAAAGTAAGAAAGTAAAGAAAGTAAGAAAGTAAAAAAAATATGATGCATAGTCACACAGCATAACCTGTGTCCTTAACTAACTTCCTCATAAGTAAAACAGGACTAAATATAACCACTTCAGTGTATATTACGGAGTACTGTGGGAATTAAATGAAGTGAAAATTAAAAACAAAAACAGATTGTTCAATAAATTTTAAAGAACTTTAGAGAAAGACAAATGTTTGAAGGAACTTTGGTGTAGACAGACCATAATCTGTAAAATAAGAAAATACATGACCTCAAAAAAAAAAGAAAATACATGACCTCATGACCTGAGTGTAGTGTTGATGGGGTTGAGGCAGTGGGTGAAAAAATTCTTTGCAAATAAGAAGCTGTATAACTAACAGGAATATTATGATGAACTTCTCCTTAACATGAGAGACTGTATTGCTGATATACTTGGTGATCTGATGATCAGTTTATTTAGATATAATATTTCTTTTAACATAGAGAATAACCATAAAAATTGTGAAATGAAGAAAGTAAGTTAAAATAACATGATTTTTCTGTAATTGTAATTTAAAAATTTAGCTTCAGTTTCAAATAGAATTAAACCTGTGGGTTGAAGATATTGAAATTGTTATGTATTTAGAATGTTTAAGGTTTAAAATAATGGTAAAAGAAACCAGAGAAAACACATTATTGTGTCCTTCTCCTTTGAATAGAAAAATTGAAAATCTTTTGTTAACAAATTTTTAATGGGCAAGATAGGATATATATGGATTCTGCATTTTCAGTTTTAGCATTTTTTTAAAAGATTTTATTTATTTATTTGGCAGACAGAGATCACAAGTAGGCAGAGAGGCAGGCAAAGAGAGAGGAGGAAGTGGGCTCCCTGCTGAACAGAGAGCCTGAAGTGGGGCCCGATCCCAGGACCCTGAGATCATGATCTGAGTTGAAGGCAGAAGCTCAACCCACTGAGCCACCCAGGTGCCTTAAGTTTTAGTATTTTAAATACCTGGTATCTTTTAAATACTTGGTATTACCAGTTCAGTTGATGACTGACTAAATGTTGTGTCTTTTTGGAAACAGACTAGGTTTTCTTCCTGTTTAAAAATTTATCTAAATATGGGTGCCTGGCTCAGTTGGTCAAGTGTCTGCTTTCAGTTCAGGTCATGATCCCGGAGTACTGGGATCGAGCCCCACATCAGGCTCCCTGCTCAGTGGGGAGCCTGCTTCTCCATCTGCCCCTGCCCCTGCTCATGCTCTCTGTTGCTTGCTTGCTCCCTCAAATAAATAAAATCTTAAAAAAAAGAATTTATCTAAATGTGAATGTTAAGGTTCATAGAAATAAGTGCCAGCAACACGTTTTGGTACCTATCAGTGGGACTTTCAGTTATTAATAAAAATGAATTAAACCAATGAAAAAGTTAGTTCCCTCATCTCGTTAATACTATGTAGTTTTTTCCAGACTAGTAGATATTTCTATTTTAAAAAAACAGTTTTATATAAAAGTACATATAATATGTGCATAACCTTTTGAAACAAAAGCTGTGATAATTTTAGTGTTGCTACATCTACTGAAGAATTTATTTTTCCTCAAATCAAAACAGATAAACTTTCAATCCTACTTTTTGGCACATTCCATACTAATACCTTTTCATATGCTAGGAAATCATTGTCATTTAAGAGGATGGTTTCAAATGAAAAGTTCACATAGTGAGTTATTGGTACTGCTGTCAGGTTGAGGGCATCTTGTTGAGCTGAGGTGATTCTGGTATTTAAGAACTGATGAATGAACAGGGAAAATGTGGGGTGTGTGTGTGTGTGTGTGTGTGTGTGTGTGTGTGTGTGTGTATCTTGCATATGGCAAGATTACATTCTTTTTGATGGCTGAGTAATACTCTGTTATGAAATCTTGCCATTTGCAAGGACATGGATGGAGTTATAGAGTATTATACTGAGTGAAATATGTCAGTCAGAGAAAGACAAACACCATATGATTTCACTCAAATGTGCAATTTAAGAAATGAAACAAACGAGCTGAAGGGGGAGAAAAGGGAAAGAGAGAAGCAAACCACAAAACAGACTCTCAACTACAGAGAACAAACAGATGTTTACCAGAGAGGAGCTGGATGGGGGATGGGTGAGAAAAGGTGATGGGGAGTAAGGAGGGCACTTGTGATAAGCACTGGGTGATGTATGGAAGTGTTGAATCACTATATGTACACCTGAAACTAATATTACACTGTATGTTAATGAACTGGAATTTGAATAAATTCTTCGTAAAAAAAATAAAGTTACTATATCTGTTAATCAGCTGAGGACACAGTGCTGTATGCCAATCTGGAAGGAGAAACAGATTGTTAGGTTTATTAAGATGCATTTAGGTCTCTAGCTTTTTCCCAAGAAATTTGAAGAGCTATTTTGTCTGTTATTGATTTTCTTCCCTTATGCTGAAATTAGAACTTACTTCACTTACTACCCACCTAAGATATAACTCTGACATAGAGCTGTTCTTCCACTTGGCATCTTCCACTCAGTCGTTTCAAAGTAGAATTTTCAGTGTTGATTATTAGGATGTTGATGATACATGTGAGTAGAACAGATAATATTGTGTAACAGAAATGATTTTTTATTTTCCACATCTACTATAGGCTACAGAGGTGAAGGAAAATGTTTATAAACTGGATAAGTATGTCACAGTGAAACTGCAAGCATAATAGGTCTATAAAAGATGAAGAAGTCTTTGCCCCATTTGCAAGCTGTTGATTAGGCTTTGATGAATAATTTTTTATGTGGGTGCGGTGATTTTTACTGTGCTTTACATTACTGATTTCTGCTCTCCATGTAAAAAAAGGACTTCTCTGAACATTTGAATGCTTGCTGAATAGAGTTGTATTTTTAAATATTGTAACAACACTAATTCCAGATTGGTTTCCATGGTGATAGAAAAGTGAATTCAGTATAGGAAAAATAACTTCAAAAATAGATTTGTTAAGAATCTAAAAGTAAGGGACTTAGAAATTCTATTTTTCATTCTTATAAACAAAGGATTGAGATATCATTAAGTTGAAGGAAATAAACATGATTTAAATCATGATACTTGTGTCATAAGTTTCTTCAGGTGAATGTAGCCTAATCTTTCATAGTGTATACACTTGGTACTTATGGTTCAGGTTCTATATAAACACGCTGATGTTGGGACTTGTGCATTGGATGTCTTAAAACCCACAATTCCAAATGGTTTTACAGAATACCTTATATGTGCTTGATCCTTACATGAATATCCCTGATGAAGTAGATAAGTGATTTTTCCCACGGGGGAAATAAGCATTATACCAATAAACATAGTAAGATAAGAAAAATGTAATGCATGTTGTAAGAGTTCTTATAGGTAGTCAAAGGTAAGAGAGGTTATTTCATATGGCATTCAAGAAAGACTTTGTTGAAGATTGAATAGATTTTAGATATCCAGAGCATTTAGCAAGGAAAAATAAGATAAAGGTACCTGGAAGGGAGAGGGATGGATGGGGTAGAATGATTGGGGAAAAATATGTTTTAGAAGATATATGAAGATATTACCTTCCTTCAAGGCTGATCTCTGGCTTAGGAACTTTGTATTTAAGTTACTTTTTTTTCTTAGAGAGAGAGAGCGAGCGAGAGAGCGCACGCACATATGTGCATGGGAAGGGAGGGGCAAAGGAAGAGGGGGAGAATACCAAGCAGGCTCAAGATCATGACTTGAGTCAACATCAGGTGTTGGTTGCTTAACTGACTGAGCCCCCCTGGCACGTCTAAATTACTTTCTTAGTAGGAACTGAGAAGGCACTATGGGATTTTGGGAAGAGAGTACCATGTCCCATGTGTAGTGGGTAATGGAGAGAAACCATTTAGAAGACTACTGCAGTTATCCATTCTGCAGTCATGTAGTCTAGATCCTGTGAGGTCTAGAACCAGCGAAGTAGCATTGGAGAATGGGGAAAAAAAGGGACAGGTATGAAAGACAAGTTTTGGGGGACAGGGGAGATTCTAGGGAATTAAATGTTGAGGTTAGATCTTCACCATGGGAATATAAAAAGCGGATGTTTGGAGAGGAAGAGTAGTAGAGGAATCTAAGATGATTTGGTTGGTCAATTAGATGGATGTGGTTATGCTATTTATTTACTTTAGGAATTCAGGAGGAAGGATGTGGTTATGCTATTTATTTACTTTAGGAATTCAGGAGGAAGAAGAGAATTTGTAAGGAAAGGTATGTATTCAGTTTGGTTCTTGAATACAATATTCCAGGGGACAGTGTTGTTTATTCAGTCATTTATTAAATATTTAGGGATCATCACTTCAGTTTCAGATACTTTTCAAGATGTTGAGATGATAGGTATGTATGTATCTCACTTTTTCATTATGTATTATAGTTAAAAATCTGTCAAATACATGTTGCAAATATTTTCATCCTAGTTTGTGACTCCTCTTTTCTCTTGGTTTATGGGATCCCTTTTGTGATTACTTAAAAACTTTTGATGTCGCCAGTTTTATCAGTCTTTTGTTCTTTTTGTGTTTTAGCTAAGACATTCTTTTCTTCTATCTCCATGAATATTATTATTTTTTGCTTTTATTTTTATTATTTTACATTTTAAGATTTTGCTTTTCACACTTAGCTTTTTTATTTACCTGGAATTATTCATTGGATATAGTAGAAGGCAGGGGTCTAGTTTCTCCTTCTAGTTATCTTAGACTATTGCTTAAATAATAATTCTTTTCCTCAGTGATATTTTTTTAAAGATTTTATTTATTTATTTGATAGACAGAGATCACAAGTAGGCAGAGAGAGAGAGAGAGGGAAGCAGGCTCCCTGCTGAGCAGAGAGCCCGATTCGGGACTCAATCCCAGGACTCTGAGATCATGACCTGAGCCGAAGGCAGCGGCTTAACCCACTGAGCCACCCAGGCGCCCCCCTCAGTGATTTTTTAAGGCCTAAATGGTCATATATCAGTGTCCAAATGTACGCATTAATTATCTGACTACTTTCTCTGACCTATTGGTCTCCGGCCTATTCCTGTGCTAGTACCACACTATCTTAATTAATAGATTACTATTACTTATTATATAGCAAAACACCTCAAAATGTAGTGGCTTGGGGCACCTGGGTGACTCAGATGGCTAAGCATCTGCCTTCGGCTCAGGTCATGATCCCAGGGTCCTAGGATCCAGCCCTGCACCAGCCTCCCTGCTCAGGGTGGAGACTGCTTCTCCCTCTGCTACCACCCCCACCCCTCGCTTGTGCTCTTTCTCGCTCTTTCAAATAACTAAATAAAATATTTAAAAAAAAAATATATATATATATATATAAAGAACTTAGTGGCTTAACATGCCAACCCTTTTATTATGTTTCATGATTCCTGATTCAGGTGGGAAGCTCTGTGTCGATCTTGCTTGGGTTCTCAGGTGGCTGTAGTCCTATAGCGATGGTGGCGGAGCTGCATGTCTCGCGCTTCTGCGCTCCTTCACGTGCTCTCTCGCCACATGGCGTTTCATCCACCAGGACCCTTTCTGTGAACTCTTTCTATGGCACTGTACTATGGTCCTTTGACATGAAGGCTTAGGACTCTAAGTGTAAGAAAGCAGAAACTGTTAGACTTTTTAATGACTAGTCTTAGAAGTCCCTAGGACATAGCTTTTCCCACATTTTATTGGTTCGGACAGTTACAACTGTAGCATAAATTCAGAAATGGAGAGAGAAGCTCTCCCTCCATGAAATGTAAAGCAAGAACCTCCAGAGAGGTACTGAAAGGTAACTTCACAGCAAAGCTTGATTTCCAGTAGGATACATTTCCTGATTTCATCATAATTATCTTGGGAAGAAAAAAATTTAAACTTTTGAAATTTTGATAAGAATTGCATTTAATGTATAGGTTAATTGAGGATAATTACTGTATTTATCATGCTGAGTTTTTAAATGTTTGAATTTATTTATATCTTTCACATCTTTCAATACAGTTTAATAATTTCCTTTGAAATTCTGCACATCTTTTGTTGGGCTTATTTTTAGGTATACAGTTTCTGTTGTTAACATGAATTGAACATTTTTTCAGTTACATTTTAACATTAGATACTATTGATTACTGAAATTCTGTTGATTTTTTTCACCTTTAAAAAATCCACTTTCAAAACACTTATTGAGAGAGAATTCATACACAGTATAATTCATCTGCTTAAAGTATACAATTCACTGTTGGTTAGTATATTCACAATGTGTGCAAACATTGCCAAAGTCTACTTTAAAACATGCTTATCAGTTACAAAAGAAATCCTGTACTCATTATCAATCATTCTCATTCCATTCTAAACCTGTACACCAACCCCTGACCTTTCTGCTTTGGTCACCCAGCCCTGGTAACCACTAGTCTGCTTTCTGTCTCCATGGATTTGCCTCTTCCAGAAGTTTTATATATATGGAATCATACAATGTGTGATCTTTTTGTAACTGTCTTTTTTCACTTAGCATGTTTTCAAAGTTCATCTAAGACATAGCATGTATCAGTACTTCATTGTTTTTATCATTGAATACTGTTTCATCATATGGCTGCATACCCCATTTTATACATTTAAGATTTTGCATTTTAAATTTAATACTTCTGGGAGACTTCTGCCTTGGGAAGATGAAATAGACAATGGTGAGTTTCCTTTGTTTTTGTTTTTTTCTTTAGTCATTTCAACCATTTTATACAATTCATTGGCACGAAGTGCATTTACATTGTTATGTAAAATTACCACTACCCATCTCTGGAAGTTTTCATCAACACAGACAGAAATACAGCATATGAAAAATCAGTCAATGTAATATAGCACATTAACTGAATGAATGAAAAAAACACCCGTGTGATCATCTCAGTTGATGCATAAAAAGCATTTGATAAATTTAGCATCCTTTCATGATAAAAACACTCAACAAACTAGGAACAGAAGGACACTCTGACAAGAATAAAGACCAAATATGAAAAACCCACTAGCTAACATTATATCCATGGGGAAAAACTGAAAGCATTTCTCCTAACATCAGCAATAAAAGCATGCCTGCTTTCAACACTTCTGTTCAGTGTGATTCAGAGCAATTAGGCAAGACAAATAAAAGGAATCCAAGTTGGAGAGAAAGAAATAAAATTATCTCTGTTCACAAGTGACATGATATATGTAGGAAAATCATAAAGATTCCACAAGAAAACTCTTAGAAATAATAAATGAATTAAACAGAGTTTAAATTTAAATTTAAAATCATCATTCCTATATTAATGGCATTTCTATACACTAAAAGTGAATAATTTGAAAAAGTAAATTAAAAAAATAATTCCATTTCCAATAGCACCAAAATTAATAAATCACTTAAGAACACACTTAACAAAAAAGGTGAAAGACTTGTAGACAGAAGGCTACAAAATGTTTCTGAAAGAATATAAAGAAAACCTAGTAAATGTAAAGATATCCTGAGTTCATGGATTGGAATGCTTAATATTTTTAAGGTGATGATAATACCCAAAGTCATCTATATCTTCATTGTAATCTTATCAAAATCCCAGTGGCATTTTTTTTTTATAAAAGTAGAAGAACCCATCTTAAAATTCATATGAATTCTCAAAGGACTCCGTATACCCAGAACAATCTTGAAGAAGAACAGAGTTGAAGAACTCACACTTTCTAATTATAAAGCCTACTACAAATCTAAAGGAATCAAAACAGTGTGGTATGACATAAAGATAGTTATATAGACCAATGAAATAGAATAGAGAGCCCCCAGATAAACCTTCACATGTATGGTCTATTGATGTTCAACAAGATTGCCAAGTCTATCCACTTGAAGAAGGGACAGTGTTCAGCAAACGGTGCTGGGAAAACTGGATATCTGTATGCAAAAGAAGGAAGTTGGATCTTATAAACTCAAAATGTAACTAAGACATAAATTGAGAACAAAAACTTTAGAACTTAGAACATGTAGGGAAATCTTTATGACACTGGATTTGGCAATGATTTTTTGGATACGACACCAAAAGTTAAAGGCAAAAAACAAAAGATTTCATTGAAAGTAGACACTTTTGTGCATTAAAGGATATTATCAAGAGAGTGAAAAGATAACCCAATAATGGGAGAAAGTACTTGCAAATCATGTATCTTATATGGGATTAATTTCCGAAGTAAAGAACTACTACACCCCAAAACAATAAAACGAGATAATTCACAAGTGGGCAAAGAATTTGAATGGACATTTCCCCAAAGAAGTTATTCAGATGGCCAATAAGCATATGAAGAGAAGCTAATTTATCCATTATTGAAAGTAGTGTATTAAAATCTAATTATTATTGTAGAGCTGTCTGTTTCTCCTTTTGATTCTATCAGCATTAATGTAATTTGGGGGCTGCTTTGCTTGGTGCATCTGTATGTTTTTTCAGGCTTTTTGAGATAATGATTGACAAATATAAGTTGTATACATTTAAGGTACATAATTTGATGTTTTGATATATGTATACATTGTGAAATGTTTACCACAATCAAGCTAATTAACATATCCATCATTTCACATAATTACTCTTTTTTTGGAATTGAGAACCCTTGAAATCTATTGCCAGCAAATTTCAAGTGTATAATATATTATTATTAACTGTAGTCACCATGCTGTGAATTAGTTCTTTAGAACTTACTTTCCAACTGAAAATTTATACATTTTCCTCTGTATCTTTCCCTTTCCCCGTCCCTCAGCCTCTTGTAACCATAACACAACTGTTTCTCAGAATTCAGCTTTTGTTTTCAAAAAGACTCTGCATATAAGTGACATAATGAGGTATATGTCTTTCTGTGTCAGACTTTTCTACATGTAGCATAAGGTTTTCTAGTTTCATCTGTGTTGTCACACAGTGTAGGATTTCCTTCTGTTTGTGGCCGCATAATATTTCATTGTGTTTGTGTAGTATATATGTACACATGTGTGTATACCTGTGCATATATCACATTTTCATTATCCAAGTGCAGATGTACACATACATGGTTTTTGTATCTTGGCTACTGCTCATCGTGCTGCAGTGAACATGGGAATGCAGGTGTCTTTTTGAGATCAAGATTTTATTTCCGTTGGATATACATGAGTGGGACTGTTAAGTCATATGGTAGTTCTATTTTTAATATTTTGAGGAACTTTTATACTTTTTGCCATAAGGACTGTACCGATTTACATGCCCACAACTATTTCACAAGGCTGTCCTTCTCTCCATATTCTTACCAGTTCTTACCTTTTGACTTTTTGATAACAGCCATCCTAACAGTGTTGGACTTATCTCATTTTGGTTTTGATTTTCATTTCTTAGATGATTAGAAATGTTGATCATTTTTTCATATACCCATTGGCCTTTGTATATATCCTTGGGAAAAATGTTTGTTTAGGATTTTGCTTATTTTTTAATCAGGTTATTTTTATTGTTTTTATTGTTACTGAGTTGTATGAGTTCTTTATATATTTTGGATAATAACATCATATCACATATGTGGTTTACAAATATTTTCTCCCATTCTGCAGATTGCTTTTCTTTTTTCTTTTTTTAAGGCATTTTAGTTTATTAGACATAGAGCCTTTCTTGCTTACAGGGGGATTTTCAAAATATAAAAATCATATTATATGTTATATTGGGTTTCTTAGACCCATTATTTTATTTTATTTTTTTTGTAATTTTATTTTATTTTTTTTTCAGTGTTCCAAGATTCATTTTTTGTGCACCAGACCCAGTGCTCCATGCAATACGTGCCCTCCTTAATACCCACCACCAGGCTCACCCAATCCCCCATTCTCCTCCCTTTCAAAATCCTGTTTGTTTCTCAGAGTCCACATTCTCTCATGGTTTGTTGTCCACTCCGATATCTCCCAGCTCCCTTCTCCCCATCTCCCCATGTTTTCCGTGTTATTCCTTATGCTCCACAAGTAAGTGAAACCATATAATTGACTCTCTCTGCTTGACTTATTTCACTCAGTATAATCTCCTCTATCCCATCCATGTTGATAGAAAAGTTGGGTATTCATCCTTTCTGATGGAGGCATAATACTCCATTGTATATACAGACCGTATCTTCTTAATCCATTTGTCTGTTGAAGGGCATCTTGGTTCTTTCCACAGTTTGGCGACTGTGGCCATTGCTGCTGTGAACATTGGGGTACAGATGGCCCTTCTTTTCACCACATTTGTATCTTTGGGGTAAATGCCCACTAGTGCAATTGTAGGGTCATAGGGTAGCTCTATATTTAATTTCTTAAGGAATCTCCATACTGTTTTCTAAAGTGGCTGCACCAACTTGCATTCCCACCAACAGTGTAAGAGGGTTCCCCTTTCTCCACATCCTCTCCAACACTTGTTGTTTACTGTCTTGTTAATTTTGGCCATTCTAACTGGTGTAAGGTGGTATCTCAATGTGGTTTTGATTTGAATCTCCCTGATGGCTAATGATGATGAACATTTATTCATGTGTTTGTTAGCCATTTGTAGGTCTTCTTTGGAGAAGTGTCTGTTCATGTCTTCTGCCAATTTTTTGATGTGATTATCTGTTTTGTGAGTGTTGAGTTTGAGGAGTTTATAGATCTTGGATATCAGCCCTCTGTCTGTAGTGTCATTTGCAAATTGCAGATTGCTTTTCATTTTGTTGATTATATCCTTTGGTGTGCAAAAACTTTTTTAGTCTGACATAATCCCAGATGTTTATTTTTGCATTTATTGCCTATAGCTTTTGGTGTCAAATCCAAAAAATTATTGCCAAAATCAGCATCAAGGAGTTTTTCTTCTATTTTCTTTTAATATGATTGTTAGTGGATTCATATCCTGTGTTTTATTTTTTGAGTTGATTTTTGTGTGTGGTGTTAGATAAGGTATAAGATAAGGATCCAGTTTTATTCTTTGCATATTTCAGCTTTCCTGTAATTTATCAACGAGACCATCCTTTTCCCATTGTGTACTCTTTGCACATTTGTTGAAAATTAGTTGACTAAGGGGTGCCTGAGTGGCTCAGCAGGTTAAAGCCTCTGCCTTCGGTCAGATCAATATCTCAGGGTCCTGGGATTGAGCCCCACATTGGGCTCCCTGTTCAGCAGGGAGCCTGCTTCCCCGCCCCCCTGCCTGCCTTTCTGCCTACTTGTGATCTCTGTCTGTCGAATAAATAAATAAAATCTTAAAAAGAAAAAAAAAGACAATTAGTTGACTATATTTCAGGGTTCTTGATTCACTTCTTTTGGTCCTTTGGTGATTCAGTTCCAGTATCTGTTTTTATGCCAATACTATATCCGTCTGATTACTATAGCTTCGTAGCACAGTTTGAAGTCTGGAAGGAAGTGTGATTCCTCCAGCTTTACTCTTGTTGCTCAAGATGACTTCAGCTATTCTGGGTCTTTTGTGGTTGCATGTAAATTTCAGGAATTTTATTTTATTTTTGTGAAAAATGCCACTGGAATATTGATAGGGGTTGTTATAATCTGTAAATTGCTTTGGGTAGAATGGACATTTTAACAATATCAGTTCTTACCAGTTGATTGTATCTTCTTCAGTTTCTTTCAACAATGTGCTACTGTTTTCACTGTACAGATCTTTTACCTCCTTTGTTAAATTTATTCCTAAGTATTTTACTCTTTTTTGATGCTATTATAAGCAGGATTTTGTTTTTTTTAAGATTTTATTTGTTTATTTGAGGGAGAGTGAGAAGAGAGCAGGGTGCACAAGTTGGGGGAGGAGGTGCAGATGGAGAAGCAGGATCCCCACCAAGCAGGGAGCCCAATGGGGAGCTCAATCCCAGGACTCCAGGATCATGAGCTGAGCCAAAGGCAGGTGCTCAACCCACTGAACCACCTAGTCACCCCTGTGAACAGGATTTTTAAACTTTTTTCAGATATTTCACTATTAATATATCGAATTGCAACCAAATTTTGTGTGTTGATTTAGTGTCCTGCAGTCTTACTGAATTCATTTATTAGTTTTAATGTTTTTTGATAGAATTTATAGGGTTTTTTGGTTGTTTTATTTTTACTTTAAGTTCATGTCATCTACAAAGAGATATGTTTTATTTTTTCCTTTCCGAGTTCAGTGCCTTTTATTTCTTTTTCTGGCTTTATTGTTCTGGCTAGGACTTCCAGTACTGTAATGAATAAAAATGACAAGAGGTGTTCTCTTTTCTAGTTTCTGATCTTAGAGAAAGGCTTTCAGCTTTTCATTGTTGAGTATGATGTTAGCTCTGTGTTTTTCACATATGGCTTTCATTGTGTTAAGGTACATTTCTTTTAGGGGTGCCTGGGTGGCTCAGTGGGTTAAGCCTCTGCCTTCAGCTTGGGTCATGATCTCAGGATTCTGGGATTGAGCCCCGCATCAGGCTCTCTGCTCAGCTGGGAGCCTGCTCACTCCCTGTCTCTCTGCCTGCCTCTCTGCCTACTTGTGATCTCTGTCTGTCAAATAAATAAATAAAATCTTTAAAAAAAAAAGATACATTTCTTCTATACTTAATTTGTTGAACATCTTTATGATGAAAGAATATTGAATTTTTTTCAAATACTTTCTATGCCTCTGTCGAGGTGATCATATGGTTTTTTGTTTCATCCCATTATTATAGTGTATCCCATTATTGATTCTATATGTTGAACCGTCCTTGTATCAAATTCCTCTTGATCATGGCCTTTTAATGTGCTGTAGAATTTGGTTTACTAATATTTTATTAAGAAATTTTACATGCATGTTCATTACGGGTATTGGCTTAGAACTTTCTTTTCTTGTAATGTCCTTATCTGGCTTTGTTTTCAGTATAATGATACTTTCATAAAATAAATTTGGGAGTATTCCCTCTTCTTCATTTTTATGGAATTTGAGTAGGGTTGGTGTTAATTCTTCTTTAAATGTTTGACAAAATTCAGCACCAAAGTCATTAGGCACAGGCCTTTTCTTTTTTAGAACAGTTTTGATTATGGATTCAATCTCCTTGTTATATTCAAATTTTTTATTTTCTCACAGTTCAGTCTTGGTAAGCATAGGTTTCTAAGAACTTATTCGTATCTTCTAGGTTATCCAGTCTGTTGACATATTATTGTTGGTAGTATAGTCTCTTGTGAGCCTTTGTATTTCTGTGCTATCACTTATAATGTCTCTTTAATTTATAATTATATTTGAGTTTCTCTCTTTTTTCATTGTCTAGCTAATGGTTTTTCAATTTTGTTTATCTTTTCAAAAAGAAAACACCTCTTAGTGGTTGTTTTTCTTTATTTCATTCATTTATGATCTATTTCATTTATTTCCATTTCATTTATTTTTTGATTTTCTTTCTTTCTTTCTGCTACCTTTGGTCTTAGTTTTTTCTTTTCCTAGTTCCTTTAAATGAAAAGATAGGTTGTTTATTGGAGATCCTTCTTCTTTAATATAGGCATTTGTCACTATAAACTTTTCTCTAAGCTATTTTTGTTGCATCTTACAAGTTTTGTTATATTTTACTTCCAGGTTTTTTTTTTCAAGATATTTTTTGATTTTGCTTTTGATTTGTTTTCAGACCTATTGGTTGTTCAGGAGTATATTATTTAATTTACACATATTTATGAATTTTCCAGTTTACTTGCTGTTACTGATTTTTAGTGTCATACCATTTGGAAAAGATAGTTGGCATGATTACAGTCTTCTTAAATTTTCTGATACATATTTTGTGACATAACCTTTGATCTGTCCTGGAGAATGTTTCATGTGCATTTAGGAAGAACATGTAATCTGCTGTCGGAGTGTTTTGTGTGTGTCTGTTAGATCCTTTTCTCTTAAAATATAGTTTAAGTCTAATGTTTCATTATTGATTTTCTTTCTCTCCATGTTAAGAGTGGGTATTAACATCTCTCATTGCAGTTGTATTGCTCTTTATTTCTCCTTTTGTTTTTGTAGATACTTGCCTAATGTATTTTGGTGCTCCAATGTTGAGTGCATAAATATTTACAATTGTTATATCTTCTTCATTAATTGATCCCTTTGTCTTTATGTAATGACCTTTGTCTGTTGTGACAGTTTTTGACTTAAGCTTTATTTTGTCTGATGGAAGTACAGTCATCTCTCTTGTCTTTTGGTTTCTATTTGCAAGGAATATTTTTCCCCTGTTCCTTCAGCTTTATTGTATATATCTTTTCACTTTTAGTCCTTAAGCTAAAATGAGCATCTTTTAGGCACCTTGTAGTTGAATCTAGCTTTTTATTCATTTAGCCACTCTGTTACTTTAATGGGAAATTTAAGCCTTTTACATTTAAAATAATTACAGCTAGAGGCTGGGAAGATAGTGGAGTAGGAGGACTCTAAGCTTACCTAGTCTCTGAGATACAGCTAGATAACACATCACTGTCAACAACCCAGAAAATGACCTGAAGACTGGCAGAACAAATGCCACAACTAAAGGCAGAGAAGAGGCTACAGCAAAGAAGATAGGAAGAGCAGAGATGCAGTGGGAGCTAAATAGATGTGTGGGCTGTCTGTGGGAGAAAGGCATCTGTGGGTGCTGAAAAGGAAGAGATACAGACTCTCATACCAGGGAGTTCACACGGCGAAGCTAAATCCCCTTTACATTGGGCTTGGAAAACAAAAACTTTGTGAGTTCTTACAACCAGTGGGACTTAAAGCCTGCAATTTAAAAAATTAGTGGGTTTAGCTCTGGGAGAGCTGAAGGGCAATAGGACTTGAGTCCCTGCCCTTGAAGAGATAGCACAACCAAAAAGCCCACAGACATACAGCATGGAAACAGTTTGAAAAACAGGCCTGGGGCATAGGGGAGGGAGAGTTATTTACTAATCTTAGAGTGTGTCATAGAGGGACAGAGATTGCTGGGCAATTCCTCCAGGAACAAGGCAGCTGGTAGGTGCCACTTCACTCTCCCATTCCTGAGATACACACAGTGGCCACCTGTGGGAACCAGCAAGCATTTGCTACCTAGCTTCAGTCCCTCAGGGAATCTGCCCTTTCCCGTCATGCTTGCCTCAGTCCCACCACTGTGGGTTCTCTCCCCTAGAGGATCACCACATACTTTGCCAGCAGTGTGTCTTTGACCTGTATGCAAGGCCTTGGTTTAGGTGGTGGCAGAAGTGGTGGTGGGCCCCCTTCTGCAGAAGAATGGGTATATGTTGTTAAAATTGTGAGCCCCACACAAAGTGCGATCCCCTCCACCCCAGCTGGCCTTGGTTCAGCACTAGCAGCAAGTCTCATTTTACAAGCAGTTTGGCTGGCATCTTGTTAAAACTGCATGCCTTGCCTGGCCACCAGGTCTGGGGGTGAGGGGGTTCATGTCCCCTGTTGCTGATGCACAAACCTTGCAGGCACTGTGTGATTAGTCCCCTCCAGTATGCTATTGGCCAAAACCCATTCAAACCAGCGCCATAAGCCTGAAAAGTGTGCAGGCAGCTTCCAAAGTGGCCAGCACCACATCAAAGTGACTCCTGTCCTTGGGAGAGGGGAATAGACCACCCACACCAGTCAGACTTCAGTCCCAGCAGTAGGCTGGGGACAGATAGTTGGTCCAATTGCAGTGACCACCCACCAACAAAAACATCTCAGGGGACAACACACAGTGTGCCCTACAGTTTGGTGCTACTTGGCAGATGCGTGGTCTGATGAAACTCATGCCCAAGAAGGCCCCAGATTGGTCCACTGACACCACAGAGAGCAGACATTTCCGACAACAGGCAAAGGAGAGCCACAGCAGCTGACTGGACTGAAGGAAAAAGCAGCCCAGCAGCCACAACAGTGGGGTACATGCAACACACATAGCAGACACCCTCGAAGTGCCAGATTCCAGTAAGCATGGAACATTGCACTGCAGGGCACGATAAGATCTCTTCATGAGGCCATTACTTTCAGGAGCAGGGGATATAGCTGACTTTTCTAACACAGAACAGACACACAGAGTTAGACACAAGAGACAGAGGAATATGTCCCAAATGAAACAATAGGTCAAACCACAATAAGAAATCTAAGTAAAATGGAGATAAATAATGTGCCTGATAGAGAATTTAAAATAAATGTCATAGTGGTACTCACTGGACTTGAGAAAAGAGTGGAAGACATCAGTGAGCCTTTAACAAAGACATATAGAAGAACCAATTAGAGATGAAGAACACAATAAGTGAAATTAAAAATATACTAGATGGGGGGCACCTGGGTGGCTCATTGGGTTAAAGCCTCTGCCTTTGGCTCAGGTCATGATCCCAGGGTCCTGTGATCTCGCCCCACATTGGGTTCTGTGCTCAGCAGGGAGCCTGCTTCCTCTTCTCTCTCTGCCTGCCTCTCTGCCTACTTGTAATCTCTGTCTGTCCAATAAATAAATAAAATCTTTTTTAAAAAGATGCTTAAAAAATAAAAATACACTAGATGGAATAAAGAGCAGACTAAAGGAAGGAGAAAATGAATCAGCAACCTAGAGGACAGAGTAATGGAAAGTAACAAGCTGAACAGGTAAAAGGAAAAAAAAAATTAAGCACAATGCAAATAGATTTAGGGAACTCAGTGACTCTATCAAGCAAAAGAGCATTTGCATTACAGGGACCTAAGAAGAAGAGAAAAGTGGGCAGAAAATTTATTTGAAGACATAATAGCTGAAAATTTCTTGCATCTGTGGAAGCAGACAGAACTCCAGATTCAGGAGGTACAGAGATCCCCCAACAAAATCACCCCATGGAGGTCCACACCCTAGTAATTAAAATAGCAAAAAGTAGTGATAAAGAGAGAATTTTAAAAGCAGCAAGAGAAAAGAAGACTGATACATACAAAGGAAACCCCATAAGCCTACTAGGGGATTTTTCAGCAGCAACTTTGCAGGCCAGAAGGAAGTGGTATGATATATTCAAAGTGATGAAAGGAAAAAACTGCAGCCAAGAATATGCTATCCAGCAAGGCTGTCATTCAGAATAAGAAAGAGTTTGCTGGACAAAGAAAAGCTACAGGAGTTTGTGACCCCTAACCTGGACCTATAGGAAATGTTAAAAGGGAACGCTTTCAGTGGAAGGAAAAGATCATAAGTAAGAGTAAGAAAAGTAGGAAGCACAAAAGCAGTAAAAATAAGTATACATGTAAAAATCAGTCAAGGGTTTCACAGAATAAAAGGATGTGAAATATGACAACCACATACCTAAGTCATGGAGCGAGGGGAGAGGAGTAAGGAATGAGTTCAAACTTAAGTGTCCCATCCACTTAATATAGCCTGCTGTATGCAGAAGATATTATATACAAACCTAATGGTAACAAAAAACCAAAAATCAATAATAGACATGGAAAAAGTCAAGAGAAAGGAATCTAAGTATATCACTAAAGAGAACCAACAAACTGTGAGAGAAGCAAGAGAATAACAGAGAACTACAAAGACAATCACAAAGCAAGTAACAAAATGGCAATAAATACACACGTATGTGTGCTATTTATATGCTGCCTATGAGAGACTCATTTAAGACCTCCCGACACATACAGATTGGAAGTTAGGGGGTGGAGAAACATTTATTATGCAAGTGGATGTGAAAAAAAAAAGCCAAGATAGGAATACTTTTATCAAGCAAAATGAGGACTTTAAAACAAACACAATAATGAGACAAAGAAGGAAACTATACAAAAATGAAGGGGACAAGAAGATACAACAAATTTAAACATTTATGTATCCAATATGGGAGCATCCAATACATAAAACAGTTAATACAAATGTAAAAAAAGCTAATTGATAGCCATATGATAATAGTGGGGATCTTTAACATCCCATTTACATCAGTGGACAGATTCTCTAAACATAAAACCAACAAAAAAACAGTTTTTTTTTTTTAATGACACACTGAACCAGATGGAGTTAACAGATATATTCAGAACATTCCATCCTAAAATAGCAGAGAATACATGTTCTTTTCAAGTGGACACAGAACATTCTCCAGAATAAATCACATATTAGACCACAAAATAAGTCTCCAACAAATTCAGAAAGATCAGTCACATTGTGCATGTTTTTTTGACTGCAGTGCTATGATTGATACTAGAAATCAACCACAGGAAAAAATCTGGAAAGAGCACAGATACATGGAGGTTAAATAATAGACTACTAAACAATGAGTGGGTCAACCAAGAAATCAAAGAAGAAATCAAAATTACCTGGAGAGAAATGAAAGTGAAAATACAATGGCTCAAAATCTTTGGGATTCAGCAAAAGCTGTTCTGAGGGGTAAGTGTTTAGCATACAGGCCTACCTCAAGAAGCAAGAAAAATCTTAAACGAACAACCTTTCACCTTAATCAACTAGAAAAAGAACAAACAAAACAGCAAAAGGAAGGAAATAATAAAGATTTGAGCAGAAATAAATGATATGGAAACTAAAAAATAGAGTAGAATAGATCAATGAAGCCATTAGGTGGTTCTTTGAAAAGATCAACAAAGTTAATAATCCTCTGACCAGACTCACCAAAAATAAGAGAGGACTTCAAGTAAACAAAATCAGAAATGTTAGTGGAGAAATAACAACTGACACTACAGAGATGCAAATAATTACAAGGGAATATTATGAAAAATGATATGCCAACAAGTTGGATACCCTAGAAATGAGTGAATTCCTAGAAATGAGTGAAATACATAACCTACCAAAACCAAAGCAGGAATTGAAGCAGGAAGAAAAAGAAAATTTGAACAGACCAATTACCAGCAATGAAATTGAATCAGTAATTAAAAAACAAGCGAACAAACAAAAAACCCTTCCCAACAACATAAGTCCAGGCCCAGACAGCTTTACAGGTGAATTGTATAAACATTTAAAGAAGAGTGAATACCTGTTCTTCTCAAACTTTCCCAAAAAGTGGAAAAGGAAGTACATCTTCCAAATATCCATGAAGTCAGCATTACCTTGATACCAAAACTAGAAAATTTTAACACCACAAAAAAGAGGGAAACTACAAGTTTATATCTCTGATGAATATAGATATGAAAATTCTCACCAAAATATTAGCAAACTGAATGCAACAATACATTAAGAAGTTACTCACCACAATTAAGCGGGGTTTATTCCTGGGGTGCAAGAGTGGTTCAATATTTGCAAGTCAATCAAAGTGATACATCAATAAGAGAAGGGATAAAAACCGTATGATCATTTCAATAGATGCAGAAGAGGCATTTGACAGAGTAGGTTTAGAGGGAACATACCTCTCATAATGAAGGTCATATGTGAAAAGCCACAGTGAACATCTTCAGTGGGGGAAAAACAGAGCTTTTCCTTTAAAGAACAAGACAGGGATGTCCACTTTCCCTACTTTTATTCAACATAGTACTGAAAGTTCTAGCCATAGTGACCAATAAATCAGATAACAAAAAATTAAAGGCATTGAAATTTGTAAGGAAGAGGTAAAACTTTCACTCTTTGAGATGAAAGAGTGAAAATACTAATAGAACTAATCAATGAATTCATTAAAGTTGCAGAATACAAGATCAATGTACAGAAATCTGTTGAATTTCTACACAGTAATAATGAAGCAACAGAAAGAGAAAATAAGAAAACAATCCCATTTACAGTTGCACCAAAGATAACAAAATACCTTGGAATAAACTTAACCAAGGAAGTGAAAGACCTATACTCTGGAAGACTATAAAACATTGATGAAAGAAATTGATGACAAAACAAAGAATGGAAAGACATTTCATGCTCATGTATTGAAAGAAAAAATACTTTAAAATGTATATAGTACTAGAAAGATTATAAATATTTAATGCAAATCCTATCAAAATACCAACAGCATTTTTCACAGAACTAGCACAAACAAGTTTAAAGTTTGTGTGAAACTGCCAAAGACACTGAATAACCAAAGCAATCTTAGAAAAAACTGAAAGTATCACAATTCCACACTTCAGGCTCTACTAATCAAAACAGTATAGTACTGGTACAAAAAGAGACACAAAGATCAATGGAACAGAATAGAAAGTCCAGAAATAAACCCACAATTATGTGGTCAAGTACTCTTCAGTGAAGATGGCAAGAATAGGCAATGGGGGAAAAAAAGTCCCTTCAACAGATTGGTTTGGGAACACTGGACAGCTACAGGGAAAGAATGAAACTGGACCACTTCCTTTCATCATACAGAAACACAAATGTAAGATGAATTAAGGACCTAAATGTGAGACCTGAAACCATAAAAATCCTTGAAGAGAGCACAAGTAGTTATTTCTCTGACATCAGCTGTAACAACATCTTTCTTGATATGTATCTGGAGGCAAGGAAAACAAAATAAAAAATAAGATACTGGGAATATATAAAAATTTTGCACAGCAAAATTTTGCAAAGCAAAGGAAACAACCAACAATACTAAAAGACAGTCTACTGAATAGGAGAAAATATTTGCAAATGACATATCCAATAAAGTGTTAGTATTCAGAATATATACAGAACTAACAGAACTCAGCACCAAAAGCCCCAAGTAATCTAGTTAAAAATAGAAGACATGAACAGAGATTTCTTCAAAGACGACATCCAGATGGCCAACAGATATATGGAAATATGCTCAGCATCACTCATCAGCAGGGAAATGCAAATCAAATGCGTAATATCACTTCACATCTGTCAGAATGGCTAACATAAAAAACTGAAGAAATAAGTGTTGACAAGGATGTGGAGAAAAAAGAACCTGTCTGTACTGGTGGTGGGAATACAAATTGGTACAGCATTGGGGAAGACAGTATGGAGGTTCCTCAAAAAATTAAAAATAGATCTAACCTATGATCCACTAATCACAGTCCTGGGTATTTATTCAAAGAATATGAAAACACTAATTTGAAGGGATATGTTCACCCCCATATTTATTGCAGCATTATTTACAATGGCCAAATTATGGAAGCAGCCCATGTCCATCTATAGATGAATGGATAAAGAAGGTGTGGTGTATACAATGGAATATAATTCAGCCATAAAAAAGATGAAATCTTGCCATTGGCAACAACATGGATTTATCTAGACAGTATAATGCTAAGTGAAGAAATCCCTTTAATGAAGATGGTGCCAAAGGCCAAGAAGGAAGCCCCTCCCAAAGCTGAAGCCAAAACAGAAGCTTTGATGGCCAAGACAGCAGTGCTGAAGGGTGTCCACAGTCATACAAAAGAAGATCCACACATTGCCTACATTCCAATGACCCAAGACACTCCATCTCCAAAGGCAGCCCAAATATCCTCGAAAGAATGCCCACAGGAGAAACAAGCTTGATCACTCTGCAGTCATCAAGTTCCCCCTGCCTACTGAGTCAGCCATGAAGAAAATAGAAGACAACAATAATTTGTGTTCATTGTAGATGTCAAGACCAACAAGCACCAGATCAAATAGGCTTTGAAGAAGCTCTAGGACATTGAAGTGGCCAAGATCAACACCTTGTGGAGAGCAAGGCTGGCTTCTGTGATGCTTTGGTTATTGCCAACAAAATTGGAATAGTCTAAACTGAGTCCAGCAGCCTAAATCTAATTTCCTTCACCATAAAAAAATAATGCTAAGTGAAATAAGCCAGTCATAGACAAATAGCATATGATTTCACTCATACCTGGAACTTAAGAAACAGACAAAAGAACAAGGAGTGGGGAAAGAAAAGAGAGACAAAGCAAAAACAAGTTCTTAACAAGAGAACAAATTAATGGTTGCAAGGAGTGAGGTGTGGGTGGTTGGTTGAAAAGGTGAAAGGGATTAAGAGTCCACTTGTCTTTTGGGTTTTCCATATAAAGAATCATGTCATCTGCAAAGAGAGAGAGTTTGACTTCTTCATTGCCAATTTGGATACCTTTTATTTCTGTTTGTTGTCTGATTGCTGTTGCTAGGACTTCTAATACTATGTTGAACAAGAGTGGTGAGAGTGGGCATCCTTGTCTTGTTCCTGATCTCAACGGAAGTCTGCAAGCTTTTCCCATTGAGGATGATATTTGCTGTGGTCTTTCATAGATAGATTTTATGAAGTTCAGGAATGTTCCCTCTATCCCTATACTTTGAAGCATTTTAATTAGGAACGGATGCTGGATTTTGTCAAATGCTTTTTCTGCATCAATTGAGAGGACCATGTGGTTCTTCTCTCTTCCCATATTAATTTGTTCTAACCCATTGATTGATTTGCGAATGGTGAACATATCCTTGTAGCCCAGGGATGAATCCCACCTGGTCATGGTGGATGATCTCTTTAATGTGCTGTTGGATCCTGTTTGCTAGGATCTTGTTTATAGCAGCAATGGCCACGGTTGCCAAACTGTGGAATGAACCAAGATACCCTTCAATGGACGAATGGATAAGGAAGATGTGGTCCATATACACTACGGAGTATTATGCCTCCATCAGAACAGATGAATACCCAACTTTTGTAGCAACATGGACGGGACTGGAAGAGATGATGCTGAGTGAAATAAGTCAAGCAGAGAGAGTCAATTATCATATGGTTTCACTTATTTGTGGAGCATAACAAATAGCATGGAGGACATGGGGAGTTAGAGAGGAGAAGGGAGTTGGGGGATATTGGAAGGGGAGGTGAACCATGAGAGATTATGGACTCTGAAAAACAATCTGAGGGGTTTGAAGTGGCGGGGGTGGGGGAGGTGGGAGGTTGGGGTACCAGGTGGTGGGTATTATAGAGGGCACGGATTGCATGGAGCACTGGGTGTGGTGCAAAAATAATGAATACTGTTATGCTGAAAATAAATAAAAAAGAAAAAAGAGTCCACTTGTCTTCATGAGCACTGAGTAATATATAGAATTGTTGAATCACTGTATTGTACATCTGAAATTAATATAACACTGTATGTTAACTATACTGGAATTAAAATAATCTTGTGAGTGAAATAAATGAACAGTTAGACTTGAGAATTTAATCCCTTGGTTAGTGAACTGGGAATAGGACATAAGGATGAGGAATGAAGTAGTTAGAAGGGAGGAGGGGTGAGACTGTCTTGCATATCTCTAAGAGAATCATTTGCCCTGGCTGGTTTTAACTGGACATTCGTCCATACATAGAAGAGTAGAAACCTTAACTACTCTCATTCAGCCTTAATTTTTAAAAAGCCTAAAATTAAAAACTGACTTGCAAATTATAGTAGTACTAAATGAGAAACTTTAAGGGGAAAAGATTAATGACAAAGAGTTTTGCTAATTTAAAGCATGAAGGGTACTTTTACTTTGTTTTTGTAATGAAGTGTATTTAACTGTCAAGCCACAACATATAGAGAACAGTAGATAGGAAGGTTAAAGATTTATCTTAAATTTGTATCTCTACTAATTATTTTATTATGAAATTGATTTCTGACTAGATTGTAAGTAGTTCTGTGATACTCTGCTTCGTCTGCTTCGATATTCTGACATCGTCTTTGAAATAATTGCAGTTTCTGTTAAGCTTGTTTTAGGAGACTACATTTGTTTAGAACGTTTCATACAGAAAACTGTTCACTTTTTAAGGTTATGAACTGTTTCTCATGGGTATAGAATTTGCTCATTAAGCTTATAGCATTGATCTCATTGACTTTAACCTTACAGATTTTGTTCTAAATAAAGCAACCAATCCAAAAAAATAATTATTGATAGTTCAGAACATTTTGTTAATTGTTCAGTTTGATCCATATTTCCTTTGTTATCTTCTTACTCTTGCTATCTTTGTTGATGATTTACTGAGTAGTTGTGGCCTTATACTTTGTTTCCTTTCTTCTACTTTTTCTTTGTGATTACTATGAAGTTTACATAAAATATCATATGATATCCCGCTTTGAGCTGATATGAACCTAAGTTGGATTGCATAGAAAAACTGGTTTTCTTCAGTTCACATTTTAGGTTATTGTTATTACAACTTACATCTTTTTATATTTGGTATCTATTTAAAGGCTATTGTAGCTATAGTCATTTATTGTTGTCTTTCAGCTTTTATACTAGAGTTTAAAGTGATTTACAGGTACGCCTGGGTGGCTCAGTGGGTTAAGCCTCTGCCTTCAGCTCAAGTCATGATCTCAGGGTCCTGGGATCGAGCCCCTCATTGGGCTCTCTGCTCAGCAGGGAGCCTGTTCCTCCCCCCTCTCTCTCTGTGTCTGCCTCTCTGCCTACTTGTGACCTCGTCTATCAAATAAATGAATAAAATTTTTTAAAAAAAGTGATTTACATACCACTTTCAGTAAGAGAGATTTTGAATTTATGCATTTAGCTTTATTCTTAAATTTTATATGTTTATGTTTTTACTTTGTTTACTAGTATCTTTTCATTTCAGCTTGAAGAACTCTCTTTAGAATTTCTTGTAATGCAGTTATAGCAGTGATCTCCCTCTGCTGTTATTTGTCTGGGAAAGCATCTCTCCTTCATTTCTTATGGGCAGCTTACCGTGTATAGTAGAATTGTTTGTCCGTTTTCTTCTTTCAGTACTTTGAATATATCATCGTAGTCTCTCGTGGTCTGCAAAATTTATGCTGAAAAATCTTATAATGCTATGGGGATTCCTTTGTACACGAAAGTCTCTTTTCTCTTGCTGCTGTTGAAATTCTTTTTGCTTGATTTTTGACTGATTATAGTATGTCACGGTCAAATCCTCTTTGGGTTCAATACGTTAGGTGATGTTTGAGCTTCACACAACTGGATATCCATATCTCTTCTCAAATTGGGAAGAGATCAGATAAATTTTTTCCCCTTTTCCTCCTTCTCTTGGGACTCCAGTAGTGCATGTATTGTTACACTTAATATATCCTGTAAATTCTGTAGTCCTTCTTCATTCTTTTTCCATTTCTTTTTCTTTTTGCTTTTCTGACTAATTTCAAAATACCTATGTCTTTAAGCTCATTGATTATTTCTTCTGCTTTGAGATTGAGTCTGTTGTTGCTGTTCTCTATTGAATTTTTCAGTGCAGTCATTATATTCTTTAGCTCTGTGCTTTCTGGGTTTTTAGAAAATCATTTCTACGTCTTAAACTTCCCATTTTGTTCAAGTAATGCTTCTCTAAGTTTGTTTAGTTGTCTGTCTCTGTCTCTGTCTCTCTCTCTCTCTTTTTTTTTTTTTTTTTTTGGTACTTCACTAAATTTCTTTAAGATGATTATTCTGATTTTAAAAAGATGATTATTCTGGATTTTTTGTCTATTACCTCCTAGATCTTTCTTTTTGGGGGTCCCTTATTAAATATTTATTCCATAGGTGATGTCATGTTTCCCTGATTTGTCATGATCGTTATGTTCTTGCACTGTGTCTGCACATTGGTGGAAGTGGTGTCTGCTTCCAGTTTTTATAGGTTCATTTAACAGGAGAAGACTTTGAGCAGTCACCATGGCTGGTGAGTTTGAAAGGGCCAGCTGGTTGCATCTGTACATAGTGTTTGCTGCTGGGGTCTCTGATAGATGAAACCCCCGCACATCTTTTGAGGTCAGGTGGATTGCTGGCTTGGCTCTGTCATCAGGTAGGACCACTTGCAGGGCTGTGATTGCACATAGGTGCAGGCTGGGTTCAGTAATCATCCTTGGTTAGTTGTGCCACACTTGGTACTGAATGGCCAGGTCATGCCAAACTGGGGTTTATATTTTGGTGGGTCTGCAGGCTGGGCCCTATGACTAAGGGAGGCTAAAGGCTATCTGTGCTTTTGGGCAGGGACACAGGCTGGTCTCTGTGATGATGGAGGATATGCACATCTTTTGCTGTATTTGGGCATGGTAACTGGTGGGATTTTCTCCCTGGTCAGGGATTCTGGCTGTGGCTCATCAAGAGTGTTCACTGACTGGTTTCCTAGGGTGGGCAGGGTCACAGGCTGTGTCTTGCATCTGAGTGCTGCTGCCTGGAGGCCAGGCCCTGCAGTCTGGTAAGATCACTGACTGCCCTCTCTAGTTGGCTGATCTCTTGATTGGAGACCCCAACCAGGCAAAACTGATGACTGTGTCCCCTGAGCTGACCTGCCTACCATTTTGGCTCTGAAGATGGGTAGAGGTGCAAGTGGGGCTTTCTTATCAGGCAAGGTTGCCAGCAGGGTCCTGTCCACTACCAATATTCGTTGACTAGTTTCTTTGTGCCCCATCCTCTTTCTTTGTTACAAAATGATCCCATGTGGTCTACCCCTGTCAATTCCTTCAGTGTTCCCTGTGAGGCAAGACAGAAATGGGCCTCCTGAAGTTCACCCCTCAGCACTGGGGATGCTAGATATCTCTCTAGGGCTCTTTTTTTTCCTAAAGAAAAACCATAGCCCTAGGGAATTCTTTTCAGTGTGTTGCTGTGCTGGCCTAGGAAAGGGGTGATGGCCATTACGAAACTACTCCTTTTTCCCTTCTAATATGACTTTTCTCAGTTTTTTGCTCTTAAGTGTTTGTGTTAGCCTCACCTCCCAAGTTCTAGGATTTTCACAAACAAATTCTTATGTGTTGATAGTTGCTAATGTCTGTTTTGGTGGGGAGAGGTGGTCTAGCGTTCACTGATTCTTCCGTCTTCTTGACATCACTATTCATATAATCTCTTTATGTCTTTCTCTCTTTCCTTCTGGGATTTTCACAATGTATGTTTTGGTCTTTTTGAATGTGTCCTGCTGGTTCCTGAGCAACATTTTACTTTTTAAAATTCCTTTCTCTTTCTGTTATTTGAACAGTATTCAGGTTTCTCCTGCTTTCTGAAACTTAGTGTTATACTACTTTGCTTTGATGTAGACCTAATGTTAGTACAGTAATGGCTATTTTGATAAAAGTGAAAATCCTTTTGGGATTTCTTTCTCTTAATGAAAACAGGTACTAACAGAGGTCTTTCATAAAAGTAAGGTGGTATAATGCAGACTTTTGGAAAGTAGAGGATACGCTTTGCTTCATACCATTTTGGCTTTTAAAAGGTTTCAAAGGAACGCTCTACCTTTGGATAGTGGGGGAAATCTGTATTTTGACTTACCCTATCTTTAAGTAAGCTGTTTCTTCTTCTTGCCCAAATCTGCTGTTGATCCCTTTAGTTAGAATTTTTATTCATTCCTCAAATTTGTTTTTTGTTCTCTTTTTTTCTTTTTTTTATTGATATTTTCATTTAATTATACATTGTTTTTCAGGTTTCCCTTAGTTCTTTGAGCTCTTTGAGTGTGTTTTATATAGTACATTTGAGATCTGTTAGGTCCTTATATTGCTTATATTGTTTCTTATTTTTTTTCTTGTGAATTATCCATATGTTCCTGTTTCTTTGTATATTTTGTGAATTTTGTTGTTGCGTACTTGACATTTGGATATTATAATGTGGTAACTATGGAAATCAGATTCTATCTCTTACCACAGGTATGCTGTTTTTGATCTTGAGGGCTGCAGTCTGTGTTTTTAGCGACTTTTCCAGGCTGTTTTTGAAAAGACTGTGTTCTGTGTCCTATGTGCTCACAGATGTCTCTTCTTTTACTTGTGTTCAGATAGTGTTTTGTTAGGGAATTCCTTGAATGCCCAGAACTAAAAATAAAAAATAAAGAAAATAAATAATAAGCCAGTCTTTGCACATTTCCTTTGTATTAAGAGACTCATTCAACAATTAACCAGGCTTTTTACAGCTCTGTCTTAGCCTGGAGGGTAGAGGTGAAAGCTTAAGAAATCTTTATGTCTTTTGTGCGTGTGTCCTACTCTAAACATATTCATGGCTTTCTAAATGCCCCACCATACACACATACTTTTGAATGCTCTCATTTCCCAAGGAACCTCTCTTCTCATCTCTTTCTCCTGGACGTTAAGCAATCTATATTATGTCTTAGCTATAATCTTTTGCTTCAGGTGACTGAAGACTTTTAGTTCACTTTGCAATATTTTAACGATGCTATTTTTTTAAAATCCCCCAGGGTGAATTCCAATTTAGGTGAAAAAGAAACGTATTCTTTGTGTCAGCCCTTCATGTAAATGCAAGGCAGATCAGAACAGACAAATACAGTAGTTTATTAATGATGTCTCTGCTCCTTCCAGACGCAAGGAGCAGAGGGCGCTAGGGCTGCTGTGGACAGGAGTGTTGCTGAGATGGGAAGGGAAGGAGCAAGTGTGGGTAACAATACCACGGAGCTCTCCTGCAAGTCAGAAGTCACCATTTTTCTTGATTCATTGTCTCATGCTGATTGTAAACTTTCTACTGTATTCTACATTACTAAGAAAGTTGCTTGTGAGAGTTACTGCTGGTTTTTCTGTGAAGGGAATGGAGTTTGGAGTTGCCCCCCACCCCAACCATTTTATTGAGACCGTTTGACTGTCCACACCATCTGACCATCCTCCCTTTCTGTTACGTCCACTCCACCTTTGCCTTTTGGGGGAAGTTTTTCCTTCTCTTCCTCACTCTCTCCTTCGCCCTAGTTCTTCTTAAGAAGGTTGATTTTATTTCTAGTCTTCATTTCTTCTGAATTTACGGCCATTTTAAAATTTGAAACTCTTCCTTGTGGTTTGGATATTCAGGAGTTGTGGGGCTTTTTTTGGTTTGTTTGTTTTTTTTAACCTCCATTGAGGGGAATTGAAAATTGGTGAGATATCTAAAGATCTCATTGTGCTTTACTGCTGAGCCACCAGTTTTCTGAACTGAGGGAGAGCATGTGCTCTTTCTCTGTCTCTTTGTGCCTGGTTGCTAGTTCTCTTTGTTCTCCAGTCCTTTCCCCAATCTCCTGTGCAAACACAGAGCTTGCTTCTGTCTGTCCTACTGTGAACCTTGGTGTAGAGTTGCTGCTTACTCTCTGAAGCTCTGGTTGCCTTCAGGTGTTTCTCCTGGCTTTTCTGTGCCAGCCTTTAGTTGTTGAATCTCTTGAATGCCCCAGAAGGCAGTCTCTGAGCCTTCTTGACCTGCTCCCTGTCTGCAGTGGTTAGCTGCAGTGTGCTGGGGAGACACCACACACATCATAGGTTCCTCCTTCTCTGGGCTCCTGCTGCTCTTCCCCCAGCCTAGGCTGTATTGATCCTATAACCTGGGGTCTGGTGGGTATTAACTCTTTGCTACAAGGTTTCTGTGGAATTTTCGTTCATTACTCCAGTCCATGCACAGTCTTGAGCGTTCGGCTGGTTTCTCCTTACCCTGTCTCATGCAGGTTCTTTTTCCTTCTGCATCTTTACCAGGCTCCTGAGCATGTCCGTGGGTCTCTTCTGTCTCATGAATGTTCATTTCCCTTTTTAGTTCATCTAATTCTTTTTTTAAAAGTATAATTTTGTAGTTAATCTGGCTTATTTTGGTTGGTGTGAGAATGATCATTATCTTGTAAGTTTCTACTTAATACCAGAATGTTTTTAAAAATAGTTCTGTCATTCTGCTCTCAAAATAGAAAATATGTGTTTATCTTTTTTTTTAATAATACTAACTATAATGATGGTAACATTAAGCACTTAAGAGTAGTAGGCGTCTTGGTGAACACTTTAAGTGCATTATCTCATTTGATACTGACAAACTTGAGAATAGGTACTGTTAATCATTCTCATTTTCCCAAGGAGAGATTGAGTAGGTATGTCAGTATTATACAGCTAGTTAGTGACAATTGTGAACTCAGGGTTCTAGAGCCTGAGCTCTGTCTCTAGAGCAGAGTTGGCAAATTCACATCCCTAGGTGGGACAGATGTCTGATATAAATGCAAGAAGAGAGTAGTGCATGAAAAAATAACAAAGCAAACAGCATGATGATGGACAGTTACCATTCAGCCTAGGCACTGGGGTCAAAGTGTTTGGAGAATACATACCTCATTTAAAGGGTTTGGTCACTTTTCAGTTCCAGCTGGTTATTGCTCAGATGAGAATATGGGTCTAATATTTCAGATTTTCTAGTAGAAGCCAGAAATCTGTATTTTTCATATGAAATGACTCAGTTTCTAAATTCTTGCTTCTGGTTCAGGTGAAAATAAAATAAAATCTGATGTTCAGATACACATGAGAAGTCTAAAGGAACACGTGTCTGCAGGCCCAGACTGTTCTCTGGGAAGCCAGTTTCCAATCTCTGGCATGAGTCCGAGCTGTCTTTCACCCACTTTGCCCATGCTGCCTGTCAGTGCCCTCACTGCCATCCTGTCACATATGTGCTAAATAAACTCGGGAGTGAAGACCTTCTCTTGAATGGACATATTTTATTTACTGCTGTTATGCAGTTGTGCTACTTTAAAGTATGAAGCCAATACTTAGAAACATATTTTTGAAAACATCCTGAATTCTTTGTTTTATCTTCATAAGCAGCAGAGTTCCATTGAAAGGCATATCTCAGAGTGAGTCGGTGTGAGGGTTTAAGTGTTACTGAATGCCTCGTTTATTTGTGTTCATTAATCATGACTTTCTCTCCCCCCCCCCCTTTTGACATAGCTCTCACTTTCAGAAGAACAGAATGAAGTAATGAAAAACGGCTGTGAATCTAAAGAGCTGGTCTACCTCGTGCACATCGCTTGTCAGGTATTTCTGTGGATGTGTAGATTCCTTTGAATGCATTTTTTACAGTGTCTCATAGAATTCACAGAAAGAGACTCGTATGGTATTGAAATGAAATTGGACTGTGTATGACCATGGTTAAGAAAATAAACGGTATCCTTTAAAAAAGGGACAAATGTTTTCTTACAAAAGTACATGGAATGCCCAGTTTAGTATTGTAACTTGTATATCTTCTGTCTGCATTTTTAGAAATCTTTTAAGGCTTTAGACATTTGTGGACAAATAACAGTGACTATGGCAACACAGATGTTTCGTTTTATTCTTTCTCCCAGTCGTATTGGCAATTCTGCATGTGCTCAGGGTTAAAACAATTAATAGAATCAGTCCTACAGATACTCAATTTACAAACTTAAATGAAAACTCTTCTTTATAAGAGTAAAGGAAATACATCTTCTATTGATGATAAGATTAAATGAATCACCTACTGGTCACCTCTTACAGTAAAAGAGCAAACGTCTCTGCCTGAAATGCTCACTTTCCTACCAGGCAGGAAGTTTTGCTGTAGTGGATATAGTGTGTGTACATGTGTGCATGTTTTAGGAAGATACTGTTTCTTGACTCTTAGTGTTAGAACATTTGTGAGGATAATTACCGTGACTTCTCTTAATGAGATTTGGAGGAAGTCATCTATTTCCTCCACCATGTAAGTAGTTTAGTTCCTTTTTCTTACTTCACTATAATTAAGCCTTACGTGTAGTTTTGATTAGTGATTGTAAAGTAACTGTTTTTTGAGAAAAGCTTTCTTTTGTGCGAAGTTTTTAGTTCTCTTTGGGAAAGAGTCAGGGGCATTTATGGGCCCCCCCCCAAATGTTAATCTTGTACCCGAAGTTAAAAATTACATAATCTTGAAAAGTTTAATGGTCATCTCATATGGGAAATACCTCAGCTCCTAGTGTTAGTGATTTTAAAGAAAACTTTTCAGAATTAAGTGCTTTTATTTATTGGTGTCAGAATATGAGATTGGAAATTGAAAATTTATAAATTTGTATACAATTTGGAAATTGTATACAAATATGAAACTTTGGCCATCTTATTTATAAATTTGTGTACAAATTTTGTTTTATATTTTATTTATTTATATATAATTATATATATATATTTATTTATATATTTTATAAATAAGATGGCCAAAGTTTCATATTGTTAATGTATGTTTTATTGTGTATCATCTCAGTTCCTTTGAGGAAGTAGGCAGCTCTGAATCACTAAGTGTCGTGTCATATTTCATAAAATGCTTCTTTTCATGACTTAATTTTTTTTTCAAAATTTTGTTTTACACAGAGAAGAGAGAAAGCATAAGTAGGGGGTGAGGGAGAAGCAAGCTTCCTACTCTGCTGGGAGCCCAGTGTGGGGTTTGATCCCAGAACCCTGGGATCATGACCTCAACCAAAGGCAGACACTTAACTGACTGAGCCACAGGTGCCCCATCGTGACTTAATTTTTAAGTGAAAATAACACATACATTTTGGTGAACCATTACTCATACATAAATATAAATGATATCTTCTTTATCTGCAGTACATGATTGACATGTCATTATTGACATGTAATTAATTAATCCCTCTATAACCTAACATCTTTTAGCATCTTTCTTCTCACTATTAATTTCCATATGACCTGACAATGCAAATAGTTTTATTCTCATAAGCAAAATCTAATATTACAAACATTTATGCTATTTTTTAGGTGACCTTCAAAAGGTAAGCATGATATTTTGGAACCATATGTCAGAATGTATAATTGTCACTTGATTATACTTACATGAATTAGTGATCTAGCTAGTTAGGCTGTTTCCTGGTTGTAAGTATCTTGTCAATCTGCTTAAAAAATTTAAGACTACTCAGTATAGTACTCATTACATCAAAGTAGTAATTTACTGCAATGTAATAATGCCATTGCACTTCTCTGCAGTACTATAAGTGATCATTGAGGCACCCCCATGGCTTATTTTCTGTTTCCTTGCCAAATGTGTCGGTCATAAATCATATTAAATTGGAATCCTATATTTTTTTAATAACTAATAATATATAGACTTATAATCAAGCCCTCTCTTTTTGCCAATGAGGAAATTGAGGCCCAAATTACTGATGTGACTTTCCTAACTTTATATGAAATCTTAGCAGGAACTGCTAAAGATCTGATTGCCAGTTTTTTCTGCATCTCAGTGGAATTCACAATCTAGAACAGATTTAAGAGATAGCTTACTTAGTCTTCAGATAAGATACGATCACCATTACCTGCTGATATTTTTTCATATATTGCATATTTTTACTAATTTCTAATTTTTAAAGTATCCTTGAAGTTCTCTTTATTTAACCTACTCTTCTCTTGTTCTTCAATCTTAGAAAATGGCCAATTTAAACAACTGTGTTTTTTTTTTTTTTTGAAGTTAAGTACTGCTGATTCTTTTAGGTCTTATTTTTGAACCTTTTAATTTTGCTTTTGCCTCTGCCCTTTAGGTTTTTATTTCTTGTTAAATTGTGAATTCAGAAATGTAAACCATGTCTTTCATACTGAAGTGATCCAAATTCAGTAGGCATTTCGATTATGTGTCTAGTGTACAGATATTATGACACACAGTACAACATTTCATTCCTTCAACAATTGTGTGAGGTAAATAGTCCAGTTTTCATCTTATAGATGATGAATCTAAGACTCAAGAATGTTAATAACTTCCCCAAGGTCGTAAAATTAAAGAGAAAGACCAGGATTTGAACCTCAGTCTAGTGTTTTTTTTTTTTCCCCCCGATTCTTCTGTCATTTTCTGATATGATTTATAACTGATTAGCTACTCTGAAATGTGTAAGCATATCCTAAATGTTAATAAAGAATTACAGAAATGTATTGAGAGTGACAGTCAAATTTCTTTGCATGACATAAGTGGAGAGAGTCTAGGTACCATTCATATATACATATTTGAAGACATATATGTATCTTTTTTCTGATTTAAAAGTGTGGGTTTATGGGTTTTTAGGATAAAAATACTTCTAGAAATTTTGGAAAATATGGGAGGTGGAGAAAAAAAAAGAAAGTTGCCATGAAACTACTGTCCTGAGATTGCCCGTTTATATTTTTGCATATTTTTGCTTTGTTTTACATAGTTGTATTTTATAATTGAATACAGGCATATATATATATATATACACACACACATATATATGTATATATATAACCTTACACAATTTTTAATTTATAAAGCATTCTTCCATGTTACTAAAATCTCTGTAAATACTAGTTAATTACTTAATTTACTGTATAGTTGACATACAATATTATATTGAGTTATAGGTATACCAACAGAGTGGTTTGACATTTACATACAGTACAAAATGATCACCATCTCTCACCATACATAATTATTACTCTATTATTGACTATTCTTTATGTTGTACTTCATATCCCTGTGACTTACTTATTTTATAACTGGAAGATTGTACCTCTTAATCCCCCTCACTTATTTCATGCATCCCCCAAATATCTCCCTTCTGGCAACCATCAGTTTGTTCTTTGCATTTATGAGTCTGTTTCTGTTTTGTTTGTTATTTGTTTTGTTTTTTAGAGTCCACGTATAAATGAAATGATAAGGTGTTTGTCTTTCTATGTCTGACTTACTTCACTTAGCATAACACCTTCTAAGTCCATCTGTGTTGTCATAAGTGGCAAGAGTCCATTCTTTTTTACTGGCTGAGTAATACTCCATGCACCTATATTCCATAACTTCTTTATTCATTCATCCATCAGTGGATACTTAGTACTTTCATGTCACATTTATTGTAAAGATGATTCAGTGAAGTCGTGCATACAATAGCTCTCTGAATTAGTGTTTCATCTTATTTGGGTGAATAGCCCGTTGAGGAATTGCTGTATCATATGGTATTTCTGTTTTTAAACTTTTGAGGAATCCCCATATTATTTTTAATAGTGTTTCCACCAATTTACATGCCCACCAACAGTACATGGGGACTCCTTTTCTTGTCTTTTTGATATTATCCATTATTTCTTGTCTTTTTGATATTATCCATTCTGACAGGTGGGAGTAACCTCTTAATGTGATTTTTATTTGCATTTCCCTGTGATCAGCAATGTTGAACATTTTTTCATGCATCTCATGGCCATCTATATGTCTTCTTTGGAAAAATGTTTGTTCAGGTCCTGTGCCCATACCCGTTTTTTAAATGAGATTTTTGTTCTGTGTGTATGTCTTGGGTTGTTTGAATTCTCTATTCTCTATATGTTTGGGATATTAACCCCTTGTCTGACATATCACTTACAAACACCTTCTCCCGTTTAGGAGGTTGTCTTTTCATTTTGTTAATGGTTTCATTCTCTGGGCAAAAGCTTTTTAATGTGCTGTAGTCTCAATTTTTTATATTTGTTTTTGTTGCCCTTGTCTGAGGAGACAGATCCAAAAAAATATTGCTAAGACTGATGTCAGAGTGATTATTGCCTGTGTTTTCTTTTAGAAGTTTTATGGCTTCAGGTCTTACATTTAGGTCTTGAATCTATTTTAAGTGTATTTTTGTATATGGTATAAGGAAGTGGTTCATATTCATTCTTTTGCATGTAGCTGTCCAGTATTCTTTAGAATACTTCCATTTATGAAATCAACTGTCTTTCCCCAATGTGTGTTTTTGGCTCTTTGTCATAGATTAATTGACCATATACACATGGGTTTATTTCTGGGTTCTCTACTCTGTTCTGTCTCTTTTCGTGCCAGTACTATACTGTTCTGATTACGATAGCTTGAAAGTGTCATTTAGAATCTAGATGCATGATACCTCCAGCTTTGGTTTTCTTCAAGGTTATTTGGCTGGGTGTTTTGTGGTTGCATACAGATTTTAGAATTTTCGTTCTAGTTCTATGAAAAATACTCTTGCTATTTTGATAGGGATTGCACTGAATCTCTAGATTTCTTTGGGTAATATAGACATTTAAACAATATTAAATTTTCCAAGCACGAGCATGGTGTATCTATACATTTATTTATGTCCTCTTTCCTTTCTTTTATTGATATCCTCTGGTTTTCAGAGTAGAGCTGTTTCACCTCCTTGATTAAATTTATGCATGGGTATTTTACTATTCTTGATGCAATTGCAAATGGGATTGTTTTCTTAATTTCTCTTTCTGCTAGTTTGTTATTAGTATATAGAAATGAAACCGATTTCTTATATTAATGTTATATCTGCAACTTTACTGAATTCATCCATTATTTCTAATAGTTTTTCCTCCAGTGGAGCCCTTAGGGTTGCCTATGTATAGTGTTACAAATATTTACAGCATGTTAGCAGCAGATAATGACAGTTTGACTTCTTCCTTAGCAATTAAAATTCCTCTTATTTCTTTTTCTTTTCTGATTGCTATGACAAAGGCTTCCAGTACTTGGTTGAATAAAAGGGTTGAGACTGCATTCGTGATTCGTCACTGATCTTAAAGCAACAGCCTTCAGCTTTTCACCATTGAGTACGATGTTATCTGTAGTAGTGTTATATATGACCTTTATTATGTTGAGGTATGCTCCCTCTGTTGCCACTTTTTTGAGAGTTTTTATCGTGAATGGATGTTAAATTTTATCAAATGCATTTCCTGCATCTATTGAAATGGTCATATGGTTTTTTATTTATTTTGTTAATGTAGTATATCATATTGATTGATTTGTGGCTATTGAAACATCTTTGTATCCCTGTCAAATCCCACTTGATTGTGGCGTATGATCCTTATAATGTGCTGTTGAATTTGGTTGTGTAATATTTTGTTGAGGATTTTTGCATTTACATTCTTTAGGGATATTGGTCTGTAATTTTCTTTCTTTACAGCGTCTTTGTCTAGTTTTGGTATCACAGTAATGCTAGAGTCATAGAATGAACTTGGAAACATTCCTTCCTCTTCCATTTTTTGGAACAGGCTGAGAAGGCTAGGTATTCATTCGGTCTTCTTTATGGTTTTTTTTTTTTTCAAATTCATCTGTGAAGCCATCTGGCCATGGACTTCCGTTTCTTGGGAATTTTTCCATTACTGATTGAATTTCATTACTCGTAATTGGTCTGTTTAAATATTCTGTTTCTTCTTGATGAAGTGTTGGAAGATTTTATGTTTGTAGGAATTTATCCATTTTTTGTAGTTTGTCTAACTTGTCTAACTAATTGTAGTAGTCTAATAATTTTTTGTATTTCTGGATTGTAAGTTGTAATTTTTTTCATTTCTGATTTTATTTACTTGACTTCCCTCTTTTTTTCTTGATTAGTCTGCTTTTGTTTTGTTTTGTTTTTCTTTTTGTTTTATCTTTTAAGTAATCTTTATACCCAGTATGGGGCTCAAACTTAAAACGCTGAGATAAAGAGTTACAGGCTCCACCAACTGAGCCAGCCAGGCATCCCTGGCTAAAAGTTTACAAATTTTGTTTATCTTCTCAAGGAACCAACTCCTAGTTTCATTGATCTTTTCTCATATTTTTAGTTTTTATTTCCTCTTTCTGCTTGATCTTTATTATTTTCTGTCTTCTAACTTTGGTTTTATTTCTTTTTCTTTTTCCAATTTCTATAGGAGTAAGTTTGAATTGTTTGAGATTTTTCTTGTTTATATAAAGATTTTACTTATTTGAGAGACAGAGATAGAGATGGCAAGAGAGAACACAAGTGGGGAGGAGAGGGAGAAACAGACTCCCTGGGGCACAGAGTCCAGCACAGGGCTCAATCACAACCTGAGCCAAAGGCAGACACTTAATCAACTGAGCTACCCACGTGCCCTGAGATTTTTCTTGTTTCTTGAGGTAGGCCTATCTATATTGGTCTAAACTTCCCTCTTAAAACTGCTTTTGCTATTCCCTTAAATTTTAAACAGTTGTGTTTCCATTTTAATTTTTCTCCAGGTATTTTTTTCACTGCTTCTTTGATTTCTTCACTGATCAGTTGGTTATTTAGCCTCCAAATGATTGTGTTTTTTCTAATTTTTGCCTTGGAATTGATTTCTAATTCCATACGATCATGATGGGAAAAGGTGCTTGATATGATTTCAGTCTTTTAACACTTACTTTAAACTTGTTTTATGGCCTAACATGATATGTTCCGAAAAATGTTCCATGTGCACTTGAAAAGAATGTGTGTTGTGCTGTTTTGATAGTTTTCTGTGTATATGTATGTCAAGCCCATCTGGTCTGATGTGTTGTTTAAAGTCATTGTTTCCTTATTGATTTTCTGTCTAGACACTGTATCCATCAATGTAAATGGGATATTAAAGTTCCCTACTGTTATTGTGTTACTGTCAGTTTCTTGTTTTTGGTCTGCTATTTACAGTTGTTACATTATCTTGTTGGATTTATCTCAGCCATTATGTAATACTTTTCTTTGTCTCTTGCCATAGTCTTTGTTTTAAAGTATTTTGTCTGATACAAGTATTGCTGTACCAGCTTTCTTTTTGCTACATTTACATGGGGTATTATTTTTCTTCTTTTCATTTTCAGCCTGTATGTGTCTTTATGTCTGAAGTGACTCTCTTGTAGGCAGCATATAGATGGGTCTTACATTTTTATCCATTTAGTTAGCCATTGTCTTTTCACTGGAGCATTTAGTCCATTTACATTTAAAACAATTGTGGATAATTTTGTATTCATTGCCTTTTTGTTAATTGTTTTCTAATTGTTTTGTATTTCTTTTATTCTCTTACTTTGTAACTTGACTTCTTAGTGTTATGTTTGGATTCCTTTCTATTTATTTTTAGTGTATCTATTGTAGTTTTTTGTTTTGTCTTTAACATGAAGTTCGTATGTAACACTCTTTGTATATAGCAGTCCATTTTAACCTGGTGGTCCCTTAGATTGAAACACATTTAAGAAGTACTACATTTTTACTCCCCACCTCTTGTTTTATGTATTTAACTTCATATTTTCTTTTTACTTAGTGTATCCCTTTACTAATTACTGTAGATATTGTTCATTTTACTAAATCTTTTAACCTTCGTACTAGCTTTATAAGTGATCGATCCACCATCTTTATATATGTTAGCTTTTACCAGTGATATTTTTTCTTCCAAAATTTTCTGACTTTTAGTTATGGCCCTTTCCTTTATGCTTAAAGAAATACTTTGAACATTTCTTGTAATGCCAGGTTAGTGGTGAACTTTTTAAAATTTTGCTTGTCTGGGAAACTTTATATCTCCTTCAATTCTGTATGAAAACTTAAACAGTTCTTAGTTGTAGGTTTTTTCCTTTCAGCAGTTTGAATATATCATGCCACTTCTTTCTGGCCTGAAAGCTTGGTGCTGAAAACTCAGCTGATAGTCTTATGGGTAGTCTCTATACACACTACTGGCTTTTCTCTTATTGCTTTGAAGATTCTCTCTTTATCTTTAATTTTTGCTATTTAAATTCTCAATATGTCTTGGTGTGGTTATCTCTGGGTTTGTCTTGTTTGGGGCTTCCTTGACTTCCTGGACTTGGATGTCTGTTTTCTTTCTCAGGTTGGGGAAGTCTTTAGAGGCTCTTTAAGTGGAAGCCTCAAGAATCCCTGTGGGAGGTAGTCCAGGCCAAGTGGTTACGATCCCAGGCTATGATGTAGTCTGAGTGATAGTTACAATATTATAAGCTGGTATAGCATGGGCCTGAAGCAGTGGAACAGATAACTGTCATACAGTCTCATTTAACCACATTGCTGTGTCTCAGGTGAATATTAACCATTCTGAAAATGACTCAGGGGGCGCCTGAGTAACTCATTTGGTTAAGCATCTGCCTTTGGCTTAGGTCGTGATCCCAGCATCCTGGGATCAAGTCCCACATTGGGTTCCCTGTTCGGCAGGGAGTCCCCTTCTCCCTCTCCCTTTGCCTCCCTCCCGGCTTGTGTTCCTTTTCTCTCTCTCTCTCTCAAATAAATAAAATCTTGGAAAAAAAAAAGTGACTCAAATGCTTTGAAAAATAGATCTTTAATGCCTTGCCCAAGCTCCCAGTGCCCTGCCTTTCATACTAATCATGATCTAGAATAAAGTGTCTTACCAATGTAAGAATATTATTTTTTAAATGTTCCTTCCATTTTTTTTTTAATTCTCTTTTTCAAGTACACAAACTGAAAAAGAGTATTATGTAGAATAAACAGATTGGCCGGTGTGGATGAAAAAACACTCCTGTGTCTTGATATTGATCTGAATGGTAATACTTTATCTTTTCTAAAAATCATACTGATTTTTTCTCTGCCTATTCCTTACTTTTCAGAAAGCATAATGTATTTAGTTTGAATTTAATAAATATTAATAATAATTCTAGGAGATCTGGTCTCATGTCAAAGAAGATACTAGAAAAACTTTTACTGTCTCAAGTGTTGAATATTCAGTAATTTTTAAAAGTTCAAAAAGAGAGAAACCCTCACACTAATTGAGCCCTATTACTTAGAATAAATCATTAAAAGTATAATGTCAATGGTAATGAGTCTCCCTGCCACTCAGTGTTCCATTGTTTTATTCTTTAGCAAGTAAGCAAACATTAGCTTTTAAGTGTTGATTTTAAAATAGCAAATTTAAACCTAGCTGTTACAGAATTTATTTTAACATGTGTCCTAAGGAAAATCCTTTATGATCTTTGCTTTCTGTAAGTATAGTTTTGTTAGTGTAAGAAATTGCTGCTTAATAAAGTCCTATTTTTTTTGTTGTTGTTTCATTGTAAGCTTTAGACCGGTTGAAATGAATGGTTTATTGTGTTTGGATTGTATTAACTACCTTTGTATTTTAATGAGAATTCATCATTATATAATAGTCTATTTTTTCTGAGGATCAAGTTTTTTATAAATATTTACTGTACTCTGAAAGCTCCTTTATGTCCTGGTAGGTGGGGTAAACAGTTGGCTTTAGGGGAATGCTTTCCTGCCTCAAAATATCTCCTGCTTGAAATTCCACCATCAGAAATGCATTCCTTGGTATTAAATATCTCCTCCATTTAGTCTACAAAAAAAAGGCCTTATTGAAGGGTGGGGATGTCTAATCACATTTGTAGAACATCTGTGTATGAACAAAATATATAGATAGGTTTTGTTAAACATCCCAACCTTGTAACTCTTTTGTGAAATGTGTTACTGTTTTCATTTTATAGGTGAGCAAACTGTTGCTAATAGATGTTAAGTAACTTATGTAAAGTCCTATATCTAGGATAAAGCCCTGCTGAGGTTAAATCAGTTCATTTTCTTTTCAGATCATTCTTTTTTTACTGAACGTCATCATACCATTAAAGAGAGAATTTATTCTTTTTCAGTTTACTTTTCCATGATAAAGGGACTTCCATGGACATGGGTGAGGACTGTTCTTCTCAGAAAGAACAGCAAATATATCTAGAATTTGTCTTTTTCCATTTATATTATTACCAAACTAGCCCAAGGTGCTGTATCTTTTTGGGATGTTGTGATTAGTATTTGTGCTTGTATCCTATAATCATTTAGAACCCTTTAAACTGCTGGAGTGATGTAAAATGTAAATTGAAAATGTTATCTTCATGGTTAACACTCTTCAATAAATTTTCACTGTATTTAGAGCTGAACCCAAACTGCTAACCAAGTCCTGTGGAAGTCCCACCTGATCTGGATCTTGCCTACCTCTTCTGCATCCTGTCACGACAGTCTGCTCATTTCTTTGTTCTGGTCACGCTGACTTTCATTCAGTTTGACTAAGTCCTTTCCTACTATAAAATGTTGAATATTGCTCATCTTGTAACTCCGTTCACACTGCACTGGCTGTGTCTGGTGCCTTCTCAGTTTTTAGGTTAGAGTTTAGATACCACCTCCTCAGAAGGGCTTTTCCTGACTGCCTTCCCTGAGGTAGGTTCTTGTTTAATCTCCTCACAGAATGAAGTTATAATTATTTTACTTATGTATTTATTTACTTTAAAAAGTATTTGTTCAAAAAGATACATGCCCTTCTATTTTTATTACAGCATTATTTACAATAGCCAAGCTATGGAATCAACCCTAGGCAGCTATTAATAGATGAACAGGTGAAGTTATGGCATATATATACACAGTGGAATATTATCCACCCGTAAAAAAGAAGGAGCGCTTGCTACTTGTGGCAACATGGAAGGAACTAGAGGGTATTATGCTGAGTGAAATAAGTCAGACAGAGAAGGACAGATACCATATGGCTTCACTTATATGTGGATTCTAAAAAGCAAAACAGAAATAGACTCAATTATAGAGAACAAACTGATGTTTGACAAGGGGAGGTGGTTGGTGAGATGGGCAAAATAGGTAAAGGGAGTTACAAAATACATAAATCATGGAGTGTAGTAATATTGCACGATGACAGATGGTAACTACACTTACTGTGGTAAGCATTTTGTAATGCTTATAATTGTTGAAGCACTGTGTTGTGCCCCTGAAACTAGTGTGTAACATTCCATTTCAGTGCTACTTCAGTAACACTTACTTTTCTCAGTAGAAATAAATTTTGAGAAATCAGAGGTTTGATGGTTCTCTGGCATTTCTAATGCTTACTCCAGTTCTCATACTGTGTAGGTCCTCAGTAATGAGAGGAAGAAGAACACATTTTTGTCTTAGAAATTTGTTCCTCTGTACATTAGTGATTTCTTTTTCTCTCATCCTTTTTTAGCCTTATCAAGAATTGTTGATATCTTGTTACTGGTTGGATAACAAAAATTACTTGATAGTAATAACTATTAAGGTTAGAAGTTAGCAGTAAATTAGAAGTTTAAAAATTTAGGCAGATACACATAATGAGTTTTTTTTAATTGTTTGTGTTTTATTTATAAAAGAAGTAAATTTCTAAAATATTCTGATCATTTGTAGTTGATCCTTGAACAACACCAGTCTAAGTAGCATGATTCCACTTACACATAGTTTTTTTTTTTAAAAAGATTTTATTTATTTGACAGAGATCACAAGTAGGCAGACAGGCAGGCAGAGAGAGAGAGAGGGGAAGCAGGCTCCCTGCTGAGCAGAGAGCCCATTGCAGGGCTCAATCCCAGGACCCTGGGATCATGACCTGAGCCGAAGGCAGAGGCTTTAACCCACTGAGCCACCCAGGCACCCCTAGATTTTTTTTTTTTTAGTAAATACAGTGTATTCCTGTAAATGTATCTTCTCTTCCTTAAGATTTTCTTAATAACACTTCTTTCTTCTACCTTACTTTAAGAATACAGTAAAAAAAAAAAAGAATATAGTATATAATATAACATATAAAATATGCTTTTTGGCTTTTTCTGTTATTCCGTGGCTTCCAGAGTAGACTATTAGAAGTTATGTTTTGGAGGAGCAAAACTTAATATGTAGATTTTTTTTTTTAAAAAAAGATTTTATTTGTTTATTTGACAGACAGATCACAAGTAGGCAGAGAGGCAGGCAGAGAGAGAGGAAGGGAAGCAGACTCCCTGCTGAGCAGAGAGCCCAATATGATCCCAGGACCCTGAGATCATGACCTGAGCCAAAGGCAGAGGCTTAATCCACTGAGCCACCCAGGTGCCCCAATATGTGGATTTTTGACTGTGCATCGAGGTCAGTGCCCCATGTTGTTCAAGGGTCAATTGTATTTTATTCAGTTTATTTGGAAATTTGATGATTAAACTGCATCTGAAATTTTTGCATATGAAATTTCAGGTTCTTTCGTATCTGCTAAAATGGGAGGTATTTTACTATATTTAGAATTTTCTCAGTGAATTTAAAAGTTTTAGATGATTTGCAAACTATATTGAGGTTTTAATTTTGTGAATGATAATCTGTTTAAAAGAAAAGATTTTACTGGGATAAGAACATTTTTAAAAAATCGAAAGAAATCAGTTCACTGTTGTATAATTTTGACTGAATTTTGACATCCAGTCCCCCACCATACCACCACTTACTTTTCTAGGTTCTTTTGCATTTTTGTGGTTGGTGGTTATTTAGTTCCTTGAGTAAACTTCTTAGAAAGAAGAAAACATGACTACTTTTTAAAAATTAGTATATTTTTTAGAATAGTTTTAGGTTCACAGAACACTTTAGTGAAAAGTTCAAGGTTCCTGTATACCTCTTATCCCCACATATGCTCAACCTTGTTCACTATGGACATCTTTCCCCCCAACCTGGTATCTTTGTTACAATTGATACTACATATCTTTGTCACCAAGGGTTTAGTCATCGTGTTGTACATTCTGTGGGTTTGGACAGATTTATAATAATATATACCCACCATATGGTATCATACAAAATAGTTTCATTGCCCTAAAAATTCTCTGTGCTGTATTTATCTTTCACTTCTCCCTAACCAGTGGTAACCACAGATATTTTTATTGTCTCTGTAGTTTTGTCTTTTTTCAAAATGTCATATAGTTTGAATTATTACAGTATATAGCCTTTCCAGCTTGGCTTTCACTTAGTAATATGCATTCAAGTTTCCTCCATGTCTTCTCATGGTTTCTTTCTTCTTAGTGCTGGATAATATTCCATTGCTTGGATCTACCACAGTTTACATACACTACCACATTACATCCACCAGCTGAAGGACATCTTGATTGCTTGTAAATTTCAGCATGCATAAAGTTGCTATAAACATTCACATGCAGGCTTTTGTGTGGACATAACTTTTAGCTTACTTGATAAACACCAAGGAGTCTAGTTGCTGGAACCTATGGTAAGGTATGTTTAGTTTCATAAGAAACTGACATACTGTCTTCCAAAGTGGGTTTACCATTTTGTATTCCTACTAGCAATGAAATAAATATCCTGTTGCTTCACATCTTTGTGAGCATTTGGTTTTACTAGTTCTGGATTTTTGCCATTCTGATAGGTGTGCAGTAGTATCTCATCTTAGTTTGCATTTCCCTGATAACATGTGATATGGAACATCTTTTCATATACTTAATGGTCATTTACGTATCTTTTTGGTGAGGTGTCTGTTAAGGTCTTTGGACCATTTTTAAATCAGTTGTTTTCTTATTGTTGATTTTTAAGAGTTCTTTGTATATTCGGGATAATAGTCCTTTACCAGAAAAATCTTTTGTCAAGATTTTCACTCAAGTCTATTACTTGTTTTTTCATTTTCTTGATGGTGTCTTGACACAGCAGAAAATTTTTATTTCATCGACAGTCAGCTCATCAATTCTTTCATGGATTGTGCCTCTAGTGTTGTTTCCTAAAAAGTCTCTCACCAAACCCAAGATCATCCCTGTATTCTCCCATGTTACTTTCTGAGTTTTATTGTTTGCATTTTACATTAAGGTCTGTGATCCATTTTGAGTGATTTTGTGAAAGCTATAAGGCTATATTTATATTTTTTCCCTGTTGATTTTTTCAACACTAGTTTTTGAAAAAGCTTTTTATCTATTTTATTGCCTTTTCTCTTTTGTCTAAGTTTGGTTGATGATATTTAGGTATTTCTGGGCTCTCTATTTTGTTACATTGGTGTTTTTATTTTTTTTGCCCATACCATACTGTTTTGGTTATTGTAGTTTTCAGATAAGTCTTGAAATCACTTAGTGTCATTCTTCCAACTTTGTTCTTCTCTGTCAATATTGTGGTAGCTATTCTTGGTCTTTTGCCTCTTTATACAAACTTTAGAAACAGTTTGTTGATATTAACAAAAATAACTTGCTTTGGTTTTGATTGGCATAGCACTGTCAATCCTGATCAAGTTGGGCAGAATAGACATCTTGACAATATTGAGATTTCTTATCCTTGAACATGGTATAGCTCTCAAATATTTTAGTCCTTTGTTTACTTCTACCAGAGACTTATACTTTTCTTCATATAGATCTTGTACATAGTTTTTTAGACTTAGACTTAGACTTAACTTTTTCTTTTTTTGGAGGGTGCTGATATAAATGCTATTGTGTTTTTAATTTCAAATTGAGCTTATTCATTTTGGCGCCTAGGAAAGCAGTTGACTGGATATTAACTTTGTATTCTGCTTTTTGGTATAATCACTTAGTAGTTCCAGAAGGATTTTAGATAATTATTTTGTAGTGTATACCCAAATGATATGTCTTCTGTGTGCAAAGGCTGTTTAATTTCTTCCTTGTCCATTTGTATATCTTCTATTTCCTTTTCTTGCCTTAATGCATTAGCTAGGAATTCCAGTAGAGGGTCGAAAAGCAGTGGAGAGAGGGGACATCCTTACCTTGTTCCTGATCTAATTTGGAAAGCTTCAGGTTTCTCACTATTACATATGATACCCACTGTAGATTTTATAGACAGTCTTTATCAAGTTGAGGAAGTATCCCACTAACCTTAGTTTACTGAGAATTTTTACATTGATTGAGTGTTGGATGTTTGCAAACACTTTTTGTACATTTGCCAATGTGGTCATGTGTTTTTACTTCTTTAGCTTATTGATGTGATTAATTTCATTAACTAATTTTGAATTTTGAACCAGCTTTACATGCATACCTGTGATAGATTCCACTTGATTTTTGTATATAATTATTTTCCATGTTGTTGGATTCAATTAGCTAATAATGTTGATTTTTTTTCATCAGTGTTCTTGAGAGATGTGTTCTGTAGTTTTCCTTTTTTTGTAATGTCTTTGTCTTGTTTTGGTAGCTTGTTAATTCTAGCCTTATAGAATGAATTGGGAAATATTCCCTCTGTTTCAATCTTCTGAAAGAGAGTCTAGGGAATTAGTATAATTTCTTTCTTAAGTATTTATTTCTTAAATATTTGTCATATTTGTTATAATTCAAACATTGTGAATCTTGGCCTGGAGCTTTCTCTTTTGGAAGCTTATTAATTATTGATTCAGTATTTTAACTAGATATAGGCCTTATTCAGATTGTCCATTTCTTTTTGTGTAAATTTTGTCAGATTGTGTCTTTTGAGGATCTGGGTTAGTTTCATCTAGGTTAACATATATGAGCATAGAAGTTATTTATAGTGTTTATTATCCTTTTAATGTTCATATCTGTTGTGATGTTCTCTCTTTCATTCCTGATATTAGTAATTTGTGTTTTCTCTTTTTCTTTTACTTAGCTCACTAGGGGTTTGTTGATTTTATCAATCTTACCAAAGAATCAGCTTTTGGTTTTGTTAATTTTCTCTGTTGATTTCCTGTTTTCAAGTTTATTGATTTCTACTGTAATTTTTTTAATTTAGTCTGTTTGCTTCGGTTTAATTTTCTGGTTTTTTTTTTTTTAAAGCTAGAACTGTAGATAATTGAGTTTAGCTCTTTCTTTTTTTCTAGACTTCTATGTCTCTCCAGTTCTGGGAAGAGCAGTTTGCCCTGTCACCTCATTTCTCTCATGGATCTATGAAGAGTTACTGATTTTTCAGTTTGTTACTTGTTAGGACAGCTTTTTACTTGTTCAGATTTTTATTTGTTAGGACAAAAGGGGCCATCTCTAAGCTCTTTATATACTGGAAAAGAAATTGGAAGTCTGATTTACTTTTAAACTGACAATAAGATCATTTCTGAAATACGACTGAATCACAATTGTTTTCATTGGGCTTCTTATTTTTATTGGTGCTTGATAAGACAGAGCCAGAGGAACTAAAAAGCTGACCTTGCAGAACAAATGTAAAGCACAAAATCCTCTTTTAAAAATACATTTTAAATGTATTGTAGGAAGAAGTCTTAAGTAAGAAAGCCCTACCAACTTCTTTCTTACTTCTTTTAAGCAAAAAATTAATAGCTGGAACTGGTAATTCAGCCAGTATGGAAAATAACCTGTGACCTCTAAAGATACATTACTTCCCTAGTTGAAACCCTGATGTACTTAAAGGTAATCAGTAATGGTGTTGTTTCCTTTGAGTTTCTGCACTTTTGGTGACCAGTCATTTGTTCTGCTGAATACTGTGGGGAATTGTTTAGAAACTCTGTTTTCTAATTTTACTATGTTTGGCCCAGAACAAGTTCTCTAAGTCAATAAAGAATAGAAATAACCACCATGTACTGAGCCATTTCTGTTACCTGGTACTCTACTAATCACTTTACATTAATTTACTTCATTAAATTCTTAAACAGCCAGGACTCACAGTGGGGACATTCTGATCCTAACATCAATTTCTTAGCTCTTTCTTTATGTCAAGAGGTAAATCTGTTTATTTTCAGAATCTGTGCAGGTAATGTAAATAAGGTAAATAGCGTGCTATGATAATTACTCGGGCAAATTAGACTTTGCAGTGCTGTACCTAAAGTAGTCATATGCACTTTTTTAAAAACACTTTGGGCCAAACCCAATCAGAAGATGGAGTGGATAAATTTAAAATACTGTGGGTCATGGCAGTAAAACCTTCTTGTCCAGATGATAATATAATTGAATTATTCTTATTTGACATGTATTTTAACTGATACTCTCTCACATAACCTATCTGAAATTTTGAGTGAATTACTTAATTTGTGATTAGATCCATAGAGAAGGAAATAAAATTTTGTCACTTATTTTGGACAATGCACTGAATACTTGCTGTATACTAAAGGTATAAAATGCATCTATGCATTATAAAATGCACATGTACTCCTGTTCTCACCTTTAGAAGAGGAACACAAAAGAATGGGACCTTGTATCTATGATAATTGGTTCTTCTAAAATATATCCAGAGTATGAAACAAAAAAGTCAGTATCTGTTTAATCTCTGTGATAGAGACATAAGTATGTGATAAATTTTTTGATGTACGATTCTGATATTTGAAGCATCCCATAATTTTAAAAAGGTGTATGAAAGAGAAAATAATTGCAACTATAACCTGTTTTTATTTTTTTTTCTACCTTTGTTGTTTGTTTCTTTCTTTTTTTCTTTTTTGTCATGCAAAGGAACAAGTATTTAACCCCCTGTGGTATTTAGGAAATCTTTGGGTTCAAAGGCAGTGGTAGAACTGAGAAAACAGAGGAACTTACTTCAGCAAAGAGTAAAAGAATGACTTTTCATAGCAGAAGAAACAACACTTAAAGATCAGGGAGGCAAGAAAGGGAGCAAACATCTCAAACTGAATAAATGCAAGTAATTGAGCATAACTGGAAGCAAAGAAAGGACATGGAGGAGTGATGACTGAGATCAGCATATAAATTTAGATAGAGCTCAGAGGATGAAAGCCGTGATATGTGCAGATATGTTTGGACTTTATCCTTTATCCTTTATCCTGTGGCTCCCATTTCAGGCTGATCATCAGAATTAACTGAATCCCATTTCAGCTATTTCAGCCTCATGGAACTAGTATTTCTGAGAACAGTGACCAGGACACTGTTTGTTAAAAGTCTCTGCCACATGTATTTTCTTATTTCATTCTAGTAAACCCTCTCAGACAGGGAATTAGTATTGTTCTTCACCCATGCAGTATAGAATTACAGTCCAGAGTAGGACAATACAAGTTTATCATGTTAGTTTTAACATACCTGTGGTTTGAATTCAATATGTCTCTCTCCTGGGAAGTGATGCCTTCTGTTTCTGCCCCTTTAGGCTGGGGCAAATGGAGAAGAGCTACACTGCATTTCTTCAGTTCTGAGATGGTTGCTCTGATGGGTATTTCCTGTACTCCTTCCAGATTTTTTATGAGGTGAATGCCTCTGTATAAAATTAGGTTCAGTTGCAAAACTAAATGGGTGTGCACTTGGGACCTGCTCATTAGTGCTGACCATGGGAGTTTTTGAAGGAATTGTGATAATGTTTACCTGATAAGCTTTGTGTTTTGTACTGATGGGGAGGGAGCAGGGGAGATCAAAGGTAGAGAGTATTAGCAGTAAGAGAAGATGTTCATCCCTACTAAAGCTTGGGTTATAAAAAGTAATAGAGTCAAGAGAAAATTAGAAGGTAGAATGTAGTAAATATGCCCTGTGAGTGGATTTTCATTTTTTTTTCTTTTTTTAAAGATTTTATCCATTCACCTGACAGGCAGAGATCACAAGTAGGCAGAGAGGCAGGCAGAGAGAGAGAGGAGGAAGCAGGCTCCCCACTGAGCAGAGATCCCGACGTGGGGCTTGATCCCAGGACCCTGGGATCATGACCTGAGCTGAAGGCAGAGGCTTTAACCCACTGAGCCACCCAGGTGCCCCTGGATTTTCATTTTTGATGAGCTTGCGAGATTGGGCAAGGAGAGGAAGAAAGCCTGTGATTGTTGGGAGGTATAATGAGTTCTAGATAATACATCCATATCCAATGCATATTGACTAGGACTTCAGTGGTTTCGATTTTCTAGTCTTAGTCTTAGAAAATGTTGGTGATAACTATCGATAACTTCGTTTTATTTTTCTTTAATTTTTGATAATATTCTCCCATCCAAAATTATTTTATGGTTCTTTCTGTGGGTTTAAGGTCACATGCTGTCTTACCGTCTAGCAGTTATTACTCCCAAAGAGAGCCAGTGGACTTTCTACAGCCAGCAGTAGAAAGATGGTCAGTGGAGAGTTTTATCTTATTTTCCCTTACTGACATTTTAATGTACTATAACTCACTAGGGTGTTTCAGAGTTTACCTGTTTACCTGGGCACCTGGGTGGCTCAGTTGGTTGAGTGTCTGACTCTTGGTTTTGGCTCAGGTCATGATGTCGTGGGTTGTGGGGTCCAGCCTGGCATTCACATTAGGCTCCATGCTCAGCAGGAAGTCTGCTTGAGGATTCTCTCCCTCTTCCTCCTCCTGACCCCTGCTCATGTGGTTTCTTTCTCTCTCTTAAATAAGTAAATAAATCTTTAACTACTTACCTATTTACTATGAAGTTGATGAGCTTTTCATCAGCAAATGTAAAATATCCTGAATATAAAGTCATTGTAGAAAAGCTTCTTTTCTTTCTTACCATAGGGCAAAAGTTGGATTGTTAAAAGAAGTTATGAAGATTTTCGGGTACTTGATAAACATCTCCATTTGTGTATTTATGACCGACGATTCTCCCAACTCTCAGAGCTTCCCCGTTCTGATGCCCTGAAGGACAGTCCAGAGGTAAGCATTTAGTACTTGCAGCAGTAATCACTGTATATAAATTAGTAGAAAGTTTTGTGTGTATACTAAATAAAGGCTTATATTGAACAATCAGGATGATTCCTGGGATAATTTAATTATTTCATAATAAAAAAATTAGTAATGCTCTAAAGAATGTTTAGAATAAAAGTAGCTCAATGGATGAAAGCCTCTGCCTTCGGCTCAGGTCATGATCTCAGGGTCCTGGGATCAAGCCCCACATCAGGCTCTCTGCTCAGCGGAGAGCCTGCTTCCCTTCCTCTCTCTCTCTCTGCCTCTCTGCTTGCTTGTGATTTCTGTATGTCAAATAAATAAAATCTTAAAAAAAAATAAAGTAGGTTTGGAGTGTAATTCTATAAAAAAATTCATAATATATAAACACACTACCTATATGAGCAGACCATTCTTTAAAGGGAACAAAAAATATGGAAGCAAAAATACGGAAAAATGTTGACCTCACTAATAATTAGAGAAAGGCGTAGTTTATGATGACATGCCGTTATCTGTGCCCTTACCTCCACTCCTGCCATACTTCTAGTAAAAAGAGAAAAAAAAATTTTAAAAATTTAAATGAGAAGAGATTCTTTAAAACATCAGAAAAGAACAACCATCAAAATTGTGAGGAATCTTTGGGAGTGGGTGGGGTAAGATTTATGGAGATGAGCAAATACAGTAGAAAAAACATGTATAAGAGGATTGAAGAAGACAAACTAGAAGTCTTGATTGTATAAGCTAAATAAATAAAATAACTGAAAAGAGCAAACAAGGCTGTCCTCAGAGAGAAAGTAAGGTGATCAGCCGTGGAATGAGAGCAGAGTTGTATAAAAATAAAAAAATCAGAGATCTTGGAAATGAACATGTGCTTATTTAAGTTCATTTTAGTCATCACAAACCTGAATAGTTGGACTGTGTGCAACATGGACACAGATGAAGAGAGCATTAGTGAGCTGGGAGAGCAAATTTTTTAAGAATATAGCTCCAGAACAGAGAGAAGGATGAAAAGTTGGGAGAGAATAATGGAAATCACAGAGAATAGATCCTGAAGTTCCTACTTCCTTTTTTTAGGAGTTCTATGAGGATACAGTAGATGGAAGTAATTAAAAATTAATATAAGAAATTCCCTAAAACTAAAAAAAAAAGTCATGTTTCAGATCAGATGGGCCCAGTAAGTGCTAAGTATGATGACTGGAAAGATATGCATTTAGAGACACTATAGTGAAATTTCAAAATGCCAAAACAGAAAACCCAGAAAGATTTTGGAGAGCAAAACGCTTTCTTAAAAAAATAAGAATTGTTTTGACATTAGACTCCTCAGCAGGCGCGTTGGATGCTTGAAAAGAGTGCAGGTACTTTTCACATCCCAAGGGGAAGCCCTTTCAAATTTCTAATTAATTCCAAGGCAGTTAAGAAGGTAGGACAAAGTAGAGATCTCCTCAGTCTTGTAAGAACTGACACACAGCAGGGTCTCAGGAACATCTTAAAGTCACAGATTCTTTTGTATCATAGGGAACCTTGGAAGTCCATCTCCGTTTCCCATCTCCACCTACTTGTCACATTTTTCTTTCTCAGGCTGTCTCAGGACATGGCCACCAAGAAAAGTTCCCAGGTTTTTATTCTCTCTTTTTAAGACAGCCACCAGAATGAGTTGAAATTTTGTATCATAATTCCTAATTCTTACCATAACTCTTGTTAGGCCAGCTAATTGGTCCTGGACCATTCCACGGACCCATGGTGTGCAATTGCACATGAATGTGGCTGTCCTGTCACAGCTGCATGCATGGAAGATTACAGCAGGTCCCGGAGAGTTTCAAGGTAGCCAGGAGGAGGTTGGGCAGAAAAGGCCAAGTACGTCTGTGTCTGCTATAATTATCTTTTTTATATTTTCAGTATAAAATTAAAGACAGCAACAAGGTTAGAAGCTATAAACTAGTATGACCCCTGATGACAAGGAGATAGCAGTTAAAGTTCTTTACAAGACAGGGGATTTCTGTGTAAGTGCTTGTGGTTTCACTTAATGGAACTCTTGAGCCTCTGTGAAGAATCCCCTATAACTATTAAAATGCCTAAAAATCTGCAGATTTTTTGCCCCCAGAAACCAATTTATACCAGTTACTTGAACAGAGTGCTGTATCTTGACTTTGAGTTACCACTGAATCTTTTCTTTCCCTTTAGTCTGTCACTCAGATGCTTATGGCTTACCTGTCCCGCCTTTCAGCAATCGCCGGCAACAAGATCAATTGTGGACCTGCCCTTACTTGGATGGAGGTATTATCTAATTCACCTCATATCAAAATTTATTTTTAAACTGTCTACTTCAGAAATTTAATATTAATTTAATTTTGATAGCTATTGAGTTTCAGGAATCCAAGAAAGGGAGTTTATTCTTATTTTTTGGAAAGATAAAGTGATACATTAAGGATTTTTTATCTCAGATCTATCTTTCTTTGAGAATCCAGTAAACTAATTTAAATATATCTTGTAAATTGCAATGGCACCTCTTACTTTGGTATTTAATGTATTAACATATATATATATATATATATATGTGTGTGTGTGTGTGTATATATGTGTGTGTGTGTATTTAATTGACTTAGTAATTGAAAATATTTTTCAATTATTTATGAGCAAGAGATAATTCACCTTTTGAGGAGTCCAATTTAAGATTAAGTATTGCATATTACAGTATCCAGAAAATATGCTAGGTATTTCTCCTTAATTTGCATATGTAAAACTTATATTAATCTGTCCTCTCAGTAGAAATTGGAAGACAGGATGGAAAATAGAATGTGGAACTTAGAGCCAACCTGCATTAAGATACTGGCTCTTCCATTTTTGGCTGTGTGATCTTGGACAAATTATTTAATTTCTCATGATTTATATAACCTCTTTTAGCTTTAGCATCTTCATCTTTAAATGATGATAATGGTGTTAAGTATCTTTTAGAGTTATGAGGATTAAATTAAATCATGTTCTGTGCACAGTACAATGACTAGTATACACTAAGTACTCAATATATAATAGTAGTTTTTTAAAGATTCTTCAGGTGTGGTTTCTCAAAATCAAATTGAATGCTTTTTATGAATAGTCAAAGAAACTTTTGCAAGTCCCATGTCTTTAACCATCTCATAGTTTATTTTCTTTGTTATAGATTGATAATAAGGGAAATCATCTTCTAGTTCATGAGGAATCATCCATTAACACTCCTGCTGTTGGTGCTGCCCATGTTATCAAGAGGTACACTGCTCGGGCCCCTGATGAATTGACTTTAGAGGTAAATGACTAAAGACTCAGGCCCTTTTCCTGTACTTCATTGTCTTTCAGCCTGGAATGCCATCTATTTTTATTAAATGACCATATTCATCCTTGAAAATTCAGCTTGTATCTCCCATTTCTTTTAGGAAGTCATCTTTGATCTTCTCCCTACTCTGTGCAAATACCTATCCCCAAATAGCCTGGATTGACTTTCTTTTTTTTTTTTTTTAATTTTATATTTAAGTAATCGCTACATCTAATATGGGGCTTGAACCCACAACCTCGAGATCAAGAGTTGCATGCTCCATGACTGAGCCAGCCCAGCACTCCTATCCCTGACATTTCACTTATTACACTCAGTCATAGTTGTTATCCTGTTTATCTCCATGACCTTGAGAGTCAGTCTTTTGTCTTTGTGTTTTTAGTACTAAAAATGATAACCAATGATACTTTCTTCTCATTGTTTGTTCAAAGATTGAGTTAAAGAACAGATGGAAAGTGAAAAGAACATTTCTTGCTATCAGATACAAAAGGAGGAGAATTAAGTTTCTTTAATATTGACTGATGAGACAAAAAAACTGCTAACAGTTGCTCAGTTTAAGAAAAAACGATACAAAGTTTTAGGTTCCATACATAAAGGAATGCATGTCTTGAAAGATGCCATGTCTGTTAGCAAGAATGAAGTGAAGATAACTCTTTCATGGCCTGAGAGATCAGTTGTTAATATACAAAGAAAAATTCTTAAAGCAATATGTATACCATAGTAATACTGTTCTGAAGTACTTTACTATGTTTTAACCTAGAAATCGTAACTTATTTTGTTTGAAGAGTGTAACTCCCATTCAATATATTGTTTGAAACTATCATTATGATTTTTGTATTTATGATTTTGCAAAAGTTTGTATACACTGACTAGTTTGTCATTTAGAGTGAAGAAAGTAGGCTATTAAGTGAAAATGTTATATTGTACCATCTATTGAAAAAAGTATAGTTGTCATCCAACTTTATACTTACTGTGGGTAACCAGGTGATTGTAGACATTGTAAGCCTTTGTTATATGATTAAATAAAATATATCAAATGCTTAAAACAGTACACTAAATGTTATTAATAAAAGCTATGGTTGTTCTAAATATGAATGCTTTAAACTGTCCCTTGTAAGTGGATCTGATCCCTTTTAGTAACAGTAACAATATTTTAGCAGAAGTGGTGATGGTGGTATGACACCTGGCATTCAAAAATCGTATGGTCTAAATTTGGCTTTCTGAAGTTCCTGCACATATGTTGCTTGGATCCCCATCTTCGTGCTTCTTAACTTTTTTTAGAACTCTTCTTTACAAATGGTAAAGATTATTAAATTTTTTACAGAAAAAGGTATTATGTTTTTCCAGAAATAATTATCCTGAGAATAAGGATTGTACTTTAATTTTTTCTTCTAGTTCAGATTTTAAATTCTAGACATAACAATTGGTTTAAAATTTGACTAAAAGGTTTCACTTAAAATTCTTCCTTGTAGGTGGGAGACATCGTTTCTGTTATTGACATGCCCCCAAAAGTGTTAAGCACGTGGTGGAGAGGCAAGCATGGATTTCAGGTAGGCAGCAAAGAATTAGGTGTGAAGAAGTTCAAAAAACAGGTTTTGCTTATTCTTCAGTAATATTTCTCTTTACAGCATGTACTGGCAATGGACTTTGTCAGCAGAGATAGAAAAATGTAGATGATATTAGACTTGGATTTCCTTTTCTGCTTACTCTGTGGTTGTTTAATCTTCTTTTTTAAATGGTGATATAACCAAAGTTTGAACAGAATTACAGTTCTGATGACCACTTTTAGATTATCAGGCCTATAACTCCACCTTGCTTTTAATACTGGTTTTGAATCATAATTCACATATTTTTTCTGTTCTCTAGAATTAAGTCAGTTTGATCAACATTTTTTATAAAGGAGAAGGGGGTGGGATTATGGACATTGGGGAGGGTATGTGATTTGGTGAGTGCTGTGAAGTGTGTAAATCTGGTGATTCACAGACCTGTACCCCTGGGGATAAAAATATATGTTTATCAAAAAAAAAAAAAAATTTAGCTTTGCCCAAAAAAAAAAAAAAAAAAAAGGTATTTTAACTGATATTTAAATAATATGTTAATTGCATACCAACAATGGCATCTAAAGCAGTGTCATTTTTCTTTTTTTATATATTCCTAAATAATTTGAGAGCTAATGATGGACTCTTTAGATTGACTAACACTAATATCCATAGGGTATGTAGGTTTTCTTTTATCAGTTAAAATCATCCATAGAAGAGCATCTGAAAATGCCTTAAAATTGTGTCTTTAGTATGTAACCTGTGAATTTTTTATGGATTTTGTGGTCTTCTTATAAAGGTGTTCCTAAAATGCTACATAAATAAAATGTTCATTCTATATAGCTAGAAATACTAGTAACTATTATATAAATATCTTGAGCTTTGCATGTTAAATGGAAACTAGTATTAGGTTTTTATAAAATATATTTTATTTAAAAATAATCATACAGTTTAAAACAGGATAGCATGGTGTTAAGAGTGTGGGCTTTGGTGCCGGATTGCCTGGGTGTTATGCTGTGTTACCTTGAGCTTGTTAATTTTACTTCTCTGTGCCTCAGTTTCCTCATTTGTAAAGTGGGGATTGTAAGACCCTTCTTTGTTTCATAGGATTATGGTAAAGATTTCATATTCGAGGTTAAAATATGTGAAGTACATAGACTAGGCCTGATGCGTATTTTTCAAAAAAAATGTTGATTTTTAAGTTTAAGTAATTCTGTTTTTTTTATAAATTTAATTTTATTTAAATTTTTATAAAATTTAATTTTATCTATCCATTATAAGTCATCTATAGCAATTTAATTTGTTGATGAAGACCAGGAAAATCATATACATATTATGCCACAAATTCTCTTGTTTGTATAGTTGGGGTCTTTTATTTGTCTCATTTCTTAATTGCTATGCATAATTGGTGCATTTGATTAAATATAAAACTAAATAGAAAAGTAGGGTCATCTTTTTTCCTATTAAGTAGTCAATTCTCCATATTCATAAACTGTAGGGTCTAAGAGATGATTAAAAAAATAAATTTGGCTTTAAGATGGCTGTTTTTTTCTTGATTTTGCTATCTTTCTTATAATTATAGACAAGTTATTTGCTTTCTTTGTACTTGAGCTTCTTCTTAATTGGAAAGTTCCATTTAAAATCTCTCTAGTTATTCTCAGCATTTTCCTTCTATTATTGTAAAACTGGTAGTAGGTTTTCCCTTTTTTCATGTGACAGACAATTTATTGAGATCTGACTCTGTGCTAGGCGTAGATTTATCTTCCTAACTCTTTTATTTAGGGTCACACGGAATAGTTTCTTGCCTAAACAGATTATTCTTTTAAATATTAATATATAAATTAACAATTGTTAAAAATTAGCTTGTTGCCAAACTATATTAAAAATAAAAATAGATTTTTAAACTTACACAGGATTTATTTTTAATTGATAATGAAAGGATATTTTATATAGCATTGCTATTTGTTTTCATTCTAATTGGTCCTGGAAGGGCTGTCATTTCTGTTTATATCATGCTGGAAAATACAGATTTGAGAAGAGTTGATTGTGGGCATTGGGGGGGTGTCACCCGTAAAAACTAGGAGCAGTCTTTAAACATAACTGTCAAAATGTCATTTGTAAGAGGAGTCCAGTACTTTAAGGAAATAATGCACACAGTGCACTCTTCCTTGATGTTCCTAAGCGCTCATCCATTCCATTTGTAAGACTGCCTCATGGGTTATTGCAGGGAAGGTGTGAATGGGAAGGCATGTACTGAACATCTGTTATGTGCAAAGTACTACTGGGCACTTTATACACAATGTTTTCTTTAATCTCCACAAAACTATTAACCCCTTTTATGGAGGGGAAGCAGTTTGAGAGTGCTAATAAACAGTCAGGAAGAGATGGAGTAAGGACTGCTCCTTACTTATTCAGGTCTGCTCGATCACATTGCCTAAGAAGCACAAAGCATGATTTCTGCATTTACTCTTATATTACTAACTTTATTCTCGGTTTTCTACCGTATGGAAAGGAACATCTTTCCTTCTCAGGCAACAAAGGAATGCTGTAAAGATTAACCAACAGAGGACTGTAAAGCATACAGAATTACTGGTAGAAGCATTGCTATCACAATATGTTATGTTTTTATGTAATAATTAGTATATTGCATCTGGGGAAAAAACTCCTCTTCAAGCTCTTTGTAATGTTCTCTACCCTTGTTATGTATTTTTAAATGATGAGCATGTGTCCTTCCTTACTCAGATATTTTATCGAGAGAGGAAGATAATTATAATTTATTCCATGTATGTGATAATTATAGATGAGATTCCTGATTTTAAATTTTGAAATAACTGGAATAATGGCTTAGTCTACTGGTTTTCACATATGTATTTTTTAACTCGGTGGAATTGTTAATCAAACAGAATCTCACGCAGAACCTCAGTGTGAGAAAAGGCAACAGTGGAGTTGTGCTGGTGAGGTTAGTTCAAGTCAGGTGCTCTGAGCCTTATTCCCAGGGGAGCATGTCTGATTGACCTCCCCTGGGTCTTGTGCAGCATACCAGAGGGGCCTTAGTAGAGCTGTGTATAAACACTACCATTGGAAAAGCACTTGTTTTGGTTTCTAGTAGTATATAGTGGTTATATTACCTCACAGGCTACTTTATAATTTTAATTTTTAAAAAAAATTTATTTGTCAAAGAGAGAGAGAGAATACAAGCAGGAGGAGGAGCAGGCAGAGCAAGAGAGAGAAACAGGCTCTCTGCTGAGCAGGGAGCCTGATGTGGGACCCTGAGATCATGACCTGAGCTGAAGGCAGATGCTTAACCAACTGAGCCACCCAGGCATCCCTATAATTTTTATTTTTAAAAGACAGTTAACATTCTCAAAATATTAGAAGAACTTGTTCTTTATAGGAAGCTTTTTAAAAATATTTTACTCATTTATTTATTTTAGAGAGAAAGAGTGGGAGCAGGGGGAGGAGCAGAGGGGGAGGGACAAGCCAACTTCATGCCAAGCACGGAGCCTGATGTGGGGCTCAGTCTCACAACCCTGAGGTCATGACCTGAGCTGGAAATCAAGAGTCAGACTCTTGACTGACTGAGTCATCGAGGCTCCCATATAAGAATGTTTTTTATTGACTCCTTTTAAAAAGAAGGCTAATACTCAGATTTTTTTTTTTTTATTTCTCTAATGTAAATTAGATTCTGGAACTTCATAGATTCTGGTATAGATGGGTGGTACAAATTGAGAATGCAAATAATAATCACAAATATACTTCTGTGAGTTTTTTTGTGTTCTCAAGTATTACTATTTCTGAAGTTCGTCTCTTCCTTCATTTGTCTATTAGGTGATGATTGGTGGACGCTGTAGCAAAATACTATTGCCTGGTTGACTTGAGAACTAGGAATTTATTTTCTTAGGCATTTTGGAGGCTGGAAGTTCAAGATGGAGGTGTTGTTAGAGTTGGTTTCTTCTGAAGTTTCTCCTCCCAGCTTACAGATGGTTGTCTTCTTGCCATGACCTCATACTCTTTCCTCTGTGTGCACACGTCCCCAGTGTCTCTGTCCCTGTGTCCTAATCACCCCTTCTTATGAGGACATCTGTCAGATTAGCATAGGCACACCCATATGACTTTATTTAATCCTAATTGCCTCTTAAAAGGCCCCATCTCCATATACAGTCACATTCTGAGATACTGGGGGTGAGAGCTTCAACATATGAATTTGAGGGGGATATATACAATTCAGCTCATCATAGGTGCCAATCAGCCCTTTAGGGCTGGTTTGAAGGCCATTCAGGTACTCTCACATAGACTTGATAAGGAACAGGGTCCCTACCTGAGCCAGCTGTTCTCAGGCACAGCTTAGAGGCATTGGCCATAATTGCTGAGAGGCTGAGGGCTTTTGGAAGAAGAAGCCCCAGAGAGTGGCTGCGCAGCATTTGAAGGGGCCCACTTCATTCTCACAGGCTGGTATTGGGCTCTTATTTTGTTCATGGCAGAAGGCCCTCTCGGCTTTGAGCACCGTGCCCCAGGGTGGAACAAGGAAGGCAAACAGACCTCAGTGTTCCCCTCTGGGCCTCTTAGATACTTGGTAGGTTCAGAACCCAACAAGATTTCCTGGGAGTTCTAGGAAGGTTCCTGGAGGAGGTGATTTTGGATGCAGAGTCTTGTGTATTTCTTTTGAGGATAGGATGTCCAGATGACTGAGGCACACAGGTTAGACATGTAACTGCCCATAGCTAACTTGATTGATTTTGGACGTACAGATGGACTTTGTAAACTGGGCTTTGTCAGTGGACCATGGGGGAGGACACACCAAGGTAGGAAGGCTGTGCTAATAGTGTAGGGGCTGGGCTTGACCTTGAGGTAGCTTTCAGTGGGTTTTTTCTGGGAGTCAAGACATTTAGAGCTGACAGTTCTCAGGAGAGAAAATGAAGAGAAGCAAGGATGTGGGCCACTGCTTCCCAGGATGGAGGCCAGCTCTGGTGTGTATCATGCTCTGAGCACTGCTGGAAATGTGATTGTCCGTGTGCAGGCCCTGTGCATCTCCACTTGCAGGTCTGCTCAACTTGATGTGTTTATGATGTATTACATAGATTCCACTTTTTCTTTTGTTACAGTCATGTGTGTTTGTTGTCTCCTTTCTGGCCAGCTCTCAAAGTATGACAAAGTCCAGGCATCTGTGCAGAAGCCTTCCCTTGGTATTGCTGTGAACCGATGCTGTAAAGTGGCTGTTTTTTGTTTTTTAAAATTATTTTTAATTAAGACAATAATAGACCTTTTTAAAGTATAAATTTATAGACTAATTGAACAGATAGTATATAGAGTTTCATATAATCACCTCCAACCCGGACAGACATATACACAGCTTCTCTTGTTATTAACGTCTTGCTTTATAAAATGCTGATCTTCGTTGACCACCAGCTGATCTGCAGAGATTATAGACAACACAGAATAAGTCCTCTTTCTGGAAGTGCTGTCTAAGGATCTAATGCTTCTTAGATCCTTGGCCAAAGTCACCGGGATGCAGAATGTATGGATATATGTAATACAGAATGCCAGTTTCACATCCTGCCCCATAACGATTGAAATAGTTTTGGGTTTTTTAAATTATAATTAAATGAACCAAATTTCATACATTATTATTAGCTATAGCTCATTGTTTACATTAAGGTTCACTCTTTGTGTTGTATAGTTCTTTGGGTTTTAATAAAGGCATAATGACATGCATCAACCATTCCAGCTTCATACAGAGTAGTTTCACTGCCCTAAGCCCTGCGCTCTACCTTTTCATTCTTCTTTCCCCATAATCCCTGACAACTACTAATCATTTACTGTCTCCATAATTTTGGCTTTTCCAAAACATCATAGAGTTGGAGTCCTCAGTGTGTAGCCTTTCTAAATTGGCTTCTTTTCCTTAGCCATATGCATTTAAGGTTCTTCCATATCTTTCCAAGGTTTGATAAGTCCTTTTATGTCACTGATATTAATTGTTGTGGATGTGCCATTTATTGCAGGACATCTTGGCTGTTTCCAGTTTTTGGCAGTTACTAATAAAGCTGCTGTAAACATCCATGTGCAGGTTTTTGTGTAGATATAAGTCTTCAGCTCCTTTGGGTAAATACCAGGGAGTGCAGTTGCTGCATCCTATGATAAGCCTGTGTTTAACTTTGTAAAGAAACCACCAAACCGTCTTTCAAAGTGGTTGACCCGTTTTGCATTCCTCCCAGCAATGACACTGTTGAGCGTTCTCACCAACATTTGATAGTTCTCAGGGTTTTTTTTGGATTTTAGCCATTTTATTAGGTAGGTAGTGGTATTACATTATTGTCTTAATTTGCAAATAAAGTCCAACTTACAGCATTTACTAATATATTTAAGGGTGTTACACTGCTGTCTTCATTCTTCTGTTACAAGTAATTCCTTCCTTTAGCACTGATTTTCAATCTTTAGTGCACTTAAAAATCACCAGGGAATCTTGTTAAAATGTCAAGTCCCAGGACCTAAGCCCAGAAATAATGTCTCAGTGGTTGTGGTACCTTATTTTTATCTATGTCATTCTGGCCCATGTATTCCTCAGACAGCTCTTCTAGAAGGAGTGCTTACTTTGTACTGTAGGTAAGCTCTGCTAAACATCTGGTGGTTGATAAAGATGAGCATTTTGCCAAGTTTTAGTCTGTGTATTGTTTTAGACCATAATTTAGCTGTGGGAACAGAAGGATTAGTTCATCCATGTGTTTTAATTATACCGTGACTCTGTTTCTTTTCTTAAACTTCTGGGAGTAGGAAGTGTGAAATTATATTAACTATAGTTATTTGAAATTCTGAAATCTGTTTTTAGTTTGTTTCCTAAAGTATATATTGAATCTTTTACCTTTGTTTTACCATAGAATGTACTTAAGCAAAACCCCCCCCCAAGACCCCAAGAAATAAAAACCCTAAAACTAAACAACAAAAAAAAAAAACCACAATTTTTTTTTTCTCATTTTTTAAACTAAATGTCACCAGCTTTTGTGCCTGGCTCTAGACCCTTGTTGGAAATATGAGGTAGAGTATGTGGGGAGCCCTTTTTCTTAGGTAAGAGACATAATACATATACAAAGATAATTGTTATTATCTTTCAGGATTATTTGTTTGTGTAGGCAGTTTCTCAGAGTTTTATCTGGGAGCTGCTAGGATCAGAATGACTTGAGAAGTATCTTAAAGCTGGGTATTACCAATCAGAATTTTGGGGACTGGAGACAGGATTCTGAATTTTATCAAGTTCTTCAGATAATTATTAAACACAAAATGGGATAACCAGGGAGCAGTCTCCATTATTTATACTGTGCACAGATAAAAGAATAAATTAAACACAGTTTAACAAATGTTCTCTTTTCCACCCAGGAAATCTTTCTTGAAACACATTTGGGATGCACTTAATGGATAGAATACCACTTAGAGATTGACTGAATTTTATACAGCTCACATTCTCTTAGTTCTTCACAAGATGGTAAAGGATCAGCTTTTTAATTTTTCATAGTTGCCTTAGAATGTCCTGCTAGTGTCTTTGTGTACAAATATGAGAGAAGCAGTTCTTGAACAATAACAATGTCCTTACCTCAGGAGTTTCATTTAATTATAAATAACTTATTTTCAGAAAAGTATTATTTATCCAAAGGGAAGATATTTGGAAGCCTTTCCCTTATAGTAGTTTAGTGAAGGAATGAAGTTTACCTGCTCATTTATTTAAAAAAAAAAAGTATATTTATTTATGGGATCCAAAGCTGTGCCTTTTTCCTTACTTACTGTTATATGGGACACCATATTTCTTCTCTAGTTAAGTTTTGGGAGATCATGTAAATCTTCATCTGTAATGTTAAATAACTTTAAGGAAAGGGAGTATGTGATACTATAAATAAAAGCAGTTGTAACACTTCTTCATTGCTTCCTTAGTGTGCTGTTCTAAGTGCTTTGCATTGACCTTTAATTCTTACAGCTCTGTAGAGAAGGGACTATTATCTCGTACTGATGAAAAACTTAAGTGTAGGGGGTAAAACAACTAGCCCATTGTTATTCTGCTGTTTAATATCAGAGCTTAGATCAATTCCTAGGTATTCTGGGCAAAGAAGAGATCATAGTAGTAATTTAATGAACCAGTAGTGGCTTGTACTTGTTGACTTGTATGCATAATAGATTTCTACAGTAGAAAAAATGAGAGTAAATCATCTCTTCTTAACCTGTCATTTAAAAATTGCAGAAATCTAGAGACGAAAGATTTAGATAAATTGTTCTGATTCAGAAAGACAGTACGTAATGGTATAGCCAGGACAGTACACAAGCTTGCTGAGTTCCAATTCTGTATTATTTTCGCCCCTTGGATCATAAAAAGATGAAAATTTTCTTAAATTATTTTTTGTATTTCTTGTTGCTGTTTTTATTTTTCTTGTTAGTGCAATTGGCATTAGCAACTGCCATTGATACTTGTTTCTTGATATCCTTTTGCTAATTTATAACATCAGAGTATGTCCTATCAAATGATATTTAAACATTCAGTTTCATGGAAATTATTGGCAAAATGGCTTAGAGCAGTAGTTCTTAACCTTGTCAAACTCTTCACATCCTCGTTATAATAGATATTTTCTAAAATCCTTCTGTATGATTTCTAACATGACATTTACAAATGATGTAACTACCTACAAACAATTTCAGAAAAGGAAAAATCATTTTCACATGTAATATAGAAGAAATACAAATATGTATTTAAAGTATATACATATATCCTTGAAATGTAAATATTGGGAGCAACTCCATGAGAATCTTTTATTCTAAATGTAGTCCATGGACTAGCAAGATTAACATCAGTCAGCAGATACAATAAAATCTACTTAGAATAACATCAAAAATAAGAAACACTTGGTGATATATCTGAAAAAAATATGAAAGATCTCTGTACTGAAAACTGTAAAATATTTTTGAGAAAAGTCAAAGAATATCCAAAAAAAAAAGGAAAAAAAAAAAGGAGAGATACACCCTGTGGGTGGATTGGAAGTTTTTACATTGTTAAGATGTCTTTATTCTCCACAGAGATCCCAGTCAAAATCTTGGCAAACTTTTTTATAGAAATTGATAAGCAAATTAATCCAAATGAAAATGCAAAGGAGCTAGACTAGAATAGACAAGATAAATTTGGAAAAGAACTAAGTTGGAGAGCTAGCATTAATTGATTTGAAGACTTACTGTTAAGGTACTATATCAAGAGGGTATGTTATTAATGGAAGGCAGACAAATAGAATAATAGAATAGAATAGAGGCCAGAAATAGACCCAAACATATACATGGACGAATGATTTTCAACAAAGATTCAAATCAATTCAGTAAAGAGCACATGGTCTGTTTTACAAATGGTACCAGAACAAATGGATGTTCATACACAACCATTATAAAACAAAACAAAAAACCTTTGATTTGTTTTTTAAATCATCTGTAAAGACCCAAAATGGATCACATACCCAAATATAAACTAAATGCTGCTTGAAGAAAACATAGGGGAAATTTTTGTGACTTCGGGCTGGGCAGAGATTTCTTAAATACAATATGAAACAAACAATTCATAAGATAAATTGAATTTCATCAATCTTAGAAACTTCTCTTTGAAAAACATCACTCATAAGACAACAAAAATAAAGCTATAGACTGGGAAAAAAATATTGGCAATGATTATATCTGTGAAAGGACTTGTATTCAGAAGGTATTCAATGAGGTAACAGAGCTCAATTTTAAAAGGAGGCAAAGACTGAAACTTCTCCAAAAGGATATATGTAAAATAAACACGGAAAGACATGCCCAGTATCATTTATTAGAGAAATGCAAAATAAGATATCGCTATGTACTTATTAGAATGGTGACACTGTGGAGGGATTGAAACACACAGGGTTGGTGAGAATGTGAGATGCTACAATTTGGAAAACAGTCTGTCAGCTTCTGGAGTTAAATAGACACCTGCCACTGATCCACGCATTGCACTCCTAGGTCATTACCCAAGAGGAAAAGAAAGCCGACGTCCAAATGAAAACTCTTATATGAGTGTTCATAGCAGCCATATGTATAATAGCCCCAAACTGGAAACATTTTACCAACAAATAAATGATTAATGGATAAACAAATGGTGCTGTCTATACAAAAGAATAATGCTCGGATAAAAAGGAATGAATTACCGATACATAGAGCAACACTAGTGATCCTCAAAATAATTACGCTGAGTGGAAGAAAACACAACAAAAGAATACATTCTTTTTTGGAGGAGTCAAGATGGCGGAGAAGTAGCAAGCTGAGACTACATCAGCTAGCAGGAGATCAGCTAGATAGCTTATCTAAAGATTGCAAACACCTGCAAATCCACAGGCAGATCAAAGAGAAGAACAGCAATTCTGGAAACAGAAAAACAACCACTTTCTGAAAGGTAGGACCGGTGGAGAAGTGAATCCAGAGCGACAGGAAGATAGACCCCGGGGAGAGGGGCCGGCTCCCAGCAAGCAGCCGAGCAACGGCACACAAAATCAGGACTTTTAAAAGTCTGTTCCGCTGAGGGACATCAATCCAGAGGCTAAACCGGGGCAAAGCCCACGCGGTGTCAGTGTGGCCCAGGTCCTGCAGGGTCAGAGAAGGATCGGGGGTGTCTGAGTGTCACAGAGCTTGCGGGTATTGGAACAGGAAAGCCGGCTACAGAGACAGAACCGACAGTAAGATCACAGCTCGGGGTTACCTTGAACCGGTCGCAGGCTCGGTGAGCTCGGAGCGCAGCCGGAGGTCAGGCAGACGGGAGTTACTGGGCGCTGTTCTCTGAGGGCGCACTGAGGAGTGGGGCCCCGGGCTCTGGGCTCCTCTGGGCTGGAGACCAGGAGGCCGCCATTTGTATTCCCACCCTCCGGAACTCTACGGAAAGTGCTCAGGGAACAAAAGCTCCTGAAAGCAAACCCGAGCGGATTACTCAGCCCAGCCCCTGGAAAGGGCGGTGCAATTCCGCCTGGGGCAAAGACACTTGAGAATCACTACACCAGGCCCCTCCCCCAGAAGATCAATAAGAAATCCAGTCAAGACCAAGTTCACCTACCACGGAGTGCGGTTTCGATACCAAGGAGAGCAGCAGAATTCCAGAGGAGGAGAAAGCAAAAAACGGAATTCATGGCTTTCTCCCTGTGATTTTCTTTTTTTTTTTTTTCCCTGTGATTTTTTTAGTCTTGCAGTTAATTTAATTTTTTTCTTTTTTATTTTTTTCTCTTCTTCTGCTAAAATTTTTTTTAACTTTTACCCTTTCTTTTTAAACGTTTTTTAACTAGTTTATCTAATATATATATATTTTCCTTTTTATATTTTTCTTTATTCATTTTCTTTTTAAAATTCTTTTATTTATTTATTTTTTTCTTTCTTTCTTTTTGAACCTCTTTTTATCCCCTTTCTCCCCCCTCATGATTTGGGATCTCTTCTGATTTGGTTAAAGCATATTTTCCTGGGGTCTTTGCCACCCTTTTAGTATTTTACTTGCTCCTCCATATACTCTTATCTGGACAAAATGACAAGGCGGAAAAATTCACCACAAAAAAAAGAACAAGAGGCAGTACTGAAGGCTAGGGACCTAATCAATACAGACGTTGGTAATATGTCAGATATAGAGTTTAGAATGACAATTCTCAAGGTTCTAGCCGGGCTCGAAAAAGGCATGGAAGATATTAGAGAAACCCTCTCAGGAGATATAAAAGCCTTTTCTGGAGAAATAAAAGAACTAAAATTTAGCCTAGTTGAAATAAAAAAAGCTATTAATGAGGTGCAATAAAAAAATGGAGGCTCTCACTGCTAGGATAAATGAGGCAGAAGAAAGAATTAGTGATATAGAAGACCAAATGATAGAGAATAAAGAAGCTGAGCAAAAGAGGGACAAACAGCTACTGGACCACGAGGAGAGAATTCGAGAGATAAGTGACACCGTAAGACGAAACAACATTAGAATAATTGGGATTCCAGAAGAAGAAGAAAGAGAGAGGGGAGCAGAAGGTATACTGGAGAGAATTATTGGGGAGAATTTCCACAATATGGCAAAGGGAACAAGCATCAAAATTCAGGAGGTTCAGAGAACGCCCCTCAAAATCAATGAGAATAAGCCCACATCCCGTCACCTAATAGTAAAATTTACAAGTCTCAGTGACAAAGAGAAAATCCTGAAAGCAGCCCGGGAAAAAAAGTCTGTAACATACAATGATAAAAATATTAGATTGGCAGCTGACTTATCCACAGAGACCTGGCAGGCCAGAAAGAGCTGGCATGATATTTTCAGAGCACTAAATGAGAAAAACATGCAGCCAAGAATACTATATCCAGCTAGGCTATCATTGAAAATAGAAGGAGAGATTAAAAGCTTCCAGGACAAACAAAAACTGAAAGAATTTGCAAACACCAAACCAGCTCTACAGGAAATATTGAAAGGGGTCCTCTAAGCAAAGAGAGAGCCTACAAGTGGTAGATCAGTAAGGAACAGAGACCATATACAATAACAGTCACCTTACAGGCAATACAATGGCACTAAATTCATATCTCTCAAGAGTTACCCTGAATGTTAATGTACTAAATGCCCCAATCAAAAGACACAGGGTATCAGAATGGTTAAAAAAAACAAAACCCATCTATATGTTGCCTCCAAGAATGTTGCCTCCAAGAAACTCATTTTAAGCCTGAAGACACTTCCAGATTTAAAGTGAGGGGGTGGAAAAGAATTTACCATGCTAATGGACATCAGAAGAAAGCAGGAGTGGCAATCCTTCTATCAGATCAATTAGATTTTAAGCCAAAGACTATAATAAGAGATGAGGAAGGACACTATATCATACTCAAAGGGTCTGTCCAACAAGAAGATCTAACAGTGTTAAATATCTATGCCCCCAACGTGGGAGCAGCCAACTATATAAACCAATTAATAACAAAATCAAAGAAACACATCAACAATAATACAATAATAGTAGGGGACTTTAACACTCCCCTCACTGAAATGGACAGATCATCCAAGCAAAAGATCAGCAAGGAAATAAAGGCCTTAAACGACACACTGGACCAGATGGACATCACAGATATATTCAGAACATTTCATCCCAAAGCAACAGAATACACATTCTTCTCTAGTGCACATGGAACATTCTCCAGAATAGATCACATCCTCGGTCCTAAATCAGGACTCACCCGGTATCAAAAGATTGGGATCATCCCTGCATATTTTCAGACCACAATGCTCTGAAGTTAGAACTCAACCACAAGAGGAAGTTTGGAAAGAACCCAAATACATGGAGACTAAACAGCATCCTTCTAAAGAATGAATGGGTCAACCGGGAAATTAAAGAAGAATTGAAAAAAATCATGGAAACAAATGATATGAAAATACAACGGTTCAAAATCTGTGGGACACAACAAAGGCAGTCCTGAGGGGAAAATATATAGTGGTACAAGCCTTCCTCAAGAAACAAGAAAGGTCTCAGGTACACAACCTAACCCTACACCTAAAGGAGCTGGAGAAAGAACAAGAAAGAAACCCTAAGCCCAGCAGGAGAAGAGAAATCATAAAGATCAGAGCAGAAATCAATGAAATAGAAACCAAAAAGATAATAGAGCAATCAACGAAACTAGGAGCTGGTTCCTTGAAAGAATTAATAAAATTGATAAACCCCTGGCCAGACTTATCAAAAAGAAAAGAGAAAGGACCCAAATAAATAAAATCATGAATGAAAGAGGAGAGATCACAACTAACACCAAAGAAATACAAACTATTATAAGAACATACTATGAGCAACTCTATGCCAACAAATTTGACAATCTGGAAGAAATGGATGCATTCCTAGAAACATATAAACTACCACAACTGAACCAGGAAGAAGTAGAAAGCCTGAACAGACCCATAACCAGTAAGGAGATTGAAACAGTCATTAAAAATCTCCAAACAAACAAAAGCCCAGGGCCAGACGGCTTCCCGGGGGAATTCTACCAAACATGTAAAGAAGAACTAATTCCTATTCTCCTGAAACTGTTCCAAAAAATAGCAATGGAAGGGAAACTTCCAAACTCATTTTATGAGGCCAGCATCACCTTGATCCCCAAACCAGACAAGGATCCCATCAAAAAAGAGATCTATAGACCAATATCCTTGATGAACACAGATGCGAAAATACTCAACAAAATACTAGCCAATAGGATTCAACAGTACATTAAAAAGATTATTCACCACGACCAAGTGGGATTTATTCCAGGGCTGCAAGGTTGGTTCAACATCCGCAAATCAGTCAATGTGATACAACACATCAATAAAAGAAAGAACAAGAACCATATGATACTCTCAATAGATGCTGAAAAAGTATTTGACAAAGTACAGCATCCCTTCCTGATCAAAACTTTTCCAAGTGTAGGGATAGAGGGCACATACCTCAATATCATCAAAGCCATCTATGAAAAACCCACCGCAAATATCGTTCTCAATGGAGAAAAACTGAAAGCTTTTCCACTAAGGTCAGGAACACGGCAGGGATATCCATTATCACCACTGCTATTCAACATAGTACTAGAAGTCCTAGCCTCAGCAATCAGACAACAAAAGGAAATTAAAGGCATCCAAATCGGCAAAGAAGAAGTCAAATTATCACTCTTCGCAGATGATATGATACTATATGTAGAAAACCCAAAAGACTCCACTCCAAAACTGCTAGAACTTGTACAGGAATTCAGTAAAGTGTCAGGATATAAAATCAATACACAGAAATCAGTTACATTTCTCTACACCAACAACAAGACAGAAGAAAGAGAAATTAAGGAGTCAATCCCATTTACAATTGCACCCCAAACCATAAGATACCTAGGAATAAACCTAATCAAAGAGGCACAGAATCTATACTCAGTAAACTATAAAGTACTCATGAAAGAAATGGAGGAAGACATAAAGAAATGGAAAAATGTTCCTTTCTCCTGGATTGGAAGAATAAATATTGTGAAAATGTCTATGCTACCTAAAGCAATCTACACATTTAATGCAATTCCTATCAAAGTACCATCCATCTTTTTCAAAGAAATGGAACAAATAATTCTAAAATCTATATGGAACCAGAAAAGACCTCGAGTAGCCAAAGGGATATTGAAAAAGAAAGCCAAAATTGGTGGCATCACAATTCCGGACTTCAAGCTCTATTACAAAGCCGTCATCATCAAGACAGCATGGTACTGGCACAAAAACAGACACATAGATCAATGGAACAGAATAGAGAGCCCAGAAATAGACCCTCAACTCTATGGTCACCTTATCTTTGACAAAGCAGGAAAGAATGCCCAATGGAAAAAAGACAGCCTCTTCAATAAATGGTGTTGGGAAAATTGGACAGCCACATGCAGAAAAATGAAATTGGACCATTTCCTTATACCACACACAAAAATAGACTCAAAATGGATGAAGGACCTCAATGTGAGAAAGGAATCCATCAAAATCCTTGAGGAGAACACAGGCAGCAACCTCTTCGACCTCAACTGCAGCAACATCTTCCTAGGAACACCGCCAAAGGCAAGGGAAGCAAGGGAAAAAATGAACTATTGGGATTTCATCAAGATCAAAAGCTTTTGCACAGCAAAGGAAACAGTTAACAAAATCAAAAGACAACTGACAGAATTGGAGAAGATATTTGCAAACGACATATCAGATAAAGGACTAGTGTCCAAAATCTATAAAGAACTTAGTAAACTCAACACCCAAAGAACAAATAATCCAATCAAGAAATGGGCAGAGGACATGAACAGACATTTCTGCAAAGAAGACATCCAGATGACCAACAGACACATGAAAAAGTGCTCCATATCACTCGACATCAGGGAAATACAAATCAAAACCACAATGAGATATCACTTCACACCAGTATTCAGAGTGGCTAAAATCAACAAGTCAGGAAATGACAGATGCTGGCGAGGATGTGGAGAAAGGGGAACCCTCCTACACTGTTGGTGGGAATGCAAGCTGGTGCAGCTACTCTGGAAAACAGCATGGAGGTTCCTCAAAATGTTGAAAATAGAACTACCCTATGACCCAGCAACTGCACTATTGGGTATTTACCCTAAAGATACAAACATAGTGATCCAAAGGGGCACGTGCACCCGAATGTTTATAGCAGCAATGTCCACAATAGCCAAACTCTGGAAAGAACCTAGATGTCCATTAACAGATGAATGGATCAAGAAGATGTGGTATATATACACAATCGAATACTATGCGGCCATCAAAAGAAATGAAATCTTGCCATTTGCGACAACATGGATGGAACTAGAGCGAATCATGCTTAGCGAAATAAGTCAAGTAGAGAAAGACAACTATCATATGATCTCCCTGATATGAGGAAGTGGTGATGCAACATGGGGGCTTAAGTGAGTAGGAGAAGACTCAATGAAACAAGATGGGATTGGGAGGGAGACAAACCATAAGTGACTCTTAATCTTACAAAACGAACTGAGGGTTGCTTGGGGGAGGGGGGTTGGGAGAAGAGGGGGTGGGGTTATGGACATTGGGGAGGGCATGTGCTTTGGTGAGTGTTGATTCACAGACCTGTACCCCTGGGGATAAAAATACATGTTTATAAAAAATAAAAAATTTAATAAAAAAATAAAAAAAGAAATTGGGCTTGCCAGACCTTGATTTGGAACTTCTAGCCTCCAGAGCTATGACAATAAATTTCTGTTGTTTACATAAAAAAAAAAAAGAATACATTCTTTTTTGACTCCATTCAAATAAAATTGTAGGAAATGCAAAGTAATGTTTAGTGATGCAAAGTAGATCAGTGGTTGCCTGGTGAGCAGGGATAGTGGTTGGGCAGGGAGAGGGAGAGATTACAAAGAGATAAAAGGAAACTTTTTGGGGGGTTGATGAATATATTCAGAAAATTTTTTTTTTTTTTAGATTTTTGAAAGATTTTTATTTATTTATTTATTGGACAGAGAGAGAGAGTACAAGCAGGGGGAGCCACAGGCAGAGGGAGAAGCAGGCTTCCCACTGAGTAGGGAGCCTGATGTGGGGCTTGATCCCAGACCCTGAGATCGTGACCTGAGCTGAAGACAGATGCTTAACTAACTAAGCCACCCAGGTGTTCCAAATACATTCAGAATCTTGATTGTAGTTATAGTTTTACAGGTGTCAGAACTTACCAAATGTATATATTAAATATGTAGCAGTTTATTGTCAATTATAGCTCAGTCATATTGGGAAGAAAAAAACTGGAGAAACACCTTTGACTTAATTTTTTTGTATTCAAACCAGTTGATAGTTTCTTTCACTTCTTACCTCTGTGCCCCTACATTTCTATATGCTCCTTAATTCTTCATGCCATTTTGATACTATACATTATTATCTCTTTTCTAGTTTGCAGATTCCTAAAATGTGCTTCTGCTTCTTGTCATCACCCCTTCCTCCTACCCTAAAAGGTATACACTGCTATTAGATTTTTCTTACTAAAACATACCTGTTCTGCCCCTCTTCTGCTCACAGTTTGTCACTTTCATTTAATAAAGAAGAAAAACTTCAACCTTTTTTGTCATGATGTGTGAGAACATCCATGATTTCTGACCCTGTTTTACTTCTCGTCTTACCGCTACTCTTTTTTTATAAACTCAGTTTCCAGATACATTTAACCATCATCCCTCCTTCCCTCATTACACAGGTTGCTCTTTTCATCTACTTGTTCTACACTTACAATGCCTTCTCTACTCTCATCTTATTCCTGCTAAGGGGGAAAAGTAAGGTAGAGTCATTAAAATTTTAAACCAACTGTAATTTTATTTGATATGTCATTGAGCTAATGGGGAAAATTAATCTCATTTGTTAGTTACTTACGGTATAATTAGCAGTTGTGCTCAATATTATCATTCCATTGGCTCCTCCAATTTCTGCCATTACCTTGCTTTTTTTTTTAATAAATTAATTTCTTTATTTTCATAAAAACAGTATTCATTATTTTTTCACCACACCCAGTGCTCCATGCAATCCGTGTCCTCCATAATACCCACCACCCGGTACCCCAACCTCCCACCCCCCCCCGCCACTTCAAACCCCTCAGATGAGAGACTATGGACTCCGAAAAACATTACCTTGCTTTTTTTTACCAAGACTGGGTTCTAGGGCCATCATTATTACATTGACTCATCACAGGTATGTGCCCTGTTTCTTCTCTTGCTTCACTAGTGGTTTCTGTTTGGCTTAATGTAAGAATAGACATTTTATTACTCCTCTTACTTAAGATCTCATCACTCTTTTTTCTTTCTTTCTTTCTTTCTTCCTTCCTTCTTTCTTTCTTTCTTTCTTTCTTTTTTTCTTTTTTGATATTTTCTTCCCTCAATAGAAGTGACAAGATAGTCTTAGTGTTTCTCTGTCTCTTCAGTCTTCTTTTTTACGGCACATCCTCCTCTAGCAGATCCTTGAAAGTTTGGGGTCGAACTGCCTTCTCATTCTGTGCTCTTTCTCTTAAACTATCTTATTTACTCTTTCAGCCTTAAATTCAATATTATTTGCTCATCTCCCAGATTTGTACCCTGATTCCTGACTTTATTTTTTTAAGGTTTTATTTATTTGGGAGAGAATAAGTGAGCGAGAGAGTGCGAGCACACACTAGCAAGGAGAGAGGCAGAAGGAGAAGCAGATTCCCTGCTGTGTGGGGCTGAATCCCAGGACCCTGAGACCATAAGCTGAGCCAAAGGCAGGTGCTTAACCGACTGAGCCATATAGGCACCCCTCCTGAGTTTGTTTCTCAGTTTCAAGCCTTAACATCCTACTGGAAGACTAATGTTTTTAACAGTACAAATTAAGGAGCTGGCATTTAAGTTTAAGGCAAAAAACCCAGAAGCAATGTGGTGTTCCTTGGGACATAAAGGTGGGGAGACACAATTAGGAATATCTCAAAGAACCAGTGCAAAAATTATTGGATGGAACCAGGAACTGGGAAGTCAGGAATTGAGGGAATTTGCTTACAGTTTTAACTCCTTTCTGTGTAGTAGCAGCAGCTGCTGCTCCTTTGTCTCATCCTTCTCCTTTTTTTGAAAACTACTTTCTAGTTCTAGCAACTTGGAGGTAATTAAAGATTCAGACCTAGTTCCAAAATCTTAAGATATGGACTAATTGACTAATGAACTTATGGTATGATTAACTGGGACTGGGATGGTGTTGGCAGGGGCACGTAGCCTGGACTGGACAGAGATCCTAAGACGGAGTGAGTTCTCAAAGAATATTTGGGGAGTGGGAAGAAGATAATTGACATTTCAAGGTGGGAAAGCATGAATTTGTCTTGTTTGAATATCCTGAGATTTTTCTTTAGCAATACAGAGGCATGCAAATAGGGTGGTATGTTGATTTATTTTGGAGAGGGCTGTTAGATTGGTTTGGCAGAAGGTTAGTATTACGAGGAAATTAAGGGTGCTGATATTTTTTAAAGTACAAATGATCAATCACAGGGTTCACACTAGGTAGCAAAAAAAAGCGATTGGAAGGGGACTAGGTATCCTAATGGGGAAATATATGAAGGGAAGGGGATGCAGTACCTCCGAATTTGACCTTCATTTGTCATGGAATATATGAATACTAGAGGCCTGGGAGGAGAGGAAGTTGTAGTCTGAAAATGAAAAATTGGAAACTCTCTGAGGCCGTTTCATAGTAGTTGTTCTAGTTGATGAAAAATCTGTGGCATGTCTCTGGAAGTTAAGAGCATTACTTTACTATGCTTAATAAAAAACATATTTTGTTATGCTAACAGTTCCAGAGTTTCACTAGCTATTAATTACATAAATCAACCACTAGAATAGGAATTTTAAAAAATCAGTGATAAGCACATTGTTGTTGTATTGAAGTTTCCTTTATATGTTGATTAGTTCCTCAGAGAAACCACAGTTAGGACTAGGCTCCATTGGTAAAAACAATGACTTTTTTCAGTTCCCGCCGTTATCAAAGTTCCAGCCTTACCTTATTGCAGTAGTGCCTTATCTAACATTTCCTTGCTGTTGTACCAAAATATTTTTTCAGTACACTCACTTTTGTATCCAGACTTATTTTACAGTTTGAGCCGATCCTCAAGGTAGAAGATGGTTCAAAGAATCAGATTGGAGTCTTACATTTAGATCTGTCCTTCTTCACTCACAGTGAGGTTGCTGTACACTTGTCAGGCTGCTTGAAACCTACTCCTAGGACTGTTAGAGTTAGGATTGGTCCCGGACCGAGTATATAGGTTTGGATTAGTGGTGAGTGAGCCAGAGCAAGTTGTGAATTTTTTTGGAATGCTGTAGCACAATTGGGAAACACAGTTGCAATTAAGAAATAAAGCATGTGAGTTTACAAGTCAGTGAATTGTATTAAAAATAAAGGTAGTAAACACTTTATTTGTAATGATTTTACTATATTTTGCTGTTATCTGTGCTGTTGAATAATTTCCGTCTAGTGTTCTTTAAGGCATAAAATACTACATAACAGGCCACCCTGTGTTTCTTTTGAGCTCTGCATTCAGCTGTGCCATGCTGCTGGCTTGAAATCAGCCATGGTAGGGGAGCATTTATACCACGGACTCTGGCAAATCTACAAATCAAGGCCTTTCCTCCTGAAGGACCAGGTGTTCAACATTTACCAACACACTGTGGCATACATAGTAGTCTTCTCTTATCCGTGGGGGTACCTTCCAAGACCCCCAGAGAATGCCCCAAACTATGGATAGTACTGAACATTATATCTACTGTGTTTGTCCTCTACATATATACATACCTATGATAAAGTTCATAAATTAGGCACAGTAAGAGAGTTACAAAAATAATAATAAAATAGAACAATTATAAAAATATAGTAAAAGTTATGTGAATGGGATCTCTCTCTCAAAATATGTTAGTGTACTGTACTCATCCTTCTTGTGATGATGTGAGGTGATAAAATGCCTATGTGATGAGATGAAGTGAGGCAAATTCGGTAGGTATTGTGATGTAAGGTTAGGCTGCCATTGACCTTCTGACAACGCGTGGGAAGGAGGATCGTCTGCTTCCAGACCATGGTTGACCGTGGGTAACTGAAACAGAAGGCAGAACCTATGGGTAAGGGTAGAATGGTCAACTGTAACAGTACTTCTTGCTTTTTCTCACTTTATCTCAAAGATTTGGGGGGAAACTACCAAATCGAAAATCTTTTTTCCTTCCTGGAATCTCATCCCTGACTTCTTGCAGCCTTATCTTTAAGATTTTTTCTTCTTTTACTATATTTTTATTCTATTCTATTCTGTCCTATTCTATTCTATTCTATTCTATTCTATTCTATTCTATTCTATTCTATTCCTATGTGTTTTTACCCATTCTTCTTCCCTATGGGCTCTAGATGTTGGTCTTTTCTCTCTCTTCCATCTTACTGCTATAGGTGAATCTCATTTTGATTTCTGCCAATATACCCAATTTCCCTCACCCTTCTCAGCTGTATAAATTAGAGCTTTAGAAATTGTCACTGCTGGCAGAAAGAATATATGAAATGGGATGACATAGCTCATAGATCATAGTGCCAGAGTTCCTGTCACTTTTAACATTTGACATTTTGTGTTTATCAGGATTGTTTATATTTCATGAAATATTAGCTTAAGCATGAGTCAGAAAAGTAAGTGCTCATTAACTGTATTTTTAGAGTTAGTTATATTCTCTTTTTCATCCTTGTGTATATTTTCAACAGAACACAGCCTCATTTTGTTTGTAATGGAAATTTTATAATACAAAAACAGAATTTATTCACTAATTTAGAATCAACTCTTCCAACTAAAAGGCTTATTAACAGGAGTGCTTTTGGTTTCGAGAAACAGAAAAGTGAACAGAAAAAGCTGATGGTCACTGTTGAGTTAGCAACTTAAAGATGCTAGACAGAAATTTCTAAGATTCTCTTGATCTTTCTTTTAAGGTCAACTGATGGTTCCTACAGATCTAATACCTGCATCACAGCAGGACAAGGGAGCTGGAACAGTAGCAGTAGAGCTGTCTGTGCATGTGCTCTGGCTACATCCAGATGCAAGGAGCCTGGGCACTGAATAAATAGTTTATCTAATAGTAATATTATACTTTATGCTAATAGTAATATTATACTTTATAGTAGTGATATTATACTTTATGTTAAAGGAAGACAGGTGAGCAGGGATTGGAGACAGGCCTTAAGTGAAGTTACCATGGACTGCTACATAGTACACAATGTCATGTTCATTCATATATCTAAACCTAATGCACTGAGACATATTTAAAATGTGCAAATGTAACTAATATATGATATAGTTGTCCAAAGAAGTTCATTAAAGTTTGTTCAGTCTAGGAAGTGATGGAAAACTAGTTTTATTTGATGAAAGGTATTCGAGTTTAGAAAATAGTGCTTTCACCCAAATCATTGTGGTAGTTAATATTATTCCCATTTTTACAAAGTAGGAAACTGAGACAGATGTTAATTGATTTGCTCCAGATCACAGAGCTTAGTAAATGGGCAGGCCAAGTTTAGAACCTGGTCATTTCTCTCTAGAAAATGTTTATAAATCAAAATTAATTCTTATTTTATGGGAAAAATGATATTTGATAGGGAAGGAACTCAAGTCCACACATGGACAAGGTAGTAAGTGTTATGTATTGTCCATTTAATGGTGAAGCCTGAGCCCGCTAGGCTTCGGGGAGCCAGTGCATAGGACACTAACACTTAGTGCATGCTTACTATATGCGTTTAGCTTATACTGATCCATCTAATTCTTACAACAACCCTTGTGAACTAGGTACTGTTACTGTGTTTAGATGAAGAAACTGAAAACAGAGAGGCTTAGTCACAAACCTGACCTTGTAAGCAGCAGACCTAGAACTGACCCAGAACTGAACCATTAACTCTTACCATTGAGGCTACACATTGGCCATGACACCATCCACCCTCTCACAATAACTGATTTGTGTAAGAGAGAATGAGGAGGATTTCTCAAGGTGATTCTTACCTGGTTCTTTCTAATTGATCTCAGAAGAATTTCTACTCTTTTATCTACATAGGATGTTGAATAAAATATGGTATGAAATTTCACCAGTAAAACAAACACTTAAAGCTGCATTTTGGAAAGCAATATATAGGGACTTTAAGAATCCCAAATTCAAATATCTTTTCAACAGACCTGATAACATGTTAGTAGCCCCTTTTCAGCTCATGATAACTGGTTACATCTTCATAATTTTAAGAACTACCATGGAATATCGATCCAGAAATTGGAATAAGAATGCAGCAAATACATATGTGAAAATAATCCCACACAGATGGAAGTTATACAGCTCAGAACTTCATGATGAGTCATAACTTTTGGAAGACCATTCCATTCTTCCCGAGTCTGTCAACAGAGGGATGTAAAAAGTGATGTAGTTTTCATGTTCAGCGTTAACATCTGTTGCATGGTAGCCTGATTATATTCCTATCTAAGGAAACATCTATAAATATTGGCAGAGATCTCCTTTTTACTTTTGTTTCGAGGCTGTTTATCTTTGTATTCTATTGGCTCTGCAGTGTATCTCTGTGTAATTTGGGTGGTCTGTGGTGAGCTCAGTATCTCCCTAATACAACTCCTTAGGATTCTATACCTAACGTCAGGAGCGGTTCTGCCACCAGGTCAGAGTGGTGTGTTTTCGGAGCCGGAGTCCGTCATTACCACCGAGATTATTGTTTCCTTCTCTTTTGCTTTCCCACATATTTATACACTACTAGCAAGAGTAAATATCAGGATTTTAAATGAGTGATTGTTTCACCGGTTTATTTTAGCCCTGTCATTTTTCATGAAACCTGTGAGAGAATGAAGAGAAAATTCACCCACAAAAAAGTTGGAATGTGATTTATTGTTGACTTATTTCTTTATATTATATAGAAGACAATAAATATAAAAGTTGGCCATAGATACAACGATACAACTAGGTTGAAATTTCAGCAAGTTTTTAGAGGTAGAAATTGTAGTACTGCTTGTATAGCTTGATATCAGACTAAATATTTTAATTTGTATAAAGAAAGTTTGAGAAATTAAAAGCTAAAACTGAAGAAGCAGACTTGGATATTTGGACTAATAATACACCGCTCTGTATACACATAGCAACAGATTGTTTTATTATTTGTTTGTGTAATTGGTATCATCTGTGATTTAGAGTCTTGGAATAACAGAATCCTTTGGGAGGGACTGTGGAGTACATTACTGGAATGGAATTGGCAGTGTTCACATACTGTTCTGTGCTCTGGTTTAGAATTCTCTTTGCTGCTTTTCTTCCTTAGGTGGGACTCTTCCCTGGACACTGTGTTGAGTTAATTAATCAGAAAGTTCCCCAGTCAGTGACCAACTCAGTGCCAAAACCAGGTGAGTACACTTTTTCATTAGTGTGGTTATCTTATCAACTGTTAAAAGAAACAGATTTTCTCGTTTTGGTAAATACATAGCTTATTTTGCTGTTCTTTCCATTTATTGATACAATATGCATCCTTAATTTTATGTGGTTTTGATTTTTAATATATTATTTCTCTATTGATGATTTCACAAAGGTGCATTTGACATTTTAGATAATTTCAAAGAACTACTTGGTCCATTAGGTTTTGTCATTATTTGTTTTGTATTATAGTAGGAATGTAGCTTATTAATGAGCACAGTGATTGAAGAAAAATAACAAGTTTAAAGAATTCACAGAGATGGTATGATTAGATGAAAATTAATAAATTAAAGAGAATGTATGTTTTATCGATGACTATGAATATCAAAGGTATTTTATTTTTTTAAACTGTTTTAAACAGCGTTTTCATTACTTAGTGTATTCACAGTGCTGTGTAAATATGTGGACTGTTTTATGAATAAGTAAAGCTGTGTCTCAGGGGGTGGAAATCAAGAAAATGGAAGTTTTTATTTTTATTGGGGTGATTTATTCTAGGCAAATTCTATAGAATACTTAGCCTGGAAGTTTTTAGTGTGATACAAATTTTTTAAAGGAAAACAACACAGACTGAAAGACTTTGGAGGAAAGAGGAAGTAATCAAATTTATTTCTCCCTTCACCCTTCTCCCTACTCTGCCCCAGTAGAAGAAAAAGAAAAGATTTCTGGGCCTCGGAATTTATTTGGACTGTTTCCCATAAGGTATTTTCTAGTGTTAGGACCTATGTGTGAGAATTAGGAGGAAAAAATCTTATTATTTTCCCACCTCTGTTCCTAAAGTATGTATCACACTATCTTTGCTTATAGTATTTGGGTAAAGTAAAGGGCAATAACCCCTTTTGAAGCTTATTTCTTCACAGAAAGTTAGGAATTGTAAAATTTTAGGCAGACTACCTTTAATGTTTAGTAGAGAAAAATTGTTCTCTGCAGTTCTACTTGAGGCAGGATTCTTAGTCTCTTTTCAAGACATTTTTATCCTCTGTTAAATCTCCCTTCTTTGGGTAAACACTATTTTAAAAAAACTTTCTCAGTGGGTACTTGCTCAGTAAATGGTCACTAGCGGTTTCAATGACTATAGGCTTCTTTTCTAAAATACGGCGTTATTAACTTAAAAAAAAAAATCCCATACCCATTAGCAGACAGTATCCCAGCCTGTCCCTGCTCCCCAGCCTAAGCAGCCACTAGTTTACTTTCTGTGTCTATAGATTTCCCTTTTCTGGACACTTCATATAAGTGGAATCGTACAATACATGGTCTTTTGTTATTAGCTTCTTTGACTTAGCATAGTGTTCTCAAGGTTTAGCCATGTATCAGAATTTAATTCTTTTCATGGCTAAATAATATTCCATTGTAGGAGTCTGCTATACTTTATCAACTCATTTTTTAGTCATTTCCATTTTTGGCTATGAATAATGCCTTTATGAACACTGATATACAAGTTTTTTTGTAGATAAATATTTTTATCTCTCACGCATGTATCTAGGAATGAAATTGCTGGGTCACATGGTAGCTCTGTGCTTAACCTTTTGAAGAACTGACAGACTGCTTTACAAAGTAACTCACCATTATACAATACCCCTGGCAGTATAGGAGAGTTTCAGATATCCTTGATATCCTTGTTATTGTGTTTTTGATTGTTGCCATCTTAGTGGTAATGAAGTGGTATATCTTTATGAGTTTGATTTGCCTTTTCCTGATGACTAATAATGTTGAGTATCTTTTCATGTGTTTATTAGCCATTTGCGTGTTTTTGAAGAAATATCTATTCAGATTCTTTGCCCGTTTTTTAATTGCATTGTTATTTTATTATTGAGTTGTAAGTGTTCTTTATATATTCTAAATACAAGTCCTTTATCAGGTAACATGATTTGCAAACATTTTCTCACATTCTGTGAGTTGTCTTTGCCTGTCTTTATTCTCTCTGTTGAAGCATAAAAGTTTTTAATTTTGATGAAGTTCAGTTAATTGTTTCTTTCATTACTTATACTTTTGATGTCTTATTTAGGAAGACTTTGCTTAACCAAGGTCAAGATTTACTCCTATATTTTCTTGGAAGAAGTTTATAGTTTTAGGTCTTAGATTTCAGTCTATGATTCATTTTGAGTTAGTTTTTGTATCTGTTGTGAGGTCCAAAGAATCTCAGTTATTTGTTGAAAAAAAGATTATTCTTTCCCCCATTGAATTGTCTTAATTCCCTTGTAGAAAATTAATTGGCCTTAAACATACAAGTTTATTTTTGTACTTTTGGCTCTATTCTACTGATCTATATGTATATTCTCAAGGCCAGTTCGACCCTGTTTTGATTACATTTGTTTTGTGGTAAATTTTGCTCTTAGTTTATTCTTTCTCAGGATTGATTTGACTTTTCAGGGTCCTTTGCAATTCCATATGAATTTTAGAATCAGATTGTCAGTTTCTATAAAGAAGTCATCTGGACTTTGATAGGGATTGTATTGAATCTCTGTATCAATTTGGGAAGTGGTACCATCTTATCAGTATTTATTAAGTCTTCCAATCCATGAACATAGGATGTTTTTCTGACCTTCTTTAATTTTGTTCAATGTTTTGTAGTTTTCAGAGTGTAAATTTTCTTTTTTTTTGTTAAATTTATCTTTTTTCTTTTTGATGCTATTGTAAACAGAATTATTTTCTTGATTTCATTTTCTTATTCATTGCAAGTAAATACAAACACAATTAATTTTGTATACTAGTCACATATCCTGAAATCTGTTGAAATGTATATTCTAATAGTTTTTTTTTTAAGTTGGATTCCTTGGTGTGTTCTATATTCAAGATCAAGTTATCTATGAGTAGAGGTATTTTTACTTTTTCCTTTGCAATTCGGATGCTTTTTGTTTCTTGTTCTTCCCCAAGTTCCCTGGCAAGACCTCTAAGAATGGCCATCTTTGTCTTATTTCTGACTTTGAGAAAACATCCTGTGGGATTTACATAGATGCCCTTTATCTTAGGTCTTAGTTTGTTGAATGATTTTATTATGAAAGGGTGTTGGCTTTGTCTAATACTTTCTAATCGATCTGTTGAGGTGATCATGGGTTTTTGTGGTCACTATTTTGAGGTTACTAAATTCAGCATCAAAAATGTATTGTGGTTTCTCATGCATTATTTTTATATATTTCTGCTGTGTAAACTTAACCTGTTAGGTATTAAGTCTCATCTTTGATAATTCTGCCTTGGAGGTATACTGTAAACTTAGTTTTTAAAAATTAGCTTAATATTGGTATTAAATTGTGCCAATTAAATACTTTCTCATATTTTGAATGAGAAAGTGACATTTCTAATAGTGATAACCTCCAGAAGCTTTTTTTTTAAAATTTATTTTTATTTGACAGATAGAGATCACAAGTAGGCAGAGAGGCAGGCAGAGAGAGAGGGAGGAAGAAGCAGGCTCCCCGCTGAGCAGAGAGCCCGGTGCAGGGCTTGATCCCAGGGATCATGACCTGAGCCGAAGGCAGAGGCTTTAACCCACTGAGCCACCCAGGCGCCCCTCCAGAAGCTTTTAAAACTTGAGAAAGTTGGGCACCTGGATGGCTCAGTGGGTTGGGCCTCTGCCTTCGGCTCAGGTCATGATCTCAGGGTCCTGGGATTGAGTCCTGCATCCGGCTCTCTGCTTACCAGAGAGCCCGCTTCCCCCTCTCTCTCTGCCTGCCTCTCTGCCTACTTGTGATCTCTCTCTCTGTATCAAATAAATAAATAAAATCTTAAAAAAAACAACCAACAAAAACTTGAGAAAGTTAATCAGTTATTGATAGTTCTGGAAGATAAGTTTCTATTAATAAACCTGAATGACACTGTTAATTCTAAATTAGTGATGACATGTAATGACAGCACACCTTCAAAAGCTAATATTTTATCTTTTGTGAGCAGCATTGCAGGGTTGGCATAAGGAAATGTGCATTCTTAATGTATTTTGAAAAGGATGATATGAATTCTCTCAGCCTCAGGCTTGTTTCACACTTTAAAACTGTCTTTGCCTACAGTATAAACAACTTGAATGTTCTATTTATTTTTAACATTGCCATCTGTTACTGTTAGATGCCAAATCTGATAGATGCAGCTATAGTTTGAGTCTGAAATTTAAAGCTCCCTATATTATTACACAACAAGGGCAATAGGAAAAATTTTCCCTTTGGAGCTCTTCTTAATGATCTCAATATGTTCAATTATTTGTGTATGTAAAAATAAAATCAATGAGTCACCATGTCCCAACCAAGAAAGCAAGGATTCATGCTGCCTTAAGAAGAAGGAGGTGTGGTAGAGTAGGGTTGAGGGGGGGGAGGGAGAGAAGGAGAAAGGAAGACAAGAAGAGGAAAGAAAAGAGGAAGAAAGATAGAAGCTTGTCCATAAGAAACTGGCAGTTAGTTCAGTCACTACAGGTTATGGTTTGATGGTGGTCGATGCGATTGAGATAGAGGGAAGAAGGGAAAGCATATGTGTTTTCTTTCAGTTTATCCTGTTCGGAGTTGATGGAACAGTTGGATTTATTTACTGATCTCTTTCTTCAAGTTTTTAGTTTTTCCAGCTATTATCTCTTCAGTGTTTTTTTGTGCAATAGTTGCTTTTTCTCTTTTCCTTTCCACATTGGTTACACTCTGATGTTGTCTCACACATCGTCTTTTCAGTTTGGATACTTTGTTTTGACCTATCTTAGAATTCACTGATTTTTCTCTTCCTGTAGGCTTCTCTTAAGCCCATCTAATAAGCTCCTTTCATTCTTACATATGTTATTTCTTAGATCAACATTTTGTCTTTTTTATAATTTCTGTGGTGGAATTCCTCATTTTCTCACATTAGCTACCTTTTCATATAGAAAGAAAGAAAAAGAGGAGTTGGGGAGGTGGAGAAAGGAGAGAGAGGAAAGTAGGGAGAGGGGGTAAGAGAAAAGCAAAGCAAAGCTTATTTTTGAAGTATGAACTTCTTAAAATGAAGGGCATAGGGAATTTAGAAGGCAGCTATGCTCACCACTATACCACCAACGCCGGCTCATAGGGAATTTAGAGATGCAAAGCCTCTGAAAACAGAAAATTTGAACAGAAATATAAAAATATCTCTTTGAAGGATTGGAAAGTTAATAAAGCAGTAAACACTTACTGAGCTAAGGTTAAGAGGAAGAAGAACATCGAGAAGAGCGACCCCAGTATTATGGAGACATTATTTCCCTAGGGTATCTACTGATGGAGTAGAGAAGGTCACAGTGTTAGTTAGTTCAGAGCCCAATAGGTTAGAGTTGCTGATAAATACCCCAAGTTTTGAGTTAGGAGTTTTGTGGAAATTGATAACTGATTCTAAACTGATTCTAAAATTTATATGGAAATGCAGAGCCCCAAATACCCACGACAATTTGAAAAAAAAAAAAGTGAGAAACTTACTATTTTAAATACCAAGATTTATTTGGTTTTTAAAAAGATGTATTTATTTATTTGAGAGAGAGAGAGCACCAGGATGGGGAGAGGGGGCAAAGGGAGAAAGAAATCCCAAGCAGATTCCTCTCTGTTGAGCTTGATCCCACTACCCTAAGATCACGACCTGAGCCCAACCTGCACCACCCAGGTGCCCCAAGATTTATTGTTAAAACTTCAGTTATTAAGATGATGGTGTTGATTCAAGAGTAGACAAATAGATGAGTGGAACTTAGTGTCCAGAAACAGACCTGTGAATGCAAAGGTGGCATTGCAGAGCATTATCGAAAGGATAGTCATTTCCATAAATGGTGCTAGGTCACCTTGAGATATATATATACACATATATGTATATATAATTTTTTTTTTAATTTAACCTGTATATAAAATCATTTCCAGGAGGAGAGTTACAGATTTGTATGTGAAGGGTAAAACAATAAAACTTTTGGAAGATAATATAGTAGAATATCTTCATGGCTTGTTTTCATGATCTTGGGGCAGATATAAACAGTAATCATAACCGAAAAGCTCAATGATTCAACTTAATTAAAGTTCAGAACTTTATCCTAATAAGCTGTTAAGGTAATGAAGAAGGCAGGCAAGTCACAAAATGAGAAAGATATTTGACAAAGGTCACATAACTAAAGTATGTGAAGAGTCCATAAGAAAAGGACGAATAAACTGATTGAATTGAGTAAAAACTTGAACAGATACTTTAGTAAGCATATGACAAAAAGGTCAACATCATTAGTCTTAGGGAAATGCAATTTGAAATCTTACTGACTAATGCATAGCCACCAGAATGGTTAAAATATAAGAAGAACAATACCAAAGGTTGGCAAGGATATAGATCAGTGGGAATTCTCACATGCTAATTAATAGTGGGAGTACAATGTGGGACAGTCATTGTTTGGCATTATATACTGAATTTGACACATACCCTGTGACCCAGCAGTTTCATTCTTAGATATATATAGAATGCTTATAGCAACTTTAGTCCTAACTGTCAAAAAAACTTGAAAATCTCAGAGGTATTCCATAATGGGATGGATAAATGAAGATACATTCATTGAATGGATTCTTCTACGCCAATGAAAATGAAATGAGTTCAACAATATGGATGAATTTCACAAAAATGAATGTTGAATCCAGTAAATGTTGAAGGCTGCTTTTTATACATACATACATACACTGTATAATTCCACATAGATAGAGAGAATTCAAAATCATAGAGCTCAAGACTGTTCTGTGGTGTTAGAAGTCAGAATATCAGTTACCTTTGGAAAGAAGGAAGGGGGTTAGATGATTGGGATGGGTAGGACAGAGAAGATTCTGGAGTGCTAGTAATGTTCTGTTGATCCTGGTGGTGATTATACAAGAATGTAATGTTGAGGATCTTTTCATGTGCTAATCGGCCATTTGTAGAAAAATGCCTTGTAAAGTCCTTTGTCATTTTTGAATTGGTCACTTTGCATTTTTTAAGTATACCTCCATCCAGATGAATATTCATTACAGTATTGCTTTAATATTCCAATGTTGGAAATCACATTTTCAAAATAGATTCGCTATTTCCATACTGTAAAATACTCTGCAGCCATCAAAAAGAAAGAGGAAGAGGCATAGGAAATTTTTGTTGTTAAATAAAAAAGCAAAGGACAGCATAGTATGATCCCATTGTAAATTCATAAAAGAGGACCTGGAAGAATACATGCCCAATTGTAGAGGGGAATGGGATTCCAATGGAGATAGCAAGAGACATTTCATTTTTTCTTTGTTTCTGTATTATTTAACCCCTTTACAGTAAACATGTATTACTTTATAAAATATGAAAAAAATGATCGTACCTCCTCTTAATTCCATCCTGTCCAAATAAGTAATTTCCAAGGGTCCTTCTTAATGCAACCACCCCATAAAATAGATATTTTCTTTTTTTTTTTTTTAAGATTTTATTTACTTAAATCACAAGTAGGCAGAGCAGCAGGCAAAGAGAGATGGGGAAGCAGGCTCCCAGCTGAGCAGAGAGCCTGATGCGGGGCTTGATCCCAGGACCCTGAGATCATGACCAGAGCCGAAGGCAGAGGCTTAACCCACTGAGCCACCCATGCGCCCTGATATTTTCTGACAATAGCTCTAACTTCTTAGATATTTTATTTAATTTATGTATATGCATGAAAAGCAGCACAGCTGGAGGGACAAGAGACTAGGCTCCAACTTTGTTTTAATCTCTGTGCCACATTTTACTGTGAGTGCACATCATTTGGCTTCTCTGACTTTTAATTCCCTTATCTAAAAAGTGAGGCAAGATTCCTTTGAAGATTAGGGATAAGACATTTAAAGCCCCTGGATATTTAATAAATGTCAGCTGTATTATTTATTGATATATGCTTAGCACTGTTATGTTATTAAACTCCAGAGAATCACAAACTAGATTTAGTTTACTTAGATATGAAATTAGTATTTATTTGTTGGTAAAATCTTTATGCCAACATGTAATTGTATATCACTGAAAGAAATGAATTACAGTAGTTTTCATGGGACCACGGTCGGGGAGGGAGCCTCTGTCAATGGCCCGTTGAATAGAGTTTGCATTATAAATTTTTGTCTTACTGTTTAGTGACAGCTAAATTTTTTGGTTAGTAGACATAGAAGTAGCTGAGGCCTTCATTTAGGGGGAGGACTTAGTAATTAGATGTAATACTGTTGATATCCTTATATTAAGAAGTAGTTTATAAGGTAACAAATTAACCCAAATATGTAGCATAGTTTTAAAATAAAATTTTTTGTTTGTTTTCTTCTTTTAGGGAACTGGTCCTCTAGTGACTCACTTCCTTTGTTGTTTTACTAATTTTTTTTTTTACCAATTTTGCCTGATTATAGTTTTTCCCTTTTCTTTTCTTTCTCTCTCTCTCTTTTTTGTTCCTGAATTGTTTCTGTTTTCTTTCTTTGAGTTTCTCGCACTTTGCTCTTCTGTAACCATGTTTCTTTAACATGTCATTTTATTACGAACTGACCAGACACTTTATATCAAATAAAGTAAGTTACATTTTTACTTACATTATGTGCAGTGAGTTTATGCTTATATTCTGGAGGCTAATCCTTCAAGAATCAGATATTAAAATCGGTACCCTAGGAGGTCTTGATATTAGATACAAAGGAGTACCAAAATGCTAGAAGGCCCTGAGGAATTTGCTTTCAAATACACTGCAAGCCACAGAATACTATTTTCATACCATGTATCAAGGACAAAGAGAAGATTCACACCAGCACGTATCTGTAAAGTGCTTTAGAGCTTGTGGATGCTTGTATTTCCACTATGTGAACTGGAATTCGAATGTTGGTACAATCCTGTGAGGTACTGGGAATAGGGAGAGTATTTCAATCCCCTTCCACACCTGTGTTAACAAGTGGGGCCACTGAGACTCAGGGAGGTCAGATAGCTTGCCTGAGGTTTCACAACTAGGATTTACTGACGCCTTCTGACATCTGGCTGAATCTGTGGCCAACACTTATGTAGCTGTTACTATGTGTCAGGTCCTGCACCAAGACAAAGATTAGCTCGTTTGCCGTTCAGTAACTCAAAATCCAGAATTTGTCCCACTCTAGAATATTGAGTAGAGATACAGTTTGACATTCTCTCTCTCAAAACAAATATTTATTTATTATGTTTAGCTTTTATTATAATAGGAGTGAATGAGAACATATTTGGATTTCCACAAGGCTTCTACCAACAGAAGAGAAATTAGGGCAAAAACTGGATTAAATGGAGGCTGACAAGAAGTGCTTATAGGACCCTGCTTAATATGATTTCAGTTCCGCCATCATCCTTTCTAATGCCTCTCTAATTAATCCAAAAACTATCCTGCAGTCTTTCCTCAAGCCTGCACTCTGGACTCTATTCTGTTCTAGCACTTTCAGCCATCTCCTGTTCCAGTCTTTCTTCCCGTGTGCTCTAACGGGCTCTGCTTCTGTGTGCTCTAAATACACGTGTGCTCAGAGCTTTCCCCGTGCTCCAACTATGCTAGAGCATAAAATGCTCTCCTCCCCAATTCGGCCACTTGCAATCCTCTCTGTTTCAAGATTCAGGCGGTGACCTACTTCCTACATGAGCGCTTCCCTGACCCGTCTCTCCCTCACCCCATCTCCTGTTTACCCCTAGCCAGACTGAATAGCAGCTCTGGCACTTTCTCATGAAATTGCTGTCTCCTCACAAGGGACAAGTATGTCTCATCCATCTTTCTCTCCCTCACAGAAGGTTCGTACAATGCTTGTATAATTAATTACTGTCTCAATATTTACTACTACGATGAATTTTTAGAATACAGCTTTTATCTGGAAATCCCTGGGTTCAGAAAACTTCAGTGATTTCCCTCTGTTCCAGAATTACGTATAAAATCTTTAGTCTAGAATTTGAGGTGCTCTGTAAATACTAGAACTAACTTATCTTTGTGATCTAACTCATATTTAGTGTCAGTAACCCCTTTCCTTACCTTGCAGTATGCTTTGGGGTCTCCCTCCTTCTCTTTGACTATTGATCTTTCTCCTGCCTCAAATGACTTACTGTGTTCTTCACGAAGGCTCTTCAGGCCACTGTGTGCTCATTTTGCTTGACAGATAGTATTAAAAGCTGTGTATTCTGATTCAGTGGGCCTAGGGCCAGACCTGAGGCTCTGCATTTCTAATAAACTCCCAGGTAATTCCATGATCCTGGTCCCAAGACTATGTTTTGAATAACAAGGGACAGTATTTTAGTCTGCAGTAGCTATTGTTTGTGTCAGTCATTTGGAAATAGTGTATAGTAATGAGTTCACTTATTTTGAACTTGGTATTTCATTTTTTGTGTCTTTTTTCCTTATCTGCTTGTTGACATATATATTATTTTATCCTGATTTACATCCTCTGTATATAAAACGCTTGTTCTAAAACCATTGATTGATAATTATAAGCATGAATATTTTCTTTTTTTTAAAAGATCCTATTCGCTTATTTGAGATCAAGAGAGAAAGAACGAAAGTGTTTATGCAAGTGCATGAGCTGGCCGTGTTGGGGGAGGAGGAGGGGCAGAGGCATAGGGAGAAGCAGGCTCACACTGAACAGGGAGCCTGACTGGGGCTCCATCTCAGGTCCCTGGGATCATGACCTCAGCCAAAGGCAGATGCTTAACCGACTGAGCCATCCTGTTGCCCCAGACTTGAACAGTTTTCACTCTAGTAATCACAAATGTTTCCTGCCCCTCCTGTATGCCCTTTAGCCAATGCTAGGAATGGGCCCCTAGTGAGTCTTCTCCTTACCCCCAAGTAAGTAAACCTTTTCCATTTTTGGTCATTTCCAGTATTCACTCATTCATTGGTCAGAATTTGCAGAGTACATACTAAGTCTTAGGGCTAAGACAGCAAACACAATAGACAGAAATATTGTCATGTTGGGATTTATATTCAAGTGTGATGAGAGAGAAGAAGGTAAACAAGTAAAATATGCAGTATGGTAGGTCAGTGCTGTAGAAAAATGAAGCCTGGAAGGAGGTGCGGGGGTTAGGAAGAGTGGGGATGTGGCTCATGTGGGGTTGTAATTCCAAAGGAGGGTAGAGTTCTTGGGAAGGGCTCATTAGAAGGTTGCTTTTGAGCAGAGGCCTGAAAGAAATGAAGGGAGCTATGCACTTACCTGGGGGGAGCTTTGCTTGAGGATGCTGAGCTGCACATTTGCCTGGTTTGTCACAGGATTTGCTAGAAGTTTGACTAGAACAGTGAGTGACGTGAGATGTGGTTTGGAGGTGAAGGGAGGGGTCAGGTTCTCTTTGGGACCTGGGTGCCACTGGACGGATTTTGGCTTTCATTTAAAATTAGATGGGAAGACATTAGAAGGTTTTGTGCAGAGCTTTTATTTGACTCGACTGACCTTGTTTAGCGGATCATTTTGGTTGGTGTGTTAAGGAAAGGAGAAGACATGGGCGCAAGAAGAGAGACTGGTAACTGTTGCAATAGGCCTGGCAGGAGGGGGGGTGGCTCAGAGCAGCACGGTAGCTGTGAAAGTGGGGAGAGGTGATTGGATTCTGGATATATTTCTGGCCATGAAACCTGCAGAATTTTTAGACATACTGTGAAATGTTTGAATAATTCAGCTAATTCTTAGAATAGTATGAGTAGAATGTAGCTATTGCCTTTCCAGTGAGCTCCCCTGTTGCTGCCTTCACCCACACAGGTGGGTGAAGGCAGGACAACCTCTACACATTCTGTTAAATACGAGAGAAAAATAACAAGTGACCTGTCCTGGGCCAGAAGCAGTCATTGGAGGACAAAATGTGATCCTTTCAGTCAGCCATTTTGTTTTGACTTTGTATTTTGAATACTTATCATCTCAGAAGAAGTTGCAAAAATAGTACAGAGAAATCGCATATACTCAAAATCCAACTTCTCCCAGTTTTAACATCTTACATAACCTACAACACATTCTCCATACCAAGAAATTGACGTTGTCACATTGCAGTGAAGGAGACTACAGACCTTGCTTTGCATTCAGCACTTTTTGCATCCTCTCATTTTCCTAACATGTATTTTTATATAGCGTAGAATGCAGCCTTTTGGGTTTCAGGTGAGATTTACTGTTATTAATTATGGAATTTTCCTTCACTCTGGCAAACTGTTGTCAAATTTATTGCTAACTGTGCTTAGGTGTTAGGTAACACAAGGGACAGAGGAGTTGTATGAAGTATTCCCAGATGGCTTTTCTATAGCATGGACCTCCCCCTCCCTCTTCTTTTTCTCCTTCCTTCCCCTTTTCTTTCCTGTTCTTCTTCCCTTGCCCCCTTCCACCTCCGTGTTGTCTTCAGTACTAATCAAGGAAAGGGTGGGAGGAAGGCTGCTTTTTAGTTTCTATTTTTTTTTTTTTTAAAGGATGGCTTTGCTTCTCCACTCTGAAAAAACTTTAAGAGCGTCATTTCTTACTCAACAAAATCCATAAATCCACAGCTGTTCCACTGGTAAAAATTAACATGTTTTGTTCTTGCCACATACTGGAACTTTCTGTGGTTTTGCCTATTTTAAAATTATATGAATTCATTGGTTCTCTTACTGTGGCCTACCACTTATCAACAATTTTGTATTCAGAGCTATGTTCAGAGAGGAAAGAGAGATTAAATTTGATCGATAGCAGAAGATTTCGGCATAGTACATGGTAAATACTCTCTGGGTATCTTGAATCTGGCAGTTCCTGCTCTTGTGACCTTGTCAGTCCCTTAAGTCCTCTCTCTGCCTTGGTTTCCTCATCTCCAAGATGGGAACAGTATTAGAATCAACTCCATATGGTTATAGGGAAAGACTGTGTAAAATACTTAGAATTATATCTAACACATAGTAGCATTATTTTATCAAGAACAAATATTTGAATGTAGATTTACATTGGTATTCGTAAAAAATAAGTCATTTGTAACAGAAAATATGTTGGTCTCTTACAATTAATTTATTTCTTCAAATCATTTTAAGTAGGTAAACACAGTGCAATACTGTTTTTTAGGATGAATATTGACTCCCTTGAATACTTACATAAGCAGCATTACATTTGGAACACTCGGATAACTTACAAAGGAGGAAGTCATAGGCAGGAAAATTTAATTCTAGATTTTCAATTCTGAAAAATACTTCTTTATTTTCTTCTCCTAATAGATGCTTAACAGGTTGTTGTCTCAGAATTGTTCACACAGAGGCAGTGTAAACTGATCCTTTTTTTCTTTTCTCCATGTTAGTGGAGTAACTAACAATCCTGGGTTGCTGCTGGTTTAGTGATCCAAGCTTTTACTGGCAATACATCTGCTTGATCGCTTTTCTTTCTTCATTGGGCCTGAAGTGCCTCTTTTTTATTGGATACACTCACTGTCTCCCACCCAGGTAACAAATATAAACCACCAAAGAATAAGTAAATTTCTAAAAGATTGCAAGGACAATAAATGGCCAGTTTCCTGCTGGTGTTTCGCCAGCGGGACTCCTCACCTGTGTGAGGTTGATGGGTGGAGCGAGACCGGCCCAGCCTGTTCTGCCAGTGAGTCTGAGTTGGGGCTGGGCCCTTCCTGCGGTGCTGCAGAAGCCATTCGAGCTGAGGGAAGGAGTAAGCTCCTGAAGGCGAGCCTCCTGCCCACACACAAGCCAGCTCGCCTTGGGTAGGGACACCACGTGGCAAAGAAAACTGCAGGAAAGGGGTGCCTGGAAACAGAGCCGGAGCCTAAAAGTGCTGTGGTGATCTAACTCGGACTTATCCTGAGGCGGCTCAGGTCTGAGCTGTGGGGGCTGTGATTCTTCTGCATGCTTGTACACGGAATGCAGAGCTCCTGTGCCCTGTGTCCTGTCGGATCCACTGCTGAGTACAGTCGCTGGGAGTAACTTTTAGTACTGATCCTAAAACCTGTGCCACAGCAAGAGGTAAGGATCTGTCAGTTATTCAAACGCTTGTCTCCAGCAACATTCAGAATATTTCACGGAGTCTGTTTTTACATTTTTGGGGGGATCATGTTTCCTTGATTGCTTTTATGTGCGTGGTTAGTCACTTCATTATTCAGAAAATGAGTAATTGAGCTTTAGTATTTATCATGTTTGTAGAGAGGATTAATTGTTGAAGTAGATTGTACTACATAGGTATTGGGTTATATGTCTTACTTCCCTGGCCAGTTTCAGGAAATTCCCATTTTTCTATTTCAAATCATCTTATATCTTAATGTTTTCTGGACTTGAGGTTAATGTACGAAAGTCTTCATGATTAAAGGAACATACCTTTGTATCATAAACAACCAGCACATTAAAAAACTTTTTCCTGGTGGTTTAATAATATTTCAGTTATTGACTAATGGAAAATGGGCAGTATTGATTAACTAAAAAGAATTTAACAGACTGCATTAAAAGGCTGTTCAAATTAGCATAAGAAAATAACCCTCCAGCCCTTTTACTTTAAGTACTGTGTGTTGTTTTTCCTCATAGGCGTTAATAACCATTTCTGTCCATAAAATATGTAAATTAACTTTTTTCCTGTTGCAGAGATTATTTTTTTTCAGCACTCAGGGTAGAATTCCGTATTTATGGTGTTTCTTTAGAGCTTGGTGACAAATGCTTTTCATTAAGATAGCATGGAAACTGGAATGTTCTCTGAATCACAGATCAGCCCTATTAAGCAGCCGAACGTTTTTCTGATTCTCGGGAATGTTCCACTACCATATAAATGACACCAATATTTTAATTTTCAAAACCATAAATGTGGGAGATTTCAGAATTTACAGTTCTTTTTCATTGTCAGGTTTTTAAAAGCACCTGTTGCTCATGTGATAATGGCTTGAGACCGTAACTCGTTTTTTTAAAGTATCAGGTAGTACTATGTGGTATTCGGCAGGAGGGAACAGAAATCTGAAGTTTCTTAGGTTAAGTTTACATTTAAGATGATTATAGGAAGGACTAGAAAGTGATCCCATGTTCATGTGCATCCTTCCTTAGTGATCTCAGCTCTGAATTTAGGAGCTACAACCAGACTTGATTAAGCCGGGCTTGGAAAGCTGACTCAGGTTCTGGCTAGCCCTGTGCTTTGGAGGACTCAACACATTTTTAGACCAAAGGTAAAGAGAAACTATAGTAGTAAAAATAACTCCTGCTTATTAACACTTACTGAGGTAGGTGCTTGGCATATATAATTTTATGTAACCATTATAGTAATCCTGACTGATAGGTATTATTACTGTCATTCTCATTGTGTAGTTGTTGGAATTGAGACTTAAACAGGTCATATACTCAAGAGCTTGCAAATTGGGAAGTGATTAGAGAGTGGGTTCAAAACCTCAGGTCTGTCCGACTGCAAAATCTGTGTCTTACTCTCCTTGCTAATGGTTTTTTTTTTTTTTTTTTTTTTTTTGTGGTGCAGGCTTTTAAGATTGCCTCTAAATAAAATGTCCTCATTATCAGTTCCACGCTTTCAAATACAGAACCTTTCCACTCTGGCTCCTGGGAAAAACAAAACAAAACAAAACAAACAAAAAAAACCTAACCCACAGAAACAAATGAAAAATGACCTATGATCGTATCAGTGTTCCACACCAAACTTTATGGCTTAATAGAGGATTAGATGACATCAAAGTGAATCTGATTATACTTTAATCTACATTTAATCTGTTTTGAATCTAATAAAAATATAATTTCAAGAAAAGAGTTTTCATACTGTTAAGGTTCTAAATTTTCAGATTTCTAAAACTTCATGTAGTATTTTTGATAGTCTTCTTATCTTTGATGTTACTGAATTCCCTAAGAATATGTAATTATTATACTTCAATTTTTATAAGCAAGAATCTATGGATAGATGTCTTCCTGAAATAATTTTTAAGCTTCTTGTCAAATAGTACTAGTTCATCCTGGAAAAATAAGATCCTGGATTATTTAAAAATCCTTATTAGAGATACTTCTGTTATCTGTATATTATATCCCATTCCTGTGTTAGAATCCTTTAGCATCAGAAATTTATATCCACCCCATGTTTCCTCCTACTCTTCTCTGCTAAATTGCAAATCTTTCTGTTCTGTATTTAGAAATGCAATTAGTCAGAGTCTTTTATATAATAACTGAGGTGGTAAAGTCACCAAGTTAAAAAAATTTTTTTTGCTTCATTTTTGTGCAGAGAACAAAACAAATCACATTTATTTTAATTTGTAATTTAAATTTTAAAATAAGAACCTGTAAATTTTAGCAAGAAGAATGTATAGCTTATTTATATCATACTGTAATCAGATAAGCTAAATTTGAGCCTTTTTTGATATTACTGAAATTTATAGCTCCTAGAAAAGTAAATGTGTAATGTAAATAATGAGAGCGTCTTATCTTAACCTGATGACCATTTTCCTGAGGGAACTGTGATTTATAAAGATCTAACATAACCATGCCCTTTCTAATTTATAACTGTTTGTGTGCTCCTCTAGGAAGAGCAGCAGCCTGATCTTGCTTTGGTTTCATTCTTCACTCTGAAAAAGAGATACATTTTTATTCGAATACTCAAATATTTTTTTAACCACAGGCATGCCATTCTGCTTAAGAGTTGTGCTGAATATTCTGAAGAAGCTGTTTGTTGCCCATTTCTGCCTCTCTTTTTCCAAGTGAATTGTTCTTATCTCTTCTGTGCCTGAAAGATTCTTCTCTAAAATTTACTATAGATTTATCTTTTGGATGCCTTCGTGTCATCCACCTGCATTCCAGAGAGCAGTGCCTTTTGAAATGCCTCTTCTCCTAAGTAAATGGAAGCATGCTTGACTTATGTAACTGTTAGTAGCTTTCCAATTTTTCAATCAAGAGCCATTACTGTCAATGCTATTTTTAATTTAGCATTGTGCATGACATTTCTCAAATACCTGGTTTCCTCCCTTTGAGGTTGGAATGTACAGATAGCAAAACTGTTACAGTCGTCCACATTCCGGAACCTCATCCCTGAGCTGGTCTGTGGGTCAGTCCCTTACAGCTGTTACATGCATCCGTTAGAGAACAGTTTTTTCTCTCAACTTCCAAAATAATTTATGATACATTGATCAAAAGAGTTTCTGAACTTTCTTGTTCCATAACAATTTCAACAGCATATTAAGATTTAATACTCAAATTTATCTAAAGGTTTTCTAGGACATCTACTTTTGGTGGTGGGCAAAGACGAAGAGACATGAAATTCAAGGATGAAACTTCTGTACTCTTGCTTTAAAAATGAAAAGTAATTCCGAGGGAGACAGTGAGGATTTTACATTTTGAGTATAAATCTGATAGAAATAAGTTTTTGGAAGTTCAGAACCTGTAGATCATATTTACCTTTTTTTTCTATTACTGCAGCAAATTCTGGAAACCTAATTCAAAAATTAATCTTTATAAATTATATAGCATTTTCTAGTAAAAACAATACTATAAATGGCCATTGTACTGTTTACCAAGGATTTGCTGGCAAATCAAAAAAATAATAGTATCTCATACAATGTAATCAACAACTCTGAATGCCTTTAACAATTAAAGATAGTATAATTATGCATCAAGTTCTGGAAATAGTTATATAAGCATGTTGTATAAATTAGTTATATAAGAACTCCTTACTACTATTTTAAGTTTTCATGGAGAAAAAGAAATAAAATGATTCAACTAAAATTATTTTTACTTAAAAGTGCTAAACCTAATATACTATGCATAAAACAGTAACATTTAACAGTGATCTTTCTATCTTAAATTTTTATACCACCCTTTTCCAAGATCATTAGAAAGCCTGATTTATTTTTTTTATATAGCTCTTTGATTTATTTATTTTTTTATATAGCTCTTTGATGAAGTTTTAAATGATGCCCTTTCTTTCCTACTGATGAATTTTTCTACAGCAAAGACATTTTCCAAGACTTGAGAGCTTTCTTTGCTTTTCTAACATTTTATTTTGTCAGAGTATTTCATGTCAGCTCATTTCATGAGCTGGGGACAGAGGGAAAGGGAGAAGTAGACTACCTGCTGAGCAGGGAGCCCATGCGGGGCTTGAACCCAAGACCCTGGGATCTCATGACCTGAGCTGAAGGCAGATGCTTAACCAACTGAGCCACCTAGATGCCCCTGTTCTTATCACTTTTAAGAAGAAAATTCTAGTGATCAGATAACTGGGTTATATTTTGAGTTTTAAATCATTTAGAGTTTGATACTAACACGGACTGAGTTTAGATAACACTCAATAAATATTAGCTGTACTATAATTATTTTTATAATATTACTATATCATGGATATTACTATTTCTAAATTTTCCTTCATTTTTGGGGGGTTAGGATTCAATTTTTGTTTTGCCCTTGGGCCATGGGTGGAGCCAGGTTGAGAGAGATCTAACACAAAATAGACCAGAAGATTTTGAGAGATAAAAGAGTCAGGGACGGAATTTCTTGGACATATTCTTATTCCATCAAGTAAAAAGTTACTCTTAAGTTCGGTGCACAAGAAGCTCCTTTACTCTGATTTGGAGGGTGTTTTTTGTAAGATCAAAGAAACATCATTAGAGTTATTTTTGTGTATTTTCACTTACTGACTTAAAGAACTTCCTTTATGTCCTTCATCCTAAAAGCTTTATATATGTTAAAATTCTTTTATATTATGCAAAAGGAAAAGTTACAGACATTCTGTAGTACTCAGAAAAGTGATTTGGGTTCAGTTTATTTTGTGACTTACATTTGAGTCACGTTAGAATCTTAACTATCTAGAAATTTTTCTTTAAAAGGTTTGTAGAATTATTATTCTAGTGAATCACAGCTTAATTTCTGAGTTCATTTAATTTCAAATAAAAGCTTTGTTGGTTAGTTTGGACTAATTCAATTGATCCTCAGAGCTATAAAGTAAATAAGAATTATATTAGATTTTCTCCGGCATGAGTGTTTACTACACTGGTTCCAAAGCTATGTTTCTCAGTTGCCCAAAGATCCTTTCAGGACATATGACAGTGCGTACTTAAAAATAAGTTAATTTTTGTATCTCTTGTCAATATCCCTATTAATAAATGTGAAAATACTAAGTATTTTCAGTTCACTTCAGGTCTTTAGACTGCAAATCTTCAATCTATGCCATATTTTTTTGCTGCTGTTTAAGGCATCAGTAATTTTGGAATTATTTGTCTATACTTATACTGTATAGAATTATTTTATTTCTGTTCCTTTATTGAAAGTCACTTCTAATATGTTTACAGTACTCCCTTGTTTATTACAGTTTTTAAGATGGAACTTGGGCTTGAGACGTTATTTTTTTAAACTACTGTTTCCTTCTCAAGTCTCTTGCACTCATTTACATCCATGCAAAGGATACAAGGGTAGTAGGAGTAAAGGGAACTTATCATAGAAGTATAAAACCAAGACCTTTTTTTTTTTTTAAGATTTGTTATTTATTTTTTTGACAGAGAGGTAGTGAGAGAGAGAACACAAGAGGGGGAGTGAGAGAGAACCAGGCTTCCTTCTGAGCAGGGAGCCTGATGTGGGGCTTGATCCCAGGACCCTGGGATCAGGACCTGGACCAAAGGCAGATGCTTAATGACTGAGCCACCCAGGTGTCCCTAAAAGTAAGACTTTTAAAAGTGGGTGTAAATTTAGTTTGCCACACTCAAAGCTTAAACAAGACAAACTAAATGATCTTCTTAAGATATGCAAAGAAATTATGTGATAAAGGTTAACAGTTGTTTATTTATCTTGGCAATTAAACATAGGGAATTTCTTGAATATAGTTAAGCTCTCCATCCAAAAACCCCAAGAAAATTTTATTCATAATGGTGAGACTTAAGAAACAATCTATATAAGTCAAGAATAAGATAATTGTTTATTGGAAATTCAGTGATATTAAGTAAGTTAAAGGATTGGAAAGGAAGAAGCAAATGAACAAATCTTTTTATCTACAAGTTAAAAATCTACTCTTACTTAATCCTCATAGCATCATAATTCTGTTAGGTAGATTTTTAACTTTTTCCTAGATGAGGAAAATGAAGGACTGAAAGTTACATACTTCTCAGGGGAACAACTGGAAGGAATCAGTGGTCCTTCACAGCACGGTAATTGTATTTTTATATACTAGTGACAATTAGAAAATAAAATTTAGAAAATAGTACCATTTGCATTAGCAGCAAAAACCATAAAGTTCCTGAGAATAGCTATAACAAAAGTTCATATGACCTTTATGGGGAAAGATTAGAAAAATTTACTGAAGGATGTGAAAAATCAATCTTAAATAAGTGAAGAGATTTACTGTGTTTATGGACAGGAAGGTTCAATGTTATAAGCCAGTTTTCATCCAGAATAATCTATAATTCAATGCAGCTTTAATCAGATTCTCCCCCATTTTTTTTCCTTCTTTAACTTGGCAGGCTGATTCTAAAATTCATATGAGAAAAGTAAAAGGCCAAAGATATAAAGGCTATTTTAAAGAGTAAGTAGAGGGGCCTCTTGCTCTAGATATTAAGACTTAGAAAGTGTAAGAACTTAAGAAATTGAGGTACAAATGGAGGGAGAGAGACTGACAGAATTGAGAGAACTCAGAAACAGACCCCTCACACACTGTACACATCTTTCTTTTTTTTTGTCTTTTAAAAAAAAATTATTTGTTCATTTGGCAGAGAGAGACACAGCAAGAGAGGAAACACAAGCAGGGGGAGTGGGAGAGAGAGAAGCAGGCTTCCTGCTGAGCAGGGAGCCCTATGCAATGTGGGGCTGGATCCCAGGACTCTGGGGGATCGTGACCTTTGCCAAAGGTAGACACTTAACGATTGAGCCACCCAGGAGCCACACATCTTTCACTTAAGAATCAATAATCTTAAAGATTAGGGGTCAAAAGTGAATATTCAGTAGAAGGTGATGAAATTACTGGTTATGAAGAAGGGAAAAAAATAATATGATTATATCTCAACCCCATTCTAATCATACAGAAGTTCCAAAAAAAAAAAAAAAAAAAGAAATAGATTTAGAGGAAATAGGACATGTTTTTGACCTTACTCATTTCCTTACTTGAAAGCTATGGAAACCATACTTAAAGTCATTTTAAAATCTGTGCAATAAAAGATAAGTCACAGACTGGGAGAAGATATTTGTAATGTGAATAATTAACAAAGGATTCATTTCTAGATTATATAAAGAATTCTTGTTCATCAGTAAGAAGAAGACGACATCAAACAGTAAAGTGGGCAAAGGGTATGAACATTTATTTCACTGAAGAGCAAAAGGGAATGGCCAATAAATGGATGAAATATTGCTTAACCTGATTGTCAAGTATAGAAACGCATATTAAAGTGGGAGAAAATTTCATACTAATCAGTTTGGTATCAGATAATGAAATGAAGACTGGGAACCCAAAAATTCATCCTTTGAGAGTATACATTTTGATAAATCATTTTAGAGAGTATTTTAGCAAAGTTGAAATATGGTTGAAAAATAATATCCTCTACAACCCACATCTGAACTTGAGTGCTGTCCAGGGAAAACACTTAAGAGTTGCTCAATGCAATATCGGTGGTAATAACAAAAACTTGGGAACTCCCTCAATGACAGTCAGTAGGAGAAGAGAAGTCTGAGTGGTGGTATATACTTATGAGGGAATCCTGTAATGTAGTTAAAATGCATATACTGAATCACAATTACATATTTTGAAAATACATAATTTGGGAGAAGGTTTAATATAGTATGATTCCATTTCTGCCTATTTTAAAAACATTTAAATGATAGGATATATTCTTTATGATTACATACATGTGTAAAGTATAAAAACTTATGTCATCAATTAGCCAATACATAGTAATAAAAAAGGGCAATTTTATAGTGCTCCCCTGAATGGCAAGCTAGAAAAACAGACAAATAGAAAGCAATTATAGAAACCTATACTAAGATGGGTCTGTTCATTATTTGGATTGTGGTGGTGGTTTCAAAGGTATATGTGCATGTCAAGACATATTGAATTATATATTTTAAACTTAGTTTATCATATGTCAACTGTACCTCAATGAAGCTCTCTAAAATTTTTTAAAAAACAAACACAAAAAAGTATATGTGGTAATAATACTGAATTCCTGATAAAGGTTCTCTCTATATGAGTATGGGATTGGAGAAGATAACCGTGCTCTATATTTGTAGTGCTTAGTTTTTTTTTTTTTTTTAAAAAAAGGAAAAATGAATCTGAGGAAATATATGGCTAAATGTTAAGACTGAAAAGCTAGATGATATGCACATCGATATTGTCATATAATTCTCTTAAACTTTTCTATATAATCAAAAATATTTTTTAAAGTAAGCATACCTATACAGGGCTCTACTACTACTAACAGTTGCTTGTTTTATTTTTTTTTCTTCTGATATTTTGATTATTTTAATTTATTTTTTATTTTCAGCATAACAGTATTCATTATTTTTGCACCACACCCAGTGCTCCATGCAATCCGTGCCCTCTATAATACCCACCACCTGGTACCCCGACCTCCCACCCCCCGCCCCTTCAAAACCCTCAGATTGTTTTTCAGAGTCCTTAATTTTTGATTACCCAGGACCTCCTAACCCAGGCCTAGTTTTCTGGTCACGTTTTCCCATCAGTTTGGCCTGAAAACAGTCTAAGCAAGTTTTAGGCCAGTAGGCTTTTAAATAGTAGTGAGGTTAAAACTAAGCATGTACTACAATAGACTTCCCCCGCCCCCCAACAGTTTTTTTCTGCTGGAGCCTGGGTGGCTCAGTCAGTTAAGCATTGCCTTTGGCTCAGGTCATGTTCCCAGGGTTCTAGGATTGAGCCCTGCATCGGGCTACCTGCTCAGTGGGGAGTCTGCTTCTCTCTCAGCCTGCTGCTCCCCCTGCCTGTGCTGTGTGTGTGTGTGTGTGTGTGTGTGTGTGTGTGTGTGTCAAATAAATAAATAAAGTCTTTTTTAAAAAAAATATTTAAAAAAAAAGTTTTATCTTTTTTTTCTTAAAATTCATTTTTAGGATACTCCTTTGAAGAGCAGAACTTTAGAACTTACTAGTCCGTGTATATAAGAACAAAGTGAGAAAGTCATTTTGATGTTTCTTAGAGGAAAATCCTTTCTTCATGCTTATTGGTATGACTAGATATATTATTTAGCCTTAACTAAAAGCAAGTTTATGGAATTTTGTTTTTAAACTCAAATATTTTCATATTTGTTTAACAAAATGTTTCAAAGTTTGCAACAGAGACAAAGCTTGGGAGGTTATAAGATCCTTAAATATCATGTAGTCCTGTTACCTGTCAGAATTCCAGTTCTCTTCCCCTGTTAAATTTCCACCAAATGGCATCGAATATGTGTTTAAAAACTTCAAGCAAAAAAGGATATTGTGCACAATCGTGAAAATCCACTGGACACGCTAAACATTATTTTCATACTTTATTGTACCTTAGGTTTAGTAATAATAATCTCTTTAAGTATTATACATCCCACCGTTACTCTTTCATTCATCTGCTTGACTTTATGAATTTATTACTGATCTTAGAACTCTGTGCTTATGATCAAATAAACCTAATGCTGCGATCCTTATCTGGCACAAATATCTTGTAATTTAATTTCCTGAGAAATTAATGTAAGCCCCGCATTCAAATCAGTCTAGAAGATTTCTGAGACCCACCCAGTTTAGAGAAGCCTGGTTTCGGTGAAATACTGAGAAAGTAAGGAATCTTTGGTTTTGCTAGAGCAAAATTATGCTGTGTAATTAGCAACACCTGGTGCCCCATATCTCCATGTCAAGGTTCACTATGGCCTACTGAACTGTATGCTTTTAGTGTACCCTGTAAGCTGGTTATTGGTATCATAAAGATCTACCTTGGAGATACTATGTTGTGTGTCATACTGCTAAAGCTTTTAACTACTGGAAAGACTGGTCTAGTTGGGTTTTTCTGTGGTTTAAAAAAAAGACCGCAGATGTAAAAATCTATCCTGTGTGAGGAACATGGAAGAAGTTAGCATTGTGGCCCATGTTGCATTTCAACTCCAGAAAAGGGAATTTGAATATAAACTGGCATGATTTGCTTTTGTGTAAATATTGTTTGTGTTTTACTCTTGATCTTTGATCTGTTTTATCTGTTGAAATGCTGTTCACCATTTTCGTTTCTGTAATCCAGCATGTTTGGTGGACCTTAACCCTAACACCCTTATGGTGGCGTCCTAGTTTCCTTTGTTGAAACGGGTTTATAAGCACTTAACTGTCTAAAGCCAAATCTCTACTCTACCTTCCTCAATAGAAGTCTTCTGATGTGAATGACAGTATTCCATAATTCTCTTCCTCAAAAGGTAGATTCATTAACTTAGTTTTCTGGTTTGTTATAAAGCAGTGGGTGGGGACAGTGTCCATGTCCGCAGTAAGCTTTTTCTGGCCATATTACTACCTAAGAAATGGGAAGGAAATATAAAGAACAAATTAATACAAAGAGACATTTATATTTGGAAGTATGGTTAGATATTCAAATCTGAGTATAACTAAATTGAATATTTTTATTAAATTCCCAATACAATGAAATTTATCCATCTAGATGGATAACTCATTATTCAGTTAGGGATGCCAGAGCCTTTTACCACAACTGTCTCTACCACAGTGGACAGTTAGATGAACAACGATAATGACAACACTATAACTGTGTAGAACATAGTTTAATCTTACTTTGAAGACTTAGAAGTCATTTAAGACTGTATGTCCAGTTATCATTTATCAACATTGGTTATTTTGGTATCTCAGATTGGAATTATAGATTAGTAGGTAGAGATCACACACACACCCATCCCAGTCTCATTACAAGTTGGATTTAAAGTTCCCACTTTATTTTAATGGGGTTTTTTGTTGTTGTTTTGGGTTTTTTTTGAAAGGTAGCAGAAGCAAGGTACCCAGCTACACAGAGTAGAAGCCAGGTTGTACATATGTTGGCAACATTTCCCAGGAGCCTCAGGTGCCAAATGGGATCACAGGGTTGGTGATGACACTCTCCATTGGTTCTAATTTTGTCCCCGCCCTTACTTAATTGAGTCTTATGTCAGTATTTAGGAAAAATTAGCATGAACAGTCTTGACCCTAACAGAAAAAGATGGCCAAGTTTCCTTGTTCTTGAGCCAAACTTAGCATATCAAAAGTGGAGTGAGAGCTGTCTTGTGTCCTGGAAAATGCAGTTCTACATAGGCTGCTCTCTGACTAATGTAATTTTATTGTGTATGAGAGTTTGGTTGGAAGATCATGATTATAATTTATTTCCATACAGTTATCACTGAATTATGAATGTGTGTATTTCCTGGTTAGCACAGAATTAATTCCACTCATTCCAGATATGATACTGCTAATTGCTGTGAAGAAATCTATTCCTTTCTCTCCTAGCGGGGTACCCAGTTCAGTATGGCAAACGACTCATGAACTTTTTAAAACTGTTCTAGCTCAGTTTGTACTGAAAAACTGTCATTCTCTTCCTTTCTTTTGGGGAGTGTTACTATGGACACATAAATTTTTATTTATTTGATGTTTTACAGTAAGTTGTCATCACTGGTTATGATGTTCGAATTTTCATTATGTCCCACAGCTGGCCAGTGGGAATCTTTTCACCTGTCGTCTTGGCACGGCTTCTTCTGGGTGTGGGTGTTTCCCTTGCTGTTACAACAGAATTTCCCCATCTCACCTTGTGCTTTTTGCTGTCAACTTGCAAACAGCCATTTCTCCAAGGAGTCTTGCTTTATTTCATTAAGGAATGATATTTAGCAAACTCACTCCTGAGACCAAAGGTGTTCATTGCAACTGGAATGTTATTGTTTCTAAACCTTTTCATTGACAAGAGCTTAGAAGAAATATGTATTTTAATTTGAAGTTCATGTTCACATTTCCAATTCAAGAGAACATTACTGGGGTTTTTCCTTGATTTCTTTGATTTTCTAATTGAATCACCTTTCTCTCACACTGAAAACCTTCATTCCTAACAACATTCATACATTTGTCCTACAATATGTATAAAATTACTTCAGAATCACTCTTCCAATATTATTACCAATAGTAAAACAGTTGAATGAAGTTAAATATTACTTTGTAATTTTTTTTGGTCTTAGAATATATTCCCCTAAGCATGGCCAATTTACTCTTTCCAAGTAATTTAAAGTAGTTGCTCTCTGTTGACAATGTTAACCAAGTTGGTATTTAGATACATTGTGTCAGATTATTTTCAAAATTAGGATTTGCTTTTTTAATGTTTTAAATTCTATTTTGAACATGTGAAAGGAATGTTAACATAATTTAAAAATGAAGCTATATAAAAAGGTATATATATTCAGAGCAGTTTTACTTTCTTCACCCATTTTCTTTACCCATTTTTATTAATTTCTGTTTTATCCTTCTAGTGTTTCTCTTTGCAAAAATAAACTCTTAGGTGCACACATACATGTGTTTGTGTTAATTTATGTGTGTTTGATATATGCATTCCCCATTCTTCTACTAAGTATAATGTTCTCTACCTTCCTTTTTGACTTAATATGTTCTGAGGATTACTCTGTATCAGTAGGTAGAGGGCAGCTGGGTGGCTCCGTCAGTTAAGCGTCTGCTTTCAGCTCAGGTCATGATTATCAGGGTCCTTGAATGGAGCCAGAATCATAGTTAACTCATCCAGTTCCCTGTTAATGCACATTTGAGTTTCTAAAACACAAATTGGGTTATTTTCAAAGTAACTTTTCTAAAATATTTAAACTGTTCAGTGTGTTCTCACTGCTGGCAATCCAGGCTCTATACAAAGGCCTTTGCATACCTCTTCAACCTCATTTCATACCACTGTCTTCCTCTCCCACAGTTCTCGGTGCCTTACAGATCCGATGTGACTTCTTCTTACCTTCCTACCCTGACCAGCCCATCCAGTATAGTTTCTTTCCCCTTGCCATTATTCCTTCACTCTGTTTCCTTACAAGCTGTTAAAAGCAATCTGAAATTACCTGGTTGCCTTCATTTAGGCAATATCACATAGAGTTGGGTTTTGAGCCAGACCTCCTGATCTTGAATCCTAGTTATATGGCCTTTGACTATTACTTAGCTCTCTGTGCCTGTGCCTTAGTTTCCTCATCTGAAAAGGGGGATAATAATAGTAGTTTCCTTACAGGGCTCTGTGAGAAAGGAATGGTCAGTAAATAAAAACACTTGTGTAGTTGCTATGTGTAGGAAGTTGCACTTCCTAAGTATAAAATAAATGCTGGCTATGTTGGTATTTTTATTTAGTTGTTCATTGTCTTTCTTCCTTCAGTAAGCTATGTGACAGCAAAGAGCTTGCCTAAGTTGTTCCCCACTGTAATCTCAGGACTTGGAACATTTCCTAAGAAATAGTAGGCACTTTCATATTTGTTGCTGAATGAATGAATTGAAGTTCAATTCCTCTTCCTATGAGACATTCTTGAAGATTGGAGACCAAAAGAATGCTCTCTCATATACATCATATGCGGTTGTCAAATTCAACTCAGATTTTTATCAAATTTGTCATCAAAGGACGAATGCCTACTATTAACATGTATCTTGGAAGTTCTGGCCAATTATGAAAATCTGAAACAGAAGTAAAAACTTACTCCTATCAGAAAAAAGGACAGAGTTACCATTATTTGCTTTGATGGAATTATATATCCATGAAATCCAAAAGGATCAATAAAAAATCCTTTTAAAATTGTTGAGAGTTTAGTAAATGATCAGATTTGAACTATAAATAAAGAAATTGTTTTTCAGTATACCAATAATTACCAGTTAAAGCCATAGTTGAAGAAAAGTACTATTCTACAAGAGGAGTAACAAATGCAGACTACTTAGGAATATTCCTAACCAGACATTTTTGTGGAATGTATCTTTTCATAAGGAAAAATAGAAAACTTACTGAGAGGTAAGAGGTTTAGAAAAATGATGACACACCCTGTTTCCAGATGATAATATTGAATATTGTAGAAACTAAAATTCTTTCAAATTATATCACTGTAATGTTGATACATAAAAAAGTTCAGTTATTGAAAAAAACCAAACTCATTTATACTTTTTTAATAAATCTTATCAAAATTATTTTAAAGTTTATGTAGAAAGTGTTTGAGAATGAACAGAAATGGTTTGATGGCCATTCTTTAACAGAGATGCTTAACACATTATCTGCTATCAACTAGGGGAGTACAATACTCCTACAAATCCAGTGACTTTTAATATAGTAATATTATGTGTGAAATACTTCTGAAGTTACCCAAGTATGCTGTAAATGTCTCACTAGCAGGAGAGTGCATGGTTTACATTTACAACAAGGAACCTTAGATAGAAAAGAGGTTGTAATTTACCCAGATTTTCAGGGCTTGTCAGTAGATACAGCATCAAAATTATTCTGACAATTCTAAGTAAATTTTAAATAATGAATGTAGAAAAATAAATTCCTTATTTAATCTGTGTTGGGTCTATGATGACTACCTTGTTACAGTTTGCGTAGGATTTCCTGGTTTTAACACTGATAATCTCATGTTCTAGGAAAAATGGGCAACTCATAATGGTTGATCACCCTCATACAGTTCATAGAAAAGATGCTTCTATCTGTAAATATTATTTCTCATAAAATGGAAAGATATAGAAGGCAAATGGCTGATCTGATCCATAAATCCCATCAAAGGCCATCTTGGAGTTCCCCAGGTCACATGTTCTTTCAATACACAGAGTTCCTACAAGAGGCTTCATGAGTTCAGGGGACTTAAGATTTGGGGTCACTCAAGGATCTTTACATGGTAGGATTCAGTAAGACTCCCACTAATTGTTGGCAGAGTGAGTAGGAGTTTTGAGGCCATTGTGGCTTCTCTCTCACAGCTAATCTCTGAGCTTATACTAGTTGTTATATGTTGACTTTTAGAGTAATTTTTCCTTTAGGTTGCACTTTTCAGAAGTCATTTTTTCCAGGGATTTGATTGTTTTCAATTTTTTGGCTGTTGTCTTTCTCAATATATGGGTCAGTGGGTATATTTTACTGCATAATAATGTACTTATTTCTTGCCTATATCTAAGAGGAATTAAGGTGACATATTAATATGTTATAGAAGTATGTTAATAGACTGATTTTTTTATATTGTATATGTATTTTATATAGCTATTAGTTTGACAAGTGTGTTCTATATCTTAATGGGATTATCCTCTTTATAAAACAAGAAAGAGGGATTTGTTTCTTTTTTCAGTTTTTTTTCCGGTTAACAAAAACTTTAAAAATTCTAACCACCACGTAAAATATTTTAGAAATTTACTAAAAATGTAAACCACATTTACACATTTTAGGTCTTACCTATTATAAAGATTTCCAAAGGAATATAGTAGAGTAAAACTCGAGTCCCATTCATAATCCTGTAGCATCCTTGGGTATGCCTTGGGAAGATGGCTGGTTTACCAATCTTGATTTATAGATCACAGATGATATTACTTAAATTTGCTGACAGTCTCATCAAGTAGGATCTCAAGTTGGTGAGAAGAAGGCATAAAATTCTGATGTTATTTATAGAGCAACTGTTCTTAAACCTCTGCTAGAATTTTCCTGCAGAATATAAAGTGTTCTTGTAATAGTTTGTTTTGTAGTCAGCCTGTTGAGATCTCTGTTGTTTTTTTCACAGTAGGTAAAAATGTAACTTCTTGCCACAACTAAGGTATTCCCTCTTTGTTATTATTTTTTAGTGTCTAAAAAGCACGGCAAGCTCATTACTTTCTTACGCACATTCATGAAGTCTCGTCCAACAAAACAGAAGCTGAAGCAGCGGGGGATTTTGAAAGAGAGGGTGTTTGGTTGTGACCTGGGGGAGCACCTTCTGAATTCAGGTTTTGAAGGTAAAAATAAAATTTATAATCTCATAATTTAAGCTTCAATTTCTCCATATCAATTCTCTAGAATCCATTTTGAAGCAGATTACACAAGCAATATCTATTCCATTTAAGCTCAGCTGCAAGGTATGGAACTTTCCACCTATCATTTGAGTTCTGAGATAACAGAATAAAGAAGGTTTAAGAATGCACTTTATCATCAGAGATGCTCGTGGTCTGTAGGATGAGTAAGACTTTCCTGCAAAGGAACGGTTAGACTTCCTTATTTTTGTATCTGTCCAGATAGCTTTCTCAGCCAGTTTTCCTCTCATATTTTATTATAAATTGTTTAAATTCTATTTCAGCAAAAAAGTCAAAGTTTGAGACTATAAAATACCAAGACCAGTCTCCCAATTTTTATTGCTAAAAATTTAAATTTCTCTATAAATTAAATTCTGATTCAAGAACTCAGTGGTTGGCTAAATGGATGGAGGGGATGAATGGATAGGAAGAAAGGAAAAATTTAAAATATAATACATAATATTTTAAAGTCTAAGTGCAAACAGAATAATCACAAGAATGCTATATTTATATAGTATATACGTAGTTGTGAAGAGAAAGGAGATATAAATATGGATAGTTAGATATAATTATATAATGTGTATAATCCTTCTTTCTTATATTTATTCTGTTTTAGTTTGGACTTTAAAATAGTATCCATATTCTATATAAAATTGATTTTGTACCAGATTTTTCTAAGATGAAAGCTCCTTTCAGAGTACTGCTTTGCTAAGTGACTCATTCTTTGAATGGTATTCCTAATGAATAATTAACTTTATAGAGGATTATCCTGTTAACGCTTTATAAACTTTTGAGCACCACCCTGTCGGAGCAAGTAACAAGCCGGACCTGTTTCTTCCACACAAAGTGTTGTAAGAAATCATGTAGGAACCTGACAAGGCATTTTAAAAAAAATTCTTTAAGTGATCTCTGATGCCAGGATTACTCAGAATGATCTTACAGTATTTCAGCTACCACAAACCATAATGTTTATAATTGAGTTGTTTAAAGATTATATCACAGTTATCTAAAGAACTGATTTTTTAAAAAATCTTGTCACATAGTACTTTTTTGTAGATAATGTGTCATTTACCTAGGCATCCTTAATTATAGAGTTAAATGTTTTTTGTTATCTTAGTTTCTTTTTTCTTTTGTATCTCTTTTTCATTTTTATTTCTTTTGTATCTAGTTTTGTTCAGCCTTGCTTGGATGTGATATTAATATGAGGGAGTGTTTTCTCATTTGTTCTGCCATGCTCTTTAGCTTTCACACATCAACTCAGCAAGTTTTAGTTGTACTTAGAAGTTTTGGGGGTGTTTCCATTGTTAGTATGATAGGAGAAGACAGATGCCAGTATCTCATTTCTTTATGAAAAATAACAGACTTAATAACTACAGTGTTGATGCATTCCCTAACTATGATACCTTTATTCTAGCGGAGCAAAGAGTTTTCAGGTATCATTTATTTTTTTATAGGACTTGTTTTATTTGTTGCACAATTTGAAATCACATTTCCTTAAAATGAGATTTGAAATGAAATTGTAAAAAAGTGAGAACTTTGTAGAAAGCTTGGTTCTCTAAAAAAAAACAAACAAACCCTTAGAGTTGGCTCAAAATACAAAAATTTAAAAACTCAAGGTGAGGAAACGCTGTTGCCTGAACATATTTCTGTGTTTGAGCAAGTGGCTTTTTAAGAAAACGACTATAAGTACAGAAATTTTTTTTTTTTAAGATTTTATTCATTTATTAGAGAAGAACACAAAGAAAGAGGAGAGGCGGGGGCGGGGTGGGGGGGAAGCAGACTCCCCACTGAGCACGGAGCCTGACACTGGGCTCTTTCCCAGGCCCCTGGGATCCTGACCTGAACTGAAGGCAAACTCTTAACTGACTGAGCTACCCAGGTGCCTGTAAATATACAGAAATCAGAGCACACGGGGGTGAGGGGGGGAAGGCCCAAATAACTCTGAAATTAATCCTTTAGCTAATCATATTTTCCTAACCAAAAATCATAATGCACATTCTAACAGCTAATAATACTGTACCAATGTACTCCTGGCCCAGAAGCCACCAACCTGACTGGAAGTCGACTCTTTCATCCTCTGTATCACAGAATGCATGCATGATATCTGGCATATAGAAGGGATTAATAAATGACTGATGAATGAGTGAGTGAGTGGATGAATGGATGAGAAAAGGGCAGAAATGAAACTGCAACTGTCAAGAAAAAACAAAGACCAGTTTGTGTCCTACTTAATAGCATACTTCTCATAGCCATGATTCTAATCTTAAGGGTCATCAGTTTCAACTTCGACGTGTGCTTATGTTGCCATGATGATATAAATACTAAATAAAAGTGGATCGTCTTATAGGATGTGTGGGGATAATTCTTAAAGCCCTATCATCTTTCGGAAGAACCAGTTTGAAGGTTTCAAGCTGTGTTTTGACTGGGCCGTTGTTTACTATGCACTTGCCTGGTTTGTTAGATGGTTTGGAAGGAAACGATAGTTAATAGGATGCCTTTCTAACTAGGATATCTTCTAATACTGCATTGGGTTCCCATATTGCTTTCTTATATGTTAGTGAAAAGAGAAACCAAATCTTTTCTTTTTATCTGCTGATACTATTTGTCAGATTCTACACTCTTTTCTTTAGAATGAAAGTTTGTGCTTTTCTCTTTCATTTTGCTACCCATTTTAAATAACTGTCTTATTTGTCTCTCTTAAGAATTCTAAGTAGTAGCGTTGTTCAGTTGGGTAATTTTATTTATGAAGACCCATTATGTGATTAGTGGACATTCAGTCTTTTTACCCAGGGAACATAAATTATAAAGAAACAATTCAGGTGTTTTCAATGAAGTATTATGTTTGCAGAACCTTAGCCATATTATCAGGGAAAGACTTCCAACTCCCTGCATTTTTTAAGTTTGCCTACCTGTTTGGGAGACTATAAGCAGGTATGAATTTAATTTCACATGTTTGTGAGAGCCCCAAGAGAATAATCTATACTTTTTAATGGATGGTAGCTTATTTTTGTAAAGATTATGTAATGTATACTAGGAGAGCCTGATAATACAAAAAGAAAACCCTGTATTCTGAAGGGCTTTATGTAGCAGGGTGAGTTAGCATGCTAATTTGGAGCATACAGAATGAGAAGTATCTTTTCAGAAAAAAATTAAAGCTCTGTGTGCCTTTCTTTCTTTGAGTCATTAAGTTAGTTACCCCAGTAGTCTCTAAATATATTTGCTTCGAAGTAGGTGATAGAAATTTTCCAGGTTCCAATTCATTTTATTTTACTTGTAGTTTGTAAGGATAGAAACCTAAGGCACTGAGGTTATCATTGATGGAATAGTATTAGAAGCAGGACTCAAGTTCATGTAAGATATTTTATATTTTACATAACAGTTTGATGTAGAGATTGCTCATAATATCAAAATGAGTCCAAAAAACATACTTGGCAACTCTGCCTGCCCTTCATCTCCCCCAACTAAACTCAGTGCCTTTCTTGTTACTAAAACTCTTGGACATCTTTAGAGGTAGAAAGCACACAGTTGAAAATGAGTACAGTTTCTCACGAAAACTCAGATTTACTCTGCTGACTTGGTCCTATAACTTTGTTGGGTTCACAAAGGCACTTATAAATTAATTCATTTGTTAATTTTGTACATTGTTTCAAGACATGCTCCTGGATTTTGAATACACAAAGATGGATGAAGCATGGTTTTTCTCCTTAAAAGCATGACAAATAAAGAGTAATAGTTGGATAAACAAGCAAGTAATATTTCAAAATAGCATAGTTCTTTGGGCTCCTAGAACGTAGTGCAGCTCCGTCTCCTTGGAGATATTCACAGAAGGCTTGCTTAAGAGACGCAGTTCATTGAGGTTTTCAACAACAGCCAGGTGTTTTTTACAAGAAGGTGATAGTAGGAAGAGAGACCAGGGAGAGGAGTCTACCAGAGAAGACCAGTCTACCAGACTTATAAAATGACTGGTTTGTACGGCAAAAGATGAGACTTCAGTTGCCCTAGAGCTGTGAAATATGGAAATATGGTAACAATAAGTAAATGCAACTGTGACGGACCTTATACTTTAGGCAGTATTTTGCCATGGTTAAAAATCAGCTTTCTCCTTGGACTGCTTGAGTTAGAATCTCATTTCTGCCATTGTTTCCTTCTTGCCCTTAGGTAAAACTTCGTTAAGATTCAGTTTCCTCTCTATATGATGGGGATAATGATAGAGCTTTCTTTCCCTGTGAATTTCTGTGAGAATTAAATGGGAGCATCTATTGTAAAAAAATTAGCTTGGCACATATTACATGCTCAGTAATATAGTTGATTTAAAAACTTTTTCAAAGCTAGGGAGTATACATTTTAAATGTAAATTGTAGGATCTGACAGAATTTAAAAGATAGAATGCCGGAAGAACAGCAAAAGGCAGGAGAACCAAGAAAAAGTCTGTTATAATAATAAAGTGGTATTATATGTGATAACTAAAATACATTCGTTAAATTAACTTACTAAAATATCTGAATTGCTTCATTTCCCAATCTGAATGTTTTATCCCTTGTGTAGTAGTTTTCTGTAGACCAAATAATGTTCTCCAAAGCTTCTTTCCAGGGATTTTAGCTAACACTCTCAAATGAAGATAGTAATTAAATCTGGTAAATTCATCATTCTGCATTATAAGACAAAGTTCAGATTTCAGCTACTGTACAGTTTTGAATGATTATAAAAAATTCTTAATTTTATACCTCAGTCTTTTCTAGACTATAGGCCTGGAACAGCTGTCCATTTGTGTCAGGTACTCAGTGAGGTGACCAGAGAGAGGACCCTTCTTTTCTTTCTACTTATTGATGAGCTCATAGTATTTAATGTAAAGCAGTTTTAATATAAGGATAGGCAGGAAATCAAAAGATTCCTTCTACTTGAAGTTGCTTTGACCTTTGCCTTATGTCAGTGTTTGGTTTATTGGATAACATTTAAAATTAGCAGTAGCTATGAAAAGATGGAAGAAACTTTTCAAAGTGAGAAATTGGAGCACTTCTAGGCAATTATAGTGTTGGAATAAGCATTAACTTTGTATATCCATTTTCTATGTATGAAATTCAGCTGAATATATATATATATATATATATATTTAAGTCTGGCATGGTTTAGGACAGAACAGTTCATCTTAGTGCTGTAACATAACCTAAGCAAGACTACTGTTGAAGACCTTCGAGAGATTATCCTAATAACATACAGATTCATTTACTTATCTAAATGTAATGGGAGAGAGCCCGTCTTGATATTCAGGAACCAGTTGTCTAGTTTAGATGTGAAGATAAGTAAATATGTCCTCATCACTTTTTGTAATAGGTTAATCTCTGCCCCTTATAATTTTAATATGCAGATTTTGTTTTGCTTGGGAACACTAAGACATCCTAATTTTTTTGTGACTTGCTGAGATGGGATACTCCTGGTGTAATCCATGTCTTTAAAAATTCTCTTCAGTGCCCCAGGTTCTTCAGAGCTGCACAGCATTCATCGAGAGATATGGCATTGTGGATGGAATATATCGTCTCTCTGGCGTTGCCTCTAATATCCAGAGACTACGGTAAAACCTCATTTGGCATTTTCTTTTTCATTCCTACTGTAATTTATTAAAATGAAATGATTTTTAAAAATTAGTCACATTGATAACCATAATTTTCAGTAATACAGTTTAGGTAAAGTAGGAAATCATATCCATAGTGTTCTCTGTAAATGTTTTCCTGGATCCCGTTTCTCATCTGTTGTATTTGAAAACCATGTCCCCTTAACATCTTCAATACTTGTATTTTGCCTCACTGCAGTATTTGAAGATTTAACTAAATTTTGAAGTTTGAATCCATGAAGACCATGAGAAATGAAAATTTACCCTGTAAAAATTTATTCCTTAATTCTTAATTAAAATCAACAAGTGAAGCATTCTGTTGAACCACCCTGGTAACCCATGAATAAATCTCACTTGATCAGGGTGAATGACTTTTAATGTCCTGTCAGATTCATTTTACTCATGTTTTATTGAGACTGTTTACTTCTGTATTCATCAGGGATATTGGCCTATACTTGTCTATTTTAGTGGATTTTTTTCCTCTGGTTTTAGAATCAGAATAATGCTGGCCTCATAGAATGAGTTTGGAAGTTTTCCTTCCTTTTCTGTTTTTTGGAATAGTTTGAGAAGAATAAGTATTAATTCTTCCTTACATGTTTTTAGATTTCACCCTTGAAGCCATCTCGTCATGGACTTTGTTGGGAGATTTTTGATTACTGAATCAATTTCATTGCTAGTTATCAGACTGTCAAGTTTTCTGTTTTTTCCTGTTTCAGTTTTGGTAGTTTATGCCTCTAGGAATTTATCCATTTTTCCAGGTTGTCCAAATTATTGGCATATAGTTTTTCATAATATTCTCATAATTATTTGCATTTCTACAGTGAAACTTCTTTTTATCTCCTTTGACCCCAGTGCTGTAGTGTATGCTCAAGTGTGTATGTCTTACGTATGCTACATCCTCTCCCTTTCTCAGAGACAAAAATAGTGGTCTCCTTTAGATGAGCAATAGATATTTTATTTTTGCTTAGTCTCCCAGGTTCTAGTCTATCCTCAATATGTTATTATCCTTTATTTTTCACTGTGGTGCATGGTAATTGCCATTATTCCACACAGATTTTAGTATTCTAATTGACCACAGAGGTCATCTCTATTTTCAGGAATGCAGGTTTGGAAAATACTTAAGTTGATTCTTGTGCTAAAGACAATGTCAGCCTTAAGTTTCAGATACAGCAGATCTCATATTCATTCACATTGTCCACATATACTAATCCTCTAGGTTGTTAAGAAGACCCAGGCCTATAGATGAACGTTAATTAACCTCCTGGAGAATGAGCCTCACCTGCCTTAGTATTCCAAATAGAACTTTCATTTCACTCACTTTACACTATAGATTTTGCTGGCTAGTAAATTTTGCTAGAAGTTGCTAGTAAATTTTGCTAGAACTTTTAGCTAGAAGTTGCTTTATATTATTTCTGGCTCCTTTACCTTTCTTCAGTAAAGTATTTCTGAACTATACTTCTTGTACCTGAGGGATTTCTTTACAGAGTTGCTCATGGACCAGCTGCTATTCAGCCCTAGTTTGCAGAATTGCTAGAATTTTGTATATTCGAACCGTTAGAAATTAGGAATTGTATTTTCAGTTTTCAGATCTGTGTTAAGAGCTGCTCATCTGTATGCATTTCAGAGATTGTTGTCCATTTTAATTTGAGAGCTGTGCCCATAATTCGTACTTAGAAAAATACGTGTCTTATGACCAGACATCCAGTTACTGCTGAAGTCCAAATAGAGTTTATGTAAAATATAATCACTTGAATAAAACATTAACTTTGGTTTCTGTTTTAAGCCCTATATTTGCTTTTTCTTCAATAAAATAATTTTGTTTTGTCTCTCATCTGTTAGCCATGAATTTGACTCTGAACATGTCCCCGACCTGACAAAAGAACCGTATGTTCAGGACATCCATTCTGTGGGCTCCCTCTGTAAGCTGTATTTTCGAGAGCTTCCAAACCCTCTGCTCACCTACCAGCTGTATGAGAAATTTTCTGTGAGTAAAGTCATTTTTAATCGAATGCTCTGATGATTTTATTCAAAGTGTATAAGCGTTGTTTACATGAGTAAGAAATAGTTCTGTGACTAAAATATGTCCTTTAAAGAAAACAAAAAAGCAGTTATTGCTAGCTAGTCTATAGTCTTCAATGTTTTCACATTTTCTTTCTTTTAGTTTCTAACTTTGATCCACTAATCTTATCACTGTTGACATTGGTTACCATAAAGTTTTTAAAAAGTTATCTTTCAATAGATTTCAATGTCCACATAGTATGGAAACAAAGTTTACTTTCTTGATACTCTGTGTTTCCTTGTTGTTCAGCATCAAAGAGTTGAGTGGAACTGAATTGTAAGTGAAGAACTTTCATTTTTACCAACAAAGACTACTGGTTTATTTCACATTGTGATTGTTGCAGGATGCTGTTTCAGCAGCAACAGATGAAGAAAGACTGATAAAAATTCATGACGTCATCCAGCAGCTCCCTCCTCCACACTACAGGTAAATCATTGTTCTAAGGTATCACCCAAAAGTACAAGTCATTTGATGTGAAGAGTGTTTTTTTTCCCTTTGGGTTTTTAACTATTTAAATTTCCGTGGAGTTCTATATAAACTTCCATTTGTTCAAACATTATGTTTATTTGTCATTGTATCCCAGGGAGCAGTGTTTGGCATCTGATAGGCACTTAATAAATGTTGAATTAATGAAATAATAAATGAACAAATGGATAGTTGACTAAACCTGGTTTTGTTGTTTTCTTTGTCTTTTGAGTCACTGAGAAATATTGGGGTGTGTGATCACATGTGTGAATATTTGACTTGTGATTGCTTGAGTCCAAAATATAGACAAAGTACTGAATTCCTGTTTACTGGATTCCTCTTTTCTTTTTCAAAAGATGTCCAAACTACATAGAACCACAGCCTCTAATAGGTGTCTCAGAATTCTTCCTCAGGAGATTCTCAGATGATCAACAGACCTGTTTTGGGGGTGTTTTGTAGGTTTTGTTCTTATTCATTGGTTTTGTTGTTGCTCCTTTTTTTTTTTTTTTAAGATTTTATTTATTTATTTGACAGAGATCACAAGTAGGCAGAGGCAGGCAGAGAGAGAGAGGGAAGTAGGCTCCCCGCTGAGCTTAATCCCAGGACCCTGATATCATGACCTGAGCCAAAGGCAGAGACTTTAACCCACTAAGCCACCCAGGCACCCCATGTTGTTGCTACTTTTTAAGACTTAGTTTAATTTGTATATTAGTTTGGACTCTCAGAAATATTTTTGCTCATATCTGAAAAGACCAGAATAAAATTGAAGATGACTGCCATTTAGTGAGAGAAAGAAAACAGTACAAACCATAGATGATGATATGCAAAAGGCAAAGGTAAAATTTTAAAATTTCAGTTACTGATAGAAAATTAAATGCAGTAGATGTTTTAGTAATATACAAATTAAACAATTTGGTGCTTTCTTTTTCAAAATGACTATATATATATATATTTTTTTTTTTTTTTTTAAACTCGGCACTAATTCAACACTAAAATTTTTTTTAATTTAGTTAAGTAATCTCTACACCCAACATGGGGCTCAAACTCATAATCCTGAGATCAAGAGTCATACACTCTTCTGACTGAGCCAGCCACATACTCCTAAAGTTTTAATCAACATTAAAGATCTCTTTTTTTTTAAGTCCACACTATAGCTGTAAATCATGATGATCAAGAGCCAAAAGTAACTTAGCATTGACTCATTGTGCCATTAATGTAGGTCTTAAGAGAAATGTGAGGAAATTAAAGAAGTTCTTAAGGACCCACTGAAGAGTGAAAAAAATACAACACAAAAGAGCTTTTGTGAAGGAAGCTCAAGAAATTCAGGTATTCAGGTATTCAGTCCTGAAAAAGAAGGTTTGAGGAGACAAATGTAATAATACACAGTGATTGAACAATATTTTAAGGAGGAAAAGGACTTTTTAAATTACCAGAAAAAGAAACCTACTGCAATATAACAAATATTAGCTTTGATACATCTGAATTTGAATTTGCAACTTCATCATTTCCTTCATGACCTCTCCAAGCATTAATCTCTGTATCTGTGAAAAGAATACTAATAATACCTTCGTAAGAAGATTTTTTTTATGTTAAAATGTGTGAATAAGTCTGGTCCTTAGTATTTTGTTTTTAATACAAAGCATAGCAAGACATTATTAGAATTAAGCCAAGACTTCTTGACTTGGTGGTTTTAATAGGAGGTACCGTGTAAATATGTCTTTTTTCTCTAACTTAAGAAAAAAAAAGACCAATATAACATATATGTACATAATTTTAAAAAAGTCAAATGGTCTGCTTTGTTGCCAGTGAAAAATAGCAGTTTCCTGCCTCACAGCTCCCCTTTCTGATGTCTCCTTAGCTGTTTCTGAATAACATGCTTATGTTTTTATTTCTTGATTTTTCATTTTTAGATGTTATTTTTACCTTCCTTTTAAGTAAATGAAATTTAGATTTCTTTACCCACCCGCCCTAATACTGCACAGACACACGTTTCCCCTTCTCTTGTCTTCATAGTCTGGTCTTGTCAACATTTGGAGTTAAATCAGTATTCACTGTGTTGTCATAACTTTGTTAACTGTTATTTATGTACTGTTATTTATGTACTAGACTTCTATTTGCTTTCCAGGTTAGCTTTGTGTGTGTTTGTGGAGCATTTGCCCATGTTTGGTTTACTAAGTTTCTGTTCATCACTAATTTATCCCTGAAACTCTCTCACAGGACTATGTATGTTCTCCCAGAACTTTTTTTGTGTGTGTGTGTGTGTCCCAAGGAAACACCCCTCCTGGAGCCTTTTATCCCACTACTCAGTCCCTTAGTCCAGGATGAATGCTCTTTAGAACTATAACACCTTCAGGGAGCCTGGGTGGCTCAGTGGGTTAAAGCCTCTGCCTTCAGCTCAGGTCATGATCCCATGATCCCAGGATCGTGGGATCGAGCCCCACATCCGGCTCTCTGCTCAGCGGGGAGCCTGCTCCTCTTCCTCTCTCTGCCTGCTTCTCTACCTACTTGTGGTCTCTGTCAAATAAATAAATAAAATATTTAAAAAAAAACTATAACACCTTCAACTCTTCCCCCTCATTTTGAAAGTTCTGTTCATTGCCTCCTGCATGAGTTGGATCCTTCTTTTTGGGGTGCCCTTGTCTGTCCTCCCTGCTGTGTAGTAGACATCTTCAGTAGCTTTCTGAGGAGAGCTATAAGGGAAGTAAATGTTTTGAGACATTGATAGGGAAATGCTCTTATTCAACTCTTGCATTTGATTGATAACTATGGAATTTGAGTCTGTAAATAATTTTTCCCATGATTTTGGTAGTATCACACCACTGTCATCTAAGCAGATATGCTGCAGTGATATCTGATTCTAGTCTGCCAGTTCTTAATATGACGCATTTTGTTTTGTCTGTATCCTTTCTGGATGCTTTTACATTTAGAACATACCTAGTTTTCAGTTTTCACATTGACTTGTCTTGGAGTGGGTTCTTTTTCTTTCTTTGCTGGGGGCACTTGTTGGGGCTTTTCCATCAGGGAACTTCCAAACATTTTTCTTGCTATTATTTCCTCAATAGTTCTCATGGCAACTTAAACCCAACCCTTTTCTCTATTCTCTTTCTAGATTTATTGTAGTTCTTGAACCAGTTCTTTCATTTCTTACCTTCTCTTTGTCAGTGTCCATGTACATTTTATTTATTTATTTGACAGGGAAATCACAAGTAGACAGAGAAGCAGGCAGAGAGAGAGAGGAGGGGAAGCAGGCTCCCTGCTGAGCAGAGAGCCTGATGTGGGGCTTGATCCCAGGACTCTGAGATCATGACCTGAGCCAAAGGCAGAGGCTTAACCCACTTAGCCACTCAGGTGCCTCCAGGCCATTTCTTGATTTAAAAGAAAATGATTTCCAAGAACACCCATTCTTATTCTTCTGAATGCTCCTACTTTATAGCATCCTTCTCTTACCTCATGGATATGATCTGTTCTCTCTATGAGAATATTACTAGTAATTGTAGGTTTTGTTTTAAATTGTTTTCTGCTTATCATAGAATTTGTTCCTTCCTCATTTGGCGACTCATCTTTATCAAGACTGCAAAATATTCAACAGATTTCATGGAAGCGAGAAATAAAAATTCTTTTTTTAAAAGTCATATTTTATAAGTGCAATAGCATTTAACTTCATTGTGAATTAAAATAATCTTGCATACACAGATTAACACTTAAAATTGGCTTTAGGTAAGCTTAGAATTTAAATCATATTTAGTCAAAATGGTTTCAGGAGAGAAACCTATAGGCAAAACAACTTATAGTGCCTTAGACACCAATCAGGACATTTTACAGAGGGAACCAAGACTATTGGTTAATATTGTGAGTGAATTAAGAGAACTTCAGTAAGAAGAGATATATATGGAGAGAGTGTAAATGCATGTGCATGTGTATGTGTGTGTGTGTGTGTGTGTATGTAATAGAGAGTATATATGTGTATATATCTTGTATGTATATGTTTCTCATATGGTAAAGTACATACATCTCCTATATATTTTATATTTTATATAAACAAATCTCCTAACATATGTTTTACTTACATCTCTTTTCCCCTGTTGTGTAGTACATTTATGTTACCTGATATATAGTGTCTGTGTGTTAGGTATTATAATGTAGGAACTTTGGAGCCAAATTATCTGTATGAGCTATGTGACCTTGTGACCTTAGGCAAGTCCCTTTGCCTCTTGGCCTCAGTTTCATTGTTTTTAAAATAGAGACTACTGGTACTTTTCTGTTAGGATTATTATGAATATCAAAAGAATAGCTCTTAGAGCAAGGCCTGTTCTGTAAGTGCTTTTCATATGAGTTAATCACCCCTTTTACTATTGTTATGTATATCTATGCTTTTACTTTTTTTGTTTTATCTATAGTGTGAATGTATAAATGTCTGTGTGTATATATACTTACATACATATATATCTCCTATAGAAGCAAGAAAATATTTTTTTAATCATGTCTAAATACAGTATTGATAGCATTTAACTTCATTATGAATTAAAATAACCTTGCATAAACATTGGCTTTCAGAAAGCTTCAGTATATATTGATACATATAACTTTTCTGTTATATTACAGTTATCTTCTTTAACTACATTCATATTTTTCCTACATCATATATATTCTCCCTTATTATATAAATATAGATATTTCTCAATAATATATAGATATTTCCTTTACTAATTATGTATGTAGCTTCCTTACTACTTATCTATTTAATCTTGAACATTATACACCTTTGCCTGTTATTTATTATATATTGTATATCCTACTATATGTTCTTTATATATATTTATGTAGGTATATATAGTATTGCCTACTTTCTGTATAATCCCTCTAAAACACAAGCTCCTTGAGGTCATGAATTTTTTTCTTGTTCATTACCATATTCTCAGAATAGAACCTTGCACATAGTAAATGTTCAATAATATATATTGCATATACATTTTATATATCTTATGCATCATACACTTGATAGCTTGCTGATATTATCTTCCGTATTCCTAATATATATTACCTACAGCACATGCCCACATGTTTTATATATATCGTATCCTATAAATGTATCTCCTACTCTGTATTATATAAAATTCATTTTGATGTATCTCCTGCTCTATGTTTTTATATCCTAGTTTCTTCTACATAATTTGAGTGTTAATCTTCTTTAATATATCTCTTTCCATCCCAACTTTTAAGATATTAATATTCACATTTCCTAGTTCCTCAGATATTCTTGAAAAAACATGATTTTTAATAGTGTTCTCTTATGTGAATGGGCTATATGTTATTTAACCTTTCCCTAATTTGCTTGTTTGTTTTGTTTCTTAAACCCCACATATGAGCGAAATCATATATTACTTGTCTTTCTCTGACTTATTTCACCTAGACTTTACTCTTTAGCTCCATCCATATTGTTGCAAATGGCAAGATTTCATTCTTTTTATAGATGAATAGTATTCCATTGAATGTGTACACCACCTCTTCTTTGTTCATCCACTGATGGACACTCGGGCTGCTTCCGTAGTTTGGCTCTGGTAAATGATGCTGTAATAAACATAGGGGTACAGGTATCCCTTTGAATTAGTGCTTTTGTATTTTGGGGCAAATAGCCAGTAGTTTCATTATTGGACTGTCAGGTAGGTAGCTCTATTTTTAACTTTTTGAGGAACGTCTATACTCTTATCCACAGTGGCTGCACCAGTTTGTATTCTGTGGTGGGTTATTTTCCTCTCTCCATTTTGAACATTACTCTGAAGACCATCCATTTACATGAATATTTTTGGAAATCTAGATTTTTTTTTTGAATGAAGACCTGAAAATTCAATTCTTAGAAGTCAAAAGGTACTAAATTTTTTCCCCAATATACAGCAATTTCCAAATTGTATTCTATGAAGATTTTTGCAGCTTGTACTCTGCTCATTTCATGGGACTCTGACTAAAATTCCCCATGAGCTTTTAAAAAACATTTTACAAACAGATAATGTGAATAAAATGCTATCTTTGGTTGTTTTGATTCTCATTTCTTCTAAAACATATTTCTGAAGTACTTAAATATTTCCCTTCCTTCATCTATCCCCCGACTCAAAATAATAAAATTTTACATTTCCTAAACCCATTTCTCAAGCTTCCCACCTTACCATTGTCTCCAGACCAGCCTCATTTCTGTCTGTCTGTCTGTCTTTTGTATCTGCATATGTATAGGAGGTACCAACAAGTACCGTTTATACTGCAGAGCAGTTGCAGTAGAGGATACTGACTGAGAGACTGGGAAGCCAAGCTGACCTTGATTTGAGACAGAACCTGAGCACGCCTCACCTTTCTCCTCCATAGTCTGGGAGGTGGTAGCACTGGGCAGGTCAGGCTGCTGTGGGAATTGACTGAGATTCCTGCAGAAAGCCTCTTGAGCAGTGCTGCTAGCTGCTGTCTGCTTTTTCTTCTCAGATTCACCATGGGCTCATCTTGGTCTTGGAGGCTCATATGCTGACCGCAATTGAACTTTCATAACTGTTGCAAATAACTGTCTCAAATTTCTGTTCCCTATACATTGTGTTTAATAGTTTCAATCCCTGTACAAGTAGGTGGGGACATTTTGAGAGAAGCAGGAGCTGCTAGGTAATACCTCTTTGTGTTTATCTGATTTAACTTGCGTTTAAGCTGATCATGCCATCTTTCCAAAAATGTTCTGCCCTGTTACTTAATATCCACCCCCATATATAAGTGTATATGTGTATATGTGTGTATATGTGTATATGTATATATGTGTATGTATAAATATGTGTGTATGTGTATATATGTATGTGTATGTGTAAATATGTATGCATGTGTATATGTATATATGTATATATAGTTGCTCAACTCTTCTCTCCCCTTGGTGCCCACTGCAATTTTTCTTTTAATCTTTTAGGCCTATGAAATACTGTTTCCTTTTATTAAAAAAAAGTTTAAATCCTCTCCTATTAGTGTAGCTGCTACAAGTAGAATAACATAACTTCATGATATCATTTGTTTAGGAACTAGTTTTTATGGAAGATTTACTTCACTGGTATTTTGAAACTAGATGTCTGACAGCCAGGAGCAAATATTTCTAAAGATTTTTAAAAACTAAGGCCGTTTTCTTGGAACCAGTCCTGTCAGAAGTGTTAATTTCTTACTGTGTCTACCTTAGATTTTTTTTTCTTATACTCTGGAGATGTGATTACTATGTATAGAATATAGGATTCATAATATTCTCCTGACACTTCTGTGGCAATCATATTCAGACCTAAGAAGCAACAAAAAATTCTGTTGGAGTTTGTATGGTTTCCTTTTCTATTTTTCTTTTGAAATCTTAAAAATTAATTAGTAGGGCTTTTATGCCCTATACTGCTACATACTGTTTATTTTCATTAATATGTTACATTGCATTTTCCAGAACGCTGGAGTTCCTGATGAGACACTTGTCTCTTCTAGCTGATTATTGTTCCATCACAAATATGCATGCAAAAAACCTAGCAATTGTTTGGGCTCCAAACCTGCTAAGGTAAGTTGCATTTGACTTACGACCTTAAGTAGAACTAGTCATCTTAAATCAAAGTCTAATTTGTCAGTGTTCCTTGAGGACAGTTTTTAAAAGTAAAATTCATCTGCTGTTTTTATGAGCATCTCCCTGAAAGAGGCAAGTGGGGCTTAGCCAAAGTATTAAAGTATGCTTTCTTCCTCTGGTCTGTTTGTGGTTTACACATTTAAAAATAATAATAATAATAATGCCCTTTAAAGCTGCTGTCTTTGGGATTCTCTGATGGTTATGTTGGTTCTCCCACAGATCAAAACAGATAGAATCTGCCTGCTTCAGTGGAACAGCAGCTTTCATGGAAGTGAGAATTCAGTCTGTAGTGGTTGAATTCATCCTGAATCATGTAGACGTCCTCTTCAGTGGGAAAATCAGTGCCGTCATTCAGGACGGGGCAGGTATGGCCCTCACAGATTTTGTTTATGAGGAACAGGGATAAACTTCCAAAGGCATGGAAAACTGTATTTCTCATCTCAGTTGAATAAATCGGTCTTTGGTAGAAAGCAGGTAATTTATGTCCACTTCTCAAAATGCATGGTGTAACAGTTACTTTGTGGGTGTTCAGTATTTAATGAATACTGCATTAGCCTTATTATGATCTAAGGTTATGACACATTAAAAAGTACCCCGTGCCACCTATTATTGATGCATATAAAGTTATATAATATGGAACAGTGAAAGAAAAAAATTTTTTCCAAATCTGAGATATCTGAGTGATACCAGGCCTTGCTTGGTATCTTTTAAGAAAGGAAAATAGTTATTACCTAAGGAATTTATATTTATATATGTGTCATTGTTAACATCCTGGTGTGTATCCTTCTTTTTCTCATCCATTATAAACCCCTTGTTGTTTTTGCCATTTAAATAAAAGAGCAGAGATACGTAGACAGATGGAGATTGATGTACGCACACTCACATTTTTTACCTATGCCAAAAATTTTGACTCTTTTCATCGCTTTTCTTTCTGTCCAAAGCTTCTCTTTCAAGACCCAAGTCATTGCTGGTTTCCTCTCCGTCCACCAAGCTGCTAACATTGGAGGAAGCCCAGGCACGAACACAAGCTCAGGTCAACTCTCCAATTGTGACTGAAAATAAATATATCGAAGTCGGAGAAGGACCTGCTGCACTTCAGGGGAAGTTTCATACCATAATTGAGTTCCCACTTGAAAGGTAAAATTCATTAAATCCTCTTCAGTGATATGATTTTCATAGTCCAGTGTTCTGTTCTGTTCTTTTTTTTTTTTTTTTTTTTTACATGGTTGTGTTCTAATATTACTATATTGATTTTGGGCTAGTCCCAGAAAAACTCATTCATTATAGGTGATAATTAATAGGGAATGATACAAATGATTTTCAAAAAAGCATTATAGCAGCATGTCATTTTTTAAAAAGACTTTATTTATTTATTTGACAGACAGAGATCACAAGTAGGCAGAGAGGTAGGCAGAGAGAGAGGAGGAAGCAGGCTCCTTGCTGAGCGGAGAGCCCGATGCGGGGCTCAATCCCAGGACCCCCGGATCATGACCTGAGCTGAAAGCAGAGGCTTAACCCACTGAGCCACCCAGGGGCCCTGCAGCATGTCATTTTTAAAGAAGATGAAATTTATTATAAAGGGCAAATTGTTGGGAAAAATAATACACTTCCACCATATAGGATGTGCTTTTCTCTCTGACATATGTTGTCTAGAAATTTATTTACAAATAAGCTGGGGGCATCTAGGTGGCTCATTTGGTTAAACATCTGATTTCAATTCAGGTCATAATCTCAGGGTCCTGGGATCAAGTCCTGTGTTAGGCTCCACACTCATCTGGGAGTCTGCTTGTCCCTCTACCTCTCCCTTGCTCATACTTTCTCTTTCTCTCTCATTCAAAGAAAAAAGAAATGGATTGGAATAACTTACTCAGGAAATAAAGAATGGATAATGACTCGTTTGACACTGGCTCCATATTAAGCTTAGAATAGACCAATACTTCTCATAGTGCTATCTCCCAACCAGCATCAAGAGATGAATGAAAACTATTCCCGTGTGTATGTGTCTACCACATCTTTATGCATTCATCTCTTTTTTTTTTTTTAAAGATTTTATTTATTTACTTGACTGAGATCACAAGCAGGCAGAGAGAGAGGGGGAAGCAGTCTCCCTGCTGAGCAGAGAGCCCAGTGCAGGCCTCGATCCCAGGACTGTGGGATCATGACCTGAGCCGAAGGCAGAGGCTTTAACCCACTGAGACACCCAGGCGCCCCTATGCATTCCTCTCTTGATGGACACTTAGGTTGCTTCCGTAGCTTGGCTATTTTAAATAAAGCTACAGTGAATGTATACTTTTCAAATTAATGTTTTTGCCTTGTTTGGATAAATACCAAGAAGTGGAACTATTGGATCATATCATAGTTCTGTTTTTTAATTTTTTGAGGAACCTCCACACTATTTTCCCTAGTGGCTGCACCAATTTATATTCCCACCAGCAGCACACGAGGGTTTCCTTTTCTCCACTGCCTTACCAACACTTGTTATTTCTTCTCTTTTTCATTTTAGCCATTCTGACTGCTATGAGGTGGTATCTCATTGTGGTTTTAATTTGCTTTTCCATGATGATAACTGATGCTGAGCGTCTTTTCGTGTGTCTTTTGGCCATCTGGATATCTTTTTTGGGAAAATGTCTGTTAAGGTCCTCTGCTTCAATCAGAGCATCTTTTTGATGTTGAATTGTGTGAGTTTTTATATATTTTGGATATTAATCCTTTATTGGATATGTCTTTTGCAAATATCTTATCCCATTCAGTAGGTTATATTTTGTTTCATATATGGCTTTGTTGTGCAAGTTTTTGTTTGCACAATTGCTTATTTTTGCTTTTCATGCCCTTGCCTGAGGAAACAGATTCAGAAGAACATTGCTAAGGCCTATGTCTGAGAATTACTTCATATATTTTCTTTTAGGAGTTTTGTGGTTTCAGTCCTTACATTTAGGTCTTTATTCTGAGTTTATCTTGTGCATGGTATAACAGAGTGGTCTAGTTTCTGTGTTTTACATGTAGCTGTCCAGTTTCTCCAACACGTTTGTTCAAGAGACTGTCTTTTCCTTGTTGCATGTTTTTGCCACCTTTGTCATAGATGAATTGACCATAGAAGCATAAGTTTATTTCTGGGGTGTCTTTTGTTCTATTAAACCATGTTTCTTTTGGTGCCAGTACTATACAGTTTCATCTATAGCGTGGTTCGACATCTGGGAGTGTCATACCTCCATCTTTGTTCTTTCTCAAGATTGCTGTGGCTGTTCAGGGTCTTTTTTGGTTCCTTACAAAGTTTAGGGGTTTTTTTTCTAGTTCTACTGTGATAGGGATTGCACTGAATCTGTAGATTGCTCTAGGTAGTGTGGACATTTTAACAGTATTAATTCTTTCAATCATAAACATGGTGTACCTTTCCCTTTATTTGTATCATCTTTAATTTCTTTCACTAATGACTTACAGTTTCCAGGATACAGGTGTTTCAGGTCCTTGGTAAATTTATTCCTAGATACTTTATTCTTTTTGATGCAGTTGTAAATGGGATTGTTTTCTTAATTTGTTTTTCTGCCAGTTGTGTTAGTACAGTAAAAAATGCAAAATATTTCTGTATATTAATTTTGTGTCTGCAACTCTATATTCATTCTTTAGTTCTACTAGTTTTTTGGTGGAATCTAGGATTTTCTATATATAGTATCATGTTATCTACAAATAGTGACAGCTTTACTTCTTCTTTGCCAATTCAGATGCCTACTATTTTTTTTTTTTTTTTTCTTTCTTTCTTTTTTTTTTTTTTTTTGTCTGATTGCTGTAGTTAGCACTTCAGTACTATGTTGAAAGAAGGTGGCAAGAGTGCATCCTTGTCTTGTTCTGATCTTAGAGGACAAGCTTTCACCCTTTTACCATTGACTGTGATGTTATCTGTGTGTTTGCTGTATATGGCCTTTATTATGAAGAGGTATGTTCCCTCTCAACCCACTTTCTTGAGAGTTTTTATTGTGAACAGATATTGAATTTTGTCAAGTGCTTTTTCTCATCTGTTGAGATGTTCCTATGACTTTTATTCTTCGTTTTGTTAATGTGGTGGACCATGCTGATCGATTTGCAAATATTGAACCATCCTCCCGTCCCTGAAATAAATCTCACTTGATCTTGGTAAATGATCCTTTTAATGTGTTGTTGAACTCAATTTGCTAATATTTTATTGAGGGTTTTGCTTCCATGGTCATCAGAAATATTGGTCTGTAGTTTTCTTTGTTTTATAGTATCTTCGTTTGGTTTTAGCGTCCAGATAATGCTGGCCTCGAAGAATAGATTTGGAAACATTGCTTCCTTATTTACTTTTTTGGAATAGTTTGAGAAGGATAGGTATTAGGTATTTCTTGATTTTTTTGATCAAAGATATATTCTTTAATGTAAATGGAGTTAAAGTCCCTTACTGTTGTATTACTGTCAGTTTCTCCCTTTGTGTTTGTTAATATTTGCTTATAGGTGCTCCTTTATTGGATGCATAGCTGTTTATAGTTGTTACAGCATGTAGTTGGATTGGTTCTTTTTTATTATGTAATACCCGCCTTGTCTCTTGTTATCCCTTGTTACAGTCTTTGTTTTAAAGTCTGTTTTGTCTGATGTAGGTGTTGCTACCCCAACTTTTTCCATTCTTTCACTTTAAGTCTGCGTGTGTCTTACATGTGAAGTGACTGTCTTGTAGGTCATGTTGTTTAATCCAATCACCCTATGACTTTTGATTGGAGCATTTAGTCTATTTACGTTTAAAGCAGTTATTGGTAAGTATGCACTATTACCATTTACTGTTTCCTGGTTATTTTTGTAGTTCTGTTTCTTTGTTCTTCTCTTGCTCTTTTTTCTTGTGATTTAATGACTTTCTTTAGTGTTATGCTTGGATTCTTTTCTCTTCTGTGTGTGTGTAGTTATTACAGGATTGTAATAACTGAGGTTCATAAATAATATTCTATGTATATAGCAGTTTATATTGAGTTGATGGTCACTTAAGTTCAAACACATTCTAAAAACACTGTGTTTTTACTCTGTTCTCTCCGTTTTATGTATATGGCATCATATCTTACTTCTTTTTATTTGTGAGTCCCTTTAGTGAGTTTTAAGATATAGTTGATTTTACTCTTTTCTTTTAACCTTCATACTAGTTTTATTTTTTTTAAGATTTTATTTATTTATTTGAGAGCATGAAAGGAGAGCATACAAGCAGGGGAGAGGTAGAGCAGGAGGGAGAAACAGACTCTCCACTGAGCAGGGAGCCTGATAGGGGACTTGATCCCAGGATCCTGGGATCATGACCTAAGCCAAAGGTAAATGATTAACTGACTGAGCCACCCAGACACCCCATCCTAGCTTTATAAATGATTGGTCTATTATCTTTGTTTGCTTTTACCCATGATATTTTTTCCTTTAATAATTTCTGTTCTAGTTATGGCCTTTTCTACTCAAAAAAGTCTCTTTATCATTTCTTGTGTGGCCAGTTTAGTGATGAATTCTTAGAACTTTTGTTTGTCTGGGAAACCTTATCTCTCCTTTGGTTCTGAATGATAGCGTTGCCAGGTAGAATATTTTTGGCCATAGATTTTTTCCTTTTAGCACTTTGAATATATCATTTCACTTCTTTATGTCCTGCAAAGTGTCTGCTAAAAAACAGGTGATAGCCTTTTGGGGTTTTCCTGGTATGTAACTATTTGTTTTTCTCTTGCTGCTTTTAAAATTCTCTATTTTTAATTTTTCATATTTTAATTATTATTTGTCTTGGGGTGGACCACCCTGGGTTCATCTTTTGGGGGGCTTTTTATGCTTCTTGGACCACCTCAATATCTATTTTATTCCCTGGGTTAGGGAAGTTTTCAGCTATTATTTCTTCAAATAAGTTTTCTGCCCCTTACCCTTTTTTTCCTTTTGGGACTCCCATAATGCAATGTTAGCATGCTCGATGTTTCCCAGAGGGCCCTTTACCAACCATCATTTCTTAACGTTCTTTTTTTCTTTATTTCTTTTTGGCTTAGGTGCTTTCTACTCCCCTGTCCTTCAGATTGCTTATCCATTCTTCCACATATTCTGATCTGTTGATTCCCTCTAGTATATTTTTCACTTCAGTTACTGTTTTTCAGCTCTGTTGATTCTTTTGAAATTTTTTTATCTCTTTGTTGAAGCTCTCACTGAGTCCATCCGTTCTCCTTTGAAGTCCCGTGAGTGTCTTTGACCATTACTTTGAACACGCAAATTGCTTATCAGGCAAATTGTCTATCTCTGTTTTGTTTAGTTCGTTTAATGAAGCTTTGTTCTGTTACCTCATTTGGAACATATTCCTCCATCTCTTCATTTTTCTTTCTGTGTATTAGGTAGTCAGCTATGTCTCCTGGTCTTAAAGTGGTGGCTTTTTTAGAGGAAGGTTTTGTGGGGCCCAGTAGCACAGTCCCTCCTGGTCATCAGAACCAGGTGCTCCTGGGGTGTGCCCTGTGTGGGCTGTGTGTGCTCTCCTGTCATAACTGGGTTGGACTGCTGTGGGTGTGCTGGTGGGTGGGTATGGCTCTCAGTCCCGCTGCCTGCAGTGACCAGCCATGGCCACTCTGGGCACACTGGTGGGCATAGCTGGACTTGAGTGCAGTCATCTGAGAGGCCTGGCTTTGGCTGCTGCAGGGTTGCTGGTGGGTGGGGCCAGCCCTCACTGCATGGTGTGCTGGTGTGCTGGTGTGCTGCTGGGCAGGGCTGCCACCTTCCCTCCCTGGGGCAGGAGTTGCCTTGAATGGGCTCCATCCTGACCAAGGCTGCCTACTAGTGTGGCAGGAACCACTTTGGAGGGGCGCTTGCAGGGACAGGTGGGCTGAGTGGGGCTGGTCTGAGGGGAACCCTGGCATGGGGCAAATGGTGCTAGCAAGGTAGATAGATGGTGTCAGAACTGGCTCCTGCCAGTGTTGGGGCAGCTTGGCTGAAGGAAGGTAAGAAAGTTGATGCCTACCACCATTTCCATGATTTCTTCAAAAATTTATAGTGTAGCAGTCAAGAGAGCAGGTATTTGGATATGTATATAACTGGGTTCCAACCCTGACTCCATCATTTACTAGTTTTATAACATTAAGGAAGTTACTTAGACTTAGTGTCATAATTTCCTCGGCTATAACCTAAGAATAATAGTACTTAGCTTGTCAGTTATTTTTATTTTAAATGAGCTACTACATAAGACATCACAGTGCCTGGCATTCAATTTATGTTAGTTATTATTTGTAATACTTTTCTTCTTTTTTGGTTTAATTCTGTTCACTCACACACAAAACTGTTTTCTTTAACTCTTTTATTTTGGAGTTTTAATAATTCCTACTTCTAAATATTTCTTATTCTTATTTCACTGATTGTGAGGTTAGATCTAAATATAAAAATCTGTATAAAAATTATCTTTGTGACTAGCTATTAATATTCAAATCTATACATTTTATTACCTTGTCATGCTTTAGCTATACAGTTCAGCTGTGCTGTGTAGACTGTGCTGTACACACACACATGCTACATGTATGCACATATGCAGCAGCTGTGCATGCTACATACATGACACAGCAGGTATATGCTATATACACGACACAAGTGGATGTGTGCTATGTACATGACAAGGCGATATGCATGCTACATACATGACACAGTGGACATGTGCTACATACATGACACAGCGGTTGTGTGCTACATGCATGGCATAAGGGGATGTGTGCTACGTACATGACACGGTGGATGTGTGCTACATACATGACAGAAGAGATATGTGTGCTACATGTTTGCACACATGAAGTGGCTGTGTGATACACAGGTACTGTTCCAGCTGTGCCCTCTCTAGGCTGTTGGGTTCTTTCCATCATTTGTTCATTTCCTCTAAATAAAGACAGCCCCTTGGATATCTTAATACAGACTACTTTCTCTCTCTTAGGAGGAGGCCTCAAAATAAAATGAAAAAATCTCCCGTGGGCAGCTGGCGTTCCTTTTTCAACTTGGGGAAATCATCGTCTGTTTCTAAGCGGAAGCTGCAGCGGAATGAGAGTGAGCCTTCCGAGATGAAAGCCATGGCTCTGAAAGGTTGGTGCTCCCTGCCGTTCTGTGCCACGCTGTCAGAGCAGCTGGCGTGGCCACTCCACACCCCTCCTCTTGGCCGGCTGTCGTCACGCTGCACACAGGTGCCCAGTATGTTGTGATCGTGTGCGTCAGCACAATGTGTCCACAGCCATGGTGCTGGCCACTAGTTGTCTTCTTCTACCAGTTCTTCATCCCCACACGCAGACATAAATATGCGGGGAATATGTGGAAGTGCCTGGTTTCTTGTGGAAATTGCAGATTATATAGAGTGTGGATGTGATTGAAATTCATAACATGGTTGTGTGCTATTAATAAAAAAATGACTGCTATGGTGTTTTATTTTTATTAATCTGTATTTTTATATATTTGAAATGTGACAAAACCATGTTTTAACATGCCTTTTAAGTTTTTAACTCTTATAACCAAGGAATCGATCTTTTTTATGGGATAACTCATTGGTGAGAGTATCTTACTAGATCAAGTAAATCTATTACTGTTGTTGCAAATACTACTTTTAAAAAATAATTTTAAAACTATGATATTAACAGCTTCTGAAGCTAGGAAGGACAATAGTACCTGAATGTTAGAAATATAATGTTTAATTCATTTAGTTCATCATTCAGTTTGCAATCATGTACTAAACATGTGCTAAATATTTAGATAGCAGGCTCTCAGATAGAAGAGGCTGCCTTCAGAGACCTACTTGGGAAACTGCATAAGAAAATAAATTTCATGCAGAATCATACCAATTGAAATAGGTATTTGTGTGAGGCATTTACAGTAGGACTTGTCAGTTCCTAAGGGGAAGAGGGCTAATGGTTAGAAATCTACCCTGTGACTTGGGTTTTGAAATATAAGTAAGGATTCACGTGATCACCAACTGAGAAATGCATTTCAGGAAATGGGAGCACAGTGTGTGCTAAGTGTGTGAAGCAGGGAACGTGGCTGGGTAGATCATGGTTCAGAGAGAGGTCATCAGGGGCCTCCAGTGCTTGCCAAAGAGTTTTGGTTTTGGTTTTGTCCTGTCTTCCTTTGGGGGTTATCCTGTGGCTTTAATATGTAACATGGTTCCATGTAGGGTATAGAGAGAGGACTTCAGCAGCAGTACAGGGAATGTACGAGGAGAGATAATCCTGGACACTGGACAGTAACTGTCCAGTTACAGGTGGTGTTACAGGTGGACAAGAGATAGTTACAGGAGGACAACCAAGAAACAGTGAGTGTCTGGGGTACACAGTGGCAGTAGACGTGGGAAATAGATTTGAGAGATACTAGGAAGTAGAATCTACAAGGTTGTGTGACCAAATGATTGTGAAGGATGAGAAAAAAAGAGGAGCAAAGATAATTTTCAGGTTCTGATTAAATGATTAAGGAGGTGGCAGTGCCGTTATTCATGTAGGGAGTGACAGTTAGGAGAAGAGAAGTGATGTGTTTATTGTGGACATAGTGGGTTGGACATGCCCAAGAGGTGATCAGTAGTATGGGTCTGGAATTCAATAAAGGAGTTTACTATAATCGGGAAATACAGATTTGTAAGTCGTCAGCAAACCCTAAAGATATAGTTTATGGGAGAGCCTGTTGAGTGAGAGGAGCAGGTTAAAAACTGGATCTGGAGAAAAGCGGTTTTGGAAAGACCAGAAAAGGTAGAGTAGTCATGAAAGTAAGAAGAAATGATTAAAAGGGTAGGCAAAGAACAAAAGAGATGAGCACTGTCCCCCGAAATAATGGAGGAGAGGCTTAAAGAGAAAAGCATCACCAGTGTTGAGTAGTGCTGGGAGGCCAATGAGAATATTTAACAAATAAGATTGAACATACGTAATTAAGGCACTGTGTTAGGTTCCTAGGACTTCCAGAACAGAGTGCTCCAAATTGGGTGCTTAAACAACTTAAAACAACCAATTTATTTCCTCACAGTTCTGTAGGCTAAAAGTCTGAAATCAAGGTGTCAGCAAGGCCATTTTCCTTCCAAAGGGTCCAGGAAAGAATCCTTCCTTGCCTCTTCCAGCTCCTGGTGGCTCCTGGCATTCCTTGGCTTGTGGTGGCATCACCCCAGTTTCTGCTTCCATCTTTACTTGGCCTGCTTCTCCATCTCTCTGAGTCCTCTCTGCTGAAAAGGACACCCTGAGTGGATTTAGGGCTCACCGTAAATCTAGTGTGATACCATCCTAAGCCATCATGCTGGTCTTTAGAAAATAAAAAAGGAAGATGTTTTAAAATTCATCTCTATTCTCAAGTTGATAATCCTTCAGAAAAGGGATTTTTCACACCGGAAACCATGTGAAAACAATACAGCACCTTATTCAATATGCTGCTTAAATTGAATATGTACAGATAATCACCCTTGGAAATTTAAATATGTGTAGAGAAGAACGCTGTTCCTTTCTCTACATATGTAGCAGTAGCAGTGGATAAAACCTCACACGGTTTGGTTTAATTCTTCAGGTGGCAGGGCAGAAGGAACACTCCGTTCAGCTAAAAGTGAAGAATCCCTTACTTCTCTCCATGCAGTCGATGGTAAGACTAAAAACATCAGTTGTTTTATTCCGTATTTCATAAAAGAACACAACAATCGAGTATATTTGATAAATACATATATAAATAGGCTACAGACTACCACTCCTAGACAATAATCATATCTATTTCGTACTGTCCATCGATGTCTTCTTATGGTACCAGGCTCTAATCTCTTCACTGTTGACATGATTGCTATTCAGTGTACCTAAAAATAGGTAACCACTTACATTTATTAAAGCCCAGTGGAAAATGATGCTGTTAGTATTTCTTTTAGATTTCATGAAAGCAAAATTTTACAAAGTATAAGATTAAACAGTTTTGATATTCACATCAGTCTTTTGTCTTGTAAATCACTTAACCTGACATTAAATTTCATAGACGAGATTGATTATAGGGAGCCCTCATTATCTGAAGATGGGATCCTCTGTACAAGGAGAAGAAAACTTAGACGTGAATCCTCTTAAAAAGGGGACCAACATTTTAGTAAAGGATATAAAAAGGTTTGATTGCAACTTGACAAAACTAAAAATTATGAAAATAAGGGTTTTTTTAGCCCTTAATTAACAAAAGTTGGGGTATAGTTGTAATTATGTACTAATTTTAGAATGAACAAAGGATTACTTCAATTGGAAGGAGATCTGGCTTTTTTGACAAAACCTTGTCATAATAGTAAATACAACATCCTTCACTTTATGTTGGCTTATACAGCAGGATTGTAAAAAGGGCCTTTTCTACAAAAATAACCCGAGAGCTAAACTGATTTCCCACGGCCTTTTCTTCATCTGTTGATATTGGGATCATTTTTTCTTTTGAGGTACCCTGGGGTGTCATCATCCTGGTCGACTTTCTCATCTTCATTTATTAACTCTTCTAACTGCCAGATCCTCAACGACCGACAGCTCTGCTTATTTCAAGAAATCCTCACACATCCCTTTAGTTGGGTGTCTGACATCTTAAGGGTTTTCCGAGATTTTCCATTTCACTACAGTTAAGAGACTGGTTCATAGATACAATGAAGTGGGCTGGATAGATGCCAGGATTAAGCAGAAAATAACGTTTTAGTAGAGATTAATTGTATAGGTAGTCAACACATTAGTGAACGTATTTGTGTTAAGGCAATTTCTGCCTCTGTAGAGCACATTTTCACCATGGTGATTCTAACTGTTGAAATAGAATGCTGAGCTCAAAGACCTGTGTTGCCAGCAGATGTGTAGCAATATCATAAAATTGTGATTGAAGGTTCTGCCTGAGAGACTTAAAGCCTATTCTTATTAGAGAAAAAAAAAAAAAAGAAATTGTTCTAAGTATCTGAAAAGAATCCTATAGCAAGTATATGTAAATGTTTTATGGAATTGTAGAGAATTTTTTAGTTGACATATTTACTTTTCAGAAGTGTAGGGAGGATTTTTCCCCACCCCAAAAACAAAAACAAAACCCTTTTGCTGTGGGATATCCAAAGTACTATTGAAAGTGGTTAGTTCTATCCTAGAAATCATGCATGAGATTAGTCATAAAATAAGACAAAAAGAAATCTTGCCCAAAGTCGCAGTGTTGGACTAGTAATAGAATCCAAGAGTTCTGAGTCTTTTTTTCTGTTGAAACCATCAAAGGCTGCATTCTCCCCCTGATGATATCAGATGTCTTTGTTACTTAGCATTTGGCTCAGAAGTCCCATCCGTTTGCCCCAAGAGACAGTTTCTGGAAAGAAGATGAGAAGTAACATTTCCTTACGCTATCGTTGTGCCCTCCTGCTGTCCTAAGTAGGTGACTTTTCATGGTATTGTGTGTTATGTGTCTTAGGCATTCATACTCTGATACCCGTTTTTGCCAGGTGATTCCAAGCTGTTCCGACCCAGAAGACCCAGGTCTAGCAGTGATGCACTGAGTGCCTCTTTTAACGGAGAAATGCTGGGGAACCGCTGTAATTCCTATGATAACCTGCCCCATGACAATGAGAGCGAGGACGAGGTAGGGCCGCTGCACATTCCAGCTCTGATGTCTCCTCATGCGGCTGAGGATGTTGACTTGAGCCCACCGGACATTGGCGTGGCCAGCCTGGATTTCGACCCAATGTCATTTCAGTGCAGCCCCCCTAAGCTCGAATCAGAATGTCTGGAGAGTGGGGCTTCCTTTCTAGATTCATTAGGATACTCCCAGGAGAAAATAAGCTCCAACAAAAAGGATACGGAAGCAGGCGGTAGCCAGTCTCAGACACCAGGAAGCACTGCAAGTTCTGAAGCCGTCTCTCCTCTTCAGGAGAAACTGAGTCCATTCTTTACCCTGGACTTGAGCCCAACGGAAGAGAAATCATCCAAGCCATCCTCATTCACCGAAAAGGTCGTCTACGCTTTTTCTCCAAAGATTGGACGGAAATTAAGCAAATCACCTTCTATAAACATATCTGAGCCAATTTCAGTGACTCTTCCCGCCCGGGTATCAGAAGTCATCGGGACCGTGTCAAATACGGCAGCTCCAAGTGCATCTTCTCCAACCTGGAGCAAAAGTGTGGAAGACAATGAGGCCATAAATAGATCCCCCACCCAGGTAGTAAAGATGAAAACCAGTGAGAGAGACGCCCAAGGAGCATGTGAATGTGAAGTCCAGCCCCTAGAGCAGGGGGCTGCTGCAGAAGTAGAGTCGCCAGGGAAAGAGGAGCAGGTCGTCGCGAGCAGTCAGAGTAAGGCTGTACCTTCTGGACAGACTCAGACAGGTACCATTTGTTTTCCTCCATTCTTTCCTTAAGCTAAGAGGGATCTCCAGCCCTGTGTGCCATCTGTGCCTTTTAAGAGAGAAATTTACTCCACAGCTAGCCTTTAATCAAAGAGAATGTTTTTCTGGGTGGTGCTGATGGCTCAAAGCCCTAAGTTAAAGTCAATCAAACAGAAATTCCCCAAAGGGCCAGTGGCCCTGCTTCAGACCTTCATAATGTCCCCTTTTGTCTTTGGACAGTCAGAATTCCTGGATAACTTTTGCACAACTTCGTAGCTCTTGATTTTATTTTCTAATAAAAGATATTATAGCCTTACAAGTTAACCAGCCAGCCTACACCATCAGATGTAAAAACTATCTTTAATAACAATCTGCAGGCACTTGAAGCTTGTTTTCTAAGCAGTCTTTTCTGAGCCAGATGAGGGACCTGCTTTTTCCCCCCCATCTCTGTAGCAATTCAAGAGGAAATTGCAATCTTTAAGCACTTGGTTTCAGTTTTCCTTCTGAACCAGATGTGTTTTCTCCAGCATTTGCATGTGGGACAGAAGATCATGGATTGCCGTTTTGAAAAATGGAAGGCACCTACTTTTTAGTGATCAAATGGGGAGAGTTTGGCTTTCCGTATAGGATAACTCAAGCTACTTTTTCACTCTCATTTTTTTTCCCAATTTCCCACCAGGAGCAGTTACCCATGACCCCCCTCAGGATTCCGTTCCTGTCAGTTCAGTCTCTCTTATCCCACCACCACCGCCTCCGAAAAACGTTGCCCGCCTGTTGGCGCTAGCGTTAGCTGAGTCTGCGCAGCAAGTCTCAACCCAGTCACTGAGGAGACCAGGGACTTCCCAGGCTGCTTACACAAATTACGGAGACATAGCAGTGGTTGCAGCAGAAGAGAAACTGCCTAGTTCCTACTCTAGCGTTACTCTAGATAAAGCCTATTTCCAAACTGATAGGCCAGCAGAGGAGTTCCACGTCCAGAACAATGTATCTGGGAACTGTGACCAGCCTATTCCAGATCTGGCCGCCACTGGGAATCTTACCTATGCCAGTGCAACGGAATCTGGGGAGCAGCTCCACCAGGCCGACTTCCCAGGGAATCATCCACATCGAACCTATTTACCTGGGGACCCAGACAAGGCCAGAATCACTTCAGTTCCCTTAACAGACTCTAAGTCGGATGATCCCCTGAGTTTCCCTGAAGATCAGTCTGGGAAGACCAATATGCCAACCGTCTCTTTTATGGAACAGGACCAGTGTCAGCTTCATTTCTACAGTGGAGATCAGCCTCCTTCGTATCTTGGTGCAGGTGTGGATAAACCCCAACATCACCCTTCAGAACTTGCAGACAAATCGCCCACACCTTCTAATTTGCCTCGGGACAAAAGCTACCCTCCTTCTGGGTCCCCTGAAGAGAATCCCAGCACGGCCGCCATGGTTTACATGACCGCTGCTCCAGCAACAGCCGAGATGAGCACCAGGGAAGCCAGCTGGGATGTGGCTGAACAAGCCACTGCAGCTGATTTCGCCACTGCCACCCTTCAGCGCCCTCCAAGGACTAATCGTCCCCTCCCACCGCCTCCTTCCCAGAGATCAGGCGAGCAGCTGCCGGTCGTGGGGCAGGTACAAACAGCCACCAGTGTGGGACTGAATAATTCCCACAAGGTAAGAAGGGGAGGGAGTTGGGGAGATGAAATGTACTTTTTCCAAAGGTATGTCACTTTTCAGCAGGGTGTGCTGTTCCCTTTGAGTCAGATAGGACATTTATCTGAAGTCCTGTGGCAGTTTCCATGAAACCTTTCCTGTCTGAGGTTGGACCTGCCTTTGTGTTGATGCCAGTTTTTCTCTGAGGAAGGAGCAGTCATTCAGTGATTCTAGTGCATACCTGCTGCCTTTTGTTCCTAAAGCATCCGGGTAGTTTCTTCATAGAACTACAAGGAGCTCATGATCAAATACATCAGACTGGGCTTCAGGTGTCAGGGCTGTGGGTTGGTCCCCGCACCCCCCTCCCGACTCCATCACTAATGCAGTGTAACTTTGGGCAAGTCGTTTTTAACCCACCCTCTGCCAGTGATTCACATCTGCACGGTGAATGTGCTTTATTCTCAATACATTTGGAAGGCTTTCTGCCTTGCAGACTTTTTAGAAATGTAAGAGCTGACAGTGTTTTAGGTCATTTTGTTATTTCCTTAGCATAAGCCAGCAGGTTGTTTTATAATCAAGCTTCTGTTTTGATGAGAGAATATTGGATGCAGAAAGCTAAGATTTCTTTCTAACTTTCTCAGATTTTAAAAAAGTGCCCCATGTGCTTTGTGGTCATCTTGAACTAAAAGGACTTTGCTATCTAGACTTGAGTGGAGGATGCTATTTCTAGCAGCTGCTTCTCAGGGATAGCACATTTGCAGCCTTGCTGTGAGGGTCATGTTTGGCGTCAGCTGCTGTGGACCAGGGTGGAGTAGAGGGTGGGGAGCGACAGTAACCGATTGGTCTGAATGTCTCTCGGACCAGTGTCACTATGTACAGCTGTGAGTCACTTCATAAATCTCTCCAGCTAGAATCAACCCTCTTTGTTTAACAAAATGTGCTTGGTGTTGAGACCAGTAGACTAGGTATATGTCTTTAAGCTTGACTATACTTTACACCTCTCTTTTGATCTGGACACTAAGTTGCTGCCACAGGCAACCTCACCTCACATTTAAAGCCTGTCACAAATTAGAACAGTTTCCCAAAGATAGCCATGGCTCTTGTACCAGGTGGCCGCACAGACTGCTTCCTGGACGTGCGGGCAGATTAGCCTCCTGTCATGTCCAGCGCAACCACATGGCTTGGAGAGTTTCAAGCTACCATCCAGATAGCCTCAACTTGTGGGTTACAGATTGAATAGTAATTGATTCCAAGCTCATGATATAACTGTCTTTCAATAGGTTCAAGTGATTCCAGCTCCAGAGAGACCCCCTGACCCCAGAGCCACGGACGATCCTGCACCCATCCTTGTCGGTGATGGCGGCGCAGCTGCTCAGTGTCCCGTTTCTGCCCCTGCTCTCCAACCGAGCCTTCCCGAAAAGGTGCGGGAGGGTGCCAGGGCCCCACCATTGCACCTGCGCGCCGACTCTGTCCCCGTGTACTCCTCCTGTGGCTTTCCCATGCCAGTTCCTCCCACCAGGACGATGGAGAGTAAGATCGCCGCTGCCCTCCACTCCAGTGGCGCAGATGCTCCCAGCAGTTCCGGTTACCATCCCTTCGCCACCGCGTCCCCAGCTTCTGTGGATGACGGTCTGCCTTTACCAATTCCCATCCCACAACCTAAGCATGCTTCACAGAAAACAACTTACTCCACCTTTGCCAGGCCTGATGTCACCCCTGAACCCTTTGGGCCAGAAAACTGTGTGCATTTCAGTATGAATCCCAACTGCCAGTACCGTCCCCAGAGCGTACCCCCACATCATAATAAATTGGAGCAACACCAAGTGTACGGTGCCAGATCAGAGCCACCAGCCTCCATGGGACCTCGTTATAACACATACGTGGCCCCGGGAAGAAATGCATCTGGACACCACTCCAAACCATGCAGCCGAGTGGAGTATGTATCTTCTTTAGGCCCCACAATTAGGAGTAGTTGCTACCCTGAAGATATTCCCCCGTACCCTACCATCCGGAGGGTACAGTCTCTCCATGCCCCTCCATCTTCCATGATTCGCTCTGTTCCCATTTCACGGACAGAAGTCCCCCCAGATGACGAACCAGCCTACTGCCCAAGACCCCTGTACCAGTATAAGCCATATCAGTCCTCACAGGCCCGCTCAGATTATCATGTCACTCAGCTTCAGCCTTACTTCGAGAATGGTCGGGTCCACTACCGGTATAGCCCCTACTCCAGTTCTTCTAGTTCCTATTACAGTCCAGAAGGAGCCCTGTGTGACGTGGATGCCTACAGCACGGTACAGTTGAGGCCCCTCCACCGTCTACCCAATCGCGATTTTGCCTTCTACAATCCTAGGTTGCAAGGAAAGCACTTGCACACTTACGCTGGTTTGCTCCCACGTCCCCGGGCCAACGTGACTGGCTATTTCTCTGGTAATGACCACAGCGTAGTCAACATGCCCCCAGCTGCTGATGTAAAGCACACATACACCTCGTGGGATCTTGAGGACATGGAAAAATACCGCATGCAATCCATCCGGAGAGAGAGCCGTGCTCGGCAGAAGGTGAAGGGGCCTGTTATGTCCCAGTATGATAACATGACCCCAGCCATGCAAGATGACTTGGGTGGGATCTATGTCATCCACCTCCGTAGTAAATCAGATCCTGGGAAAACTGGACTTCTCTCGGTGGCAGAGGGAAAGGAGGGGCGACATCCAACCAAGGTCGTCAGTCCTGAGGGAGAGGACCGCTTCTATAGAAAGCATCCAGAGCCAGAGTTCGATAGAGCCCACCACCATGGAGGATACGGCAATGGACCGCCAGAGAAACCCACTCTCCCTCAGAAGCAAAGTAGCCTCAGGAACAGGAAGCTTCACGACATGGGTTGTAGTCTCCCTGAGCACAGGGCCCATCAGGAAGCAAGCCATAGGCAGTTATGTGAATCAAAAAATGGGCCGCCATACCCACAAGGAGCTGGCCAGTTAGATTATGGGCCCAAAGGGATTCCAGACACTTCTGAGCCAGTCAGCTACCATAACTCTGGAGGGAAATATATTACATCGGGGCAGGAGTCTCTCAGACTGAACCACAAAGAGGTGAGGCTCTCCAAAGAGCTCGAGAGGCCTCGGGCTAGGCAGCCTCCTGCCCCAGAGAAACACTCCAGAGACTGCTACAAGGAGGAGGAGCACCTCCCCCCGTCAGTAGTCCCACCCCCGAAACCGGAGAGGAGTCATAGCCTGAAACTCCATCATACTCAGAACGTGGAGAGGGACCCCGGTGTGCTGTACCAATACCAAACACATGGCAAGCGCCAGAGCAGTGTGACTGTTGTGTCCCAGTATGATAACCTGGAGGGCTACCACTCCCCACCCCAGCACCAGCGAGGAGGCTTTGGAGGAGGAGCTGTGGGAACCTATGTGCCCTCCGGCTTTCCCCACCTGCAAAACAGGACATATGCTACAGCTTTGGGCCAGGGGGCCTTCCTGCCCACAGAGTTGTCTTTGCAGCACCCTGAAACACAGATTCATGCAGAATGAGCCCTGGAGCAATAGAGTTGAAGCAGCCTCTGCTGGACAGTGGACTGTTCTATTTTTTTCAGTAACCAAAAAGATTAAAAAAAAAAAAAAAGCTACAATCCCCCCCCACTCCCCGACCACATTAAAAACAACAACAACAACCAAGAAAAATCACCATCTTTTTCCCCTTCCCTGCTTCATCACCATCTCTTCCATCTCTAGGCTGTGATTTTTGTCATTAAAAGAGATCTGAATGATTGTAAAGCACTGTGTTGAAAACCTAGTGAAGAAGTTGTCACAGACCATACTTGCCGTATGGGGCTAATGTGTCAGAGCCTGAGGACTGCCTTTAACTGAATTTGAATTTAACCTTGTCCTTCTTAATATTTGCTACACAGCGCAAAGCGGTTTATGTCTAGTTCCTGGTAGGCTTTTGCATTTTTGTTGCATTTCTACTAACTTTCTCAGTAGCCATGCAGCTTGCCCAGGTCGCCACTTGGTTTTTGTCCCTTTATTCTCCCTGACTTTGAAGGGTTTCGTGCGTTAAGTTACAGTGGAGAAAAACTTCTCCCTTATCCTTCAGATGAGTCCGGCAGACAATTAGCACATTATAATTTGAAAAATAATAATAAAGGAATGAAGACTTTAAGCATCTAATAAAGACCCATTGTAAAATGTCAGGCCATTTAGATCCAGGCTGAACCACCTATTTTACGTTCTTACTTCTCAGAGTCGTTCCTCGCAGTGGGTGGGCAGGCTGACGTCAGCTGCAGAAGGGATTCTAAAGTCAGGAGTAAAGAAACTTCTTAGGCAGAAGTCGGTGAACGTCGTTAGCACTGTAAAACCCTGTCAGTGCTTCTAACGTGTCGCCTGCCTTCAGTTTTTTTTTTTTTCTCAATAATATTTGGTAAATAGTAATCCTGGTAAAACATTTCATGTCATTTGTTCTCCTAAAGCAACTTTTTTTTTTCTTTTTCCCAAATTGGGGTGGGGGAAAAAACCCAGCATGACTTGACTGGATAAATACATATAATTTATCATGATTACACATTTACGTGTTGATTTTTGTTTCTGAACCAGAGTACAGGTTTCTTGGGGACTGTTAAAGAGGCGATGAATTATTTGTTAGCTGAAAGCCCCTGCAACAGTTTCACTCCGCACACCGCCCCATCTCAGCAGTCAGAATCCCGGTCTGTGACCGTGTGCGTCCTAAGGGACCTGTGTGCCATGCGCTCACAGTCTTCCTGTAATTGCCATTTTTACACCAGCATTTCAGGTCTAGTCCTTACAAGCCCGTGGGCATGTTACATGTGTGGAATACCCTGGACTTCCTTTTGAAAGTCACATTCTGGTCGGACAGCTGTCTGGCCTGCCTCCACTCCCATCTCCCACCCCCTCCCCCTGCTCCAACAATGTCCACACCAGACCGACCAGGCCGTCCTGTATTAACAAACAAGTTTAGATTGTCCTTGCATTCCATAACTCTCAATCATACTTGAGTTTTATACATTCACATGTTTTAAAAGCTCAGTTTGTAGAAGACACTAGGAGAATATCATTCCATTTACTGGATGATTGCTGCTCTGGCTTTTTAAAACTTGGAATTAACTTTTCTTTAGAGCAAAGGAAGAAATCTTTTTAAGAGGCTAAATTCATGCTGCTATTATTGCTGTGAAGTTGTATAAAGATTAGGATTCATGCCAGTTCTTTCTTTTTTTTTTAATTTAAAAGAAAATCATGTGATTGCATATTAAGGGTTTATATTTAGAAAAAAATAAAGTTTTAAGAACACATTTATTTATATGTGGAAATACTCTATAAGGTTTTGTTTTGTCTCCCCAGAGTTGATGAGAGGAATTCCTTCAGTAAAGATCATGGTAGCAGTCTGGACACACTGACCTGTGAAAGGTCTGTGGGCATGTCTCTCCATCAAGCACGCAGACCCAATCGGCAGAATCACAGTTAGGGAACCTAATAGGATATTTCCTTTTAGCACAGAAACACATCAGGTGCTACATACAGGAGTTGGATCCTTGGCGAATATGCAGCGCTTTTTTTTCTTTTCTGTTTTAACCTTAACCATCTTGTGTCAGGTAGGCAACCCATGGCCCCTCTGAGATCACACACACCCCGTAAGTTCTCACCAGCAGCATGGAGCACAGGAAGGAGCCGGTATGACGAGGAGGTACAGATGGCGTTAGTAACTGAGAGCCCAGAAGGAAGCCGCTGAAGAGTCCTGTCCAGTTTTAAAATTTGTGGATTTGTGGTCACACACATTGTTTACTCCTGAACCTAAGTCTATTTCATGAATACTGAAGGTGAATTCCTCAAAACAATTACTTTATTTATGTCCTATGGGCTTAGAAATATCAGGTGAATATTTGGAATACAGAATAATGACCCCAATTACTGGTATAATTGTGAAACACCAACTTTAGGTAAAATCCAGAGTTGTTTCATTTAATGTATGTGGAAATGGCCTTAACTTTGGATCCAGTTTTTTGAGGGACTTTGCCTGTATCTTTCCCCAGAAATCGCATGGCAGGTCACTGAACCAGGTGAACTCAGCACTGTTCACCTTGTGTGTGACTTCACAGTAATATTCAAATTATGATCAAAGAAATGGAGCTGCCTAATGCATTAAACCCATAATTTTTTATAACCATGTCTCCAAATTTTATTTTTATTATTATTATTATTATTATTATTATTATCATCATCATTATTTTGCAAAACTTTGATGTCACAGTTTGGTTTGATTGAAACAAATATTCCCTGGATGTCTGGCCAGAGACTTTGCTAATAGCCCCCGAGGTGCCATTTTCTTATTAATTTCACCCGAGACTTAACTGTATTCAGTTTTCTTTTAAGGATGGTCCCATGGATAGGGCCTGCACACTTTCATAATGGCAAAGCATTTTGTTTTTAAAGTCGGGGTCAGGTTGAAAAAGTCTAGCACTGACTCTGTCGACAGGCGGGACCGTCCATCAGTGTGAGCAGTGGGAGGAAACCACATTTGAAGCAGCAATGGATGCATACAATGTAAATTGGAAATTTGCCCCTTGAGTTTAAAAATTAGGAGCCTGCAAAGTCCATTTATCTGTTCCCAGCCCTGTTCGTCAGTCACCCTTCATTATGTTGGCAAAGTATCATCTGAGCAGTGTGTGTAAGGAAATAATGAAAGCAAACGTATGTCAGAAAGTTTACTTCCAAATGGTTAGAGGCATGTGATTTTCAGTACTGTGTGTTACGGAAACGTCAGGAATGGTATATTTTAATGTCCGTGTGCACAGAGGGTCTTTTTTCCTTTCCTGATTAGTACTGTTAGTGTTCAAAGAATAAAACTGGTTGTTTTACAGTTTAGATTCTAAGGTAGCAAAACCTGATTTTCCAGCCATGACCTGCATGAGAGAAGCACCCTAGGAAGTCTTAGATCATACTTTTGAGTTCTTAACTTTAATTTATATAGTGTTTTTTTTATGTTTTAATATTTTTGTGAACTGGTGTAAATTGTTAATGCATATAAGCTTGTGTATTTTTGTAAATAGTTTTGTGATTTATTTCCTGACCCATATGTAAATATTTAGAGTCTCATTTCTTCAAAACTTATTTGAAGCTGAGTTGTGGGCTTGGGTTTTGTTCGTTTCTTGTTTTGGTTGGGGGAGGGGGGGAGAGAAGAGATTTTGTACTCCAATAATCCAGATGGAGATATCTTGTGGTTTAAAGCAAATGTCCCACTGAAAGCAATTCAAATATCAACAAAATTATTTCAGGTTAAAACAGACTTCTTTGTGTATGTGTTTCCTTTTTGCCATAATATGACTATAACAAAATGGGATAATCGGGGATATTAAAAAAGGTAAGTGTGTAACAGAGATCATTATACCGAACGGTATATATTATTTGAGGGAAGGGATTTAATGGCTCCTGTTTTATCTATCTGCTACAGTGTGCTGCTGGGCCAGGTTTTCCCCAGGTCAGACAGGTTGCTTCGTGCTGGGAATTGTAGACAGGAACCCACACCTGACTGCTGTGTCCTGACTCCCAAGCTGCCAGTTTTCAGGAAACTGGATTGGCTTCTGAGCTCAGGATTCTCCACAGGGGAGTTCTAAATAGCAAGCATATTTCTGAAGATTCCCTCGAAGCATCTCAGACATTCTGTTGACTTTTCAGAGAGAAGAGACCAGAAAAGAGTGTCCTCTCCTACACTCCGTGGCAGGCTGGTTTGTGGCAACACAAGTTCTGCACATAATCTAGCCACGTGGCCAGGGATCTAGAGCACATTGCTGTGCAAAAGTTCTTCTTAAAAGTATGTCCACATTGGCCGCTTTTTAAAAAAAAAAATAGTATTTATTTGACAGAGATCACAAGTAGGCAGAGAGGCAGGCAGAGAGAGAGAGAGAAGCAGGTTCCCCACTGAGCAGAGAGCCCGATGCGGGGCTCGATCCCAGGACCCTGGGATCATGACCTGAGCCAAAGGCAGAGGCTTTAACCCACTGAGCCACACAAGTGCCCCTGGCCACGGTTTTTTGAAGGAGGAAAAGACCCCTCGATATTCAGCTACTGAAATCTTAGTTTTTCTATTGGGAGTCATAAATTACAAATTATTCTGCGTTCTGAATTACGGGGGCCTTTCCTTTTTGCCTGTAGCAGGAAAAGTTGCCTGGTTAGTACAGACAACCCTGGCGAGCCTGTGTTTTCTGCGTACCTGCACACCACATTGCAGACTAAAAGCAAAGGAGCAAACTTTGCTCTCAGCGAACGTTCCAGACTTGAACATGTGTTCCCGTGGAAGTGATTCTGATGGGATTAAAGAAAAGACCTTATGACATTCCCACCAGGTCTTCTTTACCAGTAATTTCATCACCAAATTTACTTCATACTGATGAAAGTATGGTACTTACTTTTAAAAATGTGTATTTTTCTTTGAAGAATCAGTGGCAGATACATTCATGGCATTTGAGATTTTACTTAAATGTGGTATTCTATGGGAAAAGGCACATACATTTTAAAATACTGTTGATTCCCCATTGCAACAAAACCACAGGCATCTACAAACACCCAAACTAAGACATTCGAGTTGGTTATGTTTCTCAAATAGTTGAGACTGTATGTCTTGAAGATTGTGAGGCTTAATTTTTTATTTTAAGTATTTTAATAAAAATATTGCCAGCATATTTTTTTTAATTTTTTACTAACATATAATGTATTATTTGTTTTGGGGGCACAGGTCTGTGATTCATCAGTCTTACACAATTCACAGCACTCACCATAGCACAGACCGTCCCCAATGTCCATTTCCCAGCCACCCCATCCCTCTGACCCTCCACCCCTCAGCAACCCTCAGTCTGTTTCCTGAGATTAAGAGTCTCTTATGGTTTGTATCCCTCTCTGGTTTCATCTTGTTTCATTTTTTCCTCTCTTCCCCTATGATCCTCTGTCTTGTTTCTCAAATTCCTCGTATCAGTGAGATCATATGATAATTGTCTTTCTCTGATTGACTTATTTCGCTCTAGTTCCATCCATGTTGTTGCAAATGGCAAGATTTCATTTTTTTGATGACTCCATAGTATTCCATTGTATATATATATACCATATCGTCTTTATCCATTCATCTGCTGATGGACATCGAGGCTCTTTCCATAGTTTGGCTATTGTGGACGTTGCTACTATAAACATTGAGGTGCGCATGCCCCTTCGGATCACTACATTTGTATCTTTGGGGTAAATACCCAGTAGTGCAATTGCTGGGTCTTGGGTTAGATCTATTTTCAGCTTTTTGAGAAACCTCCATACTGTTTTCTAGAGTGGCTGCACCAGCTTGCATTCCTACCAACAGTGTAGGAGTGTTCCCTTTCTTCTAACAGACCAAAATATACTCTAAATCTAGTGTATAACTTTGTTCTATTCACCTGCCTGATCACATTCTCTCCCTTTTTTTTCTTCTTCCTTTTTCAACCAACTTATCAATTCCTTCTTTAAAATCTTTTTACTTTTTACAGCCATATTCCATCCCTTCATTGTATCTACCCTTATTTTTGTGTATATATATTTCTCTAAGATTTTGGGAGACAGGTTCTTCTAATAGACCAAAAATACACTCAAAATCTAGTGTGTGGCTCTGATCTATTCACCTATCTGATTATATTCCTTATATATATATTTTTTTTCTTTTCCCCTGGGTCTCAGTCAGATCTCTTCTGATTTGTTTAGTGTATATTTTTCTGGGGTCTTTGTTGCCCTTTTAGCATTTTGCTCTCTCATTCATCTCTTCTTCTCTGGACAAAATGACAAAACGGAAAAACTCACCTCAGAAAAAAGAACAAGGGCAGTACTGACTGCCAGGGACTTCATCAATGTGGACCTTAGTAAGATGTCGGAACCAGAGTTTAGAATGACGATTATAAAGGTACTAGCTGGGCTTGAAAAAAGCACAGAAGATACTAGAGAATCCCTTTCTGGATAAGTGACAGAACTAAAATCTAACCAAGTTGAAATAAAAAAGGTTATTAATGAGGTAAAATAAAAAATGGAGTCTCTAACTGCTAGGACAAATAGGGCAGAAGAGAGAATTAATAATACAGAAGAGCAAATGATGGAGAATAAAGAAGCTAAGAAAAAGAACTACTGGGTCATGAGGGGAGAATTCAAAAGATAAGTGATACCATAAAATGTAGCAATATTAGAATAATTGGGATCCCAGAGGAAGAAGAAAGAGGGGGGCAGAAGGTATATTGGAACAAGTTACACTGGAGAACTTCCCTAATTTGGGGAAGAAAATAGGCATCAAAATCCAGGAGGTACAGAGAGCCCCCCAAAATCAATAAAAATAGGTCAACACCCTAACATCTAATAGTAAAACTTACAAATCTCAGAGACAAAGAGAAAATCCTGAAAGCAACATGGGCCAAGAGGTTTGTAACCTACAACAGTAGAAACATTAGATTGGCAGCAAACTTATCCACAGAGACCTGGCAGGCCAGAAAGGACTGGCATGATATAATCAGCATAGTAAGTGAAAAGAATCTGCAGCCAAGAGTACCTTATCCAGCTAGGCTGTCACTGAAAATAGAAGGAGAGATAAAAAGCTTCCAGGACAAACAAAAACAAAGAATTTGCGACCACCAAACCAGCCCTACAAGAAATGTTGAAAGGGGTCCTCTAAGCAAAGAGAGATCCTAAAAGTAACATAGACCAGACAAGAACAGAGACAATGTATAGTAACAGTCACCTTACAGGCAATGCAATGGCATTAAATTAGTATCTTCCAATAGTTACCCTGAATGTAAATGGGCTGTATGATAGGTTATCAGATTGGGTAAAAAAAACAAGACCCATTCATGTGTTGTCTGCAAGAAACTCCTGTTAGACCCAAAGACAACTCCAGATTTAAAGTGAGGCAGTGGAAAACAATTTACCATGCTAATGGAATCAAAAGAAAGTTGGGGTGGTAATCCTTATATCAGACAAATTAGGTTTTAAGCCGAAGACTGTAAGAAGAGATGGGAAAGGACACTGTATCATACTTAAAGGGTCTGTACAACAAGATCTAACAATTGTAAACATTTATGCCCCTAATGTGGGAGCAGCCAATTATATAAGCCAATTAATAACCATCAAAGAAGTGCATCAAAAATAATTCAATAATAGTAGGGGACTTTAACACCCTCCTCATTGAAATGGACAGATCATCTAAGCAAAAGATCAACAAGGAAATGAGGGCTTTAAATGACACACTGGACAAGAATATGTTCTAAACTACAAACTTTGCTGCCATTATACCTAAAGACTCATCACTTATACATACAGATATCCGTAGTATAATGATACCCTTGGGGACATATTGAGATATAAGGAGTGTTGAGTGTTTGCTTCTGTTCCAAGGTCTCTACACCACTCTCCTAGTCTTGCTTTTTTTTTTTTTTTTAAATTTTCTACATCTTCTTTTTCTTTCTGCTCTTACTTCTTGCTGTTGTCTACAAACTACCTCTAACCTTCCTCTTCCTCTAACCATTCAAAATAAAAAAGCTTGTCAAAATAGTGAGCAAAAGAAACTTTGGACTGGGGCCCAGAAAGATTAGGACTTTGTGTCTCCTATTTTTCATTACTTGGAACCTCTTGATCATTTCTCTTAGCAAAGTGCCTGAGTAGCCAAGTTTCAGGAAGTGAGATATTACTGTATAAGTTGAGATGTGTACAATATTACTGTATTAGAAGGGAGAATGAAACCAAGAGTATGGGAGTTCTCCCTGCACAAGACATTCTGTGAGAAAGATATATGATTAGAACCCAGCATTTTCTCTGTTAATAACTGCAAAGTATTTCTCTGTGCGAGTCCCTAGGAGACCTCTAGCATCCACTGGGAACACCAGGGGGAAAGAAGAGAAGAGTGTTAGGCACACAGACAGCTTTGACTGTCCCTGAGTCATTCAGTTAGTGTGTGTGTGTGTGTGTGTGTGTGTGTGTGTGTGTCTTTTAATTTCCTAAAAACATTTTGAAAAGCATCATGAGATTTCTTAGCCACTTGTTCATGTTTTAAACTGGACAAGTGGTTGTTAAAAACACCGGAAAGTTAGTGAAACATTAGATTTCTTGGGCAACCACCAGATAGCCTAATTAATCAGGTCTGGCTTGGACTCCAGAATCCACAGTTTTAGCATCCATTACATGTGATTCTGGTCCAGAGGGACGATCAGTACTGATCCAGACAGCATCTTTAATAGCCTTTTCCAAAAGAGAAACCATTTTCTACTTCATTTAGCTTTACCACTTTTTCCTCATTCATACCTTGGTTCCCTATCACCTTAGTACGCTAGAACCCAAATTTATCTTTCATTTCCCTGTCCCCAGTGGTTAAATATCGAGCCTAGACTCAATTATTTATAACAATGACACATAAAAATTAGGACTAATTGAGCTGACAACATAGAAAGCAATTCAACATTCTCTAAAACAGGTAACATCAAAACCGATTACCGCAGCACTGGTTCCAATTATGTGCTTACGTAGTTCTTTTGTGTGGGGGACATTTAGGCTGGTTAGGAAGTGTATGTAGTTAGCGCATGCTGTCAATGCTCCAAACACTGTGTTCATGGAAACAACTCTTAGAACCAAGTGATGCACACTCCTTTCTCACCAAAAACCTTTAAAAAAAATTACCTGCACATAATTAGCTTATATATTTTAATCAGTTGTGGACAACAATATAGTGCTATTTTTAACAGCTAAGGACAGTTAACACTATGCTTACTCTACTCTTGTGCCTGTCCCAGCTGTAAGCATTTTACAGCTATCGACTCCTTTGTTCCTCCTAGCCCGTTGGCTTATAGATGAAGCCAAGACACAAGGTTGAACTCTGCCTGCTGTTAAACAGCTCATGAGTGTTGGAGCTGAAATTCAAACCCAGGCACTCTCAACATGAGTTTATGTTCTAATAAAAGCAGACTTTGAAGTTGGGTAGTTGAATCCTGACTGCTACTTACTAATTCTAAAACCCTCACTGAGCTACTAAACCCTTCTAAACTATTTCTGAAACTCTTACTAAGCCATGGCTTTCTTATCTCTGAAATGAGAAGAGAGCTTACCGTTTCTGTGAGGGCTAATTATGCAACAGAGGTCTCAGGAGGGCTTAGGGGGAGAGCAGGTACCCAACAGAAGTGGGACAAGACCTTACCCCAGCTACAGGAAAGAGGTCTCTATTATGTGCATATAATTGTTTCATTAAGAATTTACTTATACAGGGCGTCTGGGTGGCTCAGTCGTTAAGTGTCTGCCTTTGGCTAAGGTCATGATCCCAGGGTCCTAGGATTGAGCCCCGCATTAGGCTCCCTGCTTGACAGGGAGCCTGCTTCTCCCTCTCCTACTCCCCCTGCTTGTGTTCCCTCTCTCACTGTGTCTCTGTCAAGTAAAATAATAATAATAATTATTATTATTTAATGATACAACTAACTCAACTGAGTCAAAAACTGGAAGGTTTCTCATAGTTAGCAGATCTCTTTCAGGAAGATTCTCAGTAAGTTGATACGCAAGACATAACAAGTTGATTAAAATGAAACTTCACAGTGAAGTTTGGAGCATGAAGAAAGCCCTTATTTTTTGAAAATATTTTGCGGTTTTTCAGGGGAAACCTTTATGCAGATAACAATGATGATTACAGAATCATGCCTACCTTCTGTGTTAGAGCTACGTTCTCTCCATGTCATTCCATTAATTCTTAGAGCTGCGGTTCAGGAAATGATCTTAGGAAGACACGTGAGCTGCGTCTTCTCTGCCAGGGCAGTGACTTTCTGCAAGCCTCACTGTCTTGTACCTCCCTGAGCATCCGCCGGCCCAGAACTAAGCACCATGGCAGGAACAGAATGAGCCCTCCGCTTTGATGAGAACAGTAGGGGGAAACTGGTGCAGCATTTTACAAGAGTTGCCAAACAGAGGTGGCTTTAACTGTCTCTCCAGTTTTGAATGGTAATACTTGGTAAATAACAAAGGGCCTTCCCCTTGTTCTTAAATACATAGACATTTTTCCTGATTCAACATGTGTTAAACAAAATGACCAGCCAGAGAAGACAGTGATTGGATACTAACTAATAGATCTGACAATTTATTGATCAATATTAAGTACCAGGCTAGTCTATTTTTACATAAATTAATATAGCTCAGTCTTCCTAACAATGATGTGAAGTAGCATTATTGCTTTAAAAAAAAAGATTTTTTTTTTTTTTTTTTTTTTTTTTTTACGTATTTGACAGACAGATCACAAGTAGGAAGAGAGGCAAGCAGAAATGGGGGTGGGGGGGTGGGGAAGCAGGCTCCCTGCTGAGCAGCAAGCCCAATGCCGGGCTCGATCCCAGGACTCCGGGATCATGACCTGAGCTGAAGGCAGAGGCTTAACCCAATGAGCCACCCAGGCCCCCCCAGCACTATCATTTTTATTGCCCTTTTACAGATAATGAAACTGAGGCCCAGAAAATTAAAGCAATGTGCCCGAGTTCGTATCTCTGTAGTTGTTCTGTTTCTTTGCCTTTTTTAGGGAGAGAGCCCAGGATGAGGGGGTGGGCAGAGAGAGAGAGAATCTCAAGCAGACTCCCTGATGAGCCCAAGGTGGGGCTCAATCTCACGACCCTGAGATCATGACCTAAGCTGAGATCAAGAGTCAGAGGCTTAACAAACGGAGCCCCCAGGCACCCCTGAGCCTGTGATTTTTATTGGCATGCTACGCTACCTTCCCAAAGTGGATCTTCAAAGATTGTGAACACCCTTACTCAAGTGGTGAAGACACCATGCTACTGATTTGCAGGAAATCAACTCCTTCCTATCAGGCTGGGCTGGCCCTCTGCTGTAGTAACATCACCACAATCTCAGTACCTTAACACAACACAGGTGTATTTCCTGCTCAAGCAAACTTGGCTTCAGGTCCAGGTGACTCTTCTGGGTGGCGGTCCTCTGTGTGGCCCCACAGCCCGTTGGGATGAGGGCAGCTTCCCCATCCTTCAGCCAAATCGTCTGATACATATTCTTGGGAAGCTGTGGCAGGCGAGGAGAGAACAGCAGGGTCTTGCACAAAGTGGTTAAAATGTGGCCCAGAAGTAACTCAGGTTGTTCCTGCTCAGAGCTTATGAGCCAGAACTCGTTTCAAGGCCCTGCCCAAACACGGGGAAGGAGGCACTTGGAGGCAGTCTGCCATGTGTCTGGAAGCAGAGCCTAACAGGGCAGCAGTGAGCAGCACCAGCGTCGGCCGCACCACCAGGCTCTCCTCTTCGGTTCTCCCGTCCCGTTAATTACAGACAACTGCATCGTAGTTTGGGAAAATACTGCTGCGTTTAAAAGCCCCTGAGACGGGGTCAAGGAATAACAGTTCTTTGGACAAAAGAAATCGAGGGGCAGTGTTGGGTCGGCAGGTCTCCTGGTGAGGTGTCACTTTTGGCGGTTCCCAAATGGTAGCAAGACATTGGCCCTGCACCCACAGGTTTCTGATCGTAGATCAGAGAAAAGCTTCCATAAGCCAAGCGATGGCGTGTCTTGCTCCAGTCCCAGAGAAATGGAGGAAGGCTCGCTAAGGAGCCACCGTGGTCCGTGAATCCTGTGAGAGGTAAATGCAATCACCCTTCCTCTGCCCTCTCACTGACCTCACCGACCTCCTCTCCTCCTTCCACAAACCTACCAAGTCCGCTTCCATCTCAGATGACAGTCCTCCGCCAGCAACGCCCAGGTCCCAGATTTTCATGTGATTTGCTCTCTCACACTATGTCTTTGACCAGATGTCACCTCCTTGGCAAAGGCTTCCCTTGACCACCCTAGGCAAAGCAACCCCGGTTACTCTCTCCGTCTACTCACTCTGCTTTCTCATGCTCCCTGTCTGATAGCTATTCCTCCTCCAGAGTGTGAACTCCAAGAGCACAAGAACTGTGTCTTGTTCACTATTGGGTCCTAATGCTGAAACAGTGCCACAATGTGCATGGATGGTTGTTGAGCGGATGGACTGATGGATCTATTTTCCACAGTAAGGCAGTGGAGGGCAGGTACTCAGAAACAGTTCAGGTACTGGTATAGAACAGATTGTCTTTCTTCAGCAGCAGAATGAAGCCAGCATCACTTGTCTGGTTGATGTCCATATGCTACAAACACGTTTGCACTAGCAGTGTTGCTCGACGGCCCCAAAAGGAAAGCAAGGAGGCTTAGATGATCTCAGCTACTGGGATGAGAACTAATCAGAAAATCTTTTCAAAGGAGGTCGGCTTTGAAAACTGGAAAGTAGGGAAAGGGAGTTGCCTGGAAGAGAAGAATGGAGATGTTCTGAGTGTCCAGGAGTGCTTTGTTCCCATACTCTCATGTGCCCTACAAAGCATCTTAGGGTTTGGGCCCAAGAAGATGTTATGAATGTAGGTCATGGCAAATTTGGAAGAGAAGAGGAAACTGAGCCTTGGATAGTTTTCCACAAACCTCTATAGTAACCTGTGTACCAAGGGATAGTAGAATCTGGGGAAACATAAATGAGCTAGTTTCTGAATGCCGCCTTCTCCAAGCTACAGGAGTTTTGAAGGGAATTGCTAGAACATTTCATGATGTTTCCTAACCATACAGGATAAAGTTATTGGAAGTCTTGAGCCTTGGAAGCTTCAAGAACTCTCCGAAAGTAATGGCCACAGGCTCTAGATTTCACTGTTGCCTGGACCCTCCTGATCTAGAAGCTACCCCTTCACTTGGCGGTCCTCTCCGTGCCACGTGGCAAGTTTTTTTACACTGATTATGGTGGGAAATGGTTCTCTTTCTACCAGAGCTTATGATTATTAGGGTGCCAAAGGCTATCTTGATTTTTTTATTTTTATGGTCCTTTTCTTTAAAAAAACAAACAAACAAACAAACAAACCAAAACCTAAGACACGGAGGAGGGGCTTCCTCGGTGCTGGGCAAAAGCACCCAATGTTGGACTCAGAAAATACTTTGCTACATGAATAACAAGTGACTGTTGCAGGATAGAGTACTGACGGCATCACCGTTCTACCGTTCTACTTCAAGGTCATCTTGGCTCTCTGCGATGTTTCCCCCTTACACAAATGGGCACCTTTTCCCCCTATCTTCACTAACGTGATGTTTGTTCAAAGACGTCCTTAGGACCTCATGCCCTGGCTCTTCCCAAGCTCCTCAGCAACATGTTTAGCAAAACTGTAACCCACTAGTACAGAGAAAGAGGGGAGACTGGGTGCCGGGAGGCAGCCAGCGTATGAGTCAGCCCAAGGTCTGCACACCTCCCAGAAGAAAGGAGTTGACACTTGTTCTCATTGACCCTACATGGTGGAAGCAATCAGAAATGGATCATCACCCAGCAAAGATGTTGTAGGAGGAGGGGTGGAAACATTAGGCGGGTCATCTGAGCAAACCTTTGAAGTCCTCCCCAACCTGGAGGCTGTGTGGTATCTGTGAAGTCCCAAGGATTGGAGGCCAGTGCCACCTGGAGGTCGTTCGGAGCTGCCGGCTCTGCTGCCCAGTGAGCACCCTGCTCTCTCTACCCGGAGTGCTCTTCTTCCCCCTCCCTCTGGGTGGCATCTGCCCCCTCATAGACTTCCAGCAGCACTTTGATCCAAACTCTTCCCTCTGGCCTATATGATCTGGCTTTCTGACTTCGCCCTGATTTCTCTCTCTCATTACAATTAGACACTGGCTTCTTTTAAAATTTCTGCCCCAGGTTCCTTGTATATACTCTTCTCTCTGCCTGGAATGCTCTTCAAAAGGGAGGTCACTTCTCTTCCCTGAGATCTCCCTGCATCAGAGAGGCCTTCCTTAATGTCCTAGTTCGAGGTAGCTGCTCGATCATGTCACCCTCTTAATACTCTAAATAGCACTTATCACTCAAAAATTATTTGTAATTACTAGTTTGTCTAGCAATTGTCTATCTCGTCACCGATTTGTAGGTAAGCTCCATCAGCACTTTGCACACGGTCTGTACTCCAGTAGGTTTGCTGAAGGAGCAGACGGACGAATGAAGGATGTTTAAGAAACATCACGGAAACAATAATTTCAGAGAACTTCGTTACTTTCCTACTGCTCAGCCCCCCACGAGAAGACTGTCCTGTGTAACCACAAGGGGTCTCTTCCTGTGCTGTTGGGCCTCCACAGACCAACTGCCCAGAAATCAAAACAGCCACCAGATGGTGCTGTTGACACACTTTTCAATCACAAGGATTCCCGTGTCTAGGCAGCGTCCTCCCGACCTGATTCAACAGGCTGCTGCTTTCTTCTGTATTTCCTTTCCTCCCTCTCCCCTCCCTCAACTTCCCCCGCCCTGACTTTTTTACCTGAGCAGTTGAAAGGGCAGTGGCCTGCAGCAAATGCTGGGAGCTGACAGGAGGAGCTGCTTCCTTGGAATCAGCCTGAAAAAGGAAGGGTAAGGTTTGAAGGGCGTCGCACGGGACTTGGATGAAAATGTCATGTCTGGAGATCTCTCACAGGGGCTGGCTTTCACTGTGAGATTCCATAATTGCAAGGGATGATTTTATGATTTTAAGGTTTCCTGTTTTCAGGAAATGGCATAAACTGTGTAGAGCCTGGCTTCTCTGTTGCCAAAGCTGGATGCACGCCGGAACTCCCTGTGGAGCTGTTTTAAGATACATATTTCTACACGCCACTAAATCAGGTGCCTCTTTGATGGCCAGAGAAGTTGTATTTTTACAAAGAACTCTCCAGAAGATTCAGTGTCATTCCTCCGGTTTCCCTTCTAGGCCCTGTCAGTCCTGCCTTGTCTGGGCTTAAGCAGGCCCCAGGCCAGGGTCACCCAAGCATGGTTTCAGGGTCTTCATTGTTAACGGGAGTCTCTGAGCCCCCAGCTCCCAAAGATCATGTGACCCCAAGGTTTATAGAAAAATGGATCAAATAGATTTATGGTATTTTTTTTTTAAGATTTTTGTTTATTTTATTTGAGAGAGAGACAGTGAGAGAGAGCATGAGAGGCGGGAAGGTCAGAGGGAGAAGCAGACTCCTCATGGAGCTGGGAGCCCGATGCGGGACTCGATCCCGGGACCCCGGGACCGTGACCGGAGCCGAAGGTGGTTGCTTAACCAACTGAGCCACCCAGGCGCCCCTATGGGGGGTTTTTTAGCTGTAAAATTGCTTAGATCCACACAACACCATAGTACATTAAATTCTGTGAGAAGAATATTAATGTTGGATCACAGAAACATTTTATTCACAGAACATTTCTTCAGAACACAGGAACCATTGTCTAGTGGAATGTAATCTGGACTAGACGTCAGGAATTTTTGGTTTTGGTCACAGCTTCTTTATTATTATCCTTATTAGAGAGAGAGAGAGAGAGAGAGAGCCCTCCGGGGGGTGGGGGTCAAAGGTGAAGGGACAGAGAGAGTGTCTCAAGCAGGCTCCATGCTCTGTGCGGAGCTGGACACCAGGCTCCATCAATCTCACCACCCCGAGATCATGATCTGAGCTGAGATCAAGAGTCAGAGGTTCGGGGCGCCTGGGTGGCTCAGTGGATTAAAGCCTCTGCCTTCAGCTCAGGTCATGATCCCAGGGTCCTGGGATCCAGCCCCACATCGGTCTTTCTGCTCAGCAGGGAGCCTGCTTCCCCCTCGTCTCTGCCTGTCTCTCTACCTACTTGTGATCTCTGTCAAATAAATAAATAAAATCTTAAAAAAAAAAAAAGAGTCAGAGGCTCAACCGCCTGAGCCACAGGCACCCACTGCTTCTTTATTCATAACTGCACGCCTAATGTATTTATGGCCACCGGACTCTGTACCAGATTTGAGGATACCGGCCATGTGACTTTTCTAAGCTATTCCGTCCCTTGAAGACTCAGCTGCCTTATCTGTAACAAGGGGCTGGTATTTGCAGTCATGACTCTTCCAGAAGTGTTGAGGGACAAAGAAGTGGTATACAGGAGCAGAGCGTGGTGTCACGGAAGTGAGAAGGAGAGGTGTGTGTGTCTAGCGGGATGTGAGAATTAGTCCAAAACCTCTCTAGAGCTGAAGGTTTTCTTTCTTTCTTTCTTTTTATCTTTCTCCCTTCCTTTCTTCCTTTTCTTTCTTTCTTTCATTCCTTCTTTCTTTCTTCTTCTTCTCTTCTTTTTTTTTTTTTTTTTTAAGATTTTATACAAAGACACAGCGAGAGAGGGAACACAAGCAGGGGAAGTGGAGAGGGAGAAGCAGGCCTCCTGCTGAGCAGGGAGCCCAACGCAGTGCTTGATGCCAGGACCTTGGGATCATGACCTGAGCTGAAGGCAGATGCTAAATGCCACCCAGGCGCCATTTTTTTAAAAAGATTTATTTATTTATTGGTGTACTTGGGTGGCTCAGTGGGTTAAGCCTCTGCCTTCGGCTTAGGTCATGATCTCAGGGTCCTGGAATTTATCCCCGCATTGGGCTCTCTGCTCAGCAGGGAACCTGCTTCACCCACCCCCTGCTGCTCTGCCTACTTGTGATCTCTCTGTCAAATAAATAAATAAAATCTTTAAAAATAAAGAGATTTATTCATTTATTTTTATTTGAGAGGCAGAGAGAGAGAGAGAACACACAGAGGGAAAGAGACAGGGAGAAGCAGACTCTGCTGAGCAGGGAGCCCAACATGGGGCTCGATGCCAGGACCCTGGGATCATAACCTGAACTGAAGGCCACTTGGGTGCCATGAGCTGAAGGATTTCAAGCTAGCATGTACATTTATAAACATTTATTATAATAGCTGTCAACTATAATAACTTTGTTGTAATGGAACTAATTCACGTGATTAGTTTTAGAAATCAGATTGTCACAGGTCTTTATAATGAAACATAATTCCCATTCACTTTCAAATTTCTACTGCCTCTCAAGACAACCTTTTCAATTTGTTTGGGTGTCTCTTCTGATATTTACCATTCAATTTCTTTTTTTTCCCCAAATATTTTATTTACTAGAGACAGAGAGTGCACGAGAGGGAGAGAGCAGGGCCAGAGGAAGAGGGAGAAGCAGACTCCCTGCTGAGCAGGGAGCCCAATGCGGGACTCCACCCCAGGACCTCAGGATCATGACCTGAACCGAAGGCGGACGCTTAACTGACTGAGCCACCCAGGTACCCCTACGACCCAGTTTCTAAAACAATGTGCTACTTCTTGATTTTTCAATGTTAAACATCATGTATTAACTTCCTCCCCTGAGGCTGAGGGAGAGCTTCTTTGACTGGTGCTGTGTCTGGTGACTTCCCCAACAACACACATGCATCTGCACTCCATCTACATTTTTAGTTCTAGGTACAGTACAGAGCCCTTCAGTCAGTATCCAGTATTTTGTATGTATTTACTAATTCATTCTCGGTGCCTATTGTGGAACTATAAATTTCCTCTCAGTATGGTTCCACACATCAGATGCTCTCTGTTTCTGTGTGTTGTTCTTTTTGGAGAGTGGGGATGAAAGGGTGTCCCCTGAAACCCTTCCTCTTCCCACTCAAATATAGAATGGTGAAATGAAACAAGATGGGAGCTAGGAGGGAGACAAACCATAAGAGACTCTTAATCTCAGGAAACAAATCGAGGGTTGCTGGGGCATTGGTGGGGAGGAATGGGGTGGCTGGGTTATGGACATTGGGGAGAGTATGTGCTATGGTGAACACTGTGAATTGTGTAAGACTGATGAATCACAGGCCTGTACCCCTAAAACAAATAATGCATTAGATGTTAATTTAAAAATATATATCTAGAATGGTGGTTCTCTGGAACTGCTTCACAGCTGTGATTGCTGTGGGGCTACTCTTGGACTTCTCCCTGCGGGGAATCCCTTATTTCCTGAATCGCACCTCCTTGTCTTATTTTATTTCCTCTTTGTGATGGAAAACGGTGCAAGGGAAATAATTTTTGTGAATTTGAATCTCTGAAAAAAATTCTTTCTTCCTACCATTACTCTTTTTGATGATTTGGATCAATATAGAATTCTAGACTGAAAATCAATTCCCCTTATATTTTGAATTTTTTTTCTCTTTTCTGTGGCAAATCTAGCTGTTGAGAAGTCAGATGTCATTCTGTTTATTGGTCCTTATATGTGAACTCTTTTCCTCTTTGGACACTTTTATGATCTCCTTTTCCCTTTGGTGGGGGTCTTTGTAAACTAATTGTGCTGGGCATTCAGCGGCCCTTTCTTTTTTAAAAAAATTTTTATTTATTTTTAAAATTTATTTTCATTGTTCCAGAATTTATTGTTTATGCACCACACCCAGTGCTCCATGCAATACGTGCCCTCCTTAATACCCACCACCAGGCTCACCCAATAGGAAATATATGGTCTTTGGTTCTGGGGATCTAAAATACTTCCTTTAAATTTTCTTCTCAGTTATTTTCCCAACACTCATTACTTGGATGTTGGAACTTCTCCCTCTCTCTCTTTTTAAAAAGATTTTATTTATTTATTTCACAGAGAGAGAGTACAAGTGGGCAGAGAGGCAGGTGGGGCCGGAAGTGGGGTGCGGGGGAGGGGGGAGCAGACTCCCTGCTGAGCAGAGAGTCTGATGCGGGGCTTGATCCCAGGACCCTGAGACCATGACCTGAGCTGAAGGCAGAGGTTTAACCCACTGAGCCACTCAGGCACCCGGATGTTGGAACTTCTGAGCTGACCTTTGATTTCTCTTATCTTTTCTCTTCTATTGTCCATCTGTGACATTTTTATTTTACTTTGTGGGACATCGACTCATTTTAAAAATGAATCCTTCAAAAGAGTTTTTATACTTCTGTATTTTTGATTCTCAACAGTTCTTTCTTGTTGAGTGTTCTCCTCATTTATATCTTTTTGTTCATATTAGTGGATCCAGGCAGGACCGAGCTCTCTAAAATATTAAATGAGTTTTTATTATTTTCTTCTATCCTTTTCATTTCTTTTCCCCCTTAATTTTCCTTTATCTGTTTATTTTTGGTTTTGTCCCTTATATTAGAAACTTTCCTCACATCTCTGGCAATCGGTGGTTACTAGTTCAAATCTGAATGAGTTGTATGCATGTGCCTGTGCACACCCACGCCGACTGGAGGGTGTGTCAAGGAGGCAAGTCTACCTGGCTAGGGCAGCAACACAATTGGCAGAATGATGGCCCCCAAAGATGGCTGGGCTCTAACCCCTGGCACTTGTGACAGTGTTAGGTTACATGGCAAAGGGGAATTAAAAGTTGCAAATCAGCTGATCTCAAGGTAGATTCTCAATATAATCACAAGAATCCTCGGAGTGGAAGATGGGCAGAAGAGAGTCAGGGAAAGAGATGTGGAAGCCAGGCTGGAGTGATGCCATGTGAGAAGGACTCAACTCACCATTGCTGCTTTGATGATGGAGCCATGAGGTGTCATGAGCCAAGGGATACAGGAGGCCTCCAGAAGCCAGAAAAGGTGAAAAAATGGATTCTCCCCTAAAGCCTCGAGAAAGGAAGACACCCCTGTTGACAGCTTGATTTCAGCCTGGTGAGACTCATGCAGGTTCTTAACTTGAACACTGCAAGACAGTAAATAGGTGTTTTTGAAGTCACCAGGTTTTTGGTAATTTGTTACAGCAGCCATAGAAAATGGATAAAAGATCCAAAAGTTTTCCAGCTAAGGAAGCAGGGACAGTCAGAATAGCCAGGAAAATGTTTCTGAGACCCGCCGTAGTGGAAGGAACAAGGAGTCTCCGGAATTCAGCTCAATTCGTGGTGCCTGCTATGTCCATCTGGAGAATTCTTCTCTCTTCTCAGTAGCCCCAAGGAAATTCAACTGAACAGGAATTTGGGCCTTTCTAGTGAATCCTGAACACATCTGACTTCTTTTTCCAATATTTTCCCATCAAGATTTGCCTCAGGTCTCCCCTACCTCTGAAGGAAAGAGCAAGGACAGTTTAGAATGGACACATCTGCAGTCTCCTTAACTGTTCATACTAGTTTGGGTAGAGATGGAGCCCCCTGACTTGGGATACTCAACAGTGGTCAAACCCAGCTAGATTAGGGCCAAGAACCATGTCGTGTGGCTTGTCTTTTCACTTTCTCAATGATATCTTTTCATGATCTGAAACTAATGAACTTATTAATTAATTCTCTTCATTTTTATTTATTTGAAAATATTTTCATTTTACCTCCATTTTTTAAAAGATTTTATTTATTTATTTTAGAGAGAGTGCTCATGCAAGATGATGTGTATAGATAGATATACACACATGTATACAAAAATACAAAATATGTATGACATATATGTTTTTAATGTAGTTGGCTTAGGGGTGTAGAACCTTTGAAATCTATGGCTTAATATTTTTCAGCATTGTAAAATTCTCAGTTGTTAGATCTCTAAATATTGTCTCTGCCTTGTTTTCTGTCGGCTCTCCTGACATGCCAAGTGTATGTGTGTTTTAGACTCTCACCACAGTGTCTCTGTTTCTTACTCTCTTACTTTCCATTGTTTGGTTTCTCCGTGCTTGATTCTGGACATCATCTTTCCACCAGTTCATAAATTCAGTAATTACCTTTTCAGATGAATTTAATCTATTATTAAATCCATTGAGCTTCTTTTTAAAAATAGAATTTTATGTTTTTCAGTTCTGGAATATTCTTTTAAAATAAATAGTTCTCCTCTGCCAAAATTCTCCACAGTGGCTTTTATCATCTGAAACACACGTGCATAGATATTTTAAAGTTCATGTCTGGTAACACTTGTATCTATAATCCCTGTAAGTCTGTTTCTATTGTCTACTTTTTCTCTTAGTTTCCCTTTTCTTCTTGTGTGTTTGTTATTTCCCATTGTCTGCTGACCATTAGTTTTGAGAAATGGTTTGCTAAAAGAATTTGAGGACTAGAATAATATCACCTTGCTCCAGAAAGGACGCTCACTTCCCTCCATTGTGCATGTAGGAAGGCCAACACTTGGAGTTACCAAAGCCAGTTTCAGAAACTGAGAGACCTTTGAGCTGAATTGCAGTATCCTTGAGAGTGATCTACTGCTGTCAATTTGCTCCTAGGGTGCAGCCGTTTTGTGAACCCCAACCCAAAAGGAAGTGGGTTCATCAGACCATCCTTGTACACTGGCTCACCCCTATGCTGGGGAGCTCTGCGCTCCTTTCCTGGGACACCAGGCCCTACAAATACGCCACTGGGCCTTTCAGCCGGATTCTCTAGAGTCAACACACACTTGCTGAGGGGCAGTGCCCCAGCTACGGGGCTTACCTCTGGTCTGGGCCTCTGGACCTGGGCATCTAGATCTTTCCTTACTAATTCTTTGTGATCTTATTAGCTCGCTAACAAGATTTAACGATGCCTTCGAGAGCAGTTTTTAAGATTCTATCTAGTTTTAAGATCTGTTCTCAGCAGGAGGGTTGTCCTAAATTAATGGATTCCCATGACAAGAGCAGGAAGTTCTTTTCAGCGAAGACACTCTGACCACCAGCATTTATTCTTTCACATATAGTTTCAGATATCGTCCGGTAGCAAGAGTTGTATTTGAGAATACCTTTGATGGAGAGAGAGAGAGAGAGAGATTCAGTATGCTGGTACAAGAGGAGTTCAGGCTAACGTTGGAGCACAGTCAACCTCCAGTTACAACCCTTTGGTTCTGAGACTGGCCTGGGCAAGAATTTTCATTCTTTAGTTTAATAGTAATAATCATAAAAGACTCTTAATGCTATAAATCCCATAAAGTCCTATCAGAATGAACTGTGTCTATACAGATACATTTCTCTTGAGCTTAAAAAAGTACATTTCAACTTCTCCTAAAAGACAAATACATACCAAGCCCTAAAACATATTTCAACTTAGATTTCACAACCCAGGCAATTTGGAAAATAACTGGAAAGTATTTTTGTGACTAAAAGAAGCTCTTCCGAGCTCCCCCCTTCATTACCTGACTCATTCATTAAAGATGCATCATTGGACTTGCACTGTTTTCCTATGCTAGGGCTCCAAATCTTCAGAGTATGCACTCCTTAGCCTCAGAGAATTTATAATCTAGCTAAAATCAGACAGGTGAAAACCATCTGAAGTGATAAATATGCATAAGGCCTAAAAATGAAATGTACATATATTATGGAGTCCAATATCTAGAACAAGCATTGATGAATTATTCTGCTTCACTGATGATTTATCATAAACCCTCATGGCAGTTCAGAGCCATTGACAACCTTTGGCTTCCTCTGAGAAATTTGAAACTACCTGGGTAATCTAAAAGGCTTCATTTGTTAATGAGCACTAGGACTTATGAATTAAAAAGGAGTATAAAATAATAGGACTTATGAACTAAAAAGGAGTATAAAATATAAAAGGAGTATAAAATAATGTGGTCTGGGTATAGGCAAAGATAGGTGTCTGGGTATGAATTCTTACTAGGTCAGTGACCTTGATGGTGTCATTTGACCTCCATATCCCTCTGCCTACTCTTCCATGAAATAAGGGTGGGAGCATGCTTGTGCAGAACAAAGGGGCTGAGATCAGTTTTGCACTTAGAATATTCTGGGGCTTGGTAAAGTAGTCCATTAAATTCTTCTTCTTCTTCTTCTTCTTCTTCTTTTTTTTTTTTTTTCTGAAGGCGTAACCATGGTTAAACATTTACTTGGGAGAATTGAAGTATAAAAATGAAAATACTTTGTGAATTATTAGCAACATCATCCACATCAAGAGGGGAAAAGGGAAAATCTGTTTGTTTCCAGCCAAGAGACCTTTAAACAAATATCTTTCCAGTCCCCACTCAGATGTATGGTGTAACTTTCCCTTCCAAAATATCTTGCTGAACTTTCTTATCCTCATACCTGAAAGAATTGGCTAGTGACATTTCCTACCGGTGGTGATTTTGCTGAAAGAATATTGACTTTCTCAGTGTGCAGGGATCAGAGCCCCCGTGAAAAGGGTTCACTCCTGTCCTCGTCACCTGATAATATAGCTGTTCTCCTCTCCTGCCCAACTCGATCCTCTCTCCTCCTGCCTCTAACTGGAACTTTTGACTTTGGCTATTGCATGAATATCATCTTGATTATTGAGTCAATTTATTAAATAGCTTGGGATAGAACATGAATTGCACTGTATTTACCAGTTACCACCCACCAAAACATTGTGTCTTGTTAAAATTTAAATTGACCTAAAACAATAAAAAAAAAAAACTTTTGCTAATAATGAGCCCCATTCATTGGGCAATTTTGTTTCTGCATAGCCCTTTAATGTTGATATTCTTAAAGATTTTGTCCTAGGGCTTGTTCTTCCCTCTCCTACTCTTCCTAGAAATCGCCTCCATGCCAAGGATTTCCTTCCCTCCTGCTTTGTATCTTTTGCACAGGTTTTGTCCTGAGTTCCAGACATCAATCCAACTTCCTCCTGAACAGCTCCCGTTTGGGTATCCCACAAGCCCCTCAACTCCATGTGTCTAAAGAAACTAAAAATTTTCCTCCCCAAATTACACTGCCTTCAAAATTCTTTAACTATCCTTTATTGACTCAGTAACTCAAGCCAGAAACTCTCGGGTTGATCTCCTCCCCTTGTTCCAGCCTCACTGCTAGTAGCTTAGCTCAGTTCCTCATCATTTCCCACCTGAAGTATTGCAATAAGCACTTCTCTGGTCTGCAGTGGTTTTTTTTTTTTTTTTCTTAAAGATTTTATTTACTTATTTGACAGAGAGAGAGATCACAAGTAGGCAGAGAGGCAGGCAGAGAGAGAGGGGGAAGTAGGTTCCCCTCTGGGCAGAGAGCCTGATGCGGGGCTCGATCCCAGGACCCTGAGATCATGACCTGAGCCAAAGGCAGAGGCGTTAACCCACTGAGCCACCCAGGTGCCCCTGGTCTCCAGTTTTTAAAATTCATTCCATAAGGTGCAACCCAAGTGACCAATCTGATTACATTATATCTCTACTTCGGTTCTCAGTCAATGGTGTCAGTATTTTCCAACTGATAGAAAAGTGTGCATAAGCATGACCCAGTCATCTTACAAATCTGTAGGGCCCTGGACCACAGATTTGGATCTACTGGATCTCTGGGGATCTAAAAATCTGTGGGGTCCTGGACCACAGGTTTGGATCTACTGGATCTGATTCAGTAGATCTGGGACTAGGGCTCAAGAAGCAATATCTAATGAACACGTCAAACCCCCGATATGGGCGGTTAGATCCCATTCTGAGAAGCACCGTGCTGTAGGACACGTCAGTCCCTGGGTCTGGCAAGCACACTCAGTATTTTCTTGCATGCACTCCCTCTCCCACCTCATCTACATCTATTTCCCCATTCGTGTCTTAATCAGCATGCAGGCCAAGGACCAGGAGCCTGGGAATGCCTGGATCCTGACCTGCCACTCACTCATTTTCCTTTGAAGATCTCATGGAAAGAGGTCTATCCCCAGACTAGAACAGAAGTCAGAAAAATGCCATATTATTAACAGCTCAGATTATGCTCAATACTCTTTTGATTTCATGGTTCCCTTGTAAAAACCAAAATGTTAAACTTAGCTGAGCAGAGGATAAAGAGATGGAAACAAGACACCTCTATGAAGCCGGGCCTGAGTTCATTTGCCCAACTGATGATCAGTAGCTGGTCTATATCCAGGCAGGAGACCTGGGAGCACAGAACGAGGGTCAGTGGAGTCTGTCTAAGGAGACAGGCCTTACGAAAGTGCACTTATTGCCTGGGAGGACAAAGATTAAGAGAAGTACCATGCATGGCTAGCAATCTTTAAGCCACGGTAACTGCTCACTCGTAAAAGGCAGCTAATTTCTCTTCCCTTATTTTCAGGGAGGGGCCTTGGAAGGAAGATCATTGGGCAGGGGCTGGAAGCCTGGGAAGAGAGCAGATGCTGTTGCTCCTTGGCTGCTGGAGGAAGGATGGAATCAGAGCCACTCAAGGACAGAGCTCCACACTCCTTGCCATTAGAGACTCTTTGGAATACTAGAAAGAAAATATATTTGGGCAAAGATTGTTCTTTGCAAAATGGTAACTTTTGATTCAGGAATGAGATAAAGAAATATGAATTACATCTCCTGGAGAATGCAAATGAGTTTCTAAGAAGCCAATGAGAGTGTTTCCCAGGGTGAGATGCCTTATCTGGTTTAATTAAGAGCCCCAGAATTTCTATTCTGTGAGCATTCATCACATCAGGCTTCCTTTCTCCAAAATTAAAATGCAACCAGGGAAAAATTACTCAGCCCTGGGAACAAAGAGCTCTAAATTCTTTCAAAGAATTTGCAGGTAGGAAGAAGGGTTGTACATTTGAAAGTTGGAAATCTGGAATAGGGATAAAAATTAATATTCTACCTGTGATAATGTCGTTAGTGGATAATGCTTCCTCCAACATCAGATATGGCTCCCTTCCAGGTAGGAGCCGGACTCTTTCACTGGTAACTGACCTAAACTGAGGACCCATACAAGGCATCTGCTCTCAGAGAAAACACTTCTCAGCATTACTCATGCCCTCTTTCCAGATCTGGTTTTAGCCAGGTTGGGAGTTGCAGCTCTTGGCTGGGCCTGGTGGTTGGGAAGAGATGGAGTCTGTAGCAAGTGCCTGAGACAAGTGGCAGCTCCTGAGGAAGGCCAGAGTGTAGGGCAGAGCGTGGAACGTTTGGAAATCCAATTGGCAAAGTACACATGCTCAATCAAATTCCAGAGGCTGCTTGGAAGTCTGCTTTTCCTGGTCTTCATTTACCTTCGTGAGGCTTGGGGTTTTGTGCCACATCTTGTCCCTTGAGCTAAGAAAGAAGAGGTGAGGAAGGCTAAAATCAAGTTTCTGGAGAAACCAGATTTCCATTATACCAGCTACAGGCTGGGCTCAGACCTCTTGCTGAAGAGCACTCTTTGTCTCTGCTCAGCCAGCCATTCCTCCCACCCAGGTGCTCTGACCGTGACTGGGGGCCTAGCATGCCTGAGCCAGTCTCCAGCACTGCCATTTTCCCAAGAACAGACCTCAACTCAGCCATTCGGCAAAGAGCCCACAGGCACTTCCGGGAACAGGTCCAGAGCCTGTAACTCCCTTCTGGAGAGGCTGAGCCCTGGTCACCTACCTCCCAGCCTTGGCACAGTTAGAAAGTCTCTGGTGAAACCTACACCCCCAGCCCATGGAGGGCAGTGTGCAAGAGGCCAGCTCCATGGGTCCCCCAAATTCTAGGAAGGAGAGGACAGAAGAGAGGGAACAGAGATGTCCTGAGGCTTTACATTATACCTATATTTCCATATCTACAGACCAACTGCCATCCGCCATGATGGTACTCTTCCTTCGTGCTGTTTTATCAAATCCTCACAACGATTATGGGAGGAAGACATAATTATGGCCATTTGCAGATGAAGCTTGGAGATGTTAAGTGACATTACCCTTCTTCAGTGGTTCTCAAACCTTTGCATATACAAGACTCACTGAAGGGTTTGCGGCTACTCGGAATGCTGATTTAATAGATCTGGGATGGGGCCCAAGAAGGAGCATTTCCAGCCTGCTCTCTGGGGCCGCCGCCGCCGCTGCTGCTGGTCGAGGGCCCACACTGTGAGACACACGGGTGCCCACAGTCTGGTGGAGACGCAGGCACTAGATGGCTAGCGATCTGTGGGAAGCACGTGGGTGAAGGGAAGGGGGCATCCCGAAGGCCTGGAAGAGGTGGGCAGGGCCTCTGTGTTACCGGCTTCTCGTCATATTACATCGGTGTCCCTCTCCTCCTCTCAGCTCTACTTGTGGAGCAAAACAACTCAAGGAATATCAGTTGGGGTTCCATCAGAAGCAGAAACTACACATATTTTTACAGGGAAAATTTAATATAAAATAGTATTAACTATTTATAGGAGATTAACCACTCAGAGAGGAAAAAAAAACAAACAAACCTCTCAGGAACATCTTAAGGCTGGACACTGAGCTGCCTTCAGCTCAGATTATGATCCCAGGCTGCTGGGATTGAGCCCCACATCAGGCTCCCTGCTCGGGAGGGAGTCTGCTTCTCCCTCTCCTTCTACCTGCTATTCCACCTGCTTGTGCTCGCTCTCTCTGTGTCAAATAAATAAATTAATTTTTTTAAAAAAAAGAACATTCTAAGGCTGAGGTAAATTATTCCAAGGGGGGCCCCCTGGATGGGGAGGATGCTTGACGGGGCTGCCACGGGCCATGACAGGTGCACAGGTGGCAGACTCTGGCTGGAGAGCAAGGAAATCCAGCTTCCCACTGGGGCACGAGAATGCCCAGGCCAGGGGACAGGGAATCCAGGGCCAGACCCAGCAGCCCCTCCTGGGGTGTGAGCCAGCCGGGAATCCAGGCTGGGATTGGCAATGACACATACTGGAGGGTGAGCACTCTTGGGGATTCAGCTCATGGGCTCCTGGAAGCCATGGGGAAGAAGAAACGAAAGCACAGACCAAGGAGAGAGGCCCTTTCTCCTGCAGTGCCTCTTCCATGCCCTCCACACAAACTTAACCTCATGCCAGGTGGCAAAGGAGCTATGTTCACAGAATCCAATCTCATTATCAAGAAGTAAGGTGCATTGAGGGACTATCCATTGATAACTGCACCCACGGGGATCCCCTTACTTCGGCTCCAGTGTAAGTGAACCTTTGGGAACTGAGAAGCATGGTGGCCCTGAGAGGGGCATTCACCCGGGTTGGGAAATGGTTAGTGAGGTCGTCCTTGAAATACTTTCTATTCTGTCATGGAAACTGGTTGGAGGAAGGAGGCAGAAAAAATAGTTTGTATGAAGGATCGGAAGGGGGAGAAGACCCTGAACTTTCCCAAGGAGCCATTCAGGAGGAGAGAGAACTGCGGAGAGTGAGCTTTACATCTTCCCCAGAGCAAGTGCCATTTCAACAGAGAACTTCACTTCCTTGGGCCAAAATGGGTGGGAGGAAGCCGCTGCTTGTGTCACCTCACTCCTCCATCTCCCCTTCCTACAGTGACCCCCACCCTTGATTTTCACCCTATTTGCTGCTGGCTTTCCTCTGTTGCCCCAGCAGGTGCTGGTGTCCCCTGACATCCTGTCCAAGGCTGCTTCTGCTGGAGATGGGTGCTGAAGGCTGCAACTGGGACCTGGATCCCAAGCAGCTTGCTTGGGAATGGTCACTTCTCCCTCCAATGCCAGCTCAGGTTCTCAACCGGAATGTAGCCCCTGCACCCTGTAAGGCCTGGGTTCCCTTCCAGGAGGCTCCAAGGTTCATTGTGGCAAATGACCAGGGACGGCACATGGGTATCATGTCATGTGCAGCCTCCAGATGTTTGAAGATCCTCTAGGCAGGTCAGGAGCAGAGAGGGATGGATACCCGGATAAATTCGCAAATGGAAACCTCAGCCCTGCAAATCCCCAGGGATCGACCACTTGCCTCAAGCTCAGCACAGCCCAGGACCCCGCCTTCTGAGTGGTTAGAGCGATTTTCAAACAGGAAGTAGAAGAATAAAGCATGTTTTGACACAAAAGTTATGATTCGTGAGCGGAGTACACATTGGAACGACCACCCATGCAGCCCACTCGAGGGAGGAGTGGCCCAGTCGTTGAAAACAGCAGCTGTCTCTTCGCAGCGCTGATGCATCTCGTGTTCGAAAGGGCCACCTGGGTCGCTGACTCATTGTCCCTCTTGAATTAAGATGGGTTGTAGCAGGACCTCTTAGGGAACCGTAGGGAACCTGAACGGTTCAGGGCAGGACATGAATCCTCCACGCTGGGTCCCTGATGCAGGGGGAAGCCTGTCAGTAGGGGGTCCCCGGGCCAGATGCCCTGGGCTGGCCGAAACCTGACAAGACCCCAGGAGGAGAGCCCGACGAATCAAAATGAACTCTGGAGACTCTTGCTCTCAGCGGTCAGAAGGTAGAGATGGAGGGCGTAGAGACTGTACCTCCCTCCAAACCAGGGGTGGGAGTGGGGGAGGGGAGGGAGCCTCATGGAAAGAACATGACCTTTGAGCTCAGTCCTGACACTGAACACCAGGTCTCTCACTTTCTGGGTGAGCTCCCTCTGAGTTTGGTTATTCCCTGACAACACCAGGAAAGAACTTCGAAATACTGCGGGAAGGATTTTAAGAAATGATATATGTTCAGGGGCGCCTGGGTGGCTCAGTAGGTCAAGCCTCTGCTTTGGCTCAGGTCATGATCCCAGGGTCCTGGGATCGAGCCCTGCAACCGGCTCCCTGCTCGGTGGGAAGCCTGCTTCTCCCTCTCTGGCTTCCTCTGTTTGTGCTCCCTCTCTCTCTCTGTCTCTCTCTCTGTGTCAAATAAATAAAATCTTAAAAAAAAGAAAGAAAGAAAGAAATGATATATGTCCAGTACTTAGCATAGTGTTCAGCAAATTGGCTGAATTGACATATTTAACCAGAAACGGGGAGGGTAGGAGGTGATGACCCCTATGTTCTTTTGCACCCTAGGTAGATAATTCTGTGAGTTTCAGTTTCTACCCCAGAAGCTGTTGTTGTCCAGCCCTGGGGTCCTTTGATGGCCTCTTCTTTCAGCTGCCTGTGGAGACCTGCTCGCTCCTGAGTGGCCTCTGGGGGTTGTGGGGACTGAGGCACAAGTTGTCAGGACGGAGGCCCCAAAGTTGAAACGAAGCCCGGGCCACCAGGGACTCTTGTGGGCGGGAGAACAGGGCGACCAGGAGGCCGCCACAGTGGGGAAGGTCCTCAGGAGCCTGGAGGACGGGGCACCCGAGGACTGGGAGGCCCTGGACCTGGACCTGGCTTGCAAGGACCTCGAGGAGGATGGGCGAGCGGCGGCAGCGGCCTGGGCAGAGGGAGCCATCAGCCGCGGTGCCTCATCTTTACCCACTCTGGCCAGGACAGAGGTGAGGTTCTCACCTGAGATGGAACTCGGCCCCCGAGTCTGAGAGCTCCGTCATGGGAGACATCATGGCCCTTCTCCTGGTGCAGCACAGGAGCTGGGGCCGGGCGCTGCCCTACTGATCAGCGACCGCTGACTTCGAGGGGTGTTTTTAGCCACGGTGTCAGGTCCAAGTGGACCGTTAGGAGTCCTTTCTTAAGGGAAATGATTTCAACAGCCCCTCCTTGCCCCGCGCCTCCCCTAACTTTGCCTGTGCCACCTCTCAGCGTGGCTCAGGCTTCCCTGAAGTTCCCGGGAGGAGAGCCCCCCGCCCCCGTCCCTCCCCTGCTCCTCCACCCAGAGCTGGTGCAGGGGGCCAGCTGCAGGCCTGGATTCCCCCTGGGAGGAGGGCTTTGGGGGAAACTGCCTGATGGATGACCCTAAGGGGGTGTCCTATACAGGGGGCCGTGCTGACCCCCTGGGGAAGGGTGTTAGCGGTAGGTCATGTCTTCCGTTTGTCCCAGATCTCCTGGCCCCTTCTTCCACTCAGCACCCCAGGACATGACCTCACACACCGCAGCCATGAGGTCTAGTCAGTGGAAGGAGGCTGCGGCGGGCAGAGGTGGGAGTAGAATGAGATCCTCCTATTTGCTTGCTGGGGGCCTGGCTGGTGGACTTCCCCATCCCGCTGTCTGCCCGGGTTCAAGTAGCTTCCCCTCACCTCGGATCTTTGGTTCCAGAGACAGCGCCCTCCCTGTGGCTTCCCCTCCAACGGGCCCCACCTTGGCTAGTAGGCCTGGCATTAAAATTCCCGAGTTACCCTGTTGGCAGGCCCCCTCTGTTTCCAGCTGGGACCAAGGCTAATCACTGGGCGAGCCTTCTCCAGAAGTCTCAGGGGCTTCTCGGGCCCAGTCTCTCTTATGGGTTTGGATCCTGAAGCCAGACTGTTGGCATCCACATCATTGTTCCCCCGTTGACCCCCACGGTGACTCACTGTCCCTTTGTGTGAGAGGGCACAGTCATGGTGGGTACTGGGTGGTTCGTTACGAGAGTGGTGTGAGGGGGCGCATACCCAGCCCCGGTGAGACCTGGCTCAGTGAACCTGACCTATGGCTTCTCTGTTTCTGCTGCTCCTCCCTGCTCGCCTGCATGTCCAGGGGGGCGGGGGGTGGGGCAGGCCTCCACTGGGGCATCTGGCTCTGCGTCTCTGGGTAGACATCGCATACCTTCCTGATGACTGAGGGAATGTAGTTATAATGCGATTCCTTCCTGGAGAAACGTCCGACTTCACAGCGAGAAGCATCCTTGGAGAATCTTGGTTGCTCACACTCTACAACCGTGGAAACAGAGGGCTCGTCGTCTTCCCCAAAGGCACAGGGCTGGTCACTTAGTGCCCCTCACCAACCCCAGTCCTGCGCCCCAGCCCCCTACAAATGGCTTTCAGTTTGTGTTTGTGCAGACGTCTCTAAGTTGTGTCTTTGTGTGATCACCGCCCAGCCCCGCGGCTTTACTTGGGGTGGACAGAGAGCTCCTTTGGTGATGCAGGGATAAATATATGTCAGCGTAAAAAATAATCATTATCCGCCGAATTCTGGTGCTTCCACTTTTTTTTTTCTTTGTTCTCTTCAGCATGGGCCCTAATAACAAACGAGGACAGCCAGTCCCCCCTGTTTTCTGCAGAGAGACTCTCCCCGGCGGTGAGCTCGGAGATGCTCGCGCTACTGACAGTGTGGTGCAGAAGACAGAGCTCGGGCTGGGGGTCCCCCGGAGCCCTGGGCTGAGACCTCAGAGGGAGCAGGGCCCCGGGTCCCCCTGTGGGCTGGCCAAGAAGCCCAGCACAGTGTGGGTCCTAATTGCCCCGGAGGAGACTGCGTGAACTTGTCTCTGCCAGCTACCACGAGAGGCCCTGTCCTTGTGCAGGTCGGTCTGACCTGCAGTCTGCCCCTGGACTCCCAGCCTTGCTGAGACTCGGGGGCAGGTCCTCCCGGTTTGGGTGGCCCAGGCTCTGGGAAGGAAGAAGTTCATGGGTGGGTGTGAAGTGAGGAGGAGCTAAAGGGAGAAGTTCTGCAGCAGAGAGCCATGCCTGGAGGGGGAGCAGTACTGAGGAGAGGGCCCGCCATGGGACGGAAGGGCTCTGCATCTGTCCCTGAGCCCAGTCTCTGGCACAACTTGGCTGTCGATCAGATGATGCTCAGAGCAGCAGTCCTTGGCTCCAGGAGGTCTTTTCCCAAAGTGGATGATGGAGATGACGCACTGGGAAGCTTTGTGGCTCCCAGGATGGGGCGGGGGGAGGGTACATGGGGATACACATTCATTCCCCCAACACGCAGCTTCCGTCTCCGGGACACCAGCTGCAGGGTTGGGGCTGGGTGTGGTGGGCAGAGGAGACAGGTGCACTGCTGTCTCTTCCTTGGGAGTGGGGAGGGCATGGGCTCCTCTCCCCAGAACTCGCCCAGGGGCTGGATTGGTCAGGCTGATGGAGGCCACGGCTTGTGGCCATGAGAAAGGAAGAGCCCTATTATTTGCCATCTCTTTCTCCACCCTCCTTTGCTCTGATGACCTTGAAGAGCCTTTTGTTCCTCCTGTTCCAGTTCAGTTTCCATGGGAACTGGAGTGGCCGCGTCATCTCTCTGCTGAGGTGCCGGCCCCCAGGATGCCACGAACACCTAGGGGAAAAGCTGGCAGAGAACAATAAGCCATCTTAGAAATTACCCCGCAGGCCACTTTATTATATTCTGCCTCCTCGCTTATATTCTGCCTAAAACCTCACTAGGGTTTTAGGGGTTCAGTTTGTTTCCCCGTGCTCACGGAGGCTGTGGGGGGGCTAGGTGCTCTCTTTCATTCCGTCTGGATCTTTGGTCCTTAGCAACTGGCCTGGGCCTGGTTGGTGTGTGATAATTGCTTCCTGAGGGATTCATGGGCGGGGACTGTGGGCACATGAAGTAATGCCATGTCCTCTCAATAAATCCAGATAACAACATAGGGCTCTTTGAGTTCTGGCCTCTCCCCAAATGTGCCACCTGACAAAGTGACTTCATGACGCAGTCATGAACTAGATGCATTTTATTTGAACTTCTCAAACAAGATAATGGTCTATTGACAAGTGGTCACTTACAGCCTGATTGATTGATAACGATGGAACTTTCTGCAATAGGCTGTGGGGTGCTCAACAGGACCTTGGACAGGGGACAGAGTTGAAATGAGCCATCTCCTCACATTAGTTCTTACAGAGCTGTTGAAAACAGACTCTGGAGCCGTGTTTCTGGCTCAGATCACAGCTCTGCCACTTAGGAGCTGTCCGAGTCACAGTGTCCTCATCTGTAAAATGGGATGATAACAGACTTAATCTCATAGACTTGCTGCATTAAGTGGATGGATACACAAAAAGTACTCAGAACAGTACCTCCCCAGGGTAAGTTCTAGAAATCTTATTACCATCATTATCCTGTTTTACTCATTCCAAGAGACATCTCTGAAATCTGAATAACTTTTTTTTCTATCTTCTTGGTAGATAACATATGGTGTGGGTTACAGTAGGTTGTATTTTAGATTCAGTTCAATTCATTATTGTTGTTGTAATTATTTCCAGCCTCTAGCACAATATCTGGTAAATAACGAGGACTCGATGTACTTTTAGAAAAATCGCATTCTCTGGAGACTTAGACCTCCCAGTTGTCTCCCCAGACCTTCCCCTCCTGGAGTCAGATTGCTTAAAGGTATGGCAATGTGATCGTCAGTGTGGGCTCAGTGATGATCAGAATAGAAGCCCCATCAGGCAGACAAGCAGCTGCTCATTCTAGACATGTGGTCATCTCATTTCCTTCTCCTTAGCCATCAGGCCAGATGTTTTAGCTGGCTTTTCAGTGTTGGGTGGGTATGTTGACTCATTTTGCATCATTCTGATAATCAGAAGGAGTCTTGTGTTTGGATTACTAAGAGTTCTCCAGAGAAACAGAACCAAGAGGATATGTACTACATATATAAAAGTAATTAGATTGTGAAATTATATGGCTGGCACGTCCCAAACCTACAGAGTAAGACAGCAGGCTGGAGACCCATGGGGGAGCCAGTGTTGCAGTTCAAGTCTGAAGACCATTTACTGCAGAATTCTTTCATGCAAGAAGGGGAGGACAACCTTTTGATCTAGCCAGGCCTTCAACTGATTGGGTGAGGCCCACCCAGGCTACAGAGGGCAATCTGCTTTTCTCAGTCTCCTGACATAAATGTTAATCTCATTCAAAATACCCTCACAGAAACATCCAGAATAATGTTTGGCAGACTATCTGGACACCTTGTCCTAACTAAATTGTCACAAAAATTCGCTGTCACAGTGACTTGCACAGAAGATGTCTGGAATAAAGCTGTTGTGTCCTTGCCTTGGAGAGACCACTGCCCCTCTGCTGTAAAGTCCTGCTGGTCTGGACTAAATTCTACAATTGTGTCCTCTATTACCCCCCAATAACCCTGCACGTTAGAGAGCAATATCTTCATTTTTCCAATGAAGAAACAAAAATCAGAGTTTATATGACTTATTAGTACATAGCTCTGGGCAACCAGGCAATGCAGTGACCCAAAGCCAACCTTATCTGTGGTTATCTCCTGCTTGTCAAAGATAATAGTAATTATGGTTGCTGTTGTTTTATTATATTTAGGACTTAGGCTTACTATATTTCAGGCACTCCTCTAAGCACTTGAGATATATTAACATTTAAAATGAGCTCAAGATCTTAACCATCCCCTAGAATGCTGCAGACAGATGTGATAAACAAGTCATTTGAAGGTGTGAAATTCCTGCAAACCCCATTGCCTGGGCTGCCCCCACCCCAGGGCTCTGGGCTGCCTGGGGCTAGCAGTCCCTCTCCCACCTGCCAAGCTCCTTCCCTGCTATTTTTACTGAACAACTGATTAATGCCAGCTCAGGGTGGGCACGCCCACTCCATGGCATTTGCATCTCATCAGTTCTTTGCACCTTCTAATTGCTTCTGAGATTATTTCCTCTCTGTTGGACGCATCTGATGAGGAGAGGAGGACATGTACAGGAATGGGGGACACTAGCAATACCCCGGGCTCATCCACATCCACCGTCCTGCACTCTCATTTTGCACCTTTTCTTCATTGTCCATAGCTCAGCCCTGCCATCCCCGTGAGAAACATGAACTTCATTAGCGGGACATCTGTCTGTCCCTGAGCGTTCACGCAAGGGCTGGAGTCTTGTGAGCATATGGCTGCTGTAATGTCTTTGTCCTCATCCTGACTCCCAGTAGAACTATCTTTGCAGTGAAAACCCATTTCTCTCTCATGTCAGGCCAGAGCTGGGGGTGAGGGAGGCACGAGAAAAGAAAGGAGGTGTCACCTTGATTGACAGGCTAGTTTGCATGTCTAGAGGACATGGGTCATTATGTGGTGTGAGCAGTGAGTGCTATGGAGACTGCGGGCATTCAAGGGGGTGGGGAGCACTGAAGCTTGGTTTGGTTAAGAGGAAAAAGGGGTTGCTGACTTCACCTGGGCAGGGGAGAATAAACAGGACTTTAAAAAGGCAATGGGAGGGGAGAAGGAAGGCAGTGGGGACCACAGGGAGTAATGGGACGGGGATGCCCCACAAAGGGGGTTCTCCACTGAAGGGTTGCCCTCATGGTCCACATCTCAGTGCTCCCATTTTCTCGCAGATGATCCCCTACTGTCCCTTTTCTAGGAGCTCATTCCTACGAGCATTTCACCATGGTAGGCTTCTAGCACCTGCGAACAACAGCACACAGTCAGAACCCTAAACTCAGCCCCCAGCCCATCTCTCTCCAGACGTCCACTGCCCCGGTTCTTCCGTCGGCTTCAGAGCCGATCTTTCAGAAGGATGTGTATACCGTCAGCCTCTGACTTCTACCTCCCATGCCTCTCGGTCCCTAGAGGCTCTTTTTCCTCTGCACGCACAGTCCCCTGCGACATCTCTTGCTCAGGGACATTTGTCAGTCCTCACCACTGTCTGGCTCTTGGCAGCATACGGCAATATTCACCACTTGCTTCTCCTTGAAGGGCACTCTCCTGTGTGCCCAGGGACCCCAGGCAGGTGCTACTAGTTTGTTCCCTACCTTTCTGACTGTCCCATCCAGGCTTCTTTCCCAACATGCATTCACTAGGACATGGTACCAGGGGCATGTCATTCTTTTTCCAAACCTGATCCTTCTCCACTAGCTTTGTCCCCAGAAGGATGCTCCCTGAACATCCAGTTACTCAAGCCCAAAACAAAGGGGTCAGTCTTTTCTCTCTCTCACCCTACTCTGTCCACTCCTCTCATTCCTATTACTGGGTCCTCTTCACTGTACCTTTTGAATGTCTCCAGTTAATTCTGTGTGTTAGTTTGAAGAATTAAGTTGCCTTAACTGGCCACAGAGTGCTCAGATGAAACATTGTTTCTGGAGTTGGAATTAGCGCTTGAATCAGTGGACTTAAAGCAGGTTGCCTTCCCCAACAGGGGAGGGCTTCCTCCAATCCATCGCTGGCCTGAAAGGGAAAAAAGGCAGAGGAAACAGGAATTTTTTTTTTTTTTTTTTTTTTCCTGCCTCGCTGTTGAGCTGAACATCTCATCTTGTTTTCTCCTGCCTTCAGATTGGCTCCCCTTATTTGTAAGCATTTGGGCTCAGACTAAATTATCTAGTCCACAGATGGCACAGGCTGGCTTTTCAGTTCCTGAGCCAATTGGTCATAAATCTCTCTTTCTTTACATATATGTTTATCTGGAGATTCCCTAAAATATATAGGTAATTATATAATCTGCTAATATATTTAATTTAAATATGAAATAATAAATATATATATATATAGATATATATATACTATCTATTCTCCTAGTCCAAACCACCATCTTATCTCTGTTCCCTGGACTAATAGAGATCTCTGCTGATTTAACTCACTTCCCTAACCACATTTCCCCTAACTCACTTCTCCGTTCCTGCCCTTCCTCTATCTGATTCTCCACCCCACAGCCAAATTGATCTTTTAGAAAATGGCAAATGTCATCATTTGGCAGCTGCTCTATTTAAAACCTGCCCGTAACCTCGTTTTGCTGCAGACCAAAACCCTCCCCACGGCCGGGAGGGCGTCTGAGCTGGCTCCGGGGAGGTCAACCACACACCAGCCACATCGCCTTCTCTATCACCACCCCCCACCTCGTGCTCAGGCACTGTCACTTGCTCCCACACCCCAGGCTCCTGCCCTCTTCCTGGGTTTTTCACAAGCTGCACCCTACGTTTGAGTACCTTTACTTTCTTAGCCTTTACCTAGTTCTTGTTTCCTTCTTATAAGTTCTCTCAGGGCACTCTGTTCCGAGCAGATCTCGAAATGCTAATTCAGCATTAATCATAGAATTCGTTTTCAGATACCTCCCCTACTCCCCAAATGGCTGCTTCTGTCCATCTGCTTCTCTGCGGTGCTGTGCCCACTAGGACCTCAGGAATCCCCACAACACCCCGACCTCTCTCCTGCTGGCTGGCTTTGCCCTCGAAACCACAAATCTGTTTGCTGCACTTTCATACTTAAAAACTCTTTGGTGGCTTCCAATGACCCACAGCTCTACCTGTCAATCTTTTCCACTTGAATGAAGGGGTTCCAGGACGTTACACAGAACAGCCCACATTAGGCACAATATTCTTCTAAAGTTTCACAGTGCACTTTAGAAATTCATGTGAAGTCTATATTCTAATCTATAATATCCATTTGGGAAAAAATAGAAACTATGTTTCCCCACAAAATCCACACACACTAAAATGGATGCACCAAGCAGCCATCTCATAATGTCCGTGGGGCCCCTGTATGCCATCATGATTGCCATGTGCTCCCAGGAATAGAAGCCTGTAAGTTTCAGAAGGTCAAATTTGATGCTTTTCGTAGAAGATGAGGTTGGGTCTTAATCCCACCCCTTTGGTCTACCTCTGGGTTTCCCACAGCTGCCATGGATAGTTCCCATTGGTGCTGACAAGTTCTCACCTCATGCATTTGAGGCCATTTTCTCAGTGCAAAGAGACCTTGCTCAGCCCGTTGTTCAAGGCAGCCCAATCCTGAAATTTTGGGGATTTAAAAACTCTAAGGCAACACTTAACTGATGAAGGAAAAGAGTTGGTAGGTAAATCCTCAGCTTCCATTGGTGGGTCAATTATGAGCCAGTTGGGTCTTCCAGGAAGAATAGGCTAAGACATAGTTAGACATGGGAGAGTCTTACAGAGGGTGACAGATAAATGGACTTTGAAGGCCAAGGCAGAGCCTGAAGACACCTGCAGCCAGAGGCTGGGAGATCATTATCTCCCTTTGCAAAGGACACTAAGCAACTGGCACTTGGTCAGGGGGCAAGCTACAGATCCAAGGCTTGACTGGAGGGCATGATGAACAAACAGAAGGAGATTGGATTTTTGTTAATGGCAGAAGTTAGGGTCTACTTGAGTTTTCAGGCACACTAATGGCCTGAAAAGGCCAGGTTGACTAGGAAGGTTGATGAGAACTGCAGGAGATGTCACTGTCACAGTGAACCTGAGATGGGCAAACCAAGGCCATCTGTCCCTGGGGCCATGTCAGAGCATTGTGAGCCCAACGTGGTCTTTCCCAGTTTCTAGGGTCACATCAGTGGGCACAGTCAATTCAGAAGAATCTGGGCCGTGGTTCTGCAGTAGCCCCATGTACCATTTCCCCCTCTCCCCTGCCTTGAAGACAGTACTGTATTCCCAGGGCCAGGCTGCCACATGGCTCTAGCACATCCCCTTTGGGGCCAGACCTGGGTTCATGTTGTGCCCAGCTGAGCTGTCCTCCCTGTCTGTGTGCTAGGGCAGGTTCCCTGTCCCTCAACCCAACAGGTGGTGGTGGCTGAGCAGGCAAGAAGATGAAATCCTGTCTTTTCGATGACTTCTGACATGTGACACCCGACTCCCTGCCTCTGATCTGTTCTCCTGTGCACAGGAGTCACCATGCTGGCGAAGATGGGCCTGCTGCCCAGCTATCCTGCACAAAGAGATCATGAAGCATGACTGGATTTGGTCTCAAATATGTACCACGTAAAATGCAGTGGTCAGTATGACCAACTCAGAGGTCAGTTGGGAAATAGACACTGCAGAAAACAGCATAGAGTTTCCTCAAAAAATGAAAATGGAATTACTGTTGGATCCCATGATTCCACCACTGGGTATTTATTCACTGAAGAAAGAGAAAACACTACCTCAAAAAGAGACGTGCACCCCTGTATTTATTGCAGTATTATTTACAATAACCAAGATATGGAAGCCCAAGTGTCCATCCATAGGGGAGTGCAAGATGTGACACATATAGGTATGGATCTATGATGGAATATTACTCGGCCATAAAAAAGAATGAAATCTTGCCATTTGTGACAACATGGATAGACCTAGAGGGTATTACACCAAGTGAAATAAGTCAGACAGAGAAAAACAAATACCATATGATTTCACTCATATGTGGGATTTAAGAAACAAAACAAATGAACAAAACAAGAAAAAAAGAGACAAACAAACAAAAAATAATGGACTCTTAAATACAGAGAACAAACGTGGTTTCCAGAGAGCGGGGGGGGGGGGTGGTGTTGAAATAGGTGAAGGGGATTAAGAAAGAGTACACTTATGATGAACTCTGAGTAATGTATAGAAGTGTGGAATCACTCTAGTGTGTACCTGAAACTACATAATACCAGCTGTTAACTATACGTCGGTGAAAAAAGGGAAGAAAAAAAGAATATCATGACATCAGGTAAAATCCTTGTCTCTTTATAGGTGTCCCAGAAGAAGAGAGAGAGAAACGGGATGGAAGATGTATTTGAAGGAGAACACCAAGATTATGAATTAATGCTCACTGAGGATTCTAGAGGGGTGTGTGTGTCTTGCGCATTGGTGTTGTAAACGTGTGAGTGAAAACATTACCATATATTGGACTAGTTTGTGAATCTTGGCTGAAGGATTTTGCTGCAGACACCTGAAGCACAGCTTCTTGAGAATGGAGGAGTCGTGCTGGATAAACACTTTGGAAATGAAAGTCATGAGACACGAAGACCATCCTTAAGTGAACAAAACAAACGCAGTGGAACTCTGGAACAGTTCATTGGAATTGCAGCTGAAGCTGCTTCTGGATTGTTTTCCAGAATATGCTGTTGTAGGCACAATTACATGAGACTGGGATGAAGTGAGTGGGGGGGGCAGTAATGCGAGAATCAACTCTATTAACTATTGATGAATTTTCCCAACTCTGGGTAATTCCTTAAGTTTTCCTCCCTGGGATCTCATATTGATAAGAAGCCAGTAGCTTCATTCCATATACCTTTCTGCCCACCAGCTATGTCATAGGAGTCAACTGTCTTTCCCCCAATTGATCTGAAAATGCAAATCTGTAAAGAGAATATGGAAATTCACTCTTTCAAGCTAGCTACATGTCAGACATCCTAATAGAAACCAGCAAGATGACATCAAGTTTAAAGGAATGCTTCAAAAGTGGAAATAAGGCATTTAGATGGGCAATGGAAGTCAAAAGAAACTGTAAAGCTACAAAGCCAAAAGAACTAATGAGGAGAGCAATTCAGAGCGATCTAGATCATGTGGCATTCAGGAAGAAAGTAGGCCATATTCAGAAGGAAGAGAAGAAGGTATTAGAGTGAATCCCCAAGAATCCTCTTGTCCAAGGATAGGTCCTCTTGTCTAGCCATCCTGGGGCTGGGGTGCCTGGGAGGGAGCAGCTCACTGCAGGAGGGACTTTGAAGGATGCACTCTGCCCGGGGTGGCTAACTGAGTGCTTTCTCATGTTGCATGATGTTGCTGTTTTCACCTCATGACTCTTCCTCCAATTCATTGTTCAGCATCTCCTCAGTACCTCAGAGGCTCTAGAAGCATGAGTTGTGTTTGTCTCTGGGAGGGTCTGTCTGAATTATCATCTCTCAGGGTGCTGGAAGGCAGGGAGGCATCATGAATTCCTTCTCTAGTTCTTTTGCAGACCTTCCTCTCCAGCCCACCTATTAAATGAAGGAGTTCCTCCAGGATCAGTCTTCTCTCTCCATGCTCTCTCTTCAAGGACGATCTCATCTGCAGACTCAGCTCCATTTCCCACTTATCTGCTGATGACTCTCAAACTCAGAGCTCTTCCTGTTCTCAGCCTCTGAACTCCAGATTTATATATTCAAATGGTGATTTTTGAGTGTCCTCAGATGTACCTCAAATTGAACAGGCAAATGCAGAGATTTGGTCTGCAAACATACCCATACCAGCCTCGCTCTCTCCACTGTCACCACCCAAACTCACCTCCACTCCAGTGCAGCAAGGCTTAGGGGATGACCCGACCATTTATCTGCTTCTGCAGCCAGAGGCCCGGGCATCCTGAAGGACACCCCCAGAATCCCATCATTCTATTGATGATTTCCTCCTGCATTTTCCCAAAGCCATCTACATCTCCTCAACTCCACTGTTGCCTCCTTAGACCAAGTTACCAACATTTCTCACCCAATTGGCCTCCTAAAGCATTCTCTGGCCCATTCTGAGACATTCTCTATTCTTCACCAGATAGGTATTCTAAAAAATACAAGTCTTTTTGGTGTGTTCCATTGCTCTTAACATTGAACATCTGTACCACCTCAGCAGCCTTGGTTCTCTGCTGTCCTCCAGCCCTGGCCCCCAGCACTTTCTCTTCTGTCCTGCTTCTATGCCCTCCCCCACATCATTCTCCTTCTCTAGCAATCTGACTTTTAAAGCAGTGCCCACACTGGGAGGGCTTTATTCACTCCCCCCGCTTCCACCTTGTGATTAAGCTTTTCCCATGCTTCAGACCTCAGCTCAAGTGCCACTTATCCAGGTCTGGTAAGTTCCACTGTTAGATGCTTTTAAAAATTGTCATTGCACCATATCTCGCTCATGGATGGGACTAGCCGAAGCTGAAGTTTGCAGGATATGTGAATTTAGTCCATTAATGCTAGTCTCCCCACTGGAATGTAAGCTCCTCCAAGATAAGAGATGTGTCTCTTTTGCCCACTGTTGGACTGCCATCCCAAGCACAGTGCCGGGTCCACAATGTTCTCACCTTCTGTCAAGGATGCCCCACTGAGGGTTGCTCAGAGATGGGTGGATGGGAAGCCCAGACTGCCGCTTCTGGAGGGTTTCCTGCAGCAGACTAAATTTCCAGTTGGGAAATGCTGCCTCCCTCTGGCCATGTGCAGTGATACGGGCGAGTGAGGGCTGTGGGGAACTGCAGGACCCTGGAGCTGCATCAGGACAGGTAACTTTTCCCCAGGTTCATGGTGAATGGCTGTGATTCCTTTTTGTTTGTTTTATTTTGCTTTTTCTTACTTACAGCATGAAAAACATCCTGGGAACTGGGTTCATAGTTGGAACAAGGGATGCAACCCATACCCATGTTTTAGCCAGGAGAAACTCAGTAAAAATCTCCCCAATACCCAGACTTGTTCTCTGCATGCTGTGATTCCACACATCACAGAGGGTAAATGGCTCAGTGTTCACGGGGGAAGGTTTTGCTGGTCGACCAGTTCTCCATAGATTAAACCGAGGAGCATGAATTATGAGTTGACAGTAGAGGATCTGAAGGTTTTGCCTGGAATTGTCATTGTGTTTTAATGGCGTATTTAAAGTGCATAAATTGTGAATACTGATTGGATGGCAAATCATTGATTTTATTTTACTTTTTTTATTTTTTAAAGATTTATTTATTTGAGAGAAAGAGAGCGAGAGATCGTGTGCACACGAGCAGGGGGAAGGGCAGAGGGAGAGAAAGAGAGAGAGAATCCCAAGCAGAATCTGTGAAGGGCTTGGAGCCCGACATGGGGCTCGATCTCCCAACCCTGAGATCAACCTCAGCCAAAGTCAGGAGCTGGACACTTAATTAACTGAAGCAGGTCATTGATTTACAGACAAAACCTGCCTTTTGAGTCTTTTCTTTCAATAATTTTTCATGAAAATATCCATGTATTTTTGTCTGGTCCTCTAGTAACCAACAACATGGGCATTTGTCTGTGTCTATGAAAGAGATTAAGACAGTTGGTCAGTGAGGCAAGTCAGATCCATCAATCTGAAAACTCTCCTCCAATGTGGCTGCAGGCTTCCACAGGCAGAGACCACTTTTTCCTCAGTTCTGCTTCCCCAACTGGCAGGATGCTCGGAGTACAGAAGGTGCATATAGAAATGTGCTGAATAAGTGAGTGAACGGTTGTGAGTTCAGTCTGGCCTGGAAAGATGGCCTAGAAAGACCTCTGAGGACAACCGATTTCCTCTGTAAAAACCCTTCTCCTGGACCTTTCCACCAGAAAAGGTTTCTGTTTGTTTTGTTTTTAAAACAACCTTGTTTTCATATGTGGAGGGGAAAGGAAATGGTAGGTTTAACCTGGCTGGGGGGAGCTAATATCCTTGGAGGAGCCCACAGAGGGGACATTTAGAAAGCAACAAGAAGCATCCAGCAGTGGAAGGTAGGAGGGAGGGAGAGAGTCAGAGGCCCACGATCCCATGACCGAGCCTGGGAAGGGGGGTTATGAAGGGGGAAACGGAGGAAAGTGGCTTAAGAGCTTGATTTCTTTTCTTTTCTTTTTTTTTTTTCTTTTTTGTTTTTGGAGATTTTATTTATTTATTTGACAGACAGAGATCACAAGTAGGCAGAGAGGCAGGCAGAGAGAGAGAGAGGGGGAAGCAGCCTCCCAGCTGAGCAGAGAGTCCGATGTGAGACTCGATCCCAGGACCCTGAGATCATGACCTGAGCCGAAGGCAGAGGCTTAACCCACCGAGCCACCCAGGCACCCCTGAGAGCTAGATTTCTTTGAGTGCCACACAAAGCAATCCCAGTTTTCAAGATGTTATACACAGTGTCACACATATGGATAGTGCCTTACAGAATGAAATTTTCTTTTTAAAATGAAAACTTTAAAACCTTTGAAGAGACCAGTTTTCTCTTTCACATGCTGCCGGGAAGCGTTGCAAGGCAAAGAGCCTGTTATGTACTTGAAATGAATGTGGAATGAGCTGTCAAGGTCAGCGCTATACAGCAGCAAAAATTCTTAAGTAGCCGAAAGGCAGCTTGACAGCCCCTGTGGGTGGCTCTGTGACCGCTGCTGGGCAGGCACGGGGGAAACGGCAGGAGGTGGACATGGGTGTGGTGTGTGGCCCTTAAAGGATCCTCGCACAATTGGATCAGTGTCCGACGCCCAAGGGATGAGCCATGATACCTGGAATGGATTTATTCAGAACGGCTCCGGAGTAGTACTGCGTTTACGACTTGGAAATATTTATAGAGTCGAGTCAGCTGTGGCTTTGGAGTGCAGCCAGCCTGAGCAGCTCAGAAAGCATCCCACGGTGGCTGATAAACTGTGACCCCCTGGGGAATGACAGGACCGCACATCTGAGCCCGTACCATCTCGAAATAGAACCGTGTCCCGTCGGGCTGCCCCTCTGACAAAACCCTTCCTGTTGCTTTCCACTGTACTTGGAAGGAAGCCCACACGCACAGCCAGGTCTCCCAGTCTGACATGGTCTGAGCTCTGCTTCCCCTCCCCACCACCCCACCCCACGCTGCAGCCACCCTGGCCTTTGTCCCGAGCTTCTGCCACCTCGGGACTCACACACCTGCTTGTCCCTCTCCCACCACTTTGCCTGATGAGTTCATTCCCCCTCCCATACAAGTCTCAACTCCAGCCTCAATGGAGGCTCCCAGCGTCCTTCCTCAGGTGTGCCCGCCCAGACTAATTCTCTCATTTGTGTCCTTTCCTGTCTCTCTCTGTGCTCCCCACAGGACAGCGGAGTCCATGGGGCAGAGCAACCTGTCCGGCTGGGTTGCTGCCGAGTCTGCAGTACCTGTGCCTCCTATGTCTGGCACGTAGAAGATGCTCGATAAATTTCTGTTGAATGAAGGAATGTGTAGGAAAACTGAGGCAATGGAAAGTGAGAGAGCCCCTGGACACCGTGTGGAGTCAGCTGGCATGTTCTGCCATGAGCTGGCTGTTGAAATGTCTAACCACACTCCCTCAGAGCCTGGAGGGAAGTTATGTTTAGGAGTAAGTTGCAGGTTCTCATGCCATTGGGGTTGAGATGCTGGGACACACATAAAACCGGAATGGATCCCCCCTCTCCAGGACTTTCTCCTTCCCTATGGAAAGACAGTGAGGGCCCCCTGAAGATGAGGTGTGTGCACAGGGCAGAATTCTAGTCTGGAAGCTTGAACTGAAGAGGAAGGAGGGTTGGGAGTACATTGGACACCGCCCCCTCCCCCCCGCCTCTATCAATCAGGGAGCGGTCGGGTCCCACCAACACCCTTCCCCTCCTTCCTGTCTGTCCTCCAGGAGCTGCCCCAGCAGCCCCTGGCAAGGGGAAGAGGTGGGAGGTGAATTCCTGAATGGCCATAGCTGAACACTTCTTCAGGTTGGGAGACAGAGCAGGTAGCACACAGGCGTTCGGATCCCGCAGGGCTGGCTGCAGTGGCTCCCACAAGCATGTTCATTTCAGAGGCGACCTGGAACGTGGCAATGACATTCAGTGTGTACACACAGAGGGATCCTGAATGCACGTCCCTGTCACCTACTTTCTACTGCCAACAGCCTCACCCGGCTCAGCCCTAGATGTTTCCACCCACACTGTTGCCACTCTATAAAGAAGGAAGCCCAGAGCATATGCGAATGCACCCAAATTCTCATTAATTCCTCCCCGGTGATTTGGGATTTCTGCCTTCACTGAGAAAGCTGAGGTTATTTTAGTATCAGCTTCTGAGTAGAAGTAAATAATCTCTTAGAGAAAAAGCAACGTTTCAGTTTTCGAAACTCCTCCTCTGGACACTTATTTGCCATAAAGAAGTCATCGTGCCTTACAGCTGGCATCTAGAAGAGTCTAACGGAATGGCCAGGCCACAGGCCTCATGTAGGTCCTCTGCAGCGCAAAGACTGGGCCTTCTGGGCCAGAGCGGGTTTTCTGAGGGTAATGTTCAGGTTTTTGCTCTTTTCCTAGTGATGTGTGTCTAATTCTCCTTCCCCAAACTGGTGTCAAGGCTTGATTGACAAACCGCCCCTTGAGGGATCCACTTCTTGGCACTGGACATCGCGTCTCCTTTCGGATACTGAACAGTACTGGAGTGTGGTTCCCCAGCCAGAGGCCATTCGCACAGGCAAACAGCCAGCCGTTCCCAGAGCTTCCTAACCTCAGCGTGTGGTTTCTATTTGCCACCACCACACCAGGAAGGCTCTTCCCCTCTTTGACCCAGGGCTAATTTGGAGACCCTGCACCCCCTTTGGCCTAGGCCACAGGGACTAATCTGCTTCTGCCTTGCTGTAGCCTGGATGCTTGTGTGGATCCCCAAATTCACGTGTTGGAATCTTAACCCCCAATGTGATGCGAACAGGAGGTGGGCCGGTGAAGGGGAACTAGGCATCTGTGAACCCTCACCAGACACCCAATGGGCCCTCACCAGACACCTAATCTGCCAGAGCCTTAATCTTGGACTTCTTTGGCTCCAGAATGGTGAGGAACGTGTGAATGTTATTTAAGTCAGCCAGCCCATAGTATTTTTGTTACAGCAGCCTGAGTGGCCCTAGACAGACCTGGGGGCCGTGGGCTGGCCTCCCCACCAGATGTGGGAAACGCTCCCAAGCACGCCAGGGCCATTGGGCCCTCCAGAAGTAAAAATATTGCTCCTTGTCCTATATGAAAAAGATGGGGGATTATTAGATGGGGAACAACCCTGGAGAGTTGTTTTACCCTTTCAGAATGGTTGAGGGAGGAAGCTTCAGTCAACCTCAATAGTTGAAAATCTCAACTGTTCCATTCCCCCTGGACTGACTGAACTGGAAGAGAAGCTGATCAATCGCAAACCCTCTATGGCTAATGACATTTTCAGCAGAAACTTCTGGGCTTAGCTTGAAAAATCTTGAAGCCCTGCGCCAATGTTAAATATCACAGCTCCCTCTGCCCGGGCCCCATTGTTCAGCAAGAGCTAAAGTTTTGCCAATTAATGCCGTGAATGCAGACTGCCAGTCTTGGGGGCTCCTTACAGAAGATCTTGTAAAAGTTATTCATTACTGAGGCAATGGAGATTCTGAATATTTAACACTAGCGCATGTGTGAAAATGATTTGGGGAGAGGGAGTGGATGATCTAATATGAGAACCCACGCTGACCCCAGGTCTGGCTCGCCTCAATCCAGTCCCTTCCCCACCTGTGCCCACACTCTACCCCAAAAGCTACTCTAGATACCGATGCTGCATTTTTAGACGAATGAGAACAAGAAGGACAAGCTTGCTTGTCCTTTGCCAGTGACTTTGAACCAGAAAACAGTAGCCATCTATTTAAAATGGGAAAGAGTGCTCTGTAAGATCAAATCTACTTTATTGGATGATTTTTTTTTTTTTTTTAAGCAGTGCCAGGGAGTTCTCTTTAATAAGAAGATTGACAAATCCTACACAGGGAGAAAGAGATTTGACACAGCAGTTTAAGGAGATGTTGTTAGCAAAAAAAAAAAACAAGCCAAGCAGAATAAGTGACTTCTTCTAGAAAGCAATAATTCCCCATTTAATCTCTTTTTACAGCTCATTAATTCTCTAGGCATCAGAAAAAGGTGTTTTCCAATTATCCTGCCACCGGAGAACATTGCTGGTGGATGGAAGCTGAAGGTCCAGAGCACAACAGAGAAATTAGTGATCTGAAGAGGCGGGGCTCTCCTTGCTCCTGCCCCAGCTCAGGAGATGAGCTGGAGGTGGGTGCTAGGCACGCTAATGGCCTCTCTGTATTTGCTTGGGAGGCGCTTGGCTCGCAGGTCCGCAGGTCCCGCCTATTACCATCTGTGGTCTTGAGCAAACAAAGTAAGTAAGCTCTCTGCACCTTGCTTATCTCATTGGTAATAAGGGGTCACTAAGATCTTCTCTATAGCATTTGAGAACTAAGGGCAATCACCCAGATGGTGTGCCTAACCCACAGCTGGGCACACAGCAGGTGCCCTGGAAAGGGCACACATGCAGAGAGAGGTTCGGGGCATCTTAGGAGACCACAGGCAGCTTTGTGTAATGTGCATTTTCATTTTTGGCAATTTCAGTACAGAAATTTCCAGTTGCTGTTGTTCTCATATGGAACACGTGGAGGAGGCAGGCTGGAAAGTGAGGCCCCAGGGTTAAGGACTGTGAAAGAAGGTGCCCAGTTGTTACAGATGGTGAGCAGAGTGGGGGTGGGGCTTCTCCCCAGACAGACACGGGCTTTTTCCTCCTCCAGCAAGGTCAATGACTCAGGCCAGGATCTTATAGCAGCAGAAGGAAATGACAGGACATGGGTTCTGGTCACACAAGGATGGCCTCTAAAGGGGAGAGTCACGGGCAATACCACACTCTACCTGGCCTGGAAACAGGGTCCTGGGCGACACTGTCAATCTTATCATGTGTCCCACTCATGGGGAGAAGAGAATTAGTGGCAACTTACCTTCTTCTGAGTTCTCGGGGTCTCCTTCCCTGTGGGGGATGATTTCAGAGAGAGAGGTCTTGGACGCTAAGACAGGCAGTTAGTTCCCAACACCCTCAGGGTTGTGAGATCTCTCTTTGGGATCTGGGAGATGTTGAAGCCTGTAGGACTTAGCAGTGGGCTCACCTTACAGACTGGCTTAGCTCAGTACTATAACTCATCAGAAGTGAGAGGTGGGCTCAGCTCACTCTGTAGCTCACTCTGTAGCTCAGGGCCATGACCCACACGCAGCTCTGGGACCCACTGAAACTCGGGTCCAGACTTGGCATATAGGAAGTGCATGTTTACACAAGAACTTCCAGAAAACTACCTGAAGGATGTTTCTAACTTCCGTGGTATCAACCCGATATGAAGAAGGATCTCCTTGGCACATGAAGGGCAGTCTTCCTGTGTTTGAATTTTCATGACAGAAAGCAGCTAATATGATTAATCCTAGTCATGGGGGCTCTGACTTCTCAGGGAGGGAGTGGAGACCTCATCTGCTTCCCTAACCTCTACAGCTTCCGCAGCTGGCGGAGACACGATAGGGCGTGGGTTCATGGAGGCCGCCGTGGAGTTAGAGAACTGGAGAGTGGCTCACTGGGCCAGCTGGGGGATGTTTCAGAAGCAGGTGTGAAGCAGGCCCTAGGCTCCTGTCAGCTGCAAGCGTACTTCACCAGGGGTGTCCCCATCCCTGCTTAGCTGCCTGACTGAAGGCTCTAACCCGCAGGCACTAACGGACTTTGACTAAGGCCGGTTTTAGGTCTGGCTGGGAGTAGGGGTGGCGTGCGAAGAAATAGTCCCCCAGAGTTCCGGTTCTAGCTCCTCCCTCCTCAGCTCTAGCTCCTCCCACCCCAGCTGTAGCTCCTCCCACCCCTGATGTAGCTCCTCCCACCCCCAAGTCATCCCATCTTCATAATGGACCTCCCTCCGTAGATGCCTGATAGCGTGCAGTTCCCTGCTTTGGGGCTCGAGGCTGCCTGCTTCCCCTTTCCATGAGGGCAGGATTCCAGTACATTCTCCATTCCCTCTGGCCCTGTTTCTCAAAGGAAAATGCCTGGAATCAGGATTCAGCCCCAGGTTCTGGGCAGGAGCAGCTTCGCTTTCCTCCCTGTGTCCCTGTGCCTCCTCTCGAGGTCCCGGCCAGGTGCCCAAGCACAAGGATCCCCTTCCTCTGCCTATGGCAGCCCCATGAGGGGCAGTTCCCCACCGCACGACCTAGAACACCCAGCCTCAGGGAATGTGGGCCCAAGATCCCAAAGCTGTCCACTTCTCTCGGCCTTAACTTTCTGTCTCCCTGCGGTGCAGCTCTCACTCCCAGGGAAGGCGCCTTGTAGCAAGCAGGAGAATGCTTCCATTACCAAAGGCCAAGCTGAGAGCTATGAAAATCCTAGTTCTGTGGCTCCATAATTCTGTGGCCAGGAAACATTTGAGAGCTCTGTCCGGGTCTAGGTCGGCTAATCAGGAGCCTGTTGCCGCAAGACATAACAGACACGCCTCATTGGCATGAGTCTGCCTGTCCGCCTGTCCACTTCCTGGGCCTCCAGACTGGAAAAGAAAAGCCATCTGCAAGTTGTCCTTCTCAAGGTCCTCCTCTGCTCTTTTCTCTTTTCTCTCGAGGGTCCCGGGCTTCCCAATTCTCCCACGGATTGCCCTCACCCGTTTCCTTCCCTTCCTCCTTCTCCTGAGACCTTACCTGGGTTCTCCTGGCCCAGCCGGCAGGCAGGAGGCCCAGGGGTTTCTCAGCTGGGTCTGGAGGCCAGGTCACCCCGGGCCCCCCTCGCTGTGCCTCTCCCCAGACAGGAGCATGGAGCCTGAAGTCAGAATGTCTCTGCAGTGACTGGTGCAGATGCTTATTTCAAACATTTAATTCCTCACCCCTCTGTTCTCCCTGCTCCTGGTTTCAGTTCTGGCCGGCTCATCTTGCCTTTGGAACCCCAGCTTTGTTCCTGGACCACACCCCTGGCTGAGGCGGTAGAAGAGGGCTACGGTGAAGGCTACGAGTACTTTGAGATTCTGGGGCCGAAAGTACCAGAAAGGAATGGGCTGCTGGGCTGTCCGACAGCTGGGAGCCGTGGGCCCCCGTGCGGTCAGGCATGGCCAGGATGCAGCCAACGACAATGCCACATGTGCTCGGAGGTGTGTTGTGACCGAAGCCACTGTCTGAGGGTCACTCAAAGGAGATCGGCTCTCTGGTAGGCTACACGTGACACGAGGGACACAGCATAGGAGATGCACAAGCTTCATGGATGAGAACAGATCATTCCTTCTGGGCCTTGTCCTCCGTGGCTCTCAGGAAAGGGACGTGGGTGTGGGAGCTGAGAGGCATTGCCTGCCTGACTTGCGTGGACCTTCCTTGACCGTGAGGTCTGTGAGCTCATCCTGGGACCAGGGGGTGGCATTTCTGGGCAGGCAGAATTTCTCCCCGCGGAGCCCACAGTATCCTCGGAGTGGTGGGAGTGAGGGGCAGAGGGGGACAGCCCTCTCCATGAATCAGCCCTGGAAGGAGAGCTGCAGATCAGTCTGTGAGACCCAAGGAGGGAGGGGATCCCAGCCCATGGGCAGAGGGACGTGTGTGTGGAGACAGAGGCCACCCTGTGAGGAACCCCATCTCGGCCTGGCCCTGAGCCACGCTGATGGAAGCTGGGAGGGAAGAGGCAGCACGGTCTCAGGGGCCCAGGCCAGGGGCCACCTGTTCAGGGAGGCATGAGCTGAGACATTCCAGGATGGCATATACTGTTCCTCCCCACAGAGTCTATGGCTCCTGGTGACACCACCCCCCCCCCGGCCCAAACTCAGCTCCTTCACCCCCTCCTCCACTGGCTCTGCAGCGGGGGCTATGCTCAGAAGCCAGGGAGGGGAGGTCCTAGGGCAAGTACCATCCTCACACAGAGCCCCTGTTCTCCCGGGACCCACTCAGACCCTCAGGCTCATCCTCTCCCTCCTGCTCAGCCTCTGTATCGAGCTCTGTTTCAGCACAGCCCCCCGGCAGGGGAGGGCTCGGGAGGTACTGGAGGAGCCGGCCTTCCCGCTTCATCTCCGCCAGCTCCTTGGCACAGCAGCTGGGCGTGTTGGTCTCATACGTGTCGTGGAAGGTGTTGTAGTCCACCTCATAGAAACCCTTTTCCAGTGTGAGGACCGGCGTAAATCGGTGGCCCCAGAGCACCTCGGTATCCATGTAGGAGCTCCGTGCTTGGCAGGTCATGCCTGTCGGGGACAGAGGGCATGGAGATTATGAGTAGCCACCACCAGCTGTCCATCGTCTGTCCGTCCGTCCATCCATCCACCAGCCAGCCAGCCAGCCTTTGTTGTACCTCTACTTGGGCTAAGCTCTGCGGAGGGTGAAAGCTGGGTAAGCTAGTCCTCACCCTGGAGGAGCTCTGGAGTGTGTCAGAGGCAGAAAATTAGAAACCAACGTGCAAGATTCTGTGGTAGCTTCCTAGAGATCAGAGTGGATAATTCTGGAATAGCTAGAGCCAGGGACATGTTTCCTGAGAACAATATTAAGGACTAGAAGATTGAGACACAGAAGAGGCTCCTGCCTCTTCAAGGGTTTGAACAAAGATAAATTCAGGTGGTGCGAATGTAGAGAAGCCGACAGTCTTGTAGGACACACAGGGATTGTTTTGGTTAGACGCGTATGGGCAGAAGCCGCTCGCGCGTGCGCGCTCTCTCTCTCTCACACACACACACACACACACACACACACACACCTTGGCTCCTTGATTTCAGCATGCTCCAATGCCTCCGTTCCCTGTCCCCCCAGCCGTCACTGGCCTATGTTATTTTTAGGTGTTGCTTTCTCTCCAGGGAGGAGAGCAGCTTTGTTTATGGATGAGGAAGCCTCTGTGCTTGGGGTCACAGGAAAGCAGCTTGCTGATATATAGTCTGGCCAAGGAAGGTACTGGCATGTGCTCTCGGGAATGAAGGAGAGGCCGGCTCCCACTTTCCAGGGTGGGCAATCTCTGGCAGGGGCCTTGTGCACACCACACCCAAGGGCAAGGCTGCTTCCCACCCATTTGTGCTCTGGTGCTGGGTACCCCGAAGGTGCCCCCCACACCATGGGCTTGCAACCTGCCCCTGCTCCCAGGGTGTGGCCTGGGCTGGGCCTTCCCATGCAGTGCTCCCTCTTCACTGCCCAGCAGGGATGTAGGGGCCCCAAGCAGGGCACGGATCAGCCTAGACCCAGACCGGGTATCTGCAGGCTCAGGGGCCTCAGGAAAGACACCGGAATGGGACCTGCATGGGAACCCATGGGCCATATGTCCTGGAGGCCTTCCTGTTCTGTTCACCCCTTGGGATGGGGCAGTGGGCTCCCCACAGCAAGAGACCCCACCTGTGTCCCTGGCAATCATCTTCGCATGCATTTGGGAAGGAAAGAAGCCCCTGGGGGTTCCAGGCACCGTGCTTTACGTATGATTCTCCATCGAATCCTCTAACTCCCCCAGCGACCCCAGGAGATTTGCTGATAGTTAAGCAACTTGCTCAGACATACACCAGCAGGCTGTGGGAGAACTGCGTTATCCCAAACTCGGCCTGAATCAGCAGTGCATGGTCGGCTCTGTAACGTCACCACCAAGCCACAGGAGTCAGGGAGATAACAGATGTGGTGGGGGGTCTCCTTTCCTTATCCCAGGGCGCCCCCCTGCACTCATGGGAGGAGAGAAGGTCATTGAGACAGGGCAGGTGACTTGTGGGTCATTGACCTTGAAGGATACTTAGGAAAGGGCCCAGTTCTGCTGGGTCACCACCTGATCTCTCTACGGTAGGTGGCAGTGAAGTCATGGGGGGGCGTGCAAGGCACAATTCTCCTGTTTGTGACCACATCTCTGCCATGACCCTTGTTTTGTGGCCTCAGAGTGGTGCTCTTCCCCCAGACACTCAGCCAGTGTTCTGATCCCGAGCCCAGGACCAAGGGCAGCGTGACCTGCGAGCCCCCAGCTCTGCCACAGGCTTCCTGCCTCCTGACTGTCCTTGGCCCCAGGGGCTCCCTCAGCTGCCACCATATGCTGCCTGGCCAGACTCCAGCTCCCAGCAGATGGCCAAGCAGCCCCCATCCGTGCCAGTCCCCAGAGCCTGTTCGTACCCCCAGCCATGTCCCTCAGGCTCCGGCCGAATGAGAAGGTTTGTGGAGGCCCCATCTGAGTTTCCCACGCAGCAACTACCATCCCGAAAAGTGAGGAAGGCTTATTTGGTCATCTCTGTGATTGGGCCCTGAAATTTCAGGGAGCAGTGTGGTGTGGTAGAGAACACTCTAGACTCATAAGTGAAAGACATGACTCCAACACTGTCTCCACGAAGCTGGGTGATGCAGCGTCCGTGTCTGTTAAATGGGGTTGGTGGGGTCCTGCAGTGTCGTTGCAGGAACCAGAAAAATAGGTATCACTCCAAGCCTGAGCGAGGTCTACAAGTGCTCAGTCTACTGGGTGACCAGGAGAGAGGGCAAAAGGAAGAGAAGGAATAAGAAGGAGGGTTCAGGGTTCTGCTGGAATGGGGCCTCGAACTTCCGGGGGCCCCGCACCAAGACCTTGGCCTTGAGGAATGGTGGAAATTCCTGGCTACCAACCGCCCATGAGAGTTGGCAGCTGAGCAGGGAGGTGTGGGGCTGGCTACTTAGAGGGCATTGGCTTGGGCACATGTGAATGCCTGGTGTCCTGGTTTTGGCTTGTTCCCTGTCCATTCAGCCAGCCTTCCACAGGGAAACCCAGGGACAGCCTTCTCCAGGGTGGAGGCAGCCAGATGAGCTGGACACCACCAAGTTCTACTGTGAGGAAGCCTGTGCACCCTAGTTCACTGTTTTTCTCAAAGCTATCTGATCATGGACCTCTTTTGGGGTAGACACATGCCCCAGGATGGGGTGTGACAGAGTAGCCTGTTGAAAGCAAGGGCCAGGTTGGGGCCCCCTTCCTTCACTGGTATCCTAGCTCTACGACTTGTTCTTGGACAAAAGTAGACCTATAACTTGCTGGTCTGTGCCTCTGTTTCTTTATCTGTAACCTAAGGAACGTCATCTTACCGAGAGTGGAAAGGCATTAAGTGTGACTCTTTAGGGACGCCTCGGTGGCTCAGTGGGTTAAAGTGTGACTCTCTATGTTTAAAGTTTAGAACTATGCACAGGAACTAGAGGGTTCAGTATACATTAACTCTTGTTATTACTCTATGTTAATTGAGTAATGATACCCCTCAGATCACAGTTAGAGATTGGGCTGGTTGAAAATCCCGGGATTCTTAGGCACCAACTTGAATCTTCCAGACCTAGTGGCCTAAACTCCCAGGATGTGGGAGGGTTCTGTGGCCAAGGAGAATAAAGTGTCTTACCTGTTGCCTCCACCATCCCTTCTAGAATGACCACAACTTCAAATTCCTCCTGATCCAGCTGGGCCCGAGACATCTCCCAGAAAGGGCTCTTCTCATTGATCTCATGGGAGATGATGAGTGGAGACACCAGGAAGAGACGGTCATCCCCAGTGTCGAAGCCCACGTTGATGTCCGTCTGGTTCAGGGGGATGAACTCCCCTTCTTTGGTCTGCCGGGACTTGATGAGCTTGGCGCGGATCGAGGCCTCCACAATGTGGGAGTTGCGAAGGTCCCCCACCCGGAACATGAGACAGAGCTTCTCGTCCCGCATGGAGATAACCGCGTTGTTGGAGAACATGAGGGTCTCTGCTCTCTTCTTTGGCTGACTAATCTTGACAAACATGCACCCCACCATGAAGGCATTGACGATGGAGCCGAGGATGGCCTGGACCAAGAGAAGTATGATTCCCTCTGGACACTTCTCTGTGATCACCCGAAAGCCATACCCGATGGTGGTTTCAGTCTCAATGGAGAACAGGAAGGCAGACACAAAGCCACTGAGGTTTTCAACACAAGGAATCCACTCTTGGTCACCAACATGGTCCAGATCACCCCGGATGTAAGCAATCAGCCACCAAATGAAACCAAAGAACAGCCAAGTAACGGTGTAGACCATGGTGAAGACCAGCAGGTTGAAGCGCCATTTGAGGTCCACCAGGGTGGTGAAGAGGTCGCTCAGGTATCGGTAGGTTTCTTGGACGTTGCCATGGTGAACGTTGCACTTGCCACTCTTTTCCATGTAGCGCTGGCGGGGCTTCTTGCCTTCCGCTAGCAGGCGAGTGCGGTCGGTGGCGATGGGGATGTAATCGCGGGCCTGTTTGGGAATCTTCTTCAGGTCCCTGGGAGTGACTCCAATCTCCATGTCCTGGTTCATAGCATTCCTAGAATCGCCAGCCATAGCTGGGATGCGTTGAGTTAAAAAAGACATCATCAGTGATGGGGACTGTGTGGATTCACTGAAACACAAGACTTCAAGATCACACCTGCCTCTGTGCTCTCCAAGGCCCTCATCTAATGCACAGTGGACCCGACAGCAGAGTCTTCAAGGGCAGGCACCATTTAAAAAAAATATTATTTGCTTGTTTCCCTGGCACTTACTACAGATTCTAGCATACAATAGCGGCTCAATAGTAGTAGTTGAATGAATAAGTATGCAGGTGCAAAATACACATGGCATTGAAAGGATTTAAGAAATCTGGGAGCAATTCAAAAAGAGGATAACCACAGCAATTTATTAATTGCCTGCTCTAGTCCATGCAATACACACAGACTGTCACTTGTTATCACAGCACCCGGCTGGAGCTGGAGCTTGATCTCCAGTAGGTAAACACTGAGGGCTTATGCATCATCTTTATTTCTAGGAGTCTCTCCTCCTCTGTCAGAATATAGGCTCCATGGGGCACAGTGGTGTCTGTTTTGTTCCCTCATACATTATTCCAAATACCCAGAGGGCACCCCAGGACATCTGTATACTCAAAAAGCACTTGTTGAATAAATGAATGAATAAATAAGAAAATAAATGAGAGTCCGAAAGAGGTAAGTGGTTAAGCCATAACCTGGGCCATCAGACACTCACATGGCAGAGCAGATAGCTGGATTCTTGCTCACGGGGCCCAGAGCCTGTGCTTTTTTCTCTTTATATCTCCCTGTCTCCTTCCTTTATGTCTCAGTTCTTAGCAGCAGACAGAAAGAAAAAGGCAGCGAGTGTCTGATTCACCATGTGGTCACTCCTTCTGTCTGAGGGGGGAGTCTGTGGCTGTCTGAGCCCTTACTAATATGACAGATCGCTGTGTAGACCCACCATTAAAAATCTTGACACAGTAATTCCCTGTCCTCTAAAAAAATGAAATGGACAAGATATTAACATTCCTAAGGTTTTCAAAAGGGCCGTAAACTTCTATGTAGAATCAAACGCAAACAAATGAAAGCCAAACTCAGAGAATAGATCGGTCATTGCTAGGGAGAGGGTATACCAGGCAAGCAAGGTGGGGAAGGTGGTCGCCAGGTACAAACTTCTGGTTGTAAACTAGGTCCTGAGGATGTGATGTACGGCATGGCAGTTAGAGTTAACAGTACCATGCTGTCTATCTGAAAAATACCAAGAGTAGACCTTCAAAGTCTTCATCACAAGAAGAAAATTGTAATTATATGTAGTGCCAATGTTAACTAAATTAATTGTGGCAATCATTTTGCAAAATACACATATATCAGAGTCATTATGTTATACACCTTAAACTACTAGAACGTTTCACGTCAGTTATCTCAACAAAATATCTCAATAAAAAATAACTTTGAAAACAGACTGTACCATGTTTTGGAGTTTATGCCACCCTTTAAAGAAACACCCACACATCTGGAACAGTCTGCTGTTTTTCTGATATTCTGCACACTCCGTTGAAAATACTTTAAGACTCTGATGCAGCCAGGAAAGATCATGAGAATCTCCACAGCTAATAAGCTTATAAGCTCCACAGCTTGCATTTCTGAGCATTCACAAGCAGGCCCTGTGCTAAGAAATGTATATGCATTAGCTCATTTATATGAGCTCACAACAAAGGTATTAGAGCAGAAATGCCACGCTCCCTCCAATTTTCAGGCAAAGACAAAGCTCAAGTAGTTACGTGGCCGAGTTAGGGTTTGAATCTAGGTTATCTGCTCCAGCCTGGGGTCTCAAGGTCCCCACCATATGATGGCTTGCAGACATCAAAGTTCTGTGGCTCCTGCTTAGACTGAAGAGGTGCTCACTCCAGAAAGTTCTATGAGCTTCTGATCCGGGAGGAATCCACCTCAGGGGATGCTCTTACTCAGCTCTTCATCTTCACAAGCAGGCTTGTCTTCATTTCACAGGCAGCCCCACTCCCGGGAAACAGGGAACCTGGTAGAACTACCCGGTTGAATGTTCTATGAGCCAAGAGGAAGATCTCACCCATCGTGGAAAGTCAGATGTTCCCTGCAGACCTTTCTCTTTGCTGCCTTGGTGGTTGTGGCAATTTCAAGGTAACCTTTAAAATACCGTATTGAAGGGTCATCCGAAGGGCTGTTTGTCTCAGACATCTCAGAATTTCCCATTCTGCACGGGGCCACCTGCTCCCCGCTCCCTCACGTGGCAGCTACAAAGATAAATGAAACAAGGAGCAGGAGGCTTGGTGCTGCTTTGCAGAATCATAAACATGATTTTGCTCTGCCCCTGGGTCTGACATTGTTTACTGAGGACTCAGGGATGCCCAAAAAGGGTGAGAAATACTGCTACTTCCAATGCCGTGGGGGATCTTCGGATCCCTGGGGGATCTAGGGGTCCAATGGGAGGGCTGTCCGTGGACTCCCTGAAACACTGGTGTTGGGCAGGGCGGGCAAAGTGCTGGCCAGAATGAGTCACTGGTTAGGGCAACTGGCAAAGCACATTCTCCTGCCTTCAGCTCTTCCAGAAAAATAGCTTTCCTGCCGATTTTCTGCACTGTTTCCTTCTTTATTTTTAAAAATACTTTCATAGGTTCTCGTAGGAGAAAGCCTTGCACTGTACTAGAAACAGAGAAAGGTTTTCTAGGACACCTCAGTCAAGATCTGAGAATTTTTTTTGTGTCCAGCAGACAGGGAAAGGTTTCACTTCAGATTTGAAATTGGTACCCATCCTCCAAGTGTGCTAGAATTCTTGGCACAAGTGTTTCCTCGCTCAGCCCAGGCTGAGATATGGGTTCTAGCTCAGCTTCCAAGGAACGTGTTCTGTGACCCAAGCAAAAACACTGTTCATTTTCTTTGCCTCAGTTTACTCTGTTGTAAACCCCAGATGATATTTTCTGCCATCCCAGCTCTGGGGGCTATTATGAGGATCGAGGGAAAGACTATATGAATGCAAACATAGATATAAGTATAAATGTGAATATATATACTCATAAACTCTCCTTGAAGTGGAATTTAGTGCAATATCCCATTAACTCCTATTTTGAGGATGAAGAGAGAGACCTAGAGCATCTAAGTCAAGTACCTAAAACACCAGTGGGCCACTTGCAAGGTCAGCAAGCTGACAGGTATAGACTCTCTCTGCCCCAGATTTCTTCCTAAGAGTAAATGAAATGCCCCCTCTAGAAATATTGGCCTCCGGTGCTGTGGGCCCATGATATAAAAATAATTTTCCAAGGGCAATGGAGATGAACTTTTGAATCTGATTTTCCAGATCTGATCTATTCCATTCACGTGCCCATTCAGCATTAGTTGAGGGATTGCGATCATCCAGCTTCTGTGATAAGAGCTGGAGATTAAGCAGGAAATAAGAGGAATGCAGACCCAGAGTTCGTGTAGCTTATAGTCTAGCACCGCTCCCTTTTGAGCCCAGGGCTCTGAGCAGAAAAACCTATGGAGAGAGAGGCAGGGGGAAGGGCTTTGGGCTGGAGGAGGCAAGCCAGTGTGAGAGGTGCTCCCTGCTGGACCCGGGAAAGGCACCAATGGCAGCAAATCCCATTAAAGCTCATCAAGCCTGGCTGAGGCGGTTCCGCCAGATCATCTCCTGCGTCTGCTAATAGGAAGCTGGGCCCTGAAATGATTAAAACTCTTGGGAAGACGGAGCCTGAAGTCCAGCAAAGTGGTTTAAATTCTTTGATGTAGAAACACAAACGGAGAAAGAATCAAAAGAGTCAAAATCAAAGGAGGTTGTATTTTAGGTGATGCATGAGTGACTCTGACAAACTTTTACGTGGACCTCTATATCAAGACTTCCCAAACACCCCACCACACACACAGTAAAGAAAGCCCTGTGTCATGGGGGTGATTTTTCTAGAAAGTAGGAGCCCGTGGACACAGCATCTTGATAGAAACTGCATTTGGAGGTCCAGCAGGATTTCTTGAAGGGAGCACTGGGCTGGGAGTCTTTTTTTTTTAAAGATTGAGAGAGAGAAAGGGACTCTGCAAGGGTGTGGGAGAGGAGGGGCAGAAGGAAAGGGAAAAAGAATCTGAAGCAGGCTTCATGCTCAATGCCCAGAATGGAGCCAGATGTGGGGGTTGGATCCCACTCCCCAGAGATCATGATCTGAACTGAAATCAAGAGTTGGACGCGGGGCGCCTGGGTGGCTCAGTGGGTTAAAGCCTCTGCCTTCGGCTCAGGTCGTGATCCCGGGATCCTGGGATCGAGCCCCGCATCGGGCTCTCTGCTCTGCAGGGAGCCTGCTTCCTCTCTGCCTGCTTCTCTGCCTACTTATGATCTCTCTCTCTCTCTCTCAAATAAATAAAATCTTTAAAAAAAAAAAAAAAGAGTTGGACACTTCACCAACAGAACCACCCAGGCACCCCTGGGACTCTTGTTTCAGACACAATTTCCTTTCTGCTGAAATGAGGATGGCAGACATCCTTAATGATTTCTTCCTTTCTGTCTTATATTTCTGGGTCAATATCTGCTTCCCAGAGTTTTGGGATATAGGATGAGACTGGGATATGGGATAAGGCTGGGGTATGGGAAAGGGTAATGGAGGAGTATATACTCCTATCTCAGACTAGGTATTTGTATGCTGTTCTATAGGAATCTAGATGGCTGTACTGGTTGTTAAACTATGAACACACTCTAAGGTGGTCACCCCAGTGCCCTCAAGGACCTTCAAGATGAGCAGGAAGTACCAAAGGTATTATCAAGGAAATACGTGTCAGGAAAGGCACATGCAGGATGGCAGAACTCAAAGATGCTCTCATGATTCCTGCCCCCAGAACTGGGGATAGGATACCACACCCATGATGCTCCTACGGCATGGCACAGCTGGCTTGAAGAAAGGGAGACTGTCTGGGGTGAGCCAGACCTAATCAGATAAGCCCTGAAGGGGACTGGGTTTTCCCCTGAAGCAGTAGATTGGCTTTATGAGGGGAATGAAATGAGAGGGAGAGGCTCTTCGCTAGCTCTGGAGAGGGAGAGGGACACGTGGCAAGGAACTTGGGGACCTCTAGGAGCTGACAGCAGCACCCCCCACCTTAACAGCCAGCCAAGAAACAGGGACTTCCTCCTCTGATCTCCAAGACCTAAATTCTGCCACAACCCCAGGAGTGTGTGGCTTGCTGACACCCGGAGTTTAGCCTTGTTAGGCCCTGAGCAGAGAACACAGTCATCTCATGCCTGGGCTTCTTATTTCAGAATCCTGAGCCGAAAACTGGGTGTTGTTCTACACCATTTAGTCTGTGGTCCTTTGCCAAGGCACAAATATAAGTCTAACAGAATAGAAGGGGCTAACCAGGTAGTAAATTGGAAGGCTGACTCTCACATGAGCGCCCATCTTCTGATTTCACCTTGAGATGAGGGAATTTCCAGAGAAGTTATTGCTCAAAGCCTCAGTTATTTTTCCTGCAAAATGGGGATCATGACGGTGCCAGCCAAGGAGGGTACCACAAAGACTGAAGGAAGGCGCATGCACAGTGCTGGCCGAAGCCAGTGTTCACTTTCCACCCAGGGCTGGAGTTGTGGGGGTGGGGCAATGAGGTTCAAGCAGTTCAGGGGCTCCTACTGTGGGTCAGCATCCTGCTTCCACAGCCTCATTTACTCCACGGGGAGGCACCGTCTTATTCCACGAAGAGGGAAACTGGGGGAGAGCTTAGATAACTTGCCCACAGTCACACAGGGGCTGCAGAGATGCTCTCTCGAACCTGCAGTGGTTGCAATGGACAGAACTGCTGCTGGGAGAGGAGTTCCCAGCTGTGCCTGAAGAACTTTCTAAGAACTGTCTCACCTGTGGTCCTACACAGAGGCAGAGACTGTTCCGGTGCTAAGATTCTGGTGAGGCTAGATCCTCTGCTCCTCTCCTGGGTCAGGATGAGCCGCTTCCCTGAGCCCGGAGGCGGGAGCCCAATGAAGAGGAGGAGGGGAAGTGACCATGACAGGGGAGCCCCGGTGCAGCAGGGATCTGTGAGTCCCTAGACTCAGGGTAGGGGTGCCTGGGGCGTGGGGTTGGGGTTTCCCCGGGAGTCCAGCACAACCAGTGGGGGAACCCCAGCATCCCCCCTTTTCTCAGCAGCCTGCTGGAGGACAAAATGTTGGAAACTGCAATTCTGACCTCTGCCTTATAGTTTCCTGCTGGCTGCCGCAGCTGCCCTTTCTGATGGTGGAACCAGCAGCTGGAGAGGCTCGGAGGGGCCAGGGGAGAGCAAGACCACACAGGCTCCTGGCCCAGAAGCTCATGTCCGAGCCCCGTTTTGCCAAGGAAGGGTCGTCTGATGGCCCCAGCCTCCCGAACCTGTGTCTAAACCACGCTAATGGGCTGGCTCTGGCCAGGGGGTCAGTCCTAATTTCCTGGCTTTTGAAATTACCATCCTTTAAAAAACAAGACAAACAAAAACACACACCCCCCCCCCAAAAACAATCTTAGTGCATTTTGAGGTCTAATGGCTGAAGAACTCAAGAGTAATAAATCTTTAAAAAACCATCGGCTATTTTCTTTTAAAGCCCAGTCATTTTGCAGCTGCTATTTGTTGTTATCAACTTGGGTGGGAACTTAGTCTTTAATTCCTGGATGTTTTGTGGTTTTATTTTTTGAACCCAAGTTCAGAAACTCTCTGGATGATAGCACATGGTATATTAGGTGTGCAAGGCCATTGAAAACTGCACCACAGATTCCTTACTTCCTTCCCTCCTTCTTTCCTTCCTCCAATCAGTGAACACCTGCCGTGATCCCCCCTCCGCTCCCGCCCCCCCATTTCGCCAGTCACTGCAAGTTCTACTCTGCTGGGCCCTGGGGGCAGGAGGAGGTATAGCAGCACTTCGATGGCTCTCTTGTGCTTTCTAGTCACAGAGATCTTGTGAAAATGCAGATTCTGATTAGGTTGGTCGGGAGTGCTCTGAGTCTGCATTTTATCAAAGAGCTCCCAGCCGTGTCAAGGCTGCTGGTCCTCTGAGTAGCAGGGCTTCTCCACTGTGGATGCACATTGCAATCAGCTGGGAGCTGGACCCCATGCTGATGCCTACGCCCCATACCAGGAGACCCCGGCCCAGGGGATTCTCATAACAACTGATATTGTGTACCATGGCTGTATTTTCTGCTGTGGGGGTGTCCCGGTCTTGTGGGGACACACAGTCAGTGTGCAGGGTCAGTGCAGTAGAGAGTGATGGAAAGACCAAGACTAAGTTCTTACTTTGGCTTCACCAGGGCGAGTGAGGTAGGGTCAGGAAAGACTTGGTGGAGAAGGTACATGCTGAGTGCAGTGAGGGGACCCTCTTGCCATGAGAAGCTCATGTACCAAACACCTGTTACGTGCCATCTCTGTGCTAGGTTATTTTTATGCAATGTCCCACTGAAGGCTTAAATAAGTCTGCCTCTGAGGTTATTGGTCCCTGGGGCTGTCAGAGGATCTGAGCCTTAGTGGGGGTCAGGCCCTGTAATGCCTGATCCAGGAAACTGCCAGAGGGACACACACCTGATCAGTACCATGATTCGGTTCATGATTTGCTGCCATGTTGCCTGACATGCCCAGGCTGCCTGGAGCCCTTTCCCTTTTCCTCCTGCAGGGGCTGTACCTTCCAGAGTACTTGCCTTCAGAGTGCTTCCTGCTGTGGCTTACAGCGGGTCCTTGATTTTTCTAATAATGGCAACATTTGCCCCTCAGAGGCACTGAATTACTCCAAGGAGAGAATGTCCATATGTCCTGGCTAAGACGTGTTCAGGTGTAATCCCCGAATGCCCCTTCCACTCCCAGAAATGTCTGTGTTGATGAATGAATAAAGAAGATGTGACGTGTAGATACAATGGACTATTACACAGCCATAAAAAAGAAATTCTGCCATTTGCAATGTTGTGGATGGAACTGGAGGGTATTATGCTAAGCGAAATAAGTCAATCAGCAATTGACATTACTCATATGTGGAATTTAAGAAACAAAACAGAGGAGCATAGGGGAAGGGAAGGAAAAGTAAAATAAGACGAAATCAGAGAGGGAGAAAACCATAAGAGACACTTAATTATAGATAACAAATTGAGGGTTGCTGGATGGGGCTGGATAGATGTGGCAACTGGGTGATGGACATAAGGAGGCACATGATGTAATGAACTCTGGGTATGATATAAGACTCATGAACTGAGGGCGCCTGGGTGGCTCAGTGGGTTAAAGCCTCTGCCTTTGGCTCAGGTCATGATCCCAAGGTCCTGGGATCGAGCACCGCATCAGACTCTCTGCTCCGTGGGTCTCCCCCTGCTTCTGCCTCTCTCTCTGCCTGCCTCTCTGCCTACTTGTGATCTCTGTCTGCCAAATAAATAAATAAAATCTTAAAAAAAAAAAGACTCATGAACTGATCTCTACCTCTGAAACTAATAATACATTATATGTTAATTAAGTTTAAATCTTTTTAAAAAGGGAAGAACAAAAAAGAAAAATAGAAATGTTTGTGTTTGGACAATATGGCCCCTTACAAGGAAGAGACAAGTACCCAGCAGCCGCGGATTCCGCTGAGAGCAATTCTCCTTTACCTGTTTTTTGATTCCAATATAAGCTCTTCTTAGACCTTCATTTTCAGATTTGTGATAGAGAAAAAGATTTTGAGAGATAAAATTCTCTTTATTCTGGGTAAAGCAATTATATGAACACATAATTATAACCAGAACTTGCTCTGGTTTTTGGGAACACAACGGGGAGTGATGGGGACAGAGGTGAGGTGAGCCGAGCACACGCGCCTCCTGACCAAGGTCGTTACTGTCCGGCCAGAGCTCAGGGCTGCCACGCAAGAATGTGGAGCTGCTGTGGTAAGACCTTCCTCTCTCTTTTTGCAGAAAAGCTAGAAGGAAAGACTTTTAAACCTGAAATTTTTTTTTTTTCAACACTGACCATTAATTCAACCATTTTTGAACCAGTGAGTTTATCAAAGAAAATATGTCTGTGAGTCTGAGTCAGTGTGTCGGCTGCCAATGTATACTTCAGGGTTCCTGGGTCAGAGATAGGCTTTTTCCTCACATGGACAAGTTGGACACTGGACTTGGAGTTATGCTGAGCATGGTGTGAAGAGCTGTGGTAGCACCAAAAAATTCTCCACGCTAATCGGTCTTCAATGAACACAACCTGTCAACCTGAGCACAAAGGACGCCGGAAGGCCATCCCAGGACTCATACTGTAGCAAAGACAGGGTTGTGTGGGCTTCTCTCCTGGTGCCCACCAGTCTGGTTCTCATGGTCCTAACAAGCCCTGTCTCCTCGCCCACAGCCTTGTTCTCTGCAGTCGCCTCCATTGGGCAGACAGCTGTCATGACCCCCTTGCTTTCCTACAGTGCATCTTCTGCTAGCAGCCTTGTCCTCTCCAGCCGCACACTTTGCAAGCATGCTGTCACCGGTAGAATCCAGACAAGCATCACAGGCCTCCCTTTCCATCATGGTGGAAGTGGTTCTCAGCGGGGAGAGATTTCTGACTTTAAATGCATCAAAAAATGTGGAAGGAGCTCTCTCCCCAGAAGAGGGCTATAAGAACAGGAGCATGGGTCCGGTCACCTCCCAAGCTCATTTCTGGCTCAGATGTAATGACTGCTGACCCCCAGGGATTAGGAAATCTTGGGATAACAGGACAGTGAGGCTCTGACATGAGTAGGGTCAGACCATGGGTGCTGGTCTTATGCCCAACATGTTCCTCAGTCTCAGGGGCCCACAAGGGCTTGGGGATGCATACTCGTAGCTCAGCTCCAAGCTGAATGCCCAGTGAAGGGGACTCTGGCGAGATCGGCTACAGCCAAAGTGAAATTTGGCACCCCTCTGTCTGGAATGCAAGGATCTCCCGTGGCTATGTGACAGCGGGGAGGGGTGAGGTGGTGGTGCGAGCGCCAGGAGCAGGGTGAAGGGCTTTCATTGGAACGTGGAGCCAGGGACAGGGTTGTTGGAAGAATGGACTTTGTCAGATAGGACACTTCATCACCGCGGGTGTCCTGGCACACCATGTCCCTGAAGGCTTAGCTGGGAAGGCCACTGCAAGGGAGCTGCTGTGTCAGGTGGACGAGGAGGCTGCTGAGGGACCCCTACATGGCCCAGATCACACTGCCCCTTCCTGGGGAGCGCTGGCAGCTGCATGCATCTCCCCAGCCCAGGCATCCCGGCCTCCACCCCAGGGTGGTCTTGGTCCCTCTGAGGGGCGCCCTTGATTCTGGCCCCTCCGCATGAGTGGGTATTTGGTACTTTAAATACGATTGGTATTTAAAGCCAAGTCAGGGTGGAGGTACGGACCAGAACTGTTCCCCAGAGTCCCTCAGCTGTCCCCAGTTTTGAGTCAGAGACACCCTGCCAGGAGCAAGCCCTTTCGGGAACATCTAGCCCACCTGTGCAGCTTTTCTGATGCCCTTTACTCATTCTGCTATTGTTCTAAGCATGAGTTCAGTTTGTTGGCTGTAGCTCGTTATGCTGACTTCTTGTTTTTCTTTGCCGAGTAGCCCTGGAAGAGAAATCTGTGTGTGCGTGTGATCAGAAGAGGCGCCTTGTTTATGTTAACTCCATCATCTCAACAACACCATAGAGTAAGATCAACGTGTCTGTCCCACAGGTAAGGAGGTGGAGAGTCAGGGAAGGCGGGGTGGGGGGTGTGTGGAGTGGGGGTGGGGTGAAAGTCACGTGACCCCAGAACAGCCCATCCTGCTTTGTGCTGCCTGGTGCTGACCCGCAGAGCCCGCACTCTTCCACTGTCCCACCTGACATCCATCCAAGTCCAGGGCACCAGACAGTGTGATCTTAGTTCTGAAGTGTAATCCTGACCTTCCTGCCCACTTAGCTTGCCCTGAATTACACACTGCTGCTGCAGTCCTGACCCTGGGTCTCCTTCCTATGTAAGAAATGGAAATATCCAAGGGAATCCTAATGTGAAGGAAATAGTTCCCGTTGTTTCAGGAAAATAATGGCATGAGGTACCTGGTTCCCTAACCTGTCTTATTCCAGGCTAGAAGGTATGCAACAAAGCAGTGTTATTATTATATGGAATTGTGATGGAAGAGTAATGGAAATTGGCATCTCTGTTCGGGCTCTTTCAGAATTGGATGGGCTCATGAGAATCCTATAATATGAATCCCACTTTCTAGTGGGAGAGCTGTGGCTTACCCAGGACACATAAATGCTGCTTTACTCACTGCCAAGGTGATGACGCGGTAGATGTAATAATACTGAACGTGAAGATTTATGTAGTATAAACACAGACAAATGCAACAATGGGCCAAATGGGTGACCTTGACTTTTCTGGCTCTGCCCTGAAGGGCACCAGTCAATGTCAGCAGGGGCCCCAGAAGATGAGTCTGGGGCGTTCAGAGCCTTGGGCAGCCCAGACAAGGGAAGGTAACTAGCTGCTCACTCAGACTGTGTCCATGGAGGGTTTGGCACCACAATTCTAAGGAAGTAATAAAACCTCATGCATTATTTTATGGTATCTGCAGAGAAACACATGCTCTATCAGAAGGGCTGTGGACTCATCCCATGCTTGCTTTGTCATGAAAGAAACAAAAATACCATGCTTGCTTTGTCATGAAAGAAACAAAAATACTGACACTTCACAATAAAGATAAAAAGCAAAGAGAGAAGGATTAAATCGTGTTTCACTCAAGAGCTTTTTTTTTTTGGAATACCGAGTTCTTGTCTGAAAACAGGAGCCAACAGATCTGGCATTTGCTGGTGGAGTTCAGTTCTTTGGAGAAAAGATCATTTTGGAGACAAAAAAATCATTCTGATGGTACTTAAAATATTTATTTGAATATATTTAAGGGAGACCAAATATATCCAGAAAATTTTAAAAGGGCAAAATTAGGCCTAATTCAGGTTATGGAATACAGATTTGTAAGTCTTACTCATGTCGTGAGTACATTTCCAGCAACTTAACATTTCATATGGTGCCTAATGATTGAGCTGGACCTCTATGGAGCAGGCCTGAAAGCTTGTGACTGAGGTTCCCAACCTGTGTGGCTCTCATTTGCGTAAGATGGAATATTTCATGGCCCTCCTTGGCAGGCTGCTGTGGGCCACCCAAGGGCTCCTGATGTCTGTTCTTCCTAATACTCAGCCATGGCTTACTGGCCACAGTCCCAATTCACCCACCCAGCCCCTTGCGGATGATGTATGAAAAATCGTGAGTAAAAGGGCATGAAAATCAAATTAATTCATTTTCCATTTTCCCCACATTTGTATCTGTCTATCCAGTACTTTTCCTTTTCAAGCCCACTATCTCTTTGAAAGCGAGCTGCATAGTTATGATACGTTCTCTTCATTGTAACCCTGCACTGTGAGTATGTATTCTGCATTAAATAATAAAGGAGATTAATAATTAAATCAAAGTGAAAAACCACTTGTTTCCTGCCTACAGCCCAAGGGACAGATTTCCTGGTCTGGTGCCAATTTATCAATGATGATTAGAGCCTAGGAGGTCGGAGAGGTACAGAGAAGATGGCAACGAGAAAGCAGGCTAATGTGACTATGAATGTACTTATGTACAAATGAAAAAGACGGGATGGTGATAGAAGGTGAGTGAATGCGGAGAAAAGACCAGAGAAACAGGCACAGCAGGTAAAATGCCAATAATTGGAGTTGAAACCTATTGGGGGCTCACCCTACACCAGATTGCATTCTAAATGCTTTAACCTATATTAACTCATTTAGTCATTTCAGAAAAGGCATGAGATGGGTACTGTTTCCCCCATTCTACAGATGAAGAAACTGAGGCACAAGGGAGGGTGAGCCCACTGTCCCAAAGCTGGTGTTTGCATGGATTAAAACCCAGGTGAACTGGCTCTAGAGTCACTCTCCAAGTCTAAGAACAAAAAAAAAAAGAAAATGTCCCAAATGCTCCAATAAAGAGGAATGAGACAAATCTTGTGGGAGAATGAATTAACAGGAAAAGCTAGTGAGAGTAAGAAAAAAATAAAGTCAAAGAATTGAGAGTGAAAGCAGGTCAAGAAACAAAGGTTGGAAAGGAGACAAAGTGAAAGTCCGTGGGGCATCAGAAATGAGTGTCGGGAAGAAGAAAAGAAAGAACAGAGAATGGGATCTATCAAAGGGAGTATGTCACTGGGCATACTACATTGGGTGTACTACAGACTCCTCTCCTTTGCTGTCTTAAATAATCTTCTCCACGCCTGCTCAAGGTAGATGTTCTTATACCCATTTCACAGATGGTAAACTGAAGGTCTGAGAAACTAAGTGCTATGTCCAAGGTCACACAGTTAGTTCATGGCAGATCAGAAAGAATTGGTGTTAATGACAAAATGTCGATGCAAGAAATTAAAGAGTAGCTAAACAAGTGAAGAAATATACTATGTTCGTAGACTGAAAGATTCAATACAGTGAAGATGCCAATTCTCCCCAAACTGAATATTCAGGGTTAACGCGATTCCTATCAAAATCCCACAAGAATTTTTTTTATAGATGTAGAGAAGATTGTTCTAAAATTTCTATTGAAAAGGAAAGAAATTAGAATAGGTGAAACAATTTTGAAAAAGAAAGAAGTAGAAGAAATCAGTCTACTAAATTTTAAAACTTATATAGCTAAGTCTATGTGGTAATGGAGGAGAGATAGACATAGACCAATGGAGCAGAACCCAGAAAAAGACCTTCACAAATACACCCAAGGAGTCTTTGACAAAAGTGCAAAAGGGATTCAATGGGAGAAAGATCGTCTTTTTAACAAATGGCACCAAAGCAATTCAATATCCATAGACCAAAAAAATGAATTTGACTAAGTCTCAAGCCTTATATAAAAATTAACTCAAAATGAATCATGCACTTAAATGTAAATGATACAGCTATACAACATTTATGAGGGGGAAACGTGAGGGAACCTTCAAGATCTTCAAGATCTATGGCAGGCAAAGAATTCTTAGACTTGACACCAAAAACCTCATCCATAAAAGGGGACAGTTGTAAATTGGACCCCATCAAAACTCAAAGTGTATGCTGAAAAAAGACCCTCTTAAGATGGAAAGACAAGCTTCGGAGTAGGAGACAATGTTTGCAAACCACGTATATGACAAGGATTGGTACCTCACATCTTTAAGGAACGCTCAAAATCCAACAGCAAAACAAACAATCTAATTAGAAAATGGGTGTAAGAAATGAAAAGATATTTAGGCAATGGCAGCATACGGAGAGCAAATGGAGAGCATACGAGCACGTGGAGAGAGAGTCAATATCATCAGCCATTAGAGAAATGCAAAACCAGGATGAGATATATTGCATACTTATCTTTCACAATGAAAGATAGTGACAATACCACATATTGGTAAGGATGTAGTGAAAAAGAATCACTCCTGCATTGCTGATAGGAAGGTAAAACAATGTTTCAGTTTCTTAAAGAACTAAACATAGTTACCGTGTGAACCATCGATTGCACTTCTGGGCACTTATCCCAAAGAAATGGAAACTTAAGTTCATGGAAAACCCCCTATACACTTATTTAGAGCAGTTTAAATCATAGAAACCTCAAACTGGATACAACAAGCATGTCCTTCAAGGGGTAAAGGTTGAACAAATTCAACAACCACACCGAAATATCACACACACACACACACACACACACACACACACACCCTTGGATGAATCCCCAGAGAATTATACTGATTGAAAAACCCAAAGGTTATATACCTATGATTCTATTTATATCACATTCTAGAGCTGACAAACTGTAAAAAAGGAGGGCAGATTCATGGCTGCTGGGGGCTAAGGAAGAGGTCGGGCAGGAGGGAAATAGATTTGGCTCTAAAAACAGGGCAACACGAGAGATCCTTGCTGTGATGGAAATGTTTTACTGCATGAACGTTTAAGGGAAAGAATCAGTATATGCACACAGATGGAGGGAAGGACCAGAGCAAGCAGAGGCCAGTCTCAGGGCCTCCTGGGGCTCCCTCCGTGGGCTCCCTTCTCTCTTGGTGCCTCGCTGCTTTTTGGAACCCCCTTGGGAAGCCTTCCCTGGGTCTCCCCGGCCTCCCTTTGGCCCCTCTGCCTCTCTGCGATGGCTCTTCTCTCTGATTCTATAACTTATCCGTGGGCACATCTGCTTTCCTCAGTCAGTCCCCGGAGAGAGCTCCAAGGTCAGGCAGGCAAGGTGTGTAAAGGACCCAATCCCGTAACACAGGTTCGAACACATGGTCTGGTCTGTAGTAGGAGCTCCATTCCCATCTTTCAAGGAATATGTGAGTGATTTTGAGTCCAAGGAAGGGCACTTTCTGAAGTGACTCGGGCACCCTGACTAGGGCTGTGAGGCCTGCATACCTTGCTGTCTGGGATAGCCCAGGGTCGCTGGCTGGGCATAACATTTGTCTGTCAGGGTCTCTTGGACCCAGGCACCGGCAGGATCTGGTATGCCCACTGGACGGCCGCCTTCCTGGAGCAGAGGCAATACCTTCGTCCCTGTGGCTCCTCTGCCTCTCCTCCTGGCCAGACTCTTGAACATCAAGCCCTCAAACCCGCCATCTTGGAAGGGACAGACTCTGAGAGCAAAACGCACAGGACACAGGGTCCCCCAATAGCATTTCTCTGCTGTCGTTCCCCTCACTCCTTTTCCTTTATGAGCAGCAAGAGAGAAGGCAGGACGATGGCATTAGGGCCTCCGTGACATTCAGGTAAGGGGCCTAAAATGTGACAAGAGGACATTTGCGGTGGGTGCACACGTGGGCCTCCACAAATCGACTCACAGGAGAGAGGAAGGAGATTCTGAAAGCTTGTCATGATCTCTCCTCCCCTTCCCCCTTCATGTATCTCCCTTTTGACCCCCTCCTCTGGCCCCTAGCCCCGCTGGCCACCAAATGGGTTGACGAGGAAGTGCTGTGGCCACCTGACAGACTGGTCCCGGGGATTCCTGACCTTTGCCCCTCAGTCCTCTCTGGGCTGGAATTAAAATGGAACTTAGCATTTACACACCAGCCAGGAGCTCCAGGGTCATGTGTTAAAGGTTTGGCTCTGACATTTAACTTAACACAGTTGTTGGCAAGGGCTGCTGCCATCCGGGGCTCTGCGGACTAGAATAGCTCACTTATCAGAATGTCAAGGTAGGAGGAACTAGATAAGCCTGGGGCACTGGCCGGGGCCATGACTCCGGCCCTCGGCAGCCAGGCAGCCAGGGTCTCAGGAAGGGTCTACTGTCCCATCGGGTTTAAAATAATCCCAGAGAAAGCCACCTTCAAGTCTCCTAGAGAAATACATTCAGATATTTTTTTTCAAATGCCACACTGCACATGCTTCTCGTCTTGAGGAAAAACAGAAAAATTCCTCCATGGGCTGACAACTGTCTCCACAAAGCACATCTCATGAAGGACCCTCTCTTGGAAAGGCTGCCAGCTCCCCGTGGCCAGTCTGTAGCTCAGACGCAGTGAAAAGTTGAATCTGAAAATGGCTCCTTTGAACCACCTTGTGAACTCCTCCTTTCTCTCCATGGTATATCCCCAACACCCCCGCCGGCCGCCCCAGCCTTAAAGTTTGAGCAGAATTGCGCAGAAAACGTAAGCTTTGGCGCTCACGCTCCTGAGTGGAAAAGCATTACTCTGCCCAAATGATCCCATTCCAAGGTTTTCCAAAATTATGTACTCCTGCCACATGCTAAGCGATCAAATCAAGGGCCGTGAAACTGATTTAAAAACAAGAAGCAGAAGTAGATATCATTTCCAAGAATGTGAGTGTCGCCTACACCCATGTGTGGCTTGGCCCACAGAAGGCAGTGGGAGCACGGTCCTTCGCAGGGCAGGTGGGAAGTGGGGAGGGGGGGCGGTGCTTGAGTTGTCCCTTCCCTGCTGTGGGGTTAACTTCTGCACAGGTGATTCCAGCAGTGCGAGAGTCTCCGTGTCCCTGGCTGAGAACCTCAGGCAGGCACTGACAGACAGCCCCACGGGGATCTTGCTTGCCGGGGACAGTAGGGCAGAGAGAACATCTGTGACAGAGCCACACTGATGTTTCTGCTGGACCCCCAGTGGAAGAGCTTGGCTCTGCTCACGATGTGCCCGCAGACTCAGGGCGGGGGTACCCATGAGAGACTTCTCCCTGGGGAATCCCAGTAAGCTTTGACTTCATCCTCAGGGAAGAGAGCCGTTTCGGGACAGCCCCAGCCAGCTTGAGGGGCCGGCCCCTTCTCTCTGCTCACAGGTCTGCCTGTCCTCTCTTCCAGGGGCACGGCTTGCTAGTTGGGGCTCACTCATTCTCTCTGTACTGTGGGTGAGCTCCTTTGAGGAGTTTCTTCAGGCGGATGCTGCCTGTGACATGGACCAGAAGGTGACAGTGGCTTTTGGAGAGGACGGGAGAAGTCTGTGTGAGTGGTCCCCTGTCAGTCACCGAGCTAGAGAGGCTATCTGGAACATGCCTGGGGGGACCTAGGGAGCACTGTCTTTCCCTGGAATGTGCAGACGAGCTCCCTACATGGCGTTGCCCCTTTCGGTGGCAGCCCTGGTGCTGTCTGGATCATTTAGGCTGTTGTGATAATTTATTATCAACCTCATAATTAGTAAACGGAACCCAACTAGTAATGAACACTTAATAAACGCTACAACACATTCCTTCCAGGGTAAAAGAAGGTTGTCTTTTTCTATCCTTAGGCTGTAAGTCTCTCCTCTCTGAACTTAGTTTCAGATTGTTTGGGTCCAAGGTAGTATAGGGGGTGGGATGAGGTGAAGAGGACGCTGGGAGGAAGGCGGGAAAGCAGTGGATGGAAGAAGCAGCAAACCCATCACACACACCGAACGCCTACGATCACACAGTCAGCATTCAATAAATGACCATTTCTTTGTATTATTGCCAAAAAGCAGAGTGAGGCCATCTCGAGGCAGATCAATAGTTTAAAATCCCAGGCAGTACGACCAAGCTTTTCGCGTCAGAGCCCAACCAAGGGCCTCTCCCTCTACTTCCCACGCCATCCACCCTGCTTGGTCCTTCCACCAGATTCTAGGGTGCCCCAGGATCTCATCCAGCCAGCTGATGGGATTTACACCCGGCTTGGAGGAAAAGACACAGATTTGGGAAGGTCAGTGCCTTTCAGGGTTAGTGTTTAATAGGGAAAAAAGTCTGGCTTTGAAGTCAGAGGACAAGGGTTTAGAGGATGGCGCTCTGCCGCGGCTCCTGCTCTCAACTCTAGCTGCGGTCTCATCTGTAAAGCCGGTGAATGACCTCCGCCCCACAGGACTGGTGTCCAGATGAACTCATACGACCGTGTCTGGCTCAGTTCTTGGTTCCATAAATATTAGCTGTTTTTCACTGCTTCTCTCCCACATGGAAAAGTGTTTTGTGGACCAGAGAGCCCGAGGGGGGGGGGGGAGTAAGTTTTGGAGTCAGACCCAGGTGAGAATTTCTCTTGTAAGCTGTGTACCTCCCAAAAGTTACACAGCCTCACCAAGGGGCTGTTGCTCAGCTGTAGGAAAAGGATGCAAAATCTGTTTCATTAAAAGGATCAAGAGAGAGCAAAGCACTTGGCACATTCTGACATGTGCCTGTTGATCTTCTGGTGGTGGAAAGGGGCTCTGGGAATAGTGCTGGGCTCACCTTACCTGACCTGATGTTTAGGCCAGACCCTGGAAATTTGGGGGGCCAGACCCCGGTCCCATTGCCATGAGGCTTCTCCCCAGTCCTGGAAGAAGGAGGGACAGCACTGTTTGATGGAAAGCGGAGATGGTTCTCCAGGGAGACACAGGGGTTTGGGAGAAGGGAAATAACGATGGCCTTCCCTATCCCCGTCCCTGCCTTTGCAGCCAGGACTCCTGGCCTTTCTGAACAGTTGGAAAGATGTTTAAAAAGAGATAGGGAGGCATGCAGGAAGTGACCAGGCAGCAAGGAGGGCAGAAATAGCAAAGGCCATGTTTCCAATTTGGCCAGACTTAAAAGAAAGCAAGAGTAAGCTGAGGGTCAGAGGCTCGGAGGGAGCTCCCCAGCCCTCTGCACCCCCCATCTGAAAGCAGAGCTGCTACCTGGGGGAAAGGTGCCTCCCACTCCCTACTGCCTTGGCCTCTCAGAGCAGGCAGGGGGCATTCAAGATCTCCTGGGGGGGGGGTGCACCCCAGCTCTGGTACCAGCACAGCATGTTTTTAGCCCTCTGAAGGCTGAACTCCCAGTGCCCAGGACACCTGTGGGCTCTGGGGAGCTCGGATTTCCCAGCTGGATGGTTGGACTTTAAACCTGCTACAGTGGTCTTAAATTAGATAAATAAGTAAGTAAGTAAATAAATAAATAAATAATAAAATTAACCCGCCCTAAGCCCTTCGCTGTCCCCATGGGCTCCCAAAGTGACCGGTGCTTGGCAAAGCTAACCGCCAGGAGCAAGGGGCACTTTGGGAGTGCACACCCTGCCTTCCAAAACAGTGAGCTGGAGAGAAAAGGAAGAAGGAAAAGAAGACAACTTACTTGTTGAGATCAGAGCTTCCGAGTCCCACTGATGCTAACTTCTGGAGCTCCCTTAGAGGCAGTGCGGGGGCCGCTCAGGGCCCTTGAGGGGACTCCCCCACCCCAACCATTACCACAGCCTCGGACTCTGCCTGGAGCTCCTCCCTGTCGTGGGGTCCTGCTGCGGGAGGCTCCTAAGGCATCCTGTCCCTTCCCTAGCCAGCCCCTCAGTCACTCCCTTCCTCCGGCAGCGGGAGGCTCTGCTCACGCTCGCACTCTCCCTCGCTCTCCCTCTCTCTCCCTCGCTCTCCCCCTCCTCCCCTCCGCCCGCTTCTCTCTCCCGGCTGTCTTCCCCTCCGGCCCCAGTACAAAGGACTCTCCCTGTAATAATGTGTAATAACCCACTTAAAGGGCTCAGGGTAGAGGCGGGAGGGGCAGGGGCGGGGCGGGGGAGGGGAGGCGGGCGGTCCCGGACTCCGCAGGTTCTGAATGAATAGGGTCCCGGTGGGCGGGGGGAGAGAGGACCTGAGAAGAGGGGCAGGAGGCCCTCCGCCCGCCTCGCGCCCCGTCCGTGCTACACCTGCCTGGGCTGGTGGTACTGGGGGTGTTTCTGGCCTTGCAGAGGCCAAGGACAGAGATGTGTGCCAGGGTACGTGTGCGCGTGTGAACGTGCACCTGTGTCCGCGTGAGCGCCCCCGTGTTTCGTGGGTGCGGTGGAGTAGATAGAAAGAAGGAAGAAACTGGAAGGCAGAAATTTGGACGGGCTGCTCAGTCACTCTGCCGTGCCCTGCCCCCACCCCCACCCCGGGTCTCGGGGTCCCTGGGGTCTGGTCGGAGACAGACCTGGTCTGAAGCTCCCAGGGCTCTCCACTCACCCCTTAAATGTCCTCTCCAGGGGCACGTGACCCTTGGCTGGGTAGGAAGAGCAGGAAATGCTCCCCCCCCCCCCCCCCACTGCTCAAAGAAGTCTCCCAGGGAAGGAGAGCCACTGCCCCAGTGCCTACCTAGGCTGAGTAGAGTAGAGCATCTGCCTTCCCTTTTGGGTGCTTCCCTCCCTGCCTGGAGGAGAGATGATTGCATGCATTTATTCCTTAGTTTGTGGAAGTTGCTGGAAAGGCAGCTGCAGATGGGGCTCCCCCTGCAGAGAAAAGCCTGCTGCCTGGGAAGGGGCCTGCAAGCTTCTCAGCGGACCCTTGCTCTAGGTCCTGAGGGCCTCCTCTCTCCCCGCAGGCCCACCCCATCAATGTTTGAGGTCGATGTGCGTGATACCATAGACTCTGCCAAGACAGTGACTGTGACTATCCTGTTCTCCGCTGTGTCCCCAGCACCTAGCACAAGTGCTTGATGAATACTTATCAAGTGAACATTGTCAGCAGCAGGAAGACTGGTTTACTAAATCACAAGAAGACAAAGTGTTGTCCCTGGGACTAGGGTGCCCCAGCCTAGCCTTTCAGTGAGCACAGCAACATGGCGGCGTCCCAGAAGCTTGGTCTCCTGATGGCCACCCCAGGGCTCCTGTTGCCATGCCACACAGCACAGCATGCACACAGCCCACTACCCAGGGTTAGAGCACAGAGGGTCCCCCTCCTCTTCCTCCATAGAGGGGTCAAGTCCTTCAGTGTGGCTGCAATCAGTCTTGACTAAGTAGGAAATCTCTAAGTCCCCTTATGAGATTTAGCTTGTCTCCCTGCTCATCCATTACATGTTGATCTAATGGTTTAACATTCTGAGAAGAAAGTTCTTAATTCCTTAATTTCCAAGCTCTTGGGAGAAGAGCCTCCACTGTGTAGCTCTGTGGTCTGAATGACATCCATTATATGAATTTTCTGAGCCTATGAGGTGCTTTGTCCTGGGGCAGCCATTGCTTTGGGTTTCCATATAAAAACCCTGGGATTTCTTCTGCCAAACTGGGGAGGTGGCTGACTTTGAAGCAAAATGTACAGTGGTCTGGGAAATATTTTGTAAATATTTCACAGTAATGGGAACTTGGACCAGGAGACAGAAAACCTGCGTCCGGTTCTCAACCCAGATCTGAAAAATGAGAAATATGGGCATTTTCAACTTGACTGGATTTTGCAAATTGGGGTGAACCTTAACCTTTCCATACACCTAAGTCTTCCAGAGAGCACAGACAACATTTGAGGAACAGAGACACAACTCAAGGACCGCTCAAGGGGATGGGCAGATTCTGGGGGCATCTTTCAGTGTCTGCAAGTTGATGAGGGGATGCTTGAAAGCGCTGAGAATTTGGGGGTGTCATCACTGAATTAGAGTCCAGAGCCACTGCCCCTGTCCAGCTCCCTCGATTCTCTTACCTGAGGGAGAGATGAATCACAATAGAAGTTTTCTTTTTTGAATGTGACACACAGGAAATTATTTTTTTTCCTATTTATAGAAATTCCATTTGCATTTATGAGACTGGTAATGTCTCATAAATATTTCCTGCCAGATAAAATATTAATTAAAAGAGTTTGATGAGTTATACTCTGAAGTCCTAAAGAAAACTCTTCTAAGACAAATATTTGAAGTCTTTTTTCTCATGTCAGGAGGATTCCTTATACATTATTTGCGTATGTTAATAAGTCAACCTATCAACAACAGAGATGTGTCAATTAATGAATATTAACTTGCCATATTTAAGAGTTGAAAAAAGTATGAGAGTAGTATAATAGATAACCTTGAAGATGCCACACAGTTGAAAAAACAAAACACAACGTTAACCTCATTTGTGAAATCATCCCGTATTAGGTCCCTTTTCCTCAAGAGACTATCAATAGCCTGAGTCTGGTGTTTTTTTTCCTCCCAATTTCTTTATGCTAGCACCACAGACGCACACCCATTCAATCAGTGAATATTAACCCTATATCAGGATTTTTGCTCTCACAAACTCTTTTGTTTGACGAAAGCCTACTACGTTTGAGACTTTGATATGTACTATGAGAAAAACAGAGAAGTATAATGGCAGTTTTGATCTACAGTGCCTATCAATTTAATTGGGAAGGTCAGCCTATGTGCGGGAAAAGTTAGCAGACAAATTAACAACTTGGGCTTTTACTTCATAGGTGCTAATTGCTGGGATGATGGTGTAGGAGAGATGGTAAAGCTGACACAGCTTGGAGAGGAGGCTCTGGGGGCTGACATCTGGCTACAGGCAGAAGAGGCATGTGATGGGAGCCCTGAAGTAAGACTAGGTTTTGAATAGGAGGCAATAGGGTCTGTATGCAAAAAAGGTGTGGGGAGGCAAGGCTCCCCTGTGTTGGGGACCTGAAGGGAGGGATTGGAGCTGGGGGAAATGGCAGGTAAATTGTGAGGAAGGGATAGTGACAGTGACTATAATTAATTGAGTGTCTATTATGTCCTCAGCCCAGCTAAGTGCTCCACATCGATGAGAATTTTACTCTTAGCACCTCACAAGAAAGATCGTACTACCACCATTTCTCAGATGAGGAAACTGAGGTACGGACAGATACAGTGTCCTCCATGGCACAGTCGTGAATAGTGATTTTCATGACCCAGTTTTGTTAGATTCCAAAACCAGATTCCTGACAGTTACAAGTGAATTGAATTGTGCCCCCCCCATTCCCCAGATTCATTTGTTGAAGCCTTAACCCCAAGTATGTTAGAAGGTGATTGTATATTTAGACATAGTGTTTTAAAGCGATTATTAAGTTAAAATGAAGCGGTTAGTTTAGGTCCTGATCCAATCTGACTGGTGTCTTTATATGAGAAGGAGATTGGAATGCACAGAGAGACACGGGGAGGTGGGGGGTGGGCAGGGTGAGGGGGTGGCGTTCACACAGAGCCAAGGCCATGTGAAGATGCAGAGAGAAGACAGCTATCTACAAGCCAAGGAGAGAGGCCTCAGGAGAAACCAGCCCTCCTGACACCTTGATCTTGGACTTCCAGCCTCCAGAACGGTGGGAAGTAAATTTGCTGTGTAAGCTACTCAGTGTGTTCAGTGTTCTGTTCCGATGGTCCGAACACACCCATGAGAAAACCATGCTGGAGGAGACTGCTTCTAGGAAGGGCCTTGCATCCCAGGCCATTGAACGTCCACTTTACTCTGCAGAAGAGAGAGACTGTTGGAGATTCCTGAGCTGGGGAGAGGTACGGAAGTCATTTTCATGGAGAGTTTCCTAGAGGCGTTTTGTGCACTATCCACCCATTTAGTCGTTTCTGTGAGTTACTCCCGAGCGCCTAGGTTGTGACTCAAGCAGCTGCAGAGTCCATAATTGTGTGGTTCACCTCTTCCCAGGGCTCAGCACAGTACTGGTATGTGGTAGATGATAAATAAATACTTGCCAAAGGAGAAAAAAGTGATGGGCTAGGTTTTGGCAATGGAAAAAAGTGGCAAGACAAACAGTGTGTCTTCGAGGAGCTTATAGTCTGGGGAGGACACCAGTCACCAGTCAGTAACTAATTCCACAACTGTTTGGTTTCAGTGCAGAGAGCTTAAGCAGCGCCATCCCATAGAACTTCTGCAATGAAGGAAATGCTCTCCAGTCTGTTCCCTCTACTGAGGCGTGCGTGGCTCTTGAACATGTGAAATGTGGCCACTGCGAAAAAGAAACAGAATTTTACTTGTTATTTATTTTTTGTTTTTTAAAAAGATTTTACTTCTTTGGGGCGGGGGGAGAAGCAAACTCCCCACTGAGCAGAGAGCCCTCTGTGGGACTCGATCCCAGGACCCTGAGATCATGACCTGAGCTGAAGGCAGATGCTTAACCCAACTGAGCCATCCGGGTGCCCAGGAAACAGAATTTTAAATCTCATTTTACTTCTTTTAAATAGGCACAGAAGTGGGTGGCCACGAGATCGCCCAGGCTAGGATCCAGGGAGGGCAGTCTGGGCTATGCGATGGTGCTGGCCTGAGGTGACGACAAAGATGGGGGCAGAGAGACCCTCACTGGTAGTGTGAGAGACTGGTAGTGTGCTCAGGGGCCAGCGGTATGAGCACTGCTCCTGAGACACTGTCAGAAATACTGACTTCCAGGCTCCACCCAATCCTGCTTCATTTTAACAAAACCCCAAGGGACACCTATGCACACGGAGGCTGGTGAGAGAACACAGGGTAGAAAACACAGATGAGGAAGACTAAGCAGACCCAGTGCCTGGCAGAGGCTGGGAAACAGGGAGAAGAGGAAGGGACCTCGGTCGCTCCTCCCTGAGCCGTGCCCCTTCCCCGCCCCTCCACTAAAGCCCTGATCACGGGGTACTGGGAGCTGCTTACCGGTCTCTCCCCTCTACCTACAATCTACATGTTATCTTGAGGGTGGGGACACAGGTTTTTAAAATCCTTGCATTCCCCGTGTCTGGCATCATGCCTTTTATTCAGCAAATGTTTGCTGAATGCATGCATGCCTCGTGATGGGAATCTGGAAATCAGAAGGAGCAGGTGGCTGGGACAGGAGACACACACTTCGATTGTAGATGCAGCGCGCTGCCTCCAGGCTGGACGAGCCTCTTAAATGGGGTTGTCTGAGAAGAGGGAGGAACGGATGCTGGAGTTGAGGAGGGCATCTGGGACATCAGCGGAGGGACTGCCATCTGCAGGGAAAAGAAGACTGGAACTCCCAGGCTAGTTTACCTATCTGGAAGACGGTGAAGAGGGAGAGGAGAAGAGGTCAGAACTGGGGGCCATGCTCGCATCTGGGGTGAGGGAGAAGGAGGAGGAGGAGGAGGACCCGGAACAGGACAGAATGGCTGGAGGGGAGCTCTGCTGAGGTGGGGGGGTGGAGAGTGAAGGGTTGAGGCGGCACCCTGCAGAAGGATGAGGGACAAGAAAACATTGTGGTCAGTGTCCCAGCTTCATTCACTAATAAAATATTTCCTTGAAAGACTTCTTTCAGAAAGACATGGGCTCAGTGGGGGTGGAGGCTAAGAAATGTGTCCCCACAGTTCCCGCTACCTGCGGATCCAGGAGTCAAGGGAAACAAAACCGAGGGGAAAAACTGCATTGATCAGGTTATCAAGAAGTCATTAATAAATGCAGGATGTATTAAATAAGCCTCTCTTCATGCCTGATTTCCATGCCTGCATCTCTGCTTCCAGAGTCGATAAGCATCCCACCTGTCACTGGGGACCCCAAATCCATTTTCCATAGAATCTCTTTGGTTTCTGACGTCAGTACCCAGTGTAGCTTGGGCTTTCCTAAGACAAGCTTGCCGTTCCTGAACGTCCTCTTCTTCACGAGTCCAGGCCGGGTGCCCAAGAGAGACATTTGCCACAGTTGGCTGCACAGTTGTAACATCTGTGCTCCTAGAAGGTGGGGCACGCCACAGCCAGACGACTCTGCATTTTGTCCCCAGCGTTCAGTTTTCAGTTACGGCACCACTGAGGGCAGATGATTTTTTCTTCCCTGTCCGTGAAGAGAGATGACATTTGAAGATGGAAAACAACAACAACAACAACAACAACACACAGCTTTAATTCTTTCCTAACTTTATTGATAAAATCTCATTCTGCTTTACCGAAAATTCCATAGAAATGCTTGACCAGCAGGCCCTGCCTGCCCAGGCCGGTTCCACAAGTGGCCAAGAGCACCACCTAGTGGTTGAAAGAGATTTCTCACGCGGTGGAACAACGAGTCCTTGGTTCATTTTTATCTTTGGTTTTTGTTTCATTAAAGTCATATATACACATTTGAAGCATCAAATGTCCCAAAATGTACTGGGTAGTTTGATAGGAAAACAGCCAGGCCTCCTCCTCCCCCATCTCCCAACCTCCAGACGCTCCTACTTTCATCTCTGCCATGTTTTCCCTGTTGTTTTAACCGCACATCTCTTAATGACACACCTGCAGTAATGCTTCTAGATGCTTCTGTTGTAGAGACTCTCTAACTTCCCACCACCAAAGATGAACTTCCCAGCAGTGTAGCTGGAACTTAGCTCCCCTCCCCCACCACTCCTACCACTTATAAGCTCCGTTCCCCTTTCCTCTTACCCCCAGTGGGATTTTGTCAGAATTCCTATCAGATAGTCTGTTGTAATACTAGTATGTCTATAAAATTTGGATGGAGCATAGCTGATCTCTGTGGCTGACCAGACTACTTTTTCTGTCCTGCACAACTTCTGGGTTTTCCTGGAATCCCCAAGTCTCTTGGTTTTGTTTGTTTTAGTTGCCTTTGCTCTTATCAACAACTCCAACAAAACATTTCCACCTAGGATTTCAAGCTCTTAAGATGTCCAAGAAAAAAAAAAATTAATTAAAAAAAATGTCTGGGTATAGCTGGTGTTTTGTTGATTTCATCTCTTGGGGAAATCTGCTCCGGAGCTTTCTGCTGCCTTTGGTCTGCATGGATTACCCTCTCTGCTGGGCACATGGCTGGCCTCCTGGCATGTCTTGTCCCCTCCCCTCTCTCTTACTGCCTCCCGTTTCCTGAGTCTCCTCTGTGCTTCTTTCTTGGTTCATTCCCTCACTTTGGAGCAACATGTTCTATGGTTCTTTTCTGGGAAAGACAGCATGTGAGGTCAACTTTTTTTTTTGAGACTTTGCATATCTGAAATATCCCTGTTCTACCAGATTGACACCTTGGGCAGGTACGGTGTTCTAAACCAGAGACCACTCTCCTTCTGAACATTACAGAGATGTCTTAATTTTTCTCCCATTTTTTGATGATTTTGAAATGTCCAAAGCTTTCATTTCTGATCCTTTTATATGTCCACTTTTTCTTTCTGAAAATGAGCCAGATCTTCTCTTATCATGTTCTGAATTGTCCCAATGATGTGGGACTATCTATCCATCTTGTTGCTTGTTAGGTAGACTGATCTATCATTGCCTTCCATTCTGGGAGATTTTCTGGCAATGCTTCTTCCTGTTTTCTCCATTCTCTCATTCCGAAATTCCTGTCACATAGATGTTAGACCTCGAAAACCTCTCATTTTCTTATCTTTTCTCTCCTAATTTCATCTCTTCGTGGTTTTGCTCCATGTCCTGGGAGACTTCCTCAACTTTTTCTTTCAAACTTTCTGTTAATATTTTGGGTTTTGCTACTGTATTTTAATTTCCAAGAGACCCATTTTTATTCTCTTAAGGTTCATTTTGGAGGGGTAGCATTCTTTTTACTTGCTTTCTTCTTCCTGCCCAGTCCCTATTTCTGCTAAAAGGCTTTTGCACGTCCATTTATTTTAGCTCCTCAGCTATTGGCTATTGGGTAACCTGCTAAGAGAAAGTTCTAGATCAGAGGATGGGGTTAACAAACTCTGGCCAGGCCATTTCATTGCAAGAACCCCGACTCCAGTTTTGTCCTTGGTGGGGGGGGTAGTCAGATTTTTCAGGAGCAGCTGTTTCAGTCTCCTGCTTAGAGGGTCAGATCCTGACTGCCGGTCTCTGAAATCAAACTGGGGGAGAGAATTGGGGACCATCTACTATGAATATGTTTTCTTGGTTCTTTTTTCAGGGCATGATAAACTCATCCTTAATGGTGCTCTGTGTCCCTCTGTCCAGGGGCTCTTCATTTTACCATCTCCAGGAATGACTCTCCAGACCTGTGTAAGGGAGGACCAGGTGAACTTCTTTTCAGCCTGGGCCAGGGAGGGAATCTGGAAGTCTAACTACTATCCTTCCTAAACAGACTCAACGAATCTTCCTTTTTTTGAGCAGCTTTGTTCACCTCGCACCCCAATATCTAGAGGTAGACCAGTGTTTATGTGCAAATTTGCTGGTTTCTGGTTTGTTCCTGCACAAGCAAAGAACACATCTGTTTTCTGGTTTTCAAAAATATTGTTATTTCTGTGACTGGTCCAGCTATTCTTACCCTTGAATGTTAATGTTTTTCCTAATGCTGTTATTTTATTGGGATTTCAGATGACAGCAAAAATAGGAGCATTACTTTATGGGGCACCTGGGAGGCTCAGTCATTAAGTGTCTTCCTTCAGCTCAGGTCGTGATCCCAGGGTCCTGGGGTCAAGCCCTGCGTCGGGCTCCCTGCTCGGCAGGAAGCCTGCTTCTCCTTCTCCCACTTCCCCTGCTCATATTCCTTCTCTTGTCATCTCTCTCTCTGTCAAATAAATAAATAAAATCTTTAAAAATATTTTAAAAAAATCTTTTTTAAAAAAGTAGAAGCATTTCTTTAATTCACCCTCTTTATACTCAAGTCATCCATTCATTTTTAATCATCCATTCTACAGACATTTGCTGACCCCTTGCTGGGCCATAGGCTCTGTGCCAGGCTCTGGATGGGCTGTGATGAATGAGGCTCTATCCTCTACCTGCAGAGAGGCCTACCCTCACGGTAGCAAATAAATAATAAATAGTTAAACAAGCTTATAGAGTGAGAGCACACAGCTAATGGTGATGGCTGGGTGTCTCCTATGAGGCCAAGTCTCCCTGGAGGAGGACAGGTCTTTGTCTACCAAGAGACCGGAAGGGTGACAGAGCTTAGCACATTTGCCAAGGTCCTTACAAATTCAGTCACCTGATTTCAAGCACAGCCATCTCCCAAGAGTGCCCATGAAAATCTAGCCTCCTAATATCTAGACAAAAATGCTAACTGATTAATTCACAGTGAGTGCCTACCTGTGCTGGGAACTAGAGCTCATGTGACGACCTGGTCAATGCATTGCTCCCTACAAGGGGAGACCTAAATGGGAAGTCATATCATGATTGGAACATTGTTAGGTGACCCTGGAATCTAGCAAAAGGCTTTAGTTGCAGATAGATTGGGTGGTTATTAGTCTTGGCTATTGAACAAGAAGGAAGGTCATAGTCAATGAACTGGAATATTGAAGTCTGCTGAAGGAGCTTCGCCCTTCTTTAGAAAGTGCCAGATTCACAGGGCACCCAGGGGTGTCATTTTCTTTACATACATCGGTTTGCATGAAGACCCAAAGGGGTTGGGCTTTGTCTAGAGAAGGTTCAGACTCTCCTCCCTGAATTCCAACCCCCCCAACCCCAGTGCACAGTTGCTCCATCCTCTCTCTGACACTCCCGCAATATTGAGGCATTTGTTGGGTCATGGGACATGGTCACTTACTAGATGGTGGGTTCTACATGAGCTGCCCTAAAACTGGCTGATGGTGAGCACGCCTGCTAGGGGATTGAAAAATCATAGGAAGTGTCTGTTGACCTCTAGAGGGTCACAGAAAAAGACTACCCTGCCTCCTTTTATAGTAACATTAGATAATACTGGGCCATTGTTCCAGAGAACAGGCTTCCCCTTATCTCAGGAGAACCTGATGATCATTTTCCCCAGTGTCCTTTGGTAAAGGAAGAAACCAAGCCCCAAAGCAGTTGGTGAGAGGGCCTGGAAGGGCTCTTGCTCCTCTGCTAAGATCTGCAGGCCACAATGGGGGTGGGTACAGGGATGGGCACTCATGGCCTCTGCCTAAGGAGCCAAGGAAGATGGGTGAGGTCAGGAGGAAAGGGGCAGGGTTGCACAAATAAAGGTGCAGAACCAGAATTGCCTGTGCCCATATCATTTTTGTTCCAGGACACCAGGGAAGCTCAGATAATGAGGACAAGAACATTGACCTGACTCAGGGTCATGAGACCAGGGTCATCACTCACCCTTCTCTGCAGTTACTCTCCCTTGTTTAAATGACAGCATAACATCATGGTCACAAGAGTGTTTTGCAAAGGACAAGACAGATAAAGGGAAGTTATCATGATGATCATTTTATAAAGCAATGCCAAGAGCCTTTTGGAGAAGAGAGTTCATTGCTGGGATTCTTTTGCCTGAGGGTAGAACAGTCCTACATCATATACTACCTGAACCTAGTTCAGGCTCTACTGGTATTTTCCAATCTCCAGTCTCCAAAGAGCATCCCAGACACCCTCCACCCCCATTTCCACAGCCCCTGCTGTCTCCAGGGCCATCGAAGACAGCTGTTTCCATCCTCACGTCCCAGTTGGGGACAGCATGGCTTGGCCATGCGTTGGTAGAGGACTTAGAACTAAAACCAGGATCTCCTAATCCTTGGTTATATTTGATCTTAGTATTACATATGATGATGATTAAGAATAAGAATAAGAATAAGAATAAGAATAGTAAGCTATGTTGATATGGAACTTAGCAATAACAAGGAATTACACACAATGTGGGGTAAGGCTATTATAATTTGTCCCATTTTCAAATGAAGAAGCTGAGACTCAGCGGTTACATAACATCATACTGCTATGAAGCAACAAAGGCAGACCTAAACTCAGACTTCCTGACTCTGAGTTCAGTGTTCTTTCTACTACCCATGTTCCCTGAGGCTGTCACCCTGAAATTTGGGGCCCATATTCTAAAGCACATTTCCTCCCCTTGAATGAGATCCTCATTACCTACACCCAAAGTCACAGTGGGGCCCAAGAAACATCAGGGACCTGGCTGGAAGGCCAGTGAGACCCACCCTATGGAGTCCAGGTTCTTAGATATTCTGTGAGGGCCCGGGGTTCATGGTCCTATATTCACCGTGGGCACTGAAGACTGATCCATGACATTAGTTGCTGGTAGATCTTTGAGCAACAGTGGTGATGGCAGGGCTGGTCTCCACGTAGGAAAACACTATTTACATCAGCTACCGTGGTGGAAAAGGCATCCACTTCAAGGTCACTGCACTGGCCCAGGATACTTGTGCTTTGTCATCGCTGAAGTTGGTAATTTCCAGAGCCAGGGTTTGTGTGCCTGAGTTCAGATGCTGACCTTCATAACTATGTGAGCCTGGGAATAGTGCTGTCAGGTATCTGCACCAGGGGAATTCGTTCCCTACTCAACCCTTTCCTCTTCCCCTGAGCATTCAGTGAGCACAGAAGTGGCCGGCTGAGAATGTATGAACAGATTTATACTGACTTCCGATTTTAAGGGGACACGTGTGAGCAACCAAGACTCAAGAACAAAGTGTCTGAGACACTTCCAGTGAGAAACCCTGGAAAAGCAAACACCAGTGTTGCTGCAACACAGAAACCCTTCCCTCCAGCTTTCCCAATGTTTCTGGCATGATTCTGGCCCTCTGCCTCTCTGTGACCCATCCCAGACCTGCTCCCCAAACAGACCAGTATAAAAGACAAGGCTATCCACCATACCTCCCTTCTGTGGTCAGCTGCTCTGGCTTGAACCTCAAGCTCTGTAGGGCTCTGGAAGGTTCGTATGTCTGAGGGAGTGGTGAGGGTGGTCCTCCAGGAGTCTACTGGCTGCCACGGGGCTGGTAGCCCTGAGGAATGAACACTGGCAGGACTAGGTCACCAACTAGCCACCCTTGGTCTTCAGAGTGGAGGCATGACCATGAGCTCTGTTGAGGGTGGGGCACTTGGTGTTGTCCTTAGCTCAGGCCCCATGGATGTGTGTCTTGGTCCTGGCACAGCTCTCTTGGTAATTTTCCATTAAAGAGAAACCCCCCACCCCCTCCCCTAAAACTGGAAAGTGCCTTCTCGGCTCACTTTGCCACAGCGTGTGTGTCATGGAAGGCCCTAGTGGAAGGAAGGCATGGAGCGCGCTCTGGAGATGACGTCACTGGTAGGGGGGCAGGGCTGCGGCAGAAGGAAAACTAGAGGATGCCACACACAGCTTGTATCTGATCTTGAGCACACCAGCTGGCGGGTCCTGGAAGCTTTCTTTTGGAGGGTGGTCATGCTTTGGAGGGGAGCAGGCTTCCTACATTAGCAGGTTGTACAAGGCAAAGGAAAGAGGAGACTCAGTTTGAATCATTCATTCATTCTTTGGACAAGATACCAAGCTCTGTAGCTTTGGAGTTGAGGAACCCTGGAGGATGCAATGATGACTCAGGTCAAGACCCTGTTTCCTGGGAATGTTGTGTCAGTAAGGGAGAGAGGACTGTGCTTGCAGATAAAAGTGTGCCCCCCCCCCCAAAAGAAGTACCAGCCAGGGACAACAAGAGGTAGGGGAGAAAGACACATCTGCTGAGTGGAGGTCTAAGATTCTTCTTCTTCTTTCTCCTCCTCCTCCTCCTTCTTCTTCTTCCTTCTTCTTCTTTCTTGTTCTTCTTCCTCCTCCTCCTTCTTCTTCTTCAAGAGTTTATTTATTTATTTGAGAGAAAGAGAGAAAGCATGAAAAGGGAGTAGGTCAGAGGGAGAAGCAGATTCCCATCCAAGCAGGGAGCCTGATGTGGGACTCGACCCCAGGATTCCAGGATCATGACCTGAGCTAAAGGCAGTCACTTAACCAACTGAGCCACCCAGGCGCCCAGTCTGAGATTCTTCTTGAAAAGTGTGGGGAGGTGGTCTTCTGGAGGCTGCTGCATCTGCTCTCTTCACTGGGGGAAGAGGACAAGCGAGTGGTGAAACTGAGTCTTCAGAATGCAAAGCAGGATTTCTGTGGCGCGGCTGCCCTGGGGGCTCCTGGGCCGTCTCCCTGCCCAATTTGTATTCGTCTCTTCCATCCACCAGACATCCTCTCAGTCCAAGGGCTAAGATGACCCATATAGATTTCATCCTTTCCCAAGGTTGTATTTTTATATACATTTATATATATATATTATACATTTTATACATATATATTTTATACATTATTCTTATATATATTTATATAATATTTATATTTTATATATTGATTTTTATGTATGTTTACATATAGTAAACTGCCCACGTTTTTGTCTGTCTTTGTTTTGCGGGAGTTCTCAGATTACCAAAAAACAGAATGAAAAGCAACAACACCCAAATGTTTCAAAAAGAAAAGAAATGTAAAAGAAATTAAAAAAAAAAAAAAAGAGGAAACTCTATAACCCAGATGTGTAACTTCACTGTCAAACTCAGGGTGCTCTGCCAGGCACTAGGGAAAAACTTTTTCGTTCCTCCTTGAGGTTTGCCAAGTTCCCTTGTTAGTTCCCGGAGGCTCAAAACCCACAAAGGATATTGAGGGAATATTTTGTCTTTGTAATTTGCTTAATATTTATGCCTCCATAGCACAGTCTAGTTAGGATCTTGGATTTGAGTCCTGGTTCCTTTGCTTATCATCTGTGTGGTCAGCTGAGGCCAGGCAGGGGCCATATGGTTTATTTAGCATTTGTGAATGAAACAAAACAAAAAAGTCACCTCTAGCTCAAGGCCAATCACCCTATGAGTTCTAAGGGGGTATTAATAAGAGCATAATATCTAGAATGAAGGAGGTGATGGTCCATTCCACTTGGGCTGGTTGGAGTGTACCTCTGGAATCCTGGGGTCCCAGGGCCATGTTTTTGAGAAAACTATAGGCAGGCAGGAGTGTTTACATGGATTTCATAGATAGGAGAAAGTGTGGGAAATGTGGGCAGGCCAGATTCCCTTTCAGTGCGTGGGGGGTGGGGCGGTTTGTCAATCTGTGAACTTCTCTTTCCATTCTAAGAAGGAAGCTGCCTGGCAAGATGGGGGTATGACATTTTTCAGTTGCTGGTCTGGTAGCTAGCTAGTGATCAGAAATATTGGAATGGCCAAGTTCACTGGGCAACCGAGGCCTGCATCCAGCCCAGGTCTAACTGGGATGTTTTTTGGAAGGTCATTCAAGACCTTGTAGGAATGGATTTTGCTAAGCCTCTGTCTCCTCACCTCTAAAATGAGGACTAGAAAAATAGATCTCTGTCTCCTTTACAGAGACACAGACAAGAGGGAATGCGTTAGCTAAGGGGCATGCGTTAGCTACGGCGGAGAGGAGATCATTCTCTTTCCCTCAGGGCCTCACCACCACTCCTCTGTGCTTCTCCTGAGTAAAACCTGTAAGAGGACAGGCCCTCAGCAGAGGGGTGGGTGGTGGAACAAGGCCTGAGTCCGGCCTCTTGGGGATGGGAGCACAAACGCTTGCCTGCAGACCTCAGACAGATGAAAATCCATTCAGTTAAAAGTGGGCAGCCTTTGGGAGGTTTCTGTTCTCAGGGGAAGGACATCCAACCTAGTCGTGGTCATTACTTAGAGTCTACCTGAAGGAAACAGACTGCAGCCATGTTTTATTTACCTCTAAGTGCTGGGAGAGGGAAAAATACTGTTGTGTTTAGTACTGATGTAGCCCTTGCTTCAGTGGAGCTGACTAAAATCTGTTCAGTCTCTGGAGCTTTTCTGAGCGGCAAGGAGGCCTCAGGGCACTTCTGAAGGATGGCATCTTTTTCTAGAAAGCCTGGCAGAAAGAGGAATGGGGCCAAGTCTGCGGCCTTTTGGCACCTTTCCTTCCTTGTTTAATGGCACTTTCTGAATAATGTGACTGGCAGGGCCCTATAACCAGCACATTGTGCGTTTTTGTGTGAGGGATCTGGGCTTATCAGATGTGACCCCACATGTCCTTGAGGGGGGAATATTTTACACTTGTCAGAATATGCTGGAGTTGTGAAAATAGGCAATAATATATGTAAACACAAAATTCTGAGTGAAACATGGCAAAATTCCTCGAGAGAACATTTTCAACGAAGAAAAGCTGCAAGCATCATCTTCTATAGCAACCCAACTTGCTGGCATTCCAAGTGTCTGTCCCCTCCCTCAAAGTCACACAGTAGGAACTAGACCCAAGGGTGGCACACTGTCCTTCCGCCATCTTGTCTCCACCTACCTCTCTCCTGCTTCATCTACCAGCGCATCTTCTCTCGATCCAACCTTCTTCCCTTGAATATTCCAGACATCCCAAACCTACCTGGGCTCCCAGACTTCCAAACGATTTCTCCTTTGTCCACTCCCCACCTTGATGGCCCCTCGGGTGAAATTCCACTTTCCAGTAGCACCTCACCATCTCCATGAGGCTTCCTCCAGTCACCCCTTCTCCTCTTTATTCGTAACACTTTACGTGCGTTTACGCCTCGTGGTGTTTGTCACTGTCTTCTCTACATAAAATGTTAAGGCCCAGGGCCATGTTTTATTCATCTCTGTAACTCCCCACCCACCTGGCACCGTGCTGTTTACGTGGCAAGGCCCTCAATAAGCTTTTAGTGGATTAAATGGAATCACCAAAATCCTCGCTTCGTTCAATTCCATTTCTTTTTTTTAAAGAGTCCCTTGACCTGGAATGTCTTACCGAGCCATGTGCTTTCATCTTCAAGGGCAGTCAGTGTTTCAGAGGAAAAGCATTTCATCTCCTGCACGCGGCTTTCTCAAAACGTCTCTGTTGCGAAACCTGCGCGGAGATGCTCTTTCCTTCTAGTCAGCTCCGTGGGATTCTCTACTCCTCCTCATTAAGCAGCATGCTTAATTTAACCACCTATCTTTCACCAGACACGGATTCTCAAGAAAATCAAGGCTTGAAGAAGGGAGAACACATTCCACTGAAGAGCCCCTCTGTCCTGTCCCTGTCGGGAGCTGGGACACCCACCTCGCCACCTGGGGGAGGGGGTGGCCGGAGACACAACAAATCTCCCTGACTTACAGATGGGAGACTAGGTCGGTGGCTGGATGAATCAAGATCCCAGCTCCGTCTCACTGTGTCCGACCGTAGCCTGTCAACCTGCTTGTCCTGCAGAAAGCGTGAGATTTTGGTGACAAAATCATGTATCTGGAAGTCTTGAACCAGACCCTGCTCAGCATTTCCTGACTGACTTTGGGACACAGGGGGCTGCCTGGGATGCGGTCCATATGGCCAAACAAGACCCCCCCTCCCAGAGCCAGAGTCAAGGAGGGGGAAATATCATCCACCAGAAAAAAAAATCACAGCCACAGGGCCCAGATACTGAGTGCTAGCCTTGGAGTGCTCTTTCTGAAAAGGATCCCTGACTGGGGGGTTCACATTTAGAGGGCTGGTGTGGGCAAGAATGTAGTAAGAGGTTCCTGGTGATGAGGTGAGCGGAGTAAATGGGGCATTCCCCTCCCTTTCCTTCCACCCCAAAGGATATGTGCGCTGAGTGGAAAGTCCCTGAGTCACTCAGTGTTTGTTGCTTGAAGTCACTTTCATCTCTTGCAGCATTGGGAAAAAAGACATTCGTTGAAAATTGGGCTCCTTATTGCTAAATAAAGAGTTTGTACCGTATTGATTTTTCTTGCTTGACACCGTCTATTGACTCCCTAATCTGGGAGGGGCGGACCTCCCCTTCTGTCAGCCCCGTTTTCTTTCACTCCTCCCTTCGCCTCCGTTCCCTACAGTTACACCAAAAGTTGTATTAACGCAATACCCAGGGTTTCCATCACTATGATTCCCTACATGTTCTTCACAGCTGAGCCAAGGGGTGTATTCTAAATATACTTTCTCTTCTTCATAAATGTGTGTCTTTAAGCGGAGCTAACAATTTTTGCATTTTTCTAGTTCTTTGTGTATCTATTACTCATTCCTCCTGCAAATCTCCTTCAGAACCATGAACCCCTCTTAGCACACCTCGGATGACTGATTTCCATGAGAGGCAGCCAGCCCCCAACCCGACCTCCAGGGTGGCCCCCCCACCTCACCCAGGCACATCTCTTCACACTCACCCACGCTGGCTCCCTTAAGCATCTGTCTTGCGCTCAGGTCATGATCCACAGTGCTGAGATTGAGCAAGACAGCTGAGAGGAAGGTCCACCAGGACTGACACCTGTGGGTCACTCAGGCTGCGGGGTCTAGCCCAGCCCCCTCCCTCAGGGCTTTGTGCTGGTAAGCATCCTTTTTAAGGGTCAGTAGGCCTCCAGATGTTTGAGGAAAGGCTCAAACACAAGAGAGAAAGATCAAGACAAAACAGAAAGGGCTCCTGGAGAGGTAAAGTAGGGAGCCAAAGGAAGGTCTAAAACCTACAGTTAGCTCCAGAAAGGAAGGACTGTACTGTAGATGTGAAATAAGAATGGGAAGCTAGATCTGTTGACTATGGCATGTCACACCAGAATGTGCCCCCAACAAATCTGGTAGGACAGGTGTCAGGAACTAATGAGAAAATCCCAGAAAGAAAGAAAGCAGAGCCATTTTTAAAATAAGATTTTTATTTATTTATTATATATATAAAGAGAGAGCACAAGCAGAGGAAGCAGCAGGCAAAGGGAGAAGCAGACTCCCTACTGAGCTGAAAGCCCAACAAGCTGAAAGCCCAATCCCAGGATGGAGAATCTGCTTTCTATGAGGACTGCCAACCAATTTTCATGTTTGTAGCTGGACACGTTGGCCCTGCTGGGGAGCTCCCTGGGCTCTCCCACTGCTGGGCTCTGAGAGCTGGTCACCGGCATCTTGCTGACTTTTCCCCCAGCTCCCTCAGCCGGGACTTGGGGTCAGCTCTCGCTCCGCCCAATTCCTTTGCTCTCCTGCTTCCTGAATGTTGCAAAAATCCCTTCTTGTTCTTTGTCTTTGAGGATTTTTACTTTTTTTTTTTTTTTTTTTTTTTTTTTTTTTTACTTTTTTAAATCCTTTAAGGGGGGCCTGGGTGGCTCAGATGGTTAAGCATCTGCCTTTAGCTCAGTTCATTATATCCGGGTTCTGGAATCGAGCCCTGGGTCCGGCTCCTAGCTCAGCGAGGAGTCTGCTTCTCCCTCTGCCTCTGCCCCTGCCTGTATGCTTTCTCTCTCTCTCTCTCTCTCAAACAAATAGATAAAATCTTTTAAAAAAAGATTTCTTGACTCTCATTTTCCTTGAGTTCAGGAAGGAGCAAAAATAAAAATTTGCTTAATCTAACATATTTTCATCTTAAAATTATTTTAAATTTCTTTTCCTGGGGTGCCTGAGTGGCTCAGATGGTTAGGTATCTGCCTTTGGCTCAGGTCATGATCCCAAGACCCTGGGATCGAGCCCTGTATCAGGCTCCCTGCTCAACGAGGAGCCTGCTTCTCCCTCTCCCTCTACTGTTCTCCCTGCTTGTGCTCTCTTGCTCTCTCTGTCAGATAAATAAATAAACTCTTAAAAAAAATTTCTTTTCCAGATTCTCTGAATGAGGTGGTCAGTGCTTTGTAAAGAATATATACTGTGCCAGAAAGGGTACAGTTAGAACTGCTGGGTTTTTTTCCTTTTAATTGAAGTATAGTTGACATACAATGTTAGATTTGTTTCCAGGGCATGACAAGAACTGCTCTTGAACTAAACAGAGGCTGGACAATGCCTGAAACCTCTGCTTCCTCCCACGGGGAAATAGTGTCCTCCTGGGAGACAATCCTCTCAGTGAGATAATGGTTGGGAGGAGTTTACACATCACAGGTTGGCCTGAATTTGCCCCCCCCCCAAACTTGGCCACTTACTAAATGTGTACCCAGAGAGGAGTGTCTTCACTGCTCTGTTGGTACACTGTTTAAAATAATGCCTATCCCCAGGGTGCCTGGTGGCTCAGTCTGTTAAGCGTCTGCCTTCGGCTCAGGTCAAGATCTCAGAGTTCTGGGATCAAATCCCATGGCAGGCTCCCTGCTACTCAGCGGGGAGTCTGCCCCTCACCCCCCAAACTCATGCTCTCTCTCTCTTTCAAATAAATAAATAAAATCTTTAAAAAGAAGATAAAATAAAATAATGCCTATCCCAAAGGCTTCTGGATGAATCGAGCTGGTGAGGGTAAAGCCCTCCATGCAAACTGGGAGCTCAGTCCATTCTGGGCTCCCCGCTTCCTCTCTTCCGACCAGGGAGAGCTGGCCTTGGCAGTGTTGCTCCTCTCCCCTTGGTCACCACACGTGCCCACTCCCGGCCCCCAAAACGAACGTGGTTCCGCGTTGCAGACTCCCGCCTGCATTCCCTGCCATCTTCTCTGTGCCCCAGCTTCTTACCTCTCAGACCTTGTCAGGCGCTACCCTTTGTGGGGTGGAAGGGCTGATCTGCTTTCCCCTAAATCAGACAGGCCCCCCTAAAGAACAATTATCTCTCCAAATTGCTCCTGTCGAAATATTAGTCACAAGTCGAATAATATCTTTGAAATGTTCCAAATCTCTTTAAGAAAAGAAAAAAAGAAAGAAAGAAAGAAAGCCACGCTGTGGACTCTGGGCCTCCAACTCAGGTGCGGAGGTCAGGAGGCTCCAGGAGGCTTGAGGAGGAAATGTTGGGGAACCCCTGCAGGGTTGGCACAGCTGATCACACAGAGCCAGGGCAAAAGGAGAGGCAGTGTCCCCGCCACGGAGCCCCAGACTGCAGAGGACCTTCTCCATGGGAGGAGAGGTGAGAGAAGCAGCAGGCTAAGAAGAAGGCCGCAGAATTTCTCCAAGAGGACCGCCTGTGGGAGGAGAGATCGAGAAAATGGATCACGTTGCTTTTACGGGATAGCCAGCGTTCCATCAGGTCAAACACCCTCACTTGGATCTTATAACCAAGATTCGGGGAAATGGAAGAACGCATCAGCCCTTCCCTCTCTGTTGCTTAGCAACAGCCTCTTTTTCCTTCCCTGTGGGTCCCAAGGGGTCGTTCTCACTGGGTGGGGATGGAGGTAAGATAATTACCTGGTCTGCCTAATAATAAGACATTCTGGCTTCTTTGGGTAGGAAGTGCTTGCCTTGTAGATGAATAAGGCACTTAAGAAACCATTTATTTTCCTCGTTTGGGGTTTGTTGTATACTGTCATCAAGAATGAATGTTTACCTTCGAGAGGTGCCTGTTTGCCCATGTGGGTATTTCAAGTTGTCTGGTGGATAATTGGGGGAGTAAAAGGCATACCCGCAACTCACACTCAGATTCAGAACATTGCCTCCTGCTCTGGAAATTACATCCCTAAAGTCCTTTTTCTGAATGGTCCCATGCCATCCCGGTGTCTCGAAGAGTCAGAACCCCCTGAGATTGTCCATCCTGGTGGAAGACCACGTGCCAACCTGGGGCCTCGGAGGAGAGGCACCAAGATAGGATTAACGATGCAGAGATCTTATTTGTGGAAACACCTAGGTGAAGAAAAATAGGAAGGGAGCCAGGAGAGCCAGCCATTGAGGGAAATTCAAGGTTGACTCTGAATGAAAGAGAGAGGGAGGCAAGGCTGAGCATCCTAGCTGGTCCTGGAGTTTAAGGAAGCTCCTAAAGGGCTGCACGAAAGTTTTCCAGCTAAAGCTGTTCCTGGAGGAGCCCCTCTGACAGCAGTAGCCTTCCTGGGTGGGCGCTGTGCTCTGTCATTGGGACTTGGACACCCCTCTCCCTGATCTTGCAGGCCTGCAGGTGCTCTCTCATGAATTCTACACCCACATTTGAGGACATGCACTGCTCGGGGCGTGGCGGTGGCAGGCAGGGGGCGTGACAGTGAACCAAGTGTTGTGAGGTTATCCTGCTGTTGGGTTGGGATCCTTGGAAAAGAAGGTAGAAGGTCACAGAGCTGAGGATTGAGAAAGGAGGTATTTTGGAGAAAAGGGTGAAGCTAGAGAAAAAGGAGCGACCGTGGGAACTGGTGTACCCACAGGAGACCTTCTGTGAAGGGGGAAAAGGCATATTTAACACGAGCTTAAATCTCTCCTCTTGTTCTTTTCCTGTGGTGTTGCTCCCTGGACTAGGTCTATCACCATCCAACTTCCCCCTAGAATTGCCACTAGAAGCTTCTTGATTGACACCTCCTGTATTCTTCTCCATTTACTCTAACAACTGATTATACTTACACGTGTTTGAAAAGAGCATTTCCTTTTTCCATGTGATTGTGCATTCATTTCCACTTTATGCCCCTTATGAGAATCCTGGTGTTAACTCTATTGTATAATTGAGGGGTATCAGAATCACACCATGTGTCCTCCAAACTTTGGAGCTGCTCTCCAGCTACTTCTGTTGTTTTTAATCTCTGAGACTCCAGTAAAGTCTGAAACCTCATACCATCTAGTGTGGTGTTGACTGAAGAAGAAGGGGCAGACAATGAAGAGATTTGTGGCTCACCCACATCTAGCACCAACCTCAGCCCCCCCAACCCCTCCCTGGAAACAAAGTGACAGCTCATCAGAGAGACTGGATGCTCCAGGGGCATGATCAGCAGTGAAGTGAGTGGTGGTCCTTAGAGGATACCGTAACAAGGAGGAACAGTCAGAGAGCATCTCAGGAGGGGTAAGATAAGAGCTCCTCTCCCTCAGGATAGACTAGAGGGAGGTGGGCCCTAGGGTTTGGGATGGGAAGGAGGAAAAAAAAAGTGATGCTTGGGGTATGTTGGCTTTCATGAGTGTTTACTCAATGCCAAGTGCATCACATACATTATCTCACTCCCCACCACCGACCTTAGAGGGTGAAGATGTAGGAATTTGCCCCCAAGAGACACAGTTGGGAGTGCTGGGGGTTTCTCCCAGTCTGTTCTGTAAAGTCCCTGCTACAAAGCTTTACTTTGTGTTGGGACCAAGGAGACGCATGAATGGTCAAGAGAAGGTCAGGGCAGGCTGACCTTTTGTAGCCACTGAGTGAGTCATGAGCAGGAAAACATTGGAGGGGCACCTTGAGGACCCCCCGATGCCCACACCCAGGGGGCACGTATCCTACGTGGACATGAGGGCAACCTCATGCGTTTGGCCTGGGACACTGTTAGGTTGGGCAAACTGGCTTTCTGGTTCCAAGCTATGGTTCCATAAACAAATCCTTCTTAAATATCCCGGCAGCTCAACACCTCTGGTGTATCTAGCTCATTCCACTGCCACGCCTACTCTTGTTGGATCCAGTTCTAAAGTAAACTATGTTCTTTGAGAGCTGTTGCATACCAATGAGTTGGCAGCCGGTCTGAACTGACCCACAGACTCATACAAACCAACAGGACCTCAGCACCCTCACCCGGGCTACCCAAACTCTTGGACCAGAGAGGCATAGTGTTGCCCACATCAACGGTCGGGCTGCTTTCTTGGGGACCAACAAACCAAGTTTCCTTCTCTACACTTACTCTGGCAATCCATGAGGTAAGGGGGAGAAAGTCTGCCTGGTCTCTTTGTAGAAAAAACAAGTCAATTTGGGGGGAAATTTAACCCTCTTTTCCATACCTCAAGTCTAGACAGACTGTCCACCACTCCTGGGGGATTTGAAGTGTGTTTTTAATTTGCTCACTTGATGCTCTCTATTGTATGACCACACTTGGATTACAAACTGTGAGCTTCTTCCCACCATCCCTTGGCCATTTCTCATCCCAGAGCTGGAGCACAGCAGAAGCCTTGGGTCCCACCATGCCTGGTTCCATGGTTTTCCCTTCTTGGTAACAGAAATATATGCAGGGATTCTGTCCCTGACAGCATCCTTTCCATGGCTTCAGGGACTTGCAAAACAGCAAACCTCCCTCAGAGCTTCTCCGTCATGAAGGCAGAGGATAAAGGCTAATAAGATCTATTATGGAAAAGGCGCAAGGCTTATCTGGGTGAATTGTGTTGGTGAGACATTTTGCTTACCTTCCCCCAGAAGCTTCTGTCTTTGATGAAACATTGCCTGATTGTGAGTGAATGCATTTGGATTTCTCAGCGTTTGCTCAGCTCCCTAAATTTCTGCTGTGACAAATGCTCTGTGGCAGTGGGTAGCAACCGTTTCCCTGATGCTCTGCATTCTATGAGCCCGAGAGTGAACAGGCATAGAGCCCCCTTCTCCCAACATCTCTGGCACATAGATTCTAGGCAGAGTTGCTCAGAAAAAGTGTGTCCTTTGCCACAGGCAAGCTTTGGGGAAATAATTTCTTTTTCATTAGTTGGGTGTACAAAATAGAGCAAAACATGGTGATGGTGGTAAGGGGGCCATTTTAGACGAGACTTTATCCAGGTCTCCCATTGGGACCCCTTCAATCACGGGCTTGGCTTCCTGTGTCTTGCTCTGCACTGTCTTGGGACAGTGTTAACTCAGTCAGCTTCAGTTTTTCAAAGCAGAGTGAGGTAGGGGTATCTGAGAAGGTATGAGCCAACAGAAAAAAAAAAACATTAAAAAAAAATACTTCAAGGCATGAAGATGGATTTTCTTCTGTGTAAAGAAGCAGCCCAAATGAGTTGAGGGGCAGGGCTGAACCTGCCAGAAAAGTAGTGAGCGGATTCCTTACGAAAGGTTCTTGGAGCTTTGGTGGCATTTGGTTTTCTCTGATTTTTTAAAAAAATTTAATATATAAGATACTGTAACTGCCAAGAATGCTTTGCTCTGCAGAGCCCAAACTTGGAATTTCTCATGCATGTCACTTTCCTGTTCTCAGCAATTCATTTTTTCTATGCTAGGTTACAAATATACCCTGGACCTTTTCACAACTCAGTGATTTTCCAAAGATTCAGCTTTGGCTCCCGTGCTTCGCCTTTTACCTGCCCCGTGACTTCTGTGGTTTTAATGCTTCCCAATTCCTCCTCATCGAGTTTTCATTGGGTTGCTTATCTGTCTCAGCAGTTTGACCCCGAGTTTAACCCAAACCCCTCTTGCTTCTACTGTTTAAGATGCTAATGATGACTATTGCCTTTCTTCTTTTCAATATGACCCTCATTAATATTATTAGTATTATATATATAGGTTTTTGTCCTCATTTGCCTTCCAACAAGCTTATAATGAGCACCTGTGATGTTGCAGGAACTGTGCTAGGTCCTGGGAAAGCACTGTATAGCCCCAGTTCTCATGGCACTTAGAGTTGAGAGGGTACACACATGGGAACAGGTGATCACGCTCCAGTAGGACACATGAATGGGGACTGCAGTGCAGCAATGTAGTCATGACATAATCACTGTATTCATGGGAAGGACATCTACTTTGCCTGAAGAAGTCCTCATGGAGACATGATCCTCAACATCCCTTGGTAGGCAGGAAGGGACCTTCTGGGGGCAGAGGAAAAGCATTCCAGAACAAGAAAATAGCACTTGAGTCATGAGAGAGCATATGAGCGGAAGATACAAGGAATACAAAGCTGGCATAATGGGAGATAGGTGGCCCAGGGAGTGGTGAGGAACGATGACACAGGAGAAGCTGCAGAAGGAATGCATGTGAGAAGGGACCTTGTGTTGGGTGCTAAGAGGCTCGGGCAGTTTTCCTAAGGTAGTGGGAGACCACATAAGATGATATTTATATTTTAGAAAGGTCATTTTGTTTGCCAAGTGCAAGGTGTATTGGAGTGGGTAAGACCAGTGCCAGGGAAACCATTAAGAGATTCCTACGAGGCAGAACCCACAAGATTTAGTGCCAGATTGGCTGCTAGGACCAAACGTAGCTCTGAAATAGGAACCTGAGAGTCACCTGGTCTCATTCGCGAACTTTCCCCAAAGTCCAAATGCCAAACTTAGAATGGAAAAGAGCGTTTTCTTGACATTTTCCTTCACATGTCCACTATGGTCTCATGGGTACAGAGACATGAACTAATGGTTCCCGGATGTTATGGGGAGTCAGTGACTGTGTAGGACAGGTGCCAGCGGTCATTTGCTTTTCTGCTCCACTGAAATGCATGGCTCTCTGGGGAGAAGGAGAGTTTTCAACAGACTGAGCCTGCATCTCTTTTTCTCTCTGGGTACCTATGCCGCCAATGCCCTGGATCCCTGCTGAACCCCTGTGTTGCCCCTTAGGAGGTCATGCAGGAAATGTGTCACTCCTTATTGTGGAAACTCGACGTTGGGACAATATCAGAAATAACGACAGAACTGCTGAAAGTTGGAAGCCCTTGAACCTACCATTAACTGTCCAAATGTATTCTCACTTTAAAGGAATCAGATCCTAAGTTGTCTTTCCTAAGGATTGTGCCTGAAAGCAAGTGCTATTTTCAGTCCCATTTTGCAGGGAGGTAAAGAAGACGAAGAGGGCAAGGGAACTGAGGGTCTCCTGAGTGTTTCCAAACATGGTCATATGGAACATGATGTTTGTAAGACATGCTGGGGTTAGTGGAGATCCTGCAGCAGCTTCAGAATGCTACATCAGGCCCAGATACTCATCTCAGGCCCAATATGGCCTCAAGGGCCAGGCGTCAATGTCCTGGTGCCCATGACCCTACAGGTACACTGAAAAACTCAGGGCTGAGTAACCAGAAACAAGTCACAGGGGCAGTAAATGGCAGAGCTGTGACTCAGTGTCAGCCATATATTCCTCCTTCTTTCACTTGGCAGGTGGGTGATAGGCCTTGACCTGTTAGGCGAAGTCTCATGGTTTGTAGTATCTGGAAAAACCGGCACTGTGGGGTTTAAGTCCTGATCTACTTTAGGGTCGCCACTTTAACTCTAGAACTTTCATCCTAGAGCTGAAATAAGTCCTTGAGTCCTGAAAGGGACTCAAAGAGATTCCAGTTTAGTTTTCGTTAGACCCAAGAAGACTATGTCAGAATATGCATGCATTGCTGGTTCAAGTCACTATGGAATAAATTTATTGGCTCAGAAATCTAAATTTGCCTTAATTAATTGAGGATAGTTGAATGTAATAATTGGTTTTAAAGACTTCTGCTCAATACCTTCTCTTTTCCCCACACCAACTGGACATTTTCAGAGGGGGAAGTGATGGTCAGCTTGATAAGGGGATTAAGGGAAAGCCCAAAGGGGATGTTTACCTTTATCTCCTGACAGTAAAGTTATTCCAATTTTACGGGTTGAGAAAAGAAAGTACTAGACTATGATAAGATGGCCTAGGCCAAAACGTAGAGGAAAGGACATAGACCTCCCCAGTCTGCTTTGTCTTTTGGGATCTATAAGATTCATGAATATTATTAGCTCTGCTCTAGATAGCAACAAAGTGGTTGACTTGATTACATAGTTCATAATCTTCATGAACAAGCAGGGAGTATGTGGAAACTGGAAAAACAAAATGGGATGAACCATCCAACAAACATCTTTGAAAGAAAGAAAGAGGAAAGAAAGAAAGAAAGAAAGGAAGGAAGGAAGGAAGGAAGAAAAAAAGGGAAAAAAAAGAAATAAAAATTAGCATGGAGATGTATAGAAGGTAGACCTCTAGAAAAGTCAAGAATAATCAGATAATAACCTTAAGGTCAAGGGGTTCATAGGAGTCCATTCTTGACTCCAGATGGAATGATCTTCAGCCGTGCTTGCCGAGCTTATTGTGAAGAATGTGCAGAGAAAGTGTCGCTGTCCTTGCTGTTTCTTTGTCAGAATCTATGAGCAAATAGAGAGCACTGTCCTTACCCATGAAACTCTCTGATTCTGTTTGAGGAATAATAGAAATAATAGAAAAAAGCAAAAATAATACAGAGATTGACAGCTTCAAGACTATTGAGAGTCCAAGACTATTGACCCCAAGTCGTTGCTCCAGGAAATGCTTATTAAGGACTTGAGCTGTTAATGTAAAATTCAACCCAACAGCATCACATTTAAAAAAACAGAACATTGGAATTAACTTTAAACAATCCTTCTAAAGGTTCATCAAGCCCAGGTCACCCATTGTGCAAAAGAAGAAACTAAGGTCTAGAGAAGCAAATGGACTTGCTCAAAGTTCCCAGGGAAAACACCAGCCTGAATCCCCTCAATGTCGTTTTGGGTCAGTAACTTTTTCACTCAAAGAAGCCTGTTGTTATTTTCCTAAAACGGTTCCCAGGGGGCAACTGTCTACCTCAGTGGGCATGCGCACATATTTACATCCTGTAGTTATCAAGCCTTGTAAATTTTGCAGTCTAGTTAGACAAATGACACCCCCTTATGCTTCTAAAGGAAGCTTCTTGAATATGCTATGAAATACAAGCCAGACATTTCCATTTATTTAGAATTTCCCCAGGTCCATCACCCTCTCTCACTTGCGATTGCACAAACACCAGTGTTTCTTGGCTTGCGTTCAGGAACTGTATTTACCAGGGTGTATCAATGTGGCGCCATATCCCCAGGGAGCAGATTTAAATATGCAACACAATGCAGGCGAAAGCAACAGGTTAATACTGTCTTTGCACTTAGAACAACCAAAGCTCTCTCAGGTGACCACCCCTAGGGGAAGACTCATGGTTCACTGCCTTCGATTAAATTCTTGGGAGCTTTCTGGCTCTATCCAGATCTGCCATTTGTCCTTGAGGAGCTCGACAGAATCTGGAAACCATGTATAACTGTTGCTAACTTCTCCCAGGAAAAGACTCCCCAAAATTTGGTCCCTTGGAGTTCAAGTCCAGTGATGTTATGTTCAGAGAGAAAAGAGTAATCCCAGCTTTGTGCTGGACGGCGCATTCGACCATTTCAGGGATCAAGGTATTCTGATGCTGTTAGGGATCTGGACCGCTGATGAATTATGCATACAGGAGAGAGCTCAAACTGGATTCAGAGATAAGTCACAGGAATGGTCCGAAGGTCACCTCAGAAGGCCTCTGGGGAAGTCCAAGCTGTGTTGGGCTTTTCTAAAGGGTGAAGACACAATCCCGATCCTGCCGAAGTTTCGGTCTCACTGGAAGGATGGGTGTGAGTGACGGGCATAAGTATGGCACCTTCTCACTAATGGGTCTCTCTTCCTGAGTCTGTTTCTAGGGTGGCCTGAGTGAGATGGAGTGCTTGGTCTCCTCTCGCAGCTACTCCATCTTCTCAGATGGGGAGAAGAGAAGCCCTGAGAGGTCCTAACTGAGAGTGCTCACATGAACCAGGCCTGAGAATCCCTTCAGGGGCTGAGGCTCTCTGTGCTCCTTGGCCTTGCACAGATCCCTTGTGTGGGAGAGTCAAGGTTTCCTTCCCGAACCAAAGCTAACCCTCACTGCTGTTAAGACTCTGATGAGATGAAGTCCACTGAGGAAAGAGGCTAGCTGAGAAGTGGAGAAAAACATGCACAGGATTTGGATTTTATTCAGCTTTTTATTCACGTGTTCTTTTGGCTGGGTGTTTCCCGTCTGGTGGATTTCTACGGACTAAGATGCTTCTTAAAGTGTCTAGTGGCAGTGAAAGGAGGGGAGGCGAGGGCTGCGTGCTGGGTCCAGGCTGGCCCCTAGAGCAATATGAAGTGGGGAGATCCAGCACTCGGGGCACAAAGTGACCCCATTCCTCCCGGGGACTCTGCTTAGAGTGGCAATGAAGTGAAGATGGGAAATGGGTCATCCTTTGAGGTTGGCCAAGGGTGGTGGGCTAAAATTGCTTTCCAATAGAAGCAGGGGCTGGTTTTCTCCTACGTACTGAAGACAAGATGACCGTGGGTTGAAATCTCAGCCTCAGAATTTGAGTAGATACCAAGGAGAAGATTGGGCTGTAGAGGTGTTGGAAGCCAGGAAGAGATCTAAGAGGGACCTGGAGTCCTTATGCAATCATGGAACCCACGTCCATCTGTCTGGGAGGTGGTTCAAGGGCTGCTGGCCTACAAGTGGGGCACGTCTCGGTGCTCTTGGAAGTCTCTTCCCTTCCTGAGTCCTGGAAGGGGGCTTAGCATGAGCTTCTGACTCTTGTCTTATGTTCCTGCACCACAAACACGAATCCCCAGTGACACTGTGTCTAGTGGCTTCAAGAAACAGATACGTTTTTCTAATGACATTCAGTGTAATCGTGTCCTAGGGACAGCTGCTTCTGGCTACCTCCCCATGTTCCAGCCTTTCTTCTGACTGCCGGGATCCACAGGATAAATGAGTCTTCTAGCTCTCTTCCTGCCTGAGGCTGCAAATACGTCAGAGGTGCCATTAACCCCAGGCAGCCAAGAGGTCAAGGCTTCCTCCCATCTCCCCTGCCACCTGCCCCTCTCGGCCCTGCTGCTTAAAGCTTTGGCCTCCTCATTCCTGAATATTGGCTGCTCTGTTCTAAGGGCTCCAGCCCCTCCGGTGGTGCCATTCCAACCCCCCACCCCAGCTCACCGCTTCATCATCACGGAGTCTGGCCTGCAATGGTTCTGTCTGTGTGCTTAGCCATGTGAGCAAGGGGGCCCCGGGGACTCCAACAGCCAGACCACAGAAAGGCCCATTTCCAAATGCAGATATGGGGAAAAAGCCAGGCATGTGTCATCATTGACTACAGACCAGATGCCCGGCCACAGGGGGCCCTGCCTGTGACCGTGACCGAGGACGGAGAGGAGGGGCAGCTCCCGACAGAGAGAGGCTGTTTCCATCTCTGCTCTGCTGACTCTCCCGACCCCGGGATCTGTAGAAGTAATCCTCCTGTGCACAGCATGTTTCTGCTTTTCAGAATATTCTAGGCACGGCCAGCAATGTGGCCCCCATGGCTCAGGGAGGGAAATGACTGTCTCGGGGCCTGGTCACCTGAGTTGGTCAGGGCAGAGCTGGGTCCCCCCCACTCCGGTCTCTGCGGATTTTCCTCAACATCACTCCTGGATTTCAGAGCCTCTCACTTTCTGGAGCAGCTCCAGACTGTCTCCTCCCTTCTGCTCTCGTTGCATCCTGATAGCTCTTGGTCCTGCAGTGAAAACCTCCAACCTGCGCGTCCCTAGGCCTCCTAGTCAAGACGATGCGGGCCCTATGTTCCAACTGGTGATACCGCCACTTTTCTTAAGAGAGAATCTTCTAGAATCCCTGACAAACGGAGAACAGAGAGGCTTCCCAAGTTCCCCAAACGCTCCCTTTCTGCAGGTGACATCCACATTTAAAAGGCACCCATTTCCCCACATATCCACCCCTCCCTGCTACACCTGTGAAGTATCCCGCTTTTATCTGAGGCAGACAGTTACTGCTTCTGTTTTAAATTGTCAACATAGGCAAGACTCTTCACTGGAAAACAGCTACAACACATGTCATCCTTCCAGTCAAACATTCTTCCTTATGTCTAACTGAGCTCCCTCTGGCTAAGTTCAAACTCGCTTTTATATAGTCTGTCACTCATCCATCTGAATTTTCCCAAACACAGCATCATTTTATCTGTATGGTGACCCCGGGAGATAGCTATTCCTGTTACTATTATTTGACAGATGGAAGAACTGAAGCTTGATTTGTGCCCATTGTAGGTTGGAGGCAGCTCCTTTCAGAACTCTCCAGATTTTCTAAGTCTGCCTGAAATTCGAGAACTCACTGAGCAGTGCCCTGGGCAGGTGCTGGTTGGGAGCGAGGGAGCCTGGCTGGCCCGGATGGGTTTGTGAGGAGGCTGCTTTTGAGCTTGCCCTTGGCCCCAGTGAGACCTTTCCTCTCTCATCTTGGCATTGTTACCCCCCAGTTTTGGTGCCCCATGCCCCCCTGATTACTGATACTTGCCAATGTCACTCCCGATTACTGTGGCTTTCTTAACCCTTAGCACGATCTATAATTACCATGATTATTTGGTTCCTTTTTATTATCTGTCCATCTCTCTCCACCTCTCTGAATATCAGTCTTATTCATATTATATCCCAGGTTCCTCACACAGATGGTAGACTCTGAATAAGTATTTATTAACAGAGGGACAAGGAACAACAAGAAAAGGAAGAACAAACAAGAAGGATAGAAAGAAAGGAAACAATTGGAAGGCCTTTCCTTCCCTTTGGTTTTCCTTTCCTACCATGGACATCAGAATTCATGCATCATATGGGCCAAATCTTATGGGACTTGTGGTAGGAAGGATCTAGAAGGCTGGGGTCCTCATTCCAGCTCTCCTCCTCCCTTGTAAAATAGAGATAATGATATCTACTTCATGGGGTCACCCTGAGGATTAAATGAAATAATTTCTGCAAAACCAGTTTCTGGCTCATGGTAGGTATTTAGCAAGTGTCATTCCCTTTTCTCTGCAGTAATTTCAACCTTCCAACCTGAGTCCTGCACAGTAAAATCAAACCCTGCAGTGTGCCTCCAACCATATATGAAAGGCTATCTGCCCAGCTGGTATGAAGATACATAGAGAATACACAGCCAGCCTTCTGTCTGTGCCAAAGAAAGTCACATTGAAGAGATGCATTTTAATGAGTTTCTTCCAGTAATTAAACCCAAGGGACACATATAGCAGCTGAAACCATGGTAGGCTGAATTCTAACTTTCTAGCTCTGTGAACTTGGATTAATAGCTTGGCTTCTCTGATCTTTGGTTTTCCCCTCCACACACTTGGAATAGCAATGATGTTGTGTATGTCATCGAGTAGTTGTAACTGTTGAGTGTATGCATGGAGAGCGCCTGGAAAGTAGTAAGGTCCCTAAGTGTTAGCTATTGTTGATCCATGGGTTAGAGGAAAAACTACCCCCCATACTAAACTAGATTCAAGAATATATCATGGAGCCTTCCTTAATTGCCAGTTACTTTTATTCATCCTTTTGTTTTGTTTTTATAAGGAAGTTCCACACCCAGCATGGAGCCCATCACTGGGCTAGAACTCATGACCCTGAAATCAAGAGCTGAGCTGAGATTGAGTTGGCCGCTTAACCAATGGAGCCCAGGAACCCCTCCTTTCATCTTTAAATAATATTGAAAGATACAACCCCTTCCTGTTTTCATTCATTCATCACTCCATCTATTCAACAAACACTAGCTATAGCCACAGAATCGTGTGCCATTCTAACAGTGGCTAATTGTCAGTAAAGTACGGTGGTGTGTGGTTGGCTTAGGTAACGGTTCTTCTCTGTATCTTTCCTTTCAAGGCTCAGCCTTGGATTGTACACCCCATGGAGGCCTGGGGCTTTTCTCTGGACTCTTGTGCTTGGCCAGTAACGCACACTGTCTCCTTGCTTCCAGCTACCCTTGTGCTCCCACAGGGGCCAGCCCAGCACCTCACTGCTCCCCTGCACTGTGCTCCTGCTTTCTCCATTTCGGCCACATCTTCAGCTTCTCCAAGCTTCTGCATGTGGTTCAGTTGCTTTTGCACTCATAAAAACGTTAACCCAAGACCAAGTGAATCTATGTTAAAAATGGGTGGTTTTCTGAGCATGTAAATGAGTTCTCAAAACCACGTGCATTTCTTCTCCGCATTTCCAAGGACCACAATGGGTTCGAAACACATGAGCTATATGTGCCACTATGCACTGTAGAAAATCTAAGCTTAACTTTGAAAGGAGGAAATAATGAGGAAAATAATGCCCGCAAATGCACGGGTTGCTTCTGAATACACATGATCATCCCTGCCACTGATAGGCATTGGCATTTCTGAATTCACCACGTGTCATTTTCATATCCTGACTGGATGTTTATTTGGTCATTAGTTAGGTGAGCAAATAAAAAATGTGTTCAGCTGTAATTTGGAGGAAAATCTCTCCTTTCTCTCTATCTCTCTCTTTCTCGTGCACAGCCCCATGGGTCCACCACATTGTCCTTTGAGCCAGGGGAGAACATGGACTTTCATTCATTCAAGAAATATTTGTTGAGTTCCCACTATGGATGCAGAGGACAGTGAGGTGGGCTGCTCTCTGGGAGGGTATGTTCTAGCAAAGGCGAGATAGACAGGAGGTAAACACGTAATAAAGAAGCCAACAAAGAAGATGACACCTGTAGTGATAAGAGGTGGGAGGAAGCTAAAACAGAATGGAGTGGCAGGTTGGTGAGGCAGGGGGCACCCTCTTAGATTGGACGCTGAGGGGTCTTGTTGCTGGAGGGTGGTGTAGTTGAGTGTCGAGGGATGGGAAGGAGCTGGACATGGGAAGACCCAGAACAAGGCATTCCCCAAGGAGGGAGCAGCATGCTGAAAGACGAGGGCAGGAGGTAGCATTGCAAGCTGGAGCAGCAGACTTGATGGAAAGACTGTGATACGAGGTGGGGCTGGGAAGGAGGGCAGAGCTCAAGTCATGTGGGGCCTCGAGGAAGCCAAGAGAGGCTTCAGCAGGACAGCAACATGATCTGACTTGGGGAATGCACCACGGGCAGGAGGGAGAACCAGCAGAGGGAAACTATGGCCCACTCATGAACTTAAATGTCATTTGGGCAAAGGTGGCAGCAAGGGGGATGGAGTGAAGACAGATAGGTTCTGGATATGGCCTGTCGAGAGAGCGGACGAGACCTGTGGATGAATCTTGCTGAGGTGGGGATGAGAGAAAGAAAAGAGTCAAGACTGAATAGGGTTTTGGTTGAAGTAGTGGATGGTGGTGCCATTGATGGAGCTGAGGAAGGCCCCAGTTAAACAAAATCAGTTAGAACACAGGTGTATTAGGGGCTAAGAAGAAAAGGAGGAGGGTGATAGGAACATTTTTTTGGAGCATTTTCAACCCAAGAGGAACATACCCAGACGGGCCGCCTGGGTCCTCCACAGAGAAAATGCACCTCCCCTTCTCCCCAAGTCCAATGGTGACAGGTCCTTAACCCCTGCTAAGAGTTTTTAGAGAAAGGTGCCATCACCAAGGCCTGGGCTCCAGCTGCCTCTGGATCTGGAAGTCTGGTCCGGCTAACCTCTGAGGAAATTCAATTGGTTTGGCACAATTGCATCTTCATGGGCTAATCGAATTGCATCCATTTATGGGCAATCTTTATTTATTTATTTTTTTTCCTTCTTGTCCTCACCCTTTTCTTCCTTTGTTAACTTTCCTCTAGCAGCAAAATAGACAAAATATTCTTCTCTGGGCCTCAGGTCTGCAAAAATAGGCCTCCGCAGTCCTCTTTAAAGCAGCCTAAAGCTACTCCCCATCCCAGAGGTTCTGGCGGGAGAGCCAGCTCGGTGAGCCAGAGAGAACAGAGGTAAGGGAGCCAGAAGGATCCTACCCAGGCCTGGCATCTCCCCCAGGCAAGACTACATGACCTCCTCAGCACTTCCTGCGCAGTTCATGGAGGCCCTGCTGGTCCTTGAGCTAGCTGCCTGCTCAGATATAGACATGGGGATTCATATTATTCTCCCAAAACCGACTCAACCTTTGGCTGCCTCTTCATCAGGCCTCCTCCTCCATCCTCTAACCTGACATTATTAAGTTTTTAATGTGAGGGACCCTCTGCTGGGTGTTCTTACACGGATTCTTACCTCATTATTGTGAAACAAGTATTCCTAGTTCCATTTTTTAGGGCGAACACTCAGGTTCAGAGAAGCGGATTAATTTATTCTGTTGACTAGTAGAAAAAATAGAGCCCAAGCCTAGGTTTCTGTCACCTTCCGGCCCACCTCCGCACTACCTTCAGGACATCTGTCGAACCTCATCCATGTTTTGCCAACCCCACCAACGAGCTTTCTGCAATGATGTTCTCGGTCTCCGTGTTGCCCCCAGCTTGGACCTCACGTCCCTCCTGGGTGCCAGGGGGCCAGCATTTCGGTCAGTGCCAAGCCCCGAGGTCAATTCCTTGTCGTTGCTCCTGGTTTTCCCTCCATCCCGTCTTCTCCATCTTGACCAGCACAGCTCAGGTCAACCTTAGCAAGATGGATCACGGCAGGACTAAAATGATGTTGGAAAAACCCATCACTGAAAAAGGAGACAGTTACTGGCAGTATGGCGGGTATGTGGATGGACAAGAACCAGAAAAAGGCGGTGTTGGCGGGACGGTACATCAGTCAGGTCTGGCCGAGCAGCAAAACAGGCACATCAAAAAGAGAGAAAGAGGGATAAGAAAAGAAAAAAAAAAAAAAAAAAGAAAAGGAAAGGAAAAAAAAGGCAAATATAACTCACGATGAGCTCTGGGATCTTTATTGTGACTTTTCTTTCTTTTTTGTTTTCCAGGCTTAATCAATTGCATTGGGAAACCAGCTGTGTAAAAACGCAGGTGGGCACTCCATCCCGGACCAGTCCTCCACGGAGCTGGAATTCGGGCTGACCCAGGACCACGTGTTGCCAGGACAGAGACTCCGTGGCGCCTGCTCTCACTCTCCAGGTAGACGGAACTCCTCTCCTTTCCTAGGAATGAGTGTTCTTAACAGGGCAGGGGCTATGCTTCACTTTCTTCGCTCCAAATCATCATTTATTTACGATACTTGATAAGATCAGCTTTGGTCCTGCGTCTGTGTAATCATGCAGGTCCCTATGATCTATATTAGTCCAGGTGAGGATTTTTTTTTTTTTTTTTTTTAAGGCAGACAGCTGAACATAGAGACAGGGTAGCCTGATACATTCTTTCTTGATCTTGATAGGAGCAAGGAAGCATGCAAGGAAATCTCTTTAAAAAAGACAGAGAGAGAGAGAGAGAGAGGAAGGGACCAGCCTCCAGGAACGCACAGTGGGTGGTTTTCTGTGGTTTCCTGTTGAGATCCTGAATGTAGGCTCTCCACAGCTGTCCCCTCAGCAAACAACCACAGAAGCACCAAAGGCCACCTCCCCCCTACAAGCCAATAATCCAATCATGCTCCACATCCCTTTAGCTTCTCTCTTTGGTGTGTGTGAGGCAGAGGGAAGGAATGATATGGGCGGGATGTGAGAGCGAGGAGGGGCTTTAATGGGTCCCATGGGATTCCAGCTTATCTGTGAGGTAGTGAGTGTTGAGTCTCCACAGAGGTCGGTATAAATAAGACTCAGATTATTACCCTGGTTTAGGATTAAAACAAGGGCCATGGGTAAGAAACAAGATGCTAGGAAAAATGAAAATAAAACACATACTGAGAGGAGGAGAGAGAGGGAGAGGGTGAAATTGAGCTCCCAGGAGAGCATGAGAGGATGAACAAGCAATGGGGGACATGTGAGCATGGGGGAGGGGCGCTGCGTGGGGGCTGGGCCGTGGTGTCACAGAGTGAGGTCAAGATCACTTCCAGGCATTCCATCAGAGAGCCTGCAAGTCCGTGGACCTGCCTGCTTTGGAGAACTGCATATCTGGGTCCCAAGCACATGACTTTGGCCTGACCTCCAGGCCTGGGAGGTGTGAGGGGCCGGTCCAAATGGTCCTTTACCCTGGAACTGCCAGGCCACGGTCATACCAAGGGTGGTTCTCAGTTCTGTGGAGCCCAGGGGAAGGTGTAGGGATGGGAGGCACCCACATTCTGCCTCAGCCTCTCCACTGATCACCACCTGGGCAGGATTGGAAAGAAGAATTTCACCCACAGGTGTGGGGAGAAGAGACATCTCTCCAAATTCTGGTAGACTTCCTGTATGGGAGTGAGGACAAGCAGAAGAATCTCTCTGTACCTCCGGGCTCTTGAGAACAAGACAGTGGTGCTGCAGAATCGCGGTGGCCACTGGCTGAAGGAAGGAGGTGCCCCATGCAGCCCAGGGCCTAAGAAATGCCTAGCGCAGTGCTTCTGGCTGGGGCTGGAGGACAAAGGAGGAAGCAGAAAACAAGAAGGGATGTTTGTTGAGTCCCTACTGGGCGATAGGCCACTTACATGTGTATTTTTTCTGAATACTATAGTATAATTACCAACCATATAGTCCTCCACTTAAAGTATACAATCATGGTTGCTTTGCATGTTCACAAAGCTGTGCAACCATTACCGCACAATGTCAGAACACAGTCATCACAGCACAAAGAAACGTCATAGCTACTGGCGGGCGTTCCCCCTTTCCCTCCTCCCCTCCTCCAGAAGCTACCAGTCTAACTTGCTCTCTGCAGATTTGCCTAGTGCAGACATTTGTAGAGATGGAATAATGCCACATCTGGCTCATTCTACCTCACAGAACACTTCCAAGACGCTTCCGTGTTGTAGTACTTCATACCTTTTTCAGGGCTGAGCAATATTTCATTGTACCGCCGTGCCTTGTCTTGCCTGTTGACTCGTGAGCTGATGGGCCTTTGGGTGGTCTCCACTTTCTGGCACTTGCAGATAATGCTGGTATCAACATTTGTGTGCCAGTCTTTGTGGACACTGTGCATTTTCCATGTAACCCCCATAACGATAAAATGGGCATTATCGTCACTGATTTCTTAAGAAAAACTGCAGCTCAGTGAAGTTAAATGACCATTTTTGAGACAGGGAAGCTTCTTTTGATTCAGGTGGACGAGGCTAGAAGAGCCGAGAAGGGGAAATGCGGTGGAGTTCCACTGCACCTTACCAGGTTGTGACACACACCATTGAGTAAAAAGAAATGGCAGGAATGAGAGAAAGTGCGTCAGCAGGGCCGCTGTGTGCTCTGTGGGCCTCCTCTCAGAAAGCTGGTCCTGCTGGCAGGGCCCTTGGGTCTGGGAAATGTCCTTCCTTTCTCGTTTCAGTGGCAGTTGTGAGGATTGGTCAAGAGCAGTTTGAGACTACGGCTGGAGCAGCTCATCAGGCTTGTGAGGAGTCAGGTGGGAAGCGTCTGCAGCAGTGCCCATCCCGAGAGGGTGCCTGGGGTGGGCTCGGCCTAGCAGCAAGGGCCGTGAGGAGGGGAATTCAGCATGGGCCAAGGGCGGCTCTATGGAATGGCATGACGGGTCACTGAGGCTGCTGGCTCTGCTTCTTTCTGCCTCCAGGGCTTTCCCAGAAAGTGCTTGGACATGGGAGTGTGGGTGACGTGACGTCCCATTAATGCAGCTCCGATGGCTAAGCAGAATCAAGCCAAAGCTGGTAATCATTGACCCTCAGAAGCTCCCTGGGGCAGAGCCGTAGAATCAACAGGAACACGGGCTCTCCAGCAAATCTCCTGGTCTGTGGTTTATCTGAGAGCCTTGCCCTTCCCGTCACCTTTCTGGGAAGCGTGTTGCTCCTGCAGCTTGGCACAGAGAATCCCAGAGTGAAAGGCATGGCAGATGATAATGTCATAGGGACTGTCAGTGTGTGGCAGACTCTCAGTGGAAAGGAAATTAGAGTTGGACTGAAACTGAGGATGCTAAGGGCTCGATCACGTTCCATGTTCAGGTTGTCATCAAAGCTCTTTCCAGCCATTTGCAAGATTGAAGCAAATGTCCCTATTTCTCAGATGAATACAGTGATAGGTTAGGTGGCACCCAGTGACTGACGTAAGCAATGTAAGTGATGTGAGTGACTGACTCCAGATCCAAACCGCACGTACCCACTTCTTCAGTCCTGCCTGGGAACCACTTGAGGCAACCCTCATAGGGGATCTTAAACATAAGCAAGAATGTGAAATGAGAAGGCATCCAGAGCTTCCCTCCAAACTCAAGAACCCAGTGTTCTGTGCCTTCTCTTTTGCATCATCTATGAGAGCTGGGCTATCCCACCAACCTGAGACCCTTCACGTCGGGCATGGCATCATGAATTCTAGTCTCTGGGTGCCATCACTCAGGCATTAGCTGAATTGGGCCATTATTTTAGAAATTTTCAAGGGTCGGAATTCTGTATGTTCTCTTGAAAACAAAGTGGAATCTCCTGTTGGGAACACTCAAGGAAGTATGTTCAGAATGTCCAGTCCATGGGGAATTTATTCGTTTCTGGGCTGGAAAGACTGAGTCGACGTAACACCAACCCAAACCACGGAGAACTATAAGGGTCACACTAATAACAGGATTCCAGCACTAATAACAAATACAACTTTTTGTAAACATTTAAATTATTTTACGCAATCCTGGTGCCATTTGAGATGGGTGGCTCAAAGATGAAATTTAAGAATTATTTCATTGTACATGTGCACAGTTTTCAGACAAACAAACTCCCCCAACACATACTTTTATAAGATAAACAAGGAAGAGAATGATATTTTATTTGCAAAAATCATTCTTCACTTTCTAAATAATCCAGTAAAAGATTTTTTTAAGATACTTAATATCTTAACACCTAAGCAATATGACTTACTATATGCAAGTGATTTCTGTTCACATACCATCTTTTGAGAATACCATATGTTGGTTCTAGATTATACATCCAGACCTGAACAAAGATGTCTGCACTGTCACGATTTCTTTTGAGTAGACATGAGAATAAAAAGGCCATGAGACTAGAAACATCTTTGGGTCATTGTGTTAATTCCATTTTCTGTCACAGGTTCATTAGAAACTAGAATTCAGGGGCGCCTGGGTGGCTCAGTTGGTTAAGTGTCTGCCTTTGGCTCAGATGATGATCCCGGGGTCCTGGAATGGAGCCCCCCATTGGGTTCCGTGCTCCACAGGAAATCTGCTTCTCCCTCTCCCTCTGGCCCTCCCCTCTGCTCATGCATGAGCGCGCGCTCTCTCTCTCTCTCTCTCAAATAAGTAAATAAAATCTTAAAAAAAAAAAAGAAAGAAACTAGAATTCAACAGGTAGGATAGTGACCCTCAAGAGGTCTGACCAAAGTGCACATGAGGGGTCTTAGAACTGATCCTTCCACCCTTTCCTTTATAGAGGGATCCCATCTGCTTCTCGGACAGATTGACTGAAATTTCACCCAGGATCCTCTAGGGATCTGTCCTCTCTCTTCAGTCAACAACACGTTTGCTGTATTTTACCAGGTGTCTTTCCTAATGGGCTTCCACCCTGATCCTATGTGCATCCTGACAAAGGCAATTTGGTAAATTCCAAACCCAAACCTGGGAGCTCTGTTGGCTACTGCAAGTTTTGGTGGAATGTGGAGCTTTGAAAGTCATCTCCTGACCCTCTTAAGAAGAAGCAAGGGGCTTGATGCTCACATTGCCTTCTCAGTAAACAAGGCAGTAGACCACCCAAGCTAGAACAAAACCAGATAAGAGTTTGGTTATGAGGAGCCCAAGGCCACAAGACCCAATCATCTGCCTGGTCCAAGTGCTGCAGAGACTGAGTCCCGCCAACAGAGAGCAGTGTTAGGTTCTGTTCACCTCCCCATATCCCCTTCTTCGAACCAAGCACTTTGAGTCTTTCACACCTTGCTGGAGCTATTTATTTCTTGACGAATGTTTCTTGAGGATCTACTCTAAGCTGTCACCGGGGATAAAGCAATGGAGGGCATGGACGGGGTCATTGCTGCCAAACCACCACAGAAGAAAATGTGTAGGTTGAAATGACTGTAGAAACTATACCCCACCCCCAAAGAAAAGAATACAATAAACTATTATAAGGGGAAGGAATCTGATGTGAATGGGGAAGTCATAGCCAGGGACTTTTGTCTCTTTGTGAACCTGCCATTTAAGTTTCTCTCTGAGACATGGCCTTCAGGTTGAACCTAAGTACCCATTCTGGGGTTGGGAGGAGGGAGAGTGGAGTTCCAGTGTCCCCTGTGTGTCTTCCTTTGTCTGTGTCCTCACTGTTGCCCAGGAATGACCTTGGCCACTCAATTAGTGTTGCTGAACTGACCAACTCCAAAGCCTGGGTGCTTTGCCTTTCTGCTCGAGCAGTGAGGACCCCAGGCTCAGCTCACTATCACTGGCAGGGTTTCCTCTTCCACTGGGGAGGAAGATCCCTATGCCCCCTCACTAGCCTCACTGTCAATGAACTTCTGACTGTGGACGGTGATGTAACTGCACTCTAGAGGTATCTGGAAATGTCTCCAAATGGAAGATGTCATTGCCATTACTTCAGATCATCACCAACAGTTGGCTCAAGCCAAGACAATCTATAGAAGTTTCCAGAGAAAGCACCATGCTTAACAGTACATCTTCAGCTGCTTCCACAATCATGTCCTAATTACTTTGACATAGTGACCCTTCCTGAACTCTTCCCAGCATTATGAGACCCTTCTTGTGACTTTGGGGCCCATGGCCTTTTCCACCAACGTGTACCTGTGGATCTAGTACAGTTGGCTCTGGGCCCTCTCCATGGGGGTCCCAGGGCCTTGCACACACTCTTCCTCTCTTCCCTTTTCTAGTGCTTTTGCTGCTGCTTCTTGTCCCTGGAAACCTCTCCCCTCCCCACCAATCCAAACCCTCCTTATCCTTTCCGGTTTTGTGTCTTCAGAAAAGCTCTTGCCTGCTATGGGATCTCTGTCTTATCACCATTGCTGGTGCATAGTAAGTAGGTGCCAAAAAAAATGTTTGCCTTCCCTTTGTTCAGTAACTGTTTTGAGTATGCCATACGGCTTAAAAGCAAGGACTTCTCAGTTAGGCAGAGCTAGATTCCTCTGATCTCTGCGCTTTGGGCTTTTTGCTTTGTGACCTTGAGGAAAATCGCTTAACTTTGCTGAACCTCTGTTCCCCAACTGCTAGGTTTATCATGTGAATTCAACACTATAATATATGTGAAGGATACTCTTGTGCCTGGCCCAACATCCAAGGCTTTCCAGACCCCAGAATTTCAGGGCTCCGATGGGGCACCGTTTGCACTGTGCTCTAGAGGGCGCTGTTCACACAGAATACAGGAGAGTGCAACAGGTCTCCCAACGCCGTCAGCAGGGTACAGGGTATGGAAGTCCTCCATGGCATCTTAATAGCCATTTCCCATTCTCAGGAGATTTTGCTCTGCTCTCGTCTTTCTCTTCATTCAGTCTGAGCTGTGGATCTTCACTTCTACCTTGACTTCCTCTGTCATCTGTGGCTTAGTCCACTCAGACCCAATACAGCAATGCCTTCTTGGTAAAGAGCTGAGCTCCCTGCAGTTTAGAAGAGAAGAATTCTTAGAAAACCTTTGGAATAGAAACCACGTAGATCCACCTGTGTGGTTTTGAGTTTCTCTTGTTTTCTGATGCTCTCTCATTCTGCTGTTACCGCTCCTCACCACTCCCAGGGGTGTGCTGCTTTCTCTTCAAAACTGTGAGCCAGGCATAGAGGAAGTGCCTCCTTTTGGTCCTTCTCCACCTAGCTGAGACAGGTAGTTAGGAACTACCTTAAGGAACAGTGATGAAGAATGATAAGGAAACAATCCTGAAAATATACACAGAATAAGCACCCAGCTTCCAAAACATAGGTTTCCAATTCCACAACCAATGCACACTGTCAGCAAAGGCTAGGAAGACCCTGTAGACATCTTCTTTGGGTCCAGCTTCACTAGCTCCCAGGCTGAGACTGAATTCGTGAGAACCTCACACCTCTTGACATTTCCTGCTAGGACCCAATCCACCTGCCATGTGGAAATAGAGGTCTTTGCAGTGAGAGTGTAATTATCTCAGGGCGACCAATGGTTGTGGTAAGCAAGACAGCTAGAGAGACTTGAAAACCTGTGTCTGAAAATTTTAACTCCTCTTTGTGACTTTTTGTATTTAAATTTGGTTATTTCCTTGATTCTTCACATCCGATACAAAAGCAAACAAATGTATAAAGTGAACACATGGCCTGTAAAATGGCTTTATGACCTTCTTAGTTATACCTTTTGTTCTGTGTGCTCTTCTGTCCTTTAGTGGTGCCAATGTGTCAGCTGAAGAACCTCCAGAAGACCCTGGTACTGTAACAAATCGGCTTTTTGCAGCTAGTGAGGACACATACCATGAAGAACTGTGGGGAGGCTCACTGGGGGCTAGGTCACAGTTAGAGGATCTGGGCTTGTTATGTGATTTGGGGAAGATTTAAAGAAGCAATACCTTGCTCTGGGTTAGATGTCAATAATTCAGAGTAATTCTATGAGTCATTATGTCAATAAATCTTATCATCTAGAATGGGTGAAGACTGGTGGATAGCTAATGTCATTATTTGTAAAGAAGCAGCAGATCACTTCTAATAGCCCACATGGGGGACTTGGGTCTTTTTTAAACAATGTTCAGGTTTTGGTCTGTGTTCAGGCATGATTACAGAATGGCCTTATCTGATATCGATGTTCTGTAACACTGTTCGTGTTTAACAGAAGAACACAGAGCCCTAGTGGGGACAATCAGGACAGCCCCTAGCAGTGCCAAGACCCTTTGCTGAGGGCATATGTGTATACATTCAGTAAAACGATCAAGGCTTAGTCAATGTCTATGGTTGGAGAAGGACAGCGTCACTCCAGGTGCCATAGCTCTGGGCAGGCTTGTGAAGAATCATTCTCGTACCCTCTATTCTCTTTCCACCTCTGTAAGATAAGGCTTCTGCTGCGGCCACAGACAAAGCCTTTGTCCTAGACAAAGCCTCTATAAAAACACATTCCCTTTTCCCAAGTCTTCGGCTTGATGTATGGTTCATAGGCAGTGATGTTCTAGGGAAGCTTTGTCACTTTCCTACAAGCTTTTGCCTTCACCTGGATGTTGTCTCCAGTATAGCCCATTTGACTCCACACAGCAGAGACTCCAAATGGCCTGGGTCAGTGTGACGCCTGGTAAACTATTACCCACATTTAAATTTGTACCCTAATAATAACAGTTCTGACAATTTATTGTTTGATCGCTATGTTCTAGGAACTTCACATATGTGATTGCACTGAGAACACACTCTAGTCTTGGAAAGTATATTTTAACAGCCATTTCACAGGTGAGGACACATGTCAGAAGGACTATGTGGCTTTCGCAGGTCACCTGGACAGAGCTGGAGTTCAAATCCATGACTCTGCATACCCAAGCTAGGATTCCTTCCACCTGCCATGCTGCCTTTAGTTATTACCTGTGCCATGAACATCCTGGCTTAGGTCCTCCTATCCTCTTTTAATCTCCATGCCTGGCACACCTCTGAAGTTATTCCGGTAATACTGGTGGCCCAGCTGGCTCCAGAGAAGTCTACAGAACACGGTGTCCTTTACGAGAGCACCAACACCCTTCAAACTTGCGATTCCCTGGCTCTTGTTCCCACACTCTTTTCATGGGAAGGAGCCAGGCACCCAGGAAGGCCTGTGTTTTGTGCCCACCCTGGACACAAGTGGATTTGTGGCTTCACAGTGGACTGGATCTGGGAAAATCCTTACCCCAAAGGAAAGGTGAGATGTTCCTGAAATGCTTTCCTACATCTAGCCTGGAAGAGTCCTGAGGTTCAGATATCCTTTAAGAGCTATAGGACCAGGAAAATTGGTTTCTACCAGCCCTGCCAGGGTCTATTTGAGAAGTGAACTGTCTGATGGTGCTAAAGACGTCAGCGGTGACTTCTCCCGGAATTACTGAAGGAAAGGGAAACAGCCATCTGTCTCCTGTAGGTTCTGGGGGTAGCCCGGGAGCTAGATGACTCAGGGCTTGTCAGGGGCCTGAACATTTGCAATCCCAGTTGGGTGGATAGCCTACAATAGCTTGAGATCATTTCCATAGGAAACAGGAAGTGCTCTGCCTCGCAGCTAGGTGCAGTGCACCTTAGCGAAGTTGTGTGCAGAAGAGCGTAAACTTGACACCCAGCCTGCTGGGTCTCCTCTTTTGATGGTTGTTTTAAACCCCATGCTTAAGCCTTTTGGGGCAGCAAACCTGCCCCACTACAATAACCCAATCGTTTCCTATCTGTGGGGGACTGGGGAGCAGGGGCTGTGGTCCCTAATTCTTTCTAAAGGTTTCCTAGCCTAGCACCCAATACATAGTAAATGTTGAATAAGTCAAGCGTTGGCTTGATTATGTTAACGGAGAAGGCCAAGACTGTGCCCCAGAATCCTGTTCGGTTCCTTGCTGTGTTTAGTTGGCAATGTTTGTTGACTCAGTTGATTGTTGGCTTAAACAAAGCAGCAAAATTTGATGGAAACTTGAACTCCTCCACCGCGGTTGAGAAGGAACCACAGAAAATCATTTGACTTCTGTACTCGGGAACCAGAACTTGTGGGTCCTACGTTTAACATAAAAATCTCAACTCTTGAGAAATGTCCACAACGGAAGTAAGGCAGTGAGAGACTTGACAACAAGGCAGACTCACGTTGTATGCAAATGAAGGGTGCATTTTTATGGGAAGAAGGAGATCCAAGAGGAAAATATGCTTATTTTCAGGAATTTTAAGGACCCATAAGCGGAATAGACCTCAGACTTCATTAGAATTACCATGAGTCATCCCTGAAGCACAACTGGACCACTGTTCTTCATACGGTTTTGTTATTTAAGTCAACAATGAAAATATCTCACATGGCATTCCACCACCGAGTGTGTGGCCCTTGCTTGCCTTTCCAGCCTCATGTCTCGCTGACAGTCACCTGGCTTCTCTCTCAGCCCCTCACACTCTCTTCTGTTGCCCCGGAGTCTGGGTCATTCACAATTACAGTGCAGTTGGTTAGTTACTACACACTCAGGTGTGTCTCTTCTGAAATATCGCCATTAGAGGAAGACCCATAGAAATGACAGAAAACTCATTGCTTTGATGCATGGGTTGATGGATTTCTTTGTGATCGCCCAACAAATAGTTATAGTGTCTATGACAAGTGAGTCTAACACCATCCTCACGTCTTGACCTTGATAACACATCTTTGCCTGTCAGATAAGATGCTCCCCAGGGGCACCTGGGTGGCTCAGTGGGTTAAGGCCTCTGCCTTCGGCTCAGGTAATGATCCCAGGATCCTGGGATCAAGCCCCACATCGGGGTCTCTGCTCAGTGGGGACCTGCTTCCCCCTCTCCCTCTGCCTACTTGTGATTTGTCAAATAAATAAATAAAATCTTAGGAAAAAAAAAAAAACGATGCTCCCCAGATCATTCCTACTGTTTCTCATCTTGACTTTGCCTACTTCCCACACTTGACTGGAATCTTCTTCTCAATGACAAGGAAGGTGCCATTTGGCAAAGGATTGCATCTCTAAAGTCTAGTACAGAGCCTGACACACGTACTAGCAGCAACATTGTTGAATCATGATAGAAAAATGAATTAATGAAAGCAAAAAGACAGTGACTTTTCTGTCCCCTGAAGTACTGGGCAGATCTCTGATAGAGATCTTTTAGAAAAGGTGTTCCTTTGGGCAGATGCACACCATACCACATTGTAATTGCTGGTGTCCTGAGCTCACTTCCTCATTTGACTGTAAGCCCCTTGAGAATGGGAGCAGGTTTGATTTGTTTTTGAAATCCTACACAATAAGCATACACTCAGTGTTTGGAAAGTGTACAAAAAGTCTACTTCCTGAGAACAGACTCTTTACAGAACAAGAATACTGGAGCACTGAAGGGAAAAAAAAATGGCAATAATAGAATTTGCCTGCTTTGCCAGGCCACTAAGAGTACCTTGGTAAATATTAGCTAATGTACAGCCCTTTGCTTGCTATTAAGATTTACTGATTTCAGTAGAAAGTAACCTAAAATCCATACATGCTATACAACACAGACAACCAGGGTCAATCTCTGACCACCCTGCAGTAAAAAAAATACATATTTGCTCTGTCTGTGGCTAGATGAGATGTCATTGTCTAAGCAAAGTAGGCTATGTGCTGATTACAATGGGTCTGCCATGTGAACTTTGGGTTTGATCAAGGGATGGATTTATTCCATATTCTTACATCCTTTCGGTATCATTCTTCTCACTCTTTGAGTAAATAAATCCACAGCATTGGCCAACACAGTACATGTGAAAAGTACCTTCAGTAAATGCCAGATTTTATAAAATAATTCCAACAATAAAGGCTGTTTTTTAAATCTGTTTCTTACATAACAGAGACTATTGTATATAGAGATTGACCAGTATCTTGTTTCTTCCTGGTGTGACCTTACTTTCATCTTACAAATATTTACTGATCTAAGTCTATATATTCACCTGTATCTTTGTGAACATTTGGAAATCTCAGGATCTCAGTGTGTTTCAGAGAACAGGCTCAGAGATCGATGATAACTAATTCTTTCTCATGAAAAGCTAACAGGCATGACCTATGAGAAACAACAAGAGAGCTATATAGAGCGTGGCAAAGGAGAGGAGGAAAATGCTGGAACTCATGCCATGCTTGCTGCCCAGGGACCTTAGCTGGGGGGCTGTCATGTCTTAGCATGACGGTATTCAAGCCATGTGAGGTCTGGGGAAAAAAAAAAAAAAAACTACATACCCAGCTTAGGGCTTGGGCTGAGAACAACCAATTGCCTTGGTTTAAGCCACCCAAGTCCACTATCAAATTAAGTGTTTTCAAGCTAATACAAATTAGCATCAGTTCACTGACCAAACCCTGAAATAAATTAGGCCGAGTCTAAAAGAAATCAGCCTGCAGACAGAGACCAATTCCCAAGGCCACTTCGTTGCTTTCCCCAGGCATGGATACATCAAGTCGGAATATGCTTAGGATGTTGGTAAGTGCAGACAGTCTGGGAAGACATTATAAGCTGCTTGCTTTTGTTTTAGCTCTTTGCAAGGCCAGGCAGATATTTTATTAATAATGCAGGCAAGGAAACCCAGACTTAATCAAGAGATAAATCAGAGGCTACTTATTCATTCTACAGAAATATTCTTTATCTTCAAAAATGAAATGAACTTGAGACTGGAAGAGAAAAGTTGTGAGGAAGAGAAACTCAGAAGGTGTATTTCAGGAGTCATCTCTGGAAATATAATGTGTGACAAAGCGAATGTGGATTTGCCTGATAAATGTTGGCTTGAGAATTATTATTTTATTTCTACAAAGAGCATTTAAAACAGTGTGTGAGCTTCCATGACACAGGGGGAGAGAGGAATGTAAACCAGGTTAAACTATGTGTGTGTGGAGAAAGGAGAGAGCCTGGGGAGGGGGTAGACTCTTCTTCAGTGTGCCTCAGTTGGGACCAACCCCTAGGACTCTTTGGGGACTTGAGATCCATGAGGGTTGGGTGGGATGTGGGCAGGGCCCACTGAGTGTGTGCACTGCTGTTTGCTCTCCTGGTAGCCTTTTCTTTCTCTGTAGCTTTAGAACTTGTCCTCAAAATTTCAAATCACCACAGCTGTGGTTTTCTCTTCACCACTTCTACCTGGTGTTGGCTTCTTGTGTTTTCACCTAGTTTAAGGCTATGAACAAAACACTGTGGGATAGTACTTTTGTTTAAAATGTATCACTAAGTTGGTTTCGCTTCCTGGTTTGTATGAATAAACACATTTTTGAAGGGGAATTTTGAAATCTATTTTAGAAACATATTTACATTTAATTAAAAATACCACGAAGACCTTGCTAACCATGGTGGGCGCACCTTGGAGTGGGGGAGGGCACAGCTAGGGGAGGAGGTAGTCTAGTGTTGATAACTGTGGCTTTCATCATTGTTGGCTGTTTAGGGGAAAATCCCTTCAATTTTCTTGCTGTAAACTGGAAGTCACAATAATATCATCAACAAGAAACCATTGAGTAGATGGTATTTTGAAGAGCTTACTTCATTCACTGAGTTATTCCATTCATGCTCATTGAATAACTTGTGAGCGCCCATAGACTGTGTTAGCAGCTGGGGTAGAGGAGTGAATAAAGTATGGTTCTATGTTTATGGAGAATTATTTGGAGTATTATTTAATTCAGAGCTTCCCAGTCCTTCAACTGAGAAGCAGGGAAGAAAGCATGAGATATTGATGGTGACCATCATACTATTCCTCTTAGGAATCTTGGCATATCATGGAGAGAAAAAGGAAAGGGGCTTGTACCTCCATTGAGCAAACTCCTGGGATCATATGGTAGGACTTGACCAAACTGTATTAAGGAGCTCTGTTCTAAATAGTCTAAAGCATTTTAAAAAAGAAAAAAGGAAGGTGACCAATATTTGTCTTAAAATGTTTCAGGCAAATATGACTTTAGAATATAAAATTTAATAGCTGAGACGCAGCCTATTAGAGGTTCCTCCTGACTGGAAGCAGGGAACCTTATGGTTTATGTTTTTAGTTGTCATACTGCCACTGGTTAGTACATGACTTTGGCTATACTATTAAAATTTTCTGGGGACGCCTGGGTGGCTCAGTTGGTTAAGCAGCTGCCTTCAGCTCAGGTCATGATCCCAGCGTCCTGGGATCGAGTCCCACATTGGGCTCCTTGCTCGGCAGGGAGCCTGCTTCTCCCTCTGCCTCTGCCTGCCATTCTGCCTGCCTGTGCTCTCTCTCTCTCTCTCTGATAAATAAATAAAATCTTTAAAAAAAAAATTCTGAATCTCGGTGCCTTCACTGGATAAGTGGAACAATAATTGGGACAAGATTTCTTTTACTATTGAGTGAGGATGGCAGTAAAGAGGTTTACTTTAAGTAGTATATTGATGAACCCTTTTAATGGTTATTTGTTTTTATATATTACAAAAAATACGAATGGTCCTTCCAGCTTCTGCTTTCACGGCTATTTTTGCTTAGCAGAAGGCAAAACTTTATTAAAGTAAAAGGAGAATCAATTTAAAGAATTATATCAGATAAATCATAATACAGGTCATAGATTGGTTATCACCTACATTTTTAAGTTTGTGTGTTACTGACTAAGGTCAGGAAACACTTGAATACATGCCCTCTTAAGTTCCTTCTATTCCTATCTCTCTGTAATTATTTTTCCTCTTTATAGTTAAGTAATATGATCTTCTGGTGGAAAGTTTCAATTGGAAAATAGTATTGTTGTATCCAGAATAAACTGTCAGCTTTCCTTAATGATCAGTAAATCAGATTGTTTTGAATGGTCTTTGATATATGTTAGTCGCCTAGTCCACTGTTGCTGTAAACATCATTTTGTTTTGTTTGTTTTTTATGTATTTCAGATCAGAGTGTTGACAGAAAGAATGTTCAAACATCTTCGGAAATGGTTTGTCGCTCACTTTTTTGGGCATTCTCGGCAAAGAGCCAGGCTGGTCTCCAAAGATGGGAGATGCAACATAGAGTTTGGCAATGTGGAGGCCCAGTCAAGGTTTATATTCTTTGTGGACATCTGGACAACTGTGCTTGACCTCAAATGGAGATACAAAATGACCATCTTCATTTCAGCCTTCTTGGGGAGTTGGTTCTTCTTTGGTCTTCTGTGGTATGCGGTAGCCTACATCCACAAAGATCTCCCTGAGTTCCATCCTTCTGTCAACCACACCCCTTGTGTGGAGAACATTAATGGCTTGACCTCAGCTTTTCTGTTTTCTCTGGAAACACAAGTGACCATTGGATATGGATTCAGGTGTGTGACAGAACAATGTGGCACTGCCATTTTTCTCCTTATCTTCCAGTCTATACTTGGAGTCATCATCAATTCTTTCATGTGTGGTGCCATTTTAGCCAAGATCTCCAGACCCAAGAAACGTGCCAAGACCATTACCTTCAGCAAGAATGCAGTGATCAGTAAACGGGGTGGGAAGCTTTGTCTCCTAATCCGTGTGGCTAATCTTAGGAAGAGCCTCCTTATTGGGAGCCACATATATGGAAAGCTCCTGAGGACGACAGTCACTCCTGAAGGAGAGACTATTATTTTGGACCAGATCAATATCAACTTTGTAGTTGATGCAGGGAATGAAAATTTATTCTTCATCTCCCCATTGACAATTTACCATGTCATTGATCAAAACAGCCCATTCTTCAACATGGCAGCAGAAACCCTTCCCCAACAAGACTTTGAATTAGTGGTATTTTTAGATGGCACAGTGGAATCAACCAGTGCTACCTGCCAAGTCCGGACATCCTATGTCCCAGAAGAGGTGCTCTGGGGTTACCGTTTTGCTCCCATAGTATCCAAGACTAAGGAAGGGAAATACCGAGTGGATTTTCATAACTTTAGCAAAACTGTGGAAGTTGAGACCCCTCATTGTGCTTTGTGCCTTTATAATGAGAGAGATGCTAGGGCCAGGATAAAGAAAGGCTACGACAATCCCAACTTCAGTTTGTCAGAAGTCAGTGAAACAGATGACACCAAGATGTGACAGTGGCTTTTCAACAGGAGTAAAGTGAATTTTTGAAGATACCTAGTGACTAGAAGTATTAGGAAGCAATCAACAATTTGAGGATATAGGATATGAAATTAGAACAAGAGCCTTCAATGTCTATCAGCACCATGCCCCTTGAACCCCACAGCCACAATCTTATAAGACACATAGCTCTACAAGGCAACTGCATTAGAACATGCAATATTCTTATAGGAAATGGCAATATGGAAGCCATAGGAGTTCACTTGGAATCTTGAATACAATTATTTGAAATCATGCAGTGTTGATAGAAACAGAATCCTCAAAAGTTTCATGGACAGGCCAAATGATATCTTAAAAGTCTCCTTAAAGAAGTTATGAGCTTTAGAAAGGATCAGGGGAAAACCATATTCTCATTTTGATTCTACTGATAAGAAACAAGCCACTTTTATTTTAACATTGGTGGCTTTTATCAAGGAAAAAAGGTCTCCCTTGGGAGAGCCATTTTTGGTTGGTTGGAGGAGATGAACTAATCAGAGATGGTAAGAAAAGACTGGTACTCCAAGAACATTTGTGAGGCTCTGAGCTTCTCCAGCCCTGGTTTTTAGAGCTTCCATCTTAGTCTGGGTCATGTTGTGTTTCCTGAAGAGCAAGGGAAGGCTCAGGCCACCGACTTTGCATCTCTACCTATCAATGTGGGGAGGAACACTGAGCTTAACCTGCTTTATAGCACATCCAGATGCTGCAGCCCAAGTTGGGTTTTGGTCCAAATGATATCAAATGGTACATTTATACAGAGGATAAATCATCACCCTAAAATCTCAATGAACATTTTCCTAAAGAAAGAATGCTTGATTTGAAAATGGTGATATTTCTTCCAGTTTGTACTAGGTGGGATAAGGGGCTACAAATCCATGAAAATAGTATTTGCTGGCCTTCCAAGAAGGCAGTGAAGAGTTTAAAGGCACAATGTCACCTTAGGAGGGACAGCACTTCCAGTGCTTCTGAGAGAAAAATTATCTTGTGTTTTTGTGCCTTGAGTTTGTACTGAAATGCTGTTGCTAAAGAAGACTTGTGGATTTGAAAGAGTCTGTGACCCCACAGGGAGGCAAACATGAGGTGTGTTTTCCTCTGAGGGCCCACAAGACATCTTCCTCAAAGGGACCAATTTAATATAAGGATTGATTCTTAGGGAACGGTTTTACTATGAATGTCTCATTCGGTTCTCCACCTCCATGATTTTGAATCGATTCTGGAAGGAATGGGACTCAAAGCACCATAGGAATCAAAATGTTTTCAGTGTGTTGATTCATAAATTAAATTTTGAAACTGTGCATGTGGTTCCAAAAGGGTCAGTTATTGTGCTTAAAGTTATTGTAACAGACCAATAGGGGACATCCCTCTTGCTGAGGGTGGACTTTCTCCTGGGTGATGTGGGTGGGATGGGAAGATGGCAAATAGGACCATCTGGATGCCAGCTCACCCTCGAGAAAATGACCCTGTGGTTACAGACATGCCTCTTTCTGTGCCATTCCTGATGATCACTCCAGTGTGTCTTGGGCACAAATGGCGGTGGTGGCAGTTTTCACTTATGATGGTTATGTCTTCCCAGACCTGGTATGAGTTTGTTCAGATTCATACACATGCTCTGGTCATTCTGAGCAAGACCAGTACAAAGTCTGATGGGCTAAGAGTTGTGTACTTTGTCAGTGGCCTTAACGCTGGATGCAACTGGCTTACACGAGAGATTAGTCCGTGCCTGTAAGTGTGCCGGCCCTGCAATTTGGTCTATTGACAAAGCTAAAAGAAATGAGGTATGGCAAGCCCAACGAAGCCAGAATTCTCTGCTGGCCCACTGTCATGAGGTTTTATGGCTCTGTAGTCCCTTCACAAACTGGCAGGTCAGAACACATTCCTTCTGGTCTGTTCTGCTCATTAATAGTATGCTTGGGATTTGGTGGAAGTGAAATGATCTTGTAAATCTAGTCCTTTTGATGGTTAAGAGAGCTGAACAACTGGAATCTTTGTGATTGGCATCTCCTTCTAGGTTATGCAGTGGAAATCTGTGCTTTCAAATATTCTTTTATAAGGATTAAGGCATTCTGCTACCTGGCTTCTCTTTCTTCATGAATATTCCCATCCAAACTCTAACAACCATTAATATACTTATATCCAATAAAACCCTGAGGAAATGAGGGTCCACAGGATCTTTTAATAATCCTAAGGGGTGGCTGGAACCCAAAAGCAGTATAAAAAACCTGGATGTTTAAAAACAGGGGGTGACTGAAGACATAGAATCTCAGTGAGTAAAGAAAATAAATGGGAAATAGAAGGTTCCAGAAGGCTAACTTGCCTAAAGGTTAATGCAAATGCTAAAGGCAGGGTTTTTATTCCAATGGAACAACATTGTTCCCAGGAGGAGCAGACCGTATTAGCACTGTAATTGCTACAGGTGTGCCATATTGTTAGATTTACTGAATTATCTATCCCAGTATTTATTCTTTCCAAGAAAAATTGCATACCATCACACTGTACCATATTCAGAGTTTTCCTGGGTACTGACTCCCTTTGAAGTGCCTGATTTAGTTTTCTTGCTATGGGGGTTTTGATTTGGAGAGTCCCAACCTGGTTTAATGTGCCAGGACTTGGGTCCACTCTGGTACCAATATTCAGATTTAAGATTTGAGAGGTGATCTACAAATTTATTTTCCAAGAGAGAAAGGGTAGACAGAAAAGATCCTCTTTAAAAAAAAAAAAAAAATCCCCTCTAAGTTGCCAAATCTAAGAAGTGAGAGGATTCGAGTGTCTCTTTCCATGGCTAATGGGCGAGTCACAAGACAGCAAAGAACTTTGCTGGTGGATTGCGTGGACAGTGGAGGTGGCTTCCTTGGAGATTTTTCCACAAAATGGGACACGGCTTCTCCACGGGAGGTTCGGTGCATAACACAGGGGATCTTTCCCCATCTAGAACAAACTTGAAAACCTCTGATGCGAAGAATGCAAATGAGCCCCTGAGCCCGCCCCTGGGCCGTTGTTGTCTGCCATTACAGGAAGTGCGTGTCAATCAAAGCTTGACAGGGGAGATAGAGCATTTTATTTTGGAAGCCAGAAGTTTGAGAACAATGACTGGAATTTCCTCTTTCTGTCCAGAAAGGGCTGTTTGTCACTGGGGAGATAAAAGTCCAGGGGTAGGGAATAAAGGTTATCGGGAACAGCGCAACACAGAGCCGTGTGGGGGGGCGCTGCGGGAGGAGGGGTTATGGAGGAAATCTATTTCAATGCCTGTCATTGAGTTTCCATTAAAAGAACATTCAGTTAGGAATTCAAAAATAATTTAATCTCCCCAGCCAGATGCACCCAGCTGGACTCCTTGGAGCCAAGCCCTGCAGACAGGGAGATCTGCACTTGGGGCTGCAGGGGCTAGGGACTGGGGAAGGGCACTCCTGCATCTCCAAAGCAAGCATCTTTGACTGCCCTGGGTGTTGTGGAAGACATGGGCATCTTTTAGGCTCATGAGACACCCCAAGACCTGGGCTATCACAGAAGAAACATAATGCCAGGGGCTACTTACTGAGTTCTTTCCTACTATGTTTGAGGTTCTGTTTTAAGCATTTCCTATACATTACCTTATTTAACTTCCCCAATGGCTCCAGAAGGTACTATTTTTACATTTATTTTTCACTTGAGGCAGCTCAGGTAAGGAACTTGTCCAGAGTTACTAGCTAGTAAATGGCAGGGCTGGGATTCAAGTTCTGATCTGTCTTGTAAGCCCACATGTTTAAAAGAGTTCAAGTCTGCATCCTACCATGGGCCCTCCCTCTGAAAGGACCCACCAGGGCCATCAGACATTTACCTTGAACCCAAGGAGAGTTGGCACGTATTTGGGAGGAACCCCTTATTGCTCAGCACAGGCTAGAGCCCCTGGCTGGTGCTTAATGAACGTCTGTGGACTTCCACGTTCTAGGAAGAGGTTGTGTTTCACCGAGGCCTCTGGGTAATTGGCTAAGTCAGCGTCTAGAAATTTCATGGCTATCCTGAAGATTTTCCTAGGCTGGTGCAAACTATCTTTGTACATCTACGTATATGCTAACTATACACGTAGTTACATGTCCTTTTATTTTGATCTCTGAGTAGTCTTGCATTGGAGGTAGAGGCAGATCTTATTTCCATTTTGACAGATGGACAATGGAGCCTCCCTTATTCCTATAGGACAGCGTCTACATTCTTCATTCACCTCTGTGTTTCTGGCACCAACACCGTGTCTCCCATGGCCAGTAAGTGGATTTTGAATCAGTAAATGGATGAATGAAGGATTTGCTTGAATCAATATGGTTAGGAGTGGATTTGAAGCAATATCCATCCAAATGACTTTTGACAAGCTACCTCAATCACCAGCTGAAGGGCTTTGATAGATGACTTCATTTCATCTCTGATGACATTTTTATGATGTGTAAAACTGAGCTTTGAAAAAGAGGTAAGGGGAGAATTAAATAAAATGAGGGACCTAAGGATCCCTTATGAACAGTAAATGATTATTGACGTGGTGGAACAAGGTGGGAGTGTGGGTTTGGAGCAGAGGGGCTGAAAGGCGCAAAGAGCCCAGAATGCACAGGCCTGGGAAGGGCTGGTACAGAGACCAGAGGAAGCCTCCAGAAGTAAGTGATAGGACTGAGGCTTCCTGGATATTGGATAGGCTGTGAGTTGGGGGAATCTGAGTAGGATCCTGGGGCCTGGGACTTCATTTCAAACCGGAGGCCTGCTGTGAGCCAGGCACTGGGGATGCTAGAATGAGGAAGGAAGGAACGATCCCGTGGGGCTCACACCAGCCTCATGGGCCAGAGCTAAGCTGGAAGACAGTTGATTGTGGAGAATGTGATTTTCTCACCTGATGCCCATGTGCTTAGTATAGTTTTCGTAGGTGACATTGACATGATGGTTAACAACAGGACTATTGACTACAGTTTTAAAATTGGTTGGGATTTAAAAAAGTCTTTATAATATGTCCTACCAGGGATATATTGTCAACAAATGGTTTTAAAATTACGGGAAGGAACGCTTCCCTTTGTGATTGTGTACCCAATTCACAGTTAGGTTCAGATGTCTCAGGTTTTTGTTTTTGTTTTGTTTTTTAACCAATTATTAGAGCTTGTTGATTGTTCCCCACTTGATATAACTGTTTCAGCAATTATGCAAAGAATTTATGTGGTTTCAAAAATCATAGACTAGAGTACGGAAAATTCATTGCTTGGTCTGTGCTCTCCCTCTTCCCTTCTTCTTCTGGAAAGGTAACCATTCTTATTAGTTTATCATGCTACTGTTTCATTTGGAAAAGTATAAGCAAAACATACATATTTATATCTCTCCATTCTTACACAAAAGGTAGCATTCTAGGAACATTGTCCCACAGTGTTTTGTTCCCTTAAGAATATATCCTGCATATCGCCACGTTAGGGTAATTGCTGATGATAACAACATCGCTGGGATCCTCCTCTCCACTGTTCTTCTCTGGCTTTTGCCAAAGTTGCTGGAATCTTGCTCCAGAGGCCCCTGTCCTGCTGTCCTAGGCCTGAGAGATTGTGGATGTGCCTGGTTTGCATTCCTCTTTGCAGAGGGCCTGCAGACCTTACTCTGAGGATGAGCTCACCCTTCCAGAAGGAGGGTTCTCAGCAGGAGACAATGTGCCTGGGAGCAGCAGCTCTTTAGGGATCAAAACTCCTTGGAATTTTGGCCAGTTAGAAAGTCAGAACAGGGGGCAACTGGGTGGCTCATTTGGTTAAGCATCTGCCTCGCTCAGGTCATGATCCCAGAGTCCTGGGATCGAACCCCGCCTCGGGCTTTCTGCTCAACAGAGAGCCTGCGTCTCCCTCTCCCACTGTCGGTTGCTCCCTCTCTCCCTCTGCTTGTGTAATCTCTCTCTCTGTTAAATAAATAAATGAAATCTTAAAAAGAAAGAAAGAACAGGTGCTCTCAAGGAAAACATCCTCATTCCTGTACATGGTCTGGGGTCTCTGCTAAGGAGTGGGGGGATTCATTTCCCAGGACATTCTGGGTCATCTCTTCTGATTGGGTTCCATGGACTCTTTGGAGGTTGGGAGATCAGGGACCCACCAATTGCATGCAAAATTCCATGCACAAATATTAAGATTAAAACAACTAAATGAATTAAATAAATAAAACACTCAGTAGAAGTGTGAAAAAAAAATCAAATCCCGAGGGAGGTAGAGGTGGGGAAGTCTTCTTCAGGATGGCACCCAACTGGGCTTAATACTCAGAGGAGGTCTGACATAGGGAGGGGTGAGGGCGGCCAGGTGGGCAGGTAAGTCCCAGGCTAACAGAAGGACAGGATATACATTTGCATGGGGCTTCTGGGAGGTGATAGGCTGGTTTACATGGCCGCCCCATTGGCACAGAGTGTGGAGGGAAGTAGCCATTTATGGTCGCGAGTCACAGGTTTGGGGTGGTGTAGGATGGATTGGAGAAAAAATTGGAGGTGGAAATTAGCTTTCAAGGGAGGGAAGGAAGGTGCCACCACCCTCATTTTTCAGAGGGGCAGGGGAGTAAAATACGTTCAGAGATCCTAGGACTTGCCCAGGTCACTTAGCCACAGATGGGAAAGCAAGGGCCAGAGCCCAGGGCTTCTGTTTTCTGGTTTGTTTAGTGCTCTTCCCTGGACCACCCACAGCCCTCATACCCAGGGCTCACTGTTCCTGAAAGAAAGCTTCCCAGGAGGATGGAAGCCAAGGTCAGGGGATTGTTTGCTGGGACCAGAGGGCTGGTGAGTTCAAGTTGGGGAAAGGAGAAGGCACCACGTACTTGAACTGTGTTGTGGGGTAAGGCTGGCTGCATCTGCCCTTGCGCTTGGTATCCAAGCAGCCAAGAAGAAGGTGAAAAGCTCATCCCCATGGTCAAGGAAGGGACTTCATCTATCCCAAGGAAGTAAGAAGGAGGCGATTCACTAGTTAGTGGGCTGTTTGGGCCAACAGCAAAACTGGTTTCAGCTGACTCAAGAGTTGCAGTTCGAGACCGTAATGATCTTGATGGCTCTGTCTGTTCCCCATATCATAGCCCGAATCTGTGACCACCTCTTAAGGCTCTACCCTGATGCAAGCATGCAAGGAAAAAAATGTAGGTAATAAAGAAAGTTTGAAGGCAGGAAATATAGTGTGACGTTCAGTGGCTTTGAAGACAGGCTCAGCCCTCCCATTTACTGGCCATCTCATCTACAACCAGTTCTTAACCTTTCTGAACTTTTTTTTCCCAGTTGTAAATAATGGTAATTAATATCTATGTGAGTTTCTGGAAGGACAGCAACGTGAAATAATATGGAACGTAGTTTTAGGTGAAGCGCTGAGCACAGGGCCTACTGCAGGCTCTCCCTGGGTGGTGAGTGATGGTAAAGTGGTGGTTTTGCTGATGACGGGCAAGGAGAAGGCAGTGGTTCGGGCCACTCTGTGCCTCTGACCCTGAGCCTCATCATTGCTTACTCCCTAGATTCCATGCATTTCTGTTCCCAGCCTTGAACAGAACCTGAGAAGAGGTAGCTCACCTTCCTCCCATCCCTCCCATCTGCTTTCCCTGCACATGCGCAGAAGCCTAGAAGCTTAACAGTGAACAGGACTTGTGATCCTGTTCCTGATCCTACCTTGTTGTTTACAGGTGGAGAAACCAAGAGTTCCGGAAAGAAATGACTTGTCCAATGGGTCTCAATGGCCCTTGGAAAGCATCACTTGCTTCAGACCTTCCACCACGTGACTAGGAGAGCAGAAACAGGTGATACCACTGAGTTGATTAGAGAGGAAGTCTAAAATGAGGGGACCTTCCACTAGTGGTTTGTCTAAAGCTGCCGACACTTTCTGGGAATACAGTGTGCCTCTGGCCAGTAGGTGGCGCCATACACCTCTAGATCGCAGAGAGAAAGCCGCAGGATGGAAAAGTTGGCCTCCAGCAGCCCTTAAGTGGTGGAGAGCCAGCTCTGGCACGCCCGGAGAGCTCTTTAATAGCTATCATGCTTAGAATAGTTAACAGAAATGCATAAAAATATCTGGATCGTCTAAACATTGCTGGGCCAACAAAATGTCTCTGAAGACTTTTTCATTTGCAAAATGAAATTGTGATGTCGAAGTTCACAACTCTAGAGAGATAAGGGCGGCAATAGAGAAAGTTATCATGTATTAAAAGTCCACTAGAGCTGAGATGCTTTACATCTTCTCCACCATGAAGCTGAATTAATAATATTAGTCCCCATCTTACAGATGAGAAGCCTGGGACTTGCCCAAGGTCTGTATGTGGTCATGGAGCGCAGAACCGGTATATATCTGAGTCTTACACATGTATATTTATTTGCTTATTTATTTTTTTAAGATTTTATTTATTTACTTGAGAGAGAGAGCGGGGTTGGGGGAGCAAAGCAAGAGGACAAGCAGACTCCGAGCTGAGTGTGGAGCCCAATGCAGGACTCGATCTCACAACTCTGAGATCATGACCTGAGTGGAAACCAACAGCTGGCCACTTAACCCAGGTGTCTGGTGTTTGCTCACTTAATCCTGGGATACAGGAACAGCCCAGCACCCAAGCACAGTTCACAGGCTTTCCCCAATAACAGGCCAACTCAGGTCACCCGGAGGCCTTGGTTACAATACTGACTCTTCCAGGCTTTTTTATGACTTTGGCAAGGGACTTAACCTCTTAGTCTTAGCTTTCTCAGCCTAAGATGAAGTTAATAAGAACACAAAGTTGTGTAGAGGATCGGTGGGGAAAACCTACAAGAAAACAGAGTCCATGATAAAGTAAGATTTTCTTTTATGGGAGTATTTCTTCTGCAGGCATCGGGTAGCTTAAGTCATAGAAAGACGTACACAAGGGTCTGTGTCACTGGACTGTTGGTAGTGATGAAACACCTAAGTGTGCCCCAACTGGGAAATGGGTGAAAAGCGGTGTAGACCCTGACAGAGTGTAATACCACGCTATTTTCCGTAGAGACATGGGTGCTCAGCAAGGTCCTGGACGTGCACTGGGAGATAGAATGTGCTAGAAGCACAGTGGAGCTCATATCCTAGAGGCAACGGACAGGAAACGCAGTTGTCAAAGGGGAGACAGGGCATTAGGAGTTCTAAACCAGTCTGGGGCACCAAGGAGAGGCTGTGAGGAGCAGATATCAAGGTGAAACCCGAGGCCTCAAGGAAGAGTTAGCCAGAAGATAGAAGGCTGAGGGTAAAGATCAGGACTGGGGAGTGCTCCTGGGAGTGCTCCAGTGGCCCTCAACCCTAGGCACATACTGGCATACGGGTGTCATCTGGGGAGCTTCAAAAAATACTGATGCTCCCCCCCAACTCCAGATTCTCATTTAATTCTGTAGGGAGACAACCTGGGCATTGGGATTTTTCCAGCTTCACAGGGAATTTTACCAGCTTTCCTGGAGCTGCCAATATACAGTGAGACTGAGAACCACAGATCATAGGTGGAAGCAAGAGACAGGGATTCGCAGTCAGTATCGGATCATCTTTGGGTGGTAGCACAAGGCTTGTTTAATGTCATTTTTTAGTAGTCTGTATTTTGCAGACTTTTATAGCCATGCATTTTTTTACAGTAATTTTAAGCAGGGATAACTCAGAGAGAGTGTATTGTAGTATCCAGGGTCTAGATGATGGTCTGGGTCTCACCTAGACCTAGGACATCTGACCTTCCAACTGCCGGTGAACAAATAGGGCGATCTTGGACAAATTACATTACCTCTCCGGGCCTCAAGTTTTCCTTATTTCTAGAATGAACTCTACAATCCCGTGACTCTGTGAATTGGAGCTCTGAGTAAGCAAGACCCAGCAGAGGTCTGAATCATTACGAACCTGACTCTGTGGGAGGGAATGTCTCTAAAGAAAGACCACCTCTAAACTCCCAGAGTTCTGGAGGATCTTATCAGATGCTTCTTTTGTTTTTTAATGTAGTTTTCATGTGAACCCAGTTGCTGGAGGTTTTCTGATGCCAGCTCTGCATGAAACACGGAAAGATGAACCATGCCCTTCCCTTTGTGCCCTTCTGTCCCAACTCGATCACCCCCCTCTCCTGCCCCTCTCCAGACCGCCACAGTGTCTCTGAGCCCCTGCATAGAATCACCCCAGGCCAGCTGGCAAAAATGCCTTCTATTTGGCCTCTGAAATTTGCCCAGACTCTGCCCACATTTCCCAGAATCATTCCCTTGCCTCTTTCACTTTCCCCGCAAAGGACACAAACCCCAGTAGCTGGGCACTCGGGTTTTTCCTGCAGCCGTACCACATTCTTAATGACTTTGATCGCAAAAGGAAGAGGAAGGAAAGACAGACTGGGAGACTTTGTTTCTTTTCTGCTTCCCGGCTGCGTTCTGGCTGTGGTCAAAGCCATCAGTGTGAGGGGCTCGCCGGTGGACTATGCTGTCATGATTTCTGCTAAGTAAGAGGACAGTGCAGTGTGGGGTGATGCAGTGGGCAGAGAGCCCTGAATCTAGGTTCCTTTCCTGGCTGCGCCCCCAGGGACCAGCCACTTCACTGTTATTTGGCTCTCAGGAGGGTCCAGGTTACAGGAGCCAATTCTGAAGGTCTCTTTCCTCTGAGTTCAGAGTCTTCATACAGTAGCTCCAAATTTAGAACTTGGAAATCAACAATGGCTACAAATCAGGACCCTGCTTCCAACCCCCCGTAAGGGCCCATTGTTAAGCACTTATCAGCACACTGCTGAGGGTATGTGCCTGCTCACCCTGTGTCCACAACCCCCTGAGAGCATTTGTCACAAGTGCAGGATCCCCAGGTCCCATTGCACACTCTGGAATTAGAATCTTTCGTTGCTTGAGGGAATTCCAAAGACCTGTACACTGGAACTGGCTTTCTGATGAGCGGTGGAACCAATGAATGACATAACCTTTAAGATCATTTTTGGCTCTAAAAATAAATCTGCTTCATTGCCACCTGCCTATGCGTTTGTGGCTACAAGCAATAATCAAATCATCCACTGCTAGGCCATCTCTTTCTTGCCAATCAGGGGACGGCGTGGCTCCTGGTGGAGCCTGCTGACATGCTTCTACCATGACAAGGTAATTCTTGCTCCCAAGTTTTACATCAGCCTGATGCAGGGACAGAAGTTCCCGGTAACCAGCTGCCCCTCACTGGTGGTGCTGGGGCTTCGAGCAGGCAGTTTCCTTTCAGAAGTGACTTCTCAGGGCTGGTTCCCTGAGGCATAATGATGTGCCTGGTTCCCTCCTGGATTGGAAAGTTCCCCTAGCCCCGCAGGCTGGCCTGTGGCTTACTGCTCAAGCCACACTGGACTTCATGGCAGCTCTTGCTATGACCTGGAGAGGAGAGGGAATTGCTGCCAAAGAGAGACAGAGGCAGGGATGTTTCTAAACGTCTTGAAATTCTACTTGATAGCACTCAGGCCGCTGCTCACGAACAGACCCCTGGCTCTTTAGCAGCCAGCAGGAATGTCTTTTGAAAGGAAGAGGACGCTGGGCTAGGGAGGAGTTCGGAAGAGGAGCTCTGTGGCATTCTTTTCTGATCCCTCTCCTGCCTGGTCAGCACCCTCTAGGCTCTCCTGTGATCTGACCTTGGCAGGAATGTGTTACTGCATCTTTCTCTCCCTGATTTCTTTCTTGTCTCTCTTTTTTCTGGCCTCAGCTTTTCTATCTGCTTTCCGGAATCACTCTGAGGTAGGCCCTTCCTGCTTCCTATGCCTGTTATCTTTTTCAGCCTCCAGGCCTCCACCCTTGGCACTGGACAACTCCCTCCGGCTGCCTCCCTTCTCTCCTGGACATACAAAGTCACCGCTGACTCCTGAGAAGTGAAGTTTGGCATCTGGGGAGGCAGGAAAAGACTGCTCAGAGCCTGGGGAAGGGAGTAGGAGCCACGGGAGCTCCTCCTCCCCAGAAGCTGTCTGTGGGTAACCCGGCAGGAGGGCCGGAACAGAGTTTGCATATAGAATGGAAGACTGGGGAGCTTAGGAAGGGGTCCAAGTTTCAGGTTTCTCCCGAACGGACCCCAAATCTCACCCCAAATTACTGTCATCTTCTCGAGAAAGCAACTTGCCTCCGGCCAGGTCCTGTGCACCCCCCTGCCTGAGCAGGGGGGCCTGGCCCACGCCCCCCCTCCTCCGCCCCTCCTCCGCAGCGCCCCCCCCTTCCCTGCAGACCCCCACTCCCGGCTGGCTGCGCCCTCCCCAGGTGCCGGCGGCCGGCGGGCCGCGGGGCTGAGCCCGAGCCGGCTCCGGCTGTCTGCGCGCCGCGCTCCAAGGCAGCGGGGTGAATGGACGGCATCCAGCCCGGCCGGCAACTTGAAAATAAAAATAAAACAGAGAGAAAAGAAATAAATAATAAGGAGCGCGCCAGAAAGCCAAAGAAAATACAATCGCCAGACCGGAGTGGGCTGCGAGCCTGCAGCCGGCCCTCGGCTGCGGGCCCCTGGCACGGGAGGCGGCGGGGCCTTTGTGCTCCCCAGGCCACCCCCGGCGCGTTTCTGTCCTAATTGAAGAAACACAATCCCGGGGCTGCGCTGCGACGCGCCCCACGGCCGCCCAAGGCCAGAAGGGGCCGCTGGCTGCCGGCGCGGATCGCGAGCACGCCCCCCGCCCCGCAACAGGGCCCGGCTTGTTCTTTGTGCCCGCAAATATTTATTTTGGTTCAAGTGGACGCCTTTCCACAAAGACCACCTGGTTGTAATCAATAACACCTATTTTCAGATAATCTGCCGCTCTCTAGGCAGAGCCCACGGCACTCACCCAAACAGAGACCTTTTCAAAGGGCATTTTAAATGGGCTGGATTCAGAGGGCTGCAGGAGGGACCCAGGCTGGGGGTGAAGGGAAGGGGGGCCCATGGACCAGGCGCTGCCAGGTGGCCCTTTCCCCTGGGACCTCGAGGTGGGGGTGGGGGGCGAGCTTCCAGGAATGTTTCTCAAAACAAACGTTTCTTTGGTGGACCAAACGTTGCTGGAGAGGTAGGCTTCTAGAAACTTCGACAGCAGCTTCCTCCTCCTTCCAAAAGAGCATCTACTTGTCAAATCAGGGTTTGGGCAGGAGGCAGAGCCAAAGGTATCTCACACTGGCCCTCCTCAGGCTGCTGCCGGGCCTCCCATCCCTTCCTCCTAACAGGCGCACCAAGCCAAGGACATCTGACAGGACCGCCATTCGTGCAAGAGGTGCTCATCGCCTATCCAGCGCCTACTACAGTTCAAGGCCCCGGCTGCAGCCTGGACCAAAATGGATAAAACCAGGCCCTCATGGGCCTTACACTCCAGCGTGGAGAGACAGATGATAAACACGGAAATAAGTCAAATATGCAGAGTGAGGTTATTCCAGGAAAAAAACAAAAACAAAAAACAAACGTGAAGACGCTTTGAAAACTATTAAGTGCATTGTGTTTCAGCTCTGAGGTGAAACAGCTCTCTGGGCTGTTCTGTCTCCTCTGGCAGGTGTTGAGGAGATGAGTTCCCACAGGTGGAAAACCCCAGAAGAGTCAGAAGGTGCCGTGGGCTCCCTCGCGTTTCAGGGGGACACAGCAGGCCTGCGTGCAAGTCCACCTACTAAGGTAATTTCAGAGCCTTGGAATCCTCCACCACAATCGGGCTCAGTAGTCTCTACCTCCCTGGGTTGCTGTAAGGATTAGATGAAAATTGATAACCTACTTAACTCAGTGTTACTTCCTTCCTCCCCAAAAGGCCACGTTTTAGTCTAAGTCCAGTGGCCATGTAGCATCCTGGAATAAAATAATGACATTTTTAGGCCTCTCATAACAGAATTTAAGATTTCCAGGTGAAGCGTGGAAGTTAAATGTGTCCTGGCAGCTGACGCTGGGGGCTGCTCTCAGAGGAGGCGCTGGGCTGCGTCGTTCGAACTGTGACTGTGACAGTAGGGGGTGGCCTTGACCAGCCAGTCTGGGTGCCTGCCATGCCCACCGCTGCACTCAGGGAAGAGCCAGGGCTGCCCTGTGATGTAGGACTCTCCTGACCACCACCCTTGGGCCGTGACCCGGGGACAGCCAAGCCAAGAGCTTCAGGTAAGCCTTGAGGGGTTCAGAATGAGGTGACAGTAATTGGCTTAGCAAGTAAAGAACTTAGCAGTGCTTCTCTCAAACTTTTTTAAAAAAGATTATTTATTTGGGGGAGCTGGCAGGGGCAGAGGGAGAGGGAGAGGGAGAAAGAAACTTTAGCAGACTCAGTGCTGAGCACAGAGCCCCGCAAGGGACTCGATCCCACAACCCCAAGATCACCACCCAAGCTGAAACCAAGAGCTGGTCGATCAAGCAGCAACTTCTCACATCCTAATGCTGTTTTTTCCACCCTTGGAGATGGCTGGAAAGAGGGGGACAGGACTGATTTACTTAATCCTTCGTGCTGGTTGAGCCTGGCTGGGGCTGAATTGATGTCACTGCTCTTCACCAAAAATGTAGTTTTGTCCCTCCGATGAGATGTCCCCAGCATCGATGGTTAGGTCTGAGTGAGCTTTGCTGAGAGATTAAATGTGGGTTCAGACAACCCAGCGGGGGTTGATGGCCCAGGAAAGGTTATGATAAGGAAGGGGTGAGGGACAGGAAGAAGGGCGGTGTCCTGGAATTTAGGATAATTGAATTTGCTATGTAGCCAGCAGTTATGACCGGGGTCATCCGCTGGATCTTTGGTCGTAAATCCACTAAGATCAGGAAATTCCAGGGTTAGGCCAATCTTTCCATTTTTTTCTCTGAGATGAAGATGGTTGAGGATTTAGAGAGGGATGGTTTTCACCTTCTAAAGATGCTGTGACTCTGAGTAAACTGATTTTTGGCTTTTAGATCGTTAAACTTGTGGCTTAGAAACCAAGTTATTAGTCCTGGCTTTTGGTCATAGTTTCTCCCCGGAAAACCAGGAGGACCTCCTACATAAAAGACGTTTGTCTGTCTGCTCTGATTACCCAAAGTGCTGGAGGTGGAATAGGGTTCCTCCAGGGACCTACTGTTTGTGAATTCCGAGAACTTGTTTTGACTCCAGTTTTTTTCTCTGTTGCCTTTTGGGCATTTGCTAAGGCAAAGCTGTGGGACCATTTGTAATTAACTCTCAACAAACTGAGTAACTGATCTTCTGGTTTCTAGATATTTCATTTTATTTTTAAGATTTTATTTATTTATCTGACAGACAGAGAGATCACAAGTAGGCAGAGAGAGAGGAGGAAGCAGGCTCCCTGCTGAGCAGAGAGCCCGATGTGGGACTCGATCCCAGGACCCTGAGATCATGACCTGAGCCGAACGCCGCGGCTTAACCCACTGAGCCACCCGGGCGCCCTCTAGATATTTCTGGCAACGTAAAACTTAACCTAAGAGCACATTGTAGGGAAGTTATTCATATGGCATTTCCAGAGTTTTCGGAAAACCCTGCAAATACTCAGGATATTCTTCTTGGAATAAAACAAAGCTCCTACAGGTAAGGGGCTTGTTTTTTCTAGCAGAATGCACGTGTCCTCAGCATGAAGGGCAGCTTGGGGAAGATTATGTCTTTGGCCACACACCTTACTGTGGGGATGGAAATCCCTGCTCTCCTCTGCTGCTCTCTCTTCACTCCAATCTGACTGAAGTCTTCGAGAGTTATCTTTGAGCACAAGTGGCAAGTCTAGAATTTGGTTGCTGGATTAAAGCCACTTAAAGAATTGGACACCTTAGAATATTGTGTCTTGGATTCTGATCAAGCAATCACTGAAGTTTGTTAACGATTCAGTGTAAAAAGAAGACTCGAGAACCATCAGCAATTCTCTTCTGAAGGCAGATTTAAGCTCCAATCCAATTAACTTTGCTTTTCAGAATTGGTGGCAAGTGTGTATTTCTTCCCTATAGACAGCGTTCCTTTGGATAGAGAGTTGGAATTTTCCACATTTTCAAGGTCTCAAGGTGGATGTCTTATACCTATTGGTTTCTGAGGAGGCATATGTTGTCTTGTGTGTGTGTGTGTGGGGGGGGGTTAACGACAAAACTTTGAGTTACTCAGAAAACCACCAGATAAGTAGAAGTTCCTCAACAAGACAAAAGCAGAGCAAAGGAAGGGAGAGTTGTCAGGAAAAGCTGAGGTATCTGGAAAGTATCACTAGAATATATGTGATGCTTGATTAAACATTTCTGAAAGTCAGAGCCTCAAGACAATGTAAGAGTCAGTTGGGAAGGAAATGCTACATCTTCTGGGGAAAGACAGTTAATAACAGACACCGACTTGGTAAACATTGCCAGCAAATTATAATAGTGCTCTGGTCTTATACTTTAACTATATCTCTCATGTTTTCATTTTCTCTCTGTGTGTCTGGAGTTAACCAGAAAGGCTCAGGTCAGACACCTCGCCCTGCATCTCAGACCTGCTGGGCACCCGTGCTCGGATATTTTCTGCCCACAGGTGCAATTTGACAAACAACAGACACATGTATCAGACCCTTCTAAAAAGCCAAGCACTCACTAGGTGCTAGGAATTAAAAAGAAAACATTAGACATAGTGGTTCCTACCCTTCATGTCCTTCTAGTCTAATGGAGGAGGGCACAGACCTTCAAATACAAATAGATCCTGGGTCTTAGCACTGCTGAGTAACCAAGAGTAATTAAAAAATTGATTCCAGGGGCGCCTGGGTGGCTCAGTGGGTTAAAGAGCCTTTGGCTCCGCCTTTGGCTCCGCCTTTGGCTCAGGTCATGATCTCAGGGTCCTGGGATCGAGCCCCATATCAGGTTCTCTGCTCAGCAGGGAGCCTGCTTCTCTTTCTCTCTCTCTGCCTGCCTCTCTGCCTACTTGTGATCCCTTTCTGTCAAATAAATAGATCTTAAAAAAAAAAAAAAAGTTGATTCCATTCTTCACCCTCACCTCTACCAGAAAACATTTATGGCATATCCTAGAGCATTGTTTCTCCACACTGGCTGTCCATATCTCTACCCGGTCTTACTATTCCAGTTTCTCCCCTGGATACCTAGTACAAGATCATTCGTTTCATTTTATGCCCATCCCCAGCTAACTCCTAGTTTCTTAGCCTCTCTGGCTAACTCCTCTCCTTTTTTCTCCTTTCTCTTAACTATTGCCCAGATTTTGCATCTCAAAAGGTGCAAGGGTGTCTGTGTGTGTGAGAGAGAGAGAGAGAGAGAAAGAGAGAGAGAGAGAGAATGCAGAGACAGGTGGAGATCACACATTAGAGCGATTTGGAATCCCTTGTCCTCACCCACGGCCACCCAAAGGCCAAAACGTACACACGTTCAGTGAGATACGTGCCTTTGAAATGTCTATTTATGGATCTCCCCTCTATCGGCTTCTCATCCTTTCCCTCTTCCCTTTCCCTTCCTTTCCATTCATTTCCCCTCTCTCCTGAAGTATTTATTCTTGAAGCCACATGGGGAACAGAGTATCAGAGCACAGTGGTAGTAGGGTTTGCACCAGGTGAGAAGGGCATGGAGTACAGAGTTAGCACCCAAGTGGAGGAAAGACAGTGCCCGTGGGGGACTGTGGTGCAACCTGTCATGAGAGCCAGGGCTTGAGCAGATGGAGGAGGGTATCACTGTAGAAGGGTGGTCTGGCTTGGAATGTGAGAGCTTGGACAGGGTGAGGAGGACATCGATATGGAAGCATGGGCTGTGTAGGGTGAGGCTGGAGGCCACGTAATGGGGTGGCTGGGATGGAAATTGACAGCCAGAGCAGGGAAAGGAATAGGTCCCATGGGGGTGAGAGTGTGGCAGAGAGAGGAGACGGGTCACATGCAGGACAACTGAAAAGCAAGTGCATATATTCTGCTTAAGGGGAATCCTGTTTGTCATTGTCAAATAGGAGAATCACAATATGGAAGGGGAAAACTAGGTGAATCCTGTGGTGTTAGTTCAATTGGAAAAGGATGCATTCACACGAACTTCACTTTTTCAATAGATATAGATAGAAAAGAAATCAATACGGATACCAATGTCTAAGCATAAGTGATGGCTAATTTAATTGTCATCTTGAGTGGGCTAAGCGTCGCCTAGAGAGCTGGTAAGACATTTTTTCTGGCTGTGTCTGTGAGGGTGTTTACAGGACAGATTGACATTTGAAACAGTAGACTGGGTCAAGGTCTTCCTCACCAATTGGGTAGGCATCATCCGGTCTGCTGAGGGCCAGTCTGTTGGATAGAACAAAAAGGGGGAGGAAGGGCAAATTCTCTTTCTCTGTTTGATCTGAGACCTCTGCTGCCCCCAGACACGGGCACTCTTGCTTCTCAGGTTTTCGGGATCAGACTGGGACTTACACCATTGCCTGCACTCTCACACCATTCTCTGGCCCTGGACTCACTTGGATTGAATGACATCGCTGGCTTTCCAATTTCTTCAGTTTGTTTCTCTGGAGAACCATGACTAACACAGTGTATGTATGGATATGGATATGTGTGTGTGTGTGTGTGTGTGTGTGTGTGTGTGTGTTTGTTTGTGTCTACATGATGTATGTATACATAGATATGTATGTTGCCTTTCTCTGTCCCCTGAAAAGGCGTGGGAACAGTAACAGTGCAATTGCAATGAGCACACCTAGCACCGAGATATTGGGTTCTAAATATAATTTCCCGTGGAAAAGAACCAGTCACCCTTGGAGAAACAACAGATTTCATGGTTGGGATAGAGAGCTGGAAAAATAAGAAAGTGCTCAAAGATTGGTGGGAACATATCAAAGGACACAGAAGCCAACTTAAATGGCCTCCCACTGGGGCAAGGTCATCATCACATTAAACAATGATAAGAACATATATCCAGGGGATAAGAAACTAAGTCTTTAGAGACATAAATAAGTGAACACATGGAAATCTAAAGATGAATGAAATATTTCTATAATTTCAAAACACCTACCCACAAAATACTTGATTTTTTAAAAAGGGTTTATTTATTTATTTGAGGGAGAGAGAATAAGAGATAAAGAGAGAGAGAGAGAGAGAGAGAGCATGAGAGGGGAGGGTCAGAGGGAGAAGCAGACTTCCTGCTTCAGTCCTAGGTCTCCAGGATCATGACCAGAGTTGAAGGCAGTTGCTTAACCAACAGAAGCACCCAGGCGCCCCACAAGATAATTGTTAATTCCAAAGGGGAAAGAGTACCTGTACAATGGAGAAGACTGGAAGACACCACAATATGAATTTGATTAATAATGGATAAATTGAAAGCGTGTACGGAGAAGGCAGCATCACTCTGTAGTACTGCCATCAGAGACGCCTAGTCTAGATCTGATCATGAAAAAAATACCAGACAGCTCCAAATGGAAGGCCATTCTACAAAATAACTGCCTTATACTATTCAATGTTGTCAAAGTCTTGAAAGTCAAGGAAAGACGTGGGAGTGTTGCAGACTAAAGAAATGGGACAATTAAGTATAATCGAGATTATCAACAGAATCCTTTTGCTACAAAGGGCAATAGTAGGACAATTAGCTAAGGGTGAATGGTGCCTGAGGGTTCCATGCTAGTAGTCTCTCTCTCTTAATTTTTTGATTTTTCAAGATCCTACTGGATTATGTCAGAGAATGTTGTTCTTTGTAGGAAATTCACACTGAAGTATTTGGGTGTGATGGGGCCTCAGGTTGGCAACTTGCTCTCGAGCGGCTCAATAAAACATGTTCTCTGTAAACTCAACTTTTCTGTAAGTGTGTGACCATTTCGAGCCTTGACAATTTTTTGAAATTAAAATAGTACATTCATAACAGACACAGAAATTAAGGAGTACGATTTAACTCCATTTTATGATATCAGAGAAGAACAGAGAGCTACTTACCAAGACGATATCTTGTATTTTCATAGTTCTTTTCAACATGCAGATCATTTTCACTTGTAGTGTCTTACTTAACCCCTTTGATAACCTTGTACAGTTAGGACTCTAATCTTCATTTTACAGATGGGAAAAATCAAGCTCAGATACGGTTATGCTATCATGAGGAGAGTGGCAATGCCGGGCTTCACCCCCGGGTCTCTCTGACTCTGTCTCTGTTCTTTATTCTCTCAGCGTGTAAGGATGGCCCACTCCTGTGTGCCTACTGTCTCCACAACAAAAACAAACAAACAAACAAAACCCTATTCTCTCCTCTCATGGAAAGTACAGGCTGCTTTGGGTCTGCAAACAATCTGGAGCCAAGCTTACTAAGCATAAAATCCCAGCTCCCAGCCTCTATTTCTTAGCTGACTTAAAAACCCAACCCAGCCTTTCTGACAAAGGGCATTTTTAGCATTCTTTCATAACAATCTCATTTTATTTGTAACATCCTGCAGCTTGGCGGTCTGCTCTGAGGTCTTTAGGTGTACAGAGAGAGCCAGCAAAGGGCAGAAGCCCAAGTGGGGCACAAGGGCCTCCCAGGGATGGGGAAGACACAGTGGGTCTCTGGAAAATCCAATTTACTCCACTTTTCACTCGTTTGGAAAAATGCCTTATTGACCACAAAACGAAGTCTACCCTGTACTCCACTCACCTAACAAAGTGTTTGCCAGTTACCGAGGAGTTAATAGAAGTTCTTGGAAAAACCTAGCAAATACTAGCGACAACAGTGATTACATATATCTATATACACTTCCTGTACAGTATTTAATAAAGGGTTTTCCACATGGGTCATCAAGGAGCTCGCAGGAGATATTCCCCAGCTCCCCAGTTTGGAGGTGCCAATGAGTTGCCCAGTAGGTGGAAGGGTCAGAATTTGAACCCGGGACCCCTGGCTTTATATCCTTGTTCATTTATCTACCTCAATTGCCTCCCTCCTCCCGCTAAGAAAACGCAGGAGGTAACGAACTCGGTTAAAATCCAGAAGGTTAGTTTAGCAATTGTAGGTAAGTGAGTGGTCTCACTGGAAACTTTTTCTGTTTCCCCTTAGAGCTTTTAAGCGAAGTGTAAATTGACTATGTGCTTAGGAATTTACCAGCTCAGACAGACTGAAACAATTAGACAGGAGGCCAAGTCAGAGTGAGAGAGGGAGACAGACCCTAGGCACGTGAGCCGACATTCCTTTCAGAAAGCTTCCCTCCATATCCTTTTTCAATTGGCTGAAGCCCTAGAGGTTTGACTGGCTAAACCACTTCCTCTCAGAAGCGTCCGTCCCCCCCCCTCCCAAGGGAGACTGGGATTTGTAGTCCAGAAATCAGCTGACCTTTCATAATCCTTTAGCTGGACTCCCTGGCTGAAGGAGTACGTAGTCAATTTCAGAAGCTTTCCATATGATGAAGTGTCCAGTGTGCTTTTTGTGAAACACAAAGCTCGTCCCGAGTAGGGGCTGAAGTCTCTGTTTATTCACCAGAATCCAGTCCCCTGGTCTCCCCTGTCCCCGCCATCCTAGTTCTTTATTACCACCCTTCTCTCCCCCATTGATACTGAGCACCATTTCTCTGCCTCCTTCTCGGGACATACTGGACACGAGCCCAGTCGTGCAGCTGATGGTGGGGGACCCTCCAGGAGGCAGATCCCCAGCTAAGTGTGGGACTGGGGCTGGACAGCAAAAGAGCCATGCCCAAGGGTTGCTCCTTAGAGTGGCACCTTTTCAATGCTTTTTCTTTAAAAAATTAAAAAAAAAATTAGAATATGAGAGAGAGAAAGAGATCATGAGCAGGGGGGAAGGGTACAGGGAGAAGCAGGCTTCCCATCCAGCAGGGAGCCTGATGCAGGGCTCCATCCCAGGACCCTGGGATCATAACCTGAGCTGAAAGCTGATGCTTAACGACTGAGTCACCCAGGCGCCCCTTCAATAGGTTTCCAGGTAACATATTTACATGATGGTTGTTGATTCAATAGGTATTTGAGGAAGTGGAATGTGAAACTAGGTCCACAGACCACCTACAGAAAACACTGCGTTTTATTTTGTTTTTCTTTGCTTTCTAAGCCCTCGCTAACCACTGCCTTGGCCCTGCAGAACCTAGGCTTAGGATAGACAGATCTTTCTTTTTTTTTAAAAGATCTTATTTTTCAGAGAGAGAGCACAAGCAGGGAGAGCAGCAGGCAGAAACAGGCAGAGGGTTAGGGACTTGATTCCAGGACCCTGGGGTCATGACCTGACCTGAAGGCAGCCACTTAACAGATTGAGCCAGGCGTCCCAGGATAGACAGATCTTCCTTTCTGCCCTGGAGTTCTGGAACTTCCTGACCTCTGCTCTAAACTAGTCATATCCCATCTGAGGACCCACACTTTAGCATTACGCACAGACTAACTAAACACATTTAATTGCATGCAGATATTACTGGTTAAATTTTAAATACAATAATTTTTAAATTAAATTTCTAGTGGTTGTTGATCACTAGAAATGTTGTAAAACAGTAGATATTGCATATATAATTTCCTTTGTGTGGGAGGCAATGATACTTTTTGATGCTAAAAACAAAAATAAAAACAAAAAACAAAACAAAAACAACCAAAAGAATGACCTCCTCTTTGAAAGAGCTGTTGACCAGCATGCTAAAGCTTGGGAAAGAATAATTTTCACGAGAACTGCTCCCAGGTTTTACTATGCTTCTCTCTGCTTGCCTTGCACTGTGTGTTAGACGCAATGAACTTCATGGCACAGGCTCAGAGGGTTGATCAGAGAAAATACTGAACAAGGAGCCAGGACGGCGAAGAGCCTGTTTGTCCTCTGCCACGATTCAGCTGGATGCCTTTTAGGAAGCTAGCAAATCCTAAATCTGGGCATTCCAGGGGACTGAGTGCTGGCCTTCATTCCGCACAGATGCTTAGGAGGAGGAAACATTGTCCTGGTCCCGTCAGTGAGGCACCGATGTCCCAAATGTGGAAGCATTGTTGGGAGCAAATTCAAGGGACAAGGTTAGACCAGAGTTCTGACTTCCACTGAGGTGAGGGACCCATGCCAGTGTTTGACTAGGGCATATAAAGGAAACCTCTTAAAAAGATGAACTCCCATTCTTCCCACAGCAGCAAGAAACATGCACCTCTATCTTCCCTAATGATTACTTTGCAAATTTCTAAACTGATGGAAAATTGCTTGGCTGGTGTGGAGATTTGCAGAAGAATCCAGCTAGACTAGTCTAGAACATACCTGGCCTTTATCGTTTCTGTCTCCATGCTTGGGCCACAAACACCAAATTTTTACTTTCTCCTTTCTTAGAAGGAAAACCCATACAGATGTACACATATATACTCATTCCTTTAACGACTACCTTTCTTGTGGAGTGTTAACAGCAAGAGATACACAAGACAAAGAACATAGGCAGGAAACATTAGAATTTCAGTTTCAATTTATTTTTATATTACTCTTGAGAATTATCTGTTTTTCGTGTTTCATAATATAAATAGTGATAATAGTTGGTGTATATGATTTATAAATCAGTGTTTATATGTTGAGAATATTTGCTTAACTCTTTTTAATGGTAGGGTACAATTTAAAAAAAAAAAAAAAAAAAAAGGAGACCAATGTTCTGGAGCACACCTCATTTCATTTAGGTAGACGTGTTGTCCAGAAGGTACTCAGTGCTACCCGGGGAAGATGTCATCTCATTTCTCATTTCTCATAGACTTTCCAGGTCTCCCTCATTTTCATTTATAAAATAAAGGAAATGAAAACCAACTACCTAACAGTGAAGCAATTTGAAGCAAGTTTCTTCCTTGGAAAGAAAAAAGAACCTAACATTCTCCGTGGGCCATAAGATCCTGACATGGAATCAGAGGAAACCAGACCTTCTTATTCTCTGGTGGAAAGTCAGGAAGATGGTCACTTGGGTTTGAGGTGCACAGTGGAAATACAGAGTGAAGTCTAATGGACAAAGGGCCCATCCTGGATGGAAGTGTTTGCTCTGCTCTGGTTCTTAGACACAGATTATCCACGGCCCTGGTGTCATCCTAAAAACCCTTTTAGGCTGGAGGAAGATTGAAATAACATTTTTTTAAAAATCTCTGCAAAGGTCATCAATAATGTGAAGGTTAATTTAAGTATCAACTTGCTGGGTTACACATTACTTGTAAGTTTATATGTGCAAGTGTTTCCAGATGAGATTAGCATTTGAATCTGTGGACTCAGGGAAGTAGATTGCTTTTCCTAAGGCCCAAGGACACCATCCAATCCCTGCAGGGTCTGACTAGAACAAAATGGCAGCTGAAGAAGTAATTCACTTCTTTGCTTCCTGTCTGCCAGCTTGAGGTGGGGCATGTTTCTTCCCCTCGCGCTAGGATTTCTACCATTCTCTTCTCCAGTTCTTAGGCCTTTGGGCTCACACTGGAACACATCACTGGTTTTCCTACATCTCCAGCTTGCAGACAGCGGATGGTGGGACTTCTTGGTCTCCTCGATTTTGTGAGTTACATCCCCATAGTAAATCTCCATCAGTACTGTACATCTTACAGTCCTGTTTCTCTGGAGAATAGTGACTAATACAAACAACGACAAAAACCACACCGATTTTGTACTTTCTGCTTTCTGGCAGTATATACACATGAAAAAGCCTTTACAGTGCAAGAGTTTCAATTGGGAACTTCCCCTGGGAAAACCCTTTGATTGACTTAGGGGTAAATAAGGCAACGATGTTCTCAGTTCTGAGAGAAGAAGGCACAATTTATTTAGTCAAATTATTTTACAACATAGTCTTCATTGACAGTTGTCAGCTTAACACTTAATATAGTTTTTAAAAAAGTCAATGATTACCTGCAAAATTATATATATTTTAATATCTAAAAAATATATCGCATATATAGGGCAGGAAAATCCCTCGTATCCACAAGGGAAAGTTTGCTTATTCTTTTCAAAGTTGTGATTATTGCATTATGGTTATTTACAAACATTTCCAAAGCATTAACGATTTGAATGGTTCACCTTCACCTCCTTGTGCACGCCCGTTAAATACTGCATGGTGCTTCTCTTTCTAGTAAAGTCAGTGACTCAAACGTCCTGTTTTCTTTTTAGCAATAGTCACATTATGTTTTTTAAAAACCAGCTATAAAAACGTACAAACAGCCCAAATGTACAGATTGACAAAAGATGTACAAATTACATTTAAAAAAATAACGACTGATTTGATAGTAAAATTGTCTTTGTGACCGAGGTCAACTCGTTTATTTATTTTTACTTTTTTTAATTATCTATTTTTAATACTGTGAGATATAGGAAAATAACTCTGCATAATTTATACAGTAAGTTGCCTTCTGATTGGTTGACCCTGGACCGGTGGTCGGACAAACGCACAGCGCTTGCGAATCTGCTTGTGTTCAGAAATCCCTATGACTTTTCAAAGTTCTGGGACCCACTGTCATTACTTAAAAAAAAAAAAAAAATTATTTAATTCTCTGTCTTTCAGTAATGTCTGCATTTGCATTAACATTTCTTAAGTTCATATCTTGACTATTTCCAGAGAGATGGTCAGCCTACTGCCCACTGGGAGGGATTTTGCAATGCCCACGGCTTCTTAAATACACACACACATGTTCTTTCTTTTAAATTCCAGTTGGGTGAAAACTTCACTGGCCTTACAACCAATGTTCCAGTTGCCATCCACTGAATCAGGTTCTCCTACAATAAGGTTATAAGCTTCCTGCCTCTATTTTCTCTCAGTCTCCAGCCAGAGCATTAACTGGTTAAGTCCATGATTATTTTTTTTATCATACCGAACCCTACAAGATCCATGATGAGACCCGTGTGTTGATAAGAAACTGCTTTGGTCATAAAAATATAAAGAAAATGTACAGTTTCTTTCCTAGAACCATGATACAACCATTCCAGTAATCGAAATATTCAACTCAGAAGAGGATAGCAGGTTGAGATTCCAAACTGGTGTACTGGCCCAGAAAATCAGCCATCTCTTTGTTCAAGGTAGAGGAAGCGGAAGTTAACCAACATTTAAAAAAAAAAAAAAAAGAATTGTTTTTAAACAACAAACGTTCTATCCAACAAGAAAGAACATCCAGTTTTGTTTTTCTCTTCAAAGCCACGTATGTCCTTTGGAGTCCAAAGTATCCCAGGAAGTGTGAGGAGTGGGGGGCTTCAGGTAGAAGACCACTGATGATTAAGCTTCTAGTAGTAGCTGCCTAAGTGTGAGGGCACGTGGGTGTTGGGATGGCGGGGGACATTGGGGTTGGGGTAAATCCCACCTGTGGGGGAGGTCCAGTATTGTGACGCTGCTCCGAAGAAGCTAGAAGACGTGACTGGCATGGAGGTCGGGTGGGGAGGGACAAAGTTCACCTTCTGTTGATGGGCGTGGTAGGAGGGCATGTAGGAGATGTCAGAAGGGTACTTGTACATGGACGACTCCGTGGGATGTGGCTGCAGAGCCTGCGCGATGCCGTGGAAGTCAAATTTGTAGGCATACCTCTTGCCGTGCACTTTGGTCATAATGTTTTTATCATAGTAGTATCTGAGGGCCCGGCTCAGCTTGTCATAATTCATGTTGGGCTTGCTTTTCCGCTCTCCCCAGCGCCGGGCCACCTCATCGGGGTCCGTCATTTTGAACTCCCCGTTGGTCCCCTCCCAAGTGATACAGCTGGCGTTGGCACTGTCTGAGAGTAGCTCGAGGAGGAACTGCCACAGCTGGATCTGCCCGCTTCCTGCGGGCGGTGAGGCAAACAGGAGAAGACAGAGCAGCTCAGTCTGGGCAAGTCAGAGTCCGATTCCCTAAGACGTCCGATTCCCTTCTCACCCTTCCTAAGAAACCCATTATTTCCTGTCACGTTCAGAATCTACTGCCTCTGGCAGCCCCGTAGCTGGATGATTTGAGGCATGCCACTTCCCACCCCATTGGGCAAGATTTTTGAATCTCTTCTAGAAAGATTTGCATCGCTGTCTAGTTTTGACTTACTCATGAAGTACCCCCAAATGATCCTTGTCAGTGTAAAAGGGAGCGGGGCCAGAAGACCACAGCTGGTCACAGGGAGAAGGGGTGGCCCAGGTGTCAGGCTGAAGGCACCTGGGTTGTTCCTTAGCAGAGCCCCAGTGCTTGGATCTCAGCTCTAAGTCTGACAGAGAAGAACTTGGGCAGAGAGAAAAATAAGAGGAGAGGGAGCTGTATGCCTCCTCCCCGCCCCAAGATCCCAAAACAGGAATGGCCAGGCACCAAAGAATGGGCCTGCAGACACAGGCAAGAGCAGTTCCCTGAGGTGTGAAGATGTGGGGTTCACTACCGCAAAGAGCCAGTTAGCTCACACGCTTGGTGGTCTTGGTCTAGAATTCATTTGAGAGCTATTTTTAATAATGAACCCTTAAACCACATTGTCAGATTTCCTTTATCTGCAACTTTTCAGGGACACGCCTCTTTCACAAGGCTTTCAGATAACTGCGACCCTTTCTAAAGTCAAGAACAAAACACCTTTGGACCATCTATTCACGTGTGACTTCCATGAGGACCATAACTGAGAACTCACTGGAATTGCCCCTCCCATTCTCCCCATCTTTCCCTACAAAAATTTCGACCTGCGTTATTTATTACAGATCTAAACTTCCATGCAGATAGGCAATGCTCATACTCTTGTTTTCCAGAAGGAGCCTCAGCTAATGGACATACCTACCACCTAACAACAAGCTCCAGACTCTCACTTGTACACCAGAGAAGTAGATGTTGACTATTTCAAGGGAAAGAGCACGTGTTACTTCTTAGTCAGGTCTCTGAATTTTGGACAGTGGTCTCTGTGACCTCACAGAGCTATGGAACATTCTGGAAAGAAAAACCTTGCAGGCCAAAGTAAACTCACCGGGGTTGGCTAGGCGACTGCTGGTCGGGCCCAGGATCTGATATGGATCTGAGGAAGCAAAAAAGGAAATAAGCATCCCTATTATTAAAAATATAAAACCAACAGCATTAATAATAAGAATACCCCTGGGGTTTATACTTTTATTTCAATACCACAGAAAAAACTGGTTTCAGAAAACTTTACTGCTTTTATGTGCAAACCTCAAAGATCTGGAGCAGTTATGGTTTTCATTCCTATGATTACAGAAGCATAGAATACAAGAAGCATCATTTTTTTTTTCATATTCAGTGTCTAATATTTGTAGATAACACTTTCAGTGGCTAAAACAGAATCATGAATCCATTTGGAAAGATGCTGGCTAATATTCATTCATCATGACTGAAGTGAAGGATACCTTTTGAAATGGGTTTACAGAAAGGTCTAATGATTCCTGGTCTTTACAGCTCCGTATACATCTCTGGTTTTGTGATACAGCATAACAAACATGTGCCTGGAAATCAGGCAGCCTGGGTTCTAGCCTCAGTTACGTTACAAACTAAATAACTCATTGGGACAATCTCTTCTCCCTTCTACTACCAAATCCTGCTTCATTTGCTTGGAAATGGCAGCAGTAGCCAGAATTTGTATTTTAGCAATAAAATGACTATTCTACCTCGGTCTCTGTAAAACTTACATGATTATTTAATTATAAAAAGAATCTTTGCAATGTTGTTTACATCGGGTTGGTCTTTTTTTCAGGTCAGGAAGTCATGATACACAGTTGGATCGTGACTTGGCCAGGTGGTCGTATGTTTGATGCAGTTTACTACTTTTGCAATTGCTGTTGCAATTTTTTTAAAAATTGGCATGATTTGGGGATTTCTGCTTACAACCATGAATTAACTTTAAAAGTCCTCAAGGCTACTGAGTTTATTCTCCTGCGTCCACATATCCACACAGTACGACAACTGAAACATTTTTGGCAGGTAATGTCTAATTTTATTGTCGCTGGGAATTCTTTAAATGCACTGTGTCAAATCCCGTTTGGCTTGTGTGTTTCACTCAGGACATTCTTTCTCAACCTTCTCAATGACATGTAGGTCCATTCTCTATTGCTCTGCCTTCGATAGAAATGGAACACAGTGTTTCTCTGTCTTAAAGCCAGTGGCTTGTCCAGAACTTAATCTCAGCTGTGTCACACAGAGAAGACAGAGCTGGGCCTGGGAGTGAACACCACAGCTGTCTTCAGAAGCAGGAAGGACAGAACAGGAGGAAGGCTTTCCAGATGGCAAACCAGAAAGCTGGATAACAGTTACAAAAAGGTGGACATTGGCTCCAAGAGTGGAAATGAGCCTAGTGAGGTAGTGAACTCCTCATTGCTATAAATATTCAAGGAGAGATGAGGCAATCATAAGACAGATGTCACAGAAGGATGTGATAGACCTAGTATCACTCCAATACCAAGAGTTTCCCATTCCATGGTTTGAAAAGCTCCCCTGCCTAATTTGTTAAGTAGACCCATCAAGGATGGGAGTAGTTTTAGAAGAAAGGTTTTACGGACCCTAAAAGGTTTGGATAACAGCTCTGGAGTCTGTGGATTAGAGCTCTAGTTTTCTCATAAGCCAGCTGTGTGGCTTTTGTCAAATTACTTTCCCTCTCTGGGCCTTAGTTTCTTTATCTTACAAAATGAGGCATTGGAACATTTCATCTTTACTTTTGTTTTTACCTCTGATATGTAACAAATCTTAACCCGCTTCTAGTGTCTGCTACTTTTTATTCACAGAGCTCTTACAGGGAGTCAAGTAGGGATCCTTTGTGAAAGAGAAGAATGAGGACAAATACTATGTATTGATTCAGTCCCCCTCAGCCAACCACATGGGATCAACAGGGGCATAAAGAGCAAAGGAGGGATTACGCATCCCAGACAGGTACCTGGTTGGGGCCGTTGTTCAGTATTCTTGTTCATTGCTTGTGCTCCTGCAAGTGGGGGACCTGAGGGGGGAAAGGGATAAGGTGAGTGGGGCCACTCTCCATGAGGGAAGAGAAAGGCTTTGTTAAAAGCCCTCCACAAGGTGCTTCCTCATTCATTTGCTCATTTACCCACTCTCTACTCACTCACTTATTCATTTTATCTAATAAATATTTCTCTAGAGGGGAACCTGGGTGGCTCAGTCAACTGAACATCCAACTCTGGGTTTCAGCTGAGGTCATGATCTCAGGGTCATGAGATCGAGCCCCGGGTCAGGCTCCACACTCAGTGAGGAGTCTGCTTAAAAGATTCTCTCTCTCCTTCTGCTCCTCCCCCACTCGCTTGCTCTCTCTCTCTCTCTCTCTCTCTCTAAAATAAATAAATAAATAAATCCTATAAATCTTATAAATAGTTGTCCAGAATTTACTAGTACTGGCAGTGTTCTTGGTGCTAGAGTTTCAGCAATGAACCAGCAGTTCTGGTAGGACTTACATTCTCAGAAGGAGACAATGAGGAACCACAACAAACATACAGCACAGCAGGTCTAATGGTGTTTCTGCTATGAACTGCATTTTTAAGTAGGACATTTCGAGGTTCTCAATGGGATGGTGACATGTGAGGGAATGTCACCTGCTTGTCGTGTTTCCATGTTTTGTGAGTTCCCCTCGTGGAACCTCTCTCATTCAGCTTTTCTGCTCCCATCATAGCTTCTCCATCTTGCACCTACGGTGGCTTCTCACACAGTTTATGGTTTATGTATCCTCACCATTCCCCTATCCTCCCATTTGTCCATCGTACATATAGACAGTTTCATTTCCCCAAACCATTTCACTCCACCATCCAAACACCTTTTTGAGTCCTCACTGACTAAAGAATGAAGTTCTACCTTCACAGCAGCCTTCGTGCCCCTTCCTTACCTTTCCGGACTGCTTTCCCTTTGTGCATCTGAAACTCTAAGAACCTGGAGTCCTCCCTAACCATCAGACATGTCAACCGTGACATTGTTCCCTGGCCCTCCACCTCTCACGGAAGGCTCTGTCTTCCCCATCTCTGCAAGGCCAAATCCTGCCTCTCCTTCAAAAACCAGCTCAAATGCTGCCAGGTCAGGCTCTCCTAGATACTTCCCAGATGAAAAAAGCTGTGTGCATGTGTAACCTCTCTCCCCAGCTTGACAGACTGGTCTATGTCTGATTCATCTTTGTGGACCTGAGAGTGCCAAGTCCCAGGTACAGAGTAGACAAATAAGGAATACATAGTATGGAAAGGGGTCCCAGTTATTGCTTGAGCATCAATTTGTCATCACAACCTTCTTGAAAGAAGGCCCTTCATCACCCATGTGCTGAACATTTTGTTCCCTACAAATAGCAAGTTTCATACATTCTGGTTAGGAGTGCACAGTCATTCTCTTTCTATATTCCCTTAATGGGAGATTTGGGGTCAGTCTTGAACACAAATTCATGTGTCAGACCCCCACCATTGCCTCCTAAGACCGTTCTCCAACCCAGCCCTTCACGAACCGAGGTCAGGGAGGTTGGTATGATTAAGCTTCAACACTCAGAGGAGGAAAGTCATGAACGACCATTATCATGACAGAAATGGCTAGATCCAAATCCAGCAACCTTCCATTCATACAGAAAATCCAGTCTTGAGAAGCCTTCTAGCTTCAAAAATGCGAAAACCAAATGCAATGCAAAAAACCCGAAAGGTCTGAATGAAAATCCCACGTCACCTTTCAAGGAACAAGTATCACTGATAGGCCCTACCCTGGCAGTTAACTTTGATGTCCTCTGCACAGGAAAGACAACAAATGCACACTCCTGCTCTGTTCTAGCTCATGACCCTGTTTTTCACCCATGTTTGTAGGAAAAAAAAAATTTTTTTTTTCTCCAAATGATAGCGTGTCATTTACTTACTTTTGTTGAGGCCAGAATTCATGTTATTGCCCCATCCGCCTCTCCTTACTGAGTCATAAGAAGGGTCTAATGAAAAACAACAAGTAGAGGTACATCAGCATCTCCAGCTTTTCAGAAAGGTGCCATAACGATTCTCTTGTAGTGATCAAGAGAAGTTTGATTTAACCAGCCATGACGTCTTAGGCATGACTAAGTTCCAGAGGTGTACTCTCCTCCTGGGCTACGGGTGGAAAGGAACATTAACACTCATCAGAAGTTGGAGTGAACAGGAAGATTCTTGAATTTGAAGTCAGCGGATTGGTTCAAGTTCTGTCCCTTGCCACTATTTGTTGTGGGACCTTGGATGAATCATAACTTCCCTGAGCTTCAATATTCTTGACTATGGACATAAAAATTTACACCATTTTCCCCCCTTATGGAGTTGCAGTAATGCTGTGAACTGAATGTTTGTGTGTCCTCCCCCCTTTCCACCCCCAAATTCACATGTTTACCCCAGATGTGATGTGATGGTGTTAGGTAATTAGGGAGGTAATTAGGTTATGAAGGTGGAGCTCACTAGAAGGAGCTAATTAGGTTATGAAGGTGGAGCTCACTAGAAGGGGATCAATGGCCTTATCGGAAGAGGTGGTCGAGCTAGCCTGCCCTCTTCCTGCCATGCGAGGGTACAGCGAGAAGTCAGCGGTCTCTGATCCAGAAGAGAGCTCTCCTCAGAGCCCCACCATGCTGGCACCCTGATCTTGGACTTCTGGCCTGGAGAAGGTGTGATAAATGTCTCTCATTTCTAAGCCACCCAGTCTATGGTACTTTGTTGCAGTGGCCTGGCTAAGATAGGCAATAATCCGACGAGAAAACATCTGTGAGACAACTTCCAAGCCTCCATAACCGTGTTCAGGAATTGCCTAACTAACTGGCTGGAAACTTCCCCTTTTCCTTTCTCATTGTGTGAGTTCTGTTGGGACATGAAGCAGGAATAGCAGAAGAGTTGAGGGATTCAGCATTGTGACTTTCAAAGTCTTTCCATGAACAACAAAGAAACCATAAAAACCATCCAAACAAATGGAGCACGAACCTCATCAAACAGCAGCCTGACAGGGTGAAAGGCGACCCATCCTCCCCCCAGGGCCCCCCTCCCCATCCCTCCCCCCTCCCTTCGGAGCCTCTCCAACAAATTAGAATAAGCTCTGCGGAGATGGACGGGCCCATCCTATTGCTTGTTCTCATTGCTTCTGGCTAAGAAGAACCGAAAGACCGGATGGTTTTCTTGTGGAAAAATCCACGTGCGGACGCACATTCCTCCCAGCTCTGGAAAAGCCAGTTCACTTTTTAAATTACCATCTGTAGCAACTGGCATGAAAAGCAAAACAGAAAGCAAGAAGGATGAGGATGGGAAGGGAGGGCAGAGAAGGGGACAAAAAAGACACAAAGCTCCATGCATTGAAGTCCTCTGTTTTCTTTGGCTTCCACCCCCTCCCCCACAATTCCTACTTTTGTTTAAAAATGAAGCAAAACAAACACAAACACAAATCCCAGCTTGTTTAGGGGCCTAGAGCAAGGTGAGGGCTCTGATGAACGTTTTCTGGGATGTCTTGTAAGGATCTGTAGAGCGTGTCCGATGCTGGTATAAGCAAAATGGAAGGCAAGATTCCTCATTTCTCTTTGGGGGCAGGGGTGGGGAGCAAATGCTATTTAGGCCTTCAGAAATTTATAGCTGGGCTTGGAACAACACTGTTTGACTGCATGGGTCCACTTACACGTGGATCGTGAATGGTACAATACTATGACATCTTTTTCTTATGATTTCCTTACTAATATTTTCTTTTCTCTAGCTTACTTTATTGTAAGAATATGGCATTTAATACATCTACCATAGAAAATATGTGTTAGATGACTGTGTATGTTATTGGTAAGGCTTCTAGTCAACAGTAGACTATTAATAGTTAAGTTTTGAACAGTCAAGAGTTAGACACTGATATTCAACAGAGCAGAGTGTTGGCACCCCTGACCTCCATGTTGTTACCCCTAACCTCCATGTCGTTCAAGGGTCAACCGTAATTGGGAGTGACTTCTGCACTGCGCCGTGTGCTTGGCCATAGACTGGATGGGAAGGGATATGAAAATGTTCCCTGCCCTTGTGTTTAAATATGAGAAGATTGGCAAGACTGTGGGGAAAATAAGGGCCATGTACCAAAGGAATGGTGTGGTACCAAGGTCCACTGGAGGTTAAGGAGGGAGAGGTGAGTGTCACTGGGACCATCAGCCTTGAGTGGGATCCCTCTGGGGAGGAGAGAGTGAGTAACGAAGGCAGGCACAAAGCAGAAGTATCTGGGGAACAGCCGTGGGTGTCATGAACACATGACAGAGGTAGAGGGAAGGGAGGGGACAGAGGGATGGAAGTGAGGGCCAAGGTCATGTCCAAGACCATGGTGATGGCAGCTAGGCAAGCACAGTGGCCTTGGGTGCAGGGAATGGACACCAAGAGAGATCATGGGCATCAGCATAACCACGCACAAGGGTGTGGTGGAGAACGAAGCTTGTGAGGTTGTGTCGGATGGATCGGAGCACCCAGGGAAGGAGGTGATTCTCATAGGAACAGAACAGAAAGTGGGAAAGAAAGTGACAAGTTCATGCCAAAGGGAAAAAACAAATCAGTCGTTCCAAGAACTGGTATGTGTCATCTGCAGTTCTGACTTGACATATGATTTACTGCATTGATAAAATCTCTGGCTCCAAGTTTACTTGGTGTTTTTTGGTCAATTGCTATTCTACCAAAGGCTTTCATCCTGTCTGAAAGCTCTATTCTATCCATTCCGAGGACTAAACTATGGCCATGGCTGATCAACTTCTCCTCCTATTCTTTTCCAGCAGCTCCAGGAACAGACCTAGCACACAAAGGTTACAGAATGAGTGGATGTACTCCTTCTAACCAACAAGGGTGGGTGACCTCTGGATTCTCCTCTAACTCCAAGGGGCCCCATCCTGGTTTGAAGTTGATGCCTTATCAGAGAAGTGTTTGCTGGCCCCATCTTTCCTGCCACACCTTGAGGTCTGTGGAGGGCTTCTGTGGGACACAATTCTCCCACTAGCTTACCTCGGGAGAAAGCCTGGCTGAGAAGACTTTCAAAGTCCTACCCAAACCCTGAGTCCTCTAGTAAGTAAAAAAGGGAAGTGACAGAAACAGAGATGCCACCAGCAATCAGTCTAAACTATGTCCTCCCTGCACACATGACAGAAGAATAAAGAGCAAAGGCCATGTCTTCAGCTGGTGTCTCTAGCCAATGGTCCCCAAGGAGCGTGTGAACTCAAAGCCACACGGATCACAGGATCCCTTTCTTTTTTGTTTTTTCAATCCCATCTACCTACACAGAAAATCCCACCACAGGTACCTGGGTCCACAAAGAACACCCTGGGTCTGTTTACTGAGGAGTTTAACAAATACACTCCATGGGTACTGGGGCTCACGGGGGCAGCTGCTACATGTAACATTTCAGTGAAGATCAGTGTTTTGGGAGTAAGTCCTATGGCAAAGACAAAGAATGATGCTGGAGAAGACCAAGGCTAAGAACCAAGGTCTGGCCCTCAGCCTCAGAGAGCTGAAGAACCAGGGTAGCCTTGTGGATAAAACGAGATAGCCAAGTAAATGCCTGGCCCAGTGAGAGCACAGACTCAGCCTCAGTACATGTTGCCAAGTAATATTATTATTGGCACCTAAAAAATGATTATCCCCAGAGACATGGGTTTGCTAGCCCTACCAAATACACGTTCATTTCCCCTCCCATGCTCCCGACTCCCTTGCTATGCTGTATTTGTCTACTTTACCACCAAATTTAATCACTAACTCATGGTTGTTTCTTATAGTCTGCATCTCCTACCCGAATGCCAGTTCCGCAAGAGTAGCAGTCTTTCTTCCATTCCCTGGTATAACCAAGCACCTAGAATAGTGCCCCACATAGACCAGGGGCACGATAATTATTTGTTGAATGAATGAAAAGACAGGCCAATATTTTATTCTTGCTAAGTATACCCACTTCCCACTTCCTCTTATTGTTCACTATTTCACTAGTTGAACAGAATTCAAGGCCCCTCCCCTGACTTCTCCCCACTGAAGTCTCCTAGGTGTTTTAAGACTAGGTGATGAGGTATATAAGCCATATTCATTCTGGATGCCCTTGAGACACCATGAACAACAATGCACATAGGCTAAAACCTTTTCCCCCTTGGGAAGTCAAGGAGTGGACATCACACATTAAGAGAAAACTTAGCAGTGTGGCAGTTCCCGTCCCAGACAGACAAACAGATATATGTTTATATCCCAAATGGAAAAGCCTGGACCTGGGAGTTAACCCAGCAGCTCACATTTCTGCACCAACACCAGCCCTCCTGGGGCCTGATGCCTGGGTACGTCAGAGCCCCAGCTGCTGGTCGGCACAGGGAGAGTTCTCTGATGGCCCGAGTCCGGTCCACGCAGCCCCCTGAGTGTGCACTGATTTCTCCACCCCCACCCCACAGTCCCCCAGTATGGTGTATGCTTCTGCTTTCTGAGAAATGTCTTCTGAAAAGACAAGCTTAAGGTAGCAGCAGAAAGGACAAGTTTCAAAAAAGTGACCATTAAGGACCAGAAAACCAGTTGATGATCTTCTATGTGGTGGCAGATGGCTTTATTGGCAGAAAAATCACTCTGACTCTGACAAGCTGTCTTTTCACTTTGGTGAGCTGACCCTCCCTGGCTTTATAGAATATTAAGATGACACATCTCACTGTGACTACTTCTCAGAGAAGTCGTCCAAAGGGCTTCAGCTGGAGTCCACCGTTTCCGGCAGTCCAAAGCAAAGAGAGAACAGAGGCTCATTCGGGAAAATCTGGGCACTGCTGGGCATTGTAGATAATTCAGCCTCACATATGTAATGGCCCAAATAGTATCTACTATCGCCATTATGTGATGCTCAACGTGGCTGAATCAGACGCAAAATGGCCTCTCAGTACAGAACTATGAACCTGGAGTTTTTTTTTTTTTTTTTTTTTTTTTTCTGAAATTTCCTGTTGAAAGGAGAAAGCTTTTTCTGGAAATGACCTTCTCATAGACATCTATGCAGTGTTAACTCAGTTTCTGTGTGAAGCTTTTAAATGGGTTCTAGAAATCTGGCCAACTGACTCAGGAAAGAAAGCTTCTTTCTGCTCTGACGCCCACGGTTGGCTGTGTGAAGGCCTCATGTCCCGGTGAACACGCAGCTCTCTACTTTGTCATGACCTCACTGGGGGCCAGCACACAAGCGCCTCTCTCTTGATCCCTTACGACACAGGCCATGCTCTCAATTACTTGATGGAAAAAAGATGAATTTTCCCTGAACCTTCTCATCGAATTTCTGGTTGCTGCTAAAAGAGCTGGCAGCACCTAACCATGTTTATCCTTGGAAAGCCCAGCTTCTGAATGTAGACCTTTCAGCTGAAGAATGGACAAGGCTGCTCATGCTCAGTCAGATCCAGACTTCCTCTCTGGAAAGCGGGAGGATACCACAGGAGACCCAGAGCCCTGAACTGCCCAAGAGAGGGTCCAGCCCACCTGGAGGAAATTACATCTCCTAGCCGCTCACAGGGAAGAACGTAGGGGAGCGGCCATGTTTGTTGTCAGTAGATGTTTGGGCCAGACGAGCCTCCAAAGCCCCTTCTCCCTTTGAGGTCCTGGTCTTCTGGCAGGCCCAGTCTCTGAGGAGAAGGTCCTACTGGCCAACAACCTGACTCACACTGCTTTCCTCTGGGCTTCCCTTTGTGTTGCCTGTGACACTGGCAACCTGTCCAACCCGTGAAAGCTTGCTCTGCTTCCTGAACCTTCCTGGCCCCCACATCGGGCCAGCTTCTTGTCTGCCACCATCTCCTCTACAATGCCTGCCAGTGACTAAGCCAGCTATTTGAACTTCCGGCCTGGCTTCCCACTTCAGAAACACAGCCACCTAACACCTGAGCAGCAGCCGTTTGGGGGGGGGGCAGGACACCCCTGGGGGGCACTGTCTTTTCTCTGTGTGAGACCCTGGGCTTTCTCCAGCAGCTACATCATGGTGGGTAGAGTCACGGAGCTCTGGGTTCAGACCCCAGCTCTGTCATCTACTCTGCTGAGTGATCTTAGCCAAATCACTACTCTGTTGAATCTCAGGTTGTCCTTCTCTATAAGAGCAGAAAACAAATGCTTTAGAGGACAGCCTGGAGGAGTAATTCCACGTGTGATAAGCAGCAACTTCCAAATTTACACTGTAGACCTGTTGTTTATTCTCTCATCCTGACATCTCTCAACTATTTCTCTTGGTAAGTTGAGATTAAAGAGTTCATCGAGGAGGGCCTTGAAAAGGGAGAGAAGCCACCAAAGGGAAGAAATGGTTCCACTGCTATGCTCCTGAATCAGTGATCTCCCATGGGAATCACATGTGGCTCACTTTCCACAGGAGAAGTGGGTTGATTGGGCCCTGGTTTGAGAGACCTGGCCCTGGAAGACTTTTGGGGGCAGTGGCCGCAGGCCGCCTTCAGTAGAGTGGGCTCGGGGAGTAAGAGTCCAGCGTCCACCTGACTGCCAGCTCCCCCAGTCCCTACCTAGCTGCCCCCAATGCTCAGAGCTGTGTCCCCTCACCTCATTTCAACTCATGCTATAGGAGCAGGCCAGCCTTCACCTCAGTAGTATCTTATGTTCCAAAGAGCAGCAGAGGATCTTGGCTTCCACTGAGACTCAGGAGGAGGGAAATATCTAGGGAAGGCTTTCCCTAAACTTGGAACTCACAGAAAAAAAAACATCCTGGATCAGATTTCCTTTGCTCAAGGATCTTGTCCTGGAATCCAAACAGCCCCTCAGCCTCAGCACCAGCCCCGCTGTGTGGAGTATAATGGAGGTACTGTTTAAGATTATTATATGTGCGAAGGGGGGGAAAAAGGCATATGAGAAAAATGCTTGAAAAAAGTGGATGGTTTTTAAATATGAAAAGTTTGGAAGGGTGAGTGGCCCATTCGCCAGGCACAACCTTGCCACAGTCACGCAAGGCTCCCCACTGAGCCCGGACCCTTCCTTCACTTTGTGTCTCCCAGGAGCTCTGTGTCTGAACGACACTGAAGTCTAAATGACCTATTTATTTTGATAAGGCCTCAAAGTGGGATTTGGGGGTCAGCCTTATGTGGAAAAGCAATTCATACTGACTAGATTAATTGGGTGTTTGCCCAAATTCCCCTCCGCATTGGGCCATGCATTCCCCTCCACATTGGGCCATGCAGACACAACTAAAGTGCAGGCTTTTTGGTCAAATCCGCCTCAGGTTTAAAAGGATTCCAAGTAGGGAAAAGAAACTCGAAAGTTCACCTAAGTAACAGGGCTTGAGGAGAAAGGAGAGGTGATCTTGTGTTCGACCCCCTCTGCTCCCCAGTCTGAACGGCCACCCCTAACACCTTCACAGTGAGGTTGTCCTCACTTGTTCTGGCCACAAGGGGTACGATCCTGTGTCTGCTCCACAAATCAGCTTTTGCATCCTCTTCTTTTCAAGGTCTGCAGGTTAAGGCTCCCTGGTGATAGTCTGATGTTTGTTGCTCTGCCCTGTTCTTCTTCTTGTGTAGTTCTCTGTGCACATATCTTGCTTGCTTGGTGATGCTTGGTGATGATCTTTTGAAAGAGAGGGACTGTGGTGTCTTAATCACCTTTCTTTCCCTCGCCAACTCAAGATTCTTTCCCTCCCCAACACTAGCTTATTGGACTTAATCAATATCTCTGATCCCATGGTACATTCATTCAGCCACATTTTATTGAATGTCTACTATCAATCCAGATACCGCTCTATGCGCTGGGAACACAATGATGGCTAGACGAACATTCCTGCTCTGTGGGACTTACATTCAAAACAAACAGTAAACCACATTGTATATGAGAAGGTGGTGAGAAACATGGGAAAAAAGAAGACACTGAAAGCATGGCAGGCAGTACTGGGATGGGGAGGGCCTCACCAAAAACATCTAATTGGAGCCCAGACTTGACCAGTCTAATGGTGTGAGAACAGATCTCTCCCTAGCACCACATTTTTTCAAGAGGAATGACCACCGGCTCACCCTACATTGATCTGAAAGTCCTCCTGGAAAGTTGATGCCCTTTTATTAACTCTTTCTTTAGTGAGAATTGAAGTTGGAAGACAACAAAATAAGTGAAAAAAAAAACCCGACAGTATCTTTTTGGCTTTTTAGGGTGAGGACAGTAAGAGGTTTGATGAGTCTGGTCTAGTAAAGGGTTCCCCAGTTCATGCAGACTTAGAATCATGCTAACTGGCAACCCTGAGGTCTTCCCCTCACACTGATTTAGGGTTACCATTCAGATCAAGAAACTTAAAATCCCAACACTGCCCTATGATCTGCCTGTTGAGCTGCATCAGAAATGCAGGAAAGGGCAATTCTCTGGGATCAGCATGGGAAGAATGGACAGGTCTGGTCATCACGAAGGAATACTCCATCTTTGTGATCTGGTAGGTAAGCATGAAATGCTTCCATTCCTGAGCCCTGCATCCACATGACAAAAACACAGCAGTTTTAAAGAAAAAGAACCACCAATTCTTGGTAGGTGGAATGCGATCTCACTTATATAACAGAATCAGAGGCTTCTTTTCAGACTGGAAGAGACCTCAGACATTATCTAAACCAGACATGCAAATTAGCACAGGCCTGGAGGCCCAGAGCCTGAGAGAAAGCATATGTGGCCATATAAGAATTTTAATAGAAATTGAAAGTATGACTCATAGCATAAAAACTGCCATTCTCTAAACTCCTCTAGGATATTGGGCAGGGCTGATAATTATTTTATAGGCAGGCCAAAGACTTTTTAAGCTCAGAGGTCTTTCAAAATTACACCAAGAATAATTTCCATCTCTTTGGAAGAGTGATACCCAGATCTTACCAAGCATAATATGGTTGTATGTGGTGTTCGTAAGGATGCCTAAAGATTTTCATTAGAAGGAATTCCATAATTTCTCTTTAATCTCTTCCAAGCAGGGAAACAGCTCATTGCAACAGGAAGAATTCAGGATTGGGGTTCAGAACTTGATTTGCTTCCCATCTCTGCTGGTTACCAGCAGCATGAATTAAGACAAGTGACTTAATCTGTCTGAATCTCAGTTAATCTATCTGGAAAAGGTAGGTACCTGGGTGTGGGAAGGGATGATTCTTCTAAACTTAAGAGTTTGGAAAACCAAATGACTCCTTTAATGCCCACAGGGTTCTACTGAAGAGAAATGAGATCATGTATGTGAAAATGCTTCATATACTCCAAAGTGTCCTATAGAATTATAGCCGCTCCCTTGTTCGAGTTTAATTCATTGGAAATAGGAAGTTAATCTTTCTTGTGTCCACCAGAGCCAATTTCTTTTGGTTCTTTCTTTTAGTGAAGCAGAAGGATTGGGGAAATATTTAATTAAAGTGTCAAAAACTACAATTTTTTCCCCCAGTGAATCCATCAACCATCAGTGATTATTCACGGAACATCTACAGAGTGGGGAAAAAAGGACGCAGGATGAAACTCACAATTAAAGACTACAAGGTAACCTTGTAATTAGGTCATTAGGTTCATAGATAGCTTGTGAATGTGGTGGGGCTTTGAGAAGAGATTGTAGCCTTTGCGAGTAATGAAGAAATATCTTAAAGGCGGGACTTGAATTGGTTTTTTAAAGGTATGTTAAATTTTGTTAGACAAAGTAATAATCCCACTTAATTACCACTTTTTCTTTAGATTGTGGCTTACACGAGAATTTGAATTTTATCAAAGAGGCATGTTTAAACTTTTTCTTGATCCTCCCAGGTGGGAGCTCACAGATCCCTGAGATGAGAGAGTAAAAGCCCACATGAGTCCTGGTTAGTGTTTTTAACTGTAGTATTTCTTCCTCAAAGACTTGATGTTCTTCAAAAGGATAACTCATGAGAAATAAGTCCTTTATTTTCTTAGATAGGGGCTTCTCTAAAAAGAGTAAATTGTTAACATTTATAAAAAGAACCACAAAACTTTGGTTAAAGTTTTTATATTAAAATAACAAATGATACTATCAATGCCTTGGTTTTTCACCAAACCTCTACACCTTTATCTGAAAGGAGAGAAGCTTCTCTCTCTTTCTCCAGATAGAGGGATAAATAGATTAGATAGATAGATAGATAGATGATAGAATCTGGTTTATAAATATGAGACTAAGTAAGCTTCTTTCAAATACTTTCTAGTATTTGGAAATACTGGAAATACCACCCCCTCAAACAGCCTCCCTGTATGATTTCTCTATCAGTATATTTTGCAAAACAAATGCATTTAGAACATTGTGTGTTGAGGTGGACACCAACAGACCCCCTGGAGCCCTTGTGGACCTAGGATTTTCTTTCCCAAGTACTTTGGGACCTCACTACTCAAAACAGCCAAAAGAGGTCACTTCTAGCTTCTATTACAAACCAAGACCACATGGCAATAGAAATGGAGTTACATCAACCCAGGCCAATTTCACTTTGAGTCTTAGCTCTGTTATCTGGAATGGGATGAAATATCTGAGTCAAAGGGAAATTTGGTAGAGATGAGAGGCCTGAAATAGTAATAGTCAAGAATCTGGAGATGAATTGGAAATTCAAAACTCAAGGGCCCACTTAGTAAATGTGAAATGCTACTGGGAAACTAGCATTAACAGTTGTGAGAGCTGCACCCCACCCCTCCACCCAGCTCTGTCATGAGAGGGCCCTCCCTGCTGGGCGGGCTAGATCGGTGTCTGGCTGAAGGATTGGAAGTGTACTCTCTAGGTCAAGTGGCCTCCAAATACCTTTCCCACAGCCTTACCCCATCCCCCACCCCCCACCTCCTAGGCTTACTTAAAGCCATTTTTCTCCTATTAAAATGCAGCAGAGCTCATCCATTCATTGTCATCATCATTAATGTTGCAGGACAAGCTGGTGCCTAGCGGGTTCTGGATTTCTCCAGGAGCACTTCAGAGCAGGTTCAATAAACATAAAGACATAAAGACAAAAGACATGCCCAAAGAGGGCAGGAAGGCCAAAGTTGGGGGAACATGTAAGCAGCCGGGAACAGGATGAGGGGCCTGAATGTCTTCCAGCAGAGGGACAAGATGAGGTCAACACTGGTGGCAGAAAGGGTGACCATGACGAGCAAGGAAGGCACATCTCTTCTCCTTTCAATATTCAAATAAAACTCCAGCTCTCCAGGGTGGGGTTGGTGTCCAGGGACAAGAGGTCAGAAACATTGGACGGCACTCATTCTAAGAATGCAAATCTCAACTCTGACTTCCTCGTGGGCTCCTTTGCCCAGCATGGGCACACAGGCTTGGAGGAGGCTGTGGGCTCCTGTGTGATCTGGGGTGGCTGGATCGTGAGTCTTCAAAATCCTCACAGCCCTCTTTCTTACTCCTCCTTGAGCACCGTGGGTCCATGAAGCTTACAGAGGCAATGAGCTTACCCGTTGCAAAGTGAGGGACACTTCACAACTAGCTTGTGGATAGGTGGGTAGGTGGATGGTGGATAGGTGTCTATAATGTAGCAGAGCTCATCCATTCATTGTCATCATCATTAATGTTGCAGGACAAGCTGGTGCCTAGCGGGTTCTGGATTTCTCCAGGAGCACTTCAGAGCAGGTTCAATAAACATAAAGACATAAAAATTAAGTTTTCAAAACAGAATAGCATAGGGGAAGGGAAGGAAAGATAAAAGAAGATGAAATCAGAGAGGGAGACAAACCATAAGAGACTCTTAACCATTGGACACAAACTGAGGATTGCTGGTGGGGAGAGGGGTGGGGGAGGGGGGTGGGGGAGGGGCAACTGGGGGATGGGTATAAAGGAGGGCACGTGATGTCGGGGGCACTGGGTGTCACATGCAACTGATGAATCACTGAACTCTGCCTCCGAAACTAATAATACACTTCGTGCTAATTAACTGAATTTAAATTTTAAAAAAGATAAATTTAAAAAAATTAAGTTTACTGCAAACCTCATTGATTGACAGAGTGTTACTCAGTATAACTCCCTTTTCTAAATCTCTTCTTTTTTCCCTTTATTCTTTTAAGTGTTTTATGGAACACAGAAGAATGGGTAATGTCATGTAAACGATAAGGCACAATAATGAAGAAGTCGACCGTGAAACCACCTCACATGCTTCTGGAAACATCTACAACGCTGTACAACATGTACAAACATGTACAAACATGTACAACGCTGAGTACATCCAGTCAGGTCCCTAGCCAAAATGGTGAGTCTCCTCACATCCTCTCAGCAGCTAAGTGACATCAGTTGCCTGGAAGAAGTGGGCCCTTCTGTGGGGTCATGCATGGACTAGAGGAAGCAACTGTGGACATTTGTCCCCGCCGGGTGGGCTCCCTACCAGCTTTGTGATGTGGGGCTAGCTTCTCTGTGTCCCAGTTTTCTCAGATGTGAGGTGAGAAATAACAACAGTGCCAACTAAATAAGGTTACTATGAGGTCTAAATGGGAAGCAAATAGAAAGTTCTTGGCGTGTGTCAGCTCTCAGTAAGGAACGGAAGGTTGAAGTGAGCAAGGGGCCCATTTCCCCTGCGATACGACCTTTCCTTGGCTTGGCGCTCCTCTGCTCTCTTTGCAAGGGAACATATAACCAGAGGGCTCAGCTCTGAAGGGCCCCCAAGGGGAGTTTGAGTTGATAAAAAATGGGCCAAAAGGGTGAAGGGGAGCTATCATCTCCTGACTGAACTCTGGTTCTGGTAAGTTCTTCCCTCTCCTCACAGCTTCTGAGGATTCACCTTGGGGTCAAGCACAGGGGAAATGGGAAGCAAGGTAGAAAGAAAAGGCAAGTTCCACGCCCCCTCTGCAGCAGATGAAGCCAAAATATCACTCTCATATTAGGAAACACCACAAACCGTTAGCTGAATGGTAAGCTCTTGGAGAATAATTTGAGGCACTTTGCCTATAATTCTCACCCATTGACCCAGTGGCCTTGTCGGAGATGCAGTCCCCACCTCCGAGATGTTCTAAGTCTTTTAAGAGAAAAGACTACTATGACAGAATCTTTTGAGGGCTAAATTGGGAAAACAGTGGGTCCAAGCAAAGCACTGTGGGAATAGGGGGATGACCATACTGAGGAGACGTGGTCTGACCCAGGCCTCAAGGGGCGAGGCACATTTCTTCATTAAATATTCAAATACAGCATGGCGGGTGTGGGGTTCTGGGAAGATTTCAGAATGTGACTTTCTAGGACATAGGCTGCACTGGGGGTGAGACAGGGGATTAAGGGTGTATGCCACTGGGCAAGGCTGTCACATCCCTGCACCAGAAGCAGACTAGACTGTTCTGGAACTTGTGTCTGTGGATCCTGCCTAGTGGAAGCTGGACAACCTAAACACACACACACACACACACACACACACACACGTAAAGGCTGACTTTTGCCTCAAAATTCCACTGTGCTGTGGTGGCAAAGTCATCAACTGATCAGAGTAAGTGGGGGAGACAAGACTGAGAAGCACCTGTGTGAAACTCTAGACAGTCACCCTAGTCATGTGTGTCTGCCCCAGGAACCCTGGGGGACTCATGGTTGACACCATGCACCTCTGAACTCTCTCCTGCAGGGAGATGTCTGGTGGTCGCTTTCTTTAAAATAATCAATCAAACAAACAAACACAGACACTGAGGAGAATGATCATGGGAAGATATCTTTGCTTGACTACATTTAAAAAAAATAATCTCAAAGGAATAAAACATATACGATTTGAATTATCCCTGAGATAGAGAAACCCCTGCAAATAAGGGAATGCAGTCCTTAACTACAACTAAAGGACAAAAAAAATGTCCCAACAAAATTCCCCTATACCTTCCTCCCACAAAGCAAGGACACAATACGGAAAGTCGTTGTTGGCCTCGTTATTCTGGAACAAATTTACACGTGTCTTAGGAAACGGGTTAAGTGTTTCCAATAATTTAGAGAAAGCATGTCCTAGTCGCTGTGTGTAACCCACACATGTGTGATAACAGTACACGGAGCACACCCACGGAAAAAAATAACAGTGCTTTTACTTAAGAGAAAGGAAGGATAATGGTTACTTAGAAAGTGTCCCAGACAAGCTGTCAAATTGAATTCAGAGAGCTGGAGTCTGACTCCGGGACAGGGCTGGCTGGCTAAATTCCCTTGGGATTGGGGTTTCCTGCCTGCTACAGTTTGGAGACAACCATTCTTTGTTTCCCAGCTCGCTCGCTCGCTCGCTCTTTCAATCTCTCTCTGCTGAACACACACACACACATACATACACACACAAAAACATGCAGCTCTCCAAAGAGGGTCAGATCGAAAGCAGACAAAACATTAACTCTGGAATTTCAAAGAAAAACAGTTAAAAAAAATAATAAAATGGAGGGAGCGAGCTACTGTCTATTCTAGAATCATAAATCTTTGCCTTTGGACCACAGAAACAGCTCGCTCGCTCTCTCTCTCTCTCTCTCTCTCTCTCACACACACACACACACACACACACACACATTTCAGCAATCACCCCGGCTTTGCTAAAAATGGATTAGGGGTATTTCATCATAAAGAAAAAACACAGAATGACAAAGTTCTTAACAGGTCCTCCTGTGAGGCCTTAATACCCTCAAATTTTTAAGTGTATGTTAGTCGACACAGACAGAGCCTGAGGAACCATATAACCTGCTACATAAGAGAGGTCTTTACTCCCTAAAAATAACAGGAGATTACCTCACAGTATTACAGGCCTTTTCCTATGGGTACACATGTTCCAGACCCATCCCCCATGTGCTACCCTGTATGGGGCCTGCCCATACCAAACACCACGCTCATCCTACCCTCCTATAAAGACCCCACTCAGGATGCTGCCCCAAAACCCCCCGTCCCCCAAATGCTGAACTCCAACCCATATCACCCTCACACACTATGCATTGCCTTAGGAATACATATTCTGAACCCATCTCTGCTCTTTTCCCCATCAAAACAAAGTTTCTTGAGGCAGCTTTGAAATTATGGAAAATTCTGGAGGTATAGAAAAGCAGAGTGAAAAGTCTACAGAACCCCAGAGGGCCCTTTATCCTGCTTTAACAAGCATGGACTCATGGTCAATCTCATTCCTGCTCCACTCCCACCTACTGTCCCTCCCCAGCCTCCATTAATTTGAAGCAAATTCCGGGCTCTGAGTTCCTTTGTGGAGCTTCCTGGCCCACAGGGAGACACCCCACTGGACTCCATCTTTCAGTTTCATGTAAGCCACCAAGAGGCCACACAGGGCTTCCCACCCCCCATAACCCTGTCATATGTTGAGGCCTTGGTGCTTCCCCAAGCCATGCTCATATCTCCCAGAGAAGCTCACCTGGGCCCCGACCCCCAGTCCCAGCCTGAACCCCTCTGGCCCCTGGCACTGCTGTCCCCACACGTACACAACAGAGCCAGTGGCACTGACCAGCATCTTAGGGGTCGACTCTCTTCCCCTTGGTCTCCATATCTACTCCCAGGACTGCCATGATGCATATCTCTAGAGGGCTTCCATCTTTTGCTCCAACCTCTAAAATTCCATCATAAAGGACACCCCCAATAGGATGTAAATACAGGGGGAATGGCAAGATTTAGCATTATATACTCATCCATACTCCAATATACAGTATTTAAGGACTTACTGACCTTATCTGTAGTATCTCTGATTCTTAGCACCTTGATGGTAGGTACTGGTTGGACACCATATTTCTGGGGCTCAGCCTCGTGTCCCAAACATGATAGGTTCTTAAGAAATGAAGACGTGACCGAATCGGGTAGAGGAAGGCACGAATCACAGGATTTTGGTCCATTCTTAAGGTCCTGAGTGACTTCAAACTCTGCCACTTGCCACTCCCTCCCTGTGTGGCCTTGGCTGGACCCAGTCTTCTCTGGCCTCACATCTCTTCTGTCCCATGAAAGTGGGGCGGCAGTGGGGGAAGGTGGTGCAGGGTACACAGTGTTAGCATTGAACTATTTTTCATCTCTCCATTATTCTCAGAGAACTTCTTGGAAGTAGCATGTATTTTTCTAGTCAATTATATGCAATTTCATTTTATTCTTTAAGAGGTCCACGTGCTTCTCCTTAATAAGATTTTAAGCAGCTTGGCTGTCTCACTGATGGTATCACCATGCCATATGATATGGTGCTTCTCAGCCTTTGGCACAGTGTCAGCAAACGGTCAACCCTCAAAACTATTCTAATTCTTTTGCAATAATAATACTAATTACTATAATTCATGGAGCACTTATTGGTATGTCAGATACCATGGTAAGGGGTTGGTGAGTACTGTCCCAGCCCTGACGGGGTACTAAAATGGTCCTCACTTTTATACACAGGGAAACTAATGCATCAAAAGTAAGTGACTTATCCAGGATCATACACCTAAGTATATGTATAAGTATGTATAAGTATGTATGTATACTGTATAAGTATGTGTGTGTAAGTATGTATGTATAAGTATAAGTATAAGGGTATAAGTAAGTGACTTATACATGGGGAAATTAACGCATCAAAAGTAAGTGACTTATCCAGGGTCTGAGTCCAGAGCTTGAGTTTCTAATCAAGATGTGATAATGTTAAAATAAGAGATGAATACTTGCCTTGGGTAAATTCGGAGCACGAATCAAATAATTTAATTAGTTTACATTTAAAATACCGTTAGATGCTTGAACTAAATAATGCCGAGAGGATGATATGAGAACCAGCATGGTGGGAGGAAAGAACCCAGAGACCTAGGTGTGAGCCCCGCTCTGTCCTGGGACCTGGGGGATGTCCCAGGAAGCCTGTAATTTCTCTGGGCCTTGTTTTCATTATCTACAGAACGGGAATAATAATAATACCAGCCCTGCTGCCTCCTGGTGAAGTTGTGAGGCACATATGACATAATGTGTGTGCAAATGCTGGGTCAACAATGAAGGGCTACAGAAAGGGGCAGTTGCTATGTGTGTGTGTGTGTTGGGGTGGGGGGCTGGGGACTGCCATCTGGAAATCTCCTTGACAGAAGCCGGGCTCTTGTTAGGGTGATCTTCAGTGCCAGTTAGGCGTTTCTCGACAAAGGATGGGGAAAGGTAGTTGCTTCTTCCCTCCCTCCCGTACTTAGCAAGCAGACAGACTTTTTCTCCATTAGCCATGGCAACTGCTGGAGAGGGCTCCCCGTGCTCAGGTTTTGCATTCAGCAGCAGGTTCGGAAAGCCTTCCTGGCTGGGGCAAGCAGCTCAGTGCTGCACGGGCCCCTGGCCAGGTTTATGAGTTCTAGGAGTTCATAAGCAAGGAGCTCAATATCCTCTGACGTTTGGAGAGTCCAAGGTATTTAAACAGATAGAGCGTGAGAAGCTAAGGAAACGAAGGTTAGGCATGCAAAGCAGCTCCCAAGCTGAGATGGGAAAATTACTGCATGCTGATTTTCCAGCGGAGAGCACTGGGAGGCCCTAGGGTGTACCCCCAAATCAAGGTGGTGCTCTAACCTACACCCCCAAACACACTCCAACCTCAGCGTGGAGGTCAGGGAGAACAAGTTTAGAGAGTCAGTGGTCCTGTTTCCAGGACTCATCATATGGACTTGGAAAGGCCACTCACCTTCCAGACTCTCATTGTCTTCGCTAGAAAATCAAGGTTCCAGGGCTCCTGGGGGTGGCACAGCTGGTTGGGCGTCTGACTCTTGATTTTGGTTCAGGTCAGGATCACAGGGTCATAGGACTGAGCCTGGAGTCAGGCTCTGGGTGGGACTTGGAGCCCGGCTGGGATTCTTTCTCTCTCCCTCTGCCCCTCCCAAAATAAATACCACATCTACTATTTAGATACATATAATGAGAGCGTATAAGTGAGGGATTTCTGAGATGTGAAGAGAGGTGCTAACGCAAACTTGTCAAAATCAACGATAATTATAAGATCATCAATGATGATGGAAAGAACAAGTCATGATCACGTGGTCTCTCCACTCAACCCGGACCTTCATTAGTGAACCAACAAGTCCTGTTCCTCCTCCACTAGGGGTCAGGAAAAGTCAAGATCAACCACCCAGTGTATCTCTAAGAAAACCTGGGGGTGCTCTGAGCTGGGTCTCCTTTTCCTCCCTCGAGTTTGTGTCTGCACTGCAGCAGAGGGCTTCTCGATTTTAGCTGCAGGTTCTAACAGTAACCTGGAGAGCTTCAAAAAAAATTCCCAATGTCTACATGTCATTCCTAGCCATCCTGAACTAATGGGTGCTGTCTGAGGCCTGGGCATACGTGTTTAAAAAAATTTTTTTTAAGATTTTCTTTATTTGACAGAGAGAGAGAGAGAGCACAAGCAGGGGGAGAGGGAGAAACAGACTCCCTGCTGAGCAGAGATACGGGGCTCGATTCTAGGACCCTGAGTTCATAACCTGAGCTGAAGGCAGACATCTAACCAACTGAGCCACCCAGGTGCCCCTTAAATTTTTTAAAAATTTAAATGTCTCATTTTTCTTGTTATTGTGATAAAACATCTCTAACAGAACTGAGCATTTTGACTATTTCTTAAGTGTGCATTTTAGTGGCATTAAGGACGTTCACTGGGTAACCCCCACCATCAGAACTTATTCATCTTTCCAAACTGAAACTACATCCATTCAATGACAGCTGCCCCTCTGTCCCTGCTCCCAGGCCCAGTAACCACCATTCCATGCTCCGACTCAAAGGATCTGCCCATTTGAGATGCCTTGTGGGAGCGGAGCCATACAGTGTTTGTTCTAGGGCACCAGTAGTCTCTGTGTGGTTCAGACCAGAACGTAGTGCCAAGCAGGGGATGTGTATGAATTCATCCTTGGGAACGGAGAACAGTACAGGGCATGGATGGAGAGGAGAGTGGAAAAATTGTGAGGTCTGGGCCAAACAATGGGAAACATGTCAAATCTCTGCGGAGACAATCTTTAGGCCAGATATTGTCTGCATGGCCCTCCAGCGAAAAGGGTTGAGCTGTAGGTGTCAGGGAGACCATCGGAAGCCAGGAAATTGGGAACCCTACAACCTGGGTTTGAGTCTTTGCTACACTGTTGTCTAGCTGTGTGCTTTTCAGTGAACAGCTTAATATTGCTGAATCTCACTTTATCTGCAAACTGGAGAGGGTCTTAGCTACCTATCAGGGACTCTGCCAGGTCAGAAGAAGAGACAGAGCACGTAAAAAGGTCTCTGGTATTACAAAATCCTATGTAGACCACAGCTGTGGCTCCTTTTATAAATGGGTAACTGTTGCTTCCATCCTACTGTACTTTTTAAAGTGCATTAGCCTTGATAAGTAAAGGTCAAGAGAGCACCACTGTTTTAACTGGGGCCAATGTGTGACTATTGAATACTTGATTTAAAGGGGTTTATGGACTGTTATAAATTAATTTCTAAAATCAAGTCTTACTTCCTGGGCACAAATAACCCTTTGAGAAGGCAATCATTTTCAAGAGACAAGCTGAAAGGGTGATTATGCCATTTTAAAGCCAAAAGGTTCTAATTTGATAAGTGAATTGAAGAAGCACTAAGAGACATCATCTCCTCAACTTCTTTCCTTTGTGCTTGATGCCAGCACCTGCCTTTTGTGACATACAACACACAAATGCACAACACACAAACACACACATACACACAGAGCTCTGGGCTCCTGTCCCCTGGGTTTGTTTGGAGGCTATGCGTGTGTGTCTTATTCAAACAAGATGGAGCCAAGGTTAAAGTGGGTTTTCTCATTATTTTTCCAATTCATATTTTAAGTCATGAAGATAGCTATTAGAGAAAAAGCCGTGCACATGTGAGAGAGAAAGAGAAGAGGGGGGTGGGGATCTGGGGAGCAGGGTGAAAGGGAAGGAGAGAAGCCTGGTTAGCTTTGTCTTGCTAATGCACTTTGTTTTGTGGATGATAGGCCTTTCAGACAGATTCGGACCACCTCACGAGGCAGGGAGGCAACACAGAAGCAAGACAGCTTGAGTGGAAAGCTTTACTGGGGACAAAAGATGCACCTGCAAAGCACAGACTTAATGGTCTCTAGAGGCCAGAGCCGATGTTGGGAGATAAATGCCCAGCACCACCTGAATGAGGTCCTGGCAGTGTGCGTTTGCCTGGATACTACAGTTCATTTATTTCTGAGGGTGCTTGCCCAGCAAGAGCGAGCTATTCCTGCAATCAGCCTGAATAAGCCCGGTGGCATTACAAACGCTCAGCCGCCCGTACACAAAAGGGCCAAGGGAAGCAAAGGGAGTGGTAGGTGCAAGCGAGAGGCTGAAAGCTTAAGACCCCTGGAGGAGTAATGAGTTGCTTATCAACGCAGTTCAATTCAGTCCTGCTTCTAATTGAAAATCTGTATTTTAAGCCCAATACCAGATATTCTCTCATTGGCTCTGTCCCCGAGCCCTCACTGGTTGCCAGCAGGCGTTAGCTTGTAGAACTAAAGGAACTTTGAAGGATCCCCCTTCCTTCTCCCTTCCTCCCCTTCCCTTCCTGCAGTCCTTCCTTTCCTCTCGCCCCCATCCTTCCAAGAACTGGAGGCCTGTCTGCAAATGAAATGAACTTAAGTACACCAGATCCAAACAGAGGGGTCCTGAATGAAGGCAGAGCTCTCAGCTATGGCTCTAGGACCTCTCTTTAGAAGCCAAGAGCCCAGGAGTCAGGGCTTGATTTTCCCTGATTTAGTTCAGTCCTTTTATTCGACAGGAAACAAAGATTTAGGGCATGAAGCGATTTCCCCAAATGAACCCCAAATGTGCCTGGACCTCCAGTCTAATATCTGTCGCTACAATACCTTCCCTCCATAGTAGATGTCTGCAACACAACGTTAAACAGGTCGGCAAGTAAAATGAGGTTCAGACTATAGAATGAGTCAATTCATCAACTTTAGTTTTTCATGGCAAAATCCAAAAAATCTGATTTGGAAAGGAAAACGGTAACATAAAAAGGACTGACCCTGGGATGGACAGGGGGCGGGGAAGAGGAAGCAAAGGAAACCACAAAAGTTTAAAAGCAGATTCACCGTGTCGTAGATCGTAGATTCCGCCCCCCCACATTTTCTGGTCATGATCTGATTAGAAACTGCTAACAGCGAACACAAAGTCCTATGTGATCACAGTGTGGCCGTAACCCATGAGCATTCTCAATCAGATGGTCTCTAAGCCTCTTCCCTTAGAAGAGCTTTAAGTTTTTCCAGAAGGTTATGCTGTGCTCTTACCCCAGGGCACCTGTATGGAGAACTTCTGCCCCCATTCATTCTCTATGAGAGCAGATGGACATTAAAGAAAAAATGGTGAAGTAGTAAAGGAAGCCAAGGAAGGAAGATCGCATGCCTGCTGTACTCCAGGTTCGTTCTTTAAGCCTCCATTCAAAATGCCCCTTCTCCATGGAGACATATATATTTAAAATATATATATATACACATATATATATATACTATATAGTATATATTGTATATATATATTTATAATACATTAAATATATATATATATATATTTTTTTTTGGTCTTGGGCAGACTTTTTTTCACGTAATATTTCTTCCTCCCTTAAACCAGGTACCATATTATTTATTCACTTGTTTAAATGTTTGGACTCTAACACAATATCTGGAGCAGGAAATCCCCACAATGTTCCATAAATAAGATGCTGAGAAAAGCCATTATAATCAAATCCTCACTAGCAGAAAATCACTTGTTGAAGTTGTTTTCTGTCCCTCTCAAGCAAACCCAACCAACTAGACCAAATCCCCAAATCACCACTTTAAAAATGAATTGGCATTGCTAAAATTTGTGAAGGGGGGGAAACCCCTTAAAATGTGGCATTGCAAGAATCCCTAAAAAAAAAAAAACAAAAAAACAAAAAAACCCTTCATTTCATTATCTTCAATGGAGGAAAGCCCTGACTTCTCGCTCTGAAAGGGAGTGCTGCTCTGAGAGGAACCCCTTTTTTAATTCCATGGTGTAACAACTTGAAGTCCTATCTTTGATATTATTATAAGATATTTTAAAACCTCGCCCTGTTTTTGCCGCTCTTTGGCTTCTTGCCTTGTATGCTAGAAAAAACAAGAGACTTGGTATTTGAAAATGAGCAAAGGGAAACCTCAATAAAATGAGTTGAGAGGCCAGAAAGGGGAGCCTGGGTGGGGGGCACTACCACTCACATGTCAGTTGCAGGAAGAACTGTCAATTACAGACTTCAACAGAGGAGTCAATGACCTACCACAGCAGAAGAATCTCCAGCAGGAAAGAATCATCAATTACAGGCCCCAAGGGGGAAAGATTTACCTTGCATCTTTCCTGTAAGAAATCCGCTACCCCTGCATCCCAGCCATTACCCAGAGCTCTTACTTTCTCCAATGGACTTCCATTCAAAATGTGTCCTCCCAGCTTCCTCCACTTTCTCCATAAAATAACGCTTCTCTCCTTTGTCTGCTGGGCTTACCTAGGGTTTTGCCATAACTTGTTTATCCAGAATTCCTATTCTTTGCTATTTCCAAATAAACCCATTTTTTTTTTTCCTGGTAGAATAACCACCAGTTCTATCTTTAAGGTTAAAGGTGCACAGATTTGGGGCTGCCCACACGAGACTGAACAGCACGGAATGGTGCCAAGCCTGGTTCTGAAGAAAATCCACGAGAGAACTGACTCACCTTCTTTGACACTCAGTCGTGAGGATTGGTCTGTGTGGGAGGTTGTGTTATAGGCCAACAGTGAACCTGCAAAGCAAAGCAGAAGATGGCTGTAACAAGACGTTCTTCTGAGATCAAGAGTAGAAGGTGGGTTGAGAAGGGATCGGGAGGGGAATGGATAGGGCTAGGGAAGAGGGACCGATGGCTCCTTGATAGAGTTATTGGAATCTGTTTTGGGGGAAATGTACTGGATTCCTGGAGTTCCCGTTAGAGTAAGTTAGGACAGAACACTTCCGGGTGGGACTCGCACAGCCCTCCCCAGGAGCCACGTTTATGATTCCAAAGAGTTCTCGGGTGTCCATGCCATGTCGCAGCAGGAGCACAGGACAGAGAATCTCGCTGCATGACTGTGGGTAGGTCTAGATTTTGATTTCTTCAGCAGAAAGATGAAGGAGTTAAACTACATACGGGGCTGGCAAGCTTTTCTTATAAAGACCAGATAGTAAATATTTTAGGCTTTGTGGGTTAAATACAGTCTCTGTTGCACATTCTTTTTTGTTTTTGTTTTGTTTTGTCCATGCGCCAGAGTTGGCCAGATTTGGGCAGATTTGGCCTGCAGTTCGTAGTTTTACCACACCCTGGAGGAGAAGCTGCAAGATTCCTGCCTGCTAGGATATCCTGTGGGTTTATGGACAGGTCCTTTCGCTGGTGGGGTGAAGTGCTTGGATATTACTCGTTGACGGTGGAGAGGAGTGTGCTGGCCGTTGGGAAGGGGGGAGTGGTGACGGGTGTTCCAGCAGCCACTCTTACCTTCCCCTGCAAATGTCTGAGAATACAGCTGAACGTAAGGCATGGTACGCGGAATTTTCTGTCATCCCAGAGGGCTGCTACCCTACCCAGTCTCTTAAAATTAAACTTTAATGCATAACTACTCACACCAGGCCCTAGTCTGGGAATTTTCAGGGATGATAGTTTTGTTTTTGTTTTTGTTTTTGTCTGCTGCATATAAAAACTCCCTCTTGCCCCTAAAACTAAGCTGGTTCCTTAATTTCAAAAGAATTCAGGGATTTCATGTTACAAAATGGAGGCATTTTTGCAATTCTCCCTGAGATTCTCGTGGGGGAAGTTCTGCAGGTCTTTCAAAAACCGGGGTTGGAATATGCTTTTACAGAGGACGCGATAAGCCTGCCAGAGGTGTTTGAGGCTGGGGAAGTCTTTGAAAATTTTCCCTTCTCTGTGCAGACGGATGGCTTTGGGTGCCAGGGCTGAGGACAGGGGATGGGCTGTCAGACGCTCCTATTTTTAGTCTCCAGTCATGGCAGAGATGCCGGCGCGGAGTTGCCGCCTCACCCAGCTGTGGGCGTTTGGTTGTGTGCCTCAGAGAAAACATGTTCCTTTCAGGCAAGACAACGGGGGAGAGAATTTTGTAAGAATCCCCCAACTTCCTAGCTTCTGGCTAGGGCGACTATCACTGCTGGCCCTGGAAAGGGCTCCAAACAAAAAAGAGGAGGAATGGAGGTGATACTGAGACCACGCTACGCCAAAGTGTGGACACATGCATACTACTTTAGAAACGAGACAGTCACGGGCATCTGGGTATCTCAGTCTGTGAAGCATCTGTCTTTGGCTCAGGTCATGGTCCCAGGGTCCTGGGATCGGGCCCCTGCTTCTCCCTCTTCCTGCACCCCTCCCCCCTGCTCCTATGAGCTCTTCCTCTCTCTCTCAAATAGATAAAATCTAAAAACAAAAAACAAAAAAATCCCCAAAACATAAATAAGACAGTTATGCACACGGACTATCCTGAGAGCCAGATGCATTTGGTTAGTCCATTCTCAAAATATCATGGACCCAGATGCTTGGGTGGCTCAGTCGGTTAGGCGTCTGCCTTCGCATTGGGTCATGATCCTGGGGTCCTTGGATCGAGTCCCACATTGAGCTCCTTGCTGGGCGGGGAGCCTGCTTCTCCCTCTACCTGCTCTGCCTGTAGCTCTCCCTGCTTCTGCTCTCTCTCTCTGAGAAATAAATAAAGTCTTCAAAAGTAAAATAAAATAAAAAGGACCCAGCTAGGCTGGGAGGACCTCATTTCATTATAGTTGTTATGCAAATGAGAGTCAAAAGTTGGACCTGCCTCTTACCACTTACTAGCTTTGTGACCTCCATCGATTTACCTAATCTCCCTAAGTCACAGGCTCCTTATATATAAAATAGGCTAATAATAACATCCACTTAACACGGTTGTTGCGAGGATTGAATAAAATAATACGTGTCAAGTGCTCAAAAAAGATCTTGGTCGCTAGTGAGTGTTCAGTAAATGCTAGCTGTTATCATTACTATTTTTACATCCCTTCTCCCACAGACACCACAATGACATACAATAAACCCTTCATAAAAGGGCTTGCTGAACGTTCGTCGTGTCCTCTGGACCTGGACTTATGAATGGGTTCTGCTGCAATAAGAAATAATCCTCCATGACTGGAAGGAGGTTAAGAAAGAGAACCAAATGTTCCAAGGGACTAGAAAAAAAGAAAAGTCTCAGGAGTAAGACCAAGAATGTCTGCCTGTCTGTCCCCGACATTCTCTCCCTCAGGCTGAAACCTCACGGCTGGAGCAAATAAAGAAAAATGATGGTCTCAGAAGAGCGAACTGCCTGAGTCATTACTGCAGATTTAGCTGAGAGCACGAAGCTTAGATAAACCACATTTATTAAATTTTCCCCTCGCCGAAAGTTCTTCTATGGGCACATATGAATTCCACAGGAAACTCCCAGAAAGCCAAGAGAAAGAAAGGGTCGTTTGACCCCTGCAAAGCTTGCATGAAATACATATTTCATGGTAACCTAGGAAAAGGATTTTGCCCTGAAGACCGTTCTTGGTTCAAGTTTCACTCCTGGAAGGAGGGGCTGGTTAAGGGCATCTGGCCTCCTTCCTAAGGGACCAACATCCCCTTCGCAGCTCCCTTTTTTATTTGACAAGTTCTTCAGCCTATAGAGGATGGCACAGCACACACGCTTTCCTTTTTCTTTTTCTTTTTAGATTTTATTTATTTCACAGAGGGAGAGATCACAAGTAGGCAGAGAGGCAGGCAGAGAGAGGGAAGCAGGCTCCCTGCTGAGCAGAGACCCTGATGCCGGGCTTGATCCCAGGACCCTGAGACCATGACCTGAGACCATGACCTAGGCGGAAGGCAGAGGCTTAACCCACTGAGCCACCCAGGAGCCCCAGCACACACGCTTTTCTTACGGGAACTTGTTCTGATATGAAGAGGTCCTTCCTGGAGCCTGGTCTCCCGCTCAGTGGCTTTGGATTTTTTTTCTCTTGCTTTCAGGCTCTTTCTCTGTGGGGCTAACGTGAGCTCCTAATCCTTCCTGACACCATCCTGTCCCAGCGAACAGGCTGTGATGGGCGGAGGGACGCCAACACTCCTGCAGGCAGGAAGCACCAGACACTTTATAACTATTCTCTCACTTAATCCTTACATGGGTCCTCTGAAGCTGGGATCACATGGGTCTCCTCTTACAGATGAGAACATCAGCCTTCGGAGAAGTCAGGTAGTTTGCTCAGGGTCACACAGCCAGAAAGCCCAGGAACAGGATTCCCATTCTGGTCTATTTACAAAACTGTTCTCCATCCAACAGACCCTGGGGCCCTCAGGCTAAATCTAAGAAACATGAAACTCACCCACGGTGTTGGTTTCCTCTGGGAAGGAAGGAGGAGAGGTGACAGATAAAGCGTACCTGGGGGCTTCTGATCTCTTCCTTGACCTTGACCTGGGGTGCTCATACAAGTGAGTGGATTCTCTTTGTGATAGTTTCTTGGGTTATGCATTTACAATTCTTGCTTAACTCTGCAAACTTCCATTAAAATGTGCATATATTTGCTTATTTACTGTTATTAATGCATGCACATGGCATATCCATATATATATATACACATACATATACACACAGATATATATATATATATATATATATATATATATATACGCTAATTCGGGGCCCCAAAAAGAGGTCCCTGAGAATGGAGTGCTCCCCCTCAAAACTGAAAGCATAAGGAAAAAATAATTTTCCATTTTGGAGTCCATCCGTCACTGGATATTGTATTAGGGAACTGAAAGAAGATGGAAATGAGCAGAGTGAAGCGTTGCAGGTGTGAGGTAGAGCCCCAACAATGGGGCTTTCTTCAGCATTCCAGTCCCCCAGCCCAACCAGCTCTTCATCTGGGACACCTGGAGCAGGGGAGACAAGGGTCTAGCCTCCCGCCTCCCGGGCCAAAGCCTTTGTCTCCTGCCCAACAGCCTGCTGACTGTGGCTCTCCCTGTCTCTGGGCTGCAGGGCAGGGCAGGGTGGGAGGAGAGAGCACGGAACTAAGGCTCTATGTTCCAACCACAGGCTGCACTGACTACAGAGTCCAGGGGAAATCTGGCCTTTTGTTGTGCCTGAATCCTGTTTTCTTTTACTGGTCAGACCCTGGCCTGGAAGGGATAATACTTCACCAGCTTAATTACGCGGACCCATCACCTTTGCCCAGCCCTCAGAGGCTGCTGGGGGGAATGCCACAGAGCACGAAATGTGTTTTTCATTAAGTTTAAATTAAAAATGGGAATCAAGATAGATACCTTTCTTCAGTCTCCCTGTCACACAATATATTTCTTCCTCCAGTGCCACCACAATTTAAAAACACAGTGTTTTAGCCTTTTTCATGGGTCAGACTCTGAAACATCTACAGAGCACAACTTTTTGTAAAAGGAAAAAAGACTCCTTTTCCTTCTCCTTCCTCTGGCCACCCAAGCCCAGGACCTTTTGGGCTCCCAGAAACCCCAAACTCCCCCCCACCCCAGGGGCCCTGAGCCTGAACTGCCAATCCGGACGGCTGTCACTTCCTCTGGGGTCCGGTCCCACCGTGCCTTGTGACAGCCCAATCTCACTTCCCTCAGCCCTCCGACGGTAAATATGGCCCCTGCCAATCGGGGTGTGCCCAGCAGAGATACTGGCCCCGCCGCCGGTCAGGTCCAGGGTGTGAGGCCGTCGGGAAGAGAGAAGGACGGGGTTAGTGTGGTGATAGGCTTGACTTTAATCTGCCTCATTCCAGGAGGCCATGGGGAAGTTTCGGAAAGCATTTATCTCTTGGTACAAATGAAAACAGAAAATGCTGTGGGGAAAGTGGCCTGGCCCTCCACAGAAAAGCCCCAGGGGAGAGAAGGGAGCTTGGCTCACTGTCTCTCTTGGGACCTCTCACTTCTGAGCACGAGGCTGTGGGCCCTGAAGCAGGATGGGACTCTGGAGGCCTGGGTCTTAGCTACCAGGATGCCCTCCGCTGGCTGTATGCCTTTGCACCAATTTCTAAAGCCCTCCAGACCTCAGTTGCTTTGGCTTTAAAATGGGGTTTAGAGACGGTTGTCCACGTGGTGTCCACAAGGGGGCGTCCTGCCCACATGCAGTGAAAGGCACCTGGGGAGATGCACACCTGAGCCCTGGTGTCCCTAGGAGACTCCAGAATCATCCCAAGTAATACAGGCATCCTCCCCAGACCCCACCTCATCAACCTCCTCCCGTTCCCAGCATGGGCGAAGTTACAGAGGAGGTGTAGGGGATGGCCACTCTCTCTGGGACAGCTGAAAAGCCAAGCTAGGGAGAATAAGCCCTTCCAAGGAGGCCAGAAAAATCCTAGGACGTCAGGCCATCAGACAGGGCACAGGGGGCACCTGGGGCATTGCTATCTCTTCGCCACCCTGAAAAATAACATTTTAAAATGTAAGTTTGCTATTTAACATTTAAAGGTAGAGCTAGCCTCCCAGACAAGCCCAATCAAAACTCAAGCACCCTTGGAGAAAGTGTGAATTAGATGCCCGAGCTTCTTGTCCTATGAGGTTTCCTTTTTCTATTGAAGTCCAGAAAGACCAGATACTTTGGAGTGACAAGAGGCCTCCCATGTTCTTCTGTTGACTCTCCCTAGCCCCACCGTCCCCCTCCCCCGCTGTGCCGAGGAGCTGAGCTCTTTTCCTCTCACCGCTTGCCAGAGTGGACATGTTTGAACCCCAACCCTCTCCTCGGCATAAGGACAGATGACAAAGCACAAGGAATGAGCACCCCGTGCCCCTGCCTCAACTCAGCTCCCCTAGCCTCTGTCCCCAAAGCACGGGACTCCCTGTTTCGGCACAAAACATCTGTTGGAAGTAAGTCTTCAAAAACAATAAAGTGTTCGAAGGCAGGGAGTTCCAGTCCTGAGAGCAGCCGGTCCCCAGGCACACGGCCTCCTCGCAGGGGTCTCAGCTGGCCAGACTTCGCCCAACACAGAGTCCCAGAGGCTACCACGTGAAGCTAGACACCCGTTGAAAAGAAGCAGGACTCCCATTTTTTTTTTCCCATGAAAGTGGATCATTTTAAGTCTAGGTTCCTCAAAAGGCCTTTAGACTATTACAATACTATAAGTCTAGGTTCCTCAAAAGGCCTTTAGACTATTACAATACTATGCCGGGGCACGTTTCTTCTCGAACCTTCCCACAGGATTTTAATTTTTGCCTCCTCAGGCAAACTTCTATCAGCCCGACCACTTTCTATTTAGCTATTTTGCTCAACATTGTATCAAATATATACTTTGTTTCCTCTCCTCTCCAGCCTGGAAATTGCTCCACTAATAAGCTCCTTTCTAGAAACTTCTTACTTTTATTGCTTGGGGGCATCTTCCTCAATATCTACAAATATTTTTTAAAAGAAGGAAGGAAAGCCGCAGCAACGCACACGCTTTCTTGCCCTGTTACCTGTACCCCAAAATACCAAGCCTCTGACCTCCGCTGCTTCATGACCTGCTCACTCCTTTGCCCCTTTGCTCCCTATTTACCTGTGCCCCTCCGTCATGGTTACCAGTGCCCCGCCTCCCCGCCGGCTTATCAAATGACTAGGCCTTTGGGGCAGGTGCTGGTCTGGTTTCAGGGTCTGTGGCTTGGGCTCTGCTGTGTAGGAAATCCTCTTGGGGACTTGGATGGTTAATGGACCTGCCAGAAAGTAGGCCTGGGGAGTCACATGGCCTGAATGGCCTTTTCCCCCCACCCCTGTCAAGTCAGAATGTGCTCAAATGCCTTCCCAACAAAGCTATCTGACATGGAACCCCAAATTGCTGGTCCCTTAGATTGTTGGGATGTGCCGTGCCTGTTGCTGCTGTCCCTCTCTTCTCCCACAAAGGAAGTAAAGGGGCCGGTGATTCCTGGAGCACTGCCTTCTGATGCCTGAAGAAGCAGAAAGGTAGGCTTCATGAGCGTTCTTGCTTTGCGCGTCTCTGCTTCTCAGTCCCACTTCTGTGGCTCACTCCCACCCCCTGCTGTGCCAGATTAGCACCATGGCAGGTCTGTGCAAAGAAACTTCTTTAAAAAGTTCCATAAGCGCTTGAAAGCTGAGAAACACAGATCATTAGAAAACATTAAGTTTTCCAAAGCTCAGGAAAAACTGGGTAGAGAATCGCCCCCTTTTCCGAACTTGCTGTTTCTTGGGCTGACCTCATGTTGCAGCAAGACTCAGACATGAGGTAACTGGTTTGCTGTTAACATATACGGCATCACCCACACTCTCTCACTGGTTACCAGACGCCTCAGAGGTGACCAGAGAGCCCGGAGGCACCGGTGGAAACTTCCAAAGGCATTTTGAAAATTTTTAAATTTTAAAGCCAGCGTGTGTTGCTCCCATGTCGTGCACTGTTGTAGAAGGAGGCAGAAGATTACAGGGAGGGTGAGTCTGAAGACCCACCAAATGACGGGGAGCAAACGAAGAACTGATGAACCCAGAGCCCGGGAGACCAGGAAAGCAGCAGACACCCGTAGGCAGTATCCAAAGATCTCAGCTTCAAAAGGGCTTGAAAATCATCAAGCTCCTTCACTCCACAGCTTAACTCCTCCAAGATGCCAGGCAGCCTGGGCTAAGGAAAGCAGACACTGTACCCTGAGGTTTCCCATCCCTCTCTGCTCCGGGCTGTTACAAAGCTCCCTTCTAGACAGAGCCCACCCACATCTGTTTTCAGCTCCCTGATCTCAGTACCATCTTTTCTGGCCACAGACAAATCCTTCAGTACTTGGGGTCATTGATAGACTACTGGGCCTGGATTTCTGGGGAAGCGTTACGGCGAAGATTATTAGCATGCCTGAAAAAATTCTGTTCCTATCTCTGTGTAGGTTTAAGACCAAATGAAATTCGTATGAAATTGATGGGCGCTTGATGCCTGAGAAATCTCATACTGGGTACACTTTTTGAGTGAAGACATGCTTTCTTTCATAAAATCTTTTCCGAAGCTCTTTTCTTTCTCTCTGTGCCAGGAGAAAGGGTCCCAGAGACCCTTGTGCACCCAGAGCTTCTCCTGTGCTCCCAGTTTGGCTAGCAAGGGTACGTAGCTAGCAGCCGGCAAAGGTTGGGTTCGGGTCTGCCAGAGTGACCCTAAGGATAAGAGGAAGTTAATGTGTAAATTTTCAAAACCTTAAATCCTAAATCCATGGATCTGGAGTTTACTGGAGGAATTTAAATCATTGTGCAGGAAAATCCCAGCCAGGATATCCATCTATTTATAATTACAGGGCAAGGCAGTTTCTGGAAAGGGGTTCTCATGGAAACAGTGTGACTATACTCTGGCAGACCCCACTGGGTCACAGCTCCCTAGTTTTTCTCCATTCCTTACTGTGCTTCCCTTGACACTGCAGGACTGGGTCAGCCCCCTTGAAGGGTCTGTAAGAACCAAGGTGACTTTGGCAACTTCACAGGCACTGACCTGGGGCTCCTGCTCCTGCAGCATGCTGCCCAGCCAAGGGGCAGGGAGGGCGGAGACAGACCAGTTTCCTGGTCCTGGATTGGCTGCATGGGAAGTCAGTCTTCATTTAAGGGCAGGCCTTGCAGAGTTCTGCCAGCCATGGGACTTGGGACTCCACCCCGCCCAGACAGAGACAGGACACTTACTTTCCCTGAGATAACTGAGATGTGACAGCAGCACTTCGGTGTTGTAGAGGGAGGTGGCTCGGAGGAAGTCCTCTTTGCTCATTTTACACAGTTCCTTGCCATCCATGTTCTGGAAAAAGGACGTGTCGATCTCCATCAAGCCATACTCCTTTATTGCCCACTCCAGCCACTGCCGCACGTGCTCCTGAGTCCACAGCGTGGGGTCTGCAGGGGAGATGACCTGTTAGCAAGGTCTGGGCCGGCCAAGACCCCCTTCCCTTCACCAAGGCTGAGTAGACCCTCCCTATTCCCGCCCCTCCCTCTCTTCATTCGCGCTCCTCTTCCTACCTGCACCCCTCTCCAGCTCCCTCTCCTGCTGCGTCCCCCACTGGGAAAGTGGGTTCCCTCCCAGATGGTTCCCTCCTAGAACTCCCATCTGGCTCTCCACATCTGGCACTGCCTGAACCACTTAGCCCTCGGGGGAGGTTGTTAGATGTCTCCCGAGGCATCCCAACAGAACATTTTCTTTATAGTTTTTGGAGGACAATTTAAACCTTTGCCTGAGCAATGGTGGTATCAAAATGAAAGTACACACGGTCCCAAGGAACCAGGGACCAAAGTCTCTGGAAAGGGAAACCATCTGTATCTTAAGAACATGAGTGATTTCACGGGAGAACACGGATCTCTGAGATGGCTATGGAAAAGAACACATATGTATACACTTTTGTTGCGATTCCATCTGTACAGTTGGAAACCCTAGTGGTGTGAGCCTTTAACAGAAATCCAACCTGGATTTTCTCCTTGTGGAGACAGCTATGATGAAATCTCTACCTGATCATTCCCCAAACATTTTTATGATATTAATGTCCCCAAGGTTGGGAAAAGGTATTGGAGAGAGAAAACCTTTCAGGCCTTCCTCCTTTGAGTGGATATGAATAATGTAATGATCGAGGTCATCTTTAGCTAGAACCCTCACAGCTCCTTTTTGGCTAGGTGTGTGTGTCAGGAAGGTGGGTAATACTTTGAGTGCTGGTGATGAGTTCCAGCAAATTCCACAGTGGTTAAAGTACTTGTATCTTATCACTTATCACAGGCTGGAGGTTATTTCTTTTCCTGGCAACCAATTATTGGTAAATCCAATAAACACCTCAGGTATGCCCATCATAAAAAAGGAAATGCCCATCAAACAACAAAACTACCTGGCTCTTGGCCACGCAAAAGATCTGTTCATGTGAAACATTTAGGTGGGAAACTGTCTACTTCAGCAACAGATTTTGTGGTGGGAGTTGAAGGAATCATGGGTGGAGGGAAACAGTGTGAACTTGGAGAGTCATGGAAGGCTTCCTGGAGGAGGGGAGGAGACTAGACATTGTAGGGCTGTCAGCCCCGGGCTCCTACTGGGCCTGCTTTATTTGCATGTTTCCTTGGTAAGAATATCCATGCTGCTTCTCCTCTTCCTTACCCTCCCATTCAAAGACTCTGTGAAGGTTCTTGGCAAAAATGGGGACCAGGTTTGAATGATTAGTAGTGACAGTGGGAGGAAGCAAGGTTCTGTTGCCTTCCTCACACCAGATGCGAATTCCCCCACTTTTCTTCAGAGCTTCTACTGATTGCCCTCGGTTGCCATAGGCTCTCCACTCCTCCTTGGTTTTCTATGTGAGTATCTGGGGGGCAAGGGCTAAGTCTGCTTTGCAAAGTGCCTCGTCTCCCCCGAGGTGTGAGAGTGGTTTCCATATTGGTGCTGGAGGTTGAGGAGCTGGCCAGAGAGGCAAGAGTAGAATTTGGACTTATGGGTCACAGGCTGCTGTGACCCGATTTGGGAGACCTACTATTTGCACCCCAGATTTGGGGTGCCTCCTATGTGCGGCTGTCCCACATGTACCATTTTTCACGTATCCAGAAAAGCCAGCAAAATGGCTTTTATTTTCATTTTGTGATAAAAAATGGAGTTCTGAAAGGTTAAGTCCCCAGCTGAAACTTAAGTCTTCCTAGGATTTCACTTAGTGGAGGGGGTGGGCTCCCCCCCTCCCTGAGCCGAAGCCCCTCCTCTGGCTTTTTCACAGTCCTGCCTTAATTAGGCCAAATAATGGAGCTCCTCCTATAGGTTCATTGTATAAGTCTATATGCATCTCTCTCTCTCTCAGATAAATTTCTTAGTTTGCTTTCCTCTTTTACTCTCCAGAAACAATTAGGCACGGACCATTGGAAAATGGAAATACTTTGCACCATTTCAGAATTCTAAGGAAAAGTGGCACAGGTGGGGTTTGGGTTCCACAGCATTTCATTTCCTCCACTCTTTTTGCTTCTCCTAAATCCTCACTTTTAGTATTTGAGGCCTCAAATTCAATTTTACACCATATATTTAATTTATTTTATTATTTCCTCTCTTGCTTTGGGCTCTATCACAATATTATTTCTCTCCCTTTACAGCACAATGAATTATAAATCTTCTACTCCAGATCATGCTAAACCCTTCCAAATGTATTTCCTGGATGATTTAGTCCTAGTTTCTTCCCATCTGAACCTGAAACTGGTGATTAACCAGGGCCCTCGTTTATACCTGTCCTAAAATCCCACCAAAAATTCAATCAATTGCTCCTCAAATGTTTTATTGCCTTGATTTGTGGACTCACCCCAATGAGACTTTCCCTCATGTCCAGGAGGCTGGCCTGGAGGAATCCAAAATGTCTGAGGATAATGTTTAAAGATCTCACCAGAGGTAAAATAATGAAGTAAATCCATAGCTAGCGAATTCACTACAAGAAATGCTTTGAAAACCCTCTGATATGAATCTACGTTAGTAGCACGATTACTACTGTACTAGCACGATTACTAATGTACTACTGGGTACATTGAGGACTGACATTTTGATATGCCTTCTGAAAGTATTTCGATACCAATTCAGAGTTGAAGGGTCAGCCAAGCAATCTGGCCACGTTTGCCCCCTCTGACTGTGGAAATGAGATAGTTATCGACATTTGGTTCAGAGACAATCTCTGATCCCCTGTCTTCGGTGCTCAAGATTGCCTTCCCATGTTGGCCACTGTTTGGGGAAACAAGGCAGTTTGATGCCCAAGGAGCAAAGACCTGGTGAGGCTTGACTTTGCTTAAGGAAGAATAGGGAAGTTCCCACCATGTCGGTTTTCTATTGCTTTATCACCTGCTTCTTCATTTAGAAGGGAGAAACATGGTTTTCTTGGACCTTCCCAAAGCACCTGAGCTAAACTTTCCTGCTGTCCTGAAGGAGGGAGGAGACCAAACGTTAAATGACAGAAGTAATGGAATGTAGAGAAAGCAGTTCACATGGTGCCTGACACCTGCCAAGTGCTCAGAGCATGGGCGCTATTCTTCCTTTTCCTCCTTTTCCTTCCTTTTCTTCCTTTCTTTCTTTCCTTCCTTTTCCTGGGAACCCATATGCTTGTGGAAGAAGGAAACTCAAAATCCTTTGTGAACAGTTTTCAAGTCCTACATGGCACTGTAGGAAGAGTCCCCACTAGCCCAGCTTCTCCGGCCTTACGGGCAATCACACCTCGCACCACCCGCCATCTTGAATTTGGCCCAGATCGCAGGGATGTGGCCATAGTCCTCAGAGCTGGTGAGACACAGCTTCCCGTAGAAAATAAATACAAAAGGGCATCGGGAGGAGAGGCTCATTACAAAACCATGCCTTCCAGGCCAACAAGCAAATTCCTTCGCGTTACCTCAGACAGCTAGCCAGTCCTTTGCCCTCAGACACAACTGAATCTACACTTTTCCAAATGGAAAGGGTTTGGCCTTTTTGGTCATGTTATTTTGGTAAGATTAGTTGTAATCCCTGCCCTGTAATTCACTTTGCTTAAGATTTGGACATTCTTGCTCCTTCCACCTGGCACCAAGTCTATATGTTGCAGTTTTCAAACCCCCTTTCCAACCAGGCTCCAGAGCTTGCTGGTCCAGCAGAGGTGGAGCGTCCGGCCAGGGGACTGAAGGCTTGAACAATGATTTTTATTTTCTGTAACCAACAGCACCAATACCTAGGAAAAATAGGCTATTTTTACATAATGACCTAACTTGCTGCACACATTAAGGCGCTCCGTTTGTTAAATATAGTTATTTCTATTTTGAAACTGAAAGAGCTGGCTGTCGTTTTGGAAAGGTGGGACCATGCGGATGCCAGGAAGTCCATGCCTGATGGACATGACAGACCTCTGTAGCCGCCCCTTCTCCTTCAAGGCAAGGGTGGGGCCGTCGGGAGTTCCTGGGACTCCTTTTGGATTCCGATGGCCTCACCTCTGCCTTCCCTTGCAGGCCTCATCCTGTGGTACCAGGCCCTGGGGGACAGTCTGCGTGCTGTGACCTGTCTGAAGGCGCTGGTGACATGTGGGATATTCTCATGAAGGGCAGTTGGAAGAAACTGAGAAAAGCAGCTTTTTCCCAAGTAGGCATGTCCATTGGGAAGAGGGGACTGCCTAGGGACCAGGCCCATGGGACAAGCATGCCCTCCAACTTCTAGCCCAGAAAACCGAGGACTCAGATGCCAGCTGGCAGCCTGGTTCGCAAAGTACCTGCGGGGACGATGACCCTCCTCTCGTTGGTGGTCATGTTGGGAGGAGGGGGGCCGTTCTTCTCGTCCATGTAGCTGTTGTAGTTCATGGCGTTGGACTCGCTTCCACCAACTAGCTTCCCGCATTTGCTAACACTGCAGTCCACCGGAGACTCCCTGGAGTGAGAGGACACAAAGCCCAGAGGAAGTCATCACTGCAGCTGCCATCAGCCCAGCGTGGGCAGACAACCATGGCGCCGTCTCCCAGCCCCACTTGGGGTAGGGCTGCTGCTGCTGCTGCTGCCTTATTTCTCTCCTCCACGCCGCCACCAGAGTCTTCTTCAAATCCCAGCCCAATCCTATAATTACGGTACTTACAAACTGCTGGCAGCTTCTCACTGGCCTCAGACTACAGTCTGGACTTCTCAGGATGGCGCTTGCAACCCTCCCAATCTGACTGCAGGGGACATTTTTAGCCCTGTCGCCAGGCAACCTGTACTCCCCCCACGGGTGCCTTGCTGGGGCCCCCAGGTGGCCCCCAAGTAGGCCTCTACACCCCCCATGGTGCTCTGTGTCTGCCCGGGGTTCTGGCACTGGTCACACCATGGGATTGTTAGCCTGGTGGAGGCCCTTCCCCCTGGCTGGACTGGGGGTCTCCCGAGAGGCTGACATTCCTTTCTCCTAAACCTCAGTGTGTTATGTCGAGCCTTCCATGGGAGATGAGCAATCGGTGTTTTCTGAGTGGACTCTATCTACTGCACTTTTATGATTTTAATGTATTTCTCATACACTGTTCTAGCTAAACTTCCCAGGACTCCTCCACAGTAGCCATGGTGAGGGTTCACACCTCCTCTTTATGGTTAAGCAAACTGAGAGGTGAGGTGACTGGCCCAGGGTCGCACAGTTCATAAAAGTGGACACAGGACTCAGGTCTTCAGGGTTAAGCTTTCCTATCAAAACACACACAGGCAGGCATGCCCAGCTGGCTCTGCTGGTGGAGCATCTCAGGGTCCCGAGCTTGAGCCCCACACTGGACAGAGAGTTTACTTTGAAATACACACCCACGCACACACGCAAAGAAACTGGGTACTGCACAAAGAAAGAATAGAATCCAAGAACTTCAGCCTACTAAGCTGTGGCCCTGGTGACAGGTTGCAGCCCTGGCCATGGTCACGGAAGAACCATTAAGGAAGTACACAAAGGAAAAATCGTCCAGCCCAACCTCAATGTCCGTAGGCCAGTGGAAGGCTGCTCCCTGGCCTCAGCTCAGCCTTGAGCAGCTGTCTGGAGATCTAAGCTGACACCCGACTTGTGCCCCCCACCCCCAGGCTGGGAGGAGGTTGGCAGAATGTTCCACACCCTCCCCAAGCCCGGCATCATGGTCCCCTCAGAGTGCCCAGGGGAAGTGCCATCCCACCCTGCCCTCGCTTCTGTTCGGCCACTCCAGCAGCAGCCGCGGGACCAAAGGGGACGACTGGAAGGCCCCAGAGAGGCTGCCGCCGTGGTTACACAGCGCAGGAAGCATGAGACCTGGGAGACAGCCAGTTCTCTCAAGAGCTCCAAACCAGGCCCTCAGACCAAGGAGTTCAGATAAGGTTCAGATTACAGCGGCCCAACCTTGGGCCGAAGAAAGACTCCAGGCTTCCCGAAGGCCTGGCCGCTGCCCTCCTCACTCTGCTCTGGGCAGGGACCAACCATCCCAAGGACATAAGAAGCCCAGTCCTGCCAGACAGGGCCTCGCAGGGCAGGGAGGGCAGGGACCACAGAGGAGAGGAAGAATGGGTCCTGGAGGGGCGGGGGCGGGGGGCGGGGGGGACTCCAGCAGGCCGGGGGGGCCAGAGAACATTCAATAAAGACAATTAAATGAATTTGTTTCTTAATCTGAAAGGAAAAAAATATTGAAGATCACTTATCATAGCTGGGAGATAAATGGTCCACTGAGATATTAGAAGTCAGACGGTAATTTTTTCCTGATGTCTTACAGAGGGGAACATGGGCTGAAAATGAAAATAAGATGTATAACTTACACATGTTAGAATTTAAGGTTTTACTATTCGCCTACTGTTTTTCCAGGCAGAGAACCAAGAACCAGCCGTCAGAGCCCCAGATTGTTGAAGGTTTAATGTCCCCATGGCAGTCTGAGGGGACGCAGTAGCACATCGGGGCTTTTCACCAGTTTGGCCCTCTGGCTTCTGCTGTTGGAGACCTTGGTTTGCCACGAAGCCAGCCGCCACCACAAGACCCTGGGGCTGCGTCCCAGCAGAGCCCGCGCCCAGCTCGCCGCACCTCCCTGCCCCACTCCAGGACACCCCTCCCTCCTGCCGGGGGCACACACGCCTGTGGGGCACACGCCAGGGAGCACACTCACGCAGACCCACGTGCGCACACACAGACACTGGCACACCCCCAGCACACGCGCACACGCGCACCGCCATGGCCTGGCAGCCTTTCCCAACATACTTGTCCATTGTGAAACAACCCAAGGGCAGCAGGAGTTTGGAGGATTAAGCTGGCCCTCCACCAGCACAGCAGCGCTTTCATTGGCTGGGAAGCCCCCGGCCGAGGGTGGGGTGGCCCGAGCACACACTTCCTCTGGCGGATGCCAGAGTGCAAGGGCCACGGGCAAGGGCGAGAAAACTCTCAGAGAGGAGAGCAATGTCCAACTTGGGGGAGGGGTGCGGTGATGGAAGAGGGGTGCTGCCCGTTAGCAACAGCAGGGAGTCGGGGTCTGGAAAATTATTTCCCACATCGGCTGGGCCTCTGGCAGTTGCTGAGCGGAAGGCCGACCTCTTGCCATGCGGAGGTGAAAAGTCAGAGCCTCAGAAATTGCCAAAGGGGGACAACCCTTTAGGCCACAGGCGCCTATGGCAGAATCAGGCATCAGGACCAAGCATAGAGAAAAATAAATTTGAAGAGAGGAAATATATGGGAAAGGCCACCTGGTCTGGGACCGGGTAAGAAGAGGCGCCAGGAGCACCACAGCGCTGGGGAGGTGGGTGCCCAGGTCACAGGATGGGTGGGAGGAGGACCTCAGAACCACCCTTGGGACCAGGGTTCTCTTGCTGGGGTGAGCCCTGGGGGCTGCACAGGAATGGGAACCTCCTCATTTCCTCTCCCACAGAAGTTCTCATGGTTCTGCTTTCCCCCCGTCTTCTTCCTCCAGCACCTGTGTAGGCACTCATGCCCTGGCCGTGCCTTGGGGGCCCCCTCCCTGTGCTCGCTCCCAGTCCCCCCCCCCCAACCAAGGTTGCCCTCAGAGAGGCCTGGCACCACCATACACTGTCATGCTTGCCCAGGCCAGCCCTCCCCTGACTGCTGGGGGGATAGGGAAGGGAAGCCATACCTTTATCACTGGCTGCCGCCCTCCCCTCCATTCGCAAGCTCTTGGGCTCTGTGCCTCCAGCAGCCAGCAAACGCCTCACATGCAGCCATGGGCTTGACAGCTATGCTAAGGGTGGGTACAGGTGAAGCCCTGCCTGAAGACTGATCTTTAATGAGGCAGCTGGTGCCTGTGAAGAGGCCCGATGAAAACAAGGGGGAGCGGTGAGGGGGAGCACGGATGGAGGGGAAGACGTTCCGCCATTCAGCCTGCCCGCGCTGCTGCTAATTGGTATTGAGCCCTGCATTACTGCTTGCGTGGGATGGGGGCCCACAGGCAGCTGAGAGCCCTGGGACAGGTGACAAGAGGGCCTGGGGCGGCCACAATAGATAGAGCAGGGAGGCGGTGAAGGCTCCAAGCATGTAAGTCGAAGCATCTCCATCTCAGGGCAGCAGGAAGCCCTGGCAGGGGAGGCCCCAGCAAAGGTGCCACGGGCCCTGCAACTTTCTCCTTTTATTTCCCCATGGGACAGGAGCTCTGTATTTAATGCTGCTTTAAAAATCCTGCCCGGGGGAAGAGGGGGCACCTGGGTGGCTCAGTGGGTTAAAGCCTCTGCCTTTGCTCAGGTCATGATCTCAGGGTCCTGGGATCAAGCCCCACATCTCCCTCTTCTCTGCTTACCTTTCTGCCTGCTTGTGATCTCTGTCTGTCAAATAAATTAAAAAAAGTCTTGCCAGGGATTTTCAAGGCTGTCTTGTAAAGTGTTAAGCAATTTAAAACAAGGTGCGAATGCATGGGTATTTGGGTGAGAGAAGATTTCAGAAACTACTCCCAAAGATGACCCCTTCAGCCTGTAACAGACATCTTCTCCACCTTCCCACTCAGCCCCCAGCAACTCTAAGTATTCTGCCGAGAACCACAAGTGCACGGCGCAGGCGTGCGGTTGGTGGATAATCTGTATTCACACAGTGCATGCAAAGTCGCAGAGGCCACCCAAGACACACAGTCGCCTTTGGACCTATCACGTGTGTCTTCCATGCGTCACGCACACTCTGCACCATTGAGCGATCCCTGTTGTCTTTAGCACTTCTGTAGGACCCCTGCATAGATATGTCCCTTGTTTTTAAAAAGGAATACTCGATAAGTGAGAAGCAAATTTCAAGGAGACGGAAGGAAATCACCCCTAATCTAGCCATTTGCCCTGACCACTTAGCTATTTTCACCACTGCACATAGCTTCTGCTGAAGCCCAGGGATGGCTTCCCACCCAGCTTGGGTGACATGCTCTGTACGGCAAGGTTGAGAACTGAAGGAAGCACCTGAGAAAGCGGCTCTATTGTCACAGACACAGACCTTACAAGGTGTGCGAGGCTGATCTTCCTGAAAGTGGAATGTGAAGTCTCCACGTGTCTCCTAAGGGCATCCAGAGCCCATCGGCCAGGGCTAGGGGCTGTCAGCGTAGAGTAACACCCACTCAGATTCTGCATGCCAGGCGCACAAGGCAAGCAGGTCCTTGCTTCCCCAACCCTCCCCACCCCCCTGTAAAATAATACTCTTTCCTCCACGGGATGTTTTCTCCCCATCCCCGAGGCAGAGGCAGGATGCAGCTGAGAGTCATTTGCAGACCACAGCCCAAGGTCAAGTTGCTGAAGGCTACGTACATCACAGAACCAATGGGCCTTGCTGTTCCAAGAGCAACTCATCCTAACAGATTCAAGCACGACAGGAAGAGACGAGAAAGAGAGCAAAACTCCTGCAACATGGGCCAGCTAGGTTATCCCTGAGCTGCCCAAACCTCAGTCTCTCCATGTGACCCTGTGCCCCTGGTCCACAGGACTTAAGAGTGGGATGAAAAGCAAGAGGGTCATTGTAGCTTTAAGGGACAGAGAATACCTGCTCCAGAGACAGAAATATCTACGGTGTCTCTAAGAAGCACGAAGTCACTCAGAAACCCAAGTTATCAGAGAACATGGAGAGAATGCACCGGCAATTGTGAGATGGTCCAAAGCATTCTGGCCCAGCACTGTCCAGTTAAAGTACAGTGTGAGCTATATATATAATTTTCAATTTTCTAGTAGTTTCATTTTTAAAATGAAAAAACCAGGTGAAATGAATTTTAAAATATATTAATATACTAACTCACTACAGCCAAAAGAAAATTATCCAAAAGAAATTATCACTCAGTCAAAAGAAATGATCATTTCAACATAATCAACGTAAAAATAACTAATGAGATATTTTACTTTTTCCCCCCATAGTCTCCGAAGTCCAGTGCGTATTTTGTATTTCGAGCACATGTTGGTTTTGGATTTCAGGTGCTCAGAAGCCACATGTAGCTGGTGGCTCCTGCCTTCGATGCCACAAATCTAGTCCACGAGTCGAGACCCCAAATGGGACAGATACTCTGCTTCGATTTTCTCATTGGAAGTTTGGAACTCTTTGTATTAAAGGAGCCATTTTGGTAACACTCGGGGTCAGGGAAACGCAGTGTCAATGATGAGAGATTTAAATTGCCTGGCATCTTTTTCATTGTGTCCCTTCTTTTTGCATGATTAATTAATAATAGAATCTGATGTGGTTCCAGCCTTGGTAAAGACATTTTTCTGAAAACCCTGGCTTCCTGCTGCCCACTGGGCCAGCTTCCATGTGAACTCTTGGAGGAGAATATTTACAGGGTGCTAGCAATGGCTCCTGAGAGCCCACGGGATCATCTCTGTTTCCCTGGGGCGGGTGAGACTCGCCTGTCCTTCTGCACCTATTCTGTCACTGTGGATGGTCTGGGGCAGGACCTGGGAATCAAACCAAGGGCCCTGTGTCACCACAGCCCTGTAAATACCACGTCTGCTCTTTGGGGGGTGATCACACAGTTCTCCTCCTGCTGGCCTCTGGTGTGACAGCAGCCAGGGACGGCTGGCCAGCGGGTTCTGAAAACTGATTTCCTTGGGGGACCCTGTTTGTCCAGGATTAGTGTGTAGGAGTGCCCTCAGGGCAGAGAGCGGCCAACTCATACAGGCAGCCTCCCCCGAGCACGGACGTAGGCTCTAGCTAAGACAATGTCCAAAGACCTTGGTGTCAGTCCCACTTATATACACCGATGACCTACAGGGCTTTGAATAAGCATCTTCACCTTTGAGTCTGGTTAGCCATGCATCCATTCACTTCTTTGTTTCATGACTATTTGTTGGGCACCTATCAAGGGCCAGGCATCACTCAGTAGACAGAACAAGGCCCTGCCCGCATTTTAGTGAGGGGTGTGAAAAGAGCCAGGAAGAACAAAGAAGAATCTGAGTGAGATGAAGAGCGCTGGGTGCTGTTTTCCATCAGATGCATTAGAGACCTGAAGCAAGTGGGAGAGAGAGTCATAGGACTCAACGGAGTAGGAATATTCCAGAAAGAAGGAACACGGGCAGGAGACTCTGAGGCAGGAGGATGCTTGGAGTCTGGAGTCTTGTGTGGCTGGCGCAGAAGGAAGGTTTAAGATAGGAGGGCTATAAAGGGTTTCAAAGGGATGGGGGAACAGGGCTTGAGGAGGGCTGTGGATTTTGTTGCAAGCCGGTAGAGGATTTTGAGCAAAAGAGTTAAAAATTCTGGAAGGTTCTCTCTAGCCACTGTCTGAAGAACAGACTTCAGGAAGGCAAACAGAAGTGGGGAGAACAGGTGCTACTGGAGTGGCCTAGTAGCACAGGTGTTGCTGGTCTGGGTTGGGATGAGGCTACAAGAGTGGTTGGGATACGGCTGGAACAGACCAATGACGCTCCAAGCATGGAATTTGGATTTTCAGTAAGCATCAGGAAGGTTCGTTCTGGGGTCGGGCCAGTTTGGGAGGCACTGCCAGGCTGGGTGCTGTCAGAAACTGTACCATGAACCCCAAAGCACAATGTACAGGCAGAGAGGGAAGGGGTGGAGAGGCAGCCCACAGGCCAGGAATCAGAAGGCCCAGCTCTGGTGCTGGCTTTGCCTCCTCTAAATCCTTGGACAAGGCGTCAATCACCCCCTTGCCCCTCAAAGTCCAATCTGCCTTTAAATGTCAAAATGTAATTGCACCATTTTCTCATAGCATCACGGTAGCGGGCAAATGATAAGACGGTATGGAAAAAGTGCTTAACAACTGCACCTTCCCGACACTGTGGGGAAATCATCATCCTTATTATCTATGTGAAGAGAGGTCGTTTGAGGGGCTCCTGGCTTAGAACCTCTGAGCCTTCTGTAAATGCTAGACTCTGGGACGGTGGCTGGGATCCCAGTGGCTGGTTCTGGTTAGTGGATTTGAAATGTGGTAGGGCTGGGTGTTCCCACAGGCAGGTCCGAGACCGGGGGTTTGTCTGGGGGAGGTCTCCTTCCCAGCGGCACACTCGTCCCCTTCTCTCTCCTTCTCTAGACTTATTTCCTTAGTGACCTCATCCCTTCTTAGTGACAACTCTTTAGAGATGATGCCCAAACCTATGTTCCAGCCCCTAAACATTATCTCAGCTTTAGTTTCCAACGCCTAGCAGACATTTTTATCTGGATGTTCTACTGATTGCTCACAGGAATCTCAGAGGGAACATTGACATCTGTTCTCGAAGCATTTCCTTTCCTACCTCCCATGGCTAACAGCACCGTCCTGGCTAAAAAACAGGCAAGCGCCAATGATCTTTTTATTCTTTCCTCTCATATACCCTCCATCCCCCAAAACAAGCTTCAGTACGTGTCCATCTCAGCCCCGCTAATGATCCCTTTGATATGTCCCTCCTGGAGCTGTCTCTCTTGATTTCCCTAATCATTACCATCACTCAGATTCAGAATGTGATCATGTCTTACTGGGATAGTTCACTAACTTCTTATCTTTCTGACGCTCCTTCCCTTCCCCACCCTCCGTATACGACTGTCAGCTCTGGAAATCAAGCTCTGAAGAAGTTACATGTCAAGTCCACACTTCGAGTCGGTATCTGCATATGGAAAAAAATCCTGTGTTTTTTTAGCATGCCATTCAGGGCCCTCTCTTAATTTTTTTTTTTTTTTCTCCTTGTGCTGCAGGCCCATTGACTGGGCTGATATTTAATGAATAAGACTGATGTTTTCTCTCTTTTAAACATTTGCCCAGGATGAACGCTATCAATATCGAGCACTTTCTGCATCTGAGGCACTGTTCTGGATACTTCCTCCCCAGCATCAGAGTTAACCATCAACAGGAGCCTATGAATCCTGTGGCCTCTGGTTCCGAAAGGGAGAAGCTGGTGCTCGGAGAGCTGGATTGCTTGTCCAAGGGCAGAGCCGGGAATGAAACCTGGGCTACCCATCCCCCAGGCATGCCCTTCTTTGCTCCTGTGAATCTTCTCTCCTTGGGCTCTCCTCCCGGCATTCCTACAAGGAAAGTCTTCCTGCCCTGGGTATCAGCAAGTTCTAATACACCTCCCAAGTGTGATGTGTCTGTCCTCCCTGGCACAGTGAGCCCACAGATGTGTTCACCTTTGTCATCACTTCTGGACTTTTACTGCAAGACTGGTTTGGTCATCTCTGAGACCCACCCAGAAAGGTCAAGCGGCATCAGCGGGACAGGGACAGTGTGTTTTCACTAAGTTATCCCCAAGAGGAACTCTACCTGGGCCTGACACAAAGTGGGTCTTCCCTAAGTGTCAGCATAGGGTCATGAGCCTAACTCTGACCTGGCCTTTGAGGGCTGAACCAAGACTCAGAGGGCGAGGTGGCTTCCTGACCCTGCTCCAGCCCCTGCCCTCCGTTCTATAGCCCTCTTTTGTCTCATCTCGCTAGGGACGGGCTCAGGCTCCCTGGCCTAGCAGCAGAGCCCCCCTCTGCAGCAGGCACCCGAAGCACCAGAAGCTACATAAGTCAGATCTGCCGGACTCAGGCACCAGGGGAACAAGCCTCCGCTAGCCCCGCACCTGGAAGCCGGCTGTGCCCACCCCTGGAGCGCCGCAGGCCTGGCAGGCTTACCTGGATCCATTCATGTGGTCATACTCCCGCTTGACATTGACCCTCACCGGCTGATTAATCCACTCCTGCTGCGGCGGGAGGGGGTTGATTTTGTGGGGCTGGCCATAGTCAGGGCTCCCTGAGGCGGTCATGTCGGCCTTGGGGAGGTGGGCCGCCGCTCCGTAGGCAGAGTCGAAGAGGGACTGGTCGTCGCTCACCACCGACAGAGCCTCCTGGAAGGTCAGAGAAGGAGACCGAAAGCCCAGTGTCAGTTCATCCCGTGTCACTCTTCACCTACTCTCTTTCTGAACTGGCAGGGTGGCCCAGGGCTACCCCTGGCCACCGGCCGGAGGTCCAGATTGCTGACTGACTCACGTTAGGTGGGGGAGGGGGGAAGTGATCGGGGTGACGTGGGGGAGACAAGTCTACCCCCATGCGAACTCAGTACATTCTTTGCAGGTTACCCTGCATGAGGAGGGATTGGGGGCAGTGGGGTGGGATGGGGGACCCCTCCGAGCCCGGGGGCTTGGTCACACCGTGCGCATGCGCAGTGTTCCGTGGGCGCTTGAGCACCGGCTTTCAGGTCTCAGCAGAACCACGTCTGACTAGCTTGTGTGTCCGTAGGGCTGGAAGGGGATGTGAAAGTGAGCATTGATATTATAGGTGAGGCAAGTAAGACCCACCCAGAGAGGTTAAGTATCCAACTCAAGGTCACACAAGGGAAGGGTGGGGCCCAGGGCTGCGGTTGCCTCTAATTTCGGTTTCCTTATCTGTAAAGGGGAGTAAGAATAGCTTTTTCAGAGCTGGTAGGTGGGTTAAATGAGAAAAATTCTTGGGACAGGTGTCTAGCTTGAAGAGATGCCCAGCAGCTTTCACAGGGGTTCTCTGGCATGTGTTGGGGGCATCTTACACGTGAGTCAGTTGGGAGGCTGCCTGCCTGCTAGGGACCCGGCTCCGTCATGCCCTCTTGCCTGACGCCTGGAGATGAGAGCTTCCTGTCTAAATTGTGATGATTCAGCTTGCCTAGGAACAGCTCTGCAGATGGGGGAGTCCCCGGGTAAGACCCTCTGTCTGCCCACTCACACTGTCCCATCCCTTGGTGCAAGTCTGTCTTGTGGAGATCTGGATGGAGAAAGGAAGCCTTGCACTGGGCAGAGATCTCCTCCCCTCCAAAGCACCATAATAAGATGCTTCCGCTATTCCAACCCCCTTAAATCACAGAGGCCAAGGGGTCACAGACTAGAGTTTGATGTTCCCTAGATCACATAATCACACCAAGGTAAGTTGTCCGCGCTCCGGAAAAGAAGGGAACAATCTATAACCAGAATGAATTTACAATCAATGTAATCTATAATTACACAATCTGTCATTGTGAAGATGAGATGGATACTATCCAGGAAATGCTTAGAACCGTCTTTGGCACTTAATGTCACCCAATTAATGTCAACTATGATGATTCCTAGTGTTCAAGGACAGGTTCTCTGAGGCTACGTGTTAGGGGCTGAATTGTTCCCTTCAATTCACAGAGTAAAGCCCTGATGCCAATACCTCAGGATCTGACTGCAGTTGGAGAAAGGGCCTTTGGAGAGGCTATTCAGTTGACAGGAGGTTCTTTGGATGCACCCTAATCTGATCTAACTGGTGTCCTTATAAGGAGAGGATGTCTGGACACACAAAGTCCACCATGAGGAGAGGCTGCAGGCCACCTGCAGCCAAGGAGAAGAGCCCTCAGAGCCTGCCAGCACCCTGACCTTGGACTTCCAGCCACCAGAACTGTGAGAAAATAAACTTCTGTGGCTTAAGCCACCCAATCTGTGGTATCTTGTTATGGCGGCCCGATACACCACCTTTACGTAAGCCCTCCCGTACCCGTAAAGTTGCAGTTTGCTCCACCAGCTAACCCTTACTGTTTCTCCCAGGGTCATTCGCAGCCCCGGCAGGAGGACAGCCAGAGTTCAATGAGAAAGTCTCTTCTGTGGCTGCTTCTAGCTGGGGTTGAGGAAGAATTACTGGAACCTACTCCGGGAAGTCTGTTCCTGCCCCAGAAAGCTTTGGATCATATAGATATGGCCAGAGATGGCAGTTTCTAAGCTGAGCTGTCCACGCAATATTGAAAGGCCCATATTTGCCCAACCAAGTGGGTGTCTCTTGATCCTGACCTAAAATATTCTGGGATCCTTCTTCATTTTCCACTTAGTGCCCTTGCTCATGTTCAGAGGAAATCTGGGCTTCCTGGAACCACCGTCTTTGGGTAATTTGACCCATTCTCCATGTCACTTAGGGAGCAGACCTGGCTCCTTATCCCAGACCAGTTTTGAGTTGCCATCCAGGCCTTTGGTGTTTTGATTTTAAGTTGAAAAGCATGACATTGTAAGTGACCAGAGAGTTGAACCTGAGTCCCTGAAATTCTGGGGGTTCTACATGAGGAGCAGAGACGCATTACCCCCTAGGTAATAATAATAATAATAATAATAATAATAATAATAATGTGCACTTTTGGTGGTAAAGGGGAACCCTCACCAGTCCGGCTACTAAAAGAAACTATGTATGTGTAAGGAATTGGGTATCATCTTCTGCTGTGGAAAGTGGCTTTATGCTTGGTCAATCAGGCACACATCCTAGAGTTTCCAATGAAAGAATTTCTTATCTCCCTTCCTCTAGGTTAGGGAAAAGATGGTGGAATAATGGGAGGAAAGAGGCAGGAAAAGAAGGGAACAATCAGAAGCATCAGGGAAGCAGGAAAGATCCCTCCCCTCATTATCCCCAAAGAGAGGGGGCCAGGAAGCAAGAGAGGCAGGGTTTCATGTCCAAGGGGGCCAAACAGGTGGCAAAAGCAAGGCTTGTGGCAACAGAAAACATGAGATGAAGCAGCGGGTGTTGGTGGCTGACCATGGAGAAACTTCTTAAGGAAATGAGAACGAAGAGCTTACAGGACCAAGGGTAGGTGTGGTAAAGGGCATGAAACCTGTTTGAACTCATTTTGGACTGCAGTCCACAATCAAAGGAAACCAGTCAGGTGGCAACATCACAGGGGGAGAGATCCCTGATTTCCTCCCAAACGTCACTCTCTCCTCCTGCCTGACTAGTCTTCATCTAATGGTCCAGGCACGTGGGCATCCTTGCCTTTCTCTTCCAGACTCTTCCCTCCCTGACAACACACGGGCACTCTCTGCACTCATCCAGCCCACCATGCACATCCCCTGGGGAGAGGGAGCTCCCCTGAAAGTCTAAATACGTCCCGCCATGATCCCCGCTGCAGCAAATCTACTCTCATCTGCTTGTGTTCGCACAACTCAGCTTTGCCCCAGCTGCCCACCCTTATATCTCATGACATCCCCCCAGCCCCCGCAACTCCTGCCCGATGCTGACTAGTCCTGCTGTTCCACTCAGCGGGCTCTGCTCACATACACTTGGTCAGTTCCCGTGTTGTGGGCGCCCTTACTCTGTCCTTTCCACCTGCATGCACGTCCAATATTTCCCATTTTCTAAGGTAAATGAGATCTTCCTCACCCTGTGAAACCTTCCCTGATAGTTCCCTCTGACTCATTTGAGCTTCTGAAAGCGCAGTGAGAAGAGGGTGCCTGGGTTGGCTCAGTTGGTTAAGCATCTGCCTTCGGCTCAGGTTGTGATCCTGGGGTCCTGGGATGGAGTCCCGCACTAGGCTCCCTGTTCAGCCAGGAGCCTGCTTCTCCTTCCTCTTTCTCCTTCCCTCCCCCTTGTTCATGCTCACACTCTCTCTCAAATAAATAAAATCAATACTCCTTAGGTAGGTGTGTGTGTGCGGGCATACACATACACACACATACACACACCACACTTTCTCTCTCTATTTCTAGTCATTGATAAGCAAAAGATTTTTTTTCCCCTTATAACAGTATGGAGAAAAGAATCTGTGGTTGGGAGAAGCTGGGAAGGGAGAGAAGATGAAGAGGAACAACTCCCTGTCTGGTCTGCTGGACTGAAATTAAGAAACCTAGTAAGAGCAGGAGGCCAGAGACGAGAGCCACTAGGTGGGAGTAACAGATTTGGGCAGCGAAACAGGCTGACTGAAGACCCTGGTGAAAATTTAAAGTTGGGGAGGAGAACATTCTCACTGTCTCTGAAAGGAAATAGCACCCCTCTTGCCCTTCAAGACTGAGAGCCATAGGGGCATCCCAAGACCACACCCCTAGCAAGTATGCTTCTGTCTTGAAGATGGGGAGATTTCTCTGAACCTCTTTGGTGGCATGGGCTTAGTGAGGAGGGGACAGGCTTAGAGGAAGGACAAACGGGGAACATGGCACTGGGTATCTGTGGCTGACAGACTTGTGTGAGAGCATCTTGTCACTGCTGGGGACTATGGGGGCTGCTGGGGGGGCTGGATAATGGATATGGATGAGGCACCAAGGTGCTGCTTTTTTTTTGTTTTTTAAGATTTTATTTATTTATTTGCTAGGGAGAGAGAGAGAGAGCATGCACGCACAAGCAGGGGGAGTGGCAGGCAGAAGGAGAAGGGGAAACAGGCTACCTGCAGAGCAGGGAGCCCGATATGGGACTCAAAGTCCTGGATCATGACCCGAGCCCAAGGCAGTTGCTTAACCAACTGAGCCACCGAGCCTCCCCAAGGTGCTGCTTTTATCACGTGAGAAGCTATTGAGCTGGTAGATGTTTCAATCACACACTTTGTACACATGCTTTTACGCATGTGCAGCTCTTGCTGTTTTGTGTCTTATAAAGCTGTTTGCTTTTACTTAAACTCTCAAAACTTCTAAAAGTTTAAACATGAAACTCTTACTTGTACTGAAAACTCTTTACAGGAAGGAGTTGTTGGTTTTCAAGAAATTTTTGCTGATGACTTGTTGATAAGAATTTAATTTTGGGATGAGAGATTGAATTCAGAAAGACCTTTGGTGTGAAATTCACAGACCATTCTCAGACTGACTAAGTTCCTTCAGTTTGTAACGTCTTCACTTTTTCTATTGACTTTAGCCATGACCCAGAAGACAAATGATTCTTTTAAAGACTGTTAAAATCCAGGTTGCTTTAGAGCATGCTACATAAAAATTGACTTCAAAGTGAAAAAGACACAAGGTATGGGCTCCCTAGCCCCATGTGGCCCCCAGTTCTGGGGTTAATCCTTCACCCTCATAGTCATCACTGGGAAAGTGAGCCCTGGATGTGCTTAGTAACTGGGTTCTGAGAAGTATCTTTCCTTTGCTCTGCTGATTGCTGGAAGGAATATAGCAATTCAGGATGCTCTGGTGCCTCAACCACTGAGTTCTAGACCCAGAGGGAGGCACACAGTCCCTTGACTCCAAGTACATCAGTACCCAACTCGGTCCATTTGCCAGAAAGCTCCGACAAGGTCAGCTACCGGGAGAGGCAGCTGGAGTTCTGAGCTAAGAGATTGGCCCTATTTGCCCATAGAAATGCTGACCAGACTGTGTCCGCCTTCCTTCCCGTGATCCCCTGCTGGTCCTGGCAGCCAGCAGAGGGATATGGCCCATGGAGCGCTTGTCCTTACCCAACTTGGGTAAATGCCTTTAGTTCATCACTTATAATATATCCTGTGGTCTCATTATTGAAAAGAGGTCTTAGCAGATAATTATCATAGCACTTAGTAAGTGTGAGACACTGTTTATATGAGCAATCCAATTTAATCCTCTTAGCAATTCTATAAGGGATGCACTATTATTACCCCCATTTTTTTTTTTTTTTTTGGATGGGAAAATGGCTATTCAGAGAGGTGAAAGAACTCGCTCAGGTCGCACACCAAGTGAGCGTGATCTGGGATTCAGATTCAGGTCTGCCGCCCTCACCTCCCAGGGAGCCTGTGCACGCCTTGAGGACAGCTCTTGAGTTCACTGTAACGTAGAGCCCAATCTTTGGAGTTGGAGAGATGCGAATTTCAATCTGCTCTCCAGCAGTTGCTCATAAACCCATCACTGATTGTGATTTATGAATGACTCTCTGAACTACACATCCTTATCTCTAGAACACAGATAATAACAGTACCTCACCTGGTACATTTTGAATATAGGCAAAATGAGTAAATGTAAGTGAATTTCCCAAATCAAGTGTCTAAAGTTCTTAGGATACAGTAAATACTCACATTGAAAAGAAGCCCAAGGCTGAGATGGCATTGGGACCCTCGTTACTGGAGCTGTGAGATGGAGCAGGGAAAGGGGAGAGTGCAGATAAAGCCAGAGGTAGACCTCCTTCTCCCCTGTGTGGGTTACTTCAACGGAAGTTGCTTAAGGTTCAAAATTAGCAGGTTTGGAGATAATAGTTAGATTTTGAAATGCAAATTCCATGAGGTTTCTGAGAATAGAGCCTGCTTCGCTACTGTTTCCACTCTCCTCTTTCGAACCATGGATGTTGTTCCACTGCAGCCTGAGAGCTCTCTAAATTGGTTTCTGAATTGAGGCTTCTAGATGGCAGATAAATTTTTGTTAAATAGCCTTGCAAGGGAGAGGAAGAGCCACTCATGGCTGAGCTAATCAAAACAGAGGCGGCTAACTCCTATCCTTATCGCCATTCATATATCATACATGCAGTAAACATCAGGAAAAGACCATGTGTATGTCTGTGAATTCACTAATAAGAAAACCTTTCCTCATTTTGGAATTTGTCTCATATATATATATTTTTTTTTTTCTTCCTTCATTTCTTAAAAATACTAGCAGACATAGCTTCCCAAATTCGTTTTCCTTAGATTAAGGCATATGTTCTCTGTGTGCACGTCAGTTGAGTGATAGGGGACTGTGGTCACAGCACGGCCACATGATGGCCTGGCTGATATTAATGATGAGCAAACAATTGCATCTCTGAAAAAGCTTTGCTGAAACAGAGATGGAAAAACCCCTAGAGTAGCAAAAAAAAAAAAAAAAAAAAAGACGGTGTCTGGACCCTGGACTTTCTCCCCTTCTATTTCTGCCATGATCCTGTCCACAGAAGAATACACATATAATCCACACTTATGAACCAAACAGATTCAGGGGAGGAAACGTTCCAGACAAAACGATGGAGGAGAGACCCTGTCCTTCGCTCATCCTGATTTACATAGTTAGATTGAGTTTCTACACCAGCACAGGGAATGACCCAAGACATGGCGCTCCAAGAAGCACACATTCTATGTGGTTTCCTCCCCTTTCCTTTCCCTCTCTCCTGCCCTGAACCCTTCAAGGACAGGTCTCTGTGGTTCATGAGCTTTGCTGGAGGTGGGTGAAAGGACTGTCAAAAGCAGCCCCACCAGGTTCCCTGCCGCTTGCTGCCCGGCTCAGCAGGCCGCGTGACTCCCAGACCAGGCCTCTGGAAAGCTCATCTCTGGGTCACCGCAGGGAGCACGCTAGCTTTGGCTTTTTATTACATTCTTTGCATAATGACATGAAATCCCTTTGCTTGCCAGCCAGAGAGCATACAAAATTCAGACAAGATTCTAGGAAGCAAAATGCCCTGTCTTCTCTGTTTTTGGAAATCAGCAAACTCTGCAGCAGTGGGAGCATCCAGCTCATGGGGGCGGGGCAGGGGGGTGGGCGGTGGCGGTCTGGTCATAGTCACATGTGAAGTGTCCTTGTCACATCTAAAGCTGTTAGTTCAAGCCTTTTGCTTCTCACTCTTTTCTAATCGCTGGCCGTGTACTCCCTTCTTCCTCATTATTTCAGTCCCACAGAGGGCAGGTGGACAAAAAGAAAAGAAGGTAAACTTTATGACAAGTTGGATAAGGAGGAAGGTGGGTAACATCAACAGTCACCAAATATTAAGCCACACATGGGATAGTCCCGGAGCTACCTGAGCTCACATCTGCCTGGTTGTCTTTTCCTGAAAGGGCCAGGTTAATATTTCTAATCTTTGCCACTCCCTGTCTGCATACAGGCTCTCTTTCTCTTCCCCTTGAACCCCCTTGAACTTCACGACTGCCTTCATCAACAAACAGAAGATGGCAGAAGTGACCTTACAGGACTCCCAAGGCTAGGTGATAAAGGACATTATGACTTCCACCTGCTTCTTGGTCTCTCTTGGGGCTCCAGGCCTTAGAAACGCCACCATGCCACAAGGAAGCCCAAACCAGCCCAGGCAGAGAAAGGCATGGAGAGGCCCACATGGAGAGGGACCCGAGGCCACCAGCCACCAGCCCAGCAATGACCTTCAGACTTGGGGGTGATGAGCCGCAGATGAAGGTTTTGCCCACGACCACCATAGCAGTTGTATGCCCTTGAGTTTTGGTATAGTTTCTTACATAGCCATAGAAACTAGAATTAAAATGAATTAAATCTAGATGAATTAAATGAATTAAAACTAGAATTAAAATCTTTAATTAAAATGATTTCCTATCATTTTAATCAGCAACAAGAGAACCCAGATTCAGAGGCTGCCGAGCACGATCATCTGTGTTTCCTTTTCACTAGGGTTGCTGACACCGGCTGCAAGAATCAGTGCCAGGACTCGCTAGATGGGGAACTGAGGCACAAAGCCCACACTCCTTAGGATCACACAGTGAGGGAAAGTCAGTCTCAGCGTTCAGGCCTAACTCTTCTGATAACCACCTAGCAGAAATACCCCTCCATGACATCGAGAAAACACATAACCAGGGCCACTATTTCTTTTTTAGGATCCTTATATTATAAAAAAGGAAACTGAGCCTTAAGGGGGTTTCTACTTGCCTTAGGTCCCTCAACTAACAAATGACCCTGCTGGTAGCCTGAGTACAAAACCCACACTCTTCCCCCAAACTCCTTCTAGCCCATTGACTCTAATCCAGGCTGTGCTACAGAGCCAAACTTGCCAAGGAAACTCGGAGTGATTTGCTGATTTCTAAGGTATTTCATTGAACTCTGTCCCCCTACTTCCCCTCTCTCCATCCTCTTCCCCCCGCAACTTAAATCTTCACTCACTGGGGAGGGGGCTTCTGCAGTGGGCGACCCAGGGAAAGGCAGCCAGCCAAGTTCCTAGAAAATGGAATTAGAATCCTTTGCAGATGAAAGTACTTTATTTAATGGAGTTTAATAAATTAAGGGAATGAGCCTAAATGAGTTCAGAGAAGAGGGTCTCTGGGTTCTATAAAGGCATGCCATGTAACAGAATCCAGAGCTGTGGCCTTGTGTTAATCATGGTCCCCATTAGATACTTCTGCAGATCTCCCGTGGTATCTACCTTTGCCTGTTGACTTTGAGTTTTCACAGTCCCTGTTTTGACCATAACCACATTTAAAGGGCATCTCTAAACATCAAAGTTAAATTCTCCTCCCACAGAGAATGATTTTACTGCTGAAAAGAAAAAAAGTGCTGAATATGGAAACTCACAGGAAGGGGATAGAAGGTTAGTCTGAACCCCAAGACAGGGACGTTTTATAGTATGCTTTACTTTCTGTTTCTTTACAATGGGCCTGACCGCCCTTCAACATGCTTTTTCTCGATGACAGTGGGGGTAGCCAAAGGGTCAGCAAAGACCTGTCATGTGGAGTTTGTTGTACTTTTGACCATCCACGGGGGCGAGCGCCTCTCCCATCACAGGAGGTGAGCTGGCCCCTCAGGTGGACCCCACAGTGTTGGAGGGATAGGACCGAACAGTGATGGGAAGCTGAGGTTCACTAAGGTTAGGAACCTTCGATGATCTCCTCCGTGAAATGGAGCACATGTTCTCCAGCGTGTTCAGATGGGCTGAAAGGGGGGAAATTAAGCCCTCGCAGGTGCAATGGGGTGATGATGAAAAGAGCTGTCAACCAGCAAAACAGAACCCCAGATGCCATGGGGAGAAGCAGACACAGAAGAGAAAAGTCCTGGAAGGGACCCGGATACAGCAGCAGAAACAGTTCCCTGTGCACGAATTTCACTGCTTATCACTTGCATCAGGACTATATTCTGCCAGATTTCACAAGGCTGGCTGTTCCAGTCATCAAACATACTGGAATAGGGCACCTGGGTAGCTCAGTTGGTTAAGCCTCTGCCTATGGCTCAGGTCATGATCCCAGAGTCCTGGGATCGAGTCCTGGATTGGGGCTCCTGCTTGGCAGGGAGCCTGCTTCTCCCTCTGCCTGCTGCTCTCCCTGCCTATGATCTCTCAATCTCTCTAGTAAATAAATAAAATCTTTACAAAGAAAAAAATACTGGAATACTTCCATACCAGTGCCTCCTTTCCCTTCTCTGCCTGGGGACAACGAATGGGTCAATGATTGGCACAGCAGGTCCTCCTAGACCGCACTCTAAAACAAGGGGTTGGCACACTTGTGCCCACGGCATAGGGGTGGTTATGGATCTGCACATTTTCCCAGACCTAGCAGGGGGTTTTCTGATGACAGGCGTTTTGGCAAGTAAGGACCAGGGAAGATTCAGCCTGGGCTGGAAGCAGTCTTTCTCCCCAGGAGGATCCTTGAGCCTGTTGGCCTCTGAAGGTGTCAGAAGGCAAAGGACAGAGAAAACAAAGCACTTGTCTCTTTCCTCACTCCATAGGGTGCATGTTCCAGTAAAAGGCACTGGCTACAGGCTGGGTCAAGGCAGAGCATTACTGGCTGTGTGAATTTGGGCACACTACCTACACTCTTGATTCCTGGAAAATTTTAACGGTCTTCCATCAAATGTTGAACACCCTTGGATGATGACGAATGGCCACACTGCCCCAAACACAGAGAACTGAAAGCTTGGAAGAAGTGTCCTCTGAGGGGACTGGCTCTGGTATTTCCCCACAGAGTCCCTATGTGACCCTGCACAGGGCTGATTTAAGAGGCTGGGAGCCGGGAAAACGTTCCTGGCCAGTCCTGTTGCTTGAGATTGGGAGCTCCACGAATTGCCCTTGGAGCCTTGTCTTGGTGGGTCTGGCTCGGTAGCAGGATCAGGAGGATCTCAATGTGGTCTGTGGTGAGGAGAGGGGACTCTGAGTGACAAAGGGAAGGAAGGGGGCAGGGAGGCAGTTCAGGTCTGAAAGGATGGGCTCCCCCAAGGGGCAGACAGCTGTCCAGCAGGGGTGGAAATGGCACTTGCTGCCAAGTTTATCAGCGGTGGGGAGCAGAGGAAGTGTAGGTGGCAGGTGCCCTTGGGTGTTTCTTTGAGTCCTGGGGTCATGGGAACTTTCCCATCCTTTTTCTCAAAAACCGGTTCTGCCGCTGGAGGCACATCATCCCTCTTATTCTTTCTTTTCATTCCCAGTTGCTTGCTCAGTTCCCGACACCCAGTAGGTATGCAGTGACCTTTTCTAAGGGATAAAAGCCCCAGAGCTGATAAGAAACACAGAAACCCCATCCCCCTTGCCAGCACCTTTAACCACCAGTTGGATTTCCCATTCTCTCTTGGCCATGTGTGATTTACACTAAGCCAGGCACCCCAGGCTTGTCCAGTTTCTTTTCAAACAGCCACACCCAGTGTCCAGTTTAAACACAAGGCCACCGACCGCTCCTTCTGAGCAGCTCATTGAGGTCCTATTCCTAGAAGCTGTGATCTTATCGGACAATTTCCTCGTGTGACAGTTTCCGTGGCAACTGGTGTCTTTATAATCACAGGAAGGCCACGAGGACACACGCACACGGTGGGGGGGGGGGGCTTTGCTCTGTTCCTTCCAGCTCCTGTACCCCAGGAGCACCCTGGCAGGGAGATGAAAACAAATCCAGCCTCAAGAAGCTAGGTGTCTGGTCTCAAGTGCCCAAGCCATGTCTGCAAGCCACAGCTGGCACCGGATAGGACAGCGCCGCTTCACCATGGTGGGGAGCAAGGCATAGCAGGAGAGACGCCATATTCTTTCATCTCCTCACAGGGGTCTGGGAAAAGAGGGGCCCCTGAATTCACTTCACAGTTCTTAATGGCTGTCTCCTTTCCATGATTCACACCCAAAGAGCCACGCTTGGTGACCTCATGCCCGTCTAGTCCTGAGTGTGCAGTATTTCCAACTTTCACATCTGGACGAACCATCCTAGCCAAGGTGCTTCATTGTGTTGTGGCCCGGCAGCATCTGGTTACCATATTGTTGCAGCAGCGAGCGGCCAAGTCCCTGAGGATGGAGGTCATGGAAGGAGGTGGTACCTAAGCAGGTCCTTCTCTGGGCCAGCTCAGCAGCCATGACCCCACCTCTGCCCAGCCCCTGTGCTTTATGTTATCCTCCTGCTCCATTCCTCTGGTGCCCTTCTGTATTCTTCACTCTTCCTGCATCCTGTTCCCATTCCTTCTCTTTCTCTTGTTCCTTCTCTTGCATTTTAATGTTCTGTCTTAAATAGATTCTCCTCTTGTTATACAAGACTCAGCACTCCAAACCTTCAGACTCCTATCTAAAATACCTTCCTTGACTGCTCTCTGGGTGTCTGCAAATACCTTTTCCCTTTGCCCAAACCAGCGGTCCCTACACAGCCCTGCTCTCCACATGCCCCCTGTCTCACCGGACCTCATTTACTCACCAAACTTTTACAGAGGACCTACTAGGGGCCAGGCATTCAGCTAGACACAGGGGCTACAAAGATGAATGAGTCTCCAAAAGCACACACTTGCCCTTAAGGAATTCAAGTCTAGGCAGAAGACTGGTGCAAACATCGATACTCTTGTGGGGGTGGGAAGACGGGGCAATAAGTGAGGGGCTCGGGGGTGGCCTCCTGAAGGAGGAGCCTGAGATGTGTGAAGGGCACCTTCCAGAACACCTCAAGGGCCACAACCTCCAGGAAGTTTCCCTGCCCCCTCCAGCCCACCACAGTCACCACTTCCACAGTAGTACTTGAAATAGTAGTACTTTCTATCTCTACCACCCAGTCAGCATTTTATTCTAGTCTGCTTTGTCACATTGCTTTTTTTTTTTCTTTCACTCCTGCCATATATGGTAGGTTTTCGTAGGTTCACCTTCTGTCTCTCCCACCAGAGTGTAAATCCCGCAAGGATGGATTTTCTTTGCCATTTTCCATAGACGTCATTCACACTGACGGAGTGCCTTGATTCCCTCATCCCGAAAGCACCCAGTTGAGACAGAGGGCGTTCACATAGGGCAAGGGCTCCCCACTGCGTCCCTACTGGCTTCTTGGAGATGTCGTTTATGGAGGCAGAATGACAGGATCGGAGTTCCTCATCTACTGCTCTTAAGTACTGTGACCTTAGTCAAGTTCTTTAATCTCTCTGGGCCATAGTTCCCTTTTCAGTAAAATAACAATGATAATAATTGTATTCTAACTCATGCCCCTCACACAGCAAGCACCCTCTGAACTTAATCTTCTTCCTAGGATTCACAGTTTCTAACATAAGAAAAGCACTTCATTTCTCTGGGCCTGTTTCTTTACTTGCAACATCAAAGGACCGAACGGGATCATCTGCCAGACCCTCTCCAGGGCTTCGATGCTAAAATCTATTAGTGGATTGACCCCACAGCCCCATTGCCTGCAACAGTCCCAGTTTAGGCCTATTGTTTCAGATAATGCTAAATAACACCTCTCTCCACTCTCAGAATTATTCCCATTTGAATGACACGTTATATGTATGAGCAAGCTTGGCTATCTCGGTGTAGCTTAGCTTCATGGGACCGTGGGTTGTCATCCTTGCTCTCCCTTCCAGGGAGGAGGTAAGGGGAACCGAGGACAGCCTGGTCTACACAAAAAGCCAAGCATCCGCTCCTCTTGGAGCTCAGGCTCCATCTCCGGTACACAGCTGGTCTTTCGGTTGGCAGCCACCCTCAAAGCGGTCGCCCACTGGGTTGGCCTTCATCCTTGTTTGGCTTGAGTGCCAAACCTAGGCAGTCTGGCACTGGGCCTCCTGTCTCTCGGCATCCATCTATAGGAAAAGCAGATATTTTGTGAACAAGTCCTGCCATGGTCTTCCAATGAAAACATCTCAGTGGAATTACATGGAGATATTTTCTTTGTCAATCTCAGTAAAGCTATTAGAACAGAAAACCCGGCTGAAACCCACTGACAGTTCCTGGGGACTTGGGACTGATTTAGTTACTCTATAAAGGGTACTTAGTGTTCTACTCTTGGAAGCTTCTGAAGGTATTGGCCTTGACCAGTAGGAGCCTGTCTGTCTCTCTCAGGGACATGTGTCATGGTGGGAGTACAGCTTGATCCTTGATGGCTCCAAAACTTATGGGAAATGGGAAACTAGCTCACAAGATGGGGACACCCTGAGATGTCCCAAACCTCCATCAGTAACTTTTTTCTTCTCATTCCCTTTACTCCAGGCTCCATTGTCAAAGGCTCTCAAGTTCTTACATTGTCCCTTCCACTTAGTTTTCTGCATAGTTTAGATCCCCCACATTCATTATGGCCTTGGTAATTTCCACAAGAAGCCCAACATCAGTGATGTCAACCTTCCCAACCCTGCACTTCTTGGGAAGCTGTGGAAGCAAAATGTCCCTGGGGGAACCCTGTGGTCACCTTCCTCCTTCTAATCCCAACCCAAGGAAGGTTTCAGGTCCGACAGCCTGAATGACTTTTTGAAAGTCATAAGGAATTCTGGAAAAGGATAAGAACATGTTGTTTAGCCTCTGTCTTCCCACAAAATCAGAGTGCAGAAACAAAGTGTTTTTCTCTAAGCATATTATTCTTTTACGTAGAGAGAAATTGAACTCGTAAATTGGTCTTCCAGATAAGCGATGTCCAAGAGAAATTTCTGTGATAGGAGACATTCCAAAATCCTCACTGTGCAGCAGAGAAGCATTAGCCACGTGGAGCTACTGAGCATTTGAAATGTGGCTAGTGTGACCGAGGAACTGAATTTTAAAACTTTACTGAATTGTATTTCATTTCAATTTAAATAGCCACGTGCTCCTAGTGGTGACCACAGTGACCGGAATAGGTTCTAGACACTTAGGCTTGCTGGCCATATTATGTGCTATTCAAAACATCACTTCGGCAAAGCAGAATAGCCAAAGTCACTTCGGCTAGTTCCTTAACATGTCCTGTCTAGTTATGGGATCGTGAATGTATTTGCCACCAAAAGAGCATTCATTCATTCATGGATGCACTCATTCATTTAATCAATATTTCCTGGACATGTGCTAGGAACCAGGCAGGCATTGTCATAAAACTCAGGAATATGCCAATGGAAAAACGGCATCGAGGTGTTGATAGCATTATTGTTACTATAGAATTAGGATACCTGTAGAAACCTCCCTGCACCCCCTAATCTGACCTTATCTATGCCGTGAACTAAATATTTAACAAGTATGCAAATGCATTTGTGCATAAGAGGGTCACCCTGGGCAGGTAAGTAGCAGCTCCCAATGTGCTATGGTGAGAGAGGTAGAAGGAGGGAAGATCCTGAATTCATGATGGCAGGAATCGCAACAGGTCTGTGGTGAGATTTCCATCAAATGAGAACAAGGCTCACCAAAGAACTCCAAGAGGTAAGGTGTGTCTGTTGGTACTTTGCCGTAGCTCATGGAACAGGGTGGGCCAGGGGCGTCCACAGCTGCCCCGGGCAGCATCTCAGAGAAGAAAACAGCTGCTGAGCCATTGTCCCATGAGACGGTGACAGGACGTGAAGCAGCACAGGAAGATGGCACAACCAACTGTGCGCATTTCAGAGGACAGGAGAGCAGTGAACTGAGCAGGAATGTGGCCAAGGCAGGGCCTTAACACTTCATTGATGATCAACCCAAGTACTGCTGGGACTTTCCTGGTCATAAATAGCCAGCTAGGACCTCAGGTAAACGTTTTGTTGCAGCCTCTGAAGAGCATGCAGCCAGGGGCAGGGGAGAGTGGGGGGAAGGTGGACATGGGACGTAGACTCCCAGTCACCATCTTCAAAGGCTTTTCCCAAGGGACTTGGAAGGGCACTTCCATTTAGTAAATTTAGTAAAAGACTGTGGCTCTCTCTGCAGGGTCCTAAAACAGTATGTAGGTCTCCAGTGATCTGGAAGAGTAGCATTCTGATCTTACAGTAAGGTGCCCCTGCATCCTCATTGGCTGGAGCCCAAACTCTGCTTCTCCACCCCCAGGACCCACGTGGAAGGGCCACTGATTGTCTGTTCAACCAGAGCTCACAGACTGGGGTTCCTGGCCCTATAACACAGCTCTGGTGTCTCTCGGAGCTCTGGCCCTTGGAAGGACAGCAGTTGATTAGTTGACTAATAGAGCCTGAGAGATCTAGCATGCCAGTGCTGCTGCCCAGTAGCCCTTCCCTTTGTCCCTCTAGGTTAACAACAACATTTGCATGAAAACAGGATCTTTGCTGCTGCACACTCTCTCCCTCCTCCCCAGCTCCCTTCCTTTCTGGTCGCCCCATCTCCATCCTTCCCAGGCCCTGGTCCAGACATCATCTAAACAAGGACCCACCACCCCAACTCCAAGAAGGGGCCCTGCCTGACCATTAGGATGCTTCACAGGACATTGGCTCTCTGCAGGGAGCACTGCATAATATTAATTCTTTCCAAGTCTCAACTGTCAACATTCGTCCCATTGAGAAAGACTTGCTCTAAAACATCTACTCTTCTAACCCAAAGGGATCACCACACTGTAGTTTGAGAGAGGTTTCCCCTTCCCTCCCAGGAGATCAATCCTCCTAATGATCTTAATATAGGCTTATGTGAAAAAACAAAAACAAAAACAAACAAAACAAAACAAAACAAAACCAAACCCTGCCATCTCTAGGCACACAGAAAGTCAACAGGGGCAATTTGGGAAGAGGAGAGGGTCAAAACGCAGCAGGGCCACGTCAGTTCGGGCCAGGAGAGACCAGGTGGACTGTATTTACCGGGTCTTGGTCTTTGGCAACCAAACGTTGTTTTAAGACTGTTCTGACCTGATTCCAACTCTCCCAATGGGCCATTACTTCTATGCGCACCAAAGGTAAGCTCTGAAGGGACAAGTGAATAGACAGGAAACTGGTGTCTTTAAATTGTTTGTTGTGACAACAGAGTTACTCTTTCAGTAAATCGTTCAGACCCTACGTGGGGACCTCCAGGGCTTTATGGAGCGCACCTTGGGTTTAGAGACGCTCTGACCCCTCTCCTTTTGTGCTCATGTTCATACCCATTCTGAAATACTTATTGCAATATGCAGCTTCTCTTCCAACCCCCACTTTGGGTCCAAGGGTTTCTTGGGAGAGTACTCTCTGCACTCATGGAGCACAGACACACCTAGACGTTGATAGCAAGGAGGCATCTACTTCCTTCTAATATCAGGGCAAGTGAATCAGGGCCGATGTGTCCCTCACACACAGGGACAAGAGGCCCAGCTGGAGGGTCTGGCCAGACCTGATGCAGCTCAGACGTGGCCCTTTGCTCCTACAGCAAGAGGAAAATCCTGTCAAAATGGCTTAACGATCTTCTAATATTTCCATGCAATTAAGGCCACATCTGTCTCCCAGGCCCCCACACTCCTTTGCTAGTGCACAGACATGAACCAAACAGTCTGTCTTGTCGATCTGGAAGGTAACAAAGAGCTCCATTCATAACTGTAGGCACTTGCACTGTTTTTTTTTTTTTTTAAGTAAAATAGAGTTTTCACTTTGAGAATAACCTGTGTGGCAAGCAAGCGAAGGATTTTTCCCCCGTAATAAATCAAATTCAACAGCCTAATAAAATGCTGGCTCCCCCACTGCCCCCACCACCGCCTCCCCCTCCCACTGTCCCACTCTCTGCCAACAATCGCTCAGAATACAGACTAGTGGTTGCACCCGAAGATGGTAGGGGAAGGGGAGCTGGGGGCATGAAGGGAATTCAAACACCTTTTGAAGGTGGGATGGATTTGTTTGGCAGATGAAGAGCTGAGATGGGTGGGGGTGAGGCTGGGTAGGTAGGGAGGTAGCCTGCCTTCCCCTCCCCCACTTTACCTCCTTTCTCAGTGTTTCTGGGCTGGTTTCAAAACACTCTTTTCTTCTGCTGCTCCCTTTACCCTACTACCCATCCCCAGGCATTGGGTAAACCTTCTGCTTCCTTCTTTTGCATGGGGAGGAACAAGAGAACCAGGTTCCTAGGGATGGAGCAAGGGCTCTTGGACCACACCTGCTGCTAAGCCCTGCAGGATCTTGCCTCTCCTCAGAACAAGGCTGAGAGATCTCCTTGGTCTTTGAAGCCTCCAGAGAGTGAATTTGCAGGAGATAAGTGCTGATAAACATCGAGTTTGGTGCTTATCTGCAGCAAACACAATCTTTTGAGGTTCTCTCTGAGCTCACAGGCCATAGAGACTCTAATCAAAAAAACAGAAGGGAAAATGCAAAACCAAGCAGTAATTTGCTGCTGCTTTTTCTTCTTCTTTTTTGTTTTGTTTTCTTTTGACCTACACACTGGAAAGCCCAACATAGATACTATAAAACAGGGGACTCCAGAGCAGAAACACAACCCTGGGTCTTTGCTTTGTTCCATTTTTTGTTGTTGTTGTTGTTCAGCTGTCAACAGAGGAGATATTTTCAGTTCCGGACATGAGAGGATGAGCCAAGTGTTGACAACGACAATCTGCCCATAGCATTTACTGTCCTAAAATGCTTTCACAGGCATTGTGTTATTGACTCTCATGACAACTCACTCTAAGACAGGCACCATGGTTGATGAGTAAAGAAGCTGAGCCTGAGCTAGTCTACGTGATTTGTCCACTATCATACAGCTTGAAGTGTGGGTTCCAGGAGCACCAGCCAGAATTTTATGGTCATTCTAGTCCATGCAGAGGCTCCGCAGGTAGAAGAAGGGACTCCAAGCTTTGAAACACTTGAGTGATGCAACAAAAGCAGAGGCGTGGGTGTCTTCTATTTCAGTGTGGTTTTTAGACCTGATTTCCTAGGATAGGATATTAGCAAGAGGCATGCATTAAAGAAGCAGCTTTGAGAACAAAGAACAGCGGGACAGGAACAAGGACTCCAGAGCTCGGGTCTCTGCTCCACCACTGATCTGTCATGAGCCCTTAAGGAAGGATTCCTTCTCAGATTTTCCATTTCCCCTTCCATAAAATGAAGGAGTGGGATCTATGGTCCTTAAGGCAGGAGGGTGAGGGAAGATGAGGGAAGCATGGAGAGCGTTTGTTGCCCCATGAACACACTCTCTAAAAATTACACAACCACAGTGACAGTTTTAGGGTAAACTGTGGGTGCTCCTTGCAAAGACTAAGATGGAACGTTCAAAGCCAGAACCTGGCTACACATATCTCTCTCCGCCCCAGAGTTCGACGGCACTGATGGGGGAGTCTTTAGCTCAGGGAACTACTGATGGCCATTCATGTCCCTAAAGACAGCAAGTTATCTCCACATTAGGTTCTGCTGAGCCTTTCTGCTCCATATTGCCCAGACCCCCCATACTATGTATATGACATTGATCATTTGCGGTTGGGTAGAAAGTAAACCATCTACAAAAGCCTCACCAGTAACATTACAGCAAAAGTAACTGGAACTCAGCGTGAGAGATCGTTTCCTGAGAGAAAAAGGTGATACCTGATTCACATGATCTCTCCGAGGAACCTCAATAAATCATCAATAGCCACATGTAGGATGGGGAGTAAGACTTGTGGGGGGGGGGTGAAGCAAGGTGGCTCTTAATTTATCTCTGTTTGAATTTGTTAAAAGAATGTATTTGTGTCTTTTCTATTTCATTAAGAAGCAATTTTAAAGGATGGGCTGACAAAAAGAACATCGCACTCATGGTGGAGGTCATGGTAGAGAGATAGGGGTTTGGATGAAATCCCCACCAAAGGCTCATTCAAGTTATAGAACTCACTGAGGTTGGAGAAGGACCATGTTGCAGATGCCAGTGCTCCGGTGTGTGTGGTGGGCACCATCGAGACAGACGTGGATCATTTGAATTGCATTTGGGAATAACTTACTTCGTGCTATGCATTCTGGTTTGTTTTTTTTTTTTCAGCTCCCAGGTAGTACGGCCCTGAAGTAGGTCAAAGAGTATAGCCTCATTTTACAGATGAGGGGCCAGAGCCATGCTGGCCCCCAGGTCTCACTCTTTCTTTCTGTTTAATAGCAGGAGACCTTTCTCCTGCTTTTGGGGTGGGGGCGGGGAGGGGGTTCCTTGGCCGCCGGAGAACAAACTATCATTCCCACATAGCCAGCTGAATTTGACAAATGCAGTTTGAAAAGGGTCTTCAGAAATTCTTGTCCATTTAAGAGTTAAGTCTCCTGGAGAAATGTATCTTGAGCTCAGAAAGATATCCCTACTCTCTTAAATACACTTATAGATCCTTCAGAAAATGCCCGCTTGAGGCATGGGGAGGAAGGCTTAGTATTATCATCTGGTTAGTACCATCCTTTGGAATACAGACTGGGGGCTGGACTGGTTTGGGATGCTGAGTCAGGCTCTTCTCCGAATGGCAAGACATCTCAGTCTTGTCATGATCCCTCACACACACCTGCATAAGTACAAATACCCGCAAATTACAATGCATTTTGAAAACTACTAAATATCGCACCATAAATATTACTTATGCAAATAGTATTACAGTGGAAAGTATGCACATAGACAACACGGTAGCTACCTGTCTCTTTCAGAATCAGAAAAATAACCATTCTTTCTAGTTTTCTGAGCATATATATAGTATCTGATAAACATTTGCTTTGGAAAACTAGGGGGGAAAACATGGTTTATTGATATATCATTGACCATAAGCTCTGTTTTTAGATTTTTAACTACAGTGGAGATTTTTATCTGTACCTGGCATGTCTTGGGTGTGTCTGAAACACACCCTCTCCGGGTTCCCACATTCTCTAAGTTGCTCAAGTGACAAAGGGATGCAGGATATCAAGCCAGCCATAAGCATTTCAAGCATAAGACTCTGCTACAGGTACCTATTGCAAGGACTTCAGAAGCCAGAGTGCTAATGTCACCATCAAAAGCTGTAGTTCCTGAACTCACATCACCCCTTTTTGCTGGAAGTTTCCTGAGTCAAAGATTCCTGACGGTCTTCTTTTTCTAGCAATTTCTAACTGGCTGCCCTGCACATATGAAATGAACGTGTGCAGCTCATGGTAATGGAAAGGAAGAAAATGCACTGATGCTGAGCGAGAGTGGGGGTTGGGGGCCTCAAGAGTGGGTTGCATGTTAAACCCAAGCAGCTTGCATTTCCTGTTTAGTGGGGTTGGGTGAAGGTTTTCAGTAGTAAGGTCTCAAGCTAACCCGAATAGATAGCCTCCTTGGTCATGCCCCAGGAATTGATATTTGGCCTCTGGATACCAGATGGAGGTTTCAGGATTAGAAAACTTCAGGATCAACCGCTCCCCGTTTCCAGCTGCTTGTTTCAATTGTCCTTTGCCTTATTCTTTCGGGGTTCTCCCTTTAAAGTTGGGTTAAACAGTTTCTTAGACCAGCTCATGAGACCCTCCAAGGATAACGTTAAAAACATCTCATTCTTGATACTCTTGATAGCCATTATTAATTACCTTTAAGTTATTAGAGAGGAATTTAAGCATATAACAAGGGACCAGAACAAAGTTCTGGGCTGGTTTAATTCCTGTACACTGTTCAGTCTCTCTCTTTCTCTTTCTTTTCTTTCTTTTTTTTTTTAATTTTTAATATTTATTCATTTATTTTAGGGGGAGAGAGCACGCAAGCATAAGCGGGAGGCACAAAGGGAGAGGGAGAACCTCAAGGGGACTCTGAGCTCAGCACAGAGCCCAACTGTAGGACTTGATCTCACAACCCTAAGATCATGACCTAAGTTGAAACCAAGAATCAGACACTCAACCAACTGCGCCATCCAGGCACCCCAGCATTTTTAATGGAAAAGGCAGAAGATGAATCTTCTAGACTTATTTCCCTCTATACTGTGATTATAGCAATAACAATAACTGAGATTGTTAGACTACTTTATAGTTCAAGACATTTATCTTAATAGGACACTTCCCACACCTATAATCTTACTTAATCACCATGAGTAAGGGGAAGTAGGTAGTATTATTAGCCTTCCCCATTTTCCTGGTGAAGAGAGGAAGGCTCTGCAAGGGTAACACTTCATTCCTGATGGCAAAGCTGCTAAGTAGAAGAATGTGAGCCCAGCCTCCCAGACTCCAGACACCCAGGCTTTTCCACGGGGCCACGCTGTCTCTAATGCACTCTCTGCCCCAAAATGCAGCAGCGTTTTTTTCACACTGATGCCCTTTTCCTTTGCCCTTTTGATCTTGCCCCCTTGGTTAGACTGTAGGCAGTTTTAAGGTGAGATCTTTATCGGTCAGCCACCATTTTAACTTGTGGTGGGCTCCTTAGTGTTCCAGAGACACTTGCTGATTGATGGCATGCACTGGGCACGAGGCTGCTGGCTTTGACATTTTAGAACTGCACACTTCCTCCAGTGACACAGCATATGCCCCAGCAACAGGCCTCCCTGCCATTTTCTCAAAACCAGGAAACGAAACTGGCCACTGAGAGCAAATGACCACCAGCCCGAGCATTAGTGCAAACCCAGCAAAACACACCAAGAGGCAGACCTCGTGGCTCAGAAGGACAAAGGCATTCCATCTGCACTTATCGCTGCAGAAATGTCACCCGCTTCTTCCTCTCCTCCTGGTTTCAGTAGCAACCATCTTGGACTTTGCAACAGGTTAAATGGTGCACCTTTCTATATGTTCTTACGCAGCACTCACCCCCAGACCCACCCTTGGCGAAAATCCCGGTCTCGTTATGGCACAAGGACAGCCATCCCTAAATTTTTTAACTGAAGAATGTTCTGAGAAGGACAAGGCAGGGCTGTTTAGCGAGCACTCCCCACCGCTCCATTCTTCTTTTTCTACAGCCTCCTTTTGGCATCCTGTGTCTCTAACCTAGTCAGATCCCTGGCATATGGTATCCCGGATTTTTTTTTGGTGTGTGACTGCAAAGGTGTTTTCTCTCTGCAGCAAGCCACTGTGGAGCTCTGGGGGGCTACCGGGGCACAGGTAATGGTAATCTGAACCCAGGCACCCAGGCGTCTCAACAGCGAGCTCCGGTCCCCTTCTCTTCCCATTATGCTGATTGCAACCCAGATGGGAGGAGCTTTCAGGAGCCAACGCCTCTCTGAAAAGAGACTGTTCCTCCAGGCTTTTTCATTCTGATGGGCCAGGACTAGAAGGAGAGAAAATAAGACACCAACTGCTTTGCATATGAATGAAACAAGAAGTGTCTTTCTGGGTACCTTTGTTCCTTTTGAAGGGACGGGAGGCTGCCAAAGCGACATGGCTAATTAGACTAAGACAGATGGGCACATCAGAAATCATTCTGCTGGATCCTGCCCTTGCACAGTGTCAAGAATTTTCAGTCTTCTGCCACACATCATGTTGCTGCCAACCGAGTCCAAAGGACAAACGTGGTCTTTGTAGCTGGACATGAGACACCCCACAGATTCTAGACCAAGGTCAGATTTGTGGTCTGTGACTCACTTTGCTTATTATTATTCTTGGTGCTGTTGTGACTTTTTTTTTTTTCTAGATAACCAACAACTTAGCTCTCTGTTCACCCAGGATCATCCAGGTTAAAAGGAATGAGGGGAAACTAAGGAAGCTTGTGGAAATGAGTAGAGCTGTTGCAGATGTTTCTCGGGATACCAACCTGGTTCTTTTTTCTTGAAGCATGGTTCTTGGACTTGGTGTATTTTCTTTTAGAGATGAAAACTTCCAGAGACCATGCTAGATCTTGTGAATTAGCACCTTAGGAGCCGAACCCATGAACCAGGACTCTACTACACACCCCAAGTGAGTCCTGGGCAGATGCAAGTGTCAGAACCTATGTTAGTGCTCAGTGACAAAACCTTCCACTGTCACTTTTTTTGGAAAATGCTGCAGAAGACATTGCTCCTCTCTTTCGCTTGGAGACTCATGATACATATTAACTATTAGCAGACGCAAGGTTCTGATAAGTCCTGAGGCAAAGAGGCTTTTGCAGGTTTCTATAACCCAGCGTTCCCCGCACTATTTTGAACACGGAATCTGGTTGCACCAAGTACCTTTGAACATCCCTCAGATATGTTTTGGAAGCAATGAAATACCGTAATGGTGCCTTGACGGCACATCATTGGAGGACCCTACCTTCCTGGGTCTCGCTTGTCTTCTTTCCTGCCACAGCCTACCCAAAATATTCCAAGAGGGAAGTAAGCTCAAGACAGACAGCAATCACTTTTTGGGGGGAGGGGAACTAGTCGATTTTTAGAATCGTAACGGGCTTCGGTTATGCGTTGGAAGCAATGTTGTGTACTCCTTCCTCCCATCTCCGTCGTTTATGTGGAAATGCCGCATCTTCACAGGGGCTTTCCTGGAATCGTCCCATCCAAATGATATCCAGCCTTAAGTCCTTCTTCAGGACTCTACTTTTTCTTCTTCCTCCGTACCACATTTCTATTACATATTCATTTATGCAAAAAGGTGATTAAAGTCTCACCTGGCTAAACTAAACTCTCCAGAAGGCAGGGTGTCTGGTCTCATTTGTTCAGCCGGGAAAGCCAGGACTCAGCTTGGCAGATAGTAAGCACTTGATAAATATTTGTTGCCTGAGTGCATGCCAGACTTTTACTCTAGCGAATCACGTGAACACGTGGGTCCAGGGAATGGGGACTCGCCGTGGTTCTGTCTGCACCTCAGAATTTCCTGAAATCCCTCTCAACAGTGCAAGGTTGTGCCCCACATCTCCTCCAGGAGAAGGAGGGTGTGGCAGGATCCCACGCCGACCACTGGCTGGGTGGGTGGAGAAAGGAGGGCGCGCTGAGCTTTGTTCGGGTCCCTTAGGACTTACTCTAGGTTTTGGACAAGTGTCTCCGTGTTTGGGTGCCTTGATTCTCTGTTTAGTGCAACGGGTGTCCCATTTGCTGCTCCAAAATTACACTGTGAGCTCTCTACTTGGGCATTTTGAAATCCCGAAATGAGCGGTGATTCTGAAGTTCAAATCATGGTTACTATTTCCAGCACTGTGGGGTTTCTAGCACGTGGCTTTGACCTTCAGGTTTTGCCAAGAGGATTTTTTTAATACGACTTGCTCAGGAAGTCTTTTACTCGATGCTGGCCCTTTAACAGAAAAAGGACTGCTCTGTTAACCACCCTGTCTTACTTGACCTCTTGTTTTGTGGTGCAGAAGTTACACAAGCAGACCGTTGGACACGCATGCTGGCTCATTGGTGTTTTTCTCAGGGACATCTATCTCAGTGGCTCAGCAACGTGCACCCAGAGCCGGGAGCGCATGGCGGAGACACCCCGCAGGCAGGCAGATCTCGGGGTGAGGGGGTTCCATACCACTGGGCAGCCCCAGAGCCCTTCGGGGCTAATCCAGCCCCAGGCTGTCAGCAGCACAGGAAGCAGAGGGCATGGCTGATGTACATGTCACCGTGTGGCTTATGGCCACAGCCTCGCCCTACCTTAGAGCCTGTACAAGCTGCGAGAGCAACAGGAAACGGCCGAGGGTGTATATATAGCCACATTGTGTTTATCCAAAGGTGCTGTTTTGCACAGATTATGATGAGCGTTTTCACTGGGAGAGGACATGGCATCTGCCTTTTCCGCAGGGCCTCCTGAGATGCTTGTAAAATTAATCACTCCACCTGAGAAGGAAGAGGAACATGACGCCTTTTGGGTTTCTTCCTTTTCAAGGTGAACAGACCAGCACGTTTTCTTTTCCAAAGGATTTCCGGATCCATTCAGCCAAGGCTCAGAAAGGATGGGAAACAGCAATGGAAAAATGCAGGATTTTCATGAGCCTCTAAATACAACCCATCTGGGAAAATCATTCATTCCATAGATTGAGTTTCCCCTAAAATGCATTAATTAGACTTCACTTCCCCTCCCCCCCCCCGCCCCTTCCCCTTACATTCTCCTGGCAGACAAATCCATCCATCCCTTCCTAGAACAGCCCTCACACAGCCTTTGGTCTAGCTCCCTCAAATCCCACCAGGGCAGAGCTCACAGAAAAGTCGTGGGTGCCCAGGCTCGCGGGGGCCCAGCCCTCCACCCCTGACCCCCTGTGTTCGCAAAGAGGAGCGGTCAGAAAGAAAGGAAAAAGGGTCCTCTGTTCCAGTCCCTCCCTCAGAGCAGAGCCATTCTGCACTCTTTGGATGTGATCTCCTTGGGGTGCAAGTTTATTTGTCGAATTCTAGACTCTGAGTCTGTTCTCAAGCTGGGCGGTGGCTTTAGCAGCTCTCACTGGCCTGTTCCACCTGCTGAAGAAACTTGGGAATGAGCCCTGGGAAGAGCGGGTCCCTGGAATGCTGGTCTCACAAAGGCAGCCCTAAATGCTTTGGTCTACTGAGTGTGCTTGGGGGACTCCGGGGAAATTAGGAAACTGCTCTGAGATTCGGATTTTCATCTGTAAAATGGGCATAATAAGGGTGTGAGCGGTGGATGAGAGAATCTGAGTCTAGTCGTCAGCCTTGTACCCCTGTGAGTGAAGGTGACGCTTTGCCGTCAGAGCCGAGGTAGTAAAACCATAAAATCAGACTGGGACTGTGGAGCAGAAGAATCCTGGGGACTAAAGACCCCAACTTCAAGATTTTCCACTTTTTGTGCTAACACAGTTGGCTGCCTCATTCAGCACGAATAGACTCTGTATTCTGAGGCCAGACCTGCTCAGGGATGGGCTTCACTGCTGTTCCTCAGAGCAGCCTCTAAGAGAGTGCCACTTCATAAATGCCACTTCATAAATCTTGGTTCTTCCTATTCTGAGAAGACGTTAAAGTTGTATGATGCATTGTGAAAAAATAGGCACCAACATTCGGGAGGACGGTTTCAACGTTTCCTCAACCTCCCGGTCCCCCCCAGCCGAGGCCTGGGATATGGGCTTGCAGGCTGGTTCAGTAGGTTCCAACTCAAGAAGCAGAAGTGAATGCTTCTGTTTCCTATCCTTTCAGAAAGGGGGTAGATATCTGAGGCTATTTTGTATGCACAAAGCCATGTATGGCACAAGGAGGCCAGAGGCAGTCAGAGGGACCTGGGCGGGCCTGAGCCTGGAGCCCGGTACCTGTTCAGGAGCCCTTAGTGGGTGCAGATGGTGGACGTCCCCATCCACCTCCAGCCCCATCCTCTTCTTTCCCACCTATTTCACTGCACAGGGCCCCAGACCATTGTTCAGTCTCTTCACTGAAAGCTGAGCACCCAGTGGCAGAGGCCAAAGCCTGCAACTGTGTGTGCCTGAGATTAAGACTTTTATCTGATCTTCGGCAACTTGCAGAGGAAATCCTGTTCCAGAGCTCAGAGTGAGAGGTTGCCAGCAGTTCTTCCCTCCCACCTGCGAGATAAATCAGGACACCTGAAATGCTAATATGGGCTCATTGTTTATAAATATAATCATCTCACTTCCTGTAATGCCATTAGTCCCTCCTTCTGCCTTTTTTCTTTTAGAAAGGGCATAACCAAGTCTCTTGGCAGAGCCTGGCCGGGTGTCCTTAGCGTCCTCATCTGCTGAGCAGGCCAGCGGTAGAGACTCTCCGCAGATGGAACTCCACTGCGACCCCGCCTTTAGGACAAGATTCATGTGGAGCGGGGCAGCTGGGTGGGTTAAGTCAGTGGGTTTAGCCTCTGCCTTCAGCTCAGGTCATGGTCTCAGGGTCCTAGGATCAAGCCCCACATTGAGCTCTCTGCTCAGCAGGGAGCCTGCTTCCCCCCTCTCTCTGCCTGCCTCCCTGCCTACTTGTTATCTCTCTCTCTCTCTCTGTCAAATAAATAAATAAAATCCTTAAAAAAAAAAAAAAGGATTCACACGGAGAACCATCAAGTTCTTCAGGAACCGAGACAGGCACGGGTCCCTCTATCACCCATGTGAAGGCTCAGTGTGGGTCTCACCTCCTTGAACCAGAGAACCCCAGGCAGAAGGGCACATTTTCAGGTGGTTGGAGTCGAGGTTGTGGAGAGCTGTGGGTTCCTTTCATTTCCCTCACTCCACCTCCGAGCCAGAGGGCTAGCTGACGGAGGTTGATTTGTAGCTGACAGATGGTTTATGAGATCCTGCCCGGTGATGGGAGTACCGCAGGTCTCTCCTCTTCAGGAAAAGTGGGTGATGCCCCCTAGTGTGAATTGGGGAGGGGAAAGAAGATACTCCTTGTAACTCAAGGAGGGAATCCCCAAGACAGAATTTGCTGGAGGATCTGCCCTGACTCTGTTCCTTCTCCCACTACTCCTATCATTTCCTTCACTGCCCAGCAGGAGTGGATCTGCTGATCGCCTCGCCCCCCTGCACCCCGCCAAGTCTGCCCAGAGCTGTGCTGGGTGACTGCGGGCAATACACCAGAAAGAAAAGGCATAGAAGTTGCCTGAGGGACCTCAGACTTGCAGGGGCCACAGGAATCATAGAGGTGATGATGTGAGAATCATGCAACAGCCATCAACTTACAGGAGAACCACCGAGAAGCAGGCAGGAAGGGGAAGTCCGCTTCTAGATCTGACACCGTTGAGAAGTATGACCTCAGTACTCTCACCTGGGCAGCAAGGGTGCTCCTAGACAGTTCCTCAGATCTTTCTGGAAATGGCATTCCATGAGTCTGTGGCAGCCCCTGCCAGATGACAAGCCACTAAGGATGAAGTCAGACTCTGTTGCCACCTCACAGGAAACTGGGGGTGGGGGGGGGCACTGCCTCCTTTGTTCCCTGGCACCCATGGGGTGGGGGTGGGGCAAACCGTGGCCACTTGCAGGGAAGAGCGAGTCCCTGGTGCTCCTGGCTCCCTGCGTGGCCTCCTCTGATTCCTCTTCCTGCAGAGCCGCTCTGCTGATGGCCCACCCACTGGATGGAGCCCCTTTTTTGTTTTGTTTTGTTTCAGCTTGTGAGGAAAATGAACTTGCTAGTCAGTATGGAACCGTCCTGAGGGGAAGTGGGTGCAAGGAGGGAACCTTTACTTCTGCCCCATGCAGGCCAGAAAAGACAGCGGGAATGCTGCTTCTCTGCCCCTTCAGCTCAGCACTCTTCTCCTCCACAAACAAGCAGGGAGCCTAAGGAGGCCAGGCGGGAGGTCAGGTGCCTATCCTGCCCCGAGCTGGCCACGGCCAGCCCTGGTGTCGCCAAGGGGAGCCAGAGCTCCCGGCATCCCTCTCTCCCCAGCTGCACATGCAGTGACCTCCCAGGGGGATCTAGAAGTCCACCCTGGTGGGCGTATTAACATCATGGAAATAGGGAACCATCACACAAACCCAGAGGGCTGGGTGTTGAACATTCGACCGCACACGTGGTTGGATGCACCTGCTTCTCCAGCAAACGACCGCTACCCGGGACCTATCACGGGGATGTGCCTGACTTCCTCACCCCTTGGAGGCCTGGGACAGGGCCTGACTGCTGACAGGAGCACCTAGGCCTCCAGGTCCCTTATTCTCTGGCCCTTGGAAACTTTGCGCAATTTTCTGTGGCTGCTTTTCAAACCCATCAGCAATACAAAGGACACTACCAGTCACTAGGGATGGAGGAGCTGCTATTTGCCAGGGGCAAAACTGAGCTCCTTGGGTTATGTTTTCTTGTCCAATCGTATCCCCACCATAGCCAGAGGGAGTCTTTCCTTGTCTCCTAGTTCAGGAAGGTGAAGCTTGGGAGGTTACCTAGCGCATAGGCAGCAGAGCTAAGATCTGAACTCAGATTCCAAACTGTGCTCCTTCCAAAGTCTTCCCACTACACAACCTGCCCATTGTTAGTCAACACGATTATTCTTCCTCCTTGAAAATAGATCCAAATGCTATTACCTCAAGGTAGGACCTCAAGTATGGCACAGCTCCTGGGGCCCCCATACAATCAATATCACCCTTTCCAAAGACAAACCACCCTCCCCTCCCCCACAGGACACACTTCCTCTTCCCCTCCTCTACCCGGCCGTTGTCCCTCCCCTCCTTCAACCTCTACTCAGAACTTACTTCCTCCTTGAAGCTTTCTCTCATTAACCCCACCCAGTTTTGATCACTTCACCAACTTTGCTTCTCCTCAAACACTCACAATCAAATTTGCACTAGATTTCGTTTGCCTTATTTTTACAACTGGGGTCCATCTGGGTCTTCTTCTCCCAGCTGTCCCTTGCCCCTCTCTTTTGTACTGTTCCCATGGTGCCTTGCGATGAGGGATGTCCTCAGGGACCTCTTGGGGTGGGCCTCCTTTGTCTCTGTGGGCCTACGAACAGCCTGTTCTTCCCATCCACAGCAGGGTGCAGGGACATTGTCTCAATGATCCGGCCAAATGTCTCAAGCACCCTCTTTGTTCTGGCCTAAGATGGTGTGAGTGCAGAGCTTGGGCAAGAGGTCGGGAGAAAGAGCCTCAGCCAGTTCCACGTCCCTCAGGGAATTCTCCTTTCCAGACCTAACACCCAGTGAAACCTTGGAAGACTTTCTTGTCCAGTCTTGAGGCAGACAAGGACCTGATTCTCTCTAAAAGGGTCTCGGGATTTCTCCTCGCGTCCTTCCTACTCCCCACTCCCTCAGACTGAGTTGTTGGTTGAAACTAGCAACGGAGCAGGAATTTGGGGCTGTGGCTGGGGAGGTATCTTTCTGTTGATCTGAGTGTCTGAAGGATGCGAGTACGTAGGTGAGTAAGAGCGGGAGTTAGCTGGGCGCACCAGTGCTGAGCCTGGAGCTGGGACATCGTTACACAGGTTCCTGTGTGCTTCAGAAGTTCCCCAGTGGACTTGAACTAGAGGGCTGGCTGGATCTTGGGTCTTCTGGGGGAAGATACCAGTAATGTGGTAGTAACAGCTGGTCTGATTTGCATTTGGGAAGCCAAACTGTTTCAGACACCTCAGCTGATGCAGGGAGCCATTCCTCTGAGGGCCCTACTGGCCAGTGAGGGACCCCTCCCTCCTCCCAAACTCCTCTGCTGCCCTGTCCCCTACTTCCTGCGTGCCCCAAATGCCTTGTAATTCCTCTCTGCTCTAAAGACCCGGCTGTGATCATCACACTCCCTTGCTTCTGTCTTCCTGACACGTTCACAGGCATTCCTCCTGCATGGCCTACTGCTTTTAGACTGGCACACAGTTTTCACAAGAAAGGTTTTTGTGGTTTGGGTTTTTTTTTCCTTCATAAGTTTGCAGCTGCTAGTTTTGAAACCACCAGCCCTGGGGCAACTCAGTCAAACAGAGAGCAAGAGAGAAAGAAAAAGAGAGAGATGAAAAGGAAGGATGAAAGATGTCTGTAAATCATGTATTACAAGCAAAAGGTCTGTGTGGCTGCCTTGTCCTTGACTTGCCTTCTCAGCCAGGCTTCTGGGCATCTTGAGGTAGATTTGATGGAGGGTGTCCTTATGTCAGAGCCCCTGGCAGCCTGTGCTCACAGGTGAGGTGTGAGGGGCTGGCACTTTTGGTCATGCTCTGAAGGGGACCCGCCAGCTTCCCACGTCCTGCTTGAAGACGTGCACTCTTAGGGACATACAACCCATGCGTGCTGGGGACAGAGCAGAGGAGATGGGGAGGGAGACCCAGGAGGCCCCTGACTGAGCTTCTGAGTGCTCCATGGGGATCAAGTTCAGGCTCACTTCATGGGTTCCTAGGTGACCCTCGAACAATGTGGAGGCTAGGGGCGCAGAACCCTGCATGGTTGAAAATCCACCTCCAGCTTTCGACTCCCCCCAGACTTAACTACTTAACAGCCTGCTCTTGACCAGAAGCCTCACCAATAACACTGACAGCGATTAGCACCTACTTTGTACATTACATGCATTACACACTGTGTTCTTTCAGTAGAGTCAGCAAGAGAAAAGACAACGTCACGGAGAAAAACCCTCAGGAAGAGAGGACACTTGTGCACTGCTCTACTGGGAGCCATCAGAGTAGAAGTGGCCCTCACGGTTCAAACGCCTATTGCCCAAGAGGCCCCAGTATTTAGCTGAACACAGACTCGAGGCAACAAGAGGAGCCAGACATAAATGAATCCAGAAAAAAACTTTACATTCAGGTCTCCCCCTTGCCCCTCCCACATTCACTGCGTTTGTGGCAGCTAATTATAGTTTTTATCTAAACCACCAGAACACCTAGAGGCACAACCTAGAATCTAGCCCCGAGCAGAGCATGGCGGCCCGTCAGGACAGCAAGCTGTCAGGCTTATTTCGGGTGGCTTTTGTGTATATCCTATTGGCTGGCGTCTGGCCTTGAAACCCATAGCTCTGTGTGGACCCAGATGAAAGCACTTTTGCTGGTAGTCAGAGGGAGAATCGTGGACATATTACTGAGGAAACGAGAAGGGGTTGGTCCTCCAAATCAGGCCTGCTTTGACTTAGAGGGCCGGGACAAACATAGGCTATTGAGAATCTCTGCCTCCATAACCCTTTGCTGGCCCCTTTCCTAGAACCACGAACCCATTCCTGTTTTATAACAGAATTACTTGTGGTTGTGTTTCTCTTCACCCTCCCTCTCTCTCCCTGCTCCTCATCGAGTTTCCTGGGGGTCTCTTGAGGCTTGGGATATGTTCTCTTGGCATGACCTATAAAGCTACTCGGCACAGTGAGTGCCTTGCCAGGAGGAGGTGCTCTACCCAGATGCGTATTCAATGGCATTGAATTGAATATTGGTGGTTATACTGTCTTAGAAAAGCACATACTGACTTTACTGTCACCTGCAACCTAAAATATTACTCTGTACAGCCTGGTCTAAACGTTTTTAATGGGTCAAGTCCTAGTTTCCAGCTTCTCTTCCCTCTCTCCGCGGTCAGTTCCAGATCATTGTAGAAATCAGCTTCACTGTTACCCGCGCCCTGTGAAGCCATCCCCAACGACCTCAGCCCCTCCCAGCAGAGTTAGTTGTTCCTTCAGTTGGTCTCCTAGGACACCTTGTGCGTATCGTGAAAGCACTTTCTGGTTGTTAGCGTGTGAGGGTCTGTATATGCCTGTTTCCCTCAGGAAACTCTGAGTCAGTCAAAGACTGGGACACCGTCTGAGGCATAATTGCCTTCACAGTGCTGGATGCTTCCTAGAAAAATAGGTGCCTAGTAAAGGTCTGATACTAAATTATTGAGAAAAGGAATGGGCTCCATTCATCTCTTCTTTCCAGAGTCTTCCTACACCTGTCCTCTTTCTTTCCTTCTCTCCCACACGTGGCCACCTCCCAACGCTCAACCTGTCTATGGCACTAGGAAGGCAGTCCTTTTATTTCCATTTCTGAAATGTTTATAACCTTGTGTGTAAGTTCTGTAACATCAACCGTAGCCATTCACTGCTCATCATTCTCGTGGCCTCCAACATTTACAAAGATACTGACTCAGATACTCAAAGATGTAGACACCCACGAAGACGAACCTTCCTGGGTCCTAGCCTACTTCCTCCATGAGGACTCCCCTACCAGTCCAAACCCACAGCCATTTTCCTTACGCTGCCCAATCCCTTGGTCGCTTCTCCGTTCTCTTTAATTACTACACTGTTGTTTGGGACTTGTATGCAGTTGTCATGGATATTTTTTTCTCCTGATTCTCTGGAGACTTCCCCACAGTTCACATTCCTGGATACATGATCAGAATATGAAATGAATGACTGTGTTAGACAGTCCGACAGGGACTCTCAGTATCCTGCATCGCTCCGCAGACCCTGGGTTTTCCCAAGGGAACTTCACCTTGATGGACTAGCTGCTGCTGAAGCAATATTCAGGAGCCACATTGAGGACTCTAGTTTCTGTGATGGAATAGGTCTCCAGTAATTTACACATTTTTGACCCACATCGGTTCACTTTATTATGGAAGCCATGCCACTTGGTTTCCTGGTTCAAATATTGATTAAAATTTCTTCTCCCAGCAAAGAAAGCTGTCTCCCCTGGAGCCTGAGCTGGTGCATCCCCACAGAGTTTCCTCCTACCCCAAGGCCACAGATAGGAAAGTGAGTGCTCTGTGTGAAGGCCAACTGCAGGCAAGTAGGTGAGGTGGGGATTTTTTTGATGTCTGCAATCACCAAATTGGTGTCTGCAGTTTTTTCTGCCTCTGGTCTGAACATTATCCTTCTCCTGCACTCCGACCTCAGTGCCTTCCCCTCTGGGGACTGAGCCTCTCAATCAAGCACCCCTTCATAAATTTTCCTCTCCTTCCCCTCCCCCACACATTGTCAAAACCACTGTGCCAGGTTTGCCACAGTCACAGGACCTTGCAAAGAAGCTAAGCTCTTAGAGTAAACATGGTCGCTCAAGTCATGTCGACCAGTGACTTCGGTATGTTGACATGAGGTTCCTAAAGCTCCAAGAAATGAGCTCAGGGTGACTTTTTCAGGAAGATTGGATATTGGTGGTGGAGTCTTGTGGGGGGTGAATCATTCAGAGCCTCCCATGACAGCTACCCAGGACACCTACATCTAAGGCTAGACGTGGGCCTGGTAAAGCTTCTTCCTGCCCCTTCTCTGCTCCCTGGTGACCAGGGATCTTCTGACTCTGAAGCTAGTTGGTGAGGTGTTAGGCTGGAAGGGTAGGTAGGAAAGGAGGTCCCCCCAGTAAATACATGGCCTGAGTCATCTTGCTTGGAATTCAGGGTTTGGAACGTCATTCGGTTCCTTCATTCCTAAAGCTGACCTTCTAGAGAGTTTGGAGCTAGCAAGTTTCAAATTCATTTGCGTCAACATGTTGTTTGGTTAATGCAGCTGAGCATCTAAGCCCATTTTCTTAGAAACAGGAAATCCCAGTGTGCCAAGAGTAAACAGATCCCAGCCCCCAAAGGTTTGAGTTCATTTAGGAACTCCCTGACCACAAGGGTCTGTGGGGCTGTGTGCCTAAGCCAGGCTCGCTCTCCTGCCCACAACTGATCTTGCACAGAGAGATGGTCTCTCTTTAGCTCTGCGGCTGGAAGAGCTGTGAACAGAGCCAAGCTCAAGAGAGACAGGGGGTAGATTAAGGACAGGATCCCAATGTCAAACATAACATAGGAGAGTATCAAGTGTCTCTTATAACTCAGCAGACGTTACTCCTGAGACCCTCCACCCAGACTCTTTGAGTAGAGGTGCTTCCTTTCTATTCTTTGTATCTTTCAGGATAGCAGGGATCTTGTCTATTTTTTGGTTGTTGTTTTTTTGTTGTTGTTGTTGTTGCTTTTTAAGATTTTATTTATTAGAGAGAGAGAGCAAGCAGCAGTAGTGTCAGAGGGAGAGGAAGAGGGAGAAGCAGGCTCCTCGCAGAGCAAGCAAGTAATTGCAGCAGTAGTGTCAGAGGGAGAGGAAGAGGGAGAAGCAGGCTCCTCGCAGAGCAGGGAGCCTGAAGCAGGGCTCAATCCCAGAACCCTGGGAACATGACCTGAGCAGAAGGCAGACGCTTAACTGACTGAGGCACCCAGGCTCTCTGGGATCTTTGCCAATCCTGCTGCTAACTCCAGCACAGTGCCCAGAACAAGAGACACTAAGTACATATTCATGGGATGAATGAATGATGAAATAAGTGGCACCATGGGAGTCAAAGCATTAATGAAAAACTTGGCTGTCCCAGCTTTGCAAGGCATGGTGCAGGGGTGAGGCAATGCTGGGCTAGTCCTGAGGGGCTCCTAGAGGATTCTCATTCACACATTTATCAGCACCCGATGGGGAAGGGCTGATTCTACCAAAGTTGCCAGGAGTTTCCAACTTCTTGAGGTTAGCTGAGTGAGCTCAGGTTGGTGGGGTCTGGAGGAGAAGAAAATCATTGGCTGGGGGGAGGGCAGGGGGTAGCCAGAGGGGCCCCCACTGCTGAGGTCCCATTCCCTGGCCAGACAAAGTGCCTGCAGAAAGCTACCTTCCCAACCTCTGCCACACACCGAGAAGGCGAAAGGGCCTGGCCTCTTGCTGACAAGGAGCCTGCTGACCCTATTACTGTGAGGGGCAAGGGAGAGGGCAGGCAGCTGCCCCAGACGCTGGGCTCGCTGAGCAGTAACTGGAGAGTCTGACAACGGAAGAAAAGAGGCAACTCTTCTATTATTAGTAGTTGCTTTCCACGTATGTGTAAGTCAAACAGCCTATGCAAAAAGAGGCCTCGTGGCAGCAGGAAACTCAGAGTTGTGGGTGTCTTTGTGCTATCAGATCAGGTCCTGGGTTTGCCTGTAATCCGGTCTCCGCGGGCTTCCATGGGGCGGGGCCGGGGAGGTGAGCTAAGGCTGGCCCCGCCCCCCGGGCCTCTGACTTTATGACTCAAGGGGGACTCTGTGACTTTTTTAACATCTCCTTTTCAGCATTTCATGTGGCTTTCTTTCTAAAGGCTGTAAAGAATATTTTATTGAAATAAAAAGGAGAGAAATCTAGCCCTGTTACAAAATGCCATCCCAGGCCCAGAAACTAGGAGAGAACCAAAGTGACGTAGACTTAAAGCCCAGCACTTAGCACACTTGTAGTGATTTACTGTATATCCATTAGAAGTAGGGGTGTAGAATAAGAATAATAATACAGGAAATATCCATAATTTAGTAATAAGAAAATAAGAGGAGGTTGCAAAACAATGTGATTCTGGTTATATAAAAATAAGACATGTATGGGGGCACTTGGGTGGCTTAGTGGGTTCATCTGCCTTCGGCTCAGGTCATGATCACAGAGTCCTGGGATTGAGCCGGGCATCAGGCTCCGTGCTCAGTGGGGAGTCTGCTTCTCCCTCTGCCCCTACCCTTGCTCATGCTCTCTCTTTCTCTCAAATAAATAAATAAAAATATTTTTAAAAAATAAGGCATATATATCTATATATTTACATTAAAGAGACTGGAAGGAAACATATCAATGCTTTAACAGGTTGCTTTCTGGGTTGTGGGACAATGGGTGCTCTTACATTTTTCTTTTGTGATTTTTCTCTATTTTCCCCATTGTATACAAAACTGATGTATTATTTTGGAAATCATCATGTTAAGAAAAATACTTTAAGAAGACACAAGGTATTTAACAAGCAAAAGAACATTTTAAGCCACAGCACGGAAGAGGAAAGAAGTAAGGGTATCTGCGGTGTCACGTGAGGGGAGCCTACTCTCTCACCGTTGGGTGGATGTTGATGGACCGTCCCTCCCGTCCCTGGATCTCTGTTTCTCTTTCTCATCTCTACACAGCTCTGCTCCTTCCAACCCATCACTGTATGCTGTTCCCACAGCACCTTCCTTCCCTGTGGACCTGTCTGCCTGGCATTCCTTTTGGCTTGTTTGAGAAAAGCAAGAGAGGTTCTGGAAGGAAAAGCGGCTGTGATGAACATTGCTTAGCATCCCAAGTCCAGGGTGAGTCTCACCGGTCCCTGGAGAGCGCCTGAGATCTGTCCCATTCCATAGAGCTCATGCTATCTGCCTCCCCACCCCCGAGACCTCACTGCCTTGGCATAAAGCATCATTTGACATATATTAGGAAGATATCGGCGACTCTCAAGTGTGCAGCTATCAGAAACTGGCTACTTTCGTCTCCCCAGGAGAGGTTATTTAAGTTGGAAGTAAATCATATATATACACACACACGTGTACATTGTGGAGATGTACACAGAGATCCATGTATACACACATATATACAGAGATGCCTATATCATACACATACTTGTGGGGGGGGGCAGATCAAGCACACACACACACACCCAATTCTGTCCTCATGGCATTAGGAAATGGTATATTTTCTTCATCTAACTGATGAGGAAACCTAGAGTCTAAGAGGTTAAGTTACAAGGCCAGAAGTGGCAGAGCTAGAATTCGAACCCAGTTCTGCCTGTCTTCAAAGCTCCTAGCCAGCGTGCCACTCCCCCTCTTGCATGGCTGTCCCCGCAGCCTGCTGTGGTGGCGGTACGTCCCACAGCTCCATGATGACTGGGTTCAACCTGGCCTCTAGCACAGCCATGACAGAATTTGTGGAAATGTTCACCACAGCTCTTTACTTCCAGGTTCTGAGATCAGAAACGGAAGTTTCAAAATACCGAAAGTTCGTTTATGTTGAACATACTGCTTCGGCTAAAAGCAGGAAGTCCAAGAAAGCCTGATCTCATGAGATTTTTCAGCCCAATTTGGATCGACATCTGCACTTCTGGATTTTCCACTGTGTCCGAGCAACCTCAGCTGCTCTGCAGCTTCTCCCCTTTCACGGACCCTCCACGTCCCGCGTGCGGTACAGATAAGTAACAGTCTGTTGCTACTAAGATGTGTGCAGTGATTGGCCAGTTGCAAGGTGGTGAGCTGGGTTAGTCAGCTTGAAATTTGAAAAATATGCAAGGTTCTTTTTATAAAGTTAAAAAGAAAAAACTAAACAAAAGCTCTAAACAATAAGTCATCCAAATAATGGCTTCTGTTCTTGTCTCCAGGTGCAGGAAATAAATGGAAAGGAATCTTGCCCCCTCCTCCTTCCCATGGACCTGGCCTCCCCCCAGTTACACTCCAGCCAGGCTGGAAAAGGAAGGGGAAGCGACGGTGCTGAGAAGTGGCTTTGCCTGGCCGGCTTTGGGGGAGCCTCTGGAGGCTGGGGAGGATCGTCTCTGTATCCCAGATCGCATGGGGAGTACGTCCCTCGTGTTGCACATGAGAAATCGGAGACTAGGAAAGTGACATGATTTGCTCAGAGTCACACATCCCGTTGAGGGCGGGAGCTGGGATTAGAACTCCAGTCTACTCTAGCAGGCTCCTCTTGTCCCCATCTTAATAGCTGGCCTGCCTGCATTTCAGCTTTCACATGACTTAATAGATGTCATAGCATTTTTAAACTGGGGATGCCATTATCTATGAGGCTTCCCGTTCAGAGGCTCCCAAGAACAGTCCCCTGCCCCCCACCAAATGGACACCACCTTAGATACCCCGTGGGAACATTGGAGGGCTTCCGGAAAGCAAGAGTCCTCCGTGCATGGTCGTGTGGGCTCCTCCACTCCCAGGCTGGAGGGCATTTTCTTGAAGCATGACTTTGACCCATCCACACCCAGCTGAAACCGTCCAGGAGAGGTAGCAGATGGCCTCTTAGGGCCACGTCCTCTTCAGCTTGAGGGGCGCAGGCACACAGGGAGTGACTGTCTTGCCTTGCAAACCCTTGAAACTGGGTGCATGACATGTGGAGCAGCTATGTGGCCTTGAGTAAATTACTTAACATCTCTGGGCCCCAGTTCCCTCATCACAAGATGGGTAATTGCAATATATACCTCACGGGTTGCTGTGGGAACTAAAGGGGAGACCCGTGGATGTGGGCTTTTCCCACCCTCCCCCGCAGTCCCACACCACCCTCTGGGATCAACCCTGGGGACCTAAATGTCTGGGGCCCCGGTAGAACTGCCAGAACCTGGAAGAAGTCTCCAGGTCCGCAGTATCCCTTCCTCTGCAGGGATTTCTGACCCTTAGCAATCACTGAATAAAGGCTACCTGACAGCAAAACCTTAAGGAGTCCGTTTCCTCTTCGAGGGTGCCTTCTGGGAATTTCCTCCCTCCTCACACAGGCCCTGCACAGTTTCCTCAGCCACATCACAGGTGCATGTGGGACTGGGACCGGGGACTCTGGTTTGGGGTGCACTTGGAGCCGGGGTGAAGAGGGTAATGTCCCCCATCGCTCGAAGTGGCGGCAGGAGGAAACAGGGCCTTTCATGTGGCAGGCTCGGGCATTCTCCCCAGAGCGGTCCGTTCCCCGGAAGCCAAGCCGATGGGCAGAGGCCCAGGCCGCCGCGCTGCTTCCTCCCCACCTTGGAAAATTACACAGAGGGCCGCTGTGCCCACTGGCTGCCGGGCAGATGCCTGCTGCTTTCTGAAACGATCCTACCTCCTTAGAATGAAAAACAACAACGGGCCATGCCCACAGTGACGAGCTTGCCCTTTCCTCTTCCTCCTCCCTGCCCTGGAAAAAGTACAGGATCTGTAAACAAGTCATTAGATTCGAGATCCTGCCCAATTTAGACTCTTTGTCTCAGTTTTCTCCAGAGTAAACTCGTGGTCACACCCACCCAAACCAAGCAAAGCCCAGAAGGAATGCAGAGCCCTGTGGCCAGGCTAACCACAGCTGACCCCACGATGCCCAGGGCTCCGCGCTCCGGGTACTGGGAGGGGCCCGCAGAGCTCCCAGAGAGCTCTGGCTCCAGCGGGAGAAGAGCAGTGCCCTCGGATGGGCACACAGCTCAGATCTCCATCTCTGGGTTCAATTCCCCAAAGCGGTTTGAATTTTGCAAATGCCTCCTCAAACTATAGAGAATCCCAAATCCACCTCCTTTGAAGTCTGGCAGGAAAAAAACTCCCAAGATCAGCTTCTCTTTTATTCCTGTACTTCCCGTACAGGCAGGCTTCTAGAAAACAGAGGTTGGAGAAAATGAAAGTCAATGCCAAATACTAACCAGACAGAAGACTAACTGCTTTTCCCCACGGTCCCCCACCCCCAGCTCTGGCATTATGGGCTGGGGAACTGGGCCCCTCTCCTGCCGCTGAAGATCTGTTTATTTTGCACTCCATAAAGGGAAACCAGGCCCTTTTCTGACATTTTGGCTTGGAGGGGGTGGGGTGAAAAAGAGGTCCAGAATTTAAACTCAAAACCAGATCAACTTCTCAAAATCTCCTGGTGCTTTTGCTGTGATTCTTCAATGGACCACATTGTGTGAATCGGGCTTTTAACTCTCCCAGCCCATGATGCCTCCATCTCCAACCCCTGCGAATGCCATAAACTGCAATGACCCCTTCTTGACTTCCAACCACGCCAGAGCGCCCCAGATGAAATTAGGGACAGACGTGCTCACAAGCCGCTTGGCAGCTTCCCCCATCCCACTACCAGCTTTGCTCTGCCTCTCTTGCCGGCCAGCAGGGAAATCTGCGTCTCTCTGCCTGAAACCCCGTTCTCCTGAGTGGGCTGGTGGCTTCCTTTAAACAATGAAACAGGGAATTTCCTTTGTTCTGGAAATGTTCCGCTTGTCATCCATGTTATCCTTATCAGCGGACCACAATGCAGCCAGGAGAGGCCCGGTGTGCTCTGGACCCGTGGGGTATCATTGCAAAATGTTTTCTTCACTTTTTCCTCTGCCTTGAATTCAAAGCATGACCTCTACGAGTGGAATTCAATCAGGTCAGCTCCCCAATTCCCCAGCGGGGAAATAAAAGTAGCACAGGCAAAGTCTATTTTTTCGATCTCAAGAAGGTAGAAAAGTGTTGTTTTCTGTCTTTCACATCCAAGTTAATGAGACGGGATGGAGGGGGCAGGGGAGGTAATAAGAGGTCCCTTGAACATTGTTTAAGATCTCAGGAAATAAAACAGTGCCTGGATCCTGACTTCTCTCAACACTGACAGAAGATTCTCTCTAGAACGTGTTGGCATCTGCGCATCAGTCTTGTGTGGTGATGCTGGCTACAGTGAATGCGATTCATTTTCTATTTGCACAAGTTGGAAGCTCAGCTGTGGTTTTTTTTTTTTTTTCCCCTCCCCCTTTAAACAACAGGAGAGCAATACAGTTAGGAAAAGGGGTAGAGAGGCATGTGGAAACACCAGAAGGCCAGAGGAATTGCAAAAATAAACTTCTGCTAATGTTAACACTCTTGTATTCCAAGGCAGGCGTAATTAATTGTATATGTTTAGTCACTTAGCAACCCCGAGCTCTTATTCTGAAAAGCTCAAAATATTTCACATATGTAGTGAGCAAAGTCTTTGGGATCAGACAGACCCTACTAACAAATGACTTGAGTTTTCTATGCCTTAGTTCCTTCTCAATGGTAAAGCATGTCTAATAATAGATGTATTCCACGGGCTACAGTGGGAAGGAAGTGCTAAAATGCATTTAAATGCTCAGGACAGCTCAGGACAGTGAGTTTATCACTCACTACTCAATAAATGTGATTATAGTTACTGTCATTATTACTATCGACATCACAGTGAGCTCCTACCAATGGTTGTTTTGAAGTAAGGATGAGGCCAAGGGCACAGTAATTCCAGAAAAGATCTTGAAAGCCAATCCTGGTTCTTCATCAGAGATGAGACGTCTCTGACATTCTAGCAAATGCCTGATATAGATAATAGGCCTCCTCAGTAGGCGTTTTGTTGTGTTTTTTAATTTTGCAAAAGACTTTCGCGGCCATCTTTATCACAACATCCTTTTGAGGTGAAATTATCACTGGCAGAATCTCCCCGTTCTGCCGTTGAGGAAATCGAAGCGTGGGGAGACCCAGGCCCTTGCTGAAGGACAGACAGCAAGCGCTTGGTATCAAAGCTGGTGAGCATGGTTTCCAGAGATCTGTCTGCCAAAGAGCCACCCAGCTTTGCAGGGGTGGAGTTACAAAGGCTGACACTAAGCTGATTCCCCCAACTGGAGTTCTCAGAAGTGGAAGTCAACCTTCCAGAATTGTCAGGCCCTTGACCTTTCTGGACATGCTGTACATTAAACATACATCAGCTGGTACATGTATGTTCCATGCACTCAGTAAAATGCTGGCCCAGTAATGCCTCCAGGGGGTCATTGTCCTCTCACAATATTCTTTATTACACTTTACTCGCCTTGACTGCAGAGGAACGTGGCTCAGAAAATGGCTCATGGACACACAGATAATGGCTGGAGGGAGCATGGACAGAGAGACGGAGCTGGGTAGGAGAGCGGCCCCTTAATTCATTCGCTCATTCTGCAGACTTACTGGGGACCTGTTTCATGCTTGCTCCTTCTTATCATTCATGGTTCAGCCTCAATGTCACTTCCTTAGGGAAACCTTTGACCTCTGAGACCAGGCCAGGTCCCAGTATTATACTTTCCTGATGTACCCTGCACTTCCCTTTTCACTCTTTGCACTTTTAACAAGTGGCTCAGTATCTGTCTTCCCACCTTTGCTGTAATGCGGCCTGGCAGCAGCCCTGCCTGTCTTTTTCTACGCCAGTATCCCAGTGCCTTGCATAGAGATGGTGCTCAGTAAATGCATGAAGCCGTGCCAGGTGTGGAGTCTCAAAGGAAAACCAGCAGAGAGTCTGCCCTCAAGGAGCTTGTGCAGACATGAAAAACCCACACTTGGATGCATATTAAAACCATGTAACAGGAGTAACTCAGTTAGCATGATCACAGGATTGTATTCTACGCACACTTCCTCGTCTCATTCCAGATAAAATCTGAAAAGAACAAAAGGGGAAGTTTTCAAACTGAAGAGACATTCTTCTGAAAATGCAGGAACCACAGAAATATCGAGCTAATGACAGATTCTACTTAATTGGGATGAGACTATTAAGGATTCTAATTGGGCATTCCCTTGGGTCTGGGGATTGATCTGTGTTTTATCCTTTCCAGAGGGCAGGTGGGAGTGGGAGCCGACCACAGTGGTCCATCTCTCCTAAGACCATTCTGTCATGTCGCGCTCAGAGAACTCTGCCTCATGTTCTAGATGGCACCCATCCATCTTGGTTTTAAACAATTCGACTCAGAAATGTATGCCACAAAATCAGTGATGGACACAGGACTGACCTTCACAGTGATGCCAACCTTGAAGTCTTCCTACGTGAACACCACCGTCTATCTGCTCATTAGGTCTCCTTTGGAGAAAGACTAAGGTGTTTATTCCTTGTGTTAAATACAAAGCCACATCAGGTATAGCATGTCATTTCTATTATCCATGAGGCCACAGAAAAAAGAGAGAACTTGCTTCATGTCTCAGAGGTAGCGGGCACTTGGATCTTGGTAACCAAGAGTACCATGGAACAGTCCAAATCTAGGGATTACCACCAGAGGGAAGTTGGGGTTCAAAGATCAACACTCTAGTGAGTTATTTGTTCAATGAAGTTGGTTTGTACATATTTATACTTAAGGGGAAATCTTCCTACAACAAATTATAGGGATCTGGAAACTAGAGAAGCCAACCATCTGTTAATAGGATGGAGTCCCACGTAACAGAAAACCATATACTCACAGCAGCACAAAGGATTAGAACTGAAAATGACCTTCAAAGTAATTTAGCACAATGGCGGTATTTTAAAATGAGGGAAACGAAATCACCATGTTGTGCAGGATTCTCTTGGGCTCAGACCATTTTTCATTGAAAGGGTATATACAAAAAGCCCATACCTTTCTTTGACAAGTGCAAAATACATTTAATCACAATTTGTGAATATCCCTGTGATAAATTCCAAATGCCTCCACTTTATCGAAAGGAAAAGAAAACATTATATTCTTAAAGATCGCACAGGAAGAAGCCAGGAGACTACAGGGTAACCTTACTTGCTACTCCAGGCCAACACGGATAGTATCTGGACGTTTACAAGACTGATCAATGCTGATCATGAGGAGTTAGTGGAAGCCCTGTTCTCCATGTGAACAACACATCACTGGCTCAATAAAAATAATCCAGGTAAATATATCCTCTGACTGAGTTCAAATTTTAAGATGCTTCTGATCTGAATTATATAGACTTGTACTGTCTGATAGGGAGTCACTAGCTGCATGTGGCCATTTAAATTCAGGTTAAGCAAAGTCAACTGCAATGAAATTGAAAATTTAATCCCTTGTTGCACAGCACAAGTGTTCAGGAGCTACCTGAATCCCGGGCTAGTGGCTGTCATATTGGACAGTGCAAAACAGGGCATTCTTCCTTCACAGGCAATCCTACTGGAAAAGTCCAATAAAAATGGGTCTCTACATCTGCCATTCTCCTCTGCCTTTGAGATAAGGCTAAGGAAGATGAGAACCATTGGTGACAGTTCCCAAATCCCTCATCCTAAAACCTGTGCAAGAGCCGTATCTGTCATGAAGTTTCCTATGCATCAGTACTCTGGAAAGAGATGTTTGCCCCTTCCGCAGCTGCAAATACAGCTCCCTTCTACCCAAATTGAATTTAAAACCAGAAATTTAGAATTACTTGGAAAAGATTTGACATTAGCTCTTCCCAAATGTGTAAATGTTTATGTAAGACATAGGACATAGTTAAGACAACTGCAATGTGAGTTTGTTGAGAACCATGATATGATCCAATCTTGCAGAGCTAGACACCACTGTTAAGCAAAATGTGTTTCATGTAAGGTGCCATTTATTTCTGTTGTATGAGATGTTCTTCATAATTTGAAATACATATCTGAGATGATCTCTCATCTCTTTACCTTCATGCTATGGCTTTGGTCTAGAAAACACAGACTTCCCCTTGAGTACAACATCAAGATCTTGGTGATCATTTGTTTTTATGGGCAAAGAAACAAGACTGATCTTAGCTAAACTGTGGTTCCTAAAGAACTACAGATCACTATCTGAGCAACTCAGTGTCCAGCACCACGGACTGTGAAATCCCAGTTCTGTTAACCAGGAAAAAAACTAGCATATAATTCAACATATTCAGAGGAAAGATATAAGGAACAGCTCTTAATCTCAATCCTAAATGTTCAGATGAGCACTTTAAGATGAACGGTCAACTTCATTTTCCCTTCTTTATGTCATTATGTAGCTACTTCAGTGAGGGTTGAATATGGACAAATGTTCTTCCTTTTCACGTCTGGTCTCATAATCCTATTTGGTCACATGGTATAGCCTGGAAGGCAGAGATACAACCTTTCTGAAAATATTGATGATGCACAATGAGAATAAAGACTAAGTCTGCTTTGTCTAATCTCATGTGGCAAAAGAGCCGGGATTATTCCCGACTTCAACACTAACAGAGGGCTATTGTCGGGACAAATTACCTTCATTCTGTTGGCCCTTCCCTCATGCTTAAATTGCTGAAGCTTATTAGTGGCTCCAACCCGTAAGGCAGTCCAACATGACCCCAACGAATTCAGAGCCCTTGATTGAAGGAGTTGAGTTCTCTGATTCCTGCCAGTTTGAAAAACTCTGCTTTCTGGAAGGAGATGGTAAAGTGGCACATACGGAAAGACCCAAGTGTTAGCTCCACTCTGAATGAACCGAGTTCAGGCCTGGCCCTGACTTCCTGCACTCTAGACCACAAGGACACAAAGACATGAGAGGAGGGGGCACAGGTGAATCAATCAGGAGAGCCAGTGGGGGCTCTGGCTAGCTGGGTGAGCATTTTATGACTGTTCCCAAGGGAATGTTGTAAAAGATAATGTGTTTCATATTCCGGGAGGACTCTTGACTCTTTAAAACCTAAAAAAACCACCCAACTCCCCCAAGCCACACCCCCTCAAAAAAAAAAAAAAAAAAAAAAAAAAACTCTGAGCATAGGTTGGACAGGAGAATTTTGTTTCTCTGGTATTTTCAGTGTGACACACTCTCTTTATCAGCAGCACAAGGCTGGAATTCCTGAGGCTGCACTCATATCCTGAATTCAGTTTTTACGTAAAACCTCCATTGATTGGGATGGGAGTTTCATGAGTCTAACAATGGCCGGATACGAGGGAGGGAAAGGAGGAATATGTGGTGTTCAGTCCTGTACTGATGCATTCAGAGGGAAGAGTGTCTTTATAGGCAACAAGATAGGAATAAGTAGCTACTTGGTAAAATTAACCAACTGCAAGTTAAGTCTTAGGAATCATTAAAGGCAGAAAAGAGCGACCCCATAGATTCAATTTAAGCAAACTTTATCATTTGTTAAGTTCAAACACTGATTTGGTTGAGAATAACAGCAAAGGTAATCCCAATTAGCATTTACACAGTGTTTTGCAATTATGAAGTGCTTTTATTCCTGTACTTCTTTCGATTCTTACAATTAGACAGTATGGCAGCTGGAAAACAATATTATTTATTATTATTATCATTAGTATTCCTGTTTTACAACTAGGAAATGAGAAGACTAGAAAAGTTAATAACTGGCCGAAGATCACACTAATAAGTAGGTTTAAATCTAGATTTTCACACTTCAAGTGGCACATGGCTTTCATGGAAACATTCTGCCACTGTCCTAATGGTTTACAAAACCCTCCAGCATCTCACTGCTGGCCTTCACAAGATTTTTGTGTCCCCCTTCTTTGGCAAGAAGCACCATACAGCACAAAAGCATTCCCACATCACATTGTATGAGCACAAAATTGTATTTTGTAACTCAGGCTGACTGAATACAATTAACCAGCCCCTGACAATAGAGTAAAAAGTTCAAATAAGGCCCCAGAAATGAACATGTTGCGTGATTTATAATTGACAAGAACAACCATATAATGAGCCACCCAATAGTCAAACTGTAGCAATTAATTAATGCTTTCTTCGAGAAATTCAAAGTAACTCATCACTCCAGACTTTTTTTTTTAAACCAAATCCATGGGAGAAGAGGGTTACTGCTAGTAGTTTTAATCCTTTCGGGTGGATGGAGAAGCTGAGGTTAAGAAAGGGAGAGTCACTTGCCCAAAGTCATCCAGCCAGCCAAAGACCTAACCAGGACCAGACTGAAATTACCCAATCCTGGTGCCCACTTTGGCCCTTCAGACGGACTGATGCATGGGTAGACTAGAGGGCCCCTTGCCCAGGGAGCACAGGTCTGCTCCGTCAGACACTTCCGCCTTTAGTGCAGGGGTGTACACAGATAAGCTCATCATCAAAGCTTATTAATGTCTATGAGGAAAGGGGTAGAGAACAAGGCTTGCTGTTGTGAGAACACTAACCCCCTCTAATCAGAAGGGGGCTGTAAGCAACATGAGCATCTGGAAACTGCCACTCCACCTGCTGTACCTGCCACAAGACAGACCTGTCAACCAACAGCTTGTCCATGCTGACTGGCTGCATTAATTAGGAAGGACTCATGTATCTCATGCAATGTTCCCCTTTACCCTTCTAGAAGACCTGAGCTCAGAGCCAACCCTTTCTCCTTCAGTGATGGGCCCACCTTCAGTGATACCCCTTCTTTTTCCACAGGAGTTCACCTTCACTGAGGCATCAGTCTCCCCTTGGAAATGTGCATGGTTTTGGCACACTAGTTAAATATTCTCTCCTGTTTCCAATTATTTTTTTAACAATTAAGCATGCAAATGTCTGAGCAAAATTTATTAAACTTCTGTGGGCTTTAAGAAGGGAAAAGAAAAGATGAACCAACATGAATCTGAATCATCAAAGAGCTCTTACAAAACCAGCATTTTGAGCCTTTAATTGGAAGTGAATCAGAAACAGGCGTGTGAAATTTCCCATGAAATGTACACAGGGTTTAAAATCAAGGAGAAAAAAAGGTGCTCTGGGCAGAGAAGAGCCGGGGCCATATCCACTCCAAAGTGATGGGAAGAATTGGTTAATTCTGATAAATTCCAAACCCAGTCCCATTGCCTGACCCTGGCTCGTCTATAAGACTTTCTGGGGTGAACTCTAAGAAGGCAGCGAGGATGACCATGGTACCGCTTTATCACATGACAGACCCAGTAGGGATACAGAGATCCACCGATCTCCAGAAGGAAAGGCTCAGAGGCTCTAGTGGCCAGAGCAGCACAGGTGCAGCTGTAGAAGCCTTCGCAGAGGCACCCTGGAAAAGTCTCCTCATGCCAGTTTTCCTGAAATGACATTGCCAGAGAAGTAGTCTGTTCTTTCTCCCTCCCTTTTCTAGAAAAAGTGCAGAAAATACAGGTATCCCTCAAGTTCTTGACCTCTGGGGAAGTGCTATGTTGCACCAAATACCCTATTTGAGAAAGGTTACCTCTGCCCTCTGGCCCAATATGCTCTTACTGAGGAGAAGTCCAAGGTCTGCACAAGGCTCTCTACAGATGGGATTATCAAGGCTGGGGTTGCTGTCTGAGATAAGCCATGGATCTGTGTTCTAGGATTCCTCACCGGTCATGGACCTGGTACAGAGCTCGTGGCAGAGTCCAGTGCCAGGAAAAGAGAGCCCTCCTGCTCGCACATGAGGGTGCCGTGCCTCCCTTCCCTTTGGCATTGCCAAAGCAGATGATGTGAGTCTTAGCACCCCAGTCGTGCCCAAAACCATGCTCACACCCTCCCCTCATGCCATCTAGTTTCCGAAGTCACTTTTCCTCTTTGAAATACCCTTTCAATGTCTTTTCATCCAGAGAGGCTTACATTGAGGACCGTGGTGGGCGATATCAGTGTGAATTACAACAGTGGATTAACCCTCTCCTCTCAGAAATATCTTGCTTGCCTCGGGAGGTAATTTCAGTTTCAATATGATTTCCATTTCAAATCAGTGATCTTTGTTTGAAAAAAAAAAAAAAAGAGTGAAAGAAAGGTCACTAGTAACATTTGGGTGGCTGCATGGTTACTTAGCTATCTAGCTGGTATCTATGGAAAATGCCATCTTCAGTTCCCCAGGAGTATTATACAGTTTTAAGGAAATAAGAAAGCATGAATTCATGAAGTCTTGATAACTTTGCTCCTGGAAACACTCTTATTGCAAATGTGTTGCTTGGGCCCAGGAATACCCAAGTTCTGCTCTGAGTAGCTTTTGCCTGGTTCTCATCTTCAGATGCATCCCAACCTGAAACCTGAAATCTCTCCTGTGCACTGGCCTGTTATCTTCTTTTTTTTTTTTTTTAAAGATTTTATTTATTTATTTGACAGAGATAGATCACAAGTAGGCAGAGGAGCAGGCAGAGAGAGAGAGAGGGAAGCAGGCTCACTGCTGAGCAGAGAGCCAGATGCGGGACTCAATCTCAGGACCCTGAGATCATGACCTGAGCCGAAGGCAGCAGCTTAACCCACTGAGCCACCCAGGTGCCCCCTGTTATTTTCTAAGAGTGCTGGGGCATACTATCATTTGACAACTTGCGATATTTGCCCTCGGCCATAAAGGGGCTACAGAGAACTTCCTTAGCCCCGTCCCTTTTTCTCCGGGTTATGCCTAAAGGGTTTTCAGAAATAATGCGCAGGCCAAGTGATAAGGGGTGATATGGCATCATCCAGGCAAGAGAGGAAAGCAACGCCTTTATCCCAATTTCTGGAATTTCTTCTTCAACTGAGGTCAATAACCCTTTGGATAGCCTTCAAAGCTTCTTATAGGCAGGTTTCTGGAGCTAGAACTTTGAGTATTGCTGGAATAAGATCTCTAAAGAAGAGAGTTCCTTTGTTGGCCTGTGGGGCTGAGTTAGGGTAACAAAAGAGTAAACCCTCAATATAGAGGTGATCTAGGTAACTCTTGAAAGCATGCCTGTGTGTGTGGGGCTGGGGGGTGCTCGTGGGGTGTTAGTGAGGAGAATGGGCTCAATCTTCCCCTTTGAATGAAATCAAACTACCACTAGGATGAGTTCAAGGGGCTCGTTGACCCCCAATAATTGCATGTGGGGTCCATCGTGATAGTGTGCGGCACGTTGTGGAAAACTGCGAAGGCAGGTCCTCGGCCCCTATGCCCTGAGAGTGAACATTTTTAAAATAATAGCTTCTTCGGTACTAAATTATGTTTGGTCCCAAGTATCCTTGGAGCTCTGGTTTTCTTTGTTCTGCCAAAGGAAAAAGGAAATAAATCAGGAAGCTGGGCCAGTCCACAGGAAGTCTCACTCAGGCTGATAAAGGCACCCATGTGAGCTCGCCGTGGAAGCAGTTATAAGTCAATCAGCCTTGAAATAACAAGAAAGACTATTCAGGAGAAACTGGAGTTCCACTCAGCTTTTCTCAGTGGTTTCCTTTTAACCCTGCAAAACATTCCCTTCTTTGTGTTTTGTGTAAGCTCCCAATCTGGGTTGGTGTGTTTTTAAGCATGTGTAGTGTATGTGTGGCATCTGTGTGTGTGTGTGTGTGTATGAGGACAAGAGAGAAAAGGGGGAGGTGGTAGAGGAGGAAGCATTGTCAAGGCAATGCCTAAACTTCATGAAATGTGCCATTCTTTATGAAGCTGTAACAGTCTTTTTTTCTTTTTTTCATTTCGTTAGCCCACAAAAATAAAACAAAACCTGTTGGTTTCATGCTCACTTGCCTGCTGTCCTCATATTATACCTGTTGGCGAAGTCAGGCAGGGAATCTTCCCTGGGGAAAACACAGGGCTTAGGCCTTCTTGAGTAAAGGGTGGTAAAGAATTGAGATACCCCACGAATCTGACCCATGCAGGCTAAGGATGGGGTCATGTAGACTAAGGGACATGACAAACAACAACAAAACCTCCAAGGTAGATGGTTCGACTAGGAGCCTAAACTTCATGGATGTATGTGTCAACGGGCAACGTAAAATTGTGGCTATGCTCTATGAGCTTGGTAAGCAAACGGGATTAGGTTCAAATCATTGCTATTCCACTTTCTGCCTTCATGACCTTGGGTAAGTGACTCCACCTTTCCAGAACGGAAGTGATGAAGTCTTGATAACTTTGCTCCTGGAAACACCCTTATTGCAAATGTATTGCAATGTACAGGGTTGGTATAAGGATCAAAGGCGGGCATGTTTATAAAGGTGAACACAGATATTGGCACATAGTAAGAGCTAGAGAAATGGCTTTTTTTTCCCTTCTGATGACTCCGATTGCTCCTCCTTCCTCCTCATGCTATCCCTCCTCAGATGGCAGGCAAGTGAGTCTCTTGCTCTTAAGTAAGAAGTAGGGAAAGACAGGCCATAGCTAGAGCCATTGGGGTTCATGTAAAATAGTGGGGGATACAGTTTCAAACTGAATTGGGGCTTTTTTGGGGTTGACTGTGTTTTTACCCCTAGCATAGCATCACTTCCTGTTTTAAGAAGAAGAAAAAAAGCCTTCCAGAAAATTCATTAAGAGGCTCAAAATTCTTCTTGGACATCAAATAAGTCCTCAAAATATCGTTTTTTAAGAGTTAAGTGTAAATGAATCAAAACCAGACGAATTCAATTTCCCTTCAATTAAACAGGATTTTTTAAAAGTTCAGGGGAAAGGCGCTTGGGGCCAAATGTGCTTTGGGTTTTAAATGAGACCAAATTTTGAAAAAGAGTATAAGACCCCATAGCAGAATCAGGCCCTATTCTTAGTTTGTATTAATGCAAAGGGATTCGCACAGCTCCAGTGTCACTTGGTAATAAAAACAACCAGCTCACAGAAAGTCACAAAGCACCTCCTAAGAGTTCCAGGCTTCAACTAGCCTCAAAGATCATTCTAGAATTTAGCCCCGAGATTGTGGGGAAGAGCCACATGGGCCCAGACAGAACTTCTATGAAAGGCTCAGTCATCCATGCCCCCCAAATAAGAAACGGTTTTAAAGACTGCCAGTGATCAGAGTTTTATGAGCATGGAAGCTGAAAGGAAAATCTGAAATGATACCTTCACTGTATGCACCAGAAAACATTTAGCATGAGAGATTTTACATGAATTCTCAAAGACTGAAGTGACTTGCCTAAGACCCCATCACTCATTTACGTCAGAGCTAGGCCTGGAATTCAGGTCTCTGGATCCTAGGCTGGGCTGTTTTTACTTACTTACTTACTACAAAGTAGGACCCAGAAGTCTCTGAAATCAGCACATTTGGGTTAGAATGCTGGTGTCCAGCCCCTTTTTTTACAAATCTATTTCTGAAGTCCCTATTTATTTATTTATTTAAATTTATAAAAGTGATATATACTACTGACTTAAAAAAAAAAAGAGACTACCTAAGTTTATCGTGTGGAAAAATAAAAAAGTTTCCCAGAGGCAACCACTGTTAATAGCCTCTTGTATTTTCCTCTAGAAATTGTCTATGCATAAACATGCATATGTGTGCATTTTCAACTTTTTTTCTTTTTTTTACAAAAACGAGACCACACATTTTGTAACTTGCTTTTTTCCATGTGACATTATGCCCCGGGGAAGAGTCTAAATCAGTGTATATAGACAATTGATTTTATTCAACAGAATAGTTGCATGGTATTTTCTTATAAGCATCATCTATAACATATTTAACAAGTCCTCTATTGATGGAAGTTTAGATTCTTCCAATTTTTGCCATTACAATGGTACAATAACCGTCATGTGCATACATCTTTCATATCCGACTGAACATGTCTGTAAGCTAAATTTTTAGAAATTGGACTTGTTACTGAATTTCTGTAAATATTTAATATCTCAATCATTGTTTCTGATTGATGTTTCCAACTGATGTGTTCTCCAGAATGACTGTACCAAGCTAGACTCCCACCCACAAGGTAAGACAGTGACTTTTCTGTTTACTCTAACATGAGGCAATTTTAAGCTGTTTTAATCTTTGTTACACTGCACTCATAGATAATAGATGTTGGAATTTCATGATTTTCATTGGACTATCATTAGGCACATGCTTGCAGTTCTTTTCACAGGTCTATTGGCCATTTGTATTTCTTTTTCTAGCATTGTCTGTCATAGCATTTTTGCCCAACCTTTCTGCTAACTGGTCTACCTTTTTCTTATTGTAAGAAATCTGATATCCTGGGACTTTTGTTTTTTGTTTTATTCCCTAGAAATATTCTTCCTCAGGTTCTGATTTATCTTTGCATTGATCTATGGTGTTTTTCCTCTGTGTTCAAATATATGCAGAGGACCTACAGCTAAGAAAGGGAGAATAAGAAGTCCTTCCCTTGGCTGAAACCCTGGTTTTCCAAAAATGTCCATACAACAGACTAGTATCACCAAAAGTGAAGGGGCGATGGAAATTATAAGCCAGATGTTATCCTTGGGAAAATGTTCCTATACTTCTTTATGGTAAAAAGCCACAAATAAAGATTTGCCCAATGAGTATTGCTGCTTTTGGAATCTCCAATAGTCAGACCTTAAAATCCAAAAGCAGAGAAAGCCCTATTCTCTACAGGTTCAGAATAAATATTATAGGCAACTTGTTCTTCTTCACTTATGTGGAGTTCTGTTGAGAACTGTGCCTGGTTGTGTCATTCAGTTTAGGGTTGAATGAATAAATGAATGAGTATGAATTAAGTAATGACTTTAGCAAAATGACTCTTCAGGCATAAAAATTTAGATTAAACTCTACGCATTGGGCGCCTGGGTGGCTCAGTGGGTTAAGCCGCTGCCTTCGGCTCAGGTCATGATCCCAGGGTCCTGGGATCGAGTCCCGCATCGGGCTCTCTGCTCAGCGGGGAGCCTGCTTCCCTCTCTCTCTCTGCCTGCCTCTCTGCCTACTTGTGATCTCTGTCTGTCAAATAAATAAATAAAATCTTTAAAAAAAAAAAAATAAACTCTACGCATTTACACAGATGGTAACAGCATTAACTTAAAGACAATTTGAAAACGGAGTGATTTTATAATAATAACTGTTACCACATTTCTGCTATATGAACTATAGTGCAAAATTTTTCGTGCTTGGACTCCTTCACACCTAAAATCAATGAATCCCCATATATCCAGACCCAACAACTCTGCTACTGGAATGTTAGATTCCAGGAGACATGTGAAACCCACACGGGTTAGAGTTCCATGGCATGCGTAATTCTGGCCTCCTGCATGTGTGCACTGCGATGAGACATGGGTCTTTCATTACCTTGGACACATAGCACTGTCTGAGTAAATGGGCCCTGCTCGAGGTAAATGCAAAAACATTTCAGTTTTCAAATCTACATTCCCTAGGAGGTAACTTGAAAAATGTACATACTCTGGGATTTTGATCATGAACTAAGTGGTAGGTACCCTGTTTCCCAAAGAGGGGAACTAATGTTAAATATGCTGGCATTTTGGTTCATTTTTGTAAGTATAAGCAACTCAGAAGCTGCCCTGAAGTGGGACTGAATGATCTGGAAATGAATCTGAACACTTAATCTCTGATCCTGTTTGGAATGGTGGTGATAACTGAGTTTCTGGGGTGCTTGGTGAAATTTCACCATGAGGTGATGGGCACAACCAAAAGATGAAAGTCTATCAGACCTGTTTGACTTTCTATCGAAGTTAGATTGGAGTCTCAGGGAAACAACATTTCCTTTTGTCTCTTCTCAATTACTATCTGCTGACTCATTGTCAAAGGGAACTGAAGTTGTACCTCCAGGATAGCTGCCTAATTGAAAAGAGGGGTTGTGGTGCACCTGGATGGCTCAGTGGGTTAAGCCTCTGCCTTGAGCTCAGGTCATGATCTCAGGGTCCTGGGATCAAGGCCCAAACTGGGCTGTCTGCTCAGCGGGAAGCCTGCTTCACCCTACCCCCACCCCTGCCTCTCTGCCTACTTGTGATCTCTCTCTCTCTCTCTCTGTGTCAAATAAATAAATAAAATCTTCAAAAAAAAAAAAAAAGAGGGTTGTGGTGTAATCTCTAGAACACTGAGACAGAGGACACATTTAAATGAGTTAAAGGAAAAAATCACATTTTTATGAGCTCTGGTGAAGTAGAGTTTCTCCTCCTTCTCCTGACTCCTTACTTAATAAACAGGCATCTTTAAAGACAGTTGAGGGGCGCCTGGGTGGCTCAGTGGGTTAAAGCCTCTGCCTTCGGCTAGGGTCATGATCCCGGGGTCCTGGGATTGAGCCCCATATCAGGCTCTCTGCTCGGCAGGGAGCCTGCTTCCTCCTCTCTCTGCCTGCCTCTCTGCCTACTTGTGATTTCTGTCTGTCAAATAAATAAAATCTTTTAAAAAAATAAATAAATAAAAAATAAAGACAGTTGAGAGCATGGTCTGGTTCCCTGAGCATATCACTGGCTCTCAAATCCTGTCAATTATTCACTTCCTGGGGCCTCTTGTCCACCTGTGGGCAAGTGATGGAGCCACTCCCTCTCCATTTCCTAAGGAACTGGATGTGGACAGGAAGGGTTTCATGTTTAAGAGATTTGTACATCTGTGTTGGTCATACCTCTCTTCACGACTTTTTGATTCCTCCTTTCTAGACCTAAATTCTTGTTATGGTATTGAAGGTGTCCGGAATACAATTCCAGCCAATCTTTCCCCTCCTCCTTTTCCTTCATATGTACCCCCTTCCCCCCGCCCTCACCAAAGTATTCTGATTTCTGAGAAAGCCCCTGAACTGTATCTTCTTGGGCAGTCCTGCCCATCCTTCATAGCCAAGGTCCAGGTCTACCTACACCAAGAGACTGTGTGTATAGAAAAAGCAAATATTCTGGAATCAGAAACCCAAGGCTCTAAACCCAGTTGTGCCATCCATCAGTTGTCATTTTAGATAACTTAGCTAACCTCCCTGAACTTTAACTTCTCCTATCCAAAATGGAGGCGTGATGGTATTATCTCCTACTGAGCTGTTTTGAGGATTAATGATGAAGGTTTATGCAAAAGTGCTTTGTAAATAGAAAGGACCATATGGATAACTATTGGGGTTAGGTCTTTCTGGGTCTCTCCAGTTGAAATTGCTCCTTCCTTCCTTGAGGTCAGCATAACACTTGTTGCATTCATCTGTGCACACACCCGGCTTATCCTGATGTCTTCAGAAAGCAGCCTCTTTGCCACTGGTATTCTATCTACCTTGACCCCATTCCCTTACCCTACATTACAGTCACGCAAAAGACCTTACTGATTTGCATGGTTTGCTGTCTTGCGTTAATATGGCTGGCATCAGTTTATGATGCAAATGAGACTAAGATTATAGATCCCCCGTAAAGCCAGCCAGCTTCCCTCACCAAAAGGATTATTCCCTAGACAGCCTAATCCTGTTAGACTTCCATGATATTGGCGCCAAGGAGGACGATATGGGGGTAACAAAACCCCACCCATTGCCTCTGGGAAACATCTCAAGGCTATAGGCCACTGATGTTGGGTGTAAGAGGTCAGTAGGAGAGTGAGAGTGATGTCACTTAGTAGTACCATCCCATCGATGAACTAATACGTGGATAGGATGAGCACTGTAGATGTAAATCATTAAAACAACAGAAAATGAAGCAGAGTACAGTCTTCTGCAAGGAAAACACACCTGCACAGATCTGAGGTTACTAAAAAAGCTGTTATTCTGGTTGATGATTTTGTGAGATTGTGTGCGTGTGTGTGTGTACATAGAGACCAATGTCCTTTAGCCTTCTCAGTTTGTCACAAAACAACACGCCAAAGATAGAAAGACTGTTCCAACGACAGGCCAAGAAAAGAAAGTCACGTTATTCAAAACAAAACAAAACAAAACAAAAACATTATTCTAGACCCAAATAATGTAGCTAATTGTCTAAAATGAATTAAAATAGTAGATTTTTAATTCTCACTCTAGAGAGTCTATCCCTAATCTGAAAACCCCTCTATCAAGCTTCAGATAGAATAAGACCTTTTTTCAGAGCAGACTAGGATGGCTTGAGTCCTGACTTACAATTTGAGGATAGTTTTTGAAGTTTGAGGTAGGATAAAGGCCTCAGTGCATTAGAAATCCTGTCTGGTGATTCATCATCATGAAGATTTTCCCAAATTTTACTTTTATTTTTATTTTTTTGCTGGGGCAACTCAGTTCTAGCATTAGACCAATGTTACATTTCTAGAAAACAGACTGGGTTTAAATCAATCACTTTTTAAAACCGAATGCCACGTTAACCAGATAACCCCAAATATGAGCAGACATTGAAATCTGAACTCTTATTTAATGCAGTTGTTATTTAAGACCTACTTACTACACAGTCTGAAAGATGGGTCTATAATTTATATTGTAATTCATCTGAACATATTTTGCTTAAATCATCAAATACTCAATTATTAAAGGAATTGAAATAGGAATTCGGCCCACCTGCCCTTGGTCGGTAGAGGGACCTATTGGTTATTTAAGCAAAATCCTTTATTTTTTTGTTGCCTTTTGATAATGGAGACTTTGTTTGTCTATAGGAAAAGAAGGATTTATTTTGGAAAACAGCTATGTAAAAATCCTATCTGAGAATTTGGAATTCTTTTTAAAGTATGGATATAATTCAGGATGGCAGTAATAAATTTTTCATTAAATAGCAGATACATCTTTAGCTCAAAGTGCAAAATTTCTCATGGTTTTTCTTTTTAAGGCTTCTCTCTCTGTCTCTGTCTGCCTCTCTCTCACACACATGATCGCCAGGATTCTGTAACTCATGGTATTATAATGAAAGCAAATGAAATCTTCGCAATGTGGTGGAAAGAACACTAGCCTGAGGGTTAGGATCCCTGAATTCTCCTCTTGACTCTGTCAGTGGTTAGCTATGTGATCTTAGGTAGTGCATTAAACAACTCTTAGCCTCAGTTTCCCCACCCACAGAACAAACATATTGAGCTCAATAATCTCAAAAGTTCTCAAGTTGCAAACCTACAGATCTGCTTTGAATGGCAGGAGAAGTGGAGGGAAGATTTTTGTGGGAATTATTCACCAAGGAAATAGGATTCATCATTTATTAAATACCTGAAGGAAGCAATTCAATGTGGTCACAGGGACAGAGAAATTGACATCGTGCTGTTCTGCCTGGCATTCTCATGACTCCAGGAAGGTTAAAAGGTAGTGGTGAGGGGGAGGGGGGTTGTACAATTCACTCTTCAAAGTCAAGGTAGCACCTATTTTTGAGGACAGACGTAGAGTCTTTGTTCCCAGGGTTCCTCACTCTGTTGTTTTCTACTCAGATACCATCCCGAAGTTTCCAGACTGGAAAGCATTGTCTTGTCAGCCTTAACCTACCCTCCTGGCCCCCATCGGCCACACACACACTCTCTGCCGGCTTACAGAAGCCAGTGGGGACCTCCCCCTATGTTTCCCATTTTGTTCTCCCATCACTTAAGGGATTGTATGGTGCTGCCATTTCCCAAGGCAAACGATGTAGACTGACAGTTTCTCTGCTCCATTATGACTTTATCTGAAGCATCCTCCCCTGGTATCCTGACTGATATGGCTACATCACCTTCTACCCCCTAACCTGCCTCTTTGTTCTTCAGAAAGTGGATCAACCCTAGACACAAAATTATTTATTTAGATGTCTGCCCCTACTATGAGATGTACATTCTAGCAGGGTTTTGATAACCTCTTTTATTCTCAACACAGAAAGCAGAGACTTGGAACATAATAGACACATAATCAGTATTGGTTGAATTAATAAAATATGTATTATGGGACACCCAGACTTGTGATCCAGTGCTCTGACCAATCGATCCCTGAAAGTCCTTAACCCCAAGGAGAAATTCAGCAAACGGGCATTCCACTAAGGTACGAGACTTTATTTAATCCTCACTGTGGTTTCTGGCAAGGGAGTGCTTTGGCCCCACTTTACAGATGAGAAAACTGACATTCAAAGACCTGAAGGGCCTTGCTGTAGGGCACACAGCAGCTGAGTAGCAGCTGAGAATGAACTCAGATTTCCTGACTTCAAGTCCGCCCGACATTTCCCTGTTTCATTCACCAAGTCTGCATCTTCTCTGATTGTCTCTCCATCTTTAATGGTACCATGTGCATTGAATCAAGCTTTCATAGATGGAGGAACTAGATTCAGTGGAAGACTGCCTAGAACAAAGATGCAGGTTTTGAAACCGGGTCATCTTCTGAGCAGCAACCAGTATCACGTGATTTTCAACACTGATAATGTCACTGTGGGGGCAGGGGTGAGATAAGTGTTGTTTAATATCGCAGGTTAACTTGTCTGTGGCCAAAGTAGAGCAGAATGGCTCCTGCAAATTTTGGTCTTCCCAACATGACTCTTTAAAGCCTTCCCAGGAGACATTCTTGGGAAGGAGGCAGGAGCACTACACAGAAGGACTTACAACAAGGGCGGCAAAATTAAGATTTTGAAATCACATGGAGTTCTGCAAATTATGCACAAAATAAAAAACTTCCTTAAAGCAATCAGACTTCCCTGGCCTAAGTATCTCCTTAGTGTGGAGACTCATAGGTATTTTGAAATATTGACATGCCTTATATTTGAGGAAGAAATATGCAGGTGCATAAAAATCATATTCCAGAATTACTCAAAGATGATTTGTCAAGGTCACTCAAACTGGGAACACACATTCTAGATTTCTGTCTACAGACCTCCATCTGTACAGGACAGAATTTCATGGACATGCAGGCCTATGTCCTTATAAGAACGTATAAACATGGTATTTTAGGAACCGAATATTGGAAAGATATACTGTATAGGGACTTTACTTCCCCTGTTTCATTTATACAAAGATTTTGAAGTTCAAACAGGTTCAGTGGATCATACATTCTCGTGTGAGAGGCTAGAAATCCACTAGCCTCCCCTTGTCCACTGTCTCCTCCAAACACAGTGTTTGAACCCCTGTAGGAATGGGGTCTAGGAACCTCAAGATCCAAAAGTCACAGAGGAATCGGAAACCGTGGCTTTCGCACAATTTAAATACCGAAGCATACATTAACAGCGCCATCCTTGAGCATTCTGGGGACTGAAGTCCCGCCCCAGGACTTGAGAAGCCACTGCTCTGTGGGTGTGTCTGCAGAACCAGGTCACCTGGAAGAGGGACAAGGGTGCTCCCGAGGAGGGGCTGGAGGGGCTGGAGGGACTCACAGGCTCCCACCGCCCACAGGAAAAAGAAGACCTTCCCCTCCATCCTTAGCATGAAGGACCAGGGCCCTCATCTCAGCCTGGTTTCCCTGCCTGCCATGCCAATCCTTGTGTGTGTCTCTAAAGAGGTTAGCACATCCTGGGTACACAGACCACAGCTTCCTCCATTTGCTCAGGGCCGTAGAGGTCTAAGCATCATGGAGATATTGCTTCACTTCTCCTTAGGGTGTCCACATCAAGACCCTGGAGCCATCTTGCCACCCTTCCAGATCAGAGGCAGAGCTTCTGGGTAAGTGGTAAGTGTCCTAATGTGAGAGAGTCTTCTAGAGTGGAGCATCCTTTTACCAAACCAGAGACACCCAGACATTTGCAGGCGCACACCAACATGAAGACAAACAGGTGTAAGTGACCAGTGGCCACCTCCACACTCTCCGTAGGAACACTCCTCACCCCCGCACACTTTAAACTGGATGAACCCAGACTCACGCAGGCTTCCCCCTGAACTCGGTACAATCAGTTATCTCATCTCCAGATTTTCAAGTTCCTTCTCTTGGTGCCTTTTACCTAAGTCAGCGTGTTTCAAACTTTCAGAAAAAAAAAAAAAAACTTAGAAAATAAAAACCACTACTCCACCCAAATGATAAAAATCTCCTAAATTCTCCAAGCACAACATCTTCATCTTCCCTCTCCTCTAAACTCAGTCCTGAGCAAGGACTTGATTCCTTTGGGTTCTGGGGAATGGCAGGCTCTGCCAGTCCCCACCTCACCAGCCTAATAGTTTTTCCAGACTGACTCCTGCTTGGGGTTGCGGGACAGCCTGGAAGCCTACTCCTGGTCCCATTCATTCCTCTGGGTCCTCTAAGGTCAGTCACTTTAGGGGGTGTCCCTCCTCTCAGCTCCCCGGACCACTTCCCCCTTCCAGGAGGGGCAGGCAATCAACACTCCTGAAGTCTGACACAAACCCCAGACCCTCATCCATCCCCCTGGGCTGCATTTTGCAACTTAGAGGCAGGCTCGAGGTGTGGGGTGAGGATGGGGAGGGGGGTGGATTTGCCAGCGCGGTCGCAGGGGCTGTTGGCTCAGAGACGGCCACCGCAGGAGAAGCGGCTCTGCAGGGCGCGGGACCCTCTTTGGGAAGACGGTGGAGCCCTTGCCCTGGAGCCAGCGCACGGCTGGGAGAGGAGAGCCAGAGCCGCATGCAAGGCGCGGGGCAGCGGCGCCGACCCAGGCTGCAGAGGGATCGCCTGCCGGCGGAGCGCAGAGGCCGGCCCGGCAGTCTCAGGGAGCCGGCAGCCCTCGAGGGCCAGAAAGCTCCGCAACACAAGCACCAAGAGGAAGGGAAACCAGCTCGCGCTGACATGTAAACAGGGACTTCCATCTGGAGAAGTCCGCTCGCACAGACCCCCAGGCACACTCACTTGCACCCCGATCCGCTTGCAACCCATCCACTTGCCCGCCCCAAAGCCCTCCAGGCGGGGGGACCCCAGCTGGTGGCGGCTGCAGCTCCCGCCCCCGTCGCCTTCGGCCTCGGGGAAGAGGAAGCCGGCCCGCCAGGCGAGTGCCCAGCGCCGGGGCCAAGGCGCCCAGCTTGCCGGGTGGGAGTGGTGGACCCGAAGGTCTCCAGCCCCAGGCTTGGATCCGCGCCCGAGGTCCTTAGGTTTCATGCGGACCCACCCCGCCCGCAGCCCGGGCCCGCAGCGCGTAGGGGGCAGCCGGACGCGACTCTGGGACAAGGGGTGCTGGGGGAGATCGCTGTCTGTGGTGAGCCCGGAGGGTCGCCCCCGCGAGTGAAACTTGCCACCCGAGCGCGGGAGGAGAAGGCGCGAAGCCGGGGCACGGAAGGAAGGGAGAGTAGCCACGTCTTCCGGGACCCCGGCGCCCCGCGCCAAGCCTGCCCTCTGCCTAGCCGCCCCGGCTGGACCCGCCGCTCCCGCGCCCACTGCCCCATCGCTTACCTTAATAGTCCCGTCCATTTGGCCAAGTCTGCAGCCGAGCCCCCCAATATTCCACACATTGACCCGGTTGCAGCCTGACCTCGCAGCCCCTTCGGATTAGCCCGGCGCGGCCTCCCTGGCGCCCTGGGCCCTCCCTGCGTGCCCCCCACGAGCGCCCTGCCCTCGCTCCCCTGTGCACGTTTGTTGTTGTAGCGGAGCGAAAAAGAGACAGTTAACCGGATGAAACTTTTTTTCAGCTAATTTTGGGAAGTGACTTCACTTTGCGAATCGAGGAGGAAGTCCTATCTCTCTCTCTCTCTCTCTCTCTCTCTCTCTCTCTGTGTGTGTGTCTCGCGCTCTCTTCTCCTCTCCCCTCTGCTCTCCCTTGCTTTCCCTCCCCCCACACCCCCTCTTCCTCCCCTCTGCTGGTCCTGCTTTTCGCATCACACACACTATATAAATATACCCGGAGATGCCCAGATACATTCATGCGCAGCGCACACAGGATACTTGCTCCTGGGAGATAAGAGCGAGCCGGGAACAATGCCGGGGTCCACGCCCGGCGCCCGCGCCCTGATTCCCGCAGTCTGCACCCCCACCCCCAACACCTTCCCCCAAAGTCCAAAACCAAACGTCTTTGGCCTCCTTCCTTTTCCCGGGCCGTTGGCCGAAGGTGGCCCTCCTGACTCATTCACTTTCCGTTTCTTCCCACAGATACGTTCATTAATGCTTTTTCCAGCCGGAGTCAAACTTATTGGGGGTTGGGGGGGGGCAGTTTACTCGGGCTGGGGATAACCTGGAGCCTACTGCCCGGGGAGATCCGGACGCAGACCGAAGCAAACCAACCATTTAAAAAAGTGCATCCAATGGGAATTTTTCCACTCGGGCCCTCGGCCGCCGAGACGCGGCAGACTCAGAGCGGTTCACCGGTCGACGCGGACTCCGGGCGGTTTCGGAAGGACCGTCGGGGGCGCGGACTAGGCTCCCAGCGCATTGTTAGCAGAAGGGCGCCCTCGGGGCAGCGCGCCTCGGCCCTTCGCTCCCGGAGAGCTCCCGGCGCCCACCGAAGGCGGGAGCGGCGGCACCCAAGGCCACCTACCCGCGCCTTCTAGGGTCAAACCCCTCGCACTTTACCTGGACCCGATGGCCCAAGTCCCGGCGCTCGGCCAGAGCCGCCTATGCAGTGCTACTCCGAGCCCCGGAGAAACCTACACTACCGCGGACATTCCTTCTACGCTGGTCAGCAGGTCTCCAGAGCGCAGCAAGCAAGATCGCCGCACAGACTCAGACTTCCCCCTCGGGTGAGCCCCCGGGAGTCAGTGCTCAGGACCATCATGCGCACCCAGCCGGGAGGCCAGCCGGCCCTTGGCCCGCCTTGTCGGTCCCCGCCACCCGGAGACCTCCCCGGCCCCCCTGCATTGCCGCCGAACGCTCCAGCTGGGGCAGCCTCAGGAGTCCAGACGCAGCGAGGGGACCCCCCTCCCCAGCCTCCGAGCGCTCTCGGCTTGACTCCCTTCTCCCCAACCTCCAAAACAGGTTACCTTGTCCACGCTCTCCAGACCACGCTTTGGACTTTTTCACTTTTATTTAAGAGTCCACCCGGGGAAGGAGGAAAAAAAAAAAAAAATCCAGAGGAGATCCGAGTCAATTGGAAAGAAAAAAAATTCAAAAGGGTGTCCACAGCGGCGAAAAAGGTGACTTATTAATTCTTTATTTCTTCTGGACCAAGTGAGCCAGAAAGCTAGCTTGCCTTCCTCCCTCCCTCCCCCCACCCCCTCTCGAAATTAGTCTCATCAATTCAGCTCCAATTTTGGGTTCGAATACAGACGCGGGTCTGAACGTGACCAGACCTGGAGTGGCGGGTGCAGCCTGCCAGCAATTGAGACTCGGTGTGCTTATGGGGGAGTGGGGTGGGGGAGGGGTGGGGGGGGTTGGGGGCCGGGCCGACCCCCCCCACCCCACCTCCTGTCTGCTTCTCAATCCAGGGGTCTGCTCCGGGGCTCCCCAGAGACCGCCACATCTGGTTACCGCTAGCGGGGTCAGTTCCCCCCCTTTGCCTGGGGCCACCAGTTCTGGAGTTCAATTAAAAGAAATCAGACTTAACCCTTTCGTCTCCTCAGCCGGCAGCCTGCGCTCTCACTCTTCCCTTCAGCTTTTCCACATGCTTTCCAGAGAGGAAAGAGGTTAAAGGGAAAGGAAGAATGAATTACATCCTTTCAAACCCCAAATTGTTTCCTTTTCAGCCCAGACTCTGTCGACCTTCAAACGACAACAGGGCTTTCAGGAGGGTGCGGGGAGACCGCTTTCCACCCAGACCTGGCCAGAAACCCGGCACCCCCAGCTTCGTTGCCCCTTTCTCAGGCAGAAGAGATTCCAACTCTACCACCCGGAGGCCCCCTTCCTGGTCCTGGGCAAACACTGAGTTTGTTAATGGCCACCCCACACCAGCCAGCCGCTCCCCCTTCCTTCCAGACTCCTCCTAGTGCTGGAGAAGTCACCTCCATGGCAAAAATGTTGGCTAGGTTTCTCTTCCCACCTCCTATGAAGGGTGTCCAAGAGCATATATTCTTATCTACACTGCACTGATCAGGACAGTCACCCCCACACCCCCCTAGTACCCCCAACTCCTTTTAGCAGGAACTGCCTTTTCACATCAGGAAGTTGGTCAATATGAAACTACATTAAAACGAGGACTTGCCCTCCTGTTTTATTTTATCGTTTTTAAATATTTTATTTATTTGACACACAGAGAGAGAGAGAGATCACAAATAGGCAGAGAGGCAGACAGAGGGGGAGGAGGAAGCAGGCTCCCTGCTGAGCAGAGAGCCCAAGGAGGGACTTGATCCCAGGACTCTGAGATTATGACCTGAGCTAAAGGCAGAGGCTTAACCCACTGAGCCACCCAGGTGCCCCCGCCCTCCTGTTTTAGCTGTGGAACTCAATAGCACTTTGTTTCTCCCGGGAGAACCAAAGCTATGGCAATTTCATAATTTGGAAGATGGAGGGGGGAGAGGCTGACATTGGCATAACTGTCACCCCTTTGTGACTCATGGACTGGCACTGATGCCATGCCTTTTGCTATTTACCAGCTCCTCCATGAGGAGCTCCTGTCCATTCACGATGTCCTCCAACCAGCAAAAAGAAGCCCCCCAGCTGGGAACAACAGCTCTCTGAGGGATTTGAGGCTCCCTCTACCCCATATTGACATGCTGGTAGGCAAGTTTGCCCCACTTATATAACTCTGGGTTTGAGGCTCAACTCCTGCTGCTGCTTCTATTTTAAATCCCCAAGGGGGAAAAAGCCCTAATCAAACACAACAGTAAACAAGTCTGCCCTGTTTCATGTGGTTAACACCAGACATCTGGAAAGATGGTTTGATCCTGGCAGCTCACATTGTTTTCACGAGCAGCCAAAGAGAATATTTTGAATGTTTGCATTGAGACAAATTGATAGAGAGCCTGTGGTAAGGCCCGCTACAAATGAAAAGTGTCTTTGAGTTGGGGAACCCCTCCCCATCTCCTCACTCGCCCTCCCCTTTCTTTTTCCCCTCTCTCCCTCTCCCTTCTCCAAGCTTAGTGAGGAGCTGGTTACCCCAGCCCACACACTTGCACACACCCTCTTTCCTGGCTCACCAGAGACTGCCCTGCCTGCCTTTTCCAGACTGGGCAGGGCTGGTGCCTAGGAGCCAGTGCCGGCTACCCTCAGTGCCCACCAGCTTTCAAGTCGGGGAGCGCTGGCAGCCAAGGAAGTGGCCCAGCATGGAAAACAAAAGCTACCAACTGGGGGACCCACAAAACAACTCATGGCACCGTTCTAAGCCTAGGGTCACGTACAGAAAGCATGCACATGGAGGGTGAATATTTAGGAAAACATTTGGATTTTGAACATTTTCGCTGGAACTCTGGTCGAAGGACTTGCCTCTCACCATACGCACTTGACAGTATTTTCAAAGATGCGGAAGTCCTGCTTCCCCCCGGGAGGGAAGCGGCTGGGTGAAACGTGTCTTGGCTCGCTCAATGTCAGCCCTTTTGACCCGGTCAAGACTTTCCAGACGCGACTTCCTGGGCTTCTTAGGTCCCAGCCCAGGTTGGAGGCGGCAGGACGCGACAATCGGTGCCGGGTCCCCGGGGTGCCTCCGGATCCGGGGACTGCCCCGTCACTTGAAACCCCGAAAGATGCCAGGCCTGGCAGAATGTCTCCGGCGGATCCTCCCCCCTCCGTCCCTCCGTCCTCCGTCCTCCCCCGCCCCTCGGGTCCAGCGCCGCCTCGGCTGGTATTCGAGCTGGCAAGGGCGGGGAGGGCGGGGAGGCGGGGGCGCGGGGGAGGGACCGGCGAGCGAGCGCCAAAACTCCAGACTGCACAACTGCAGCTTCAAGTGTCTGGCCCCTCGCTCCAGGCCATAATTAATTTGAGATTTATTTTTATTGGAGAACTCGAGTCTCGTCTGACCTTAGCCAAACAAGGCAGCTCGAGCCGCCCCTGGATGCGCTTGAATGCCGGGGAATATTTCTGCAGGAAGGCTCTGCAGGCGCGCCTGCTTTGAATTTGTTTCTCAGACTTCATCCACTCTCAGATTGAAGGAAGATTTAGAGCCTCTGCTCGCCCTGCCCGCTCCCCACGCTCGTTCTTGCTTTAGCGCCAAGCGGGTTCAAAACGCTACGTGGGAGGCCGCGGCGGCGGGAGGGCCGGGGGTCGGCGGGCTCGGCTGGGGGAGGGTCTCTGCGCCCAGAGCCCGAGGCGCTGCGGGCCGGGTCCCCAGACCACTCGGCGTCGACGAGGAAATCCCGAGGGAGTCCCAGGCCGACCAGAGAGCACAGGCTGACAAGAGGTGGAGACCAGCCAGGTGCCGGGACTCTCACCCAGCGGCGATGCCTAGACGGGGCCTGGGGCAGGGGGTGGGGGGGGTGGGCGGGGCACGGGAGCTTTTCAACCTCTCCGATCTCTGTCCGCCCTGCCTCCCAGCCGCCCCAAATGGCATTTATTCTAAGTACAGACCTGTGTCCTTGAAACGCTGCTGCTGGACCTGCTGGCCAGATGCTGCCCCTGGGGCGTGTCGGTCGCTGTGAATATTCTGGGGCTAGAAGCCTCCTTTGGTCTGGTTTGGGGGGGCGGGGTGTCTCCTCCAGAATGCAGCTTGGGCTGAACCTGCAGACTAGGTTGTGAGGGAGCGGGAGCAAGGAGTCCGGAAGACTCGCAAAGAGGAGAAAGTGGAGGACCCAGCCAGTCTCCGCGGGGTTGATGAGGGGCTTTCGGGGTTGTGCTCCCCGCGCTGGGACTGACAAGGGATTTGCACCCTGCAGGGGCAGGATGACTTCCCATATCTACAAGTGGAACATCCAGGTGGAAGGTCACACTGTGGGACCTAGGGTTTGAATTCTGGCTCTGCATGTACCAGCTCTGTGGCCTTGAACAAGTTCCTTAACCTCTCTGTGCCTCAGTGTCTTCCATCTGTACATGGGTGTTGTGATAGGACGTAACCCTCAAAAGGCTTTCCTAAACTTGAAATGAGTGTCTGGAACTTACCTGACAGCACAATTTTGCCCTTATTTGTATCTTGGCCCCACCTCTTACAAGCTCTGTTATCTTAACCTCTCAATACCTCAGTTTCTCATCTGCAAAATGGATTACCTCCTAGGATTACTATTAATATTAAATGAGTTAGTACAAATACAATGTTTAGAACAGGGCCTAGCAAAGGCAAGGGCTACCATGATGTTACTACCATTATTCACCTACGGCAACGTCTTTGTCTTGAAGAGTCACCCTCCTTCCCTCTCTCCCTTTTCCTCTCTCCTTCCAGCTCCATACCCTCCTTCAGCGCTCTCCTGTGGAATCTCCCTGAGGGACTATGTGAGTTCTCAGAACCCAGATCGCTGCCCGGTGGAGTGGGCACCCTTGGCTTCTGCAGCCCGGCTAGGATCCAGGCTCCCAGCCTGGGCGCCGGGGCATGCCGTGTTTGTCAACAACCTCGAAGGTTCCTGACACAGAATGGCAGGGTTTTGGCAGGGGGGGGACTGTTTGTGCCCCTCTGGCAAATGGTCGATGTAGGGAGCGGGAGGAACAGACCCAAGATTGTCCCTGCTACGCAGACCTTGCGCCGCCATCAATGCACCCCTTTGTGCAACAATACAAACTTTGTGGCTGCTGAAAAATCCATTTTTCCCCCTTGAAAAGAGCTCCTGCGGCGAGCGGCTCCGTGCGCTTTAGTCTCCCTGTGTACGCCCCGCCACCTCCCGAGAGCCCTCCGTCCAGCGATCCATTATATGGATTGTAGACACATCGATTCACTTATTTTTCATTCATTCCAGATTAAACAACTCTTACCCGCGCCAAGGCTCCAGGACCTGGCCCCCCAAAGTGACTGTAAAACTTCTTTAGACCTCGGGAGGAGGCGGGAATGGGCGGGGGTGATACTATCCAGTCTCAACAAATTTCCCTGTAGAGGAATGGGAGGAGGGCCGAATGCAAAAGTTGCGCCTCCCGAGAGCCGCACCCCAACGAGGTGGTCAAGTGCCGGCTGTCCCACAGGTCGGTGGTATTCGCCGACGCAGCAGGGAGCTCTGCGCGGGCACGCAGGTGGGGGTGGGGGCCGGAGGGGGCGGGGTTTCACGGAGAAGGGGGCGGGGCGGGGACCTGAGGGGTGTGTTTGCCGAACCCCGGCGAGCTCTTCCTCCTCGGATCTAGGGAAGGCTCAGCCAGCCCCAGCTCCCGGCTGTTACCGGGAAGGAGGGAGGTCGCGCCTGAATCCCTACTTCGGACCCTCGGCCCCGCCCCACTGGCGGATTTTCATTTAAACGTGTAACGCAGATGTCCTTCCCTCGATTTGTTTACATTCTTGGGAACTGTTATGAGTGCAAAAAACGTTCTATATGCTGTCAAATGCTGCGCTTTGGTGGAGCGGGTGCGGCCAAGGAAAGGTGTGTTTGAGGACGGACGGGGTGCCTAACCAGTGGAGAAGCGCGTCGCCTTCACATACCCTCGCACACATGCCCAGAGACTCACATGCACACTCCCAAGTACAGGCAGACTCTTAACTTGAAGCTTGCTGTGCGCCCGCGGCACGAACGCAAGACCCACTGGGATCGGACACTGGCTCTCAGTTCAGGGACTGGCGTCTCGGCTTCCCTGCCCAAACTTCACCAGGCTCACCCACTTCCAGTCTCCCAAACAGTACCTGCCCGAGGGCCTGTCTCCTCAACCAAGGATTCCCCAGTCTCCAGATCCACCCTCTGACCCAAGAAAGGGGATGGAGGGACCACAGGCCTGGGTGGCAGAGGGGCAGGGGTTATTACCTGTTTAAAGACGCTGTCATGTCTTACCTTGACGTAAGACGATGTGTCGGGGACCGTCTGAAACATCCTGGCTTGGTAAGGAAGGGTGGGGAAGGCCCAAGAACCAGCCTGGGTAGGAGAAACCTCAGTCACCCAACAGTACAACACGGGTGAGAGGGTAGAGGGTGGGGGTGGGGTTAGGTGATGAAGGAGGAGAGTTGGGATGCTCGGATCTGCCTGGGATCCGCCTGGGCCAGCAAGGGAGGATTGGAACTGTTAGGCACTGGGCACCCTCCCTGCCCCTCTGCCTCCAGACCTGGAGGTTGAGAGCCAGCTGACGCCATTGGGTCTCTTTCCCACAGCCGTGTAACCCTCCCCTACCCACAATCTGAGACACCCATCTCCCCACCAGGGCCTGGGTAGGTTCACACCTGCAGACACCAGGGGACGGGGGACCATCTGAGCCAGAAGACAGAATGCTGCCTGGATAAAGGTAGGTTTCCCCTCGAATGCAGCCCAACCACCCAGGGACCAGATATTTACAGAGCTGCCAAGTTCAGGCCCTCCAGACACAGATCTCCTGCCTGGCTCCCCTAAAACCCCAGGACTCTGCCAGAGTTCAGGTGCCCCCCTCTTCCCTGCTGCTGGACCACTTGGGAAGGAAGACTGGCAGAAGCTTCTTGAGGTCTGGGGAGATCTTTTCTCCCAGCCCTGCTTCTTAAAGAAAACAGTTTTTACAGCAGAGACAAAGACAATGAATAACGCAGCCTTATTTCTAGTGGCAGAGGAGCTGGTGTCTGAAGTCTGAGTAATTGGGCTGGCCGGGTCAGAAATCACCCTAGAATGCCAGGTGCCTCTGCGTGAGTCTCTCCCTGTCTTGCCAAGTCCGGGGGCTGTCTCTCTCCCCTCTTCCCTTCCTTCTCTTAAGCCATCTTTAACGTGGCAGCGTGCAGCTTCTCCGGCAGCCAATGTGTTTCTGATAAAGCACTTTTCTCCTCACTAACAAATTCCAGCTTTTCGGCTTCTGAAGCCACAACACACATACGTGAGTTCAGGGACCAGGTATGTTCCTTTGGGCTCCTAGATTCCCATTCCCTGCCTCTATCCCGGGGTCTTTGTGGAGAGTGTCCCCCATTTTCTCTGAAAGTTGGAATGGAATTTGCAGGGGAAAAAGTGAGGCGGGAGCAGGGGAAGAGAGAAAAGAAAGTGCCGGAGAGAAAGAGAGAGTCCCAGAAAGCCTCCCATTCCTGGTGGAGAAAGGGGCGCCGCTAACCTCCTGCATTCCCCCAAGGATCTCACACACAGGAACGCTCACCTTAGATACCCTTTCCTGTTTGGCCAGCAGGAGCAGAACTCCAGCAACTCCAGGATGTTCGAGTTCTGGGTGCCAGTTCTCTGCGCCTAGAGCCCCGGATCCTCGGTGCCCTATTAAACCTGCTGGCTGCCCGGAGTCAAATGTGCCTTTCTCTGCAGCGCCTTCACACAGCCAGCCTCAGTCCTAGCTGGGGGGTGGGGGTGGGGGTGCACAGAAACCACTTGGTCTGTGTGCCCTGCAGCTCTCTTCCCTGATGTCTCTCTTCGTCCCACTCCCCCTTCCTCTCTCTTTTCCCGTCTTTTAACTTGATTTCCGTTTTCTTATCAATATTTCAACTGCTGTCTGATGAATTGTTCTAGTAGACAGCCACCCATCTGTCCCTCACTGATTTTCCAGAAACCTCACGGTAGTGCTAGGAAATGTCAAGGAATACTGGGAACCACACACGTACTACAGATATAAAGCCAAGGGGAGACACGGAGACCCTGGCCTGCTTTTATGTGATTAGCTTTAAACGATTGCTGTGCAAATAATTTTTTTCTCAGACTTAAGCAATGTGATGGAAGTCCTCTTGGTTTTTTCAAGCCCTTAAGTTCAGTTAACTTACAGGTGACTCTTTCCCTTACTTGGACCTCCCCAGAACACATCCTTTTCCGACCCATGATTTGTAGGCATCGTCTATATGAGCAAGGAGATTTGCAAATGTCAGAAGCAACCCTATTACGGAGTTTCAATTTTAAATTACATATAGCAACACCCTTGCTCAGGAGTAGTTTCTGGGTCCTTGAGTTTGTGGGGTTTTTTTGTTTTTGTTTTTGTTTTTTTAAATTTTGGAATCTGGCTTGCTTCTTCATTTCTAGACCAGGTCTTGAATGGGACTCAGATTTCTGAGTTCTTGTCCACATTCGCTGTTTTAGTTGCCCAGTCCAGGGCCATTCTCCACAAAACGGCTGGGCCTTGCCATGCCGATGCGTTGCCTGTGTGCTCCCTCCCAGGCTGGTGGTTTCCACACCCTTCCATGACTTTGCATCTCCTGAGCCTCCAGTAACCCAGAGCTTTGCACCAGACCTCTGTCCAGAGCCCTTGGCAGGGACCAGAGCAGCTGAACTTGGGTGTGCATTGTTGGGTGTAGGGCAAAGCCAAGGGGGGGCTGTGTGACAGGTAAGGGTAGAGTGTGTCATAAGAAACCATAGCTTCTGTTCCCTCTGAGAATTAGCCTCAGTTTCTCAAGCCGTTCCCTCCTCGTTCTTTCTTGGGTACCCAGACCCTGCTGGCTGCTTTGGTTCTGGACACGAGAAAATTAACTCGGTACCTGCTCCCTCTCCACCTCCCTGCTCCCCACCCCTCAGCTGGCTCTGGAAATTTCTGACCAAAAGCAATTGCTAGGATTCCATTTCTGGAGAAAGCACACTTATCACCCAGATCTCCCCACGTGGGGGGTATGAAGACTGGCGGCAGGGTTATTCATTATTTTCTTCTCAACAATATCCCGATTTTTCTCTCCGTCCCTCCCCCAAAGCTCAACATATTGAAACATTTTGCTGCTTAATAAGAGCAGCCGGGAGAGCTCTGGGGTGAAAGGCCAGCCTGGGACCGAGGCTGGGGCTGCCCGGGCTCGGGGCTGACGGCCAGGCTGCCCCCGCCCTGCACATTCCTGACCATTGCTTAGGAAAACAAGAGAGGCTTGGGGAGGGGAGGGGCCTGAAGTACAAGGGCCTGTGCCCCCATAGTTTTGTTCCTGGGATTCCGTGCAGAGGTTGGTGGTCTTCCTTCCCAAAGGGAACAAACACTATTCCAAACAACCACAAATGAAACTGAAGGTGCTCCTCTGTAGGGCAACACATCCCAGACCAGTGTCATGCTTTTTAAGGAGAGGTTTTTTGCAGCACAGCTGGAGATTTGAAATTGCTTTCTTTTCAACATCCCCACCCGCCCCCCTACTGTCTCCTTTCTTTTCTTGAAAGGGGACTTCCAAAGAGACCGCTTGAGTACCTGCTTCAGATTTTAAACTCCTCTTTATGTTTCAGAGCTATTATCACACCCTTATTCATAGACCTCTCCAAGGTTGGCCTCCCTTCCTTAGACTGTAAGCTTCCTGAAGGCAGGTGTTGCTTTCTTTTCCTTCCCAGCTTGATACCCTGGGTCCACACTGAAATTGACAAGCATTGAAGCGGGACAATTTCTTAACTCTGTCTCTTCTTCTGAACAATAGGGAAAATGAAACAAACAAAGCCAAGCCATCACATTGTTACTAAGTGAAAACTGATAGGCACATTTCACCTGAGTACAGTAATTCATTTTCTGCTTTGCAGGGTGGGAGAAAGTCAGGGCTCCTGGGTGGTGGACTTTATTTTTACATAAATGGTTTAACCAGGGATCAAGAGATCCTCTGTCTCTGACAGAGGTGTCCTCTGCTAGTTCTATATCAAACCCTTCAGTGTTGTGCGTGTGTGTGTGTGTGTGTGTGTTGTGCACACCCACGCATGGATGGCCTCCTATTTCCTCCTCTTCATGTAATTTTAAGAGCTAGAATGGGCATTCACGCTGAGGATCATGCAAATAAATAAAATCTTGGTGGTCCTGGAAAAACAGATGAGCTGAGAAGGAAGTGGACTTGATCTGGACTCCCTTTCAGCTAGGGTTTCGGAGCAGGACCTGTTTGCACACTTGAGGGGGTGGGGAGACTTGTGGAGGCCCACCCAGGGAGTGCTGGCAGCCCTAACCACCCTGTCTGGGAGCAGGGGTGGGGTGGAATTAGGATCCAGGCTATCTCATCCTCCAGAAGGATATGGCCAACTCCCTTTGTCACCTGGAGCCTTCAATTTGCCAGAAGAAAACTGTTGAAACTGGTAACAGCTGCCATAAGGTGGAGCCTAAGAAAGGAGAGAATGAAGGGAAAGGGGCAGGAAGACTCATTAAAGCCAGCTTATCCCTCTAACTGCTTCCAAAGGGAAAGGGGCGGGGCTCTCTTGCTCCCCGGTGATTGCCTCCTTGCCAGCTCATACCAGGCTACCTCCTTTGGCCATTGATTTGCAGCCGAGAGCCTGGTCATTAGCAAGTGACTCTGATGTTGACTTTAGGAGCTTGGGAGATTGGAATCCAAAAAGCACATTCATTAGGGGAGAAGAGTTGGTTATCCTGGGTGGGGGGGGCACCTTGAGTTCTATGATTCTCAGCAAGTCTATGAGGACCTAGTGTCCCTATTTGGCTAATGAGAGAGTTACAACTAGACCATCATGAGATGCCTTCCAAAAATTCTGTGAGATTATTTGACCTGGGAAAGCATGTGAATCAAAGGCAAATTAATATTCTAGGGTTAGAAACTTTGGGTTCCAGTTTTAGTTCTGCCTCTAATGAATAGTGTTATGAACTGAATTGTGTCCCTCTGAAATCCATATATTAAAGCCCTCACCACCAGTAATTCAGAATGTGAATGCATTTGGAGACAGGGCCTTTATAGAGATAAATAAGGTAAAATGGGTGGGCCCCAATCCCATAGGATTGGGTCCTTATAAGAATAGGAGATTAGTACACAGTGCTAAAGCCAAGGAGAGAGGCCTCAGGAGACGGCAAACCTACTGGGAACCTGATCTTGGATTTCTAATCTCTAGAACAATGAAAAAACAAATTTCTGTTGTTAAAGCCACTAATACTTTGGTATTTATTATGGCAGCCCTAGCAAACCAACGCAAGTGGGGAATAGTACTTTGCCATGATTTGGTTTCCTCAAGCAAGTAAAAGAATTAACAATGTTGACATACTTTACTCAACTCTTATGGAACTCTCCAGAAGAGCTGCCATCCACAGTGTTTCTGGTCCTGTGTAGCCTTGTATATAAAGCAGTATTCTGATCTTTGTGGTTCTTTCCACCTCAAATAAAGACTTCAATGACACTGAGTTTCAGTGTCCTCCACGTTTTCTATTCCCTTTGCTTTTAATGATGGGAAGGAAGGAAGTCACTTCCTGCTCTCCCATCAAGCAATTTCAGGTTTTAAAGGGTAGCCAGCAAGATGTCATGCTCCTTATCTCTCATTATTTGTGTCCTCTTGTAGCCCTTGAAGGCTGCAAACCTACACTGAGCTCCTGGAAATTACAAGGAGAGAGAAGTGGGAAATCTGCTCAGAGAGATAAGTCCAGGAAATGGAGGCAGTGAGTAGAACAGACTCCATGAGAAGAGCTACCAGACTGGGGCATTTTGGATTCTGACGCATGTGAGTGGGTCGGTCCTTTGATTCCCATCACATACCACACACACACACACACACACACACACACACACACACACACACACATTCATGCATATCCTCAGCGTAACAGAGGATCTTGGGATGGGATAGAATAGGGTGTAAAATAAGAAGATTTCAGAACAAGGATGGAGAACTGCCAGATCAAGAGATCTGTGATCTGATCAGACACAAAAGAAAGGGCCTCTCCTAAGCTAACTGATTCACCCCTTACCCCCACCTGCGGATCAAACACATACAAAGTTCCCGAGGACGGGGAGCGCTGGGTGGTTCAGTTGATACGCGTCCGACTCTCACCTTCAGCTCAGGTCATGATCTCAGGGTCTTGGGATCGAGCCCTGCACTTAGTGTGGAGTCTGTGGAGATTCTTTCCCTCTGTTCCTACCCCCTACTCCCACATCCAGCCCACTCTCTCTCTAAGGAAAAAAAAAAAGAAGTTTCCAGGACTGTGGATGAAGAGGTGAGAACGAGTAAGACGATGCATTAAGGCAACAAGGAGCTTTAAGGACCAAAGATTTTTATATATACATTATATTCCTTCCTTCAACCCCCTTAACAAATTTTCTCTCCTTAAGTTCTCTCTCCATGAATATCAATTAATTAATTTTATTAGATGATCCCTGAACCCTGTTCAATCTTAAATTTTTATAATTCTAAAGAGCATTTTACTAGTCTCATCTATAATCATGATTTTTTTAGTTTATTGGGAGACATTCGTTCATCCTTGCTCCTGTTTTAAAAGAGAAAAGAGAAAACCGAGATAAGAGTTAGCTAGGCCAAGGTTAGTTCTTCATAATCATTCCAGTATGGTTGCAGGTTGGGTGATGCTTTTTCTGATTGAATGGAATAATCCATTCATGTTTCCGTTCATTCATTTGTGTTCTAGGGGCGGGAAAATGGGTCATGGAAAGGGACTGAATAGTATCACTTTGCTAGCTCTAAGAAGGCAAAGATTTGCAAAGATCATGTTATCTTTGCTCTATTGACCTGGACTGACTCAACCCTTAGAAGAAGAAAGAGAACAGAATTAATGAAAGCATCAACTTCAGAACCCCTTGTAGAAGGAGTCGCCATCGCAGTGTTAGGGGGAATGAATCAGGGATAGTAAAGGATTCAAAAGTGTTGAGTAGGACAACTGTATGTCCACCACAACTTTGAGGTGAAGGGTGATTGTATTAATTGAAAACAAAACAACCCTTTGGGATGCTGTTGAGAAAAATGCCACAGAAGTGAAAATATGCTCTGGCTACCAAGGACACCAGAGCAGTGTTGTCTGAAGTAGTGAGGCTATTATTCATTGCTCCCTGCCAGCCTTTATAATTCCAATTTATAAAAGAAAAAGGGGGGGGTTGCCTGGGTAGCTGAGTCAGTTAAGTGTCTGCTTTTGGGTAAGGTCATGATCCCAGGACCCTGGGATCGAGCCCCGCATGGGGCTCCCTGCTCAGCGGGAAACCTGCTTCTCTCTCTGCTTCTGCTGCTCCTTCTGCTTCTGCTCACTTGCTCGCACCTCTTTCTCAAATAAATAAATAAAATCTTCAAAAAGAAAAAAGAAAAAAACCTAGACAAAAATCGAGCCGGACCCATGCCAATTATATCTGACACAAAAGTCTTGAGGGTATGCTTTTTAAATGGAGGTGATAGGATTGAGGTCAGGTGTGGGGGGTACTTGAATAAAGACAGATATCAATAATGTCCCTAATACTAATACCTAGCGATAGTCTTTTGAGAACTGAGTTGCTTTCCACAAAGCACTTCCAACTTAGAGATGGAAAAGACACTTTGTACCTACTTGTATGATCAAATACTGGTCTGCTGTGTCATTATTATTATTTTGGTGACCCTCAACTTTGATATATGGGGACAGTGGGGTCCTGAAGAGAGCACGGTCACTCACTATTACTTCAATGCACGTCATAGTTGAACACAAAACAATGTCCCCCACTTAACACAATAAACACTGGGGACTCACTGCCTTGTGAGTTCCTCTCAGGGAACCTGCTTTCCCTAGATAAGAGATCAAAAGTCGAGGGTGTGTTTTCATTTTCTTGGTGTATGTTTTTAGATCAGACTTTGTGAAGTAAGGTGTCTCCTAGATTTTTGGCCAAGCTCAAGGGGAATATAGATTTATTGCAAACCTTCATTTCTCTTTTTAAAAGCTCAGATTTGTGAGCGATGCACGGATGAACTGAGTATTTGACTGTGAAATTCTCATTGCGTCAGAGTGATTGGTAATGTGGAGGTGGGCAGAGTGGGAATTATGTTTCACACTGTGGAGCCTGCTCGCTAACTTCTGTGGGTCATGATTTTGGTTCTACTTTATAAAAATTGATGAGCCAGGGAGGGGTAGAATGAAGTGGGTCTTGAAGAAATTGGTAAGTGTGTCATGCCCCCTCCAGTCCTTACCTATCCCTTCTCCAAGTTCTGACCCAGGGGTGGGTTGGCCAGTGCGGCTCCCAGACTGTGCTTGATTTCAAATGAAGCTAGTTCCAAGTGTGCTTTTCTGACTCAGCTAGCCACTGAGCTAGTGAGCTGTCTTGTTTTGGAGATTCCTACCTTTTGCACTCTGTTTAACTGTTTATAGAAGCAGCACCAGCAGTGAAAAAGCAAAGCCAGGGAGGAAGGCTCCTGTGGAAAATTTCATGGGTCCACTCAGACAAGACTCAAATGGGTTCCATGACTTCAGCTACGAGCTTGGGGAACCAGCTACCCCAATCTACCCCCCCACACACACACCCCGACTGCATGCCTAGATGAGTCTCTTAATTTGCTTAGGAATTCCTGGGGTGAGAATACCACTCCTGGTCAAACTTCAGCAAGCTGTCTGCAATGGTTTTCTTCTGACAAGGGTAGATGGTCAAATTTTTCAGTTGGGGAGGCTTTTCAATTTGGAACCAAACTGAATTTTGGCTTGCATCTCTAGAAAAGAAACTGGTCATGGCTGTGGGGCCCAGAACCCTGAGAGAGATGATAAGCATTTGCAATCTTGAGTGCTTATCTCCTGCTGTATCTGGGCTTCTTGCATTTATAAAGTAAATCGGGAAATCTCACCACAACAGGCTTTCCTGTGAGGAGGCTGGCATTTCCTGCCTGCCCCACTGGGGACAGGAATGGAGGGAACACGCTGCTGATGTCAGGTTTCCTCATTTCAACCCTGCCGCTGCTGTGGGGAGTAGAAGGTGGTGGGGGGTGGAGGGTGGGGGAAGAAGGGACCCACCGAGATCAGCTAGGGTGTGAGTTGGAGCGAAGGAGATCATTGTTTTCCTGATATACTTTTCATACAGCTTTTTGACACATAAAATAAGAAAAGAGCCCACCCATCATTATGTGTTTGAATCCACATACACGCATACACATGGTATATACGTGTGTTGTGTGGGTACTTAGCTACTTGCTTTGATGAAAGCAACACAATTCTGACAAACTACTATTAAATCAATTATATTAAAATTACTTTGCATATTATGCACCAGGGGAACATTCCTATGCATTCCGCAGTCTTGCCTTTAAAAAATGTCATAAACAAATAATGCTTTTGTAAAAGGAAGTGCCTCACCCCACTTCTTGCATTTAACTTTAGGGTCAATTTTTATTCCAATTTTCATATATGTGCTATTGAGAAGATCACTTGTGTTAATAAAAAAATTGCACATCTTGCCTCTGTTAAATGAAAGATATGAATGTGTGTAGAAAATTTGATCTGGTTCTACTATTGTAATGTCTATATATTTTATGTAGCACTTAGAGTCATATGTCATTGGATGGACCCTAGAGAAATTCATGCTCAATTTCCAGATGAAGAAACAGACTCTGAAGCAGAAATTGCTTCATTTAAATATGGTATTTCACTTAAATACATTTATGTCTGTTGTTTAAGTAGTTAAATATTCAAACATTTAAATATCTTATTTCATTAAGGAACATGATTATTGTTATCACCACCTTTTTTCACGGTGAAACTGAATCATATGTGAGAAACTTGAATCTCTTAGAATCATCTCATATATTATCTAAGTAATGTGTTCCAGACATTATCTATAATTTTATAAGTAATTTCTCATGCTTTGCCGGGGGAACCACAAGGCTTGGCTAGAACTTAGGTCTTTTCCCTTCTCATCTTCTGTTTCCTTGTTGAGTCTCCATCAACATGGTTCATGAGCTTTCCATCTCCTTTAAAAAGTGATGAGGTTGTTCAACACCACTGCCAATCCACTGATTTTATAACTGTTTTCTCTCTTCAACGTTTAAAACACCTAGTGTTGCTTTCTCTTTCCCTTCCTTCCATCCCAGGAGGAAGAGTTGCAAAGATAGGAGAGAGTGATAGTTCATGTATACACACCCAACCTTTCTTAATGTTACCTTATTACATAACCATGGTCTCATTACCCAAAACTAGGATTAATGCAATACTATTAACTAAACTTTGGACTCTTCAGATTTCATCAGTTTTCCTGCAATATCCTTATTCTGTTCCAGGGCTCAGTCAAGGTCCCTCTGCTGCTTAATTGTCAGATATCCTTAGCCTCTTTCCATCTGCGGTAGTTCCTTGGTCTTAAGTTCTGTTGCATGACTTCGACGCTTTTGAAGGGCATCGGGGAGGTACGATGTAGAATGCCTCTCAATTTGGGTTTGTTTGAAGTCTTACCATGATTAGCTAGAGATATGTATTTTGGGGAGGAATGCCACTGAGGTGATACGCCTTTTACAGCACATCATCCTGGAGGGTCCATGACATTGATGTCTTCTTACTAGTGATGCTGACCTCGAGCACTTGATCAACGTGGTTTTGGCCAGGGTACGCCACGACAAAGTTACTATTTTTTCCCTTCACAATTATCAAGAATTGGAAAGGGGAAGGAGATACATTGTCATTAACAAGTATTTCTGGGCCCTGGGGGTGGGGGGTGCTATTTTGAGACAATGCAAATATCCTCCCATCCCCAATCCCTGACAAGCACTGGGATTTGCTTTCCATGCCCAAAGTTTTGTCAGTTTCACCATGTCATATAAATGTAACCTTTGGGTCTACTTTTTTCCCTTGTAGGTGTATTTCAGATTTATTCATGTTGGTATATGAGCTAGTAGTGTGTACCTTTTCATCACTAAGCAGTATTTTTTTGTTGGTAGTACTCGTACAGAGGCACCATGTTTCACTAATCTGTTCACCTACTAGAGGACATCTAGGCCATTTCCAATTTTTGGTGGATATGAATAAAGCTATAAATATTTGCGTATAGGTTTCTGGTTGTGTGTAAGTTTCCATTTTGCTTGGGTAAATATCTAAGAGTGAGATTTCTGGGCTTTATGGTTAATGAACGTCTAGCTTTATAGAAGAAACTACTAAACTCTTTTCCCAAGATGTTGTGCCATTTTGCCTTTCTACCAATAGGTTTGAGAGCTCTACTTGCTTTTAACACTTCTGAGCACTTGGGCGCTTGGTTGTAATTTGCACTTACCTAATACCTAACCATTCTGGATATTTTCCATGTGTGTGTACATGTGCTTGCATCCACACATCTTCTTTTTCATGTCTTTAGTCTACGATTTTGTTGTTTCGTTCTTGCATCCACACATCTTCTTTTTCATGTCTTTAGTCTACGATTTTGTTGTTTCGTTCTTGTTGACTTTTTATTTTTTATTTTATTATTATTATTTTTTAAGTAGGCTCCACAACCAACATGGAGCCCAACATTGGGCCTGAACTCACGACCTTGAGAACAAGACCTGAACTGAGACCCAGAGCTGGGCATTTAACTGACTGAGCCACCCAGGGGCCCTGAGTTCTTACTGAATTTTGGGAGTTCTTCATATTCCCTGGAAATACATTCGTTATCACATTTATTTTTTAAGTGATTTTATTTATTTATTAGAGAAAGAGAGAGAGCAAGCAAAGTAGAGTGAGAGGCAAAGGGAGAAGCAGACTCCTGACTGAGCAAGGGCCCAATGCGGAACTTGATCCCAAGACTCCAGGAGTATCATGACCTGAGACGAAGGCAAATACTTAACTGACTGAGCCACCCAGGTGCCTCTTTCACAATAATGTTTGCAAATATTTTTTCTATTTTGTGTATTGTCTTTTGAGTCTCTTAATGTCTTTCTCTGAGCAAAAGTTTTAAATTTTGATAAAGCCTGGTTTATATTTTTTTCTGAGTCTTGTTTTGATTGTCATATCTAAAAACTCTTTGCCCTACCTAAAGTCATGGAGATATTCCCCTATGTTTTTTTCTAGAAGTTGGATAGCTTTAAATTTTACATTTCAGCCTTTAATGTATTTTGAATTAATTTTTGTATAAGATGTGAGGTATTTATAATGGTTCATTATTTAATTACTTGATATTTTGCATATAGATATCTAAATGTTTCAGTATTATTTGTTGACAAGACTATCTTTTCTTTATTGAATTGCCTTTTTACCTGTCTCAAAAATCAGTTGACTGTCGACAAAACTAAAAGACAACGAACAGAATGGGAGAAGATATTTGCAAATGACATATCAGATAAAGGGTTGGTCTCCAAAATCTATAAAGAACTTGTTAAACTCAACACACAAAGAACAAATCATCGAGTCAAGAAATGGGCAGAACACATGAACAGACATTTCTCCAAAGAAGACATACAAATGGCCAACAGACAGGAAAAAATGCTCAACATCACTTGGCATCAGGGAAATACAAATCAAAATCACAGTGAGATACCACCTCACACCAGTCAGAATGGCTTAAATTAACCAGTTGGGAAACGACAGGTGTTGGCAAGGATGTGGAGAAAGAGGAACCCTCCTACACTGTTGGTGGGAATGCAAGTTGGCGCAGCCACTCTGGAGAACAGTATGGAGATTCCTCAAAAAATTAAAAATAGAGCTAACCTATGACCCAGCAATTGCACTACTGGGTATTTACCGCAAAGATACAGATGTAGTGATCCGAAGGGGCACCTGCTCCCCAATGTTTATAGCAGCAATGTCCACAATAGCCAAACTATGGAAAGAGGCCAGAGGTCCATTGATAGATGAATGGATGTGGGGTGCACACACACACACACACGCACACACACAGTGGAATATTACTTCGCCATCAAAAAGTGAAATCTTGCCATTTGCAATGACATGGTGGAACTGGAGGGTATTATGCTAAGTGAAATGAGTTAATGACAGAAAGACAATTATCCTGAGATTTAATTCATATGTGGAATTTAAAAACAACAGAGGAGCATAGAGGAGGGGAGGGAAAAATAGAACAAGACATAATGAGATAGGGGGATAAACCATAAGAGACTCTCAACCATAAGAAACAAACTGAAGGTTGCTGGAGGGAAGGGGGGTAAAGGGGTAACTGGGTGATGGGCATTAAGCCCAATGAGCACTGAGTGTTATATACAAATGTTGACTCACTGAACTCTACCTCTGAAACTAATAATACACTAGATGTTAATTAATTGATTTTAAATAAAAAAAAAACAGTTGACTATATTTGTGTGGGTATATTTATGAGTTCTCTATTCTGTTCTATTGATCTGTATATGTAACCTTTTGCCAATACCACATGGCCTTGATTATGCTAGCTTTGTAGTAAGTCTTAAAATCATAGTTATGTATAGATAACATGAATCCTGTGCCTTTGTTCTTTTGCAGGATGGTTTTGTCTACTCTAGTGCCTTTGTCTTTCTATATAAATTTTAGAATCTTCTTGTCGATTGCTGAGGTTGTGTTTGGGATTGTGATGAACCTAGAGAAAACTGAGGGAACTGACATTTTAACAATTTCCAGAAACATAAAATTGGCGTGCATCTTGTTCTTTTTTTGTTGTTTACTAAGTATTTTATTTATTTATTTGAGAGAGAAAGAGAACACAAACGGGGAGGGACAGAGGGAGAAACAGGCTCTCTGAGGAGCAAGGAGGCCAATTTGGGGCTTGATCCCAAGACCCCGAGATCATGACCTGAGCCAAAGGCAGCCGCTCAACTGCCTGAGCCACCCAGGCGCCCCTTGTGTTCATCTTCTAAAGAATTTATACAACACTGGTTTTTATTGCTGCATCTGACCTTGTTGTACTATTTTTGCTAAGCCACTCTAAGTGGCTAAGATGAGCCACAAATATTAGTATTTAGCATTACATAAATGGTTCTGTACTGAGACATAAAATATAAGCCTAAATATATCCTTGATTATCAAGGAATGGGGATAATAATTCTCAAAAAAAAAATCATGCAATGCAGTATATACACAAAAACTTATTTGTACCTATATTTTTATTGTATAAACAACATAAAAGATAATCTTTTAACTACTGGAAAACGCCTTAAAAATAATTAAATATGTAGAAATCTGACTATCAATTAAGGGCTCAGAAATCTGATTGACTAACAGTGCTGTCAAGAATGATTTCACAATTACAATTAAACTTCCACCACCAACCGTACTATGAAGCAATATAGTGTGGTTGGTAATATTCCAGGTTTGGGTCAAATAGACCCTGGTTTGTGTAATGGTCTTCATTGACAAAGAGTTCTAATATGTCAAAAAATTCTAATAAAGATTAACTTATTTTATGTATTAAAGTACTCAGCACAATGTCCAGAACCTGATTCTCAATAAATATTAGCTATATTAATAAAGAGTTTTTTATCTTAAATGTTTCAAATATTTTTTAGTCACTGATGAAATTTGGTTATGCCAAGCTCTAAAGAATTCAGTAGCTATAGTCGCTAAAACGAACCTTTTCTGGGGACGCCTGGCTGGTTCAGTCAGAAGAGCATAGGACTCTTGATCTTGATCATGACTTGTAGCCCCCACATAGGGTGTAGAATTTCCTTAAATAAATAAAACTTTAAAAAAGTGTACTTATTCTGAAATATAGTAACATCCCCAGAAAAATTTCTAATGAAAAAAAAATCATTGAATTATTTTCATTGAAATCAGTCTCAATTCCAGGGATGTATTGGTAAACTGTTAATTTTAGTAAAAACCGGAAGTACAAGTGATTGAATGCTGACTGATTTTTAAACAAATAGAGGCAGCTTCATAACCTAATAGTATTCCTGAACTAATTATTATTTTTTTAATTTTTTAAAGATTTTATTTGTTTATTTGACAGACAGCAAGAGAGGGAACACAAGCTGGGGGAAAGGGAGAAGCCTCTTCCCTGCTGAGCAGGGAGCCCAATGTGGGGCTCCATCCCAGGACCCTGGGATCATGACCTGAGCCGAAGGCAGACTCTTAACGACTGAGCCACCCAGGCGCCCCACCTGACCTAATTATTAAGGTAAGAAAACTCTCTTCAGTTTACAGGCACACACACAGACACACACACACACACACACACACACACACACACACATTGTGGTAGGCTGAAAAGTGAGATGTGTTTGGCTTTAGGAATTCATCTAATTCAGCTTATAAACAATTCTGTTTAGTGACTTTAAAGAAAATCTTTCAGTCTCTCACTCTTTTTGCATGATTGTAGGAAAAGCTGCCTCTGTTGTACCTCACATTTTCATCATTTAAGTGGATGAGTGTCCAGACATGGGGGAAATTTGGTCAGAATCAGCACTGGCCACAGATAAGAGCTGAATATAACATGTTGGTAAAAAAGGTCTCTGTCACCACCTCTGGAGGACTGTCCTCCTTTTAGATCCCTAACGTGTCAGAGTTGCTGGAAACTGAGGACAAAAGGGAAGCGGTTTGCAGTCCAGTTTTTCCATTTGGGGAAGGAGCATGGACAAGACCCCTCCACTTGATTCTCAGCCCAGACAGGGACGCACAACAGGACCCTATCGAGTCAGTTTTTCAGGAAATTCAGGACAGGTCCTCCAAAGCCACTGGGCAACCCCAACTGGTGGGGACTGAGACCTAGGTTCACAAGGAGCTCAGGAAATGCGATGGGCTGTCTGAGCCCTAGAGGGTTTGTTCCAGTACGCCCGGGCTGGGGGCTCGGGGACCTGGACAAGCTCGAAGCACCCTGGGCTCTCCATGGTGGGTAACTTTGCCTCTCTCTTCTCCGATTCCATTTCCTCCCTCTAACGGCCACAGCTTGATCGTTGAGACTTAGCCACCCACCCGTGGCTGCTGAGGGAAATAGAGGGAAAATTGAGCTGCTGCCTGCATCCCCTCCCCTGGAACCGGTGGCGGCACCCGAGATAAATGAACCTCAGCCGTCACTCACTGTCACCTTTGCGTTCAAACCATTCGGTGAGGATCCTGGACAGAGACTCTGAGAACCTTGCCAAGAGAGCTCCTTCCGCGTGGAATTTTTTCCTTTGAGCTTAGGGCAGAGGAAGTCTGTAATGGAGAAAGATGAACATAATGTACAATAAAAGGGCACCATTTAATTCTATGGAGGGGGCTTGCAAGTGGATATTGAGAAATGAAGATCTGGGCATGACGGCTGGAGAGGTGTAGTGATTAAGGGTTTGTCCTGCGTAGACAGTCATCTTTGCCCTTCACTCACCAGAAACTTCTGCCCGCCATTCTCCCCTGCACTGGGCCTCTGTTTTCCTCATCATTTAAGTAGGGATCCTCTCCACTTAACAAGGATAAAAATGAGATAAAGATAGTTATGGCTGCGGAGATCCTAAAAACACACACCCCAGGTTCTTGTGCAAAGAACCATGCCGGAGAGCTTGATTCTAAAAATTCACTGATAGCTAAAAATACCCTGTTGACACAGGCCTGTCGGCACCCTCTGATTTTTCATTTTACGTGCACAAATTTACGTTTTTCCATTTTCGTTGGCTGGGGTTCTGTTATTTGAAGGTAAGGTGTGGGAAGTCCTTTGGAGGTTCAATGGGAGACAGGGAATCGGATATAGTTTTTCTCTCTGGAAGAAACTTTCATCGAGATTAAAAAAAAAAAATAAAATGTTTAGGCTCGCTTGCTACTGTAACCTCTAGTCTTCTGCCAAATGGCAATACAACAAAGAAAGTCTCCTTTTCAAGTTTCTGGTTAATAAAACAACACGGCGCAAGACAAATAAACAGAAACAGAAGGGCTGGGGCTCGCGCAGCTCAGGGAGCACATGTGTGGAGCGAGGAGAAGCGCTCTGCTAGCAAGGCCCAGGGATGTCTCTGGTGGACCCCCAGACCTCAGCCCGCCCTGCCCGGGGTTTCGAGATCCACTGCGCAGGTCCCTGAACAGAAAGAGGTGACCAGGACATATGCCATAAGCAAGCGGCTCTTCTTTTTGGTCTTCTGTCCAATTCCCCCCCCTCGTGCCCCCTAACTTTGGGTTTGCTGCTCATGGAGATTTGAGGGGGTGACTGAGTTTGGGGGCCATGCTGGTGCAACGGTTCTTAGCTTAATGCTGGAAAGTGTGCGTGCCTGGAGGAGTGGTGGTCGCCAGTCATCTGGGAATATTTGGGTAGCCCTAAAAGGGCAGCTGACTTGCTGGAACTGCTTCTGTTCTTTTCTCCTAGCGATAGGACTTCTCAGGATTTACCTGAGAGTGCGTAAAGGCTCGGCACCTCGCGGGGTTGGGGGGGGGGTTGATGGGGAGGAACAGGTTGCACGCGGGGCCCATGGTCAGAGCATTGTGGAGGGCCTGGAAGGTTCACTCTGTGCTCGCTGCTGTCCCTTTCCACCCCAGTGTGGGTTCTGGGTGGGGAGCTGGGGACCGCTCAGGAAGCAGTAAAGCCACAGCACACCCACCGGTTCTGGGCTTCCCTCTTGCTCTCTCCTCTTCTCTGACCTGTAAGAAGGATGCCTCCTCTCTGCCTGCCCCTGCACGCCCGCCCTCCGCCTTCTACCGGGTGGCCCAGAGCGGTGGCTTTCCGCTCAGGACTGCACAGAAGCCCCAAGCCCGGGAGGAAAGCATAACCTAAGTAGTCCTCTCCCCCAGGCGCCAGGAAGGGTTTCTCAGCTCGTCATCCCGGGCCTCGGGGGACATCTTCGGGCCAGTGTGAGGCGGTATCTGTGAATCAGCTGCGGCTGAAAGCTGGAAACAGAGTGAACCCAACACTGGAAGAACCGCTAAGGATTTACGACGTTCCAGAGGAGGAACAATTCATAAAAACCCGACCGGCCAACTTCTCTGCAATGTGTTAAATAACAAACCGAGGGTGTAGAGCTGCTTTTTGTTACTTGGAGCAAATGAAATGTCAGGGAAGACCGTGAAGCCCTTGGTGGGATGTCTGAGGCTTTGGAAGGAAGTTCCATGGGATTTTCATCTTTTTGAGGATTTCATGCCATTAGTTCCTCTTCATCCAGACCTGCCGCTTCTCCTGTTTTGGATAGAAATGCCTCTACGAGGGATGTAGGAGTCCCCCAGTTCTCTCAAAGGCTCCTTAAATCCCACTTCCTTGTGAGGGCTTTTTAAATTCATCTAGAACTCTTTTTTTGTGGACGTTCACCACAAAGGAAGTGGAAACTGGACAATGGCCCTCGTTAGGAAGCTGGGTTTGGTGGAAGCCTACCTGTCCTTCCCTTCCTTCCTGAGCGAATCCAAGCACAGTGCACACCTCTTCACGCCCTGTCCTGGTTTCTAAGGGATGCCTCAGCCCCCCTTGGCTCCAGGGATGGGCTGTGATTTGAAAACAAAAATCAGGGCAATGCCATTCTCCTTGAACACATGGTGTTCAAGAGGGGCCATGTGGCCTTATTCTGCTGGAGGCAAAGATGGCAGAGGCATCTGGAATGTTCTTTCTCACTTTTAGGAGAAGCAGTAGATAGCTACTTTCTCTCTCTCCACCTCAGTGTCCTGTTGGCCATTTTATGACCCCAGGGCAGCTGCCATAAGAACGAAGTTGATACTCAGAGGGAGGCAGCTCTAGAGCATCTCAGGGAAATGCAGCCAGAGTCCTGGTTGCTTGTTCTTGGAATCTGCCCAACCTCTGAATGTCTAGTTATATGAGCAAAGAGGATTCCTCACTTGAAGGAATTTTAAGCCATCTGAGTCAGCTGAAATCATCCTGACTTAGGGGTTTTAATTCTCGGCAGGGTGTAGAGCTGTCTGGTAGAAGGGAACTCAGGTAGGGACCAAAGGATCTAGCCTAAAGCCTTAGGCTGCCAAGCGCTAGTGATGTGTCTGGGAACAAGTCTGTTCGACTTGCAGCATTTCACTTCTGTGTTAAAGGGGGGTTAGGGTCACTGTGTCTGTGTCACAAGGCTGAGTGGGGATCAGATAAGTCAGAGCTGCAAAATGTGTTTATTTGCATCATTCGCCAGTTCAATTTGCTATTCTGTTATGGTGAAAATAACAGTGGCTAACTCTATTAAGATATTATTAATTGTCCAGCCCTGTGCTGATTGCTTTAATGACTTAGTTCATTTAATCTGTAGTGCAATCCTATAGTATGTTATTATATCTGGGTTTTGTTGGTGAATAAAAAGCATTAGAAAAATTAATTTCTTATCAATATTATACATCTACTAAGTGGGGAAGCTTACTAATATATATTTGAGTATAATGTTAATAAGGCAAGGGATGTCAGTTCCACAACAATTGCCAACAGTCCCAAATTCTGTATTAGACTTGTTTCCATTTTGGGGGTTTGACCACTTGCATCATTGTTACCTAGTTTCCATTTATTGCTCCCGAAGTCCTTAGGCTAATAAAAATGTCCCTTTCACAATTAACTACTGAACTTCTTCTTTTTTTTTTTAAAGATTTTATTTATTCATTTGACAGAGATCACAAGTAGGCAGAGAGGCAGGCAGAGGGAGAGGAAGGGAAGCAGGCTCCCCGCTGAGCAGAGAGTCCGACGCGGGGCCCCATCCCAGTCCTGGGATCATGACCCGAACCGAAGGCAGAGGCTTTTACCCACTGAGCCACCCAGGCGCCCCTTAACTACTGAACTTCTTAACTGCACTCAGAAATCATTTGCCCAGGAGTTGGTTATTTTTTTTTTAAGATTTTATTTATTTATTTGAGAGAGAGAGAGAGAGCACCCAGAGGGAAAGAGAGAAGCAGACTGCCCTCTGAGCAGAGAGCCCTGGGATCTATCCCAGGACCCTGGAATCATGACCTGAGCCAAAGGCAGACACTTAACTGACTGAGCCACCCAGGTGTTCCATGCACTGGAGCTGGTTTACATCAGACTTCTAATATTAAAAGTTTGCATGTGTGTGTATATGTGTGTGTTGTAAGACTATTGTGTTGATATTAATAATTATTTAACAAGTATTACCAATGAATAATTATTAAGAACTAATTATTAGAACTAATAATTATTGATAGTAGTACTGAGTGCTTTAAATATGTTGAGATTCTTAAAATAAGTGCACTTATTAGTGTCACATCTGAGATTTGTGACTGGGCTTGCCAGTCACAAATTGTGGCTACAAATGGATATCACTGATGTCTTGCCCTGGAATATTGAAGGTAGATACAGATTCACTGTAATTAGGGATGGTCTCCTTCCTGTCCAGACCAATAATTCCATAGGGGCAGCTCTGCATGCCTACCCCTGCAGGGGGTGTCTGGACAGGGTTTGATTGTTGCAACTAGGAAGTAGTGGTGTGCTGTTGGCATCTAGTGGCTATAGCCCAGGGATGCTATCGAATATTCTCCAGTGCACAGAACAACCCCCACAAAAAAGAATTATCCAGCTCCGGGGCACCTGGGTGGCTCAGCATCAGCCTTTGGCTTGGGTCAGGATCCCAGGGTCCCGGGATCAAGCCCCAAATCAGACTCCCTACTCAACGGGGAGCCTGCTTCTCTTTCTCTCTCTGCCATTCCCTCCGCCTGTGCTCCCTAGTTCTCTCTAACTCTCTGTCAAATAAATAAATTCTTAAAAAAAAAAAAAAAAGAATTAAACAGCTTCAAATAAGAGTAGTGCTGGGGTTGAAAGATCTTGGTCCAGGCAACCCAAGGACCCATGCTGAGCTTTCTTTCTTTCTTTTTTTTTTTTTCTTTTTTTTTAAAAAAAATTTTATTTGCATTTTCCTTTCTATACCATTCTTGTTTGGTTAGGAGTCAGGCGACCCATCCCATAATAAGGATGCATGAGGATCCTGGAGTGTTCACAGATTGACCCCCACACTGAGGCTCAGCAAAGTCTTGGAGCTTGGCCAGGGTGTCCTTCTGCTGGAGAAGCCACAGGTTTCTTGCAAGAAACTCATGCCAGCAGACCCTTCCCTGAGAGCACTGAGGTCAGCTGGTATACCTCTTGAACAGTGCATGAGGGTCTTCAGGAATTTCACTTCTACTGGGGCCCCCAGTTTGGTGAGCTGGTGTGCTGCTTGGCTCTCTCCATGTGAACTCCTTTCTCTCTAATGAATCCCCCCAGGTTTACTTCTAGTAAAGTCAGCCCCTAGTAAAGTCAGCCCCTGACATGTTCTAACCTTGACCTCCACCCATCCACTCCTCTACTGCCAGCCCAGGCTACCATGATCAGGTCTCTCTAGCCTGGAGGGATGATCATTTCCTTTTCCTCCTCTTCTCTGGCTTCTTTGCTCTGGCACACACATTACCTCCTGTTACACTTATGACCTTCCCTTTTGACTCGCAAGAGCTTAGCTTCAAACTTGAAAAAGAAAAGAATACTAGACTTTCTTCTCTTTCAATCCTCTCGCTATAGAAGTCAAACTTTTCCTTATGGCCATGTGGGTGCCTCTGAACAACGGAGGAGAGAGTCAGGGGCATACAACAAAGAAAGAAAAAAAATCACAAAGATGAACATGTCAAGATCTGATTTCACTACATCAGAGATTTCATAAGTTTCTTTCCCCCCCCTTGCACTTTGGAGTTTAGGAAGGAGGTAGTGGTGGTAGAGGATAGTTTTATGGGTTTAGCCAGATGTTAGGGACATCTGGTGACTAGATGTTTGTTTTCTAAGCGTTTCTGAATGTTATGTTCAGAGGATGGGAATCAGGAATAGGCCACTCTATAGGCAGTCTTTGCTTTGAGAGTAGAGATTTGGGACAGGAGTAGGAGAGGAGGGTTTGCCCGGTAGTAGGTAGCTTTTCCCTCTCTGTGCCTCCATGTCTTTTTTTAAAGGCAAGACTCTACCTATCCCAAATATAATAACCATAATGATTCTAGCTATGATTTATAAAACCCTTATTATATAATGGACACAGTGCTAGGTGCTTTGCTTATGTTTTCTTATTTACATTTAGTTTTCATAAGCTAGAACCTGTGATGCACGATGGGTCCTAACTCTTCTAGATTCTATATCATTCTTTATCTCCATTTTTTTGGGATGGATGTCATTCTTTAGACTTAAGCATACAGTACTCACATTTGGAAATTTTAAGTTACCAAACCCAGTATAATATATTTTGTTAGTTTTCCATTTGGTGCTGATGAATTGTCTTATGTATCCACGTCCACTAATCCAGTTTTGCTGGGTGAATGTATTGCTTGTGACTGTGAAAGTCACTTGCCAACCCCAAATGTGAAATGTGAAATGAACTTGCCAACCTCAAAGTCAAAACATGGGACCTTTGTTTCATAAACTCTAGGGTCCAACTAGGTGAATCAATTGGTATCTTTGAAGAAAGGGCCAGATCTTCTGGAGGAAATATCTCTTGGACTTGAGTCTTTGTATTTGGTGTATAAATTTATACTTCAGAATAGGAAATGTTGCCATGAGAATATACTGGATGTGTGTATTTGAAGGCTGATAAAAGAAAATTGTGAACAGAAATTTGACCTCTTCCCAAACACTATGACCAACACTATGGGACAATTGTCCCAGGGAACTACAGGTGGCTCCTAATGGGAAAATTTCTAGCATTCGACAGACACTGTTAGGGGAGTAAGGAAAAAGTTCTAAAGTAAATAGGAAAGAAGCAAAGTTGAATGATAAATGTTGAGGGAAACAAAAATCTAGTCTTTGATAGGAAAGAGTAGGGGTTTAAATATTTGTAGGAGGAAAAAATTTTAAGGTTCAGGAGGTGGGAAAAGATCTTGACTTGGGAGCCAGAGACCAGTGGTCTAGCTAGGTTCTGGAGAAATCTGGGAGACACAGATCCAGAGTAAAGCCTTTGTCAGTGGTTTAGATCATACTGGCCTTCCAGATACTACTCCCATATCCCAACTGGTACTGGGGCAATCTTGGCATGATTCAGTGCAGAATCTGATATGATCAGTAATAAGAGGCTACAAAAAGCAAGCCTGTGTCCTGAGGGCTCTCCTGATCTCCATGCTCCAAGAGGATATCTCCGTTATTTGAAGACTTGAGACTTATCACAGCTTAGTGGATTTGCAAGGGATTTGACTGCTGGGTTGGAGTGGGCAGGCTTACTGTCACGGCTGGGCCATGACATCTTTTTTTCTGAAATTAGGGGAAGGATTTGATTTACAAGGAGGGTCCTCAGCTTCAGAGAGTGGAAAGGGGTATAGAGTGGATGAATAGGAATAAGGCATTCAGTGGAAGACTGGAAGTTTCTCTGTATAATGACATAAGCATACCTTTTCTGCTTTTGGAGAAGGAAACTAATCTTAAGATTAAAAAAAAAAAACAGCATAGGGAGTTTTGAAAAGTTTATAAAATGGGGAGCTTACGTGGCTCAGTCAGTCGAGTGCTGGGCTCTTGATTTCAGCTCAGGTCATGATCTCAGGATCGTGGGTTCGAGTCTTGCATTGGGCTCTGCCCTTGGTTGGGAGTCTGCTTGAGATTCTCTCTCTCATCTCTCTTTGCCCATCCCCCCACTCTCTCTCTCTCAAAGAAATAAATAACTCTTAGAAAAAAAGTAGAAGTTTATAAAGCACCTCTGAAGACCAAAAAGCCCATAAATAATTCACATGTTTCTTCTGTTTTTCTAAAAACCTTGCTTTCAGTGTTGGGCAGCAGAGATACCAAAAATTGATTGTTAACCAAGACCCCATTCTTTTGTCATCCTATAAAGGGGAAAGTTTCTTTCAAATTTGGAAATCTTAAAAATAAAGAGAATAATTTGTGAATGGTTCCTTACAGTAAAGAAAGAAAACAGAATGATTACTTTTTGTGATATCGAATTTCATACACAGTATAAATATTCTTACCACTTTGAATCAACCAAATACTTTCAGCTTTATAAAGTTTCCATTATTTCACTTAACCAGAGAAATCTGCCAGCTAATATTTTATTAAGCCTGAAAATATTTTAACTAGCCCTTTCCATATCTATCAAGTTCAAAGGGATGATATAATTTATGTATCAATACTCCATAAAGTTTAGTCCTAGAAATGTGGGTTATATTTTCAATATTTATTAAAATTTTTTGTCTATGGCTGACTTATTTTAAGCCCATGGGCATGTGTTTTATTGCATGGTAGGCTTAATTCATACGCTCCATCTAGATGACTCTAGCATCTTGCCGTTCATGAAGATCATTTAAGATGAAAGGCATTAAAATAAGGTAGACTTTAGATATCTAAGCATCTGTTTAATTCAACCCTTCTCTATTACTTAGTTCTGGTGCTGGGCATCAAAGAAAAAAATAAAAAGTCGGCACCGTTCTCTTAAAAATACGTCAAGGCCCCCAACTCTTTAACAACACAGGAAATGTCAAATATTATATGGATATAAATAACTCAGTAAAACAGGCTTACAGGAACATCTGGCTTTGCACAGTTCCACGCACTCGGCTGGCGCAAAGATATTTCAGTAATACTATCCAGTCGTTGGGCTGTGTGACACTGTGGGGCACAGAAGGGAATTTGAGTGTCGAGTGAAAAATGTGCTTGTAAAAGGGTCTGAGTTGTTATCTGTCTAATCTGTCCTAATCTGTTCAGTCATTTGCTCTGGGGGGCTCTTAAGAGGGAATACTGACCCCCTCTGGAAGCCGGTCTCTTAGACAGATACCCCCAGTGCCCCCGGGGTTAGGGATGGAGGGCAGAAGGTTAACGACCCTCGGGATGCGGGCTGCCCTGATGATCACTGGAGAGATCATTTTTAAAAGGGACATCTTAATTTTCTGAGTAACATGTCGCTTTATTTCAGTTCTAACCTTGTGGAAACAATCCAAAGGGAAAAACGGGGACAACATCTCCTTTGTTCCTGCCAGCTTTGCCTTTTGCCCTGTACAGCTCCACTGTCTGGCCTCCTTCTCTCTCTAGGGTGTCACGTTCTCCACTGTGGGCTTTCCTTCTATTTTTAAGATCTGATTTCCTTGGGTTTTGGGCAGACTACAATTTGGGGAAGGCAGTTTGTGCAATCCAGACTATTTGGTGTTCATTTCACTTACACACACTTTAAAGAGAAAGCAAAACCCCCAAACTGATACACACGAGAGCGTCACACAAGGCACGTGAAGTCTATGGTTTTTCCTCTATGTCTGCATTACCATGGTCAGTGTCATCGAGAGTAAGCTAGAGCAACAGTGTCCCCCTCATAGGGAGACAAAGTCCAATAAAAATTAGACGTGTATCTTAGATTCCTTTGTGCTTATCTCCAAATACATTCTTAATTTCTGTATTCTGCAAATATCGAGTCATGACTGTGTGCCAAGCATGTGACAGGTAAAAAGTCAAGGTCTTTCCTTGTCTTCAAAGAGCTTAGAGTCTCTGTGGAAATAAACAGTAGACTAGCTCAGACTACAGTGTGATATGTTCTAAAATAAAGTGAACCACTGAAAGAAAATAAATTCCAGGTAATGATAACTTGGTTAAATATCTCCTAAAAACTTAAAAAAAAAAAAACTTTCTTTAAGATTTTATTTATTTATATATGAGAGGCAGAGAGAGAGAGAGAGAGAGTGAGAGAGAAAGAGAGAGAGGCAGAGAAAGAAGCAGGCTCCCCAAGGAGCAGGGAGTCTGACGTGGGACATGATCCCAGGCCCCCAAGATCATGGCTTGAGCCCAGGGCAGACATTTAACCATCTGAGCCATCCAGATGCCCTCCTACAAAACTTTTTGAATATTTAACTATATTTATATATTTCTATCCCTTCAAGAAACTTTCTGGAAATCACTTGATCCTTCATGAAAATCAAGTCTACATGGGGCAAGTATGCAAGTGACGGGTAGCTGAATGTCAGTGCCGCCCTGGCATCAGAACAGGAAGCGGAGGGGAAGCTGATGTCTTCCTGAAGCACTTGGGGGCAGTTACTTTGTGTTGAAACCTATCCCTTTATTTGGAGCATGGTGGGGAAGGACAAAGGTGCATGGTAACCTGGTTCCCAGAGAGCCCAGAGTGCTAACTCTCAAGGTACATATTTCTGTATTATTTCTCAAAAGAACTTATTTTATTCATGAATTAACTGATTAATTCAATATTGTCTATTTATAGAACACCTTCTAGGAAGGAAGATGTGCAGGAGAAAACACTACTTAGCTTTCAAGGCGCCCCATTAGGTGGAGGAAATCCATGTAAGTCCATGACTACAGCACAGTGCGTAAGTGTTACTGATCTGTGCTAGGGATTTGCAGAGAAAAAGATCAGGTTCAAAAGCAAATGCCCGAGGTGGATGGGTCCACAATCACTGCTGGGTCAGACTAATTCTCACACTAAACATTCAAGTAATAAATTGCATCTTCGTTAAAAGCTATCCTGATTGGCTGCATAATTTATTTACGTTAATTGGGTAATTTCTCAATTCCTTTTCACTCTGTTTTTCATACACTTGGCTTTAAAGAAATGACTAACAGTCGCCTAGAATACAGACTCTGCCGAGCCTATGCATTTGGTTGTCTAGAACCTTGAGAGGGTGCTTTCTCAAGTTTCTTCATCCGTGAGGTCCCAGCCTCCCGCACACCCAGCCCAGTCCTAGCCGGACACTGCTGAATATCTCTTACCAACCTGCTTTTTGGCCACTTTCTAATGCTCACTTTCTCCTCTCCCTTCCCATTCTGTTCCAGGGGTTTGACAGAATAGACTGCCCTCAGACACCATTGAGATCGTGACACAGGCCAGTACACTTCAGGAAATTCAAACTGACAGAAACCCCTGCCTTCTGCTGTTGCAAAAGTGCCTTGGTGTAGCAAGACTCCAGCTCAGAGTCATGGGCTGCAAGAAAAGGTTCTTGACCCTCTCTGCAGAGAAGGGAGTGCCTGGGGGGCTGAACGCTCTGACAGGGTTGAGATAAACACTCAGGTTAAGGCATTTTTCATCTGTTTAACCAGATCTCATTATATTGTCAAACAAGACTGCCAGGTTCACAAGAAACAGCTCCGGTATTCTTGTTGAGGGTTGGGGCAAGAAGTAAGTAAGTATTTATTTATTTATTTATTTTCCCATCAAGGTGAATTCCCTTGATGCTGGGATGCCAAGCAAAGTTTTCACTGGGATGAAAGTGAGGACTGGGAGGGTGCCTTTGAAGGAAAAAGCCTGAACATATTTCATAAAGCCCCACCCTACCGGGTGGTGAGGGGAAAAAAGGGGACTTGGTAATAAGCTCGCCTACATCCTATGCAAAGAAGTCCCTTTCTTCCGATACCTATATAACATAAACATAACAAAAGCTCTCCTCAATTGTATATTCCCTTGCTGTGTCAGTGTCTTACACTGCCCTTTGTTGACTCCAGGAAAATGACATTTTGCCTTTTTTTTTTTTTTAAGATTTTGTTTATTTATTTGACAGAGAGAGACATCACAAGTAGGTAGAGAGATTGGAGGAAGCAGGCTTCCCACCAAGCAGAGAGAGCCTGATGTGGGGCTCAGTCCTAGGACCCCAAGACCATGACCTGAGCCGAAGGCAGAGGCTTAACCCACTGAACCACCCGGATGTTCCGTCTTTATCATTATTTTTTTTAATAGCTTCTCTTACCTTTTCCAGGTTGAGTTAAATTTAATTTCCAGGTTGAGTTAATTGTTTAGTCCTGGTGATGCTCAAGTTAGATAAATTGCTGTGGTACACAGCCATGAGTCCAAATTACATAGGGATTGCGGTGTTCCATGTGAAAATACTTAGAGTTCATCCTCTAAAAGCGTCTTACTCAAACAGAACATCTGCATTTGAGAAAATCCAAAGCAAATGTCTGGCAAGTGAATTCTCTTATTAGCCTCAAACTTCAATCATCATCTTATTTTATATTTGGATAGCGCATTCATTCTTGTAGCTCATTTTGTTCTCATCATACAGAGCACCTTTATCATTTTTAAAGCTATTCTTTATTGAGAAATATTTACTGAGTTATTAGTTTGTGAGGATGCTCGTACTACATTCCTCTCTCACTTTGGCAACACTGATTTTAAACCTTTTCGGCGCTCCCTCTACCTCAAGGACCCCCACTTCACCTCCTGCTCTGTAAGCAATGCATGTCTCTTTCACTGAAAAAATGGAAGCCATCAGCTGGGAACGCCTTGAACTTCCTGCCACCAAATCCACATCCTGTATCTGCCTGCATGTTACCCTTCTTCCTTCCTAGGACTGGGCATTTATTTATTTATTTATTTATTTATTTATTTATTTATTTGGACTGGGCTTTTAGGTAGCTATTTAACAGAGCAGGAAACCTGCTGAATGACCTGGAGAACTGCCCCAAATCTTATAGGAAGTAAAAGGTGGTGGCAGAATTTGAACTCAGGTCTCCTGATTTTGGGTCCCAGTGCCCTTCCTCCTCTTCCCGTTTTTTAATAAATTTTATTTTTTTGTTGCTATTTTTAAATAATTTATTATTTATTTGTCAGAGAGAGAGTGTATGCACAAGCAGGGGAAGCGGCAAGCAGAGGGAGAAGGAGGCTCCCTCCAGAGCAAGGAGCCGGATGTGGGACTTGATCCCAGGATCCTGGGATCATGACCTGAGCCAAAGGTAGATGCTTTACTGACTGAGCCACCCAGGTGTCCTGCCTTTATATATTAATTTTTTTGAAAAAGCAGTTTTAGGTTTATAGTAAAATTGAGAGGAAGGCACAACAATTTCCATATACCTCCTGCTCCCACAATTATTGGCATCATTTACCAGAATGGTACCTTTTTATTCTTTTTTAAACCTAGGATGAACCTTCATTGATACATTATTACTCAGAGTCCATAATTTACCTAAGGGTTCATTCTTGGTATTGTATATTCATTATGTTGGGACTGACATATAACAATATTCACCCATCATATAGAGTAATTTCATTGCCTTAAAAATCCTCTGTGCTCTGCCTAATTCATCTCCCCCACCTCCACCTGGCAACCACTGATCTTTTATTAGCTCCATAGTTTTGCCTTTTTCAGAATGGCACTACTTGGTATGTGACCTTCTCAGATTGAGTTCTTTCATTTAGAAATATGCAGTTCAGCTTCCTTCATGTCTTTGCATGGCTGCCTGTCATTTATTTTTAGCCCTGAATGATATTCCGTTGTCTGGATGTATGGCAGTTCATCCATTCATCTACTGCAGGGTATCTTGGTTGCTTCCAAGTGTCGCAATTATGAACAAAGCTATTATAAACATCTGGCCAGGTTGTTGTGTGAACACGTGTTTTCATCTTCTTTGGGTAAATGCCCAAGAGCACAATTGCTGGACGGCATGGTAAGATATGTATGGTTTTGTAAGAAAGCCCAAATGTTTCTCAAAGTTCTATACCATTTTGCATTCCCACTAGTAATTAACAAGAATGCCTATTTCTCCATATCTTTGCCAGCATTAGGTTTTGTCAGTGTTCTGGAAATAAATAAAACCTAACAGGTCTGTAGTTGTATCATCTCTTAATTTCTATTTCTCTGATGACTTATGAAGTGGAGCATCTCTCCATATGTTTACTTGCCATCTGTATATTTTCTTTGGTGGGATGTCTGCCATGGTCTTTGGTCCATTTTAAAAATCAGGTTGTTTTCTCATTGTTGAGTTTGTTTGTTTGTTTTTTGTTTCAGACAGAGAGAAGAGAGAGAGAGAGAGAGGGAGAGCATGAGTGGGGAGGGGCAGAGGGAGAAGCAGACCCCTTATTGAGAAGGGAGCCTGATGTGGGGCTCAATCCCAGGACCCCGAGATCTTGACCTGACCCAAAGGCAGAAGCTTAATGACTGAACCACCCAGACACCCCTCATTTTTGAATTTTAAGAGTTATTTGTGTGTATTAGATAATAGTCCTTTATCAGATGTGTCTTTTGCCAGTGTTTTCTCCCCATCTGGGGCATGTCTTCTCTTTCTTTTGATACTGTCTTTCACAGAGCAGCAGGTTTTAATTTAATTTAATTTGATTTTTTAAAAATATTTTATTTAACAGAGAGAGATTACAAGTAGGCAGAGAGGCAGTCAGAGAGAGATGGGGATGCAGGCTTCCCGCTGAGCAGAGAGCCCAATGTGGGGCTCAATCCCAGGACCCTGAGATCATGACCTGAGCCAAAAGCAGAGGCTTAACCTACTGAGCTACCCAGGCATCCCAGGTTTTAATTTTAATGAAGCCCAGCTTATCAATGATCTCTTTCATGCATTGTGTCCTTGTGTTGTATCTAAAAAGGCATCACCATACCTAAGATCATTTAGGTTTTCTTCTGTGTTATCCTCTAGGAGTTTATAGTTTTGCATTTAAGTCTATGATCCATTTTGAGTTAATTTTTGTGACGGGTACAAAGTCTCTGTCTAGATTCGCTGTTTTGCACATGGACATCCACTTGTTCTAACACCATTGTTGAAGAGAATGTTTTTGCTCATTGTATTTCCTTTGTGCCTTTGTCAAAGTTTAGTTCATTATACTTACATGGGTCTATTTTGGGGCTGTCTTTTCTGTCCCATTGATAATTTGTCTATTCTTTTGCCAGTTCCACACTGTTTTGATTACTGTAACTTTTTAAAAAAAGATTTTATTTATTTATTTGAGAGAGACAAAGAGAGATAGTGAGAGAGAGCATGATCGGGGGAGAGGGAGTGGGAGAAGCAGCTTCCCCTCTGAGCAGGGAACCCAGTGCCGGGCTCTACCCCAGGACTCTGGGATCATGACCTGAGCTGAAGGCGGACACTTGACTGGCTGAATCACCCAGCTGCCCCTGATTACTGTAGCTTTATAGTAAGTCTTGATGTTGAATAATGTCAGTCCTCCAACTTTGTTCTTCTTCCATATCATGTTGGCTTTTCTGGGTCTTTTGCCTCTCCGTGGAAACCTTAGAATCAGTTTGTTGATCTCCACAAAATAACCTACGGGGATTTTGATTGGGATTGCCTTGAATCTAGAGATCAACTTGGGAAGGGTTGACACCTTGGCAATATTGAGTCTTCTTACCCATGGATATTTCTCCATTTATTTTGTTCTTTGGCTTTATTCATCAGAGTTTTGTACTTTTCCTCATATAGTTCTTATAGATATGTCAGATTTATACCTAAGCATTTTAGTTTGTTGGGCACAAATGCAAGTGATTTGTGTTTCTAATTTTAATCCAACTTGTTTACTGTTGGTATATAGGAAAGCAATTGACTTTTGTATATTAACCTTGTATCCTGCAATCTTGCTTTAATCTTTTATTAGTTCCAGGAGTTTTTCCCTTGATTCTTTTGGATGTTCTACATAGACAATCATGTCATCTGGGAACAGTTTTATGTCTTGCTTCCCAATCTGTATACCTTTTCCTTTCTTATTTCATTAATATTGTATCTAGTATGATGTAGCATAGGAGTGGGAAGGAAGGAACATCCTTGTCGTTTCCTGGTGCCCTTTTCACTGCATTACACCTTTTAGTCTTTTAAATTAAGTAAGCAAGCATTTTATTTTTAAATGTTTACAACAGACAGATCGATCAAGCATCCACTCCCTCCTTGATCATTTCCAATGGCCCTGAATTTGTGTTTGGTGGTCCATATGGTTCTAGGGAATCTTACAACAGCTCCAACTCTAGCTATTGAGAAATGGACTAGCAGCATCCCTAAACCACAGTGACTAGTTCATGAGTAGACCTGTGTCCTAAACTGGCTCAATCTGAGTGGTGCACAGATGCTTTTTTTTTGTTTGTTTGTTTGTTTGTTTGTTTTTCCTTCTGTGTGGTATGCTATAAAGAAAGAAAGCCTGGAGACCCTGAAGCCATTTTGCCGTTATGAAGGAAGTCAATCTAGGGATGAAGGTAAACACAGAAATAGACCAAACATAAAATATTTGCAGGAAATGAAGCTAGGGCCTTGATTAAACCATAACTGAACATTCTCAATTATGTTACCCATAAATTCCTGTCATTTCTAAGCCACTTTGAATTTAGTTTTCTGTCACCTGTAACAGGATGCATAATTGGCTGATACAACTTTTGCTGATTAATGTATTTTTCTTACAAATAATTTAGAAAATTCTGAAAAATATTAAAAGCAAGTAAAAACTATCCATAATTCTACAACCTAGAATAATCACTATTAACATTTTAGGGGATTCCTTTTCAGTTTTCACTGAAGAGAAATTAGAAATTAAGATTATATTTAAAAAGCCTTATCTCTTGATTTCTTTTTACCCGAACATCGAATGATATGAAAATTTACATGGCCATATGTAATTATTATCTTGTGCTTTGTCTCCCTCCCCAGTCCCATCCTGCTCCATTTTTTCCCTCTCTACCTCCCACAACCCCCTGCCCTGCCTTTCAAATCCCTCATATCAGAGAGATCATATGATAATTATTTTCCTCTGATTGACTTATTTCACTCAGCATAATACCCTCTAGTTCCATCCACATCGTTATAAATGGCAGGATTTCGGTGTTTGATGGCTGCACATTACTCCATTGTATACATATACCACGTCTTCTTCATCCATTCATCTGTTGATGGACATCTAGGTTCTTTTCATAATTTGGCTATTGTGGACATTGTTGCTATAAACATTTGGGTGCATGTCTCCCTTCGGATCAATACATTTGTATTTTTAGGATAAATACTCAACAGTGCGATTGCTGGGTTGTAGGGTAGCTATATTTTCAAATTTTTTTTTAAAGATTTTATTTATTTATCAGAGAGAGAGAGGGGGAGAGAGCGAGCACAGGCAGACAGAATGGCAGGCAGAGGCAGAGGGAGAAGCAGGCTCCCTGCTGAGAAAGGAGCCCGATGTGGGACTCGATCCCAGGATGCTGGGATCATGACCTGAGCCGAAGGCAGCTGCTTAACCAACTGAGCCACCCAGGCATCCCTATATTTTCAAATTTTTGAGGAACTTCCATACGGTTTTCCAGAATGGCTGCACCAGCTTGCATTCCCACTGAAGTGTAGGGCTCCCCTTTCTCCACAAAATCTGTCTTTTCCTGACTTCTTAGTTTTAGCCATTTTGACTGGTATGAGGGTTTTATCTCATTGTGGTTTTGATTTGTATTTTCCTGATGTCAAATGATGTCGAGAATTTTTTCATATCTATTGGCCATTTGTATGTCTTTTTTGGAGAAATGTCTTCTGCCCATTTCTCGACTTGATGATTTGTTCTTTGTGTGTTTAGTTTAATTAAGTTCTTTATGGATTTTGGATACTAGCCCTATATCTGATATGTCATTTGTGAATATCTTCTTCCATTCTGTCAGTTGTCTTTTGGTTTTGTAGACTGTTTCCTTTGCTGTGCAAAGCTTTTGATCTTGATGAAGTCCCAAATGTTCATTTTTGCCCTTGCTTCCCTTGCCATTGGTGATGTTTCTAGGAAGAAGTTGCTGCAGCTAAGGTCAAAGAGGTTGCTACCTGTGTTCTCCTCAAGGATTTTTGTGGATTCCTGTCTCATATTGAGGTCTTTCATCCATTTTGAGTCTATTTTTGTGTGTTGTGTAAGGAAATGGTCCAGTTTCATTCTTCTGTATGTGGCTGTCCAATTTTCCCAACGCCATTTGTTGAAGAGACTATCTTTTTTCCATTGAACATTCTTTCCTGCTTTGTCAAAGATGAGTTGACCATAGAGTTGAGGGTCTATTTCTGGGCTCTATTCTGTTCCATTGATGTATGTATCTGTTTTTGTGTCAGTACCACAAAAACAGCTTTGATGATTACAGCTTTGTAATAGAGCTTGAAGTCTAGAATTGTGATGCCGCCAACTTTGGTTTTACTTTTCAATATTCCTCTAGCTATTCGAGGTCTTTTCTGGTTCCATATAAATTTTAGAATTATTTGTTCCATTTATTTGAAAAACATTGATGGTATTTTGATAAAGATTGCATTAAATGTGTAGACTGTTTTAGGTAGCATAGACATTTTCACAATATTTGTTCTTCTAATCCATGAGCATGGAATGTTTCTCCATTTCTTTGTGTCTTCCTCAATTTCTTTCCTGAGTACTTTACAGTTTTCTGAGTACAGATTCTTTGCCTCTTTGATTAGGTTTATTCCTAGGTATCTTATGGTTTTTGGTGCAATTGTAAATGGGATCAACTCTTTAATTTCTCGTTGTTCTGTCATGCTGTTGGTGTATAGAAATGCAACTGATTTATGTGTGTTGATTTTAAATCCTGACACTTTACTGAATTCCTGTATGAGTTGTAGCATTTTTGGAGTGGAATATTTTGGGTTTTCCATATAAAGTATCATATCATCTGCAAAGAGTGATAATTTGGCTTCTTCTTTACCAATTTGGATGCCTTTTATTTCTTTCTGTTGTCTGATTACCAAGGGTAGGACTTCTGGTGGTATGTTGAATAGTGGTGGGGACAGTGTTCCTGACATTAGAGAAAAAGCTCTCAGCTTTTCCCCATTGAGCATGATATTCATCCCCATTGAGAATGATATGCACCATCCATAGATGGCTTTTATGATATTGAGGTATGTACCCACTATTCCTACACTGTGAAGAGTTTTGATTAAGAAAGTATGCTGTACTTTGTCAGAGCAGCATCTACTGAAGTATCATATGGTTCTTGTTCTTTCTTTGATTAATGTATTATATCACATTGATTGATTTGTGGATGCTGAACCAACCTTGCAGCCCAGGAATAAATCCCACTTGGTCGTGGTGAGTAATCCTTTTAATGTACTGTTGGATCTTAATGGCTAGTATTTTAGTGAGAATATTTGCATCTGTGTTCATCAAAGATACTGGTCTGTAATTCTCCTTTTTGATGGGGTCTTTGTCAGGTTTTGGGATCAAGGTAATGTTGGCCTCATAAAATGAGTTTAGAAGTTTTCCTTCCATTTCTATTTTTTGGAACAGTTTCAGGAGAATAGATAGTAATGTTTAAATGTTTGGTAGGAATTCCCTGGGAAACAATCTGGCTCTGGGCTCTTGTTTGTTGGCAGATTTTTTTTTTTAAAGATTTTTTTCTTTATTTATCTGACAGAGATCACAAGTAGGCAGAGAGGCAGGCAGAGAGAGAGGAGGAAGCAGGCTCCCTGCAGCGCAGAGAGCCCGATGTGGGGCTCGATCCCAGGACCCTGGGATCATGACCTGAGCCGAAGGCAGAGGCTTAACCCACTGAGCCAGCCACCCAGGTGCCCCTGTTGGCAGATTTTTGATGACTGCTTCAATCTCCTTACTGGTTAAGAATCTGTTCAGGTTTTCTATTTCTTCCTGGTTGAGTTGTGGTAGTTTATATGTCTCTAGAAATGCATCTATTTCTTCCAGATTGTCAAATTTGCTGGTGTATAGTTGCTCATAAAATGTTCTTATAGTTGTTTATATTTCTTCTGTGTTGTTTGTGATCTCTCCTCTTTCATTCATGATTTTATTAATTTGGGTCCTTTCTCTTTTCTTTTTGATAAGACTGTCCAGAGGTTTATCGATCTTATTAATTCTTTCAAAGAACCAGCTCCTAGTTTCATTGACTTGTTCTTCTGTTCTTTCGATTTCTATTTCATTGATTTCTGCTCTGATCTTTATTATTTCTCTTATCCTGTTGGGTTTAGGCTTTCTTTGCTGTTCTTTCTCTAGCTCCTTTAGATGTAAGGTTAGGTTGTATACTTGAGACCTTTCTTGTTTCTTGAGAAAGGCATGTATTGCTATATATTTTCCTCTCAGGACCACCTTTGCTGTATCTCAAAGATTTTGAACAGTTGTGTTTTCATTTTCATTTGTTTCCATGAATTTTTAAAAATTCATCTTTAATTTCCTGGTTGACCCATTCATTCTTTAGTAGGATGATCTTTAGCCTCCATGTATTTGAGTTCTTTCCAACTTTTTTCTTGTGGTTGAGTTCTAGTTTCAAAGCATTGTGGCCTGAAAATATGCAGGGAATGATCCCAATATTTTGGTACCAGTTGAGACCTGATTTGTGACCCAGGATGTGATCTATTCTGGAGAATGTTCCATGTGCACTAGAGAAGAATGTGTATTCTGTTGCTTTGGGATTGAATGTTCCAAATATACCTTTTGTGTCCATCTTGTCCAGTGTATCATTTAAACCCTTTATTTCCTTGTTGACTTTTGCTTAGATGAACTGTCCATTTCAGTGAGGGGGGTGTTAAAGTCCCCTACTATTATTGTATTATTGTTGATGTGTTTCTTTGATTTTGTGATTAATTGGTTTATATAGTTGGCTGCTCCCATATTAGGGGCATAGATATTTAAAATTGTTAAAACTTTTTGTTGGACAGACCCTTTAAGTATGATATCATGTCATTCCTCAGCTCTTATTATAATCTTGGCTTAAAATCTAATTTATCTGATATAAGGGTTACCACCCAGATTTCTTTTGATGTCGATAAGCATGGTCAATTGTTTTCCACCTCCTTACTTTAAATCTGGAAGTGTCTTTGGGTCTAAAACGAGTTTCTTGCAGACACCATATTGATGATTCTTGTTTTTTTTTTTTTTTTTTAACCATTCTGATATCTGTGTCTTTTGATTGGGGCATTGGCCCATTTACATTCAAGGTAATTATTGAAAAATACGAATGTAGTGCCATTGTACTGCCTGTAAGGTGACCATTACTGTATATTGTCTCTGTTCCTTTTTTGTCTGTTACTTTCTCTCTTTGCTCTCTCTTTGCTTAGAGGACCCCTTTCAATATTTCCTGTAAGTCTGGTTTGCTGTTTGCAAATTGTTTTAGTTTTTGTTTGTCCTGGAAGCTTTTTTAATCTCTCTTTCTATTTTCAATGACAACCTATCTGGATATAGTATTCTTCTTGGCTGCATATTTTTCTTGTTTAGTACTCTGAATATATCATGCCAGTCCTTTCTGGCCTACCAGGTCTCTGTGGATAGGTCTACTTCCAATCTAATATTTCTACTGTAGTATGTTATAGATCTTTCATCCTGAGCTGCTTTCAGGATTTTCTCTTTGTCACTGAGACTTGTAAGTTTTCCTATTAGATGGTGGTGTGTGGACCTATTTTTATGGATTTTGAGGGGGATTCTCTCTGCCTCCTGGATTGTGATACTTGTTCCCTCCCCAAATTAGGGAAATTCTCTGCTATGATTTGCTCCATTATCCTTCTGCCCCTCTGTCTCCTTCTTCTTCTTTTGGGATCCCAATTATTCTAATATTGTTTCATCTTATGATGTCACTTATCTCTCGAATTCTCCCCTTGTGGTCTAGTAGTTGTGTCACTCTTTTTCTCAGCTTCTTTATTCTCCATCATTTGGTGTTCTATATCACTGGTTCTCTCCTCTGCTTCATTTATGCTAGCAGTAAGAGCCTCCATTTTTTATTGCACGTTATTAATAGCTTTTTAAAATTTCAACTTGGTTACATTTTAGTTCTTTATTTCTCCAGAAAGGGATTCTCTAGTATCTTCCATGCTTTTTTCAAGACCAGCTAGCACCTTGATAATCATCATTCTGAACTCATTATGACATATTACTAATGTTCATTTTGATTAGGCCCCTAGCCATCAGTACAGCCTGTTGTTCTTTTTTTTTGAGGTGAGTTTTTCCACCCTGTCATTTTATCCAGATAAGAATAGATGAAGGAGAGAACAAAATACTAAAAAAGGTGAAAATGACTCCAGAAAAATATACACTAACCAAATCAGAAGAGACCTGAAACCAGGTCTCTGGTATATATATATATATAAATATATATATTTTACCCCCCTTATTTCTTCATCTATATCTTATCTATATCTATATCTTCATATAGATATCTATATATATATATATAGAGAGAGAGAGAGAGTAAAATATATATATATATAATATATGTAATACATATATATACATAAGCAAAAAGTTGCTTAAAAAGGTATTGGTAAGATAATATAGTTTAAAAAACATTAAAATAAGAAAGAGGAAAATTTTTTAAAAATAGAATAAGAAAAAATTAAAAAATTAAAAAAAATTTAACTTTGAAGGACTAAAGAATCACGTAAAAAAAGCTATGAATTCTGTGTGCTGTATTTCTGTAGCTCTGGAGTTCCGCAGTTCTCATTGATTGGTAACTTGGTCTTGGCTAGATGTTCTTGCTGATCTGGGTGAGGGGCTGTTGCAGTGATTCTCAAATGTCTTTGCCTGAGGCGAAATTGCACCGCTCTTGCCAGAGGCCAGGCTAAGTAATCTGCTTGGGTTCATGCTTAGTAGCTTTTGTTCCCTGAGTGCTTTCTGTAGAGCTTTGGAGGACAGGAATGAAGATGGCAGCCTCCCAATCTTGGGCCCTGTAGCAGTCGAGAGCTCGGGACCCCACTCCTCAGTGCACCCTCAGAGAAAAGCAGTCAATCCCTCCCATCTTCCTGGTCTCTGACAGCACTCGCGCTCACCCGGCCTGTGACTGAGAGTTTCTCTCTCTGGCGCACAACCCCCATTTGGAGTCTCCAAACCCAGAAGATTCCTGCTGCATGCTCCCATGCCACTCCTCCTGGAGGAGGAAGGCGAGTCTCCCTGGATCTGCCACTTGTAGGGTCTCTGTTCAAGGACCAGTGGCCCAGTTGTGCCTCGGGTCATGGTTTAAAGTAACCCCAAGCTGAGAGCACACATTTTGGCTCCCTTTGCCAGCTTCCCCACTCTGATACCTGGGAGCTCTGCCACACTCAGACACTCCCAATATTTCTGTGACCCTGCAGGTCCTGAAACCACACTGTCCCCATGAGGGCTCCACCCCTGCTTAGCCTCTGGAGTGACATCACTCAGTGAAGCAGACTTCTAAATGTTCCAAGTTTATGCTCTGTTGCTCTACCACTTGCCTGGCCTTGGCCTCGCTCCATGGTCTTCTTCCCATATGTCACCTTGGGTTCACTTCTTTGCATTTCCTACCTTCCGGAAAGTTGTCACGTTTCTGTTCCTAGAATTGCTGCTTTTCTTCTCTTCAATCTCCTGTTGAGTTTGTAGCTGTTCAGAATGGTTTGATAATTATCTAACTGAATTCCTGGGACCCCATGATATTTAGATCTCCTACTCCTTCACCATCTTGCCCCCCCCCCAGGAGGGTCTATTTCTGATGTCAGGGTGGGGAGGGGATAAGTCTCCGTAAAGAAGCAGAGATGTCCAAGAACAAGCTGAAGAGTGCAGAGTCTTGGCGTCTAAAGGAAGAAAGTGCGTCAAGAAACAAGGGGTCATGATAAACATCTAAAGCTGCAGAGAAGTCTGCAGAGATGAGCACTGAAACATGCTCTTGGATTTTGTGGCATTTGGGTTTTTAATGCCTCTAACAAGACCTGTTTTAGGATTGTGTTGGGGGCAGAAGCCTGGTTGTGATTTGAAGAAATATTAGGGGAAAAAGGAATGGAAGCAGGTTTTATGAAAAAGTCTAGGCATTTTGATGAGAAAAGAAGCAGAGAGTGAGGACTAACATGGTTCTCAGTCTTGTCTGTATGATAGAATTATGTGGAAGCCTTTAAAAATTCCCAATGCCAATGCCATTCTCAAGACCAATTATTTGGAATCTCTGGGAGTTAGACCCAAGTACTGGGAGAGTTTATAAAGCTCCCAGGTGACTCTAATATGCAACCCAAACTGACAATCTCCAGGTTAGAAGGAGATGCAGGGTTAAAATTATATACAAATATATTTTAAAGAATGCATAGACTTGAAGGTGTTTAATTGTTGGTAGGAGGGGAATAGGTTGGAGGGAAGAGAAGGCACAGTTGTTTGTGTAATCCTAAGCTGCAGGGGAAAGAAACATATAGAAACAATGGAATGAGTTACGCTTTTAACTGCACCATCCATCGGTTACCTTGACATTTATAAAAATATTTTAATCTGTATTTCTTTAATTATACAAAGTCAAGAGTAAAGTTGCTTCTTGAAGCATTTCCTATAGAAAATAATGCAGCTAAGAGTTTCCATACACCGTTTCCATTTTCCTGACTCTTTAATCCAGATGATGGTTGCAAAAGAATTATTATTTTGCACTCTGCATTTTTCTTTTTTAAAAAAGAAAGCACTTTTGACATTTGCATTTATTTTTATAACCATGGTTTAGGACCATTGTTTAGATTTAGTTTTAGATGTAATTCATTTAAATGTTGCCTGGTGGTGTGATGCTTTTATGACATCATCACTCCTAAGTTTTGAAATTTCTTCCTCATTTGGCATGTGTGTTCAAAAAAGGTATACAGCATGATATTTTCTGAGCTCCTGAATGCTTGAAGATATTTTCTCATTTCCTTTCGAAGTGAAAGACAACAGCACTGAGCATGGAATTCTTGTATTTCAATATCCTCCATAAATACTCCACCAATATTTTTTACTGTTCCACTAGAGGTAACTTGTTTTTTTACCTGTATACTTGCAGGGTTTCCCCCTGTTATCTTATGTTTATAACACATTTTTAGAACATGCCTCTTTGTTGTTGCTTTACATTGGGACATGGTGAACACTTTTGGTTTCAAAGATATTTTTCCTGCTCAAAAAAAATGTTCTTTAGTTATGCTTCTGATTATTACTTTGGTTTGAGCAATTTTGGTTTATTTCTCGGGGTTACTATCAGACTTAGACCCAAACTTCACTCTTTGTCCTCCGTGTCTCATACTTTTTCTGTTTTCATTTGACTTTTTTCCTTTGTGGTCTGGAAGAACTTTTCAAGTTTATTCTCCAGGTATCAGTTGTGTTATTTTTTTCCCCCTACAATTTCCATTCTTCTTTAATGTAATTCTGAGACTATACTTTTCTTTAGTTTGTAATTTTCCACATTTTGATTCATCTCCTTTTTATTTTTTTGCACACTTTTAAAAATCATATCCTGTCTCTCCTTAGGGGTTCTGTTACTAGGTCAGAGACCATACCTTCTGGCAATATATTGAAGCCACCATTTTAGAGACTTGCTATTTTCCAGAGGCTTTAAGATGATATACCTTTTCTCATGCTCTGTAACCTTTTTTTTCCCCTGTAAGACCCATGGCTAACCAGGGGTGCCTGGGTGGTATAGTCAGTTAAGCCTCTGCTTTTTGGCTCAGGTCATGATCTAAGGTCCTAGGATTGAGCCCCATGTTGGGCTCCCTGCGTAGTGGGGAGCCTGCTTCTCTCTCTTTCTGCCCTTCCCTCTGCTTGTGTGCTCATTCTCTCTTTCTATCTCTCAAATTAACAAATAAAATCTTCTTTTAAAAAAAGACCCATGGCTAACCAAACAAAATGTTTGCAAATATTCAGTATGCAGAGGGCTTGTATATGCCTTCTGTATCCTTAGGCACGTGTTCAACTCCCTGTTCATTTCAACAGGTATATGAGTCAGGCTGATTGCAATGACATGGATGGAACTAGAGGGTATTATGCTAAGCAAAATAAGTCAATCAGAAAAAGACAATTATTGTATGATCTTGCTGATTTGTGGAATTTGATAAACAAGGCAGAGGATCATGGGGGGAAGAGAAGAAAAATGAAATGGGACAACACCAGAGAGGGAGATGAACCAAAAGAGACTATTAATTTCAGGAAACAAACTAAGAGTTGCTGGAGTGGAGGAGGTGGGAGGGATGGGGTGGCTAGGTGATGCGCACCAGGGAACGTATATGCTGTGGTGAGTGCTGTGAATTGTGTAAAACTGATGAATCATAGACCTGTACCCCTGAAACAAATAATATATTAGATGTTAATAAAAAAAAAAAAATGTTAGAGAGGTGCCTGGGTGGCTCAGTTGGTTGAGCTTCCAACTCTTCATTTCAGCTCAGGTCAGGATCTCAGGGTGGAGAGATTAAGCCCCGGGGCTCCATGCTCAGAGGGAGTCTGTCTGAGTTTCTGTCCCTCTGCTCCTCCCTCGCCCATGTGCATGCGCATTCACTCTCTCTCAAATAAATAAATAAATTTATCTTTAAAAAAAAAAAAAGTCAGGCTGATACAGACTTAGTGTCTGCGGGCTTTTCAGCCAACTTGCTCAATTGGCATGAGAAAGCATCTTCTACCACCTGTAGTTTGCTCTGTCAAGCTGAACACAGAGGCTGCCTGAACACCATTAAGCTCCAGCATTTGCAGCCATGGGACTCACCTTCCTTTGGTTGCTCTGCTGCATTGCCTCACTGGGCTTTTCTGGCTTTTATTCTGATGCTCAGCCTTGCAGGAAGCCACAGGGTGCTGCTAGTCCCCGCACCTAGCTTCTACCCAGGTTTTAAATTTTTTATTTTATTTTATTTTTTATTTATTTTTTTCCCCCTCGGATTGGCAGCCTCTAAGTAGTTATGGAAGCAGGTTCTGATCTGAGCATGAGAGAGGGCTGCGGAAGTGGCACAGTTGAGGAGAGAAGTGCCTCCAAGACAGAGGGACAGCTCCCTGGTTTCCCTACTGATGCTGATCAGACCATGTATCCTGAAGGAAAGCGAGGTGATGAGCAGATCTGCCTTGTTCCCCACCCCATTGGCCATTTTCATCAGCCAGGTTCTATAGGGTCCACAGCTAGTGGGTCTTCCTGGATTTATCAAGAGTCTTGAATATTGGTATTGTGAATTTTTGTTTTTTTTCTGTCTTAATAAGAACAGTAAATGGGAGGCTGGCAGAATTTTCCATGAAGAACTTAAATTGAGGCCAGATGCCATTTTGCACTTTTTTTTTTTTTTTTTTTTAACCATCTGAGTGGTGGTACCATAGAAATAAATCTTAATCAAGTAAGATGAAAGCTTTGGGCAAAGATGAGGACAGGGTGAGAGCCAGCCTGACGATATGTAGCAGGTGGCTAGTGTACTGTGCCCCTCAGCATGGGACTGACTTTTCTTTTTTCTGCACTCCGAAGGACTTAGAATTCCAGACTCTCATGCACCTCTTAAGACTTTGAAGATCTCTACTCTCTGGGGGGTTCAGAGATCTCATCCATCTCCTAAAACTATTCTGTTTCTTCTAGTAGGATGTTAAAAGCATGCTTAGAAACGAGAGCTACAGTCTGATGTTTACAGCAGCAATATCCATAATAGCCAAAATATGGAAAGAGCCCAGAGGTCCATCGACATATGAATGGATAAAGAAGATGTGGTACACATACACACACACACACACACACACACACACACACACACAGGAATATTACTTAGCCATCAAAAAGAATGAACTCTTACCATTTGCAATGATGTGGATGGAGCTAGAGGGTATTATGCTAAGCAAAATAAGTCAATCAGAAAAAGACAATTATTATATGATCTCCCTGATTTGTGGAATTTGAGAAACAAAATAGATGAACATAGGGGAGAGACAGAAAATTAAAATTAAAAGTTAAATTAAAATAAGGTGAAATCAGAAAAGGAGACAAACTGTGAGGCTTTTAACTATAGGAAACAAACTGAAAGATACTGGAGGGGTGGGGGGTGGGGGGTGAGGTAACTGGGTAATGAGCATTAAGGGGGGTCCTTGATATCATGAGCACTGGGTGTTATATGCAACTGATGAATCACAAAACTCTACCTCTTAAAAGAAAGAAAGAAAGAAAGAAAGAAAGAAAGAAAGAAAGGATTAGAGGAGATAGTGCTGGCAGACTGAGACCCTTAGGTGGGCTTCAACAAGACAGATGGTTACCCCTTAGACATTGCATAGACTTAGCTGGCTCCCTGATAGAAATGCCCATGGATCAACGGAATGGAGCTGCCTGGTGGTCTTGCTAGATGATTTGCCAGCAACACCTAGTGTATTTGGAAGTCAGAGCCTATTTCATTCATTTAATAGCAGCCAATATTTCCTGAGAACCTACCATGTATCAGGCAATGAAGTAGGTATTGGGATACAACAGTGAACATGACACATTGCCTGTCCTTAAGCAGCCTGAAGTTTATTGGTGGGGAGGGACAGCTACCTAGGAAACGATATGTGTTGAGATCTGAAGTTGAGGTAAGTGTATGGTACTATGAGTGAGTAAAGGACGGTACTATTTAACTACTCCCAGTGCATGAAGGAAGAATTCCTGAAGGAAGTGATACATAAACTCCAGAAAGAAAAAAGACACATAGGAGAGAGTTAATATTATAAAAAGCTCTAGTATGGAAGAACATATTTCTGAGTTGAAAGAAGACTCAGTCTATAAAATCAAAGGAGACACCCAGATCCACTCAAGTTAATTTTTTAAAATATTTATTTATTTTGGGGGGAGGGGAGAGAGAGAGAAGGGGGAGAGGCGGAGGGAGAAAGAATCTCAAGCAGACTCCCTGCTGAGTATGGAGACAGATGCAGGGCTCAGTCCCATGACCCTGAGATCATGACCGCAGCAGAAACCAAGAGTTGACGCTTAACCGACTGAGCCACTCGTTTTTTTTTTTTTTTTTTTAAACATCTGTTTGGATGTGTATAGTAAGCACTACATAATGATTTGCGGAAGGCATAGATCACACAGACTGTTAAGGGACATTCTAACAACGTCCTGAAACTAAGTTTTTTTTAACAAAATGAACTGGTAAAATGGGGAAGGAAAAATGTCATAAAAAAACACTTTAGGGGTAAATGTTTCATTTACTTCTCCTTACTCTGTTTCAAATATCTTCATTGGAACTTGGAGAGAGGTAGGAGAAAAGGCAGCCTTGGCAAGAGAAATAGTTGGTGTTTTGAGATATGATGGTGAAGATGTATGTGGCAAATGAAAAACACTGAGGAAAGAAAAACAATAATTGATTTTCTCCTTTTAGTATTCATTTCAATTTATGGTTTTTATAGGCTACATTCAAAATGTTTACCCTTTGAGTACAATTACCTTTATATATATCTATATCTATCTACCTATCTATCTATCTATCTATCTATCTATCTTTATTTAGATTTCACACCCAGCATGGAACCCAAAATGGGGCTTGAACCCATGACCCTAAGATCAAGACCTACACTGAGATCAAGAGTCAGATGCTCAACCCACTGAGCCACCTGGGTGCCCTAAGTATGATTACCTTCTATCTTTAAGTTAGCACTGTCAATAGGACATAAATTATTTGAAAATTCTGATGATAACAATATAATTGATGATTTGATCAAAATGTAGACATGAGCAGTAAAGTTTACAGAGTAAATACATAGAACAATTTATTATTTATATTTGTCTTTATTTTATTCACACCCATTGTTGTTCCATTTTATCAATCAAGCCTTCAAAATAATAACTAAATTCAGACTTCTTTGATATTTTGCTGACTCTCAATACTATTAAGATCGTAGCTTGGGACACCTGGGTGGCTCAGTTGGTTAAGCACCTGCCTTGGGCTTGGGTTATGATCCCAGGGTCCTGAGATCCAGTCCCCATGTTGGGCTCCCTGCTGAGCAGGGAGCTCTGCTGCTCCCTCTTCCTCTGCCCCTCCCCCGCTTGTGCTTCCTCTCTCTCTCTCTCTCTCTCTCTCGCTTGCTCTTGCTTTCAAATAAATAAATAAAGTAAAAAAAAAAAAAAGGCCCATAGCTTTACACATTTAAGAAAACATGTTGTTGTTGTAAAAGCTTATCAAGCCAGGAGGATAGAACATATACATTTATCAGTATATTTGCTTGAGTTAAACTTTTAAGCACTTAGGCATATGCAATGTTGGCTTCCACTGTACAATGGGAGCAGTGAATGTTGGCTGGACTGGACTCTGCAAATGTTCGAGAGGGACCTCTTGTCAGAGCTCAGCTACCACTGTGCCTTTAGTGTTGTGTCAGAGAGAACCCACTTCAGAGTGAACCTGAGCATTTTATAATTGAAACCCTATTGGTCATTCCCATATTAAAGTATACACACACACAAACACACACACACACAGACACACACACACACACACACATATATCTTCTTGACATGGTAGAATTATTTTGCTTCTGTAACATGGAGCTTCTTTGAGATGTTCCTGTCTATTCCTTACAGGCATCATGGTTTCCTCCTCTGTGTGCCTCTAGGTCTGGAATAGTTGGATGTCAAGTAAGTGCTTGTTGAATTGGAAGTTTCTTGAAAAGTTGCAAGAGGCAAGAAAAAGTTGCATAGTGGCGAGAGCAGGGGTTCTAAAGTCAGAGGGCCTTGGGTCCAGAGTCTTTTATTTATTTATTTATTAAGATTTTATTTATTATTTATTTGACAGGCAGAGATCACAGGTGGGCAGAGAGGCAGGCAGAGAAGCAGACAGAGGAAGGGAAGCAGGCTCGCCGTGGAGCACAGAGCCCGAGATCCCAGGATCTCAGGGATCATGATTTGAGCTGAAGGCAGAGGCTTTAACCCACTGAGCCACCCAGGTGCCCCTGGAGCCTTTTAAAAGGTTGGCTGTCTCTGGGCAGAAACTCCATTTCTCTGTGTGTCAGTCTTTTGTCTGGAGAGTTCTAGCCCATTCCTCAGAATGTTCTGATAAAAGTGAAATGAGTTAATACGTTCAAGGTATGCAGATCAGCAGGAACTAACTACGCATTTGCTGTTATTATTAAGGAGGGTTAGTAGATGAGTCCATTTAACACATATTGATTGAATATGTGTCCTCTGCTGAGGAACGAAGGGCGCATATGGGCCTACCATGTGCCAGGCCTTGGGCGTAGCTGTGGATATCAGAGCAAACAGGACCCAGTCTCTGCCGTATTTGGGTTTGTAGAGTAAGGGATTCAGGTGAGTCATCAAACGATTATAGAACAGATTATTATAACAGGGTCCTGGAAACTGGAAGCATGCAGGAGGGATCCCTTCCCCTGTCTTGGGCAACCAGAAATCATTTTCTAAAAAAGTGGAATCAAAACTGATGGAAATTTCTTATGCTTATAAAGGGAAGGGAGAAATGGAGATCCATTGAGGTTATAATGGCCTTAGATTTCGTTTGCTTGAAATCCTAGGTATTTCAGGAAAAGCCATTGTGGGTTTGGGGGTCAGCACTCCTGACCCTTGGTAACAGCCATAGAGCCCACAGTCTTCAGGTCCCCATTCGTGGTCTGCTAAGCTGTGTGTTTTCAGGATCATTTGGTGTCCTGTTTTTCTTAGCTTGTGTCCAAACAAGTACCATGATGGGTTTTACAGCGTGTTGATTTATTTTTTGAGACATTTCTTCCTCTTCTAGATACTTCTTCACAAGTTTCCTGTTACCATCAGGACCAACACTTCCTGCAGAGACTTCCGGCTCATGGAAGCAGCGTGCGCCAGCAGGAGAGTTCAATTGCATTGAGGGCTTCCCAAAGGAGTTCTTTTTTCCCCTTCTTGCTGGCTTCCTTCTTCTCTCTTATCTCTGCTCTGTTCCCCACTTGCCCCAAATCCTCAGACTTCCTCTGGAGACTGCAAATGATGATTTCAGAGACAGCGAGCTCAGGAGCCTGCGTTCAGGCAGGACCCTCCTGGGCCTCCTTCAGCTCTGGGTAAAGCAGTTATGTTGGCCCAGTCCTACAAGCAGTATAAAATCTGTAGGTAATTAAGAGCTCCCAACTCTCCCTTCAGTCCTACAAATACATCACCCTGGGAGAGGGATCAGCATTTCATAACCCTCATTCACTGAGGTCAGGGCCATAAAGGCTGCTGGAATTCCAAATGTTAAATGAGAGGAGGTAAATATGACTCATTGATACCACAGGACACATTAGCCTCTCTGTTCCCTCTGCTCCCCTCAAGGGTCCTACAGGCATGAGACCCCAAGATATGACTTTTAGGAATTAAGGAACCTGGAGAATGGGGGATATTACCTGAAGGACACAGGTATATGCCACAGGAGAGAGTCTCTATCGATGTGTTGATGAGTTTTAAGCATCTGAAAATGGGGTCAACCCAGTTCCCTCCCTACCTCCCTTCCTTCCTTCCTCCCTCTTCCCTCCCCCCCCCACCCCTTTCTTTCTTCCTCCCTCTGCTGAGCCCTCCTCATTCCAGCCTGAGGCTGTGCCAACATAGCAATCGAACAGAGTGAAGATATGACAAATAAGAAACGCATAGTCAACATGATCATTAAAACCCAAATCCGATAATTCAGGTTTTATTTTTCTTGTATTTTCCTGTTTGGCTTTGACAATGCCAGAATGAACTAGAATTTGCCAGAGCCTCCTTTCTCCTTGAACTGCCTACACAGATCTTAGCCTCCCTGGGATCCACCCTTTTGTAGGAGAGCAAAGAAGAGGAATCTGGAAGATTCTGTCTAGGGCTAGAGCTGTGGAGGGCACAGAGATTCATCTGTGTGGGGTCTGTCCTTACCTGTCCCATTTTCCTTAAGATACCATGGATTTTTTTTTTTTTTAAATGAAAGAAACCGGGAGGATCTTCCGTAGGTCCACCTGATGTATGTGCAACTATGGCCCAAGCCTGTCTTTCTCCAGAGTTTGCCAGCAGGCCCTGCTTCCCATGGACCCTCTGCAAATCCCCCTTAAAGCTGGAGGTAATGGGAAAATAATCCAGGGGGAAAGGGAGGGGACGAAGCACATGGATTTCTGGTCTGCGGCTCCTGTTGCTTTTGGCATCTCAAGAGTGAGATTCCCAAGCTGCCTGTGGCCGTCTCCGATGGGCAGGAAGGCCAAGGGGACACTCAGTAGCTCTCTCGGGTTCTTTGGTCGTTCCCGCTACGATTTGTTATTTATTTGCTTTTACATTTTAGTGGCTTCTAATTCGTGGAAACAGGTGGGGAGAAGGGGAAAGGAAGGGGCAGCCGCTCAGGTGGGGCTTCTGGGTCTCCCGGAACGACAGCTTTCTCATGGGGCGGGGTGGCGGGCGCGCACGTTGCAGGCAGGCAGTGTGACCACCAGGCGGCGGGCTCTCCCTGTGACGAGCGGCAGCAGCACCGGGCTGGACTGAAAACTTCCAGAAAGGAAGGTACCCTGGATGGGATTAGAATGGATGGCTCATGAGAAGCATTCGGTTTCGGTAAACCCTTGCTGGGGGTGTTGGGAGTAGCTTCTGGAGCCCAAGCTGATGGTGGTTCAGGCTCTCACAACCCCATCCTTTATAGACAGCAAGACCAACGCCAATGTGCTAAACTCCTAGTCATCTCCTGGCCAAAGCAGGACATGTTTGTACCATGCCGATTCTGTTTACTTATTTATTTTTTTAAGAGTCCGTGCAGTGTTTAATTCTGTCTTAGAACTTAGGGGAGCTTGGGCTCCGAGCACATTTGGACCAACGCTCAGGTATCTGAGATCGGCTACATCTGGCTGTGCCCCTTATCCCTGCCGCGTTGGGTCATCGCAAGGGCGTCCCTTCCTGCCCCTCTGCCCTTTGTCCACTTTTTCTCTCCTGTTCCATCCGCTCTTCTGTGTCCCCCAGCCCCAGTGGAGCTGTAGGGGCCCTGTGTATGACTTTTCATGATCCTCTACCGTTTTTTAACTACATTTTGTTTTTAAGTATACTTTTATAACTAAACTGCGGTTTCCTAACTCAGCTAGAACTCAGAGCTTCCCATCCGCTTTTTTTCTTGCTTTAATCATCTCCTTCTTCCATGACCCACACTCGGGGTTCAACCCTCACATCTTCTCCCCTCCCCATCATCTCAAACTTCCTTCAAGTATTTCACTCCCTGGTCCTCACAGTGGCTCTTACTCCAATTTCATAGGAAAAAAAAAGGGGGGGGGGAACCTATCAGGAATTACCATTCCCATGTGTCCGTGGGCTACTTGGGCATTTCTCTCTACCTCTCCACACTTGTACTTCCTCCTCCCCACTTGGCTCTGAGCAGAGGGACCAGCTTATTTGCCCCCATCCTATCGTCACTCTTCGACCACCTGCTGGTTTCCAAGTGTCCCAAGTCACCCTTCCTCTCCCTGTGACTCAGCCTTTCTCTGCTGCTTACACTCCTGAGCTCATAAAGGTGCAGAATTCCTTTCCATCCCTAATTTCTCCACCATGCTCCCACACCCAATTACCACCAAATTTCTTTCTTTCTCCATGCACACTTCCCTAGACCACTTTTCATGAGCTGTCTCCATTTCCCTATCGGACATTTGCCCCCTAACCCCACACCCCAAATGTGCCTTGTCCCGCCTGGGGGCAGCCCCTCCGTGAGCCCCAAAGGGAAAATTATTTTACAGCTGTGACCTAAGGTTCAGCAAGGTCATCAGTTAGGGAATGGTGAGACTGGACTTCAGACTGAAGTTTTATTTGTTCTGCTATCTATGCTTTTCCCACGTCTCGATGCTGGTGGGGAGGGACGGACAGCAGGTACCTTAGATAGCTATCCGAATGCCTTCTAGGAAGACAGGTTTTTGGAGGTGGGGGCGTGATGGTTGTGAGGGCAGCAGAAGTTAGAGGCAAGCAGACTAGTTACAGGGGTTTTCTGGTTGTTGTAACTCCTACTCTCCTCCTTGTCTTCCATCCTCTCTCCTCACTAGCCTCAGTAACACGCACAGAAGCTCGTCTACACAGACCCACACGTGTCATGGTCATTATTCCTCTCATGTGCTCTGCAGATCACACCACAGAGACCCCAAAATTCTTTGCTGCATGAACAGAAGATGAGGGTGGAAGGGAGGACAACACCTACAACATTTCCCGGGTTTGCAAATGGGAAGAAAGTGCCGACCTGGCTGTCAACCCTTTGGCTGGGAAGGAGACCCTTCTTGAGGCACAGTCTCAGGAACTCCTGGGCCTGGGACCTGGGCAAGGAGAAGTGTGCCTTTGACAGGCTGTGACCTATGCACGCGCAGCCCAGCTCTGCTAGTGCCAGACCCTAATCTGGAAAATGGGCTAATAATGGGGTCCGAGTCATGGGGCGGCTGAAGACAGTGGGGTGGGGACGCCCAAAGTGCTAAGACGGCTGTTGCTGCTGATGTTTGGGTGATTACAGTGATGATGGGGATGGAGGTGATAAAGGAGATGTAATTCTGCTATCAGCTCCGTGCACGCTGTCAATAATGATTGAGCACCTACTGCATGCACGGAAGTGTGCCAGGCAGGGGCAGCGTAGGGACATACAAGCGAGGCCCCTGCTTTTGATAGGGAGGAACCTGGACTTCTTTATAGCTGGGGGCTTTAGTCTCTGTGGCTTTAGTCGGATGACCCTTCTTCCCAAGGGCACGTTCCTGGCCTTTCAAGGGTCTTTGAGGGGAGACCCTCCAGGATCTCAGGGAGCCCCATTTCCTGCTCTTTTCCAGAAAGAGGACTGTCAGCAGCTTTTGAGTCTGTCTGCTCCAGGCAGCCAGGGTTACAAGAAAGCCACAGGGTGGGGCCCCAGGGAAGGCTCATGTTACCGGACTTGGAGCCCCTGGTTGGTAATAGGAGCTTGGGGGGGCCATCGCTTTCCACTGCCGACCTCATGAAGAGGTCACTTGAAGGGCTTTGAGGCAAAGCCCCGGCTTTGGAATATTCCCTGGGCTTGGAATCAGTTCAGTAGCTCCAGGGAGTTTAGGAGAACTGTGTTGCTTTCTGGAACCACAGAGAAATCCCTCCGTTTACTCCTTGTTGCCAAAGGGACTTCTCACTTCTTCTCTGTATCCAGGACCCCCAGACAGCAGGAGGTGGAGCCCAGAACCCAGGGCAGCCCCAGATGTCTGTCCAGGAGAGCCAGCCAGGGCAGGGCTCTACTTGAGTAGGAATTTAGACTTCTGATTTCTGGTCGGTTATTCTATTTGCATCTTGTCAGGATCGCTCTTTTCATGGGCATTTAAAAACAGATTGCAGAGATGCTAAAGGTCTGGGCCATTTGGGACATGAGTCATTTCTTTACTGACCTCTTCGATCACGAGGGTCACCTGGTGACTAGGTGATGTGATTTATCTTTCTTAAAAGATAAAAGTGAATTTAGTCATGCTTTTCTTTCTTATATTTGTTTTTTCATCTTTTTACTCCTGCTTTATTGCAAACTTCCTCTAAATTAGATTCTAGTTGCCTCAGAAGCCCCATGGAGGGATAGAGACTTTTTTGTTGTCGTTGTGATTATTTGCTTTAAATTAGGAATTGGTATGGACCTCTGTAGCCAGCCCCTCTGGTCATAAATGCATCACACTGTCCTTCGGAGAGAGGTGATAAATGACATTTGGGCAGAAAAACTGAGGCTAAGTAAGGGAAGATGTCTCTGGCTCCTTGGGAGGCCACTGTCCTGTCACTTTGTCCCTGTGTCATTCTAAACCCAGTCCAGGTGTGCATCCTGGAGGAGTCCCAGGTTTCCTTTCTAAATCTTGAGCATTCACTGAAATCCTAAAAGGCCACATACTGCTAATAGGACAAATCTCAAACCCTCAGTGAGGCACACAGGCCCCTTCCACATCCCTTCTTCCTGCTTCTCAAGCCTTGGCTTTTTCCCCACTCTCAGCTTCCCACTGCATGCCCCAGCCCCAGAAAAAACCCCGAGGTCCCACAGTGCCAGGCCGGGGTCCCTCCACCAGGCCTCTGAGAAGGTTCTGTGTGTCCTCGAAAAGGATCATCACTGCCCTGCTATCCCTTCTAGTAGAGACTCCCCACCCAGATTCTAGTCACACACGCCTGCCCCCTCCTGCAGCGGGCTCTGAGAGTTTCATGGAAATGGATAGCAATGTCCCACCCTTGTCCTCTGCAGCTGTCACGGGAGCTGGGAAGAGCTGGTTGATGACATGGGGGCCCAGGGCGTGTACAGCGAGGGGCAGAGCGTTGTTCTGACTCGCCGGGGCGGCCCAGACCCCAGGCAGATTTGGGCATCTCCGTTTCCCCACATTGCCTGTGAGGTCTCCGTGGTTGGCCACCTTGCACCAACATCGTTTGAGCAGAAGGGGTCTCTCTAGTCGCAGAACACAGGTTCCCAGTGCAGCAGTCAAGGGAAGCTGCAGAGAGGGGCATCTTCTAGTAAGGGACAAAAGCCAGACTTCCTTGAAAATCTGACTCATGCTTTTTGCTATATTAAGAGGAACTCAGCCCCTCTCCTTTCTCCAAAGAAATACCCCTATATTTGGCCTCCCTCTGGAAGGCATGTTTCAAGACCCCCTCACGGTAGAAAGCAGCTTCTCACTTCTCCCCTTTTACCCCTAGATTCACCTGTCCTTTTCTTTGGACAAGGAATTTCTTTGTATAATAACACCGTATGTGTGTGTTTAACAGATATAATTGGGAATCCTCCCTGAAATGAATTTTTCTATTGTCACAGGTTAATAACAAGAAGAAGACCAAGAATTTAAAGTAAGAGTTAATTGAATTATTTGATGTATACATAATGTATTTTCTGATGTGGCATGATGATTGCCCCAGTATTACTGGTTTCTTTACCTGTTAATGAGACAACTCATTTGCCTATTTCCCATCCATTAGCTATTACCTCACACTGTCAGGAGGGCTGTTATTAAAAAAGAAAGGCAGCAAGCAATGGTGAGGTTGTGGAGAAACTGGAACCCTTGCACACTGTTGGTGGGAATGCAAAATGGCACAGCAGCTATGGAAACCAGTATGGAGGTTTGTCTATAAATTAAAATTAGAACTGCTCTATAAGCCAGCAATCCCACTTCAGGGCCTTTATCCAAAAGAACCGATATCAGGATCTTAAAGAGATATCTGCACTCCATGTTCATGGCGGCATTGGTCACAGTAGCCAAGACCTGGAAACGACCTAAATGTCCATTGACAGATGGATGGGCGAAGATGGGTGGCATATACTTATATATAATGGACTATTACTCAGCCTCCAAAAAAAGAAGGAAATTCTTCCACATGTGACAACATGGATGAACCTGGAGGACATCACACCAAGTGAAAAAAGGCAGCCACACAAGATCTAATTGAGTTTTAAAGTGCAACAAGCATCCTTTTCGTCATCTCTTTTGCCCAGTTCCCTGCATGCATGGTCATTTTTCCTGTGAGGTGCTAAGTGGTTTTGGATTCTCTCCCACCTAACACTGGGAAGTAGAGCTCAACCCAGATAATTAGAGACCCCACTGTACCCTACATGCATTCTTCCTTCTTAACACTATTTCTGATTGAATGGGGTAGAGATTAGACACAGTGTGTCCCTGGATGGACAAGTGAGCCCAAAAAGTGGGTCAGAACACTAGAAAGCTTTTGGACCACCTCTTTGCACCCAAGCCTGTTCGCTGATTACATTGTGAAGACTCACCCAGCCTTTCTGTTAAGACGGCTCCAGAACCCTCAGCAAGGGCAGCGCCAAGGGGTAGCGCATGGGTCTTGGCTTTTATGCCTACAGTCCCTGATATATGTCTCTCTCGATGGTCCATAGAAATAACTTCATTGTCTTTGAACCAGACAATGGTGTTCATGACACCACCGGTGTTCTTAAGGATCACCAACCACTTCAATTTAGGGATGAGGACATATCCTGAGGGGTGCAGTGAGTGATTTATCTGGTAGATTCTATGAAACTCTTAGGTTAGGTTAAGTTAGGAGGACATTTCCATAGACCCGTTCTCTGTATGGGACAACTGAGGCACAGAGAAGTTAGTGTTTTCCTCCAGTCATGCATATGGAAGTGGCTGACAAAGAAGGGGAACCAGGTTATGGCTACTATTTCTTGAGTGTTTATTTTGTGCCAAGCTCAGAGTTAAGCAGTGACCATCTTCTTCTCAGTCCTCAGAGGCCCCGTGGGGGAGGTATGGAGGTTGTGCGACACGTGATGAGTCCAGGCTCCTGATTATACCATAAGGTTGCAAATCTGGTTCTACCAAGTACCAGCCGTGAAGGTTTATAACTCACACTGGGCCTCAGTTTCCTCCTTTGTATAACACGGATAACAGCATGTAAGTCATAGGGTTTCTGTGAGTGCACTCACAGCCTGCCGCTCAGTAAGCAACCAAAAATATATTGCTTTGCATGCCACATTATTCAGATAGAGAAACTGAGTCAGGGGGAGGCACTAACTCATCTTCAGTGGAATTCAATCCAAGGCTTGTTTTATGCCAGAGTCCAATCTCTTTTCATCTTGGTGGGCACATACATAAACAGCTTGTGGTTGTCAGAGAGGGCTGGTAACACATCTACTTGGTTTGTTGACTCTGCCTTTGGGTCTACCTAGATACTGACTTTTCTTGTGGGATGGGACAGGGTTCCTCACCTCCTCCTCTTTACTGCACCCTTCCCTATTGGCCTTCAGGGGGCGCCATTGAGCTGTAGTCACCTAGTTCCCAGGAGATGGAACCGCAGCACAATTTGACATGACATATCAAGGAAAAAAAAGAACTCAAAAGCTGAAATCCAAACTGCTAAGACTTTTGTCTTTATGAAGAAACAGCTCTTAAAAAACAACATTGCTACACTGCAGGAATGGGAGGACTTTTCAGAAGTCAAGTTTATTGCAATGTGTGTTGTTTCTTTTCTTTGCTCCCTGTACTGTAAACAGAAAACTATAAAGCTACCTTAACACACACACACACACAAAACTTGAGACAGTATCCGTGTCAGACTCCGCGTCCTTAACCTTGTCAGGAAAGGTGTTTCAGAGCCTGACGGCCCATTGACAGAATAAAACTAACTTCTGCCTCTGGTTAATGCTAATGGGAAGCTAACATCAGAGAGAATGGATGCCCGGGAAAATAATTGGGACCAATGTTCCCTTTGCTTATTTGCTTATTTGCCAGGTCTGAGGTTCCAAACTAGGTGGCTTCCCTGAAAGCTCAAAACAGGAGAGCCCCAGCACGCCCAGCGTGTGGAACATGGGCCCTGCCCCCCGGGGCCTTGCCATGGCCACTTCCCTGCTCCCTGGCCTGACCCTGCGGCCCGCCTCTGCTGTCAGTCTCCCTGTGCTCATGGTCTGGGCTTCTAGAGAATTGTCCAAGGCCCTCGCATCATCAGCCAAGGGCGGAAGAGCTATTACCTCACTCAGAGAAAACATGGTGGGTCCCGTTGCTTCTGGAAGTCATTTGGCAAAACCATGTCTAAATGGAGGCCTCTTCCAGGGTATCACCCCATTTCGTTACCAACAATCACTTAAGAGGGTCCACGTTTTACAGGGTATGGAGGGGGAAGTGGCTTAAATTCTCCTGCGCTACTAGCCAGGCTTTGTGGAACTTCTAGCTGTTTTGAAGTAGCTCCAGGGGTCTTTCACCGACCAGATCCTCGCCTCTTGCTGAGTCGCAGGCTAAAGATCAAACCCACTCAGCTTCATTGGCTGTCTCCCCGCACGTCTGCAGGACTTTCCAGGGGAGGATGATAAGATCACCTTTTGCTTAGTCTCCCCCTACCCCTCACTCTCTGAAAGTCATCTTTATCAAAAAGATCTTCACTTCTAGCCTATCAGGCCACTCTGGTGGCATTGGAGATGTGCTCAGAAGACCTGGCCAGACATGCCCCACCCCACCTCCCCCATTCTGGTCTTGGCTTTCCTGGCTCTATGTCCACCATCCTCCCCTACAGCTCTGGTCCAGAGAATTCGGCTGCTGTGGAAAATGCAAACACTTTCGTAAGAGATGGCTAATTTAGCCCTGAATGTCTGACTTTGGTCTAGTTGGCTCCTTTTTTGGCTGAGGAAAAAACAAAAAAAAACAAAACCAACTAGGAGTGTGAGCAGAAGCAGGAGGGTCAGAGAAAGAAAAAAGAAAGAAAGAAAGAAAGAAAGAACAAAATGTTGCCTTGCAGGGCCCCTCCCTTCCCCCTGTCCCCTAGCCCTGGTCCTGCCTGGAGGGTTCTGACACCGCCCTTGACAAAATGAAGTGTGTTCAGATAAAGGATGTTGCTGCTTGTTTCAAAACAAGGGTCCCACCCTCCACACCTACCGGAGGAAGCAGATCTCCAGAGAGTAAGGTGGAGCCCTGAGATGAATATGAATTATTCGCCCTCCGCACACTCTGATGGCATCTGCCCGTGGAACAGTCCGGGCCGGGCTGTTTCTTCCACACGGTGTGGTTGATCCCCACCGCAGGTCGCGATCAGCCTCGACTCCAGAACACACCCAGTCCTGTTCTCAGAAGAAAAGTTGGAGTTTCCTTAAAAAGGACTTTAAAGGAAAAAAAAAAAAAATTATAAAAAAGGAAGCAGAGTCCATCTACTTTTTCTTTTAAATAAACCAAGATACGGTTAATAGTTTACAGACGTTGGCTGGGGTTTTTCCTCTTTCATGTGTTTATGAAATGATTCTGCTCTTCACCTTTAAGAGCTTTCACACATCCCTCTGAACTTGTCATTATGTTGAATGCCGAGCTGAAGGCTGTCTCATCAAGGGCAGTCATTAGGACTTGCATTCCGGAGGATCCGGGAGCAGCAAACGCCATCCCATGAGCAGCCCCACTTGGAAAAGAGCACCCCTCTGCGGGCCACCAAGGTGTGGTCCCGTGTGAGACAGCTGAGCAATGTCCAGGGTCACTGGGCAACCCCAAACATACACAGCCCAGCCAGAAGTGGCCTGGTGTGTTTTCCCCCCCAGGCAGGAGGCAGCTGGATTGTAACTTACTACAAACAGGTCACTTTCAGTGACTTGGCGCCCAGATGAGGCATTATAATGTCAAGCACACTCTTTCCTCATCACTGTCCCTATTTCTTCCCTGAGTGTTCAGCCAGGGTGGTCCCGATAAGAACTCTGTTGCCAACAGAGAGCTTTTTACTTATAGCCTGCATTCGGCGGTGGCTTCTGGACTCCCTGGGGGGTGCAGGAGGAGTTGAGTCGGCTCCAGAATGTTCTGGGGGCAGCCTCCCCTTTATTCTTCTTTCCCTTTCTGCCACCTTTCCTTTTCACTGTTCCCTTGTGGGTGGCTTTCCCTGTTAATCCCCTTCCCCTGTAGGTGATAAAGTCCCCCTACCCCCACTGCCCATAGCATTTTCCATCAGGATGAAGGACGACAGGCAGACCCTTCTGGGGGTCATTCTTTGCTGGACACTAGCAAAGGCTGTTACTCAATTAGCAAGAAGAGTGGAAATTTCTTTGGATCTCTGGGATGGGCCTGATGCTGAGCGGGCTGGCCTTGAAGATGGGGCTCGGTTCACAGCCTCCCCTGGGTCCTAGGGCATCTCCAGATCCCAGAAGGTCTCACTGTGGCTCACCAGCAGTACCAGTTAGGTTGGAGAGGTGGTGGACTGTGGAGGGGGCGGAGGGGGGGGGGGGGGTTGGGGGATGGGGAGCTGGCAAACCCGAGGGCCTTGTTCCTGCCTTTTTTCTGTCGCATCTGCTGGAGTAGAGCCTTGGCAACCAACCCTACCCCCTAACAACAATTCATGGCGTCTAATTGCTCTTTCCTTTTCATTTTATTTAGTAACTGGGTTCAGCCCAGGAAACTCTGGCTTCCAATCCTTGAGTGTTTTGACTCAGGGACCGTAAACTGTCTGATTTCTTGGACAAACACAATCTTGAGGAATTTCTCTCTTTATACAATGGCAGGCATCTGTGAATGTCAGCCACCCCGCTCAGGCCTTGGCCGGCTTTTTTCCCCCTTCCTACAGACGTCAATCTCCTTAAAATAAATATTCCCTTTGGTTTTGGGGGCCCTTTCCTTTGGATTACTCACCTTTATCTCTGGGATTACAAAGCGGCTGGGAAGCAGAGATAGGGTTTACTGCGACTTTCACACAGAGCAGGAGAAACAGAGCACGCTGGGCGATCAACTCCCATTCTAGATTTCAGCAACTCTGGAATTCACCTGTGGCCTGGGAGATTCGTCTGCTCCTTTGCCTTGAAGGGAGGGCATCTACCTGTACGCTTTCCTGTTTGGGGTGGCTACTCACCGTCTCCCCGGTCCAGCTTCCCCTCACTTGTGACACCCCTCCCCCCAACCACCTGAGTCATCTTTCTGAAACAAATCTGGTCACGTCTCTGTCTCCTCCCACCCCATCCCTCACCTCCCCCACCACGGACCACCCCGGAGGCCTCAGATAAAAACCCACTACTCAGTCAGGCAAACTGAGTCCTTCACCGTCTGGCTTTGCCTGCCTCTTTGTCTCCTTTCTCATTACTTTCCCTGTGTACCCCATGGAGCAGGCCACCTGAGGGGAGGCCTTCACCGTGGTGCTTGGACATGTGTGACCCCTTCTGCCTGGATGCCTTTCTCCTTCCTTGTTGGATTCTTCCTCGTCCGTTCTGACCATGTGAGGTCAACCTCTACGAAGAGCACCCCCGCTTGCTCATAGGGCCCCCTCTGCCATCCAGAGAGTGGAGTTCACGATTACTGCCATTATTATGCTTCCACTCAAATACACTGCTAATGGCTCTTAAGTCTTCTTTTCGTTTTCATCCGTCCTTCCTTGTCTTCCCTCTCCTCTTTATCTCTTTCTCTTCTTTTTAAAGAGTGGATAGTATTATTTTTGAAGTCCTTGCTGGGCCTTGTACAGTCCCTGGTGTTCTACCAAACCAAAGGTTCACGTGCTAACTTTGGTCTTATCAAATATCTGCAATGCCTGGACGCCGACTGGGCACCTTCTGCCGGCTGTCTCACCAAAGCAGCACACTACCCCGTGGGGTGCATGAGAGTTTCTCATTTTCACATGACATAGACCGAGGCTCAGTGAGTTCTAATTGCTTTTGCAGGGCGCCAGGTTGGGGGGGGTGGTGCTCAGCCGTTAAGCCTCCGCCTTCAGCTCAGGTATTAAGCCCTGTATTGAGCTCTCTGCTCAGCAAGGAGCTTCCTTCTCCTTCTCCCTCTGCTGCTTCCCGTACTTGTGCTCTCTATCACACTCTCTCTCTGTCAAATCAATCAGTCAATCAATCTTTTTTAAAAATTGCTTTTGCAAGGTCACACTGCTGGCAAAATGGTTTATCATTCATTCTCAGGCCTCTCTGATCCCAAAGCCTGGGCTCTTTTGTAGTGTCCATTAGTACCGTTGGGGTGACTTGCTGTGTGCACACATGGCCGGAGGACCAGGGCCCCAAGTTTGGGTCTCCCTGAAGCTCCCTGTGAGCTTCCGACTTTTCTGTACCTCCCTCATCAGTGAGCGCTAATTGCCGCCCTCAGGATGGGGAACGAGTGCCACAAGTTCATGGGAAACTGTCTGCAATCAGCAGACATTCCCCAAAAAGTAAGGTAATGAGGACTTTTACACCGTTCCCCACCCTGATTTCCTTCCTAGCCCATCCTGAATTTACTGTGCTTTCCTGGCTAAAGAAATCCATCCCTGGGGAAGTCAGCTGCCGTGGTTCTGGGTTGCTGGGTTAAACCAGGGACTTTGTGTCTTTCACTTGGTGTTAGGCCCAGGTAGGTCTGGCTGATTTAGGTATAGAAATGCTTGGAGACCCTGAGTGACCAGGTCACCCTGAGTGACCACACTACACTAAGTGTAGGGTGGAAAAATTATGTCAACAGAGCACTGGAGGAAAAGGGAAGCCTGCAGGGGAGGGGAGCCAGAAGAGACCCAGGCCTGGGGTTCCGAGCAAGTTTCCGAAGTGGAGGGTCTGATGATGTGTGCATTCTGGGTGCTGCTCAGCAGAGCCCCTTGTGGGGCCTGCCACCGTCCGGTCGTCCCTCCTTTCTTCCAGAGACAGAATCCGCCCGAACAGGCCAGCGTTCATGGACATGTACGAGAGCACCTCCTCTTCCGAGGCCCTGAAGAGCTGCAGAATTGTCAGACACGGGCCCTGTGCCGAAGAAGTGGAGGCCGAGAAGGGGTAAATGAGAGGTTCCTTCAGGGGCTTGCTCTTTTAAACACCACTTATCAGATGCTTTGCCACGTGGCAAGGGTGAGATGGGGGTGAGACCCGGGAACGAGTGACGTGTCAGGTGGGGATCGTTGCTGTTACTCAGAGCAAGGGCTCGGGGTGGAGGGGACCAGGGTGGAGCCCACGTGCACTCATCGGGGGAGCGGTGGGAGAAGGGTTCCCGGAGCAGGGCGTGTGCCTGATGGGAAGCGAGATCCAGCCCGCCCCACCCCCATCTAGTGCTGTCCATGGTCATGGACAAGGGCAAGTGACTTCCCTCCCTTGCTGCAAGACGGCACATGGTCTTGAAGCTTGGTTCAACGTCCAGACACCTGCAGATCAGCAACTGGAAACTGAGTCTTGCCCATAAAATCCCGAGCGGGCTGTGGTCCTACTGACCCGCCAGTGCCCTTCAGTCCCGCGGCACCTGCCCAGTGACCTCTGCACCGTGAGGCTTTTTGAATAAACAAGGAACACGCAGCAAGCAAGCCAGTTCCCAGCAGCAGCAGCAGCAGCAGCTGGCACTTGTCTCTGACTCTCTTGTCACTCTCAGTGCCGCGTTCTTTGTTTGGTGCTGAGCGAAGGCAGTCAAAGCCAAAGCCCGTTGGCCTGGAAGCTCACCCAGTGCCCGTGCCCACCCCTGTCAGGCATCTTCCCCTCTCCTAAGAGCAGAGCCTGCCTGGTTTAAAAAAAAAAAAAAATTCTGGCCCAGGGAGTAATTTTATCTTGTATATCTGCCTCAGTAATGCTGAAGTCAGGAGAGGACTGTTTTGTCAAAGCTGCCGGGTGCCCAGAACATGCCTCTGAGCTCCTACCTACCTCTTCTCTTCAAAAACAGGAAATCATCTAGGGCCAGTGTAAATCAGCCCCACACCCAGGGGGTTAGATCACATTCGTGCTCAGAAAGTCAGTCTAAGACCTGGCAAGTGAAGCCTCCTGAGGGCCCAGCCATCTTCCTTCTGCCTTTCCAGTTTTCTAGATTTCTCTCCCTGTCCCCCCCCACCACCACCCCCGCCAGCGTGGGACTCAAACCCTTGCTTCTTGGGTGAGACGTGGGCTCTGCAGGTGGCCAGTTGTCTGTGCTGGTTGGAATACAGGATGAAGCCTTTGTTCTGGAATCTGCTGTGGTTTCTACGTTACTGGCTTGATGGGTTGATTCCACTGCCTTAAGGCCCAGAGACTCTACTCACGTGTGTCATTCTCAAGAGCGAAAATACCATCCAATACCACTTTGGATTTTTTAGGAGGAAGGCTTTGGGCTTCATCTTGAGCCGCTAGGACTCAAGGGGCTGGGGAGCGGGGCAGGAAGAAAGGAGTGCCCCAGGGAGTCATTCCTGCTGGGTATCTGGCTGTGCTGAGCCCAGAGTGTGAACAACCTCCCAGCCCCCACCGTGCCAGGCCTGGGAGTCAGGGCTGAGCCCCCTCCTTGCACACCCTGCCGCCCAGCTGGCATAGCTCCGCCCTCCTTGTCTGACACCCAGCCACATTCCCTCCTCCTTCCTCTCTTGTCCCAACGTCTGCTCCTTCTGATCTTGCTTCATCTTCTAAATTGGAATTCCTTGCCGTGGACATGGGGGGCCTGTAGTACGGAAGGACGGAGTGGGTCCTGAAGGAACATGAAGGAACGGGATGTGCTCTCTTGCTCTGTCACGGCTGAGACATCTCTGCCGCTGTGTTACTGGATCATTTATTACAGAATACTGTAATAACGTGGAAAGGAATCCAAAGATGAAGTCGGTTGCTGGGGAGAGAAGAGAGGAATTGAAGCCAAGACCCGACAAATCCAAGAACGAGATGACAGTGGGAGGGATTAATGTGGGGTCATCTTTGAGGACTGTCAACAGAGGCTGTGTCTCCTGTGCCCAGGGAGCTGACTGTCTTCTCCCAGCTCTTAGCTGCCACCTCGTCTGGCCCGAGACCATCTCTGACACTCCCAGGGTGTGCCTTCTTGGAAACACATATGGCAAAGACTCTGGGGTTCTCCAGGCTCCGAAATGCCTAGTGGCCAGGGAGAGGGTGACCCGGTGGGTTGCAGAGCTCCCACTGGGAGCGGAGTAGAGAAAGTTTACAGCTTTGTCTTGGGACATTTGCTAAGTCATGTTTTAAGAGAAATCCAGTCTGAGGCAACATGAGTCCACTGCCGAGTGGTGAGATGCATAGGTTCTCAGGCTCCGAGACCCTATGGGAGATTGCCTATAGGGCCCCATAGCCTGGGAAACTGGCCTAGAGGCTTTATAGAGTGACTAATATCCTACAGGGATCATCTGGGTCCCGGGACTTGTAATGGGGTCAGCAGCCCCGCCTCCCCTTTGAGCAACACCCCTGGGACTGTTCATGTCCATCTGGAAGAAACTCGTCTCTGAGTCTTGTTCAGGACTTACTTCGCTTTCCCACCTCTCACCCGGCCGTGTGATTTACACATCAGTTTACATTTTCTGTTGGGAAATCCCAAAACATCTGAAAGGCAAGCAGGGACACTCAAGCTGAAATCAGAGGTAATCGTGTCTTGGGTTGGGGGGAAGGGAGGGTTGTAAGGAAAAGAGAGAGAGAATAAAGAAAGGAGACACACACACACACACACATGCATACGAGAGAGAAAGAGAGAGAGAGACAGAGACAGAAACAGAGAGAGAAGAATGTGGAAGGAAAATGGCCAGGAAAAAGCCAGGTCTCTAAGGCTTACAACTGTAATATTATAATTAATAATTCTGTCCTATTTGCTACTGCCTGACAACATTGTAGATGTTCAGATTATAGAACTGGGGGAAACCATGTCACAGAAACAAAAATCCCTTCTCTCTCATTTGGGGACTTTGTCCAGCAGGGGATGGTCTATGAGGAATAATCAGTTCGTCCTGATCTGAACATTGTTCCCCCTTGCCTGGCTGAACATGTCACCTGCTCCGTTATTGTTGGCCAGGAGGGGAGAAGGCGCTCCAAATCCTTAATCACCATGGGTGTGCTGCTGAAACTCCTCATTTCACACCACCAGCCTGAGTCCCTGGCAAGTGGATACATTTCCAAGACTCCGTTGCTATTCTCTTGTGTTAATGACAGGCAGAGCTTAGAGCCCGTCCAAGGAGGCAGAGCGGTGGCGTGGAAATGCCTGGAATTTGGATGACACTTCGGTGGTTTTGACTTATTGACCGTATGGCTCTATTAAAGCCCTTTGAGGGGCCCCTGGGTGGCTCAGTCAGTTAAGCGTCTGATTTAAGCTCAAGTCATGATCCTGGGATCCTGGGATCAGCCCTGCATCACATCAGGCTCCCTGCTCAGCAGGAAGCCTGCTTCTCCCTCTCCCTCTGCCCCTCCCCCCGCTAGTGTGCCCACACACTCTCTTTCTTTCCCCTTCCCTCTCTCAAGTAAATGCATATATATATATAGTTTTTTTTTTTTTTTAATGGCCTTTGAGATTCAACTTCTCCCCACGGATAGTGTCAGAGTTGCCCCTGAGAATCTTAAACGTTGCACTGCATACGGCAATTATGCGGTAGATAGAAGCCCTTCTAATCTAGCGTAATTGCCTAGTTTTATTGTATGAATCTAGAACCCAGACGGATACTTCGCCCAGGGGAGAGATCCTGTAAATACTTGTTGAGTAGAACTGACAAGCTACTCAGGGCCCTGAACCACAAGTCTCTGGACTCAAATTCAAGGCTCTTTAGAACTGATTCCACCTGTTCCCTTTCTGAAGGAACCTCTTCCTTTCCGGAAGGAACTCTGTCTCCCAGACAGCAGAGGCTTACACGGTCCTTCTCCCTGGAATGGGCCTGGTGAATGATATGATGTGGGTGCAGTGACTTTAGCTCAAGTTGCTTCCTGGGGACCTGCAGAAGCAGCTGCTTCTCTGACTAAGAGGCTGAGTTGGGGGTTCCAGCCAGAAGAGGAACTGACCGGTGATGCTCTCCCCGCTGCGGGCCTGGCTGGGGGTTGATAAGTGATCTTCAGAGACATCGAGGGAGCCCTCTGTTTCTGCTTCCTCGTAAAACCATGACTCAGGAATATTGTTCACATCCTCAGGATGGCAGGGGAGCTAAAAATAAACCATGACGGAACAGACCCCTGTGAGGAGTGGTGGGGTGGGGGAGGTGAAGAGCTGAGAGCCCGGAGGCAGGAGAGGGAAGGATGCCAGTGGAGAAAGAAGGCAGAAGGCAGACAGCAAGGGGAAGAAGAGGAGAAAGAGGGGAGGGGAGTGTACATTGGACAAGAGATACACCTTGACACAGGGTAGAGGAGAGTGCGGAAGGAGGGTCCTGGAGAGAAGACATGTCTACTGCACACATGAACTACAAACATGAACTTGACATTTGAAATAGTCAAAGCTGTCTGGAGTCTTGACTCAAGGTCACCAGCTGCTCTCCTTGATCCCCAGTGTTTTCTCTTCCTGAGACATGTCATAAATGTCTCCAGTTATCAGTTCTACACTGGGAACCCTAAGTCCTCATCTCTGATGTCAATCTCTCATCCAAGTTGGTTCAGTATCTCTAACTGCCTGTAGCAGTGGGTTTCCCATGAAATCCGGAGGAGCCCTGAGGATCTGAGATACGGGTGGAGGGGCGCTGACCTACTTTTAAACTAGCATGTCTCCCTTTCAATCTACCATATGTGTTAGGTTCCCCCGAAGATTCTGCTTGCTGCTTAAAATAAACTTGGCAACCGTTGGCTTTTAGGTTGAAATTGTTTTTGCAAAGATTTAAAATGACCCCAGCTAGGAGTGCTGGGGAGGCTCAGTCAGTTAAGCGTCCAGCCTCTGACTCTTGATTTCATGATCTTAGGGCTGAGTCAAGCAACAGGCTCTGTTCTGGACATGGAGCCTCTTTAAGATTCTCTCTCTCTCTCTTTCTCCTTCTGCCCTTCCCTACATCTGGAAAAAAATGTTCCCAGATAAACGTTCCCCTCCCCCGATCTGTTCTCCATTTTCCCCTCTCCTCCCTCCCTTTGCTATTACAACCGTCCTTCCAGTCATTCGGGCTCCAAATCTTGGGGTGTACTGAGGAGTCTAATTCCCACCTCCACAGGAAATCCCTTGCTGCCTTGGAAATGCCTCTTGGATTTGGCACTTTCTCCTCCCACCTGCGGTGGCGCCCTTCATCCCATTGTCTTAGGGCCCAGATCGCTGTGGCATCTAACCAGCCTTTCTCTCCTCCCCTTTAGGCTGCACAACGCTGTCTAACTAAATTTCCTTTTCTGTCTTTGTTAGTTTGCTGCTCACTTTTCAGAACCCTTCCCTGCTCCCATGGCCTCTCCTGGAAGTCCTCCACCCGGAATTCAGAAGGTGTCCCAGAGCTTGGCCAGTCAGAACCATCACTCCCACTCATTCTCCCGTCAGGCTTTCCTCTCCCGTGTGGGGTGCACACCTCCTTCAGCTCTGCTCTTTTGTTCCCCACCGGGGGATGAACCCCACTCTTTGTTACCTGTCCCTACATTGCCTATCCTTTGACTTTCCTTAAATCTAAATTTCTCCTCTCTCTTCTCTAAGACTTCCAAATTATTTTAGCCCATTCTTTTTTCTGAATCTGTGCAATCTCTTCAGTCTCTAATGCTGAGCTTAGTATTTGTTTATACCTGGGTTAACTTCACTCCCGGCTCAGGGCCTGGTCCCATCCCCTTATGCTGCCAGTGTCCTCCCCACCCACCCTGGGGCTTCTGGGTCTGTCGTGCCCAACTGTCTATACTGCCCTACCTTTCTTAAGGACCTCTTAGGCAGACCCACCTTGTCCCTGGGCCACAGGGGTCAGGGAGGTGCAGGCCTGGACTTCACAAATATGCTGATCTAGCGCCTTAGATGAGTTTTAATATCCAGGATCTTGACTCTACAGGAAAGAATGGTGTGTCCCCAGGCTTTCTGTTTTCCCATCCTCAGTGGGGTGACCTGGACACATTATTATTCACTGCACTGCTGCCCTACCGGCCCCTTTGGGATGTGACAGGCTACCTCCAACCTTCACACTTGACATCCCTCACCACCGTCTTTGCCGGGGTTGCTCCTACTCACCCTTCACCTCCTAGGGGAACACTAAAAGTCACGTGGTAGGGGGACACTCTCCTGATGGAGGTGGACTGCCCTAAATCCTAGGCTTTTTCTTTCATGGCACTTAATGCACCTGCCATCAAACGAGTTCCTTGCTGACACACTCTCTCCGGTAGCCCACATGTCCCATTGGGAAGGGGACCTAGTGGGTATTATTTTTTGCTTTGCTCCTGACCCTGAGTATTCGTAGAACCTGGCTCAGGGCAGGATATATCTGTAGAAGACATGCTTTGGATTTGACTTGGAGTTAGAAGCCATTTGGTACAGGACCCAAGGGGTCTACCTCCCAGACACACCATGGAAGTTGTTCATCTTTTTATTTTGTGTTGAGCCCTGGGTCGGCCTGGAGAGGACATCCCTGCCTTACTGCTTTTTCTTGCATTCCTTGCAATAAAAAAATCCATCTCTGGCTGCCTTACGTTCTCTAGTCCTCCAGGAGCTGCATGAACAGCAGAGCTCCTTGCCCCCTCCCTGCCTGACCACCTCCCCCCAACCCCAATCCTGGCACAGACCGGAGGCTGGCAGACAAAGGAACACAAAAGTCAACACTTGTGCCCATCGCTCCCATCCCAGTGCTGGGCCGAATTCTTCTCTGTCTCCTGGCTCCAGAAGAGACTTCTCACACTCCCTGGGGGAAAGCCAGGGACGGGGACGGATGTGGAGACAGAACGGGCTTGGGGAAAGTAGCACCTTCTTCAGCAGGATGTGACTCTGGGAAAAGCAGCCAGAGCTCAGGGGAACAGGGGTGGCACCTCTGAGAGAAAGCCCAGCTGAGGGTCAGTCCCACAAAGCAGAGAAGCTCCATTGTGAATTAGTCCATCCGTACGCCTATCCAACCCCGTGTTCATGGAGTGCCCGCCGTTCTTCCTGTCCTCACAGAGCTCATGTCTAATAGGGCCCTCAGATTACCCCCCCCCCCCACGAGGTCACCAAACTACGGCTACAGATGGATCTCAGGGCCAGGAACGAGCCAACAGAGTCCTGAGATGGAGGACTATGTGACCCCTGGAATACAGTTAGGTGAAGAGATTTTCTTCTTCCATCCCACCGATTGTTCTATCGTGACTTTTCTGTCTTTGCTCAGCTTGGGTCCACTCTCATTTTTCCCATCCCTGTCCTCTGCTTTCTTTCCATGTTCTCTCCCTGCTGGTCCTTGTCAGTCTTTGGTTCCTATGTACCAGGAGCTGCACTAGCCTAGAAACGTTCCTTTTCTTTTTTTCTTGGCTTTTTTTCAGTGAACACTCTGGAGCCCCAGATTTTGGGTCATCCTCCCCAAATCATCAGATCTCCCAGACTTGGAGGGAAGGAAAAGACCTCAAAAGTAAGCATACCCAGTCCTTTGTTCTTTGGCTCCCTCTGGATCTGTCCGTCTGTCTCACTGTTCTCTCTGCCTCTCTTCCCCTCATTCCCCATTGCTTCTTCTTTTCCCCAGTTCTATCCTGCTTCCTGGCGTTTTATCCCATCCGTCCCGCAGGATGACAAGTGGTCACAGAGTAGGAAGGAGAGCCTCTCTCTGAGGACAGCTCATCTGGAAAGATCTGTGCAATCACGTGGAAAGATCCTGTTTCGGTTATGGTCTTTCGACAGGGACCAAGTCGAGGGGCCATAGTTCTACATCCGTCATCTCATCCCTCTCCGCTCTTGTCCTGTGCTTCCGGTTCTGTCAAACTCAGGGGAGAAGGCATGAGGCAATTTACTTTTCCTTTTCGGGTGGAGGGAGGCAGGGATGGGAGGACCCAGAAATGTCGGGACTGTGCTTGGTATGTGGTACCTCATTTTTGCTCAATCCTCCCTCGTCCCCTTTCTTTCTTGATGTCAGATATTTTGGGAGCGGAAAAATGGCCTGTCAGATATGAGTGGTCCTTCTCCCCTGATTATCGAGGAAGTTAGGCTCCGTGGTGGGCTACGTCTGCAAGTGCAGGGATATGGTGGCCATTGTGTGGGGGGAGGGGATGGGAGCCCCAGTGTGGCCACTTATTAGCTGTGTGACCTCGGTGAAGTGATTTCATCGTTCTGAGCCTCCTTTTCTCATTTGTCAAATGGAGACCAAATAATAATTACCTCCTAGACGGTGTGTAAGGACTGAATCTATTCAAGTATTTGAAGAACCTGGCAGGTGTCAGATACAAACCCCTCCTTTCAATTATGAGGGACATGCGGAACCCCTTGTTGGTACAGAGCTGGGATGGTGCCTTTGCTGGAGGGGTGTGTACAGAGAAGAAGTGGCAGGGGCAGAGGAGATCTGATTACAGACCTGGTCCCCTCCCCTGACTGGGGGCCTGGGTCTGAGCTGGCGAGGGGGGTGGCCGGCAGCCAGGCCCCTCTCCCCAGGAGCCGGGGCGCACATGAAAGCCTGTCATACCTCAGGAACCGGCCGCTGTGCGGAGCATCTGGATGTTCTTAGATCTCTGTCTGGATTCCTTCTGGTTGTCTTGTGGAATCACTTATCAGCGGCGAGCAGACCAGGCCTTTGGCTTTGCTCTCAGCAGCCCAGCCCCACTGCCTTCCTCTCCATAAACACCGTGGCGCAAGGGACAGGAAGGTGGCTCCGGGGCCTGCAGATGAGGCAGCCCTGGGCGCTGTCCCTCCTCTCCCCCAGGGACCACAGATGCTACCGCCGGGCCTCCTCTCATGTCCAGCTGCCTTCAACTGCCTACACAGTCAGCGGAGAGAGGTTTAGAGAGTGGGTGGAAATGTCAAAATTGCTGAGAGAGTGGGAATATTGAGAGTAGCCTGTAATGTCCATTCACCAAGCCGTTCCCACCAGAGGAGTCCTCTGCCAACCCCCTTCTGTCAGGGGGCGGTGTCACTTTCTGAGCCTAGACCGACTCTGTCTCTTCCTCACACCAAGGTACTTATGAATCTGTGGCGAAGGCTGGTTGCAGCTCAGGGAACAGACTGTTCCTCTGTGGTGTCCCCTCAGACTAGAGGAGGCCTTGGCCTTTGTGGCTCTGTCCCCAGGGGGGGCTTCTAGGCTGGGTTCCAGGCCCCGGGGCAGGAAGAGAAACTATCTCAGGGGGATGGGGCTTTGGACACCCCTTCAGGTCACTCTGAGATAAGATTGTCCGTTGTCTGTGCTCTGTTTTGTTTCCTTCTCAAGCAGCAGGGGACACCGTCATCTCTCCTGGTGATGCTTTCCTTGCAGGGCCTTCCAGAAAGCCCTCTTTCTGGTTTTGCCCCTGCTTTGTGGTCTCTACTTGGCCCCTTCTGTTGGCTCCTCACCCTCCCGCCACCTCGGCACTGGAGGGTCCTTGGCTCTCGGTTCTGCCTTCTTCTTTCCTCCCTGAGGAACACATCCAGCCTCGTGGCTTTAGAAGGAAGTGATGTAGGAGGTCAACCTCATGTTTGTGTCTCCAGCCCAAGCCCCCTTCGGACTCTGGACACACAGGGGACGCCCACAGAGCAGACCCCTCGGAATTCATGTGGCCGTGATGGGACGCCTGACTCCAGCCTTCTCCCCGTGCTTCCGAATTCTGCGGCCCAGATCCCTGGAGGGTGCTGGCTCCCCTGTTCCTTAGAACCACATCCAGCCTGTCGACAAATTCTGTGGCTTTACTTTTTAAACTCTATCCGGTATCCAGCTGCTTCCTGTCCCCCGCATTGCCACTGGCCACTAGGAGCCATATCATGTCTCGAGGGAGCTTGGCAATGGCTGCCTCCCCAACCCCGTCTATGCTGGCCTGTCCCCTGTTTGCCTCATGAAGAGCCCGAGGGGACAGACCACCCTGTCAGGTTCTCTTCTTCCCCCATCTTCCTCAGGGCTAGCTGAATGTCACTTCTGCCATCTGTCCTGCTCTGAGCCTTCTGTACGAAAGAAACAGGAACCACCCCCCAACCCCGCCAACTCTGTTCCATCCCCTCCCAGCACCCCATCCCCTTCTGTCCCTCGGTGCCTCCATCATTATTTTTTTTTTTTTTTTTTTAAAGGTTTTATTTATTTATTTGATAGAGATCACAAGCAGGCAGAGGCAGGCAGAAGGAGGAGGAAGCAGGCTCCCTGCTGAGCAGAGAGCCTGATGCGGGGCTCGATCCCAGGACCCTGAGATCATGACCTGAGCTGAAGGCAGACACTTAACCCACTGAGCCACCCAGGCACCCTCCATCATTATCTCTTATGCTCTCTGTTTACAGGCTCTCTCCCCTCACCGAGCTGTAAGCCCCACTAGAGCAGGGACTTCTGTCTTTGTGTCCCAAGAGTCTGGTGCACATCAGAGCTGCTGCGTGATGGACTGAACGTTACTGGGCTCAAAGCCTGGTTCCTTCTCACCCTCAGCCTTTGGCCTGAACACCCCTTCCTCAGGGACCATCCCAGATAGAATGGGGGCCTCCAGCCCTCTTTGCTGCTCTCTGTCAGGACCCTCCTCCGGAGCTTGTTGTCACAATGTGTAAATGAACACGTACTGGGGTCCTTGCTGGTTTGTAATGTGCCTCTCCCTGGATAGTAATCACATCAGTAGTGTGTTTGCACTATTTCCCATGGTTTTCCTATATCTGGCAGAAGCCTATGGAGAGCACAATTATCTATCTAACTACCTATCTATCTATCATCCATCATCTATTATCACCTATCTGTCTATTTTGGATGAAGGATTTGAGGCTCAGAGAGATGGAGTAATTGGCCCATAGACCCAGAGCTAGGAGGGGAAGCCAACCTTGAACCTGGGTCTGTCTGGCTGCGCATATGTATGTCTATATGTGCACATGTGTGTGCATGCGTGTGTCAGGATCTGTGTTTTCCCTCCAGTCTTGCCCTGGGCAGGCAGCTGGTCCCCCTGTCCCAGGAGGACGGTCCCCAGCTGCCATCTCTGGTCACCTCCTCCCATGAAATGCTGCCGTAAGAGGCCCCTCTAATCTTCAGGCTTCTTTATTCTCAAGAAACCTACTCTGAGCCCCAGTGGCCAGCTCTGAGCCCCATCAAATCCATGGCTTCCCAGGGAACAAAGGCCCAAAGTCCTGTCTCTGTGGACACAGAGCCCGTGGCCTTGGGACGTTCTGAACATGGCACGGCGGCCACCTGAGCAACCTCCAAGGGCAGGAGCCAGCTGCCGGGCCTGCTCCGCAGCGCAAGCCCCCTGTGGGCACAGCTGACAGGCCCCAACGGTCCTTCCTGCTGTTCCCCAGAGCAGGTGTCCCGCTCACATCTGCATCCCACGAGGAATATACTGGTCTTTTTCTACAGGAAGGGAAAGGGAAAGAGGAAGCAAAACAAAGTCTTCTTTAAAAGCAGAAGGAGAGAAACCAAGGGCTCCAGGCCCCCTGGAATGTGCCTTGAATCTGGGGACTAGGACGGACATGGGAAGATGAGCATGGCATTTCAAGAGAGTCTGAGGCCTGCCCCCTGGGAGTTCCGGCCTGGCTTCCAGCAGGCCTCCTGGGAAGGGCTGGCCTGCGATGCTGCAGCACTCGTCTTCAGGGGCAAAGGGGTAGGGCATGGCTGCCCGAGACATCCCACCCGGGGCTGAGGGATCCCCGCAAGCCCAGGGCTCTGCTGACCGCCGCTCCACCTTGGTAACACAGGCCCAGATATACAGAAGCCTCCCTGGGCAGGCACGTTAAGACTAGAATGGCAAACAGAGGTCAATCATTTAAAAAAAAAAATCATGAAGGTTTTTCCCACAGCTATAGTATGGGACGTGGCCATCACGACCCACTGAGGTTCGGTGACTTCTGTGTTTCTACTTGTGCACAGTTTTGTTTCACTGGGAGGAGGCATAGTTTTGTTCATCAGCAACAAGACAGAGGGCCGGGACTGGGGCTGGACTTCTGTGTGTGGTGGCTGGGAAACAAGGAGGGTGGCTCGGGGACCCGGGAGCCGTGAGCACAGCCTGAGCTAGTAGTCATTACTACTTCCCAGGCTGGCGTGCACACGCACACACACACACACGTACACACATGTACACATAGACACATATGTGCACACACACTTAATCTGCAACAGGTAAACCCTGAAGCAGCCCGTTCGATGCTATTGTTATTCTAGCAAATAAATATAGATCTATAAACAGACTTTGCATTGTACTTCAAAAAGTGAAAAGTGCGCAGAAATGATCTTGTAAACCAGCTGAAATGTTGGCCTGCTTTGAGTTGTTTGCTTGGATGTTGTAGATATCTCCTGGATCATAAGCTTTCAGGAAGATTTTGGGAGAGTTTCCTAACTGTATTAGGATTGTTTCTTCATCTTAAACGGCTTTTGGTTTCATTGTTTTGGATAAAATATGAATCGGTATCTTTTTTCTTTATCACTTCTTTTCTTTATCACTTCTTAGAGCATTACTAGTACCACTGGGCATCTAGACAGAGGGGGAGGGAAGGAGGGAGGGAGGAAGGGAGAGAAGGGAAAGGGAAGGGAGGGAAGTAGGAAGGAGGGAGCTGGAAAGACAACGAGCCCGCCTCTCTCCTGGCATGACCATCCTTTGGCTACATAGGCTCAGGACAAGCCTATGAACAATGGGGAGGACCCACCAGCTCTCACTCCTCATCCTACCTTCACAGTCACAGACATGGGATCCACCTAACTATGCCCACAGATTAGATGGGCTAACCTCCATTGCCTGCTGACCTAACTGGACATGGAACACGGAAACCAGTTTCCACTAGAACCTGCCCGGGGCCATTTTCACAAACTGAGAGAGAGCACGCAGCTGCAGAGGGAGCTGAATCTGGGAAGAGGGGGACAGGTCGTGAAGTCCAGCTTTGTATTCTTGGCTCCCTGTACCCCTGGTTCACACCTGTGCTTATGGGCGGGTCCTGGGGTCCTCCTCTGTTCTGAGCTGCTTCCAACAATGGCACAGTGTATGCCCTGTATTTGACTTCATCACCATTTTCAGAGAGTATGGTCTTGAGGCCCAAATGATGTGCTATGGATTACCTTTGACACAAGCTAGAGATGAATCCTTCGTGCCCTGTGGTCTTACCGTCACATGTCCCTCTCCTGTTGTGCCTTGAGTGTTTTCCTCTAACCCTCAAGTTGGCTGCATAGACAGAAGTTATGTCCTAGAGAGAGAAGGTGTCCCAGGCCCTCTGTCCCCTGGGGGACTGGATCCGGCTTTACCGTGTGCCCAGCCATCCCAGCTCCCCACGCTGCTGTTGACGTCAGCTCTGCCCACGTTGGCTCCTGGGCCGACCTTCAGCTCTGAGCCTACTGCTCTGCTGCTGGGCAGAGCCAGGCTTGGCCCTGGGCACTTTCCTGACCGCACCATCCCGAGCTTCCTCCTCCCACTGCCATCTGCCTCAGTTGCAAGGCCCAGCTGTTTGGGTAAGAGTCTGCGTACTGATGCTCTCATTCACAAGAGGTCAGCCTGCAGCTCACTGCAGCTGGAAGGGTCAGAGATGGGAGGTGCCTTGCCAAGCACCCTCAGCTAGTGGGAATCATCCTCTGGATGGCACCTACTAGGTCTCTAGACACTGTGTCTGTGAGTTTTCCCCTTGGACCAGCCAACATCCCTGAATCACGTTGTGCTCGGGCCAGGGACGGGCTATGTGGCCAACTGCAAGGGGAGCTCTAGTTAGGAGTTCAATGTCGTTAGATAATGAGCCAGATTTTCTCTGGTCGCAAGCTTCTCCCTGGCAGCAAGATCAGCCTCATTGCTGGTTTTCCCAGATGCTTTCTGGATGGTGCGAACTTCCACCTTCCGTGCCACGGGAACCAGCGGGAACCTCGCGTAGTCTCAGACGTGGCATAGAAGGGAGTCGGTCCCATCACACAAACACACAGCCAGCCACCAGGCAGCTCACGCTCCGCTCCCCACGCGGCTGTCCCCTGACAACCCGGCCACGCCAGCTCCTGCCGGCCCAGGTGCGGATTTGCATGGTGCAAGCCAGCCTCTCCCGTGAGGTTTTGCCTCTCCAAGTTTCTTTTCTGCTCTTGTGAGATGAGCAGCCTCTTTCAAAAGAAAGAAAAACAAGACACTGGTAACTCTCTTCTTGGACCTGGGCCTCAAGGTGTTTCAAAGCCTCCTGTGGCTATTTCTGGCCCTATTGTCGTCGGGGTCTGAGAGGAAGGTCTGATGGCAATTCTTGGCTTTAAAGGCAGAAACAGAACATTGTTTCTCCCAGCTTTGATTTAATGGCCAAAAACAGTTATAGGAAACTGTTCAGCAGATGTTTTATGAAACTCAGAAAAGACTGGGTCTTTTAGAAGGGCTATTTTTAGACAAATGCTTCCTACCATTGGAGGTTTGGTACTCACAAAAGGGACAGAAAACAGGAGAGGGAGAGAGAGGGAGAGAAAGGCCGGGAGGAAGCATTTGAACATGTTGACGATCGCACTCTGGTCTTCCTTCCATTTTCAGCATGGATTAATGGGACCTGGGAATGTGTGCAGGACCGGCTGTAGATTGGTTCCAGTAATCAAGGCTTCACTTTAGAGTTTACTTTCTAAAATGAAAGTTCGCTGGGTGTGAGGGACATCTATATTTTTCATGACTCTCCACCTCCTACTAAATGCGGCAGCAGAAGGGAAAGGCTTCTCCTGTCTTGCCCCCCTTGCCTGAATTAACCTTTGCCTCTCTCACCCCCTTCCCCCTTGCCTCTCCTTGTGCCTCTTCTCCCTGTCGCACTCATGGCGAAGGTTCACACTCAGGTCGGCCACGTCTTCCCCCAGAAGCCTTCCCCGAACTCTCTAGAGTCAATCGGTGTTCCTCCTTTGTAGTACGCTGGCCATATTTCAAACACTGCTTTTGCTGCTTTGCCTGACACGCTATTTTTGTAGCTGGCCCCTTCCTCAGGTCATAAGTGCGATGAGGTTGGGGACTCCGCCTTTCATACGCTTTCATGCTCCTTACTCATGCCAGTTAGCACACTCGGAGACACAGAATTAAATGTGTATTGAGTGAAAGGGTTGAGGGAAAAAAAAAAAAAATCAGTGAAAGAGGCCGGTTCGGGACTTTCATCCAGCTAAATTTTACTTCAGCTGCAAGGGTGACAATGAATTTGTCTTTGTCTCCGCTGTTCAAATCAACCCCAAATCTGCTATTGCTAAATGATAATAAAATAATTAATTATTATTTGGGCCACGACTTAAAAGCTGTTGTGGAAGCACTCAGCTTCAGATATTTTATTCCAAACTTTCCTTTTCTCCAGTCTACCAGGGAGAATGGTGTTCTCAGGGGCAGAGAGCACTGAGTGTGTGGACCCAGGTAAGAACTCTGGTAAGGGAGAGGGCCCAGAAGGAGGGAGGTGGGGGTAAGTCACAGCAAGCCTTTCCTCCTTTCCTGCTTTTTCTGGGGCTACATCTACCTGGAACAAGAAGACAGGAGGACCTCTCCACCCCCCCAATGAAGATGAACAAAGGACCTCCCAAGTTCTCTCTTGTCCTGGGGCCTCTGGCCAGTGTCTCAGAGTAAGGTAGCCAGAACAAAACCAGTCTCCTCCAGTGTCCTGGTTACCCCTGCAACCCAGCCCAGAAAGAAGGAGCTTCTCATTTCATTCGACCCCTTACTCTCTATGGTCTCCTAAGCTTCTCAAGAAGCTACCTGAGCACTGTTCGGAGAGCACTTTTAACTGGCTGAGGTTTAGGCAGGTTCGGATATCTGGAAAATGAATCATCATGGTGTGGGTGAAGGCCAATGGCTGCATCACTGTGCTCTGGGCAAGCACTTTAGAGTTTCCTGGAAGCTGAGCCCGGGCAGAGCTTCCTTTTTGTTCCATGGCCCTGAGTGAATGCTTCCACATCCTTCTGTTTTCTTAGAGATATCTTTCTTTTTGGAGATTTACTATGTTGTAGTTACTGTGCTAAGTGCTTGAGAAAATGACCTTACTTATCTTGAAGCCACTTTTAAAAAGCACAAAATATAAAGATGCCTTCTTATTGTTAAGGAACATTACCTTTTTATGTCATCAATAACCCTCAGAATGGAGTTCTAGTGTTACCCTCGGATTCCAGATGAGGAAACAGTAACGGGTAGACAGATTAAGTGAATGTCTCAGAGGCAAAGACAGACATTTCCTGCTAAGGTAAAGTGGACTCCAAGTGAAAGAAATGCCAAGAGATATAAAATGTCAGTACTTTTCTAGAAGCAAGAACAATAATATCATGTTGGAGAGAGCTAGCAAAGCAGTTTCCAGTGGAGGTGAGCTTCTCTCCGGGGCATTGCCAACCTGATTTATTTACCTCCTACTTTTCTGCTATCATGAAGTCTTTGGTCCAGAGCTCAGCAAACATTTGCTGAGTACTTCAGTAGCCTTCAGTTTGGACTAGTTTATGCTGTGGAGACAAACACCCGAGTGGCTTTGAAGCAACACTCCTTACTCATCGACTATTGCTGCATGAAGATCACAGGTTGACGGTGGCTGTGGCAGCTGGGGGGCTATGTTCAATAACATCTGAGTGACGGTGGGCCCAGGATGATAAGCAGCTGTCATCTGACACATACCAGAGAGAAAAACAGAATGGTTGAAACTGTGCACAGGCTCTCCAAACCTCTGCCAGAAAGGCTCGAATTTCATCAGTGAAAGCACGTCCTAGGGCTACTCCCAATTTCAAGGGCACAGGGAAGTGAGATTCTACCACGTGCCCAGATTGGGGAAGGACTACAGCATTTGGAGAACAGATCTGAGGTGCTTACTGTTAGGTTAGGTCTTGTGGAACAAACAAAACAGACAAGAGTCTAGATCCGGCCTAAAGGAGCTATATCCATAGATGGGGAACCAGGACTTGCCATAACAGTCAATGGTTGGAAACCTTGATGAATTGGTGTAAAATAATGTATCCTGTTGAACCGCGGAGGAAGGAATAGCAGGATTTCAAATACAGGGTTTCAAGCTCTGAGGAGGCAAATAAGGAGACTCTGATCTGCAAAAAAATGCCCTAGATAGTATCATGTTCAAATAGAAAGAGTAATTACACAAATTCTGGAGATGAAAGGATCCCTAGAGATCATCAGATTTAGTTTCCTGAACTTTTCCCTCATCTAACACTTGAGACGCCGCCACTAAAAATGTAGATCATCTAGTTTCTTGTTCCCTGATAAACTGTAAGCTCGAAGAACCGATATTGCTTTATCTTTTATTTTTAGCTCTTATCAAATATCTGGAACACAGAAGGGCTTAGTACATGTTGTTTGGAAGAGTTAATCCTGCTAAGCCCATTTCGTACCAGGTTTCTTAGAAGAAAGAGAGTTGGAAGGCCACCCATGGAGAGTCACCAGTGTCATTCAGTGGGCTCAAAGCATCTCTTCAGGGAAGGTTCTCAGCACTTCTGTTCTTTCCCTTATGGACCAGCCCACTCCCGCTCAACACATATTCTGTTTCTTGGACTTCTTCTCACCTATGCCTTTTTGCCTGGCTACCCCATAAAGGAAACACCCTGGTCTTCTACAGTAGCAATTGTTTAGAATGAATACACTTCCCTGACTTAAATCAGGGTCAGAATGGGCAAGAATTCTAAAAACACTGATTTTTTTTTTAATGCTGAGACTCTATATGAATCCCTCTAGCCTTTTGCAGAAATGGAGTCTTGGAGAGCTTGCAAAACCCTCCCAAGGTTTCCTAGGACTCTCTGGGTCATCCGTGCTAGAATCCCGGTCTTTCGACTTACACCTCCCTATTCTTTATGCTCAGTAATGATACACATATTTCCATTTAGACATACTGATAAACTTAGTACTGATGCCTAAGACTTTATATTTTCCCCTTTATATCAAGGCAATGTTTAAAGCAATGCAGAAACAACTAAAGGAAATTCAATTAATGTGATTTACATGCAAGGAGAAGAGGGACACAATGCCCAACATAAAATGAGATCTCAGAGAAAACCTTTGCTTACCAAGAAAACCTCACCTACATGAATGATATCAGTGCTGCCTGGGTTGGACTTGAAATCCTGGATGGAGCTGATCACCTCCTTAGGATGGCATGAACAGGCAAGTTCGATTCTCATTAGAGAATAGTTTGGAGGGAAGCAGATGAGATTTGAAGTTAAATTGGACACCATTTGATTTCTGAGCTTCAGTTTTGTTATCTGTAAAATATGTTAATGATCCCACCTGGCCTAATGTATATATAGTCCTGTTTATCAAATAAGACATCGAGAAAGAAGGTATTAGATGAACTACATTCTAATAATAGTTGTTGTTAGACCCTTAGTCGTGGAAGGTAGCACCCAAGAGATGATGTCTTCTTCTGAACTTGAGGCAGGAATGGAAAGAAAGTGGAGTTAGCAGAGTTATTGACCATGACTGTGCTTCCTAGTTCACCCATCACATAGGGTTGTAGTAGGAAAGAGGCTAGAAGGAGAAAAGTGGAAGAGTAGAGCAACAGAAGACCCGGTGAGGGTCAGTTGAGGACCAAGGAAGGTGGAAAAGGAAAACAACCACCTCTCAGAAAGGGGTTAAGAGTTAAAATTATCTCATGAATAACAGCAATGGTATTGCCTCTCACTTCTCTTCTCTGAAAGCACAGATTGTCCAAAAATAAACCAAGGGCAGAAAGGTAGTATAACATTGTGGTCACTCATACGGGCTTCAGCCAGTTAGAGCAACTTGAATTTGAATTCAGATTTACTTGTATGTGACCTTAGGCAAATCATTTAACTTACTGTGGCCTCATTTTTTCTTTCGGCAAAATGAGAATACTAATACCACCTCTCTTAAGGGTTGTTACCAGATAATTTTACCAGATGCCAAGGGTTTAGTTCAGTACTGGACAAAGTAGTAAGTATACAGTGTTAGCTCTTAATTAGGGGTGCCTGGGTAGCTCAGTCAGTTAAGCAGCTGCCTTTAGCTCAGATCATGATCCCAGGGTCCTGGGATTGAGCCCCCCATTGGGCTCCCTGTTCAGCGGGGAGTTTCCCTCTCCCACTCCCCCTGCTTGTGTTCCCTCTCTAACTCTGTCTCTTTCTGACAAATAAATAAATACAATCTTAAAAAAAAGAAAAGAATGTAGTACTTAGCAGGGGAAATGATTCTTGCATTTGAGCTGAGCTGTCATCTATCCAGGCTTCTCCATACAAAGAACCCAGAATCCTTCTTCTCTTTCCCCTCTTCTCTGTTAAACCTGGGCTCCTTCTCAATCAGTCTTAACTAATTAAAATTTTACTAAGCATCTCTTAAGTACTGGCCACAATCAAACGTAAATGAGACAATTTGCCCACAGGGAGCTCAGTCAATTAGGATTAGTTTAAGAACTGCACAAAGGATAGAATTTCTTTATTTCTGATGGCCCTATGAAATGTAACTGTAGGAATATGTAATATTCTCGAGGTCCTATTAGAGTTATCACAGCTGCACCCTCCTGCTCTCTGATAGATGAAGTTCCAACACAGCCTTGTATGGAAGTGCAAGTTTTGCTTCCAGAAAGCCTCTACTATGTTGTTATAACTGGTATCATAATTAACTAAGATGAGACTTTATTTCCTGTTTTTTTGAATCCATGTTTGCTGTAACCTAGGATAAATAAACCCTGAAGCAGTCATTAGACCAGGAAGAATTTTTAGGGCCTATATCCTGTCCTGGCAGGGAAATGGGATCAGATGAGCTAATGGGTCTTTCCATGGTAACTGCTATGACAGCTGCCATGTTAATAATGGCAGGAGCATCAAAACAGCACGCTGTCCAGTGAGAGAAAGGCTGGGTTTTAATTTCCATCAGCACAGGAAAATGAGATCCCAAGGCAGCCATGTTTATTCCATTCATGTAGAAATTAAAATTAGAATGGAAGCTATAGGAACCCACCTGTTCTAGGACACGTAGAAGACTCCTGACCAGAGAGGATTAAGTAACAGCAACAACAAAATAAAACATAATAATGATATAAAAATAAACCCCTTGGGATTATATTTTAAATCTGGAGGGAAAACATGTGGTCCAACACCTCCATTTTGGGGGTGGTGGGGCTTCAACGAGATAGAAGATCTGAGAGGCAGTGTGGTGTCACTGAGTGTCCATAAGAAAGGAAATAAGAAGATGTTGGGAAATCATATGAAATCGAGTCTTCTAGCTCTGTGGAGGGAAGACCATTCTCAAGCCTTTCTAATTCTGGCTAAGCTCCCCCTGATCCTTGCCTTCCCACCAAGTGGCTAGAATTTCTGTTGTCAAGTATTTATCTGCTGGTCGGATAATGACATCTACTGGTAATGTGCTCTGGGGACAACACCATAAAACAAGAAGGCCAAGGGATAGAGCAATCCTATCTGTGCAGAATGGCTATGATCCTGATCAAACCCGAAGCTTCTCTTTCAATATTTATTAAATGGGGAAAATCAGCTTGCTCCGCAAATTTAACTGGAGGACAAACGAGTTAAAAGTGCAGGCATTTTGAACTTCAAGGGGATCTACAAATGTATTTACCTTTCTCTCTTTCCACCCCATGGTCTTGTACACAGTCAAACTCTTTTGCTTGCCTGGGCTGTAGCATTTTCTGGCTGCCTTCTCAAGCTACGCTTTGGCTACAGAGTGACTGGGAAGGGCAGTTTTGGCATTCAGAGAAAGTATCTAGCCCATGGATGTGGGTGGCATTAACAGAGCCAGGAGAAATTACTCTTATTGGCTCCCTTTCTCTGTTCTTAGGACCCTCCAAGGGACCGTTTTGTCATTTCTTTTCCAGATTTTTGAGGAGTACATAGGCACTGAATAGAGTTTGCCCCTTTCCTAAGCCAGACCACAGGGGATCCAGCTGTGTGGCCACCCTCTCCTACTTTTTCTGGCTTGGTGGAAGGAGAATGGGCGTTGGGCACATTTTGAAGCCATTTCTATAATATTGATGCCGCAAGTCAATGAGAAAGCTGAACTCCACTTTCCAGGCAGGGATCGCCAAAGAACAAAGATGCGATTCATACTAACTCATTGACTGCCTTATTTGTAATTTCCCCCTTAATATTATAAATGCAGGCAACCAGGAATGCCGGCTTCCCAGATGAGAATTTGCACAAATCATTTTTGTTTTCTATTTTCTGTAGATTTCCTGTCCACCCCCAACCCAACCCAATGTACCCCGTGGAAACACCACCACTCTGGAAAGAGAAACTGGAGAGCCCTTTGTTTAGAGAGAGGAAAGCCATACATGTGTGTGGGGGAGGGAGGAATTTTGCAAGACACCTTCCACTGTCCTCTCACAGCCTGATGCAATAGAATGGATGGCTACCCAGAGCCTTTTGAAAAATGTCAAAAATCCAGGTCTTTGAGATAGGAGGATGAGGCTGGCTACAGGTCTCTTGAAGAAAGTTCTCCACTCTGCCCCACCTCAGTGTTTTTGAGGTATGCTGTGAGCTGGGTGGGCGGCTGCTGGCGGAGCGCTCAGTAAGTCAGCTCTTCATGCAGAAATTTGATTATGCCACAAGGAGCATGGAAGCTGTTGACTTAGAAATCACACTGAGTAATTTAAACATTTGGCACATTCATTTGCATGCCACAAATTCATAAAGACCACCCTTCTCTTTTCCACAATTCCTGGTTCACGTAGTCTGAAAACAACCACCAGCAGTGTTTCCAATAGTTTGGGATTTGAACTTCTCATCTCCTTGGGACACTGAATAAAGGAGTAAAACATCAGCAAAGACCCCACTGAAAGATGAGAAGATGGAGATATAGGGATTTATTAAGAGATATATCTAAGATTCCTATTTTTTAATACCAACTTCTGTTGTCTTTCCAAAGGTCCTCATAGCATTTATAAATGAAATCAGAAAAATAAAGGCAAATGTTCATTCTTGGGATTTTTGTGCTCAGACTTATGCTGACACATCATATGTCATAAGAGAAATGATTATAAGCCAGTATCTTCCCAACATAAATAGTATCTTTTTAAAAAAGCAGAGATTTTAATATATAATATGTATATATTTGTGAGACAATGAAAAGCTAAACAAAACAGATATTATAAAATGAGAAGTGAAAGTCGACATACCCAGTTCATAGTGAGTCACACTCCCAAAAGGTAGCCACTTAAACTATTTCTATTTTTAGTATTTTGATAGTTAATTCCATAGTTTATGCAATTTACTTCTGTTATCTCTTGACTTAATCACTTTAAACCATGTCAATTAACCATCAATGCAAAACATAAAATAAGTGGTTCATTTACACTATACCCAACCCCACTAGCTTCTGAATCTTTAAGTGATTTTCCAGTTTTTAGGTGTTTGTTTTAGTTATCACTGTAAATTTGAATAGTACATCTCAAATTTTTATTTTTTCGTGCATCATCTTTAGGTAACATCTCTGATCTCATGTAGTGTGAAATGATGAAATTAGCACTCCTATGTTTTTCTACCTTTCTACATACTCTCTACCTCTTCATATCATCAAAGTTACATTTGCATTCATTTATAACCATAATTAAGTCAGTCATGTTTTGTCTATAGATTGATTCCAAAAATTGATATCTCATTTGTAGTAAGATTATGAATTTATATTAAGATGGTTCACCACAGAACCAAATTGTGTAATTAGACTTTATAGAATGAGGTATAATTCTATGTCATATACATGTGTGCAAATGAAAAGCTTGACAAATTTTAGGAACTAAAGAATTCTCTTTCTTATTCCATAAATCAGTTAAAATCAGATCACATTTTCTTTTTCATCCTATGATTTTCTTAAATACCTTTTTGTTTTTCCTGGTGTTTCTGATTGCTTTTTTTCCTTATTAGTTAAAGCAATTTATTTTTTCACCTTTCATCCAACTTTTTATAAATTATATGTTACAAGGAAATCTACCTTCTTTTAAGATATTTTCCTGTTCTTTAATTGCTTTTGAAATCTATTGTAAACCTGTCTCCTGGATAAGGCCCCCTGCTGCCTAATCTTATTTTCTCCTCCTTTTTTTTTTTTTTGTTTCTATTTTTATTTTGCTGAAGTACATCTTATTTTTCATTTCAGAAAGATTTCATGGAAAATAACTCTTCACATTCTTTGTATGCCTGAAACTGTTTTTATTTTGTTTTATACTTGCTTGATAGCTTAGGTATAGACTTCTAGTTTCAAAATAATTTTTATTCAAAATCTTTAAGACACGACTTTATTATCCTTTATCATCCAGTGCTTGTAATGTGAAGCCTGGTGCCAATCTTACTCTCATTCTTTTGTAAACGACTTGCTACCTTCTTTCTAAAAGGTTTTTGAATCTTATCTTATCCTTGGATGAAACTTCAATTATAAGATTGGCGACATTCAGAGCACCTAACTGGATCAGTCAGTCGAGCACGTGACTCTTGATCTCTTTGAACCCCATATTGGGTGTAGAGATACTTAAAAGGTAAATAAAAATTGAAATTAAAAAAAAAATATTGTGACTCTCTTTGGTTCTCATAAATGTTCTTCTGATATTTTCTACCCTTTATTTTCTCTCTTCTTTTTTGGGAAACTTCTTGAGGTGAACGTTGGACATCCCAAGTTGATCTTCTATGTCTCTAAACTTATATTATTTGATACTTTGCATCTCTTTACGTTTTGCAATTTGTCCCAGGAAAGTTCTTTGAGTTTTTTCCGAGTATGTTGTTAAATTTTTATTGGGAAATCATATTTTTTTTCAACAATTCATTCATTCATCATTCACTTGTTTAGTAAACACATACCGAGCCTTTATTATATGCCAAGCATTCTTCTATGGGATACAGCAATGAACAAAACCTACAAAGTGTCTTTCCTTATGATGAGAGAGGAAGCAAACAATAAACAAATGCATAAGTAGGTCCAGAAAAAGTAAGTGCTATGAAGAAAAATGAAACAGAGTAAGGTGGATAGGGAATACTGAGGATGGGGATGGATTGTTTTATTTTGTATAGGTGAGGAGTGGCAGGGGCAACTATGTAGAACTGTAGCAGGAAGGTCAAGTACAAAGGCACTGAGGTAGGAACTTTCTTGGTCTTTGAGCCTTTTCCATAGTAGATCAAAAAGGCATTTGGGGAGATTCCTAACTGTATCTAAAATTTTAAGATGCTCATATTTTGTTGCTTTGGAGAGTGCCACAGGATCCATTTACAACTAACCTTCTAGGCTCTAAAATAAGTTAAAACCTATGTATATTTTCAATCAAATAAACTTATACTGAGAGGCTCCTGAGGGCCAAGTACCAAGTAAGATGCTAGAGATACAAAGATAAGTAAGTCACCATCCTTAGCCTGAATGTAAACAAGTCAGTAATGTGTAAGGCCAGCAAACACATTGGATTTATGTACAAAGTAATTGAAAATGTGAATTGGGAAGGTGAACACCTGATCCCACAGGTATGATAAAGTCAGGCAGGGAAGATTCAGAGAGGAGGTGACAACTGAATAGGATTGTGTTATGGGGACGTTCCAAATGGTAGTAAAAACACAAACACCTAACAACAAATAGAAAATTCCCATCAAGAGTTTTTACGCAATTAAATCTAGTTACTGGAGGTCTGAGAGTACACAAGCATAAAAATTTAATCCCTCCCCACCCCCCCAAGAGACAGAGTCTAATAAAGGAAGGGGTTATAAGGCAGAAGGACCATGAAAGGATTCTTAGTGAGTGGTCACCAACGTATGGCTTTCCTCTGATTTTTTAAAATATGAGTTTTCCAAGTATGTGTGGTTTTGGACTGAAGGAGGCATGAGATAGGAACCCAGAACTGGACTGAACATCAGGATTTTGTGGTCTAAGACTGGTGGGTTAGCTTTGGTCTCATTACGCATCCGTAGTTACATCTACTCAAGTATGAATCAGGTAATTACCTATAAAGGCTTGAATATTGTTTCTCTGTTGTGCCAAAGCTCAGCTTCTTATACCTTCCATTAACTAGGCCTAGCTTGATGCTTTTGGAATAAAAAACTTCATCTTCTCCATTACAGCCCTTTACATACTTAAAAATAGCAGTAGAGATCATCTCAATAGTGGCTTCACAGATTCTCTGAGCCGGATGGAACCTTAGCTATCTGGTACAATGCAAGAAACTTCTCTACAGCATCCCTGCTGGTTGGTTCTCCAGCTCTATTTCAGTTTACCCAATGCTTTTCCAGGCCCTCATTTCTTTTTTGAATGGCTCCAAATGTTCAAATGCTCTCTAAATGTTCAAAAGCACTTCATCATTTTGATCTGAAATATGCTCCCCTTAATGTTTATCTACTGATTCAAGTCTATGACACTTGTCTATTATGAGGCAATTTCAATTCTAACAATGAAATATTATAACAGACTGCTGCAATGAGACAAGGCAGGATTCATCAGAGCTATCATAAACAAAATCTTTAATCCCTTTCATATGCAAAGCATTTGACTTTCAAAGCATTTTCTGTCTCTATTATCTCATTTTATTTTTCAACATCTCGATGAGAAAAGACCTGCTAGGATCCTAGGCAGCAGTAGGGAGTGGTGCCTGGTTCCATGAATATTCTTGCTGTGTTTAGTAACACTGACAGGGATGGGAGAGAAATAATCAGGAAGGAAATGTCTCCCAAGATACTCCATGATCTGATGCCATCATCTTTTGGAATCCTGCTTGCTGATATGTGGGAATATCAGCACCTCCTGAGATAATAAAATGTGCCAGGACTAGTCCTCACTCTCCTCCTATTTCACACCAGAATCACAAGTCTCTGCGGTCAGTGGAATTCATGATAAAAGCAAAACATCAGAGGCTTCTTCACATCTTCTCAATGGATGGACTACAGAAAACACTCTGGTGAGATGTTGGCTCTTGTGGAGATACCTAAGTTGACAGACTCCAGAAATATACAGAGATAATATTCAGATCTGTGCTTCATCTCTTGATCTTTGTCAGTCTCGGCCCGTTATGTGGATAGTTTGGTGAGACCTGAAGTAGCAGGGATGGGGGAGGGGCACCCTTCCTTTCAGGCCATGAACATGAAAGATACCTTGGGAACCCAGTGCTATAAGATTGCAGGCAGAAGTTTCAGGGAACCTTACAATGCTTCCTCTGAACTACTATATCAGATCTCAGGAATTCCTTTAGATTCCAATTCATGGGCAAATTGAGTTCCCCATCCATTTTCATAAGTTACAGTGGAAAAACACTGTCTCTTCCTAGCTTCTCTTTGATGTGGAACACAAAATCCTTACTGGGCCCTTTAAAAGCAAGAGAGATTAACATTTCTGTTCTTGGTCCAAAGAAAATGAATGTGCCTTTCATATTTTCTTATAGTCTGGCTGGAGACTTCAAGAAGGCAGAGACTTACTTGAAGCTCCAGGACTTGATTTTCTACACCAGGGGCATGGAGCTCCAGTGAGCCTGGTGGCAGAAGTACTTGTATGAGTACCTGTCTGGGGCCTGGAGCTCCAAACAGACCTTGCATTTCACAGCAGGAGAGTGGTGCCAAGTTTGCAGAAGCCAGGGAAGAAGAATCCAGCCACCCATCTTCTGATGAGCAGATCAAAGGCATCACATTTCATTGTTTCAGGAGAACGGAAATGGAAAAATCAAAGGATGAAGGAAAAGGGAAATCCCTCTCATATGGAGTAGACATATAGGCAAAATGGAATAGTTAAGAAACTATGCATTATATGATTTATGTCCCCGAGGTCCTTCTCTTGGACTTCCTAGAAATTAACTATATAACCTTTTACATCACAGATAAAAAAAAAACCAATGCCCAGAGACCTTGCCCCCCAAACATAACAGCCAGTTAGTAGACTTAAGAATTGCATCCAGTTCCTGTGATTCTTTAATTATCGGTAGAGTATAAAATGAAAGCTCAGTCCTATAGTAAATGTCTGGACTTTTTAGGAATACATACAAGCATCTCATGAAGCATTAAAAATGCCATTGAGGGCAGCTATTTAATGGCATTAAAAATAAGTTAAGATTTATAACTAAGAAAGATAGGTTAAATATCACATGTAATGCGATCTATTTTATTTTATATAAATTAAAAATACTTATCTATGTAAGAAAACTAGAAAAAAAATTGTCTTTATGAACTATTATCATTGGCTACCTCTGAATAGAGGATTATAGATGAATTTAATCTTGTTTTTACTTTTTCCTATTTCCCATATTTTCAACAGTAAACATCTATTACTTTCAGATAAAAAAGTAATTATTGTGGCACCTGGGTGGCTCAGTCGGTTAATTGCCTGACTCTTGATTTTGCCTCAGGTCATGATCTCAGGGTCATGGTCCTAGGGTCATGAGATGAGGCCCACATCAGGCTCCTCGCTCAGTGCAGAGTCTGCTTGAGACTTTTTCTCTTTCTCTGCCTCTGCCCCTCCTCCCATTCTCTCTATCTTTCAAAATAAACAAATAGGGATGCCTGGGAGGCTCAGTTGGTTAAGCATCTACCTTCAGTTCAGGTCATGATCCCAGGGTCCTAGGATCAAACCCCATGTCGGAGTTACTGTTCAGCAGAGATCCTGCTTCTCCCTCTCCCTCTGCTGCTTCCCCTGCTTGAGCTCTCTCTCTGTCAGTTAAATAAATCTTTGAACTACTTATAAAAATTAATTAATTAATTAGAAAAATCTTTTAAAAATTTATTTTATTTTGATAGAGAAAGAGAGATCGCAGGTAGGCAGAAAGGCAGGCAGAGGGGAAGAGGGAAGCAGGCTTCCCTCTGAGCAGAGAGCCCAATAGGGGGCTTAATCCCAGGATCCTGAGATCATGACCTGAGCTGAAGGCAGAGGCTTAACCCACTGAGCCACTCAGGCACCCCAATTAAAAAAAAAAAAAAAAACAACTTTAAAAAAATAAGTAGAAAAATAAGAAAGGTAATTGTTCTTGGATTCAAGATTAAAGTCCTTGAATTTCCATGTTGGGAAGTGATTTAAGGGGAAGAGCACGATTGATTTCAATATAAATTCTTCACTCTAAGCTTCTTTGAATTTTGTTCATCTTTAGAGCTGATTTGTACAATCTGGGCAAGTACCAGCCCTTCTCTACCTCTGACCCACCAGAGAATTCTGCCTTACACTAAGCAAGGAGAAAGAATACTTTTCTTTCTACTTTTACTCTTTTGGGTTTTTTTTTTTTTTTTTTTGCCCTCTTTGGAGGTACCTTTTATCCAAACACCCCAAATTTCTAAAAATCCACGTTCGAAGTGCCATCAAAATAAGATAAAAAGTGCTCCACTGGGGGCGCCTGGGTGGCTCAGTCGTTAAGCATCTGCCTTCGTCTCAGGTCATGGTTTCGGGTCCTGGGATCAAGCCCCACATCGGGCTCTCTTCTCGCAGGGAGCCTGCTTCCTACTCTCTCTCCACCTGCTGCTCTGCCTACTTGTGATCTCTGTCTGTCAAATAAATAAATAAAATCTTAAAAAAAAAAAAAGTGCTCCACCGAATTATTCTGTGCTTTGGCCAGTGGTGGGCTATCGTGCAAATTGCAAGAGAAGGCAGCCTTAATTAGGACTTCAATTTATTGCATAATGAACTAGATTCTCTCTGGTCACAAGCAAGGTCAGCATTGTTGGCTATCCCAGATGTTTTCTGGTTGGTGCAACGTTTGAGTTCAAGCTTATATGATTTCCTTAGCTGTCCCTTTAAAAAAAGAAAGAAAGTAAGTAAGAAAGAAATGGGTGTTTTAGATTACAGATTTGTATGCAATAAGGGAAGTTAAAAATTGTATTGTACAATCACAGTGTTTCTTTTCGTACTATATGGTCGTCTCATTCTGAATCAGTCCTGGGATACCTTTTCTATATACCTATACACTGTGAAGAGTTTTCTGTTCCCAACAGCCATTGATAAAAATGAGTAACACATTTCAGATTTTTTGTCAGACCTGAAACTCTTGGCAAACAAACGAGGAGGGAAACAAAACCCAACAGTCTAGATTCAGCCCAGCAATCACAAGTCAATTACTTCTATTTTTCTCATCCTTAAAGAAAAATAAGATGAGGGCTGTACTGATGCTTCTACTCAAATAGTAAAGGAAAAACACTCCAGATGTAGGCTGAATTACCCAGATAACAGACAAAAAGAAATCTGGTGTGAAGTGGTGACTCATTCTGCCTGTTTACACAGACTGAATTTTCTGGTTAATTGTCAGTTCTTCACTTCACTCCGTGCTATGTAAAAGATAAATTATTCTCCTGACAGGTTTATTTTTATGTTGACTGGGAAAAGGTTCATGCTGAAACAGTTGTGTGATGTGTTTTCTGGGGACAGAGTTGGGTGCCAGAGTTTGGTAAAGTGTATGACAATACAGGAGCAATGAAAGGAGAATTAAAGATCAAAGAACCAAAGTTAAGAAATTATAGGTAAATTAGAGAATGTAGAGATGACATTCAAATATCCATCTGCTCTTCCTTTCTTCCATCCATCCATCCATCCATCCATCCATCTATCCATCCATCTACTCATTCAACCATCCATCAAATATTTATACAGCCTTTACTTTAGGTCTTAGGTATAATGATAATAGCTACAGGAACAATGCTAAACAAGACTGATCCATTTCCTCCCCATTCCCCCAACCCGTGATTTTACAATAAACAAAGGAGATGGACATTACACAAGTAATTACAACATCATTTTTGCTACAAAAGAGAGAGACATGCTCTTAAAATGTCATGAGAAGACAATCTAGTGAGAAAGGGAAGAGGGTGTGATTAGAGAAAGCCTCCTCATAGAGGTGGAACGAGTTGAAACTACACATATGTGAATGGCGGAGACATACGGATCACCTTGGTTTGTTTCCCTGGTCCCTGAGTTCAGGAATCACCTTGGTTATGTTGAGGAAGAAAGAGAAGCATCAAGGATAAAGATGTCAACAGCAAAGCTGGCAGTTGATGGACATGGTGTTCCAAAAAGCACAAAACAAACCAATCTACTTCCAATCATTCATCAGCACAAGGCCAAAGTAAGAACCCACTAATAACAGATGAATGTGGTGTTCTATAAATCTCTCAATGCATTTATGCCTGTAGCTGACTGCAGTTAACTGGACTTCGTCCTCAGCACATTTTGAAACAGCAAATCCATGGTGATATTTTGGTGGTACATTGGATTGCTCTTTCCTCTTCCTGGTTTACTGAGGACTGAGCTGTCTACTGAGTCTCCGGGCATTCCTCTTCCTGGTTTACTGAGGACTGAGCTGTCTACTGAGTCTCCGGGACAATAACCTCATCAACAGTTCAATTAATCTGAATTTTCTCCTGTAGTGCTAGTTACCCTAGCTTCAAACATAGACCTCTAGACTTATCCAGGATGCTCAAGATGCAGCTGACAATGGTTCCTATAAATAGGCTAACGCTTTGGCTTTGAAGAAAAGTCACAAATTTATTTATTAACTTTCTTAACTAGAAGATTGATTTCCCCAATTCTGTTTACTTACTTGAAAGGTGATGAGATTGCAGAATCCCTAAAGATTCTTCCCAGCTCACAAGCTCATAGTTGTTGTCATGATGGTGCTGTTCTGGAAAGCATATCTTTTCTGAACAGATGCTACTGATTTGGTCCAGGTGAGGGGCAAAAATAGGGAGATGTCCAAGGCACAGAGAGAGTGTACAGTTCACGCAGACACAGCCAATCCTGAGCACCTAGAGAAAGCAGAGCTCAGACTGCTTCCCAGAAACCCTGACAGCCTCCCATGAAGAAGAAGGAGTTTATCTCAAGTTAAATCAAGAAATAGATTAATGGTGTCTGAGTCCCTCCATTGAAAGTCGTTTGCCTTCTAAATGAGGACTAGAAAATTTGCTTGGGGAAATTCAAGTTTGGTGCTGTTATCATCTTGGGGAGGAGGGCCTGACCCCAAGACTGGACTCAATCTGTAATCATTGGACTATTTCTAAAGGGAAAATTAATATGGGCAACATTTCTTTGTGGGAGCCCCCAAGCAGAAGAAGCTGTGGCTGGCCTTGTACAAAGCCAGCAGGACCCCGTTTCTCAGCAAGCTTGTCCTAATTGCCTTACTCAGTGCTGTGTCAGGCTCTCCTGTCCGGAGCAGGAGCCCAACACTCCAGCCATGAGGGAAGAACAGCCCATGCATTCTCAGGATTCGTGGGGCATGGTGGCCGGAAAATGGAAGCCTATGCTGCCATTGATAACAATGTTTCATATTGATCAGGTACAAACTTAATTAGTTAAATACTTAGCACTCAATGCTTCTTTAATTCTCATAATAATCCCTGAGGTGTATATATCCTTATTCTTGTTTTCCATTGGAGGAACTAAAGGTCAGAAAGCTTAACATGCTCAAGGTAACATAAGAAGAAGAAGGTTGGGATTCAAGTTGGGACAGTATAATCTCAAGTCCATAACACTGTGCTAGAGTGGGGTGCTCTACTGTAATCTTGATTAGACCAATAAAATCACACACTTGAAAAGAAAATTTTGCTTATCTTAATACAAAAGGAGCACAACTTCATACGAAAAGCAGAAAACACAAACACATAAGAAGAATAAAGCAAGCAAACATCTCCCATGCCACCAGAAATGACATAGGTGATGAGTGCTTTCAGATTGCAAACAAATGGTATCATTCTCTAGGTATGATATTTAGACCTGTCAAGCCATAACCTGTTAGACTCATGACATCCATATTCACGTGCAATATGATGGACAATTAGACTTCCTGCTGAAATGAATGAGAGAGCTCCATTGAGAAATGTGGAAAGACAACACCAAGAAATGTACTGGATGTCTCAGAACAATGTATATACATAAACCCTTGAGAAAGGTGTAGGGACAAGTGGGGAGGGGGTGGCTGCATATCAAACCATAAATTGTAGTTACATTTTTGGTGTGAGATCAGGTGGAAGGGGGCAAGGGTGGTAGTTCTGAGTTTTTATCCACATTCTTGTGTATTGTTTGAATATACTGCAACCCCAAATTAATTGTATAATTAAAAATGGAAATTTAAAGCTAACCGTGTCAGAGTCGATTGACAGAAGGAAAAAGTAAAGGTCTTTCGAGGGAGGAGGGAACAAGGGACACAGAGACAAAGAACAGAAAAAGGAACAGAGTCAAAAAGAGGGTGATTAGAGACGGGTTTCTGCGGGCTCCAATATACCCTACCATCAGCCACTCTGCTCTGTCAGAACTTTTCGAATTCGTGGGTTTCAAAGGATGCTCCGTGAACCCAAGGGAACCAGGATGGTGACGGGTCTTTCACAAGCCTGATCTAAGCTACGTTGCAGTGTCTATCTGGGGCCCTTTTCCAGGCCCATTTCACATCGGAGAGAGGACGGAAACAACAGGAAAGCTGGTTGGAGCAACTGCGGGGTCCTGGGAGGGCTATGCCAAGAACTCTAGCTTCTCCATCGGCTCGCTGGCACAGAAAAGGACAGGCACCTGGGCGCCAGATGTGTGCACACACGTGTGTGTGCCACTGCTGATCCGTCTGGGGCTCAAGACATAGACTTGGCTTTTGATCACGGAAGGGAGATAGATTCATTACAAAGTACAGGATAAGAAGTTCCAGAGCTGGAGCATGAGTAGACAAAGGTTCTCTGTTCCCTGCTCTCCTTTCATCTTATCTTTTGGGGCCTCTCCGATATTTGGTGACCACTGCATTTGTAACGGTATCTGGATTTTACCTCCACTCAGTTTCGATAATATGTTTAGATGCTGCTTTCCTGCATGTATGGGGTCTTCTTAAACATCGGAGGTTTTTTCGGGGAGATGGAAGGAGAAAAGAGATAGTATGTACAATGCAACAAATGATGATTTTGCTTAGTTTCTCATTAAATTTAATGCCATTGCTGACTTCAAACTTGTTTTGTGTGCAGACGGTGGTTTAAAATGTGGATTGCTGGAGTGCCTGGGTAAGGCAGTCAATTAAGCAGATGACTCTTGGTTTTGGCTCAGGTCCTGATCTCAGGGTCCTGAGATCGAGCCCCATGTGGGGCTCTGCACTCAGCGGGGCATCTGCTTCTCTCCCTCTCTCTCTCCTTCTCCCTCTTCTTCTCCCTCTCCCTCCCTCTCTTCTCCATTTTTCCTCTTAGGAAATATAAACTTGCAATGTCATTTGTTATGCTGAGAGAAGGAAAAAGATTTCTTCACAGTAAGAGCAGCAAATCGCTTGGTAATTATTCTAGAAATTCATTCAGGCTCTATTCCAAATGTGTCTAAACTATATTGAAACTACCATCCTTCAGGCTGGGCTATGGAGATATTTAGAGAAGCCAACAATACTTTCGATTTAACTCTTTCCCAAGGGAGCCCAAAGATATATGCTTGCTAGGTAACTGGGTTTTTAAATATTTTTTTTCCTTGAGTATCTTGAAATATATAGTCATCTTTCCTAAGGTCCTTCTCCATAGAATTTGATATCCAAGAGCATGGAAAAGAACAACCAGCTTTGGCCTTTACAGTTAATTGTTTATACTAATTATCCAATTATACAGTCATCTCAACAACCTCATGAAATTGGGCCGGTATGTTATTTCCTCTTCGACAGATGACTTGACGGAGGGGCTCTATATAGTGGGGAGATCCCATGCTGCTACAACTACATCCCCTTTTCTTCTGGAGGATCATTCCCTTTGTCCCATACGATCCATTTCGATCAGAAAGCATTCCTTCTGCAAATGGACTACTTTACCCTGGTGACCTACATTTTTTTCTTCAAGTCAGTGTATTTTTTTTTTTTTTTAATTTTAGTACAGGGGCACATGGGTGGCTCAGTCAGTTAAGCATCTGTCTTCGGCTCAGGTCATGATCTTGGGGTTCTGAGATATAACCTTGTTATATAACCCTGCTCAGCAGGGAGTCTGCTTCTCCCTTTCCCTCCCCTGCTCTCCCTGCTTGTGCTCTTTCACTCTTTCTCTATGTCAAATAAATAAATAAATAAATAAAATCTTTAAAAGTTAAACTTTAGTATAATACATACAACATAAAATTTACCACTTAACCATCTTTTTTTTTTTTTTTTAAGGTTTTAATTTTAAGTAATCTCTACACCCAATGTGGGGCTTGAGCTTCCAACAACAAGATCAAGAATCACATGACCTACTGACTGAGCCAGCCAGGTGCCCCATCATTTTAACCATACAGTTCAGTGACATGAAATAATTACCACCACCTTGCATGTCCAGAACTTTTCATCATTCTAAAGGGAAACGCTGTCCTCATGAAACACTAACTCTTCATTTTCCACTCCCCTCTGATCATGTTGATTTTATTCTACTTTCTGTCTCTAAGAATTTGATTCTTTTAGGTACCTTGTAGAAGTAGAATCATACAATATTTGTCTTTTGGGGTCTGACTCATTTTCTCTAGTATGCTATCCTTAAGGTTTATCCATGTTATAGTATGTCAAAATCTCATTTTTCTAAGATTCAATGATATTCCGTTGTTCGTAACCACCACATTGTGCTTATACATTCATGTCTTGACAGACATTTGGGTGGTTTCCACATTTTGGCTATTGTCAGTGATCTACAGTGAACACTGGTATAATGTCTGCTTAAGTCTCTGCTTTTGATTCTTTTGGCTGTATACCTAGAAGGGAATTCTGAATCCTATAATAATTCTACATTTAATTTTAGGAGGAACCACCATGCTATTTTCCATAGTGGCTACACCCGTTTTATGTTCTCACCAGGATTTGTGGAAGGGTTCCATTTTCTCTACATCTTGACCAACACCTGTTCTTTCCTAGTACTGTTCTGTTTTGGTTTTATTGAATAAGAGCCATCGTCATAGGTGTGAAATGCTATCTCATTGTGATTTTGATCTACATTTCCCTGATGATGAGTGATGTTGACCGCCTCTTCATCTCTTCGTGTGCTTATGGGTCACTTGTATATCTTTGCTGAGAAGTCTACTCCAGTCCTTTTCCCATTCTGTAATGGGGTTATTTGTTTACAAAACTCCATTTTGTAATGGGCTTATTTTGTAATGGAGTTATTTGTTTTGTTTGGAGTTCTTATGTATTCTGAATATTAATTTCTTATCAGGGATTTGCAAATATATTCTCTCATTTTTTTCCACTTTCTTGATGGTGTCCTTTGATGCACAAAAGGTTTTACTTTTGGTGAATTCCAGCTTACCTATTTTTGCTTTTATTGCCTGGGCTTTGGTGTCCTAGCCAATAAATTATTGCCAAATCCAGTGTTGTGAAGTGTCTCTCTATGTTTTCTTTTAAGAACTTTATGTTTTTAACTCTTATGTTTAGGTCTTTGATCCATTTTGAGTTAATTTTTGTGTGTAGTGTGAGATGAGGATTCAACTTCATTTATTGCCTGTGGATACCGATCTAATATTGCATTTTTGAAAATACCAATTTAAATAACACTTCCCGCTTTCCTGGGCATTGCCAGGCAACTTACAACAGTGGTGACTTACTTGGCATCATTCAGATTTCTAGCTTATGCTCTTTCTCACCATGACAGGTAGAGGAGGGAGCTAAGGTCCTCAAGTATTGCTGACTGTATGAACTCTTATATAGACAATGTCCAATTCCAGAACTTCTTAAAAATCACACCGTGTACCCTTGGAGGACAAGAATCCATGTCTTCTCTGCTTTTTTTCCAAATGTCTTGCAAACATAGTAAATACAATTATAATTAGTTGTGATGGGTTTAATTGACCATGAGCTTTTTAGGTAGCATGTCTTGCACTGTATTGCAATGGTTGATTTGTGTCTCTCTTCCCACGACAGCATAAACTTGTTATTTTTCCAGTGTCTAGCACAGTGCCTGGCCCAGACCTTTATTAAACAATACTGCACCAAATGGCGTTATCTCTTCCTTCTTCGAAGCCATATTAAAGTGCATAGAAAAAAGATGAGCAGCAAAATCTCATTTTAATTACAACACCATCTTAACTGCATTGCTAGCTTTATAGAGTGAAGGATGATGCTTTTGCCCTGAGGGACATTTATTAGATTTTCACAGAATTTCCAAGTTGTGCTTTTGTGATGTCACTAGAAAGAGAAAGGAGCCAACCATGACAAATCCAGCTCCCATCTATTCTTCAAAAAAGATAGAATCTTTTAGGATAAAACTCTTAAATTAAGCAGCCAAATAATGACTTTTCTTTTTTTAAATTATTATTATTATTTTTTAAACAGAATTTTTTTTAAAGGATTTTATTTATTTATTTGAAAGACAAAGATCACAAGTAGGCAGAGAGGCAGGCAGAGAGAGAGGAGGAAGCAGACTCCCTGGCTGAGCAGAGAGCCTGATGCGGGGCTCAATCCTAGGACCCCGGGATCATGACCTGAGCCGAAGGCAGAGGCTTTAACCCACTGAGCCACCCAGGTGCCCCCAAATAATGACTTTTCAAAAAAATTTTTCTCTTAACAAAATAACCGTATTCCTAGAAATGATTTTACATGAATATAACATTCTTAACCATGGTTCCGAATATGTGAATAAAAGAAGCTGTATATTTTCACCTATAACAAATGTATGATTTTCACACTGCTCACATTTGCTCTAAATGGGAAATATATGAACATTTCTGTCCTTTAATTGCTGTGCCAGAGTCAGGACCATGAAACTAATCTATTTTAGACATCACCTAAGACCAGACTTACACGAATAGGGTATTTTAATTTTATTTTTAAGAATTCCCAGTGCTCCATTCCATATAATTATTTCCTTCTCCTTAGGAAACATCACATTTCACATCAGGTTAACAGAGCTAAACCAGAGCAGGTGACTGTTTGGTAGATATCCTGTTTTCTGACAGCCTTGGGGGACCTGATTCTACAGCAAGCTTTCCATTTCCAGACCCCTTGTCTAGGTTAATGGGGCGCCATTGAAACCATGAATATTCACATATTCAGTAGAAGGTAAATCTAATGCATCAGCAGAAGATGAGACAGGTTATCCCACTGAGCTGGTTCCCTTTGGCTCATCTCCCTCCCCATTACTCTCCATGGCTGCATTATATTTAATTGAAGAATAATTTGAAGGATAGAAAATAAGGTGTGATTCGGTGTGACCCCAGCCAGTAACAACATTTGCTTTTCCACCTAGACCAAAGAGCCTGTTCCCATGTCTGCCTCCGCATTGTCAAGGGCTTGGGGCACACTGCCTTTTTTCCCAGCTTTCCCGGCCTTGACCACACCCCCCAATTTAAGGAGGCAGCTCTATTAGAAACATTATGGTCTTTGCATCCTCTATAGCCATCAAGCGGAGGATTCCTGCAGGTAGTTGGAAAGAGACCACAGACACTGAGGGAAGCTCACTCAGGACCTTTTCTTCACCCAGGCTCTCCGGCAAAGTAGTAAGTGAAGTGTGAGTTTCTGCCTAAAACTTTGCTCCTTTCCTTTCCGCTCCCCCCCTTTTTTTGTTTCATTCTGGGGAATTAAACAGTGAATTGATGGGGACTTTTCAGGATACAGGCGGGTTTTCTCTTTCTCTTTTCACATTTTCCGATATTTTCCATTCAATTACTTAATAACAATTTTCAAAAATACTTCTTAACATTCTTAAAATAGTCTGAAATCAAGAGTGTTTCACTCTTCTCCCTGCTTAATAAAAGCAAAATCACACACGTTTTAGAGACTCGCAGATGACTTGTCAGAACTCTGAATTTTCCTCGCATATTGGAGCAGCTCCAAAGAAATAAAGCTGTAGTTAAACATAGAAATTCCTCTTTTTCTCTTTTACTCCTACCAAACCTATTGCTTTTTTTTTTTCCTGCCACGCAGCTTAATGAATTTTTGTAGAGAGGAAATTGCCACAGGTTTGACTCTTGCAAGTCAAACTAGCCAGTTTGTTTTGTGGTGTTCTTTTTTTTCTGTTTTGTGTTTTTTTGGTGTTTTTCCTTGTTTTGTGACTCCAGTTCTCCCGTGTTCTGCCTGTTTTGGGGGCTGTAGCTGAGACAGGGAGAGTCGCAAAGTCACGGGGCTTTTCTCCTCTCCCCCGCAGAGATGGACTTCATTGGCGATGCTACGGAACCACAAGGGGTATGGATGGCCATTCCCTTGCACTGGGTGATTTTATCCTGCATTGCCACTCTGTGGCTTCTCATCTGCTGTTAACAAGCCCCTGTTACCCCACCTTTTAAAGCAGCCTTAAACATGGACGAACTGTTCAAAAAGATTCTGGGTTATTGAGATCAAGGTATTCACTTGTAGCTTTTCCTTACTACCTTTTGGGTAAGATTTTTTTTTTTTAATTTTAAACCATTTCCCCCCCTTATTTCATACCATTGCTGGGCAACTGAAAAGAGACATATCACCAAAACAACAGGAAAAAGCCTCTAAAATGATAACCCTGGCAAATTCCTCATGATTTGTAAAATGACTCTTCATCTGTCGTGGCTCCGGATTGTGTCGTCTCCTTCTTATCTAAAAACAAACCTTCCCCTTCTGCAGGCAGGGACTATGCGTGGAGGGTTGGCAGGGTGGCCACTGTTGCTGTTGAGATTCTTACTTACCTGTTATTGTTCCTGAATGGAGGGAAGGGACAGCTAATGAGTTAATGTCTGCAAAGAGCTTTGAAGATGAAAGGCCCTTTTCATGTGTTCAGTATTGTAGTTATTAATATTAATATTTGAAGAAGCATGCTGTTTCTAATTGTAAATCAACAACTCCCATCCTTGCCAACTCAGTAGTGAAAAAACAAACAGTCAAAAAAAAAAAAAAAAGCAGCCACACAGCGTCTTCCGTCCTGGTTCCGTTGCTGAGGAGGAGGGAAGCAGAGTCTGATTACAGGCTCCTTCCACCCACACGCTAGTGGGTAGAGGGGCCGCAAGGTCCAAGGGTAGAGTCTGGAAGAAGGTGGGCAAAAGGTGTCCTCCTTCAACACCTGGTAATGCCTGACCCTGGAGAGCTGGGTGAGAGCATGGACCTGGGCCAGTTGCCTGCCTCAGATTATAATGAAGTTCAAAGGCGAGCAGGGTCAGAACTGGAACCCGCTGCTGGATTTGGCATCAAGAATGTGGATGTACATTTGGGTCCTGTTAGAGATTGGCTTGGTAACGGAGAACAGGTATTTAACCTGACTGTTCTTAAAATGTGAATGATGATTCGTGCCTCACCTATTCCACAAAGATGAGAGAACAGGAGTAAACAGCATAGAGAGTGAAAGTTCCAATCCTGTTGAGGGGCTGTCCTAAGTAATATTGTAACAAGTTGGGTGTGTGGGTGCAGGTCCCTGGGGGTGGGGGAGGCAGAAGACAGATGAATGGTAGGGAAACAAATGATTAGCCCTGACACTCCTCTCTTTGATTATACCCAGAGCCTCAGTGTATGCCTGAATTTCTTACTGAGAATTCCCATTCTGGTGTACCTCCTGATTTTATTTATTGATGAACAGATCTGTTTTCCACAGAGACTCTACTTTTCTAATTACTCATTGAAAATTCCCATTTCTGCAGCAAACAGCCAAAGGAAGGGTGACATCCCAGAAGCTGGGACACATACCCGCCCCCGCCCCCTCTTTCTTTCTTTCTTTATGGAAATTAAAACATATTTGGTATTTGAGCAAACTGAATGTGGTATGCAACAATTTAGTGGCGTTGGAGGCAAATTTTGTGAGTTTTCAATCCTCGGAAAACTCAGATCCGAAAACAACTCATTTTGTGTCTTTTCATCTCCTTCGTCCCTGCTCCACTGAAAATGTAGCTTTAGGGAACTCCAGCTTTTAATCTGGATTATTCTCCGAGTATCACACCTGGTTTCCTTCACTTTCCCCACCGAGAGGAAAATAATTCCCAATATTTTTCGAGCACTTAAAGTTAGTATGCTCGGGGGTCCTTACTGAGTGCTTTGCACAGACTACTTCATTTAACCCACATTGAAGTATTTGAGGTGGGCACCCTTGTTATTCCCATTTAACAGCTGAAGACCCTGAGCTTGGTGATATGACCAATGTAGAGTAGGACCCGGTTAGAACCAAGGGGCTGTGAGTCCAGACCTTGGGGCTGGCACCGTATTGCAAAGCAACCTTCATAGCTTTCAGATACTGACACGAGTTTAGGCTGAATTCTTCTGCTCTGACTCATGATTTGCTCTTATTTGGGAGAATACTATGGAATAGGCCTCTTTTCCAAAGGGGAATCTGCAGATCGACCATTCGTTGTTAGAGAGATACTGACCATTAGAAAAGTTAAAGGTCTAGTTGACCAGATCAGCATATCTCTCCTCCGGTGTCTCTTGGGACAAATATCGATTGAATTTCTGTGTTGTCTCCAGCCTTGTGTTGGGTGACGTAACAGATACTGAAGGAATAATAATGGATGTTCCATTTCTAAGATCAACATAATTTTATTTTAGGAGGCAAGGTCTTACCTGAAAAGAAGTTGAAAATAAAAGACAATATGAATGCTAAGCTGTGTGACACAGTCTATGAGTGTCTGGGGACCTCAGATAGCAAGAAATCATGTCTGGAGTAGGGAGTGACATCTATTTTGATCAATTTTGTTTCTCATAGAAGAGGATAGATTTGATATTCCAGTTGACTAAGGGCTGCTGCTGTATCAAGAACTTAGAGGAGAAGGCTGGGGTAGTACTCACTAGGAGAGTCAAGAAAGGACCTCTTGGTGAAGATGTCAAAAAATATTCTCAATGGGAGAAGTAAAATCTAGAAATTTTCAAGTGATGTGGAAAAGTAGAACCCACCTCCCCCCCCCCCCGAATTTTAGCCTTTTTTTTTGTATTTAAATTTTTTGACCTTTCATTTGGAAATCATCTCCAATGCCTCAGAAGTCGCAAAACACAAACCGGAGAGTTTCCAGAAGTGTTAGGACATTTAAAATTGTGAAAAATACAATGCAAATTATTTTCCTTCATCATCTTTTGGTGCCCCTGGTGACCTTTTAAACGAAAGGATTCCTGTCAGTGGGGAGAGAACAGCAATGGCAGTTTCTTGACATTCGAGGCTAAGTAACGACAACCACAGGTTCTTAGGAAAGGCTAGAAGGCTTGTCAGACGCGCCCATGCTCAGGCACATGGCTTTGGGGACAGAGACAGGTCCTGAGCCGCCTGTGTTTCCCTGGCCAGGTTTGTATTGTCGCTAAGCTAAAAATCGAACTTCTGCTCAGCCTGTGCTACAGATGTCTTTTTGCCTGATCCTCAGGGGGCCCTGCCCCCTCAACACCTGCTTTGTTGTAATCACTCATGAACTTAACCAAGTTTGTCCAGACGCTTCCTTGCTCCTCCAACTGAGGTCCTTTGGGCCGTAACATCAGCATCACGTGGGATCTCGCTGGAAATACAGACCTTCCCCCTGTACCTCAGACCAGCTGACTCAGGCTTTGCATTGTAACGCGATTCCCAGGTGATTTCTATGCAAATCAGTTGGGGAAAGCGCAGCTCTAGAGGAAAAAAACAAAACACACACACAAGAAAATTAAAAAACGTGAACGAACAAAAACTCTTGAGTATTTTCTGTAGCAGCTTACTACTTCCTTATGTTCATATCTAGTTGCTAAAGAGTTACTCCACCAAAGATAGACATTTAAGTCAAAAAAATTTCGGTCTGACTCGAGAGGCTACAATATCTCCCCCTTTGTGCCTTGCAGTCTCTCAGTGAGTTTGCTCCTCGCAGTAAGAAAAATGCTTACTTCTCGGTTTTATGCATAACAATGGTACAAATAGACTACTATTCAACAGAAATTGTGGCTCTTCAGGGAAATTCTTAACTAATGCCTACTCAACCTCTGCTTATGGAAGGGAATCCTTTTCTGATTATTTAAATGCAAGTCCTTTAGAAAAAGGAACAAGGGATTTAGGCCATCTGGGTTCTAGTTCTAATACCTGAATGAATAGCGTCTGCTCCTTTGGGCACTAAAAATAATAATTAATAAAACCCACTATAACTATGAAAGTATGAATGTTTACTAATGCCAGGCCTTATGACAAGACAGCAATAAATAAGAACCACTATTTGTTGACCATTTTATCATGCATAAAGCACTCTGCTAAGCACGTTTATTTTATCCAACCCTTCTCAATGATCCTGAAAGGATGGGTATTATTACCTCCAATTGATAGTTGAGGAATCTGAGACTTTGTGAGCTTAACAAACCTGCCCTTGGCCATAGGCTCAGTGAGGAGCTGCCAGTTCACCCACAGTCTGTAACTCCAGAGCTCTTAGTTGCTGATAAACTTAACCTCTCTGAGCCCAGTGTATTCAAACAAAGCATGATGGTCAACTCCAAAGTTGATTAAAATTGCAAAGTCCCTCTTTCTGCAAGAAGGGCAGCAAGCCATTGAACATTACATTCAGAAAATTTGAACCTTACAGTTTGGGCAGTAAAACAAATAAAACAACACCGTGAAAATCTCCATCTGACATAGTCCCAAGAAGTTGCTTGCTGGATTTGAGAGATCTGAGGCAACTGGTCTCCTTTGGTTCAGTTTGAAAAGGGCATTATTCAAATCTATCCTGATCCCCTTTCATGTCCTCTTAGTAGCTACCTCTGTTCATGATGTCTTTCAGTCTTGTTGAGAGCTTCTTAGGAGCCCAAACCATCTCCATATTCTAGATTGTGTCCAATGTGCTCTCCATGCTGTGAGTAAAAAAGTAATTATTTAAAATTCTAGGCTCTTTAGGGATTTCTTTGGCCCCATCCATTGGGTTAGAGGTGACATTTTTAATCTTGCAGACCTTCTTTGGATTTGACTTGGCCAAGAATCTCATATAATGTGACCTCCACTATATCTGTCATTGTGAAGCAGTGAGTACTTAATGTCATTTCTCTAGCTTGCTCTTTTTCTGTTTCTAGTTTCTTAGTAAGAAACAATTTAAATTTATCAATTCGCTATTCATAGATAACTATGATATGCATGGTGGCCAACTGTGCTCATTTGCTAAATTTCGTGGTTAAATACAGCATTTGAGGAATGACATTTGGAGATGAGGCTGTGGGCACTTTTATTGTAAAATAGGGTACTGTTACCCTCAGTCTCCCAGAGGATGTTCCCACATGAAGCCTGATTGCCCAGAAAAAAGTAGAGTGCCAGTTTCTGCTAGGTTTCAGGGATTGGGATTGATATCATGTTCATAAATTCCTCGCATTTAAGAGCAGGCAGGTTTGGATGTATCCCTTGATGTCTATGAGAAGCAACTCCCACTCTGCCCACTGTTGACAATGCCATTCCAGCAGTGTGACTGGGAAGGATTTGTTTCCATGAGGAGGAAACATAAAATAGTCTGTGAGGTACTCCTTATTTCCTAATTGCTATGGTACAACAGACTAAAACCATCTCATATTCTCTCTCTTTTTCAGGACATATTTACGAGTTACTCCTTGAGGAAGGGCAAAACAATATAATCTTGCAATCATATGATAACATGAGTGTATTTATAGTCTTCCAAGAAAGATTGGTTGAGCTATGTCAATTTATACAGAACTTGAAAGTGTTATGCTTAGTTAGGAGATGGGGGTGGTTTAGAGAAATAGGAGATGGCTATGAGTCATGTTCATGCCTCTATTCAAGTAAGGTTTGGAGCACTAATTATCAGTGAAGCGGAGGAGAAGTAAGACTGTAATGCTAGCTGTACCCTGAGTGGCTGCTTTGTGCATTTAGTGAAGGTGGCCTGTTTGGTTTAAGACACAAAAGGCAACAGCACATAAATGAGAGCACTGCCTTTATAGGTCAGGGTTGGCCACTTAAAATAAGAAGGAATGTTTACTACTGTAATGTTGAAATACACAGTCAAGACAATGAAGTTCTTAAAAATTTTAGGAGCAAGGAAGAGAAACCATCTCCAATCCTTCGAACTATTTTTCTTTTCTCCTTATTGTAATCACAAAGTTTCCTTAGGAAATGATCTAAATACTCTTAAATTTGAGTTCTTGGGGGAATTGAACTTGGCAGCTTTTGTTACCCTGCCAGATCAAAGGAGAGATCTACTAAAATGACTGGAAAAATACCAGTGAGCTACTTATGAGAGTTAAGAGAGAGAATAGTACAATAGATAAACTTGTCAATCTGGTGCATTTGTTAGTTTAAAGGAAAATATGATTCTGGGGCACCTGGGTGGCTCAGTTGGTTAAGTGTCTGCCTTTGGCTCAGGTCATGACCCCATAGTCCCCTGAATGGAGTCCTGTGTCAGGCTCCCTGCTCAGTGGGGAGTCTGCTTCTTCCTCCCCTCCCTACCCTTCCTGCTCTCTTGCTCACTCTCTGTCATATAAATAAAAAAAAAAAATTTTTTTTAAAGAAAAATACGATCCTGCATGTAGTGAACATTGAAGAAGTCTAATCTTAGTGTTGCATATGGACACACGTCATCACAGGTGATGGGTCTTTTTGTTGTTGCTTTAGAGATATCTTCACTCTTGAGTATATTCAGGCTATGAGACATACTGTTATATGTTCTAACTCTATTTCACGGACAGGTTCTTTCATTCAGTCAACAAACGTGTTGCATGTCTACTATGTAGCATATGAAAAGGCAGTCCCTACTCTCCAGCAGCTCAGGATTGAGGAGCAGAAACAGACATTTATAAAAGAAATACTCTGAACCAAATAGCAAATACCAAAGTAGGAGTATTGATACATTGAGTCCTGTGGACGAGGGCTGGGAGTGTCCATTTAACTGCCCAGGGGTTCAGGGAAAGTTTCCCAAAAGAAGGAATGCTCCCTCTGAGTCTTTAAAAACAGATTTTCATGGCAGTCATAAAAAAGAAACTCAAACTATTCATTGGAGATTTAAGGTGTTGCCTTGACATGGATGGCAATGTCTTTAGTTTGGCAAAGGTTCCGTTATTTTTCTTTGAATGGATAGTCCTTTTGTCAGTCAAATTCTTTTCCTCCTGCATTCTAGGCCCAAAGGGTGTCTTTTTTTTTTTTTTTTAAAGACTTTTTATTTATTTATTTGACAGAGAGATTACAAGTAGGCAAAGAGGCAGACAGAGAGAGGGGGAAGCAGGCTCCCTGCTGAGCAGAGAGCCCAATGTGTGGGGCTTGATCCTAGGACTCTGAGATCATGACCTGAGCCGAAGGTAGAGGCTTAACCCACTGAGCCACCCAGGCACCCCAAAAGGGTGTCTTTTTAATACAGATTGATGGGAATCCTAAATTCTTGATATTGAATCCTAGTAGCAAAGCTATTTAATTTTTGCATAGCAAATTATCTACATTATTTATGTTTCATAGCTTTATCCACAGTTGAATCCTTCACGTGCCATCTTTATATCTAGCATAGATTGGAACCATGATTCCTGATCTGTGACGTTAACAGGAAGACTGGAGGGTAAGGTCAAAGTTAGAACACAGTGCCGTTGTTGGTGGTTGTGTAATTTTGGCTTCTCTGTTATGGAAGGCACTTTGTACACGTTCCTTGTTCCAACAATACCACTTGTAGGTATTTAATGACAAGAGAAAATATTTTAGAACCTTTATCATGACAAGGAACTCGGACAAGTCAGTTATACAGTAATAAGAGACTCATTAAGTCAAGAATAATGCATACATAGAGCATAATACTCGACAGCCATAAACTTTGGAATGTAGAGCTATATTCCTTGAAGTAGAAAAATGTCCATAACATGTCAAATGTCAATGAAAAAAGCAGATAACAACATAGCATGTAGAAAATTATACCATGAAGGTAAAATTATGATCATGTGTATATGTTATATTTACATTCGGAAAGACACATTAAAAAATACCCAGAGGAACATTGAACAGAGTATTAGTATAATTACCTCTGGACAGTGGGATTTAGGGTGATTTTGACATTTATTTTAGACATTTCTGTGTTTTTATCGTAATTTCTTCAATAAATATATATTATTTTTTCCAAAAACAATCGTTTTCAAAAGACATAAAAACCATTTAAGTGTAGTTTACTATTTCCTTAATGGCATAGTGTTTCCTTGAAGAGCACATAACCCAGAATAAAAAACACTAATGTCACCGTGCTCCTGTAGAGATGCAGCCAAGCAGGACAGAGTTGATGTGAACTGGCTTCAGCCTTCATGAAAGTCTTCTCTCTTTGGCATTTCCTATTCTTTCTGCCTAGGTCTGACACACCCCTGCTCCTCCCCAGCCTCTCTGCCCTCTGGGCCTCCCTCACCCTGCCCTGCAGGGATCTGGGTGAAAGGCAGCTTCAGCCTGCAGGTCAGGCCCAAGTCTCTAAGCTTGCGGAGGGTGGAAAGGTCTAGAAGAGGTCCATTGGGTAGCATGCTCTACAAAGAATAGTGCTTTCCCCTGAGTCCCACAGAAAACTGTTCAAAGTCCATTACTGGACTGACACACCCACATAAACCAAACTATTATCTTTTTTGTCCTCTGCACGGATTGAGCATTTGCATCTGGAAAATTGAGGAGAGTGAAAAAAGAGGAGCCCAGGGGAAGGTGGCTGAAGACCTAGAGTCAGATCTCAGCCTGACTGGGTTACAGCATTGCCCATTGTCTTTCACCACATCTGGCGGGGGGAGGAGGACTTAAGTGAGTTAAAGGGCATGTACATGTTTTCTAACTTAACTCTGAGAATCAACAAGTCTCTGTGTGGCCGTATCCTACCAGCACCTGTGTAGGGCCTGGAGCAGAGAGTGAAGATGCAGACGAAATCCTTAAGTTCTAATGGGATGTGCGTTGATGAGACAATCAAGAAGCAGCTCAGTGTCACATGGGGTGGTAGAAAACACTTCTGTGACGAGGTGACATTAAGAGCAAAAGCTTAGAAATGGATCACACAACAAACCTATTCTTTATTTTTTTAAAAGATTTATTTATTTGAGAGAGTGTGTATGCGGGCAAGGGGGCGGGGAGCGACCGAGGGAGAGGTAAGAGGAAGCAGACTCCCCGCTGAGTGGTGACTCCTGGGGCTCCATCTCAGGACCCTGAGATGACAAGTACCTGAGCTGAAACCAAGAGTTGTACCCTCAGCCGACTGAGCCAGGAGCCCCCACACCTATTATTTCAAGTGGATCTTTATTCAGATCTGGGATCTGCTCAGATTCTCTGATTAGAGAATCTAAAAAAAATTCTGATCCACTTTACATTTTCCTTCTTGGGAGACCAAGTCATCCTTTCATTCACTAATTAAAAAAAAAAAAAAATCTCTTATGTCCCCTCGTCTATCTTAAAGTCTGGAGATACAAAGATGAAAAAGACATAGTGCCTGTCTTCAGATAGCTCAGAGTTTAGTGGGAGAGGCAAATAGAAACAGATGTTTATAAAATTTTTTTTTTAAGATTTTATTTATTTATTTGTCAGAGAGAGAGAGCGCACAAGCGAGCATAGGCAGACAGAGGGGCAGGCAGAGGCAGAGGGAGAAGCACGCTTCCTGCCAAGCTAGGAGCCCGATGTAGGACTCGATCACAGGACACTGGGATCATGACCGGAGCCAAAGGCAGCCGCTTAACCAACTGAGCCACCCAGGTGTTCCGAAACAGATGTTTATAAACCAATGTGTTAGGCACAGTGGCAGAAACACGCAAGGGGAACAGGGGGGAAGGCCAGCTAGTCCTGCCCGGGAGGGAAGGGTAGGGCAGGAGGGGTCCCTGGCAGCGAGACCTTCTGAGAGGAGTCTCAAAGCAGCAAGAGAAGCAGGTAGGTGGCTGAGGAGCAGGACAGGAGGCATTTCTACCAAAGGAGGTCATGTGAGAAGGGCAGGGAACAGAGGACTGGCCCCATGAGCTTGTGGGAACAGACGTTCCACGTTACAGGAGCAGAGGTGTATCCGTGTTGGGTAGCATGAGCCCTAAGGTGGAGGGGGAGCACTACCCCCGGAGGCCGGGGCAGGATCCTGAGAATTAAGTCACTTCAGACACATTTATCTGCTCCTTGGCCATTGCTGCTTCCTTTCAAGAAAACTGAGCTCAGCTCAACACAACCCTGTTATCAGGTGTTCACATCGTTCCTTCACTCTGGCGGGCCTCTGGTTGCTTCTAGGCTGGGGAGTAAATCTGAAGCCACACAGTTGTTTTGTATTTAGGTAATAAACGTTTATGATGCCACAACAAAACAAAACAAAAAACAACAAAAACGTTGGTCCAGCTGATGTTTCATGTTATGTGGGAGGGAATTCTCCTTGGCCAACAAGTCAAAAAAAAAAAAAAGAAAGCGTCACCCAGACACTTTTTGCTTTTCCTGAAAGGGTTTATGTCCCAAGCAGCTGTTCTGTGTCACAATCTACAAGTGGAGAAAGGGTGAGTTCTTTTTTTCTTTCTCCAAAAAATAATACAGCAGTAATCCATTTCTGTCCCAGAGTTATTTCCTGAGATGAGAGCCCTTGAGAGCTCTGGCAACTCCCTCTTTTCGGCTTCCTCCCTGGGCAAAGGGCTTTTCCCCAAGGGAAGTGTCATTCATCTAACGCAGCCGCAGGAACACAGCCCCGCGCTGAATGAACCATATGTGGGGCCATAGGTTTCCTCCCTCACTCTGTCTGCTGGACAGAAAACACATATTTCCACCGAACCTCTCCCCAAGCTGTGTTGCTCCGAGGGGTGTTGTCTGGCTGAGATTGAAACTCCTGATGCCCTTGAGCTGGGCTTCCTGACAAGGCTGCCCCTTCCAAAAATCCTTTTTCTTACAAATACTTAAATAAAACAGGAATTCAGAAGAGGAAGGATCTTTGCCACTTATGGGAGTATAGGGGTGATTCATATGGCCACAGGGCATGCCTCACACTGCAATCTTCCACGATTTCCCATTCCCCACACCTAGTAGGACTGACCGCTATTTCTTTCTAGATTGCTGATAAACTGCTCATCACCTTGTATTATAGTCCTATGTAAGTCTGTCTTTGCCACTGCCTGGAGATAGAGACTGTCTTTCTCAGCTTCATTCTGAGTCGGAGAGAATGTGAGGTCTATGAGGTCGGGGATCTTTGTTTACCAGGTGGGTCCCAAATGCCCAGAACAGGGCCTGGCACACAGCAGACGCGTAGTAATGATTTACTGAATGGGTAAACAAGTTTCTAACAAAGGACGCCTTCACTGTGCTTGTTGCATGAATGATTGAGGTCTGTGATGACTCAGGGGGTCCATGGGACTTTTGGGGAGGACATCGGAGGGCTGAATGGCTGGCACAAACAGTGCTCCCATACCTGACAGGTCCCAAAGGTATAGGTTGTCCTGCAGGGCTCTGGAGGGAATCTGATCATGGTTAATCTGTTCTTAGGATGACACATTCTGTGTTGCTGAGTTGTAAGTTTCATCCGTGAGCAGATCAAAAACTTTCAAGTGGGGATGTATAGATTGATGACGATTCATTAGGATTTTTGCATTTGATTTCAAGATTAAAGGTAAGGAATGCTTTGGTAGGAAGGGAATGCTGAACTCATTGAGACTATCTTTGACAGTGTATGGTCAGGATCAGTCCTCGTTGACCTATGTTGTATGTACCTTTTTCATATGTCATGTTCAGTCTGATTCAAGATAGCTCCTCATTGTTTTGAGAAACAGGTGATATTAACTGGATATTAACTGGATTTTAAAAATCCAGTTGGACTTGCATACTTTGGTCTTTGTCTCCTCTTAAGCTTCACCACTGGAAATTCTTAAGGGGCCATTTTGCTGCAACGGAGATAAATTTCCCCTAAAAAACAAGGAATAGCATCTTGATTAACATAGCCTAGTTACCCTTAGTTATTTTATTTATTTACTTATGAAATATTTTTATTTATTTATTTGACAGAGAGAGATCACAACTAGGCAGAGAGGCAGGCAGAGAGAGAGAGGGAACCAGGCTGAGCAAAGAGCCTGATGTGGGGCTTGATCCCAAGACCTTGGGATCATGACCTGAGCCGAAGGCAGAGGCTTTAACCCACTGAGCCACCCAGGTGTCCCCTTAGTTATTTTATTTTTAAAAATTAATATTATTTTGTCTGCATCTATTTTTGGAGAAAATGCATCATAAGAAAAGTAAAGGGTTAGTTAAAAACAAGAAGCACAAGTTCTGGGCAAAGATATGTCTTTTGACGATTTTTAATTTACTGATCTCAACCATGCAATATTAGCCACTCTGTAACTGTAGTCCTTAGTCGGTATAATTTTCTGTTGCTGAGCTGGTTTAACTATATCGTTTAAATACATTTCGTAGGAAGGAAGATAGGCTCATTGGCTGTCAACTGAACGAAGACAGTAAACCAAAACCACAAACTGAACATAGGACATATAATACTCTTTTTTTTTTCCTTGAAATGTGCTGGTGGCTTTACATATTAGCAAGAATAAAGGAAAAGACAAATATAATCCGGAAACAGTCAAGTTAAAACAAAAATGTTACTTTAAAAAAAAAAAAAGGTTTTATTGATTTGAGAGAGAGACAGCGAGACGGTCCTGCAAGAGTACGAGTCGGGGGAGGGGCAGAGGGGAGCAGCAGACCCCTCACTGAGCAGGGAGCCTGAGCTGGGGCTAGATCCAGGAACCTGGGATCATGATCTGAGCTGAAGGCAGATGTTTAACCACCTGAGCCACCCAGGCACCCCTAAAACGTCACTTCCTAACCATAGGAATTTAGCCTTCGAATGCTGTGCCTAAGAACTAAATCTTCTAAATCACTTAGGAAAGACTTTTTTTCAGTATATAATATTGAGTTGATTAAAGTGTGTGAACTAATGTACTTTAGGAAGCATTTAGATTAACAAAAATGTTTGATACATAAATGGTTTTCCTGATGACTGACAACCAGCTGGAAAATCCCTTCAGCCAGAACATTCCTCAAGTATTCTCGACAGTCGGATTTTTGGTGTAGATAACAGCTCTGCTCAAGAATTATTTCATAGTGTTTCTCCTTTTGTTCCAGATGAATAATGTTCCATCCGTTTTTCAGGGCTTCTCTCTGTTTATCTGTGTCTTAGGTCCTGGTGGATGTGTCTCTCCAGTAGGGCTTTTCCATCCTTCTTCCCTTCAGGCCTTTCTTTTTTTACTCTTTTATCAAATTTATGCCACACCGGTGTGCTGAGTGCACCTGCTATGTGCCAGGCCTGGTTGGGGTGGAGGGAGGGTGGTAGATGGGGATATTACTAAAAATAACACGTAAGACCTGGTTCTTGTCCAGAAACCCTGCAAAAGGGTCTTTTTGTAGGTGCTTTTCCTGCTTCTTGACTGTAGCTCACACAGGCTAGGCACTATCCCTGCTACTTTGCAGTCAAGAGACTGGCTCTGTCTGGGGTCTGCCCATTTTCTATGTGCCCGTGATCTGTCACTTTATCTTCCTGATTTCTCATTTCCTTCTCTGTAGCATAAAGAGGTGAACTCTAGGGGTGCCTGGTGGCTCAGTCGGTTATGTGTCTGACTCTTGATTTCGGCTCAGGTCACAATCTCAGGGTTGTGAGATCGGGTCCCATGTAAATCTCCCCGTGGAGCCTGCTTAAGATTCTCTCTGTCTCCCCCTCTCCTACCCCTCCTCCCCACTTCAAAAGAAATATTGAAAAAAAGAAGAGGTGAGCTCTATGGTTCCTAGGAGACACCCACTTCTAAGACTCGAACCCTCTGGTTTCTAGTGCACACATTGGTGCAAGCAGGGGCTCAGTGAAGGCTTTCTCCCACGCAGGTGCTGAAAGTGACCATGAGCTACTTTGTGGATTCTGCAGCCAGTGGCCCTGCCCCTTACTCAGCAACACGTCCTGCGATGGCGGTAAGTGGGGTCCGCTCCCTGCTTTCCCCTTGCCCACCCTGCCTTTCCTGGCTTCCCCTTGCTTTCCAGCATCCTGACCTCTCTTGGACAGAGAAGCCGGGACCCGACTCCAGATTTGGAATCAGCCTTGAATCTCTTGGAGGAGCTAAATTGTGAGATTATCTGTGTTTTTATCGGCACGTAAAATAAAAATCAAAGACTGATGGATTTGCTGAGAAAGGTTTTTTAGTGTGTTTGAGTTTCAGAGAAAATGACTCAAGCACGATTAATGGTTAAAGGCTGGTGATTTTTCACTGATCAGTTCACTTGGTGAAAATTTTTCACATATCGCTATACCTTGGGTTTAACATGGTTAAACTTATTTGGGGCCTCATACATAAAAGCTAAATATCACAAGCCTTCTGATCACAGAATTTAAAACTGAGAAATGTAACAGTAAGTTTACAGGAAAATGTTATAAATCCCAGAATAAGAGAGGTAAAAGGAACTTTAAAAATAAGACTAGATAAAGTTTCTTGCCCTCAGGGAAAAAACCCTCACCCAAGCAATGCATTGATCAGTAGAAGGTTTTGAAGCATTTCTTATCAATTGATTGTGTGAGCGATTCCATGATGATCCCATCGATCAATTGCAATGTTGAAAGAACCTTTACTACTAGCTGATATATTATTGACTTTTCATTTCAAATTCTGTATGTTTTCATATGAAGAAAGCCAGTGTAAACGTTGAACTCGTTTAGCTTACTCTGGAAATGGACAGATAAGCTTAATGCTAGATCTTCCCTGTACATTTATGGCTCTAAGGAGACACCAAGGGACTAGAGCTCTTTTCTGACTCTGGTCTTGGACTGTCTTGCCTGAGGATCTGCAGAATTTCCAACGCGGGTACCCTTACGTTAACCACGCCCACTCACTGTAATTGTATTTTGAAAGATTTGATGTATTCACAAGTTATTTTCCATATCGTTGAAAAAATAACTGACCAAAAGCTATTCTGTGTTCAAGGAGTGATTATCACTGCTTTTTTCAGTGACTATTCTGAAATACCTTTTTTTTTTCCTGTTTTAAATGGCTGCTGCATTTGTATAACCCCCATTCACTTTTCTAAAAAAATTAGAATCAGGAAAAAGTTTAGAGTAACACCAGAAATATGTTTAGAAACACACACACACACACACACACACACACACAAGTCCTGACCAGCCGTCACTCAGTTTTGCTCTGTAGAAATCACCCAGAGTCTTGCACTTGCTGGTCACAGAAGGGACTGGAAAAGTTGTCAGGGAAAGACTCCTCCTCCTGCTTCTCACACAGAGGTTATCATCTGAGGTCAACACAAATTACACTAAATAGTTCTTAAAGATGATATTGAAGAGATTTGTTAAAACAAATAAAGGGTTTTGGGATTTCAGGGCAAAATATGTCATTGGCTTGGAAGAATAGATTTAAAAACTAGCCTATGTTAATTATCTTTGCCAGTATGGTAATCAAAGTAAACAAGACAATAACTTCTGCAAAAAAGCAATGCTATGCAAATTTATATGCATTGTATTCTAGACACTGAAATACATGGTATTACAAGTATGCAAACTACAGGTATAGTATTAAATTAACTTTGGCAGGGTGTCTGGAAATTGTATGAAATTAGAAAACCAAAACTCAGCTCTGGGTACATATTTTCAACAAACAACCCCACCCCTAACTGAATTCACTGGCTAGTTTTAATGCATTTTAAATGGTCTCCACTGGTTGCAAAACAGAGGACTCATTTGCTCCCAGCCCCAACAGCCATATCTGAAAAGTATTATCAACCTGCGGGATCCTTCTCGCTGTGAATTTCAGAGTTGCTTGGGTAAAAGCAGAAGGTTGCGTAAGAACTGCTAACTACTACTCCAGCACTTTCACGCCTAACTTCTCTCTGGGCCTCAGTTTCTCCATCACTGGGACTAGTTAGGCAACTTTTCAGAACCCTAATGCAAGCAGTCAAGTCTTGTGACTTCTTCGCCTTGGTGCGCTCCCTAATACAGATGAGTGCATGAATAAACAAACAAATAAATAAAATTTATTGGTACAAACTTAGGGTCAATCAACCAGCCCCTGCAGAGAACCTCAACCTAGCCAGCACCATAAGAAACAAAGAATCTGTAAATTGTCTGCAGACTCTAACCTTGGGACACTGGCATTAGCGAAACTGACAGACCTCACACCCTTGATCCCAACGGAAGATTTCGGGGAGGAGTGAGCACAGCTTCATTAACTTTCCCAGACAAGAAAGTCAAAGCTGCAGACACCAGAACCTGCTCAGTTCTGTTGGAGCCACTCTATCTAGAGGTCAACCCATGGTACTTAATCCAATAATCCGCGTCCTCCTGCCTGGTACCCTGGGCTCCAGTCTGGTAAGGCCAGGCTGGGAAGAAAAGAAACTCTGTCTTGGGTGTGGGGATTTGAGGGTGGAAGGAAAATGGTAAAGCAGTGGGTTTTTAATGGGGCTGATTGTGCACCCAGGGGATAGTTGGTGATATTTTTAATTGTTAAAAGCAGACAGCAGCATCCCTGGCATTTAGAGGGTAGAGGCAGGGGATGCCGCCAGCCATCGCACAATCACATGATACAGTGTCCCCACAACAAAGGGTTATTCGGCCCCACACGTCAGTAGGGGTGAGGCTTACGAGTCCTGGTGGCAGTAGCCCCGGGATCGGGTTTGAAGGTAGGATGGTCCTCCATGGACAGACTGGTCTAAGTGGCTCTTGGCAACGTGTAAATTACTACTTCAGAAGGGGAAATCTTATGAAAGAAAAACAAGTGAGAATATATTCATGTTATGAGGGGTTCTGCTTTGGCTGCTGCTTTCACTGTTCAATCTAAAGTTTGGTTCCATCTAAAGCAGGATACGAATATTTTCTAGTCTCCACAGATGGCTAATTCTCCAATTGTTCATTCATAAATTAGAGGTAGCATCAGCGTGACTCGATCATTTGGGGTACCAGAAGAAGGTTTAAAGTCATCATAAGCAACAGTTACAAACTCCGCGGTCAGGTAACGGCCTTCTTACACAAAACTCACATTATCTGCCTCAGGGTCAGCTTGTCAAAGTCAGGATGCGTGCTTTTCTCCTTGTAAGGTCAGTCCTCTGGGGGACGATGGCCATGAATAAAGTGGCGTCATAGCCGGGAGGTCGAGCAACAACGCTTTGGGGAGTTGTCTGGCCATTGTGTGGGAGGGGGTGACGTTTTCAGGTACGAATATGGGTTGTGTGTCAGGGACCCTTTCATCCAACGGGAGGAAGTGCTCCTTCCTGTTATGCTACCTCAGCAAGCCCATGGTGAGCCCTGGAAGTCCCCAGCAGCGCTGGTCCCTTCATCCCCTCATGCGTCATCCTCTCCTCCGTGCCACCGAGGCTGCGGAGCTGGGGGGAGGGCAGGAATGGGAGGGATGGGCCACTCCTGGTTTTGACCAAACTTGTCCCAGTCCTTGGCCACCTTGAAAGCAAGGAGGATGTGTGGAGGAGGTCCCCCCGGGATTAATGACCCGTGGGCCATACCAGCTTTAGGAAGCACCTTGAACTGTTCAGAGGAAAGGACTAGCACTGCCCACTCACCTCTCAGAGCTCAGGCCTTTGGGGACAGAGTAATATGCTGGGCAAGAGTGATTGTGTTGGTCCCAAATGCCAAAATTTCCTAGGATAAGGCTCTGGGTTTAGGCAACATCCCATGTTCCCTGAGATGGAGTGAAGGCATGAAAAACTTGACATTCTTCCACTTTCTGGATCAAATGTTCTTCTCTTATAAATATGGTCACTATGAAAGAAGCATTTCAGAAACTGTCCAACAAAAGCCCTTTTTTTTTTTGGCTTGTAACTTTACTATATGAATGGATGAATAGGATCATACTTTCTAGACACTTAATGGCTATAATCATATAGAATAACATGCTATGAGGTCAGGCCTATTTCAGACATAGGATCACTGAGTAATTTGGGTGATGCTCATATGCCGGAGAGCACATCGAGTATCAACTTTCCGGGGGGCCGAGGAAGGCTGCTGCCACTGGCTGGTTTCAGTCATTGCCCTTTGTACTTCCTGTCCTTTTCCAGTGGAACTCAGGGGACTGGCAGCCCTTCTGAATCTCCAGTGTGGTGCCCGCCAGAGGGGTAGCGTGGCCATGGGCCTTAGCTAAGTACATTTGTAAAAATAAGCTCCAAACCACACCCTCAGGCACAGTTTGCCAACACAGAGACTTTTGAGATTGGATCTTGCCAACCACTCTGTGGTTTGAGCAAATCCTCTTTTGTACATGTTCTTTCTTCCTTCTGTCATCGAGTGATTGATCGATTGATTTTTTTTTTTTTTTTTTTTTTGGATACATAACTCTGGTTCTACCTTCTGACACTCTGGGGAGGCAGGAGGGAGACCCACTTTGTTCTTGCCTTTTACATGAGATGGGAGACAGCCTGCAGTGGCAGCTGTGGAACGCAGCCCGTCCAATTATAATGGAAAGGATTTTGGAGTCAGAGATGTGGGTTAAATTCTGGTCTCTTACTTTTTAGCCATGTGACCTCAGACAAATTACTTAACCTCTCTGGACTTCAGTGTCCTCCTCTGTGTGAGAGGCGGAGTATAATTTTTGCATATAAGACCATCATGATGGTTCAATGAGAAAATACTTGTTGAGTGCCTCCCCCAGATAGGACCTCAGCTAATTCTCTATCGCTTATGCTCACTGTCTCTTCTGTGCTCTTCTCTGGACTTCTTGATCACATTGGATGGGAACATGGACGGGGGGAGTGGAGATGATCCCACTTGTCCATCCGAGGGTGTTGCCCGAGCAAGATGGGGGCTACTGGGGTGAAGATGGAGACATTCTGATCATGCAACCTCCTTGTTTCATCACTACTCTGCACCAGAAACCGCTCCCTGGCCACCAGATCAAAGTTCCCTTGTAATGGGCTGGTGGTTTACAACCCCATTGTGTAAACAGACCTGGTTCTCTTATCTTGAGTAATTGCAGTTTAATTGGACCTCCTTGGGAAGCAATTCCCTTCTTACCCAGGGCTGTTCGCACACTCTTCACCCCCAGCCCGCATGCCTCAGGATTCTAGCCTTGGAGTGGGTCACCAGGGAGTCCGTGGTGTCCTTGCTGCCCTGGGGAAGGGCTCGCGCTTGTTGCTGTAAAGCCTAGCACAGAACGTTCTTTCCTCCTCTGTGTGAATCCTGGAGAACAATGGATAAAGCATTTGGGATTAGAGAAGTAGAAAGACACAAAAGAAATTTGGAAATAAGGGAACACTGGACTTTTTTTTTTTCCCTTGTTGCTTGTCATGGTGATGGCTTTTCCCCTGGAGAGATTGCTGGAACATGATGCTTAGGGAAATTATTTACATCCATCACTCTTTGTGCTGGGAAAGACTGATCATGTATACTTCTCCAGCATCTTGAAAAGGGGGGCTTTTCTACGATACTGGGTTCAGGCGGCACCACCTAGAGAAACAACCTACAGGCCATCTCTCGATATCAGGAACGTAAGGTCCTCAGAGATTAAGTAAGTTGCCTGAGTTTACAGAGCTGGCGGGAAGCGGCATGAGACCCAGATCTCCTGACTCCCGTCTAAGGACACTCCTTAAACTACCGAATTTATCCTCATTTTTTAGATACATGATAATGTCAAAGCACTTACAGTAGACTTTCATTCACGCACCTAGCTGCCTTATTTATGATGAGGTGATCTTCCTGGATTTAGGAAAAACGCAAACTGCATTTTATAGAGCACTCAGCAAATTGGAATTACTGCTGGGTCCGGTAGCCTGGGCGACTTTTTCCACCCAGGAACCCTGGGCCCGGACGGAGGCTCTGAGTCATCTGGCCCTCTACCTCTCCCCTGTGGGGTGCCCAAAGCCGTCACCTCTGCAGTCACTGGGAGGCGTTAGGCTTCACACTAAGGGAGTAGATAGAAACAGACAAAGAACACGTATCTCCCTGCGGATCTCCCAGCAGGAAAGTGTCAAGGCCAGGCGGGCACTCAGGCTGGTAGCAAGGTCAGTGACCCAGGAGCTTCAGTTGGGGTCACCAAAAGCTGGCTGTGGGTGGAGGCCGCTGTGGTCTCCACCTGCCACGAGCCACCTCAGCTGTGGTCAGTTCCAGAAGGATTTTGAGGAGCCTGTCTCTGCGGCACAGGTCCAGGCTCTGCGTTTCTCCCTCAGAAACCTGTAGGCGGTCAGCCCTGCCCTTTCACCGAGGCCCAAGCCCATCACTCTTATTGTTTTAAGAAGAATTTCCTGGCTTTGAGTCTAAAATTAAACTGCCCTTTGAGAGTTTCCTATTTTGTCTGTTCCTGCCTCTCCCGGGGCGGCCACACCCTCCCCTCCCTCCTCCTGCTCAATGGCAGTGCTGAGGAAAGCTGAACCCAAGCTCAGGAGTATTTCTGCTTGCCTCCTTCCCCTCTGCCTCTCCAGGGAGTGGGACACACGTGCCCTCCTGAAGCAGATGGGCCTCCGTGTCCTCCTGAAGCCCCGACGTGGCTGGCCCCAAACTTCCCCCTTAGCGTTGCCTCAGGAGTTTCTTCATGACGTGTTGGGGGCTGAGTGAAAGCAGGCGTCTTGTCAAGTATCCTCTGAGGATGAGGAAGCCCAGACTAGGTTAAAGCCTGTGGAGTTCGGCCTCATGTGGAAGGCCTACTGCATGCAATGGGAAGAAAGGGTTGAAGCTGAGAGACTGTCTTTTGGTTGCCCCGACTTTTCCTGAGCATCAACGAGTCAGGAGGCCCGAGAGCTATTCGGTAGACAGGTGCTTCCGAAGCTTCACAGTTCTCTGAAGAGAAACCAGGGACATGGGGTCCAAGCAGTGTTTGAGCATGGTCTTAGGAAAGAATTAGAAAAATATGAAGGTATTCCTAAATTTAAAGGGGGTCCTTGTATGTCATGAATCCAAACTACCTACGACTAGGACAACTCTTGGTTCTAGGCGTTCCTCCACCCATGAAAGCTGTGGGTCACAGGTTGGGAAACAGAATGTGGATTGATCCGCAGAAGAAGTCACTGGACTTGGAGAAGCGTGGAGATCACTGAGGCCGGCCTGCTCAGGGAACAAAATCTGGAGGTTAAGAAACAAGCTGGAGGTGACGCAGCTCCATAGGGGCAGGGCAGGATGTGAATCCAGGCTCTCTGATTCCCCGTCTTCTGTCTTCTTTCTTCCTACTAGAGAGTGGGGATATCTATGCCATTTCCGGAAAAATGGCTGTTCCCGCAAAGGCACACATCCAGTGTTAATTCATTTTCGCCCCTGGGTGTAAGATGTTTGTTTTGTTGTTGTTGTTGTTGTTGTTTAAACAGTAGCATCTAGAAATAGTTATTGTGTCTCATATACTCATGGCCCTGAATTCTGAAGTTGACCAAAGAAAAGCCAGATTTGCTCCCACAGAGTTTGTGTACTGAGTCATTAGTAGGCAAACACGGGGACATTTATGGTTGCTTGGTTAAAGGTGGGCATGAACTTGAAGAACAGATCATGTATAATCTTGCGGACTCCAGCATGGTTTATGATGTAGTGTTGTGAAAATATTCCCCTATTCCCTCTTTTCCAAATTTTGGGGGCAGGGGCAAGGCAGACGATGAGCCAAAGGTTTGGCAGGCATGGGAGGGGAAGGGCAGAAGATGCTCCTAAAGAGATAGCAGCAGGGGGTCGTGGGTTGGGAGGAAGATAGAGTCCCTGACTCTGAAGTTTGGGGGGTGGAGCTAGGCAGAGGTAATAAAGTAGAGGAAACCTTGACTGGAGGGCGAATGGATGAGGACATATGTGGTCCTAGTCATTAGAGTAGGCTCACCTTCAAAGCAGAGCAGGGATAGGGTGTGCCCATTGTTTCAGTAGTTCCAGATTTGTGGGGCTTTGTTTTATTTGTTTCCAGTGTCATAAAGGTGAAACATGTGGGCTTGGGCTCTGTCCTCTGACAGCCCCCAAAGGGATAGGGAGAAGAGTGCCCTTCCCTTAGCATCTTGCCACCATGTGTGAAACAGCAGGACAAAACATGCACTTTCCTGAGATGCCTCAGGGGAGGGGATCTAATCCCTCCAAGGCCCTGTGGCTACCATCCTTCCCTTGGTGGCCACTGGCGAACCACCCGAGGTTCCGAAGCTCTACATTTGGCTTCCACAACTCTGTAGGCTTTCTTGTTTTTCTTCCTCTGTCTTCAGCCAGCCACTGTTGGTTGTTTCTTCCCCTTTCATCTCTTGTAACTGTAGGCAACTTTACAGACCCATTTTTTTTTTTTTATACTGACCCATTTTTTATCTTTTTTTCCATTTTGTTTGAACTTCCATTTTTCCTGACTTTATACTCTCACTGGGTGCTCCATGTTTCCAGATCTAACTGCACCCTTTCTTGTCCTCTTCTATCCTGTATCCACCTTCAGGGCACCCCTGGCCCCACCAACCTGCCATCACTCCATCTAAACATAACTGAGGGTGAAATTCTCTTCCTCTCTCCTTTCTTATGTATTACACTTACCTTTGTCTCACCTTTATCTCCCCTTACACTCACCTATCTAACTTACACAGTTAGAAAATCTTGTTGATTCTAACTTTGAAACATACTTACATTTCTTGTTTCCTCTTTACCTCTACATTCATGACCTTGATCTAACTCTGCCCTCATACCTGAACTGCTGCTTAGCACCACAACCAGCAGGATGCCCCTGGAACACTCATGTGGGAGTAATACATAAGGGGTGCCCCAGCCCTGAGGAATCAAGCTAAATGATATCTTAATGCAAAGTTTTCAGAAGTCAAAATTAATGCAAAAATTATTTAAAAAAGTAAAAATTTTAAATAAAGTAGGTTTAGCTATGCTGATTCCATCTCCCCCTTTACCTTAGTCTCCAGTATGGCTCTGTGAGGCACTCCAGTGCCTATGTCCACTTCCTTATCTCCTCCTCTTGCCCAACCCATCCTACTTGGCACCATCAAAGGAGTGCCAGAAGTGCTAGAAGAACATATTGATTCACCATGTCACTACCTCTAATGCAGACACCAAAGCCTTTCTCCTGGAGCCAAATTCCTGTCTGGTATTTACAGCCCTCAACATTGTGATCTTGTCCTGTTCCTCCAGCTTTGCTTCTTATTCATTGACCCCCATGGCAAGCGTCCACATTGTCCAAGATCATAACTTTCCCTCCAGCTTCTCACCACCAAACGACACAGTCTGTATCTCTCTAGATGACCTATCTGAATCTTTCTTATTCTTCCTTTGATAGTATTACATGTTCCTTTTCACCTTAAGGTGTGTGATCATCTTTTTTTTTTTTTTTTCCTCTCTCTAGGCTCTTCACTACATGTTCTAGGCTAAATCTTACCCAGCTTTTGGGTGACCTTAATTTGCTTCCTCCAGGAAGTATTACCTGCTATCATGCCCCTCCCCCTACACGTTGGGACTTAACCCTGTCCCATCTCCTCGCTGTAATTTCCTGTTTACTTGTCTTCCTAAGGGTGAAGTTCATTTCTTGTTCATATTATGTTCTTTGCATCGAACATGATATTCAGCATAGACTGGGTGTACTGATATAAATTTGCTCCATAAATATCCATTGCCATAATTTGCCTAGTACCTATCCTAGGACAGCAGTCACCCTTCTTGAGAAATCTGTATGAGGGCCACATAAGCTTCATGTTGGACAGGTAGAAGAAAAGACAGTCTGAAACCAAATAGACCTGGGTTTGAATGCTATCTTTATTATTTTATTAGCTGTTTGGCCTTTGGAAGTTTACTTGTCCTCTTTTTAAAAAAGATTTTATTTATTTATCTATCTATCTATCTATCTATCTATTTATTTATTTATTTAAGAGAGAGAGAGAGAGAAAGAGAGGGACAGGGACAAGCAGACTTCGTGCTGACCTCAGAGTCAACTTGGGACTTGATTCCAGGACCCTGGGATCATGACCTGAGCTGAAATCAAGTGTCGGACTCTTAACTAACTGAGCCACCCAAGCACCACTACTTGTCGTCTTAAAACCTCAGTTTGTTCTGCAAAATAGGGGTAGGAATAATAATCTTGCATGAGGGTGGTGAAGATTAAATGTAACCATTTCTGCACAATGCTTAGCATAGCAACTGGCACAGAGCAGGTGTGTGGTGTATGTTAGTTCCTTTCAAAAATTACCTGTGGCGTGAATGAGTGAGGACGGGTGGTTTCTTAAAACTGTGACAAGGACTGAAAATGTTGCTTGCATCTTATGAGTTCACCTCCAGTTGCAGCCAGGAAAGGACGGTGTCAACAAAGAGACTCAAACTTATTTTGGGTCGTGCTTTTTTAAAGCAACAGGGTGGGTGTTGTGCAGCCCAGATTTCTGACCTGTTAATAACCTGCTTCTTGCTCCTCAACGAAGACAGTTTCATAATGAATTGGACCCAGCTATGTGGTTCTTTTGAGTAAAAATGTCATTTTTGAGTAAAAATGTCATTTTCATACTCTATGAAATAGGTATTAAGTCAGTTTGTCAGATGTCTAATAAACAGGCAGGTGTCTAGATAACAAGAGTCATGGTGCTTTCAGGAGCATCTGCTAGCAAAGACGTTTGTGGTTCATGGTAAGCTTAGTGCATTACCTCCTTCCCATTCTTAAGAGTAGGGTCCTCTGGCTCCCCTGAGGACGGCTAAAGAGAAAATAATGTCTTAAAATAAATCTCCATTTGTAAAATAATATATGAACTATCCCTGACAAAAACCTGGTTTGAAGCACGAGTGATTTAAAAAAAAAGAAAAAAAAAGACACATAAATTCAGTCTGATGCTGAGCATGGTTGTTCATCAGAGGCTGGGAATTGACTCCTCACACTGCTATGTTGTTGTCATTGCCTGTATCTAGAACCTCATGGCTTTATCCCTAACCCACAAAATACTCCCCTGCAGAATGCATGCAGATAATTTTCCTTCGACACTTCCTTGCGCATTACATTTTGCCATCAGTGGCCTTTCCTTAGCAGAGAAAGCTTAAACATGTAAACTTGAGAAAAATTTCTCCATCCTACCTTGTATCAAAAAGAATAAAATATTTAGGAATAGATTTAACCCAGGAGATGAAACACCTGTACTCTGAAAACTCTAAGACACTGATGGAAGAAACTGAAGATGACAAAAACAAATGGAAAGACATACAACGCTCATGGATTGGAAGGATTAATATTGTTAAAATATCCATATTATCCAAAGCAATCTACAGATTCAATGTAATCCTTATCAAAATACCAATAACATTTTCCTTATTACTAGAACAAATAATCCTGAAATTTGTATGAAACAACAAAAAACTGAGTAGCCAAAGTTCATTTTCTTTATCCACACCAACATTTGTTATATCTTATGTTGTTGATTTTAGCCATTCTGAAAGGTGTAAGGTAATATCTCATTGTGATAGCCAAAGTAATCCTGAGGAAGCAGAAAGCTAGCGGTATCACAATCCCAGATTTCAAGATATACTACAAAACTTTTGTAATCAAAATAGAACAGTACTCTCACAAAAATTGACTTATAGATCAATGGAACAGGATAGAAAGCCCAGAAACAAGTCCACACTTATATGGTCAATTAATCTATAATGAAGGAGGCAAGAATGTTCAATGGGGAAAAAGACATTGTCTTCCACAAATGGTGCTGCGAAAACTGGAAAGCTACATGCAAAAAAATGAAACTGGACCACTGTATTATACCATACCCAAAAATAAACTCAAAATGGATTAAAAACCTAAACATGAGACATGAAACCATAAAACTCCTAAAAGGAAACACAGGCAGTAATTTCTCTGACATCACCTTTAGCAATATTTCCTAGATATTTTCTAGATATCTCCTTTATATAATTATAATTCCCTTCCCTTGGGCAAGGGAAACAAAAGTAAAAATAAACTGTTGGGTCTATACTAAAATGAAAATCTTTGGCACAGTGGGGGAAACCATTAACAAAACAAAAAGACAACCTGGCAAATCGGAGAAGATATTTGCAAATGGTAATCTGATAAAGGTTTAATATCCAAAATATATAAAGAATGTATACAACTCAACACCAAAAAAAAAATTCAAAATCTTTTGGGCAGAAGATATGAACAGACATTTCTCCAAAGAAGACTTCAGATAGCCCACAGACACATGAAAAGATGCTCAACGTCATTAATCGCTAATCATCAAGGAAATGCAAATCAAAATCACAATGAGATATTACACCTTTCAGAATGGCTAAAATCAACAACATAAGATATAACAAATGTTGGTGTGGATAAAGAAAATGAACTCTTGTGTACTGTGGTGGGAAGGCAAACTATGCAGTCACTGTAGAAAACAGTATGGAGGTTCCTCAAAATAAAAATAGGATTACCATATGATTCAATAATTCCACTACTGGGTATTTACTTAAAGAAAACAAAAACACTAATTTGCAGAGACCTACACCTCTATGTTTATTGCATCATTATTTACTGTAGTCAAGATATGGAAGCAATCTAAGTGTCCATGGGTAGATGAATGGACAAAGAGGATGTGAGATACACACACACACACACACACACACTCACTCACACTGGAATATTGGCTTAGCCTTAAAAACGAATGAAATCTTGCCTTTTCTGAACAACACAGATAGAGCTAGAGGGTATTATGCTAAGTGAAATAAGTCCAATGAGGACGAATACTATATGGTTTCACTTACATTTGGAATCTAAAAAGAAAAAAAAACCCGCAAATGAGCAAACAAAAACAGACCCATAAATACAGAAAACAAACTGTTTTCTTGCAAGAAGAGAGGGAGTTTAGGGGACGGACGAATAAGATGAAGGGGATTAAGGGTACAAAATACCAGTTATAAAATAAATATGTCATAGAGATAAAAAGTTCAGCACAGGGAATATAATCAGTAATATTGTAATGACATTGTATGTGACAAATGGTGCCTATACTTCTCATGGGGAGCATAGTGTAATATACAGAATTGTTGAACCACTGTGGTCTATACTCAAAATTTACATAACATTGAATGTCAACTATACTTAAGTAACAAATATATAAAAAAAGTAAATGATATAAAATGCAAAAACCAAGAAGTTCTCCTCAGGTTTTTAATACCTTTGCAGGGCCTATAACAAACTACTTGTACCTATCTACAAGGATTCTACTCGTACTATCTACTGCCATCTTCAAGGGTCTTACAAGGAGGGTTTAGGCAAACCATGCATACACTGTCCCAAAAGAACAGGAGTAGGCAACTTAGAATTCTCCTTTATATAATTCAGAATCAAAATTTTCTCACTTGAGACCTAATTCTTGTAACTCTGATCCTTGACATTGAATTTTGAGGAAGACTGTAGAGAAATAGCAAAAGATGGGGATAGATATTGAGAGCACACAGGTAGTCGAGAAAATGTGTTTCAAACTGATTTAGTTGCAAAGAAGACTTCAGATAGCCCACAGACACATGAAAAGATGCTCAACGTCATTAATCACTAATCATCAAGGAAATGCAAATCAAAATCACAATGAGATATTACACCTTTCAGAATGGCTAAAATCAACAACATAAGATATAACAAATGTTGGTGTGGATAAAGAAAATGAACTCTTGTGTACTGTGGTGGGAAGGCAAACTATGCAAAGATAAGACCTACTTATCTTTGGGGATTCAAAAGTTGTTGCCTGGGAGGCTTGCAATATAAAAATACAATGTCCCTAAAATGGTTTTAACCAGAATTCAGGAAACATTTTCTGACTGAAGCTCTGGGGAGCGTTAATTTCCCTAAATCTTTTGATCTCAAACACAAATAGCTAGCAGCATGCCATTGCTCCATTTATATTCTAGTGGTTCTCACCAGTGTCTAGTAGCAGAAGCTAAGTATGGTAGCCTTTGCTACTCAATAACTCAAGGAGACTCCATTCAGTTCCAAGGATGTAATTATGTTCTTGACACCTTTAGCCCAGTTAGAAGTCCAACAGCCCCAAAGTAAACTTCATCCAGCCCTACTTTGAATGATTTTATGAATATTATGGAAAACGTCATCTTTTTTAATGCACACAAATGTCCTTCTATATTTTGGCTTTGATTGTCATTTTGCTCTGGGCCAATATACTCTCTTCTGTTATTTTTATTGAGCTTAAGTTAATGGACAGTTGCAAAACGGGGAAGAGAGAGTAGATAGGGAATATTTGACTCTAATACTGCTGAGCTCTTGTCCTGTAGCTCAGGGGGAGAGAGGGCATCAGAGGTTCTCCAGTAAGAGGCTCTTCCTGGGGGTTAGCAAGCTTACCCTTCATGGGTGAAAATACCATCTAAGTAGCTATACTTATTAGTTAAGCCTTTAATATCAGTAGATTTAACTATATCAAATTATAGCAGAGTTTGATTATCTTAACTGTGGTTTTTATGAAGGTAGAGGGGCCATAAGAGAGATTGAAAGAATAAAAAAGAAAGAAAAGAAAGTAAAGGAAGGACCAGTGTAGATCAGACTCCTCAGGAAATCTTTCTGTGGATCTGCTATCTCCTTTTGCGTCTTACTTTTTTTTTTTTTTTAAGATTTTATTTATTTATTTGAGAGACAGACAGATATAGTGAGAGAGAGCATGAGCAGGGAGGAGAGGGAGAAGCAGATTCCCCACTGAGCTGGAAGCCTGATGTGAGGCTTGATCTCAGCATCCTGGGATCATGACCTGAGCTGAAGGCAGAAACTTAATGACTGAGCCACCCAGGTGCTCCTTGTGTCTTGCTTTTTATCCCTCTTGCTCAATCCCAGGAATGTGAAGGGTCTGTTATATCAAAATAATATCTACCTTCTATTAGGCATCATGTAGACAAGGTACACATACATTTCATATTAAATTTTGCTTTAAATATAATTTTCTTACACATATTTTACTTAATTCTTCCTATAATTGAGTAAACTGAGGTTTAGATAAAAGAATGGGCCCAGGCCTTCCCTTAGTAAGTGATAGAGCCAGGATGTGAATCCATGAAGATATCTAGCTTCAAAGAATAAGATCTCAAACACTGCATAACATGCTTCCCATGTGTGTTTAAGGAAGCACCTCTGCCTTCCTTAAAGCGTACTGGGTGGATGATATGTTTTATGAATTTCACAAAATGCCTGAAAGAGTGGTACTAGTCCCCAAATGTTGCAAGAAACTGAAAATTTCTGTGTAGCCATCAATATCATTAAAACCCATGCACAATCGATTAACTGAAAAACGAGTAAAAAACAAGTGATTATTATTAAATAGGCCCATATATTTGGTTTTTCCTTTGGTGTCTGTCACCCACTGGTTCTATGAGATTAGAATGTCCTGTAAAAATATCCATTTGTGGTGCTTTTACAGAGTAAGATCATTAAAAGTTTCAAAAGCCGGGATTGTATAAAGATGGCCGAGATTCTGCCTACTGCTAATCAAGGGTCCTTATTTGAAAATTAGAAAAGGTAGTTGCCAAATGCTTGAAGAAATGGATGAAAATCATTGGATGTGCTGTCTAAGTAAAAGACCCTTCTCCTTCTCTCTGTATTTTTTTTGGGGGGGGGGGGTTGGTTATGTGACCATTGGTTGGTTCTCTTCTGCTGTCTATCATCTATGGATGACTCCTATCCACATGTGGTTGTATGGTAAGATGTTATTCCATTTGGGCTAGAGTACAGAGATTTTCCTGTTAATATATTTCATTACTTTTTCCCTTGTCACAGAGGCAAGCACCTATCAATTCCTATGAAGATCCTCGAATGGCCTGTGGCTTCCAGTCCAATTATCACCCGCAAAGAGCTTACTACCCTTTCTGGAATGAGATGACCATTCAGGAAGTTCCCACTGGTCTGGAACACTGTGGCTCAGGTAGGAATGTGAACAAAGGCTCGGACCACGCATAGAGTTGGAGGACAGTGGAAGGGTGATGTGGGCTTCATTCTCTGTAGCAAGAACAGCTGCCACGGCTTATGCGGGGACAAGATGCTATTGTTCTTGAACAGAAAGTCCCACGACATCTCCATAATTCTGTGTTACTTTATTCTGCAGTGCAGGAAGATGAAACTGTAGGAATGAACCCAGGAGAGGTTGCTTCAGGTCTTCATTCTATAAATAGTTCTGTGCACCATGCATTTCCTGAGGCTTACCCATTTCGGCCCGGTTGTTGACGAAGGGTCTAAAGTTCTGCAGTCGTAGAGTATGAGCCGGATAAATGGCCATTTTACAAAAGGGAATTTCTTTATTCATCTTTTTCTCCCCATTGTCCTCAACCTCTTGGCCTGAGCCCACTGGCATAGGGCTCCTTTTTCCTCTGCCCCCTCTCTTTCCCCAGCTCTCCCTCATAGACCTCCTTCCTCTCCTCCCAGCATTCCCCTCTCTCCCTACTGGCTGGTCACCGTGCTGCCCCCTGGTGAACAGGAATGACATTCCTCCAGAGAGCTCTTCCCTGTGTTCCCCTCCCCCAAAGACCTGACAGGTTGAGAGTCCTCACCCCCATCCTCTTTTGCAGAAGTCACTGTGTATCTCACAAATTCCAGGAGTCCGCTTTGACCTGTGAATAGCGTTTTTGTTCCTTTACGTTCAATGCCAAATGTAAAACTTGATTTGGGGGTTCTGAAGTGATGGATTCGGGTATTAAATTCAATTTATCACGAGGCCAGATTATATATACCCAAATACCAAACAACAACAACAAAAACCCCAAAAAACAAACAAACAAACAAACAAACAAAAAAAACAGCTCAAATCTGTATTTTCTCCCAGGATTAATTCCTAGCCTAAGAAATCTCATTACTCTCACATGTTGAAAGTATGTAATTCTGAGGCATGATATAGGGAGAAAGCCACTGGGAGCTCACTTAAACACAACTCTTTGTTTTGGTGTTTCTTTATTCTACATAACGATATGGTAGACTACTTTTATAATAGCAGAGACAGAAAATAAATGTTTGCTTTGTTGCCCTTGTTTTAGCTCTGACCAGAAATATAGAGGTATAAAGCAAGATGCTAAAGCATTTGGTAGGGGTTTGGGGGAGAAGGCACGGGACTCACTCTCCAGTTGTCTGGTTCTTCTCTAGGGCAGAACGAAAGCAATCTCTGTGTTCATAGTCTCTGGACTCAATAGCCATTGATATTTACGATATTCTTTGGCACCACCCCCGGATTTCAGACTTGGTATGTTACGCTTCCCTTTCTGCTCGGTTCTTCCAAGCATAAAGACAAGAAGATTTTTGCAGCTGTTTGCAGGTTAGACTTGAAGATTCTAAGGGATGAAAAAAAGTCATCCTTAACAAACTGTTCTAACAAATCTTATTTGCATAAGCAAAAGGTCAGGATGGTTGCGCCTTCATTTGTGTAATTCTTGAATCCTATCAAGGCCACCAAGCTTTCGTCTTTTATCTTCCTGCACAACCCAGGTTAAAGTTACCTTGCGGTAACACTTTGTGCTCTGGACGGTGCTTCTGTTGGCTGGAAGTTACCTTTTGTTAAGAGCTGAGGTTATTTCATGCTGGTCCATAGCCTCAAGATCAGAAGTTCCCTTCTTCATAGAGAAAAGACATGGTCCTTCTTTTTTTTTTTTTTTCCCCTGGCTGAGGAGTACATACATTCCCAAGTGAAGATGATTTTTTATTCTCCTCCTTGTCAAGGTTCTTGAAAGCAAAGAATTTTTATTTCAGGGCCAATGACACTGTGTCTGTGATGCACACAAAGAACCTCTTGGGATGAAGCTTCTTTAAAATGTGAGGAGTCCAGTGGGATAATATAGTTTTCTTCCCACAGTCGACTTCGTTGTTGCAAGAAGAAGGAAGACAGGGTCACACAGACCAGTGGCTTTTGAGTAGGATGGAAGATGAGTGCCTGTAATAACTAGTCTTAAAATGACCTGGTTGTCGTCAACCGCAGCTCAGAAATACTAGAAAGCCTCCATGGGGAGCAGTGCCTTGGTGGCAACTGTGAGGTCTGTAGTTCCCTCTGCCCTGGCCTCCCTCTGATAGAAATATCTGGCAAGAACCCGAAGCTCCTCCAGCCCCTCCTTTGCCTTCTGAGCTGTCCAGACGAAATAGTTGCAGCGATTATTTCTGGGCTGTGGTCCAGCCCTCCTCAGTGATGGGTGTCCTTTGGAAGGAGATTTGGGGTTATAGAGAAGAGAGATGAAGACATGGACCAACCAATGATTTCTCCAGCTGCAGCACATTTCCTTGGAGATGTGTTGAGTAAGAAGAAAGAGAGAGAGAAAAAAAAATACGCTACTTTTTTTTTTTCATCTTCTTTTATCCTATTTATAACTTCAGTTTCCTTCCCGTCCTCCGTCTCATGGCCACTCCCCACCCCCGCTCCCATCTCACGTTTTGTGCTCTCAGAAGGAATGAATGAACTTCTTTTCCAAGGACTCCACATCTGGCAGTGACTGGAATACCCGGCAGGAGGGGCCATTGAGGAACATCAGGCCCTTTCCTAATAAAGTGGCTCTTATTCACAAAGGGGCCCGAGGCTGAGGACTAGGAGGGGGGTGAGGGAGAGGGGTGGGAAGATAGGGCATGGAGCTGTGAGGAAACATGACTGTGGGAGAGCCTACCAGGTGAGCAGGAGAGAATGCTTAGTAACCAAGACAGTCGAGAATGGGTTGAACAGAACAGATGCTAAGAAGGGTGCCCAGGAAGACAGAGAAGCATGGGAATGGATAGAAAATACAGGTATGGGTGGACAGGTGAAGCAGGATGGGAAGAGAAAATGAAAGCTGAATGGGAAGGCAAGAGAAGGGGAGCCCGGAAGAAACAAGGCAAGAAGGGGAGGGGAAGATGATATGAAAGAGAGAGAGAGAGAAACAGATGAATCTGAGGACATTAACTATACGGCTAAAAAGGGAAGCCACATTTGCATGCAATTGCCCGCGCAGCTGTACATTTCTTCATGACAATCTCGTAGTCATCATTTTCTTTTATTTCTCCTCCTCCTCCTTGTCCGCCTCTTCCCCCTCCTCTTTCTCAGCCTGGAGCCACTAGCAAGAGCCAATGGGGACGGGGAGCTGATGTTCTGCATGAATGAATGGCCCTTTCTGTCTCGGCTCCTCGTCATCCCTCTGTCAGGGAGCCTTGTGAATCAATGGAGCCCCTTACACAAGACAGGGCTGAAATGTCTGTTACTGTTTATAGTCTGACTGGAGTGGAGCCCACTGACCCCCCCTCCTCCCTGTTCCCGTGTCCACTCTTCTATCCCTAACATCAGCCCCTTCTCTCAATCACTTTTCAGGTCAGTCTCTTACTCCTTGTCTCTAAGAAATCATTAACACTTCACTGCCATTAACTATTATGACGAACTCCTAACCACAGCCCTGTTGAGAAGGGACAGAATAGACAGCAGGCCATTTTGGATCAAGCCCTTGAGCTCACAGTGCTGCCCTGTGCTGGAGTCATGTAATGCCTGTTTTCCATCGGGAGCTAGAAAACTGACATCAGAGACCCACCTGAGCACCCATGCCACAAGCCCACAGTCAGTCCCCAGTTGACAGTTGTTCATATTTAATTTTCATATTATGAATGGCAATAAGGTATATCAGAAAATAGGATGATTACTGAGCACCCTTCCAAAGTAATATACTGTCAAGGTATTTTTTGTTTCATGGGATTTGTCTTGAATCAGCCCAACTTATGGATAGGATGCTCTAACCCAAGGTTTGCTTTTGGGAAATAGTTACTCAGAGCTGGAAAGCAGTCTGTGGCTACACAAGACAGTACCCCCAACTTACCCTTACGGGAATGAACTTATGGTTTCCTTACTGTGATCCTCGATTTCAGAAGCAAGACAATACTTTATTTCTTCTTGTATAATGCAGTCTGGTACGTTCTTGGTCATTGAACACAGTAAAAACCACATCTACCCACGTTTGCAGCCTACCTTCCAATTTTCATTTTTCATGAGAGAGGAAGTATGTATAGTATACTGGTAAAGAATCCAGATTCTGGGACCAGATTGCCTGGGTTTGCACATCAACCCTTCCTAACCGGGTGACCTTAGGCAACTTAGTATCTCTGCACTCTCATTTCCTCCCATAGACTAGTGGTTCTCAAAGCATGTCAGAATCACCTGGACAGCTTATTAAAACACAAGGATGTTGGGTTCTATCCCCAGGGTTTCTGACTCAGTGAGTCCAGGGGACAACTCAAGAATTTGCATTTTTCACAAGGTCTCAGGTGCTGCTGCTGCTGCTGCTGCTGCTGCTGCTGGCCCAGAGACCACACTTTGAAAACCACTAAGTTAATATATGTAAAGCTTGAAACAGCGCTGTCACTTAGCAAGCACCTTATGAATGTTTGCTGTCATCACTCATTGCCCTGAAGCGCCTGAGTGTCCAGAAATGTCTGTGTATCATTGAGTCATAAAGTGCCCCGCTGATTGGTCGAACACTTTCAGTGGTCAGTTTCACGTACTGGAAATGGAGCAGATGTCTGGAGAAGGGGAAGACTCGCTCCTTGTCTCTAAGCAACTTTGTTCAAGCATGTATGGGGGTGGGGGGAGAGTGGGGAATGCTTACAGGATAGAAGAATTATCTCCCACGTGAAATATTACACTTACTCATAAGATAATGCTTGGCAGTGTGAGTGTGTGACTTTGGATCTTGCTATTTAATATTTCTAAAGTAAATTTACTAGTAAAATGGTAGGAGGAAAGAATGTCTTTCTCAAATAAACTTTGGAAGTTCAAGTGGGGAGATGTACTGGGAACCCAAGTTTCTGGTCTCTCCTGGGGCTTTCCCACACAGCCAGGGCGGCTGGGAGAGATCAAACCAGGCCCAGTGTTTGGAAAGGGCTATTGACAACCAGGTGGGAAATTTCAGCAGGAGAAGCTGATGCCTCCAGTTTGGCTTTTAAGCATTGAAAACATTGAGATAATGCCAGGCAGACTTGTTGAATGGAGATTCACCTTTCTATGAAGTGTTTTTACTTCCAGCAGCTCTGGCCTCTCCACCGACCATCTCAAATGGCCCCGCGGTTTTAAAGGACAGTATTTCCAACTTTGTCTCCTGCACATGTCTAATCTTTCCTCATTCGGGCTACATTTTCCTTCTGTGGAGGACCTGCTTCAGTTTCTTTTTTCCTTCAAAAATAGTCCTGATCCTGTGTGTGTGTATGTGTGTGTATGTGTATATGTGTTTTGGAGATGCTGTGATGTGGGTCATTCCTCACAGGGAATATGCAAAAAAGATACCCTGTATGACTTTGTTCTTCTGATGAGATTTCTATCACTGCCTGACCCTGTTTTCCACAAGCAAAGGATATTCCTTCTGCTCCGGACTGAGTTTGGTCCCATCTGCCAATGTTATGTTGGCATCTCCTTTCTACTCCCATCTCCTGACCTCTTGGCAGCTTTCAAGTGTGTGTGAGGTCATATGCCCATTACAAGAACTTAGTGGTCTAAATGTTTGAGTATGAGCTCAAGGGTGTTGAGTCCAAACGAAGGATTGAGGAATGGTGTGGTGGCAAAGAGCAAGAACACGCCCTGAATCTTGTCCCCTCCCCTTTAACAGGTGGGACACCTGTGCTGACTGCAAAGAGGTCTTGTGCCCATTAAATGGGGGTGTATACTTAAAAAGTCATGGCCTGTAGCAGGTGATCAATAAATGCTACCACCTTCCTTCTTTTTCCTTTCAGTACGATTTGAGTGTGAATTTAAATGAGCCAAGGAAAGTAGATGTCCTGCCCACTCTTGCCCAAGGCTGCTTTTCTGACACCTGCCGACCTTACCCTTCACGTGTCTCCTTTTACCAGTGAAGGGAGCCTGGTGAGGAACACGAAGAGAAGCTCCGCTCCCTTAGAGACCAGAGACTTGTGTCTCGCTCTGGACTTGTGCCTAGCAGCCCAGAGCAGTATGGATTGCCAAGGACTTTACAGATATGAATCATCTGTGTAGGTGCTTGCGAAGGAAGGTTCCCTAGAGGAAGAACACTTGAGTGGAGTTCCAGTTAGACTGCAAGCCTGCTGTTGGCTGGCCTCCTATGCGTTGCTTCTCAAAAATCCTAGGATGTAACCGCCTTGCTCTGAAACTCCCAGGGGGCTGGGGAGAAAAAAGTTCTCTGAACTTTTTCAAACCACAAATATTTGGTCCGAGTTGGGAAAAGGTCCTCAGGGCAGCGAGTTCTTATTTGATTCAAGCAGTTTGACCCCTCGAGCGGGGGCTGGGGACGGTGGGTGCCGTGGCCGGCCGGCTCCTCTCTGTGAATGGAAAGCTCGGGCTGGGTGAATGGTGTGGGAGCTGGAGTCCGGCCCGGAGGAGAGGGCTGCTGTGTGCGACCGCGCAGGGGTAGGGGGTGGGATGCGCAGAGACAGCCTGTTTTTCTCAGTGTCTGGCCGCGGAGAGACTCTTACTCTCTCCAGATGTTCGTTGTGTTTATAGCTGCTGAAGCAGGAGACCCAGCTCCCTCATTAATAAGTTTCTTTCTTGCACTGCAGCCAGGGGTCTGAGCCGGGAGCCTGCAGCTGGAGGAGGCTTGGTGGGGGAGGGCCGCCCGCAGGGGGAGGCGTCTTGCTCTCTCCCCCAGCCTCCGTGTCCCTAACCCCTACCCCGCCTCCCTCCTCTGCAATCCTCCCAAAATACACGAGCACACAAAAAGAAAAACACCAGCAGATTTTTTATTTCAGAGAGTAAACATTTGGGCCATGGGGGTCTGGAGGTTATGGGAAAAGAGGAAACCATAAGGCTAATCAGGCAGGCACACACTTCCCCTGCTGAAATAAAACAGAAATCATTGCTCCGCAGGGCTGGCGGGTTAACCCCGGCGCTGCCAGCGATGCTGGCGCGGGCAGAGTGAGCCAGGAGGTAGGGCGTCCGAGGACGAGGACCCGAGTGTTTAACTCCAGATCCAGGCAGGGAGGAGAGCAGAGCAGAGTGAACTCCCTGGGCCTGAATGCCCTCCATTCAGTCTCTGGTAGCACATCTGCCCCAAGCCGGGCTTTGGAGAGAGACCGTTGGAACAGAAGAGATTCTGCGCTCAGATGCAGTTTTGCAAGAGGTCAGGGGGGAGTTCTAGGTGGGTCGTCGGGGAGATGGAGAGATAGGCGAGGGAGCCCAATGCGCTCGACCCAGACCACACGTGGGGATTGTTACTGTTTAGAAAGGAGCTGGAAGGAGGGTTTGGTGGCAAGGATTCCGGTCAAGGTTACAGCCCTGCCACCTACCAGCTCTGCAACCACCGGCAAAGGCTGAGCCCTTCTGAGCCACGTTCTCTCCTTTGTAATATAGTCGTGCCTACCTCACAGAACTATGGTGGGGAACAAAGTACCGCACTGAACGTGGGAAGGGCGAACCCCAAAGCATGGCTCTCAATTTATGATTTCATGCATTGCTGTAAATTGATCAGGTTCCTCTCTCCCTCCCTCTCCCTCCTTCCTTCCTTCTTTCCTCCCTCCTTCCCTTCTTCCCTTCCTCCTTTCCTTCTTTCCCTCCCCTCCCCCCGCTCCTTGCCTGCCCCCCCTTTCTTCCCCTCCCTATTAAATGCCTTCCCTCAGCCTCGACCTTGCTGCTGCCTGTCTGGAGAGCATAAATATCGCACGGACCGAGGTCGTAGGTCAAACATGAGACCTAATTGCACTGTGAGAGAAATTACCCTTACACTGATCTATAGGGCAACCTTTGGCTCTTCCTGAGACTGCCAGGGTGAGTGGTCCATCAGCTCTCAGTCCAGACCCTGCCCCCCTCTGGCGGCCTAGTCAGGGGACCATCACCTCTTCCAGATCACGATTTAAAAAAATACCAGAGTTCTAGTCGCCTTTGCTGTTCTCTTGATTTCCCACCTGATTCCTACGTTTTTAAAATAATCAACCCTGACAACTTTCTGCCAAGTCTCAGACCGGCAGATTCTCATGAGAGCAGGGGTGCTTGACAGCGAGGAGTATCAGAAATGTGCGATCCCTCCCCAGCAGTGTGCAGTAGCTTTCCTAGGATTCTCTGAGCCGTCTGGGACACCCCCAGCCCCAAGAAGTTAAGAACTATTGGCCAGGACAGAAGGAACTTTTGTACCCCCTGCAGCATTTAAAAGTGTGGCATACATAGAGAATGTCCAAAGCCTGTTTTGTGGACCTGATTGAATTCCGTGGTAGGAGCTTCCTCCTATCAATCCCTTCTCACCACTCTGGTCAGTCCCAAGAGAGTGTATTTAAATCTAGAAGCGGACTTTATCCCATTGTGCCAGAGACACTGGGCATTGAAGTCTTGAGACTGAAGTCCAGACATGTTTCCCGCTACCCCGTCCACCTTTTTTTTTTTTTTTTTTTTTCGTTTTAACATCTCCTTTTATTTTGTGCTCCATGGAATGAGCTCTGCGAACATCCGTGGAGGTTATGGGCCTGTGGCCTCTCTACTGTGAGGTGGAATGGGGGAGGGGAGCACTTCAGGCCCCTCCAGAGAAACAGGGGAGAGTCACATCGTGAACTCTCCTTCTCACGGATGTGCTTCTGGTGATAGACTTTTCCACCTGCCCCTTTGTGGAGTGTATGGGGGGGTGGGGGGAGAGTGAGTGGAAGAAACATTGTCTCTGAAGGGGGCAGGAGTCCAGAGCCCACACCCCCTACCAACAATGTGTACAAAAACAATCATGGTGCCCACATACACCTCCAGATGCCACATACCTCTACCCAACTGCCTCCAACTCTGTGCAGCCTTAAGGATCTCGGGCCCCCATTTCTGATCTTTGGCCTCTTGTGGAACCACTGACTGTTCTATTGCCTGTCACAAACTGGCTTCTTCAAGTGGAGACCATTTCCAGAAGTTTCAGATCTAGGGAGTGAGATGACCCCACCTTGGGTCAGCTCCTTTGAACTGCCCAGTAGTGTCTTAGCATTTCCTTCTTTGGTCAGAACAGATGGACATTCCTCACTGACCAGGGTTTATGGCTTACGTGAGGTTGATAAGTTGAATGTTGGATTTTATAAGGAAAGGGGCTGAAACTTCTGTGGTCTTGCTCCCAGAAACTTGAAGAAAGCCTGGAATTAACAGAAAAGTGGTCGCTTCAACCATACCTGATATGTTCAGGCATTTCATCAATACTTTGTGTTTTGAAAATCTGAGTTTAGAATTCCTGAAAAACAACACTACCAACCTATCATGACGCAAAGTTTGTTTGGCTCTTGGTAGGTTTTTATTTATTTAATTTTTCCAAAATAATTCAGATCCCTCAGAATTTCCAGTTAGGTATCTGTGCCTATCTCTATTTCTGTTGCTTCTCTCTTGATTAATAAAAAAAACTTAAGAATGTAGAGTAAAAAATAGTTCATATCCCATTCTTGTTCAATTTTAAATAATCTTACTGTAGCAAGTCCTGAGGGAAAGCCTATCTTCTTTCCAGAACAGCTAGAGAGAAAGAGTAATTGTCATTCATCAAATACTTTCTATACTAAGAATCACACATGTGTGGTGATTTTACTCTTAAAACATTCCTCTGAAGATGATATTAAGACCCATTTTACAGATGAGATGAATGAGGCTCAGTGGGGTGACCTGACCTCCCAAAGAAGTCTGGGAGGTGGAGAGAGGGTCAGTTAATCTGGGATCCTACTGCAAAGCGCAGGCTCTGACCTTGATGCAAACTTGGCCTGCCCCCAAAATGTTTTTTAGGTCTTCATTGTTGCCTCATCCCTCACGGTTCAGGTCTGCGCTAGAGGGTAAGAGAATATAAGCTTTCCTTATTGTCCTACAAACCAGAGAGACCCATGAAAATCTTAGAGCTGAATAGAGAGAAGGAGCCTGTATAGTCTTTCAGGACCTTCTCTCTTTTTTTGGGTCTGACATTGGCATGAGGGAGCTTGGTCATCTGTAGGGCCCTTTGGGGGAGCGGGTTTTCCTTTGCTGAAAGTTCCCTTAGGGTCTCTCATCTCAGCATCACACTCCCTTTGCTCCATTTCTCCTTCTCCATCAGCTAGCTTTGAGAGCAGACAGAGTCGCTGAGCAAGACTAAACCCAAGAAGTTTGTGAAAGGTTATACCCTTGAAGCTATCCACAGTGTACACAGCACGTGCTGAAGTTTACACAGACTTCTCAGACCTCTGAATAGAGAGACTAATTGTGGGGAAGCTGCTTTTCAGCACACAGGATGGGCTGTTCTCTGTGGGTTTTACTATCAAAAGGCTTTTAAAAGTGCAGTGTAGCCATTGTTGAATATTTCACAATGAATTAAATACCATTTTTCTCCCCGCAGCTGTTCCATGTGAGTGAGCGTAGAGTGCTTTTTTTTTTTTTTTCCCCTCCTGGCAGAAGACGGCTGCTGTATAAACCTAAGCACTGGGGTAATGAGATTATTTGTGTGCGAATTCTTTAGGAAAAGCATTTCTTTATTTTAAACTCAATGATGTGATTCGGGGCTGCTGCTCTGGAGATGGGAGAGGGGGAGCCTCGGAAGAGAATGGAATTGAAATGTCTCTGAGCAGAATTGGGAGAAGGCAGAGGTGAGGGGTGAGGGGATGGGGCTTCTAAACCCCAGTGCATTTATCTGCAATTCCCTGGGTGGGGTGGCCTGCCTCTCTGAGCCCTATTGACTGGGCTGCAGAGGAGAAGGGAAATTCCATCTATCTATCTATCTTTCTTTCTTTCTTCCTTTCTTTCTTCTTTTCCTTTTTTTTTTAAGTAAACAATTAATCGCTTTTCCATCTGCCCTTTCAACATTTCTTCCTGATCTCACAAGTTTTAATGGGATTGAAGGAACATTTGGTTTGCTCTCTCCCTGTTTTTATATCAGAGAGCACTTAAAAATTTGAGAATTACAATGAAATCTACAAGGAAAACAGCTTTTCTCTAGCACTTATGGTGGTCTCTACAATTAGGATGATATTCAACCTTACTGGTGCTGTGACATCAAGTGTTGCACCAAGTGTCCATTCCTTTTCCCTTGCTTGACTTACTTTTACTCTTCAAATTTTTCACTGCCTTTCATAGAAATCGAACTTCAGGTAAGCGATGTGTTGAACTAAGTATAAAATCAATTAAGATTCAAAACTATGCAGACTTAACCCTTCATCAAGTATCATCCGAGAGTTACCAGCTGTTCTTTAGATCCACTGAAGACTAAGGGGAAAAAATGGGGGAAAAAATGGGAAAAGAGAGGTTTAGATTAGCTATGGTGAAATTTAACTCTGAAATCCATTATTAAAGGAGTTTGTGAATTGCCTACGCCCTCAAATATCCTTCAGGATATTTCAGAAGTAGGTTAAGTCATTACTTATTATCCTTCTGCTCCTATCACATGAGACACAAATTTCAAAACCTTTTAAGGGAACTTCAAGGGAATGTTTTAGAAATCTATCAAGTGGGAAAGAGCAGGTCAGATAGGAAAAGAAAGCTATTGATTTCGAGAATAATCTTTTAGTTCTGCTTTAGCGAGTGAAGCAAAAAGGGGATTCAGCTAGGCATGTCTTATGAGAACTCAACCAACAAGATTTGGGGGCAAAGGACAGATGGTTTGAAATGGCCTTCTGCATCTTTCCCATTGTTGTTGGTCCCTTACTCTTTTCACTTCCCGTATTTCCTGATAGCTGTGGCAGGTGGGCAGGTGGGCATTCATCGTTCTCCCCTCCCTTTAACTGAAGGGGAAGACCCGCTGGAAAAGCAAGAGAGAATCTGTGAGGTTTGGGTTGCTTTAAATTGCGTAACTGTTTCCCTCTTTCTGGCTGGGAATTAGTACTTCGCCATGTGCAAATGTGAGAGGGTTCTTTTTTTGGTAATAATTGTTATAAAAATAATCCACCTCTTTAAGGAAAGTTTATAAATTAAAGAATACTTTAGGGGGAAAGGGCACTTCCATTTCATCAGCTAGTGGTTAATGTTAAAGTCTACTCCATGAATATTTTCCTGTGACTAGTTCACCTGGCTATCACACATCGTCTCAAAGTTAAACCCGAGATCATCCCTTTCTCTCTTGCCTCTGTAACACTACCTAGACCGCCAATCCTGTCTTGGAGAAAGTCAAGTGATCTACCAGTCACCAGTCTAGGAAACTAGTAGTTAGTATTGACTCTCTCCTTTCTGCCTTAACCCTAGTGTTGTTGGAGGCTCTTTTTTGTTTGCAAGTGGTGGATATCTGGCTCAATTAACTTAAACTGAAGAAGGAATTTCTTGACTCACAGAACTGAAGAGTCCAGAAGAGCCAGTCTGGGGAGCCCTAGGTTAGCGATAATCTTGTCAAACCCTTTGCTCTCTTCTTCCTGGGTCTCTTTCTTCTTCCGCCTCCTTCTCTCTCTTTAGCTCATGTCTTCCTGTCTTTCCTGGAAGGGAAGTGTGATAAGAGGTCTGGTAGGGGAAGTTGGGAGGGATCTGGTAAGGGAACATGGGGGAAAGCTTTAGGGATGCAAAAGCAGCAGATGATCACCATATCCCCATAGAGTTGGGCACAAGTCCTCTCAATCTTGTGTCCTAAATATCTCTCGAATTTATAAGGATGATGATGACCACGTTGATGATGATTATTGTCAAACTCTTAGTTTAGACCCTAGTTGTATTTCCCCAATACTTGAGTACCCGAATTGTAGATTATCTCACTGTGTTGCAATCACTGATTTTTGTTTTTGCTACTTGCCTATATGTACCTCGAGGGTAGACCTTTGTCCTGGTCCTGTTCCTAGTACCTGGCAGAGTACCTGGATTGTCACAGGCATTCAATTGATGTTATTGGATAAACAAGACAGGGCTATGAGATTCATCTGTCAGGATGATTATGATAACTTCCCAGGATTTTAAAATCAGTTAATCAGTTAAGAAGTTATTCAATTAAAACAAAACAAAACAAAACACACACCTTAAACTCTTCAGAACAAAATCCAAAGATTGTTCCAGAAGGTTCTTTGTTTTCAGTTTCTCTCTCTTTAAGCCAAGGGAATGTACCATTTATTTCCATATTCCCTGTGTTTAGCCCAGTACTTGCTATAGAGCAAAGGACGTGATAAATATTTGTATCCTGGTTGTCCAAGCATCACAGCTACTGGTGGGGTGCTTGGTACCTTGGTCCTCAACTGGGCCAGAGGTAATTCAAGGTTTTTGATTGGTTTAGGGTCTTGGTTAGAGTAGAACACTTTTATTCTGCCTGTCATCAATCAACATCAATCAACACAAGTTCCTTTTATTCTGCATGAGGCATTGGGCATACAAAGTAGGATGGCACGGTCATCCTCAAGGAGCATCAACATAAGCTGAATGGGAAGCTAAGACTGACATACCCACACTGGGCAGCCAGGTGAGCATCAGGAGAGTGGGAATTTTAAGAATATTCCCACTGCACACCAGAGTAAGGAGAGACCAAGGCAAACAGTTTCCTCTCTGGCCTCTTTGCAAATCACGTGAAAATGAAGATACTGAGTGTTTGCCTCGAGGAGCACTCATCTGTCCAAACTTGGTCAGCAGAAAGAGGATGGGGAGTTTGATTTGAAAGGGGGTTGTCTCACTTATGTTTAGAATAGCGGTCACTCTTGCTTTGCTTTATGTATCCTCATTCACTGTTATTCTTTCCTTCTTCACCCTGTGTTGATTTTCACCTCCCTGGCCCTCATCTGTCCCCTCCTGGGCCTTCCTGACTGCCTTCAGAGATGAGTTCAGACTCTGCTTGGGCCTCCCAACCTGAAGGAAATGTTCCATTCATTAGGTCTGCTGCTCCTCACTTCATTAGCATTCCTGATGTTTATAAAGCCAGGAGATATTATTTTTAGGTTCCATTTGGAGTTTCCCTGGGCAGGCTCTTCTCGGAGCCACTTAGGAAGTTTAGAAAAGAAGGTCATGGAAATGTTAGATGTTTTTCCACTGAACTTTGGTTAAGCAAATGGTCTTGAGATGATGTTCATAGACTCCACTGGGCAGGCTTTACTGAATGATAGGAAATTCTTTCTCTCCCTTTTATTTGTCTTGACTTCACCTCTGGAAAAGCAGAGGGTTTTTTGTTTTTTGTTTTTGTTTTTGTTTTTTTTTTTAGACAGTGTTGAGATGAACTTTATTGAGAAATAATTCACATACTATAAATTTGACCATTTAAAGTATACAATTTAAGGGTTTTAAATATATTCACAATATTGAGAAATAATTCACATACCATAAATTTGACCATTTAAAGTGTACAATTTAAGGGTTTTTAATATATTCACAATATTGTACAAATAGCACATAATTTAATTCTAGAATGTTTCTGTTTCTCCTAAAGGAAATTCCATACCTGTTAGCAGTCACCTCCCTCATCCATCCTACTCCTATACACTAGTAACTACCAGTCTAATTTTTGTCTATAAATTTGCCCCTTTTGGCCTTCTCTTGTAAATACAGTCTTACAATATGTGGTCTTTCATGACTGGCTTCTTTGGCATTTTCAAAGGTTATCCATGTTGTACCATTTATTAATATTTCGTTCTTGTTTGTCACCAAATAATATTCCTTTATATGGTTATGTTACATTTTATTTACCCATCATTTGACAGACAATTGAACTGTATTCACTTTATGTGTGGGATATGTAATGTTGCTATGAACATTCACATAAAAGTTTTTGTGTGAAACTATGTTTTCATTCCTCGTGGCTTTATACCTAGGAGTGGAAATGCCGGGTTATAGGGTAACACTTCTGGAACTAACAGACTGTTATCCAAAGTATCAGCACCATTTTACATTCTTGCCAACAATGTACAAGGGTGACAATTTCTACACATCCTCCACCAATATCTGATAACTTTCATGGTGACCTTGAAATAGTATTTCATTCTGGTTTTGATTTGATTTTTCGTAATGACTAATGATCTTGAGCCCCTTTTCACTTGTTGATTGGCGATTTGTATTTGGGGAAATGTCTGTTTAAATCTTTGCCCATTTCTTTTCAGTTGGGTTATCTTTTTACTACTGAGTTATAAGAGTTCTTTATACAGTCTGAGTATAAGTTCCTAATCAGATATATACTTTGCAAATATTTTCTCCCTTAATATAGGTTGTCTTTTTACTTTTTTGATGTTTTGGTTTGTGGCACCAGTGTTTTTCATTATGGTAGCCTGATTTATCTATTTTTTCTTTGGTTTTTCATGCTCTTGGTGTCACAGCAGAGAAGCCATCGACTAATCCTGGTTATGAAGATTTACTCTTACATTTTCTTTTAAGAGTTTTATGACTTTAATTATTACATTTAGATCTATGATCCATTTTGGGTTAGTTTTTGTGCATAGTGTGAGGTAAGAGGTCCAATTTCTTTCTCTGGCATATGTATAGCTCATTATCCCAGCACTATTTGTAAAAAGATTTTTCTTATCCTGGGGTGCCAGGCTGGCTCAGTCAGTAGAGTATGTAGCTCTTGATCTCAGGGTCAAGAGTATGAGGCCCACATGGGAAGACCAGAGTTTACTTAAGTAAAAATTTTTCTTATCCTATTGTCTTGGTACTCTTGTAAACACATATTTTTAAATATGTAGGCCACCTATTTATTTCTTATCTATAACATAGGTATTCATTTGCATCAAGTGATTCTTCAACATTGCTCACTGTGATGAGTATTTTTCGATGGATAGTGAATTTAGCGAGTTGAGGGTGCTTGAGTTCCAATTCTGGTTTCGAATGTGATTTTTAAAAATTTTAACCTGAAAAGAAATTGTCATTTATTGTTTATTTTGAGCCAGATACTGTTTAATATTTTACATATATTATCTTATTTAAATCTTGCCAAAAAATCTGAAGAGTTCATTTTATAGGGGTGCAAGCTGAGTTTTATATAGTTGAAGTAACTTGCTAAAAGTTGCATTGTTCTTAAGTTACACACCCCAATTCTGAGCTCAGGTTAGCCTGACTCTGTAGCCTGATATTAAACTCTGTGCTGAGCTTTGCACAGGATCTATGAAATAACAGTTATGAGGAAAAGGCTGCAGAAAGCGACCACTCTATGTGCAATTAGTGAAGAATGCAAAATCTAAAAATCTAGTTATGCTAAATAGTTATCAATTTCCTCATCTCTAAAGTGGAACATAACACTTTCCCCTTACCTCTTGTATCACGATGAAACCAAAACAAACAGTATTTTATTTTTTTATTTCTATTTATTTATTTTAAAGATTTTTATTTTATTTATTTGACAGACAGAGATCACAAGTAAGCAGAAAGGCAGACAGAAAGAGAGGAAGGGAAGCAGGCTCCCTCTGAGCAGGGAGCCTGATGTGGGGCTCAATCCCAGGATCCTGGGATCATGAACTGAGCAGAAGGCAGAGGCTTTAACCCACTGAACCACCCAGGTGCCCCCAGTATTTTATTTTTAAGTTACTTCAGTGTGTTTCTTTCTATCTTTCTTGGTGTATTGTTTTTAAGTCTTAGGAATGTTAAAAGGAATCAATAAAGCAAAGGATTAATAAATAAATAAATAAATCTCCCAGAATTTCTTTAACTCCAAAAAAAAAAAAAAAAATCAGCAGACTTCTCTAAGGAAAAGTTTATTAATTCATTTTGTGACTTAATTGTATAAATCCCATTTAATGCATGTTTGTTTCTCTAAGATATTGATTTTTCTCTTCTTATTTTTTTGGTCTTATTTTTGATAGATTTCAAAAAATGAAAAAGCCACTAACTGTTGTCTGGCAAATACTCTGAATCTATAGAGTTTTAGATAAATAGGACTTTTAATAAAATTAGCATATTCGATTTGGGCATCTTGAAGGAATCACCACTGTGAATCTAAGGGAAGTGGAACTCCCTCTTAGAGTAGAGATGTCGATAAGTTATTATATCTGCGATTGAGCCCCCAAGTTCTCTTCCCTTCCCTCTTTTCTCTGTCTCTTCTTTCAGGTGCTCTCTTGGCCCTTGGTGAAGAAGGGGGTATGTGACTTTCGAAAAATGGAACATTTCCCAGAATGTATTGTTCATGCCTTTGTAATGTAGGTCCTACTTGTCTTGAAGTCACTATTGGGACATGTTATTATAAAATCCCAGTTTACATATATAAATAGAAAAAAGACAATTTAGAAATATGTGTTTTATGACCAGCTGTTGTTACTTCTAATGCTTCCCAACGTTTTCTGGCTGCAGCTGTGAGGGAGATGTGTAGCAGACATTGAATGTTCTGAGCCCAGAGCTTACTCCATGTCAGTTTCCCTTGCCTCTTAGTTCCCATGGGAAGGGAGCTGAGTTCTTCCTCCCCTCTCCCTTAATCCTGACCCTGATTTCATCTTCCTCTGGTTCATCCTTGAGCTCAACCAGATGCATCACTTGGGACCCTACTCAATCCACCTCCCAATGATGGCTCCACTTATTTCTATTCTGAGTGAAGTTGGGTGGGAATTAATGCATTGATAATTTCTTCTCCACCACACCATGCCTTCCCTCCTTTTCCCCCTCACCCTTTCTTGGTGGGAAAATAAGAACTCAGATGGTTTATGGTACATAAGTGAGGAAAGGTCTAAGAAGAAGTCAACAAAGGAAGACAAAAGACTTGGTGGCAAAAACCACACTTAAAGAATTCCAAGTGGTAGGTGAGAGAGATGTGGGACATAAGAATAATTTGCAAAAACTGAGCAAATGTGTGTCTTCAGTATTTTGCATAGCTCTTATGCATCAGAGTTGAGCAAAAACAGTGGAGAATTTCTCCATCTTGGACAGACACTGGCATGCTGAGGGCTGGGATGCACGCCTTCCTCCTAGACATATCTCTGAGGTGCTGGGACATGACGTCGATGGCAGTGCTTTGTGACCTTCCAGATCAGGCAAGGGACAGTACTGCTGTTCCTTCAATCAGAGGAAAGGAGCCATGTTTACTCACATTCAGTTGTGAGGCTTGACACATAAAGAATTTAAAATGACCCAAACCCTTGTGAAGGTAGCAACATGGGTGGTGCCTGATGGCTCTCCTAAGGGATCCCATTTGCAGAGTTATGTGGCCAGCTTACTCTGATGTCACTGCTTAATTAACCTGCCAACTGGAATGTATTGACATGAACTATCAACATGGCTGCAATATACCATCAATTCCAAACTCTTCCTCCTCCTAAAGAGAAGGTTCTTTTGTGTCTTGCTTTTTCTATTTTATGGCTTTTAATATTGCTGAAAACCTCAGTTGGATTTAGAAAGCAGTTATATCTCTCCCACATAAAATATGCTATTGTCTAGGACCTTAAAAATATTGTGTTTACCCAGTGTACTTAATTCTTGTACTCAGTATCTCCATGACAGTATTCACATTTACAAAACCTAGTTCTTATCTTTTGTTCCTACTCTTTGCTTAAAATGCATTGATTATATGCATCTGATATTTCTCTTTGATTAATGTGGTGGCATTCACACTTATATTTATTTCCAATCATTCTTCCCTTGCTACCATGTTTTCTATTTATCTTTGCTTTAATAGTTTATTTCTGCCATGTAGTTTATTTGATCTGGCCTTGATAAATTAACAGGTGTGATTTTTACACGCTCAACGCTCAATGGCTGCTTTGTATTCATACCAAACTGTATCTTGAGGCGTCAGATCTATATCGAAATGTAGATCTATTTATCTTAATTTATTATCCTATTTTTACATATCTTAGAGGTCTAGGATGGGTCTTCCTTAAGGCAAGATCTGAGAATGGAGGCACATTGTAGTAAAGTCAAGTAATAAAGAGCTTGGCTCCATAGCTCAGGGGTTAGAACACTGGTCTTGTAATAAAGAGCTTATTGCCAGCCAGAATCTAATTTTACAGCTTTCAATCCATTATGATCATTATAAAGTGGGCATTCCACTTTAGCAAGTAGGAAGTTGGCCAGAACAAAGTCACTGCCAAGTGAATGACAGTGTTTTCTCCCTCAGTTTCAGGTTTGAGGTTATAACTCTTTTGCTGAAATGGTTATCTCTTGCTGCTGGAGGACCATGGAATCTTCCTCTGTGTCTGTCTTTATGCCTTGATTTCTCTCTCTATGGAAGGTGCCCTCAAATGTTGGAAAAACATTTTTTTTAGAAGTTGGGATTGTGATGGAAAAATAACAAAGAAAGAACCAACCCAAATTTATCATGCTTAGATGTGACTTTATAGACAAATCATCAGACAATGAGTTTTGTGAGGTTTTATGTTTGTTTGTTTATATATTTATTTTTTTAAAAAAATTTTAAGTAAGCTTTATACCCAACGTGGGACTCGAATCCACAACCCCAAGATCAAGAGTCAAACTATTCAACTGACTGAGCCAGCCAGGCCCCCAAGGCTTTATGTTTTAAAGATAGTAATCTTTTCGTGACTTTGGCTATTTATAAATGTTTGGGGATTTGGCAGAGTTCAAAATCTCTTGCCACATGTTTTAATTCTTTCTTTCTTTTTCTCTCTGTTCCTTCCTTCCTTCCTTCCTTCCTCCCTTCCTTCCTTCCTTCCTTCCCCGACCCCTTCCATTCATCTGTCCTTTTGCTAATTTGGAGTTCTATGAGTATTTCTTGGGAAACTTAAATGTATATGGGCTAACTTTGTTATTTAGTTACCCATTCATCAGTATCAGACATTCAAGAAGATTGGTGAATCTTTTTAAAAACACTTGGAAAGGAAGATTTATATGGTCCAGTGACTCAATGAGCTAGAGATCTCAAAGACTAGAGTTTGTTTGAAAAGTTAAGCTCTAGAACTATTAAGCAGATTTAGAAAATGGCTGGCCTGCTCTCTTTCCATTCTATTATTAAAAAAAAAAAATGTATCCGAGAAGTATGTGCATCAGTATGCATGTGTATGAGATCTGACAATTTCTTTTTTTTTTTTACGACTTTATTCATTTGAGAGAAGTGTGTGCATGATTGCAGGGGAGGGGCAGAGAGAGAGGGAAAGATTGACTCTCAAGCACACTGTGCACAGAGCATGCAGCCCAATGTGGGACTCGAACTCACCACCCTGAGATCTTGACCTGGCCCGAAACTGTGAGGGAGATGCTCAAATGACTGAGCCATCCAGGCGCCCCCAGATCGGACAATTTCAGAGGGATGGAGAACCACATCCTGAGATAACAGTACCTTTTCCAAGCACCCAGGGCCATGTGGAGTGAAGCTGGGAGCAGGCCTGAGGCTACCACATCTGATCACATTTCATATCAGACGCTAGTTTTATTCACGCATCTATTTATTCATTATTTCTTTCATTCATTTTTTTTTTCAGTTATTTGTTCTTTTAACATTTATTAAGCATTTACTATGTCACCAAGTCCAAGTCACTGTATCTTAAGCTGGAAATTACCACTTGAATTGAATATGGTTCCTGCCCTTGAAGGGCTGAGGTGTGTGATCAGTAGTAGTGTTGGAAATGCTCAGTCAAGGAAGCCTGTAGGTCCTGCCTGGGAGGCAGTTTGTTCTGAGAGAGCAGAGGTGGAAGTGCCGGATTTTATCCAGGAAGGCCCAGGAGACCTTCATGGTGTGGGGATGGAGGGGGGAGTGAGCGAGTGGAAAGAGTGGGTAGGGGGGTGGGAGAGTTGCGTTTGCTGCTTTGTCCTGACAGATGAGTGGGGCAGGGGGACGAGGGCTTCCTGGAGAGGGCAAGGCCCGTAGAAGTGCACAGAAGGATGAGGCACTGGGGTGTGTTCCAGGGATCTGCACAAGGAGGGTCCCCTGGAGTGCAGAATGTCCCTCTTCCAGAGAGAAGGTGAAGCATGGCTGGAAGGCAGGAAGGCGGGCAGGGGCCAGTTTTGGTCTTTTCGGCTGTGGTTGGGTTTTATCTGCTTAGCAGGCTTTGAAGGAATTCATTATTCATTATTATTAAGATCAAAATTCATTATTTCTACTTCATGTTTACAACATTTGGGTTGAACTCTTGTCTCCACTTTCCTATAGCGTACCTTTCCAAGCGCTCCTGCGTCATTGGTCATCCCCATCTGAGGACTTGGGTGATGGGGACGGGGCTGTGGCCCCTGTGGTTGGCATGACGGTGACTTCCCCAGGTTCTTCAACTTCTGTTGCAAGTCCTTCATACATTCTACACTCCGGGGCTAGTGACCGTGCCTTCAGGCTGATGTGGGTGCATTCCCGCCAAAGCTTTCTGGGACAGAAATTTCTCCCTCCCATGTTGCTTATTATTATTTTTTAAAATAATGCTAAATAATAGTAACAGATAATAATAATAGAAGGTCATAATAAATTGTATCTATTCTTTGAAGGTGGAGGTGACTAAAGTCTAAGCTAATGGAAGAATACGGAGCATGAGCAAACTCAACGATATTGATAAGATGGCTTTTCAAAGGGGGAGCTAATGCTGGCCTGTCTATATCTCTAGGCGCCTCGCAGAGAGGTCTTGGACAGAGGAAAGCTAATCAGGAGACCTGCATGGGGAGAGAGGCGTGTTATTTAATTAGCTTTACAATGGGCTGACTTGAAGGCACGTGGTGGCTTTAATAGAGGGAGATAGATGTCCTTTTTTACAGGGCTAATTGTTGGGGAAAAGCAAGGTCTTTGTTCAGACCCAGCATGAGGGCTCTGATCTCTTTGAGCCTAGGGCTGCCCCTGCTTATAATTTTAGACCGAGCTATTCAAGGCTGCTCTGTAGAGAAAAGAAGAACAAGAACTGTATTGTGTATGCAGGATCAGTGCCCAAACCTCCCCAAAGTCACTAGGAAAAAAAAAAAGAACGAGAGGACCCAGCCATGTGCATTTTGGAGTATTTCCCCATCATTTGTTTGCCACGGTTGTTGGAAAGGGCAAAGCTACACTTTAATCAACTTGGAGTGGGGGGGGGGGTGGCTTAACCAAACACCCCCAGAAAACCAGTTAAGTCCACTTTCCCCAATGATGTGGCATTAATCTTGCCAAAATGGAGCAGGCAACGACTGAGGAGACTATGTGTGTTCTAATATACCAGCCTGGGTGGCCAGGTGCCAGGCACTGGTGGTGCCAGAATACAAATTATGCAGCCGGTGCCCCCGAAATACGAAAACCTGGGTACTCTTGGGCAACACAGAGCAATGAGGGCTCTGACTGGCGGCAGAAGGGGCGACATGAATTACCTCTCCTTGGGCTCTTTTGGGCCACTGGTCAGCAGGGGTTGTTGATGCCAGCAAGTAAAACACTTCAAGTCCGAGCTTGAAGGAGTGCTACATGGGTCCAGAATTTTGTAACTAAAATGCATGAGTATGGCGCGATAGAAGGTTTGAAGTTCAGGGTTGCAGCCCAAGTTGTTAGAAAACTCTAGCTGTCAGAAAAGGAGACAGATAGCCTAGAGAAATGTAAGATGGGAAAACACAAGACAAGACTTCTGTAGAGTGAATATGGTGGGGTACTGCCCAATGGGGGCTGGCTGGAGGAATGCCTCCGACAGCATGGTACAGGGTATGTATTACATAGTACGTGAGATCCTCCTGGGTCACGGACCAGCTTGAAAGCAAGATGGTACAAGCCAAGTTTTTATTTTGCTCAGGCGGTACAGAATCATGGAATGAGTCTGAGACCTGCAGCCCAGAGTGGGGACAGTCCAATATTGGAAGAGGCCCAAGGGTGATTATTTTCTTTTTTGCTGCTAATGTGTAATGTAGCTGTGAACATACGATTAGAACTTCTGACCCCTATGTCATGTCTCTCTAACAGGAACCAATCCCCTTTCATCCAAGAGGATGGTGTGCTTTGCAAATTTAGACCTAAAATTATCTTTATTATTAATAATAATGTTATGGATTTAATGGCACACACCAAGACAGGGGGTCACCATATCCTAATCCCACTGTGGGAACATTGCACACCACAACTTGGATTAACTTCTTTGAAAATTTTATGCTCACCAAATCCAAAGTCACAATTCTGATTTTTCTAGCGAATGAGAGGAGCAAAGTGTTGTCGAGGGCTCATTCTGGGTCAGGCACGGGGCACAGTACCTGGCACACGTTCATCCCATCTTTGGTGCCACTCTTTGAGCTGGGCATGGTGATCGCCTCCATTCTAGAGATGAAGAATGAGGCTTTCTGACGCCAAAGGACTGACAGCTGGAGGGGGGCCACGCTGAAACTCAACCTTCTGTCTGTCTACTGCCAAGCCTGTGCTCTTAACTACTCTATAGCATTGCCTCCTCAGTTGTTTTTAAGCTTAAGCACGTTCTATGAAGTTAAGACACCAAAGCTCGAGAGTCGATTTGATGAGCAACTGCCTGTCCTCCCCTGGGCTATTTGGAAGCAGGAATACTTATTTGGAAGCAGGAACACTTATTTGGAAGCAGGAACACTTATTTGGAATTGTCTCTTTACCTCTACACCTCAGCCCAATTCAATTCAGTTAAAAAAAAAAAAAAAAAAAAAGTACTCTCCATGACAGAAAACGTTAGCTCATTGAAACTGAAGAATCCATGTGGATGCTGGGCCTCTCCCAGATCTGGGAATCGTTGTTGCCAGCCATCTGGCTCTCTCAATGCCGTGGAATTCCCTGAAAGAAAAGTCCATAATCTTTTTGATTTTTGACAATTCTCAACATTATTTAGAATTTTTAATTCCTGGAAAGGGATCTCTCCTGGGAATGTGCCACCAGAGAGCTGACTGCTGTTTATTCTTTCTCTCACAGTCTGTTGCCAGCTCCCCACCCAGCTGCACCTCCCCCGCCCCCTCCTCAGCAGGTCCCTAGTGGCCCTTCCCACCCAAGGCCTTTTTGTGATGAAGTCTTTCAAGATGGTTTCCCAGTCTGGGGAAAACACATGTTTCTGATCAGTCTGATGAAATACATTTCCATTAAGAATTAACTTCTCTATTTTCTACTTTCTTCGTGCCCACATTACCTATCATTACCTATCATTTCAAGCCCTGAACGCTTGAAAGTGCTTCACAGGCCTGACTGATTAAATGGTGCCTTCTTGCACGTCACACGTGTCGGATTTGCTGCTCTCCTCTTCACTGACTCCGAGGAAGAAAGGTTTTTATTGTATAGAAGCCAATCCAGATAGATGAAATGTGAGCTGGGGTCTGCTCCGCCTCATGCGTCATTGCCAGGACCATCCACTCCATCCTGACTCTTTCCCAAGAGGTGATGTAAGATGCAAAGCGAGCACAGCTGGCTCCTTGCAAGTGAAAGAAGGCTTCATCTCTCCGCCCTTCAAGAGCAGAGCATTACATGTGAGCTGCAATCCCAGAGAAGTTGACATATCCCTTCTTGAGGCTGTTTTTCAACTGTCAACTTTCCATCAGTAGTATATTGGGTACTTAGTCAATTCCAAAAATGAGTAATTACCCTGGACACCCTAGAGTTCTTTTTATGGATTTGTGCTCCTGAATGGTTATGAAACTTGGATTTTGTGCACATTTTTTAGGGCAGTTCATGTGCAAAGAGGGGGTCTGAAACAGCAAGGGAATTTAAAAAGCCCTCCATATTACATGATTTAGCAGGGGCCAAAGGTAGTATTCTTACGAATTCCTTACGACCCAATGATGTTCAATGAAGGATGCTTAATCTGAGACAGGAATATGTTCCTGAGTAAGATGTTTGTAGATGACCCACAGAGTGTTATAGTTATTGGCTAGGAGGATGTTCTTGGTGTAACCTACTGAATTTTTTCTTGGGCCTCTTCTCATATAATAGGCCCTAGAAAAAAAAGGACCTAGATCTTCCAGTTGAGGTGATATAAAATAATGTGTGTTCATGATCCTTATAGCTTGGTGGTAAAGGTGGACCCTGACCAAACCCGTTATTTCCTTGGTTTCTATGGTTTAAGATCAGCTGATTTTCTGTTGCAACACTTCCATTATCCAGTAGTAGATATAACCATGTACAGGAACAGTGGTCTGCCACAGTCCAGCCAGCAGGAGGGGTTAGGCTTTCTTTAGGGTGTTGTGTGTGTGTGTGTGTGTGTGTGTGTGTGTGTGTCTGTTAAGTGCTAGTCGGTCAGTTAGTTCCCTCTGTCCTCCCTGTTTTCACTCCCTCTCTGCTCTTATTCTCTTACTCTGGGGGATGCCTACAGCATGGCCCATACTTCCAGGAACCTGACCAGTTAAAGCAAATTTGACAAGGTAAAGGGGATTTGTAACAGGTACTGGCCTCCCTGTAAGCATCTGACTGTCTATACTTTCACACAAAGGTGGAGATAATGGGTCCATGCATTTTCTGGACTCTTACAAATAAGGGATATAATAACGGTTGGGCATCTTACCTTCACGATAATCAGTGAAATAGAAGATTCAACTTAAAGTTCAGAAAGCGCTGAAGACTGCCTCTGAGCTGCAGAGTGAGATTACGGACAATATGTTGCATAAAGTTCAGACTGACAACAAAGCCACTAGTTGGCTTTGTGGTAAGCCAGATGCCATTTTTCACACCTATACTGAATATGCTCAGATGAAAAATAAAATGAATATGTTGACCTTAAGCAATATTTTCCTTTAAAGGAGATCGGAGAGGACAGGAGCACAATAAAATTTCATAAAGACATTTTCAGTTGGAAAAGCATCACATGGCTGGGTCTTTATTCTTGAACTTTCGGCAACTTTGAGTCGTACATTAGACAAAACTAAAGAAACAAAGAAAGAAACAAATAAGTAAATTAGATGGAAGACAGATATCTGAGTTAAAGATCCATATTTGAAATGTTAGGAAGTTAATTTGTTCATTAATTCAATCATTGGCGGAGTTTATTAAGCTCCTGCCCTCTTGAGCTGGGCCCTGGAGGTTGTGATGGCTGAGACCCGTTGCTGCCTTTAGGGAGCATTGGAGGGAGACATGACCATTCAAATGTTCACTAGGTGAGCACAAGAGGAGAACATTGTGGGGGTGGGGTGGGAGATTCTTTACATACACCACTTCCACGTAGGGGAAAGTCTGTGTTCGAGGTCGATTTCCAGCTTGGCCTTCCCTTTGCATCTTCTGTAGATCCTTTCCCCTCCCTTCCCCTCACCATCCTGTGCAACTCTTCCAGCTAGAGAACCTCCTATTGATTTGATTTATTGTCCTTCCATAGCAGATGACTATGCAGGACCATGAAATGGGCTCTGTGACCATACTGGATGCATTATCAGGCTTTAATTTAATTTTGAGATCTTAGGGATCCCCATATGTCGAGGACATAGAACTGCTGGGACTATACTTCCTCATGCTTGCCCCTGACCCCATATTGTCCTTCCTTTGTTCTCCGAGAAGTTCCCTTCCTAGTCCTTCCTCCTGTACCATTGTCCTTTTCCCCTGTCAGGACAATTTCTTCTTCTGGTGCTATCAGCTCCCTCTGCCTTCCTTCCAGCATCAGGAACAGGCTGGAGAAATTCCCTACCCTATCTCTGTTCCTTCATCTCTGGGGGTGGTAAATGCTAGTCTTTTGGGGCAATTGCCTTGGCATTTTAAAATGAAAGGGGGAGGAAAAGGGGTAAGAGTCCACAATGAAATTATCTTAATTTAAGATTCAGACCACAACTGCAGAGAACATCTGTTTTGAAGTCTGCTGTTGTCTTTGTAACCCAAGAGAAAAGCAGGGTAAGATCAGAGGAAGGCCTTAGCCTTCCACCAGAAGAAACCACCTGCAGCCTGGGGAGGGGGCCAGGATTCTGTACTCCTGGGGTATGGAGCTCCTTGCTAAGACCCTCCTTCTCTGCTTCTGCAGGTCATTAAAGAACACTGGTTCTCCTTTTACCTGTACTAAGGCTATCATCCCTCTACCTCCTCAAGAGGCCAATTTAGGACAATTTAAATTGGAATCCAAATTACACGGTCCCTGAAGGCTCATAGGGTAGCCTGCATTCTGCATTATCCAGGCCCAGGAGGGCGCAACAATCCCAGGATATGGGCTCAGTGTGGGTGTGGAGGAAACCTCGGAACCCTGCAGGCTTGATAGGCAGCTCCTGACTTCTTTCTGGGGGAGCAGAGCCCGATCTGCTGCTGGAGTAATACGTGATGTCTAAACTCGTGGATTTTATAGTGTCGCTTGGTCTGTGCATTAGGCCAACCCATCCCACATTGTTGGGGCTGCAGATGCAGCTGAATGGTTCCTAATTACAGTCTAAAGAAACTGCAGACAGCCATAGAGCCAACCCAGACCCTTTCTCTCCCCACAGTCCATGCCAAGCTGGCTCCCACGGGGAATGCTGGTATGGTTATTCTGCACTGCATTTGCCCAAAGACAACACATCGGGTGCAAAGAACACTGTCAGATTTCTAGAAATTGAGGCCGATCATCTATCCGTTTCTGTGTACACTGGGTCCTGCTTTGTGTCTCGAGAGTGTCCAGTAACAGACCATACCGAATGGTGTGGCTTCCCCCAATGTGGTATCAATAGATCCAAGGAGATGGCCACGGACGGAACTACAGTCTAGGGGATACTGTTGTAGGACTGACATTGACTTTTTCAGGCTGTGTGGCTCTGGGCTGAATGACCTACTCTCTCAAACTCATTTTTTCCCTCTGGCGAGCAGGAGGGCTGGACTTGGAAATCTCTAAGAGACTCCAGCTAGCTCCATCATGGGACAAAGCCAAGCCCTGGACAAGAGCTCCACCGGGTACCATCCACAGGCTCTTCCTTCTGAATCTGAACTACGGGTTTTCCATGACTTAAAACACATACAGATCTACAGTGTTCTCTTCTAATCAGGTGGTGCTGGGATTTCTCAAAGGAGGCCAAAGCTGGGCAGGTTCCCAAATCAGGAACTGAGTGAGATAGGGGTCTGGAGAGATTTTTAAATTAAACAAGATCATTCTCCCTATCTCTCCCTGAAGACGGTTCAGGTAAACAGAGGATCCAAGTTACTCTGAGAAGGTCCTAGAGATGGAACAGGATTTCTTGACTACTCTACCTCATCCTGGATTTTAATAGCAGGAACAATGATTTAGTTTTAACCGAGCACGTTTTCTGACCTGGACACTGTGCTAAGTGCTTTGCATGCATTATCCCATTTACTTTTCCAAATGACCTTAAAAGGGGGGGTGCTATTATTGTCTCTGCCGTGAGTGTGGAGGAGCTGAGGTTTTAGGGTAAGTGACTTCAGAGCAAGAATTCAGCCAGTAGAGCTAGAGTTTGAACCGGAGTCCAACACCAGAGCCCGCACTGCTCACTCTCATCTTTGTCTGATTGTGGAAGCTTTCCCGGGGCCAAGCTGCCCCCAAGTCCTCCCTCACCCTGCCCCCCCCCCCACTTCCCCCTAACTATGGCTCTTCTTGTGGCCCATTGTTTATTGTACCTTCTAAACAATAGCTAATGAGTGTGTATTACATGGTCGGGAGAGCCAGGGGTGATTTTATTCCCTGAAACAGAGATGAGGTTGTCACACACAAAGGTTAAGTGGCTCTGCTGAGGTCACAGAGCCAGCCCACAGCCCAACAGCTCGGAGCCTGCCACTTGGGTTCTGAAGCTGACCCTCAGGCTTTCTGGCATCAGAGTTTAATTAAGAGAGTTATTTCCATTTTCCTTTCGATCTCCAATTTGCCATTTTATTGCTGCTTGATAATGGTAGATATCGAAGCCCCAGGCTGTTTTCTGCCCCACTGTGTTTTTTTAATAACTCAACTTATCACGGAGAAACCACTTGCTTTAGAGAGAAGCTTCAGAGGCCTGTTTCTAGGTCCCTGTGTGTGACGGGGACTGTTGCCTTTTCTCAGAGAAAAAACAACCACAAACGCAACTCAGACAGGTTGTTAATGGAGGACTTTTTTTTTTTTTTTTTTTAATCTTATATTTAAACCAGTAAATCAACATCTGTGAGTCATAAACTTGTTCTGGATCAGCCGTTAGTGGTCGGAGTGTTTTTGCACCTACCTCCAATACAGCATATTTTAGCTCAAAACTCAGAGGTTCTTTGGTTTGGTGAAGTTTAAGATTCAAGAAAGAGACAAAAAACTTCTGGCACACTTGTGGAGAGGGACAGTCTGTCTTCCATGACTGTTTGAAACTTAGTGTATTTTTCTGTTTCTTTTTTAATTGAGGCTAGTGTGGAGTCGAGGGGCGGAGTAGGAAAGAGAAAGTTTGTGTTTTGGACATCTATGCGTGTGAGGGGATTCTAATAAAGAATGTGACTAGTTCCTTGATATCATTAATGTCTAACCTCACATCCGGGTCACCCAACTCTTGAAACCCTGTTTTGATAATCATTAACATGATTTTCCTCTTTTAGGGAGTTTTAGCACTTGCTGGGTGTAATTCCCTAGGTCTTAGGAATGTTTAAAAATACAATTCTGTTTTCTCCCAATTGCAGGAGGAGCAAACTGTTGCATTACAAAAATAAGCGAGGAAGTATTTCCTTGGTTGATTTTTCTCAAGTGCCTAACAAGTTGAAACCACTTGCCTAAGTAGCTGGAAGGCAAGGCCCAGCTGCTCTTGTTTTGCTGGTGGGGAAACTGAAGCACAAGTGAATCCAAGTGGACATGAATGCTGGGGAATAGGAGTTCTGCTCTGCCATGGAGGACAAAGGAACGACCTAGGGGTGGACTGGTTGACATGGTTTAGTTCCTCTTCACAAGCCATAGCAGAAACAACTCACTTAAACCTTTGCCTTATAGAAAACTGGTGGCAAGGTAGATGCCCCTGGTAACCAGGAAGTTGATAGTTCATTACTGAATACATATTTCCTGAGTGTCTGCAATGTGTCAGGCACTGGGCTAGAGATTGCTTTTTAGGCTCTGGTAAGAGAGAAATGCCTTCTAAAGTCCGTAGAAGATTTACAAGAATCTATTCCTGTTGCAAAGGGAATGAAAATTTCATTTATCAGTGTTGATTTGATACTTGTAGGCCTGATTCGATTATTAATATCCCACATTTGTGAACATATTTTAATTTGTTTACATCAGTGCTCTTTGTCCCAAGCAAAGTTTCAGTTAGATCTGAAGTTAGATGCATGATTTGTGATAACTTCACTGTTCACAATCAGCCTCAAGTACAAGGAGATTTCCTGGGGGTCTTTGGTGGTCCCTGGCTATCTCCCCCACCTTCCGGTCTTACATAATCCCCTTCCTTGATTTGGACCTTCACATATTTTGAGCTTCTGTGCTGCAAGACTGGGCTACAAAGGGTGATGGATAGTTAGGTGAGATATCATTGTTGCAAAACCAAAGGAATAAGTTTCCCCACTGCTGGCTTGGAGTGGAAAGTGTTTCTGGTTGGATTCTGGAGGGTTCTTTTAGTGTCTGATGGTGGAGGGTGTTGGCAGCAGGGTTCAGGCTGGTCTGGGGGAGAAAGCTGAGGAAGATTAAGGGGAAGAGAAAAAAGACTGGCTCTGAGGCAGCTTCGTTTGCAAGTAGAAAAGTAAGTACTTACACTTGGATTAAAAAAAAAAACAGCATTTTCTTAACACAACATCAATAAAACAAGATTCCCCCAAAGCAGCTCTCGATTTGCTCAGTTCTTTTGCTGATGTATTCAGAGGAGGCAAAGCACAGGATGGATTCAAGATCCTTTCCTCTGCGGCTCCTTCGGACGTGTAAATATCCAGTTCATCCTTCCATCCCTTTCTCCCGGCTTTTCCCAGGATCAGAAGTGTCTGTTCTTGTCATCTGGAGGCCAGCATTGTTTTCTTATACCTTTTGGAAACATACAACAATCCTACAAAAATTAGAATTGTCACATACAAGTATTTTTCCCTGGTCACTGAAGGACGGGCATGATCTGAAGTTTGAACCTGGAACCAGAGATTGATTTTCTGTTCTGAGCTCCTTTTCTCATCTGCTGTGGGAAACAGGCAAGCTAACCAAGGCTTTAAGGAGACAAAACTGGGATTAGGTGAAGGTAAGCAGGTGTGTTAAAGTGATCTAACTCAGTTGCAGGCAAGGGGTGGTAGTTCAACAGAGGCTTAGAAATTAGGAAACAGTATTAAAAATAGCTTCCTTTGAGGTTGTTCAGAAAGATTGTTGTTTAATCTTCTAGTTAATCAAAGGTAGATCTCAATGTCTGGCTCTCGCTATGCACACGTATGTCTGTGTATGTTCCTCTAGATTTACTGGTTGATCTCTTAATTAGAACAACTAGCTCCACTCATGATAACCAACGTTATTAATGCAAAGTCATGAATTATTGGGGATTGTGTTATGGTGTCCAAAGTGTCTGGAATTCCCAAATGGGACAGGGAACTGATTCTGTCACAGCTGCGAATGATGTACTCCAGAAATTGAAAACCACAGAGCCTCTGCACCGCTTTTTTTTTTTTTTTGCTGGTGGTGGTGGTTGTAGTAGGGTTGTCAGTTTTATCTAGTGGAGGAGAGTCTGTGAAAGAAAAGGCCAACTGTGACATAATTAGAAGAACAGAATAATAGCTTCCCCTTCCACCCAACCCCTGCTGTAGGTCAACTGGACGCTTATGGAAGCCCATGACTGCATTCCAGTTTGGGAATTCCTGTTCTCTGCTCTCCCAATAATACATAAAAAGCATTTGGGCCTTTGTTTTGGGGTCCCCAGGAGGCTGCTTTGGGCTTGATCCTTCTCAAGGGCAGTGAGAATTCTGCTCACGAACGCTGCCTCCGTCTTTTCTTAACTAATTTCTTTCTTTCTTTCTTTCTTTTTTTTTTTTCTAAGATTTTTATTTATTTGTTATAGAGAGAGAGAGATACAGAGCACAAGCACAGGCAGACAGAGTGGCAGGCTAGAGGCAGAGGGAGAAGCAGGCTCCCTGCCAAGCAAGGAGCCCGATGTGGGACTCATCCCAGGACGCCGGGACCATGACCCAAGCCGAAGGTAGCCGCCTAACCAACTGAGCCACCCAGGCGTCCCATCTTAACTAATTTCTTAACCATGACACGCGGGGGGTAGGGGGGCCCTGAAAAATCGAAGGCTGCTCTAGAAGCACTGCACCGATTCCTGACTCACTACGTGGCGAGAGTCCAGGATTCCCAAAGCCTTTAGAGGACACGGGCTTGAGAACCCCCTGCGGCCGCTCGCACGCACGCCCCTTCCTCCGCATGCCTCACGTCCTGTGTGTCAGTCTTTGTGAATGAATGATGTACACGCACTCGGAAAACTATGCTGCTACTGGGAAGAGGGGCAGGAGCCGGTGACCAAGTCCTCAAGAATGCGTGGCGAATCAGACGGACTTTCCCGAAAGGGCCGCGGCAGCCTCTGCACCCAGCCTGCTCGAGCGCTCTGGGCGCTTCCCGGCTGGGGAGCGGGCTCAGCGTCCCGCCCGCTCCGCGCTCAGCCATCCGCAGCCGGGCGCCTGGGCCAGGGCAGAGAGTGGGCGCGGGCGCGGGCGCTGGTAGCCGCGGAGCTCCGCCCCATCTTCCTTTCGTTTTCGGGCTGCCGCCGTCGATTGGCCGCGGGTATCCGGCCCCGCCCTCGGACCGCCCCCAACCGCCGGCCCCGCCCCTAGCCCCCCCCCCCTCCCCGCGAAGATCCTGGGGGATGGTGGGGGGGCGGGCGCGCAGACCCGGCGGCCGAGGTTCGGCGCCGCGAGAAACGCCCTAAAGAGGCGGGAGAGAGGGAGGGAGAGCGCGGCTCCGGAGAGCGAGAGCGAGCTGAAGCTGCCTGCCGGCGGAGAGGAGGAGCGGGGCGAGGACGAGGAGAAGCGGGGCGAGGCGCAGGCGAAACTGGGACCCGGGGCGCGCGCACTTCTCCGCAAAGTGCCAACTTCCCGGGAGAGAGTGCCCGGCGCGCACCTTCTGGGCTCCGGGGAAAAGTCAGCGGGAATTTGAGATCTTAGGGAAGAAAATCGGGTTTCCCCCGTCCCCCTTCCCCTGTTACTAGTCCCCGTAAAAAAGACAAACAACAAGAATAACAGCAAACTTGCTATACGCCTGTCTGCCCCCCACTCCTGGCACCATGAAGGCGGCCGTCGATCTCAAACCGACTCTCACCATCATCAAGACGGAAAAAGTCGATCTGGAGCTTTTCCCCTCCCCGGGTGAGTGGTGACTGTCGAGGCCCCCACGCCGGCTTTTGGCCAGAGGCCGGGGTCCCCTCTGCTTCTCCCCCTTTCCGCTGTTCCCTCCCAGGCAGTGCGTTTCTGCCTGAGCAAGGCGATGCTGGTGGCAGCTGGAGCAAGGTAGAGAAGAAAAGGAGGACTGTTGGTGGCCTGAGATCCTTGTTTGGGGGGTGGTATTTATTTTCACAGCTGTGTTCTTGTGAGTAGTGGGAAAAAGCTTATAGAATGTCCAGCACCCTTATTCCTGCCTTTTTTTTTTTTTTTTTTTTTTAATCTTTCCAAATGAGAGAGCATGCTCTGGCCTTATTCCTTAGCGTTAGGGGGGATGGACACTGCGCAGAAGACATCAGCCGCGGTCTCTGCATCCCCCAGAACTGGAGCTGGATGGAGGGCCCTGAGCAGTAAGAGCTGAAACAGTGTCTCACTGGCCGGCCTACAAGCACATTTTCAAACGTCTTACCTTCCTGAGCTCCTGTCACATGTCCCTTTGCTATCTAGCTCCTCTTTTCTGGGTTGAGGGCAAGGAGGTGGTAGGAGAACTGAAATGATCATCTTAACTTCTGGAAACATCCCAATTCTACTCATGCAGGTTACTTACTTTATCCAAAGCTTTCTCGTCTGCCATACGTTTGTCCTCTGGTGCCAAAGATATGTTACAAGAAGGAAAACATCCTGACCCCAAACGTGACTTTGGGTCTTTGGTGGGTGGTGTTATCCAACTCTTTGAAGGATTTAGAAGAAGGGGATAGGCAAGAAATTTGATTTTGTCTTAGACACAATTTTTGATCCTAAAATTGGATCAGTTTTCATTGGTAGTTTCACAGGGTCCAGAAGTCCTAGAATAAAGGTGGTTTGAGAAGAATAGATGTTTTCTTTTAGAATAAGGAACTGCCAACTATCCTTTCGAGATTAGTGATTTTAGAGGTAAAGGTATGTATAATAAGATACACAGAGAAGGGGATGCTTTCTGGAAAATAATTAATTGCAGTGACCTGCTCCTCTGTTGTATCTGATTATTGAGAAGTTTAGCCCGTCTTGCCTTTGGTTAACACTTCCTTGCCTCTACCATCATCACTTGCTTATTTTAACCCTTTCTTCATCTGCTTAAACTTCCAACACAAGCAAAGCTGATGTTCTGTCCTTTGGAGAGCTTCCCGAAATGCTAATGAAGACCTGGCCCTGTCCTCTCCTGTTAGACCCCCTGACATTCAACTCCAGTATTCGGAGTTCTGCTGGGAAGTGCATAAAGAAGGCTAAGCTTGTTTGTTGTCACAAAGATGATGACATGGTCAGAGCAATGCTGAGATCAACTAGAACCGCGGAGACATTTCAGGCACTTAGAGCTACAGTTAAGAAATGATGTCGCTGTGCTGGTTTGTTTGGGGTTCAAAAAAGCCAGAATGAATTCTGTTAGTCACAGTTGAACCAAGCCAGGTATCAAAGAAATGATAGTTGCCAGCAAAGATATAAACTCAACTAATAGGTTCTTTCCTTAAGAATGGCTTGTTTGTGTATTTATGGAGAAGGACAGAGTTGACTGTCTGGGAAGTATCGTGTAAGATAGGTCAGCCCCCATACCTACAATAGATTTCATGTGCTGGGAATAAAGAGCACCTGGCAACACATGTTTTAGATCACAGTAAACAGCTGAAGTCATTTTGGGGGGGGTAATTTAATATTATATATTAGAGATTTTGAGCATATGGTGTTGTTATTTTGGTTATTGATAAAAAATAAGCCTCAGGGCAAGTAACTTTGCTTAGCATTCCCATCTGTAAAATGGGGACAGTAAGCACTAATGCTACAGTCAACATCTATTGTACTAAGTGTCTTTACAGTGCCTCTCTTTTTTAAAAAAGGTTGACAAGACACTGATCAGGTTTTGTAAGCAGCCTTCGGTACAACAAAATTTCAACGGGTCAGAGAAATTGGGCAATTTTCTGGCACTCATCATAATGAGATTTGATCCTCTGGTCCTGTCTTGGGGAAAATAGAGAAACTGGCAAATACATATAGCAGTTTCAGTTGTTTTTTTTTTTTTAATTTTTTTTCCTGGATTTTTTAGTAGGGTATATATGAATATTGTACCCATATCTCAGAGAGGAAAATAGAGGCCCAGAGAAGCTAAGTCACTTACTTAAGAAAATCTTGTAAGCCAGTGGCTAGAGTAAAATTAGTCCTTTTTTTAACTTCTCAGTTTATGTTGCCTTGAGTAACACTGCAAGTTACCTTTGAAAAGCTCAGCAAAGAAACTTCAGTTGAGGCTTAAGCTTGCAGGTGCACGGCTAGAAGAAACATTGGCTGGGGCTGCCTGCCTGTGTTGGTGGGTGGAGAAGACACTGGCTAAGTGGGGATTTGCTTTGCCCATCAGACCATATAGGACATGTGTTTAAAGTTTAACTTTTCACAGCATGGCTTTGTGTCCACAGCTGTGACTTAAATATTTTTCAGAATGATTCTTTGGGTCGTTTAGTTTCTTATGTGTGGAGACAACTAGTTTGGGATCTTATCTGGCTTAAATCATTAATCCCTACACCCCACCCCCCCAACCAATACATGGGAGCCAGTAGGGAGGCAGTGGGAAAAGGTGTTGAAACAGGAGTCCTGGATTATTTGCCTGTCTTTGTGGCTAAGACCTGATCCAGAACCTTTATTCACAATTCTTCTAGATCGAGACCTCCCAGGATTTTCAACAGCTTTAAGTACCAAATTAACATATATTTTGAAATAACCTGGGAACTGGATATCCCTTGTTAATGTAAAGTGGGTATATCATTTTGATTGCAGTATGTGATTGCAGGGGCTCTTGGGTCTTAAATGGGCTAAAACAAACAGAGCCATGGAGAGTGGAGAGTCCACGAGTTCCCTCCTGGTGTGGAGCTTACCGAGAAGGGCAGAGCCTGCGTGCCAAAGCAAATACATTCCCAAGCCGCTTCGTTTTCCCCCTCCCTCCCCATTCCACCTTCTAGGTGAGGTGAGCATAATGCCCAGAGACAAGCAGGAGTTCTAATTCTGGATATTCGCTGTCCTGGCAGGGGATGGGCGGCCATGGCGGACACATATTGCTCTTAGAGACAGGAAGATTTCTTCCTTTTGCCGTCCCTTAGGTCAGTCTTTGTGTCTTCATCAGTGTAGACAGGAGAGAAGGGCAGAGCTGCCCAGGCTGTTAAGCTCGCTCATTCACTGTGCTTCCAGACCCCTACGGACCACACTCCATTAGTGACTAACGAGCCTCGTGCTTCAGAGCCCAGACTCTGGAGCCAGCCTGTCTGGGTTTGAATCCCAGCTCTGCCACCTATGAGCTGTGCGACTTTGGACAAATTACTTCATCTCTCTGTGCTCTAGCTCCTGCATCCACAAAATGAGTGTAGTAACTGTTCTGTCTCTTAGGGTTGATAGGAGAATTATGTATATTGGTATGCACACCATCTGAAAGCAGTACAGACCTATAGCAGAGTCTCAACAGTTAACTAGAAAACAAATCAACACAAATGAGCCTGACCAGTGCAGGATTTTCGGGGGCCCTTGAAATGTTTCACAGGGGCTGCTGCTGTATTGTGTACACCACCACCCCCCCTTTTTTGAGAGGGAAAGAAGATTCAAGTTAAAGAGAAGACTTTCATCTCCTTAGCTGAGATCTCATGCCAGTGAGGTTCCATGCTCTGCCTCCCAGGGCTAACGCAGCAAGCCAGGTAACTTTCCGAGTGTGGGAGTATCTCCAGGTCCCAACTCAGAGCTAAAGAAATGCCCAAGGACTGGTCAGTTACTTAAGGTGACGGAGGTGATCAGGGCCACCTCTAAGCAAGAGGGCCACCAAGACTAGGGACCAGGGGGACATTTGAAGGACTGATGAAAAAACAGTGTTTCAGTTATGCAAAGTTGAGAAAGGCATCATGTCCAGTTATTATAAAGTATCTCACATTTTATTTATTTATTTTGTTGGCAGAGCTTGCATTCCTGGCATTTTTGGTTGGTTTGTATTGCTGTTTTTTTGTCTATGTAACTTTTTTTTCTTTCTTAAAGAGACCAGACCACCCTGTAAGAGGATCATAATCCCCCCCACCCCCACCCAACCAGGAGACAAACCAGCTCGTGGTCAGCCTCCCAGAACCCAGCTTGCTCTGGGCTCCAGCAAAATCTCTGCAAGACAGAGAGCTGGTTAGTGTCGGTCAGGCTTTTTCAGGAAAGTGGGGCTCTCTCTTTCAAAGAGCACAGATACCTCTACAATGGCTATAGCAACAGCATAATTCCAGAAGTCTCTCTGGTTTGTGGAATGAATAGCCCGTGGCTATAGTGGTATCCCATGGGCCTGGCATTGATGGTAGATTCTTGCCATTCTCAAATAACAAATTATGGGGCCTACATTACGTACCTGGCACACTCACATCAAATAACACTTTTTTACCCTTCACACTAACTCAGGTGGGGAGAGCTATTATTTTTGTCTGTATTTTCAGATGAGGAAAATGATATTCAAAGAGATGCAAAATCCGCCCAAGGCCACACTGTTAGAAACTTACAAATTGATGAGCTGTTGCAGGCATTTTGTACCTAAAATGAAAAAAGCACGTTATTCATGGTAACTCTGGAAATTTAAAGGGACATATGTTTAAAACAATTACACACATATATATGGAATATATGTGATATATAATATATATTTGTGTATATACAATTACAATTATATATGTAAACAATTGCATATATATATGTATGTATACATGCAAAGGGGGCATATGAGGAAGCAGTGATGGTGGGTTCTCTGGGGGTTGAGAAGGTGCAGGGCTCCCTCTGGGCTTAGGGAGAGGCAGTGGGCATTCTCCAGGCCCGCCAGTCCAGTTGTGTTGCCTTAGGAAGGCGCTTGAAGGTAGGAGCTATGCTTGCCTCAGATCACCAAGCAGAGAACCTGGGTTCTTGTTTTTCCAGTGTCTTCCAGATATACTTCTCTCTCTCGCAGGTGGGGAGGCGATTATGTTCACTTCCAAGGTCACATCCTTCCTGGAGCCTCCTGATGCTGCCCATTTTGCCTCTTGCCTCATGGACACAGCTCTGCATATAATCTCACTCACAATCTGATGGATGAGAGACATAGATCAGCAACTAGTTTGTTTTCTTAATACGGCTGTGGTTTAACTTTCTTGCTTCCAAAGGAAGCCATAGACCCCAACATTTGCTGTCTACACACTCAATGTTTTATTTTTTTTCCAGCTACAATGTAGTATTTACAAGTCCATTTAATGGGTCAAGGGGCTGTGTGTACAAGAAGGGAGGGCGAGCTTTGGGATTCTACCTGTGGACCCACCAGTCCTCCATGACCCCTGGCCAATCAAGAAACAGATGCCCGGATTACTTGTCCCGGGTAAGGTATGGGTTCCTCTATCACTGCCTTATGGGGAGCATTTTCTCCAAATAATTAATATCCTGGGACCCACACAGTCATCACTGAGGTGGATTTGTATATTGACAACACAGACTCCATATTTTTTTTACTTGACTACTCCAGAATGAAATTGGCCCCACTTCCCTGCTCAGAATGTCTGATGAGATTTTCTCTCATCTTCCCAGTCTCTTAGGCCCACTCTTGGCTTACAGCTGCTACGCACGCAGTCCCTAACTCAGCATCGAGAACGTCAAGACAATTCCCAAATCTATCATTTTGATTTGTCATGTGTCTATAGCTTAGCATTTTTCCGTTGGGTTAAAGACCTCTTTTGTTTTCAAAATGTCAGTAGATGTTTTTCAAATTGCATAAAGAAGCTGTTTCTGCTTGGCTACTTTTCCGAAGCCCCGTGCCTATCTGTGTTACTTTTTTCTTTTGATTGTGAAGTTTAGAGTCTCCGTGCAGATACAGAAAGAAAATGGTCTGTGGTGTAGGTTGCAGTAGTATCCAGTTTCATTGGCAGGGAGCCATGCTTACAGACACACTCAAAATATTGCTGTTCAAGCCATAAATATTTATTGATTACTTGGCCAACTTTGTCATATTTCCCAGGTGCTTTCCAGTTTCTGCTGCTTGGGTCCAAGCCTCTCACTGGACACTCCAAATGTCGCTTCTTACTGTCCCATCAACTTTTTTCAGTTGTCCTTCTCTGTAGCATTTAGTTCTGTCCCTGAGAATTGTAAAATACTAACCCAGATGGTGCTTTAAGACCCAACGTAGTATTGACCAGTTTTAGGCTTTCAGAACTTGTTGATGTCTAGGTAGTAAGTTCCTATAATTTATCATCTAAACTGGGACACTTTCGAGAATGTAATGGGCACTGTGAATAATTATACTAGAATGATGGACATGAGCTTGAACTCTCCCAGCAAATGAGGGACACACCACTTAGACACTGAATTTAGATGATAATATTCTCTGTAATACCTGTTCTCAATTTGCTAGCCTTGGGGTTTAGACCCTCCAAAGTAAGGGGCATATTAAGAGTTTGAAATAATTCAAGTTCAGTGTGGTTTCCCCCAACCGTGAGTAATATTTTTAAATGTGTTTTTGACGCATAATGTAATATTTCTCAGAGCCCGAGAAATAACTACAAATCAACCTCAAACAAGTTCACTTCGAGCATTTGAAACCTCTTGGTAACTTTGGGGAGCTCATGCTAAGCTGTTGATTTCTGCTTTGCACGGTTCTGCAGAGGAACTGTAAACTTTGTGCATGTTGTGTGCATGGGGTGTGGTGTGTGTGTGTGTGTGTGTGTGAGTGTGAAAATGAACTTTTGAGTGGGGCGAGATGTCATCATTACACAAGTGAAGACAATTAACATTTTTGCTTTGTTTTGTTTTAATGCTTGCCCAAGATGAGATGTTTTACTGATGGGATCAAAACGGGCAAGAAAAAAATAGAGTTTTTTTTTTTTTTTTTTTTTTTTTTTGTACCACTAAAATGGGCAAACAAAAACAAAAGTGAAAAACAAGCCTTTAGTGCTTTAGGAGGGGAGGAAGGGAATGGTGGATTCAATTGCAACATCCCTTTTGGCTAAAAAGGAATAGAAAAAAAAAAGAGTAAAAAAGTATAAAGAACTCATAAAGGAACAAAAAGAAATAAGGAAAATGAATAAAAGCATTTAATGCTTTTATTTCATAGACTATGATTGTATCATAGACTTTTGGGAAATTCCTCATAGGAACTAGTCTTAGGTGGTTAGGTGGGTGAGCTTGGCTCTCCATTCTTCATCTGTGGAATCTTTTCAGGAGCCTTTAAATCTCTCATGGATGCATGGCTAGTCGGGGTAAATCAGATGAGATCTTCCCTGGGCTCCAGATGCTTCCATGGCTGAAAGTGCAGGAGGCATTGTGTGAATTTATGGACCTGCGTGTGGATCAATGATTATTTATATTTTCTATGCCTGTTGGGCTCTTTCTTCCAACACTTCTAGGCTAGAATAATTTCACAGGTCAGCTTCAGGGAGAACATGGCTATTTCAGAAGCATTTGAAGGAGGCGTAAGAACAGGGAAAGGATTATTTTAGATAGAAAGAACAGTGTGGGAAGAACGCCGAAAGTTTAGAGTAAAAGAAAGGCTTACATAAATACGAAGAAAACTGCCTTGATTGTAGAAAGGGAAGAGAGAAGGAAACGTGAAGGCAGGACCCATGTGAGAACATTTTGAATCTCAGGATAAATTAATTTTGCCTTTGAAGGTAGGAAGGTTTTAAGGACAGAGAAGTGTTACTGAATAGGTTTCTGAGATATATATATATATATATATATATATATATATTTTTTTTTTTTTTTTTTTTTTTTGGTAGCATTACTTTACCTCCCACTCATACTGTTAGTTGTTAAAACCTCTGTATCAGTTTATCAGAATAGGCGTTAAATCTCAGAGTAGATGACAGAATCAATCAGGTACTTATTTTCAAGGTACGAATGGAAAATAAAAAATCTAGGTCAGGCAAGGGCGTTCCTAAACCTGGGGAGTGTTTGTAGATCTGTAGTTTTTGAAGCATTTTGGAGCTCTTACTACTTGTAGGAACTAAAACAGCTTTCATCGAATGTCATTTTTGTGTGATAACAGTTTTGTGCTAGGGTAATTCATTATTTAGCGTTCACGTTTAAAATCAGAGGGTGTTGTTGAGTATGATTTTAAAATAGCCTTCAGAAAATCCATCACAAGGAGATTTTTGGTGGAAGAGTTTCCGTGTGATGACCTTTTTACTTCTAGTATTTGTATGTTTTTCCTCTCTGATACTCCTTGCCTAAAACTTCAGTGAATTCTGTACATTATGCGAAGGTTGTCTTCTATCACTGAAATACTAATTAAATGAATACAGTGAGGATTCATGCATGGGAAGGGGAGACTTAGCAGTGTAGTAGGAATAAATATTGTGAGTACAGTGTATAGGGACCCATCATTTCTCGGAGGGTCAGCAGCCCTGATTTCTAGCCATGGCTTTGCACCTGTTTGTCTGCATGACCTTGGGCAAGTCATTTCATTTTTTCTGAACCTCATGTTCTTCCTCAGTCAAATACATGAACCAGAGAAGATGACCCGTAAGGTTTCTCTTTACCCTGACATTTTATGATTTTAGAGAACATTTGAAATAATTCAGGCTCAGAGAGAACATATATGTCACTCAAGAGGTGGGCAAAACGAGGCTGTTTTTCTCCTAATCCTCAACTTTTGCCGATCTATTGGGGATACATCTGTGAAGGTTAATATGTCTCCTGGAGGGAGGTGTTGGGAACTGTTCCTGGCCTTGCTTGACGTTGGAGAAACTTGGGGCACATTGTCTCGGGGGTGACCCTGGACCAGGTGTCCTGCCTTCCTCTTGCTCCATGAAACAGCTTTCCTCATCCCGTCAGCCTTTGCTACAGTTGTAGCGGAAGGCGGTTCTAGTGTGGGGTCTCATCTGGAGGAAGGAGATGTAGGTTAGGGGTCTGGAAGGTGAAGCAGCCAGGCCCAGCTGCATCCTCAGGGCTGAGCATGTGGTCTGAGCAGTGAGCTGATTCTGTCTAAGCTGCCACTTCTCTGTGCACTGCTCGGTAGGTAAACAGTCCCCTCCTGCAGGAGGAATGCATTCTGCTGAAAGTCGTCTCAGTGCCTCTTCCTGACAGACTCAGTGAGTCAAGGCTCCTGCCTCCTATTTGTATAGAGGGAAGGGCCTGGGCCGCTGGCTTCTGGCTCTTCACGCAGCCAGCAGCTGACCCTTTTGCAGGCGCTGGCTGTCCTTTGGAATCAGGGGCCAAGAAGACATCTCCTGCTTTAGCTGCCCCAGCCGTGTCCCTGAAGCTACAAGTGTGTGTCGGGGCGTGGTGAGCCCAGGCCGCCTTGCTGCTCAAAGGCCGCTCTTGGCAGCCGTGGAAGAGTGTCGCCTGCACACAGCTGTTATCTGAAAATCATTTTCTTGATGTTATTTCTACACTTTGAGAAGGGCCTGTCACACTTTTCCCGTTTTCTGTCAGCAGCAGGCATCTAAGGGCGGCATGCCAGTTTGGAGAAAAACTGTCGTTCGTATGAAGGTTCACCTTATCTACTGGTACTTATGTGGGCGCTTCTCTCCCCTCATCTTGACCCCCTTTTTTTTTGGTCCTATTAGTTAGTAGGTGCTAACTTATTAATTCGTGAGGGCATTCATATACTGAGGACCTCGTTATTTTACCCTCATCCCTAATGGCTAAATATTATTTCCATTTCACAGATGAAGAAACTGAGAGGTTCAACAACTTGCCCAAGCTCACACAGCTGGTGAGCAGAAGGCTTTAGACTCAGATCCACTCACTCTGAAGTTCTGGGTCTGCTGCCTCCAACATGTGCAGAAATATTGGGATGCCTGTTGAATTTGGGGGAAACCCTCAGGTCTGTTTGTATCTATTATTGTCCAGTTCCCTTAATACTGGGTTATAATTTGGTAGCACTTTTACAGTTAGACACGTGACTTCACCACATTTGAACCTCAAGGTAATTTTTTTAGATAGTAACATTTTATAAATGGTGCAACTGCAGAGCAGTGATTCTGAGTCCCCCCTGCCCCCACGTTTACGTGGTCAAGTTCAGTGGCAGAGTTAAAACAGGAAGCTGTGTTCCCCAAACTTCCTGACATTTTTCTTTAGCCATATACATTTTCACTATTTGATTTGGCGAGTACATAGTGCATTCAGTGTTAATGAAATAGTATTCATAATAATAGTAATTATTAGTAATCAGGATATAGTAGTAAACATGAACTTGAGATCAGAAATGCCAACAAGACACCTTCTCCTCTTTTGCCACAAATAGATTTCCCCCACATATTTTATATGTAGTTAGTGGGTCCCACACAGTTGGCTAATTATTGAGCTCTAAGTAGGTTGCCTAGATGACTCCGACACAGGATTTGAGAAATCTGCATAGTTTTCCATGATGCCAACCCACTGGCCAACTTTTAAGTAGGATGGCAAGTTAGTTTCTTCTCAAGTTAAAAAAAAAAAAAAAGTGAGTTACTCCACTAGCTTCTAGATAAATAGGTAGTTTCCCTCTGGGATGGGTTGACCTTGGACTTTGGGAAATATGTTATTTTTAAAATATAAAGCATTTTGAAAAGAATCCCTGTCCAACCCATTTTCCTGTGTCGAGATATATAATTTTCTGTGCCTCCATTTACCCATTTTAGCAAATGAAGTCCATTTGGATGACTAGCAGGAACTTCAGGTGGTTGGAGGGGGGAGAGGAAGAAAACCTGCCCAACCGAGAACCTCAAACTGCATTTTATGAGCAAGAATTGTGCCAAAGAGTTGTATAAGAAGGAATGACATCTTAGATGAGTAGGTTCCCCCCCCCCTGGGGCAGGGGCATTTGCTATGGCACCAGGTGTATACACTCTGAGTTTAGCAAACTCATCCAATGTGTTCTTCCTTAGGTATAAAAATAAGTCCCCTCCCTACTTGTGTTGGTCATTCTGGAAACTAGAGCATTCCAAGGCAGAGTGAGAGGTTGTTACCCTGAGAAGTGTCCCCTTGGCATGTTTCTGTTTTCCTAGGGGTGAAGGTAATCCTACGTAGCCAGCAGTGCCCTTGGAAGGGCTCTGGGTTGTAGGGCAAGAGGAGATGGGAATGAGGACCCCCGATGGCAGCAAAAATGGAGATAATCATTTTAAGTTTGGCACTTTGGAATCTCAGCCCTAAACTTAATGCTTGCCAGGAAAATCTAATCTTGGAAGGCAAATCTTAGTGTGGGTGGAAGTGTCTCCTTCTCAACCTGAACTTTGACTTTGAGTTCTCCACTTGTGGGGAGTTTGGGTCAAACCTAAGGAGTCTTTGGTCTTACCTTTCCCCAGTTTAAATGTTTTCTGTGACTGAAACTGGGCAGGTCCTCTTCTGTAGGTGGTCATCATTTTATCTCCTACTACTGCCTGGTGTGGGAATGCAGAGAGCTGAGTCTCTCCCAGATACTCTGGGAGGCCAGAGTATCTCCACATCTCTATCATCTCTCAACTCTTCTAAAAGAAGGGTGCTCGCTCCTCCTGAGTGAGCTGCCTCTTCTTAGGAGAGAGTGGGAGAGTTCATGAGCTCAGGTTTAGAAAGTACTCTAGAGTCATTGGTGATGCAAGAAACATTATCAAATTAGGGAGAGATCTGATACAGAGTTACAATACTGAATACATAAACTAAGGGTGAGTCATGTGTGTGTGTACAGGAAATGCGTCCTTGATTTCACGTCAGATCAAGAGTTCAATCTTACACTTTCCTTGCCTCCTAATGGAAACCAAACATTCCTCAAAACTGCTGGGTGCTTGTTTTTGGTCTTTGTATGTATCTGGGTTTCAGTTTGCAGGAGTGAGGGAAATAAATTGCTTTGCACCAATAATCAACTTTCTTAAACAACCTTGTGAGCTTGGTTTATTAATCCCCATTTTTAAAGTCAGAAATTGAGTCTCAGAGAGGTTTAATTAATTTTCCCAAGGTTCTAGAGTTTTCAGGTCATACATTTGAGCTTAGATCTTTCTAATTACAAAGTCCTACCAACTTAGAATCTGTTTGGAGGGAGAATTTGCTACCATTCTCATCAGAGGCTTTGATCGTTGGAACATTCTTTTGTGCGTTATGCTGTTTCAGGATCCTCATGATTATCAGGGTAAGGAAGAAAACATTCAGTAGATCTATAAATATCTACCATTGGGATGTGTAATACAGAGAAAGCTCCCCCCACCAAAAAGTTCCTACAATTGTCACTATGCATTTTCAAATTCAAAATGCACGAATGAAAAGTCGCTAACTCAACTCACCAACTTATGTACAGAGCTGGGGCTTTGGCCCCCATTTCCCAGATTGGGAAATCGAGGAATGAAGTAAGAGCCCCACCCTTGCTTGAGAATTCTCCAGGGAGGGGATATTCAGAGGCACAAGTCTAGGCCTTGAGGCCACTTGATGCAACAGGAATGTTTGTAGATAAATAAACACACATGGAATGAATCAATGTCTACACAGCGGACCTGCAGTTAACCTCTGATTCAACTGAAGTTGTTTTTTTGCTTTTTTAAAAAATCAAGTATCTACTGCTTTATTTCTGGATTTCTGAAGGTTTCTCTTAGGGGGGCTTTGTGGCTTTCCACGCCCCCACCTGTTGTCTCCTATGATGGATGGGCTGATGGGGGAAAAGTGAAATGCCTTCCTAGCTTTAGTGTCTCCAAAGGATCTGGGGTGCTGGATGAACAACAACAACAAAAAATTATTTTTAAATGAGATTGGGCCCTGGCGACTGCCTCTAGGGTCATAGGTTTCGGTCAGGCTGCTCTGCTCGCAGACATGCTGCAGACGGCGAGCAAGGAGCAAAGATGGGTCCAGTCTCTGGTGGCCCTCTGCTGCCTTGCTTTCTAAGAAGAGAATATTTTCAGCATTTTATGGGCACACCAATTCCAAGGAATTAATATTTGAATTTCTAAAAGCTGGTGGTGCAAGATAGGTTCATCCTACGCAAACCAGTCACAGATCTCTTCGCAGATCTTCTCAAAACACCTCACTGCAGTATACCCTTTTCAGTAATTTGTTTTTTCTGTTTGCCAGGTGGATTTCTGTGTGCCCTAAGTTTCTTCCCATCATCTTCAGATCTCTCTCTATTCTCTTTTCCCCATTTGGTGGATGAGACATCTTAAGTCCAGAAGGGGATTTACATTAGGTTGCTCCGTGGAAAGTGATCTTTGTCCCCAAATCACAGTCTGCCATTCCTTATGTGGGTGACGAGGGTGTCTCTCACTGCAGGCACCACGGTGTCCTGAGAAGGGTAGGGTTGATGTGAGCTAGTCCTGAGTTTGAATTCAGGCCCTCTGCTTACTAATTTGTCCTTAAGCAAAGCATTTAACTTCTGTAAGCCTTGTTTTTTCTGATCCTTACAACAGAGATTCGAATAAAGAACGGTCAGGGCTGTTGTCCAGGTTTGAGATAATTCGAGACAATACTTCTCCACTGCCATAGGGTCTCAGTAAATGTTATTTTATCATTATCTTGTAGGCCACCGTGTTCATTGCTGACAGCGCTCTTATGACTACAGTGGTTGTTAAAACTGTGGTTACTGTTAACCTGGTTACAGAAAATTTTCCACTCGACACCCCCCTAACCAGCGGGCCAGAGCAGTCCCTGTGGCCAGTTAGCAGTATCTTCTTCCTCTCACGCATACTTAACCAAACTCGAGCTAGGGCTTTGGTCACGTTTCCAACCCGAAAGCATTATTCACAGGCACTGCCCCTGCCTCGTCAACAAGGACATTTCTTGGAATTGCAGTTATCAGGGAGGGTATAGAATGATTTTAGCTGCATAAGGACTCTCCTCTTTGCCCCGGAAACCTTTCTTTGCTTGGGAGCAACCTTAGGCTTCTGAGGTCTGGGACGGAACCTCTGCTGCTTGTGAAAAGATCAAGCCAGGAGGAGAGCTCACTCCTTCCTGGGAAGGTCAGGCCAGTGAATCCGTTTGACAACCTCCTTAAGATAATCAGCCTCAGGACTGAAAAATCCCACTTTCTTTCCTCTCCGCAGGCTTCTCCTCCTGTCCCCTGCAGATGCCTCTTAGATCTTCTTAGTTCTAGCTGAGTGTCCCTAAAGTGCTTTGTATCTGAAGACGTACGTAGGAACCGTGCACCCCTGGAGCCTGCCTGTGGCCAATTGGAATGGTTGATTTACATCCAGAATCTGGCCCCTAGAAAAGGGGATCCTGTGTCTTTAAACAGCTGTGTGCCAGTGTGTGTAAATGTGCTTGCTAATCCAGTGACTAATTCAGTATATTATAAAGCAGCGATGAGCAGGCTGCCAAGGCAGGGCTGTATCCCAACTGGAGTGGGGTGTAAGGCTCAGAGAATTCTTCCTTGAATTCTGCCACACCACTCTCTGGAACGGACTCGAAATCTCATCTGTCTGCTCCCTGCACCAGAGTCAGCACTTGCCTTCCTCTGGTTCCTGTCCTGCTCTCGCCTGCCTGTCCTCTTTCCTCCTCTCCCTCCCTCCATTCCTTGGGTTCCTTTATTTACTCATCTGAGGGTGGAGCTGTGCTCATTCTGAGTCAGGGCCACGGAACCAATCAGAACTGCTCTGGGGCATTCCAGGGGACAGAACTCATGATCCCTCTTGGAAAAGAATTTTCCAAAAGATCTCTTTTGGTCACAGTGCTGTGACTGCACCTTCCTCGGGTTCATGTCCAGTGAACCTGGCGGGGGTGGGGGTGTTGGTTTGCCTGAATCTCTGTTCTGTCTGCCATTCCTTTGTCTCCCTCCAGGGGTGGGGAGAGAAAGGTCCAGAAAGAACCTAGCCTGATGGAGATTTGTTTTCTCGTGAAAGCCTGATAGACCCAAGTCTGAGTGCTTGGGCAGCGTCTTCTGAGGACATCTTTGGGTCAGGGGACCGTGAGGTGTTCTGCTTCCTCCTGCTCTGTGGCCCTCCCTCCCAGACCTCGCCCAAGTGGCCCCGCCCCGGAAGCTGTGGACCCCGAAAGTTGTAGACACTGCGAGTCTGGAAGTGGACCTTGCTGGGCTTCTCCCGTAGTCTCCAGAGAGCAGAGCCGATCTGCTCTCTCGGGAGGCTTCCACATGCCAGAGTCCCAACCCCTCCGGCTTCCCTTTCCCTATAATGCCATCTCTTGGAGGCGTACTTCACACTTTGACCCCCCTGTTGTGTCGCACCCCTGACACGGGACATCAGCAGGCCTTTTCCTGCCCCCTTCCCCGAGGCTTCTGGAACCCAGCTCTTGTCTCACTTCGTCTCCATCACGAAACCTTTGGTCTCAGTCGTCGTTCTGTTGCTCATCACGAGATGTGACTGTGACTATTGCTGGTCTGCCTGTGTGAGGTTTGTTTCTCCCATGAAAAGGGAAAATCCAGGTGAAGGGTCTGTCTCCCAATCACCAGGGTGTTGCTTGGCTGGTAGAAGGTGGCTCACTAGTTCTTTAAAAAAAAAAAAAAAAAAAAAAAAAATATATATATATATATATATATATATACACACACACATATAATATATTATATATAAGACTATTATATATATTATAAATATATATAATATATATAATATATATTTTAGATTGAGATTTAATTTCCATAACATAAGATTCCCCATTTGAAAGTGTACAGTTTGGTGGGTTTTAGTGCATTCACAGAGTGATACAGCCATCACTGATACATAATTCTAGTACATTTTCATCACCCCCAACAGAAAGCCCATAGCTGTTAGTAGACAGTAGCTCTTTTCGAATAAGGGAATGCTGGCAAGGCCATCCAACAGAGAACGTGAGGAGGTGGACCCGTGTGTCTTGATAAGAGCTCCCACTACTCTCCCCTGATGCTCTGTGCACTTTGCTGAGGGGAGGGCTATCGGCCTGTCCACTGGCTGTAAGGGCCTCCTCACTCGCTGCTGCCTCGCTAGGCGAGCCCCAGCTCTATTTTGGTGGCTCCCTTGCTTCGGCTCCACTGTGCAGTGAGCCAGTGGACGTCTAGGCAGAGATAATGAGTGCTTTCACCATCTGCATGCAGACCGTTCCGTCCGAGAGCTGAGGGCTGCGGTGGCTGCAATTTCCTAATGGCTTCCTGATGAGGCAGAGCCATTTATTAGCAGCGGATGAGGGCTGAGGGCTGCACATCTCAGTCTCCCCTTCCCACCAGACCCGGGCAGATGGAGAGTGGCTTCTGCTCCCTCCTCCTTTTGAATTGATCACTTTTTCTCTGCTCTCCACCCGTTGGCCTCTCACACCCATTGATCTGGAGATTGGGTCTGCCTGGCGACTTCTCAGCCACGAGGGTTTGCCACTGGGAGAGGCATCCGGTGCTGTCTGCTCCGGGCCGGCGTGGGCGACGCTGTGGGGCAGTGGTGGGGTTGTCAGAAGGTTTGGGGCCATGAGGAGAGGCTTGTTCTGAAAGGAGCAAGGGAGGGGGAAGAAAAATAACCTGGAGAGGTGAAGAGATCATAGTTAAGTGTATTTCCCCTAAGTCCTTAACTCCTTGCATTCCAAATGGATTTCATTTAGAATTGGAGCTGCCGGTGTTGCTTTAGGACATGGACATTGAGTCAGACTTATGGCCTCATTAATCAGAAGCATCAGGTTCAATGCACAGGCCAATGCCCTTGATTTTATGTGCTGGCTCCATTGGTGGGGTTTGTTGTCACCCCTCAACCCTCTCACTGTGTCTCCATTACTCTATTTGGAATACCAGCGGGACTGGAATGGTAGCGTTCTAGAACCTTTGAATAGCATAGTGGTCATCTGTTCTTTCTTTCAGTGCTTTTTAGATAAAAGTCAGTAGATCACTCAAATTAACTGCTGCCTTCGCTCTGTCTGAATTGGTGGGAACAGCACCCTCAAGTTTTAGAGCTGTTAGACACAGTGGTATCATGCAATTGAAGTTAGGTATTAAAGGTTGCTTGCTTTATAGTTCCTGGTATTCAGCTGGAATCTTCCACTCCAAGGAAACTAAGGTAGAGGCTGACAACTGACATTGAAAGCTTATAGTCTGGAGCGGGAACAGGTAGCATTTGTATAGTCCCAAGTCACGTTTCTTAGATCTTTGGATGGATTGTTCCCCTTGGGTTCTTGGGAACTTGGAGAAGGGCAGTGTGTGTCCATAAGGACACCGCTTTATAGTGGTCAAGTTATGAGGAAGACCAGCTCTTTCCCAATCCACTGCTATGAGTAAACAGCAGGGGTATGGAGGAAAAAAAAAATATATGGGACAGGGAGTCAGGAGGTCTAAAATTAATAACCCTGTGACCAAAGGCAAGCTGATGTCACCTCTCCGGGTTTCATTTTCCGCATCTGTAGAAGAAAGGGTTTGATCTAGCTGACGTCTGAGTTCTAAGTTTGTGTTCCGGGAATAGTGTAGGACCCCTGACCAGTGACAGAGCTCGGCTCCTCCTCCTCTCTACCCACAGCCTGCTTTTCATTCATCTTATAATTACGTCGAGTTGCCAGGAAGAAGAGCGTCCCTCCAAGGAGTTGTTTTACAGCGAATTCTATAAATTCCTCTTTCCTGCTTTTGGGCCCCAGATAAGGCTTTCTGTGTCCTATAGCTATAGCGAGGTTGGTAAAGAGGAACAGAGAGCCAAGGAAAAGTGTGAACACACAAGTAGAGTGGATGGGACGATAGTTACTGCCCAACGCCATAAAAAAGGCCAAAGTTGAAGATATAGGGGCTAAAATTACAGATTAGGTAGGTCTAAACAAACCTTGGAGTAGCCTCAGATGATAGGTTTAGCAGTGAACCCAATGGTTTCCGGAGAATACCCATAATCCCTTTGAAGCTGTCTCTCCAGGTCCTGAGTCTTAGCAGCTCAGGGAACTTGAGCCTGTACCCTGCAGTTATTAGCTAAATCCCTCAAAGCAACAGGATCTCTGATTCCTCATTAGGAACGTGCATTTGGATTTACTAAACTGAGTGTGTCTTTTAATTAATGAGCTGTTGAATCCATAAAGTCTGATGTTCTGAACTACAGATGTTCCCCATTCGGGCCGTGCCATCGGTCTTTGGTGCATTTTATCTGGCACGCAGGCATTTGGGAAGACAGATAGGTCTAGAGAAGGGCTGTCCCCAGCACTTGCCAAACATCTGATGGGTGGGAATTGTTGCATCTCCTCTGATGTCAGCCCCACTTTAGGGTGGGAATATGTGTCTCTCTGCCTTCTCCCCCTGGCTTCCGTATGGCTCCCATGTTGCTCTCTTGCCCTTGGAGCAGAAGGGAATCTTTAGCATGTTGAGAGCATGTTAGGGATGGGGTGGGGGAGTCAAGGAAGCAGTGTTGGGGTGAGTTTAGTAGAGCAGGAGAGGTGGTCCACGAGCCCACTTAGATCTTGGTTTAGGCGGTCCATTGTCTCAGCTGGGTTTCAGTCTTCACCATCTGCCTGGAAGGAAAGATGTACAGGAGTGTTTGCATGTGGTGGCCTTGTACAGATTATCTCAGTTAGCCTGCCATTCAGGTTTCTTAGACCATCCTCGGATGACCGAAACCCTGAGTGTCTTGATGCAGGTCCTTCTGAAGTCACCGAGGAGGGGTGGGGTGTTGAAGGAACATAGCGCCTCAAGTTTAACTGGTTGCCGGCGGCACCTTCTGCAGCCAGGTCCAGCGCTGGTCTGCTCCGGACTTCAGCCTTCACATCAAGCAACGTTGTCTCTAGTTCCCTGTGAATGGGGTGACAGGACCCTGGGTATTCTCAATGACACACCCTCAGCCTGTTCAATGACAAGGAGAAAAATGGTCTTAATTGGGTTCTTTTCTGCCTCCTTAGTGTTGGTCTTCTAAGAACAGGGAGGGGAGCTGGTGGTAGGAACTGGCAGGCGTGAGTAAGAAGCTAAAATGACTCCTCAGGGGATCTCTGTGAAGCCCTGAATTTCATGCCTTTGGGAGATGCCAGCTTCGCACTCCTTCTAGGAGGCTGTCAGGTTGGACTGGATCCAGGAGACACAGTTGCTGGCTACCGGTCGCCCGTGGATGCTGAAGGCCGTCAGGGGAAACAGACAATGCAGTGGGGCGGCAGGGGGGCCGGCCACAGGGCTCACTGCTGGGTCCCCCCTCCTTTTTCTCTGGCTCAGCTCTGTTCGTCTTCATTTTGGTATCTATCACAGGCTGATGTGGCCACTGCTGATCTTCTTTAGTCAGCCTCTTGGAGGATTAAGAATCTAAGTAATGTGCTTAACTATATTATACACCTGAAACTAATACAGTGCTGTATGTTAACTATACTGGAATTAAGATAGAATAAAAACTTAAAGGAAAAGTGGAACCCTATAAAAGAAAAGAGTAAGTATCACAGGAAGGAATTGATGATCACGCCAAAGTGATGTTAGAGCAGAAGATGACCTTTCCAGAAGAGAGAGCCTGTCAGAAGAGGAGGCAGAGATCTTCATGAGACAGGAGACACAATCTGTGCATTTCAGCTCCTAGCCTGTTTATGCTAGCTCCCAGGAAGTGAGGAGGGAACTTCCCCACAGAAAAGCTCTTTTATAGAGCCCTGAGATGAGTGTAATGAACAGATCTGATAGGACTCTTGTTCCAGGAACCCCCTAGCATTAACCTCCATCTACCGGTTAGTCTTCCCTTGACATCCCCACCTTCCTTGAACCTCTGTAGACAAAGGCCTTAATTGCCTTGGGCCGGGCTGAGCAGCAGTTCCTTTTGTGACCGGGCCTTCTCAGCGGTGGCTGTATTTTAGCAGTAGGCAAGCAAACTTCTTTACTTGGCTAAAGAGATCCTTTAGGCTAAGAAGAAACTATACAAGCAGCAAAGGAGCCTGTTCAAAGGAGGCAGCATTCTTGGTGACCTCATCTTCCTCCCAGCTCTGGTCCAGTTGGAGCTGTACATACAGGGCAGACTTCCAGTTCCTCCTGTCTGGGACTAACAGTGGCAGATATAAATAGACCAAGACTTTGTCTGTAGCCATTGTTCTCTAAGTGCCCATTGTTTCTGGATGCAAAGTGACTGTAGGGCTCTCTCTAAGCACTCTCTCTCATTCTCCTTCCTGCCCTTCCTTCTCTCTCTTTTTCCCTCCCTCCCACCCCCTCCCTCTCTGGGTGTCTTTCTCTATCTCTGTCCTGCACAGATCTGAATCCAAGCTCCATTTTCCTCTGCTGCCTTTCCACTTGTCTGGCACTTAGGGAGAACCTGGGGGGAACTGGCTTCTCGTTGGACACATCATCTGAATCTATGAGCTTCGTATTTTTGTTCCAATGAAGCTTTTGCCCAAGTCTTTCCATGATATATTTGTGGTCAAGTTGAGGCTACATGGATCCAACCATAGTAAAATCAGGAGGATTTATAACTGGTCGAGCTACTGTACCCAAAACGGTCTTGATGATTGTGTGTCAGAATGATGTGTGGTCTCTGCTGTTATGGGGCTCAGGACTTGGTCATTGCCTTTTCAACATTTTTATCAGGGGTTCATATCAGAGAAGAATAAAGAAAACATACTTATTAAATTGCATATGGTGCAAAGCTAGTGGGAAGGGGACAGCTTTGTGATGTAGGGATAAGAACAAACGAGGTCAAGTTCAATATGGATAAATGTGAAGCCTTCCACTGAGGTTAATAAGATTCAGTCAACAGGTAGAGAACTGGCTCAGCTTCGGTGTACTTTGAATGGCTTTTGTCGTGTAGCTGTTGGAAAACTCAGTGCTGGTCTGTACCCACAGAAGTGAGTGGTATAGGGGAAGGAGGAGGTCTCATTTCCTCCTGAGGAGCACGGTGTTCGCCTGGGAATGTCCCTGATGCCTTTGAGGAACATGGGCATGCCAGAATGCTTCTGGGTCGGGGGGGAAGGACAGAATCAGCCTGTCATGAGTGCTTGAAGGCACCACCAAGGAATTTAAAAACCTGGATAGAACTGGTGACAAAGGGATGTTAAAGCAGTCAGGAAACTGATAGATGAAGAAAGATGAAACTTGTATGCGTGGTTTCAATCCACAGAAGGAGGGACAAAGCCCTCCTTCTCAGAGGAGAAGTTCTCCTCCTAGAACTCATTAGAGGGCAGATTTGAACTCAGTGCGTGTAATCGTTAAGAAATCATGATTGCAATCCATAAAGAAAATTGAATGGCTCAAAAGGGACAGAGCAATTGAATGTCTTAGCAAGTCAGGTGGCATCCTACAGGATTACTGGGGTCCTTCTGGGAAGCATAGTGTTTGTTTGGGTCTCAGGTCTGATCTTACCTGTGATTGTCATTACTCGTTCACCCATCGTCCTTTGTCCATCTGGGGACCTTGGGCTACATATGTAGAGTGTATCACGTCCCTGGCTGTGGCCTGCCCTGTTGAAAATCTTTGTCCCTGTACTGGGAAAATGGACTTATGTATTCTTCTTTTTCATTGTGGTTTCTCTGGGTTGAAAGCAGACAGTTGCACTGTGTGAATGTGTATGAGGATGCTTTTTCCTTCTCTGTCCAGATTTATTTATTAAAAGAAAAACACATCTGCATAAAAAAGCCTTAGAACACAGGAAGAATGTCCACTTTGTTTTTCTTTCTGTAGCACCAAGACATGTGGGGTTTCAGCTTCCTCCAAGGGGTTTTTGAAGACTGGCTTTCATCTCAGACAAGGCTTTTTCCCATTGGAAAAAACGGTCCTTTTTTGGTTTAGAAATGTATTTATATAATGTATAAATAAATAAGAAAGTCGAGAGAGAATTTCCTTTCAAAATTTATGGAAAAATGCTGCTTTCTGAACATCATTAATTGGAAGGTGCTGGCTCTTCCCAGTCCTCTTCCACTCTGCGCTTTGGCCTTTATTCTGGTTTAAGATTTCCCAGTATCTCCTGCTCTGTGCCCTCTTTCTCTCCCTCTCTCCTTCTCTGCCATCTGCCTTCCCTGCCAGCTCTTCCCCTCCCACTCCTCTGCCAGCTCCTCCCTGTCTGCCCATCCCCCCCAGCTCCCTCCACCCCCATCCCTGCCTGTGGACCCTGCCGCCCAGCCTGTGCCCCTCTTCCTTCTGCCTCTCCCGGGCTAGCCTTCAGTGACTAAAGCCCTCACTGCAAGAGGCCTGTCTCTGTGTTTGCTTCCTGCGTGGGAGGGAGAGGCAGGCCTTGAGAAAACAGTTCAAAAGTGCAGAAAAACTTTACCTCTTCCAGCCTAAATAAACGGGCTCCACTCCATTTGTTTGCCCAGATTTTTCCTTTGCCCGTGGAGAAAACGCCTCATCTTCCACCTTGGCCAGCCTGGCCTTCCTGGTGATCCTCATGAGCAACCCCCCCCCGCCCCCACCTCCCGCCATGCCAGTCTTGCCCCCCAGATCAGGGTCAGGTGGGCCCTGAGCTGAGCGGATTAGGGTAGAATGTGCGGTGAGACCCCTCAGCTCTGGTGATGTGACTGCTCTCTACAGAGGGTCTCAGGGATTGAGGTGCTTTTCTTCAACGGGAGGAATGTTCTCTATAATGAAAATGATGGGGGGAAACGGAAGGAAATGTCCTGGTGTTCAGCATTTCTGCCGGCCCTGCTTTACCTCTGTGAATAGGTCTGGGTACAAAACAACTGGCTTTGGTATCTGAGGATCTGGGTTTGTGCACTGCTCGGACCACTGCACTGGCCTGACCATCTTAGCAAAGTCACTCAAGTGACCTCTGCGAGCCTCAGTGTCCTCACCTATGTGGTGGAGATAATGCCACAAACCTGGTTGTTTTCAGGATCATGTTAGAATATGGGGGAGAAGGTTCTGTAAAATGTGAGATTCTGTTCTGATAACAGTCCTGAAAAATCAAGGGCAGGAGGCAAGTGAAGTGAAAATAAATTACTCAGCCCCCAATTAACCAGAATCTCCAGGGCCTCAGGGGGGAGGCATCAAAGGCCCACGTGTGAAGTTGAAGAAGAGGAAGCTGGGATTATAGCAAGATGGAGCCTGTCACATATCTTCCCGAGTCTTCTTCAGTGGGGTGATCCTGGGCCACGTTGGCACCAAAAGCCTTATGATCCCGTCATAAGGATTTTAGCTGACTGCAGGGCTGGAGTTTGGCCTCACTTAGAGGTGTGACAGAAGAGTCCATAGGAGATCCTGTGACCATCTGCAAAGCTTTGGAGCCGAAAGGGGCCAATTCAGGCTTTCCTCCTGAGTAATATGGAAACCGGGCTCTGTGTTTTTCTCTGTATTTTCTATGACAAAGAAGTCACATAGTTCTGGGAGATTCAGGACTTGTAAAATGTGTGGTGTGGTGGGAGTCAAGTATAATCATCTACATAGCAAATGATATGAAGCGTGAGACATATGCAGTAAATGGTTTGAAAGGATCATGTTAGAACTTTTGATTATTTAAAATACTCTGTTGTGCTGTCCCTTTTTATGCAGGGATCCGAATATCCACAATCAAAACACTATTTATTTATTTATTTATTTATTTATTTATTAAAGATGTTAAGTGTACTTATTTTTTTTTAAGATTTTATTTTTATTTATTTGACAGAGTGAGAGAGAGATCATAAGTAGGCAGAGAGGCAGGCAAAGAGAGCAGGGGGGGGGGAATCCTCACTTAGCAGAGAGCCCGATGTGGGGCTCGATCCCAGGACCCTGGGATCATTACTTGAGCTGAAGGCAGAGGCTTAACCCACTGAGCCACCCATTTTAAATCGTTAGAGTGTCTTTCATTGAAGGGCACGTGAATGACGAGGATAAAATGCAGCTTAGGTTTGGCAAATTTCAAACACCTAGAAAAGGGTTTTGAGCCCCAAATTACAATTTTGTTTTGTGCCATATTGACTCTGAAATGGCACTCTTAGGGCCTTTTGGAAACCAAAAGGCTTCTTAGGTGCGCTGGATCCTGGAGCTGTGAGGTGTTGTCCTGGCAAGGCACATTTGAGATGATAATTGCTTCGGAACAGGTTTCCCCCTTAACAGACTGGAGGGTGCAGAATAGGTCAGAAATTAGTCTGTTCCATTAAAGCAAAGAGCCAGATTGCGGAGATGTCAATTTCCGTTGACATCTCAGAATCGGATTTTTGTGTTCTTTTTTTCTTATTTTCTCAGTTGCTTCCTTGTACCTGGGAAAATTGCCAGATTCCTTCTCCTTGCTGTCTCTCAAAGCATTAGGAAGTAAAATTGTGTATTTTTTCTTGTAGTCTTGATATTTTACAAGATGCTTTTTAGTTCTGTCCAAGTCACTGGTTACGTACTGAGCACCTCCTAGTAATGAAAATGATGGGGGGAACGGAAAGAAATGTCCTGGTCAGGTGGGGAGAGAATCCCGGATAATGAAAGAATGCTCCGTCTCGTTGCTCTTGGAGACCTGTCCTCGTGCACCTTCTCTTGCCAGGGCTGCTAGAAAAAATGCAGAATTGAGGACTCATTCCAGCTGGGCACACTCATTCAAATATTTCCTCTTTCAGGCCATGTGCCCAATGTGTAGGGTAGGAGAGTTGAACTACTCTTAAGTAGAGAGCAAGAAAATTTAGCTGCAGGACCCAGGGGGCAGTTCTGCTTTCTGGCTCTGATTCTGGAACGGAAGAGCCTCTCTGGGTTTCCCTGAACACCTGGAATTAATTTGGATTTTGCTCTGACTTCGAAACATTTGCTGAGGTGGAGGATGGTGGAGGGCGTAGGAAAGAAATAAATCCAGTGATTAAAAATAGCTTTGCATGTCAGGTGCCTGAACGGATTTGGGAACATGCCTGCAATCCCTTTTGTCTGGCAGGTTTGAACTCCGGCGCTGCCGAATTACAACCGCTTTCATTTGTTTTTCCTGCTCCCCTACCATGTAATGGTCAAGGGCTCATTGGAACCATGTGTGAGCCTGGTGAGTCACCAAATCCTCAGGACTTCAGTGGTAATAATGTGTTAAAACTCCTTGTGGGGGATGGGGCAGGGGTGGATGGAGGGAAGAAGGGAGAGCACTGAAGTCACTTCCTACAGATGTTCAGATGTTCAGAAGCCCTCTCCGCAGGCTTCTTTCCCAGGCCCAGCTGCGGGACCCGCGGCCGGTTTCCCAGTGCGGTGGGGAGCATGCTTTGCCTCCCCCGAGGCCACCTCTCTTGTCCCGTGGCAGCTTCCGGCCGAGAAGGGGCATCCACCTCGGAGGTGGCCCCGGGGTACCCAAGCCCTTTGTACTCTCCGGTGGCGGTGTGCGTGGGCAGCAGGGCCTAGAGGCTGTAACTGGACACTGGCTTGCCTTTTTGGTCAGCCTGGTTGTTGGAGGGCAAATTGGGGATTTTTCTGTACTACTTCTTTGGACTGTTTTTTTAAATTGTCGGGTGACTTGTAGGAGACTAGGTATTAAGAGGAGGGCAGAAGCCTGGTTGTAGTTTTTCCTAATTGATAGGAATCTGTTTCAGAACTCCTGGTGGTGTCCCCTTATGTGGGGCAGCAATGGACTGTTGGGTAGAGAAGGGTGGTTTCAGAAGGGGCGCTCAAGCCCTACCTTGCTCCCTGCTTGCCAGAGCACCGCCTTGCCTGTCCCTCATCTCTCTGTCCCATCATTAGGTCTGTGAAAACAGAGCTGAGGGGCTGGGGAGGGACATTTATTTCCCTTCTTTGCGGTAACCTCAGCCCAGAGGCTTTGTGGATTAGACCATCGCCCTCCGCTGGAAAGCCTGCCTGCCAAGTTTCTAGGGCCTTTCACAGGAGTGAAATCACACCACAACCAGTGGGAGAAAGAGGACCCTGACAGGTCTCTTGATCCCTAGTTCTAATCCACCATCCGCGAATGAGAGAGAGCAACAGAGACGGGATTTGAGATTCCCTGTCACACTGTAATGAGATATTAGTGTCTTCACGGGATAAGTCCTTTTAGAGACCAGGAACAGCTTTCCAGGGACAGTCAACTCTGGGTCAGAGTTTTTTCTATTTCTATTTTTCTATTTCTATTGATCTAAAGGAGTAAAGATGCCTTCTTTCCCACACTGGGACTTTCTAGGCGGCTTGGCACTGCCCCTTGGATTCTCGCCAGCATCCCCAGCCTTTTCTTGCACAGTTAGAAGGTCATGCAGACGTGAACCGTTAGGAAGAATGATCCCCGTGCTCGCTGCTTGTAGGACAGGGGAATCCAAGGTATTGGCTTTCCATCCTGATTTGAGCTCCTCTTTCTCTGATCCAATGACTTCACTTTCCAGATAAAGGCAGTGTTGCTTTCAGACAAGCTCTGTGGTTCAGATGGGCTGTTAAACAAAATGTAGACCTAGCTGTAAGCACCGTGAAAGGTAATCTGAAGCCTTATTTTCCTTTTCCATGAGTTTATCTGTCTCTTGTCAGCTTTCCTATTATGATCCTCCTTTATCTAGAGAATGTCTGCCTGACAATAAAATGTTTGTGCATGAAATGACATGTGGTCCGGGATTAGCTTTATAGTTCTTCAGTGTGTAGGGAAGGAGATGAATTAGGAACGAGTAGTGTTGATAGATTTCGAATACGATTTCATTGTACTCTTCCCTCCGCTTTGGTGGATGTTTGAAAATTGCGATAAGGGAAATTAAAAATGTTATTCAACATTAACCTAGAACCTATTAATAGACTTCTTTTTAGCAAGACACTGATTAAGTGACTTATCCAGTGTGATTATATTAGTGGCAACACTGAGATAAGAGCCCATGGATTTTGACCAACAAGCCAAGGCAAGCCCCGTGCACGCCCCATTATGTCTTTTTCTTTGGTCTTCAGAATTCTCTTTCCAGCTGGGACTATTGTTCTATTTCCTCCTGGGATGGACCAGAAGGCTTCTTCTTGGTTTCTTTTCACTTTAAGAAACATGTTTCAGTAAGACTTTATGTAACTAATTAACCTTATATTATGCACACAATTGCCCATCAAGGTGACTCAGGGATGAACACAGACAGAGAAGGAAGCCAGGTTGTCATTTAACCTGTGTCACTTCGTATGGAAGGAAGGAAGCGTCGCTACCCATAGTCCCGAGAAAGGACAAGATTACAGTCGATTCTGTAAATGGCTTTTAATTATGTCTTTATGGAGCTAGCTCCATAATTCTGGATTTGTTCAGTCCAGGAAAGGTTTTAAGTTTTTAATTATTTTCTCAAATGTATCTAACTTCCAACTAACAAATAAAAGTCCCATTTTCTCTCTCTGAGTTGTCCAAATTTTATTTTCCTTGAATCTCTGATCTAATCCTATTTGCTGCAGCAGTGGAATGGAGTAGGAAGAGCTTGAGTTTAAGAATTGAAAGACTGAGGTCCAGCCCTGTGATTTTACACAAATCTCTTGATCTCTCAGAGCTCTGTTTCCTCATCTGTAAAATGGGGATCCAGTAGTACCTACCAAGGACTCTTGGAAATTTCATGTGTGATATCATGAAATAGTATTCATGAACGGTCTTAGTGGACCATAAACTGGTTTTCAGATGTCAGGCATATTAGCCATTGTTGTTGTTTCTTGCATGCTGCTCTTGATGGGAAAAGTAACCCCCCCAACCCGCGCCCTCCCTCCCCACAGATAGTATCATCATGGTAACCTGCTAGGGTTTGGCCAGTTGGATGGTTGTGCAGACTGGAATAATTCACCTGGCATTTCTAGTTCTTAGCTTTGTTTCTCATCACCTAACCCTCAGATTCAGACCCTAGATGCTCTGCTTTATTGTGTAGTTTAAGGAAGGTGAGGAGAGAGACATCTTAGGTCAATAAGGTGCTGTCCTGACTTCTCCTGGGACAAACATCACTTCTGGCATAGAGTCTATGTAACCTGGTTGATATGAGACATTTGGTTCCAAACAACTGAACAGAATGTCATGAAAAGTCACATGAAAACATCCTAGACAGGTTCTTGGACATTGAACAGCCCTTACCCTTGACTTACACATAACTGAATTAAAACCGTTGTTCTGCATTTGACTTAAAACATCCTTGGGGTTGCATATAAACTTTTGTTCAGGGTCAGGCCACAATGCGAAAGGAGCAGATGTTTCCATGCATTCAGAATGGCCCAGTTCGTTATGCCCCTACTAATTCAGGGAGTGCTCCCTGCTCGTTTCCGACTCGATACTGTGCCGTCTTGCTAAGATGAGAGTTTGGGCCTGTTACTCATTCACTGGCTTCTGTACAATTCTATTCTCTGAAACTTAGGGTGATTCTTATAAATACTAACTCACATTTAGGGTCCTGAGGGATAATTGCTGGGTAGGAAATCCGATATGCTCGTAAACGTTTTCAGTTTCCCATGTGTTGTGTTTAGAGTCTCTACTGTATTGGGGTAATATATCTTCAGGACAGGTTCTCAGCATTTTGAGACAAATGTGTTATTTGAATTTAAGATACTGCAATTACAAATATTAACACAAAGGCAATTTTAGTACTTTAGTGAATTTCCGAGATGGGGGGGTTGATTAATTTCTACATGCCATCCTTCAAATTAGAAATATTTGGTACCTGATGCAAAAATATTATAACAGACCGTGAGCTAAAATGTGGCGGGAATAACAGAGAGGCCTGTTTGGGCTAAACTAGGTCGGATTCTCCATCTGTGTAATGATTTTATTATTGTTGTCAATCAGTGTAATTAACACAACTGCTGTGATTACAAACTAGCACCATAGGTGGAATTTTTGCGTTCATATTTTCTGTGAAGACAATTTAATCTTTTAGATTAATGTCTGCTTCCAAATATGATTATTCATCATCATTTATTTTTTTTAATTTTTTAAAGATTTTATTCATTTATTTGACAGACAGAGATCACAAGTAGGTAGAGAGGCAGGCAGAGAGAGAGGAGGAAGCAGGCTCCCTGCTGAGCAGAGAGACTGATGTGGGGCTCGATCCCAGAACCCTGGGATCATGACCTGAGCTGGAGGCAGAGGCTTTAACCCACTGAGCCACCCAGGCGCTCCTATTCATCATCATTTAAATGCAATGCCCGGGCTACTACTGATAAAAGCCAATCCTGGCTAATTGTTCATTCACTTAGAGAGGGGAGGGTTTGCATTTTTTTTTTTTTAAACCAATGCTCCCCACTGTTTAACAAGGGAGAAAAGCTCTTACTTTTCCTGTCTGAATCCTTTGTGTCCAAGGGCAGTAACATGCCTTCTCCTGAGCTCATTGAGCCCAAATGCAGGTGTCCCAAGTGTATGGGGTTGGCCTCCACCAGCCAGCTGGGCTGTGAGGCTGTGAGCACTTTTCCAAGAGATCCAGCAGCCAGGGGCAGAGCTGATGGGCATGGCGCAGCCGCAGCTGACAGCATGTTGACCAGGCTTTTGGAGATGGCATTGAGGTAGACAGGCAAAAGTATTCCAGCTGCTTCTCTTGGAGAGAGCGAGTGAGAGCCTGGAAGGGCTGGTTCCCTAACAGGAAGCAGGAACCTGCATGGAGTGTTGTCAGGCCAACGGTCCTGTCCAGACCATACTGTCAAAGTGTGCAGGGTTATAGGAAGCAGACTCCAGGAAACCTCTTTCTCAGGCTTTCTGCTGTCATCCTTGGCCTTCACATCCCCTTGGCATCTTCCATGTAGGAGATGCCTGGGGCCTCCTAGCCAATCCCATCCTTCAGTTCCAGCCTCTAGCACAACCATTGTGCCTTTGGCCGGCCTGTATTTTCCACATGTGTTGTCCTGGCCAATTTCTGCCATCAGTAAAGTTCTTTTCATCGAATCATAAATCAGTGGTGGGAACAAACACACAAAACAAAACCCACACAGTTCAAGTTCATGCATTTGTGTTGGACAGGAGTGAAGGGAAGGGAAGTTGATTCAAATTTGGAAAACAGTGGATTCACTAAACATTTGTTGATTGACTCCTGTGTTCTGCCCTGTGCTAGGAGGCCAGGATGCTTTCAAAAGGAATGTTCTTGGGTGAAATAAAAAGTCCCTTTCTCTGAGGTGACACCAACTTCTACTCTAAGTGGAGACATTTCTGGACCTGGCACTTGGCTGTTCTTGGGTGTGTAGAGTGGGGACAAAGGGGCAGTATTGATGTCTTTCTTGGTGACTCATTTGATGATTACTCCATTGTTTGAAGGGCTAGATGTTATGTAATCAAAATTTTATCCCCTCCCCCATTTTTCCCTCTTAACAATCTGGGATTTTCCATCATTTTGTCAACCTTCCTGGAGGCATGTTGATTTTTCCACTAGATTACTAGATTTTTTGGGGCTTGGCCCAGGGCAGCCCAAGCTCTCCCCTCCCTAGAACTTCAGATCCACCCTCAGTGGCAGGGCCTGGGGAGCAGCTGCTGTGAGCCCTTCTGTGCTTTTAGGGGAGAACTGGACTGCAAGCTGTTTCCTGAAGGCATCACTCACAGCAAACCAGAGAGAAAGTGCTCGCTCTTCTCTCTTGCAATGCAGTTTCCGTTCATTTTGACGTTGAGAGGCAATTTATTTGCTCCTTTTTTCAGAGATCACCAGTCATCATCTTTTCCCTTCTGTGTTTCCATGAATTCAGCCAGTACACATACAGATGTCCAGGGAATTTTTTTTAACTGGTCAGGGAGCTGGGATGGCTAGTTGAGGAACACCAATGGCAGCATTGCCTGGAACCCAGCCATTGTATAAGTCAGTTTCATATGATACCCTCAAGACCCAGGGTGAGGAAGAGGGCTTCTGGAAATTACTACAGCAAAGTATACCACTGCCCTAAGATCACGCCATGGCTAGTAGGAATTCTCAGGTTTTTTTTGTTTTTTGTTTTTGTTTTCCTTTTTTGCCCATGAGCTTTTTGTGGGAACTAGTACTTAAGGTGAATACTGGGGATTTTTAACCTGAGCCATATTTATGTATCTTTGCTTTGAACATCATCTGTGATTACAAGAGGGATTGGACATAGAGATAAAAATAGAGATGGATGTTGCAAAGGATGACACGTTCATGGGCGTGCAGAAGTTGATCCTTCACTCTTCCTTGCCACCTTCAGGGTAGATATTACCTCTCATATGCACTTCAACTTCATCCTCTTAGGCTACCTATATCGCCATCTCCCTTTCACCACAGCTACTGTAAGAACTTTTTATCAAGTGTTCCCACTATTCCTAGTTATCTGCTCAACCCTTCTTTACCAAGTAGCTAAGGTGATCTTCTCTCTCTTTTTCCATTTTTATATTGTGATAAAATATACCTCCCATAAAATTCAGCACCTGAACCCTTTTTAAGTGTGCAGGTCAGTGGTGTTATGTACATTCATAGTGTGCACAACCGTCAACACCATCCATCTCCAGAACTTTTTCCATCTTGTAAAACTGAAACTTTGTTCCCATTAAATAACAACTCCCCGTTCCCTTCTCCCTCCAGGCTATGGCAGCTACCATTCCCCTTTCTGTCTCCATGAATTTGATTATTTGAAGGACCTCATGTAATCTGTCTTTTGGTGATTGGCTTGTCTCATCTAGCATAATGTGAAGGTTCATCCACGTCATAATCCATGTCAGAATGCCCTTCTTTAAGGCTGAATACTACCACCTTGTATGTATATACTACTTTGCTTATCCATTCATCTGTTGATGGACACTTGGGCTGCCTCCACATTTTAGCTATCGTGAACAATGCTGCTGTGAACAGAGGTATACAAATCTATCTTTAGGACCCTGCTTCAGCTCTTTCAGGTATATCGTGAGTTCCTAAAACTCAACAACAAAAACCCAACAACTCTATTAAAAGTGAGCACAACCCTTGAATTGACATTTCTGCGGAGAAGATACAAAAATGGCCAATAAGCACATGGAAAGATGCTAACGTTCATTACTCATTAGGGAAATTCAAATCAGAACTACAGCGTGGTACCACTTCATGTCCATTAGGGTGCCTTAAAAAAGCCCATGCTTACCTTGCCACCTCCTCTCAAGCAACTGTCCTCCTGGTTCCTCTGCTCCTACTGCATTGATCTTTTTGATACGAAAATGGGCCATATTTCCCCTCCTCCCCCCATTTCCTAAAGTTCGTTTGTGCTCCTCCTGTTGTCTAGGACTCTGGTTCTCTAATTGTGTGGTCATCAGGAGCCCCTGGATTGTGTGTTAAAAGCACAGATTTCTGTGCTCCCCTACCCCCTCCCAGAAGTTCTGATTCAGGAGGTCCGGAGTAGAGCTGAGAATTTGAATTTTTAACAGTTTCCCGGTGATGATGATGATGATGCAGGTGGTCTGGGGACCACACCTGGGGAATTCTGGTCTAGAATATTTTTTCTATTTTAAACAAGTATGCATGTTTTAGATCTCAGGTCAAGCATCTCTGTTCTCCTAAGGGAGGCCTTTTCCGAGTCCTCCAGACTTCCGGGAATTCTTGTTCTATGTTAACCTCTCATTTTCTGCATCTCCTATGAAACCCGTATTGATGTGTTTGAATGTTTAATTGTATTAACTAGTTTTATAATGCCTGACTTCCCTGCCAGCCACTGATATCCAGCTTCATAAGGGCAGAGATCATTTCTGTCTTGCTCACTGCTTGCTTCCCTAATTCCTTGCACAGAGCGAGTGCTCAGTGATGATGCATTGAATGAATGAATGTTGTCATTTCCTTTTCATGGAAGTAGGTAGCCACATTAATTCTCTCAGTGAATGTGAAGGTTGATCAGGGGCTATGACTGAATTAGTAAAGCTTTGCAGAAAGAGTAAGCATTTTTAAATTTTTTATTATTTTTTAATTTTTGGTCAAGGATGTAGAACATTCTAGTCAAATGTCAGTTTTGGTTTTTTTTTTTTTTAGGGGCTTAGCACACTGTGGAAAGCCCCCCAAATTTTACCTGCCCTAGTGAGGACGTTAGTACAGTTATTTCTCAGATTGCCTTCTTCAAGCCATTCAAACCCTGTTACCTTTTATGGGTGGTTAACTACCTAGTAGTTTTTTAAAACTGAGGTACAATTAGCTTATATTAGTTTGAGGTATACGACATAATGATTTGATATTTGTATCTGTTGCTTAAAGATGACTACAGTGTCTAGTCTTTATCACCTGTGTTGTTTTATTATTCATTTATTTTTTTCTTTACAGATATGGAATGTGCTGATGTCCCACTCTTGACTCCAAGCAGCAAAGAAATGATGTCTCAAGCATTGAAAGCTACTTTCAGTGGTTTCTCTAAAGAACAGCAACGCCTGGGAATTCCCAAAGGTGTGTTTTGTTGTTGGGAGAAGAGAGGGATGGGATCAGACTTATGGGTGAGGTTAGTTATCTCACCTGCAGTGTGAGACCGACATTATGACTAACCACTTCCGTCAGCCCCTGGAGATGGTGGCAGACGTTTCCTAGAACAATTGTAGACCCATGCCAGTGCTTCCCCATCTCCCAGGTTTTGACACTGCCATCTTGGTCTTGGACAGTGGTTCCCAAAGTTGTTTGCACACGAGATTCAGGACTTGAAGAAATCCCACAGCTCAGGCCATGTCCCAGGCCCATGAAGTTGAAATTCCTGGTAATTCCAGAGCACAGTTGAGCTTAGAAAACAGTCTTAGAGTCATTCTGGGCCATCATTGGATGAATTTAGTGAGCTACATTTCTTGGAATTTAACTGATTGCTCTTCTCTTTTCCATGTGCTTTGGTGAAATGTGTTTATGCATGGGTCTTCTCCTCTGAAAGGGTTTATTCAGGGATGTAAGGGGACTGGAGTTGTCAGAAAGGACAAATGACTGGAGAAACTTAAGCCTCCAGCTGGCAACATTTCCTGAGCAACTGAGAGCAGAGAGAACACTTTTCTCTCCAGTCAGAGTGACTGCAGAGTGGGCTGTCTCCAGCCCAGTCACACCCACATCTTAGACAGAGTCTGTGAATGTACCTCCAAACCTTTTCTCATGTATATACTGCTTCATCACAAACCTCGGCTGACAGCAATGCCCAACATCCTATTAGCATCACAAAGCAGAATCAAGTGAATATTGACCTTGGGTTTTCTAGCATCTCATAAAGTCATCTGCTGGATTGAAGGGGGTGGGATGGAGCTGGGCAGCAGGTGCATTGTGAGCCCCGCAGCTGGCCTTCCTGCCATCCTTGGAGCTCTGAGAGCGCCACGCTGGTTCAGTCGTGCTCAACCCCAGCCACGCGGGAAGAGCACGTCTTGCCTGTTCTCTGATGCTGCTCCACGCTTGTAGGGTGTCTGGTATGATGAAATCAGGTGCCTGATAATGCTGTTAGGACTAAGGACCATTTGAATGGCTTACTATTACTAGTTGCTATGATTATGACTAGCCATCGTTAGCGAGGATAAAAATGATTAATTCTAATGTCTAAGGTCAGTCATGACAGTGAAGAGCAGGAATAGGAGGGAGCAGTCTCCAGAACACGCTTGACTTTGTTCTTATTGCTATGAAAGACATCATTCTGTTCTTTGGTCCTGGGCTTTAAAAAAAAAAAAAAGAAGCCTCATGAAAGTAAGGTTGTGAGAGAGGAGGTTCATCAGTCTCTGTCTGAATAGAGGTGTGTGTGTGTGGGGGTCTACTCCTGTCTTACTTTTTGGCTAATGGGCATGATCTCCAAGCTTGCAGGCCAAGGATATTGAGTGTGGGGCAGAGGGAAGGTTATGGAGAGTGCCCCATGACATGCCTTTATAGGCTGGTGCTTCCTAAACCTGTGAATCAGAGAACAGATCGTTCAGTGTCCTCCCTGAGGCCTGGGCAGGAGGGAAAGCCTGACCTGCTGGGTCATTTGATCTCTTTCTTCAGACCCCCGGCAGTGGACAGAAACCCATGTTCGAGACTGGGTGATGTGGGCCGTGAATGAGTTCAGCCTGAAAGGTGTGGACTTCCAGAAGTTCTGTATGAATGGAGCAGCTCTCTGTGCACTCGGGAAGGACTGCTTTCTCGAGCTGGCCCCAGACTTTGTTGGGGACATCTTGTGGGAACATCTCGAGATCCTGCAGAAAGGTAAAGGTGTGGGGAGGGAGTGAGGAGGAAGCTGTGTGGGGTTGCTGCTGCGGTGGGTGGCGGAGGATACCCGAGGGCGGGACATCCATGCCAGTACCTGTGGGTATCCTATCGCGGCGTATACTGTCTCTGTAGACATGCCCGGCTGGTGTGCAGCAGGTGCTCAATAAATGCAGCAGGTGCTCAATAAATGTCAGTTTTTTTCTTTTATGTATTGGAGGTTCAGATTTTAACATTTTGCAAGATGGCACTCCCAAGGCATTTCGCTAGCCAGAATTCTAAACCCAATCCTTACCTTGGACTCATGGGCTGTTTGAGCAGGGTCAGCAGCCAGCTCCCAAGACAGATCGTTGGTTGTATTTTTTTTTTTCTGGCCCCTTAATACACAGTCCCTTGATCCATGGCAGTGTGATACCTGCCCACTTGCACTAGAGAGCTTCGCTTCTCAGAGCTACTTACTAAGATTGGCTTCTTGGCCCCCTGCCTGGGAGGGTGGGAAGGGATTGGCGCACTGTGGGCTACCTTTTTCATCAGGAGCACAAATGGGGGGTTAGGTCGGGACACCGTGTTGCAACCTTGTAATGACATGGCCTCCCCTACCAGCCTCTTCCAACCTTTTTGGACCAAGTGACTCATGTACCACAGTCCTGGCTGAGTATAGAAACAGCAGCAGGCGGCAAACTTGGGTGTTTTTGCACTTATTTTTCTGAATTTCTTCTTAAAATAAATTGCAGTTACCAGCAGTCAGTGGTGCCCTCCAGCTGACTGTAAGCCTAGAAGCCCATTGCCCTCTCTGACCCAGGCCCACCCTTTCCCTGTGGTCACCAGCTCCAACCCTTGGCGCAGATGCCACAGCGGGGGTGGGGGGGGGCAGGGAGCAAAGCTCTGGATTAGCACTTTTCTTCTATATAATACCTTCCTTTGTGTAAGGATATTTTCCACTCCTCAATGCTCAGGAGAGCCCCAAATTAGATTCCTCTGGGCCCAGAAGTGTTATCTTTCTTCTTTCTCTTCAGCGTCTGCACTGGAAAATAAATAAATAAACAGTCCAGAGCTAGGTGAATCTTGCTGCGGCTGCCTCCGCTGGGGACGGCGGGGCCCGGGCTTCCCGAAGGCCCGAGGCCGTGTCCACGTTAACTGCTCCAACACCCACTCCTATGGGTTGACACGAGTGACCTGTTTATAGAGGGAAAAGACAGGGCAGGCTCCTAAGAGATCTGATATAACCGTTGGTGTATAAACACAACGGTGGATTCTACCAGACTGTGTAACCCAAATATATCCCAGTAATATGCATTTTCCTTGTATTTGTCTCCATGGAGCGACCAGGTGTGCCAGAGTACCTGTGATCACAGTCATGACTAATAACTGTAGAACAGCTCCTGTTTCCCGAGTGCTTTCCGATCCATTTTCTCACTGGATTCTCAAAATAGCCCTGTGAAATAAGAGGGCCGTGTGCTCTTGGTGTCCTCATCTGTAAAATGAGGGCAGATTAGGTGGTTTCCTCAAGATCACTCATTTCCTTAAACTTGGTCTTTTGGGTTTAATTTCCTGCCCTGCATTTTTTGTATAATAATATGGACTCGCAGAGCAGTGTCTGGGCCGCCAAGATGGGTGTGACCTACCTTCCTGCGAAGGACCAGCTTCAGAGAATGTAGACCCATCAGGAAGTCATTGAAAATATTGGAGGACAAAACGTCCTATCATCCCACCCATTTGCTCCTGGGAAAGGTGGTAGGAACTATTTCTCCTTAGGGTCTTGAAGAGCCCAGCTCGAGGTGTGTGTGGAGGCTACAGCTTTTGTTCTGTAATTAAACCAGAACAACACAGCCCCAGAACATAGCTGTTTGGGGTGGGGTGGAAGGCCAAGCGGACAGGGATGTTTCAATCTGATAAGGGGTTAAAGCAGAGTTTAATAATTTTATCTCCACTGGGAACTGTTTTCCCTGTACAGGCATAAACTTGTTTTCCCAGCAGCCTCTGCTCCCAACAAGCTATCAGATATCGGAGGAAAAACCTAAGCCAACACTCCTTCTGTGTGCCTGAGTCTGACAGGGAAATAGAATGAGAGCATTCCATGCAATGTTTGGGGTCACACCACTGGATTCCAGGGGAACGAGAGGATCCCCCAGCACCTCAGCTCACCTACATTCCGTTCTCATGCCAAGGGGAGCTGGCACCTGGTTGCCAACAGCAGTTGGTGATAACAGTTCTCTGTCTTCGCACGTGCCCCACCTTATCCATCCACCCAATGGTCACCTTACCAGTATCCTGTTCTTCTCTGAGCCTCAGGGTGATGGGAAAAAAAAAAAAAAACAAACAAAAAACCAACAACACAACACAAAAACCAGACATCTGTTAGAAGTGGAGGCCCTGAAGTATAACCACCTAAAGATGATAATATATTTCCAAAAAAAGTTTTGGAACCGATTGGTTCGAGCATTCGGGACAGATTCGGGTAAATTCCCAAGACAGCAGCCTTTCATGGAGCAAGCGTGCATCAGAATGAGGGTGGGATGCCTTCCCAAGCCTTAGAGATTACTCACTGGTGCTGCTTCCAAGATATTAAATCCCCATTTTGCAGCTACTGAAATAATCGACTTAGCCATACTTTTGTGATCTCATCTCTAGACAAGGCCCCAGTCAGGGTAGACTCAGACACCAGCTCAGTTAATGAACATGCCGATTTCTTGGGGGAGGGACTGAGATCATTGTAGTCCTTTCGTCCAAGGTCCTTTTAGGCCAAACGTTACTTGTCTGTTGACCTCTCTGTTTGGTTCCCTGCCCTGTCTGTTACAGAGGATGTGAAACCATATCAAGTGAATGGAGTCAACCCTACCTATCCAGAATCCCGCTATACCTCGGATTACTTCATTAGTAAGTTCGTTCTTCCGCTCTTCTCTCATTTTGCTTGCTGTAGTGGGAACCTAGGAAAGGATTCCTGTCCCACGTGACCTCAGGCTCCTTCATGGTAATTCTGTGGAAAATAACATTGTCTTCAATGTGGCCTCTCTGTTATTTATTTTGCTGTTCCCCCGAGGCACGAGCCTTGAAACTCTTTACATGTTGCTATTTTTATTAACCTGCCAACTCCTCTACACACCAGGATCTCTCCCAATACTTTCAGCATGAAAGTCATGTAGAAGGACTGCAATTTGGCCCATGAACTTTGATCTTACTTGATCCTGGGTACCATGGTGGCCATCAGAGGTTGGGATTAGGGATTTGGTTATGGCCCTTGTTCTTTCCCCTTTTACTAGTAGATACGACAGCATTTCCTCTGATCCTTCCTCAAGAGTGTGCCGTGTGGCTTTAGATTCTGTTACAGAAGATAAAGCCTTCTCCCTTGTAGTAGACAATACCTAACCTTACGGGAGAGGGGGCCAGAAGAAGCAGATTAGGGTAGGGCTGTTCTTATCTGCTGGCCTTGCTTTTGAAGGGAGTCTTGAGCAGGTTTGTTTTCCTTTTATCTTTTTATTTTATTTTGATTTTTATTCTAATAGCAGCAATGATATTAAGTATTGAGATGGCGAGAGCAAGAAGGGTTGGTCGGCATTTTACACACGTACTCTTTGCTTTTCTTCACAGCGCTCTAAGGGAGATTGCAATCATCCCTATTTTAGAGATGTGTAAATTAAGCCAGAAAAGGGAAGTCTCTTGTTAACTAGTTGAGCAAGCTGAAGCACCCAGACCCTTCTGACCTAAAATATGCTCCTTTCCTTCTCTAAGGTAGTTAGCTTGTTTTCGTCTTGTGGGGCTGCTGTGAATGGCGAAGACCTGCCTGTTGTAGGTCCAAATTGACCCTCGATCCAACGGCACATATTCTCTGTTTCCAGGTTATGGTATCGAGCATGCTCAGTGCGTTCCTCCCTCAGAGTTCTCAGAGCCTAGCTTCATCACAGAGTCCTACCAGACACTCCATCCCATCAGCTCGGAGGAGCTCCTCTCCCTCAAGTATGAGAATGACTACCCTTCTGTCATTCTCCGGGACCCTCTGCAGACAGACACCTTGCAGACTGACTACTTTGCCATCAAGCAAGAAGTCGTAACCCCGGACAACATGTGCATGGGAAGGACCAGTCGTGGTAGGTCAGATTTCTTCTCTAGAAGCTCTTGGGCTTTCAAATGTAACTTACTTTGTGAGTTTTTCAGGTCCTGTTATTTTTTTCTTTGCTATTGGCCCTGTACATTCCTGAATTTCAGCCTTTCCATTAGAATGTCTAGATATTAAGAGCTTTCCAACATGAAAGTGTGGCCCAGTTCGCCATGATGACAAAGACCGTGTGTCAATGGTGGAATTGGCGTGATGACCAATCCCATTTCTCATTTGGGTAAAATATTTCATTAAGTGATAACTCTAGTGGAAAGTGGTTGTTTTTTAAGGTGTGATTTATCTTCTTTGAGAGCATTTTGCTTGGGGAAGATAAAATCCAATAAGAATGGTTCAGGTGACCCTCCCGGAAAGCCCTTAGCTTCTCATGTAGCCTAGCAATCCTCTTAGAGTTGTCCTGTGTCAGACTGCATACCCGGCATGTTATCTGAATGACCTCTGCATCTCAGCCTGGGCTCTCCAGCCTCCTGTGACTTCTCTGGTTTGGGAAGATACAAGATGGTTAACCAACGGTTTATTTGGAACCAGTCATCAGCACTGTGGTGAAAGTATGTATTTAGCTAAAGGACCAGGGAAAGAGGTGGCCAGAGGCTTCCAAAAGAAGGTACTCTTGTTGACATGACCATTATGATAATGATAAAATATTCACCGACAGTGAAGTAAATGTTTCAAAAATAGAGCTGACTGACTTTGTAAAAAAAAAAAAAAAAAAAAAAAGGAAAAGAAAAGAAAAGAAAAAGGTTAAGTACACCTGAATTTAAGATCAGGACACGAATGCTCAGAGGCGCAGCCTGACTCCTCAGGTGTTTGGATATCTTTGTGTCTGAGAGAGGTTCAGTCCTCTGTAAGGAGGGATTTGTTCATCAAGGAAGAACTAGCTAATTTCTAGAGAGCTGAAAAAAAAAATGACTTTTCCAGTGGATAAAGGAGAAAACACTACGGACAGGAGATAATAGGAGCTCATCCAAGTGGTGATCTGAGGCTTTTAGTCACGGGAGTCAGGCCTCATAGGGATGTCTGCTCAGTGCTGACCCTGCTGTCCTCCTCTGAGTCTCTCATAGTGGAGCCCAAAGACATCTTTACTTTGAAGAATCACCCAGCAGCCACCAGGGGCCATAAATGTCGTCGTCGTCGTCTTCTTCGAGCGTCAGTCTCATGCTTCCTCCCAGCAGGCCCTAGGAAGAGTGGCAGAGGCCCTGCAGAGGGAAAGTCCCTAGCAAAATCTGAACCTGCAGTCTTCCTTCTTAGGGCCTCAGGGTGTTTGTGTGTCAGACCGAAGGGGATGGGTGGAACCAGTTTTGCCTTCCCCTTTCTGACTCTTTTTTCTTATTTTTGGATGCATGTCTATTTAAATACACACACATGTGTGTGTGCGTATCTTTTTTTTTCTTTTTTCTTCAGGCAGGTCAAAGCACCAAAACTACTTTCTTTCTCCTGGGACTGTCTGTGCATGTATGTGATGAGGCCAGGGCTGAGGGTTGGGCCTAGCCATAGTGTCACTCGGGGAGCTCTGCCATCACCTTGTTTCTAAATTGTGCCTGGCTTTATTTTTCTATGATCGTCCCTTCTGTCTCTCCTTCTCTCGGTCCTGGGTTTGGGGCTCCATCATCCTTCCAACCCCATGTCAGTTTCTGGGGAGCAGATCGTGACCCGTACAAAGAGGCAGGAGTTGTTTCTCTCTGACCCTGTTCCCCTTCCCTCACAGCAAACCGACCATGGCGTTGGCCCCCGAGAGGAAGCCCTTGTTGTTCACAGCTGCTGTCTGCATGTTAGAGGTCCTGCAGACCTGCCCTCGGATGCGTGGTGATTGGTTAGACAGAAAGTATGACTGTTGGCTGGTGATTAGTAGTAATGATCACAGTATCTGTGGACCGCATTATAGGATACAAAGCGCTTCTGTGTCCCTCTTCTTCGGACTCTAAGTACTGTCTTTGTGTCAGTCTGTCCAGAGCGTTGCTGGGGAGGGTCCCCCGTCTGCTGCGTAGCGTGCTCTGAGGTCTGTCTGGTGGAGTCAGATGGCTTTGGAAGGCCTTGCTCTGAGACAGTTCACAGAGAAGCTGGCCAGTGGGCGTTTTAGAGGACACAGGCTTCCCTGCCTGAGCACAGTAGCATAACTGAGTGCCTCATCCAGTTGGAGCCAACCCATTTTTGGAGAAAATACCCGTAAACGAAGGTTCCCAACTCCAGGATTGTGAAATAGAGCTAAAATGAAAGCAGCCTACTGCTCTAAACCACAACTCTCAACAGAGTTACATTTGGCTCATGTTTGAGAAGCTGCCAGAGGGTGGTTATGGCCTAGTTTCGTGCCCTTGCTTCTCGGGGCTCCTTGGAGACTCAGCTCGCCTGCTTTGGAAAGTTCAGTCTATGTGCCCTCCAAATGGAAAAGTGACTGATAGAGAATCGTTTCAGAGCGATTGAGGTAGAAATGCTGCCTAAGTATCAGTCACTTGCTGGGTGTTCTCCATGAAGAGATGAGTTGTCTTTCTTAAGCTGTTGGTGTGTTTGCCTTGTGGAGAACCTGAATGACCATTAAGATGGGTATCTGGTCTCAGCAAACACCTCTTGAGGAGATGCCGCCAATTTTCCTTGTTCTATTAAAAAGAGGCTATTGCATTCCGGTTGTAGGCTGTTTTCTTGAGTCTTTTCCTGTGAATTTCTGGAAGAGACTATTCTTTCATTTGTTAGGATAATAAAAAACTTACAGATATGCCAGTGGGTGGGGTAGGCAGTGCCAGGAACTCATGGAGAGCTCCTAGTTTGCCTTCTGGAGATTACTCTTCTTTGGATGACTCGAGGAAGGAATGAGATTAAGTGGATATACCTACCTTTCTGTTTGCAGCAGCACTGGAGGGGATAAGAGGTTTGGGAAATCTTCTTACAACAGTAGCTTTGCAAAAAGTATATATTTAACTGAATACCTTTTATTGTGGATTTTTTTGGTTGCGTGTTTAAATTTTATGAGCAACATATCTTCCCTCCTAATTACTATACATCTAATTTTGGATTGGACACCATAATTAAGTATTTGAATTCCATTCTTTTAACCAATTCTCACTATTATGAAGGGGAGAATATGCCAGAAACCCACCAGTATTAGCTTGTATCGGCGGGCCGTATTCTGGGATTTGAACTTTATAGCAGACCTGCTGCCCCTAAACAGTGTAGAGTTGACATGTTATTTCTACACACACGTCTGTCACGTCCGTTTGCCTCTTGGCTTGTGATGACCTGAGACGGTCATGGAGTCTCCCGTGATTTAATTTAGGTTACCTGAAAAATCTCTGAAAGGAGAACACAGAAAATATTCCTGTGAGCTTTTCAGCTTTTAGATACATTTATTTTCCTCCAAATTATTTATTTTTTTTGGTTTGTCTCCCTTTTCATGGCATTTTTGCCAATGGAAATTTCTCTAGAGCTATTACGCAATCATAGCAGCTGTTTATAACCTGGTTTGGGAAATTAATGAACTTGCATGATCTTGTGGTCAGTTAAGAATGCCTTAAGCAACTCATGGAGTAAAGGATTTCTGACATAGCTATGGACCTTAACTCTTTAATCAACTCCTTTATGTTTTATTGCACCCACTCCCCCACTGAAGTATAAATTTCAAACACAAAATTGTACTTAGAGAAGATGAAGACCATGGATTTCTGTTTAGAAGAGCGATAGTGGTTCTTTTTTTTAACCTCCTGGAAAAAACATCTCATAACTTCTTTTTCTATTTGAGATGTCATGGAGGCAGGGCATAGATTTCATTTTAAAATAGTATTTGGAAAAAATGCTAAAAAATAACACTTAAGTTCCAAGGTCAGGGAAGGTCAATCCGCTCTTAGTCTAATGGAATATTTTTTCTTATGACCAAAATATTTTGCCAAATTGGGCCTTTTGAAATCAGCTCATTGGCCTGAGTGGGAATAGGGAGTTAAGCCTGACTGCTGCGATTCCTTCATCTCTTCGTTGAATCGAATACGTCAGCCGGAAATTCCGTAAGATCCAGTGTGATTCTCCACTTTCGGATTTCCGGCCCCAGGAATCTTGAGGCCCCACAGACTGCCGTCTCTCTCAGATAGACCAGAGCAGCGTGATTTCGGCCCTGTGGGGCGCCCTTCCCCAGCGTAAACCCCTGAGCTTCCGTTTCCACTGGCCTCTCCCTTCTTCCATCCCTTCTGCAGGTCTGATTAGCAACCCGTCCTCACGAAGAGGGTTTTTACAGTTGTCTCTTCCCAATTCCTCCTCCCCTGCCCTCTTCCCACCTCCTTTACCTCCAGGTAAGCTCGGGGGCCAGGACTCTTTTGAGAGCGTGGAGAGCTACGATAGCTGTGACCGCCTCACCCAGTCCTGGAGCAGCCAGTCATCCTTCAACAGCCTGCAGCGCGTCCCCTCCTATGACAGCTTCGACTCAGAGGACTATCCAGCTGCCCTACCCAACCACAAGCCCAAGGGCACCTTCAAGGACTATGTGCGTGACCGTGCTGACCTCAACAAGGACAAGCCTGTCATTCCTGCTGCTGCCCTGGCTGGCTACACAGGTAGGCGTCCTGCCCCTACCTCAGCAGCCTCTGTGGGCTTGTCGCCATGGGTGGGCTCGGTGCTGGAAGGCATCATGCACAGATCCCTAGAGACTCTCTTTTTTGGCTGAGTGGGGAGAAGAAGACAGTAAGAGGTCTGGTCAGTCTCTCACACCACTCTGTTTGTGAATGGCCATCGATTTTTGGAAGTAAACAGTATCATTCTATCCCAGGGGATCATTTCCAAGAGTGGTGGGAAGAACTTCTCTCTCAAGGGCATCATTGAATGGCCACACTCTAGAGTCTTCTGGAGTAGCATTCTCATTAGGCTAGCTATTCAAATAGGAAGAGAAGCCTTAGTCACCCTATGCTCTATCCAGAGCCTCTGTAGGAAACCCTTTTTGTTTGTTTGTTTGTTTGTTTCTCATTTAGTTTTATTATTGACTTTCTTCTAGGAGTGAAAGTTCTAGTAGTGGTGAATGAAAAGAACATAGGGAAAGGAAGATGGATGTTGAGAGCTTAGGCTTTGATTGAGAATCTGCTGATAAAATAGTTCATTGACTGAGTGAGTTGTTAGCACAGGTGCTGCCTAACCTTGGAGACATGTGATGAGTGTATCTGAGAAGTATCCAAGGAGCATTTACGGGTTAACTTAGATCCTTTCTGTAGGAATGTAGTATTTTCTAAGAATTAGGAATTGTGTTGTGAGTGAAGCTTACTTTAAGCTTTGATCACTCAACTGTGGTGTAGGCCACTCTTCTCTTCAGCTCCATGCTGGAGAGGTTGACTCGTGGGGACCCTTTCTGTGGATGGAGGCAAACTGTCCTACCTGTGTTTCTAGGGAGGTACTGGTTTGATCTTAGGAGTGTACTTGATCCTTATTCCTGTGTCAGGGAGGTCTCAAGATTTTACTAGGAAAGCCAGCTGAGCTTTGAACAACTCAGAAGCTTGGAGAAATGACTCCTTCAGAGATCTGAAGTACGCCTTTTACGCCGCATCCCACATAGCTCCTCAGGCCGTGCATTGCACGAATTGGTGCTCAGCACTTATGTCTGTGTTTTGAGGAAGTGACAAGGTCTCTATAGAGAGTCAGGACCCGAAAAGACGTAAACGCCTCCTACCCTGTTCTTTCTACTGGAACCTCCCATAGTTTTTGCTTGGACATCACTAGTGTGTCACTAGTGGGAACATACTGCCTTTCAAGTGGATCCTCTTCCATCTCTGGACTGCAGACTGTTAGAGAGGAGGCCCCCTTCCATTAAGGACGTCTGGAATGAGGAGAAGCACATTCAGTGTCTTTCAAGATGTGCGAGATTGCTGGTTCCTGTAGCTTTAGCTCCTAAGTATTTTAAGCCCTGGACTCCGGTTGGATACTCATGAAGGAGGGAGAAGTGCAGCTTAATCAGGGGGAGAAAGGAAAGGCCAGGGAGCCTCCAGCATGATCCCGAGGACTTTGCAGGTGGCGGGGTCTCTAACTGGTGGTGCTTGCTTCCTTTCCCCTGGGCTCTGCCATTTGCCAAGGGTAAAGTCCAGCTCATCTGCAGCTTCCAGCAAGCCCTCACATTGCTTTGTCCTTATTGGAAGTATTTCTGTATTCTTTCTGGCATCATCTCCCTTATAACCACCAGCATCGATGATCACCGTTCTTCTCCCATGGCATTATATTCTCTTTTAGCTAGGTACGTCATAATGAAAAGTTTGCTACTTAGGGTGGTTTTGTGGATAACGAGATGAATAAACTAACTTGAAGTTCTAAAGTTGGGTTATGGTCAAAGAAATCCTTACGGTTGAAGTCAGCCTTCATGGGATAAGATTCTGGTAAGGATATCTGGCTGCACTGCAGGAGATCTAGAAGTTTCTGGGAAAGGTAAAAGCCTGATGTGCACCTCAGCTAGAAACCGCTCTGAAAGTGTGACATGTATTAGTTACTGCATTTTCTATTGGGAGAAATCTGCAGAGCTAACAGTCTATGAGAGCGACTCAAGGCGCTTTGAGATGATCTTAGTATCTCCGAAGAATTATCTAAGAGTTGGGGAATCTTTTCAAGTGTCCCAGTTTCAGGGTGAGACAGAAAGGGGTGAGTTGGAAATTCTAAGAACTAGGAACAAATATGAAATACAAAATAGAGACATGAACTGCAGTCAAGATAGTTAACGTCTGTATGCTGCCCGAGAATCTTCTCTGGCGATCTACACTCACAGCCAAACCGATAAGAGCCTCAGAAAGTTCTTTTAGCACAAATGTAGGTCTGTCCTGGAGGTCTCAGTTATGATGGATGGCCCCCTTTATCTGGATGGGTTTTTTTAAAAGGTGCTCTCAGCATCCCCCCCTCCTTCCTCTGTCTCTCTGTCTCTCTGTCTTTTTCTCTCTCTAAGTGAATAAAACATTCAGTGAGTGGAAGAAAAGCCAAGGTGACTTAGTGAAAGGTCTCAAAGACTAAATTCAAGGTCTCTTGAATTTAAAAGTACGTTTTAAGTATCTCACCACCCAGTGTTCCTCTCTGACCCTGGGGATGTAACTGTTCCCACCATCTCAGACGGTGGTAAGAACAATAGCCCAGAAAACAGAAGTCCCTTGCCCCCTCCCCCGCCCCAGTTCTAGCACACTGCGTGATTTTAGGCAAATTTACCTTGTACCCTTTTCTACTTTTAGTGAAGTGGAAGTGTTCATCCTTATCTTGGTGGTGGGAGATCTGTGAAAATGTAATATAACTAAATCAATTAATTAAACAAATGAATGCTAGACGTTGTACTAGACATGGGGTGCCGGGAGCTCCGTTTTAATAAATCCGTTGTTTCAGCAAATGTTTCTGAGCACATGTCGAGTGTAGATAAGGGCCAGTTGCCCTTGGGAGGTTCATTATCTGGTCGAATTCAAGATATTATAATTGTCCTTAGACTTGGACTGGATTTTCTTCATGCTGTGGTCTGAGTGAAAGTCAGGATTTGTAAGGCATGTGGGGGCCAGCTAAAATTTTGGTGATGTTTACCCTGGGCTCAGTGCCTGGCAAGTATCTGTCCACCCTGCAGACTAATTCTACACGGTGGTTCCCTTGCCCTTGCATGTTCCTTGTTGGTCCCTCATCATTCCAGGTACATCCTAGGGAGCGGGGAGAGAGTTAGAGGAACATCCCTAGGCAGCCCTCTCCACCAGCCTGGGAGCATGACCTTACACCTGACCTTACATAGATGTGTTAAGGTGAGCTGAAGTTTGGAAAGTGCTTTGGAAAGTAGAAAGCATTGCTTGAATGCTGGCAAACTTCTTATTGCTCATAAAAATCAGACCCATTTTCTAGTTCACGTGGGGCCTCCTTTTTGTTCATTCCCTCAAAATCCCAATACTCTAGAGTATATGTGGCTGCCCCGTAGGAGCAGTGACACCGTTATATCAGCATTATTTGGCCTGAACTACAGTGTGTACACATGGCCCCCTCAAGCCGGGAAGAGTCATTTCCCTGCCATTACACGCAGGGGGCCTTTGTCTATATCACCTTCAAAGGAAGACATTTCACTTCTTCATGTAATGTCTTCGTTACTGCACTGTACGTGTGGAAATCAGTTAGAAACTGAATTTTCACATTCTCTTGCACAGTTACATTCTTCCTCCGAAGATAAGAAAATTGCATCAACCTTCACTGGGCTCCCATGGCAACTTGTTAAATTAGGTCAAGATGTGGGGGCAGATAACATGGCTTGAAAGCCTGCCTGTGCGCGGAGTTAAGAATACATCAAATGCAGTGCTGGCTTCCGCCAAAATGTACCTTCTTACCTTACTGTGAACTGCTTACGGTTATCAGACTGATACAATCAGAAAGCTCCTTTTTTTCTTGTTTGAAGATACATTATGAACCCCATCTAATTACAAAACAATCCCAGAGAAGTGCCCCAGTGTTTTCTATCTATTTAATTGACCTAAGCAAAATGCTTTCCAGATCCCTGAAAAAGGTAGGGATCTCTGATTTTGTTTGTTTGTTTGTTTTTGTTTTTCCCAAATGCAGTAGCTATAGAAAAATATACTGGATTGTCAACTGGTATTCTCTTCTCTCCCAGCCCCATTTAATGGATGGTGAAACTGAGGCACAAAAAGTGACTTATTCAAGACCAGATAATTGGCATGTACACAGAAATAGCTCCTGAATTGAATCTTAAGTGCCAGATGTCTCACTCGACCAGGAAATCTTTCTTGGTGTTAAAGAAAGAGAATACTTATGGGTTATCTCAGTTGCTTTCCTACAGTAGAGTAGGGGGCCTTGAGTCTCGCTTGTTACCAATTAGCACTTGTTACCAATTGTATATGGGTTAGGGCTGTGTAGGACATAGTACTAGCCTTTGGCTTCAATCTGGAGTCATCGGCCTACAGTCACCTTCACTGAACTTCATTCCAGATTGCCAGACAGATAAGGCATCACCGCAGATAAGACATCTGTTCCTAGCACTTCTGCAGCCGTTCCTGAGCCGGCCTGGTAGTAAAGCCATTGTTCTCCCGTGCCCGGGTATGTCCCCACCCACAGTTGCAACATTGTGAACAAGGTGGCAAGGGTCTCTTTTTCATCCAGAAGCCTGAAAAAGGCTAAACCCAAAGCTACTTGTCAACCATCACCAAATTCTGTCTTCTAGTGCTGTGCAGATCCATGAAAATGCAATCCCTCATTCTCCTTATGGCTCAATCTGGCACTATCTGAAATTCAACTTTTAGATACTTTTGTATGAAACATCACACATACATACACACACACACACAGTGCTAGTCCCATAGAAGAAGAAGCCCCGTACATTCTCTCTAGGTCCTCTCAAATTGCTTCTGGCCTCAAAGAAATCTTGCCAAGTCCTAGGAGGCTCTAGAGACAGTCTCAAGTCATACAGTAAGAAAGTCCCTAGGCCAAGCCCAGAACCTTGGAGTTCTGGCTCGTAGTTAAGTTTTAGGGTTCAGTAACCCAGAGCTGCTGCTAAAACATGTTTTTGAAAATAAACAACTTCATTGCAAAGGAAGTGCTTCAAAGCCCTTCAGTGCAGAATGAAACCTGAGATTTGGCAGCATTACCTGAAATCACAGTTTTCTGAAGCAAAACTGGATTGCAAAACACTCTCAGGGCACTCAGATACAAATAAAAACTAAGGAAGCTTTTGGTTCGAGCCTGTGTTCCTGATAAGGAAAGGGGAGAGGGGTCACAGTGCAGTGTGAATTTGTGCACAAGAGTTCTAAAATTCTAAACCCAGGTGGGTATGTTATTAGGAATAGCATGGAGCTTTTTAATTTGAGGGTGAAGGGAAGGGTGATTACCCGACCCAGGCTCTAGAATATTGTGTCTGTACAAATGCTATCAGTATAAGACTGTGAATTGAAGAAGAAACAACTTGTTGACATGAATATCGAACTCTGGTCCCTTTTTGGGGCCTGAGCTGCCTTTTCCTGGGGCCCTGAGGTTCTTGGGCAGGCAAAGCTGGAGCTGGCCCTCAGGCTTTCAGGGGGGGTCCATCACAGTCTCCCTGTGGAGTATCCTTGGGCAGCACCTGAAAGGAAGAAAAGAGCTCAGAAATGAGAAATAGTGGCCCAGAGAGAGTGTCTTGCCTTTCTGGCTCAGAGGCCCTGTGATTACCAGGTTGCAGGAAGCCAGGAGGACCCCTGTGGCCCAAATGGGACCAGCATCTCAGAAGCTGGGTGGGATTCCAATTCTCTGTGCTGTGGGTTAACATGCTGCCCAGTGCTGAGACTGATGGGAAAATACTTTGGAGCATGGGGGAGGTAAGCCTCTTGAGAGAGGAGAAGTCCCTTTCTGTGGCCCCATAGAGCACTTTCACTGCTCTGCCTCCTGCTTGGCTTTCTGACCGTTCTTCACCCTCTGCCACGAGCAGACAAAGATCACAGGGTAGCAGGATTCGGCCTCCCTGTTCGTTTTTTTTTTTTTTTTTTTTCCCCTCCCCTAAATGTCTTTTAAAAAAATATGGAAAGGGAGGTTCCCCTTTTCCGCCAGTTGTTTATGAAGGCCTCTGCTGACTGAACCCCTCCTTGTAATAATTCAGTTACAGCAACACCTTGCAAACCGACTCTACCCATTTCCACTTCACAAAACGTGCCTCGTGTCCCTGGTGCTGTTTCCAGCCACCAGAGGCTGAGTGGGTGTGTGGATTTGGGATGGCAGGAAACTCGCCAGGTGACCCCTTCCTTCTGGGGACAGGCCCCCCTGCCTGTTTGGGAGGCGTCCCGAAGTCTTGCATTTTGTGGGTCACTGTTTCTTTAACCAAATCTAACTACAGAGGCTGGAACTGGGTGGTGACAGTTCTGGAATTCGGCTCTGTCTCCTGGAGGCTCCACCTTTTTTGTCTTTGAAGTAAAATGTTTCCACTGAGCCAAATCCAGCCCGGGTGCTGCCGAGGCCTCGGTACCTTGTGGCGCTTCACCAGCAGGCCCGGGAAACTCCCTGCAGCTTCCATTGGGAAAGGCCCTGCTAGAGGTCCCAGATGCCTGGTGCCCCTTGGCATCTTTCTCCTGGATGGCCTTCGCTGCTCCAGGGAAAGAGTGGCACATTCACTGGTCCCTCCACCTACGGACTTCGTTCAAGGGAAGCTGTTCTCTTCCTGTCCTGCCAACAGCAGCTTTCCTGTGCAGCCCCCTGGTTGTATAGCCTGTCCCCTGGAACTGCCTTCTCGTCTCAGTCCTGGTAAAGAATCCAAGAGGGAGGCCTTGCCAGGCTCCGTGAGCCCTGGTATGTTTCCCATAGGCGTGAAGAGCCAGAGTCGGGAGCCAGGCAGCCTGAGTGTGATCCGGCTCTGCCTTGGACCACGTGTGACCTCAGGCAGGCTCGCCTGCCTGTGCCTTGGGATTCCCATCGGCAAGATGCTGATAATAATAGTTTCTATCTCAGGGGGTTGTTGGGAGCACTGAAGGCAGAGTTTGTGGAAAGCACTCAGAACCCTTGCTAGGCACATAGCGAGTACCGCTGTTCCGTATTATCCCCCAACCTTCACCTTTCCCATATAATTCTTTTTTTAAAGATTTTATTTATTATTTATTTGAGAGAGAAAGAGGGTGCACAAGATGGGGGAAAGGGCAGAGGCAGAGGGACAAGCAGGTTCCTCGCTGAGCAGGGAGTGTGACGCGGGACTCAATCCCAGGACTTGGGATCGTGACCTGAGCCCAAGGCATGTGTTTAATCAACTGGGCCACCCAGGCACCCCTCTGCTTTAATTCTATATTTATATTCCTCGAGGTTAGGGGACAGTGTATTTTATTTAGTAAATGCCAGTAATTGGTAGCAGTGACTTAGGGCACAGAAGATTCTTAATATCGGATCAGGTCATTTCAGCTCTTCAGCTCAGCCCACGGGTGCATTAAGCTCCCCTTGTGTCCTAGTCTCTTTCATGTACATTACCCTTTTTTTTTTTTTTTTAAACTGTCACCAACAACCGCACAAGGTAGCTTTAGTCATTCTTACTGTACCAATGAGGGAATCAAGGTTCAGACAGGGAAAGAGGTCCAGCCTGAAGTCACATCGAAAACCACAAGGAAGATGCCTTTTGAAGTTTTTCATGTTGTCAGACAATTAGTTGGGAAACAGTCACTCTCAGGGACATGTTCCTGTGTTGTTTGGGGTCTGCAAAGGTACAGATGGCAAGACACAGTTAGACTCGCAAGACGTGTTGGTGTGTGAGGGGTTTCTGGGAAGGACAGAGTGAGGGATGGCCAGGGAGGTCAGGGAGGCTTTCGACCATGCTAAAGGTCTCTTCCCTGGAAAAGGAGAGAGGGAAGGAGGATCTGGATAGGGAAGAGCCTCCCTCTGCAGCTCGGGTCCAAGAAAGGTTTGGCCAGGCTCCCAGGAAACTCTCAGGTCAAAGCTGCCCCGTGGAGGAACCCATGTTCCCTCCTCCTGCAGTGGGAGGTCTCAGTCGCCTCTTGTCTTGGCTGTCACCGCTCAGGTGACTACCACATCACGCCCGACTGATGATTGTGTGTTGTCAGATAGGCCGGCATGGCTTTTCTGTTTGGCTGGTAGTACAGTGGGGCTCCAGACCCTGGTCCCGATGCTCTCGGTGGCCCGCGGTAGGCTTCAGAGCTCCGTGCATTTATACTGTTGACTCTAACGAAGCATATGGCATTGTCTTCTGTGTGACTTACCTCTCCTTGAGAATCACAAGAGTGAAAATTCTTCTAAGGTGAGTGAATGTGAAAGTTTGAACTTTGGCAGGAGGCCCGAAGGCTCTTTGCTGGAGCGGTGCCCATGGGGCACAGCCCCGTGGAGGGGACTGACATTCAGAGCTGAGGTGGGTGCAGTTTCTTGTGCAAGTTCCCGAGGCCACGTTCTTGGTCCTTTCTTCTTTAAAAGCAAGGCGTAGGTAGGACATTCTCAGCTCTTCACACGACAGTGGAACAAAACATATTTCTTCTGATGCCCCTTGCTGTCATTCACGTTCTCTGTTGTCCAACCCAATCTGGCGACCATGTCTTCCATTTGGGGGGTGCGTGGATATTCTTTTCTGGATTAAGTTTGAAAACTTCGGTGCCCCGAAGACCACTTGGGATGTATGTCACCTCCCCAAAACTTCTAGCAGACTTTGCTCGTCATTCCTCTGACCCTTGATATGCAGGTGCAACTATATGGCAAGGATAAAATAAATCCCAGAGGTTCCACTCAGGCCACAAACTATGGGTTTCAGACTCCTCAACTTCATCTTTCTAAGCCTAATCAACGAACACATCTCTCTTTCTTCCTGTTACCTCAATACATCATAGGGAGGCATTGTTTTTAGACATTTGCATTGGTTCGAATAAGCATTTCTTGGGTTTCGAACAAAATTCTCACCCCATACCCTCCAATCCAAACGTAACCCATTTCTGGTGACTTCTGAAAACAGTCAGTTACCTAGAAGACATCAGAAGGAAAAGCTCTGAAGAACCCACTTCCTGACTTGAGCTTCCCCAGCTCTTGGTCCAAGTCTGTGTCTCAGTGGTAGGTTGAGTACGGTTAGACAGAGCCCTTGGGTTTGGAGGGAAGGGGCGCTGCATTTGAATATAGGCTGTCCCTTTAAGAGAAGACCAGTCTCCTTTCTCCTTCCACCCCCACACAGGTGGACTTGAAACATGCAGGTGTGAGGAGCCCACGCAAAAACAAGGGTCTTTCCTCCCCACGCTAAAGCGCGGAGCCGTCTTGTTCTCAGGACTGAGACAGACGGGCTGGGGAACCTCGCTTTTGTCTGTCCCATCTGGGGCAGCCTGGCCGACCTGTGGCCCGCCGTCTGGGCTCGTGGCCCGGTCTGTCTTAGACATTGATTAGCTGGACAGGACCTTTGGCTTTACCTTCAGTTCATGGCATGGGATCTGTCTCTAGGCCCGACGTTGGCGGCAATGCTGTTGCATTCCTGGGTCAGCCCTACCTATAATGAGGTAGAGTGTATTTTGTGAGGAGCATAAATGATTAGGGAGAAAAGCACATTGTGGGGAAAAGAGGATCTAGGTCTGTCTGTGGCCAAGATTTCCCCAAACCGTAAGTGTCTGTCATACTTTCACTTGCAAAACAGTTTGCATGTGTTCTTTTTGTGCTCACCTACTTTGAATCAGGGCCAGCACGTTACAGAGTTATCCCGAACTTGAACAGATCCACACTGGTCGTTCTCATGTACAGGATTTTTTAAAAAGGTCTCACATATATACTTTAACCTTACTCGTAGCCTGCAACGTTATCCTTTCCCAAAGTTGCCATGAGAAAGGCCAATTTAATTCTTGGAAGAATAATTGAATTTTATCTTGTGATTTTGCTGTGTTTATTTTTTAAAAATTTCATCCTTTTTGCTTGTCTTTGTTTGAAAAGTGTGCTTTCAAAAATACATTTTCTGTTGATTCATTCTTCTAGTCAATCCCACTGTCGTATTTTATATTGTTCCCAAAATGTTCAGCACTGTGACCACCTCTGCATATGTGTGTGTGTGTGTGTGTGTATTTAAATGTATATTTATATGTTTTTTAATAACAGGGACTCAATGGACATCTCTATAAAGTAGGGAGGACAGGATAACTATTTCCATTTTAGGGATGGGAAAACTAGAGCCCAGGGAGGTTAAATTAGTTGTGTAAGTTTGTGTAGTGAATCAGGGAGGAAGTGGGAGCGAAGTGCTGGAAGCTTGACCTCCCCTCTTGGGGCATTCCTTGGGCATATATATATTTTTAATTTCTGAGAGTACTGTCTGCTCTCCTCTCCCAGTTTTCCACTGCCTGACACGTTTGTTTGTTTTTGATTTTTTTGAAATTCTTTCTCTCTTTTGGTCTAACGTGCCAGGGACACAGACTTGACATCAAAGGCAGGTTTCATGTGATTTGAGAGCTGTTTTCTAACTGGCTTCCATTGTCAGCTGCTGGCCCTTTTGGCAATAAATCCATCCATGTTCGTGAAGTTATCATTCATTATATAATGTTCATGGAGAGTGTTTTTCAAGCCCCTGTCAGATAATATTCTTTGTGTTTGTGTGCTAAATTACTAGAACCTGTATGCCCCACTGCTACCCTTGAGCTATTAGCCATTGATACAGGAACTTAGTGATGGAACATGTGACTCATTGGACAGGGGCGCTGTTGGCTGGTTATGCAATGTACCATAGTTAGATCGTGCTGGAGTTGAGAGGAGATCAGGTTGGGGTGGAGGCAGGAGATGGGCATCACTCCGAAGAAGTGGGAAAAAGGTACTTACAGACATATCCCCATGCCAAAATATCAAGCAGTATCTGCCCTTCCTTTCCTTTTAACAATCCTCCCAGTGGTGGCCAAACCATCCAACAGTCGTTTATCCCCAGGCAGAAGACAGCGGCAGCTTCACGGCTGATTTGGGTCCAGAGGGCAAGCCACTGTCAGGAGGTTTCCTGTTTGTCATTCACCTTCATTTCATATGGACTCAGTGGACAGGGATTTGGGCATCTTCAGTGAAGGATCATTCAGAAGCGGGTTGACAGGAAGGGCGTGGTGCTTATGAGGCTCCGGGGTCCCCCCACCCCGTACCAGCCACGGTGGGCACCTTCACGGTGGCAGCAGAGGAAGATAGATTGGTGAGCAGATGGGTCATTTCTGGATTCGCGTCTGCTGTTTTTGCCCTCTTTGTTTGGCTGTGGGTAGAGACACCTGGGTGGAAGGGAGGGGCAGTCAAGGCCCGTTCCTCTGCTTTAGGACCACCTGCCAGATGTGTGCTCTGAGGGCAGAGTCTTCCCTGTTGCAAGGGTGACCAACCATGCGAGTTTCATAGGTTAAAATAAATGTGGTGTCTTGCTCGCACTGAGGTGTTTGATTTGACTTTTAGAGTCAAGCTGAAGAGATTAACTTCTCAAAGTAGCAAATGAACCCCCAAAGGACAGGCCGTGTGGGTATGTTTTTATTTGGGGAACGTGTTGCTCCTATAGCCTGGGAGTCACTCATGTTGATTAGTCCCAGATAGGGTTTAATAGAGAGAGAGGGGCAGCTGGGGTAGATACCTTTCTGCAGAGGGATGATGAATGTCTCAGCAGCATGAACCAGTAAATGTCTGTTGAGCTCTTGTCCGAAACCCCATACCTGCCACCCAGAAAAGAAGGCTCACGAAGCTTGAGTCTGGGCACCAGGGGGCCAACTGCAGGTGTCATTCAACAGCAAGTCGCTTTCGGACTATTGGTATTTCGGGGTGAGGCATCATCTACGCTTTACCTTGCACCAGTGAGAAAGCACCATCTCTGCTGTGAAAGCGTGCATCCCAGTGACAAGAGAGACAGGCACAGAGGACACAGACCATCAGGCTTGGCCTCGGTAGAAGCAAACCCATGAAAGAAGCTACCAGAGAACGTGACTGCCCTGTGCTGACCTCCGTCTGCACAGAAAGCAGCTCTCATAGGTTAGCCACATGCTGGGGCACAGACGAGGGTGTGAGGACCTGCAGGTGAAAGGAAAAGGAAACACGGCCGTCCAGCCCCGGTCGCCATTCACCAGCAGCGAGTCCGTGACTATGCACCTGAAGATGAGAAGACATTGACAGGTGGCCAAGTGGAAAGGATGGTTCCCAGGAGGATCTTAGTAAAATCTTGTCCTTGCCCATGGCTGTGTATTGAACTTGTTCACTTAGACGCAGAGTTGGGGAACATTCAACCATAGCAGTGAAACAATAGGGGATTTTTTATAACTGGCTCTCCTTAAGAGAGATGGTGGGCCTTTCAGTTCCTAGACAAGGAGAAGGGACTTAAAACGTCACCCGGATGAGAAGGAATTTACCTGAAGCTTTGTTTTTTTTTTTTTTTTTTTTTTTTAAATGAGACTAATAACTTGGATCTCAAGTGCCTTGAGGGTCCCCACCTGACACTTCTGCTTCTGAGGTTCAGTCAGGTTCTTTCAGATCAGGACTGTCACTATTGTACTAAGAACTCTCCTCTTGCCCAGAAGCTTAGAAGAACAAAGCCAGCAGAGGAAATCCCCCAGCTATAGCCGGGAGGGGGCTGGAGGGAGCAGTCAGCAGGGTGTGCGGGGCCCAGCCAGAGAGAGTGGTGTGTGTGTGTGTGTGTGTGTGTGTGTGTGTGTGTGTAGCCCTCCCTCCTTCACTTCTTCGGAGAGAGACTTCCTTCTAACAGGGACCCCTCTGTTGTTGTGGCTGAGAGTTTCTACTTGAGAAGCATAGTTTCCCAGTGATGCCACCGGATTCCTGATGTGTGACACCCTGGGGCAGCATGGTGAAGGACGTCGTTGACTGCCTTGGGGCCCCCAGACAGGGACACCATTGTGAGTCACATTGAGTGTGTGAACTCCCCCTTCCCATGACTGGCACTATTCTTAGTACCATTCTCTGCTTCCTGGGACAAAGGTCACTGGGAGCACCGTCTAGTTGGGTGGGTGGATGCGGCTGGGCCCGGGGTGAGAGGAGGCACAGGGAGAATGAGGAAGAGCCTTTACAATTTGAGGATATGTTGGAGCAAGGGCGAGGGATGGAGGAGCCCTGCAGCCCCGGGGATTTGGGCTGAGATACACTAAGCAATCTAGAAACATCCTCTGGGAGAGTCTGTAACCGGCACTGCTAGTCTCATTTCCGGGTTTCAACAAGTCTGGGGCCTAGGAAGTTCCCTTGGGCCTAGACATGGATGGGACAGGCGGGGTCAACCCAGTGTGCATTGCCATCCTGGAGCTACCTGCCAGCTGTGTGCTTCCCTCCGGGGATCCTGATATCCCTTCCCAGACCTGCAATGAACGTGACCAGGCTCCTGTGCAGGACTGTCCACAAGTCCAGCTCCGTAATGGACCTACCGCGGACCCGGAGCTCTTACTGAGACCTGGCGTTTCCAGCTGGGAGAATAATTCCACGTCCTTCCTATTTACGGCTCCCCACCACCAAAAGGGCCCTTTAGGAGTTAGCCAAAGGGAGGAATCTTTGGGGGGGAGGGTAATCTCATGGATTCTTTTCATTTGGTTCCACATCCTGTACTTTCTGAAGGGCAAACAGCCACTTTAGGAATCCCACGGCAGGAGCCTTGCATGTGCCTGTCAGCCCTGGCTGGGCTTCCAGGATCTTCCTTGCAGAGTCAGGGAACAGAGACTTGAGCTGACATCACCCTATTTTGACTTTCTTGTTGTGAAGCTTTCAAGAGACATTCCTCCCTGTTCAAGTTCCTGTGCTTTGGTTAGGCATCTGGTTTTCCTATTTATGCTCCCTCTTGCCTTTGTTGTAAATAGCAAAAAAACCTTTTATAGTATCTCACCCATGGCCTAGGCTCCTAGTTCCCACATTTCACAGTCTTATGTTCCTTATGAACAGAGGAAAACTCACAATGAGACCAAAAAACAAAAAGCAAGCAAACAAAACACACACAAAAACCCACCAAACCCACAGACAGACAAGGGTTTACCCTGCCCCCCTCCCACCCCTGGCTGCCCAGGGAAGCAGGGTTGGCACAGACAGAAAGAACTTGTCCCTCTGACATTTCAGTTTGGGAAATGGCACTGGGCAGGAGAAAGAGCAGCAATAATTCTGTCTGACATCTGTGCCTCTGTGAGCTGGTTCCGGCGACAGGACTTACACACCCCCTTTGCACTTTCTGGCTGCCCCAGGGATCCCAAGGACGAGGAACTGGGATATGTTCCTGAGCCTCTCTCTTTGGGACTTGGGTCTTGCCTGCTGCTCCCTGCCAGCGACTAGGACTTACCTGGGTAGAAGGATCCCAAAATGTCCTTCCTTCCCCTTCGCTGAGCTTGGTGTGACTAGCCCTCCACTCCCCAAGGGAATGTGAAGATAATGGGAAAGAGGTTTGTAGGTAAATAGTGGGAGGGAGAAACAGTGAAGTATCATTAGCCTCACAGCTACCAGGAGGGGACGGACTCATGGGGCTGGACATATCACCTTTGGAGGTGAACACCAAGGTCCCCAGTGGTTGCATGGTCAATCAGGAGAACCACTGGCCAGCCCAGTGTCCCGTGTCTGCTGTGAGTGGTGAGGAAGAGATTTTTTTTTTTTTAAAGCCGGGTTGTTTCTTTTATCCCATGGCTCCTCTCAACCAGGCAGCCCGTTCAGATTTCTGCCTCTGGGTGGGTCTTATTTAAGGACAAAGCAGTGCCAAGCTAAAGGATTTGGGGGTCAGACCGCCTGGGTTCCATTCACAGCCATTTTACTTCTGAATGGCCTTGGACGAGGCCAGGGGACAAGTGACCCAGGAACTCAGTGTCCTCTGTTGTAAAAATGGAAAAACAAATTTGCGAGTCCTAATACCTACTCCTTGGAGTTACTATAAGGAATAAATGAGATGAACATAAAGCATTACGCACAGTGTCCAGTGTGCGTGAGTATGCGACACGCCCGAGCTCTCATTTGCACTTTTCCTCATCAAGGGTCTTACAGTCACTTCTCTCTCTCCGTGTTTCGTTCGCTTGTCTATGGGCTTGGCCCGGGAGATGACTGACTGCAGACTCCAGGGCTCCTTCACGCAGTTTCCGAGTTGTTGACTGTTCCTGGTTATGTCTCTCTCCCAAAGAGTAGGAAGACAGTGCTGTCCTGTTGGGTGTAGCGTCCTCTTTGCTCCTCTTCTGGAAGCCTGCTCTTTTGCCGGGTTGTTTCAGTGGCTATTTGTGATTTTCTTGGCTAGCAAAGATTCGACAGCCTTTCTTAATAGAGATGCGTGGACTGATGCCTCCTGTCCAGAATGGCTTCTCCACCGATTCCTCCCATAATGTCCCGTTTTGTCCCATGAACCCAGGCAGGCAGTAGTGACTGGTACCTTGAACTCAAGGCCCACAAAACCTGCCAATATGCCTGAGTTGTAGGCAAAACCGCATTTTAACAGGCTGAGAAACAGAAGAGGGGTAAGGTTTTCCTGGGGACACCTTCTGGGCTGTTTCTTTGAATGAATGCTCAGTTATTTCGTTGGTCCACGGGATCATCTCATTCAAGAATATGCATAAGGTATTTCTTACAGGATGGTTTTCAAGAGTACAAGGTGCATTCTTAGAAGGATGAAGTGAAGCTATTTCATCTTCCAGTTTTAGCTTGGCCTGTGCTGGAGAGCACGCTGGGGTTCACCCCCAGCAGGTAGCCACTGGGGTTGGGAGAGGGGTGGGATGCTTCCTTTGGCTGTCTAGTGAATGTCCACGTCAGCTGCTCTTGCCCTGCTGCTTAGAGTCTGGAGGCCTGGGCACCGGACCCAGAACCATCACATTTACACCGTGCCCCAGAGCAAAGTCATCTTACTTTTCTGAACATTTTTCTTTTTGTTTCTTAATAGGATGGAAACACTAAGACTTGTTGTGCCTTGCCTATAGAGAGGGCTGGGGAGTGGATTTTAGGAGTTAGCAAAATGATGCATGGGAACATATCTTGTAGAAGTATAAGGTATAACAAGAGTTGACCCCTCTAGATCATAAGAACATATCTCTTTCTAGATGAAGAAAATTTATTTCCCATTGAATCTCACTTTCTTTGGATCAGACAGATCTGAAGCTCAGATTAAGGATGAGAGCCTTAGAAAGTCAAGTGTCCCTGTATGTGCTGGAGTGCTCCTGGCTTCCTTCATCTTTCCTCCTCTGCCCTGATGGCTTCTAAGATGGTGCTGTAAGTGTAGACCTGTAGCAAGCACCACAGACTTGAACCGTAATATTGAACCATGTTGTTTCTCCCTCTAGCTACACCCATGAACGAGATTGGAATCACTGGCAGCTTTGTCATATCTGAATAGAAAGTTATCTTACAAGGAAATCTATGAGCATAAATCCTTTAGCACGAGATAAGTGGACTATCAGAGTGTGTCTGGCTTTCCAGAACTAAGATCTTGGCAGTGTTGATGGCTAAGACAAGAGGATTGTGTGTGTGTGTGTGTGTGTGTGTGTGTGTGTGTGTGTGTAAGTTAGAATATACTGACCCAGGAAGAATTTCTGAGATTGTCCTCACCTGACCTCTGAAGATTTCTTGGGTGGCAGGTTAATCCCTTATACAGTGCTGATATTCTCCTTTCTTAGTTTGTGAGGCTGCCTGTAAGTGGCCTGGAGGAATGGGATGTAGTAGAGAGTATTATGACCTTATGACCAAAAGAATGTCTAACCTCTGTGTCCTTGTTGATGACCTTAGGATAGCAATCATTGTCACTTACAAATCAGGGACTGGAGGCTCTCTAATACAGAGAAGCACTTAAGAGCTTTGACTTAAGATGGGAAGTGGCAAGGTATTCCTTAGTTAATAACTGTATTACTAATCAAAGCAAACATGACTTAGTTCTTTTTTTTCTTTGTTTATCTGTTTATTTTAAAAGTAAAGTGTTTACTTTACTGTATACAGTAAAGTATACAGTTTACTGTATACAGTGTTAAATGTTTCATTTTTAAATTTATGACTCTCATTCTTAACTTTTTTTTTTAATTTATTTTCAGCATAACAGTATTCATTATTTTTGCACCACACCCAGTGCTCCATGCAATCCGTGCCCTCTATAATACCCACCACCTGGTACCCCGACCTCCCACCCCCCATCCCTTCAAAACCCTCAGATTGTTTTTCAGAGTCCATAGTCTCTCATGGTTCACCTCCCCTTCCAATTTACCCCAACTCCCTTCTCCTATCTCCCCATGTCCTCCATGCTATTCATTATGCTCCACAAATACGTGAAGCCATATGATAATTGACTCTCTCTGCTTGACTTATTTCACTCAACATAATCTCTTTCAGTCCCGTCCATGTTGCTACAAAAGTTGGGTATTCGTTTTTTCTGATGGAGGCATAATACTCCATAGTGTATATGAACCACATCTTCCTTATCCATTCGTCCGTTGAAGGGCATCTTGGTTCTTTCCACAGTTTGGCGACCGTGGCCATTGCTGCTCTAAACATTGGGGTACGGATGGCCCTTCTTTTCACGACATCTGTATCTTTGGGGTAAATACCCAGGAGTGCAATTGCAGGGTCATAGGGAAGTTCTATTTTTAAGTTTCTTGAGGAATCTCCACACTGTTCTCCAAAGTGGCTGCACCAACGTGCATTCCCACCAACAGTGTAAGAGGGTTCCCCTTTCTCCACATCCCCTCCAACACATGTTGTTTCCTGTCTTGCTAATTTTGGCCATTCTAACTGGTGTAAGGTGATATCTCAATGTGGTTTTAATTTGAATCTCCCTGATGGCTAGTGATGATGAACATTTTTTCATGTGTCTGATAGCCATTTGTATGTCTTCATTGGAGAAGTGTCTGTTCATATCTTCTGCCCGTTTTTTGATATGATTGTCTGTTTTGTGTGTATTGAGTTTGAGGAGTTCTTTATAGATCCTGGATATCAACCTTTTGTCTGTACTGCATGACTTAGTTCTTGAAGGCACGAAGGATTATGCTGCCTTAGAATGTCTCAGAGGATAGATCCAGTAATTTTCTTTCTAGAATTTTCATTGCAGTAAAAATGGACTGACCGTTAAGTCAATCAAAATAATATTGATAAGACAATGGGATATTGTAAGTGCTTTTTGGGCGGGGGGCAGGTAGAAAGTTTTTCACCTTTCAGTTCAGTCCTTGTGAACTCACAGTACCTCCTTCAACTTTTGTGCTGTATGCCGCCTTCATCCTCTGGGGGCTGGACGGACTGGAGAGGAGGCAGGAGGGGCGCTGTGTAATGGAATTCATTGCTGGTGCTGCTGAGCGTCTGGTGTAATGATTCGCAATGGCTTGTGTTTTCAGGCAGTGGACCAATCCAGCTGTGGCAGTTTCTTCTGGAATTACTCACTGATAAATCCTGTCAGTCTTTTATCAGCTGGACAGGAGATGGCTGGGAGTTCAAGCTTTCTGACCCAGATGAGGTAAGAAGGGAGTGACGAGTGAGCACGGTGTGGAAGGGGGATGAGAGTGAACTCTGGAACTCTGGAAAGTGGTTATGTGGGCCGGGATGACATTTCCTAGGATTCCAGCCCCACCTCTGCCCCTCAGTGCTTGTATGATCTCGAGCCAGTTACGTAGCCTGTCTGAGACTGAGTTGCATCCTTCAGACAGCAGAGGACATAGCTACACTGCCCATTTGTGTTCTGAGTTTCACATGGTGGGCCCTTCATACATTTGGGTTGCCTTTTCTGGAATGGGTCGGACAGTTCAAGAGACTTGGAAGATCAGTACAATCTGTTCGTTAATATATCATTTTCCACAAATGCATATCTGTGCCAAGCCCTAGTCTGAGCATGACAGAACTGAAAACACTGAACAAGAGAGGCAACATCTCTGGTCTGGCGGACAAGAGAAGATAACATGCCCAGTGCAGAAAAAATGCTGCCCTTTGATGAAACGCAGGCATGATCGGCTCCACTCCCTCACACTAAATTTCACGCTTGCAAAGCGAGCATAGCCTACCAGCAACATAAGGAAAGAGGGGAGTTTGTAGTGTTGTCTTTTTTTTTCCCCAATACTTTAATACTTTCCAGCACTTCATTACACAGAAACACAGGATCAATGTATTTTCATTAATTTAAAGAATCTTGCCCATTTCTTAAAAATGGGCATTCAGAATAGATGGGTGAGAAAAAGATCTCCCGTGCACGTGAGTCTCCACCCATCTTCCTTGGACATCACGGGTCACCATGAATGGATGGATACATGGGCATATTAGTGTGTCTACCTGGGTTATCCTCTAGGTTTTTACCCCGTGTCTTTTTCAGTTTTTTATTTGTTTAATTTAAGGTGGCCAGGAGATGGGGAAAAAGGAAAAACAAGCCCAAGATGAATTATGAGAAACTGAGCCGTGGCCTACGCTACTATTATGACAAAAACATCATCCACAAGACAGCGGGTAAACGCTACGTGTACCGCTTTGTGTGCGACCTACAAAGCCTTCTGGGATACACGCCCGAGGAGCTCCACGCCATGCTGGATGTCAAACCCGATGCCGACGAGTGATGGACACCCAAGGGGTCGGGGAAAACTCTGCTGAGACATTTTGAAGAACAACCACGTTGGTCGGACTCTTAATTTTTAATCGTTATTCTATTTTTAATTTTCCAGAACTCATTTTTTACATTCAGGGGTGGGAGCTAAGTGAGCTGCAGCTTAATCAATTGTGAGCAGTTGGAAAAAGCGAGCCAGGGCTTGTGGGTGGGTGGGACGAGAAATTCTTGAGCAAATTTTCAGGAGAGGGAGAGAGAGAGAAAGAGAGAGAGAAGGGTTCTTCTAAGAAGCTTGAAGGATCCAGCTTAAGGGAGGAGGAGACTAACGCATTATTTTTAAAAAATTGTCCATGAAAAAAAAAAAAGGCATGTCTTGAGTTATGGACCTATTAGCAAAAGAAATTGACACATAAGGAGTTATGAGACCCATGAAAAGGCAATTAATTTGCTTTTGGTTTTAGGTCTGGGAGGGCAAAAAAGAGGGAGGTAGGATGAAACATTTGTTTGGGGGATGCACTAAAAACAAAGATGGACTTCCGTGGGGAGGAGACCAAACTGTTTTTGTGTTAAAATTTATTTTATTAAATTTTGTGCCAGTATTTTTTTTTTTTTTTCTTAAAAATCGTCTTAAGCTCTAAGGTGGTCTCAGTATTGCGGTATCATGCAAGTTTGTTTTTTATTTGCCGGCTGAGGATTCTGTCACAGTGCAAGGAAACTGTTTATATAGACCCCACTGGAAATGCAAAGTGCTGTCACTGAGATCGGGGATCCCAAATTCATGTGACTTCTATATGAAGGAAAAAAAAAATCATGCTGATTTGGGTACAAGAGACCCGTGCATGTGAATTTCATCTGTGTTTTAAAAAACGATCACGCCCCTCTACTTACTTGTCATTAGTGGATTCTCGGGGTTTGGACTTAACATTGAACTAAGAAGCATTAAGTCTTTGAACTGAATGTATTTTGCAGCCCTGGTTTTGGACCACAGTCAATGTAGGAGCACTGTTGAGGTCATAGAAAGGAGATCGAAGGAGGAAGACTGACTTGGTTCTTTATCGGTTCTATACTGTAACATATATGACTTGGAATAAAGGCTGTGTGCGTGGGTATTACCCCTCAGGTCTTAGGAAGTAAGTCCTGAATGCTTGTCATCCCACACCAGCACTCTACACTTTCTCCTTTATGTCTCATTGTCCCGGCATCCCACGTTTATCGCTTGCCCCCACCCTGTTCCCCAGTGGAGAGAAATGTCCGACATTCCGAGTGGTGAGAGAAAGAGCAATGCAGTCATGCCAGGAGATGGAGAGTGGCTGGCAAAGTCATTTAGATGTCCTGGGTTTTAGGAACAATGGAAATTAAGGTTGCGTGGAAGTAATATGTGGCGTGGCTGTCTTTGGGAGGAGAAATGCATGGCTTCCCTTTGAGGAGTATCAGCGGGTGGAGTCAGGTGTTGAGTAGACCGTGCACGCAGCGTGAAGAGTGCAGACCCTATCCGGGCCCGTGCTTGGATCTGTTATCTTGGCACTGGGTAAGTGAAGGTTAATAATTGCAGAAGAGACAAATGACTTGAAGGCAAAAGAAACATAAGAAAAGGAGCTTGAGGGAAGAAAATGAGGTGGTCCGTGCAATTCAAGTAGATTTCTGGTTCCTCCAAAGCTCAACGACAAACTCCGTTGACTGGGGCAGTGCTGAAGGGTGGTCTGCAGAGGTTTGGGTCTTTTCCAGGGCGGGGAGGGTGGGAACCAACATCTAACCAGTGAAGAAAAGTGCCTAAAACACTTGAACCCCGCCCCCCCCATAGATGCCTGATTAAAAAGGATGTCGACAGAGGGACAGCTCTGGGAGAGGTGAAGAGATATTTAAGGTGGGCTTCTCAGGATGAACCCTTCCTGGGCTCCAAGGCAGAGACCAGAAGTACTAACTACCTGCTAGCATAGCTTCCAGAAAGTGGGTTGTTTACTCCCAGGTCCTCTTGCAGACCCTGAATTATCAGGAAACCAGCTCTGTGATTCATTAGTCTCCTCACACTGTTAAATCGGAGTGTCTCCTTGGAAAGCAAAGGCGGAGTTGGCCCAGCTATGTATTCTCATCTTCTTCCGGGTGCAGGTGCCTTAATGAAGCTCTCGAATATTTTAGGAGCTGCTCAGGGAGTGTTAGGCGGAACTGTTGGATTACGTCGTTTTCTCTTAGATTATGGGATCTTTGTTGGGCACTGGCAAAGGCGTGTGTGTGTGTACCCACGCACGTCTGTGTGCGTGCACGTGTGCGTGTGCATGTGTGCATGCTTGCAGACATGTAGAACTGCCGCTAAAATAATACCTGGGTTTTCTGTTAAGTCTTTCCACATTTCAGCAACAGGCAAAAGTAGAACCAAGGCAGGGCATCGGTCTTGCTTGCTGTTTGCAACCAGGCAGAACATGACTTTCTCAGTGCACCCACCTTTCCTCTTGCGTTTCTGCTGGAAACTCCCCTCGTGTGAGCATGTCTAAGTCCTGTAAGAACTCCATAGCAGATAAGAGATAAGAAAGTGCCTCCTCCTGCTCCTCTACCGCTTGTTTGCTTAGATGCCTCTCTCTCTAGGTCCTCCATTTTCAGTATTTGTAGGTAGTGCGCTAGTTAGGGAAGACAGCTTTGTCCATCTGGCCAGATGCTTTTTCTCCTTCTGTCCAGGGGCCAGAGACCATCCCAGGAAGAGTGGTGGGTGGTTCATACACTGGAAATGTAGCAGAATTGTTGCATTTATGCTTTTTAAAAACACATGTTAACTTCAGAGGAAGGATGGGCAAATCTGGTTGAGCTGATGAAACCCTTATTTTCCTGGAGATGCCTTAACCCATGTTGGTTTTGGCTGTCGGGTTCGGGGTCACTTTTGTTTCCTTCTCCAAGCAGGGGAGGGACTTCCCTACACAGAGCCCTGGTTTTGTGGCTTTGGAGATTGGAGGTAGCATTCAAAGATCAGATGTGCTTTTCCTCACTTTGGAGACGAACACTCTGGGTTTTAGAGCATTAACCTGCCTAATCTTCATGGTGAAAAATCACACCTTCTCTGTTCTAGTCATGCTGTGCGTGCTGCTTTCTGTTGGGGTCTATATAAATGTGTTGAACTCATATCTACATTCCAAAGAAGTTTCAAGGAACCATAAATATATGTATACATATACATATATAAAGTATATATATATTAAAATGAAATTATCTCTATCAGGAATACTGCCTCAGTTACTGAACTTTTTTTAAGAATACTTTTTTTTTAAGCTGATAAGTACAGGGGTGAAAAAGATGTTATATTGTGTTTGACTATTTTCCAACTTGTATTTTCATATAATTTATATTTTTTAAAAAGCTGAAAATTTAAAAGCAAGATGAAAAAAGGAAAAGCAGGTGCTTTTTAAAAATCAGAACTGAGGTAGCTTAGAGATGTAGCGATGTAAGTGTCTATGTGTTTTTTTTTTTAATGCAAAAAAAAATTTCTTATGGGGGAGTTTTTTTGTTTGTTTATTTTAGTAGCTGATGCTGGCACATCATTTTGCTGGAGAGTTTTTTATATACTGTAGCCTGATTTCATATTGTATTTTAAACTGTGTGAGATTAAAAACAAAGAAATTCATTCATAACAATGTGGGTTTGGCTCGATTCTTTCCTGTCTGGTGCATGTGTGAAAAAGCAGGACAGACTCACCAACCAGAGACAAGCTGAGGAAGAAAGGCAGTTCAGTCTTGCTGATCTCACGATCTCAAGACTAGCTCAGTTAAAGATTTCCTAATAAACTTATAATGAGAATACAGGGAAGTATAGTGCAATACCCCAATTATTAATATACGGAGGTCGCCCTCGGTGGAATGTGCCTGGCCTCGTCACACCGCATTTTGTTCATGTCTGAAGGACCGAAGAGCCCACGTGAAACAAGTTTTTTAGTGACTCAACGGATAAACATTTGATTTCAAGGGAGTAAATTTCCTGATAGGAACATGGAAAGTTGAATAGCTTAGCTCATGCTCTGGACATGAACAGTATTTTGGTTTCTTCTTCTGATGCTAATTTTGGTCTGTGCAAATTGGGACCCATCGCATTTGTCTCCTTTGGCCCAGCTCTTCCACTGGGGGTTGAAAATGGGGAATAATAATATCTGCCTGAACCTCAGCAGCCCGTGTTATAAGTAAAATCATATTTATAAGTGCTTTGGGGAGGAGTGCTTGGGAACACATCCTACGTGGTACTTTTCTCTTGTTGTTGAAACTGTAGAAGGTGGATGTTTTTAATTAACACCAGCATTTGCAACATGAATCCTCTACTCACAGCTGGAAAGAGAATTTTTGCTGAATTGTTCACAAAGAGAGCTCTGTTTTTGGAAAATCTTTTTCTCCCAGCCTGGAGCTTGAGGTTTGCTGAGTGCACGTTGAACACTGACTGTGTGGTCTAGTGGTTATAGAGCTGGACCAGCCATGAGGGGGTTCAGTGTCCTACACCTCAGTCCAGCTGCCACCACTCACTGGGAGACTTTGGGAAGTTGGCTTGAGGTCCTTATATTTTTTAGACTTCAGCTGTAAACCCAAGCAAAGCCACAACTCCTGAGCCAACCTGAGGCCACATCTGAGCTCTCTCCCTTTGAACAAACAGTGCACAGAGAAAAGGTTTCTGCCTCCATCAAGAATTTGGTCAGAGAGCTTACCTTTGGTACCAAGTGGCTGTTCTCTCCCAAAGTATCTGATTTAATGCTGACCAGGTTAAAAGATACAGGATACCCTTGAATGAATTAAGCTTAGACCTCAGTTTCTCCAACTAGGAGCTAGAGTTGAGAGGGAAAGTCTCAGGTAACGGGGCTTTGGTTATTTCTCTTAATGATACTGCCAAGGCTACCATATTGTTTCTGGGCCAGAGATCGTGTCTTCTAAAATGACTGCAGAATTTGGGGGTGTAGAGTAGGGTAAGGGATAAAAAAAGATGCAAGGAAAAGGGGTCATTCAGAAGAAGCGGGTCATCAAAAATCTGGATTTAACAGGCTTTCAGGAAGCTATGGGACAAAATAATTGCCCAAGGCTAATCTGGCTCACAACAGGTATGGCTTTAGAGCGAGGTAGGACACTCACACCACATAGACAAATAAGCAAGCAAACAAACAAAAAACAGCAACAGAGCTTCCTGTATAATGAGGTGTAGCTATTTTAACCTGAAAAGGAAGAAGATTGTGATTTGTGCTTTAGGCTAAATGAGGCAGGCAATGTAGATGAGAAGTTACATGTGGACAGACTGTGGGCTGATGTTGCACCGTAAAGATGTTCAGTTTGGCCTTCACAGCGTTGGGGCCCATGTATCCAGTAGGGTCATGGGAGGTCTTTGAATAACTGGCATTCCTCATAGCAAGCACCTGTGGTTGACACTGAGTGTGAGGTACCCTCAAAGTGAATGTGGGTCTCCTGTCTCCAAGAGGTCAGCCTCACACATTTACACTCCTGCCTGGTCCCTGCAGAACTTGACTTTGTGACCCTTATGAAGATACCTATCTATTCAGGTTCCACGTTTACTTGGCAGGAAGCTCATTTTATTCTAGAACCTACTGTGGAAGGGAGTACAAAAGGTCATCATGTTCATCAGCACCACCTGACTTCTGAGCCCTTGCTCTTTCCATTATGCCATGTTACCACCCAACAGCTCCAGAAGGTCTCCTTTGATGATGTTGGCTAATGGGCCCCCATCCACGGGAGCCACAGCCCGAGTTACCAGGAGGTACATTTCCTACATCAAACACAGGACAAGGACAGCTTTCTCCCTAGAAGGAAGCTTTTCCACTTCCACAACATTTCCTCTGCCTGTCCCAGGGGTGACTCTGGGAAAGCAGTTTATAATGCAAGTTCAGTTGTACAGAGGCCTTTTTCTGGCTCAGATGCAGGGACACTTGACCTGGGCAGGTGGCCCTTGCCCTTCAGTGGGGAAATAGACTCAGCATGCTGCTGGTTGTTCACTGCTCTTGGGATTCCTCCATGCTATGAGGATCCTCACCTAAGAAGAGCGAAGGACAGAAGAGAAAAGCACTTGCCTGGCACCTCCTACAAGGAAACAGAGATTTAAGGAAGTTGATAAAAGCAGGAGTTGATCAGTTGATGAAAATTAGAAAAGTCTTAAAATGAGCCCTTATTGAGAATTTCAAGCTGCACATCAGAAACTCAGGTGCCTCTGTCTCTGCCCCTTGACCACTGCCATTTCCTGTTTTACTCTGTGTTCTGATCCTTTTTCCCTTTTCCATTTTCCTGGAAAATATTCTATACCGAGAAAGCCAGGTTCATTTAATTGCCTGGTCTATCTCAACGTTGCTGACGTCCAGAGTTATGACAGTGACGCTTATCTGTCCATGGCAACGTGGGACAATCAACAGTGACCAGGTCTCATGATGTACTGTGTGATTCCCAAAGCCCTCATGAGTTCACAGCCCTGTCCTTAATCTCTCCTCCTGCCACTCAGGCTCCCCTGCTCTCTCAGCCACGGTATTTTCACAGAGCTTTGATGTTGGGTCAGCTCTGCTCACTCCATGGGGTATCATGGGGAGGGGCAAGGAAGTTTCCGGCAGCTACCTGTGGGAATTATAAGGGGGCAAGAGATAGCCACTACCTTGTTCTCCCTGCCCATTCCACACTGACCCTGGGCAATAGCAGGCTGTTTTTCATCTTTTTACAGGCAAATCTCAAAATTTCAGTTGTGACGCTCCTTCTTCCCTTTTGAGGGCTGTCCCCCAGATGTGCTGGAAATAGTGACTCAAAGAGGTGGCCCCAGTCTTCACAAGGCTGGAAAGTTTGATGAGGACTCTGAGCCTTGATCTGGGACTGCCTTTTTGAGGCAAGAATATTCCTAATGTGAGAAGGAGAGATGGGATTGGGAACTTTGAAAGGGGTTTGAGTGTTCATACCAACGGACCTTGTTTATATAGATCTGAGGGAAACATAAGTTCAGAACCTTGAGAGTAATTGAACTGGGGAATCTTCTCTGCTAATCTACTTCTTGGGCAGACTGATTTTGTCCCATTTGTTCTGGTTCCCATGGGAATAAGAAAGTTTACTATCATAGTGCAGCCAAGGCAACTTTTGTTTGAGATGTTTATACATATTAGGGGAAGGGTAAGTGATGGTAAAGACAATGACCAGTGTTTGGAGGGTACATAGACATTTCATTCAGGGTATCTATTTTCTCTATGGTCAAGGTTTCATGAACGTAGCACAGAGCTGTGTACTTGAATCCAAGGGGATTTAAAGTATTTTCTTCACTGACCGACTTCAGACCACTGGGGTAGGGAATGGACTCATCTGTGCTCAGGCTTCTGACTTGGGAGCAGGTAGGGGAACTGGTTGGGCCTCCTGCATGATGGTGAAGCATGTAAGCTATTCTGGGTACCTGTGTGTGCAGTCTGCTTAAAATCCCAATACAGAAATCCCACAAATTCCAAATCATCTTCTCGGCCACCACAAGTAACAACCACAAACCTGAAACCCTGCCAACAGAGGCTGAATTAAAACAAGGGTGACCACAAAGACTGGTGTACCTGGGACAGTCCCAGGGTCAACCCATTGTCCTGGAATAATTATTCACAGCAGTTCCTTCCACTTCCATGATACTTTACACAGTCTCCTTATAAAACCCATGGATGGCTTAGCCGCTAGTGAGTGGAAGAGCAAACACCAGAATTTGAAATTCTACATTTTTGAGTTAAAGGGGACCTAAACTCAAGGGGACCTAAAAGATTATCTTGTCCAGCCTCTTCAATGAGGCATGCATGAACTCAAGGTCCAGAAAGGCCAAAAGAGTTGCCCAAAGTTACCTGATTAGTGACAGAAATAGACTTTCTACTAGAACAGGAGATTCATCTAAGATCTCCTGTTCTAGTATGTCTAGCTCTTAGATGGATCTTAGATGGATCTGTTGTTCTAGTAGGTCTAGTAGGTCTAGAACTAGCCAGACTTTCTACTAGAAAGTAACTCTGATTGTCCCCGAGTCCTTCCACCCCTTTCTTCCTCTACTGTATTGGATCTCATCCGATTGCCAGACAACATGTCCTAGTTTAAAATTGATTCATAATTGATCATAGTTGATTCATAATTGATCGTGGCAATTCTTTCTATTAGTTCTGATAGAGTCCAGCAATCTGCTAAGTGTTCATGTTCAGGCTCGCATCAGGAGATCCTGGGATGGTGGAAGGTCTAAGATCTGCTTTTCAGAAACTGAACATGTAGGAGGTATGGGATTGCTGTCTATGAGACTATAACATGTCATAGCTGGAAGGAGGATGTGAGGATACCACTCAACAAATTATTCAGGTAGTGAACATTCATTGAACACGTGCTCTGTGGTTGACACTGGACTCAGTATTATGGAGCTGTAAGGAAAAGATAGACACAACTTTTACCTTGACTCTGCTTTTAGTAGATGAAGACTGCTGGCAGGTAAAGGGTGAATGACTATCCAGATAAGTACAGTATGGTTTGACATCTAGGAGGAGCACCCAGCTGGAAGAATTTATGCCCTAAAGATGAGTAGCAGTGAGCCAAGCAGAAAGGGAAGGAGGTTCAGGCTGAGGCTAGAGGTGGGAAAGTTCATGGGCTGCTGGAGAAGCTGGAAGTCCTTTTGAGGTACCAGAGCCCAGGGTGAAATGGAGTAGGGAGGGGGAGGGGGAGAAGGAGAGATGATGCAGAGCCTAATGTCCCATGGGAAGGGCAAGGCACAGCCCTGAGGACCTTCCTGCAGGCCAAGTCACACTATTTGATCTGTGCTTAGAAAAATCATTCTGTCTGTAAACAGAGAAAGCATTAGAGGGCCCAAGGTAGGCAGACCATTTGGAAAATGGCTTCATTTGTCTCCAAGAGAAACAGCAATAAGCAGATCAGAAAGGTACTCAGGAGATAGAATGGCTAGGACTTGGTGATTGGTTGGTGTGGATGGGCGGTGGACCGCTGTGCTAGGACCAGAACTTGGGGGGTGGGGAAAGATGACTTGTCCTTGGTCCCAAGATCACCATTCTGTGGAGTTCAGATCTGGAAAGAACCATAGAGGTAAGGGTTTACGGTTAGAAAGTTTAGATGGCTGATCTGAGATCACCTTGCTAACTAGTGACAGAGGCAAAATTAGATCTTAGGTCTTTTGACTCCAAGGCCAATCCTATGTGTCTGATGAAAGTCAAGGGCTCCTCCCTACAAATAACCTATTTCTTCCTTTCCTCCCTTTTTCCTCCATCCCTTCACTCTTCCCTTCCCTTCCTTCCTCCAGGGACAGGAACTATTCAGCTTACAAATGGATGTGACAGGCCTCCCTGGGTGACTGACACAAGCTGTCTCTTCTCATCAGGGGGCTAATCTCTCCCTTGAGCCATGGACACCTGCCTCCACCCCAGGCTGTTATTGGAAGAGAGGGAAGGTGTTCGTTTCTCTGCTCCAGCTGCCTGCTCTCCAGTCTGTCTGAGAGTTGTCTGAGCCCCATTTGCTGAGTGATCTCTGAGTATTATTTCCAGAGTCCTCTTGGGGGCATACAAAAGAACAGGTGTCTGTTTGGCCTGTGATGTCATGGCTTCCATTCCCTATCCAGCATTTCCTGCCATCTCTCTACCTTGGTTTCACACAACTTCTCCTGGACTGAGAGCCTCCTGCCTTTTTTTTTTTTTTTTTTTTTTTTTTAATTCCTGTCCTTGGTGATCATGCCTCACTCTTTTCCTCATCCATTCCTTTTACTCTTCTGAGTTCCCTCACTCTGTCCTTCATATTGTCTATTCCTAGAGAGGAAATATATGTGACAGGCTAAAGAGAAGGTCTGTAACTTTGAACAACACAGGCTCTGAGGCAAAACTGCATGGTGATAATTCCTAGTCCTGATGCTTTTTAGCTGTGTGGCTTGGGCAAATTATTTAACCTCTCTGTTCCTCAATTTCTTCACCCATAAAACAGGAACAATAGTACCGACCCTACCGATAGGGCGATTGACGATTAATCTATGTTGGTGTTTGACACATAATGTCATGGAAGTGGGAGCTATTAGTAAATCTGAAACCACAGCTCAAGACAGTCTTTCTCGCCTTTCTTTGAAAACATTTTCCCACTCCATCCCACCCCCAGATTCCCTGGACAAAGAGAAGACTTCATCATTAGGGCACAGCACAGGCTCTAGCTCTGGAGGGCCTGTCTGAAGAGATGGGAGCATCTGTTCCCAGCCGTCCCGGCCCTTGGCTGGGGACGCTGGGTGCCCAGCCCTCCCTGTTCCCTGTGATAGCTGTGGGTGTCACAGAACGCCTGGCTCCAAGCATGGAAAGGCGAATGCTGTTCCGGCCAGCTCCAGGACTCAGCATTTTCCACTACTCCTTGCTCTGTTTGCTTTCCTCTTTGGACTCCCCCACGGAGTGGGGACTTCTGAATGACATCCAACAGCAACGTCGGGCCTGCCCAAAGTCCTCTCCCACTGCCGGGCTCGGAGCCCTCCTCTCCTCTCCTCCCATTGGCAGGCAGAAGGAAGCAGGGCCTGGCTGGCCCATGCCAAAAGTTCTCACACAAAGTGCCATTGTATGGGGCTGGTCTGTGGGAGACAAATGAAAGGGATTTCAAAATCGACAGCAAGTTATTTTTATCCATGGAAGGGCTGAAATGCCTTTATTTTCCATCTTGGAACTCAAACCTTAAGGGGTCATTGTGATGCGGAGTGTTTTCATTTACTCTGGTATTCACGCAGTTAGGAGGGAGGCCTCTCAAAGACCTGGATTCAGAAAGGACAAAATCCATAAAACCAGGCTGTGGGACTGATGGACTCTTCCTGGGTGGGGGTCTGACTGATGGCCCTGGAGCCTTTCTCTTGCCTGCACTCTGAGCACACGTACTGTGGACCTCCAGCCTGGACGTCTTCTCATCCTAGCCCCAAGTGCTGACTCCACAGTTCCTGGCTGCTTTTCTCCTCCAAAACCTCAGCCTTCTGTATCTGCCTGGGAATATAGCTTCAGCTTCCTCTGGGGCAGGGGTCTCCCAGGGAGGTCGTGCATGCTCCGGGAACTGCAGAGGAAGACATGGGGTGTGGAAGAAATCATTTACAACTTCTAGTCATATCTGTTGTTGGCTAAAACTAGGAAATGCATTTTTATTTTCTAATATTGAATATACATGTTGACCCTGGTGCCTGGGGTTGGGCTGCCTTGGGTTATTTGCATATATTCCAAGCACCCTAAGGGAAAGTGGGAATTATACAATGGAAAAGGGGTGTGTATGCCGGTGCTCTTATTTCTTTTCTCATTTTTAGCATCTTTTAGTGTTTTATGGTTTACATGTACACAGTGAGTAGATTTATAAACCAGAATATCTAATTTTAACCAAATAACCTTCACAGAATGGACCAGTGCCTTCCGGTGTTTTCTGCAATGAAACTGGGATATACCCATAGGAAACACTGTGGCACACAGACAAGAAAAGAAGCCAGGTGACTTCTACTCCTGGAACAAATTATTGTCAGTCATGCACTGAAGCTACAACAACTGTAATTTAACTAGATTCCGCCAAAAAAGTTTCCAAATTATCAACATTATATATAATATATATTTTTAAAGATTTTATTTATTTATTTGTCAGGGAGATATGCAGCGAGAGCAGGAACACAGCAGGGGGAGTGGGAGAGGAAGAAGCAGGCTTCCTGTGGTGCAGGAAGCCTGATGTGGGGCTCTATCGCATGACCCTGGGATCATGACCTGAGCTGAAAGCAGGTGCTTAACAACCCAGGTGCCCTTCAATATTAAATGTCAATTTACAACTATTGTCACTAATGAGAATAAATGCCATGGGGTGTTGTATTATCAATCAATGCTGATAGATATTAATTAGTGCTTCGAATTTATAAATAAATACGCATATATCTGAGGCAGTGCTTCAGATATTTACTGATGGGAATATAGGGTCAGAAAGGCTTGGAGATGACTCTTCTAAAAGAGTAATTGCTGTGGGCCAGCAGGATTTCTGATCATGGTGGAGAAACCTCGGCATTTGCACTCAGTTAAAATCTGAATTTAAATTCTGACTCCACCACTTAATAAGCTATGTGACTTTGGGAATCCATATAATTTCTGAGCCTCATTTTCCACAAAATGACAACGAGGGCAGTTATATCACTGGACAATTTTGAGGATCAGTTTATTTATAGAAAATGCACAGAATAGTACTCACCTTATAGTAAGCACTCGAGAAATGCTTTGCTTTTCCCATTCTCCTCTTGCTTCTGCTAGGAAACTAGGGAAGATCCAAGGGTTTAAGGTGAAGCTCATTCTCCATGAAATCTTCCTACCCATCCTCAGAAAGGGTCTTTCCCTTGGGGTTGGGAAGGTAAACCTATGTGTGTTTTTCAAAACAATTGTTGATAGGCTGCTCTTAGCTCTAAGAGGAAAGAAAGTTTGCATGTATATGATTAAAAACCACTGTGGGTAAGCCTTCCTGGTGGCTTCCTAACAACTGTGCAATACATGGTTGTATGTTGGTTTTAGACCAGTTCCCAGCAGACCATTTTTTACGTCAGAAGGTAGCACTCAACAGCGCTACAATGGGCAGTAATTAGCCGCCGCACCACCACCCCCCCTCCGGGATGCAACTCAGCCAAAGGTCTCAGAAGTGAATTAGCCATGGAAACTGGGAAGCCCCTGCTGAGCTTGGGGCCTGGCCTTTGGCAGAGGATTTGGCAGAGCCCAGCCCTGTTATAAAAGAGGCAGTGTTGGGGGGTGGTGTGGGGAGTGAGACTCAGTTCTTCTGGTTCTTCTCCTCAGCTCCCATTTTGCAAGCAAAGGACACAAGATAAAGGACACTGGAGCCACTGGAGTGAGAGAGCCATACTCTTCCTCTCTGCCAACTCCCGTCGGTAACTGATGATCAAACTAGGATTTCGATGATCTCCTAATGGTCATAGGCTAGCTTTGAGAGGACCCCAACCAGCTTGCACACAATTCATCAGAGCCTACCCCAAACCCCATTCTAAACAGAGCTTTACGTTCAAGTCAATCCCAGATCTCCCTGCAGCCCTTGTAGTTGGACCTGGGAGGGTTTTTTGGGGGGTGGGGGTGGGGAAGGAATCAGAGTTTCCTTATCCCAAACTTTAAGAAAAGGATCAATAAACAGTAAGCAAATGAGGTGGCTTTTTGTTGTTGTTGTTGATGTTGTTGTTTTTAAAGCCCAGCAATCAAAGTACATTGTAGATATTGAAAGAGACTCACTCACAAAGAAACAGCATTCAACACAAAGTGGAGGGAGCCGATGCAACCTGAACAAGTTGACAAGGAAACTGCTCTGGCCCACTGCTCTCTGGTTGACCTCCCTGGTGTGCTCTCCCACAGTCCATTCCAGACAGGTGACCAACCTGTGAGTCAGGCTTGCCTGGGCAGGAGGCAGCCAATACAGGGAATGCACCCATTTCTGTAACCTGACATCCATGACCCTTTACCTTAGAGAGGTTACTCCATCTGGGAACAAAGCAGCCTTTGTCCTTAGAAGCTGTTGACAAATTGTTAGGAAGAAACACATCTCTCTGGCTCCCACCATTAGCTATGCAGTGTCCTAGGTTGGTTGGATTTTCTCTGAAACACCCAATTCTCATGCCTTAGATCAGACTTCCTTGAGTTTCAGATGAACTATATTTGATTCATGACTGCTTTGATGAATAATGCACTTTGCCAGGAGAGTGAACTCCCCCAGTCTGGGTGCCAATTCATTGGCCTGCGGATAGTGATATATTCCTGGGACTTTCCCACCCTGCCAAGCCTTTTTTATTCTCTGAATTTCAAAAGACCATACCAGTAGCTTAAGTCTCTTTTTAGAATCAAAACATGGACTCCAGAAGCCGGTAGACCTACAATCAAGCCTAGGGACATTGAACTAATAACTATTTGCCTTTTGAAAATGGGATATCTACTTTATAAGATTGTCACATTGACCAAATGGAACAATGTAATAAAGTGACTTTTAAAGGGCTAATATATGGCAAATGCCCAGTAAACATTTGTTTCCTCTCCTTCATCCATTCTACAAGACCGAGAATCTCCCACCCCTGAAATACCTTCATATCTATGTTTAAAAAAAAATTAAAATTTTTATTTATTTGACAAAGAGAGACAGCAAGAGAGAAAACATAAGCCGGGGTAGGGGAAGAGGGAGAAGCAGATTCTTTACTGAGCAGGAAGCCCAATGTAGGGCTTGATTCCAGGACCCTGTGATCATAAGCCTGAGCTGAAGGCAAATGCTTAATGACTGAGCCACCCAGGTGCCCCATAGTTTTATCTATGTTTTAAAAAAGATTGTACATTTATTGACAATTTAAGTAACTGAAAAATACTCAGAAGATAATTTTACAAGTCATCTTCTGTTCTTAACTATTAATATGTGTGTATTTAACACTAAACATGATTTTTATTGAGGTAAAACTTATACACAATATACACTATTCTGATTACTATGACCATTGGTTAGTTTTCCCAGTTCTCAGACTTCATAATTCACAAGGCATTGGGTAGAGTACAGAGAAAGGTTCACATCAGTCATGGAACAAAATTAGCCCTAGACTAAAGACAGTGTACTCTTGCCTAATAAAGCTTAAGACCAAGACTCAATACGGTCAAACTATTTCCAAGTAACTTAGCTCAAGAATGTTTTTAGGAATACAAAAATACCCAAGAAGCCCACAGTGTCTGGCATCCAATAAAAAATTACTAGGAATACAAAGAAGCAGAAAAATATGACCCATAAAAAGGAAAAAAATGGTCAGGAAATTTCCCAGAAATGACACAGATAATAGAATTAGTGCCCAGGATATTACAGGAGTGTAACAATTTCACATGTGCAAACAGTTATTGGAAATATTGAAAATGGTAAGTAGAGATGTGGAACATAAAAAAAAGGGAAAAAAAAAGAGACCCAGGGATGAAGACTTCTGGGATGAAGACTGTAAGGGAAGAGGTGAAACATAAAATTGATGGGATTGGTGGAAGATTTAGTACAGCAGAAAGGAAAAAAATAGCAAACTTAAAGTCCAAACAATAGCAAGTAGCCAAAATCAAACACATAGAAAAGAAAGACTGAAAGAAAAATGAACAGAGAGACAGTGACCTGTGGGAAAATTTTAGGTGTCTGAATACGCATGTAACTGGAATCCCCAAAGGTCAGAAAATGCTATAGAGAAAAATACTTAAGAAATTGTTAATGCCTGAAATTGTCCCAGATTTGCTTAAAACTATAGTACTCGAAGGTCCAAGATATAAAGTCCAACTAACTCCAACCACAAGAAATTAGAAAACAATTATAGCAAAGTACATGACAGTTTAAATTGCTGAAAACTGATAAATTAAATTGCTGAAAAGTGATACAAAAAAAGGGGACCTTAAAGATAATGAAAGAAAAAAAATATATATATATATATATATATATATATATATATATATATATACAGAGAACAAGGAGTAAGAATCATAGCAGATTTTTTTATCAAAAGCAATTCAAACAAGAAAACAGTATACCTCTTTAAAGAACAAGGGAAAAAATAAGTCAACCTAGAATTTATACCTAGTGAAGATATCAAACACAACAGCAAAACAAAGGCTTTTTCAGACATAAGATATTAAAATATTTTATCACCAGCAGAACTGCACTATGATAATCACCAAGTCTTAAAAGATGTCAGTATAAGAAAGCCATTTGTAATTATATGTGGTGAGAAATGTTAACTAGACTTACTGTGATCATTTCACAACACACAGAGATATTGAATCAAGAAGAAAATAAAATAACCTCACACCCATCAGAATGGATAAAATCAAAACCACAAGAAACTATAAGTGTTGGTGAGGATGTGGAGAAAAAGGAACCTCTTAAGCTGTGGTTGGGAATGCAAGTGGGTGCAGCAACTCCGGAAGACAGTATGAAGTTTCTGCAAACAATTAAAAATCCTGAGCCACCTGAGTGGCTCAGTAGGTTAACCGTCTGCCTTTGGCTTGGGTCATGATCCCAGAATCCCAGGATCAAGATCAAGCTCTGCATTGGGCTGGGGTGGGGGATGGTCCATGCTAAGTGGGGAGTCTGCTTCTCCCTCTGACCGTCACCCTTCTCATGCCCTCTCTTTCTCTCTTTCTCTCTCAAATAAATAGCAAAAAAATTAAAAATAGGGGTGCCTGGCTAGTTCAGTCATTAAGCATCTGCCTTTGGCTCAAGTCGTGATCCCAGGGTCCTGAGATTGAACCCCACATCAGGATCTCTGCTCAGTGAGAAGCCTGCTTCTCCCTGTCCCACTCCTCCTGGTTGTGTTCTCTCTTTTGATTTCTCTCTCTCTGTCAAATATATAAAATCTTAAAAAAATTAAAAATAGAACTATACTATGATCCAGTAATGATGCTACTGGGTATTTCCCCCAAAAAATATGAAAACACTAATCTGAAAGGATATATACACCCTTACGTTTATTGCAGCATTATTTACAATAGGCAAATTATAGAAATCGCCCAAGTGTCTGTTGATAGATGAATGGATAAAGAAGATGTGGCATGTATATATATGAATATTACTTAGCCCTAAAAAAGAAAAACAACTTGCCATGTGCAACACTATAGAAGGATCTAATGATTACAAATCCTAACCAAAATAAGTCAGTCAAAGTAGGACAAATATCATATGATTTCACTTACATGTGGAATTTAAGAAACAACAGAAAAGGACCAAGGGAAAAGAAAAGAGACAAACGAAAACACAGAGTCTTAACTATAGAAAACACATCAATGGTTACTAGAGTGGAGGTGAAGGTGGGTGGGTGAAATGTGTGGAGGGGATTAAGCACACACTTATCTTGATGAACACTGAGTGATGTATAGAATTGTTGAATCACTATATTGTACATTCAAAACTAATGTAACACTGAATGTTAACAACATTGGAATTAAAATGAAATTTAAAATATTTTTTTAAAAAGTATAAAGCAAGATAAGCATTTTTTTAAAAAAGCTATCAGAAGGATGGCAAATAATCCCAGATGGAAATGTGTGCAATTGAGTTAAAAGCTTTGAAAATGGTAATAATATGGAGAAATATAAAATATACTTTTTTCTTGGTATGTAAATCTTTCTGCAAGGACACTGATTGTTTAAGGCAAACATAAGAGCACTGTATGTGGGGCTTATTAGATATGATGAAATAAAAATGTATGGCAACAGTCACCCAAAGTCCATAAAGCAGGGAAGGGAAGTGTGTTGTTGTAAGTTTCTTTTAATGTATGTAAAGTGGTACACTATTACTTGAGGGCTGACTGTGATAAATTAAAGACATATTCTATGAACCCTAAGTCAACCATTAAAAAATGCAAAAAAGAGATAAAATGGAATAATAAAAATATGCTGTGGGTCCCCAAAGAGAGCATAAGGGGTAGGGAAGAGGCACAAAACCCAGATGGAACAAATTGAAAAAATTAGACAGCTGGTAAATTTAAAACCAATCACGTACATAATCACATTAAATAGAAATAGTTTATATAGCCTAAATTGAAAGTCAGAAATGTCACAGTGATAAAAAGAAGCCCCAGCTCTATTTTCACTAGAAGAATGCACTTCAAAAATAAAGGTACACCCAAATCAATGGGTTAAAATTAAAAGAAGGAAAATGATATACAATGTTAATACCAGTCAAAATGAAGGTAGAGTAGGTACATTAATATCAGGAAAAGTAGATTTTAGAACAAAGAATATAACCAGGGATAAAGAGGGCCATTTAATAATGATAAATTAGTCAATTCACCAAGATGATATAATAATCCTAAATATTTATGCCCTTAATAACTGAGCTACACTAAACATGAGAAAAAAAAAAAAAAAAAAAAGATGAACCAATGGGAGAAATAAACAGATCCACAGTTATGGTAAAGATTTCAATAACTGATAGAAATTATAGAAAGAAATTTGGTAAGTATCCAGAAGATTCAACCAACACTATTAATCAAATTGACTTAATTAACAATTATAGAACACTGTATCAACAATAGCAGAATATACTTTCTTTTCAAGTATCAGTGAAACATTTACCAAGACAGACCATATGTTGTACTATAAAACAAATCTAATTAATTTAAAAGGAGTCAAATAATAGAAAATCTGTTCTATAGCCACACGGAATTAAATTACAAATTAGTAACAGAAAGATAGCTGGAAAATTCCCAAGTAGTCCAAAGCTAACATTCATAAATAACTCTTGGGTTTTAGAATAAATCAAGAGAGAAAGTGCCAAATATCATGAAATGAACAAAAATAAAAACCTAACACACACACAAACCTAACCCTAGAAGATGTGGATTCAAGTATACTTACAGGAGCATTTATAGCACAGAAGTGCTCATAGTAGAAAAGAAAAAAAAAAAGCTTCAAATCAATGAACTCAACTTTCACCTTAAGAAGACTTCCAGAGGGCCAACAGACACATGAAAAGATGCTCAACACCTCTCATCATTAGGGAAACACAAAGCAAACCTACAATGAGATATTGCCTCCTACCTGCTGGAATGGCTAAAAACAAAACACAAGAATATCACGTGTTGACAAGGATGAGGAGAAAAAGAACACTTCTGCACTATGTGGGAATGTAAACTGGAGGAGCCACTCTGGCTGCTCTCACAGTATGGAGGTTCCTTACAAAGTCAAAAATAGAACTACTCTATGATCCAGTAATCACACTACTGGATATTTACCTCAGAAATATGAAAGCACTAATTTAAAGGGGTACATGCACCCCACATGTTTATTACAGCATTATCTATGATTGTTACATTATGGAAGCAGCCCAGGTATCCATCAGCAGATGAATGGATAAAGAAAACTGTGGTAGACACATACAATGGACTATTACTTAGCCATAAAAAGGAATGAAATCTTGCCATTTGCTACAACATGGGTAGAACTAGAGAGTATTATACTAAGCAAAATAAGTCAGTCAGAGAAAGACAAATACTATATGATTTCACTCACCTGTGGAATTTTTTTTTTTTTAAATACAGATTTTATTTATTTGATAGACAGAGATCACAAGTAGGCAGAGAGGCAGGCAGAGAGAGAGGAGGAAGCAGGCTCCCTGCTGAGCAGAGAGCCCGACGTGGGGCTCGATCCCAGGACCCTGAGACCATGACCCGAGCCGAAGGCAGAGTGCTCCAACCCACTGAGCCACCCAGGTGCCCCTCACCTGTGGAATTTAAGAAACAAAACAAATGGGCAAAGGGGAAAAAATAGAGAAAAACAAACCAAGAAACAGACTCTTAACTATAGAGAACAAACTCAGGGTTACCAGAGGGGAGGTGGGTTGAAGGGGGTAGGTAAAGGCGGTAGGGATTAAAAATACACTTACCGTGATAGGCACTGAGTAATGTACAGAGGTGCTGAATCACTATATTGTACCCCCCCTAAACTAACATAACACTGTATGTTAATTATACTGGAATTGAAATCAAAAGTGCAATAAAATAAATAAATAAATAAATAAAAGGAACTAGAAAAAGAAAAGCAAATGAAACCTAAAGAAAGAAAAGACAGAATGATCAGAACCCAAATCAATGAACTAGAAAATAGAAAAGCAATTGAGAAAATCAACAAAATTAAGACGGTTCTTGAAGAAACTCATGAAAATCAATTAACTTCTACCTAGACTGGTCAGGAAAAAAGAATAAAAGGGAGAAGACCCAAATTACTAATAGCAGGAAAAAGAAAGGTGGCATAGCTATTTTCTAAAGATATTAAAATATAATAAGGGATACAATAGTACCTACTGTATGATTTCATATATATGAAATTATAGAAAAAAGCAAATAATTCAGCTTTGAAGAAAGCAGTTCTTTCTTACCTGGGAATGAGGGGGAGGGAAGAATGGATTACCAAGGGACATGAAGGAAATTTTGAAGTTGTTGAAATATTTTGTATTTTGATTGTGGTGACAGTCTCATGATACCTTACATATTTCAAAGCATATCAAATTATACACTTTACATTGTGTGCAGTTTAGTGTACTTTAGATAGAAACAGTTTTTAGAAAATACAATGCTCTCCATTACAGCCAAGGATCTGCTAAGATCGATGGCCCATAAACAATTTACTTGAAGAAATTATATTTTCCTCTTAGTGGTTATGAGTTTTTGTACGCCATTCCCATGGTAATTCAATGGCCCAAATTTGAGTAAAAATACAGGTGCATTTCATTGCTGCTGGAAATAGAGAAACTAACTGACCTATGAACAACTCAAGCTCATGGCTTTGGCCTCACTGACATTAGACATCAACCAACTGAGCTAACCAGACACTGATAACATTATAAAGAAACTTTACTGAGGTATTTGTGTGTATGAAGTTTTCCACTCCTTTGGGACAAAATCAAGGAGTGTGATTGCTGGATTATATGGGAAGAGTGACATTTATCCTTAACGTATGTATAACTTCACACATCTGCTAGTGTTTCTTTTTTTTTTTTTAAGATTTTATTTATTTGACAGACAGAGATCACAAGTAGGCAGAAAGGCAAGCAGAGAGAGAGAGAGAGGGAAGCAGGCTCCCTGCTGAGCAGAGAGCCCAATGTGGGACTCGATCCCAGGACCCTGAGATCATGACCTGAGCCGAAGGCAGCGGCCTAACCCACTGAGCCACCCAGGCGCCCTCTGCTAGTGTTTCTTAAGGCCAAACTCTTAGTGTCTTTTATTAAAAACTTTTTGTTGAGGTATAATTGACACACAACATTATATTAGTTTCAGGTAGACAACATAATAATTCAATATCTGTATATAATGCAAAATGATCACCACAATAAGTCTAGTTAACATCCATCACCATCCAATGGGATTACTGCTGAGACTCGTTTAGTTACAAGTAATAGAAGACATCTTGAGGTCTCCTAGGGAAATATGCATTTTATGGATTCAGGGGTGAGTGATGGACCTCTGTGGTGGTCAGGAAGGCAGCTGGAACTGTGAAGTTTCCAGAACCAGGGACTGAAAGATCATCAGGACATCCTGTCCATCTCCGGTTTCTCCTTTCTGTATTTCTGCAGCTTTATTCCTTTTCTTTCTAGGCAAGCTGTTTCTCTTGCTCCATGTCATAGGAAACACAGCCTTGCAAAGTTCCAGAGTTTAGGTGGCATGGGTCCAACCATATAACAAGAAACCAAATCTCTCTCTTTCTTAGTCATAATTTTTAAAATCCCAAGGAAAGGGCTCTGAGTAGTTCAGCATGGATCAGATTCTCACCTCTGGCCATGTAACAATGAGAAAGGTACCCTCTTTCAGGGAGCTTCTTTTGTGCGTAAGACAGGCAGTGTCTAGAGAAGATTGTCTGGGTAGGTGCTCTACTGAGTCAAAGTCTAGGCACGTAACAATTTTAATGTATATTACCATGTTTTCCTCCAAAATGGTCTACAGTCCTAAGACAGTATATATGAGCAACTATATCTAAATCAAAATAAGAACTCCGTAGTCTGTTCCACGACATCCACGTAATCATGTAATATTAAATTTAGATAATCAAAATATTGGAGGGGTGCCTGGGTGGCTCAGTGGGTTGAGTATCTGCCTTCGGTTCACGTCATGATCTCAGAGGGTACTGGGATGGAGCCCCGTGCCAGGTTCCTTGCCTACTTCTCCTACTCCCCCTCCTCCCCCTGCTGGCACTCTCTCTGTCACACTCTCTCTTTCTAATAAATGAATAAAATCTTTAAAAGAATAGATAACTAAAACATTGGAGAAGGAGAATCTAACGTTTCTTCTTTTTTCTAAATTGGAACATCTCTCCTGTGTCTTTAACTCATTCCTATACTCCTTCCCTAGAGTCTCTTTCTCTTCTGCCCCTGATTTTGGGTGGCCTCAGAGGATCTGGGATCGACACTCAGGGAGTGCACCCTTTCGAGAACTTACCAACTCTCATAACTTCATTTAGCACTGTTGTAATATGGATCTTCAATATCCATATCCCCTTTCCTACTGCTCTTCTATTCTGTTACTAGCATGATAATTTCCTACACTATTCATGGCCAGAAACAGAGACATCCACCTGGACTACTCCTTTTCCTTCCTTTGCTGTGTCCAGTCTCTTGCCAAGTTTTTTGGCCATCCATGTAGGTATCTTTCTTCCCTTTCTGCTCACCATCCATCTCTGTTATTCAGTCCACACAAAGGCAACAGATGGCAGATCATCAGCTCCCAAGTTTCAATTTTATAATTTAAGTCACATAAAAGACAGATTAACTCGGCCCCAATCCCAAATTCTCTGCATGAGTCAAGTTCCTATTTCTGAGCCAATTAGGTATAACCAGGGGTCAGGGTCACACAACAGAAATATGACTGGTTACCTGGCCCTGTGGGTGGGGCATGTTGTTCCCAGAAAACAGGGTCCAGGAGGAAAACCCTGTAGGTGGTCATTACATGAGTCACCAAGACATCATAGAATCTCGAGTGTTACCCAAAATCATAATTTGGAATATATTCCACACGTTGTTGATGAACTTTTGGGTTCAAATACAGATTTCCTGAGTAAATAAAGCTTAATTTTATGCTGGAATTTTTTTGGTGATTATTTCATGAAAAAAAAAAAATCCTAAAAATGCAAATAAAGAAAACATCATCTTATCTTCCTGGTTTTTATTTAAAATAGAAAAATCATCTCTCTCTCTCTGCCTGCCTCTCCATCTACTTGTGATTTCTCTCTGTCAAATAAATAAATAAAATCTTTAAAAAAAAAAAAAAAAAAAAGAAAAGCCGCTGCCTTCGGCTCAGGTCATGATCTCAGGGTCCTGGGATCGAGGCCCGCATCGGGCTCTCTGCTCAGCAGGGAGCCTGCTTCCCTCTCTCTCTCTCTGCCTGCCTCTCCATCTACTTGTGATTTCTCTCTGTCAAATAAATAAATAAAATCTTAAAAAAAAAAAAAAAAAAAAAAAAAAAAAAAAAAATAAAAAAAAAAAAAAAAAAAAAAAGAAAAATCACACCATCTGCAGCCAGCAGCCTTTTCAGACTCTCATTCTTCATCATCTAGACATGCAGTATGTGATTCCTCTGATGCCAAGGTTTGTGGCCTCCAACTCCCTGTTGCTTCATACTGCTGGAGTGACATCAGCATTGTGGGTTTTCCCAGATGTGAGCCCAGAGGCTATTAGTACTCTTAGTACGAGTTGTTTTTGGATCAGGGAGAGTATGCAGACAGGTCTAGAAAAGGCTCCCCTATACCTTCAAATACTGTCCCTACTGTACTAACGATTAAAAGTAAACTAAAAGAAAAAAAAATTAAACTCAGGCAAAGAGTCACTCTTTAGGCCGCTAAATTTTTCAGTATTTCTATTAAGTATTCCAGGGTGGAGAAACACAGTTAGCCCTTCCTGCCTCATCTCCCACATTTATATACAACATTCATCCAGGGATCTGCTATACAATATTGCGCTTCTGGGTTTATGTAACTGTTGTTGTCTTTGGCTTTTCTGTGTAGTAAGAACCTACATATTTCCCAAAGTCCAGCTCTGATAGCCCTTCTTTCATGAAGTCTTCCTCCCAATTTTTCCTTCCCTTCTGACTTCTACCAAAAGAGCTGTTCCTTCTTGAGTGAACCCACTACGCTTTGGCTCTTCACTCTTCAACAATGTTTGACAAATAGGCAGAACACCCACTTTGCGTCAAGTATAAGTATTTGATTTATACTTATATAGGATGAAAAGTCATATTTCTTGTCTACAAGTATCTTTTAATCTCATAGAGAAACAAAAAAGGAATATACCATAGAACATGAGTTAGAGTTATAGTGTGTGTGTTTGTGTGTGTGTATGTGTGTGTAGTGGAAGGGATAGGTAATTTTCTTCTCTACTCCTGGAGTTTCCTTTAACGGGGAGGGTGCTCCATTAGTGTAACACTCCTAGCCTTTCTCTGTCCTTTACATGCCCCACTCCAAGGACTAATATATTTGATTGCTGCGTTTTGTTTTGTTTTGATTTTTTATTAACATATAATGTATTATTAGCCCCAGGGGTACAGGTCTGTGAATTGCCAGGTTTACACACTTCACAGCACTCACCATAGCACACACCCTCCCCAATGTCCATAATCCCACCACCCTCTCCCTACCCCCCTCCCCCAACAACCTTCAGTTTGTTTGGTGAGATTAAGAGTCTCTTATGGTTTGTCTCCCTCCCGATCCCATATGGCTTCATCTTCCTGCTTATGAGGGATTCATATCCTCCTGTGTTAGCCCATGCTCTAAATCTTACAGTGGTTGGCCCTGTTGTGAGGAAGACTGACCCAGTCCATTAGAACCTGTGCCTTGAAATTCTGGGGTCATTATTAGGATGCCCCCTTATCCAGTTGCCCATTGCTATTAACTTCACATTGTGATGTTGGCTTTATTACTTATAAGGGTAACATTTGGGGATCCCATTCTATCTACTTTTTAAAAAATTTATTTCAGAGCTAGTGTAGGAAAAATGGGTGCTGTGGGCTGACCCCTCAGACTCTCCCCATCATTGTGCAAGGAACAATGCACAAGGTGCAAGGAACTTTGATGAAGGCAGAACTGGAGGAATCAGAGAATTTATTACAGAGGATGCATGCATTCTTTAGTAAATTAGGATACCATTTCTAACATGGAGAGCAATGGTCACATGAACAGCACTGTGATTTCACGGGAAGTTGTGTCTCCGGGGTTGAGGGGTTGAGGATGTCCAGAGATGTAAGTGAGAATAAAAATAAGAATCAGCTCACGAAGGGCTCTTCCATGTTAAGGAATATAGTTGTTTGTCTATAACCGATGGGGGAATTAATGGAGAGATTCTCAATTGAGGATTGCTATGAGGACATTTGAGTGCAAAAAACATGACTCTAGCTCAGTAAAAATCAGATTTGATAATTAAAATTGTATGGTATAGGCCTTAAAAAAGACATTATAGACCAATGGAGCATAAGAGAGAGTCCAGAAATAAATCCAGGCATATATGGTCAACTGATCTTTGACTAGGGTGCCAAGAATATACAATAGTAAAAGACAGTTTTTTCAACAACTGATGCTGGGAAAACTGGATAGCCACATGCAAAAGGATGAGAATGGACCCCTTTTACATCCTGCACAAAATTCAACTCAAAATGGATTAAAGGTTTAAAATGAGACCTTAACTGCAAAACCCCTGCAAGAAAACATAGGAGGAAAGTGTCACCACACTGGTCTGATGATTTCATGGCTACGGCACTGAAGGCACTGGCAGCCAAAGCAAAGATAGACAAGTGGGACTCCTTCAAACTGAAAAGCTTCTGCATGGCAAAGGAAAGCACCAACAGAGTGAAAAGGCAATCCATATAATTGGAGAAAATATTACAGAGCATATATATGGTATAAGGGGTTAATTTCCAAAATATGCGAGTAACTCTTATAACTCAATAGCAAAAAATCTCCAAATCACACAATTTTAAGAAGAACTTGAACAAACATTTCTCTGAAGAAAAGGGAACCAAAGAAGGAAAGGAACTGACTCAATGGAAGAGAGAGCTGGAGGAAGGGAGAGCAGTTCTGTACTCACCAGAGGTGGCAAGGAAGCAGAGGCAGCATCAACAACAGAAAAGGAGCAAAGCAATGGGATCCAGCAGATAGTAAAGGAGTCAACTCTGTAAGATATGGTGATAGAGTATGAGAGGTTGGGGCATCCATGCTGGCTCCTAGATCAGGTTTGATCATCTGGAAGGATGGAGAAGATGCCATGCCGATGAGAGCCCTCTCTCACCACCGCATCATAATTCATTGAGAATTCAAACACACTCGTTCAGGGCTTCCTCAAAAAGACAGACTATGACTTTTAAGTATCCAGAAGACTTTGCACATTGCCTGATATGCAGCAGGCTCCAAACACTTCTTGAATTTTCCCTTTTTTTCCCTTTGGAAAACATAGAGTGCTTACTGTGTGCCAAGGACTCACCTAAAGGCTTTACAAATAACATTTCACATATTTCCTGCGACAGCCCTAGGACAGGTATAATTGTCTTCCCATGAAAAATTAGGAAAGTGAGGTACAGAGCATCATTAACTTGCCTGATGGGATAATAAGTGGCTGATATGGGTTTCAAGCTCAGGCAGCCCAGCTTTAGAGAGGTTTCCCCCTAACCGTTATGTTATACTAAATACATGTATGAAGCTCTTGAAGGCTGCTAAGTTAATACATCCAAAGTGACTTCTACCACCTTCCATCTACTAACATCTTCCAAACTCAGATCACATGTCCTCTGACATTCCAGCACTCATCTGAGTCCTAAGACCAAGTTCAGAGTCCCTCCCACGTGCTTCCAGAATGTGCAGTATCGGCCTCTGTCCTAGGATAGACTATACCATCTTTGAACTGTCTATTTATTTCTCTGTCTCCCTTGCTAGCTTGTGAGCTGCTCAGTGCCAAACGATCGTGTCTAACACATGCCCACAGTCAGAACACCTAGCATCCATTTGTTGTCAGAAAGAAAGAACCTAATAGGTAGACACCCACATGGCAAGGTGCCATGATGACTTTTGCAAGATGGAGTGGCAGCTGGGGCACTGGTCGGGAGGTAGGAGAAATGCAGGTGGAATAGAAGTCTGCTCTCAGGGACTCAGCCTTTCTAATCTCATGAAGAGAGCAGGTCGAGGTGGAGAATTCCCTGCCAGTGAAGGTTCCAAACATCTGTTTCTCATCTCACTATCCATTTATGATTTTCTCCCTCTTCCTCCCCCTGCCTCTTTGGGGTCTGTTGCAGCCGGAAAGCCCATGTGGAAGTAAAGTTCTCGGTAAATCACCAAGAAGGCTCCAGGGCTTTAGGGCTCATTTTTCACTGGAAAGAGCCAAATCCGGCAGAGGCTGGTGAGGGCTGGTGAGAGCTGGTAAAGAAAGCCAGGCGTGGGATAGCCCGGCTCTTTTTCTCCTCTGTACAATGAGTGGGAGGTGGGAGGATGGGAGCAGCATATATTTGTGTGTGTGTGTGTGTGTGTGTGTGTGTGTGTGTGTGTGTGTGTGTGTGTGTGAGTTCAGGTGAGGGCTCAGACCCTTCCTTACGGCTGGAGGTAGGAATTAGAGTCAAAGTCTCTAAGTCTCTAGGTGGCTGAGCCCTGACAGCCCTCCCTGCGCTCGCCTGCCCCAAACCGCTAAGCACAAGGGTGTCCCTCCATGAACAAGTCTCTCTGCAGAGGCCAGGTCTAAGCCAAGGGGCTCCTCTCCCTGCTTGCCACCCACGACTTCAGAGCAAAGAAAACAGGGTCCGGGAGAGCACACCCAAATGACTTGGAATAGTGGCCAAATGAGAGCAGAACGAGGCAGAGCCTGAGAACATCAAAATTAAGTAATAGGAAATGCCGTTTGTGGGATCTCTAGGGCTGGTGGTGAAACTGAGTTTCTCTGTAACAATGTCACCTTTTAAATTCAGGCTGCTTTCTACTTAATGGGGCTATTTTAAAAAAAATAAAAGATTTTATTTACTTATTTGTCAAAGAGAGAGAGAGAGAGAGAGAGAGAGAAAGCACAATCAGGGGGAGTGGGAGGCAGAGGGAGAAGCAGGCCCCCTGTTGAGCAGAGAGCCTGATGTAGGGCTCCATCCTAGGACCCTGAGATCATGACCTGAGCCAAAGGCAAACGCTTAACCGACTGAGCCACCCAGGCGTCCCAATGAAGCTATTTGATGAGAGCTAGGTTAAGGCATTAGGTTCCACGGGCTAAGACAATCACAGATGACAATCAAGTTCCAGTCCCATCCCTCTGATAGACACCGAAACTTGCCATAGATGGTTCAGGCACCAGATCTTTGCTATATCAGCCTTTCAAATTCAAGTGATGCCGTGTTAGGACTAAGTAGATTTTGTTTTATGATTGCCAAGGGATGGTGTTAATCTATTTCTCTATTATGAATTCCATCATTCTTGCAGGGAGATTTTTACTGAAACTTCAGGGACTGGTGTTTCTTTCTGAAGGCCTTGAAAGAATCCAGAACAGGTTTTTGTGGTATAGTGCTTGGTTTGAGTTATGTTCCATGAATTCTTCCACTTCTTAGTCCATCAAAGTCCTCAGCTGACAGCAGAAATGATTCTCATCTAGAGTTCTTCTCGTTAATGAATCGGCCGCCTCTAACAGATCAAATCTGAGACTTGCATATTGTAAAAAAGGATTTCTGTACTACATCCAGGTGTGAGGAAAAGCCTGGGATATGTAGTTTCCAGAAAAAGTTGATGGGTCATGAGAATAACAGATGAGATTATTTGAAATTGAAACTATTCCTGACAACCTAGGACTCAAAGTTCCCATCGTACTAGTGTCTTTCCCATGTATGTTTTAGAATCTCAAGGAAGAACTTCCCACTTTCCACAACACTTGCTACAAACTTCCATTTGACCCAGAGAATGAGTTTTCAATGCTTCTACTGTGAGGGAGAGCTGAGAGCCAGGCAGAATTCATACTAAGAGGTAAATGACTAATATCAGAGCCCAAGGGAGATGGAGAGATTTTGAATGTCTAAATTGAAGTGAACAGATGACCACTCCCCCCATCCCTACTAGAGACAAAAGTGCAAGGTCCCATTAGAAGAGCCTTGATTCCATTTACAGGAGCTTTTGAGAATCGCCCCACAGCCTTGCTTGGCTAAAGCTTTGCTTCTGAGACAATTCACTATAGCTGTACCTAGCTCCAACTTTCCCTTAAATGACTTCTCCCCAAAGACCCTACAAGGCTAATAAAAGTAAGAATTTGGCGATAATCTCATCTATGAATCTGACAGAAAGACACCAGCATGTTTGAATCCAGCAGCATACACAGCCTCAGCCGAATGGTAATAGTAATGGCAATGACAACATCTAACATTCTTTGGGTCTGTGGCAGGCACTGTACCAATCACACTGCATGAATTATGCCATTTAATTGTCACAATGATGCTCAAAGGAAAGTACTCTAATTACCCCCATTTTGTGTATGGAAACACTGAGGCCAGCAGGGAGAGGATGACATCCTGCCCAAATTAGCAACTAACAAGTCATTATTTGTAATCCGGCTGATTGACTACAGAGGGTATACACACCGCGGCTGTGTTTGCTCCTTCTCTAGAAACTGAGAGCTCTGAATCGTAAGTCAACATTTAGCCCCGAACATCCTTACAGTGTCACATGACCTATCCTTGCTACCTTAACTAGTCCCACTACTGATATATGCGGTATTGAGACGACAGGTCTCCAGAAGTTGGACGCTCTGCACCTTTCTTTTCCATTTCCCTGAGAATAATTCCAGGTCAGCTCTCTAGTTCTGGTAGTTCTGGTTAGTTCCATTTCAGTGGTTGGATGTGGGTGGGAATGAAAGCCTTAGCTGTTGTTACCTACTGAAAATGGGTAAAGGAGCATTATTATTCCTGGAAATGCCAGGACACAACTATACAATTTCCTTGAGCAAATCCAAAAGGAAGGTGAGAAGAGGTGGGTGATTCTATCCCTCCAAACTTCCCCTCCCAATTTGATATGATGGAAAGAACGAGAAAGGTGAGCATGCCAGGGAATAGTGGTAAATGTTCTTGGGTCTGAGTGAGCCAAGGGGAACATCCTAGGATCAACCAGCTCAGCCAGAGAGAACTGGGTCCTTCCACAATATCCTAGAGCCCAGTGAGGTACCTCATAGGTCGTCACTCCTGTGCAATTACTAGTTTGCCTGTTTCGATGAATGCGTCCCACAGTGTGAAAAAGGGAATGCCCCCTCGCCTCAGCCTGCACAAAGGCTCTAACCCCAGACCTTCTCTCTTCCTTTGGCCTCAGTGCTCCACCCTTGGATGGGGAACTCCCTGTTGACCTCTTGGAGAGACGAGAAAAAAGAGAGTGGGTGAGTGGCCTCCTAACCCTCTTCCCTCAGCTGTGACCTTTAAGCAAGCTCTGCTTTCTTGGGGCCCTCAGAGCCCACAGTAGGCTCTCCCAGGCCTTGATTTGCATATCTTCTAACTGCCTTAAACAGACATGGGCTAGGAGAAGGAGGCCCGGGAGAAAGCTAATGAGACGGAGGGAATCTGCCTCAGACAATGAGTGCTGGAAGATCTGCCAATTGCGATGACTCCAGTCAGCCCTTCTCGGCAATGGAGGCAACTGAGATTTGAAGGTGATCAGAGAGGGCTCCCACCACTGCCTGTCACAGGGCCTGAAGTCCTCGCCTCCCCTCACCTAAGGAGTGAGGCTTTCTGAAGAGCATGAATTTTTCCTAGCTTGAGATGTGATGTTATCTCAAGGCGGATCATGTAGGTGGTTGAAACTCTGTTTTGGCGTTTGGAGGCGAAGTCCTGGTTTCAGGTCCAGCACGTTGCTGAGTCTCCTTCAGCCTCATCTCCAAGGGAAAATAATGGTGGCCATTGTGTGGGCTAGCCATAAGGCTCAGGTGAGGCATGAACGTGAAAACCTCCATAAATCTGTGATGAACCCTGCTGTGTCTGAGGGGACTACCATCACCACTCAAACAAGGTTGTGTGTTAGAGTTAATAATATATGTTTATTGGGGCGCCTGGGTGGCTCAGTGGGTTAAAGCCCCTGCCTTCGGCTCAGGTCATGATCCCAGGGTCCTGGGATGGAGCCCCACATCGGGCTCTCTGCTCTGTGGGGAGCCTGCTTCCTCCTCTCTCTCTGCCTGCCTCTCTGTCTACTTATAATCTCTATCTGTCAAATAAATAAATAAAATCTTTAAAAAAAATAATAATATATGTTTATTATGCTATCAGTTAATAATATAACCAACCAATTTATTTAACAGACATTTCATTAAGTAATTTAGTTTAATAAGAACTTATTTAAGTGCCCGTTATGCATCAGACACTGTTGTAGGAACTGGCAATAAGGTTGAACACAAAATCCTTGCTGTCCTGGGGCTTACTTTCCTCTAGTAAACAATTATACAAAAGTAATGAAGACGATTTCAGACATGAAGGATTACCAAGAATTAAATGCTAGAAAAAATGGGATAGAGAGTCTCTGGGGGCGGGAGCAGAGCTGATTTACATAGAAGGTTGCCTCCTGAGATGTTGACTAAGATAGAAGGGACCAACCAAGAAACCACCCATGTGAAGTGGGGGAGGTGTTCCTGGGAGGAGAGAAGATCCAGTGCAAATGTCCTGAGGCAAAGGCAAACTCCATGAGGGGAAAGTGGTCCTGGGTGGTGCAGCAGTTTCATGAGCAGGACTGGACTAGGAGCTGAGCTTTAGGCAGTGGCTTGGGGGGTGGGTATGGCCTTGTGGGACAAGCTAAGACTCTTATTTCCAGTGGAGGCCACTGGAACATTTCAGAAGGGGAAACAACACAATCTGATTCACATTTTAACAAGAGCTCTCTGGCTCTTGGTAAGAATCAGAATGAAGCAAGAGTGAAAATGAGGAGATCCATTGGGAGGATTATCTCAACTGCTGATCACAACAACCTGACAATGGGTGACATACTATTTTCTTAATTGAGAAACTGAGGCTTCAGGGAGCCTGAGCGGCCTTAGGGAGGCCAGACCCCCACTAAGCAGTAGAGGCAGGATTCCAACCCTGGTGGCTCTGCTTGCAGGGCCTACGTTGATAAACCTTCAGTGCATTGTTTCTCCCTTCAAAAGCCTGTGTAAGTCACTGCCTGACGCTGTCAACGGTGGCTAGCCAATCCTTGGGACAGAGAGGAGTCCAGCTGGGGTGGAGTTGGGGTTGGTGGCTGGGGAGTTGGCCTCCTTATAGCAGGAGGGCTCCGCCCCAACCTCCTCTGGGTTTTCCCCAGGGGGTCTCATTCCTGCCAGGGCACCTCCCTGCGGTCCCCATTACGTCTGTCCTCAGAGCGCCCCACTGAGGCCTGTGGCCGCAGCATGGCTCTCCTCCACATTGGGCCTGGGATTGCAAGCCACAGGGTGAAGATCGGACAGCTCTGTTTTGCCCTAACATCTGCCTCCATGGTAACGGCTTGCGGTGTGGCTGGAAAAGTGATCTGTAGGACTGGAGAGCTGCAGGCAGGGAGCCCAGCCCAGAGAGAGCCCGAGCCACAGCCTCAGTGGGCGGCTTCTCCTGCCAGGGCTGGAAGGTGTGACGCGCACCTGTCCCTTTCCTTGGGCCTTGTCCTGTCGTGTCTTTCGGTTGAGGCTTAGCAAATCCAGATGTTCTCCGAAGAGCTGGGGTTTATTTGGCCCAGTCCTTACCCTTCTCTTCATTTTTCAGCCAGTCTGACAAATATTTGTAAGAGCCTCGTTCTCTGAATCCCAGGATGCCTCTGGGCGGCAGGGGGTTAATGAGAACCAACCCTGCCTGTGTAGCTTCCCTTCCCCCACCGCACTACCCCTGGGCAGTGCCTAGCTAGGCCTGAAGGACTTGCTGTCCAAAGGACCTCAGAAGACATCCGAGCAGTCTTTTCTTAGAAACAGGAAACTGTCTTCAGCCAAGTACAAATGAACCGAAGCACCCAGAAACCTGAGGGCTGCTCCAAACTCTGAGGCCTGGAGACAGACAGGGAGGGTTGAACTCCTGGCTGGGTCTCCCTGACTCATTCGCTCATGAATGGGATTGATCTCAGCTGTGCTCTCGGCCATTCTTCATTGCACTCAGACCATTATGTAAGTGCTGGTAACAAATTCATTGAAATACTTTCAGCAAAATCATTTTCAATCCTAAAACAAAAATATGAATTAAGACAATATTACTTGTTATTTTTCATAACCTTTTCACTGGACAGACACTAATCACTAGCCTGACCGGGAAGATGAGGGATGTGCTGCTCAGGCAGTCCTTTGAATAGATGAGGATGGAAAAAAAAATGCAGATTATATTTCTTTCCAAATATAGCAGGAGGACTAATGGGGAGCGCCGCGTGGAGCTGGGTATTGGCTGTCGCATATTTGTGAAACTGCTTCACAAGTCTGGAAACTATCTTATTAAGGGATAAATAAATGACACGCTCCTTGAGGATGGGGAGTGAGTCTCTCTGTTTGCTGTGGCAGCCCCAGCCCCTAGCTTGAGGGCCTGAAATTTGCCTCACAAAATAGTTGGTCAAGGGTGCCCCAGTGGCTCAGTTGGTTAAGCATCTGCTTTTGGCTCAGGTCATGATCCCGGGGTCCTGGGATCGAGTCCCACATCGGGCTCCTTGCTGAGTGGGGAGCTTCTGCCTCTGCCTCTCTCTCTCCTCTCTCATGAATAAATAAATAAAATCTTAAAAAAAAAAAAAAGTTGGTCAAGGACCAAATGACTGACTGACCGAATAAATAAATAACCTTTGTTCTCCATGAATCGAGGTCAGACTGAGGCACCACTGGAGCGGGGCATGTTGCTTGCCTGAGACTGGGTGAAGGTGAAGTGGAACAGGGGTGGGGATGGTGCGGGGGTGGAAAAGAATATTCTTTGGGGCGTGATGGGTGGATGTTAGGGAACCAACACAAGACTTCAAATCAGAAAAGCAAGTGTCAAATCCTGACTCCGAGTAGCTGTGTGACCCTCAGACAAACTGTCCAATCTCTCTGAGCTTCGATTTCATCTCTAAATCCAATTTTTTTAAAAGATTTTATCTATTTATTTGACAGAGAAGTAGAGAGAGAGATCACAAGTAGGCAGAGCTGCAGGCTGAGGGAGATGGAGAAGCAGGCTCTCCAGTGAGCAGGGAGCCCGATGCGGGGCTCGATTCCAGGACCCTGGGATCGTGACTCGAGCCGAAGGCAGCCACTTAACTGACTGAGCCACCCAGGCCTCCCTAAATCCAGATTTTTGATAGCTACAAATATTATCATAATCACCTGGAGATTGAATGAGATGAGAATGGGAGAGCGTGTCCGGCACACAGTAGGACCTCTGCACATTTTTGATAAGTTGGCCTTTTCAGCAGGCCTGGCTCTGGCTCAAGCTCTTGTAAATGAACTCTGTAATTTATTTTTCCTCTAATGGCCCTGACCACCTATTTTCCCAACTAACCAGGGTCCTCCTAGTGTTCTCTCCTATAGGCCACCCAACCAGAAAGCCTCCTCCAGTCCTGGAGGAGCTGCTGCTCTTGGCTGGGTCCCTTCACCCCACAGGCTCAGTCTTCCCTGTCCAGTGTCTCTAATGATCAATACAATGAGTCTGAGAGAGGGCTTCATCAAGCTTCAGAATGTGCCTCACATGATGTGGGAGCCATGAAGTGTCAACAGAGATGGAACTTCGTGTGTGTGTGTGTGTGTGTGTGTGTGTGAGTGTGTGAGTGTGCGCTTTTATCTAAAATTGGGCCTGGGGCCAGCATTCATGAGTGTGCCGGGCCCATCCTTCCCTCATGAGCAACAGGTCAGGCAGAAAGGAGAGCCCTGCTATGGCCCAGCCCCACCTTGGGCCTTGCCCTCGTGGGCCTATCCCTACCGTCACCAACGCGGAGGCACCCGGTGACAAGGCTTCTGGAGGCAGTCCCCTCCCCCTCCTATGGCACTTGGGCTTTCCGTGGAGCCCGCCAGCTGAGGGAGTGGTTTCTGTGGTATTGTCCTCCACAGCTCATTTTCCATTAGGGTCACCAGGCAACCAGCAGAAAGCGACAACTCTCCTGACGCAAACTCTACTTCGCCTAGCGAGAAGCTCTGTATCCCATTACTAAGCCTGGGCTGGCTCCAGGGCGGGATGTGCCAAAGGCGTGTTGCTGGCGAGGGCGGATGGAGGGTTCCAGAGCCCAGCTCCCAGCAGTGCCTGTGCAGCTAGCTGGGAGGCCTGCCGGGGGAGTGAGGGGGTGAGGGGGGGCGTTGAGTGAGTCAGGTAGAGGAGGCAAGGTTTCAAATCAGATGTTGATCCCAAATGAAGCGTGGTCTTTGTCCCGTTCTGACTGGAAATTTTTTTTTTCTTGTTTTAGGGTGTCATCCAGGAAATAAACTGCTGAGTTACTTAAAAAAAAAATGATGCTAACATCTCCTTTTTATATGGTGGTTTACAGTGTTCAAGGCAGATTTATTTCCACAGTTGAAATTTATCCTCTGCATAGCTGTGTGAGGGAAGTATGGTATAGTCTTTAGAGGTGGAGGCTCAGAGAGCAATGTAAGTAGCCGAGCATTGTATCAGTGAGTGATTAATTGGCTGGGACCAATCAGGACTTTCGCCCCCATGGAGCTGTGGTGTCCATCTTGGAGGTGAGGGAGAGCCAGTCCAGGCCTGTGTCGGGGTGGATGGAGGAGAGTGTCTGTGGGAGGCAGGGAGATCAGAGAAGGCCTTCCAAAAAGCTGCTGCTTGAGCAGAGCCTGAGAGAAGCGAGGGACCCCTCAGGCACATGCTGGAAGGCTCATGGAGTAAGACCCATGCCCCCGCTCTCCAGGGTTTGTGTCCTCACGGCAGGGAGAGATAAAAACCCCCAGAGCAGCTTGCTCAAGTCCCACAGTTGTTGTGATGGGACAGGGGGTGTGGACCAAGGTCTGTCTTCACAGCTCTGCCTCTCACCACCATCGTTTTCAGAGGTTTCTCAGGTGGGGAGATATTTGGGGCAGGGTCGTCTCCACTCAGATTCCTCAGCCACCCAGGTGATGTCAACAGGGCACATGCTGGCATGATAAAAAACTAGCCTGTCTTTACTATGTGACTTAATTTTGATTTCCTGTTATATTTCCTGTCAGGCAAAGGACCAGAGCCCATAGAAGACAGTCAACATCCAGTACAGTATAGCAAGAGAGGATGGACTAAGGATGATACCTCCTTAAATGTCACTCTAGGCCAGGTGCTGTTACGTACTTTCTATCTAGGGTCTCACTTAATTTTCACTAACATCCTGTGATACAGGCACTGCTTTTATCTCCATTTTACAGATGATGAGGTTGGGTTGAGGATTCAGTTAGGCTTGGATGACTGAGAAGTGTCTGATTTACATTTACCTCATCTTTTCTTTTCTTTTTTTATTTTTTAAGATTTTATTTATTTATTTGACACAGAGAGAGAGACCACAAGTAGGCAGAGGAGCAGGCAGGGGGTGGGAGAAGCAGGCTCCCTGCTGAGCAGAGAACCCGATGCGGGGCTCGATCCCAGGACACTGAGATCATGACCTGAGCTGAAGGCACAGGCTTAACTTACTGAGTCACCCAGGTGCCCTTCATCTCACCTCTTATACCATAAACTGACCTCTTGAGTCCTAGGGAATGGGTATGGGAGATCTCAAGTGGCAAGAACTGATGGAGAGGAGGCATAAAGGGGGAAAGGCAGGGGAGATTGTGGGTCTGCTTCCTGGGGGTCCCATCATTAGCTAAGATACCCCAGTGGGGTATACTGGGATTCTTTGTAAGTGAAACCTCCTTTTCTCTAGGACCGCACCAGAAAATTGTAAAGAACAATTTGTTAACTCAGTAAGAATGCAGGGGAAAGTCCTGACATCCCAAACATTGGATTTTTAACATTTTCACTTTTGTTGATTATTAAAATGCATACTTAGTGGCAAAACATGAGAATATTGAGGGGGGCTGAAGAAAATGAAAATACCCCTTATCTCACTACTCAGAGACAATCACCATTACCATTCTTCTATCTTAGTGTTCCATCTTCCATCCAGGCCTCCTTAAAACATGTAATTGATTCAAAAGAGTTTTTTATGTATAGTGGGATACATACCTCTTTCTTGGGAATTGAACTCTACTCCAGTCCCTAGCTCCAGAGACAGCTCTGGCTAAGGCTCCTATGCCCTCCCTTTCCCCTCTGCTTATCACTTTGAGTTGCATGGGAGTTTGCAGTCAACCCAGGCCCCACTTGAGCCCTGCTGTCTCTGGAAGGGTTTCAGCTGACCCTGGGCTGTGGCACAGCCAAAGGGCACCCGCTTTTGCTACTGAGCTATACATTCCCCCTGACAGGAGCTCCTCTCAGTCCTCCCTAGACGGCAGACATTGTGAGCAGACAGCAAGATTCATGGCTGTCTGGCTTCTCCCTGTCCTCCCCCAGATGGGCTGAAGCCAGATGACAGAGCGTTAGATCCGAGGAGGAGCAGCCCCGGGGGTCGACGGCTAGCCAAGCAGAAATGGTCACTATCTCGTCCCAGCCCAGACTTTGGCTTAATCGCAACCACATGAGCCAACTTGGGACTGCATAGCATGATTCCAATTAGAATCGAGTGTCCTTGGGGAGACTAATGGGGATGAAGCTGCTTACTGCGTGAGACCACGTCCTGTTGGAGCTATCATCCGTTTACTATCCGTTCGCTAGTAATGGCAGAGTTCGCTGTGTGCCTACCATTCTGCTGGCACAGTGTTTGGTGCCCTGGGAGGATTATCTCATCCATTTGCATAAGACACTGCACAGGTGGGTATGGTTGCCATCCTCATCTTGGAGATGAAGATAGGGAAGCTCAAAGAAAGGAAGTGGGTGTCCAAGGTCCCCCAGCTAGGATGTGATAGAGCTGTGCTTTGAAACGAGGCAGTTTTGCGGCAGGTCCTCAAACTCTCACTCAGGTTCCATGTCATTCATTCCCTCATTTACTCACTCATTCATTCGCTCCATAAAGAGACCAGTTCAAGCTACTACCATCTTTAACCTGGACATCTGGCACTAATAACTTTCTATGTCTTGCCTCTCTCTGATACAGAGAGTTTCCACCTTGGCTGCACACTGGTATGACCTGGGATGATTTTACTAGTACAGGAACCTGGTCCCAGAAATACTAATTTAACTTCTCTGAGATGTGGCCCATGTATAACATAAGAGATCTGAAATACACATGTGTATAAATTCTGACCACGTCCCTTGTGTGAGTAAGCCATTTTCCTGGAGAAAGGTCCAGATCTTAACATGACTAAATGACGCAGTTCTATTGCCTGTGGTCTCTCCCTCCTCACCAGCCTCCTTTGATACAGCTCATCTTCTTGCTCAGCACACTGCCTCTCTGGCTTTCTTGGCTTCCTGGAAGGATCCAAGCTTCTTTCTGCCTTAGGGTCTTTACACTCAGATAGCAGTTCTCTTCTCTGTCTGGTTAGCTCCTGCTTATTATTTTGGTCTTAACTTGGTGCAATTGATTACAAAAAGGGCCATAATTCTCTACCTTTCCTCCATCTGCACTTTTTGGCAAGTTGCTTTGTAGCTCTTTTCATTGAGAGGTGGGAGTTCTCTTTTCCCGCCCTTGGAATCTGAGGCTTCTTATTCCTCTCCTGGAACCCCACCAGCACCATGTGAATGACCCTGGTTTGATCTCCCTGAGAATCCTAGCTGAGGCCATCCCAGACCAACCAACCCCAGCCCACAAACTCATGAAGAAGCCCATTGGAGACTAGAGCCTGGCCTACATCAACAGAATGTTTCAACTGATCTGCAGACTTGTGAGCAACAATAAATGGTGGTTGTTTTAAGCAACACACTTTGGGTTGATTTGTCATGCAGGAGTAGATGTCTGGCACAGTTTAATATCACTTCCTATTTCTCTTCTAGCCTGGATCTGGTCTCCACTTACCACTTTCACAGCACCTTATGCTCATCCACTGTAGTAGGTATGACAATTCTACCAAAGCTAAAAATTGTGTAAATAATACTTTTTTCCTCTCTGATTAGAGGTTAAGCTCCATGAGATCAGAGACCGTCTTTGATTTGCCCCCTGAAATGTTCCTATCATCTAGCATTATTTTATACACAGTAAATGCTAAATAAATATTTGTCACAAAACAAATACAAGGATTAATGAACATATTCACAAAATGTTTCTAAAGTGCCTTTTATATATTGGGTATCATGTGAGATTTTTAAAGATATAAGAAAGAATAAGGCATAGTCTTTTCTCCTAATGTTGCTTGCAGTTTAGTAACTGGGACATGGCCATTAATAAAAATTGTAGCCCACCTGAATAAGTATAATTGAGGATGTTTTTAGTATTGATAAGATCAGGGTAGATTAGGATTGAATACAGCTGGAGAAAAGAAGTTTCTGGAAAATGCTTTACGGAGGAAATATCTTAAACGATGATTCTATATCTGAGGAGTGTGTTCCAATGGGCATTTCAATGACGGAAGTGGTTCTGCCATTGGAAATATGGCTTTCAGAACGATTAACAAAATTTGTTAAATTTCCATGCAAGCCCAAATGCAATCTTCTCTCGATTAACGTAGCAGTTGCATTTATGGAAAATTCAAACTGCACAAAACCATGTTTTAAAATTACACAAAAGTTAGGTCTTAGGTGTTTATATGTAAATGCAATTAAGTATTAGGCTCAGAGGTTTATGAATCAGTTTCCACACATATAAATGTCTGGAGGGACATTTGAAAACTCTCTGGAGTGTGGGTCAGTTGTTGATTGCATGTGATGTTCTATACATCCACGATTAGCATTCCTGCCCATTGCCTGCTAAATGGCAGTAATATCCCCTCTTGATACTGTGACAACCTAAAATTCACTTCAAATTTCTAAGACTATCTTACCAGCATGGAGCTACATCTGCACTAAACTATTGATGCAAAAAAACAGCTTTGACAAATTAACGTTGATGTTTTACAGAACAGTATTGTTTAGAAGAACGTAAGCCATCCACACAAGTGTTCTAACAGTTCCAAATTACCTTGGTCTTATTGCGAGAGATGATTCGACACTTCCTTGAAGGAAAAAGAAAGATACTGCTCCATTTCTATCCCTGGAAGCAAATAACCTTAATATCGGAGCTGCTCCCAGAAGGAGTGGACAGGAAGTCCAGCATGCTTGCATTTCCAGAATGCTGAGAACAACCCGGCTGAAAACTCTTTTCATCGTTCTGGGTCAACAACAGCACAAAAACATGTAAAATTGCCTGGAGACTTATTCTGAATAGAGCAATTCCTCATTAATTTTTAGTGATGGGAGCAACTTCGATTAGTGAAGAATCGTAGTGTTAGAAATTTGTAAGCGTTAAACAAGTCATTCTAAAAGGTATGTACAATCAACGGTGAACATTTGAGTACCGACCTTAAGTAAAATTACTGTGTTAGCTGCTTCGAAAATCCAAAAATCCTATGAAATGTTTCCAATCTTTAAGGAACTGGAAAAAAATCTGAGTTTGGCAGTAGAATACAATCCTGCATAATTTACTGACAACGCACACTTCCAATACCTAAGGAGTGGTACGGTCATGAAGGGCTTTAGAAGTTCAAGGGTGAAGATAATTAGAATGACCAACAAGTTTCCCCAGAAGCTGGACCAGGCCCCAAAGGATAGATAGGAATCAAAGAAGAAAATTAGGGAGGGCATTTCGGGTGGAAGCAGTGGCATGGGAAAAGAAAGGAGGCAGGAATGTGAATGTCGTATTCTAGAAATGATGATTCCACTCATCTAGCCAGAGTCACAGTAGGTCGTAGCTAATAAGATTACATTGGTAAACTAGAGTTAGAGAGCTAAACATCTTAATACCAGGCTAAGATACTAGAATTGGTGCTCTGAGGAAAGAGAGGTTATTGAACACTTTGATCAGGAGCGTTTAAGGATCAGAGATTATTTAGGTGTTGGGAGAAACCCTTTCTTTTTTCCCCGGGTTTATATTTCACAGTGTGAATAAACCTCCTTTACAGAAATACTCCTGGCCTCAGAATGCCCCAATGCAATTCCCCCCTAGGGAGGAGGAATTATTTTTCTTATTGAGAATTTGGGAGATAAACCCGAGCATGAATTATATAGCTCCCTTCTCACGTCTCTGCTGAGCTACTACTGCAACATATTTTCATTCTTGTTACCTGCTCTCTGATTCTTACAGGGATAGGTCTGCAGGGAGAGGTCTGCTTCCAAAGGCGCCTGTGATTGGGTAAGCAAGACTGCCTAACTCAGAATCAAGTACTAGCATTCCCACTTGGTGGCAAACCTCAGCTACATTCTCCCAAAATACATTTTATCTGCACGGAAAGGGCCATTTTGGTTCCCACCTGTCTAACTCCTGTGTTTCTTAATTAATTCCCACTCAGGTGGAAGATGGCTTGTGCCTCTTCCACATTAGAGATAAAATATCCAGTTAGAGGCAGAGGAAAAGCCTCACCAATCCAAAGAACCTAAAGAAGATTCACCCACAAAAGCTTCTGCCTGATAAACTTTAGACTTAGCAATTAGGTTGATACTGGAATAGTCAAGGTCCTAGGGCTGCAAATGAGACATTTATGGATGCTTGAGACCAGGGGTTGATGAACTATGACCCATTTAGTCAAGCAGGCCCAGCACCTGTTTTTCTAAATAAAGTTTTACTGGAACACAACTATATGGATTCATTTGTGTATAATCCATGGCTGCCTTAGAATTTAGATATACTCCCACCATGTTTATTTCAATCTATTTACCAGAGTGGAGCAGTGGTCAGAGACCATGTGGTCTGCAAACCCTCAAATGGCTTCTGACTTCTGAGTGGTCATTGAGAATCAGACACCATTTACACAAGTTTAGGTTAACAAAAGCATAGTTTGCCACACTGCAGGCTTGAGGTGGATTATGTAAGGAAAGGAAATGTCTTCCTTATTATTTCCATCGGAAAACTCAATATGAAGAAGGAATCTGCCAAGTAAGTAACCATAATGAACTATCCCTTATCGATTCATTTTGTCCATGCAATCAATTCTTGGGCTGCTAGATGTTGGATTCAATCTGTGCTCTTGAATTTATCTGCTTTTGAATTAAAACACCTTTAAGTTTTAAGCTCTGAAGCCCATACTTAGGAAATTCTACACCGAAATTTCAGCAATTAAAAATAGAGTCATTTGCATGAGGCCCTGAGATGGTCCTTTGTTGAACACACAGAAAAAAGGCTGAGAGCCTTCAGGTAAGCATTAGGGCAAAGCAGAAAATATTTGTGGGTGAAATTAAATTAATCATAGCTTGTGTCCTTAATTTATTACAGTCATCAATAATATCCAAAATGAGGTACATAAACTTCTCTATTGGAGGACAATACTTAACTGTTTCATAAAGGTTTGACAAATGTTTCTCCTGAGGATAAGAACATATTATAGAGAGTGAAGACATTAATAAATCTCTAGGTACTTTTAATTCATAAAGTGTACAGTCTCTGAAAATTTATATTAATGCCATTTTACCTACATAAAATTATCCTTTGATTTAACAACCCTTCCCATGCAGGTCTGGAAATATCACTGAGCTAATTAAAAAGTACAGGCCATACCATGTATACCTAATCACTTCTAGTACTTGTGTTTATATTACATGAAAGAATAAATCTTTGTGATTGTCCAGGCCTTTCTGGGAAATCCCCCAAAATAGTTTCGGATGTAAATGAAACTGCTTTTTTGCGGGGTGGGGGGTGGGGTGGTGGTGTCCCAATTTATTTATTTATTCATTTGTTTATTTTGTATTAAGCTTTTAGATTTTAATTGCAGTATGGTTAACATATAGTGTTATGTTAGTTGCAGGTGTACACTATAGTGGTTAATTTTTTTTCCAATTTAGAATATGATCTCAGGAAAACAAATTCAAGAGTTCTCAAAGTATATTAAGACAGTATTTTGGGCACCTGAAAAACAATAGTATGTCAGTTAACTTGTGTGTCAACTTCATTAAGCCAAGGCGTCCAGATAATTGGTCAGACATTATTCTGGATGTGTCTGTGGGGATCTTTTTTGGCGGAGATTAACATTTAAATTGGTGGATTTTGAGTAGAGCAGGTTACTCTCTATAATGAAGGTGGGTCACATCTAATCAGTTGAAGGTTTGACCTAGGACAAAAGGCTGACCCTCTCTATCCCAGAAGGGAATTCTGTCAGCATATAGCCTTTGGATTTAAACTACAACATCAGTTCTGTCTTGGATCTCTAGCCTTCTGGCCCCCACTCATGTTTTTCTTTACAAACAAGGCTTATCATTATGCACACTGTTGCCACTAGTATAGTCATAATTACCCATATTAACTATAACTTGTAGCTAAATTACTTAACTTCTACTTTTATAGGGAAAAAACTGGAAGGTAGATGACTGATAATTACTTGTCCATGTGCAAGCATTTTAGCAGAATTACAAAGCTATAACATGATACAACTGCCTATAGAGACTCTTGCCTTTCTAAATGGATGAAAGCGACTATCACCAATAGTGTGACCCAGACTTATATTCACTCCATACCATATAACATACAACATATAAAAGTAAGAAACAAAAGTCTATAAATTAGGATATATATTATGATCAGTGTTTGATTATTCTATCTTACTTAGAGATTATCGAAGTATGCAAGATTAGCCAAATTTAATGATAGTCCTAGTTAAAGTTAACAAAGAATCTTGGGAGTTATTTTTAAGCTGAAACGTTATAGAACATTTAAAAACTTTGCTGAAATTATATTTTAATTTAGGTGAGCACATAGTGTTTCTGTTTTCACAATCATAGTGATTATGTAGAAGTAATATTGGCTAACCTGATCCCTAAGCCAATATAGGAAATTTAGGGAGTTCAGAATAACTAATTCCTTCATGAGAGAATAATTCAAAACTTATAAAAATAAGACACATGTTCATATTATACATATTTAAAATACATCCATATTTAAAAATGTGTCTTCATATGAAATGTCGTTAAATGAAATGACCAAACCAGTGGGGATTCACCTTAATTACACAAATTTGGATCTTTACATAAAAACACTTTTGATACAGTGATTTCCTACAAGAAAGAATTTTTATTTCTATAAAAATTCAAAGTATGAGTTGTTTAGTTTCTTAATTTTCTAGGAAAATATTCTGAATTCTGGAAGAAGCTTTATGTGTGTTTATTATTCTCTCTAAACTAATTAAAATATAGCTTCTTTAACTTAAAGTGCTTTGTGATCTAATTTCTTAATATACTCAAGAGGTAGAAAACTATTTCACATTAACACACTGAAAGATAAAGACGTTTCACACTTATGGATACAATTTTACAACTTTGGCCATGTGTTAAAGTAAACATAGAAATTCACCAGACTAGGTCTCAAAGATTTATTCTTTTTCACAGAGGGTATATAGTATTTATTTGAGTGCATGAGGAGACAACAAGACAAAAGTCAAGAAGCCAGAGTCTTTGCTGTGTCTCACCTTAGAAGAGATCCCCGTCATCCAAGAGAGATCACCAAAGGGTCAGATGTTAAGACTAGGTTGCCTATCAGTGATGCCATGTATGGGGAAGAACGCCTTGGTCATGAACCAGTCAGAGCCAGAACCAAGGATGGTTAAGTACAGAAGCAGAAATAAAAATGCAGAATGAGATAAAAACAAAAAGACCAAAAAAAGAGGAGTCAGGATCGATTAAGTTGTAGTGCCTCTTGAGACTTCCTACAGGAACCAAGAAATGACATTCTTGGACTTAATCCATGAAATGGACAATTACAGCTTAATGGCCTCTGTGGGCATCTCAGTAGGACATCGCAAACTGCTAAAGAACCATTTTCAAAAAGTTAAAAACATGACTCTCATTCAAACACAGAAGGATTACTTCTCAAACCTTATTCATAATTGTTCATTATTGAGGGAACCAGTAAAAATGCGAACTTGGTTCAAAGCGAGGAGCTGTGAGGAACTAGGTATTCTATGGGCATTAAGGAAAGGAATGTTGGAATAAGGTTGCTAGAGTAGACACCAAATCGGTTAATGTCCTACAGGGCAATAAAACTTAACCTTTAGGATTATCTTCTCTACCAGACAAATATTCTTGTTAACCCAAACTTTACAATGTCTGGGCTCTAATCAAATTGTAATGGGAAAGCCAAACATAAACAAATTCCCCCAAGAAAATTAAATCATCCTCGGCTGGCTTATTATACAATGCTTTCGTATGATATTGAAAGAAAATACCATCCTCCCCCTTTGGATTTTTCCAGGTTTTAAACAATTTTTCCTACTCTTTTATTGCCCCTGTTCTGTTTGTATGACTCAAATGTTTTGATTTTGCAAACTATTCCAGTTCCTCTTGGGTCTCCCGAGCTGGCTTGATTCCCAGACATCAAGTATTATAGACATACGTATTTAAATTTCTTTTCTAGTCTTTGAGATTCAGTAATTCCATTGATAATTTTTGTAATAATTCCAATAACAATTCAATTGTTTCTCTATCATCCCAAGATAATGAATGGCATTTTTTTTTTTAATATTAAAGACCTTCCTTCCTTTTTCATTTGTTTATGTAAACAGTCTATTCTTCTATGGGAGAAGCTGTGGTGTGGGACTCTGAAGTCTAAAACCTCCTTCTAAACCTATGTGATTAGTTATTCAGTTTACTCGGGGGGTGACTTAAACCTGTGAGTCAGCTAGAACCAGTCAGAGCCAATGCAAAGTTATTCCTTCTAAAGTTATATCCCTCTTCAGAATAAGATGAGATAAAATTATGTGTAGCTGATCTCTGATACACCTTTACTGGTTTCAGATTTAAAGCTCACATCTCACATTATAATGCTCGGTTGCACAAATGGAAAGTAGCTACCTTTGAAGTTTAATGTCTAGATCTACCTTCTGGACTAAGAAATACAACCGGAGGAGTCCCCATTCAGCCCCAGCAACTTTCCTGTTCTACCACAATGCCCAAAGTGGTGGATGAGCAGGACTCTTCCCTTTGATCGAATCCTTGCCAGAAATGGTACAGTTTGCACGTGTTTACTAAGCCCTCCCTCCCCATTTGTTTGGCATTTTGCTAAGGTCTGTGGGTATTAAGAAAAGCTGTTCACCTGCACCTAAATCTGCCATAAACTACAGTGATTTACAAAGGTCAGAATCCCATATGGTTTACTTCTAAAGCCTAAGGCTGAAATCCGCCTCCACAGGTTGCTCTAGTTACAAGTCAACCACACAACTATAAAAACCAGTCCCATGGCATAAGGTCAAAACCTCACAATACCGACAGTTACTAAAATCTAGGGCCTGAAGCCTTCAATCCTGGACCCACTGAAGCCTTAAACTACAGGTACAACTTGGTTTTCCAAGTTGCAAACTTTGTGCATCTCTGAAGACTTCCAACCCAATAAACAGGATGTTGGGGTCATAGGGAGAGTAAATAGCTTCTCATTTGTTTCTTGTCCCAGTTTAGACACTGAGAGACAGCCTATGGAGCCAATGGGCTGAAGATGAACTTATTGTCTTTGTTACTAAAGAAGTATTTGGAGAAGATGGCTCAGGAGTGAAGGTCACATGATCTTGCTGGAAAGTGTGTTCATTGCATGAACACTTCCTCCTCTCACTGCCCTCAAACCAAAGCAGAGTACCTGGGCGTGTTGCAGTGGGAGAGGGACCGTGAGTGGAGGCTACCTGTCTACACAGCTAAGGTGTACACAGATAAGTTACTCTTCTGGAAAAGGAGGGCAAGAGTGTCCTCTGATAGCACATGAAGATCAACATTAGACACAGGGAACTATGTTTCATTTTTGAGGTTAAGACCTTGGAAGAAAGAGCCTGACAGGCATTGGGAATCCTTGAATTTCCCATTCATGCATTCTTCATTCCTTTGTTCATTCAAAAATATTGATATTTTACTACGTGCTCCACATTGTACTAGCAACTGGAACACAACAATAAATAAGACTCACATGGTTTCTAGTCTCATAAAATTCCCAATCTAATGTGAAAAACAGAAATTGGACAAAACTTAGTCACATCAGGGCTTGCCAAAATGCAAGAAAACACAGAGCTCTCAGGGATTTTTCTCTTGAGAATGGGAGAAAATCCAAATCAAATGGCTTAAGCAAAATAAAAAAAAATCAATACATCAATAATACAAAATAAATTTTAAGAAATGAGGGGGGTGTTATGTGTTCACATAATTAAAAAGTTGAAATCTGTAGGCAAATCTGGCAATAGGGGTTCCAAAACCATCTGAACCTGGTTTATTTTTCTCCATTTCACATATCTGTTCCTACTTTGTGGATGCCCTTTTCAGAAGGTTTGTAAATGAACTAGCTTTAGATCTTGTATCTCAGCTTTAAGCCCAATGGAAAAGAACAAAAATCTGTATTCCAGCATTCTCAGATTAAAAAAAAAATTCTGATTGAGTAGGGGCTTCTGGGGGATTCAGTGGGTTAAGCATCTGACTTTGGATTTCAGTTTGTTATGATCTTAGGGTCATGAGATGGAGCCCAAAGCCTGGCTCTACACTCAGGGAAGCCTGTCTGAGATTTTCTCTCTCCCTCTCCCTCTACCCCTCCCCCCATCTTGTGTGTATACTCCCTCCCATAAATAAAATAAATAAACAAATAAATAAATAAATAAATCTTTTTTAAAAAGTCTGGTTGGTTGGTTAATAAACCCCAGTCTGTACCAATCATTTTGGCTTATGTCTAGACTCCATGGATCCCCACCAGGAGACTATGGTCTATGAATGAGGGGACAGCACATGGTTCCTCAGAAATGATGGACTAGGCTTATCCTTAGAAAGTTGAATGGATAAAGGGGCACAAAAGCCACAAGTGTTCACCCTGAGTGAATTAGTGTGGGAACAGCAGAGAAGGCTTCTTTCTGGAAGATATGTTTGTGATCTGAAGGATGTGTAGAAGTTAGTGGAAGTTAGTGTGCAGAAGTTAATTAGAGAAGATGAAAAGTCTTCCAGATTGAGGGAACAGCATGTGAGAGATTGTCAGGCAGTGTGGTAGGGAAGAACATGGTATATTTCTGGTTGATGTGATTAAAAAAATAAATAAGTAAAGATGGGCAGGGGCAGGAGAGTAGGTTGGAAATGCAACAGGCATCAGATTACATCAGACATTGCAAATCACAGTAAAGCCTTTATCTTTTTGGTTTTAATGTACCTATATGCATCAAGAGAGGGTAGACAGAAGACTAAATGAGTACATGGACAAGGAAATTTACCAGGGTGACTATAGTATTCCATCGGCAACTTTCCTGTATAATCACAAGGATCTACCTAATTTTTATTTTAATTTTTTAATTTTTAATTTTTTAAGATTTTGTTTTATTTTTAAAAATTTTAATTCAACTTCAATTTAATAAGCATATGGTGTATTATTAGTTTTAGAGGTAAAATTTAGAGATTCATTAGTTGCATGTAACACCCAGTGCTCATTCCATCTAGTGCCCTCCTTAATGCCCATCACCAAGTTACCCCACCCCCTCCACCCATTTCTCCAGCAACCCTCTGTTTGTTTCCTATAATTAAGAGTCTCTCATGGCTTGTCTCCCCCTCTGACTTTATCTTGTTTTATTTTTCCCTCTTTTCCCCTACAATCCTCTGTTTTGTTTCTTAAATTCCACATATATGTGAAATAATTTGATATTTGTCTTTTTCTGACTGGCTTATTTCACTTAGCGTAACACCTTCTAGTTCCATGCATGTCATTGCAAATGGCAAGATTTCATTCTTTTCAATGGCTGAGTAATAGTCCATTGCATATATATATCACATCTTCTTCATCCATTCATCTGTCGATGGACATCTGGGCTCTTTCCATGGTTTGACTCTTGTGGGCATTGCTGCTTTAAACATTGGAGTGCATGTGCCCCTTTGAATCACTGTTTGTATCTTTAGGATAAGTACCTAGTAATGTAATTGCTGGGTCACAGGGTAGCTCTGTTTTTAACTTTTTGAAGAATCTCCATGCTGTTTTCCAGAGTGGAACCTGGAACCTTCAGATGCTGTTTTGAGGAAACTTCCATGATGTTTTCCCACCAACAGTGTAAGCGTTCCCCCTTTTCCCTCATCCTCACCAATATCTGTTGTTTCCTGTCTTGTTAATTTTAGCCATTCTGACCAGTGTGAGGTGGTATCTCATTGTGGTTTTGATTTGTATTTCCCTGATGTCCAGTGATGTTGAACAATTTTTCATGTTTGTTGGATCTTCCTGATTCTTAAGATGTTCTTAAATGTAGGTAGATACATCTAATATTTATTGAAATAAATGGTCCCTTAGCTGGGTGTTAGAAATTACTGTGCTCACTAGAGATGTTCGATGTAATGGAACTTACTGGGAATGGAATATGACCTAACATCCTGAGAAAAAAATATTACAATCGTTCTTTTATGATCTAGATTCTCATATCCTTCAAGTCACTTTATTTTTTTCTCTTTCACTGATTGGACCTGGGCCAGTTCTTAGCAATAGTTAAGTATTATGTTAAGAAAAGGAAAATGGGTATACAATATCTCAACATAGACATAATTTCACCCAACATGAGGTGCGGGGACTGAGTCATAGGATGAGTACTCAGCCCAATTCTTCTTGGAGATTGAGATGTTTCGGAAGACAGAGAAATCTTAGAAAACAGACAATAGGTATATCAGCCAGAGAATTCTTTTTCTCAGATGGCTGTCAATTCCTTCACCTCACTACTCTCCAGATTATTAAAAGATCAAAAGTTACTAAGGAGTTAAGGGGATACATGCTGCTGCCAGCACTGTAGTGAGAGAGCAAATGACTAAAAACGATCTGTTGTCCCACCAGGTTGAGATGGAACCAGTCTCCCTTCCAAGGGGAATGGAAAAATCAGAAAGAAGTGTTATAGAGACAATCTGGAAGGAGATTAAATCTTGGAGTGGATCCTCTTGCTAAGGTAGGATTAGCAGAGTGATTTGGCAATATTTTCCCAAGCTTTCTTTACTGGGGCGAAGGCAGAAAAATTAGGGGTGGATGCTGAAATTGGTAGAATCTGCCATCTCTTAGAGAAAAAAAGTTGTAACTATGTGAAGTGATGGATGTTAACTGACTGTGGCAATCATTTTGCAAAATATACACCTAACGATTCATTATAACGTACATTTTACACTAATACAATGCTATACATACATTATAGCTCAATAAAACTGAGGAAAACAGAAGACTAGGATGTAACAACTGAAAAAAAAAAAAGCTTGATTGTGCCAGATATGCACAACTGCTGATTCAGAAATATAGGAAATGTTGGACTGGGGGCGGGGAGTGAGAAAGAATGGCTATTAATGGATAGAAGTCTCTCCTAGAGGTAGGAAAATGTGGAAGAGAGCCTTAGTTTCCTGGACTCAAAAATGTAGAAAAGTTAAGTGGAGATCTTAGAGACAGGGATGTAACAAGATGTATTCCAGAGCTCTTCTAGGACAGATTCACCCTGAGAAAAAGGTAGGGATGACCCTTGCTCCTTGGGTTTGCTAGAATGTTTCTGGCAAGGAAGGCATGGATGGTTTAATGGGTTAGGGTTGTGCGCAAATGTGCCTTGGTTTGGTATCAGGCACATCTGAATGTATACAGTGTGACCACCTCTCCCCTGACTTGTAAATGAAATAAAGAAACTATCCTAGTATGGAGCCAGTTGTTTCAAAGTTGACCAGAGAGAAGAGGTTGAAAACCTAGGCTGGGCTGAAAGGAAATCTGACTGTGATTTTTTGAATTGGGGTCGAATTTTGGAGCTCTAATACTAAACTCTAATAAACTCTAATACTAAACTTGTACAATTTCTATCTGATAGATCATTACTGGCCCGTGTCTAGTGTCAGAAGGGATTTGCAAGCCTTCTGGGGGCTAACAGAGTTGAAAAACTGCTATAAGATCATTTCGACTGATCTTTTAAGGATGAGCGCTTCTTTTCAGTATTTCTTTTTGGGTTCCCAAATGCCATGCAAATGACCAGCACTGGTGCCTTAGTTATTTGGGGTCAGATGAAATCTGGCAGAGCAGTAATAAGCTTTGGTTTTGCAAATTGATGATTGTACAACTTGAGGAATGGATAACAGTTCCCTTCTAAAGAATGGCTTTCTCAGCATATGGGAACCACAAAAAAGTTAGGAAGATCTTGAAACAAAGCAGCAAGATGAGTCAAATTCTCAGGAATAATACCCTGAATTGCTGGGGGTCCTCCTTACTGCAATCAAGAGTGTGTACTGCAGCTCCTATAAGCCAATTTACAGTGTTGCTTATCTTTCTTCTACCTCTTCTCAGTCTTGCTCCAAATCATACGATTTGGCCTTTGGTTGCTGGGTCCTGGAAACCTACTTAACCCACCATTCTTTTTGTCTTTATCTTCAGAAGAGATTGAAGGAGGCAGACAGAATGAGATCTGCCTGCAGTGAGCAGGGCGGTGAGAACTGTTTACATCTGTGTAAGAGCACTGTTCACGGACTAGAATGATTGCTCAGAAACAGAAGAGGGAGATGTCAGGAGAAGGTGATGGAAAAGCCACTGGCGGAGAAGGAAGGGTGGCAGGGGTGTGGTCCTCTGGTCATGGTCAAGGAGGGGAACGCTGTTTTCAGGGCTCAGCCTGCTTTGAGGTTGCATGTATCATCCAAGGTACTTTTTCAGTCCTGTCCACATCAGCAAATTTTCTCGTCTCTTCTCTCCCTCTCTCTGTCTTTTCTTCTTTCTTTTGGCTCTTGTTTAGCTAATCATAAATTTCTCTAGGAGTTTCCACTCTGATCTTTTACCTTTCTTCTCCCTTTCCCCACTATTACCCCAGTGAAGACAAGGTGTGTTTGGAAGCAATTGAATGAACAAGCAGTCAGGGACAGGGTGTGGGGAGGGTAGGGAACCTAGGCATGAAATAGGAACCACAGGAGGCTTTGTGAGTGGTAGACAGCACTAACGTGCCATTCCTTTCTTTTTGCCTTTTTACCCTTCCACCCCTAATCTTGCTATGATGCTCTGAAATGCGGGAGAAAGTTTATTGGATATGTTTCTTTTCTTATTGTCAGAGGCACACAGACTTCTCTCCGCAGAGGATTCAAGAATGATTCACATAAAACAACAGACTAAGGCATTCCAAGGTATGCATTTTCACATGTTTGTTAATACAATGATGTCTCTGCTAATGTATTTGTACGTATATGGTCTCATCCAGAGTTGGATGGATTCGACTAGCTTCTGTTGCTCTCCCCAGTCCCTTCCTTCAGAAGTAAGTACTGGCCCATAAGCATGCTGGGAAATTCAAGGCCCTGGCCAAAGGCATGCTGGGAAATTCAATGATGGTTTGAAGAAATAGCGAGCAAACCAGCTCTTTCTTCTCTTTCTCACAGAACTCCTTGGTTTATGAAAGAAGAGTAAAGACTCCTAGGGATGACTGAGCCAAGCATCTTCATTTTACAGAATGGGAAACTAAGGACCAGAGAAGAGATGTGACTTGCATAGGACTCCTATTTAGGAGGACCAGCTCTTAGACCTCAGACCCCTTGTCTAGTGTCCTTTTTGGTCAACAGCAAAACACTCAGGGGCCCTTCCTCCCTCTTTCTAAACCCTGGAGCCATGAGGGGATAGATCTTGGGATTTTGCCTCTATTTTTTCCCTTCCCTTTGCAGGCTCATCAGCTTCTACAAGAGAGACTTTTGCAACCTCTTCTCCCTGTTTCCTGAGATTCCTGGTTCACGGTCCAGGCTAACACCAGAGAATTCCTTCCCAGGGGCAGCTGGACATGTCAGCAGTTTCTATCTTTCTGGGACAGAGATGGCAGGACCTCAGACCTCTTGCTTCTTAAGACTCAGCTCAGACTCTACCTGACTCAGCAGGGGTTTCTGGAATCTTCCCCTCTGAGTGCCGACCAAGACTCAGATCTGCACTAACCAGAAGTAGTCAGTTGCCTCTCTCTTTCTGTAATGAGAATACCAAAAAAAAAGCTGACGATGACCATTGAGACAGAAAATGCACAACACATAAACACAGCATTCTCCACTCTATAAATAACCCTAATTAAAATGAAAACACCCGCATAGCCCCATCTTTTTATTTTTCCCATTGGACATCATGGGAGGTCCTCTGGTGCTTGCCAACAATAACCAGGCTCTGAGAAAGAGACATTTCTCGGCTTCTTCCATTTTTCTCGTGAACTCGAATCTGATTCTTTTCTGAAGCATAATGCTGGTCCCTCTCTGTTTCCCCTTCCGTCTTTTAAGGTGACTTTTAGAGCCCCCATCCGATTCTGTCTTCCCTCCTAGAGTTCCAGGCATTATCCAGTTGATTTATGAAAGAAGTTCAGCAGGGCTTAATTCATCACACAATTAAAATAGTGCCATGAGGGTTTCCCTTGGAGAGAGGAGCTGTGGCTATTCCAGTCTCATTTTTTAAAAGGGACCAGATAACATTAGACAGAGTACAGAAGTCTCCTTCTCTTGGAAAGCAGTGGGAGTAGAAAGGGGTGACTCAGCTGCCTGAGGGGGCTTTGAGGGAGGGCTCCAGAGCAGATGGGTCTCTGCGGACACAAATGGGGTGGGGCAGGGTGGGGTGGGGAGTGCTGTTGCTCAACAACCAGCTGACTGCTTGCGTAGAGCTCACCAAGGTCCCTGCCCTGGCCCTTCCGTTTGGCTCCCAAAAGAGGGAATTGAGGTTTTCACATTCCTCTCTGTGGGACATAGGGATCATGGGTGGGAGGCCACACTACACAGTTCTAGGGGCCCTGGGTGGAGAAGGCAGCGAGAGAGGGGTGCTGGAACCAGAGAAGTCACAAAATCACCCAGCTTAAGATGAAAGCCAATCAAAATTTCAACCTAAAAAGTATTGTCATCCAACTCCTAATTCTGTAAACAAAGGAGACAGATTCTGAGAAGGCTTACTTGCTCAAGTTCACATCCATGGTCAGCGGAAGAGCCAGGACCGCTCATAAATGAACAGATTCTAGGTGGTCTCTTCAAAATCACGCTCTGCGTTTGTACATCTCATGCCAACTTTGGATCTCCAAACACTCCCACACAGGCCACAGCTATTCGTTGCGTATAAATATTTAGTGCCCCTCCGTGCTTCCAAGCATCCCACGAATGACTCTATCATTCTCCTAAATGACACTGAACTCATCTGTTTCTGACCGTGTTTCCCACTAGTTGTGAAGGTTGAAACCATGTCATACTCAACATTCACATTCCTGGTACCTCTGTTTGCAAAATTCTATCGATTTTTCAGACCAAACTCTGTTCTAGATGCCTAAGAAGATACCAAAGAAAGAAAGTGTAATCTCCTTTATTCCAGTAGCTTATGGCCTAATGGGAGGTATAAGGAATATGTGTCTGGCCCATTTATCCCAATATACAATCCTCAAAAATAATACCTGTGAAACAAATACTATTTATAATAAATAATACCTGTGAAATAAAAATATCATAACGTCTTTTAAAAAGTTTTAATTTATGAAAGAGAGAGATAATATGAACATGGGGAGAGGGAGAAGCAGTCTCCTCACTGAGCAGGAGCCCCATGTGGGGTTTGATCTCAGGACCCTGGGATCATGACCAGAGTGAGCCACCCAGGTGACCCCCAAAGTGATCCTTTTCTTGGACCTATCATCTACTTACTGCCTCTCTTCACTCACATACATGTATTCCAACTCTACGGACAATTTCAGGTGCCCTGGGAAGTTGGCGCCTTCCCCAGAGTTCCTCACTTTCCACTGGAGCCCTGTGTTGAAATCCACCTTATCCTTCAAGATCTGTTTCAATGGTCACTCTCATCTGGGATGACTTGGAAGTTCTTTGGCGTGCACTCTGTCCCCTTCTCAGGACACTTACTTCAGAACCTTTTGTGTCAGGGTAGCTGATTGTGTCATACGAGTGATCCTTCTGATTCCTTCCTCAGCCTTCATATTCCTCGTATCTAACTAATGTATAATTCAGTAACTGTCAGTGTCCAACAAACAGGAGGGAGAATAACATACTTAGTTCACACTAGGTAAACCAATCTACGTCAGTAGACCAGAGTTCCTATAGGATTGGGATTTTGTCTTGCCTTTGCCTCCCCACCACATCTAGCCTGAGCCTTTCTTTCAGTATCTTGGGTTGAACTCATGTTTGCTGAGTGAAAGAACGACTAGGAATTACAAAATAGCATGGCAAAGTACAAAAGTATAGTGTGTTTTTGGAAGATACTGGCTTAAAAAGTGGAGTTGAGCAGTAGAAGCTCTGTGTTCCCTTGAGATAGTGTTTCTGAGCCAGAATAGGGGTTGGTGGTGGGTAGACAGAACAGTGCAAGGATGGAGAGAATCAGAAAATCACCAATAAGGAGAAACCAGGCCTTTCTGTTCTAAACAAAGGGCCCAGGCAGATCAATGTCATGTGCATTGCTGATGCATCCCTTCTTCAGAGGGTGGAGAAGTAAGTGGAACTTACTTTCTGGTGCGGACATCAGAAGACCTTTGGCAAGTTGTTTATTTACTTGGAACCACCATTTTCTCATCTATAGAAGCCTCCAGGGTAGATCAAATGGAAGAATATACAGATTTAAATTTCAGCTGTTACTCTTGACATTCGAAGAAGCTTCTGGCATTTCTCTTCTGTGGCTTCTCCTCTATCGAATGTATTTTTCTTGCTTGTCCTTGCTCCCTGGACACAGGAATTTTATTTACTAGTGAAAGGAATATCTGCAGATCACTGTGCTAACTGTTGGTATTCTTTCCTGAAATTCTTAAGTAAATAATCATAGGTTCAGCTATGAAATTGTTCTTGACAACATTATTTATCAGAGCTGGAAACCAGATGTAATCTAGACATCTAGCTGTAGAGAACTAAATAAATATAAAACATCTATATAATAAGACATCATTCAGTACAAATTTCAGTCGACTCGGAAGTAAAAAAATGATGCCTGCTTGCGTTTATTTAATTGTTACAGAATTGCTGAGCCTCTTTTTCTATTGGCTCTGTGTGTGTTTGTGTGTGTGTGCGTGTGTGCTGTTTGTTTGTTTCAGTATGCAAATATCTCCAAAGACAAGGAAGTCGTTATGAGTTTCATCACCCAATAAACACAATTTTGAGGGTGGAAATTGGTGCTATTCATAATAGTACAGGAAAACAACCAAAAAACTGATCACCAGGCCAATAATGGGGACGTAGAATGACCCTTACACACTAAGACTTTCCACTTTCTTCTTCTGTGTTCTTTACTCTTCTCAAGGGTCCATGTAGAAAATTAAAAACAACAACAACAACAATTCTAATGGCTTTAGATTCACAGAGAAGTTGCAAAGATAATACAGAGAATTCCCATATAACCCTCACTCATTTCCCACTGATGCTAACCATCTATTATGATCATGGTGCATTTGTCAAAACTAAGGAACCAACACTGATGTGCTGCTATTAGCAGATCTCAAATGGTAACCAAATTTTGACAGTTTTTCTCCTTTTTCTTTCTTCTTCCTTCCTTTTTCTTTTCTTTGTTCTTTCTTCTTTTTTTTTTTCTATTTTATTATTGTTATTTATTTATTTATTTATTTTTTTACTGTAATGGCCTTTCTCTCTTCCAGGATCTGATCCAAGAAACCACATTACACTTAGACAATCACGTCACCCTTGTCCTCTGTGGTTTTTGATAGCTTTTTTTACTCCTGTTCTTCACCATCATTACAGTGCCAGGTAATTTGGGTTCATCTGTTGTTTTTCTCATGATTAGATTGGGGCATGGATTTGGGGAAAGAATACAAGAAATATGAGGTCCCCTTCTCTTCATAGATGAGGGGGTACTTGCTATCAATATGTCATTTTACTGGTGAGGTTAGCCTTGATCAAATGATTAAGCAGAGTTTGCCAGGTTTTTCCACCGGGAAGTTGCGTCACTTTTTTAAATGGAATTTCAACTCTGAGAGAAAACAGATTGTGTTTGGGTTGATGTTTCTTTGTTTTGCAAAATGTAGTCCCAGAAGGAAGACTGGATATTAAGTACTCCTTTAGGGCCCAAACTCCTTCATGGATTCTGAAGTATAACCTAGCCCCCAAAAGTTGGTTCTAGCAAAGGTGTAGGAGGAAAAGCCTGCACATAGGGATTGGTCTGGGATGTATGGACAAGTCCAGGCGAAGAGTTCCATGATGATATAGCCCATATATAACCCAGATGTGATTTTCTTTAAAAAAAAGAAAAAAAAGGAAAAGAAAAAATACCCTCTTGCCATCCTGAGAGTCACTTCAAAACGGAGGCTGGGGGAAAATATGAACATCGACCCTGGGTGCAAGGAATAAAAAGTGCATTTTCTCTTCTTTCTTTCTTTTTTTTTTCTTTTTAAGATTATTTATTAATTTATCTGATAAAGCAGAGTGAGCAAGAGACAACACAAGTAGGGGTGAGGGACAGAGGGAGAAGCAGACTCCTCATGGATCAGGGAGCCTGATATGGGCTTGATCCCAGGACCCTGAGATCATGACCCTGAGTTGAAGGCAGGTGCTTAACCAACAGAGCCACCCAGGCATCCCTAGAAGGTTGCATTTTCTATAAACAAAAACAATAATGAAACTGATTCTAAGTCCATCTGCTTTTTTATTATCACCATGGACTGGCAATTCTAAACAGCATATCTGACATAATATTCATCCTCAGTGTAGACAGCTTCTACCACCATCTCCTTTGGCATGTCACTGACTGTTCCTGATTAAGAAGATTTTAGATGGAGGGCTCCAGCAATGGCAGGTCATCTCACTGACTTAACGGTTAAATGCCTGAGTTCGTCCACTGTCTGCCATTTCTTAGTTTCATGACTTTAGTACATGACTTACACTAAATCATTCCTCATCAGTAAAGGCGAGCTAACTTAATATGACGCTTGTGAAGAAGTGAATTAATTTCTGGGAAGGGTTTAATGCATATGGTAGAATTTTAAGAAACAATATTCCATCAGCCACTTACTCCTGGCAGCTATACTGGAATAAGTCAGCGTTGAGTTTAGGAAGTCTTTGTCAGTCTTAATGCTCTCTGGCCTCCAAACTGCTTTAGGCTTTTGAAATTGCATATCATACTCCCAGGAGGCAACGGAATTATGGGCAAAATTGCCTGGGAAGTTTGGTTCTCTGGGTCTTCTGGTCCAGCCCCAAGATGTCTAGCTTCCTAAAAAGGTTAAATTTACTGAAGGTCTTTCAAAAACACAGGCACAGGAAATGTGAAGCACAAGGAGCCCCTGGGATTAGGAGATAACTCCCTAAGGAAGAATCCTACAGGGATGAGTCGTGAGGCCAAGTCTGAGGTCAGGGAGAACTCTTTTTACGGCCTGGGGGGTGGGACTTGTATACAGACCACACTCAGTTTCTTTTATTTTCATCAAGATTATTTGTGATGAACACATTCCATGAGCCGGGCCACCCCAAGTGTAGAGATCATCAGTCTACCTTTAGCACGGACCAAAGGATAGGATCTGAAAGGTTGAGAGTCAACAGAGTTTCTAAGGCTAACCAAGTTCAGAGGCTACTAGTGCACAGACTAGGGACAGTTGAGCAACTTTGTCTAATGGAGAAAATGGCACAAACCCCTGAATCTTTTCATCCTCATCCTGCTGTGAACTGGAGCCCCACAGATCAAGGGTCAAATGCCATATAGATTCAGACTGAAAAGCTCATGGAGGTCACTTGCCTTCCCATTCCTTGCTCCAGTGATCATTGACCATATCTCCACAGAACCTCTTGCACTCTTCCAGAGCTTTTTTTTTTTTTTTAAAGATTTTATTTATTTACTTATTTGTTTGGCAGAGAGAGAAAGAGAGAGAGAATGACATCACAAGCAGACAGAGAGAGAGGGGAAGCAGGATCCCCACTGAGCAGAGAGCCTAATGTGGAACTCATTCCCAGGACCCTGAGATCATGACCTGAGCCGAAGGCAGAGGCTTAACCCACTGAGCCACCCAGGCATCCCACTCTGCTGGAGCTTTTAAAACCACCAGGGCTCCCCTAAAGTGAGAACACTCGTAGATTGTTGGCAATAGCCCCCCAAGATGAACGAGTCCTTCCAAAACCCAGCATATTTTGGAGTCTGAGATGTACCTCCTGTGGCCTTCTCACTCCTGTGTGGACCTTTCCCTCCCAGGGAAACACTACTCTGAGATCAGTACTTGAAAACATGACTTAACACTTCATCATTCTAGATACCCACAGAATTTTTACCACATAAATTGGAAGAATTTTTGAATGGAAAGATATGCTGCTCTTCTCTGAGTGAACTTTGGGGTCAGTGATTATTGATCCCTGTAAGCTCTCTATTTAACCCATTTTGTTTTTTTCTGACTTTCGGCCACATGGAGTCTATAAAATTGGGGCCCTTTATCTGGTAACTTCTATGTAGAAACAAAAGAAAAACTGTTCGAAGAGTAAGTCTTTATATGTGGTATCTACCTTTTTGGGTCTCAATTGAATTTGGGGCCTTATACTTTTTGGTAACTTAGTTTTGTGATTTTAGTGGCATACTGAGGCTCTTTTATGAGAAAAATCCTCAAATCCCTGTTTAAGTTGGATGAAAAGAAGGTAAAAAATTACATCTAAACTCTCTTTCTGTCAATGTTTAAAGAATGTCCTGTTGTTTATCTACTTTTGCTTTAACATACACTGCTGCCCAATTATCTTGGCCATCAGGCATCTTAGTAAAACAAATAGAAAACTTCCAACAGATGAGTAATTCCAATTATATTGTTACATGGTCTTGTCTCTGATGGAGATACACAGAGAGTATAGGAAGAGCGGACAGGGAATGAAACAATACAGAGAAAATAAGAAGCAAAAGATAAATTGCCATGTATGGGTGGAGAAATAACAGAAAATAAATTATAAAAGCAGAGGGGAGAGCATGTGCACTGGGCACATGACTTCATTGTGCACTCGCTGTGCTAGAATCCGAAATTTCCCTCCTCTTCATTACTGATTAAAGGAGTGTTATTTTCTGTCTGTGGAAGGTCCCTTCCTGTGGCCGGGGTTGCTTGAAATTGGTAAGAGACTTAGAGCCTTGCTATTGCCTGGGGAGGGCACAGTGAGGTTGTGTGGTTTAGTGCTCAGCTAAGATCCAAAGCTCCTCCATTCGCTCACCTGATGGCTGTGTGCAGCCTGACTTAGAGACCACTCCTCTGAGTCAGACCAATAGAGGAAATGCAGTGTGCTCCTGTTGCAAACTATGGGAAAACACGCAGAAGTAAGGACAGCATTACTATTGTCAAGATCTGTCTTCCCATTTGACCCCTGTAATTTACTTGCTTGGAATCAGAAGGATTTTTCATGAAAGCATCTTAGTGTTCTTGCTCATCAGAGCTGGTAGAAAAAAACTGGCCTAACCTAGTCCTTCTCAAGCTGTTGGGCTTTTTGGTTTTTTTGCTTGAAGACCATGTTAGGGCAGATGTGCCTCTTTCCTTCTCAAGGAACATTCTTGGGCAGCTAGCAATGCAAGCACGAAGGCAGATGATTGCAGTAGTCAGGTGGTTGTGCTTTGGAGTCTGCAAAGCACTCTTAAAATCTAAACGACCTGGGGCAAGTTATTAATTTTCCCAGGTCATTTAATTAATTTGATATTTAATTTCAATATCTTGCTTTTCTCATCTGTGAATCTGAATATGGGTAAAATGAGCACCCAGCCCAAGGGTTGTTTTGGAGATCGAATGAAATAATGTATGTAGTGCTCGAAATGTACTAGGTTTCATGATCACAAATGGGATGCTAAGTTAGAGCTGCTCTTGCCTCCTGGTTTGCAAATACTTCTGCTGAGGTTGAGATTCGACATTTATAACTAGGGTCTGCATCTGCTCACTTGATGGAGGAGAGTTCTGCACCAGGGTACACTTGTGGTTCTCGGGCTGGCTAAAAATGGAGTGTTCGACCTCTTTGAGAGGCCCCGATCTTGTTTTTAAGGCACATCTCATTGTGTGGTTTGGTTGCCGTTGGTTAGCAGTGAAAATAGGACTTATTTCCAATGCAGATAAATACCTTCGCATAATAACAGGGTTTAAAAACTGAGCTGGGAGTTTCATATGAGTCAGCAGAGAGATGTGATATCAAAACTGGCAAAGTAAACTCAGATTGTTATAATGGCCATCTGAGAACTAGCACGAGGGAACGACGCCCGCACCGTGTTCCCCACTGGTCAGAACTCTTCGGGAGTCTTGTAATTACTTCTGAGCATTGCACTTTCAAAGGAATATGAAAAAACCAGAACAAGTTCAGAAATCCGCAACCAGTGCAGTAAAGAGTCTTGGAACTGCAAAACTAGAAACAGTTGAAGGAAGTGGACAAACCAAACAAAACAGGGACACTACCATTGTTTACAAGTATTTGCAAGAGAAAATAATGAATCACATTTTCCTTAAAAAGAGGACCCCCAGGGTTGCAAGTAGTCCAGTGGGAAAAAGTTAAGCCAACTTTCGGCTTAATGTAAGGAAAAGAAAGTCCGTGAGGATAGGGACTTCTTTTGGTTTATTTGTTTACTGCTTTTCTCTAGGGTCTACAGGAGGGCTTGGACATCTAGTTGTTACCGAATAAATATTTGTTGAATGAATGAATAGTGGTTTTCAAGCAGTAAGAGCTGCTGCAAAATGGAGTGGGCTTCTTCATTCCTGGAATTATCCCGACCTGATCTTTGGTGAGATGGGAGAAAGGACATTCAAGCATGGAGGCAGTCTGGGCTGGGTGACCTTCAGTGTCTATACCAACCGTGAGATGGAATTATTCTATAAACCATGGGAAGGACTAGTGCCCAGCAAACAAACATGAAGTTTGGTACTCTTCCGAAGTGGTTTCTTACCTATTCATTTATCCCCAAGCACCCCAAACCCCACTCTGAGTTTTCGTTACTACAGACTCATGGCTGGCAGAAGTGTTCATTCATTAACTGGGTGATTGTTGCAGCCTCTCTGATCTGACAAGGACACAGTTCTTGGCTCTGACTTCCATCATCTTCTCCTGAGAGTGTCCCTGAGTGAAATCTGGCAGTCATCACAAACAGGGAGGGAGACGCTACTCACTCGGAATTCAGGTTTGGTGAATCCTTCCTTCCTTTGACCATTACCTCTCACCCCTACCTCCAGGAACATGCCTGCAGCTCCCTGCTTACCTACTTGGCCCCATCCTGGGTACACACCCCACCCCCACAACACACTCTGTCTGTCTCTCTCTCTCTCTCTTTTTTTTTTCTTCCAGAGCCAGAACCAAATTCCCTGAGCCCCTAACTGGTGTGTAGCCTCCAAGTATAAACACAAACCCTGGCATTAATCATGGGTAATAGAAACCAGAGATGAACTGTCACCTAACTGGCTATCCTCTTGCTGAGTCAATGCAACCTTTTAAAAACACACTAAGAAACACACACACACAGGCTGGGAACAGAGCATGAAAGAAATTCCAAAGAATATTTTCCTTCACCCCCCCCGCCCCCTTTTCTCTTTTTAATTGCGCAGGAATTCAGTAATCAGAAAAACATAAAGAACTAAAAATAGACCCAGGACTCCTGAGATTCTGCAATAGGGTCATGTGGGGGAGATAAAGCTTTATATTATTTACATGCCATTTGTGCGGCAAGAGTTGTAACTATTTCAGCATGGAACGTCTACATTGTCTATCTGGTGGCTACGTCCTCATGGAACGGCTGTGTTGTTGGGCATCTGAGAGCTGGCCCTAAAGTTAAAAGATCTGAGCTTAAACTTTACTTATTTCCTTTGTTATATCTGTAACTTGGAGGTAAGTTATTTATCTTCTCTCTAAGTTTTAACAAACTTGCTTGTAAAATGAGTATCAGAATATCCCCTACACAGGGTTTTAGTGAAGATTTAATGACATGATCATCTGTCCAGTCCCAAAGCTAAAATACAGCAGGCCCTTGAAAAGGGTTCATTGATTCCATATCTGATCTTAGTTGGGAAACATCGCAGAAGCATGAGGTTGACATTGGCCCAGGAACACACTAGCTGCTCTTCACTGGACCACTTTATAATATATAAATGTATTTGTGTGTGTGTGTATTTGTTTAAATTATTATCATTATAAAATATATATATATATATATATATATATAAATGTAAAGTTTTCATTATGTTATTTCACACTAGCTGAATGAAGTTTGCAGTGATATGGAATCACTTTATTGGCCATGCTCACACTCCTTATGTTAGGGGAAGCAGAAGCCCTGAAAAGCATAAAATGCAGCCTCTAGCCCAACAGATTCAGCATTGCTACTTTCTAAAGAGTAGACACTTAGAAGATACATAAAAGATGGGCAACAAGGTAAAAATTAGAGGTGACTTATTCACTTTTTATTCACTAAGACATCCATCAACCACAATCTGTTAGACTGGCTAATTATTAAACATTTTTCTCAGTTTCTGTGAGATTCCTAAACCTCATTACTTCCTAGACCATTACATATTACCTGGTGTGGTAAGAATGATGTAATTTTTCTCTTTCCACAGTTATGTGGATAAGGAAAAGAGGATAAGCCAGTTCCAGAAGCCACCTAATGTCTGCTAAGGAATTAATCTGAGGAGTCAGACATATTTTGAGTCATTTTAAGATCAAACAATTTGGGTAAAAATGAAACTAAGTCCGCCTAATAACCTCTACTAAGCTCTAAGCACAGGACCATGTGTGAGAGAGACTCACTGAATGTTGAATGTTAAATGAGTAAACATACTCCATATGGGTAGGATAACTATTTCATATTCACTATTTAAAATAGAACAATTCTGTGCGTGAAAGGAGGAGCTGTAATAAATATTCTGGGGCAATAAGTATAAATAAGACCATCAGGGAAAATCCAAAATATACACTCTATCTAAAGCAGGCTACCAAGGAAAGCGGTCTGAGGTTCTTGGTGTACTAGAGAGCAAATTCTCTACAACAAACGGCATTTAACTTGACCCTGGAACTTGCAGCCCAAACTCTCTTTGGGATTGTTGGTTTAGAATCATGAAATTACATGACACTGAGTCACACGATCATAATCTACTTTGTGTTGCATCTCACAGGTACCATGTGCTAAAGAGAGTACTTTGGGCAATTACAGGTGATTACCTAAATGTTTCTTTTAACTTGGTCTACATAACTGGTGTCACGGATTCTTCAAGGTAATGTAGAGGATAATGTAAAATATTTAGTCTATGCCCAGAACATGGTATTTCTTTCTTTGGGTGGAAGTTTTAGGTCAGTCCTTTTAACTGTGAAATCTACAGCTCTGCTAAAGTATTTGGACACGATGAGGTAAGAGCAGCTCTAACTTGTCTTGGCTTTTATGATAATGAAAGCTAATACATTTGAGCACAGCATATATTTCTTTTTTGTTTTATATTTCAACAAGTTTTTGAAGAAACTGGTTTCAAGGTTCTGAATCAAATTCAGGTTTTCTTAAAGAATTTCTGTCCTTAATTTCCTTTTTTAGATTCTCCTGTGAAAGTTTAATTGGTGTTCTTATAATATTTCAGTAAATATAGCTCTTTAAATGTGATTCAAAGTGAACTTCTTTTTAAAAAATTTTTATTTATTTGAGAGACAGAGAGAGCATGAGCTGGGGAAGAGGCAGATGGAGAGGGAGAAGCAGACTCCTTGTGGAGCAGGGAGCCCAATGCAGGGCTCGATCCCAGCACATATCATGACCTGAGTTGAAGGCAGATGCTTAACTGACTGAGCCACCTAGGCTCCCCTTGAAGTGAACTGTTTAATATGGTCTTGTAGTATATTTGAAACATCACAGGAACAGAAAGAATAGTATTTTGTTTTCATCCAAGTCTGCCATTAAGTTGCTGTTGATTTTGAATGAGTTACTCAAGTTTTCTAGGTATCTCTCTGTATTTCTTTCTCTCTCCCCCTCTCTCTTTCCCTTTGTCCCTCTCTGTGTCTCTTTCCATCTGTATATACATGCATCTGTCTACTTATATTTTTAAACAAAAGCAAACCACACACACACACACATGCAACCAAGAACAACCCAACCTTTGATCTTGAATACCCCTTCCAACTCCAAGTGTTTATGGTTAATGCTGAATTTTACGCTGATTCTCTGAGGATACTGAAGTAGGTGGTAGAATTTTAAGATATATTTAATTAATGTGATAACCTTCTATTTACTAAGAATGTGCTCAGATTCACTCTTAACAATAACTGTAATTCCACCTCTGGAATTCTTCCTTAATGAAATAATCCCAAATTTGAAAACAAAACCACAGTGTTTTGCCCAATGATATCTACTGCAACATTATAAAGATATTATAAAGATTGTGCAGACTGTCTTTTATCTAAAATAATTAGCCAGGTCAGGGGTACAATAATTTATGAACTTTTAAATGGTGGTTTTTTTCCTAGTCATAAAAATCACATTTTTGAAAATTATGTACTTACATGAAAAATATTTTTGATGCAATAAGAAAAAAAACAGGTGGAAAATATCAAATTATAATTTTGTTAAAAATAAATTATGTATTTGGAAAAGATAGGAAGGTAATACAATAAAGTACATAATGACTATTTTTAGATGATTAAAACTACAGGTGATTAGCAGTAAGAGATGGCAAAAGATGTATTTATTTTAAATATTCCTTTTTTTATGTCATGAGTCTGATGTTTACTCTTCCTCCCCTTCCTCTTCTTTCTACTCCTTCTTTTCCTCCTCCCCTTTCTCCTCCTCATTTCCTTAACATGGCGGTAGGCACTTTTATCTTTTCCTGCCTGGCATCAATTAAAGTCTAGAAATATTTGAAATTGCAAAAAAGTATTTTGTAAATCAACCTCAGGAGGCTACAGTTCTATTGAACTTATACAAATGCATCCTTTTGATCACATTTGTTTCAAAATCAGTTGGAAATCTTCAATCAAAAAAATCCAGTGTTTGAGAAGTCAAAAGAGGTCATCTTTTGTAGCTTTTAGAGAATTTCAATTATTGAAACAAAAGCATGCAAACAAGACCATATTACAGAAATACATTGAAATGCATTACTATGAAAACAAGAGAGGAAACAAATGAAATGATGGATAAGCGTTTAAATAAGGTGCAAAGTTCAATTCTGAAATTCCATAATTGTTCATTTTGAGAAAAATATTTTAATAGAGGTGCTATTGTTTATTGAATAAATTTATATTCTGTAGTGGAATAGAATCCTAGTGAGGGGTCTTAAAATGTGCCACGTCCAAATTAGGCAAAACTTAGAAAATAAATACTCAGACACAGCTTATTTAAGAAATTAGGTTGAAAAAATATATTTTTTCTCAAAAATTTTATTTTGATATAATGACCAATGTTATTTTAGCACAGGAATTTTCAGAAGGAGCATCCAAGGAAATAATTGTGCACTACCTATTAAGCTGGTATGATGTCTGATTGATACCCGGCAGGCACAGATCTAAAAATGTGAACGTTTTGATTTGTTGGCTTTCAGTTCTTATTGCTTGAAATCTGTCCTGATTGGTTGGTGACTATTTGAATATTACCCCTGCTTTTTCAAAGTGAGAAGTTGTTCCTCTACTTGTATCCGTGGTTGAAGGAACACCTGACTGAGAGGGTTGTTGAGACCCGGTGTTGCCTCCTCAAAGCTGGCCAAATTGGGAAGCAAGGTAAAAGAGCAGGGGTCTTTGGTCTCCTTTGGAGGGGAGCAGATGAGGCCAGTATGATGGTGACTCAATGCTCTTTGCTTCGTTGGCTGAGCTGAACTTAAATATTCTGTTCTATTCCTATGTAGTTACTCATATATTTTTTTTAACTCAACTTTCTTTCAGTTTCTTTTTCTTAATTTAATTTTATTTCTTATTGGCTCATAGTTGACACACAATGTTTTACCAGTTTCCGGTGTACAACATAGTGAGCTGATAAGTCTATATGGTATCCTATGTTTTTACTTTACTGTTTAAAATCTGCAATTCAGTGTTTTGTAGTATATTCACAGAGTTGTGCAACCATCACCTCAATCAATTTTAAAGCATGTTATTGCCTCCAAAAGAAACCCCATGCCCATTAGCAGTCACTTCCCAGATTCTCCCAACATCTCTCTCCCCTCAGGCTAGGCAGCCACTTGTTTCTTTATGTCTCTACAAATTTGCTTCTTGGGGACCTTTCATGTATATGGAATCATATGTGGTCTAGTCTTATTGGCTTCTTTCACTGAGCGTAATGCTTTCAAGGTCCATTCATGCTGCAACCTGTTTTCATGTCTGCATAATATTCCATTCTATGGCTACACCACATTCTGGGTGTCCATTCTTCAGTTGCTAGGGCATTTAGGTTTGTATCTACTTTTTGGTTATTATGAATACTGCTTTTGTGAATATTCTTGTGCAAGTTTTTGTGTTAACACACATTTTCATTTCTCTAGTTATATATCTATAGGAATAGGATTTCTGGATCACTTGGTAACTATGTTTAAAGTTTAAGAACTTGTCAGTTTCCCAAAGTTGCTGTGCCATGTTGTACCCTCAATCAACCATGTATAAGGATTCAAACTTACCTACATTCTCACCAACACTTGTTACTATTTTATCTTTGACTGCAGCCATTTTTGTGGGTGTGGAGTGGTATCTCATTCTGGTTGTGATTTGCATTTCCCTGATGGTTCCTGTAGCAAATACTATTCTGTTAAAAGATAACCAGATGTACATTAAAAGTCTCAAGAGTTATGTGAGCAAATATCAGTTTGAATTCATCCAGTACCAAAATGGAAGTGGTTAGGAGCTCTCTACCAACAAGAGCTAGGAGAAGGACTTTACAGAGGTGATGTGGAAGCAAAGCAAGGAACTCATTTGATTGGCTATACTTGAAGTGGTTGCCTTATTTGGGGAAGCTTAGTTGGCTATTTGTGTTTGGTTGTTGTTAAACATTCATTTTTTTTCTGTTATATGTGCTTTTTTTCCTGTTTCATTTTTTTCTGTTATATGTGCTTTTATGGGAATTGGCTCTGGTTTAGATTTTGGTTTGCCTACCTAGACAAGCAAGGCACTAGAGCCACCAAGTCTAGTGGTGGCTTATTTAATTATTTAATTACTTCCTTATTTAATTACTTCAATAGTACCCATGCAGTCATTTGTCCTGATTGGCATTAAGAACTATGGACTATGGCAAACATATCAGACATTCCTAAATGTAGGGTTGCATGAACAAGTGACAATAAGATATATAAAAGTTTCGCTTTAACTTACAGAAGAAAATTTGGTGAGCAGTGTCCTTGATGATACAGGAAGCTAATGGAGTCTTTTAAGGAAGAGTTAGGTATGAGATACTCCCTTGAGATTGGAGCCTTTGGCAGCCAGCTGGCTGATGTCCATCAGTGATCAGCACATTAGCAGATCGTGCCCAGACCAACACCCCTGCACTTGCTCTGATGGTTTGTTTGTCTAATGGCACTTCACCAACATGAGAAAGAGAATCACATCTCCCTTGAACGTGCATCCATCTTTCAGTTCCCAAGATGACATTTGCTTGTTCTGACCTTGGGAGTCTGTCTCACTCAGCCTTTTAATATATTAAATGAGTTGTGTTAAAACCTAGTTTGGGAAGAAAAAGTAAGCAGGAGAAAAACGTGTCACTTTGTAAGCCTCGAAACCCATTATTTTAAAGTAACTAACACGTCAGTGAGGACAAATGATAGGATGAGGACTCAGAGGGCCCATGTCCTCATGGCCGCAGTGTCTTAGGTAGTCTTCACCTTTCTTGTGTGGTGAAGTTACCTGTGAAGATTGTTCTTGAAGGGTGCATGTCTGGGTCCTCAAGCATCTGTTGATCTGACTCAGGACAGAGCCTAAACAATGGTGGTCTGTGTGTTTAATAAATTCCATCATTCCCCATGTTGCCGGAATTGAGTAAGAATATAGATAATCAAAAACAGTGAATAACTCAAATTTGTATCTTTGGTTTCAGAAGAAAATACAGAATGTTTTTCCTAGACTAGATTTGCTTTTCATGCTGTGTTGTGGGTGTTAGGACACTATGAGAATAATCTTATGAGGATGGGCTGGCGGGGAGAAGCAGGAGGAAAACATTCTCTGCTGCAGACCTATAGGAAACAATGTAAATTTATTAGAGTCAAAGCCTTCAACCTCATCTCTTGCTATTTTCCTACTTGATAATCTACACCCTAGCTGCATTGGGATACTTAACATTTATTTATTGGTCTGTTTGTTTGTTTATCAAAGATTTTATTTATTTATTTATTTGTCAGAGAGAGCGCGCGCATAAGCAGGGGGAGCAGCAGGCAGAGCAGGCAGAGGGAGAAGCAGGCTTCCCACTGAGGAAGGAGCCTGATGCGGGACTCGATCCCAGGACCCTGAAATCATGACCTGAGCCGAAGGCAGCCACTTAACTGACTGAGCCACCCTGGTGTCCCTGGGATACTTAACATTTATTAAATTTACTATTTCTTTCTTAATTTCTCTGCATGTGTTGTTCCCCTTGGAATGTTTTTCCACCATTTTGTCCATCTGATGAATTCATGTGAATTCTTCAAGATTTATTTTAATAGTCCTCTCTTTGAAGCCTTCCCTCACCTCATCTGCTCACTTTGCCCAGAACTGACCAAATACGGAAACAATTTCTTTTTTCCACATTTACTGAGCACTCATTATATTTTGGACATTTTGCTCCAGAACAATTGTAACATGCCCATCTCCCTCTTTGCTTTCTTGACATAGTAGAGGGGAAAGAAAGCTATACAGATAATTGCAACATGAAGTATGCCAGGACTTTGTTAGGGAAACTTAAGGATGTTTCTGGGAGGAGATGGGGAGGACACCCATGCTATGGGGAGAAGATGTCGTCGACGGCTTTTGAGTAAGAGGATATCAGAGCTGAGCCTTGAAGGATGAGTGAAAATTAACCGGAAACAGAGGGTAAGGCAGCAGCCAATAGGAAAACGAGAAACGGTGAGTGCGTCTTGATGGGAGAAGGGATGGCACACTTGTGAAGCTGCAAGCCATCCAGATGGTGGGAGAATGGAGTCTGAAAGCATTTCGGTGGCAGGGACAACAGAGCGCAGGGCAATTTTGGTGCAAATTAAAGCTGCAGAGGTAGACTGAGCTCCCTTCCAAAATAATTCTCAGTTTGCAACCCTTATCTTCTCTCCCAAGAGAAGGGTCTTGTTTCATTCAGGTTTATATTTCAGCGTCTGGTGCAATACAGATTTATGGACAGAACATTTATCGACGGAGTGAACGAATGCATGGATGCACGCACGGAGGAAGAGTTCTATGGGGCTGAGATCACAACGCAGCTGTGAACAGTCTACATGGAAGAAATACGGATTTTCACAAAGCATCTGGTTGACTCTGAGAAAAGATGTTAATTTCGTGGGTTTTTTTTTTTTTTCCTCCCATCTCATCCATTTTTTATTACCATATATTTCCTAAAGAGAAGGTCTGGCCAGTATCAAAACAAAGCATACCACTGTGTTTTTAATTACCCCTTTCAAGGCTGCACCAGCAAATGCTGCCTCCTCTAACTTGGGCAGCAAACAGAAACATTTAGTCTGCTTTCCTTGAAAGCGTTGAATGGAGCACATAAAGCTTATATTGATAAGGGTTGAATTTTAGGCTTTATCTTTTAATAGGGGTGATAAGATTCTAATGCCTCAGCCTCTATACTATCTGGATGCTGATGGTGGGAACAGTCACCAGAGTGATGTGCCGGGCGGTGGCGGTGGCGGCGGGGGCCCTGGGTTAACCTCAGAGAAACACAAATATGAGTGGGTGGAGGGGCCTCTTTCCATGAGAATGTCTCTCCCTCTCTTTCACAGCCTGGCCCACAGATTGGGCCTTTTGCCAGGAAGCAAAGCAATGGATTATTTTTTCCATTGGTCAGAGGAAGTTTTCCTTCTCATCCTTTCTTTTCTTTTCTTTTCTTTCTTCTTCTTCTTTTTTTTTCTTTATTTCTTTTCTTTCTTTCTTTCTTTTTTTTTTTTTTTTTTGTGAATGGAGATAAAACCTTTCATTTTAAAGGGGGAACTTCAGGAATTTCATTTTAGCTAAAGGAAAGACTGCTCAGATTCCCAAGAAGCCCTGGAGGAAGGCACAGAGCCTAAGGAAACAAGGGTCCTTGGGATCATACAGATGTGGGCGTAAAGTCGGTTTCCATTGTAGACCGGCTGCGAGGCCTTTACAGTTGCTGTCCCTTCGTGAGCCTCAGTTTTCTTGTCTCTAACATGGGGAAATTTTTAGGTAAATGAAATGAGTGCAAGGAAAATGTTTAGAGGACCCTCGGTATTTGTTAGTTTCCTTCTTTGGCTGTTGAACGAAGACAAAGGATTTCACCCGCTTCCCACCAGTCTTCTGTATATTTGGGAACAAAGTCATGAATACACATCTAAGAAGCCCCAGGGAAAGCTTTACATACACAACGTCTCAGCCTGCCAGCTGAGCTCATTCACGTCAACTCACCAAATATTTATTAAGTGTATGCTTGCTTAAAACGGCTTGAGACTGTGGAGTTTACAGTTGGATGACAGATGGTTACTGACGTCTGTCTTCATGAAGCTCCTCTCTTATTACAGTGACAAGACTTTCTGTGCCGGGCAGGTTAATAGGACCAGGCAGCACGTGCGTGCGTCCGTGCGCGCATGTGCACACGCGCTTGGGTATGGCGCATGTGGCATCATAGGCGTATTTATTTTTAGATGGTGAGAGATCAGCAAGGGCTGGAGAATAAAAGGAACTTGTTCATTGTTTTGGCTGGGACAGGAGGGGCTGAGCAAGGAGCAGAACTATCTTTCTCATAACCGTTCTTCCCTATTGGCCTCAGTTTGGCCCAAGACAGAAGCCTTTGGATTTCACAAATACCCAGTCAATTTCCCCTTAATACTGCTCATATTCCTTTAAATGCCAAGAATGTTGGGGCTCTGCGCCTCCGGGCCAGCTCTTTCTTCTGGCTGTAATTCATTTCTCCAACTATAGATATCTGACTCATTCTCCCAGTCCCGGCTCAAAGCTTCTCTATGAAGGCTTCTCTCCTTTTGTATATCTATTACCTAATGTAGACATGATACATATTTTAAGAGTGAAGGAAGTCCGTCTTATAAATGGTTTTGAAAGTTGATTTCTGCCAAAAATATTCCACTGGCCCCCAAACTTCCCTGGGACCTTTAATAACTTGCCAACACCCACCTCTCATTTCTTCCTATCCTCATCTCCACCCACATCCCTTCTTACCAAGGTCAGGGAGCAAGAGCTTCTACAGAAGCATCGAGTCCCCTCTGCTATTAGCTTTCCCCAACTGGCAACCCAACAGTGAGAAGCAAAGCAGAACAGTACGCATCTTGCCTTGCACCAACCCCTCTCAACAAACCCACTGATACCAGGCGGAAAAGTAGTACAGGTGTGGAACACACAGAAATTAAGGAAGGGCATGAGGAACATAAAGCTTGCAAATGCTGGAAATCATACTGCTTGTCTGTTTCAGGGAGATGTGACAAGGGAGAATTCACTCAGTTTGTGGGAATATGACGCAAACTCAAAGACTGAAAATAGAAAAGAAACAATGCAATGGTTCTGCAAAATAATTAATCTTGCCAAATTTCTCTTTTCACATATATAAATTAATTTAAAAGGTTTTGTCAATCTGTAGATAGTTGAAATAATTGCCCTACAAGGTAAAACTCTATAAATATTCTCTTGGTTTACTCCTTCCTATAATGGGAATGACCTCTAAATTATGAAAAATGATCATCTAATCAAAAGTGACTCATGGCCACGCAAGGCCCAAAGACCTTGGCAGATGAGTCTTTTTAAATATCCCTCTCCAAATCAGTGAGTTTAACAAGACAAATAAAATTCAGTAGGAGACCATTGGGGTCTTCCGGTATTCCTAGAGAATGCTTGGGAGGCAAAATTTCTAGGGAACCCACAGATTATGGTTTAAAGTCTTGCTCAGTTTCTGATGGAAATGACTTCTCTTTGCCATGCTCACACCGCCCACCTTTCCTGGACTTCCCCGTTTATCCCCGTAGGCTGTATGTGGAAGCTGTGCAGTTTGGGCTTGTGGCAGAACAAAGATGGGGTAGGCAGTCCTCAGCTCCACATTCCCATGCTTGAATTGCTTTCTCTGGGATTCCGATTCCTATCAAGATTTGGTGAAAAAAATAATGAATGCTGTTATGCTGAAAAAAAAAAAAAAGATTTGTTTTCAGTAATTTGGTCTTCATGCTATTTCTTTTTTTTCTTCTTTTCTCCTCTCTTCTCTTCTTTTCTTCTCTTCCCTTCTTTTCCCCCCCTTCTTTTCTAATCAATCAATCAATCTTTCTTTCTTTCTTTCTTTTTCCTTCCTTCTTCCCTCCCCACCCCCGCCACTCTTTCTTTCTCTCTCTCTTTTTTTCTTCTTTCTTTTTTTCTGTGGAGGAAGGTCTAAGGTGCTTTTAGGGCGTCAGACAACTGGTTTTTACCACTTTGTTGAGTTCATAGCATATTCTTTGCCTCCCCCTATCCCGCCCCCCACCACCCCCAGAATCAAAGGGAAACTCATTGGTAATGATATGAAGCATTTATGTTTTTTCCACCTCTTTTTTATCTGGGGGGGGGGGGGACACTGGAAAAACAGATTGCCTGCCCAGGCTGTTGGCTCTTGAAATGCCTTCCCTCTTCAGACCTATTATCTCAGTAAGAGAACTGTTTAGATAACATAAATCTAACTACTGTTCACTTTAATTTGCCCCCGGGACTAGTGGGCTGGGTTCTCCCTCCTCTTTGGGGAAAAGAATTAGGCTTTTGCAGGAATTCAACTCCTTCAGAAATGGAGGAGGAATTTGAACCATACACTGTCATTCATTTCCAAGTGAAACAGATTTTTAAAAAATAATTTTTTTTTAATTTTTTAATTTTTAAAAATATTTTATTTATTTATTTGACAGACAGAGATCACAAGTAGTCAGAGAGGCAGGCAGAGAGAGAGGAGGAAGCAGGCTCCCCGCTGAGCAGAGAGCCTGATGCGGGGCTCAATCCCAGGACCCTGAGATCATTACCTGAGTGGAAGGCAGAGGCTTAACCCACTGAGGCACCCAGGCGCCCCGCTAAGGAAATGTTGAAAAACAAAAATAAAATGGGGGGCATCACGTTACCTGATTTCAAGCTTTACTACAAAGCTGAGTGTCTTTGGGTAAATCACGTTCCTTAACCCCAGTTTCCTCTTTGGGTTAATGGGGAACATTATAAGATATCATGACAATTAAATAAAATGGTGAATTTGAAACACAGATTTTAAATTCCAAACAAAGCATCAACCAAATCTTAATGATTGTTACAAGTCGGGCTTCAGGCCTGTGTCCCTCTAGATCCCAGCTGGGGAATGACAAGAAAGTTGGAATGTCTCCTGGGGGTTCTGTTGGCATGAATCCCGAGAAGAATCACAGCACTATCTGACCTTTCTTACAGAAGGAACATGGGGTACAGGGCAGGCTGGTCTTTTTTAAGACATAAGCCAATGCCTTTACTACAGCCCAGAAGTGAGACTGAGCCTTTGATCTTCTAATTTGTGGGCAGGCCTCTCCATTTCTCTCTTGCAGAGTCCCTACTCCCCAGATCCAGTCTTCTTTAACCTTCTTAGGCAAGAGGTAGCAGAGTTGAATTCTTCAGCTGGCACTGGTGTGGCTGAGTAAAACAGGACCTGAGGATGAAGACTAGATCTTATAGAACTCAGGACCCTTGGGATCCTGAACCAGCAATGAGCACAGCATACATAATAGGGTCTGTTCCCTTCCCTGCTGTTTCAGAAAGACAAAGTGTCTTGTGTGCTCCGGTCAGTGCTTGGAGCTTGTGGCTCTCTAGCCCTAATTGCCAAACGCTGCCCCGTGAAGCCACATCAGTGACAGGGCATCCCATTCGGTCCGCCTCTGCAGAGCAGACCCCCATGGCCCGCAGGACATCGATAGCTTCTGTTTCACATCTGTTTTTACTTCTGGCTGGGCTGTCTGGGTCACTGCCTTGGCCCAGTGAGCTCCCCTTTCACCTTGGTTCTCACTCCAGGTCAGGACAGGGAGGCCTCCTCATCTCTTCTCATCCCTGGGGCCTCTCTCTGCTCCCCAGCCGGACTCTGTGGGTCCTGTCAGTCCTCCCGTGGCTGCAGAGTCTGAGGCTATCTCCCTGCACCAAGGCACTTAGCCTTCCCCAGCCTGGCCCCGCTCTTGACGCTCAGTGAGTGCCTGTCTGCTACTCACATGTGCTCATCCTGACCTTTGGGTCTTGGAATGTCAGCGTGCACATGGAGCCAAATAATTCAATCTGCTAGAAGCATTAGGTGTTCAAATCATCAGAACTCAGGGAGGCTTCTTGACATTAGCATTGTATCAGCTGCATGTTTTCTGGGCTTGTCACACCCCCCCCGCAAGCCTCCCACTTAATCATTTGGGTCATATGTGAGAGTCATAATGCCTAGATGGCAGGGCTGACTGTAATAGGAAGAGAATATTGAGTCTTCTTCTGTCTCCTCTTCCTTCTTTGTAGCGCATTCTTCATCTCAAAGGCTTGCATAAAAAAACAAAACAAAACAAAACAAAACAAAAACATGCTCTTGGCAATAACCAGTTCACAGGAGGGGTAGGGGAGCCCATCACAGTCACATTAGTGGTCATTAAGGAAATGCAGTGGGAATGAAGGAGGTGGCCTGTGACCTCGAGGAATTTATAATCTTACTGTGTAGATAGAACTAGCCCACAAGAAGCCAGGACAAACCATGTGAAAGAGATTATTTATAAGTACCTAATTGCTACTTAGTAATAAGTGATCATGGAGGCTATGAAGATTTGAGAAGACTGCCCAGAGGAGGTGGAGCTCAGGCCGATCTCTAACGATGCAGGCTGTGTGTGTATGTCTCTCTGTGTGTGTGTGTGTGTGTGTTTATTACAGTCCCGGCACCCAACACAGTAACTTGGAAACTCATAGGCAATCAATATGCATTTTGCATAAATTAGTGCCTGGGAAAGAGAAAATAAAGGGGAGATGTGAACATGGGGCTGAAGATGGCTCGTTGTAGCCCAGGGTCTAGGGACTGAATGAGTCTACATCAGACTGTACTTCAGGTAGGGAGAGGGGAGAAAAACAGCAAACACTTGCTTGTGGTCCAAGTTCCTACTCAGTGGAAGTCCAAGCTGTTTGATACCTCTGGCCGTGTTCATCAGGGCAGAATGTGCTAAGCTTGGATCACTTTTCAGTTTCTGAGCCAGTTTCTCATTCCAGGGGGTTTTGGGAAAATGCTGGTATCACAGAGATCGAAAACATGGGACTGCAGATAAGGAGGGTAGGGTGACTGCAGGTAAGCAATAGGGGTCACTGAGATAGGCCTCTATTCCATAACAAAGCCAAACAATTCAGACCTTCACACCCACAAACTCAAACCCAAACAAAACTATAAAATGAGAGGGAGGGGCCGCAGGGAGGGAATTATGTGCCTAATGTGCAGAAATGCAGCTGGACCAGAAGGACAGGACAGCTTTGCCTTAGCATTATTGCTCCTCTGGTAAGTGTGGAAGTCTATGGAAAATTTTGTCCTGTGTATGAGGTTTAAAATATAAGCACGAAAATATTTGTTGCCCTTTGAGACTATACATAGATTCGTTTGTTTGTACCATAAAGATTTACTGAGTGTCTGTTGTGGGTTAGGCCTGTGTATATATACTCTGGTGATCATATTTGAACCGTAGACTCTGTCCTTATGAAGCTGATAGTTTACTGGAGACAGAGATAATAAAGAGGTAAATGAAAAGATATGTCAAAGATGAAAAAAAATCCTATTTCTTCTATCAAGAATATTCAGATAAATGAAAGATAAATAATTTAAGAGTTCTAAAATATAGCAGAACTGCTTCTTCCTTTAGAAGTGGACCTTTTCTTGTACTAGAAGTAAGGCTGAGATAAAAAACAAAACAGTTTATAGCAGCAGCATCAACACTAGCTAAATTATGGAAAGAGCCTAAATATCCATTGCCTGATGAGTGGGCAAAGAAGATGTGGTATATAAAGAAACGATGGAATATTACTCAGGCATCAAAAGAATGAAAGCTTGCCATTTGCAACAATGCAGATGGAACTAGAGGGTGTTATGCTCAGTGAAATAGTCAGAGACAGACAAATACCATATGATTTCACTCATATGCGGAATTTAAGAAACAAAACAGACAAAGGGACAAAAACAGAGACTGTCAAACCATAAAACAGACCATAGAGAACACACTAAATGTTGTGGGACAGGAGGTTGGTGGGGAGATGGGCTGAGTGGTGATGGCATTAAGGAGGGCACTTGCTGTGATGAGCACTGGGTGTTGTATGTAAGTGATGAATCACTGAATTCTACTCCTGAAGCTAATATGACACTAGGTTAACAACTGGGATTTAAAAAAAAAAAAAAAACTTGAAATAAAAAATAATAAAAACAAGAAAAATAAAAGAAAAAATAAAAAGAAGCATAACCTTAAAAAATAAGCAAAACAAAACAAAACAATATCAGAGTACGATGAGCTAGGATGGCTTTCAGACAGTTTTTTCAGATTATCATGCTCTCTCATGCATGTGATCTCTCACTCTCTTTTAAATAAATAAATAAAATCTTAAAGAAAAAAAGGGATGCATGGGCCAGCATACATGTGCTTACAGAGAGAAGGGTTTAGGATATTTGAGAGTAGATATGCTTTAGAATATACGTATTTGTTGAGCTGATGGGCACAGGTGCATGAATAAGGGCTTCAGGGAAGCGATGCTGAGTAGTAAAGTCTTCAGAGTCAGAAACATCTGGATTTCAATCCAGGCTCCTTCTTTCTAACTGTGTGAACATAATATTGATAGTTTAACCTCACTAAGCCTCAGTTTTCCCATTGATAGAATAAAGCTATCTCTTCCTACTAAGTGGTTAAATGAGATTGCTATGTTATCTTTGCAGCACAGTGCTGGCATGTAATGTGTCTGCAGTAGATCGGGACCGTGCCAGCCCATATCCCAGGAGATACACTGGGTGGGTAGTGGCTGGAGATGGAATGGGCAGCCCAGGAGCTGCATACACAAGGAGTGACATCTTAAAAATGAGAACTAAGAGCGAATAAAAGAAACAAGGATGTGTCTGCCCGCCGAGAAGTTGGAATTTTCCAGTTGTCTGGATCCTTTTCTAAGGAGTGCTGCTATTTTGTAGCAAGGTGAAAGTGAAGCAGATGTATTTCGGATCTCTGAAAGAATTCAACACTGAATTCTTGTGTCCACTTGTTAGCACGGCTGATGGTCCTTTAACTGAATCTCTATGGTTGTAGGTGTGCACGCAAACATGTGTGTGGGGCTGCATATCTCAGTTATCCAGGATTCCCTGCTGTAATATGTGTGTGGGGCTGCATATCTCAGTTATTCAGGATTCCCTGAAAATATTGCTTCTAGTTTATTCTTCTGAATGAGTCACTGTCCATTTAGTAAGAGGTGTGTGTGTCTTACATTTACCAGAAAACAATGCATCAAAATTCTGAGTTAGAGTCTTTTTTGGGGTTAAGTGAGCTTTCAGGTGGGTGACTGGTCTTTCAGATTTCCTTTCCCTTTCCCGGCTTTTTCCCCAGATAGTGTACGGGAAAGCTTATGTTACTTTTTGGGGTGGGGAAAGAGAGCCTCAGGTTTACCTGCTGGCTTCAGCTCTTCATGTTCTGTTTTGTGAAGAGCTGGTTTGAACAGATTATGCTGCTCATTAGGTTGAGATGGGACTGGTTCTTTTCTGGTTCTTTATGGGTCTTTATTCTGGCTCCTCCTACTGAAGCCCTTGGTTCCAGACAGCTCGTTTGGTTGTAGCCTTCACTGGTGAGGGGACAGAGACTCCCATGTTCTCCTATTTTCTTGCCCCTCCCCTCCTGGGACCTGCAGGACTTTGAGAATTCCTATACCCCCACACACAGACTGAGGAGAGTTAGAAGCATGGTAGGCTTCAAAAGTCATCTTTTTAGTCACCTGCCTCCTCTACATTGTGTGCTCTCTTTCCCCCAAACCAGTTTGGAAGTGACATTGAGCTGATTATCAGTCTTCTCAAAGAGCAATAATCTTGACCTTGGCTATACAATGGGATCAGCTCACTTTTTTTTTTTTTTTTCAAATACTGATGACTGAATTCTATGTCCAGATAGTATTCTATAAGTGCTCTGGGCAGATAGTGGTGATTCTGATATGCAGCCACATTTGAGACTCTCTGCCCAGAGACTTGCAGCTTCCAGATTAGGAAGCAGGCCATTAGCCTTTGTGTTTTGGGAGTCCATCTTGCCCATTCAGATGTTCCTATCATGCCCAATCCACTATTTAAAGTCTCCTCATCCATGGTATGATAACTGAATATTTAAGTGCTTAGGCACTGATAGATCCATAGGAGCTTAAAGATTTTAGGAAAAAAGACCTTTCCTCTCATGATAATGTTTGGCATTCAGGGCTATTAATTTAGGGAAGATTCAAAATTTCCATTCTAGATTTCAAAAACATTTGTTCTTTTTCTTTTTCTTTTCTTTGTATCTCTACTACAAAAATTCTAAGCTCTACTATAGGAAAGAAACAAGTAGAAGAAAAGGAGATTGGAAGGAAAGAGCAGGGATACTAATATGCTAATATTCTTACCTGACGGAATGGCCAGATAAGCAAAGATACCCTTTTCACTTGGTGCAACAAAAAGTTAAAAAAAAAAAAAAAGAATAATTATGAAAAGGTAAGGAATGAAGGACATAATTTTGATTTACTAAGATATTTGGTGCAGGGGAAGATAGGCTGAGGTTGTGTGAGCCAGATGCTAATTTATCTGGAATTCAAAAGATAATGTAGAAAGTGAATAAGAAGTAGAGGCAAAAACATATATTATCTGGAGATATGGCACTGACTCCCAGGGGAAAATAATAACCAGAAAGAGTTCAAAGTATCTGCTGTGGGGAGGGGGATGGAGAGTAGGAAGGATGGGAGCCTTTTTTATGTAAGCCCTTGTGATTATTTCTTATTTCAACCATGTGCACACATATCATTTGGTAATTGAAAATATATTGTAAAAAACGATATATTTTTACTTTCTATCATAAAGCAGAAACTTTCTGTATTATGCATTTTCCATTTATAGAAACTTTCTGTATTATGCATTTTCCATTTATGCATCACGAACATTTTCCATGACATTATATAACCTTTCTAATGATTCAATTAATGGCTATATAATATTTTGCATGGTTTCCTTGGAAGTCCTGATCCATTTATATACATTCCCATCAGGCTCCTGGTGTCTATCTGAAACTAAGAGCAGTGGTTGAAGTTTGAGGGGGCAGCCTAAGGCTAAAGAAGAAAGGTTTTCTGTTTTGTTTGTTTGTTTGTTTGTTTGTTTTTGTTTTTAAAGAACTAAATCTTGAACTGGCTCACATTAGCCCTGTGAGTTAACCAAGTTCAAAGCCCAAGCAGAACTGCATGTCCTTGCTCATTGCAGCAGCCCTGAGTGGTGTCCACACACCTTGAGACAGACCTACAAGACCCCCAGGGTGCTCCATGACAGCCTGGACATCATCAACACGAGGCTGCCCTTCACATTGACACTGCCCTCAGTTCATTTGAAATGGGGGCTGCCAGAAAGATGAGGCTTCATTTGCAAAACGAGGGCATGGTTTTAATTAGCCTTTAGATCCATAAAAAAGAGAGGAGTGGGGGTGGGGATAGATTTATGGCTTTAAATTCTCTTCTATGCCATTTATAAAACAGTATTTATCAGGTGTGGGGCACATGGCAGCTCTGGGGAGTGCCAGACGGGATCAAAAGCAAAGCATAAAAACCTTCCCCTTTCAACATACCTAATCTCCTTCTATCTATAAATGGCCACATTAACCTCATGGCTCTGGAGAGAGATTCAGTCTGGCATTTTGCTCTTGGAGGTATAAGGAGCAAGTGAGAGGCCAGCTTCTGTGTGCTAGGCATGTCTTGCCTCCCCTTTGATGATTCCCTCAGAAGAACCCTTGTGGCTATAGCCCTGGGTTGGGGCACTCCTGCCATTGTGCTGGAGAGTGTCCCTTTCATAGGGAGGCATTTACATCCCTTCCAGGAGAGTATCAGATGGCAAAATGATTGGAAATGAACAATCATTCATTCTTCCAGGGCTGTTTAGTTATCTCTCATGTGACCCACATACTTGCAGGTGTGAGTAGGTGCTAATGAAGCAGAAGATAGGATTTCTTCCTTCAGAAAACTTCAATGTTAGTTGGAAAAAAAAATCTACCCATAATAGACTCAGATTATTAAGATAATTTTTGGTGTTGTTGAGTTTTTGGAAAGAGTTGGCCTTAGTGAATCTTCAGATTGAATTGGGTTTTGCCAGGAAGGTGTGATATGGGCTAAACCTTGAAGGATGGGTAGGACTTGAATAAAAAAGGAGGAAAGAAGAGATGGAGGAAGCCAGAAATAAAAACCCTGAGGCCAACATAAATATGGTGTGTGGAAGGGATAAGAGCAGAGAATACATGTTGGAAATATCTTTTGGGCTCAGAGGTTTCTGGATGTGTGTCCCAGCCTCCTGAATTGTGGCTTGCTGATCAACAAGAACCTGTAAAGGGGCAGATTCAGGAGACATTTTTGCTTCTAGAAAAAAAGGCAATTTTTCCATGATTTTTCTGCTTCCGAAGCTCTAGAAAATATTTTGTTTTTCTTCTTCCTGCCAGCTGGGGTTATGCCTTCCCTGAACTAGAGTATCACACTGTAAAATCTTAAATGTAGAGAACCCTGAGGTTATCTAGGATGCAAGCTCCATGAAAATAGGAATTTTTGTTGAGTTTATTCACTCAGTGTTTATTTAGCACAGTGCCTGGCACATAGTAAGAGCTCATTAAGTACTTATTGAATAAATAAATGCATGAAAGCCTAGCCTCCCTTGAGGAGCATCTGGTTCCTGCTCTGAAATACTTTGACTCTTATTATCATCCCTTGTAACTCAGTTTTCTAATCTTTAAAATGGTGGTATTAAAACCTGTTTTAACCTACAAAATTCTGAGGATCAACTATCCATTCAGTGTATTTTATTAATTTTTTTAAATTTTTAAAGATTTTTTTTTAATGTATTTGACAAAGAGAGATCACAAGTATGCAGAGAGGCAGGCAGAGAAAGAGGGGGGAAGCAGGTTCCCTGCTGAGCAGAGAGCCCGATGCATGTGGAGCTCTGTCCCAGGACCCTGGGATCAGGACCGGAGACGAAGGCAGAGGCTTAACCCACTGAGCCACCCAGGTGCCCCCATTCAGTGTATTTTAATTCTTTAACTGTTCTGTACTAGACTTGGGAATTTTATGTGCATTTAGCTTTCAGGGAACTTGGTCTAATGGAGAAGGCAGAGGAAAACAGAGAAGATCTCTAGTCAGTGTGATAGCAGCTAAGATAGTAGTATGTGCAGGCTATTGTGAACTCACAGGAGAGCAATAGCTAACTCAGACTAGGGGTTGCAAGGCAGCCTTCCTACAGATGACAGATTCCTACAGATGAGCATCTTGGTTCAGCTAAGATTTACCCAGAAGTGAGGACAGAAGTACCATCAAGGTGGAGGGTAGGTGTGAATGCCCAAGTGCCCAGAGGCTGAACAATGAAAGGGTGGGGTGGAGGTGTGTTTCTGTGTATAAGTGAGCACGAACCAAGTCTGTACTGATCTGTGCAAGGATTGGCAATGAATCCTTCTGGTGAAGCTAAGTAAGCAGTGGAAGTCACATAAAGCCTTATTTTCTAAATAATGACGATCGGACTTTAGTGAAGAGTTGTAAGTCATGTGGGGACATGATCAGATTCACATTTTTAAAAAACAAATCAGTGCAAGCATGGATAGAGAATGGATGGGGACAAGATGAAACCGAAAACAAAATTGATGGTGGTGGAAATCAATTAAGAAGCTACTGAGAGAATTTGGGGGAAAATGAGGAGACTCGGGACGTGAAATTGTGTTAAGGGGGTAGAAGAGTTCTGGGGGTAGATTAAAAGAGTTTGAGAAGTGTGGGCTCAGTGATGGCTGGCTGCATGTGAATTATAAGGATAAAGGTAATGATTTGGGTGTTTGACTTAGTAAACTGATCTGGTAATTGTAAACCAGACTTTAACAGCTGGAAATCTCAAGTCAGTGAATGATGTAGTGCCCTATCAAACAGATCTTCTCTGGTGGGGAAGAAAAGCACCATGCATAGATCCTCAGCCTATCCCCTGTTCTGTTCTAAGTAATTCACCTCGGGCTCCAAACTTGCTTCTTCCACCTAAACTAAAAAAAAAAGGCAGCCATTAAGCAGAATGTCCCATTTGGAAAAGGATTTAATGAGCCTCTCCTTTTACTAGAGCATACTTCTTAGAAAACTTACGTTCTACTGAAAGAGGTTTATTCGCCTTGTCTCTCTGAGAGGAGGTCTGGTCGATGTGGATTTTCTCTGTTTCTAGTCATCTTTGAGCCATCACAGTAGATTGTGTCCCTGAGCAGCCTTTGGTCTGATCTGTTCCATAATTCTTTGAATGATGGTTATATTAACTAAGTTGGTGACTAAGAGAGAATGCATAGGGGATCTGGGAGTGGAGGTGTGAGGAGTGGGATGTGGTCAGAGAGCTCATGTTTTGACCTGTCAGTCTCTGGGACATTCATAACATGTCAAGGGCATAAAATGCCCTTTTTTTTTTTTTTTTTTTTAACCTAAGCCAGGGCTTAGAATAACAGAGAAAACAGCGGTGGAGAAGACACACAAAAGCTATGAAGTGTCCATGTCCTTTGGGCTGCGCAGTAAAAAGATCATTGGTGAGGTTTGCTTTTGACGAGTGTGGAAGCTGGATTTTAGTGTTGAGGTAGTCATTAAAGGGAAGTGAAAAGCAGAGAAAATAAGTGTAGACAATACAATATATAATGTGTTTTTTATGAACTATGTTTTTATGTTGTAAAAGATTTTATTATTTGAGAGAGCGAGAAAGAGAGAAAATGAGCAGTGGGGGAGAGACTGAGAGAGAGGGAGAAGCAGACTGCTTGCTGAGCAGGGAGACTTATTCAGGGCTCAATCCCAGACCCTGAAATCACGACCAGAGCTGAAATCAAGAGTCATATGCTTAGTAGGCTGAGCCACCCAGGCACGTCAAAGTTAAACTATTTTCTATTCACTTCCTGCTATGAAAGAGTTAACTTTCATTTTATCCCCTATACGTGCATGTCCCTTCCCCTTTCTCTCAATATAGAATTATGACAATTTTCTTAGCAGCATATTTAATCTTCACATTTTCATGACTATACCAATGTTTATGTGCTGCTGAGTCATGTAGACTACTATGATTACATATCCTTTCTTGTACAATGTGGCTTTTGTACAATGAGCATTACCAATTTCCTTGATTTTTTAGAAGATTTTATTTACTTACTTATTTGACAGAGAGCAGGCACAAGAGAGCACAGGCAGGGGGAGCAGCAGAGGGAGAGGGAGAAGCAGGCTCTCCTCAAAGCAGGGAGCCCAATGTGGGGTTCAATCCCAGGACCCTGGAATCATGGCCTGAGCTAAAGTCAGTTGTTTAACCAACTGAGCCACCCAGGTGCCCCATAATTTTCTTGATTTTTTGCTTGCTTAGTTTCCTCCATACCTAGAACAAAAATCAAGCCCAAACACTGTCAGAAGTGTCAGTTTTCCCTCAATATTTTTAAACAGATCAGATTTTCTATCAATTTTGATTTCTTAGAGAAATATTTCCCTTGGTTCTCCATTCTCCTATCCCAGTATGGATGGGTTGTCTTCCTTGCCTGCTGTAGACGTGTCATCCTGGTTTTTCCGATCTCATCCTGGGGATCTCCTTCTCCTGTCTCTTTTGTTGGTGTGGCTGTTTCTTTTATCTTATGTCTTCTTTCTTTTTGATCTATTTTTTCATCCTGGTGGAAAGTAATTTTCCCATAGATCCTGGAAAAATATTTGGAAGTACTTTTTGTTCTAAATTGCCAGTTGAATATGTCTTTATTCTTTGTTCACATGCAATAAATATTATGGATGATACAGATTTCTAGGCAGAAAATCATTCTCCCTCATAATTTGAAGGCATATTTCCCTATTGTTTTTTAGCAACTAGATTGGTTTTAAAATCTCTGTGCCATTCTGACATGAATCCTTTGTTTTTGTGGATAATCTGATTTTTTTTTTCTCCTTCCCTTGGTTATTAGGATCCATTTTTCCTCTCCAGCATTCTAAAAGTTCACTCATCTCCATTTTCTCTTTCTGGATCCTCTATTAAGGATAGCTCTTCTGGAGTGGCTTTCAGTTATATTTACTATTTGCAGTTACATTTAATACATTTCTGCTCTTTGTTAGTTTATGTCTTATTTTGGGTAAGATTTTTTCAATTTTGTTTAATGGTTTCATTGATATTTTTTTAGAACATAGTTTATTTTAAAATATTTTTAATAACCAAGAGCTCCTTTTTTAACCTTTCTGAATATTCTTTTCATATGGGGCATAGTTTTGTTTCATTGTCTTACAACTTTTATCTACTTTAAGTTCTCAATTATAGATACATTTTCTGTTTTCTTTAGCTATCTGTATTTTGGTGGGGGTGGGGGAGGGGTACAGGCAGAGAAAGAAGGAGAGAGGGAATTTTAAGCAAGCTCCATGCCCAGTGCAGAGCCTGATATCAAGCTCAGTTTCATGACCCCGAGATCAGGACCTGAGCCAAAATCAAGAGTTGATTGCTTGACCAACTGAGCTATTCAGGCCCCCTGCATTTTTTTTTTTAATTTTGGTATGTCTTTCACATTACAGAATTTCCTCAAATATCTGATGTTCCTTGGTTTTCTGTTCATATTTTAAAATGATGCACTGAAAACTGTTAGGTATCTTTTTGTGCTTGAGTGGGGCTTATGGACTGTTGGCATTATCAGTGGGGTGATTTAAAAAATTTTTTTTATTATTAACATATAATGCATTATTTGCCCCAGGGGTACAGGTCTGTGAATCATCAGGCTGACACATTTCACAGCACTCACCATAGCACATACCCTCCCCAATGTCCATAACCTAATCACCCTATCCCTATTCCCCCCAGCAAGTAGGGTGATTTGATTGGTCACTTTTCTGAGATTCCCCATATATCAGAATCTTTCCTAGTGGATCAGGCAGATTCCTCAAAGAAGAATCTCTGTTTGTATGTAGGGGAGAAATAAATTTTATTACCACTTGGAAAGCAAATGGGAGTAGGAATACAGGTGGGGTCTTCACATATGGTGTGATTTAATGTAACACTTCTGTTTCTGTGCAGGGTTCCCACACTCTTCTGAACCAAATGTCTTCAACTCTAGAATGTCTTTAGTTCAACATGTCCAGAAGGCAACTCTTTACTCTTCTGCTAGAATAAAGGATAGGTAGATGCCCAATTAAATGCAGGGAATAGAAAATCAGGGATCTGGGAATCTAATTATTCCCATAAAAACTTCTAATAAATCTTGCTATTTTCAGTCTTTTGTCCACCACCATTTTCAGAAGTATCTCGTCATCTCAAATTCCTGATAATTTCTCAGATTGGGTAAATCAGTCTTTTTTTACTGCCAAAGGAAGATTTCTCTTTTTTGGCCCTGCTAAGTCAGCCTAAAGCTCTGCTTGTTCCCTACTTTGCATCTCCTTCTGATACGTCATTTCTATCTCAAACTTAACATTCTCATACCAAACTCTTGCTTTCTTCCCCCTCACCCCCAGACTTGCTGCTCTCACATTCTCATCTTAAGAAATCACCCAGTTGCTGATATAGTCTTAATTGTTTTCATTCTTTTACCTTCCTATTCAATCCATCAGTACATCAATTGAATTTACCTCCAAAGTATATTTCAATTCTGACTTTTCATTACCTTTACAACTATTGACCTGGACCAACCCAGTATTATCTCTCAGTTGTTCATTCCTTTTTTTCTTTTTGCCCTGCTAGGAATATTCTCTACATAGCAGAGTGACCTTTTAAAATCTAAATCTGATCATATACTTCCATTGTTCAAAGTATGCCACTAATTTCCCCTTTATCTTTAGAATAAAATCCAAGAGTCTTCCCTTAGCATTATATGTCCTGTCTATCCAAATTCTATCTTTCACCATGACTTCCTGTTTTTATGCTTTCAGTCATACTAACCTTCACTTCCATTGAAGATACTGAGTGTTCTCTTGTCTCAAGACTCTTTGCTTGCTCGTCCAGCTACCTGAAATTCTTGTTCTATATATATTGTGATTCTGGAATAACAACTATTTCCATTTTCTATCTCCACAGCCTAATTTTCTCAATTCCAAAGACTGCTTTAACTATTGCTGTGTCAAAAATAGGCCAGACACATAGTAGGTGCTCAATAAATATTTGTGGGATGAATTACTGAAACTCCAATTTATTGGAATTTTGAGTGGAGTGTCAATAAATGCACATACTCAAATAGTCATCTTTAACTGGGATGTGAACATTTTTTAATACAGGAGAAAATTAAATTACTAAGGAGCTACAATTTCAGCTTCTGTTTGAACACCTCAAATCATGAAAATTCACCATCTCAGAGGTAGTGAATTTTACCTTTAGGGAGAGCTCATAATTTTTAAAAATTATGTTCAGCTTAAAACCCAACAATAAAAAAAAACAAACAACCTGATTAAAAAGTGAGTGAAGGACTTGAGTAGGCATTTCTTTAAAGAAATATATAAATGGCCAATAAGCACATGAAAAGATGTTCTACATCATTAATTTCAGGAAAATATAAATCAAAATCACAATGAGATACCACCTCACACTCACTAGGATGACTACTATTAGGAAGAACAGAGAATAGCAACTGTTGATAAGGAGTTAGAGAATTTGGAACCCTTGTACACTGTTGGTAGGAATGTAAAATGGTACAGCTGTTTTGGAAATAATATAATGGTTTCTTAAACTTTAAACATAGAATTATCATATTGTCCAGTAATTCCCTTTATGAGTAGATACCCAAAGAATGGAAATCAGGGGCTCAACCAGATAATAGTACACCCATGTTCATAGCAGCGTGATTCACAAGAACCTAAAGGTAGAAGCAACCCTCATGTCCATCATTGGATGAATAGACAAAGAAAATGTCGAACCACAATGGTATATCACTCAGTCTTAAGAAGGAATGAAGTTATGATATGTGCTACAACATAGATGAAACTTAGGGATTTTATATTAAGTGAAGTCAGGCAGTCACAAGAGGACAAATAGTGTGTGATTCCAATTATATGAGGTCTCTAGAGTAGTCAGATTCATAGAGATAGAAAGTAGAAAGGCACTGCCAGAGTCTGGGGGGAAGACAGAATGGGGAGTTGTTATATAAAAGGAACAAAATTTCAGTATTATAAGATGGAAAGTTTCTGGACGTGGATGGTGGTGATGGTTGCACAACGATGTTAATGAATTTACACTTAACTGTACACTTAAAGTTATTAATATGGTAAAGTTAGTTATATATGTTTTACCATAGTTTTAAAAAAAAAACAAACCCTGTGTCCAGCTAAAATAGGCCAACCAGAAAATTTTATCTAAAGGACCTTTTAAGCCACAGGTGGAAACTCTGATGGGACCACTGAAAGACACCAGTGATGGATCAGAAGATTCTAAATCTTCTCTTTTTCAGACTTATCTTCCCATTCAAGTACCTATAACCTTTTCTCTATGACCTAGCTCTTCATCACCCTTCTCTGTCTGCCATCCCATTTGGGAATACCAAAAAGCCCCGAATTTAGTAATATTCAATAGCAGCAGGTAACATTCTCAGTGTTTCTTTCATAAAAATATTAAGTATTTTGAAATGTATTTTTAGAAATGATGAATTTCATGGTCAAATGAGCTAAACAATTTTTTGTTTTTGCAGGATTTTTCCAAGCATTTAATTGGCTAACATACATTGTCAGTTTCCAAGAACAGGAAGAATATTCAGGGCTTCTCTAGCATTTTTGGTCACAGCTTTCTATCTCAGCAGTTTTCCCACATGGTGTGGAAGTTTGGGGAAGTTTTCACTAGTGCAATTGTTAACTCTCTTGTGTTTGCTGAGTCCCGTAAGTTCATGATTTTTTGTAAGTGTGTGCTGCAAGCACAAGAATGACTTCTGGATTTAGGCTATTATTAGTATTTCAGTTCTTGAAAAGAATTTCCCTGAATTGTCCTCTGAGAAAGTCAACGTGATTTCTTCTGATATGGTACAGAAGCATATGCTTTGCATACATGAAAGATACTGCCACCCAAAATAGACTCTTGCCAAGCTGTAAGACAGATCATCTCACTTCAGTGCCACAAATCATGCTTTGAATTTTCCCAAGGCTCTGGAAGCACGCAACTTCTATATACATGTCTATAATTTCTTATTCAAAATCCAAAATTTCCAGATGTGTCTTGCAACTGGGGATTTTGTAAATTTTAGAAAAATAATATATTGCCTATACCATTATAGTATATCCCTGCAAGTTCTGGATCCCTGCCTATAAACAAATGCAAAAATATTAGCTGAATATTCAGACTCACTAGGATAAATAAAGACTAGAGATAAACATATCAATCTATATCAGCTTTTTTTTTTTTAAGATTTGATTTATTTATTTGAGAGAGAGAGCACAAGCATGGGGAGGAGCAGAGGAGAAACAGACTCCTGCCGAGCTCAGAGCCTGATGTGGGGCTCAATCCAGGACCCTGAAATCATGACCTGAGCTGAAATCAAGAGTCAGATGCTTAATCAACTGAGCCACCCAGGCACCCCAAATCAGCTTTTGTTTGCCAAATGAGTTTCAGTGACTCAGTTAGATAACTTTTAGTTTCAGAGTATTTTGAATTTTGGATTTTGGAATGGTGAACAAGGGCTCATAGGCAGGCTAGTGAAAACAAAGCCAGGGATCATGCTAACAGAATTTGCTCTTTTGCTAACAAGAGGATCCCATATTTTTCAATATTCTAATCTTTGGAGGAACTGTGGAGAAGTTACGATAGAGACAATCCTTAAGGAATAAGGACAGGGATAATTGCTCTTAAGCTTACATTTCTTGGTCCCTCCTGTTTGACTCTCTCTAACGCAGTCTTCAACAGATTAACTCATTTGTGCTAACCTGCCAGCTTCACCGGAGGAAGGTAGAAGCCTCCACATTATTGGAAAACAAAACAAAACAAAAAACCCGAACATCCAGGTTATGGGATTTGCCTAAGATCATATAGAGAGTAAGCAACACAGTCACACCTTCTAACTTCTGACCTTTGGTTTATCCCATTACATAAATTAGTTTTCTTACTTAAAACTATGAAGATTGAGCAATTATTTAGTATCTCCAGTCCAATCAACATTATCCACTAGTAGGTTAACTGCAAGTGAACTATCTCTTTGGTAGACAAACAAACAAACACATAACTAACAATGGAATCTTCCTGCTTCTGGAGGATATCCTTCCAGAAAAGAATGCTATCCTAAAAGACATGCATGGAAATTCATTTCCTCCATCCTTCAGGACCTTTTATCTTACGCATAGCATATTGTACTATATATTAAATGTCTCCAATAAGGACTTCATTTAGATTTAATAAGTCAGAATTGCAAACATTAATGAAATGCCAAAAGAGTGATTAAGAACACATGCTTTGAAGTTCCTCAAGTATGCACCAAAGACAGAAAGACAGAGAAAAATTTATAAGAAAAATGTCCAGACCTGGAACGTTACCCTTTAGTATCTCCCCCACCCCCCTTCAGAGTTGAAATATCTCTCAAATGCTCAGTACTGAACAAACAGAAAAACAGCAGGAGGATAAAAAAACAAGGCTGGATTTAGTGTCACACAGATCTCAGCAAGAAGCAAAAATAAACTCTTTAAATATTCCTTTTCCACAGCACCCAGAGGCAGGTTTGGTAAAAAGTGACTAGAAAACAGACAAATTCATCCTCTACCTATCTCCCCTGACCTCGGACCCCACTTTCTGTCTCTGTTCTGATTCTATTGATCCTGCAACTTCTTCCACATTAGTCGAAGATTCCTGGGATTTTACTCTCTTATTTTATTTTTCCTCTCTATTCCCAGGAGGTACCTAAGAACATGGGGGCAGAAGCTATCTGCTAATTTTGCATGATTCCAATTTCAGGAAAATAGCACGGACATTCCATTTCTCTGGCCCAAACTCCCCTGTTCTTAATGACGTCTAGAGAAATGAAGTGATCTGTCAGGTGTTACAGCTAGTTTGTGAGTGATGTGACCAATCATACAATACAGGTACTTTTCTCTCTAATACACAGGTTTCCTGCTGTCCCAAATTAAAATAGGATGGTTTTCCTCACCCACTCCCTGTTGCCGTAAATACCTCTATGGTATGGCATTGAGTTAGGCAGCTTCGAACATATCATGAGCCCCATGAAGCTGGGGGCTTTTCAAGTTCAGCACCTGAGAAAAATTAAGGGGAGAATTGGAAATCACATCCAGCTGGGCGTTAGCATGTGTTTAACAGGGTTTTGATGTTAAAGGGTTTTAAGTGCGTGACTGGTACACCTCAGGGCAAGGCCCAAGCTTCCCTGAGAATCTGTTCTTGCTTTTCTTTCTTTTCGCGTCTAATCGGTCCCATTCGGTTTTCAATTCTCTCTCTCACTTTGCAAAGTGCCAGACAAATTACTGGTATCCTCTGTGAGCCTCTGGTTTCTTTTTGGTTTCTGAACTCATACCCTCTTGAGAATATTTCAGGGTAGCTCTTACTTAAGACACATTTCATTAAATGTGAGGAACATAATTAGAGCAAAGATCTATTCATAATTTTTCTAGCCCTGATCTTCCATTTTTTCAATCCTTTCCTGTAATGTTCATATTTTCTCCATGTTTTCTTCGTGTATTTCCTACAAAAGTCCCTCTTGTTCTTCAGCTTCAACAACATGGCTTCTCAACTTTGGACTGTCTTGAAGTGTTAAGACTATTAAGACAAAGTTGTTCAGATTTAACTATTTTTGAACTGTAAAGATGGCAACTTCATTTGGTTCAGGCTAATAAATTATCATTTGGAATATACTTGTTTCAGCAGAGTTTTTAAAAATTTTTATTTATGTATTTGAGAGAGAGAGTGAGAGTGAGAGAGAGCACAAGCAGGAGGGAACGTCAGGCAGAGGGAGAAGAAGACTCCTCGCTGAACAGGAAGCCCGATTCGGTACTCGAATCTAGGATCCTGAGATCATGATCTGAGCCAAAGGCAGACGCTTAACCGACTGAGCCACCCAGGTGCCCCCCGTTTTTTCCCTAAAAAAAGCATGTAATAAAACCAAGAACTTAATTGAACATTATAATATGGAAACCTAAACAATTTTATTTATTTATTTATTTATTTATTTATTTGACAGAGAGAGATCACAGGTAGGTAGAAAGGCTGGTGCAGAGAGAGAGAGAGAGAGAGGGAAGCAGGCTCCCTGCTGAGCAGAGAGCCCGATGCGGGACTCGATCCTAGGACCCTGAGATCATGACCTGAGCTGAAGGCAGCGGCTTAACCCACTGAGCCACCCAGGTGCCCCCACAATTTTTTTTAATAGAGAGAGAGCAGGAGCAGGGTGGGGGTGTTGGGGAGAGGCAGAGGGAGGCAGAGACAGAAAATCTTAAACAGCTTCCATGCCCAGCATGGAGCCTGATGCAAGGTTTGATTTTATCACCCTGAGATCATGACCTGAGCCCAAAGCAAGAGTTGGATGTTTAACCAACTGAGCCACCCAGACACCTCTGGGAATTAAAATATTTTTTAAGAAAAAAATTCTGCTTAGGTGATTTCTTTTTGTTTACTTACAGTACAACAAATCTTATGTCTCATTTTGCTGGCAACCATCTCCAGGTTTTACCTGTTACCCAGCATTCCATCCAATTTAACATTCCCTCTTGATTGTTCACTGGCTACTGAAGTATTAATATTGATTGTTGCATGAAAATAATAATAGCACTTGGTTAGGTTGGTCTTGGTGGCCTTCTGCTTTGTAGTGCACACTTCCCCTCTGATCTCTTCTAGAACCCTGAGAGTCACAGAGTGAAGAGAGATCTCAGAGGACTGTGTTGTTAAATCACTCCTTGAAGACATGACTCATAGATTCCTCCTTCTCAAGGGAGGAATGTTGGGTGCTCAGTGAGGAAATGGGTTCAGATACAAGCTGTGTGGGGTGGTTAGGTTTTTCCGGTCTTGAGTGGTACTGGCAGGAGGGATTTCAAGTTGCTGCCCTAGTGGCCACAATATTTGCCAGCCAATTGTGACCTGGCCTTGCCATCATGCCTGCTACCACCTGAACGAGGCATAAAGTTGCCAGGCTACTGGCTGGGGGGGTCCATGCCACACATGGGGAATTCTGTGAGGTCTACATGAAATGTGCGCATGAACTGAAAACTGGGTGGTCCTGCATGGATCATGTGGTGAGTGGTGTGAAGGCTTTTGCTGATTTTGTCATCATATACGTGATAGAATTCTATAGCCAGTATCTGAATGTTTGGGGGTATATTTTTTTTCTTTTGCAATTAACCTTTTTGACAAAAATGAGTTCAAAAGGAAGAAAGCTTGTTGAATGCAAATTTGAGGCCTATTGAATGCACATTCAAGGACTAAATCTTCATTCTCATGGGAGTTGATGATGAATGGGTAACTTGCACACGAGGTCTTTCCACAGTCCCCATCCACCCCAGAGGCTGTGGTGCGGTCACTGACCACATGGCAACATGAAAACAGAAATCTGCTGAAGAAGCATCAGCCTTCACTGGAGAATTACTAGTTTATGAAGACCAGGCCTGAATGCAATAATTTAATATCTGCCGCTCTAGAGGGTGTGTTTACATATAATAACAGGAAGCTTGACTTTTTCTGCACTTAAAAAAATAAATATCCTTCCAAATTAATTTCTCTGATTTTTTTTAATACCAAGTTTTCTTGTGTACATTAATGCAAACACTGAAGAAATAACTATTAACTGTGTCAGCTCCATGTATGGAAGAAAATAGTAGCAGTTCAATGATGACAGTTTTATGTTGGTGTGATCCACTGGCTCTCTCAGCTGAGCCACAGAACACAAGACAAGTAGCTTGAAAGACCACTTTCTCCATGAGAGACTGTGGACTCTGAGAAACAAACTGAGGGTTGTTGAAGGGAGGGGGGTGGGGCATTTGGTGAGCTTGGTGGTGGGTATTAAGGAGTGCACGTATTGCATGGAGCACTGGGTGTGGTGCATAAACAATGAATCTTGGAAAACTGAAAAAATAAAATTAAAAAGAAAAAAGAAAGAAAGAAAGAAAGAAAGAAAGAAAGAAAGAGAAAGAAAGAAAGAAAGACTACATTCTCAATTTTGCCCAAGATGGTACATGACCATTCCAGGTGTGCCTGCCATGACATACAGTGGATGCCTTGGATCCAGGACAGTTTAAAACTCCTAAAGAATTCCAGTGGAAAAAGTCTGAGTCCTATGTTTCAAATTGAAAGACCATGAAGATAATATCCCCAAATCATTTTTCACCCACCCAGCCATAGGACCAAGTAAAGCTTTTGGGTTCATTCTTCCGCAGGTGAAATTGCTGACATTATTTTGAATACTACCAGAATTGAGTTAAAACTTTCAACATTGAACCAGTTATATACTTTGTGATGATATACTTTATGTAAATATGGACTTTGGTGGAGCATGCCCTCAAAATGATCAGTGTTGTCACTAAGTGAATAAATCTAGGGCACAGAAATATATATGGAATTAGTGGTGAATGTATTTCTCAAACTGTGTCCATACACAAAAGCCACAATATTCCCTAGTCAAATATAGAAGCTATTGCTGGTAAGACTTACAACTATTTTTTAAAAATAGTGTTAAAATAATTAAATTTAATTTTTTGTTACAAAGCTGATGTTGAATATAAAAATATAAAAGGAGGTAAATGTTTTGTTACCTGTTAATGAGCAAATTTTATAAATATGAAAACTTTATGTGAATCAACCTATATGTCCTATGAAGTTTTTGAAACCTTTTTTTGGAGAGGGTAAATGAGTTACCTGATTTTATTTTATTTATTTATTTTTAAGATTTTATTTATTACGGAGAGAGAGAGAGAGAGAGAGAGAGACAAAGAGCACGAGTTGGGTGAGGGGCAGATGGAGAATCAGACTCCAGGATCATGACCTGAGCAGAAGGCAGATGCTTAACAAACTGAGCCACCCAGGTGCTCCATGAACTACCTGATTTTATTTTATTTTTTATTTATTTATTTTTTTAAAAGATTTTATTTATTTATTTGACAGACGGAGATCACAAATAGGCTGAGAGGCAGGCAGAGAGAGAGGAGGAATCAGGATCCCTGCTGAGCAGAGAGCCTGATGTGGGGCTGGATCCCAGGATCCTGGGATCATGACCTGGGCCGAAGGCAGAGGCTTTAACTAACTGAGCCACCCAGGTGCTCCATGAACTACCTGACTTTAATTGCATTTTGTTCCAAATCACTTGAACATCTTTTATTAAAGTTTTGGCATGTTCCACTTGTCGGCTGCGCTGCAGCTGCTGCTTGTGGGTGGCTGGGGCCCAGAAACTCCTGGGCCAGGGTGGTCACAGCCAGGGTTAGGGCCCTGAAGGCCAACTTTTCACACTTTGTAGGAAAGACTGGAGCCAGGAGGGCAGCAGGTCAGCCTCTGTAAAAAAAAAAAAAAAAATTCAATAATTGGCACACTGCAAAGCTTAAGTTTTTGAAGATTTTAAAAAATTGTAATTACTAAAAATAAAATATCTGAGTGAGACAATCCTGAAAATTAATACAAAAGCAGAAAAATTGATCTGGAATGCCACTGTGGGAAACATGTTGTCTAATGGGACTATGAGAACTCAGAATATATAAACCTTAATCCTGAAATTCAATAAAATCTTGAAATACGTCAACTTTGGGTAATAGTCTTTTAATGGAAACATTATTTTTAATTCAATCATTTATATTTTCTTTCAGAATAGAAATAAAATTGAGAAGACTTATGATTTTACAACATTTGCTGTTTATGAAACATTTACTTTATTTATTAAGGTTTAAAAAATTTGAGTATAGTTGACACACACTATGCATTATGCTATGTTCTCCACAAGCTACCATCTCTCACCATACAACGTTATTACAATATCATTGACTCTATTCCTTGTGAATGCTTTTATTCCCATGAGTTACTCATTCCATGCCTGGAAGTCTATACCTCTCACTCCCCTTCACCCATTTTGCCCATCCCCCAGTTGCTTCCCTTCTGGGCCACCATTTTAAACATGGCAAATAGAAGCATCTTATTTGATGAGTTTGATCCTCTACAAAGTGAAAGTACTTTGGGTGGAAAACCCAAAAATAGAAACTTTGAACATTTGAGCTGATATATTTGTACACTTCCTTATAAGGAATTAGAATTAAAAGTCTTCCCTGTTTAGTGGAATTTGGCCTGACCTCACCTGACCACCTGGAGATTTTTCTCAATTAAAAAAAAAACAAAAACAACAACAAAAAAAACACAGTCTAAAAGACAAGTCAATTGGCAATGCCAGTAATTCCAAGTTTATTAAACAAAAATTCAACTTTTAGGATTGCAAGAAACTTTATGGCAAAATTAAAAATAATAGTACTGTCTTAATAAAAACAAATTATTCAAAAAGATATTTGTGACAGTTTTGGAGTCTGCTACAGCTAAGAAACTGATTAAAGTATATAAAGATCTGCCAAGAATAATTAGTCTGCTTATGTTTCTTAATGTTTAGAAAATTAATATAAAGAAGTTTTAAAATTTGGGGCCTAATGTACACAAATATGTGATTTTTTTTTTTCGGTCCTTCAGAGAGTGTTTTGAAAAGTCTTTTTGAACAGAACTATCTATGAATGTGCGGCACATACACGGAGATCGGAATGATACAGAGAAGATGAGCATGGTCCCTGAACCAGGACGACACAAAAATTCATATAGTGATCCTATTTTTTTAAATAGGTGATGGGGATGAAGGAGGACACTTGATGTGATGAGCACAGGGTATTGCATGGAAGGGCTGAAATTAATTTTATGCTGTATGTTAACTAACTGGAATTAAACCAAAAACTTAAAAAAAGATAAAGAAGAACCTTATTCTTTAGAACAACAAAGGAACAATCTATGAATACAAAAAGCCAACTTTTTAAATCAAGAAGTCACCCATGGGATATTTTCTCTCTTCCTTTCTATTCTGGTATGTCCTCTCCTCCTTTCAGGGCCAGTTCAAGCCTGACCTGAGAAGGAACTATATCTCTGAGCCTTTTATACATCGTGGTTTGCTCAGCTTCTGAATCATCTCTGAGTCTCTGTTATCTTGCATTGAATTACCTTTTCATTCACTGTAGCTTTTAGGCAGTTTATGCCATGTCTCATAGCTTTTGTGTCCCCCTAGGAGGGTAGGGACTCAAAAAGATGTGTGTTGTTGATGACAATATGGCCACATCATATTCAAGGAAGAAATGCTAGATGTCTGGATTCTAGGTGGAGAGTGAGGAGGGATATAGATGGAAATGTATGGCTGTGGCAACTCAACTCTTGTTATTATCTTCTTTCTAGCAGCAGAAAGAACTCCTGCAATAGTTGTGATCCTGCAAATGGCAAGAAGAGTCAGTTTGGGTTGATCAGAAAGGATGAGAGGTCAGGCTAGGATGTGTAAGATTATAAGAATGAAGAATTAGGCTTATTCTACAATAGTTACATTGGCAACTATGATATATTAGCAGTATAATAGCCAAAAGAAAGTGTCGAAATCAAGGACATTAAAGAAAAGGAAGAAAATGTCTCTCACTGTAGGAAAATAAGGAAAAGAGGAAATGAATATGGCTGTTGGAAAGGTTTATTTATTTTGATAGTATTCTATCTTAGCAGAGCCTAAAATGTGGTGTGTTAACATTTGTTAATAGCAACTGATTGAAAAGAAAAGTTGTCAATAGAGCTGTAATGTAGAAAGAATGAATGAGTGTAAGGAATGCTATGCAAAAATGGATTTTTAAAGTTTCCTTTGGCACATCACCTCTGACATTGGCTTTCGACAAGAACAACAACAACAACAAAAGGCCCTAGTGATTTTTTTAAAGTGAGATTATTGGTACAAACATGTGCTGGAAATCAAGGCACAATTAGCATTCAAGTATTTATTACTAAGTTAAGAACATTTTGAATCAACCATATTTTATGTACATATAAGATAATATCTTAGAAAGAATGTAATCTTCCATTTCCTGCACGAGGGACATAATCCTTGAAGACACTGGTTTTTGTGATATCTTCATATCCTGACCATGTATAGAAGCATGGGAAAAATAAACAAAAATATAAATAGTTAAATAAGGCAGAGATTTAACCTCAACTAGGTAGAAAGACTGACACAGTTTTCTTCCAAACTACGCTCTCAGATTATGAAGATAAGTGAGAAAGGAGAGAATGTTAACTTTGGCAAAAAATGTGTTTAGAGTCTCCCAACTTTCTTGGATTCTCTTTTAAAATAATGACTAAGATGAATTTAGAAAACCTCAATATGCTGTAGAGAGGCTTTCAGAATGGGACTTAGGAGATAGGAGTTGTTTGTTTTTATTCCAGACAAGATAGCAGTGAAAGTAATTGACCCATTGGTAACTTACATAAGATAATTCACCTCTCAAAAAAGTTGTACAAGATGACAGCCGAGATACTTTCTGACATATGATTTTAAAACCCGTGTAGTTTGCTGTTATGACCCATTTATCCAAATGGAAAGAGGCAAGGGGTGGAACTGATGAGAGCAAAGGAACTGTCCAGGGTGCTTAGAAACACTGCGTCCACTTATTCTCTAGAGTGATAACCAGAAGCCACAATATGACTCCCTCTGTTATTCATCCAGTATATCTACTGTGTTAAATAGATAGCAAACTATTCTGTCAGTATCAAGTGGATATAATTAAATATGAGATCAATTTCCTTTTGCTTAAAAGGAGGAATTACATCTTGAGAATCATCTCTGTTCTGTCTCCTTCTAGTTGCTGATTTTTAGACTAGTCATTTCATTCCATTATTATTTAGAGGAGGATATCATAGTAGTTTTCATGGCATACCTGTGGAATTGACTTTACAGAAGTCATATCAGGAGTTATGAGGCTACATACAGTGTTAGAGAGGTAGGAGGGAGGGAGACTTTGAAAAACATATATTTGATCATGGTACAACAATAAGTATAAAGGAAAGAGGAAGAGGAAGAGGTATAGGACAGATTAGGAGAGGTAATTACAATGAAGTAATCCTCAGTTGCCTGACCAGGATACATGGAAAGGGGTTGTCGGAGTATATGCATGGTTTATGTTAGCTGACCTGGTACTCTGGCATTGGATGCTGCAGCTTCTTGCTGATAACCTACTTTGTGGGGGTGTGGGGAATAGAGGGTACAATGGGAGTGTGATGTTGGTGATTCTTAGATACAGGCCTACTGAGTGAAAAGCGGGGGAGGTGGGAATTCCTTGAAGCTAAAAGATTTACACCATGTCAATTTCTTTCTTCTTTCTTCCTTTCTTTCTTTCTCTCTCTCTTTCTTTCTGTCTTTCTTTCTTTCTTTTTTCTTTTTTTTTTTTCACCATGTCAATGTCTTGAAATTCTACTCTTGTACCCGTTGCTTCTGTCCAAATCTTCCTTCATCTCAGGACACCCTGGACCTTTGCTTCCTTTCCTGTTCTATGTTGTGCTTGAAGCCAGAGTTTCAATCTCCTGGACTCTGGGCCCTGTATTGTTGTGAGAGTGATTGCCATCTTTTCTAGTCAACTCTCCCACTGACCCCAAGCCTGAGATGTCTTTTCACTTTTGAGTGCTCAAGAATGGCAACCAGAAATTCAGTCTTATAATTATCACAGTACAAAAAGACTGTTACTCCATTTCATCCCTATTACCAGCACATCAATTCTATGGAGCTTATGAATAGGATTTCATGGGGGTACTGGGCTTGAGGGGTATATGAGATATTGATATTATAATAAACTCAAAGATGCTCCTTCTTTTCAATGACCAAGTCTTTACCTCATGGCCTGTATTCTCTGCCTAACCCCTCCTTCCCTGAGACTGCACTCTCCCAAGATACTCATCACATTCTCATACATGTGAACTGTGGGGTAGGCACAATCACACCTGATACATTAAAGTTTTCCAGATATATGCTCAAACATACTTGAATCCCAGTAACTGATAACATTTAAGTATCAATTCAAGTTGTCTCCTTAAAAGTAGAAAAGGTTCCCTTCCAGGATAGAGGAAAAGGTGTGTAGGTAGCAGCCTCTCAAGCTAAATTTGTTGGCATTAATTTCCAGGCAAATAGTCTCAGTATAACCTGTAGAGGTTTTTAAGCAACTGTGATGCTCAAAAGGACATGGCAGCATCACTGGGGTCACACTGCTGTGGCACAGAAGATCCTCAAGGCAGGGCATTTGGATGGCTCAGTCCATTGAGCATCTGTTCTAGGTTCGGGTCATGATCCTGGGGTCCTGGGATCGAGTCCCACATCGGGCTCTCTGCTCCTTGGGGAGTCTGTGTCTCCTTCTGCCTCTGCCTTTCTCTCTGTCTCTCATGAATAAATAAATAAAATCTTAAAAAAAAAAAGATTCTGAAGGCAGAGTTTGGCAAGAATTAGACAGTGTCAGTGTCCCTGCTTAACCCAGAAGACATTTAGTCTCGGCAGAGGATTTGAAGAACGTCTGAGATAACCAAGAGAGAAGCCCCATCACATAAACTTATCAAATGGAAAGAATTAAGAGGAATTAACCCTAAATTAGAAACATGGCGGCCAGAACTCTTTTTGGGTACACTGGGTATCAGGTTCCGGGAGGAAATGGGGAGAGGATAATGCAGGAACTGTGGAAATGACAGAAATGTCCCTGATCCCACTTGCTTAGCTGAGAACAAACGAGAGAGAACATTTTGGAAGATGTTTTACATTTCTTTCTTCAGCCTATATCAAGTTTGAGGTTTTTGTAACACAGTTATAGGAGGCTCTGTGGTAGGCGGTCAAAAATGTGCATTTGGATTTTGCTTGAGAAGGCAGCCTCAGGATTATTTAACACCCTGCATATGATTTTAATTTTCCTCCTATTTTTACGTCTCCTGGGTGTTTTCCCCTTATTTAAATGATTTCTTACATATTTATCTGGTGTTTCTAGGGATTTCATAGCTAGAGATTTTCTGATTCTCAGTGTGCCATATTGTTAGAAGCAGCCCTCTCAGTACTGGACATTTCATAAATACTATTAGGTAAATGAATAAGCTGAAACAGTGCATAATGAATACCGCTGATGGTAAAGATTTCCACAAAAGGGGCCAATAGGAAAACCAAAATAAGAGGAGAAGCTGTAGAGTTGCAGGGAGGAGGCACCTTCATGGAGGGTTCATAGAAGATGATAGAGAAAGGAGGTCTGAGATGGAGAATGGTGTTTGGAGATTGTTAGGACACTTTTTTTTTGGAAGCTCTACACTCCATGTGGAGCCCAACACAGCTTGAACTCACAATCCTGAGACCCAGATATGAGATGAGACCAAGAGTCAGAGGCTTAATCAACTGAGCCACCCAGGTGTACCATGTTAGGTCACTTGTTAGGAACTAGTTTCTGTAGGTGATATGAGAAGAACCCAAGTTACAGGGTTTGGGGAATGCGTGGGAGGAGAACAAGAAATGTGACCCTGAAAGCAAGGTGAGAGGAAAATATGGTAGTTAGGGTGGGAAGCAAATTTGAAGAGTTTTTTTTTTTTTTGTTTTGTTGTTTTTTTTGTTTTTTTTAGGTAAGGGAGGTTATCAGTTTGAAACTTCATTCACACTTCTGCTAAGTGTCATCTAGAGTTTCAGGATAAATCAAACATTGCTTATTAACTATCTCCTCTGATTCATATTGGAATTTAAACTATTATTAAAAATTGGGGGCATGCTTGTTTAAAAAATGACACATTCGTTCATAGATAAGACAATAAGGTTCAGGGGCGCCTGAGTGGCTCAGTGGATTAAGCCTCTGCCTTTGGCTCGGGTCATGGTCTCAGGGTCCTGGGATCAAACCCCGCATCAGGCTCTCTGCTCAGTGGGGAGCCTGCTTCCCCCTCTCTCTCTGTCTGCCTGACTATTTGTGATGTCGCTCTCTGTCAAATAAATAAATAAAATGTTAAAAAAAAGAAAATAAGGTTTAGTGGTCTAAAACCAGGAAAGCCTTATTATACCACTTAAAAATACTGTTATTGCTTTCTACTCTCCTTTGCATACCTTACAGGTGATTATAATAACATTAGACTCTGGTAAATGGAGCTACATAAATTTGAACAATAGAATTTAATGTGAAAATGCATCAAACCATTGAAAATGGTAAAGCTTTTTAACCAAGTATCTAGGAAGGAGAGGGTTTGAGGAAGAACTTACAATGATTTCCCTAGAATTGCTCAAAAAACATCGAATATGTACTCAAGGAGATGTCATAACTTGATTTTGTCCAGGAATGTTTAGTTCTGCTCCCTGAACTCATTAAACCCAGCTGTGTTACTCAAAGAGCCAGCTGAAGGAAGTGGCAGAGTGGTGACAGAGGAGCAGAAATAAAAGACCAGAAAAGGTGAGAAAGCCAGTGTCAAACAGGAGGGGTGATCACAGCTTCACACGGTTTATAGCGTTTGTTTCCTTTTGCATTCTCAGATGAGGGGAACTTTTAAATAAGACCCTTTGTAATCTCACTGCCAACTTCTTCACTAAAAATAGAATTGGGCTATTTGAACTTGCCGTAAATCTCATAAAAATCAGCATCAGATGCCTGTCCTTTCCTTTGACAGGGTGAAGTTTCGGACTCCTTGGCATTGTCCATTCCCATTAAGCTTTTTGGCTATGGGGCCAGCATGCCCATTGATACCTACTTGTCATCATCAGCCCGGCAGAGCCCGATGGGGCCCACTGACAAGATGAGCGCCACAAGCCATCCCCCAACATTCCACATGGCTGCCAAATGTTGTGAGGCTTAAAGCTGCTTGTAGTAGTCTACTGTTGGCTGGGATGAGATTAATTAGGAAACAGGATAAACATGGTCGTTGCTTTCCGATAAGTGGAGGGCAGCCAATAGAGGCCAGGCTTTCAACCTCACAGCAATCACTTACCCCGAGGACCCATGTAAACACACACACTCACACATACTTAGGAAAACTTTTCTCCAACCCCAAATAGAGCCAGAGGAAAATACAGGAGGCAAAATTCTCAAACTCTATTGTACCCATCTAAATAAACAGATTATTTTTATAACCAGTACTTAAAGTTGGATAAGTCAAATTGGCAAATGCCTTTCTGCTGATGATGTTGACTGGAGAAAATATTTAAATAATTTTCCATATGGGAAAATGGAGGCAAAGAATGTAGGACTTGTTTCAAGATTCTCCAAAGTGATCTTGTTTTACTGGGGCATGGATATTTTTGCAAGGCTGATGAAAACTAAAGACAGTTTCTCCATAAAAATGCATGCATACCACCCTTCCCCCCACAACTTTGGGTGCTTTTTCTCGGTAGCTAATTTGTGGACCCATATATAGGTTCAGCACAAAAAATCCTGGCATAATTTATCATAGAAAGTATCATGTGAGTGAGTAAAATGTGAAAACTTAATGAGAGTGCTCTATGTACCAGGAATTTTATTAGGTACCTGATGGACATTATTTTTAATTTTCATAACAATCTTGCAAAGTAAGTATCACTGCCTCTCTCTTATGGGTGGAAAAAAAACGATGGTAAGAAAGATAAACTAACTTCACCGGCAAACAGTATTTCCTAGTGGTTAGGAGCTTAGACTCTGGTTTCAGATTACTGGGGTTCAAATCCTCTTTTTTCCCACTTAGCAGTTAAGAAAATTCTGGGCAAGTTTCTTATCCTTTTGTGTCCGTTTCCTCAGCCATTGGTGGGATAATGGTGGAATGTACTTTATAAACTCTTATGAAGATTAAATAATACAAGACAAGCCAAGTGCTTACAACATTGACTGGTACATGGTGAGCACTAAGTAAATATTTGTTGTAATGATTGTTATGGTTAAAGATCACAAAGCCAGTCAGTAGAGGAAACAAATCAAACCAACTTCTGTTGGACTATAGACACTATGCTTTCTGCCATACCATGGAGATTTCCAAACCTTGCATTACATTTGTCCTTTGGCAGGTCATGTAATTTTTCCAAATTTTAATTTCTGTATCCATAAGATATAGACAAGGATAGTAATAACAAAATATCTCCCCAATTTGTTAGGAGAATCCTATTAAAAAAAAAAACCAATACACACAGTTGAGTGAACTGTCAGGTGCTGTGCCACTGTTCATCACTGTTATAATCAGTGATGAATGAATCGATCAGACTCAAAACAAGAAGCTTATGTTTTCACTTCTACATTTATCATCATGGAATTTAATTTTTATCATGGGCATTCACATCCAAATCTATCTTGATGACACAAGTTATCAGAGGATGGGCACAGTGCTGAAAAAAGGATTTCACAGTCTTGACTCAATACAAGGCAGCATTTAAGCACCCCACGGGATTTTCAATAACAGCTTGCCGAAGGTAGGAAGAAAAAAAAAAAGGTTTTTATTAAAACAAATGTTTGGGAATCGCATTTATGTTTATCTAAAAACTGAGAGAACGTAGTAGTAGCCAACAAGTTCATTATGTTGGCACAGAAACATATTTTTTAAACATCGAGTTCATTGTCCTCAGCTGGAATGCATGATTTCAGTTACTTTTCAAAAGGTCAGTTTATTTCTGGGAGTAATATTTCTGCAATGCTAAGAATCAGAAGCCAAAAGGGGAAAGAGGACACGGCCTGTGGAATAGATTATATCCCTTCCTGGGATCCCTCAGGGAAGCTTAGAAACTAGAGCTTAGCTGTCCTAAAGTAGAGACTTCCACTCTGGAATGGAATTACGATGTTGCAAGAGATCCATTTAATCAAATTTAGTTCCATTTTGTTCACAGAGTCTAATTCTCTAGACATCAATTCAGATCTCCTCTCTGTCAATTCATGTCCATCAGCTCCTTTAAAAAATAATTCACAGTTTACATCAATTGACCAGGCGCGTACTGAGTGCCTCATATGTCCTAGATGTGTACCCTATCCCAAGGCCCAAGGCGTGGTTTGTGTTCCCAAGACATTCAGCCAAGTGGAGAAGACAGTTCAGCCAAAAACCCATGTCAGACCCTGCAGTGTGGAAGGTGCCCAGTCAATGTCTCTTGAATGAAAGAGTTCATGCTAATAACAGTATAAAGTGCTATAGGAAAACTGTGGCTGGGAAATTAACTGTTTGTGGTAGGTGGTGGTCAAGGAAGAATTCCCCAGGCAAGTGAAATTTATCTAACTTGGGGGGAAATGCAGGAACATGCTGGATGGGAAGCAAGTGGGAGTTGTATGGGAAGAAGACAGAGACATGCAAGTACGGGGGTGAGCTAAGTGGGCTCAAGTAGCTCTGATTTATTGAGGTTTTCATGTGTGAGTGGGGAAGGGAAAGGCAGCTAGGGAGATATGCAGGTGACAAACTGTCATTACTTTAATAGCCTAAATAAGAGGAAATCTCCATTTATTCTGCACTAAGGAGTCCCAGGGTGTTTCATATACTCATCTCTTTCTTTTTGTTAGTTCTCTCAGAACTTCGCACCTCAGAAAACTACCAACATTCTCCACATGAGCAGAGAGTTTTGGACCAAGTCCACAAGTCAGACATTAAAGCCAAACCCCCCAACCCACCCCAAGGAGTGAGCTTACCTCCCTCTACTTTACTTCCTACAGGGCCTTCACTGCTGAGCTGCCTGTTTGCATGGACGCCTAAGGGCTGGGAGGCCAAGTGTTTGAAGACTGGTGGTGTTACAGAACTGGGGCTGGCAGAGGGGCAGGGTATAGGATCCTGTCAAAACTCACCTAAATTGTGGAGGGGTGGCTGCTTGGACTGAATTCCTAAAGGAACGCCAGGTGAGATAGTCCGAAACCAGGATGCTTGAATCTGGAATGAAGCCATCAGGAAGACAGGGGGTTTGAAGATGTAAACTTCAAAGTTTACAGAGGAGAGGAAAGCAAGTCTGAGGGAATTTCCTGCTGGTTTCAGATACTTACAATGCCTTTGAAGAATTGCCTGTGACCTCTGAGAGGGATGTGTTGAGATCAATAAAGGGGTTCATTGTATACTGGGTGGTTAGAACCTCTTATGCCGGCGTCCATGTCATGGCATCTCTGAGTACCTATCAAGCTTATAAATATTTTTTAATGCATGTATTCCTAACTGCATTGTAAATTCCACAAAGGCAAGACATGTGGTTCCTGTTCCTTTGATGCTACAACGTCAGTACTTACCTTGGTAGGTGCTCAGCAAATATTACTGAAGGAATAGTTGGACGAGTGCATGTGTATGTGCATGTGTGTGTATGTGTATGTGCGTGTGCGTGTGTTGTTCTTCTTTCTGGCCCTCTAGGGCATGTAATTAGGAGTTTTGTTAAGATAGAAAGAATGGGTGCAATCTTGACTAAAACTGGGATCCACTGGAGCTCTTTCCCTGAAAGAAGGAATACAAAGATTCCCTCCTCTCTTCTTCTCTTCTCTCCTGAAGGGAACTGGGGCCTTTTGAAATTGTACCTGAGGGAACGGAAAGAACTTTACCCTCTCTCCTACCAGAGAACACGATCCTGCCCTAATCTTCTTTTCTCCCACAGGCCTGGACTGGGGTTTTGGTGGAGCAGACACTCAGGAAATGCCTGTTGAATTGACTTTTTAATGTGCCATACAAAAAAACAAAAGGCAAGACATTTCAGATTTTTCTGAAATGAAGGAAATCATTTGGGTAAAGGTCAGAAGAAGGAAGAGGACTTCTTTACAAGTACAAACTTAGATTTGGAAGTTAGCCCGATGCTCATTTTAGGTTTGGATTCTGAGACCCGGTGCATGAGCTACTTTGCTCCTCTGTGCAAATGCATCATGAAGATCCAGAACTTGAACCCAAGTCTCTGACCGCCTCTCACACCCAGCCTTTCTCCTTTTTTCAGGGGCAAGGAGGTAAGCACACCTGGTGCAGGAGTGGAAAACAGAGGTTGAAGTTGGTGAAGGCGGCTGAATCAGGAGTTCAGAGTGTGCACCTTATTAGCCTTGATTTTTCTCTTAACTTTGAAGTTCTCTCCAAGGCTTTGGGAGTTTTCTTTTATTCATCCACATGCAGCTCTCTACCTCCAGAAGGCCCACCAGCTCCACACACATACACATCTATTATTTCTATGGACAGCTTTGATGGATATCCGTGAGCCCACATGTTCTTCCATTCATGCTTTTTCTTTCTCTTAAATATTTATAAAGGTTCACAAGCAGAAATAAAAGTCCCTCAGATTCAGAGCCAACTAAAAATAGCACTTCTATTCCTTGCCAGGCAATCTGGCATCAATCAAGGCCATCAGAAAGATGCTAGGGAGGGAAGAGGAGCTGATAACCTTTTTATCCAGTTTTTTTTTTTTTTTTTTTAGTCATCCCTCTCTGTTATTAATAAGTTAGCAAGACGGACAGCCTGGGATGCAACCCAGATGTTTGGGAGATCTTGCTGTGGAAGATCATCTCTTCTTCATGGCGTCTCCAATAAAGTGTGTCCAGGAAGAGAAAGGGCTTTGAATGAGCTAATTGCCAGGGAACTCTAGTTGTTGGGCAAAGGGAGGGATGGGTAGAATTTTCCAAATGGGCTAGGGAACTACATGAGCTCTCCAGATAGCCACCATTTCTGTTCATTGGGTTTAGGCTTACCTTTCATCCATATATCTGAGGCTGTCATTGACTAATGCACTCAGTAATGGCTCCTTTATAGCTCAGGTGCCACTAATGGGGTTCTTTTTAAGTCTTGCCCCTCACCAGATCTATAACCCTGGGCAGCTAGGCAGTCATTCCTTCTGCCCCTCTGCCACGCCTAACAGACAGATTGGAAATTTCTTCTGGGGAGTGTACTCCCTTCATCCTCCCCCTGGGTGGTGTGGCAAAAAGTAAAGGTCCTTCTCAGAGACCTGCAGATATTGAAATCCTAGTCATGTTTCTCTGATTCTCCTCTTCCTACCTGTGGTCAGACTTTTATCTTCTTTTGAGTGGGGAAAATGTTTTTAGATCTTTTTTCTTTTCTGTTTCTGTTCTTTTCTGGTTTTGTTTGTTTGTTGGTTTTTTGTTTTGTTTTGTTTTGTCCCTGCTTCTCACAACTTTGGTTTATGTATTTGAAAGCTTTGACTTACAGTACTTTTATCACTCATAGGAGCTAAAAGGACAATTTTTCAAATTTAATGTCTTGAATCTGAGTTTTGGATTTTACCTGAATCAACTTGTCTCTCCATGGTAGTATATAAAGTTATTCTTACTGGCAGAATTGTAATAAAGACAATGGGAATTGAAGAGGGTAATGGCTATGAGAGAGCAATGGGAAACAACGGGTGGTAATAGCTAAAAATTTTCTCCTGATTGTTATAAATCCATGACATCTTTCTGCCATTTATTTATTCCTTTTAACCTGGTTGTAGTCACTGGGAAGGGGAAAGGAGAAAAACAATTCTTCACAAATGGATTTGCAGTAGGAAAAAAAAAGAAGTTTGGAATGAATCCAGATTTTAACCTGGTAGATGACTTTATTAATAACCTACATCAGGGATGGGGGCGGTGCCTGGGTAGCTCAGGCTGTTAAGCTATTAAGCTCTGCCTTTGGCTCAGGTCATGATCTCAGGGTCTTGGGATCAATCTCCATGGGCTCCCTGCTCAGTGGGGAGTCTGCTTCTCTCTCTCCTTCGGCTCCTCCCCCGACTCATGCTCACTCTCTTTCTTTCTCTCTCTCAAATAAATAATAAAAAATCCTTAAAAAAGTAATCTATATTCTCTGTATTGTGTGTATTGGTTTTCTTTCAGAAACATTTGTTCCTTTGGCTTCAGTTGAATTGATTGAAGGGAAGAAGAAGAGGTGTCTGCAATTTTTTTCAGTATTCAATTGTCCGGAAATTTTTTGTTGTTGTTCAGAAGACGAATGCCTTTCCTTGCCACAAATAACTTAAAAATAGAATGGACAAGAGGTTCCTAATTATACCCACTGCCCATTTTTTATTCCATGAACTTTTTGTTGTTGCAGTTGAAAGCCAGAGAGCACATGGTTGAGAGCTTATTTTCATGGGCTTTTCTCTTTGTTTCCCAGCACTAAAACAGGATTGTACATAAACTATAAGGTTGTTTTGATAGTTAAAGGAATAAATGGATATAAGAGTACATTCAAAGACCTAATGAACTGTATTAGTGGGAGAAAAATACTGTGGTTATTCTTATTGAAGCTGATAATGAAAATGATGTGAGGCATACTTATATATATTAGGACATCCCACAATGTTACCTACTGTTACCTAACCTAATGTTACCTATCTAATTCCAGCTCACACAAATCCCCAGTGTCTCAGTGTTATTTTTCAAATTAATATAAATTATTTTTGCTTTTGGGTAAATACAGGCTTTGGTTGTCTTTTCCTTGATAGAAGTGGGAAGAACTGGTTATCAGTCTTCACACAAGGAACCCATATAAACTGAAGACTGGTATCCACATTTATCTCTGTCTTTCCCTTAGATTCCTGAGCAATCAAATGATGATAATTTCTTCATGCATCTTTATGACCCATGATTGTGTAATCTTTTTGTTGTTGTTGAAAAATGACATACACCACCATGTAAGTTTAAGGTGTACAGTGTGATGGTTTGGTTTACACATATTGTGAAATGAGTACCACAGCTTTAGGTAAGATATATCATCTCATATAGATACAATAAAATGAAAAGAAACACAAGTTTCCTTGTGATGAGAACTCTTAGGACCTACTTCCTTAACATTTTTCTTAGGCATCCTACAGCACGGTTAGCTATCGTCCTCATGTTGTACATTGTGTTCCTAGTACTTGCTTTTCTTATAATTTTAATTTGTACCTTTGACCACCTTCCTTCCATTCCTCCACCCCTCCCCATGTTGCCTTATGATTACAGGAGAAATTCATACTTTCTCCTGCTATAGATATCCATCCACTTAAAATGCAGTGCCCAACACGTGAAGTGTTCCAGACAATGTATACATATCAAAGAAGATATATAGTTAAAATGCAATTCTTATCTTCGAGTTTCTTTCTAATCTAATGAGAAGAAACAGACATAAAAGAAAGCCACATCCATTAGAAGGTATAATCTAGTGTGCTTTGAAGCAGTAATTGTAGCAGTATATGGTGCTACCTCTCTGAGAAAGCCAGGACCCACTGGTTCAGGAACTGAGGAGTGGAAATGGAAGGGGTGCCATTTCACTACTATCCTTAGTGTACCACAAGCCAAATTTTGGCTTCTAGTTCTTATGGTTTTTTGTCCTGCTAGCCTAGAAGTCTTAGGTCCAAAGGGAAGATGACTTCCACCAGAAGACTTACCAATGATTCCAGTGAACTGGCAGTTAAGACTGCCAGCTAGCCATTTTGGGCTCCTCATGCCTATGAATCAACAGGCAAAAAGGGAGTTACAGTGTTGGCTGGGGTGACTGGTCCTGACTACCAAGGGAAAATTGGGCTACTACTCTACAGCGGGGATAAGAAAGAGTATATCTGGAATGCAAGAGGTTTCTTAGGGCTTCACAATGCTCTGTGATTAAGGCCAGTGGAAAACTACAACAACCCAATCCAGGCAGGATGACCAATGGCCCAGACCCTTCAGGAACGAAGGTTTGGGTCAGTCTACCAGCTAAGAACCACAACAAGCTGAGGCGCTTGTTAAAGGCAAAGGGAATACAGAATGGGTTGTGGAAGATAGTTATAAATATAAGCTACAAACAAGAGGTGTGTTACAAAAATGAGGACTGTAATTATCACGAGTATTTCATTTTGTTATAAATATGTTGTGTGTTTATATACACACATATTAAGCAAATATCTTTGTTTTCTTTCTTTTCTCATTTCTCTGTCATGTAACATAGGTGTATTGACTTTACATTAATATTTAAGTGCTGTTAATTTTACATTGCAGTACTTCAGTTATGGAATATCAGGACAAAAGTAAACATCATTTAAGAACGTCACCTCCTCATCTGAGAAAGGGATTAATGTGGTTTTGGTTGTACACAGGATAGCGGTATCATGTTAGACAGAATCGTGACCTTGTTATTGTCTTTATTTGGCCAGTAAGATTGTTTAGGGAGATGCATACGGGTGCCAAGTTGGCAAGACTGGATTTGTGTTGGTTAATTCTGTGTCAACTTGACTGGGCTAAGGGATATCCAGACAGCTGGTAGAATGTTACTTCTGGGTATGCCTGTGAGGGTGTTGTCAGAAGAGACTGTCATTTAAAATGATAGACCAAATAAAGATTGCCTTCACCAATAAAGGTGGCTATGAAGCAGTCAGTTTAGGGCCTGAATAGAATAAAAAACGGTGGAGAAAAGATACTTTTGTCTCTACTTTAGCTGTTACATCTATACTCCCTTACCCTTGGACATTGGTGCTCCTTGGTTCCTGGGTCTTTGGACTCTGACTGGGATTTACACTATTGGCTACTCTGGTTCTCAGGCCTTTGAATTTGGATTAAATTATACCACTCACATTCCAGGCTCTCCAGGCTGAAGATGGCCGACCTTAGGGCTTTTCAGCGTCCATAATTGTGTAAGCGAATTCCTATAATAAATCTCTTCTTTTTATTATTTATATATTTATTTATTCATATTTTAACTCCAGCATAACTAACATACAGTGTTACATTGGTTTCAAGTATACAGTATAGTAATTCAACAATTAGCTACACGTTATTCAGTGCTTGTCATTGTAAATATACTCAATCCCCTCACCTGTTTCACCCATTCCTCCACCCATCTTCCCCCTGGTAACCACCAATATGTTCTCTACAAATAAGTCTCTTCTTATATATCCTATTGGTTCTGCTTCTCTAGGGAACTCTGACTCATACACATAGTAAATGATAAGTAGGGTTGGAAGTAAGGTGCTGGGATAATCTATCTGGAACCATTGGGAAACTTTATGGAAGTGGTGAGATTGAAGACTATACCTGAACCGAATTTTTGCATGTGGTGTTGGTGGGACACTCTTCATTCTAGGGTAAGGAACAGCATATGTGAATATGTCAGTGAACTTTGCAGACAAAGGGCCAGGTGATCAACCTTTAGGCTTGCAGGCCAGATAGTCTCTGTCTCAACTATTCAACTTTGTTACTGTGATGTGAAAATAGCCATAGACGGTATGTAAATGAATTGGTGTAGCTGTGTTTAAAAAATATATATATATATATTTGGCCCATGGGTTGCAGTTTGCCAACTCGTGGTCTAGAGAATTGAGAACAATGTACCCAGAGGATGCTGAAAATCAGCTGATGCATAGAGGGTATTGAAATCCGGGCAAAAGATTTTGATGCATTTCTATGGTAATGGAGGACCACTAGAGGATTATGAAGACACAGATAATCAGAAAAAAAGAACCAATTTTTCTGATGATATTGTGAATGGATGGAAATGGAGAAAACCTACAAATTATGGGGTTATTATAAGTAGATTTGACTAAAGGTTAACACATTTCTAGTGCAATGGTAAGCATAAGAAATATTCTCAATAGTTAGGTTATAATCCTTTTCAGAGTTCCCTTGTATCAGTCAGGATCTCAGCGGGGAAAAGAAGGAGCACTTAAACTGAGCAATTAAAGTTTAATAGAGAGGCAAAAGGTGGGGAAAGCACGAGAAATGGTGTCATCCTTTCGGCTTTGTAAGAAGAGGTTGTTGACCTTCCCACAGAGATGGGGTAGGAGTGATTTCTGGAACCCAGAAAGAGAACGTTAAAGTGGAGAATGGTGGAAACTCAGCCCCAATCCCGGTGATGCCCCAGGAATAAAAAGGAATCAGTATCTTGAACTCACAGCAGTCTCTATTGATCAAACACAAGAGGAAGTCCAAGAGCAGGTGAGTATTGGGTATAGTGTGTACTGCTCAGCTTTCCAGGGCACAGAATAAGATGAAAGGCAAAGGGTGCCTTTTGAAGGGAAAGAAAAAAATTATCTGTTCTCATTATGACTGGGATGAGGTTTCCTGTCCTTGAAAAGTTGTTTGGCAGAGAGATTTAGAGCTTCTCGAATATCCATGTACTCCCCAGATTTCTCCATGTGCAAAGAGAGGTCGGTCATGTGACTAGTTCTTAAAACTAGGTTGTTTTGCGTGGTTAGAAATAAAACCATTATTATTTGCTGCTGTTGTTGTTGTTGTGTTAGGGAAATTTTTTAGGTTAATTTCTTCCCGCAGCATAACCTAAGCATCCTGGCTAATACGGCTGAGAAATGTCCAGCTTCAAGCCTTAAATCCTTTAAAATGTAATTGGCTAGTATCTTTTCACCAAAGACGAGTGTGCTACTATAGGAGTCTGTGGGATTCATTGAAGAATAAATATTAGCCACTGTTAGCTGGTTATCTTCTTTCGGTAAGACTGCGGTAGAGGTTTACTGATCCGGGCACCGTTATCACCCAATTTATTTGACTGTTTTATTTCTGAATGTGCTTTTCCCCCTAAATTACACCTCTCCACATTTCCCATCCAGATGTAACTGAATTAGGTACTTCTTCAGAATCACTGTCTCTTGAAGGATGGAAGTCAACTGAGTTTCCTTACGTGACCTGGAACAGAGGTTATCAATTTGGAATCACAGGTTCGTCCTATGAACTGTGGGAGAGCTTACATTTTGCAGCCAGATATCCCTGGGTAAGACTTTCATTTTCATTTCAGTTACTCATTTCAGTTGCTCTGTGACCTTGGGGCTATTATTTATTTAAGCCTCATTTTCTTTCCTTCATCTGTCAAATAATAATATGTAATTTATAGGGTTATGGTAGGCATTTTGAAAAGATATATGCTAAAGAAATAACACAGTGGCTGCTTGATATATTTTAGGAATAAAGTGGTTGATAATCTTCCTTATTTTTAGCTTGTGAAAATTCAGGTAAGTTTGTGGCTAATAGGACTTGAGTTAACCATAACATAGTCTCGAGTCTTTACTTCATGTATGGTTATGTTGATTGGGCCTCATTCTCACAAGACTTTGTGGGGCTTTTGTGATGATAAACATAGATATTTTTGCTTGAAGAGTGTTCTCTAAAGTATAACATTCAGCTAAAAGTGTGGAATATTGTTTCGTGAGGCTGTTCAGAATATTAGGTCAGAAATGAGTCCCAGAGTTAAAAAACGCCGTTACTGGACCTCTTATAATTTTTGGACATACAATCACTATTAAATCATTTATTCTTACCGGTTCCTAGTATCCTTATTACTGAAGTAGGAACAGGCATGTCTGACTTACCTACACTCACAGGCTTATTATGAGGCTCAAAGAAAATAACACATATGAGGGGCCATGGAGAATTATTAGTTGGCTACAAGTCACTACAGTAATTTCGATATCTATCAGGGTGCCTTGTATTTGACTCCATGTTTGCTGAATGGAGATGGTTGAATAAATAAAAACCAAATCAAATGAAATGGAAGAGAGACTTGGTTTCTGTCTCTTTTTCCTGAGGATGGAGAAGGGAACACTGAACTTAAAATACTGGAGAATATTAGAACATGGAACATAGAATATTTGAGGTTTAAAAAAGAATATTGAGTCTTACTGGCATGGCCAGACCTGGGGACTTAGAGCCACAAAAGTTCCATGTTAGAAGGAATTTTGAAAGTCAGCTAATTCATTCTGCCCTACCCATAGGAAAGTGAGTAGAGGAGTGGGAAGTGGCTTGTGGAGAGTGCAAAGTTGGGTATCCTAACACTTATCTTCTACATTTAAAACAAGTGCTGTTTCCATCCTAAGGGACAGCATCCTTTCTGGTTGGCTGATGTCTCCTCTAGCCTTGAGACTGTGCAGATTGTAGGGGGATATGTCTGGCCCTTGTTATCACACATGTGGATGAGGTCTGGTTTACATGCTTTGCTTTAGATCCACAAACTGTACATTTATTAACTTATACACATTCTCTTCTCCAATAAACCCTGAGGGTATTTATAGCTGCATTCTGAGAATTCAAGAGTGATAGGTAGATTTTTCCGTTCTCTCAGGCTCCGCCCACACTTTCAAGGTTCTGAGGCTCCTCATCAGTTGAGGCCTTCGCATGTTGAGGTAAACCCGTTCCATGTGGTCTGGTGTTTCCAGGCATAGGTAAAGGTTTAAGCACATGAGTGATGTCACATTCTGCCACAGCTCTGTCATAAATACATTTTCCATGGTGAAATTCTCTTGTATTAAAGATCTTGACAGAACACTAGGGTCTGTTTCTGCCTCAGACTTACCCTTGGTCTCTAAGGTCCAAACTTTGGTGCTAAGAAAAGTTGCTGAATGCCTAAGAGCATCATTCTTGTTGGTGGGTTGGTTGCAAAGTTATAGATCCTGACTCACTGCTCTCAATTGAGAGTGAGAGTACATGTGGGTGTGGATGTGTGATGATTTGTTCCCTGACAGGAAGTGGAATATGCACTGGGTAACTCTCTTTCTTGCCTTTGGTGGTTCCTTACCATAAAATGGAAGCAATACAACATTGGATTTCAGTGTAGCTCTTGGGTATTTACTATGTAGGAAATATAAGTTATGCCATGGGCATTCTTTATATCTTTCAGTCCTGAAGAACAATGGGAAAAATTCAAGTTTCTATTTACCTTGGGTTGGATTATTGACTGTTAGCTCAAATAAGATTCTGTGACTTGATTGCAGGAGTCTTCACCCCAAAGTATGGATTGAACCTGAGTCTCTAAGGCAAAATGCAGATTGAAAAAATTTCAAACTTTCTTGTGGAAAAATAGATTCACTTTTGTTTTCTCATAGGCATGGGTGTCTTAAATAAAACATGTCTTATGTTGAAAAAATGAAAACAGCAAGTCTTAATTATACAATTGTAATAGCACTATAAATATATAAAATACCTCTTCTCTGGTCAAAATTCCCCTTCAGTGTTAGTAGTTTTGATCTGTGTGTATATTTTTAAGGGAGCAAACATAAAACTGAACATGGATCCACTGATGACAAAAATTGGTCAGAAATGAAGGACAGGAAGTGAGGGCAAGGTGTTCAAGCTGACTCCATGCTCCTAATAGAGGAGGAGTGGGTTTGTAGAGGTGTGGACATGTTTGTTAGATTGGACTGGAGGTAGATTATTGGATGACCCTTTTCCTTTCCCCACCTGAATTTTATGAAGACACAATAAACACAATTCTACTTTTGCTATTTAACCTAGTTTAAAAAATTCTCATTGTTATTATTTCTAACTTTTTAGTCTAGAGACTTACTGAAGCTGAGGACGATGAGGTGGTGGATTGTTTTATATTCCATGTCCCTGGGATTTGGGAGCTCTAAATTTTACTTCCCGCCATAGCTCTTCAGTTGCTGGGTGACTTTAGTTAAGACTTTTGATATCACTTTGGATCTGAAAAAAAAAAAAAAAAAAAAAGACCCAAGAAACTAATCTATATCTGCATGTTAGCTCCCAAGAAATAGCACATTTCGACATTTCCCTTGACAGATAAGGCTGAGGTGAGGCAATTTCATCATTAGTAGGGAAATAGGAAATGTAAAGACAACAACAGTAAGAGGTAAAAAGATGAAATGAAACAGTGCATTCAATCCTTCTTTTTTTTTTTAATTTTAATTTTTCAGAAGTTTGATTTCAGAACTAGGTGAGGGTGCAAGTTGAGGCCTTTGATAGGGACCAGCAAGAGATAAAAGAACCAATGTGTGGTGAATATCTTTTGATGAGAAAAAACAAATTCAGGTATCTGTGGTAACACTGTCTCCTTGTTTATCTCCTCAACCATCCCTCAATCTACACAGAACCACCAGAGAAAAACCACTGCAGAGTCATCATGTTGCCCCAAATATATCTTAGAGAGTTGACCTGAAAATTAAGATGGAAATTCCATAAGTGGCATGCCGCATGGCTCAGAGTGTGCTCTTGGTCATTGTTGGATATCCACCAATCTCAAGTGTACACACAATCTTCCTACTTAATTATCTTGGACTTGGGGAAAGTTGACTACAGTCCTAGTTCAGAACCCATCCTCTTCAGTCTGTAAACTAGGCCAAGCAATTCTTAGAAATGATTCCTGAGATAAAAGGGATTTAAAGAATATTAAATGCATTATCTAATAATTACTTTGTCATTTAGAATAGTATCTAAAATTCTTCTGTAAGGAGTCTGACAAAATGTTTCCTTGCAATGTTGAAGCTGAGAATTCTGTTCCCATTTTATGGATGGAACATGAGGATGGGAGTACAACTGATCTACCAGGCTGAAAGGGCTGACATTTCAGAGTTGAGCATTGCAAAGGGCTTAGAGGAAAAAAATATATATGGGGCTCATTGATACTCAGTTGTATGGTTTTGTGGCCTGGGAGCTCTCATAACTCTGAATCTGGAAACTGCTACCAGAAGAGGAGATTCTAGATCTAATTTGGGTACTCCCAATGCCCTTTCTGGAAGAAAAATGCATTGGCTTAGTTTATCTATTAGTATTTTGTACAGGGCAGAATTCAAAGGTTATCAACCATCCAAACAGATTATTTTTCTAAATTTCCCTGGCTCTACAAAGCTTTATTCCTTTCACAGATGCCTATTTTATGCTATTCTGTATCAAGTTGAGATCTAACACATTCGATATGCATCAGGAAAATGTGACACCTTCAGGGAACTTAGATCCTATAGTATTTTCCTTTCTATAATAAAGAATCTACTGCAAATTCTGTACCCATTTTCATGTCAATTTCATCTTTGTCTTCTATTATAACTACCACCACTATGTGGATAATGCTTGAATCTCTTTTAGGAAATTTTAAACCCTCATAAGCTGTGGTCTAAGATTGTCAGCTTTAAAAATATATATATTTATTTGAGAAAGAGAGAAACAGAGATAGCAAGAGAGTGCATGAGTAGGGAGGAGGGGTAAAAGCAGACTCCTCACTGAGCAGAGAGCCAGATGCAGGATTTGATCCCAGGACCCTGGAATCATGATCTGAGCTGAAGGAAGATGCTTAACCAATTGAGCCATCCAAGTGCCCCAGATTGTCAACTTTCTACTTTACATACTTAGACGTATCTCAAGCTCACACTTTCTGAGACTATCTACATAAACCTTTCCCTCTTCTTCACCAACCATATCATCTTCATAACTTTTCTCTCATAATGGCATGACATTCTTCCTGTATCCTTTCAGGGTCTCCTCCATGCAGCGTGTCCATGGGTTCTTTAATTTAACTTCCTCTATGTGTTCCCTATCAGTTCTAACTCTCTACGCCCATTGCCAACTCATTCTGGCTTAATTTAGTATTATCGCCTGCCTGCTCTGTGATAGCCACCGAATGCCTCCCTCATTTCTTCTCTCTTTCAGTTTGATCATCACACGCACTGCAGATTACTCCACCCAAAGCCCACTTCTGTTGCATCATTCCATTGTTCAAATATATACCTTCACTGACTCCCTTATATCCACAAAAAACCCTAAACTAAGAAATTTTCATTGTCTGTCTGCAACCTACCCATTTCATCCATATCACCCATGATTCCACTCCTGGGTCATTCTTCTCAATCTAGAAAGTCACTGCCTACAAACATATATCCTGCTGTGCTTTGCTTGAACATGTTCCTATCAGATATGCTTCCCGTTTTGGCTTTATTTTCCTCAAAGTTCCAGTGTAAGTGGTGGGCTTTTCATAAAGCCTATAATGGACCTTCTGTGGAAATAATTACTCAGGGCGTAGATCTCACTTCTCCTCACAATATTCTTATTTGGGGATGTATTATACACACTTGAAGGCTGTGAGGATCTTGAGTACACGTTTCAGACTGTTTTGTGTCCACCTTCATTTCTCACACGGTGTCCAGCCAAATATCTTGTCATACTAGATATTCTAGAATATTTGGTGAATTTATTTTTTAAAATAAAAGAACAGGGGCACCTGGGTGGCTCAGACGGTTAGGCGTCTGACTCTTGATTTCGCTCAGGTCATGATCTCAGGGTTGTGAGATTGAGCCCTGCGTCTGGCTCTGCACTGAGTGTGGAACCTGTTTAAGATTCTCTCTCTTCCTCTCCATCTGCTCCTACCCCCAAGAGCTTGAACACAAACAGAGGCACTCTGTCTCTAGGAAAAAAAAAAAAATAAAGGAAAGAAAGAAAGAATTAATTAACGGGAGAGAGTAAGTGAAGTGGATAGATTAGGGCTTGGAAGTCAGATGTCTGGATTCGAAGCCAGGCTTTGGATTGTACTAGCTGTGCCACCTTTCACCATGTTACTCAATCTCTCCATACTTCAGTCTCATTACTGAGAAAGCAAGGATAATATTAGCACCTGTCTCCTGAGGTTGTTGTGAGGAAGAATCATGGTAATCCATATAGCATGCCTAGAGTAAAGCCTGGCACAGAGCGGACACTGTCAGCACTAGTAATCACAACTACTGCTGCTGTGACAAATGCTGTTGAAGTTCTGAGAAAAGAGCGTTCTGGCTAAGCCAGAGAACTGAAGGAAGCTTCCTGAAAGAAGGTAGGGTAGGAGCTTTGATCATAGCAGAGGACAAGAGGAGAGGACATAGTATGTTTTGTTTTCTTCTCCAAGTCAATCATCAAAATGGCGCCATTCATCATTAACCATAAAGGTGATAATTCCTTCCCACCTCTAAGTCCTTTTATTCATTAAAACAACAATAGCTTTTTAGGATCGTGTCCTGCAGGGCATTTTTATCTCCCCTGCACCTGGACCCATTCTTCAGGAGGCCACCCTGACTCCGAGTTCAGGGCCGCCTCCTGGTGCCTCCTGCTGCCAAACTCTCCACTTTCAGCCTTGCTCAGGCTCAGCCCAGGAAACATCTGCAAGGGCGGCTTTGCAGCCCTACACATTGTCAGCTCCAGACCACCCGGCCTCCAGCAGCCTGCTGGGCTCACCTCCTCCAGAACGAGCATGGGGGAGGCCCAGGAAAGAACTGGGGGCTGAGCTTGTCACCTGTGTACAGGGGCCTCGGATGACATGATCCCATTGTCTAAAGGACGGCCGTCAGTTGTTTTGTTCTTTTTCATAAAATAAATAAGACCTCCTGTTTCCATGGTAATGCCTGAGCTGCCAGCATGGCCTAATGGTCCCACCTGGACTCATAGGCCTGGGCTCTCAGCCTCCCAGGGTTACCGGGAGCGAGTAGGAGACTAATGATTTGCACAGCTCCAGCCCCGTGAATAGCTTTGGATAGGGAACTTCCTGGACTTGGCTGGGGAATACTCCACCCATGAAGCTTGACTATAGTGGCTGTTTTGAAGTTGGTTTTGTGACTCGCAGAGGGGAAACCCACTGGGCTGGATGCGGATTTTCCTCGCAGGCCAAGCATGGCTCACTCACCTTACCCCATGGTACCTGGGGGCTGAGCCAGTGCTTTCCACATCCCCATCAATGCCTTTTCTTCTAGAGGGAGCAGTGTCCAAAATGGGGTACTTGAGGGATTCTCAACAGGTAGACTTACAGCATCTAGCCTGTTTCTTGCTTGCCTTCCAACTTGTGCCTTCCTCCTGGGAATGGCTTCAGTTCCAGCTGGAGGTGAGGAAAGATTTCAGAAGATATCTATGTTCAGGAAATAGATCGTTTCTCCATTTCCAACTTCCCCTGTGTGTGTGAGAGAGAGAAGAAAATAAGACTTTCTCTTCCCAGAGATCTTGGAAGCCTCTCATTCTCTTTCGAGACCTGAAAGATAAAATGAATGTCCGTCTTCTGAGTTGTTTTACTTGAGTTAGGCTCTTGGACTATGCCCCAGCAGTTCTGAAATGTATTTCTTAAAGAGGGTAAGTAAAAGCAGGAGGTTGGGATGGCTGGATGGATTGGCCAATAGATGGTTCATCACTGGGGATGAGAAAAACAATCACTGAGCTGCTCAAGCTTAAAGTTGTTTCTAAATGTGTGCTGAGGAACCCAGCGTCACTTTCTCCTCAGTTTGGGTCTCTCCCTGAAGACCTCTTCAGTCAGTGAGTTCTCCTTTGATATGGAAATGCGTACCTTGATCCTGGCTGGAGGACCTGCCTGCCTTGGACCCCACAGCTCTGGGAGGCTGTCTCAGGTTGAAAGCGAGAGAAGAATTCATCTGGTCTCTTGTTTCCACTTCCTTCCTCCACTCTTCTGTCTGAAGTTCTGTTTCCCTTCTGGTGTTCTCTTTCCTATCTCAAATTCTTTCCAGTGCTTAGGGAAACCTCTTTCCATTTTCAAAAGCAAAATAAACTAAGCTGCAATACAGGCTTGTCCTGCTCCTGAAAATACATAGTGGGGTACAATGTATACATCTTAAGACTAAATTGTGTTTCAGGAGATGGGTGCACTGGGCCCTGCCTATGAATAATTCCGAATAATAAGGAGATTCTGGCTGCTTTCTGAGTGGTTTTTAGATAAACAGAGAGAGGACATGGGGCTGGTTTGGGGGCACTAGAGCCAAGGCCGAGAATGTCCAACCAAGAGATCACCAGGGACGGACTGCTGCATTTCCTCCCAGTATGAAGACAAGGCAGCTGCAGTTTGAAGCTTATAAATAATGAGGTATGCTATTCATTTGGGAAGACTAATGTACTTATTCCAGCTGTGGAATTCTACACCTTCCTGGGGTTCTTCCATGGACAAAACTACAGAGAAAGGTATTAGAGCCATAGTTCCCCTATAGTCTTCAGATTTTTTTAAGGCCCTAAGATAATATTTGAGACTGGGAAAAAAAAAAGTAATAAATAAATAAATAAAAATTGAAAAATTGAGACTGCAAAAATGAAGCTACAAATAAAAAAATTAATAAAGGTTTGTTTATTTTGTGAAATGGTCTAAAACAAATCAACACAGAGATAATCCATATTTATGGAAGATATATGTACAATGTCATACGTGTGATATACCATGAGGTAGGCTTCCGTTGTCAGAAGGCTTACATTGTAAGAGGGTTATACAATGCACAGGTCTACGTTACAAGGCATAATTCCCATTTATTTATTTATTTATGGAGATTTAATTATTTATTTGAGAGAGAGAGAAGATGTGAGTGGGGGGAGAGGTAGAGGGAAAGAATTTTCAAGCAGACTACCTGCTGAGTGGGAAGCCCTACACAGGACTTAATCCCATGACCCAGGAAAGCATGATTTGAGCTGAAACCAAGATTCGGATGTTCCACAAACTGAGTCACCCGATGCCCCAAGGATTTATTTTTTATTTTTTGGATTATTATCATTTTTATTAGTTTCAGGGGTAGAATTTAGGGATTCATTAGCTGCATATAACACCCAATGCTCACTCCCATCAGGTGCCCTCCTTAATGTCCATCACCAGCTTACCCCATCTCTCCCCACAGCCCGCCTCCAGCAATGCTCAGTTTGTTTCCTAGAGTTAAGAATCTCTTATGGTTTATCTCCCTCTTTGTTTCCAACTTACTTTATTTTTCCTTCCCTTCCTTTATGTCTATCTATTTTGTTTCTTAAACTCCACATATGAATGAAATTGTATGAGAATTTTCTCTGACTCATTTCACTTAGCATAATACCCTCTAGTTCGTCCATGTCATTACGAATGGCAAGATTTCATTCTTTTTGATGGTTGAGTAATATTCCATTGTGTGTGTGTGTGTGTGTGTGTGTGTGTGTGTGTGTGTGTGTATCACATACCACATCTTCTTTATCCATTCATCTGTTGATGGACATCTGGGCTCTTTCCATAGTTTGGCTCTTGTGGACACTGCTGCTCTAAACTTTAGGGGGCATATGCTTCTTTGAGTCACTATGTGTGTATCCTTTGAATACCTAGCAGTGCAATTGCTGGGTTGTAGAGTAATTTTATTTTTAACTTTTTGATTTTTATTTTTAAGTAATCTCTCCATGCAGTGTGGGCTCAATCATAACCCACTGACTGAGTCGGCCAGTTGCCCCTATAAGTCATCATTTTAGTCTTGTATTGCAGAGAAATAGAATGTCATGGTGGTTAAGAGCTTAGGTCCTGTATTTAGGACTAGTTTCAATTCAGAATCTCTATATGACCTGGAGCAAGTTCTTTACATCTCCATAGATTTTTTGCTCCTTATTAATATAGTAAGAATAAAAATAACTATTTACTGTACATGATATTTTTTAAGTGGCAAAGTCATCTTTTATAGTACCTGGAATATAGAAAGCACTCAGCAAAGTTTTGATTGCAATTATTGTCCTTCTTCTGGCCCCAAATTGTCCTGCATTATTGCTATTAGTATCTTCATGTTAGGCTCTAACTAGATGTAGGCTGTCTCCAAAAATCAAATTCACAACTGAAAGAGTAAGAATCATTAGGCAGTAATGGAAAATTGGAAAAATAATAGTAATAAACATAAAAGTTTCTTTTTGAGTTTGATGGCCCCATTACCCGTAATGTTACCTGTAACGTGCTCACCAACCATATGGCAAGTACTCAGGAAGTACTCTGTTGGGAGGACGGTCAGTCTGCTTGTTCCACAGTGCCTGGAACCTAATTGCTTCTCATTAATATTTGTTGACAGATGCCAATTAGATAGTGTCGAGTGATAAGTTTAGTTTCTGACACTGATCAGGCAGTCAACAAATGGAAGCACTCAACTAGACTATTCCAGAGTCTTCCTGGGACCTGTCTCCCCTCCCTTCAGTTCTGTTTTCACTTGAGCACCAGTGTTTTTCTTTGTTGGAAACATAGTCCTCTTATTCACTGTATTCATTTATATCATGGATCTCTGGTACCTTCAGGAGAAAGCCCATGCTCTTTTCCGTGGCATTCAAGGCCTCCTGGAAGCTGCCCAAAGAGCCACATCATCTCCTGCTCCTGTATTCTACACTTCCTGTGCCTCTCTGAGCAGCCTCAGGACCCTCTTTCCTCTGCCCCTTTGACAGGCTGTGGCTACTGTCTGCTGTGCTCTCCCAACTCCCAGCCTGAAACTCCACTCTAATATTATCTTTTTCTGATGATATTTTGGATGTTGTCCTCATCCATCCCAAGCAATTTTCGGGTCCTCATGCACACCTTTATTGTGTATATATGAAGAATACATGTATATACAGATATATATGAATAGAATATGTGTGTGAATATTATATATATTCTCACAATAGACCACACTGGTTTTTTAAAAAGATTTTATTTATTTAAAAAAATTTATTTATTTATTTGACAGAGAGAGAGAGAGCACAAGCTCAGGGAGTGACATGCAGAGGGAGAGGGAGAAGCAAACTTCCTGCTGAGCAGAGAGCCTGACATGGGGCTCGATCCCAGGACCCTGGGATCATGACCTGAGCTAAAGGCAGACACTTAACAGACTGAGCCATCCAGGTGCTCTCAGGCTTTACTATTTTTAATGTATCTATTAGCCCCACCAAACTGTCGTCTTCAACGTATCATTCCTCAGAAGAATTACCCTGCCACCTAGTTTATTGTCTAAGTGTATTCCAAGTAAATGTAGACTAATATATATCATGATATCTGTCTCTGCTGAGTGAAGGAGTGAGAGAGAGACTGACTCACTGGCTGACTGACTGAATGAGTAATCTTACACCCCGGGGACAGTGTCTATCTATGTTGAGTTGAGTGGGGTTGGCGTGATCACAAAAGTCTGTACATATTTATGGGTTGAACAAGTGTTATCTGGTGATGAGGCTGTCTTTTTGTGTGTGTTCTTTTTCTCTTTCTAATGTTTATTGCTATGGCTCTGTGACTTTAGGTTTAGACAAAGTAGGTCAGAATGAGGGGATAGAGAAGAGATGGGTCCCCAGGGCTGGAGGCTGTGGTCTCTCCTGTCTCCCTCTACCTGCAAGTAAGGATGTGTCTCTTGGGATGGAGAGTTCATTCCTGGCATTTCATCCTTTGTATTCTTTTGAAGCTAATCTGAGAAATAGGGATATCCTCTTATCTGTAACTCACATTTCCAACCTCCCTTCTTAACCCCAGGGAGACCTTTCCCAGACGTGGAGGTATAATGTAGCTGAAGAGGTCACTGGGCGGGGTAGGGGACTTGGGTGTGGATTACAGCAGGTCACTTGAGCCCTCTGGACCTCTGTGCCTTCATTTATTAAAGGAGGCTTTGCCCCGCCCCCTCTAGTCTTGACCATCTCGTGTTATACAATGACTATGGAGCTGATAAGGATGATCATGCAGTAGTAGTAGCCTTAGGAGAAGGTCAGTGGGGAGATCAAGGCCTCCAGGCAAGCTCTTGCCTCCTGTGCATAAAATCAAAGAGGGCACATTTAGCTAATGTGCTTTATCTTGCCCATCAGCCCTGGATACTAATTCCATGGGCTGATCACAGTCAGCCGTCCTCATCATCTAAGGAGATGCAATCCCAGGAGCAGCTGCCCTCTGACCTGCTGGCTGGCCTGTGCATTACTCAGCCTGTCACTGGGCCCGAGACTGGCCCACTGCCTGCCGGGAGCTCCTCAGTCTGGAACAGCCCCAGCGCCGGGGATAAAACAGGATGCTTGCTGGAAGGGGTGGCAGGGTGGAGACCCTTAGGCTGGGAAGATGATACAGGCCAGAGCAAACACACATGCTCAGCTTGAGCGCCCGAGGAAATGTGGCTGTATCATGATCAGGGACAAAGAGAGTGGCTGTATGGACCCCTGGGAGAAAAGTGTCTGGCTTGGTACTCAGACACTAGGAAAAGATCATGGTTTTGCCAAACCAAACAATCGAGGCATAAGGGACAGGCTCGGCTGATATGTTGGTGGTTAAGTCAACTCTCTGTCGCCATTGTCTATCTTTCCCATTCAGTGCAGAGCTCTGGCTACAATAATGAAAAGGAGATTTCAAAATCTCAGTTCCTGACAGGATCCATCATGGGGGAGATCGAACACCACAAAAAGCCAGCCTGGGCCGGAGCCTGATTCAACAAGTTGCTTATCCCAGTGGGCGGAGCCTGGAAAGTTCTTCTCTAGCTGCTGTGGGTCTGGAGGGCCCCAAGGCAAATCCTTCTAGAAGGAGTTCCTGAGTTTTGATGGACCTTAGGTCAGGTATCCCCATGCTCCTGGAGATGAAATGAATGGAGAAAGAGGTAGATGGGGAGATGATGGAAACCGGCAGCTTGAAGAAAGAAAGGACGGGGATGACATCGAGAATGAGTACATGACGGGGGTGCCTTGGTGGCCCAGTCCATTGAGCATCCAGCTCTTGGTTTCAGCTCAGGTCATGGTCTCAGGGTTTTGAGATCGAGCTCCGAGTCGGGCTCCATGCTCTGCAGGGAGTCCACATAAGATGCTCTCTATCTTCCTCTATTCCTTCCTCACTCACACACATGTGCACATTCTCCCTTTCTATCTCTAAAGAGATAAATAAATAAATAAATCTTAACAACAACAAAGAATGAGTACATGACCAAAGCTATCAACCACAGTGCTTTTGGGTAGCAAATGGGCTTTGCAATAGCTCATGACCCTGAGCAAATTTCTTACTCACACTGACTGAGCTTTGACTCTCTCATTGTGGACACAGGAAATGCATCAAATTCAGTTTGAAAACAGACGAGGGATTGAAAAGTTTGAAATATTACAATCACAGGTGCTTCAAAGTACTACTCCTCCTTCCTTTTCACCAGTGTACATGATGTCGTGCATTCATCCTGTCCTCGTCTTTGGTTTGAACTTGAGACACCACGGCCACTTAATCCAAAGACTGGAACCCCTTTCAAGGCTCCAGCCTGTTATGCGGAAGTCCTTCATCCCGAAGGAATGTTTGAGTCTAGGCAAACTGATGGACTGGAATAAGATTATAGTCCCTGCTGGGATAAATCAGTGTTGCTGGGCTCTAAGGAGTGGCCGGAGAGATGCTTGCAAAACCCAGTAAACAGGACATGGAGGAAGTCAGGAGCTGGACTCAGGCTGTTAACAAGCTCCCCCCTCATTGTCAGGAAACGTGGGGAGCTGAGGGCCACAGAGCACACAATGATGCCGCGGGAAGTGGCCTTTATAAATACCCAGGGGTCAGGGCTAGGCCCGGCAAACAATAGGGGAAATGATGATGGAGGGCAGTGGGTGTGGGGGGTGGGGAAGGCCAGGATGATTCCATCAATGACAATAGCTGAGCAGGCAGTTGGTGGGGGTGGAGGGGGTGGAGGTGCAGAGGGAGGCCTGGGGATTGTGAACCAAACAATATAAATTGCCAGGCAACTCAATAGCCATAACACAGGGCAGTGGATTCTGTAAATAGTCCCCTGTGTGTCCCATTGTTCCTTCAAGAACTTCTCCCTGGCCCCTACGTGTGAAAGGTCTGTGTTTTGCTCCATTTACAGGAAGCTACTCCAGCGTTCAGAGGACACCAGTCCTCACCAGCGGTGAGAGTGGCCTATTCGGCCTTGCATTCATCCTTTTAAGCAAACAGGCACTAAAGGAAGCTTGAGAAAACTGGTGTGGACAGGACAGAGGACAACAGACAATGCTCACAGATCTTCACTTTGATCTAATCTTCTAGATCCATATGGTAGAGTGGATGGGGATGAATAGATTAGGGTGTCACCCTCTGTCATGTAAGAAGATCCATCTATAGACTATGGTTTATAATGAAACCAAACATGTGAAGGGCTCTGGGAAAGGCAAGAAACTAAAGTAGGATTTTTTTTTGTCACTTTCCCAGCATGAATTATTACTTGCTGGTTGAGCAGGCAAGTGAATGACTATGGTAAAGCTATCTAAAGGAACTACCCAATTTCTTTCATAGATCAGTTCCTAGTTCTTTCCACGATAAGCTATAAAGGGGACAGATCATTTACGTTCTTTGGCTGCAATTTTCTTTAGAACATGGGATTTGTTACTGAGGTTCTCTAAGATGCTATATTCAAGGAAAGAAAATTTTAGATAAACCCATTTTTTCCCTCAGTCTTTATCGAACCATTATCTGTTGAGCATTGGAAGTTCATCTTTTAGTCCAACATGTGGACATGTTAGGGAGGGAGCACTGATTGTATCTGTTCATGGAACATGTATGATTTCATGAAATTCAAAGAAAGATAAAGGAAAGAAGTTGTCATCAAATGGCATTTTCAATCCTACTGTGTGTTCACAAATAATAACGTGATTTCCAAGTACAGAGTTGTGATATATGACCTCAAGCAGAAATTGTAAACTCACCAGACTGAAAGTTCTATATCTCTGTTCATGTATTTTCTAGCACTTCATTGTAAACAGGATTAAAGATCTGATTGGGTAATCAATTGTTTAATACTATCCCTTTCTCTAAATTGTAAGCTCTATGAAGGCAGGGCTAGGTCTTTCCTGTTCATGTCATTTTCCTGGTGCTCAGTGTAACTCTGCCAATGCAATTGGCTCTTAGTTGGCCACGTATTGAGTGACTAGTGGAAAGAATGCTCTCTTGCTGAGGAGTTCCTTCTCTTTATACAGACTGTCCTAGCAGCCAGATGGAATCTGTGACTGGGGACTGGCTTCTTGTAGGGGCCTCCCCACACCCCTCCAGGTGTAGGGATGAATCCAGCAGGAAGCGTCTTCAGGGTGCCCTCCAGAACGACGGGGTTCACTAGGCCAGCTGTGTCCCCCATGGCAGGGAATCTGCTCTTGAAGTAGCTCATGGCATTCTTAATTGACTAAAGTTGTCTAAATGGGAGTGAAATAAAGTATGTAATATTCAAATGAGAATTAAGACACTTCCTAACTACTTTAATACTTACTATTTATTACGCACATTTAAAAAACACAGGCTTGATTGGATAAGTCGGTTAGATGGGTGATGGAGATTAAGGAGGGCACCTGTGTTGAGCACGGGGTGTTGTATATAAGTGATGAATCACTGAATTTTTCTCCTGAGATCAGCATCACACTATACATTAGTTTACTAGAATTTAAGTAAAAATTTCAAAAAGAAAAACAACAAACAATAACAACAACAACAACAAAACCTAAGCCCATGTAGGCTTTGCCTTTCAGTGGGAAAAGATTAAACAAGACATGAATTTAGAGCTAGCTGAGAATATCCTAATTCTAACCTTAATCTTCACATATTGCTGGCGGAAATATAAATAGGCATATATGTTCTGGCAAGCAATTTTGTACTAAGTTATATCAAAGCCTTAAAATATTTATATTCTTCAACCCAATAATTTTATTCTGAGAATCTTTCATAAAGGTGGACAAAAATTTATAACCAAAGATGTTTATTGTAGCTTTATAATATAAATTTAAAAAGTAGGAAATAACTTATCTGGTAGTAGAGGATATTTAATTAAAGGGAAAATACAAAAATAATAGAATATGATGATGCCATTGAATTAAATTATTAAATTAATGGTATCATTAAAACTACTTTTATATAAAGTTTGGATCAGTGACTCTTATTTGACAAAATGGGAAAATGCAGGCTACAAAATATATTCAGAATATAATCTCAATTATGAAAAAATACATATAAATCTAAAAAAGTCTATAAGCATTGTTACAAAACATTTCAGGATGTTAGAATGGTGATTTTTCTATTTTTCTTCTTGATACTTTTTTCCTTTTTCTAAAATGGATCATTGTAATTATAGACATATATTCTATAATAAGCCTTAAAAAGCTTTCCTTTGGTGAGTTTATCTTTAAAATTTCAAATGTAATGTTTCTCTCTTAATCTCTGGAAGGAACTATGTAGGCTTGAGGCCCTTTATGAAGAAAAAGAGAAAGGGAGGCAGACAGAGACTCAGTGCTGTCAGAGGAAATATTCTTTTGGTTTTGGAAATGATCACAAGGAAATCGCAATTATAATATACAAAGACATACAAAGTACCTGTGCTCTCCCTGCCCCCTTTCTTGACAAGTCATTGAATGGAAGTGGAGATCATTTAAAAGGATGTTTTCAGCAGAAGCTCTAGAGAGTGGCAGCCATGTGCCAACTTAAGATGGAGTTCCCATGGTCACCATGATTAGACTTTGGAACCATCTTTGACATTAGAAGGTTTTCAGAGGTCTGTTTTCATGAAAGAATGAGCTAAACAAAGTACAAACAGAGACACCATGGCATAATAGTGGTGAGCTAAGCATAGGTTAAGCAATCAAAGCTAACATTGGTTGTGAGCTCACCATGTGCCAGGCCCTGTTCTTAGTGTTTGGTCTGTGTTAATTCCCTTAATTATGGTGGGAAACCCAAGAGTGAGATGATATTACTATCCTCACTTTATAGATTAGTAAATGGAGGTATAAAATATTAAGTCACTGGTCTCCCGTCACAGAACTACTGAAGAAATCAGGAATTAAATTCAGCAAGTCAAGCTTGGAGTCTTTACTTTTTTATCATGATACAACCCTTCTTTGATAAGTGTTCAGAACAATAGAAAGGCATTACCAGGTGTTTGTATTCCCATAACCATGAGACTCATTCAGTAGGACAAGAAATTGCACTTTGAGAGAAAATAATATTGTAAAAGGAAATAGCTATATTTCCCTTAAGACCTATAGTCCCATTCAATATTCATTCATTCAATAAATACTTATTGAGGTCAGGATGCCCTGGCAAGAGAGATAAAAGACTTACTCTAGAAAAGCAGACAGACAAGTAAGTAAATGATATGCTGAAGGCCACTGCACACCTAAGATGGACGTACTCAGGATTGATCTAATATGAACATTTTAGAAAAGATGCGTTGACAATCTGAACAATGGCAAGAAGACTACAGGGAGAAAGATTTGGAAGTAACACAGCAATCAGCTCCAAGGACTTCAAATACAGTCATCTCAACTGGATGAAAAAGATAAAATTGTTTACTATCATAGTTGCAGACCCATCAGGAAAGAGATGGTACATTCTAGCTTTAATAAGTTTAATATAAGGATTATTTACAGAGTGTGGGATTGGGGTTTAAGAAATGAACTGGGGATTGAGCCATGCCCTGGGGTTGGTAACATCAGGAAGTAGGAGACTTTATCACTCCAAGCCTGATGGGCAGCAGGAAGGAATGATTACCAGAACCCCAGAGGGCTATGTGGAAAGGGATGCGTGGTAGGGTCTGCCCTTTTGTCTAGGAAATGGCCTGACCATGGCGACAGTCAAGGTGCTGTCCTTCCTTATTCCAAGTCTCCCACCAGCGCTCACCAAAGTCAAACCCAGCAGGCAGCCAAAGAGCAAGTGTACTCGTTTATGTCCTGTAAGTCAGTTTCTCCCTGGCTTGTGCTTGGGAAAGGGATGTGGATCTGGGTTGTGGGGGAGCATGCGGAAGGTATCTACCTCAGTAAGCATTCACACCTGGTAACAAGAGAGGGGGTAGAATCTGCCGCGAGTCCCAGCTTTGGGAATTGGGTCATTATTTCCAGGTCCTGAGATAGGAAACCAAAGAACATGAAGGGACACATTTTGAAGCACACGTTACAAATTCATATAAAACTTCCAGTCTGTAGTTATTGTATGGAGAGAGGGTGGGAGTTACAGAAAACTCATAGTTACCATGGGTTTCTATAGGTGGGAGTCCTAACTATGGTGGCAGGAGAGGTAAATCAGGATACATAGAGAGTGACTTGAAGACATGAGGAAGTGTTGGGGGAGGGTACGGTGGGGACAGAATCGCCAGCCCAAAGATGTGATGAACATAAAGGCAGTCAGAAGGAGCAGTGTAGGGGTTCCAAATCCATCTACACCTGGCCTCTTCCTATGGGCCAGGATTCTTGGGTTGATGTCAGCTTTATATGGACTCCCACAGTTCCCAAGGGAGTATGCACAGTGATTGGGGTTTTCAGCTGAGGAGTTAAAGATGAGGCCTCAGAATAGAACCACCCAAAGATGACCTTTCCTCTCAAAGCCTTCCTTACCTTTTTGCAATAGTATTCGTTGACCGCATCGCACCTCACAGGGTGTTTTTAATGATAAATGAGATAACGTCTGTGAAGCCCCCGGAGAGGAAGCCCCAGTGTAGATAAGTGCATGCTTGGGTATTTTTAGCTGAGAGTTGGGTGTTCAGGACGTGCCATTTTTTTTTTTTTCAGGACGTGCCATTTAGCAATTCCTGGAGCCTTGAAAAGGAAAGAGAAAGGGGTGGGGAGACAGGGAATCAGTGGCATACAACACATGTTGTTTTTCGAGAAATCCCTCCCACCCTGAGTGTAAGAATCCACGTCAAAGGAAGCAAACACCATGTGTAGATAAAACAGGAAGGTGACAGGTTTGCTTGCTTGCAACCAAGATTGGGGGTATGGCAGTCCCGGCTGCATGTTCACTCTGGGGGGGGGGGGGGGAACAGAGGTCCTGTCGCCGGCTACTCCGCTGATAATGAAACCAGGGTTAACTCACTCTCTGTCCTGTGTAGAATGGCAGGAAACATCTTCATCACCCATGACTCCTGGAGAGAGTGGCCGGGACGCGGTGGGGCGGGGGACATTTCCTGTCAAGATTCCGGAAAAGGTGCTCACTCTCCACGGAGGCAGGAGCACCAGCGTGCTGACCCGTACAAGCCAGGCTGCAGAGTGACCACAGGGGCTGGCCCACCCTCCTCAGACCGTATCTGCTTCATAAGCACAAAGCCTTTGAGCAAATCATAACAGGAACCTTGGAAAGATAACATACTTTGGAGAAAGGTCTTGGAAGAGTTCATCCAACTGCTTCGTCAATGCTCTTTTGCCTTTTCTTCCCTGTTCTGTAGTAAAAATGCTTATTTCTCAGTTCCCTGCTACAGATCTGCGTCTCCTTATATCTGAAAAGGCAGTTGCGTTTGAGCACCTCTCATGTCCCATGCCCCGAGTTAAATGTTTTGTGTACATCGTGTCATTTAACATTCCCTGCGAAACCGTGATTTGTTGATCCATTTTTTCATCAATTTATTTTTCGATATATTGATCCATTTTCCCAGGCAATAAACTGAGGCAGATAGCTAAGACTGAATGATCGGGGTTCAGATTCTGTGTCACTGTATATAAACAGCATGGCATTCAGGAAATAATTTCAGCTTTCCAAGCTCAATTTCTTTATTTATGGGTTGGAGGGCATGGTTGCCATTATAGGATCATTATGAAAGTTAAATGAGATAGAGCAGATGAAATTTGAATTTAGTCGTGTGTTATGTGTGTCTTCTTTATGACTATTCTGTTAAACTCAGAAGCCAAAAAAGACACAGAGAAAACTAGGATGTCTTTCTCAGGCTGCTTGACCCCAGGCATTCAAATTTATTTCAGAGTAAAATCCATGGGAGAGAGTAATTTTATGTTGACTTTGGCTATCCTGTTAGTTTTGCTTTCTTAAAACAGAAAGAATATGCCCTCTGTAGATACCTGCAGAGATAATCTAGCTATGCCTTTTTGATTGTGTAAGATTATTCCTTGGTTTGTGAAGCAATGACAGACAGAACCTATTTTGAGGGAATGAGTGATGAAACTCGTATCACATCCCTTGGTCTCTCACTGTGAGCAGTTTAGTAGCAAACCAGCAATCACCTGCAAGATAAAGGATTGGGAGATATGCAATTTCCTTAGAAGATAGGAAGGTTTTAATTACATGAAGTCCTAAAACATTAGCTTCACCAAGGACCCAATTTACTTAATTACAAGTGAGGAAATTAGGAGCCAGTTCAGTCAAGCTCAAATTCCCACAGCCAGCAAAGGGTAGGGGCGGGATTAGAGCTCAGTACCCGTAACCCAAGGTTCTTCTCACTGTATGGGATTCAAATTTTGCATTTCCTGTCCTCCATTTGGTCTCTTAGTTGAGTATCTCATACCCCTTTTCTGAGTATTCTCCCCCTAAAACAATGGATGGGGTTTGTAATAGGGCTTTCCCAAGGGAAACGTTCATAAAATATTTGTAATGTGAAAAAAACAATGGTGTACCTGGAAACACTTTACTAAGTAAGTGGTTTCTCGACTCTCTGACTGGCTCTTCCTGTTACTAAGACTTGGATTTGGATCAGTTAGCTCATATGGTGTAGACAGCCATTCACCTAGAGCAGGACAATGAAGAGCAATTGTTCTCCCCCACCTCCCCACCTTCTTAAAAATGTGTCATTCTTTCCTCTCTTCTCAGGATTGTCCCTCATTTGAGGAATATTAAATATTGCAATTGCCTTCAAGTAATCATACCCCCCAATGATAGTTCAGTCTCTGGCAGCAAATACTTCTTACCAGTGGAGAATCAGACAATGTGACAAGGTTAATTCCCAACAGGACACGAGGATGTTGGTGGTGTGAGGCTATCATGCTCGGGGAGGCACATCAATTACTTCCCTGACAGTCCAAAACGAGTGGGGGAAGGGCTTCATCTGCGCCTAGAATATTACCTCCTCTCAACATGTATCAAGGCCTTTGATGTTCTTCGTGATGTGAATGGGAGGAAATCAAGGTGCTTTCTTGAAACCCGGCTTTGGAAATTCCATTTGTGCGAGGTTTGAAAATGATTGGGTAGAAATGAACTCCAAATGTGAAAGGGAAAGACATGCATTACGTGCCCTGTGTGACTGGAGTCTGTTCTTCTGGCAAACCTTGCCAAGACCCATCAGGCACGGAGGGAATTATCAGCTTATTAAGTGGAAAGGTGAAATGAGTTTTATCATCTTCTCACAAAAATGACAATTCTAGCGTCAGGTTTCATTTGGTTGATAAATGTCATGTGGGGAGGGACAGCAGCAGGTCCACGGCCTCTCGGCCGGCCTGTGGGCAAGATGGCAGAATGGAAGGACTTGAGGGGAAGATGCTAGGATTTGGAGAGAAAAAGGCTGGTTGCAATTTGTGCTCACCTAAGCGATCAGCGAGCCTAAAAGACGGCCATATTGAGTTGTAGTGCCATGTCTAGCATGTAAATTTATGTCCGTATCAATTTATGTCACCCGCCACGGTAAAATCTCTGACAAATCCCAGTGAGGGATTGAGGATCTTGATGCTGCCTTTGGTATCTTGGTTGGTTCATCCCCCAGATTCTTGAAGTATTTATACCAGATATAAAAATGTATAAAACGGTTCCTCAGATTCTAAACAACTGTGTATTGTCCCATCTCTAGTGTGTGAACACCTTTTTTTTTTTTAAGTAGGGAAGGGCTATTGATAATATAAGCCAACTTCAGTTGATACTCAGGGAACTTAGGTTGAGTGAAAGAATGCCCAGTGAACACAGTGTTACAGAATTTGATTCCTTCCTTTAACACCTTACTACTCAAAATGTGGTCCACAGACCACCAGCATCACTATCAGCAGAATTGTAACAGAAAGGGCCAAATTTCATGGGCTAACTCGAGACCAACTGAATCAGAGTCTGTATTTTGCAAAATCTTTAAGTGATTTTTATGCACATTAAAGTTTAAGAAACTCTGCTCTCAGACACCATGACTGTTAGTAGGATGGTTTATACCAGATAAATGGTAATATCTTTTATGTCTTCTAATCTTAATTATAAAGAATTTTCTAGACCTGCATAACTGAAAGGGGCAAATGTGTGTATGTGTGTATGTATAGCACAAAGCATGATCACACCATTTTCTAGGGAAAAAAAAAAACCTGAAGCTTTTAAAATAGCTTAATGAAAATCTCTCATTTCTCTTTTCAAATATTATTATTGATATATCAATATACCTGAATTCCTTAGAAGGATTTGAGCTCCTGGAAAGTAAGGATCAGATTTCAGGCATTTCTATATATCACTACAATTATGCACATAATGATTGTTTGAAAATGCCTATTGAACAGACTCAAACTTCTGGATAATAATATTCCCTTTCATAGCACCCAAAGGTTCTTTCTCTAAAGCACTAATTACAGTTTGTAATTATGTATTTCAGTGCTTGCTTCTTTCATGTCTGCTCCTTCTGCTAGGTATCAAACTAGAGGAAAACAGCACAAGGTTTGTCTCATTCACTTTGGTATTGTGTTTGTCAAACCGAGGAGATCAGGGTGGTCACTGTGGCACGAATTCAGATGTGCCAAAGGCATCCTTAATCAGGTCATGATTTTACCTTTCTATTTGGAGGGGAGGAGAACAACAACAACAATACCAAAAAACCAAAAAAACCATTCTTTATACACAATCTTTATACAGAAATCCTGCTTCTGTAAGAGTAATTGTGTGAATTATCAACAGTTGTCAATTCCTAACCCCCTGGACGGCTTAGCAGATTGAAAACGTCCATTGCCTCCTGGAAGCCCCAAATTTGGCCTCACTTTGTTCCACCCACCCTCACCTTCAGCAAGAAATCGTTGCCAATTCTCTGAAGTAGAAACGTTCAGTTTCAAGCCCTGAGAACAGTCAGGGGTGTCCTTCCCCGCCACCACCCTCCCTCCCCTGCCCCCAGAACTGCCCCCTTAGAGAGAGGCTTCCACACATCTGTCTGCAGTAACAGCTCCTAGATTCTTTTGGCACCAAACCCATCTTTCCTTTCCAGTTGCTGCTTCTTTGTTGGTGCAGGAGAGCGCTTCCTCCCGCTCCGGGGACTTGGGGTTTAACCCTGCCTGTGTGCGCTACTGTGTGTTTGCGGTGCTTCTCTCGCCTTCTGCGCCATTCTGTGGGTGTTTTTCTTGATCAGAAGTGGAACCACTGACTCTCCATAGCCGCCGATGTTTGTGCAATTCTCTGCAAAAATGACTTTAAGTGTTACCTTGCCTGCACTTCGGGCAACCACAATGATGAGCAGGCACGAATCCCCTGACACACGCATATTACCTCCCTGCCAGCCCGATAAGATCAACAAGCTTGGGCTTCAGACGCAGAGCTCTGCACCGAACAAGTGGGGGGCACTCAGCACTCCCTCACGGGGGGAGAGGGGAGGGGGAAGAGGAGGGGACAGGGAGAGGGAACTTGCTTGGGCTGCCACTGCTCCCCCAGCATCCCTCTTCCAGGAGGGGGAGGAGGGGCATGGCTGAGTTTGGGGGGTGGTGGTCTGAGGGTGCATTTCAGAAGCACAAAGGGGGCTAGAAGGACTGGCGACTTCTCCACATCCCATCACAATAACCAAGAAAATGGCTTACCTGGTGAGCATTTACCCTGAGTCCCACAAAGTGCTACATAGTTTACAAAATAATTATATAAATAGGCTCTCTGGTCCACCTCTCATCTCTCAAAGTATCTCTGCTTCTGAGCTGATGGGCGGAGACCCGCAGATGTCAGCATCTAACCCCAGGCGAGATGCAGCCCCATTAAGGTGGGTGGTCCGAGGGTGGTATTTCTGATAGATTTTTCAAATTTTTGTTTTGTATGTTACAAGGATTCCTTGTGACTCAAAAGGGAAGAGTAACCCTTGATTGGGACAGGATTAGATAGTAATTGCCTCGTGGGCAGGATTATCTGGGTCTCATCTTCATTACCAAAGTCATGCTCAGTAAATTCAAACTGACATTACCCGGGCATGGAACCCTCAGTGTCAGGAACCTGATAACCCCTGACACAAGGAGCAGGTGGAAGGCGTTTGCATTTAGGAGAAGACGTGAGGTCCAGGGCTGAATGGTGTGGGGGTGACTTAAGGGACTTTTGTTCGGTTGAACCGAGGGTGGTAGGAGGCGGGGATTTTTTGCACACACCAGGAAACTGAGGCAAGGAGCGGAGGACTGGATCCAGGATACACAATGAGTCAGCCGACACAAGAAAGGTGCCATGGCAAGGGAATTATTTTCCCCCTAACTCTGCGAAAGACGGCGGTCATGAGAAGAAATTATTCATTTACATTTTTTTTTTTCCCCAGGAAGACAGCAGCTATTAAAAGTTTCACTCAGAAGAAGAAAGAAATGGACATCTGCAATGTTCCAGGTTTCCTAGATGGAGAATCTAATGCTATGAGAGAGGTTAGGCAACTTGGCTGAGGTCACTAGGCAAATGTGTGGGGTGGCAAGGAGGGCGTTGCCGGGTATGACCGTCAGCCGCACTGCGGCCCCTTGTCTGACAGGCAAAACTGGCAGACAAGGCTTTAACCCTGCCCGGTGAGAGCTCGTACCTAATTGTAGAGGGTTTCTGGCTGTCCCTTCCCCACCTGAGGGTCGAGCCTTTTCTCCATGGGGTCTATTTAGGTTGGGAAATCTGCAGAAGTTCCTGCAAAGGGGAGTGCTGATGCCTTCCATCCATTGGTCACAGCTGCCTGCTTCTCTCCCCAGGCTCAGCCTCTCTCCTTAGCCACACATGCTTGGCCCCAGGAGCAGGCACTCCTAATATGACCTATTAGTAACTGCGCAAGTGTCCCCTGTCCCTGCTCCAAGGCCCAAAGAAATCCACCAACCGTCATAGCTGCCTCAGTAGCCACAAGAATGAAATTGGGAGACCACGTACTGAGCATGACCTTACACTTCTAACGAGAGAACAAAAGCAACAGGAAGAAATGCAAGTAAAATTCTGGTAGGCCTCTGGCACTGCTTATAAGCAGTGCCCAGGAAGGAGACCCTGGGAATACCTAAGGCAGTCACTACGCCTAGATGTTGTCGGGCTCATCCTGGGGAGGGCAACTCCAGCAAAGGGAGCCCCTCCTCCTCGAAATTTTGCACGGCTCTCTGGGCCCATGCTCCCTTGGTCTCTCTCTGTCAGCTCACAGTTGGCCTGTTTCTCTCTTTCCAGACAGAGCTAAAGGTGCTAACTCTGCTGTTCCGAAAGGCTTTGGGGGCACTGCTTATCACAACCGGATTGATCATTGCCAGACTTTATTAAATACTCTCACTTCTGACCTTGACCAGCAATACTGCCCACAGATCTCACAATGCCAGATTCCAAGGTTCCAAAGATGGGAGTCACTGAACCAAAGTGTTGAGAGTCTCCTGGGGAGTTTTTGCTTGCAAACAGAATCAGAAATTCCTGGGCAGGAGAAAAGTGAGGAGAGAGCATGGGGACAAAAAACAAGTGTCCCCTCCCAACCCTCCTCAGCATCTTCTTGAAACACCTAACTTCTTGTCCCAGTTTCCTTTTCTTCAACACATAATCAGCAATAGGACAGGAGCCATTCATATGTATTTAAGAACAGTCACCTCTGACTGTCTCTCAGAAGCCGCTTTCCTCTCTCAACACTCCTCCCTCCCAGAGGAGCTGGAAAAGTTGCCTAGGTTATATGATCTTCATGCTTTCAGAAGCTCTGGTGTGAGTCAGCCCGGTTGCAGATCTCTCTTCAAAAATTTTGAGCTGCAAAAGAAAGGCAAGTTCCATCCCCAAGGACAGTGGCCATGCAAATACCTCAGGTCACGATCATTTGGTTTTGTTCAATCACAGAGTTTCAAAACTGCCGAAACCCTCAGAGTTTCTCTTGTCTGTCATTTTATAAGAGGTAAACTGAGGCACTGAGTGGTGAAGTAACGTGGCTTTTACAGAAGAAACTGGCCCTGCCTCCGGCCCCAGGGCTCTCCACCGAACCCCTTCATGACTGTCCTGGCAACCTTCGTCTTTCTTTTTATTGAGTGCATGAGTGCAGCGTCAGAGCAAGAAGGCTTTAAAGCGTTCCAGCATGACTTGGTGCTCTTGTCACCTTTTCCTGCTTGTTGTTTTTGTATTCAGTTACAAATCTGGCTCTGACCCTTGTTGAAAGGGGTCACTGAAAGTGGTAAGGAAAGAGAGAGAGAAATAAGCTTGGTCGTGACCCAATCAGTCCATGGTTACTAAGTTTCTTGGGAATGGAGCCCTTTTCATGAGGTCGAAAAGTGGACGTGGAGGGAAAGCAGGAGCCATGGAGAAAAGATCCAGGGAAGGGCGAGACACCTGGCAAATCCCCTCGTTCTGGGGTTACAGAAGATCCAGTTGAGCCCGAAGACTAATCAAAGCACGGTAGGAAAGCAACATCCACAGAAAACATTGGTTGCTATAGAATTCTGATAAAGATTTGATTCCATCACTGGCTAAAAGAGGCGGGAAGAAAGAAGATAACTTTTAAGACAGTTGTTAGGAATGTCTTTAAAAAATAATTTTTCTTAAATTTTAGAACTTACTAAAAATGAGACTTCGTATCCCAGACCCCCACCTCCAGAGAGATTTTGTATAATTTAGTGTGGAGATCAGAAATATTTCTTCCTTGTTGGTAGTGGTGTTCATACAATCATCCAGTAGTGGATTTTTTTTTTTTTAAATAAACTTTTTGGTGGGGGGGGAATAATTTTAGATTTAAAAAAAGTTGCAAAGATAATATTGAGAATTCAGTATAGCCTTCATCCCATTTCCCTTATTTAAAACAAAAAATTAAAAGATTTATTTATTTACTTGAGAGAAAGAGGGAGAGAACAGGGGGAGCAGAGGGAGAGGGACAAGCAGACTCCACACTGAGCAAGGAGCCTGAAGCAAGGCTCGATTCCACAGCCCTGAGATCATGACCTGAACCGAAATCAAAAGTCAGAGGCCACCCAGGTGCCCCTGTTAATTCTCCTCCTCCTCCTCCTCCTCCTCTTCTTCTTTTTCTTCTTTTAAGTTGTGGCAAAATATTCATAACAAATTTGTCATTTAACCATTTTAGAGGGCACAATTCAGCAACATTAAACACATTCATAGGTTGCGTAATCATCGCCGCCTTTGTCTCCTGAAGATTTTCATCTTCCCAAACTGAAACTCTGTACCCATTAAACAAAGACTGCCTTTTCTCTCCCTCCCCACCGTGGACACCACCCTTCTGCTTTATGCCTCTGTGCATTTAACTTCTCTAGGTCTTATATAGGCGGGATCGTGCAATATTTGTTTTGTGACTGGCTTATTTCCCTTAGCATCGTGTCTTCAAGGTTCATCCATGTTGTAGCATGATAGGATTTCCTTCCTTCTTAAGGCAGAATAATAATCTGTAATGTGTATATATAGTATATATGTATATATGTAGTATATTTAAATATATGTACACTACCTTTTATATATATATACTATATATATTTATATATACTATCTATTTGTATACACTTATATGTGGTATATATATATATATATATATGTAGTCTATCTATATATCTATCTACCTGTATAATTGCTTTATTAACACTTGGGTTGCTTCCGCTTTTGACTATTGTGAACAGTGCCGCTACAAACGCGATCTGTAAATTTCTCTTTGGGTCTTTGCTTTCATTTATTTGGGGTATATACCTAGAAGCCTAATGTGAATTTGTGACATAACCGTGGCACATTATATTCACTAAACTACAGATTTTATTCAGATTTCCCTGCTAAAATATAATCTTTTACTAAGCACTCCAGGGGCTCTGGTTTATTGAGCTAAGGTTTTAGAAATATTGATATTATTTATTTATTTATTTATTTAATGATGGATTTAGCTCAGGAAGCAGTGCTGGCTATTGGAACGACAGTCAGTCCCCATGCTGAACCCAGAACAGTTTCAGTGGCGGCCTTTGCAACTCATTGCCTTTCACTGGGCCCAACTCTCCAACTTCTAAGAAGAATGATCATGCAGATGGCTTGAGAATTTTCTGGAGAATTCTGGAGAGAAGAAGTTGAAGGATCTCAAGTTGTTCTGTAGGTAAGAACTTTCTAGCCAGCAGCTATCAAAGGGGAAACTGGCGAGTATTTCTGAATCTTAGAAGCAGACTCAGGAACAGTATAAAGCCTTGATAGAAGTGTGACTGGAGGTTTCCTCTATCTCTTGTTTGTCTGGGATTGTCCGATGCAGGGTCCAAACTGGGGACATCTGCCCTCCATAGTCACTGAGCACAGAATCACAAGAAATGGTCTTTGCTTATAGTGGGTGGGATCCATGTTTCACTTGAGGAAGCACTTCTGATACAACAGTGGGTGACCCAAATCAAGTGCCCTGGTTTCACTTTCCCAAGCAAATGACTCTTGTGTAGTTTCTCAAGTAACTACTGCTAGTTTTAGTGCTTCATTTACTCAACAGATATTTATTAAGAACAAAGTATGGGGGCACCTGGGTGGCTCAGTGGGTTAAGCCTCTGCCTTCGGCTCAGGTCATGGTCTCAGGGTCCTGTACTGGGCTCTCTTCTCAGCAGGGAGCCTGCTTCTTCCCGGCCCTTGCCTGCCTCTCTGCCTACTTGTGATCTCTCTCTCTCTGTGTCAAATAAATAAATAAAATCTTAAAAAAAAAAAAAAAAGAACAAAGTATGTACCCAAACTTTAGGAGGCCATAAAGATGCAGGGATTGGTCAGTTGATCCTTTACCCTTAAGACCCGTGCAGGCTAGTGAAAGAAACAGGTGCCTATGTAAATACACTTCAGAGCAACGATTATTTCAAATTGCTAGTTATTTTTACATGAGTTTAGTGTGACTTTGACTAAATGTCAAGAGGCCTGGGACCCTTTTACAGCAGCATCAAATATTTACGAAGGAGCACGAGAGTATTTTTCTGTATTTTTCTGTAAGAACCAGCTCGACATGGCTTTATAGCATTGAGCCTCTGAAGGCAAACACAGAGGAGACTAAGTCTAGACAATCGCTGACTTAGGACTGTTCAATGTCGGATTTTTCAACTTGACAGTGGTGTGAAAGCAATGTGCGTTCAATAGAAACTATACTTCAAATTTTGAATGCGGATCTTTTCATGGGCTAGTGATCGATCTGTGGTAGGATCCTCTCTCAGGATGCTGGGCAGGGGCAAAAAGCCGCAGGTCCCAGTCAGCTAGATTATCACCAGGGCAAACAAGCCATACAATTACAACCATCCTTCACCCGTCCAACCATTCTGGTTTTCTCTTTCCTTACAGTATGCAATAAATTACATGAGATAGTCAATATTTTATTAGAAACTAGGCTCTGTGTTAGTGAGATTATTTGCTCATGTATAGGCTCACTTAAGCCTTCTGAGTCCCTGTAAAGTAGACAAGGCTAAGTTATGATGTTGGATAGGTTAGGTGTCTTAGATGCATTTTTGACTTAAGGCATTTTCAATTTGCAATTGGTTCGTTGGGACCTAACATCATCCTAAGTTGTGTAAGATCTGTATGGAGCAGAAGAGCTTAAAGGTCTGTAAACATGTGAAGGAGCATTATTACGGCTGCCCCAGGCATATGGTATTCTTCAAGCATCCTTTCAACTCAGGGTTTTCATACAAAGATGTGGGAGAAAATGGAAAATGAACCCAGGGGGCCATTTTTATGATGCTGCTTTAGATGTACACAGGGATGTGTGTTTCATGGTGGAAGCATGTGAACCCCAGAACAGGCAACTCAAGACACTCCAAGGAAGTATTAAAACAGGGAAACGAGGGGAATTCAGAGAAAGGGGAGGACCTGGGCCGAAATCTGGTTTGGCTTCTAGTCATCTCAGTGACTTGGGAAAAGCCCTCGAGGGCCCATAACAAAGGTAAAGGTGGTCATGACCTCAGCACTAACATCCTTACACCTTTTTGGAGAGATGTCAATTCCTGGGGACCCCCTTGTGTCAGCCCTGACTCAGAAGGAAACTCATCAGCATCACATCACATCATCACAGACCACTTCCTGAAGGGCTTTGGGTTTTCCCTAGAAGGCTCTTGTTCATGTTCAGATCCTGCCAGGAACAGAGGAGATCTGTTAGGCAGGCCAGTTTGAAACTGAGACCTCCTATATAATAAACACATACACCATAACACATAAATAAAGAATAGCTATAGAACTAGGAGGAAAAGGAACAAAGTAGACGTTGAACCTTTCTGTATGTGTGTGTCTGTGAATACATATATACACAACATGCACAGCAGGGATGTTTGGGGGTTTGCACGGGTGGACAAGGATGGCTGGCTGAGGAACCCCAGTGAACCATGTCATCAGAGTTAAGGAAGAAAGACACCATCCTTTTTCTGAGGGCAGAGAATTTCTTAGAAAGTAAAGAAATGCAGACCGTCTTCAAAACAGCTGTCTTATCCCCTCAATCTCATTACTCCTTGTTAGCACAAACCATTCAGGACAGTTATAGTGAAAGTCCTGATAAGAAGGAAGTGATCACTTTCAAACTAATCTAGTGTATCTGTCATGAGATGGTGATAAACAAGTACGGTTTAACTGTTAAGTAATCAATGACATTGATTTGTAATTGGAGATATAGTATTAGTTCCTCCTTGACTATCTCTCCTACCACCCATCACACACACACACACACACACACACACACACACACACACACACACATGTGCACATACACAGAGGCATTAACCAAGTTGAGTCCGGTTCTTTTTTTCTTTTTCTTTCTTTCTTTCCTTTTTTTTTTTTTTTTCTGTACTGATTGCATCCGGTATTTCTCTTGACCAGAGAATTTACCACATGATGATGAAATTAACTGTTCATGTGTCATCTTCTTCTCTCAACTGTATACCCTTCCAAGATAGGGTCAACATATTATCCCCTTAGGGGTACCTGGGTGGCTTAGTCCGTTAAACACTGTGTCTTGATTTGGGCTCAGGTCATGATGTTAGGGTCCTGGGATTGAGCCATGTTGGACTCTGCACTCAGCAGGGAGCCTGCTGAAGATTCTCTCTCTCCCTCTGTTCCTCCCCCGACTCTCGTGCACTCTCTCTGTCTGTCAAATAAGTAAATAAATCTAAAGAAGCAAGAATATTATCCCCTTAAAACCTTACTGACTAACACAGAAATTTCTCCACAAAAGGGGTGAGTATATCAGGTCTAGACTAGTCATGGAGACTCGATCGTGCCATACTCACAGATGACTTTGACTAGGTGTTTCCTTCTTTGATACAATCTTTTTTTTTTTTTTTTTTTTTTTTTTTTTTTTTTTTTTTTTTAGATAAGTGGCCCATGAGGAAATAAGCTTTTTAGTCCAGACTACAAAGTGGAAATACCACCTCTAAGAAACCTACATGCGTCTTTCCATGAGGAATATATCTTTGAAACATAATTAGAGTAATACAAACCTAAGACAATTCAGGTCAGTCTCTTTTGTGACTGCTTTCAAACCTGAGAAGTCCAAATAATGATTACATGCCAGAAATGAACAAATAAATAATCCTTTTACCATGAAAAATATACTATTATAGTAAAATTTACCTGTCTCTTTTTATTTTTAAATTAGGTTATTAGAGAATATGAAATTACAAATATGTCTTACGTTATATTTCTGTTGGAGAGTGCTGTTCAAGAATATAGTATTCCAGTATCTAAAACCAGTTTAGGGGAAGAATGTTAGGATGCAAATCAAAGAGTAAGGAGCCCAATTTCTTAATAATCTTAGAAGGAATACATATTATTTGTATGTGAGGAATAAAGATTATAGGAAGTGAACCCTCTTCTACATGGGGTGCAAATCTCTTTTCCAGGTATGAAGCAAAGGAATTTTGGTAGAACTCAGGGAGGATTGGGGACCCTAAACTCAGATGATGGTGTGTCTTTAACATACTATCATTTTAACGTGTAATCAATATAAAATTATTCAGGAGATATTTTGCATTCTTTCCTTTGTACTAATTGTTTGAAATTCATTGAATATTTTATACTTATAGAACACCTCAGTTTGGACCCATCACATTTCAGTGCTTGATAACACATGAGGCAGGTGGCTACTGTCTTGAAAACCACCACATATGAAGCCCCTCATAGCAGAAAAAGCTATCTGTTTTCTTGTGGCATATATGGTTTTGTGGAGAAGATACAAGTAGCAGAATTGATGGGTCTTGTAGTGCTGAGTTGAAATATGACATTTGATAAGTAATAGTTACCAAGTTCTTAACACTTTCTAAGCTTTATTCTAGGCACTGGCAATATACTTGTGAACAAAAAGTCAAAATGTCCTTCCTCACAGAGTTAACACTTTGGTAGTGGGAGACAGACAGTAATCTAGGCAAACATTTAAATTTATTTTAATGTCAACAAACAACAGGAAAAAATTAAAGTTGGATTAAGAGGATACAAAATGTTGAGGTAGGAATTTAGGTTCTACAAATAGTTGCCAGGGAATATCTCACTGAGAGGGTCATGCTCTCTAAAAGACTTTCACATTGGTAATATTCTAAGGAAAATTATGGCCTTGGAGAACTTTTATTTTTATTTTGGTAAATAAATTTACCAAATTTATTATTTATTATGGTAAATAAATTTAATGTTTAAATCATATGTATATGTATATATATGAAACAGAATGAATAAAAATAAAAAGTCTTTCATTTGACTTTTTTGTGAGGACTGACCATGTGCTAAGCATCAGGGATGCAGCAAAGAGTAAAACATTTAGTCTCTGCTTTCCTGGGATTTGTATCCTAGAGAGATAGAATATTCATATGCTAATTAAGTAGTTGGGATGATAAATATGTAATTAAATATTGGGATCAGCACTATGACTTCATTTAACTAAAGGACCTAAAATCAGACCTGAGCTAGACAAAGGATTTCAGAACTTCCTGAGCCAAAAATGAAGGGAAGAGTGGAGAAAACATTCTAGGAGGAAGGAGTAGCCTGTATAAATGTTCTTGGTAGTGTATTTGGGAAACAAAAATATAGCTTGTCTAGCTGGAGTGAGGGAAGAGCTCTACCAAAATGAAGCTGATAGTAGGTGTACCACAGAGTGATTCAACAATTCCACACGTCACCCAGTGCTCATCGTGTTTGTCTTTATCTGACTGACTTATTTCACTTAGTATTATGCTCTCTAGCTCTATCCATGTGGTTTCAAGTGGCATAATTTCATTCTTTTTTATAGCTGAGTAATATTCTTTTATATATATAATATATATAAATGCATGCCGTGAGCAGGAGCTCATCATCACTTATCATCCAGGATATGCAAATCAAAACTATAATGAGATATTACTTCACCTGTCAGAATGGCTAAAATCAACAGTACAAGAAATAACAGGTTTTGGTGAAGCTGTGGAGAGAAGGGAACGCTTGCATACTGTTGATGGGAAAGCAAACTGGGGCAGCCACTGTGGAAAACAGTATGGAGGTTCCTCAAAAAGTTAAGAATAGAGCTACTCTACAATCAAGCAATCACACTACTGGTATTTACCCAAAGAATACGAAAACACTAATGCCACAGGATATGCACACCCCTCTGTTTATAACAGCCTTATTTACAAAAGTCAAGATATGGAAGCAGCCCATGAATGAATGAATGGATGGATGAATACAGAAGAGGTGGTATATATACGCAATGGTTTGTTTCTTTTAAGCATTTAAGGTTTTACAGAAGGTAACTAGACAAGGTTTTGTGTTTAAATAATCCCACTGGCTGCCATATGGTGAATGGATTGTAGGGGCTGACAGAAACCAGTAGGTAGCGCCTGGAGCTGTCCTCAGTTGAAGAACAGAATATACATCTTATATGTGTACTCCTTGTGAAGAGAGGTTCAGCAGGCTTTAAGATACTGTGACTTTGGGGCGCCTGGGTGTCTCAGTGGGTTAAAGCCTCTATCTTCAGCTCAGGTCATGATCCCAGAGTCCTGGGATCGAGCCCCGCATTGGGCTCTCTGCTCTGCTCAGCGGGGAGCCTGCTTCCTCCTCTCTCTCTCTCTCTGCCTGTCTCTCTGCCTATTTGTGATCTGTCAAATAAATAAATCTTAAAAAAAAAAAAGATACTGTGACTCTTCAGATGAAGTGGATGAGGGTAGTCTCTGAAGACTCAAGCCCTCAGAAAAGAGGCTGTTAGAGGATTTTGCACCACGTCAATTGGAAATGAAAATGTTGAGAAGATGCAGATGGGACAGAGTTCTAATCAGGGAAAGTTCTCAGAGAATGTGAAGGGAGTTTGGATGGCTCAGGGTCATAATACATTAGACAATTTAGAAGCTACGTATTAGCCTTATGTATTGATTAACTTTCTCTGCAGGTTTCAGTTCTGCTTATGATAGCTTCCCCCCCACACGTTGTCTTTTCTTTCTTTCTTTCTTTCTTTTTTTTTTTTTAAGATTTTATTTATTTATCTGACAGAGATCACAAGTAGACAGAGAGGACGGCAGAGAGAGTGAGAAGAGGAAGCAGGCTCCCCGCTGAGCAGAGAGGCCGATGTGGGGCTTGATCCCAGGACCCTGAGATCACGACCCGAGCCGAAGGCAGAGGCTTTAACCCCCTGAGCCACCCAGGCACCCCTCTTTCTTTCTTTTTTAAATGAAAGGGAGTAGAGTGCAGGAGGCAGTCATTAACTAATTTCCCCATTTTAAAATTATTTTTTTGGGCCCAAAGTGACCAAGATATAAGGCCATTGAGGTTCTTGGAAAGTTGTTGATCAATACAATCTATTTTATGTTTGGACAGGTCACATTGAGTGGCACAATATAATCCATTCTGAAAACTTGGTAAGAGATCATCTAATTTTTTCTTGTAGCTTAACAGGACAGAGGATTCGGATTTAAAAGGTTTTTTATATTAAAAGAGTTCTCTTAAAGCTTTCCATTGACTGAAAATAAGCAGAAAATGATGCTATGGAGTTCCAAACAATATAAAATCTCTAAAAGGGGAAAATCTTGTTGGAATGATTGATAATAATGATAGCTATTGAATGCTAATTACATCAACTCTATGTTTCCATATGTCATCTTCACAATAAACTTACAGTATAAGCATTCCTCTCTTTACCAAGTTATAAAGAGGGAAACTAAAATGTAGAAATACCATATTTACCTCATATCATTTGCCTCAATAATTATACGAGTTGGGTGTTATATAGAGCTGGGATATGAGCCTCATCAGTGCATTTTGGGAGCTCATGTGCTCCCTTAATTCTAGATTTGTGTGTTTTCCCTTTACCCCAGCAAGCATGAGGTGAGTTATCCCATTGAGGCTCACAAAGTGAGAACATCTTTTGAACTGAAATGGTGTTGAGTAGATGTTCTGCATTAACTATGGCCACAGAGAGTTTTGGGTTGTCTTTGAAGCTCTGCTTTCCAGGTTGTCCCTGAACCAAGCAACCTCACGGCATTCTCTTGCTCCTCAGTTCCTGCCAGTGATACCCTGTCTGAACCTCTCATACTACACAAATGGTACACATGGGCAACAGATGAGCTCCGTCCATCTCCCTGAGCTCTCACAAGCGTTCCTCAGGGTGCAAAGACAAACACTCATGTAGAACATTCCCCACGAGAAGCTAAAGCTCTTTTTCTTTTATCCTCTTGTTGGTTTCCACAACTCTCAATGTCTACAATGTACCTCCAGATTACCTATTTTCCAATTGAAATGATTCCAGGTTATCTATTTTATTTGAAAATTTAGACTGATATGATACTCATTTCGGTAACAAAAAAGGGAAGAATCATTCTGAAAGTCACATGAGTATGTGGTTATGGGAAGGAAAACACTGAGTTTAGTCAACCAGGACACTTAACTGAAAAAGAACCTTGGGGCAGAGAGAGACCCACTATACATTGAAAGGCATGAGACTGTCCGGGACTTCACTGTACCTTCCACTTCTTACCTTAGGAAGGAATTTAATTGAATAATTCTGGAAAACTGAACTTTGTTTAAAAACGTTTAAAAGCTACAAGAAAATCCTCAAAGAGTAGGAAAGCCAAGACAGGCAAAATTATAGCCTCTTTAAAAGCCCCCTCATGGATTGAACTTCTAACTTGAATCCACCCAAGAGATGGAAATCATAACAGCTGTTCCAAGGCCAGAGCCAAGTGTAAGCTCTGAGTCCATTTGTGCTGGGGCTGCTATGTTCTTTTCCTAAACATTCATTAAACAGGGTCATTTGGTTAGTCATTCATCCATCATTCTAGAGCTAGGGAGATCAAGCAAATATATGTCAGAAAGTTGGTCTTTGTCCCAGAGGGGCTCCTTAAGCTCTCCTCTTTCCTTCCCCACCACCCCTCCTCAGCTCACTGTCTCTCATGGACCTCCATGACAAATTTCCCATATTTTATTCCCTGCCACCGTCCAAGATAAGTAGGTCACCTCAGAACTTATTCCATTCAAATAAAGGGCCTTGCAACGTAAGACTCTGCTCAGTGATACACATTCCAGAGCTCACCTTCAAAGCCATGTCCACCGCCCCTGCCTGGCCTGCTGGAGGTATAGGGGACCCAAGAGGCCACAGCTTTGTTTTATATTCATATATTCACACCGTTACTGCTACCTGCCTGTCCCTTCTTTTCCCAGTCTTCGTTTCATTTCTGTTTTCTTTCTTTATTCTTTTTGGGGAATTGCTCTATGTAGTCAAGCGCCATTTTGGTTTCTCATAATGAAGGGAGGTAGCGCTGGATAGAAGGTAGAGGTGTTCAGGCATAAATTTTCAGAGAACAGCCAAAAAAAAAATAGAAAGGGACAAGTGTCTTCTAATTCTGTCACAGCCCTTCTCACTGATAGATGGAAAATTGTTCTGTAGAGGAACAGTGTCATGGGATTCACCTTATTCACAAAAACACATCTTAAGACCCGCAGTTGATTGTGATGATGGCTCAAAGGGATTCCTAGTTCTAAGGGACCAAACTCAGAAAATCTGAGCATAAGACATTGAGGGACCTGCTGAGGCAAAGGAAAGGGAGGGGGAAGAATTGCTTATATCAATAGCGTGGCAATTCATTGCATTGGGACTTCATCTGAAACTAATATTCAGTCTAATATACTTCATTCTGTCAGTTCCCCTGTCTGCAGGCTTCTCTTCCATCAGCTAATGGCTTGGTGTCTCCAGTGACTCTGAGTCTGGGGATGAGGGGTTTATGCCACAAAGAACAGTGGAGAAGAGCAGATCACTCAAAGGAGATAAAAATGGGACATTGGAAGCACAAAGCACTTCCTAGAAATAATGCCCAATACTCTTTCTTATTTCTGTAGACTTCTTAAGCTAGGCCCATCGGAACTTTTATAGCATGTGTGTAACAAAAAAGAATCCAAAACTTCCATTCCCATTCAGATGTGCACCCAGAAGCTGAATCCCCGAAGTACCTGTGCCTCAAGTCCCCAAACTCTTTGGATCCCTGGGCAAAGACAAGTGATAATAGCCTGCTCTTGGGTGTTGAGTATTGCATTCCAGAGGGGTAAGCCAGATCTGTCTATTACTATCCCTGGTCTAAAGTGCAATTCTTTATTGATCTCTTTATAGTCGTTCATTAATTTACTTATTCATTCAACAAATATTTACTGATTAGCTACTCTGTGCCAGCACTACTGTGGGTCCCACTGCCAGGAAGGTAAACAAGACAAAGTCCCACCTCTTAAGAAGCATGTATTCTGTAATCACGCTTGACATTTCTACAGCACGTTTCATATGATTTTTTTAAAAAATTTTATTTATTTATTTCACAGAGAGAGAGAGAGAGATCACAAGTAGCCAGAGAAGCAGGCAGGGGAGGGGGAAGCAGGTTCCCTGCTGAGTAGAGAGCCCGACACACGCTCAATCCCAGGACCCTGAGATCATGACCTGAGCAGAAGGCAGAGCCTTGAACCACTAAGCCACCAGGCGCCCCCTTTTGTATGGTTTTGTCAACACGCACATGGATGCACTTGGTGGAATGGTTTTCTCCAAGCTCCAGCCATTGTTTCCTTCTATCAGAAGGTCTGCGTTAAATGTCCAACTCTTCCCTTGTTCCGACTGCATAACCTCTTTCCACAACTGTCCCAACCTGTCCTTTCACGGACTGCTCTCCTTATATGTTAGCAGCCCTTCCCTCTGTACCTTTGTTCCTGTTCTTGACTTAACGCTTGTAATTGACTAATTCTTCTCATGTCATTTTATGCACAACATCTGTCTGCCCAGTTACACTGAAACTTTTCTGCATCCAGGGTCTAAGTCTTTAAATTCTTATTTATTATTCTTGAGCAACAAATCTACGAATGTAGTACAACTAATGGCCTCATACAGCCGGGCTCCCGCCTCTGGTCCTTTCATCGTGTCATTTTTGCTGTCAGCTATTCTGCTCATCAAGGGATGTCTATTAAACAACACTGCTTCGCTTCTTGCTTTCTCCTGATGATTCTTGAACATCTGTATTATTCACCACTTGAGCATCTGTATTATTCACTGTATCCCTTGCATGCAGCAGAGTACCAGGCACAATAATGGAAAATTACTACTTCTTTCTTGATTCCAGTGAACTGACTGATTGGCTGGTACAGAAGTAACAATCCTCATAGTTTGTAGTGTGGCCGATCTTTAGGAATACGGTGGTATAGGCTAGAATTTGGGGGTCCTGCTTACTGAGTTCTACAAGTGCCTTTCGACTAAACCCAGGAATGGAAAGATCTAGAATGTGGAAAAGGAAAGGAAACAGATTCTCCCCTAGAGCCTTCAGTGGGAATGTGGCCCTACCAACACGTTAATTTTAGGACTTCTAATCTCCAGAATCATAAAACATTAAATTTGTTTTGTTTGAATCACTAATTTTTGGTGATTTGTTACAGCAGCAATAGGAAACAAATACAAGATAGCAGGGCACAGTGAACCCAGAGCGTTCTGGAACAACCTTAGTTTTGGGCAAAACACACGTATAACCCGAAATGTCATATACCAGAGTAGAAGAGCTGGATTATTTCAGAAGAGGAGGGGTCCCTGCTGTACGAGGCACACAGTGAAGTGCTGATTTTTTTCAACGTCTGTAGAAAATAAAATTACTCTTGAGACAGAGGAGTGGCGTTAAACCCCATGCTAATTTTGACCACATAGACCTTGTCCTAAAAACCCAAAAAAGACTTTTGGGTATGGGAGGGAGATTGAGCACATGGTTTATATACTCAAAATGAAAATAAAAGGAGGTACCAAGAATCTGACCTATAATACAGAGAACGAACTGGGAGTTGCTAGAGGAAAGGGGACTTGGGGGATGGGCCAAATGAGTGAAGGGGAGTGGGAGATACAGGCTTCTGGCTGTGAAATGAATAAATCATGGGGATAAAGGGAACAGAATCAATGGTATTGTGATAATGGTGTGTGGGCATAGGTGATGGATACACTTGTGCGGAGCAGAGTATAATGTATAGGATTGTCGAATAACTGTGTTGTAAACCCAAAACCAATATAATGTGTGTCATCTATCCTCAAACTAAAAAAATAAAAATAAAAACGTAAAAGTTATAAAAAGGAGGTACAGGGTGGGATCTATGTATAACTTTCTATGAAATGTGATTTTTGGTATGTTCTTAAAGTCTCATTTGCTCCTAAAATCTCTGTTTCCTGGTTATCATAGTATCTGGGTTAAAGGATTGTCTCCAATCTCCCTAGTTTTGGTATCATTTGCAGATTCGTCTTACTATAAAAATTTACTCTATTTAAACAGATTCAAAATATATAGATACCCATGAACTAATGGAGGGTGATTTTCTTTATAAAAGCTATCACATGGTTCTATGACTAGGTCTCTGAGATGTTCTTTGATTGGTACAATATCCAGCACACAAGCTCCCAGCAGGAGCTCCTTCATCCCAAACCCAGTGGGAAGTCCCTGACCTTCACTGAAAAGAGATGTAGCAGCTAGAGTCCAGAGTCAACAGGTTTGTTTAATTGACCCTGTTTCTGTGTGGCTCACATCACTCTCTTCTGTAGTTCAGTTTCCTTTCTGTTCTCCCAACCTCCCTTCAGGCAGTCCTGACAGGCACTGCCCCAGGATTCCTGAACTAACTCTACTTGTGAGTTTTTCTGAAGACTTTATTGTTTAGAACAGTGTTCGTTTCACAGCAAAATTGAGCAGAAGGTGCAGAGATTTCCCAGATCACCTTGCCCCCCCACACGGGTAGCCTGTCCGGTTATCAACAACCCCCCAACCCCTCACAACCCACCCCCCCACTGCCGCCCTGAGTGGTGCATTTGTTACAATTAATGAACCCACATTGACACATCATTACCATCCAAAGTTCATAGTTTCCATTAGGGTTCACTCTCAGTGCTTGGACAAAGGCAGAACAACGTGTATCCATTGTGATTGTATCTCACAGAGTATTTTCACTGACCTAAGAATCCTCTTTGGTTCATCTCTCACTTCTCTTGGGCCCTGGAGACCACGGATATTTTATCATCTCCCTAGTTCTACCTTTTCCAGAATGTCATAGACTTAGAATCATACAGTATATGGCCCTTTCAAATTGATTTTCACTTAGTAATATGCATTTGGGGTTCCTCCATATCTTCCCATGGCTTGATAGCTTCTTTCTCTCTAGTGTTGAATAATGGTTCATTGTCTAGAAGTACTATGGTTTATTACTCATTCATCCACAGAAGCACGGCCTGGCAGCATCCAGACTTTGACAGTTATGAACAAAGCTGCAGTAAACACCCGTGTATAGATTTTTCCGTGAATGTAAGTTTCAACTCCTTTGGGAAAATACCAAGGAGCAAGATGGCTACATCATATGATAAGACCATGTTTAGTTTTGTAAGAAACTGCCCAACTGGGATTCTCCAGTGGCTGTACTGTCTTACATTCCCACCAACAATGCGTGAGAGTTCCTATTGCACCAGGATTTGGTTGTGTCTGTGTTTTAGATTTTGGCCATTCTAATAGGTGTGCAGTGGTTTCTTACACGTTTTTGCCTTTACACCATAAACTCTTTAATGACAGGGACTGTGTCTTTTATCTTAACTCATAGAAATAAGGAAAATTAAATCCTAAAGTCTGCCCAACCTTGTCTACTATGTTACTCTATGATCGTTTCCAGATTATTTTATCTAACAATGAATGCATCATTCCCATAACTCTTAAAGTCCAGCCCCCTTGAGGGCCAGGATCATCACATCATTTTTTGTAAAAGAAAGATGGAAGACTGTTGTAGACCTGGACTTGGAGAGAGAGAGGGTGGCTCAGTCAGGGAGCAGGATCCTCAATCCTGTAGATGTGCGCTAGGTACACACGCGCTGGGGACAGGTGTTCTAGTACATGGCCCCTAAATTCCATCCAGCATAGAAATTCTATGACTTTTGTCATTCAAGTTGCATCCTCAAAGAAATTCTAACCAGCCAGGTCTTTGGCTGTAAATGATACCAGAAGAATGCAAGATCCAAAGTGATATTAGGTATGATTTTCTCTTCAAATTCATCTCATTCTATTCTCTATCCTCTATGTTGTGTCTGGCCATAGTAAAAAACAAAACAGTTTAAAACAAAACAAAAAAAAAACAAAAAACCTCATTGGTCCTGCTGTATAACCTGATCTCCCCTACCTTTTGGCTGGACTCATGGAGCAGAAGGCAAACCTTTGGTCCATCTTCAGGGGCTGTCCCTCCCTACACCACTCGGGACTCAACTTAGATATTATATCTTCTGTGAAGCTTTTCTTGAGCTCCCACATCATTCCGAGGGTCCTTGCCTATGTTCCTATCCTACTCTGAGCTTCTCACAACTGCATCTTCATTTACTGTTCATTTGTCTCTGTCCAGGAGCCTGCGAGCTTCTGAAGGGCAGGGAGGGCCTTGCTCCCCTGAGATCCCCAGTGACTCACATACTGCCTTGCATATAGTAAATGCTCAATAGGCATTTGTAGAACACATGCTTAAACACTTATATTTAACGAATGAATGATTGAAGGCCCAAATGCATCAATTCAACACTCAACATAAGCCCAGTTTTTAGTTGCCACAGTTATACATCTATATACTATATACAGTAATAATTTAATTAGATATGGAGAGGGCGAGGGAGACAGAGAGAAGAATACAACTGAGAGCACTGTGTGCTGAGATATTATTTCCTACTTTTATTCATAAAGGCCCACAGTTCAGCCTTACACTCCTAGGCAGGAGACCTGGGGGTAAGTGTCCTCTGTGTGGAGACTTGCCTTTTTCCTGAGTGAAGCTCTATAGCAGGAACTTGGAAGAGTAGAAGAGTGTATCAGCTCAGGGCTCCTGGGTGGCTCAGATGTTAAGCATCTGCCTTCAGCTTAGGTCATGATCCCAGGGTCCTGGAATTGAGCCCCACATTGGGCTCCCTGCTCAGCGGGAAGCCTGTTTCTCTCTCTTTCACTCCCCCTGCTTGTGTTCCCTCTCTCCCTGTGTCTCTCTCTGTCAAATAAATAAATAAATAAAATCTTAAAAAAAAAAAAAAAAGAGTGTATCATCTCCCCTAGCCCTGACTCCATACCTGGACGAGATGAGCAGCTATCTGCATGGTCTGACTGTACAAATTCCAGAACTTTGTCCATAATTAATCTCTTCTGCCAGGTTGCCCTGATGCTTGTAAACTCTGTAACTAAAATCACTCCTCTCACTAGAGTAAGGTTGCATCTCTAGAAGTTCACTTTTTATACCCTAGGCAGGTCCAGAAAATGGCTGTCACAATCAAGGTTTCAGGAATGTGGATTTGTCAGCCCTAGTTCCTATCACTAGAGAACTGTGCCCTGAGAAAATGGACGATGGAGAGATTCTTGGTGAAGGACCTGATGTCAGGAAATATTCGGGCCCGAGGTTCTGAAAGCAGCTAGAGGCGGAAGGGGCCTATGTGAAACTCCATGTCAGTTCAGGAAGCTTAAAATCTCTGGTGTCCGCTAAGGAAGACAGGGGGAAGGTGAGTGAGGACAATCGAGCATCTCAGTTTTGTCATGGCATCGTCCTGCTCACCCTTAAAACAGGCTTTCCAAGTTGGGGTGCGTTTTTCTTGTACAAGCTATCACAACATATCTTGGTTTCTCTGTTTTCTTGTAAAGGTGTAAAGTTCTCTGTCTACTGGGTGTGCCTCACCCCATTGCCACAATTTAGAAGTGTAACATTCTGACTGCGCTTTTGAAAATAGAGTGAAGTTTTGTGGCTACATATTTTCTCTGATTGCAAGGAAAGCAAACAAAAAATACAGACTCGAAGTGTTGCAGGAAAGGCTTGAAGAAAACAACAAAGTATTGGTCGACGGAGGTTATAAATACGATATGGTCACACCAGTTTCATTTCCACAGAGATGGGAGAAGCTCTGCTAAATCCTGCTCTGTGAGATATTTCTCTCTTCTACTGGGAACTTTCTTTCTGGGACTTGGTATGGGAGAGACTGTCCATGAACATCTTCCCCTTCAAGCAGAAATGCTGAAGAAAGGTCAAGTCTTCATAACTAATAACCACAGATAATTGAAACTCCATATACTCCATGGAATCTGCATTCCCTGTAAATTTCTAGATTTATTGTCTTAGTTGTCAGGCTTACTTAATAATACCTAATAGTTTCTGCTGCTTTTCTGTTTGCTCATGTACCCCAACCCAGAGCTGAGAATTTGAGGAAGACATAACTTTCCCGCTGCTCACCTCATGCTCTGCTTCACACACAGGAGTAGACTCAAAGCGATGGTTCTCACCAGTCAATTGTTTTTCCCTAGAACTTATTGGAAGATCAAGAAATGTTGCTTCTAATGTCTCATACAGAGTGAAAAATGTGTTTTTTATATTCTACATTGACCATAACATACAGTTAAAAAAATCCAACTCTAGCTAAATTTTGAAAAACGTGCTTCAAAGCCTGGTAAGTAGTGTCATATGTATTTTCTCTTTTGATTCCTCTAAACTCAGAAAATAGTGCTGACTCCATTTCAGAAATGAAAATGGAGGTCCCAAAAAAGTGAAGTGACAAGGCCACGCTACTCACAAGGGACTGAGCTGAAACCAAAACTTGACTATAGATTGTATTCTTTTCACACCCACTAGTGAGGGAGACAAAAGTACTTGGGTTGGCCGCCTAAGTATTTATTACGATGCCTTGCAGAATGCCAGGTCAAAAATCAAACAAAACCTGACATTAAAGATCAAAACCTCCCTGAGCTCAAACCCCCAGAAAGAAGGAAATTAAGGAGGAAAAAAGGAGGCAAATCGAGATGAGGATCTCTGGGTGATTTCACATAGGAATAGTGCTCACCTCTGACTGGCCTCATGGTCTCCTGGATCTTCCTAAACCAAGGCTCTGGGGCATGAATTAATCAGGCTGAGAGTCCAGGAATTTATCTATCCTCCTATTTCTGCCAACTGCTGATTTAAAGATGTGAATCCACTTGATTATCTAACAGTTAAGAAGTGAATCCAAATTTCAGGGACACGGAGATGAGAGCCCAGGGCAACACCTAGGACTATGACTGGCAATTAATTAGACAGATAGCATCTTACATTTGGAAAGGACCTCAGAGGTCTAATCCAATCCTGCTCCTAGGACAGGAATCCTTCCTTGGCAAGGCTGACAAACTGTCATCAGGCCTTCTCTCTGCGGATGGGAATTTTCATGTTTCTTGAGGCCACCATTCTGCTATGACTAGATGAGATCTTGTGGGTACTAGGTCTTGCCTCCATGGAATTGAGCTCTATCCCCTTTTAAACTGTAAATCCACCTTTTGGACCCAGTTCTTCCCTCTGGCACTGTAATGAGTATGGTTGCTTATGCATTTAAGCGCTTTTCCCAATATGTGAAGTCATGGCTTTCTTAAGTTTCCTCTCTAGCAAAATAGACTCAGTTTCTCCCAGACTTCCTGTATTGACTGTATTCATTAATTTTAAGTCCCCCCCTAGAAGGTTTCTTGCTTGAACACCTCCCACCCCTCCACCATTTTTTAGTGACATAGTGACATACAGTCTGTTTTCCCTGCTTAGTCTGACCCAGTATTAACATACTTTCAATACCTTTACTGATCATAAGCTCCATAGCAATGAGGCTATACATATATATTGTGTTTGGAGATGGTATCCCTCCCTGAGCTCTGTAACCCACCGGAGTTTACCAAATGAGAACTGGTTTTCTTCATGTCATCTACCTCAGAAGCCACACCACCAGTGAGGGGGCCAGATCCAGTTGTCAAGATACAGGCCACAACTAATACACAATTGTCCCTTTGAACCAATTTTTGCTTCCATAAGCTTTTTATCTATCTAGTCTTGCATCTTTTTAAAATACAGAGGAAAAAAAAAAAAAAAAACAACAGGCAAGAGACTAGTTCACCAGCAACTTTGACAAATAGCCTTTGAAAGAGACTGAGTGACATTCGGAAAGTTGGTAAAAGCCACCAGAGTCAAAGCAACTTCTCAAAAAAAAAAAAAAAAAAAAATTGTGGCTATGCTATGCTCAACCAGGCCACACCTGTTTTGAGAAACCACCAAGTGTTCTTCAGATAAACAGAGATGCCAGGTCTGACAGTCTCTAAGGCAACCAGATACCGATCATCATTACACACACACATGTAAGAGGCAGAAAGAGACAGCAGTGACAAACATGAAGGCTCATTCTCTCATCTGCTTACAGCTGCTGGAGACAACTCTGCCTCCGGAGCCCACCCCACATCTAGTTTCAAACCCTAAGTTCTAATTGTAGTGAAGAGAATCCCGCAGTTGGGAAAATATCCAAAGGATCTGGAACCCAACCCTTAAGCACACATCCTGTCCCCTAATGTGGACTTCAACATGGATTTCTGAGCAAAGAAGACAAGGCGTAGCTCCTGGCAGTGTTCACAATAAAACAAAATGTGTATGCTGCTAGAGTTCATGAGGGTATACACTTGGTGATAAGCCAGTAAGTCTGGGCAGGAAGAGACCGCTTATCTAATTTGGCTCCCTGATGACTAGATTGGATTTTTCTTAAGAAATCACCATCAAAATATACCCATGTCCCTGCATTCTGAGTGTTTATATCTACTGAAGATGTGTAATATCGTATTTTCCATTTTGTGACATTTCCAACTTGTGATATTTTAACAAAAATGATGCATACGAACATTCTGTGGGAAGTTCGCAGATACGGGATGGATCCAGGAGTTGGAATGGGAGCGTAAAGGATCCTTTTGAAATCATTGCACTGCAATTACTTAATGCCTGGGTTTTCTTGTTCCCTAGATTTTGTGCTTCTCTGTCTTGTTCCTTGGTGCCATTCCCACGATTCCTGGTGTCATGCTCTGCACCTTGTTCGTACTCAAGAAATAGCTGTTGAACTGAGTTACTATGTTGCTTTGAGGAGATACAGCTCAAAGACAATGAAGATAAACTGAAATCTCATGGCTCAGGAGGAAATGGGAAAACATACTGCAAAGATGGACGAATTAATGAGCTAATGAACCTTGAAAAGGTAGAATCATAAATGCTAATGACAACTATTAGTTTATGAAGCTTAATTATAAACAGAATAAATAAATTCATTGATCTAGCTGGTCAGAGAGCAACCATCTTTATTAAAAGGCCTGAGCAGGGCAAGAATAGTTAAACAGAGATGAAGGGCAAAATGCAACAATCATGGTGGTAAATATAACCAGTTTTATATCAACACCAAGGCATTTACCACAGAGACATCAAAATAAAATTGTCAATATCACTCAGTCAGTGTTTATTTTATATTTTATTGTCACAAACTTATGGACAAGCCAAGAGACAAAACCAAAATCATAACAAGTCCTATCACCAAGAAATCAAATAGCCATTTGAGTAGTCTCTCTAAATATATATCCTTTGAATTTGTCTGCAAATATCACAATACTTAACCACACATACACGCATTTTTTTTAAATTGGACTAACATTATACATGTTATTTTATAACTCGCTATTTCACTTGATAGTGGAACAGATCATGTTTTCATGTTATTTAAATATTCTCTATTTTTATGGCTCCATATTATTTCATTATAGTTGTGTATCATACGTATTATGTAATAATGGACATTTAGGCTGACTCCAAGGTTTTTTCCTATTGTTTCTCTGTTAAGCCTATTGTTGAGTTTTCTGGCAAGGTTCTGCAATTTATTTTCTTGCTAGCAGTATGTAGATGGGCCTTTTATCGTCTACTGTAGAGGGAATTGTGACCGTAGCTTAAAAATTATATATATATATATATATATATATATATATATGACTTTTTTCCCACTAATTTAAGAACTCTTGCTATTGAAAAGTAAGAAGGATTTAGGGGAAGTGACTTACCATTCATCATATTTGTGTCCATTGATTAGGCCCCTAAAGGGGCCTATTAGGCCTATTTGGCCCCTAAACTCTCTATAGGAGAGTCCTTATAACACTGCAACACTTTTTAAACATAAGGTTTTGAGTCAGTTTAGGATAGCATTTTCCCAAAATATTTTTGCATCATCCAAAGTTAAATGCATATTATCACTTCTAAGAAAAAACCCTCAAAGTTACATATTCTTATTTATTTAAAAAAGTGACTGGAAAAGACATGGGTAAAAATACTAAAGTGTAAGACACTCTGTGGACAGTGGCTTTTACTTTATATTTGTAATTTCCATCTGGTTTTATCTCTGCTGCCCTTCTCCAGAGTCATCCTGTAAGCTTTTTGCTTGTGTTCCATATCTGAGAGACTCTCCTAGGAAAGCCAGGATGGTGGGTCAGCTGGTGAGAACACTAGCACATGTAGTGAGAGCAAAGCTGCTCCCTTTGGGTTATCTGGTTTTGAGTAGGAGACATGAGACACTCCTGCACAGACCCAGATCATCTGTCTCCTGCCCCCACCTAGTCAATGGAAGAAAAGACATGGAAGAAAAGATGGAGGTTGGATGGTTTAGGACAATTTGTCACCACAACTAGAAACAGTGCCTGCCTAGCTTAGAAACCTAAACGACTTCGGGTCAGGAGTGTCACCCTGATGTGCAAAACACAGCAGCTTTCTTCACCCAACACCTTCCCCTCTGGTCTGCCACTCAAGTGCTTGGAAATAATGACAGTCATGGCGTAGGCTTGGCGCCGGCAAGTCTACCATAAAAACTAAGAAAAAGAAACCTTTTAGGATGGAATCAGGAGGCCAGCAGGGGGAGCCCTACCACTTGTTGCCATGACTGACCCAACAGGAAGGGAGACATCTCACAGGTAAGTATTACTTCAGTGTCTCAGCAGCAGGAAGGAAGTTTTTCCTACCCTGGCAACAGCCCAGCCAATGAGAGTCCGCCACAACTCAGCCAATGAAAAGCCGCTATACTTTGAAACCCAGGTTACTCTGATGGACATTTTGTTTATAACAACTTTCCCAGTGTTCCTCTTTCCTCTATAAGAGAGTGTCCCTGTCCTTTATTGGCGGGACTTGCTTGTGGGTTTGCCAAAGACTGGGATTGTGATTCTCTGCTATTTTTGGATAAAGGGATTAAAAAATAAAAAAGATTTTATTTATTTATTTGACAGAGATCACAAGTAGGCAGAGGGGCAGGCAGAGCGAGAGAGAGGGAAGCAGGATCCCCACTAAGCAGAGAGCCCAATACCGGGCTTGAGCCCAGGACCCTGGGATCATGACCTGAGCTGAAGGCAGAGGCTTTAACCCACTGAGCCACCCAGGTGCTCCGAATAAAGGCATTTTTACTGGTAAAATATCAGGAAGTTTTATTTTTATTTTTATTTTATTTTTCTCAGTATGGGGATGGAAACAGCATAGTTCTTACTTTAAAATGTCTTCACAGCGCTTGGGTGGCTCAGTGGGATAAATGGCAGACTCTCAATTTTGGCTCAGCTCATGATCTTGAGGTGCTGGGATTAAGCCTGGAGTTGAGCTCTGTGCTTAGTGGGGAGTCTGCTTGAGGAATTCTCTTTCTCTCCTCCCTTCTGCCTCTGCTCCCTGCTCCTGCTCTCTTCCTCTCTCTGTAAAATATATAAATAAATATATATATTTAAAGATTTTATTTATTTGTTTGACAGAGAGAAGGAGAGCGCACAAGCAGAGGAAGGGGGTTGGTGCAGAGAAGCAGGCTTCTCCATGACCAGGGAGCCCTACGTCGAGTTTCAGCCCAGGACCCTGGGATAGTGACTTGAACCAAAGGCAGACGCTTAACTGACTGAGCCACCCAAGCACCCCAATAAATAAATCTTTTAAAGTAAATAAAAAAATAAATAAAATTTCCCCATTTGTAAAAGAGTTAGTATTTGTTCTTATTTAACAAATGTTTCATTTCTTTAATTAGTGATGACAAGGTTAGTGTAAAATTCAACTCTCCCTTTTTTTCATTCTCGTCGGCCTGGGAAGAGGAGATCTTAGAGATGCTGCGGTCCAACTGTGTAGGTCTGAGTCTTACTTCCTCTACCTATGATTTGTGTGCCCTTGGCAAGTCTCGTACCCTCTCTGTGTCTCAGTTTCCCCATTTATCCAAAGTGGATAATGATTGCGCTTTCTGGCTAGCATTGTTATGAGGATGAAATCAGTGAATTCATGTCAAGTGATTTTAGAAGAGTACTTACCATGGGTTAAAGACTCAATAAATGCTAGCTGCTACTGTCATTGTCACTCCTCAGTTCTGAGCAATGTTTGGACCCATGGCTTAGTGAATTGCTCTCATGGCAAACTTGGTGCTGTTTTACTGCAGCTCGTGTTGAGAGCAAGTCTAAGAATATTTACTGAAAGCTGTAATTCTAAACCCTTGAGGACCCCAAGCCATTAGCAAAGACTGTGGGAAATTTGTAGCGGACACCAGAGAATCACTGCTTTCACTTACATGATTATTGCTTCACCAGCCTTTTCCCACCCCTCAGTGCAAGACAAATCCACAGAGTAATAAAAAACATGCATGACAGTTGGGTCAAGAAAGCAGCATAAAGCAGAAATCAGCAACAGAGCTGCCCACGCTGTTCAGCGGGTATCGTGATGCCCTGAGTTTCTGTCCCCCTCCTCTTTTCCTCCTGTGACTAAATGAGTAGGCTTCAAGCATGCAAACACATGTGCACACGATTCCCACAGCCACTTAAAGGAGACCCTGTGCGTGGCCAGAGTGATCTGCTTCCTTGTGTTAGGGTAGGGGGTTGTGGTGGTGGTGGTGGTCATCTCTCTGGTTCCAGGTGCTGGAGGGAGGCACAAGAGGAGATAGCTTCAGGGCAGGGACTGCAACGTGGTCTTTCCTGGAATACTTAAATCCCCCTCTCCCTCCCTTGGTTTTCACTTGCATCATAAGCCAGGAGAGTAGAAGACTTGGTTTACTTGGTCAGGTCAACTTAACTTATCCCCTTGGGTGCGTATAATTTCCTTTCTTAGCCCACATGTCATATGTTAATACAAGAGCCAACCACTTCTATGTGGGCCATTCCAAATATGTTTAAGAACACATAGTTCTTAGATTTACTGTGCCTAGTGTAAACTGATTGGAAAGGATCCTCTTGTACAGTTGGGAATGAAGATCTTTTTTCCTTAAATATGTGTCAGGAAGCTTCTCTTCTCACCTCTGCCTAGCTTCCTTTTTGATAGTACAATGAGACAAATTAACGCTCCATTTTTAGCCAGACTGATTGCCAGAAAAGTCAGGGAGCTGGAGAGTGCTTAAGAAAGGCCAGCATCAACTTGGGGCTGGTTTTTCCAGAAGTAAAAGAAATAATAAGCTTGGAGCCCAGGCTTCAAGTTCATCACAGCAAGCAATTCTTCCCTGAGCCCAATTCCAACTTCCAAATTACAAATGAGCAGAATCTTCATAAGCATTTCAGCTTCGAAAACAGAAGTCTTGCGTTTGGGTTCTAGCTCTACATTCACTTAGCCGTGCACTTGGACAAGTCATAACCCCTGAGATTGTCAGCTCATCTTAGAACAGGTGCTGAAAATACCCACCTCTGCATAGGGACTAGGTGATGTCATGACTATGAACCATTTTCGTTGCTATAAAACATAAAAAAAATATGAAGAGGGTTTACTGCTGATTAGGACGTATAGATGCAAGACACTAATACATATGATTTCACTTATCTGGGGAATCTAAAAAAACAAAACAAAAAAAACCCAAGTGAACGAATAAACCACAACAACAGCAACAGCCAAACAGACTCACAAATACAGAGAACAAATTAGTGGTTGCCAAAGCAGATGAGTGACATAGGGAGAGGGGATTAGGAAGTTCAGAATTCTAGTTATAAAATAAATAAGTCACAGGGATGAAAAGGACAGCATAGGGAATATTGTCAGTGATAGTGTAATAACTTTGTATGGTGACAAACAGTGACTTCAGCTACGGTGTGGAATGCTGAGTAATGTCACACACCTGATGAGGCTGTAACACTGTAGGTCAACTATGCTTCAACTAAAAAGTGAAAAAAATAAAACAAAACTGAATCCTCAGGCCTAGAATTGAATGGTGCTATCTCTTATGGCAAGTTCTGAAGGTGAAAACAGATCATCTGTGAAGAGACTACGAACATTCTACTGCACAGAACCTTGTAAATGTATTGAGGTTAAGACACAGATGGCACAGGAGGGAATGGACACTTTTGTGAAAAGGTGAAACGCTCCTTTGCAGATCATTAAAAGCATTCTCATTTGCTCTTTGGCAGTGGAGAACAATTCCAGTTTGATGCTCTTCCCACAGTTGTCCCTCAGGATTAGATCCCATGCTGGCCTGGGTCTGCCACCTGGCACGTTCACTGGGAGACCTTGTTCTTTACAAGGCCACTTTACTGATCCCAGCAAACTTCCATGTTGTCTCAAGTTTCCACTTGCAGATGAAAAATGTACTATTTTTCTCCCATTTGTACTTTAGACTGCTTCAAATAATGAGGTATTATTTTGATACCACCCTTCTGTGTTTCTTTGTTCTAAATAAAGAACTCAACATCCTATGAGTATTCATTTTCATTACTCTCTGGAGAGGCAGGCGAAGGCAGGAGATTTGGAAAATGGAGGCACGGATGTTTAAACCATTAGCACAGAGACTTATCCAAAGTCACCAAGTGAGTAAGAGGCAAAAATGGAACTTGTGGAGATCTGGTCTGGTCCTAGAGATCCCCCGGGAGAAGCATGGCTGCGTAAACACGTGCACGACCAACATTTGCAAGAGCAGATGTTTCTTCAAGCCTACTGTACAGCGAGGCCCACCCTTGCCTATCTGTTCCTATCTGCTTTTATTATGCTTTGGGGCTCTAGCATGATAAGACTTCCCATATGGTACTTGTATTAACATTAAATAATGGTCATTGTATTGTGTATGCTATCACCATAGAAATATTTACTTAGTTGAACACAGACACCGGTCAAGCAGAGTGATTGAAAACAAGCTAATCATAAAAACCATTCATGCTCACATCTATTTATAAAATCTGTTTCGTTTGTGCCAGTTAAGTATAGGCTTTGTTCTAAACAAACATGCAAACCTTCTGCACATCCAGAGACATGAAAGGCACCCGCCTCCCCCTCTTCAGAAAGCCTGGCCATGGGGTGTGGCCTGTGCTGTGTGTGAACTAGCAGGCATGCTTTCTGGGGCTCAGCTCGGCTCCTCTGAGGCTGAAGATTCCAACCCTGGCTTTCAGGGTGCCTTTGTGTTTTCCCCTCTCTGGGGTCTCGCAGGCCTCTAGGTCTCAAACTTGGATGTGCTCAACAGCAGCCTGGGGGTCTGGAATAAATGGAGTTGGTCTAGTTCCACACCAGAGATCCTCTCTGGGTGGCTGAGGAGCTGAGGTGTAGGAAATGGATTTTTAGGAGACCTTCAGGTCATTCTGGTTTTGAGGGTGTGTATTTTCCACTTGAGAAATGGCCCTCGTGACCAGGCTCCTCCAGGACTCCTTTTCCCCTGCCCACTCCCTTAGCCCCCAGCAGTTGCCATGGGGATAGAGCTGGTGCTACTGAGCATTGCCTTTCCATGCGCCTAAATTTTGTCTCGACGGATACCAGAGATATCCATAAATGTATATTCCTTCCATCCTGTATAGTAAAATGTGTGAGAACCTGGGTTTTAGAGTCAAACAACTTGAAACTGTCTCTGCAACATACTAATCATCTGGCCTTGGGCAAACTATGTAGCCCCTCCAGGCCCCTCTGCCTTTTTAAATATACGAAATGGGGATAGGGGTGCCTGTGTGGTTCAGTCTGTTAAACGTCTTCCTGTGGCTCAGGTCATGGTCCCAGGGACCTGGGATTGAGCCCCATATCAGGTCCCTGCTCAGTGGGGAGTCTGTTTCTCCCTCTGCCCCCTCCTCCCACTCATGTGCTCCCATGCACGCTCTCTTCTCTGAGTCTCTCAAATAAACAAATAAAAAAATTTTTAAAAATACAGTGGGGGAGGGGCACCTGGGTGGCTCAGTGGGGTAAGCCTCTGCTGCAAGATATTAATACTGATTTCACTTACCTGGGGAATCTTAAAACAAAACAAAACAAAACAAAACAAATAACAAAACTAAATGGCTCAGATCACGAACTCAGGGTCCTGGGATCTAGCCCCATGTTGGGCTCTCTGCTCAGCAGGGAGCCTGCTTCCTCCACTCCACCCCCCTGCCTGCCTCTCTGCCTACTTGTGATCTCTCTCTCTGTCAAATAAATAAATAAAAATTTTTTAAAAATACAATGGGGATAATAATAGCACCTGCCTTATTGAGGACAATGGTCACAAGGCATGTAGAAAGTGCACACAATCCACACTATTAGTATTTCTGTTTCAGACATGAAGTTGAATCGAGCTGTCCTTTTGGATCAAAGAGTCTGGGAAAATGTCACCTGAGGAAATGTGGTGTGATGCAAAGGACAGACATAACCTAGGTTGATTCCTGGTGCTACTACCAAAGGCCCGAGTGACCTTGGGCTGGTCCTTCGTCTCTGGAAGAATCTATAAAATGTTACCCATGAAATGAGAGGGTAGGTCTAGAGCAGTGATTTGCGAACATTAGGAGCAAGGGATTCCTGTCGAATCTCAGTAAAATGATGAAATTTTTGTGTGTATACACACAGCATTCATCGACATACAAAGACAAAGTTTTCCTCTTCTCAGTAAAATGATGAAATTTTTGTGTGTATACACACAGCATTCATCGACATACAAAGACAAAGTTTTCCTCTATATTTTTTAATTTAAAAAGAGGATTTATATTTATTAAACTCAGCCTGGTTGACCTGTGTTTGGGAAATAGTCCTGCTTCTTTTGTAGGAGAGATATGATGGCCTTGCTCCACATGGGCTCAGTCAAAATCACCCCCCTCCTGGGGCTTCAGTCCAAGTAGCCCACGTGGACTCAGTCAACCTGGCAGCAACTCACATGGGCTGAGTCAAAATGGCACCCACTCAAGGAAACTCTGGCCAAGTGTCACCAGCCCACAAGGCCTTGGTCCAAATGGCACCCACTCAGGCGGCCTTGGGTTGCCAGTCTGGGTTCCCATGGTACCCTCCTATACTCTCTCAGACAATAGACGGTGTTTGGCAAGTCATGCAATAACAGTGGGCTCCCAGCAGTTACAGACTCTCAGAGTGGGGGAGCCACTGGTACAGATGGCTGTGTGTGTGTGTGTGTGTGTGTATGTTTTATTTGCTTGTTTGCTTATAGATCCACTCAGTAAGAAGGTAGATCCGGAAGCCATTCTGGATAAATAGGGGTTGGGGACTATTTAAGAGCTCTTCTTTCTCTCCCCCAATTCCAGAAAAGACCTGCAAGGAAGCTCTCTTTCCTCAGGAAGTAGTTGCTGAGCACCTACTGTAGCAGGACTGTTCTAGATGTTTGGGGTATATCACAGAACTAAACGGCATGCCTTGCTGGGGAGTGCCACCTCTGAGGTCACAGTTGGGAGGCCACAGGCTCTTGGTGATGACAACTTAGTCTCTTGGGCTAGGATCCCTGGGAAGACCCAGGATTAAGAAAAAAAAGAAAAAAGGAAAGCTTGCTTTCGCCGCCTGCTCTCCGCCTTTACCTCCTCTCACCCCTTGTCAGTCGCTTCCTTCTGTATCTTGCACATTTTCCCAAAACTGGCAGCTGAATTTGTGACTGGGGACAAATGCCTTTCTCTTTCCAGAGTTTGTTTCCCCATTTACAAGAAGAGGGGCTGGGACTCTAGAGCTCCAGTCCTCTTCCATCTCTGTAATTGAGTCTAATTAACTCAGCAGAAATAACACCACCCCATTTAGCCCAACTGTCTCCTCATCCTCCCCCTACATACGCAAATAAACACTTGGTGGTGTCTTAGAAATGAGCCAAGCGATGTTAGCATAACTTTGAAGCTATGCTTGTTAGCAGAACCCAGTACTACCTCAGTCTTTAGATGCCAATCTTTCAACGACATTCGAGAACCTTGCTTTCCTTGGGCCTGGCCAGGGATCCGTGGACAGTGATCGCTCTGGAGGCCAAGGGAATGACACTTGGGTATTGGATGTAAAACAAACTGAAAAAAAGAGTGCTCCCCCCCTACAGCCCCCATCACACTGTCCTTTATCACATCTGCTCGTGTGGCATTGAAATGCGAGTGAGAACCGTGTTCCTGGCACATGGTAGATGCTCAAGGATTATGTGATGAGTGAGTGAACAGACTCTAGTCTAGTCCTTCTTTGGTTCATGTAGTTCTACCCACCCTTTACCAGCCAGCTCTGCTTTGGGGGGAATACGTACCATTCTGGGTGGAGTCATCCACAAAAAAAGTTGACAAGAGGCTAAAGTCAACCACGTCTCTGTGCCAGATTGTTCCATGTTCTTCTTCCTTTCAGCTCAGTGTTCTTAGACTTACTGCTCTTCAACACCTGACAAAGCAGCAAAGACCTTTCTGATGTGCAGTCCTCTAAGGGAAACAGGTCTTCAGCAAGGACTCTGTAGGCCCAGGCACCCTGCAGTGGCAAGTGGGGTGTGGGGTTGCTTTGGAGAAACACAGGCCGAGCCTGCTACGCCTGACTTCCACCTGCCACCAGGACCAACATCGGAGCAAATTCTACTTGCCCTCTACCTGGCACTTCCAAGGGAGCCTTTCCGAAATGATCCTGCCTGGGAGAAGTATCTGATATATGAACCCAGGGAGCTGGCCTTAGTGAACACGAAGTGGTTACATTAAGGATTGGGGTTCTGTTTATTGACAGGGTCATGGCCTCTCATGGTTATGACCCCCGAGGGACCCCGGCATGGAAACGGGATTTGTAACGTAACACTAACAATAACACACTAGAGACAGCCGTGACAGGGCCTGTTTCTCCTACATGCTGCAGCTGGCTCCTCAGGATGAAGACAGAGCAGGGAGCAGGCAGGAGACAAAGGGGCAAGCATGGAGTCCGTGGGCCTGGAGGTCCCCAGCCAGGAGTCCAGTGGGGGCTTCTGCCGTCCCTGCTGTTGGAGAGTTGCCCCCTGCTCCTGACACCTGCTTCGCTCTAACCTGTCTGGAAAGTGTTGTTGGCTCTGGATGCCCACCCCCTCCCACCAGCTCCCAGCCTCAACCCAGGAACCCCCTCCACAGATCCCCCTCTCAGCAAGCAAACCTGCTCTCCATCCACCACACCTCCACTCCCTATCCCCTGTGAAGATTTTTTTTCCTCTCTCTTTCTCTCTCTCTCAGGGACTGTGGAGGTAAGAAGACAGAACATAGAAAGGAAGTGGAACCTGAAATCCCAGGGATTTTTTGGCTGTGCAGACAAAACTCCAATAGGACGTTCCCTGCAATTCCCGCTCTTGCCTCTTGGGGGCAGGGTTTGGGGGACTGCGGTGAACCAACTGAGGCAAAAGGGGTTCCTGAAATCACATCTCCTTTAGCTTTTCATCTTGGCTTCTTCTCTGGTCTGCATGAAAGGAGAAATCTGTGTGACCTCTGGAGCCAGACACAGGAGAATTTCCTGGTTGGCCAGTGAGTGGAGGGTTTAGAAGAATAGCCATCATTTCTGCTAGTTTTCCCATCAGTCAGTATGTCAGCCCTCGCCCGTCTAAAAAGCATGCAACGCCAGTGAGTGGAGATTCTAGGATAACCTGGCATTCATTCAGTGGTGGTTTCCAGAGGAAATAGTTAAGCACCTTTTTCTCCATCGTGCACTCTGGGAGTGTCAATTTCCTTGAACTGAGGCGTCGTGAACAAGAACAGTGTCGGCAGCAGCCCCCCAGTGGTCTCCACTGAGGCCCTCCCTTCCTGAAGTCCTCTAGTATCTCAAGTTTCCAACAAGTTTTCTTTTCTGATGCCAGCATTTAACCAAGCCTGGTGTCCCAGAGGTCCTCTTAGGGCAAGCCCTTCTTTGACCGCATGGTGTTGTCTGCTTGATGGAGAAGCCAAGGAACTCAATGATGTGCTTGAATATTAAAAACAAAACAGAACAAAACAAAACAAAAAAACAACAGCAACTCAGCCCTGAACTTATCCATACTCTTAGCTTCACACTCGCATAGTGAGGTTGCAATGGTCACTAGGAGCTGGGCACACCCAGGTTTCACAGACAAAAGGAGGGACCTTCAGAGATAGTTAATTTGCCACCTCATTGATTTTCCATATTCAATGATCAGAATTGAAACTGAATAAGGTTTCTCCTGGCCTTTTGGTTACTCTGTGGAGATTTGGACCATCTACTACATTTTGTGCCTTTGGATGGCTAAATTTCTAGATGAGGAAGAGGTGGCTGATAACTCAAGGGAACTTTTAAAAATTCTTCCAGAGAGACCACTCAGTGTGTGCACAAACTCACATCCACCTCATAATTCAATTGCCACCTCACTCGAGATCACTTCCTAGAGGTGTTTTCTGTCTGTGTTTGACCCATAAAAGTATCATCTTGGATCCTACTTTGTACTCTTATATCTCATCATTGTTCATTAGTTCATGGCCAGTTCTTCTTTCCCTCAAATAGTGGCATGCCCTCTGAGGGCTGAGGCTTTAGGAACGCTGACACCATTCTCAGCAGGTTGAGGCAGTCATGCTTCTGCTCAGCACATGAGTGTTGGCCACACAGGAGAATCATCACGGCTTGAAATTCAGTGTTTGCTCAGAGCCAGTGTTTCTCAGAAAGGCAGCCAAAGAAGAGAGGCCTAGATCATTTGCAAGTAATTTGGATATTATTTTCTTCATCTGTGCATGAAAAAGACATGCTTAATGTCTTATTTGGGTCCATTTTTGTCTCCTCTCTCTCAACTCTCTCTGTCTGTCCCCTTCCCTTTTCCCCCTCCGCCCCTCCCTTTTACAAAAGTAGAGGCAAAAGTTACCGGAAGTCTCAATTGTCAGACTTCAAAGTCTTAGCTAAACATTTGACATTTGACAGTGTGTCCCCCTCCCTTCCTCCTCACCCCCATCTCGCTCGCCTGGGCACAAGCCTCAGAGAGATAACCATATCAGGCAGAATAAATGAAGCTTGTTTCCTTCCAAATTTGCTTCCTCCCACACAGCATGGCTCTGGGCCCTGGGGTTGGCAGTGCACCTCACTCCAGACCTCTCTCTATTGACTTATGTGGAGGCAGTGGGAGAGAAATGGCAGAAAAACCCACATTCACCAGCCAGAAATCATGGACCTTCTGCATGGGGAAAATTGTAACAGAAACTCTCATCTCACATTCCCATTTTATGGATGAGGAAATGAAGCCCTGAAGGAGCTCAGTGAACTATCTGAAACCAGAGTTAGACACCCCAAAAACAGAGCAGGTGCTAGAAGCCAGAAGTCTCCCAATACCCAGTCTGGTATTCTTTCTGCCTCCACACAAAGTCTGAGACACTACCAATTTCAGCAATAACACTGAAAGTTCTGAGGGTGGACGTCTCCAGTATCCAAGTAGACTGAACTGTCCCATGAGCTCATTGTGGGTGATACAGAGAACTTCATCCTCTGGCAGCCTGCCCTGGAGGACACCTAGAGTAGCTGCTTCCTATGTGACTTGGGGTCTGTGTAAGAGGGAGGTGGCTGGGTTCTCTGTAGCCTGAGGGTGTGCGATAGATTCTCACGTGCACTGTGTGGTGTTACACAGGACGTGACTCCTGCAGCCTGCTCCCAGCCCACTGGACACTGGTTGGGTTTCATGCTGAAGCATCATGGTAGTCGCAGCCAGGAAAGGGAAGCTGGAGCCATTGGAAACAGGGCTGGGATCCTGAGAAGTCAGAGTACAGCTCCCTACTGGGAAGCGCAGAGGATTGCTTCAAATACCCTTCAGAGGGACCGAAATTCCACCACTGATGTTTTTTTACTTTAGGTCTATAGGGGATTTTAGAATGGAATCTATAGAAAAATAAAAATGACTCTAAAAATGGTAACTCCTCTCCTCACTAGGAATTGGAAGATTGAATAGAGATAAAAGTTGGAGGAGGAAAATGGAAAGAAGCCCCCAAACCTTGGCTGTCTCCATTCTCCTCCTTCTAGCATATTTGTGAACACACATACACACGCACATGTACGCACACACACACTTCCCCTTGTGCTATCTGGAAGACAAAGAGAGGTTGGCAAGTCCTTCTTCATCTGCCACCAACTGGCTGAAATAAATGTCTCATCCAGAGCTGCCTGCCCCCTGTCACCTTTGTGGGGGCATCAAGAGAACTAGCTCAGTGAGGATGTCCATAGCTTCTAGCCAACCTTCTGCTTTTATAAGGGTTCATGAATCTGGCCTGCCCCAGTCCTCTTGGGCACCTGTAGCCCTCACATGTAGACTAGTTTTGTGCTTTTAAAAAAGTATATTCTTGTCCCACACTCCCAGTCTCCAGGGACCCTCTAAGGCAGTAGAACCTCCCACTTGCTCACCACTCCGCCTCTGTGCTTCCCAGTCAGCAAGGGCAATTTTTCAGAAAACTATTTTTAGAAATAGTAACCTCAGAATAAACACAGCACACCAGATGCTGGTGTTTTTCTGGGGCAGCTGAGCTGAGGATCATTTGTTTAAAGAGAAAGGTGAAACAGCCAACCTTGCAAAGGCAGTGGATTGCAGATTGCTGGGTTTTACTCCCCCTAGTGGCGTGATTTTAGAAGACATGACTCCCCCTTGACTCAGACCGGTAAGTCTTCATTGTGGGCAGAATTTTTATGTGAGCTTGATTTTACCTCTACGTTTCTAGTTTGAAGAGCGAGGATGGATTGCACCTTAATCTGATGGGTACAAGATGTGCTAAGAATATTAGGGCGCTTTCTCTGCCTATTTTCCTATGTCTAGAAGGCTCGATTGTTAAAGACAACTTAATGTTGAAAATGAAGTTACAGTAAAACTGTTAGGTATTTTTGTTTAAACGAAACCTATTCCTTAAACAGAATATGCATATAATAGAGGGAACTGATAAGGCCAATTCCACAGCGTACACCTCTTTCCTAAGTAAGGGTCAGTGGTTCTGCTAGCTTCATAAAAGACAGGATGTAGAAGAACAAGTGAGATGGGGGTATTTATTAGCCCAATATTGTAAGAAAGCTCAACAAAACACTAACAAAAAAGCTCTCTGACCAGAAGGCTTGAAAGACCAGAAACACATTACCTAAAGTCATCAAGGTTTAATCATATTTCTCACAATAATTTTTTTTTCTTGGTTAAATTGGTATAGCCTGCAAACAGACAACAGAAGAATCTAAATGACTTTTGTAGATGTTCTCAATGCTCAGATATACAGCGCAGTGCTGTAAGAGTCTTCTGGCTGGGAGAAGGCTGTAAGTGGAAAGACCTTCACTGGCCTGAAGACCCTAATCCTCAGGTCAAAGATGGTCCCTCCGTGTGGGAAGAACAGATGGACAATTCTCTAGTTACATTATAAATGACCGGGTTTCTCCTACAACTTGGCTGTGGCTCACTATTATCTGGGTGACAGAGTAAAACCAGAATGACAGTGGCTGACAGGAGGGAAAACATATGCAGTAATTGATCAGTCAAATCATGCTCATATCTCAGCCCATTTTGAGTCACTTTTTGTAAATTATGGAGCTGTATTCATTCATGCAACAGAAAGCATTCCATTCACAAAGAGTTGAGCTGAGCTGACAATTGATTCATTATGCGTTCTTTGCTGAAAGGCAGACTGGTTTTCCAGAGTAACAGCCTCTTCTTTGACTGTCCGTCTCTCTCTATTCATATTCACCATCTTTGCATATTTTTACTCATAACTTATTTAACTGCTAACAACTACTGTTAGGGAGACCAGCAGATCCATCCCCCCATAGCCCGTGGGTTCCAAATCACACATTTGTCCTCTGAAATGGATAGTCACATAGAGCATGTTGGGGCTGATTCTTCTATACATGCTGCTGAGTTTCCCTTTGTTGCCACAGAGAAGAAGAGATACACTCCATCTGCCCTGGGAGTAAAATCATACCCAGTTGAGAACCACTGACCTAAGAAGAGGTGTTGAGATTGAGAAAGATTTCATTTTTTTCCTTTTTTTTTATCATTTGCTTCTCCCCCTACCATTTATATTTTTCAACAGTTAGTTCTAGAAGACCTATAGTATGAAGTAGGTTTTATGGTTTAGTAGCAAACAAAAATCAAATTCCTGTCCTCAAGTACCTTATATTCTAGTACATGTGTGAAAAGGAGACAGAGCATAAGCACAAAACAAATACACCTGAAGGTTCCTGAGAGTGATAAACATCATGATGAAAATAAAACAAGGTCATGAGGAAGAGAGTGATTAGGTCAGTCTTGACAAGGAAGCATGCGGCCCCTGAAAGCCCTGAATACTGGATCTAGTGTTTAGTTCCATCTTGAGTCTCAGCAGATGAGAGACACTGTCATGGTGGTAGTGGCATAAGGGAGTGCTGAACAGGAGACTGACACTGCCCAGGCCCTGTTGTGGAAGTTTCCTCTGACAGTGGTCTGTCCGTAGAATATTTGAAAAGGAGAAAAGCCATGGGAGCCAATAAATTGGTTAGGAGATTGTTGCAACTACCAGGAAAAAAAGATACTAAAAGTCTGAGGTAGGCGGTGGCAGTGGGAATGGAAAGGAGGGATTGCAAATGAGCAATTTAGAGCAGAATTTCTTTGATTTGGAGTTTAAAGATAAGTAAAAAAGTAAAACTTTGTAAGATTTTTCCACATATAGATGTTCAAACTAATTAAACACCATAACCCCCTTGACTCTATGACATAGGATCGTTTTAACACATGAAAAGTAGAGAGAACATAGTCTAGAACGAAGAGCAATCTTCTAGGTACATTTTAATTTTATTTTCCCCATTGCATCATAGACAGGTACCCACTATGTAGGTCGAATATGGTTCTAAGAACAGCATTTTGTAAATGTGGACTCCAGGCTTACCTGAGGATGTGATGGGCTATGAGACTAGAAGAAAAAAAGTGATGTAGAAGATCAGTCCAAAATTTTGTATGAACAAATATTTGAGGGAATCATTAATAAGATTTAGGTAGAAGAGGAGGCAGGTTTGAATCCATAAGTCTGGATTGAAAGCTGACCCTAAGATGGTGGGGGTGCCTCCTGATAAAAAGTTTGGTGACTAGTGGTAGACATAGTATCGAGGTTAAGGACCACAAATGTAAATTTTCGTAATCATTCAAATGAAAATAATCAAAGTCATTGGGACGGGCATAGTCTTTAAGGGAGAAAGGAAGAAAGAGAGGAGACTAAGCCCAGAATATTGGAGAAAATCACCAGGCGGAAGTTAGCCGCAACTCAAAGTATAGTGGAAGCCAAGGAGCTACGAAGATGAGTGAAGCAGAGTAGCCCAATGCCAAAGACTGAACTGGTTATAAGAAAGTTGGGGCCTAGATAGTAGACAACCATCTTTTTAAATGTAAAAGGAAGGGCTGAAGATATTTCATGTGCTAGTAAGATAAAGGGAAGTTTTTATTTTATTTTATTTTTTAGAATTGTGGTGATCTGGACACATTTATTTATTTATTTATTTAATATTTTATTTATTTATTTGACAGATAGATAGAGAGCACAAGTAAGCAGAGCAGCAGGCAGTGGGAGAGAGAGAGAAGCAGACTCTCTGCTAAGCAGGGAGCCCGATGTGGGACTTGATCCCAGGACTCTGGAATCATGACCTGAGCCAAAGGCAGCCGCTTAACCAACTGAGCCACTGAGGTGCCCCATGGACATATTTATAGGGAAGAGAAAATTCATGATACATGAGGAAAAAGTAATAAAAGGGCAATAAAATGCCAAGAGGATCTTGTGGCTTTATGGATGAATACATTTTGAAGGTAAAGGGGATCACCCTATGCCTTAGAGAAGAAGGTGGATCTCATGGATGAAGATGTTGAGGTATCAAAGCAACAAGAAGGGGACAGTCACAAGGGAAGAGAAAAGATGGGAAATGAAGCCCTCATACATGGTCTCAGCCATCTGCTTAAGATGCGAGGAAGGACTAGGGTTTCAAAGAATGAAAATGTTTTGTTATAGCCCTGTGGAAATTTAGTGAGGAGTTAACAAGTTAAACTGAAAAAAAAAAAAAAAATAAGCATAACCAAGAAGGGCTTGGGGACCAACTGGCTTTAAGTAGCTTGTGTTTATTATGGACCAAATTAGCACCATGTCGCAAATTTCTTAAGCTATGCTTGGCTGTTGGGGAAGAGAAAGCAAGAGTCAGGCATTAGCCCTAGAAGCAAGAAGAAAGGTCAAAAGAAATTGAGGTGCCCAGTGTTTTAGAGGCAGAGGCACTGACAGGGCCACATATGGCTGGAAATGGGTGGAACAATTAGGAGATTAAGGATATGTTGGGGGACAACAAGTCACAATAATGGAAGAGCATGTTCAAGGGTTTCAGCAAGGAGCCTTGTTTGTGACTTTCGTGTAGTTGGAAAGGAGGACGCCGAAGGTTAAGATTAATTCCACAAAAATGTTTTGCTCATCAGCTATGTATCTGATTGTTATAGTTAATAAGACGTTAGAGGTCTCTGCTTTCATTGATTTATATTCTAGTAGTGAGAACAGAGGGCAGGACAGGACAGAATTTTTTTTTTTTTTAAATGGGGAAAACATCAGCCAATGATGATAATTTAAATAGAGTCCCATGATTGCAAGTGGCTATGGTTGCCATACGCTGGGTAGGAAAGGAAGATCTCTGAGGAAAGACTAAACGGAGATCTGAATGATTAGATGGAGGTGGTCATGGGATGGCTTCACAAGACATGCTTATGTTTCTGGAGTGGGGAAACACAGGGGAGACAGGCACCAAGGATAATTCCTAAATATTTGAATCAAAATGACAAGTGACACTCTTTACTGAGATGAGGAAGACTACAGAGGAGTAGGTTGAGAAGGAGATGAGGATTGGCAGAAAATCGAGAATTCTCTTTGTCACATAAAGCTTAGCATGTCAGATGGGTCATCCTGAACACAAAGATGTTCTAAGCATGAAGAGATGAGGAGCAAAGGTCAGTAGGGGTTGTGAAGGTCAAAGAATATAAAGAGTAAAAACCTTGGGTTGTCAATATCATCCTTGCTCAATATCCTTGAGGTTGTTATGGATGACAACAGGATATCAGTTGGAAGAAAAAAAAAAAGTACTTGCAGGAAGAAGTGAAATTTCATGAAATAATGGCAAGTTTTCTTGATGACATCCTAGAGGCTAGTGGATGGTAAGGAAAAGTTTTCTATAGATAGATAAATAGATAATAAATAGATGATAGATATAATATGTGTTTGTGTATACATGTATATATTTATATGTAGAGCAGTTGAAAATAGTAGTTGATGGAAACTAAATAATTCAACTTGACAATAATTACAATAATATTTTAGCAGTTGAGCAAGGATGCTCATTAGCGGAGAATGCGTAAAAGAGTAAAGAATGTAGGCGGTGAGCAAACCTGTAATAGGTGACAGCATTATTGTCCCGTTAAATAAAGCAATCTACTGAGGCAGGTAAAGCTAGGATATATTAATAATCGTAGCAGTGGTAGGATCCATTAAAGGATCTAAGAAGATCCAATGTTGCAATTCTTACAAGTTCAACCTGCGATTTCCTCTCTTCTGCATCTACTTGTGTGTGTGAGTTTGTGTGTGTGTGTGTGTGTGTGTGTGTTCTCAGCACAGTTTTTGGCTACTATTTCTCTAAGTAAACATGTGATTCTAATGAAATTTGCTGAATTTCAAGCAGCCACACGTGTAGGAAAGCTGCCCAAGTTGGATATTTGTGGAATGCTGATTTTCCATACGTATCAACATTTAGTAATTATCATCAGAACTATTCATGCACATTTAAAAGTGGAAATAAAATTAAGAAAGTCAACAGGGACCTCAGATGACCTATTGGGTAACCCTTAAAGGTAATCAGTCCTTTCAATGAATGCATAGCCATTGAGCCTTGTGTGACTAACCAGTCTTCTTAGCTCACTTCTGGAAATATTCTTAACAGAAACATCTGATGTTTCTCCTTTAAAACCCCACACATGGGGCAGGATAGCACTTTTCTAACTAGCGAACTGCAAACAAATCATAAGTTGCTTCAAAATTGACACTAGTCTGTATTTGTAACATTTTATAATTTTCTAAGTTTCCCAAGACCTATTTCTTCATATTTTAAAAAATCTTTTTCAAAGGATTAGCATATAGGTTTTAAATAACACCCACTGACAAAGTATATTAGTTATTGATTGCCAGCTGTGAAAGAACAAATAGTTATTTTTGGTGGATTTCTGTGAATCAGGAATCTGGAAGAGGCTTAGCCACACGGTTATGAAAAAGGGTCTATCTTAAGGCTAGAACCAAAATGTTGGCAAGGGCTGAAGGCATCTCAAGGGTCAGCTTAGGATGAACCCACTTCTTAGATCACACACATGGGTGTTGGCAGCCCTCAATTCCCCGTCATGTAGGTCTCTCTGCAGAGCTGACTCCACAGAACCTAACATGGGAGCTAGCTTCTCCCAAGGTGAAGCAATCCAAGAGAGATGGGAGAGAGAACCTAAGATAGAAACTAATCTTCAAAGTGACATCCCATCCCTGCTACAATATTCTATTCATTAAAAACAAATTAATGACTCTACCTAATTCTGAAGGGAAAGAGAATAGGTAAGAGTGTGAATATAAAAAAAAAGGCCATTGGGGACAATCTTACAGACTGCCAACCATTCTCGGTGAATCATATTAGCCTTCTGTTTTAGATGGCGAGACTAAAATTCAGTGATCATTTTAATTTGTCCAAATCCTTGTTTCTCACAAAGGGAGCAAAAATGAATGTAAAATTTGCAAAACACATCTGATAAAGGACTGTTATCTAAAATATGTATTTTTTAAAAAACCCTTAAAACTCAACAGTAAGAAAACAACCCAACTAAAAATTAGGCCAAAGACTTTAATCAAAAAAGATATACAGATGACAAACATATGGAGAAAAGATCCACATCAGTGTAATCGGGGAAAAATACATAAAAACTACAAGGAGATGCCACTACACACCTGTTAGAAAGGCCGAAGTCCTTGGGGCACCTTGGTGGCACAGTGAGTTAAATGTTCAACTCTTGGTTTCAACACCTGTTCCTTGGTATTTCCCCAAAGAAGTTGAAAACTGATATCCACCAAAAACCTGCCCAGGGGTGTTTACAGTGGCTTTATTCACAATTGCCAAAACTTGAAAGCAACCAAGATGTCCTCCAGTGGGTGAATAAATTGGCATATCTAGGCTATGGAACATTATACAGCAATAGAAAGAAATGAGTTATCAAACCATGAAAAGACGTGGAAGAACCTTAAATGGATATTACGAAGTGGAAGTGGAACCTTAAATGTATATTACTAAGTGGAAGAGTTTTGAAAAGATTACGTAGGGGATGCTTCCAACTGTATGGCATTATAAAGAAGGCAAAACTTTGGGAAGAGTATAAAGAGTATAGGGTCTGGAAGGAAGGGCAGAATGAATAGATGGGGCATAGAGGGTTTTTAGAGCAGTGAGAATATTCTTTGTGACACCATAATGTTGGGTGCATGTCATTATATATTTGCCCAGACCCACAGAATGTACGCTGAAAGCGAGTCCTGACATAAACTATGAACTTTGGGTGCTAATAATGAGTCAGTTCTAAGAAGTGCACTACTCCAGTGGGGGATGTGGATAATAAGGGAGGTTCTGCATATATAGGGGCAGCAAATAAGAGGAACATTTCTGTACCTTCCTCTTAATTTTTCTGTGAAGCTAAAGCAGCTCTAAAAAATAAAGTCTTTAAAAATATACCCAAAAGAAAAGAAAAGAAAAAAAAAAGAATGCAGATGCCGATTAAACTGATTCCAAAACTTCATGTATTTCCCAGCACATCAAGCTGCAATATAAGAGCATTATATTGATAGTCACATGTAAAACTGTATTTAAACTGTTAAAATAACTCAATATGGTTATGGAAATGGCTTACAAGTCTGCCTCTCTAGAGCTTTATTTATCCAAAAACATTTGGCAATGACCCACTCTAAATCACACACTTTTATGACTACCATCAATCAAAAGTGATAAAACAAGGTCTCTGTCATTGAGGTTTTTAAAAAAGATGTTATTTATTTATTTATTTATTTGAGAAGGAAAGTGTGTGTGCGTGAGCAGAGGGAGGGATAAAAGGAGAGAGAGAAGGAGAAAATCTCAAGCAGATTCCTCAATGAGCACTGAGCCTCACGACCCTGAGATCATGACCCTGAAATCATAACCTAAGCTGAAATCAACAGTTAGATGCTTAACCGACTGAGCCACCCAGGTACCCCCACTGAGTAGTTTATAATTCAACAGAGAAAAAACAAACCAATGACCAGATGATAACAATACAAACTGATATATAGAACACACAACTATGGAACCCAGAAAAGAGATGCACATGGATATGATATTTGAAATGCAGGACGGCCTTAATAAACAAATAAGAACCAAGGAGGAAGGGCAGAGATAACTGATATTCCGAGACAAAAGCATGTTGAAAAATATATTCTCAAGATAGCTTCATGGCTTAGAAGTGTGTATTCTTTTTATGATCACTCCTTATTAGCTTTGTAACCTTGGGAAATTTTGAATTTTGGACTTGATAGCCTCATCTTTAAAATAGAATGTAAGAACAAAGCCTGCCTCATGTTATTAGTGTAAAGATAAATGAGAGTATGAAGAGCTTAGAACAGTGTCTAGATCTGAAAGGGTATGACTTTTTGGCACAAGAATTTGGGAAACATGTTATTGAAATTGATCTCTATTTGTGGAATTTCAAGTAAAAATCAGGACTTTTGTTAAAGATTTTAGAATCAATAGATGTAGGAATCCCTCTGACCCTGTTCTAAAGCTATAGGAATTTTAGATCTATTCTTAAACTTGTACATATATAACATACCCAGACCAGAAATGGCAGAAATGGCAGTTTTTGTGTCAGAAATGAAGAACAAATCCACTCTGATAGTGACAACAGAAAGCGGGTGCTACACAGCCAATGAGAGAAACCAGAGTAATTGCAAGCTATTAAGGACTAGAGATGAAACGCCTGTGTGGAATGAGAGCTGAAGGGTGTGAGGGTCGGGGAAAGGGAGAGCTGTTGGTCAAAGGATACAAACTTCCAATTAGATAAACAAATTCTGGGAACTCTAATGTATAGCCCGAGTACTATGTTAACAGAAATGTGTTATATGTACCTGAAAGTTGTCAAGAGAGTATAGATCTTAGATGTTCTCACACACACACACAAACACACACACACAATGGTGATTATATAAGGTGGGGGGTGTGTTGACTAACCTTATTGTGGTAATCATTTCACAATAATACACATATCAAATCACTACATTAAACAACTTAAATGTATACAATGTATACAACGTATACATTGACATACATTGATATAATTGACATATATATTTCAATAAAACTGAAGGAAAACTATCCCATAAAGATATGTGAATCTGTACACCTCCACAGAAGAAACTTACGTACAAATTGTTAACACATACAAAGAAATCTAACTGAGTTCACTCTTGTTATTCACCATAGTTACATATTATCAAGTCACCAAAAACACTGAATTAGTGAATACTGAATCATTGCCTTGAGGGGAAATGAAGGGGTTCCTGTAAACCTCTGGTCACAACTTTTATGCCAATTGATCAAGTCATAACTTAGTTTTATGTATGTGTCTGTTTAAAGAAAATTTATTTAATATATTTTGTTGGTTCTTTAAAATTGAGCTCATAGCCAACAGCACTTTAACTCATACCTGATGAAGTTTGTCCTGACACATGTATTTCTCCTAAGGCACGTCATTGCCTTCTTGCACTTAGGAGCACTAGACAGTACTTCAGCACACACTCGGGACTTTTTTAAACAGAGAAATCACGACCAAGAAGCACACACACGCGCCAAAAGGCAAAAAAATCTGGCAGTAAAATTCCCATGAAAAGGACACATTTGTAATATGAGAGCCAAAACAGGAAGATAGAGCATCACTTTGTTCAACCTCAGCTGGGAACATCATGTGCATATCTGCAAATGATTGCAAAACTACTTCAGGATTGACCTGGAGGTTGTAAATAAATTTTAGCAAATAATTGAATTCACAAATACAAGCTCTGTAATTAATGAGGACTGACTCTATTTAAAAGTACAGTCTACTGATCTAATAAACAGAATCATTTATGTTCAAATACATAGAAATATGAGATTTAACAATACGTTTAAAAAATACTAGAAGAAATATAATTCACAAGGTAAGTACATGATTAAAAAAATGAATAAACTGATACAGAGAAGAACCATGAAAGATGTTAAAGTTGAAAAAGACTTACTGAAAATAAAAAGTCAATAGAAGGGTTGGAAAAATAGAGAAAAATAATTATGAATAGCAAAAACAAAGGAGAGTTAAAACTAGATTTTAGGAAAATATTCAAATACACATGGGAAAAAGATACTAAAAATTAAGTTAAAGTGAAGAAATATATAATATGTAAAATCTTGCATTATTTCAAAGAAGTTTGAGAAAGAGAATATAGAGATTGGGGGAGAAGTAAAAGATAATTGAATTGAATTAAAAGGTAATTGATGAGAATTTTCCAGAATTGAAGAAAGTGATGAGTACTAATGTCACATATAAGACACATAAATATAGAGCCAATTTAAAAACATCCACCACACACACTGTAATCAAACAGGAGAATATCAAGTATAAAGCAAATATTAAAAGTTACCTATGGTAAAGAATAAAGAGTGCCCAAACAGGAAAAACACAAAACTTTTCATCAAAATCTTTGGATAACAGAAGAAAATAAAATCACATATTTGAGATGTAAATAGCTTTGAACTAAATACAATTCTATACCTAGCTAATCTAGCCTTCAACATATGGTATAATGGTGAGCATACCTGCCTTCTAAGATTGAGGAAATAATAAACACATTTTTTAGATATCTAAGGGCTCACAATGCTTCGAAGAAAGAACTGTTAAAAGTCATAGTTTAGCCAGAAGGAAATAAATCAAGAAGAGGAAAAAATAAACTGCACAGTCTATGTAGAACAATGGTAATAGAACCACGGTAAACAAAAATATTGGCAAAACCTATTGATGAGTTCAAAATAGCACTGACTCTAAAAAATAATGGTTTGTGTTTAAAATCAGGAAAAAAAATCAAAATATTAGATGAACATGGCTTACCAGATGCAAAGAGAGGAAAGTTACTATACACTAAGGTCATTACCTTTCTCATGGGGTAGGCAGCAATTTATTTTTTTTAGAAAAATGTAACTTCAAATTGTTAAATTTTTAAATGTAAACTCTGGCAGAATAGAAACGGAGCACACATCTTCCAAATCAGCAGAAGGAAAAAAAGAACGAAAATTCCATTGAACTGGAGTTCTAGTCCAGTCAAGATGTACTATAATCTCATAATCTGAGAAGGGTCCTGTGCTGTTAATATTTACTAATGATAGATAAAATTAAAATAACAAAAAAGAAGGGAAAGATATGAAACATTTTTAAACAGGGCCTAGAAATTAATAACCTAAATCAATAAGCAGTGAGTGGGGCTTAAGTCTTGGGGCTGTTCTGCCTGATAACACGGGATGGGATAAGAAACATTTTTCATCATCTCACTGCGCTCATTTGACATACTGAACATTAAAACTGCTCCATACGTTGGGTGTGCCAGAGCCTTGTTTAAAATTCGACTTGAGAGGCTTGAGCCAAGCTCATGAAAGAATGAATAAAAGTAGCTTCATTTGCTGTTTTTGATTTAAGTATAAGGATGGGTATAGCAGTCCATATCCTTGAACCAGGCACAGAGCCAAGTTGCTCCTTGCCTCACGGACTAGGTTAAAAATGTCATCAGTATCATAGTGGAACAGAGTGCAGGAACTGATGATCTAAGATCTAACGCTTCAGAAGGGTTCGAAGGGGCTTCATGGACTGAAACCCCAAACTGCTAGACAATAAGAATGTGATGGATGAAGGAAAATATAAAGCACATTAGTTTTTTTTATTTTCAGGGGAGAATAAGAATACGCATACCGGAAGATAATACAGTGCTAGAAAAGGATGTATGGCTGAATACATCCTTTTTACCCACTTCTGGGTAAAATGGAGTGATTTATGGCAAATCAATGTTTCCAATAAACTACAACTAGCAAAGCCAAATTTAAAAAAAAATTGCTTCAAGTCATCAGGACACTGTAGATATAAGCAAAGCTGAGAGGGAAGAACATTCTAGAGAAGAGAGAAATGTATGAAAGTGACTGTTTTGTTCTGGGAGATCTTTCCTGCTTCTGATACAGATGAACTCATTGTTATCTGAAATTCAGATTTAACTGGGTGTCCCGTTAAACCCTCACAGAGAGGTATTGCTGGGGACAGAGTAATCATCAGAGCTTTTGGCTGGAGTAAAAAAATGGAGATCTATTTTGATTTTTTTTTTAAGATTTTATTTTTTTATTTGCCAGAGAGAGAGAGTGAGAGCGAGAGAGCATGAGAGCACAAGTAGGGGGAGAAGCAGGCTCCTCACTCAGCAAGGAGCTCAATACAGAACTGGATTCTAGGATTTGGGGATCATGACCTGAGCCGAAGGTAGACTCTTAACCAACTTAGCCCACCCAGGTGCCCCCAAATAGAACACTTAACCCACCCAGTTCACTCCTTGGTGTATTTGCCGAATTCTAACTCTGCATGGGGAAGGGGCTGAAGAGCTAAGACAGCACTTTCTAAAAGAAGAGAATTTTCCACCTTTACTGTAGAAGACACAAAGACCGAGGGAAGAGACACGGTCGAAACACTAGCTCTCGGCTGAACCCTGATGGGTTACACAGCAGGAGAAGGGATAAATGGAACTACACTGAGCTTTACCAAATTTAACAAGTCTGAAATCACTCAATCCCCAGCTGAGCTGATCAACTCTCCTCGTAATATATTTGCCTAGCATTCACAGAAAGGTGAAGGTGATTTGTATGGACTCTATCTGGCTGTCAGAAAAAAAAAAATACACTCTTGGAAGGAGATAAGACTATTCAGACTAGTAGAAACAGACCCAAAGTGATTCAGATTAGAGTCACCTGGCCAGGGCCATAAAATAACTAAGATTAATACCTTAAAGAATATGGAAGATAAATAGAGCATTTCAGCAGAGAATTTACTTGAATCTATGAGTAAGAATTGGATGAAAAGTCTAGAACTGAAATATATAATAAATGAAATTAATAATTCAGTAAATGGGTTTAATAGAAAATTAGACAGTAAAGCAGAGGATCTGGGAACTGGAACACAGAGCAGTAGAAAGCAAAGTTTGAATGCCAGCTAGAAGATAGGATCAGAAATACAGAAAAGAACACAATAGATATGTGGGGTATAATAAGAAGGGCTGGGATACCCACAATCAGAATCCCAGGGGAACAGGAAGGGAGAATATGAGACAGAAGTATATTTAAAGAAACCTTGTCAGAGAAGTTCAGAAACTAACAAAACACATCACAGCACAGATTCAAAAAAAATTAGCAAACTCTATTCATGATATTTTATTAATATTTTATGAGTGAATATTTTATGAATATGAATTCTCTGCTTGGCAAAAATATACTTTAAAAGTGAAGGTGAATAAAATCATTTTTAGCCAACCAAATAAACTAAAAAGTTTCTTTTTAGGGCACCTGGGTGGCTCAATGGGTTAAGCCACTGCCCTTTGGCTCAGCTCATGATCTCAGGGTCCTGGGATGCGGTCCCAGGTCGGGCCCTCTGTTCTGCGGGGAGCCTGCTTCCCTATCTCTCTCTCTGCCTGCCTCTCTGCCTACCTGTGATCTCTCTCTGTCAAATAGATAAATAAAATCTTTTTAAAAAAAGTTTCTTTTTAGACAAATATTCAAGTGTTCCACCTTGAAGCAGAAGTCGCAACATACAAATCTAAAAAGAATATGCAGTTGAAAACAATGGAGTCTTAGAAATAAGTCTATGGATAAATGGGTAGGAAGGTCTTAATAGCATTCTGGCCCTAATTAAGATCCAAGAACTTCAGTATAATCCAGGAGATGAGAGGAAAACCCAAGAAGGGTGGAGTTTGATTTTTCACCCACCAAGAGAGAAAGAGCTTCACAGTTAACATAGTAAAATTTATATAAAATAGGTTCTTTCCCTCTAAATGGTTTCAAAGGTTTTTATCATATTGGATATCATAATATGTTCATTAATTTGTTCTTGGTTGACTGATGTTAGATTTGAACAAAAAACATTGTATTTATTTTTCACCAAAAGAACTCTATTGTAGGCCACAAAACATTTAACAAAGAGAACCTTCAAAGCCCAAATCTCTTCTTCCTGAAGCCAAGACTTCTGGCATTATGTTCTTTTAAAGTTATTTCTTTACTAAAAATAAGTGATTTGTCTCTAATAAACCCATTTTTCCAGGTTATCATAGGCCTTTTAAATCCTAAGTACATGTCATTGCTATATTAGTCCTAGGAATTCTGAGTGCTGTGCTAGGATCACATAACATACCTGTTATGTTTTCTGTGTCAGTGGTAACATTGTTGGAGAGTACAAGGTCATGAACAAAGCTCTCTGACAAAAGCATGTATCATGCAAAAACACTTATTATGTATGTGATCTAGCCCTGTTTCATCAAAAATCTTCCCTGAGAAGAAAGTCAGCTCTACCTGAAAAGGGCTTTTCCATATCTGAATTTAATTCCCTTAGAGTTGTTTCGTCTGTAACACTCTGCTATCTTAAAACTTTTGATTTTTTAAAATTTAACTTTTTTCCCATAATGGACATGCTGGGCACGATGGTTTGGTGTTATCTTCTATATTCTTACTAAGTGTGGAACTGCCATGTATGTATTTTTTTATCTCCTTAGTTTGGCAACATTTTTAAATGCTAGTGAAATCAAATGCGTGTGAAGATACAGAGAAAAGGCAAGTCAATATATATATAGATTAGAGCACAAACTGATAAAACATTTTAGGTATGCAACTTGGATTATCTTTCAAAATTTAAAATGTATTTACTCTTTACCCAATAACTCCATTTCAAGGACTTTATCCCATAGCAATATTTTACATGTGTACACAAAGAGTTACATAAAGGATGGGGCACCTCAGGGGCTGAGTCTGTTAAGCCTCTGCTTCCGCTCAAGGTATAATCTCAGGTTCCTGGGACCCAGCCTACTCTGGAGGTTCCTGCTCAGCGGGAATCTGCTTGTCCTTCTCCCTCTGCCTCTCCCCCCTGCTCGTGTTCTCTTTCTTTCAATTAATAAATAAAATCTTAAAAAAGAAAGAGTTACATAAAGTATTTTCAGAACCAAATTAGAATGCAACCTTGAATTAAGGACGCTTAGACAACTTGCAGAACTTTCATACCGTGGGCGTGCACTGTGATCACTGAAAAGGCTGAGATGGATAAAAAGAGACTGAAGACATAATCAAATGAACAGATCAAGTCTTAAAAAAATGTTTATAATTTCATTTATGTAAATATAAAATTTTGACATATAAGTGTACATTTAGAGAGTATTCAAAGTGTTAGAATGTTAGAAATATAGTTCTGAAATCACTAAAATACCTGAAACTAATGTAATATTGTGTGTCAGTTATGCTCAAATCAAATAAACATAAATGTTTATTAAAAAAAAGAAATAATCACACACAATTATCAGTGATGTTTGCCTATCAGGATTATACTGGTTTAGAGAAAACTTTCGTGTTTTATTCTGTACTCATATCTTGAAACTTTGACAATAAGAGTTTCTTTCTTTTTTTTCTTTGAAAGATTTTATTTATTTATTTAACAGAGAGAGATCACAAGTAGGCAGAGAGGCAGGCAGAGAGAGAGGGGGAAAGAGGCTCCCTGGTGAGCAGATAGCCTGATGTGGGACTCAATCCCAGGACCCTGAGATCATGACTTGAGCTGAAGGCAGCGGCTTAACTGATTGAACCACCCAGGTGCCCGACAGTAAGAGTTCCTTATTTAACAACCGGGTAATGTTTTATATATGAAAAGATAGAAAAATAAGCAAAATAGCCTTATATGACAATTTTTCAAGAAAAAAATTAATTTTAGAAATAATTGAAGAATTCCAAAGATACAAACCCATTTAATTGCTTAGCAGTTAAAACCTATGAGAATAGCTCAAAGGAGAAGTAAAAACTGTAATATTTGCAACAAATATGAAAAATCATTATAAGGTAATATATTGTAAAATATAAAACACAATCTGGAAAAGAACCTCTAAGGCTCCCATTAATGCACAAAATTTATAAAGGAATAGTAAAGAAGTTTAAAATTAGACAACCTTAGCCTCCATAAAACTAAGTATATACACATAACACCTCTGAATTCTATTGTATACCTATTAAAATTTCCATGAAATTAAATTAGAGCCATAATTCACAGGGTTGTCAAGATGAAAATAAAATAGTGCTGATGTCAAAATAAATTGTTATCATTTCACAATGCAATTTTGTAGCCTCTGTCTAGGTCCACACAGTGTTTATAATTTTCGATGTCCTCAGCCTATTTTTGGGAATGTATTCAAATAAAATTTTTCCAAGAAATAAAAAGAAAAATGATATACTGTATATGTTCATTTCAGAATGCTTTTTAGCCAAAAAAGTTCAATAATAAATAAATTACTACAAAAGTTAGCACACATCTATATGACAGGATATTATATTCATTTAAAATTATGTCTTTGGGAGCGCTTGGGTGGCTCAGTTGTTAAGTTCTGCCTTCGACTCAGGTCATGATCCCAGGGCCAGGGATCGAGCCCCACATCAGGCTCCCTGCTGGGTGGGAAGCCTGCTTCTCCCTCTCCTACTCCCCATGCTTGTGTCCCCTCTCTCACTGTGTTTCTTTCTGTCAAATAAAAAAAAAAAAATTAAATTAAAAAAATGTGAAATCTAAAAAGTTTTAAAAACATAACATTAATATACCAAAAAGTTATAGAATGGCATTTAAAAATGTAGACCACTACCTGCAAATACAAAACAAAAAACTCCCCAAAAATCATACATTTGTGTCAATAAGAACTGGGAAGAAATGAACAAAAACGAAAGTACTGAATTAGTTAGGATGATAGGCTTATTTGCAGTGTGGTATTTTCTCTTTTAAAGTGACTTTAACAGTCTTGTTAATTTGGGCCATTCTAACCGATGTAAGGTGGTATCTGAATGCGGTTTGATTTGAATGTCCCTGATGGCTAGTGATGATGAACATTTTTTTCATGTGTCTGTTAGCCATTTGTATGTCTTCATTGGAGAAGTGTCTGTGCATGTCTTGTGCCCATTTTTTGACATGATTATCTGTTTTGCATATGTTGAGTTTGAGGAGTTCTTAATAGATTCTGGATATCAGCCTTGTAAACAACATGTATTGGAGAGGATGTGGAGAAAGGGGAACCCTCTTCCACTGTTGGTGGGAATGCAAGTTGGTGCAGCCACTTTAGAAAACAGTGTGGAGATTCCTTAAGAAGTTAAAAATAGAGCTTCCCTATGACCCTGCAATTGCACTACTAGGTATTTACCCCAAAGATACAGATGTGGTGAAAAGAAGGGCCATCTGTACCCCAATGTTCATAGCAGCAATGGCCACAGTCGCCAAACTGTGGAAAGAACTAAGATGCCCTTCAACGAATGAATAGATAAGGAAGATGTGGTCCGTATACACTATGGAGTATTATTCCTCCATCAAAAAGGATGAATACCCAACTTTTCTATCAACATGAATGGGATTGGAAGGGATTATGCTGAGTGAAATAACTCAAGCAGAGAGAGTCAATTATCATATGGTTTCACTTATTTGTGGAGCATAAGAAATAACACAGAGGACATGAGGAGATGGAGAGGAGAAGGGAGTTGGGGGAAATTGGAGGAGGAGACAAACATGAGAGACTATAGACTCTGAAAAACAATCTGAGGGTTTTGGAGGGGTGGGGGATGGGAGGTTGGGTGAGCCTGATGGTGGGTATTATGGAGGGCACGTATTGCATGGAACACTGGGTGTGGTACATAAAAAATGAATTCTGGTACACTGAAAAGAAATTAAATTAATTAATTAATTAAATAAAATAAAAAAGTGCCTTTAACACCATAGATATTTACAATCACAATAGAGTAACAGAAATTCATGTGTAGCTTTTGTGCTATGAGACTGATGTTAAGTCCATTGTTGAAGAATCCCAGGTTTTTTTTTCCTTTTGAAAATAAAGTGTATCTGTATACTTAAACTTTAATGAACCTAATAATTTTCTGTCACTTTTACAAGATTATCAATTCCATTAGAGACCATCACTGCTCCAAATTCTTTCTATTCCCTGAGAAGAAATTATTCTAGACATTAATCTACTAAAAACGGCTAAATGCTCCTTAGTTCTTTTCTCTCTAATTTAAATTTCTTATCATGATTTTCTAAGTATCTTTTTTCAGCTTAAGCACAATTCTTCTAGAAGCAAAATGCTCTTTATATAGTTTTGCCTTTTTTCTTCCTTATGATAACATTACAGTGTGACTCCCAACTACCTTCCACATTCATCTTCCTGTTCCAAATATAGCTTGAAAAGCATGTTTTGTTTTCTTGGGCCTTAACCTTCCTGATTCTATTGTTAGCAGTTTCTGACATGCTGCCTTCCATGATTCTGCAGCCCTCCGTGCAGTTCATTGTTGGTGTGCAGACTTTTTAAAAAAATAAATTTCTTATAAAGAGATTTGCATAGGTACACTGAATTTATTAGTAGCTCTCCTCCCTAATTATCCTTAGATCATTTCACTATAGGAGTTTTCTAACATTCTTTGACATTAAAATTGTATTAAAACAATTTCAGGAATTCCTATCAAATCTGATTTTGGAAGTTTCTGGAATGGGATCCAGTAGGGAAAGTGGAGAAGAAAGGGTTATCGCAAAGAAAATGAAGCAGAAAGTAACAATAGCCCAATGTAATGATCTTTTCAACTCCTTTCTAGTGAACATTGGAAAACAAATATAAGTCTAAAGAACATTTGAGTGAATTGTTCCAGAAACAGACTTATGTCCAGATTTGAAAAGGGATACATGTTGTACATGGGAGAGAAGTCAAACAGCTCTCTTCCCTAGTAGAGAACTAAACCAATCTCAGCTTAGAAGAAATAACAGAAATAATGAATTGCTAAGCAACAGAGATCCTGTTTACATGCAAATATTGGTAGTAATAACAACAAAAAACAGTGCAAAAATAACACAGGAAATATGATCTGAAAGCAAAATTGCCTACAATAAAATATTTGGGTTTTGTTATGGAATTATTTGGTTTTCCACAAGTCAACAGCTATTTATGTTGACACCATGTGAATTAATCTGCCTCAAAGCTAAGCTGACATTTAGTAACCTGCCATCTGTCTAGGAAGGCAGTTTATTCTGACAAAGACAAAGGGCAAAAAAGGTGTTTTTGTATCAGCTTATCTTTTCAAAGGAACTTAACCAGAAGGCCAGCTTTGTGGTGCTTCAGACCTTTTTTTATTATCTTTCAAAATCTAAGGAACGTTGAAACATTAAATATTTCCACTGAGGATGTTGACTCTGTATATTTCCTTATCATTTTTAGCTAGGGTGGACTTTTTATCTTCGTGGAATGCATGGATATTGCCATTTATCCTAAAATAAATTTTACATATCAGTTTCAGAATAGACCTACTCTCTTAAGTTAAGAAAACTGTATAAGACTCTCATGTTTAGGATGTTTCTACTACTGATAAAACATTTGGGATGCCTGAGTGGTTCAGTTAAGCATCCAACTCTTGATTTCAGCTAAGGTCATGTCCCAGGGTCATGAGATCAAGCACTGTGTTGGGCTCCACACTGGGCATGGAGCGGACTCAGGGTTCACTTTCTTCCTCTCCCTCTGCCCCTTACTCCTGCTCTCAGTCAGTCACTCTCTTAAAAAACAAACAAACAAAAAAGCATTAGAGGCATCTTTATGAATCATAATACTCATGTACCCACATAAAACCTTGAAGGTAGCTGGTCCTGACTCAAATAACACCTGCATTTTTCAATCTTTAACAGTATTTCTGTTCTCCACCCCTCCCACCATAAGAACAACTTCTTGAAGGAAAAGAAGAAAAGCTTTTGAAAATCAATTTTTATCCATTATATTGCCATGTTTACAAATTATTGGTATATAATAAATATTTATTAACCAAATCCAAAGTTCACTGACTAACCTCCTAGTGCACTAAATACACTATGTCTCATTCACAGACTAAGTCATATACTTAGTAACTGATTACCACCTACTATGTGCCAGGCAATGTGTTCTTAACCTAAGAACAGTACAAATTTTTAAAAATTTTTTTATTTTTTTGGAGAGGACAGAAAATTAAACAATAATTATCTGAGAATGAGTATTTATGACAAGGTACTCTGGAAGCATACAACAGACATCTCAGGGAGAAAGAAGTATGTAGACCAAGATCTCAAGAATAAGTAGGAGTTATTCAGGTGAAAAGGATGGAACATATGCAGGAGGAGTGGCAAAAACACTAGAGATAAATTTAAATGGTGTGTGTGAAGTCCAAAGAACAAGAGAGCATGACATTCTTGAGAAATGGAGGCAAGTTAAGCATGGCTAAAGCTTAGAAGAGTGGGTGAAAGAGAGGGGCAGACCAGGTTAATGACTGCTATGTAAGTCATTTTCCTTTTGAAAACAATAGACACTTCTCTATGTGCTAACTATGTTTAATTTTTTTTCTTTTCCAAAGATTTTATTTATTTATCAGAGAGAGAGAGGGGGAGAGAGCGAGTACAGGTAGACAGAATGGCAGGCAGAGGCAGAGGGAGAAGCAGGCTCCCTGCTGAGCAAGGAGCCGGATGTGGGACTTGATCCCAGGACGCTGGGATCATGACCTGAGCCGAAGGCAGCTGCTTAACCAACTGAGCCACCCAGGCGTCCCTAATTTTTAAAAACAAAATAAAATGTATTCATTCACAAATCCAGAGAGAACAGTTATGTTCTCTCTGACTGTTCTTAAGACTTTATTAAGTCTTTAGAATGAATAGGGTGACCTAATTAATGACTTTTAGTCTATTATTACTGTCTATTTAACAACTGTCTGCTTATTAAGACTTTATTGTCTTAAGAGCAGTTTTAGGGTCACACTGAAACCGAGAAGAAGGTACAGAGAGTTTCCACATACTCCTTACCCCAACTCGTGAACAACCTTTCCCATTACCAACATCCCACTCCAGGTGATACATTATTTACAATTGATTAGCCTACATTGATTGGTACATCATAATCACCCTAACCCCACAGTTTACATCATAGTTTATTCCTGGTGTTAGATATCCTGTAGGTTTGGATAAAGGTATAATGACACCTGGTATCATATAGGAGATTTTCGTGCCCCTAAAAATTCTCTGTGATCTACATATTCATACCTCTCCACCACTTCAACCTTTAACAACTGCTGATCCTTTTACTCTCTCCATAGTTTTGCCTTTCCAAGAATATCATATAGTTCACAGCCTTCTCAGATGAACTTTCCTCACTTAAAAAATAAGCATTTAAGTTTCCTCCATGTCTCTTCATGGCTTGATAGCTCATTTCATCTTAGCTCTGAATAGAATATTATCTGCATGTACCAGAACTTACCTATATACTTACCTACTCAAGGACATCCAAGTTCTGACAATTAGGAATAAAGCTGCTATAAATATCTGTGTGTAGGTTTTTTCGTTTTTTGTTGTGACATAAGTTTTCAACACTTTTGGGTAAATATCAAGAAGTGCAATTGCTGGGTCATAGGATAAGAATACGTTTAATTTTGTTGCAAACTTCAAAATGTCCTCTGAAGTATCTGTCCCACTTTCCATTTTCACCATCAATGAATGAGAATTCCTACTGCTCTATTTACTTGACAACATTTAATGTCAAATTTCTGAAATTTTGCTCATTCTAATAGGTGTGTGGTAGTATCTAATTGTTGTTTTAATTTGTATTTCTCTGATGACATATATTTACATCTTTTCATATGCTCATTTTCCATTTGCATATTTTCTTTTTTGAGGTGTCTTTTAAGATCGTAAGGCCACTTTTCAATTTTTCTTTTCCTTTTTGAGTTTTAAGGGTTCTTTGTATATTTTCAAAAATAATACATCAGATGTGCATATTTAGTGCTTTAAATTTGCTCTTTCTTTTTAATCATAATTTTATAAAACTTTCCCTATGGTCAATCCTCCCTGAAAAATGTCGCAGTTCCAATTTTCTCCTGAAGACCTCCCTTACAGAAGTTACAGTCTCCTTTTTCAGTTTAGACTGGCCTTGCTCAGGCCTATTGCCCAGCTGTCATCCTGATAATATTTGTTTGTTGCTGTTTTTAAGATTTTATTTATTTATTTATTTATTTGAGAGAGTAAGAATGTGTGTGTAAATGGCAGGAGGGGCAGAAGTAGAAAATCTCAAGCACACTCCCTTTTCTGTATGATTTTAGAACTTCTTTTTCTCCCTGATACACTGAAGTTTCATAATGAGGTACACTGGTTTGCATGTGATCCTTATGCAGGGGCCATGCTAACCTCTGTATTGTTCCAATTTTAGTACATGTGCTGCCCACGTGAGCTTGATGTACATTGGTTTGGATAATCTCTTTCTTTCTTTTTTTCTTTCTTTCTTTCTTTCATTCTTTCTTCGTGGGGGGAGGGACAGAGGGAAAGAATCTTAAGCAGACTCTATGTCCAGCATAGAGCCCTAGGTGGGGCTCAATCTCATGACCCTGAGATCATGGTCTGAAATGAAATCAAGAGTCATTTGCTTAACTGACTGAGTCATCCAGACACCCCTGGCTCCTTTTTAAAAAATAATAATAATTTCCTTAATATTCAATGTCCTTTCAATCTAATGACAAATGATTTAATTATGAAAAATATTTTAACATTTCATTGATAATTTCTTCATTTCTTCATGAAAATCCTATTGGTTGTCAATAGGATATTATGGACTTATACTCTAATTTTTTTTCATCTTTTCTATTCCATTTTCCATCAGCTTGCCTAGCAGTGAGATCTCAAAATTATATTTAACAATTTTCCAAGATTAAAAAAAATTAATTCCACTATAGCTAATATGGAGTATTATATTAATTTCAGGTATACTGTATAGTGATTCAACAGTTCTGTACATTACTCAGTGCTCACCATGGTGAGTGCCCTCCCTAATCCCTATCACCTATTTCACTCATCCTGCCTCCCACCTCCCTTCTGGTAACCATCAGTTTGTTCTCTATAGTTAAGACTCTGTTTCTTGGTTTATCTCTTTATTTCTTTTTTTCTTCATTCATTTGTTTTTCTCTTAGATTCCACATGTAAGTGAAATCATACAGTATTTATTTTTCTCTGACTTCCTTATTTCAATAAACATAATCCTCTCCATATCCAAACATGTGGTTGCAAATGGCAAGATGTTATTTTTTTTTTATGGCTAACTAACATTTCATTATATATATATATATACACACCACATCTTATTTATCCATTTATCTATTGATGGACACTTTGTTATCTTGGCTATTGTAAATAATGTTGCAATAAACATAAGGGTGCATATATATTTTTGAATTAGTGTTTTAAAGATATTTCTAAATTTTGATTTTATACATTGAATTTTTTCTAAAGATTTTTATTTATTTATTTGACAGAGAGAGACACACACAACGAGAGAGGGAACAGAAGCAGAGGGAGTGGGAGAGTGAGAAGCAGGCTCCAGCTGAGGAGGGAGCCCGATGTGGGGCTCAATCCCAGGATCCTGGGATTGTGACCAGAGCCGAAGGCAGATGCCTAATGACTGAGCCACCCAGGCACCCCTATATATTGAATTTTTAAGAGCTTTTTTACTATTCTCTAATATTTCCTGTTTTATTGCATTCTGGTTTTGTTTCATGGATGCAAGCTTTCTCTCAAGTCTCCGGCAAGTTTCTGAGACTAGATTTTTAATTTGAGGCTCATGGAGCTTACATTTTGGTGTCTGTGGGTGGTAGATACATATAAGCAAAATAAATGGTCCTATTCAAAATATTAGAACACATGTGACATATATGTGCTAAATATTTGTATTTATATTTTTATTTTTATTTATAAAGAGTATAACAGTGGTAAGTAAAATTAATGAGATAGAATGATAAAATAAAATTTTACTTTCAGTCTCACATCAGGAGTTCCACTGTTCCATAATCCAGTGAAAATTGTAAAATTTTTTTTTAAGTTTTTAATATTTATTTATTTATTTATTTATTTATTTATTGTCAGAGAGAGAGAGAGAGAGCACAGGCAGGCAGAGGCAAGGGAAGAAGCAGGCTCCCTCTCAAGCAAGAAGCCTGATGTGGTACTTGATCCCAGGATGCTGGGATCATGACCTTAGCTGAAGGCAGCTGCTTAATCAACTGAGCCACCCAGGTGTCCCATGAAAATTATTTAAAAAAACAATTTAAAGCCTCTGTTATTTATTCTAAAAACAATAAAGAAAGAGAAAGAAAAAAGAAAAAAGAAATGAAGAAAAACATTTTTTTAAAAAAATGTATGGTGCACCTGGGTGGCTCAGTTGGTTAAGTCTTCTGTTGTTGGCCCAGGTTGTGATCTCATGGTCCTGGGATTAAGCCCCACATCAGGCTCCCTGCTCAGTAGGGAGTCAGCTTCTTCCTCTCCTTCTGCCCTTCCCCTCTACTCATGTTTTCTCTTTCTCTTTCTATCAAATAAATAAATAAAATCTTAAAAAAAAAAAGAAAAATCTATGGAAATTCTTTAAGATAGTAAGCATCTATTATTTTGAGCCAAAACTTTTCCTTCTCTCCCACCTTCCTGCTCAGTAAGGCAGAGACTCCACTCCAGACTGCTGCAGCCAAGAACACACGACTCCTTCTTTACTCAGCTCCCAGCCATTAGGGCTTCATACCCCGAAGAAGTACACCTTCAGCATTTCTCATCCTGCTGCTAACTACCTGTTGTTGAGCCTGTGTCTTAGGGGAGTGTGATTGACAGATAGGGCTCCTTTCTTCTACCTAATCCCCACTTACAGAATGGAGGCTTTACACTGGGCATGGCATGGTATAAAGATCACACTGGGACCCTAATAGTCCTTTCCATTTTTGAGTCAGTGATGCATGCCAGGAAAGGCAAGATGAGAAGACCAATAGGGTATTGACCTTTCTCCACTGACTGTTCAGATTCTAAAGTGAGAATGTCACCCAGAAAAATGACTGCCATAATCTCTACGCCCAGGTCCAGAACCTTAGTTCAGAGATTTTGTTTAGAGGAAGAAGCATACCATAAAACAGATACTTCTTGATTTTTTTCCCCAAAGGAATTGATTTCATTTGCAACACAATAGAGAACAGTGTAATTCTACTGACACTTTCAAGAACAGTGGTAACTGCTGCATAAGAAAGTTGGAAGGAGCGACGCCAAGGAGGGACATCTGGGTGGCTCAGTGGGTTGGGCCTTTGCCTTCAGCCAGATCATGATCTCAGGGTCATGGGATGGAGCCCCGCATTGGGCTCTCTGCTCAGTGGGGAGCCTACTCCCACCCACCCCCGCATGCCTCTCTGCCTACTTATGATCTCTGTCTGTCAAATAAATAAATAAAATCTTTCAAAAAAAAAAAAAGACAGTTGGAAGGAGATTCGTGTATCTAATGAAGGTAGAGCCTAGACTGTAATCTGGCTAGTTTACATGAAAGAAACTGGGAATAAGACAGCTGGGGTCAGAACAAATAGCACTCACCTCAAAAACCGTTCTTTCCAAGGAATCACAATTTAGTTGGATTAATTTAAAGAGTAATATATACCCCAGGTCATTATTGAAAATAATAGAACAATTTCTTGGCAACTGGTGATGCTTAATGGCATGGTTTGGACAGGGAAAGAGTTTAAGAGAACCCTACCAGCACCACTCTCATCCCAGGGTGACTGTGAGAATACTCAAAAACACACGTCACTGAGGAGCAATATCACAGCCTTAACACTGTGAAGATGAGGGAATTAACCTCACTAAAATAATTCAGCCAGGAACTAAACAAAAACAAGCCTGAGGAAGGAGTATTCAAATTTGGTACAATATATCATCTAAATTATTTTCTAATAAAAAATCATGAGACATGTAAAGACACAGGAAAGTATGACCCAAACATCACCAAAAAGGTAGGCAATAGAAACTCATATAAGAGTGATCAGATATTAGATTTAACAGGAAAAACTTTAAAGTAGCAATTATAAATGTGTCCACAGAAGTAAAGGAAATCATTTAAGGAATTAAAGAATTAAGGAATTTAAGAAAGGTAAAAGACAATGCTACATCAAATAGAGAATATCAGTTAATAAATAGGAATTTTTAAAGAATCAAATAGAATCTCTGGATTTTATATATATATATATATATACACATATATATATGTATTATCTATATATATATTTGCTTCAGTCATTATACTTATATATATATAAATATATAGTATATTATATAAACATATATTTAATATATGTATTAAATATATATACATATATGTATATATTTAATTCAAATTTAATAATTTAATAAAATTTAATAATTTATATATATGTATATATACATATATGTATATATACTTACTTCAGTTACTATACTTTTATATATAATATAAATATATAAAAATACATAAAAATATAATATATATATATTAGAGGCACTGAATGGTAGATTTAAAATGACAGAAGAAAGACTTAGCAAACTTGAAAATAGATTGATAGAAATTATAAAAGCTGAAGAAAAATGAGTCTCAAAATCAAAAAAATGTGGGACAGTATTAAGTGAAGCAACATATGCATAATGGGAGTTCCAGGAGAAAAGCAGAGAAAGAAAAAGAATTAAAAATACTTGAAAACATAATAGCTGAAAACTCCCTAAATTTATCTTAAAATTTTGCTTTCTTCATGTGGTAATATGAAGGAAGCAAAATGAAATCAAGAACCATAAACAGACACAACATAGTAAAAAAAAAAAATTCTGAGTCAAAGATAGGGGTGATATTTTGAAAGTGGAAAGAAAAAAATATTTATGAAGGAATCTCAAGATTAATAGCTAGCTTCTCAGCTGAAACAATGGAGGAAGAAAATTATTCACCATGATCAAGTGGAATTTATCTTTGTGATGTAGGATGGTTTTTCATCTGAAAAATCTATGTGTGTAATATTTCTTATTAATGGAACAAAAATCAGAATTCTTATTTATCATCCTAGTAGGTGCAGAAAAATACTTGACAAAACCCAAAGCTCTTTCATGGTAAAAACAGTAAAGAAAGTAAGGATGTAAGGGATCTTTCTCAACCTACTAAAGAACATCAGTGATACACCCATAGCAAGCATATTTAAAGGTGAAAGACTGGATAATTTATCCCTAAGATTCGTAACAAAACAAGTCCCAGCCAGACAAATTAGGCAAGAAAAATAAATAAAATATTCAAATTTTAAAAGAAATAAAGCTATTTCTATTCACAGATGGCCTGATATTTTGCACAGAAAATCTTAAGTAACCACTAAATATTATTAGAACTAATGAATGCGTTCAACAGAGTTGCAGGTATAAGGCCAATATACAAAAATAAATTGCTTTTTTATGTACTTGCTTTGAACAATAATATAAAATAAATGAAGAAATCGATTCCATTAACATTGTAGCAAAATGAATACAACACTTAGAAATAAATTTAACAGAAGGAATAATAGGAATTTTAACAAAAGGAATAAATAGTAATAAATTTAACAAAAAAGTGTTAAACTTATATTCTGAAAAACTGTTACTACATTGTTTAAAGAAGCTAAAGAGTATCTAAATAAATAGGAAACATCTCACGTTCATCTGTTGGAAGTCTTAACATTGCTATGATGACAACATTCCTCAAACTGATCTACAGATTCAGCACACCTCCAATAATACCAGCTCACTATAGAAAGTGACAAGCCAATTTTAAAATCTATATTGAATTACAAGGATGCAAAAAAGCCAGAACAATTATGAAAAAGAAGAATAAATTGAGAGGACTCACACTTTCTGATAAAAACTCACATAGATAGTAGTAATCCAGACAGTAAGGTACTGACACCAGGGTGTGTGTGTGTGTGTGTGTGTGTGTGTACAAAGTAGAACTGAATGTCCAGAGACAAAACCACACATCTATTGCCAATTGATTTTCAGTAAGGACAGCAATACTGTTCAATATTAGATGAATAGTGTTTTCAACAAACATTTCTGGGACAAATGGATAAGCACAAGTCAGAAAATTAAGTTGGATCCTTATTTACACTATATACAAAATTATTATCAAAATTACACATTATGGGGTCACCTGGGTGGCTCAGTGGGTTAGGGCCTCTGCCTTCAGCTCGGGTCATGATCCTAGAGTCCTGGGATCGAGCCCTGCATCAGGCTCTCTGCTTAGCGGGGAGCCTGCTTCCTCCTCTCTCTGCCTGCCTCTCTGCCTGCTTGTGATCTTTGTCTGTGAAACAAATAAATAAAATCTTAGAAAAATAAAAAAAATGCACATTATGTACTATTCACATTATAAATGTAAGAGCAAAAATTTTTATAAAACTCCTAGAAGAAAACATAGGGATAAACCTTCCTGATGTTGAATTTGCAAAAAATTCATAAGCATGACGCCAGAAGTATAAGCAACAACAGCAACAATGTCTATTGGAAAATAGACAGATTAGACTTGATCAAAACAAGACTTACACTTCAAAGGGCACCACCAAGACAACAGACAACACACAGGATGGGAAAAACTTTTGCAAATTTTAGTCTGATTAGTAACTCGTGCAGAAAACACATAAAAAATCTCTAACAATTCAAAAATATTGTATAGGTTTTTCAGTGAACATAAGCTTTCATTTCTCTGGAATAAATACCTAGAAATGTATTTGTTGGATTATATGGTATAAACATGTGCTTAAGTTTTGTAAGAAACTGCCAAAAAAAAAAATCTCTAACAATTCAAAAATAAAAAGACAATTAACCCAATTAAAAATGGATAAAGAATCCTGAACAGTCATTTTTCCTAAGACGTACAAATGGTCAATAAGCATATGCAATGAACACAAAAAAGGGTGCTCAGTATCATCAGTTATCAGGAAAATGCAAATCAAAACCACAGGGAGTTATCACTCTACGTACATTTGAACGGCTAGAATAAAAATGAAACTTGAATACATTATGCTAAGTGAAAAAAGCCAGTCACAAAGGACCATGTACTATATGATCTCATTCGTATGAAAGTCCACAACTCAAAAATCTATAGAGACAGAAAGTAAATTTATAGTGGCTTAGGGTTGGAGTGGGGGAAAGTTAGACAATAGAGTGATTAATTTAAAGGGTACAGGATTTCTTTTTGAGGTAATAAAATATTCAAAAAAGACTGTGATGATGGTTGCATTTACTTGTGACTATAATAAAAAATATTTAATTGTACCTTAAAAAGGCAAATGAATGATATATGGATTATATCAATAAAACTAATAAAAAATGATAGAAAATGTTTGTGCTTAGGTAAGGTCTCACTGAAAAAGTAACCCTTGGCAAAAATGAAGGGAATGAAGTTAAAAAAGATATCTTCAGGAAAAGTGTTCCAAGATGCAAAGTAAAAGACTATCAATCTGTGTTATCTTTGCATGATGTAATCTAGTGCTAGTTTTGGATTAAACTAACTTGAACAATAAATTTTCCTTATACATAAGCCAGTTTGGGGGAGATTTTCTACTATTTACAACCAAAAGGATATTAAACACTACTATGAATTTTGTGCCAGAAATGGTATTTTGTAATAATTAATAGACACAAAAATGTGAAATGTCTCTTGTCAAAGGGGTAGGATTGAAAGCAAAGTACCTTGTGTCTTAGGCTTGGTTCCTAAAATACAGAGCTCTGAAAGTCAATACAGCTTACATTCTCAAGATCCCCAAGACTACAGCAAACAGAGTTACAGGGTATTGTTGTTGTTGCTGTTTTGTTTATTTCTTTGTTTGTTAGAGGTGGGTGAAGGGTAGAGGGAGTGGGAGAGAGAAAATCTTAAGCAGGGTTCACACCCAGTGCAGAGTTGGAAGAGGACTCTGGGCTCAACCTCACAACCCTGAGATCATGACTTGAGCCAAAGTCAGGAGCCAGATGCTTAACTGACTGAGCCACTCAGGTGCCCCACAAAGAAACAGTTTTTAATAAGCCCCCAAAGACTTGCCATGACTCTGACCTCAAGGCTCAGTGCAGGAGGAGCAGACAAAAATACCCATCTCCAAATATTTCCTTACAAAGTTCTATTTAAGTATCTTAAAGCTGCAGCCTGAGGGTCGGGCTCCTAGTTTTGACTCATCTAGGGACAAACTGCTCTTCACTCAGGAGACAGGAGATTCTAGCAGACACCATCTCCACATTCTCCCTATACCCTGCTCCAATTCACCAATATCTACTTGGAAGAAATGTATACACACATATTGGCATCCCAGCTTTTATGGTTGCCACCCAGAGGTCACCTCCTTAATCACTTGGCTCTGGTAAAGAGTTAATACCCAGAATATAAAAGAAACTCATACATCTCAATAGGGGGAAAAAAAAAACTCAGAAAATAATTGAAAAAGAGATCTAATAGATATTTTCCCAAGAAAGACATATGAATAGCCAACGGATATATGAAAAGGTGCTCAACATTTATTAATCATCAAGGAAATGTAAATAAAAATCATGAGATAGCATCATACACCTGTTAGGTTGGCTATTTTCAAAAAGTCAAAATATAACAAGTGTTGGTGAAGAAAAGAGTACCCTTGTACACTTGGTGGAATGTAAACTGGTATAGCCATTATGGAAAATAGTATAGAGTTTCTTCAAGAAGTTGAAAAGGGAACTACCATATGACCCAGCAATTCCCCTATTACTTTTACATGCAAAGGAAATGAAATCAGGATATCAAAGCATTATCTGTGCTCCCTATGTTCTTCGCAGCATTATTCACAATGACCAAGATGTGGAAGAAGCCTAAGTGTCCACCAACGGATTAATAGATAAAGAAAATGTGGTATATATGTGTAATGAGATTCTATTCATCCACAAAAAAAGGGGAATGAATCCTGTCATTTGCAACAACATGGATGAACCTGGAGAGCATTACACTAAGTGAAATTAGCCAGACAAATTAAGACCGATACTACATGATCTTCTTTATATATAGAATCTAAAACCATCAAACTCATAGACATAAAGTAAAACAGTGGTTTCCCAGAGCTGAGAGGTTGGGGAAATGGAAGAATTTGGTCAAAAGATAACGTACTTTCAGTTATAAGATGAATAAGCTCTAGGGAATTAATATACACCATGGTGCCTATGGTTAATTATGTATTGAATACCTAAAATTTTGTAAAAGAGTAGATTTTAACTGCTCTCACCATACTAGGAAAAAAAGGGTAACTGTTAGATAATAGGTTTGTTAATTAGCTTTATTGTGGTGATCGTACAAAAAAAATCACATTGTACATTGTGTGTATGTGTGTGTGTGTGTGTGTGTGTGTACACAATTTTGTCAAAAAAGAAGATAAATATTTATTTGAAATAAAAAAAGAAGAAAGAGTGTGGAATTTGGCCTGAAGATTCAGATAGTAAATCAAAAGAATTTCTCTGACTCTTAACATGACACCTCTCAGTCCATCTCTTTGTCTCATTCTGTCTCTCCATCTCTGTCTCTACTGTTAGAATTAGGGTATTTGACTTTCACCCCTGTTTTGTCTTGTTTTGTTCTGTCTTTCTCTGTAGCAAGAACTCTCAAGCTATTTATGGGGAAGTCAACTAGGGAAATTCCCTAAGGCACAACTGAAAGATTCTTGTTGGTCCCTGTAGACCTTGAACCTCCATGAAGCCTAGTGGGATTTGAAAGTGGGAATGGTGATATTTTGGACTTCACAATCATAAAAGTTATGATGGACTGAAGATATGGGTCATTGGATACAGACTTCCTCAGGAAAATAAGTATCTCAAATATGCAAAGGATATTCAATCATGCAAAACGTGGACTTGGGGAGCTACTAAGTGATTCAGTCTGGCCATACTGTTGACTTCTTTCCAAAATGGGAGGAGGCTGGGAATAGCAAAAACAGCTTCAGTTTAAAGACTCATCAAGAAACTCTAAAAAAGGAGAATGTACCCTTATGCTCAGACTACTGAACTTAAACATGAGACACATAGACTTTGGAGGCAAAGAAATGAGAGCTGTGTGCCCTTCCCAAAGTTATTAACTTCTCTGAGCCTTTGCTAACCTGACTGAGGATGGAAACAATCATATATTGGATTTGACTATATTGTTTAATTGACTGGGGCAGTGGAACTCTGGTGTTCACCAGTAGCTAGCTGGATGTGTCCAAGTCTGAGAGTGTTGCAAAGTGATTTTGGAAAACAGCAGAATATTTTAATCTAAGATACGGGTTCTGAATGAGTTTTCTTTTCTACTTTACCTTGGGAATCATAGTTGAGATTTGGACTTTTCTCCATATTTACGTCTTTCTAACCCTTATCCTGTGCAGTTCCCATAGATACGAAGACCAGCCGGCTCTGGCTCATTGTAGCCTTTTCCATGCTTCAGGAGCCCCAGACACACTAAAAGCTAGATTTCATGGAGTCGTTTATCCTGCATTTCCCCAGACATACTGAATAAAGAAATCCTAAAGTGCATTTTCATGGGCTATTTATTCTGTTTCTTCTCTTCTCCCCTTTTTTCTTAAATTACTACTAAAGTTAGCTCCAAAGCACATAAGGTCCAATAATTTTGCTTTTCACATGCTATATTTCTATTGACTTTAATATTAATCTGATCATTCAAAAATCTGCCAAACCAAGCCCTGAGGAATAAAGAAACAAGAGGCCACCCTAAATGGGGGGGTGTGGGGATCCAGGGCTGCTAAGAGAACACTTCCCCCCAGGTGTGACTATATTAAAGCCATATTTCACTTTAATAGGGAAGGACTGTATAGGGACTGGGGGGGGGCAGTTGTTCCCTCCTGATGCTTGGAGCTCCATTTGGGCTAATAAAAGACCACTTAGCTATGAGGTCTTGTTACAGTTAAATTGTCTCTAAACAGTTGGTTGCTGGGTAAGCCTCAAGAGTACAACAGCTGGAGCATATGCGGTTGGGAGAGCTGAGGTCTGTCCCCCGGTCCTGGAGCTGGAAAACATTCAGTGACCCTCGTAAATCTAACTGCATAGTAGGTGCCACTGAAGGTCTTCTTGGTCCTTTTTCTCAGCAGGGGACCCACAGTTAAGGTATCAATCTGCTTCAAGCTCAGATCTTTCTCATACTCTTCTTCTCAAGTATCATCTCAAGGTAGTGTTAGTCTCTTTAAATGACCTAAGGTTTGTTCTTTCTGTATTTATTTCCTGAAACAATTTAGAGAACAGACAATATTTATCATTGAATAGTTTAACTGAATTTACCATAGAGCCTGAGCACAGTGACTTTGCTTGTAGACTATTATTTTTTAAATGCACAACTGGTAAGTTGTGACATATGTACCTACCCATGAAGGTGTCACCACTGTCAAGATAGTGAAAATATCCATAATATCAGAAAATTGCTCTTACCCCTTTGCAGTTCCTCTCTCTGGTTCTTCCATGCCTTTAGCCCAGCCTAGGTCCTAGAGGAATATTGATTTATTTTCTGTCATCATATTTTGCATTTATATGAGTGGAATAAAACCATATACACTCTTTACCATCTGATTTCTTTAAATAAACATAATTATCTTAAGATTCATCTATGGTCTTTAGAGCATCAATAGTAAATGCTTTTTTGAATTGCTGAACTGTATTTATTGCATAAACAACAGTTTGTTTACCCATTTATCTGTTATCCAATAAAGATGTGGGTTGATTCCAGTTTGGGGCTAAAAATCAAGCTGCTATAACATATGTGGAAATCTTTGTATAAATGTACGTTTTCAGTCCTTTTAAGTAAACACTTCTGAGTGGAGTGGTTGTGTGTACATTCGATTTTTAGAAAATTGCCAAACTGTTTTTCCAAAGCAGTTTTACCATATCACCGTTTTACCAACAGTGGAAAGCTCTGCATCAGGCACTTTGCTCAGTGGGAGTCTCCTCCCTCTCCCTCTCCCTCCGTGCTCTCCCTCTTCCTCTTTCAGATAAATAAATGAAATCTTTAAAAAAAAATCTCTAACTCATTGTCACAAAGGTTTTCTCCTACATTTTGTTGTTGAAGTTGTACGGTTGTAGGTTTTACGTTTAGAACATTGTTAATTGACTGAATTTTTGTATCTGGTGTGAGGTATAGATGAAAGTCTTTCCTTTTCTCCTCCTGTCCCTCCCTCTTTTCCTTCCTCCCTCCCTTTCCCTTTTCTTTCCTTCCTTCTCTGTCCTTCTCCTCCTTTCTTTCCATATTAATATTCCCTTATTTCAGAATCCTTTCTTGAAATGATTACCCTTTTCCCACTGGGTTTCCTTTGCATCTTTGTTGAAAATCAGTTATTCACGTTTGTGTGTTTCTGTTTCTGGACTCTCTGTTCTGTTGCATTGTTCTGTCTATCTTGATGTCAATACTTTATCACCTTAATTAATTAATACTTACACTTACTTTATAGTATAATACTTAACACTACACCATAACTTCTTAAGTCTTTAAATCGGGTCATGTTAATTCCTCCAACTTTTTCTTTTTTAAAGTTGTTTTGGCTATTCTAGATCTGTTGTATATCCATATGAATTTTAGGATCAGCTTGGCAATTTTTATCAAAAAGTTCCATCAGAGTTTTGACTGAAAAAGCAGTAAATTTCAATTTAGGCAAGATTTGATATCTTTTGGCCCACAACCACTGTGTAACTCTCTATTTAGGGATCCTTTATCTTCTATCAGCAATATTTTGTAGCTTTCTGTTTAGTTTTATGTGTACAAGTCTTGTGTTTTGGACCTATTTATCCACAAGTACTTGATATATTTGTTGCTACTGTAAATGGTATTTCTTTTTAAATTTTAATTACTGATGATTTCTTGTTAGTATATAAAAGTACACTTAATTTTTGTGTATTGATCTTGTATCCTACAAATTTTCTCCAAATCTACAAACTTGTTAAACTAACTTTTTAGTATTAATTGCTTTTTTATAGATCCCTTCAAACTTAATATAGGTAATTATATCATCTAAGAATTAAAAAAAAATATTTCTTCTTTTCCAATCTGGATATTTTTTTTTTACATGATTGTGCCACCTAGAACCTTCAGTATATTGTTGTTTAGAGGTGATGAGAATGGAGATTCTGATCCTTTACTGATCTTAGGAGAAAAGCATAAAATATTTCACCATCAAGTGTGATGTTAGCTGCCAATTTTCCACAATTGTGGGAGTTACCTTCAATTTCAGGGTTAGCTGAATATTTTTGTCCTTGACCTAAAAGGATGTTGGATTTTGTAAAATACTACTCAACATATTTTGAGTTGATTATATTGTTTATCTTATATGGTCTATAAATATGGGAATAATATTGATGGATTTTTTAAACATTAAACTCTGGATTCTTGGGATAAACCTTGCTTAGTTATAATGTATTATCATGTTTATATTGTTTAATTTTATTTGCTAAAATTTTGTTTAGAATTTTGCATTTATGCTCATGAGGAATAAATAATTGATCTATAGTTTTCTTTGCTTATAATGTCTCTGCCTGGTTTTGGTATCAAGGTAATATTAACCTCATAGGATGAATTGGATGGTATTCACTCCTATTTAGTTTTAGAGAAAAAATTGTGAAGAGTTGGTATTGTTTTTCCTTAACTGCTTTGATTCATGGTAAAAACAGTTTTAAAGCTGATTTTTAACCTCACATTAAATAATAGATATAGGACTTTTTGTGTTCTGTATTTCTTCTGAATGACTTTGGTACTTTGTTTCTTTTTTTTAAATTAATTAATTTATTTTCAGCATAACAGTGTTCATTATTTTTTCACCACACCCAGTGCTCCATGCAATCCGTGCCCTCTATAATACCCACCACCTGGTACCCCGACCTCCCACCCCCCCCCCGTCCCTTCAAACCCCTCAGATTGTTTTTCAGAGTCCATAGTCTCTTATGGTACTTTGTTTCTTTCACGTAATTTGTCCATTTTACTGAAATTTTCAAATTTACATGCATAAAGTTGTTTATATGTTCTTACACATTTAATATTGATAGAATCTGTAGTGATATTATCTATTTTATTACTGATGTTATTAATTAGTATCTGTTCTTTTTTTCTAATCAGACTGGTGTTTTAAAATGTGGGTTTTATCAAAAAGGGGGGACAAGATGGCGGGGGAGTAGGAGGAGGCGCCTTTTCAACCTGTACCCTAAAGTGAGCTGATTACCTACCAAAGAACTCCAATCACCCATAAAATCAGCCTGAGATCAGAACTATACACGTCTGGATCTACAGGGGCAGAAGACGCCAGTGGGCAGGTAAAGCGGAGTTAGAACGAGGGACTGATAGCGGAAGATAAACAAAAGGGGGAGGGAGCCACCAGAGGTGACCGGTTGGAAAGTAATACCCCAATACGAGCGAGAGTGCCCTGCATCTGGGGACCAGTGTTAACTTGGAGACTGGTTGAAAGCACTCCAAAAGAGCAAAGGATCATGGGGGGGAAATTGTGGGAATCAGGGTGGCTAGGGACAGGGGCTTAAGTCCGTAGTCCCAGGACAGCCTCCCCTGGCGCTGAGCCAGAGAGACTGCGGTGGGGAAACCAGGTCTTGGTCCCTAAGCCACCAGCACGCCCGAGAACGCGTGGGGTCTGGCTCCTGTGAGGGGATGGGAGCCACGCCAGATGGCAGAACATGCAAGCCCTGCTATAGAGCCTGAGATGCGCGTTCCCGTCATACTCCCCTGAGAGAGGTACAAAGGCCCAGCCGGTGCCCTTTGATTCGTGCCATTGTTTCACAGCCTAAGACACATGCACCAAACTCTCCCCCCAGAGAGGTGCACGAAGGCCCAGCCTGGTGCTTTCGGACCTGCGCCCCAATCTCAGAGCCTGAAATACATGTGCAGCCCACAACCTCCCCTGAAAGAGGTGTGTGCAAGCCGGGTGCTCTTAGACCCAGAAAGACCAGGCACTCCCAGCCCGGGCCAGCGGGAAAATCTCAGTGTGCCATTGCGGCTTGGAACCTCTCTGGCAGTCTGGAGCTGCCCAGACAGCCATCACTGCCGTGGCTTTGGGTACAAGCAAAAGATCCTGCATCCCCAGGGACCGCGACTTGGAACCTGCTCTGCCAGCGGCCAAGGGGGAACTTGTTTGGGCTCTGCAGCCAGACTGAGGCTTCTCTCTGAGAGGGAGGTCAGGGTGCAGTTTGTTTTCCTCTAAAACTACAAAAACCATCAAAAGCAGTCAAGGTGAGAGAAATAAAAAGTGAACAAATGTAAAAACCACCAGAGAACAAAAGCCTGAAAAAAAAAAAAAAGTTTCCTCAGAGCCCACCCCCTTGAGGGGGTCGGGAGGACTTAACTCAGGGAACATCATTGACTGAAAACCCAGGTGACAGCCCCTCCCCCAGAAAACAAACCAAGAAAGGAAAAAAAAAAAAAAAGGACAATAAGAGAACAACCACCACTACGTCATAGGAAACCTTTTTTATTTTTTACTCGTTCCCACTATTCTGGTTAATTTTTTTTTATATAGATAATTTTTTAACCTATTTACCATCACAGTGAGCTGTCCAGTACATCAAATTCCATAATAGCCTTCTAACCTGAACTTGTTGATACATACACCTATGTTTTTCTTTTGCATTTCTATTTTTTGAATTTCTTTTTTTTAAATTTTAATTTAGTTTAGTCTAGTTTATTCCTTTTTATTTTTATTTTCTAATATACATATAGAATTCAACTTCAAAGTAATCCCCTTTCCCCAATCAATACTACCCCTATAGGTAAACCAATTTTTAATCCCCCTTTATCTTAGGAAAGTTGAGTCCTTTAACAAAGATATCAAGATACATCCAGAATAACCTTCCTCTCCCCCACTGAGAATTTATAACGACTCTCCCATCTTTTTCTTCCACCACTGTTTCTGTGTTTTTGTGTTTGTCCTGATAGTATATAAATCTTACACTTGGGGTTCTTTTTGACGAGGTTCTTCCTTTATTTGCGTATATATATATATTTTTTTCTCTTGTCATATACTTCTATCAGTCTTTTTATTTGTCTGTTTTTGTTTGTCTACTTCATAAATCATACCTTGGGTCCCATTTGGGCTGAACCTTCTCTTTCATCTCCCCTTTATTTCCTGTCTCTCTCTCTCTCTCTTTTTTCCTTTTTCTTTTCTTTTGTCTCTCATCTGGGTGGGGAATCCTGATTGCTCAGAAGTGTTCCAGGGTGCACCTTGACTGCACCACGGTCAATACATCCAGCTACATCTGTTCAGTCATCGTTCACCAAAATGACTAGGAGGAGGAATTCCCAACAGAAGAAAAATACAGAGGATGGACCTTCTGCAACAGAGCTAATGGATATCAACATAGACCATATGTCAGAAAGAGAATTCAGGATAACAATTATCCAGGCAATAGCTAGGTTGGAGAAAGCCATGGATGACCAAATGGAATTGATTAGGGCCAAACTGAAAACAACCAGAGATCATGTTTTCAATATTAGGGAAGAGCTGAAAGCTACCAGGGATGAGCTTCACAATGCTCTCAATGAGTTCCAATCTAATCTAAATTCTTTCAAAGCTAGGGTAACTGAGACAGGAGATAGAATTAGTGATCTGGAGGACAAACAGATAGAGAGAAAGGATCAGGAGGAAGCCTGGAACAAACAGCTTAGAAACTATGAAAACAGAATCAGGGAAATAAATGAGGCCATGAAACGTTCCAACATCAGAATTATTGGAATCCCTGAAGGGGAGGAGAAAGAAAGTAGTCTAGAAGATATAGTGGAACAAGTTCTTCATGAAAATTTTCCCAATCTCACAAATGGAACCAGCGTTCATGTACTAGAGGCTGAACGGTCTCCACCCAAGATTATACATTCCAAAAAAACATCACAACACCTGATAGTCAAATTGAGGAATCATAATTGTAGGTATAATCTCTTGAAAGCCACTAGGACAGAGAGGCTACTTACTTACAGAGGGAAGCCCATCAGAATAACGTCAGACCTGTCCACAGAGACCTGGCAAGCCAGAAAGGGCTGGCAAGATATATTCAGGGCACTAAATGAGAAGAACATGCAGCCAAGAATACTTTATCCAGCAAGACTGACATTCAAAATGGATGGAGAAATAGAGTTTCCAAGACCGGCAAGGCTTAAAAGACTATGCAACCACCAAGCCGACACTGCAGGAAATATTAAGGGGGGCTCTATAAAAGAGGAAAAATCCTAAGAATAGCATTGAACAGAAATATAGAGACAATCTACAGAAAGAAAGACTTCAAAGTTAACACGATATCAATCAAAACGTATCTATCAATAATCGCTCTCAATGTGAATGGCCTAAATGCACCCATAAAATGGCACAGGGTTGCAGATTGGATAAAACGATAGGACCCATCCATATGATGTCTACAAGAGACCCATTTTGAACCTAAAGATACACCCAGACTGAAAGTGAAGGGATGGAGAAGCATTTTTCATGCCAATGGGCCTCAAAAGAAGGCTGGGGTAGCGATTCTCATATCAGATAAATTAGATTTTAAACTCAAGATTGTAGTCAGAGATACAGAAGGACACTACATAATCCTTAAAGGGACTATTCACCAAGATAATCTAACAATTGTAAATATCTATGCCCCCAATATGGGAGCAGCCAATTACATAAGAAAACTGTTAATCAAGTTAAGGAGTCATATTGATATGAATACACTAATAGTAGGAGATCTTAACATGCCTCTCTCAGAAATAGATCATTGAAGCAGAAAATCAGTAAAGAAACAAGAGCATTGAATCACACATTGGACCAGATGGACCTCATAGATATATACAAAACATTCCACCCTAAAACAACACAATACTCATTCTTTTCAAGTGCACATGGAACCTTCTCAAGAATAGACCACATACTGGGTCACAAATCAGGACTCAACTGATACCAAAAGACTGAGATTATTCCCTGCATATTCTCAGATCACAATGCTTTGAAACTGGAGCTCAATCACAAGGAAAAGTTCCGAAGGAACTCAAACACCTGGAAGTGAAGACCACCTTGCTTAAGAATACTTGGATCAACCAGGAGATGAAAGAAAAACTGAAACAATTCATGGAAACCAATGAGAATGAAGACACTTCGGTCCAAAATCTATGGGATACAGCAAAGGCGGTCTTAAGGGGGAAATACATAGCCATCCAAGCCTACCTCAAAAAAATTGAAAAATCCAGAACCCAGCAGCTGTCTCTTCACCTTAAAGAACTGGAGAATCAACAACAAATCAAACCAACTCCACACATAAGAAGGAAAATAATCAAGATTAGAGCTGAGATCGATGAGGTGGAAACCAGAGATACAGTAGAACATATCAATGAAACTAGAAGCTGGTTTTTTGAAAGAATCAATAAGATCGATAAACCATTGGCCACACTAATCCAAAAGAAAAGAGAGAAAGCCCAAATTCATAAAATTATGAATGAAAAGGGAGAGATCACAATGAACACCAAGGAAGTAGAAACAATCATCAGAAGTTATTATCAACAGTTATATGCCAATAAGCTTAGCAACCTAGATGAAATGGATGCATTCCTGGGAAACTATAAACTATAAACTCCCAAAATTGAACCAGGAAGAAATCGACAACCTGAATAAACCGGTATCTAGTAACAAGATTGAAGCAGTGATCAAAAACCTCCCAAAAAACAAGAGCCCAGGACCTGATGGATTCCCTGGGTAATTCTACCAAACTTTCAAAGAAGAAATAACACCTATTCTCCTGAAGCTGTTTCCAAAAATTGAAGCAGAAGGAAAACTTCCAGACTTTTTCTATGAAGCTAGCATTACCCTGATCCCCAAACCAGGCAAAGACCCTACCAAAAAGGAGAATTTCAGACCAATATCACTGATGAAATGTGGATGCTAAGGTTCTCAACAAGATTCTAGCCAACAGGATCTAACAGCACATTAACAAGATTAGCCACCATGACCAGGTGGGATTCATCCCTGGGCTACAAGGATGGTTCAACATTCGCAAATCAATCAATGTGATAGAACAAATTAATATGAGAAAAGAGAAGAACCACATGGTCCTCTCAATTGATGCAGAAAAAGCATTTGACAAAATCCAGCATCTGTTCCTGATTAAAACGCTTCAAAGTACAAGGATAGAGGGAACATTCCTGAACTTCATAAAATCTATCTATGAAAGACCCATAAAATCTATCTATGAATGGGAAAGCTTGCAGCCTTCGCGTTGAGATCAGGAACAAGACAAGGATGCCCACTTTCACCACTCTTGTTCAACATAGTATTAGAAGTCCTAGCAGAAGAAATCAGACAACAAAGAGAAATGAAAGGTATCCAAATTGGCAGTGAAGAAGTCAATCTCTGTCTCTTCTCAGATGACATGATTCTTTATATGGAAAACCCAAAAGACTCCACCCCAAAACTACTAGAACTCATACAGCAATTCTGCAACGTGGCAGGATACAAAGTCAATGTGCAGAAATCAGTGGCTTTCTTATACACTAACAATGAAAATACAGAAAGGGAAATTAGAGAATCAATTCCATTTACTATATCACCAAGAACCATAAGATACCTGGGAATAAACCTAACCAAAGAGGTAAAGGATCTGTACTCGAGGAACTACAGAACATTCATGAAAGAAATTGAAGAAGACACAAAAAGATGGAAGACCATTCCATGCTCTTGGATCGGAAGAATAAACATTGTTAAAATGTCTATACTGCTTAGAGCAATCTATACTTTTAATGCCATTCCGATCAAAATTCCACCAGTATTCTTCAAAGAGCTGGAGCAAATAATCCAAAAATTTGCATGAAATCAGAAGAGACCCTGAATAGCTAAGGAAATGTTGAAAAACAAAAATAAAACTGGGGGCATCACATTACCTGATTTCAAGCTTTATTACAAAGCTGTGATCACCAAGACAGCATGGTACTGGCATAAAAACAGACACATAGACCTGTGGAACAGAGAAGAGAGCCCAGATATGGACCCCCTCAACTCTATGGTCAATTAATCTTCGAAAAAACAGGAAAAAATATACAGTGGAAAAAAGACAGTCTCTTCAATAAATGGTGCTGGGAAAATTGGACAACTATATGTAGAAGGATGAAACTCGACCATTCTCTTACACCGTACACAAAGATAAACTCAAAATGGATAAAAGACCTCAATGTTAGACAGGAATCCATCAGAATCCTAGAGGAGAACATAGGCAGTAATCTCTTTGATATCAGCCACAGCAACTTCTTTCAAGATATGTCTCCAAAGGCAAGGAAACAAAAGCACAAATAAACTTTTGGGACTTCATCAAAATCAAAAGCTTCTGCACAGCAAAGGAAACAGTCAAAAAAACAAAGAGGCAACCCATGGAATGGGAGAAGATATTTACAAATGACAGTATAGACAAAAGGTTGATATCCAGGATCTATAATGAACTCCTCAAACTCAACACACACAAAACAGACAATCATATCAAAAAATGGGCAGAAGATATGAACAGACACTTCTCCAATGAAGACATACAAATCGCTATCAGACACATGAAAAAATGTTCATCATCACTAGCCATCAGGGAGATTCAAATTAAAACCACTTAGAGATATCACCTTATACCAATTAGAATGGCCAAAATTAGCAAGAAAGGAAACAACATGTGTTGGAGGGGATGTGGAGAAAGGGGAACCCTCTTCCACTGTTGGTGGGAATGCAAGTTGGTGCAGCCACTTTGGAGAACAGTGTGGAGATTCCTCAAGAAATTAAAAATAGAACTTCCCTATGACCCTGCAATTGCACTCTTGGGTATTTACCCCAAAGATACAGATGTAGTGAAAAGAAGGGCCATCTGTACCCCAATGTTTGTAGAAGCAATGGCCACGGTCGCCAAACTGTGGAAAGAACCAAGAAGCCCTTCAACGGACGAATGGATAAGGAAAATGTGGTCCATATACATTATGGAGTATTATGCCTCCATCAGAAAGGATGAATACCCAACTTTTGTAGCAACATGGACGGGACTGGAAGAGATGATGCTGAGTGAAATAAGTCAAGCAGAGAGAGTCAATTATCATATAGTTTCACTTATTTGTGGAGCATAACAAATAGCATGGAGGACAAGGGGAGTTAGAGAGGAGAAGGGAGTTGGGGGAAATGGGAAGGGGAGGTGAACCATGAGAGACTATGGACTCTGAAAAACAATCTGAGGGGTTTGAAGTGGTGGGAAGGTGGGAGGTTGGGGTACCAGGTGGTGGGTATTATAGAGGGCACGGATTGCATGGAGCACTGGGTGTGGTGAAAAATAATGAATACTGTTATGCTGAAAATTTAAAAAAATGTGGGTTTTATCTTTATTTCAATATGGTAAGACCAACAGATCAAGAAATGATTACCACTGAAAAGCTACTTTGTTTTCACAATTTCCAAGCAAAGTGGGAATAGCACACCATAAAGGGCTACCTATAAAAACACCAGGATGGGTCAGGAGGCAGAAGGAGCAAGGTAGAAATGTGGGCAAGAGCCTTTTTTCTGGTTTCTACAAGAAAAAATAGACAAAGCCATGCAAGTAAATTTAGGGTTGGATAGTTTGAATAATTTCAACAGTCTCTAGGTAAGGACCATCTCTAATTGTCTTATTTTAGGCCCTGGGCTGATTAGGACCAAGGGAATAATGGTCAAGATGTGAGTCCTTTGAGTGCCCCATGAAATGGGGATTGAGGTTTGGGTTCTGAATTGGTTAGTTTGCCTGTGAAAGGTGTGCTCTCAGATGAATTGTTTACTATCCCCAGGAATTGGATGGCCCAGGGAGGGGCAATCTCTCTAGGGCCAGCAAAGCCTCAGAGTCAAAGTATCAGAAACATAGGAAATAAAAAGACATGACTCATAGGCTATAGGTATATCAATTTTATTAAATTTTTCAAAGTACCAGATTTTGGTTTTATTAAATTTTCCTTATTGTTTTTCTATTTCCTATTCCATCCATTTCTGCTTTGATCTTTATTATTTCTTTTCTTTTGATTACTTTGTATTTAATTTGGTCTTTTGCTTCTTAAGTGGAAGCTGAGGATATTCATTTAAGACCTCTTCTTTCTTTTCTTTTTTCTTTTTTAAAAGATTTTACTTATTTATTTTAGCATGGAGAGAAAGAGATCATGAGTGGGGAGAGGAGCCAAAGGAGAGGGACAAGCAGATTCCATACTGAGTAGGGAGCCTAATGGAGGGTCCAGTCTCTGGAACCTGAGATCACGACCTGAGCTGAAATCAAGACATGGATGCTTAAAAAACTGAGCCACCCAGGCACCCCAACACCCTTTTCTTTTTGAAGATAGGTACTTAGTGCTAGAAATTTCTTCTTAAGTACTGCTTTAACAGCATCCCACAAATTTTGAAATGTGTTCTTATTTTCATTCAGTTAAAAATGTTTTCTAGTTTACCTTTTAATTTATTTGGTGTCCATTGTGTTAGTTAGAAGTGTGTTATTTAGTTTCCAAATATTTGGAGACTTTCTTGAGATTTTTTTTTTCTTGAGATATTTTTGTTACTGATTTTTAATTCCAGTGTCATCAGAGAACAGACTTTCCATGACTTGATTCTTTTTAAGTTTATTGAGATTTTGTTTTGGCCCAAAATATGGTCTGCCTTGGTAAATGTTCCATATAAATTTGAAAAGAATGGTTTATTTTGGCTTATTTTTGTTTATTTTATACTTGTTAGGTAAAATGTTCTGTAATTGTCAGTTAGGTCAAGTTGGATAGTAGTATTGTTCCAGTCATCTATATTTTTATTGACTTGTCTATTCTACTCATTATTGAAAGAGCAATGTTAAAATCTACCATAATTATAGATGTGTTGATTTCTTCCTTCAGTTTTACCAGTTTTTGCTCTATGTATTCTAAAGTTCTGTTATTATGTGTATAAACATTTAGGATTATTATGCCCTTTTGATGAATTGACCCTTCTTCATTTAAAAATGATGTGATTGTAGTTTTTTGCTCCTAGTAATATAATATGTTCTGTAATACATTTTGTCTGTTATTAATATAGCCATTCCAACTTTCTTTTGATTAAGGTTAGCATTGTATCTATTACTTGATCATTTTATTTTTAACCTATTTGTGAATTCATATTTAAAGTTTGCCATAAAATTGAATATTACTTTTTATCCAGTCTGACAATCTTGGTTTTTAAAATTAAGGTGATTAGAAAATTTGCCTTTAATGTGATTATTGATAAGGTTACCATTTCACCATATGCTTTTTATTTGTTCCATCTGTTTTTTGTTCCCTTATCTCTTTCTCCTGCCTCCTTTTGGATTGAATATTTTTTTAGCACTTCATTTGATCTCTTTTGTTGGTTTAGTAACTATATTCATTGGATTTTTTTTTTTTTTAGTATACATTTTTACTTTATCTCAGTTTTCTTTTTTTTTCCCCTTTAAAGACTTTTTGTATTTATTTGTTTGTTTGTTTGTTTGTTTAGAGCACATGAGACCAAGGGGAGGGGCAGAGGGAGAGAAGAGAGAGAATCTCAAGCAGGTTCTGCACTGTGAAACTGATTTGGGGCTTGATCCCATGACCCCCAGATTGTGACCTAAGCCAAAATCAAGTATTGATGCTCAACCAACTGAGCCATCCAGGTGCCCTTACACAGTTTAATTTCAAGTGACATCACACACATCATGTACAGTATAAGAAGCTTATAGTAAAATGCTTCTACTTCTCCCTTCCTGTTAGTGTTATATATTTTACATGTATATGCTATAAACTTTATGTTTACATTTTCCTAGGTGAACATCCAACTATGGAAAGAACCTAGATGTCCATCAACAGATGAATGGATCAAGAAGATGTGGTATATATACACAATGGAATACTATGCAGCCATCAAAAGAAATGAAATCTTGCCATTTGCGACAACATGGATGGAACTAGAGCGTATCATGCTTAGCGAAATAAGTCAAGCGGAGAAAGACAACTATCATATGATCTCCCTGATATGAGGAAGTGGTGATAAAAAAAAAAATAAATAAATAATAAAATGTCTTATGTGTGTGTGTATATATATATACACACACATATATATCCACATATACAACTTTCCATATCTTCACTACCATGAATAATGCTGTATTGTACCTGGGAGTACAGCTATCTCTTCAAGATGCTGATCTAATTTTCTTTGGCTATATATCCAGTAAAGCAATTGACAGATCATGTGCTGGTTATATTTTTAACTTTTTTGAAGAAAGTCCATACTATATTCTCATAACATTTTTGAGAATTTTTACATCTGTGTTCATGAGGAATATTAGTCTGTACTTTTCTTGTCTTTGTCATTGTCTGATTTTGGTATGAGGGTAATTCTGGCTTAGTAGCATCAGTTAGGAAGTACTCCCTCTGTTTCAGTCCTCCAAAAGAAATTGTAGATAATTACTATAATTTCTTCCTTAAATATTTTGTAGAGTTCACTAGTGAATCCATCTAGCCAGGTGTTTTCTGTTTTTGAAGGTTATTAATTATTGATTTAATTTCTTTAGTAGATATAGACCTATTCAGATTGTCTATTTCTTCTTGTATGAGCTTTGGCAGATTATGTTTTTTTAAGGAACTGATATATTTTATCAATGTTTTTCAGATTGTGGCCAATTCTAGTTTTCGCTTCATACAGTTTGACTCTCTGATGTTAGTTGCATACACATTAAGGATTATTATATTTTCTTGGATAATTAACCACTTTATCACTATATAATTCTCTTCTTTATCTCTGATTACTTTTTTTCTGTTTTGAAGTTTGTTCTGTCTGATATTAATATAGTTTCTCCTCTTTTCTTTTGATTAGTGATACTGTACTGTATTCTCCATCCATTTATTTACTTTTAATTTTTTAATGTCTTTTTTTAGAGAGAAACAGTGATGGGGAGGGGCAGAAGGAGAGAGAGAGGGAGAGAGAGAGAGAGAGAGAGAGTGAAAGATACCCTTAAGCAGGCTCCATGCTTGGAGCCTGACTCAGGGGTCAATCTCATGATCCTGAGATCATGACCCTGGGCTGAAATCTAGAGTTGGATGCTTAACTGACTGAGCCACCTTGTGACCCTCCATCCATTTATTTTTAATCTTTATATCACAAATGGTTTTCTTATAGACAACACGTAGTTGGGTCTTAATTTTTGATTCACTCCAATATTCTCTGTCTTTTAAATGGTGCATTTATGCTATTTATATTTAAAGATTAAAGATACAGTTGGATTACTATCTACCATATGCATTAGTGTTGTCTATTTGTAATCCTTTACAGTAGCTCTAGGTGCATTTAAATCTGTTTTCTTATTCTTCAGATTACATACACAGCAGGTTTTTAGATAGGTTTCTGTTTCCTGAGGTATTGTGCAGACTGCAGCTGGTCAAAACTTAAGCAATGCAGATAGTAAATCCACTCATTTCTGGTCTTTCAAATTTTGGGTGCATTTCAAGTTTTTCTTCAGGTGGCTGTTTTCAGTATTTTGCTCAGTTTTAAGCTGCTATAAGCAAGATGGTAGGTCTGTTTGGCATCATCAGAAGCAGAATTTATAATAAAGGTACTTGTCTGAGTACCTTTGTCTCTAAACTAGAAATTTTAATCTCATGTCATAAGTGATATATTTGAATTTATTATCACATTATGTCACACTGTCTTTTTACTTTTATTTTTCTTTTATTCTATTATTTTTCCTTTTTTCCTTAATTTCTTCTGAGACTTTGGAAGTAACACACCTCATTTCTACTTGTTTAGTCATTATTTTTAAATTTTTAGCATATGTAGTGCACTTGAAAGTTAAATGATGTCTATCCTCCAAAATGTACAAATTCTTAGCACACACTTTCACTCTGATCTATCTTCAGTCCCTTGCTCATATTCTTTTACATAGTCCACATTGGTGAGGATATTATTACTTATCATTAGTCAATGTTTACTCAATGCTTATTTTTACCTTTTAATCTTATCACTATTGCTCTTTTTTTCACATTATTTTGTTCTGGGTTCAATTTTCTCCTTGAAATTTACACACACACACACACACACACACACACACACACTTTCAGTGAGCTATCTCTTTTTAAAATTTTATTTTCACTCTTGAATGAATGACAGTGTAGCTAGGTATAAAACTCTAGACTGAGTATTGCAATAGTTTTTCATTGTGAAGAAGTCTTCTGTCAGTTTTTTATAGGGGATATTTTGTGAGTAAATTATCTTTCCATTAGGCTGTTCTTACAATCTTTTACTTTTTTTTTTTTTTTTTTTTTTAGGTGAATGTAGAGTACCTTGACTTATTTTTGGGTGTATTTATGTTTACTTTTTTTGTTCAGGATTTAAGTGTACTATACTTCTTGAATCTGACTATTCAGGTATTTCATCATTTGTGAATATTTCACCACCATTATCTTCATGAATATTTTCTCCCCTCCTTTCTTTTTTTTCCTGATATTCCTTGAGGATATATCTTAATGCTTCTTATACAAGCTTTCCTTTTTCTTAACCTCTTTCTCAGCTTTTTTCATGTTTTCCTTCTCTTCATCTCTCATTGCTCTAATGTGAGCTATTTATTAATACTTATATAATTTATTAGTCTTATACTCTTTTTAGTCTATTCTGCTTTTTCAGCAATTTATTATTTTCAATGATTCTTTTTGATATCTAGAATTTATAGTTTATTCTTTGTTGTACCTGCCAGGTTTAAAAAAATAGTTTGTTAGTATTGTCTTGTACTTTTTTAGACTTTATCTATTTAATGCTAGACCTCAGATGTACATTAGTATATTTTTTGTTATTACTTCATATTAAATAAGATTTGTCTTGCTTTAAAAAAAATTCTATTGCTGGGGCACCTGAGTGGCTCAGTGGGTTGAGCCTCTGCCTTTGGCTTGGGTCATGATCTCAGGGTCCTGGAATCAAGTCCCACATCTGGCTCTCTGCTCTCTGCTTAACTGGGAGCCTGCTTTCCCCCCTCTCTCTACCTGCCTCTCTGCCTACTTATGATCTCTCTGTCAAATAAATAAATAAAATCTTTAAAAAAATTTTACTGCTTTGTGGCCAGAGTTTTTCAGGTATCCTTACATTATGGTTTTACATTTTCTTCTGACAGGCAGAACTGAGAATGGGGAGATGTGATGAGGCACTAACTTTTTGAACATGATGCAGAAAATGGAAATAAGGATGATTCATAATTCACCTGGAGTTGTTCTCCACCCTAAAGATTTAGAAACTCTCAATTTCATTTTAAAATCGAGTCCTTAGTTCTTTTCCTGCTAAAGGTAAAAATCCCTCTGCTTCTTGCTACTCAAAAAGATAAACAGTAGCAGCATGGTACACACAAGTTGCCAGCAACAACCTCCACTGCTTGCAGAGCATGTTTTGAAGGAGAATAAAATTATATATAATCAATTAAGAAGTTCTTAGCGTAGAGTCATAAAAATGTTAATTGAATTTTTTTTGTGTGTTTTTAGGCTTGAATTCTGAGTACCTATACTCAGGTACTTAATTATATCTTTTTATGTACATAAACATAAAAAGATGCAACTGGTACTAAAAAAATTAGAACAAAGGGACAATTATTCTAGGCCACATGAAACAAAGAAAGGGATTCAGAACTACTAGCAAAAGGAAATTTCTATTAGCCTTTGGTCCTAAATGTGATGGGATTGAATTCAATTACCATAGCAATACTGTATATTCATTCATTCACTCATTTGTCAATGATGCTGAGCCCTTGCTATATAGAAATTATTCTGCTAGGCCTTTTCCATATCTAAAAAGAAATGGAAGTGGTCAAAGTAGAAATGGCTTCTCCTGTCTTAAATTTAAAAATTACTTTTGTTACTCTGCATAAGTAAATTATTTATGAAATTAGATATGATCACTTCATCATGTGGGTTGAGTCATTCTCAATAAACTGTTTGTCCTTAAAGAATTCTGACTATAAAATATACTCTAGCCATACCTTAGCTTTCAGAATAAATAATGCACTTTGGCTCCACCCCACAACTCTGGTCTTACTTCATTCCCCCTTCACAAATGTTAGTCCCTATTTTCAAGCCATGCTGTCTTCTATTTTGGTTCATTAATCAGTGAACTGCTTGCCCCTATCTACTGCACATAGTGAAGTTCCAATTATATTTCAAATATTTCTTTCTTTTTTTTTTTTTAAAGATTTTATTTATTTATTTGTCAGAGAGAGAGAGCGAGAGCAGAGTGAGCACAGGCAGACATAGTGGAAGGCAGAGTCAGAGGGAGAAGCAGGCTCCCCGCGGAGCAAGGAGCCCGATGTGGGACTTGATCCCAGGATGCTGGGATCATGACCTGAACCAAAGGCAGCCGCTCAACCAACTGAGCCACCCAGGCGTCCCTATTTCAAATATTTCTTATCACCTTATATTTCTCCTTTATTGTAATTACTACAGTTCACAAGGAGCTCCTTGGTCAGCTAATCATATTGTCCTAGGTCTGATTTCTGGGAGGATATTTCATATCCAATATCCCACTTGGCCACAATTGAAGGGGGCATTAGGAAGGATGCAGCTGTCCTGCTTTAATGATCTACTTCTTTTTGATATGAGTTCAGGGACGTAGAAATTATTGGTGGCCAAGTAATTATGGCTAGGTTTGGGATTTTATTTACTCGATGAGAAACTCAGTGACTTGTAGTGGAAAAAAAATTATTTTCTTGTCAATAGATCAGTAAAATATAGGAAGAGCTCCATTTCATACTGCCAGCCTCAGGATAGGTTCAAGTCCACTTTGTGCCTTGTTTTGGTTCCTTGGCCCTGGCTGAATCACTAGCAGTGGTTACTTGGGGGTGTGGTTTTCTAACAGTATTTCAGGAGCCTCAGAGCCCAAAGTTTAGAAGTACATCTAAGCCATCCTCTAGTATCACAAACAATATTTCATTGACTACAGCAAGTCCCCTGGCCAACACCCAATATTAGTAAGAAGCTGCTTTGGTATTAGTGGAAGGGTACCACTAAATTACATTGTAAAGGATATCTATGAAAAATCCATATCACGGTGGCCAGTAATCCAGCCAACCAACAAAAGTGACATTGAAAGGAATAACTTTTTCCTTTTGACCTCTTGCCAGAGCGCACACTTATGAAAGGTTGGTGGGATTATCTTCCTACACTTGACATTCTCTTTCAGGTTTAAAGTTACCCTTCCCATATAATCTGAATAAGAATCTCTCAGTTATATATAACTCATATATGTATATACATGTATATATGTACTACATATGTACACATATATGTATATGTACAGTACATACACATATATACGTATATAGATATACACTTCTTGCATATATTTTTGTTGTCTGTATCTATAGCTCGTTTATGGACAGTTATAGTAATTTTAATTATATGTATTCTTGTCATGAAACTTATTTCCAATTTTCCAGTTGACTTGAAATTCAGTTTTCTTCTAAGATGGCCATTTTTTTTCCCTAGGAAAAGTGAACCCCAAGTTTCTGTATGAGAAGTCAAACAATTCTTCATATAGCTGTATGCCCACTGGCCACTAGACAAGGCTTACAAGACAATCCCTTAAAGGAATTTTCCTAAGCAGATATGATTTTTAGTAGTCTTATTTTTTTTAAGATTTTATTTATTTTTTTGACAGATGGAGATCACAAGTAGACAGAGAAGCCCGTAGAGAGAGAGGAGGAAAGAGGAAGGAGGCTCCCTGCTGAGCAGAAAGCCTGATGTGGGGCTCAATCCCAGGATCCTGGGATCATGACCTGAGCTGAAGGCAGAGGCTTTAACCCACTGAGCTACCCAGGTGCCCCTAGTAGTCTTATTGTATAAAATCAACACTCCTCTTACCCTTTAAATTGCCTGGTAGTATAAAAGTGTTAAAAAAAAGTTTAATGGAATCCTGCCTTATGTTTAATGACAAATCACAGTGTCTGTATAATTCAGAAATTTTATGGAGCGGTGTTCACTGGGGTTGTTCTTCGCACTGGGCTTCAGATCCTGCTGCCTGTGCTGTCTTCCTCTGTAGAACCACTTTGTCTTCTGTGTCACTCTTCATTGGCAAGTTGGTGGGAGTGAGTCGTGTTCCTCATTAAGTTTACTATGGAAGTCACATGTGCTTGGGAAAATACCAAATATAATAGATCATTATGTGATTAACAAAACTCACACAAGGGGACATTGAGCTCATAAGGAATGGATCTCTTAGGAAGGAAAACGTGGAATGATCTGACATTTCTATGAGATACAGGCAGTGTCTCTAGACTGCGAAAGAAAGTGATTTCAGCGAGAAAGCTCTGTGCAGAATTTATCAGTCATTATTCAATTTTCTACAAACCCCATACCACTTGATATCTGCTTTAATCAAAAGATAATGCTATTTTAATCACTTTATCCATTTGTAAATTGTCAATTTATTTTTTAGTAGAGCATAAAGTTTGGTCTTTTATATTGAGATCTATATGAACCAGAAGAGCTATATCTGGGCTTTCTGGAGACATTCTTATCTTGGAAGTGAGAAGAATGTTGATGTGAAAACTCGAGATGCTTTGGTGTTAAAAAGATGCTGAATATCCTATAATCTCCTCCAAGAAGCTTTCTCATATTTCTGCATCAGAATAATTTCTACACAATCTAAAATCTTTTTGTAGCTATAGTAAATATGCTCATTCCTACTACAGAGCAAGTTATTCTTACATGACGTCTCAGGATACAGAAATCTACTTTTCTATATTTTTCTGTGAAATATTTTAGTCTGTGTAAACACAAATCTGAATCATTTTTGCTGGCAATCATTTGAGAGATGGGGTATGTTCTAAAATGTATCCCTGGGATAATTAAGGGAGGCTGTAGAAAATAAAACTAAGTATCAAAAGTATGCTTCGGTATGAATGTGAAATACTGGATTAAGAAGACTGTGGTAGATGAAAGAGAAAGCTTCCATATATCCTCTGTGCTATGATATGAGGTTATCACAAGGAGTGGAGTTAGAGCTACAGTACTCTATGTCTTGGAGAGGGGATTTGAGAAGCACCTGTGAACATAAGTGACAAATTGGCCCATGATAATGGGAAAACTCAAAGTTGTAAGAGTAAAAAACTAGGTAATAAAATCAGAAAACCATAGTTCATCTTGGCAAGAGAAGAGATAGAGTATTGTTTTATTATGCGTGTTACTGGAACAGAGTAAAATAAATTTATACACATTATATTTAACTTTCATAAGAAGAAGTTCTTGAAAAGTTTTAAAAGAGATTATTAAAAATTGATATATTATAAAATAGCTTTATTTTAAAAAATTTGTGTGAGGTTCACAGTACTGTTTACTGGATAACACTTTTGTAGATGTCGGTTTATTTTAAGAGAGGTTATTATAATATAATATGAAATTCCTTGATGTGCTTACTGATATATTGCTAAAGATATTGTTCAATAAGTAATAAAGTATATCTCTATTGGAAACTATAGGTTCAGGAGAATTTTTTCTCTTTTAGCAGTATCAAAAATAATTGTGCTTTCCACACAACTGATTTGTTTTTACCTTAAAACATCCATTTATCAAAAAAAATAACTACTTAGTGCATACCATGTGTTGGCTGTTGTGCTAGGTTCTGAGAATACAGCAATGAACAAAATAATAAACAATCCTTCAGGAAGCTTATATTCTAGGGTGGGAAGTAAAGCAGATAATAAATAACAAAAGAATAACACACATAGTATGACAGTATGAAAAATGCTATGGAGAAAAAAATAAAACAGGGCAGAAACTATGGTAGGGATGGTGATCAAATGGGGGTCAAAAGAGTTATCCTTGAGATTGTGACATTTAAGCAAGATATTACAGAGCAGGTAGCATGCATGTCACGACTCTCAGGACGTAAGAGAGAAAGTTATATGCATATCTGGAGGAAGAGCTTTCCAGGCAGAGGAAAAAGCAAGTGCAAAAATTATGAGGTAGGGACATGGATATATTTGAGGAATGGCAAGGAGTCAAGTGGCTGAAGCAGAATAAGCAAAAGTAGAAGTAGTAAAAAATGAGATCAGGAATGGATCCAACCCAATCTGCCAACAGACGGAAAACACTGTGATCTGAACAGGGAATGTTTATGATAAAGAAATGTTCGTGATAATGGGACACTGAAATAATAGTAAGGGGAAGAGAACGCTAATGATACAGGCATAGTAAATGCGGGGAACAGTGATTACCCCTAGGGCTGAGACAGAGCACCCAAAGAAGGAACAAATCTGGAGAGGGGCCTTCCACCTACTGCTGAGATCTTGACTGCATTGGTTTGCTCTATTTTTAGTGTTTATGGTAAAAACAAGAAGATGGCCTCTTACAGCAGAGTCCAAAAGACAGGCTCTCACTCAAATTTGCCTGTGTTCAACATTGCAGCTTCAGATGTTCACTAGTTTCACCACTTAAGTATCTTGTCCAAGACACTTAACTTTTGTGCTTCTGTTGCTTTATCTGTAAATAGGAATCATGATGTTGATTCACGTAGAATGATCATTCTGAGAATTGATAAGATAATCCCTATAAAGCACTCAGAACAATGCCTCCCACCTAGTAAGCATTAATTAAGTGTTAACTGTGGATACTAATATTATTTGGCGGATTTCACATTGTTTTTACACTTTACAAAAATGAAGATATTTTTGTATTCACTACTATTTGTTATGTTATGATAATTTTTTTTCAGAAAAAATAATCTTTCTCATTAGGTCTTGATGCAAGGACAAGTTCAATTTAATGCAAAGTTGATTGAAAACAGTTGCTCCCTCCTCCAACCAATTAGTGAGAATGAGTACAAGAGATTCTTTTGAGATACCGCATGTGAGTACTACCCTAAATTTTTTTCCAGCCATGGGCTTCAAGAAAGATGCTCAGTTACTGCTGTACCCAGTAAGTTTGAAAGAGAGGAAATGGGGTGAGATGGTATGGCCTTGTGTCATTGGGGATGTGCTGGGGAACAATATCTATTCCAGAAAGAGGATGGCTGCACAGCCATGAACCTGACGTTCAGCCTCTTAGAAGCAATAAATACTGAACCCAAGTACATTAGCCTTCTCCATGACTTCTTAATCAGCACTGCAAAAATAAACAGTTTATACATTCAAAATAACCCTAGGATACCCTCACCAATTATTTTATAAGTATTCCTTGGAAGACAAGCACATTTTCCTTACTCCCCTGTCCACAGCAGCCATTCATCTGCCATGAGCTGTTGGAATGAGAGGGTAGCCTAATTTTCCTGGGGCCTCAGGCCCAGAGCTGTTTTGAGTAATAAGGAATCTGTACTTTTGCCACTCTCTAGCAAAGTGTTCCATCATCTTTAGTTTCTCTCCCCATAAAGGCCTCCTATCTTTCCACCTGCATGAGGTTTTTTTATTCCTGGACTATGTGAGCACTGGTGGTTGCCAAGGGAGGTAGCTGAGTTTGGAGTGTAATGAAGCTGTAGTAGAGCTCATACTAACACTTCTCTGCTCAGATCTCTGGAATAATAAAAATATCCACCTCTACTGAGCGTACCTATTGTTCAAGAGACTGTTACTCAATATGGATGAATTAATGGATTTAATCCATGTTCATTAATGTCTCATGGGTATTATTATTATTATCTTTCTTTAAATAGAAAGAACCAGACCCAAGATTACACAGCCAGGTCAGTGCATGACATATTTCTCAAATGCCACTTACCTTATTCCAATGCCATAGTTTTTCTACTGTGGTGTGCTATTTCTCTATAAGGGCAGGTAGCATGAAGATCATGACTCTTCTGCTCTGGGTATGGTTCAAAGAGGTAACAATTGCCAATCATTAGGAGCCGTGCATGGAGGCATGGATCAGATAGGGAGGATAAAGCTCATTTTATTATGCAAATTGCTCATGGTCACGTAACTAGAAAGCGATGGATCTGATATGTGAACTCAGGTCTCTTCTTTCCAATTTATGTTGCTGTTTATTAGTTGAGACAAAAATCTATCTATCCCACTAATTTTATCTTGTCTTCTCCAATCTTAACAATTGTCAATAACTATAGATCTGAGCATATTATATTTTCCCTAAAAAAAACCTAATTTTCTTAATTTACTGGGCAGAGTACAAAGTATATTAATAGTCTTCTCCCCAATATTTTAGTGTTTCATTAATCTAGCAATTGCTTTTTTCAAATTTTTACTTCGCCTCATCTTATTAAAAAAAAAAAAAAGATTGTATACAATCTTCTTCCTTTGAAGAGCCCATATATAAACTATTTCTTTAAGCTCACTTTGTCCTTAGTGAAGAGACCCTTCCAGAGTCTTCCAGGATTTCAAAGTTTTATGGGCTTTATCATTAAGGACTGGATTTTTATTAAGTCTGGGATATGTTCAAGTTCTAGATGAAACTTGAAGCTCCAACAGGCCCTACAACTGGACAAATACTTTGTTTCTCATCTGAAAACATATGTACACTTTACACTCCTGAACAATTGTAGGTTAAAGTGAGCTGGATCTGGGAGAAGGATTGAGATTATTAATAAGTCAAATTACACAAAAGTCATATCAGAGGTAGCTGAGAAAGTTAGGGATGAAGTAGGATTATTTATAGAAACCCTTCCTATAAGCTTCTTATTAGAAAAAGACTTCTCTTAATCCAACCCAAGATCCAAACAAAGCCTGGATTATGGTCTTAAAGGATCTCAATAGTACATAGACTTCAAACTTGGAATTAACCTAAAATTAAGGCACAGGCTTCAGAATTGAGAATATATGAAATTCTTTTTGTAGCATATAGGGTTTGTTGTGGAAGTAGTAAAGTCTATTGGGTGATATTCTAAATGCCCAAATCTCTCTTCTCTCAAAATCCACTAACTTTAGGTTGCCTGGGTACCTCAGTGTGTTAAAGCCTCTGTCTTGGGCTCAGGTCATGATCCCAGGGTCCTGGGATCGAGTCCCACATCGGACTCTCTGCTCAGCGGGGAGCCACTTCCCTCTCTCTCTCTATCTCTCTCTCTCTCTTCCTGTCTCTCTGCCTACTTGTGGTCTCTCTCTGTCAAATAAACAGATAAAATATTTTTTAAAAACCACTAACTTTAAGTGAGAAACAAACTAGTCATATCCTAGGAATGATGTGAAAACAAATGATAAACAGAGGAAGTTGATAATAGCATTGTTTGTTGTTTCAAATAGTGATAGCTTTACTTCTTTTTAGCTAATGAGGAGCCTTGATTAAACTCTCTTGTAAGAGAGTCCGGAATGAAGTCCACTAGAATGAAGGCAATGCATCTTTTTCTTCCACTATGGGAACCCGCGCTGTAGCCCCTCATTTTACCTTCTTGAACCCTCATTTTGTTGCTTGTCTGCCTCACTAGAAACTCCAGCTTTGCTCAGGTGGGGTGGAAAATAGCTAACATTTATCAAACTCTAGCCACATGCTAGTATTCGTCTAAGGCATTTAAAAAGGATGAATGCATTGAAATATCTTAAGACCCCTATTAGGGAGTTGCTATCATTACATCTATTTTATATGTGAGGAAGTCAAGACCTGTATAGGTTGAGTAACTTAGAGGGGCACACAACTACTAAGTGGATTTGAAAAAGATGTAACTTGGAAAGTCTGATGCCAGAATCCAAACTTTAAACGGCCAAGCTATACTACCTCAATAAATAGTAGTTGAATGAATGTCTATAGTCCCTATTGTTGTATTACATCTGGATATTTTCTATGTGTAATAATTCAGCATACCTATGTATATTTATAATTGCACATAATATCTATATGTTACCTATAGTTTATTTCCACATTAAAGTTGCCAATATAGCATCTTCTGTCAATATTTATTGAATAACTGCACATGGACCCACATCCAGACATAAATATATCCCATATATTGTAACTGACTGCAAAATTATTCCATAATGTTTATTAGGGTAATGTAGTATATATATTGTTATATATAATGTATAAAATAAATGAATTTTATGTTCTTGATATATAACTTATAAAACATGAATATGAAATTAATGCTAACATTTCTTTAGTGAATGAATAAATGAAAGAATACACATAATCCTTGTTGTCAGCTTGGCCTACAGGCTAAATAATGCCAAATAACAGGGGCATCTCTATTCAAGTCGTTTACAGAGAAGTGAGGATGTAGAAGCATCTGTAACCTCAATTACTTCTGCCATTTCCCCAGTTCCTGAAAGAATAAATGCTCTTCACTAGGGTAATTTCCTATCATGAGGGTTTCTTGTTTATGATGACAAAGCAAAACTTGTGTTTATAGGATCTTCTTCTTTTTTTTGTTGTTTTTGTTTTTGCTTTTTATCTCTTCTTCCTATGACTTACCAGCAACATATAAGACATGGGTAAGGGCCTCATAATTATGGCTGGACACACTTTTCTCAAGGAGAATCAGAACATTGGCTGAGAACATTTTGCAAAAGATCATTTGTTGGGTTTTGCCTGAAAGATGACCATGCTACTAGCTTTCCCTGCTAACAGACAGATATATGATTCACCTTGTACTTTGGCAATAAAATGAGAAATGCAAAAATGACAACAAAATCTCCTACGCTATTTTTTTGAATGAAAGAAAAAAGAAAATACCCTATTGTTTGATCAGACAATACACTGAAGATGAAGAGAGGAGTCTGGGAACATGCACTCCGTTGATTTAGATTGTGGAATTCAGGCAACATGCCCAGATTGGAAATGGGGCAAGAGATGGCCATTAGAACCAAGAAGGAAGGCATTAAGAATCCGTGATTATATATTGCTTCATCCAAGAATCAGAATAGACAGATCTTCAATGAAATAGTTCCAGCTTGGCTAATCAAAAAATCTCTCTCCCTCTTTCTCCATATATGCATACATACATGAATGTATTTTTTTATTAGTCAAATAAAGTTGTTTGTATTCATGCTGTTGCTTTAAGACCCCAGCCTTTAGTGAGAGCTTCCATTTTCCCAGAGCAGTTCAAATGAACATAGAATTGAAAACAGATGTGGGCTCCAGCATGTTATTGCACAAGGGCGAATGGGGCATAGGGCGGGGAAGGAGGGGGAGGTGGCAGGGACCGCGTGAAGGGACCTTCAGCAGCCCCAGGACTCTCATCACTCGAGGGGGTCTGAACTCCAAATTCCACCAGCCTGCTCTCTGAAAATGAACTCCTAACAGAAAACAGATGGGAGCGGACCTCGAGGTGGGGGAGGGGAATGAGAAGGAGGCCTGATGGGGAGAGTGTAGTGAGGAAGGTCAGGGAGTAAGCAGCGTTAGCGAAGTGTAGAATGTGGGTTTATTAACATTCCCTGTGTGGGGGAACACGAGGGCTTGGGGAGGTAGTGGGAGTTGGGGGTGAGACATGCCTAGAACACCTAGAGTCTCCTGCAGGCGGAGTTCCCATCGCTTTTGCCCTGCCGAGGCAAACCAATGACGTGAAGTTCCAAGAGCAGGGATAATCAGGCCAGATTTTTTTTTTTCTTTTTGCCTGGGAAACATTTCATCCAAACAGACCACTTGCTTTTGCAAATGCCAGTAGTCCTGATAAATCAAACTCACTGGAGTCAGCACAGTCCTCATGTTACTTTCCATAAGGGCTTTGTCTGAGCAGAGGCATGCCAAGGAGTGTCTGCAGGGGCAAGGGGGAGGAGGAAGAATAATCTGGACAATAATACCTCCTGAGTCTTTCCATTCTGGGAACCATAGTCAAATCACTTCTGATTTCTTGGACCAGCTTATCAGAGATTTGACGGTTCTCAGATCTGAACAAACCTTTCTTTTCCACTTTTTTTTTTTTTAAACAGCTGACCAACCTTCCCCATAAGTAAGAGGAAAATGTAGGTAGCTCTAGTGCCATAGTGAATCTAAGTAGGACGCCATTTGGGGGTTGCTATGTTGGGTGGTGAGAGTGCTGAGCTAGCGCTGCATGCTTGAGGCGTTATGGGGTCCTTGGTGTACTTATTTGGTAAGATAGCTTTAAATGTCCTTATGCATACCATATAAAGCAGTGGTTTTTAATGGGGAGATGGGGAGAGGGAGGGGAATTTTTGCTCTCTAGGAGATGCTGGCAATGTCCAAAGCAAGTTTTGGCTACCATAACTGGAGAGAGGGTCCCTATCTTTTCAATGGGTGGTGGCCGAGAATGCAGCTAAATAAGCTCCTGTTCACAGGAGAGCACCCCCACAATGAATATCTGACATGAAGTGTGAATCTTTCCAGTGTAGAGAAAACTTGATTATAAAGTTCTTATGATCTTTGTGACATTTGGAGGAGAAGGATGGTATGGACATACAGAAGTCAAGGACTGTCCTGGAATCTCTTCTCTTCTCTTTAAAATTCTTTTCTATTTTTTATAAAAATATTTTATTTATTTATTTATTTATTTATTTATTTATTTATGTGACAGAGAGATAGAGAGCACAAGTAGGCAGAGCAGCTGAGAAAGGGAGGAGCAGACTCCCCACTGAGCAGGGAGCCTGATGTGGGGCTAGATCCTAGGGCCCTGGGATCATGACCTGAGCTGAAGTCAGGTGCTCAATCGAATGAGCCACCCAGGTGCCCCCTGTCCTTGCATCTAATTTTAAAACCTCCTTATCTTAAAACCCTATGTCTCCCCAAATAACTTCAGAATGGTGATAATAAAATAGCCAATAATATTTACTCATTATATTGTCCTTAATGCCAGACACTTTTTCAAGCACTTTACATATTAATACACTTGGTTTGTGTAACAATTTTATGAGATATGTATAATTATTTTTGTAATTACAGAAGGAGAACTGGAGGCACAGAAAGTTTTAGCAATATGCTTGAGGTCACACACCTTCTGATTGCAGGGCTGGCTGCGCAGATATTTAACTTGTTCCATTGCATAGAGTCCCATGCTCAGAGGAGTTGGTTTAAGGCTCTGTTATTGCTGTCTTAAAATTCTTAATAATTTTATCTTTGAACTTGTGTTTTGTAACTCAAGCTCAGTGGAACAATAGAGTGTGTGTGAGTGGAGGAAATATATGTGATACAGGAGTCTTCTTTTCCTTGCCACTCAATTCACATATAGTGTTTATGGTGTCTCATTGAGTGCAGAGTTCAAGTAGCCCAAACCCCATGCATGGGAGTTCAGAGAAACTCAAGACAAGTACAAAGTAATCATGTTATTTTTATGACTGAGTGGGGACACTGAAGCCCCAAGAGGCCACATTCTCTCTTCTAACCAGAACCCACACTGAGCACAGAAAGAAGTCAGTGGCATTCTAAGAAACACAAATGTCCAGGCACCCTGTCATATGTCATCTTATTCATGTTACTTCCTTGTATTACCAACAAATTATGCTTGAAACGATGATGTAGAAGGAAAGGCAAAGATAGGGATCCCCATAATTCCTTTGCCTCTCAGCTTTTCCTTCCTCATCAGTAAGCCAAAGGTAGAATGTTCACATATCAAAAAGGGAAATTATAACAGTTTTGTGCTGCATTCCCACTGTTTTGGTAAGAATATAATATATATACTTATATGAGCTGTGGAATATGAACTATGTGATTTCAATGATTCTGCATACAATTTGTAGAGTTTTTATTGAAGCAATCTCGACAACCAACAAGGGGCTCAAATGCACAACCCTGAGATCAAGATTTCCATGGTCCTCTGAATGAGCAAGCCAGGTGTCCCTCACCCTTTATTTTAAGATTTTATTTTTCAGTTTAAGTGTTCTTATATTTGCATTTAAACTGTATTGCATAATATGAAAAAGAATGGTAAAATTCGTGCTAATTTAAAATTTTAATTTCTTTACTTTAGACCTATGTTAACTAGCAAATCAAACACCATGGCAAGAGAAAGAGACTGTGGGAAAAGAAAAAAAAAAAAGAAAGCTACTTATTTCTCTTTAATGGCGCTTTCTCTCTGAATTTTGGACAAGGGACCCTACGTTTCCATTTGGAGCTAGGCTCTGCAAAATACGTAGCTGGGTCCAAATGACAGAGTCATGATTGGAATCCCGGCAGTGTGGATCTAAAATATATGCTCTTATCTGCTAGAATATCCATTTCCACTGCAGGATCCAGTGTGAGAGACCTGAATTAGATGTTAAGAGAAATATTTTCACATGTGAGCAAAAGTCTCCCGGGGCAGAAATGCCCCCAGTCTATTGGAGTTGTGAGCGTGGGGGTCCATTTCCTCCAAACTGCAGTTGTTGGTGTCTGTGGATGGTAAATCTTCCCCGAGAGGGCTGCTTCCTGAGCAGCACATTCAAAGCTGTCTACTGGAGCAGCTCAGTTCTTACGTGGTATACTATCTTTTGTATGCTTCGCTATCACATTTTCCAACGATCTGTGACGCCGGTAAGTAATACATTATAAAGGTTATAGATCCCTGTGATTTTACATATATTATCTCATTATACATCTATTATCTCAAATTAATCTTCTTTACATCTTTAAAGGTTGATCTCCTAAGTAGATGACAATCAGCTGTCTCATAGAAGGGAGTTGTGGAATCCTATTTGAAACCGAAGTCCACAACTCATTTAGTTCTTGGAGGTCTCCTCTACCCCTGCCACCCCCCATGCACACTATAAAGTTGTCATTGTCTAGACAGTCTATGTCATGTTTCACTTGAATATCTTCTGTAAACTGCAACATTATTTGGGATACAACCTGTGATTTTTAACATAGGCAGCAAGGCTGACTTCTTTGGAAAGCTTCATTTGTATAAGCCCTCTTAATTTGTAGCATCTTGCCTTAACATCAAACTTACTGAAATAAATTATAGAGCCTAAGAGAATTACTCAGTAGTATTTTGTTGAAATAAATATGAGTGACCCAAAAATGCTTTCCTCTGAAATACATGGGGTTAGAAAGCTTGATGTGAAATAATTTTGAGCTGTTACATCTAACTGCTGCATTTTGGTGGTGCCAACTCCACCACCACCAAAAAAAAACCCCTGGTTTTATCCTGGTTGCAATCACCAATGAATTTTTTTAGCTTTTGCTTTGAACTTTTTAAAACTCAAAAAAAAAAAATGCTCAAAGAAAGACAATTCTAAGAAAATTTGATCTTAATCTCTATGTCTACACTTTGACAATGCTGGGAAGACCACATTCATCTTCAGGAGCTATATTTATAGCCTCTGATATAACCCATAAACTAATGAATACCTTGACACATAGCTTCTATAGGGTCCATGATGTAAGGATGTATCTTATCTCCCCCACTCTGAAGTGTGGTCCTCACAACAGGAGATACTGGAACAATGGAAGTGATTTGCAGCATCTTATTCTCTTCAAAGAATACCTTTCCTCCAACATTTCAGGAGAAATATGGAGAAATCTCCAGTCCTTTGGAAGACACTTATTCCTGAAATGTGTGGTCTGTGTGTACCTCTTATTTACACACTATCTTTGACTTTTTTTTTTTTTTTTTTTTTTTTTGCCAACTTGTGTAAATCAAGACAATGGAGAAGCTACCATACTTAAAGAAGGCATGCATAATTGGGCTTAATTCACAGCATCTCTTTTTAATTCCCAGCATCTCTACTTGTTACCTTTTTAAAAATTTTTTTAAGTCTTGGGTACATTTACCTAACCTCTCCTCTCTGTTTATTACAGCGTGGGCTTTCGATGCTAATGCAAAACAAAATAATATAGGTTGTTATTTTGTTCTTAAATATTTGCAAGAGATATGCTGAAACGTGTTTAATCTCTGTTGACACCAACATACTACAATTAAAAGCACAATTGCCAAAATTTTTGCAAGCACTGTATTTTATTTTTAAATGATAAAATGTGGGGAGCCTAGGTGGCTCAGCCCTCAAGTGTCTGCCTTTAGGTCATGATCTCAGGGTCCTGGGATTGAGCTTCACGTTGCCTTCCTGCTCAGCGGGGAGCTTGCTTCTCCCTCTACCACTCCCCCTGCTTGTGTTCCCTCTCTTGCTGTCTCTCTGTCAAATAAATAAATAGAATCTTAAAAAAAAAAGATAAAATGCTTGGCCAGCCAAGACATATAATTGTGAGTTACTGGAATTAATTTTTTAGTATAGGATTTCATTTTATTAAGAAACTAGAAAATGCTATATTAAAAGTAAAATTAGGGATGCCTGAGTGGCTCAGTCGATTAAGTGTCTGCCTTCAGCTCAGGTCATCATCACAGGGTCCTGGGATGGAGGACCCCAGTGGCTCCTTGCTGGGTGAGGACCCTCCTTCTCCCTCTGCCTGCTGCTTCCCCTGCTTATGCTCTTTGTCTCTGACAAATAAATAAATAAAATCTTTTTTAAAAAGGAAAAAAAGAAAAGTAGCACTTACATGAACACATAGGCAGCATTTGTAGTTCTGTGATTTCTCAAATCATCTATACATAAAGTATTTCAAATCTCTGCTTAGGGACCCCTGTAACTGACATCAGAACATAAACACTGACATTCACAATAAGGGCAGTTTTGCATATTGATGTTAATATCTATTTTTCCCTTAGACTTGGTATTGATTTAGGAATGAATATATGTGTTACAGTGCAATCTCTATAATATCATGGATTAGCTCTTCAGGTTTTTTTTTTTAATCAATTTATTTTTTTTCTAGAAAATTATAAAAAGACAAAAAAAGTATGGAGATTTTTTTTTTCAGATTTTATTTATTTATTTGACAGAGATCACAAGTAGGCAGAGAGGCAGGCAGAGAGTGGAAGGGAAGCAGGCTCCCCCCTGAGCAGAGAGCCCAATGCTGAGCTCCATCCCAGAACCCTGGGATCATGACCTGAGCCATCCAGGCGCCCCAAGTATGGAGATTTTAATGAGTTCTTTTTCCTGTTAGTTAATATTTGCATCAGAAAAAGCATCCCAAACCCCATCAACCAGTTTACATTTCTTTATGACAAAATTAAGCATATATCACTTTTCATTCAATTTCCTGAAAAAAAATTTTTTTTTGCACGACTCAACCGATTTTATAGGACAGACATCGAATTTAGGCAGACCCAAGAAAACTGAAGTGAAAAGATCAAGAGTCTTATTTCTTGGTGATACTGAAATTCAAGCACAGTGAAATTTAGACATAAGATACTTGATGTCCTTTGATGACATTACAGACAGAAAAGCATGTCATTCATTCATTCTTTTATTTTTATTTTTATTTTTTTAACCATATGTCAGTTACTGCACAAAGTCCTGATTCCCTATTATGACCGTATGTTCTTCAGCACCTGTTTTTAAAATAAGAACTAACTGCTCTCCTGGCCCCTGGAAAACACGTGAATTTTCCAAAGGTCATCATAGCTCAGGATCTGCTAAATGGAACTCGAGAGGCCCCAAATGAAACCCAATTTAGAAACTGTGTTCTGAGCTTTTTTTGTCATTAATCTGGAGACAGATAGCCTTTTCCAGCGAATGTGAGGACTCAGGCATGGCAGTCGGTACACACACAGAGACACACAGGCACACTGGTGCCCAAGGGTTTTGCTGAATTAGCGGAACTAAATGAGGCATGGGAGGCAGAGTAATGGCCCTTTCAGTAACACATCAGATAATTGATGCTGTTTATGATAGAAATTGGAGACTGAGAAACTAAAAACAACAACAACAAAGCTTCTTTGGAACTGCACTTCTATTTTCTGTGGAAGAAGGGGAAGGAGCCAGTGACTCAGTCTGGCAATCCGCTGACCTCATCAGAGCGAGCAACACCAGATCCTGGGCATAGAGCTGAGCATTCTGCAAGCGAATGTACTATTGAGACCTATTTCACAACAATTTCCTGGCAATCCGATTCACTCTAAGAAGATGACAGTGGACAAGTTTGAACGGGGTTTGGGGTGGGGGGGAATAAACTGAATACAATCAGTTCTAAACGCATTTTAAGAAAACCCAAGAATCATGCTACTATTAAAGAAAACCACGCAATGCTTCCTAGACTCTTAGAAACGAGTGTGAGCATGAGATTTCCTCTGTCTAGGCAATGTGGATTATACGGTGTTGCCCGTTGCTTGTAGTAATGATACTATACTGAAAGAGAAGCTAATGATAGCAATAGAATCAGATAGTGAGCTGTTCCTCGTGTTTTTGATATTTTACATAATACAATGAAATTAATCCTCACAACAGAACTGAGGATTGGCAGTGTTATTCCCTTTGCAACTGAAGAGTAGGAGGCTTGGAGAGGATAGGAACAAAAGAGGAACAAAAGAATCTCTCTATTGCCCTGTATTTGGTAAAGCCATCCATGCTGAGATGTTAGGGAGGTGTGCTACTCTCTGTAAACACCTAGATGAGAAGTGAAAAGACAAATGAATCTTAACATGGACAGAGGAAAGGGTTGTTTCTCTGTAGATTTAGAGGATTTGATTTAAATTCTCCTCCTGGACCCATTCATTTCCAAATTCACTTTTCTCTAAGGTCTAAGTGTTCACTATTTGCTTTGTCTTTTGACCCATAGGTCTCAACCAAGCACTGGGTGGGTGGAGATGCTGTCAATCAGAAAGCCCTAGAAGAGTTTTTTCAAACTATATAATCTAGTCTTCCCAGTTGATCAGAGAGATGCCAGTGCTCTGGGAGGAAGCTAGAACTGAGAATGTTATTATTTCAAAGGGGCTTCAAAGACCACATAGTAAGGACAGTTCTACTCTCCTTCATCCTTCACAAAAACAAAACCTCACAGCACAAAATGCCAGTTCACTTCCAAGGCTCCCTTCTCAGAGCAGAAAGTGGATTTTCAATGGGCCCAGGATGAGTCTTTCAACACTGAAGTACTTCCTTGGAACTTCATCACTTGAGACCACCAGGAAGCATTTCCTACTTTAATAAGGTACATCATCTAGAATTACATTTGTTCCATAAAAAATGTTCATGCAGCGTTGCTTGTAAATTGTAGTTTATGTTTGTGAGTGTGAGTTTGTGAATTCAGGAGAGAAGTTGGGGGGGCGGGAAGAGAAAGAGAGAGAGATTGTAGGTCTATGGCAAGCATGTTTTTAATTTCCAAGACCTTGTTCTTGTTTCTGATTGTTCCTTATACACACCTTCCTTTTCCTGCTATAAGTGCAATACATACACTTGAATTTTGAAGACAATGATTCAAATAATACTAAATTCTTGAATTAATATTCTTTTTTCCTCTGTGTGCATATGTGTACTTGTATGAGTATATGTATGTATGTGTTTGTACAGAGTATTTCTTTATTCAAACAAAGAAAACTGGATCTAATTTAAAAACTAAATTGCCTCTATACAAGCTCAAGGAGAGTGAGGTTCACGGCGGCCATAACTGCTCATGCCTCTCATATCTGGTGTCTGCTTTTTCAGATGACTATTGTTTCTTTGTTTCAGCTGGCTACAGGGGTCTCTTTAGCCCACTGTTCCTTGGTGAGCTCTTCTGTATAATGGGAATGGGTGTTTGTGTATGTGACTGGGATAGCCCTGAAGCACATGAGGGTTCTCCCCACTGACTACTGTTAGCAAGAGAATAGTCTGTTTGTTACAGGCATTCCTTAGTATTAGTGGTATTATTGCTATTCTTTCTTATTAAATCTGGAAGGCATTTATATACATTAGTGGTTATTAAGTAATTTAATGGCCACATGGTCCCTGATAATTTCTATCATTTACTGAGCTTCTATTTCATGTCAGAAACCTAAGGACACTATCACATTTAGTTTAATTATCTAAAATCATGTAATATAGCTGATCAAGTCCCATTTTATAAAGTATCTAAAATTTGGATATAGGAAGAAAGTTTCCTGAAATAGCACAAACAGTAAGTACTAGAAGTAAAAGAACATTGAGTCAAACTCACTGTTCAAAAGTCCCCTCCATCCAGCCTTAGAAAATGTGTGTCATGAACTTTGTTAATCATGATTTCAACAAGAATTTGCTGAGCACACGTCACAGGAGAGGCTCTGTCCTAGGCCTTAGGATATGGTAATGAATAGAAGGAGGTAACAATGGAGACTCTCCCCTGTCTGAGCTGCCTGATCAAACCCTGTACCTCATTTCCTCTGCTATCCCTAGAATGCTGCTAAACAGCATCCAGAACCTATTCTAAGCCCATTGCGAAGGATTAACTGTCATCTGTGATTTAAATTCAGTAGCTTTGATTTCCTATCAGTCCCTTTAGAGAAGGATAATATCATTCCCACAGGGTCCCTAGAATTTCCCGTTCTTACTTGCTTTGTGATTACAGCTTACAGTTCTGTACAAGCAGAAAAGTTATGAATGGTTCTTACCCCCATTCTTTCCACTCCCCCACCTCTGCCTCCAACGGGAGCAGCTGTTTCCTATTACAAAATAGCCTGACAAGGTGCTGGTCTGAAGCAGCGTCTCTTTGGCAGGTAATTTTGATGAGGCCCAGAGGTAAGGGGGTGGGTGTCTCTGATGGGTTTCCGGTCCTGTTATCAGCCCCATCCGGCACCCCCAGACATGGCTGCTGTCTGTACAGAGGGCTGATTTCTGGCTGGGGCCCCATGCTCTCTGAGAGCATCAGTCATCTGTCAGGGCTAATCCATTAACTTTTTTCCTGTTGAAGCTGAGAGCTTGGATATGAGGCAAACATCCAGGCTCCCTCTGGCTGAGAACTTACTTGGTCCTTGAATACTGAATAAGCCTGACTTACTCAGTTCTGACTGGACACTCGTGTTTTGTCTGTTTTTTTGTTGTTGTTCTTGATTTAGGAAAGTAAAGTAGCAATTCTAAACAATAGGAAGGGGTACCAGGGGGGAATAAAAAGAAAGAAAAATTTCCCTTCCCAGCCAAGCTATCTGCAGAAGAGTAGACTCAGTGATGTTTTTGCACAAGCCACTTTTACCTGTGCTCCAATTAGACTTTATATATTTTTTGGCTTTCAGGACAAACAGGTACCTTCGAAGCAAAGGTCCACTAAAACCAGCTGAGCTTTATAACCTGGGTCCTATTCTACTCACTGGTCCTCTGATGACTATTTCCAAGAACTGGTCTTCGCTTGTACTCAGCTTTACTGTTTAGATACAGCAAACAGCTGGATAATCTAATAAATTTATCATTAAGAGAGAAATTGTTCTTGCCCCTAATTGGCTTTGCTAGATCTGAATGCTTTCTTTTTGTGAAGAACACCGGATGTCAGGGGACTTGGGTGCTTATTCTAACTCTGTGATTAGTAATAATGCTAACAATAACAGACATAACAGAAGCATTTAGGATTCAGGAGCATTTGACACTAACAATATTTATCAAGCCCTTACTCTGCATTAATATGGAATAATGTGTGCATGCAACATACATTATCTGATATTAACTTCATCACTACAGTAAAGTTGGTATTATTAGCATCATCTTCTTTTACAAATGAGGAAAGTGAGCCTTAGAAAGATCCCATAACTTGTCCAAGGACACTGCTTATTAATATAGTAAAAATAAAATTCACTGCTGGGTTTATCTTTTTTCCCAAGCTTTTATCCACTGAGCCAGCCTGCCTTAATAATTACTCCATGACCTTGGACATGACCTGAGCTCACTTCTTCATACCTAGAGGAGAGGTGGACCAGAAGTCACAGGGCATATTTGTAAGTGTCTTTATAACCCCGTGATCCTTTTTTTTTTTTATATTTTAAAAGAGTTTATTTATTTATTTATTTATTTCTTAGAGAGAGAGAGAGAGAGAGAGTGAGCATGGGTGGGCAGAGGTGAAGAGGAGGAGAGAGAGGGAGAGAAACTTAAAGAGACTGCACTGAGCATAGAGCCCGATGCGGGGCTCGATCTCATCACCCTGAGTTCATGACCTCAGCTGAAACCAAGAACCACATGCTCAACTGACTAAGACACCCAGGCCCCCCAACCCCATGATCCTTAAGAGAAAAAGACAGGATATCATGACAGGCTCTAACGAGTTATATGAAGCCTACATTAATAGTGATGACAATGATAATATAACGCATTTATAGAGTTCTATTTTATTTATAAAACTCTTTCATTTTATTGCTGCCATGATATGAATGTTTGTATGTCCAAAATTCATGTATAAGCCCTAATCCTCAGTGGCATGGTATTTGAGAGGGGCCCTTGGGAAGTAGTTAGGTTTTAGATGGGGTCATGAGGGTGGAACCCCCATGATGGGATTAGTGCCCTTATGAGAAGAAGAGAGCAGTGTTCTCTCTCTCTCTCTCCTTCTCTCTTCTCCTTCTCTCTCTTTCCTTTCCTATTTCTCACTTCCTCCCTCTGTCTCTGTCTCCCTTTAAGATACAGCAAGAAGACAGCTCTCTTCCTGCAAGCCAGGAAGACAGCTCTTACCAGACACCTTAGTCTTGGATTTCCAGCCCCCAGAACTGTGAGAAAGAAATGTCTGTTGTGTAAGCCACTTTCTCTCTGGTATTTTGTTATAGTGGCCCAAGACAACTGAGACAATTACCTTATTGGAGTCTCACAATCAATCACCTTACTGAGATGATGGCTTAGGTACTACTGTTCCAGTCTTACACCGGAAAAAATCAAGTCAAACATACAGGTGCCTGCAAGTGTCTGCAGATGCTGCCCCTGGCCTCAGGAGTCTCCTTCCCGCCCAGTTCAAGTGTACAGCCTTAGTGCACCATGAATTGTATATTATCAGAGCTACTCTAATGGGACTTTACACTGCTTTTGCTACATTCTTTCCAGGTAACCACAAGTATGCACTCAGCCTCAGAACTTTCCTTCTGCATGCAAATACCTTGCTGCTGGTTTCAAGTGGAACTTATTGGACACTAACTTCTGAAATGAGCTGTACCCAAGATCTGGGAGCAAAAATTCAATTGAACTTTTTACTCACAATTTTCTAGTTTTCATAAATTTGAGAAGAGCCTTTTACAGGTTCAGAAATTTCAGCTCCAGGAATCTTTTCTCAGTCTCTCCTGCTCATAAAATATAAAAAATTTCCTCTAGCCCTCTGCCTTGGTTACTTTCTCTGCTCCACAGAAATTCCTGTTGACTGGCATTTTCAAAGCATTACAGGGGAGAGCTTGATAGTGGACAAAAGCAACACAAATGTGCAGATTTCCCTAAACATTCTTCATTGCTGCCTCTCTGGATTTTGGTCAAGTGGCTTCTTTGGATGGATATCTGGAGACATCCTTGAGACCAAAGCCTTGGGATCTGATACCTCTCCTACACTTAGGTATCTGTACTTGTTCCGGGCAGGCTTCATTAGAGAAGTCAGTTTAAGTGTCTGTGACATTCTCAGTATCTTGATCCTGATGGATATGAGAGAGAGGAGGGAAGGCAAGAAGAACAGTGCTAAATGGAACTTCCTGTCTGGAGGAAGGTCAAACACATCAGGAGAGCTCGAGAGAGTTGCTTTTGCTCGCCATCTTGTCCTCCCTCAGACTCTCCCAGAAAACTAATGATGGGCCCCCCACTCAATGTGGCTGAGACAAGACGGCATACACGTCAGCATCCTCTCATTCCTCTCTTCCCACTGTTTTATCTCTTTCCCCTCAAACACTTCGAATTTAGTTGTGGGTATGACCCTTGGCCCCAAACACTGAGCCAGAACCCATTTAATCCCCCATGTTCTTTTTGAGGAATTGGCCTAGCCAAGAGAATCCAATGACAGATACTTTCTGGTCTGAGCTTAATTCCCTGGCAATTCATCTTCTCTGCTTTGACACAGTGTCTTTGGGGAAGTGTCCCTCTTAACCAACAGAGACATTAAGACTAAGTGAACAAATTGCATGTCATCCCCAAAAGGTTCCCCAGCCTGGGGGAGTTAGTAAAACTCAGCTTTGCAAACACCCACACATCTTTCACACCACACATTAAAAGTCTGGCATATTTGACTCATCTAATTCTCTCTTCTTCAGATATAGATAAAGTGAATGCCTGGCAGTTAGCTGTGTGGGAAGGGTTGGTTGAAGCTAGGAGAATATGTAACAGATTGTGCAAGTGATAAGAAATGAGCATATGACAGGACTAGAATGGGGGGCACTTTGAAAATTTGGACCGTGTATGGTCATTGAGTCATTGGTTGGTAAAACACACACACACACACACACACACACACACACACACATACAGACACACGCACTGGGAGTCTTAAAAGCCAGGCTTTGCACTTATTTTTTCTTTTTCAATACTTTACCATCATTTTCTCAGTTTTTTTCTCACAGCTTCATATTAAGCTGTAGGGTTACTTGCATTAATAGTATTAACACTAGACTTCAGGAGACCAAACAGTACTATTTAAATTGCTCTTGTAAGTGATTTGCCTTCAGCAACTTTGACAAGCCCCAAACATCTTCATATCAGCTATTCTTAGTGTGTCTTAAATTCCACAACTAGAAATCCATTTCTTTGATTACATGAACCTTGATATTCAAGTAATAACAAGAAACTTAATGAAGTGTTCAGGACTCAGAGTTAGAATACTCTGGATTCAAATCCTTACCGATCTAATGATATTAACCTTCTTTGGTAAAATGGAGACAATGAAATAGTATTCACCTCTAAGGTTATTTGGGTTAAATGAGGTATTATCTCTCTGGGTGGCTCAGTCAGTTAGGCATCTGTCTTCGGCTCCGGTCATGATCCGAGGGTCCTGGGATGGAATCCCACGTAGGTCTTCCTGCTTAGTGGGAAGGCTGCTTCTCCCCCTCCCTCTGCCTGCTGCTCCCTGCTCTCTGTCAAATAAATAAAGAAAATCTTTAAAAATAAAAAAAAAAAACCTCATTGGTGTCATCACTATTGCCATCACCACCATAAATAAGCTTCAACTGTGGTGGGACTGGTAAGTTCTCAAAGCCATATTCGTAAAGGTTTTATCCATGCTAGACTTGATCCACTCTGGCAATAGAATCATACTGCCTCCTGAGACTGCCAAATAATTTTTCAAAAGTTGTAATTATTAGAAATTCCTGCCTAAACTGGAACTTACTCTGCACCTCTGTAACTTCCGTTTGTGCATTTCAATGAGAACACCTAAAGCAGAAGAATGTAAGCCAGGGGCAGCTGTTTCAGAATTTGAAGGAATTTGTATTGGCCTCATTCTCTGCTCTCCTGTGTTCTGTTACTTGTTCCTGTAAGATGCATTTGGGATGCCCTCACTATGTTGGCTATCCTGCTTGTATATATGTTGTCTCTTCAAGTCCCTCTTAAATTTTCCAGGTCAGAAAAACCCATAGCACTCACTAAGCCTCTTGAATTTAGGCATTTTTTCTTAATTGAAAGAGAATAAATGTTAATAAATACCCACTTATCCATCACCAAAATGGAATAACTGTTCATATTCTTCCATATTTTCTCCAGACTTGTCTAAAGGCAAAAGAACCCACAGTTAAAGTTGAAGTCTCTGTGATCTCCTCCTTAATGTCATTTCCTTCCTTTCCAGAGCTAGCCAGTAGGAAGAATCTGATATGCATTTAATTCATTATATTATCTATATATGTAATAATATCATGTATATATTAATAAGCTCTATAATTCCTTTGTGGCATTATTTAAATTAAATACAGTATATGTCACGTTTTCTAACATGCTTTTTCACTCAATATTATATTATTCCTAGTAAGCTATTCCTTTTTAACTGAAGTATATTATATTGATATACTGCTATCAATGCATCATCCCTCTCTCTCCCTTTCTCTCTCCACTGCTGTTGACATTTGAATCACTCACATAATTTCACTACAACAATGTTTTATTGGATACCCTTGCATATCATTATACATTTCTCTTTGTAAGTGTGCACAGTTTTGTTTTGTTTTGTTTTTTAAGATTTTATTTATTTATTTGGCAGGGAGAGACACAGAGAGAGAGGGAACACAAGCAGGGGGAGTAGAAGAGGGGGAAGCAGGCTCCCTGTTGAGCAGGGAGCCTGATATAGGCTCGATCCCAGGATGCTGGGATCAGAACCTGAGCCGAAGGCAGAGGCTTAACCCACTGAGCTACCCAGGCGCCCTAGTTTTTCTAGGGCAAACACACATGTGCACATACATATACACTCTTAGCTAGGATGCTAGGTCTTAGAATATGTAAGTTTGGGAGTATGTTCATTGCTCTTCATGATGGTTCTACTAAGTTACACTGGAAACAGTATTAAATAAGAAGTCCTACTTCCCCACGTGCTTGGCCAGACATTGCTATTTTTCCTAGACTGGTAAATTTCAAATCGTATTTCACTTTTTGAATTTCCCTGATTACTTGCATAGTTGAGTATGTTTTCATATGTATTTTGCAAATTCAGTTTTTATTTTCTATAAATGGCACATGAAAATACTTTGCCCATTTTTCTATTGGGTTCTTTGATATTTTTCCTTATTGATTTACATTTCTCTTTATATCTTGGGTATAGAATTAAATATGCTGACCATATCTCTTTTCAGAGAACTTCTACTTTTGTTTACATATCTTCAGTCATGCAGAAGTTTTAAGTGCAAAGTGGTCAGATTTTCCAGGCTTTTCCTTTATTGTTTTGACTTTGTATGTCTGGTTCAATAAATCTTTTACAACTCTGAAATCTTAAAGGTATATACTTATTTTTCTCCCAGTAGCTCCACAGCACATTTTTACATTTAAGTTTTAATTTATTTATAATATGAACTAAGGCTCTCTATCAATGATTTCTGTATAATACATATTATATATCTTACATATGTAATATATACCACCTATATGCATAATCAGCAACTCTACTGTCATTTCTCAAATAATCCTTTCTTTTAGTTCACTAATTCTATCTTCATTCCATGTCCAATTTAGATTTTATTCCCTCTATTGAAATTTTATTTTAATGACTGCATTTTTCAATTTTAAGATTTTGAATTGGTTGGTTTTTACATCACCTATTTTTGTTTTGTTTTACAGTACTGTCTGTTTGCTTTTAAGTAGGTTTCATGCTGGGGCTTGAACCCACAGCCCTGAGATCAACACATGAGCTGAGATCAAGAGTTGGACATAACCTACAGAGCCACCCAGGCACTCTTACAATACTGTTTTTATTTCATGAAAAAAATCCCTATCCTTAAAAAAAAAAATCCTAAAGATGTTAATATCATTTTCCATTTTTCCGTTTCTTTCCTTATTTTCTAATGTGAATTCCAATCTGAAATGGTTTATTTTGTTAGCTGTCTTTTCCAAGAGACTGTCTTCATGTACTCTGGAATTTTTATTTGCAAGCTCATCTTTGTGCAGGAAATGCTTCTGCTCAGTCTCTCCCTCTCTGTACTTATTTCCCCTTTTTGACCCGTCCAGCTCCTTTCAGCTCCCAGCAAGACATAACTGGGTCTTTCATCTCTCTCCCATTTTGCCTTGTGACAACAGCAGGAAGCAGTTACTGGGCCAGCTGACCAAAGCTCCAGTGACACATCTTTGTGTCATCTGTGTGTCTGAGCATGGGCCACAGCTACACCGAGGCACCTGCCAGTGAAATCGGGTTTTGTCTCATTCACTGCATGAGTGGCCTTGAACACCAAGATCCCATAAGAGGCGGCCTTACTACTACACATTTTAGTTCTTTTCTGGCCCACAGTGAACTTTGTCTCATTTTTGAAAATAGAAAATTTAGAAATTTTGTGTGTTTTTGGTTTGTTTAGAATATAGTTTAAAATACTAATCATTCAGAGGGGGTTTGTATGCTCTGACTACAAATTTGATATGATGTAACTGTTCTACATGAAATAGAAACTAAATCTGATTAGATAATCACAGTGAATGAAGGAGTGAATAAAGAAAAAAACATCAGATTTCCTATTCTGGTACAGCAATTTGGAATAGATCAGAACAGTGGTCCTTTATTGGTTATATCAGAATGATCTGGAACTTTGGATTTTTTTTTTCCCTGAAATTTCCAGGTAATTGTTATGTTCAATGAGGTCTGGGAAACACAGATCTAAAGGAATGTGCTTGAAGCAAAAGAGTCAGAAACTATATTCAGTTCCATCTCTTCTTAACATTTATCTTAAATTGATTGAGCTAAGGTCTCTCGGGGTTTTGATTCCCCCAATGTAAAGTGGAAAGGTCTCTGAGAACCTTTTATACTTTGAATACATTTAATTCTAGTATTAAAATAAAATTATTTTAGTAACTTGGCACCCACATCCCACTCTTGACCTGGATTGAGAATGTGGTCAATTAAAACCCATAGAACTTTCCCATGTGTTGTCATCAAGCCAACATTGCTCTAGTCTGCAATTAACTTTTATACCTAAGTAAAAGGCTGTACATTTTTCTGGCTTAAATTTATTTTAATATTTGTGAACATTCTTTATTGAAACTATAATGTGCAAAAAAATAAATAAAAATATCCTAAATATACAGCTTGGTAATTATTTACCAATCATATCTGTGCATTCAGCATCTAGGCCAAGGAACAGAGTATTTCCAGCAACCCAGAAGCCCTTCCTTATGTTCTTTCCCAGTAAATACCCATATCCCCTTGGATGATTTATATTATGACTTCTAACAGATGAACTTTGCTCTCATTTTGACCTTGTATGAGGAATCACAAATATGTGCTAAGGTAAGGCATCTTTTGCTCAATATTATGTTTATGACATTCATACATGAAGTCATAGATCATTAATTCTCATCGTTACAAAGTATTTCATGGTATAAAACATGCCTTGGTTTATTGATCCACCCTAGTATTGGTGAGCATCTGGATAATTTCCGGTTTGGCTATTATGGACAATGCTACTGTGAAAATCCTCATACATGTCTTGTGGTGATCATATGTTTACATTTTTCTTGGGTATATAGCCAAAAGTGATATTGCTGATAAGTGGGCTATGTATATGTTTAGTTTTGGTAGGTACAACTGCATAATTTTCCAACGTGGTTGTACTACCATACTCCTGGTGGAAGAGTATATGAGTGTTCTTAATTGCTTTACCTCCTTGTCAAACTTGGCATTTTTATGTTTGTTATTGTAGTTATTGTGGCCTGTGTGTTTTGGTTTCAATTAGTATTTACCAATTCTGGTTTCTCATTCTGGTTTCAATTAGTATTTGCCAATGATTAATAAAGTTGAATAACTTTTTGACATGATTACTGGTGATTTTGATATCTTGTGAAATGTCTACTCAAGACTTTTGCTCATTTTTCTATTAGGTAATTTGTCTTTTTATTGGTTTGTTGTAGTTCTTTATATATATTAAATGTGAATCTTTTTAAAAAATGTGCTTATTATAAATATTTTCTCACACTCTGTGGGTTACATTTTCACTCAGTCATGTCTTAACTTAATTTCCAGAATTTCTTAATTTTTAATTAATTTAAGAATTACTTTATGAACCTAAAATGTAATTTTGGAATGTAAAAGGTACACATTTTATTCATATGCAACTGTGAGCTATCTTTTGTGGCAATAATTTTTACAAAGCCCAAAATTTCCTGTGCAAAACCTTCAGATCTAAATTTGTGAAGATAATTTGGTCCTTCAGCATTGTAAAACTTTACTTATTTTGAGTCTGTATGCAATTATTTCTATAAAGTTTTTTTTTCTCCTTTTTAGTGATAAGATTAAAGTAAGTTTTTGACTGGTGTTTGACTGGTGTTTGATTTACAAGAAATGTTATTATATGGAATTTTTGCCAGTATTCAGTGCATTTTGTACTGATAAATTCTAGTGTAGTTGATTTTTTTAATGTGTCATTGTGAGAATTTTTACTTTGCTAGCCAATTATGACTCTTGACTCAATTTTTTACTTGTAACGACAGAATCAAAATGCGTTGCTGATTGCTTGATTTATGTTTTTCTAAATCTTCATGAAATGGCTCTATGTCTGAAAATTTTTTTCTGTTCTTTAGAAATATGTGTTCTTGTGGTTGAGCAACACCTGATGTCTGAAGCCCAGGTAGAAAACAGGCAGAAGTGGTAAGAAATCCGAGGTGAGAACTGGCTCTGAGAAGAACTATTTCTGGGAGCAGTTATGAGACACCTAAGTGGTGATGAGTGATCTCTGGGTTTTCAGTAAAATCTGAACAGTAGCCACTGCTAGTTCTCAGTTGTGCTGAGGAGAATTCAGAAGGAGCAACCAAGCACAAACCAGAATTCTTTCAAGCCACAGTTCAGGTGTCAGTAGGTATCACCTGAGAATGGGGGTTGTCCGCAGTAGCCACAGTGACCAGATGCGGAAGCCCAAGTAAAAGAAAGGGAAACTCCTGTTGTACAACATACAGGAGGAAATACTTTGGAAGGAAGCTCAGAGCCTGCTCAGGGAAGATGCAGAAGGGGATGAGAGTTTGATAGGGAGATCGATGTCACACACTGAGCATAAGAACAAAGTGCAGTCTTATATTGAGGCCTGTTGAAGGGAAAGGAAGAGCATGGCTTAAGCCAGAGTGGATGCACATTGAAAGAAGGGGTAGAAGAGGTGGAGGGAGGTGTCAGTTGGCTCTGAGTTGGGTGGCTGTGTAAGCCCTACCCGCAGTGTCAGAACTTGGTCCTTTCTGCGAGCACACTTAGCAGAAAGAAGGCAGTGGAAGTGGTCAAAGTGACATTGTGATAGAAATATAATGCATTTCCTTTAGCATCAGTTTCACTCAAAAATTATTTTGAGGGGAAAGATAGGTGATTTATCTCATAAGGAATCCAATTTTTTTGTATCTAAAAGCAGACAAAAATGAGTAATGGTATACACTGCAAAGTTAACATGCATTTTAATTCTAAAATGAGAGAATTCAAAGATGTATGGGATGCAACTGGGCTAAGGGTTTGCTGTACCCATTATTTGAGATACTTGGAAGGAAATGTTTAAGAATCACTAATAAGGTTAATGGAACGCTGAAGAATTTTGAATATGAAGAAGTATGATGAGAGAGATGCTTTAGAAATATCAATATGAAGATTCTCTGGAGTGTGGATATTAAGGGGAATGTCATGAAGGGGGAAAAAAAACTTACTAAGAATGAATTGTAATGTTCTGTGTCTAGATAATCCATAGCTTGGTACCCAGAAGAATAGAGAGGCGAGGAGGTGACAATTGAATAGGCATTTACAAAGGAAAAGTCATTGTGATGGCTTGGTGAACTAACAAGAGATAAGGGAGGTAAAAATGAATGTAAAACAGAAGATTCCAAGTCTTCAAATTTGGACAACCAAGAAAATGATAGCGCCTTTGACATCTACAAGGGAAAGAGAGAATCATGTGATTTGTGACTTTTTGCTGTGGTTTTCCTTATGAATGTTAAGTGTTGGAGAGGGTAGAAACTCCTTTCTGCACTCAGATCCCCCTGTGGCATCATCTTCTAGGCTAAGCCAATCCCCTCTTTCCTCTTAAATGTGTGTGTTGAATCCTAAAGTAGAAATACTCTGAATTCCACTTGCAGCTAAGGGTTTACATGAGCATACGAGAGGTTAAGTCTCCTGACTTAGGGTTTCTTTGTAGCTATTTGAAAAAAATCTGTGATGAGCACCTCCTTGAGCTCAGGGGGGTTTCTCAGGGAAACATCCAGAGTCAGATTCCTGCACTGAATAGCCTTTGCATGACTTCCCATGACCTACTTATAATCTGAAGAATTTTCAAGTATTAAGGGAATGACTTCTTGTTTATAATCAAAGAGAACGCAAAACTTGAGGGGTTTCTTACTAAGGCCTGAGAAATAATCCTCTAAAGTCTTCATTTGGGATAAAGTTGCTCTCCCTAGAACCTCCCAGCACTGTTGGTTCTTCAGAACCACATGCTTCCTCAATAAGCTTCTGGGACAGAGAAAGAAATCTCTCTCTCCATATCTACACTCCTAAAAGATGGAGGCCAGATAGCAGGTTCTGTATTTATATGATCTGTAGAAATAACATTCATTCGTTTGTTCATTCATTCATTTTTTTTAAGAAAGCACTTATTAATCTTTGAGACTCAGCATGGCACCATTCTTTTTGTTGTGAAAAAAACCCGAAAATGAAACCACAGCCAACCATAGCACATTATTTCTTTCCTCAAGGAGACAATATAAAAGAGGGAAAAAAGATGAATGATATTACATTCCAGGTCAATGGCCCAAAATTACCATGTGAATTCTACCATGTGATGCTCAAGAGTATGGAGAAAATATGAACATGCAGGTGCAAAGACACATCTTATTTACCATGGGCATAATAAAGGCATGGAGGTGAGGATATGGAGTATGATGGCGCAAGTGGAGTCCACAGCACTCACACTGAGAAGAGGTGAGAAACAAGAATTAGGGCAGGAAAGGTGAATGGAGGCCATGTCGCAGAGTGTTTTGAACGCAGGATGACTCTTCTCTTTTCTCTGACGAGAAACTGGCTGCTTCTGTTAACGAACAAAGTTCTGAGGGCCAGATGTTTTCTACTGCCCTGCCCAGAGCAATTATTCTTTGACCATATCATGAAAGCAGAATTTATGATTCATCTGCAGAAGTGGACAGGAAACCAGAATTAGGACATCAGTGCAACCCAGCGAGAGATGATAATTTTTATACATATAAACTGATCAAGCTTCGTAACAGCCCTTCATAATAAACAGAGTATATATTATTGTTTGATTTTATAGATGAATACATTGAGGGTCATAGAGGTTAAATGACTTATTAAAAGTTACACATCAAGGGATGCCAGGGTGGCTCAATCGGTTAAGTGTCTGCCCTGATCCCAGTATTTGTCATGATCCCAGGGTCCTTGGATCGTGTTCTGCTTCGGGCTCCTTGCTCAGCAGGGAGTTTACTCCTCCCTCTGCCTGCCACTCCCCCTGATTGTGTTCTCTTGCTTCTCTCTCTCTCTCTCTCTGATAAATAAATAAATAAAATCTTTAAAAAATAAATAAAAGTTATACATCAAGTAAAAGGACGAGTGTTTACCGAGACCCAAGTTGTGTCTTTGGCAAAACAAATCCATCCTGTTCCAAAAAGTCACCAATCAGATTTACTCTAAAATATTCCATGAAATGTAAAATTTATTTTAAGGCCCTAATTTTGATACACAGAGGCAGGGAGGGAGGACAGGATTATGGAAGATCCCTTTGCAGAAACCTTTAAAATGGTAAGAAACTATCTGCTGACTTTTTGAGCAGCATGTCTTAAACAATCCTGTACATTTCAGTGTCTAGAGATGAGGACACATTCCTCAAAGCTTAGTGAAAATATACCCAAATTCAGTGCTAACTTTATTCCCAACTAGTAAGTGAGTTCTTTTTGGAGTCTTAAGAAAACCAATCAAAGTTGCTCTGAACTGTTTCTTCCAAGGCTTCTTGATTCTTGGATTTAAAAAAAAAAAAGTCCTTCTACTCTTCCTTTTCCCACCCTACACTGTACCAACCGCTAGGAATATGAATCGTAATTCCAGGTCCATATGCCTTGGTGATAAGTATGCTTTCTGATGCTGAGGAAGGGAATTTTACTCACTTGGTAGCAATGCTGGACTAAAGAATAATGACATCACTACTTCGCTCCTGGGAGGTGGGTCCCCACAATGTCGTGTTTAAAATATGTATGGTTTATTGCAATCTAAATAGAAGCTCTGAGTTTCTACAAAAACTGGGTTCATTCCCTAACCTGCTTCTAGTAGCAAAGTCACTTTGGTAACACTTCACCACTATGCTTGATTTTATTGTGGAAGACAGAATTCTGGGTATGTTAAGATGGTATTAATCATATCAATGTGGTGTCACTAAGCTTAGCAATGTTATTATTTTTTTTTAAGACAACATTTTTTGTTTTGTTCTTTTAAGCCAATCTATGTACTAAATTGCTTCCTGGTAATTTGTTATTTCCTAAAGTGGAGTGAGGCTATCTGAGTGTATTTTTTGGACAGCTGAACTCATCAATATTGAGCAACTACCACTGTATAGTTATAGGTTAAGGGATTGGGACTGGTTTTGTTTTTTCATTCCTCAGAATGAAATGAATGAAATTTCATTCCTCAGAGCAGAAATGACAGGATTTTCTTGTGGGGAGTAATGGTGTACAGCAGCAGAATTTCAATATCTGGTCTTGATTCAGAAGCCTTACAAAAGAAAAAAAAAACATGAAGAAAAAGAAGCATCATCTAATGCTTCAGAGATAGCATTTTTATTTATAGCGCTCATGTGCATTTTGAAACTTTCTTTCAGGGGTGGGAGTTAAGGGGAAGAGAAGGAGGAAGGTGTGAAGGAGATGAAAGTTTTAATTTAAAAAGAAAAAGTTTGAGTAAAGGAAATTATTTTGCATTGATATCTTTTATTTGATCTGGGTATGTGGGGACTACATTATTAAATTACTTGAGGTGCATTCGAATTGCTCAAGTTAGTGGAATGGGCCACGTATGCACTGCACTGTAGTGTGCATCACTTGCCAAGGTCATTCATAAAGTGCAATTCTGTCCTGTATGTGGGAGGCATGTTACCTGCTTCTTATTTGTACGTTTACCATATACTTTGATATTTGAAATGTTATGTACTGGAAAGGTCATTTATATTTCTAAGGTGGATTAGATTTCATACAACCTTTTTTTTTAATCAGTAGCAATTAAAACAATTTATAACCCCCTCTACACACACAAAAACAACAATAAAAAAGAAAGGAACACCTATGCTGATAGGCAGGAATATGAAATTTGTTTTTTAATTCTGCCAAATTTGGGGGTCAACTCCATTTTGTTGAATCCCTAATGCAGTTTTATTGAAAAAGAAATATTGTTTAACCTGACACCCATTTCCTTATACTAGTTGTAATGGTTAGTCACATGTGTTAACTTGGCTAGACCAAATAACCAGCATTTAATCGAACACCAATCTAGATGTGGCTGAGACGAAGTTTTGTAGATATGGTTAATGTCCATTCAGTCAGCCTGTAGTCAAGATTAACCTTGGTAACGTGGGTGGGTCTCATCCAATCAACTGAGAGCCTCAAGTACAAAAGCTGAGGTTTCTCAGAGAAGGAATTCTGCTTCAATTTCACAGCATCAAATTCTACCTGATGTTCTAGGCTATTAGCCTGACCTATGAAGTTTAGTCTTGCCAGGCTCCCCAGTTTTGAGATGATCCAATTCCCAAAACTAAGTAAATAAATGTGTGTGTGCGTGTGTGTTTCTTTCTCTGTGTGTGTATGTTTTGGTTTTGCTTCTCTGGAGGACCCTAACTGATAGGTGGTTTTCTTATATCCACTACTAAAATGCCTGCCTTTAAGGAGTAAATGTTGCTAATTTGATTGGTCACTTGCCAGAGCCAAGTTTCTGCCAAATTCCTATTGCCTTAAAATGGTATATGCCTCTCTTCTTCTGCTTATATTTCCTTTGTGCCAAACTTTCATGGATTTAAGAATTTCACATTCATTTGTCTTCCTATGGGCCAAATGACTGTAGTTAATGAAGGTGGACTAATTCAAGGGTTTCATAGATTCTTTCAATGTCAGACATAGAAAAGATCTTAGAAATCATCTAGTTCAAATTTCCACTTAATAGATAAGGAAGATAAATAGTAAAATGTTTGCTAATATTAAAAGTGGGCTGGGCGCCTGGATGGGTTAAGCCTCTGCCTTTGGCTTGGGTCATGATCTCAGGGTCCTGGGATCGAGCCCCACATCGAGCTCTCTGCTCAGCAGGGAGCCTGCTTCCTCCTCTCTCTCTGCCTGCCTCTCTGCCTATTTGTGATGTCTCTCTCTGTCAAATAAATAAATTAAATCTTTAAAAAAAATAAAGTGGGCTAAGCAGTCATGTTTTCTCAAGCACTACTATGCCATTCCACTCTATCATCCTGTTTTTATGCCAGTAGTCTCCTCTCTTCCCCAGCCCTTGAAAATCCTCAGATTCAGCTACCACAGGGTAAGCCAGAACTAGCTCTTGGGATGAAGACAGATGATTATGGATGGGGTGGAAGATACCATGGAGAAAAGAAGTTGCTTCATTTTGTTCTGGAACCCTACCATGCACAAAGGCATCCTGGTCTCCCAATGTTAAGGTGACCAGACACATCCTCTGATTTTTGGAGGCCTTGATGAACTCTGGCATAATCAAAACTAACATAATCCATTTGAAATCACATATGGTTCAAATATGCAATTTACCCTGTCCAAAACAAACAAACAAACAAACAAAAAACTACATTGAAGAAACAAAAAGAACTTTGCTTCCAAGAAGGACCAGTAAGATTTCTTTCTCCTCAAATATACTTTTATTTTCAATATCAAGCATGCACAGATAAACAGACAGATTATGAGACTTGGTACTGAGAAGGGGAAACACGATATTTCAGACTTGGTGCTGAATTGGGCCATTGGCTTTCTTCTGGAAAGCATGACCCTTCACTGTGTATAGTTGTATTCTTTTCACTGCCACTCAATACTTTGTGTTACAGGGGCACTTGGTATTATGAAGAATGAATTTGGGTAATGAAACAAATATATACTTGTTCTTAATGCCTAAAAACAGATTGAAATGCTATATTACAGATCTTATACAATTGTCTTACAAAGATTAAAAAAAAAATTTGTAGATTCTTGAGTTTTTTTTTTAATTTTTATTTTTATTTATTTATTTATTTATTATTAATTTTTTATTTTTTATAAACATATATTTTTATCCCCAGGGGTACAGGTCAGATTCTTGAGTTTTAATCACACTAAGTTTCATGTGTCTTTTACTCCAAATTTTGCACACATAATTCTAAGAATAAATGCACAGGGTGTTCTATGTTTATAAAAGATTTCCAGACCCAACACTTCGGTGGATCTCCCTCTTATCTTTATGAAGCATGTTGGACAGCAACTGGAAAAACTAAGGCAGTAGTGTTTTGTCATTTCCCAGGACCAAATGACTAGTAATCAGCAGACACTATATTTTACACTAGATTTACACTGTAGATTTTTGGCTACATAAGTATGAAAACAAAATATTAGGTTAAACAGCTTTTTCCTTTCTATTTATGGTTCAGGGAAGATTGGCTGTCCTGAATTTTAATCCTCAATGTCTAAAGAACTCAAATTATTCTTTATTTTTATATCCATAGAATGAATGTCTACCATAAACGTTGGGCTCTTGCCCCAGTATTATAAATAGTAATTACAAAATTCAAGAGCTTACATGACTTGTGCAAGCTTGCTGGCAATCACCCATGACTCACAGCTCCCAATCAGCAGTTCTAAATCTCCATAGTCCCTCCTCTTAGCTGGGGAGTTCCCAGGGTTTGTGGGCTTCAGAGCCAAATTGTTCCAGTGAGTTGGCTTTGGGAGTGATTGATTGCTCTGGTATGAAGCTTGAGGACCAGCCAGTGTAGATGGGAGTCTGTTAGACACCCAGGTCAACAGAAAACACAAAACTGATTAATTCCTTAGCTCACCCACCTGTAAGAATGTAACAGAATCAGCAAGCATTCAATTTACAATAGTTTGAATTGTATTTCTAATGTGGTCATTAGTCATTCACCTAAGACTGCTGAAGGACACTGTTGGGAAGACAAGTCCACTGCTTATCACTGCTGGCTGGAAGGTTAATCTTTTCCCAGAAAGTATAATATACCTGGATGTTAAAGCTAGACTATGAATCAGGAACTCCCCCCTCAGCACCAACGCTATAATTAGTCCCAAAGAAGTTTATTTTATACACCCTACCGTGATGAAGGTTCATATTTTTGCTCACATTTGAGCTCTTTCTTCTCCAACCTGTAAAAATAAACTTCCTTATACTACGAAAAAAAATCACAGCAAGAAAATGGTTCCAAATCTTCTTAGAAATCAAGTATCACTTATGAAACACTGTTTTCTTATATTACTCTAAGTGTCAATGAATCAGTGTCATATGGATTAAATTTCCTTGCAAATAAGTAGGGCTCACTAATGAAGAGTTGAGCTTGCATTTTGCAAAAACTTATGCACTCTCTCTCTCCCTCTCACTCTCTCTGTCAAATAAATAAATAAATCTGTCTTTAAAAAAAAGTCAAACACCTAACTGACTGAACTACCCAGGTGCCCCACTATTAGGTGTCTTCTTACCATTTGTCAGCATGGACACCATGCTTTATTTAGCTGAAACTACTTATTTGAATTCATATATAATTCCTGTAGAAACTTCCAACAATAACTTATGTAGTTAATCTTTTTTAAAAGTACATTTCTCAATGAAAAGAATTACCAATAAAAAAACTAGGGGTAAATATTTAAGAAGGAAAGAGACAAAGTCATTGACAAAGGGAAGCAAGAATTGAAAATGTCTTCTTCTGAGCCCTGGCCATCCTTCTTTTGCCTTCCATGTTCCTACTAATGATGCTTTTAACAATGACATGTGATATTAATAATGACATATACGATGGAACTAGTACTGATGTTAATGCAACCTTAATGAAATATGAAAAAGGAACATTATTCTTAGAAATGAATTCTTTAATGATTCAAAAGAGGGATTCATTCAGCTAAAATATATGCAAAAATAAGATTCTAACCTGGAGGAATTATGATCTGAAGATGATTAATAAGATCATCATGTCTTTTTCCAACTATGTTCCCAGTAATATACAAGTGACTGTAGACTGTAGTGAATAATTTGACTTGTTCTGGATAATGCTGGACAAAACTCTTGAGAGGAATTGGATAAAATAAATGTTTTTATTTTTATAATGCATTTTGACCCACAGCCAAGACTTACAGGATTTTGCTTGGAATTACATTCTGTTATTTGCAAGCAAAGAGTTCCCTTGGCTGTTAGATTGGCAGAGCTAGTAAAATACTGCTCATCTGAGGCTCTTTAATCTTAGCACTCTGAAAAGACCTAATCTATTACTACTGCTAAATTTAACCTCATGTGAGCCACACCACTGGGGCATGAGGTTCACCCTTCTTCCCAGTATAGGAAGTGAAAGTTCCTTCTGCTGATGGGTGGTTTACACACTCAAACAAGATCAACATGATGAAGTCTGTTCTGATGAAGACCCCTCCTTTAGCTTTTTGTAAATAGTTACTTCTTTAGTGTCTACTATGTATTCAGGCTTGCAGTGAGGTCCTGGGGAGATTTCTGTTTCTTGAGAACTCAGAGTAGTGGGGAGAAATGCATTAAATGCATTAAAAATTATGGTATTTCTATGGCATTTCAGAATTCAGAATGTCTAATGACCTGAAGCTGGAGTTGGGGTAGGATTGTGCTACTAATTTGCTGCTATATACCACATCATTCTAGAACTAAGTGGCTTAAAACAATTGGCATTTATTTGCCCATGATTGTAGTGTGGGGTCTGGACTTAAGCACCAGTTCTTCTGTTGTATCTCCTGGGATTATTCATGGTAGTTTTGCTAGGGTCAGACAGTCCAAGAAGGCCTTATTCACATTCCTGGCTGTTAGGTGGGATTCTCATCTGGGTATCTCATCTGGAAGTCTCCTCCGTGTGGACTTCCCAGAAGATTAGTCCATGTGTTTAAAAGAGGGGCAGTAACTTTCCAAGGGAATGAGAACAAAAACTGCAAAACCCCTTACACTAAAGTTCGACAGTCATACAATATCACAACTACTGCACTTTAGAGAAAATAAGTAACTGGGCTATCTCAGCATCAAGAATAACGGGAATAGTCCTGACCTCATGATAGGAGGAGGAGGTGAAAAGCAGTTGTAGCCATTTTAAAGTACTACAGGGATTAATTAGTTAGGGGGCATGTCAAAGGAAGTACTTTGGAGCTGGGTCTTAAAAGATTTATATGAGTTTTCTATGCAGAAGTGTGTGTGTGTGTATACTTGTATGTAATTTTACCTCATACATAGATGGTAGCAGAACTCCTCCATCACTACAAAGGTAACTTTCATGCTACTCTTTTATATTTGCATATCTCTTCCTTTGAGTTTGAGTCCATCAATAAGGTGGTGTTGGGATAATTATACTGAAGACGGTGTGCCTTGAGACACTATGCTCCATCTTCTGGGACCCCTATGTGTTACATATTATGGGTTATACAAAATTTTCTTGCCTTTTGATCCTGGCATTAGTTAGCTCAGTGCTGTGTGAGTGAGGAATTTGAGAATATAAATTGGTTCAAGGTTTAAAGACTTCTTTTGCTTGCATGTCTCTCTCTTCATTGGAACAACTCTTATGGCCCCTCCTGCTTCAACCCCACCATAAGAAAGACAACCTATCTTATATATTTACTATCTTTTTATTGGCATAAGTCATCACTTCAAGTGCCAACACTTTCTCACAAAAGCCCAATGAGGTATATATAATGTGTTTGGAACATAAATAGCTACCAGTGTTTTGAGGGCTCTTTTCCTTTAATTAAAAATGATTGAAAATAGAGTGATTAAGGATGGATGAGACAGTGATGGTAGAGTTGGCAGTGATAAAGACAGTGATTAAAGTTGGTAGTAATTAAGGGTGATGCAGGAAGAGGTCTAATTTAGCATCATCTGGAAACAAACTAATGCTGCATATTCACCTTACTTTGATATGGACTTTGACTATTATGTATGACATTTGGTTGTGAATTAGCCATCAAAAAGGCTCACCTATTATTTAAGCTGCTGTATTTCATGGTTTTTCATTGATTTATGGGTTTACTGATAATTAATATAACAATATTTCCTAAGAATGAAAACAGGAAAGATAGATACTTCTTTTCCCCTGAAAGATTTGATGGGTGACTGAGGGTTGGTGATTTCCATTGTATGATAGAATTAGAATGGTGTAAGAATTAGAATTTGATAGAGGAAGAAAGAAACCCTTAAATAGTCTAGTACTATTTCTTCATTTTATGGTCTACAGGAGTAATGTGACTATGCTCATTACCTTGTACATATATAAGATTGTCTTTCCCAAACTACATTTCAGTTATGATCTGATTTATATACTCACTCAGGATAAACTGTAACAGTATTTATTTTATTTATTTCCAATCAATTCAAGAAACTAGGGGAATTTCCATCTGAAAAATGGAGCTGGTTTTGTCTGTGAGACAAGGGTCAATGAAACACTTAGTATAATAAGTCTTGTTGCTGGATAACTTTATTGACTGAAGAGGACTAAGAATAAAAAACTCACACACAGATATGAGCGTGATCTGGCTGCAACATCTGTCACCCCACTGATTGCCAGGGTTGATTTGGCTGATCTGGCTGGTTAGGCAGGTGTCGCTCTCCTCCCTCACGCTCCATGTGCATCCCTCCCAAAGCTATGTGCTCCATTGAGGATGACCTTTCCCGATAGAGGAGAGGACCGTTCTTCCGTCAAGGGTATACAAGTAGCTGCGCTCCCCTGCTAGAACCTCCAAACAAGCTCTCCAGGTCCATTTGTAGGAAAACGTAGGGTAGTCGAAATGCCAAGACTCCAGACACATCCAACTGAGAAGCTGCACTTGGCAGTCTGCCTTTCTTTAAAAAACAAAAATGAAAACGAAAACAAGAACAGAAAGAAAAAAAGAAAGAAAGAAAAGGAAAGAAAAGAAGGTAGGAAGGAAGGAAGGAAGAAAAAGAAAGAAAGAAGAAAGAAAGAAGAAAGAAAGCAAGCTCACACACACTACCATGGTTATAATAAAAATACTTGCTAGTTTGGAAATGATGCTGGCTACACTCCTAAGGAATCTTCCTGAAAATAGCTGATGCAGAAAAAACTTGTATCTGCCAGAAGAGAAATAATTAAGAAAAACTAATATTCTAGGGATGCCTGGGTGGCTCAGTAAGTTAAGTGTCTACCTTCAGCTCGGGTCATGATCCCAAGGTCCTGAGATGGAGTCCCACACCCAGGGAGCCTGCTTATTCCTCTGCCTGCTGTTCCCCCTGCTTGGGCTCGCTCTTTGACAAACAAACAAAAAAGATCTTTAAAAAAAAGAAAAAATAATATTCTTTCTATAAAATTACACTATAAAAATAAAGGGGAGTTGGGGAACCTGAGCAAATTTGTGGCATTCAACAGAAATATTTGCTATAAATTTAAAAATAAAATAATGAAACATGATTCTATAAACAAAAACACAAAGATACAAGACCTCAGGGAGGAAATGGCAATACACTAGAAGGAAATGAAATGGAGGATCAAAACTCAGGAACAAATGGGAAGGGTTTTAAAAAAAATGACAGAATTGGGGGTGAAAGAAGCTGCAATTCAAAGTAGATAAAACCTTTTTAAGGGAACAGAAGACAAGAATGGTAGATGTAAACAAAGTAAAATGAAGATAATATATTGTTAAGATGATTGATTTTAAAAAATTGACATTTACAGAGACAAGAAAAAGAGATTAAACATATGCATAATTGGGAGTCTTCAAAAAAGAAATTAAAAATGAATTCTAAAATACCTTTAGAAATAAAAGATTTAAGAACCACAATTCCCCCCCAGGACTGAACATTGAGATCTATATCATTACACTTGACCTGAAAGAAAAATAATTTTTGGACTACTAAATAAAAAGATTACCCAAATAGGAGAAAAATAAATGTGGGTTTATGTATGTAATGTAATAACCTCATTTGTTACATCAAAATGAATTCCAAATAAGTGGCTTAATTAAATATTTAAATATGGGATACTAAAAGAACTAGAAAACTGATGGAAAATATATATTAGAATCTTATTGATGCTAAGACTTTATTGGTATTAAAAATAAATGTTGATACATTTAAATACATTAAAAAAAATCACTGCATGACAAAAACCCCCACCCCCACCCCCCAAAAAAGTTGCAGCTCAACTGAAAATTAGGAGAAAAATATTTGGAGTTCCGAACACAGATGAAACTTCAATAATCAATAAGCAACCCAATAGGAGATTGGAAAGTGACTTGAATAAATCCATTTTAAGCCTAACAAAAAGTGCTAAATTTTACTTTGAGAAAATAAATGTTTAAAAAGTCAAACAAAGCAGGCGGCACATGGGTAGCCCAGTCAGTTTAGCATCTGCCTTCAGCTCAGATCATGATCCCTGGGTCCTGAGACTGAGTCCCATGTTAGGCTCCCTGCTCAGAGGGGAGCCTGCTTCTCCTTCTCCTCCACCGCTTCCTTGGCTTGTGCTCTCTCTCTCTCAAATGAATAAATAAGTTCTTTAAAAAAAATCAAAGAAAGGGATTAAATATTTCACGTATCAGCCCAGGCAACTAATAAGACATGCAGAAATAGGCCCACTATTGCACTATGGCTGAAAGGATAACCTGAAAATCAAACAAAGTAGCAAAATACAGAATAGTGTGTAGAATGTGCTATTATTTTTGTAAAACTAGGATAGTGTGAATATATATATATATATGAATATACAAAATAATGAATATATGTATATGTTTATGTATAAATGTATATAATTAATAATAATACATAGCATATCTCTTACGCACACCCAAAGACCTCAGAATTGATAATATGGTTATTTCTGTGTGGTTTGGGATAATACTGGAAGTGACACCTTTTATAATAAGTTCTTTTGAAATATTTGAATTTTTCCCCTGTAAATCTATTTCTTAATAAAATACTTTTTATGTCAAAAGAGGGAAGAGTGAAGTCCATTCCATCCTTTACTATGGCTGCCTGGATTTGCCTTGAAGATAAGGTACTCTGTTAGCATGTAATCTAATCTACATATGAGACGGGGCATTAGTGGTGTTTGAACTTGTGCCCAGGGCTCACAACACTGATTAACTCATATTCACCAGGCTCAGCCTCTGTTCCTTAAATTGAGTTCACAGGGACGGTGAGTCCGAGAGCCATGTGGTTTCTCATATTAGCCATACTCTGAGGACACTTTGCATCCCCTCAACACATAGATGCTTACACAGAGTACTGGTAACAAGTTGCAGCTTTCTATCAACCTAAATATAATCCTCAAACTTTGGTGTCCTGCCCTTCCGCTGGGCTTTGGTCAAAGCCCTTCACTGATTATGACAGGTCTACCTAAACTCTAAGTGAGTTGGGGACTGTATACTTCTCTTTCCAAAAAAATCCAGCCTCTTTGTACAAATTAGCTTATCTCTTCCCTGGCCAGACTCAGGCTCATGGTTCCCTGTCCACTGCAGTCAGTCTGTAGCCACTTGCTGAGGGTGTGAGGGATCCCCCTTGCATTCCCCTATCCACCATCCTTATCCTGGCAACTGTATATCAGCTCTGGTCTGGGACACTCAGTAAACTTTTCCACCACCCAGTGGGCTGGGTCACACCTTCTACAACAAGCTCTGAATCCCAGCCTTCTAGAGGGGACTCTTCTCCCTAGTATGTGCCTCCCTTGGATACTCTATATCAGCCCTGGAATATTTCCTACAGTTCTCCCTCATCCTTGTTTAATAGTTCATCCTTTATAAATAGTTAATAAGTTTTATCTTACCCCCTTTACTGTTCAATGTATATTCAAAATGATATGCAAACTGAACTCAATGAAAGGCCTTTCTCACAGTTTCTAGGACAATGAGAAATAACTTGCCTCATATTTGCTAAATTCAGCGGGACCCTCAAGCTTTATTTCACGTATTCCTAACTATGTTGTATGAAGAATGGCCATCAGCTACTTGAACTAGGGAAGAAAGAGAGAAATAACCTTATAGAGAATTCTGCTACACTGAACTGCTTGAACTTCGGACCACAGGGATTGGGCATGTGGGGGGATGAGGAGGAGAACTTAATGCTGACCCTCACCAATCACAGAGTGCTGCTTTTACAAGGTGACCATCTCTTAATTGATTTATTATAAATACTAGAGGTAACTTCATCTCTAAAACTTTCCACACAAATCAAATTTAGGTAAGAATTTTAAAAGCCACATGAGAGAAGGTGAAGGGGTCCCGAGACATCGAAGCTGATTCATCTTGCAGGGTAAAACATGGCCAGGTGGGGAGCAGTGATTTCATGGTCCCAGCAAGAGGGTAAGGTGGGATGAACAGACACTGTGACTTTAGAAATGGATGAAAACCAAGTCCTTCTATGTTGCAGGGACTGTTTTCTAACATATTTGGAGAAAACATAAATGCTTTTAGTACATTTCTTCATTGGATGTTCAAGATACTTTTAGTTTGTTTCTTGGTGTTTAAAATCTCTGAATAGAGATAACCTTTTCACCAACTTATTAAATTATACTGCACTGGGCAGAGCTCTATGCTCACAGAAAGCTTTGCCATTTATGACCTTAGCTTGATATCTTTCCCAGATTTGATAGCTATTTTTTTAATCTTTAATAAAACTCCTTGTCAATGGATGGACTGATCCTGGGCCAGGGCAGAGGCTCTGAGATGGGTTTTGCTCTCAGCCAGTGGATAATTGGGATCGCTCATCTGCTTCCAGAATGCACTGACTGCTGGCCACATGGAAAACAGAAACTCCCTGCCAAACACCAACCACAGAAGGTTGCTGTTCATAACTGCATGAGTAGACAAAGAGGTGACATGAGTCCCATCTCTTCATGTGCTGGGTTTCTGAGCAGTTCTAGATAATGGAAGATGTGTTAGAAAGCCCTACCCTGTCCATAGTTGTCATTCACTGTGTGCCATTGAAGAACAGTATCTGTGAGGGAGATAGACCCCTTGTTATCTGTTTACAGATAGAAACTGTCTGGTCACTTTCCATGCTAGGAGCATGGAAGGCTAAGAGACAGGTTTTCACCTCAGTGACTCCACCCCAGTACAGGAGGTATTGTAGAAACCAGAGGAGCACTGGCGGCCGGGCTCCTGAGTTTTCCCAAGTGCACTGATCCCACTCTCCCTTCTATTGCTAATGAGAGGTTCTTGCCATCTTTGGCTGATGCCATTTTGGTGGAGCTGCAGCCAACTATATCCAGTCAAGCTGCAGCAAAATTTCCGGGATTTGGGTAACTTAACTTAATTTAAAAAGAGGTTCATGTAGGACTAGGTAGTAACAAAATAAGAGAGGGAAAAAAAATCACCCTGCAAAATGTTTCCAACTCTACTTCTTTCAAATCCCTTTTAAGGGGTAGAGAATTTAGAAGACTTCACTGAGAATTTCCCAAGTGTCCATCATGAGCTTCTCTTCAGTAGGGTCATCGGAACCATAAGACAGAGATGAGTCTTGGCAGAGATTGGCCTATTTCACTTAGAGACCTGTTCTTGACTTTATTAAGTCTTCAGTCCCATACAAAATTAGCCCCTTCTAGCTAAATTTTCTTAGCAACTCGACTTTCATTCTATTATATCACTTACCATATAAAAACACATTGTTAAAAGATTAGTTTCTAACATTATGTTCTGCACACCTTAATTACTCATGCTGGTATCCTCAGCTTCCAAAAGAACAATGGGCAATTAGAAAATGCTTAACAGCATTTATGGCTTATTGAAGGTTGACATTGATGATGGTCAATAAAAGGACCCCGGTATTCTGCTATTTTAATTTTTTTATTGCTTCTAATATCTCTTGGATATATCTCAATAAAATGCTGGGATCAAATGAGTTAATCTTGTAAAGTGGTTAGGATCACAGAGGTTCTGGAATTAGTCCTGGGCATGATTCCTTCAAAGAGCATGGACTATGCAACCTTAGGCAGGCTATTTAAAATTTCTGTGTCTCCAGTTTCCTTATTTGTAAAATGAGTTTAAGAATATTGCCAAAATCAATATGCCCTTCAACGGACAAATGTATAAGGAAGATGTGGTCCATATACACTATGGAGTATTATGCCTCCATCAGAAAGGATGAATACCCAACTTTTGTAGCAACATGGATGGGACTGGAAGAGATTATGCTGAGTGAAATAAGTCAAGCAAAGAGAGTCAATTATCATATGGTTTCACTTATTTGTGGAGCATAACAAATAGCATGGAGGACATGGGGAGTTAGAGAGGAGAAGGGAGTTGGGGAAATTGGAAGGGGAGGTGAACCATGAGAGACTATGGACTCTGAAAAACAATCTGAGGGGTTTGAAGTGGCGGGGGGGGGTGGGAGGTTGGGGTACCAGGTGGTGGGTATTATAGAGGGCACGGATTGCATGGAGCACTGGGTGTGGTGAAAAAATAATGAATACTGTTATGCTGAAAATAAATAAATGTAATTAAATTAAAAAGAAGAATATTGCCAAAATCATCGTGTTTGGTGAGAATTAAATGATGTACATAAAGTGCTTGATGTATAATCGGCACTGAGTAATATTAACTCTTATGTTGTTACCATTGTACTACTCCTCAAGTGTAGGACACCATATCTCTGTCAATTTAAGATTGGTGGTATAGAGAGCTACCATACCGTTTTACCAGCTAACCCTTGTAACCATTGCTGAGCATGGGGGAAAATGGGGTATGAGCTTTCTCCAACTGCTCTTTTATTTGTAAACATTTTGAACTCCTTGGAGAGGGTACATTACAAAGCTGGGATATTTGAATTGTTTGTGATACCAATGATAGTACCAATGGATAAAATAACTAACTGGGATTCCGCCAAGGATTTTAACAACCTTTAGAAGGCAGTATTTCCAGACATTTATCACGTCACCAGGAAATTTAGTTTTCTGCATTAGAGTATGGTAATGTACTTAGCCGTAAGGCTCTTATTTTCAAACAATTTGCATCAGATTCATCTGTTTTAGGAAAATGGAAATAAAAAAATTTGAGTCAGCTAAAACTGATTGTCTCTTTTCATTGGCTTATGGGATTCTACTCCACACAAACAACGACAATGCCAGCTGGTATATCAGCTGGAAACATCTGCAGGACCCTAGATCCTTTCTTGCATCATTTTTTTTTCTTGTTAAATTAAGTTTTTTCACCCTCTTCTGTTGGTGATTGCACTCATTGAAGAAAAGTAGGCTTGAAGTGAGACAGACAGTTATGGACACAGATGGAGCAGAATAATAAGACACACACAAAAAATATAGAAATGAGGTGATTATTGGATTATTAGGACAAAAACTAAATTACTTAAAATGTGCAGTTAATCAGAGCTAAAATGGCATAATGAAATAAAATCCGTTTTTAACATGGAGACATCACACAATGTTTTTGCTGTACTTTCCAATAAAATTTCTCAGTTCCACAAATTATCAATAGTGAAATCTTTGATATGTGATAGAAGATACATAACTCATAATTTTTGTCAGATAATTAATTGATGCAACAATACAGGAATACCATATTTTATAAGATTATAACATTATTTGATATGTTAATATATCACATTGTCATATAATAAATATATATTATTGCATTTATTTCAATAATGACTTGACAGTACTAGGTTATCTGTTTCACTGATAACTCTCCCTTCCCATCTTACTTACATATTAGAACAAAATGAATGTTACTCATCCAAGCTATCCTTGGCATAGAGAAATTGTTTAGGTGTAGTTTGAATTTTTCTGGAGGACAACACATTCTTTAAGAACCCGAAAAGGAGGTGCTATAGAGAGTACTATAGCAATGACTTACTGTCCAGTAATCAAGATGAAGCATATTTCCTGAAGCCCCTCCTCCTGCAAAAATGTTTATGAGTTGAGAAGAAAAGAGAAGATGAAATAGAGAAATAGCTCTACAATAGTGATTATAAAAATGAGTTCCATAGATCATCTACATCTGAATTATCTGTAGGGTTTTTATTAAAAATTCGGACTCTTTATCCTGGATCTAGACCCAATCTTTGGGTGCAGCTTCAGTCTAGACATTTAACAAACCACTTAGGTGTTTTGCATGTTAATGTTTGAGAATTCTTGGCCTGGAAAGTCAGGGCCTCTGGGCAACCAGAGAGAATATGGAGGTAGGACGTTTGCTAAAATGAAAATTTTCAAGATGCCTGAGTGGCCCAGTTGGTTAAGCATCGGCTTTCAGCTCAGGTCATGATCCCAGGGTCCTGACATCAAGTTCCATATCAGGCTCTTTGCTCAGTGGGGACCCTGTTTTTCCCTCTGCCTGCTGATTCCCCTGCTTGTGTGCTCTCTCTCTTTCTCTCTGACAAATTAATAAATAAAATCTTTTAAAAAATAAATTAAATGCAGATTTTCTCAAATTAACCCTGAGAAATGCTTTCAGAGAACCATTAGCATGGATTAATGAATACAAACACCATGAAGCTGCCAAAACTAAATAAATATTTAGTAGAAAGGTAAGAATTGTACTATTTCCATTATTACTATCTCCTATTGGTAAGTGTTGTCCAGAAAAATCATATCCTGAGAAAGAGTAGTCATTAATTCATGTGTCTTATTTCTAAAATCACTAGACAATGTAATTTGTGATTAGTTACTTCTCTGGAATATAGAGCTCTGTGTGGTTCTTAAATATATTGAGTCCCACATTCAGATAGATTTCTTTTTTCACTCTCTTCCTATGAGGAATTCAAATCCTAAAAAAAAAAAAAAAATGTGGAACAAATTCCTTCCCAGACTAATGAAAAACAGTCTTTTTCAAATTGTGAATCCACATGTGGGAACTCAGGAGTTTACATATAGATGTATGTGAACGTATAGCTGTGCAAACAAGTTGAAACCATTGCCAACACCATTTAATGGGCGCTGGTCACTAAGGTCCCAGAGGCTTTAACATTGCATTTTTTATTTATCTTGCTATTAAAGTCATTTACTGTGTTGTTCAATTCAAGAAGGTCTCTGCGTCCACCAGAGTTTCCCATAGACTGACACTTGCTCTGAGACTCTGTGGAAGAATGCTTCATGAAGTTTTCCACTGTCTTTGGTTTCTGTTATCTGCAGAATCTTTCTGGGGGTCTGTAATACATTAGGATTTCAAAAAGGGAAGGTGACTGCAAATGTGCTTTGCAATTTGACCAGATGGGCAGCCAGTGTCATGAAATGCATTCAATTATACTATAAATAGAGGGCACAGGCATACTATTTACCACTTGATAATTAATAAAACGTGCAGAATACTAAGACATATTTCACTCCCTAGTACTGAATATTGCAACAACTCTTCTTCCAGCCAAAGACAAATCTTGCAGATGTTAGAGAATGGATTTCAGGATGGGAGTCTCTTTATAACAGCCTGAGAAAATACAGCTTAGATTGCAAACCAGAAGAGGCTGGATTTCTTTTTTTTTTTCCCAAAAGTATTAAAAATGAAGACAGTAAAGAGATATAGATGAAGGAAAAAATCTCCCATCTAATTAAATATTCTTCATATAAGAAGGCAAAAGCTACATATACATTGGGAATAGTTTGCTCTTAAATTGGGTTACCATAGTTTCAATAGAATTTATAAGTAAACATACACTAACCTGTTATTGTTAATCAAGCTACTTGCCTTATGTGAAAGGTCTTAAGTCTTTTTTCTCTGTGTGACTTCAGGTTAAGAGGGTGAGGGCACTTTGTGTCAATTTCTTAAAGGATCATATGTAATCAGACGTGAATTCGGTCCAGTATCATGCAGGTAATCCTCTAAGGTACTGAAGGAAATTAAGGACGAGGAGATGCCCAGGAAAAAAAAATACACATAAGCAAAATATGTAATATTATAATTTATAAGCATTATATTTCTAATAGTATAGTATATATAAATATATAAAATATGTAATACCTATGTTATGTGTAAGATATATGTATTTATGTATTTATGTAAAGGATACTCTAGAGATGAAAAGTCCAGGGAAATATAAAAGTTGTATTTTGGGGTAGCTGCATGTATACACTTTGTGGATGAAATGCTTCCCAATGTAAACTTTAATCCAGTCACTAAACATTTGTCTGTTTCCACACCGTGAGAGCTAGGGAAGGCATGTAAACACACAAGCAAACTTCCCTTCCCAGAACAGCATTCCTGCTGAGGATGCAGGCATTATTCATCAAAATTCAAAATAAATCTAGTGTATGTTTCTCTAACAAGAGCAGGCACTCACCCTTCTCCATCTCTCTTTCCCCTCTGTCCCTCCCCACCCCCTCAGACAAACTTAAGCACTGTCATTTGCTGAACATGATGATTGATGCCTGGGTATATCTTTCCTGTGACTGGTCTTAACTATACCACGCTCTCATTTCCCCCACCTGTTTCCGATGTAACTGTTGCATAAGATCACACTTGCTTTGCTTACTTCTTTTCTGGAGGAACCGTTGTGGTTCAGTTGCTCCCAAATGTATTTCAGGGTAAAGAAGTATAATAGAAGTAGGAAGACATGGCTTCATGAGTTGATGTACAGCAAAGCCAAGTGGAAAATTAAGAAATTACATAATAAATTTGAAATATGTCAAGAGGTATTTTGGATAATTCTAGATTAAGGAAGACTCTGCTTACAAAACAAAATGCTAATCTCACTCCTATTGAATTCAAGCATTTTTTTATATCTCTCTTATATTTTTAAATGATTACCTGATAGTAAAGACTATCATCAGTTCATTGGATTTATGTCCCATTTCTACCAGCTATTTGACAAGATCTTCCTACCTTTTTGTGTATTCTCTTATTCTTAATCACTCTTAATGTAGTCACTTAAAGTTTAGGCTTTAAGACCCAACTCATTCTTTAAAATTTAATGATGGAAGGGGGAAAAGATGTTTGTTCAAGTTGTCATGCACTTCTGGAAAAAAAAAAATATGGCAAGGAAAAGAGGAAAAGGAAGGAAGGGAAAAAAGAAGGGAGAAAGTAAGAAAGAAATGAAGGACAAAAAGAAGGAAGGGAGGAAAGGTGAGAAGAGAAAGGAAGAGAGCAAGGATGGAAGGAAGGAAATAAGGAAGGAAATGCATCAATATCACTCTTTGTTGAATATAATTATTTATGGAGAAAGCTTCCCAAAATAACTACCATATGTGACTGCCTGAACCACCCCTGGGGCTATTGACATTTGTTCCAAAAATGAATATGTTATCTAAGTAAGAAACACAGTCTCAAGTTCTGATTCAATGAATTGGTATTGGTGTCAAGGTAGAAAAGACGCATTAACTCTGTTTTTGCCTTCTCATTAAAAAAAAAAAAAAAGAACAAGAAAAAAATATCCTACAAATGATCCCATAGTACTGGCCTCTGGGGTTCAGTCCAGTCAAATTTCAAAATATTTCAAGCTTGAAGGTTCCCACCATTTCCCTCAGAGACTATTTCATCATCCAGCTGATCTTACACATAAGGAAGTTTTTCCAGTTATTATTCCCCAAGTTCCTTTTTTCCTAAATGTCATCCCGTTATTTACACTATTTCACTATGCCTCATTTTTATACCTTGGATTTTATAGCCTTCAAGTACTGGAAGACGGTTGTCATTTAACCCTCTTTATCCATTTTGTGGCCAAGAGCACACAAAAGAGTTATTAAGTTGTGCATTACTGGAGGTTTTAAGCTCTACTCATAAATCAAGAATTCTAGTCTTGGGCAACAGGGATATGTTAAAAGGAAATTTACCTTTTATATTTATATTTACTTTTTGGTTTCAAATATTTCTGTCAACTGAGATGCCCACCAAAATTCTGATCAAATGAAATCCTGCTATGTGAATGAAAGAGCCATAGGATCTTATCTAAGGATAAGAAGGCACCTTCCTTAAATATGATCTGGACCAGTTCTCATTATATAGCTAGAAACTTCTCAAATATTTCTCTCAAGTTGTAATTGTGGCTTTGCCAGCAAAAGATACACATAGAGCAACATAAACTCCACAAAATAGATTGAAGAGGGAGTAAAAGAGAGGGAGGCAAACCATAAGAGACTCTAAACTATAGACAACAAACTGAGGTTTGATGAGGGAGGTGGGTGGGAGATGAGTTAAATGCATGATGGTTATTAAGGAGGATACTTGTGATAAGCACTATGTGTTATATGTAAGTGACGAATCCCTAAGTTCTACTCCTGAAACCAATATTACACTATATGTTAACTAACTAGAATTTAAATAAAACTTAAAAACATAAAGCAAATTTTCAGATTCAAAGGCATATTTCACCTCTTCCAAGAGATTGAGCTATGACTCCATTCCTCCCTATCAGGCAGAACAAGAACCATCACAAAACTCAGATTCACTGAACATCCATTCATAGGTCAGGAATTCTGGAAATTAAACTTCATTTAATTCTCATGTCCCCTGAAGATAGATTTATCCCTATTTCAAAATGAGAAAATAAGATTAGAGCGTTAATTAACTTGCTCCAATTCTCACAGATTTATATAAAGAAATTTAGAAATATATAGTTTATCAGACCATTTTATGTGGTAGGGAAAAAGATAAAGCAAGGAGGTTAGATGGTGAGGGGGTAGTGATGAGGGAAAACATCTCTGGAGGTGACATTTAGACTGAGCCTTAAAGAAGGTAAGAGAGGGATGCAGGTGCATCTCTGTGGCATGGGCATTCTAGTCAATCCAGTGCAAAGGCTCTGAGGTTGGGTATGTCCATGTAGTGTTTTTAAAGAAACATGACAGCCAGTCCAACAGGAGCAAAGCAAATAGATAATGCTGTCAGAGACAAATCAGAGAAGGTCTTACTGCTCTTATGAGCCATTGGAAAGGCTCTAATTTTTGTTTTGAGTGAGATGAAAAACTATTAGACAGTTCTGAGCATAATGATATTATCTGATTTACATTTTAAAAGGATCACTCTGGCTACTGTTTTTAAATGTGCTCTCTGTAGCAGATCAGAGGTAAAAAATAGTTAACACTTGATTTGAATCTTTCTGATGGCTAGTGATGATGAACATTTTTTCATGTGTCTGTTAACCATTTGTAGGTCTTCATTGGAGAAGTGTCTGTTCATGCCTTGTGCCCATTTTTTGACATGATTATCTGTTTTTTGAGTGTTGAGTTTGAGGAGTTCTTTATAGATCTTGGATATCAGCCCTTTGTCTGTACTGTCATTTGCAAATATCTTCTCCCATTCTGTGGGTTGCCTCTTTGTTTTGTTGACTGTATCCTTGGCTGCGCAGAAGCTTTTGATCTTGATGAAGTCCCAAAAGTTCATTTTCACTTTTGTTTCCTTTGCCTTTGGAGACGTATCTTGAAAGAAGTTGCTGTGGCCGATGTTGAAGAGGTTACTGCCTATGTTCTCCTCTAGGATTCCGATGGATTCCTGCCTCACATTGAGGTATTTTATCCATTTCGAGTTTATCTTTGTGTATGGTGTAAGAGAATGGTTGAGTTTCATTCTTCCACATGTAGCTGTCCAATTTCCCCAGCACCATTTACTGAAGAGACTGTCTTTTTTCCACTGTATATTTTTTCCTGCTTTGTCAAAGATTAGTTGATCATAAAATTGAGGGTCCATATCTGGGCTCTCTACTCTGTTTCAGTGGTCTATAAGTCTGTTTTTGTGCCAGTACCATGCTGTCTTGGTGATCACAGCTTTGTAGTCAAGCTTGAAATCAGGCAATGTGATGTCCCTAGTTTTGTTTTTCTTTTTCAACATTTCCTTAGCAATTCAGGGTCTCTTCTGATTCCATACAAATTTTAGGATTGTTTGCTCCAGCTCTTTGAAAAATTCCAGTGGAATTTTGATTGGAATGGCTTTGAAAATATAGATTACTCTAATCAATAGTAAACCTTAATCATAATAGACATTAGAATTCTTTGATATTTATACCCATTATCTCACTAATGTTCATAATCTCTCATCATTATGTACTTTTTTTATAATTTATAGTTAAAAATTCATGGGATTTTTGGGGTACCTGGATGGCTCAGTCAGTTAAGCATCTGCCTTAGGCTCCAGACATGATCCCAGGGTCCTGGGATCAAGCTGCACATCAGGATCCCTGCTCAGCAGAGGTCTGCTTCTCCCTCTCCTTTTGTACTTTCAATATCTCTCTCTCACACAAATAAATAAATAAAAATCTTTAAAAAATTCACGGGATTTTAGTAACAGTTAATCCAATGTAAACGTGGGGGACATATTTGACTTGAATATATTTGTTTAGAAATAACTTTTAATTAATATTATACCAATACATTTGAGAATTTTTTGGCAATTGATATAGTAATGGGAGACACCTAGGACAACTTATTCTCAACCCCAAATATACTTACAAACCACCAAGAGATTTTAAATGATACTGCTTATTCTTAGGGATTCCGATTCAAGGATTTGATTGGGGCTTTAGCCACCTGTACTTTAAAAAACTTCTAAATATCCATTCAGGTTGGAGAAACGCATTTAAGGGGGACTTTAATACTTACAAAAACACAAGATCAGAAATACCCAGAAACAGGGGCACCTGTGTGGCTCAGTGGGTTAAAACTTCTGCCTTCGGCTTGGATCATGATCCCAGGTCCTGGGATCCAGCCCTGCATGGGCTTTCTGCTTAGTGGGGAGCCTGCTTCCCCCCCTCTCTCTCTGCCTACCTCTCTACCAACTTGTGATCTCTCTCTGTCAAATAAATAAATAAAATCTTTAAAAAAATACCCAGAAACATTTGATTTTGAATTACATTATTTTTAAGGAACAAAAGTATTATTGTCAAAATTACCAAAATTACCAAATTACCATGAACCACCCACAAGTTCATCCAGTCATATTGTATATATTTTGTGAACAAACCTTCTCATCCTTCACCCTTTCAAGAAAAAATTGTGCATGTGCATCCTAAGTGTATAATTTTTGAAAAGTAAATTAAAAATACAACCCCTGAACACACTCGTCACAAAGTTAAGCCTTAATGGATCAACTCAAATATTTGTGAAGGAAAAGGACAACTGAAAAATAATTAAACAAAGGATCAGGTTTCTGTGTCAAGAGATATGGTGCTTTGAAACCTCGAAAATGTGAGCGTTTTTAAGGGGGTGTGATAGAAGGGAAAGGATTGTCATGGAAGGAGGAGCTCCCATTTTCCCACAGCCATTCCCTTAGCCCAGGCTGTTTACATAGACATTAAAGATAATTACTTGTCAAAACTTGGGCTCAAGCAATAGTTAAGTGAAGCTGGGGAAGGTCAGGACCACAAAGTGAGAAATTGCCTTAGGGACAGACAAAATTGTGCAGTCTGCACAGACCATTTGCATTGGGGAGGGAACATTCTATAAATGGGCAGGGGTTATTCAACAAGGCCAATGGTAGTAACAACTAATGCCAACATTTTGAAGCTTAGTGTTCATACTAATATACAATGTGGATCCATGGCGGTGGAAAGGGCTGTTCATACGAATATACAATGTGGATCCATGGCGGTGGAAAGGGCTGCTTTGTCCACTGTCCCCTATTAATCATTCAGAACCTGGCATTCTTCCACTTGATGGTTCTTTAGATTCCAGGGTGTTGGAATTATATTCTAGATCCATTCTAACCTCCTAACTGAAGAGCAAAAAGATACAGCAGAGAATCCTGTGAAAGATTTTAAAGGCCAGGCCAGAAAGCAGTATATATAATTTTTATCCTTGTTCTATTCTAGAACTCAGTCATGTGGTTCAACCTAAGAGCAAAGGGAAGAAAAGAAGGAAAATTCTCTGCCACAGGAGCTCAGGGGTGTGTGACTGAAGGATAATCTTGGGGGAAAAAAAAAAAAAGCTATTTAGGGATTATTTTTATAGATTTCAAACTAAAACATGTTGATTATGCCTAGAAGATCCCAGATACCTGAACCCCATACAAAATTTACTCCATACAAAATTAGGTAGGAAGTATTTACTACTAGAGAGGTACGGCATTGGCATCTGAGAGTACAAGCATCTGCTACCTGGGGTGGAGTTGTGTGGTTGGTGAAGGTCAAGACAAGGATGTTGTCTGTGGAAAAAGTCCTAATGATACCTATGGCACTGATTCAAAGCCAGGTGGTGAGCACAAGCTTAGAGTTCTTTCAACTGTCACACTTTGAGGGACCAGGATCTGAGGAGAGACTCAATTAGGGTATGGATGGATCAATTTGTCCCAGCAGTAGAGGTCAGACATATTTGAGGTGAGAAAGAGTCAAGGGTTTTTTCTGGTTCTTTTACATCTTCAGCTGTCCTAACCTCTGTCACTCAGTAGTCTACTGGTTGTGTGGAGTGGCTGGAACCACCTCACCTAGGACCCAGCCGTAAGCACTGTGTTTGCCCTTTGACTGTGGCGGTGGTGGGAGGGAGTGTGGTTCAGAGTCTGTGTCCTCACCTGCTTTGTGCTAGTGAGAAAACCACAGCTTGCCTTTTCTCAGAAGTGTCTACGGACAGGCCCCATCGTGATGTACTTTAATATGGTTATGATCTCTTCATCTTGCAAGATGGGAAAACATATTCATAGTGTGATTTCCTGACTTTCCCTATAACAAATAGTGCCATAGGTATGTTTATGTATCGCGTGTGTGTGCGCACGCAGGTGTGTGTGTAAGAGAATTGTAGGATACTAGCTTTCAAACAAAAAGAACTGTTGAACCATTATATTGTATACCTGAAGCTAACATAACACTTTATCTTAATCAACTTGAAAAAAGTAAGAATTCTCCAGTAAAAACAATGACAACAGCAATAACAAAAATATTTTGGGCAAGGCATCTGTTGTATGTCCAAATATGGAGGTTATGAGGTTCTGCCTAGTGACCCCAATGCAGTCCTAAAACATTGTCCCAAATGGACCCCCCTTCCACTGACTTTTCATTATCCCACAACCCACTTTACAAATTGGAAGTAAAAACCCTGATTCGTACCCATTATTTCAGAAAGGCAATGCTTCAAGTGCCAGCTTAATCTTTGTGCATATTTTTCCAATGTGTCCTAAATTGTTTTATTATGTCCTGTCATACAAAAAAGTTCCAATCTATAGGCTCACAACCAAATAAGGAAATAAGAAATGTCAACAAAAAGTCTAAAAGAAAGATTTAGAGCCTAAAAGATATAATGTTCTTTCTTTCTTCTGTCTTAATATTATGTTCTAGATTTTCTTTGTTTAAAAGATAACACTATGTGAACTTATTTCCAAACTATTTTTTCATGTAGTTTTGGACTTGGGATAGAAGAATCTATTGCTTCTTTTTGCCCATAGGTCAGACAGTTAGCTGGCCAACTAACATATGTTAATGAAGATCCTACTGTGTGTAAAGGCATTCTTCTATGTACAGTAAAGTTAGAAGAAGGTCAATTCAGTTTTTATATATGTAGTCATATACCATACAGAATTATAATATATGCCATATATTATATCCATATTTTATATCTACTATATACAGGTATTCTGCAGGATATCGGTTAAGATGGATCTATCATTTAGAAACATGGGCACAGACAGTGAAAATTGGGAAAGTTAAGTGAAATGTCTCAGCCAAATATTTTTCAACAATTGCTTGCAAGTCCTTTCCCTGGTCCTCATTTTCTGTATATAGTAGAGTGACCCTGCTGGGAAAATGGACCATACAGACAACTGGAATGACTTTCCCAGCAGGACCTGGATTTACGCCTGTCCCTAATAATATATAAAGGAGAGGAGGCTGAGTTCAAAGATAGGGAACATCAATCCTTGATAACACACATGTGTTAGGATGGTGCAAGGAGTCAGGAATGTGTGACATGACGTTTTGGGCAAGAAAATGACAGATGTGGCTGCTGAGTGACAGGGCTCACATTATGCTATATACACTCATTTTTTTCCAGAGCTGAAAGTTCAATCCACAGCTAGAGCTATTGTGAAGGAAGGGTGAGGTTTCATAACATGTTGGGACATCCTGGCCAGTGGAGTTCTGGGATTTATGAAAGTCTCAAATCACAGAACACAGTCAATAGTGCAGCTGAGTTTTGAAGTTAGAAATTCAAAGTCAGATTTCCTTTATTCACAGTCCTAGAGACATGGTACATATTCTTTTGTTGGGAGTAGCTGCTCTCCTCCAGTCATCCTGCCTGGCTTGCCACCTTGACCTTGAAGACTCAAAGATCACTTACTTTATTTTTTTTAAAAGACTTACTTCTTTACTTAAGAGGGAGAGAAGGGGTAGAAGGAGAGGGAAAGACTCTCCAGAAGATTCCCTGCTAAGCACGGAGCTCAGCTCAGGGCTTGATCCCACAATGCTGAGCTTATGACCCAAGTTGAAACCAAGAGTTGGTTACTCAACCTATTGAGCCACCCAGGTGCTCCAAAGATCACTTACTTTAAAAAGTGTTTTTTTGTGATTCAGTACTCAGTTAGATACCATCCTATGAACTCAGACAGTGCTGCACATTTACTGTAGAACAACATTTTCCATTGGGTATTTCTTGCTTGTCTGCCTCAACCTCTGAATTTTTCCCCTGTGAGTATGTTTGGGTTGTGTTTCCAAAACCCAGCCCAGGGCCTGGCAATAGTACATCTTCAGGAATGCTTGTTCACTATCAGATGAATCAACACCCAGCAGGTCTTCCAAAGCTCTGGTCTATGTTAGAATGTGAGATCTTCTGGGAGCCCTTGTCTCCTGTTCCTATGGAAACAGGGTGCCGCATTTCACTTAATGTAGAACATCTGAAAACAGGCCTGTGTGGGAGGAACCCTGGAATGCAGGACAATGAATGGCTCATTAGTGGCAGCGAAACTTCCCTCCATGTGCAAATGTACACACCATTAGCATCTGGCCCTGAGTAATTGGGAGACTCCAACAGATGTTGTAAAGGCTCCATGGCCAGCTTCTCATTCACAAAAATGTGATTCTTGCTACTTTCTTATAAGCGCTGAGAAAATGGGAGTGATCTCAGGAACTAACTGCATCCCTTAAACTGAACCAAGTCCTCCTCCACATTGTGCCTTGGAAGGAAAGAAAGGGAGAAAAGATGGGTAGATGGACATTGCTAATAACACTGTGTGTGTTGGGTACAGAGTGCGAGTGTGTGTGTGTGTGTGTGTGTGTGAGAGAGAGAGAGAGAGAGACATTGTTGGGGCTGCTGTAACAAACTACCACAACAAAGTGGCTTAAACAACAAAAATTTATTATCTGACCATTGTAGAGCCTGGAAATCTGAGATCAAGGTGTTGGCAGAGTTGGTTCCTTCTGAGGACTGCCTGGGAGAGAATGTGTTCCATGTTTCTCTCCCAGCATCTGGTAGTCTCGGGCATTTACTTTTTCTTCTTTTTGTCTTTACATCATTTTCCCTGGTTATGTGGTTGTTTCTGTGTCAAAATTTTCTCTTTTTATAAGGGATTCATGCTCATCCTAATGACCTCATCTCAACTTGATCATTTGCAAAAACTATCTTCAGATAAGGTCACATTCACAGACACTGGGGATTAGGATTTCAACATCCTTTGGAAGGACACAATTCAGTCCATGACATATTAAATGATTGAAGGCTATTCTAACATAAAAAGAAACTGAGGCATAGAGAAGATAGCCAATATTACATGATATTGATCTGAAACTAGTATAGCTCATTTTTGATCTTCTGCCTTAATCTCCCTCCTTCATTATTTCATGCTCTAGGAAAGAAGTTTGCTCAGTCACAAAGTAGCAAAGCCAAATTAAAATCACATAAGAGAGAAAGGTTATTACCAATTTTGAAATTTTTCTCTTTTGCTTGTTTATTCTTTTTTTTTTTTTTAAGATTTTATGTATTTATTTGACAGAGAGAGAAAGATCACAAGTAGGCAGAGACGCAGGCCGAGAGAGAAGGAGAAGCAGGCTCCCAGCTAAGCAAAAGGCCCAATGTGGATCTTGATCCCAAGACCCTGAGACCATGACCTGATCCGAAGGCAGAAGCTTAACCCACTGAACCACCCAGGTGCCTCTACTTGTTTATTCTTAACTAAAGTTTTATTTCAAACTAAGATGGACACCACTGATTCTAGCCAAAACTTATTTCAAACGTTCATTCTACAAATATTTACTGAGTACCTGCCATGAGCCTAGCAGCATTACAAGAAGTAAAGGTGCCACAAGATGAATTCCTGCCTTCATGGAACTGATGTGTGAATATGAAGGGATGGTCAATAAACAAATAATCAAATCTGATTTCATTTATTTTATATTGATATTACTGATATTTATGTCTATTCCCTGATAATAAAATGCAAGGCAATAAAAAATAAAAACAGGTAAAGGGATAGAGAATTACTGCGATGGTAAGACAAACTGGTCAGAGAAAAGATTTTCAATGAGAGTCCCAAAAAAGTAAGGGTAAGATCCATACTGGGTATCTGAGGAAAGAACTGTTCAAAATAGAGCAAAGAACAAATGCAAATGCCCTGAGACAGGAGCATGTTAGGTGGGTTTGAGTATTTCAGAAGCAAGGTCAAAATAAACCCTTAAACATTGATTTTAATTCAGTTGTAAGGACCATTAAGAAAGAAGGGGTTGAAGTAGCCATGGAATAAAGTCAGAAGAACATAAGGCAAGTTTAGGGCAAGAAAAAAAATCATATTTCAATATGGCATAGAGCATATGCCATATTGAGTTATAAAATACAAGAACTGTCAATAACAATGATAGCTTTTAGTTATCATGACCAGAATATCAAAGAGTATCAAACAGATATCTTTTTGTTTGTTCTGTCCTTGATTTCATAAATTAAATTGGCAACCATTGCTTGTCAGTTTTGTTCCAAACTTTCTCAGCCATCTTTTTTTGTTTGTTTGTTTGTTTTGTTTTTGTTTTTTGTTTTTGTTTTTTCTGGTTACCCACTGGTCATCCAGACCATTGGTCATTTCTCCAGCTGATCCTCCACATGGTCACCAGTTCTTTTCTTATATGTGATTTTGTTCCTGAAATGCCATTCCCTGCCTCCAAAATATAAAGCTGCATGCTTTTTTTCCATAGTTCTCAACCTGTACCTATTGCTCTAGTCAGCACACCCAAGGACCCAAGAGGAGAACAAGTAATTCATAGTGGAGGCTATATGAGAGTGCTTACCCATTAATAAACAAATTCCTGACAGCATTTAAGTCAATAGTCTCATTCCCAAAACTCAGTTGCTGCATTGCCCCCAGGTTTTGGGGACATCCTTTCCTACCTCTTCTTTTCACTCAATGTGAATTTCCGCTAATGTGTAGCCAAGTGTTCAAGTAATTCAATCTTGCTTTCAATTTCACCTGCATCTTAATATCTGTCTTTGGACATTTCCACGTGATAAGTAGGTAAGTCAGCTGCCATTATGTCAATACTTGACAAGTGTGTCTACAACGTACATTATTTTGTCTGCTTAAAGTACAATTTACACTACTCAAGTTATCTATCACTTGCTGTCCTTAAGGAAAAAAAAGAACAATGGAAGTATTCTATCTTTGTTATGTAATTGTGTTTTGTTTTAGAAAAGTTTAAATTTTCATATTATAAAAAGAATTCTTTCAGAACTGTTTATGAGGGCATTTGACATCTGACCAAAAAGATACAGAAAGGCTAAAGGTCTGTGCCTCATTATTCACTTCCAACTGAAGAATACACAAAATGAAAGGAAGACACATCTGAGAAGTTAATTGTCAGAGGAAAAGTAGGATACCATCTGTAACTGTGCACACAAATTCCCCCAGATATATACATGACATGATGCAAGATGGGGTTAGCAGATTTGGGAAGGGTTATCAAGGAGAGAAGTAAGGAAACCAGCCATATCTCAGGGATGTAGCGTACCAAGCACTCGATTGCTAAGAGTTTCACTCATGTTGTATAATTTAATTTCTATAACAACTCTATGACACAAATACAGAAGAAAAAAGTTACCATCAGATCACTGACACCACCAGACTATGTGACTATTAGTCTGGGACAAAAACACAGCTATCTCTAATTCTAAAGTCCTGTGTTCTTCCCTTTCATGCTTCTGCTTTCCAGGTTCAAGTTGTGTTGCCTTGGTTCTCATTTGGAGGTGTTTACAAAGCACAGTCTGCAGTGTTCCCAGAAATGTATGTGGTGAGCGCAAAGTTGGATCTACAGGTATTTCAACTTCCGTCTCAACAAGAGATCCTCACTTAGATATGCTTGATTCAGTGGATGGAGACTTCTGTTTAAGATCTCTTCTGGAAAAAAAAAGAAATATTCCATAACGGGTCATTTTGTGTGTATGTGTGTGTTTGTTTTTAGGGAGTGCGAGAGAGAGAACTCGCAAGTGGTGATGGAAAGGGCAGCAGGAGAGGAAGAGAGAGATCTTAAGCAGGCTCTACCATGAGCATGGAGCCCATGGCAGGGTTCAGTCCCATGAAACTGAGTTCATGACCTGAGCTGAAATCAAGGATGCTTAAGTGACTGAGCCACCTATGTACTCCAGTTTTCCTACAGCATTTAAGAAACTAGAAAGCCACAATCACAAACTAATGCTAGGTTACTTTTGCCCAGGAATGCTTGTTTCATACCACTGAGTCTTAGACTTGGAATAGATCTCGGGGCACCTGGGTGGCTCAACATTTGAGTTTCCAACTCCTGGTTTAGGCTCAGGTCATGATCTCAGAGTTCTGGGATCAAGTTCTGCATTAGTCTCCTCTCTCAGCGGGGAGTCTGCTTGAGATTCTCTCCCTCTCCTTCTGCCCCACCCCATGCTTGTGCTCTCTCTCTAAAAATAAATAAATAAGTCTTTGAAAAAGAAAGAAAGATATAAATTATGACTTGTGTGAGGAAAAAAAGGAAGCTTAGTTGTTTTTAACATGAAAGGTAACTAGGGAAGTTTGGGTAAAGTGTTAAGTATATATGTCACAAAATCCCACCTGAAACAGGGACACTGACCCATATTCAACTAGAGTGGTGAGGAGAGGGAGGAGATACTCTTTATGACAATTAGCAAATAATAACTTTAAAAATAGATTTAGTTCCTTTTGTTAAGTAAGTGTGCAAAATTACAAAGATGCTAGCTTCATTCAAACTGCCAAGATTGTGTCTAAGAATAAACAGCTTCCTGTTTAAAAGACATGTGTAAACATGGAGGAAATGTTTCATGACATTGTATTTGGCAATGATTTCTTAGAGATGACACCAAAAGCACAGGCAACAAAAGCAAAATTAGACATTTCCCCAAAGGAGATAATACAAATAGTCAACACGCATATGAAAAGATGCTCAACATTGCTCTTTGTCAGAAAAAATGAGGTATCACCTCACACTCTCTAGAATCTAGACCACTATCAGAAAATAAATAAACAAGTGTTGGCAAAGACATGGAGAAAATGGAACTCATGTGCACTGTTGGAAGGAACATAAAGTAGTGTAGCCACTAATAGAAAACAGTGTGGAGATTTCTCAAAAAATCGAAAATACAATTATTCATTGATCTATCAATCCCACTTCTGGGTATATATCCAAAAGAATTGAAAACACGATTTCAAAAGGATATTAACACACTCATGTTTAAGGCAATGTTATTTACAACAGCCAAGAGGTAGAAGCAAAATCAATGTCCATTAATGGGTGAATGGATAAAGAAAACATGGTATGTACATACAAAGGAATATGATTCAGCCTTCAAATAAGAAGGAAATCCTGTCATAGGCTACCACGTGGATGAACCTTGAGGACATTACACTAAATGAAATAAACCCGCCACAAAAGGGCATGACTGATTTACATGTGGTCCCTAAAATAATCTCTGAGAAACAGAAAGTAGAATGGTGGTTGCCAGGATTTGGTGGAGAGAGAAAAAGGCAGTTGTCTGATTGGTACAAAGTTTCAGTTTTGCCTGTTGAGAAGGACAGAAAGATGTCATGCAACAACACACATCGCGTGAACACTGGTACCACACACTCAGCATGGTTTAGATGGTAAATTTTTTGTTACGTGTATTGTTTCAGAGAAAAAAAAAAGGTTAAAAATGATTAAAGAAACAAGACTTGTGTTTCCTGGAGGGAGTTCAATGTCACCAAGCAGACAAGTGTGGGCTTTCAGTGAACCACATGGTATAAAGATGGTTTGGACCTGACCCACTTTCATGGTTCTAGTTTTCTCTGTGGGTAGCTGATTTCATGGCACAAATAGCAACTGTTGAGTGGGCTTAGGTGTTGGACATAAAAGCCCAGGCCCAATTGGTTGCTGAGCCTATTGCTTGTGCCAGGCCAGAAAGGCTGAGGGACAGCACAACCATGCCAAGTGTGACAAAAACTGTCACCCCAAAGCTGAAGGTGTTCTGAGGTTATAATTACAGAGTGAAAAGGACACCAAGAACTCAGAAGACACACATTAAAGTCGTGGTTCCCTCATTTAATTGTTGTGTGACTGCCTAACCCCTCTGATCCGCAATGTAAAATGGCATTAATAATAAAATTTATAATGAGCCTAATAATAAAAAAAGATGTCTTTAAAAATATTGGCATTTAAAAATACTGACATTATAACATAATAATGGACAAAATAAGGACATGTTCCTGTACTTTCCCTCCCGCAGTATTCCTCACACTCTACTTTTTGTTCAACGTCTATGTTCCTCACTAGAGCGTAGCCTCAGAGGGTCAGAGATGTTGGTTTTCCCATAGTCGGTCAGCTCCATCTCTGACAATGAGCCCATGGCCTGGGGCAGAGATACAACAGGGCAGTGCTCTGTTGACCAAAGGAATTATGGATTAATGTGGATGACAGAGCTTTGTCAAGAATGACTGAAGTATAAGGAATTGTCCCTTGAGCTTCTCCCATTTCTCAAGTGTTAGCTGGTTCGTTTGTTGTCTGGAGAGGACCCACCGCCCCATCAGAAACTGTTTACTGGGATTGATGCTTGCAAAGCCCGTCACTCATGATCAAAGATCTACTTGACTCTCCCCCCATCCTCTACCCTGCAACCAGGGTTGCAATCTCCACCTCACTGATAGGATCCTGACGTCTAGGAAACAGCTCATTTCTTTACAGAATAAAAAGCTCCCTCTGTGTCTCATTGTTCCGCAGCATAACCTTCCTCTCCCTGCCCCTGGCCCTCACCCCCACCCACTCCCTGATCCTATCATGTCCCCCGGGCCACTGCCTGAAGTGTGAGCCACCTTCTGTGATTTATGGACCCGGTGACGCCAAGGTCAGAACACAGATTGTTTGCAGGCGTCCTCGAAATACTTGTGTGGTGCTGGACATTCCAGCCTGGAGGGACAGTTCACAGGATATGGGGCTGGATTTGCAACAGGCAGACACAAAGTGACAGAGGATATCTATCACCAGACAAGCAAAATAGTCATTGTTTTCTCCTTGCCCTGTGACCCAGGCCTGGGTCTAGGGAGGCAGCAGCTGTGGTCCGGACACCCTAGATAAACACTAAATAAAGGACAATATAGTCGAAGGAAGCAAGGTGCTGTGTCTGAGTGCGGATGGTGACTCCTATTTCTAGGTTTCCCTGTCTGTCTGGGGTTATGTTTACCTACGCAATTCAGCGAGATAAGATGCCTTGTGGCATTTGAGCATGGAAATATCGAACTGTAGATCATTCCCGCAATTACTGAACCAGCAATGCAGTCCTTACACAAGTTCTTCTCCATGCCGAGCTCTGGGCTAGGGGCTGAAGCAGACAAGAGGCAATGGTCTGCACTAGAGCCTTCAGGCCAGAATTAGCCTTCCCAGTTCCACGTCCACTTCTCACTCTCTGAGCAACCTCAAACAGCTATTCAACCTTGTGGAGGAGACAAATTGTGAATAATAAACTGAGGTAATAGATCTTAACCCCCAGAGGTTCAATACTATAATATATTTATATATTGAAACTGAGGACAAGGATCCTGCCTTTCTAAGTGTTGTTAGAGACCTCAGCTCCATTACAGATTTACCTGGGGAAATTTTAAACAGTGCCATGGCCTGGGCCCTACATCCAGAGATCCTGGGGATATTGCTAAGTCTTAAAAGCTTTCCATGTCATTCTAAGGCACAGCTAGGATTGAGGACAATGGGCTGACAAGACAAAATTCACACGGGGAAAATTAGAGGAAGTCCATCACTAAATTTCTGAGACAACTTTCAAACTTTCTCTGTGGCCATATTCTCATCTAAATTATTCAGATGAGTTTTGCAGATTTCCTACCAACTCTTTGAACATTTAACAATTTTGTCTAGAAGATTCTTCTGAAATCCGTGTTTACCTAGTTTCAAAAACTTTCCCTTCTCTCTAGTAAAAGTTGTGCTCTCTTTCCCTTGTTTACCCTCTCCTCAATGGGAAAAAAAAAAAAAAAAAAATCCTTGAGATCTTTATCTCCAGAAGCACATTCAGAGCTTTTCATTGGAAGTATAATTTCCATGTAAACCAAAATAAGGACAGCAGGAAGGGGGAGGGGAGAATATGAAATGCCTGGTACAACCCCCATCCCCACTTCTCTTTCCCTCTTGGTTCCCAATCCCAGGCTCCCTCGATTCCTATGATACCCACATTAGTGTCTCCCCAACCTCGGGCAGTTGGGGACATTGTCAACTCCCCAGCTACCTTGTCACTTCACCTCCTCTTGCTTCTGTCACCCTGGGCCAAGCAACGATGAGCTCTGACCTTAACTATTGACCAAAGCGTGAATACGAAACATTACAGGATTGTTTTATATCAATAAGACTTTTTCACCACCAAATTCCTCTAGCCACCTTCCAAGCCAGGAAATTAAAACCCTTAACAAATATCAGTAAAGTAATCTTCCTGGAAATCTAGATGGAAGGTGAGACAAATGAAATGTAAAGATGTAAGTAATTTTCCAAGGCCACTGCAAGGAGAATCAGGTGTTCCTATCTCCCCATTCCCAGCACAAGACCTACTTCCCTATTTATAGAGCACAGTGTTGCCGTAATAGCCTAATTGATTTATAATGTTTTTCTCCATATTGTACCATGTGTGCAATTAGTTACTGAAAAGGAAATGCAGCTCAGCTCACTTGCCGCATCTGCTGTTAGTCAGGGACGTACAATTTCATGCCCTATTTTCCAGATGGCTTGGTTAACATTCAGGGAAACCTAGTGACTTGGCCAGAGCTGCAAAGGAAGCTGGGGAGCTCAGGTATAATTGGGCCTGGGAGAACTACCCCAGCTGGAAAGAAAACACAGCACAATCTCAACATGCAAGCCAAACATACAATACTGGGAGAATAGGTCCAAAAAACTGTGGAGTGCTCTTTTTTCATTCCTTCAATCACACATCGGTTCATTCACATAGCAAATGTTCTCTAAAAACTGAGGAGATGGCTGTTTTCTTTGATTACACAGTGGCAAGCACACAGGTACATCTCATGCTTTTATGGAGCCCACAGTCAAGGGGAAGAGGCACCTATTAAATAAACAATCACATGAATGAAAATGTGAATGTGGAAGTGATACGTGTTGGAGGGAAGTACAGTGTTTGAATCATGGGATCCTTCTCTGGGTAAGAGGTGTTAAATTCTGAGACTGAAGAATGAGTAGAGATTAGCTCCAAAGAGGAGCAAGGGAGCTCTAGGCTGAGGGAATACAGACTAAAGATGTTGGAGAATTCCAGGAATTGTGGGAAGGTTGATGTGGCTCTAACATAGGGAAATATTGGAAGTAGTATAGGTAAGTCTGGAAGTGTTAAGAAACTAGACAAATGAAGGCTTTGAGGTTTATTTTAAGAACTTTAATGCAGGGTGGGGGTGGTACCTGGATAGTTAATCAGTCAGTTAAGCATCTTACTTCAACTCGGGTCATAATCTCAGGGTCCTGGGAGTGAGCCCTCTGTTGGGCTCCAGGCTCAATGAGGAGTCTGGTTGCCTCTTTGCCCCTCCCCCTGGTGAGACTCTCACTCTCCTCTCTCTCTGAAATAAATAAATAAAATCTTTAAATAAAAGAAATTTTATATGTGGAATCTTAAGAAAAAAAAAAAGGAAAGAAAGAAAGAAAGGCAAACTCAGAAATAGAGTAGAAAAGTGGTTGCCAGGAGCTGGGGGATGAGGGGAACAGGGAGAGGCTGATAGAGTGATGCAAGCTGTCAGCTATAAGATGGATCAAGTCTGAGGATCTAAACTATAACATGATGACTATAGTTGATAACACTCTACTATATAATTGAAATTTGCTAAGAGAATAGAACTTAAATGTTCTCATGTATATAAATATGTGAGGTGCTGGATGTATTAATTAACTAGATGGGAAGAATCCTTTCACAAGGCATCAAATCATTACTAAGCACACCTTAAATATCTTATGATTTTATTTATCAATTTTGCATCAATAAAGCTGGGAAAAGGTTTATATTTTAAGTGTTAAAAAAACCATTAAAGTAAGGGTGACTGGGTGACTCAGTCAGTTAAGTGTCTAATTCTTCTTCTTAGCTCAGGTCTACATTTCAGGGCTGTGAGTTCAAGCCCCATATTGGGCTCTAGGTGGTATGGAGCCTACTTTAAAAATTTAATTTAGCCCAGTAAATTAAGCCTTTTAAGTAGAAGGGATAATGTGATTTAAAATTTTTAACATTTCTTTTTTCTTCTCCATGGAGAATGGAGACAAGTTTGAGAGAATAAGGAGAAGAAACAAAGAGGTTGGAATCCAGGTGACTGTGGACTGGGCTTGGGAGAAGGTGGAGAAATGGAGTGACTTAGGTGGTGCAGAGAGATATCCAGGAGGCAAAATCAGTAAGATGTGATGGGAGACTGATGTTAGAGACGGAGACAAAATGGTAAGAAAGATGTCCTGCTTTCTTTCTTGAGCAACTGTGTGGGAATGACATTTACTGAGCTGGGAAAGGGCAGAGTGGGAGATATTAATTCTGAAGCCTTATCACAGAGATGGAATTTAAAACAAGAGGGTGGAATAAATCATTTTGAGGGGAAGAGTCGACCAGGAGTAAAAAAAAGGGCTCAAGACTGAGACTTGAAAATTTCTAACTTTAGAGGTCAAACTGGAAGAAGAGCCCAGAAGGAAGAAGGAGGGTATTTGGAGAGATGAGAGGTAGACCAGAAGAACATGATATCCCAGGAATCTCAGAAGAAATGGATCAAGGGAAGGGTAACTGACTTTACTGAATGCAGCTGAATTAGCAGAATCCATGAGAACTGAAAAATGCTTATAAGGATTAGGAGCATAGGAGTCATTAATGACCTATAAAAAACTAGTTTTGGTGAGTGCATGGCATATTTTCAAAGGCCCAAACTCAATGCCAGTTGACACCTAAGACATTACTTGAGGGGCACCAGCATGCTATAGAATTTTATCTCCGTGAGCACTAAAGGGTACAACTAGATATCTAAATGAGTAGGAAAATGCAGATGTGGCCCACAGCTCGAACTTTTTTTTTATTCTGTCATTTTCCTAAATCCTGTGGTGAGAATATAACATGGTACGAGTGAAGGCACTAAACAGTGATGGAGTTGGGAACTGTAGCCTTTCTTTGCTAGGAGAAGAAGGCATGGAGAAGATGTCTTCAGGAAGTGTCTGTTGGTATTGTTTTTGTGTTTTTGTTTCGTTTCATTTTTTGTTTGTTTTGTTTCGTTTTAGTCATTTAGCATTTTTTTTTTTTTTAATCTCACTGTTGAAGAGCACAGGCATCTCCCAGGGTCCAGTTAGGGTCACCACATAAAATACAGAGTGCCACTTACATTTCAGTTTCAGAAGAACAAGGAAGGATGTCTCAGTATCAACTTGTCCCGTGCAATACAGGATACTTTTTTTTTTTTTTTAAGATTTTATTTATTTATTTGATAGTGAGAGACACAGCAAGAGAGTGGGAGTGGGAGAGGGAAAAGAAGGCTTCCTGCTTCTTTGGGAGCCAGATGCAGGGCTTGATCTCAGGATCCTTGCTCATATCATGACCTGAGCCGAAGGCAGACACACTTAACGACTGAACCACCCAGCTGCCCAGGAGACATCTTAATACTAATACATTATTTGACTGTTTATCTAAAATTTAGGTCTGACTGGGAGCCCTGTATTTTCATTTGCTAAATCTGGCAACTTTATCCCCAGGACAAAGTTGAACGTTCTGAAGGAAGGAAAACCAGTTTGACTTTTGGCAATCTTTGATTCCAGGGTTCTCAAACATTCTCTAATTCACCAGCCACTAACCCATATTCAAAGTACAGCTTTAGGATCTGTGAAGCCTCCTTGGTCCACAAAGAGCAGAGCAAGTTACAATGAGACAGTACTAGTGGAGGATAAACTACCCATTTAATGTCATTGGCAACGCTTTCATCTGGGAAACCAAGATTAGAGACTGAAGTCAAGGCATTCAGCCAGTGAGACCACTATTATCACTAACTGAATGAAATTCGGGAGTGCTTCACTTTATTTATTTATTTATTTATTTATTTATTTATTTATTGGGTGGGGAGGGGCATAAGGAAAGGGAGAGAAGGAATCCCAAGAACACCCCTGCCGTGGGTGTGGAGCCCAACACAGGCCTTGATCGCACAACCCTGAGATCATGACCTGAGCCAAAACCAAAAGTCGAATGCTGAAATGACTGTGCCACCCAAGTGCCCCGAAGACGCTTTTAAAAGACATTTTGAATATAGTTTCATATCCTTGACTCAAAAACAGTTTAATACAATTTTGTTATTTTCAAAACTTTTTTATATGACTCTTGTGCTCATTTATATCCCAATCAAATATGGGTTTGCTGTTTTGTAGATATGGGCCACTAGATTTAGGAAATAAAAGCACAGAACAATGGGCTAAATTTGAATTGCTGTTAGATAACAATCTTTCTGTATAAGGATGGAACTGCATTTGTTACCTATCAGCAACTCAGATTTAAATGTGCCTCCTATGGTTCATTTGGTGACCCTATGTGGGATACATCTGATATTCCTGATCCTGAAGGCACACAAAGATGAAAGAAAAGGGAAGAATGTTGTAAGTATTAATACTGCATTTGATCACAGATTTCTGGCAAGGGGAAGGTTTGAGGTCTCCCTAGGAGATGGGTAGAATTATACTCCTGTCTCATTGCAAGCCACTCCTGGTTTTGTGATCCAGTCACCACTGGTTGAAAAACCACGGATTTGCAAAGCAACTGAGGGAGTTCTACTCTGCACAGGGAGTGCTGCAGACTGTCCTTCCAATTCAGTTCACACACCAAGGTTTCTAATAGAAGGACAGAGAGTTCAGAAAGGAATCTCTTCCAAAGTGCTATCTGTTGCAACTTCAAAGCTTCATGGATCACCTAGAGAAGCTAACACTTTCGAATGAAAGTGGGTGGGAGACCCTGTGAGCTGTAACTCCTGATGCTTCTGGACTTCTAACTCAAGATTTTGCCTCTCTTGGAAAATGTGACTTTCTGAGTTGTACAATAATGGGAACTGTTCAGAGATTAAATAAATGACCTCAGAAGGGAGTTGAGTTCCTTGTGTTTGGAAGGCTGGGTGAGCATTTGGTGGGCGCGTCAGAGAGATGTTGTATATTTGCTAGAACATGTTTATCCAATGTTTGGTTTTGATCTCAGGATCATTTTTCTGGTCCTGAAAATGGGTATAGCATAACACAAGCTCTAGAATCATAGATTTAGAGTAAAACTCACAACTTGGCCTTTTATTAACTTTGAGTAAATTACTGAACTTTTTTTTTTTTAATTACTGAACTTTTTAAAGCCTCCATTTCTTTATTTGTAAAATGGGGCCAAGCCTAAGGATTTAAGGATATAAAGATTTAAAAAGATTATGCAAATAAGGCATGTCACCCTTTTTAGACATACACAAAATATCGCAGTGAAATAAATGTTAGCCTTCATTCAAGTCCCTTCAAGTTCTGAGATTATATACTTCCATGAACTTTGGCCAGAAAACTAACTATGGGGATTTAAAGACACCAGGATTTAACTCAAATATTACCATGGTAATGATCAAAAGAGCATTATAGAGTCTTTGGTGTATTTTTTTGGAACTGGCTCAAGGAAAATGAATTCAGGTCCTACTTGTCTTGTCTCTCTCACCAGCACCTGGCACAACATTAAGTATGCATTTGATGCTCAGGAAATAACGTTTCATGGGTAATGTGATCTTCTTTGCCATAAATGAGAACAGGGATTTTATTATTTATTTCATAAAATCCCTGGTTAGAAATTAGAAAATAAACTCCATATATATGGACAATTAAATTACAACAGATAAACCAAGAACATACAATGGAGAAAGGATGGTCTTTTCAATAAATGGTGCTAGGAAAACTAAACAGCCACGCAAAAGAGTGAAACTAGACTACTACCTGACATCATAAACAAAAACTAACTCAAAATGGATTAAAAATTTGAATATAAGACCTGAAACTATAAAATTTCTAAGGAAAACAGGCAGTATGCTCTTGGACATCTGTTTTAGCGATGTTTGTGGATCTGACTCCAAATCCAAAAGAAACATATAAGTAAACCAATGGGACTGCATCAGACAAAAAAGCTTCTGCACAGTGGAGGAAACCATCATCAAAATGAAAAGGCAACCTTCTCCATTGGAGCAGTTATTTGCAAATCATATATCTTATAAGGGTTTAATATCCAATATATATCAAGAACTCATACAACATAAACAATTGAGAAAAAAGGCACATGACCTGATTAATAAAACGGGCAGAGGATCTGAATAGACATTTTCCTGAAGACAACGTACAGATGGGCAACAGACACATGAAAAGATGTTCAGCACCACTAATAATTAGGTAAATGCAAATCACAGCCACAATGACCTATCACTGCACACCTGTTAGAATGGTTATTATGAAAAAGACAAGAAATAACAAGTTGGAAAGGATGTGGAGAAAGGAATCTCTGTACGCTGTTGGTGTGAATCTAAATTGGTGAAGCCACTTTGGAAAAACCATATGAAGATTCCTCAAAAAATTAAAAATAGATCTCCCATAGATCCAGCTTGTCTACTTTTGGGTATTTTTTAAAAATATAAAAACACTAATTCTGAAAGATACATGCACTCTTATGTTCATTGTGTCATTATCTACAATAGACAAGATATGGAAGCAAACTAAGTGTCCATCAAAGGATGAATTGTTAAAGGGGATGTGGAATGAATATATATATATATTCATATATTCAATGTATGAATATGAATATATTCATATTCATACATATTCATATTCATGAATATATTCATATTCATACATTGTTGCGACAACATGGGTGGACCTAGAAGGTATGACTCTAAGTGAAGTAAGTCAGATAGAGAAGAATAAATACCATATGATTCCACTCACAGGTAGAATCTAAGAGAAAAAACAAAACAAATGAATAAACAAAACAATACAAAAACAAACAGATTAGTGGTTTCCAGAGGGGAAGGGGCTAGCCTGTGGGTCAGATGGATTGAGGAGGTCAGTTGGATGGTGATGGATGGCAACTAGATGTTTGATGGTGATTCTTTTGTAGTATATACAGATGAGGAAGGAAGAAGGGAAGGAAGAAGGAAGGAAGTAAGGAAGGAAGGAAGGAAGGAAAGAAATTCAGTCATGAGGCTTTTCTGTTTTTCAATTTCTCTGCAAACCTTCTAAAATGTGTTTGTGAGCTTCATTGTGGACAAAGAATGCCTACTTGCATTTTAAGTAACTCATACCAATGAGATCTCACTTTTTAAAAGACACAGTCTCAAACATTCTAGGTGGAAGCCATGTGACTATCTTAGTTGTATGTCCTTATTACACAGATGAATATTTCTAACCTCCTGCTAAGCTGTTTCTCAGTAATGTGCAGAAAACTTCTCTTTTTTTTTTAGGATGAGTCATCTTGATTTGATCCATTTTTTTTTCTAAAATAGCACTATCTCACAGGTCAGCATATCCAAATAATGAATATATTTGACACAGAGACTTTATAAAAATTAGTTTGTTTCCTGCCCACATCAGGAATGTGTTGTGTATGCAAAATAAACCGGGAAGTTTAGTTTATGAGAATTGTTAAGTCCACCCTGAGTGCACAGAGATAAGTTCTAAAAATAAAACCAACTTCTACTCTCTTCTTTCGGTGCACCCCCCCCCTCCCCGCCCCTCCAGGCAGAGCTAAATGCTGAGCGCAATTCTTGCAAGGACTTGAGAAGAGAGCACAGAGCTCTCTCATTATTCCTCAGTCTCACAGTGCCCCCTGTTGGTATATGGTCTCCTGTTTCCTAAAGGTGATTTCCAGACAGCTGGTTCCTGGGGTGATTTTTTACAATCGTACTTCCTTGGTTATGGCTTGACATAATTTCCCTGGAGAGTTCAGGCTTAGGGTATGATAATATACCTTGGATCTGCAAAGCATTAAAAGGGAGGATATTGTCAGATATATGATCTAGCCACGGACACAGGCCAGATGCGTTTGTAACTAATAGAGAAAGCCCTCTTGTCCTTGTCTGCTTCTAACGGGTTTGGCTCTGCAGTTACCTATCAGCACCTTCTTTACTTTGCAGAAAGGCTCAGGTAATTTCTTTCATTGGCCCTCCACTTATGTTGTTGGGAGCTTGCTTACAGCCATATATATAATAGGTGACAACAATGTCTTTCAGAGAAATAAAACCAAGAGAGCAAGAACTCTGAGTTCTTTTCAACATGGTTTCCCTGGAATAATTGCTCACAGTATGGAGTGGGCTGCAATGAACTATTTATAGATGGGGACAGACTTTCCTTCCTTCCTTCCTCCCCCCTCCCTCCATTCCTTCCTTCCTTCCTTCTTATAATTTGGGTTGTATTTCTGGCATTACTGAAATTAGACTTGAGTTAAAAAATACAATAACTCTATCTAGGCCAATCTGTGGGAGGGAACTTCAAAACAGCCAGAGACAATGAGTTATGTTTTATGCTATGGCTTCTTGTTCAAAACCTTGGGGAAAAAACTGGCTGAGTTCTCTACAGTTAGGGTTACTGAATAACAAGTCCTCAGAATCCCAAGGCAACCATTTGGCTGAGGTCCTGCACCACCCCAACAGATAATCAACTCAATGAAAACATGACTTGAGTCGCTATCATGTACCTTCCCCGACCAAAAACAAAAAAACAACAACAACAAAAAAAATGTTCCTTTAGTTTTCAACAAGAAATGTTGTCTTCTTAGGGGCTTAGTATGGACTGGTAGCATTCATTGTAGAGCCCTTGTTATTCTGAGTTCCAAGAAGGAAGTGGTGGACAGATGTTAGAAATAGTAACTCTAGTATCTGCATTTAGTCTGCATTTTAGTAGACAAGAGAGGGCTGACATTTTGGTCAGGATGTTTGAGCTTCTCTACTTATAAAAGTCCTAAGTATCTGTCACATTCCAGACCAAATCTTATTTACTCCAAAAAAGCCATTCTACTTCCTCTATCTGCTCAGTGTGGACTCTGCTTGAAATTACCTCTCTTCTTCGCCTTCTGTCCTCCTCCCACTTGTGCTCTCTCTCTCCAAATAAATAAAAATATCTTAAAAAGAAAAAAAAAAGATTTTTCAAAGGTCAAGCACAAAGTCTCAATTTCCTCTGGGAGTTGACGTAATTTACACTATTTCATTATAATATCTACTGTGCCTTGTATCAAAATTTTTCTACCTATATTAAGTTACTTACTAGATTTAAGTGACTTGAAGGTACTGACAATATTGATTTTTTTAGATCTTCAAGTCGCTAGGCCAGTGTAATACATAGTGAGCTTCCATAAATACATGATGGATGAATGAATCAATAATCTTGAAGGGTAATGATAATAGCACAGGACTTGGGAATTGGTAGACCTGGTTCTAGACTCAGCTATTAATTCCTATTATGAGATTTCAGGCAATTTAACCCTACTGGTGTCAGATTACTAGCATGCTTAATAAGTGTTTCAAATTAGGTGACCTCAAAGGTCCCTTCTGATACAGGACCGGTGGAGTTTAGACTCCTGAGCAAAGTTCCTCAAGGCAGACTCTCCAGAAATTCTAAATTCAATAGGTTTTGACTGATTAGTTATGAAACACTCTTCCAAACTTGTTAGCCCAAGATGTAGTGAGGGTAAATACCAAGTTAGTAATAAAAAGATTAGAATTTCTAGAAGGAATGGATTCTAATCTTGAGCTTCTGGCTAGATTAGAGAACTGAAATATTATAAATATTGCCTATTTCTACTTACTTAAGGTTAATTAGTGGACATTGGAGAATAAAGGGTTACATCATGCTAGCATATGAATAAGTGATTTGAGCTTTTTATAAAATAATCACAGTCAGTGTCAGATTGATTTCCACAAAAGATAAAATTCACAATACTTTTCATAGACCCTAATCTAGAGAACTTTTTTTAAAGATTTTATTTATCCCTTTGACAGAGAGCACAAGAGAGCCTGAGCAGGGGAAAAGGGAGGGACAGAGGGAGAGGGAAGGACAAGCTGACCCCCCCACCCCCGAGCAGGGAGCCCGACTCAGGGCTGGATCCCAGGATCCTGGGATCATGACATGAGCCAAAAGCAGATGCTTAACTCCTTGAACCACCCAGGCATCCCAATCTGGAGAAATTTCTTGGACATTTTAACCAAAGGTCTACAGAGCAGTTAGCTAAGGTGCAACCTTCTGGTTGGGTCGTACATTATTTTTACCAACTACTCTTCAACTTAAAAGGGACCAAAAATCTAAGAAACAGAATCCTGTGGTCCACTGCATATTCAACTTTCTATTCAATATCTAATGATGTCAAAGAGGTATTTTCAACTTAACATGGCATAAACAGAACTCTTGCTTGACCCTAATGCCCAGCGTTCATTTCTCCAAGTGTTACTTGTTTAAGCAAATGCTATCGTTGTTCACTTTGTTGCGTAGGACAAAATCTTAGAAGTCCTCCTAGATACGTCTCTTTCCCTCAGTCCCATCATCCAATCCACCAATCAGATATAGCTTAAAAATATATTTTGGGGCACCTGGGTGGCTCAGTCACTTAAGTGTCTGACTCTGGTTTTAGCTCAGGTCATGATCTTAGGGTCCTGGAACCCAGGACCATGTTCCACTCAGTGCTCAGTGGGGAGCATGCTTCAGGATTCTCTCTCTCTCCCTTTGCCCCTCTCCTGACTCATGCTTTCTCTTTCTGGAAAATAAATAAATAAATAAACAAACAAATAAATAATCTTTTAAAAATAAAAATTCTAAAAATTCTATATATTCTGAATCCAACCACTTCCTACCATCTCCACTGTAACCACCTTTTCCCAAGGCACCACGATCTCTTCCCTGGGTTACTGCAATAACTTTTGAGGTAGTTTTTCCACCTCCATATTTGCTTCCTTACTCAGAGCCCCTTCTACACTGAGCAGCCAGAGTGATCTTTCTAAGGCATAAATTGGATTGTCATACTGCTCCCCGTGATAGTCACTGGTAGCTTCCAAATATACTTTGACTAAAATCCAAACTTTTTTCCATGGCCTACCTATCCCAGTATTTCCTGGCCTTTAAGTGACTCCAAACTAGTTCTCATCTTCGTCTGGTTTATTTTGCCTCATCCATGGCCTTCTTTGGTGGCTTAATCATACCCATTTGTTCTTAGGTTTCATTTTACATCTAAGGCTTTCCCCATACTGCTGGTTCACTCTTAGTGGTTTCATCTCCATTCATGGCTCCTCCTCATGGAGAATTTCTTTGATATCCCAAACTAAAACAATCTCTTCTGCTACAGCCCATTTTCTGTTGAAATCACCCTCTTCTATTTTCTTCATAGTCCCTACCACTTTACCTATCTTATTAATTGGCTTATTTACTTCTCTGCTGCCCAATACTCTGCTATAATGCAATCTTCTTGTTGGTGGAGATTGTGCCCATCTTATTGTTGGGTTCCACACTCTTAGGATGTGGTAGCATGTCATAAAACATCAATAAATATTTGTTAATTGGCTGACCAACCAAGCCTTCCGATTATTATATATGAACCTTAGGGAAACAGAAAACAAACATCTTATTAATAAGGATCTGGATATTCCCCCCTACCAATATGTAAACCCTTTGGCTTATAAAGGAAACTTGCAATATACAGATATAAAGTAAGTATGCATAAGACTTTTTCACATTCTTCTTTTTCCCACTCTTTATACCAGAGTGAGACCATCATATATATATAGATGTGTGTGTGTATTTTTTTAATAGAAAGATAGATAGAACCTAATGACTACTCAAGATTGACTGTTAGTGTCCTCAAGGGAAATAGCACACTAAAACTGATGTCGAGGCAAGTTTAATGCAGAGATCATTTACAAGGATGTGAACAGCATTCAGGTAAAGTAGTAAGGAGGGACCCTGATAGTAATGGCTCCTAGCACTGGAGCCGTTAGTACCTTTATTCCTGAAATGTGAAGAAACAATTACCTGAACCAAAAAGAAGTGAATAGAGAAAGCCTTCTGTCAGCAGCTGCAGCTTTTCTGGAAAGATGGAGCTAACTGAACCTGATCTGCCAGAAATTAAATTAGGGGAATAATTGTCCCAACTGTGCTCTCCTCCTGCCTGCTGCTCTCCCCTGGGCAGTCTCCCCCCAGCAGAACTCCCCCAGAAGCCTGGAGATCTTAGATGCTGCACACCTGGGTCAGTTTTGTGGGGCACAGAGACGGGTAGAGAGTGTGCAAGAATGGCTATGCAGGAACAAGTAGAAAGTGTCTGACATGCAGCAAATTTAAAGAAAAACATAAAATACTGTCTAATTGAAAAGTTAGCAGGGGGGCACCTGGGTGGCCCAGTGGGTTAAGCCTCTGCCTTCCACTCAGGTAATGATCTCAGGGTCTTGCGATTGAGTCCTGCATCAGGCTCTCTGCTCAGTGGGAAGCCTCCTTCCCCCTCTCTCTCTCTGCCTGCCTCTCTGCCTACTTGTGATCTCTCTCTCTCTGTCAGATAAATAAAATCTTAAAAAAAAAAAAATAAAAGTTAACAGGCCACGTGAGACAGAGCAAAAACCCAGTCCTAAAGCAAGGGTTGATAACTTTCTACAAGTTTTCTGTCAGGGTTTGGACCCATTTTCTTATCTTCTGCAAGGGAAGGAAAGAAGATGCCTGATGCTTGATTCACAAAGAAGGGATGAAAGAGAGAGAGAGAGAGAAGGGAGGAAGGAAGGAAATGGGTAAGAGAGTGCCTCAACACATGACTCTCTCTTTCTCTCTCTTCTTTCCTTCCTTTCCTTCTTTCTTTTTTTGATTTACCTTTCATAAGCATAAGTTGGTGACACTGACTCATCTAGAAGGAGTACAGGGGATAACTGGTAAGAACTGTTCAAGTGCCATGGCTGTCAGAAGTAGTGGGGGGGAAACCTTGCCAAGTTTTGTTGTGCTCAGCAGTCCAGCTTCTTAACAGAAATTCACAAGAAAGAAATAAACAAATTTTAATAAGTGCTGAAGCTAAATTTAGGAAAATAAAAAGTCAAAGGACCTTATATAACTGTTAGATATTACTTATCTGTGAGGTTCCAAACATTATAAGTTAGAATCAATATAAAATTGCCAACAATTTCATACTATTCCTCCAATAGTATGGACCTGATTTTCAACATCTTCTCCAGGTATATTTTTAAGAGCCATCACAAACACTCAGAGGAAAATACCGGTATAGTCTTCTCCAGTATGATGAAAGCAGCAGAAAGTTTACTTGGTGATTCCTTCTTTGGCCCTAGTTGGTGTCTACAAGACAGCAAATTATGAAAATGTTAAAAATGTTTGCTTTTATTCTCTTGAATCTTTTTTATTCTCTTTATCTGACCCAAAGGCATTTAGGAAAGAAGATCCCAGAATAGTTTAGAAGAGTTGAGAAGAATGAAGATATTCAAAAATACATGGAGGGGAATCACAGGACCCAGAAGCTTAGGAGTTGGGTGGTAGAAGTAGTGCTCCCCCAAACCTGTCCAGATTGAATTGAATAAGGATTCTCAACCATGGATTTGTCTGCAGAACACAAGAAGAGAGTTACAAAGATGGAAGAGAGGGAAGGAAACAAAAATAAATAAATAAATGGAGAGTTGCTTCAAAGAGAAGAAAAAAGGGGGAAAGCCTATGGTTAAGACAAAGAAAAGAGAAGAGAAAGAGAGCAAAGAGAAATACAGTAAAGAAAATCAAAGCCGCATGGGAAGCCAGCCTGCTCAGAAGGCAGAAAGGCTCTATGGGTATTACCTGTTCAGGCATTAAGAAGCCAGCTGTAAACAATTTTCAGTAGTGGGTTTTTTAAGGTTTTGGGGGAGGGTGGTTCTTGGAAATTTAGTGCAGGTAGGAAAACTCAAAAATTTATTTTGATGAATGTATCCTTAAAAGTAAAAATAAAAAATAATTCAAAAATATATTGAACATCTGAATTATTAGCATATTGGATGGAAAAGACGTCCAATGCCCAGTCCTAAGTTATGAAAAGATCGACTTAATAATTTGCAATTGTAAATAATGCCATTTTCAGGAAACTCCATAGATAAAAAGCTAGCAGTATAAACAAAAGCCAGTCCATAGTATATCAGAGTGAAGGGAAGGGCTTTTTCCTTTGCTTTATTTCCTCCTTCAACTCTTTTGTCTCTCTATCTATTAGGAATAGCATTATTGCTAAGTAACACACACACATTTCAGTGTGTGCACACTCGCAGATGCTCCTAAAGGGAAGGGAGTTCTTAAGGAGCTATTGTGAGTCACTGCATCAGTTAGTATGTGAGAGTATTTGTAATGTTTGCCTGGCCTCATCGTGACTGATGAAAATGTGTTTGTACGTGTGTGTCAGTGGGTGCAGAATCTTACCACAGCAGACTTAATGCATTTGAATGCAACTTTGGGATTCAAAGTGAGAAGTGATTCCTTAGACTAGTGTCTTTGGGAGGTTTCTTTTGGGAAAGAAGGAGAAATACAGTATTTACCACCCAAGTCTCAGCCTTAGACAGTAAGGAATTCTTACAAACTAGTTTCAATCATCCTAAGCGGTAAGATTTCCTTTGCTCTGTTTGGGGAGTTAGTTTGATAAGTAACTCTTGGGGCATGCAAGGAAGTATTTTCTGACACTCAAGTCTAAAGTCTTTTCCTTTGTTTTACTTACTTATTTCCAATCGTGCCTTCTGAATGCTCTGGAAAATTATTTTATCTAGCTGGCTAGGTATGATAACAGTACATAGACAACCAAAAGCTTTTCCACTTTAGTATGTGTTTCCTGGGGGAGCAGAAAGAGATTTTGAAAGATAACCCATTTGATTAGGTATAAATGCAGTGCAAATATGGACCATGTTCTTTTTCAGGCTTCCCATGTAAGAGCCCTGTGCAAGCACTAGCTGAATTCACTATGGGAAGACCTGCAGGTTGACCTCAGAGATGACATCCTGGAGAGCAGCTTTCTGATGGATCCTGCCTTTGAATCAATATATTCAGGGATTGTGAATTCCTGACTGTAATTAGAAATCACAACGCCTTGCACTTTTAAAATTACTAGAGCTAAGACACATTGATAATTTGGGTATGTTGAATTCAGTGCGCATACAGTTGCTTTTTCAATGTTCTAATCTAAACCACCTTTTACACTAATAAGTATATATGAGAGTGAAGATGGGAACTCTTATACTTTTCTGGAAAGAAATTTAGTAATGTTTATCAAGAACTTTTTGTTTTGTTTTGTTTTTTAGATTTTATTTATTATTTGACACAGAGGTCACAAGTAGGCAGAGAGGCAGGCGCAGAGAAAGAGGGGAAACAGGCTCCCTCCTGAGCAGAGAGCCCGATGCAGGCCTCGATCCCAGGATCCTGGGATCATGACCTGAGCTGAAGGCAGAGGCTTAACCCACTGAGCTACCTAGGCACCCCTACCAAGAACTTTTAAAGCTGTCCTTAGCTTTTGACCAAAAATTCTTCCTATAGGAAGAAACTATAAAAAGTGACAATAGTGAATGGACACCAAATTTGGCATATATTATATATGCATTCATAAAGAAGAAAATATGGAAATTAAACTGATCAACACATAAAGATCAATTGAATAAACTATAATCCATTACTCAATGGAATATTTACAATCCTCAAAAGAATCATACTTCAAAAATATTTAATGATGTGACAATGCTCATAACATAGTCCTAAGTTTAAAAAAGCAAGATGGGAAGGCCCTTTGAATATAATTCTAATTTTAGAAAACATATGACATATATCTTAGTTATGCTAGTAACAGCTGGAACCCCAAATCCAGGTCCAATCTGTGATCAGAAAAAAACAAACAAATTTACATTTACATAAGTATGCATGTGCCTAGAGCCCAAAAGATGATATAAACCATTTATTTTCTTTAAAATAAAGGTCACCAGGGCAGCTGGGTGGCTCAGTGAGTTAAAGCCTTTGCCTTCAGCTCAGGTCATGATCTCAGGGTCCTGGGATCCAGCCCCCCATAGGGCTCTCTGCTCAGTGGGGAGCCTGCTTTCCTTCCTCTCTCTCTGCCTGTCTCTCTGCCTATTGTGATCTCTATCTGATAAATAAATAAAATCTTTAAAAAATAACAAAATAACACCCAAAGGAGCTGGAGAAAGAACAAGAAAGAAACCCTAAGCCCAGCAGGAGAAGAGAAATCATAAAGATCAGAGCAGAAATCAATGAAATAGAAACCAAAAAGACAATAGAGCAAATCAACAAAACTAGGAGCTGGTTCTTTGAAAGAATTAATAAAATTGATAAACCCCTGGCCAGATTTATCAAAAAGAAAAGAGAAAGGACCCAAATAAATAAAATTATGAATGAAAGAGGAGAGATCACAACTAACACCAAAGAAATACAAACTATTATAAGAACATACTATGACCAACTCTACGCCAAGAAATTTGACAATCTGGAAGAAATGAATGCATTCCTAGAAACATATAAACTACCACAACTGAACCAGGAAGAAGTAGAAAGCCTGAACAGACCCATAACCAGTAAGGAGATTGAAACAGTCATTAAAAATCTCCAAACAAACAAAAGCCCAGGGCCAGAAGGCTTCCCAGGGGAGTTATACCAAACATTTAAAGAAGAATTAATTCCTATTCTCCTGAAACTGTTCCAAAAAATAGCAATGGAAGGAAAACTCCCAAACTCATTTTATGAGGCCAGCATCACCTTGATCCCAAAACCAGACAAGGATCCCATCAAAAAAGAGAGCTATAGACCAATATCCTTGATGAACACAGATGCGAAAATTCTCACCAAAATACTAGCCAATAGGATTCAACAGTACATTAAAAGGATTATTCACCACAACCAAGTGGGATTTATTCCAGGGCTGCAAGGTTGGTTCAACATCCGCAAATCAGTCAATGTGATACAACACATCAATAAAAGAAAGAACAAGAACCGTATGATACTCTTAATAGATGCTGAAAAAGCATTTGACAAAGTACAGCATCCCTTCCTGATCAAAACTCTTCAAAGTGTAGGGATAGAGGGCACATACCTCAATATCATCAAAGCCATCTATGAAAAACCCACCGCAAATATCGTTCTCAATGGAGAAAAACTGAAAGCTTTTCCGCTAAGGTCAGGAACATGGCAGGGATGTCCATTATCACCACTGCTATTCAACATAGTACTAGAAGTCCTAGCCTCAGCAATCAGACAACAAAAGGAAATTAAAGGCATCCAAATCGGCAAAGAAGAAGTCAAATTATCACTCTTTGCAGATGATATGTGGAACACCCAAAAGACTCCACTCCAAAACTGCTAGAACTTGTACAGGAATTCAGTAAAGTGTCAGGAAATAAAATCAATGCACAGAAATCAGTTGCATTTCTCTACACCAACAGCAAGGCAGAAGAAAGAGAAATTAAGGAGTCAATCCCATTTACAATTGCACCCCAAACCATAAGATACCTAGGAATAAACCTAATCAAAGAGGCACAGAATCTATACTCAGAAAGTATAGACATGAAAGAAATGGAGGAAGACACAAAGAAATGGAAAAATGTTCCATGCTCCGGGATTGGAAGAATAAACATTGTGAAAATGTCTATGCTACCTAAAGCAATCTACACATTTAGTGCATTTAATGCAATTCCTATCAAAGTACCATCCATCTTTTTCAAAGAAATGGAACAAATAATTCTAAAATTTATATGGAACCAGAAAAGACCTCGAATAGCCAAAGGGATATTGAAAAAGAAAGCCAAAGTTGGTGGCATCACAATTCCGGACTTCAAGCTCTATTACAAAGCTGTCATCATCAAGACAGCATGGTACTGGCACAAAAACAGACACATAGATCAATGGAACAGAATAGAGAGCCCAGAAATAGACCCTCAACTCTATGGTCAACTCATCTTCGACAAAGCAGGAAAGAATGTCCAATGGAAAAAAGACAGCCTCTTCAATAAATGGTGTTGGGAAAACTGGACAGACACATGTAGAAAAATGAAATTGGACCATTTCCTTACACCACACACAAAAATAGACTCAAAATGGATGAAGGACCTCAATGTGAGAAAGGAATCCATCAAAATCCTTGAGGAGAACACAGGCAGCAACCTCTTCGACCTCAGCCGCAGCAACATCTTCCTAGGAACATCGCCAAAGGCAAGGGAAGCCAGGGCAAAAATGAACTATTGGGATTTCATCAAGATCAAAAGCTTTTGCACAGCAAAGGAAACAGTTAACAAAATCAAAAGACAACTGACAGAATGGGAGAAGATATTTGCAAACAACATATCAGATAAAGGACTAATATCCAAAATCTATAAAGAACTTAGCAAACTCAACACCCAAAGAACAAATAATCCAATCAAGAAATGGGCAGAGGACATGAACAGACATTTCTGCAAAGAAGACATCCAGATGGCCAACAGACATATGAAAAAATGCTCCATATCACTCTGCATCAGGGAAATACAAATCAAAACCACAATGAGATATCACCTCATACCAGTCAGAATGGCTAAAATCAACAAGTCAGGAAATGACAGATGCTGGCGAGGATGCGGAGAAAGGGGAACCCTCCTACACTGTTGGTGGGAATGCAAGCTGGTGCAACCACTCTGGAAAACAGCATGGAGGTTCCTCAAAATGTTGAAAATAGAACTGCCCTATGACCCAGCAATTGCACTACTGGGTATTTACCCTAAAGATACAAACGTAGTGATCCAAACGGGCACGTGCACCTGAATGTTTACAGCAGCAATGTCCACAATAGCCAAACTATGGAAAGAACCTAGATGTCCATCAACAGATGAATGGATCAAGAAGATGTGGTATATATACACAATGGAATACTATGCAGCCATCAAAAGAAATGAAATCTTGCCATTTGCGACAACATGGATGGAACTAGAGCGTATCATGCTTAGTGAAATAAGTCAAGCAGAGAAAGACAACTATCATATGATCTCCCTGATATGAGGAAGTGGTGATGCAACATGGGGGCTTAAGTGGGTAGGAGAAGAATCAATGAAACAAGATGGGATTGGGAGGGAGACAAACCATAAGTAACTCTTAATCTTACAAAACAAAGTGAGGGTTGCTGGGGGGACGGGGGTTGGGAGAAGGAGGGGTGGGGTTATGGACATTGGGGAGGGGATGTGCTTTGGTGAGTGTTGATTCACAGACCTGTACCCCTGGGGATAAAAATACATGTTTATAAAAAATAAAAAATTAAAAAAAAAATAAGGGTCACCTTTCAAATTATAATACTGAATCTACTTTGGAAGTATCTAGTATTTCCTTCATATTTGACAGTCCCTTTGTCTTTAAATCTCTCTCTCTTCTCTCACCAAAGTCCTGCTTCGTCCTAAGGTAAAAAAGCATGTGGTGCTTGATTTTCTAGGTGTGATAGCAGACTTATCCCAAAGGGGTAGCACTGCATTGCTTGTAAGCATTTTAGATTTTATAGACTTTTTTTTTTAGAATAAATTATCCACAGGGGATAAGCACTTCTTTCTGTCAATATTGACCACTTCTAGCTATCATAGTCAAAACCTCTTCACACTGGGTGGGAAATGCATGGGAAAAGAGAGAAGAAGATAGAAAATTTCTAGACAGACACACAAATGATTCACAGGATATAACTCAAAATATCATCAGTGGTTATTCCTGGGCTTAGGAATTCTGGATTACTTTAATTTTCTAAGTTTTACTTTCCTTTATCTTCAAGATTTTCTAAAAATAACATATTTCTGCATAACTATGATTTTTTCTTTAAAAGAATACATTTGAAAAAGAGTACCTAAATCTTCAAATGATAAAATATTGATAAAATATAGCCAAACTATAAAATATTAATACAATATTATCCTGCAGTCAACCTCATATTCTTTTTTTTTTTTTTATTTGAGAGAGAGACAGTGAGAGAGAGCATGAGCGAGGAGAAGGTCAGAGAGAGAAGCAGACTCCCCATGGAGCTGGGAGCCTGATGCGGGACTCGATCCCAGGCATCCAGGATCATGACCTGAGCCGAAGGCAGTTGTCCAACCAACTGAGCCACCCAGGCGTCCCTCAACCTCATATTCATATACCTAACTGTATTAACCCTATTATAGATACAGATACACTTGGTGACTAGCAATTATTAAAAGGAACATGAACAAAAATATTCTTCCAAGAGAGAAACTGGCTAATAGAGTGTTCAATATTAACCTTGAAGTTAAATATGTATAAGATATTTTTTCTTGGTTCGTTTCAGTTATAATTACTCCTGAGTAATATCAATCTATATTTATCAAGAAATTGGATCAGGAGGGTTGTTATTTTAGAATCAAAGTCGAATTGTTGGCAATAATTCAGATTTCAGTCACGTGAGACAACTGGTTTTTGGAGAGGCAATCATGTTATTAAGGCTACTAGTTAATATGGGTCTTTCCTGGAGGTGGTAGAAGAGTGGTTTCTCAGAACAACAACCTCTGATCCAAACTGGATCAAAACATAGACAGCCCTGTTCTGAAGTTCTAAAGGGATCATTCTATCATCATTTATATGCGTACGTTATACGGAATTCAATAGATTACAGTCAATCAGCCAATCCTCTTGAGAAGGTTTTTCAAGTTTAGGCAACAAAGTGAGCTTTCGGGTACAGACCTTTTAAAGTGTCTCTTCACAGCTGAGGCTGAGACAGAAATGTCAGCTTTGCTAATTAATTGTTGCTGTTTCGTCTACTTTTCAACTGACCTGGCAAATCCAAATTCCAGAAGGGGGTAAACTGTGACCAACACTTGAGATGCACTCATTTTTTGTTTGTTTTGTTTTGTTTTGTTTTTTTGTTTTGGTCTTAGCAAATCCTGGCAGTGTGAATTCAGCCTAGTGATGAACATGTTTTTCCCCTTCCGAAGCATCATCTGGACCAAACTGTACATTTTGGTGTCTGCCTTGACAACTCTAACAAGCAATCATTTTGACAGCAGACCATCTGTGTCGAACAATATACGCAGTGTCTACATGAAATAGAAAGGGAAAGAACAGTGCCTAGGAAAAAATTATTGTCTGAAATGACCCTGGAGGTTGGTATTTAGAATCTCAGGGGAGATTATGTGCCAAAAGTTGAACATTCAAGACAAATTCCTGTCTTGAATGGTTTCAGGGACTAAGACTCTCCCTTGAGGATGGAAATGATGAGAAAGAAACATTTAATAAACATCTACCAGCACTGGATTAAGAAGCTGACTCCAATCCTTTCTCTTCTGTTAACTGACTCTGTTTCCTGGGGTTAGGCCTCTTGGTGTTCTGCCCTTTTTCTGTATTAATTAGTTGTGTGTTTCCTTGCATAAGTCACTTGCCATTGGTTTGTGTCTCCAATAAAACTTACCTTCTCCCTCTCTTCTAAGAATTTCCCTAGCTCCATTCAAACAATGGGCCTACCCCCTCCCACACTGGCCAAAATTCATTGCTCCAATCAAATTCTTTCCATTTTGTTTGGAATAGGGACTAAATGATTCCAAGTCAAAATAATCTGTCTATTCTCTTGAATTCAGACACGAGATCTCTTGGCAGTAGCCATTTTCCATCATGTGTGTGAGAAAGCTGGGAAAACTATTCTGTACAGAACATAAGGATAAAATAGATAAATAAAGAGAAGAAAAAAAAATCTTGGATGATCCTTGAAACCTAACTTTACTCTTCTCCTTGGATTTTAGGTGAAATTCTGGTATCTTATTCCTTCCTTCTTCTTCTTTTTTTTTTTTTCTAAAGCTAGTTTGTCACTTAGAAAAAAGGAAAGCTAAATAATTGAATATTTTACAGGAGTTTTGCCTCTGATTTTTTTCCATCTTTATATTGCTGTACCACTTATAAATCTTTGATTCTCAATAAGGAAAATAAATGAAATTCAACATGATCAGTATGCTGAATTATATGTGCCCTGTTACCTCATCCTGTTCTGACTTTCTATTTATAATTGTTTCTCTTAAGGCCAAAGTTTTGGTTATGGTTAGAGGAGAATATAAAGACAATAATATATTGTCTCTGTCCTCATGGAACAGTGGTGGGACATCCATACATAAAACCCATCAGCTCTTGATGCCAGCTCGAAGGGGAAGCCAGAGCAGGAAATAGTTTCTCCATCCCAGTGATTCTGAGGTCTTGCAATTGTGACTTCAGTAATATCAGAAATTGCAAATGAAAAATGCCATTTAAATGAGTGCTTCAGGTACTATGCAGCTGACAAGACCTGACACTTTCAGATCCAAAGCAGGCTTTTGTGGGAAAATGAAATGTCTAATTATTGTAATAAGAGACCTACCTAAGGAGGGTCTCATTGCCTACAGCCCAAAATACATTGAAGACAATAGCAAGCTGAAGACTTGAACGGGTAATCAAGTGCTTGGTGCTTGCCTTTGGAGTCACATTTGTCTTGCTATTCTGGAACAGCTATCTACTCACTGTCTTTTCTGTATGTGTTCAGTCTCCTGCCTGGCTTCTCCACTTGTGCGGATCCTTCTCTGGGAGCAGGGTCCCTCCTCAATAATTCTGCATTCCAACTTCATCCCGCGAAGGAAGCCTTTAGCCTGCTTAATCCCACACTGATTGTTTCCTCCTCTGATATTAACCCAATTCATCTGAAAATCATGTGGTGCCTTGTTAGGAGAATATAAGTTACTTTAACAATATCCAAATTTTCAGTGGCTTAATCCAGTAGGTGCATAGTTCTTGTTTATGAAGTAATACAAATTTCTAGGCAGTTGATGTCTTTCCTCTAAATGGTGATCCAGAAACTTTCCATCATGCTCTCCTACAATGTGCTCCAAGGCCTTGGGTCTTTAGTGTCCATCCAACAGACCAGAAACGCCATGCCATCTCAACCTAGTAGTGACAAAATTGTATTTTTCTTTTATTCCATTGGGAAAGAACTAATCACATGGTTTCACCAGCAATTGTGATGAGAATATGGATAACTCTTCCTGGATAACTCTTTGTGAATGCAACTCTAAACCACAGAAGTGGGAAATTTGAATTTTAGTTGATAGTTGTCTTTTTCACACATTTCTTGTACTTAAATATCTTTCTGTGTGATACTTCTCATTTCAGCCATTAAAATTCTTTTTTTTTTAAACAAAGATTTTATTTATTTATTTGAGAGGCAGAGAGGAAGAGAGAATGCGCATGCACACAAAAGTGGGCTGGGGAGGGGCAGAAGGAGAAGTAGACTCCCTGCTGGGCAGACAGCGTGATACTCAGTTCTACTGAGTATCTACTCAGTTCTACTCATGACCTGAGTGAGCCAAAAGCAGATGCTTCACCAAATGAGCCACCCAGGTACCCCCCAGTCATTAAAATTCTTGATGATGACCCAATAACATAATGTAATATACAAACTTGAACATATTTTGTTCTTATTTAAAGTCTCTTTATTGGTTTTCACTAAATTGAGAAAGTACCTAAGAATTGCAGTGATGCCAAATTGCCCCAAAGTGCCTGGAAATTTACCCTGTCATCTGCTTTGAAGACCCCTAAAAATAAACAGATAAATGGAATGAAAATACTTTCTTAAAAATGTGATACTGTGTTTTATTCAACAATATTCAGTTCACAAACATTTATGCAGCGTTTACAGTGCCCTAAACATTAGGCCAGATGTTTTGGTAAACCGGATAAGTATCTCAGAGGCTGTGACCATGACAGTTCACAGCTAAGACTAGAAAGAAAAGTCAGTTATGAACGTACAGACTGAGAGAACCACATACATATAGGTACAGAGTGAGGTAAAGTTGACAAGCAGACCAGAGAGGGGAGGTCCCTCACTTTCTATTTTGATCCACTGAGATGAGCCCTAGACAGAAGTCAGGAGGCCATACCTCATCATGATAAAATCAGTATCACTAAGGAAAAAAAAATTGGTATAACCCACTATCAAACACTGTCATGTGCACCATATTGTCTCCTCCCACTACAATCCTTTGGGACAAGTGTTATAGTCATTTGCCTTTGGGAAGATTAAAAAAAAAAAAAAAAAAAAACAAACAAAAAACAAAAAAACACACTAAAGCTCAGGCAAATGAGATGAATTTCTTAAGAGATGAAACTCTTTTTTTTTTTTTTTTTTTTTTTTTTAAAGATTTTATTTATTTATTTGACAGAGAGAAATCACAAGTAGATGGAGAGGCAGGCAGAGAGAGAGGGGGAAGCAGGCTCCCTGCTGAGCAGAGAGCCCGATGCGGGACTCGATCCCAGGACTCTGAGATCATGACCTGAGCCGAAGGCAGCGGCTTAACCCACTGAGCCACCCAGGCGCCCCAAGAGATGAAACTCTTAAGATTGTAAGAGTCATAAAGGGTTGAGGTTGGAGTTATTCGACTGACAGTAGCAAATTTTGTCTTTCTGTATTAGACACTTTCTTGGATTCCTTCAAACTTTATTCTTTTAAGTATATGTAAGTGAAGAGTCACAGCAGCAGTCACGGGCGTCTCACCTTTTAGGTGCTGCATAAGGAATCCTAATGAATGGGTGGGTGCCATTTTACAAAGCTGCAGGTACCAGTTTGGATCACTAGGGGGCCATCACCAAATTGCTCTTTCTGGAAATTGCGCTAAATTAGCAACTTGATTATATGTTTCCCCCCAAAATGAGGAATTGAATTCAAGTCCCAACATACTAGCTTTCCTTTGAAGCTAGGACCAGCGCGGAAAGAGACAGTGTCTTTCACTCGGAGCTCAGCGAGAACAGAGTTCACAAAGCAGCCTGGAGTCCACGTTTGCTCCAGAGTATTTTGCTAAGAGAGCGATGCTGGATTGAGCGGTGTTACAGCTCCCCCTACTGGCCCTTCCTTAAACCACAACTGAAGTTTCGATAGACTGTGACAGTCTATGAGAATTTAAAATTGAATGCCAGTCCGTCTTCCTCTTAAAGATATGTATGCTCTTACCCATGTGCAAAATAAGATAACTTCCTATAAAAAGTTATCTCACTTCCCCTACGTTTAAGGTTAGCTTTTTTATGTGGTAAAGACATGGCATTAAATGTTTCTTCTTACACTACAATACAGTAGGAAACGTCTCTTCTACCACCCCAAATCAAAGTGGAATCATTGATGATATAGAAATGCAACAATACCAGCATCTGTAAATCTGAGTATTTTTATAAAAGGTTCTGATCTGCCAAGTGATCTATATCTCTTTTCTTCTGGCTGAAAAGTGAAGGTCAATTTTAGTTTTCAAGGAGATTGCCAGGGAGGGCACCCCTTTTAAAACCCCACATGCTACCTTCAGCCAGAACCTGGTTTGTGCTTCTTTTGTCTTCCTCCCACCCCAGGCCTTCTTTTCCCTTCCAGATACTTCCACCCCCGTTTTCTATCTGCCCTCCCATAAACCTGGGGTAAAGTGTTGTCTGTAAGCAGCCATACCAGCCACAGCAGCTTGCATTCGTTAAAAGCTTTGCAGATGAGCTCAAACTCATATTTCATCTCATTCCCGAAATCATCAGATTCAAGCTTGTCACATTCTTTGGACACAAAGCTCCAGGCATGTTTTATTCATTATCTGTTCTCATCTTTGAGACAGACACCTGCAACCTATTTCGGGGTCTGGAGATATCCATGGAGTTTCAACCTACCATGCATAGGCTTCTGTATCTTTCTTTGGGCCAGGACCCAGCTGGTTCACTGCAGCCACTCGGTGGCCCAACTAAGAACGAGGGTCAGTTGTTCATGAGGGTGTTTGTGCTGCTGGCATTTGAGGACAAAGTTGAAGCTAACATAGGAATAATTCTTGACTAGCTTTTACATCACATGACTTAAGTTCTAAACCATCTTCTTGAAATGCTTGAGGATGATGAAGAGAAACAAGAGTAAGTAATATTGAATTGAGGGATGCTGGCCTGATTGTTGTTCTGGAACCCTGCATACAACCCTGTGATTCACTGACGGCAACCATCAGGGAGCACAGGATTAAAGTATGAAGCCCGTTTTTTCCCCCCTTACTCTCAGGTGGCTATGGATAGCTGTTCTAGTTCTCTGCTTTGGTGTACCTACCTTTGAGGGAGGGTAATTGTAACTTGATTAATCACTTGCAAAAAAATACGCCTTCTCTGTTAGATGCTCAAAAGCAAGTACATGGTATAGATTGCGTATCCTTTTTAGATCCCTGACCATAAGAACATGAGCAGAAACATTCTAAAATTAGGTGATATGGCAAATTCGTGGTAAAAATCAAGGTACCTCAAGTATTCTGATTCTTTAGGCTAGTCTGTCCTATAATAGAGTCTTTTTTGGATAATAAAGATTTTATATTTTGAAATAATTGAAAATGTTAGAAGAAAATCAGCATTGGTTTAAGGTTTAGACAGAATAACGAGCATATACTAACCAAGTCTACCCCAGCTTTCTATAGATGCTAATCTTTGTGTAGAGTGACAAAGCTTTGTTTATCTAACTAGCTAGCTAACTAACAAACTAAATATATAAATTAAAAAGGAAAGGTCCCACAAGGTTAAACACAAAATTACTTGCACAGAGAATTCTCTGGGGAGGCAGTATGGGGAGACCCCACTCTCTTTTCTTCCATTCGCAGAAAATCAAATCCAGTGCTAGGCCACAAGTCAATTGGTCGGTCAGAAAGAACTTGGACACCAGGCTCTAGACCTTTAGAGGGGTAATCCTCTTCAGAAAAGGGCAGAGTACTGGACCACAAAGGATTTTCAGTCTGTCCCAGTCTCACACTCTAGTGATCCCATTTTAGACAACATCATTTCCTCCTCCTCACCTGTTGAAGGAGAGAGATGTCATGCCCTCACGTAGATCACGCCTTCCCAGCCATAGCCAAGACAAAAGAGAAACAGTCACAGAAGACTAACAACTTCATACATATTTCTTAAGAGCATGCCTTGGCATTTTAGGACATGTAAATATGTATGAGATACAATCTCTATTGTACGGGCACTTACAATTTGCTTGCATTTGTATAACTCACACATGGCCTAAGCCAGTAAGATCAGTCGGGCTGCTGGTTAGCAGCAGAAACCTGCACTTACTCCTCGCTGCCTCTTTTTTATTTATTGTTCTAATCACTGGGCATAATAGCAGCCAAGTCATCGAAGGATGGTGCTGTGACAGGATAATGGTCTCCGGCTTTGAAAATAACGTCTCAGTTTCTCTGAGGCCTCTTCTTTGGCAGAAGGAGACCATTAGCTTGTCACATGTCCGGCTCTATTGACATTATCTTTTAATTACCCCCAAAGACCCATCTCCTAGGCAGTATGTCTGAGATTTTCAGTACACGGGGTTTTTTTTTTTTTGGACTGACATCCCGATCCATTTTATCATTTAACTTCAGAAAGTCTAAGGGGGGGAAGAAGATTAAAGGCTTTTGGAGATGGGGAAGAGCATTATGGGAAGACACGGGGAAAGCTAGATTCATGACAATAATTAAAGGGAAAGTGAAGTAGCAAGGAAAGCAAGTTACTGTGCAAGAATTCTAGGAATAGGTGTGTGTGTGTGTGTGTGTGTGTGTGTCTATATGGACAAGCATATCATGCTAAGTAGAATATTCAAGACAAAAGTTAAGTTCTGAATTGAGTGTTTTTATAATTTTGTATAGGGCAAAATTAGAGAAGCAGAAGGCTGCCAAGTCCCAGAATATTTGCTCTGCCCTCAACGTCTCTTGTGAGACACATCCTTATATCTGGGTGGTCCTTTCTGTGGGCTCCATTGTTTCTGGTAAGTGTCGAAAGTGTTATGCCCACAAGGCTGGCCAGCTGTTCCCCATCTCCACTGAGGACAAATAAAGTAAATAAGCTTAAACCGTAGGAAGAGGCTAGGTGAGACAGGAGAACGCAGTCTGGGGCCACGGAAGGTCTGAGATCTGAGAGTTGAAAAACATGGGACGAAGAGGAATTCTTTGTTAGTAGCGGGTTCTGGAGTGGGAAGGTTTAGGGGTTGCATGGTCGGGAAACCCCAGGCAAGTGCGGGAGTTAGAAAGGAGGGACTGGGTAGAGCTTGCTACAGAGGGCAGTCTCCGGCCTTGTTACAGAAAGGGATGGATACTATAGGGGATTCAAGCGTGGGAGGTAAACTCCATGTCCTCTCTTGCTTCAGGGCTGGGATTCTGCCTTCATCCTTTTAAGCGGCTATGTGGTTCCCCTCGAGGTCATTAGTGAGGAAAATGAGCTCTGCACAAATGTCTTTGTCTTGGTAGAGCCCTCTGACCCAGTTAACAGTGATACCAAAGCAGCTATGTGGGGATGTGCACTCCTCCTTGTCCCAGCTCTGGGAAAGATGGCTCCCTGCCCATGTTTCCAGCTCACAATAATATCATGGCTGCCAGTCCCTGATTAGAGACCTCCCTGGGGCTTCACTTGTAGCCTTCACTTCTTTCCCCAAAGCCCCACCCTATTCTACATTCCAGAATCCCCTCCCTCTTCCTGTTATTGTCCTGCTCCTCTTGATAAGATTACATTTGTCCCTATGAAGAGGAATTTTTCTTTCCTGCACATTAATGTTTTTCAAAGGCTCGCTAATGAAAAGATCTCTATCCTAATGCCAGATAATTTATACTAAGTGTTTGGGGATCTGAGAGAGGAATAGGAGGGCCCAGGGGGTGTGGGAGCCCTGATACTCCTTTAATCACTTATGAAACATTTGACAAACTATCGCCACGCTTCTGATTCTGGTTTCCAAATGTAATTTTGTTTTGGCTACAGGGAAAGGAATTGCATTTTACAAGCTAGAGTTAATAGCTCATCTGTGAAGGAGAAAAACTCACAAGACATGAGTTCCAATGTTAATTTTGCTAATGTCTTAGTCGCTAACACAAGTTACATCAAATCTACCTCAGCTTCATCATTTGTGAAATGGGGCCATCAATCTACCTCTGGGCTCCTATGGGGGTTAATGACATATCATGTCAACCGTGCGTTATACGTGGGACTTATAAATATAAGGCACTTTGATCCCTGAACACATAAATTGTGATTTGAAGTGAGTTGTAAGAAACAGGCCCTATAAGGGGTTTTAGAAAGGTTAGACACCCCCAAATTCAGCTCCCAGCCAGGTCTCACTCAAACTTTGTTTAAAAATACTGTAGAACTCTGTTCAAGCTTGACCAAATGGAAAGTGCTCCTCAGCGATTATCTTATAGATGGCAAAATTGAGCCCCAGAAAGTATAAGAGAATTATTCAAGTTAGTGTGCATCTTTTAACAGCAAAGCCAACCCTCAGATTTAGCTCAGACATGAGATACCTGGGCTGGGTCCTTTCCAGTCAAACATGTAGTTTCTTCTGTCCGGACCATGAATATTGTGATTGTCCTTAAAGTCATGTTGGATCTAAACCATACAGACCTTGGACCTACTGTGGGTTCCCCAGCATGAAATTTAAATTTCATGCTTAGATTTAAATTTACAGTCCTTGCATTTCAAGGCTGTTGCTGATCTGCTGAACCAACTGTCTTCTGGCCTGTTTTCCTGTTTCTGTTGGCTCTTCTGATTTATACCCCTCTTGGCCCTGACTGAGCCACTTGGCTTGCTAGCTAACCAGAAGTTGTGGCTGCAGGGCAGTTGGCTTTGGTCCATTTATCAGTGGTTCAGAGAATTTGACATCCCATAGTGCAGTGGCAAACCTTGCCACCCCACCTGGAAATAATAGAAAACTGTTTCCCCCAAAGCCATAAGAACACAGAATTCATATGAAAGTGAGAAGTCCTGGAGACTCAAACCCCCAGGAATCTTTGGGGAGAACTGTCATTCTCAAACCAGGATGCACGTGAAATTCATCTGAGGAGGTCGTGAGACATTTGGATGCCCAAGACCCAGCCTAGACCAACCAGTGGTTCACCAACTAGAACATTCATCATTAACATCTGTAGGGATTATTAAAACAGATTGTTGGGTCTCTGTCACTGAGTTTCTGATTCAGTAGGTTTGTGGTGGGGTCTGGGATTTTCAATTCTAAAGTGTTCCTGGATGAGGCTGATGTTGCTGGTCTGGGGATCTCATCTTGAGAAATACTTTCTTCAATCAAATATCTTGAATTATTTTTTTTTTTTTAGAAGTTCCCTTGGTGATTCCAATGTGTCACAGAACTTGAAAACTACTGACAATAGAGAGGAACACAGATACCAGAGCATCATAACTCTAATCTTCTCAAGACAATGATTCCTGAATCTTCTCAAGAGTGCATCCTTCTGGGGTGCCTGGGTGGCTCAGTGGGTTAAGCCTTTGCCTTCAGCTCAGGTCATGATCTCAGGGTCCTGGGATCGAGCCCCAAATCGGGCTCTTCGCTCCTCAGGAAGCCTGAGCCTACTTCCCCCTCTCTCTCTGCCTGTCTCTCTGCCTACTTGTAATCTCTCTCTCTCTCTGTCAAATAAATAAATTTAAAAATATTTTTAAAAAAAGAGTGCATCCTTCTGATAATCAGATGACTAGGCCTTTACTTCTGTGGAACATGCAATTTAATTGGAAAGATACTCAAAATGCACCAAAATATTCCTTCCTTTGTTCCTTTCACCCCTTCCCTTCTCCTTAACAAGGAGCTTAAGCTTCCCAGAGCACATATGTTTACTCCCTGTGCTTTAAGACATCAGAAAAGCCAGCCTGAGTTTCCTGATGGATGCTGGAAGAAGTCAGAGACTTGACCTCAGATGCCCACCTCATGTCTGTGGTCTGAAAGCACTTCTAGCTGAAAGAACAGCAGAGCTGGACACTGTAACTGTGAAATGCCAGAGGTCACTAAGTTGGCCTCATCATGTTTATCCGCAGGCCCATTCGGTCAGAGAAGACAGGGCATGAGACAGTTTGCATGAATTTCTCACCCTCTGCGGTCAGTGGGATAATATTCCTGAACTGGAAGGGGTAGATATTGACCTGATAGCCATTAATTAAGGATAGCTAATAATCAATTAATATTGACCTGTTGTATGATCAAGTTCATTGTGTATGCTTTCTTATTTAATTTAATCACATCAATCTTAAGAGACAGACATTAGGTTTCTATTTTACAAAGGGGACAGTAGAGCACAGACAGAGAAAATAGTTTGCTAAAGCTCAGAAAGCTGGATTCCTACCTCTTTAAGTCTAACCTGGTACACCACTGAGTACTAGAGATTTCTGTCCAAAGGACAGATCAAGAGGGGAACGGGCAGCACCAGGGATCTAACGTATGGCATGTGCTGACAGACACAAATATTTTTGGATAAAGAAGGTGCTAATGAGGCTTAAGAGCAAGGTCAAGATGGTTCAGAAGATTCAGAAGACAGTGATACCAACTTCATTGGCATAGGGCCTCCTTTCTGGGCTAGGATAGTCCTTCATCAGTGGAAAAACAAACACAACAAAAGCCTGAAAACCTGATTCTCATTAACCAAAGATATTGTCAACATGACGTAGTAATTTATGCATATATACTTGACCCCTGGATAACTCGGGGGTCAGGGTTATTGACTCCCACACAGTTGAAAATTCATGTATAACTTTTGAATGCCTTCGAAAAACTTAGCTACTCCTAACCTACTGTTGACTGAGAGACTTCCTGATAACACCACAGTAAATTAACACATATTTTATATGTTATATGTATTATATAATGTACTCATATAATAAATAAGGTACAGAAAAGAAAATGTTAAGGGGTGCCTGGGTGGCTCTTCCTTTGGCTCGGGTTGTGGTCCCGGGATTCCAAGGTCCTGAGAGCCAGCCCTGCATCAGGCTCTCTGCTTGGCAGGGAGCCTGCTCTGCCTTCCCACCCCCCCCCCAACCCCCACCCCCTGGCTTGCCTCTCTGCCTACTTGTGATCTCTGTTTAAAAAAAAAAAAAGAAGAAGAAGTTAAGAAAATAATAAGGAAGAGAAAACGCATTTTCAGTACTGTACTGTATTTATGTAAAAACATCTGTGTATAAGTGGATTTGCAACAGTTCAAACCTGTGTTGTCTAAGGGTCAACTGTACATGCAAAATTAATTTGCAAAATCTGAAGATATGCAGTAATTTGTTTATATTGATAAACGTTTTTCTACAATATGATTTTTAACGAGTGAATTTCATTACGCTATATGTGTGTGCCATATTTAACCTATGGTAGGACTAGCTTTTATCCAGTTGTCCTCTTTATAATGTAAAATTATGGTAAAGATTATATCAAATTCTACATCTTTACTTATTTTTAATGTAAAATTCCTACGATTTGAAGTGCTGGATCTTATGTAGGCATATCTTTAAGGTCTCTGATCCTCTTCCTAAATTGCTGGTTCACAGCATGTCATGTTAGTGTGACTCCCCATAGAAGGAACAATTTGTTACAGGCCCTGTGTTTTCCTGGCGCGGCGTGCTGCCGCCGAGAATGGCTTGCTTCTGCAGGGGGCGCTGCTCTTGGATTTAGCGGCTACCTGCAGCCCCTGGCTTGAGAACGGACAAAAAAGACTTCATTCTCATAAAATCTCCTATAGCAACTCTCCATAAAGTTGATTCTCTGCTTGTTTTTTTAAGGTTAAAGAATTGCCTTTATTTTTTGCAAATTAAGACTATGTTGATTTTGTATATTTCTGAATCAAAATCACCTTTGTCTTCACAGCAGGAGTTAGAGGACTCACAAGGAGCTAAAAAAGAATGCGATACTTAACAGTGATTACCTGTTAGGCATTTTCCTTAAAGCACTTTTTCATATCTTGTCATTCTTAGCACTGTTTCTAAAGAAGAACTTTATCTCAAGCAAAAAGGCACAAAAGGCAGAGCTTGGCCTCCAGAGATGTAGCTCAGATTCTCAGGCCTAGTGAAGAACTCACAAAATTGTCTACAAAAAAAAGTTTTATTTTGTTAAAGTAGTTTTCCACCTCCATCGTCAAAGGCTTCCCATGTCCGCCAACCTCAAAAACATGCTGGGTATTAAGGCTTTTTTTTTTTTTTTTTAATTTATTTATTTGACAGAGATCACAAGTAGGCAGAGAGGCAGGCGGGGGTGGGGTGGGGGAAAGCAGGCTCCCTGCTGAGCAGAAAGCCTGAGGGGCTTGATCCCAGGACCCTGAGATCATGAGTTGAGCTGAAGCCAGAGGTTTTAACCCACTGAGCCACCCAGGTACCCCGGTATCAAGGCTTTTAAATCACATTTTGATAGGTAAAAATTAGTGTTCATTGAAATATGATTGGCATCTCATCCTACTACAAAATAATAGTTTTAAAAAACTTATTTCACCAAATAGGATTTCTGCATTAGTCATAGGTATATCAACACCATTGTAATGAAAAATGTTGACTTAAATCGTGGGGGTGGGGAAATAGGGTGGCTGGGTGAGTGTTGTGAATTATGTAAGACTGATGATTCACAGACCTGTACCCCTGAAGCAAACAATACATTATATGTTAATTTAAAAAAAATTTTAAAATAAAATAAAAAAGTGGTAAAACTCCAAAAAGAATCATAGTTTAGACTTATTAGCGCACTTAGACACATCTTTCTCTTCATGCCTCTAATAGCCTCTTTCTTCACTAACTCTAGGTTTTCTGACTTAGAACTCCCAGATGCAGTGTGTGTTGGGGGGGTGGGGGGGATTATTTCCCGGAACCCTTTGTGTTTTGGAACTAATGAAAGGAATAGTTTCTCTTTAGGAAAACCAGCATTTCTATTTGTGTCTTCATTTTTCTACCGTACTCCACCCCCTTGTTAACCACCTCATTTTCCAATTAACCTCAGGATCCATGATTCTGGGGGTGAGAGGCGAAACAAAGAGTTGTGCAGACAATATATAATACCCCCACGAGGGCGTCAGAATTTGACAGCCTTCAATAGGTTAATTTTTCAAAGCGGTAAGCTGATATTTCTGTATAAAATGCACATCTGCAGGGTAAATGGTATTAAGTGTTGGTGAATTATGGTCCCAGCCTAGGGGTCACTTGAGCTTCGTTGCTACAAGCACCTTAATGCTTTTTTGAATGAAGGCTCTGCTAATTGCTTCCATATGATTCTCCCCTTGCCCCTCCTCCCAACCTCCATCACTGGCCCCACCCCCTCCCCAATTGTGCTTTGGCACACACAGGAATAATGAGCTATGAAATTGTACCATGTTGATTGGAGGTTGATGTTGGAACAGAACCTGCCATTTTCCCTTGGATTTGCTTTGACTCTTGAAGTTCAGACAGCTTTGGGGTCAAGTCCCAGAAGCCCTAAGTCCGCCCCCCTGCTTCTGAGTCCCCCATTCCTTTAAACCACTGGGAGTGCACACTTAGACTGTGAAAGGGAAGGCAGACCATTAATTAGCTTGACTGTTATGCTGTCTGGTGGAAGCGGGATCTGAGGGCATTTTAAAGGGTGTGTTGGCATGTTGATGGGAAGGAGGGAGGCGAGAGGGGTTTTAAGTATTTCCAAAATTTGCCACTGAAGGATCCCCTGTGCGAGCCAAGCTAGACCCAACGATAGCCTTCTGGGATTTGCCTCCTCCCCACCCAGATTCCCATGCAAAGTCTGAACCCGGGCACGCTGGAAGGAGCAAAGAGATACAACTCATGTGGGCCTCTTGGATGGAGGTTACATTTTTAAATATTGTCGATTTAGCTAAAAGAGGACCAGCGGGAGACCTGGCAACAGGCACATATGAAGAAGAAGCCCTGTATTAATCAGGCAACTCTAGCGCACCTGGCACTTTCTTAAGGGGGGGGATGCGTGGGCTCTAACTCCCCTGTATCAGGTGGGAGATGCCCGATGAACACGTCCACTTCTACCAGGAAGAAAAGAAGACTCCTTGCATCAAGCCGCTTGCCCAAAATTACAGCTCAAATCTTACAGATGGAGGATCTGGACCCACCCTGGGGAGCGCCGGATTTCAAAGCCTGTGCTCTTGGGCAGCGTTGGTTAGTGGTACATGGGTGTGTGCGTTCTGGAGTTGAGTAACCCAGAAACACGCAGTTTTCATGTCTGGAAAGTGAGCACGGTCTTTCTATATACCTTACATAGCTATGTAGGTAAGACAGGGTCGGCTAAGAATGCATGCATGGCCATCAACACGGTGCACCTACTGAGCACTCAGAAGATGTTAACTGGGGGTACCTGGCTGGCTCAGTGGGTTAAGTCTGACTCTTGGTTTCAGGTGAGGTTCCGATCTCTCGAGTAGTTAGATCGAGTCCCACGTCTGGCTCCACACTCATCAGGGAGCCTGCTTGGATTCTGTTGGCCCCTCCCCCACTCTTTAAATAAATAAATCTTAAAAAAAAAAAAAGGAAGAAAGAAAATGTTAGTTGTTATTCATCCTGCTTTTTGTTGTTATTAGTATTTCTGTTTCCTCCTAGGATCCACCAATCACTGCTGCCTCCTAATCCTTGATATTCATCAAGGCCTAGAGCTCCTCATGCCAAGCTATCCTTGACTTTAAGCCCAGCTTCGTTTCCTGATCAGTTCAGCCTGAAGTGACTTTGGCTTTTCTCAAATTCCTCTAGCGCTACCTGTCCTATTCTCCTGGTAGTAGGAGGAGGGGCACGCACTGTTCCTTCCCTTTAATTGCATTATTGAACTAGTATTTTCATTTTATAGCTATTTAATGCCCCTCCATGTTTATGGCTTATTCTCCCTCAACTAAACTATGGGGGTCTCTGTAGGGTAGGGGTCTCACATTTCTCTGAGTTTCTTAGTGCACCTGGTTTGAAGCCACACAGACATTGCTGGTCTGAGAAAGTTTGAGAATTCTATCTTATAACATTTTAATAAAGAGGATAAACCCTCATTTTAGAGATCCTTTAAGAAATTCGGTAGAATTTGTTTTTATTCCCCATATTTCCGGTCTGGTCTGTAGTCTGAACCTGGCCTGGCCACTCAGAAGCACCTGCAGGTCTCAGGCCCTATGACTGACGCTGGCCATCTAGGTGTGAACCAGTAATTGGAACTCGCTTTTGAGACCATTAGATGTTGTTGGGCAGAAAACAAAAACAGAAATAAAAACACCTAAGTAGGGGCGCCTGGGTGGCTCAGTAGGTTAAAGCCTCTGCCTTCAGCTCAGTTCATGATCTCAGGGTCCTGGGATCGAGTCCCACATCAGGCTCTTTTCTCAGCAGGGAGCCTGCTTCCTCTTCTCTCTGCCTTCCCCTCTGCCTACTTCTGATCTGTCTCTGTTAAAGAAATAAATAAAATCTTTTAAAAAAAAATAAAATAAAAACACCTAAGTAGAAAAAACAGTTCAAAAAATATCTTTGACCAAAGTTTTATTCATATTTGAAAGTTCTCTTTTCCCACGATGGATCTGCGCTTGTAACCACATAAATGGTGACATTTATGTATCTTTACCCAGCAAAAATTCCTGCTGGATGTGTTTATCATCAGGGTTCTTTCAGACATGTTTTACAAAAGCTCAACACAAACTAGCTTAAGTGAAAAGGTTGTGAGGGATGAATTGAAAAACCAAAACTGCTTTCAGGGATCTTAAAAACTGATATCCCGGGGTGGCTATGTGGCTCAATTAAGTGTCCGCTTTCAGCTCAATTCATGATCCCAGGGTTCTGGGATTGAATCCTGTATCCCGCATCCCACATTGGGCTCCCTGGGAGCCTGCTTCTCCCTCAGCCCTTGCCCCTGCTCATGCTCCCTCTCTTTCACTCTTCACTCTCTCTCTCTCAAATAAGTGTATACACACACACACACACACACACACACACACACACTGATATCCAAAACATCTTCTCTCCCTTTCCAAACTTTTTTTTTCTTTTTCTCTAGACTGTAGATCTGTTCTTTGTCTTTTTTCAGCTCTGGGATTACTTTCTCAAAGCTCCATAAGAAAGTTTTCTCCAGCAGTTCCATTTAGAAAACTACTTTGGGAGAATTCTGATAGAAACGAGAATAATGAATATTCTAATTGCCACAGTCTGGGTGGCATTCATTCCCACCCAACCCCTGATATAGTCAGAAAGGCCAACTTCACTGCCTTATCATTCTTTTTAAAGAATGTATATATTTTGAGAGAAAGAGAGAAAGAGTGAAAGCGACTACAGGGACAGAGGGAGAGGGAGAGAGAGAATCTTAAGCAGGCTTCATGCCTGTTGCGGAGCCTGTCATGAGGCTTGATCTCACGAGCCTGAGATCATGATCTGAGCCAAAATCAGGAGTCCGACGCGCAACCAAATGAGCCACCCAGGCGCCCTATGCTTAATCACTCTTAACAATCTTAAGACAGGTAGGATAAAAGGTTAAACAATTTAATGTTATTAGGTTATTTTGTCTTGCACTTATTCATTATGTATTTATTTAACAAGTATTTATTGAGCACTAAGGAGGGAATGAACAACAGCCATGGTTCCTACTCTTGTGTAGCTAATACTCAATGTAGAGGTGTAGCAATTAAATAATTCCTAACAAAACGAGGTCAGTGTCGTGGGACAGAAAGTTCAGGGTGCTCCAGAAGGATCCCAGAAGACCTCCTAACTCAGGGGAGGGTTGGATTCTAGGAGGAAGTGACGTTGAAGCGGAGATGTGAGAAGTGAATTATAGCTGGCCTGGGGAAGAGGAAGGGAGAGAACATTTGGTGCCTTTGAGAATGCGTAATGATAACATTTATTTGTGTTCATGTCTTCTCTCCTCTACTGCTCCCTAAGAACAAGATAGATCTATGTGTCTTTCCTGTTTTCTTCAACAGGGCATTTCCCAGAGTAGGTGTTCACAGTGATCTTAACATCTATTGGTAATTAATGTATGCCAGGTACTATTCTAAGTACTTGACATTATTACTTGATTTAATCCTCCTAGCAATTCTATGAGGTAAACGAATTTATCAACAGAGAGTCATTAGTACAACCAAGCCACAGAGAGTCATTAGTACAAAGTTACAGAGCTAATATATTCTGGGAGGCAAAATTTGAGCCCAAGAAATTTGATGCCAGAGTCCAAGAGTTTATCCTTTATGCTATATCATCTATTGAATGTTGGATGGACAGATGGATGGATGGATAGATGAATAAGAACAAAACTGAAGGCATAGGACCCAAGAAACAGAGCAACTAGGGATAATGCCCAACAGAAATAACACAGGGCTGAATGCATCTGTCTTAAACACCACAGAGATACAGCTGATCAGCTAACCATGGATGTTGTAATGCTTGGTTGGAAAGCTAGGAAGTACTTTCCCAGGGTTACAAATCAGTTCCTCAAAACTATACCGACTCTCTTTGCAATACAGACCTTACAAAACTGCAAACAGGGGGCTTGCAATGTCTGAGAATAATCTTGTATCCCAGTGTTCTGAACTCCAAAAAGCTTTGTAATTCCATTTTTTCTTGATTTCCCCAGATCCCTCCAATCATCATCCAGTACCCCACCTTTGTTAAGAGTCGTAAAATAGCCATAAGTACTTGAAAGACATCCTAGAAGGTGATTTTTTTTGCCTAACAAGTTAGAAGTCCAGCTTATGGGTCTGTTCAATTTTGGTGAAAATAAATGACATTTCTGAAGAGTTTATAGCTTAGCATTTCAGTATCCATTTAATAACTATTCAGCTGGTAAAGGATGAGTTCCGTAGAGCTGATGGCTATTTTATTTGAGGTATAATATTACAGAATAATCCCAGTGATTGACCTTGGCTCCCAAATCTCCAATATGGATATCGCGTCTCAAGTTTCTCTAATGCTCAGAATGCTCTAAATCTGAGCATTCTGGTGTCTGAACTCTGCAGTGAGGGGCATAGATACCTCCTCAGAGTTCTTTGGTGGCTGCAGGAGTGCTGTTGGGAGCACAAGGTATCCTTTCCCCTTGTCATTGGGCTCACTTACCAAGCTGCTAGAATCAGACTGGCTATCAACCCCATCCCCATACTGTGTACCTAGGTCCAGGTCCATCTCACCACACCTGTACCCTTTCTCCTGACAGACTGGCAAAGGAATTTATGATGTTCCTGACCAGAGAGAATGGGAGGAAATATGAAATTTTAACTAAAATAAAGCATTTTCACTGGAAGCTATTGATCCTTCAAAAAAAAAAAAATCTATTGGGGTGCCTGGGTGGCTCAGTGAGTTAAAAAAAAAAAATCTAGTGAAAGAGTTTGAACAACCACCTTTAAGAAAATGGCATATAGGAATAAAGCAGAAGTAGGAGTAAGGGGAAACTGCCAAGGTTACAGTCTACCCAGTTTTGTAGTCTCTGCATTTTATTGTGGGGCCTTCCATGGGTTCTAGTCAAACCCATTAGAGCTATAGAATCACAAACACTCCTCTCTAATTTATGGCCTTGCAACTGCCCTCATTTGACTGGAAAAAATACTTGCATTATTGAGACAATTTACACCTTTTTATGGTTAACCATGTATCATGGGCTTATAGGCCATTGGCTTTTATTTTCTTCTTTATTCACTTACGTGTTTACTTTTATTTTCCTTTTCATGTATCATGTCCAATTTGCTTTGGAATATGGATCTTTCACTTACAGACTTCAAAGCACTTTTCCACGGTTATTGTTTATTAACTCCATACCTATTAGGTGGATGGTTTTCTGTGCACCCCAAAATACCAGTCACGTAGGTCATGCTTGATAAATGTTTCTAACTAAAGAAAAAAAATTAAAGTTTGTCTTTTGGGGAATATGGCGAAGATCGTTAGTTGTCAGTGTGAGAGTCTAAGCATAATGCAGCTGGTCTAACTTTGCTGCAGAAACGAGTGACCTCCATATCTCCGAGGTGAATAATAAAATGATTAATTTCTTAGTCGCATGCACATCAGCTCTGGGGTGCTTGGCTCTGTACCATGTCTTCTTTATTTGAGGACCCACACTGGACAAGTAGCTCCTGTAGACACCAGAGATTTCACATGTTAGGGAAACTTCTTACAGCATGTGCTCAAGTGTCCTAAAGTATCTGCTCAAAAAAAATGTAGTCAAGTCAACCATAAGTGGTGTAGCGATAAACTCTATAGGGTTGGGTCCAGGAAAGAAGGACAATGAGTATTTGGAACAAATAAATGAAATGTATCACAATAGGATTCATTCATCCTTTCTTTTAGCAGTATATAGACCTCTGAGTTTTAGGTCTGCATATGGTGGCCATGCCAAACACTGTATTTCTAAAACCATACCTGTCCCTAGGTGTGGGCATTAAGTTTTACTAAATCCCCAAAGAAATGTAACCTCCAAGGTAAGGGGCTGTCCCTCCATTCTTCTGCCCTCCTTATGACTAGAATACAATTAATTTTGATAAATTCTAACTTAACTTTTTTTATTTTTTTAATGGATCTTGCTTTTGGTGTCTTTGCCTAACGCAAGGTCACAAAGATATTTTTTTCTGTTTTTTTGTTTTGTTTTGTTTTTGTTTTTGTAAAAGTTTTAACTCTAAATCTTACACTTAAGTCTGTGATACATATTCAGTTAATTTTTATGTATGGTATGAGATAAGGATCTAAATTCATCCTTTTGTCTGTGGATATTCTCTTGTCCCAAAATCATTTGTTAAAAAGACTGTTCTTTCCCCCATTGAATTGCTTCAGGACCCTTGTTTAAAAAAACAGCTGACTATACATATAAGGGTTTATTTATGGTGGGGCGCCTCAGGGGGTTAAAGCCTCTGCCTTTGGCTCTAGTCATGATCCCAGAGTCCTGGAATAGAGCCTCACATTGGGCTCTCTGCTCAGTGGGGAGCCTGCTTCCTTTCCTCTCTCTCTGCCTGCCTCTCTGCCTGCTTGTAATCTCTGTCTGTCAAATAAATAAAATAAAATAAAATAAAATAAAATAAAATAAAGGTTCATTTATGGATCCTTAATTCTGTTCCAGTGGGGGTGTATCTGTATGACTGATGTAACTATGTATCTTTATGACAGTATCACTCTGTCTTAATTGCAGCGATTTTAAAGGAAATATTGAAAATTGAAATAACTGAAAATTATAGATTCCTCCCCATTAGTCCTTTGATTGTTAGTTTTTATAAAATACCTGTTGGAACAGGGATTGCGCTGAATCTATCCATGAAGTTGAGGAGATGGGCATCTTAATAATATCGAAGTTTCCAATCCATGAATATGGAATGTCATTCAGTTAATTGTTATTATTGCTTTTATTTTTATTTTTAAGAGGGGAGAAGCACAAAGGGAAAGGGAGAGAGAATCACAAACAAGCTCCACACTAAGTGAGGAACCCGAAAAGAAGCTTGATTTCACGACCCCAAGATTATGACTGAACCCAGATCAAGTCTGATGGTGAACTGACTGAGCCACCAGGTGCCCCTAATTATTATGTTTAAATGTCTCTCAGCAGTGTTTATAGCTGTCAGTATATAAATCTTCCTATTCCTTTCTTACACGCATCCTTAAATATTTCATTCATTATATTTTATTGTGAATAGAAATGTTCTTTTAATTTTATTTTTAAATAAATTCAGTAACAATCCATTGATAATATATAAAAATACAACTGATTTTTATACATTGATTTTGTAACATGAGACCTTGCTGGATTTGTTTATAAGTTCTAGTTGTGTGTGTGTGTGTGTGTGTGTGTGTGTGTATTCTTTAGTATTTTCTACACACAAGATCACTGAAAATAAAGATAGGCTTACTTCTGCCTTTTTAATATGGATGTCTTTCTTTTCTCTTTTTCTTTTTCTTTTTTTAAGATTTTATATATTTGTCAGTGAAAGAGAGAGAGAGAGAGAAAGCACAAGCAGGGGGTGTGACAGGCAAAGGGAGAAGCAGGCAGAGGGAGAAGCAGTTTCCTTGGTCAGCAAGGAGCCAGATGTGGGGCTTGATCCCACTGAGCCACCCATGAACCCCGAATGTCTTTCTCATACCTGTTGACTTTTCTATTATAAAGAGTGCAATGTCGAATGTCAGTGATGACAATGGCTATCCTAAAACATTTAGTTTTCTACCATTAATTATGATGTTAGCTATAGGTTGAGGAAGTTCCCTTCAATTTTAGGAGAGTTTATTTGTTTGTTTGTTGAAGAGAGAGAGAGAGAGCACAAGCAAGGGGAGGGGCAGAGGAACAAGCAGACTCCCTGTTACGCCCCACTCTGTCAGTAGTCGGTAGACCCATAAGCAGAAAATCAACAAGGATATAGATGAGCTGAGAAATATCATCAATCAGTAATTCACATTTGCAGAATATATCCTCCAGCATTAGCAGGATACACTTTTTTCTCAAGCTCACACACAATATTTAGTAAGATAGACCACATTCTGGACCAGAAGACATACTTTAACAAATTTAAAATGATAGAAATCACACAAAATATGCTCTATTAATTCTATTGAATTACACTAGAAATCAACAATAGAAACATAGATGGAAAATTCCGAAATATTTGGAAATCAAAAAACACTTCTAAGTGTAAACTTCTAAAAAACACATGGGCCAAAGAACTCACGAGTTTTTAAAATATTTTAACAAAATGAAAATTAAAATAATATTTAGTATCTGTGGGATGCAGCAAGAGGAATTCTTAGTGGGAAATTTATAGCATTGAATAATATTGTGTATTGCATCATATATAGCATTGAATAATACTGTGTATTGTGTATTGCTATTGTGTATAGCATTGAATAATATTGTGTATTGAAAATATAAAAATTAATACTCTAGTTTTCTTTCTATCTTAATAAATTAGAAAAAAGAGGGGCAACTTAAATCCAAAGGAAATTTTTAAAAAATTAAAAAAGAACAAAATTAATTAAATTTAAAACACAAAATCAAGGAGAAAATCAACAAAACCAGAAACTAGCTTTTTGAAAAGGTAAAGCTGATAAGCTCCTAGACATGCTAATGAAGAAAAAAAGGAGAAAAGGTATATTATTAACATCAGAAATGAAAACTCCTAGATATTAAAAAGATTATAAAGGAATATCATGAACAGAACTATGCCCAGAACTTTGATAACATAGTTGAAATTCATCAATTTATTGAAGGACAGAATTCACCCAATCATACCCAAGGAGAAATAGGTAGTCTGAGTATACTTATATTTATTAAAGAAATTAAAACAATAATAATAGCCTTCCAAACAGAAACCACCAGACCCAGATGGGTTTGCTGGTGAATTTTGCCAGATATTTAAGGAAAATTTTTTTTTACCAATTTTCTACAATGCCTTTCAGAAAATAGAAGCAGGGGAATTACTTCCTATCTTATTCTGATTCTGTAAGTCCAACATTATCCTATTATCAGAAGTAAAGATATTATAAGAAATGAAAATACAAATATCTCTCTTGACTCACAGATGGGTCATAGAAAAATCCTCAACAAAATATCAGCCAAATGCCACAATATATTAAAAAAAAAACCACAAAAAACAACAAAAAAAAACTACACACCATGACCAAGTGGGATTTATTTTAGGTATGCAAACCTGGTCCGAATTGAAAAAAAAAAAATCAATTCAATTCATCAGAGAAACAAACTAACAACAAAAAAAAGTGATCATATTTATATATGCAGAAATAGCATTTGACAACTACACTAGAAAGAAAAAGAAACATCCTTAATTTGATAAAGAACATCTATAAAATAGCATCATACTTTAAAGTGAGAAAATAGACGCATTCCTCCTAAGATCAGGAACAAAGCAAAGATATACTGTTTCACTACTTCTATTCCACATGTTACTTGAAGTCCTAGCTCATAAAATAATACAAGGAAAGGAATTAAACATACTGGAAAGGAGATAATAAAACTATATCTGTTCACAGATGACAGAATTATCTATTTAGAAGTTCCCCAATTAAAAAAGAAATACTAGAACCTATAAGAGATTATAGCAAGGTTATAGCATACAAAGTCAATATACAAAAGTCAACTGTTTTCCTATATACCTGCAATAAACAATTGGAATTTGGAATTGAAAACACAATACCATTTATATTAACACCAAAAAATGCAATTCTTAGCTGTATCTCTAAAAAGCATGCAATTTATTTATTTATGTATTTTTAAATTTTTTAAAGATTTTCTTTTAATTTATTTGACAGAGAGAGAGAAGGGGGGTCACAAGTAGGCAGAGAGAGAGGGGGAAGCAGGCTCCCTGCTGAGCAGAGAGCTCCATGCGGGGCTCAATCCCAGAGATCATGACCTGAGCTGAAGGCAGAGGCTTTAACCCACTGAGCTACCCAGGTGCCCCACATATATGAAATTTATATGAAAAAAAAAAAAACACAAAACTCTGATGAAAGAAATAAAAAAAAGATCTAAATAAATAGACAGACATTCCATATTCATGTGTAGGAAGTCATAATATTGTTAAAATGTCAATTCTTTCCATACTCCCATACAGATTTATTGCAATCAAAATTCCAGCAAGTAATTTTATGGTATTCCTAAGCTAATTCTAAAATTTATGTAGAAAGGCAGAAGACTCAAAATAATCAACACTATATTAAAAGAGAACAAAGTTGAGTGACTGACACTATGATATCTTTAAGGCTTACTATAATGCTACAATAATCAGGACAGTGTGGTCTAGGCGAAAGAACAGACAAATAGATTAGTGGCAGTGATTAGAGATCCCAGAAATAGATCTTTGAATACAGCCAATCTTTGAAAAATGAGCAAAAGCATTTCAGTAGTCTTTTTGAAAAGATAGTCTTTTCAATAAAGTGTAGTGGAACAGTTGGATATCCACATGCAAAAAAAAAAAAAAAAAAAAAAAAGAATCTGGACACAGGTCTTACACCTTCACAAAAACTAACTCAAAATAACACAGAGGCATACATGTAAAATGCAAAACGATAATACTCCTGGAGGATAACATAGGAGAAAATCTAGGTGATTGTGGGTTTGGCAGTGACTTTATAGATATAACAGTCTGTAAAAGAAATAACTGGTAATTTGAACCTCACTAAAATTAAAAACTTCTGCTCTGTTAAAGGCACTGTTAAGTGTGTATACTTGCAAAATACGTATCTGATGATAGGCTGGTTTCCAAAAAAAATTCTTAAAACTCAACAATAAAGCTTGAATGTATTAGGGAATTGTAAATTAAAACAATAATGGGATATTACTACATATTCGTTAGAATGGCTAAAATCCAAAACACTGACAGAACTGCTGGATGGATGAGGCAACAAGAGCTCTCATTCATTGCTGATGGAATTCAAAATGGTAAAACCACTTTAATAGTTCCTTATAAACCTAAATATAGTCCCACTATATAAGTTAGGAATCATACTCCTTGATACTTATCAAATGAGTCAAAATCTTATGTCCACACAAAAATCTGCCCACAGATGTTTATAGCAACTTTATTCATAACTGCCAAAACTTGAAGGCAACAAAGATGTTTTTCAATAGGTGAATGGATAAGTAAACTTGTACATCCATACAATGGAATGTGATTCAGAGATTTAAAAAAAAAAAAAATCACATATGAAGGAGCCAGAATAAAAGTAACTGTTGACTTCTCTATAAAAGGAAAGGAGGCCAGAGGACAGTGTGATAACATATTTAAAGTACATAAAGAAAAATGCCAACCATCTATATCTAAAAAATCTTCTTTTTAAAAATAAGGGCAAACAAATATATTACTGGATAAACAAAGGCAGAGAATTTGTTAATACTAAATCCTTCTTTACAAGAAATAAGAAATACAAAAAGAAGTGCCTTTAGTTAAAAGGAAATGAAAACATTAAAATAGAGTACTAGTAAAGAGGTAATTACAGAGGTAAAAATAGAAAACTGCAAAAATGCTAATCTTTCTCCATTCTCTTAATTTAAGATGACTGTGTAAAACAATAATTAGAAAACTGTATTGTAAGTATAATATTTAAAGATGTAGTAGATATTACATAATTACTATCATGGCAATAGTCCAAAGGAAGAATGAAGGAAAGAAGTTATTTTGAGGTAAAGAAATGTTAACTTGAAGGATTACCAGATAACCTGAATCCAAAGTAAGAGATAAAGATCTCCAGACATAATAATAAATGTGTGGATCAATACAAAAGACACTACAAATATACTCTTCTTCTTTCTTGTCATATATGATTATGTACATAGATAATTATAATACTGCATTGCTGGATTAATAATGCATAAAGATTCAATATGCATGGCAATAATAACATGAGGGGAAAACAGAAATAATAGAGAAAATCAATGAAACTGAAAAGTGGTCCTTGAAAATATCTGCAAAATAGACAGATCTTCAGCAACTAAGACATAAAGAGAGAAGACATTGCCAAAACCAGGAACAAAATAGAATATACCAATAGGATATTAAAGAAACAAAAAAGATTATAAAATAATATTGAAATAACTTGATGTCTATAATTTAGGAAATGTAGATTAAATAGATTAATTATTGGAAAACACAAAAGTACCAAACTGATTCCAAAAGATATGAAAAATTTGAAGACACCTATATGAAGTGAAGAAAATAAGTTAGTAATTTAAAATCTTCTCACAGATAAGAGCTCAGTGCCAGAAGGCTGGTGAATCTTATAGGACATTTATGAAAAAAATACAAATCTTTCATAAACTAATCCAGAAAATTAGGGAGCAAGAATTACTTTTCAACTCATTCCTTAAGGAATACTACCTCTGATACCAGAAACAGGGAAACATCATGACAAAAAGAAAACTATAAACCATAATCCTTCATGGATATAGATACAGTAATTTCAAGAAAATATTAGTAGATCAACATCAATAACATAGAAAAAGAATTCTGCAACATGACCCTGGAATGCAAGGTTGGAATAGCATTAAAAAGTCAATTGATATAATATAGAATATCAATAAAATAATAACAGTAGAAAAACCAATAGCATACTAATGTGATACAGCCTATCAATAGATAAAAATACATGACAATAATAATAAGGGCTAGAAAAACTTTTGAGAAGAATCTAATATGCATTTATGACTTTAAAAAACTCTCCTAGGGGCACCTGGATATCTCAGTAGGTTAAGTGCCTGACTTGGGCTGAGGTCATGATCTCAAGGATGTGTAATCCAGTGCCATGTGTGACTCTTCTTTTTTAAATTTATTAAGGTATGTCTTATGGTCCAGCATGTGGTCTATCTTGCTGAATATTCTATGTGAGCTTAAGAAGAAAGTGTATTCTGCTACTGTTGGATGAAATACTCTATCAATGTGAATTAGATCCCATTGATTAATGATTTATTTCTCATTTGATTTTGATTTTCTGCTTATGGATCTGTTGATTACTGACAGAGGGGTGCTGAAGTCTCCAACTTGAAGAGTGGTTTTATCCTTTCTTCTTCTTTTTAAAAAAGATTTTATTTATTTATTTGAGAGAAAGCATGAGCAGGGAGGGGGGGCAGAGGGAGAGGGAGAAGCTTACTCCCTACTGAGCAGGGACCCTGATGTGGGACTCAATCCCAAGACCCGGGGATCATGACCTGAGTTGATGGCAGACACTTAACTGACTGAGCCACCCATACACCTGGTTTTGTCCTTTCTTCAATCAGTTTTATCAGTTTTGCCTCACGTAGTTTGACTTCATGTTGTTAGGTGAATGCAAGCTAAAGATTATTGTCTTTTTAGAGAATAATTTCTTAATCACTGTGTAATACCCCCTTTATTCCTGATATTTTACCTTATTTTGGATTCTGCTTTGTCTGAAATTAATATAGTTACTCTGTGTTTGTTTTGATTAGCGTTACCATACATCTTTATTTCATCCTTTTACTTCTAACATATCTGTGTCTTCACAGTTAAAGTGGGTTTCTTAGAAACAATATATAATCTTGTCTTGATTTCATATCTGTCCTATCTCCATGTTATTTCATTGGTACATTTAAAACACCCATATAAAAAGTGCTTATGATTATGATTTTTCAATTTGTTGCATTATTCTCTGTTTATTTTTTAACTTCCCTCTTTTTCTGACTTCTTTGATTTTATTTGAGCCTTTTTTATTATTCTACCTTCTGTCTTCTCAGTGTATCAATTGTATATATTTTTAAAAAGCAAATCTAAGTTTTTAATAAACATTTATAAGTAATCTAAGTCCATTTTCTAATAACATTATTCTACTTCATTTGTAGTGAAGGAATATTTGAATATTTATAATTTTCCTACTTATAATTGAGTATTCCTACTCTTTTTTCTTATTCCTTGAACACTGCTGTCATTTATTCAACTTATCCATATGTTATAATCACCCAGTAAACTGTTTTTATTATGAATTTGAACAAGTACTTATTAGATCAGTTAATAATAAGTTAAATAGAAGATGTTTACCATCATTTTCTAATGATTATCTTTCTTTATGCAAATTCTAAATTTCTGACCTATTTCATTTTCCTTCCCTCTGAAGAACTTAATATATATATATATATATATATATATATAGAGAGAGAGAGAGAGAGAGAGAGCAAGCTTGGGTCTGAGGTGGGGGAGAGGCAGAAAGAGAGAGATAGAGAGAATCACCTTAGGACTCTCTCAACCCTGAGATCATGACCAGAGCCGAAATCAAGATTTGAATTTAGCCACCCAGGTGCCTCTGAAGAACTTCTTTTAATCATTCCTGCAAAATTCCTCATATGGCAGGTCTACTGACAACATTTTCCTTAAGTTTTTGTTTGTCTTGGAGAGTTTTTGTTCCTCATTCACTTTTGAAGGATAATTTCACTCTGTAATGAATCCTAAGTTGACTTTCTCTTTTCTTTGAACAGTTCAAATGTCTCACTCCATGCTCTTCTTGCTAGCACAGTTTTGGACAAGAAGTCCAATGCAATGGTTATTTTTCTTCCTCTTTAGGGATTATCCCTAACATCACCATCTCTGGCTTTTTTTGAAGATTTCTCTTTGCTTTTGGTTCTTACAATTTGAATATGATAACATCTAGATGCACATATTTGGTAGATCTGGCTCTTCTCTGAGTTTCCTGGATCTGCGATTTGGTGCCTATCATTAATTTGGGAAAATTCTCTTTCATTATAACATCAAATATTTTCTCAATTCTCTTTTTTTTAAAAATATTTTATTTATTTATTTGACAGATAGAGATCACAAGTAGACAGAGAAGCAGGCAGAGAGAGAGCGGGGAAGCAGGCTCCCTGCCGAGCAGAGAGCCCGATGTGGGGCTCGATCCCAGGACCCTGGGATCATGACCCGAGCTGAAGGCAGAGGCTTCAACCCACTGAGCCACCCAGGTACCCCTTCTCAATTCTCTTTATTCTCCTTCTGATATTCCCATTACACGTATGTTATGTCTTTTAGATTGTCCCAGTGTTCTTGCATATGGCCCCTTGCCATCATTGTCTTCCTCTTCTCCTCTTCCTTCTCCCCTTCCTCCTCCCTTTCCCCGTCCTCATTTTTCTTCTCTTTCTCTTCTTCCTCCTCCCCCCTTCTTCCTCCTCCTCCCCTTCTTCTCCTCCTCCTCCTCCTTCTTCCTTCTTCTTCTTCTTCATTCCTTTTTTCTTATTGATTTTCAGTTTGAGAAGTTTCTACTAACATATCTTCAAGCTCATTGATTGTTTCCTAAGCCATGTCTAGTCTACTTAACAAAGGTATTGCTTATTTTTGTCACTTTTCATTTCTAGTATTTTCTTTTCATACATTCTTAGCTTGTTAATCTGTCTTCTTGCATTACTCATCTGTTCTTACATGTTACACACCTTTTCTTTTAGAGTCCTTAACATAGTAATCCTAGTTATTTTATATTCTTTATCTAATAATTCTAAAATTTCTGCTATATCAGTGTCTGGTTCTGATACCTGCTCTACCTCTTCAAACTTTTTTTTTGCTTTTTTGTGTGCCTTGTATTTTTTGTTGAGTGCTGGATATGATGTATTGGGTAAAAGGAAAGGCAAATAGCCCTTTACTGGCAGGTTTTATATTTTTGTGGCTAGAAATTAGGCTAACATTTCTTGTGGTGCTCTTGTTTTTGTCTTCTTTGTTGTCTTTGGTTTTCCTAGAAACTTTTCCTTAAATATATTCTGAGACTTGCACTTTTTTTGGTTATGATACCTGCTATTATATGGGAACCCTGTTGATGAAGTAGTATGTGTGGGCGAGGCATTCTTTATAGTCCTATGACTAGGCCTCAGTCTTTTAGTGAGCCTGTGACCCTATTGTGACCATCACAATGCTTCTCAGTCCCTCTCTCCTTTTAGTGGCACAGGAGAGTTAGAGAGGAATGGAATTGTGTATTTCCATTTCTCCACATAGAAGGCTAGAGCAGCTAGAGTTAGGTATTTCCCTCCCACTAGGATGATCAGGCTATTATAAAACCTGAAGTAGTTAAGCTCTGATGAAACGATTTCCCTTAAGGGTAGTTTTTTGTTAAAGAGAACAGAATACTCTGGGCATATTTCAGAATAGTTACTTTTCCCTTGCCCCCAAAGGAAGGAAGGTGGAATTTTTCTCTGATCTTCACCCTAACAACCTGGGTGGGGGGTAAAACTGATGGAAGTGTGGGGAGTTCCCTACGCAACTCTCAAGCTTGTCCACAATGAGCTTCCAGAAACTCAGCAATTAGGTTAAGTTCTACCATGGTATTGTCTCCAGAGGCTAGCTTCTGCTCTTGGGATCTGCTCTGCTATCCCCTAATTATCTATATCTGCCTGTATCTCTAGTTTTGGGGGCAGCGCTTTGCCCAAAGCTCACCCAGAAGCTCCCTAACCAATTCTGAGAAGGCTCTTTGCTGAAGGTATAGAAATTGGCAGAGTTCTAGATTCAGAGCATAACCATTTAGCTAAAGCACCTTCATTAAGTGGAGAAAGAGCAGCTCACCCTTGAAGATTGAGTCCTGCAAGATGGCAGTGAGGTAGTATGGGTCTTATATGGGATGTAAGGATATATCCAGTGTTATCAGGGCCCTTTCTGCTCAGCAGCCAGTGTTCTGCTGCTGCAAAGAGGTCATGAAAAAAGAATTGAATTTCCAAACTTGAAATCTCCTTAAGCATTACAGGAACCCTGAGTACATAATGGGGGATGAGATTGGGGATCTTATACGTGCATATATCAGACTTTTAGACTTCTTAGTATTAAGGTCATGTGGGTGTTGGACTATTCAGTGAGTGGTCTGGAGCATTCTATTTTAACCCAGGACCTGGCAGAAGGCTAGTTCACTTAAATAAATATGCTGAAATGAATTGAATTTAAAAAAAAAAAAAAAATTCCCCTGAAAGTCAAATCACACAGATGAGGGCAAGGCATATACTACAACAAATAAGGCAGAGGCAGAAACCAGACTCTGCCTTTAGTTGAAGCAAGACTCGTATAGAGGCCAATGCTGGCCTAATTATGGGATAATAATCCCATGGGTCAGTAGATACCATTTGGGTGAAGTTTTGGAACACCAGATGGTATGAATAAGTGTGTAAAACTAAAACATCTGTACATTTTTCTATATGAAATGAAAAACAAATTAAATTTTAAAAAATACAATAAAACTTATAAAGTTTATGGTTTGGCTTTGAAAGAGGACAAGCAAGATATATAGAGGGACACTGGAGAAGTTAAAAATGAGCACTTCAAAGAAATCAGCAAGCGTTGTTTGGAACTTTATTTTCCTCTTTTTAGAGAATTTTTTTTTCTATTTTCAAGTAGTTATAGAAAATTCTGATAACATAGAAAAGAATAAAAAGAGAAGTATAAACCCCACTTAATCTTAAAGCCCAAGGTAATATTTGTTCCCCTTTCAGTGTATATTATTACATCCTTGCAGCATTTCTTTTTTCCTAATAATGGGACTTAAGCCAAGGGGTATTAGGCAAGACTTCTCTGTGGATTTAAACATTTGAGCCAAGACCTGAATGACATTTTAGTTTTAGTCCTGGAGACAGCACCAGCAAAGAGAATGTGACGATGTGGGAGGTTTGATTGAGGGTTCAGAGTAAAGGGATAAATTTGGGGCTTGATTGCCTCTGAGACTGTCTTCAACGTGGTCATGCACTTGAAATTTGGGAACAGGGAGAACTCTTACACAAAACAAAGAACTTCCTCATCTGGCATTTTGGGAAAGTATGTTCCATAAACAACCAGTGCTAGAGGATGTTAATTAGTGTTGAGTGGAAAACACAGATCTGGGGTCAAACAAATTAATTATTGATCGGGTTGAATACAATCAAGTAGGTTTCTCTACTGCAGAATTTCTCATAAAGTTTAACGTGCTAGTATGCCATATGCATCTCTGGAGGCAGGAAGCAGAGTATACCGTGTTTCTTAAAGACTGATCAAGAGGGTAACGGCAGGAAGGCTTGTATTCAAAAGTATGTATTTCAGGAACATTTTCCCCTATACCTGTTGGAAGGGCTGCTTTGCTCATGTTACCAGAGATACAGGATAAAGAAGTCAAACATCCTGTAAAGACAAGTTCAGAGACAGCTATGCAAAGCTACTGTGTGTGACGCCCACCCTCAGGCTCTTAAGACTTACTGAGAAGATCAGCTGGGTGGGGGAGGAAATTAGGCGCTACCGTCCTGGAGAGTGGAGAGAATTAAAGAGGTGGTGAACCAGGCATGAATCAAAGAGGACCGGGAAACTGAGGCAAAGCAGGCACTTTCTTGCTCGGCTTGTGCCCAGGATACAGAGGAACCACCTCGTCAAAGCTTCTGGAAAGCAAATCTGTCCCCCCAACCCCAGCGTTATCTCACTGGGATTAGAAGCTGCTTTTTGCAGTTGAAAGCATTTACATTGGAAGCTTCTTCCTTGCTTTTAAAGGAAGCCTGCCTAGGGAAAAGGACTTGCTAAATTGGGCTGCGATGATCTAATTCACTGTATACTAAAGAGGACTGTGTTGTTTTTTAACTTCTACTTACTCTAACACTGTAATACTCACGTGGGAAATAAAGCAAATTATGCAAAGTTTATAGGGAAGTTAAATGAATCAGTCAAGACTCTAGCAGCAATCAGACCATGTGTCTTCAAGAGGGTTGTTAAGTATTATTTTATGAATATGTATTATCCGGGAGATCTTGAGGCCTTGGAAAATAACCTCTAGACTCCTGTTCAGAGGAGAAGGAGCGTTAGGTCAGAAGTAATCTTCATTGCGGAGGGACTGGGCAGTAGAAGAAAGGGTGTAGACTTTATACACATAGAGTGAGATGAGGTGTTTAACTCTGCTGGTTGATTCCCTTTGGCCCTGCACCTGGCCAGCTCTTGAATCAAGCCATAAATGTCTACAAGGTATCAATTCACTTACAACAGGCTCTACCTTGACTCATTAGCCATATGACTCGGGTTGTTTACTCTTCTCTCAAAGCCCCAATTCCTCATCTGAAAAATTGGATCAGTAATATTTAGCTCTCAGAGTTCAACTGAGGTAAATTTTAAATATACATCAAGTGTCCAGCAAATATATAATAAGTGACAAAAAAAGTATTCACTGAGCAAGTTATTGGCAGGCGAGGCATATTTTTGCTTCTTTGGTGTTCACGTCACAGGTTATCAGTGCTGACATTTTCTTTAAACGGCAGTAAAAGGCCTTAATGATCAAGCATTTCAGGTTGCAGGGAAAGTTATTTAATCTGAGATGGCTGTCTAACTTCAGATGCATTATTTAATATCTCTGTTTTCTGTCATGTATCGTTTGAAATAATCCCATCGCATCCTAATACAGAGTGTTGGGGTTCAGAGACCCAGGTAGGAGCCTCAGCTCCCTGTGACTTCAGGCCAAGCCCCTTAACATTTCAGAGTCTCCGTTTCCTCATGAGTAAAATATCAGTGATACTCGTCCAATCTAATTCCCAGTACTAGAATCAGGAAAAACTGAGATAAAGTGGACATGCTGTGTGGGCTTTGTAAAGCTGGATTTGTCTCTAAATCGGTATAAACAGCGAACGGAGGAAGAGAACCCACGGACCTCCTCTTATGGCGTCTTCACCGTGATGCGGGGACCTGCACAGGGGGCCAGGAGATCATGTTTCTCATTCGAATGGTATCTGCCTGCAGTTTTACCCCTTCGTTCTCCATTTTATCATCTGAGAACAAACTGGAGGAGTGGAAGGGAAGGAGAGGAATAAAATGCAAAGATTCCTCGCTGCTCTCCATTCCACAAGTCTATGAGGATTCTAACTTCTCTTTTTTGTTGCCTCTGTGAGTGACAGCTTCCCCAGTCACTTGGACTTGGACCCCGCTTGTTTGTAGAGACTGCTTGCCAGGGGCACACACGGGAGTGGGGTTTGATAAACTGCTGTGTTCTAGAAAAGTGCATCCTTTGCATTTGCTTGCGGAGGAAACAAATGCACAGCTTGGCTGCTCCTTAAAGAACTTTCTGTCCCACATTCTTACTGGTCAGACACCAGGTGCCAAGAAGCAAGTGATCCCACAAGAATTTCACTTTGGCTCTCCTGAAGACAAAGGGGCCATTTTAAAATTTCACAGTCATGGGCAGACTCTACACCTAGCTTGAAGCACAGGGCCTGAGTAATTGGGTTGTCACTTCCAACCATTCTGAGCTTTGGCCTTTCCATTTGCCAGGAGGAAAAAAAAAAAAAAAAAAAAAAAGAAAGCAACATTCCTATACTTAATTTTCACAACCTTGAGTCAACAGAATGTGACAAAGCCTGGCTAGTTCTCTGCCATGAGTTTCTTCTGCCTATAATGCTTCACCTCCCTGCTTCTTTTCAGTTGTCAAATTGAGGTAACTTGGAAAACTAAAACTTGGATGTGAGAAACCACTCCCAGTACAGGCCAGTGACACAAAACACAGGCACACACGTGTTCAGCGTTAGACACGCAGACACACGTGTATACACTCACATATCATGTATACATGTTCTTGTTGAATAATTTGTATTGTTAGTATCTTTGGAGTTTTTCATGATAGACTTTTGTTTCCCTTATGTCTCTGTTATTTATCTCATTTCATAATTAACTATAAATAGTAACATTTATGCTGACAGTCATAATAGCCAACAGCTAACCAATGTTTATTAGATGTAAGGTTTTGTGTTAAGCTCTATAGGTACAATTCCCCTCCCGTAAATGCTGGATCATTGATACTGTTTTTAACATTTGAATATATTAGATGAAGGAACCAAAGTCCAAGCAGACTTTGCCCAAGGACCCAGTGTCTGAACTGGCTCTCAGTCAAAGTGTTTCTGATCCTAAATTCCAAAATGTGGCTACTCTCTTCTACTCATTCCCATACATATGCCCAAACCTAAAATTTCAAACAGCCAAAAGAAGACTTTGATGCATCTCTTGGGAATCTTGAATTGAGCCCCTTCCTGGTTATGAAGAAAGGAGTAGATTCCTTCCTAATCCCAAAGCAGGAATGAACAGGTTGAACTGTATTGCTGATTGTTGACCAATTTTAACAGAAATGGCGATTTAATATGGCTTTATATGCCCAGTATTACATGTTTGGTACCAACCAGGGTATCTCAAACAAGAGTGTGGCAGGAAATGTTAAGTATGTGAAACATTAGATAGAAGGCTTTGGAATATCTGCACAAGGGAAGAACCGGAAAGGACAGGCCTTGACCAAAGGTATTTGTGGAAAAGAAACATACGAGTAAAAACATAAATTTATCGGTGGGCCAAAAAATATGTGTCACCAGTTTTCAACCCGAGCTTAGAAAACAGACTTACTAGTAATTAGAAGATGGAAAATTAACTAAAGATGGGAGTTTTCAGAAAGCTGCCCAGAAATGTAGAATCTTGATGAGCCCTTTAGAAAGGGTAGAATAGAAATAAAAAGAACTACAGTGAAATAATCATGGACCATTTATTTTAAAAGTATCTGGTATTGGAGCACAGGTGTCTCAGTTGCTTAAGCATCTGAGTCTTGATTTGGCCTCAGGTCATGATCTCACGGTTGTGAGATAGAGCCCCATATTGGGCTCTGAGCCCACTCGGGGGTCTGCTTGTTCCTCTCCTACTGCTCCACCACACCCCTGTTCACACACATGCACATTCTCTCTCTCATATAAATGAATACAGTCTTTTAAAAAAAATGTTAAAAAAATGGAAGTATCTGGTCTTGGACTACCTCACTACAGTATAAGAAAATATGAACAATATCATAATTTATGTAATAATATTTTGGGACAATAGGACAACACCCACAATTCCATCACACGAAAACAGGTTCTACGTACTGTGACAGTGAATGAGCTAAAACTGATTCAACACCTCACAGCACATCAGTGCTGTGCCAGATGGTTGAGGGAAAAAGAAAAAAATAAAATAAAATCCAATAAAACCCAACCCAAAAGAAGTACAGTCCAGGGTTCTTCTGTTCACAAAATCACCAATTTGATTTTTAATAATCCCTGACTTTTATTTTATATCTTAGCTGGTGGTGATGTCAGGGGGAAGGCTCCACCCATCCCGGTAGGGAATATGCTGCTTCAGTCTTTGGTTAAACTACCATTCCTTTGCTGTCAAACACTGTCAGGCATTCTGCACCCGAGGCCAGAGGAACGCCAGTCTTCGTGCAACTCTTCCTGGGGCGGTGGGGTGGGGGGGTGTTTGTGTCCAGTCTCAGAATCATTCCTGGGGGGGAACAGGGGGAGGTGCAGCTCAACCCAAATTAAGGCAGTGTGGAGAGTGACAAGTAAATGAGTGCAGGGCTGCTCTGGCTCTGTCTGCCCTTTCAGAAAGTAATCAAGTCAAATTATCGATGAGAAGAAGCTAGGCTCATGGCTGTGAGGCGTGCAAATGAAAACCAGATTCAGATGTGGGCTGCCTTGAGAAAGCCCAGGACCTTTATTTAAAGACAGAGAGTGAGGGAGAGAGAAAGAGAGAGAAAGAGAGAAGGAAAAGGAATCATGTTTTCTCCCCATCCCCAGATTCTGCTTACTTTTAAATACTTTGCTTTTTTTTCTCATTTAACACCCCTACCACGGCCCCCCATTTGTTTCCTGCTCATAGTCTTCTCCAAGGAGGCTGAAAGGACTCCAAGATCATGCAGAGGAGAACCTCTTGGTGTGTGGGCATGGGGCAAAGAGAAGGGAGAGTGGGGTCAGAGCCCTGGCAGGAATGTGCCCAGGCTCTGGGATGGCCTTCAAACAGCACAATGGGAAAGGATGAGAAGTGGTTTTGGTCTAAAACTGTGGGTCATCTGGGGGTCCTGTGAAATGCACCTGAACTCTTTTGGCCACTGGTTGTCTGTTGGACAATTTTACTCCCCGGGGGATGCTTGGACATAGGAGACATTTTTGTTAGCATTGAAGGAATTGTTACTGGCATCTACCTAAATGCCCTAGAGTGTCCAGGACAGCCCCCTACAACACAGAAGTATCTGGGCCGCATGACAGTACAGCCCAGATGGAGAAAACCACTTGACTAGGAACCAAATGACCAGAGGGTCTAGAAGAAATGGAGAATGGACTTCCCTACCCAGCAGCCCTGTAGGACCCTCTTCTATGAAGTGTGCTTAGCAACTCCTGAGACCCCATTTGAAACTAGAGGGGGCTGAAGTCACATTAGAATTGATCTTTCCAGTAATGAGCTCATCTCCTTGGAATCAGAATCAGAGGAGGAGTGATGGAAACACTCAAGTCCGGGCTCTCTCGTTGGACTAGTCCTTATTCTTCCATCTACGGCTGAGAACCATCATTCCCTTCCTGAACAGAGCCACCTCCAAGTGGCACCACTCCAGCAGGGTTCCGGTCACCTCAGCACCACCTGCTTCTTTCCCACAGCTTAGTGAGAGTGAACAGCTTTTCATTTGGATCAGGTTGTTCAGCAGTGGGAAGGGGGGAGCTAGTGTGGTGATGGTTCTCCTGGCATGTCTCCTCATCTGTCTCACTTTTTATGGTGATCGGCTCCCCGAAACAGTTTTCAGTTTATCTTAATGCAATTTGGAGAGTCAATCTCTGCTCCCAAATCTGTGTGCGGGTGAGGGGTTTGGCCACCATTTTTATTTCTAACATAATAAATCCCGTTCAGCAGGGTTGATTGCTTCTAACTTCCAGAAGGACAGATGGAGGAACCTGCTTATCCCTAGAGCCCGCTCAGGGTTTGTAAGGATAAGAGGCGAACTCAGAGGGAAAAGGTGAGGGTGGGAGGCGGGGTCCTAATGGGGAGGAGTCCGCAGGTGGTTGTGGCTACATCAACAGATGTTACTGATCAAAAGACCAATTACCTGTACCTGATCAAGTGTCCCTTGAGAATGGGAATTCCAAGTCTTAAGCAGTCCTTTCTTCAAACAAAGCTGGAAGGCACTACGTCCCAGCCCAGACTTTACTGGGGGTCACGGGCATGAGAAAACATAGCTTCAACTCACCAAGAGATAATATTTAGGTGCTAATTCTTATTTTCTCCCTTCTCTTCTTTATGCCTTAGCTAGTGCTTTTCTCTTTCTCCCTCTCTCAGTACAAAAGCCCTAGTTCAAAGAGATTTTACATTGCCATGGCAAAAATCCCACGTCACACTTCCAGAAGTCTTAAGTGCTCGCAAAGAGCTCAGAGGGTGGCTTGAGCACTGACAGGCTTGAACAAAATGATCTTTGGATGCAGTGAGTATAACTCATTCAGAAGCATGTGGATTATATTTCTCTTAAAATCCACACCATTTTAAATGAAAGGAAGAAGCATTAGATCAAAGAGATGCTAAATTTTGTTCAGCCTCAAAAGACTGTGGGCAAATTGTTCACCTCGCTTGCTTTCCAGCTTTTACTCTACAGGGAAAGGAGGCTACAGTAGATAATCCCTCATGCCCTTTCTCCCTACGAAAGTCTGTGGCTCTCTGAGCTGGAATTCATCACACCCTTTGAGCTTAGTTTCCATGGGGAGAACGGGGTTCCCGACAGGTCAATCAGGTGGAGCCCTGAGATTCAATTTGTCCAGTGGAGAAGGGCCACTGGTCTTCGTTCACCATAAAAAAAACAATGAGAAAAATGACAACACGTGAAGTTCTCAAGCACACCTTCCATCTGGAATTGAAACTCTTGTTCTGTTGTTTTCCAGGACCCGAAGAAGCAGCAAGAATGAGCTCGTTCCAGCAGCCTCTGCTGATGCTGATGGGGCATCAGGAAATTGCATTGTTTTAAAAGCCTGAACTATGCTTACTTGAATGAACAGTGCAAGGGTTGAGGAATTCACACGACACACCACCCCACAGCCTTTTGTTCGGTCAGCCTCTGCTTGCTTGAAAGGCATAGTGGCGTGAGTGATTGCAAACAGATGCAGCAAGAATAACATGAATAGACGGGCAGCTAATCTATGAAACTGCACTTTTAGGGGGACACTCCTATGGCCTCAGGAGGTGGCAGGATGATGGAGTTCCACACTGCTACAGCCATTCCAGCCCACTACAGCAGATGCCACTCTGTCCCCGTGGCCTCTGGCAACGAAGATTTCCCCAAGACAAGCAGCTGGGACGAGGGAACCCGTTGCAATGCTGGTTGAACAGCTCTACTATCAAGAATTCCCTCCTATATTCAAGAGATATTTCTTGAGTGCCTCTCTGTGTGAGGCAGGGTGCTAATGTTGGGGACGCCACGGGGACCAAAGTGGTCCCTGTCCTCAAGGAACTTGTAAAGAAGAAATTAAAACACCAACCTTCACGTGCATGATGTGACAGCTCTCTGCTAGGTGTGTGACAGCATCTACTTAACCCTCCCGCCAAACTGCTGTTTCCATATCTATCTATCTATCTATCTATCTATATTCATTCATATAAATTATTCATATATATGTGTATATATATATATGAATAAATACACATCAAGAGAGGTGAAATAGTTCATCTAATCCTATTCGACTTGTCAACAGATTTCAAAATCCTTCAAACCCTTGCAACTTGTCATGCTTTTGCTCACAACTCAGCCCTTCTGGAACTTACCTTCCTGCTCGTTGGTAGTGAAGAGACTGAAGATGTTCATTACAAGGTGTCTTCCAAATATGATATTCTTCTTGGCCACAAGCAAATTCCAGGGGCTCTTCTTCCATATTTGAACTCCTTAAAATGTTTTTCCATTTGGGGTATTTGGGGGCTCTTTTCTTTTCTGGGCATCTTTCTAATTTTTCTGAAGGCTCTTCTTCAATCCCCTTTGCTGGATCATTTTCTCTGGCTTCCTTGAAGTGTTGGTGTTGCCCCAAGAGCTCACTCTTGGGACATTTCTCTCCACTGCCTCCTACTGGCCTTAGGTGAGATAATCCGTTCTGCTTTGTCTATCTTCCCATTTGTTGAGGGCCCCAAGGGGACATCACGGCTATTCTTGGAGTTCAAGTGTGGTATCTGACTCCTTGGGAAGCGCCCATGTGTGGAACAAGTATCTCACTCTTTGTGGTGGATATAATGGATTGGCACTCGGTATTCATTCTGACTCTCTTCAGGCATGCTTTTCAGTACTCCAGAGGATGGGGACCATATGCAGTATTTCCCTGGGTGTGACTCATGTTCCACTCATTAGAAGAATTTGCACAATCTTTGGAAGGTGGGAGAGAGGGAGGACAGTTTGCTTTTGTTTCTGATGTTACTGGTGGTCTGGAGGCAACATTGTCAAAGTTTTGCTTTTGTTTTGATTTTTTTTTTCCTGTAATAGTACTGCAGTTACTAACTTCATGGGTGTCGAAAGCCATTTTGGGGGTGGTGACATCCCAAAATTTGTAGCACAGCTCCAATTGGGTGTGCTTTGCAAAAATATTTTAAAAAACACTTCATTTAAGTATAAAATACCTATAGAAAAGTACACGCACCGTGCACTTAAAATCTTATCAATTTCACAATCTGAGCACATGAACACACATGTAATAGCACCCATGTCAAGAAACTAAGCATGAAGAACAGTATCCCAGCTGCCCCTCTCCTAGTCCCAGTCATTAAATTTCTTGCAGAAGGATAGATGCTATCCTGACTTCTAACAGGATAAATGAGTTCTGCCTGCTTTTGGACTTTATAGAAATGTAATCATATAGTATATATATTTGTGTGTGTTACTTCTCTCCACTCAAAATTACAATTGTGATATTCATTTATATCTGTGTGTAGTTGAAGATAATTTATTCCAAATGCCTTACATATCCCAATGTATGAATGTATTATGATTTGCTTCTAAATTACACTTGTTGATGAGCATCTGGTGATTTCCTTTTTGAAACCATTACAAAGAATGTTGCTATGAACATGCTAGCACAACTTTTTTTTAATGCTTTATAAGAATTCTTTATTTATTCTTGCTTTTGTTTTGATTTTTTGATAAACAGAAGTTAATATAATTATAGAATAATTTATCAGTTTGTTTTCATTTCTGGTTCATATCTTTGTGACCAAGTTAAGAAATCTTTACTCTATTCACGGTATGATGTTCTTCTCTGTTTGCTTCTAAAACTTTATTAGTATACCTCTTCTATTTTTACCTTCTAAGTATCTGGATTGATATTTGCATACGCTGATTAGTGGAGACCAAGACACACATTTGTTCATTTAGTTGTTCAACTGATCCATCACCATTGACTAGAGATATCATTCTTCTCTCCCTACCGAAGTGTCATATTTATGGTAAACCAGGTGCTAATTAAGTATGTGAGCGTCTATTTTTATACTTTGTATTCTTTTCCTTTAGTCTGTCTATCTGTGCAGTAATTCTATACTGTTAATTATGGGAATTTTGTAATAGGCCTTAGTATATTAAGTAATTCCCTCACCTTTATTTTTGATTATTCCTGGTCCTTTATACAATCAATTTTTTGTAGATATCAGATTGTCAATTTGCATACACACATATATACACATACACAAACACCTTCTTGGATTTTAATGGGGATGCTATAGAATTTAGAGATAGTTTGTGAAGAATTGACATTTTTCCTTTATTGTGTCTCCTGATCTATGAGCATAATATATACTTTTATTTATTTAGCTCTTACTTAATTTATCTCAATAACATTTTGTTGTTTCCAGTGTAGATGCATTGCACATATTTCTTCAAATTTATTCCTAAATACTTGATGTTTTTTAGTGCTAGCATAAATGGTATCATTTTATCTTTTGTTTTCTATTTGTTGCCAATTTATAGACATGCAGCTGGTATTGCATATCGACTTTGTACAGAGTGTGTCTCTGAATTAATTTGTTAATTCTAATAGATTTCTGTATTCTTTTGATTTCTTTTTGCATGTATATTTATGCTGTCTATAAATGATTCCTTACTTCCTTTCCCATAATTGGACTTTTTTTCCCGTCATTGCACTGACTAGAACCTCTGATATAATTTTGAATTAAAGTGATGTTAGCATAACTCTTTCATAATCTACAACATGAAATCGTAGGATTTAAAAAATATAAAATCTTGGGGCACCTGGGTGGCTCAGCCAATTAATCCCCTGTCTCCTGATTTCAGTCCAGCTCATGATCTCAGGGTTGTGAGAGTGAGCCCCAAGTCAGGCTCCATGCCCAGCGGGAGGTCTGCACGAGATTCTCTCTCTGCCCCTCCCCTTGCTCATCCTCTCTCTCTCTGTCTCAAACAAATAAATAAATCTTCTTTAAAAATACAAATTCTCAGCTGAAGTAAGACCTGTTCCTAGCTTGCAAAGCATTTTATCATGAAAGGGTATTGAACTTTCTCAAATTATCTTGCTTCATTTAACCTATCAGCATTATAATTTATATTTTTTCTTTCAATTTGGAGAATTAGAGTAACTGATTTTCAAATGTTAAGTGACCTTGTATTCCTGAAATCAGCTTTAGTTTGTTGAACTGTATTATCACATATGATAATACAGTTATATATGTGTGTGTGTGTGTGTGTGTGTGTGTGTGTATGTAGAGAGAGAGAGAGAGTTAGATTTAATTTGCTTGGTTTTTAAAGGATTTTTTCATCTATGTTTATGAGAAAGCTTGATCTATACCTGCCCACACTTGCTATGGCCTTGTCAAGTTTTGGAATTAGTTCTTTATATAAGAAATTGAGACATGCTTTCTACTCTTTGGTAGACCATGTAAGACTGGAATATTTGGAAGAATTCACTACTTGAAATCATCCATTTCTATTCCTTCTTTGTCAGCTTTGACAAGATGCATTTTTTAAAAGGAATTTGTTTATTTCATCCAAATTGTTGAATTTATTGGCATAAAGTTGTTTATTATATTCCTGATTATTTTAATGCCTATAAGATCTATAATTCTATCCCATTTTTCCTTCCTATATAATTCACTATAATTTGGGTGTCACCACCACCCCCCTCTTAATTAGTTTTGCATGTTCATGGCTTTTAGGCCTAAAATTTTCCTTTCTCCTACTTCCTCTTAGGTTTTGCTGTCTCATAAAAGGAGTTGGAGAGTAACCATTCTTTATAATTCCATACTTTGCATATGACAAAAATTGTTTATTCCTTGAATATTTGGTAATGCTCCCTTGTGAAATCAGCTAGGTATAGAAATTTTCTTGTGAGAAGGTACAAAGTTACATACAGATTTATTACTTGACTAGAAATAAGAGAATTCACATTTTTAATTTTTGTGTTGGTTTTGTTAAATTACATTTTTCCAGGGATATATCCATTTCAGTTTCCAAATTTATTGGCATAATGTTCATAATAACATCTTACTATACTGTGAGGGTCTAGACTCTCTGCAGTTCGGACTCATTTTCATTTCTAATGATGATTATTTGTGTCCTTTATTTTTGTCTTGGTCGATCTTACCAAAAGATTTGGTTAAAAAAATTATATTTGTTTCACATACTTAAATTTTAGGTGTGTTAATCATATTTTTTTTTACTTATTTATGCCTTTCCCTTATTAACTATTTCTTCCTGCTTATGAACTATATTTTTAAAGAAAGCTTTATTTCAGAGAGAGAGGGAGAGAGCGAGAGAGAGAGAGAGCATGTGTGCATGTGCATGCATGGGGGGAGGGGCACAGAGAGAGAATCATCAAGCAGACTCCCCACTGAGTGTGGATTCCGATGAGGGGCTTAATCTCAAGACCCTGAGATCATGACCTGATCTCAAAACCAAGAGTCAAATGTTCAACTCACTGAGGTGCTCCTTAACTTAAATTTTTTTTTTTTTTTATTTTTAGCAAGTTTGTTTTACCTTATGGTGTATTTTTTCTAAGATTACTATGATTATATCACCTTTATATTGGTTGAAATGTGCCTAAAATGTATGGCCTATATATATATCTTAAACTTTCTGTATTTTTGTGTTTAGATGCATGTATTATAAGAATAAAGCTGAAGTTTTAAAAATCAAATATGACATTTGTCTTTTACCAAAAGCACGTAATCATTTACATTAATTATAATTACATATAGATTAATATTTTTTATATACCACTTATTATATGCCTATGACTTGCCCTACCTTTCTGTTTCTTTCCTCTCATTCCTTATCCTCTTTTTCTTAATTAAGTACATCTTCCTGATTCTCTTTTCACCTATACCAGTATGGAAAGCGTGAATTTTATTTATTTTTGTTTAATGGTTATGTTGGTAACTACAACATGCACGTGAGTAATCGAAGTCTAATTTGAACAGTAGCCTTATCCTCATCTAGAAGGATCTTTGGTTTCCTTCTTTTTCTTATTTATAACTCTATTGAGATATAATTCATGTATCTTTCTTTTGGGGGGATCATTTAGCTGTAAATGAGATTCTTGGTTGACTGGATTTGAAAAACAATTCAGTACTTTGAATACATGATCCCATTGCTTTCTGATTTCAGTTGTTTCTGGTAAGATGTCAAATGTTAACATTGATGGATTTTCCTTATGCAAGATGAGTCTTGTTTGTTTGTTTGTTTTTGCTTTGAAGATTTTCTTTCTTTCGGCATTTTTACTGTATCACTTTGCATTTATCCTACTTGGAGTTTGTTAACCTTCTCAGAAATTTCATCAAATTTGGGATCCTTTCAGTGATTATTTCTCCATATATTTTCCTTGAAGCTCTATTTATCTTCAACTATTTTCTCTCTGTTTTTTCAGTTTATATAACACGTATTGATGTATCTGAAACTTTGTTGGATTCTTCTGTCAGCTCAACGCTACTATGAGCCTCTAAAGAATTTTTTTCATTTTGACTAGTGTGCTTTTCAACTGTGCTGAAATTCAACTGTGTTATTATTCAACTGTGTTAAATGATTTCTATATCTTTATTGATATTCTCTATTTGATGAGATATTGTCATTGTACCTGTTTTTATTTTTTAAAACATGGCTTCCTTTAGTTCTCCGAACATTTAAATAAATGGCTGCTCGTGTTTTTTGTCAGCTAAGTCCAGTCTCTGGGCCTCTTCCAAGGCAGACTTTATCGCCTGCTTTTTATGCTAGGTGTAGGTCACACTTTACTATTCCAGATAATTCTCCTAGTTTTCTGTTGAATATTGGCTATTTTCAATATGGTATTGACGTGACTCTGATATTGATTTCCCTTGTCACTCAAGAGGGGCTCTTTTGTTGTCAGATGCTTGGCAATTTGTTTATTGTTTAGTGACTTGACGGAAATAATTTTGCGAAGTATATTTCCTCCATTGTGAGAAGTCTCCGATACCCCCTGCTCATATTACTTTTCTCTTTTTCTCTTTATCCTGGCTTCCTAGGGGTGGCCTCTGGAATGGTATAAACTCCAAAATATTACTGTAAGAGTTTATGACATACCACCCCAAAACATGTCCCTTCGATATATGGATTATTTTGAGCTGTAGGTATTTCAAACAGGGCAAATGCAGAGAGAGTCTTTCTCTGCCTAAAGACAGAACCTCTTTTTTTTTTTTTTTTAATTTAATTTTATTTTTTCAGTGTTCCAAGATTCATTGTTTATGCACCACACCTAGTGCTCCATGCAATTCGTGCCCTCCTTAAGATTCTCTTGAAGGAACTCAGTTGTTCCAAATGCCCTCCCCAGGAAATTTAACAATCGGAGAGGATTAACTTTTATCATAGGAAAGGAGACTAGGAGTCCACACCACACCCAGACAAACCTTGTCACAAACTATCATACCTTTATTTCTCTAAGGGTCCATTCATCTTTCCTAGAGGTCATTTATTCTCCCCTAAGAGATCTAACACCCCTCCCCCACGCCTTTCTCTATTTAAAAAGCATTCAATCCTGGGGCACCTGGGTGGCTCAGACAGTTAAAAAGCATTCAATCTTGAATTCTAAGCCACCTTGGAGGATTTCCAATTTCTCCCAACGAATCTCCCATCTATACAGGAATCCTGCATGTTCTTAAACTTCCGTGTTTTCCACTTGTTCATCTTTGTTTTATTATGGTGGTCTAAGCTAAGAACTCAGAAGGGTAGAGGTAAAATTAGTTTTCCTTCCCTCCACCATTTAGTGCTCAAATGTTCTGCATAAGTCCTTAGCTGGTAAGAACTTCACCTTCCACCATTGGCTATAATGTGGCTTTGAGATCATTATCATGGTTCAGACAGTTTGCTTTTTTTTTTTTTTTTTTTTTGAGAGTTTGCATTATTCTTGCCCCAGATTTACCCAGGGACTACTGGCTCAGAGGTTTCCTCTTAGACTGCTCCTGAGGTATGCAGCATGCACACCGTCTTAAAGACTGCTAGGGATGAGTGTGGTTTTTTCAGCCGGGATTCCTATCAGTCAGTGTTTAGATGAAGGTTGTGCTTAAGCTCCGGCTTCTAGTGAGGCTTCCACTCAGGGCTGACGGGTCTACGCTGCTTGGGGAATGCTTTCATACATGCCCTGCTCTGATCACTCCTGGGCTTACAGTGCCCATTCAGCTCCTGACCTCAGTGTTGCCTATGATTCCAGGAAGGATCATCCCTTGCTGTCTCTATTAAGCTTATAACTCTGCTGCTGTTTTATTTGCATCAAGTTGCTAGTAACCTCCTTTTAATTGCTCTCCATCATGATTTCCACTATTTTCAATGATGCCCTTAGATAGGGATTTCTCCACAACCTGTTGAAAGTAATGCCCCTTCCCGGAGACAGAGCCCTGGAGTCCTTATTCTCTCTCCTTACCACAATGGAGCTGGGGGAGGGAACATGCTTTTCCCAGAGTGCAGTCCTCTCTTTTGAGCAGACACTGGGCCAGGGGGTTAGAGGTGAGAAGAAGGAGCCTCCACTCTTCTCAGCTTGTTCCTGGAGAGGAACATCCATCCTACAAGTAAATGAGTAGAAGTTTGCCATGCCTAGAGTGGAGCTCAGTGAGGGGAGGGGAGGCATCCTCTGAACTGGAATTGGGCCTCTGCAATGTGGGACTTGGAGGAAGTGAGAAATGCCAGCAGCTTATACTTTCTGGGATGTATTTGTTAGCCCCAGACCTTAATCTTCAGGGAGAAGGTACTGCTGTCTTAACTGGCCACACCAGTCCAAAGTAGAGCAGCCAAGGTAAAGCCTTTATAACACAGAAACTGGGTGGGAGAGGTTAGAGAACAGCACATAGCCCAAATGCCCTGGAATGACTGTTCATAAACACTTGGTAGATTTTCTCCAATGACTATTTCTCCATTTACTCTTATGCTCTTAGAACAATTTCCAGATACTTCAAATTACTTTTTAAAAACAATTTCACAGGGGCACCTGGGAGGCTCAGTGGGTTAAGTTTCTGACTCTTGATTTCGGCTCAGGTCATCATCTTAAGGGTGGGAGGTCAAGGCCCTGTGTTGGGCTTCTCGCTGAGCAATGAGTCTGCTGGAGATTCTCTCTCTCCCTCTGCTCCATCCCCACACTCCAAACTGGCTCGCTCTCTCTCTCACTCTCCTTCTCTAAAACAACAACAAACAATTTCATTGGTTAAATGTTTTGCTGGGGAGAGAGTCCTTTGTGCTCTTTATTCTGTCATTCCCTAAATCCTGACACCCCCACCTTTAGTTCATTTTCAGCCTCATTTGCCTTCCCTTGATTTACATCCTATTATATTTAACTATATTATTAAGAATCCACAAGATATTATTTTCTAATCCATCTGTCTTTATATTTTCCGTGTATTTATCACTTTTTGTGTTATTTATTACTTCTTACACCTCACACTGTCCAGCTGGGATCATGTCACTTCTGCCTAAAGTATATCTTGTGGAATCTCCTTTCACAAAGTCTGCTGATGGCAAACTCTCAGATTTTATTCCCTTTAGTTTTCTTGAAAGCTATTTCTGCTCAGTAGAGATTATGGGGTGGGGTTATTGCTTTTTTTTTTACACATAAAAGCCACTTTACACTGGCTTTCATGGTTGCTAATGAGGAATCAATATTTAACCATCTTTTCTCTCTGGCTACTGCCATTTTTCTTATCTTTGGAGTTCTATAGGCATTACTGGAAAGTGTCCAGTTTTGCGTTTCTTTTTATTTATCCTGATTTGAATTCGTGTGGCTTCATGAATCTATTGCTTTGTGCCTTTTATTGGTTTTAGAAAAGGTTGAGATAATAGCTCTTTGGATACTGTCTCTAACATATTTTGTTTTTCTCTTATTCTTGGTCTTTTGATTAGACCTTCTCATATATACCTCTGGGTCTCGAACTCTCTTTTTACCCTCCATGTCTCTGTTTCTCTTTCAGGATTTCAGATAATTTCTTCATTTTTCTCTTCAATTTAGCTCAACAGTTGTGCTTAATCTTTGGTGTAATGAACTGGTTGTAATTTTAATTTAAATATGCACATTTTCATCTTTAAAATTCCAGTAGGTTCCTTTCATTTTTATATTTTTCTTCCTTATGTGCATTATCACACTTGTGTTGTTATTTCTTTCAAAATATTAAATATATTCCCTCTCCCCCGACCTCTCTCCTTTTTCTCTCTCTCCTTCTCTCTCTCATCTTCCCCTATTCTCTTTCTCACTCTCTTCCTTGGGGTGTGTGTCTGTCCATTCCAGTATATGAAATTTTTACTGATCTATTTCAGCTATTTCATATTTTTGCTGGTCTCATGCAACTGTACCTCACTGGTATGTTTAGTTATTTTTAACCATGAATTTCTTATTTTCCCTAAAATACTTGTTTTAATACAAATTATTTGACACACGGAGCATCTATTGGCTCTTTCAAAGTTATTTCATCTACTTCTGTTGGGTACGTATAGACACTACTGGTCTCAAACCACTAAAAATACTGAGTTTAAATCCTATGTATTACTGGGTATGTCCAAATGGGCTACAAATCAGCATGAGGCTAGTTTTTTTTTTTTTTTTTCCAATTCTTAGATGAAATATTTCCCCTCCTTCTGCTCATTGCCAAGTTTTGAGATTCTTCCCCCGCCCCACCCCGCTTTTTCCTTGGCTTTGGGACAGGGTTGGGGAGGAGAGGGCATTTCTTGTTTACCCCACACAAGACCTTTGTGGCAACTTTAAAAAAGTTGATCTAGTATTAGATTCCCACCTTTGGTTGGGCCTGAGGTTTCATCTGTTTTCTGTGCCACTTTAGTCTGTAAAAACTGAAGTGAATTTCCCAAGTTTAGCAACTGCCCTTTTTGGGTGAAATCTGGCTGGAATGATTTATTCCCCTTCTGTGTTTCCAGAGTTAGCTCAGATCTTGGTCTGAGAATTTTTAAATTTTGCAGCAGCATATTAATGCCTTAAAAACCTTTTGTTTTTAATTTTATCTAAGAACTTCAGTTGTTTTAATTAGGAGGATCAGTTCAAGAACCTAGGTAACTGTATCACCAGGTCTTACCCTGTGTCCCTCCGGGAAGGATAAAGATAACTTACATCCTATTCATATCTAGTACTGTATTTCTGTCTTTTTTTAAAAAAAGATTTTATTTATTCATTTGGGAGAGAGAGAGAAAGATAGAGAGATATCTGGGCAAAGCAAGAGGGAGAAGCAGACTCCCCACTGAGCAGGGAGCTCAGTTCAGTATGCAGCTGGATCCCAGGACCTGAAGATCATGACCTGGGCCTAAGGCAGATGCTCAACCATTTGAGCCACCCAGGTGCCCCTTTTGATCCTTTGATATCTCCACAGATTATTTTTACTTATTTATACCATGTGTTTTTTGTTTTCTTTTCTTTTTTTTTTACTTTCACATGTACCAGTTTCACTTTTCATTATTTTCCCTTTTATATCATCATATCTGTAAGATCATTTTCTTCTTCCTGATTAAATCCTTTAGGAAGTCCTTTAGTGAGAGTCTATGTGTCTTACGCTCACTCCGAATTTCCTTTTTTGAAAATATCTCTATCCCTCTCATCCTTAGAACACAGGTTTTCTAGGACTGCAATATTAATTTAAAAGAAGTTTTCTCTGAATTCTCTTTTTAAAGATATTTCCTTTCTTCTGACTTCCATTCCACAAAAGTATACTGTCTTTCCAGTTATTTAATTGCAATTGATTTCTCTCTCTCCCTCCTTCATGTATTCAAGATTTTCCATTTGTCGTCAGGGTTCTGCCAGTTCACTAAAATATGCCTTGGAGTAGACAACTCTCTTTTTAAAAATTTACTGAATATTTACCTCTTATATTTTTTTATAAATATCTGGAAAATTCCTACCCATTATCTCTTCAAATTAAGCCTTTTCTTCATTCTCCCCACATTCTCATTCTGGGACTTTGGTGCCATGTCTTAAAACTTCCTTATTTTAATCTCTCTGTCTATTTATCTCCCTCTTATATTTTCTCTCTTTGTTTTTCTGTGTCCCTTTGTGGTCACTTATTTGGATCCATCTTCCAGTGTACTAACTCTTTTTTCGTCTTTTATTTAACCCTTCTTTTTTGTTTTTAAGATAATATAAATTTACTATAAATTATATATAAGTAGAACATTAATATGAACAAAAAATTTAACATAAACATAAAAGGCTCATTGGTTGTTTTTAAATTTAAGGATATGTTCTTCTTACTTGATTATCATTTTTATTCTTTTGTTTTAGTTCTTTAAAACATTTCATACACGTTATATCCTGTATCTGATAATTCGATATCTTAAGTTTTGAGGTGTCTAAATTGATGTTATGTTTGTTTCTGCTATTGCTTCGTTTCCTTGGATACTTGATACTGATGAGTATCAACTCAAAATGTGGTGTTCTGAGAGGTAAAATCATGAATGATTTACTCGATAACAGTTTGCATTTGATTGACCCAGGAACGGTGTGCTAGTATCTACCCAAGACTGCTTTAGCTCACTTATCGGATACGTAATGAATGTGGGAGTCTCATGTTCCTATTCCTTACCTTTGGTGAGAGGCCATGACATTTATCTGTAGGTCAATTACTAATTTTGCATTTGTTTATTAGTTTCTGTGTTTGTTGTTGATGTTTTCAGTGGTTGGTTTCTGTTTGAATCTGTATATTTTCCTTGTTTGAGAATACACTTTTTTTTTAAGATTTTTTTTTTTTTTTTTTAATTTGAATAGAGAGAGAGAGCACAAGCAAGGGAGCAGCAGGGAGAGGGAGGGAGAGAAACAAATTCCCCACTGAGCAGTGGGGCTAAAGCGGGGCTGGATCCCAGAACCCAGGGATCATGACCTGAGCTGAAGGCAGATGCTCAGCTGAATGAACCACCTGGGTGCCCCGAGAGTACCCTATTTTTTGAAAGTTTATTATAATTTATCTAGATCCATTTTTGTTATAGTAAGACCCATCAGAGTTTGTAATCCATGTATAGTAACAGAAAAATCTGTAGTACCCTACACTTGTATAAAATGTCCAGCTTTCCTAATTTTATCAGTTTAAATCTTAATGAAATATTACTTGATAAATTTTCATTTTATATAATTTTTTTCTATCCTTTCAAATTTACCTTTGGTGAGGCACTAATCCAAGATAACTGGAGGCAATAAATCCTTGGGCATAAAACCAACATTTTCTATGCATTATAGTCTGCACAACTACTACGAGGTACCGGTTAACTAAAAATACCTCTTCTATGTTTGGTAGCTTGAGTAGACACTAGCCAACTTACTACCTTCAAGTTATACTATTTGTACAATATCTTGTATACCTGAGCTTGAATTAGCTAATGAAAAAAAGAAAGTATCCTATAATTAGGGAGAATATTGCATATTCCCAATGGTCAAAATTCTGACATTTACTAGGTGTATTATACTGGGCTTCAGTTTTTCTCATTTGTAAAATAAGAATAATAAGGACATATCTTGTATGATTAATTTTCTCATTTGTAAAATAAGGATTAATAATGGACATATCTTGTATGATTAATGTCAAGATAAAATGATATATAATGCATGCAAAGATATAAAATGCCTAGCAAAATACTTGAAATATAGTAAAACTTTCACTAAATTTTGGCCATGTGGTTATTATCTTTGATGATCAGACAGTCCAGGAAGGGGAAAAGAGTTGGTAAGTTTTGAAGGAAATATGATTTGCAAAGTTAAATTCAAAAACTTTGAAGGAGGAGTCATCACCTGCTGGGGAGTCAGGCAGCACTGAGGGTACCAGCTGTCAAAACGAGGGGTTAGAAATGTGAGTGCCACAGGGTGGTTAATTTCTCCAGTTCCCCAATTTCTCCAGGGCTAGTCTAGGAAAACAAATTGCTTAAGGTCTAAGGTTCCTTGGGAAGAATGTTCATACTTAAACAGTACTTTGATGACTTTCTTCAAGTGTGAAGTTGAATAATGTGATAGAGGTTGGGTTCACACCTCACCAAGTACCTGGTTGATTGCGCCTTATACTCATTTCTGCCCTTGCAGCCCCTTGAAACAACCCTTGAAAGGAGTCATTGCAAATTCCTCTTTTGAGATATAGATGTAGGTGGCCATATCCACAGGGGGAAATGAAGACAAAAAGACAAATAAAAACTGAAGGGAACAGACATACCTTGGAGGGTGTGTGTGTGTGTCTTGTTGTACCCGAGTTTTCACGTCCTAGAGACCACCAAGGAGCCACCGATGCCATCACATGAGGGTTTATTTAACAAGCTTAAGCTTGGGCCCAAGTATACCCGACACAGTGGAGTAGGGACTTGGACCCCAAGCTTAGTTAAGGCAGGGGTATTTATGGGTTCCTGTTACTAAAACAGGGTGGGGGTTTCTGGAACAAAAGCAGGGTGGGGCTTCCTGTTACTACAGCAGGGTAGGGGTCTCTAGAACTAAAGTAAAGTAGGGGAAAGTTCAGCCCTTGGGCACAGGGGTCTGAGATGGCTGCTGGAGCTAAGATGGCTTTACTTATGCTAAGGCTAAACCTGAGGTGGGATGGCCTTAATTTTTCTTGGCCTTCACGTGTGTGTGTGTGTGTGTGTGTGTATGAGAGAGAGAGAGAGGAGAGAGAGAGAGAGAAAGAAAGAGAGAGAGAAAAGAGGCATTGGGGATGCCTCTAGATATGATTAACTACAAAGAAAAGCATGTCAATGATTATCACTCAGGTCACAGTATTGTCTTTCTAGCAGAGAGGGAGTAGAGTGGATTACAGGGCAAGGGGATAGGTTCTTTTGGTAGTGCTGTTTCTTATCTTCTGTGAAGTCATAAGGGTAGTCACTTATGATAATCTGTTAAACAATATACAATGTTTTATTCACATTTCTGTATTATCTTCTCTTCCTCAAAAAATGAAAAGAATAATAAACTGTTAAAATTGAAAAATATCTAACAGCTTTCATGATTTTGTAAAAACATTTTATACATACAGCCAATTTTTAGTTATTCTCATTGTGATTATCCTCCTTAGGATGATTTATGAGGTTTCTGATCTCCAGCTGGTTTGTCCTTGCTAACTGGCATACTTTCTGAGGCTATTTCCCTCACCCTCAGATGCTGGAAGCAATGCCTGGCTTTCACTCATTAACCAGTTAAAAAGAGAATAGTCACGATCTTTCTTATATCAATCAATAAAGTAATCAATATAGACTATTGTTGTAAATCCAAACAATACTTATAGTCCCTTCTGCCCAAGCCCCCCGGAGCCAGCCTGCTCTCTAGGGCTGCAGTGGGAGACTCCGCTCAGGGGTGTTGAGTGGAAGTCTGGCCCAACCAGTGAAATCTGGAAATGATCTCTCCTTAGAGCTAGGAAGTAACCAGATTCCCTAAGTACAGTTGTTCTACGGAAGGAATTCAGAGCACGTCACCTCAAAATACGCCACTGGGTGACAAAGGAGTACTTCAAAATGAAGGCATCTGAAAAGAACCTGATAGAAGAAAAACTCCCTACCCTCCACCTATCTGCCTCAAAGTAAGAATGTTTGTAAAGCTGTCCCCCCTCTCCTTTCTACCAGGAAGGCAGAAGTTAATCACTAGAGAAAAGTAAGGACCTTATCAGCCCAAAGAAAGCAACAGAACAAATCTACATAACAAACTTTACTAGCACTTAGCTTCCATTAGCTTCCCAGATATTTACCTTCCCATAATTTGCCACCTAATAGTCTAAACCCTCTTTTCTTTTCTTGTCACTTCCTACAATATCATTGTTTTCTGGTTGAGATGCTGTGTAAGTCCCATGTTCTAATCATGCCTTTGAGTTATTTGTCACTGACTATACCTGTTCCTACATGTGATGCACCTCCTCTTTCTTCTTCTTAATCTGTCTTTGTCAGTCTCATTTGCAGGGCCAGTTAGAGAGCATAGTAGGTAAAGGGAAAAATTTGTGTCCTTCCCCACAGTCTACCCCTAACACACATGAAGATTATCCTTTCAATTTCCATTTTGCTCTAGTTTCTGGAGTGTCTTTATCTTTTCAGTTTATTACAAAGATAGGAAATTATGGCTGAGGCCTCCCTCTGGCCGTTATTCCCTCCTATGAAATAGTTTCTACAGGATTTTATTCCCTGGATCTGCTCCTGGAACAGTCCTTCTCTGCCACTCTCTCTAGTTACACAGAGGACACCAGCCATTCTTGGCCTCCAAAGAAATTTCCTCCCCAGATTAATAGCCAATTTTCCCCTCTCCCTTGGTTTATTTATTCCATCAACACAGAATCAAGCTGTGATAGTTTCTGTCTTTAAAAAACAAAACAAAACAAAACAAAAACCAAAAAAACCCTCCCTTTATTCTCATATTCTTAAAAATAAAAAAAAAAACCTTCAATCCCCAGCCCTGCCTCATTTCTCTCCCCACTTCACATCAGAAATTTTCAAATAATCTATATTTATTGCCACCACTTCCTTAAAATTCGTCCACCATTAATCCATTCTAATTAAGATTTCCTCCCATCACTGTGTTCACATTGTTTTTGTCAAGGTTACTAATGACATTACTAATGACATTTATCTCACTAAATCTCGTCATCAATTCTCTCTCTTCATCTTACTCAATTCTCATACAGCTTCTGATTTGGGACTGCCTGTCCTTAAGGAGCTATCTTCACTTTGACTTCAGGAACATCCCACTTTCCTTGTTTTTGTCCTGGCTGGCTGTCCATCTCTTCCCATTCTTCTTTGCTGACTCCCTTCTCTTCTGACTTCCAAATGCTGGACTTCTCCAAGATCAGTTCCTAGTCTACTGTTTTTTGCATGCATTTTCTCCTTCACTCAGAAACCTGACCATAAACACCATCTCTAACGTGGTGTCTCCTAGAATTACATCTTTGGCCCTCACTTCTTTGGTGAATTCAGACTTGGAAATTTATATGCCCCACTTCACATTTCCACTTGGCTATCACTTAGGCATATCAAACTAATTTTATAAGACTAATAAGAAAATTTTTGTTTTTTCCTCCTAAACTTGTTTCCAAAGCAATGAAGTATTATTTTCATTCTTCCCATGATGTTCGCCAAAAACTTTGCCTTATTCTGCAAATCTAATCCACTGGCAAATGTTGTCAGTTCTTTCCTCAGGGTGTGTTCTGCCTCTGACACGTTACCACCCCACAGCAGGATCTCCAGTCCAGGCTGCCATTGTTTTATACCTCGTCTCTTACCTGGCTGCCTCACCTGTCCTGTCTGTTCTGCCTGACCCTTGATCTTGACTCCCTACAGAAATTTCTACACACAGAAGACATAAATATCTTTTAAAATTGAATATCATAAGGGCAGTCAGTTAAGCATCCAACTCTTGGTTTCAGTTCAAGTTATGATCTTAGGGCCATGAGATGGAGCCCCATGTTGGGCTCAGCATGGGGTCTGCTTGAGATTCTTTTTCTCCCTCTGTCTGCCTCTCCTACTCATACTTTCTCCTTCTCTCTCCCTCAAAAGTAAATAAATAAATCTTGGTAAAAAAATTTTTTTTAAATAAAAATAAAAATGAATATCATAAATGTTTCTTTCCTTCATAAAACCTTCCTACAGCTTTCCTTTATACTTAAAACGAATCTCTGACCATGACCTAGAAGACATTATATGACTTATCCCTCACCTCTCTCTCCTGCCACTTTCTCTCTCTTCTCATGATGTCCCAGCAGCATTAGTCTTTGACTTTTTCTTGAATATCCCACATCTATGTCCATTATGTAACCTTGATACTTGTTGACCTTTCTGCCTAGTTAGTATATTCAACCCAAATTGTTGCACAGCTACATTCTTCTCTGGTGTGTTCTCTTTCAGAATTTCCTCTAGAGTTCTTCCTTGACTCTATTTAACACACAGCATCCCCTCCATGCCTGAAATTCTCTGCTACTCTTCCCCATGATCTTGCTTTGTAGTAACTTTGCACGTATTTACTTTACTTTGTATATAGTCCTTTGTGATCAGTATGTACCACCATTGCAAATTATATTATCATCTTTAATGACTTCTTTAGAACATAAACTCCAAGAATAATGTGTAACTTACAATTAAAATGATACCATTTCTTCTCAAAAGACATTATAGACTCCTAATAACTCCAAAGAGATCATTGAGATCTTGAAGTCACGTGAGACCCAGAGCCTTCCTGCTCCGGGGAGAATTGTTTTATTCCCCTTGGTGCTATTCAGGAAGAAACTGGCCAAGATATTAACCTCTGACTTCATCCTTGGACAGGAAAATGGAGTGAAATCAGCTGGGTCTTAACTCTCCCCAGGACAAATATTTTCCAACCCAATGAAAGATTTATTTTTATGTGCAGTGAAACATCTTTCTCCCCCCTCCTCACTCCTTGGAAAGAACCAAAACAAAGTTGGTTTGAAAAGTTGGCCAACTATTCTAATAAATCATCCTCAGGTTTGGATGTGAAGGTAAATTTATCAAGAGTAAAGGTCAGAGCATGTTCCCCAAAGCCACTGGAAACCAAACTCCAGCGCTAACCACTGATAAACAAATGGCTTAAACCACATAGCTCAGAGGTTAAATTGTGCCGTGAGAAATATGACTTGATATTTTAGGAGACTCAAAAAATACAAACCTTCTTCATAGCAAACACTTTGCCCACTGATTAAAAAATAAATTAAAAAGCCAAAACAAATCTAAGCTAAACTAAATTCCTATCTCTTTTCCTCTGAATGCAATAGTGATTGAAAAACAATTGTTAACTGCTCCCCACACTCCAAAATTGCAGAAATTCAGACTATTGACAGCATTAGGGAGCAAGTCTTCATACTGACATTGTGAGGCAAAAATTTTTAACACTTTTAATGCTCAAACTACATGCTACTAAGACTTAGACTTTTCAAATAGAATATATGAATGTCTTCCTCTGCTGAAGTTTGCACAGAGGTGGCTCTGGCTTAAATATTAAGGAACAAGGAAAGGAGGAGGATGAGAAGAAGCTAAAAGCTAAGAGTGGTGTACTCCTAATATGTTCCTGGAAATGGCACTGCCCTGAGTTTCACCTTGGGGTATAGGTGGAAGTCCCTCTCATTACTGATCCCCATTTGCTTAATTTTAAATAGGAGAATTTCCAAGTGGACTTTCCTATGGGAGGCTTCCCAGGGTGATCTTTTTATAATGTTTCTGATGTTGGAAGAAATCTGCAAGAGGTATATAGTGAGTCTTCCTAAAGAAAGGTAAATGAGAAACATGAAAAAAAGCTTATTTTTTTCTACAAAACCTTTGGACATTATTTTACTTTTATAATCCTAAGACATACATTCAGTAATGGAAATACATTTTTGAAATTCAAATAATGATTTGGGAAATAGAGATTGCAATTTGTAGGGCATAATTATTGCTCACAATTATTCCCAGATAATATTGTGTACTTGTCACATCAAACACTAAATAATTTTTTAAAGATTTTATTTATTTATTTGAGAGAGAGAAAACAAGCAGGGGAAGGAGCAGAGGGAGAGGGAGAAGCAGACTCTCTACTGAATGGGGAACCTGACATGTTGCTGGATCCCAGGATGCTGAGATCATGACCAGTGCCAAAGGCAGATGCTTAACTGACTGAGCCACCTAGGCACCCCTATTGGATAATGTTTTATTGAGTAAAGGAATGACCCTTGTGACACACATGCTCACCAAGATATAAAAAATACACCTCTTACCAAAAGGAGCAGGGAATAAATCAGTAGTTAGGTCATTTTTGTTTCTAATTCTGCCATGAATTTACATGAAGGACTTGTATTATAGAACTATAGATCTTCTTTAACACTTAGAGATAGATCTAAATGTGAATATTATGTCCACAGGTGAAATAAAGAACATTAGTCATAAAAGAAAATACTTGATAAATTGGATTAACTAAAGTCAAATATGCTGCTAATCAAAAGATGTCCCAGAGAGAGAGACAAACCCTAAGAGACTCTTAATCTCAGGAAACAAACTGAGGGTTGCTGGAGTGGAGGGGGTAGGGTGGCTGGGTGATGGACATTGGGGAGGGTCTGTGCTATGGTGACCACTGTGAATTGTGTCTGATGATTCAAAGACCTGTACCCCTGAAACAAATAATACATTGTATGTCAAAAAATGGGTAGCCAAGCAAAATATAAGGAGACCAGATATACAATTTATATATTTATATATATATGTGTATACATAGATACATATATATGATATATATACATGATATATACATATCTACAGATATATCTATAGATATATAGATCTATATATATCTACATATCTATAGATATATAAATAAATATCTAGATATCTACATAACTCTACATATCTACATATCTATAGATATCTAGATATCTATATATCTCAAATTACTTACGTGCAGAATATAAGGGGAAAATTATAAATAATTAAAAACATGCACAAATAAGCTAATATAAAACAGACAAAAATCTCAAGTAGATAATTCTCAAAAGAAGACATAGGATGGCTCATAAGCACATAACAAATTGCTCAGCATTACAAGTCAACAGGGAAGGGCAAATTATAACCACTATGTGACAGCATTTCATATTCATGTGGCAACTGAACTCAAAGGTGGCTGAGGCTATCTTTTGCTGATGAGAATAACACATTTAAAAAGCTCTTTGTCAGTTTCTTATAAAATTAACATCTGTCTACCCCGTAACCCAGTTTCCCTGGATATTTACTCATGAAATAGAACATATGTCCTCAAAAAGACTTTTCTATGTATGCTCCTAACAGTCTTATTTACAATGACCAGAACTGAGTGTCATCCAAATACCCATCAACAAGAGAACAGGTAAACAAATTGTGGAATTATCACAAAATGGAATATTACTTGACAATAACTGGGACATACACAGTTGAATCTAAAAAAACATGACATTAAAAAAGTGATAAAAGCCAGACAGAAAAAGGTACATACTATATGATACCATCATAAGTAAAACTAATCTACAGTGATACATAGAAGAAAATCATTGCCTCTGGAGAGGTGGAATGGATAATAAGAAATGAGGAAATTAAACATGGTCAGAAGGGAACTTTCTGGGGATGATGGAAATGTTCTAAATCTTGTTTTGAGTGGTAATTACACAGGTGTTTACAATTGTCAAATCTCACCTGACTAAATTGTTATAATCTGGGTATTTTATTTCATATAACCCAACATTATTTTTAAAAAATATTAATTGATTTTTTTATATCACTGGCTGTTAAATTTTTTTCTGTAAAAGACCAGATAGTAAATATTTTAGAGGATGATACTGTCTGTGTTAACAATTCCTCAACTGTACTATTTTAGCAGGGAAGTGTTCATAAACAGTACATAAACAATGGTCATATCTCTGTGCCTATAAAACTATATTCACAAAAACACGTGACATTTTCATTTGTGGGCCATAGTTTTCCACCTCTGTTCTACATCCTTACTTATTTTCTCTAACTGATCAATTAGTTATTAAGAGAGATATATTGACATATTTCCCGTATTGGTGAGTCTTTCAGTTTCTTTTGTTTATCCATCAAATTTTACTTCTTATATGTCAAGGCTTTTTTTTAACTATGATTATATGTATGTATTGTGTGTACTTGTAAATGTACTAGTGAATTGAAACTCATAAAATTTTTTGTTAGTGTGTTCTGTATCTGCAGATCAATAAATTTAATAATTTACTTTAAATTTAAATATACCTTAAAATCTCAAGCTAGGACAGAATTCTACTATTAAATGGCAAAATACTACATTTTTAAAGTAAAATGTATCCAATATGTATTTTTCCATTTTAAAAATTTTCAACCTTTTGGTGTCTTTCTATTTGTAGAATAATTTCTTTTAAGTAGCATATAGCTAGTTTTGTTTTTTATCTTAAAAATTTGCTGTCAGTGTATGTATATATATATATATATATTGCATATTATGATTTCTAACATTTTTTTTGCTTTCTCTATGCCTCTCCTTTCATGTTCGTTAGTTTCTCTTTTGACTTTGAATATATTTATTGAATTTTTATATTCCCTTTCCACTCTACTGTTTTATAAGCTACACACCAGTTATTTTTTTTAAGTAACATCTAAATACATGCATATTTTACTACAAACCTGAAGTCAATGTCTAGGAACAATAAATTAATAGTAGTGGAATTGGGGGCGCCTGGGTGGCTCAGTGGGTTAAGCCTCTGCCTTCAGGTCATGGTCTCAGGGTCCTGGGATTGAGACCCGAATCAGGCTCTCTGCTCAGCAGGGAGCCTGCTTCCCCCTCTCTCTCTGCCTGCCTCTCTGCCTACTTGTGATCTGTCAAATAAATAAATAAAATCTTTTAAAAAATAGGAGTGGAATTGAAGTTAACATATAATATTAATTTCAATTCCATTACTCCATCATAGCATTTTATCTTTTCCAATATTTTGGTGCTATGTTCTACCTTCACAATTAGACATTGTTATTATGATTGCGTAAGCCAATTTGTTATTTTTTCTTACATCTGAGGACTTCGAGATTATTTTCTTTTACTGAAGTATTTCTTTCAGAAATTATTTATGTTAGAGTCACTTGAGTCAACACTGTCAGTTTTGTTTTAATAAAAATGGATTTACTCCCCTCTCTTCCTTCAACAATAATTTATTTGGATTCCCTTCAGAATTTTGAAATCATTATTTCACTGTCTTTCTCCACAAATGCTACTGAAAATTCACATATAAGTCTGTCATTTCTTCATAGACAGTCTGGTTTTTTATTCTGGGACTCTTTATGTTTTTTAAGTATGTATATATGTATATATGTATGCAAGTATGTATGTATTTATTTGGAGTGAGTTGGGGGAAGGACTGAGGGAGAGGGAGAGAGAGAGAATCTTCAGCAGACTCCCTGCTGAGTCTGGAGTCCCAGGGGAGGTTTGATCACAGGACTCCAAGGTCATGACATGAGATGAAATCAAGAATCTGATGCTCGACTAACTGAGCCACTTAGGTGCCTCTTTCTGAAAATCTTTAATATCTTTTTTGTTTTCTCTTTTTTGTGTTTTGCAGTTTTACTGGGCTTATTATTATTATTACTATTATTTATATTCTTAACATGCTTTGGGCTTCTTGATGCAGAGGGTTCTTCTTCTTCTTCTTCTTCTTACCTTTTCTGGATATTTTTAGTATTTATCTCATCAAATACTGTTTTTCATCCATTCTTCCTTGACTTTCAATCAGCTACTTGATAGTGCTTCTCAGTCTTTCCTCCATGTCCTTATCTTTATGTTTCAGATCTCTTAGTTTCTCTGGAATCCTGGTAAGTTCTCCAGATTCATTTTTCAGTTCACCAACTCTCTCTGAAGGATTGTCTAATCTGCTATTTAAAGTATCTCTTGAAGATTGTTCAGTCGGTTAAGCATCTGATTCTTGGTTTCAGCTCAGATCGTGATCTGAGGGTCCTGAGATCAATCCCCACATTGGCTCTGCACTGGGCATGGAGCCTGCTTAAGATTCTCTCTCCCTTCCTCTTTGCCCCTCCCCTGACTCCACTTACATGTGCTCTCCCCCCCCAAATATACATATATATATGTACATATATATAATGTCAGTTATAAATTTTTTATTCCTATAATTAATTTCCTTTAGCGTTATTTTCAAATATTCTATCATCCCTTATTCATGTTTTAAATTCCCAATTCAATTAAACTATTTAACACTTACAATTTGCACATTACTATTCTAATATATGAAGCTCTTGGAGATAAAATTATACTGCTTATTATTTTTACTGTCACTCATGGTGACTTCTTTCCTTCTGTTTTGAGATTTGGCATTTGGGAGGTCTTCCTTTGACCTTATGTCCTTGTGAGTTACAATTCAAGCATAGCCTCACTTCCAGTGAAAGCCCAGCTGCCTGGTTCCTTTTATTATTCACTTATGAAATAAGTACCTAAAAAAACCAAGTTTTATTTTTTTTCCCAAACAACAAATTATAAGCCTATAGTACTGCAAGAATATTTCTCCCATGAGCATGTTTTAAAAATTATAAATTTATTTTGCCACTGGGACAAATAGTTTGCCTCATTATTCACATATGGTATATTTGCTGTTTTCCTATCCCTGCAGAAGGCAGCTGCACAAAAATGTGATTATCACTGCTCTTTGCTACTGAGTATGAATGACACTAGCTCTGATTGCTTTTATGTTAGAAATGGACCAAACCTAAATTTCCACTTGTAGGTGTTTTCTTAAGCAAGAGTTTCCCCATACAGAGTTGCCTGTCTCACTCTCATACCTAAATGTTTTTGGGCTTTTCTGTCCTCATTCTCCAAGCCACCTCCATCTCTTGCTGGGACAGAGCAGGACCTTCAGAACTGATCTCCTGACCCACCTCTGATACTCCTCCAACCCATTCTTATTACAACAACTTCATATACTGAGGTAACAAGGCAGTTCTGAAGAAATTAAATTTGTATTTACGAGGTAACCATTAAAACCATGAAGAATCTGAAGGATTTAAAAGCTATTTGTTTAGCCATCCAGTGTTCTTCTAAAGGCACTGGGTATATCATCAGTCCTGGGAGGTTCAGTGGTGGTGATTGGAATGAGCCCGGAGTCAGGCTCTGTGCTCAGCTGGGAGTCTGCTTGAGGATTCTCTCTCTCTTGCCCTCTCTCCTTGCCTCTCCCCCCTGCTTGCACACTCATATAGTCTTTCTCTCTCTCTCCAATAAATAAATAAATCTTCTAAAAAATACAAAGAAGGCACTGGTACAGAAATAAAGGAAAAGCAAAATGGAGGGAATAAAACACAATGAGGTGGAAGGACAAGAGGGGTTCAGGTAGCAAGATGGAGGAGAGTGAAAAGATAAAAGGGGAACTGAGGGCTCTCTGCAGAAAACACTCTCGATTTTCTTCAGCTCTTCTTTTGGTTAGGCCACATAAACTGATATTAAGAATGGGGTGGACTTATTTCGCTAAGCATGATACGCTCTAGTTCCATCCATGTTGTCGCAAATGGCAAGATTTCATTTCTTTTGATGGCTGCATAGTATTCCATTGTGTATATATACCACATCTTCTTGATCCATTCATCTGTTGATGGACATCTAGGTTCTTTCCATAGTTTGGCTATTGTGGACATTGCTGCTATAAACATTCGAGTACACGTGCCCCTTTGGATCACTACGTTTGTATCTTTAGGGTAAATGCCCAATAGTGCAATTGCTGGGTCATAGGGCAGTTCTATTTTCAACATTTTGAGGAACCTCCATGCTGTTTTCCAGAGAGGTTGCACCAGCTTGCATTCCCACCAACAGTGTAGGAGGGTTCCCCTTTCTCCGCATCCTCGCCAGCATCTGTCATTTCCTGACTTGTTGATTTTAGCCATTCTGACTGGTGTGAGGTGATATCTCATTGTGGTTTTGATTTGTATTTCCCTGATGCCGAGTGATATGGAGCACTTTTTCATGTGTCTGTTGGCCATCTGGATGTCTTCTTTGCAGAAATGTCTGCTCATGTCCTCTGCCCATTTCTTGATTGGATTATTTGTTCTTTGGGTGTTGAGTTTGCTAAGTTCTTTATAGATTCTGGACACTAGTCCTTTATCTGATATGTCGTTTGCAAATATCTTCTCCCATTCTGTCAGTTGTCTTTTGATTTTGTGAACTGTTTCCTTTGCTGTGCAAAAGCTTTTGATCTTGATGAAATCCCAATAGTTCATTTTTTCCCTTGCTTCCCTTGCCTTTGGCGTTGTTCCTAGGAAGATGTTGCTGCGGCTGAGGTCAAAGAGGTTGCTGCCTGTGTTCTCCTCAAGGATTTTGATGGATTCCTTTCGCACATTGAGGTCCTTCATCCATTATGATCTCCCTGATATGAGGAAGTGGTGATGCAACATGGGGGCTTAAGTGGGTAGAAGAATAAATGAAAGAAGATGGGATTGGGAGGGAGACAAACCATAAGTGACTCTTAATCTCACAAAACAAACTGAGGGTTGCTGGGGGGAGGGGGTTTGGGAGAAGGGGGTGGTATTATGGACATTGGGGAGGGTATGTTTTTTGGTGAGTGCTGTGAAGTGTGTAAACCTGGTGATTCACAGACCTGTACCCCTGGGGATAAAAATATATGTTTATAAAAAATAAAAAATTATATTAAAAAAAATAAATAAATAAAAGAAAAGACCCCCCCCCAAAAAAAGAATGGGGTGGAAATCACAGGGTGAGAAGGTAGGAAAATGGAATGCCCCTCTTGCTCTTGAAAGGCTCAGAGGCAATAAATCTTATGTGATGTGACAATGTACCCCATGAGACCCAGCGTGGGCATGGGGTACATGGGGTTTGGGCAGGGTCCGGTGGTCATCCAGTAGCACCACAGACCTCCCAAGCCGTGCTGTTCACTTGAGTGTAAAGCTGTTTGTGAGAGGGCAGGACGGTATTTGAAATGGCTGAGTTGTCTGGGGCTGAACGGGTTTCTTCTCAGAAAATTTTGGAAGATAGGAGGTAAGAAAAAGAGGAAGAAATACACAAGTACTGCCTGATAGAAGAAACAGGACCAAGGACCTGACTGTATCTACCCTTTCTGAGTAAGACTCCATTTGCAGGACATGCGTGGCTGTTGGAATCTACTAGGCTCTGCAGATGTTGGGTATTCAGCCATTCCCTGCTGTCTAGACTATCAGTGGGCAGACCAGAGTCTTGGGAATAAGAACACAGATGTGGGGGAAAGAGAGGAGAAATAAGAAGACTTCATTCTTCAGTATCCAAGATACTCCTTACAACTATGAGTGGAGCACTGATGGCTTCCAGGGGACCTCAGTCCAGGGCAACACCTGTCTGTCAATCTAAACATTATTCCTACCATTACCTGAGGGTAAATCAAGAGAATCATTGACATATTTCCTGAAAAAAGGTTTGGGTGGGGATGGGGGAGGGGCAGAGTCTCATTTGCTAAGAAAGGGTCTCATCCTTACTCTTAAATAACTTCTTCTCCATCTCCTTCTTCTTCTCCTTCATCTTCTTCTTCATCTTCTTCCTCTTCTCCCCCTCCTCCTCCTTCTCTCCTTTTTTTTTTTATTTTTAAGATTTTACTTATTTGTCAGAGAAAGAGAGAGAGGGAGCACAAGCAAGGGGAGCAGGAGGCAGAGGGAGAAGCTGGTTCCTTGTCGAGCAGGAAGCGGAATGCGGGGCTCAATCCCAGGACCCTGGGATCATTACCTGAGCCGAAGGCAGACTCTTAACTGACTGAACCACCCGGCCATCACTCTCTTAAATGTCTAATGGACAGAAATCATGCCTCCTCTACATGAGCAGCACAGATTCAGGACCAGAGTACTGTTTGAGCTCCCAGTCCTGGCTCGGCACCTGCTAGTTGTGCTAACTTGGATAAGTTACTTAATGTCTCTGAACCACAGGTCCTCATGTGTGAAATATAAGGATTAATTCTGTTAGTAAATATAAGTGCTTGAAACAGTTCCCGGCCCATATAGAAACATCAGGAAATGTTGGCTATAATGACCATACCCTCGCTAGGTCAAAGCCAATCTGGCCCCAAAGCCTCACTCACTGAAGTCCTTAGGACATGCGATACAAACCGTGTTGGTGGCTGCCTCTTCCTCCTGTGGTGGTACAAAGGCTGAGCTTCTGCAGCCCATGTGGGGATAAGCACATGGTTATTGATTATTGATTACTGATCTACACTTATATTCATCATCACCCTCTGCCATACCATGCTATCGTCAAGCAGGTGAGGGCTCTTCAAGGTCACTGGGTGTACAGAGACGCCAGTCATAATGCAAGTTCATTATGTGGATCCTTAATGCAGCTCTCAAAAACATGATGCTGAGTGCCCAGCCTCCATGAACTTCAGACAACCAGCTGCTCCCTGAGAGCCTGGCCCCTGCAGGGAGAGTGCTATTTGCTCCCTTACAACTCAGAACCTATTATTTTCCAGTGACCAGGATACCTCTAACAAGTCCTCCCTTTCTCTAATAGAACAAATTAGATCTCTTTCCCCTTTGAGAACATCCCTCTGATCCTTTTAATGGATGTAGAACTAAAACAAGAACAGTCTGTTAACTTCCCTGTGGGTTTGTGGAAAGCACAGACCTCAGTGACACAAAGGTAATCCTCTTGAGATATTTTTCTGGGTATATCATCAGTCCATGGGGAGGGGGGGAGATACTACTTGTCAATCTCAACATCACTTAAAGAGGGTAAACTAAATATTATGTTATCCCTGATGACGTCTTTAAAAAGTAAGCAGAAACACTGCTGAAGCATTATTGCCAAAAGAAAGCTTGGGTGTTTGAGGATGGGTGGGAAGGGGATCCAAAGATGATGGCAATTCACCTGTTGCTTTTTTTTTTTTTTAAGATTTTGTTTATTTATTTGACAAATAGAGAGATCACAAGGAGGCAGAGAAGCAGGCAGAGAGGGAGGAAGCAGGCTCCCCGCTGAGCAGAGAGCTGGATGTGGGGCTCAATCCAGGACCCTGAGATCATGACCTGAGCTGAAGCAGGGGCTTTAACCCACTGCGCCACCCAGGCACCCCTCACCCATTGCTCTTTTTTTTTTTTTTAAGATTTTATTTATTTATTTGACAGAGAGAAATTACAAGTACACTGAGAGGCAGGCAGAGAGAGAGAGAAGGAAGCAGGCTCCCTGCTGAGCAGAGAGCCCGATGCGGGACTCGATCCCAGGACCCTGAGATCATGACCTGAGCCGAAGGCAGCGGCTTAACCCACTGAGCCACCCAGGCGCCCCTCACCCATTGCTCTTACAGAATGCAGGATCTCGCTGTGACCAAGCTTGAAACACAGCAGGCTTGACTTAGTATAATGGGTTGCAAATACGGAGCAATTCAGCCTGCCTACCATGAGCCACGTTGCTTTTATAAAATCCTATATGTATTCATCCTCTGTTCTGCTCTGTTCTCCAAACTGACACTTTTGATCAGATTCGTGGGCTATAAGAGAGCCTCATACTTGAGCGGTTTCTTCCGTTCTTGGTATTCATCCCCAAATTCTCTATTAATAGGAACTAAGGCTCAGAAAACAAAGCCCTGGAAAGGAACAGACAGACGTCTGTATTTTAACAGGAGAATCAATTAGCTTCTGCCCAGGGAGTTATTTGAAAACCCAGGTGAGGAAGCAGCTGTCAAAGCTAGGACAACCACAGTATCCCTGAAGAATTTTATTTGCATCTGAATGCAATCTCCATCCATAGAAGGGCTGCCTGACTTGCTTCCAGGCTAACGTCAATGTTTTGGTGGGAAAGACCACTTTGACGTAGGGGTAGAAACACACACAGCTTCTTGTATCTGCTTTCCTGACACCTGCCTAGGAATCACAGAGAGAATTCTCAAAAAGGAGGTGTCTGAGCCAAAAATTTCCTAGGCCTATGGTAAAGTGGCCTTTCCTCTCTGCGCCAGATGTGGGGAAGAAGGTACAAGGACTTTTAAGAAGATTTAGTTTGGATAGAACTGGATTGATTTCAAGGGGCTTGGTTTTTGCATAAGAAAGTCCCCAATCAGACTGAAAACATAATCACTGCTTGAGTCGTAAATTTTCCTTCTAGTTACCAGATTCTGCTCACTAGTCTCCAAAGTATACTACATATTTGCTTTGTTTCCAGAACTAAAGCATCAGTCTTTCCTAAAATGCATTGCCAACTTATAGCCATTTTCAAACTACTCAAGCCAATCAACAGTATCTCTCCAGAGGTAGTGTTGAGAATAGTTTGCAGACATAGCTTTGCACCAGAAAAAAAGTTGAGTTTGGAAAGAGTTCTCTACTGACCTTGCACACATTATTTGTTGCCCATGGCTTCACAAGTATGTATCACAAGTGTGTCCTAAGAGCTAAGTACTACAGATGAATAGAAAGTGTTTGGTACAGAACCTGGTGCATAACAAAGGGTTAATAAGATAGTCAATGTCTCTGTGTTGTCCCTTAATTCTAGTAAGTATATTACCTTTGGAGTTGCTAGAACTCATTCCCCATTCAGGGAAAAAACGTTTCATGAAACCTCTATTTATTTATGTGCTCTGTAGTCAGCCACATGGCTAGAATTTGGATCACAAAACCCTTTGAACATATAATTAAAGCCATGGATTCTCTTCTTCCAGAAGAAAAGTTACACATTTTAAAAAGAGTACCAGGGTACACCGATGTTCTTAGTAGCATTAGTCACAATAGCCAAAAAGAAGAAATAAGCCAAATGTTCATTGACAGATGAATGGATAAACAAAATGTTGCATGTACAGGCAATGGAATAAAAATTCATTTCTTCAAAAGGAACGAAATTCTGACACATACTACAACATAAACGAACCCTGAAACCATTATGCTGTGAAATAAGCCAGACACCAACGAAATCACATTCTATACCATTTACTTGAAGTACCTAGAGCAGGCGAATTCACAGACATGAAAGTGCAATGGTGGGTGCCAAGAATGGGGGGAGGGGCTTGGATTTATTGTTTAATGGGTACAGGGTTTCAGTTTGTGATGAGGAAAATATTCTGTGGATGGATGGTGGTGATGTACTTCATGCCACTGAACTGTATGGTTAAAAATGGTTAAAATGGCATTTTTTTTTAAGATTTTGTTTATTTATTTGACAAATAGATCACAAGGAGGCAGAGAAGCAGGCAGAGAGGGAGGAAGCAGGCTCCCCGCTGAGCAGAGATGTGGGGCTCAATCCCAGGACCCTGAGATCATGACCTGAGCTGAAGCAGGGGCTTTAACCCACTGAGCCACCCAGGCGCCCCTCACCCATTGCTCTTAAAGAATGCAGGATCTCGCTGTGACCAAGCTTGAAACACAGCAGGCTTGACTTAGTATAATGGGTTGCAAATACGGAGCAATTCAGCCTGAAACACAGCAGGCTTGACTTAGTATGTTATGTGCATTTTCCCACAATTAAAAAAAAAAAAATAATAATACCAGGAAACCCTGGTTCATTGAGTCCAGAGGAAGACTTCATTTTTTAAAAATTTAAATTCAAGTTAGTAACACATAGTGTATTATATTAGTTTCACAGGTAGAATTTAGTGATTCATTAGTTAGATACAATATATCCAGTGCTCGTTACTTCAAGTGCCCTCCTTAATGCTGATCACCCAACTACCCCATCCCCCAACCCCCTTCCCTCCACCAACCCTCAGTTTGTTCCCTAGAGTTAGAGTCTCTCATGGTTTGCCTCCCTCTCTGTTTTTATCTCATTTAATTTTTCCTTTCTTTGATCTATGTTCATCTGTAGACTTAAATATTTTTTAAGAAGTTTTACTCTGCTACATAATTTACATACCATCCAATTCACCCATTTTAAGAAAGCCATCAGCTGTTTTACCAAATTTAAACATTTGTACAACCATCCCTATGATCCAATTTTAGAATATTTCTATCACCTCAAAGTGTTACCTTGTATACATGTGCAGTTAATTACTTGTTCCCAACCTGGCTCAGACAAACACTTGTAAGCTTTCTGCCTGGCTAACTTTCCCTTTTCCACAAGTTTCATAAAAACAAAATGACAGAACATGTAGTAATTGTGTCTGCTTTCTTTCCTTAAGGATGGCAATTTTCAGATTCCTCCCCATTGCTGCATGGGTCAGGATCACACTTCATTTTGCTGCCGAGTGGTATTCTACTATGTGGTTGTTCCCCAGAGTGCTTATCCACTCACCACTTGACAGATACTGGGATTATTTCCGGGCTTTGGCTACTGTGAGTAATGCTGTTGTGAACATTCGCGGATGAGTCTACATAAATAACATGATTTTATTTCTATTTATAGATAATTAGCGCATAATTGCGAGATTATAAATTAAGTATCTTTGTTTAACTGTTTGAAACCACTACCAAATTGTTTTCCAAATTATCTGTACCATTTTGCATGTCTACCAGCAGTGTATGCAAGTCGTTCTTGTTGTTTTGTTTTGTTTTTTAAGATTTTATTTATTTATTTGAGAGAGAGAGAGAGAATGCACAAGTGGTAGGAGAGGCAGAAAGAGAGGCACAAACAGACTCCCCACTGAGCCTCATGACCAGAGCCGAAGGCAGGTATTTAAGAGAATGAGCCACCCAGGCACCCCTAATTTTTGTTTTTGAGGTTGTTTTGTTGTGTTGTTTTCATTTTGAAGCTCCATTGGCATCTGATGAATATGTATGTGTATGTGGGCAGAAAGAATAGATCAAAACCAGTCGATTGGGCATTTCATTGTTAAAATTTTGTGGTATACATGTAACCCCTGGTAAAGAAATTCTTACTGCTCTCACTGTCTTTAAAACAATATAATAGACAAATTTTGTATTCAATGCTACAAGCTTTTTCTTACCTTACCATTTCAACTTCTCTCGTCTCCCAGATCCCAGGGGTCTGTACGTGTGTCTTACACCTATTTGTGAGGAAGTGTTTCATAGCTAATATGCTGCTTTTTGGTGATTATCTCAACCTCCAGGCAGAATTGCAGACAGGGGAACAGCAGGAGTTCCTGAGTTAATCTGTCTGGCTTTGGATCCTGGTTCCACTACTCACTATCTTTGTGTCTTAGAGGATATGTTATTGAACATCTCTGGGTGATACATTTTTTTTATCTTCAGGTGGAGAGAACAATAGTATTACTTCACAGAGTTGTCCTAAGAATGTCAAATACTTAGAACGGCATGTCATATATTACATATACATTTATTAAAAGAAGAATGTATGAGCAGGAATAAGGTTTAAGCCAAAGGAATCATTGGTAAAGTTCCAGGAAGTGGCTCGGAAGGTTTAAATCCATTCACCTCCTATGTGTGAATGCCTATAGGGAACATGAAAATGACTAAAACATTGCACTAGAATCAAAAACCCAACTTGCATGTATGTGGGTAATGTGGAGGGTAGAAAGAAAATTAAACACACAAATATGATGCAGATCCTAGCGGAAGATTTCCTTGGTTCTCTAATTTCCTTGTGTCCTCATTCTATAGACACTGTTAACACCAGTGCTTGATGCCTCTCTGTTTCTGGTGCCCCAGGACACACACATGTGCATGCACACATATACGCACAATATGGGATTTAAAAATCTAGCACCTGGGGCACCTGGGTGGCTCAGTGCCTTGAGCTTCTGGCTTTGGCTCAGGTCATGATCTCAGGGTCCTGGGATCGAGTCCCATATCGGGCATTCTGCTTGGTGGGGAGCCTACTTCCTCCCCTCTCTGCCTGCCTTGTGATCTCTTTCTGTTTGTCAAATAAATGAATAAAATCTTAAAAAAAAAAAAATCTAGCACCTTTACATTGGGATGACTCACTTAGAGTATATTCAACAGACAAAGAGAAATGTTTCCATGATGCACATTTAAAAACAAGAACATTAAATAGACCAGGGTAACCCTTGGCTTATTCTGTAAAATGAGCCTCAGGATTATATAGAATGATCGGGCAAAGACATGGATGGACATTCCTCTCCCCACCCCATCCTGAGGGGGTCACTGCAGTCACGGTAGGCAAGAATCCAGACAGCTGAGAAAACCCCCATGCGTGATGGACCAATCAATTCTTCGTTGCCATGCTCCCAGTTCACAGCACAGAAATTCAGAGGTTTTAGAAATCAAAGACTCCAACTGTCTTCCTTTACTTGGGAGGTGAAACGACAATTTTGAAAAGACTGATATCCGCGTAAGTAGGACCAAACTCCTGAAAAGTACTCTTCGCATTCAACTGTGCTTGCTCAGCCAATCTGAGCTCCTTTCTACCAGAAGGAATGGGAATGCGGAAGGAAGGAAGCAGCTGCTGTTCCCTTAAATGCCACAGGGACTTTCATATATCAGCCTATGAGCTGATATCAGTTCATGAGCCTCTCACTAGCAGTAAAGTTCCTACTTGGATTTAGGTACAAGCTCTCCTCCCCACAGGAGCCCAAAGCCAGTACTTCATCCCAATAGGACTGTTGCCCCCTGTTCAAGCACACATTGGACAATGAGGCCTGTCTTCACTTCTGACCTCCCTTTTTTAAGAGAATCTTTACCGTCATCATCCCGTCCTCTAGCACCCAATCCCCAGTGTCCAAGGCTCCTAGCATGAGAAGACATTTATGACTAGGTCAACAGCAGTAAATATATTAGCTTCTGTCGGGCCCAGCCTTATACCAGTTCTTCTAGGCTCTATACCTGAGTGTTTCTCAGTTAATAGCTTTCATGGGAAGCCATGTGTGACTGAGTGACAGGGAGAGTCAAAAGACTCAAGGCTTGACTTGAATCTTTGCTCCAAATTACACGTTACATAGAGATAATCAAAACTCAAGGATACATGGGCTGAAAACACAAATGTACTACCCAAACATTCCCTGAAGCAGAATCGCTGACTGTATAAATGCCAAGGAATTGTGAATTTTGGTGACTTTACAACTGTACTCCAGATTATCATTTTTTGACATTATTATCAATTTGGGAGTACAAATCTTTGTAGTTCAAATTTGGGTCCGTTAAACCACACAGAAGAAATAAGTACAGAAGAACCCATATAGTTACCATTTATGAAGCACTTAGAATGTGCCAGACACCTTTCGTGTAAATCCTTTACACAGAGTATCTCATATATCCTTTGCAAATGCCCAAGATATAGACTGTAGAGTTATGTCATTTGTACAGATGAGGAATCTGAAGTTAAGTATTAAGAAGTAGAGCGAGCTCTGATGCCAGGACACCTGGTTCCTGAGCCTGTGCCCTTAACCATGCAGCCCCTCATTGATGCCCAGGGTATAACTTGGGAGCTACAGAGGATGCCTGACTTTCTACAACCAGCTCTTCTGTTTCCTGCTTCCTCTCTCTATCCTTCTTCTTGCTAGTTTAGTTCTGACATACGTCTACTCTCATTTTTTCTGACTTGTGCCTTATCACTACTATGATATCAATAGATACAGTTAAATGTTGGGCTTCTAGGCCAACAGATCCTAAACGGAGTGTAATTTTTAGTTTTCCTTACAACTAATCATATTGTGAGATATATTTCTGTCCCCCCCTTCATATATTTCTTCCTTTGTTTCCTTCCTCTCTCCTTTCCTTTATCCCTCCTTTCCACAGTCTTTCCTTCACTGGAGTATTAAGTCACACTATTATTTAATGAATATTATTAGTTAATAGTAACTAGTTATTAATATTAACTAATATTAATTAATTAATTAGTTAATATTAACTTGTTATTAATATTAACTAATATCATTCATTAAATAATAGTGTTGATTACACTATAGGCACAACTTTGTGGTTTTCAGTGGTTCTCATGAAGGGTTAATTCTTCCATGTCCTGCCCTCCTGGAAAGAACATTTGGAAATATCTGGACATTTTCAGTTGTCACTAATAGGAAGGTCAGGGAGAGTATTCTACTAGTATGTACTGGATAGGGGCCTTGGAGGCTGCTAAATATTCTACAATGAGCAGAATATCCCACCAAACCAAAGAATTACTGATCCAAAATGTCAATATCATCGTCATTGAGGAAAGTTTAAATAGATATAGAATAATCCGAGGTGTCATAAACAGTTCATTGTGCAGTTCATGTAGTAGAGAGGGCATAAAGAACAAAAAATGACAGTAGTACATACAGTTAAGTACTTCATTTAAAATATGTACAAGTTAGGGAGGTAGCACAAGGGAAAAACATAGGAAGTGTGTGTGTGTGTGTGTGTGTGTGTGTGTGTGTGTGTGTGTGTGTGGCTATAAAGATTGTCCAAGAAGGCTTCATGTGGGATGCAAGTGCAGAACTACTTCCTCAAAGTTTAATGGGGTGGCCGAATAACTCTACGGACATTGGGGAATAACTCTAGGAAACGATGGTGAGAAAGCACGGTCTTTGGGGGGAAACTCTCCATAATTTGGGCTGCTGTAGAACGGATTACGAAGACTTTAGGTTTAGTATTAGGAGTTTGCCCCTGAACATTACAGACAGTGGAGTGTCATCACAGGGTTCAACTTAGCAATACGGCAGACTCCGAGATGCTTCCAGGAACGGTGCAGTCCACCACGTGGACTGGCATGTGGGAAGAAGGGGCAGACTGCAGTACTAACAAGAAAACCCTGAGTCGAGTCTGGGAAGCAATACCTGGGACAGGAACCAGGGCAGCAATATTTGGGAAGGAGAAATAGAGTGAAACTATGGGAAATTTACTAGACAGATTCAGCAGCAGCTAACTGGTAACTATGGAGGTAAAATATCGGAAGTCCCTCGGTTCTGGCTTGGGCAATTGAGCAGAAACTGTAAGATGCAATATAAAGGAGCTGGGGTTTTTTTGGTGTGGTGGGAAGACATCACTGAGTTTTTTCAAATACGTGTGCTGAGTTTGTGAAGACCATAAGTTGTCGTTGCAAGAATGAAGACATTCGTGAAGCTACTGGACAAATCTAGACCTCAAGGGGAGGCATGAGTTGCATAGGTCGGTGGAGAATAGGGGAAGATGAAACAGGGGCTTTGGGGTGAGTTCCTGAAGGGGAAAGTCAGTAACTTCTATACAATGTGAAAGGAAGGAGGGCAAAGCGAGCTCAAGCCTCAGTGACATTGATGGCAGTGGCCGCCCATCTGATTGGAAAGCGGCAATAGCAGGGGTTTTCAGGAAGTCAAAGGGACTTTAGTCAGTCTGGGAGGTAGAATTAAGTTTCTGATCATGAGTGAAGACTCAAGTGGCAAGTAGACCTATGACTCAGGCCCAGACAAGCAGGTTAGTTTAAGTTAGGACCCTGGGCTCCGCAGGAAATGAGAGATGGATGATAAACCAAGATAGAAGTGGAGGCTGGGTCAAAAAGTTAGGGGTTGATTGTGTACAGAGATAATGGACCTTCAGCCATAAAGCTACCCATAGAACCTCCAAGTGGTAGATTGCAGAATGTTCCCTTCTCCGTCAATTATTGGCTCAGATACCGAGTATCTCTAAGTGGTTGGGGTTGGATAAATCTCTAAGTGGAGGGCATTGGGGCAAACAGTTAAGTGAGTCTGGGAAGGCAGAATGGAAGGTGTCATCCAGCCAAACCACATAATAGGAGGTTAAACCTGTCTCAGAATTGCTCTTTTCAGAAGGTGCCCCATACCACCACTCATGCTTATTATTTAGACTTTGTAATTTAGTAGCATTAGTACCTTTGTGTATTTTGATCTACCTTGTAAAACTGCCAAATTCCTAATGTGAGCCCGCTTCTTTTTTTTTTTTTTTTAAGATTTTATTTATTTGACAGACAGAGATCACAAGGAGGCAGAGAGGCAGGCAGAGAGAGGAGGGGAAGCAGGCTCCCACTGAGCAGAGAGCCTGATGCGGGGCTCGATCCCAGGACCCTGAGATCGTGACCTGAGCTGAAGGCAGAGGCTTTAACCCACTGAGCCACCCAGGCACCCCGTGAGCCAGCTTCTCAGATGAATCTATCACTGATAATCCTGGGAGGATTCAACCCTCCTTTATGGGGGCTGCAAATATAATTGTTTTCTTTATTTTAAAATATGTTTTCTTGAATGATTTTGTATGGCGTGCTATATTTTTCTTGCTATTCCTAATACTTTGGGTATAGGAAAAAAAAATCAATGTATCTTAGTTAGTTAAAAAATAAAAATAATGATTATCTCTTTATCTCTGTTTTGACTTGTCTTTGTCATTGAGTTTATTTGTTAATCACGAATCTGTTGCTTTTTCTTACATATCACCCTTTAAATTTCAAATTCTGTTAGTCATAGACACATACACACATACACACAGTTTTGTTTGCTTAACTATGAAACACATTCCATCTTTATGACGTTGGCAAGTTCATGTTTTAACAAGCTGCCTCCTAACCATCATCCTAATCTTACTTGATTGGGTGCATTTGCGGATGGAAAAATATTTAAGCTGCAATTCTCAAATTATATTTGGCAGAGGATAACATGTTTCCTCTCTCTCCGCACCAAACTATACAAAAATATATGATCAAATTTTTCAAATAATGTGTTTAAAGAATAACATAGAAGCAGTCTCGGCTTGAGCCTGAGCTACACCCACCACTGGACCTCCGATATGCCTGGGTTTGACTGGCAAGCTGGTGGGGCGAGTAACACGCTGGGATCTAGTTGGATGGGTTAAGTTGCACGAGCCTACCTCAAGGGCAGGGGTGAAATATCCAGAGGACAGTCTGAAGTCCCTGGACAGATGTTAGTGGCTGATATTTGAGTCCTATAGAAGGCAAGATGCAGCTAGAAGATAATTGAGCTATGGGAACCATGTCATAATCTCTTGGAAGGTTCTAGAGCACAACCAGTTCTGTATTATACTGAGGAAGGATAGGACAGGAGCTTCTACCCACCTTTATGCAAAATCCTGCATAGCTTTGACGTACTGAGAGCTCTACCCTGGCTTTGAGAGTGTGTGCAGATTTTCTGACATGGATATAGCTACTCCATAGCGGGCACTGCTAGAGAGGAACATGTGTAGCATGGTAACTGGGTTTAATCAGGAAGGCAACACGCAAGAAGGCCCTGAAATAAGAGAGGAAGTATCTCCTTGATGCCACGTGGCTATTGTAACTGAGGGACTATTTTCTTTTTTTTTTTTTTTTAAAGATTTTATTTACTTATTTGACACAGAGAGAGAGATCCCAAGTAGGCAGAGAGGCAGGCAGAGAGAAAGGGGGAAGCAAGCTCCCCGCTGAGCAGAGAGCCCAATGAGGGGCTCGATCCCAGGACCCTGGGATCATGACCTGAGCCGAAGGCAGAGGCTTCAACCCACTGAGCCACCCAGGCTGAGGAACTATTTTCAAACAGAAAATAACCCTCGAAGGAACAACCAGATGTGATGTTGAAGATTTTCAGAGTTTTTGTAGGAGCAGTTTGGAGATAGCATTTGTGAAGCTATTGATATTGATGCTGTACTAATTGTAATCACAGCTGGAAAACCTGTGAAGGGCTCCCAGGTGGCTCAGGCAGCTAAGCATCTGCCTTTGGCTCAGGTCATGATCCCAGGGTCCAGGGATGGAGTCTGATAGCAGGCTTCCTGCTCAACAGGGAATCTGCTTCTCCCTCTGCCCCTCCACTCCTGCTTGTGTTCCCAATCTATCTCTCAAATATAAATAAATAAAATCTTTAAAAAAAGAAAACTGGTAGAAATGTATATTAAAATATTTGATACTGATTAAATTATTAAATTATTTGATATAATTATTTAATGTATATTAAATTATTTGATATAAATTGATTTGATAGAGATATATATAAATTATTTGATATAAAATTATTTAAATTTCTACTATATTGGGGCATCTGGGTGGCTCAGTGGGTTAAGCCTCTGCCTTCGGCTTAGGTCATGATCTCAGGATCTTGGGATCAAGCCCCGCATCAGGCTCTCTGCTCAGCAGGGAGCCCGCTTCCCCTCTCTCTCTCTACCTGCCTCTCTGCCTACCTGTGATCTCTGTTTGTCAAATAAATAAAGAAAATCTTTAAAAAATCAATTTTTAATATATCAATAGATAGATAAGTATAGGTTAGTTTTCTCCAACATCTTTTTTGTTTACTTACATTTTATTTTTTGAAAAATAATATTTTTCCTTCCCTAGATGTTTTAAAATTGGCATTTGAAATTATCCATTTATTTAATAAGATATTTTTAGAATCTGTGAGATAAAATGGGTAATTTATAGGATTCCAGATCAGGCAGAAATGGATTTGAATTCCAATTTTCTACTTACTAGTTGGGGTGGCCATATACAAGTTTCTTAAACTATCTGTGCCTCATTTTTTTCCTGAGTAACATGAGAATAACACAGACACACACATGTTTATCAAGTTGTTGCATAAACATACTTAAAATACCCCTCCCAATGTCTGACATCTATTAAGTACTCATTAATGTTACCTTTAATAACTGCAACCCAGTTGCCTCAACACTATCAGTTATCATGTGCATGACATGCTATGCTCTGTGAGTAAAACAGAAGAAAAATGTCCCATAGGAGGCTGTTGAAAAGCTCTAGTCCTTTTTTTTTTTTTTTTGGTCTGGGTAATTTATTTTTCCCCAGAAGTGTCATGTAGTCTTTGAAAGATGCTTTCATGTTAGTCTCCCTTCTGCAGCTTTTGTGTATTAAGAGTAGTGAGTCCCCTTTGCTAGCATCCTTTGTTCAGTGAAGTAGTAAATACAAAGCACTGTTCTTTTATTTCACATGGTTTTATCCCCTCACCATTTTTCTGTGATTCCACTGGGGAAAATGCTGATAGGGCCAGAGAAAAGAAAAGCCTAGAAAAATGACTGGACTGTGCTTTCTCCTGTTAAAATTGTCAACCTTTTCCTGTGGTAGACATTTTCTCCTCATTTCCCAGCGTTGAACTGTTCTCACCTGGGAGATATTGAGGACCAGACATCATTTAGGTTTTAGAGAAGAGATAAGCATGGATTAATTTTTAATTACAATCATAAAGGATATGGCTAAAGGATCAAAAGGAAACAGTAAAGAGATAAAAAGCTTCACATCCAGCAGGATGGCTACAATCACAAAGACAGATTAAAAAAAAAATGTACTCATGAGGATATAGAGCAATTAGAATATTCCTACACTGCTGGTGAGAAAGTAAAATGGTGTCTTCCCTTTGGAAAATCAGGAAGCTCCTCAACAAGTTAAACAGAGAATGACCATATGACTCAGAAATCCCACTTCCAAACAGATACCTAATGCTCATAGCAGCATTATTTATAATACACAAAAAGTGGAAGCACCTCAAATGTCTGTCAACTACTGCATGGATAAATAGAATGTGTTGAAGGGAAGGAAAAAATTTTCCTGTGTCCAAGGTTCTTCTGTCTGGACTAAGAATTACATTTGTAAGAGACAGATTAACAGAAGAAAAAAAACCCCAAGTTTTATAATGTGCACACAGAGGACCAATAAAGAAATGGAGACCTAGACAGATAACCACGGCCAGCTATTTTCATACATTCTAAACAAAGAGAAAATTAATTTGTGAGAAAGTGACAGGATAAAGAAAACAGATGTTTGAGTGCTTTAATTAGTAAGGAATTCTAAGTGGAATTTGCGCTGAGGTAGTAGATCAGCAAAATGTAATGAGGTTTGTTTCTGTAGCTTTCTTAGCTTTAAAGTTCCCATCTTGAGTAATAAGGATACCTTTTTACTGCTTGGTATGAGGAGGGGGCCTTTCATATAGGAGATTTATTACCTGCTTCCAGGGGAACAGAGGAGGGTTTGAAGTTCCTTGCGCTCGTTGTTTCCAAAGTAGTTTCAATCAAAATCATTAATATGCCATGTGCTACATTTTGGGTGGCCCAGCCTTGGCCCCTACATTGGAATATCCATACAATGGAACACTATTCAGCAATAAAAAGAAATTATGTATTGATACACACTACACCATGAATAAACATTAAAACACCATGCTAAATTAAAGGAAGCTAGTCAAAAGGAGCACATGTCATATGCAATAATTTAAATGAAATGTCCAGAATAGGCAAGTCGATAGAGAGGGAAAATAGGTTGGTGGTTGCCTCGGTTGAGCTGGAGGGAATTGGGGAGAAAATGGGGAGTGATGGCTAATGGTATGAGTTTTCCTTTTGGTGTGGTATGAATTCTAAAATTCATTGTGGTGATGATTGCACAAATCTGTGAATATATTAAAACCACTGAATTATACAATTTACATGAGTGAATTGCATGACATATAAGTTATGTCTCAATAAAGCTGTGATTAAAAATAGATTAGGGACACCTGGGTAGCCCAGTTGCTTAAGTGTCCAACTCTAGATCTCAGCTCAGGTCTTGATCTCAGGGTTGTGAGTTCAAGCCCCGCCCAGCACAGAACGTACTTAAAAATTAAATAAATAAATAAATAGCTAAATAAAGTAATAGAATAATAGATCGATACAATGTAGGTAGGTCACCCACATCTGCACTCCACCCAACCTATAGAGTAGACTTTAAAAAATAACCATTAGATATCCAAACTTTGCCTGTAGAAGACAGGGCCATCTGTATTATAAATACTAGCTTGGAAGATTCCTTTCAAAATTGAAAATAGGATGAAAAAGAAACTACCATTTCAAACTACATTTTTCAAAAGCACTCTGCTCTTTCAAGGAAGTCTCTCATCAAATATTCTGTGATCCTATGATTTGTTGAAGTATTTTTTATTTCTAACACAATACCATATGAGGAGAGGGGAGCATGTTGTGAAATTAAGACCAAGAAAAGCAGCCAAGGAGGCTTGGAGGGAAAACACTGGATCTCTTTATCACACTACTTAAAGCCCTTTTAGATCTGGTAGAGGTGACAGAGTCACCCAGTGAAGTGAAGGATAACACAGTACAGAGGAATCATGTAAAATTGAAACAGGGCCTTTCCTCTAGAAGAATCTCCAACTTATAACTTCTGGCATTAGCTAATTTGTCTCCCTTGCTTCCCTGTGACAGGCAAGAGGTGAAGGGTAAGTTAACCAGGGTCACCAGTGATGCTCTTAGAGAATGAAGACTAGGGGCCGGCCATCTGAGTGTTGGGCGCTGTCACTTGAATGATCACTGACTATTGGAGCTCTGATCTGAGACCATGCAGGAGGTAGCAAAATGATGCAGCAGAAACAGGGTAACGTGTCGTCCAGTGTACCATCACAGAAGGCTTGCAATGGCTTTTTAGCTGGATGAGTCCATCCCTCTCTAAGAAGTTCATAGGGACCAAAAAATCAAATGAGAAAAGCTGTAGCTCTGAGTGAAAGATGGAGGAACGGAGCATTGACTTTGCATTATTTTTGTATTTACCTCTTGAAATGCTCCCTCATGCAGAACCAAATCTAGGCACTATTTAATGCATGTTATTTTGGTCTATGCTCACCAAACCTATGAAGCTTATCTTCATTTTCCTCTCAAATGAAGAGAGGTAAAATGATTTCCAAGGATGACACATAAAAAGGTGAGAAAGCCACTGGATTCCAGTCTCTATCTTCTGATTCATGTTCCCTTTTACTCTGGAACAGCTGTTTCTGAAAATAGCACTAAATATTTTCTAAATTACATTAAATATTTCTAATGTCTCATAAGATGTTTTACTCCAATTTATAATAATCACTCCCTTTCCTGAATTCCCAGGCTTTCATTATTTAAATAGCTTGTTATGTAAGTTGTATCAGAATGATTCTATTGAGAACGTAATTACCCCACAGAGGAGCTGAGGCCAGGATGCCTTTCTCTCTTTCAAAATATTATGGGTGCATAGTGATTCCTAATAGGTGCTCAATAATCATTTGTTGAATCAAGGGATTCTCCCAGAAATTCACTATTTTTTTATGTGTTTTTTTTTTTTTTGCATTTTGAGACATCTTCACTCATCAAACTCTATGTTTGGCATAATTTATACATTTTCTCATTTATATATAATTACCATCTGCATTTTATGGTTAAGGAAACTGAGGAACAAAGACATGGAGTTTATTTTCACAAGGCCACAGAGAGTGGGCCTTCATTAACCTGATCCCAGAGTCCTACCTCCTAATTATGACAGTATTTTGCTTCAAGACCACCCATCCATGTTGTAAAGGGACCTAAACTTGAACCCAAGAGCACTGGCTTTGGTTGCCAGAGTCATCATTAGAACCTCCACCAGGGGAAATCAACTAGTTGAGAAGCTGTGCCTTCCCTCCCAACGAGCTCCCTCCACCTGGACTAACATGGCAATTCCCCGGGGTCACTTTCTACGCTGGCACACACACAGTAAGTACAAAAGCTAGAACGCCAAACTCCAACATTCACGCCACAAATATTTCATCTAATCACCCCACTAAATCATCAGACTGAGTCCCCAGACTGCTCGCTCGCTCTCCATTCCCCTCTGCTCTCCCGAGGCTTTCATTTGAGCCTTTCCCTCCCAACTAAAACCAGATACGTAAAGATGACATTATATTTCTTCACAGCTAATAGCTAGACTATGAAATCATTCAGCAAGCAACTCCCCAGCCATGTGAATCAGTCGTAACAAATTTCCTTCATTTTTATAACCCTGAAGATGGAAAAGGGGCCAGGAGGTGCATAAAGGAGAGGGATATTGCCAGGTATTGTTAACTTTTTCCCTGGGCAGTTGAAGTGAGAGCAGTCCAGGTCAGATTAGAAGCAAGATCTCCTTGGAAAGGCTGGGACACTGCAGGACCCTGGTAGACCCATATTGTATTGATTATGATGCAGGAAGTGAAATCTGACATGGGTGACACTTAACACCCTCACCACATCCTGTCTCCTAGACGACGAGAATAAAGATATTGTATTTTCAGTGGCACTGACATTTTTATACCTCTTAACGAAAAGGGAAACAACTTTTTGGGACTGGTTGAAAGGATAAGGGAGCAGAGAATGCGTTCACGGCCTTCGGGAAGAAAGGGGATTTGAGTAGGAAGTTGTATAAGGAAGGAAACAGCAAATCCTATATTTGAGGTGAATAAAGAGAACTTATTTGCTTCAGCCTGGGCTGAGAACCTTTGGGGTGAGAAAAAAAAATGAAATAACAATTCAAAACAGGGAAATCCAGTATTGATTTCTTTATGACCTGAAATAGTTAAGATTTTTCAAGGTTTTCGTCTCAGTGTATTCAACAATTTCAAGAACTGAAAATAATCTTAAAATTGCGTTAACTGTTTAAAGCTGCTTGAGGATCCATGGAATTAAGGCATAACTGTGAGTGTCTAGATTAACAGCAACATCTTGACTTGATAAACAGGTGGCAATTTATCATAATACAGTGGACAGGTGTTGAACAGGTCCCTGGAAATCACCCTCCCTCCCCCCATACACATAGTTCTCGCCCCACCTCTCCGAGGCATCTTCTAGCCATTTGAAGGCAAGCAGAAAACTATTTCTAGCCATCTCGAGGAAAGAGCTAGCTTGATATCCCTCAGTAACCTGTTTAAACAAGTTAAACAGCAAGATAGTATATGTTTTGCTATTCCAAACCTAAATCTCTTGCTCTAATTTATGACCATTTCTTCATATTTCATATAGGGAGACAGTGAAAAAGAACCAGCCCAGTGTCCCCTTCAGACAGGTCCTGTAGTTGGCATCAGTGGATCATCTCTGTTCTATTCTCTCCAGAGGGATAGGTGGGCAGGCCCTTTTCTATAAAAGGCAATAAGAGCCCCTAAACCTGATGGAACTAGGTAAATCACTGCAACGGCCAGCCAGTGGGGGGCTACAGGAATTACCATCAGTGATGAGACCAACAGTGAAGTTGTAATAACATCTGACAGCTCAAGGACATTCAGTCACTTTTAGAGTATTTTCACACAAATCTCATTTAACCACCATTTGAATTTTTATTTTATTTTTTTAAAAAAGATATATTTATTTGAGAGAGAGTACGCACAGCAGTGGAAGTGTTAGGAGGTCGGCAGAGAGAGAATCTCAACCAGACTCCCCGCTGAGCACAGAACCTGATGGGGGGCTTGATCTCATGACTCTGGGGTCACTACCTGACCCCAAACCAAGAGTCGGAAGCTTAATCAACTGAGCCACTCACTTTTTTAAAATTTTAAATAAAATTTTTATTTTTATTTTAAAGTACATTTTTATTTTAAAATGGATTTTTAAGTACATTTAACTTAAGTACAACTCTTAACTCCACCATCACCAAAGCCCTTTAAAATGTCCAAAAGGTAAGTAGAAATTTCTTATAAACTTGAGACCCACTATGGATTTAATTCTTCTCTTCTCCACAGTCTGCTACTCTGATTTCGGTTCTTCTCTTTGCTTTTTTGAAATTCATGAGTCCTACTAATGTGATTCTTTTCCTTCTTTTCACTTTCATTTTTTAAGATCCCCAAATTCTCCTGGTAACTATTGTTTTTCTACTTTATGTCCCTTATGACCATTAAACCTGCCCGAAGTCTCCCTCAGAAAAGCAAACAAGCAACAAAAAAACCAATCTTTTGGTTAACCAGGTCACAAGACTCATATCATGATGGATACAAGTAGTCAAAAATACATACAATGGGTTCTGTTCTTCTTACATATCATTTTTAGGAAAGTATTCTCTCTCTTTTCTCTTCTTTTTGTGAGGTTACTCTCACCCCTACTGCACACCTACACACGTGTGTGTACCTGAATGTGTGAGCACATGCTTCTAAATTCATCTTACTGGGCTGTGCCCAGGCAGGTAGCATTGGTCCCCCACTGGCTGCTGAAAAATATTTGTATGCACCATTGAAGAAACTGACATCAGGAGTCTGCTCATTCTTATCTTGCTTTCTAGTTGAGACAACTGTTATATTGTAGAAAGTAAATATAACTTGGAAGTTAAGACAAAAAAGACTTAAGTCAAAAGATCTGCTCCTAACTGGGAGCTTGGGTAAGACCCCTAGTCCTCCCCGGGCATCTCTCTGCTCATCAGTGAAGTGTGATACTATTTTTTGTGCTTTCTCTTGATAAAAGAATGAGGTCATGAGATACATGCTTTGTAAACACTAAGGTCCCTGCATATTAAGATTATTAATGATGCTTTTCACAGCCCCGTATTTTGGTTTATAGTGATAACATATCACAGTGGACAAATACAGAGTCTGTAGGCAAAATGTCTGGGTTTGGGGGCGCCTGGGTTAAAGCCTCTGCCTTCAGCTCAGGTCATGATCTCAGGGTCCAGGGATCGAGCCCTGCATCAGTTTCTCTGCTCGGCGGGAGCCTGCACCCCCCACCCCTCTCTGCTTGCCTCTCTGCCTACTTGTGATCTCTGGCTGTCAAATAAATAAATAAAATCTTAAAAAAAAAATGTCTGGGTTTGTATCCAGGCTTTCATACTTAATAGTTGTGTGACCTTGGGCAAGTTATTAGCTCATTTTTCTATGCCTCCATTTCTCCATAATAGTAGCACCTACCTTAGATGCTTGTTGTGATTCTATTACTAGTTAATGCTTATGATGCAGTTGGAATAGTGCCTGACTAACAGCAAGTACTTTATCAAGTCATCTGCTGGGTTTTTATTATTATTGTTGTTTTTATTATTTTGTTTTCATGATGTTATCTTCTCTCCACTTCTTTGCACTGAGGATCTTTGTTGGCCCATTTTCAATAACCACATCTTCAGGACAACTGGAATTTCTTTCAACTTGCCCCTTGATGGTTTGCATTTTATTCTGTTGATTCATGCCTTCCGCTCTGGGATATTTTTCCTTACTTGCATTACTGGAGCATTTCTTCTATTACTGCGAACGTAATGTGATCTTCGGAAGACCTGACTGTGGTCAGCTTGCACATGATTTCTTTTGCTTCTTCACTTCCCCATTCTTCAGAATCTGACTGGAACATTCTAATAGGAAAGCTTTGGCAACAACATAAAAATAGCTCTGGGGGCAGTTTCACTCATCAGCTCATCTGATACTTTTTCCTTAACCTTTGCTCATAGAGTTCTACTGGTTTTAGAGCGACTTCTGTGACACCCATTTTTGCATTGACTTGGAAGGAAAGTATTTGTTTCACCCATCACATCTTTTTGAATAAGTTACTCCTGATTTCCTGCTTTGGGGATATTCCACATTTTCTCAGAAGTGAAGAAATAAAAAACTAACAACAACCCCTAAAACCCTTCTCTTGGCCCCTGGTGCCCTGGCTGCACTATCTAGCATTCTTGCCATACTGGCCATGATTTCTGGCACAGCTTCCTCATTGAAACTTACAGAGTTTAGGGGTGCCTGGGTGGCTCAGTCAGTTAAGTGTCTGCCTTCGGCTCAGGTCATGGTCCCAGGATCCTGGGATCTTCTTCCGCATTGGGCTCCCTGCTCAGCGCAGGGGAGTCTGCTTCTTTCTCTCTCCCTCTGGCCCTCCCTGCTACTCATTCTGTCTCTCTCTCAAATAAATAAAATCCTTAAAAAAAAAAAAGGAACTTATAAGGTTTATTGATCTCCCCTTTGATAGTATCATCTGCCTGTTTCTTTCTAAAACTGTGACTAATATCTCCTTTCCTCCCTTACACTAGATGTTTCCACCCTTTTCTCAGACCACCTCTCTTCTTCAGGAACCCCTCCTGGCTGCCTAACTTTGTAAGCTGCCCTGGCTGCAGCTCCATTATTTTATCCTTCCTGCTTTGATTAATAACCATATTCTGTCTGGTTGTGCCTTACCTTGATTTTCTTTCTTTCTTTTTTTTTTTTCTTCTCTTAAAGGCATTCTACACAAATGCTCTGTGGCATGCGTCCTTCAGCACTACCTTACCTCGGCTGTCCTGTTCTCCAAAGCCCATCGCCACCCACCACCCTCTTTCTTGCTCACTCCAGAGGGCTGGAGCTTTGATTTTTGCCTAAACTCTTCATCCCTCATCGCTTTGATCCTGTCTTTGCAAATCTCTTCCTTTTGGTCCTTGATTTTTGCTATTCCTGCTCAAATTGCCTCACTTTTTTTTCCTTGTTCAAGAATTCTGTTAAATGAGTCCAGAGCTGGAAATATCTATTTACGTCTTGAAAGCTGGTAGCTTTATACGTTCAAAAGCTCATTTGTCCCTTCTTCCCTTCCTTACTTCCTTTCTCTTTTCTTCCTCTTTCTTTCTTCCTTTCTTTCTTTTTTATTTTAAGATTTTATTTATTTATTTGACAGGGAGAGAGAGATCACAAGTAGGCAGAGAGGCAGGAGAGGGGAAGGGGGAAGCATGTTCCCTGCTGAGCAGAGAGCCCGATGCGGGGCTCCATCCTAGGACTCTGGGATCATGACCTGAGCCAAAGGCAGAGGCTTAACCCACTGAGCCACCCAGGAGCCCCCTTCCTCTCTCTTTCTTTCTTATTCTCTGAAATGTTTGGGTGATACAGGGCATTCCTCATTTCTCTTATAGTTTCAATCTGTTCTTGTTTTAACAGGAATTTGCTCATCCTCCATGTGCCACTGTCAATCAGTCTACATCTGAGAAATGTAATTTAGTCTATACCAAAGCGTGATTAAATAGGTGCCACTATCCTATTAACACTCCTCAAACACCACCACTCCAGCCATAAATCCAACCTATTGTATGTCTTCACTTTTCTGGGTCAGCACAGGTCACTGTAAGCCATTTTCATGAGAAGCTGATTCTCACCAAGTGCATTAGAAAGTCACTGTTGATACCGTCATTATCATGTGTAGGACTTATTATAAATATAACAATAATTATTATCAATGCTATTTTTCAGATAAAAGAACTATCTAATGAAGATTTAACAGTGACTCACACTGTTCTAGGCATTTTCTCACAGGAACGCTTTTTATATCTTTTGAGGCAGGTAAAACAGTAGCAGAACAATTTTATAGATGTTTTCAAAGATAGAGATTTTTAGATACAGAAACTAAGGGTTGGTAAGGAGTGACCGATTGAGCAACAGAACCAGAATTCAAATGCATGTCTCCGAATTTCCATTTGCCTGCATAAGTAACTTTTTACCTTAACTTTAAAAAAAAGAATCATGAAATATTTTAAGTACACTGTGTTATGGAGAAAACAATAAGCATAATCAATCAAATTTTAAAATTTTGCTGTATTTGTTTCAGAATCGTTATTAGTAGTAGTACTAGTATTTATAGCAGTACAACTAGTAATATTTTACCCAAGTTCAATATCACCAAAGCAATCAAAGACCTCCACAGACTCTACAATTCAATCCCATTATACTGAATCTGTTTAATTATCATTCTCAGCTAATACAGCCAATGTACAGTGTTGAGCTGGAGAAAATGTTCGTGTTTATTGAATGGCTTTGTGTTCTTGTTTGTTTTGTTTTATGTTACTAAGAATTTAGTTGCTTTTTTTTTTCTTTTAAAGATTTTATTTATTTATTTGACAGACTGAAATCACAAGTAGGCAGAGAAGCAGGCAAAGAGAAAGGTAGGGAAGCAGGCTCCCCGCTCAGCAGAGAGCCAGACGCGGGGCTCGATCCCAGGACTCTGAGATCATGACCTGAGCTGAAGGCAGAGGCCTCAACCCACTGAGCCACCCAGGCGCCCCTCGTGTTGCTTTAATTAATGTGTTATTTAATTTCTCCCGGTGGCATTCATAGATGGTGGACGTCAGGGTACCTGTGGATGTGAAGCATCTTTCTACTCAGTACAGAAGTGGATAGGAGAGGCTCCCAGGTTCCTGAAAGCTGGAGAGTAGTTTGCATTGTGCAGTGTTATTCAACTCTTTCTCTATTCAGTGTAGTAATGTTCTCATTTGTGAAGGATGGGATAAACCGTGCGACTCCTTTGTGTTCAGTCTGAGGAGCTCGGGATGATTTATAGAACCTGCTTTCAATGAATGAGATGTTCTTGTAAATTTGGCTTTTGTTTCTCTGACTTATGAGTGAAATGCAAAACGGAATGAATGGAGAAGCTGATAGCATATTCCCAACTCCGGAACTGGATTTTAGGGGAGATAAAATATGTAGTGCATATTATTAGAATAGCGGGGAAAAGAACAAACTGGGACTATCCCTAGAGGGACTAGTAACCTGATGATTGTGCTTCTAGAACCCATGGGCCTGAGCCTTTGTGATTAAGAAAACTGATGGAGAACTTACCCAGTTAGGGATGCCTTAATTTATGAGGGATATTGAAAATGTTAATAAAAGGAAGAAATGTTTGCAAAGCTGATATTATAACAAAGAGTCAACAAATGGTATCTTGGTTATCATGAAGCTTAACAATTACTATTTGCTCACTTGAATCAGGAACAGTGAGGACTGCTTTAAATACATGTCCTCATATCATCTTCATAATTACCCTATGGAGTATTCTTTCACGAAATGAAGTTTCATTTTATAAATAAAGAAACTGAAGCTAGAAGGTTTCAGCAATTTATAAAAAGTCTCCCAGTCATTAAGTGAATAGAAAAACTCTATCTACATCTGGTGAGGGTCTCAGCCACAACACCAGGGGTTGCCCTTTCTTCCTGTAGAGCCTGTCAAACCCTCATATTTAATATTTTTCATCTATTAAAGTTGTCAAGCAAAGTAGGAAAAAATTAAATCAGAAAATGAAAGACTTATCTGTTCCTCTCTGTATTTCCACAGCAAACACTGCATATTAGCCATCCCGTCCCGCTTATATTGGATTTTGAATCATTGACCTTTTGTGTTGCATTATCACATCACCATTATTTTAATCTTGTACAGCACCAAGTGTGTAGAGCCCCGAGTCCTAGCAAATGGACGTTCAAGATAAAACATGTTTTTCTGGACCTGATCCCCAAGATTCATGGCACTTCTAATCCCTTGTTATTTATTGCACAATACACCCCTTCCCCAAGGAGTTATGTTAATTTTTGCTTTTGTTTTTCAAATACAATCTAACAGTGACTACAAAATGAATTCTGTTTCAGGAATGTCATTGTGTTCTTAGGATATCAAAGACAACAAATGGAGTTAGATTTTCTGCTAGCACAGTGCCTGGTACATAGTAAATCACCAATAAATGTCCTTTAATATCGCCGTTGGCTTTTGTTAAAAACAGGACGAACACATACACAGCCACAATGCGAGGAGGAGATCTATGGAACCTGAAATGCATACTGACAACCTTCCATAGACCTCTGAACTAGCTATCCTGGCACAAAAAACACACATGAAAAACATGAGCTAGCTTGAGTACATGGTAAATTTTTTTCTTAGGCTAAAAGACTTGTTTAATGTTTGAAACATGGAATTTCTAATAGAAATTACATTAACCAGGCTCTTATTTATTTCTGCTCTAAAAGATAACCATGCATTAAATGAAGGAAGGGCCTCTGCTTTCATAAGAGCTTATATTACATGAAAATATGGCCTTAAGCTCTGTCCCTGCTACCAGTGATTTTCATAGTACTTACCTAGGATTTTCACACGAATTATTTTAGCCTTGAGAATGCTCTAATAAGATAGCTGCAGCAATTTACATACAGGGAAACCGAGAAGAGGTTAAGTGAATTACTCACAGATATGGAACAGCCAACATTTTCCATCTCCAAATTCTTGTTTTGAAAATTCAGCCTCACATCTGTGAGTGTGAAGCACATTACCAGCTCTAATTACCATAATAAACTGAGGGAAATCTACTTCAGAACAATAAATTATTATGCTTGGATAGCAACAAACAATTAATCATTACCAAATTAATAAATTTGTAATATTTGCATCTTAATTGTTTGACTACAATTTCGCTGGCCCAGTTGTCCAGGACAGGCGATGAAGTTCAGAGCTCATGCTGGGGGAAGCATAGTTGACAGACCACTCCATACACTAATCTTCTGGACTCCCACTGGGTTTCTTTCCACCTATAGCTCTCAGCCAATGACTGCGCAGGACTGGAGAGTAGGGTCAGCCCATTCTTGAGGGAGGCGGGACTCCTGATAGGCAACAGACTGCTGCTGAGCGGAAGGTTCTCCCTACCTTCTTCTGCTCCTCCACCAGCAATAAATGTCTCCTATGCCCACTCTCATTTTGACATCTCCTTCCTGGTGGTATGGAATGATGCAGCTTGAATCCCTGCCCTTCCTCTTCATAGTCCCCCTTTTAAATGAATTGATTGGTTCATTCTCATGCTTGAATGAATGTACCCCTTTTGGGGTAGGATGTTCAGAACGTCAGAGCAGATCCGTGTAGATGGATCTGGATGTGAACTGGTTGGAAACGAAATAGAATTGCAGGCTTTCTCCAGCTTGTTTGCTTATTTGGGAGAATATTAACGCAAAAATCAAAAGTCACAGGAATCTGTGCTTAAATCCATATGAAAAGAGGCTTAGTGAATCTCTTCTAGGTGTGCAATCCACATTAGCATTTGAAAGGTTTTCAGAAGACCTTTCACAGGGCAAGCCAAAATCAAAATCTGTTTAAATGTATTAACCTATTTAACTTTATTTATAACATTTATTCTTTTCTCCAGCGAGGAATATTGCCAGGGGCCATATCTATCTAGTACCATTCTGTATCCTCCTCTTCTCCCCTTCCCCCAAACAGTTTTAGCCACTCATCTGCAGTGTTTCAGGGTAACCCATTCTGCCTACTTGTGACCTTGTGACAGGTGCTCAAGGTTAGAGAGAGTCCCAGCAAAAAAAGACTCTTGGCTCTTGGACTATTTTTTTAAAAAATTAGGATATTTAAAATATGATACTAATTTAAAAGCTACAACTTATATATTATCCCAATACATGCTATTTTTCCAGAATGTGATTTATTATAACTTTGTGTGCTTATGTTCCTTGTTTATGGAATGTGCTTATTATGACAGGTTGCTTTTTCCTGAGTATTTCCATTGCAGACTGATGAAAATTGTGTTCATCCTAACAGAATGAAATCCTCACAAAGGTGAGTTCTACCCAAAATACCTTCTCCCTCATCTCCGTTAAAACCATCTAAGGACAACAATACTTGAGCCGTAGACCTATCCTAAGCAAAATCTTATTGCACCTTATTTTGCAGAGAGAGAGAAGGAAACACAGGGATTTTTGTTTGTTTGTTTGTTTTTGGTGTTTGTTTGTTTTGTTTTGTTTTGTTTTAAGTAAGTGCAAATGTCACTTAGTCAAGCGAGTGGAGTAGGGATTTGAGGCCAGGTGGCTCCACTCTTAACCACTCCAGATTATTGCCTCCCTACGTCTTGGGAATCCATTCAGCCACAAGATTCTAAACAGTAAAAATGGAAGTTAGAAGCCAAGGGAAACTAAAGCTTCAAATTCTGACAAAAGATTTTCAACATTACATTTTTTTTACCCAGGCAAATGATCAGATGTGGTGATGGACCATTACAGATATGCTGAAACTGAAAAATTAACTCACTACAACTTTTCCTCAGGATGGGATGTGAATTTGGTTTTGAACAAAAATTAAGGTAAAAGGGGGTCAGAAAGAGCCAAATTCTATCCAGCAAAAAGGATCTCCAACACATGTGACCAAAAGGCATATTAAGGATGGGAGATGGGTAGGGCATCCAGAAAGAAAACAGAACACACTAGAACAGAAGCACAAAGATGGGAGTTCACCAGAGACATAAAGATATATTTGAGAATATGGAAAAGGATATTGAAGACCTGCAATAGAGAGATTGGAGCTCTTGGGAAAACATTAATTATTTTGTTCACAGAACCCTAGACAGATGAAAACTTGTGGGAACAATTAGCTCCAAAGATGACAACAACAAAGGGTGTGTAAGAAAGGGTACAACAGTGAACAGTGCTTGGGTAGCCATAAGAATGTAAGCCTATTGATTTAAACGTTGAGATATAATGATGTTAGCAATCTAGGAGTAGGTGAATCTGGAAAGGTAGTAGTGTGGAAATGCCAAATCCTTCTCTCCAAAGCCAGCTTAAAATTAAAATACAAAACAAAACAAAAACAAAGCAAACAACAATAACAACAAAACTTGCAGGAGACTCTCTCTCTCATTTTAAAAATTTTAGAATTATCTCACAGTAGAAACTGTTGACAGTTATGTCAATGGACATAACAATATGACCGAAAAATTAAAAATGAAAATATTTTTACTATGAGTTTCCCAATTTATCAAGGAGGATTCTGGAGCAGGAACAGAGCTGAGGGAGAAATGAGAGAGCTTTTGTTTTCTCTGAGCACAAAAGTGGGGCTTTAATCTCTTGGCCTGAGAATTTCTAAGATTAAGGTGGACAGACTCTAGAGAAAGGAATGTGACACACAATGTGGAACATTCCTTATCCGTCCTCAGATCAGGAGCCTTAGAGAGAAGGTCACAGAAGGTCATGATTTTTTCTTTTCTGTCAGCTCATGTCATGTTGATGCAGGCCCGTGGCTGAGCTGGCTGAGCTCCTCCTCTGGGCTGTAAGTGGGGAGACATGCCTCTCATCTACTCCACTGTGGCTCCCCTCACCAGAAGAAGGGAGCTGCCAATGGACTTGGCCTATGGGTATTGACTAGGCCCATTAATCATGTAGGTGACAGGCACCCTATCACTTCAATCTCTTCTGGGCCACCATGTGAGCAAATGGAGGACCTGATTATTTAGGGCCTTTTAGTGCTCTGTTCCTCTCTCTCTCTCCCCCCAGTACACATACCCTCCATTAATCTTTTGATTTCCTTCTTTCATGAAGCCGATCAGGAGGAATGTCCAAGATACAGATTTTGGCTTCAGGGCCGGTAGAGGCCAGGCTCACAACTTAGCCCAATTTGAACATTAGCTCAAGGAAGGTAGGCAAACTAACTTTGTCAGAGAGCCCTGTGTTGAGGCCTGGGCCTTTCCCCTGCTCACACTGAAATGAATTCTCTGTTTCTTATTTGGCTGCCGATCCTTTTACATCTATCCCTTGGGTACCTTCTGGTGGGGGAGGGGAGTAGACAGTTTTCAAGGCAAGATTCAGGCATTCCTGGTTGCCAGATTCTAATAACCACCTCAAACAAACAAACAGACAGACAGTCACACCTAAACTGACAAACTTTCATTTCTTATAGGGACCATGAAAAACAATCACAGTTTATGCAAGACTCCGGATTTATGCACAAATATAAGAAACCAAGAACACATTTTTTTATAGTCTTCTTCTCTCACAAATCCTATGTGATAGAATAGACCAGTTCCTGCTATTTATTAGAGACCTAGGGATGCTCATAAAAGCCTCTTCAAGCTGCTCTGGAAATCTAGGTTAGCTTGTAAAATCCCCATTGTTTTCATGTGCTTTTTCAACAAAAATAAAAATAAGAAGAATGCAATTTCTTCTGATGAATCAGAAACAAAAGAATGTATAAATGAAAACAAAAGGAATAAAAATGTAAAGCTTAAAAAATCCAAAGCTTATGTTAGATAGGGAATTAATAAATATTGAGAAAAGACACAGTGTTCCAATTTACCAGCATTAATCTCATGGGTGTAGCTTGTGTGACCCAGATAACTTCATTTTAAGGATGAAGACTATATTCTCTCTGCTCAAGTGGGAGGAGTTCTAATCTTATGCAATAGAACTATCACCTAAATTCAGTAGATGAGACACTAAGACAGAATTTATTTTCATATAGGTACTCACTAAATTACTGCAAAATAAATATTATATGAATTTGTATTGTGGTGGGTTGGAAGTATTTATCTTAATTTCCCTCATTCTCAGAAAGTCAAATGTTGTCACTTGAACTTCAGTTTTCTCAGGAATTCCCTCATGGGAAACTGGGACTATCAAATTTATCTCTTACCCATCTGACATTTTAATTTCATAAATGTGTCCAATTCTAAACGACGCTTGGTGGGAAGAGGCCATGTGAGGGAGGCCTGCTGGGAACATCTCTAACTACCCCTGACTTTGCTGCCATGAAATGATCGAAGTTGAGTGATTTTTCTCTTGGAAGCTCCTATTACTTATCCAGTTTCATTTTTTAAGCCTAAACATTTTACGGCAAGGAAGTCATTCACATGTGTTGAAATATTAGTCTCCCAGTGAAGACTCTTAAAACAACATATTATTTCAACACTCCCTCCTTCAAGGACCAGTTGTTTCAACATTCCCTGAGTCTCAACCCATATTACAGGCAAACCTTTCTTCTGCATGTTGTCTGAAGATTTACATTTCTATCCACTCGGAAGGGAAAAGCTCTGACTTTGGTCTGGCTACGAGGGACTCAAAGTTGGTGCTGGCGTTGTAAGCATGGTTCCCCTAGTTGGGTGGGATCCAATTTAGTCTTGCTATCCGTGGTTTCATTACCTTTGTTCTTGCCTTTCCTCACACTGCTCTCATTTTAGAAAAAAGGGTAACAGGGATTAAAATGAAAATCCACATAGGTAAGGAGATGAAGAGATACAAATGTCTAATTATATAATAAGTCCAGGAGATGAAAAGTACAACATAGGAAATAGAGGCAATAATACTGTAATAATGTTGTTTGATGACAGATGCTGACTACACTGAGCATGGTGAACCTGGCGTCTTGTGAAAGCTTGTTGAATCACTATGTTGTACACATGAAGCTAATGTAAGAGTGTGTGTCAATTATATTTTAATAATTAAAAAAAAAAGGAAATCCACATAGAAGTTCTAATTCTACTTACATAAAAATCTCAGCTATCACCCAAAGCCCATTTATCAAATGACACAAATAATCATGAATTTCTTTTCTCAGATAGTAAAGAGGTGACTGTTTTGACATAAATAGCATCCTATTTAGAATATGGTACACTTTCAAGAGTTAGAATGTATTCTTTCAATCTTTGGATTTTATTAGGTTTACTCGTGGACTCTGCATAATATAAAGATTACCAATGATTTTTACTTTAGTTACAATAATGAAGTTAAACAACCTGAACAAATATTATGTAAGCACAGAAAATGTATCAATCACTATTCCAGACGCCATAAAGGAGATGCAGTTGAATGAATGACAATGCCTGTCTCTCTAGGGTGTGCCAGGGGAAACTGACACACTCATTCATAATTAATACATGACCAACTATCATAAATACTGTGCAAATATACAAATAAAATATGATGGCAATATGGAGGGAGGAGGGATGGATGGCTTCAACAATTTCTGATAGAAAAGAGATCTGTCGACTGCATTATATCAACATCACCCTCAGAAAAGCCCGTCATATTTTCCCCACTTGTCCTTGCAAAGACAGTCCATTTTTGACTCATAAGCCCTTCATCACCCTTCTGTCACATCCCACGTTCAACTCTCTACAAATTATTGTCTACACTTTGAAATTGGTTTCATATGCCCTTTCTCCCCCACCACCCACTCACCCCAAAGATGGCCTCCCTACAACTCAGTAACGGGGGGCGTTGCCTGTGTGGTTAGCAGAGTGTAGGTCAGGCCAGGAAGCCTTGTGTGAAAGAGTAGTTGTTGGTGGTTTGGCTTAGAGAGAGAGCAGAAGTCTTGCCAAAATGGCTTTGCTGCTCACTTTAGAAGTGATGGATGCTGGCCACAAGGCTGTTTTCCCCCCAGGACTTTTTAAAAGTTCATGAAAAATGACATTATTGCACATAGGGGTAATCTTCGCGGCATCCTCCAGATCACACACAGAGTGTACACCCTCCTTTGGCCAAAGGATATTGACCATCATTTCTACTGACCACAGATTTCTAAGCTCTATGCACACTTGTAATTGGCCTTTAAAGGGCTTCTCAGAGCAGCATAGTCCGAGATATTGCAAGTTTTCCACACATAAGTCATGTATAACACACCCCCACTGCAAACCACAGATCTGTTCACATGATTCACTCACTCTGTGTTTTGTATTTACAAAGTCTCTCCTCACCCTGGGGTCCAACACTGAGAAAGACAAGAGTTCATTCCTAGTTGAATTCCCAGAATATCTTTAAAACGTCTATTGCTGCTTTTTCAGTTTTTTCAAACTCCATTTAAAAAGGGACACTGTCTCACCATGTCCTCATCGAAGTTTTGTGTCATAAACAAAATAAACCAAGAGAAACAAAAAGATAAGAGGTAGAACAAAATGTCCACTACATTCTACTCAATCACACAGCCAAGAAAGAGACCTAAGTTTGACTTTGCATTTAGTAAGAATTAGAAAAGGCAAGGTATTTTGGATTGGAAAGTAAATGGGAAATCCTTTGGACCCATTTGGGTCCACTTTATCAAATATTTGTGGGGCACCTTCTGGGGGCTGGGCACTCGACAAAATACTTGGGATTCTAAAACGTGTGAGATGTGGTCACAGACCTCAAGAAGTTCACTGAATATGGAGAAAGTCAACAAGCTTGCAATGCAGTGTGGGAAGCATGGAAGCATCAAGGGATGCCCAGTGGCATTGGGAAGGTGGAAGCGACTCCCAGAGGCAGAACCTCGTTCTGCTGTGTGAGGAAGCTGGAATGTCTGAGGGGAGGGGGAAATATGTGAGATGGTATTTAAAGATGAGGATGACAGTCTCCTCAATTTCCACATGGAAGAAAAATGAGACCTAGAATGATGTAATGACTTATTTTGGGGTCAAGAGATAACATGCTGTGTCTCTATCGGCACATAAGAACCAAGAAGAGGGACGGATAAAAGGGTAAACAACTGAGGAACTTTGACAGACTGGGGATACTTGATGTGGCTGGAATACATGAGGGATATTTTCAATGCTTTTTAACAATGATATCAATGGGTAGACCCAGAATCCTTTGTGAAGAAAGCCTACCCCAAGAAGACAAAAAAGATGACACGAGGATGCACTGGGGCTCCTTCAACCAAGCTCCACAAGGTGATATATATACTTAATTGGCTTTTCATTGTTTTTGCTTGTAAGAAAATGTATTCTATTCTTATTCATACTTTGTCCCGGTTCCAGTTTACAAAACTCTCAGGTGGGGCGCCTGGGTGGCTCAGTTGGTTGGGCGACTGCCTTCAGCTCAGGTCATGATCCTGGAGTCCCGGGATTGAGTTCCACATCGGGCTCCCAGCTCCATGGGGGAGTCTGCTTCTCCCTCTGACCTTCTCCCCTCTCATGCTCTCTCTCACTCTCTCTCTCAAATAAATAAACAAAATCTTTAATAAATAAATAAATAACTCCTAGTCCGTGAAATAACATTTTAGGGATTCACATAGTTCTACATGCAGAACGAACCATCATTTTATTCAATTAGTGCACTTCTGTTGATTAACCACTGTAAGAACTACACTCATCGAAGCCTGGAAGCTCATAAAAGTATGCCCAGTGCTTGACTGGAACTGAGGATGCCCTCTGTCTCTCAGTCAGGAACCTCATGACCAGGTCCTCTCTCTTTTCAGAATCATCTCTCAGAGGCTTTCACTGAGTCTGCAGATCTGGTTGCTGGTCCTTCATCTGTGTGACCACAATCATTGGTTCAGAGCACTCTTGCCATTACTGCGATATGTAGCACTTTGACTCTTAGTATCTGCATGTGTGACTCGCTCACACATCATGTTCTCCAAAGATTGTGACTGTCTTTGAGGGCTGTGACCGTGCTTTGTTCTTCTTATTCCCAGAACTTTTCGTAGTATGAGGCACATAGTGACAGCCAATACATGCTTCCAGCATGGATGCCTGTCTCTACTGTCAAAGGGCACGTGTCTATCGCAACTTTGGTACCAACCTCATTGTCTCTACATGATTGTAATTTTTCAAGCTCATCTCTGGTTTCTATCATTTCCCCTCTTAATGGACTGTCCTGTTTCCCTTATATCCATCTCTAGTCTATTCCTTGTAGAGAGACTATAGTCATTATTTTTTTTAAGGTTTTATTTATTTATTTGAGAAAGAGAGAGGGAGAGAGAGAGAACATGAGTGGGGGGAGGAGCAGAGAGAGGGAGAGGAAGGGGGAGAGACTCTAAGCAGACTCCATGCAGATCATGGAGCCCAACCCAGGGTTTGATCCCATGACCCAACATCATGACCCTAGCCAAAACTGTGAGTCAGATATTCAAACAACTGAGCCACACAGGTGCCCTTGTAGTTACTATTTTCAAAAGAGAAGTCAGATCACACCACTGGTCTGCTCAAAACCTTCTAATGACTTCCCACCTAACCTAGAGTAAAAGTCACATCCTTACATAGGCATGTGAGTGAGGCTCCTTAGGATCTGACCCTGTACAGTATCTTCAGCTCAGCTTCTCCCCGCCTCCCCTTCCCTCACTCACTAGGCGCTGCTTATAGCATCCCCTTGACTATTCCTCCAACACATCCTACCAGGAGCCATTTTATCTACTCTTTGCCTGGAACTCTTGTCTCGGGTGACTTCATAGCTGCTTCTGTAATTCCTTCAAGTCTTGGCTCAAACATGAGCTCATCAGAAAGTCCTGCTCCCCAAATCATCTATAAGATGGCAACAACTAACTAGTCCCCATTCAAGCACCCCTACACCCCATTCCCTGCTTTGGTGTTCTGCACAGCATTTCGCCATGAATATTTGTTGTATATTTTATATTAACTTTAAGTTACGTGTCTTACACTGCTTGACTATTTAAGTCAGAGACTGGCAATTTTTTGCTCACTGCTATATCTTCAACACCTAAAATACTGGTTGACACTTAGTAGGTGCTGAAAACTGTTTTTTAAATGGGTGCATAAATAAATAGAAAGATAATGATGTGATTTCCCACTTATTTACCCCGGTTCTATCTACTTCTTGTGCCTTGCTCCATCTGCTACTGTAACTCTATTGTTTGTTGTCAAATTGGCCACAAATCCTCTATGTTGTTGGAGTCAACCTTCCCTTTCATATTTAAATGAACCTGGAATGCACGCCTGTTTTCGGAGGGTAAGAAAAAAATTCCATGGGGATGGATGGGCACTGGAGGTACCAATGAGAATTCATGTTTTCTAAACTATGAGTCCTGTGTGTGTATGTGTTTCTGTGTCCATGAATGAGTGTATGTGCAAGTGTGGACATGCGTGTGCATGTGTCTGGGCTTACAGATACTTCCTAGCTCTGTCTACTACTGGAAGGGTCCAGTGGTAAAGACATCCCGGGAGCAATGAGTGTGCCTCCTGCCCCAGTCTTGGTCGCTAATATTGAAGGGAACAAGAATCCTCAGGAAACAAGAATCCTCAGAAGAACGGCTGATAGGGTGGGTACAAGAAAAGCCTAGAATATTGTGTTGTGTCAGAAAGAAAGTGCTTCAAAACATAATAAGAACATGTCACAAGGAAACAGGAGCCAGCTTGAAAGGCCTTGCAAATCTGGGACACTTTGATTAAGTACAGTAATGAACTATAAATGATTGAAAAAAAAAAAAACGAGCTCCACATTGGGCTCTCTGCTCAGAGAGGGAGAGTCTGCTTCTCCCTCTCTCTCTGTCCCTCCCCGCATCCATGTGCTATCTCTCTCTGTTTTGCAAAGAAATAAAATCTTTAGCAACCATCACAGTGAAGACTGGGTAAGGCAAGACGTGTTAACAAGTGCTAGTTCTTGAAGGGAATTTTGAGGAAGAGCAGGACCCCTGGCATGATTTTAAGTATCTGCCTATGACTTGCATGTTGTTGCAAGGGGAAAAGGTAGCAATTGCACAGGGAAGAAATCATGCATCTTGAGCAGGGGATCAAAATTACCAGCCCCTAGGAGGGACAGATGGATGTCCCATGTCTCACATGTGATGTCCCAAGAAGGATACTGGGTGAAAATGCATACTCTGAACGTACACACGAGGAAGGATCAGACACACCCCAAATGAGGAGAATTCTGATTTTTAAGACAGGTTGGTAAATGGGATTCTTGAACATCATCACCATGATTCAAAAACAGGGAAGGTTGTGGAGATGTTTGAGATTGAATAAGGCTAAAAGGACATAAGCAGTGCATGTAAAACTGAATCTAACAGGCAGCATGTACTAGAAGAGAAGAAGTGCTCTCGCCCGCTCATGTTACACCAACGATAGATTACCCGTGCTGGAAACGATACTGTGGCTCACATGAAGGAATGTTGTTGCTCTTTGAAGATGTACACCGGAGTATTTAAAGGGTAAAGATGAATAGTATTTTCCCTCGAATGTTTCAGAAGAAAATAAAGAAGCCGTGTGAGTATGTACAGATAGGACAATGATAAAGCAAATAGGTTACATGTTAACACTAGGGGAATCTGCACAAAAGTTATAATCTTACTTATTTTTCCATTTTTCTGTAAGTTTGAAATTATTTCCAAATAAAACGTTTATTTTAAATGCACTGCCACACCTCAGGGAAAGTTCTCTTCCCAGTATTTCTGCAGACCTCCAGGACAGCCTGTCTGTCTGTGCCACTGCCTGGGGCTTTTATGGACTCTCCGTGTCCTTGGGAAGTGGTGCTGCCATTTCCCTGCACTCCATGGGGAGGACACCCATAGCACCCATCACGCAGGGAGCTGTGCAGGAGACCTTTACTGAGCCCCTGTAGCTGGAAAGAGGGGGTCACATCATAGCATAACAGACAATTCAAAACAACTCGCTAGATACTCCCTTTCTTCTCTTTCCCTGGTCTCCTGAGTCCATGAGGTGGTTCTCTCTGGCTCTGTTCTTAGGCTCCTCATCTCCCAGATGCTTTCTGAGTCAGGGTCCCCTTCACAGGCTTGTTCCCCTCTGCCCTGCCTCTGCTCCATTCAGCCATACCTTCTTCTGTGCCCCAGGACCCCTGTTGGCCACTTCCCTACAGCAGAAACCTCTTCAGAGGCCAGCATCCTTTCTACCCCAGACACGCAAGAGTGTGCTCGTTAAGGACAGAAATGGCTACAACCAGTTTTGGGGTCTAAAGCATCATTTTGTTCTGCTCCGGCGACCCTACCTTCCCAGCCGCTCCTGAGGCTGCTTAAAGAGGAAGAGGAGGAGACCTTACAAACCTATTTGAGTGTTTCTTTTATACCCCAACTGTGTGAAGTGCCTTACAGACACAATTTTTTAAAAATATTTTATTCATTTATTTATCTGAGAGAGAGAAAGAGTGAGAGAATGAGCAACCATGAGCAGAGGGAGAGCAGTGCAAAGGGAGAGGGACAAGCAGGCTCTGTGCTCAGCACAGTGTCCAACCTCACCAGCCTGAGAGCATGACCTGAGTCGAAATCAAGAATGGGCGCTTAACCGACTGAACCACCGGGCACCCCAGGCACAATTATTTAAAACTCACAAATCCCAGGACAGAAGTACGACCGTGATTCCCATTTTCCAGGCAATGCAATTTACCAGGATGAAGTCTAAAATCTCCTGTCTGACATATCAAATCCCCCTGAGCCTATCTATAGGTCTCTACCGAGATGGACGACTGCCAATTCCAGAGAAAGCAAACAAAACAAGTTGTGAGACCTCTGCCCAGAGACAAAGAAGTGTAGTGGAGGTGTGGGTGTGGCATGCATATTTGGAAAGTACTTAGTTTGCTATTTAATTGGCGGGCCGGGCCCTAGGACTCCTGAAGCAACATGAGAAGAACTCTGCTGCCATCTAGTGGACACTCTGCACTACGACCCGCGATTTCCTTCTGCTTGGATAAAATACCTGAGGTCATGCAAAGGTATGGTATCCGTAGTCTTTTTAATGCCACATCTAGGGGCAAAGGCTTTTTAAGCACAAGCCATATTACAATGATTCCTGGAAATTCATCCGTGGTGCCCAAATCACGCTGTCTTGTCGGAGGATTTTTTTTTTTAAATGTTTAACCCTACAGGACAATGCATAAAATGATTTTTTTCTTTTAACATATTCTAAGTAATCTTCATAATATGCTTGTGGAGTAGATATAACTATTCACACTTTATTATAAGATCAAAGGATGACTTTTTCAAGTCTCTACATTTAGGTAACAATGAGACTTACAAAGAAGTGCATTTCTCCTTAATTCAAGCTCAGGCTTCCTCCCTCGTCCCTCCTTGCTATCTTCTCCCTCCCTCCAGCCCAGCCTCGCTCCCCCCTCCCTCTCTCTTTCCCTTCCTCCTTCCTTCTTTCCTTCTCTCCCTGCCCCTCCCTTACCTCTTTCTTCTACCTTTCCTTCTCTCTTCTTCTTCTTCTTCTTCTTTCCCTTCCCCTTCCTCTCTTCCTCCCTCCTCCTCCGTCTCTCTTTGCACAAGGATGCATCTTCTCTGGGGTGGGACTGGGTGGACTGGCCAGGACCACGCCCTTGCTCTGGCAGCAGGAGCCTGGCCTAGGAGACCTGAGGGTGTCTGACCTGTGGCGATCTGGGGAAGGCTTGCTCTCCGGGCACAGGGGCTGTCTTTTCCTTGCTCTGCTCCCTCCTGCAGTTGTGCTGGAGCTCAGGCTGTAAAATGAGACCTGTGATACCTGAGGCTGACTTGATTGAGTCTGTGAGCACGCACCAGCAGGCGCCCCCAAGAAGGCTCATCCAGAAGAAAAGAGGCCTTTTCCCTCCACTGAGCTACAGGCAGCCTTGTTTCTGAAACACAAACCTGCAAATGCCCCTGACTGACGGGATGCCCACATCCCCAGTTCATTGTATGTACTTTTCTATCAACAATATACATGAGGCTTGAGACAGAAAAAAAAAAAAAAAAATCCAGAAATAGAAGCCATTAGGGGAACAAAAAGCATATCTTCTCTTAAATAAGACTTGATAATAGCCTGCAGAGTCAAACTGGGTTAGTTTTGTAAATCATTTTCTGAAACCCTTGGGCCACAGACATTCGACCAGACCAGAAAATAATAGCCTTGACCCTCGCCCCTATTCCTTCCTTGCCGCTCCTTGGTATCGATTCTTTCTTCCTCATGAACTCACTCCCTGATGCTGAGAACGGACACAAATAGCTCTGTGCAGCAGAACCATTACAAGTTTCATCCTCACTGCCCCGGGAGCGTTCACACAGAGATCAAATACGGCCAGGGACGCATGGCAAACAAAGCTCCTGCCTCCTTCATCAGATCCACCTCTCCAGAGGCCCTTAGTGCCTCGGCCAGCTCAGGGACCCTCAAGGACTCATGCCATCCCCAGCCTCTCTGTACTGTCTGCCAAGAAAACCACAGGGCTGTAAAGAAACCCAAAGCATTTATTTGATGTTTTCAGGATTGCGATTTGAGAGACAGAAAGTGAGCTCCGGATTAGGAATTGTGAGTGGAGAGTGCAGGCTTTTTAAGGCAAAACCACAAGGTTGCATAAGTTGTTCTGGAAGAATTCTGACTGGTGCTGGCCGAGAGGTTGACGACCTAATGCAGGATTGGCCATCGATTCAATAGGTATTACCTTATCTCTACTTCTATCCTCAGGTGGAAGAATCTGCTCTGGGAGGTGGTCTGGTTGCTATAGGGAAGTTGTAATTGATAAGCTGTAACTGATGAAAGTAAAAAGTCCTTGGGATTTCAAAAACTGAAACAGGAGACGTGCAGAGGATCTTTTTGGTCGGTATCCTCCAGACCCTACTGTAACTGACTCTCCCAGAGTTGCTCACTTCCCTTTGGAATCTTCTTTCCTAGGACAAAGCCTCTGAAGTCCCCTGGAGCCCTTCCAGGCCTTGCCTCCTATGCCCTGTTCAAGCCTGTGTGGGGTCTCAATTTCCAACCCCAGGCTTGTACTTTTTCACCCCGAATTCTAGGCTGCATGGATAGCATCTTTGGTGGGATGCCGAGTTGCTTCATCACTTCCCCCAGAAGGCCTCTCAGCTCTCCCTAGGTTCCCTGTCCCACTGCCCCCTGTACCCTCTATGACCTGTAGGACTTCCGTAACTCCAGACCTAGACCCGTCAGAAATTTAGATAACCAGTGCGCAGGTGTTTTTGTAAGACTAATTCACGCGCTTTAAAATGATACATCATCGGGGCGCCTGGGTGGCTCAGTGGGTTAAGCCGCTGCCTTCGGCTCAGGTCATGATCTCAGAGTCCTGGGATCGGGCTTTCTGCTCAGCAGGGAGCCTGCTTCCCTCTCTCTCTCTCTCTCTGCCTCTCCGTCTACTTGTGATTTCTCTCTGTCAAATAAATAAATAAAATCTTAAAAAAAAAATGATACATCATCTACTAAATTCATTCCTGCAAGTCCTCCAAACACGAGTCTGGTCCTGCTGGGGAAATCCAAGGGCCGGCACCTGTAACCACACCTGGTGAGCCTCCTCTTTCCTCTTTCTGGAAGGCAGGGTCACAGGCCCACTGGGCAGCAGGGCTGCCTCTGACCCAGTGGGAAAAGCTACAAAATAACGGGTCGGTGGTTGCAGCTGGCCAGGGTTTGGGTTCGGCAGCCGCCAGATGGGCAAAGCTCAGCAGTAATTCCTACAGCTGCTCTGGAGGACAGGGCTAAATCCTTCTTGGAGAGTTGAGGTCAGGGAACCTTTGGCTGGTAGTGAGAAAAAAATTCTCAAACGGGCTATGTCTGAGAACAGATGGCAAGATCTTCCTCTCTACTGGGAGAATCCATACCCTTCCAGGAGTCAAGTCCTACAAGCATCGAAAAACTTAATTATTTCTTCTCTGCCCCCAATATCTATGCATCTGGACCTGGGTTAACCAGGTCCTTCCTTCCCAGTGTTTTGTCAGGGAAGACACAGCAGAGATGGGCAGATGGAGCATGTGCCATGGTTTTCTGGAGTCTGTGGCTAGAGAACATGTCCTGGTCTAGATGGAATGTGAGGCTGAAATGACAGCTGCTACCTTTATTCGTCCTAAGGATATGGATCAAACCTGTCGAGCTCACAGAAATAAATATTGCTGCATACCCAGATCAGAGAAGTCACCTTGACAGTGGCCCTCTGGCTAGGAAATGTGACTAAAGTTACCCTTTCTTATTGGTGATTACAGGATTTTGGAGCTAGAAGACTCATCATACTCTGGGTTTTCCAAATGTGCTCCCCTTGGGACCAGAGGCCACTCGAGAGTTGCAGGGGTGGAGGTCAGGGAATTGGGCAGAATCTCCCAACCACTCACCCGTCCACCTAGACAGCTCTCCTTCTGTTGATTTCATGCTTTCAGATTTCATGGGCCAAGTAGGTAGGAGCCCAGAGGGTTAAGTCAGGGGCTTGGGCTGATCTTGAGTGTTAGTCCACATCTATACACTTCTGTTTGTAAAATAAGGATAATAATAATAAAAAAACCTAAATTTTATATAGCATCTACCAAGTGGTTGGCATCATTGTAAACACTTTATAACTATTTACTATTAATCATTTGATTATTTCCATTTAATGCAAGAAGCATTGTCTTATAGCAGAAATCCAAAAGTGTTAAATTCTAGAGACAGCTCACATGTAAGAAAATCCATATATTCAGAGTGACCCCTGCGAATTCCTTAAAGTTCTTAGAAAGTCTAATGCTTTCTGCAGGGTTTTGTGAATCTAGGCTTGCCTGACTTTTCCTGACTCTTTGCAAGTCAGCAATTGTTAATGAGCCTCAATTAATGTTTCATTTTTCTCTTCCAGTGTGCTGGTAAAATAATTTTAACTCAGTCACCTGGCCCTCTGAAAATTGATGGTCTCAACATCAGTGGTCAGAAACCCTTAAAATCCATTCATTCTTTATTCAATGTGCAATGATTTTTTTTTAGTAGCTGACATCGTTTGAGTTTACTATTTATTTACTCTTTATTATTATTTACTATAGGGTTTGCTAGATTCTACTCTGAGCATTCACGTATATGGAATCAGTCAGTATTCAAGGATGCTTGGCTGGAGGTTAAGTGCTGGACTCTGAATTTCAGCTCAAGTCATGATCTCAGGGTGGTGCGATCCAGCCCCACACTGGTCTCCGCACTCGCATGGAGCCTGCTTAAGATTCTCTCTCCTTCTCTCTCTGCCCCTCCCTCCCACCCCACCCCCCTGTTTCAAAAACAAAACAAAACAAAATTCAAAACCCCCAAAACAAGTTATGATAGTTATTATGATATTCATTGTACAGATGGGGAAATGAGGCGTAATATGGCATCAGACAGGAACCCAAGCAGGCAGACCCTAGAACCCCTTCCCTTACTCCTATGCTATGCTGATTATTTTAGGCTAGATTGCTTCCATTGCCTATTTATTTATTTATTTATTTATTTATTTATCTGAGACAGACAGAGAGAGGGAGAGAACAGAAGGAGAGTAAGAGGGAGAAGCAGACCCCCTGCTGGGCAAGGAGCCTGATGCAGGACTCGATCCCGGCACCCCGGGATCATCACCTGAGCCAAAGGTGGATGCTCAACCAACTGAGGCACCCAGGGGTCTCAATTTAATATTTCTAATAAATATCAGTATTAGGCTCATTTTAATGATGAGAGAACAAGACTGGGAGGGGGAAAGTATGGTCCAAAGTTCTGTACTACAACACGATAGAATTGCCCTGGGCTAGCGCATCCTAGGATGATAATATTACTGTCTGCACTCTCCTGCCTTCCTGGGTAAGAGGGCTGCAGGGGTTAAGTGAGATGATGATGGAGACAGCCGATCGTAGGTCCTGGAGCATAACAAGGGTGTAATGTTAATTAATATCATGACTGGATTCCCGGGAGTGGGCTCCAAGTCAGAGAGCAGGACATTAATTATGTAGTGGAGGGAGGAGAGGGAAGGGGGCTCAGACAGAAGAACAAGTTCACCAGCAAGGAAGCCCAGGTTAAGCCTTCAGCCAATTCCAGGGAAAGCTCTGACGTTAGAGAGGCCCTTTGGAGTTGTCACAAGTTGAAATAAGGGAGCCAGACTTTTGTCCCCTATTGATCAGGCATTGGCTGAAGGCTGCCCTTCTAGAAGGTGGGACCTGGGGTGAGACAGCCCCCAAAGAGTCAGACAGCCCAATGGTCTCTGCTGGGGGCAGCTGAGGGAAACGTCCTTCCTTTCTGAGATGAGAAGCTGTGGGTGTCACATTATTCCATCTACCCATTTTAGTAATATTTAAATTTGTATTAGTATTGTTGGCCTCACCGCAGGATTTTGTTGGAAAATTCTTCTTCTTTAAATGTCTTTGAAAGTTTCCAATTTATTTTTTTAAAGATTTTATTCATTTATTTGAGAGACAGAGACAGGGAGCACAAGTTGGGGACGGGTAGAGGGAGAGAGACAAGTCAACTCGCCCCACTCAGCAGGAAGCCCATACAGGGAGCGCAGGACCCATGACCTGAGCCAAAAATCAAAAGTCAGACACTTAACCAACTGAGCAACCCAGGTGCTTCCTTTTATGTTCCACTTCTGCATCCATTCTTTTGTCTCCAGCTTTTCCTGTGCTCACTGCCAAGGGACCACACCTGGTTTCACAGTCTCACCCACATACCAGTAAGAGAAATAGCCCTCAGACCCTTAATTAGAACACGGTACATTCAAACTCCAACCTTCAGCCCACTAGACATGTAGGAACTAGAGACGCCATAGAAGACATAGAATCTACTCTAACTCTGGGATTTATAGAACTAGAATTCTTAAGATTTATAACCATGAAGGTCTTTAGAGAGAACTTCCACAGCTATAAATTAGATATGGTATAAATTATAGTCTAATGTGTATTTCCCTGAAAAGCAGCATGAAAATGGAGATGTTGGGATGTTAGTAGTAGTATTCTCATTATGCAAGATTTGAGGCAAGTATGTGTCTATAAACACTTGCCTCAAATAGAAAGTATTTTAATACATAAAGTGTAAAACATGAAATATTGGAAAATCATTAGCACAAAAATAAAAGATAAGAGCTAGGAAATAAAAAGGAGTGTATGTCTGAGGGAGGAGAGATGAATGTTGTCTCAATCCTATTTTAAAATAGCTACACAAAACTTAACTCTGAACTTTCTGGTAGTCAAATAGGGCTTGAGCTCTATAGCCCTTTTCACACTTGTTCTTTAAAGAGAAGACCAGGATGTCCCAAACAGTTAAATCCCAAGCTTAGGGGAGTCCCACCTGGTTTATCAGGGCACTTCTCTGGCAGATGGCAGACAAGGAAGCCCTAAATTTCATCTGACACTTGGTGGGAGGAGGGGTATATGTGTTGGGGTCCGTGTTCATAATCATGTGTGCATATTTAAATCGCCATATGCAGGGCACCTGGATGGCTCAGTCGGTTAAGCAGCTGCCTTCAGCTCAGGACATGATCCCAGGGTCCTGGGATCGAGCCCCGCATCGGGCTCTCTGCTCAGTGGAGAGCCTGCTTCTCCCTCTCTCTCTGCCTGCCACTCTGCCTACTTGTGCTTGCTCGCTCTCTCTCTCTCTCTGTCAAATAAATAAAATCCTTTAGAATCGCCATATGCATAGCTTGCAAATTTGCACATGTATAATAACATGTCTTAGCTGATAACATGTTCTGAGCCGTATCCATCTATAGGTGCCCAGGAGTAGTCAACAAGCAATAACCCTGTAGGAGAAAACACTTTTCTGATACCAGCTTCTAGGCAGATGACAGGTGCAATTGTCCGGTTATCACTCTTGCCCCAAGGTCCTGAACAGGCTATATTATGAGGCCCGGGCTGCCGTAGGCTCTCCAGAAGGCTACCTCTCAATCACTTAGGCATCTGGTCCTTCCATGTCCCAGCCACCACTCCCACATCGAAGATTTAGAGCTCACAGCAAAAGTGCAGGAAGCTTGAGATGGTGAAGAGTCTATGGAAAGAATTTTCCTTTAAGACATGTCGTTGGAACAGCACACTGACTTTCCCTGCTCAAATTCCACAATGGCCCATTGGGAGCCCTAAGGGTCTGATGACAAGGTCAGCACCAGTGTGTCTAAGTAATAGGTTCTCTGAACTTCCCAGTACCCACGATGATAGAACGAAACAATCCCAAGAAATGTCTTTCTTCTTTCCCTTTGGTGAGGCATAACTAGCCCTAGTGAATCATCTTCAAAGACAAAAGACAAATGTCTGTGCCTCTCATTAATATGTCAGTGTGACTACTTGAAAAAGAGGCCAGAATGTTATCAGAAACTAACACCCTCCCCTTTTTTTAATTGCCAACCTTGTACCAAACAATGAGAGCTAGGGTCTTTCTTGAGTAGGCTTATCTCAATAACAAATAACGTTTAGTGAGTTTTGCAAGGTGTCCGGTGCCGGGGCAAGCACTCTGCACGCATTACCCCATGTAGTCCCATCAACAGCCCTCGGAGGCAGGGACTACTATCATCCTTTTTATCAATAAGGAAATTGGGGCATAGAGACTAATTTGGTCAAGATTGCTTACCCAAAGTGAGGGAGATCCTGACCTAGCACAATCAGAGGGCGTACCTGAGCCTCTTAATCTTCGTCCTTTACCTTGTTTCATTAAGATATGAGAGCAAAATACGGAGAAGACTGATTTCGTTTCTGCTTCTCCAAGCTTCTTTTGGGTCTAGGATTCATTGGGTCATTCTTACTAGAGTGTGAACTAAAAAATGTAATAGGCTTCCTAGAGTTTGTCTGTCCTGAGCCATCTTAGATGCAATTCCAAATCCTACTTCTTGGGGCACCTGTGTGGCTCAGTTGGTAGAGCAGGTGAGTCTTGGTTAAGGCTCAGGTTATGATTTGGAGTCCTAGGATGGAGCTCTCTGTTGGGCTCTTACCTTCACCTCGTGCTACATATTCAGACCATGAAGTCAATACCTTAGTGTCTCTGATAAAGGCCAAACCATTAGCAATCATCAAGGCGGTTCACAACCTGGTTTTCGGTAACTGTTCTGTCCTAGCTCATTTCCAAGCTCTCACCACCCTGGACACCACAGGCTAGAGTTATTTAGGACTCCTTGATGAGCACAGCAAGTATCCCGGATTGGGCCATTTCTGGTCCTTTCCTTTGCCTGAGAGACTTATTTCCCTTTCATCATCTAAAGAACTTCAATATGGCTGTCCTTGAAAAAATAACCTAAGTTTCCCCTCTAATGTAGATCCACCCAGGCAGAAAAAAGTTCTCTGTGATGCTGGAATGCTTCGAACAGCTCTCTGTTACAACTCTGTATTAGTCAGGGTTCTCCAGAGAGGCAAACTCAATAGGCGATATAAATAGATGAACAGACATGAACATAGAAAGATAGATACATAGATGGAGATAACTGGCTCATGCAGTTTTGGGGACAGGCGAGTCTAAAATCTGCACACTGGAGATCCAAGGAAGAGTTGATGTTGCAGCCCCACTTCAAAGGATATGTGGAGGCAGAATTCCTTTTTCACTGGGGACCATAGTCATCTTTTCTCTCAAGGTCTTCAACTGGTTAGGCATGGCCCACCTACACGTTGAAGAATAGTCTGCTTCACTCAAAGACTATTGATTTTAAATATTAATCTCATCCAAAAAGTCACCTTCACAGCAACATCTAGACTGATGTTTGACTCAAAACTGGGTACCATAACCTAGCTAATATAATATATGTATATTATATTATAATATAAAATTCACCACCATAGGCTTTTCTCATATATCACTTGTTCACTTGTCTGCCAGCTCCCCTAATATATGAGCTGTTTCTAAGTAGTGACCCTGAGCTTTCGTGTCATTGTGACCATACATTAATAAATATCACTTTTTTAAACATGTAAAACTGTGAGCACCACGTCCACCATCAAAAACGTGTTCCCAGAATGACACTTCAGTGATAGAAGGTGGAAGGCAGCAAGGGACACAGAAATTATTAGACTGCAGTGTTTGACTGCAGTGAATGGATGGGTAGCAGATGACTAAGCTCCCTGGCTTCCAACAGGAAAATAGGTTCTCTCTGGTGAAGTTGGCTGAGTCTCATGATTCTGGATCGCCGGGGCCAAACCCCTCAGGGAGAGTAGCAGGGTCACAGGACGGTCAGAGATGCAGTCCCTCAGATGGCGGAGAGACGCCCTTATCATCCCAGGAGACCCGAAGCCCTAAGTAGGGCTTTAAATTAACTTCCCTCTGGGCTGCTTCCTTCGACGTCACCTTGACGTTCTAGGGAGAAAAAAGTCACGGAGGCAGCCCCTTTGCCAACCACTAAGTGGCAGTGGAAGCCCACCTCGGACAGGCTCGGCCTTTTCTGCTTGCTCAGCTCCCCGAGTCCACTGAGAAAACTTCCAATCCCCCACAGAATCCTGCTGGGAATTTCAGGTTAACTGACTAAGTCACTTTAATTTCCTTGGGAAAAGAGTTGCAGTCACACATCAGATAAGAGGTTCCTGAGGCGCCCAGCCCTGCAGTGTGAGGCGCCTACCTTTTTCCAGCCCCCAGACAGAAGCTTCTCTTTTCTTCTGCCGCTAGACAGGAGCCTCCCCCTCACAGTGGAATCAAAGACCGCTCCTGCAGGATCCCACCCAAGGCCTGTTTACTTCCGTGGCTTGCTTCCACTTCCCAAAGCCAGCACAGATTCATGCTTAGTACCTGCCATTGATGTCTGTCAGTGGCCTTTCTCCACTTCTCTCCTGGGGCTCCACGGTGGACAGGCAGTCAGTTGCAAGCTACAGAGTTTGCAGAATCAGACTTCTTCGTGGGTCCTGCTTGCTCCTGGGGTGTTGGCATAAAGCACTTAATAAGGGGTCAAAATAAACAAAATTCTCAAGTCAGCCAAACACAGAGATTTGGGCATTAAAATATACATATATATATTTTCCGTCTTCAAAAGGAGGAAACCTTTATCTCCTCTTTGAATTTATTTGTATCGCCTCTACAGCCAATCATCTTTGAAGGACAGACTTTCCTCGGATGGGGACAATTTGTAGTTTTAGCTAATCCAGTGTACAGGATAGGGAACGGTATGCTGTACAGAGCAAGGGCTCATAAATGTTAGTTGGTGCTGACACCACTCTCCAGAGATTTTATGTACGAGCTCCTTTGTCTTTGTGACTTCAAAGTCCTTCACCTACAGGATCTCATTTTCTACTTAGTGTGATAACAAAGGGCCATGGATTATTATCCTCAATTTACAGGTAGGGGCAATAAGTCAAGGAAAGGCTATTTGCCTGAGAATATAGAACAGGTCAATGATGTAGCAGATTGTTTCTCTGCTCTTACCAGCCGTCCTCCCTGCCTCTTGTATCGAGGTGCTAGCCTATGACCCCCAAACCCTGACCCCAAAGGAAGTAGTATCAGAGTCTCTTAAATGGACTTGAGGCCTGAATCATTCATTACCTACTCTCTCTGTGGCCACCATTCACTGCTCATTGCTCCTAAGTCACCAACAGGACAGATCATCGATGCGGTCTTCTGGTAGATCAATAGTCAACAATATCTCATTACTGCAGGAATCAGATCATTCCAGCAGACTTGTTCTGATTTCCATCAAGTCAGAGCTTTTAGAAGACGGAACACAGTTCATATCCAAGTTCTCCATATCATTGACCTGGAACTCCAAGCCAATGCCACCCTTTGGGGCTCGGAGTTGTAAAGCCAGGCTGTACAAAATATAGAACAAGAGTGGCAACCCCCCCGCAAGTTTGTGTAGTTGTAATCACTTCCACCAAAAGCTATTCTATCCTCCTGCAAGACCCCACTCATGTCGCCTCTGTGAGAACGTCTCCTGACCCTCCCCTTCAGTTGGTATTAACTGATGGCTCCTTGAAACTTACATAAAATGTAGTGAGTATTTCTGACTTGATTTATCTCCTAAGCTTATATAAGAGCTATTTATCTGAAGTTCTTCCCCACTGCTCCCATTATTGGAATTATAATGTCTTAAGGGACATATGTCATATTATATTTACTTTGTATTATACCTGGAGCTAGCACATTGCTTGTCCTTAAGACAATGTCAGAGGACAACAGACAGCACGTGTCCCCAGGAAGGCTTGTTGAATGGCATTTAATCGTCCCAGCTAAATCCATAGCCTTTAGCTGTATCTAATTCATTTGGAAGTTGAACAGATTAATCTTCTTAAAACAGCACTGTCTTCATGCCACTTCTCTGCTAGCAACAATTCTCAATATCCCCCATTGCTCATAGAATTAAGTCTACTCAGGGAGACCCAGTATGCAAAAGATGACTGAGTTCTTCCCCGTCCTACTTGTCCAATTTTATGTTCTGCGTCTCCAGCATCCCTTATTGCCTACAGGCTTTGCTTGGGGCTTTGAATATTCCTTCCCTAGTTCTGCCTACATACTTTATTTTAAAGCCTTGTTTCTACCTAAAATGCCCTTTCTATTTCTTTGCTTTTCGAAGTTCTTACTTTCCTTCAAGGAGGATGATTAATGGGAAGTATCACTAGATTTGGTGGAAGAGAGAATACTGGTAACATTGAAGAGTGGAGAATGGAATTTCTGCAGCATTGGGGACAGAAATCAGATTCCTGAGGCAACAAAAGAAGAGAAGTAAGAGCAGCATGTGTGATTCATTTACTTACTGATTTGACAGTCAGGAAAAAAGTGACCAGTAATAGGGCGCCTAGATGAGCTCTGGGATTGCAAACAGTGGCGTTCTGTTTGGTTTCGCCTTTGGTATGGAGATGTCCTCAGTGTGAGTGGGAGTGTGGGCAGAGCCTCTGTAGAGAAGATTAACGCTCACGGGAGTCTGCCTGTGGTGGCTTCTCTCCACAGCTGGACCTGGGTCATCCTCTCTCACCTTAGCCAGATTGCCCTCAGGGGATTAGCCAGGCCCTCATCTTGTGATTGCTGAGCTTTATTAGGAACTTCTACTTTGTTCACACCCATTTGCCCTTTCAGGTCCCCCTCATCCAGCTCATACCCCACCATCCTGCCTTTCAGTGGTAGTATAAATCCCTTTGTCTTTTAAATATCGTGGTTCTTCGTTAAATCCAAACATCCCCTGTGGCTGTTGATTGCATCATGAAACCAACATGAGAAACGTATAAAAACAAATTGGCTTTACTTGAGATTACTCGGACCAACCTCCCTGGGTCCCACAGAACTGCCAAGTTATATTACATTTTACCAAGTCAGCTCACTCCCTCCATGGCCACAGCCTCAGGAGTCCTGTCACTCTCTCCCCATTCCTAAAATGCTTGGCTACTCCCTCTCCACCTCCCGCTCCTTCCCTCATCCCCTTGCCTGCACACAGACCCACACACATGCACAGTCTTCTTTCTCAGGAGAGGATCTCACTTTTTAAAAAAAAAAAAAAAAAAAACAGGAACAGAAGCCTAGAAGCTATCAGATGGGTGCTCCCTCCACTCTCCACAAGGAGCTGTTCCCATCCTTCCTCTCCTCCTTTCCTCCTGTTTCAATAGCAGAGTTGTCAGCCTCCTACCTAAAGTCAATAGCTTGACCTCAGCTTTGGGGACCTCCTCATTCTTTTCTTCTTAGAACACATCATCCATCCTCTCTCCCCTTTTTGTAGCTCCATTTCTCAATTCCATCACTTCCTTCTGTGTGTTAACCATGCTTACATTAATGGTTTAAATCATGTCTCCTTTGCAGACTCACCTTCTTTTGCCTCATGTCGATAATAATGATGATGGTGATGAGCAAGAACCAGTGAAAGATACAACTAACATTTGGTAAGTGCTTATTATGTGCCAGACACTGTCCTTAGAACTTTGCATGTGTTATTTCATTTAATCTTCACAAAGCCCTAGGGAATAGGTATTATTAGCTTCGTTTTTACAGATGAGGGAACAGAGGTAGTAAGAGGTTAAGTGAATTGCTTGAGGCCACAAAGCTAGTATATGAAGGAACCAGAATTTAGACAAAGGCAATCTGGCTTCAGAATCTCAACTCTTTGCGTGCGTGTGCGTGTGTGTGTGTGTGTGTGTGTGGTATCAGTGTAATGCTGGCCTCATAGAATAAATTAGGAAGGTTTCCTTTCTCTTCCATTTTTTGGAATAGTTGGAGAAGAATGAGTATTCACTCTTCTTTAAATGTTTGGTGGAATTCACCTGTGAAGCCCTTTGGTCCTGGACTTTTATTTGTTGGGAAGTTTTTGATTACTGGGTCTATTTCATTGCTACTAATTCTTCTGATCCAATTTCCTATTTCTTCCTGATTCAGGTTTAGAAGGTTATCTCTCTCCAGGAATTTATCCATTTCTTCTAGGTTGTCTGATTTGTTGGGATATAATTTTTTGTAATATTCTCTTGTAACCCTTTGTATTTCTGTCTTGTGGGTTATTATTTTTCCTCTGTCATTTCTGATTTTATTTATGTAAGTAAATCTTTCTTTCCTTGATGAGTTTGGCTAAAGGTTTACCAATTTTTTTTATGTTATCAAAGGACCAGCTCCTGGTTTCACTGAGGTATTCTATTGTTTTTGTGTCTCTATTTAATTTATTTCTGCTCTGATCTTTATTATTTCTTTACTTCTGCTGCCTTTGGGTTTTGTTTTTTCTTCTATTTCGAGCTCTTTTGGCTGGGAGGCTAGGTTGCTTATTTGAGATTTTCTTTGTTTCTTCACTTAGGTCTACATGGCTATCATCTTCTTTCTTAGAACAGCTTTTGCTGCATTCCCCAAATTTTGCACCATTGTGGTTTCATTTTCATGCCTCCATGTCCTTTTGATGTTCTCTTTGTTTACTAGCATGCTATTTGGTCTCCATGTATCTGTGTTCTTCCCAGATTTTTTTCCCCCTTGGGATTGATTTCTAGTTTCATATCATCATGGTCAGAAAAGATATGTGATAAGATTTCAGTCTCTTTGAATTTGTTCACACTTGTTTTGGTCTAACATGTGATCTATTCTGGAGAATGTTCCCTGTGCACTTGACTGTGTATTTCTGTTTTGGTGTGAAATGATCTGAATGTATCTATTAGGTCCATCAGGTCCAGTGTATCATTCAAAGTCACTGTTTTTTTGTCGATTTTCTTTTTTTTTTTTTTTAAGATATTAATTATTTATTTGACAGAAGGAGACACAGTGAAAGAGGGAACACAAGCAGGGGGAGTGGGAGAGGGAGAAGCAGGCCTCCCGCAGAGCAGAGAGTCTGATGTGGGGCTTGATACCAGGACTTTAGGATCATGACCCGAGCCGAAGTCAGAGGCTTAACGACTGAGCCACCCAGGCGCCCCACCCCTGTTGATTTTCTGTCTGGATGATCTATCCATTGATGTAAGTGGGTGTTGAAGTCCCCTACTATTATTAAAGTAATGTTGATGTCTTCCTTTACATCTGTTCTTTGTTGCTTTATGTGTTTAGCTGTTTCCATGTTGGGCCCACAAACATTTACAACTGTTAAATGCTCTCATTGGATTGTTCCTTTATGATTATGCTTATTAGTGTCCTTCTTTGTCCGTCATTATAGTCTTTGATCATAGAATGAGACTGTTCCCTATTTTTGGATTTCCTCAGGGTTGGACTTCACAGCGTACTCCCCTCCTCTCTGTCCGTAACATGACTTACACCGACATGAGATGACTCACAAATTTATATTTACTTCTAGCCCTGACTTCCCCTGAGTTCTAGAACTGATCATCTAATTCTCTATTTGATGCATACACTTGGAAGACATAAAGGATTTTTGGAGTAGGTCTCCTATAGACCTGGCGATCTCTGTCTGGGTGCTGGTCTTCTTCCAGCATTCTGTGTAGCATCTGGTGGTACCACCATTCATTCATGTGCTAACACAAACGAATCTTAGTACATCTGTTGCCCTCATCCCTCTTACCTCCTTATCTCTTAGAAGATGCAAATCTGATTCTGTTATCTCCCTGCTTGGTTTCTTACTGATTAATTCAACAAGAATAATAAAGGAAAAGATACATTTTGAAGAAACAACAAATGTTTGGTGAGCCTCATCTCAGATCAGTCTCTGACTCCTTGTGCTTTAAAGATTTATTTACTCATTTTAGACTGAGAGAGAGAGCAGAGTGGGGGGGGAGGGGAAGAAGGAGAGAGAGAATCTTAAGCAGACTCCCTGCTGAGCATAGAGCCCAACATGGGCTCAATCTCATGACCCTGAGATCATGACCTGAGCTGAAACTTAACCAGTTGAGCCTCCCAGGCAACCCTGACTCCCCATAATTTAGAAACCACCCCCTTTGTTAGCAGCAAACATGTCACGTTCTTCCTGACCCAGGATATGAACTTTTCTCTTTCTGGAATACTCCCTATTTCTTCTAAATAACTCCTATTCAATCTTCAATTCTCAGCTCAAACACTTCCTTAGCTAAACCTTCCCATTTCTGCAAACTAAATCTGGTCTTTGTTAGACACCCACATTAAGTCCACCTATATACAGCAGAGCATACATTTTATTGCATTATTTCCTTTATTTTGATTAGTAATCTAATTGATATCAATTTCCTAACTAGATGGGAAGCTCCATAAAGGCGCTTTATGATGCCCAGATTTGGTCATCATAAAAATAAGCCATAATATTTAGGCCAAGGGTTAAAAGAACTCAAAAAAAGAGCCAGGAAAATTAGACAATGTGCTTAAGATAATATTTTTCTTCTTTTTTATACAGACCCCCTGTATAAGAAAATCTGTCAGTAGGGTGATATTGAGAATATTGGCCATGAAAAGAAAGATTGCTATTTGTAGGGCCACATGACAGGGAACTGCAGAAGGCAGGAGGACAAAAAGGAAAAAAAAAAAAGAGATTTTCTGCCAATAACTTGGGGATTGCTTGTAAATATAGGCTCTCTGAGTCACCCAAATAAAGTGCTCATAAATTGGAAGGCAAGTGTGAAGTTAGCCTCAGCCACCATACATTGTGCCATGGAGAATGAGGTATCTTGGATGAGGCATGAGAATGGCCTGGGTGTCATTCCAGCCATGTTTACAGGACTAAGGCAGAGGGTGATGAGAGAGAAACAGCAGACCAGCTTATAGTGGAGGATTAGGCTGAATTCTAGCTATGGAATCCACAGGTAATAGGCAAAAAAATCCTAACGAGAGGTGTGGCATGTCTTCATGTATCAGAACCAGGTCACTCCAACTTAATACCTGGTGGGACCATATGGAGAAGGTTAAGGCTATTGCAAGGGTTTTGTGGACTGTGAGACTCCATAGGGGAGTATTTGGGATTGGGGGCTAGGAAGAGGCTCTCAGAATTGGCCAGAAGTAACTAGACAGGAGATACTTCAGCAGAACCAACTCCCTAAGGTATTTTAATCAGAGAGGGTGTTTTGGATTGAACTGTGCCCCCCCATTCCTACGTTGAACCCCTAATCCTCAATATGATGATATTTGTAGATAGGGCTTTCAGGAGGTAATTAAGATGAAATAAAGTCATGAAAGTGAGGTCCTAACCCAATTGGACTGATGACCTTATAAGGAAAAGAAGGGAGAGAGAGATCTCTCTTCACATGCATGCACTGAGGAAAGACCATGTGAGAAGGGGCCATCTATAAGCCAGGAAGAGGGTTTTTACCAGAACCCAACCATGTAGTACCCTGCCCTGATCTTGGACTTCCCTCCACTAGAAGTGTAAGGAAATAAATTCCTTTTGTTTAGGCCACCCAGACTACGGTATTTTGTTATGTTGGTAGAGGGGACGCAAGAGCAAAGTCCTGTGTCAGACCAGCAAATAGAATTTTACCAGGGAGAGCTGGCCATATCAAATGGTGATTGCTTTTTGGAGTTTAAATGAAAGAGATGACCCAGTGCCTCCTCTTGCTTCTCCTCTTTAGGTCTTAGCCACCAGCAACCTCTGTGTCATTCTCATTTTGGTCACCATGTGCCCACTTACCTTTCTCCTTTGTTTTCCCTTACTCTGTTCATAATGTGGCTCTAGGATCATTACTGTCAGTTTCAGGCTGCTCAGCACCCATGCATGTGAGGACCATTGGAAGCATAGAATATCAGCAAAAATAGGAAGCTTCCTAGAGTGGAATGTCTGGGGACCTATATCTTTATTATTCCTGGAGCCCTAACTTGCTAGAGAGATTACCCCTGGGTGAGGGCAGCACATTCTGTCATTTTATAGAACTCCCAACAGGAGATACTCTACTCACATCTTTTACCTACTCCATATAGGAAACAACCCATTTGGTCAAATGCCAGGCTAACTATGTTGACTCCCTATGCTATAGGGCATTATCTAGTTTGTGATAGCCCTTGAGTCATTCTTTCGAACCAAATCCAGGGACTTGAATCCTGCAAACTAGGATAGATTTCCTTGTTCCTCAGGTACATCTTCACTCTTGGATTTTCTTCATGCTGTTCACGCCCTCTTGATACCTGATTTTGTGTAAGTCACTGGAGGTTTTATTATTGTGAACTGGACCTATCTTTTTTTTTTTTTTTTTTCCCCAGTGCCTATACCACTTTTAAAGCACATACATAGCTGGATCTGGTCCCATCTTTCCCTATTTGTCTTATCTTATGCTGTCTTACCAGCCCATCCTCTGCTATATGGCTGAAATCTCACCAATGGTCAATTTCAGGGCCAGACCCAATCTCTCAGAGAAGCTCCTTCATCTATGGAAGTGCTAGGGCTTGGGGCAAGACTGGGCATGGTGTGGCAACAAGTAATTCAGATACTTATAATAAGTACAAGAAGAATTATAGTTAAAAATTATAAAACAGGTCTTCAGTAAACATCTACTGAAAGGACATATGGATGAATTTGGGGATAAAACTGATAGATTTCCATTGAAAGTTCTTTTCCATTTTGGATTTTACTTTCATACCAACCAAAAATATTTTCCATTTTTTTAATTTGTTTGATTTTTGTTTTTGTTTTCCGGTATCAGGACCTTGCTTACTAGGACATGGGTTAAAAATGTGTCAAAGCCCTTTGGAACTTAACTTTGGGAAGGTGAGCTCTTCTGTTTTGATAACTCCTATCAAGGAAGACCAAATACTCATAAAGCCATGATGCCAGTAGTTATCTTGAGCGCTGGAAGAACACTACTGCCTAATGCCTTCCTCTTCATTGAAATGCAAAAGTCCAGGTCATAAAAATGTTCTTCTTAGGGTCTTTGGGATGACCATTTTAGTGACTCTTAGGAAAGAAACTTAGCTAAATCACTTGTCTCTATCCCTTCTCTCTTCCTTGAGTTGTTATTGTTTCTTATACTGCATTGGGGTTATTTGTTCCGAGGAAGATTTGTCCAAAGAAATTATAGCTAGAGTCAAAGAATTGTGGTTGAAGTCAGACAGACTATTGGCCTTTTCTGTAGAATGAAGTTTTTAATAGCAGTTGGTGCTGGAGGCTGATTCCCTTGATACTCCCTCTTGAGTGGCTCCTGCCTACACTAGTAATGTTAACTTATGCTAGCAATGTTAATCTACACTAGCAATGTTAATCTATACTAGCATTATTAATCTAGCGTCCATAACAATTATTCTTATTTTTTAAAGCTTTTCTTTATTTATTTGACAAAGAGGGCCAGAGAGCACAAGCAGGGGAAAGAGTGGAGGGAGAGGGAAAAGCAGACTCCATGCTGAGCAGGGAGTCCAATGTGGGTCTCAGTCCCAGGACCCTGGGATCATGACCCGAGCCAAAGGCAAATGCTTTAACACCTGAGCCACCCAGGCGCCCTGGCATCCATAATTAAATCCTTAATGCTAGTGTTGTCTTTTTGCTCTGTATGCTTCTGTCCAGTTAAAAGTTCTTTAAAAGGCAAATATATATTTTCAAAGTGGAAGATATAAAAGAATTGATCCTTAGCTAAAGCAAAACTATATTTTGAAATCTTTGTATCACACTTAAGAATATTTCCTAGAAACACATTATTCTTTCTAATGGGACAAAGTCCTGCATGAAGGCTAAATTTTAATGCAAAAAAAAAGGCATTTTGGAAGCATTCAACATGCTCAAGGAGCCTAGCTCAGGCCTGATTCAGGCAGTGTAGTGTGGGGCTTGAGAGAACAGGTTCCACATAGAATTAAACAGGCACAAATCCCAGTTCAGCTACTTAATACCTATGCTACAATGAAGTGCTCTTTAATTTCTTTGTGTATCACTTTCTTCGTCTGTACGCAGACGACTCTACAACTCTACAGGGACCTTGTGAAAATGGATTGACATAACTCACATAAAATGTTTATCCCAGTGAACACCCCAAAATGGTTGGTTCTTGTGGCTGCTATTACTTTATGACCCCTACTCTTATTAACTTATTCAGACCAAACTGGTAATTGTGCACTGTGAATTATGGAGAGGCTTTTTAAAGGTCATCAGTTAATGGGACTCTCTCATCTGCAAATAAATGTGAATCATCATATCAAGTAAGGAAGTTTCTTTGGGTGGGGTGTGTATGTATGTTTGTGCGTGTGTGTGTTGTAAATAAGGACAATAATACTTTGGAAAAAGCTCTTGTCTGATAACCAGATGAGCTAGATTCTAATCTCTATAGTAGCCCCATTTCTTAGTTTGGTTTTGGTGTCTTTTTGTGCAAAGTGGACAGAAAGTCCTCCATTTCTACCGATCTCATAGAGTTAGTGTGAGCACAGCTAAGACATATGGGTTTTAGAGTTTTTAACATATCTTTTTAATACCCCAAGCTACTATTTTGTTTAGACTCTTTTCATTTTTAAGGGTCTTATTTTAGACTCATCATCATTAAGGTATTATTTTTATCTCTCAAGGATGTTATATCCTCTTTCCTCTGGAATGACGTGCTTAGAAAAATTTACCAAATATTACCTCATGTCGTTCTCATTATCCTTAAGTCATCTTACTAATTACTATATTGATCAATGTTTATTTTGCCACAAAAGGTCTACTACTTAACTCAACAGCAAGAGGGCCTCACTCCTAACAAAAACATGGAAAAGACTGAAAGAGGACTGCTCTGTATAGCTTTCTATACAGAGCTTCCATAGATCATGTGAAGGATGCATAAAAATTAGGGGAAGGATAATTCTGACCTTTGCTTCATGTTTTATAAAAATACAATTTATCTCTGTCATCCATTTCTTATTTGTTTTCCCTAAGATGCCATTATTTTACACAAGAACTCATATGTATTTTTTTTTTTTTGTCCAATGACCTTACTTTACAATGCTCTTCTTTTTTTATCTTCTAGGAAAAAAAAATAAGTAGTAATTACATTTTCTGCTTCCAAGGAATGTTTGTTTTTTCCACAGTTGTTTCTTTCCTCAGTTTTCTGTCTTTTTCACCCCCTGGGTCTGGTCTTCTTAATTTTTGAATGACATTTAAAGACATGTCATTGTGGGGTTCTAGTACAAAGGGAGAAACCATAATGAAAAGACAGCAGGATATGTTAATAGCCTCTGGGAGGTCAGACAAATGTTTTTTCTTAAAGTTTAGATGTCCTGTGCAATGTTTCATCCAACTTCCACTGAGGAAACTCACCGTGCATAATGACTGAGGTTCTGGAAGAAGGAGAGAGTTGGTATATTATGATAAACCAACGCACCTTACAGCTATTCATTTGCTGTGCTTAGAACTTAATTTATTTCCAAGTCATTCAATGAGTATAATACAGAAAGAGTCTCGGGTTTTTATCTACTCGGGACAGCAGAGCATATTGCTCCAGTAAGCATAATGGGTGGAAATTAGGCTCAGAATTCTGGCTGAAGAGTTTTGTCCATGTGAGGGAAGTAGATACAGATAAATCACTCTTTCTGTGTAACACCTTTGCAGGAAACCAACGAATAATACCACAGGAGGAGATGGTGGCCACAGCTCAGTAGCTTCCATGAATAGCTCCAAGAAGCAGGAACAATGTGATCTAAGACCTGATGTTACTGTTATTAATTGCAGATTTAATGGGTCTGTGAATTTTATAGGAAGGTAGCTGTCTGGACTGAAGCATAGTGTCACTTCCTGTAAACCCTGTCCTTGACTCACTCAGGAATGTTCTTTGGCTCAACTTTTCCATCTGCCCCACAAAAGGATGGCATGTTTTGCTTGTCTAAAATGTTAGACACTACTAAGGAATCCTTAATTTTTGTGAAAATCAAGGCCAAAGTTATAGAATGATGGATTACAAAACTGAGCCAGGAAAATGGAGCTTTTATTCCAAGAGAAAAGGGAATGTAAGGAAGCTTGAGGGTGGGTGGGTGAGTGATATCATGGAAATAAGAAATCAGATAAGTAAAACTAATGAAAAAACATAATCCCTGTCAAGCTTCTGAAATGTAGTTCAAATATCATCTTCTATATGTAAACATAATATATGTAAACTAATGTGTTTACACATGTTTGTTTGGAATGTCTGTAAACAGACACTTAGTTTAAATAAACTAAGAATAAATAAAGCTATATGCTATCATATGCGTTTCAAATGACACCCACAATCACTATCTCATTTGAACCTCATGCTAAGGACTGTGGACAAATATAATTCTCTTTGTTTTGCTGTTATAGAAATTGAAACTCAGAGAGATACAATGATTTGCATAATTTTTCATAGGATGAGTTTGTAAGACTGCCTCACAATGCCTGGCAAATAGAAATCGCTAAGTAAATGTTTGTCAAGTGAATGGGCATATGAATGAAGGAGTCTGGTCCCTAGTTCACTGTTTCTTCCTAGTAGAGTGCATCATAAACTTCTGCTGTCTTCTGGCTGGTGAGGGAATTAACTGGGAACACCCTACTTAAAGAAAGATGTAAACATTCAAAAAATCTCTGTATTTTTCATCATCGGGTGGATTTTAGAATAGTTATGTTATTATAGATCTTTGCACTCTTCTTTCTTCACCCCTGATCATATTGAGTTTTTCTTGTTTCTTTAAGAGGGACAGTTTTTATAAGGCTCTAGAAATGAGAATATAAACATCAAGAATTGTCTTCTTCTTATAGTTTTATTTATTTTTTTATTATATTCAGTTAGCCAACATAGAGTAGTACATCATTGGTTTTGATGTAGTGTTCAATGATTCATTAGTTTTATATTGAAAAAAGAAGGGTAGCCTGGAGGCTCAGTTGGTTTGGCATCTGCCTTCGGCTCAGGTCATGATCCCAAAGTCCTGGGATGGAGCTCCACATCAGGCTCCCTGTTCAGCGGGGAGCCTGCTTCTTCCTCTCTCCCCTGCTTTCTTTTGTGCTCATGCTCTATCTCTCGCTATTTCTTGCTCTCTCAAATAAATAAATAAAAAACTTTAAAAAAAAAGAATAAGAGAAAAAAGAAGGCAAGGATTTTAAATTTCAGAATCAGGTAAATGTTTAGTTGCATTATTTCAAGTACTTTGGCCACTAGATCATATTTTAAAATCCAGGTTCCTAAAAAGTCATATTTTAAATTAAAATGGATCTCATAATGTATCTTTTATACAGACTGTTTCTGAGGAAAATTTCTTAGGGAAGCCAGATGTCTAGAGGAAAGAAAAAAAACTAGGACACTAGAAGAATTTGAAGCATCTGGCATGAACAAACATTAAACACAGCCCAGACAGATGGGTAATATAAGCACAGAGATGGAAATACTAAGAAATAATCAAAAGGAAATGCTGAAAATGAGAAACACCATAATAGAAAAGAAGTGTCTCTGATGGTTTCATCAGTAGACTGGACAGAGCTGAGGAGAGAATCAGTGAGCTTGAATGCAAGTCAACAGAACTTCCCAAACTGAAATGAAAAAAGGAAAAGTAATGAAAAAATCTTAAAGAACTGTGGGTTGGGGTGCCTGGCTGGCTGAGTCAGAAGAGCATGTGACTTTGAAGTCATGAGTTTGAGCCCCACATGGCGTGTAGAGATTACTAAAAACAAACAAGTAAAGAAATTACTTCTAAAAAATATGAATGTATCCCCAGATTGCATGGGGCATACTTAAAATAAAGAACTATGGAATAATTTCAAAAAGGTGGAACATACACTTAACTAGTATAACAGAAAGAGAAAGGAGAATGGGCAGAAAAGAATATTTAAAGTAACAATGTCTGAAAACTTCCCAAACTTCATTATGGATGCTGGACCACAGATCCAGGATGCTCAAAGAACACTAAGGGAGATAAATACCAAAAAGCACACCTAGGAATATCATATTCTAGAAATGGAAAATCAAAAGCCGAAATCAAAGGCAGAAATAAATCTTGAAAAAAGTCAGAGGGAGGAATAAAGACACCTTACTTATAGAGGAGCAAGGATAATAAATACAGCAAGCTTCTGGGTAGAAACCACACTGGCATAAAGAGTGACATGAAATCTTTCAAGCATAGAAAAAAAAATTCCAACCTAGAATTCTATGTCCAGTGAAATTTTCCTTCAAAAACAAAGAAGAAATTAAGATTTTTAAAGATAAACCTGAGATAATTTATTGGTGGCATACTTGCCCTGAAAGAAATGATTAAAAAAAAAAAAAAAAAAACCTTTCATGGAAAATGAAAATGAAACTCACAATGAAAACTCAGATCTACATACAAATAGAAAAGTCATCAGAGAAAGAATAAGTAAAAGTAAAATAATGAAGCTGTAAAGAAAGTTGTATGCACCTAACAAGGAGACTTCAAAATATGTGAGGCAAAATCTGATAGAATTAGCAAATCCTGTATGAAATTTGCACTCTAGCTCCCATCTTTTAGTAATTGATATATTAAACAGACAGAAAATCAGTAAGAATCAAGTTCAGCTTAACAGTACCAATCAACTTGATCAATTTTCCATAAGGTAACAGTTAGCTTCTTCTCAGGCTTACATGGAACAATTATTGATGATATAGGCCATATTCTAGACCAGATCATAAAACGCACCTTAAAAAACTTAGAAGAATACAAATAATAAAATACGGTCTTTAACCACAATGAAATTAAACTAGAAATCAGTAACAAAAAGATAGCTAGAAAATCTGCAAATTTTTAGAAATTAAATAACACACTTCTAAACTTGGCATAAGACAAAAATGTCTCATGAGAAATTTTAAAATATTTTGGGGGCACCTGGGTGGCTCAGTTAGTTAGGTGTCTAAATATCAACTTTGGTTCAGGTCACAATCTCAGGGTCAGGCCCCATGTCAGGCTCGGTGCTGAGTCTGGAGCCTGCTTGAGATTCTCTGCCCCTCCTTCTTCTGCCCCTGGCCCCTCCTGTTCTTCTCTCTTTCTCTCTCTCAAAAAAAAAAAAAAAAGAAAGAAAAGAAAAAGAAAAGTAGCTTGAATTAATGAAAATGAAAGCACCACTTATCAAAATCTGTAGGATAGAGCAAAAGCAGTATTTAGAGAGAAATATATAGTATTAATAAATAAATTACAAAAGGGGCACCTGGGTGGCTCAGTGGGTTAAAGCCTCTGCCTTCAGCTTGGGTCATGATCCCAGAGTCCTGGGATCAAGCCCCACATTGGCGGGGGGGAGTTGTCTCTGCTCAGCAGGGAGCCTGCTTCCTCTATTTATGCCTGCTTCTCTGCCTGTCAAATAAATAAATAAAATGTCTTTAAAATAAATAAATAAATTACAAATCTCTGTCAAATAAATAAATAAAATATTTTTAAAATAAATAAATAAATTACAAAAGAAGAAATTCAAAATATATAATCCAAAATTTCATTTTATGAAACTGGAAAGGGAGGAGCGATTTAAGCCTCAGTAAGCAGAAGAAAAGATGTATAAAAATCAATGACACTGAAAACAGGCAGTCAATAGAGAAAATCAAAGAAACCAAATTTAGTTCTTTCATATTATCAATAAAATGGATGAACCTTTTATCTAGGCACAAATTTTTAATATCTGAAATGAAAAATAGGGCATCACTATTGATCTCATTGGCATTATGATAACAAACTTATAAACAACTTACTTGCAAACAAATTTGATAACATAGATGAAATGAATCAATTCCTTACAAGACAAAATCACAATCTATAATGAATGAATGAATGAAAGAAAGAAAGAGAGACAAGAGAGAGAGAAAGAAAGAAAGAAAAGCAAAGAGGGAGGGAGGGATTGAAGGAGGAAGAAATAAACATAGGCATGGACTTTACACCTTTCACAAAAATGAGCTCAAAATAGATCTTAGACCTTAATGTAAAATGAAATCTGTAAAAAAAAAAAAAAATCCCAGAGAGAATTTATTGGACCTTGAGTTTGAATTTTTAGATATAACACAAAGACAATGATCCACAAAAGTCTAGAAGTGATATAAGTTGGACTTTATCAAAATCAAACACTTCTACTGTGAGGGAAACAGTAATAAGAGGATGGAAAGAAGGCTACAGCCTGGGAGAAAATATTTGTGAAACATATATTTGATAAAAGACTCACAGCAAAAATATACAAAGAACATTTAAAAGTCAACAATGAAAAAACAAACAACCCAGTTGGAGAAAATTTCAGACAGATACCTCAACAAAGAAAATACATTGATAGGAAAGAAACATATAAAAAAGTTTCTCAACTTCATTTGTCATTACAGAATTCAAATGAAAACAATAAGATGCTAATGCATATAGACTAAAATGGCTAAATTAAAAAAAAACTGATTATATCAATTGCTGAGAAGGATATAGAGCAATAAGAGCCTTCGTTCATTGCTGATGAGAATGCAAATCACACAGCCACTCTCCGGCACCATATAGGGGTTTCTTACCGAGATAAACACAGTCTCACCACAAGATCCTGCAAAGGCACTCCTAGCTATTTACACAACTGATTTTAAGACCTGTATAGATGGACCTTGAAAGTGTTCTGCTAAGTGAAATAAGTCAGACAGAGAAAGACAAATACATACATTCATATGTGTATGTATAGCATCTAAAAAAGCCAAATTCATAGAATCAGAGATTAAAATGGTAGTTTCCAGAAACCAAGAGGTGGAGGGTGGGGAGTAGTGGAAAAGATAAAAAGAAATGAGCCAGCCTGTGAAAAGACATGGCTGAGCCTTAAATATGTATTTCCAAGGGAAAGAAGCCAGTCTCCAAAAGCCTAGATACTCTCTGATTTAAATTATATGACATTGTGGAGAAGGCAAAACTAAAGAGAGAGTTAAAGTCAGTGGGGCATACAATGTTGAATAGATGAAGCACAGAGCATTTTTTTTAGGGACATGAGACTACTCTGCACGGCACAATAATGGTGAGTATATGATACTATGCACTTGTCAAAATCCAGAAGACTTTATAGCATAGAACTTTCCATCATTAAGGAGTGAACCTTGATGTATGTAATTTTTTTTTAAATAAATTCATTTAAGGGGAGCCTGGGTGGCTCAGTTGGAAAGCATCTGATTCTTGATTTCAGCTCAGGTCTTGATCTCAGGATCAGGAGTTCAAGCCCTGTGTTGGGCTCCATGAGGGGCACGGAGCCTACTTAAAAATTAAAAATAAATGAAAAATAAAAAAATAAATTCATTTAAAAGGTCACAGTATTTCACGATGGAATGCAGACATGGACAAAACAATCTGACTGCATTACAGATCTATGGCACACCTCACTGAAGGAGGTGAGGGCAAAGTTGCTTACCTATGCAACTAGAAATGATTCTGTAAGACCCAAAGCAAGAGAGATTGTATGTAAGCACTGCGCTCCAGCTGATAGAAATGTTCCCCCAGGAGTGCAGACTGACAATTCTGATGCTGCCATACATTTGTATTTGAAGTGAATAACTTATGTGATGGCAGATGGTGGGAACCAGGTTGCTCACTGTTGAAGTGGGAGGTTACACATAAATAAGAAAGGGATTGAAACTAGAAAAACCAACGTGGATATGGGTTACTTAGAGACATCACCAAGGACACACGTCCAGCTCAGTACACACAGCTAGCCAGAGATGTATGTATCTGGAACATGGGTTAGTATGCACACACATATCTCCTTGCTCTGTCAGCTTAGAGAAGCTACAAGCAATTATACCCAGTAGCACTATTCTGATATCAACAAGGAGAAAATACAAAATGAAGTTCAGACTCCCATACCCCGTCTGTAGCTCTCACTTGATTATTTAGATCTCTGTGATGCCATGAGATGGACCTGGAGTCATTTTCTGGCATCACAGGGATACACTCTTCTCTTGAACAGTTTGTAATGATATTCTAAGTTTGTAATGGGGGTCGTTCCAGTTTTCTTAAAAACAACAATGGGGTTATTACCCTCTTGTGATGTAAACTATTGGGATTCATCAGCCTTTTATGCCATGAATAGGGCACAAACAAATAGACACTGGTAAAAATAACATTATAACTGATAATAAAATTCATAGTAAAACTATGGGCCAGGCATGGCTAAGAGCTTTATACGCATCTTCTCATTACTGCACCAAACACTCACAACAACGTGTTGAGGTAATTACTGCCAATATTTCCATTTCACTGCTAGAGAAGCAAAGGAGAAGAGAAATTTAATAACTTACCCAAGGTTAAACAATAAGTAAATGAAGGAGCTGGAATATAACCTGCATAATTTGACTTCTGAGCACACTCTTAACTAGCAAGGAAATTGCTTTGCAAAGGTAAGGCCCTATTAAACCATCCTTGCTCATTGTAGGAAGGACACTATATCACTGACAGCACCATCTGCTATGGAGCACCCACATTTAGAAAGAATGGAGACTTTTTAACGATCAAGCTAGTCTTTGAAGCGTGAGATTTGATTGCCCATCATTTAGAACATAAGTGCTTTAATGGCACGAAATAATTTGGATCATGTGGATTTTTCTCCCCCTCCTTTCACCCCCAACAATTTAGAATATAAAGAGCATGCCTGAGAAGGCAGTGTTGCTAGAAGACCAGAAGAAATGTTAGTGCTGGAAAATGGAAATGAATCAATTCACTCCTTTATGTCTCCATAAGTGGATGTGAGGTGGGTAATAAGAAAAGCTTCAGTTGAATGAGTACCTACTATGTGTTAGGCTCTGTTCTAAGCTTTTCTTGTATATTATCTCATGTAAACCTCACAAACAGCACTCCAAGGCAGATAGTATTATTTACAAAGAAGGAACACAGACCCGGCGATTTACACTCCCAAGGTCACACTGCTAGAAAACAGTTGAGTCAGGATGTCTGATTTCAAAACGTGTGCTATTAATGACAGAGCCATATAATCTCCCTGTGTGCAATTCACATCCAATGAGGATTAAAGAATGGCAGTTTTCAAGAAGACAGATTTGAGTTTCACAAAGACATCAGAATTCTGTTTGCTTGTAGATAACTATATTTTCCCCCATCCCCAAAAATACATTTGTAATAGGCATCCTCCTAATATAGTTAAGAAAAGCTAATTAGATACTCAGGTGGAGTGAAACCCTTGCATATCCCATAGAAATAGAGCATATGTCCCAGAATGTCTGCCTAATTCAGTTAGTTTTAAAATTGTGGTGGTGATTCCAGAGTTCAGGCTATGATGGCTTCATGGCCCAATAAACTGTGTGTGTGTCCATTGCCACAGAAAGTATCTTTTCTAAGCCACAAGGCAGTAAATGGTCTATTGTTGTAAGGACCAAGGGATCCACATCATGTCAAAACTGGATAAAGGTTCTGTGGTATAGAGGATGGGCTGGTGGTGATCTTTTTTATTAACAAAGACAGCTTATAATTCTAGCAAGAAATCACATCTCCTTGTGTAGTAACCCAATAGATTTCTTGAGGCAATGTCAGGATCAAAGAGAGTGCCCCTCTCTTGGCCCCAGCGCAACATGAGGAGAAAGACCTGTAATTTACTTCTGTAGAGCACTTCACTGCATTGGACTCACAGATCTCAACCAGCCCTCGTGCTGACAGGGAAGGCTGAAACACATTGTATGGGGAGAAAACAGACCACTCGGAGCTAGATAACTTGTCCAGTTTGTCTAGTATGTGGCTGAATTAATTCTTGAATTAATCTTGAATTAGCCTTGAGTTTTGTCCACTCAAAATGTAATATATACTCAAGGATAAATTTTTGTTTGCAGTAGTTTGCTAAAAGTACAAAATAGCTCTTCATTCATTCATTCATGCTTTTCATGTGAGGTGAGGATAGACAGACTTCACTCAAGCTGCACCATCACTGATGGCTATGATTTCTTAGTGTAGGAGAAAAGAGACAGAATTTGGGGAAACTTCTTTACTGATCAGAAACACTAATCTTTTTTTTATAACCACAGTACTTTATATGGGTTCTACTTCTGATCAACAAATGTTCCAAAGAATATTTTTTTACAAACATGGATTATTGTGAGTGAAAACCATAAAGTTAAAAAAAATTATGAATACTGGTCAAAAATATAGGTAAGATAACTATATGCCTTAGAGACAACATGAGGAGTAGTATATGTTCACCTTCACAAGCTGCCTGAGACATTGACAAAGATATTTTCAAAAAATATTAACCACTTTTAAGTCTGTGCTCGAAATTATGCCCAGAGAGAAAATTCTCTGTAATATAACGAAGCACCATGTATAGAGACAGAGGAGCCCAGAGAATCTGGAGGATGGGTAGAACGGGCCTGAGGAAAGACGGCGAGCCCGGGCATCTACCGCAATTAAAGATTCACCAGCTGAGACTGACCTCGTATGTGCATAATTATTATTTCAAATGCTTATCTAATCCATGTTTGGGGAGGAAAAAGAGCGAGGAACCTGTGAAGTGAGGACCTCTATAGCCAGATTCTTTGCTGAAATTCCATGACAAGCACCTCAACATGTTAGCCTGTCAGCACAGGAACCCCAGGAAGCTGCTCTAAACTGTTGTATCATCCACTGAAGTGTCAGTCCTCAGAGCCAAGCTCCAGGACCGACTGTACAGTGTCTTCTATATATGCTTATGTTGTTTCTGTGGCTTGTCTCCACGTAAATAAAAGTGTATAGGCACAAGCAGTCTTCTTTTATTATTAATTTGAGAGAGATATAGAGAGACCACAAAAGCAGGGGGAAGGGCAGAGAGAGAGAAGCAGATTCCTTGCTGAGCAAGGAGCCCGAAGCAGGGCTCAATCCCAGGACCCCAGGACCATAACCTGAGCCGAAGGCAGACGTTCTACTAACTGAGCCACCCAGCTGTACCTTTTTTTTTCCCCCCCAAGTGTGATTCTCAGCATAGGGTGGGGGGGGGAAAGAAAAAAAAACTAGAAAGGAGGATGAGGGAATTTCCAGTCACAGGTTACATTTTGTTTCTTGATCTGGGTGTTGCACACACACGTGTTCAAGTTTGTGGTAGCCACACTTTCCTGAATACATATATTTCAATGAAATTAAAACAAACACACACACACACACACACACACACACACACGAAAAAACATAAAAAACAAAGCCTGGTTGTATTTGTCAGTGATGGTACATGTGGTAGTCAGGAAAATACCTAAGAGAAAACCTTGAATTAGGACTTCTGGATTTCAAACCCAGCACACTCCGGTATTTCAGATGTCTGTAGCACTGATGCTTACGTTCCTATTCTCAGTCCTGTGACTTTTGTGAGCACTGTGCTCTGGTCCTGCTCTCCTTCCCCTAAAGCTGTTTTATTCTAAAAAAGGACTTACACCATGTCAGCCAGCTTATAACCACATAGGCCCTCTTCTTCCTTCTCTGTAACCCCAGTGACATAAGACTGGAGAATATAATCACCTTGGTTAACATTAACACTAACTTCATAGGTTGTAAATACGTCCCAGAAAAACTCATTTTTCTTAATAAGATCACAATTTCCCATGAAGCAAGAAGTACTGTGTGTCCAGGGTGGGGAGGTAAGAGTGCTAGCCGGTTTATTCTTTCCTGCATGAAGGTCAGGACTGTCTTTAAGGCTTGGTTGTGGTAATGGATGGTGGTCTGCTTAGAAAATAAAAAATAACTTTATTAAATAAACTATACACTTTGAATATACAGACTCTCTCTCTCTCTCTCTCATACACACACACACACACAAATGCTTCTATTCATGCACATTTCCCTACAGCTTTTTGAAAACTGCTGAAAGCTCAGTCATCAAATCAGTTATGAAAAACAGAAGTTAACTAACAAACGTTATTCCCTGAACTGTAATTATATAGTCAATGATCCTTCTATGGTAAAGCAGAGTCAGATGAAGTCTGGCTGCCTTATGCTTTGTAGTAGAAAAGAAAGAAAGAAAGAAAAAACAAAGTAAGAGATTTGGAAGTTGAAGGAAGAGAGGAAATAAAGCCAAAGGCCATGTTCTCTAAAGTTACACAATCAGGTACTGGAGCAGGGATAAGATCTAAGTATTGGAGGGAAGGAGGGTTAAAGTGATGTCTTCATCCATGCTGTAACAGAATGCCACAAACTAGGGGACTTCAATAGCAAACATATATTTCTCACACCTGTGGAGGTTGGGGAGTCCAAGATCAAGGTGTTGGCAGATTCAGTGTCTGGTGAGAGCCCACTTCCCAGTTTATAGATGGAAAGCTGTTTTCTCACTGTGTCCTCATGTGGCAGAAGGGGTAAGGGAGTTCTCATTATATATCTGAGCAAACTCCATTGCTCAGGGCTCTACTCTCAAGACCTAATCACCTCCCAAGGGCCACACCTCCAAATATCATCACACCGGGGACTAAGTCTCAACATATGAATTTGACAGGTAAGGCACACACATTTAGTCCATGGCAGGTGATAAGATGGGGAAAGAGGTGTCTTTCCTGCAAGGTAAGAGTTCACACCTACTCCATGGTTTTATGTGTATGTTGCCCAGTACCACATCTTACAAAAGGAATGACAGAATAGGCTCAGCATCTGGTCGCAGATCTCAGGCCCCTGAGATGTTCCTAGTGCGCCATGCTTTTCAGTTGGGCGACACATAAGGGCTGAAGTCTAGGGTTGCATTCCCATCCCATGGCTTGACTGGCATGAACCAGAAAGAGGAAGGACGTTGATTCCAGGAGCAACAATGTGTCAAAGACTGAAACTCTTTGCTCAAACAACCAGGGTTCAAACGCTGGCCTAACTGCTGGAAAAGACAGCTAACCACTCTGAACCTCCTTCCCTTACCTGGGCAGGCTCTCTCAGAGCTAAGCCTGAGTGCAGAATGCTGAAGAGTGTAGAAGGCAATGATGTAAGATAGTGCTTAACACGCCACCTCCAATACAGTAAGATCCAAGGACACGGTAGCTATTACTGTCAAGAAACAAGGCTCAGAAACTCCCCAGGGTTATAGCCAACAGCCCCTCCAGATGGTGACCCTGTGAAGTGGGCACTAGACACTCAGACTGTAACTTTGATGGCCAGATTCCATTTAGCTTTTCAGAAACAAGCATTAAAGAGTCTGCCCACTCTTTCAACCTCTTCAACTCCTCTTCACCTGAGCAAGCCGTGCCCACCAGCTGTCCTCCCTGAAAGTGTACAGAGCTTCCCTTTAGCAGTTGAACATTTCCTTTCCCATTCTGATGATCCTTTGCTTTCTGAGTCTCTTTTCAAACAGCAGCTGGGCAAATCATGTAGTAAGAAGGTTATTTTTATGATGGAAAGAAATGAAACCATATATGCATATTATTAATATGAAAGGAACTGTGTGCATGGGACACACTAGGCTGAGATGGTCATGGCTTGTATCACCCCTTTCCCCACTGCCCCCCTCAAAACCAAAAATATGTTAGAGTCCTAATGCCCCTGTGTTTCAGAAATAACTTTATTTGGGGATAGGGCCTTTTCCAGAATGTAATCAAGTTCGAATGAGGCCGTTAGGATGAGCCTTAATCAAATAAGGGTTGCTATCTTTATATAAATGGGAAATTTGGACACAGAAACAGACATGCACACAGAAAGAATGAAAAGTGAAGATGAAGGTGGAAATCAGGGTGGTACATCTCCCAAACAAGGGAATGCCAAAGATTGTTAACAAACCATCAGAAGTTAAGAGAGAGGCATCGAAGAGATTCTTCTTCACAGCCCTCAAAAAAAAAAAAAAAAAAATTAAGCATGACTACATCTTGATCTTGGACTTCTAGTCTACAGAACTGTGAAATGATACATTTCTCTGCAGTAAGCTCACAGTTCACAGTATCTAGTTAGAATAGCCCTAAGAAATGAATCCAGAGACTCATCCACAATCACAGTGGTTTTCTTTCCATGACTGTATACACAGGAGAGAATCAATGTAATTCTGGTTGGGTTTCTCATTTCTCCCTTACTGAATCACAGTGCAAAGTAATAGTTATATATGCCAGGTAAAATAAAGACATCGATTAAAAACAATATGTTAAAATTTTGTCAATATTCATCTCTAGATTCTATGTGTAGATAGTGAAAGGCAATTGCTTCTTAAACTGATAAGACCTTCACATCCTGCCATCAGATTTATATATTTTATATACAATTTCCCTGGCTGGCTGGTTGGGTACTTGAAAGCATAGTGGTTGTGTTTGGGAAGATGACACGCATAGCTCCAGAACTATGTATATGCACCTGGTCTAAGTTTGTCTCCAGGAAGGCTGATGTAGTATCATTGTCACTTGAATCTTCAACTTGAAGTAAGAGTTGTCTGAACAAGCACCTGCTGTGTTCAGGACACTTTGATGAGCACAGGGTCTTAGGACCTGATCTATGTGAAGTATGGTTTTTATCTTTTCAAGACTTAAAATTAGTCGGGGAGCTCAACAAAACACAACAAACAGTAGGTACAACCAGAGTGGGGTATTTGATTGCAGCTCTAGTACGTATTGCCTTTAAAACTGAATTTCATGTCCACAATAGCCAAACTATGAAAAGAACCTAGATGTCCATCGACAGGTGAACAGTAAAGGAGATGTGGTGTATATATACAATGGAATACTATACAGCCATCAAAAAGATGAAATCTTGCCATTTGTGATGACATGGATGGAACTAGAGGGTATTATGCTTAGCAAAGTAAGTCAATCAGAGAAAGACAACTATCATATGATCTCCCTGATAAGAGGAAGTGGAGATGCAACATGGGGGTTCTGGGGGGTAAGAAAAGCATAAATGAAAGAAGATGGGATCGGGAGACAAACCATAAAAGACTCTTAATCTCACAAAATAAATCGAGGGTTACTGGGGGGAGGTGGGTCGCAAGACAGTGGTGGGGTTATGAACATTGGGGAGGATATGTGCTATGGTGAGCGCTGTGAGATGTGTAAACTTGGCGATTCACAGACCTGTACCCCTGGGGATAAAAATACATTATATGTTTATGAAAAAATTTAAAAATTAATTTAAAAAAACTGAATTTCATGAAGCTACTATAAAAAGGATAGAGCATTTAGAAAAAAATACATGTGGAAATTTTGACCATACGCACAGTAAAAAATGACTTATTTTCTATACTTTCAAAGAGTATGTGAGCAAGATGGTAATTAGAAGAGTGCAAGCAATTCTTTTTAAAGATTTATTTATTTGAGAGTTGGAGGGGGAGAGGGGGAAGAGCAGGGAAAGATAGAGAGAGACTCTCGAGGCTGCTTTCACTCTTACAACCCTGAGATCATGACCTGAGCTGAAACCAAGAATCAAGTGTTTAACTGACTGAGCCAACCAGGCATCCCAGAGTGCATGCAATTCTTTACTATATTCTTGTGTCAACACTTTGGCCCTTTAATTCCTATGACAATTTTGGCCCTTGTCTTAAGGCAAATCAAATACAATATACTGGAATATGGGCTTTTAAAAACAGAAATATATAGAACTTATATCAAAAGTAATTCAGATAATAATGCTATTCTAGAATTAAGCAATATTTCATTAGAAAATTATTCTTCTAGGAAGCAGCTGATGGATGATGGAAATCCATGTATGAGCATGATGAGCACGCCTTCTCTCTGAAGGGTCCAGTGCACTTTCAGCTTCATTGCATAATTTTGTCCCATACTTTCTAGATGTCTATTAAATTTAGCTATTTCAACAAGTACATAAGACATATTCATTATATTGGAGATAAACATCTTACAAACCATGCTATGACCCTATCCCCCATCATCGTAGGCACTGCCTGATGACATACACTTTGTGTATCTTTCTGTGCCTCAGAAGAGGTGTGCCTGAGTTCCTGAGTGATAGAGAGCAGAGAAGAGAAATGCATAGGGACAGCCCTACCTCCCACTCAACTTCTCAGAGAATAGGGGTAACAGACAGGGCCAAGGGGGAGAAAATATTCTCGACATACCTTAGGCTCTATAATGCACCACATTCAAACTTGCTCCTCTAAACTTTCCCTAATTATACAATAATTTAGATCATGGAAATTCTCTTTCAAATTGAGCATTCTCCTTGGAAGAGAGTGAAAGCTTTATCCTTTGCATTTTTAAGCATGAATTCATTATCCCATTTGAACAAAATCCCTCCTGGAATGTGAATTTTGGTCAAGAAGACTCCCTCTAAAGGGAGGAGAAATCTTAGCATGTAGTCATTTCACAAAGACCATGTTCATCTGGCATATCCCAATGAAAGCTTTAGGGGTAGTCAGAGACCAGAGGAGGGCTCAGGAGAAAGGGAACATTGGTTCCACATGATAGAGGATGAGACCACATTGCCATGATCTGCATTTTTTCTAAGGGTTCTGAGGGCATTAACTTCTAATAGATCTATATCAAACTTCTGGCATGAAGTCTCCAATGCTGCCTACCCAGCAAGCTTTCCTTGACTATTCTTCCTTACTATAGGATGGCCTCTTACAAATGGAGACCATCAATGCTGTATATTTGATTCCCCAGCCTCCTTTTTAGCAAGAATGTCATCCACCCTTGGCCAATGCACCTTAGGGAAAGTCTATTAGATTTTAGGAAAGGTTTTCTTTCATGAGAAATAAATTGTAAATGGTAGAAAACTTGATCTATTTTTAGACATGAATATTGTAGAACATGAATTCTTTGACCTGTAGAAACCATCTTGTTACCACAAAAGAATTAGACAACAGGAAGCCACAATTCTGAGGCTAGAGGAGAAGAAGGATAAAAAGAAGGCTTAATTTTAGAGCTGTGGACCACCATCTTAGCAAAATTAACTTCCAGATATGGTATCATGTAGGTAAATGTCTTTATCTGTTAAATCATAACCCAGTTGTCCCAGTCAGCACTGGCTGCTATAACAGAATGTCACAGAATGAGTGGCTTAAACAACAGGCATTTATTTCTCCCAGTTCTGAAGGCTGGGAAGAGCATGATCAAGATGTCAGCCAATTAGGTTCATGGTAATAGTTCTCTTCTGGGTTGCATAAGTCTTTCTTCTTGCTGTGTCTTCATATGCAAGGAAAAGAAAGAAAAGGAAAACAAGCTCTCTGGCCTCTTCTTGTAAGGACACTAATCTTACCATGAGGACCTCAGTCACCTCTCAAAGACCTCACTTCCTAATATGATCACATTGGGGTTTAGGGCTTCAACATCTAGATTTTGGAGGGATGTAAACATCAGGTCCATAACACCAGTATTCTGTTATTTGACACTGAAATTATTCTGTATGGTATTCAATGTGCTGGCATTGATCACAAGTTAAAAGTATATAGTTGTGAATTAGTATAATATAAAACAATAAGATAGCTAGAAATAAACTTAAACAAATAGTTAAAAGACCTATGCTCTGAAGACTATAAAACACTAATGAAAGAAATTAAAGATGCCACAAAAAATGGAAAGATATTCCATGCTTATGGATCAGAAGAAAAAATACTGTTAAAATGTATGTATTACCCAAGGCAATGTACATACCTAATGCAATCTCTATCAAAATATCAGCTGCATTTTTCACAGAGCTATAACTAACAATCCTAAAATATGTATGGAACCACAAAAGACCCTGAAAAGCCAAGCAACCTTGAGAAAGAAAAGCAAAACTAAAGGCATCACAATTTCAGACTTCAAATTTTATTACAAAGCTGTAGTGGTCAAAACAGTGTGGTACTGGCAGAAAAATAGACACATAGACCAATAGAATAGAATAGAAAATCCAGAAATGAACCTACATCTTTATGGTTAATTAATCTTCAACAAAGCAAGAAAGAATACCCAGTGGGAAAAAATACAAAGTCATTTCAACAACTGGTGTTGGGAAAACTGGACAGAATGCAGAAGAATGAAACTACACCACTTTCTTACACCATACACAAAAATAAACTCAAAATGGATTAAAGACCTAAATGTGAGACAGGAAAAGATCAAAATCCTAGAGGAGAACATAGGCATTAACCTCTTTGACTATAGCAATTTAAATATATGTCTCCTGACAATATATTCCTGACAAGGGAAACAAAAGCCAAAATAAACTATTGGGGCTTCATCAAGATAAAGTTTCTGCACAGCAAAGGGAGCAATCAACAAAACTAAAAGATAACCGACTGAATGGGAGAAGATATTTCCAAATGATGTATCTGATAAAGGGTTAGCATCCAAAATATATAAAGAACCTATACAACTCAATACCCCCCAAAATGAATAATCCAAATAAAAAATGGGCAGAAATGGGGCATCTGGTGGCTCAGTCAGTTAGGCATCTGATTCTTGATTTCAGCTCATATCATGATCTAGGTAAATGTCTTTATCTGTTAAATCATAACCTAGTTGTCCCAGTCAGCACTGGCTGCTATAACAGAATGTCACAGAATGAGTGGCTTAAACAACAGGCATTTATTTCTCCAGTTCTGAAGGCTGGGAAGAGCATGATCAAGATGTCAGCCAATTAGGTTCATGGTAATAGCTCTCTTCTGGGTTGCATAAGTCTTTCTTCTTGCTGTGTCTTCATATGCAAGGAAAAGAAAGAAAAGGAAAACAAGCTCTCTGGCCTCTTCTTGTAAGGACACTAATCTTACCATGAGGACCTCAGTCACCTCTCAAAGACCTCACTTCCTAATATGATCACATTGGGGTTTAGGGCTTCAACATCTAGATTTTGGAGGGATGTAAACATCAGGTCATGAGATTGAACCCAGCACTGGACTCCATGCTGGGAGTAGATTCTGCTTAAGATTCTCTCTCTTCCTCTCCCTATGCAACCCCCACATGCACTTGTTCTCTCTCTCTACAAGGAAAAGAACTACAGAGAGATATCACCTCACTCTTGTCAGAATGGCTAAAATCAAAACAAGAAACAACAGGTATGGGAAAGGCTATGGAGAAGGAACTCTCTTGCACTGCTGGTGGAAATGAAAACTGGTGCAGTTACTCTGGAAAATAGTATAGGGGTTCCTCAAGAAGTAAAAAATGGAACTACCCTATGATCCAGCAGTTGCAGTAATAGGTATTTACTCAAAGAATACAAAAATACTAATTCAAAGATATACATGTACCCTGATGTTTTATAGCAGCATTATCTACAATAGACAAATTATGGAAACAGCCCAAGTGTCCACCCACTGATAAATACATAAAGATGTAGGAATATGACTTAACCATCAAAAAGAATGATATTTGCCATTTGCAATAGTATGGATGGAACTAGAGAGTATTATGCCAAGCAAAATAAGTAAGTTAGAAAAAGATAAATACCATATGACTTTGCTCATATGTGAAATTTAAGAAATAAAAACAAACAGGCAAAGGGGAGAAAAAGAGAGAATGAGGCAAACCAAGAAACAGACTTCAACTATAGAGAACAAACTGGTGGTTATCTGAAGGGAGGTGGGTGGGAGGATGGTTAAGCAGGTGGTGGGGATTAAGGAGTACACTTGTGCTGAGCACCAGGTGTTGTATGGAAGTGTTTAATCGCTATATTGTACACCAGAAACCAATATTATGCTGTATGGGAACTAACTGGAATTTGAATAAAAACAACAAAAAAAGAAAAAATGTAAAGAATAAAACTATACATAATCAGGCATATCAGAAACAGTCCACATCCTCGAGTCTTCACTTGTATAAGACATAAGAATAGGTGTTTACTAAAACTATTAATGGACATGTCAAACATAAAATGAGGGCTGGCATGAATATAACTGAGTGTCTCCCAAGTTCATAACTTCATTATTTATTTATTTTTAAATTTTTAAAAATTTTCTCAGTCAAAATTTTTTTCAAAATTTTCTCAAGCCCTTCTTAATTTCATGCTAAGTGAAATATATACAAATATAAAGTACAAAAGATAACGTCCTTGCTTTCATTATTATATTCTACATGGGGGAAGTGGACCATGATTCAGGGAAGAGTCCTTCACTGTATGTTTAGAATTTGAAATTGTCCATGTGGGATTGACTCTGGATATATATAACTCTTCTTTCTCTGTATTACACTTGTCCTGCTGATCATTTCTAGAGAAAATGTTCAAAGAGAATGTGTGTGAACATGTGGTCTCTAAACTCAATAGAGCTTCAACACCGCCTCGATAACCAGCTCTCTCCCATTTCCCATGATGAATATTTCACACCATCACTATTCTGAAGACATCAAATGCCAGCATCCTTATTTCTAACTCTTTAAAAATGCCCTCAGTTCTTCTACTTGTCAGAGTAGAAGTTAACAAATAGGTAATACTCATAACTTATCCACCCACACAGTCACATCCACAGTAATTCTTCCCTTCTTCTCTTTCCGGACACTGGATTGTGTATCTGTCTAAGGTTAATTTCTCCCTGGTCTCATGGATTCATTTCTTTTCAATTCTTCAAGAAAACTCACCATTTAATTATCTATTGTTTTTTTCCCCAAAATGAGCTTTAAAACACACTATAGTGTCTTTTACAAAAAAGCTAACAAAAAACCAACTTCCTTTGTTCTGAGTTTATTTCTTGATGTAGATTTCCACTCTTTCTGTTAAAGTTTGTATTCACTATTCTAACTTCCCGTTGCTAGAACTTCTTTGAAGCAGCCCTGCAAAGATCATCATGACCTGTATTTCCTTGTGGAGGGAGTGTATATTTTCCAGCTTTTGAGATACTTGACGTCTCTGGAATAGTGAATCAGCTGACCACCTTTCCCTTGAAAATGTAATTTCTTGGCTTTTAAGACATCACTTCTTTTGTGTTTTTGTTTCATTTTGGTTTTGTGTGGGTGTGTATTTGTTTTGTTTGTTTGTTTGTTTTTTAAAATCCTTTATTTCCTCTATGCTCTCCAGATTTCTTCCCTTAAGCTTACCATATACATTCTTCCTGGATGATTTTGCTCAATGCCATGGCTTCAACTGTTATCTTCAAGCCCAAAGCTCTCTAAACTCAAGATTCATCACAACCTTACCTCACAATGTTCCTGTACATCTCCATACAGTTGTCTTCTATGCAACTGAAACTCATTTTTCCAAACTTCAAATTCTTGTCTCTCCTGCCAATAGGCCTGATGCTTTTCCCAGATTTCTTATATCAGAAAATGATTTATCACTGTTAACTAAGTTGCCCCAGACAAAAATCTCACCCTCTTCCCCTACAAACATCAATTTCTCTTAGTTTTATCACTTATAGGCTCTACACCTATCTACTTTTTAAGTCTAACTGCTTTCACTCCAGATAATGTCCATATTATTGTCTGTCCTCTATTTATTACAACTATATCCTAATTCATATTCCCATCTCAGTTATGCATCTGGCTTGCTTCCGTCTACTTTTACTTCAGACAATACCCTTCTTAATATAAAAATTGACTATGTCATCCCCTTCCTTTAATGATTTTAGTGACTTCGTAGCCTTTAGAATAAAGTCTAACCCTCTATTATTATACTTAAGGCTCTTTATAGCTGACTCCTACTTTCCTCCCTTGATTCATCTTATGCCACTCCTATCTTTAATCTTTGTTTCTAATGATACTAAGCATTTCCAGGGTCTCCTTAGAATATCCCACATCTCAGGAACTTCTTATCTGCTATTTCAATGTCTAGAAAGCCCTTTGTCTGTGAGATTGTACAAAGGATTAAATTGTCAAGTCAGATTCCTAAGAATTAGAGATCTTATCCAGTATCTAGCTTCAGAATATCTAGCTGGAGAAGGATTCTGGTCAGAGAACATCTTACTTATTTTTCTACTCCAGTAATTACATTGGTTACATGGAGCCTCAATGTGTCGCCACTTCTTCCAGGAAGCAGTTTTAAATCTCTCAACTCCAGGTTTAGTTAGTGCTTTTCTTTTATGCTCTCACTGTAGCTTTTTTTTTTTAATCACTTTTTACAGAACTATTAGGATAAATTTCATAAAATTTGTCCATTTAAATTGCAGAGTTTGGTGGGTTTTGGCATACTGAGAGTTGTGCAGCCATTACTACAATCAATTTTTAAAAATATTTTCATCATTCCAGAAAGAAACGCCATAGTCATTAGCAGTAATTTCCCATTGCCACTTTTCCTTCCTCTGCCCCAGTGCTGGGTAACTACAAATTTACCCTCTGTCTCTATGGATTTGCCTAAATGGGTATGTCGCATCAATGGAATCACACAGTAAGTAATCCTTTCTGACTTCTTATTTCAGTAACATAGTAATTTCAGGTTCTTCTATGTTGTAGTAAGTATCTATACTTCATTTTTTTATTGCTGGACAATATTCTGTTTTATGGATATACCACGTTTTAGAAATCCATTCTTTAGTTAATGGACATGTAGGTTGTTTCTACAATTTCTACAATTTGGCTATGGGAATAATGCTGCTATGAACATTCATTTACAGCTTTTTGTGTCTACATATATTTTAATTTCTCTTGGGTCTATATTGAGGATTGGAATTCCTAGGTCACATGGCAATTTATGTGGAGCATTTTAAGGAGCCAATAAACTGTTTTCTCCACAGTGTCTGAACTATTTGACATTTCATATATAATGTATGAAGGCTCAACTTTTTAGATCCTTTCCAAAATGGGTTTTTGTCTGTCTTTCTCATTTTAGCCATCTTAAGAGGTATAAGTGGTATCTTATATGGATTTTGATTTGCATTTCCTTCATAATTAATATTGTTGAAGATATTTTAATTAATGTGTTGCTTGGACATTTTATATCTGTGGAGAACTATCTAAGGATTTAACATTATAAGGAGTCCATTCCTTCACCCACTTTTAAAATTAAGGTATCTTTTATTGTTGAGAAGTAAAGGTACTTTAAAGTCCAATTCATCTATCTTTTTCTTTTCTCACTTGTGTTTTGGTGTTGCATGATTTGGTGTTGCATGTAAGGAAAAATTGCTAACCCAAGGTTATAAGGATATAATTATATATTTTCTTCAAGAAGTTTTATAGTTTTAGCTCAAGCATTTAGGCCCATGATCCATATGGAGCTACTTTTTATGTAGGACATAATAAAAGGAACTAATTGATTTTTTTGGATATCCAAAAAGATTATTCTTTCATTCTTTGACATTCTCATCAAAAATGAATTAAATATTGTGAGAGTTTAACCACAGGCTGCTAGTTCTATACCATTAACCTATATGTCAATTGTTTTTTTTGTCAGTAACACACCATTTTGATTACTGTGGTTTTGCAGTCAGTTTTAGCATTAGAATATGTAAGTCTTTCAAACTTGTTTTCCTTTTTCAAGTTTGTTTTGCCTGTTCTGAATTTCTTACATTTCCATATGAATTTTGCAATCAGCTTGTCAATTCTGCAAAAATACAGCTGAAAGTTTGTAGAGATTGTCATGAATTTGCAGACCAATTTGTTGAGTATTTCTGTTTTAACAATATGAAGTCTTCTGATCCATGAACATGATATGAATTTCCGTTTATTCAGATTTTATTTAATTTTTCAACAATACTTTACAGTTTCAGTGTAGAAATCTTGCAGAGCTTCTTTTTATTCCTTGTTTGTTTGCTTACATTTATGGATATTTTGTTCTTCTTTCTGTTATTATAAATGACACTTTCTGTCACTGTTAGTTATAAAATATGTCACATAATTTTTTTTTCAAATTATTGCTAGTAGCTTTTTAGCAGAATCCTTAGAATTTTGTATATAGAAGATTACATCATCTGGAAGTAGAGATGGTTTTGCTTCTTTTTCCAAATTAGGACACATTTTATTTCTTTTCTTCTTGCCTATTTGCAATGGCTAGAACATCCAGGGCAATGTCAAGTAGCAGTGGCAAGAGAGGGCATCTTCGTCTTGTTCCTGATCTTGGAGAGAAAGATTCAGTCTTTCTCAATTAACTATATTGTTAACTATGCATTTTTCATACATATCCACTCTCAGAAAAGTTCTCCTTCTATTCCTAGTTTGATGCGTGCTGTTTATTTATGATTTTTCCAGCTTTATTGAGGTATAATTGAAGAGTAAAACTGTATGTATTTAAAGTATTTTTTTAAATTTTTTATTTTTTATAAACATATATTTTTATCCCCAGGGGTACAGGTCTATGAATCACCAGGTTTACACACTTCACACCACTCACCAAAGCACCTCCCCTCCCCAAAGTCCATAATCCCACCCCCTTCTCCCAAACCCCTCCCCGCAGTAACCCTCAGTTTGTTTTGTGAGATTAAGAGTCACTTAGGGTTTGTCTCCCTCCCAATCCCATCTTGTTTCATTGATTCTTCTCCTACCCACTTAAGCCCCCATGTTGCATCACCACTTCCTCATATCAGGGAGATCATATGATAGTTGTCTTTCTCTGCTTGACTTATTTCGCTAAGCATGATATGCTCTAGTTCCATCCATGTTGTCGCAAATGGCAAGATTTCATTTCTTTTGATGGCTGCATAGTATTCCATTGTGTATATATACCACATCTTCTTGATCCATTCATCTGTTGATGGACATCTAGGTTCTTCCCATAGTTTGGCTATTGTGGACATGGCTGCTATAAACATTCAGGTGCATGTGCCCCTTAGGATCACTACATTTGTATCTTTAGGGTAAATACCCAGTAGTGCAATTGCTGGGTCATAGGGCAGTTCTATTTTCAACATTTTGAGGAACCTCCATGCTGTTTTCCAGAGTGGCTGCACCAGCTTGCATTCCCACCAACAGTGTAGGAGGGTTCCCCTTTCTCCGCATCCTCGCCAGCATCTGTCATTTCCTGACTTGTTGATTTTAGCCATTCTGACTAGTGTGAGGTGATATCTCACTGTGGTTTTGATTTGTATTACCCTGATGCCGAGTGATATGGAGCACTTTTTCATGTGTCTGTTGGCCATCTGGATGTCTTCTTTGCAGAAATGTCTGTTCATGTCCTCTGCCCATTTCTTGATGGATAATTTGTTCTTTGGGTGTTGAGTTTGCTAAGTTCTTTATAGATTCTGTACACTAGTCCTTTATCTGATATGTCGTTTCCAAATATCTTCTCCCATTCTGTCAGTTGTCTTTTGATTTTGTTAACTGTTTCCTTTGCTATGCAAAAGCTTTTGATCTTGATGAAATCCCAATAGTTCATTTTTGCCCTTGCTTCCCTTGCCTTTGACGTTGTTCCTAGGAAGATGTTGCTGCAGCTGAGGTCGAAGAGGTTGCTGCCTGTGTTCTCCTCAAGGATTTTGATGGATTCCTTTCTCAAATTGAGGTCCTTCATCCATTTTGAGTCTATTTTTGTGTGTGGTGTAAGGAAATGGTCCAATTTCATTCTTCTCCATGTGGCTGTCCAATTTTCCCAGCACTATTTATTGAAGAGGCTGTCTTTTTTCCATTGGACATTCTTTCCTGCTTTGTCGAAGATTAGTTGACCATAGAGTTGAGGGTCTATTTCTGGGTTCTCTATTCTGTTCCATTGATCTATGTGTCTGTTTTTGTGCCAGTACCATGCTGTCTTGATGATGACAGCTTTGTAATAGAGCTTGAAGTCCGGAATTGTGATGCCACCAACTTTGGCTTTCTTTTTCAATATCCCTTTGGCTATTCGAGGTCTTTTCTGGTTCCATATAAATTTTAGAATTATTTGTTCCATTTCTTTGAAAAAGATGGATGGTGCTTTGATAGGAATTGCAATAAATTTGTAGATTGTTTTAGGTAGCATAGACATTTTCACAATATTTATTCTTCCAATCCAGGAGCATAGAACATTTTTCCATTTCTTTGTGTCTTCCTCAATTTCTTTCATGAGTACTTTATAGTTTTCTGAGTATAGATTCTGTGCCTCTTTGGTTAGGTTTATTCCTAGGTATCTTATGGTTTTGGGTGCAATTCTAAATGGGATTGACTCCTTAATTTCTCTTTCTTCTGTCTTGCTGTTGGTGTAGAGAAATGCAACTGATTTCTGTGCATTGATTTTATATCCTGACACTTTACTGAATGCCTGTACAAGTTCTAGCAGTTTTGGAGTGGAGTCTTTTGGGTTTTCCACATATAGTATCATATCATCTGCGAAGAGTGATAATTTGACTTCTTCTTTGCCGATTTGGATGCCTTTGATTGCCTTTTGTTGTCTGATTGCTGAGGCTAGGACCTCTAGTACGATGTTGAATAGCAGTGGTGATAATGGACATCCCTGCCGTGTTCCTGACCTTAGCGGAAAAGCTTGCAGTTTTTCTCCATTGAGAATGATATTTGCGGTGGGTTTTTCATAGATGGCTTTGATGATATTGAGGTATGTGCCCTCTATCCCTACACTTTGAAGAGTTTTGATCAGGAAGGGATGCTGTACTTTGTCAAATGCTTTTTCAGCATCTATTGAGAGTATCATATGGTTGTTGTTCTTTCTTTTATTGATGTGTTGTATCACATTGACTGATTTGCGGATGTTGAACCAACCTTGCAGCCCTGGAATAAATCCCACTTGGTCGTGGTGAATAATCCTTTTAATGTACTGTTGAATCCTATTGGCTAGTATTTTGTTGAGTATTTTCGCATCTGTGTTCATCAAGGATATTGGTCTATAGTTCTCTTTTTTGGTGGGATCCTTGTCTGGTTTTGGGATCAAGGTGATGCTGGCCTCATAAAATGAGTTTGGAAGTTTCCCTTCCATTGCTATTTTTTGGAACAGTTTCAGGATATAGGAATTAGTTCTTCTTTAAATGTTTGGTAAAATTCCCCTGGGAAGCTGTCTGGCCCTGGGCTTTTGTTTGTTTGGAGATTTTTAATGACTGTTTCAATCTCCTTACTGGTTATGGGTCTGTTCAGGCTTTCTACTTATTCCTGGTTTAGTTGTGGTAGTTTATATGATTCTAGGAATGCATCCATTTCTTCCAGATTGTCAAATTTCTTGGCATAGAGTTTCTCATAGTATCTTCTTATAATAGTTTGTATTTCTTTGATGTTACTTGTGATCTCTCCTCTTTCATTCATGATTTTATTTATTTGGGTCCTTTCTCTTTTCTTTTTGATAAGTCTGGCCAGGGGTTTATCAATTTTATTAATTCTTTCAAAGAACCAGCTCCTAGTTTCGTTGATTTGCTCTATTGTTTTTTTGGTTTCTATTTCATTGATTTCTGCTCTGATCTTTATGATTTCTCTTCTCCTGCTGGGCTTAGGGTTTCTTTCTTGTTCTTTCTCCAGCTCCTTTAGGTGTAGGGTTAGGTTGTGTACCTGAGACCTTTCTTGTTTCTTGAGAAAGGCTTGTACCGTTATATATTTTCCTCTCAGGACTGCCTTTGTTGTGTCCCACAGATTTTGAACCGTTGTATTTTCATTATCATTTGTTTCCAGTATTTTTTTCAATTCTTCTTTAATTTCCCAGTTGACCCATTCATTCTTTATAAGGATGCTGTTTAGTCTTCATGTATTTGGGTTCTTTTCAAAATTCCTTTTGTGGTTGAGTTCTAGCTTTAGAGCATTGTGGTCTGAAAATATGCAGGGAATGATCCCAATCTTTTGATACCAGTTGAGTCCTGATTTAGGACCGAGGATGTGATCTATTCTGGAGAATGTTCCATGTGCACTAGAGAAGAATGTGTATTCTGTTGCTTTGGGATGAAATGTTCTGAATATATCTGTGATGTCCATCTGGTCCAGTGTGTTGTTTAAGGCCTTTATTTCCTTGCTGATCTTTTGCTTGGATGATCTGTCCATTTCAGTGAGGGGAGTGTTAAAGTCCGCTACTATTATTGTATTATTGTTGATGTGTTTCTTTGATTTTGTTATTAATTGGTTTATATAGTTGGCTGTTTCACGTTGGGGGCATAGATATTTAAAATTGTTAAATCTTCTTGTTGGACAGACCCTTTGAGTATGATATAGTTTCCTTCCTCATCTCTTATTATAGTCTTTGGCTTAAAATCTAATTGATGTGATATAAGGATTGCCACTCATGCTTTCTTCTGATGTTCATTAGCATGGTAAATTCTTTTCCACCCCCTCACTTTAAATCTGGAGGTGTCTTCGGGCTTAAAATGAGTTTCTTGGAGGCAACATATAGATGGGTTTTGTTTTTTTATCCATTCTGATACCCTGTGTCTTTTGATTGGGGCATTTAGCCCATTAACATTCAGGGTAACTATCGAGAGATATGAATTTAGTGCCATTGTATTGCCTGTAAGGTGACTGTTACTGTATATGGTCTCTGTTCCTTTCTGATCTACCACTTGTAGGCTCTCTCTTTGCTTAGAGGACCCCTTTCAATATTTCCTGTAGAGCTGGTTTGGTGTTTGTAAATTCTTTCAGTTTTTGTTTGTCCTGGAAGCTTTTAATCTCTCCTTCTATTTTCAATGATAGCCTAGCTGGATATAGTATTCTTGACTGCATGTTTTTCTCGTTTAGTGCTCTGAAAATATCATGCCAGCTCTTTCTGGCCTGCCAGGTCTCTGTGGATAAGTCAGCTGCCAATCTAATATTTTTACCATTGTATGTTACAGACTTCTTTTCCCGGGCTGCTTTCAGGATTTTCTCTTTGTCACTGAGACTTGTATCTTTTACTATTAGGTGATGGGGTGTGGGCCTATTCTTATTGATTTTGAGGGGCGTTCTCTGAACCTCTTGAATTTTTATGGTCGTTCCCTTTGCCATATTGGGGAAATTCTCCCCAATAATTCTCTCCAGTATATCCTCTGCTCCCTTCTCTCTTTCTTCTTCTTCTGGAATCCCAATTATTCTAATGTTGTTTTGTCTTATGGTGTCACTTATCTCTCGAATTCTCCCCTCATGGTCCAGTAGCTGTTTGTCCCTCTTTTGCTCAACTTCTTTATTCTCTGTCATTTGGTCTTCTATATCACTCATTCTTTCTTCTGCCTCATTTATCCTAGCAGTGAGAGCCTCCATTTTTTATTGCACCTCATTAATAGCTTTTTTGATTTTAACTTGGTTAGATTTTTGTTCTTTTATTTCTCCAGAAAGGGCTTTTATATCTCTCGAGAGGGTTTCTCTAATATCTTCCATGCCTTTTTTGAGCCCGGCTAGAACCTTGAGAATCATCATTCTGAACTCTAGATCTGACATATTACCAATGTCTGTATTGATTAGGTCCCTAGCCTTTGGTACTGCCTCTTGTTCTTTTATTTGTGTTGAATTTTTCCATCTTGTCATTTTGTCCAGATAAGAGTATATGAAGGAGCAAGTAAAATACTAAAAGGGTGGCAACAACCCCAGGGAAATATGCTTTAACCAAATTAGAAGAGATCCCAAATCGTGAGGGGGTAGAAAGGGGATAAAAAGAAGTTCAAAAAGGAAGAAAGAAAAAAAAAAAGAAAAAAGAAAAAAAAAGAAAAGAAAAGAATTTAAAAAAAGAAAACAAATAAGAAAAATATAAAAAAGAAAAAATATATATATTGGATAAACTAGTTAAAAAACGTTAAAAAAGAAAAAAGGTAAAAGTTAAAAGAAATTACCAGAAGGCGAGAAAAAAAAAACAAAAAATGAAAAAGAAAAAAATCAAATTAACTGTAAGACTAAAAAAAATCACAGGGAAAAAGCTATGAGTTCCGTGCTTTGCTTTCTCCTCCTCTGGAATTCTGCTGCACTCCTTGGTAGGTGAACTTGGTTTCGGCTGGATTTCTTGTTGATTTTCTGGGGGAGGGGCCTGTTTTAGTGATTCTCAAGTGTCTTTGCCCCTGGCGGAATTGCACCGCCCTTACCCGGGGCCAGGGTGAGTAATCCGCTCGGGTTTGCTTTCAGGAGCTTTTGTTCCCTGAGCGCTTTCCATAGAGTTCCGGAGGACGGGAATAGGAATGGCGGCCTCCTGGTCTCCGGTTCGGAGGAGCCGAGAGCCCAGGTCCCCACTCCTCAGTGCGCCCTCAGAGAACAGCGCCCAGTTACTCCTGTCTGCCTGACCTCCGGCCGCGCTCCGAGCTCACCGAGCCTGCGACCGGTTCAAGGCAACACCGAGCTGCGAGCTTACTGTCGGCTCTGTCTCTGTAGCCGGCTTTCCCGTTCCAATACCCGCAAGCTCTGCGACACTCAGACACCCCCGATCCTTCTGTGACCTGCGGGATCTGAGGCCACGCTGACCTCTCGTGGGCTTCACCCCGGTTTAGCCTCTGGAGCCATGTCCCTCAGCGGAACAGACTTTTAAAAGTCCTGATTTTGTGCGCGGTTGCTCCGCCGCTTGCCGGGAGCCGGCCCCTCCCCCCGGGGTCAATCTTCCCATCGCTTTGGATTCACTTCTCCGCCGGTCCTACCTTTCAGAAAGTGGTTGTTTTTCTGTTTCCAGAATTGCTGTTCTTCTTCTTTTCGATCTGCCGATGGATTTTCAGGTGTTTGCAATCTTTAGATAAGCTATCTAGCTGATCTCCGGCTAGCTGAAGTAGTCTCAGCCTGCTACTTCTCCGCCATCTTGACTGAAAAACTTTAAAGTATATTTGACATAAACATACTTTGTGAATGAATACCAAAATCAGATCAACACATCCATCACCTTATATAGTTCCCTTTTGTGCATGTGTGAGATGCTCTCTTAGTAAATCAAGTACACAACACAGTATTATTAATTATAGTCACCATGTTGTACATTACAGCTCCAGAGCTTATTAACCTTATAATTAAAGTCTCATACATTTAAAGAGTATTTCCCCATCTCCCCCACCTTCCAGCCACTGGTAATCACCATTTCACTCTCTTTTTCTATGAAATCAGATTTTTTTCTTTTTTTAGATTCCACACATAAGTGAAATTACACAGTAATGGATTTTCTATGGATAATGTCGTCTAAGCAAAATTTCCTTCAAGTTCATCTGTTGTAAATGGCAGTATTTCCTTCTTTCTCATAGTTGGATAATATCTCATTGTGTGTATATACACCACATCTTTTTATCCATTTATCCATTGATGGATATTAGTTTTTATTTTAAATATTTTGACTATTGTTAATAATGCTTGAAAAAACTTGGGGGTGCAGACATCTTTTGGAGATACTGATTTCATTATCGGTAAGTGAAATTGCTGAATCATTTGATAGTTCTATTTGTAATATTTTGAGGAATCTCCACACTGGTTTCCATAATGGCTGTGCCAAATTACACTTCTACCCACAGTGTATAAGAATTCCCTTTTTTCCATGTTCTCACCAACACTTAATCTGCTGTCTTTTTGATAAAAGCCATTCTAAGAGGTGTGACCGGCTATCTCATTATGCTTTGATTTGATTTCCCTGATGTTTAGTGATGTTGAGCACCTTTTCATGTCTCTGTTTTTTTCTTGTACATTTTCATGTGCCTGCTATTTGTGTATCTTTGTTGGAAAAATACCTATTCAGGTCTACTGCCCATTTTTAATTAGATTATTTGTGTATTTTCTATTGAATTGTATATAATTCTTATATGTTTTGGAAAAAAATTCCTCATCAGATATGTGGTTTGCAAGTATTTCCACCCATTTCATAAGTTGCCTTTTCAATTTTTTTATTGTTTCATTTGCTGTGGGGCAGTTTTTGTTTCTTTGTTTTTTTTTTTTAGTTTGATGCAGTCATGCTAATTTATTGTTGTTTTCACTAATAATTCCTTCATATCATATCCCCCCAAAATTGTTGTCCTGACCAATGTCAAGGAGATTTTTCTTTTTGTTTTCTCCTAGTAGTTTTACAATTTTCGGTCTTACATTTAAGTCTTTAATATGTTTTGAGTGAATTTTGTGAATGGTGTGAGAAGGGGTCCGGTTTTATTCTTTTGCATGCAGTCATCCAATTTCCCAACCTTAGTGAAGAGGCTGTTCTTTCCCTCTTGTGGGTTATGAGTTCCTTGTCAAATATTAGTTGATCGTATATGTAAGGGCTTATTTCCGGGCTCTCAATTCTGTTCCACTGGTCTGTGTGTCTGCATTGATGCCAGTACTATACTGTTGTGATTACTATATTTACTATACTTGTTTTATTTTAGATACTATATGGTTTGAAGTCAGAAAGTGTGGCACCTCCAATGTTGTTCTTTCTCAAGATTGCTTTGGGTATTCAGGGTCTTTTATAGTTTTATACAAATTCTAGATTGCTCTTTCCTTTCTAGGAGAATGCCAGTGGAATTTTGATAGGGTTGCACTGAATTTGTAGATTGCATTGGGTAGTCTGCACGTTTTAGCAATATAAATTCCACGATGACTGTGTAACTTTTCATTTATTTGTGTTCTTCCTCTCTCTTTCTCTTTTCATCAGTATCTTATAGTTGTAGAATAGTCTTTTACTTCCTTGGTTAAATTTATTCCTAAGTGTTGAATTACTTTTCATACTTTTGTAAGTGAAAATGTTTTTTTTTTTAAATTTTCTCTTTCCAATAGCTTGTTGATAGTGCATAGAAATACAACCAATTATTATACATCAATTTTGTGTCCCGTAACTTTGCTAAATTTGTTTATTAGTATCATAGTGGAGTCTCTAAGAATTTTCTATGTGTAAGCTTACATAATCTTTGACTAGAGACAATTTCACATCTTGCTTTCTGATTTGGATGGTTTTGCTTTTTCTTAACTAATTGTTCTGACTCACACTTCCAGTACCAGTTAGAGTAGAAGTGACATGACTGAGAATCCTTGTCTCATTTTTGATCTTAGAGAAAAAGTTTTCAGGTTTTCAACATTGAGTGTTATGTTAGGTATAGATTTATCATCTATGGCCTATTATGATGAGGTAAATTCCTTCTATTCCTTACTTTTTGAGACTTTTTTCATGATGGGTTGTTGAATTTTGTCACATGTTTTTCCTGCATCTATTAAGATAATCATATAAGTTATGCCTTTCATTGTGTTAATGTGGTTTATAGATTTGCATATGTTGAACCATCCCTAGATCCCAGAAATAAATCCAACTCAATCACATAATGTGATCCTTTAGTGTGATGTTCAATTCAGTTTGTTAGCATTTTGTTGAGAACATTTTTGTCTATGTTCATCAGGAATATTGGCCGTGATTTTCTTTTCCTGTAGAGTCTTTGTCTGACTTTGTCAGTCTTTGTCTGACTATCAGGATATTAGCTTCATTAGAAGATTTTGGGAGTTACCTCTACCCCTTTGTAATTTTTTGGAGAAATTTGAGAAGAGTTCTTTGAATGTTTGGTAGAATTCATGAGTAAAGCCTTCAGGTCCTGGGATTTCCCTTTTTGGGGATTTTTAAATTACTGATTCTATTTCCTCTCTTATTACTGGTCTGTTCAGATTTTCCACTCTTTCAGGATTCATTCTATATGTTAAATGTTTCCAAGAATTTATCAATTTCTTCAATGTTATCCAATTTCTTAGTTATTCATAGTACCCTCTTAAGATCCTTCATACTTCCGTGGTTTTAGCTATAATTTCTCTTCTTTCATTTCTGATTTTATTTATTTGAGTTTTCTCTCATATTTTTCCTTAGTCTAGCTAAAGACCTACCATTTTTTTTAAATCTTCAATAACACAGGTATTGGTTTTGTTGATCTTTTCTGTTGGTTTTCTGGTATCTATTTCATCTGGTTCTATTCTGATCTTTGTTATTCCCTTGCTTCTGCTAACTTAGGATTTTGTTCATATTTTCTTAGTTTCTTCAGTTAGCTTAAAGTTAGGTTAAAATTAGGTTGTCTATTTGAGATATTTTTTGGTTGTTAACATAAGCATTTATTGCTATAAACCTTCCTTAGAACTGTGTTGTTGTTGTTGTTGTTTGCAGGGAGGAAATTTTATATTACTAATTCAATCTTTTTGTTTGTTTTATGTCTGTTGTTATATCCAATTACTATTTTTTCCTGCATCAGTATCATTAGTTTACATCTTTCTAGTAAATTGTCTACTCATCTAATTTTAATTTGTTGTTAGTATGCCCTTCATACTTTTCATTATTATTTATATTTCTGCAAGGAAAGTATTGATATCTCCTCTGTCATTCCTGATTTTAGCAATTTGTGTCTTCACTATTTTTCTGGTTGTCAATTTGGTTAATTTTTTTTAAAAATTGTTGACCTTTTCAAAGAATGAATTTTGGGTTTATAATTTTCCATGTTTTCCTCTCTCCATTTCATTTATTATTTTTAAGCTGTTTTTCTTTATTTTTTTTATAGAGGGAGAGAGAGTGCATGAGTGGGGGGAGGGGCAGAGGGAGAGGCAGAGCGAGAGAGAATCCTCAAGCTAACTACCCACTGATCATGAAGCCTGATTCAGGGCTCAATTCCAGATCATGACCTGAGCAGAAATTAAGATCCAACAGCTTAACTGACTTGAGCCACCCAGGAACCCCATCCCTTTCATTTATTTTTACCCTATGTTTTATTATGTCTTTTCTTTTGCTCTTTGAGTTTTTGTTTATTTTTTATTTTACAAGGTGGAAGATGGGGTTACTAATTTGAGGTTTTTCTTGTTTTTTAAGATGGGAATTTACAGCTACAAATTGCTCTGTGAGCAGTGCTTTAGCTGCAGCTAAAAATTGCTTTGTATGCTATGTTTTCATTTTCATTAATCTCCAAATATTTTCTAATTTCCCATGTAATATCTTCTTTGTCTTTTGATTTTTGGGGGTGTTCTTTTAAATTTTTTCACACTGGTGAATTTTCCAAATTTTCTTCTGCTCTTGATTTCTAACTTAATTACATTATGGACAGAGAAAATACTTCATATCATTTCAATAATTTAAAATTTATTCATTCTTGTCTTATTGCCCATTTTTGATCCTAGAGAATGATCCATGTGTACTTGACAATACTGACAATATTCTACTTCTGTTGAATGAATGAAGTGCTCTAGTTGTTAGGTCTACTTGGTTTACAGTGCATTCAAGTAGTTGTTTTCTTGTTGCTCTGCCTTGTTCCACCAATTTTTGGAAATGATAAATAAAATCTCTAATTATTATGTTTGAATTGTCTATTCCTCCCTTTACCTGTTGTTTGAATTGTCTATTCCTCCCTTTATCTGTTGGTTTTTTGCTTTGTGCACTTCATAGCACTCTTGTTAGTTGCATTTATATTTATAATTTTTATATCTTCAGGATATAAAAATTCAGGACCCATCATAATGAAATTCCTTTCTTTGTCTTCAGTAACACATTTTGTCTTAATATTTTGTCTGATATTAGTGTAACTACTCTTCCTCCCTTTTGTTTACTGTTCAAATGGTATATTCTGTCTGCATCCTTTTAATTTAAAAAAATTTTTGACTTTGTATCTAAAATATGCATTCTGTTGAGAACATATAGATGGATCATGTGTTATTTTTTTAGTCTATTCTGCCAAGTTCTGTCTTTGAGGTACTTAATCCAAGTACATTTCACATAATTTTTAATAGGGTAAGAGGTTGCACATCTACTGTGTTTAAAAAGTTTTTTTATATGTCTTATTTACTGTTTATTCCTCTATTTCATGATTTGTGCTTTAATTTTTGTTAAATAGATTATTTCTAGTGTACATTTTTAATTCCCTTGACACTATATTTTTCTTAGTTGTGTTCTTAACGGTTACCCTGGAGATTCCAATTAGCATCTTAAAACAATGTGGTTCAAGTTAATACTAACTTAATTTCAATATTATAGAAAAAATTGTTTTAGTATATCTCCATCTTCCCTCCCTTTAAAATATTATTTGTATATAAATCACATCTTTATAGATTGCATGCCCATCAGCACTGCTTTATAATGATCACTTTATTGTTATCTTTTAGAATAGATAAGAGATAAAAAGAGTTACAAAAAAACAAAACAAAAATGCATATTTTCTTTCATAATATGTATATGTTATCTTTACTGTTTTTCTCCATTTTTTAACATGGGTTTGAATGGGTGACTAATGTCCTTTCATTTCCATATAAAGAACTGCCATAGTATTTCTTAGAAAGTGAGTTTCTTAATAAAAAAAAAAATCAGTTATTGTTTATCTATAAACATCTTTGTTTCTTTCAGTCTTGACCGGGAGTTTTGCTTTTGCAAGGCATAGATTCTTGGCTGACAGTCTTTTCTAGTGTCATTCCATTCACTCTCATTCTCCAGAGTTTCTGATGAAAAATCATATGTTAACCTTACTGAGGGTCCTTCATACATGAAAAGTAATTTTATATTGTTGCTTCCAAGATATTCTTTTTGATCTTCATTTTCACAAATTTTACTGTGAAGTGCTAAGTGGTGGCTCTCTTTGTGTTTATTATACTTGGAATTTGTTGAGCTTTTTGAATGTGAAAATTAATGTTTTTCATCAAATTTGGGCTTTTTAGGTCACTATTTGTTCAAGTACTTTTTCTGCCTCTTTTCTTTTTCTGAGACTTTTACTCTGTCTTCCTTGGTGTCTCAAAGAACTCAGAGTCTCTGTTCCTTTTCTTCATTTTTTTTCCCTTTTTGCTACTTAGACTGGATAATCTCTATTGACCTGTATTTATGGCTTTATTCCAACAGCTAAAATCTGCTGTTGTGATCCTATAATTGTGCCACTTCTAAATTTTATTGTTTTCACTTTATATTTTTATAGTTTTCAACTCTAGAATTCCAATTGAATTATTTTAAGTTCTACTTCTGGATTGATATTCTCTATTTGTGAGACATCATTGGCATACTTTAATTTGTTAGATATGTATGTCTTCTTTTAGTTATTTGAACATACTCATAATAGCCAATTAAAAGGTTTTGTCTCCTAAGCACAGAATCTGCCACACACATCCTTGGGGATACTTTCTGTTAGCTGCCATTTTCCATTTTATAATTTCCTGTTTCTTTGCATGTCTTACATTTTTTATTGACAACTTGATACACTGGAAAATATATTGAAACAACTCTATATTTAGATCTCTCCATCTTCAGAAGATGTTTTTGCTATCTACTTCTGTTGTCATATTTCTTACTGCTACTTACTGTTTAGCACTTTCTCATACTAATTCTATAGATTTTGAGTTCATTTGTCTACTGAGCTCTGTGTAATTTCCAACCCCTTTTAGTCTTTTGTTTTTATTCTTCAATATGGCTTCCTAGGAGTCATACCTTGGTCGGTATAATTTAGAGAGCAAATAATGAGTGTGCATATTTCCTTAAAACACCTTGTCAGTATGTCTTCTGCATTTTCCCAAGAGGGTCTGTGTGAAAAGGCACAGCTTCACACTTCAGATGGAAGTTTGCTTGCACTTTTTTCTTATACAGAGCATCTAGGTAGGGTAGTGGTAAGTATCTGATGTTTTCTCTTTTCCTAGGAATTTTCCTGAACATGCACACAAATTTGGGCAAACTTTTAGGTCTCCAGGAATTTGTTGGAGCTTTATAAAATTCCCTGTGTTTGTCTAGTTCTATAAGACTTCTTTGAAATTCACAGGCAAGCTTTTGTTTGTCCCATCTGAAATCCTAACCTTAGGAAGCTGAGATATGGTCAGTTGTTTGCCTTTGTTTTAGTGATGCCCTGAAACTAATTCTCCCTACCCCACCCAAGCTGTGCTCTGACTCAAATAAAATAGCCAACCACATTCTGCTTTCTATGGGAGTCCCAAATTTGGGCAACAAATTAAAACTGTACTCTGAGGTTTGTGTTTTTAATAGAGTTCCAAAAGCAATCAGATTTCTCCATTGTCTGCAATGCTTTTGGACTTTGGTTACCACACCATTGGGCTGGGAAGAGACAGAAGTGAGAATAGATCCAAGTGAAAACTTTAGAGATCCCACTGTTTTATAAAGTTTTAGTCCTTCTTCTTGGATAAATTATTTTCATTTATTAAAGTATCTTTTGTTATTTGCCAGAGTTCTGAAATTATTGACTTTAGTTATTTTGTCTTTGTTTTCATTGTTTCTGAGGGAAAGCACTTCATTAAGTTCCTCACCATTCCAGAAGTTGATCTCTGTACCTTTCTTTTATCTCTGTGTAGTAAAGAATTCAGTGCTTCAATGAATGGAAATTCACTCCACCATGAAAAAAGGTAAAAAAAAAAAAAAAAAGAAAAAGAAAAAGAAAAAGAAAAATGACAAATAAGAAAAATAAAAGTCTTCACAAATTGTGAATACACAAGCAACCTTGTCTGCCTGAATGGCTACTCTTCCTTAGTACTGTGGTTGACATTTTCTCAGAATTGAAGATAGCCCTGTGGAGATTTTAGAATTTAATTGGCCTAATTAGGTTTTCAAAAGTGAAACATTCTGTGAGGCCTGGAAGAACCATTAACTCAATCAAATATACTCCCATCAATTTGCATGCCCAAATACAAAATATTCCCAGCTACACAATCTATCATAAAACAATAATTTAATCCTCTATGTAAAATTTTTATTTAATATTTTTCTAAAGAGTTATGTTTTATGTAAATGGATACTTCTTAAAAAATAAAATGGTATCTGAAAACCTTTATATAACAAAAAAGTTAAAAATGTAGAAAATTACAAGATTTTTTTCTTTTTTTCAGTATGCTGCTCAAGAACATATTGTATTTAAATTATAAATTGCTTCTCAAAGCATCAGTTTTCTCATCTATAAGAAGAGTTTAACAATACTGACAAACTTTATAGGACTTTCCATTTGAGTAAATGTTAGAATACACATCAAATACCTCTCTGATATTTCCTTCAACTATTGTTTTCATATATACTTTTTTATTACCCATTGAAGAATTTCATATGTAGCTCGTTCTCTCTCAGAGTCAGTGTGCCAAAGGAACAAAATTTTGCAGTTCTTACAACTAAGTTTGAAAAATCTCCTTGTATTTCAGACAGGGTAGGGAGAGAGTAACCATTTTGATATATGGAGGATTTCCCATAAGAAAGGAATATTCTCTAAAACAAATGAGTTTACCAGGGTCTCATTTGACCTAGGGGAAGGGCAATTAGACAATTCTTCTTCTTTTTTTTTTTTTTTAAGATTTTATTTATTTATTTGACAGAGAGAAATCACAAGTAGACGGAGAGGCAGGCAGAGAGAGAGAGACAGGGAAGCATATATGGGACTCGATCCCAGGACCCTGAGATCATGACCTGAGCCGAAGGCAGCGGCTTAACCCACTGAGCCACCCAGGCACCCTTCTTCTTCTTTTTTTATTTTAAAGATTTTATTTATTTATTTTGACAGAGAGAGAAAGATCACAAGTACACAGAGAAGTAGACAGAGGGTGGGGGGGCGGAAGCAGGCTCCCTGCTGAGCAGAGAGCCCAACCTGGGCCTCGATCCCAGGACCCTGAGATCATGACCTGAGCTGAAGGCAGAGCTTTTAACCCACTGAGCTACCCAGGTGCCCCTAGACAATTCTTTTCTCTTTTACCTTTCTAGTCTCATAAAGGGAGAGAAAAAACACCCAAGAAAAGCTTCTGAAGGCAACAGACCAGAGACCAGACCTAATAAAAACTGATATTTAATCATAACAGTATAGAATACTTCCCCTTCCCAACACCAAAACAACACATAAACAGAACAAGAGTACAAGAGAGCTTCAAGGCATAAACTCTATTTAAGAAGGAATTATTGGGTGCCTGGGTGGTTCAGGGTGTTAAGCCTCTGCCTTCAGCTTGGGTCATGATCTCGTGGTTCTGGAATCAAGCCTCACATCAGGCTCTCTGCTCAGTGGGGAGCCTGCTTCCCCTCTCTCTGCCTGCCTCTCTGCCTACTTGTGATCTCTCTCTGCCAAATAAATACATAAATTCTTAAAAAAAAAAAAAAGGAATTATTAAGGAATCCCAAAGCCAACAGGGTAAAATAAAAGGAAAACCAGAGAAAATTGAAACCTCTAGCACCTAAAGTTATAGGAAACATTGAACACAGTCCAATATCTAGAGAGACTGACATAAAACCTGACACTAAAAGCTCTAAGTATCTTAGTTTCTGTTTTTCAATAAATCATGTCTAGATTGCAAAAAAAAAAAAAAAAAAAATTTACAAGACATGATAAAAGGCAAGAAAAAATAGTCTCAAAGGAAAAACAAATCAGAACCACACTCGGATATGACAACACAGTTGGAATTATCAGATAAAGAATGTAAAAGAACTATGATTAATCTACTAAGGGCTATAATGAAAAAGGGAACAATATGCAGGAATACATGAGCACTGTAAGAAGAGAGATGGAAACCTCTAAAAAAAGGATCAAATTGTAATGCCAGAAATCAAAAACTTTAACAAAAATGAGCACAGTGCCTTTGATAGGCTTATCTGTGGACTGGCCACAGCCAAGGAAATAATCAAGGAGCTTAAAGATATGTTAATAGAAACTTCCCATCTGAAAAACAAAGAGGAAAAAGAAATGAAATACAAACAAATGGAAGACAATACCCAAGAGCTTTGGGACAATTAAAAAGACATAACACATGTGTAATGGGAACATTAGAAGAAGAAAGAAATGATTGATAGAATAAATATTGATGTTATTATGGCTGAAAAATTTATAAAATTACCAACAAACATCAAACCAGGATGCAAAAAGCTCAAAACCACCAAATGGGATGAATATTAAAAATTGTACATGTAGGCATATCATTTGACTTTAGGATGGTAAATTACTCTGTATGACATTGTAATGGTGAATGCATGGCATTAGGCACTTATTTTGTGAAACCTTATTTCACAAATATGATATGCAAATTGCAAGAACCAAAAAAGGACAAAAATCTTCAAAGAAGCCAGGCTGAAAAGCACCTTATCTTTTGAGGTGGAAGGATAAAAAATTGCATTGGACTTCTTCTCAGAAACCATGCTAACAAGAATCACACAGAGTGAAATACACTGGTGAAAGAAGGAAAACAAACAAACAAACAAACCAAGAACTTGATATAGAATGAAAATTTCCTTTAAAAATGAATGAAAAATAAAGACTTTCTCAGACAAACCAAAACTGAGAAAATTTGTTACTGGTACACCTGCCTTGCAAGAATGATTAAAATAAGTTCTTCAGAGGAAAGGAAAGTGATAGAGGTCAGAAATTTGGATTTGCATGTGTGTGTGTGTGTGTGTGTGTGTGTGTGTGTGTGTGTATAGAGAGAGAGAGAGAGAGAAGGAGCACAAGAGCACATTAGAGGAAAAAAGGTAAAGTCTTCCATTTTACTTATTTATTTATTCTTATGGTATACTAAACATTCAAATTAATAAGAACAACAATGTACCAGGTGATTATAGCACATCACTAAGTTAAATGAATGGCAGAAATGTTATAAAAGATGAGAGGGAAGAATTGGAATACTCTTTTATAAGGCACCTGCCCTATATGTAAAGTGGTACCATGTGATTAGCAAATAGATTTAGATTAGTTGTTAATGTATACTGCAAACTCCAAGGAAATCTAGATTGATTTTTTTTTCTTTTTAAAGAAAGAGTGTGCAAGCAGGAGGGGAGAGGGGAAGAAGGAGTCGAAGAGAGAAAATCTTAAGTAAGCTCCCCACTCCGCTTAGAGCCAGAGGTGGGGGTTGATCTCACAACCCTGAGATCATAACCTGAGCTGAAATCAAGAGCAGATGCTTAACTGACTGAGTCACCCAGCCACCCCTAGATTTATTTTTTTTTATTTTTTTTTTAAGATTTTATTTATTTATTTGACAGAGAGAGATCACAAGGAGGCAGAGAAGCAGGCAGAGAGAAAGAGGAGGAAGCAGGCTCCCTGCCGAGCAGAGAGCCCGATGCGGGACTCGATCCCAGGACCCTGAGATCATGACCTGAGCTGAAGGTAGTGGCTTAACCCACTGAGCCACCCAGGCGCCCTAGATTTATTTTTTTAAAAGATTTATGTATTATTTGAGACAAAGAGTGCATGCATGCACATGCATGAACCGGGGAGGGACAGAATCTCAAGCTGAGTGAGGATTCCAACATGGGCTTGATCTCTCAACCTTGAGATCACGACTTGAGCTGAAACCTAGAGTCAGATGCTCAACCAGCTGAGCCACCCAGGTGCCCAAAGATTTAATTTTCTTAAGTGCAGTTGATATACTAAGAGAAGAGAAAATGGGGGTCATACAAAAGGCTCAGATAAAACCAGAGAAGTCAGAAAAAGAGAAGTTAAAAAAAGAAACAGAATTAGTGCAACAAATTAGAAATACGGTAGATATTTGCCTAGCTATATAATCATTTTAAATATAAGTGGTCAAAACACATCAATTAAAAGACAGAGAGTGTAAATGTGAATAAAAGAAACAAGATTAACCACATGTTGTTTACAAGGAACTCACTTTAAATGTAAAAAAAGATATCAGTTGTTGCCAAGCCTTCTGGTAGAGGAGGGATAAGTCAATAAAGCACAAGGGACTTTAGGATGGTAAATTACTCTGTATGACATTGTAATGGTGAATGCATGGCATTAGGCACTTATTTTGTGAAAACTTATTTCACAAAAAGCAAACAGTAATATAAAATATGGATTTTAGGGGCCCCTGGGTGGCTCAGTGGTTTAAGCCTCTGCCTTCAGCTCAGGTCATGATCTCAGGGTCCTGGGATCGAGCCCCACATCAGGCTCTCTGCTCAGCAGGGAGCCTGCTTCCCCCTCTCTCTCTGCCTGCCTCTCTGCCTACTTGTGATCTCTCTCTATCAAATAAATAAATAAAAAATCTTAAAAAAAATAAAATATGGATTTTAGTTAATAATATATTAATATTTGTTAATTAATTGTAATGAATGTATCAACCTAATATAAGATGTTAATAATAGGAGAACTCTGTGTGTGTGTGTGTATAGATACATAGAGATATACAGGGCCTCTGTAGTATATTCTCAATTTTTATGTAAATTTAAAATGTTTCTAAAAAATGAAGTCTACTAGTTAAAAAAAAATCTGTTCCTAATTAGAATTAATCAACCAACCAAAGGAGACAGACAAAAACTCTTAGTAAATTTTTGATACTCTGATACATTATATCTAGGAAAAAAACCCAGGCAAACTATTTAATATTAAATCATTTAAAGTCCCTCCCCACCTTTTCCCTCCCTGAATCTGGAAAACATACAAGACTTCTTGCTATCATTTTTTATCAGGTTATGCCAGAGTCCTAGCCAGTGCATTAAGGCAAAAATAATAATAATAATAAAACAAAGTAGAAGGGTATAAGCACTGGGAAGGAAGAAAAGCTTGCTATCTTTCATGGGCCATATGATTGAGTGATCGGAACATCACAAACTATAAACTATTAAAAACAATGAATGATTATAGTATGGCTACTGGAATTATAATGTCAAAATACAAAATCAATCTATAAGAATCGTAAAAATAATTTTAAAAAGAGAGAAAGCCAATTAAAAGAAAACCAAGCAAAAGCATAAACAGACACTTGACCACAGAGTTACATAAATGGCTTATTTGAAAAGATGTTTAACATCATAACACTTTAGAGAGATACATTACCCACTGGAATATATAAAATGAAAAGGAACATGCTGGTGATACCAAATTTAGGCAAATAGATTTAGCAATGGGAAGTCTCACACTGTCGATGGTAGTAATATTAGTTGGAAATTTTAGAAAAAAATCTGCACTATTAAAGCTGAATACCTTTGATTCAGTAATTCTATTCATAAATATACACCTAAAGAGAAATGCATCCACATATCACTATAAAAATATAGATAAAATTGTTTAGATTTATTTAAAGTTCCCAAATTGGAAACACCATGTACATTGACTGTAGAATGATAGGGTTTTTAAAAAAAATTTTTAAAGATTTGTTTATGGGGGTGCTTGGATGGCTCAGTGGGTTAAGCCTCTGCCTTCGGCTCAGGTCATGATCCTAGGGTCCTGGGGTCGAGCCCCACATCGGGCTCTCTGCTCAGCGGGGAGCTTTCTTCCCCCTCTCTCTATCTCTGCCTGCCTCTCTGCCTACTTGTGATCTCCGTCAAATAAATAAATAAAATCTTAAAGAAAAAGATTTATACTTTATATACTTTAACTTTAAAAAAAAGAAAAAGATTTATACTTTATATACTTTAACTTAAAAAAAAAAGATTTTATTTATTTATTTGACAGACCGAGCAGGAACAAAGGAGGGGGAGTGGGAGAGAGAGAGGCAGGCTTCCCACCTAGCAGGAAGCCTGATGTGGGGTTCGATCCCAGGACCCTTGGATCATGACCCAAGCTGAAGGCAGACGCTTAATGACTGAACCACCCAGGCACCCCATAGAATGATATGTTCTTAAAATCCATTCACATACAGCAATGAAAATAGTTAAGTTCTACTATCCAAAATCACATACATGATTATCACAAAGACAAGAGGGAACATAAATGAATTCATTGATTTAAAAGTTCAAATCCAGGCACAACTAACTAATTGATGGTTACAGAAATCAGGCTAGTGCTTATCTTTAGCAGGAAAGAAGGCAAAGAGAGATGACAAGGTAGATTTCGAGGGTCCTGTTGTGGTCTATATTTCTACCCAGTAAGTGGTTAGACAAAGTGGTTTTTCACTTTCAGAGAATTCAAAGACCTGTACACTTAATAATTTGCACACTTTTCTCAATAACACACAATTCAGCAAAAATGTAATTCCAAACCTCAGACCTTTTGAGTTGTGTCGATGAGAAGTAACATCTGTAAAGCATCTATCATATAGCAGTGGTAAGCATGATTACCATATATGACTTCAAGTAAGATATGTGATATTTATAAGCTCCAATTTCTTTATTTGTAGAATGAGACACTCTCTAAATTTAACTGACTGAGCAGTGCTAATGGCTAAATGTGGTAAAATCTAAAAGCTATCACATCTTATTACCTGCATTAAGAATGTAATGTATGTCTAAAAATAAGCAAACAAAAACAAAGCCAAGCCCAGAACCCAATCAAAACAAAAAGCCTAGATAAATGTAAAGAAACATATGTTGGTTTTTCTTTCAGAGAGTAGAAAACTGCCTTCTTTAAATTAAGAGAAATTTTCTCAATCCAAATTTTAAAATTTGACCTAAAGCTGTACAGTATGTTATTTTATTTACTTTTTAAAATTCCCTTTATTTGTGAACAAAAGTGGAATTTTTGAGAGTTGACTCTGAAAAAGGCAAAAATTAGACCTTCCTGCTAATTAAAAGTGAGCAGATTCATCTCCAATAGCTTCCCAGTCCTCTCACCAACATCCATCCAATGATGAAATTATCAATATATAATCCTAGATGACGTCCTAGTCCCATAAAAAATGAAATTTTAAATTTCAAACTGTCCTGTCATACTGAAATCAAATTTACTTTCCTGTAATGTCTACATATTAAAACTAGTTCAAAGTTTTGGAGTAACAAGATCAGCAATAAGAGCAAGATCCCTTCATTTTTTATAAGATATCTTTTCATATTTTTGAACATAGCTGTCTTGGTATCCCACAGCATTTTTTTCCTGACATAACATTAAATATTACTCAAATCTATAATTAGGTCATTAATTTTTGAATTTTACAATCATAAAGCAAACCAGATTGACTCCCAACCAGAGTGGTTTGGGATAATCCAAAGGAGAGTAAAATGTCAAAAAAGAAGACTATGATATTCTGTGATATCCTGTATATGACTTTTTTTTCCCCAAAAGTTTATTTATTCGTTTGAGCGGGGTGTAGGCAGAGGGAGAGTATGTCAAGCAATGGCCCTCACCTCTGAGCATGAAGCCTGATGTGGGACTCAACTCATGACCCTGAGATCATGAACTCAGCCCAAGTCAAGAGTCAGATGTTTAACAGACTGAGCCACCCAGGAGCCCCACCCTGTAAATGTTTTGAGGGCTCTTATGGGAACACATGAAGGCATATACTACTTAGGAGGGGTCAGGAAGTCTTCAAATGGGTATCAAATTTGAAATGAAACTTGGAGGTAGATTAAAAGTCTGAATCCCTACCTGGACTTTAAAAGCACCCCAGGAGGGATGTCAGGGTACCTCATTACAGCCTGGTGGGTGTGACTATGCACTCCCACCCCTCAGCTTTAACTAAAATGGGTGATGGTGAGACCACACCCTTTTCTATGATGCTTGGTTGAAGTAGAGTGATATCATTTAAAAAATTTCTTTCTTTCTAGGGGCACCTGGGTGGCTTAGCAGGTTGAGCTTTGGACTCTTGGTTTTGGCTCAGGTCATGATCTCATGGGTTGTGAGATCCAGCCTGGAATCCAGTGAGAGTCTAGCCCCCAGTCAAGTCCTGACTCCACACTCAGCCAGGAGTCTGCCTTGAAGATGCCCCTCCTCAGCCTCTCTGTCCACTAGCTCTCTTTCTCTCTCTCTCTCTCTCAAATAAATAAATAAATAAATAAATCTTTAAAAAAAATAAAAGTTTTCTGTCTTTCTATGCTGCTCCTTTTCTAGCCCTTTGTCTCAGCCAGCACGACTTTGTTGGTTTGTGTGTGTGTGTGTGTGTGTGTGTGTGTGCGTGTGTGTGTTCTGTTCTGTTGGTGTTTTTCAGTTGCCAGGATCTTTACATGCATGTCTGGATACATGAGGCAAAAAGGAAGCCTACAACTCACCACCTGTGTTTCTCAGACCTCCTGTTCCCTTGCCAGTCTTCCTTCTTCTCTCTACCATTTAGAGTCATCTTTTGTTTGTTTTATATATGAAGTCCAAGCAACAGGGAAAAGTATGTCCACTCTATTTTTCTAGAAGTGAAATATCCATAAACTGTTTTAAATGAGCAACTCTATGAATGTAAGTAATCCTTACTATGAGATAAATTTCCACATTTATCTTCAGTATTTACTTCTTGTAAATTTCCCCAGAAAGTACCAAATTTCTTCTTACTTTTTCCCAAGATAGCTTTAATCTCTCCTAATTTCTAAGAATCAATTGGGAGATAAAAGAAAATCAACTTGGCCATTCATTCTTTCCCTGTGTCTTTTCTGGAAAATAAATCACTTCTATTTCTTATCATTTGGGTTCCAGGCCATCCATTTTTTGAAAATTCAAATGCAATCTAATGTGAAATATTTTAATCATAATCAAGGACTTCATCATTCATTCAGTAGATTAATGGTTTTTCACATTTTAGCAAGGTTCCAGGTTTCAAAATTTCACTTTAATATAAGTCATCCAAAAAGAGCAAGGAGGCTATTCTATAATATGGAAAAATTTTAATCCTGTTATCTTATAGTAAGGTAAGGATACAAATTAATTCTACATTTCTATGTGTGTGCCCAGCATTGAGAATCCTATCACATAGACGGATAAGAAGTTGCAAATGGTATATACATATTTTTTCCTTGACAGCTCTCCTTGCAATGTCAGAATACTCCTTTAATAGAACTTATCCAAATGTCTGAAAGAAAAATACTGGAGACTTTGCTTCAGACTTGAATTACTAACCAGACCTAATGAATGCTGGAATTTCTTAATTTGGAGAGCGTCAATGAATAGATTATGTAATCATTTAAAAGCACCATTGTTAGGAAAGATGCACTTGGTATCTTGTAACCTTTTAAACTGTTCAATATCACAGGAAAAATAAGAACTTAGAATACTTTGTCATCTATGTCAACATGTCAGATTATTTCAGGTTCTTTCAATTATGAAACCCAAAATCAAAATTTCTGATTTTTCCCCTGCAAATTTTTCTACAAATAAAAGCTCAGAAATATCAAGACTTTACTTCTCTTTAACTTCACAGAAACTTTAAAAAAGAAAATACTAAATCTTAGAATACTAAACTATCATAAAATGATATATTTTATCTTACCTACAGGAACTTGGCAGATTTAGGACTTCTCTGCCATTTAAAGAAGTGTAACATTGTCCTTCATTATACAGTTTTACCTTAGACTTTTTTTTAAAAAAATTACTTAAATTCAAGTTAGTTGACATATAGTGTATTATTAGTTTAGTTTCAGGGGTAGGATTTAGTGCTTCATCAATTGCATTCTTAGCCAGTGCTCATTCCATCATGTATCCTCCTTAATGTCCGTCACCCCATTACCCCCTACCCAGTTACCCTCCTCCTGAAGACCTAATTACAGAGATCATTGTCAAGCCACATCTTTCCTAATCAATGATACATTTATAGAAAGTTTGATTATTTGAACTAAGATAGAAGACATAATTTTATTCCAAGATCTGCTTCAAACCAAGTTAATCTGGCAGGGCAAATTAGTGAATTAAAAAAGTGACATAGAACACATTCAAGTTCTGTTACTTTTATTATAGCTTTAAAAGTAGTTAAGAGTAGTTTAAATACAAAAGTATGGGGCCCCTGGGTGGCTCAGTGGGTTAAAGCCTCTGCCTTTGGCTCAGGTCATGATCTCAGGGTCCTGGGATCCAACCCCATATCAGGCTCTCTGCTCAGCAGGGAGCCTGCTTCCTCATTTCTCCCTCTGCCTGCCTCTCTGCCTACTTGTGATCTCTCTCTGTCAAATAGATAAATCAAATCTTTAAAAACAAAACAAAACAAAAGTAGGGGTACCTAGGTGGCTTAGTGTGTTAAGCATATGACTCTTGGTTTCAGTGCAGGTCGTGACCTCAGGGTGGAGATATCAAGCCCTGGGTTGAGCTCCGTGCTCAGCGTGGAGTCTGTTTAAGATTCTCTCTCCCTCTGCCCGCCCCCACTAATGGACTCTCTCTCTAAAATAAATAAATAAATAGATCCTTAAAAAATAATAAAAGTAGTTTAATATAAAAGTTTAATCAAATATTTAGGAAAACATTTAACATGAAAGTCACTTGAAAGCTACTGAACTGCTAACCTCGTAGAAAAAAGAACTGTCACTCATTTGGGACACCTCTGTTAATCAGCAGTGTTTTTCATACAATTTAGGCCCATAATAAATGGTGATGATTTATAATTGATCATTTTAAGTTATGCAGGAGGCTGGAGGTTATATGCACTTTTGTAAGGGAAGTTTCTCAGCATTTCCTTTCCAACATTTCTCTTTGCAATTGAGGCTTAGAAGTAAACAGAAACCAGTCCTTCTAGAGCTCTGCATGCACTGATTTAAACATAATTCTTAGAATCTTCTGAGAAAAAAAAATATTGAGACACTATCCTCTCCCACTCCTCTAAAAATATGTCTGACAAATAAAAGCAAATCTAAAAAATCTAACTGAGATATGATTACGGAAAGGGATGGAAGGCAATAAATAGAAATTTACCTTACGAGAAGAGAGTCTGGACTAGACTGGGTTCATGAGCTGCTCTAGACTGATGGAGGAGAGTGTTAGTCTAGGTAGAAGACACAATGGACCTGACCCTGGAAGTCATTCGGTTCTGCTATCCTGGTATGCTCACTGTGCCTTGAATAAAATGACTGTCCATGTTATCAAACAGCCAGAAAACTGGGGCATAGCTTGCTTTTCAGAGAATTTCCGCTGACTGGTTCTTATCTTGGGAAATGAATGGAAGGCCAATGAGGGCCGGAGAGTGGTAATGTACTGGCAGTAGGACAGAGAGAGAGGAGAGCTGCAGGGCCAGCAGCTCCACTGGGATCACATATCTGTGGGATGGTTGGGTATTCAGTGCAGCTTTTCCCCCACAGACACCACAGCACCATCACCTGACACTGTTCATGGGCACAGCTCACTTCTTGATCCCCGGCAGCTGAGTGTTGGTTGAGTGATGACAAGCGCAAGTTCAATGACACATGAACTATTTGGGGGGGGTGGTTCTAGGACATATTTTGGACAGGGAACCTACATAAAAGACAGCTTACTGCTAGTTCAGTGGGTGGAGATTCAAATATATTTTAATTTGCTCATTAAAGGACATGCGATCTCATTTTATACTCAAAGCTTTTAGGCCTAAATTTATTCATATACTGGTTATGGTTTTATGAGTGACTAAGACCATTTAGATTCAGCTCTTCAAACAAAAGTATTTTTTTTTCCTAAGAATTTAGAGCATTTATGGTTAGAACTGTCACCTTCAGGAGATATAGGACCATATATATATATACCTTCTGAAACATAGAGAGACATATCCACAGAAACCTTTCAGTGCTGGCCTCCTGAAAATAGCCATAAGAGAGAAGAAGAAGAAGAAGAAGAAGAAGAAGAAGAAGAAGGAGAAGGAGAAGGAGAAGGAGAAGGAGAAGGAGAAGGAGAAGAAGAAGAAGAAGAAGAAGAAGAAGAAGAAGAAGGAGAAGAAGAAGAAAGGGAGGAAGAGGAGGAAGAGGAGGAAGAGGAGGAAGAGGAAGAGGAGGAAGAGGAAGAGGAGGAGGAGGAGGAAGAGGAGGAAGAGGAAGAGGAAGAAGATAACCACTGGCTTTTTTTTTCAGCTTACAGTTTGTTTATTTTACATTTAAGAAAGATTTATCAGCCATGAGAAAAACAATGAATACTTCCCTTAAATACTGCAAGAAGCAAAAGTCCACATTTAATCTGTTACCTTCAAAAATTTCTTGGGAGCTTAATTAAATAACAATTCATCTGTGTATTCTGTTCAATCTTCTAAAGCCCGATCATATTGTAGTCTTAATTAAAAGAAAAAAAAAAGGAATCCAGTTTTTAGTTTTCATTTGTTAGATCAAGAGGAAAAAGCACTCTGCACCTCTGTCAGCATGATTCAGAGCTGTTCAATTACAGGTTGATTTTATTTCATTAAACATCAGTCAGGCCAGAAAATCACATTGGAGTACATTGTCTACATTTACTGTTTCTGCTTCAAGGTTAAATATGAGTGCTGAACCTCTTGATGGTAGATCTAAGACCATCAGCGTGATTAAGTCCTTAAACTGTTGTGGTTCAACTGTCTAGTTAGCCACAGGACTCCAGAAGAGACCAAGCCATGCTGCTTTGTTGTGCTCTAACTGTGAAGCACTCCTTATGGTGGTCCATTTACCTTTAGAAAGTCTGGATCCAGGACGGAATGTGCACCTCCACTCGAAATTTGAGCTGTCACAAGAGTCCGTGAAGGTGCATTAGTTGAAGTCGTGGTAGGACTGACTTGTGGATTCATCAATAAAGAGCATACTCCCCTCCCCCTTTTTAAAAGATTTAATTAATGAATTAATTAATTAGAGAGAGAATAAAAAACAGCATGAGTGGTGGGGGTTGGCAAGGAGTGGGAGAAGCAAACTTCCTGCTGAGCAGGGACCCTGATGCGGAGCTCCATCTCAAGACCCCAAGATCATGATCTGAGCTGAAGGCAGACTCTTCAGCAACTGAGCCACCCAGGCACCCCAAGAGCATACTCTTTTGACTCATACTCTTTTGTTCTCATTAAAAGAACTGCTCTGATTTTCTGGAAACTAGGGAATACCATTGACTCACAGATGCATGGAGCTCCAGAGCTAGAAGGTAGTTTGAGATCACCCCATAGAGTCTTCAAGCCTATAACATTCAAAAAGACTCTCTAGGCTATCACTAAGAGACTCACACTCAAAGAGTTCAAACTGCAGAACAGTCAGTTCTATCATTGTTTTGAAAAAGAACAGATGAAACTGTGCAATGAAGCCAAAATGTACAATGTACAGCAATACAGGCATGCACTGTGTTCAATATTCTTTTTTGCTTCATTGATCTCTGCATGGAAAAGAAGATAGAATGATGACTGTATCCCTTTGCTTTAATTAGGAAGAATTTCATAGGTAGCAGAGGGTTTCCACGTAGTATTTGAGCAAAAAAGCAATAGCGATGGGTTTGGGATTAGAAACATAGAGCCTGCTGAGAACAGCATATAAAGAGAATTAATAGAAGTTGAGGAAAGAAGACCCAAAAGGGAATTTATCTGGACACTTAGTTGGAGTGAGTTGATGACACAGTCATCAATTCGTGAAATTTTGTGGGGGTCTGCTTGGTTTGGGTTTTGCATACAGGGAGTTAAGATTCTGAATCTTTTTTGGGGAATCCCTGACTCAATCTCCATCTAAAATAAAATTTGAAGAAGAGAGAGAAGAATGGAGGGAAGGAGAGGAGAGGGAAGAAGTTAAGTAGCATTTATCTTAAGTCTAATAAGTTCTTGACACTTTAGTTATATTAACTAAGTAACTGTTCACCATAACCCTATTAGGTGGAAGTTGTTACCTCATTTTACCAAAGAGAAAACTGATTAAACAAAATAGCATGTCCAGAACTACAGTGGGATCTAGACCTATGGTCTAAATGGCTTCCACTGGCAATTTCTTCTGGCTCCATTGTCCTTAGAGGGCAACCAACCATCATTCCCCTGTAAGATGTACTCTTGCATTGTTTTAAAAAACAATGTACAGTTTGGGTAACCATCTCCAGGAGGCAACCTCTATCTTCCCTGTCTCTTTAGGTGCAGGCAAGTGGGGGAAAATTTTGCTTGATTTTGCATTTAAAAACACCTCGCCCCTTTTAGGAACAAGTAATGATTTAAAGGCCTGTTTAATTCTAATTAATTTAATGACAAAATAAATTAATGTCTATGAAAGGAAAGTTGTTAATTGTATCCTAATAATAGGGATGTCTCTCTCAACCCGACTCTGACAGCAGCCAGCCCTGTTCTTTTCTCCTTCAAAACCCCATTAGCTCTCTTTATGATTCAGCTAAGGACTTCTTTATTTAGACTGGGTAGAATAGACACTCAGAGTTAGACTCTGGGAATCCAATTTCAATTTTCTCAAACTTGGGCCCTTCATGGTGAAAGTATTCAAACTCTCTTTCCTGGATTAAGAGTCATTCATTAATTTCTTCTTCTTCTTTTTTTTTTTAAGATTTTATTTATTTATTTGACAGAGAGACACAGCAAGATAGGGAACACAAGCAGGGGGAGTGGAAGAAGGAGAAGCAGGCTTCCTGCTGAGCATGGAGCCTGATGTGGGGCTCTATCCCTGGATGCTGGGATCATGACCTGAGCTGAAGGCAGAGGCTTAATGACTGAGCCACCCAGGCACCCCCATTCATTCATTTCTTAACATAATTCATGTTTCATGAGCTTAGGTCAGCTGCATAGCTGTGCTAGGCACCCAGGGTATGAAATGAATGAAACCATTTCTGTCCTTGTTCATTCAGTTCTGAGTTTGGAATGACACATCAACACTCAAGCCAACCTTACATAGTAGAAAATGTAGAGACAGTTCAAATCCTATGGGAACAGGGGAGGGGCATTCCACCCAACACAGATAGAGGGTGGAGCGTGGGGAAGGAGATTGGAGGACTTTTTTTTTTTTTTCAAAGATTTTATTTATTTATTTGACAGAGAGAGATCACAAGCAGGCAGAGAAAGAGAAGCAGGCTTCCCGCTGATCAGAGAGCCCGATGCGGGGCTCGATCCCAGGACTCTGGGATCATGACCTGAGCCAAAGGCAGAGGCTTTAACCCACTGAGCCACCTAGGCATCCCAAGACTGGAGGACTTTTACCTTATTGAAAGAGTTGCCTTGGGCAGGTAAGGGCCACAGGGCAGTGGACGTGGTGGCAACTATTCTAGGCAAAGGGGGAAGAACAAAGGCAAACACCAGCATGATGTTTTCAGGAAATCAAGAGAACAGCAAGAGATGAGGCAGGAGATATGCCTTTCCAGTCACCCTCCCAGTCTTTGTGCAGAAATTCACCTGCCATGTGTCCGGGGGATGAAAAACCCCAGTCCCACTCCTGGGCAGATGGCAAACTGTGATTAGTTCAGGCAATGCATGGTCCCGTTTTTCACTCTCAAAAGGGTCTCTCTTTGGAAGATAAATTATTTAGTCACCCTAGGTATGGTTCTTCTGCAAAGTATTTTCCTTCTTCTTAAAAAAAAATGTTCAAGAAGAAACAGTCTATTTTTCTCTGGACTGCAATGTGCAATACGTGTTGCCTGGACTGGATGTAACCATCTTGTAATCACTTTGCCAGGGATGGCAGAGTGGAAAGACAGAAGAAATCTGGCCCCATGAAAATATCATGAACCACTGAATCAATCAACTCTAAAATCGCCCTCTGTTCAGTCTTCTTGTTATCTGAGGTAATTCATTGCTATTGTTTGTGTTGCCTAAGCTGGGGTTTACTGTCCCTGAAAATAAAACTATACTAAATGGTTGTGGTGACTTAAAATTCTTGATTTGAAGATCTACATAAAGAAAAACTATGTTACATACACGGATAGTATTACATACATAGGATTTCTAGGGCTCAAGAAAAAATCCCTAGAAATATATTGTTCAAGCACTTATTTCTTTTTTTCCAAATGAGTAAACTTAAAACCCAAAGAAGTGAAGAAAATTACCTCAGGTTTTATATCTTGTTAGCTGGAGGGCTGACACTAGTACCTAATCCCCTGACAGCGTCTAAAGGTTATTTTCTGCTGTACTCTGTGCTATAATAGGAGATCGGGGCTTGTCTGTACTACAAAATAGGGCTTTGTCCCATGAATGGCCATCATAGCACCTCTGAGTCTAGTTTCTAAAAAGAGTAAACAGACGTTAAGAACCTCCCATGACTCAGGGCGCCTGGGTGGCTCAGTGGGTTAAGCCGCTGCCTTCGGCTCAGGTCATGATCTCAGGGTCCTGGGATTGAGTCCTGCATTGGGCTCTCTGCTGAGCAGAGAGCCTGCTTCCTCCTCTCTCTCTCTCTGCCTGCCTCTGTGCCTACTTGTGATCTCTCTCTGTCAAATAAATAAATAAAATCTTAAAAAAAAAAAAAAGAACCTCCCATGAGTCAGACTCTAATCTAGAAGAGTTACAAATAATACTTCACTTAATCATTTAATTTAGGTTAAAATTAAAAAGATAGACACTCGTGATCTTTCATACTGATGCAAACATTGTGAGGTTCCCAGATGTTTAGATGACTTGCTCAAGGGCACAAGGCCAGTGACAGGGTGAACAGTGGTTATGGACCTCTGGAAGCAGAAGCACAGCTAAAGCAAATAGTAAGAAAGCAGAAAAATTTAGAGAGTTTTTAAGAATCCTGAATAACTTCTCAATGCAACTTCAGTTCCGAGTAAACAAACTAGTGACTCTGCTTATTGTTGCTGGGGTTATTTTTTCCAACAGGAACTGATGCTGTTTTCCATCTTTTAAAATGTATGTAACACTTTCATGGATTGGGGCTGCCATCAATGGGAAAACTTTTCTTTCGAGAAGTAGCATTATCTCCAGTAATACCAGAAGGCTTCTAGTTTTATCAATCTGATTAAAACCAATGGTAAAATGTTTCATGAAGACTTGTGGGTGGATATTTTTGTCATCATTTCTAGAAAAATGGCCAAAAATTAAGTCATTCCATGAGAAAACAAAGCTAAAAGATGGAAAGAAGCAGATTCCTCAAGACTGTTGTTCTTCTTTTTTTGAACATCTGGATCCAGCTATTCCTGAATTCTACTTACTGGTATACTGTTTCATTTTATGAGAAAATATATTTCCTCTCTTACTTAAATCAATCTGCTATTGGTTTCTTTCACTTGTCCTTGGAAGTGACCTAACATATTTACCATTATGATGACTCACTTAGAACTTTATTTTATTTATTTGCACTTCTGTTGACTGTATCTTTCTACCTCTTTGTGGAACTCATATACAAATTAGTCATGAGCTTTGGTCTGATGGCATCAGCGATTCACCATCCAGGACTGCGCTACTAGGCAGAGTCCTCCTTCAAGGTCTCTAAAAGACCCTTATTCTGTGGGTCTTATTCCCTGGGTCTTTACCCAGTGGTTGTGTCCATTGCAGCTTGGTTACATGATACTAGCAATGACAGTTTATGCATAAAAAATATGTATTCTTGCTTTGCTTTAAAGGTAACCTGTAGTCTGTGGGCTTTGTAGGTATTCAGAGCCATAAGTCCAACTTAGGACCTCTAAACAGTGTTGTACTCCATTGCCTCATGGTGTGGCAATTAAAGAGTGGACTCAACTTGCTTACAAGTTGACCTTGTTTGGTACAATAGGAGAGTTTCCAAAGAGTTGCATGTAAATTGAATTCCATTTTAAATATGCAAGAGAGTTTTCTATTGACTTATGTCCTACTGTGAATGCTTTAAAAAAGTGAATAATTAGTTTCTAAATTTAGTCTTTATAAACCCAGATTTTTAAACATTGGGATTGCCTAAAGTGAGATCCTCTGTAAAAGGGAACATGGCTCTCTTTCATTTGTGTTTTTCATAACTTTGAAAGTTGCTGAATGTCCTTTTTCAGACCTATGCCAGCTTATTCCATTTTTTTAATTTAATGAGTAACCAGAACTTTCTTTCCCATACCATAAAAGTGATCACACTTTTTACAACAAGGAAAGATTGGACTACAGCCTCATGGTAAGTCTCTGTTGATTAAGAAAATATACACTCCATCCCCTAATTCCTTGCCATAGACATAAAGTAGTATGGATGTTAGAACCCTTCCAAACTATTTTTGTACACAACTATATTTCCATGCATTTTGAAAAGTAGCAGTGCATTTATGTGAAAAACAACTTTTTTAAGCATTGATATCAATTCTCATCAGTCTTAGAAATACTTTTTAGCTCCCAGGCATTTGCTCACCCCTGGTTAGGCGCTCCTAAGTTTAGATCACTGGAGAGAATCTAATCATGTCATGCCTGCTTTAAAAATTCTAGCTATGTGTCATTTTTCTGCAAACAATGCCCAACATGAGTTCACCCTAGAAATCCCTTTGCAACCTGGCACTAGCCTCATCTGTCATTAATTTCACATGTATATGCTGTGCCTTTCTACCTGTTGGTTTCTTTGTCATTGTTCAGGAATTAAATATCACTCCCTCTGGTAGCCTTACTTGCTTTGTTACAAAGCTAATTACTCATTTTGATACATAGTGCATGGTAGCTATTCCATGATACCATGCATGTGTACTGGGGCTAGTCATGACTGTTGCAGTCACTCTTTAGCACAGTAGGTCTCAAACTGGAGTGTTCTTGGGGCTGGGATAAGCAAGGCCTACCAAAGGGCATAGAGAGGGAGAATGGTATTTTGAGAACCTAGTTTCATATTCTCAACTTCCATTTGTACGCTTTTATTAAACTGATTTTCTTCTGAACCCCATTATAGTTATGGTGCTTCTTTCTTATCAGAGTCCCTTCATAGCTGCATTTCTCACTCACACTTAATGAAGTAAAGACAAAGCTTTCACCCCTTCTTACAATTAAACATGACCCTGAGTTTAAAAGGTTCTAATTTGAAACACTATTATAGTCTAAATCTTCCTTTACTCAATGCTTCATAGGTTCCCATTTCTTTTACCATTTTCCCCCAAAGCACTCCGAGTTTTCAATAATTATTTATCAAATTTTGTAATAGAATAATTCTTCTTCATCAACTGTAGGACAGCTTGATCCAGAAGAAAGTTGTGACAATTAGATGTGTGTATATAAATATTTTTAAAGCAAAAAATTTTAATAGTAATTTAAAAAAGGTTTTTTTTTTCCCAGTATAAACTGAATTTAAGTTGAAATACTTTGGGAGTAGTAATCGAAATTTTGATTTCACGAATGAAAAGAAAGAATGTAAATTGTGAGTATTAAAGAAGAGTTTATTTATATATTTTTATAAATGGGTGGTTATGGTCACCCTTCTATTATATTTCATCAGCTAGATATGGGAGAGTTTGAAGTAACACTTAAAATACAAAAATCACAAACTTTGAAATTATTTATAACTCATGGTGCTTTTATAAAATGCTTTATACTTGTGTCAATTTTAAAATGTGTGCAGGTCTACATCTTTTCATGAAATTCTTCTAGGTGGTAGAAAGTTCCCTGAGAAGAAGTCTGAGAATACTGTTTCTCAGACTTAAATGTGCATGAATTATTTGGGGTATCTTATAAAAAGGCAGATTCTAATTCTGTATGTCTGGATATAGGGGCTAGGCTGGCATTCTGCCATCTAATGAGCTCCAAAGAGATGCTCATGCTGGTTGATGCCCTTAGACTATACTTGGAGTAGCATGTTTCTAGAACAATACTTTCAAACTGTAGGTCACCACTATTTACGGGGTAATAAAATCTATTTAGTGGCTGCTAATTGGCTTTTCTTTTTTAATAATAGAGAAGAAGAGAGATGCAAAAAGAAATGCAAAAAAGAACCAGAGAGGATAAAATTTAAAGAGTGCTATTAGGACATTCTTTCATGAAGCTTTTTGTTTTATGAATATTTGTATTTAGGTCTCAATGTAAAATGTATTTCTTACTGTAGATTATGGCCAAAAAGTTTAAAAGCCTGTTATAGAGGTTTGTTGGGTGAATAAATGTGTACACTAACAAACACATTATGTCACCTTTATACCTAAGACCATAGGTGACTTTAAAATTGGTAAGCTTAGATTTTTGTGCATTTATTTTGGCAAATCTAAGTAACAGAGGGAATGAGTTCTCGGTGATCGTTCCATGCTTAAGAAGGTATCTTACAAGTATCTCAAGCAGCTGTCTTTGGCTTGGGTTACAGTCCCAGGGTCCTGGGATCCATCCCCACATCTGACTCCCTGCTCAGCAAGGAGCCTCCTTTTCCCCCTGCCCCTTCCTGCTGCTCTGTTTACTTGCGCTCTCTAGTTCTCTGTCAAATAAATAAATCTGGGAGGAGTCAAGATGGTGGAGAAGTAGCAGGCTGAGACTACTTCAGCTAGCCGGAGATCAGCTAGATAGCTTATCTAAAGATTGCAAACACCTGCAAATCCATCGGCAGATCGAAGAGAAGAAGAACAGCAATTCTGGAAACAGAAAAACAACCACTTTCTGAAAGGTAGGACTGGCGGGGAAGTGAATCCAAAGCTACGGGAAGATAGACCCCCGGGGGGAGGGCTGGCTCCTGGCAAGCGGCCAGAGCAATGGAGCACAAAATCAGGACTTTTAAAAGTCTATTCCACTGAGGGACAACGCTCCAGAGGCTAAACCGGGGCAAAGCCCACGCGGAGTCAGCGTGGCCTCAGGTCCCGCAGGGTCACAGAAGGATCGGGGGTGTCTGAGTGTCGCAGAGCTTGCGGGTATTGGAACGGGAAAGCCAGCTACAGAGACAGAGTGGACAGTAAGCTCACAGCTCGGGGTTACCTTGAACCGGTTGCAGGCTCGGTGAGCTTGGAGTGTGGCTGGAGGTCAGGTAGACAGGAGTTACTGGGCGCTGTTCTCTGAGGGTGCACTGAGGAGTGGGGCCCCGGGCTCTCAGAGGATCCGGAGACCAGGAGGCTACCATTTGTATTCCCATCCTCTGGAACTCTATGGAAAGCGCTCAGGGAACAAAAGCTCCTGAAAGCAAACCCGAGGGGATTACTCAGCCCGGCCCCTGGTAAGGGCGGTGCCCCCCTGGGGCAAAGACACTTGAGAATCACTACACCAGGCGCCTCCTCCAGAAGATCAACAAGAAATCCAGCCAAGACCAAGTCCACCTACCAAGGAGTGCAGTTTCAATACCAAGGAGAGCAGCAGAATTCCAGAGGAGGAGAAAGCAAAGCACGGAGCTCATGGCTTTCTCCCTGTGATTTTTTAGTCTTGAAGTTAATTTAATTTTTTTCTTTTTCATTTTTTTTTCTCTTCTTCTGCTAAAATTTTTTTTTAACTTTTACCCTGTACTTTTTTAACGTTTTTAAACTAGTTTATCTAATATATATATATTTTCTTTTTTATACTCTTCTTTATTTGTTTTCTTTTTTTAATTTTTTTTTTCATTCTTTTTGAACCTCTTTTATCCCCTTTCTTCCCGCTCATGATTTGGGATCTCTTCTGATTTGCTTAAAGCATATTTTCCTGGGGTTGTTGCCACCCTTTTAGTATTTTACTTGCTCCTTCATATACTCTTATCTGGACAAAATGACAAGGCGGAAAAATTCACCCCAAAAAAAAAGAACAAGAGGCAGTACCCAAGGCTAGGGACCTAATCAATACAGACATTGGTAATATGTCAGATCTAGAGTTCAGAATGACAATTCTCAAGGTTCTAGCCAGGCTCGAAAAAGGCATGGAAGATATTAGAGAAACCCTCCGGGAGATATAAAAGCCCTTTCTGGAGAAATAAAAGAACTAAAATCTAACCAAGTTGAAATTAAAAAAAAGCTATTAATCAGGTGCAAGCAAAAGTGGAGGCTCTCACTGCTAGGATAAATGAGGCAGAAGAAAGAATTAGTGATATAGAAGACCAAATGACAGAATAAAGAAGTTGAGCAAAAGAGGGACAAACAGCTACTGGACCATGAGGGGAGAATTCGAGAGATAAGTGACACGATAAGATGAAACAACATTAGAATAATTGGGATTCCAGAAGAAGAAGAAAGAGAGAGGGGAGCAGAAGGTATACTGGAAAGAATTATTGGGGAGAATTTCCCCAATATGGCAAAGGGAATGAGCATCAAAATTCAGGAGGTGCAGAGAACGCCCCTCAAAATCAATAAGAATAGGCCCACACCCCATCACCTAATAGTAAAATTTACAAGTCTTAGTGAGAAAGAGAAAATCCTGAAAGCAGCCCGGGAAAAGAAGTCTGTAATATACAATGGTAAAAATATTAGATTGGCAACTGATATAACCACAGAGACCTGGCAGGCCAGAAAGAGCTGGCATGATATTTTCAGAGCATTAAATGAGAAAAACATGCATCCAAGAATACTATATCCAGCTAGGCTATCATTGAAAATAGAAGGAGAGATTAAAAGCTTCTAGGAAAAACAAAAACTGAAAGAATTTGCAAACACCAAACCAGCTCTAAAGGAAATATTGAAAGGGGTCCTCTAAGCAAAGAGAGAGCCTACAAGTGGTAGATCAGAAAGGAACAGAGACCATATACAGTAACAGTCACCTTACAGGCAATACAATGACACTAAATTCATATCTCTCAATAGTTACCCTGAATGTTAATGAGCTAAATGCCCCAATCAAAAGACACAGGGTATCAGAATGGATAAAAAAACAAAAGCCATCTATATGTTGCCTCAAAGAAATTCATTTTAAACCGGAAGACACCTCCATATTTAAAGTGAGGGAGTGGAAAAGAATTTTCCATGCTAATGGACATCAGAAGAAAGCAGGAGTGGCAATCCTTATATCACATCAATTAGATTTTAAGACAAAGACTATAATAAGAGATGAGGAAGGACACTATATCATACTCAAAGGATCTGTCCAACAAGAAGATCTAACAATTTTAAATATCTATGCTCCCAACATGGGAGCAGCCAACTATATATACCAATTAATAACAACAACAACAAAAAAAAACCACATCAACAATAATATAATAATAGTAGGGGACTTTAACACTCCCCTCACTGAAATGGACAGATCATCCAAGCAATAGATCAGCAAGGAAATAAAGGCCTTAAACGACACACTGGACCAGATGGACATCACAGATATATTCAGAACATTTTATCCCAAAGCAACAGAATACACATTCTTCTCTAGTGCACATGGAACATTCTCCAGAATAGATCACATCCTTGGTCCTAAATCAAGACTCAACCGGTATCAAAAGATTGGGATCATTCCCTGCATATTTTCAGACCACAATGCTCTAAAACTAGAACTCAACCACAAAAGGAAGTTTGGAAAGAACCCAAATACATGGAGACTAAACAGCATCCTTCTAAATAATGAATGGGTCAACTGGGAAATTAAAGAAGAATTGAAAAAAATCATGGAAACAAATGATAATGAAAATACAACGGTTCAAAGTCTGTGGGACAGAGCAAAGGAAGTCCTGAGAGGAAAATATATAATAGTACAAGCCTTTCTCAAGAAACAAGAAAGGTCTCAGGTACACAACCTAACCCTACACCTAAAGGAGCTGGAGAAATAACAAGAAAGAAACGCTAAGCCCAGCAGGAGATGAGAAATCATAAAGATCAGAGCAGAAATCAATGAAATAGAAACCAAAAAAACAACAGAGCAAATCAACGAAACTGGGAGCTTGTTCTTTGAAAGAATTAATAAAATTGATAAACCCCTGGCTAGACTTATCAAAAAGAAAAGAGAAAGGACCCAAATAAATAAAATCATAAATGAAAGAGGAGAGATCACAACTAACACCAAAGAAATACAAACTATTATAAGAACATACTATGATCAACTCTACGTCAATAAATTTGACAATCTGGAAGTAATGGATGCATTCCTAGAAACATATAAACTATCACAACTGAACCAGGAAGAAATAGAAAGCCTGAACAGACCCATAACCAGTAAGGAGATTGAAACAGTCATCAAAAATCTCCAAACAAAAGACCAGGGCCAGAAGGCTTCCCAGGGGAATTCTACCAAACATTTAAAGAAGAACTAATTCCAATTCTCCTGAAACTGTTCTAAAAAATAGATATGGAAGGAAAACTTCCAAACTCATTTTATGAGGCCAGCATCACGTTGATCCCAAAACCAGATAAGGATCCCATCAAAAAAGAGAGCTATAGACCAATATCCTTGATGAACACAGATTTGAAAATTCTCACCAAAATACTAGCCAATAGGATTCAACAGTACATTAAAAGGATTATTCACCACGACCAAGTGGGATTTATTCCAGGGCTGCAAGTTTAGTTCTACATCCGCAAATCAGTCAGTGCGATACAACATATCAATAAAAGAAAGAAGAAGAACCATATGATACTCTCAATAGACGCAGAAAAGCATTTGACAAAGTACAGCATCCCTTCCTGATCAAAACTCTTCAAAGTGTAGGGATAGAGGGCACATACCTCAAAATTATCAAAGCCATCTATGAAAAACCCACCACAAATATCATTCTCAATGGAGAAAAAGTGAAAGTTTTTCCGCTAAGGTCAAAACACGGCAGGGATGTCCATTATCACCACTGCTATTCAACATAGTACTAGAAGTCCTAGCCTTAGCAATCAGACAACAAAAGGAAATTAAAGGCATCCAAATCGGCAAAGAAGAAGTCAAATTATCATTCTTCACAGATGATATGATACTATATGTGGAAAACCCAAAAGACTCCACTCCAATACTGCTAGAACTTGTACAGGAATTCAGTAAATTGTCAGGATATAAAATCAATGCACAGAAATCAGTTGCATTTCTCTACACCAATAATAAGACAGAAGAAAGAGAAATTAAGGAGTCAATCTCATTTACAATTGCACCCCAAACCATAAGACACCTAAGAATAATCCTAACCAAAGAGGCTAAGAATCTATACGCAGAAAACTATAAAGTACTCATGAAAGAAATTGAGGAAGACACAAAGAAATGGAAAAATGTTCCATGCTCCTGGATTGGAAGAATAAATATTGTGAAAATGTCTATGCTACCTAAAACAATCTACACATTTATTGCAATTCTTATCAAAGCACCATCCATCTTTTTCAAAGAAATGGAACAAATAATTCTAAAATTTATATGGAACCAGAAAAGACCTCGAATAGCCAAAGGGATATTGAGAAAGAAAGCCAAAGTTGGTGGCATCACAATCCGGACTACAAGCTCTATTACAAAGCTGTCATCATCAAGACAGTATGGTACTGGCACAAAAATAGACACATAGATCAATGGAGCAGAACAGAGAGCCCAGAAACAGACCCTCAACTCTATGGTCAACTAATCTTCGACAAAGCAGGAAAGAATGTCCAATGGAAAAAAGACAGCCTCTTCAATAAATGGTGCTGGGAAAATTGGACACATGCAGAAAAATGAAATTGGACCATTTCCTTACACCACACACGAAAATAGACTCAAAATGGATGAAGGACCTCAATGTGAGAAAAGAATGCATCAAAATCCTTGAGGAGAACACAGGCAGCAACCTCTTCGACCTCAGCTGCAGCAACATCTTCCTAGGAACATCACCAAAGGCAAGGGAAGCAAGGGCAAAAATGAACTATTGGGATTTCATCAAGATCAAAAGCTTTTGCACAGCAAAGGAAACGTTTAACAAAACCAAAAGACAACTGACAGAATGGGAGAAGATATTTGCAAACGACATATCAGATAAAAGACTAGTGACCAAAATCTATAAAGAACTTAGCAAACTCAACACCCAAAGAACAAATAATCCAATCAAGAAATGGGTAGAGGACATGAACAGACATTTCTGCAAAGAAGACATCCAGATGGCCAACAGACACATGAAAAAGTGCTCCATATCCCTCGGCATCATGGAAATACAAATCAAAACTACAATGAGATATCACCTCATACCAGTCAGAAAGGCTAAAATCAACAAGTCAGGAAATGACAGATGCTGGCGAGGATGTGGAGAAAGGGGAACCCTCCTACACTGTTGGTGGGAATGCAAGCTGGTGCAACCACTCTGGAAAACAGCATGGAGTTTCCTCAAAATGTTGAAAATAGAACTGCCCTATGACCCAGCAATTGCACTACTGGGTATTTACCCTAAAGATACAAATGTAGTGATCCTAAGGGGCACATGCACCCGAATGTTTATAGCAGCCATGTCCACAATAGCCAAACTATGGGAAGAACCTAGATGTCCATCAACAGATGAATGGATAAAGAAGATGTGGTACATATACACAATGGAATACTATGTAGCCATCAAAAGAAATCAAATCTTGCCATTTGTGACAACGTGGATGGAACTAGAGCGTATCATGCTTAGCGAAATAAGTCAAGCAGAGAAAGACAACTATCATATGATCTCCCTGATATGAGGAAGTGGTGATGCAACATGGGGGCTTAAGTGGGTAGGAGAAGAATAAATGCAACAAGATGGGATTGGGAGGGTGACAAACCATAAGTGACTCTTAATCTCACAAAACAAACTGAGGGTTGCTGGGGGGGAGGGAGAAGGAGGGTGGGGTTATGGACATTGGGGAGGGTATGTGCTTTAGTGAGTGCTGTGAAGTGTGTAAACCTGGCGATTCACAGACCTGTACCCCTGGGGATAAAAATATGTTTATAAAAAACAAAAAATAATAAATAAATAAATAAATAAATAAATAAATAAAATCTGCAGAAGAAGAAGAAGAAGAATCATCTTACAGAAAACATCAGAATGCCAGAGATGAAAAGATACATTATTTATTGTTCCCAAGGTGTGTTCTGTCTCACTGGGGCATAAAGTCAACTCATTAGAAACACCGATTAAAGGAAATTGTACAGGGGTGCCTGGGTGGCTCAGTGGGTTAAGCCTCTGTCTTTGGCTCAGGTCATGATCTCAGGGTCCTGTGATTGAGTCCTGCACAGGGCTTTCTGATCAGCAGGGAGTCTCTTTCCCTCTCTCCCTGCCTGCCTCTCTGCCGACTAGTGATCTCTGTCTATCAAATGAATAAATAAAATTAAAAACAAAAGTTTAATGATGATTGCACAGCCCTGGCCTTTTAATGAAATTGGTGATCTACATTTTTGACCTCTGCAGAATGAGATAGTAATCTAAACCCTGGATGATTTGTGGTGGTAAGGCCATGTAGATATTTATGTATCTATTTTTTTTTTTTTAATTTATTTGACAGAACACAAGTAGGCAGAGAGGAAGGCAGGGGGTGGGGAAAGTGTACTCCTCACTGAGCAGATGGATGCGGGGCTCGATCCCAGGACCCTGAGATCATGACCTGAGCTGAAGGCAGAGGCTTATCCCACTGAGTTACCCAGGCACCCCTATATCCATTTTTAAGGTAGTTTTTTTCTCTTTATGTTTTCTGCTTAAGTAATCTACTTGTCATATTTACTGGATTCTTTTTTGTTGGACACTGTGTAGCAAACAGATATTAAATAACTTATCTAAGAGGGTTTGGTGGATAATTTTGCCTGCAGGTGGGAGGCAAAAGTATATGACCTCTCAAACTCCTTTCCTGAGATATGTTTCCATTTAATTCATTTTTTCAGAATTTAAAAATTATGCTCTCTGCAAAAGTGCCTCGAGGTGTGAACACAATAGTGACACAGTGAATTCAAATATTTTTTAAGAGTTAATGGCAACATTAAATGCAGATAAATAAAGGCAACTAAAAACGGGATTTCAGCATTTCCTAAGCCCACCTGGAGCATGCCAATCTCACAAAAGCAACACGGCTTCATTTTGCACTGAAATTTCCAGAAGGTAAACTCTCTGGAAAATATAAATGATCAGGATTCTAAGGAACAAGATTTGTATTAGAAAATTTAGGTAGATTTTGAAGTTGCAAAGATGCAGAGTTACATTGTTAGATAAAGACCAGGAGGAGCTGAAGATGCAGTATTTCTCCCTCTTGACTTCTCTAATGGTTTTGTTTATATCATGTAACTTCTCTGAGCTTCAGTCTTCCCAGCTCTAATGAGAGTGATGATGTTTACCCAATACTCATCTCACGGAAATGTGTAAACTAATATCTGGAAAATATTTTAGATACATTATATATGGGCTCTCTAAATATAAATGGGTAGGGGTGGAAGCAAAACTATTCCCCCAAAGACGTCCATGTCCTGATCCCTGAGACCTGTGAAGGTAACTGATATGAAAAATGGGACCTTGCAGCTGTGATTTAGTGAAAGACCTTGGAATGGGAAGATTGTCCTGAATCACCGAGGTGTGTCTGATACATTCACAAAATTCTTTATACATGAACGAGGGAGGCGGGACACTTGGGATAAATCCATATACTCAAACCCTCCATCGCTACCTTGAAGGTGAGGAAGGGATCATGAGCTTTGGCTCATGATCTGCATCTGGACAGCTTCCAGAAACTGGAAAAGGTATGGATGAACTCTCCCCTAGAACCTCTGAGGGAGGAGTGCTGCCTTCTTGATGCCTGGAGTTGAGCTCAGTGAGCCTTCTAACTTCCAGAAGTATTAGATAATAAAATTGTACTGTCGGAACAATTGTTTGTTTTAATTTTCCAAAACTGCAAGAGGAAACTGATATAGTTGGTAAAACAAACATAACATAAATATAGGTGGTAAAACAAATACGAGTGTAAAACAGACAACCAAAATCCCAGCTTCTCTGGGATATAAATAGAAATTTTCAGTTGCCACTTTGTAATGGGTTGGTTAGAATATGGTGCTAATGAGAGCATGGTCTGATTTTATTCTTTTTATGAGCAAGTTCCACTAAATGGGAACAAATAAACTGAGTACATGTGCATACAAAACACTTCCATCATGGTCTCATCCCTAATCCTGGCCAAATATGTCAAAAATACCTTCTAAGGTTTACATATAAAGGGGCGGAAAAGACAATATTTTAGCTAAATTCCTAAGATTCTGCTTATGAATAAACATAGCTTTATGGTTTTAAGTATTCCTAAATGTAAATATACACAGAAACAGGGCTAAAAGATTTGAAATTTACTTTTATGCAGTTAATACCATTTGATTAATTCAGATGTTTCCAGGTATAGTTATATGCATTTTACTGAAGAAGAAATTGAACTTTCAGGAGTGAAAGAAACTGATAAAAATCACAAAGCTAGTTAATGGGAGAGCCAGGATTCTGTAACCCTAAATAGAACCTATTTCAATTCTAAATTCTACCTTTCAGCTCTATGTTCCTTACAAATCTCTGGTCTGTTATTGGAACTGATCCAAAATACAGGTCAATATGCCAATTTACAAATGGGTCTCTTAGCCCTGCCAAAATGGAAAGATATATTTAGGTATTCTTGAAAGCACTGGAATTATTTGATATGACTCCAAAATTAATAATATTGTTACTAGTTCTGCTGGCTGTCTTTCCTTTGCAAACTAATAATTCCAAAGTCAGGGCAGTTGTCTGTGATGGGTACTATTGTTGTGTTAAGGATGCTTTTCTACAAAAGCAAATGGACTGATGCTAAGTTTGTCTTGTCATATGTCATCCTGCAACATATATTGACATCTCAGTTAGATCTGAAAGGAAAACCTGCATGTGGGCTTTCATGTTGGTGTGTATGTAAGTGTTTGTGTATGTAAGTGTGTATGCTGGTCAGTATGTGGGATGGGTGCATGCATTTTTATGGCATTTGGGCCAGATGGGCCAGTTAAACCACATATCTGAGAATTAGTAGGTTTTGCTTACAGTCTTGTAATGAGCTAAAATATTTCTTGGGAACTTGAATCAGATAATTTTTAGTGGATCAGTGTGTTACAGTACTATTCCTTATATAAAAAGGTTACTTTCACTTCGCTTTCGTTTTTCCTTTTTGTTTCTATTTTTAAATGATTTCTAACTTATACATAGTCTGCAAAAATAATTCAAAGTATTCCTCTGTACTGTTCACTCAGATTCTCAAAATGTTAACATTCTACTTTTTTGTTTTATGATTTTCTTCTCTCTCTACACACACATATTTACATAAACATACTCATGTATGTATTTTATGAAATATTTCAGAATAAGTTTGCAGATATGATGGCCTTTTACCTCTAAATCCTTGCTATTATTTCCTAAAAACGGCATTTTCTTATAAAACCATAGTACAGTTATCAAAATCTGGAAACTTATATTAATAAAAGCACTACAGTCTAATTTAAAGAACTTATTCAAATTTCACCAATTATCCCACTAATTCAATGGGCTTTTTGTAGTCCAAGATTAATCAAGGCCCCCATAGAACCTACAGTGGTCATACCTGTTGGTCTTTTCCAAAGACCTATGTAAGACTTAGCATTTTCTTTCATGATCTTGAGAATTTAAATACTGATCAACTATCCAGTAGAATTTGCCCTAGTTTTGGTTGTCTGGTGTTTCTGTGTGATTATTTTATTTAATTTATATTCACATGCTAAATGTGTTTAGGCTTTTTATTAAATGGTATATTCTTGACATTTGGGGAAATTCATTTGATTCTTCTGAATCTTCCCATCATCTGGTCTTAAGCACTAAGGGAGCTCTTTTTGCAGAGGAAGATTAATCTGTCTTCTTGTTCTCTACTGTACATTGGAAAACCACAGAAGATATTTATCCACAGTATCATGAACTTCAGGGGGGTAATGATTTGCCCCTGAACAAACCTGTTTTCTAGGCTATTCATGTCCTTACTGTGCTATATTGGCCTTTAGGGATCATGTGTTAGTTTTACTTTCTGGTGTGTATCTGAAACACAAGATCCTTCACCCCATCGGGAAATGCAAGCCAGACCAAACAAGCACTCCTGGGCTTTGAGAAGGGAGGACATCTATAGTCAAATTTATTTTGTCAATCACAGTGATAGCTTGATGTGAAACAAAATAAAACAACACCTTACGAATAAAGAAAAGAGAATGTAGCTGTCAGAAAAGCTGTTAATGTTAATATCAATGCTCTAATCCACAGGGTAAAATGAGAAAATGAGAAATCTACAATGTTTGGGCTGGAAGAAATCTTTAAGAGCACATATTCCAATTCTGGTTTTACATATAAAGAAGTAAGATAACGACAAACATTATGAAAGTAGCAAGTACAGTTTACCGGACACGGTAAGTGTCAGGTATTTTGCATGCATTATCTTCACAACAACTTGCTGAAATGCATTGTAATAGATATTATTGGACCCTTATCTAGTATTCATTTTTCACTAATCCCTTCCTAATAGAATTTTTCATGTACTCTGAATGGCTCTGCCGTAGATACTGTTAGGACAGGATAATATCCATGGGTTCCTTTAATTTCCCGGTCTTTGTTACAGTTGGGGTGGCAATCTGAAAAATCCTGGACAATGAAGTAAGTGTCATGTACGCATGTATCGTAAGTGTGAAATGTACTACTTTTAGGTTGGGGTGGGTGTTATTTATAGTTTAGTATCCCATGTGCCTCTCCATATTCACTCTCTTACTACTCAGTCTGCAGGCAGAGTGTGGAGCCATAAGACTAAAGCGTCCCGGGATCTAAGTCTTAGAGGACAGTTGCTAAGCCTGCAATGGATTGAGTAAGAAAAATAAACTTCTGTTGTGTTAAACCCCTGAGATTTGAGAGTTTATTGGTTACTGTGGCATAGGGTATTGTGCACACTATGACTAACAGAAAATTTGGCATTAGGGGTGGTGTACTAACACAGCAACAGCAGTAATAATAATAACCAAAAAAACCCCTAAAGTATATGGCATTGGGTTATGAGTCAGGAAGCACTGAGAGAAAACTAACGGCTGGACCTGGAAAGTTGAACCTCCATTTTAGACAGAGGCAAAAATGTTTTGTAAAAGGGATCTCTGCTGTAACTAGAAAGACAGATTAAATCTACTGAATTTATAACTCTAGTGGGAAGGGTTGAAAAAAAGACTGTTGATAGTACCTGCTAACTACCATTGACTATGTTGGGCAAAGCATTAGAGAACAAGATGAGATTAAAAAATAATTAGGTGATTTGTGAGGAGAAGTTAAAGGAATATACAAAGACCAGAAATTTAGATTCTTGGATGGTTGAAAATCTTACTGTTCCTAGCCCCCAGCTATTAAGACTCTGGTTTAAAAATGACAGTAAAGGGGCACCTGGGTGGCTCAGTGGGTTAAGCCTCTGCCTTTGGCTCAGGTCATGGTCCCAGGGTCCTGGGATCGAGCCCTGCATCAGGCTCTCTGCTCAGCAGGGAGCCTGCTTCCCCTCTCTCTCTGCCTGCCTTTCTGCCTACTTGTGATCTCTGTCTGTCAAACAAATAAATAAAATCTTTAAAAAAATAAAAAAATAGAAATGACAGTAAAGAAACCAAAGTCCAGTGAAACTCTCCGTTGATTAAAGTAACTCAAGATACAACTTCTCAGCGGAAAAAGTGACTCCAATTAAGTGTCTGGTATTCCTGCCTACTGTTCCAGATAGATTTAAGGGAATACCTTCCAAATTGAAAGGGGAGGGGGATGCAGAGTTAAGGAAATAAAGTAAGTCAGATTCTAGAATTATATCTGAAAAATAACTGAGCCTGTGGTTCCTATCTGTGGAACTAAACAAAAATACATAAATCAGAGGCCTAATAATTTGCCGGGGTAACTGCATTGTGAAAACATACAAAAATCAGATAATGGACAGAAGAGGCTTTGCTGTCTAAGTGTTAAAAGTACATGTTCATGTACTTGTTCATGAACTAAAAGACAGGAATTAAAGCTTATGGAGTCTTCCAGGAGGACATGCTTACAAAGTACAGAGTAGAGAAGGCTAGAGAGCAGAGAGAGAATGGCAGAATCTCCAATGGACAGAGAAATTACTCCCCTATAGGAGTTCAGAATCCAATCAAAGAACTTCCTCTACCCCCGAGCCTGGAAATTTCATGTTCCTAGAATCTCAGGATTTCAGAATCCACTGAATAAGCAATGTCTACTACTACATTTCTTATTTTTCCGTTTTCTGAAGGAGACTGAAAGAGAATTTCAACTATCTTCATTTTGAACTCAGTCTGTACTTTCTAACTGATTAAGTTCCTTCCAGCTTATCTCTTAATTCAGGCAAATGACCCTGTGGGCAAAGCATCCCCTGATGGGAACCAAAACCAACTCCTCAAGCAACAGGGATTGCTCTGAGTCAGCAAGACCCTACAAGAGCAACCCCTAGACAGTGTTCAACCTAACCCTGACTGCCCAGCTCCATGTACTCATGGACCTTGCCTCATATTTTCCTTATATAAGCCTGGAAGTATTTTCAGCCCTATGGAGACAATCTTCGAGATATACGTCACCATTTTCCCAGTGCTGGTTTCACTGAAGTAAATTCTTTTCTTGTTTCACTACTGCTACTCTCTCTGCCTTTGGATTTTATCAGTGGCGAGTGGCCATAGGCCACTTGGTCTGTTCAGAACTCCAGGAGACAGGTGCTCTTGGGCCCCTGTGCCCTGTTTACATGTCCAGTATGATTATCCTATCCTGGTCCATTGTATATTCAATGCAGATCTGTGAAAATAGGTAAGTCTGTCTTTTAGTTTGCAAGTGGGACATCTGGGAAGAGAAACATCCAGAGCTGATAGAAGAAGTCCATGTGTCAGCTGGATCTTGTGATGAATGTATGATATGGATGACATTTTGGCTTATGTCTCTTGAGAAGGGGGTGAGTTTCTTCTACATATGGACAGAAAAAAGAAAAAGAATTTTTAAATACCAGATCAAAAACCATGGACAGCTTAAAAGAGAGTTACTTGACCAACAAGAGAGTATGACTTGCACCAATTAGGTTCCATAAGTTAAGCCCTTAAATTAACATAAGTTAAGCCCTTAAAATTCATCACCTATTATTACTATAGTAAAGCTCTACTTATCTTGACTCTTATAAATCCTGAATGCAGTTCCAAGGCAAAGGTAGGTCCTTGTTGACCTGAGCCAATTATCACATTCCATTCCTATGGTCTCAGCCCTTTGTTCAGGGCTGGCATGAGATCTGGTATAGGATGCTGACTAGAGAACTAGAGGTTCTCTCCCTCTTCTGGATGATAAATCATGGGCACATGAGCCCTGAAACTGCTGCAGCCATTCTGTCACCATGAAGGAAGCCAAACTTAGAATAAACTGCCACAGTGGGTGACATGTCGAGAAGAAATAGAAGGGTCCTGAGATTCTTGAAGCACTGAATCAAACAAACCCTGATTTAACTATCCTGCCTCTGCTCTTCAATATGCAAGCCAAGTCAACATTTTTATTGTTTAATCCAGCAAAATAGAATTTCCTATTGCTTGCAGATGAATGAATAATACACACATAGGGGCTATATTCACCCTTATTTTAATGATGAGGACACAGAGAGCTGAACTATTCAGAGAGCTGAGCTAAATGGAGTCACATCCCCCAGCTGATATGTAGCTACCCCAAGAGGAGAACCTCAACTGGTTCAACTCCAAATCCTATTCTCTCAATCATCATGGGTTATGTTATGAAATTGTTTTCCATTCTGAGATACTTTCACAATCTCCCATTGTGTTAGAGGAAAAACAAAACAAAACAAAACACACACACAAAAAAAAAAAAAAAAAAAAACCCAGAAAACAGGATTCCTGTCTCTCAAGATCCTGTTCTTTCTGGAACTCTTACATCTATTTTCAGCAAGACAAATTAGAAAATTGATTCTTCTTTTCAAGCCCTGATCATCATAGAGGGGCCTCTATTATCCTTGAAGGAGTGCAGCCATAATAACAAGGCCCAGTGATTATTGGATTCGAGTTCACCGCCCTTGCTCAAGAGGAACTACAGAAAAGGGAACGTGCTGTGGAATCAATAAATGCCATATCTAAAAACAGCCATCAGCTGTGTCTGAAGAACATCTGGGCAGTGTTTTTCCTGGGTGGGGGAAGGGTGCATGGATACAGTAGTTACTGCATTCCATAAAAATTAACAGCTCAAATCTTTAGGTCAGCATGTTTAACAAAAACAAATCGTTTATTTCTAGTGTGGAACAGATGTGAATGTGTTTGAAAAATACGTGTGTCTGTGGGTGTTTGGTATGAAAAGGATAGAGATGTGTTCTTCCCATAAGTGTGTGGTCGTACGATGAGAGGCCCATGCTGATGCCTGGGAATCACAGGGAATGAGGACGACAGGTAGGAGGTGGGTTGGAGGGGAAGTACCCTGGAGGTGAAGAAAAGGTAAAATGAACTAAGCAGATACCTTGTGTAAACAGGAAGTTTTAGAAGCCCAGGATTTATATGGTTCGTATCCCCAAGGAATCCAAAATATAACAAATATTTTTTTGCTGTTGAAAGGCAGATTTTTATTTTTTCCTATAATTGTAAGCAGAATTCCATCCTTCAGAGTTGGAAACACACTCTCTGACCATTGCCTGTAATTTGAGTATTATCTCCTCTTTAATTCTTGAGATTTCCCATCCTTTACTTAATAAGGCCATGGAAAGAAAAGAGTATGTGGAAGTACCTTTCAGGGGCTGCATATTTTAAAAATAATACCACAACCATCCAGTGTCAGAGCTGGAGGGACGTCCAACTTCATAAAGCACAGTGGTGAAGTTGCTTGGGGTCATTTACTGTTTTTACCTCAGATGGTTGAACTGAGTCATTCCAAAAGAGCTCTGTGCCCATGGCTAGAGTCACTACAGATCTTGCTCCACTTTTAAAAAATCACACACACACGGCTATGTGTGCACGCGCGCACACACACACACACACACACACACACACACATACCACACATCACTAGCCAGCATTCTTACCCTTCTTTCATTCAGACAGAAATAATTTTCTTAGCATCAACTCGATTCGCTGACAGTTCTTTTTTCATGGCCTCTAGACCCTCCATTCTACCATCCCTCTAAGGACTGCTCAAGGAGTCACACGTGCCATTCTCAGCTCTGAGGCTGGAAGGGGTTGGGGCTATGTCCTATTAACCTGTGATAACAGAGAGTTGCATTAAATATGCTTTCTCTCTGTCCCTGAAGTCTTGGGGGAATTAAAGAGTCTATCAACTGCCTGAATAAGTCTTTGTGAACTCAAGGTTGTCAGGAAAGAAAACCAGAGAGGGGAGAGGAAAGGAAGAAGGACGGAACCTCAGGGCACAGGAACACAAACACCGCTTTGCTGAGTTACCGCCGTTACCAGGGGGAAGAGGTTAATCTGTCAGGGCAAGGTGGGTCAGATCCTTTCCACGGTGAGCAGCATCATTTACAGCTTTTCCTAAGTGTGCCGTAGGATAGACTTTCTCAGTGACTCCTGTGTGTCAGTTTGGGCCCGTCCTGTCACTCCGTCATCAGGATAGGGCAGCCGTCCATGAACTCCCACCCTGAGCCAAAGGCACCGCTCCCCTGTTTTTATACCAAGAATGGCTGTTCTGGTTTTCAATGTTTGAAAAGAATCAGAATAATAGTATTTTACAACATAGGAGAATTCGGTGAAATTCAATTTTCTGTGTCCATTGAATGGAATCCAGCGGTCCCATTCATTTAAGTGCACCTGCTTTCAAGCTGCTGACAGAGACCATATGGCCCACAAAGCCTAAAATACTTACTCTCCATCCCTTATAGAAAACACTGCTGACCTGTGGGCATGAACCACACAAGGTAACCTCCTAGGAGGAAGTTAATGGAAGTGACATGAGCGTGTGTATTTGAAGGTGTAAGGAAAGTCTCTCCTGAGTTTATTCAGGGCACATAAATAAGAGGATGATTAAACATTTTTCTCTTGGAATGCAAAATTTTTAGTATCAAAAATACTAAGTTGGGAAACTACCTGAAACTCTCTATTTTTTTTTAAAGATAAGATTTTACTTATTTTCTTGAGAGAGGGAGAGAGAGAGCATGAGTAGGGGGATTAGGCAGAGGGAGAAGAAGCAGGCTCCCTGCTGAGCAGGAATTCGACCCATGAGATCATGGGCTGAGCTGAAGACAGTTGCTTAATCAACTGAGACACGCAGGCATCCCTACTAGCAGGCATTTACTCATTCAGCATGATTTATTAAGCACCTACAGCATATGAAAGATGGTATCTTAGGTGATAGGAAGTAGTGGGGTGAAAGGCAGAAAGGGCTCTGCTCTTACTGAAGCTAAGACCTCTTGGATCTCAAATATGCTTCTTCCAAAATATTTATTTATTCATCAGGTTATATACAAGTATCTTTCTGATTTAAGCATACACACTCTTCTTCTTTCAGTTTAAAAATAAAGGATAACATTTACTATTCAATTACTTGTCTCTTGTTTATGCCAATAGAAAAAAAAAAAAGGTCCTCTTACCAGTTTTCCTGTAAAATGAGTCTTTGGTTTTCTCTGGCTTGCCTAATGTAAAGATATTAACTTACCTCAGGATAGTTCTCTTTTATGTAGAAAGAACTTTTACAAGGACCAACATATTTGTCATTTGAGTTAGGTAGTGCTACTATTTGTAATGTATAGATGAATAAACCAAGGTTTGGGAGATTCTCCTAGTAATTGACCAAAATGGGGCCCCAAACCAGGTTGACTATTTCAAGCTCAATACCTCTTCCTCTTGGAAATGGAAAAATTATTTATTTTTTACTGGAACTTCACTTATTACTCTAGGTAAGAATTGAAGAAACAAGAAAGACAAAGCCCTACGACATGCGTTCTTGAGTACGGTTAACTAATGCCGCTAATTGGAAAAACTATAAAGCCTATGAGCTACTGGCTCCAACCTGGACAGACCGATAATCCACTTTTGGATCTTGAACATTATACAGTTTTTAAAAGATTTAGTTAGATTTTAGTTATTTATTTTAGAATGAGAGAAAGAGAGCTAGGGAGAGAGAGAAAGCATGAGAAAACATGAGCAGGGGGAAGAGGGAGAAGCAGGCTCCCTGCTGAGCAGGGAGCTGGACTTGAAGCTACATCCCAGGACCCAGGACCCTGGGATCATGACCTGACACTTAGCCTCCTGAGCCACCCAAGCACCCCTAACACAAACATTTTTATTTTTTAAATTCTGCTTTGCAAAACTGAAGGGAGAGGAAGACGTGCTATGATAAAAATGGTAGTTGCTAGAGTGGGGTAGAAGCATGGGCAAAATAGGTGGATGAGGTTAGGAGGTGTATACTTCAATTTATAAAATAAATAAGGCACAGAGATGAAAAGATGAAAGTTCAGCATAGGGAATATAGTCGATAATATTGTAATAATGTATGGTGACAGATGGTGACTATACTTATCAGGGTGGGCATTGCATAATGTGTAGAATTATGTAAGTACTATGTGGAATGCTTGAACTTAATATACCAATATATATCAACTATATTTGAGTAATAAACATTTTCCTTTTAAATAACTCAATCTGGCCACAGAACAAGTGGGTTCTAGTTCTGGTCTGCCAGTAATCAGTTGTATGTCCTTCAGTCTGGGTAAATCACCTCAAATCTCCGAGCCCCAATCTTTTTTTGTCTCTGAAAGGGAGTGTTGAATTACTTACACTCTTAAGTTCTTTCCAGGTGTAAAACTCTGAGATTTCGTAAATTCCTTTTTCAGTAATTTTGAATCGGTGTTATAACTTATAATTGTTATAAAGAGATCTACTTTGCCCGAGCATTGGATTTTGGTGATGATTATTCTTTTGTGAAAACATTAAGTTTATACAGAGTGGTTTGGGTTTTTTTTTTAAATAAATGCTACTTTGTGATAAAAGAGAAGTGTTTTTCCTGGACCTTATCTAGTTCTTCCTCAAATTTCATTAACTGAGTGAACACGCAGTTCAGTTCCTACTTCCTCCTGGAAGTGGTCCCAAGGAGACCTCAGCCTGTCTTGCTCTCCTCTGACCCCTATCGCCATCCTGGCTGAATTGGGCTGGGGCACATCCTACTTTGTGGCCCCTTTTTTATTGTATCTTTTTCTTCCGCAGCTTAGCTTTTAGTCAACGGGATGGATGCCTGATTCTTGCCTTCCCAGTTCGATGCTGACCCTCTTGTGTAGGAAGGAGACTCATGTCTTGTATCTGGAATCACCAGGGAACTGATTAAAGACATACCCTGTGCAGAGCAAGTGCTCTGTAGCCTATCTTGACCAAACCTCCTTATACTAATATATATCTAACAAGCTGAGTGAATAGGAATGAACAAATGCCAGCGTGAAAATCTTAGGAATATAAATAAATATTTAATATGCCTACCCTCAACACTAAAATATTGTTGACATTAGTACGAGACATGTTATTCTATCTCCTGAAATGTATGTATCTTTGTTGTGATATTTAATAAAAGGCGAATAAGGGTTGCCCAAATCATTCTTTTATTCTACCACTTCAGTTTTTGACAAAACCCCACATTTTTTTCTAAAAATTACAATTTTTTTTTTTTTTAATAATAGAATCAAAACACCATTGTTAAAGGATCCACGGCATTGTCCTCTAATTTGTTGCTTTATTTTTGACTCCCTTTTAAATTTGGGTATCAATTTATTCGTGTCATGTTTTAGCCCCAGGATCTGGGGCAGCATCTTGACACAGAGGTACCTGGCGGCAGTTCTTGTAAGCAAAGAATAATTTGGTTTGGAAATTGCTGACTTTTAAATTATTAACACACGAGCGCACCAGGAAAAAGAAGGGTTTCCTTAGCGAAATGATAGAATCACAGCCTTTTCTCTTGAAGTTGTCACCGTTCAATGTGAAAGATTGTTTGATGTTGCTGAGGTTGAAAAACACCCATTCATTTTTTTTTTCCCAAAGAAAAGCCTTTGTTTCTCAGTTTGATATTTTTCATGAATAATTGGAGACTGAGGAAATTGAAAAGGATTTTTGTCTCTGGCTGAACTGAAATGGTAAACATTCTTGGAAATCAAAACCTGAAAAACAGGAAGTACTTTTTTTTTCTTTTTCTCAACTGTTTAAACATAACCTAGATATTGGAAAGCAAAAAAACAAAACAGAAACAAAAACCCACAATAGCAGCAGGGTATCTGCTTCGTACTCTATAAAGCCACAAGAAAAGTGTTTTTCCGAGTCTCCATGGTCTATTTATAATGCAGTTCCTGTGATCTGAGTGTTTCCTGCCTCGTCCAAGGACAGTCTCTGCAGTTCAACTAAACAGGTACTCAGTCTTATCCGAGCTTACAAATACACGCATCAGATCCTGTCATTAATATCAGTTCATTATTTGCCATATGGACTAACTCGTGCTCTCTCTCCATGCTCTGTGGTCAACTTGATGAGTAGTACTAGTAATAAATATAGCAGCCACCAGTTAAAGAATACTGATTCACCAGCCATACTAACTCTGGCATGGCTTAGGCATGAGTTAATTCTCACAACACCCTTCCAAGAAAAGTATCATTAGCGCCATCACACAAATGATGAATTTGAAATGAAATAATTTCTCCGAATACAGATACTGATTGTGAATAGAGCTGGAATTAAAATTCAGGTCAGCTTGACTCCAAAGAAGTTAGGGTGCTCTGAGATCTAGATGAGACATGTGGACGCACTGAGAAAAAGGAGGATGAGAACGTGAGCATTGCTTCTGCTGGATGAAAGACCTAGATCTTGTTCAGGGAAGGGATTATTTATTTAGAGGAGGGGCAGTGAGGATAATTCAGTGGAGGAGGTTGTGGGGATGATAAGTAGGACTAATAAGGCCCCTAACAGGTCTGCACGAATCTGTTTAAAAGTAGGAGAGGAGGTAGAAGTGAGTGATGATAAAGAGGTTCTTATTGATTGTGTCCATTCCTTTGGCTGATGGAGATGAATGTGTTTTCAGATAGACCTGCCCTTTCAATCAACTCCCAACCAGGAAAGAACATTAAGGCAAAACTATTGCTTTAGCAAAATACTCATTCTGTAGCTGTTCCTGTATGCTTTTGATGTGTTCTTAGAGTAAGGCTTTTGGGCTCCAGAGCCAAAGGCCAAGAAAAAAATTCTTGAGTTATCTCTGGTGCAAAAAATAGGGTTTTATTAAAGCACAGGGATAGGACCGGTGGGCAGAACCAACCTCAAACTAGCCCCAAACCACACCTGTCTAAGACCTGCTTTTTTTCCCCAGGCGTCCAAAGTTTGTTTTCTGCCGTGAGAACGCCAGGCTGTTGACCTCACCCCTTGTTTGGCTCATGTGTCTGCAGTACCCAGGACATTTACTATTCCTCTCTTTTGCATATATTTGTCTTCTGTGACTGGGTTAAGATGAAGGACTAGACCCCAAGTAATTGGAAAGGCCTATTGCCTGACTCCCCTCTGGTAGCTCTTTCCTTTGAAACTGAAGTCCTTTTCCCCTTTTGTTTGTTGGTGCCAAATTCCTGAAATGGGCTTCTTCTATGCCAGACACACTTCTTATAACTGCTCAGAATTTATGAAGTTGTAGACCCAACACATTATCTGAGTCTTGGACTATATGTGCTACACAGGTCCTTCATCCCCTGCCAGAGGGCTATTACTTCTGTCATCACTGGGTCTCAGTTTCCCTAGGATTTCTTCTACATCCCACCATCCATAGCCTTCCCAGCCAAGTCCTGAGACCAGCACAGTCCGCAGTGCATTCTAATCTCACATGGCTCCCTTGGCCTCTTTCTTGTAGTTCTTCCATACTGGTTCCTTCCTCTTTAGCCACCATGCATGTGGGGTAGTTCAACATCTCAAAAAAAAAAAAAAAAAAAAAAAAAAAAAAAAGATGAAGAATTCCCAAATGGCAGGACTCACACCTTCTTTTGTTATTTATTTATGTATGTATGTATGCATGCATTCATACATTCATTCGATTTTTGGTATCCCTGAGAACCTAAGATGGAGGCTTGTACAAAGTAATGATTCATCAGTGATTTTTTAAATTGGTGGGCACTTAATGAACACACAAATTAAAAGAAAATAGGCAGGCAGGCAGGAAAATGGGACATGACAATCATGTGTCCTTTAACAGAAAGAACTAGAAAAAAAAAAAAAAAGAAAGAACTAGAAAAGTCTTCTTGTACTGCTTTTTGCTACCCCCCACCCCCCACCAATCCTGACCTTGGCTAGTTGAAATGCAAATGGCATGAGCTGGATGGAGGGATGTGCACATGAGCGAGCAGCTTTGCATCTATCTGCCTGACGCCAACGGGGAGATAGCCTGTAGAGGTGACAGCACCATCCATCAGGCAAATGGGTACAGCTGTCAGGACACCCTGACTGCTAGCCCTCCCTGGGAGATATGCTGGCAGCCCTGGAAATCTGTGTGCCATGGTTGCCGGCGGACGACCTAGCCCGGAGAGAGCAAGCAGAAAGCTACATTTGCACTTGCCTGTCATTCAAGAGAGGGAAGAAGGAAAGGAGAGGAGAGGCCTCGCCCCAGAATGCAAAACAAAAGAATATGCCTAGCACTTCACTAAAACAGAGAAAGATACTAAGTTACCAAGCTTAAGGTCTTATTCTTGTTACTGTGTTAAGGCAGAATCCTTCTGAAAATACCAGCTTGCACTCCTTCTCCCACCCCTCCGAGTGTGTCTTCTGGCCCCCGCCAAAGCCTCCCAGACTGCAGCCATCAGCAATCTGAGAACTTGTGAGAAACGCAAACACTTAGGCTGTACCCTGGGCCCTACTGAGTCAGAAACTCCAGGAGAGGGGCCCAAAGATCTCCATTAAAACAAGCCCTGCAGGTGATCATAACATGCTCTGAAGTCTGAGAACCCCTGGTGTCATCTGTGACTGAAGCAAAGGGTTCCCCTAAACTCCTGTCAGTCTGAACTATCTGAGTTCCTTCCCCTCCAGAGACACCCAGGGAGTAGACCCAGGGCCAGGACCACTCAGGTGTTTCTTGGGATCAAGGTCATTGTGACTCCAGGAAGACATTGGAGATGATCCTGACTTTCACCTCAGGAGGAATTAGTTCAAACTCCTGTCAAAATACATTTTCCAGGGGACCTGGATGGCCTAGTCAGTAAAGCATCCAACTCTTGGTTTCAGCTTGGGTCTGAGCTCATGGGTCATGACATGGAGCCCCACACTGGGCTCTGTGCTCAGTAGGGAGTCTGCTTGAAGATTCTCTCCCTCTGCCCCTCCCTCCACTCGTTTTCTCCCTCTCTCTCAAATAAGTAAATAAATCTTTAAAAAAATACACTTTCTAAAACGTGGAACTTGTAGAAAATTAGAAATTTAGAAAACTAGAAACTTAGAAACATTTAGAAAATTAGAAACATGGCTCAAATATACAATTAGTCCATGTCAAGGATATTATTTAATCCATCAATTGGTGAGAAAACTACTAAGATAGTAAACCCAGAAACTGTCTATTTGTAGGCAATAAAAAAATAGAAGAGAAATAATACAAGAAGAATGTCAGAAGAAGATTATAAACAAAACTATTTAATGCCCTATTGGCAATAATACCATAGCTTTGGAGTTTTTTTTTTTTTTTTATGGAACATAAATTATTGCATTTCTACAAGATATAAATCTGCAAGGTTGTTTAACGTTGCACAGTCTGGACTTAATTAATAGGGAAGAGTAAAGTATTTAAAAAAAAAAAGCTAACAGTCTCCTCGAAATTTTAATACTTGTATGGTGGGCCTCTTACATAACACTCTAGAATGGCATGGAGAGGACAGGCGGCTATCTTCATGGACCTTCTTTATAAGTCTGGAAACAATACAGATCTAGTCTTTAGATCCTAATTCTTGGTGGGCACAGGTGGGGCTCTTGACTGGTTGTTAATGCATGAAATCTGCACTTTGGTTGCCTGTTGATCAAGGTAGTTTGCTCTCCTCTGAACGCTTGTTCAGTGCTGGGTATATGCAGCAGACCCTGTCCCTGTATTAGTAAGGTCCATGGCCTGGTGCAATCTCCCTGCTTCCCCTGTCACCTTCCTTCACTGCTTTTATGTGTCATCATTTTATTCCCCCAGAGAGTTCTCTGCAGAGAACAGAAACAAGTATTGGTTCAAGTTCAGAAAGGAGCAGCACTGGGGAGATTTCCATGTTCTTAAAGGCCCCTAACTCAGACCTTGATCATTGCTGAGGAATTTTTCAAGATGCTGATCATGTCTCAGGTAAACCAGAGACAACTATTTTATATAGGGGGTGAGTTTTAAACACCAAGACTAAAAAGACACAGAGGGTGTGGATGTGAGTGGAATTGTGATGGGGAAGCAGCTGGGAAGCAGAAGTGGAAGAAAAGCAGGACCTCAAAGAGAGAAACAGGACACCTGCTGAACACTTAACTACTTTAATTACTTTTAACAGAAAACCTGAGAAACACCCGGACCTGGCTGTCATCTTCAATCCACGTCCTGCCCTTGTCAGTGTATTGCAGGGTTTCTTAACTGAGAGTCTATCAACTCCCCAAACAAGGTGAAGGTAGAATGCAGGGGGTCCACGAACTTGGATGGAGAAAAAGTTGAATCTTTAGGTCAGTATAGGGTTTTTCTTTGTATTAATGAAGCCAACAATCTAGACTAGTATTATCAGTACTTGTGACTTTGTTATGGATGTTTTCACCTCACTACTTTATCCCTCTGATTCCGTTAATTTAAAATGTTGGGATGCCTGGGTGGCTCCGTCAGTTAAGTGTCTGACTTGATTCTGACTCACGTCATGATCTCAGGGTCTTGAGATTGACCCTGAGTCAGGATCTGTGCTGGGCATGGAGCCTACTTAAGATTCTATTGCTCCCTCCCCTTCTGCCCCCACCACCCACTACCCCTGCCCATGGGTGCACTCTTTCTCAAAAATAATACAATACAATACAATACAATATAATACAATTAAATGTTAATAGAGAAGTGCATGTAAAACTATACAACTCATTTAAAAATAGTTTGGTAACTCTATTTTGATATAAACAGTTTACTTTGTAATCCTATGTATTTTATTGTGTGCACTGAGAAACATTCTTATGCTATGTCAGATTTCTGAAGGGTTCATGGCACAAAGAAGCTCAATGATCCTTGTGTATTGTAACTTCAAACAAAAGAAAACCAAACAAAAATCAGTTTTGTTTAGTTTGCTGCCTACCTGTGCTTTGTAGGTTTTGTGGAGATATTTTCTTCTGCTTCAACTAAACTTGGGAAACAGCATGCCCTTGGTTACTATGAACTAAATGTTTTCCTGCAGAATATATATATATATATATATATATATATACATATATATGTATATATATATGAAAGGATTCTTAGTGTTTAAAGGTATAAGACAGTATTTATGGTTAGGATTCAGGGAAGAACTGTTCTGAATATTTCAAGTCCCAAAACAAACTCGAGCAAATAACATCCATCCATTAATGCAGAATCTAGGCAACTGCTTCTCTTGACCTCACTAAATCCTTTCCAGAGCAAGAAGCTTTTATTCTTCTTCAAGCCTCAGGTGGCAGATCCAGGGCAAAATAGCCTTTCTTCCCAATTATGTGCTTTCACAGTCATTGTCTATAAAGGGAATAGGGGATAATGAAAGGGAAGTGATTTTAGTTCATGATCAAACTGGATTTTTTTTCCATTTCTGATTCATATTCAGTGTTAGGCAGTCTGTAGAAACTCCTTTCTTCGGGGGGGTGGGGAGGGACAAGGACAAGCATTTATCCTCCTCTTCTTTTCAAATTTGGCGAAGAGATAAGAAGCCCGGAACAAAGGCTTTTACGTGCAACCACTTTGAGACTTAGGGTCAGAGCTGAGAAGGAAAGTGTTCAGAAGTAAGAGCTGGATTCAAATGCCTTTTTTGCTACTTACTAATTGCGTGATCAAAGATGTGTTATTTAATCACTCAGTTTCCTGCACAGTATGAATGTGCTTTCTGTATCTACCTTGAAGGGTTATTGAGAATGAAGTGTATGTCCCTAGAGACCCCAGGGTCTCATTTATCGATTTAGATTGCTAGGTAAGAAGGGCATCAGGAGGCAGCGGGGCACGGAGAAGAGAGACTGGAATTTGATCTCTGCCTCTGGTTCTCCACTGCAAACATTGTCTGAGCTCTCCTGGAGAATGGCACGCAGGCATAGCTGAGAGGGCTCTGTACGATGCAGGATATGGATACCCTAGTGTCCAAGTGAAGAAACAGGAAAGAGAGGGGCAGATGAGCTGTGCCACCATCCATGCAAGGGAAACAGCACATGGCTCCAGGGTAATCAGGACAGAAGGAGGCAAGGAGATTCTGAAGGTTTCACTGGGAAGGAGCATCAGGACAAGGCACCAGAGAACCTGCATCTCAGGAAACAGGGTGCCAGGATCTTCAGAAGGGGGACTCTCCGGCGACTTAATGGGCTTTGGACACCAGTGAAAATTGAAGGGATTAAATAGTATTTTTATTTTCACCATTATGCAGGTGAGGTTTTTAAGTTTCCCAGAAATGATTAGTATAGTGAATGGTGGGGGAGGGGGCGGGAATCTTGAGGTGCTTAGCTATAGAGGTGGGAGCAATGTGCCAGGAGAGCTGGGTTATTTCTGTTAATGTCCCCACTCACAAGCTGGAGGGAGCCTGGGGAAATGGGGACTCTATGAGGATAAATTAGAAACAGTATACTATGAGATATCTCTTAAGCTATAAAGTCATAAAAATACAGATTCTTGAGGTGTTTTTCTTTTCCAGAAAATTTCCCAGCACCTTGTGGATAGTAAATAAATGCCATTTGGTTAAATGAAAAAATGAACACAAGAGGCCTAACTTTAGGGTCCAAAGTGATTGATCAGACGAATAATGTATACACAAGATCCATATTTCAGCTAATTGCTCTAAAAAAGAGAATGTTTGCTTCATTTGAAGACCAACAAAATAATTATTCATGTGCCTCTTAAACTCAGAAGAAGGAACAAGCAATGGAGAAGCAGAAAGGGGAGAAATTGGAATTCTGGCCTGACCAGCCAACCCATTTTCTCCTTCTTTATGGAAACAATATTCACAGGTCCTATCTTTCACTGCTTTTCATGTTCTGTTTTCATCAATTAAGATTCCTATTCAAGGCCCTATACTGAGTGCATACCCATGGTTTTCAGTCCTGCCTATATTTGGAACCCAGAAAGAGAAGAATAAATATAATTTAATGACATTTTAGATTTTTTTAAATAAGAAAGCTCTATTGAAGTTTTTTTTTTTTTTAAGTTTGCACAAACATTCACTAATTATTTTATGGTTTACTAGCTAAGTGTGAAACATATCTGTCAAGAAAATATCAAGTGGATTTCCAAACTTCCCCGAGTCCATTTGATTAGGTGCAATTCTTCTTTTTGGAAAGGAGAGTAGTTTGAAGGGGGTGGGCGTTAGCAAGTCATCTACAATCTTACCACCTCCTTGTAATCAAGTAAAACTTCAGACTAAATTCTATCACTCACACAGACATTTACTGAGCAAACATCCATTAGTAAGGAGGCACAGAACAGTTCATGGAACCAGTTATGAAAGCTTGTGAATTTCTGACTCTGATATTTTTGGGTGAACCAACTACATAGAAGATTTATTCAAGGCAGTCACAATGACTTTCTAGAGGCAGGATTCTGTTAAGCCTATAGTCATTATAAGCCACACAGAAATCCCCCAACTCGATGGCTGGATAAAGGACTACTTAGGGAGGAATCCTCCGGTATCTACGGAAGATGCAGGTCACTCTTTACCTTAACATTCCATTTTGGCAAGGTTGAAAGAGGTCTAAAATATCTTGGCCAACTCACATGTCTTATATCACCACTATATATGGTAACACATACATACACATAGTACACATACTAACAGAAGCCCATACATGTACATGTACACATGTTATAATAACCTTGGCTAGGTCAGGGGTCAGCAAACATACTTTGTAAAAGACCGAACAGTAAATATTTTGGGCTTTCCAGTCTCTGTTGCTGTTGTATATGTCCCAGTGCCTCAAGCCTGGCCTTGGAGGGTAAAAGCAATTGTAGTTGATAAGTGAGGAAACAAACATGAATGTGATCTGGTACTTCACTTAAGGACAATAAAATGTAAATTTCATAAAATTTCCACATATCATGAAATATTTTTCTTTTGACTCTTTAAAACACTTAGACATGTGAAGGTGTTCTCAGCTCACAGTTTATACAGGCAGTGGACAGTATTTACACTGAAGCAGTGGTTTTCAGATTCCTCAACTTAACTATGGAAGTTTCAAGTTAATTTCTGACATTATAGCCTGTGTCCCATGACTAGAAAATATAAAAAGTGAAAAGATGAGAATTAGAGATCATGGCTTTGTAGGTGTTACCTGATTTATCCCCTAGAAAACCACTTGGAGGTATGTACGATGTTTTTTTTCACTGTTTAATACGAGTGGAAAGGAGAGCTCTGTGACTTTTTTTTTTTTTTTTGAAAATTATCTTTTAGTTTAATTAAGGGTGGAATTCTTCCTTGTTTCCTGTCCATCTCATCTCTTATCACCTAAAATTTTTTATTTTCTTTCTTTATTCTTTTTTTATTATTTTTTTTAAATTATGTTATGTTTTAAACACAGACCAGAGAAGTGAGGCAAGTACAGGTCTATCCTGATTTCAAAGTTCCTGCACTTTCTTATTTAGAGCCATGCTTGTGAGTTTTCCCTTAGAGAAGAGCCTTTTACAATGGAAGGGATTCGAGCTTTTTCTTTTCTCTTTTTCTTTCTTTTTTTTTTAAAGATTGTATTTTTTTAACAGAGTGAAGGAGAGAGAGAGAGCATAAGCATGGGAAGCAACAGCAGGAGAGGGAGAAGCAGGTTCCCCACTGAGCAGGAAGCCTGATGCAGGGCTCGATTCCAGGACCCTGGGATCATGACCTGAGCAGAAGGCAGATGCTTAATAGATATGAACTTCTGGTCAGAGTTGCTCCTGTCCAATTCCAGAGGTACCATTGTTGTTGTGTTATGTGTGACTGTGCCCTTTGAACACAATGTGGATGGAGTTGCTTGACGTTGTACAAAGATCCTGCCTTGGTTGATTTTTTGTTTTGTTTTGTTTTTAACCTAGTAGGATTTTGGAAGCTGTGAGGAACCACTGAAGGTCTTTCAGCACTGAACTAAAGTGATAAAATTTGTGTTTTAGAAACGTAGTATGGAGATTTGGGGCTACATTTTAGAACAAGAGCTCAGCACCAAATGAATCATTGATATGAACAACTTTATATAACAAAAGCAAAGATACAACTATAAAATCCTATATTCATTTCAAATAGTAAAAGTATATTCTGTTTCAAAAATGGGCATATATATTTTGTGTATAAAGGGAGCTAACAAAATATATATAAGGCACATACAGAATAGAACTGTGCTTTATCTTATATTTCACAAATTCTACATAAAATAAATATCCCAGTGTTGACATTCATTTTGTTTTATTTCTTGGATTTTTTGAAATAGAATCATTCCAAATGTTCTTTGGAAGTACAGTCATAGAATATTAAAAATTCATATAATTTTGACTCAGAAATACTACCTGTAGGTATTAGTTCTGTTGTGTGAAATAATATATATATTAGTCTATAAATTGAAGAATTGTATATAAGTCACTGGACAAAAATATAAATATCCTCAACACAGGACTAGTTAATAAATTATTATATATACCTATAATGAAACAGTATGAAGTTTTTAAGAAGAGAAAATGGTTCTGTATACATTACCACTGGAAAAAACTCTAAGATACATATTGTTTCAGGTTTAAAGAGTTACATGTCAGAAAAAAAAACAGTTACATGTCAGTATATATCATTTATATAAAACATATCTCTATGAATGTCAATCTGTGTGAGCATAGGTGTTTTTACTGCATGTATTAAAGGATACATCATTTCTAGGATGGGGGATACATGAGGGAAAAACAAAACAAAACAAAGCAGAATAAAAACTAGTTACTTCAAAAGTGGAAAAGGATGTTTCTAGGAGACCAGGGAAAAAAGGAAGACTTTTCCTTGTTGTTGTTGTTTTTTTTATGTTATAAACTTTCATATCTTTTTAATTTTAAATACAGCAATCAAAGGAAATCTGATCTAAATGGTTGATTTCTTTATTTTGTTTCAGTATATATTCATGTAGGAAGCCAACACAATCAAAATTCCTCCATCAAACATAGTTCTTTGCTTAGAGTAACAAATGTTCAAGGGATCTGTATTTGTTGTAGATGGTGATGCTTCTGCTAGTGATGTTTCCTCCTCATTTGAAAGGACAGAGTTGGTATTTCCTCCACAGCTTTCGCTCAAGTTCCAAGTTTACCCAAATAGAGCCCCATGGTCTCCCATCAGAGCATGCCACATTGAGAGCTATCATTCACATTACTTACTTATATATATGGATTGACCTTACCAAATGTCACGCCCTCTTTTGAAAGCACGTCCAACTCATTCGGTCCTTTAAACAGTGCTCTTCCAACGTGTTATTTGTAGATGAGGAAACGGAGTCACAAAAAGCGTAGATAACATCCACAGTCACAGAGCTGTTAAGCACAGGGCCTGGCTTTAACCCAGTCTGGCTCCACAATGCTCAGCCACATACTCTGCCCCACCTAGGGCCAGTAAGTTTCTCATTATCCAGTACCCAAATCTTCCGCCTTGACCATGACATTCCCAATAGTCCTTACTTTCTTCCATGAGGTTTCACTGAGCCATGTCCAGACCACTTAGGTTAGCACAGATGTTTCCTCTTGATCTTCTGTCTTTCCCTGGACCTATCTCCTCAGCCTTGTCTATCACCACTTCCTTCCCAGTGGAAAGTGTGCTGAGCTGCATGGGGTTTCTCAAAGGGTCCACGCTCATTCTTGCTTCCCTGAATTTATATGACTGCCCTCATATTCCCTCCTTCTTTCATTCCTCTAAGGCTGGTTGACTTCTGCTCACCCAGAAGAACCGAGGCCTTTTTTTGAAACAATCTCCTTGCACCCACTCACAATTACACACTCACCGGCCTGGAATACTAATCTGAGTGTTCTTCTATTAGAAAATTTGTCCAGGTGTGGTCTTGTTGTTTGAAGACACCTTTCTTTTCCTCAGCACTGAGTTTTCACTGTTGGCAATGACCTTGTGTCCCCAGCTGATTGTTTAGTATATTGGTTGATATTAGGAGTTCAATAAAAGTATTGTAAATGAATAAATAAATGAATAGTTCTAGAGGAGAATTGAATCTACTTGACAATGATCTGCTGCATGACTGATTTTCCAAGGGTACTCAATGAAGACAGGCAGAGATAGCCATTCCTTCTAAGTTGATTTAAACAATGGAAAAATAGATACAAAGGTCTGCAGTTAATTTAAAACAAACAAACAAACAAAAAACACCCCAAAAAAGGAAAAAAAAAACAAAAGTAAACCTTCTAAAATTTTGCTTGGGCATCCAACAATTCAATCATTTTAACTTTCCACCTCATCCATAAAATATCTTGGGAAATATTTTAGACAGTGATAGCAACTCTTGCTGACCTCCTAGGAACCAATTTCATTCTTTCGGCACAATTTTAATTAGAATCAACACTGGAGGGCGCCTGGGTGGCTCAGTGGGTTAAGCCACTGCCTTCGGCTCGGGTCAGGATCTCAGGGTCCTGGGATCGAGTTCCGTGTCGGGGTCTCTGCTCAGCAGGGAGCCTGCTTCCTCCTCTCTCTCTGCCTGCCTTTCTGCCTACTTGTAATCTCTCTCTGTCAAATAAATAAATAAAATCTTTAAAAAAAAAAAAAAAGAACACTGGATTGCACACAGTTCTGATTTATTCTGAACTATTTCTTAGGTGTTATTCTTGAATTTTAACTGGCAGTCCCCTTTAAGTGTGATTGTATGATATGTGTTTGCAGCTGTTTCCTTCCAAGGTCCTCAAATGCTATTTCCCTATTTTGTCATCCACTGAATTAGAAATCTATGGCTCTCTAATTGCTTTTTTATTTATAATTTTGTATTTTATATTTATAATTTTGACTCAAAATTGATTTTGAGTGAAAACCAATTCAATCTTCTTGTAGAAGACATTTGTCCACATAAATATTTGTCTAAGAGATTTACTTATAAGGACTTATTTTATTCTCACTAAAACACTACGATGTAGTTATATCTTAAACCCCGGATAACTGAGGCACAAGAAAGCTACAGGCGGTTGTGAAGTTACACTTGCTAAGAAGAGGCAGAGCCAGGATTCAAACCAAGGAGTCACCACCAGAGACCATGTTCATGAACACTGTGCCACCGTGCCACTCATAGATGGTTATGCTTTCAAGGGTTAAAAAAATCCTGCACAAATGTAATAAAATGATTCACTCATGGAGAGAAATGAATAACTGTGATTTTACCCCCAACACTACCTCTTACGGGATATATGACCTTTAATAGTGTATTGTATTTCTCTTGAACTCTCTCAGGCAATTTGAACCCTAGCATTTAATTCACTGTGCCATGGCTAATAGTGTTTCTTCAGGACATAACTACCTCAGCATAAAAACGATGGAGGAGGTTGTATCTTTATGATTTGAGCCATGCCTTCTACTGAAGCAATATTTACAGCCATGTCTGGGAATCCCCAGTCTATCTCACAGTTTCCAAGAGGCACCTGTTTATCTTTTTCCATGGTCCTTCATGATCAGGATCTGCTACTGCTATGACTTCTGGGCAGTGTCTTATCATCTTCACTGCTGTGTCAGTGTGAAGGCTTTCATCAAGGAGGTTCCTGCTAAGTGGTTCCCAAGCTGCTCCTGCTCAGTAGTCCCCAAGCTGCTCCTGCACTTACTGCCAAGACCCTCACAGTCTGCAGACCCTTTCAGTTTCCAGAGCCATGATCACTAAGGCACTGGGGGTGGAGGGATGGTGGGGAGTAGCAGTTCGAGATACCTGAGGAGCTGAGGCCCTTTGACTAAAGGGATAAGCTCCTTCCTTCTGTGCTCTAGTTCATTAAATAGGTATCAAAGCCATACCATCCTGATGACTTAATTCTCACATAGAGTTGAGTTCGTTAGTTTTTTTTTTATATATAATTTTTTATTTTTTATAACATATATTTTTATCCCCAGGGGTACAGGTCTGTGAATCACCAGGTTTACACACTTCACGAGTTCATTAGTTTTTAACGGTTTCATACTTGTAGCTGGTTTTTTTTTTTTTGAGTTTATGAAAGTAAGTCAATGAACAAATCTGAGTAACAGAGGGTACATTTTGCTAAGAATTTCTAGCTCTTCTCTGATGTCTGAGACATTGTCATTGGATCAAGGTCATGTACCTGACATTTCTTTCTTTCTGTTGAATTGTTCCTCACTCAGTCCACTAAGCAACATCAGGATCCTGGTCACAAACACAACTTGAAAGTATATTATGCAAATCCCCAACTGTGGACAATACAGTTCTCTCTTCCTTGATGACAAGAGTCTGTGTGTGTGTGTCTCTGTGTGTGTGCACACACATGTGCACGTGTGTGTATGAAAACCAAAAGGAAGAAGGACATAGTTACTAGTGAGGGGGTATGAAGATGAAGGTGAGCATACCAGAAAGTATAAGACATCACTGACATTAAAAGAATTCCTTATTCTGGCATTCTTAAATTTGCTGAAATCGAATCTGATTTCTTCATTGGAAGAAGACACTGAAACATGAAGATAGTTTCAAGCCAAAGCAGCTGGCTGGTGTGTGAGGTTCCCTACCATTTAGCTGAAATACTGCGCAAACATCATGAAGACGAATACAGTTAACTGACCATTGAAAACAAATTCCAGGCGCACAAGACCTATTGGGAAGTGAGCATTTGGCCTTCTGACAGGACACTGCCGGTGGCCCTGACGCTTGCTACACACCTGAATGGAGCAGATGAGCCCCACCCTGGGCTCAGACACTGGGCCAGGTGCATTTGCCATGATCCCAGGAGGGGACTGGCTCCAGCAGGAGCACACAGCCTCTCCTTTCACTTCAGAGTAAAAGCTTCAATATAATTTATTCAGGATGAGCCCAGATTCTTAATTGGACAGGTGTGTGAGAAAACTCTGGCTGTGAGCACAGCGTGTCCTACTATCGAACTTTTCTGTCGACATCCTTTCAGCACTTCCTGTCAGGCTAACCTTAACTCTGTCGGGTCAGCAGCCGGCAGGTGGCAAGGCTGGCCAAGAATGAGAGAAACATGAAGTTGTGAAAAATCAAACACAAACCCACAGGACTGATTTTTTTTTTTCTCCTTATTTTCTCAAGTTTCCAAAGGCCAAAGTTGGGGCGGCGGGGGAGGAAGCTCTCATTTCTTCGTTCTCTAGGATCTGTGGTAGTAAATCACCATCTGTTGACTTTGATTGGTTAACTCATTCCCAGATGCATCTCTGTCACCTTGAAGACATGTAGAAATGGAGTTAGGAGAGAGAAGGGAGCAGAAGGGAGAAAGTAAGGAGCAGGAGCGAGAGAAAAAATTTCTTCAATTGCTGGAGAAAGAGAATCATTGGAGGATTCAGGTGAGACTTTTTGCAGAAAATTCAAAGGAGAAATGTAATAAGGAGAGGGGAAGGAAAGAGAAGGAAATTTGCATTCATTCACTTAATGCTGTGTACAAGGGACTGTGTAGGGTTTTTGTAAATATCCAGCATTTCTTTTCACTCCCTTTTCAGAGGGGGGTAGAAAACCTTCAAATACAATATCCTGCTTCACCATTCATTCTCATGCCTTCTAGTTCACAAAAAGACTGGTCACTTGGGTTTCACTTTTGCCTCTAGCATTGATATCTACCGTGTGATTTTGAGCATTGGCCATTACTTTCATATATGTAATTTTCCCTAATGGGGAAAACAGATTAGGAATACTATACTAGCCCTCCCCTGAGAATGTGTGTAAGAAATACTGCCTCTAAGAAATATCAATGGAATGGGGTCTGGCTGTCTACAGAATGTTATTATTGATGCTGTTTTGGAAGGAACTCATGGTTATCCAGACTGGGAACCGGGCCAAATTGAAATTACACCACTTTTCTTCCAAACAATTAAGTAGTTGCCATTTATCACTCCCTAGAAATAATGTCTCCAACACTGTATGTTAGGTGGGCAGATTAGTTCTATGGGTCCCAGGTAATTACAATCAAATGCTCTTGAGCTTAACATGCCCCTGAGAATGTCATGAAATCCCACCAACTCAGCCAGGGTAGTTGGGGGCAGAGAGCCTAAATGCTACTCCATGAGTGTGCCATGTGGGCTCAACCCATTTACCTCATGTGTGACAGCTGTTACAGGAAGAACGACATCTTCCTTACCCACAAAAAAAATTTCAGCCTTCCAGTGCCCTGCTGCAACTTCCAATGACAGAAAATGGTCCAGCCCATCTTCCCTCTGAAGACCACTCGCAGCAAAAGAAGTTAGACAAAACCAGTTGGCCTTGTATGAATTCACTGCAAAGCTCAAGCCTCCCGGGTGACTTGTGACTTTGGAGCTGGCCTATGTGACAAGACTCAGTGGATTTCACTCAGTGTCTATGTCCATAACAGGCTGTAAGAGCTCATAATTCATCTAATGAAAAAACTTCCCCTAAATTTGGTCTGTTTGTTACACTTTAATTTCAGTTGATGGGCAGACTTGAAAGTATGGTGTTTTTTCCCTCACCCCCACATTCTCCTAAGACAAGGCAACCCAAGTTAAAAAAAAAAAAACTGTACAAATAATTCCCAAGAAAGTTATTGGAAATTGTGCTAAGATTTAAATTTACTTGGAGGTGATAAAATAGTAGGGAGAACCTAGAGGAGGTGAAGCAGAAAAAAAAAAGTGATTATGGGAAAGAAGGAATATGCTTCTCAGAGATAACTTTCTTTCTTTCTTTCTTTCTTTCTTTCTTTCTTTCTTTTTTAAAGATTTATCTACTTTAGAGAAAGAGAGAGAGAGAGCACATGTGCAGAAGGGGAGGGGCAGAAGAGAGGGAGACAGCAGACTCCCACTGAGTGTGGAGCCACCATGATCACCATGACCCATTCCATGACCCCAAGATCATGACCTGGGCCAAAATCAAGAGTCAGAAGTCCAACTGACTGAGCCACCCAGGTGCCCCTCACAGATAAGTTTCTAAGGTCATGATGGAAAATTGCATATCGTTATCATTGCATAGTGATAATGGTATTAATCATAGCTATAATCATATCTAACATTTGGGTCCTTACTCTGCCAAACACTTTATATGGACTGTTTCATGTCATCTTCAAACCATCCTACAATAACTTATTATTTCCATTTTAGAACTGGTTCTAAGGACACTGAAGTTAGAGTTATAGAAAACAATTTCCATACTCAAAATGTTTTCTTTTTCCCATTTTATCCTTTCCTAATAATGTACTCTCTAGAACTGCAGCTTTTAAACCAGGGCTCTGGGTTGAGATATGAGGTAAAGATACTGGAAAAATTTAGTTTGGAAAGAGAAAGTATTGTCTGGAAGATGGGAGATCTGGGAAAATAGGTGCCTGCATTTTCAGATGCTGGAAGGGACTCTAGAGTTCTTGACCTCAGTGCACCTGCCTCTAGGAAGAGTCTTATCTCAATTCAGAAAAGATGAGAATTGCTTCTTTAGAAAACAAAACCCCAAAACAAACAACAAGCAAAAAAAAATCCATGGCATTATGGTCAACGTGGCTCCCCATCCAAATATTCACTCTCTGTAACTTTGCTCCTATTCTTCCATGATTGTGTGTGAGTGTGTGTGTGTGTGTGTGTGTGTGTGTGTGTGTGTGAGAGAGAGAGAGAGAGAGACAGACAGACAGACAGACAGAGAGAGAGACTAAAATGTCATGATCCACATGGACTAGGGATGATATTGGCAACCCATGACATGAAATAAGTTTTAGTGTTTCTCACCTGACTGAAACAAGCTGAAAGAAGGTAGGTTTCTTTCACTTATTCAGAGGAAATTTATACCAAAGCCTCTACAATCTTAAGTCATCCAACATAGGAACCACCAGCTTTTTGTCCTGACATTCTTTTTTATTCCTGCTTCTTACATTGCTCAGCAAAGTCTCCTTGACTCTCACAGTTGATTTCAACACTTTAGTAATCCGCTAAAAGCACTTTTTTTCATAGCATATTTTGTATAAATGTTGTTTATATAACTATGTGTTGATGTATTTTTTTTTCCCAAATAGACTGAAATCTGTGAGAGCAGGAACGGCATCTGTTTTGTTCAGTGTTTTATCTTGAGGACCTAACAGTATGCATGGCATATAATGTGTGCTTAAAAATATCTCTGCAAAGAATGACTGAGTGTACATACCTCATTTCAGTTAATAGATTTATTTTTTCTTCTTTTTTTAAGATTTTATTTATTTATTTGAGAGAAAGAGAGAGCAGAGCAAAAGAGAGAGAGAGCATGAGCAGGGGTCGAGGAGCAAGCTCCCTGCTGAGCAGAGAGCCTGATGTAGGGCTCCAACCCAGGACCCTGGGATCATGGACCTGAACCCAAGGCAGACACTTAACCGACTGAGCCACCGAAGGACCCAATCGATTTATTTTTAACATAGTCCTACCCAATACGTATAATTCTTCCTCAGTATGCCTGAACACATGACCAAATCACCAAGACCAGTTGATATCAGCTCTTCAACATGTCTAAAACCCACATTCTCCTTTACACCATCTCATGACATCAGCCTGTGTTATATGCAATGTTTCTGTATTTGAAGTATTAGAAAAACCTTTAGCTAATCCCCCCCAGCCTTCAGATTTTCCAAATTCCAATTAGTCCCGAGCGGGTTACAAGACCTGCACTCATAGGCATAAACCCTCTAACACTGCCCCCACTGGACTCAGTCAAGATCATGTCTCTGTTTTTGAGCATAGCAAATAAATCAAGAAGGCCTGACAGTGACTGAGAATGTCTTCAGTTGAGTCAAACTAATTGACTATGACCTAAGATGTGCCTGAATGACACATCATGGCTCTTTTTCACATCTGCCTGAACTTGTTTTACAAATTCCCATCGTTTGGCCTGGATACTATTTTCTTATATCATCTCTTGCAGTGTTATCTGCCTTATTTATCATAATATCTTATTTCAAAGTCTCATTCACATTGCTTAATTATATCTATATTTGGGAGATGTCAAGTTTACTGTTTACTGTGTCTGCAGATTACCTCTGTTGTTTTTTTGTTTTTTAATTTCAAAATAGTTTAGAATTAGAGGAAAATTGAGAAGATAGTACTGAGAGTTTCCGTATAACCTGCTCAATTTCCATATTATTAACATCTTATGTTAGTATGGTATATTTGTCACAATTAATGAGTAGTTATTGATCCATTATTATTATTATTTAATCAAGATGATAATACATATGTAATAATACATTTTTATTAACTAAAATTTATACTTTATCTAGATTTTCTTAGTTTATACACAATTCTCTTTCTGGGCCAGAATCTCATCTAGGAAACTTCATTGTATTTAGCAACCATACCCACTTAGGCTTCTCTTGATTATGACAGTTTTATAGAACTTAGTTTTGATGATCTGGACTAAGGAGTACAGGTTAGGTATTTTATAGAATGCTTTTCAGTTGGGGGGTGTGAATGATAGTTCTTCCATGACTAGATTGGGGTTATGGGTTTGGGTAAGAAACACTGTGAGGCACTGTGATATTATTACATCATTATCAAGGGTTCGGATGAACCCTTGTAAGTCGTATCAATACGACTTACACTGCTGATGTTAACCTTGATCACCTGTCTCAGGCCGTGTCTATGAGATTGATTCAGTATAAAGTTACTCTTTCAACTCTTTCAGAATTATACTTTTAGGAAGGAAGAATGAATGCCCAGCCCCCACTTAAAAACTAGGAAGTTATGCTTTACCTCTGTGAGGGAGGAGTAGCTACATAATTTATTATGAACCCTTCATATTCATCCAAATAAAATAAATTTATAATTTATTTAGAATCCTTCAACATGGGAGAATTGTTGTTAGCCACAGTTTATTTATTTATTCAATCACTTGTTTGTGCTGATATAGACTCATGGATATTTACATTATACTTCAGTTTATAATCCAAAACTACTTTACTTTATTGCTCAAATTGTCCCATCTTTGGTATTTGGGAGCTCTATCATTCAGTTTTTATATCCTTGACATATCCCCATCACTGTGTGTGTGTGTATGTGTGTGTGTGTGTGTGTGTGTGTGTGTTGTATGTGTGTGTTGTGTGTTACTTCTTCATTTTTTGGTTCTTCTAGATCCTCCAGGCTCATCTTGTACACTTCTTGTACCAGTCCTAGAATCACTCATCACTCCAATAAAGTCTATTTCACTTCTTGGAAAATAGTATTAGAAATCAAGATTTTGATCCTAGATGTTCTTGTTGCTTATTGGGGTGTCACTATTTCTAGAGTCTCTTAGATGACAGAGCAACGAATACATATGTATAAATACTCACTGTTTTGTGCATAACACAGACATAAATATTTCTACATTTAATGATATTAAACTATGCATCGTCATAGGGGTCATTCGAGCTTCTTTCTTTTCTTATCTGTATCATCTCACTCCAATAGTGAGAAACTTGGTTCCCACTTTCCACTATCTGTCTACTTGTTTAATTTCAGATTATATGTTTATAACAGTTCCAGGATTGCTGATCCATACAGACAAGGGAAACAACTTTATCAACCAGAGTACAGTCTTATGTACAATTCCTTTGGATTTAAATCTCTGAACTCCACTTATTTCTAAAGTTATTTAGTTCAGCACCTACTCCACCCAACACTGCAATAATATACCATTATATCATTTGCCATGTTCATCAAGGCAACCTGGGATCCTTCAAACTGTTAAATGATGTTTTAAAATTTGTATACATTAAGGCTCGCTCTTTGTGCTGTCAAGTTCTATGGGTGCTGATAAGTGCATATTGTTATGCATCTACCATTACAAAGTCATAAAGACTAATTTCACTATCCTAAAAAAATCTCCAATGATTCACTTATTAACCCTCCCACTCCTGAGCCCATGGCAAATACCAATCAATCTACCATCTCTGTAATTTTGTCTTTTCCAGAATACCATATGAATGGAATCATATGGTATGTAGACTTTTCAGACTGGCTACTTTTACTTAGCAAAATTTATTTAGGATTCACCCATGTATTTACATGATTTGATAGCCCATATTCTTTTATCTCTGAATAATATTCCATTGTATGGATATAGAGTTTTCTTTATCCATTCAGTTATTGAAAAACATCTTGGTTGTTTTTAGGTTTTAGAGAGTATAAATAATACTGCTATAAATATTCACATGCAACTTTTGTTATCACATAAGCTTTCAAATCAGTTGGGTAAATAGCTAGGAGTGCTGCTGCTGGATTGTGTGGTAAAACTACATTTAGTTTTATAAAAAACTGCCAAACTATCTTCCAAAGTGGCTGTACCTCTTTGCATTACCACCAGCAGTGATGAGAGTTTATATTTTATGTTTCTCTGAATCCTTGCCAGCAATTGGATGGATTTTAGTTATTATCTTAGGGGTGTAGTGATATCTCATTATGACTTTAATTTGTATTTCCCTAATGACAAATGATGTTGAACATCCTTTGATTACTTACTTGGCTTCTGTATATATATTTTTCAAGGCGTAAGTGCAGATTTTTTGCCCACAATTTATTTATTTATTTAGATTTTATTTACTCTTTGAAAGACAGAGACTGCAAGAGAGCTCAAGTGGGGAGAGGGACAGAGGGATAGAATCTCAAGAAGACTCTGTGCTGAATGTGGCGTCTGATAGGGGGCTTGATCTCATGACTCTAAGGTCATGACCTGAGCTGATATCAAGAGTCAGATGCCCATCTAACTGAGCCACCCAAGTGCCCCTTTTGTCCAAGTTTTAATTGTTTTTTTGTTTTCTTATGGTTGAGTTTAAATTTTTTGTGTCTGTATTGTAGATATAAGGCTTTAATCAGATCTGATCATTTTCTTTTGCTTTTACAGCAAATTTCAGTAAACTTAGTAGCCTTAGAACAACAGTAATTATCTTATGCTTCTGGTGTCAGAAGTTTTATAAGGGTTTTGGTGGGCTAAAATCAAAATGTAAGTAAAACTATGATTCCTTCTTCTAAGCTGTGTGGGAGAATTCATTTCCTTGCTTTTCCACCTTCTAGAAGCTGCCCATATTCCTAGGTTCATGTCCCCCCTCCTCCATCTTCAAGACAGCAACCCACATCTCTATTGCCATTCTTTCATAGTTATGTCTTCCTGTGCTCTAGCAGGAAAGGTTTCCTAATTTTAAAGACTCCTATGATTTGACTGGGCATATAGAAAAATCCAAGATATTCTCCCCATTTCAAGGTCCTTAACTTAGTCACATCTTCAATGGCTCATTTTTCTTGTAAGTAACATTCACTGGTTTCAGAGATAAAGACACTAACCTTTTTTCACAGGGGGTGTGTAGAGGGTATTATTCTGCCTGCTCTATCAGACATGTGTTCTGCTAATATTTTCTAATTGATAGTTTGCCTTTTCATTCTTTTATTTTAACAGTGTCTTCCACAGAACATATTTTCTTTATTTTATAATAGGACATTTCCTGCTAAGCCCAGCTTTCTAGCCATTTCTGCCAGTTTTCTAGAGTTTGGTAAATCTTTCTTAAATCCTTCAGATCCATAGCAACATATCAATGTGTGGTCTCAGTTGATGCCACATGGAGCAGGAATACTGCACAGCCAAGCTCTGTGCAACTTCTTATCTCACAAAATCATGAGATATAATAAAATGATTGTGTTTTAAGCCACTGCCTTTAGGTTAATATGTTATGAAGCAGCATGAAAACACAATGAAACTTTACATATCAATGATAATAAATAAATTACTGTTACATAAAACATTATGGATGGTTCTCATAGATACAAAATTAAAAAAGAGAGACCTAAACACTGAAAACCACAGATTGCATCATTCTGTTTATATGATTCAAATATAGGCAGCACTAATCTGTGCTGTTAGAAGTTAGTGAACTGATTGTTACTACGGGGAGGGTATAGCTCAAAAGAGATATGAGGAAGTCTTCTGGGTTTCTTTTAATACTCACTTTTTTGTTTGGATATAGTTTATTTAGATGTATTCATTTTGTGAACATTTACATAAGATTCATACCTTTTTCTTTATGTGTATTTATATTTCACTGAAAGTTTCAGAAAGTTACATCTACTTCATAGGTCTAGCAATAATGAGTATTAAATAAAATATGTAAATGTTTAACAAAATGCTAGGACATTTAAACACTAAATAGATGTTCTTATTTACTTTTATTATTGTTGCCTTTGATGTGTTGTTTTCATTACGTCATTTGAAATTTCTGAAGTAAAGTAAGTGTCAGTCCTAAAAGCATTTTAAAAATGGAATATTTTGGGGCGCCTGGGTGGCTCAGTGGGTTAAGCCACTGCCTTCGGCTCAGGTCATGATCTCAGGGTCCTGGGATCGAGTCCCGCATCGGGCTCTCTGCTCAGCAGGGAGCCTGCTTCCTCCTCTCTTTCTCTCTGCCTGCTTCTCTGCCTATTTGTGATGTCTCTCTGTCAAATAAATTAAAAAAAAAATCTTTAAAAGAAATGGAATATTTTGTCAAAAGAAAGCTGGAATAGCAATGCTGGTACTGGACAAACTGAACTTTAAAATAAAGACTGTCTCAGAGAGAAGCCTCAGTCTGCTCCCCTCTGGGTGGTCCAGAACACACTGACTTCCCCTCTGCAAACTCTGCTGAGCCATGCAACATCTCACAGGCAGTGCACATCCCTAGCCACCACCTCAGGGGTCGCCCAAAGGGCCCGTTTGTCTCTGCACCTCCGTGCCACTAAAACAGCGAGCAATATTGGTCCAGGGAGCCCGCTTCCAATGGCTGCCTTTGCCCGGACTGCTTTCTGGGGTCCAGACTGCTGTCTGGGGTCCAGACTGCGTCTGGGGTCCAGACTGCCCGAGAGATCCCAACCAAAGATAATAAAGACTGTAACAAGAGATGAAGAAAGGCATTATATCATAGTAAAGGGGACAATCCAACAAAAAGATCTAACAATTGTATTTATGCACTCAACAAGGGAGTAACCAAACATATAAAATAATTAATAACAAATAAAAAGAGACTCATTGATAATAATACAGTAATAGCAAGGGCATTTAGCACCCCACTTACAACAATGGACAGATCATCTAAACAAAAAATCAACAAGGAAATAATGGCTTTAAATGACACACTGAACCAGAGGTACTTAACAAATATATTTACAGAATACATATTCTTTTCAAGCTTACATGGGTACATTATCTAGAAGAGATTACATACTAAGTCATAAATCAGACCTCAACAAGCACAAGAGATTGAGATCATACCATGTGTATTTCTGACCCACAATGCTATGGAACTTGAAGTCAACCAGAGGAGGAAAAAAAAAAAATAGAAAGACCACAAATATCTGTAGGTTAAACTGCATGCTGCTAAAGGATGAATGAGTCAACCAGGAAACTAAAGAAGAAATGACCATTTCCTTACACCACACACAAAAATGGACTCAAAATGGATGAAGGACCTCAATGTGCGAAAGGAATCCATCAAAATCCTTGAGGATAACACAGGCAGCAACCTCTTCGACCTCAGCCACAGCAACATCTTCCTAGGAACAATGCCAAAGGCAAGGGAAGTAAGGGTAAAAATGAACTATTGGGATTTCATCAAGATCAAAAGCTTTTGCACAGCAAAGGAAACAGTTAACAAAATCAAAAGACAACTGATAGAATGGGAGAAGATATTTGCAAACGACATATCAGATAAAGGACTAGTGTCCAGAATCTATAAAGAACTTAGCAAACTCAACACCCAAAGAACAAATAATCCAATCAAGAAATGGGCAGAGGACATGAACAGACATTTCTGCAAAGAAGACATCCAGATGGCCAACAGACACATGAAAAAGTGCTCCATATCACTCGGCATCAGGGAAATACAAATCAAAACCACAATGCGATATCACCTCACACCAGTCAGAATGGCTAAAATCAAGTCAGGAAATGACAGATGCTGGCAAGGATGCGGAGAAAGGGGAACCCTCCTACACTGTTGGTGGGAATGCAAGCTGGTGCAACCTCTCTGGAAAACAGCATGGAGGTTCCTCAAAATGTTGAAAATAGAACTGCCCTATGACCCAGCAATTGCACTACTGGGTATTTACCCTAAAGATACAAACGTAGTGATCCAAAGGGGCGCGTGTACCCGAATGTTTATAGCAGCAATGTCCACAATAGCCAAACTATGGAAAAAACCTAGATGTCCATCAATAGATGAATGGATCAAGAAGATGTGGTATATATACACAATGGAATACTATGCAGCCATCAAAAGAAATGAAATCTTGCCATTTGCGACAACATGGATGGAACTAGAGCGTATCATGCTGAGCGAAATAAGTCAAGAGGAGAAAGACAACTATCAAATGATCTCCCTGATATGAGGAAGTGGTGATGCAACATGGGGGCTTAAGTGGGTACGAGAAGAATAAATGAAAGAAAATGGGATTGGGAGGGAGACAAACCATAAGTGACTCTTAATCTCACAAAACAAACTGAGGATTGCTGGGGGGAGGGGGTTTGGGCGAAGGGGGTGGTATTATGGACATTGGGGAGGGTATGTGCTTTGGTGAGTGCTGTGAAGTGTGTAAACCTGGTGATTCACAGACCTGTACCCCTGGGGATAAAAATATATGTTTATAAAAAATAATATTAAAAAAAATAAAGTGGTAAAAAAAAAGAAGAAGAAATGAAAAAATGCATGTCAACAAATGAAAATGAAAACAAAACAGTCCGGGGGCACCTGGGTGGCTAGATTGGTTAAGAATCTGCTTTGGCTCAGGTAATGATCTTAGGGTCCTGGAACTGAACTCTACCTTGGGTTCCCTGCTAGTGGTGTGTCTGCTTCTCCCTCTGCCCAACCCCTGCCATTCCTCTCATGCTCTCTCTCATTCTCTCACTCACACTCTTTGTCTCATTTAATAAATAAATAATTAAAAAAGAAGAAGAAAAGAAAACACAATGATCCAAAACTTTTGGGGTGCAGCAAAAGAAGTCATAAGGGGGAAATATACAGCAATACACATCTACCTCAAGAAGCAAGAAAAATCTCAGATACACAAACTAACCTTACACCTAAACTTAGGAGCTAGAAAAAGAACAACAAATAAGGCTTAGAGCCAGCAGAAGGACGGAAATAATTAAGATTAGAGCAGAAATAAATGATACAGAAATTTTAAAAATAACAAGAAATAATAACAATAGATCAGATCATTGAGACAGGAACTGGTTCATTTAAAAAAATATTGTATTTATTTATTTTATGTGAGAGAGAGCAAGCAGGGGAGGGGCAGAGGGAGAGAATTCCAAACAGACTGTGATAAGCATGGAGCTCAATGCAGGGCTCTACCTCATAATTTGGAGATTATGACCTGAGCCTAAAAGAAGACTCAGATGCTTAATCAACTGATAAAGCACCCTGGGTTCTTGAAAAACTAATAAAATTGATAAATCCATAGCCAGAATTATCAAAAATAAAAGAGAAAGGACCCAGACAAGTAAAGGCACAAATGGGAGAGGATAAATAACAACCAATACCACAGAAATACAAATGTGATTAAGAGAATATTAGGAAAAGCTATATGCTAACAAACTGGACAACCTAGATGAACTGAATAAATTCCTAGAAGCATTATCCTGACACAGAAACCAAATGAAGACTCCACTAAGCCAAAATCCCTGATGAACATGGATGCAAAAATTCTCAATAAAACAGACACATCCATCAGTGGAACAGAACAGAGACCCCAGAAATGGACCCTCGACTCTAGGGTCAACTAATCTTTGACAAATCAGGAAAGAATATCCAATGGAAAAAAGACAGTCTCTTCAAAAATTGGTGCTAGGAAAATTGGACAGCCACATGCAGACGAATGAAACTCTATCATTCTCTTACACCATATACAAAGACAAACAAAACAGATGAAAGACCTAAGTGTGAGACTGGAATCCATCAATTTCCTAGAGAAGAGCATTGGCAGTAACCTCTTTGACATCAGCCACAGCAACTTCTTTCAAGACATATCTCTAAAGGCAAGGGAAATAAAAGCAAAAATGAACTTTTGGGGCTTCATCAAGAGAAAAACCTTCTCCAAAGAAGACATACAAATGGCCAACAGACACATTATAAAATGTTCAACATCACTACCTTTATCAGGGAAATACAAATCTAAACAATGAGATACCACCCTCATACCAGTCAGAATTCCTAAAATTAACAAAACATTAAAAAAAAAAATTGGCAAGGATGTGGGAAAAGGGAATCCTCTTACACTGTTGGTGAAAATGTAAGCTGGTTCAGCTACTCTGGAAAACAGTATGGAGGTTCCTCAAGATGCTAAAATTAAAGCTACCCTATGACCTAGTAGCTGCACTATAAGGTATTTACCCCAAAGATACAGATATAGTGAAAAGAAGGAGCATGTGCACCCCAGTGTTCTTAGGAGCAACGTCCACAATAGCCAAATTTTGGAAGGGGCCGAGAATGTTCTCCAACAGATGAATGGATAAAGAAGATGTGGCTCATGTACACAATAGAGTATTACTCAGCTATCAGAAAAGATGAATACCCACTATTTGTATTGACATGGATGGAACTAGAGGGGATTATGCTAAATGAAATAAGTCAAGCAGAGAAAGACAATTTCATATGGTTTCACTCATAGTGGAACATAAGGAATAGCAGAGAGGACCACAGGTTAAGGGAGGGAAAACTGAGTGGAAAAAAATCAGAGAGACATAAAACATGAGAGACTCTGGAGTCCCAGAATCAAACTGAAGGTTACAGAATGGGATGGTGGAGGCATAGGGTAACTGGGTGATGGGTATTACGGTGGGCGTGTGTGGTGATGAGCATTGATTATACACAACTAATGAATCATTGAACACTAGAGCAAAAACTAAGGATGTATTATATGTTGGCTAACTGAACAAAATAATAATAAAAAAAACCACTATCAAACTGAATCCAGCAGTACATTAAAGGAATCATTCACCATGATCAAGGGGGATTTATTCCTGGGCTGAAAGTGTAGTTCAATATTTGCAAATCAATAAATATGATACACCACATTAATAAAAGAAAGGATAAGAACCATATGATCCTTTCAATAGATGCAGAAATAGCATTTGACAAAGTACAACATCCATTCACAATAAAAATCCTCAACAAGCAGGGGCAGAGGGAAAATACCTCAACATAATAAAGGCCATATATGAAAAAGCCACAGCTAATACCATCCTCAATGGTGAAAAACTGAGAACATTTCTTTTCTGGTCCAGGAACAAGACAGAGATATCCACTCTTAGCAGTTATTCACCATAGTACTAGAAATCCTAGCCACAACAATCAGAGAAAAAAATAATAAATAAAAGGCATCCAGCTCATCAAGGAAGAAGTGAAACATGCAGGTTTTACAGATGTGATACTGATACACAAATGCAGGAAAGTCACAGGATACTAAGTCAACAAGCATAAATCTGTTGTATTTTTCTACATCAAAAATGAAGCAGCAGAAAGAGAAGTTAAGGAATCAAACCCATTTACAACTTCACCAAAACCAATATGATACTTAGGAAAAAACGTAACCAAAGAGGTGAGAGATCTATATTCTGAAAACAATAAAACACTGATAAAAGAAACTGAAGAGGACACAAAGAAATGGAAAGACACCCCAGGCTCATGGATCAGAAGAACAAATACTATTTAAAATGTCTATACTACCCAAAGCAGTCTACATATTTAATGAAACCCTTCTCAAAGTGCCAACAGCATTTTTCACAGAACTAAAACAAACAATCCTAAAATTTTAATGGAACCACAAAAGACCCCAAATTTCCAAAGCAATTTTGAAAAAGAAAAGAAAAGCTATATTTTTAACATCTTGAGGAACCTCCACACTGTTTTCCGGAATGACTATACCAGATTGCATTCCCACCAGGAAAAAAAAACATGAGAGACTCTGGACTCCAGGAAACAAACTGAAGGTTACAGAAGGGAGGAGGGTGGGGATGGGGTAACTGTGTGATGGGTATTAAGAAGGGCACATGTTGGGATGAGCAATGGGTGTTCTTTGCAACTAATGAATCATTGAACACTACAACAAAAACTTATGGTGTACTATATGTTGGCTAACTGAACTAACTAACTAAATACAGGAAGGAAGGAAGGAAGGGGAGAGAAAGAAAAAGCAAGCAAGCAAGAAAAGCTGGTGGGATCACAATTCTGGATTCAAAGTTTTATTACAAAGTTGTAGTAATCAAAACAGTATGGTAGTGGTGCAGAAACAGACCCTCAGATCAACAGAACAGAATAGAAAATTCAGAAATGAACTCACAATTATGTGGTTAACTTATCTTCAACAAAGCAAGAAAGAAAATCCAGTGGGGGGGGAAACAGTCTCTTCAACAAATGGTGTTGGGAAGACTGCACAGCCACATGCCCAAGAATGAAACCAGACCACTTTCTTACACCACACACAAAAAGAAATTCAAAATGGATCAAAGACCTAAATGTGAGCCAGGAATCCATAAAAGTCCTAGAGGAGATCAAAAGCAGTAACCTCTTTGACATGGGCCATAGCAACTTCTTTCTAGGTATGTCTCCTGAGGCAAGAGAAACAAAAGCCAAAATAAACTAGTGGACTTTATCAAAATAAAAGCTTCTGCACAATGAAGGAAAAAGCAAAACTACAAGGCAACCTACTAAATGGGAGAAAATATTTTCCAATGACATTTCTGATAAAGGGCTAGTGGCCAAAGTCTGTAAAGAACTTATAAAACTCAACACCCAAAACCATGAATAATCCAATTAACCAATAGGCAGAAAGTGTGAATAGACATTTTTCCCAAGAAGACATCCAGATGGCTAACACACATGAAAAGATGTTCAACATCACTGATCATCAGGGAAATACAAATCAAAACTACAATGAGATATCACCTCACACCTGTCAGAATGACTAAAATATAAAAACACAAGAAACAACAGGTGTTGGTGAGGAAGTAGAGAAAGGAGAACCTTCTTGAACTGTAGGTGGGAATGCAAGCTGGGGCTGTCACTCTGGAAAAGAGTTTGGCGGTTCCTTAAAAAGTTAATAATAGGATTCTGATGGATTCCTGTCTCACGTTGAGGTCTTTTATCCATTTTGAGTTTATCTTTGTGTATGGTGTAAGAGAATGGTCAAGTTTCATTCTTTTACATATAGCTGTCCAGTTTTCCCAGCACCATTTATTGAAGAGACTGTCTTTTTTCCACTGTATATTTTGTACTGTTTTGTCAAAGATTAATTGACCATAGAGTTGAGGGTCAATATCTGGGCTCTCTACTCTGTTCCACTGGTCTAGGTGTCTGTTTTTATGCCAGTACCATGCTGTCTTGGTGATCACAGCTTTGTAATAAAGCTTGAAATCAGGTAACGTGATGCCCCCAGCTTTATTTTTGTTTTTCAACATTTCCTTAGCAATTCAGGGTCTCTTCTGATTCCATACAAATTTTAGGATTATTTGCTCCAGCTCTTTGAAGAATACCGGTGGAATTTTGATCGGAATGACATTAAAAGTATATATTGCTCTAGGAAGTATAGACATTTTAACAATGTTTAACTTCTGATCCAAGAGCATGGAATGGTCTTCCATCTATTTGTGTCTTCTTCAATTTCTTTCATGAGTGTTCTGTAGTTCCTCGAGTACAGATCCTTTACCTCTTTGGTTAGGTTTATTCCCAGGTATCTTATGGTTCTTGGTGCTATAGTAAATGGAATAGATTTTCTAATTTCCCTTTCTGTATTTTCATTGTTAGTGTATAAGAAAGCGACTGATTTCTGCACATTGACTTTGTATCCTGCCACGTTGCTGAATTGCTGTATGAGTTCTAGTAGTTTGGGGGTGGAGTCTTTTGGGTTTTCCATATAAAGAATCATGTCATCTGCGAAGAGAGAGAGTTTGACTTCTTCATTACCAATTTGGATACTTTCATTTCTCTTTGTTGTCTGATTGCTATTGCTAGGACTTCTAATACTATGTTGAACAAGAGTGGTGAATGTGGGCATCCTTGTCTTGTTCCTGATCTCAACGGGAAGGCTGCAGGCTTTTTTCCATTCAGGATGAAATTTGCTGTGGGTCTTTCATAGATAGATTTGATGAGGTTCAGGAATGTTCCCTCTATCCCTATACTTTGAAGCGTTTTAATCGGGAACAGATGCTGGATTTTGTCAAATGCTTTTTCTGCATCAATTGAGAGGACCATGTGGTTCTTCTCTCTTCTAATATTAATTTGTTGAATCACATTGATTGATTTGTGAATGTTGAACCAGGGATGAATCCCACCTGATCATGGTGGATAATCTTTTTAATGTGCTGTTGGATCCTGTTGGCTAGGATCTTGTTGAGAATCTTAGCATCCATATTCATCAGTGATATTGGTCTAAAATTCTCCTTTTTGGTAGGGTCGTTGCCTGGTTTGGGGATTAGGGTAGTGCTGGCTTAATTGAAAGAGTCTGGAAGTTTTCCTTCTGCTTCAATTTTTTGAAACAGCTTCAGGAGAATTGGTGTTATTTCTTCTTTGAAGGTTTGGTAGAGTTCCCCCAGAGAATCCGTCAGGTCCTGGGCTCTTGCTTTTTGGGAGGTTTTTGCGGAGAACATAGGCAATAACCTCTTTGATATCAGCCACAGCAACTTCTTTCAAGATATGTCTCCAAAGACAAAGGAAACAAAAGCAAAAATAAACTTTTGGGACTTCATCAAAATCAAAAGCTTCTGCACAGCAAAGGAAACAGTCAAAAAAACAAAGAGGCAACCCATGGAATGGGAGAAGATATTTGCAAATGACAGTACAGACAAAAGGATGATATCCAGGATCTATAATGAACTCCTCAAACTCAACAAACACGAAACAGGCAAACATATCAAAAAATGGGCAGAAGATATGAACAGACACTACTCCAATCAAGACATACAAATGGCTACCAGACACATGAAAAATGTTCATCATCATTAGCCCTCGGGGAGATTCAAATTAAAACCACATTGAGATATCACCTTACACCAGTTAGAATGGCCAAAATTAACAGAACAGGAAACAACATGTGTTGGAGAGGATGTGGAGAAAGGGGAACCCTCTTACACTGTTCGTGGGAATGCAAGTTGGTGCAGCCTCTTTGGAGAACAGTGTGGAGATTCCTCAAGAAATTAAAAATAGAGCTTCCCTATGATCCTGCAATTGCACTCCTGGGTATTTACCCCAAGGATACAGATGTCATGAAAAGAAGGGCCATCTGTACCCCAATGTTTATAGCAGCAATGGCCACGGTCGCCAAACTATGGAAAGAACCAAGATGCCCTTCAACGGACAAATGGATAAGGAAGATGTGGTCCATATACACTATAGAGTATTATGCCTCCATCAGAAAGGATGAATACCCAACTTTTGTAGCAACATGGACGGGACTGGAAGAGATTATGCTGAGTGAAATAAGTCAAGCAGAGAGAGTCAATTATCATATGGTTTCACTTATTTGTGGAGCATAACAAATATCATGGAGGACAAGGGGTGTTAGGAGAAGGGAGTTGGGGTAAATTGGAAGGGGAGGTGAATCACGAGAGACTATGGACTCTGAAAAACAATCTGAGGGGTTTGAAGTGGCAGGGGAGTGGGAGGTTGGGGTACCAGGTGTGGGTATTATAGAGGGCACAGATTGCATGGAGCACTGGGTGTGGTGAAAAAATAATGAATATTGTTTTTCTAAAAATAGATAAATTGAAAAAATTTTTAAAAAGTTAATAATAAGCTGGAGGAGTCAAGATGGCGGAGAAGTAGCAGGCTGAGACTACTTCAGCTAGCAGGTGATCAGCTAGATAGCTTATCTAAAGATTGCAAACACCTACAAATCCAAAGGCAGATCGAAGAGAAGAAGAACAGCAATTATACAAACAGAAAATCAACCACTTTCTGAAAGGTAGGACTGACAGAGAAGTGAATCCAAGGCGATGGGAAGATAGACCCTGGGGGGAGGGGCCAGCTCCCAGCAAGCGGCGGAGCAACGGAGCACAAAATCGGGACATTTAAAAGTCTATTCTGGGACGCCTGGGTGGCTCAGTTGGTTAAGCAGCTGCCTTCGGCTCCGATCATGATCCCAGCGTCCTGGGATCGAGTCCCACATCGGGCTCCTTGCTCAGCAGGGAGCCTGCTTCTCCCTCTGCCTCTGCCTGCCATTCTGTCTGCCTGTGCTCGCTCTCTCCCTCTCTCTCTCTGATAAATAAAATCTTTAAAAAAAATTATAAAAAGAATTATAAAAGTCTGTTCCACTGAGGGACATCGCTCCAGAGACTAAACCAGGGTGAAGCTCACACAGGGTCAGCGTGGCCTCAGGTCACGCAGGGTCACAGAAGGATCAGGGGTATCTGAGTGTCGCAGAGCTTACTGATATTAGAACAGGGAAGCTGGCTACAGAGACAGAGCCGAGGAGTGAGCTCCCAGCTCGGGGTTACCTTGAACCAGTCACAGGATTGGTGAGCTCAAAGCGCAGTCAGAGGCCACGGAGATTGGAGTAATTGGGCGATGTTCTCTGAGGGCGCACTGAGGAGTGGGGCCCCAGGCTCTCGGCTCCACCAGGCTGGAGATTGGGCCACTGCCATTTTCATTCCCGTCCTCCAGAATTCTACGGAAAGTGCTCAGGGAACAAAAGCTCCTGAAAGCAAACCCGAGCGGCTTACTCAGCCCGGCCCCTGGTAAGGCGGTGCAATTCCCTCTGGGGCAAAGACACTTGAGAATCACTACAACAGGCCCCTCGCCCAGAAGATCAACAAGAAATCCAGCCAGGACCAAGTTCACCTACCAAGGAGTGCGGTTTCAATACCAAGGAGAGCAGCAGAATTCCAGAGGAGGAGAAAGCAAAGCACAGAACTCATGGCTTTCTCCCCGTGATTCTTTAGTCTTGTAGTTAATTTAATTTTTTTCTTTTTCAATGTTTTTTTCTCTTCATCTGCTAATTTTTTTAAAACTTTTACCCTTTTCTTTTTTAAAGTTTTTAAACTAGTTTATCTAAATATATATATTTTTTTTTTTTATACTTTTTCTTTATTCGTTTTCTTTTTTTTTTCAATTGTTTCTTTTCATTTTTTCTTTTTTTTTCTGAACCTCTTTTTATCCCCTTCCCCCCCCCACACACAATTTGGGGTCTCTTCTGATTTGGTTAAAGGATATTTTCCTGGGGTCATTGCCACCCTTTTGATATTTTACTTACTCCTTCATATACTCTTATCTGGAAAAAATGACAAGGCAGAAAATTCACCACAAAAAAAAAAAAAGAACAAGAGGCAGTATCGAAGACTAGAGACCTAATCAGTACAGACATTGGTAATATATCAGATCTTGAGTTCAGAATGATGATTCTCAAGGTTCTAGCCGGGCTCAAAAAAGGCATGGAAGATATTAGAGAAACCCTCTCGGGAGATATAAAAACACTTTCTAGAGAAATAAAAGAACAAAAATCTAACCAAGTTGAAATTAAAAAAGCTATTAATGAGGTGCAATAAAAAATGGAGGCTGTCACTGCTAGGATAAATGAGGCAGAAGAAAGATTTAGGGATATAGAAGACCAAATGACAGAGAATAAAGAAACGGAGCAAAAGATGGACAAACAGCTACTGGACCATGAGGGGAGAATTCAAGAGATAAGTGACACCATAAGATGAAACAACATTAGAATAATTGGGATTCCAGAAGAAGAAGAAAGAGAGAGGGAAGCAAAGGTATACTGGAGAGAATTATTGGGAAGAATTTCCCCAATATGGCAAAGGGAACAAGCATCAAAATCCAGGAGGTGCAGAGAACTTCCCTCAAAATCAATAAGAATAGGTCCAAACCCCGTCACCTAATATTAAAATTTACAAGTCTTAGTGAGAAAGCAGCCCAGGAAAAGAAGTCTGTAGCATACAATGGTAAAAATATTAGATTGGCAGCTGATTTATCCACAGAGACCTGGCAGGCCAGAAAGAGCTGGCATGATATATTCAGAGCACTAAACAAGAAAAACATGCAGCCAAGAATACTATATCCAGCTAGACTATCATTGGAAATAGAAGGAGAGATTAAAAGCTTCCAGGACAAACAAAAACTGAAAGAATTTGCAAACACTAAACCAGCTCTACTGGAAATATTGAAAGGGGTCCTCTAAGCAAAGAGAGAGCCTACAAGTGGTAGATCAGAAAGGAACAGAGACCATATACAGTAACAGTCACCTTACAGGCAATACAATGGCACTAAATTCATATCTCTCAATAGTACACTGAAGGTGAATGGGCTAAATGCCCCAATAAAAAGATACAGGGTATCAGAATGGATACAAAAACAAAACCCATCTATATGTTTCCTACAAGAAACTCATTTTAAACCCAAAGACACCTCCAGATTTAAAGTGAGGGGGTGGAAAAGAAGTTGCCATGCTAATGGACATCAGAAGAAAGCAGGAGTGGTAATCCTTATATCACATCAATTAGATTTTAAGCCAAAGACTATAATAAGAGATGAGGAAGGACACTATATCATACTCAAAGGATCTGTCCATCAAGAAGATCTAACAATGTTAAATATCTATGCCCCCAACGTGGGAGCAGCCAACTATATAAACCAATTAATAACAAAATCAAAGAAACACATCAACAATAATACAATAATAGTAGGGGACTTTAACATCCACCTCACTGAAATGGACAGATCATCCAAGCAAAAGATCAACAAAGAAATAAAGGCCTTAAATGACACACGGGACCAGATGGACATCACAGATATATTCAGAACATTTCATCCCAAAGCAACAGAATACACATTCTTCTCTAGTGCACATGGAACATTCTCCAGAATAGATCACATCCTCGGTCCTAAATCAGGTCTCAGCCAGTATCAAAAGATAGGGATCATTCACTGCATATTTTCAGACCATAATGCTCGGAAGTTGGAACTCAATCACAAGAGGAAGTTTGAAAAGAACCCAAATACATGGAGACTAAACAGCATCCTTCTGAAGAATGAATGGGTCAACCAGGAAATTAAAGAAGAATTGAAAAAATTCATGGAAACAAATGATAATGAAAACACAATGGTTCAAAATCCGTGGGACACAGCAAAGGCAGTCTGAAAGGGAAATATATAGCGGTACAAGCATTACTCAAGAAACTAGAAAGGTTTCAGGAACACAACCTAACCCTACACCTAAAGGAGCTGGAGAAAGAACAAGAAAGAAACCCTAAACCCAACAGGAGAAGAGAAATCATAAAGATCAGAGCAGAAATCAATGAAATAGAAACCAAAAAAACCCAATAGAACAAACAATGAAAGTAGGAGCTGGTTCTTTGAAAGAATTAATAAGATTCATAAACCCCTGGCCAGACTTATCAAAAAGAAAAGAGAAAGGACCCAAATAAATAAAATCATGAATGAAAAAGGAGAGATCAGAACTAACACCAAAGAAATACAAACAATTATAAGAACATACTGTGAGCAACTCTACGCCAACAAATTTGACAATCTGGAAGTAATGGATGCATTCCTAGAGACATATATACTACTACAATTGAACCAGGAAGAAGTAGAAAGCCTGAACAGACCCATAACCAGTAAGGAGATTGAAACAGTGATCAAAATCTCCAAACAAACAAAAGCCCAGGGCCAGATGGCTTCCTGAGAGAATTCTACCAAACATTTAAAGAAGAACTAATTCCTATTCTCCTGAAACTATTCCAAAAAATAGAAATGGAAGGAAAACTTCCAAACGCATTTTATGAGGGCGGCATCACCTTGATCCCCAAACCAGACAAGGATCCCATCAAAAAAGAGAACTACAGACCAATATCCTTGATGAACACAGATGCGAAAATTCTCACCAAAATACTAGCCAATAGGATTGAACAGTACGTTAAAAGGATCCTTCACCATGACCAAGTGGGATTTATTCCAGAGCTGCAAGGTTGGTTCAACATCCGCAAATCAATCAATGTGATACAACACATTAATAAAAGAAAGAACAAGAACCATATGATACTCTCAATAGATGCTGAAAAAGCATTTGACAAAGTACAGCATCCCTTCCTGATCAAAACTCTTCAAAGTGTAGGGATAGAGGGCACATACCTCAATATCATCAAAGCCATCTATGAAAAACCCACCGCAAATATCATTCTCAATGGAGAAAAACTGCAAGCTTTTCCACTAAGGTCAGGAACATGGCAGGGATGTCCATTATCACCACTGCTATTCAACATAGTACTAGAAGTCCTAGCCTCAGCAATCAGACAACAAAAGGAAATTAAAGGCATCCAAATCGGCAAATAAGAAGTCAAACTATCATTCTTAACAGATGATATGATACTATATGTGGAAAACCCAAAAGACTCCACTCCAAAACTGCTAGAACTTGTACAGGAATTCAGTAAAGTGTCAGGATATAAACTCAATGCACAGAAATCAGTTGCATTTCTCTACACCAACAACAACACAGAAGAAAGAGAAATTAAGGAGTCCATCCCATTTACAATTGCACCCAAAACCATAAGATACCTAGGAATAAACCTAACCAAAGAGGCACAGAATCTATACTCAGAAAACTATAAAGTACTCATGAAAGAAATTGAGGAAGACACAGAGAAATGGAAATATGTTCCATGCTCCTGTATTGGAAAATAAATATTTGAAAATGTCTATGCTACTTAAAGCAATCTACACATTTAATGCAATTCCTATCAAAATACCATCCATCTTTTTCAAAGAAATGGAACAAATAATACTAAAATTTATATGGAACCAGAAAAGACCTTGAATAGCCAAAGGGATATTGAAAAAGAAAGCCAAAGTTGGTGGCATCACAATTCCAGATTTCAAGCTCTATTACAAAGCCATCATCATTAAGATAGCATGGTACTGGCACAAAAACAAACACATAGATCAATGGAACAGAATAGAACGCCCAGAAATACACCCTCAACTCTATGGTCAACTAATATTTAACAAAGCAGGAAAGAACGTCCAATGGAAAAAAGATAGCCTCTTCAATTAATGGTGTTGGAAAAATTGTACAGCCACATGCAGAAAAATGAAATTGGACCATCTCCTTACACCACACACAAAAATAGACTCAAAATGGATGAAGACCTCAATGTGAGAAAGGAATCTATCAAAATCCTTGAGGAGAACACAGGCAGCAACCTCTTCGACCTCAACCACAGCAACATCTTCCTAGGAACATCGCCAAAGGCAAGGGAAGCAGGGCAAAAATGAACTATTGGGATTTCATCAAGATCAAAGGCTTTTGCACAGCAAAGGAAACAGTTAACAAAACCAAAAGACAACTGACAGAATGGGAGAAGATATTTGCAAACGACATATCAGATAAAGGGCTAGTGTCCAAAATCCATAAAGAACTTAGCAAACTCAACACCCAAAGAACAAATAATCCAATCAAGAAATGGGCAGAAGACATGAACAGACATTTCTGCAAAGAAGACATCCAGATGGCCAACAGACACATTAAAAAGTGCTCCATATCACTCGGCATCAGGGAAATAGAAATCAAAACCACAATGAGATATCACCTCACACCAGTCAGAAAGGCTAAAATTGACAAGTCAGGAAATGACAGATGCTGGTGAGGATGCAGAGAAAGGGGACCCCTCCTACACTGTCAGTGGGAATGCAAGCTGGTTCAACCAGTCTGGAAAACAACATGGAGTTTCCTCAAAATGTTGAAAATAGAACTACCCTATGATCCAGCAATAGCACTACTGGGTATTTACCCTAAAGATACAAACATAGTGATCCGACGGGGCATATGCACCCAGATGTTTATAGCAGCAATGTCTACAATAGCCAAACCATGGAAAGAACCTAGATGTCCATCAACACATGAATGGATAAAGAAGATGTGGTACATATACACAATGGAATACTATGCAGCCATCAAAAGAAATTAAATCTTGCCATTTGCGACAACGTGGATGGAATTTGAGGGTATCATGCTTAGCAAAATAAGTCAATAGGAGAAAGACAACTATCATATGATCTCCCTGATATGAGGAAGTGGAGAAGGGGTAGCAGAAGAATAAATGAAACAAGATGGGATTGGGAGGGAGAAAAACCATATGTGACTCTTAATCTCACAAAACAAACTGAGGGTTGCTGGGGGGAGGGGCGTGGGGATAAGGGGGGTGGGGTTATGGACATTGGGGAGGGTATGTGCTATGGTGAGTGCTGTGAAGTGTGTAAACCTGGCGATTCACAGACCTGTACCTCTGGGGATAAAAAATATATGTTTATTAATAAAATAAAAAATTATATATATATATATATAAAAAGTTAATAATAGAATGATCCTATGACCCAGCAATTACACTACTGGGATTTACCCAAAGAATACAAAAATGCTAGTTCAAAGGGATCCATGCACCCTAGAGTAGCATTACATACAATCACCAAATTATGGAAATGGTCCAAATGTCCCCTGAATGATAAATGGGTAAGGATGATGTGGTTTCCATATACAGTGGAATATTACTCAGCCATAAAACAGAACGATATCTTGACATTTGCAATGATGTGGCTGAGGATACAGAGTATTATGGTAAGTAAAATAAGTCAGGGAAAGACAAATATCATATGATTTCACTCATATGTGCAACTTAAGAAACAAAACAAACAAAGGGTGAAAAAAAAAAGAGAGAGAGAGAGGTCAACTAAGAAACACACTCTTAAGTACGGAGAACATACTGATGGCTACCAGAGGAGATGTGGGCTGGGGGATGGGGTAAATTAGTGATAGGGATTAGGGACTGCACGTGTGATGAGCACTGGGTGTCATGTGTAAGTGTTAAATCACTAAGCTGTACACCTGAAACTTAATATTGCACTGTTTGGTAACTAACTGGAATTTAAATAAGAACTTTTAAAAATTGGAATATTTTATAAGACAACTTTGTAAACTGATGACACTACTCTTCTTTGTTCCATACTCAGAAGTCTCTAGGATTTTTTTATTTTTGGGGGGTTCATTTATTTATTTGAGAGAGTGAGAGCACACACAAGCAGGGAGATGGAGAAGCAGACTTGCTGCTGACCAGGGAGCTCCATGTGGGGCTTGATCCCAGGACTCTTGGATGATGACCTGACCAAAAGGAAGACAACCAATGGAGCCACCCAGGCGCCCCATCTCTAGGCTGTTTCTTTTATTCAACACATACTTACTCAGGACTAACTGGTAATAGTGAACCCAGGTTTCTGTGACCAAGATGTGTGCTCTTAGATAAATTCCTTGACCTCACTCCTTCTAAAGTTCCTCATCAGTAAAATATAGTATCTTTCCTGTTTATATCACAGTATTGCTTTCACATCAATTAATTAAATCAATTTAAACTATTAAAAACATATTTATATTTAAGTTACTAGCATAACATTTTATTAAGTACTACAAATGATACCAAATGGCACACTGTCTAGTGTCTTCCCTCAGAAAGTTTACAACCTGCTGGGGAGCATGAAATACACTGCCTAGGAAGGTGTAAACAACAAAACAAGGGCAGTCTACACTTCAGTGAGAAATGAAGGGAGAGATTTTAGCACTATCTCTGAAATTCTTAATTACTGATATATGTCATGGGTTCCCTAAATTTTCCACATTTTTTGAAGTTCTAAGAAAAACATCTATTGATCTTGACAATTAGAGGAGATAAACAGTCTGTGGGGCCATGCAAGCCTATGTTCAAATCAGCTTAGAAAAAAAAAGCAAGTCTCTGAAGTGATCTGAGCCTCAGTTTCTTCAACTACAAATTACAATAATAATGGCTTTGTAATACTTTATGCAAACAAAACACATACATGTCACATCATTAACACAACTTACCACCTTTAGCATCTGTAAACTTTTGCTGTATGTCAATAATTTTCCTAAGAACTTTACATATTTTGCTATAGATGAGTAACCTGAAGCAGAAAGGTTTACAGATTGCCAAAGAGCATTCAGCCAATAGAGTGTAGATAAGATATGAGGAAAAATAAAGCACAGCAGTTATTTTCAAAACAATTCATTTTAATTATAAAAATTAAGAATTTTCAAGGGATGAATAAATAGTAAATAGATGGAGAGCGAGTGTGAATATGAAGAATTTTGTATTTGCTAACTAAATTCAAGAGGAACGTTATGCCTTCTTTGAGACAGTTAATGTTTACAAAATTTCAATGACAATCCAAAGAATAATAGGTAATAGCTGATATTTTGAAATGTAAATTTGATTAACATGTTTAGTACTCTAGTATTCATAACTTCTAAAAAATCAACTATTTTATTTAACCCTTATTTATTTTATTTTATTTTATTAAGACTATGAATCTTTTCTTAAAAAGATTTTACTTATTTGAGAATGAGAGAAAGCACATGACAGGAGATGAGCATGGGCAGGGGGAGGGGCAGAAGGAGATGGAGAAGCAAACTCCCTGCTGAGCAGGGAGTCTGACATAGGGCTTGATCCCAGGACTCTGGAATCATGATCCAAGCCAAAGGCAGATGCTTAACTGACTGAACCACCAGGTGTCCCTAAACTCAGAATCTTTGAAGGAAATTTCTGTTTCACAATTCTTTGCATTTCCTGTAAGAATGTTGTAAAATCAAATTTTTAGTTTTTTTACCACAAAACTCAGAATAAAAACATTCTAATACAAGTATCACAGTAACATCCATGAGAAATCATACTCAATTTAGACAAGTAAAGGATATAAGAGGTATGAGGAAAATTTGTCCAACAATTTGCACAAGTTAAACAAATTGTTTAATAAGAAAATTTTTATATGTGGGAATCTTCAGAGAATAACATTTGAACACAAGTTTGTCAAAATGATTTCTATAACTCTAAATCACTATTTTTTAGAAAAATATTTTATTTATTTATTTGACACACAGAGAGAGAGAGAGAGAGAGAGACAGTGATAGAGTAAATACAAGTAGGGGGAGTGGGAGAGGGAAAAGCAAGCTTCCCATTGAGCAGGGAGCCTGATGCAGGGATCTATCCCAGCACCCTGGGATCATGAGCTGAGCCAAAGGCTGATGCTTAATGACTGAGCCACCCAGCCTCCCCCACTCTTAATCATTTTTAGTAGTTAAAGGATTTTTGACATTTACCCAATTTACAATATCAGCTTCTAAGTTTTTTCAGAAAGCATATAACTTATACCTTTTTTCTTATTATTCCAATTATGTTGTATTCAAATGTTGGTGCTATTATTAAATGTGTTGGCTACATGTGTCTATTTGGTATTGCCAATGTGCAAAAAGCAACTGTAGAGTTAATTTGGAAGCCAAGATACAAGTGTTCATGTGCCATATTGCCAATGGCATAAAATGAGACTATTAAAATTTTTAATAACAAACATTAACATTTATAACCTATAAATACAATTTCAGGTTCATATCTATAACCCTTAAGTTTTTCCTTTTTTTAAAAGATTTTATATATTTATTTGACACACAGAAAGAGAAATTACAAGTAGTCAAAGAGGCAGGAAGAGAGAGAGGGGGAAGCAGGCTCTCCGATGAGCAGAGATCCCAATGCAGGACTCGATTCCAGGACCCTGAGACCATGACCTGAGCTGAAGGCAGAGGCTCAACCCACTGAGCCACTGAAGCGCCCAACCCTTAAGTTTTTCTTATGAAGGTGAATGAACTATTCTATTTTTGGTACACAGTATACCCTGCCCATTTGGAAAAGATGTATTTTTGATCACCAAGACTAGGGACTGATAAAAAAGAGAAACTGTACCTGAAAAATTGACAGAAAGGAGTGATTATTTATATGGAATAGAGTGAAGGCCAAGGACAGTTAAGTCCAAAAGATAATACAAAGCTTTAGGCCAACATGACTAGGATAATGGCAATACCACTGATAGAATTAGAAGAAAAAATCTGATCTGGCAGAGGGAGTGCAATAAAGGGTGCTGAAGAAGGCCAGTTTGGTTTCAAATGATGATGAAATGTTCAATAGCTAAAATAAAATGTGTCACTGAAGCTTAGAAGACAGGCCAATCAGATTTAAAAATCATTTATTGATCAGCCAAGTGTCAAAATTAGACACAGTCTCTCAGGGAGTGCACAAAGATTAAAAAATAAAAAATAAAAAAGATGAGGATCCAGAAGAAAATCATCATGATAATTCACACTTTTTTGTTAAGACAGAGAAGCTAGATAAGGAAGAGGAAAATGAGGATTATGGAAGCTCTGGAAGGTTCACTCACTCTCCAGAAGATATAACAGGAATCGGAAGAGCAAGCCATAATGCTTCTAGGTCTGGCAGATTCCTAAAGACAGAAATGTATTTGGGGCAAATAAAATGGATTTGATTTTTCATTCTTCCCATTGAGTTCCGAGGTAGATTTTCTTTCTAGAGACCATTTTAAGAAGCTCTGTTATAATAGAAACCTCTTCCTCTGCCCCACCTTCTCTCAAGTGGATTGTATTATTGTTCAACATATTTTCTGTGGCTCCCTAAAAGAAGGTGCATATGTTTGTGCCACGCTGATATCAAGCTTCATGATATGATTCGTGTTAGTCAATGAAACAGGAGTGGAAGCAATATACCACTTTCAAGCCGACTCATGGTTCTCCATGTCCTATTCTGATTCCCGATTGACAATGTACCAGAGAGGGGTTATTCTTTAGCCTGGACTTCAGATATACTTGGATAAGATCCCTAAGAGACTCCAAAATGGATATGGGGCATGAGAGAGAAACAAACCTTATTGTCTAAAGCCATTGAAATTGTGGGCTTGTTTGTTAATGATGCACATCCTCCTTGAGCTGGCTGGGACAGTTCCCAAAACAGGAGTTCTGCCTTGCTGTCTTAAAGAATAGGCTATGGGGATAGACAAAGGTAAAGGGCCTGAGGTTGATAAGTAAGTCTCCACAGTGTTTCTCATTCATAAGTAGGAGGGTGGCTTTTGACATTTTGTATCAGACAGGTTTTTTTAAATTATTATTTTATTTTGAGAAGCATTGTACTATGTTTAGCATCCTTGATCCCTAAGGTGATTCCTGTATGACCGCCATGTGTACACCAGATTAGAACACTCCAATTGTTTTTTTTTTTTTTTAAGATTTTATTTATTTGACAGAGAGAAATCACAAGTAGATGGAGAGGCAGGCAGACAGAGAGAGAGAGGGAAGCAGGCTCCCTGCTGAGCAGAGAGCCCAGTGCGGGACTCGATCCCAGGACCCCGAGTTCCTGACCTGAGCCGAAGACAGAGGCTTAACCCACTGAGCCACCCAGGCGCCCAGAACACTCCAATTGTTAAAAAAACTAACCAACAAGCAAAACATAACAAAAACAGAAAATCTCTGGTGACTGGTGGTATGATATTTGCTTGAGAATCACTAGTCAAACTGATGCCTGCAAATAGCAAATTGAGAATGTGTGAATGATAAATATCTCATCTAAATATACAGCCCTAGAGAGCAGGAAAGGAATCCTGTGTTTCTTTGCATCTCCTCTAGTCTTTAACAAATACTGTTGCAATAGCAATACTTTTTAAAGCGTTCAATGAGCTAAGATCATTTTAAGCTCTGTTCTACTTCAAAAAAAGGACCCAGTCTCCTCATCTTCAAGCCCCAGGCAATTTCTATACAGGAAGTAGAATTTCCTAAGGTTCAGAATTTTTTTTTTAAAAAGGGAGAAGTTATGCAGTGGTATCTTCTAGTTCAGTATATAAGTACACTCTTCCCTCTGAATTTTTTTCTCAAGTAAAACTCTTTTCTCTCTCTCTCTCACACACACACACACACACACACACACACACACACACACACAGTAAATGGCTATTAGAAAGGTCCAGATTGAGAGAGGTATTTAGTGACCCCACACCAATAGAAACATTTTATATGATTCCTTTTCCATCCACCTAGACTTGAATGGTAACCTTGGGCAGCTAACAAAGTTCCCCAGGCCTTTGCTCTAAGATCACAGAGAGAACAGGTAGACAGCTATGCATAAAGAGTGTCTAAAGTGTTGCTTTTTCTCTGTGGGGCTCATACCAGAGTCTGTGTGTTGTTGCAAGCTGAGCTGCTCCCTTCTCTGCTAATTGGATCATGGATTGTAAAAAGTGCCAGGTTTATCCTTAGGCGATGTAAAGCACTGAGGCTCAAAGAAGAAAAAGGAATAATCTGTAGTGAGAGAAAGCTGGCAGGAAGACAGGCACAGACATCACTTTTCTCGAATGCTGAACAGTAGAAAGTGTCATACCTAAGGGATTTAGGTCCTGGATATCAGCACGTCTTATTCTGGTTGTTTAGAATCGATCTTCTATCAAAGGATTAGAAGGGACAAGAGAGTCCACTGACCATCAGATAAAGCAAGATCAAACAAGCAGGAAGGGTTAACCCAATTGCATCTCCCCTCCCCATTTCGAGCATTCACCTGTTCCAGAAAGGTTCTACTAAAACACTTTAGGGTGTCTGAATATGACTCAAAGCACTCATTATGTGAGTCATGCTAGGCTTCTAGTCCTGTAAGTCCACTTGGGTGTGTTTCTGATTGTTTCACACAGTAGATTATTTGTCCAATTTACGTTGTGATTTCTTGAGAAAGAGTTTTCACTCTACATCAGCAGCAGTATAAGTGATAACTTCATTGACATAAGCCTTGGCTCGCCAACGAGTTTGTTCAATTTACCCAGGGCAAGGTCTTCAGTCTTGGATTTTCTTTTGTCTCCTTCCCTTTACCTAGCTCCGTGATGGACCAGTTGTTGACTGAAACGATAGTGCATAATGAATCATTTTATAACTCTTTCTTCCTCTTATCTCTGTAAGCAGTAATTGCAAAAAAGGGGGGGGGGCATTTTTCCTGTAGTAGCAGGTACACTGAAAGTGGTCAGTTTGAGGGTATAATGTCCTTTTCTGTCCTGAACCATACCTGAGCCTTCAGAAAAATATGTTGATAGGAAGGAAACTTGATAAATGTTTGTGTTCTGAAAGCAAGAGTCATATTTCAAAATAAAGATATTTTGGAGCTCCTGAGATATAACGACCAAGAGGTCTCTGCTTCCTTCTTAATTGCAGGCTATCTAGATCTCTAGCTCTTCTTACAGATAGAAACTGATGTTGTGATATTTCTGTCCTTGAAAGGAGAAGTGGGTGGCATTTACTTTTTACTTTCACCCTGACCTGCTCTTCATTGCCTTTTATATTTTTTCTGTGTTGACCAGAATCTGATGAACAGCAGTTCAGCATGCTCTCTTTATAGGTTATGGCTGGGGTTGATGGTGATTATAAGAGCATTGGTTTATAATTCTCTGAAGATATTCTGCAAGTATTCCTTGATTCAGCAGAGATTTCTTCTTGTTATATTCTTGGGAACAACAGAAGTTCAGGGTCTACTGAACTCTACATGAATACACCTCTCAGGAAGCTGAAACATTTGCCAAATTTTAAAGCATTTATCAGGCTTTTCCACACATGTTTTGAATTCATATTTCCCTGAAGGTGAGCCAAGGATATTTATAGATTAATTCAATACTCAATGCTCTGACTCTGGGTCATTCTTGATAGTTGCTCTGAAGAATCACTGTCTAAAATAACATTGGAGCCTATAAATAACATGGCTTTTGAAGATCTGACTATCTGGATTCATGTTTTTGTGTTTTCTTGAATTGTAAAATGGGAATAATAAGATGTATATTGCACAATTATCGTGAGGGTTAATTAAGTATGCAGCTAATCTAGACACTATATGACATTCAAGGAATGGACCTTCATTATTTGTCTTATTGCCATCATTTAAAAGTATTCAACATGGCTACTGTACTAAATCAGGAGAAACTTATGTCATCTTCTATAAAAATATATGATATTAAAGTCTATCTTAAAGAAAGAGGAAAGCTCAAATAATGATAAAATATGTTATTAGAAAATCTACTTGATAAATAGAATAATGTTTCTAAGAGGAGAGTGAGATACAGCTATGCCACCTCTGTGGAAAGAAATCCCTGGTTTCAGTATCCTTTCAAGTTTTCCTCATCTACATATCTTTATTTTTCATATAGAGATGACAATACCTGACCAGTTACCTCATAAGGTTATTCAGGGTCAAAATAAAATCTATAGAGAGATATGAAAGTTTTTTCAACAGTTAAAAGCAATGTGCATATAGAAGTTATTCTTCAAAGAACATCTTCTTCACTGGCATCATTAGAGAATGAAAGTTTCTCACAAGTACATTTCTATAAAAGTCTTCCCCATTATGTGAATTTTTTTGTGACTATTTTAATACAAGGGATTCCAAAATGCTTTAAAGCAACTTTCTTTTCTTTCCATGATCTACAGTAACATTTTCTTTATGACTCATGAACAAGATTATCAATATGAATCTTTCTGCTTTTCTGTAAGAGAGTGATGCTACCAGAAACCATTGAAGTATAGAACACTGTTTCCCCTTCCACTTAATGACCTCAGATTGTTGAATTTTTGTAATCTTTTTACCTATTTTTGATTTTTTTCTGTCATTTTCCCCATCTTAAAAACAGGGCACACAAAGAAAATGACAGTATTTTTTTTTAATTTTTTAAAAAATTTATTTTCAGCGTAACAGTATTCATTGTTTTCACACCACACCCAGTGCTCTATGCAATCTGTGCCCTCTCCAATACCCACCACCTGGTTCCCCCAACGTCCCACCCCCGCCCCTTCAAAACCCTCAGATTGTTTTTCAGAGTCCATAGTCTCTCATGGTTCACCTCCCCTTCCAATTTCCCTCAATTCCCTTCTCCTTTCCATCTCCCCTTGTCCTCCATGCTATTTGTAGTATTTTTATTTTTAATTAAATTTCTGATTTCTAATTATTCAATCATCTATGATATAATGAGATGGAAAAAAAATTTTTTTTTTTACTGATAAAGTAGTAGATGTCATAGGACATTCCTAGGTTTTCTAAGTTTTTATCTTTTTGGACATCCCTATTCTTAATGTAATAATAGCTAATGTTTCCCAAATACACACTTTATAGTATATTGAATGTTACATGCTTAAACTTAGTCTCATTTAATCCTTACAGCTTGGTGAGATAGGCACAATTAATATCTCCATATGGTCGATGAGGAAATCAAAGTTTTTGAATGTTTACATACTATGCCCAAGGTCAAATGAAGTGTTTGAGAATTCAAACCAAGTTTATCTGACACCATAATCCAGTTATTCATCATATATTTGTGTTGAGAAATATTTATTTTTATATATAGGCATGAAGTGAAGCCAGGGGTCATACACAGAAAGTGCCAGTTATTGCAAAGCAGGGGAGAAGACAGGAAGATATCGAACACCAAGAGAGCACCCTAAAGGAATAGCCACATGAAGACTATATTCATCAGGAGAAAAATGAAGAATCAGCCTTAAAGAGGAGGAAAAATAGGCAAAGATTATTCTATAAGCCCCAACTTGGCATCTCTGAGACAGCTCAATAAAGAGTAGCCTACTTTCCTACTCCAGTCTGAGCAAGTTAAGACAAAAGAGAAGCACATAAAGCATCAAAATATCACCTTTCTTGTTGATAAAAATGTTTCCCAAAGTTGTTTTTTATTTTTTTATTTTATTTTATTTTTTTGGCCTCAAGGCATATAGAGAATGACAGTGTTTTTATGAGATTGGGTAAACAGATAAGGCTTCTTATGGCCAGTAATGAATGATACACTGCATCAGCTGCCATAACATCTCACTCCGTCACCGTAACTCCCGAGAAGATCACTATCTTAAGATATCCGAAGCCGTTCATAGAACATCAATTGGGAAACTCCATCAAAAAGTCTAAGCGAGGGGATATGCTTTAGTGGCAGGGCCAAAAGGGCTTAATAACTAAGCCCTGGATATGAAGAGAGTTACTGTTCCCATTCCCAGAGTACTGGACTCTGAAAGCAGAGCATAACTTTATAGGAGGAGGGATGACTTTCTGCTTCCTTTGGGCAGCTGATCCCCAAAAGAAAAAAAGACAGGAGCTCCACCAAATATGCCTAAATTATTCTTTCCAGATTCATCTGTCAGTTTAATCCATTTCTCTCCCCCCATCGGAGTGAGTAAAGAGGTATATAGAGGCCAGGGTATAGACTGATTGGATTCTCTCAACAAGGATGCAGCATTAACAGCGATGAAAAACCATTCTCCCCTGCTGCTTAAGAGCCATAGGAAGAGCTACATGTGCACAGTCACAGAGAGCCTCTCCACTTGGTTAGAATTTTCTGGTTGGTGAAAGAGGGGAACTAGGGGCTTATTTCTGGGTAGATGTTGGTATGGAATTATAAGTATTAGATAGGAAAAGGGATGCTGTTAAAAAAATCCTTAATATGTATGTATAGATATGGGACGCCTGGGTGGCTCAGTGGGTTAAAGCCTCTGCCTTCAGCTCAGGTCATATCCCAGGGTCCTGGGATCGAGCCCCGCATCAGGCTCTCTGCTCGGCAGGGAGCCTTCCCTCTCTCTCTTTCTGCCTGCCTTTCTGCCTACTTGTGATCTCTGCCTGACAAATGAATAAATAAAAAGTCTTTAAAAAATATGTGTGTATAGATAGATACAGATTATGCATCTCTGTGTCATATCACACATGTATGTGACATAACTCATATCTCTATATATGACACACACATATCTATATATGAGAAGGAGAAAGGTAGAGAGAAGAGGGAGGGAGAGAGAGAGTATGGGGAGCAACTGGGACTTTTTGACCCATTTTTGCCTTGACAGTGTTTTAATTTTGCTAATTAAATGCAGTAAAATCCTATCTTGCCACTATTACATGAATGCATGTAAATAATAACTTAATAAGCATAATTTAATTATGAGCATTATGATTTGAACAGTGATCACTTTTTTAAGTGAAAGTCTTTATCACATGCTTGTTTCTGTATAATGATGATGTAAGCAAAACACCTACACATTCTAATTTAGCAGTCTTTTAGAATGAGGAAAAACAAAATTGCTTCCTAAAAGGGCTTAAATTGTATACTTTGTAGTCAAAAGCCAGAAAGTTACTGGGAACAGCTGGCCATTGATGTGTAAAAGGTAAATGTCATTGTCACTAAAAAATGAGTCACTACTGGAGACATTGACCATTCATCCTTTGTATAAAATTATGCCCTGATCCTGAAACTTCATTTTCATATTCAGGTTCGCATTTTGCCAACTAGAATAGGCAGCTAATCTAATCTCCACCAGACCTGCTAGGGACCAAGCTTTCACTTAAAGACATACTGGCATTTCTAAGACAAGGAAGTATTTTATTGTCTTTTGACTTCATAGGGTCCTTCCTGTCTACTTAGTGATAAGCACACCTTGTCACTTCCCATAATGAAGGGCAAATCAGTGACCCTCTTTCTATTTACCATCTCATCCAATCATAAGCACAGCAATATAGAAGACCCACAGATTCTAGAAATTCACAAATCCTCTTTTGTTGACATAGTGGTCTCTTACTATTTTTTGAACAAAATACTCAAACTCTGGGCTGAATAATGTGGCAAGACTTTCTCTAAAGGGTTATTTCCAGAGGCTCCTGGGTGGCTCCCTTGGTTAAGTGTTTGCCTTTGCCCCAGGTCATGATCCTGGAGTCCTGGGAAGGACCCCTACATCAGGCTCCCTGCTCATCAGGGGAGTCAGCTTCTCCCTCTCGCTCTGCCCCTGCTCATGCTCTCTCTCTCTCTCTCACTCACTCTCTCTATCAAATAGATCAATAAAATCTTTTAAAAAAAGGTACATAAAATGTTACCTCCATAGATAACCACACATAGGAGACTTGGGAAAACCTAGAATTACAATGAACTTGCCTGAGCCTTGAGAAATAACTGTCCAAATGCTTTGGAGTCCAATGCTTTGTAAAGTACCTTGGTGTTTTCCTTTGGAAAATTCACAGTCTTATGCTACTCCTCAAGGTTGTGTGGTATATATACACAATGGAATACTATGCAGCCATCAAAAGAAATGAAATCTTGCCATTTGCAACAACATGGATGGAACTAGAGCGTATCATGCTTAGCGAAATAAGTCAAGCAGAGAAAGACAACTATCATATGATCTCCCTGATATGAGGAAGTGGTGATGCAACATGGAGGCTTAAGTGGGTAGAAGAATAAATGAAACAAGATGGGATTGGGAGGGAGACAAACCATAAGTGACTCTTAATCTCACAACAAACTGAGGGTTGCCGGGGGGAGGGGGTTTGGGAGAAGGGGGTGGGATTATGGACATTGGGGAGGGTATGTGATTTGGTGAGTGCTGTGAAGTGTGTAAACCTGGTGATTCACAGACCTGTACCCCTGGGGATAAAAATATATGTTTATAAAAAAAAAAAAAAAAAAAAAAAAAAAAAAAAAAAAAAAAAAAAAAAGAATGAGAGAAGAGACAAAATAAGAGTCATAATGACAGTCTTCAAAGCATTCTCCATAAAGTCTTCATTTGAAAAACTTCCATAACAGTTTTACTGCTCCTATTGGCATATGGGAAATACACACATATCTTATGCAATTACATGAAACCAAATATAAATCTATTTCAGTGTGATGTCCCAGGAAAATCTTTTGTGAAGCTCAAGAACTTAGGTCATTAACTGATCATTGCAGAGCCAATTCCATCATGGATCACTAAAGATTCCATGATGCTTTTCCAGGCACATAGATAAAAAGAGATTTGCAAAAGGGTGGAGGGATGTTGACATTTCCCTTTCAAGTTTAAATATTTCCTTATTTTTACTCCCATTTATGACTCAAAGTTTCATTTCTTTTTAAACTACAATGCTTAGGAGCTTCTGAAAAGGGGGGGGCAGTAGAAATAACCGAAATAGAAATCTGTTGAGTAAGATAAGATTGTTGAGAAAACTTTCACTTTGAACAAATGAGCATCTTAGGGACACCAGCCAGACTACTGCCAGCAGTTTCTACCCTCCCTCTTTACATTCAAAATCATGGAGAAAACAGTCTTAGATTTCTATTCACTCATGGCTAGAATGTCCCTTGGGAGCTCATCATTACCATCAGGAAAGAATCTACTTCCAGGTCAACTGTGCAATTGTCTTGAACTGTGTCTATTGAAATGAGCTGAGAGATACATAATAGCAATCAGTTTACTTACTATAAAGTTCTGGAATTTACCGAAATTTTTCTTTAAAAATGAATGGAAAAAATGAAAGAAGACAAAACCAGAAAGGGAGACAAATCTTAAGAGACTTTCAATCTCAAGAAACAAACTGAGGGTTGCTGGAGTGGAGGGGGTTGGGAGGAATGAGGTGTCTGGATGACAGACAGTGGGAAGGATATGTACTACGGTGAGTGCTGTGAACTGTGGAAGACTGATGAATCACAGACCTGTGCCTCTGAAACAAATAATACATTATATGTTAATAAAAATAAAACAAAATAAGGATAGGGTGGCTGGGTTATGGACAATGGACAGGGTATGTGCTATGGTGAGTGCTGTGAGATCTGTAAGCCTGTTGAATCACAGACGTGTACCCCTGGGACAAATAATTCTTTATATGTTAATAAAAATTAATTAGTTAATTAATCAATTTATTAATTTAAAATGAATGAAAATTGCCTTACCTTTACAATTATATCAATACCATACCCACTCATGTGCATTTCTTTGCTGAAAAAGAAAGTTGGAAGTTTGCAATGTGCACAGTGCCCTAGACACTGTATATGCTCCAATCTATTTTACACATGTGATATCCCTGATCTACCCTTACAGTTTCATTCTAGGTAGTTGTGATTCTAAACAACTGACTTCCTTTGTGAATTGGTAAGTTCACATTGAATATAATATCTATGTGATTTTTAAAAATAGATTTTGTGGAAAAAATTCATTGTGATTCACTGGGTGAGCTGATCCTTTGAGCTTGGAGGAGTTGGATATAAAACATATGCACTCCTATGGAGGCTAGTCTGGATTGAAAAGGTACCAAGGATCTGGGGTACACAGAGAAATCCTTGGGTGACAGCATTTTCCAGGCATGTTCCATGAAAACAAATGATTGTGTAAGTTGCAGGTTGTAAGGGCGTCTGGGTACATCCATTTGGGAACTGCTAGACTAGACTAAGTTAAATGAGCTCCTTTAACACACAATGATGAGGATCTTTAGAATACAAAGTTATATTACGAATCTACAAACAGACTGTAATATGCAGTATTTCTCAAACCTACTTGGATTTAAGCCCTTTCTCAAAAATATATTTATCAAAACTAGTGTTCTGCAGAAAATAATTTAAGACATGCTATAAAAAGATTGTGGGGAAGTGGGGAATCTAAGGAAAGAACAATACTAGCTACTATTTGTACTGTGCCACACAGTTCATAAAGTGCTTCCTCATTATTATCTCTTTCCATCCTTGGGCCAAACAATTTTATAGGGAAAAATAGCTCAAGGATCTTAAGTGCCTTTCTGAAATATATACAGAGATAAAAATGAAGAGTTCTGACTTGGCTCTAGGTCTTCTGATTTTTGTTCAAATATCCTTTTCACTATACTATATGTTCATGAAAACATCATATCTTTTGTTTCTATTTTTACCAAGAGATAACCCTAAATCATATTTCTCAGTGGTGGGATAACTAGGACTTTCTGTACTCAACACAAGTTCCATGAGTTATATGTCCCCAGCTTTCATCTCATTCCTCCCCACATAAATCTTCCCTTTTTATTCCTCCATCTTTGCCAGATGTTTCAGCATCTTAGCAGAAATAAATGATGTACTCAGAGGGGTAATGAAAAACATGAAAGAACTCTAATATGGAAAATTTTTACAAATATCAAAAGAGGAATATGGGAAACCAAAGGAGGATAGTTAGTCTCCCAAGGCCAGCAATGCTAGGAGCTTTCTCCACAATGCCTGAAAAAGATGGAAATGGACCACTGGGGAAAGTAGCTGCCTAGAGAGGGCTTCCCAGCACAAGGAAGCTGCCAAGTTGTGCTGAAACATAAAAAGAAAAGAGGAAACAAATACCCTGATTTCATTCTCTTCCCACTATTTCATCTCCTGATAGCCCCTGAAATTAGCCAAAATCAACAAGAAGCCCAAGGGAAAGAAATCTTATTGATGAAATCTATAAAAGTCAGCCTCCCAGATGTGCCCCCACAAAGCAAGTCTATGAAGGAGGATGTAACCTCCTGAAAGAACATTAGGGAGACATCCAGCACACGAGGTAATCAGGTTGTCAAATTCTACTAATGATGTGAAAAAAGCTGGGTCTGAAAGATTTAAATGCAATCACTAAGTTAAGTGGGGGAGAAAATTCTTAGGAAAAACTTGGGAACCATATTGTTCACTGATTCTAGAGATGACAATTCTCTGAGTTAAGTTGATTAGACAGCCTCATTCTCATAAAGAAGGGCATCTCAGAATTGGCTTTCCATTGAACTATGAGTAGAGCTAGCAGCCAGCCATGAGGATTATGTCATGCTCACCTCATTTCCATTACCTACTAGATGGATTTATTCCGCCTACAAAAGTGCCATTGTTGTTCACCTGAGCCACAGGCTTCTTCTTTCTTCTAAAGTCTAGTTACACCTTAGGTGAGATTTACATTATTCTGGAATCAGTGCAGATTGAGTCCATTTGCTGCCATTTTCTCCAGATTCTATATTTACGGTCAGGAAGTACCTAAATAATTCTAGGTTTCTGTAATTTCTATTCCAGCAAAGAGGTTTTGATAACTAGGTTCCTGTCACTGCTCATGTCCAAATACAGAAGAGAGAAAGGGTAATCCAGTGATATGATCGAATACGACTTCTTACATATTTGAACTTATTTTGCCAGTCTTCCAGAGTTCATATTTTGTGAGTCTTGGAATTAAAGAAAAAACCGAATGCTAATACCTAAAGGTTATTAGCAGCATATGGAGATCTATAAAATTAGTTTAGTTAATCAAAGAATATTCTCTTAAGATTTCCAGGAGTCTAACAACAAGAACAAATAACTTCTGAAATTGATTGGTTGGTTTCTTTAAGTCAGGTGACCCATAAATGTCATTAAGAGAATTGCTTGCCTCAAGCAACATTTCTGACCATGGTTTCATGCTGACTAAATTATTCTTTAGAACCCTGATAGAGGGTGCCTGGGTGGCTCAGTGGGTTAAGCTGCTGTCTTTGGCTCAGGTCATGATCTCAGGATCCTAGGATCGAGTCCCGCATCGGGCTCTCTGCTCAGCAGGGAGCCTGCTTCCCTTCCTCTCTCTCTCTGCGTGCCTCTCTGCCTACTTGTGATCTCTCTCTGTCAAACAAATAAAAAAAAATTAAAGAACCCTGATAGAGTATGGTCCTATTTTTCTAGTTTCACCTAATCTGGTCTCCAGCCTGGGACAGTCTCTACATCTGGGATAGGCTGAACCTTCACCAACACTTCACACAGAAAATGATCTTTATTTGTTTTCCCCAACAAATGAGTCAAAGAATACCAAGTCTTTATGCATGAAGTTCTCTTCTTTTTGCTACAGTCTCAAAAAAGTACAATTTATTAAATACCCCTACCAGGCCTCTGAAACTCCCCAAAAGAAAATTGTCCATTGCTTGCACTCCTGACTATTCTGAAGGCAAAGGATGAAACCTTCTTCAGGCCAGAGCCAGGGATATTCAGGTTACTGATTTTACAACCTTGGTTGCCTGGTTTCCCATAGCAACCACCAGTTCTTCCAAGGTTACAGTAGATAACAAATTAGAAGCAGCAAAGTAGGGGGTTGTTAGAAGCAGGTTCACTGAAAAGTGACAGGTGTCAGAAAGAGAGGAGACAGAAGATACACTAACTGAAAATGCCCAGCAGCCTACGGCCCGTAAGTGTTGGCCACATAGCCCTCAGTACCACAATCATCCCTGAGGGCATCACTATATTTGAGCCATACCAATGGCCCTGAATCATCAAGAAAAGATTAACTTATGTCAAGAAAATTCTGTTAAGTAAGGAAAATAAGTTTTCAATACATTTTAGAAATATTTCCATCAAAAATGATTATATATGTGCACATATATATGATATGTTTAAATGACTAACCTTAGTTACCTGAAAATTCACATACAGAAAACATTTAGTAATTGAAAGTGCTGAATATAAAAGTCTTTGATCTCTGTAAGATTACTTCTTCTTAGGAACCAAAGGTGGATCTGGAGAGTTCCCTTGATTACTTATTGGCCTGGCTGATATTAATTCTTTTTGTTCTAAAATGGAGTGTGAGTGTGACCATGTCTTCCTAAATCATGTGAGTGGACATGAACAAGAAGAGTTGGTATATAGAAGGAGGAGTGGACCAAAAAGAAGGTATATCTATTTTCTAAAGAGTGGAAATTTAAGAATTAAATGATGGAAAGAGAACAGTTATAAAACAACTGATCCAATAATAATCGCTTCCTCTGTTTTTCCATTCTTTCTGCCTCCTTTGTTCACTTGAATGCCTGCTTTCCTTTCCAAAATTACTACCGTTTCCAGAGATAATTGTGCCGCTTAAAAAGAATGTCACCCTTCTCCTTATCAGTCTGTGTGAGGATAAGGGAACCCATCTCTCTCTCTCTCCAACACCACCTCTCTTGCCTTACTTTCCTAATCTGTTTGACTGAAAATTAGAGCCAACAGGACAGAAGCTGAGGTAACTGTCCTCATAAATTAGGCTCTTGGACCTTCAAACTCTGCAGTAGCTTGAGTAAACAAGAGTGGGGTGGGAGGGGTATTGGGGGACTAAGTCCAGTGGCAAATCTATGCCTCTATCTTAGGGTAGGGACTGCATCTTGTTAGCTGTGATTTTAACTCTTAACTCGGTATTAACTTAATTCCTTTAGGAAATTGGAAGTAAATCTAATTGGTGAGACAACAGTAGTTCTTTTAAATATAACAATCCATGCTTCCAAACAACATTGTATCAGAGATGCTATTCAGTACAGAATAAAAAGAAACATAGAATGACTGTGATGGAATAAACAGAACTATCTTTTTTTTTTCTTCAAATGATATGACAATCTAAAAAGAAAACCAAAAATAATCTACAAGTAAATTTATTAAAGTTAATAAAAAGTGTACTAGTGTTGGCTAATAGAAGATCAATGGTCAAAAGTCAAATTAGAATATGTATGTGACTTGGTGGGGGGAATGGAGCTCATTTCTAAAGAGAACATGAAATACAAGTTTCCTAGGGAAAATGATTTTCAAAAGATGTAAAAGAGTTTGTGGAAATTATAACACTGTAAAACTGAAAGACATTAAAGAAGGCCTAAATAAATGGAGAGAAGTATACTGCTCACAATAGAAGATTTAGTTATATTATTTTTCCTTAAAATATAAAGCTACTTTTACAAAACCCTAACAGAAATATTTTCATGGAATTGGGCAAGCTTATTATAAAATTAATATAGATGGATAAAGAACCAAGAGTTGCTTAGGAATATCTGAAATATGAGAACAAGGCAAAAGACTTTCCCCAACAGTGGATTACCCAGGGTGAGCTTAAAACTACTGGAATTAACACAGTGTGGCATTAACAGAAGTTTAGACAAATGGACCAACAAAAGAGAATGGAGAAGGAGCCATGTGTAAATGGAAGTCTGATATGTGAGTTGATATTGAGAATGACAAAATGACAGTCTATTTAGTACTCATGAATTGTATCATCCCATGAAGGGAAACATACCTCCCTTCCTCACACCACATAGAAATTTTACTTCCAGGTGGATTAAAACTTCACATGTGAAAATAAAAGATATGATGTAATGAGGGAGAAGCGCATACATACTTTAAAAGAAATGATTCATTTATTAAACTGTGCAGTGAGTACAAAAATGTATATTTCTGTATTTCCCTTAAATAGTACACATATGTGTATGTGTATATCATATATACATGTGGAGGCAGGCATATATATATACACACAGGTATCTATAATTTTTATGCATGATGTAATTCATAATGAAGTGTAAAAGTATGTATACATAGAAGTATTAAACTTCACATATTTAAATCCCTGATCATTTTCTATCCTGAAGACTCTCTTATAGAAGTGATACTTCTCTGTTGTTTTGTAATACATTATTTCAGCAACTCTGTTTTCCTGGGAAATATTACATACAAGTGCTACAGAGTTTCAATATTATTCTAGAGTTTCCATAAGTGAAGCTTAAGCTTATTTTCTGAGTCCATTCATTCACCCATTAATTCTTTCGTATTGAAAGAGTGTGGTGGGGCACCTGGGTGGCTCAGTGGGTTAAGCTGCCGCCTTCGGCTCAGGTCATGATCTCGGGGTCCTGGGATCGAGTCCCGCATCGGGCTCTCTGCTCAGCGGGGAGCCTGCTTCCCTCTCTCTCTCTCTGCCTATTGTGATCTTTCTCTGTCAAATAAATAAATAAAATCTTTAAAAAAAAAAGAAAAGAAACAGTGTGGTAAGTTCATATCAAGCAGCATGAGTTAATGATTTCTGTCCACTCAAGGCTTAAAGACTAACCCCCATGCTGGACAGTTTCTAATGGATCTCTATATGTCCACTCCTTCTTGTCACACATTGTGCCCTGGAACGCTAACTCTTACAAACTTACTGACCTAAGTTCCCTTACTCTCCAGCTTCTGGCTGGATTTGGCCAATGGGAGGCATTGGGAGAAGATAGGGGTGATTACTGGTGAGAATATCTATTACACCTCCTGTTCCCTATCTGCCTTGCCAAGGTTTCAGTAGCAACTATTTTCCTGTTGGCCTGCAACACTTGTTAGATGGCTCTTTGTAGCTCCAGCTCTCCCTGGGTTTTGACATCACTGGTTCCCACGTTTGCCCTTTCAGGAGGAAGAACACGCTTCTAACCCTCTTCTTCCTGAAGATTGGAAAGCTTCCCTTTTGGATCCTCTTATTTCTTCTCTCTTCAGTTAAACCTTGTGAGTGTGTCACCTACTACAACTTGTAATAAGTATTAGAAATAAAAGTGGGAAGATGTGTGTCTGGTGCATCTTGAGTACTTCTTCTAATTATATTGAGCACACCTATCTCCCATACCCTCAGTACATCTTATGCCACAGAAAATGCCACAGCAGAGAGATTCCATGTGGGTCCATGTGGTTCTAACTTCCGAAGTCTCCAGACACATGCTTGGGTCTCTGGCTCTTGCCATTTCCAAGGATCAGTGAAATTCTATAGTGCACATTTTGGGTCCTGGTTTTATGAACTTCTGTCTAGGGGTGCTATAGTATAGCATAATCTAGAAATTCCAAGGACCAACTGCCCTCTGAAGTAGACACTGACCAATGGGAGAGAGAAGAGGGAAGAAAAGAGGGCAGTAACACCCATCTTCTTTTACCCTTTGATGCATGGTTTTTATGTCCAGCCAGTACAAATATGTTGATGGTGGCTCCTGAAGCAGTGAAGAAGCTGGCTGGAGGACACATATCCTGTGTCTGCTCCCATCTTTCTTTGATTCATTTTCCTTTATTCTTAAATCCATGGCCTTGGTCTGGCACTTCCCAAATACAGCATTAACACTTGGTTTAGACTTGGTTTTCAAAGAACCAGAAAATAGATTAATGAGAACCAAGTAGACATCCTTAGATACCGTGGTTTAGGCAGATTCCTTTGAGGAACTTGAATTTAAACTGAGACCTTGAAGGATGGGAATCAAGCCATAAAAACAATATTTTTGTCAAAGAGAAGAGCAATTAAAGTCATTTGACAAGTTTAAGCAGAAAAGAGTCAACCACTGATTTGCAATTTTAAACCTCACTCTAGCTACCATGTAGAAATAGCCAGTAATGGCACATCTGCTGGACTGAATTTGGTTGAGAATACAAAGCCTATGGTAAACTTGAACTACAGCAGTGGCAGAGATCATGGGGAGAAGTGGAGAGATACAAAACACATTCTGGAGGGGAAAAAAAAATGAGAGAGCCAGATTATAAACTGGATATGGAGGCTGAAAGAAATAATAGTGTAGAGTCTGACACCTAGGCTTTTGAATTAGTAAATCTATCAATGATGATGGGCTACTTACTGAAAGAGGGGCATTTTGGTGAAGTCCAGGTAGGGGAAGTAAAGGTTTCCATTGTTTGACATGTTGAACTTGAGGTGCACTTAAGATATCAAGCAAAAGTTAGAAGCACAGAGGTGCAGAGCAACATCATGGTAGGTGGCATCATAAAGCTGGCATTTACAATCATGGGGAAGAATATATCACCTAGAAAGAACTGATAGAAAAGAAATGAAGACCCAAGCCAGGTCTTGAACAGGACGAGACAGAAATAAAAGGGTACAAAATAGCTATCAGGAGGGCAGGGAGAATGGGAGCTGTCAGGATGATTGAGAAGAGAGGGTTTAGAGAGGGGATGGTCGATGGAGGTGGGTGCTACTGCAGGACTGAGTCAGATGGGGACATCGAGTCAGCTATCTGATCTGACACCATGGAGATCACTGCTGCCTGAAAGCGGAGGGAAAACATGGGAAACCAGAGCAGAGGGCGACAAGAGAAAAAGCAAAGTGAAATACCACTTCACATGCAAGAGATTGGGGAAAATTAAACAAACATAAAATGCCAAGCACTACTGAAGATCTAAGGAAAGAGGAATGCTCACAGAATTTAGGTGACTTTGGAAATCAGATGAATGTTTTTAGAATCAATTTACATATATATATAATATATAGTTTTTAAAGATGATGCTCATGTTTGTGACCCAGCTATCTGATTTCTTAGAATTAGGCCCATAGAAAATAATTTATAGGAACATGGTGATGTTTTCAGTGGTGGAGGTGGCTTCACTGAAGCCCTTGTGATTAAAAAAAAAAATTGGGGGGAGATAATCTAACTGTCCATTCTTCAGAAATGAATCAAATGAATTTATTCAAACAATGCTATAACATGTACCATAAGTAAAATATAGGACATTGATTTACTTTGGCATGCATAAATTTCAAGACAAATAATTGCAAAGTGCATACCATTTGTCTAAATTTTTAACATGGTACAATATTCAAAAATTTGTGGGTAATTTTATGTATATAGAATGATTAAATTAAAAAATGTCTGTGGAGGGGCGCCTGGGTGGCTTAGTGGAGTAAGCTGCTGCCTTCAGCCTTCAGCTTGGCTCATGATCTCAGGGTCCTGGGATCAAGCCCCACGTTGGGCTTTCTGCTCAGTGGGGAGCCTGCTTCCTCCTCTCTCTCTGCCTGCCTCACTGCCTGCTTGTTATCTCTCTCTGTCAAATAAATAAATAAAATCTTAAAAAAATAAAAATAAAAATGTCCGTGGAGTGCATACACATCAACTTCAAGAAAACATTTACCTCCAGAGTGAAGAAATAGGAACACAAAACTTTAGCAAATTCTGTACTACTTTAGTTCTTGAATATGGCAAAATATTCATCTTTATTTATATCTTGGTAGTGGTTACTTGAAAGCTTATTATATTATTTTCTACAGTTCTCTCTATATATGTTTGAAATATTTCATAATTTATTTAAAAATAAATAATAGTTGAGGAAATGAGCTTAGAGCATTTTATTAGACAATTTTCACCCTGGCTGGTTTCATCCTGATTTCTTTTTTATTTTATTTATTTATTTATTTTTAATGTATATATTTTGAAGATTTTTATTTATTTATTTATTTGACAGAGATCACAAGTAGGCAGAGAGGCAGGCAGAGAGCGTGAGGGGTGTGGGAAGCAGGCTCCCTGCGGGGCTCAATCCCAGGACCCTGAGATCATGACCTGAGCTGAAGGCAGGGCCTTAATCCACTGAGCCACCCTAGAGCCCTTTTCATCCAGATTTCTAATTGAATTATCATTTATATAAGGCCAACATCTTTGTTTCCATTTCTAACCCCTCCTATGAGTGGTAGACCCATATGTACATGCAATTGTTTACTCTTCATCTACAAAACCCGTTCCTCGATCAGGATCTTACTTCGCTAACCAATCGCACCAAGCACCCAGGTTCTGTGGCCTGAGATGCAGGTTCTATTCAAAATTCCTCTGTTCCTCTTATCGCCCTCATTTACACCATCAACAAGTTATTTTGATTTTAGCTTAAAATATATAATCTCACATCTGACCATTTCCTACTACTTCCACCACCGCCGTCATAGTCCAAACCACCATTTTATCTTCCTTATTCTGTTACAACAGATACAAATGGGTATTCCTTCTCTTACTTTCTATGGTTCAACACTGACTTGGGTATCTTTTAAGATCTGAATCACATCATACAACTTTCCAGTTCAAACTCATTCTTGAAACGGGATACAGATTCCTCTATATGACTTTCATGAAGCCAAGGTCATTTTTATACATCATGTAATCTAAAATAAAGGTTTGCAAAAAGAGAGGAAAGCAAACCATATGAGACTCTTAACTATGGAGAACACACTGAGGGTTGATAGAGTGAGGTGGGTGGGGGAATGGGCTAGATGGATGATGGGTATTAAGGAAGGCACTTGTAAGGAGCACTGGGTGTTGTATGTAAGTGATGAGTCACTAAATTCTACTCCTGAAACTAATATTATCCTGTATATTAACTGACTAGAATTTAAATAAAAACCTGAAATAAAAAATAAAACAAAAGTCTGTTGGATGAATAAATGAATGGGGAAAAGGATCATGAAGAAGTGACACACTTGAATTGGTGAAAGCTGATGGGTACAAGCAGGGGAACTAGCTGTCAACAAAGGTAGGAAATTATTATAATGAGAGAGGAAGGAGGAGAGGATTGAGGCTTTGATGCAAGGAAGTTAAAGCACTCCTTGTTTTCATTGCCTCAATGAAATATTACACAAGGTCAAGTCTGACAGAATGTGTAGAATGTGAGAGAAGTATGAGGAAAGAACAGAAAGTTACCTTTTAGAGAGTAGGAAATTAAACTACTTATGAAAGTAAGACTTCCAGGACATGTGTAGCGCCCATTACAGTTTTGTGATTATGAATGCACAGTTCATCTCACCAGCCCCATCAGATCATTTTCAGTGGCTAAACTTGGCTGCCTGAGTGCAGGAACAGAAAAAAATGGAGAGAGCTGGTGGTGACAGTGGGATTTTTGGCCCTGGAGTGGGATAAGCAGAGAGAGGAGGAACAGAGGAGAGGAGATGGAGAGCAGAGGCACACCATCCTTGCATATAATGATTATATCTAATGACGGATCCTGGAATTGAAGGCGGGCAAGGACAGAAGTGAAGACAGGGGGAAGGGGAGAGAGAGCGAGAAATCAGTAGTGCCCACAGATTGAAGATTTGGATGGGAGGTGAGTGCAGCAGAGTAAGCATTGGGGTAACTGAGCTGAAAAGAGGTGAAAAGCTCACAAAAGAATGCTTGAGAGAGATATTTCAGGGGTGAAACACCCAAAACCAGGAGACTTGATAACGGGAAAAGAATGTAGAAAAGGTTATTGAGAAAGGAAGGATCAAGTTACTAAATCATATTAAAAAACAATTATACATGTTGTGTGCTTGAAAAAAAAAGGGGGGGGGACAAAAGACAAAAAACAAACAAACAAAAACAAAAGCTCTTCAGAAACCTAGAGCACAGTAAGAGAAAGTAACCAGGAAGGTGTTGATGCCATTAGTATTTAGTATTTAGGATGTGTTGTGTTTTGTTGTGTTGTGCTGTGTTTTCAGGGAGAAACAGAGATGAAGGACATCTGAAAATGCCATTAGAAACACAGATGACAACTCACCTTACTTCTTGTAAGGAAGAAATGGAATCTAGTAGATAAATATTCTCTTTTTGAGAAGTGCCCCCTGCTCCCATAAAAAAAAAAAAAAAATGTCCTCTGCTTCCGTTAAGATATTCAAAATGCCTGAGTCTTTGGTATCCTCTACTGTGTGACTTCGGGAAAGTCACTTAGCATGCATTGTTTCGAATTTTCAGCCTGTATTGTAAGCTGCACTAACTAGATCTTTAAGCATTTACCTAGGATTAGGATTCTATTTCTTTATATTCATCATTTTGACCACATTGCCTTCTCTTTTTTACCAGTTTTCAATTATTTTGGAATTATACCTGCTATTTGCTAAAAATGAACTTTAAATAACCAAGATACATGAGGTTTTCTTCTGCTTCCCAAAAGACAAAATTGCTGGAAATACAGTAATCTATATAGATAACACTTGGTTAGTCACACAAATGGAGCTTAGCCACATTCATGATAATTTGAACATCAGATAATAAAAAAGCCATTTATATTTGGATTTGAACCACACCATGATGTTATTTTGTGAGTGTACTTTCTTAATTACGTTGTAAACTAAACAAACTTTGCATTCTCCAGGTGATTATCAGATAGGAGGCCTGGGGATGAAGAGTTTTGGAGTTACGCTAATAGAAGGAGAAAGACCAAGCAAAGAATTCCAAAATAATCAACAAATAAATCCATTTAATAATGGATAAATAACTCCTTGACCATCCCCACATTTAAATGACCTAGAGTATAAATGTCCTAGCACAGTGCCTGGCACAAAACAACTCAATAAATATTGATTCCTTCTTTCTTCCTTTGACCGTTACAGAAGTTCCTTTTTCTCTTTTCTTTTTTTAACTTATATGAAGGTCATTTCTTATCTTCTCTATTGATTTCAATCCTTGGAGAATAAAGAGATCACAAATACAAAAGAAAAGGTGTTGAAGCCTTGTTCTATGGCCCAGCCTAATGTGACAATAAGAATGTTTCCCCTTCCTATAAGGGTATTGTTAGGAAATGTATGCACTCAAACTAGCATCAAAAAAACCTATTTATTTAGCAGATATGGGGTAGACTGTCCCTTTAGTTACTCAAATAGGACACATGGCACCATGACAATGATTATTATAAGCAACCAGTCATAAGATGGACAGTTTGAACACAATACAATATCCCTTAACAAATGGGATTTTAACACTCTCCAGGTATTCCCCTGCTGTGTGACATCTTCTGTGCGAAATCTCTTTGTTCAGCTCAGATGAGTCGTTTGTCAAATTCCTTCTCATTATTAAAAATGTATTCAATAGCATTTAATGAGTACATATGGGCTCAGAAATGATCACAAATCAAAATTTCAAAAATCATATTTTATCTGCACTAAGACTATGAATATGTAATAGGCCCTTAATGTGGATGATTCTTAATGCTCAAACAGGATCTGATCCTTATAATATTCACTGAGTTTCTACAGCTTTCAGTTTCCAGGTGAGGAAATTACAAAAACCCAAAGAGATGACGTTGGGGTTTGGGAAAGAAACCATAACAGGAACGGGGCTGCCAACCTCTAATTAAAGTCTCAATCCAAGTATTCTTCCATTTGATGACTTTGTGATTAACATTTGCCCACTCATTTTTTTCTTTAGAAACCAGTTTATGGAGTGCTTTGCAAATAAAATGTGTTAGGTAAGTAGTGTTAGTATTAATAGTAATTGTTTTAATAAGTGTAATTAAAAACAGACTCCCTGGAACCTTATTTTCTTTGGGTTTTATTTGTTTGTGTTTTAAAGATTTTATTTATTTAGGGGCTCCTGGGTGGTTCAGTCATTCAGTGTCTGCCTTAGGCTCAGGTAAGGATCCCATGGTCCTCGGATTGAGCCCCATTGTCTCCCTGGTTGGCCAGAAACCTGCTTCTCCCTCTTTCACTCTCCCTTCTTTTTCCCCCTCTGTCGCTGTTTCTCTCTGTTCCAAATAAATAAATAAAGTCTTTTAAAAAATGGGGGGGACATTAAAAAAAGATTTTATTTATTTAATAGAGAAAGAGAGAGAGAGCACAAGACGGTGGAGTGGCAGAGGGAGACAGAGAAACAGGGAGACTGATGTGATTTTAGGCCAAGAACACTCACCTGGGCCTGGCCCACAGAAACCTGCTCCCACAACCTTCCATTATCTTTTGCCATCTGAGGTGGGTGAATGTGGACATTTCAGAAGTCGTGGAAGGTGACAGAGCCCAGAGGCGGAGAGCAACCTGGACCCTCCAATGAAAGTCACTTGCTTTGAAATTTACATAAGCAAGATGAACTTCTCCTTGACTTAGTATGGACAGGTGTGGGGGTGTGTGTCATAGTTTAATTCTCAGATCAGCTGTGCTTATGAATATATACATATATTCATGATAAGCGCAATATATACATGTATATATTCTTATAATATTGGGTAAGAGAAGCAGAAACACAGTCTTAACAAAACCTCACCTCCCCCACAATTAGGAGGGATCTCACAAGACCACAGCTACTTCTTGAAGAGTGAAGGGTCTGTGTTCCACATCAGGCACCTCAATCTTTGGAACATGCATTGGAGAGACAAGGCCCCAAGATGTCTGGCTTTGAAAATCAATGAGACTTATGTCCAGGACTCAAAGGTCTGCTGGAATGGAGATATTTCTTTTAAAGGGCTCTAGTACCTTTTCCTTTAAGGATCCATCATCCCAGGGACCAGTATAACAAAGGTAGTTTGAATGTGCCTAGATTGTACATGAAGAAGATTAATGTGCTAATCTTCAAGTGTCTTCCAGAGAGGAAGGGACCAGCTGGGACTCCCTCCAGGAAGGAAGGCACTGGCAGCTGCCATTTTGTGCTCTCTGTCTACTTTGATGACTCTAATGGGTGTGCCCCGATCTGTGCCCTCCTGCTGCCCCACTAAAGCAGGTGAGCATGTCCCAACTCTGCACACCCCCAGTGCTTCTCTAAAGACAGCAGATGTACACCATACACACGGGAGGTGATCCTTGATCCCCTGGTTCTGGTGGCCAGGGTTCTATCTTCCCAGGTCCCATAAGACTAACAATCAGAGACAGTTCTTGGTAAAATACAGAGTTTTAGAATGTATTTAATTTTCTAATTTTAATTTTTTTTTTTTTTTTTTTTTTTTTTAGAGAGAGAGGGCAAGAGAGAGAGAACCCCAAGCAGCCTCCACATTCAAGACATAACCCCATACAGGGCTTGATCTCACAACCCTGAGACCAAGACCTGAGCCAAAATCAAGAGTGAGATGCCTAATGGGACTGAGCTACCCAGGTGCCCCAGAACGTGTTTAAACCTAAGTTGTTATCAACTTAATACAAACTGGATGATCTATGTAAACCTCATGGTAATCACAAAGCAAAAACCTATAGATTAAAAAAAAAAAAAGATAATAAGAAAGGAATCAAAGCTTAATACCAAGGGAAATAGAACAAACAATCCTAAAGTTGTATGAAACCACAAAAGACCCCAAATAGCCAAATTGATCCTGAGATGGGAGAACAAATCTAGAGGTATCATAATGCCTGATTTCAAACTACATACAAAGCTACAGTAATCAAAACAATATGATTTCAGCATAAAAGCAGAAAAGACACAGATCAACAAAATAAAATAGAGAGCCCAGAAATAAATGCGTGTGAAGACAGTCAATTAATTTATACAAAAAGACAAGAATATACAATGAGGACAGGGCAGTCTCTTTAATAAATGGTATTAGGAAAACTGGACAGACAAATGGAAAAGAACTATCTTACACCATACACAAACATTCATTCAGAATGGATTAAAGAATCGAATGACCTGAAACCATAAAATTCTTAGAAGAAATCTTAGGTTCACGTAAGTTCTTTGACATCAATCTCATCCATAACTTTTTGGATCTGACTCCAAAAGCAAAGGCAATAAAAGGAAAAATAAACAAATGGGACTACATCAAAAAGGCTTCTGCACAGCAAAGGAAAATTCACCGTACTGGATGAAAGAAAGTATTTGCGAATCATGTAATCAATAACAGATTAATTTCCAAAATACATAAAGAACTCCTACAATTCAATAACAAAAAAAAAAAACAATTCAGTTTAAAAAAGAGAGACAATCGAAATAGGAATCCCTATAAAGGCATACAGACGATCAACAGGTACAGGAGAAGATACTCAACACTCTTAATGATCAAGGAAATGCAAATCAAAATCACAATGAGATATCATCTCACACCGGTCAGAATGGCAAGGATCAAAGGATAAGAAATAAGAAGTGTTGGTGAGAATATGGGGAGAAAAAAGAATCCTCAGGCCCTTTTGGTGGGAATGCAAATTGGTGCAAGTTTTCTGGAAAACAGTATGGCATTTCCTCAAAAGTTTAAAAATAGAGCTACCCTATGATCCAGCAACCACACTATTGGGTATTTACCTCTGAAGTACAAAAACAAAAACAAAGTCAAAGGGATGCATGCACCCCTACATTTATAGTAGCATTATTGACAATAGCCAAGATACAGAAACAGCCCAAATGTCCATTGATTGAGGAACTGATAAAGAAGGTGCTGTATAGATATACAATGGAATATTATTTAGCCCTAAAAAGAATGAAATTTGCCATTTGCAATAACATGGATAGAGCTAGAGAGTGTAATGCCAAGTGAAATAAGTCAGAGAAAGGCAAATACCCTATGATTTTACTCGTATGTGGAATTTAAGCAACAAAACAAATGAGCGAAGTAAAAATAAGAGACAGACAAACCGAGAAACACTCCTTTTCCCCCCAGTCTGTTTGTTTATTATTAACATATAATGTATTATTTGTTTCGGGATACAGGCCTGTGAATCATCAGGCTTACACAATTCACAGTGCTTACCATAGCACATACCCTCCCCAATGTCCACCACCTGAGCCACCTAATCCCCCTCACCCTCCTACAACTCTAGCAACTCTCAGTTTGTTTCCTGAGATTAAGAGTCTCTTATGGTTTGTCTCCCTCTCTGGGAGTAACAAGACTCTTAACTGGTGAGAAGAGTTGTTAACAGAGGGGAGGGATGGGATGGGGAATGGGTGAAACAGGTGATGGGGATTAAGGAGGGCATTGTGATGAGCATTGGGCGATGCATGGAGGTGTTGAATCACTATTTTGTACACCTGAAACTAATATAACATTATGTAGTAATTATACCGAAAAATTTTTTTAAAGTTCACTGTCAACAATTTGCCCTTGTCTTACAAAATAATTTTATAAATAGCTCTATATTATGGGTCATTAATAATTTAAATGACAAGTATAAAGTGATTGGAGCCCTAAAATTTAAATCACTATCAGTATTCTAGAATATTTTGATCCTGTCTCTATCCATATTAGTATCACCTACTCAGGAACTGGATGAAGGTGTCCAGGAGATAAAAACCACCAGTTATAGGACAAAGTACTGGGGACGGCATGCACAGCACCATGGTGATGGTTTGCCCTGCTGTGCAATATCTTGGAAAGTTGTTAAGAGAGTAGATCCTAAGAGTTCTTGTCACAAGAAAATATTCTCTCTCTCTCTCTTTTTTTTAAACTATCTGTATGAGACGATGTAAGTTATCTAAGCTTATCATGGTCATCCTTTCACAATATTTGTAAATCAAGTCATCATGCTATATATAATATATATACATAATATAATGCATTATACAGAGCTGCATGTCAATTATTTATAGCTCAATAAAACTGGAAAAGAAGATATTACATCATATAATGTATGGATGTAATACAGAATATAGAATGTAATAGATTGCATATTATATAATGTATATTATATGTGTAAGTATGCATATGTAATATATAACACGCAATATGTTATATATTATATGTTTATATATAAAATCATAAGCACAGATAGTATGAGGCCTAGCCTAGAATACACATACACACAGCTCATATGATAATATTACGTTACATAGACAATCATAAGAGTGGCTGATCTGAAAAATATGCTAGGATCAAACTTCTAGAAGGACAATCCAAGATCGGCGGGAATCAGCAGTCGAGCTGCCTTGATGTCGAGTACTGAGCACCTAACCAGTGCTCTTTCATTTCTCACTACAGACAGGATTGGTCCCAGATGTCACGATGACACTGGAACCTGCATATGGAGAGTAAGTGGCTTTAATACTGCAGAAAGGGGCATTGTGGGGACAAGGAGTATAGCAGACGCTGACAGCCTTCTTTCAGGTGACTTCTCTGTAGGCATTTGCAGGTGGCAGCTAAAGGCAGATTCAGTCCAAAGCTCTCAGCTGAGCTCCTTCCAGCCCCTGTCAAGCTCGGGCAGCGCTGCAGGCTACCTCCAGCCCTGCAGACTCTGTCCCTAAAACCCTGTTAATCCCAGGTCCACGCTGGCTTGTTCAGGCCATGCTCATGTCTGTGACTCTTCTGTGTTTAACAGCAGGTCAGCTAACTTCATAATCCTTCACTGGATTTTTCTTCCCAGCTCCCATCTTCAAGAAGATTAGAGCTCTGTAATATCTTTCTTCTTCCCTCTCTTTATTCCGGGGCTGCGTCTAAATGTGATTAGGTGTGTGCCGTGCCAGTGCATCTTGTGTCTGGAGTCACACGCTGCTAAAAGGTAGATCTGAGAGATGCTCTACGATTTTGCCTTTCCATTTCGCCTTTTTATTTCCCTCCGAGGCCAAGCGCGTCAGTTAAAACCAATTTTTTTCTTTCTCAGACAGACGCTGCAGCCATTACGTTGGGGGTTAAACGGTTTTCACTCTTCTAAAATGGTTAGGATGGCTGTGTTATTGGGTTACTTCAGCTCCCTGTGATCTACATCCTGTTGCCAACTAAGGCCACAGAGATTTGGGAAGCAGAGTGATGAAGGCTTGGGGGCGCTGGTTTTCTTAAAGTGGCATCATCATCAGTGATGAAAAACCTGTGAGTCCTGAGATCTCTCTGGATTCCTGAAGCTCAAGCTGCGATTAGGAGTGTAAGGTAGGCTTCTCTTTCCCACTGGAAGGGTAGCTTCTGTTCTTAATTTCCCATCCACAGGCACCGGAGACTGGAACTGCCTAGGGCCCTTCAGAATGTTCTAGTAAGATCAAGCCTAGTGATCTGAACCTGCTAAGGCATGAGGCTATTTCTCTCACCCATTAATGTATTAGGGAAGAAGATTCTGAGAATTTTTTTTTCTGTAGCTGACCCATCCTGAAATTCTGGACATTCTCCATATTGTCTAATTCTAACCTTTTACATTTATTCTTAGTTTTTATTCTTATTTTTAATGAAGTATGGTGGACACAAATTGTTATCTTAGTTTCAGGTATACAACACAGTGATTTGATAACTCTATACACTATGCCACGTCCCCACAAGTGTGTCTACCACTGTCACCATACGATACTCTCACAATCCCGACCTTTTTTTCTCCTTTCCTTTTCTCCTCTTAACAGTGGAACAGTATTATGGCAATCCCTCCATAACGATGTCCAATTCAAGTGTATTCTCTTCCTCCCTATCAAAAGAATAGGACTATAAAAGCACCATATACTTTATAACCAGAAAACCTCATGCTCATAATTTTATTATGTTTTTTTTTCCTTGTGGCACAAATATTGAAGCAAAATTAAGGGCAATTAAAACTTAGAGGTGTGAGTTACATGTTACTGGATTGTGCCTCTCTTTTAAGACAGAGAGAACAGAGTAGGTCTTCAGCCTAAATGTTGCTACAATATTGAGAAAGGAAGCAGAGGAGGAAGTACATAAGCAGCAACAAGGAGTAGCTAGTGGGCGAGGACAGTCACAGAGCATGGCAAAGATCCCAGAGCCACTTTGGTCTGTCATTTTCGTGGGGCATTTTCACTCAGCCCCTGCTCAACTCACTAGGGAGGGTGACCTCTGGTCCTGATATCACCAAGTGTATGATTGTGATTCTGCTTATTTCTTATCTGTATCACCTGCCAGCTCTTCATTTCCTTACTCATTTCCTAGTTTGGATTCTGAGACCCCTTTCTAATGCCACTTCCCTTCTTAATAAGCTTAAATGGTTCCTCATTGCCTATAAGATGAAATTGCATGTACAATTAGCTGCAGTACACTAAGCTAACAATAGCTAGCATTTATTGAGCCCCTTTTAAGTGCACAATGCTGAGTGTGTTATCTGGATGACACTTAAATATCACAACTGTCCTGCACGGTTGGTGTTATTAATCCCATTGCACAGATGAGGGATCTGAGGCTCCCAAAGGTAAGGGACTTACGTAGGATTGAAGGTCTTCCTAGTGGTGAAGCCAGGACTTAAACCCGGGTTCTGATTCCAAAGTCATTGCCCTCATAGTAGGATATGCCAAGTTGTGCTCATTCATCAATTCATTCATTTACGTAATTGACATTAATGGTACTTTTATCAACAAATTATTATGTGAAGACAAATGTAAGAGCAATTAAGTCTGTTAGAGAGGTTAAGGAGGGCCAGTATGTGAGGGATAAGTAGAATTGTTTCATGTAGTGGGAGTGTGGGTGTGAGCCGCCAGTAGCCTGGATTTTGGAAGACGTCTTGGCTAGCACAGCGAACTGCAGGGTAAACGAATAGATATTCAGTCTGCAAGGAAACACTCTGCCACAGCAAATAAGAAAAAGAAACCAAACCCTGTGAGAAATGTTCTTTTCTTTGATCTGGTCTAAACCTACCAACTTTTAGAAAGAAATTGTATGATTCACTATAATTTCCTTTGCAGAAAGGAATGTTGGTGTGGGGAGGATGGAACACATATTTTGTCTTAGAAATCTACAGCCTCCTAAAGAGGTATTTCTTCAGACGACAGTGAGGCTAGACTCTAGGGAAGGCCATACATTGGGGGAATTATCAAAGCTGTCACCCGAATCTTCCTTTCACTGGACTCTTCTAATAGGTGAAGCATACTAAACATTGGGGGCGGGCCCTGCATGAGAGGAGAAAGGATCCTGATGAGAATTATGTGGCCAAGAGTCTCTTTTTGTTATCTGGGAGCCCCTGGCATCCTATCAGGATAGGCAGCTTTCACGGGCATGGCCACTTCGCTTGAGGGGAGGAGGCTAACTCTGTCGTGCTCTTATGTCCATTGCCCCGAGCCACAATCTGCCTTTGAAGGTGTCCATTTCATATGATGGCGAGTCTAGAACTCACTACCACTTAGTGTGCCAATTTGCAGAGATAATGACTGACGTCTCATTCCAAAACAAACATGCATGAACGAAAAACAGCCAGCCAACTCCGAAAAAACCCATCTCCCAGCAGATCTCCCAAACCTCACACAAACAATTGACTCAAACACAAAACACACATGCATTATCTTGTCAAAGGCTTCTCTTCCTGTCTCAGTTTCTCAGGCTGGCAGCAATCTTTACTCCTTCCTTTTCCTACTTTTCCTCCTTCCTTTACTCTGTGCCTGTTACCATTCTCCTTGATATTCATGAGAAATAGGATTGTTCCCCACCTCCCCACCCCCCGCCGCCATGTCCAAATATGAAATTACCATGATTTCTCCTCTTGCTCTCCTGAGGCTTATTCTCCTAACACAAAAATCAAATCATATCCGATACCTGGGGGCAGTTTATCTGAGTGTGCAGGGTCACTGGCGACATCCCACTCCTTATTTCTGGTCCTAGTTCCCATTCCTCCTTTAGTATATCATTGGGGTTCTCTGGTAATTTTCAATTTGTCCCTTTACGGCATTATTTTTAAAACTCAGAAAGTACACAATGATTCCTTAACAGAGTCTCCTAATGGTGTATTCCACTTCAGAGAAATGGCTCAGGAAATAGACCCACCGTTCTATGTTCTCTCTCCGCTTGCTATGGAACTCTTGTTAATTTTATTGGATCGGGTGATTTTGAAAGCCTCAAGAACCCACCTATGACTGTGAGTACCCCTTTCTCCTTTTTCACCATGGCTTTACTGATCTGGAAAGTGGACTCTAGCTCTGTCAATCAAAGCTAGTTAAAGCTATACTAGAAAATGGCAGATAAGGGTGAACATTTGGCCATGTCTCTGGTTCTCATTTCAGTAGGGTCCACCACCACTGACTTCACAGTTCTGGCATGCTTAGTAGCTCCTTCAAAGATTTTCATTGTGCAGTTTCTTAATGCAACTGTAATGAGCACAGCTTGAAGAATTGCCTCTCTTAAGAGTGATCACAGAAGGTTCAGGAGCGGCTGGCATTGTCGGGTGTGGGTGTCTTGGCGTTTGAGTGAGTCGACGTGATTGTGTTCAGTGTCCTTCACTCGCTAACAGGTCAAAATGCAGATTTTCGTGAAGACCCTGACCGGCAAGACCATCACCCTGGAGGTGGAGCTCAGTGACACCGAGAATGTGAAGGCCAAGATCCAAGACAAAGAGGGCATCCCCCCCGACCAGCAGAGGCTTATCTTTGCTGGCAAGCAGCTGGAAGATGGCCGCACTCTTTCTGATTACAACATCCAGAAAGAGTCCACTCTGCACCTGGTCCTGCGCCTGAGGGGTGGCATGCAGATCTTCATGAAGACCCTGACTGGCAAGACCATCACTCTGGAGGTGGAGCCTAGTGACACCATTGAAAATGTGAAAGCCAAGATCCAAGATAAGGAGGGCATCCCCCCTGACCAGCAGAGGCTTATCTTTGCTGGCAAGCAGCTGGAAGATGGCCGCACTCTTTCTGATTACAACATCCAGAACGAATCCACTCTGCATCTGGTCCTTTGGCTGAGAGGTGGCATGCAGATCTTCGTGAAGACCCTGACTGGCAAGACCATCACTCTGGAGGTGGAGCCCAGTGACACCATTGAAAATGTAAAGGCCAAGATCCAAGACAAAGAAGGCATCCCCCCTGACCAGCAGAGGCTTATCTTTGCTGGCAAGCAGCTGGAAGATGGCCGCACTCTTTCTGATTACAACATCCAGAAAGAGTCAACTCTCCACCTGGTTCTCTGTCTGAGGGGTGGCTGTTAATTCTTCAGTTTTGAATTCATAGTGCCCAATGATGGCATTGCTCTGCACTATAGCCATTTTGCCCCAATTTAAGTTTAGAAATTACCAGTTTCAGTAATAACTGAGTCACTGGTTTTCTCAATAGCTGTTCAAAATGTTAATAAAAGTTTCGTTGCATGGTAAAAAAAAAAAAAAAAAAAAAAAAAGAGTGATCACAGAAGACAAAACAGTTTGTTCCCAGTTCTCATGTTTTCATAGACTCTCTAGGTGACCTCAGACAGGTCCTACGTCCTTTCTGGCCTCTGCACCCTCGGCTGGAAAGAATGATTGTGGGCTCGATGCCCTTTGGAGTCCTCCAAGCTCGAATCTTATGACAGCAGAATCTGGTGGGGTAATGATCACTATCGCCAGTCTCTTGAGTGAGTCTTGTATCCTCCTGTGAAAAAGCAAACTGCTTTTTGAGAACCTGCTTACCCTGAGGATCATAAAATCCACAGGCTGGAATCACAGAGCCAACCGGTGTGAGGCCGATAGCGGAAGAAATTCACAACTTCCAAGGAAAGCAAGTGGTCCGCCCACACTGGTCTGCAGTCACCCGTCCACACCCAGAGACACCATAACCATCCTCTCCCTGCACAGCCTGATGGCTCACCTTCCTCCTCACCATCTGTTTATAGAGCAGTGAAGACTTGGAAATTACAGTAGCATTTTATTTGGCCTTAGGATCCCCCTGCAACAGAGATGAATAATTTGCTCGCCCCCCCCCACTCTGTGAAACTTTCCATCATTGATCAATTTCTCTTCTGCTCTCGCACTTCATCCTTTTCCTATTCTTCATGTCTCAGGTAAGACACTTTGGTCAGGCGGCACTTTCCACAGGCCCCTTTTGTAGCTCTTCACATCCGCGCCGTGTGCCCTGGCCCAGATATGTTACTAAAGGGACCTCGAGATAGGAGGGCATGTGGCCTCAGGTTCCTTGTTCCTGCTAAATTTAACCTCACACTCACTATCTCGAACAAACCATTTCCCTCCTCTGTTTGTTGCCTGCATTTTACCTCATATGAAGTAAAGATAATAACACCTTCTGGAGCCCACCGGGGTGTTATGAGGATTAATTAAAGTTCTTTGAAGATGACAAGTCCTGGGCATAGTTATTATTAGCTAAGCAAAGTACCTGTTTTAATACCCAGGGTCTCTGGGAAGGTCAGACCAACTCCCTTAAGGGCGTCCTCTCTCTCATTTTTCCCATATTACTTTCTGCCAGCTCCAGAAAGCAGAGGACCTGGGGGTGTTTTTTGGAGAATGTGCTTTTTCAATGGGATTAAACCACATAAATAATTGAAAGGGCCAATGTGCCTGAAGAGTGCAAAGCCCCTTCTCATTATTGCCCACCTTCTCAGCCACCTCTGAGGAGCCATGATTCAGAGCTTTCAATGGGTTTCTGAGGTAAACACGGCCGTGCAGAGGCCGGGGCTAATTAATTCTGGGTAAATACATGCCATTTTGCTCACTCCAGAATATTTTACAGTGTGGTATATACAAAAACAAAGAAGATTGGTTCATCGATTCTCACTTCAATGACAGAAAACCTGAGGTAAAAAGATAGGAATGCCATTTCCTTCCAGTCACAGAGAGGAGATGAAAAAAAGGCACAGCCTTGATTCTTTTGAGAGGGAGAATTCTGCTAGTGTAAAAGATAGCTTTTTTAAAAATTCAGAACTGTCCACCCCTGGCCTGAGCTCTCCTCTTTCGAGTAGTACCAGTTTGGTGATGGGACAGCCCAGGAACTAATGAAAACGTAAGTTTTCAAGTTTCTGCATGTTTCTCACCTCCCCCAATCTTTGCCTTCTCATTATGAAGTTAAAAAAAAAAATTCCTACTTGGGGTGTCCACTCTGGTCTCCCTTTTGTAAAACCTAACATCCTCTCTGTCAGTCTTAAAGCACGATGCTCACAACGTGTCCCCAGGACTCCAGATACAATCTGCTCAGCATGGAGTAAAACCCACTTTCTCTCCTCCTTGTCCCACACACTCCTCCATCTTACACGAGACATGTCAGACTGACGACTCACATTATATTTAACATCAACCGACACTGTTCCCATCCGTTTTTGCCTCCTGCTAATGAGGATTTTTTTTTTCTTTATCTCTAACTGGTGGAATTGATTTTTGACCTGTATGCAAGACTTCGCGTTTATAGATATTCATTTAGCATTCTGGTCCCAGCCTGTTTTTCTCAGCTTGATTCAATCTTTATCAACCCTGACTTTTCCTTGCAGTCTATAAGCTCACTCTTTCTCCCAGCAGTGGGAATGTTGATCCCTTTCTTTCCTTTTATTACCTTTGCCGATGTCCGGTCTGCAGCGGAAGACAACTTGGGAAAAATAAAGCAGAAGCAAGAAGGATGAGAGCTGGGAAGTAAAATGAAGCGTAGAAAGGAGAGTGACCGTGGAAAGGACGAGACTTCAAAATTTCCTGATTTCTTAGCAACACCTTTCTAAAGGTATCAGTGTTGCAAAATAAGGAGAATTCAATGCTCCTTCAACTAGACAACAGGAATCGGGCTACTATGAGACGAAAAGGGCAAATGTCTAATTTTGCTGGCATTTTCTCTCCCTTTTTATAACTTCATTCTCCCTGTGTCATTTTTACCTTCGTGTTTCCCATCAGGAAGAAGGAAAAGGCCTCGCTGATTTAGGACAAAAAGCTTTTTAATGGCTTATATAGGGGAATCATACCTTCTTCCCCCGTTCCCCATTCCTGGGAGTCCTTACTGATGCAGAAATTCTTCTATTATTTTCTGGGGATCAGTATTATAGCATCACCTATCATCAAGCTATTAGTTTCCTGACTATTAAGCTTCCTTTGGCTATTAAAAGTTCACCCCTCTACCCTCTTTTGGAAATGAAGCTACAGGGATTGTCTTTCATTTCTATTTTTATTAAAAAAAATTTAATGCATTGCCATTTTACCCTCTTGCCTGCAATGATTGCATAAAGAACCAAACACCAGCCAAGAAGAAGTCTTAAGTAATCCTTCGAGAAATAAGAGAAGTCATAATTGAATAATCTGCAACCAGCAGTAATTATCTGGGTTACAAGCTTTCCTCGGGTACCTTCATGCCAGATGGGGGTAGAAATGGCCCCGTGCTCTGGGAAAAAGGAAGAACGTAGCCGAGAGAAGACAAAGTAGGAGGCAGAGCATCTTGTAAAAGCCAGAGCTTTAAAAAATTAAAGTTGCAATACCACAAAGATTGCTTCTAGAATTGGGTGAGTGCGAGTCTCTCCAAAATGCAGTTGAGGTTAATGGCCTGGGGAGGTCTTGGCTTCAGCTTCCCTACAAATGTAAGAATTAGGTTTGTGTGGCGCTGGCTAGAGGCTCAAGGCAGGTCTCAGAAAGGGACACTATGCCATTTCTATTGCCTTAAATCAACAATAATAATTTAGCGGGATAATTTAAAATCTATTAGCAATAATAATGGTAAATAGTGTAAACACTGTGGAACATATTAAAATAATTCAAACAAGCAAGAGAAGAATGCCAATTGTCCCCTTGTCTCCTTTTCACTTGGCTGTGGATTCAGAGAAAAGGCACCAGCGATGCAGGTTTCCATCAGAATAATATGACAAACAGAAGAGAGATAAATTAACTGAGCAGACGTCTCTGCTACCCTCACTCCCCACTCCTTCCTCCTCCTTCTCCCATATCCCTAGAGTAGATAAATGCTGACTTTGCCACAAAATATCTCACAGCTGTTGATTCCTGCTGTCTTAACTTCTAGGTGGCACTTTCATTTCCTACTTAGAGGTCTAAGGAGCATTCTTTTGACAGGTGGAGCCTGATTAGAAATCCTCAGCAGGGTGTGGGGAGGTCTGGTGGGAGAGGCCCATCTCCACTCCAGTGCCACTCCTGGTGTTACAACGTGTTTGTGAGTCTGGAATCTTGCCTGGGATGTAAGACCTCGTAAAAGTTTATGGGCATGAGGTCCTCACTTTTCCCCCTGAAGATTCTTTTTTTCTACCTTGGGGGTTTTCAGAAACCTACTTGACCCCTGGAAGGAGAGATGTAGAGATTGGAGGAAGTAAAATGGAAAGGAGTAGGATAGGGCACAGAGGATTGCATATGACACAGACAACCTATGAAGCCAGGAGACAGTTTTTCTCTTGAATAATGGAAAACTCATGACTTACCCTGCACAATATGCTCTTGTGAGTCTCTCCATGGGTGTCTGTGTGTGCAAATGCTTTTGTGTATAAATAAGAGAAGGGTGAGAAAGACAGAGAGGGTCAACTAGGAAAAATAGGCACCCTTTTCAGCTGCCATCTTTAAATGACAAGTATGTAAATGCTTGGCAAGTTCGTACCCACAGTCACCCTCCTCTGAGTTGGTAGAAGACATCTCCTTCTCCATAAGACACACTAGAATTCTCTTAGTGTACCTAAGAACAAATCCTATGGGCCTTTATGGTAAAAAAAGAAGCAAAACCAAGAAACAAATTAAAAAAACAAAAAACAAAAACAAAAGAAGAAGGAATAAAAAAAAATTATAAAAGTAATCCCCGCAGAAGTTCACAGACACTGTGATACACTCCTAATGATCATTTGCTAATTGATATGATCTTACCACATGAAAACATGGACAGTTCTTAACCTTCTTCTTAGATAACATTATCCTGGATATAGAGGAGTTTCCTAAATCAATATAACATTGAACAAGGCTGGGCTGGGGATATGTCATAGAACTCTTTGTGATGAGGTGTGCAATCCCCAGGACATCTCCAAGTAACATCTGGGAGAAGATGGATTCAAGTGGCTGTGATCTTTTGTTCATGGTGATGGTGAAATTTGAATTACTGCGGGTGGACCTCCTATGTACCCACGAACCAGTGACATCTGAAAAAATTCTAGTCATTCTTACCACATTCTATGGTATAACTATGAATAATAAGTCTACAAAAGAAAACCATCATCAACATCTTAAAGACAAGGGGAAGGACTTACAGAACTCAGGAATACACAGAGTTCCAGCCTCTTATGTCAGAAAGTGCTCAGATTGGGTTATGTTTTGGCACATGGTACTGTTATATACATGGTTCCATCCACATTTTTAAGGCAGTAAATTCAGAATCTCTTTCCTTCCTTTTTAAAAATTTTTACTGAGAATGACTTCCATCGATATCAAAATAAATCTGAGAAATGATCAGTTATTATCTGTATGGTCTATTCTTTGGCAACTTGTTTTGGCTTTGGTATGATCATCCCATGATTGGTCATAATGAAGATTTGTCTTTTTCCAGTTGACAAAATTGGAAATTGAGAGATAATAATGATGAGTGTTAAGGTCTCTACCTACATAAATAAAATAGGGGAAATTATTTACTGCAGAAACCATAATAACAAATTAATACCCAAATGTTATCTTAGCCTCTTTCTTCAGTTCAACACCTTTTTTAGAGAAGTCAAACCAAATTCTTCTGGAAGAGTATATATCTACCAATGAAATTAGTTGAACTTGAATTTCTTCTTTTTTTGGCAATAATAGCTATACTTTGGAGTGGGGTCTGATCTGTGTTAACATGTTTTTCAGAAAAACTAATTCTGTGTGCCATCAAGAAAGATGAAAAGGAATGTCCATGCTAATAGTCTTGCACACCACAGGACTGACCACATCAATCATGATGTCTTACAAGAGAAAATGATGAAAGTCCCCAGTGCCTTTAAAGGAGAAAATCCTTTTGGAAATGGCAGTTCAGGATAACTGCACCTCGAATTTGGAAAAAGCACACACACACACACACACACACACACACCTTGATGTACAAGTGGATTTGACTGAAATCCTAGACTCAGGACTAGAAAGCTAGATAGCTTGGCATTCCTTCCAAATCTCAAAAACCAGTTTTCAGTGGGCCAGTAAAAGGCATTTTCTTTCTCTGAACTTGGGTTCCTCCAGAAAACAGGAAGAATTAAAATCAGTGCTCTGAACCAACAAATCAATCCCATCAGTGAATTCAGTGAATTGTTACCAAAACATACAGCTGCTGAAGGACTTCTCTAAGCCATTATTATTTCAGGAGTTATCAAAGTAATTACTACAAGTTCTTCAATCAGTAAAATCTTAGGTGATTGCTCTAGTAACCATTTAAATATACACCTTGGTAAATATTGCTTCCCCTGCATGAAATGTTCCATTTTTTAAAATCCCCTATTTAAAAAAAAAAATTGATTTACTTATTATCTCTTCTGAAAAGCTTCCCTCACACTCTCTAATTTCCCAGTAGATAACATTTTCACCATTTTCTCCGTATAGTCTTCCACTTGCCATATTGCTTTGTGATTCTAATCCACTAATTTGGCCACTCATTCCACAAGTACCTGTTGACTAATTATTACTGATTACTGTTCTAGGGCCCGGGATATGGTAGGATTTGAGATAGATGAGGTCACAGAACTCAGAGAGCTCTCATCCTCTGAGAAGGAAGATGGATAAGAAGCATTTCACATGACTCTGCAGGAATTGTACTCCTTCCTGGGTCTGCTTACATAGTGACTACACATAATAGGCATGCAACACACATTGGTCAGGCTGAATTTAATTGGGCATATAACGTTAGGGCTCTTGAATCCCCTGCCTCTTTGATTCTGGGGCTCTGTTCTGGTCATATACCTGGGAGTCTTCCACAGATGTCTCATCTGTTCTCATAGGTCATTTCTGCCTAGGCTGAGACCTGGTGTCCTCCTTCGCTCTGGTTATTAGTCATGAATCTCTTCTTGAGCACCTATTGCCACTCTGCTCAGAGCTGCTCCCTGGACATTTTGTTTGGCATCCAAATATGCTGCTTTTGTTGCCCACAACAGCTCCCTGCTTTCTGCTTGGCATGAGTCTCTGCTGGTCATGTTACCACCAAGCCCTGGGCTGTTGATCTCTATGGTCTCCTATTGGCGCCAGCATTTCCTGGGCTGTACTGTGTGCTGGCAGCTCCCCTAAGGCTACAGAGAACACTGTGGAAATGCACCGACATAGAACGACCCTCCTCTGAGCCTCAGCTTTCACTGCAGATGCTTGGTGCCCACTGCTCAGAATGTCCTGGGGCTGCCCGTGGCACTCACTGTTATTCCCTTTCAGGCCACAATGGCTCACATTTCTTTTTTCAAGTTTGAAAACAACTTTCCTTCCTCTGAGCTTTGCCTTCCTAAAGTGACCCTTCTGTATGTTTGCTTGGGCCCGGAAATGTTCACTTTTCACTTACACAGCGATTCATTCCCTAAGGTACAGGTGAAATATGAGCAGAACTGAGTCTGGGGGAAATTTACTGAGAGCCATATTGTTATTATCAATCACTACAATACCAATTGATATGATATTGACATGTTATATCAAATAACCATATTATTATTTGAAACATTTCTCCTTTTTATTCTCCTCTCTGGCTTCCAAGTACCTCTATTTTGCCTGATTCATTTCCCCATGATGGATTTTCTCAGAGACCCTGAAATCCCTGCAGGGACCCTCAATTTAACCAAGCATACACTTGGATCCCAAATGTGCACACAATTCCAGAAGTGTCCTAGCTCCCATGTGAATCAATGGATGCATAGAGATAATGGACAGGAATGGCAAAAAAGGTGAGAACCTTTTTTGGTTCAAAACAGGTGAGAACCCCTGCCCACCTAGGAACCCCACTACAGGTTTACAAGAGGAGATTAATTAGCCTTAGAAACCATTCTATGTGCTTCCCCAGAAATCATTCACAATGTAGATTCTCTAATTATTCTTGGTTTATCCACCCTTCATCTTATTTTCTCACGATGACATATCTTTGAAATATGTACTATTTGCCTCATTTTTACCTTTGAGATACTGAGTTTAAATCATGTAAATAATAGCAGCAGAGAGCTCATATACTCAAAGATGTACACTCACTGACTCAAAGACAGTGCTTGTCCTGCTGGTCTATTGTGCCCTTGTACATACCAGGCCTGCAACACACATCTTCAAGATTATAACTTTTGCGTCTATATAAATCAGAGAGTCCCAGAAAAGCTAAGTGAGGCACCGTTTGACCTCTGTGAGTCTCCAGGTGGTCTTAGGTTAGCAAAGCTACCCTTACTTCCTGTGGGGGGTGGGAGGGGGCTTAAGAAATAATCCTCTTTCTTTCTTTTACTGCATCCACTTCAGTAAGAAACCACAGGAGTAAACCTGATAACCTTGTTTTGAGCAAATTCTAACTATTCCTCCTACATTAACTAATTTCTTTTTTAAAAGATTTTATTTATTTATTTAAGAGAGATTGAGCAAGAGAGAGAGGGAGAGAGCACACAAGCAGGGGCAGAGGGAGAGAGAGAAGTAGGCTCCCCACTGAGCAGGAAACCTGATGAGGGGACTCAAACCCAAGACGCTGGGATCATGACCTGAGCAGAAGGCAGACGCTTAACTGACTGAACCACCCAGGGGCCCACATTACCTGATCACTGAAGAGTGTTCTCTTATCAGAATGTGAATAATGGGAAGAGAAGATGGTGATGCCTATGTCTGAGTACTAACCCTAGATCAGTTTTGACAAGCAAAGTTGAATCATCCGTGGAGGACTGACAATGAAATCCCTGTCTTGGTTTCTCTGTACTCTGACCAGATAAAGTGGATACCAAGGACCAAAGAAAGGAAAATGTGAATCATGGAGACAACAGAAGAACATCTAAGAGTAGACTAGTTTAAGGCGATGACCTCAAGATAACCTCAAACTGGGCATGTTCCCTCAATGGTATGCCTTAGAGACATAGATTATGCATTCTTGATCTGGTTTGTTGTCACCAAGTGATGATGGGAAACTAGTCAAGAAAGTACAGTGTCTTTGCGTGGCCACTACCTCAACTTGCAGACACAGCATTTCCCCCCCAAAAGAGATGAAGCTGGTCGGCAATATATATATATTAAAGATTTTATTTATTTGTTTGTTTAGAGAAAGAGTGAAAACAGAGGGAGGGCCAGAGGCGGAGGAAGAGAGGGATTTTAAGCAGGCTCCACGCCGAGCGCAGAATTCAATCTCACAGCATGATCTGAGCCAAAATCAAGAGTTGGTTGTTAACTGACTGAGCCACCCAGGCATCCCTCGTCAGTCCGCAGCAATATATTAATGTGTGCTGCATAGTCTGCAGCTGCCTGACCACCTAAACACAAACAGAAAGACTATACACATCATCAGAGCCCTAGGCTATGACTGCTTTTGCCAAACAAAATAGGCAGGTGGACAAAAAGAAACGGAATGAGAGACAACAGATGTCTCTCATGTGGACTCTCTGATGTCACCTCCATCAATAAGAAAGGCTGGTTCTCATGGCTGTTGGACAGGCTACTGCACATCCAGCCCTTGCTAGAACTTTCAGTGTGTAATAAGCTGAAAAAGACATCATCCTTCTCATTCTTCCACTATCCTTATCAGTGGCCCTCTGGAGAATTTATATATCTTGATAGGGGGAGTTATGAGTATGTCATGGGAAGAGGGATGAGTATCTTCAAAGCTTTAAAGTCCCAGATCAAATCCACAGAGTTGGATGCCACCGGGTGATTTGATCCATCTAGCACCACAGGGAATAAAATGGGGGTTTATTTCTTTAAAATTGGTCGTGTGTTTTTCTCGCATTAAAATGTGCTTTCCTTTCATTTTATTGACAGTTCTGAGTTTGTGTGTTCCCTCTGGAAGGGATTCCAGGTTTGGATGTCCCTTATCATCCAGCTTTATGCTTTTCTGAACCTCATATTAAAATACTGGCTTGTTTTTGGAATCAAACTCCCTACCTCATGCATTAACAATAAGTGAACCCATAACTATTTGTCAGAGGCCCAAAGGGATGTCCTTACAGAATATCCATTACTCCTGAGGCCTTGTCACTCCTTCACGTTAGGTTCTAAAGCCAGGACTAAAAGTGTGGACTGAATGCCCACGTATCACTTCATAAAAATAAAGAAAAAATAAACAATGTGTCTGAAAATTATTAAGATATCAAGTTTTATCATTTGAAGGCTCACAGATGACTTCTTCAGGATAAAACTCAAGCCAACCTTGGAAAGCAATCAGTCTCTTTTGCTTTCAGAAGAGCCTTCTAGCTTGAAGGCAGTGGACAAAAAGAGGCCCTTCCCTGAGAGTGGACCCTCCCTTGTATATTTCCTGGGCCTTCCTTGTCAGTGCTGGTTGTTTGTAATGGGTTTGGCTCACTCTGCAGAGGCTGTGTCTCTTCGGGACATGACTGAGAAAAGCTAATACAGGATGAAGAGCACGTTTCAAAGGAAACTGGGTCCATGGAGAAGAGTCCCCACCAAGCATATATTGGGCTTTGTGGGCCCTACAATGCACAAAATTTGAAGTATCCTATTAAAGAAAAGCAACACAAAATTGCAAATACAAAATTAAGCAGGAGATTTTTATAGGCACCCAAAAAGTGAGTGGTTTTTTGTTTGTTTGTTTGTTTGTTTGTTTTGGTTTTGGTTTTGGTTTTGTTTAACTAATATATATGCCCAATGGGGAGCTTGAATTCACAATTCCAAGATTAAGCACCTTATGCTCTACCAACTGAGCAAGCCGGGTGTCCCTAAAGTGAGTGGTCTTGATAAACAAATCTCATTAGCTTTATGCCAAATCTGCCTTTAGTGTTTGCCTTAACTCCTTGCAACCATGCATAACACTGGGGCTTCTTGACTTGTAATATGAAACATACTATCCAATATGTAACATCTATGGCAACTCCTCAACACATTGCATACTTATAATGACCTTCGACCTGGGTTCATAAATGATAAAGTGGCTCCAAGTCCATTTAATTACACTTGATTCAACAGTGAGAAACCAAAACAAATATAGCAAAACAAAACAACACTAAAATCACCACATAGAGCCCAAGTACAATTGGCAGAATTTCAATGTTCTCCATTTCCTGTTGTACTAAACATATACTTTGAATTTCTCCAATAGAACTTTTTAAATAGCCAATCTTCTCTCCAGCAAAGTCATCTTCCTTAAAGTCTGATAAGTACATGATTGTTGTGTCCATATGTACTTTCTCGCCTTTGCTCATGTTGGAGAATCTCCTCTCTCTCTCTTTTAATATCTCTCAGTGGTATACTCAGTGATTCTCCACCTGTCATGCATAGACACAGGAGTCTCTGAGACCCTTTCAGAGGCTAGTCCTGAAATACCCACATATTCCCTGGCCTGGCATTTGTACTAATTACTCAAAAGCTGTGCTAGATAAAACTAGTCACTGCCATGCATTTATAAGAAAAGGGAAGAAATGGGAAAAAATGTAAGTTCCACATAAGACTGTCTTATTGTTGTTACTAAATATTGATTACTGAGTACTCAGAGTTTTAATATTCTGTGTTCAAAATGGGATGCATGCATAAAACACTTTAGGCTTATCTAGGTGATAGGCTTTGACAAATGGAATGCAGACAGGCATGAGAGGAGCCACACCAAAGTAGAAGCTTTAAGAAACATAACAATAAACAGAATATGTGAAGGAATAAACTATAGAAGCTATTAGAACTAAGGACAAGGCTCAGGGATACTGTAGATTATATAAGATCAGTATGCAAAGATTGATTGTAGTTCTCTACATTGGCAGCGAAATGAATATTCTGAAAATAAAATTTGGAGGAAAAACTGTATTTGAAATACCATCAAAAATAACAAAATACTTTGTAAATAAATTTAACAAAAGTGTGAGATGTATACCCTGAAAGCTACAAAACATTTAAAAACAATAAATAAAAGAAGATATAAATAAATGGAAAGCTCTCCTATAGTCATTGATCAAAGACTTCATACTGTTAGGATGTCATTACTATACAGATTGATTCACATATTGAACACAATGCCTTCCAAAGTTCCCGCTGGGCTTTTTTTGTAGAAATTGATGAGCCAATCTTAAAATCCATATGGAAATGCAGAGAACTCTGAATGACCAAAACAATCTGAAAAAGAAGAAACAAGTTGGAGGATTTTCACTTCATGAATGAAACCAAGTTAGTTAGTCATGAAACTAAGACAGGTTGCTTTCTTATACACAGCTTAACTAAAAGCACAATCAATCAATCAATCAAACAACCAATTGTACTATGTCAGAATTAAAAATTACTATACTAAAAAGAATATTATCATCAAGAAATATAGCAAATCGTAAGGAGACAACCCACAGATTAAAAGAAAATGCTTGAAAACTACGTATCTGATAAGAGTTGTGTACCCAAAATATTTAAAGAATTCTTATAACTAATTGAGAAAAGAACAAATGGCCCATGCAAAAATTATAAAAAAGGTTGAATAGATTTCTCCAAGAAATTTTTTTAAAAATGGCCAATAAACTTCTGAAACAATGCTCAACATCATCAGGCATTAAGGAAATGTAAATCAAAATCATGAGATAACATTTTATACTCACTAGGATGCTCTAATAAAAAAGACTGATCATGTATGTCAACTATCCTTCAATTAAAAAAAAAAAATCTGACCACCAAAAGTGTTCACAAGAATGCAGAGAAACTGGACTGTCCATGTGATGAATTATACAACTGTGTCATTACTTTAGAAAAGAATTTTGTAATTCCTTAAAATGTTAAACACAGGTATCCTATTACCCAGTCATTTCTTCCCTACGTATACACCCAGAAGAAATGGAAATGTATATCTACAATGAAAACTTGTACACAAATTTTCACAGCAGCATTAGTCATAATAATAACAAAGTAGAAATAATCTCAATGTCGATCAATTGACAAATGGTTAAATAAAATGTGACAAATGCATATGATAGAATCTTGGATATGGAGTTCTGACACAATCACAACATGGATAGGCCTTGAAACCACGTGAAGCAAAAGAAGCCAGTCCCAAAAGACCATTTATTATATGCTTCCGTTTAGACAAAATGTCCAGAATGGTCAAGTCCTTAGAGACAGAAAGTAGATGAGTGTTTATCTGTAGCCCAGGTTGGGGCGAGAAGAAGGGACAGTGACTGCTAATGGAGACAGACTGTCTTTTGGGAAGGATGACATGTTCTAAAATTTGATTACAGTTGCACAACCCTGAGAATATGCTAAAATACACCGCAGTGTACAATTTAAATAGGTAAATTATATGGTACATGGATTACAGTTCAGTGAGGCTGTTAAATTACACCGTCATGTCCTGCCAGATCTCTACCATAAACTCCGGGACATCCTGTTCTCCTGTACCTGCCAATACTTTTCTCACACACGTAGCTCTTTGAGTGTTTACAGTCTGCCCTGCACTATTTACCATTCAATCACATGTTCATTGAGCGGTTCTGAATGTCTGTTACAAGTTAAGGGCTGCTCTACACAGGGGGTTGAAAGAAGCAGTACAATAAATAAAAAAAAAAAAAATAAATGTTCACCCTCCCCAGTCTCATGAAACGTATCATTTATTAGGGAGAAGGGGCTGTAAATTTTCACAGTCATACTTTTTTCCTTCATCCACTGTTTCCCTTTTGTTTTTTTCACAAATGTATAAGTCACCGACTACCTAATTTATACTGGTCCTCACAATGCTTAGCTCAGTACTGAGCACTTTGTAACACTACAGAAAGAGCTTGGAGACTAGCTGGAAAGTATCTGAAATGTATCTTGAATGATAGCAATTTCTAAAAAACAAGTAGGAAGTGCTTCCAATACTTGTGTGTTTACTTCGACTTTGGCAATACTGGAAATGAGGAAAGAGGGAGGTCCTCCTTCATCTGACTCTGGACACATTTCCACGTGGAATGAGCAGTGTCCTTGCGTTGACCTCCATGGATCATGTAGTCACCACTGTCGCTGGGGTTCTGATCATCCCACTCACGGTAAGTGCTCTCTAGGGTTCCATTTCCTCAAAGCGATTGGCACCCCATACTGAACAGTAATCAAAAAGTGACCCCCTAAATCTCAGGCTTCCCGTATCATTGTGCATACCCTGGTTCCCTCGGAGGGGCTCCTGGGATTTGCTGGCAGCTCTCCATTTAGGCTATAAAACTGTGAAGATTGGAGCTAATTGAGCTGCATCCTTCTTGGTGCTGGGATCTCCTCCGGTAGGGTTTCTGGTCAGAGCCTGACACCTTGGGAGATACAAATAAGGCCGGTGCATCTGATCTAATATGCCAAAGAAACCAGGATTAGACGGTCTCTAGTGCCTGCCTGACACATTTACATTCACCAAATAGAAGACACAATTAACTTGCAATTTTGTTAGTCTTTCTGAAATTATCTTTCTATTTAAACGAGGTAAGCAGAAAGATGTCTGAACTAATGGGATGGGGTCTGAGTAGAGAAATGGGGGTGGTTATGGAGATGTGATCATCCCCCTGTCCTGAAGTCTGAGCGTATAACCAAAGCCTGTGAAGCCCCAGGAAGGAGGCTGCCTCATGATAACCATACCCCCTGGAGTTGTTTTATAGTCTGCACAAAACTTTGTTCAGAAAAAGAAGGGAGGGTGTCATTTTTCTTTTGGAAGGGAGATGAAGCTGACAGCTGAGACTCTACCGTCAATCTGATCATCTTGTTAAATAAGGGCTTGGAATTTTCCTCCGTAAGTAAAAACTTCCTATCGTGAATATTCTCTTTTAGCAAAAGCCATAGTGAAATTAGGCTTAAGGTCATGGAATTGAGTGGTCAATCCATCTGCAAATAATTATCGGATGCTTATTAAGTCATAGCCCGGTGCTAGGCCTCTCTGGTGTGGAGTGCAAACAAACACAGGACAAATACCTCCACTCCAGAAGACTTACCACCTTGCAGGAAAGACATGTTATAGTCAAATCAAAGTCACAGTCTTCATAGTTTTAGAGTATTTTAGTTTTCCTGAACATTTTTACATATCTGGTCTCATTTAAACAACAATTACAACAGGACATTTGGTGACCATCACACTTAGACTGGAAACACCAACCTGATTTGTTCTATGTCACTTGCTTAGTAAATGACGGAGTCTAAACCAGAAACAAATCCTTTGCTCTTAGAAGAGATTGTTTTTGCTGCAACAATGCTTTTACTTCCTTCAAACTAGCCAGGACAGACAACATGTAGGCCAGAATGATGAAGCTCTTCAAATTCCACTGGTTACTCTCTATTGTCTCGGGTTTCTGTGGTGAAATTACTACACACAAGAATACTCCCAGTAAATGAATGTTCTCGAGTTTCCATTTGTTAATTTTTTATGTAGGGCTTTGGCCCCCATCCTGTGTGATGTTCCCATGTGATCCCAGCTGGGCTTCATGCAACCCCAGACAACTTTTGTTTCTTTGCATAAAGCCTTGATTTAAAAATTAAAGAAGCAGCCAGAATGTATCTTCTGTCCCCAGGCTGTGCCTTCATTCCAAACAAGGCAGAGGAAGATCCCACTTCTCCCTGTGGCAGTCACCCTTGCCACATGTGAAGAACAGGCAGGAGGAAAGAGAGATCCAAAACATAGCACGAGAGTCCGAAGGAAAATGGACACCATTGCTTTGTTCCAAGGAAAGGTAAGTCCCCTGTTATTTCTTTAGTGCTAAACTCCATGTCATCTCTTTCTGCAGAGTTCTTCCTTTTAATCTGAGTTTTTAACCCAAATAAAAATGTTTTCTTTTAGATTTGTTTATTTGAGAGAGAGAAAAAAAAATAGGGAGGGGTTAAGGCAGAAGGAGAGAATCCCAAACTGAGAATGGAGCCTGACAAGGGGCTCAGTCCCATTGGCCTGAGAGCATGACCTGAGAGCATGACCTGAGCCAAAGTGAAGAGACTGAGGCTTAACAAACAGCCACACAGGCATCCTGCTTTTTTTCTTGTTTGTTTGTTTGTTTTGTTTTGTTTTGTCTTGTTTTTTTTTTTTTTTTTTTTTTTTTTTTAACAAAATCTCTTCTGTTGCTTTAGGCAGCAGAGTAAACAGGGGTTAATCAGATTCTTTCATTCCACTTAATGGATTCTAGCTGCAGAACAAACAAAAAAAAGTGTTACCAGTCAGATTTGGTGTATTAGTAGCACTCATCCACTCCTGTATTTGAGCTGCCAACCCTGGCTTAGGAAAGATGGAGCCAGAAATCAGTGGTCGACTAGAAGTCTGGAGTACCAGGAAAACACAGGTGCACTATCAATGACTAGTGTGTTGTTAGGCAGCAGAAAAGTTAAGGCCAAGGGTTGAATACCGGAAGAATAACTGAGGAATGCCAAGACCAAAAAAAAAAGCAAAATCGGAGAGACAGAGAGACAGAGAAGGAAAAGGCAGTGCCTTAAAAACTAATGGGTTAAAAGAAAATACCAAAACAACTTTCCAAAACCACATTTTGTCTTTAATTCAGTCACTCATTTTAGAAGACAGTGTTTTCTTCCTCCAACACCTGACATGCCGTGTATTGCTAGTTTTTGCTCTCTTTCTGCTGTCAGACATAAGCACAGAGGACCTATCAGGGTGGATTTTGTTTTAAGCACACAGATTTAACTGGATGGAAGCTAAGGTGTTTAAAGGAGAAGGAGGTTTTTTTCCCTACTTCCCCCATTTAGTCCACCTGATTTTTCCTTTCTGATGTAAATTTGCAGCTCCTTGAGATAAAAGCGATGTGAACCTCCTTTTTCTTACTCCCTTTGCTCCCTACTCTGGGAGATGCCTCAAACAGTGACAAATCTTATCATGTGGATAAATGAAATATACAAGTACTCCATTGGCAAAACTACACAGATGTCTTACCTTTTCAGGAGGAAGAAAGCCTTCTGATTTGTTACACACACAAGCAAGCGGTTACCACTTGACCAGACTCACGTACATACGTACATACAGCTATGCATCTATCAGGGATCAGGAGTTACTATGGATGAGTGTAAAATTCATTCTGCTAAGCCTTGACTTACAAATGAGGACTGTACCAACTCAGGGTTTTTCATCTTTACAATGGAGCAAACCCAATAGCATTCAGCAGAAACTGTATTCTGAATTCTGAATTTACCTCTTGCACTGGGCTAGTGATCTCTGGTGATGCTTGCAGCAGCAGCCACCTATTCACAATGCTAAACAACTGATATACTTCCAACCCTGTGGTACCCATAAACCATTCTGGTTTTTGCCTTCAGTACAGTATCCAATATATTACATGAGATAGTCAATACTTTAGTATAAAATAGGCTTTGTGGGAAATTATTTTGTCCAACTGTAGGCTATTATAAGTGTTCTGAGCATGTTTAAGGTAGGTTAAACTATGATCTTTGGTAGGTTAGATCATAGGCTAAGCTATGATCTTTGGTATTAAATGCACTTTTGATATTTTCAGTTGTGATGGGTTGATGGGATGCAACCTCATTGAAAGTTGAAGAAAATCTGTAACAGGATGGTTTTTCATAATCTTCTAGGTACATTTTTGTTTAATTCTGTTTCATCTTGTGTAGAAATTGTCAAGATGTCTTCCTTGACCATATTAGTGTAAAGACTTAGTATAGGTATTAGGCTAATGATATTTCTCCTTTTTTGCAGTGATCTCGCATGGCCCTGACACACAATGAAAAGGTTGATAGTGATTGGAACACTATGGTTTGATAAAACCCAGAGGTCAGATGTAAAATTAAGGTCATCAAAACTCAAGGCACAGATACTGATGACAGCAAAGCAGAAGAGGAGAGAACTAAGTCTTCTAATTACCTTCTGATGAAGATGTCTATGAATCTTTTTTCCTACTTGGCATCAAATCCTATTGGCCACTTTCTTTTATGTTCTAGACTTAGCATACCTAGCCTATTTTTTAACTTTATGGTTAAGGATTTGTTTGCAAATGAGTTGTCGAAAAGCAGTTCTCTGGGCTGAGCATGAAGTATCTATCCCATGAGTAAGAAAAGCACTGGCTCATTGAAAGCTTTAGGTGAGCCAGATTTAAATAATCAAGAGCACAGCAGGATGTGGGTGAGTAGGGGCCAGAAACACTAATGAGGCACACAGAGGAGGGCAATGATGAGCCTCTTGAGTGAGCCTGGAAAAGAACAGGCTCCAAGGTCATGGAAAAGGAAGAAATGATAGGAGAGGAAAGCCCACTCAGGGATCAGAAACAATAGAAACAAGGACAAAAAAAAAAAAAAATGTCCTACTGCAGGGTGGTTCAGAAAATGGAGGGAAGAAAAGAGACTTGTCAAGCCCAGTTATAAAAATGTTAATATCAGGGCAGAACTAATCCTGAGACCCAAAGATGCAGAGTGGCTTCCCCAATGTCCTGTGTCTTGCCAGAAAATAGATGGCAAGAGTCTGTATCATCATCTGAAATTATTTTATGGAGAATCTGTCTTCCTTTAAAGAAGCCAAACATTTTTGCTAATTGCTTACATCTCTCCCTCGTGGTATATTTTCTTAATAATAATGCCTTATAGTTGTATAAAACTTTACTACTTATAGGACAGCTTCCCATACATTCTATCACTTATTGCCTAGAAAGGAGTACTATCTAGACCTCTGAAAAGCTGTTTAGGACATCACTGCTTCAGTTCCAAGTTCAAGTCCAGAAACCAAGACAAGTCCATTTGAGAACATGAAGAGACATAGGACTAAAATGCAAAAGACTTCAGTTCCAGAAACTGTGCTTCTGATCCAGACAAAGGTGAGCACAATCTAGATAGTAGATCATCGCATCGGACTCTTGGAATATTTTCTCCCCTTTACCAGTCTATCTTGACTTCCCTGGTATGCTGACCCTAGAAATGGCAAGGAGGCCCTAGTTGGGAAGCCCCCTGCAATTTGCTGACAAAAGATAATTTTTACAAAGGGTTGTATATTTGAGCCACAATTAACATGTTGATAGTTTGGAGGTCAGGTGACTTTCCCAACATGGAGGGCAGAGAGAGGCATACATTTAGAGTCAATGTGTTGTTAATGTCATGCTAAGACCCTGAGTTTTTAGAATAAGAATGCTTGAATTTAAACCTACGTGTTGTGTATAATTGGCAAAAAAGTTTACCCTTGTGTCAGATTTTTCACTGAAATAAGAGGAATAATAACAGGGCCCCTTTACTGGGTCTTTGAAATGATCAGCATAAAATCATGCAAAACTATTAGTACAGTGCCTGGTACAAAGTAAGGGCTCTTAACTGTTAGTGGTTTTTAATGATCTGTGAAGTTGAACAAATATTTTACCCCCTTTTCTTTTTCACATTGACATGAATGGAGGATATAGGGTCATGGCTTTTAAACTTTAACAGGCACCTTAATCACTAGGAAGGCTTGTTAAACACTGTTGACTAGGTCCCATCCCCCTAATTTGATTCACTGGATCCAAGGTGGAGTTTGGGATTTTATATTTCTAGCAGGTTCCCAGGTCATGCCTGGGATGCTGCCAGTCCAGGGACGTTCCCTCAATCTCCAACCACCCCACCCCATTAACACTTTTAAAACAGAATCTCAGGACACAGACTCTTAACTATAGAGTACATATTGAGGGTTACTGGAGGGGAGGTGGGCACAGGATGGGTGAAATGGGTGATGGGGATCGAGGAGGGCACTTGTGATGAGCACTGGGTGTTGTTAAGTGATGAATCATTGACTTCTACACCTGAAACTAATATTATCCTGTGTGTTAACCAACTGGAATTTAAATAAAGACTTGAAGGAAAAAAACATTGTTTTTTAAAAATCTCTGAGGGATGTCTATGGCCTCAGTATTTTTTAAAAACCTCCCCTCATTTCTGCTCTGCCGTCAAAATTGAAAGCCACTGCAAAGACTATCTTGGTTAATGAAAGAGAAATATTTTATTTGGCTAACCTGCATAATAGCATCCTAATGCCACATTTATTAGGTAGAGGAGGAAGGTCAAGAAGACAACCTTAGGAGAGAAAAAAGCAGCTCTGCAATATTTACATATTAACACAGCAACAAAAGTTAGACTTAGGAGAAGGGAGATACATTTATTAATTCTCCTAGGAGTTGCAGGTTGATAAAATGTAATTGTTTGCATTTCTATGAGAGCTTAGGGCAACTTTCCTTTTGGAAATTGCACTTTGGGTCTCCATGTCTGTATTTCTGTTGCAGAGCTTGGTGAAATCTTAACAGCTAATTTCCATCTACAACTTTACCTTTTTTCCTACCTACACAGACAGCTACGTCTTTGGCAGCTGTATTTTTCCTATTTCGCTTTGTCCTTTGGATAGAATCTTCTTTTATCTCCAAAAATATTATCTTAATACAATGAGGAAATGCTTATGATAGAATACCACATATGGGAAAATGTCCCTCAAAAATGTAAGATATTTAAGTGAATATGCAGCTTATTTGTAACTTTATGTTCTATTTTCAAGTGAGTATTAGTTTCATAATTAGGAAATAAAATTATTTAGCTGTTAAAAATGAGTTACAGAGTTGATGACTCTTTTTAAATTGAAACCAAGGAGAAGCAGGAAAGAAGATATAATTTATGAACCTTCCTTTAGAGTTCAATTCTAAGTACAATTCCATATTGAGTTGGAGTGTTTAAAAAGAGATGTGTGCTTGCTGGTTTTACTCAAAATAATGATGAAATTGTTCCCCACCTGCAGGGTTCTCTGTTGGCAAAAGGGAAAGCACACGCAGGATATGTGGACTTTGTAATTTTGCTATGGTTTGTCTCCCCTTGCTGCAGAAATTAATGTCAGAAATACAGATAGAAAATAATTTTTATTTCCTTTTGAAAATGGCATTTTTAGACTCCACAGTTATTTGAACTGGGAATATGAACTAGAACAATGTGTAACAGAAGAGGTTTGAGGTCTCCCTTGTTGAAGTACATAGATGCTGGGCTACACTAGCTTGGAGAGTATAAATGTATGGTTCCCCCATCTAGCAGCAAGGATCAGCTGGGAACTTGTTAGGAAGATGAGTTCTCAGACCCCCTCCCAGACCTACTGAATCAAATTTTGTGGGAATATGGGCCAGAAATACGATTTTTAGTAAAGTCCAGTGATTCGGGTCACTGTAGAAATTCTACCCCAGTCTATGCATTTCTGGTGTTTGTTTTGCAGTAATCCATTTGGAGCTCCAAGGAAAATACCTCAAATCATAGTGTGATCTCAAAGCTATGATTGGCTCCCTCACTTCTATGTAATCCCAGCACTGGCAGCCCCCTTCACAGGGTCCAACTGCTGGCCCTGTAATGCAGTAACAGCCATAGTTTATTTAGGCCCACATGAAACCATTGCTGGCACACTCCTGGAGCAGCCAGGAGAGTGCCCTTGCACAGAACTTGGCCTGGCTGGACAAGCAGCAGAGATAATGGTCACAGTGGGAGGTATGTGTGCTGATGATGTTAGATAACCTTGGACTCTCCTTGAGACCTACTGCCAGGAAGTCCATGAACTTCCAAGATGACATTTGGAAAATTTCAGCCCCAGTGATTCTCAAAGTGAGGTTCAAAGATTGTTTACCTCAGAAACTCCTAGAATACATATGGCTTTGAAGAGAAGAATGCATTTTAGTATCTTCTGGTGTCCACAGGGTTTAGAACCCAGGAATCTCCATTGGTAATAACCTCACCAGATGCATCCTGTGTTCACTGTGCTAAACTAGCTGAAAGCTCCATCAAGACAAAGATCATACATACTAAACCTAGCACAGATCCTGGGTATGGTAGTGCTTCTGTGTATTTACTAAATGAATGAATTCAGGTAGAATGCACAAAGCAGTAAAGGAACAGACGAATAAAAGGATGGATGGATGGATGGATGGATGGATGAATTCAAAGGACAACCAACCTTTGGGCATGTGGCTAATGCAGAGGATTCTTATATGTTGGAACTATTATTTCAGTTAAAGTCTCTGCTCTTAATTAGAATTCTCACCATTAAAGGGACACGGAGACCTCATGAATGAATATTCATGTGTGGTTATATAAATTATCTGTAACAAATTATTAAGCCAAGACTAGTTTTCCTTCTTTCCCACTTGCAACAGATTTATGAACTCCACCCAGGCCCATGTTATTAGCTCTAAAAGTGATGAAGGAGACATAAAGTTGGGATGTTCAAACAAATATTAGCCCAATCAAAACATAATTAGAAAAGGAAATCCTAGAGAAAAATAAGTGAATCCCAGTGGAAGGTTTAAATGATTATTTGGAGGTTATGGGGTAATGGGATTAACCATTTCACTACATTTCCTCATTATACAGTGTGTATAATGGAGAACAACTCTGTAGTGCTTGGCATGAAGTGATTCTGGCTGGAAAATCTGAGAGCATCCCTAAAAGAGGGTCAGGTTATTGGCAAAATGCAGATAGTCTCTCTTGCTCCAAATTTAGCTTGTAGGTTTCTAAATGATTCATGAAGAAAAATACCTTTGCCTACTCTCGTGGATTTGCAAAACAGCAACCCCTGTCCCCTTCTCCCCCCTTCATTAATGAAAATCCTCTCTCCTGGATCAAGCCACTGGCCTGTTAAAAAGGACCAAGTGACCCTTTCCTGTGGCTTGTCAGAATGAATAAAGGACACAGGCAAGACCAGGTTGTAATTTCTGATTTGATCTTGCCTGGGGCCTGAGGGGCCTGGGATGAATCTATCGGTAGAGATGAATGAAAGGCAAGACGCATACTCATCAGACTTGGCAATGAATAGGCCCTGAGTTCCCAGTATCTACTTCCCCAAGCCTCCAGGCACCTTCAAAGAGTAACAAATGGCTGAATTAGCCATAGTGCCACTATCCAGCAGGATGAACACAAAAAATAAGATTTTACCATTTATTCAATAGTCACAAGAGAGCTACACATGTGCACACCTGCACTTTTTTTTTCAAAGTCATACATATAAAGTTTAAACTCAGTAGTACTAAAAGGGTTATGCAAAAACCAGAGGTCCATTGCCCTGTTCCTTCATAATCTCTATCCCCACCCCCAACTCCCAAAACAGCCTCTTTCCAAGTATTTAGCTACTTATTTTGTTCATTATTCCCCATATTTCAACAAATATCCTTTGTTGAAATCTATCAACTGCTATATCTCCATTGGAAATAACCTCATCAGATGCATCTTATACTGCTGTTTCATTTTTACTCATGTTAGGTAGAATCTCTTTACCTCCTTTTATGCTAGTTACCACCAACACATTCAGCAAGTTCTACCAACCTTCCACTAACCAGCACAAACTGTGCTGGAAATAATAACTTTACAAACATAGTTCAATATTGAACCAAGCGTTGTTCTCTGAACATATCTTATTTCTTGTACAACCATTTTTCCCCTAGAAGTAATAATTGCCTTGTCTTTTAAAATTTGTTTATTTTGTATGTATCTAAGACTATTTTATTTTTCCAAAACCTCTAGTTATTTTCCCCTACTTGAAAAATAATTTTCTTCCCAAATTTGTGAAAATATCAATTTCTTCAGGTTTTTCTGTGAATAACTCCATATATCTCCTCCCATCTGTTGTCATTTCAACTGGTTGTGCCCTAGGCTTTGTGGATACTCATGCTGTTGGATTTTCCATTTGCTAGGTTTCTGTGTTTATTTACCTATTCCCAGGATTCTTATCTGGTTTAGTCCCTTAATTTTTCTACCATCTTTTAAAACCTTAAAGCTGCTTAAAGTGTGGGTCACTGACCAGAAACATTGGCATCACCCAGATCTGTTAGAATTACAGATGCACAGTCCCTGCCTACAACCAAGTGAAGAACCAGCTTCAGTTCAACTAGATCCCAGGTGATTTGCATACATATTAATATTTGAGAATCGTGCTCTAACACAAATAGATATTTAGGCTAGAGATAGATTTCCCGATTGAAAATAATCTTCCCTAAGAATTACTAACTTTCTAGAATCCCAGATTACTGAGGAAACACCCACAACTAATCTGAATTCAATTTCGTGCTGTGATCAATCTTTTCTTTTTTGCCTTCATCATTCTGAAATTTGAGAATAATATTTTGTGTCCGTGTCCGTGTGTGTGTGTGTGTGTGTGTGTGTGTGTTTAGGTGTGGTTTACTGCTCTGGACACTCATAAGCATCTGTCAGTTCTGAGAATTTTCTCTTATTATTTTTTGGGGGGGAGTAATTTTCTCCCTTATGGTCTATTTTTCTTAAATTCCTACTTGGATATTGGGTTGTCCGTACTTATCTTTAATTTACCCTTACTTTTGTTATCTTTCTTTTCTTTGAGTTTGTTTCACTTTCTGGAAGATTTCCTAAATGTTATCTTCTGACCTTTTAATTATTAGTTGTGTTTAATTTACAACTTCTCTTTCTTGTTTGATTGTTTCATTCATTTTATAGCACTCTGTTCTTTCTTATTTGGGGGAGTCTCAAAACCTTCTATTTATTCTCAAGAAGTATTAATCATAATTGTTATGAAGTTTTTTTGGTGCTCTGTGTATTATTTCTCTTTTCTCTGAATTCCTTTTTCCTTTTTTGTTTTTTCCTTCATATGTGAGGCATTCTTCAAAAGTCTGAAGTCTGGTAATCCAGGTTTGTTCATATTAAAGTCTGTTCATATTAAAGAGCAAAACCATAAAAAGCTGGCTGATATTTCTATGTAGATATGTGTAGGTACTGGGTAGTGCTTAAGGACAAGGAGGTCATGAGTTGTCCTCTTCATTCAAGGATCCTTCAAAATCAGTATATGGAGGGAAATCTTTGTTTTGAGCTCTTCTGTCAGCAGGATATCTTGTATGAGGGAAGAAGTTAAGATATATGCCTGGGAGAATTCTGAAGCAAGATGAGGGGAGGACACTGAATTCCTCTCTCTATTTTTCAATTAATCTCCCTGCTGTCGATCTCACAGAGCACCCATGCAACATTCTGTGTTGACAGACATAATGGATCCTTTCCATTCCTAATTTTTTTTGGAGCCCAATCAGTCCTGCCTCACAGGGGGGGTGTGGGGGAGGGAGAGATATCTGATGCCCAGCACATGGGAAGGTGTCTGAGGGGTTTTCCACGTATGGACTTTAAACTAATAAACTACTGTTGTCCCCTGGGCCTATCAATCCCAACTGCTGTGGCACCTGGTGTTTTCCAAAGATGAGCAGTCTTAGGATGGAGTGGGGAAAACCTGCTGCTTCTTAATAGTCATCCCATGTCCAGGCACTCAGCTGCACTTTCCTCCATTCTAGACAGTTCATTCAGATGTCCTGTTCCCAAAAAGGACTTGAAAAGTGTTTTCTCACAACTGTTAGGTTTTCAAATTCTTCTCCCATCATTTCCTGGGACTTGCAGAGAAAAAGAAGATAAATGTGGTGGTTAATCTTCTACGTTTATCCAGACAGCCATGAAATGATCTTATTGCCACTTATTATTCACACATTTAGCAATATTATTGAAGAATACTGATTAAACATAGTGAATTTTAAAAAACTATGAAATTCCACCAAAATGGAAGTAAAAAGAGTTTTTGTAGGTGTAGGTTTTTATTTGTTTGTTTTAATATAAACCCTCAATTATAGATAAAATGAGAGTAAACAAACCATTTTAGAATCTGGAAACAAGCTAGATAATGTTAGCTCAGTTAATATATAAAGAGCGCTGAAACTGATGCTGGGGGCAGGGCAAGAATAAGCCAACAGCAATCTCACTTTTACCACAGAACCTCAGGAAGCCAAAAATTAGTCATTCCAGCCAGACACCTTGGAAAGGAGAAGTGCAGGCTGGCCTAAAATCAACGATACTAATTGAAAGTCTATAGTCATTCCAGATTAAGGTCACAAGTTTTAACAAGGAAAAATGTGTATCTTCAGTTAAATTTGAATTTCAGGTAAATAATCAATTCATAATTTATATAGGAAAAGGCACCATTTGTCTTGAAGTCAGATTTAACTGGGTATCCTGTATTATTTCAGATCCCATCCCCAACCCAGCACGGAGTGGAGATGGCCCTCCTCTTTCTAACAGAGGCTGGAAACTCACTCCTTGAAGTGATCCAGAAACAGTTTGGACATTTGACCACCAGACCCAATGGAGTATTTAACTGAAAAATGGGGACTGGCTCCAGTCTTTAGTGGAATGGTGAGCCCACTCCTGACCACATTCTGTCTCCTTCCCTATCTTGTTGAAAGCCAGGCTTACAAGTCTCTGACAGGACATTACTTTGGGCATATGTTGAACCCATTATATCAGGAAAGACCTGTTTGTTTGTTTTTTTAATTTTTTCTTTTTTATTTTTTATCAACATATAACGTATTATTAGCCCCAGGGGTACAGGTCTGTGAATCGCCAGGTTTACACACTTCACAGTATTCACCATAGCACATACCTTCCCCAATGTCCATAACGATACCACCCGCTTCCTACCTCCCTCCCCCCTGCCACCTTCAGTTTGTTTTGTGACATTAAGAGTCTTTTATGGTTTGTCTCCCTCCCGATCCCATCTTGTTTCATTTATTCTTTTCCTACCCCCCAAGCCCCTCACGTTGCTTCTCAACTTCCTCATATCAGGGAGGTCATATGATAGTTGTCTTTCTCTGATTGACTTATTTCGCTAAGCATAATACCCTCTAGTTCCATCCACGCCACCGCAAGTGGCAAGATTTCGTTTGAAAGACCTGTTTCTTGATTAGAGTTTTGGAGATCTAGATTTCTTTCTAAGAAACTGAACTTAGACCTGCACCTATACTAATAGGATGGGGCCCCTCAATGCTCCCAGGTACCTAAACCCACACCAGGCAAGAAGATACATCCCCCTAGGCCCACAGACCCTGTAAGCTTTTTGGAAACTCACTCTTCAAATATTAGTTAGCAGCTAAGACACACTGAAGAAACACCTTTCATGTCAAAGACAAAGATCAAGACACAAATATTAAAAAGCATAATTGGAGGAAAAGAAAGCAATCAAGGATCAGAAAAAAAAATCTTAAAAAAATTAATCTTTAGAGAGACAATATTCAGCTCACTAATTCCTGGAGATAAAAAGGAAATGAGGTAGAAAAGGAAGACTAAAGAGAACAAAAACTCTTAGAAATTAGAAACACAATAGCAGATATAAAACCTTCAACATGCAGCTAAGGAAATATTCCGGAAAATAAAAAAGTAAAATAAGATGAAGTTATGGAAATAGGAGAAATGGTAAGTCTCCAATATCTACTAACAGAAGTAGCAGAGAGAAAAGAGAAAACAGAAGAAGAAACTTGCAACATAAATAAGAAAAAATATATAAAGTCAAATTCTCATAATGGAAGAACATGAGTCTCGATGAATGAGCTCAATATGGACCCAAGATAATGGCTGAAAAAAATAAAGGAACCACTCCAAAGCATATTATCACCAAGTTTCAAAAGCAATCCAGCTGTCAACATCAGTACTGGAAGACAGAAGAGCACAGTGTGAGGCTCTCACAATACAGAGGAAATGTAATTTACAACCAAGACTTCTCTGTAGATAAACTATGAAATAGGTATAAGGTCAGATTAAAAACAAGCTTAGATGTGTAAGTGCTCACGCATTTACCTTCCAAGTGTTCTTTCTTAGGAAGCTATGAAAGGAGTGCTTCTACGAAATGAGGAAACAAATCAAGAACAAGCAAGATCTGATAGCCAAGAAATAAAAAATTCATTACAGGAGAAAGGGAGAAGGAATTCCCCAGATGGTTAAGAGAATGTGAGGACAGCAGGTGCAGAGTCAGTCTGGAGAGCACCAGCCCCCACTAGAGAGGAAGAAGATGAAGAGGAAGAGCACCCAGAGGGAGTTCTTCAAGAAAAATAAAAAAACAAAACAAAACAAAACAAACAAACAAAAAAAATGGTCAGGTTAGAGTTTAATAGCTGAAATTTTGGGAAGATATTTTAAGAAGATATTTGAAAGAAAGTTTGTGTATATATATATATGGATATTAAATTCCTGGAAAATGGAAAGAGGGGGAGCAGGAGAAGTTGGGAGGGAGAAGAGAAGGAAAGGAAGGTGGAGAGTGGGAGTGAGAAGCAAAAGAGGGGAGGGAGAGAGCAGAAGAGAGGAACCAGGGAGTGATTGGATTGTCAACCCCAAGGAAAAGAAAATGAGCAGAAAATAAAATGTAAGCCCAAACTGACTAAAGGGAAATTAAATTCAACATTGCTTGGTTCAGCAATAAATAATTAAATAACTGTATTTTTCAATAAAAATTATGGCATAACTATATTGAGAGGATGAAATAAGAGTGTGATATAAGGGGCGCTTGGGTGGCTCAGTTGGTTGGGCAGCTGCCTTCGGCTCAGGTCATGATCCCAGTGTCCTGGGATCGAGTCCCACGTCGGGCTCCTTGTTCTGCAGGGAGCCTGCTTCTCCCTCTGACTCTGCCTGCCACTCTGCCTGTGCTCGCTCTTGCTCTCTCTCTCTCTGACAAATAAATAAATAAAATCTTTAAAAAAAAAAAAGTGTGATATGAGTGTGCATGAGTAAGAGAATATGCGGCTATGTGAGAATTTGTGTGTTTAGAGAATCTTGAGAAAGTGAAATCCCCATTTTACAAAGGAAAGGCAATAAACCCTATCTAAGATTGAGACAGAAATTAGGAGTATTTAGGGGTACCTGGGTGGCAGAGTTGGTTGAGCACCTATCTCTGACTCAGGTCATGAATGATTCCAGGATCCTGAAGGAGTCCTGGGGACTCAGATTCTGGGGAGTCAGCTTCTCCCTCTCCCTCTGCTCCACCCCCCACCACTCAAACTCTCTCTTTAATAAATAAACAAAATCTTAAAAAAAAAATTAGGTGTATTTAATTGTTGTTTTGAAATATTTCAGCCAACATTAGAAAAAGAAAATCTAAGAGTTGACCATGATTTGCACCAGAAATTGGTACTGAGGACGGATGGGACAGGGAAATGATTTTTAAATTATAAAGCTTTGATAGCTGTTTGATTTTTAAATGATGTACTTAAAAATTTATAAAATAATATGTTCATACATATTTGATAAAATAATATATATTATACATATGCTCTCCTCTGATTCTTTCCCTTGCCAGGGATTTTGAGCATACTGGTGAAATACACCAGTTTCTTCTATACGCTATTTTTTTTTTTTCTGATTTGCATAGCACCGAATAGACTGCATTGTCTTGTTTTCTAGTTTTCATACACTTTGTGTAGCTCATCTACAGTTCTTTTGTCTACAAAGATACAAATCTATAAACTGCATGTTTCTTTTGTGTCTCTTGTCAAGAGACAGAACTATCCTAATCCCTAAAATGCACGCAGATACTGCCTATTATGGAGTCTGCTGTTCTACTCTTTGGAACAATGATCTATCTGAAACCATGCCAAGACTAAAACAAAAAGGTAAACATATTAAAAAAAATGTTCTAGGAAATCTCCCTTCAATTTGAGAGAAAGGATCCATTGGATCTGATAGTACAGTAATAGCACCTGATGAATTCATGCTAGGGATAACTTCTCTACAGTCATATATCTGAGTTGGTGACCTACAGCATCCAGACCCTGAGAACCCCATTCTGAGAGGTAGGGTAATGGAGACCATAAACGGCAAGGTCACAGAATAGGTTCTTTCCTGGAATGACCTTCCACCTCCATCTCATTCATGAAGCTAAGACTAGGTTTCAGAGTTCTGGATTCCACTTAAATTTTAAAACAGTACAAATAAAATCATTGGGCCCAGAATAATGATGAATATTAAGGGCTATATGATTGGCACCTATAAAACTTCCAAGAGTGTGAATTAGATCAAAACAAATTTATATACAAAATACTGGGTTTTTAGAGCTGTGAGGAATCCACTGATGCTTGGAAGAGCTAAGTTAAAACAATTTAAACAAAATGCCATGTTACACAGCAGGAAATAAAGTTTATGGAACTCATTACTTTACAAAGTGAAACAGGAATTATAGTTCCTAAAGAGGTTTAAATAAATTCATACATGACTGATCTGTAATGGGTTATTCATGAAAATTAGATTATATTTTCAAGCTAAACATTGGAGGACAACGCTAAAGATAAACAGTAACAACAAAAGTAACAATGAAATAATACTACTACTTATTGGATGCAGTGAACCACTCTAGGTACTTCATAATAGATTATCTTATTTAATTCTACAGCAACTAGCAAGCTATTATTCCCCGTATTTTACAAATGAGCAAATGGACTCTCTTTGATCAGTTCGTGATGGGCATTCGATTTTAACCAGTCCAAAGATACCTGTTCCGAGGTAAGGTAAGCCTCCTCTGATTTGCTGGTCCTGAATGAAAAGGGCTACTTTTCAAGGGCAGGTGACTGAACCATTTCCCTACTCTCCAAGGACTTATACGATGAAATCTGGTAAAGGAAGAGTAAAAATCACAAGTGATCAGGGCAGCCTGATAAGTGTGTGTGTGTGTGTGTGTGTGTGTGTGTGTGTAGGATGAACACATGTCCCAGTCTGCCTGGGACAGACCCAGAGTAACTATTATGACAAGTCTTTGTCACTCTGGCTGAGGACTGAGGGAGAGCTGGAGTATTGGCAAACTAAGTTTAAACAAATATATTTCAAGTTTATCACTTAAGTATATTAAGTTATATAAATGTAAGAATATTAAAAATATCATATGTTTATGCTAAAACATATCCTCAACAAGGCAAAATTTCTCAAAATATGAGGCTCAGGGTTCTTACCACATCACAATCCCAGTGCTAATTCAACCTCACAATCTTTAACCTTTCACCACTGCACATTTTTATCTTCCTCCCACAGTAAAAACTCTGGATCCCAACAATAGTAACACAATTATGTATTTGTTCAACTCTGTGATTTGTTCAACACATTTCTAGAATTGCTATATCCATACCACAAAAAAAAAGATCCCTAATCTATCAAAAAGAATTCAAGATCTGTTTGTGTGCCTTCCTTCTCCGCCACACACTAAGAATATGTAGTCAAAGTTTCATGTTAAAAAATTATTTGGTTTAGTAGTGCTCCCCCCCAACCCCTACCTTTCAGTGTGGTTGTTATTGATGTGAAACTCAGTAAGTTTTATTTGTATATTGGCATTTAGATTTAGATTTTTCTTTTTTTTAATTCCCATCTTGTTTTAATTTGTTTGACTATGTAGATAACATTAGTGCTTCTAAAAGTCAAAACTGTTCAAAAATTATATTCAGAAAAATGTCATGCTCTCTTCTTTCTTCCATTCTGTATGTCTCCCTCCTACTCCCCCCTGCTCCTCTGCCTCCTCTTACTCTGTTTACCAATTTTACTGCTTTCTGGTTTTCTCTATTCTTTTCTGCAAAAATAAGTACTTTGCCTTTTTTTTTTCCTTAACATATATCCTCAGTATAACTTTCCAACACTTCATGGAGATCTTTCTCATTCTTTTCTAAAGCTGCATGATACACCACCATGTATGTAAGTCAAAGTTTGTTCAATCAATTTCCTATGTTTGAACACATCAATAGTTTCCAATTATTTTGCAGTTATAAATAACACCACAATGGATAATATTGGATATGTATGCATATTTTGTATGGTTAAATGCATATTTTGGAGTAGCACCTTAGAAGTGGAATTTTTGGTTCAAAAGTTATACACATTTATGGGTTGGTGAGATATAGACAAATCTAGCCATGTGCCAGGTATACGTGTTTTAATTATATTGAGTTTATAATATATTCTGTTCCTCTCTTGGGGTTACTTCGTTACAGCTCTCCTTTTCCTGTGTTTCCTTAGGTTTTCTTTGTCCACATTTACATTTTTTTTAAGATTTTATTTATTTATTTGACAGAGAGAGATCACAGTAGGAGAGAGGAAGGGAAGAGATCACAGAGAGAGGAAGGGAAGCAGGCCCCCTGCTGAGCAGAGAGCCCGATGTGGGACTCAATCCCAGGACCCTGAGATCATGACCTGAGCCGAAGGCAGTGGCTTAACCCACTGAGCCACCCAGGCGCCCCTACATTTTTTTCATAGAGACTTTAGTATTCATTTGGCTAGCTCCACAAAAGCTCTTTTCATATTGTCCATACATTTACCTAGAAAGAAATGACATCTTGATTCGCCAAGTCATGCTAACCAACAAGAGATGTGTGTCCATTTGCCCAAGTCTACTTTTGTGTTGTTTGGGATCATTTAAGAGTCTTCTGCATATAAGTTTTGATAGATTTTATCTTACCGATTAGTCCTAAGTATCTCATCTTTATATCTTCATCATTGTAAATGAGAATTTCTCTTCCATTATATTGTCTAACTATTTATTATTTGTGTATGTGAAACCAATTAACTTTTGAATGTTTATTTTATATCTTGCTGCAACGCTAATAGGGACATAAAAGAAAACACGCATACAATTGCACAGCATTCATAAAGGTCTATTTCATTATTGCGGGGAAGCATATTCAACAGCTAAATACATCTAAGTAACATATAGGGGATTGCATGACTGCCGTGTTGGTATCTAGCTCAGATCCCAATTCACCTAGAACCCAGCTAACGAGTCACTGTCTGAATATTTAGGGGTACCTGGGTGGCTCAGTGAGTTAAAGCAACTGCCTTCAGCTCAGGTCATGATCTCGGGGTCCTGGGATCAAGCCCCACATCAGACTCTCTGCTCGGAGAGGAAACTTCTTCCTCCTCACTCTCTGTCTGCCTCTCTGCCTACTTGTGATCTCTATCTGTCAAATAAATATATAGATAGATAGATAGATAGATAGAGCACAGCTCTTATTTAGATCAGACTTTGTTTTTTTTTTTTTGTTTTTTTTTTTTTTGTTTTTTTTTTTTAAATTTTTTATTTTTTATAAACATATATTTTTATCCCCAGGGGTACAGGTCTGTGAATCACCACTTCACAGCACTCACCAAATCACATACCCTCCCCAATGTCCATAATCCCACCCCCTTCTCCCAAAACCCCTCCCCCCGGGAACCCTCAGTTTGTTTTGTGAGATTAAGAGTCACTTATGGTTTGTCTCCCTCCCAATCCCATCTTGTTTCATTTATTCTTCTTCTACCCACTTAAGCCTCCATGTTGCATCACCACTTCCTCATATCAGGGAGATCATATGATAGTTGTCTTTCTCTGCTTGACTTATTTCGCTAAGCATGATACGCTCTAGTTCCATCCATGTTGTTGCAAATGGCAAGATTTCATTTCTTTTGATGGCTGCATAGTATTCCATTGTGTATATATACCACATCTTCTTGATCCATTCATCTGTTGATGGACATCTAGGTTCTTTCCATAGTTTGGCTATTGTGGACATTGCTGCTATAAACATTCGGGTGCATGTGTCCCTTTGGATAACTACATTTGTATCTTTAGGGTAAATACCCAATAGTGCAATTGCTGGGTCATAGGGCAGTTCTATTTTCAACATTTTGAGGAACCTCCATGCTGTTTTCCAGAGTGGCTGCACCAGCTTGCATTCCCACCAACAGTGTAGGAGGGTTCCCCTTTCTCCGCATCCTCGCCAGCATCTGTCATTTCCTGACTTGTTGATTTTAGCCATTCTGACTGGTGTGAGGTGATATCTCATTGTGGTTTTGATTTGTATTTCCCTGATGCCGAGTGATATGGAGCACTTTTTCATGTGTCTGTTCGCCATCTGAATGTCTTCTTTGCAGAAATGTCTGTTCATGTCTTCTGCCCATTTCTTGATTGGATTATTTGTTCTTTGGGTGTTGAGTTTGCTAAGTTCTTTATAGATTCTGGACACTAGTCCTTTATCTGATATGTCGTTTGCAAATATCTTCTCCCATTCTGTCAGTTGTCTTTTGATTTTGTTAACTGTTTCCTTTGCTGTGCAAAAGCTTTTGATCTTGATGAAATCCCAGTAGTTCATTTTTTCCCTTGCTTCCCTTGCCTTTTGCGTTGTTCCTAGGAAGATGTTGCTGCGGCAGAGGTCGAAGAGGTTGCTGCCCGTGTTCTCCTCAAGGATTTTGATGGATTCCTTTCGTACATTGAGGTCCTTCATCCATTTTGAGTCTATTTTTGTGTGTGGTGTAAGGAAATGGTCCAATTTCATTTTTCTGCATGTGGCTGTCCAATTTTCCCAGCACCATTTATTGAAAAGGCTGTCTTTTTTCCATTGGACATTCTTTCCTGCTTTGTCGAAGATTAGTTGACCATAGATTTGAGGGTCTATTTCTGGGCTCTCTATTCTGTTCCATTGATCTATGTGTCTGTTTTTGTGCCAGTACCATGCTGTCTTGATGATGACAGCTTTGTAATAGAGCTTGAAGTCCGGAATTGTGATGCCACCAACGTTGGCTTTCTTTTTCAATATCCCTTTGGCTATTCGAGGTCTTTTCTGGTTCCATATAAATTTTAGAATTATTTGTTCCATTTCTTTGAAAAAGATGGATGGTACTTTGATAGGAATTGCATTAAATGTGTAGATTGCTTTAGGTAGCATAGACATTTTCACAATATTTATTCTTCCAATCCAGGAGCATGGAACATTTTTCCATTTCTTTGTGTCTTCCTCAATTTCTTTCATGAGTACTTTATAGTTTTCTGAGTATAGATTCTGTGTCTCTTTGGTTAGGTTTATTCCTAGGTATCTTATGGTTTTGGATGCAATTGTAAATGGGATGGACTCCTTAATATCTCTTTCTTCTGTCTTGCTGTTGGTGTAGAGAAATGCAACTGATTTCTGTGCATTGATTTTATATCCTGACACTTTACTGAATTCCTGTATAAGTTCTAGCAGTTTTGGAGTGGAGTCTTTTGGGGTTTTCCACATATAGTATCATATCATCTGCGAAGAGTGATAATTTGACTTCTTCTTTGCCGATTTGGATGCCTTTAATTTCCTTTTGTTGTCTGATTGCTGAGGCTAGGACCTCTAGTACGATGTTGAATAGCAGTGGTGATAATGGACATCCCTGCCGTGTTCCTGACCTTAGCGGAAAAGCTTGCAGTTTTTCTCCATTGAGAATGATATTTGCGGTGGGTTTTTCATAGATGGCTTTGATGATATTGAGGTATGTGCCCTCTATCCCTACACTTTGAAGAGTTTTGATCAGGAAGGGATGTTGTACTTTGTCAAATGCTTTTTCAGCATCTATTGAGAGTATCATATGGTTCTTGTTCTTTCTTTTATTGATGTGTTGTATCACATTGATTGATTTGCGGATGTTGAACCAACCTTGCAGCCCTGGAATAAATCCCACTTGGTCGTGGTGAATAATCTTTTTAATGTACTGTTGAATCCTATTGGCTAGTATTTTGTTGAGTATTTTCGCATCTGTGTTCATCAAGGATATCGGTCTATAGCTCTCTTTTTTGGTGGGATCCTTGTCTGGTTTTGGGATCAAGGTGATGCTGGCCTCATAAAATGAGTTTGGAAGTTTTCCTTCCATTTCTATTTTTTGGAACAGTTTCAGGAGAATAGGAATTAGTTCTTCTTTAAATGTTTGGTAGAATTCCCCCGGGAAGCCGTCTGGCCCTGGGCTTTTGTTTGTTTGGAGATTTTTAATGACTGTTTCAATCTCCTTACTGGTTATGGGTCTGTTCAGGCTTTCTATTTCTTCCTGGTTCAGTTGTGGTAGTTTATATGTTTCTAGGAATGCATCCATTTCTTCCGGATTGTCAATATTTATTGCCGTAGAGTTGCTCATAGTATGTTCTTATAATAGTTTGTATTTCTTTGGTGTTAGTTGTGATCTCTCCTCTTTCATTCATGATTTTATTTATTTGGGTCCTTTCTCTTTTCTTTTTGATAAGTCGGGCCAGGGGTTTATCAATTTTATTAATTCTTTCAAAGAACCAGCTCCTAGTTTCGTTGATTTGTTCTATTGTTTTTTTGGTTTCTATTTCATTGATTTCTGCTCTGATCTTTATGATTTCTCTTCTCCTGCTGGGCTTAGGGTTTCTTTCTTGTTCTTTCTCCAGCTCCTTTAGGTGTAGGGTTAGGTTGTGTACCTGAGACCTTTCTTGTTTCTTGAGAAAGGCTTGTACCGCTATATATTTTCCTCTCAGGACTGCCTTTGTTGTGTCCCACAGATTTTGAACCGTTGTATTTTCATTATCATTTGTTTCCATGATTTTTTTCAATTCTTCTTTAATTTCCCGGTTGACCCATTCATTCTTTAGAAGGATACTGTTTAGTCTCCATGTATTTGGGTTCTTTCCAAACTTCCTTTTGTGGTTGAGTTCTAGCTTTAGAGCATTGTGGTCTGAAAATATGCAGGGAATGATCCCAATCTTTTGATACCGGTTGAGTCCTGATTTTGGACCGAGGATGTGATCTATTCTGGAGAATGTTCCATGTGCACTAGAGAAGAATGTGTATTCTGTTGCTTTGGGATGAAATATTCTGAATATATCTGTGATGTCCATCTGGTCCAGTGTGTCATTTAAGGCCTTTATTTCCTTGCTGATCTTTTGCTTGGATGACCTGTCCATTTCAGTGAGGGGAGTGTTAAAGTCCCCTACTATCATTGTATTATTGTTGATGTGTTTCTTTGATTTTGTTATTAATTGGTTTATATAGTTGGCTGCTCCCACGTTGGGGGCATAGATATTTAAAATTGTTAAATCTTCTTGTTGGACAGACCCTTTGAGTATGATATAGTGTCCTTCCTCATCTCTTATTATAGTCTTAGGCTTAAAATCTAATTGATCTGATATAAGGATTGCCACTCCTGCTTTCTTCTGATGTCCATTAGCATGGTAAATTCTTTTCCACCCCCTCACTTTAAATCTGGAGGTGTCTTCGGGCTTAAAATGTGTTTCTTGGAGGCAACATATAGATGGGTTTGTTTTTTTTATCCATTCTGATACCCTGTGTCTTTTGACAGGGGCATTTAGCCCATTCACATTCAGGGTAACTATTGAGAGATATGAATTTAGTGCCATTGTATTGCCTGTAAGGTGACTGTTACTGTATATGGTCTCTGTTCCTTTCTGATCTACCACTTGTAGGCTCTCTCTTTGCTTAGAGGACCCCTTTCAATATTTCCTGTAGAGCTGGTTTGGTATTTGCAAATTCTTTCAGTTGTTGTTTGTCCTGGAAGCTTTTAATCTCTCCTTCTATTTTCAATGATAGCCTAGCTGGATATAGTATTCTTGGCTGCATGTTTTTTCTCGTTTAGTGCTCTGAAAATATCATGCCAGCTCTTTCTGGCCTGCCAGGTCTCTGTGGATAAGTCAGCTGCCAATCTAATATTTTTACCATTGTATGTTACAGACTTCTTTTCCCGGGCTGCTTTCAGGATTTTCTCTTTGTCATTGAGACTTGTAAATTTTACTATTAGGTGACGGGGTGTGGGCCTATTCTTATTGATTTTGAGGGGCATTCTCTGAACCTCCTGAATTTTGATGCTCGTTCCCTTTGCCATATTGGGGAAATTCTCCCCAATAATTCTCTCCAGTATAACTTCTGCTCCCCTCTCACTTTCTTCTTCTTCTGGAATCCCAATTATTCTAATGTTGTTTCGTCTTATGGTGTCACTTATCTCTCGAATTCTCCCCTCGTGGTCCAGTAGCTGTTTGTCCCTCTTTTGCTCAGCTTCTTTATTCTCTGTCATTTGGTCTTCTATATCACTAATTCTTTCTTCTGCCTCATTTATCCTAGCAGTTAGAGCCTCCATTTTTGATTGCACCTCATTAATAGCTTTTTTGATTTCACCTTGGTTAGATTTTAGTTCTTTTATTTCTCCAGAAAGGGCTTTTATATCTCTCGAGAGGGTTTCTCTAATATCTTCCATGCCTTTTTCGAGCCCGGCTAGAGCCTTGAGAATTGTCATTCTGAACTCTAGATCTGACATATTACCGATGTCTGTATTGATTAGGTCCCTAGCCTTCGGTACTGCCTCTTGTTCTTTTTTTTGTGTTGAATTTTTACGTCTTGTCATTTTGTCCAGATAAGAGTAAATGAAGGGGCAAGTAAAATACTAAAAGGGTGGCAACAACCCCAGGAAAATATGCTTTAACCAAATTAGAAGAGATACAAAATCGTGAGTGGGGAGAAAGGGGATAAAAAGAGGTTCAAAAAGGAAGAAAGAAAAAAAAAAAAACAAAAAGAAAAGAAAAAGAAAAAAAAAGAAAAGAAAAGAATTTTTAAAAAAAGAAAACACCTAAGAAAAATGTAAATATATATATATATATATATTAGATAAACTAGTAAAAAATCGTTAAAAAAGAAAAAGGTAACAGTTAAAAAAAAATTTTACCCAAAGGCGAGAAAAAAAAAAATGAAAAAGAAAAAATTAAATTAACTGTAAGACTAAAAAAAATCACAGGAAAAAAGCCATGAGTTCCGTGCTTGGCTTTCTCCTCCTCTGGAATTCTGCTGCTCTCCTTGGTATTGAAACCGCACTCCTTGGTAGGTGAACTTGGTCTCGGCTGGATTTCTTGTTGATCTTCAGGGGGAGGGGCCTGTTGTAGTGATTCTCAAGTGTCTTTGCCCCAGGCGGAATTACACCGCCCTTACCCGGGGCCGGGGTGAGTAACCGCTCGGGTTTGCTTTCAGGAGCTTTTGTTCCCTGAGCGCTTTCCGTAGAGTTCCAGAGGACGGGAATACAAATGGCGGCCTCCTGGTCTCCGGCCCGGAGGAGCCGAGAGCCCAGGGCCCCACTCCTCAGTGCGCCCTCAGAGAACAGCGCCCAGTTACTCCCGTCTGCCTGACCTCCGGCCGCGCTCCAAGCTCACCGAGCCTGCGACCGGTTCAAGGTAACACGGAGCTGCGAGCTTACTGTCAGCTCTGCCTCTGTAGCCGGCTTTCCCGTTCCAATACCCGCAAGCTCTGCGACACTCAGACACCCCCGATCCTTCTGTGACCTGCGGGATCTGAGGCCACGCTGACCTCTCGTGGGCTTCACCCCGGTTTAGCCTCTGGAGCCATGTCCCTCAGCGGAACAGACTTTTAAAAGTCCTGATTTTGTGCGCGGTTGCTCCGCCGCTTGCCGGGAGCCGGCCCCTCCCCCCGGGGTCTATCTTCCCGTCGCTTTGGATTCACTTCTCTGCGGGTCCTACCTTTCAGAAAGTGGTTGTTTTTCTGTTTCCAGAATTGCTGTTCTTCTTCTCTTCGATCTGCCGATGGGTTTTCAGGTGTTTGCAATCTTTAGATAAGCTATCTAGCTGATCTCCGGCTAGCTGAAGCAGTCTCAGCTTGCTACTTCTCCGCCATCTTGACTCCTCCCCAGACTTTGTTTTGATCATCTTGGTCACACTAGAAATACACAAAGGTGAAAGCTTCTGATATCCATTCCCAGAGGTTTCTTTCAGCTGGATTAGGCCTCTAGCCACAGAACAAGCCCAACTTTGGGACGTCCAGCATGAATACTCTTCCCAGGTACCAGAGCAGACAGTGTACACTTGACCCACGCCTCAGAGTCTGAGCCCACACTAATCAAACTAGAGTTGTTGACTTTTTCAGAAGTGGAAGCAGAGGGATCCAACTGATACTTGGCTGTAACGTGGAAGTGAGTGTAGTTGGCACCTGATGTCCAAGCAAGGTTTCCTGAAGTGTCAGTATCTTCACATACATTCTGCTAAATTGATCCTCCAAATTCTGACCCATTGTTGACATTAGTGTATAGCTGGAAGTCCCCTGTCCTGAAACCCATCACAGAGTTAATTCTTGTCAGCTTTGACTTGGCACTGTCAAGAGATCTTCTGGTCCCCAGCAAGCCAGCCCTCATAACCAACCATAGCTAACCAAACAAAGTCAAGGTCAATATCACAACCAAGGTTTATCAACTCCCTTTCGTAAGACCTGATTTTATCACTTGCCTGTGTTGGCAAAAAGGATATTAAATATGAGCTTTAAACCTTGATATATCTGGTTTTCAATTGCAAACTATGTTCCCATAGAGTTATCTGTGTTCCATTTTCTGTGGAATTCCGACAAGACCCATACCATTTATATTTGGTCCCTGCTCTTCCACGAACTTTACCAGTGTCTGTATGAGATGAACCAGATATTGAGAATCCCACACCACTGCATGACTTTGTTTTCACACCCAGTTTCACCAACCCGAAATAAAATCTCTGCTGGAAATATCCCTGGTGTCTTTCCAAGGTCAGCATATGGTGGAAACATATTGGCCACGCATGGCTCTGTCCACAGGTGGCCATGGGAAGATAAGGCCAGGGGAAACCCAGTGGTTTCCTGAGAGGGGAGGCTGCTACTCTGCTTGATGCTGAGTCCCCTCAACTCGCTCAGGAGCTCAGGGACTCAGCGTCGGCTGCAGCTTCCACAGCTGGAGGATGAAGGAAAATGTCTTGTTTCATCATCACTGCCTTTTTGTTCTTATTAGATATAACTTGTGTACCATTTTAATTCCCTTCTTTTTTCTTATATTTATTTTCTTAAGGGTTGCCCTGGGTATCCCATATATTCTGTTATGTACTATTTTCATGATCACTGTTTTTTTGTAAATTTGCTTACTTTGCTCGCAAAGTGAAAGCACTCAAAAGTTTGATAAGGTGCCTGGGTGGGTCAGTCGTTAAGCATCTTCCTTTGGCTCAGGTCATGATCCCAGAGTCCTGGGATCAAGCCCCGCATCAGGCTCTCTGTTCAACGGGAAGCCTGCTTCTCTCTCTCCCACCCCCACCCCCACTTGTGTTCCTAATCTCATTGTCTCTCTCTGTGTCACATAAATAAGTAAAATCTTAAAAAAAAAAAAAAGTTTGATAAAAAAGTTTAATTTTATTTGATGTTTTCAAAGTGGATATCATTTTTATTTCAAAAAATTTTAATGAATGAATTTTGTGTTTGGCTTGGATTCTAATAAAAATATTTTCCTAATATCTCTAATCTATCAAATTTACGGTGCTTTTGTTCATGATCCTATATATGATCAATTTTCTTATGAATGATCCATATATATTTGGGAAGAAGGCATATTCTCTCCCATCAGAGTGATTTACTTATGTATATAAATGTATTTATATATTTTTATATATTTAAAATATAAATATGTTCATATTTATATGTAATCTATCTTATTGGTATTTTATTATGTTCTTTAAATCTTCTAATCATTATTTTTTCACTGACATCATTTGAGAGTGATGTATCTTATTATTATTTTTAATCAGTTTCTCCTTGCAATTTCTTTATGTTTTATATAGATTATTTTCTATTTTTTGGTGCAGACATAATTATAACTGTCAAATATTTATTGTGAGCTGCAATTTTCAACATTACAACATTGAAGTTTTCTTTTATACTTTTGCCTAAATTCAATTCTGTCTGATATCAAGATGGTCTTTTCTGTATTCATTTTGTTTTCCTTTGCCTAGTACATATTTGCCACATTTTCTTTTTAGCGTTCCAGACATTTACATTTTGGGTATATTTCCTGTATAGAGAATAATTGGGTTTTGTGTCATTAGCCAATTTGAAAATCTACTTTATTTAAGTAGGTAACTTTGTTCAAACTATTATAATGGAATACCATAGACTAGGTGGCTTATAAGCAACATAAATTTATTTCTCACAGTTGTAGAGGCTGAAGTCTGAGATCAAAGCCCTGAAAGAAAGAATGTCTGGTGAGGGCCATTTCCTAGCTCATAGATACCTGTCTCCTTACAGAGGGAGCTCTCTGGAGACTCTCATAAGGACACAAATCCCATTAATGAGGGCTCTAGCCTCATGACTTAGTCACCTCCTGATGTCCTGTATTCAAATACCATCACGTTGGAAATTAGATTTCAATGAGGTTTTCTTGAGGTGCATAAACGTTCAGTATACAGGAGTAAGTGAATTAAAACCTTTTACCTGTATCATAGGGTTGCTATGTTTGACCTCAGAATGGCCATATAATTTATGTTATGGGAACACCTGGGTGTCTTAGTCCATTAAGCATCTGCCTTCAGCTCAGGTCATGATCCCAGAGTCCTGTAATTGAGTCCCACATGGGGCTCCTTGTTCAGTGGGGAGCCTGCTTCTTCCTCTGCTTGCTGCTCCTCCTGCTTGTGCCCTCTCTTCCTCTGACAAATAAATAAATAAATAAAATCTTTAAAAAAATAAAAATAAAAATGACTACTGATTACATTTACATTGTTTCTTTTTCTATTGAGTTTTTCTTCTTGCTATTTGAAAATATATTTTAGGGGTGCCTGGGTGGCTCAGTGGGTTAAAGCCTCTGCCTTTGGCTCAGGTCATGATCCCAGGGCCCTGGGATTGAGCCCTGAATTGGGCTCTCTGCTTAGGAGGGAGCCTGCTTCTCTTCCATTCTCTCTCTCTGCCTGCCTTTCTGCCTACTTGTGATAAAATATTAAAAAAATAATAATATACACACACACACACACATACACACACATACACATACATACATATATATATGTATCTTAAGTGTGTATTTTTTCTTCCAGTGGTTACATTTGTATTCTTCCCCTTAATCCTATCTCTAATCTTATTTTTTCTTAATTTTTTACAGTCTGGTTTTAATCTTTTACTATTTGGTTGTAAACAGAAGTTTTGACTTGTACCTATTAATCTTATAGCAGTCAATGATGTTATTCCATTTTTTCCTTTCTCTTTTTTTTCGCCTAGTTGTTTTTAGTTGTATCTTTTTATCTTTCTCAGAGAAGATAACATTTACCTACTACTATTCCACTCATAACTCTACACTGTTATAGTCTTCCTACCTCTACAGTACTGTATGTGACTGTGTAATTTATACAACATATGTGCATATACACACTAACATATAATATATAATACAGAACAATTAATATATATAATATCTATGTGTATATATATGATATATAATAAATATATAATATTGATATACACATGTATATGCACATGCATACATGCACATTACTATGAATAATATCTTGAAGTTTACCTGGTTATCTTTTTTTTTGAGATTTATTTATTTTAGAGAGAGAACATGTGTACAAGTGGTAGGGGAAGGGGCAAAAGGAGACAGAGAGAGAGAATCTCAGCAGGGAGCCTGAGATCATGACCTTGAGAGCTCATGATCTGAACCAAAACCAAGAGTTGGATGCTTAACCGACTGTGTCACTCAGGTGCCCCTGCTTGGTTATCTTCTGTTTGGATGAAGTTCACACTTCAGTAGAATTCTGAGAATTCTGAGATGGAGTTCTTTGATAGAATTACTGTATTCTCAAATCTGCTTTTTGTAGCATATATATACAAAGGCCCACTTGGCTGGATAAAAAATATCTTGACACTACTTTTTCTTTGAGTTTCTTTAAAAAGCTCCTTCACTGCTGTCTGTGTTGCTTTTGAGAAGTCTGGTGACTGTGTTATTTTTTCCTTTTATCTTCATAAAGAATTCATCTTTTTGTGTGGGAATTACATGGCTTTTTTTTTTTTCCAATTAAGGCCAGTTTTGCAAGATTTTCTCAGAGTTCATTGTCTAGATCAAATTTATCAGGTATACATGGGACCTTTAAATCTTTAAATGCAATTTATTTCTATGTCTTGGATTATAATTTTAAAACATTTTTTTCTAATGGTTTGCTTTGACTTTTCCGGAGTCACCAATTATATGTTTGTTAGACATTCCTTGCTTAGCTTTCATTATCTCTTTCTCTCTGATCCTTTTCTTTCTTCATTTACAATCTTCTGTTTACATGTCTCTTCACTATCCCCCATGAAATTTTCATTTACATATTCACTCTTGTGCATATTGTAATTTGTTCCCCACTTATGAGATGATTTTATTTTTGTCTTCAATTTTTTCTCCTTAGTTTAATGCATTTCCTCCTCTCTCCCCACCTCTTATTATAGTCTCATTCCCTCCCCTCTCCTAACTTCTTGGTTTTCTTTTTGGTCCATTTGTGCTGAGATTTTCCTTTCTTTTTGCCTGCCTGCCTTCCTTTCCTTCCTTACTTCTTTCTTTTCTTCTCCTTTTCTTCCCTTTCCTTCCATTCCCTTCTCTTACCTTCCCCTCCCTTCCTTTTCCTTTCCTTCTTTCTCTCCTCTTTCTTTCTTTCTTGCTTGCTTGCTTTTTCAAGTTTTTATTTAAATTCCAGTTAGTTAACACATAGTGTAATATTAGTTTCAGGAGTAGTGAGATTTGCATTTCTAATTCTAACTGTGTGTTTATTTTCTAAAATCTCCCAATAATTTTTCTCAGAATATTTACTTTAATTTGGATAATTGCACAACCATTTTCTTCTGTCTTTTTTTTTTTAATTTAGGGAGGAGCATTTTAATCAAGCAAAATGTTCTTATTCATATTTTCTGTCTCCATATTTCACAGTGACCTTGTTGGAGTTTATTTTATCTTTTTTTTTTTTTTTCTTATTCCAGAAAAGAAAAACCTTTTTGGAGGTTTCTAATTTAAGACTGCTCTCCTCTGCTGTCATCCTGAAGTCCAGTTAATTTGATACATGATGCCTAGGAGGTAGAGGGAGAAATAAAAAGTGATTTTGCATACCTGGTTTCTCATTTGCTTATTTACGATTCCTAACAACAACCCTCCCCCTCTTACGTCCTTCTTTTGATTTTCTAAGGAGCATCACTACTTTTCATCTTTTTCACTCAAATAAGCAATTTCACTAAGGAGGCACCACTTCTGGTTCCAATAATAAGTAAGCAACCTCCTTATAGCCAATATTGTGAACAACCATGTTCACCACATTCCAGAATTAATTAATCAACATTTATTTATTTATTTATTTATTTTGCACTGATTGTTGAACTTTTTCTTTCTGAGGTGATTCATTTATGTCTTCCATTCTGCTCATATCTTTTCCATGCAGTCTCTTAAGCCTCTCTCTTCCCACCTTTCATTTTCACAGGTTATGGCTTTGTCAAAAACTCTTGCAACTTCATGTTAATTTCTCCATCAAAAAGCAATTTGAATTTTCTGTCTCCTAAAAAATATCGTCAGCAGGGAGCCTGATTTCACCCTCTCTCTGCCTGTCTTTCTGCCTACTTGTAATCTCTCTCTCACTCTCTGTCAAATAAATAAATAAAAACTTTAAAAGAAAATGCCGAATGTGTGGATCATGTGTTTCCTTTCTGCCCCTTGTTGAAATTCTAGGTTTTAGGGAGGATGTCTGGAGATATTTAGATTCAGAAGGCCACTATTATGCTCAAGGATGATAATTTTCAAAGGACATAGATTTTGAAGAACAACTGGAATTTTAGTAGAACTTAAAGTACTCCATGCAATACATGCCCTCCTTAATACCCATCACAGGGCTAACACATCCCCCAACTCTCCTCCCCTTTGAAACCCTCAGTTTGTTTCCCATAGTCCATAGTCTTTCATGGTTCATTTCCCACTCAGATTTCCACCCCCTTCATTTTCCCCTTCCTTCTCCAAATGCCCTCCATGCTATTCCTTATGTTCCACAAATAAGTGAAACCATATGATAATTCTTTCTCTCCTTGACTTATTTCATTTCGTATAATCCCCTCCAGTTTAATGCAATCCATTTTAATGCAAATGTTGAGTATTCATCATTTCTGATAGCTGAGTAAGAACATTCCATTGTGTATATGCACCACATCTTCTTTATCCATTCATCTGTTGAAGGGCAACTCTTCTTCCACAGTTTGGCTACTGTGGACATTGCTGATATGAACATTGGGGTGCTTGTGGCCCTTCTTCTCACTAGATCAGTATCTTTGGTGTAAATACCAAGTAGGGCAATTGCTGAGTCATAGGGTAGCTGTATTTTTAACTTTTTGAGGACACTGTTTTCCAAAGTGGCTATACAAACTTGTATTCCCACCAACAGAAAGGATTCCCCTTTCTCCATTTCCTTTCCAACATTTGTTGCTTCTTGTCAATTTTTGCTATTCTAACTGGTGTAAGGTTATATCACAATGTGGTTTTGATTTGAATTTCCCTGATGGTTAATGATGTTAAACATTTTTTCGTGTGTCTCTTAGCCAATTGTATATCTTTTTTAGAGAAGTGGCTGTTCATGTCTTCTGTCCATTTTTTGACTTGACTATTTGTTTTTTGGTGTTGAGTTTGAGAAGTTCTTGATAGTCTTGGATATCAACCCTTTACCCATATTGCCATTTACAAATACCTTCCCATTTTGTGGATTGCCTTTTTGTTTTGTTGACTCTTTCCTTTATTGGGCAGAAGTTTTTTATCTTGATGAAGTCCCCAAAGTTCATTTTTTGCTTTTGTTTCCCTTGCCTTTGGAGATGTGTCTTGAAAGAAGTTGCAGTGGCCTATGTTGAAGAGGTTACTCCTATGTTCTCCTCTAGGATTTTGATGGATTCCTATCTCACATTGAGGTCTTTCATCCATTTAGAGTTTATCTTTGTGGGTGGTGTAAGGAAAACAGAGTCTTAACTACAGAGAACAAACGGATGGTGGCCAGAGGGGAGGTGGGTGGGGAGATGGGTGAAATAGGTGATGGGGATTAAGGAGTGCACTTGTCAAATGAGGAGCACCGGATGATGTATGGAAGTGTTAAATCACTATATTGTACATCTGAAACTAATATAACACTGTGTTAACTAACTGAAATTCACATGAGAACTTAAAATAATAAATAAATAAAAATGGGACTATCAATCTCAAATGGGTTGTTGTGTATCCCAAATAAGTGAAACCCTAAATGGTGCCAGGAACATAGTAAGTATCAATAAATACTACTTACTACTACCACTATTATTATTACCATTATTATTTTTATTACCAACAATGATTAGAAATAAAAGAACATAAAATGCTCCAAAGTCTTCAAGTTTTGTATTTTTAGGTATCTGGAAGGATAGAGGTATGCTGAAGGACTGAATAAAAGTCTAAAAAAAGGAACTCATTTATGGGCAAATCAATTAATTATTTTGGGAAGGTAAAGTTTGCCTTAAATAGCTATAGCTTTTCTGAAGATTTCTACAGTCTGCCAAGTTTCTCTCTATGCTGAGTTTTTCTATACAGGCATTTTCTCAGAAAAGTGTATCTCCTGCTATTATTCACTAACATGTTGATACTGGCATTGAACTGGTATCTTGGACTTGGAGATCAGTCCCCACCAATCAGCTCCCCAGCTGAAACCTTTTGAGTTTTACCTGCTACCTTGTAGTTTGTACTCAGGTGCCCTTCTTTCCTATTCACCCACATCCATAGTTCAGCACCTGGGAATTCAGTTTGTACTCCGTTGAACCACAAATCCCAAATTAGAGATTTCAAGAGTCACAAAACATACCTGGTGTAAATGTACATGTGTTTGTTTGGTGTATAGATAACTTAGATTTCAAAAATTGAGATGAAAAATTGGGATATTGTGACAAGTAAATCATGTCATCTATTTTGCATCCCTAATCTCCTTTTATTTTATTTTATTTTTAAAGAGTTTATTTATTTATTTGACAAAGAGAGATCACAAGTAGTTGGAGAGAAAGGCGGAGAGAGAAAGAGAGGGAAGCAGGCTCCCCACTGAGCAGAGAGCCCGATAAGTGACTAGATCCCAGGGCCCTGAGATCATGACCCGAGCCAAAGGCATGGCCCAACCCACTGAGCCACCCAGGCACCCCCCTAATCTCCTTTTAAAGCACAGATACTGGCATCCATTTAATGTTTTACTACATACCAAGTTCGATGTGTGGAACATGTAATTGCATAGGGCAGTTCCTGTTCTCAAAAAGCTCCCGGAAAGATGGTCGTGTGCGTAAGAAAATCACTCACCACGATACAGCATAATGAGGATAGTATATTAACTGCTAAGAAAGCACAAGAGAAGCCCTAACATAGTCTAGAGCAGATAAGAAGGTTTCCTGGAAGTGCTGACCTTGGATGTGGTGGGGTTAGAAGGACAAAGTTCCAGATGGAGCATCTAGCATCTGCACAAGAACTACATTGAAGTGCTGGTCTATATAGTCGGGAGGGTAGGAGATGGGTCTGAAGAGGGGCCAGATCTTAGCTGGCCTAAATGTCAGAAAGAAGGCTTTGGCATTGTTCTGATGGGAAAGGAAAGTCACTAATGGGTGTTAGGGTGGGGGATGGGGAATGGGGGTGATAACCAGGTTTGCATCTTGGAAGAATTCTTTTTTAGCAACCCTGTGGACTGGGTATTGAACTGTGTCTGCAGTATCGCAGCATTCAAGTTCCCACATGTACTTGAGCACCCAATCAATGAGACTAAACCAATCATGAGTTCTTACTTCTGTGTTACAGATCAAAAGGCAGGTTGTGGATGAATAGCCCAAATTACTTTGCCAACATAAGGCAGCAGCCAGTCTGAGCCCTGATCTATATCCCAGCTAGCAGAGGGTCAAAGAGCCTCTTAATTCAATTTCCTATAATTTTCAAGTAAGTGCAAAATTTCAAAAGCTTCCCCAAATGAGTTGATTTTAAAAATTGAGCCTGGACTCACTGTAGAAGTTAAGTTTTCGTTTTCTTAGGATTGAGTTTGCTGGGTATATCTTGACTGTTCTTGACTCTTTCTTACTAATGTTGGCAAAGGAAAGATTAACTTTTGCTTTGCTGACGTTGTCATGCTCTTTAAGAAGGTAAAAGAACAGCTCAGGGTGAGGATGGGATAGCAGGTTAAGGGGCTGTAGTAAGCAACGCACAGACCTGAATGAGGTCTGCATAAAATTCAAGAACTACTCTAAACAGCTTCTAGTCTTTTTGTTAAAAACGACAGAAATTTTATAGCCTGGGTCTTACAGTACAGAGTTAAATCCAATTTCAAACCCATCAGTTCTACGTGTCTAAGTAAGTGACTGCACTTCTCAGAGCCTGAGTCTGGGGGGGCATTGTTCTCAGACACAAGAGGGGAATGATGTGTTTATCTTTAAAAGTGCCTTTATTTCCTCAAACTGCCAGACTTTCCTGATCCTTGGCTCAGAAACAGGATTCCCTCACCTAGAAGGTGTGGGTTGAGTCCTTTTGTCCTGCCTTCTTTGGCTTCTGTAACAGAGCCACTGGATCTACCCATCCAAGGACTTGGACTGCTCTGGCAGGACTCTATTTAGGTATTGAAACCACTGGCCAGGAAATTCCATGGAATAGAAAACAAAAAGCAAAAAGCAAAAACAAACCAAAAAATGTGACATCAATACTGACAGGCCCCCATGGGCTTAGCCATGGCTTCTGATAGTACAGAAAAAAAGCAGGACAATTAGTCTTCCCACAAATGTGTAACTTTAGTGATAGCCTAATGCCTTTTAAAAAAGTAATTATCTTTGTATCCTCAGTGTTGACACAGACAGGGGTTTCTATAGAGGCCACTGGATTCCAGGAATGTGTAATATGTCCATTTAGGAACTGAAGTGTAATCTTCTCATGCCACATTTTTTTTTTCCTAGATGAAAATCTCAGAACTTTCTTACCATAATCCTTGCTGGACAAATGGGGAAAGAAAATGAACCACATATTCATGAAGTCAGTATGGTTTACCAAAAAGCAGCAAAGGTATAACTCTTTTTTATAGCCTGAAGGATCAAGGGAGTTATACCAAAACATCCCAGACAACTTTTCTTTGTCGTAGGGTTTTATTCTCCTGAGATGCCAGGGAACAAGTCTTACTGTAGGGTTGGGAGGATATTCTAGTGTACCCTAGAAAGTACAAAAACACTGATCATCCCTACTGGGTAAATATCCAACTACCTCAGCAAAAGGATACTTCCTTTATCTCTTTATTTGAAGATAGGATTTTCTTTTTTAAGTCTTGGAATTCAGGAGACTTTCAGTAAAATTCAGAAATATTTATTCTTTCATGACTCTCCTCACAGATTATACCTAAATCCCACTAGAGAATTCTGATTATACTTCAAGAGAGCCCTTGGACTCTCTGACTTTTTTAGGGTGGGCTGAACTCTCATCTTTGCAAAAGGACAGTGTTCCCATGGTAATGACGATATCATCAGGACTGGTTCCAGGAGTGGGTACAGACCCATTGCTCACCACAATAAAAGAATAGATGGGATAAGAGATAACAACATTTTATGTTCAAATGCAGATAGCTCAGGCCAGCCAGGAAGATTAGCCAGGCCAACAAACCAGGAATTTTTACTCAGTGTAAGCCTGATAGATTGTTTAAAATGATTATCCTCTTCACTGTCAAAGGTACTCTGAAATAGCAAGAATTCTCTTGTCCTATTTGGCTCCTCCAAGGATATGTAGCCCATATGGGTAGGTGGCAACTTGAATACATTACTGAGATGCTGCTAATATTAGGCTTTTGTGAGCATGAAAAGCTTTCACTCTCTATTAAGCCAAATTACATAAGGCAGGAGGAGCTGGAAAGTCAGCTATAGCATGCCTTTTGCAGAGGGCTGGAAAACTGACATAAGCTTTGCAGGATGCTATATGGCTTTCCAATCACCTAACTTTATTCTCCTAAATAGAAAAGTTATACCCTTTGCAAAATTCTATTATGCCAAATCATCCTTCTATACCCATCAGTGTAAGAGAAGCATGAATCCATGAGTGATCCCCTTCCCGTACTCATCACCATTTTTACTAACATAGCTCTGTGTATAAGCTAGCCTAAAATTAGTGAATCCTTATGTACTAATACATATCCTTCAATATCCTCACTTTCAAGACTATAACAAATATATCCACTTGTTAGTCATCCATCTATCTGTCTTGTTCTTCAATATATTGCTTACTTCTTAAGTTTTCATTGAGTACTGACTATATTCTAGGCACTAAGCCATACGTAACGCCTAGAATAAATAAAAATATGAATATTATATAGTTCTAACCTGAGGGAAATGCAAAGTCTGATGAAAGGAATGAATACATAAACAAGTAATTATTATGCAGCATAATGTTTTGTTATGTTTTTAAGATTTTATTTATTTATTTGACAGAGAAAGAAAGAGAAATACAAGTAAGGCAAAGAGGCAGGCAGAGAGAGAGGGGGAAGCAGGCTCCCTGCTGAGCAGAGAGTCCGATGTGTGGCTCTATCCCAGGACCCTGAGATCATGACCTGAGCTGAAGGCAGAGGCTTAAACCACTGAGCCACTCAGGTGCCCCCAACATAATGTTTTGAACAGGGCTTTGTATTGAGATGTACACAAATAAAGGTATAATTAACTCTTCTGTGAGAACTAAGAGACATATAACAGAAGGGCTATCATTTAAGATGGGTCGGGGTCTAGGCTGCGTACAGACTTTTGTAGTTTCTCCAAGATCCCTGGTTCACAACAGAAGACTGAAAGAAAGGGAACATAGAAGTCAATCAAGAAAAAGTACAAAACAGATCCTGAATCTGCCACACATATCCACTTTTGGCACCTCCCTCCATACACACACACATAAGCCTGAGTCTGTGGTTTTGAATTAAGTAGTTGAAGATTAGATTCCCACTAAGCATGTTTCTAGACCCTGTCTACTATCTAGAGTCGACCCAAGATGGGCACAGTTGTTCTTACTCTTACTTAGATTATAAAATCCTTCAAGAACCTGATGAATTTTCTAGAGCTACTCTCCAGAAATGTGCAAAAGCACATTACATATACAAGTCTGTAAAAAATTTCATAGAATTCCATGAACACTTTAGAGAGGGTCTATGGAGTCTATGTCAAGAATGTTTAGCTTAAGATCCTGAGTCCTATTACTCTTACAGTCCCAGAATACCCAACTCTCTTAAATGATGATAGAAAAACCATGGTACAGAAGTAAGTCTTTGCTGGCATACAAGGTCAAATACATCACTCTGAGCCATGTTATATAAAATGACTTCCCTAAGCTTCAACTTACTCAACCATGTAATGGAGATATTTATCCTCTCTTTCAGGATTCATTATCAAATTTACAGAAAACATATATAGAATACTATCAAAATGTCTTTCATATTATTTCTTTGGCTTTTATTATGAGAATCGATATTATTTTCATTATCATCATGAACATCAGTATCTATATGAGTGTTATATAATGACAACACTACAATTGTGTTCTAGAAATTTGGGAAGCAAATTATGGTGACCAGATGGGTACATCTGAATTCTTCAGAGATATTTCAAACCTTATTGTTCAGCTAGAATTCCCTCTGCCCTCAAGATAATTAATGAAAACACTGCAATTATATTCTCAACCCTCTGGGTGGAAAGTATAGTTACCTATATATTCTGTACCATGTTCAATAAATGTTTAATAAAATTATAATACTACTTGGGATTTCTATATTTCTTTCATTTGATAGTCTCTAAGTACTTTGTAGATATTAGTTCATTAATTCTCCAAATTCCACTGAGACTAGGAAGGTAGGAAATGTTAAAGCTTTCATTGCTCAGTGGTTTTAAAGATATCTCTTCCTTTTATCCCAACTCCAAGCCTCATTGTGCCACTTCCTACCAAATACATTAGGATTTAATCCCTTCTTTTTAGCATTAAGGGCTTTCACCAACTCTACCAGTCGACTAACTTATTCCACTCAACTGTCCTAAGCCTTACTTTCTCCTTCCCCATTATACCACTCAGTTTCTGGTTCTCTTTAATAGGTTTAATCTCTACAGTGGGTTGGTTCCTTACTAGATCCAGACTAAAGAGAATTCTAATAACAAATTAACAATAATCACAACATCTTCTGTGTATTGAGTGTCAGGCACCAGAGCACAGTAAAGATATTATCTTCTTTATTTTTGTTTCTCAAAAAACCCAATGTATTGTTTATCATTATCTCAAGTTTATGGGGAGAAGAGGAGTCTGTAAGAACTTAAAGAAACCTGAATGCCTGAGTGGCTCAGTCAGTTAACCATCTGCCTTTGGCTCACATCATGATCCCAGGATCCTGGGATCAAGCTCGGGGTCAGGGAAAGTCTGCCTCTCTGTCTGTCTGTCTGTCCCTCCCTTTCCCCATGCTTGTTTTCTCTCTCTCTCTCTCTCTCAAATAAATACATAAAATCTTAAAAAAGAGAATTTAAATAAACTTGTATAAGGTCACACAGCTGGAAAACAGCAGAATTGGGATTTGCACCTAGGTATAACTATCTCTAAGGGGCATTTATCTTATTGTTAAGAAGATTTATTATTGGAAGCTATGCAAATTTTCCAAATTCTCAAGGTACAGTGGAGAACTTCCTGATTCCTCAGAAGTATGCAGAGACAACTTGTGCTTGTGTCTGGGAACATCAGAGAACTTGCTAGGACACTGGGACCTATAGTAAGGTGAGCTTTTGTTGAAGCCTTATCAGTTCTAATTTCCATTTGTCCTTCCAACCCCTATCTACCTACCACCTCTTAGAGAATCTGACATGGGAAATCCAAGATTTGGAACTGTGTATCAACCCAGGAGGTCTCTGCAGCCCACCCCAGCCTGCCTTTTGAAAGCCAGAATGGACATCTTATAGGGTCTTACTTCACATCTGTGTCTTACAAATGTGAGTCCTTACTTTCTTAGGACTTTAAGTCTGGAAGGTGACAAAGGTTCAGTGCCATCAGCAGGACTTTCCAGTCCTGGAAACCCACACATTCACTGAATTTCACATGAACACCATTCCTTCTTTAACTTTCAGTGGAAACTGTCCTCCCATATCAGCCTTCCAATGCATTATTGCTCTCCTCATCTCCCTCCTGGAATCTATGGAGATTTCTTAGACTCTACCATCATTAAAACTCTTCTTCCTTCATAGAACTTCTACCATGTCAACTTTCCATTCCAAATGCCAGCAACAGATACTCACATGTCACAAAAAGTATTAATTGCATTAGTTAATAAAGAGAAAAACCAAGATATATCAAAGTCTTGCTGTGAGGGGTACTACAGTGACAATATATATAGATATTCCATCATAATCATGTTACTGTTTTGATCTCCACATTAAAATTTAAATAAAAAAACTGTCAAAGGCTTCAGTGACTTGCCCAAAGCCACACAACCATTAACTGGAAGAAAGAGAATTTAAATTTAAGTCTGACCAGGGCTAGAAAACTTCTTTCTACTCCTCAAGCTACCTCATTAACTTATGTGAGAGTCACCTGTGCTGGTTCTTGTTATTTATACTAATTTATCCTTTGAAAGTTGATAGACACCTTTGGCTTTGCCTAGTTGAAGGACCCCAACCTTTACGGAACTAGGCATTTAAGTCCCCCAGAGTTTGTTCATCCACAAAGGATGAAGGAGTGAGTACAGGTGACTGGTGGCAGGGTTGAGAAGGAATCATCCAGGTAGTAAGAGGGCAGAACCAAATCAGGAATGAGAAGGGGTTGCATGAAAAGATGAATTTTGGGATATAGTCATAATGGTAAGCCATACAGTTACACTCCTTCCCACTCCTGTGTCAGCACAAGGACTACAGATCCAGTTTATTACCACCTTTTCCTCATTTAAAAATGGGGGGATTATGCCAGAAAGGTATAATATAATTCTCAGTTTAAGCGGTTACCTTAACTGTTTATATTCTAATTCATCTAAAAATAGCTTGGGGCTGATTAAATATGCAATTTCCTGAAAGATCTGGGGCTACTTAGATGCTTGGGAGGTACCTGCCACAGTGAACAATGTATTCCAAATAATAATGCCAATATCATCTTTATTTTAGCAGCTGGAAAAATAAAGAAGCAAGCAAGCAAAAAAGGAACAAAAACAAAAACACAAAGTTGTGGATTCCCAAAAGTCACTTACCAATATACTACCCATGTACAGAAAATTCAGGGTTCTGCCCCTTTAGGAATATCCCAAGTTATCATTTTATTAAGCACACATTATGTTCTGTCTTTAAACTGTGCAGATGTAGCTATAACCATTGTTCCCACTAGCAAGGTGCCTTCTGTGTCCCAAACAGTCATAAATATTGCATGAGGGAGAAGTGAACTATCACTCAAAACCTCCTACTTGTGCTGGAATGTATGTCAGGGTGCCCTCCATCCTCACAATGACCATAGTGGAAAGGTAAGATTATTGCCAAGAGAGAGAGACTTTGAGTAGTTCACAGAGAGAATGAGTAGTTCGCTATATAATTGGAAAAACTATTTGATCCCATATTTGCCTGACTCCAAAGCCCAGGCTCTATTCCTTATTCTACCCTAAGCCCACTCCCTATTCTTCTGAATTCTGTAGTATGAAAAGATCCAGTGTTCAACCAGGACCTCTGCAGAGGGGGACTGCAATCCAAGGGAAGCCAGAACCAAAGCAGAGTCTTGCCTCTGAGATCCAGGGAACACTTAGCTGGCTGTGTGTGCGTGTGTGTTGAATATGCCTCAGTAGGATTTAACAAGCCCAGCTGTCAAACCAAACTCTGCAGGGGTTTCTGAAACCAGGACCAGGAATTCTCAATCCATAAGAAACATTGATTATACTCCAAATAAGGGTAAGGCTGAAGACTATCCCTGGTTAGTGTTCAATTCTTTGTCAAATTAGGGATGGGGAACTTTATCCTTCGTACTCACTAAACTGAACTGCAATTCTATCACCCTTTTGCCTCAGTCCCCTCAAACAGAAGCCCTCTGCTCTTTTCATGACCATGTGGTTTATTCTAGAGACTTTCACCTCTTCAAGTCTCCTTTGGCTGAAGCATGTGGTATGATTATTTCTTCCTGTGCCTCTAATCCTAACAACATCCCTTGAGAAGTGGAGAGCTAACAGAAGCACTTATTCTGTCCTTGGACCCTCCCAAGCCCAGGATCCCCAGCTGGGTGATTTTCTAAACATGATTCTGTTTCCAGACTATGAGTTCCCCAGGTATACCTGTTATCTTCATACCCAAAACATCTTTATGTGGGTGTGGAAGTGAGGAAGGGATATGTCTGATTCACTCCATAAGGGTAACAGAGAATAAGGAAACACATTATTTTCTCATAGTGCTTCTCTATCCAAAGTATTTCCTCATCTTTTGCCTCATATAATGCTCATGCATTCTTCATTGTTAAGGAGAAGAGAGATTCATATGCCTTCTCATAGAAAGAAAACTTAGACCCCAAATGGATGACCTGACCCAACTAGACCTTATTTAGCTAATTAGTATCAGGTCTCTTGATTCCCAGCCTAGGACATTTTACACATACCCAAATGCTTTTCTCCCTTAGCCTTTACCCTAAAATATAGCCAGGCTCCTAGGGAGTGATTTAGGAAAGATTGATTTCCAGTGGTTGATTTCCCTACTCCTGTAACAGGCATAATAAATATGATGGATATTACCTATGAACAGAGATAATAACCTCCCTCTTCCCTCTGCACATTCTGAAAATAGTTCTTCTTAAAGACTCTGAAAGGCTGGTGATACCGTTAGTGATACTGACCTAAGCTACAGCCCAGCAAAGCCTGAATGGTTGGTAACGTGTCCATGCTTTCATGGGGCTAAAGCATGAACACAATCACTGCATCTTAACTGACTGACCGTCTTGGTTTCTGGCTTCCTAACAAAAAATAGATGGTATTAAACCTAGAAATTGTCTTTTCTGCAGGCTTAAGGGAAACCACTCAGGTGAATAAAATCTCAAAGCCCTAAGTCTAAGAGCCTCATTAGGAGATGTTTGAATAGCATACTGCTTTATTCCAAAGGTTAAACACATTTAACCAGGGAGGGGGAAATCCTGCAGAATGTAAGCAGGGTAAAAATTGCTTCTTGGCTAGCTCTGACACCAATAGCCCAATGCCATCCCAACCACTGAGGGGCAAGACAAGACACAGAAGCTTGGAAGATCCATTCAGACAGATCTTGGGACCTGGAGAAACACTTAAAAAGCCATTTGTTATTACTCTTAATCTCCAACGTCAACCCCAATCCCTTAGTTTTATCAATGAAACAACTTGGAATTAGGCAAACTGATTGTGCGTCCATAGGGTCATACTTTGCTAAGGTAGCTAGCTAACTTGCTGCACTCAGGTGAACAATGGGTAGGCCTTGCGTAGAGTGAAACTGAAGGAAGTCAGTCTCTCTCTATGCTCTAAATCCTGGCTGTGGCCTCCCCGGTGCCCAACTCCAGTTTCATGTGTTTCAATTTATAGAAGATTTAAGTGAGCTAAGGGGGTGCAGGGAAGACACTGGAAGATAAATAATGAGTAGAAAGTAGAGTGTATTTATTTAATTTAATTTTATTTTTTCTGTGTTCCAAGATTATTTATGCACCACACCCAGTGCTCCATGGAATATATGCAATACGTGCCCTCCTAAATACCCACCACCAGGCTCACCCATCCCCCCACTCCCTCGAATCCAAAACCCTCAGTTTGTTTCTCAGAGCCCAAGTTAGGTGAAAGAGGATTGTAATTAACTACATGGAAAAAAAATAATAAAAGCTGATTTTCTTTTCAGATATGAAGGGTTTGGCAGGTAGTAACCTTCCACTCAGTGAGAGGAAATTGGTTTTAAAATACACCGGAGTGTATTGTGTTGGATGATTGAATGCCTTCCTTGCAAACAAGGGTATGGACTAAGTGTCCAATACTGTTTCATACTGTGATGATATAGAAACCAGGACCTAACGCTGCCAATTGGCTTCACCTTTGACTACCAGCACTTCAATATGATTCACAGAGCTATTGCCTTTGACCTCTTACAGAAGGACAGGATGTTGAAATGGGCTGAAACATTTCTTTCCTTTAAGGTTTGCCATAAATATCACCTCTTCCAAAAGCAATCCCTTAACACATGAGAAGGAGTTGTGTTGTTTTTGTTTTGTTTTGTTTTGTTTCCCCTTCTTCATCACTCCCATTGGATATTAATCTCATCTTTTCTGGGTGCTTGTCACTGTCTTCTTTTCATATAATTAGCTAGTTCTCTAATAAGTACTCTATTTCCTGGTAACAGTTCCTATGTCCTGTTTATTGCTGCTCCCTTCACAGTGCCCAGCAGGATGCCTGATACTAGCAGAAGCTCAATAAATGTAAACTGAATTGAACAGACCCGATCTGGGTCTTTAACAGAAATTTAAAGCAGCAGACCGCAAAGTATCATTCCTTAAGGACTTGACTTTTTTATTTGGTAGACAAACCATTTAGACACTTAGAGCAAAATATGAAAACCTAAAGCAAGATACAGTTAAACAACTTCAAATTAGAAGCACTCAGAGGAAATGATTTAGGATGTTGTATCAGGTTTCCAAAATTCTTGAGTGCCTACCATCCAAATGGTGTTAAAAATTGCTTTATATACAATGTTTCACTTCACACTAAAAATTAAAAAGAAATTTCTAAGTTGCAGGATGGGTGATACAGCTTCCATCTTAACAATGGGGAAACTGAGGCTTGAAACTACAAGGTGATTTCTCCCAGATCACATGATTGCTCTTAAATGATTAACCTGAGCTCGTAATGGCAGCATTTTCAGTGACTTCTCACTTTACCTATTTGCCTTGTAAATGTAATATTGAAGTAAAGAAGGGATTGGAGGGAAGATGGGAATGGCCCAGGTATGCTGTGCGCTTCTAAAATATCACTGTTCTCTACCCCTCCCAAGTTTTTGTTATCAGCAGCTTTCAGCTCTCAAGCCCTGCTGGGTGTTGTTGCCATCCTTGTCGTTTGCATATGTTAATTACGTTGTAACACAGGACCATATTTCTCAATCACTTTAGCCCACCTCTGTGTCCTAGAGGCTACTCCCTCTTGGTACATTTCACTCAATATGCACATTCTCTGACAAATTGTTTCCTCCTTCTCCAGGCTTTCTGGACATACTGAAGTTTTCAAACTCAAGTTCAAGCTAAACTTCATTTGAGTCTCAATGGAAGTGGAAAATTTCTCTGGAGAAGAGTCTTTAGGTACACAGGAGACTCCATGGCTCTTCTGAGCCCAGCTGCTCAGATAAACCTGAGCTCAAAGCTTTAATGCAATGTGAACTTTGACGTAACAATTAATGCAAGGACCTTTTCCCTTGGGCAATTAACTTCTGCTCCTCTGTCTAGCCATGATTTCCATGCTGGCAGCAGGCAGGAAATGAATGTCACCGTCACAGTCACAGCCAGTCAACTTAGACGTGCACCCACAGGGGCCTTTCAATTCACCATTTCTTTGCATCTTTCATGCTTGGGGACCCAAGATTCCCTTCAGGAGCTATGACTACATTTGAAGAGAAAGTAGTCAACCAGCAGCCCCCAAACCAAGCCAGACTTCTCAACACTTGGAGAATGCTACCCCAGTGCATTCCCATGTAGGCATTTTCCCAGCGCCTTTAATAAATAAATGAAGCCCTGTATCTTCTTACACATCTGTCCCTAAGTGGTAGCTGCTTGGGGATGCATGAGTGTGTTACTGCCCACCAGGGAAGCTCTGCACTGGTGGAATGTCCTATATTCAAGGAAGTCAAAGGATAAACTGTGAAAAAGAAACAACTTGGGAAATTAAAAAAAAAATAAGGAAATTTCTCTAAATCAATTTGGAAATGTATTGGAAAGAAAGAAAGCTTGAGGTCTATAAGCCTGGCAGAGAAGGGGGCAGGGTAGAAACATGGCAATCCTCAATCTAAACTGGAAAAAAAGGAAGAGAACCAGCCATTCTTCACTGAGAATGACATGGGAAGAAATGTCACCTGAATTGAGTCTGAAAACTTCAGGTTAGATATTAGACATTCCTCTTTATGAAGTTTATGAGTGTTGTACCCAAGTTTTCGCATCCGAGAGACCACCAAGGAGCCAACACCAATGCAATCACACGAGGGTTTATTTAACAAGCTTAAGCTTGGGCCCAAGTATATACAACACAGCAGAGGAGGGGCTTGGACCCCAGAATCAGATTACAGTCAGAGTTTTTAAAGCAGAGTAGGGGTGGACTCGGTGGTGGGTGAGGACAAAGGGGATTATGGATGATGTAAGTCTCTAAGAAATTTTAGAAGCAAGGTCTCCAGGACCTTGAGGGGCTAGCTATTGTTGGGAGAAAGGTTATTTGTTACCAGTAATAAAAATCTTCTCATGAGACCCTTTAGCTGTATATCAGTGGTCATATGCTTGCGAATGATTGCTGACACTATCTTGGAGGTTTAGAGATAAAGTTTCCTAAAGGAATTATTTAAGTATACTTACAGGATCCTGGTTGGACCTGTTGGAGTAGGGGATCAGTCAGGCTACGATTATCCTTAGCAAAACCTCAAGACAAGGGCAGTTGAGTCCCCAGGGGAGAACTACTCTGTCTGTTTCAAGGGCTTGTCAGTAGGTAAGGAATTTTAATGATTTTCTTCTGCCTCCGTTTCCCACAACATTCCCCCCTGAACAATTCTTACCCTTATATCTTTAAGGTTGTTGAAGGTGGAAGGTTTCATTTTCTGTAATTTCTTCCTGCTGAATAGGGGCATAGAGTTGTCCCTATGTACTCGGGTCAACACTGGTCAGTTGGGAAGTGTGTAGGGGAGTTATGAAAGACAGAGGCAGCTGAGTCCAGGGGAGGCTGCTCAGGTGATCTTCCCAAGTGGAAAGGATCATCTGTGCAAGTTATGACTGCGAAGGAGTTGAAGTCAGGTGAGGAGACATGGGAGAAAATAGCAAAACATGATTAGTGTTACAAAAAGAAAATGAAGCTCAAATAAGTTGTTTTGCTATTTGACAAAAAATCCTTTTCCAGTCCAGGGGTTTAAATCAATCATTAAAGGAGAGAGGGACTGTTTAAACTGCTAACCTGAGTAGGTCAGAACCTGAGAAATATTTTGTGATAACCTGGAACATCAAGATGGCTGCACTTATGTCAGGGCTAGACTTGAGGTGGGTAAAGCCTTGTTTTTCATGGCCTCCACAAAAAGGTCCTGGAAGAAATGAGAAAAGTGTAATTTTAAAAAATTCTCCTGGCAAGCATTAAGAAAGTGTCTTAAATTCTGTCCATAGTTTGGCTATTGTAAACATTGCTTCTAGAAACATTTGGGTGCACTGGCCCCTTCGAATCACTATGTTTGTATCTTTAGGGTAAATACCCAGTAGTGCAATTGTGGGTCATAGGGTAGCTCTATTTTCAACATTTTGAGGAACCTCCATGCTGTTTTCCAGAGTGGTTGCACTAGCTTCCCTCCCACCAACAGTGTAGTAGGGTTGCCCTTTCTCCACATCGTCGCCAGCATCTGTCATTTCCTGACTTGTTCATTTTATCCATTCTGACTGGTATGAGGTGATATTTCATTGTGGTTTTGATTTGTATTTCCCCGATGCCAAGTGATATGGAGCACTTTTTCATGTGTCTGTTGGCCATCTGGATGTCTTCTTTGCAGAAATGTCTGTTCATGTCTTCTGCCCATTTCTTGATTGGATTATTTGTTCTTTGGGTGTTGAGTTTGCTAAGTTCTTTATAGATTTTGGACACTAGTCCTTTATCTGATATGTCGTTTGCAAATATCTTCTCCCATTCTATCAGTTGTCTTTTGGTTTTGTTAACTGTTTCCTTTGCTGTGCAAAAGCTTTTGATCTTGATGAAATCCCAATAGTTCATTTTTGCCCTTGCTTCCCTTGCCTTTGGCGAAGTTCCTAGGAAGATGTTGCTGTGGCTGAGGTCGAAGAGGTTGCTGCCTGTGTTCTCCTCAAGGATTTTGATGGATTCCTTTCTCACATTGAGCTCCTTCATCCATTTTGAGTCTATTTTCGTGTGTGGTATAAGGAGATGGTCCCATTTCATTTTTCTGCATGTGACTGTCCAATTTTCCCAACGCCATTTATTGAAGAGGCTGTCTTTTATCCATTGGACATTCTTTCCTGCTTTGTCGAAGATTAGTTGACCATAGAGTAGAGGGTCTATTTCTGGGCTTTCTATTCTGTTCCATTGATCTATGTGCCTGTTTTTGTGCCAGTACCATGCTGTCTTGATGATGACAGCTTTGTAATAGAGCTTGAAGTCCGGAATTGTGATGCCACCAACTTTGGCTTTCTTTTTCAATATCCCGTTGGCTATTCGAGGTCTTTTCTGGTTCCATATAAATTTTAGAATTATTTGTTCCATTTCTTTGAAAAAGATGGATGGTACTTTGATAGGAATTGTATTAAATGTGTAGATTGCTTTAGGTAGCATAGACATTTTCACAATATTTATTCTTCCGATCCAGGAGCATGGAACATTTTTACGTTTCTTTGTGTCTTCCTCAATTTCTTTCATGAGTACTTTATAGTTTTCTGCATATAGATTCTTAGCCTCTTTGGTTAGGTTTATTCCTAGGTATCTTATAGTTTTGGGTGCAATTGTGAATGGGATTGACTCCTTAATTTCTCTTTCTTCTGTCTTGTTGTTGGTATAGAGAAATGCAACTGATTTCTGTGCATTGATTTTATATCCTGACACTTTACTGAATTCCTGTACAAGTTCTAGCAGTTTTGGAGTGGAGTCTTTTGGGTTTTCCACATATAGTATCATATCATCTGTGAAGAGTGATAGTTTGACTTCTTCTTTGCCAATTTAGAACCTAAATGTCCATTAACAGATGAATGGATAAAGAAGATGTGGTATATATACACAATGGAATACTATGCAGCCAACAAAAAGAAATGAAATCTTGCCATTTGCGATGACGTGGATGGAACTAGAGGGTATCATGCTTAGTGAAATAAGTCAATAGGAGAAAGACAACTATCATATGATCTCCCTGATAAGAGGAAGTGGAGATACAACATGGGGTGTTAAGGGGGTAGGAGAAGAATAACTGAAACAAGATGGGATTGGGAGGGAGACAAACCATAAGTGACTCGTAATCTCACAAAACAAACTGAGGTTTGCTGTGGGGAGGGGGTTTGGGGGAGGGGGCTAGGGTTATGGACATTTGGGAGGGTATGTGCTAAGGTGAGTGCTGTGAAGTATGTAAACCTAGCAATTCACAGACCTGTACCCCTGGGGATAAAAATATATTATATGTTTATAAAAAAATAAAAATAAATAAATATCTACAATGTCAAAAAATTAAAAAATAAAAATAAAGTGTCTTAAAGCAAGTCCACCTAACAGCAGGACCTAACAACAGGACCACCTAACCTTATTACTTAGTGTATCCCACAGATCAGCAGTTTTGCCATCACATAGCTTATAATGCATAATCTTAGGAACTATCCAACACCCACTCAATCAGAATCTGCATTTAAAAGATACACTTAAACATTGAGCATCAATCCAGAGAAACAAGAGAGTGTTATCTATAGCTTACAAAGCATTAATGGTGCATTGTATTTGGTTTTTTAAAAGAAAGTCAACTGCATATCCTGAAAGGTAGAGATTTGCGACTCTTTCCTATTACCACATTTGCCTGCATGCATCTTTAGGGCCATCAATGACCTTAAAATGTAGAGCAAGTGTGGGATTATGACATTGATCACCCTCATCCCTAAATGCTTAGGCAACCCTATGTCACAATTTTAATTTTTGAGCGAGCTTTTTAAAAACTAAGGCGCGTACACATACATATAAGCACACACAAAGAGAATGAATTTTGAAAAGAAACAAATAAAATGAAATCAAAGTATTGATTTATGTAATGAAATAATGTTATTCTCCTACTGTTTGCTTGCTTCTCTGTTTTCCTTTTCTCTTTTTAACTTTTATTTCAAATGACTTATCTGTTGGTTAGATATTGGAAAACTTTGATGGGTATAACACCACTTAAAAATCTTATTTCCAAAATTACATTCATTAATATTTCACAGCATATTGACAATGCCTCTGTTTTTCTTTTTTCCTAAACTATGTCATCTATATTCATCAAAGCGGAACTACCATGTTCCTCCTTTGTTTGGCTTAAACATGACTTTTGAGGGCAGGCCCAAGAGGCTAGTGTTCCTGGAGCTGCCTTTGGTGTTATTGTTTCCCAAACTCCATCTTCCTGCCTTCCTCCTTTTATGTACCTGGAAGAACTCACTGCTCCCAAGAGGCAGGAGAAGGCAGACACACAATACCTACACTGGTAATATATTCATTCATTGCTACTCAAGACATAGCAATAGTCAGAGATTCATAGAACTTTGGAAATTTTAAGAGACTTTATCTAGTTTAACCCCTTCCTTCTATAGATTAAGAGACTAATGAGAAAACGAATATATATGGCCCCAGCTTATATGCTTATAGAGCTATTTAATGCAGAGCTGGAACTAGTCACCTAGTTCTCCTAATTTCCAATATCCAATGCCTCTCTCCCTTTCCCCACTCTCCCCCACCCCACCCGCCACAGTCCATCTTCCAAAACCAAATCACAGCCTCACAAGTCACAAATACCAAGGTCAAAGATCATGTCACATTGCTCATAACCATGTTCCTGGTGTCACAGCCACCGGAAGCACCAAAGCCATTGTGTATTGAAGAAATGAACAAATGAGCAACATTTCCTCTAAATTTTCTGTCTATGGCTCAGCATAGTCAAAGATATTAATGTTCAGCCAGCCAATGTCCTGATCCAATGATATCTCACATTTCTCTATCCACGTGAGTCCCCCTGGTGATATAGAACCACTCATTTAGAATGGGAGTAACAATGGGCCTTTATTTCTTCTGGTCGAGTGGTGAGCACATGCTGGAAGACAGATCTCAGCAGGTACAGGCTATGGCAGGGCAGACAAGGCTTTCTAGATGAATGTGGGAGGGTTATGCATGAACAGACAATCAAGGAGAGATGTCAAGGGCATGGTCTTTTTAACACAACACTAAGTCAAGTTCTTAATCTCTAAATACACCTTTATTCTTATTCCTTAGTTAAAACATCAAAATACTAGTTAAAAAAGAGACATGTATATGATATCTATGAAGGATATTATGTGTGATACATATATATGATATCTACTTATATCTCTCTGTATCCATATCTCTGTCATCTATCTATCTTTCTATCTATCACCTATATAGAGAGAGAATGGTTTGATGATTATTTTTTTCAAGCGCATGTAGGCCTAGGTAATTTTATGGTAAGTTTTATTTTTATTTTTCTCTCTCAAATCTTCTCAAGCTTATTAAATTTCATTACTCCCAATATATATAGGGGTAGATATGAATTGATGGGTAAGTAGTGGGTGGGAGGAAAAATATCACGAGCCCTATTTCACTGACTTGGACATTGATGACTAGTGTAGTCTCGCATTTTAATATAAGAATGTTCTATCCTTCTACCTGCCCTACCAAGTTTATCTCTGTAATAGGTGTTGTTTCCCTATGGAGAGTCAAAGTTCAAACCAAAGAAAGTTTTGGAAGGATGCATTTTGGCCTATAATCATGGATATGCATTGTTAAAAATGTATTGTATTTTCTCCCATGGATAATTCCAGAAAGCGCAGTGTTGAAATTTATTCCCAAAATGTAGAAAATAGGGGGAAAAATCAGTGTTTAGGGTTAACTAATTTTTTTTCACACTTCTAATTAATATGATTAATTAGACAAAGTAAAGCTCAAACAGGAAAAAAAAAAAAGACTTAGCTTCAGTCATGAGTTTCATATGTCTCTGAAAAGTGTTTTTCATCTGACTTAGATGTGATCTGGCTCTTGACCTGAAAGCATCCTAAGTACCAGAAGCCATTTACCAAATCATCATTTTACTGAAATTAAAACATATGGAAAATGTCATATCCTTTCAGTACTTAAAGGAATCAGTCACATTTAATAATAAACAACTAAAATATATCGAGGGCTTACTATTTTTCAGGCATTATGTCATTAACTGTTCACAATAACTATTGAGACTGTCATTATATCTTGCTTTCCAGATGAGAAAGTTAAGAGTTTACAATTTAGAGAGTTAGGTCTCATAACTAATATTATAGACTCAGATAAAAATTCAGCTTTATCTAACTGCTGAATCTGCACTCATAATGAGTATATACCTTTTCTGGGGGGGAAAAAATAGATTCAGACAGGCATTTACTTTAGAATCTGAGGCAAGCAATTTTCCAGGTTGGTTCCTCTCTGAGATAGTCCAACTTGCTCATTTTACAGGTGAAGAGATTGAGGCCCGGAGAAGTTAAGTGATGTGACAAGTGCATCCAGCTAGTTGGTACAACTAAAATTGGAATCCAAATTTCTGGATTCTTCTGCAATAGCAATCTTTCTACCACACCACTCTGTTTCACAACAAAGCAGAGATGAATTTGCATTAAACGTGGGATTATAGTTATGAATACAAAATCTGAATCAGTTGGTCGGGACTCCTCAGATCTTTCGGCATATGAAGACAGGCACACTTGCTAGAAACTATGCTCAGAATTGTCTCACAGGCCGTTGTCCTAGGGCACCTTCAGAAAGCCACAACCACCATGTCATTGCTATCACCAGAGCATTCATCTCCACGCTGAACATCCGTGAAACTCACCCAACTGTTGACCCTCCCCCATCCTGCCAGGTCTTCCCAGTGTGCCTTCTGGAACTCATACTTTTTCACTTGCATGCTCTTTACTATCCTCAACCTCTCCTTAATTGTTCTCTTTCTGTCTTGTCTAAAATGGAGACTATCACCTGAAAATGCTACTTCCCCTCAAATGACCTCTGGGCCAGAAGACTGAAGAAGGTTTGTCTTGTCTTCATGGCCACTGTAAAGCATGTCCTTCACATATTTCCTTCACACATTCTAGCTCCCTTGAAATGCAAGACATGCCAATACCATATTGTCTCTGGCATCCACCAACAGCCCATCACTGCTTTCATTTATTGAAGTTCTCATGTTAGCTCATTATCTTTGCCCCTCCTTCCTTCTCATCACTGCTGATGACTTTAACATCCAGATTGATATCCCTTCCTACTCTCTGTCCTTCAGTTCCTTTACTTACTCACGTGCAAAGTTTTATTCCTCCACTACACCCCAAGACACCATTTGTCTTGGTCGACTTTTGGTTTTACCCTTCTATCAATCAGGAACTCGAAACTAAATGATCTGAAATTACCCTCTGTATTTATTTCTGTTACCTGTCTGACCACACTAGATTGTAGTTTTCTTGAGAATAGGAACCTTGTACATTTAGCTAATCATTTTGTCTTCAGAATCCAGATCAGTGCTTGGTATAAAGCAGGTACAAAATAAAAATCTATTAAATAAATAAGCATGGTAACACAGCAGATTTTTTATTTAGTGAAACTAATAAATACAGAATTATCAGCTTCCTTAAAGTTTATAATCAATAAGAAACACCCACATGCCTGATATTTAATATACACTAAGAACTTGATAAGTTGTTTTAAGTGACTGATAAAGAAGCATAATATAAAAAAAGTATAAAATTTTCTCATCCATCAAAGAACTTAAAATTTATTGGAAACCTACAACTCAGCTATAGAAAATGCTGTTATGAAATAAAATATTAAATCCTAAAATATGAATTGTCAATGCAATATGTGTTTATTCATCTGTTATTTTATTTATTCATTTACTTATCCAATAAATCATCTATCTAACAAATCCTTAGTAGGTACTATCTAGGTACTAAAAATCTCTTGGGCACTGGAGTTGCAAAAAAAATGGATAAGGTATTACTTTTACCTCCAACAACATCACATTTAGAAGGGAGATAAAGACATATAGAGTTTTAAAAAAATTAAATATGGCAGACATCTATGTTCCATACATGTGAACATTGTCCACTCACTTTGAACCAACCCTCTCCTTACACACTTAGAATCCAATAAGAGAGCTAGCATATATAGACTCTTTAGTTGGTGTGTTCTTTCCTCTTAGAGTTTCTTTTTAGGTGGTAGAGATGTCAGAAACATCAAACATTGTGCCTTACATTTATATCAGCTTATGTAAACAAGAGAGGAAGGAATCTAAGAAAACTGACTGGTGTATTTTCTTGAAAAGTATGTATTTTAATCTTTTCCAGGTGTATGTTCTGCTGCTTTTATGGTGAGACTGCCAATTATTCAAATTAAAAAAAATCATTGTGTGTGATATATAGATTTCTATAAACTTAATTAAGAATTCACCTGACAATAGGAAAAATAGAATTGTATGACTGAAAATAGTAGTCAAGCAAAACAGGAAGAAGGGTATTACAGGTTAGGGTAATTTTATTTATTCATTTATGTATTTCTGTATTTATTTTTATAGAATTTATTTCTTTTGAGAAATAGCAAGAGGGAGCATGAGTGCCCGTAGAGGGAGGAGAAACAGAGGGAAAGGGAGACGCAGACTCTCCACTGACCAGGGAGCCTCATGTGGGACTCCATACATGGACCCTGAGATCATGGCCTGAGCCAAAGGCAGGCATTTAACTGACTAAGCCACGTTAACATCCCAAGTTAGGGTAACTTTAGTTCTAAATAGAAGAAACCCCAATTCAGTATGTCTTAAGCAAGAGTACACCAGAGGCAGGGCAAGTTCAGTAATTCCACATCATGGTCAAGATGCCAGGATCACTGCATCTCTCAGCTCCCCCTCCCCAGGCATGTCTTCATTCCCTGGCCATTGTCCCCATGGCTGCATTAGTCCAATGCACAATATTTGAACACAAAAACATCCAAGGGAAGAGGAGAGATTGATCTTTCTTTTTTGCAACAGTGCCAACAACAATAACAACACTCTAAAATTTCTCAAAAGACGTCCTCTCAAATCCCTGCAGTCATAATAGCATCACACACTACTCTTAGACCTATAATCTTGACAGGATGAATGGGGTTACATGTGGGGAAATCAAACTCACTCTTGCATGCATGGTCAGACTCAGCTTCTCCAGAGGGACACAGTTGTATGGACTCAGGAACACAGTTCTTTTAAGGAAGTAGATACGAATGGATGCCAGGTAGCCCAGGATGACTACATAATTTGTGGAAATAGTGAATAATTCAGGAAGTCAACCTCCTCTCTCCAAGGCTGCTGCATACCATCATCCTGCCCTGGGATCAAGGTAGGTGAAAGATACTTCCTCATGTCCCTTGGTGAGTCACCAAACACCCTACTACGTTGCCACCCCAGGACAGGGATAGCCACCACCTTGTTCCACCCTAAAAGGCTACAAGGTACATGTCCAAACCTGACCCTCTTTGTATCCATACCCAAGCCCACACTGGAAAGGCATACAGGAGGCTTCTCTCACTATCTACTTGGAGAGCAGAAAGTGGCAGGAGTCACCAGGCCAGAAGAACCAAGGAAAGGGTAGCAGATAGGTGAGCACCCAACCCAGGAAGATTTGGAAGCAGCGAGGGACAGAAACATAGGAGCCAAAGCTCCACGTCCATGCTCATCACCCACAGCTACTTCAGTTCACAGCACAAATCCAAAGAGAAAAGTATTAAGAATTTCAAGTTGGTGACTGCAGAGCATGAACCCCAAGGACAAGGCCTCTCTGAGCTGGGCCTCACGTGACTGCACTGGTTGTATGCCCATAAAGCTGGTTTTCCGGGTAGTCAACCAACAAGGACTTGGGAGGCATGTAGGTGGGAAGGGAAGAAAAAACAACAACAGAAGCCAGTCAAAGAGGGAGGCTTCAAGAAGACATAGAATGTTGAGGAACCAGGAAGCTGGCACTGATTTTTAGAGCTACCCTCACTGCCAACAAAAGGCTGAAAGGGAAAAGTGGCTCACCAAAAGCTAGAAGGGAGAAAACAATAACAACAAAATAAAACAGTTAATCCCGCTTCACAATGAATAAGAGCAGCCAGAGCGCCCTTTGGAAATCTCTGAAGACCACTCTGACTCTGAAACTCCTCTGTTTGTTTGTTTGTTTGTTTTTAAAGATTTATTTATTTATTTGACGAGAGAGAGAGAGAGAGAGAGAGAGATCACAAGTAGGCAGAGAGGCAGGCTCCTTGCCGAACTTCAGGGCTCAGTCCCAGGACCATGAGATCATGACATGAGCCAAAGGCAGAGGCTTTAACCCACTGAGCCACCCAGACTCCCCCATGCAACTCCTCTCTGCTGTGACCTAATACAATCCAGGAAGAAAAAATAGAAAGCTCAGGTTATTGAGCCAAAATGGGGCAAAAGGGGGAGAAATGATTGCCAGCTCATAAGGACAGAGAGAATTCCTCATTCAAAGGGAATTATTAATGCATTTCCCATATCCTGCCAAATCTTAAAAATGTTCCATGCAATTTTATATCAGACACACCAACATATAGTAATTCCTCCTGTGCAGGCTTTGCCCAATACATCTGTGTGAGAGAGATTAGTCATATCCCACAGAGAGGGGTGGTTTTCAAAGCCTTGGTTTTAATCTGGTGGGCATGGCATGGCTCCGAAATGTTTCCCCTGAGTTCTTAATGATGTGTCTTTATATACTCACTATGTTGAAAAGTACAGAAGAGATTAAAAAAAGCAAGCCCTTCCCATATAATATTTATAGGGCTCATCATTAAAAGGGGGAGATCAGCTCCTCTCAAGGAGAGTCACCTACACAGAGATTTATGCCCTACGAGGTCTATGGTTAAGCTGGAGAGCTTCCAATCCCACTCTCATACCTTAGTCTAAGACTTGACACTTGATTCAAAAACCAGAAGTGAAGTATTCTGCTTAACCTATAATATTAAGTAAAAAGGGAGACTTCGAGTACTTGAATACTAGAAGGAAATACATTAATATTTTAGCTGTATATGGGCAATGGGTGATTTTTACTTTTTCTTTGGCTTCTCTGTTGTTCTCATTTCTGTTATAAGAATGAATTATTTTTAAGAAGAAAATATATATAAAGACATATACACATACATTCATATATTTATACTCATATATGTATTTATACATGTACATATATACAAAATACATATATACGCACATACACATACAGAGACCTTTGTGAAATAAACCAAAGCATTTTTACTTCTTTGCAGAAAAGTTAAAACCGTCAAGACATATGAAGCATCGTGGAAGCTAAGACTGACACAAGTTTCCTCCTCCAGCAGCTACCAAATTGTCTTTGCATATTGTAATTACAGCATGGTTTAAGAAAGGAAAGAAGGAAGGAGGGAGGGAGAGAGGACAGGAGGAAGGACCTTAATTCCCCATACTCTTTAAAAGAGGAGTAATAAACACTTTGAACAATAATATAGAGTGTAGAAAATCTCTAACTCATAAAGTTGGGGTTTTGTTTGTTTGTTTCTTAGTGTTTAATTCTTCTGAGGTCTCACCAGTATGGGACACAATTGTGGCATTAACACTACAGGTATGCTTCAAGAAGTTAATACCTAGGGGTGCCCGGGTGGCTCAGTCACTAAGGGTTTGCCTTAGGCTCCAGTCATGATCCCAGGGTCCTGGCATCAAGCCCCGCATCCGGCTCCCTGCTTGGCGGAAGGCTGCTTCTCCCTCTCCCACTCCCCCTGCTTGTATTCCCTCTCTCTCACTCTCTCTCTGTCAAATAAATAAACAAAATCTTTAAAGAAAAATAAAAGAAAGAAAGAAATTAATACCTAGGTAGCTGGCAAGACATGCAAGTAATAACTGACATTTGAACATGAATATAAAGCAAAACAAAGCAAAATAAATAAGCAAAAGATTCCACCACTCTCCTATCATCAGAATGCATATTTACTCAAAGTCTAATCTCATTCAATACATATAAAAATTTCTATCAGTTTGCTTACCCAAGTAACTGTTCTGGACAGCAAGGGATCACAACACAGCAATAGAGCAGCTCTACACAGAGCGGTAGTCTGGACTGGACTACTTCGGTAGGCCAGATCTCTAGCCTTGCAGTTTGTATCTGGACAAATTTATCTCCTTAATGCCTTTTATTCCACATTAGGTAAGACCACTGTTAGGGGAAGTAACAATGTAACTTTTAAGCATATGACTGAAATGAAAGCCTGTCCTTCTCTGGGGTTTGCAGAAGAGGCTTAAGACAGCAGGGGAAGATGGAGAAAGACGGGAGCCTCCAAGGGGATCTGAGAAAAGGAAGCGAGGAGGAAGGGGCTGTGGATGCTTCAGAATTCATGGCTTTATTAAAGTAGAAAGGGGGACCTGGGTTCATTCTCCACTTCAAGAAAACCAGGGACTTTTGCTCTACAGAGATAGTATAACAGGTCGAGGGACTTTTGCTCTACAGAGATTTCCAGAAAAATTTTTGAGCAGTTTGTTCAGTGTGTATGCCCAGGTGAGGGCAGCAGTGGGGATGTGGGACAAAAGCAAGATGCTCTTAAATAAATGGATCCCCACCATCTAGAATGTTAAACTCCCAAGCAGCAATATTAGGAAGAAGTGGGGTGTTTTGGCATTGTCTCCCCAGGAGAATACCCCAGCTCTAACTCCTCCCCTTCAGGCTCCACTGTGGGAAAATGCCACCTGCCACTTCCCTTGTCTGTCTCTTCAAGCTTTTTGAGAAGATGGGACAAGGTTCTGCAAGGGTGACCGAATTTTCCTTAAGGTTTTGGAGAATTGGATTCTCAGATTTGCTAAACTATAGGAAAGAGGGAAGAAGAAAAGGAAAAGGAAGCAGTAAAAGCTATTATTACTTCCAGCTGCCCTTCTCAGATGAAGGCACTGAGGTCCACCTCATATCACCCATTAGAATTAAGACTGTGTATGGAAAGAAGTTATAAGGAACCAAGTCACACTCCAGAAGGGCAAATTGATGATGATGATGTCTATATCACTATTCGTGATATTCTCAAATAGAAAGATTCCCTGAGATCTTTAGCAATCTCCCCATACTGTTGGGCATACTTGCCCACGCTGGCCCAATATTTCTGGGACTGAGGGCAGTGCATAGTGCAGTGTTAGCCCATTTCCAATGTTCTGTTTGTTAATTTCATCTAAATGTTCTTTATTCTCTATCTCCCAAAGAGGGGGAGTAAGGGTTTCACCTACTATTGTGGACTGTCACTCTATGTTGCACAGGACCCTGCTGCCCCACTTTTTCTCCTTCATGTTATGTATGTCCCATTGCTGTAGTCCTTGGATTATGGATCTTAACTGAGGAAGTCTGAACAAATGCTTACAGCAAACAACTGGATCTTGGAATAACAGGTTAGAAGCTGCAAACACACATCAAGGGTGCCCTTTGTTATTTGTTAATGAAGATTGCCCCCAAACTTGCTATAGAGTCAAGTCAATGTCAACACAAGGATTAGATGGCCCAGGTCCTGTCCAAAGACAAGCAAAATAATATGAATGCAATATAATATCTTTAACATATCTACAGTCTCAATTTGGGCTGAACATGATTATGACCTGAAGATCTTTTTAGAACACATCCATGTCTTCACCATTACGCCTTTTTATTTGGTTGATCTGGAGAGAGCTCTGTGACTGAAGAGCAGTCAGGTTCAGAATCAGTGCCAGTGGCTCTTGGTAAGTAATGATGCAATATCAGTGAAAGTAAGGAATAATAATTATGTATATCTTATGATGGACAAACTCTGTAGTGGGGTTGAGCTGTTAAAATGCTTTTCTTATAAGCCACTCCTCAATTATCCATGCAAATCAAAGAGCCAGTGAACTAGATAATACATGAGAGTTGACAAACAAAACAAAACAGCCATAAAATCTAAATTTGACTTTAGTAGCTAAATTCAGAAGAAAACTAATGAATACTTAGAATAAGCTAGACATTGCATTAAAAGCTGTGAGGGACTCAGATGCATGAATAAAAACAGCCACCACTTTAAAGGAGGTCGAATTCATTCCTTCATGTTTGTCCTAAAAGGTAAGTTCTGTTCTAGGCACAAGATAAAAAGCAATGAAGACAACAGAAACATTCCTTGCTCGCATGCAGTGTGCATTCTATCAGAATAAAATGATGGTGATGCTGGGTCACATTAACGAACTACCAACAGTGGGGTCCTGTCTGGAGTTCAGATTAGTTCAGGCTGGCCCCACACCCCATCCTCTACCATGGCTCACTTTACATTCCATTTCTTTTATGTTCCAAATAATCTTTTTGTACACTGTGTGTAGGTAGGTGCTACTAGTTGCTTTTCCTAATTATAACTCCAGGAAATTTAAAATAGTTATCCTGTAAACAGCTTTTCTATCATAAAAAAACCACACATCTTTTCTAAAAATGAAATACAGTGGGCATATAACATTGTGTAAGTCTAATATATACAATGTATTAATTAGATATATTTATAAATTGCAATATGATTACCACTACAGCATCAGCTATCACTTCCATCATGCCACTAAATTGTCATTTCAGTTTTGTTGTGAAGACAGTTAAGATCTAGTCTAGCAACTTTGAGTATATAATATGGTACTGCTGACTATAATCACAATGTGTGTGTATTAGGACTCCAGAACTTACTCACCTTCTAACTCCAATTTAGTACCCTTTGACCAACATCTCCCTATTTCCTCCACCCCCCAACCTCTGGTAACTACCTTTCTACTCTCTATTCCTGAAAGTTTGGCTTAATTTAGATTCCACATAGAGGTTATGCCATATAGTATTTGTCTTTCTATCTGACTTATCTCACTTGGCATAATGACCTTAAGTTTAATCCATGTTGCTGCAAATGGCAAGATTTCTTTTTTTTTTCACGACCAAATAATATTCCAGTGTGTGTGTATGTGTGCGCACACTCATGCACATGCATGCTTATGTACATGTATCTCACATCTTTTTATCCATCCATTCATAGACAGGCACTTAGGTTGTTTCCAAATCTTGGTAATGATGAATAATGCTGCAATGAACATGGTAGTGCAGATATCTTTTTATATCCTATTTGTATTTCTTTTGCATACATACCTAAAAGCAGGATTGCTGGATCATATGGTAGTTTTCTTTTAAATTTTACCTTAAAATTTAATTTAAAGGTTTTAACATTTTAACTGTTTTCCACTGTAACAGAACTGATTTGTATTCCTGCCCACAGTGCACAAGGCTTTCCTCTTCTCCTCATCCTCGCCAACACTTGTTATCACTTGTCTTCTTGATGACAGTCATTCTAACAAGTGTGAGGTGCCATCTCCTTGTGGTTTTGATTTGCAAATCCCTGATAATTAGTGATGTGGAGCATTTTTTCATGTATCTGTTGGCCATTTGGAGGTCTTCTTTGAAAAAATATTTATTCAGCTTCTCTGCCCATTTTTAATTTATTTTTGTTATTGAATCATATGAGTTCTTTTATGTGTTTGGCTATTAATCCTCTATCAGATGTGTGGCTCACAAATATTTTCTCTCAATCTGTAGAATGCCTTTTCTTTTTCTTGGCTTTCTATCTTGTACTGTGCAGAAGCTTTGTAGTTTGATGGAGTCCTACTTGCTGATTTTTACTTTGTTGTTTGTGCTTTTGGTATCATATCCAAAACATCATTGCTAAGACCAATGTCAATGTCTTTTTCCCTATATATTCTTCTAAGGGGTTTATAATTTCAAGTCTTACTTTAAAGTCTTTAATCCATCTTGAATTAACTTTTGTAAGGTGTGTAAGATAGGAATCCAATTTCATCTTTTTGATGATATAATCTTATATAAAAATCCTAAAGCTCAACCAAAAAACTGTTGGAACTAATCAACAAATTCAGTAAGGGGCACCTGGGTGGCTCAGTTGGTTAAGTATCTGCCTTCAGCTCAGGTCATGGTCCCAGGGTCCTGGGATCAAGCCCCACATTGGGACCCCTGCTTAGCTGGGACCCTGCTTCTCCCTCTCTCTCTGCCACTCTCCCTGTTTGTGATCTCTCTCTTTCTGTCAAATAAATAAACAAAATCTGTAAAAACAAACTCAGTAAATTTTCAGTAAAAAATCAACATATAGGGGTGCCTGTGTGGCTCAGTGGTCTAAGCATGTGACCTTGGTTCAGGAGATGATCCCAGAATCCTGGGATGGAGCCCCACAACAGGCTTCTCATTCAGTGGGAATTCTTTTTTTTCTTTCTTTCTTTTTTTTTTTTAATATAATTTTTTATTTTTTATAAACATATATTTTTATCCCCAGGGGTACAGGTCTGTGAATCACCAGGTTTACACACTTCAGTGGGAATTCTGCTTGTCTCTCTGTCCCTCTCCCCATTTGTGTGCTTTCTCTTTCTCTCTTTCTCAAATAAATAAAAATGTTTATAAAAAATTAACATACAGATGTCAGTTGTGTTTCTGTACACTAACAGTGAAATATCTAAGACAGGAATACAAAAGACAATGTCATTCACAATAACATCAAAAACAACAAAATACTCAGGAATAAATTTAACCAAAGAAGTAAAAGATCTGTACAATGAAATCTACAAGTCTTTGGTGAAAGGAATTGAAGAAGACACAGACAAATGGAAAGATAGTCTCAGTTAATAAGTTGTAATAATTAATAATGTTAAATGTCCATACAACCCAAACTTATCTATAGATTCCTGGCAATCCCTATCAAAATTCCAATGGCTTTTTTCACAGAAATAGAAAAATAATTCTAAAATTTGTATGGAACCACGAAAGACCCCACAGAGACAAAGTTATCCCAAGGAAACAGAATTAAACCAGAAGCATTAATACTTCCTAATTTCAAACTATAATACAAACCTATAGTAATCAAAATATATGGCATGGGCATTAAAATAGATATATGCATCCAAGGAACACAACTGAGAGCCCAGAAATAAACTCGCACATGCACTGTCAACTAATATTTGATAAGGAAGCCAAGAATACTCAATGGAAAATGATAGTCTCTTCAGTAAGTGGTATTGGGAAAACTGGATAATCACACATCTTTTCAATGTGTAGCATACACAGTGGGAAACAATTTTAAAAAAAGTAATATTTCTCAATCTTGGCTAGACATTGAAATCACCTGGAGGAACTATAAGAAAAATATACATATAAACATGCTTGGGTCATATGCATAAAATTCTAATTCAATTGTGGCTTGGGTATTAATATTTTTAAAAGTTCCTAACATGATCCTAACTCTAGCCAATCTTGAGAACCACTAGAGTAGCAATAGTAGATTAATATGTCTTGGATTAATTATTAACATCTGTGTGTCTTTGTTTCTTATTTTTAAAATAATATAATAATAGCATTTATCTTTTAGATATGAGGAATAAGAAAATGTATATAAAAGTGCTGAGAAAAGTACTTGACATGTACAATATTTTTAAAAAGTGTTATATATTATTATTTTTAGTGAATTAGTTATATGATTAAGTCACCCATCATGTAAAGCAATTTTTCCTTTCTTTGTCCCACGTTTTAAATTTCTATAGGTTATTTTTCATGGAAACTTTACTGCACTTCCCCTACCCTGCCTCCACATACAGGTAACACTAAACAACTCCATATCACACATACAAATAAATACAGTAGTCTAGCATCCTAGACCACAGTAACACATTGTCCATGATACTCATAATTTTTAGCTGATGTTACTAGGTGTCCCAGCTGTAGAAATGGCCCTCAATAACAGAAACATCCTGATAGGATATGTGTTTCCGATTTCTAAACCTGAACCTGAAGTCTTTAGTATTACCACTCTGAATGATTACTTCTCAATCATTTTCCTATTTGTTAAGAACAAAGTCACCTTCAAGCTAGGTGATTTTGAGATAAAGAAACAGAAAAGCTGATATCACATTTATGCCCCTGCTCCCTAAAATGTGCTCTCCCCTGGCACATTCAGACATCCTCACAGTCTCCACTACAAATACTGAGATGATTTCATGGACCCATCTTAACTCTACACATGTACTATCTGCTGCATTTCTTCATCCCCTAAGCTGGTATTACCCTTCCACTTCCTTCTAATTATGACCTGTTACATTCTCTATTCCTGGGATTCTTTTTTTTTTTTTTAAGATTTTATTTATTTATTTGTTTGTTTGTTTGTTTGTTTGTTTGACAGACAGAGATCACACGTAGGCAGAGAGACAGGCAGTGAGGCAGGGTCCCCGCTGAGCAGAGAGCCTGATGTGGAGCTCCATGCCAGGACCCTGAAACCATGACCTGAGCCGAAGGCAGAGGCCCTAACCCACTGAGCCCATCCAGGCGCCCCTCTATTCCTGGGATTCTTAGCATCATCTTATCTTATCTTATCTTATCTTATCTTATCATCTTTAAGGTTTTTAAATTATTTATTTGAGAGAGACAACAAGCATGAACCCCTGGGGGAAGGGGCAGAGGAAGGAGGATAAGCAGACTCCCAGCTGAGCAGGGAGCCAGATACAAGGCTTCCTCCCAGGACCCTGAGACCATAAACTGAGCCATAGTCGGACACTTAACTGCCTGAACAACCCAGATGCCCCACCACTACCTTACTATACATCTTCTAAATTAATCAAATACTTTTCATAAGCTTTACATATCTTGAAAGCAAAACAAAAAACAAAAAAAAAAGCTGGTGAGTGGAGTATGGTATGGTCAGAAACTAATATCCTTTTCTAATACTGAAGAGGCCCCAAAGACCTAGCAACCTTCATTAATTATTTTTCTAAGCCAAATATTTTAATTTTTTAGTCAATTTTCTTTTCCATTTAGTTGTTTTTCTGTCATAGGCAAGTTCATCAACCATTCTGTCTGTCACTTGATGAGATAATGACAATGAGAGAGAGATAGTGTGGCCTATGGAAAACTAACTCAGAAGGATCTTGTAGTTTTACTTCTGCCATTTTTCAATAGTTATGCCAATTTGGGTGAGTCATTTTGTCTTTCTGAGGCTGACTTGTAAAACTGGTAGATTTGAAGAGACCATTTTTAAGTTTATTCCTAACACCTCCAAGACTCATGGGAGTCCATTTCTCAATTAACCAGTGTTTGGGAAGGTCTAATACTTCAAGTCCTTATCCTTGGGGGTGACATAGATGTGAAGAAGAAGAAAATGAGGCCCAGCTATACAAGATGCTTACAACGTGATTGGAAAAATGGATCTGTACATGGAAAGTAAATTGACTGAATTTTGTTACTCTTTACTGGTTTAAGCCCGCTACAGTTTACCCTTCCCACTCATTATAATGAAACTCTTGGGAAAACATAAAAACAATTCCAGGCAAACTCTGCAGTTTAAAAAAAAAAAAAAGTCAATTATGAAGTCAAGTCAAAATGTAACAACAGCAAAAGGATAAGGTTTCTCTTTGAGTTTGGTTTGCTTCTTAGTTTTTCTCTTCCAGTTTTGTTCAAAGGTTGAGCCCTAATCATGGAGACAGTGATGGTACTGTGGTTGAGTAAAACTTCAATAGAAACCTTGTCTTTCTGGCCAAAAAAAATTGAAAAAAAAAAATAAAAAAGTCCTAGTGTCTGAAGTGTAGAGGAGAATTTTAGAGCAAATAAAGCTGTCTCCTAATTCAGTGTATGAAGCTACATAAGTTTCAGCCAGCATTGCAAAGCTTTGATAACTGAACTGAGATCTAAACCACTGGTTCCAGAGGTGAGACAGACAACAGGTAAGAGCACCTGAATGGACTACCTGCTAACAAACAACTACAACAAAACCCAAAATTCTTGATAGTAGGGCCTAGGAAACAACAGTCTGCAAGCCAACTCTGACCTACCAAATATTTTCATAAATAATATTTTTGTGAAACACAGCCATGTCCATTCATTTATTTATCACCTCTGGCTGCTTTTGTTCTACAGCAGCAGATCTGAGAGGTGGCAGAAACTCCATGGTCCATAGCCTAAAATAATTACAAATGGGTCTTGTACAAAAATATCTGCCAACGGCTGTTCTAATGGATTGTAACAAGACTGAGAGATTATATGACATAATATGCATAGTGTCAAGGATAAAAGAGAATATTTCTTGGAATACAAAACAAAAACAGAAACAAAAATTTAAAAATCAAAAAAAAAAGAAAAAGTGACTAATTCTCAAGCAAAAATAAAATCAATAGATGCCCCAATGTTGAAAGTCTCAGTCTTTAAATCAGCTTTTACAACTATATTCTATGAAGTGAAGGAGAACATTTAAATGGATAAAAAAGTAGGTTTTATCTTCCCCAAGACAGAAACTATGAAAGAAACAAAATGGAAATTTTAGAATTAAAAAAATAGAATATCTGTAATAAAAAAAATCATTAGATATATTCAATAGAAGAATGAAAATGACAGGGCAACTTGTAACCTTTAAGTTAATAAATCTGAAAAACAGATCAATAGAAATCAGTATATCTAAACAACAGAGATAAAGGATATTAAAACTAATTTAACTGAGACTCAGACACCTACCCTCATACAATAGGGAAAGGCCTGGCATCCATGTTATTGCAGTCCTAGAAATAGAATGGGAAGAAATCCGTTTTTTAAAGTTGAAGACAGAATAACTGAAAACTTTTCAAATTTGGTGAAAGACGTGAATTTACAAATTCAAGGAGCTTGTTAAAACCCTAATTATGGATTTATAGGAAATTTTTAAAAATAGGAATATAATAAAAGAATAAACAATAATAAGAAAAGAAAAAAAGAAAGAAATCCAGACATAATATAACCACATTGATGATAACTAAAGATAAGAAAAATATATATATTGTAAAAACCCAGAGATAAATAACATTTAATACATAAAGGAACAATAATTCAAATGTTGCAGATTTCTCACCAGAAATCATGGAGCACAGAACACAGTTCTGATAGAAAAAAAAACTGCCAATCATTGATATCCAGTAAAGATAGCCTTCATGGCCCTTCTTTTCCTGACATCTGTATCTTTGGGGTAAATACCCAGGAGTGCAATTGCAAGGTCATAGGGAAGTTCTATTTTTAATTTCTTGAGGAATCTCCACACTGTTCTCCAAAGAGGCTGCACCAACTTGCATTCCCACCAACAGTGTAAGAGGGTTCTCCTTTCTCCACATCCTCTCCAATACATATTGTTTCCTATTTTGTTAATTTTGTCCATTCTAACTTGTGTAAGGTGATATCTTAATGTGGTTTTAATTTGAATCTCCCTGAGGGCTTTACCCCAAGGATACAGATGTCAGGAAAAGAAGGGCCATCTGTACCCCAATGTTTATAGCAGCAATGACCACAGTGGGCAAACTATGGAAAGAACAAAGATGCCCTTCAACGGACAAATGGATAAGGAAGATGTGATCCATATACACTATAGAGTATTATGCCTCCATCAGAAAGGATGAATTCCCAACTTTTGTAGCAACATGGACGGGCCTGGAAGAAATTATGCTGAGTGAAATAAGTCAAGCAGAGAAAGTAAATTATCATATGGTTTCACTTATTTGTGGAGCATAACAAATATCATGGAGGACAAGGGGTGTTAGAGAGGAGAAGGGAGTTGGGGTAAATTGGAAGGGGAGGTGAATCATGAGAGACTATGGACTCTGAAAAACAATCTGAGGGGTTTGAAGTGGCCGAGGGGTGGGAGGTCAGGATAACAGGTAGTGAGTATTATAGAGGGCACCGACTGCACGGAGCACTGGGTGTGGTGAAAAAATCATGAATACTGTTTTTCTGAAAATAAATAAATCAATTTAATTTAAAAAAAGATAGCCTTCATGAATGAGGGTAAAATAAAGCTGTTTTAAGATAAAAAGAAAAACTTGTTTTAAAAGAAATGCAAAAAGAAGTTCTTTAACAGAAGGAAAATAAGAAACAGAAACTAAACTTCAGGAATAAAGGGAAAAAATCAGAAATAGTAAACACCAGAGCAAATATAATAGATTATTTCTTTCTTGTATGCTCTTTAAAATAGATACGATTGTCAAAAGTAAAAATAATGAATACTGTTATGCTGAAAATAAATAAATTAATAAAATAGTAAAACTATAACATTGTCTGACAGATATTTCAATACAAAACAAGAATAATAATGTGACAACTACAACATAAAGGGATTATAGTGAATGGACCTATATCATAAGGTTTCCACATTTTATTTGAAGTGGTAAAACAGTAACTCTGAGTAGACTGTGGAATGTTAGGTATTCTTAGAACAAATACAGATGGATGGGTGATGATGGATGCATGTATGAATAGGTATATAGATAGATGGATGGATGATAGATAGATAGATAGATAGAATCCAAAACTTATAGGTAATGAAAATGGAATACAACATATTCAAATAAAAATATATAAATGAAGAAAAACAGAAGAAGAAAAACAAGGCAAAGAGGAAACTGATGATTCAATGATAGAACTAAATCCAACCACTAACTGTAAGTACATTAATGCAAATAGTCTAACTGAAGCAATTAAAATAAGTAGATCTTCAGTTTTATATTTTAAAATAGACACAACTACATGATAGTTACATATCTTTACTTTATTTTATAAATATAAAATTATTATATTTATTCTTCATATCTTTATATACTATATTCTTTATATATTGTTTATATATTATATTCTTTATATATTCTTTTTTATATCTTTATTTATTTATTTATTTATATTTACATAAACTTTACTTTAAGTATAGTAACAAAGACAAGTTAAAAGTTGAAGGATCTCAAGAAACACACTTCTAAATATGCAGCAGGTCCAAGATGAAATCAAAGCATCTCCAGAAAAATAAAAACATATTTTGAACTGATTAAAAATGAAAGAAATACAAAATAAACTTGTAAGATGTTGCTAAAGCACTGACAAAGAGAAACTTACAATGCTGAATATTTCTATTAGAAAAAAAGAAAACTCTCAAGTAAATAATCCAAGCTTCTACTTTACAAAACCCCCAAAAAAAAAAAAAAGAGCTAACTCAAATCAAGAGAAGAAAGGAAATAGTAAAGAAAATAGGGGTGGGATCAGATGGCAAAGTAGGATGATCCTGAGCTCACCTTCCTCCTATAGACACACTGATATCTACAACTACATACAGAACAGCTAACTTTAGTTGTATGTGATGTATTCTACTCTTCTTCAGTTTGTTCTCAGAGATGGTTGTTATACACACACACACACACACACGAAAACATATATATTTAAATATATATTTAACATACACACACATATATATGTACACATATATATTTAAATACATGTTATATATATACACCTATATTAAATACATATTTTATAATATACACATACATATATGTATGTGTATATATACATATATATTTTTATTTTTTATTTTTTTCTAAACTATATGGAGATAAGTGGAAGGGATAGAGATGTACCTTAGTCAGGAGCTACAACTCTGGTATGGCAACCCACAATCAGAAAGGATATCACAATCATAAAGGCCTCCCTGAAGAACAAGAGGTCCAAGTTCTGCAACATTTTCCATAGCCTCAGGGTCCTGCAACAGGAAGATGAGCACCCATAATATTTGGTTTGTAAAACAATGGAGCTGATATACAGAAGAGCCAGAGGGCAGTAGGAAACCCAAGAGTATACTCTTAAGGGGAACTTGCTCCACATGCCAATGCAGAGGCAGCACTCAGAAGAATAATAAATGGACACAGTGAAAACTTCAACAAAGAGATAGAAAATATTAAAAAGAATAAAACATAGCTGAGTAATTTAATCACTTAAGTGAAAAATACATAGGAAATCAATAGCAGATTAGGTAATGCAAAAGAATGGATCAGAGATCTGGAAGACACAGTATGAAGATCTTCCATTTGGAACAGCAAAAAGAAAAAAAAAATAAATGAGAATGGCTTTAGGAATTTCTGGGACAACATTAAGCATAATAACATTCACATTACAGGGGTCCCAGAGGAAGACAGAAAGAAAGGGAGAGAAAAAATATTGGAAAAAATAAAGGCTTAAAATTTCCCTAACCTAATGAAGGAAACAGACTTCCAAGTCAAGGAAGTACAAAGAATTCGAAACAAGATGAACCCAGAGACCCTCACCAAGACACAACATAATCAAAGTGCCAACAGTTAAAGAGAGAATCTTAAAAGCAGCAAAAGTAAAAATCAACTAGTTATGTTAAAGAGCACCTTCATAAGACTAACAGCTGATTTTTCAGCAGAAACATTACAGGTCAGGAGAGAGTAGAGTATTTTCAAAGTACTTAAAAAAACAGAATCTCTACCAGATTCTCTGCCCAATAATCTCTATCCAGCAAAATTATCACTAATAACTGAAGGAGAGAGAAGGAATTTCCCAGACAAGTAAAAGCTACAGGAGTTCAATACCAAACGATCCTTGCAATTAATATTAAAGGGACTTTTTTTAATGGAATAGTAAAGGCCATAACTAAAAACAAGTAAAAAACAAATAAAAAAAAAAAACAAAAAAAAGAGTGCCCAAATAAAATCAGAAATGAGAGAGAAGTTACAATTGATACCATAGAAGTACAAAAGATCATGAGACACTACTATAATTTTATGCCAACATGTGTGTAAACCTAGAAAAAATGGATAAACCTAGAAACATATAATCTTTTAAGACTGAATCAAGAAGAAATAGGAAATATGAATGTACCAAGTGTTTAGACACAAGATTTAACCAATAATTAAGAAATTTTTAACCAACAAAAATCCATAACTAGATGGCTTCACAGATGAATTCTACCAAACATTTAAAGAATTGATGCCTAGCCTTCTCAATTATTGAAAGAGAGAGAAGAAAGAAAGAGAGAGAGAAAGAAAGCAAAGGAACACTTCTAAACACATTTTATGAGACCAGACTCACCCTGAAGCCAAAACCAGAGAAAGACACACACACACACACACACACAAAAAAAAAAAAAAAAAAAAAAAGAAAGAAAGATTGATTACAGGCCAACATCCCTGATGAACACAGATGTAACAGATGCAAAAATCCACAACAAAAACTAGCAAACCAAATTCAATAATACATTAGAGAAATCACACAACCAGATCAAGATGAATTTATACCACAGATGAAAGAATGATTCATTACCTACAAATCAATTAACATAATACATCACATTAACAAAAAATAAAGAATCAAATGAGCCTCTCAATAGATGCAGTAAAAGATATAAAAAATGTAATATACATTTATGATAAAAATTTCAACAAGGTGGTTAGAGATGAAACATACTTCAATATATGAAAGGCCATATATGACAAACTCATAGCCATCATCATACTCAATGGTGAAATGCTAAAAGGATTTCCTCTAAGATCAGGAAGAAAACAAGGATGGCCACTCTCACCACTTTTATTCAACACAGTAGTGGAAGTCCTAGCCACACCAATTAGATAAGAAAACAAAATAAAATGCATCTAAATAGGCAAAGAAAAATTTAAACTGTTACTATTTTAGATGACATTATACTATGTAAGATAATCTCAAAGACTGTGCCAAAAAACTATTAGAACTAATAAATGAAAGTAAAGTGGCAGGATACAAAATTAATATACCTAAATCTGCTGCACTTATATGCACTAACAATGAAATTGGGGGAGGGGGGTTAAGAAGATAATCCCAATTACAACTGCATCAGAAAGAGCAAAATGCCCAGGAATAAATTTAACAATGGAAATTAAACAACTATACTCTGAAAACTACAAGACATCAATGAAAGAAACTGAAGATAAATAAATGGAAAGATTTTTTTTTAAATGGAAAGGTTTTTAATGCTCATGGATTGGAAGAATTAATGTTGTTAAAATGCCCTTATTACCTAAAGCAATCTACAGATTCAATGCAATCTCAAAAAAAATGCCAATAGTATTTTTCACAGAACTAGATCAAAAGAAATTCTCAAATTTGTATGGAAGCACAAAACCCCAGAAAAGCCAAAACAATCACAAGAAAGAAGAAAGCTAGGTGTATTATGCTTCTTGATTCCAATCTGTACTACAAAGTTAAAGTAATAAAAACAGGAAGAAGGGATACCTGGGTGGCTCAATCAGTAAAACAACTGCCTTTGGCTCAGGTCATGATCCCAGGACCCTGGGATCAAACCCCACATCAGGCTGCCTACTTAGCACTCTCCCACTCCCCCCTGCTTGTGCTCACTTCTCTGTCTCTTTCTCTGTCAGATAAATAAATTAAAAAAAAAAAAAACAGTAAGATACTTGCACAAAAAACAAACTCATATATTAGTGGAAGAGGGTAGAGAATCTAGACATAAACCTGCACATATTGTCAATTAATCTTTGTCAAAGGAGGTAAAAATATACAATGAGGTAAAGATAATGTCTTCAATATATAGTGCTGGGAAAACTGGACAAGTACATGCAAAAGAACGAAACTAGACCACATTATTACACTACACACAAAAATAAACTCAAAATGGATTGAAAGCCTAAACGTGAGACCTGAAATCATAAAATTCTTAAAAGAAAACTTAGAAAGGGGACACATGGGTGGCTCAGTTGGTTATGAGTATGACTCTTGGTTTTGTCTTATGTCATGACCTCATGGTTGTGAAATTGAACCCTAGCATTGGGCCCCATGCTTGGCATGGAGACTGCTTAAAATTCTCACTAACCCTTCCCCCTGCAACACAACAACAAAAACATAGTAATCTCTTGGGCATTAACTTTAGCAATGTATTTATGGAGATGTCTCCTCCAGCAAAGGCAATGAAAGCAAAAATAACTAATGGGACTAAATCAAACTAAAAAACTTTACAGTGAAGGAAACCATCAATAAAACAAAAAGACAACCTACTGAATACTAGAAGATCTTTACAAATGATATAACTGTAAAATATACAAAGAAGTCACACAACTCATTATGAAAAAAACAAAAAGAGTCCAATTAAAATATGAGCAGAGGACCTAAACAGACATTTCTCCAAAGAAGACATATAGATGTCCAATAAACACACTAAAGGAAATGTGTTCTACCAAAGAAATGCAAATCAAAACCACAATGAGATGTCACCTCATGCCTATTAGGAGAGCTATTAATAATAATAATAATAATAATAATAAAAGTATTGGTGAGAATGTGGATAAAATGGAATGTTTGTATACTGTTGGGGGGGAAATGTTATAGGCTCTAAGGAAAAGGGTTGAACTTTATAAAAAAATTAAGATTGAACTACTATACCAATACAGCAATCCTACTTCTCAGTACTTATCTAAAGAAAATGAAAACACTAATTTGAAAAGATGTGTATAGCCCTATGTTCATTTCAGCATTATTTATATTAGCCAAGATATGAATCAGCCTATGTGTCCATTGATGGATGGATGGATGGATAAAGAAGATGTGGTGTATATATACATATGCATACATACACACTAAGGAATGTTACTGTGCCATAAAAAAGAAGGAAACCTTGCCATTTGTGACAATGTGGATGAACCTAGAGGGCATTATGCTAAGTGAAATGTCGGGCCAAGAAAAGCAAGAAGTCAGATCAAGAAGGCTATATGATTTCATTTACATGTGATATCTAAAAAAAAAAAAAGCAAACAAAACAAAACAGAAACAGACTCATACATATATAGAACAATCACCTGGCTGGCTGCCAGGGGGATGGGGGATGAGGGGATAGGCAAAATAGGAGGGGGATTAAAAATTATAAAGTGCCAGTTAAAAAATCAGTAAGACACCAGGAATGCAATGTGCATCACAGGGAATATGGTTAGTAATATCATAACAACTTTGTTAGTGACAGATGATACATAGATTTATCATGCTGATCATGATAATGCATATATATGTTGAATCACTATGTTCTGCACCTGAAACTAATAGAACATTGTATGTCAACTACACTTCAATGACAAGATAAAATAGAACAAAATCAATGAAATTAAAGGCAGGAAAACAATTGAGAATATCAATGAAACCAAAAGTTTTTATTTGTAAATGAAATTGGTAAACCTTTTGACAGACTACCAAGTAACCATAAAACACATTATTACCACAGTGAAGCAAAAGAGACGATCCATGTACAGCCCCGTATACAGAGAGAGGATAATAACCCAAAACTACAAACAGTATTACTCAAGAAAATTTGACAATTTAGATGAAATGGATGAACTTCTTGAAATAAACTATTGATATTATATTGATGCTTGATATTGACATTGATATTTGATAGAATAAACTATCAAAATTCAGATATGAACAAATGATCACCTGAACAAATCTGTTACGTAAGTTGAAGTTGTACCCACAATTCCTCCTGAGGAGAGAATTACAAAATCGTATGGTTTCAGAGAAAGGTGGCTCGGTGGGTTGGGCCGCTGCCTTCGGCTCGGGTCGTGGTCTCGGGATCCTGGGATCGAGTCCCGAATCGGCATCTCTGCTCGGCGGGGGGCCTGCTTCTCTCTCTCTCTCTGCCTGCCTCTCTGTCTACTATGAACTCTCTCTGTCAAATAAATAAATAAAATCTTTAAAAAAAATAAGGAAAACACCACCAATTTTATAAAATATCTTTCAGATAATAGAAGAGAAGGGACATTTTTCTTCCTATTATTAGGTCAGGATAACCTTGATATCAAGACCAAATTTTAAAAATGCAAGAAAAGAAAGCTAAAGACTAATATCCCTCATGAACTTATATGTAAGAAATTTCAATAAAATATTTGCTAATCAGAGCAATGAAGATAGTATGGTACTCAGAGGTTCCTGGGTGTCTCAGCTGGTTAAGCCTCTGACTCTTACTTTTGGTTCAGGTCATGAACTCAGGGTCATGAAATCGAGTCCTGCATTGGGTTCTGTGCTGGGAGTGGATCCTGCTTAAGATTCTTTCTCTCCTTCTCTCTCTGCATCTCCCCACCCCCAACTATCACTCTCTATAAAAGAAAAAAAGAAAGAAAGATTGAAAGGTTTGCTTTTAAAATTGTGTGGTACTGACAGAAGAACATTCATATTGGTCAGTGGAATTCAATAGATGGTACAGAAACCTACACAAATACCACTGAATGATTGTTAGCAAAGAAAAAAAAAACCAAAAAAACAATTCAATGGAGAAACTATATTCTAACAAATGGTGTTGCAACACTTGGACTCCATATACACCCTGGTATTTGTATCCTGACTGTGATGGTGGTTACACACATGGGTAAGTGTGATAACATTTCACAGAATCGCACACACACACACTCACAATGCATGAAAAATCTGATTAAATCCAAGTCAAGTCTATAGTTTATTTAATGGTACTGTACTACATCACTTTCTAGGTTTTGATCACCAGTCACTGTATTGTGGTTACATGTTATTGCTGAATGAAGCTGAAAAGTACATAGGAGCTCTCAGTAATATTTCTGCAACTTCTATATGACTGCTGAGTCATCCAAAATTTTCATTTGGTCCAACAAAATGATTTATTTAAGTATAACTCTTACAACATATCTGTAGAATCTGTTTACTGAAAACTACAAAGTACTGATAAAAGTAAAACATCTAAATAAATGAGAAAACATAACGTGTTCATGGACAATTAGATTCAATATAGTTAAGATGCCAATTGTACCAAAATTAATCTACACTTTCAATGCAATCTCAATGATAAGATGTACAAGCTAATTCTAAATTTATATGGAAATTAAACTAATTTTGAACTAAAAAAAAGAAAACTCACACTATCCAAATTATGACTGACTATAGAGCCGCAGCAAGTACAACATTGTTGTGTTCATGAGTTCATGAATGGATAGACGAAAACAATGAGACTGAGTAGGGTCCAATGATTGATCCACATAAATATGGAAATTGATCTTTTTGGCATTTGATAGATTCCATTTATTTTTCAAAATACCCCTTTAACCTGACTTTTTTTTTTCAATCTATTGAGATGAAATTCACATTAAGCTTTACTGTAAGTGAACAATTCAGTGGCACTTAACACATTCACAATATTGTGCAACCACCACCTATACTAATTCTAAAATTCTAGAACACTCCCATTACTCCAAAGTAAAATCATGAAGTGATTTCTCCCCATTTTTACTCCTCATTTAAGCCTCTGGAAAATACCAATATATATTATCTATACTTATCTCTATATAGATATATAGTGATTAGATAGTTATCTATATATGTTTAAGATTCTTAAATTAAAAGAAATTTTCCATTTAAATAATGTTAATCATAATTTACCAATGGTCTGTGACCATATATAGATACATAGATATAGATATACAAAATAAATAACATATAGGTAATATGTATCTTTAGTTTTTATCTATAATTTATAGATGAATTATCAATGAATTTATCATAGATGCATTCTTTAGCTATATTTAAATACAATAAAATAATTTCATAAAGTGCAAAATAGAGTACATGCATGGCATATACTGAAAACAGGAAATACACATGAGTTTAAGCTTTATTTTACTTACTTACATTGTTTTGTATGCATAAGTATATGCTAGGCTATACAATACACATAATATGTTTCTTGCTGTGGAGTGATCCAACTTATTTGAAAGCCACTGCTCTTAAACCATGGTAAACTGAGCAACAAAAGGGTCTGTACAGCCCACTAATAAGGCCAATACCAGAAGAACCGTATTTTCCATCCTATACACACAAGTCCGGGCTGTTAGCGCTCTGATAGGCTCACACTCTGGTGTCTTCTCTTTTCAGATTTGCAAACAGGCAACACTGTTTAAAAGAACTTAACCAGCTTCTTACAGTACTTGGTAGGGCTGGGAGTTCTGGTGGTGGCTTCCCTGATATTCATAGCACTGCCATTCATTCAGAAGTTTGTTTGTTTGTTTTCCATCTTTCAAATCTTTATTCTGCATCCTTAACATAGAGCAACTTCTTCAGCACTAATATGGGGATCCTATTGTGTCCCTGCCTGTTCCATTATTCCTAGTCTAGCAGAGCAATGTCAGGGTGAACCTGTAGACACAAGTGAATCTCATACTGCAATTCCCAAATGTGGATATTTTCTTTTAACTATATTATGTACAAGGAGTGTATTCATTTAATATAGTACGATGTCTTCTAAGAGTAAATCTGTAATTATTCTGCAACAACTGCTTTGCACATTTCTCTCCCAGATCAACTTTTTAAGTTTTTGAAACTGAGAAAATAATATTTGAACTAATAAAGTTGAAACTATCAGCAAAAGAAGAGGGTTTTTGTTTTTCGTTTTGTTTTACAAAACTACCAAATATCATAGAGATGAAAGAAAATGAGTACATATGAAAAGCAAGATTTGTTTTTGGTAAAAAAAGGGATGAGAAATGGAGATATATTTTTGGTCAGGAAGGAAAAAGAAAGATAATTTCATCCTAAATAAAATGTTCTAGAATAAGTAAGAAAAACGATCAGCAAAACCTTAATGGATATAGAAAGTTGTAGAAGGTTTATGGAAAGGAATCTTGTGAAAGGAAGGGTATGTGTAGTCAAGTGACTAGGTTAAAATTATTTATTTAAGTTAAAGAAAATTTAAAAATTTAATATCAAAAGTACAGTAGTACAAAATTAGACTTTGGTTTTCTCTCTGTTGAGGGAAATTGGAAGGGGAGATGAACCATGAGAGACTATGGACTCTGAAAAACAACCTGAGGGTTTTGAAGGGGCGGGGAGTGGGAGTTTGGGGGAGCCAGGTGGTGGGTATTATGGAGGGCACATATTGCATGGAACACTTGGTGTGGTGCATAAACAATGAATTCTGTTATGCTGAAAATTAATTAATTAATAAAAGGAGAAAATTTTCTTAGATTATTGGCCTGCCCTTAATAAATTATAAACAAAATGTCTTCTTTACCTCTAATGTAATCTGCCTAGTAAACAAAAATTCTATGTTTTGTCTCCATCAAATCTTAAATTACTTGAGAAAATTGAATCTTCTTTATTAAAAGCACAAAATTTTTAAAAGCCACACAGCTTTTGGTACATGCTAAATTTTGTGGTAAGTATTGTCAAATAAGAGGTGATAATAAATTTTGTTTAGGAATTTTTATATAAATGTTATTAATATAAATGTACCAGAAGTTGGATGTTTTTAGGAATCAGATGTGTCCTTCTTTAGTGTTATCAGCCATGATTCCAGTCACTGTCTTAAAATATTATATATCATGGAAATAATGAAATTTCCTTGTTAATTACACTATGAACTCTCATCTCATTTTAACAATTGCCAATTTTTAACTCTTTTGTTATTTACAGACAGTTTTTGGTTTCTGATAACTTTTAAAATTATAACACTGAACTAGGTCAGCATATCCAGAGTTTTGATGGAAAACTGATAAATTCATAAAACTGCCAACATAAGGTCAAGCTCAGGAGACTAAATAATGAAGATGATTACCATTTTTTAACGGCTTTGTTCAAGACATTGGTTGCTCTTAATGGTTTGTTTTCCAGATATAAAGGACATCCTTTTCTCCTTCCTTTTAAGCTATCTATAACTTACAGCAGTTTAATAAAGTGTATTTTTACAACAGAGGTTAACAACATATGTATTTATATGAGTGCAATAAGAATCAGTTCTCCTTGTAAGAGGACACAATTAGACAAGGTCTTGGCTTGGCTTCTTAGCCCAAACAGATTTTTTTAAAAGTCCAATTTGAGGGGCACCTGGGTGGCTTGCTTGGTTAAGTAAGCACTGGACGCTTGATTTTGGCTCAGATCATGATCTCAGGGTTTCCAGATCAAGCCCCGTGCCAGGCTCCACTTTTAGCATGATGTCTTCTCTCCATCTCCCTCTACTCCCACCCACAGCTCTCTCTGTCACTTTCTCTCAAATAAGTATCTCTCGCAAATAAATAATCTTTAAAAACATTCCCAATTTGAGAGTACTTATGATATGTTCCAACAAAGCATATTTTGTTTTGTTTTGTTTTGTTCTAAAGAGGAAGAGCATGAGGTGGAGAAGGGGCAGAAGGAGAGAGAGAATATTTACCAGGCTCCACACCCAATGTGGGGCTGGATGTAGGGCTTGATTTTGAGACCTTGAGATTACAACTGAGATGAAATCAAGAGTTGGATGCTTAACTGACTGAGCCACCCAGGCAACCCTCCAACAAAGCAGTCTTTTTTTTTTTTTTTTTTTTTTTTTTTTTTTTTTTTGTTTATTTGACAGAGAAAGAGATCATAAGCAGGCAGAGAAGCAGGCAGAGAGAGAGGTGGAAGCAGGCTCCCCGCTAAGCAGAGAGCCCGATGCGGAGCTCAATCCCAGGACCCTGAGACCATGACCTGAGCTGAAGGCAGAGGGTTAGCCCACTGAGCCACCCAGGCGCCCTGCCAACAAAACAGTCTTAAAAGAAACTTATAGATGAATCACTACTCTTGCTGCGCTTACATAAATAATCAGGCCAAGTTTCCTAAAACTAGACTTAACGTGCAAACAAATTAGTCTTGCTACGGTGTCTTTGATGTAAATATAAATGACTACTGAGAGCAAATTATACTTCAATAATACACTTTGTGGATATCAGATTCAGTGCCTTTGGCTGTCTTTGAGGTTTCATATTCTACCTGCAAAGTGAACTGAACCCTCAATTCTTCCAATCTCCTCTGGTAGTTGGCTGAAGTCTCCAAGCTAACATTTCCAGTTTTCTCCCACTCCTCTAACTCAGAATCACTATGAAACTAAAACTGCCCTCTTCCCACAGCCATGTAAAGTAAAGCCAGACAGCTGGCTGTAAGCTTCAGAGCAGTCACCACAACAGCTCCTGTGTGGACAGCCTCTGCCTGTCGCTCTGTGGTCCCACAGAAAGATGACCAGACATTCACACTGCTAACCAGAAAAATCTGTGTGACGGCCACTGTCTTTCCCCACCGCATCTGAAGATGCTTAGAATCCGACATTTAGAAATCTTCTCAACTGGCTGCTCTTCAAACTCAGGGAACTGAATTCATAATTTGTTCTAACGATTAACCTGCAATGTTATTTTTTTGTTTTCATAGAAATGCCTGTTATGAAATGACCTGATTGCTCACATCCTCTAGAAGGCCCACTTTAGGTGAAATCCTACCTGCCACACCAACCCCTCAAATAGAACATCCTCAAGTTCACTCTTTCCTAAGTCATTACAAGGATATGCGATTGCTAATACAAGCGTACTTCCTTTTGTTGTTCTTTGTTTTATGTGCTTCATAAATATTGCATTTTTTTATATAAATCGAAGGTTTGTGGCAATCCTACATCAAGCAAGTCTATCGATGACATTTTTCCAACAGCTTTTGCTTACTTCATGTGTCTGTATCACATTTTGGTAATTCTCACAGTATTTCAAACTGTACATTATTATTATTTTTGTCATGGCAATCTGTGAGCAAACTTCACTGACAAATATGGTATGTGTTCTGGTTGCTCCACCGATCAGCAGTTCCCCCATTTCTTCCCCCCCCAAGCTCCCCATTCCCTGAGATGAAGGAGTATTGAAAGTAGGCCAATTAATAACCCTACAATGGCCTCTCAGTGTTCAAGTGAAAGAAAGAGTTACACATCTCTCACTTCAAATCAAAAGCTAGAAATAATTCAGCTCAGGGAGGAAGGCACATCAAAAGCCTAGAAAAACTAAAAGCTATGCCTCCTGCACCAAACAGCTAAATTGTGAATGCAAAGAAAAAGTTCTTGAAGGAAATTAAAAGTGCTACTCCAGTGAACACACGAACGATAAGAAAGTGAAACAGCCTTATTGCTGATATGGAGGAAATTTTAGTGGTCTGATTAGAAGATCAAACCAACCACAATATTCCCTTTAAGCCAAAACCTAATCCAGAGAAGGGCCCTAACTCTCTTCAATTCTGTGAAGCCTGAGGGAGGGAAGGAAGCTGAAGAAGGTAAGTGTGACACTGACAGAGGTTAGTTTGTGAGGTTTAACAGAAGTCATCTCCATAACACAGAAGTGCAAAGTGAAGCACCAAGTACTGACATAGAAGCTGCTGAAAATTACCCAGAAGATCTTGCTATGATGATAATGAAGGTAGCTACACCAAACAATTTATTTTCCACGTAGTACAAAACTGTCCTCTACAGAGAGAATACACCACCTAGGACTTTGAAGTCAATGCCTGACTTCAAAGCTTCCAAGAACAGCCTGTTCTTTTAGGGGCTAATGGAGCTTGTGACTTTAAGCTGAACCCAAAGCTCATTTACCTCTCCAAAAATTACAGGGCACTTAAGAGTTATGCCAAGTCTATTCTGCCTGTGCTCCATAAACAGAAGAACAAGGCCTGATGACAGCACACCTGTTTATGAAATGGTTTACTGAAGATTTTAGGCCCATTGTTGAGCCTTACTACTTAGGAAAAAAAAAAAAAAGAATCCTTTCAAAATATTACTGCTCACTGACAATGTGCATCATCCAAGAGCTCTGATGGAGATGTACAATGTGATTCATGTTGTTTCCATGCCCACTAATACAACATTCATTTTGCAGCCCTTGGATCAAAAAGTTATTTCAACTTCAAGTCTTATTATTTAAAAAATACATTTCATCAGGCTATAGCTGCCAAAAATAGTGCTTCCTCTGATGGTATGGACAAAATAAATTAAAAACTTTCTGGAAAGGACTGGCCATTATAGATGCCATTAACAGCATTTGGGATTCATGGGAAGAGGTCAAAATATCAACATCAGCAGGAGTTTGGAAGAAGTTGATTCCAACTCTCATGGATAATTTGGAGGGTCAAGAATTCAGTGGAGGAAGTCCCTGTAGATGTGGTGGAAACAGCAAGAGAACTAGAATTAGAAGTGGAGCCTACAGATGGGACTGAATCACTATAATCTCCTATGAACTTTAACAGATGAGAAGCTGTTCCTATGGATGAACAAAGAAATTGGTTTCTTGAGATGGACTCTCTTAGTGAAGATGCTTTGAAGACTGTTGAATGACAACAATGGATTTAGAATACCACCTGAACTACGTTGATAAAGCAGTAGTAGGGTTTGAGAGGACTGACTTCAATTTTAAAAGAAGTTCTACAGTGGGTAAAATGCTATCAAACAGTATCATGTGCAACAGAGTAACCACTTATGACGGGAAGAGCCAATTAATGTGACAAACTCCATTATTGTATTATTTTAAGCAACTGCCACAGTAGCATAACAAATAGCATGGAGGACATGGGGAGATAGAGAGGAGAAGGGAGTTGGGGGAAATTGGAAGGGGAGGTGAACCATGAGAGACTATGGACTCTGAAAAACAATCTGAGGGTTTTGAAGGGGCGGGGCGTGGGTGGTCGGGGTACCAGGTGGTGGGTATTATAGAGGGCACAGATTGCATGGAGCACTGGGTGTGGTGCAAAAGTAATGAATACTGTTATGCTGAAAAAAAAATTTTTTTTAAATAAATAAAAAGAAAAAAGAAATAAAAAAAAAAAGAAAAAAGAAACTGCCACAGTAACACCTTGCTGATCAGTCAGCCGCCATTGACATCAAGGCAAAACCCTCCACCAGCAAAAAGATTACAACTCACTGAAAGTTCAGATGATGGTCAGCATTTTTTAACAATAAGGTATTTTTAAGGTACGTACATTGTTTCTCTAAACAAAATGCTATTGCACATTTAAGACTACAGCATAGTTATAAACATAACTTTATTTTATATGCACTGGGAAACCAAAAAAGCCATTGAACTCACTTTATTGCAATATTTGCTTTACTGTGCTGGTCTGGAACTGAACTGGCAATATCTCCAAGGTATGCCTTGTAGGTCATGCTTAGTCTATGTAAATAACTAAAACAATCTGTAAACTGACTTACAATGGTAAAACCTAAATCTGGTTATAATCCATTTGATTTATTTAATGGATTAAGTCTTGGATCTTGGGAATCTCCCCCAGAAAAATCTGGGGAATTTTTCAATACTTTGGCTATTGTATTGACCTTTCTAATGCATTGTATACTCTCAATGGTTTTAAATGCCTGTGGGCAGCCATTCACATGCTGAATGGTATACATCAGCATCAGGCAACTGGATGAAATCCCATGAATTTTAAAAGCAGTGACTATATGGTCCTCTGGCATAATAACTCAACTAATAGAAACAGCAGATGTGTAACTCTTTGGCCCAACTACATCAATAGTGCTAACGGAGACTAACGCTATAATGGTTGGTAATTGGAAAGTAATTGTTAAAATCAATTGGAGACCAACCTTCAAAATTCCCCAAGCAGACAAAACCAATTTCTTCATACAAATAAATCTTATTTTAGCTTATTTTACCAGGTTAACTTGACCTGAATCATTTCTTGCTTGTGCCTCCGGAAACGATAAGCAAAACTTGAACTGCCCCCCAAGGTTGATGCGAGGTAACTATGAAAATTGTAGTACTATAACCAATCATTGTGAATAAACAGTCACTGCTCTTTTGTTTTATAAGCTGCTTTATAACAATATACCCTTAAGCCTCATTCCGTGTTCTGGTCTGAGTGCTCCTGGTTTACAAACTGTCTTTCTGGTGTGTGCACGATTTATTTTTAGTAATTGTGACTTTAGTGATTCACTGGTTTTCCTTTGACTGTTTTGATCTTTTGATACTCTGTATGTCTTCATAGTTCTTCTTTTCATAAGGACACCAGTCAGGTTGGATTAGCAGTTATCCTAATAGTCTCATTTTAATTTAATTACCTTTTTAAAGGTCCTATGTCTAAATGTAGTCATACTCTGAGGTGCAAGGATTTAGGGCTTCAACATGAATTTTAAGATGACACAATTCAACCCATAACACCATCATAATGGGTGTGAAGTGGCATCTCATTACCATTTTGAATTACATTTCCTTAATGATGAGTGATGTTGAGAATCTTTTCAAGTGTTTATTGTCTACGTGCATATCTTCTTTGGAGAAATTTCTATGTCTTTTTATTTCCCAAATATTTGTTTATTTGACAGAGAGAGAGACAGCCAGAGAGGGAATACAAGTAGGGGAAGTGGGAGACGGAGAAGCAGGCTTCCTGCTGAGTAGGGAGCCCACTGATACTGGACCCTGGGATCATGACCTAAGCCAAAGGAAAAAGCTTAACAACTGAGCCACCCAAGTGCCCCTGTCTATTTGTCTTTTGCCTACTTTTAAAATTGAAATGTCTTTTTTTTTTTGAGTTATAGAAGTCTTTATATAGTCTGGATATTAAACCATATCAGATATATATTGCAAATAATTTCCTCTATCCTATAGGCTGTCTTTCTATTTTATTAGTAATGTCTTTTAATGCATAAAATTTTTAACTTTGATAAAATTCATTCTTTCTTTTATTAAGAATGCTTTTGGTGTCATATCTAAAAAATCCATTGCCAAATCCATGGTCATGAAGATTTGCCCCTATTTTTCTTCTAAGAGTTTTATGGTATTGGCTCTTAAATGGAAATTGTTGATCTGTAAATTGTTTGATCTGCTTTAAGTTATTTTTGTATATGTTATATAAACACACACACACACTGTATATCATATGTATATACATGTATGTGTATGTATATAATTATATATGTGTATATACATATATGTATATTGGTACATAAAAGTTTATATACTTTGGTATGTGTAATGTTCATTCTTTAGCATGTAAAACTACCCAGTTTTCTCAGCACTATTTGATGAAGGCACCAGTCTTTCCCTATAAAATAGCGTCAGTCCCCTTATTGAGTATTAATTGGTCACTGATGTATCAGTTTAATTCTGAACTCTCTATTCTTTATCATTGGTCGATATGTCTAGTCTTATGCCACTGCCACACTGTTTTGACTATTGAAACTTTGTAGTTCATTTTGAAAATTGGAAATGCAAATTCTAAATTTTTTTCATTTTTAAAAGATTGTTTTGGTTATTTGGGATCTCTTTTAACTACATATGAATTTGAGGATCAGTGTTTCTATTTTCATAAAAAAATAAAAGTCTGTTGAAATATGCATTGACTCTTGCATATCATGTTGGGTAGTATTGGCACCTTAAGATTTAAACCTTTTTATTCCATGAATATGGGATTTCTTCCTAATTATTTATGTTTTTTATTTTTTTTTGATGTCTACAATGTTTGTAGTTTTCACTGTATAAATCTTTCACTTCTTTGAATAAAATTAATTCTAGGCATTTTATACTTTTTGATGTTATTGCAAATGAAACTGTTTTCTTAATTTCCTTCTTGGGTTGTTCATCACTTGTGTATAGAAACACAGCTAGTAATTGTGTGTTGATATTATACCCTAGAGTTTTGCTTATTAGCTCTAGTAGTTTCTTGTGGATTTTAAGGGATTTTCTATATAAAATATATGTCACCTGCAAATAGAAATTGTTTCACTTCTTCCTAATTTGATTGACTTTTATTCTTTTTCTTGCCAATTGCTCTGGCTAGAACTTTTAGTGAAGTGTTGAAAAGCACTAACTAAAGTTGGCATCTTTGATTGTTTTGATCTTAAGAAAAAAATCTTCCAGTCTTTCACCATTGAATATAATGTTAGCGAGGGGTTTCTCATGTTGGGGATGTCCTCTTTTACTTCCTAATTTTCTGAGTTTTTGCCATGAAATAGTGTTAGATATTCCCAAGTACATTTTGTTAACTGAGATGATCATTGATCTTTTTTTCCATCGTTCTATTCAAGTAGTGAATTACAAAAAGTGATTTTTTTTTTATTTTTAATGCTGAGTTACCCTGCATTCCTGGGATAAAAACTACTTGGTCATGGTGTGTAATATTGTTAACATGCTGTTATATTTGTTAGTATTTTGTTGATTTTTCATCTATATTCAAAAGGGGCATTGTCTATAATTGTCTTTATTGGTAATGTCTTTATTTGGCTTTCTTATCAGGATAATGCTAACTTCATGGAGTGAGTGAATATGTGTTTTCTCCCTTTCAATTTTTTTTTTTTTTTAAGAGTTTGAGAAGGATTTGGGTATCATTTCTACTTCAAATGATTGGTACATTTCAACAGTGAAGTCATCTGGTCCTGGACTTTTATTGTTGGGAAGATTTTTATTAATGCTTTAACCTCCTTACTTTTTGTAAATCTATGTACATTTTCTATTTCTAGCATATTTCTTCCTTTACTTCTGTCAATGTTTGCTTCATACATCTCTGGTTTTGTTGTTTGGTACATATATGTTTATAATAGTTATATTCTCTTGATAAAGTAGCCTTTTCATTAATAGGTTTTATTCTTTTTTGTCTTTTGTAATAATTTTGTACTTAAAGTCTAGTGTTGGCTGATACTAGAATAGCCATGCTTACATTCTTTGAGTTCCTATTTGCATGAAGCATCTTTTTCCATCCTTTCATTTTCAACTTATTTATGTTTTTGAAGATTGAAGGCATCTATCTTCTTTTGTATTATGATGTTAAGAAAAATACTTTTAAAATTATCTTTGTACCTTTTTTTCATTTTCCAAATATTCAATGAAAAATCTATACTATTTTAATAATCATAAAATGTTGAAACAAACTCAAATGAGAAAATTGTTGAAGTATAGAGGATGAAGTGTAATTCTGAGGATGAAGTTTAATTCTAAGAATTTTTTTTTAAAAGTTCAAGTGAAAATGAAAATAATTTCTGAAGGGCTAGTAATTTTCTTTTGCCACTTTAATGGATATTACCTATTAGCAGAAGTCCAAAGATTAGAGACCATCTTAGATTTATGTAAACAGGAAATCTTTATAGAGGCATTTAGATTTCATCTGTGGCTGACAAAGTGAAAAGAGAAGAAATGCCAGATACAGGGAAATATGGGCAAAGATACAGTTTGGGAGTTAGAAGATAAGTGTGAAGTATACATGCCAAGTTGTGTGTTTTGTTTGTAAGAATAAGTGTCCTGTTTTCTTTAAAATCTGTTTTCTTAGTTGTAAAAGTGCAAAGAGCGGATTCCTCTGGAGTAGAGTCTACACTGCATCACTAAATCACTGATTTTTTTTTTAATTCAACTAGCCAACGTATAGTACATCATTACTTTCAATGTAGTGTTCAATAATTCATCAATTGTATATAACACCGAGGGCTCATCACATCAGGTACCTTCCTTAATGCCCATCACCCAATTACCCCATCTACCTCCCCTCCAGCAAACCTTAGTTTGTTTCCTATAGTTAAGAGTCTCTCATGGTTTTTCTCCTTCTCTGATGACTTCCCATTCATTTTTCCCTTCCTTCCCCTATGATCCTCTACACTGTTTCTTATATTCCACATATGGGTGAAACCGTATGATAATTGCCTTTTTCTGATTGACTTATTTCATTCAGCATAATACCAGTTCCATCCACATTGATGTAAATGTTAAGTATTCATCTTTTCTGATGGCTGAGTAATATTCCATTGTATATATATAGAAACCTTCTTCACAATTTTATGACAGGTAGCTCAGAAAACTATTACCCCTTCATAACATATTTCTTACATATTTCTTTATCGATTTACCTTAGGCTTCCTATAAAATTAAAGTTTTCATATACTGGCTGGGAATATTTAGTTAATATATATTTTATTATCATTGGAAACTCTGACAGACTCTAGACTGGAAAAGAATAAGAGGATTAGGGACACTTGCAATAACATGAACTAAGTCAGATTACTCTCTTTTAGCCCCTCAACACCTTTTTTTTTCCCCCCTCAGATATAAACTCTGGGAGGAACATCTGAATACAGATGCCAAGTTTTAACTGATGCCTGATCTTCAGAAGTCCTGATACAATAGAGAGGCAGCTTCAGCTAGGCTGCATAATGTCTAGCTTGAATAAATCTTCCTTCTTAAAATTACTTATGTTCTCAAATCCTGAAAGTTGTGCCTATAGTTCATTTTGTATGAATTCCTGTGTCATGCAATATTCTTTTTCTTCCATGGATCTAACATACACGTTTTTTCCTCAGAGAACAACATCCTTCTTCAACCAAGTTATTCAAACAAAGCTTGAATAAAATAACATATTTTTACTATGGCCTTTAGATTTCACCATAGCAAAGGCTGCTTACAGGCATGAATGAAACCCAGAAGAGTATTAGTATTTAGAAAAGTCTCAGAATATCATGATTCATTGCAAATTGACTTTGTTTTCCTTCAGTTCTACATCAGTGTTTCTCAGGGGTAGCCTTGAGCTTTCTCATTATTTTCTTATTTGCCTCTACATCACAATAGTAATATAATTGTTAATACATGATGATATCAAAACACAACATTTTCAGGGTGCTTGAATGGATCAATGGGTTAAGCCTCTGCCTTCTGCTCAGGTCATTTTCTCAGGGTCCTGGGATTGAGCCCCACATTGGGCTCTCTGCTCAGCAGGGAGCCTGCTTCCCCCTCTCTCTCTGCCTGCCTCTATGCCTACTTGTGATCTCTTTTTCTGTCAAATAAATAAATAGAATCTTAAAAACAAAACAAAACAAACAAAAAAAACCCAACCTTTTCTGTGACTGGAAAAAGCTTCACACAGAGGGTGACATTTGAAGGGGAACTTGAAGCACAGGTATATACCAAGGTATATATTTGATTGAGCACTTAATGTATGCCAAAAATGTATTATCTCATTCAATCCTCATTATTGGCATTATTATTGTCCTCATTTTACAGATGAAAAATTCAGACACACACAGGTTAAGTAAGTTACCTACAATGATTCAGCTAGAAAGTAGCCAAACTGGGCTTCATGTTCAGTCAGCCAGACTTCAGCATTCAAATTCTAGATAGAGTATTAAAAGGTGTGAGGGGTCTTATGCATACCAAGAAAAGAAAAACAAAATGCAAAGATCCCAATAAGTGAAGTTTTTGTATTGAGCAAGAATGAGGATTTCAGTGCAGCTCAAATGTAAGTTATATTAAGAGATAGGCTGGAGGTGAGATGAATGTCTTGTGGACAATAACTGGGAGAGCAAAGAAGATTTGGTAATAGGCAGATAACATTAACATCTGAATGTTAAAATATGAAATAAATGGGTCATAGTTGAGATATAAAATCATTTTGAATAGACTGATTCTTTCCAAGGTTGAGACTTGATTGTAATCTGATTAAAGACATCAACTTCTATTTTTTATAGTCAATCCCAATATTGTTTCAACAACAGAATTACACAGAAGAATCGGAAGCAAACAGCTACATCCTGTATGCAACATAAACCAGTGGGAAGAGGATGATGAATCTAAAACATTCATCAGAATATCAGAATATGATGAGGCTGTTGGTACTATCATCAAACTAAGAAAGTCAGTGAGTTGCATTTTTGTAGAAAAATCCTTCTCTTCCAGTAAAATTTTATGCATAAATTCAATCTTCGACACAGAAGAAAGTCGAGCTGTTTAGATAAGACAGGCTTAGAGGACCTAGATCCCAGGGAACTCCCTTTCACACCTGTAATAATGATGTAATTAATTTTGCAACAAACTACCTGCTTTGTTGTTGACTCTGAGTTCACTGTGAAACTTTCTGATTATGAATTTTCCTTTCATATAGATTTGATTATAGGGAAGCTATACACTGAGCAGAAAAACAGTCAGGGTCTGTCTTTAGAGTCTGGGATGCATCTGTGCAAAAAAACCAGTCCATCTGATGTATTTCTCATGGAAATTAATGTTAGCATTCTAGTCTGTATATTGGTTTCTTTTGAGTGTAGATACCTTGACTCAGTCATATTTTGGTATACTTCTAATTTGCATTTCTAATCCTAAAAAGACATGAAGATGGGATCCTTCTCTAGGTTACTCTATACCAGCTCATTGCTATCTTTTTCAAAACAACCATGTGCCATACCATGAAATTTAAATTTAATCTGTCAGCAATGGAGAGCCAATATTTATTTTTTAAGTGAGAGATTTGCACCTATATTTTAGGAACTATTTAGAACTATTAAGTTATGGATAGCAAAGGGGTGCAGATCATTTCATCTTTAAGTCTCATCTAATATCACATGATTGGAATCATGCAAACTGTACATGGGAAGCTCACTCCGTGTCCACACTAGTTAAAAGTTAGAAATGTAGTAATGATCAAAACAAACACAAATCCCTGTTTTCATGGTCCTTACAACGTAGAAGGAACTACAAATGAAATATAAACAAGGACAGAAAAAAAGCAAAGTATTAACAGAGTAGGGGTTGGCCACCTTCAACAGATGTGGCCTATTACCTGTTTTTGAAAATGAAGTTTTGTTGATGGACAGCCACACCCATTTGCTGAAGTATCGTTTATGGCTGACTTCATACTGCAATGGCCGAGCTGAGTGGTTGCAACAGAGACAATCTGGCCTGCATGCTTCAAATATTTACTATCTAGCCCTTCGGAGAAAGGTTTCTTGACCCTTGATGTAAGTACTACTGTTTGCAGCAAATGCAATGGAGCAAAATAAAGCAGAGAAAGGGGATAGGATGTGAGGGAACTTCTAATATATAATGTAACAGTGTAACATAATATATACTGAATGAATAAATATGGTGTTTGGAGAAAACCTCACTGAGAAGGTGTATCTGAGAAAATACTACTTACCTTCCAAATCAATCCAGTTGACATATTTTATGGTTAATCTTTCTGTGGATAACATCTCCAATTCAATGATAAATTCTCTGTATTAGTGCCTTATTATTTGGCGCTTGTTCAATTGCAACAGCACTGTGGCTTGGCTGTTCAACATCTATCGCTCCTCCCAGTGATCTATCCCACTCTATTTATCCAGACAAACTGGTTTGAATTATTTCCCTCCCTCCTCAAAAAGCTTCTGCAAATTTCGTAACTACAGGTTGAAAGTCTAAAACTCCTCCTTCGCCAAAATCTCTTGCACAGTAACATCTCCCAGATTATTTATCTGTTCCCAGATCCAAATTGTGCTCCTCATTGTCTCTCCGTCATTTACTTCTAGTGCCTGACTTGTCCTTCCTCCTCAACCTTGCAGGACACAACGAGAAGCTATCAATGGAAAGCAGAAAGCTGACAGGGGAGAGGGAGTGTAGCCCTAGAGAGATTTCTGGCGAAAAAAAAAAAGCCGTCCAGGGAGAGAGAAGAGCAGGTCAGAGCCCAGTGGTCTGAGGAGCAGGCAGAAGGCTGAGCTGCGCAGAGCATCACAAGAGTAAGGACTGGAAGGTGAAGTAAGACAGGTACAGAAGGAGGCAGGAAAAAAGTCGGTTAGTAAGAACTTAGACTGGGACTCTGAGTGAGATGAGAGCCAATGAGGATGTTGACGAGCTGTGAATCCACAAAGAGGTACTCTGCCTCCAGTATGAAGGGCTGATGGCTGGCTGCTGGGTTGTGCTACTCTACAGAAACAGGGGTAAAGTAGGGAATAAGCTAGGAGTGTTGAAATAATGGCATGAACTCTGTTGTCTTCTTGGACCACAGTGGTAACTGTGATAGAGAAATTGTTGGATGCTGGGTGGTTGTGAAAGTAGAGCCTACAGGGTATTTGGGTGGACTGTATGAAGGGCCAAAAAAAAAAAAAAAAAGAAAATGGAACTGAGGGATCCAAAGTTCTAGCCTAAGTACCCAGAATTACAGAGGTAATATCTACTGAAATAAAAATAGTGACGGAGGAAAAGGAACTTTGCATACTGAGTTTGCGATGTCTTTTAGATCTTCAAGTAAACATAGCTGAGTGGGAATTTGAATACAGGAGTACTGAGATCAAGACACAAGTTCTGACCAAAAATGGAAATATGATGGTGCCTACATATTCATATTTCCATCACAGAGGTATATAATTATTGTGTGGAAGACGCAAAAGTACTCCTAATTATCTGAAATTGGACTCTACATTCATTCCATATAAAAACAAAAAAGTATTCTGTGCACAGTTTTAATATACCTTGGATTTCTCTGGAATGCAACTATTATGTAAATCAAAGAAATACTGCCATTAGTTTCAAAAGGAATTATTCTCCATTTTGGAACTTTATATTGCTGATAGAATGCTACTTGGGGAACTGAATCACCTACAACCCACCTGTACTCGTTTGCCCTTGGAACTATTGCTTGTACACTGTTTTGATGTATAGAAGCAAGCATTTCGTCTCAGGACACTAATGTCATTATACCCAAGCACTTACATATTATAATGTTTTTTGTTTTGTTATCTTTTCATTTTTTGACTTTACATTATGGTGACTACATTATTATATACAAGTTTGTTTTATTTCCATTTTCTATTATTTCCAAAGCTTTCAGGTTTTAATGATTTTTTTCAACCTCTTCCTGCAAGGTCCTTCCTCTCCATCTCTGCTGGAAAACTCAGATACAGCAGGCATATGTGTGTATGGACTAATTCAGTTTAATGATCCTGAAGAGTCTCCCTATCCAGGAGGAGAAAGATGTGTTGCATTTTATAGGGTTGAAAACCCCTGCATTCCCCTGAGCTCTCAGAATAGCCTGTTCCAATTCCTCTGCACACATCAGGGGAAGCCTCCAGCCCTGCTCGTGGAAAACTCTCAGGGGACGGGGACAGATGATGAATGAGACACAGTTAATGAAGCACACAATGGGCATTAGCCAAACCATAAGGCTGGGCTAGGCTTGTGGATTTTTGCTTTTGCTCCATTGATTTCAGCTTTAAGTAAATCTAAAAATGGCAAAATTAGCATTCCTACCACCATTCTTCAAAGGCATAAATAAAATGGACAGTTCACCTCTATCCAGTTCTCTAAGTTGAGCCATTTACTTTTTGCTCTTTTCTCCAATATGCCACCAGCCCCTCTCATGCCAAGCCCTGCTCTGGAAATGACGCCGGATGAAATTTTTATTTTCCTTTGTCATCAATTATAATTCACCAGCAGATGCCTCAAGCCTCCTTGTTTGTTTAAATAGGCACAGTTAATCTGATAATGGATCCTCCAGGTTTCACCTTTTCTTCCGTGTCATATTCGGGTGTTTTATTTCTCCTATTTATGCACTGAAAGCCCAATGTGTTTTCCCTGACAAATAAATTCATGGCTGCGGATTTGAAGTGTATTCAGAATGTACTTTCTTAAGCAGGGCTCAGAAAACTCTCAAATCCTTTTTAGTCATTTGAGGTAACACTGCCCATTTAGAAAACATCGGGCCCAAGAAAGGAGGTTAATCCAAGGCCAGGAAGATTTGAAATGAAGCGGTACAAGCACATCGACCATTCACACCAAGGCGACAGAACCATGAGGGCTTAACCACCAGGTGGCCACCAAAGAAAATAGCACATTCAGAATGAATTGTCAGCAAGTCCAGTTTACTTGGATGCAGAGCTCAGCATAGACTATCTTTAAGTGGTTAATTTTTTTTTTTTTTAAGTATCTCTACTTGGGTCTGAAATATAGATTTAGAAATCTGGCTATCCAAATGCATCAGCAAAAGAGAGCTTTTACAAGTCATAACAGTCCAAGTACAAGAGTGCGTGCGTGTGTGTGTGTGTGTGTGTGTGTGTATGTGTGTGCATGCATGTGTGGGATGTATGTGTGCATGTATGTGTTCATAAATTTATGTTGTGTGTGTGCCTGTTTCTCTCTATGTGTGTGTGCTTGTATATATGTATATGGCAGCAATCACAGGAATTTGGCTTCCAGTCATGTCAGAACTGATTACATGTATCACGGGTTTTTTTCCCCTCATATTATCGCCTTTTTACAGGAACTGAAATATTATTGTTTCTTGTTGCAGGAATTTTCACATATAGCTTCTTCTACCTAGAATGAAGTGACACTCATTCTTTAAGTGGCTGATTCCAACACATTATTCAGTTTTTATCAAATATATAAATTGCTCAGAAAGACTTTTCTTAACACGCAGCTCTGAAGCATAATGCCTGTAATGGGCTCTCTTGTACTAATTTTTATTTTCCTTCAGCGCACTTATGGAAATTTGTGATGCTTTATGTATTTGTTCAATTGTTTAATGCCAGTTTCTCCTGCAAAACTGCCAGCTTCACTGGGAAGTGAAAAAGCTAAGGGCCTTTTCTGTTTTGTTTACCACTATTAGCTCATCACCTATAGAAGTCCAACAAAGAGTACCTATGAAGACGTAAATATTGGAGATCTGAAGGAATTAGGAAGGGGGACATGGGAATGAATGTGCAAAATAATATTTTAGAGAATCTTTAACATTCACATTTCCTCTTTTTAAAACTCTTCCTGAATACATTCAAGTTGAAATAACAATAAGGGAATGATTACGTGATATGGTAATTTATTTTTTATTTGTTTGTTTGCTATCCTTTGTGGACATTAGCTCCTGGGTTCCTTAACTTAGCAGTTCAATTGCACTCCCTTTGTCTATGAGAGTTAATTTATCATTGAGATAGTTATATTCTGTGGAGTGGCTTTTGGTTCTCAAATGAAGGAGAGTGTGAAAGAGAGAAAAAGTCATCTCCAGAGACTATCATTGTTGTGGACCTTAATGAACATAGTCTAATTCCCATTCCTACTACTTTTCTGGCTGGGACTACTCCAATTCTTTCAAGAGTAAAATCAGGAAAATTCTGGGTTAATCCAAACATTCATTTTCTCCACTTTATAACCTGAGCTGCTAGAGAAAAATAGAAGAAAATCTACTGGGGTCACTGTCAACAGAACAACTCAACACAACATTAGCCGATATACTGGCTATCTCTCCACATCTTCCTAATCCTCTCCTTATTCCATTCCAGAAGCAATTTGTCTATGCCTTTATCAGAATCTCTAGACACACAGCATTGGCCAGTGTTCTGCACTGAAGACAACAGAAAACACTGCCTAAGTAAATAAAGTGTTGCCAAGTCTAGAAATAGTTCATGGAATTGTCCAAAAGAGCTGAAGAAGCAAGAACAGATTTGGGCTATGGGTCAAGGAATAACTTCCAGAGCCATATCATAGACCAAGCCCATCAAAGAAGCCCTTCCAAGGTCACAGAACTTTCGAATCAGAAATATATAACCTCAGCTGTGCTCAGAACTTTGTTGCTTCTGTATAATCTATGTGGAAAACTGATGTCCTGGGTCCTGCCTTTCCATGTGTAACTCTGTTCCAAATCAGTCTTTCATAGTACAATTTCACTTAAAAGCCTAAACAAATGTCTAGTCCCTAACAGCAAGGGAGTTTTGGGTCTGGACCGAGAGGGTGGATGTTCTGCCAAAACAAGATTTATACTATGACAGACTCTCAAATGTGGAAAGGGCCTTCAAAATGTGGGAGGCTGCCACAAATAACACGTAATCAAAATACTTGCCATACTGGGTTGTCCTGTAGTCAGTATGTTATCATCACTGCTCCCCTCATAGAGGTCCACTGAGTTGCAACAGGAAACTGCAATTCCCAGAATCCCTTCCCCTTTGTAGCCCTGGCCACTCCATCTCCGTCAGTGAGGGGCCCTCCCACAGGGGCAGTGGAGGGAAAGAAGAAAGCTTTACTCCCTGGAGGCAGGTGCAGCAAAGTGTGCAGTTAGGTATAGGATATGTAGCGATTTTAGAACCACTCACTTTACTCACACAGACCCAGAAATTTGGTCATATCTTTCTAAATGCATCTGAAAATTCTAGCAGTTTCCATGATACCACTTAGAAATTGGTTTTGTAACAGAAAATCTGGGACTGAATTTCATGTTCATTACATGACCTTCATTCTCTCAGCTTTTCAAATATTTGTGTAAACTACTCTAATTCCCTGAAGTAAAATTCCCATGACTAAAGTGATTTTTGTTTTCCTGACTGAATCTGATACATTATCATTCCACCATTCCTTCCCTTCCCACCAATAATTTCAACAAGGCATGATGAATAATCTCATTTCTCACTTATTGGAAAGAAAAAGAAAGGCTGTATGGAAAGATTCCCAGCTTTGTGTTGATTATATGTGTGTTTGTATTCCATTTTTAACTCATTCTCGTCTATTGCCAAGGATGATGTATTTCTCCTCCTGTTGAAGGTTATTTCTTTTATTAGTCCATTCTTCTTCAGCCACTCTTTCTCCTCCAGCTCTATTGTTTCTTTTTCACCCTGCCTGGGATGTTCTTCAGTTGCTTTTTAAAAATCATATAAAAATATAAAACTATCCCCCATATTAAACACAAACAGACAATTCACCACATTCATCAAGATGACTAAGTTATCCTTTGAAAGTAGCTCAAAGAGCATATGCCGGTGTGGCTCAGTCAGTTGAGTGTCTGCCTTTGGCTCCAGTCATGATCCCAAAGTCCTGGGATTGAGTACCGCAATGGGCTCCTTGCTCACTGGGGAGCCTGCTTCTCCCTCTGCCTGCTGTTTGTGCTCTCTCTCACTCACAAATAAATAAATAAAATCTTGAAGAAGAAGAAGAAGAAGAAGAAAGAGGAGAAGGAGGAAAAGGAGGAGGAGGAGGAAAAAAGGAAAGGGGTAGGGTGCCTGCGGGGCTCATTTGGTTAAGCACCTATTGATTCTAGCTCAGGTCATCATCTCAGGATTGTAAGACTGGGCCCAGCATCGGGCTCCTTGCTGGGGTGGGGGGCTTGCTTGGGATTCTCTCTCTCTCTCTCCCTCTCCTTCTGCCCCTCCCCACACTCCCTCGTTCTCTAGGGAAAACAAAACAAAATAAACAAACAAACAAAAAAACCCAACTCATAAACCTTAATGGCTTAAGGAAGATTTACTTCTACCCCACTCTACATGTCCACTGTTAATGGCCCCAAAAGCTCTATTCATCCTCGTCCTTCAGAGACTGAGAATGACAGAGGCAACCCCATTTTAACTCAAGGATTCAGGGTTTAACGTTGCAGGCAGAGAGTATGGAGATTTGTTCACCAGTTCTAAATGATTCTACCTAGGAGTAACCTGTCACTTCCTTTTTGGTTTTATGACTAAAGAAGCCACATGGCCATCCCTCAATTCAGGAGGGCAGGGAAGAGAGAAGAGGAGAAAGGGAAATCTGATTGTGGGCCTAGTATGAAAGGGGTTCTCAAAATATTAGTGAGCACAACTCACCTCCTACAAACACACACCTCATTCTTAACCCTACAACGGTGTCTCCCACACTTCATACTCAAATTGCCTTCTTCAGTGGTCTGCATTTTACCACACTCATTTCCTGTCCAACAAAGCACTACCTAGTTTTTTCTGCAGACAGAATTCTAGTTGGCAATAATTTCCCTGGGAGTGACTAAAGCATGGCTCCACTGTGTTCTAGAATCTAGTGATGCTGTTGAGAAATCAAATGCTATTCTGTTTCTTGATCTGTTGTAGATCTCTCCAATTTATTCAAGGTTATCTTTATACCTCATGTCCTAATACTTTGTGATATAGTCTTTTCTTTTATAGTTTTTTTTATGATGTGTTTTTTTCCCAGTGTTCCAAGATTCATTGTTTTATGCACCATACCCAGTGCTCCAAGCAATACGTGCCCTCCTTAATAACCACTACCAGGCTCACCCAACCCCCAACCCCCTCCCCTCCAAAACCCTCAATTTGTTTCTCAGAATCCACAGTCTCTCATGGCTCTTCTCCCCCTCTATTTCCCCCAACTCACTTGTCCTCTCCTTCACCAATGTCCTCTGTGTTATTCCTTATGCTCCACAAGTAAATGAAACCATATGATAATTGACTCCTCTGCTTGACTTATTTCACTCAGCATAATCTCCTCCAGAACCATTCATTTTGATACAAAAATTGGGTATTCATTCTTTCTGATGGAGGCATAATATTCCATGTCTTCTTTATCCATTCATCGTCAATTGAAGGGCATCTTGGCTCTTTCCACAGGTTGGCAACTGTGGCAATTGCTGCTATGAACATTGGGGTACAGATGGCCCTTATTTTCACCACATCTGTATCTTTGGAGTAAATATCCAGTGGTGTAATTGCAGGGTCATACAGTAGCTCTATTTTTAATTTCTTAAGGAATCTCCACACTGTTTTCCAAGTGTCTGCACAGGTTTGCATTTCCACCAACAGTGTAAGAGGGTTCTCCTTTCTCCACATCCTCTCCAACACATGTTGTTTACTGTCTTGCTAATTTTGGGCATTCTAACAGGTGTAAGGTGTTATCTCAATGTGATTTTGATTTGAATCTCCCTGATGGCTAATGATGGTAAACATTTTTTCATGTGTCTGTTAGCCGTTTGTATGTCTTCTTTGGAGAAGTGTTTGTTCATGTCTTCTGCCCATTTTTTGACATGATTATCTGTTTTGTGTGTGTTGAGCTTGAGGTGTTCTTTATAGATCTTGGATATCAGCCTTTTGTCTGTAATGTCATTTGTGAATATATTTTCCCATTCTGTGGGTTGCCTCTTTGTTTTGTTGACTGTTTCCTTTGCTGTGCAGAAGGTTTTGATCTTGATAAAGTCCCAAAAGTTCATTTTTGCTTTTGTTTCCTTTGCCTTTGGAGATATGCCTTCAAAGAAGTTGCTATGGCTGATGTCAAAAAGATTACTGCCTATGTTCTCCTCTAGGAGTTTGATAGATTCCTGCCTCATGTTGAGGTCTTTTATCCACTTTGAGTTTATCTTTGTGTATGGTGTAAGAGGATGGTTGAGTTTCATTTTTCTGTACATAGCTGTCCAGTTTTCCCAATACCATTTATTGAAGAGACTGTCTTCTTTTCACTGTGTATTTTTTCCTGCTTTGTTGAAGATTATTTGACCATAGGGTTATGAGTCCATATCTGGGCTCTCTACTCTGTTCCACTGATCTATGAATATGGACACCAAGATTCTCAACAAGATCCTAGCTAATAGGATCCAATAGTACATTAAATAGATTATCCACCATGACACAGTAGGATTTATCCCTGGGATGCAAGGGTGGTTCAACATTTGCAAATCAATTAATGTGATAGAACAAATCAAAAAGAGAAGAGAGAAGAACAGCATAGTCCTCGCAATTGATGCAGAAAAAGCATTTGACAAGATTCAGTATCTGTTCCTGATTAAAATGCTTCAGAGTATAGGGATAGAGGAAACATTCCTCAATTTCATAAAATCTTTCTATGAAAAACCCACAATGAATATCATCCTCAATGGGGAAAAGCCGACAGCCTTCCCTTTGAGATCAGGAACATGACAAGGATGTCTACTCTCACCACTGTTGTTCAACATAGTACTAGAAGCTCTATCAACAGCAATCAGACAACAAAAAGAAATAAAAGGTATTCAAATTGGCAAAGAAGTTAAACTCTCTCTCTTCACAGATGACATGATACTTTATATGGAAAACCCAAAAGACTCCACCCCAAACTCCTAGAACTCATATATCAATTCAGTAATCTGGCAGGATACAAAATCAATGTATAGAAATTAGTTGCTTTCTTATACACTAACAATGAAAATATAGATAGAGAAATTAGAGAATCGATTCCATTTACTATAGCACCAAGAACCAAAAGATACCTGGAAATACACTTAACCAAAGATGTAAAGGATCTCTACTCGAGGAGCTACAGAAAACTCATGAAAGAAATTGAAGACACACAAAAAGATGGAAAAGCATTTCATGCTCATGGAACAGACGAATAAACATTGCTAAAATGTCTAGATTGCCTAGAGCAATCTATACGTTCAGTGCCATCCCAATCAAAATCCTATTGGCATTTTCAAAGAGCTGGAACAAACAATCCTAAAATTTGTATGGAACCAGAAGAGACCCCAAATTGCTAAGGAAAAGTTGACAAAGAAAAACAAAACTGGGGATCACTTTGCCTGATTTCAAGCTTTACTACAAAGCTGTGATCACCAAGACAGCTTTTTTTAAATTTAATGTTCTGGGTACTTGGTGGCTTCTTCCAAGTTGGATTTTTAAAAATCATTGGATAATTTTCCTTTGCTTCCTGAATTCTCTAGTTTTCTACAATTCCTATTAATCTTAGATTGATGCTTTAATTTAATTCTTTTTCCTCTTTTATAACTTCAACTCTGCCTTCTTATTCAGTGTTCTGAAAAAGCTGCCTTTATCTCGTAATTCTCTGTGAAGATTGAATATCTTTTGTAGTCACCATTTTTAAGATTATTTATTCTATTAATGCTCCTTTTTATAGCATTTGTTCTGATTTTACGACTGTACTCTCTTCTTTTACATTTTTGAGTTTATTCATGAGTGCATTAGTGATTCTAGTGGAGTTTTCGTTTTCTTTCTATACTCCTTCACCCATTTTTTTTCTGTACATTTCCTTTGCTTTCTGACCTTTATAGTAGAAGCTTTCTTTAAAATTTCATTTTAATCTTGGCTGTCAAATTTCTTTAAAGTGAAATGTTAAAAGTCTTTAGGAAGCTCTATATGCACAGGCAGGTCTGACAAGAGGTAGACTTCATGGAATGCTTGCGTAGAGATCTTAGAATTTTCCTAGGAAAAGCACTGACTCTAAGTAATGATACATCTTTTCTTTTTTTATTTTTATTTATTTTTATTTATTTATTTGACAGAGATAGACAAAGCAAGAGTGGGAACACAAGCAGGGGAAATGGGAGTGGTAGAAGCAGGTTTCCTGCTGAGTAGGGAGCCCCATAGGGGGCTCAATTCCAGGACTCTGGGATCATGACCTGAACCAAAGTCAGAGGCTTAACAATTGAGCCACCCAGCATCCCTGTCTTCCATTATTGTCTATCTTACTTTTTCCTCATGACCTTATGCTTTGTATAGCTCTTTTGTTTCAAAATAGTGATGTTTAAAAAGAAGGTGTGGTAAACACTTATTGAATCCACCAGGTTAAATCAGAATACCTGAGCTATATAAATTAAAATCTGTATAAGTTATCCTCTTTTCAACTCCCACAGACATTGTTTTATTTATGCATTCTCAGTGAATGGTCTAATCACTAACACCTGATAGAAATTAAAAGATGAATACCTGGGTGGAACCAAAACAACCTGACTCACTTAAACATCAGGTGATAGAGTTATCAAGAAATCTTGACATAGGAAGCAAGCAAGCAAGCAAGCCAACCAAGAAATGCCACCTACCCATTGCTCTCAGGTATTATGAAGAAAAATAAATAGCACATGAGAAACTTTGTAGAATGTTTTATCTGCCACCAGACCCCCTTTATCCAGAACTCTGTCTACTGTATAATAGGTGCTCAATAAATATTTGTTTCATGCATGGTGTGTAGTGATAGAAGTGAATACGCTGAGACGTGAAGTAAAAATAGATAGATCACATCCAGCCAGGTAGCCATCCCACTGTGCCCCCATTTATTTAGCTCTAAAACATCTACTGTGATATTTGTCCAAGGCCATTGCTCTGCAGACTTTCTGGAATAAAGTCGTGTCAATGCATGTGGACAAATTATAGTCTATTATTTTCTTAAAATAATATATATTTTCCACTCCTATATTATATGTATATATTATATGCATATAATATATACATATAATATATATTTCTTAAAATAATATGTTAAAATATATATAAAATAATATATATTTTTCCAATTGAAGAGTACATTCAAAAAATGGTTTGAAGATGTTTCCTACCTTGCTACTAAATACAAGTTCCAAATACTTCAGATTATGTTATATTTTAAATCAGGCATGAACAACACATGTTTTTGTTCTTTAAAGGACTGCGTATGTGTATAGCTTGGGGAAGGGAGGAGTCAGCTGTAAGGATTTTAATGGTAAGCCTGACATGCCAGGAAGCAGTGGGAGATTCCCTCATGCTGGCTAGAGGGTTGCAGGGAAATGTAACATTTCCCTGATGATTTTTCCTGTCATTAGGGCCAATAGTTTCCTGCTACTCATTTAGGAGACTTGGTACTCCCTATATCCAAGACCCTGATGCAATTCCTTCACTCTCTTACATGCCTCTACCCTGACCACTTGCTGACCTCAGCCCTATAAGTCAAAGTTGGAACTAATAAAAGCTGGCAGATACCTAAACTCTTAATTGAATCTCTAGGTCTTTATTGACTTTTCCCCCTAGCCCGCCTCCCCCCTTCTCTCTATCCCCTTTATTTTAGAAAGAAGTTTTCATTAGCAAATACAAAATATTTAGGTGTCTGGCATCTCCAGGGTGGTAGTGATTGCATTGTGCATTAGCTTGAAAGTTCATTCCCCAGCTTAATAAGCCTGAAGAGGAATGGATGCACTTTGGTTAAACCAGGAAAGCTGATTGCTACCTAAACAACTAATTCATCTTCATAGCAGATGGATGTCAAGGATATTCAAGAGCAGATATACTCAAGGTCATGACAATTAGTTGAGAAGGGTTGACTAGAAAGTAATTTGAGATATAAACAGCCTTCATTTCCCAAACCTAGACCATAATGAACACCTTACATAGTTGAAAGGCTTTGGAAAGACATCTGACCTCTTCCAGGGCATGTGAGAACCTAGGGATGAATTCTTCATAAAATGATGCACACATTTAGAAGAATGATCAGCGCACAAGAGAATTATGGACTTGACACTCTCTCTTTAACCCTTATGTGGCTGGTTTTTTCTTTAGACTTGCCTTTTAGGCTTAACTTCTTGCCAAATAGATAGATATTGATTCTTCATAATGCTCAAAAAGGAAATCATGGATGATAAAATGAGAGGCATTAAACATCCATGACATAATTAGCTCCCAAACTGGGATGATGTTAAGCTCTACAGGAGGCTGTGTAAACCATCTCTTTAAAAAGTTCCTTTTATAGTTGAGTCCCACCATTCATAATTCACAGGGAGCCTCCTACATATATCAATATCCCATGTATATTCTTCTTTCACAGGAGAAGGCATGTGTGTAGATCAATTAGCTCATACTGTCTAGCTCCTGGAAACTACTGATCCCAGTTTGTCAGATATTTGAGAACCATTAATGGTGACTAGTGTTATATGTGAGACAGTAGTGTATGTGACTGCTTCTACCTAAAACTTCCCTTCACTTCTCTGGTATCAAAAGGCTAGTAATATAATAATGTAACAGGTGATGCTGTCCAATAGCTCTACCTGCAATCAAGATTAGGTGCCTTTCCAGTTTCTCAATAGCCAAGACTATATCAGATAAAGGAACATGTTGTAGACTGGGTTTAATGCCCTTGGGGGTCCTTGATTTACCTGGTACTATCTCAGATCTAACGGGCATATCTGCCCCAGGGAGAAGATCATAGAACAAGCCAGAGCAACTGCTTAAGTCCAAGAGTAGAAGAATACTTGCAGAAGCACATTCACATAAAATCTTAAAAAAAAAAAAAAAAAAAAAAAAAAAAAAAAAAAAAAAACTGGGACGCCTGGGTGGCTCAGTTGGTTGGGCAGCTGCCTTTGGCTCAGGTCATGATCCCAGCGTCCTGGGATCGAGTCCCACATCGGGCTCCTTGCTCCGCAGGGAGCCTGCTTCTCCCTCTGACTCTGTCTTCCACTTTGTCTGCCTGTGCTCGCTCTCGCTCACTCTCTCTCTGACAAATAAATAAATAAAATCTTTAAAAAAAAAAAAAAAAAGAAGCACATTCACAAGAACCTTTGCCATTTCCACCTTTCATAGATGGTCTTGTGCTATGTCTGCAGATCAGTTGTGCTTAGGTTTTCCCATTTTCCTGGAAGCTCTGTTAGGCTAATTTGATATTTTAAAACTCTGTCACTACTGTTTTCATTTAATAAGTTACTAATAAGTACTACAGTCTGCTGTGCCCTGCTGTTGCTAGCAAAGCTAAAAAAAGGGCATTTTGATTATTTTTTTTCTCTTTTTGAGAAATATGTTCTGATAACTTCTACTCTACTAACTCTAGGACATTTAAATGCCTGTTCTGAGTCTGATGTGTATTGTGGCAAGTGTTCAGTTTTGGAGACATTGCATTTCCAGGGTGAAAATGGATTCAGTGAATAACATGCATGTATAGAACTTTGTGAAATATCCAGAGTACAGATATTCAAAGTATGGAACATTGGAAATATTTTCCTGAATAAACATCTCAACAATAAAACATGAAGTGGCATTTCAGGAGATTATCCAGAGGGAAACAATTTTAAAATGTATTTCTATTCTTCTTATGGTCATAATTACTTCTCACATTCTCTACAAAATTCTGTCACTTCAGAGTTACTTGCCCATTGACTTGTTTTCCATTTTGAACTTTATAAACCACAGATGGATGACCTATTACAATTCTGTTATACTTTTATCTTCAGAATATACATAGTAACAGAAAAAAGTATAACTTTGCTTGGTGTGGCTATTAAAGTTATATTACAAGTAATAACCAATTTTAATTTTACAAAATTTTAACAATAGTGCCCTTAAGGATCCAACTGCACTATGGAATTCAAACATATTTTATTTATGAAAATATATATCCAAGTGCTCAAAACACCTACACTGCATAAAATTAGATGAACATATTTATATATTATAAATAATTATTTATACATAATAATATCTATTTATCTAAATAATATCTTACACTTAGTGTGCAGAAGCCTGTTCTACGAAGTTTTACAATGTTAGATGGCTCATTGGTTTTCTCAAAATATATGGTTGTTATATTGCCTATTTAGTGTCACGCTGCTGACCCTTCAAAGAGGTGAAAACATATGACAACATGTTTTATTAAAAAGGGGAACACAGGCACCTACGTGGCTCAGTCGGTTGAGCATCTGGCTCTACATTTTGGCTCAGGTCTCATGATCTCAGGGCTGTGAAATTAAGCCCCATGTCAGGCTCCACACTCAGCATGGAGTCTGCTTGAGATTCTCTCCCTCTCCCTTTACCCCTCTCCCTGCTCATTCTCTCTCTCTCTCTCTCTCTCTCTCTCTCTCTCATTCTCTCTAAAATAAATAAATAAAATCTTAAAAAATATTAAAGGGGAACACAGATTCTTGCTTTGGTTGCCCTTCCAGAAGAAAGATCATTGTTAGAAACCATTTCACTTTTTCATGTGTCTGTTGGCCATCTGTCTCTCAGGTTGAGTGAATAGGAGACACTAAAATTGGGAAGAGACATATTTCAGGTAATGGAAGAGCTTGGGCTATATGAGATTTCAGAAAAATATTCTGAAATACACTGTAGAACCAACTTTCAAGTAGTGTATTATTGGTTTACTATAAATTAGTCATGAGGCCCTTAGCAGCAACAGATATGTCCAGACTGATACACACATACATACAAGGGAGTAAATAAGTTTAAGAAATACTTGAGTTAAATAAGCAGATTTGTACTCCAAAACTTCTCATTCATACTACTATGAATCTTCATAAATTAATAGACAATTTTTGTTTTGAACCCATTCTTCTCTTTCTCTGTGTCCTCTCTCTTTTACTGTGAGACATCTGGATCACTAATTTTCTTTTGAATCTTACTCTGAGTGATATTATTTTAGGCCATTTGATTATTATTCAGAATTAAACATACAATAGTATTTATTGAACACCTAATTTAGAATGATATCACAACTTGTTAAAAAATAGTAATCAAATAGCTGAAAGTAATGACAGTGTAAAAAAGATTCTTCTCAGTGAAATAAGGCACTGGGCACAGAAAAGGAAAAAAAAAAATTGAACCTTAACATCCTGCTGCTCACAGAGATAATCTCCAGACTATTATTTTGCTGATTACTGTGAGGTCCACATGTGACAGATTGTATAAGAGATTTCTGAATTTCTAAGCAATATAAAAACATTGCTTATTCTTAGAAAAGCAGCATGATATTAGTGATACTTGAAGTTATAAGATCAGAGCTAAAATGCCAGTAATACCAGTGATCATGCAGGCAATTCTGGAAAGATAATATTATATACAATGCAGGACTGAAGCAAGAATTAAATAAGATGATACACTAATGCCCTTGGTAAACCTTAAAACACCAAAACAAGTTTTCTCACACTGAGGTTCATGGACATAATTAAAGAGCATACTCTAAGTCTTGTTTTTGTTTTGAAATTTATTTCAATTACCTTATAAATTTTTCTTTTTTTAATTTAATTTTTTTCAGTGATAAAATTTTTTTTTTATAGAATTCATGGACTTTACTTTTATGCTACAAATGCATATCTGTTCTCCAAAGACATTTTCAAAGTATAAGACCTTGTTTTCCCAAGTCAATGTTTCTCAAGATGAGATCCATGACTACATTCTTGAGGCCTCCGTGAAATAAATTTCTTTAAAATGGCTCTTGGGAGACAATTTTAAGAATCGCTGCCCTATAGTTACTACAGATATTACAGTATCAATTGAAATTTTAAGAGCAGGTGATGGGGACACTTGTAAACAGGGCAAATGAACGAGCTCCTTCCATACCTCTTAAGTGACTTTATGTAGGTACTGCTTAGAAGTCTTACTCCCAAAAGTCATGTCTGGGAGTTCACATGATTATTAAAATGCAACATAGTAAAGTACTGTCTAACCAGGAGGAAGGTGTGTGACATTCTGTGACTCAATAAACCACGATGCTTAGGATACTACAAGTTCAACTATACAAGTGATGATTTCATCCCATCATCAAAGAGAGGGCTAACATTTTTCTCCATAAATTTTAAATTTGTTGCCCCACTATTAAATATCTGGGATTCCTCTGGTCCCAAAGCTCTGGCAAACACCTGCAGTTTACCTGTCCCCAGATGGGACTTCCTCTTCATGAAGGACTCAGGCAGTGTTCCAATTATGATGGTCACCAAGGCACTCAGAGTCCCTGGCACTGAGGCACCAATGAAGCAAAGCTCTCTCCAGCTGAGTTTCTGTTGTTTCCCCACACCTGGCATTTCAGGTCTCCCTAGAGCACACAGGCTACTCCACAGGAAAGCCGGGGATTCAAAAAAAAAAAAAAAAAAAGGTCTGTGTGAATGCCTTCCACAGATCTGAGTGCCCTGGAGATCAACCAATGACTTGCAGAATTTTCCAAAAGCTTCAATAATTCTGGAAATGAAGGAGTGGATTCTTATACTATTAATATTTAAAAGTGAAATGATCAGTCACCACTGTGCACCTTTGGATATCTGATGAATGGGCCCGTAAGAAGCTGATATGTAGGGGTGCCTGGGTGGTCAGTGGGTTAAGCCGCTGCCTTTGGCTCAGGTCATGATCTCAGGGTCCTGAGATCGAGTCCCCATAAGGCTATCTGCTCAGCAGGGAGCCTGCTTCCCTCTCTCTCTCTCTCTGCCTGCCTCTCTGCCTACTTGTGATCTCTCTGTGTCAAATAAATAAATATAAAAAAAAGAAGCTGATATGTATATATAGATATATTTATATATCTATATATGTCAGGAAAATATATCAAATATATATATTTAGATATTTGTATATCTATATATATAGAAAAATACATGATAGAGAATATACAGAGCTTATTTTTATAGAATTTACACAATTTACTTTAGCAAAAAATATAGAAATCTATTTTTTCCCCTCTTTCTCACTAACAATACAGGGCATAGTTCCTCTGAATTGCATAAGAACAAGTTAAGAACAAGTTATGAAAGATTAATAGAGGTAAAGATTTCTAGTTAATGAGAACTCTTTCCTTTGAAAGTAAAATATATGGGGCTCCATGGGATGACATGTACTCAGAGCAGGTGAAACATTTGAATAAATGCACATATTAGTGAGAATTGAACACTTCTCTTGTTTCCATGCTACGATTGTCATAATTTTTCGGTTATAATTTTAGTGAACCAAATGGGTTTATTTTGTGTCTGAAGGTGTACAAATTAAAGGACCTCATAAGAGAAGAACCGGTCATACTGGAGCTGACTTTAGACTCAGTTCTTTTGAAAAGTATCACCTAAATGACTACATTATCGTGACTATAAAAATAAAAAATAATATGGCTAAACATTTATTGGATATTTACTACAAGACAGGTTCCGGTCCCTGTGCTTTGAATTTTACCCATACAATAAACTCAATTTGCAGATAAAGAAATTGTCAGAACTAGGGTTCAAACTTGAGCAATCACATCTCCATTGGTTCTAAGCACCAATTGTCTACACATAACAGAGCAGATTGGATTTTATTATTTTTTTAAGATCTTATTTATTTGTCAGAGAGAGAGACAGAGCACAAGCAGGGGGAGCAGCAGGCAAAGAAAGAAGCAGGCTCCCTGCTGTGCAAGAAGCCCCATGATGAATACAAGACTTAATCCCAGGGCCCTGAGATCATGACCTGAGCCAGAAGCAGACCAACTCAGTCACGCAGGCTCCCCAGAACAGATTGTATTTTAAAGCCAGTCTATTCTCGCTCTGTCACTATTATTATTATTTTTTTTAACACACAAGTATGTAAGTAATTTATTTACCTTTTAACATTTAATTATATATCTATGTGAAAGTATAAAATAGATAACATATTTATCTTTATTTTTTTTAACTTATTTATTTTCAGCATAATAGTCTTCATTGTTTTTGCACCACACCCAGTGCTCCATGCAATCCATGCCCTCTCTAATACCCACCATTTGGTTCCCCCAATCTCTCAACCCCCACTGCTTCAAAACCCTCAGATTGTTTTTCAGAGTCCATAGTCTCTCATGGTTCACCTCCCCTTCCAATTTCCCTCAACTCCCTTCTCCTCTCCATCTCCCTTGTCCTCCATGCTATTTGTTATGCTCCACAAATAAGTGAAACCATATGATAATTGACTCTTTCTGCTTGACTTATTTCACTCAGCATAATCTCTGTCACTATTATTTTAAAGGTGATGGATGAAAAGAGAACTAGCATTGTACTGAGAAACTGAGTAAGAAGATATGGATTCGAGTTTTACCAGTTATTACCACAACTGTATGAGATGGGGAAGTCATATTTTTTCTTTTTATTACTTTTTAAGATCTTATTTATTTATTTACTTACTTACTTGAGAGAGTGAGAAGGAGAGTAGGAGGGAGAGGGAGAAAGAATATGAAGCAGACTCCATATCAAACACAGAGCCCCACGCAGGGTTCCATCCCAGGACCACAAAACAAGGACCTGAGCCAAAATCAAAAGTCAGACACTTAACTGATTGAACCATTCAGGCACTCCACATGGGAAAATTATTTGACCCTTTAGATTCCATTTTATTTATTTGAAAAATGAAAGAGCTGGGTTAAATCCCAGTCATAGTAAATCTGTAGCAAATATAATGCTAATCCTTTGGTCTATATTCTTGTAATCAATCATTACCCACTCTTTTCTACTGACTGCACATAGAATTACAACCTTCTCGACTCATGATTGATTGGAGTTGGTGTGAGCGATAAAACCTAGCTTTCATCCCCGGCCAATATGACATATAAGCTCTCTTCTAGTTCTAATACAAAACAGTTCTTTGTGCTTAATAACATCATTATTCAGCTGGGGGAAGATCTGAGTGTATGCTCTGAGTTGGGGAGAGTGGGGAGATCTGCAGATGGGCTGAGAGGAGAGGGAACTGAGTACAGAATAATACGAAGACACCATATGAATCTCGAGAAATATTTTCAAGTCTGACTCATGCCTATGACTTGAGAAGTAGGAAGCCTTCCCCAGTGAGAAAATTTACTTCCTCATCTAGGCCCTACTCAGTTTCTCAGCATGAAGCTAGAACACTGAATTTATCACCAGTAAAATGAATTATTTCACTTAATCACAGGCATGGATCTTACTGTTGCATCTTCTCTGTAATTGTTCCATTTCCTATAAATGTGGATGGGTCCTTATCCACAATCTCACATTTGCTTTACCAAAAAGCAGGAATGTTATTCTGAATTATATTTAAATAGCCACATGCACTTGAACTCTTAATAAAATTTATCCAATTATAATATAAGGAAGAAAAGGTTAAGAGAGAAAGGAGAAGAGGAATTTTGATAGGCGCAAGATTCAAGACCCTTTTGAGTTTAATCCACTGGAGAAGGTCTTACATAGGAGAAGCTTAATGCATTTAAAATCCTAAAATAAATCACGTGTGCTCTTACTGTTTTCCCTTTATTAAAACTCTTACTTCTATGAATAGTCCATCTAAATTACTTGCAGCTGTTTTAAAAAGCAGATGTACCTTTATCCTGGGTGGATCTTTCTCTGCTGAAAGTCAGGGGATAGTCAGTATGAGGAATAGGGAAAAAGCAGTTTACATAAGATTTTCAGGCATTCCTTGAATCTTACAGAGGTCAGAGTTTTTACAGGTTTAGAAATAGCTTTTTTTCTGAACATATATTCCAAGTCCCAAAGTAGGAGGCAGCTGAATAAAGATTCAGAGGTTCAAGGTTCTGGCCTAAATCATCATACCAATCCAATAAAAAATGAACAATATATGATTTCTTTCAGGAAAGCTAATAAGAACAAATTGCATTAAAAAGAAAGGATAACAGATTGGTGTTCTTGAGTACAGTAGAGTAGTTTTGTATAAGGTAAATCCTTCAGTTAAGAATAGCTTTCTAAAAGCTTGATTAGAAGGACCCTGAAGAAAAGGTAACAGATTAAATCTATGAAAGGAATTCTTCACTATTTCTTTAATTCAGAGATTTTCCAATGTACAGCATGAGGCACAGAGAGGAAAGAACACAGCAGACAAAGCCTTTTGGAAACAGCATGGTATAGAGAAAACACACTATTAAGGATCGTTGCTAATAGGTTGGTCAAGATTTGTGTGGTCAAGAACATGGAGAAGAGGTCATCCGAAAGATGATATAAACAATTCTTGGTAACTTTTGTTCTCAAAGATTTACTGCATCCTACACTACATAGGCACAAGAGAAAACAAAAAGAAAATGGTTCCAAGAAGATAAACAAGTAAGCAGAGCTTTAGGTAGTGTAATAGGGCAGAGGGATAAAAACCAAAATGTCCTTTGTGATGGATGGTCCCTGAAATATCCCAGAATTTCATTTTAGTAGTGTGAAGTGTCAAGTTTTAAAAATAAATAAAACTAGAAATTAGTCCAATCAAAAGTCTGAAATTCAACATTATCATCTCAGTTCCTAAATAAATAAACTTGTGCTGTCTCTCAAGCTGCTAATCAGAAAAAAATAAAATCTACTCAGGAGGAAGAGACATCATCTGAAGGTTACACAATTTCCCATACATAATTATAACATTCAAGTAACAATTATCAAGAATACCAGGATGCAGGAACAACTGGCTAAAAACTAATAAAAATGAAAAAAATAACTTCAAGAAAACCACAAGCATTCCTAAATATAAGAGTTATTTGACACAGAATTTAAAATAACTACCTTTAAAATATTCAACAAATCAATGAAAAAATATAGAATTCCTGAAGAGAACTATATTCTATAAATAACAGTGAAATGAAAAATTAAAAATAAAGATATAATCATCAAATATAGTCAATCAAAATAAGACTTCAATAGGTGTACATATCTGTATATTAGATAAAATAGAAGATTGTTAAAGTGGGAGACAGGCTGACTCAAAATATCAACAAAAGCACAGGAGTAGCAGACCCTTATACATCAAAAGTTTAACATATTATAATTGGAACACTGAAAAGAAAAAAAAAAGATAGAATATTTAAGAAACAGTGGCTGAGAGTTTTCCATAACTGATGAAGGAAATAAAGACACATATTTAAGGAACATTATAAATTCCATGCACAAAAATTACAAATAAAACCACACCTAAGCATTCTGTTGTTAAACTGATAAATACCAAGGCAAATAAGATATACTGAAAACAGAGAAAAAGAGAGATATCACCCTCATCAAGTAACAAGAGCTGTCACTGAGACAGAAATAAGTTATAATTACATTCTTAAAGTGCTAAAAAACACAATGTCGAATCTATAAGTCTGTACCAACCAAAAATATCTTTCAGTACTTAAAAATGAATTTCTGCTATGTAATATGGTGAGATAACTGGCATAAAAGACAGGCTTTCCTGTTGCAAACAATTGTAAACTGGACAAAATATATGAGGGCTGTTTGAAATTCTTTGACAACACAAGGCATATAAACTTTATCTTTGAGAAAAAGGAAGCTTTTTGAGTCCCATAATTGCAATAATTATTTACTTGAGTCCATTTTCAAACTATAGAAAAGTAAGCTGGAATGACACATGGTAGCTCTTGAGAATTAAGGAAGGGGGCACCTGGGTGGCTTAGTGGGTTAAGCTTCTGCTTTCAGCTCAGGTCATGATCTCAGGGTCCTGGGATCGAGTCCCGCATGGGGCTCTCTGTGCAGCAGGGAGCCTGCTTCCCCCTTCTTTCTCTGCCTGCCTCTCTGCCTATTTGTGATCTCTCTCTCTCTGTGTCAAATAAATAAATAAAATATTTTTTAAAAAGAATTAAGGAAGAAGAAATCAGAATTCAAGGGTGGTAATGAGTCTGGAATGTTTCGGTGGCTCACTGAAAATGAGGTTAACTATATGGAGAGGAGTTTATTCAAGGAAAGCAAAGATTCAAAAATAAATCTAATTAACTACAGACATAAAAAGGAATATCAAATAATCATCTAAATAGTTGCATAAAAGTCACTTGACAAAATTCAGCACACACTGGAACTCTCAGCAAAATAAGAATACAATGGAACTTTCCCAAATGACATAGAAGTCAGTGATAAATTTTCAAATAACATACTTAGTAATAAATGATTAAGTAATTTCTAGGTAAAATCAAACAAAAAAAAAAGCATGAATGTCTGCTTCAATACTTCCATTAAGTGGTGGAGGACCTAGATAATGCAATAAAGCAAGAAAAATAAAGGCATAAATACCTATAAAGAATAAGTAAAACTTTCTATATGCAGATACTGAAATATTTCCCTTTAAAAATGAAATCAAGACAAGCCTGTCCATTATACCCATTTTTAATCATCACTGTAAGGGAATATTTGGTGCATACATAATGTATGAAAAAGGAAAAAATATTGGAACTAAAAATGTTTAGAAAAGTGTTATTCACGGGGGAGAAGTCAAGATGGCGGAGAAGTAGCCGGCTGAGACTACTTCAGCTAGCAGGAGATCAGCTAGATAGCTTATCTAAAGATTGCCAACACCTAAAAAACCATGGGCAGATCGAAGAGAAGATGACAGCAATTCTAGAAACAGAAAAACAACCACTTTCTGAAAGGTAGGACTGGCGGAGAAGTGAATCCAAAGCGATGGGGAGATAGACCCTGGGGGAAGGGGCCAGCTCCCGGCAAGCGGCGGAGCAATGGAGCACAAAATTAGGACTTTTAAAAGTCTGTTCCGCTGAGGGACATCGCTCCAGAGGCTAAACCCGGGTGAAGCCCACGCGGGGTCAGCGTGGCCTCAGGGCCCGCAGGGTCACAGAAGGATCGGGGGTGTCTGAGTGTCGCAGAGCTTAGAGGTATTAGAACGAGGAAACCGGCTACAGAGACAGAGCTGACAGTGAGCTCAGAGCTTGGGGTTACCTTGAATGGGTCGCAGGCTCGGTGAGCTCGGAGCACGGCCAGAGGTCAGTCAGATGGGAGTTACCGGGCATTGTTCTCTGCGGGTGCACTGAGGAGTGGGGCCTGGGAATCTCGGTTCCTCCGGCCCGGAGACCAGGAGGCCGCCATTTGTATTCCTGTCCTCCGGAACTCTACGGAAAGCGCTCAGGGAACAAAAGCTCCCGAAAGCAAACCCGAGCGGATTACTAGGCCAGCCCCTGGAAAGGGCGGTGCAATTCCGCCGGGGCAAAGACACTTGAGAATCACTACAACAGGCCCCTCCCCCAGAAGATCAACAAGAAATCCCGCCAGGACCAAGTTCACCTACCAAGGAGTGCAGTTTAAATACCAAGGAGAGCAGCAGAATTCCAGAGGAGGAGAAAGCAAAGCACGGAACTCATGGCTTTCTCCCTATGATTCTTTAGTCTTGCAGTTAATTAAATTTTTTTTCTTTTTCATTTTTTTTTCTCTTCTTCTGCTAAAATTTTATTAACTTTTACCCTTTTATTTTTTAACGCTTTTAACTAGTATATCTAATATATATATATTTTTTTTTCTTTTTTATACTTTTCTTTATTCATTTTCTTTTTAAAATACTTTTCTTTTTGTTTTGTTTTTGTTTTGGTTTGGTTTGGTTTGTTTGTTTGTTTTTTTCTTTCCTTCTGAACCTAATTTTATCCCCTTTATCCCCCCTCACAATTTGGGATCTCTTCTGATTTGGTTAAAGGATATTTTCCTGGGGTTGTTGCCACCCTTTTAGTATTTTACTCGCTCCTTCATATACTCTTATCTGGACAAAATGACAAGACGGAAAAATTCACCACAAAAAAAAGAACAAGATGCAGTACCAAAGGCTAGGGACATAATCAATACAGACATTGGTAATATGTCAGATCTAGAGTTCAGAATGACGATTCTCAAGGTTCTAGCCGGGCTCGAAAAAGGCATGGAAGATATTAGAGAAACCCTCTTGGGAGATATAAAAGCCCTTTCTGGAGAAATAAAAGAACTAAAATCTAACCAAGTGGAAATCAAAAAAGCTATTAATGAGGTGCAATAAAAAATGGAGACTCTCACTGCTAGGATAAATGAGGCAGAAGAAAGAATAGGGATATAGACGACCAAATGACAGAGAATAAAGAAGCTGATCAAAAGAAGGATAAACAGCTACTGGACCACGAGGGGAGAATTTGAGAGATAAGTGACACCATAAGATGAAACAACATTATAATAATTGGATTCCAGAAGAAGAAGAAAGAGAGAGGGGAGCAGAAGGTATACTGGAGAGAATTATTGGGGAGAATTTCCCCAATAGGGCAAAGGGAACGAGCATCAAAATTCAGGAGGTTCAGAGAACGCCCCTCAAAATCAATAAGAATAGGCCCACACCCCGTCACCTAATAGTAAAATTCACAAGTCTTAGTGAGAAAGAGAAAATCCTGAAAGCAGCCCGGGAAAAGAAGTCTGTAACATACAATGGTAAAAATATTAGATTGGCAGCTGACTTATCCACAGAGCCCTGGCAGGCCAGAAAGAGCTGGCATGATATTTTCAGAGCACTAAATGAGAAAAACATGCAGCCAAGAATACTATATCCAGCTGGACTATCCTTGAAAATAGAAGGAGGGATTAAAAGCTTCCGGGAAAAACAAAAACTGAAAGAATTTGCAAACACCAACCAGCTCTACAGGAAATATTGAAAGGGGTCCTCTAAGCAAAGAGAGAGCCTACAGTGGTAGATCAGAAAGGAACAGAGACAATATACAGTAACAGTCACCTTACAGGCAATATAATGGCACTAAATTCATATCTCTCAATAGTTACCTTGAATGTTAATGGGCTAAATGCCCCAATCAAAAGACACAGGGTATCAGAATGGATAAAAAAACAACACCTATCTATATGTTGCCTACAAGAAACTCATTTTAAGCCCAAAGACACCTCCAGATTTAAATTGAGCGGTGGAAAAGAAGTTACCATGCTAATGGACATCAGGAGAAAGCAAGAGTGGCAATCCTTATATCAGATCAATTAGATTTTAAGACAAAGACTATAATAAGAGATGAGGAAGGACACTATATCATACTCAAAGGGTCTGTCCAACAAGAAGATCTAACAATTTTAAATGTTTATGCTCCCAACGTGGAAGCAGCCAACTATATAAACCAATTAATAACAAAATCAAAGAAACACATCAACAATAATACAATAATAGTAGGGGACTTTAACACTCCCCTCACAGAAATGGACAGATCATCGAAGCAAAAGATCAACAAGGAAATGAAGGCCTTAAATGACACACTGGACCAGATGGACATCTCAGATATATTCAGAACATTTCATCCCAAAGCAACAGAATACACATTCTTCTCTAGTGCACATGGAACATTCTCCAGAATAGATCACATCCTGGGTCCTAAATCAGGACTCAACCGGTATCAAAAGATTGGGATCATTCCCTGCATATTTTCAGACCACAATGCTCTGAAGCTAGAACTCAACCACAAGAGGAAGTTTGGAAAGAACCCAAATATATGGAGACTAAACAGCATCCTTCTAAAGAATGAATGGGTCAACCAGGAAATTAAAGAAGAATTGAAAAAAATTATGGAAACAAATGATAATGAAAACACAACGGTTCAAAATCCATGGGACACAACAAAGGCAGTCCTGAGAGGAAAATATATAGCGGTACAAGCATTTCTCAAGAAACAAGAAAGGGCTCAGGTACACAACTTAACCCTACACCTAAAGGAGCTGGAGAAAAAACAAGAAAGAAACCCCAAGCCCAGCAGGAGAAGAGAAATCATAAAGATCAGAGCAGAAATCAATGAAATAGAAACAAAAAAAACCAATAGAGTAAATCAATGAAACTAGGAGCTGGTTCTTTGAAAGAATTAATAAGATTGATAAGACCCTGGCCAGACTTATCAAAATGAAAAGAGAAAGGACCCAAATAAATAAAATCATGAATAAAAGAGGAGAGATCACAACTAACACCAAAGAAATACAAACAATTGTAAGAACATACTATGAGCAACTCTACGCCAACAAATGAGACGATCTGGAAGAAATGGATGCATTCCTAGAAACATATAAACTACCACAATTGAACCAGGAAGAAGTAGAAAGCCTGAACAGACCCATAACCAGTAAGGAGATTGAAACAGTCATTAAAAATCTCCAAACAAACAAAAGCCCAGGGCCAGACGGCTTCCAGGGTGAATACTACCAAACATTTAAAGAAAAACTAATTCCTATTCTCCTGAAACTGTTCTAAAAAATAGAAATGGAAGGAAAACTTCCAAAATCATTTTATGAGGCCAGCATCACCTTGATTCCCAAACCAGACAAGGATCCCATTAAAAAAGAGAGCTATAGACCAATATCCTTGATGAACACAGATGCGAAAATTCTCACCAAAATACGAGCCAATAGGATTCAACAGTACATTAAAAGGATTATTCACCATGACCAAGTGGGCTTTATTCCAGGGCTGCAAGATTGGTTCAACATCTGCAAATCAATCAATGTGATACAACACATCAATAAAAGAAAGAACAAGAACAATATGATACTCTCAATAGATGCTGAAAAAGCATTTGACAAAGTACAGCATCCCTTCCTGATCAAAACTCTTCCAAGTGTAGGGATAGAGTGCATATACCTCATAATATCAAAGCCGTTTATGAAAAACCCACCAAAAATATCATTCTCAATGGAGAAAAACTGAAAGCTTTTCCGCTAAGGTCAGGAACATGGCAGGGATGTCCATTATCACCACTGCTATTCAACATAGAATTCTTAGCCTCAGCAATCAGACAACAAAAGGAAATCAAAGGCATCCAAATCAGCAAAGAAGAAGTCAAATTATCACTCTTCGCAGATGATATGATACTATATGTGGAAAACCCAAAAGACTCCACTCCAAAACTGCTAGATCTTGTACAGGATTTCAGTAAAGTGTCAGGATATAAAAAATCAATGCACAGAAATCAGTTGCATTTCTCTACACCAACAACAAGACAGAATAAAAAGAAATTAAGGAGTCCATCCCATTTTCAATTGCACCCAAAACCATAAGATACCTGGGAATAAACCTAACCAAAGAGGCTAAGAATCTATATGCGGAAAACTATAGAGTACTCATGAAAGAAATTGAAGAAGACACAAAGAAACGTAAAAATGTTCCATGCTCCTGGATTGGAAGAATAAATATTGTGAAAATATCTATGCTACCTAAAGCAATCTACACATTTAATGCAATTCCTATCAAAGTACCATCCATCTTTTTCAAAGAAATAGAACAAACAATCCTAAAATTTATATGGAACCAGAAAAGACCTCGAATAGCCAAAGGAATATTGAAAAAGAAAGCCAAAGTTGGTGGCATCACAATTCCGGACTTCAAGCTCTATTACAAAGCTGTCATCATCAAGACAGCATGGTACTGGCACAAAAACAGACACATAGATCAATGGAACAGAATAGAGAGCCCAGAAATAGACCCTCAACTCTATGGTCAACTAATCTTCGACAAAGCAGGAAAGAATGTCCAATGGAAAAAAGACAGCCTCTTCAATGAATGGTGTTGGGAAAATTGCACAGTCACATGCAGAAAAATGAAATGGGACCATCTCCTTATACCACACACGAAAATAGACTTAAAATGGATGAAGGACCTCAATGTGAGAAAGGAATCTATCAAAATCCTTGAGGAGAACACAGGCAGCAACCTCTTTGACCTCAGCCACAGCAACATCTTCCTAGGAACATCACCAAAGGCAAGGGAAGCAAGGGCAAAAATGAACTATTGGGATTTCATCAAGATCAAAAGCTTTGGCACAGCAAAGGAAACGTTTAGCAAAACCAAAAGACAACTGACAGAATGGGAGAAGATATTTGCAAACGACATATCAGATAAAGGGCTAGTGTCCAAAATCTATAAAGAACTTAGCAAACTCAACACCCAAAGAACAAATAATCCAATCAAGAAATGGGCAGAGGACATGAACAGACATTTCTGCACAGAAGACATCCAGATGGCCAACAGACACATGAAAAAGTGCTCCATATCACTCGGCATCAGGGAAATACAAATCAAAACCACAATGAGATATCACCTCACACCAGTCAGAATGGCTAAAATTGACAAGTCAGGAAATGACAGATGCTGGCAAGGATGCGGAGAAAGGGGACTGCTCCTACACTGTTGGTGTGAATGCAAGCTGGTGCAACCACTCTGGAAAACAGCATGGAGGTTCCTCAAAATGTTGAAAATAGAACTGCCCTATGACCAAGCAATTGCACTACTGGGTATTTACCCTAAAGATACAAACGTAGTGATCCGAAGGAGCACGTGCACCCGAATGTTTATAGCAGCAATGTCCACAATAGCCAAACTATGGAAAGAACCTAGATGTCCATCAACAGATGAATGGATACAGAAGATGTGACATATATACACAATGGAATACTATGCAGCCATCAAAAGAAATGAAATCTTGCCATTTGGGACAACGTGGATGAAACTAAAGCATATCATGCTTAGTGAAATAAGTCAAGTGGAGAAAGACAACTATCATATGATCTCCCTGATATGAGGAAGTGGTGATGCAACATGGGGGCTTAAGGGGGTAGGAGAAGAATAAATGGAACAAGATGGGATTGGGAGGGAGACAAACCATAAGTGACTCGTAATCTCACAAAACAAACTGAGGGTTGCTGGGGGGAGGGTGGTTGGGAGAAGGGGATGGGGTTATGGACATTGGGGAGGGTATGTGCTTTGGTGAGTGCTGTGAAGTGTGTCAATCTGGCAATTCACAGACCTGTACCCCTGGGGATAAAAATATATGTTTATAAAAAATTAAAAATTAAAAAAAAAGTGTTATGCACAAATGTCATAATTGGGGGTATAAAAATTACAAAAACTATACAGAAATAAACTTGCAATCAATAAGTAAAATTATCAAGGACTGGATATAAAGGCAATATATAAAAGCAATTATATTTCTATTAATAGAAACAATTTAAAAAAATAAATTTAAAAAGTTATGTGATTTACAAAACACTGAACACTGAAATATGTAGGAATCTTTGGCAAAGAAGAGCCAAATATGGTGTTGGAGAGTACTGAGGAAAACACAGTACCTATTGTCAAGGGATTCTACAGAGCTACAATAATTGACAGTGCCCAATTGTGGAAATATATACCAAAAGATCAGGATATAAAGTCGAAATACACACCCACGCACACTCCACAACACACAAAATAATTGAATTAGAGCAAAGTTGCCATTGTAGAATAATACCAAAAATGATATTTTTGATAAATGATGCTGGATCAACTAGACATCTGTTTGGGGTAAATTATTACAGATGAATTATAAAACAAAATATGAGCTATAAAACAATAAAGCTTCTTTACTCTAAAATAAAGATAAATTACTTACTGCATATTAAGTTACAGCCAAAACATGAAATAAAAACCAATGAAGCTCATAAGAATTCATGAAGTTCGTGAATTCAATATAGGTGACAAAGATTTCATAAATAGGAAACAAATTGTAAGAACAATATCAAAAATTACTAAATTATACTACATTTAAAAAAGTCAGGTCATCAAAATAAACTGTTAACAGAGTTTCATTTAAGCTAAAGTGTGGGAGAAGGTATTTGCAAAACAAGTCTGACAAAGGATTCATATTCAGTTTATACACAAAAAAGTCAATAAAAGAAAAAAGATAACCCCATAGAAAAATGAGCGAATACTTGAGCAGAAAATTCATGAAAGAGTAAATCGAATTGCTAATTAATATATGAAAAGATCATCTACCCTACAAATCATCAAAAAATGTAAATTCTCACATTGCAACCTCTATATGCCCACCAGAGTGGCTAAAATGACAAAAAAAAAAAAAATAGGTTTCAGAGAATATGTGAGATGGCCAGAATATATACTGCTGCTCTGGTACAAATCAGTACCACTGTTTTTGCAGTCTCTTGGGTACATACCATTTACATATATCCCTCCAAAATACTATATGAACTAAAAGAACTAAATAAACAACAACAACAACAAAAAACGCACAAACATATATCAATGCTAGAGTACATTTTTAAATGGGATATACTTATACACTAGAATGATAACAATAATGAAAATAAATCAATGATTGTTAGTGTCATGAATTACTCAATATTGAGAGAAAGAAGTCAAATACAGAGTAGAAAATTCACATCAGTTATCATAAATAATACCTTTATATAAAGCTCAAAAACAATGCACCTGTAGTCTGAGGAATTCTATGGATCCACTTCCCAATGACACAAGTGACTATTTTTAAAATAATAACCACTTACAGTCTCTGGAAAGAAAGATTTTTTTTTAAGAAAATCTACTAAAATTCAGTAAGAATTGTGATATACTGTATTATTTGAACTGAAACCCATTCCTTTCCTTCCCCTGCCAACTCAGCAAGATGGAAGTCTCACTTTATACTAGGTCAGACAAGAACACACACCTCTTCCCCCAGGCCCTGAGTTTGGGGACTATCTTCCCGGATCATGCAGGACATCAGCATTTGTTCTCCTTTGCCCAGCCAGCTGTTTCAGGTGAGTGTAGCCAAGACTTGAAGGCTCTCTTCTTATAGTCAACCTTACTGAATGGATGGCGGCTCTACCTTGGGTATAGAACCATTGATAATACGAGAGCATTGATCACACCTGTCCCTGCTTCTAAGGTACTGATTTCACATGTTAAGACCTGAGGGCACTAACCCCCTTCTCCACCTAATATTCATTTCTTAAAGCTAGAATAACACTCAGAAGGAAGTATGCCATTGTTCCCAGTCCTAGCCCCAGAGCCCTGGCTCATAGAAATTTTCTGAAAGAAGAAGCAGGATGTAACACACATATCTCCTAAACACTGCCCGAAGGTTCTTACTTCATTTGCAACACCATATAGAGACATATAAGTCTCAGAGCATATATCCACAGAGGATGTTATGGTCAAGGACAACTGAGAGAAAAAAAACACCACCCAATAAGCAACAGTTAACAGGAAATCAGAGGGAAATCAGAAAATATTTTGTATTTCCAGATGAATGGAAATGAAGATATACTATTCCAAAACTCATACCAAAATTTATATTTTAAATGCCTATATATAAAAAAGCGAAAGCAATCAAATCAATAAACTTACCTTCCACCTTAAGACAATGGGAAAAAAAAAGACCAAACAAATCTTATAGCATAAAAAAGGAAAAACATCCTAAACATTAGAAAACATTAGAGCACAAATAAATGAAATAAAAAATAGAGACAATGGAGAAAGTTAATAGAACCAAATATTGGTTCTTTGAAAAAAATAACAAAATTAATAAATTTTTAACTAGGTCAAGAAAAAAAAAGAAAAAAGACTTGAGATGTATGCATTAAATGTGTGTCATTTTTGTATCATATCAACCACATCTCATTTTTGTACCAAATCAAAGTTTTGTATCAAATCAATTATATCTCAATATATCAATAAAACTTAAAAATAAAACTTGAATTACTGTAATCAAAAGTGAAACAGGGGCATTATGACCAACCTTAGAAAAACAAAAAGGGGACATAATTACCAGTCTTAGAAAAATAAGAATTTTAAAGGAACACTGTGAACAACGGTATGCCAGTATATTAGATAAGTTGAATCAAATGGACATATTTTCAGAAAGACATAAACTGCCAAAACTAACTCAGGAAGAAACAAGCAATATGAATATACCTATATTGAATTTCTAATAAGAAACTTACTGAGGCACCTACCTAGCTCAGTTGGTAGAGCATCTGACTATTGATCTCAGGGTTCTGAGTTTGACCCCCATGGTGGGTATTGAGCCTACTTGAAAGAAAGAAAGAAAGAAAGAAAGAAGACAAAGCAACGAAAAACCTACCTACAAAGGAAAGTGCAGGCCCAGATGGCTTATTGGTGAATTCTATTAAATATTTAGAGGAGAATTAATACCAATTCTTCACAACCTCTTCCAAAACCTAGAAAAAGAATGGTACAATTCTCAACTCATTCTGTTACCCTGATGCCAAAACCAAACAAAAATATCATAAGAAAACTACAGACCAAAATCTCCTATGAATATATATGCAAAAAGTCTTAACAAAACTCTAGAAAATTAAATCCAACAACATATGCAGAGGATTATAGACCATGAACAAGTGGTATTTATCTCACATATACTTAAGTTTGCTTAACATCTGAAAATCAATTAATGTAAACATACTGTATCAGTAGAATAAAAAACAAAAATCACATTAACAGAAAGAAGAATAAAAATCATATGATCATCTGAATAGACACAGAAAGAACATTTTTAAAAATCCAACATCCTTTCATAATAAAAATATTCAGTAACCTTTAGTAGGGCACTTCCTCAACTTGATAAAGAACATCTACAAAAAACCCTCACAGTTAATATCATATTTACTGGTGAAAGACTGGATATGTTTCTCCTAAGATCAGAAGGAAAACAAGGATGTCTGCCCATACTACTTTTATTCAGTGTTGTACTGGGGGTTCTAGCCAAGGGAACTGGGCAAGAAACATAAACAAAAGGCATTCAGATTAGAAAGGAAGATGCAACAAACCTCTATTCTCAGATGACATGATTTTGTATATAGAAAATCCTAAGGAGAACCTACTAGAACTAATAAAATGGTTCAGCAAAGATGTAGGGTACATTAGTAATATTTGAAAGTCAATTATATCTCTCTACGCTAGCAATGAACAATCTGAAAACACAATTTAGCAAATGATTCCACTCATAACAACATCAAAATTAATAAAATATTTAAAATTAAATTTAACATGAGAAGTATAAAATTAATATTCTGAAAAACACAAAATATGGCTAGAAGAAATTACAGATCCAATAAATGGGGGAAAATCCCATGTTCATGAATCAAAAGAGTTAATATGGTGGTGCTGGCAATGCTCCCTATTTTGGTTTGATATTCAATCCAATTTCTGTCAGAATCTCAGTGATTGCTCTGTAGAAATTGACTAGCTGACTTCAAAACTTTTATAGGATTACAAAAGATCCAGAATATCCAAAACAGTATTTTTTAAGATTTTATTTGTTTGAGAGAGAAAGAGAGAGCACAAATATGAGTAGGGGGAAGGGGAGAGGGAGAAGCAGAAGCCCTGATGAGCAGGGGGCCAGATGCGGAGCTTGATCCCAACATCGCCCGAACACTACCTGAGCTGAAGGCAGACACTTAATGGATTGAGCCACCCAGGGACTCCCAAAAAAGTCTTAAAAAAAAAAAAAGGACTCACATTTCCCAATTTCAAGACTTACAACAAACCAACAGTAATCAAGACATACTGGCAGGATAATACAGACAAATGGAATAAATTGAGAGTCCAGAAGTAAAAGAAGACATCTGTGGTCAAGTAATTTTCAACAAGAGTACAAGGGTGGTACCCTTCAATAGGGAAAGAATATCTTTCCCAACAAATGGTCTGGAAAAAACATACAAAAGGATAAAAATTGATTCTACCTTTATATTACGCACCAAAATTAACTCAAAATGGGTTCAAGACATAAATTAATAAACCTCTTAATAGAAGATATGGAGATAAGCCTTTATGAATTCTGATTAAGCAAATGGATTCTTAAATATGATACCAAAGACTGAAAATCAAAAGAGAAAAATTGATAAATTGTACTTTGTAAAAGTTAAAAATATTTTCCTTCAAAGGACACTGTCATGAAAGAGACAACTCACAAAATGGAAGAAATATATTTGCAAATCATATGCCTTTTAAGGCACTTTTCTCAGGCATCTGAATGGCTCAGTCAGTTAAGCATCAGCCTTATGGCTCAGGTCATAATCCTGGGACCCTGTCCTTGGAGTGGGTCCTGAGTCAAGCTCCCTGCTCAGTGGGGAGTCTGCTTCTCCCTCTCTCTCCATTCCTTCCCCCACTCATGTTCTCTTTTCTCAAATAAATAGAATTTTTAAAAAAGGAACTTTTCCACAGGATATATAATGAATTTTTACAACTCAACAATAAAAATACAAATAACCCAATTAAAAATGGGAAAATCTATTTTTGTGTGTGGTGTAAGGAAATGGTCCAATTTCATTTTTCTGCATGTGGCTGTCCAATTTTCCCAGCACCATTTATTGAAGAGGTTGTCTTTTTCCCATTGGACATTCTTTCCTGCTTTGTCGACGATTAGTTGACCATAGAGTTGAGGGTCTATTTCCGGGCTCTCTATTCTGTTCCATTGATCTATGTGTCTGTTTTTGTGCCAGTACCATGCTGTCTTGATGATGACAGCTTTGTAATAGAGCTTGAAGTCCGGAATTGTGATGCCACCAACGTTGGCTTTCTTTTTCAATATCCCTTTGGCTATTCGAGGTCTTTTCTGGTTCCATATAAATTTTAGCATTATTTGTTCCATTTCTTTGAAAAAGATGGATGGTACTTTGATAGGAATTGCACTAAATGTGTAGATTGCTTTAGGTAGCATAGACATTTTCACAATATTTATTCTTCCAATCCAGGAGCATGGAACATTTTTCCATTTCTTTGTGTCTTCCTCAATTTCTTTCATGAGTACTTTATAGTTTTCTGAGTATAGATTCTGTGTCTCTTTGGTTAGGTTTATTCCTAGGTATCTTATGGTTTGGGGTGCAATTGTAAATGGGATTGACTTCTTAATTTCTCTTTCTTCTGTCTTGCTGTTGGTGTAGAAAAATGCAACTGATTTCTGTGCATTGATTTTATATCCTGACACTTTACTGAATTCCTGTATAAGTTCTAGCAGTTTTGGAGTGGAGTCTTTTGGGTTTTCCACATATAGTATCATATCATCTGGGAAGAGTGATAATTTGACTTCTTCTTTGCCAATTTGGATGCCTTTAATTTCCTTTTGTTGTCTGATTGCTGAGGCTAGGACCTCTAGTACTATGTTGAATAGCAGTGGTGATAATGGACATCCCTGCCGTGTTCCTGACCTTAGTGGAAAAGCTTTCAGTTTTTCTCCATTGAGAATGATATTTGCAGTGGGTTTTTCATAGATGGCTTTGATGATATTGAGGTATGTGCCCTCTATCCCTACACTTTGAAGAGTTTTGATCAGGAAGGATGCTGTACTTTGTCAAATGCTTTTTCAGCATCTATTGAGAGTATCATATGGTTGTTGTTCTTTCTTTTATTGATGTGTTGTATCACATTGACTGATTTGCGGATGTTGAACCAACCTTGCAGCCCTGGAATAAATCCCACTTGGTCGTGGTGAATAATCTTTTTAATGTACTGTTGAATCCTATTGGCTAGTATTTTGTTGAGTATTTTCACATCTGTGTTCATCAAGGATATCGGTCTATAGCTCAAAATGGATGAAAGACCTCAGTGTGCGAAAGGAATCCATCAAAATCCTTGAGGAGAACACAGGCAGAAACCTCTTCGACCTCTGCCACAGCAACATCTTCCTAGGAACAATGCCAAAGGCAAGGGAAGCAAGGGCAAAAATGAACTATTGGGATTTCATCAAGATCAAAAGCTTTGGCACAGCAAAGGAAACAGTTAACAAAACCAAAAGACAACTGACAGAATGGGAGAAGATATTTGCAAACGACATATCAGATAAAGGACTAGTGTCCAGAATCTATAAAGAACTTAGCAAACTCAACACCCAAAGAACAAATAATCCAATCAAGAAATGGGCAGAGGACATGAACAGACATTTCTGCAAAGAAGACATCCAGATGGCCAACAGACACATGAAAAAGTGCTCCATATCACTCGGCATCAGGGAAATACAAATCAAAACCACAATGAGATATCACCTCACACCAGTCAGAATGGCTAAAATCAACAAGTCAGGAAATGACAGATGCTGGCGAGGATGCAGAGAAAGGGGTACCCTCCTCCACTGTTGGTGGGAATGCAAGCTGGTGCAGCCAAACTGGAAAACTGCATGGAGGTTCCTCAAAATGTTGAAAATAGAACTACCCTATGACCCAGCAATTGCACTATTTGGTATTTACCCTAAAAATACAAACGTAGTGATCCAAAGGGGCACGTGCACCCGAATGTTTATAGCAGCAATGTCCACAATAGCCAAACTATGGAAAGAACCTAGATGTCCATCAACAGATGAATGGATCAAGAAGATGTGGTATATATACACAATGGAATACTATGCAGCCATCAAAAGAAATGAAATCTTGCCATTTGCGACAACATGGATGGAACTAGAGCGTATCATGCTTAGTGAAATAAGTCAAGCAGAGAAAGACAACTATCATATGATCTCCCTGATATGAGGAAGTGGTGATGCAACATGGGGGCTTAAGTGGGTAGGAGAAGAATAAATGAAACAAGATGGGATTGGGAGGGAGACAAACCATAAGTGACTCTTAATCTCACAAAACAAACTGAGGGTTGCTGGGGGGAGGGGGTTTGGGAGAAGGGGGTGGGATTATGGACATTGGGGAGGGTATGTGCTTTGGTGAGTGCTGTGAAGTGTGTAAACCTGGTGATTCACAGACCTGTACCCCTGGGGATAAAAATATATGTTTATAAAAAATAAAAAATTAATTTAAAAAAATGGGAAATTCGTGTGGATAGATATTTCTCAAAACAAGATACACAAATAGGCAATAAGCATATCAAAACATATATGGCACCTTTCATCATCAGGTAAATGGATATCCAAACCATTTTATGCTTACTGTGATGGTGAGAGAGAACAACAGAAAATGACAAGTTTTAGAAAGTATATAAAAGAATAGGAACCCATTTACACAGCTAGTGGGAATGTAAGATGTTACTGACACTTAGTAAGTCTGACAATTCCTCAAATAACTAAATACACAATTACCACATGACCCTGCAGTTTCATTCCTTAGTTTGTAACCAAAAGAAATAAAAACATATGCCCATACAATAAAGTGAGCACTAATGTTTCTAACAGCATTATTCAATATCCAAAAGATGGAAACAAACCAAATGTTCATCAACTGATAAATGTTAAGCAAAGAGTGGTATAGCTATACAATGGAATATTATTCATCTTATATTACTACTCATATTAAAATTGAATAATAAAAATATCCATTTATATAGAAAGAAAAGGTATAGATACATAATAAAACATGGATGAACCTTGAAAACATCATGCTAGGTGAAAGATGCCAGTCACAAAAGATCATACAGTATATGACTCTATTTATATGACATGTCCAGAATAGGCAAATCTATAGAGACAGAAAGTACATTAGTTCTTGCTTAGGGCTATCATCCCTTCCCCACCTATTAATTCGAGAGATGATAGCTTCTAATAGTATGAAGTTTCTTTTCAAGCTAATGAAAATGTCCTAAAATTGACTGTACTGATGGCTGCACATCTCTGAATATACTAAAATACATGAAATTGTCTACTTCTAATGGGTAAATTATATAGTATATTAATAATAAAATAATAAAACTTGCATAATCAAAGTTAATTATGTAGAGAGAGTCAAAATAGTGGTTATCATCATGTGAAGTGATGGTTGGCAGGCATCACAATAAATGTTTCTTGATTGCTTACACGATAATATTAAACTGATCTAGGTGCTGGGTTACTCTAGTCCATCCAAGAAAGTAAAAAAAAAAAAAAAAAAAGAAATCACTGGTGATTACAGTGATGATTTATATATTTATTAATACCAATGCTACTCTTATGTTTAAAATAAAAGATGAAAAAAGAACCACACAAAAATGAATTTCTTCCTTTAGACAAGATGAAGTAGAGGGATTGGATTTATAGTCCCAACTGAAATAATTTAAAAACTGAATAAATATAACACTGTTTCAGGGAACTGGGGTGGCTCAGTTGGTTAAGTGTCTTACCCGTGATTTCAGCTCAAATCATGAGCTCGGGGTCATGAGATCAAACCCTGAGTCAGACTCTGAGCATTATTCAATATCCAAAAGATGGAAACTAACCAAATGTTCATCAACTGATAAATGTTAAGCAAAGAGTGGTATAGCTATACAATGGAATATTATTCATCTTATATTACTACTCATATTAAAATTGAATAATAAAAATATCCATTTATATAGAAAGAAAAGGTATAGATACATAATACAACATGGATGAACCTTGAAAACATCATGCTAGGTGAAAGATGCCAGTCACAAAAGATCATATAGTATATGACTCTATTTATATGACATGTCCAGAATAGGCAAATCTATAGAGACAGAGTCGGCTTCAGATTCTCTCTTTCCCTCTCCTGCCCCTCTTCTCACTCTCTCTTCCTCTTCGCTGCCTGGAAAGACTTTTCAGTCCACAAGACAGTAAAAAAATAAAAAATAAAAAATAAAAAATAAAAACAAAAAAAACCACAAACCCAAGCTGGGCCTGGTGCTCTTTCTGAGCTGAGTAGATGAAAATTAGAGTCCTAGGAAATCCAAGGGGCCAGAATATTTAGGGCAGAATTCCAAAGAGAAGAATTACACATATGTTACAAGTTCTGTAGGTCTTCCTAGGATCTCTCTTAAGAATTCAGCTGACTACTGATGTGTGCATGGGGGTGAGGAAACTCGGAGACCAATGAAAGAATCACCAGAAAGAAGGAGAAGGAGTATGAGGTTCACAATGGGCTGAAAAGAGTGTCTGATCCCACTAAGCAGAGTACAAAATCTAGTGAGTCATGAGGAATGTGCAGAGTATGCAGAAGGGTCTTTCCTCAGTAGTGGGAAATAATTAGCCCACTCTGATCCCATATAACAAATATATTTTTTTTAATATCCAAAGGATTAGACTGTTTCCAAGTAATTTAACTGTATCCTAAAAGAAATCTTACAGATATTTATAAAACTACAAAAATATCCAGCAACTAAGGTAAAATTTATGCAATCAAGTATTATTAGACATCAAAATAAACAAGAAATACAATCCATAAATAAAAGAAAAACATTCAATTAAAATGGAACCAGAATGACTAGAGAAGCTAGAATTAGCAGTAAGGATCTTTAAACAATGGTTATAACTACATTCTCCATGTTCAGGAAGTTAAACAAAAATGTGAGAGACATAAAAGAAAAACTCTAACTTTTGGGGTTTTTTTTTTAATGTTTTTAATCAAACTTTTTAAACCAAAAAATGTGTGTCTGAAATGAAATATGCAGAAGATTAAAAGTATATAAATAGATATTATATAAGAATTGATGAACTTGACACAGCAGTAGAAACCATCCAAAAAATAACAGATATTTAAAAAATCTGAAGAAGTGAAAGACTATCCATGATCTGTGGTCACATCCATTAGGCCTATATAATATGTGCAATAATACTACCTGAAAGGTAGTGGAGGAGATATTTAAAGAAATAATGGCTAAAACATTTTTGGGTTTTATAATCAGAAATACACAGAATCAAAATGTTTAGTGATTATTGTATCTGGAAATATATATGTGTATAAGAAATATGAATAAAACTACATTAAAGCATATGAGTGCAAAATCTTGAAAACAGCCACGAAAAAAAAAAAAAGACATAGAATAAATAGATGGTGAAAGTTTTCTCATAGGAAACAATACGAATGAGAACACAGTAGAGTGATTTCTTTGAAGAGTTGATAGAGAAACAAATATGCCAATCTGTAATTCTATACCAGTGAAAATATTCTTTAAAATTAAATGCAAAAAATAGACTTTTTCAGACATCCAAAAGCTAAAATGTTCTTCATCAAAAGACTATCATGACAAGATATATTAAGGAGAATATTATAAGCAGGAAGAATCTAATACCAAATAATCTAATACCAGATAGAAATATAGCAACAAGAATCACCAAAACTACACAGGTAAGTATATGATTTTTTTATTATTGTTTAAATACTTAAAAAGTATACATGACTGTTTAAATAATAATAATATATTATAGAGTTTATAGCATATAGATAAGTTATATATATAAAATAGCATAATATTACATATGACCTATAGCATAAAGGTCATAGGGGAGAAATGAAAGTATACTATTATAAAGTTCTGATATTGTATGTGATGTTGCATATCACCTGAAGGTGAACTTTGGTAAGTTAAAGACATACATTAGAAACTCCAAAGATACCAGTAAAATGATAAACTAATTATGGCTATTAAACAAAGGAAATAAAATTGAGTCATAAAAATATACAATTAATCAGAAAGAAGGCAGATAAATAGGAAAAGGGAAACCAAGTAAGAGAAGATGAATAGTAAACAATTAGCAAGATGCTATTCATGAACTTAACCATATTGTAATCACATTAAATATAAATAGACTAGCCCAATTAAAAGACACGGATAATCACTTTGGATTTGCACAAGTGCTCTCTTTCTCAAAATCGGTCAATGAATTTTTTCTAAAAAAAGAAAATGCAACTATATGCTATCAATAAATACACTTTAAATACAAAGAAACAAATGGATTAGGATAAAAAGATTATCAAAAATCAAAAGAAAGTGGGGTTGACTACATTAATAAGAGGTTAAGAAAATTTCAGAGCAAAAATTTTAGCAGGGATTGATTATTTAATAATGAGAAAGGGTTAAGAGGTAATAATAAAAATTTTAAACATTTATGTACCTAATAACATATTTTCAAAATATATGAAGCAAAAACTAACAGGAATCTCTCAGCAAACTAGAAATAGAAGGGAACATCGTCAACTTGGTAAAAAAAAAAAAAAAAAATGTCGAAAAACCCTGCAACTAATATCGTATTTAATGGTAGGAAGCCAGAAGTTTTCTTGCTAAAATTAGGAGTAGATGTCCCCTCTCACAAATACTTTTCAACATCACACTGGAAATCCTCACTAATTCAGTAAGACAAAGAAAGGAAATAAAAGGTATCAAGATTAGGAAGGAAAAAATAAAACTACATTGGTTTGCAGATGACATTATTATCTATGTAAAAAATTCCGAAGTTTCAGTTAAAAATTATTTTTAACAAATAGCAAGGTTGTGACCTGTAGGACTCAAGGTTAATACACAAAAGTCAATTACTTTCAGCAACAAAGAAATGGAATTTGAAATTTAAGCACAATAACATTTATATTAACACCCCCAAAACTGAAATTCATAGGTAATAAATCTAATAAAATATGTAAAAGATCTGTATGAGGAAAAACTATAAAATTCTGATGAAAGAAAAGAAATTTAAAAAGTGAGGATATAATTTATGTTCATGAACAAGAAGATTCAATATTGTCAAAATGTCAGTTCTTCTCAATCTGATCCATAGATTTTATGCATCCAAAATCCCAGCAAACTGTGGATACAGACAAACTAATTCTAATGATTATACAGAGAAGCAAAAGACTCAGAATAGCCAACACAGAATTGAAGGAAAAGAACAAAGATGGAAGACTGAAATTATCTGATTTCAAAGATTACTATAAAGGCCCAGTAATCAGGACAGTATGGAACCAGCATACGAACACACAATTAGATCAATGCAAGGGAATAGAAATCCTAGATACAGACCCGCATAAATATAGTCAATTGACCTTTGACAAAAGAGTAAATGTAATACAAAAGAGGAAAGATGGTCTTTTCAACATGGTGTTAGAACAGCTGGACGTTTACATGTAAGAAAAATAATCTAGGCACTACCTTGCACCTTTCACAAAAATTAAATCAAAGTTAATCATAAGCTTAAATGTAAAATGCAAAACCATAAAACTCCTAGAGGACAGCATAGGAAAAAATCTACATGCTCTTGGGTCTGATGATGATCTTTTTAGATATAATGTCAATGGCAAAACCCATAAAACAAATATTTGATTGGGGTGCCTGGATGGCTCAGGCTCTGACTCTTGGTTTCGTTAAGGTCATGATCTCAAGGGTCATGAGTTGGAGCCCCCACCAGGCACCTTACTCAGTGGGGAGTCTGCTCAAAGATTCTCTCCCTCTGCCCTTCCCCACACTTGAGTGTAGACACACACTTCTTCTATTTAAAATAAATAAGTCTTTTTAAAAAGAAGTATCTGGATTGCATTAAAATTTATTTTAAAAATCTGCTTTATGAAACACACTGTCAAGAGAATGAAAAGACAAGCCACAGACTAGAATGAAGAACTTTCAAAGCTCTAGCTCATAAAGGGCCATCCAAAATATACAAAGAACTCTTAAAATCTAACAATAAGATAACAAACATTGAGTATATATAGATAGCAAAGAGACATGAAAAGATGCTTCATATTATCTGTCATTGGGAATTACAAACCAAACAGCAATGAGATACCCCTACATATGAGAATGACAAAAATCCAAAATACTGATAACACCAAATGCTGGCAAGGATGTGAAGCAGTAGACACTCTCATTATATTCTGTTGTCAATGAAAAAGTGGTATGGCCACTTTGGAAGACAGTTTTTCTATTTCTTACAAAATGAAACATAATGTCACTATAGGATATAGCACTTGCAGTCCTTGGTATTTATCCACAGGAATTGCAAATTTGTGTCCAAATAAAACCTGCATACAGGTGTTTATAGAAGTTTTATTCATAATTGCAACAACTTGGAAGCAACCAAACTGTCACTTTGTAATTGAATGGGTAACTGTGGTACATTCATATAATGAAATATTACTCAGCATTAAAAAGGAAGATACTATCATGACATGGAGGACCCCTAAAGGCACACTGCCAACTGAAATAAGCTAATCCATAAAGGTTATAAACTATATGCTTCTAACTCTATGACATTCTGGAAAAGGCAAAACTGTGAAGACAGTATCAAAATCAGTGATTGTCAGAGGTTAATGGGGAGGGAAGGATAAATAGGCAAAGCACAAAGTATTTTTAGGGCATTGGAATTCTTCTGTATTACACCCTAATGGTGGATACATGTCATCACACATCTATCAAAACTCAGCGAACGTACAACACAAAGAGTGCATTCTGACATAAACTATGGATTTGGGGTAACACTGACATGTCAGTTCATGGATTTTTAACAAATGTACCATTCTTGTATGGGTTGTTGATAATGAGGTAATGAAGGAGGCTATATATCCATGATGAAGGGATATAGGGAATATGAGAACTTTCTGATATTCTGTTCAACTTTGCTGTGAACCAAAAACTGTCCTTTAGAAAAAAAAAAAGTCTAATAGAGCTAAATGTCTAATATGAGCAAACAAAAATTTAAAAACCCAATAGGACCTCAAGGATAAATAGAAAAGTCCACAATTATTGTCAGATTTCAATATCTTTCCATAAATAATTGATATCAATAACTGATAGAATAAGTACAAAGAAAATAAGGATTGGAGTATTTGAATATCAGCTGATTTGACCTAATTGACACCCCACCCAAGAAAGCAAAATGCACTTTTTGTCCCCCAAATATACACTAAACATTTTCCAAGGTGGGAAATGATCCATACTTTAATCCATAAAATAATTTTTTTTCTTTTTTAATATATATATATATTTAAGATTTTTATTTATTTATTTGACAGACAGAGATCACAAGTAGGCAGAGAGGCAAGCAGAGAGAGAGGAAGGGAAGCAGGCTCCCTGCTGAGCAGAAAGCCCAATGCGGGGCTCAATCCCAGGACTCTGGGATCATGACCTGAGCCGAAGGCAGAGGCTTAACCCACTGAACCACCTAGGGGCCCCTAATCCATAAAATAATTAAGTTTAAAATATTTCAAGTCATACAAAGTATTTTCTCTAGCCATAATGGAATAAAACAAGAAACTGAAGCAGAAAGATCATTGAAAACTCTCCAAATATTTGGAAACTAATATACTTCTAAATAACCAATAGAGCAAAGAAGAAATCAAAAGGGAAATTAAAAGGTGTTTTGAAATGAAGATACAACATATCAATTATATCTCTATTTACTAGCAATGAACAATCAGAAATGTAAATTAAAGCCATTTACAATAACATCAAAAATATAAAATTCTGCAAAATAAAACTGATGTAAGTAAGACCTGTACACTGAAAACAAACAAAAAAATAGTCTGGAAGGAAATTTTAAAAGACCCAAATATATGGAGAGTATACAATGTTCATGGGTCATAAGAATCAGTATTTTAGGACACTAATTCCCCTTAATTCTATACATTCAATACCATATTAATCAAAACCCTTGACTTTCTTGAAAATTGATAAGCTAATTTGAAAATAATTATGTAAACAAAATATCCAAAACAACTTTGAAAAAAGAACAAAGTTGCCAGATTTATACCACCTTACTTCAAGGCACTATGATATTGGTATACTATTAACACAGAATTAAAAGTTCAGAAACAGACCACACATATGTGAACAACTGATCTCTGAAATGATGTAATTTAAATTACTCAAGAAATTAAAGCCTTCTCAACAAATGTACTGGAATAACTGTATGTCAAAATACAAAAATAGGAGACCTGATCCTTATCTCACACCATCTATAAAAGTTAACTCAAAATAGATTAGAGACCAAAATGTGAAACCTAAAATTCTTAAACTCTTAGAAAAAAAATAAACACATTATGACTTTAGAGCAGTCCAAGAATTCTTACAGAAAACATTAAAATCACAACCCATGAAAGATATACAAATTGGGTTTTATCAAAATTAAGAACTCTCCTCTTTGAAACACATTAGGGAATGGAAAGAAAAACTACCAACTGGGAGAAGATATTTGTATATCATATACACAGTAAGGGTTTTGTATCCAATTATGTAAAGATTTCTCAAATTCAGTAAGAAAACAAACAGCCCAATAAAAATAGCAAAGTATTTGAACAGACACTTCAGCAAAGAAGATATATCTTTCTAAGATATAAATAAGCAAATGGAAATATGCTCAACATCAAGAGTCAACAGAGAATGTTTGTTAAAGCCACAAGGACATAACCCTCAACATCTGTTACATGAATTAGCATGAACTGAAATACCACTTTTATGATTTTGATACCAAAAAAAATCTCATTGCATATATTTTTTCCTCATTTTTAATAGTTCCTTTAATAATATTTAACTATAATTTTAAAAGTTTTCAATAAAACTTGGGGGCACAATAAAGGGATGCTGGGAAAAAATGAAACTTTATTTCTAATCCCACACTTTCAAAATTTCAATTATTCAGCCACCCTATTGATTCATACATCTCGTTTGCCATTTTTAAGTACACAGCAAATGTGAGAAAGTCCTCCAGATGTAACTTTTCCTTCAGCTTCAGTACCGTCCATATATTAGATTAACTTCATGTAAATAAGGAAAATCTAGCTGATTGATTGGAAAGTAACACATGGTAAACTGAGGCAGTATTTTCAATGAACCAAAATAAAATCGGTGGTGTTTGTCTACACAGACTTCCCTTGTGCTATGTACAAATTCACAAATAAAATGATACCCAGAATTTTTAAATAAATGGATTAATAAGAAGTTAAACACCAAATTGGAGGCATTTTGAGGTCTGAGCACACTCAGTGTCTCTGCTGCTGGTATCTGATGAATCCTCACCACGGCCTAAACCAGAGGAGCAATTTGCAGCAATCTATGGGGCTGGTTGCTGTAATCCTTGTTATTCTTCATCCTGGGTAAATGGTCTATTGGAAAAATCCCTGGCCCCTGCCTAATACTACATCACTCATCTGTTCTTCCAGTCCGTCAAACCCTCGACAGATACCTCTGCTTGTATCACATAAATTAGCAGGGAAAAAAATTTCTTCCAGGTTTATGATGATATGGCCATTTCCAAAGGTAAGGAATGCTCACAATATCTCAGGGCATAAGAGGGAACCGAGTGCCTTTCTTTTTCTATTATATATTTCCTATCAGTAAAGAAGCAGAAATACAAGCTGCAAGAGAGAGAGAGCAGAAAGTTCCTCCCTGAAGCAGGTGTTAGACCTAAAAAGAAACATGAAACTGGAATCTGTTTCTGGACTCTTTCCTATCACTGACCTTTCAGGGCTTTCACATCCTCAGCTGTGTAATGTATCCAGCTCTTTCCTAGAGAGGAAAATAATTATATACATGGGTATACACACACACACACACACACACACACACACATATATATATATATACATGCATATAATTATTTTCCTCTCTAGGAAATATATATATGTATGTACATATATATACACACACATATACATATATATATGTACTCACACACATGTATATATGTGTATATATACGTGTGTGTACATATATAATAAAATATCAATATAAATAATAGTATATATATTTATATTATCAATAATATAAATAATAGTATATATATTTATATTATCTATATTGATATTTTATTGATTGAAGTTCCTAAGGGAACTGAAAGCACATGGAAATGGTTAACTCCTATTGAGACCAAAATAACCATTTCTATAGTCTACCAGGCATGATAATATCACCCGGATTTTTTTCTAAATACATCTGGAGACAGAGTTTTATCTTGTCCCATCCCTTGGAACACACACATGCGTGCACACACATGCACATATTTCTCCCCTTACAATGCATGGATATCCCTATTATTTCTTTCTGGCAGGAGTTAAACAGTACAAATAGGGCTCACAATCCAGTTAGAGACTTAAAAATTGCAATGATAATGAAATAATTATAAGAACAGTTCCTTTTAACTGGGATTTCCCCAATTTCTTTTCTTACAGAATAGAAATATTGTACAAGTGAATTCATGCAGATGAAACACGTAAAGCTTAAATAGTGTTCCACCAACTCTAACCATCACATAGAAAGCTTGCTTGAAGCTCATATTTCAGTGTTACATCTATGAATTGACTCAAACAGGGACAAACTGCCAGAGAAACAAAGCTGAGCTGATAGAGGCAGTGTCGCAGTCCATAGAGCCATCATTCCACTGGAAAGGCAACCCCAATCCTGTAACCAGTTCTCTGCCCAGAGGGAGGACCGCCATCTTCTAATGTGATTTGTCAGTAAGTTCATCAGGTGCCAATTTCAATTTAGCTTTCTTAAATATTGAGCCATTTTATTTTGCTTGTTTGTATTTTGTGGGTTTTTTTTTCCCTTCTTGAACTAAAAGGCAAATGTCGGCCATTTTGTGTATACTCTGCTGTCCTTCACTCTGAAGCTTACATTGAAGGTGACTTTCAACTTTTCTGAATGAATAATCAAAGGCATACTCTGGTGCTTATCAATCCCAGTATTATAATTTCTATATTTCCTCTTCTCCCACAGGTGCAAAGAGCCTACAGAAGTTCTCCTCATGAGAATAGTCACTACTGAGGTCAATAGTGTCAATGGGAAAGTTATGCTTTCTGACTTGGAAGAGTTGGATTTTTTTTTTTTTTCTTTCAGATCCCCTTGGTCATGAAGCTCATTCATTGCCATCTGCTCAAGAAACACAGAGGTTATAAAATGTTGGAAATCTAGATTCTGGTAGAAGAAACGTATGGAAGGGGAAGACAAGGAGCCATTCAATTCTCTAGGCTTTGATAATTGAGCACATCATATGGTATCTGACTCATTGTTCCATAGAGAAAGAAACCCTTCCCTGTCCCTGGACCATTGGTTCTGCCGCTTTCTATCTCAGCTCTGCTGCTACAATAGATCACATGGGACACCAGGTGTTTTTCACTGAGGGAACTTGGAAGTAGAAGGCAGAACTCACAGAGGAAGTGTGTTTAAAAACATTTCAACCCAGGGATGCTGTTCTTCAGTGGAAAACCTGAGATAGTATGTGAGCAAAGTGAGAGAAAAGGCTCCACATTATCTGCTATAAATGTTCTCTCAAATAGAAACACGGCTCCAACCCTTGTGTTCTACCACGGAGATCACACACTCCTCACCCAGGGAAGTCTGATTTCTAAGAATAAGAAATAAAGTACAGCCCTTAGGGACAGCATCTGGTGGCATGAAATACTCCGGGCTAAAGAGTCAGAGACAACTAAATTCAAACTTCTACTCTGCTTATGCTATATTCTATCTCTGATCTTGGACTGATAAGTGAATCTGAGTCTCTCTTTTCTCCTCTGTTAACACTGGTTGGGCAATAACTTAGAGGGTAGTTATGAGCTGAAATTGAGTTAATATAGAAAAGAAAGTTTCCTTCTTCTAGTACCTCTCATTCCTTGGTAGGTCCTGCATTAATGTTCACTCTTTACCCTCTTGAACAAGTTCCTTTTCTTTTTTTTTCTTTTTCTTTTCTTTTCTTTTTTTTTTTTTTTTAATTAAGGCTCGTGCATTAATTGTAACTCGCACGTTTTCTGGATTCCCAACACAAGTGAGAACCCCTTTGTCATCGGTCTCCTTCCCAGAATGCCATGGTCTTCCAGAATGTCTGTCTATAGTAGAGGTCTGAAGTTAGGACACTCTCCCAAGGAGAGATTAAACACTGCATTCATTATGGCAGCTGGAAGGCTGCATTATTGCTCTTCCAAGAGAGAGAGATTTATGGCTGTACTTAATGAATGCTAATAGTTTTCTTATCAGTGGGTAGCAATACAAACACTTTTGTGTATGGTAAGGTTAAAGTAAACCTTCAGAGTAGCTTTACAAAACTTGAAAGCTACTGATTAGTTCTTGACAAGCCTGGCTAATAACAGGAGCTCCTAGAAGGCTATATAGGTCTCGCTTAGCCTGAATATATTATTCTTCAGTGTTTTACGATTTCACATCTGTCCCTCAGAACCGGGCTGTCACATAAATGCATGTGGCTTTTGTGCTTTTCTTAAACCTCAAGGCAGTTGTACTCCAACCAAAGTAATCTGGCTGCCGAGTAAAGGGAAGCCAAAAAAGCTTTCCTAATCAGTTTGTTTTGCAAATAGATTCAGGTTAAACTAACATTTTTTTTTTTCTTTTGGCTACCTACTATTTATGGAGAATGTTGTTAGACTCTTTCACATACATATGCCATTTAATCTTTCTAGTACCTCTTTGGCTTCTGAGAAAACTGGAATTTTGAGAGGGTGTATGAGTTGTCCAAGGTCATGTTTTCAAAGCTATATCTGAGTTCAACTGGAATGCATTCAGCCCAAGCTATTCATGGTATATTTCAAGGGCAGTCAGCCTTCTCCTTCAAGCCATCTATGATGAGGAGGAAATGCTAAAAGGAGGCTGATGAACTTGACTTTAAACATTTCTGAAAGTTGATAGCTTCTAACAGCCTATATTCTTCAGGTTTCTAAAAATGAAAGAGTATGTGTCTCAAAGCTAACAATGAGTGTTTTTATATTGATAAACAATAAATTTACACACGTTATATACTGACATATATTTTAAATAATATTCTCTGAAATGTAGTTAGAATAATAGCAGCCCAACAAAATTACATCTAGTAGTTAGCCTCAGTCTTTCTCAGTCATTCTGACACCTCCTACAGAGATTATGATTCAACCCAATAAAAGTCAGATATTTCATGTCAAAAAAAAATCCCATTACTCCAAAAATCACCCAGAGCTTAATTCCTTCCAAATTTTATGGCTCCCCCCACTTTCAAGAAAGAAATTAATGGGGGAAAAATACCATACTCATGTGAAGAATTTTAGCTTTGGTTTTAAAAAAGCTTTCCACTTCTGGAAATGGTTTAGCTTTGAGGAACCCACTCAGTTTCTCTAAACAAAGTTTCCTTTATATTTTTAAAATCAGAATGATGGCATCTACTTCCTAAGAATCCTGGAAAAACATTGGTCAATTTTCGTTTTATGGGTTGAAAAATCTCTGTCAACACCACACAACTAATGATTTTTCCTTTTTTCTCTGCAAAGAAGCAAATGAAATAAAAAAATCATGACTAATTTCTATTACATTAAAGTGATACTTCACACCAGAAACTGTGGGCATATTTCCCAGAAGATAAATTCCCCACCTTGCAACAAAGGGAACATGCAATCCCTGCTTAGTGGTTAATGTTATTACTTAGTGATTATGGGGTCTGTGGATTAACTTCTCTGAGATAAAAGTGAAGGAGTTGCCAAGGAAGTCTCAAGGCTGCCAATCATATGTGTATCCAGGGAGGTAGTAAAGAGAGATCAGAATATCTCATGATGGAGCAGTCCACTAATATGGACAAACTTCCGGGTCCACACTTCCTAACCCCCAAAAAGCAGGGGTCTGAAACTGCTTGGATGTTTGAAAAAGAACAAATCTCACAAGCATGTTGGCTAAAATCAATATGGTTGAAATATAAATACTGTGTAATCCCATTTTGTGTAGATAACAACAGATCCCAAGAAAAAAAAAGACTTTGACTTGTCTCCATTCTTAATAGAGTCCTGAAACGTCTGTTTTCTTGCTTATTTTAAAATAGCAAGAATATAAGGATCATCCCGAATCATGGCCTAAACTGAAAACAGAAACATGAGCAAAGCTTCTAATTCAGTGTAAGCCCATAATTAGGTGTTAAGGGAAACATAGCCGGGTTCCACTTCTTAGAAGGGGGTGAGTGAGCGTCTTAGGACGGCCAAGTACCATCTACACCACCGACCGTTCTTGTTAAAGGGGGGTCTCACCGTGCAAGTCCTTCGCAGGAAGGGGAGTTGAGCGGGCTCTAACCTAGCGCAGCAGATCCAGTACCAACGGTGACGTGATCTGGATGGATCCACGGAAGAGGTAGAATCCGTGTTCAGAACCAGCTGCAGCTGCATTTCTCCTTGTGACCACTAGAGGACTCTGTTATGACCTCTGTAACTTCTAGATCAGAACAAAGGCCACTCAAAGCACCTCAGTTATTCTCAGGGTAACCCTGGTCCGGAAAGGATAGGACAAGACCATCTGATTTATCGAATTACTCTCTTCTCACTGTTCTTTCTAACAGACCCAAATATAGTGCCACGTGGCTTTTCATGACTACATGCCAAGATCATCAATGTCTATTTGGGCCGCTGTACATATACCCACCGACAAAACCTTGCCTTGGGGAATGCCAGTAGCTGTCAACAGCTGTCTCCGACTGACTCTGCCACCTTAAATAGCTCCCTCACCTTTTTTTGTGTTGTTGTTAGAGGCAGTTTGGTAAAACTCACAGGACAGGTGAGGCTTCCAAGAATATAATCTGCCCTCCAAACCCACAGATTTAGGGGGAGAAAAAAACCAAAACAAAACAAACAACAACAACAAAAACACAGTATCTGCTGGCAGATGGCAGAGTCAAGGTGTCAACTCCATCCATTAGGAAAAATTTGTGTGTTGAAATCCTGCCATTCTATTGAAATCATGTGAAGTTGTCACATCTTGAACTCCATTCCACTCACAGTCTTTTCCCTTAATGAATCAACCACTGTATTATTCTTAGAGGTGGAGTCATTCTGGAAGTGGAGGAATATTATCCTCGTATGTGTCATGACTTTGTCAAATTTCTCAAAGTCTCTGGGAATGAGGATGTCAGACACATTAAACTCAAGGCAAATATAGAAACTTGACAATAAAGTTGAGTTGTGAATCTTTCACCTTCCTAATCTGCCAAAACTCGAATTCTGGAATCCAGAAATACTAAGGACACCGCAATGAGAAACACCTCACTTGCTGCAAGAGAAACTTCAGGTCTGTTGCCACTATCTCACTCCTGTCCTTACCCGCCAGCCCCCCTCCCTCCTGCCTTCTCTTGGCCAACATAAACCTCAAGAAAACAATTCAGGGTCAGCAGAAGATGCTTGGGGTGAGATTGTCCAATTTGCTGAAGTCTCTAAGGCAGAAATTGTGTCCAGATTAGAATCTCCACCACTGATTCTCCATCTCATTGTCAAGGTGCTTCCTGTCTCTGTCCAGCTGCACTCACGGAGCCCCTTTGAAGAGGGCAACTTCTTGAAGCTGTTGAGAGCAGATAAACAAATGCCTGTTGTTTTACACAGGTCAGGTGGGGGAGCGGGTGTAAACCTCTTTGCACTGCACATAGGCAGCCTGATAATAACAAATTGCCTTGTCAACCACCAGAGATACTTAGTTATTAATGGAAATAATAATAGATTATATCAGCTTTCCACCCTGTAATCAAAAGGAAGATCAAAGGTAACTAATATTACAAACAGTTACCAGGGAAGACATGCTAATGAGATAAAAACTACTTTTATCTCCCCCTTCCCAAATGCATCAGTGGAATGATCATTGATAACAAATGATGTCATTTAAACTTGGGCAATATTTTTAATACCCAAAGTCCAGCCACACCACCATGGCTTTTCCCTGTTAGATAAAATTATTTTCAATGTTAAAAAAAAAAAAAAAAAAGGATTTAATTGCATTCTGCTCTTGTAATAGGAACACCGGATTTTGAACCCTCTAACTGATCTTAGCTGGTTCGGGCTAAACTCCCACTGCCTTAGGTTGTGACTGCAGACACTGAGCACAGTCATTTTAGGTTTTAATAATCAGGCCAGGAGACAGAACCTGATTCATCACCCTTTTTGACTTGTCATTTAGTGGAATATTGCTATCACAGCAGAGTACTTTTCATATTTATCCAGCCTCCCGCACCATGAAGTCAGCCCTTTGTTTATTTGAAACAGTTTACAAATATGAGTGTGTGCTAAGGCCATTCTCAGGAGGTACACAGATGTTTCTATCACCTCTCCTCCTATGAGGAAAATGACAGAAGAGATCATTGATGTGGGGTCATTTCATCCTTACAAAATTTTGATTTGAAGTCCCACATTCAAATTATTGAATCTGCATTCCAAAATAAGCACACAGTAAGGTGGTAATAATTTATATGTTTCGCCAAGGATATTTATTAATCTTGACTTTCTTTATTAAAAAAAAAGGGGGGGGTAAGAATTCCTAACATAGGTGGAAAATAGCTAGGAACTTCTTCAGTCATCAAATCTTGAAGTGAAGACCGTATTGCTGTCTTTCCTTCCAACAAATAAAGAAACTGAAGCCCAGAAAGGTTAAAGTCAGAAGCCATGGATTTTAGCTCTCAGCTGCCTCCTTTCCCTATTTTATGAACTTGGAAATACAGTAAAGACATTCGATCTCAAAAATATTCCTTTTTTTAAAATAAAGTAGGAATAATAATGCTTATCCTTTCTTCATCAGAGCATAAAGACTAAAAAGTTTCCCTTATAAACTGCAGAACATACTATGCAAATATGTAGCACTACTGTATACCCATCATAGTAGTAACCATGTTTCAAATGTTACAAAAGTGTGTTATTTTTACTTTGAATAAAAAAGTAGGGTAGGAAAAAACCAGAAATATTCTGGAAGATAGACACAAAAGGATTCTCAATGAGAAACAGGAGTGGAGTGGAGTGGAGGAAAGAAATCTAGGTGAAGAAAAACAGATGGCAGCAAAGGTGAAGGTTACTCTTCCTGGCAAAGTTCTAGGGATGCTCCAAGACTGACTCTGGCAGATGCGGGGAGCATGACGGGGCTCTGGGTCAGAAAAAGTTTAATTATAAGGATGACACGATATGAAACATTTGGGCCACCTTCCCTAACTTCTCCTTCCCCATCAATCTCTGTCCATAGAGTGAGAGAAGAACCAACCCATTTGCCCCGTAGAAGAGGTAGGATATACCAATAGGACATGGGAACCTGTTCAAAGGCCAATGCAGAGCAATCTGAGAATCAAAATAAATCAAAATAAATTATTGAAACACATTATAATATATTGGATATAGTAGGAATGTATGAACCCATATGGATATAAATAAATAAATAAATAAAGTCTACCATACGGCAAAATGTCAAACAATATTAACCGATAAATAAAAATACTTAACTATTAGCATAAGAGTGAAAAACACATCTAAAACTTGTGACAAAAACTTAATAACACCAGGATTAAGACTGATGGTCACTGAGCATCTTCTGATGCAGTGTGCTGAAGGGAACTGGCTCATTGTGCTGGTATTTCTACTCTGAAAAAATATTCCCACTTTGAGGAGTCATCCAAAATAGGGTTGGGGAGGATCTTGAGGAAGGAGGTCCTATGTACATCTCCTGTTTCAATTTTCCCAAGGACATGAACTATTTGTTGACTTTTGTCAGTTGCAACTTGTCAATTGCAACTGGACCATCTGCTGGAACACATCCTTCTCCTTTGGACTAAAATAGGGATACTGAAAAAAAAAAAAAAAAAAAAAAAGAGAGAGAGAGATACTGTAACACCTGATAGCTAAACAGCCAATCCTGCATTAGGTGGTCAGTTTAACTGACACCTAATCATAATTCTTCCAAAACAACTTATGTAACCTTGTGGCTTTCCCTTTTAGAAACCTGTACTCCTCAACTACCTCAGTTAGGAGCACCCTTTCCATTTCAGTGGACTCTGTGTCTCCAGCATTGCAATTCCTAAAGCCCCAAGTAAGCGCTTTTGGTGGCTTTACAGCCGGTCTTTTGGGTCAACACTATGAAAATTACATAACCTGAATCTGGTCATAAGCAACTTCACACAGACCTAAATTAAGAGATGTCCTGAAAACAAATGACCTGTACTATTCGAAAATATCAAGGTCATAGGAAATAAGCAAAAGACAGAAAATATTTCCCAAGTGGAAGTCTATCAAAGACATTTGGCAACTAACTACGTCATAGGATTTTGGATAGAATCATCAACCTAAAAAAAAAAAAAAAAATTATCATCAACCTATAAAGTGTATTTTGGGGACAAACAGCAAAATTTGAATAGGTCTTTGAATTAGAAGGTAGTATTATCTCAAGGATGATTTTTCTGATTTTTGAGAGTTAGACTGTGGCTTTCTAGGAGCACACCCTTGTTTTAAGGATGTGCACACTGAAATGCCAAGAAGTAATGAAGCCCCATATTGCCAGCTTACTCCCAAATGGTCAGGAATAAAAATATTAAAAATTTTTAAAAACCCCAATATATATAAATAAACAGAGTGATAAGATAAATGTGGCAGTAAGTGAGCACTGGTGCACCTGGGTATTAGGGACTGAATTGTGTCTTTCCAAACTTCCTATGTTAAATGCCTAACCCCCAGTATCTCAGAAAGTGGTTATATCTGGAGATAGGGCTTTCGAAGATGTAATTAAGGTTAAATGAAGTCATATGGGTGGGCCCTAACCCAGGATGACTTGTGTCCTTCTAAGAAGAAGAAATGTAAATAACAGATACACCAGGAAGGTGCGTGCATAGAGGAAAAACTATGTGAGGACACCTAGAGAAGGTACCAAACCTGCTGACACTTGAGATGGGACTTCCAGCCTCCGGAACTATGAGGAAATAAATTTCTATTATTTAAGCTACCTGTTCCGCGGTTTTTATTATGGCAGCCCTAGAAGACTAATTCATTATGTGTAGAGGACACAGGCATTGGTCATGCCATTCTTGCAATGTTTTAGAGGGTTTGCAATTGCTTTTCAATTTCAAAATAAAAATCTGAAAGTTAAAAAAGGAAACCATATCTATATATTCTAACATATAAACAAAAACATTCAAGGAGTACTGTTAAAGTTTAAAAATGCAAGTCACAGAAACAATGTGATTCAATTATTTTTTAGGACATAAAAATGATATATGATAGGAGTATCTGCATAGAAAATACCTGAATAGACCCACAACATAGTGTAAAACAATGATTGTTTCTATCAAATGGAGTTAAATGTGAGGGGGAAAGGGACATTGATTTTATACCTTATATGATTTGGTACTTTTCAAATTTTTCTTTTATAAAGAAAATGTGTGTTACTTATAAATATGAATAATAATAATATATTCAAAAGAAAAATAATTCCTGTATGAAGGTTAGCAGTCCAGAACAAAACCCTTCTTTATCCTGGAATTTGAGGTAAAGGTAGGGCAAAACCAGCCTACCTTCTCTCTGCCCACATGCTCTAACATGCTAGAAAACATAGCCTGCCCACATTCATGAAGTGATGGGGCACACAAGCAGTACCTATATTATTTGCATATATGTGTGTGTGTGTGTATACACACATATATATATTTATAGTTATATATAGTTACATAGTTACATATAGTTATATACATATACAGTATATTTTTAAATGTTTCTGAAGTTAATAATATATATAGTTCTCAACTTCAGAGATTTATTTTTGAACTATATTATAAATGTGGTGCCTGGCTGGGTCAGTCAGTAGAGCACGTGACTTCTGACCTCAGGGTCGTGAGTTCAAGCTCCATGTTGGGCTTAAAGCTTACCTAAAAAAATTTAGAAAAAAAAATATATATATATATTATATATATATATATATATATCTCCATAGTATAAGAATGATTACTGTGAAAAAGGAACATTGGAGAAAAATAGCCAAGTGTTGATCATGTGATCTATGATTGCTTAAATTAAAAACATAATAATCAGTAGAAGAGCTGGAAGTTAAAGAAAAAAATCCATGGTAGAAACATGAAAGAGACCCCAAAGTAAAAAGCGGATGGCAAATACGAAATAGAATTTAAGAGACGTGGAAGGGTCAATGCAGTATCTTCAAAGTCTAATAAATATTCAAGAAAAAGAGGAAATAGGAAGTAGGCAGGCAGAGGGAAACAGAGCAGAGAAAAGAATAATGAACAGTCAGTAACATATTAATCAATGTAAAAGTAGAAAATAATTTCCAAGACTGGAAAAAGACCTCAATTTTCAATCACTTTAATTACTTAAATTCTATACCAAATTATTTTAAAATGAGCTATGGACAGTATGACAAGCCATCACCATAAAGTCCAGCATCCTTCTCTAAAATAAGAACACTTTTCAAAATGGCCCAAAATGTATTACCCTTCAGAATTAATAATTTCTTCAGGTAATCTAATACCATGGCAATATAAACATTTCCCAATTGTTCCAAAACATATCAATATGTATAGACAGTCAGTTCCCATTTTTCAAGGTAATTATGTGCTATGAAGTCACCAGGAACACTGGATTGCAAACCCTGAACTACTGCTCTTGTTGGAGAGTCTAGTCACATTTACCTCAAGTAAAACACCATTTGCATTATATGGTTCATTTGCCAGCCCTTGTAAAACAAGTGGTCCTGTTAGCATTAAAAACCTGCTTTCCTTGGGTGCCTGGGTGGCTCTGACATTTAAACATTTAAGCTTCTGCCTTCAGCTCAGGTCATGATGCCGGGGTCCTGAAATCCAGCCAGACATCAGGCTCCCTGCTAAGCAGGGAGCCTGCTTCTCCCTCTCCCTCTGCCGGCTGCTCCCTCCACTCATACTCTCCCTCTCTTTCTCTGTCAAATAAAAATAATCTAAAAACAAAAACACAAAAATCTGCATTTTCTACCTAACCCTTTTACTTTAAAACACTTAGGAGTTATTTAAAAAAATTCTTTGGCAACCTTCTTATCATGGAACCATTCTCTCCCACAAGTTGAACATTTTTTACACAAAATTATCTTTTTTTTTTTTTAAGATTTTATTTATTTACTTGACAGATAGAGATCACAAGCAGGCAGTGGGGTGGGGTGGGGGGGTGGGAAGCAGGCTCTCTGCTCAGCAGAGATCCCGATATGGGCCTCGATCCCAGGACATTGGGATCATGACCAGAGCCAAAGGCAGAGGCTTAACCCACTGAGCCACCCAGGTGTCCCTACACCACATTATCTTTTGAAAGGTGCTAACCAAGCCACACTAGCTGGGAAGGGCTTAACGTGTTCCTGACCCTGCATAAGGTGACTGTGAATTTCTTTGGCTCCCAGCCTCATGGCAATGCTGCCCACTACACCCTTTTCTTATTTTTTTCATTTTGTTTTGTTTTGTTTTAATCTGTCATCATCTTACGAAACCATAGATTTAACCACCTGGTCATTTTTTGCACCGTTTCATCCCACACTATAGAGGTTACCCTTGTACTTTTCAGGGCAGAGCAGACCCATGGACATATCTGCAAATTGCCCCTTTCTCTTTTGGATGTCCCATATTCTTATTCATTAATAATGAACTCATAGCCAATGGCATTACAGCTTATGCCTGAATGAAACTTATCTAATACTTTTTTTTTTAATTTTCTGTAAGACCTATCACAGATTTCCGTCACTTAGGAACACAAGGCAGTGGCCAGCAGCGCCCCTGGAGGCCATTTTCAATAGCAAAATGACACTCACAGAGCCAAAAAACACAAAACTGTAAAAAATATGGCATTAAATACACAGCAGAAAGGACACTTGTTTACGGTAAGAGAGCTTAAAGCAGAAAGCAGAGCATTTTGTCTTGTTTGACTTCAGATGGGAAAAGGCAGGTAGGGCAACTCAAATTTTTTGTCTTTCTGTATATGTTCATGAATAAAAAAGAAAAGTGTCCCAATATGAATTCGGGAGCTTACAAAAACATTGGCAAATAAATTTACAAATATGGAATCTGCAAAAAAAAATAAAGGCTCAGCTTTGTGCATGTGTGTGTGAACACATATATTTATATACACGTGGTTTTCAAACCCGTTTAGCTAAATTTTCAATATGGAATGATGTTGAGCACTTGAACTAGAAGATTTAAATGCTATTGGAGAGGATTTACTCTTTTACAACTTAAGTGGTAATTTATAATTTTGCAATTAATAACATTTACATAACTATAATATTCTGAATGCCACTTATTGGCTTTCAATGTTAAAATCAACTTACAGACAAAACACAGATACCCTAATTATGGTATAAATTGTTATAGAATAGACAGTGTATGTTCTCACAGAAATAGGGCGGGGTGAGAGAGGTCAGTTGGGAAAAAGGTTAGGGGATCAAGAGTTCTCATTTAGCCTAATCAGGAGTCAAAATAATTATATCAGTTAATAGATCAAGAAATATATAAGTTAATAGATCAAGAAATACAAGAAATTACACAGTAGAGTCTTCCATTTTCATCACAATTGGTTTAGATGACCTAATTGTCCATCTAAAATAATTAAATATGCTAAGTAAAAATATACTTAAAATATTTTTAAATATATCAACGACTGGGCAAGAAAATAAATACTTAGGGGCCAAAGACTAAGTGAAAGTAAGAATCTTACAGAGATTACCAAAACATAAAACCGGCTTTTGCCTTAAGGGCATTTGCTAAAACAGGAGGAACTGAGCTATGATATTCAAAGCCTGACAAGGCACAGGGGGAAAAGCATAGAGCTCATGGCCAAGGAGAATGGGGTATATCAAAAATCAGGGGCTGAGCCCAGACAGTTTGGGTTTTGCTAAGCATATACAATTTTTAAGGGTGCTTTTAAGAAAAAGAATACATTACAATGTAACGTTGGTCCTGAACAAGGAAGGGGATCTAAGCTTCAATTTATTACCTTCACAGAGAAGTGTTACCTCTGGCTTCCTACTACAAGGTTTTGGGAGAATTAAAAATAAACCCTCAGGAGGCTTCCATGACAAACCATATTTTCTTGGTAAGTCATACTATCCAACTGGCCTCCTTTATGGTATGAGAAGTTAAGAAAAAAAAAAGTCAATGCACAAAAAAGAACACTCAGGAAAAAATACCCACAGTGAAGTTTCCCACATGAAATCCCGTTTGCCCTAAAAAAAAAATAAAATAAAAACAAATCACTATAATTCAGAAAAATAAAAGCTTAAAACTTGAGCTACAATATACAATATAGATGAACCCTGACAATGGTATATTAAGTGAAATAAGCCAATCATGAAAGTATGCATATTGTATGACTCCATTTATGTGAGATACTTAACACAGTCAAATTCATAGAGACAGGGAGTACAATGGTGGTTGCCAGGGCCTGGCAGGAGTGGGGGATAGGGACTTACTCTTTTATGTATGTAAAACCTCAATTTCAAGAGATCAAAACAATTCTGGCAATGGACAATAATAACAGGTATACAAGAACATGAATGTAATTAGTGCCACGAAATTGTATACTTACAAGTGGCTATGATGGTAAATTTTATGTTATGGGCAATTTACCACAATGAAAATTTAGAAAAAGAAATTGAAACCAGGGAATAGTTCAAGATGGCAACATAGGGAAGTCTTGAACTCTCTTGCCAGGAACTTACCCGAACTCACCTTGCAAGAGCGCCCAGGGTCTATGGCTAGCACATGGGACGATTTTCTCTTGCGAAACCTAGAGCTTGGCCAAGGGATGATTACACATCAGGTCAATGAAAAGCAAAACAAAACACAACAACAGATAAGAAAGGCTAGGACACGATCTCACCATAACTCATCCCAGCACAGCACCTACAACCAAGAGGGAACTCAAAACCTAGAGCTTCTCTGTGGGAAATGAAGGGTTTGAGCCCCATGTTAGGCACCCAAGGTTTTTAGATCTACACCTGGAAGTCAAGCCCTCAAAACATCTAATTTTGAAAACCAACAGGACCCTTGTCCTGAGACTCACAAGACAGTAGGGATCTGAGAAATGGTTCTTAAAGGGTCCATGTGTTTAGACTCCTCTACACCAAGGGTCAGCTCAGAGGCAGCCAATGGTGTCCCCAAGGAAAGTGAAGGATGTTCACCTGGTTCTTTTAAAAGCTCAGCCTGAAGGACAGGCATCTAATTCAGCACATATGGAGGAAGCTGCTGGAATACCCTCCAGGGATGGAGACCGACTGGGGCCATCTTTATACTCTTCCTTTGCTGGGTTCTAGAGAAGCAGTCTCTCTGGAAGGAGCTTTTACACACGTCTGTTAACCCGATTTTGGTGGCTGCTTCTAAGAGGACACCCCTGTCTTGATCACCTGGGTCTGGAGCTTGTGTTCCTATTCCCATGAGACTGCAGTAATTACAGTCCCCCAGAAAGATGCTCATACTCCTGTCTTGGGCCCCAATTTTTGCAGCTGCTGCCAGGGGACAATTCCATACTGCCTAGGTCTAGCAGCTAATGAGGGTTATGCTCTCTCATGAGTCCAACAGGACAGTCGTCAGTGCAGAAAGTGTTTTCAAATAGCTACTACCCCCAGAGCACAGCAAGAGGCAACAGACCCAGGAGCTCATTCTTTCTGGGAAAGAGGCCTATTACCTGATTATCATGGTTGCAAGGGTAGGCTTCTGAGCACAAATCCGGAGGCTAACCAGAAGTAACCCTTTGTGGGTCTCTCCAAGGGTGGATGTGATCTTTGTGTGCTCCATCTGCCCCACTCCCAGAGTGCCGGTGCTCCTTAGAGGGGTGTGGTATGTTCATGGGGCACATGTTTTCATATCTGGGGCGGCCATTTTGGCAGCTGAAGCCTGGGAAATGTCTCTTGATTACCTGGCTTTGGTGGCCAGGAGGGTTTGTGTTTTGGGGTCCCACAGAACTGTGGCAATTGAGGAGAAAGTTCTCGGCAGGCTACCAGCCCCAAGTCACTGCATAAACAGTAGTCAGAGGCATGCACCTGTTCTCTCCCTGAAGGTTTTTCTTGTCTTGGTGCATCAGCCTGAGGCAGAATTCAGGTGTGGCATGTATCAAACAGCCTACAGAACTGTCCTCCGGGACTGTAGGCTGTGGACCCCATCTTGGTGTTCTCCCTCTGACTTCCTCCAGCTCAATGGCATCTACCGGAAAAGAGTTTACACACTTGTCTGGGGGCCCCAATTTTGCACCTGCCACCCAGAAGGCACCTGCAGCTTACCTGCCTCTGGTGGCCAGTGGGATTACCTTAGAGTCCCATAGGTCTGGATTATATTTGTCTAATTTTAAAAGCTAGTGCCTGAGAGGCTGGCTTCCAGTCAGCCTGAATCTAATGGTGACATCATTCCCTTTGTGACCCTGCCAGCTCTTGGCACAAACCTAACTACTGGGAGCTATTAAATATATAATAGACTGCTTGAACAGGCACAAAGTTTTGAAGGAAACCAAGTCCTATATAAGGGCTGACAACAAGATTCACCCCCTAGGGGCACCTGGGTGGCTCAGTCTTCAAGCTGCTGCCTTCGGCTCAGGTCATGATCCAGGGGTCCTGGGATCAAGCCTTGCATGGGGCTCCCTGCTTGGTGGGAAGCCTGCTTCTCCCTTTCCCACTCTCTCTGCTTGTGTTCCCTCTCTCTCTGTGTCTCTCTCTATCAAATAAATAAATAAAATCTTTAAAAAAAAAAAAAGTTCGCCTCCTACATGAGGACACTCCTTCAAGAATAGAAGTGGTTGTCTCATGTACTGTGTGAAAACCAACACAGACTCAAGAAAAATGAAGAAACAGAGGAATATGTTCCAAGTAGAAGAACAAGATAAATCACCTCGGGGGGGGGGGGAACACCTTAATAACATAGAGATAAATTATTTACCTGATAAAGAACACTCTACCTGACAAAGTTGTCCTCTAAAATTAAGGACGAATAAAGAGTTTTTGAGACACACAAAGGCTGAAGGCATTCATTGTCACTAGACTGGCCTTAGAAGAAATGTTATAGGGACTTCTTTTTTATTTTTTTAATTAAATTAATTTATTTATTTTCAGAAAAATAGTATTCATTATTTTTTCACCACACCCAGTGCTCCATGCAATCTGTGCCCTCTATAATATCCACCACCTGGTACCCCAGCCTCCCACCCCCCGCCATTTCAAACCCCTCAGATTGTTTTTCAGAGTCCATAGGGACTTCTTGAGCCCGAAACAAAATGATGCTAAGTGGTAACAAGAAGTGGTAAAGATAAATGTATACTTCATTTCAGAATATTCAAATGTTGTGATTGTGAAAGTGATAAATCTATTGTGAAGGTTAAAAGACAAAAATAGTAAAAGTAACTGTTAGCTGTAACAGTTGGTTAAAGGAATGCAAGGTAAAAATGTAAATTGTGACATCGAGAACAGGGGCAGGGAGGCTAAAATTACAGAGCTTTAGTATACATTAGAATTTAAGTTGCTATGAGCTTAAAAGAGACGACTTTTTTTCATTTTTTATTTATTTTTTATAAACATATAATATATTTTTATCCCCAGGAGTACAGGTCTGTGAATCGCCAGGTTTACACACTTCACAGCACTCACCATAGCACATACCCTCCCCAATGTCCATAATCACACCCCCTTCTTCCAACTCCCCTCCCCCCAGCAACCCTCAGTTTGTTTTGTGAGATTAAGGGTCACTTATGGTTTGTCTCCCTTCCAATCCCATCTTGTTCTTCTCCTTTATTCTTTTATTCTTCTCCTACCCTCTTAACCCCCCATATTGCATCTCCACTTCCTCATATCAGGGAGATCATATGATAGTTGTCTTTCTCTGATTGACTTATTTCGCTAAGCATGATAGAGAAGATGTGGTATATATACACGGTGGAATACTATGCAGCCATCAAAAGAAACGAAATCTTGCTATTTGCGACGATGTGGATGGAACTAGAGGGTATCGTGCAAAACAGATGATTTTTAATGTAATATGTTTTATTTAAGCCTCCTGATAACCACAAAGTAAACACTGATGATAGACACACAAGAGATAAAGAAGAAATCTAAGCATACCACTACAGAAAGTCATCAAATCACAAAGAAAGAGACAAAGAGAAGATGAAAGGAACAAAGGAATTATAAACAGCCAGAAAACAATGAAAGAAAATGGCAATAGGAAGTCTATACCTATCATTAATTACTTTAAGTGTTAATGTACTAAATGCTCCAATTCATAGACATAGAGGCTGAATGCATGTAAAAACAAAACCCAATTCCATGCCTCCTACAAGAGACCCACTTTGGCTTGAAGGACACATATAGACCCAAAGTGATGGGCTGGAAAAAGACATTCCATGCACATGGAAACCAAAAGAAAACAGAGATACCTATACTTATATTGGAAAAAACAGATGTTAAGCCAAGGACTATACTAAAAGACAAAGAAGGTCATTATGTAATGAAAAACAGTTATAATGCAATGAGAGGGCATAGCATTTGTAAATGTCTATGTTCCCAACATAGGAACACCTAAATTTATAAAAGTAAATATTAGCACTCCTTAAAGGAGAAGTAGACAGTAACACAATAATAGTAGCAGACATTAATACCCAGCTTTTCACAATGGATATGTCTGCCATCCAGACAAAAAATTAACAGAAAACACATTGGACTTAAGCTACATGTTAAACCAGACAGACTGAACAGACATTTACATGTTACTTTCAACAGCAGCAGAATATGTTCTTCTCAAGTGCACATGAAACACCCTCTAGGATATATCATATGTTAAGTTATAAAACCAGTGTTAGTAAAACTGGGTATTTATGCTAAAGATACAAATGTAGTTATTTGAAGGGGTATGTGCACTCAAACGTTTATAGCAGCAATGTCCACAATAGCCAAACTATGGAAAGAACCTAGGTGTCCAACAACAGATGAATGGATAAAAAAGATGTCATACACACACACACACACACACACACACACACACACCAGAATACTATGGAGTCAACAAAACCCCCAAATCTTGCCATTTGCAACAATGTGGATGCAACTAGAGGGTATTATGCTAATGGAAGTAAGTCAATCAGAGAAAGACAATTACCATATCATTTCTCTGAGGATTTTGAGAAGCAGGGCTGGAGTTCTTGGGGGGAAGGGAGGGAAAAATGAAACAAGATGGGATTGGGAGGGGAAGAAACCATAAGAGACTCTTAATCTCAGGAAACAAACTGAGGACTGCTGGTTGGGTAGGGAGGGATAGGGTGGCTGGGTGATGAACATGGGGGAGGGTATGTGCTATGGTGAGTGCTGTGAATTGTGTTAAGACTAATGATTCACAGACCTGTACCCTGAAACAAATAATACATTATATGTTAATTAAAAAAGGTTAATAAATTTAAGAGAATTAAAAATATATCAAGCCTCTTTTCTGACCACAACTTTAGAAAAGTAGAAATTGATTACATGGAGAAAATTGGAAAATTCACAAATATGTGGAAAATATACAACATGCTACTGACAGCCAAAGGGTCAAAAATTAACAAGGGAAAAAATCTTGAAACAAATGTAAATGGAAATATAACCTACAAAACTTATTTAATACAACAAAAGCTGTTCTAAGCAAGTTTACATGGTAAGTGATAGCACTAAGAAAAAAAAAAGAGCTCCAGCAAATAATACAAGTCTGAAACCCAAAGAACTGAAAAGAAGCCACAAATTAGTAGCAGAAAGGGAATAAACAAAGGTCATAGTGGAAAAAAGTAAAATACAGTCTGAAAGACGATTGAAAAGATTAGTCAATGAGAGACATGGTGTGTTTCTGGTTTTATATATATATATATATATATATATATATATATATATTTTTTTTTTTTTTTTTTTTTGGTTTTGAAAAGATAAATGCAGGAGCCTGGGTGGTTCAGTTGGTTAAGTGGCTGCCTTTGGCTCAGGTCATGATTCTTGGGTCCTGGGATTGAATCCCACATTGGGTTCCCTGCTCAGTGGAGAGCTTGCTCCTCTCTCTCCCTCGCCTGCTGTTCTCTTTACCTGTGATCTATCTCTCTGTCAAATAAATCAATAAAATCTTAAAAAAAAAAAAAAAGAGGGGCGCCTGGGTGGCTCAGTGGGTTAAAGCCTCTGCCTTCGGCTCAGGTCATGATCCCAGGGTCCTGGGATGGAGCCCCGCATCGGGCTGTCCGCTCCGCGGACAGCCTGCTTCCTCCTCTCTCTCTTTCTACCTGCATCTCTGCCTACTTGTGATCTCTCTCTGTTAAATAAATAAATAAAATCTTTAAAAAAAAAAAAAAGAAAAAGAAAAGATAAATGCAATAGGAAAACCGTTGGATAGACCTTACAAAAAAAAAGAGCGAATTCAAATAAAATTACAAATAGAGAGAAGGCATTACAGTTAATACCACAGCAATATAAGGGATATAAAAGCCTATTATGAACAATTCTTACCAACAATTTGGAAACCTAAAAGAAATAGATAAATTCCTGTAAACATAAAACGTACCAAGACTGAACCATGAATAAACAGAAAATCTGAACAAAGCAATTACTACAAAGAAGATTGAATCAGCAATCAAGAACCTTCCAAAAGAGAAAAGTCAAAGACCATATGGCTTCACTGGTGAATTCTACCAAATATTTAAAGAATAGTTAATTCTAATCCTTCTCAAACTCTTCTAAAAAAATAAAAGAGAAGGGAACACTTCCAAACTCATTTTATGAGGCCAGCATTACCCTCATACCAAAACCAGACAAGGTTATTAAAAGAAAATTACAGGCCAATACTTTTGTTGAACATAGATGCAAAAATCCTCAATAAAACATTAGCAAACCAAATTCAGTAATACATTAAAACATTAAAAAAAGGGATGCCTTAGGCCATCTGGGTGACTCAGTCAGTTAAGCATCTGCCTTAAGCTCAGGTCCTGATCCCAGGGCCCTGGGATAGAGCCCTGCATTGGGTTCCTTGTTCAGCGAGGATCCTGCTTCTCCCTCTGCCTGCCACTCCCCCTGCTTGTGCAATCTCTCTTTCTGACAAATTAATAAACAAAATCTAAAAAAGTGTGGGGGGTGCTGGGTGTCTCAGTTGGTTGAACATCTGGCTCTTGTTTTTCACTCAGGTCATGATCTCTGTGTTGTGAGATGAGCCCTGTATCAGGCCCTACCCTTGGCAGGGGAAGGGAGGTCTGCTTGGTGACTCTCTCCCTCTGTGTCTCCCCCTTCTCTCTCTCTAAAATAAATAAATCTCTAAAAAAGGACATTAGAAGTGTCATACACCATGATTAAGTGTGATATATTCCAAGGATTCAAGGATGGTTCAACATTCACAAATTTTCCCAAATACCACATTAATAAAACAGAGGATAAAACTCATATAATCAATTCAAGAGATGCAGAAAAAATTGATAACATTAATATCCATTCACGATAATAACTCTAAAAAATCAGTATAGATAAACCTACCTCCACATAGTAAAAACTATATATGACAAGCCCGTAGATTATATTGTACTGAACAGTGAAGAGTCAAACCTGTTCCTCTAACATCAGGGAGAAGAAAAAAATGCCCATTCTCACCATTTTTGCTCAGTATAGTACTGGAAGCCCAGCCAGAGCAATTAGGCAAGAAAAAGAAATTAAAGACAGTTAAATTGAAACAGAAATAAAGCTGTACTATTTGCAGATGACATGGTATTATATATGGAAACCCTAGACTCCACCAAAAAAATGTTAAAACTAATAAATGGATGTATTAAAGTTGCAGTTTTCAAAATCAATATACAAAAAATCAGTTATGCTGTTATATTCTAACAACAAGCTATCAGAACAAGAAAGTAAATAAAGATTCCCATTTACAACTGGATCAAAAAAAGGAATATTTTACAATAAAATTAACAAAGAAGGTGAAAGATCTGTCCATGGAAAATCATAAAACATTGATAAAAGAAATCAAGGAAGATACACATAAATGGAAAGATATTCCATGGTCACGGATTAGAAGAATTAATATTGTCAGAATATCCATACTACCCAATGTGTCACCTGCAGACTTAATGAAATCTTTATCAAAACTCTGATGATGGGGCACCTGGTGGCTCCGTGGGTTAAGCCTCTGCTTTCAACTCAGGTCATGATCTCAGGGTCCTGGATTGAGCCCCACATCGGGCTCTCTGCTCAGCGGAGAGCCTGCTTCCCCCCACCCAGCCTGCCTTTCTGCCTGCTTATGACCTCTCTTTCTCTGTCGAATAAATAAATAACATCTTAAAAATATGCTGATGGCATTGTTCATATAAGACAGAATCCTAAAATTTGTATGAAATCACAGCACACCCCAAATATCCAAAATAATCTTAAGAAAAAAGAACAAAGTTGGAAGCATCACGTTCCCTTCTTTCAAGCTATATTATAAAACTAAAACTATAGTCATCAAAATAGCATGGTATTGACATAAAGAAGTGACACAAATCAATGGAACTGAATAGAGAGCCCAGAAAAAAAAATATGCATAAACATGTATTCATTTACAACAAAGGAGCCAAGAATATGCAGTGAGGAAATAATAATCTTTTTAATAAGTGGTGTTGGGAAAACTGGACAGCCACACACAAAAGAATGGAACTGGAGTACAATCTTACAGCATATACAAAAACCAAATAAAATGGAATAAAGGTTTGGACATAAAATTTGAAACCATAAAACTTCCAGAAGGAAACATCAGAGATTAGTTCCTTAACTTTACTTTTGGCAATTATTTTTGTTTTCTGCTATTTTGTTCTAGCTATTTTTGCTGTAAGACCAAAAGCAAAAGCAAAAAGGCAAAAATAAATAAGACCACAATATACTATGAAGCTTCTTTGCAGCAAAGAAAACCATCAACGAATTGAACAAGCAACCTATGGAATGGGAGAACATACTTACAAGCTATATATCTGACAATGTGTTAATATCCAAAATACATAATAAACTCTTATAATTCAATAACAAAAAGCAAACAATCGGATTTAAAAATGCATGGAGAAGCTGAAAATACATTTTTCTGCACTGGGTGTTCTATGTAACTAATGAATCATTGAACATGACATAAAAAAATTATTGATGTATTATATGTCAGTGAATCAAACATACTTTAAAAAAATTCCAAAAACAGCATATAGATATTCAATACATACATGCAAAAATGCCAGACATCAGGAATTATTAGGCAAATACAATTCAAAACCACAGTGAGACATCACTTCACACCTGTTAGAATGGTTATCAACAAAAAGACAATAGATAACAAGTCTTGGTTGGCAAGGATGTGGAGAATAGGGAACCCTCGTGCACTGTTGGTAGAAATATAAATTGGTGTGGCCACTATGAAAAACAGTATGGATGTTTCCCAAAATATTTAAAATAGAACTACCATGTAATCCAGTATGGATCTAGCATTTATACCCAGACCTCATTCCTGGGTATATAGACAAAGGAATTGAAAACAGGATATTAAAGACATATCTGAACCCCCATGTTCATTGTAGAATTATTTATAATTGCCGGATACATAAACCCCCTACATGTGTCCATCAAACAGCTGAATGGATAAAGAAGTAGCAATATACACAGCTTTTTTGCTAGTGTGTGTGTGTGTGTGTGTGTGTGTGTGTGTGTGTAAAGAAAGAAGGAAATCCTGCAATTTGCAACAACATGGATGCATCCTAAGGGCATTATGCTAAATAAAATAAGCCAGACACAGATAGATGATAGAACCCAACATGATTATCACTTGCAAATGGAAACTTTAAAAAAATGTCAAACTCTTAAAGACAGGTATATAAAAGTGGTTTGACAGGGGCTGGGGTTGTGGCAGAAACAGAGAGAGGTTTGTAAAAGATATGAAATTTCAGCTATGAAGATGAATAAATTCTGAGAATCTAATGTAAAACATGATTGCTAGAGCTGATTACACTGAATTATATAATTTTAATTTGCAAATAGAGTAGAACTTACATGTTCTGACCAAATAATAAAAAGGTAAATATGAGAAGTGAGGCATGCATTGATTGACTAGATGGTGGGAATGCTTTCATAATGTATCTGTACATCAAATGCACACTTTACATATCTTCCAGTTTTACTTGTCAATGATATCTCAATAAAGTTGAGAAAAAGAAATTCTATTAAATAGAAAAAACTGAAAGAATTATAGCAACAGGCAACCACTTAGGTGGGTCTCAGAGACAAAAATGAAGCAGCTAGCAGAAGCTGTAGAGAAATACTGTCAATGTAAGTCTGTGTATGCAAAGTTAAAAGTATGACAAAAATTTTAGTATTTAGAAGGACAACTATTTGGTAGAATTACAAAGCAAACCTTGGAATGATAAACGTATAATGCAGAACAGTATTACTTACAATGGGACCATATAGAGAGTGGAGTAGGGAATGGACATGAAGGGTATCTGAAAGTCATATGTATATTTAATACATTTTCATGCACTTTCCTTAGGTTTTATTCAGTATTCAATCCATAAAAGGTTGTTATAAAAGATGTGAAAGTGGTTATGAAGAAACAAGTTAAGTATAAGAACTAAAACTGGAGAAAGAAAGAAGAGGTGAGAGAGGGAGACTACTTGGACATGGGCTCAAATTCTCATCTTTTGTGCCAGTGAAGGAAGAGATATTCTCTAATCTGATACATTAAAAATGGAGGAATAGAGACTATTGACGATGTGATAAAAAGTTCTAGAATCAAGCAGAGAAGGAGTTAAAAGTGATTATCTCAGAGGTATTGAACTAGGATAGAGAAATTGGGACAGGAGAATTTTCCTTTCATTGTGTATTTATTATTTTATTTATTATTTATTATTTTATTATTTATTATTTATTATTTTTTAAAGCATCTTCACACTTTAAGTTGCATGTATCTAAACACATATACAGACATTTATACACAGGGAATGCCTGTAAAGTTTTATATATATATATAAAACTTTGATATATGATATATATCATATATATCATACATGTGAGATATCATATATATGATATATATCATTGATATATATATAATGATAATATATATAATATATATATATTATATATAAAAGATGTGAAAGTGGTTATGAAAGTGGTTATATATAATATATATTATATATTATATTATATATATTATATTTTTATATTATATATTGTATATGTTCTATATAATGTATGATATATATATATTATATATAGTATTATAATATAGGGAGAGGAGGGAGGGAGTGAGGGAGAAGGGGAGGGAGTGGCATGATTAAGAATTGGCTCAGAGAAAGAGAGAGTATAAGGAATTGGCTCCTATGTTTGTGGAGACTGAGGAGTCCCAGATCTACCATCTGGAAGTTGGTGACCCAGGAAAGAAGTGGTGTTGCTCAGCCAGAGTCCAAGGCCTGAGAACCAGAGTGCTGACAGTATAAAATCCATTCCCAGTGCAGAAGACCAGTCCCCCACTGACGCAGATAGGCAAAGATAGCCCGAGTTTTTCCTTCCTCCCCCTTTGGTCTATTCAGGACCTCAGTGGAGTAGGTGGTGAGCACACACCCTGGGGAAGGCCACTTGCTTTACCGAGGCCCCAGATTCAGACACTAACCTCCTCCAGAAACTCTGTCACAGACACACCCAGAAATCATGGTTAGCCAAACATCTGGGCACCCAGTGACCTAGTCAAGTGGACACAAAAAAATCAATCATCACAGTTTCCAAATAGTTTAGCATCTGATAACCAAGATGAAACATTTACATAAATATGTTTTAGTTTGGTTTTTATTTGGGGGATAGAAAGTGCAACATTACCTATAAAAGAAGAGAGGGACTTGAGGAGTTTGAAGGAGGGAATGTTTCTCCCAGTGGCCATGTAGCAGGGAAGCCTAAGGAGATGATGTTAACATTTGAAGCTGCCTTGAAGGACTCTTATGTTTTGGTCATGCAGAGGTGGGGAGCTGGGGGGAGGCCTTGTGGTAGGAAAAAAGGGGATTCATGTCAAGAAGGATCAAGAGAAGGACGCTTAGGTGGCTCAGTCGGTTAAGCATTCGACTCTTGATTTCGGCTCAGGTCATGATCTCTGGGTCCTGAGATCCAGCCCCAGGGCAAGCTTTGCAATCAACAGGGAGTCTGCTTGAGATTCTTTCTCCATCTTCCTCTGACCTTCTCCACCTCTGTCTCTCTCAAATAAATAAAAAAATTTTTTTTTAAAGAAGGATAAACAGAACAGTGCAGTAGGCTGAGAGTTGATACAGGGGAGGAAAATCTATCTTCAGGAGCTTTTATCAGTTAAAGATTCAATTCCTGAAAGTTTAAGATTTAATGTTAATATTCTGTATGTAAGGTAATAAGTTCACTCTAAATCTAAGCACTTGCAGATACTTTCTTGTCTTTTGAATTTTAACAATGATAATATATATATTATACATATAATATATATATTCCAATATATAATATATATATTATTATATATATATTAGCATCTGGTAGGGAAAGAGTCATTTAAGCTTGCCCTGGGGCTTGATCTCAGGACCCAGAGATCATGACCTGAGCCGAAATCAAGAGTCGAATGCTTAACCGACTGAGCCACCTAAGCGTCCTTCTCTTGATCCTTCTTGACATGAATCCCCTTTTTTCCTACCACAAGGCCTCCCCCCAGCTCCCCACCTCTGCATGACCAAAACATAAGAGCCCTTCAAGGCAGCTTCAAATGTTAACATCATCTCCTTAGGCTTCCCTGCTACACGGCCACTGGGGGAAACATTCCCTCCTTCAAACTCCTCAAGTCCCTCTCTTCTTTTATAGGTAATGTTGCACTTTCTATCCCCCAAATAAAAACCAAACTAAAACATATTTATGTAAATGTTTCATCTTGGTTATCAGATGCTAAACTATTTGGAAACTGTGATGATTGATTTTTTTGTGTCCACTTGACTAGGTCACTGGGTGCCCAGATGTTTGGCTAACCATGATTTCTGGGTGTGTCTGTGACAGGGTTTCTGGAGGAGGTTAGTGTCTGAATCTGGGGCCTCGGTAAAGCAAGTGGCCTTCCCCAGGGTGTGTGCTCACCACCTACTCCACTGAGGTCCTGAATAGACCAAAGGGGGAGGAAGGAAAAACTCAGGCTATCTTTGCCTAACTGCGTCAGGTGGGGGACTGGTCTTCTGCACTGGGAATGGATTTTATACTGTCAGCACTCTGGTTCTCAGGCCTTGGACTCTGGCTGAGCAACACCACTTCTTTCCTGGGTCACCAACCTCCAGATGGTAGATCTGGGACTCCTCAGTCTCCACAAACATAGGAGCCAATTCCTTATACTCTCTCTTTCTCTGAGCCAATTCTTAATCATGTCACTCCCTCCCCTTCTCCCTCACCTTCCCCCTCCCTCATGCCCTCCCCTTCTCTTTCCTCCTCCCTCACATCTTCCCCAATTCCCTCTTCTTCCCACTCCCATCTCCCACCCCACTCCCTCCCTCTCTCCCTCTCCCCTACTCCTCTTCCTCCCTCCACTTCCCCCACTTCCTCCCAGACTCTCTCCCTCTCCCACTGCCTCCCTCTCCCTCCCTTACTGCTTTAATAGGAACCTTCCCAGAGGTAGGTGATGGTAAATGACTCTTTCCCTACCAGAAAAATTCAGGAAGGTTGAATAAATGAAGAATGTTATCTGAGCAAAGCAGTCCATGGCCGGCCTTTCCTTAGATGACTAATCAGATTTCTATATGATTTTTCCTTTGGCAGCAATATCAAGTTTACTGTTTTTAAACAGTACTTACATTATAGATGAAAAAAAGCGTACAACAGAGTTCTCTTTCTTTAGGATTATTTTAAGGTAATATCCTACAAATTCAGTCAGGAATGTTTATATGTGAGCAAACAAACAATATGATCAGTAAAAGAAAATATGGGGCTGGCTAGTTTCAAGAGAAAGAAAAATTATTTCTCGTCTTTGAAAACAAGCTACAAAGAGAATTCCCAAATATCTGTTTCTTCAAGTGTCAAAAATACATTATGTAACACATTTTGATAATTCACATCCACCTACAGATGCTGTCATATCTTCGTTCTTAAAAGAAAAAAAGAGTTTTCCTGCACATCTTTATCCAGCCCTTGTCACTGGTCCCCTGTGCCCAGCGAAAGAACTCTCCTCCAGAGAAAGTACAATGGTCTCTTCTCCCCTCTCTCTTCAGACTCTCCTCAGCACTCGCCCCACCCCTCCACAGGAACAGCCCTATCTCGTCACCAAGGACCCCAAGCTGCATGAAGACAGTGGTCACTTCTGCGTTGCCTCTTGCTTCCCTGACCAGTCAGCAGCCTTTGACACAGTTGGTGACCCCCAACTCAGAGTGCACATTCATTTTGCTTCTAGAACCATCCTCTCACTTAGCTGTTCTACAGAGCAGTCTCCTCTTTCTCACTGCCCCCCAGCCTCCAACCTAGAAACCCTCAGAGGTCATCTAGATTTCTTCTTCATTCCCAGGAATACCCAGTGATCTACTGTCTCATCAGCTCTGAGGAAGGGGGAATTTTATACCGCTTTGCAAATGGTCTAATTTGGGGCTTTTGCTTTGGAGAGCATACATCTGTTGGCAGGCCGCTGGAGAAGGAGAGTGAGGTGAGGGAGTCTCCCAGAGTCCGTCTTCCCTTATACTGCAGACCACAGATCCAGCCCCGTGAGCTTCTTCACACGGTTGCCCTCTGTGGGTTATAGCAAGTGCTTCTCTCCCTCGTTCCTTTCGGTCTAAAGGATATTTTAACCCACGCTGCCATTAGCCTTAATCTAATACATATCCAGCCCACACTTTACAAATACCCTACCTTTAATATTTCCTGTATTATTCTGCACAATCTTCATGTTACCCAGTTTGGGCATGCTAGAGCGCTGATTGAGTCATCTATGTGGGGCTACAGGTACTTCTTTTTTCAGTGCTGTATAATATTTAACTCTAGGCAAACTCCAAAATTAATGAGTAATACTTAAACATTAATTGTTCATGTTAAGGAACATTTTGTTTTCCTTTTGTTTTCAGTTGTGAATAATGCTGCTGAGTTATTCTTGGATATTACTCCCATATACATGCAAAGTTTTCTCTAAGGTTTGCATCTGATAGTTGAATTGCTAGACTATAGGATATATATAATCATCTTTCAAGATTAGTGATTCCAATTGCCTTTCAAGTAGTTGTGACTACTTCCCATTCCACCGGCAGAGTAACAGATTCCATGCTATAGCTCAGCAAGGTCAACAATACCAAAACTGGGAAACTTGCAGTTTTGTTGAATATTTGATTTCAGAATAAAGTCTCATTATAGTTTTAATCTATATTTCCTTATTTTATGAATGCAATTAGGCAATTTTTTATACCTACATTGACTATTTGACTTTTCCTCTCCTAAGAATAGCCTTTTATATTCTTAGCTAACTTTCTTGCAGGGTTGTTTGCCTTTTAAAAAATTTACCATGAGAAATTATTTACAAGTTCTAGATATGAGCCATTTGTCACTGACATCTGTGGCAAGTATTTTCTCCTAGCTTTTGACTTGCCTTTTCACTCTCTTTATGGTACCTCTTGATGAAAGAAGGGCTTACTTTTAATGTAGTTCATTCATCAAATTTTTTAATGTTTAGTGTTTTGAAGAATTGTTTACAATATCCTATCTATATGCCATCATGAAAATACCATCCTGTATTTGTCTTCTACATTTTTATAGCCTTGCCTTTCACATCGCAATTGTTGATTCATCTGGATTTAAAAATAATAATAATAATAATGATAATTAAATATTCCATCTCTGGATGTCATCTCATCAAACTTTAAGTTCTGCATTGTCATCTCTGCTAGATAAGTTTTCATATAAGCATGGGTCTGTTCCTCTGTTTTCTTCCATTGGCTAACTTATCTATGATTCTTAATAGCTCATGATAGATTGTAGGGGGGAAAAAACCCACTATTTTTCAGAATTAGTTTTTGGCACTTCATTTTTCAAATAAATTATAGAATCACTTTGTAGGTTTCACAAAAATCTTGTAGGTTTTTTGGTTGGAATTTAATTTAATCTGTGGGTCATGTTGGGGTAAGGTGGTATTTTTTATGATATTCTTTCTTTCTATGTATCAATGCTATCTGTCCCTTTTAATATCTTTCATTAAGATTTATAATTTCTTATATCACAATAATCTCATACTTATTTATTAGATTTATTCTTAGGATCCTTACCTTTTTATTACCTTAAAAATTTTTTTCTAATATAAAATATATATGCATTACTATTTTGCTATTAAACTTAAATATGCCAAAATTGTAAAATATTATTTTATTAATTCAAATTATTTGTTTCCTATGTTTTGTTTTGCTTTGCTTTAATTTCCTCTAATGACAGTTACAACATCTGCAAATAATAGCAGTTTTTCTCCTTATTCTAATTTTAAACTTTTTTAAAGAAGATTTTATTTATTTATTTGAGAGAGAGCACAAGCAGGGGAGGGACAGAGGGAGAGGGAGAAGTAGTTTCCTCACTGAACAGGGAGCCTGACGTAGTACTTGACCCCGTGATCCCAGTTTCATGACCTGAGCCCAAGGCAGACACTTAACCACCTGAGCCATCGAGGTGCCCCTAATTTTTAACTTTTTAAATGAGTTTTTTAAAAATGTTAAAACCATTTTTACTCTGTTAAATAAAAGTGATAACATTGGGCACTCTTGACCTTTTTCCTACACTTTAAGAGAACATTTTTAATGTTTCACCACTGAATGCAATTAAATTGTGTTTAAAAATTCTAAAATGAATATCTTTAATCAATTCATTATCAGTTGCTTTTTTTTTAATCGTGAATTAATGTTGATTTTATCTTATGTTCTTCCTTCATCTTTTGAAATCATCAGGCTGTTTTTCTCCTACCATATATGAAAATGGTGAATTGTATTGATAGAGTATATGAATTTGAGCTAGCATTGCATTCCTCATATAAACCCAGACTTGCTAATATTTTGTTGAGGATTTTTGAATCTGTGTTATTGAATGAGATTGGTCTGTAAGGGTTTTTTGTTTTTTGTTTTTTTTTTTTAAATCGTTTCTTTTCTGGTTTTGAAATCAGTCTCAGAAATAACTGTTTTTCTGTTACCTATTCTTTAAAGAATTTGAAAATGAATAAAATTATGTCTTTCCTTTTTTTATTAAGATTTTATTTATTTATTTGAATGAGAAAGGACAAGAGAGAGAGCATGCGTAAGAGTGCAGGAGCATCTCTTCTCAATAGTATTTTTCTGTATGTCTTTTTTTCTATTTCTTTTTTATGTTTAAATGTATGGGAGCTTAAGGTTGTGACATGTGACTTTTGTCTGTAACTGAATTTTATTTTTTAAATATTTCATTTATTTATTAGAGAGAGAGAGAGAGAGAAACATGGATAGCGAAGGAGAACATGAGCAGGAAGGAGAGGGAGAAGCAGGCTCTCCACTGAGCAGGGAGTCCAATACGGGACTCCTTCCCAGGACCCTGGGATCATGACCTGAGCCAAGGCAGGCAGATGCTTAACCAACTGAGCCTCCCAGATGCCCCATGTAACTGGATTTTTTAAAACAAGTCTAACAATCATTGCCTTTTAACTGAAGAGTTATGTTCTTATACATTAATGTGATTTCAAATAGATTTCGAACAATTTTTACCCTTATTTTTGTTCTTTATATTTTTACTTATTTTTCTATGTTCTTTTCTTTCCCTTAATTTTCATCTAGATGGAATGTGTGTGTTGGGGGGAGGGGGTGTGCTTTTGTTTTAGGGTTTTTGTTTTGTTTTGTTTTTTTCTGGTTTGGAAATTACACCCTTCCTTGACTTTTACTTTTTTAGAGGTTACACTAGAAATTTTAATCAACTATTTATCTTAACCAAATATGTATTTTGCCTCCAGTACATTAGTTTTATTTTATCTTGCAACAGCAATGTAATTTTTATTTTGTACATCAGTGTGTATGTTCACTATTTCCTTACTTACCATTCTGTTTGCATCTGTACCTTTCTTCCATGATCCTATTTCTTTTCTCTGGAGTAAATTTCTTAAAGTCCTTAAATAAACTCTTGAAAAACTCTGTTTTTATATTAAAATATCTTTACTTGCCTTATTTTTCTCTCAAGACTTTGAAGATAATATCTCATTCTTTTGTGGGTCCCACTGTCATCAGGAAAGTGTCAGCCATCAGTATATTCTTATCTCTTTGGGGAAAATCTGGTTTTTCTTACAAATGCATTTCAGATTCCTAAGATTTACTTTTCTTTTCTGTATTTTCACATTAACCCACCAGGAGTGGATTTCTTTACAACCCTTTATTGTGTGATCCATTAGTCTTCCTGAATCAAAAGACTATATTTTTCATCAATTATGGAAAATTTTCTGTCATGCTCTCTTCAGATATTTTTTCCATTTTTTATTAATCCACATCTCAACTTCTCTTTCATATATTCCATTGCTTCTTGTCTATGTTGTATTTTGAATTTCTTTTGCTCCATATTCTAGTTTACTAATTCATAGTTTACTCTTTAGCCAAGTCAACAAATTTTTATTTCAATAATTATGTTTTCCTCTCTAGTTTTTATATTTGGTTATCAAGTATGTTCTTTAAATAGTTCATTGTTCTTTTAATAAAGCATATTTTAATAGTTATCATTTCCAATAACATATGTATTGTGTTTTATAACTGTTTTTTTAACTACTATATAAATATCTGTTTTATAAATAGTCTTGCACATCTGACTTTGTGTCCTATTGTTTTCATTTGTTTGTTTTAGGCTTGTATTTTTAAGTCCTCTCTACACACAGTGTGGGAAGTAAACTCACAACCCAGAGTCAAGAGTTTCATGCTCCATGACTGAGTCAGACTTTTTTTTTTTTTTTTTTTTTTTTAAGATTTTATTTGAGAGAGAGAGAGCATGAGCAGAAGGTAGGGGCAGTGGGAGAGGGAGAACTAGGCTCCCCACTGAGCGGAAGCCCAATGTGGGGCTCTCAATCCCAAGACTCTGAGATCATAACCTGAGCCGAAGGCAGACATTTAACCAATGGAGCCACCAGGGTACCCCAACCCCTGTTGTAAATAATGACTCCTTTTCATGATGGCTGGTTTCCTTATGTATTTTATAATTTTCTTATTGTAGCCCCTTTTCTGGAACTTAATTTATTTGAAAACTTGAAGCCTATTTAAATTAGTTTCTCTAGAGATAATTTTTCCTTATTTCTTCCAAAAACAGAGACCATTCACAATCCCGAACGATTTCAGATTAAAATTCTGGTTAGAAGTAGAGTTTGTGATTAGAAATTCTTAGGTCACCCCTCCCTTCCTCAGTTGCTGTCTTCCTTCCTGACCTAGGACCAAAACAGAAAGGCTTCCCCCACCATCTCCCTCTACTGGTCAGGTTTATATTTGCATCTATTGGGAGTGAAGTGCAGAATTCCTGTAAACTCAATTTTTGCAGATTTGTGTCCAGTTCACTGTGCATGCGGCACATTAAATCCAAAACTCTAAGTGATCAGCAATTTCAAGACACACTCATAATACACCACTGGATAAAGAGGTGGCATACTTCTTTGAATTTCTATTTGATAATGCAATAATGACTCCCAAGATTTTCCTTTAAGTGTACACAAACACATGCACACTCACACACACACACATCATACTCTTTTTTGATGTTTTGTCTAGAAAAGTTTTCTCTGAGTATTAATCCATCCTATTTCAGGGAACAGAAATCAGCTATTTGACTCTGTAATTTTAAAATCAGGATATACAGTTTTAGTATTGCACTAAGATCAGACTTATAACATGATTAATGATCTTTGTGCATTTAAAAATTATCTTTTAAAATATATTTTTAGGGGTGCCTGGGTGTCTCAGTGAGTTAAAGCCTCTGCCTTCGGCTCAGGTCATGATCCCAGGGTCCTGGAATCGAGCCCTGCATCAGGGTCTCTGCTCGGCAGGAAGCCTGCTTCCTCCTCTGTCTCTCTCTGCCTGCTTCTCTGCCTACTTGTGATCTCTATCTGTCAAATAAAATAAATAAAATCTTAATATATATATATATATATATATATATATTTTGTTTTGTTTTGTTTTTCTGAGACATGATAAAATGAAAATAACAGTAGGTCTAGTGGTCATTCTCTTTCTGAGTTTGCTCTAATCTTGTTTTCATTTGGTTTGAATCTTTAATATAGAAAATGCAGGAATAACAAAATCTATTTTTCCAATCTCATCTCATTAGCAGGGCTGGTGATGGGCCCAGGATATTTGGTTATTCCAGCCTAGATGATGTAAAGGATCACTTTTGAGAGCTGTGGGGACTCAGAATTTAGAGAAATTCAGAGTTACAAGGTTGAACCAAACCAGAACAGAGTTGAATTCAAAATTAATGCAAAATTAAATGGTGAAAGTCAGGATTAAGAAAAGAGATATCAGAAGACTAGGAAGACAGAAAATGCTTCAGTTTGAAAGTAACTGGGTCCGCTAAGTTAAATTCTCAGATCCAAGGCTGGTTAATAGGTATCAGACCTACTAAGATAGGTAAAAGGGTCAACTGAACTCAGAGCAGACCCAAATGTTCTCCAAGGTTTTAAATAATCTATTGCTTAACTTTTGTTTTCAAGTTTTTATGGGATTGAGATAAAAAAATGCTTGACAGCCACATGAAAAGGAATGAAACTGGACCACAATTTGCATCATATACAGAAAAGTGAACTCAAAATGGATTGAAGACCTGAAATCACAAAACCCCTGGAAGCAAACATAGGCATTAAGCTCCTTGACATTAAGTCTCGTTGATTTTTTTTTTTTTTAATCTAGCTCTGAAAGTACAAGTGACAAAAGCGAAAATAAACAAGTGTGACTATATCAAACTAAAAAGCTTCTGCAAAGCAAAGAAAATCATCAACAAGATGAAGAGGCAACCCGCTGAGTGGGAGAAAATACTTGCAAGTCATATATCTGATAAAGAATTAATATCCAAAATATGTAAAGAACTCATAAGCCTCAATAAAAGCTAAACATTAAAAATGGGCAGAAGATCTGAATATGCATTTTTCCAAGGAAGACACATGAATGGCCAAAAGGCACATGGAAAGATGTTCAACATCACTAAACATCAGGGAAATGGAAATCAAAATGATAAGAGATATCACCTGTCAAAATGGCTATTACCAAAAAGACAAGAAATAACAAATGTTGGCAAGGGAGTGGATTAAAAGGAATACTTGTGCACTGTTGGTGGGACTGCAAGTTGTTGCAACTGCTATGGAAAACAGTATGTAAGTTCCTCAAAATATTTTAAAAAATAGGGGTGACTGGGTGGCTCAATCGGTTAAGCGTCTGCCTTCAGCTCAGGTCATGATCCTGGGGTCCTGGGATCAAGCCCCATGTGGGCTCCCTACTCAGTGGGGAGTCTGCTTTTCTCTCTCCCTCTGCCCCTCCCACCTGCTTATGCTCACGCTCATTCTCTCTTTCAAATAAATAAATAAAATCTTTTAAAAAATTTTTAAAAATAGAACTACCCTATGATCCAGTGATTCCACTTCTGGGTATTTACCTAAAGAAAATGAAAACAGGAACTTGGAAAGATATAGGCACTCTCATGTTCACTGCAGCATTATTTACAATAACCAACATGTGAAAACAACCCACGCATCCATGGGCAGATGAATGGATAAAGAGGCTGTGGGATATATGCACAATGCCATACAATGAAATCTTACCATTTGTGACAACATGGGTGGACCTTAAAGGCATTATAAAATAATAAGGCATCATTATAAAATAACTCAGATCATACTAAATGATCTTATTTATATGTGGAATCTAAAAACAAACAACAACAAAGAAATGAGTTAATGAACACAGAGAACACATCGGTCGTTGCCAGGGTTTGGGGGATGGGAGGTGGACAGAACAGGTAGAGGTGGTCAAAAAGTACAAATTTCCAGTTATAAAATAAATAGGTCATGCGGAATGTACATGTAATGTACAATGTGGTGTCTATAGTCATTAATATTATATTGTATATTTGAAAATTGCTAAGACAGGTCTTAAAAGCCCTCATAATGAGAAAGAAAATTGTGACTATGTATAGTGGCAGATGTTAACTAGACTTATTATGATGATTTCACAATGTATACAAATATTCAGCCAGGATGTCGATAGTCAATTGAAATCGATATTCATCTGCATTACAGCCTGGAGGTGATATTTCCTTTTTTTTTTTTTTTTTAAGGTTTTATTTATTTGACAGAAAGAGAGAGACAGTGAGAGAGGCAACACAACAGGGGGAGTGGGAGAGGGAGAATCAGGCATCCCGCTGAGAAGGGGGCTCGATGCGGGGCTCAATCCCAGGACCCTGGGATCATGACTTGAGACAAAGGCAGACACTTAATGACTGGGCCACCCAGGTGCCCCTGGAGGTGAAATTTCCTAATATTTTACAGAATATCTTGGTTTCTCTAGAACTGTCAATTCATTGCTGATAAGGATTTTTAGAAAGACATACTTTTTCGAAGATACATACAAAAATAGAAAGATAAACAGAAAAAAGGCTACCATTAGTAGGCAAGTAAGATACACTTTCATCTCAGATGTTTAGCTTCATCTGTCAAACATGTTGTGGACACAGTCTATGCTCACAAAAGGTTTGTAAGCAGTCATGCTTAATTAAGGAGGGGAAGTCACTGGGTTCCAAGTATAATACGAAAAGATTAAGATATGAATTTTATTTATTTTTATTTTTTTAAGATTTTATCTATTTATTTACCAGAGAGAGAGCACAAGCAGGGTGAGTGGCAGACAGAGGAAAAAGCAGGCTCCCTACTGAGCAGGGAGCCCAATGCGAAACTCGATCCCAGGACCCTGGAATCATGACTCTGAGTGTTGGGCAGATGTTTAACCGACTGAGCCGTCCAGGTGCCCCTGAATTTTATTCATTCTTAAATTAATGGAAATGTGTGGAAAGAAATGTACTTTGTCTCTGAAAGATCCATTGCCCAGATCAGAGAATGTGGCCACTTACGCATCCTGGGCTTTGGCCCCAGTCAGATCTGGATTGGTTTCTCGTGTTAACGACTTAAGAGGTATTTGGTCCTGGGCAAGTTATTCAACCTCACTGAGCCTCATGTTTTGTATTGTACTCCTATTTTAAAAACTTAATTTTTTTAAAGCAGTCTTAGCTCCCCAGCAAAACTGAGGGGAAACTACAGAGATTTCTCATATGCTGTCTTCTCCCAGAAATGCAGAGCCTTTCCCATTGTCAACACCCCACGCCGCCAAAGTGGGATGTCTGTTACAACTGATGAACCAACACTGACACATCATCATTCAAAGTTCATAGTTTACATTAAGGCCCACTCTGAGTGTTGTACTTTCTGTGCGTTTGGACAAACATACAACGCCATGTAACCATCAATATGGTACCATAGAGAGTATTATCACAACCCCCAAAAGATCTTCTGGGTTCGACCGATCCCCTTATTCTTCTCTCCCTCTTTCCCAACCCCTCGCAACCACTGAGCTCTTATTTTATTTTTTTTTCTCCATAGTTCTGCCTTTCCCAGAAAGTTATCTTGTAATTGTACCTAAGTTGCCTTTTCTGATTGGCTTCTTTCACTTAGTAATATGTATTTTCATTTTCCTGATGTCTTTTCAAGGCTTGACAGCTCATTTCTTCCTAGCACCAAATTATTTTCCATTGTATGGATGCACTACTGTTTATTTATCCATTCACCTACTGAAAGACAAGTTTTAACAAATGCAAATAAATCTGTTTCAGACATCTCTGGGCAGGTTTTCATGTGGACATAAGTTTCCAACTCTTCTGGATAAATACCAAGATGTATGATGCCTGGATTGTATGCTGGGTATGTTTAGTTTCTTAAGAAACTGCCAAACTGTCCTCCAGAGATGTACCAGTTAGCATTCTCACCATCAGTAAATAAGAATCCTCTTGCTCTACATGTTCACCAACATTTGGTTTTATCAATGTTCTGGCAAAAAGAGGTGCAGTAGTATTTCACTATTGTTTTAATTTACATTTCCCTGAGTATATATGATGTTGAACATCTTTTTACATGCTTATTTGCCATCTATATATCTTCAGTGAGATGTCTGTTCAATCTTTTGTCCATTTTTTAAAATCAAGATGTTTGTTTTCTTGGTTTGAATTTTGTATTTGGTTTTCTTTTCTTTTCCTTTTTTTTTTTCTTTTTCATAACAGTCCTTTATCAGGTATGTCTTTTGCAAATATTTTCTCCCAATCTGTCTTCCATTCTCTTGACTGTTTTTTTGTGCAGCAGAAATTTTTGATTTTAATAAAGTCCTGCTCACCTCCCCACACACACACACACAAATCCTGCTTTTATTATAACAAAAAAGTCATTGCCAAACCCATAGTTACCCAGATTTTCTCTTGTATTAACTCCTATGAAGTTTGAAGTGTGCATTTTGCATTTAGGTATGTGATCCATTTTGTGTTAAATTTTGTGAGGAGTGTAAGGTCTGTGTCTAGGTTTAATTTTTATGTTGGCTATTCAGTTCCAGTATTGTTAGAATGGATCTTTTTTTTTCCCCCCAACTTTGTGTTGCCTTTACTCCATTTTCAAAGATTAGTTGTACCTTTATGTGGCTCTCTTTTTGGGCTTTATTTTGTGTTCCATTGATCTATTTGTTCATTCTTCCACCAAAACCATACTATCTTGATCACTGTGCTTTATCCTAAGTCCCAAAGTCAGGTAGTGTCAGTTTTCCAATTGTGTTTTTTTCTTCTTCAGTTTTGTGTTGGTTATTCTGGTTCCTTTGCCTCTCCATATAAACTTTGGAATCACTTCAACAATATCCACCAAATGACTTGCTTGACTTTCAATTGAGATTTCATTGAATCTGCAGATCAAGTTGAAAAGAACTGATCTTTGGCAATACTGAGTCTTCTGTGAACATGGAGTACCTCTGCATTTATTCAGGTTTTCTTTGATTTCTTTCATCAGAATTTTGTAGTTTTCCTGTCTTGATCTGGTGCATATTTTATTATGCTTAATATTTAATTTTTCAGAGCATTAATGTAAATGGCTTTGTGATTTTATATATTGTTTTAAAGATTTTTATTTATTTGAGAGAAAGAGTGAAAGATCAAGCACAAGGGGCACCTGGGTGGCTCAGTGGGTTAAAGCCTCTGCCTTCAGCTCAGGTCATGACCCCGGGGTCCTGAGACAGAGTCCCGAATTGGGCTCTCTGCTCAGCGAGGAGCCTGCTTCTGCTTCCTCCTCTCTCTCTGCCTGTCTCTCTGCCTACTTGTGATCTTTGCCAAATAAATAAATAAAATCTTTTAAAAAACAAAAAAGATCAACACAAGCCAGGTGAGGGCAAAGGGAAAAGCAGCCCCCCGCCCCCGCAACCCGCACTGAGCAGGAAGCCTGAGGAGGGGCTCAATCCCAGGACTCAGATCAGGACTCAGGACATGAGCCAAAGGCAGATACCTAATGACTGAGCCACCCAGGTGCCCCGGCTTTGTAATTTTAATTGTAAATTCTACTTGTTCATTTGCTAGCTTCAATTTTGATCAGCCATAAAACTGTGTTGTTGAATAGAAGATTTTTGTAAAGAGTGCTATTCATACATGGAAATCATGCAACATATTGTGTGGCAAAAAATAAACTTTCAGTAAAAGTGGCTATATTATTAGCATCACTGTTAATGATGCTAATATTAAAATATTACTCAACTATTCGATGGACCTGCAGTTCTCAAGGAGTCAAAACAAGTGAGGAGAGCTAAGTTTTCCCTGAGTAATTCCTGAGAATAAGGAAATGTAAATATTCTCAGCCCCCTGCTTTTTTGAAAAGGGATTTTACCTACTATCTCTTATACTATTTACAGAGTATTTGTTTCATGCAGACATATTATGTGTCCTCCCTTTCATATGTTAAGGCCCTAACCCCAAGTGCCTATATTTAGTGATAACAGATTTTAAGGAGGTAATTCAAGTTAAATAAGATCACAAGGATGAGTCCTTAATCTAATAGGACTGTTGTTGTCATAGTAAGAGGAAAAGAAAGCAAAACTGTACACACAGAAAAGGTTATGTGAAGATAAAGCCAGAGATAGATATTTGAAAGACAAAAAAGAGAGGAGTCACTAGAAAACAACCCTCCTGGCACCTTGATTTGTGAGAAAATATACTGTTTTTTTGTTTTTGTTTTTGTTTTTGTTTTAAGGCACCCAGTCGATTTTTAGCTATGGGAGCTTAGCAGACTGATAGGTATTGTGGAACTGACCCTGATTCTAGAAGGGACAGAATCTTAGGGATGAATTTTCTGGCATGGTTCCGGGATTTCTGGAATGCTTATTTAAGTTTACCCTGAATCACAAAAGCGGAAAATAAGTCTTTCAACTAAGTCCCAGACTTGAGACAGTTTACAGAACCAGAACTCTTTGAATGAAAGGGAGGCTGGGACCCCTTGAGGAGGGACCTCTGTATTATTGCCAATAAATATACATTGTTAATCTTTCTCCTAGCCTTCTTCAAAGGAATGCATGACCTTTTACCAGGGTAAATGTGCACTGGGGTAGAGGAAATAATCAAACCTTTCAGGAATTACTGGACCCTGGCTTTGAACCTATTCTAATCTAGACCTAAGAAGTCACTGTTGTTCAGAAGTCAGAGTCAGGGCCTAGAGAGGTTAGGTGATCAAGAGAGTTTTGGCTCAGGTCTGTCTCAGAGTGAACTCAATGGGTCCCTGAACCCGCCTTGGTTATTTTCCCAGTTCCAAAACACAAAATTGTAATAGTTATCCTCAGGAATTGGAAGAATTCCTACACCGGATCCTGATTTCTGGAGTAAACTCTGTGATGATGGCAAACCCCAAGCAGAAGCCATTGTGACTACCTCGACTTAGACAAACAGTAAACCAAAAGCCATTTGGCATTGTTGAAGGGATTGTAGAGACTAGTGCCACCATCAAGACTTCAAAGAAGCAGGGATGGTGGTTTCTACTGCATTCCTATTGGATTCATCTATATAGCCTGTGCTGAAGGCAGATGGACCTCAGAGAGAATGGCAGAGGATTATTATAATTATATTATATATTACGTGTATTATATATTTTATTATTATAATATATTATATTATACATGTATTATATTGTATATTATATTATTATAATTATATATTATATTATAAGTATTACATATTGTATTATATTATATATTATATTATTATAATTATAGTATAAGTGGTGATCCAATTGCAGATGTTCTACTAAATGTGGTTTGATAGCTTGAGGAAATCAGCGCATCCTCTAGTACCTAGTATGCAGCTATCGATCTGGCAAATGTGTTTTGTTTTGTTTTGTTTTTCCCCACACTTGTCAATAAGGACCATCAGAAGCAGTTTGCTTTCAGCTGACAAAGCCAGCAATACCTCTGTACTCTCTTACCTCGGGGATAGAACAGCTCTCCAATTCTGCATTTATAATTTAGTTTGCAAGGATTTGATCACCTTTCCCTTCCACAAGATATCACACTGGTCTGTTACATTGATGACATTATTTTGTAATTAGACCCCATGAGCAGAAAGTAGCAATGACTCTAGGCTTACTGGTAAGACATTTATGTGGGAATACATTTAACGAAATTCCGTGAACTGTTCAGGGGTCCCGTGGAATGAGGCATGCTGAATTTCCTTTCTAGGGAGAAAGGTAAGTTGCATCGAGTCCCTTCTACAACCAAAACAAGCACAATGCCTAATGAGCCTCTTTGGATTTTGGAAGTAACACAATCCTCATTTGGGTATGTTACACTGGCGCATTGGCTGAGTGACCCCAAAAAGCTACTAGATTTGACTGGGACTCAGAATAAGAGAAGGCTTTGCAACAAGGCCAAGCTGCCATGGAAACAGCTCTGCCCCTTGGGCCACATGATCCAGCAGATCCAATGGTGCTTGAAGTTTCCGTGGGAGACAGGAATGCAGTTCAGAGCCTCTCAAAGGACCCCATAGGTAAATCACAGAGCAAGCCCTCAGGATTTTGGAGCAAGGCCCTGCCATCCTCTGCAGATAACTAATATCCTGGTGAGAAAACCAGGCATGATGACATGAGAGTTACAGAAATGAGAACTGTAATTATCAATTATCATTAACATTTCCTCCCTACTTTGTTATGAATATTTGTGCATGTGTTTCAAATATATTTTCCATCTCTTATCCTCTTATCATGTGACATAAGATGTATTTACATATCGTAGCATTTAACATTATTAACTTTACATCATAGTAATTAAGTTACGAGATATCAGGAAAAAACAGTAAATTTCAACCAAGGAGTCTGTATCCTTTTCTGGGGAAAAAGACAGTGTGTTTTCAGTTGTATGTAGGATAGTTTTATCATGTTAGGACTCTGCAGGACTTTGTAATTATCTTTCCATGGAGATTAAATCTGGTTTAAGGAGGTACATATGGGTGGTAAATTGACACAGGGTGGACGCTTGGTGGTTACCATTGTTAACATGCAAGGTGTTTTGAGTGAGTTTCACATTTAAATTGGTGAACTTGAGGTAAAGCAGCTTGTTCTTCATACTATGGGTGGGCTTCATCGAGTCAGGGAAGCCCGAATTATGTCAAAAATATGGCCTCCCCCTGCAAGGTGGAATTGTCCAGGAGACTAACTTTAGACTTCATTTGCACCTTTGAGTTTCCGAAATCTCTAGGTTGCTGCTTTCAGACTGGAACTCTACCGTTGGCTCTCCTATCTCAAGCCTAGGGGCTCACAGTGCAGATTTGAACTTGCTCAGCCTGAGTAATCACATGAGCTTATTCCTTATAACGTATCATATAGATCATCTATTTCACTCTCTATATGTCACACGCACACATCCTATTGGTTTTGTTTCTTTGGATAATTCTAATACCCAATACCATACATTCTAAGCAGGGGGAAAATATTTATCTTGGCAAAATTAAATGCAGTTATATATATATATAATATATGCAGTTATATATATATAATATAATATATATATTATATATATATAACAAATAAAATAAGTATAATATAAATATATTATAATATAAAATATTATAAATAATTATATGTATAATAAATAAAATAAATAAATATATTTCATTTTGTTACCCTTTTTTAAGATTTTGTTTTATATATTTATTTATTTATTTTGGGGGAGAGAGAGTATGTGTGTGAGCAGGGGGAGGGTCAGAGGGAGAGGGAGAGTCCATGCTGAGTATGGAGCCTGATGGAGCCTTAGTATGGAGCTCCAACTCAAGATTCTGAGATCATGACCTGAGCTAAAACCAAGAGTCAAATGCTTAACCACCGAGCCACTGAGGCTTCCCTTTTGTCACAGTCTTTAAGAAGCCCTTTATATCTTAGAAAGGATTTGAAGCCAAAGACTGAAGTTGGAAGCAGGATTCTCTCCTCATTCTGGTGTGATTGGGGCTGTTCACTTCACTTTACTCAGATTTACTTTCTAAAATGAAAATAATCATATTTACTGAAAAGTTCTCTTAAAAGAATTGAATATACTAAGACTATACATACACACACACATATCAGATTTTATATATAATATATACATGTAAAATATATATTATATATATACATACACAGTTGTGTATGTATATATATATATAAAAGTTGAACCGAATAAAATATTACAATACTTTATGGTCAGAACAGCTGAATACTGGCAACTTAATGTATGTCAATCTAAATTACACTTAAAGGGGGCGCCTGGGTGGCTCAGTGGGTTAAGCCGCTGCCTTCGGCTCAGGTCATGATCTCAGGGTCCTGGGATCGAGTCCCACATCGGGCTCTCTGCTCAGCGGGGGGCCTGCTTCCCTTCCTCTCTCTCTGTGATCTCTTCCCTTCCTCTCTCCTACTGTGATCTCTCTCTGTCAAATAAATAAATAAAATCTTTAAAAAAAAAAATAAATTACACTTAAAGGAAATTATGACTCAAATTTCAAATCACACAAAACAAATGAGGCATAAAGGCTTTGTTACTGACATCACATCATGCCTGTCATTCTTTCATATTAATAAGCATGATTGGTATTGCTTTTTGAGCACTTTTTCGGTGCCAGATGTTGAAACTCACTATTTCAGTCAGTCCCCAAACAACCTTATAAGTCAGGGATGCTGATCACCTTACCTTAATCACAGAAGATGAACAAAGACATAAAACAAGTCCCTGGAAGGCCACAATCTGCAAACGGTCAAGTCAGAATCTTAAACCTGGGTAATCTGACACCACAACCAAAATTCTTAGTGATGATACCTCACTACCTCTATGGCAAGTTCAGTTAGAAGGACAAAGACAATTTATTCGTAAAGGCCCACCTTCTGAGTCGTCAGTGAGTCCTCAGTCCAGTGCCCTGCTGCTTTTTCTGGACTGTGCCTCAAACGGAATCACACACAACCCTTCTCCCTTCTGCCTCGAACAATACACAAAGCAGCCTCCCCTGCCATCCTTCCTCACCCCTTCTTCCCTCCTTATTGTGCAGGAGCTTTGGTACTCCTTACACAATTTTAAAAAGTCTTTTTGGTTCCTTCACAATAGAGTGGCCTGTCCATTTTAAAATTTCATTAGGAAATACACCCCAAAGCGAGGATGTGATGAAGTCAGGTGATCTATAAATCCTGGGAGGCAGGGAAGGTTTGGGAAGAGAATGGGCACCACTTGCTCTAACAAGGCGAAGAACAGGGTTTAGTGAGAATGGATGTCTAGAAGCGCCGCATAAAGAGACTCTCAGTGAAGGCTTAAAGCTCCCAGGGCTTCAGGAAGCTGTAATTCACGAGTTCAGTAACAAAGGCCATGAAGCTAAAGCTAAAAATAAAAGGAAAAGTAAAGTTCTTGAGGAAAATTAAATCAAGTTCAAGGTTGTTGTTTTTGGGGTTGGGGGTAGAGAGCGAGGATGGAGGGATCTATTTTCTTGTGTTTCTTGATAGCTGGAAGTCTTTAATGTAACAGGAGAATGTGAAAGGCAAGCATGTTTTTATTTCACAAAGCCCTTCCTGATTGGTTACTGACTACAATTACAAAGGCTAAATGGAGACTAATTCTGCCATCTCTAGTCTAAACCAACTTAAAATCAATGGTCCACTGCAGACTCCCCCATGGGGGAAAGCAAAGGCAAGAGAGACTGGCAAGGAGAAGTAGGTTATGGGTGTCTGTGCTCCCGAGCCTGCTCCTCTATCCATCAAGCTGATAGGCACAAATAATTAAAAAAAAAAAAAAAAAAAAAAAAAAAAAAAAAAACACCACCAAAGGAACTGCTCTGTGAATGGTTCCTGATTACAGCAGAAGGCATTGTTGAGAAAGGAAATGAGGCCTGAATAGGGAAGAGATTACAGTTCATCTACCAGATGCACTACAGGACTTGGCATGTTTCGTTTTCCCTTTCTCGGGATTTCTTTACTTCGGCAACTTGAACAATTCTATTGATGAGCTCACCCGTCCTCCTCTATCCTATCCCACAGGTGGCTTTCAAATGTTATTGTATGTGAGAACCACCCTGGGCTGTTGTCTAAATGCAGATTCCTTGGTCTCAGTCTCAGAGATTCTGATTGGGTCCATTGAGGGTGAAGTCTGAGAATCCATACTTATCAAGATCCCAGCTATTTCGATGCAGGTCATTTCTGGAACACACTTTTACAAACGCCACTAAGGGTAGTCTATGTGTATGTATATATGTATATAAAGGTTGTATTATCCATATTTATATGCACGAGATAGTGCTGTTCAGTAAATAATATCACGAGAAAGCGTATCTCCGGCTTCCTACCTTCACCTCCATACCCTATCAGCACTGTCCCCAGGATGGGGACAGGACTGATTACGTCAATCACAAATGAGAAATCTACATGATCAAAGGTAATTTGTTTCTTCATTTAAGTATTTGGATTTTTCTTCCAGTTTTATCCAGAAACAATTGACGTACGTCACTGTGTAAGTTGAAGGTATGTAGCATGATGCCTTTATTTCAGATATAGAAAATGATTACCACAATAGGTTTAGTGAATAGCTATCAACTCATACAGATACAATATAAAAAAAAGAAACAAATTTCCTTGTGATGAGAACACTTAGGATTTATTCTCTTAATACTTTCTGATATATCCTACAACCCTGTTGGTTAACAGACATCTTGTTGTACCTGTCATCCCCAATACTTCTTTATTTTATAACTTCAAATTTGTATCTTTTGACCACTTTCCTCCAATACCCACCCAATTTACAAAGGTAATTTACAACTGAACATTTACCATGCTGTCTGGATTAATGTATCTATTAGCCAATTTCTGAGTATTAATTGCTAATATAATTGGTGACAGTCAAACTTAAGACTTTTATTTTGGAAAAATATCTTTTACCTTTTTTTTGGCATATTGAGGTGACAATTCTTATGTTTACAATTCGCTCTTCTCTGTTTATTTTTTTAAGCAATTAATCATTCATTGCAGAAATACTTTTAATTAAAGTGCTTTCTCACTCCTAACCTCAGAAATATGTGAAATACAAACAAAACAAGTCGAGAATGAAAACTAGAAGTTTTGACAACTCAAGTAAGTATTCCTCATGTTATGTGTTAGTTTATGAATCACTGCATGAAAACAAAGCTAGGTGAGTAATGAATATGGAATAGGTTAATAAACAGAACGATCCTATAATCTCCTCAGGGAAGTCTTAGGTGAGCTCTCATTGTTTTCTTTGAAAATTTAGGGAAAAAACTATTTTTTTCAAGATGTTTTTATTTATGAGAGAGAGAGGTTGCACGTACTGCTTGCAGGCACCCCCCCATCTAATCCCCCCTGCAGCCCTGCATGAGGGAGAGAGAGAGGGAGAAGCAGGGTCCCAGCTCAACAGGGACCTGATGCAGGGCTGATCCCAGGAGGCTGGGATCATGACCCAAGGCAAAGGCAGATGCTTAAACAACTGAGCCGCCCAGGCACCCCTAGAAAAAAATTATTGTTTCAAATCAGTATACTTACATTTTTTAAAAGCCACCAGTGTCACTGAATAGAAGAGCAACAATCATTCCTTTTCCTCCCCTTTCTTATAAGTTCAGTGCCCACTACATGAAAAGTACCCAAGAAATATGTATGGTTATTAAAGAAATTCACTAATTTGGCTAAGTAAAAGAGATACAGTTTGAATCTATAAAATAATCTTACTCCTACATATATCGTATCATAAATTAGTGGATATCAAATACAAGTTCCACTAGATGCGATTAATAATATAGTTTAAATTTTGATGTTTATAGATCTATGCTTATGGAGTCTCTGAACTTCAAGGATTCTCAAATTGCCTAATGTGAAAAGGAAATCTGATTGCTTCCTTCTCTTAACCGGAATCTTTGCTCAAGAACAAAAAACAAAACAAAACAAAAAACAAACAAACAAACAAACAAACAAAAAACACAGTACACAGAACTAGGGAAAAGACAGTAGTGGGAAATGGGAAAGCTGGGGACAGTCTCAGGGACAGGCTAGCCCACTGGGCATCTGTGGGGCTGGATGGGTGTGGCATTACCAGTTTAGACATGCCTGGTTCCAATTAGATTACAGGAAAACATTACCTCCAAGGACCTTGGTTCTAAATATTGGGAATTTCTTTTTTTTTAAAAGATTTTATTTATTTCTTTGACAGAAAGAGAGATCACAAATAGGCAGAGAGACAGACAGAGAGAGAGATGAGGAGAAGCAGGCTCCCTGCTGAGCAGAGAGCCCTATGCGGGACTCGATCCCAGGCCCCTGGGATCATGACCTGAGCCGAAGGTAGAGGCTTAATCCACTGAGCCACCCAGGCGCCCCAAATATTGGGAATTTCTTACACTTTCTATTCCTGTATTCTGTACAGATGGAAGCATGATTAATGGCTTAGATGGAGGAAGATCAAGCCTAAGTGCCTACAAAAACATATACTAACAATAGCAAGCCTGTTTTCTCTATAGAACCCATTGTGGGATCAAGGATTAGAGGCAAAAGAAAATAGAGGTGAATAAAGTAGAGGTGGAAAGGGGACTTAGTTAAAAATCTGTAACAGGTGCTTCAAAGCTCCCAGGGGCACTATCTACATACAGCAAAGAGAGACAACTACTCCTTTATCAATCATGTAGGAGCTGGGAAGTATTTATTACAGAGCAAGTAAGCCAGATCTAAGGACAGCAAACAGGGAAGAAGGAAGGTGTGAGGTTCTGGGGGAAAAAAAAAATAGAGTCATTAAGTTCAAATTATATTCTAAATAGAAATAATGCCAATCCTCTCCCTTAACCAGCTCCTGAATACTAACCACAAAGTCTGTACATCCTCTTTGCCTTGGCAAGAGAAGCAAGAGGAAATGTTCAGGAAAATTAAAAATATCTAAAAAATGATTTTTGGATACTGATGTGTGGGTGTCTTTGATTAAAAAAAAGTTGGATGCCTAATTACCACTCTACAATGATGCTCACCAGTCCGCAAAGACATGTCTCTGGGCCTTCTGTTTCCAATTACATTTGGGTTTCTCCCTCTTAAATAAGTATGTCTGTATGTATCTAAGCATTTATCTATCTATCTACCTATCTATCTACTTATCTGTGTCTCTGTCTATTACTTCTCCATCCAACCACCAAGTGTCATGGTTAGCTGACAAAAGCTTCCAACAAGAAAAAGAGTACAAAGTAAGCAAATGGAAAATAAACAGGAAAAAAATTTGAAAGTAGGAAAGACAAGACATGGGACAGAAGAAAATTATTTTAAAAAACAAAAACCTCTTATAATAATTCTCAAAGAGCTAAAAGAAGAAATTATTTCATTTTTTAAAAAATGATGAAAGTATAAAGAGAGAAAAATAATGACTACAGAAAAGAGCATAAGAACCAAATGAGACATCATGAAAATCCAGCACATGTAATCTGAGTAGCAGATTGAAAGGAGAGAGTAAAGGGAGAGAAGGCAATATTTTAATAGATTCTGATCTAGACTTTTTCAAATCTAATTTTGAAAATATCAATCAACAGATTCAAGGCCTATAAGGTCTCAGATGTGTAAGTACAGAGAGTACATGTAGGCATAACATGGTAAAAACTTCTGAAAACCAAGGACAAAGAGAAAATGTTAAAAAAGAAAAAAAAAAAGTTTAAAAAAAACACCCAAAAAACAAAAAACAAAACAAAAAAAAAAACAGGGGAACTTGGGAAGATGGCAGACAAAGTAGGAGGATCCCGAGCTCAGCCTGCCCCACATTTACAACAAGGTACCATCCACATCCAAGCTAACAAACTGTACAGCAATCTGAGGCCTGGCAGAACAAATTCCACAACTAAATATAGAGAAGAAGCTGCATCTGAAAGGTTAGGAAAGTCAGAAAGGTTAAGGGAAGCTGCTAGAGGGAGGGAGATTTGTGCATGGAGAGGGCAGAGAAACCTCGCCCTTACTGTGGGGAGCTCAAAGCCAAATACTATGGAGATTAGTCTCCATGCACAAATCTCCCTCCCTCTAGCAGCTTCCCTTAGTCTCCATAGTATTTGGCTTTGAAAACCAGAGGCCTAAATTCTGTGAGTCTATAGAACCAGTGGGACTTGGAGCCTGGGTGAGCTGGGAAGGCAAGTGTTAGCGGGCTCACTGTCCTTGAAGACACAGCAGCCCGCAAGGAGAACATAAAACATGGGCAGTTTACACAACACTGGGGACAAACACTGAGGACAGATCTCTTCATACTGATTTTGGAGCGTGTTGGGGGACTTGTCAGAAAACGAGGGGGACTAGCAGGCACCATTTTCCTTTGCTGACCACCGCACCCCCCCCCCCAGTGTAAACCCAGGACCACCTGCTGCAGGTGGGACCATGCAGACCCTTGTTAGTTAACCTGCTAGCAGTGCACGCTGGCCATGAGTTCTCCTGAGGACACACCCACTCCAAGCCTGCTAGCCTTGGCCCTGGACTCAGAGCAAATTTTGGTAGAGTGTGCACTGTGCCCAGCCGCAGGATGCACAGTGGCCACCACATACAGTGCCTTGCTGCAGCACAGCCCCCACCTGCCACAGGGCTCCTGGGGTTCTGGATTAGGGTGAATGACCCAGCTCAAAATTTGCTACCACCACTGCTTGCTCTCGACTTCCCCAGCAGGCACGCCCCCCTCAGACCTGGCCAGCTTGGGTCCCAGGAACACCACAGAGAATGAAAATACCCCCATGCTAGTCAGCGAGTTGGTGCAGAGGAAGGAAGGAAAAGAAAAGTGACTCAGACAAAACAAGAGGGCATAAGTGACGCAGAGAAAATACTCTCCTGAGGTGCCATGTTCTGGGGAATGATGCACCACGGGGCCCTTCAGGACCTCTTCTTCGTAAAGTTGCTACTTTCAAGAGCAGAAGAAGTAGCAGCTGACTTTCTTAACACAGAGGATCAGAGAGAGGCAGGAAAAAGGAGGAGACAGAGAAAGTGATCCCAAACAAAAGAATGGGACAAGTCTACTCAGAGATCTGAGTAAAACAGATATATGTAATATGTCTGATAAACTGTAGAATTAAAACACACAAAAGGATAGCCATGGTGAACATTGAGTAATGTATAGAATTGTCAAGTCACTATGTTGTACAAAAGAAACATTGTAGTAAAGAAACATGTAGTAACACTGAAGGTTTACTACATTTCAAGAAAAATAAATATAGACAGATGATAGATATATGATTGATAATATGATGTGGTATGTAAAAAAAAAAGTCCATTGGGAAGTAAAGTTTTCCATAACACTTGCATTATAAGCTGTATAAAAATAAATACTAGATAGGCCTTAATATGTAAAAGATAAAGGCTATAATCTTTGAAGTAATAAATATCAGAAATAAGGTAATAAAGTGAGGTGAATAGAATAACAAATATTACTTGATAAATCTAAAAGGATGCAATTATAGAGAAAAAAAATTAGGTAAGTATAAAACAAATAATGCCACTTTAGCTGTAAAATCAAATGTATTAGGAATGATTAAATGTCATGGACTGGGTGCCCTGCTGACTCAGTTGGTTAAGCATCGGCCTTCAGCTCAGGTCATGATCTTGGGGTTCCTGGGATCAAGTCCCGCATTAGGCTCCCTGCTCAGTGGGGAATCTGCTTCTCCCCAGGCCTGTGTTCTCTCTTCAAGTACATAAATACATAAATAAAGAAGATCTTTTAAAAATTAAAATAAATGTCATGGACTAAATACTCTAATATAATAATATATAAAAATGACCACACAGGAGGTGTCTGGGTGGCTCAGTGGGTTGAGCCTCTGCCTTCAGCTCAAGTCATGATCTAAGTGCCCTGGGATCAAGCCCCGCATCAGGCTCTCTGCTCAGTAGAAGCCTGCCTACTCCCTTCTCTCTGAATGTCTCTCTGTCTACTTGTTATCTCTCTCTCTGTGTCAAATAAATAAATAAAATCTTAAAAAGAAAATGACCACACAGAATAACTAACAAAATATAACTCTAATATTTTTACAAATAACAACTTAAAGATAAAAACACAAAAAGAGGGGCACCTGGGTGGCTCAGTGGGTTAAAGCCTCTGCCATTGGCTCAGGTCATGATTCTGGGGTCCTGGGATCAAGCCCCACACCGGGCTCTCTGCTCAGCAGGGAGCCTGCTTCCTCCTCTCTCTCTGCCTGCTTCTCTGCCTACTTCTCTGCCTCTTTGTCTGTCAAATAAATAAATAAAATATAAAAAAAACAAAAACAAAAAACTTGTCACCTATATCAGGATCATAAAGTAAGTACAAGATAATGGAACAAATAAATAAGAAGTATTTGTTTTTGTCAATAAATTTGAAAAGTTTTAAAAATGAGTAAATTTTTTATAAACAGCAATTTGCCCAAACTGGCAAGAATTGGAAAAATAGAATATTCCTATACGCATTACTGAAACTGAACCCTAATTAAATACTTTACTACAAGAAAAATTTCAGGCCCAGATGACTTCAAGAGTAAACGCTTTCATATTTTATTGGAGGAAATAACACCCACCTTTTATAATCTTTCAGAGCATAGATCGAGAACACTTCCAAAAACAATTTTTAAAAGTCACCTTGAAGGACATTAAAGCACTTTAAAAGACACCACAAGTGACAGAAATATTTTTAATAGAGAAAATAATAGAGGCAATTTTTCTTAAGAATATAGTTGAAAGGTTTTAAACAGAATATAAAATCAAATTCAAAACTAAAACATCATTTCCAAGTATAGTTGATTCCAGAGATGCAAAATTGTTTAAACATTAGAAAATCAGTATAATTCACCACATTAATAGAATACTGAGGAAAACCACCTGATCATCTTAATGAATACAAAGAAAGAATTTAATAGAATTTAACGTCAATTCATGATTACCAAAGGAAAAACAATACATTCTTAGCAGTCTTAAGAAAATAGGGAGAAATATTTCTTAATATGATAGAGATTATTTCTTTTTTAAAAAAAACCCTACAACAAATACAGACCTAAAAGTTATTAAAAAAAAAAAATTCCCTCTGATAGGGTGCCTGGTTGGCTCAGATGGTTAAGCAACTGCCTTCGGCTCAGGTCACAATCCTAGAGTCCTGGGATTGAGTTCTGCATCAGGCTCCAAGCTCCAAAGAGAGTCTGCTTCTCCCTCTGACCTTCTCCCTTCTCATACTCTCTCTCTTTCTCTCTCTCTCAAATAAATAAATAAAATGTTAAAAAAATAATTTCTCTCTGAGGCTGCAAGAAGATAAGGATGCCTGCTATCCCCAATTCTATTCATCATTGTGGGGATGGTTTTAGACAGGGTAAGTCATAAAATAAATAAAAAGTGTAAGTATTAGGAAAGAATAGTAATTGTCATTATGTATTGGATATTCAAAAATAATCTACATATAATGTTTGGAATTAAAATGTGAATTAAACAAGGTAACAAGATACAAGGTCAAAAATACAAAATACCATTGTATTTTTTTCATATCAGCAAAAATCAATTAAGACATAAAACAAAAGCTATACTATTTACAAGAGCATGAAAGAAACATCAAACACTTAGTAATAAATGTAATGAAAGGTATTGAAGAGCTGTTTACATAAAACTAAAAAAATTACAGAATGAAATTAAAGATGACCTAAGTGCATGCAGAAATAAAGTGTTTATTGATTGGAAGAAATAATATTGTAAAGATGTCAATTCTTTCCAAATTGATCTATATATTCAAAGCCACCCAGTTAAAATCCCAGCAGCCATTTTTTTTAAAGGAAAGTGGTTAAGTTTTTTCCAAAATTTATATCAGTAATATGTGGAATTAATATAGAAATTCTTAAAGAGAAAGAAAAAAATTGAAATAATTATAATAACAGATATTGAGATATTGTTTTTTAATAAAGCTATAGTATTGGCAAAAGCCTATACAACTAATCCAATGGAAGAGAACAGAAGATTGAGAATAGACCCTTACCCTCACTTACATATTAACCAGATTTATGGCAAAGTGTCAAACAATGTTTTGAGAAAATACAACCTAGTTAATAAATAATGTTGGGTTAATTAGATTTCCATATAAAAAGAAGCACAAACATTCTCCTCTCTGATATCATACAAAAGTAAATTTCAGATGTGATACAGACCTAAATAGGAAAGAGTAATACAAAGGTTCTAGAAAAAAAAAAAAAGCTATTATTTTCATGATTATGAGTAAGCAGATTTCTTAAATAGGACCTCAAAAAGCATTAGCTATTTATGAAACAATAGATATAATAGATTCTATTAAAGTTAAGAACTTTTATTCATCAAAAATCACCAGAAAAGAGCCTGAAAATAAGCTATAAATGGAAGGCATTTGTAATGCATATATCTGCCAAGGGATTACATGCAGAATACATATAGAATGCTTAAGAGTCGGTAAGAACCAGAAAAAATCCCATCATTTGGGCAAAGCCTTGAACATCAGTTCACAAATGAAATAACCCTGTGGCCAGGAAACATTAGAAAAGGTGTTTTGATTTCATTAGTTATCAGCTAAAAGCCAATTAAAGCCACAGTTAGGTAAACATACAAATACATACACCTTAGCATGGCTAATGTTGAAAACAAACACACTGGAAATATCAATTGATGAGACTGTGTACTAATTGATATTCTGATTACTCATCAAGGGTAAATTAGGTCAACTACCTGGAAATTGTTTGATAGTATTTACTAAATCTGAACATAAATGTATCCTATTATCCAGCAATTTGACTCGTAAGTTTATTCCAAGCAGAAAAGCATGCATATGTTAATTAAAGGACATATACAATAATGTGCATAGAGAATCCTTCATGGTACTGCCAAAGTGGGAACAACCCAAGAGTCCATAAATAATAGAATAGAAATGTATGACATATACATAAAATATGACACTATCCCAAAGTACAAAAATAGATGACTGATATAGAGACAATGACATAGATGAATCTCATAAACATACTACTGAATGAAAGAAGGAAAATATGAAAGAATTCAAACTGTATGATTCTATTTGTATAGGTCAAGAACAAGCAAAATAATCCATGGTGATATAGATCAGAATAAGGGTTACTTTTGCATGTGGCTCAAAATTTGTGCTCTTAAAAAAAAAAAAAAGATTTGTGCTCTTAATTTTATATATACAATACTTAATTATAGACTTTGGCCAAGTTTAAAAAATGGTTAAATTGCTGAAATTTAAAAATAAATAAATGGAGAACAATGAATTCTACTATACACTTAATACAATGGTTAAAATTTTAAAAAGAAGAAGAAGAAGAAGAAGGAGAAGGAGAAGAAGAAGAAACTATACATAGGAGCAGGGGGAAGAGAAGTTAAAAATATAGCTCCCCTACCCAGAAAATGCACTACTAGGTATTTACCCTAAAGATACAGAGGTAGTGATCCAAAGTGGCAACTGTACCCAACGTTTATAGCAACAATGTCCACAACAGCCAAACTATGGAAAAAGTCCAGATGTTCATTGACAGAGGAATGGATAAAGAAGATGTGGTATACATATACATAATAGAATATCATTGCCATCAGAAAAGATGAATACTTATCATTTACATCAATGTGGATGGAATTGGAGGGTATTATGCTGACTGAAATAAGTCAATCAGAAAAAGTCAATTATCATATGGTTTTACTCATATGTGGAATATAAGAAGCAGCACAGAGGATCATAAGGGAAGGAAGGGAAAACCAAATGGGAAGAAATCAGAAAAGGAGACAAACCATGAGAGACTCTTAACTATAGGGAACAAACTTTTTGAGGGTTGCTGGAGGGGAAGTGGGAAGGGGAATGGGGTAACTAGGTGATGAGCATTAAAGAGGGCACATGATTTGATGAGTGCTGTCTCTTATATACAACTGATGAATTACTGAATTCTACATCTGAAACTAATGATGTACTATATGTTGGAAAATTGAATTTAAATTTAAAAAATGATGTTAACTGGGAAAAAAAAAAAAGAGAGGCAAATCAAGAAAGAGGCCTTCACTATAGGGAACAAACTGATGGTTATAAGAGGGGAAGTGGGCAGAGGATGGATTAACTAAGTGATGAGGATTAAAGAGGTAACTTGTGATGAGCACTGGGTATTGTATGTAAATGCTGAATCGCTAATTTCTGTACCTGATAATAATATTACACTGTATGTTAACTAGCTAGAATTTAAATTAAAAACTTAGAAGAAACATTTGCAAAGTTTTAAAAATCTAACTAGGATGATGGATAATCCAGATTGTAATACACACTGACAGAAGAAACTAAATATATTACAAATGTATGGCAGAACCCCACTGAAGACAGTGGGCAAAAAGTGCTCCTACCTGAGTGACTTTGGAAATCACTGGAAACTGTAAGACTAAAGGCAAAGACAACTACACAATTCCAGACTTCAAGTTTTATTACTAAACTGTAGTAATGAAAACATTATGGTACTGACACAAAAATAGACACCTAGATCAATAGAACAGAATAGAAAATCTGGAATTAAACCCACAATTATATGGTCCCACACTCTTGGAAAAATGAGGTAAGAGTATATAGTAGGAGAAACACAATCCCTTCAACAAAGGGTGCTGGAAAAACTGCAGAACTACATGCAAAAGAATGAAACTGTACCCCATTTTTATACCATATACAAACATAAACCCAAAATGGGTTAAAAACGTATATGTGAGAACTAACATTATAAAAATCCTAGAAGGGAACACAAGCAGTAATTTCTTTGACCTAAGCCATAACAACATCTTTCTAGATATATCTCCTGAGGCAAGGGATACAAAATCAAAAATTAAATTACTGGGACTACATCAGAATAAAAGTTTTCTGCACAGTAAAGGAAACCTGTCAACAAAACTAAAAGACAACCTACTGAATGGGAAAAGATATTTGCAAATGACATATCTGATAAATAGTTAGTATCCAAAACATATAAAGAACTTCTACAATTCAACAGAAAAAAAAATCCAATTAAAAATGGGTGGAAGACATGAGCAGACATTTCTCCAAAGGAGATGTACAGATGGCCAACAGACACATGAAAAGATGATCAACATCACTCATCATCAGGGAAATGCAAATCAAAAGTACAATAAGGTAATACCTTATACCTGTCAGAATGACTAAATCTAAAACACATGAAACAGAAAGTGTTGGTGAGGAGGTGGAGAAATAGGAACACTTTATTATCATTATTACTATTATTATTATTACTATTTTATGTTAGTTACCATACAGTATATCATTAGTTTTTGATGTAGTGCTCCATGATTCATTGTTTGCATATAATAAATACCCAGTGCTCATGCAATACACGCCTTCCTTAATACCATCACCGGGCTCACCCATCCCCACATCCCCCCCAAAACCCTCAGTTTAATTCCCAGAGTCCATAGTGTCTCATGGTTCATCTCGTCGTCTGATTTCCCCTTCTTCATTTTCCACTTCCTTCTCCTAACGTCCTCCATGCTATTCCTTATGCTCTACAAATAAGTGAAACCACATGATAATTGACTTTCTCTGCTTGACTTGTTTCATTTAGCATAATCTCCGCCAGTCCATCCCTGTTGATGGAAATATTGGTTATTCATTCTTTCTGATGGCTAAGTAATATTTTATTGAATATATGGCCTACCTCTTCTTTATCTACTCATCTGTTGAAGGGCATCTCAGCTCCTTCCACAGTTTGGTTATTGTAGACATTGCTGTTGTGAACACTGGGGTGCACATGGCCCTTCTTTTCACTACATCTGTATCTTTGGGGTAAATACTCAGTAATGCAATTGCTGGGTCATAGGGTAGCTCTAGTTTTAACTTTTTGAGGAACCTCCACACTGTTTTCTAAACTGGCTGTACCAACTTGTGTTCCCACCAATAACAAGAGGGATCCTCCTTCTCCACAACCTCTTCAACATTTGTTCTTTCTTGTCTTGTCAATTTTGGCTATTCTAACTGATATAAGGTGGTATCTCAATGTGGTTTTGATTTGAATTTCCCTGATGGTTAATGATGTTGAACATTTTTTCATGTGTCTGTTAGCCATTAATATGTCTTCTTTGGAGAAGCATCTGTTCATGTGCTGCCCATTTTTTGACTTAATTATTTGTTTTGGGGGTGCCAAGTTTGAGAAGTTCTTTATAGATCTTGGATACCAGCCCTTTATCTGTAGTGTCATTTGCATTATCTGTCTCTTTGTTTTATTGACTGTTTCCTTTGCTGTGCAGAAGCTTTTTACCTTGATGAAGTCCCCAACTTTTATTTTCACTTTTGTTTCCCTTGCCTTTGGAGACATGTCTTGAAAGAAATTGCTGTGGCCAATGTTGAAAATGCAACTGCCTGTCTTCTCCTCTAGAATTTTGATGGATTCCTGTCTTTCATCCATTTAGAGTTTAACTTTGTGTATGGTGTAAGATTATGGTTGAGTTTCATTCTTCCATCTACAGTTGTCCAATTTTCCCAGAACCATTTATTGAAAAGGCTGTCTTTTTACCATTGGATATTTTTTCCTGCTTTGTTGAAGGTTAGTTGACCATAGAGTTGAGGATCCATATCTTGGTTCTCTGCCAACCATGCAAAGAAGAAATAATACCTATTCTCCTGAAGCTGTTTTTTTAAAAAAATAGAAACAGAAAAGAAACTTCCAAACTAATTCTATAAGGCCAGCATTACCTTGATCCCCAAACCAGAGACTCCATCAGAAAGGAGAATTACAGACAAATATGCCAAAATTCTCAACAAGATACTAGCTAATAAGATCCAACAGTACATTAAAAGATTATCCATCAGGACCAGGTGGGATTTATCCCTCAGATGCAAGTGTGGCTCAACATTCACAAAGCAATCAATGTGATAGAACACATAAATAAAGAGAAGAGACAAGAACCACATGGTCCTCTCAGCTGATGCAGAAAAAGCATTTGAAAAAAATACAGCATCCTTTCCTCGTTAAAACTCTTCAGGGCGCCTAGGTGGCTCAGTGGGTTAGGCTGCTACCTTCAGCTCAGGTCATGATCTCAGGGTCCTGGGATCAAGTCCCCCATTAAGCTCTCTGCTCAGCAGGGAGCCAGCTTCCTCCTCTCTCTTTCTGCCTGCCTTTCTGCCTACTTGTGATCTCCCTTTGTCAAATAAATAAATAAAATCTTAAAAAAAAAAAAAAACTCTTCAGAGTGTAGGGATAGAGGGAACATTCCACAGTTTCATAAAAACCACCTATGCTCACACCAGTCAGAATGGCTAAAATCAACAAGTCAGGAAATGACAGATGCTGACGAGGATGCGGAGAAAGGGGAACCCTCCTACACTGTTGGTGGGAATGCAAGCTGGTGCAACCTCTCTGGAAAACAACATGGAGGTTCCTCAAAATGTTGAAAATAGAACTACCCTATGACCCAGCAATAGCACTACTGGGTATTTACCCTAAAGATACAAATGTAGTGATCCGAAGGGGCACATGCACCCGAATGTTTATAGCAGCAATGTCCACAATAGCCAAACTATGGGAAGAACCTAGATGTCCATCAACAGATGAATGGATAAAGAAGATGTGGTATATATACACAATGGAATACTATACAGCCATCAAAAGAAATGAAATCTTGCCATTTGCGACAACGTGGATGGAACTAGAGCATATCATGCTTAGCAAAATAAGTCAAGCGGAGAAAGACAACTATCATATGATCTCCCTGATATGAGGAAGTGGTGATGCAACCTGGGGACTTAAGTGGGTAGAAGAAGAATCAATGAAACAAGATGGGACTAGGAGGGAAACAAACCATAAGTGACTCTTAATCTCACAAAACAAGCTGAAGGTTGCTGGGGGGAGGGGCGTTGGGAGAAGGGGGGTGGGATTATGGACATTGGGGAGGGTATGTGCTTTGGTGAGTGCTGTGAAGTGTGAAACCAGGCGATTCACAGACCTGTATGCCTGGGGATAGAAATATAAAAAATAAAAAATAATAATAAATAAATAAAAATTAAAAAAAAAAAAAACCTATGAAAATCCCACAGCAAATACCATTCTCAACCGGGAAAGGCTGAGAGCCTTTCCTTTAAGATCAGGAAGACATCAAGGATGCCCACTCTCACCACTATTGTTTGACATAGCCCTAGAAGTCCTAGCAACAGCATTCAGACAACAAAAAGAAATATAATGTATTCAAATTGACAAAGAAGATGTCAAGCTCTCTCTCTTCACAGATGACATGATACTTTATGTGGAAAACCCAAAAGACTCTACCCACAAATTATTAGAACTCAGACAGCAATTCAGTAATGTGACAGGATACAAAATCAATGCACAGAAATCAGTGGCTTTCCTATACACTAACAGCGTAACTATAGAAAGAGAAATTAGGGAATTGATTCCATTTACAATAACATGAAAAATCTTAAAATACCTTGGAAGAAACCAAACCAAAAAGGTAAAAGATCTATACTCTAGAAACTACAGAACACTTATGAAGGAAATTGAAGAAGACACACAAAATTGAAAAAACATTCCATGCACATGGATTGGAAGAATAAACATTATTAAAATGTTTATGCTGCCCAGAGCAATTTCTAATTTCAATGCCATCCCGATCAAAAATACCAATGGCATTTTTCAAAGTGCTGGAACAAACTATGCTAAGATTTGTATGGAACTCAGAAAAGCCCTGAATCACCAAGGAAATGTTGAAAAAGAAAAACAAAGTTGGCAACATCATGTTACCTGATTTCAAGCTATATTATAAAGCTGTGATCACCAAGACAGTATGGTACTGGCACAAAAATAGACACATAGATCAATGGAACAGAAGGGAAACAGGAACACTCTAGCACTGTTGGTGGGAATGCAAACTGCTGCAGCCACAGTGGAAGACAATATGGAGGTTTATCAAAAAATTAAAAATAGAACAACCGCAATGGTCCACTAATTGCACTACTGGGCATTTACCCAAAGAATACAAAAACAGTCATTCTCAAAGGGATACATGTACCCCTATGTTTACTACAGCATTATTTATAATAACCAAATTATGGAAGCAAAGTATGACCATCAACAGATAATGGGTAAAGCAGGTGTGCTACACACACACACACACACACAAACAGAGTGGGCTATTATTTGGCAATAAAAAATGAATGAATGTTGCCATTTACAAAAACATGGATAGATCCAGAGTTTAATGCTAAGCAAATTAAGTCAGAATAAGACAAATACCATATTATTTCACTCATATGCAGAATTTAAGAAACAAAATAAATGGACAAAGAAAAAAAAGAGACAAACCAAAAGAACAGACTCTTGATTATAGAGAGGAGACAGATGGTTACTGGGGGGAGATGGGTTAAAGAAAAGGAAAAAAAAAAAGAACTGCATGTAAGCACTGAATTCTAGCTGATAAAGCTGTTTCTCACAAAGGTATGGAAATAATGATAAATATGTGTGTATAGACAGTCAATATACATACATGTATTTTCTATCTCTGTCCACCTCAAGGACTTAGGATCTCTGGTTCCCCATACCAATAAAGACACCCAGTGCCCATATCTTGTGTCCTAATACTATTCTCCAATAAAGGAATATGGGCTTTATGGAGAAATTGGAGATTCTAGGGTAGGGGAGGCAATATACAAGATGAACCTGGAGCATCCTATAGTAGCAGGAAGGAAAGAAGTACTAAAATGAACAAACAAACAAACAAACAAAACCCACAATAACAAAAAAGCACAATGATAGATAGCTCAAAGGGACACAACGCCAATGAGAGAGCTCCCACTGCCCAGAGCTAGAATAATTTGAGTAACAAAATAAATGGCATACTAACTAGATCATAACTCCAGGGTAAAATAAATGTCCGTGAGTGCCTACTGATAGAAATGAATGATTGAACACTTAACTAAGTAAGGGAGAAGAAACAAATATCTCGTGCAAAATTCTGAGCTCTGTAAATAGATGTTATTTCCTCAAAGAGGTAAAATGTAATTCTCACCCTTTAAGTATAGATTTTTTACTAGAGACTTGCTTTCCATGGGTACCATATGGAAATTAAAAAAGAAAACTTTACAGCAGGAAAATCTGGTATACTGTACCTTAGCCAGGTGATCCAGGTTAATATCATCAGTAATAAGTCATGTTAATTACATATACCCATGATTTCCTGTGTGTGAAATGGCTCTTCACTTCTGTAATCCACATCTCAAAAGTCTGTAGCTTCAATTTAATGATGAAATAAAAGAACAGATAAAGCTAAATTGAGGGACATTCTACAAAATACCTGCTCTGTACCCCTCATGGTCATCAACACTACTGTCAAGATCTTCACAAACAAAGAAAATCTGAGAAGCTGTCATGCCCAGAAAAGCCTAAAGATATATGATAATTAAATGTAATATGGTATCCTGGATGAAATTCTGGAACACAAAAATGAGGTTAGAGAAGGAACTAACTGAAAACAAGTAAGTGCCTTCTTACCACAGTAAGAAGCACATCAGTCTCATAAACATGAATAGTATATGGGCTTTATTTAATAATAATATATCAATATTGATTATTTGTGATAAATATGCCATATTAATATAAGATGTTAACAGTAAAGGAAATTGGATGTGGGGCATTCAAGAATTTTCTATACCATCTTTGTACTTTTTTCTATAAGTCTCAAAATATTCTAATATAAAAAGTTTGTTTCAATAAAAATATGAAAAGCATTTGATAAGTAGAGAAAATCCCCAAGGAGGTAGAATTGTTTAAATGTACAATGAAAGATAAAAATAAGGAAACTATTGAGAAGTTTTAACATACAACTTAAGCATACAACTCCCCCTCTCAAAAAAAAAAAAAAAAAGAGAGAGAGAGACATAGAAAATTATGGGGGAAATCATTACACAATTCAATATAAAAACACCTAGAGCTGAAGAATATTACTTCAAATTGAAAGAGAACAAGTGATAAGAATGCAAGGGGAGAAAAGAAAACCTCTCTGGGGAAAACTCAAGATACACAATGAGAGAAGATTAAGAATAGCATTGCACTTGCCCCACTGGAGGGTAGATGGTGATGGAAGCATGTCTTCAAAGTGCTTAGGAAAAGAAGCTTGAACTGTATACCCAGCCAAACTAACAGTCTAATTGGAAGACATAATAAAAGCATTTTCTGATACATATGCCTCAACAGGTTGCTTCTTAGAACCCTGTCTCTGAAAGCTGAGAAAAGGAAAGGCGAAACTGAGGATCCAACATGGAAAGATAGTGAAGGAAATTCTGAGGATTATTTGTAGAGGTAAGTTCTGGAAATAGAAAACTCTACTGCAGCCTTTCAGAGCAACCAAGGTGGAAGCAGTAGAGGGGGGGATTCCAGGGGAATATTTAAAGAAAATAAAAGGAGAGTAAATGAACAACAGGTTTCGCTAAGGGAAGACTCTTACTGATCTTACAAAGTTGTTAGTCAACTGACATCTTACAAAGTTGTTAGTGGGGAAGAAAGTTTGATAAGATTCAAAGAAAAACGAAGGGCAAAATAAAACAAGCGTTAACTTCTCTGAGGCTGGGGGGAGGGGAAGTTGTTCTATAAGAAAGGGATTTATTTTAACAGTAGTATACAACAAGACATGCCTGTAAATTACATGTTCATGGTCATTAAAAAACAATATAATTAATATTGAATTAACCAAAAGACGAAACAGTTTTATGTTTTCATGATGGGGGAAAAGAAAGGAAGATTTGATAGAAGTAGCACAATAGAGGGTTTACTGACAATGTCTAAATTCAATGAATAAAGAGATTGCAGCATACACTTAATAAGTACAAATATTAAATTAGTTTACTGTAGGATATAAGAAATAGGTGAGGAGTGGTAAGAACAGAGGATTGTTGGTTTAGTTGTTGCTGTTATTGCTATAAGCCTTTATCATCTTTGATTGATCTAAAAATCTATGCTTATATGTTTACTTAGATACAAAATAAACATTAAAGACAATAAACAACAACAACAATAATAATTCATTTATTAATTTCCCTATGAAAAGTTCATGTACCATAAATATGCAAAGGCACATCTATCGAGAAACAAGTGCAATTATTTCACATTTATCTACAGTAATCCAGAATGTTTCCTTAGACTATGTCTATCTTCCTTAAACTAGGTCTATCTTAAATAGACATAGTTTCATATGATCACTCCAGCTGATAAACCAGTAATACATTCAGCGGTCATATAGAAACCATCATATAGGGGTGCCTGGGTGGCTCAGTGGGTTAAAGCCTCTGCCTTTGGCTCAGGTCATGATCCCAGGGTCCTGGGATTGAGTCCCACATCAGATTCCCTGCTCAGCAGGGAGCCCTGCTTCCTGCTCTCTCTGCCTGCCTCTCTGTCTACTTGTGAGCTCTCTCTGTCAAATAAATAAATAGAATATTAAAAAAAAAACATCATATAGGTATTTTATCATTGGTGAGATTATCAAGTGATATGTAAGTATTTATAAATCTTCCTATCTTTGGCATTCATTTCAATCTTTCAAAAGATTGAAATCTATAGAGCAATGGTAAGCCTTTTCTTGAACATCATATTGTGTATGAAATTTGTGGTAATGACGATAACACTTCTATGCCTGGTAGGGACAAACTTTTGACAGAATCTATCTATTCTCTCTTCAGCTTTGCGCAGTTGCAGTATCGTAGCCAATGAGGTTTATCCAAGGCTCAATGATTGCTAATTGAAATCTGTATTTAGTCATGGAAACTCTATTTTGTTTTCAACAATTAGATAATTGGGCTCATTCGATGGTGCATCAGAGAATAACAAGATTTTTAATTGTGTTTATGATGAAATATATGTTAATAAAAAGTATAAAGTATGGTAACAGTCTATTAAAATGATTAAGAACTTCTAGAATAAAATATATGGTATACCTGGTATATTAGAATACATCTGTACACATCAATATCTCTATAGGTATTGTGTTAAAGCCCATCTTTGGAATTCAAACTGATAACCGATGAGCCTAGTGAAATATAAATGTTAAAATATATCAAAGACAGAAAAGCCCAAACAAAGATTGATTGATCCAAACTTTAAGATGTAACATTTTTCAAAAAAAAAATTAAAAATAAAAAATAAAGATAAATAAATTTTAAAATGATGTAACATTTTTTAATGTTACATTGAGCTTTTAACACACATACAGAGCAGATTTCCATGCACCGTTTTTTGTTACATATGCAGAGCTCACTTGAGCGATGGTCTTTTATCCTATCCTCTTATTGGACCTGCCTGCCAGAAGGGGTCAGGCCATAGCCAGGGTGGAGGGTTTCCTTTTCCATGTGTGGTCATTAAAGAAAAAGCATTGCCCTTTCCCTTCTAAAGTTGTTAAATCTTATTTCAAGGTCATGCTTTTTCCAGAGATATGATGTCCCAGATTTGGAGGCCTGGGGTTCAATGTGTTTGTTTATGGGCTAAATAAATCAGCTAAAGTAGTTATCACCTGGGCATGGGGTTTCTTTCTTTATTTACTTTATGTGACCTACCTGGACAACTTAAAAAAAAAAAAAAAATTCTAATGATCTCGACTTCTTTTTTTTTTTTTTTTTTTTTGTATTCAGCAGCATCTCTTGGCATGATTGCAGATATATTCCAGTTGAAATACTCTGAATCTCAATTTCAACATATTCATACTATGTACACTTATACACATACGTTAGAAAAGAGTCTAAGAGTTCTTGTGTGAGGACTTGGACTTGAATCCCCACCATTTCTTGACCATATGACCTTGGGAAAGCATTTAAATCTTTAAATAGTTATAAAGATATTGGCTTACCAACATGGCACAAGAATTGAACGTTTCCAAAGACAGAACATATTTTAGAGCAATCATAAACTCTAAAGCATATTAAATATTACTTATTTTTAATCTTTCATTGGTTAGTTCATTTTCAGCTTTGGTTTACCTTCCCTGCTTCTTGGGAGCAATTCATATGCTTTAGAGCTGTCCCCAAAGGCTCATTACTGTTGGAGGCCACGTCAATGTAGTTTCAGCTATGGGACTCCCAACAATGCTTTCTACTTCCCATTTGTCCTTTCTCATATATTCTTGAGTCATATGTGCTCCCTTCCCTCTGATGGACTTATTTTCGTCGATTTCTTGTCTTGCATCCAGTGCTAAAAATACTCACTATTCCACCTAGATCTTTGACACATTTGTTTTATTCCCCCCTACATTTCCCCAGCAGTACAATGAACAGACACTTTGAAAGCCTAACTTTGTAAAAGAATAGCTTGTGTTCAGTTCAAGTTTTGCAGTGTGATACTTAAAAATACATTTTTCCTGGGGACTCTAAAATGTCTAACCTGTTCTACTCATGTATCATTGGCCCAAGGCTCACTCATGGATATCACCCAAGCTCCTTCTCTGGCTCTTTCTGTTCCTGGTCACCTTTCACAGACTGCCCAACTTTCACTCTTACTGGATTTAAGCCCTGACATTGGACTTCTTTAGTGGCTCCATGTTTATACACACACACACAACCACCACCACCACCACTACCACTACATGTATATAAATATATGTATATAAAATGAGTAAAATTTATGGCAAGTGGCCAAGATTTTATCAAATTTAACAGCTAAGTAGACTAAGAGACTTGAAAAAATGTCCATTCCAGCCACTTAAATTATATTGCAAATTTGTGAGGTCAGTGAGCATTCCTCTGTGCTTCTGACCTCATAAAGAGATTCCACAGTCCCTTCTATAATCTGTTCCAATGTTTAACAACTTTTATTCCTTAGAAGTTTCTCTTTATTTTTTTAAGAAAAAAAAGGAAACCTGCAGAGTGTGTGAATAATTCATTTGCTTTTGCATTTACATGCTTTCCCATTTGGTTAGGTTTTCCTCGTTTTGACTTTTCAGCATTTTCAGCTTTAGTTGTTCTTGAATTAATGCTGAAAATAAATATGGGTGGTGATATGCTAAGAAAAAATGCAGGGAATCCTTACTTCTGAATGAGGTTTGCAATACTGGAAGTTCAGCCAGATCTATTTCTCCTATTTTGAAGATAAAATATGCACTGGTAAGACTTATTAACTAAGTATTAAGTTGACCAATAGCCACATGTGACAACTCACATTTTACTCTTTTTTCACACTTTTTTAAAATTTTTACCATTTTTCACCTATGTAGAGTATGCAGCACTATGCATAGCCCTCTTTCTGAGCGGCAGGAAAAACTTCAAGAATGGAAATACAAACGCAAATGGAAAGCAGGAGAAATTGGTTTCTGAGACCAACTTCATCTTTGTCTTCTAATTTGGATTATGCACTAGGATACAATGTAAGTTGGCATAGTGGGAGGGAGTCAGATGGTCCATAAAAAGCTGTATTATAGGCTACTCATCTAAAGGAAAGATACAGACATTCATAATTATTGATATTCAACACATGCAACCTACAAACATAGCTCAAGTAAATTTCTCCAGCTATGCTGTTTTCCTTGCACTGATGGAGGACTCTGGATGCAAAGGGACATAACCTCTGTTCCAAAATACCACACACTTTGAAAATCAATGCAGACCCTTCCTTTCAAGGGATGTGATTTTGTGAAACTTGGAAGTAAGCTTGCATAGATAAATTTGCTCCTCTATGAGCCAACCCACCAAGTATTTCTGATCTTACTCACCTGCCTATAGCTTCTGACATACTTCAAGCAGATTCCCCTCCATGCCCAACAACTAGGATGTTCAGAGCACTCACCTACTTCTGCCTTGGAGGGACAGATGCTCTTTTGCTTTCTCATTTAAGAAACAGACGAGGGGCACCTGGGTGGCTCAGTGGGTTAAAGTCTCTGCCTCTGCCTTCGGCTCAGGTCATGATCCCGGGTTCTGGGATTGGCCCTGCATCATTGGGCTCTCTGCTCAGCAGGGAGCCTGCTTCCCTTTCTCTCTCCCTCTCTGTCTGCCTCTCTGCCTACTTGTAATCTCTGTCTGTCAAATAAATTTTAAAAATCTTAAAAAAAAAAAAAAAAAGGAAACAGACTGGAACTTCTCAATTTAAGCAAGTCAACAAGATCTGTGGAAATTGAGGACACACAGTATGATATGTATATACTGAGGTGGCCCTGAATTTCCCTATGTTGATGAGACTACTGAGTCGAAACATGAACCCAGTTTCCACAGAAGAGGCACAAGAATTTTTCCTCCAAATAAAAATCAGTTTGGCTTTACCAATTCATGAGTATCTTGTGATAGCTTTTCTGCATTGTAGATTATCTACCACAAAACTTTAATACTGAATACCTATTTTCTTGACGCCCAATCAGCATGTCTTCCTGAGAACACAAACTCATTTTAATATTAAATTAAATAAAACCACATAGAAAAGGGGGGAAAATTGAAGTTATTATATTTTAAAGCCAAATATAAATGACTTTGGGATCTCTCTGCATCCTTATCGCTTTCTGTTTAGGCAGGTAATCAAATATTGGCACCAATTTCAGGGAAAACCTGGAAATGACAAAAAATATATATTTGCATTTCTGGAGCTCCTTGTCCAATTCAGTGCCACAGAACTAGAAATGGCCATGGTACAAATATTTCTGGATGAAATGTCTGTTACTAAACTAACAAGAGACTTCTCAGTCACCCTGAGAAAGAGCCTAGCATGGCAAAGAGGAAAGATTAGCATGGAAAACTATATTTAGAGTCCTGGTGGCATTATAAATTGCCCATTCCTTTTGGTCATACTTTTTATTATTACCACTTTAGTAACTGATTGAGTCATTGGACCAATAAGCAATGCTGCAGTTAGATGGACAATACCATTCATCATTATTTTTCAGTGTCATTAAGGTGTTTCTACATGTGCCCTCATGTGTGTGTGTGTGTGTGTGTGTTGTCCAATATAAATTTAAAAAGCGATTTGTCCTATGGGGAGTGTTCCTCATTGTAGTCTGGAGATTTACTGGCTTGCTGATTGTAGTCACATTTCAAACATCAAAATACCCAGAATTTTTAGTCAGGTACCAAATTTTAAGTAGCATGACATTAACCTAAAAAAAGAATGTTGTCTCCTTCTAAAATGCCTGCCCTAAAAAAATAAATAAATAAAAATAAAATAAAATGCCTGCCCTAAAGGAGTTCATCATTGCAATGGTTCAGTGACTATTCTGTGTCTCCTATTCCTTCCTCTAAAAAAGGGAAATTTTATATCATTTTATTAGTCCTATTAGGAGGTATTTAGGGGGCAGTTAATGGTACTTTGGTTGATAAGCTGCCAGATCAGAAAAGCCATATATGTACCTGATAGAGAGGATTTTGAACAGGATGCAAAAATTGGGTTTGATTTTGGGTTGGCCCCCTTTGTGAATCATATATTCTATGTGTGAGAAAAAAAGTATACATGTATACTTGGTCGCCGGAGATGAACTGTGGCAAAGACAAACAGCTGTCACACAACAATACATGCTTTTTAATAAATACATGTATTTTTTATTGCTGGGAAGTGGCTGCCCATCCAGGGAATATTTTCCTCATCCTCCTTTGCATAAATTGGGCCTTGCAACTAGTTCTTGCTGAAAAGATAGGAGCAGAAGTGAAATATGCGAGTGTAGGTGGAGGTGACCAACCAGGTATGATTCCACTCTCTCTTCTCCCATTTGCCACCTGAATCGAAGACTCAGAGAACCCGAGGTATTAGAGATGTCAAAACGAAGTAGTCAAAGAAGCCTGGGTCCATGAATGACAACCATGAGGAAAGCTGCTCAGTAGGAAACCCTGTTTCAGACTCAACTAAAGTTTTAGGAGTTTAACCATCTCAGACTTGGGGTTTTGCTGGTTATAGCAGCAAATGTTACTTTAACTAATGTATCATACTATTTAACTCACAAATTCATTCTTAATATTTTCTGTAACATCTTCTAACACTGAAAAAAACTCTAAAAATATTCTATATATTTCATTCAACCATCTAGGATTTATTGAGTGCTAAACATGTGGTAGACTATAAATACATCAATTTTCCTTAAGCAAATAGATTTAAAATACCAGATCAGATTACAATCCTAATAATACATACACATTTTGAGGAATCAAAAAAAGTAAAACTGATACTACAATATATATGTTTTCTCTTTCTCAAATTTAACCCTTACCTCTACTTCTCTCTTCCTGCTCATCTACCGCTGAAATGATACCACTCTTCTTATACCCAAAACTAATTTTGCCATTTGATGAAACAGGGAGGTAATGACATCTGTTCCTTGGTACTTACCATTTCTAATCTGCGCAAATCCTGCTAAATCCTTTCAATGTCAATGGGAAGGGGTTTATCCTCCATGTGGATTTCCATTATTAGCAAATTAAGATGCCCTTTGGGATCTGATTTCATCACATAAGTCATTTAAATACTGTATAGAGAAGAGGTTTAACCTGAATACTAATCTCTTTGTGTCTGTGTTGAAAATCACCAATGTGTACTCTCCATCTCCCGAAATTCTCTGCAGTCCTGACTTCCAAATGGGAAAATATATATTTCTTGATCAGAGTCATATTCAAATCCAATTAGATAAAGTCTCACAACCTCATGAGGGTAATATCTTTCACTCTCAAATAAAAACTCAAATCAACTTCAGAAACAGAAAATAAAAACATTTTTAAACTCCATTCCAGTTTGGAAAATGACTGACAAAATTGCAGTGCTTCTAAGTGAGTCTCCTATGCTGGCTGTAGAAATAATTTCTTAAGTTTCTAAGACACCAATTTGAAATTAACTGAACTGTTACTAATTCTCTTGATCTTAAGAAGGCTGAAATTAAGACGCCCCCCCCTCATATTTTATTACAATAATGCCATTACTAAGAGTTTGCAATTTCCATGGTTCTGTTCAAAACATGCTTCCCACATTATTGCAAAATAACTAACAATTCTATTTTGTTACATTCCTGGCAGCAAAAAAGAATAGCTATCTTCAGAATAAGTCTCTCAGTCAGAGAACTGAATAAAAGACACATAGCCAAGTAAATCTCTTCCACTTCCCCTCTCTCCTTTGCCAGCACCTTGCTGTCTCCTTCAACATTGCTCCAGGTGGTTTGTGCCTCAGAGTATATTTCAGAGGTTCTGGTCCAGTAGAACTGCAAAATGGGTTTTGCCAGGAGCACTTTTTCCTATTCGTTTGAAAGAAAATTGCAACCACACATTTCTGACTCATTTACACTTAAATCATCAACATTTTGCCTTCTGGGAGCTTTCCAATGTCCAGCTAGACTACGTTACCTTTTAATGAGCTTTAAAATACATTTTCTTTAAGAAACAGGCTCACAGAGTACTTACCATCTCATTTATTATGCAAAGTAAGCATGGTTCAAGTGGCCGTAATGATTTTACTCCATGTCTTTTTTTTTCCCCCCCATAAAATCTATTCCTTCAAATTGATAAAACATTTGCTGTGTGTTTTCCCTCATGATTTTCATCTATCTTCTTTCTGGCATTCTGACAAATATGGAACTCACCCTTATGGTTTATGTCAGAAATCTTCATAATTTCAGTACCAAGTATAAAATATCATGGTTTCCTCAACATTCAGTTGACATTTAAGTAAGGTTGCCTACGACTTTCATGTTTTCTGGATTAAGCCACTTAGCCTCATTCAACTTGCTTTCTTTCATTCTTTACCTCAGCCAGGGTTCTACTCCTGGCCTCCGGCAAGATGGTTGCTCTTTCACCACCATTTCTGAGCTACTGAGGCAAGTAAGGGACAACAGAAACAAGATCAGGTGAATTGAAATTCAAATGTTCCAGGGTCACCACAGGCATTTATACGTGGAAGGATATCTGTTCAGTCAATGGTTCCATTCCCTGATAATCAAAGAGGACTTGTTTCAATCCATCTCAGTAAATAACTCCTCAACCCATCTGAAACAATGTTTTTCTTGTGCAGAAATACTTTCTGAAAATCTATTTGAAATGTGTCTGAAGTGAAAATTAGAAGAGCTGAAATCTAGTTCAATTCCTGACACCGATTGTCATTGTGATGTAACATTTAATGAGTGTTGATTATATAGTCTAGATACCATAGAAGTGCTTATACAATTTTGTGAAAGAGATACTATTGCTGTACTCATTTTGCAGATAGAACAGCTGAGGCAGAAAGAGGTTAGATAAGTGAAGTCATAATTTCAACCTGAGCATTCTAAGTCAACAGTGCTTGAGCCCACCAGTATGCTCTCATCTCCCGTAATCTCACTTATGTTAGAACATTCCATTACTCACAAAGAAATGGTGGCATTAGGCTGTACATTTATTCTTTCACTGAGCAAGTATTTTTTAGGCATCTAAAATGTTCAGGTATAGTTCTAAAAAATGGGAATAAAACAGTAACAACGCAGATAGAGTTTCTGAGCTCACATTTCAGAGAATCATAGAAGATCTTTATCACTTTAATATCTACGTAATGATTTTATGTAAACCCCACGTATCCCTCCATGCATAACTCAAGTTCCACCTCCTTTATGAAAACTTATTTTGACTGTGCTCACTCTTGCTGATCTATTTTGAATAATTATTGTCTGTTTTCCATTATATTGCCATTTAGTAGTTATATTTAAATCAGGTCACCATAATAAAATTTAAAAGTTATCAGAGAATGAACACTTCGGGAAAAATAAAAATGCCTTGCACACAGCAGGTTTCAATTACTACTGTTTTGGATTCATTTGATGATAAAAGTTTCTGGAATATTTAAGCTCATTCTTTGTTCTCTTTTTCCTCCATTGTCTCCCTCTATTTTATTTTCATCTCATCTTCTGTGTGGTTGGCCATATCCCTTGACCCCTCTCCAAAATTTCATGTTCTCTGAAAAGTCTTCAATTCATTCATTCAGCAAATCTTTATCAAATGTCTCCTAAGAGTCAGATACCACGTAATGTGATGCAAAGACCAACAATCTTTGCAGACATTGAGGAAATCACAGCTTCTTGGTAGACACATAGGGAAATAAATAAACTAAGTAAGTTAAATAAAGCAAACAAATAAATCTCAATATAAGGTGGTAAGGTAAAAGTAGTGCTGTAAATCAGAACCTAATACTAACTGGAAAGGGAAAGATGGCTCAAGAGCTACCATTTATGTTGTCTTCTGAATGATAACTAGAAATTTTCCTGGAAGAGAAATAAAGCCATGAAAATTTTAGGTAGTGAGAATAGGCTGTGAGAGAAACTGATGTGGAAAAAAAAAAAAAAGTGTTTGGCAGAGATAGAACATTAGTGGGTGGCTGGAGATGAGATGGCAATTATATGTTGGGGCATAGTTAACAGACTTTGTAAGATAAATTAAATGCAGTAAGCAGTGGGAAGCTAACAGAGGTTATTAAACAGAAAAGTGCCATTGAAAGGGGCACTGGAATTTTCTAGTTGGGGCATTATGTAAATTGTAATGTTGCTAATCATCTAAGAGACTCACTGCCATAAACCCCAGCATATCCTGCTTCTGTACCTCAACAACAAGCACCCTAGCAACAAGGTCTGCAGAGAATGCTGGAGCAAGAGAGATCAGGAGCTGGGAACTGTGAGATCCATTCTGGACTAGTGTTAAGGGGGGAAACGCCTGAGCAAATTCCCATGCCTTCTCCCCAAATTATTTATCCATAGATCTTCAGAGGAGTTCAAAAGATTAACAAAGAAAATTTAAAGACAAGATTTTTGAGATTCTCTTATTGTACTCAGCTAATAAATTAGGGATTTTTGAAAGATTCTTCTTTGATGAATCCAGATTCCAATTTATAGACACATGCAACAAAGTCAGCAAAATACTTGTCATAACAAATGTTTTGTGTTTATAAGCATTCTCTGTGATTTCTGGGCGGATGGTTGATCCAGTCTTTGATCTACAAAGCTCATGTTTTGAGGGATCAGATTGATCCTTCCTTTCCATACCTCGATTAGATTCCAGAAAAAGTAACTTTCCCTTTCTCTTTTATACCTCCACTAAGGAGCCATATTAAAGGGATTAATTTGCTCAAGTTTACTACTGGGTGAATCTGGGATTATGAATATCGTACAGAGAGGAAAATCCTTCTCTCTGGGTTTATTGCATTTACTTTGATGAATGTGCATTGAATTTGGTCTTTTTGGGAATTATAGAAAATATAGAAAATTGGATTTCTATACTTGACAGTGGAAGGTTAGAGAGACAAATTCCCTTTTTACCTAATCATCACAGGAAACATGATCCTACATTTAGTATACTTCGGGTTACTAAAGTTGTTGACTTGACTTTGGAATATAAAATTTCAACCGATAAACCATTTTTTTGGTCTTCCATTTACCCATTCTGCCATTATTTTGACATTTTTCCCCATGTATTTTATTCAGGCTTTGTATTAGTCAAGACTGTTCTTTTGTTTGTTTGTTTTTGTTTGTCTTTTAAGTTAGAAAAACCCAACAAGAAATAGTTTAGGCCAAACAATGGATTTGTTGTTGTCTCATATAGATAGAGACCATTAAGCATGGATGGATACAGAAGTTCAAACAATGTCGTCATGTTTATTTCTCTTCCTCTCTCTTGGCTGTGCTTCTTTCTATATGTTGGATTTTTTTCTCAGGCTGGTTCTCTCCATATGGTAGAAAACATGGCTGTTAAAACCTACAAGCCTAAACCCATATTGTCTGCCAATTGAAACAAATAGACCTTCTGTGTTCAAATGTCTGTATCTTCTCAAATAAGGACTATGATTGGACCTGCTTTGGATATTTCCTCACCCTTGCACATCACTCTATTTATGAACTGTGTGTGGTATACTTATTCCAGGTACAGTGGTTGGTCTGGCTTAGGCTACATGCCTGTGGTAAGGGTGGTGGGAGTGAGGGGTAAGGCTGAGAGAAGTAAGTGCTACACTAGGGGGAGCAGCTGTTTGCCCTAGGACCAGAGTTTGGCAGACTGTAATGTCATCTGCATAAAACCTAATTCGAACTAGTTCCTTTTCTATCTTTCATAGCATAAACAACCACCACCATACAAAAATATTTGCTCCCTTTCCATTCCCAAACAGAAATAAAAGACATATTCTTTTATTCTATTCAGTTTCATATACAGACTCTCTGGGTGTGATGCATTGCACTTAGGAAGCCTAGATGTAGTTCCTTAGCATCTAGCTATCTATGGATGGATAAACAGAAACATTACTTACTCCTGCAATTCACAGTAAATAATGACGGAGAGAAAATAATTACAGTTAAACGATCACATAGGCAAGTGGCAACAGTTTGTAGGATTTATTGCCTCTTAGTAGACAGGGAAAACAAAGATTGTCTCCCTTGGAAGTGTGGTGGATTCCTTGATAATTTATCAGCTAGGAAGAATTCAGCAGTAAATAGAAAGAAGCCCTATTGAAATCAGTTTAAACAATAAAGGATTTGTTATTTAATAATATAAAGGATCTGTAGGTTGTCACAGTATCTCAGGGATCCAGATGCCATTGTCTTATCTTTGCTCCCCTCAGTGTGATGGCTTCATCCCCAGAATTTTCCAACACAACTCTTATCCCCCTCCCATTCTTCTTAAAATTCAGTTCCCAAGAATTGGTCATATGCATATACCTAAGTAAATCATAGCCAGTGCTATTAGTTGGTTCGGACCGCTAAAGCTGGAGAGCTGTTCAGAATATTCTGAATTGTATACTATGTGGAGAAAACAGGAACACTTGAATGAAATCAAGATTTTGTTAGGAAGAAAGGGGAGTAGAGTAGATGTCTTATGTACAATCTAAAGAGTCAACTATCTAGTCAATCAGCTGACTCTTGTTGTACACTTCAGAGTTTCTCCAGAGTTTATTGTTCTTCACAACAATACCCGTGATGACGTGGTGATTCATGGGTTTTTAGATTGCTGTCACACATCCTTGTTTATCAGACTTGAGAAGAAATCTTGCAATATGCCTGCTTAAAAACCGTGACGGTAAATACTTCACCAGAATTCTGATGGTAAGGTATTTACCTTTATGGTTTCTTTTTTTAAAATATTTTATTTATTTATTTGAGAGAGAGAGAGAGAAAGAATGAGCAGTAGGAGGGAAGCAGCAGAGGGAGAGGGAGAGAAAGAGAAGCAGACTCCCTGCTGACCAGGGAGTCTGATGTGGGGCTCAATCCCAGGAACCTGGGATCATGACCTGAACCAAAGGCAGATGCTTAACAGACTGAGCCACCCAGGTGCCCCGCCCTTATGGTTTCTACCTTTCAGAAACAAGTCTTTCACCACTTCCTAAACCTTCCAATAATGATTTCCATCTGGAAGCACCTCAGTGTTTAAAGCAGCGATCATTTGTCCTCTTTCACCTGATTGGACGTGATTCACCTCTTTCACCTGATTGGAGAATGTTTTGCAGGGGAATATCATCTACCAGACTATGAGTTCATGTATAAAGAAAGTTTGGGGAGGAGAGGGTATATATGACTTCTTCCATTTCTTTATTTTCTGGCTCTAAATCTTATCTCCTGGCTTGTTTTCCATTTTCCCACCTTTTCTCATATTAACTACTGTACAGGACACAAAATTTGTTGCTTTTCCAATTAGCATCTGGCCTTTGCTGGTGATGTTTCCTTAGTTATAAAGAGAAAGGACCGTTCTGATACATCATATATATATATATATATATATATATATATATATATATATATATATTTGCACCTTACAAAGGCTAAAACAGAATTTAACATCTCAATGTTTTTTACCAAATATCTCAGTGATCTAGTCTAGCACCTAGTACGAGTAAGATAAAATAGTGAGAAATGTAACCAATTGCTTCACTCCCACATCACAAAGAATGTCTATTTTCTGGCTGAGAACTGGGGACAGAACACTGACCTTCACCTGATCTCCATCTGGTTCCTATTTTAGACTATCATTTGTAACACCTTACACTGAAGAACTAATTTCGATATTTATGAGAACTCTTTTAGTTTGTAATGTTTAAAAGTCTTATTAAAACAGGTTTTCCAAAAATCAAAGTTTTTTTTCCTATTTGACCAGAATGTCTAAGATTGTTCAGACTTTGGGTATGGTTGGATCTAACGATGCAAAGGCTATCACCAGGACACTAACTTTCTCTATCCCTTGGTTCTGCTCCTCTCTGCATGATGGAATCATTCTCAATCAGGTTCTTTCTCTGTGTCAGAGAAGATGGTTTCTGGCAACCCCAAGTCTATATTTTTAGGACTTGCAATCCAACAGGAAGAGAGACCATCTGTCTTCCATATCCATATATCAAATCCATCCAAAACTCCATTCTGGTAAAATCTCTGGGATCATGTGATTCCACCTGGATAACTCATGTTATCCAGGCAGGAACACATATGATTAGATCAGTTAGGTCATATGATACCCACTCCTGTGGCAAGGGTGGTGGGCTGCCTGGACAGACACATCAATATCACATGGAGGTTGGAAGTAGGTTCACAAGGCAGAAGCACTGGGACAAAAAAAGCAATGTTCTCACTAGAGGTAGGAAAGAAGGGGAGCTTGGCCAAGGCTAGGTTCGGCTACTGCATTGTGCCCCATCCGTGGTATCATTTAAGCACCCAGCGTCATCCTACTCTCTCACACTTAACAGCCAATTTATGCTATGTGGGAAGATGCATTTGCCCAGTAAGTGAAAACAATCATATGGATGTATTTTAAAGAGTTTTTCAGATGAATGCTGCTTTCCAAGTGTGAAATGTTGTTATAAGAAAACCTCTGCAACTTGAAGTTAATTTATGCAAAGGGTAGGTGGGGGTTAAAAGCAGCAATACACAGCCATTTCTCAAGCTGTCTTTTTCACAGCTTACATTAAAAGACCCTCTCTAGCTCCCCTAATTTAAAAAAAAAAAAAAATCCACCACAGAATAAACCTCACTACTCTTTTCTTCCCCAACAATATTGCTTTCCGTCTTCCTGATTTTTCCAGTGAACAGATCATGTGAAAGCATTAATGATTACACAATGCACAGAGTTAGTAAGGTAAGTGAAGCTCATAATTACCTCATTTACATTCTTTTATTCACTGAAACAGAATTCTTAATGACTTTTATGTGAAGTGTGGGGTAATCAGCCCAAATGAAGCACCCTGGTACAGGGCAGAAAGGGAGCCAAGTCGCTGGCTCTCTGCAGAAAACGCCTGATGAATGGTCAAACAGAGCCCAGTGCAGAGGTCTGGATGGTACAATTTAAGAGACAAAACAAGAGGCTAGCACAGCTAGGTTGAGATGTAAGGAGAAGACCCTAAAAGCAGAAAGAAGCAGTGTATTCTCCTCATATCCATGACTCTCTGTAGGAAAATCACCAGCTGTCTCTGCTGAAACTGCTGGGTGGATAAAGAGCAGTAGTCAGTGAATGGGAAGACTTGTGCTCTGGTCCTGGCCTGGGCACAAGCTAACAATGAAATGTTAAATAAATCGCTTCACCCTTCTGGATTGCAGATAATCCACTTACAAAACACAAGGTGCGCACTTCAGAATCACCTAAGGAAACTTCCTTAAAACAGCTTCATTTGGCATTTTCTAGTAGTTCACTCTCTTCTGGGAAACAGTTACAATTGCATTTTGAACAAAAACCCTGGGTGATCCTTAAACAACCAGTATGCAAAATGAAAACCTTCGGAAAAAAAAAAAAAATCATGTGTGTAAGAAGCTCTTTAGGTGAATCATTCTTGACATTCAGAAAAAAAATCCTCAAAATATGGGAAGGATAAAAACAGTATCCAATTAACAAGTGCGCTTAGGACAGTATGGGAATTGAAAAGACAAAATGAAATATCGCAAATGTGTTGGCAATCATACTGAATTATAATGACAGCATCAGCCAGCCGGTGTGGAAGACAGAGACTATTTCCTGACATTAAGAAGCCCTAATGCTGGAGAGATGCTCCAAATGAAACAGTTACCTGGGTGGGCTAAGACGGGTTGTCATTGATACTGACATTTGAGCCCCATCCCTGTAACTTTCCTAAGGTGCTTAGAGCAGTCAGCCTCATATTACAGATTTTAACATCATTAAGGGTTTGGATCTCAACCCACCCAGCTTCTGCCAATGTTTATAAATTGTATAAATGAATTTATGTATTTCTAAGTCCTTTCCACCTCTAATAGATCTTTGCCCTGTTGGAAGACATTCCAACTATCTAGAGATATTCTAGATTTTTCAAGAACATGAAGCTGATGCTGATTTTTAAATGGTAGGAAGTAATTTAAGATTATTTTAGGACACCCAAAACTTTGGGCCTCTTAACTTTGTGAGCCAAACGAATTTTATTCTATGTATCACCTCATATTTCTACAAGAATAATATGCATTAAGAAAACCTATCTTGACATTTTAATAAATAATCTCTGACAGTTAATTTTGTCTGCATAACTTTAAGAGTTCTGACAGGAAGGAAGGATATGACTAGTGCATCTTCTTAATATCCCTAGCCTCCATGATTTTATCCATAGGCATCTGTTGTCATTGTCGGGGGTGGTATCATCCGTGTACAGAGGAAAATGCACAAATCAATATAGTAACCAAAGCAATGTCTTTCTCACACTAGGTAAAATGCCAGTGTTCCAGTTTGAATAGCAAGGTTAAGATTTCACTCACCACATGCTGAATGAGTGTGGGTTCCTCCCCACAAAGTTATTGCAGAATATCTATGTGATTATCAAAATTTGTATGAATGACTGTTATATTTCTATCTTTTTCTCTCTGATCATTATTCCTCTCTGTAAGGTTTTACAGGCGAGATACACATGGCACCAGGCGAGATAGGTGCAAAGCAAAATTTATTAAAGGCGCTCTCTGGAGAAGTTCTGCGACTGGGGAGAGGGGAGTCAGGGAAGTCCTGAGTGGGAGGGGTCGAGTGGGTCTTTTATCTGGGTTAAGACAGGACATAGGTTCACAGCCATATAAGGTAAGGTATTCCGGGAGTGGGTTCACAACTATATATGGTAGGGTATTTGGTGATTGGAGGGTAGGGGAGCCCTGATGTTCCTGTTTCCTGCATAGGTATCAGTTTACTAATGGTGACAAGTCCTCAGCATATGTCCTTCTGGCGGGAGAGTCATGGGCAAAGGAAGAGGGTAGCCTGGAAGATGACGGCCCGGAAGCCATTTTTATTGTTCCTCCTGCATTCCCAGAGCCGCCGCTGACCCAACACCCTTCTATTTAAAACACCCCATTATGTCTTCAAGGGTATGCAATTTACCTATACAGGTAGCCTGATATGCCCTAGCTTCCAGTATCTATCAGGACTACAATCAAATAGCTTCAGTGCCCAGAAGCAGACGGAAAAAAGACTTGGAATATAGACCCCAAAGAGGTTAGACAATGGTCAAGGAACCCGCACGAGGCTACCTACAGCCCTGGTGTCCCAACCAAGCAGAGTCGATTTGTTCTTGCTGTCCACTGAGTCTGACCTACAGAGCTTGCCTGGTTGCTGTGAGTTGGTTTTAGGAAGAAATTCTCTTTCCTTCTTGAATGGTTGCCAAACTTCCTATGAAGGCGAACACGGGTACTCATTTCTGCAGAGGATACTTATTCACCAAGCGGAACAAGCAGCTAAAGGAGTCACAGTCAGGGGCAAAAACCCCACATCCTTACCATCCTGAGGCTTATGACTTAATGAATGATAGGCTAGGCTATAGGTATATAGACTGTGGCTGCTTTGTTGTCCAAATACCTCAACTGTCATGTAGCACTGTCTCTGGTTCTGTCTAACTGCTAAGTCTCCTGCAAATATTTCTAGAAGCTAATCGGTTACTGCTCCACATTTGCTTAGGTGAAACCAACTTGCACAGCCTCCATACCACTTTTCTAGGTATTGCTTCTGTTGTGGATGACACTTCTCAGTACTTCAGTCTCCCTGGGCTATTCCGCCCCAATCAGTGTGTCCACCGATGTTCTCCACTATTCCACCAAGTCATGGCAATCTCCACTGGGCATGGCTGCTGCTAGCTACTACCACACTCCCTCCCATTGCCCCTGAAGCTCCTTCGTCTCTGTATTGCAGCCATCCCTGTTCCTAAAACACCTCCCTGGAGACTCAGGCCACCACAATTTCAAGTTGGACTCAATTCCCAAGTGTGGAGAGTGTTCTTTCTCATTGGTGGTGCACTCTTTTAAAAGATCTAAAACAAAAAAACAGAAACCAAACAAACAAACTAAAAGATCCTATACAACTGTTTTCTGGCCTCACTGGATTATAGAATTCAGTGCAACAGATTTTCAAGGTTTTAAAATCTTTCCTCCTAACAGTGTAATGAGCTGCTGGTGGGTTCAAGCAGCAGCTGTTCTGTGGTCATAAGAATCCCTTTGGTCATAAGAATTCCAACCTATGGGTCTGGAACTCCTTTGTCAAGTTCCTTGTGCTGGGTTCTGTATTTCCTTAGGTTTATTTTCTCAAAGCCACTTCTCTGGGTTCTCTACAAATAGTCTATCTATCTTATCCATTCCTCTTTTGAGCTAAGCATACCAAGGTATATTCTGAATCTACCCTGCACAACAAGCAGAGAGTCTCAGAAACTGGAGGCACTAAGGGCCTTTAAACATGGGGATAAAGTATAAGGCTACATAAAGGAGTGTCTGTTCTGTGTTTTTAGAGGAAAGGGGAAGGTTTCTAGATACCCTTCATTTCCTGAGTTGCCAGTAAGTGTTCTCCCCTTGAGGTGGACACAAGATTTATTCTCAAGAGAAGCCAAAGAAGGGTCAGACACAGCAGGCATAAGAGAGGAAGTAGGCTCCATAATCCCTAAATAAAAGGATTAAGTAAACGTCTGATATATAGACTCCCATTCCCACCAGGCACTGCTTTTTTTTGTTTTGTTTGGGTTTTTTGTTTTTGTTTTGTTTTGTTTTGTTTTAAGCTCTAGATTCTAGCTTGGTACAATCCTAACTCCCACCCACAGCAGGACTTGTAGGTTTTTTCCAATTAAATCTTTAATGGTTTACTCTTAAGAAAATATAACATGCAATTACCACATCTTAAGGAAACCATAAACAGGAAAAACAGAAACCAAAATAACAGGACAAAACAACAACAACAACAAACTTTGACAACAGAGACACTGCCTTGAAGCCAAAGAAAATAAAACAAAGAAAATTTTATCATTAGAGCAATCAGATACTTTATGACAACTACAAAAGAAGAAGAGAATGCCATGAAAAAAGAAACAGGAAGTTTTTAAAAATTATTTCAAGAATAAGATATTTGATAGAAGGTTGGGCTGATAATTGTGAGGCCATAAAAATAAATAAATAAAACAGAGTTAAAAGAAAATGAATGAGAAAGGACATGAAAATCAATGGGATCAATGAAGTGGATCATACATAAAATTAAAAGGAGTTTTAGAAACAGAACAGGGAGGAGGCATCTGGGTGGCTCAGTTGATTAGGCCTCCAACTCTTGCCTCTTGATTAAAGCTCAGGTCATGATCTCAGGGTCATGAGATGGAATCCCCATGTTGGGCTCTGCACTCAGCATATTGAGTTTCTCCCTCTCCTCTCCCCTTATCCCTCTACCTACAATCTCCCCCCCCCCCACCCTGCTCTCTCTCAAGTAAATAAATAAATAAATACTTTTTTTTTTTTAAAAAGTGGAAAAACAGAGCAGGAAGAAAATTTGCAAAGCAAAATTTTTAAAAATTGCGAAAACGGAAACGAATTCTGGTTTGAAATGACCCACTGAGTTATTTACCTCAGCACTCTGATTTTTTCTAAAAGTTCTCCAAGTCACATCACCCAGAAATATCAAGGAAAGGGAGAAAAATTACACTATTACAACTTCTCAGAGTGAGTGAATAGCACATACAGAAAAAGAAGTAAGTGACATGGGACTGGTTAATAGAAACAATGAAAGTGAAAGAAAATGAAGAAGTGCCCTCAAAAACCAAATGGAAATTCTATTCTACTCAAACTGTCAATTTAAGGAAATTGAAGACATTTTTAGACATTTAAAATCTTGAAAATTTATATTTTAAATGTTCTTTACAAGAAAATTACCAGAGTTTGTGTGTGTAATTAAAACTAGGGGATAAGTCAGGCAGGGGAAGAGACTTGATCAAGGAATGAACTGCTGTGGACAATATCAGTCAAAAAAGATAAATACTTAGCAAAATACCTAGTAAATATGCAGAATCTTTATGATTAAAACATTGAAACTCTACCGAAGATTTTAAATCAAGACTTGTATAAATGGAAATACATATCTTCTTACTGCATATGAAGAATCAATATTCAGAGGATTTCATTTCTTTGTAGTTTAATATATGATTTTAATGGAATCCATTTAAAATGCTGATTGGTTATATATTTGTGAAACTAATCAAGTTGAATAAAATTAAAACTCAAATAGAGAGAAATGAGAGAATAACTAAGGAATTTCTTGAAAACAAGAATAATTAAGAGGTATTCACTCTAAGATACTTATTATGAAACTATATATATATATATGTGAAACTATATATATATAGTATATATATATACTATATATATTATGAAACTATAGCAAATAAACAGTTTATTAGAGACAAATAGATCAACGGAACAGAGAAGATCCACACAGACATGAATACATAGGAGATATAGAGAATTATAAAGACTATATTTCAAAGCAATGGAGAACAGATAGAATATTGTTTTCATAGGGGAAAATGACTTTTCATGTACCCCACCACCAGTTTCCTTAGTTATTAATGTCTTTTATTTGTATGGTACATTTGTCACAATTAATGAACCAATGTCAATACATTATTATCAAAATCCTTTGTTCTGATTTCCTTAGTTTTGACCTTTTTTTTTTTTTTTCCATTCAAGTATACCACATTTCAATTAGTCATCTGGTCTCTATAGACTCCTTTTGGCTGTAAGGGTTTCTCATTTTTTCAATGTTTGTTATGATCTTGGCAGTTCTGACTACTAGACAGGTATTTTGTAGAATATCCCTCAACTTGGATTTTTTGGAAGATTTTCTTATGATTTGACCGGCATTATGGATTTTAGAGAGGAAGACATCAGAAGTAAAATGCCATTCTCATCACATCAAATCAAGGTACATACTATCAATGTGACTTTGCACTATTAACATTAACCTTGACCACCTGGTTGACACAGTGTTTGTCAAGTTCTCCACAGTCTTTTCCCCTATTTTTTATTCTGTATTTTTGCAAGGAAATCATTCTGTGCAGCCCATACTTACTAAGTGGAGAATTATATTCTACCTCTTTGAAGGTAGAATATACACCTAGATCACTTATAATCCTTCTGCATAGGAGATTTATTTCTTCTCCCTATGTATTTTTTTTAAGATTTTATTTATTTATTTATTTGACAGAGAGTGAGAGAGCGAGAGAGAGCGATCACAAGAAGGCAGAGAGGCAGGCAGAGGGGAAGGGGGAAGCAGGCTCCCTGCTGAGCAGACAGCCCAATGTGGGGCTTGATCCCAGGACCCTGAGATCATGACATGAGCCGAAGGCAGACACAATGAACCACACAAGCGCCCCCGTATTTTTTAAAAATTATAATTGTGTTTACATTTTTGGTGTGTGTTTACATTTTTATTGAGATATAATTGACATATAATACTGTGTAAGTTTAGGGTATATAAAGTGTTGACTTGATACATTTTTATATCCCAGTAAGATTATCACCACAGTGTTAGCAAAACCTCTATCATGTCACCTAATTGCAATTTCTGTTTTGTGATGAGAACAATTAAGATCTAGCTCTTAGCAACTTTGAAGTTTATAATAGAGTATTGTTATCTATAATCACCATTATGCGCATTAGATATTCAGGACTTAGTCATCCACTAGATGCAAGTTCATATCCTTAAACAATATGTCTTTAATTCCCCCACCCCTAGTTTATGGTAATTATCATTCTATTCTCTGTTTTTATGAGTTAGACTGTTTTAGATTCCACATGTAAGTGATATCACACAATATCTTTCTCTGCCTGCCATCTCTTACTTAGCATGATGCCCTCGAAGACCATCCATGTTATAGGTGGCAGGATTTTCTTTTTTCGTATGACTGAATAATATTCCTGTGTGTGTGTGTGTGTGTGTGTGTGTCCCCCAATTTTTCTTTATTCATTCATTGAAAGACACTTAGGTTGTTTCCCTATCTTGGCTATTGTGAATAATGCTGCAATAAACATGGGAGTGCAAGCATCTTTTCAGTATCTTGTTTTCATTTCTTTTGACTATTTAAGCAAGAGTGGAATTGCCAAATCATATGCTAGTCCTATTTTTAATTTTTTGAAGAAGTTACATATTTTCCATAGGAGCTTAGCCAATTCCCATTCCCACCAACAGAACACAAGGGTTCCCTTTCCACTATATCCTCTCCATCACTTGTTACTTCTTATTTCCTTGATGATAGCCGTTTCTAACAAGAGTGAGGTGATATCTCGTTGTGGATTGATATGCATATCCTTGAGGACTAGTGATGTTGAACACCTTTTAATCAACTTTTTGGCCATTTTGATGTCTTTTTTGGAAAAATGTCTATTCAGTTCCTCCACCCATGTTTTACTAAGATTGTTTACTTTGTTATGAGCTATATGAATTCCTTATATATTTTAGATATTGACCCCTTAATCAATACATGGTCTGCAAATAATGTCTCCCATTCTCAAGGTTTTCTTTCTACTTTTTTGATTGTTTCTTTTGCTGTGTAGAAGCTTTTTAGTTTGATGTACTTCCACATGTTTTTACCTCTGTTGCTTTTGGTGTCATAGCTAAAAAATCATTGTCAAGACCAATGTCAAGGAGCTTCTTCCCCATGTTTTCTTCTAGAAATTTTATGGCATCAGATCTTACAATTAAGGCTTTAATCCATTTAAATTTATTTTTGTGTAGGTTAAATATTCACTTTGATTTTTATGTATGTGGTCATTCAGTTTTCCCCCCAAACCATTTGTTGGAGAGACTATCATTTCCCCATTAATTGTTCTTGACTCTCTTGTCAAATATATGCATGGATTTATTTCAAATCTCTCTATTCTGTTCCATTGGTGGATGTGTCTAAGTTTACACCAGTACCATATTGTTTTAATTACTATGGTTTTGTAGTATAACTTGAAATAAGGAATTGTGATGCCTTTGGCTTGATTCTTTTTCTCATGATTGCTTTGACATTTAAAGGTCCGTTGGGGTTCCAGACAAATTTTAGGATTTGTTTTTCTGGTTTTTTTTGTTTTTTTGTTTTGTTTTGTTTTGTTTTGTTTTGTTTTTGTGAAAAACAACAGTGGACTTTTGTTAGGGATTGCATTGAATCTATAGGTAGCTTTAGGTAGTATGAACATCTTAACAACATTAATTCTTCTGATCAATAAACACAGGATATCTTTCTACTTGTGTCTTCAAATTTTTTCAAGGGTCTTGTAGTTTTCAGTTTAGAAATCTTTTATTTCTTTGGTTAAAGTTACTCCAAAGTATTTTGTTTTTGATGTTACTATGAATGGGATAGAGTTTTATTTATTTTTTGAGACCTCATTGTTAGTGTATAGAAACAACTAATTTCTATGTTGATTTTATATCCTGCTGAAATTGTTCCTTAGTTACAACAGCTTAGGTTGAGTCTATAGGATATTCTATATGTAAAAGTATATCATTTTCAAATAATTTTTCTTCTTCCTGATTTGAATACATTTTATTTATTTATTTGTCTTTCCTAATAGCTTCAGCTGAGACTTCTAATACTATATTCAATAGAATAATAAGAGTGGACAAATTTGTCGTATTACTGATATTAGAAGAAAAGCTTTCAATTTTTTAAGCTATCAAGTGTAAATGTTGCATTTATTGTATATGACCTTCATTATGTAAAGTAGGTTCCTTCTGTGCCCAGTTTGTTGAGGGTTTTTATCATGAAAGGATGTATTTTGTCAATGTTATATTTTGTCAGATGCTTTTCTGCATCTATTGAGATAATCATGATTTTTGTCTTTCATTCCATTAATGTGATGTGTCACATTTTTTGGTTTGTGTATGTTAACCACCCTTGCATTCCTATGATAAATTCCACTTGATCATGGTGTATAAGCCTTTCAATATACTATTAAATGGTTTTGCTATTATTTTATTAAGAATTTTTGCCATAATATTTATCAAGGATTTTGGTCTATAGTGTTCTTTTCTTGTAGTGTCCTTACTTGGTTTTTGTACTAGTAATGCTGGCCCCATAAAATAAGTTTGAAAGTGTTCCATCCTTTTCAGTGTTTGAGAATTGTTGTTTATTCTTATTTAACTCTTTGGTATTCACCAGTGAAGCCCTCTGGTCCTGGGCTTTTCTGTGTTGGGAGTTGTTAAATTACTGATTCAAATTCAACCTTTATACTTGCTATAGGTCTTCCAGATTTTCTATTTCTTCATGATTCACATGTGGATGGTTCTATGTTTCTAGGAATATATCCATTTCTTCTAGAGTATCCAATTTGTTGACATATAATTGTTCATAGTAGTCTTTTATGATCCTTTGTATTTTTGTAGCATCAGTTGTAATGTCTGTGCTTTCATTTCTGACATTATTTGAGTATTCTTTTTTTTCCTTAGGAGTGTTAATCTGTATAAAGATTGGTCATTTTGTCTATTAAAACAACAACAACAACAGCTGAGTGTTGTTGATATTTTTCTTTCCACTTTTTCTTCTATCTCCTCTTCACTTATTCCTGTTCTGATATATGCTATTTCTTCATGCTAACTTTGGATGCGTGTGTTTGTTTGTTTGTTTTTTCTTTCCTTTGTCCAGTTCCTTGAGGTGTAAGTTAGGTTGTTTATTTGAGATCTTTCTATTCTCTTAATATATGTACTTATGGCTATAAACATCCCTCAGAACTACTTTTGCAGGACCCCATAGGCTTTGATGTATTGTGTTTCCATTTTCATTTGTTTTATTTTTTATTTCCCTTTTGAACTCTTCTTGACTACTGGTTGTTCAGGAGTGTTTTGTTTAATTTTCACATACTTGTAGATTTTCTAGCTTTCCTTTTGTTATTACTTTCTTTTTTTCATTGCATTTATTTTTTTCAGTGTTCCAGAATTCATTGTTTATGCACCATGCCCAGTGCTCCATGCAATATGTGCCCTCCATAATACCCATCAACAGGCCCACCCAACCTTCCCCCGCCAAAACCCTCAGTTTGTTTCTCAGAGTCCACAGTCTCTCATGGTTTGTCTCCCACTCCTGGCCTGAAAAGAGGCTTAGGATAAGTTTAAATCTTCTTAAATTTGCTGATTGGTTAGTGTCTTATTATGTGGTTTATCCTGAAGAACATTCCATTTGCACTTGAGAATAATGTGATTGTACTTCCGTTGGCTGAAATATTTCTAAGTGCTATTAGTTCCATTTGGTCTAATGTATGGTTCAAGTCCAATGTTTCCTTGTTGATTTTCTGTCTGGATGACCTATCCATTGATGAAAGTAGGGTGCAAAGTCTTCTATTACTACTATGTTGTTATCTATTTCTCCCTTCAAATATGTTAGTATTAGCTTAATATATGTAAGTTCTCTGATACAGGTCCATATATATTTAAAATTGTTATATCTTCTTGATGAATTGACCTCTTCATTATTTTCTAATGACTTTGTCTCTTGTCAGTGTTTTTGGCTTGGTGTTTATTTTGCCTGATATAAGTATAGGTACTTCCATTTCCTTCTGGTTTCCACTTGCAAGCATTGTCATTTTTTTTTTTATCCCTTCACTTTGAGCCTCTGTCCTTAAATTTACAGTTAGCCTCTTGTAGGCAGCATAGATTTGGTGTGTATGTGTATGTGTGTGTGTGTGTGTGTGTGTGTGTTTAATCCACCCAGCTACTTTGTGTCTTTTTTTTTTTTTTAATTTTTTATTTTTTATAAACATATATTTTTATCCCCAGGGGTACAGGTCTGTGAATCACCAGGTTTACACACTTCACAGCACTCACCAAATCACATACCCTCCCCAATGTCCATAATCCCACCCCCTTCTCCCAAACCCCCTCCCCCCGGCAACCCTCAGTTTGTTTTGTGAGATTAAGAGTCACTTATGGTTTGTCTCCCTCCCAATCCCATCTTGTTTCATTTATTCTTCTTCTACCCACTTAAGCCTCCATGTTGCATCACCACTTCCTCATATCAGGGAGATCATATGATAGTTGTCTTTCTCTGCTTGACTTATTTCGCTAAGCATGATACGCTCTAGTTCCATCCATGTTGTTGCAAATGGCAAGATTTCATTTCTTTTGATGGCTGCATAGTATTCCATTGTGTATATATACCACATCTTCTTGATCCATTCATCTGTTGATGGACATCTAGATTCTTTCCATAGTTTGGCTATTGTGGACATTGCTGCTATAAACATTCGGGTGCATGTGTCCCTTTGGATCACTACATTTGTATCTTTAGGGTAAATACCCAATAGTGCAATTGCTGGGTCATAGGGCAGTTCTATTTTCAACATTTTGAGGAACCTCCATGCTGTTTTCCAGAGTGGCTGCACCAGCTTGCATTCCCACCAACAGTGTAGGAGGGTTCCCCTTTCTCCGCATCCTTGCCAGCATCTGTCATTTCCTGACTTGTTGATTTTAGCCATTCTGACTGGTGTGAGGTGATATCTCATTGTGGTTTTGATTTGTATTTCCCTGATGCCGAGTGATATGGAGCACTTTTTCATGTGTCTGTTGGCCATCTGGATGTCTTCTTTGCAGAAATGTCTGTTCATGTCCTCTGCCCATTTCTTGATTGGATTATTCGTTCTTTGGGTGTTGAGTTTGCTAAGTTCTTTATAGATTCTGGACACTAGTCCTTTATCTGATATGTCGTTTGCAAATATCTTCTCCCATTCTATCAGTTGTCTTTTGATTTTGTTAACTGTTTCCTTTGCTGTGCAAAAGCTTTTGATCTTGATGAAATCCCAATAGTTCATTTTTTACCCTTACTTCCCTTGCCTTTGGCGTTGTTCCTAGGAAGATGTTGCTGCGGCTGAGGTCGAAGAGGTTGCTGCCTGTGTTCTCCTCAAGGATTTTGATGGATTCCTTTCGCACATTAAGGTCCTTCATCCATTTTGAGTCTATTTTTGTGTGTGGTGTAAGGAAATGGTCATTTCTTCTTTAGTTTCCTGGTTGACTCATTCATCCTTTAGCAGCATGCAGTTTAACCTACAGATATTTGTGGTCTTTCTATTTTTTTTTTTTTTTTTCCTCCTCTGGTTGACTTCAAGTTCCATAGCATTGTGGGTCAGAAATACACATGGTGGAGGAGGAGTCAAGATGGCGGAGAAGTAGCAAGCTGAGACTGCTTCAGCCAGCTGGAGATCAGCTAGATAGCTTATCTAAAGATTGCAAACACCTGAAAATCCATCGGCAGATCGAAGAGAAGAAGAACAGCAATTCTGGAAACAGAAAAACAACCACTTTCTGAAAGGTAGGACCGGCGGAGAAGTGAATCCAAAGCGACGGGAAGATAGACCCCGGGGGGAGGGGCCGGCTCCCGGCAAGCGGCGGAGCAACCGCGCACAAAATCAGGACTTTTAAAAGTCTGTTCCGCTGAGGGACATCGCTCCAGAGGCTAAACCGGGGCGAAGCCCACGCGGGGTCAGCGTGGCCTCAGGTCCCGCAGGGTCACAGAAGGATCGGGGGTGTCTGAGTGTCGCAGAGCTTGCGGGTATTGGAACAGGAAAGCCGGCTACAGAGACAGAGCCGACAGTAAGCTCACAGCTCCGTGTTACCTTGAACCGGTCTCAGGCTCGGTGAGCTCGGAGCGCGGCCGGAGGTCAGGCAGACGGGAGTAACTGGGCGCTGTTCTCTGAGGGTGCACTGAGGAGTGGGGCCCTGGGCTCTCGGCTCCTCCGGGCCGGAGACCAGGAGGCCGCCATTTGTATTCCCGTCCTCTGGAACTCTACGGAAAGCGCTCAGGGAACAAAAGCTCCTGAAAGCAAACCCGAGCGGATTACTCACCCCGGCCCCTGGTAAGGGCGGTGTAATTCCGCCTGGGGCAAAGACACTTGAGAATCACTACAACAGGCCCCTCCCTCAGAAGATCAACAAGAAATCCAGCCGAGACCAAGTTCACCTACCAAGGAGTGCGGTTTCAATACCAAGGAGAGCAGCAGAATTCCAGAGGAGGAGAAAGCCAAGCACGGAACTCATGGCTTTTTTCCTGTGATTTTTTTTAGTCTTGCAGTTAATTTAATTTTTTCTTTTTCATTTTTTTTTTTTTTCTCGCCTTCGGGTAAAATTTTTTTTAACTGTTACCTTTTTCTTTTTTAACGATTTTTTACTAGTTTATTTAATATATATATATATATTTTTTTACATTTTTCTTAGGTGTTTTCTTTTTTTAAAAATATTCTTTTCTTTTCTTTTTTTTTTTTTTTTTTTTTTTTTTCTTTCTTCCTTTTTGAACCTCTTTTTATCCCCTTTCTCCCCACTCACGATTTTGGATCTCTTCTAATTTGGTTAAAGCATATTTTCCTGGGGTTGTTGCCACCCTTTTAGTATTTTACTTGCCCCTTCATTTACTCTTATCTGGACAAAATGACAAGACGTAAAAATTCAACACAAAAAAAAGAACAAGAGGCAGTACCGAAGGCTAGGGACCTAATCAATACAGACATTGGTAATATGTCAGATCTAGAGTTCAGAATGACAATTCTCAAGGTTCTAGCCGGGCTCGAAAAAGGCATGGAAGATATTAGAGAAACCCTCTCGAGAGATATAAAAGCCCTTTCTGGAGAAATAAAAGAACTAAAATCTAACCAAGGTGAAATCAAAAAAGCTATTAATGAGGTGCAATCAAAAATGGAGGCTCTAACTACTTTGTGTCTTTTGATCAACAAATTCATTTCATTTAAATTTGGAGATGTTACGAACAATAAGGACTTAGTGATGCCATCTTAATAATTGTTTTCTGGGTGTTTTCTATTGCCATTTTTTCTTTTCCTCTTGGTTTCTCTACACCTTTGCAAATTATTTTCCATGGTGGTATGCTCTGTTTCCTCTTTCTTTATTTTTTTCTGCATCTACTCTGGACTTTTGCTTTGTGGTTACCATGAGGCTTACATAAAACATCTCACAGATTAAATGGTCCTTTTTTTTTTTAAGTTGAGACCCATATTCGTTATGACGCCTTCTTCAATTATTCAACCCATTCAGCTAGCTCTCGTTTCTAAATGTTTATTCTAATCACTATAATTACCAACTAATTTTCTAAATCTTCTCAAAGGAGGTTTTAACATGTTAGTCTTCAGTCATAGCACCATGCTTTCAACAGTGAATACATTCTGGGCATCGTATGCTTTTTTTGTCAAGATTACACAGAGTGAAAAAACAGTCACTGTCTTAAAGTCATTATGGATGAATGGGTTATTCACCCCTGGGACTCACTAGAATTCTCCAGTTATCTACAGAGTGAACTAGAAAAAATTCCGAGGCCCTTCACAGTCTATCTTGAATTTGTTTTGCTTATTTTATGTCCCATTGTTCTCTTCCCTTTGGCTCAGTAAATTGGGCTACTTGCCACTTCCCAAACACATCTGATATCTTTCTGTAACTCTTACATTTTCTCACTTTGATCTCTGTTTCTGAAGTGACCTCTTCACATCTCTACCAATGTCAATTCTTATATACCCTTAAGGACCCAGCTTTCAAATTCCACCCTTTTCAGGAAATGTTATGATTGTTCATGAAGTTTCAATCAAGACATTTTTCTTTAAAAACACTGCACATAACACCAAAGGCAATAACTAGTTCTTGATCAAATTCTGGTTGAACAAACCAGCTCTATGAGATGCTTTCTAATAAATTTGTAAATTTGAATATAAACTGGGTACAAAATGATATTAGGGAATTATTATTAATTTTTTCAGGAATTATAATGTTATCGTAGTATGTAAATAGTCATTATTTTTAAATATGAAAACTGAATTAATTACAGTGTAATCATATAATAGCTGTAGCTTAAAAATGGATAAAGCAAACATGGTAAGATGTGAAAATTTGATAATAGGAATATAGATTTTTTTTATTATCTACATTTCTGTGTATTTGAAAATGTTTCTAATCAAAAGTAAAAACAAGAATCCCAAATATCTTTGCCTATAAAAAAGAAAATTTGAAGGAAAAAAGAAACCTGAGTAAAAAGCATTTCCTTCAATATACCTACAAATATAATTACTTTTTAAAAAAAAATTGTGAGTTCTTTGGACACATAATTTTGTATGACACTGAGTTTGCTCAATGTCACTGGGACACCATTGTTTTTAGGCTCTGTCTGCTGACAGATCAGGGAAACATATGTATGTATACTAAGCCCTCCATATATATTTATTTATAAATATTTTGATATGTTATGTATCCATCTGTATCTATAATAATTTAAACATTATTTGACATTGCTATCTACAACTGTAATCCATTATCACACTGATTGTTCCAGATTTCTCTCTTTATTTATCTGTTCATCTATAATGTCCAACTTCAATAGTGAAAAAACTGGATCCGAGTTTCAATAGTGAGAAAAATGGATCAATCTGGATCCACTTCCTTAATTGTTCAATTACAGCATACTATTCAGTAATGCTAATCTGTACCCTCATGGGGTAAGAACTTTATTAACTAGTAGACATTGCTGTATATAGTCCTTTTAGTTGACATTTGAAGATATTGCTATATGTAGCCCTTTTGGTTGATAGTCCATTCATTTCCGAAGTTACTTAGGACAGACCCCTTCCCCACCACCTCATTCAGTACAGTTATTTCATACAATTGTAATATAGTTAGATTCTTTTATCACAGTCTCCATTATATCCTGGGATCCTCTAATCCTCTAAGTGATCTTTTTATTTGCATACATTATAGGGCTATTCACTTTATCCATTTTATCTTGTGACAGTTGTGATAGTTTTTGTATTTCAAGGAATTAGTCTACTTCAAATAAGTTATCAAATTTATAAGCTTGGGGTGGTTCATAGTATTCTTTTATTATCATTTTAATGCCTATGGAATCAGTAATGATTATGTCTCTTTTTTCCTAGTATTGGAAATCTGCATCTTCTCTTTTTCCTCTGTTTAGCCTGGTGAGAGTTTTATAAATTGAATTAATCTTTTCAAAGGAGCAAACCTTGGTTTCATTGATTTTCTCTATTATTTTCTTGATTTCAATTTAATTGATTTCTTCTCTAATTTTTATGTTATTTTCTGTTTGACTTAAATTTAAATTGCCCTTCTTTATCTAGTTTCCCACAAACACAGATTATTGATTTCAGATCGTCCTTCTTTGCTACTAGGTGCATTTAATGGCACAAACTTCCCTCTGTTACTTTCACTGCATCCCACAAATTTTGATGTTATATTTTATTTTCATTTAGTTCAAAGTATTTTTAAATTTCTCGTGAGACCTCTTTGATACACACACACACACAAGTCTATGATCTGTCTATCATCTATGCATATTAGCTGATATTTGAGAATTTTCTAGCTGTCTTTCTCTTATTGATTATTTCTGGTTTAATTCCATTGTGAACTTAGAATATTTTTTTTGTATGATGTCTAGTTATTTAAAGTTGTTAAGATATGGATTACAGCCCAGAATATGGTCTATTTTGGTGAATGTTCTATGTGAATTTTAGAAGAATGTTAATTCTGCTGCTGTTGGATGAAGTTGGATAAATGTCAATTACGTTAAGTTGATTTATAATGCTATTTAGATAACTATATCCTTACTGATATTCAGCCTACTTAATCAACCAATCTCTGACAAAATAATATTAATTTCTCCAACTAGAACAGTGAATCTATTTCCACCTTAATTTCTGTCAGATTTTGCCACATATATTTTTATGTTTATGTTAGATGCATTTATGTTTAGGATTATCATGGCTTCTTAAAGAAATAGCCTCTATCATTATATGATTCCCCTATTTGTCCCTGATAATCCTCTTTGTATTGAAGTCTGAATTTTCTGAAATTACTAGAGATACTCTAGTTTTCTTTTGATGAATGTTAGCATGGCATATTTATATTTTCACTTTTAACCTATTAGAGTTTTTATATTTAAAGTGAATTTTTTATAGACAACATATGACTGTATCTTGTATTTCTTCCACTATGGAAATCTCTGTCTTTAATGGGTGTATTTAGACCATTCACATGTAAAGTGACTATTGGTATAGTTGAATTAATACCTACCATTTTTACAATTGTTTGCTATTTTTATATGATTCTATTTTATATCTTCTCTCAGCATATCAATTAATTACTTTTTAAACACAACTAGGAGTTGCCTTAAAATGTACAATGTACATTTTTAATATAAATTTAATAAATTAATATAAACTAGCCTTTAAATAACACTATGCCTCTCATGTATAGTGTAGGTTCCTTATAACAAATTTTCCCCACTCATTTCTTGTGATGTTGCTTCACTTATTTCATTTATTCATGTGCTATAATTACCAAATACATTGTTTTTGTTGTTACATTGAGCAACCAGTTTGTGTGTGGGGTTGGGGGTAAAATACAAATAACACAAAATTTATCATCTTAACCATTTTTAAGTTTGAATGTACTCATATTGTTGTGAAAATATCACCACCACAATACTTTTTATCTTGTAACACTGAAACTCTATATCCATTAAACAATAATTTTCCTCTCTCCTCACAAACTTCCGACAACTACCATTGTATGGCCTTTATGATTTCAACTACTCTAACTCCTCGTATAGGTGGAATCATACTGTATTTGTCTTTTTGTTACTGACTCATTTCACTTAGCATAATGTCCTTAAGATTTATCCATACTGTAGCATACTGCAGTATTTTCTTCCTTTGTAAGCCTGAATAATAATATTTCATTATACATATATACTCATTTTGCATATCCATTTTTCTGTTAATAGACACTTGGGTTGCTTTCATGTTTTAGCTATTGTGAATAATGCTGCTATGAATACAAGTGCACAAGTATCCTTTGGAGACCCTGTTTTGAGTTCTTTGTGGTATTTTCACAGAAGTGCAATTTCTGGATCACATGATAATTCTACTTCTAATTTTTGGAGGAATTATCATATTGTTTCCTACAGCAGCTGTACCATTTCACATTCCCATCAGTAGTGCCCAAGAATTTCAATTTCTCAACATTCTTACTAACACTTGTTTTCTGCTTTTGTGATAGTAGCTATCTTAATAGGTATGAGGTGATATCTCAGTATAGTTTTGATTTGAATTTCTCTAATGACTAGCCATGCTGAGCATCTCTACATGTGTTTACTGAAAATTTGCATATCTTCTTTAGAGAAATGTCTATTCCACTCCTTTAGCATATATGAATCAGGCTGTTTTTGTTGTGTTTTAGGAGCTCTCTATATATTCTGCACGTTAAATATCAGATCAAGAATTTACCAGTATCATCTCCCATTCTGTGGGTTGTCTTTTTACTTTGTTGATAGTGTCTTTTGGTGCACAAAATTTAAAAATTTTTGATGAAGTACAATTTGACTCCTTTTTTTCTTTTGTTATTTGTGCCTTTGGTGTCACAGCCAAGAAATCTTGACTAAATTCTGTCATAACATTATATCCTTGTTCCTTTGTAAGAGTTTTATTGTCTTAGGTCTAAAATTTAGGCCCTTGCTCCAGTTTGATTTAATTTTTATATATGGTGTTAGGTAGGCACACAACATTCTTTTTGCATGCAGATAATTTTTCTCAGGACAAATTGTTGAAAAGACTGTACTTTTCACATTGAATGGCCTTCATACTCTTGTCAAAAACCATTTGATCATATTTACAAGGGTTTATTTCTGTGTTCTTTATTCTTTCCCATTGGTCTACATGTTCATCTTTGTACTAATATCATCTGATCAGAGCAGAAACCAATGAAATAGAAACCAAAAAAACAATAGAACAAATCAACGAAACTAGGAGCTGGTTCTTTGAAAGAATTAATAAGATTGACAACCCCTGGCCAGACTTATCAAAAAGAAAAGAGAAAGGACCCAAATAAATAATATCATGAATGAAAGAGGAGAGATCACAACCAACACCAAAGAAATACAAACAATTATAAGAACATACTATGAGCAACTCTATGCCAACAAATTCGACAATCTGGAAGAAATGGATACATTTCTAGAGACATATAAATTACCACAACTGAACCAGGAAGAAATATAAAACCTGAACAGGCCCATAACCAGTAAGGAGATTAAAACAGCCATCAAAAATCTCCAAACAATCAAAAGTCCAGGGCCAGACAGCTTCGCAGGGGAATTCTACCAAATATTTAAAGAAGAATTAATTCCTATTCTCCTGAAACTGTTCCAAAATATAGAAGTGGAAGGAAAACTTCCAAACTCATTTTATGAGGCCAGCATCACCTTGATCCCAAAACCAGACAAGGATCCCATCAAAAAAGAGAATTACAGAACAATATCCTTGATGAACACAGATGCGAAAATTCTCACCAAAATACTGGCCAATAGGATCCAACAGTACATTCAAAGGATTATTCACCACGACCAAGTGGGATTTATTCCAGGGCTGCAAGGCTGGTTCAACATCTGCAAATCAATCAATGTGATACAATACATTAATAAAAGAAAGAACAAGAACCATATGATACTCTCAATAGATGCTGAAAAAGCATTTGACAAAGTACAGCATCCCTTCCTGATTAAAACTCTTCAAAGTATAGGGATAGAGGGCACATACCTCAATATTATCAAAGCTATCTATAAAAAACCCACTGCAAATATCATTCTCAATGGAGAAAAACTGAAAGCTTTTCCACTAAGGTCAGGAACATGGCAGGGAGGTCCATTATCACCACTGCTATTCAACATAGTACTAGAAGTCCTAGCCTCAGCAATCAGACAACAAAAAGAAATTAAAGGCATCCAAATCAGCAAAGAAGATGTTTTTATTACTGTACCTGTGTAGTAAATTTTGAAATCCAGAGGTGGATATGCTCTATATTTGTTCTTTTTCAATATTACTTTGGTTATTCAGGTTCTTTGAGATTCCACTTGAATTTTAGATTGTTTTTTTTTTAATTTCTATAAAACATGTCATTGAGATTTATTAGGAATTAAATTGAATCTGTACATTGCTTGGATAGTATTAACAGTATTGACAGTATTGATAGTATTAACAATATTAATTCTTCCCATCCATAAACATAGACTATCTTTCTACTTATTTGTTTCTTCAATTTCTTTCATCAGTGTCTTATCATTTTCATTATATGAGTCTTTTATCTCCTTGGTTATTTCAATTCCTAAGCACATATTCTTTTTTGGCATTATTATAAATGGAATTGTTATTTCCTTTCAGATTGTTTATTGTTTGTGTATAGAAATGCAACTTATTTTTTCATGTTGACCTTGTTGCTCTTTTGCTGAATTCATTTATTAGTTCTTACAGGATTTTTTGATGTAAACTCTTTAGAATTTTCTCCATATAAGACCATATCACTTGCAAACAGAGGTAATTTTACTTCATCTTTTCATTCTGGATGAGTTTTATTTCTTTTTCTTGCCTAATTGCTCTGGCTAGAAGTTCTGGTATGATGTTGAGTAGAAGTGTTGAAAATGGAGGCCTTCATCTTGTTCTTAATCTTAAAGGAAAAGTTATCAGTGCTTCACTATTAAGTATGTTTGCTGTGTATTTTTTAATATATGGTTTTTATTATGTTGAAGTGGTGTTCTTCTCTTCCTGGTTTGTCCAGTGTTATTAACATGAAAAGGTGTCAAATTTTTTCAAATGTTTTTTGTGATCAACTAAGATGACCATGGGTTTTCCCTCCTCATTCTGATGTAGTATATTATAATGATCAGTTTTCACATGTCAAACCATTCTTGCATTATAAGAAAAATTCCACCTGGTCACGGTGTAGGAGCCTTTTTATATGTTTCTGAATTCTTTTTGCTAGTAATTTTTGAGGATTTTTATGTCCATACAGGATAATTATAGTTTCTTTTCTTGTAGTGCTTTTTTGGCTTTGGTATCAGGATAAGGCTATCCTCCTAAACTGAGTTAAAAGGATTCCTTTCTTAACATTTTGTAAAAGTTTAAGAAAGATTAGTGTTAATTCTTTTTTAAATGTTTGGTAGAATTCACCAGTGAAGCCATCTAGTCCAGGGTTTTCCTCTGTTGGGCAATTTTTTGATTAGTGATTTGATTTCTTACCAATTATAAGTTATGGTATTATAATTTATTATAAGAAATATATATTTGGTCTTTGTCCCCATAACCAGGATAAAGCTCCTAAAACTCTTGGAATTTCCTTAGTGATGAAAGCTATAAAACTATCTTGTTATGTTAATGAGGTGGCTTTTGGAAAACCTCTATGTATCCATAGGATGGTGCTGATTGCCAGGGGAACTAACCATGTGAGTAGAATTGGAACTTTCAGTCCCACTCCCATTCCCAATTCCTGTGGAAGAGAGGGGGTGAAGATTGTGTTCAATCACCAATGGCCAATGACTGACTCAACCATGCCTATGTAGTGATGCTCCCATTAGAAAAAAAAAAAAAAAAGACAGGGTTCTGAGAACTTCCAGATTGGTGAAAACATGGAGATTCAGGGAGACTGGTATGCTCAGAGAATGGACATTCCACAATCCTTCCCACGCACCCTGCTCTGTACATTTCTTCCATCTGGTTGTTCATCTGTATCCTTTATCAATCATATCCTTTTACAATAAACTGGTAAATAATAAGTAAACTGTTTTCCTGAGTTCTGTTGGGCCACTCAAGCAAATTAATCAAACCCAGGGAGAAAGTTGTTGAAACCACTGATGTATAGCCAGAAGATCAGAAGAATATGTGACAACCTAGATTTGCAAAGGGCTTCTGAAGTGTGGGTAGTTGAGCAGTCTTGTGGGATTGATCCCTTAACTTGTGGGATCTGATGCTATCTTGAGGTAAACTGTTAGAACTGAGCTAACTCTGTGGTGGTATAGAAAACACACATATACACACACTGGAGTGGTCTATTCAGATTTTCCATTTTCGTGTGTGATTTTGTTTTGGTAATTTTTTGTTTGTTTGTTTCTACAGTTTTATCCATTTCATCTAGGCTATCCAATTGCTTGGCTTATAGCTGTTCATAGTACTCCCTTATTTTATTTCTCCAGAATTAGTAGTCATGTCTACACTTGATTTCTTATTTTAATAATTTAAGTCTTCTCTTCTTTTTCTTAGTCCAACTAACTAAACCTTTGTCAACTTTGCTAATCTTCAAAAAACCAACTTTTGGTTCCAGTCATCTTTTAGATCAATTAAGAAAAACAAAAGATTCTCTTTTGCCTTAATTTACTCATTCTTCATTCTATCCACCCTGTTTAAATTCATGTCTCTGAAATATATCATTTCTTTTCTGCCTTAAAAAAATGTATTTTATCATTTCTTATAGGGAGGATTTTCGGGTGATGACTTTCCCTTTTTTTTGTTTGTTTGTTTGTTTGTTTGAGAAAGTAGTTATCCTTCAATTTCAGAGGAGTATTTTATTAGATACATAAGTCTAGATTGATGGTTTATTCTTTCAACATTTAAAAAAATTCACTATACTCTATATTTGCTTCTGTGGTTTATTGAGAAGTTCATAGTAATTCTTATCCTTTTCCATTTAATAGGTATACTTTTTTGATTCTGGAAACTTTCAAGATTTTCTCTTTGTATTTGTCTTTCGGCAATGTGGGTACGTTATGTTCAGGGGTGTGTGTGTGTGTGTGTGTGTTATTAATCCTGCTTGGTGTTCTCTGAGCTTCCTGGCTCTGTGGCTTTGTGTCTGTTATTAATTTTGGAAAGTTCTCTATCATTACATTATGTGTGTGTGTGTGTGTTTGTGTGTGTTTTTTTTTCCCCCGCTCCATTCTTTCATATGGTATACCTTTTGATGTTGTCCCAGCATTCTTACATGTTCTTTTCCATTTGTTTTTTGTATATCTATTTCTTCTCTTTGTCTTTTAGTAGGAAGTTTCTGTTGACATATATTCAAGGCCACTGATTTTTTTCTTAAATATATCGAGTCTACTGATCAAATCTGCTAATCAGCCACTGTTCATTTCTACCACTTTGTTAGAAAGGAGGCTCTGGTTGTATTTTACAAATAATTACTTCCAGTCCTTTTGTTAGAGTTCGGGGATATTTCTTAATATTTAGCATGAGAATCTAATAAGATTTCTGGAAATAAAGCCCACAAATATGTGGGGTTCCTTTAAGATTATGGCCCCCAGTATTTCTTATCAATGGTGGTCTACATTCAGCCTCCAGCAACTCAACATACTATTTAAATATTCCCACTCATTAGCTGATCTAGTGGTTTCTGCAGGTAAGCAGATATTTTTGTGTTTCTCTGGATATTTCTATCTAGATTTGGGGGTGGCAATTTATCTGATTAGTCCAGGTAAAGTCACTTGTTCTTAATTTATCCAGCTTTTTCTTTTAAAAATGGGAATAATGATTTCTAAGATCCTTAAATATTGAAATATTGAAGCTGGAAGTTTTATTATGTTTTTTATTTAAACTTTTCCTTTTTCCAAGATCAAGTAAAATGCTATTTCTTTTATCCTTAGGTTCGATGGATTTGCTAATTTTGATTTCTACCAAAACAAAAAGGAGTTCTGTTTTTCCATCCCATCTTTGCTAGCAGTGGCTCAATAAGGTTGAAGTCCCCTGCTAGAAAAACCACTAAATTAAAAAGGCCCTTTTGTCCACCTTTTCATATACAGAGCAAAATAGAGAAAATAATGTCTACTTTCATTACCCAAATGTTTCTGCACCTTAAAAATTTCAGTTGAATAAACTGAATAATTGGCCCTTTTCCTTCATATTGGGAAAGGTTAATAGTAATAATACATAATTTCCTGTCATCCAGTGACCATTGTTTATATCTCCCATCTAGTACCTATGCTTAAAACCAGTACTATATTATTTCAATTGTGCAAAGCAATGTATAAAAATGACTTTAAGGAAATTCACAAAATGAAATATCTATTGCTTGCCTCTATCTCTGTCTCTACTTCTAACTCTGTGTATATATATATATTTTTTTTTCTTATTGTGGCTATTAACCCATTAGATGATAACCTATGAGAGCAGGTATTATATTTTCTTACAGTGTTCCCAGGTTCTAGAAGGTACACAGTTACTTAATGGACTGGTAAATTAACAGACGAATGAGTTAATGAATGGATCAGTGGTGATATTTCTAGGTGGCTATGGGTGATATAATTTACTTTCACTTATATAGTTTCCATCCAAAGTTTTCATAATGCATATATTGTTATGAGAAATGTACTTTAAGTCAAACTAATCAATAGGGAAAAAGAACTACAGCTGGACAAAACAATTATAATAAAATATATTATTAAATATTTCAAATATATTGAAAGGTACACAAAAAATATTACAAATGCATATGTACCTACCATGCAGATTTGTTATATGGTAACATTGTTTGCCATTTTAATGTTGACATTTTTGTAAGGAATAAAACATTAGATAGAGCTATAGCCCCACTCATATATTCTAGCCAGAGCCTTGTATTTAATCCTGAGAAAAATGCTATTCCAAAGGTTGTTATATATTTTTCTTATCCACGGATTGTATAATGTTTTCTGGTTTTAAATGCTATGTAAATGTTATAACATGCATAATTTTTGCAAACAGTTTTTTTAACCTTAGAATTTTTACATTTATCCATGTTTGTGAACATATATTCAGTTTTCTTAAAATATTAATTTCCTTTGATTAAAAATATTACATTATAATCCTGGTTTTGGGCATCTAGGTTTTTTTTAATTGCTCCCTTTATAAATAATACTGAAATAAACATACTTGTTTATATCTCCTTGTGCACATTCATAAGAATCTCTACTCAGAGTAGAATTATTGAATTATAGGATATATGTGGCTTCACTTTTACTAGATATCACCCAATTCTTCTCAAAATAGTTAAATAATTTATGCTTTATTGGTAGTAATTAAGAATTGTTTAACTCCTAAACTTTCACCAATGGTAGTTAAATAAAATAAAAAGGCAGGAAAAAAATGATACTTCACTGTTGGAGAGTAAAATAAGATGAAAATGCAGGACAAATGATAGAAGTCGACTTAAAAGGAAGAAAACATACCTGTCCCTAAAAATAGAATCAATTATAAAAGAGAAGAAAACAAGAAAGTCAATTTAACACCTTTACTGTTAATATGACATAATGGAAAGCAATTATCTGGTTCTGTATGTAATTTTAATAATAGCAGCAGATCAAAATAGAGTGAACATACCATAGCCCATCTCTGCCACTGATTAAAACTAAACATTGTGGGTAGAATACAAAAAGCAACTACCTACGGATTCTGAAAAGTAAACAATCACCAGTAAATTGGAAGTGAAAGATAAAGAACCATGACACTGCTGTATTGGGTGAGTTTCTAGGTTTTGATTTTATGCTGTTGTCTGTTTTCCTCCTCTTGTATTTCCCAGCTTCCTACAAGGGTGAAGGACCAACAAAGCAGGTAGAGACACCTAACACACTAAGAAATCTCCATTGTTTGCAGATAAATAAGAAAAGGGGTCTAAATGAGTCGAAGAAGATGGGGGAACCCCCATTTAAAAAAATTCTTTCTTTTTTTCTCTCCTGACTCTGCTCCAAGGGTTGTCCCCACTGTGGAACTGCATGGTAGTGGTAATTCCAAGAGAAAACCTCTAGTAAGAAGAACTAGAAAAAGGGAGTCAGAGAGTGTGAGGAAAACCAAGAAAAAAGAAGTGGAGAAGCAGATACCCTGGTTCTGTGTATAAGCTTGATCCAAGTTCTAAGCTCTTCCTTGAGCACCACCTTTGTAGGACAAGCCCAAAATAGCACAGCAGGGGCACCTGCATGGCTGAACCTGTTGAGTGTGGACTCATAGATTCCCCTGGGGTCGTGATCTTGAGGTTCCAGTCCAGCAACTTTAAGCCCTGCATTGGGCTCTGTGCTCAGTGCAGATTCTGTTTCAGATTCTTTCTCCTCCCCCCACTCACTCTCTCTCTCTCAAATAAATAAATAAAATCTAAAAAACAAAAACAAAAACAAACAAACAAACAACAACAACAACAAAACCAGCATAGCAAAGTTATGAGTTGTAGGCTACTATATGATACAGACTTATCTCTGAGGGAGGCATATATGATGAAGACCCAAAGTAACACAGCAAAGATTCTGAACACCAAACTAATATTTGGAGCCATCATTTACAGAAAGTGAAACAGAATTTGCAGTCCGATCCTAATAAGGTTTGTTGTTGCTGAACAAGCAAACAAACCAGCAATATTGTCCAGAGGATTGTAGCAAGACACAGAGTCTCGAAATATGATATTCAAAATGTCTAAGATACAGTCAGAATTAATTGACAAAGGACTAGGAAAAATTGATCGATTCTCAAGAGAAAAGACAGTCAAGAGATACTGATGTGAAATAACCCTGATGTTGGAATTATCAAAGATGTCAAATCATCTATTACAACTATGCTCCATGAACAGGTAGACACTCTTGAAATAAACGGAAGGGAGCATAGTTGTAGTAACAGAAGGTCCAGACATAGAAACTGAAGCTACATTAGAGAACCAAAAAACGAAATTTTGTAAACAGAAAATATAATGCCTGTAATAAAAATACATTGGATGGGCTCATTAGCAAGATGGACATGTCTACATATAGTAATAAACTTAAAGGTCATTGAACTGAAATCATTCAACTTGAAGAACAGAACTATAAGAGACTGCAAAGATAGTTTACCTACATTAAGAAGAAAACACACTTTAGGATCATCGCTAAGAATATTCTCTGCATGGCTCTGTGCATCGACTAGAATATCAAATCATTTTCTGATAATATAATAAATCAGATATATAGATCTCATTTGGTCATAGAAACAGGCAAGACTTGAGATTGCCCCAGGGTGTATACACAACCAGGAGAAAGGTACTAAGTAAAAATGGGAGGAGATCAAAGATTGAAAGAAATTTTTGGATTTTACAAAATATTTCATGTATAGTTTATCCTGCTATCTAAAGTCAGATCAACATAGCTAAAAGTAAAATAAAATAAAAAATCACAAAGTTGTAGATTGACACAGTTTCAACATTATTTCACTCGTTTAATAGCCAGGAGTCATTACTTCACTGAAGAATTCCTGGGCTGAAAAAAATTATGGACTTCCTCTTTCAAAGCATTGGTGACTTGACTTAATATGGAAGCAATCTTGGCAGACTGTTCTTGGATTGAGCTCCTCGTGCTTTTCTCTGCCCTTACCCAAAGGAATTTGGTCCACATAGAGGGAATAAAAGGCATTGAATCAAAGCCAAACATGTAAATGTACATCTGAAATTTTTAGATATTGCTGCTTTGATGGAGCTGAAATGATATCTCATGGTATTGAATAGGCATTGTCTTGATTAATAGTGAGTGCAGTAAGTCCTCAATTTGCACAATACTGCAAGGCTATAAAAATAATTATGTAAGCCAAAATCGTGCAAAGTGATATAATCAATAGGAAAAATTGCAATTGGTCCAGTTTTTGACAACTTTTGTCAGAATGCTAAAAACTCTCCTTATTGGTTACAAATATATAGGTAAATGAAAAGATAACAGTGCTAATATTTACGAAGTACACTGTTGATTTAAAACATTAGCAATATGAAGAGTTTTATCTCTTTGCAAAAAAAAAAAAAATTCAAAAGCAGGTAATAAGCAAAGAAAAACAAACAAAAGAGCAGTTTCTTACATATACACAACGCACTGGTGGTTGCCAGTTGCCAGAGGGGAGATGGGGGGGGCGATGATTGGGAAATAGTTGAAGGAGATAGATAAAGAGCACATTAGTATGAACACTGAGTAGAGTCCAGAACTGTTGAAGCACACTGTATTGTACCCCCGGAAACTAATATAACACTCTCTGTTAATTATACCAGAATTACAAAAATAAATTAAATTTTTTTAAAAGAGTCGTTTAAATACTGCTTGCCTTCTTGTTGCTCTAACACATGATGCAGAGAAAGAATTTTCCCTGTACTTTAACAGATTTTCACACTCCCTTTCCAAGTTCAACATTCTAGTTCAACACTTAAAAGTTAGACTTTCAGCATTTTACCCTTTACACTTCCATTACATAAAGATATAAATATTCTTGAGTGTCCCCGTTATTGTAAAGTATTTTGGCAGGCATCCCTTCCACCTGTTCGTTACACTCTCCCCTCATTTGCTCCGGTAAATTTACCCTCACCGTGTTCCTCAGAAGCCTCTCAAAGGGCAAAGGGCGGCTGTATCAGAATTGTTCCCTGGGTCACTTGGTTCCTCTACAACCTCATTTACATTTGGCTCAAATTTCCGCTTCCAGTGTTAATACTTTTCATTTCTCTGCTGCATTTTCTTCTTTGTTGGCCAGGTTCCTCTTTCAAGTATTAGTTTTTTTTATACAATGTTACATGGTGCTATTTCTAGGAGACAAAGAAACAATGCAATTGTGTGCACTGCTGTTTCTGTGTAAATAACCAATGAGCAATGACCAAGGACTCACAGATTGACAGAAGAGACAGAGCTGGTCACTGATCACGATAAGCTTGTTATTTGCATAGCAGTTTGTGAATTGAGAAGCTAGCAGCAAAGTTGTATTTTTTTTTAATTTTTAATTTTTTATAAACATATAATATATTTTTATCCCCAGGGGTACAGGTCTGTGAATTGCCGGGTTTACACATTTCACAGCACTCACCATAGCACATACCCTCCCCAATGTCCATAACCCCACTACCTTCTCCCAACCCCCCTCCCCCCAGCAACCCTCAGTTTGTTTTGTGAGATTAAGAGTCACTTATGGTTTGTCTCCCTCCCAATCCCATCTTGTTTCATTTATTCTTCTCCTACCCCCTTAACCCCCCATGTTGCATCTCCACTTCCTCATATCAGGGAGATCATATGATAGTTGTCTTTTATGCAATCATTCACTGTTAATATGCCATCACACCTGAAATTTTAACTCTATTGTTGCGGAACATGTGTTGTCTAAGTATTAGAACTAGTTTGTGCATATCAAAACTGGACAAAGCAAGGACTGCGTAATATATGGGGCATTTCTTAATAAATATCCTGATCTTTCAGCTCTCCTGATCTAAAATCTGCTAGTGCAAATCTTTTGACTTTTTTTTTTTACCATTTGGTAGCTTATATTTTTTTGTTCATTTTAAGTGAGCTCTTTATGTATTCAAAAAATTTACATTTTTTTAGTAATATGCAAAATAAGTCCCTTTTAAAAAATTGTAACTTGTTTTTTAGGACTGCTTATACTGTTTTTAAGAGGTTGTATTTTGGGGAGGGCTCCTGGGGGGCTCAGTCTTTAAAACATCTGAATTCATCTGTGGTCATGATCTCAGGGTCCTGTGGTCATCCAGCTCCCTGCTCTGTGGGGAGACTGCTTGTCCTTCTTTCTCTGCCTCTATCTCCACTCATGCTCTGTCTCACTCTCAAATAAATAAAATCTACTAAGAAATAAAGAGGTTATAAAAAAAATAAAGAGGTTGTATTTTTCATTTTCATGTGGTTAAGTATGTCTATCTTTCCCTTTATTATGTGTTATTTCAGTCTTTTTCAGAAATGTTTTCTTATTGTGGTACTATAAATATACAACTCATTTTCTAAAGAAAATATTATATTTTTCTCTTTACATTTATGTCTCTAATGAATATGGAATTGTTTGTATGTTGGGATGAGGTAGGGATATATATATATATATATTTTTTTTTTTTAACGTGGTTAGGTAATTGGCACAGGAAAAGTATTAAATAGTTCTCTCTCTCCCCATTAATCTGCGTTGTAACCTTTTTTTCCCCTAAAGATTTATTTATTTTATGGAGAGAGAGAGTGAGATAGCATGTGAGTGAGCACAGAAGAGCAAGAGGGAGAGAGAAAATGCAGCAGACTCCTTTGTGTTCTGAGCCTGATGTGGGGCTTGACATGGGGCAGAATTCCAACTTCTTTTCTTCTTCAAAATCACCTTGGAAATTCCTAATTCTTATTCATCCATATGAATTTGAGATACAATCATACCAGGATTATAATTGAGACTTTTAAAAATTTCATTGAGTTTTTATGTTTAAAATAGGGTTTATAGCGACTTTAGCAATGCTAATTAACTTTAATAAAGTTTTATAATTTTTGTTACGCAGATTTTGCCCAACTTTCATTTGATAACTTCCTGGACAGTTTATAGTTTTAGTGCTACCACAAATGATTGCCACAGTTTTCATATTATAATTTCTAACTGGTTGTTATCAATGTATGGTTGATTATAAGTATTTGAAATTAATGTAACAGTCTTACTGGATTATCTTAATAATTCAGATATTTTAGGGGCTCCTGGGTGGCTCAGTGGGTTAAAGCCTCTGCTTTCGGCTCAGGTCATGATCCCAGGGTCCTGGGTTCGAGCCCTGCATTGGGTGCTCTGCTCAGCAGGGAGCCTGCTTCCTCTCCTCTCTCTCTGCCTGCCTCTCTGCCTACTTGTGATCTCTGTCTGTCAAATAAATAAATAAAATCTTTTAAAAAAATAATTAAAATATTTTATAAATTATCCTGGATATTTTATTTAAATTAGAATACTATCTATTAAAATAATAATTCAATTTCTTTCCTTCTTTATACTACCAGCTTTTCTTGTTGTATTGCATTGTATATGATTTTCAGCATAATATTAGATGGGGTGAATAAGTGAATGTAGTAAATAACCCTGAGTTTTCCTGACTTTAGCAGGAATGCTTCTGATTTTTAAAAGTTGAATGTGGTGTTTGTGAGAAGTATTTTATTAGAATAAGAATATTTCCTTTTTTGCTTAATTTTTAAAACCTCTTATTATAAATAGTATTGTATTTCATCAACTAATTTTTCTCTTTGATATAATCATATGATTTTTTCCCTTTAATCTTTAATGTGATACATTAAAAAGGTATTCTGGAAGCATATAATGGCAATGGCAATACATGAGAGTCATAAACTTCTTTAAGTAGTTACACTTAACCTCCATTAGCTGACATCATTAGACAACCTTTTCTATATAATGAAACTACCACTGGAAGCCTTGCTCTAGGGTAATAATTGTCCAGAGAACTGTCAACTCTGGTTGACCCTGAAATGAGCTCCTTACTACAGTTCAAAGGAAAAGCTGGCTTGCTTGCTTGCTTGCTTTTTTTTTTTCCTTTGATTTTCCTGGATGTTTTGCCTCTCTCTACCTTCACACATAGGTTGAAGTGAGGAGTAATTCTCTTGAGTCATGGGATCAAACAAAGCAATTTAGAACAAATTGCATTAACTTCATGCTTTTACATTAAGCTTTGAATTTATGGACTGCTACTGAATATGGCTGAAGTCTCAGGAACCTTCATGCATTTATAGGCAAGCACAGGTTTTCAGCTAACCTAACTGGTTGGGCTCCAGTTTTAGATGCCATCTTCACTCCATGCTTGCTTCTCTAGGTCACCTTCTCTACCAGTCTCAGGGCAGGTTTATGTAGTGCACTCTGGAATACTAACGGCTAAAACTAGGGGTGACTGGGCAAACATGATAATGTCATATGAAAGCTTACCTGCTCTGCAAGTCCCCTCTGCTGGAAGGGACAGAAAACAGGGATTGATTCTCTCCCTCGGTAGGGAGTCTGCACACTCTTGCCAGATACAACTATGCCTTTACAACAAAAATAGACTCAACAAAGAGGACAGGATCATGAGCAGCCCGGAGCACAGCTTTCTTGGCAGCCTTCATTGAAATCCAGATGACTTTTATTTGGTTTTCATTGTGCCTACAAACAGGACAGGCAGGATTCACCGCCTGCCAAAGAGCCCTACTTCCCCTTTGAAGCAACCTTAGAGAGGCACAATTGCTGGTACCTTTCAAACCAGCCCCTGGAAGGAAAGGAAGAGGCAGTGCTTAATCTCCCTCAGCCCTACACCAGTCCCCCAAACTATCACCCCCCCCCAACACCAACACACAGGCCAAACACTCCTTTGAAGGTAATCTGTGTCTCAGGTCTAATGTAAGAGAACTGAACCTGTTTCAAAGGTGCTACCTAAAACTCTCTAGCCCCCGATCCATATTTTCCTTGTCATCTGGGTTATGTGCAGGGAAAATGCATAGTCATGTGTATTTTTTATCTCTTTTTTAATATTTGTTTATTTTCTGTTGATTATGTTTTTTAAATATTTTATTTATCTATTCGACTGACAGAGATCACAAGTAGGCAGAGAGGTAGGCCGAGAGAGAGGGAGAAGGAGGCTCCCTGCTGAGCAGAGTGCCCAATGTGGGGCTCGATCCCAGGACCCTGGAATCATGACCTGAGCCAGAGGCAAAGGTTTTAACCCATTGACCCACCCAGGTGCCCCTTTTCTGTCAATCAAATGTAAGTTCAAGGTCTTTCAGGGGAATTTTAAAATATGGTTTTGTTACTCTATCCATGGAACCTAGAATAGTGTTGGTATATAGTAAGTGCTCAATAAACATTTATTAAATGAAGAAAGAATAAAATAATGCTACCTTCACAGTATCCAGCATGGTGCTTTAGTCAGGTACTTGCTGTAAGAAATTATGTAAATGCAGGCTAATTCATGAAATACTATGGTCTCCTACAGTATGTTATTCTCAAGATTTATCTGATGAATGTGATAATCTGAGCTAGAGGGTGCTGCTTCAAATTTTTAATACTCAAGTGGGATGAAAATAACACTAGGTAGATTTGAAGGATGGGGCATTTCTGTCTACTTAACTCCCTTCTCCTTCCATACCCCTTCCCCAATGCCCTAAATCCAGAAATACGTGTGAATCCAGAATTATGGGGACAGGTGAGTTCTCTCTGATTGAGCTGAAAATCTTATAAGAGGTTACAGAGTTGCTAGCCCTTGTCCTTCAGTAAAGAGAAACCTAATGGGATCAGATCTGTTCCAAACCCACTATTTCAAAGAAGACATCTGAGCTACCACAATGTCCTCAAGACTTAGAATTGTTAAGTAATGTCTACTACAAACATTTAGGCGACTCAGTTAAAGTTCCCTATTGAAAATAATCCATCAACCGGCCAATTGATCAGATTTGATCTTTTGTAAAGAAGAAAAAGGAATTGGCATTATTTTCCCCTTCTTGGGATTTTTCAGAAAGAAAACATATACCACGGTGAGCCTGATCCTTGTTTTTCCCCCTAAATCTTAGGAAACGATTGTGTGTATGTGGTGCAGTGAATGTATATGACTGCAGCTGTATGTGCGGCCTGTGAGTGCACATGCATTGTGTGTGCGCATGCGAGTGCGCATGCCCGTATTCACGCATGCGCAAGTGTTGCCACATTTCCACCTTCAACAGATAACCATCTGTTATCTGCCTGATGTCTTTTCAGATATGAAGATGAAGCCCTGAGTGCATGTGGACACAGTCTTCCTCACGGACTTAAATTGGTACTATTGTCATCATAATGAGTTGCAATTACTCTAATTTTCCTTTATATGTCTGAAAGCACAGGAGCATAGCTCTTTCTTGACTCAGACCAAAATGTTGTTGCAGAAAATAAAATTACAGAAGGGCACTTAGAATGTAACCTAAAGTTTGGAGTTTCAACTTTGGTCTCTCATGGCTTTGGGGAAAGAAAGTTTGGCTTTGTGGCAGCCACCCCGTGATTTATGGCTAATGGGAAAGTTTCCATGCCTGAGAGAAACAGGATCTGAGCGATGTGAGCTGAGGGGCCCTGGGACGCGATTCACTTCTGAAAGTGTTTCAACTCATGAAGCTTGAAGTTAATGCTAAGATGTCTTCTGCCAGTTTCATTTTTTTTAAGTTTATCACTGCTCCTATGAAAACACATGTAATCCAGAGGCAGTAAGAATTTAAGCTGCTGTAAATTCATATCTTAATGTGATTTGCATATTAAAATATTTCCAAGAGACAGACCGCTACGCTTGAGGCTTGGTGGGGAAGAGGGGATATGCGAGGCTTTGGGATTCATTAGGCCAAGAGACTGACCCAGGCCAGGGAGCTGGAGGGGGAGGGAAAAGAGGAGAGAATCCAATTAGGGAAGGGGAGGGCCTACTCTGATGCACAATAAGGCTTATTAGCTATGTGCTGATCTTAATACTTGTTTTTACAGTCATGAGCCTACGAACCGCATGGTAAACATTATAATTAAATCATGTGCATTTGTAATTATCATATTATACTAACAGAATCAGAAGGTACCGTATGTTAAGCATCAAATGAGGAAAATGTATTGTCCTTTAAGTCCTCATTTTAAAGTGACTGCAGATTGCTAGGTGAGAATTTATGTTTTTTTGGAATGGTTAAGATTATCAGATGTATAGGAAAGGCAAGTATAAAAGCCTCAATGTGTGTCAAATGAAAGAGGCTCTGGAGGAGAAAACTGGGATAATTAGAAATTAAAGTTTGCCTAAAAATGAAAATGCCAATCTGTCGATTTAACAAGGATAAATGTAACTTCCAAGATAAGTGGAAACCAGCATGTCTGCTCACGATGGGTTGGCGCCCTGGGAAGGAGAGTGATCTGGGCTTGTAAAAATGTGCCTTACACTCCCGTGATGTGGTGGGCGTGAGAACTGACTCAGTCCTGAGCCAGCCTGTGATCTGGAAATATTTCCTTGCCTCTGTATACCACAGCTATCATATCTGCTTTATATTTCTACAAAATGGAGGGAAGAACACTTACCCTACAGAGTTATTATGATGTCATTACATAAAGAGAACAATATATACAATACTGAAAGGGTTTAGACACTCAGTAAATGGAAGATTTTATCATTACTTTTGTAATTCAAATAGATGATGACATCAGTCTCTGACAGTCTGATGGGCCCATCAGGCTGACCAGGTCCTTTTTCCCTCAGTGTTTGGATAGAAACTTAATGATGTTTAATGAGTTCATAAGTAGTGCATTCTACCTTTAAATTGTAGCCCTCCTTTAATTCATGCACTTGGTTTAATGTTTACAGTTGAAGGTTAAGGAATTGTGGAATGATTATAGCAACAGCCAGAAAAAAATTAGATTTTGCTTTGCTGGGAAGCTCCATACAATAGTAGTATACTAGTAAACTGCCCACATTCCAGGGTCCATTCTCAACTTTACTCCAACAAAATGCACCTTGCCATTATCCCAACATGATCAGAATCGTGGAGACATTTTAATGCTAACTAAACTTATAAAAGATGTATAAGTTAATCTGAATGTCAATGTGTTAGTATCTATGAGGGATGAGTATGAAAATATTTCCAAAAACTAGACTGTTCTAGTATTTTATCAGGGGCATTTTCTTCCCCTTGATATCTATGTACTTTGTAGACTATGAGTAGACTAGAGAGAATGCTATTTGAGCAACAGGATTGTCAAGAGAAGTGATTCATGCTGCCTTCATGAGGCCTAAAAAACATAAATCTCCTTATAACGCAGCAAGGATTTTATTGTGACCTTTCTAATCCACGAAGAGTCATTACACCCCTCTGTATCAGAATACTGTTATAATGACAGACTTTCCTATGACTCAGTGGATTACCACAATAAGGATGGATTTAGCTCACACATCTTTGGATCAGCAATTTAGCCTGGACTAGCCAGGTGTTGCTGATCTTAGCTGAGTTCCCCCTCATGTCTGGCAGTTGGTTGGTGGTGAGCTGAGGTAATAAAGTTGACTGACCCATGTATTTCTCATCTCCATCAGGACAGATGGAATATGTTCTCATGGTAGTGTTACAGGGGGAAATGGGTCCCCCAATACATGCCCATTTCAAACTCTGCTTATGTTGTATTGGCAAAGCTACTGCCCAAGGCAAACCACTTAGCCAAGCCCAGAGCAAATATGGAAGGGCACTGAAAGTTACATAGTAGGAGCAATAGATATAGCGAAGTATTAGGAATGAGGGCCAGTCACCCCCAAAATATATAAAGAACTTATACAACTCAACACCAAACAAAAACAAAAACAATCTAATTAAAAATAGACAGGCCCGAATAGCCATTTTTTCCAAAGAAGACATGCAGATGGCCAGCAGACACAAGAAAAGATGCTCAACATTATTAATCATCAGGGAAATGCCCACATTTCCACATGAGACCACACGAGATACCATATCACCCCAGTCACAGTGGCTGGTATCAAAAAGATAAACAATAACAAGTGTTGGTGAGAATGTGGAGAAAAAGGAATCTTCATGCACTATTGGAGGAAATGTAAACCGATGCAGTTACTATGGAAAACAATGTGGTTTCCCTCTAAAATTAAAAACAGAAATACCGGGGCACCTGGGTGGCTCAGTGGGCTAAGCCTCTGCCTTCGGCTTAGGTCATGATCTCAGGATCCTGGGATGGAGTCCCACATCACACTCCCTGCTCAGCAGGGAGCCTGCTTCCCCCTCTCCCTCTGCTGCTCCCCCCACTTGTGCTCTCTCTCCTTCTCTCACTCTCTGTTAAATAAATAAATTCTTTAAAAAAAAAAAAAAACCAAAAAACAGAAATACCATATGATCCTGTAATTCCACTACCAGGTATTTACCCAGAGAAAATGAGAGCACTGAGATATATGCACCCCTGTGTTTACTGAAGCATGATCTGCAAAAGCCAGTATATGGAAGCAACCCATGCCCATGGGTAGATGAATGGATAAAGATTTGGTTCATATATAAACAGAATATTACTCAGCCATAAGAAAGAATAACATGTTGCCATTTGTGACAACATTGGTGGACCTAGAAGGCATTATGTAAGTGAAATAAGACAGAAAAAGACAAATATCATATAATTTCACTTATATGTGGTATCTTTAAAAAAAATTTTAACAAATGACCAAACAAATGAAAAACATAAACAGCCATAAATACAGAGAAGAAACTGTTGGCGTCCAGAATAGAGGGGGTGAGGGAATAGGCAAAATGAGTGAAGGAGAGTGAGAGGCACAGACTTCTAGTAATGGAATAAATAAGTCACAGGGAGAAAAGTTAGCTAATAGTCAATGGTATTATAATAGCATACAGTGATAGATGGTAACTACACTTGTGGTAAGTGTAGTACACCATATAGATTTGACAAATCACTATGTTGTATACCCGACATGAATGTAACATTCTGTTTCAACTGTACTTCAATTAAAAAAAAAAAAAGAATTGGGTCCATTAATGCAATCAGTTGATCACATTCTGATCAGAGTCCCACTTTGCTGCACACCTATTTTGACTCTGATATCCATTCTCTTTTTTTTCCCCTGACATTCATTCTTTCTTAGTTTCGCTGCTGACTGTTTCATGCTATAGACTGATGCTCTGTTTCTCTTTAATGTAACACTTTTTTCTGATTAAAAATAACGCAGGCTCAGGGCACGCAGGTGGCTCAGTCCTTAAGCATCTGCCTTTGGCTCAGGTCATGATCCCAGGACCCTGGGATCCAGCCTCCCATCAGGCTCTCTGCTCAGTGGGAAGCCGGCTTCTCTCTATTCCAATCCCACTGCTTGTGTTCCCTCTCACTGTCTCTCTGTCAAATAAATAAATATATATATTTTTTTTAAAAAATAAAAATAATACAAGCTTATTATAAAAAGTTACAAAACTTAAAAAAACATCTCACCACCTGGAAATAATCACTATTGACTATTTAACAAAAATCTTTCAAGATTATCCTGTTTTGTTTTATTTTTTTTTGTCCTGTGTGATTTTTCTTTAAATTAAAAGTGGTATATGTTTTCTGTGAAAACAGAGAGATACAGAATAGTACTATCAAGAAAATGACAATTATCCGTCATATTTCCAACTCCAGGAAATAACCAATATTAGCATTTTACCACATTTCCATCAAGTAAGTTCCTCTCTAAATAATTTATAAATTCCTCTTTAAATGCATTTCCTCTTTAAACATATATATAATTTGCAATATATTTACATATATTGACATGGTGCACGTATACTTTGTAGCCTGTTTTCTTAAAAATATTACATAAATTGTGTTTTTGCACTTAAAATTCTTCAAAACTGATTTTAATGATTACATTATTTGGATATATACTGCACTTAAATATTCCTCAGTTATTATGTATTATGTTATAGCCCATCATTAAGTCCACCATTCAACCAAATTTTTTAATTGCTTGCCTAGTGCAAAGCCCTATTTTGGCAAGAAGAGTTAAATGATTACTAGAACAGTAAAGATTTCTGTTTTAATGTGTTTTCTTAAATAAGGTTGCAATTGATATTTTATGTGTACATCTTTGTCCACATCTCTAATTACTTTTGGGATGAATTCCTAAAAGCAGCATTAATAGGTTAAAGGATATGAGTATTTTTTTACACTGTGTAACATACTGCTCAAATGGATTTTTAAAGAGCGACCTTCATTTATGCATGGGAATGAGCGTGTATTGTCTCCCTGGACTTTTACAAACAATGTATACCTAATTTTTTTTTTAAGATTATTTATTTATTTATTTGACAGAGAGAGAGATCACAAATAGGCAGAGGGGCAGGCAGAGAGGTGGGGGGAAGCAGGCTTCCCGATGAGCAGAAAGCCTGATGCGGGGCTTAATCCCAGGACCCTGGGGATCATGACCTAAGCTGAAGGCAGAAGCCCTAACCCACTGAGCCACCTAGGCGCCCTGTGTATACCTAATTTTAAAGTAACTTCTTGCTTAATATTTTGGTTACTATTTTGACACATTTTCACATATTTATATCCCTCCTTTATTCTTCCTTACTGTTTTAGTGATTTCTCATTGATTGATATGGGCTTTTCATATATCAAGGTTATAAAGCCTTTTCTGCCATACATGTTCCAAATGTTCTTCCCTTCATTATTCATCATTACAGTTGTGACATAAAAGAAGTTTAAACTTTTATCTAGCCAACTCTATTGATTGCTTCCTTTGAGATATCTCTCATTAGTTTTAAGCATGGAAATTTTGCCTTAACAAGGATTGGGCAATAATTCATTTATATTTTCTTCCATTTTTATTTCCTTTTTAGTAGGAGTCCTTAATTAATCTAGATTTTATTTTGATGTTTAGTTTTATAGGAAGATCTAAATTGATTTCTTTTTTCCTCATAAACCTAGCCTATTTTCCCAGAACCATTTATTGAATAATTGACCCCTTCATCACGGATTTATGCTGCTTCCTCTATCATATACTGACCATAAACACGGAGCCCAGGGTCTACCTGCAAGCTCTGTTTATTGGTAAATTTTACTTAGCACTTGTTGGATATTCAGGCACAGTACAGAATTGCTAGATGTGGTCTACTTTTAGAAGAGTCCAGGGTCATATATAGGTGAAAAAAATTATGACTTTGGGTTTTTAAAAATCAGGGCTTAGGGGGCGCCTGGGTGGCTCAGTGGGTTAAAGCATCTGCCTTCAGCTCAGGTCATGATCTCAGGGTCCAGGGATCGAGTCCCACATTGGGCTCTCTGCTTGGCAGGGAGCCTGCTTCCTCCTCTCTCTGCCTTCCTCTCTGCCTACTTCTGATCTGCCTCTGTCAAAGGAATAAATAAAATCTTTAAAAAAAAAAAAATCAGGGCTTAGATTCTGGTTCTACAAACCACTGACTATATGAGCCTGAGAAGGCCATTCAACTTTTCTGAAACTTAGTTTCCTCATTTACAAGGTAGTGACAAAGAATACCCTTTTGACATGTTGTTCTATAAAGCAAGATAACACAAGGTGCAAAACCTTTGTGAAATGTAACACCAATTGCCAATGCTAATTTATAATTAGGATAGCTATAATCTGGGCTCTAGATTCATTACAAAGCCCTACTGGGCATGGCTGGTTTTGTGTTCTTATAAATCCAGATATAGAAACCTGAAAACAGAAAATGAAGCCAGCCAGAACTCTGCTCTATTGTTTTAGAAAGAGGATTCTGAGGTCATTCTTTGGAGAGCATTTCCCGTTTTGTTCTATGTAACTGGAAATCAATGCTGTAAATACCAAGCAGGGTGGGTATTAATTAATGAGGTCATGTGTAAATGCCTCATGGAAATGCCTTATGGAAGAGAGACAGTAAAGCAATTAATGGGAACTCTATAGAAAGTGACTTAAGTAGCAGCACAGGAAGACTCCAAACACATAAATGTAGCCTTGAGAAACTATTTCACCAGGAAGAAAGAAGGGCATCCTTTGAAAGATATGACTTCCCCCTCAAGCCTGTGAACTCAGCATTGGCTAGGTACACAATGATCCATGCCAAAAATACAAATTCACAACCAAAAAAACTACCCAAAAACTTACACCAGAGTTAATAAGCTTGGAGAATCAAGAGGAAACAAGCTTCATTTACATTTCCCTGTGGATCTAGCTTGAGGAAAAAGTGTCTTGCCATGTCCAGAACTTTTTGAACGTCCAACCTTGAGAAAAAAGTCTTCAATGATCTGCTTGATGGAGATCCCACTGCTTGTACAATTTCCCAGAGTTCCCTCTAGGGAAGATTTAACTTATGCATAAAGTCAAAAGGGACAATCACATCTACATGCTCAATGTTGCATCTGTTTAATGGTCAATTAAAAAAACTAATATTCACTCACCACAGCAGGCTTATAGTAAATGTTCAATCCATGAGAGTTGAATAACTTATGCAATCTATAGATTCATTTCTATGACTACTTATTGAGACTTTACTCATGGCATGACTCTTTTAGGCATGATAAGAATTAGATGTACGTTTTTACCCCAAGGATCTAAAGATTAGTGAAGGAGAGGATATTTACATCCATGAGTACAATAAAAGATACAGTTACAGATAACATAACATGATATAAATGAGGTATTGCAGGAAATCAATGCAAGGAAAAATAGGTATGGGAAAAACATGGAAGACTTTCAGAAGAATTATATTTATGACACTAGAGAGGGGGCATTTATGATAGAAAACACATTATAAACAATGTTGTAGTGACACAAAAGTGAAGGGGATAGAAACAAGAAACTTCACAGATAATATAAAATATCAGTTTGTGACAGACCTATGAGTATCATGAATATCAAGTATGAAGTTCTGCTGGGAGGAGAACCCCCTGTAAGAGAAATTCCAGTTGTCTGAGAACGGTAGACTTCAAGAAGATTCTGATCTATCCCTCCCTTAGATAGGATGCTCTCTGAGTGTGTATACTGTGTCTCGCACCCGTGCTTTGTAAAGCGTGAAGGCTCCATAAAAGAGAAAAGCAGGAATAGAAAGCAAATAACCGATACAGAATGTATGTCCAATCAATGCATACCTCCCAGCAAGGAAGAGAGTGTAGAAGAGTGGATAATGTATTAGACTCAGGCCCTCAATTTGCCATTTTCTTACTGGGTGCACTTTGCTAAGGCAAATAACCTCTTCCAGTTTCAAAAGACTGCTCTAAGGACACAAGGAGGTTGAATAACACTCCCTTCCTGTCCAGATAGAATAGGACTTATGTGACCAGTTTTTATTGACATGAAATCATATGGGTTCAATCATACACAACAAACTTTCTATTTCCAGAGGAGGTGTCTTGTCACTGGAAGGCCTTACATATGTAAGAGCCCATCAGGAAGGGGATATGGCCCTAACTCCCCACAAGAAAGAATTTCCTCTACAGATCGAGTCCACGTCCGACTTTAGCTGCCAAAGCAGTTTCAAGGATGGAGAGGTTTATTCTACCCACCCTATTCCTGATCCCACCAGTGAATCTTCAGCACTCCTTTAATAGCATCTGCTAACCATGTAGTCTCCCAACTGCTCTCTATTCCAAGCCCAAATATAACTGGTGAAAATATGTAATGATACTCCTTGTTTCTTTCTTGTCTCTCTCTCTCTCTTTTTTTTTTTTTTTTTTTGCCTCAAATTATGCTTTCAGCCTTTATCAAACGATGTGTGATGGTACCTTGTAGCATATGTTGAAATTGAGTATTAACTACAGGAAGAACTAATATTTATAAGATATTTTCTTACAGCTAATTTTCTTTTACTGACGTATCTACTGTGTGCAGCCAACTAAGGACATGGGTCTCATCTTGTCTGCCCAAGTTCATTGCTGATCTATACTAAAATAGAGAATTTCAGGGTTTCCAAAATGTATGTAGATGAGGGTCTAAAATATAAATAAGTTAAAAGTACTGTTTGACCAGTCGCTCTTCACAGTTTCATAGAAGGCTGGATATTACAGAACTGGATTTCAACGCTGATCCTTTCTTTGCCTCCTGTGTGACCTAGGGCAAATCAGGCAGTCACCCTAGATTACAGTTTCCTCAACTGTAGGAAAGGAGACTACAAATGTCCATCCTCTATCACATCATTGATTGATTCAATAAACAGTGGGGGAAAAACTCTTCCACAATCTGTAGAGCACCAGACATATGGAAGAGATTACGAATGGCAATGCCCCCAAACCTTCCCAGACACTCTTTGTTTCTACTTCCCTTCAATTGTTTTTTTTCCCCTGCTTCAGTAAGATATAATTGACATATAACATTATATAAATTTAAGGTGCACAACATAAAAATTTGATATATGTATATATTGCAAAATGATTACCACAGTAAGTTTCACATCCATCATCTCACATAGTTACTATTTTCTCTTTCTTGTGATGAGAACTTTTAGGTTTACTACCTTAGCAACATTGATGCTACAAGCTCACTCTGAAGGAAATGAAATCACTATCCTGAAAGGATATCGGCACTTCCAAGTTCACTGTAGCATTATTTACAGGAGCCCAGACTAGAAAACAAAGTGTCCATCAACGAATGAATGGATAAATAATCTAAAGAAAGGAAACTCATCTGAACAGAAATCAGATTGGCTTTACCAGAGGTGAGGGGGTAGGGGATGGGGGCTGGGGGAGTGGCATCGGGTAAATGTGATCAAAATGTACAAACTTCCAGTTATAAGATAAATAAATTCTGGGGTTATAATGTACAATAAGATGACCACAGTTAGTGATACTATATTATGTATTAGAAAGTTCCTTCAATTATTTCTGCTATTTGGTTAGACATTTTCTGTCTAGGCTACCTTTTTCCTGTCCTGGGCTAAACTGACACCTTTAGACTTCATTTTAGAATATGGGAAATAAAGTGCTATTTTGGGGTTGGGTGGGGACTAAATTAAAGGATATCTCTTTGGCTTTTCACCCAAACAGCTCTGAGTATAGGCAGCTTTCTTGCCAGTTTAATCATGTACTCCTCGTTTTCTTTCTCCATGCGCCAGCCTTGGACATATACTCTGCTAAGTGTATGTACACTCCCAGCCCTTTGTGTATCTGGGTCGGTGGACAATGATCCTCTGGCCCCACTTGGGGCTTCCTTGTTTCTATCCACACTGTTTTCAACATTTTCTCTCAGTTTACCCCCTCACTGACTGCTCCCTGAGGACTAATCCTCATTGCCTTACCATCATACAAGACGCTTACTAATATTAATATCAGTAACTATAATTAACATGGACTAGGTATACTCCACAAGGCTGAGTCTATAAATTATTACATTAGCTAATAAGTTTTTTAGCTAGTAATCACAATGAGCCTGCTTATGTAGCAGGTAGTATAATCATTCTTGTTTCATTGCTTATTAACAACAACTTTGAAAATTCTATATTATTTGTTCCATGGGACAGATGGAGAAACTTGAAACAAAGTGAAGGGATGGGACTGGATGGGACTGAGGGATGGATATTGTTCAATATCACAAAATACCACCCAAGAAATCCCGATATGAGTCCAAAGCCTTTCTAGGGCATAGTGTGATACACACATGCTGCGTGGGTATGAGAAGACGTGTAAGTTCCCACGCACCATATACTGGCTGGGTCAGTCACCCGTACGTTTGTAATTACCTTTGAGGGGCAACTGCTGTGCCGTTTGGGACCAAGGGGACTATACATGGACATGGACAGACTGTTAATGATCCTCTGCTAAGGGCAGAGAGAAGACATTGAGAAGCTCAGGACAGAGCAGTCCTGGCAGGAAATGGAGTCAAGGCCCATTGGGCTTCTCCATACCGCCGTCATCAGCCCAGCCATAGCTTACCAAGGCCTGCGGCTTCTGGAAGGGGAGGTTATGCACAGAGCTCGAATTTCAGAGCCAAGCATTAGGCAGCGCTCAGGAATTAACCAGCTGTGGCATCAAGGGCTCCCCTTAATCAGGTCCCATTTACACTGATTAGTGCCCTAATAGGGGCCAGCTGTTTCCCTGAGAAGTCAGGCAGTAGTCTGCCTAGGACCCACAGGCGACCCACACACCCCTGTCCACCAGGAAAGCCCCACCTTCACGGCCACAAAAAACACAAGGGTAGCCTGGAGCAGGGGGCTTGGGGCGGGGGGTCTCCTCACCTCCTTCTTGCAGGAGTGAGAGGGATAGCTCAGGAACAGACTCAGGTTTTCCGATTTCCATCCTTTTCGGCTCTCCGGCAATTATTCATATCCTTTTGTGATCAACAGACTGCCCTGTTAAAGGGAAACATGATTAGGAAAGAGGTAGCAGCGCAATAAACCAAACAGATCAAATCTGCAATAAATAACAGCTATAAAACAAGCGCCCTTAGTCGACAAGGGCAAGGGCAAAACTTGAAGCGTCTGAGTTTCCTGGGTATCTGGGGTAGCTCATTTTGGCTGTAAACCCATGGGGGCAGCTGTAGGACACAACCTTGACTCCATGGAGATAACTTCACTCTGCAGATTCTCTGGGGATAAATGAAACAGCCCTCAGATTAGAAGCTTTTCGGAACTGATTATCCGGCCGGCCTAGGTCAATCAGGGCAATGATACACATCAGAGTGGTCTGCACGCGATGTTTATTCCTCTCATCCTTCACAAAATACTGCCATCAAATTAATATGGCAAACTGATAACAGTCGATCATGCCCGGCTTTTCCTCCCACATAATACACCATTTATTTCTCCTAATTAGAATTAGGCTTTAGCTGCAATTTTTGCTTCCCCAAATTTTATGGCTATATAATAGACTAATATATGGGAAACAGAGCTAAAATGTATAGATTGCTGATCAAATTAATGAAATTTAGATGTGACATTATGCTAACATGTATGATCAATGACTCCAAGGTGTACTTGCTTACAGAGTGAATCAACCATAAATGCCTTTTCTGGAAAGAAAAAAAATGTCTCTTTCTCTCTCTCTATATATAGAGAGAGAGAACTGAAACCCTGAATATATTAATTTTTATGGAATTAATGTTTTCATTTCTATAGAATCAATATGTTCAGTTTGACATATTCCAAAAAGAAATTAGAAAAATAGTGCTTTGGTCTCAAGTAGCTTTCTTCCCTGCTATATGCTGTGTGTGTGTTAGAGAGAATGGCAGAACATGATAATGGTGGGACAGCTAAAGCACCCTCGAAAGGTTTGTGAAATACCGGGGGGAGGGGGTTTGGGAGAAGGGGGTGGGATTATGGACATTGGGGAGGGTATGTGATTTGGTGAGTGCTGTGAAGTGTGTAAACCTGGTGATTCACAGACCTGTACCCCTGGGGATAAAAATATATGTTTATAAAAAATAAAAAATTAAAAAAAAAAAAAAAAATATTAACTTAAAAATGGGAAAGCAAAAGTGACACAGGGACTATAATTGTAAATATGTGAAGTATGTATACCGCTTGGAGTAGCTGCTTGCAGGTGATGGGGATTAGGAGAATCTGACTCTGTCTTGTTGTTACACTTTTCTTTTAGTAAAGCACAAAAGACCTTTCAGGGTTGTTCTCTTTGATCTCTGCTCAAACCACCTAGTGATTCCAAAGCCCTTTCCCTTAACCTCTATTCTGCTCTCCACTCTTCTCCCTCTATTGGTTCCAGACCTTGGCCCTTGCCTGGGGGGAATCTGAAACTCACCCCAAAAGGGGGGCAGGGGAGAGACAAAAGAAGGAGCCAGGCCACTCCATGTTCATCACAGGTAGGTTTTCTCTCTCTCTTTCTTTCTTTCTTTCTTTCTTTCTTTCTTTCTTTCATTGAATAGAGATAGAGAGAGTGCATGAATGGCAGGGGCAGTAGGGCAGCGGGACAGAGAAAATCTCAAGCGGACTCCACTGAGCGCAATGTCCCCCACGGGGCTCAGTCTCACGAACTGGAGATCATGACCTGAGCGGAAGGCAGACGCTCAACTGACTGAGCCGCCTAGGTGCCCCTCACCTGCCTGTTAAATAAGCAAGGGAACTTACCTAGGAGAAAACCTCGGTCCCTTGCAAGAGCAGCAGAGCTCCACACCAGCCTTCCAGAATCTTGAGAGTTTACACAGAGGCCTTAACTGAGTTCAGCCACATATTGGACCCATGTGGTCTCCACAAGGCCCTACTCTCTAAAGGCGCATCTGTGAAAAGGCTCTGACTGTGGGAAAGCTGGGTGGGATGAACATTCCAAGGACTGGGCAGGCAGGGGGTGAGGAGCTTCCAGCTCCCCAGGTCAGGCTTGTGGGTCAATCCAAGGTCACGTCCTCTTTGCGACTTCCCCCTAGAGCCTCCGATTGGAAAGTTCTGCATGAGAGGGGATGGCATGGCCATGTGGTGGGCATGGCCAGCGTGGTATTAACAAAGCAGAATTAGAAAAGGGTTAGAAAGGGGCACCTTCCAGGAGCCCAGAATTAGGAGAAGAACCACCCTCAGGTCCTTTCTGAGAATTCAGGCTGGTGATGATTCCTGCCAGCGTAACAACACCCTTCTGTTAACAAATCCAGGTGCCGGGGTCACACCAGGCACCAAGAAAAGGGTGGAGCTCACTCTTTTCACTTCTCTTCTCTCATCCCAAGCCACCAACTGGAAGGGCAACTGTCTGTTGACGTTTACCAAGGCCCATGCTACCAAAGCAGAAAAGTGAGTTAAATCCTCAGTGCTGTATTAAACCTAGACCTCTCTCTTCCTGAGAGTCACCCTCAAGAAAAAAAAAAAAAAAAAAACAGTGCAGCAGAGGAGTTAAAAAAAAAAAGACGGGGAGAGGTGGAGGGGTCCTTTTTCTGGGTGGCTCAGTCAGTTAACCATCTGCCTTTGGCTCAGGTCATGATCCCAGGGAACTGGGATGGAGCCCCGTAAGGGGCTCCCTGGTCACCAGGAAGCCAGCTTCTTGCTCTCCCTACTTTTTCTCTCTCTGTGTCAAATAAATAAATAAATAAAATCTTAAAAAAAAAAAAAGAAAAAGTGGAAAGATTGTCTTCTTTGTACCCTCTGAACTGGAGGGAAGACTGCATAGATATAATACCATTGGTTAAGCACCTACTTTCGGTCCTAGGGTTGAGTCCCATATCTGACTCTTTGCTCAGCAGGAAGCCTGATTCTCCCTCTACCTCCTGCTGCTCCCTGTGCTTGTGCTCTCTCTCTCTGACAAATAAATAAATAAAATCTTAAAAAAAGAAGAAGAAGAAGAAGAAGAAGGGGAGGAAGAGGAGGAGGAGGAGGAGGAAGAATATATGTGTGCTTACTCCGTTACTAGACAAGGCAGCAGTGCCCCTTTTAAAAGGACAGCATTGCAGAAGCAGATTAGCTACAGAAAATGTAAAGACACTGTTTTTGCAAGGTCAAGCCAAGGACAATGACTGATTTAGGTAAGGGCGGGGGGGTGGGGGGCCTGCAGCAAAATCCTGCAAGCTTTGCAAGGCAAAATCTGCACCTTCCCCTCCGATGCAGTGGGACAGACCAAGAGGGCACTCTGGAAATATACAAACCCGCTTAGCTAACCACTTTGACCACATATTCTTGAGAAAAAAAGATTCTTCCAGACCACACTATCCTTTACATCTTCCTTTCCCACACTTGAAGAGTCTCCAATTTCTTAAATTGCTTTCAGTAATTTGTGTGGGTTTCATCCTAGCCTCTCTGGAGATAGTTGTCAGACAATAGCACTTGGCAACTCTGTTGCCTTCTTCCTTCCCAGGGTTACATAATTTTTGTTTCTTACCTGCACTTCTTCCTAAATGTTGTCATTGGAGCCTGGCAGAAGCCTGAAGTGATTTGCTGTGTTTCCTCCAGTAATAAATGTCTTCAGAGGTGCAGAATGGTACCAGAGACATTGGATCCCCAAATTGAATTTTATTAATTTCTGAAATATAATCTTACACGGAAAAAGCAGAATGCAAAGTAGTATGTAAACTACCCTTGATAAGATGTGTCTGTCTGTGTGTATGTAGATAGATACTGGAAAATTATAGGTGCAAATAGGAACCATTGTCAGGGAGTGGTGGGATTAAAGTTGAGTATTATTTTCCCATGTTATTGTTAATTAATATTTTAAAGAAAATGTCCAATACACTTTTTAAGATTGTCTGTCCCTAGGTTAACTCAACCCATGATATGAGTAGTGATGTTGCCAAATGGCTAGATGAGAATTATAAATGTAATATGATCCTTTTTCCTGATTAAGCCAATTTCTACCCAAGGTCATCAGAGGAAGAACAGAAAAAGAGGGAACTAACTTTTAAGTCATATAAATCCAGCTAACTCTGCCAATAATTATGAGTCATTCAAAAGCAGGGATTACCCTGAGGCTTATTCAAACTGGAAGCTACACTAATTACCATTGGTTACCTTGGATAGAGGCTTGGCTTTTAAGCATATTCAACTTTGAAAAAGATAGAAACTGGATCCATGAATATTTGCCACAAAGTGCAGAATTAAGCAGATAGTGCAGCTGTATTCAGAAAACAACAAAAGCAACGACCAAAACCAACTTTCTTCTCTTCTTTCATGCTTCCTTCTTTTCAGGATCAATTTCCTTTTTTATTAACAGGTTTAAGGGCCCAGAGGCTCACTTGTTTCGCTAGGGGAGAACACACTTGCCTTGCTCATTATACTTGATCCTCCTAGATCTGGCCATTGTTTCTGATCATCTTATAACCCTAGAGAACAGTCTGTGCTTAACAGAAAATCTTTAACCATGGCTAATCACATGGTAGATGCTGGTGAATAATTTAAAGATGCACTACCACTTGAATTACTCCTCTTGCCACTATAAGCTGAACACTTAACTCCTCTTAGCAATTAAAACGGAACATTTAGGCTACCATATTGCCTTCCAACCAAAAACAGCATACTCTAGTGGACTTCTTTTGTAGAAAAGACAATGTAGCCTGCTTCTGTAAGTGATATTTGTACCTTCTACCACTTCTTAAACCCAACAAAAGAACCAGTCATGTGGGTAGTTTCTCGGAATTAAACTCAAATATTTCTATTGCTTTTCTTTTTTTGATGAAGCTTTGTGGTGGAGACCTGATCCTTTCCAAAGCTTGAGGAAAGAGCTATTCCAGGAGCAATGCCTTTCTTTCTCCTCTAACTTCTCCTCCTACTTGTCCAGAATCCCCTTTTCATCAAAATTTGTATTGTTAGATTTTTTTTTTAAGATTTATTTATTTATTTGTTTGTTTGACAGAGAGAGATCACAAGTAGGCAGAGAAGCAGGCAGAGAGAGAGAAAGGAGGAAGCAGGCTCCCTGCCAAGCAGAGAGCCCAATGCGGAACTCCATCCCAGGACCCCGAGATCATGACCTGAGCCGAAGGCAGAGGCTCAACCCACTGAGCCACCCAGGTGCCCATGTATTGTTAGATTTTTAAAAAGAAGTCTTTGGTTGCTTATGTGCAATAACAGAACAGATATAAAACTCAGATCTTAATAATTTACTAATTTTTAAATTTTTAAATATTTACTAATGTTTTTAGCAAACATCTGTTGAGCATTGCTAGTACTGGAGAAATGTGAGCTCAAGAAGTTCAAAGCCAAAGAGGGACATGCACAAATATTCCAAACCTCTTAACTAGCATTGTCCAGTAGAGCTTCCTACAATGGTGAGAAATTTTATATTTCTGATCCAGTACAATAATCTCTAGCACACATGCTTCTTAAGATTTAAAATGTGACTCCAGTGAGAACATAAAATTTTATTTAATTCTGGTAAATTTATTTTTTTTGGATTTTTGAGATATAATTGACAAATAAAATTGCAAGATATTTAAAGTGCACAGTGTGATAATTTGTATATGTATACATTATAAAAGGATTCTCCCCACTGAGTTAATTAATACATTCATTGCTCTTGTACTTACTTTATTTTGAGTGAGAACATTGATGTCCTACTTTCATGGCAAATTTCAATTATATGATATTACCAGCAACTATACTGACTGTATATACATATATACAGTCTGTATATATATATATATATATATATATGTATATATATATATATATACGCCTTCTACTGTATGGTGCATGCTTATATTGATTCTAATAATTAATATTGATATATATATTATATATATATATATATATATATATATAGCTGTGTATATATGTATATGTATATGTATATATATAGCTATCTATAAAACCCTATTTTACCTTGGGTCCTCACATCTTATTTATCTTATAGCTGAAAGTTTGTACTCTTTTACCAACCTCTCCCTATTGACCCAACCACATACCCCCTAACAATCATTTTTCAATCACTTCTCTGGAAGAAAAAAAAAAAAAGAAAGAAAAAAAAATACACAGTTATGCTATATCTAGTCATCTGTTGACTGACACTTAGGTTGTTTCCAAATTTTAACCATTGTGAATATTGCTTCACTGGATATGGAAATGCAGGTCTTTCTCTGAGATCATGATTTCAGTTCCTTTGGATATACACCCAGCAGTGGGACTGCTGGATCACAAGGTGGTATTTTTAATTTCTCGAGGAAACTCCATGCTGTTTCCCATTGTTTAGTTAAAATTGTGAAGCTAGATAGCCACATGTAGCTAATGGCTATCATTCTAGTGGTGTGTGATAAGTCTGGGAAGGTCAAATGTGCCAGATGGGATGAGAGCACAGAGGCAGACATCTCACTCTGACTGGGACGGTAAGAGATGACTTCATGAACAAGCTGAAGCTTGACCTTACAGCTACGTAAGAGTTAACAAGGTAGAGATGGAAGGCCAGAAAAAATACTTTGGGTGGATGAAACAGTAGATGTAAAGGTGCTGGAGTGGGGGAAAGTGTGGTATGATCTAGGAACCGCTAACCGTTCACAGTAGCCAAAGCTCAGGAGTTTGTGGGATTTACGGCAAGGACAAGGCAGGGGAAAGAGGCTGATGAGGAAGGGCCTTGTGTTATGGCTTAAGGGATAGTGTTACCATCAGAGAAATGACCATAGGATATGCTTATGAGTAAGCCCCCACTCCCCCCACAGTACTATGGAGAATGGATTCAGTAGGGAAGACATAGAGTCAGGGCAAGCAACTAAAGGCTAGTGAGCTAACCCTGGAGGAAGGAGTCAGAGGCCTGAACGATGGTGATGTTCAAACAGGTGTTGCAGGAACGCCGATAATCTTCTAGCATCTTTTCAAAATCAGGTACTTAGAAGGACAGCACTTGGAATCTTCATGGTCCACTTTAAAGAGGAGATAGGTGACATTCACGTGCGTTCCTTTGGATGGGAGTGGACAGAACCAGAGATGGGAAAATTAAATCTAAGTACGCCTTCTACTGTATGGTCATGCTTATATTGATTCTAATAATTAATATTGATTTTTACCCAGTAGCATATAACATGTATCTGGAATAGAGGTAAAGCATTTTTTTTGTTTTTGGTTTTTTATTTTGTTTTGTTTTTTAATTAACAAAAAGAATTGCAGACATCCCACATTTAACCCTATGACTGTTGTTCATGTACCGGCACAACAGACATAGTCTTCTCTTATTTTTATTTTTGTGTTAAAAGATCACAGTCAGGAAAGGCTGTAACATAGCTACAGGCGTCTTGTGTTGTGCTACATTAAGTGGACTGCAGGGACACAAGTTGATACACTTACTGTTCCAGCAAAATGTAGAGATGAATCAAAAACTTCAATAAAAAAATAAAAGAAAGCATAAACCCAACTCTACCTTCTCCATTCGCCTTTCAGGCTGTAAAGAATTTTAAGTCCAGGAAAAGAACATATTTGGGGGGGATGTTTTTTTCTTTGAAAGTATAATAACAAATGTCGATGCTTTCAGCAATGACTCCAGAAGGAGCTCCTCTTCTGCAAGAAAAGCTCACCTGCTGGCAAGACCCAAAGATAACACCAGAGCATCTGGGACCAGAACTGTGGGATCAATAATGTTCAGAGTATTTGGTGCTGAGCCAATGGCTTTTCTCTGTGTGGAACCACGATTTGGTTAAAGAGATGGAGGTGATCTCTGCAAGATGACAGGCCCAGGTTCTGTATAAACACCTGTACCACTCCAAGCCCCTGCATTCAGGTATGTGAATTTGAAATGGCTAATAACCCAATTCCCAGGACTCCTCACAGCAAGCCATACTTTCCCCTACAATAAAGACAGCTGGCTCATTTTAATTTTCGTGGCTCATTCCTCTTCAACTTTTTAAGATTGAGATATAAATTTCCTGAGATTTGTTATGTCTATTATAACATATTGAGCATAAACTTGGAATGAAAAGATATGAGGTCAAGTGCAGATCCCACATTCTTTCTCAATGCCTGCCACCCAAGGATTCGAGTTTTAAATTTATTTAGAGCTGGTACTGAGAGGGTTCGAGAGGTTGTGGTGGTAATAAGCCAAACAGAAGGCAATAACACAGCACAGTCTGCTCAGTTCGACTTCTGTGGACACTGGGAACGTGAAGCTGGAAATGGAGAAGGAGCCTAACTCAGTTCAACAGGTCGAAATGTAATGGGCAGATGGTCAGAACTCAGCCAGTGACAAACTAAACAATTAATAGCATGTGAATATAGAATGAATGTATGTTGCCTGAAAACTAGGCAATCTAGATATTTGTGAATATTTACTAGACTACCACTAGTTATTATTCTAAACAGTCTAGGAATTTTTAATGATGCATGACTAATACTGATTTTCTCTTCCAAAGAATATAAGCTCCATGAGAGCCACTTGTTTTGTTTGTTTTTCTCACTACTCTTATCTGTGATGCCTAGAGGAGGGCCTGAAATATAGCAGGTTGTCAAAAGCATTTGTTGCATGAATGATCAAAAAAATTAAAAAAGGGCGTGACTTACAATGTATTTGTACAATCGTTTGTAACACTTGTATTATTAAAATCCATTTTCCAACAGGTTTGAAAATAATCCACCAAACACCAAACTCTCAACTACACTTTTTTTTTTTTTTTTGGTTTCTTCGGCCTTCCCGTCTGTATCAAGATCAAAGTAAAAAGCTTGAAATTCAATACGATGAATGCTCCTAATCAGATATTTCATTCATATGCCATATCTGGCACCTCTGTTTTCTTTGAAGAGAGGTCTATTGTTTTCCAAGCCCTGCAGAGTGGGTCCATGCTAATCAACTCAGTCAATATTCATAACCAAACATTTTGTTTGGATACACACACACACACACACATGCACAAATAGTGCAGAAACTAATTGCAGCCCCTATTAATTCTTGCTTGCAAGGCTACTGTGGAGGCAAGTTTAGTGCACAAATCCAGACATGCCTATCGATTTGTTCCCAGTAGACAAAGCATGCCACCTCTCCTCCCCAATGGATGATTCACACTTTGGAAGATTATAGATGGCGAGGTGAGGCATCTAAGGGAGACACGTTTCCAGGTATCTTGGGATGTAATGTTTCTATGAAATCTCTCTTTACCAAAAGATTTTAGAACACTTTCTAAACCTAACGGCTATATTACAAGGACGGGTAGTAAGAAGGATGAAGACTAATCTCAGTTAAAAAAATGACTTTTTTTTTTTTTCGTAGAAAAAGAGACCCAACATGCAACTACTCTAATGACTTCATATGGATTCAGAGAAATGGTGGCTAAGAAATTAGAGAAGAAAAGATCTATCAGTTTCTCTTCAATTCTTGTTTTTCTTGATATGAATGGCAACCCTTCATAGGTTGACCTATCACAGGGAAAGGGAGAAGATAACTTCTTTCCAGTCATTTCCATTTTGTCCCCATGACTAAGGTATGACAGTAGTCAAGTAGCAGGTTGAATTGGATCTTGCAAGGCTTTCTTCTGAAGGAGCATGTTAAAAAAAAAGATGTAGAAAAAAGAGAAACAAGACAAATAAATCATTCCTTAATGAAAATCTGCAGCGAATATCAATAATGTGATCTGTCCCTTCCTCCACCCACTCATTTCATAAGTTATTAACTTCACACCTACTGGGGTCATCCAAATGGGAATGTGATTAAGTACTTGCAATCATTTTACTTTTAAAAAAAATGGATATTAAACCCCAGAAATTTATTTTAAAACAGATCTACGTTGGAAAATTAAAACACACAGAATTTAGTAAATGTGAAAAGGTCTGTATGATATTCAGGATTATAAATCAGTCTATTAAACTCACATGTTTTGAATCTTACATCTTGCATGTTTTTTTTTTTTTTAAAGATTTTATTTATTTATTTGACAGAGAGAGACCACAAGTAGGCAGAGAGGCAGGCAGAGAGAGAGAGAGGAGGAAACAGGCTCCCTGCTGAGCAGAGAGCCCGATGCGGGACTCGATCCCAGGACCCCGAGATCACGACCCGAGCCGAAGGCAGCAGCCCAACCCACTGAGCCACCCAGGCGCCCCACATCTTGCATGTTTTGACGTAAGTATATTCCAATTTGAAACTCATCATAACAATGAGGGAGATTGTTTTGCATTTGAGATGTAGAAAGACAAACACAAACTGGTACAAAATATTACAATGTATCAGGAGCATGAATAATGTAATTACCAAAGGCCTCAATAAAACAACATGTGATTCATTTTGTCAATGTGATAAATGCAAGTGGCTGGGCTTTTAAATATAATGTATTTATATATAATTGTGTCAATGATGTTAATTAACATACATAACAGGTTAGCCTAAGAAAATGTTACTGGGAGCCCCAGAGCTTTAATTTTACCCATTTTAGAACTTGAAAGTATGGGATTTTTAATATATGACCACCATCTTTTTTCTTGGGTTTGTATTAATCATTTCCCATTTCAAATTACAGAATTACCTCAAGCTGTTTGGTTGGGGTAATGAAATTGCTATTATCCTGATTGTTATTGATAACAAATAAGACTGATCATGAAACCTCTCCCTTTCAAATTAGGATACTTGGTTTCTAAGGACCCTCTCTGCCACTGGTTACAGTTGTTACTTTGGAGCAGTAATTTAACCTCTGCAAATGTCTTCATTTCCAAAGCAAAGAAATCAGTTTAGCCAACCTCTAAGGTCCCTGCCAGACTGAACATTCCAAGTATCTATGATCTGCGGTTCTCGCTAGTTAGTCTAATTTTAAAAGGTAATGTCCGTATTTGATGTTTCCTTCTCTACCATTGTAATTATTATTGATCTTTCAGTAATACTCCCTGTCCAAAGCCTCTGGGGGTATTTGTAAAATGGAGACACAAGTGCTCTGAGAAAACAAAATGGACAGAAGTTTTTATAATAATAAATATTTCATCCTATTTTCTCATCGAAGCATTGTGATGCATTTCCCTTGGTCTCAGGAGAGTCAAGATTAGGGCCTTACCACAGACTTGGGGTACCACAACATTCAGGAGTTAGTCCTCATAGAACATTCTAGATCCTTGGTTGCTTCTACCCAGATAGCAAAAGAGCTCGCTTCTATTAAGGAATGGCCTGGGAAGAGGAAATGCTGCATGTCTGAGTGGGTCAGAAATGTGCCTCACACTGATCTCCTTTTTTGGTCTGCTGACCAGCTCTCTCTCCTTTTTCCCTGGAACCAAAATAAGTAGGAGTCTTGCTTGCACTGGCTATGGGAGTGGGGAGGATTTGGCTTGGAGAGATTTTGGCTCTTCTACTTCTACAGCTCTTCTCAGCTTGATTGGCAAAGCTCTGGAGAGCAACACCACCCACGTCCTTCTCTTTTTGCCTCCTGTTCCTATCAACTCTCTTGCAGTTTTCCTTGCTGAGAGATACAGAGGTGAATCTCACTCCACGGCCAGCAATTCTGAAGACAGATGCAAACGGAGGACTCAGGTGTGTTTGGCATCCTTCCAGAAGCTCAAGCAATGTAGCCCACAATGATCAGAGGCCCCTCGTTAACAAGGAAAGCCCCCCCCCCGCCACTTCCACTCATAAAGGGATCACGGTGATTCAGCTTCTGTTTTAGATGTTTATGCAGAGGACCCATGAGGAGATACAACTGAATGTTTAATTGATCATTATAGAGTGATTAAGTTTGACATTTCCAAAGAATTAGGTGAAAAACCTACCGGACTCTGGTAGGGTCAAAAGACAGGCACCCTCCTGAATTTCAATACTCCAACACTCATCTGGTTAGTGGAATGAGGCATATTAGAAAATATTCCTAAATTTTAAGAAAGATTTTATGCTAATGGACCATTAAACATTTAATGCTCTGTTAACAAATGGTTATTTCCCCATTAAGCCACCATCATGACCTATGTATAGTTTATGAACATTCCTGTTGTCCTTGAGAGAAATCACATACTGTAAGGGCTAAAAATAGCAGTCATGTGAGGAACAGAGTATAATTTGCATCTAGAGTTCAGCTGACATCATCTATCTCAGAAGCTTATTTCCAGGGATCCGGCTCAGGAAAAGGTTCCAGTAAACTTTTACTAAACCAGAACATTCTGGAAATGACTAAGTTCCATGCCTTGGAGGGAGCTGGTTTAGAATGGAGTCATATCTCCTTTCATGGTGGAACACCACGAAATGGTGTTCCACCATGAAATGACTTTGCTCAGCCCCTCAGACTCCACCCTGCCTTTGTGGTCTCGACCCCATTAACCTCATGCCATTATCTTTTTTTCCAGCCAGCAAGAACCTACCTCTCCAAACTCCTTTCACCATAGGGAACTACAGAGACCAGCCACAGCTGGAAGCCATTAAACAATTATCCTACATAATTTTCTACTGGAACAATACTGAAACTGGATCTCAGAAAGGTAACTATAGCCATACTTGTCTAAGAGCATAGGTAATAAGTCCGAGTCCTAGTTCAGTGTTCCTTCCTACTGTTCTTTCCACCTATTTGAATTACCTAGCTTCTTCAACAGTGACCTCCTCTGGGAAGCCTGCAATGACTATTCGAGCTAGCATACTTTTCCCCATTCCACAATAACTTATGGCACACCCTGACTCCAGATCTCTCATGATATAATTATGTTGAACTTGTTTTTTCTTTAATTTTTTTAAGATTTATTTATTTGATAGACATCACAAGTAGGCAGAGAGAGAGGAGGAAGCAGGCTCCCTGCTGAGCAGAGAGCCTGCTGTGGAGCTCGATCCCAGGACCCTGAGATCATGACCTGAGCCGAAGGCAGAGGCTTGACCCACTGAGCCACCCAGGCACCCTAATTATGTTGAACTTAAAAAGGCCCTTGTTTCAAATAGAGGTAGGAAAGACAAGGAAATAAATGAGAACAAGAGAGGTAAGGTGAACACTGCATACTTAGAACATGGGAACAGTAGCTAGACAAAACTTGGGTTACAAAAAACCAAATGCAATACACTTTTGTGAGTCTCCCTTAGCCAGACCTGTTTCTTCTTGGGATTTTCTTCCATTTGGTTTTCTTAAATCACAAATTGACCCATTTTCTCTTTGAATTAATACCCTTCAGTTTTATTCTAGTGGCTACAAGATTAAATCAAAACTCTTCTGTACAGCAAATCAAACCATGTACAGACACATTTGGCTTTATTGCACTTGGCACATCCTGAATTTTTACCAGTGGATGGTTGTGGCAACTCCATGTCTGGCCAGTCTCTCAGTGCCGTTGTTTTCCAATAGCATTTGCTCACTTCATGTCTCTGTGTCACAGTGTGGCAATTCCAGCAATATTTCAAACTTTTTTCATTATTAATCTGTTTATTATGGTGATCTGTGATCAGTGATTACAACTTCTGAGCGCTCAGGTGATGGTTAGCACTTTATAGCAATAAAGTATTTTTTAATTAAGGTATGTACATTTTTACACATACTCCTATCACACATTTAACAGACTGCAGTACAGTGTAAACAGAACATTTATGTGCTTCGAAAAAAATATTCATTTGACTTTCTTTATTGAGTGATTTGCTCTATTGCAGTGGTCTGGAACTGAGTCCTCGTTCCCTCTTAGGTATGCCTGTGATGTGGCCCTTCTTGGGTCTTTACCATCATTTTCTGACAGTTCCTGCCTTGCACATTCTCTCCCAGGCATGGTGACGTTTTTGCACACCCCAGGCACGTTGCTTCAGGTCTCCTATTCTTGTTCCCACCCACCCCCCTGTCCCTGGGGTCTCACCAGACCCTCCATATTTGCTTACCAGGCTCTCATGTGTCCTTCAGACCTGCAAAGGGGTCTTCTGGTCTCTGGAATCTTTCCCTCAACCTCTAGGTTGAGCTGCCCTTCTGTGCTTTCCAAATGATCCCCTCAACATGAACCAGTGTGTTTCATGAGCTGCTCAAAAAACAGGGGCTGTGTTCTTGTTATCTCTTAGCACAGCTGCAAACACAATAGATATCCCATGAAGGCTGTGGGGGGTGGGGGATGGGCTTCCTGGGTGAACTGACCTTCCCATGTATCAACTGTGTAGTCATAACTGGGTCAGTAGATGTGATGGTATGAAATTTATCTCAAAATGCTTGTGTCTGGGTTGTCCATGGCCAGTCAGAGTATAGAGAGCTTTGCACATTCGGGAGTCTATCTAACCACCATAGACACCTGGGATTTCATAATAATCCTTTACATCTCATAAGCTTTATATTTTCATATACCTTATAAGCTACAGATTATCGTGCAATTTCCAACATATTTAGTCTCAGCAGTATTGTAAATTTAATCTAGAATTCAAGTTGAATCCTTTTTTTTTTTTTTAAGATTTTACTTACTTTACTTATTTATTTATTAGAGAAAGGGAGAGAATGAGAGAGAAGGCATCAGGAGGGGGGAGGGTCAGAGGGAGAAGCAGACTCCCCGCAGAACAGGGAGCCCAATGCGGGATTCGATCCTGGGATTGAGGCTAGATTCTAAGTGATCATCGAATCTATGGCAACATGCCAGGTTCTATCACAGCAGACTGTGTAAGTAAGACCGGTTTTCTATAGAGTCCCAGAGTGAAAACCCAACACAACGCTTTTCACTGATTTATCACGCCCCTCCATGTTAGACTGTTTTAAAATTTGTAATCAAGAAATCTCTTGGCAAGATGAAAAGTCACCATTTGTCTTAGAGATCAGGATGATATCAGAGTATTTGGCATTTGTTGTTTTCCCTCTGCAGCATGTGAAGGATCTCACTAGTTTTCTCTATATCACAACCACTCTCACCCAACAACCCCTCCCGCCCCATAGCTGACGCTTGGAATTACTAGCAACACTGAGCATTCTCAGTTTCTTGGTCCCTTTTCCGGACAAGATTCTAAACACTTACACTCTCCCTGATTTTATCATCTGAGAGAAACACATATTTATCCTATACTTCCTGTCAGACACTGTGCCAATACTTTACCCTGTATCATCTACATGATATAAGTACTCACAATTCTGTACTTTCTCTTAAATTCAGAAATACATAGTAAGTACTACTGGTCCTCTCCATCTTTTTTGTAATGCAAATTAGCTCACTCACATGAGGAAATGCCATCAGTGAAATTCAGAAATCTTATAGGTTAATAAGTAATTTTTTTTCCAGCTCATTCCTTTTTGTGTCACCAAGTAACCACACCTGAACACAAACTACAGTAAGTCTGCACAGTACAGCGAGCAGCAAGAAAACCCAATATTGCACCAACACCAATTTATCCCATGTTCTTGCTTTTAACTCATCCTCACCATATGCTTTTTACTGGTGGTTATATGTGTTTATACATCATGACCTTGTCTCCATGCTCAGCTTCTTTACACTGCCTTGGGTCAAGCTACCATCATCTTTTTTCTTTTTTTTTTTTTTCCTTTAGTTTAATTTATGAGGAGTTTTGCCATTTTAAAATTATGAGGTTTTTTTTATGATTTTTGTTAGCATTTTGTTTACCAAATTGTACAGATTTTGAAGTCTGCTCTCAACTCTATTTTTAATCTCGCCCTTTATCTTGTTATTTTTTAGAGCATGGCTTTTTGGAATAGCCGGAATACATATAAAACATTAGAGCAGAGACACTGGTACCCACTAAGTACCAGGCACAAGGGTAGGTATTATTTTCAAAACGTATGAAGAAATAGGCTCACAAAGCTCGGATTAGGTAGCATGACTCTGCTCAGTTAGCCGTGGAGTGGGACAGCACCCAGTTCTGTTTCGTTCTAAGCTACACGTTCTTTCCATCATCCTGTTCTCCCTTCTGACTTTCCAGCCCCTCCTGAACCTCAAGCTAGCAAGAGAACCTGCACGTCCTACGTTTTTGTGTGTGCAGGTGTGCGGGCACAGCAAGGTGACTGCATACAGACCTGTATGCACATGCACGTGTTTATTCCAATGCCCCCAAATCCAGGCAACCTGGAGGTGTCAGTGCTTAGGTGAATGCACATATCTCACTCAATGCCATGTCTTCTGGGAGAGGGAACACCTGGCTGGAATCACAATGTTTTGCTTAGCTCTCAGAATAGCCCTGTGAGCAGTTGCAGCAATTACCATGCCCCGTACAGGAGGCAGTTTGAATGGACTAATGGAGGACACAATCCAGGCGGGAGTAAAATATCTCCATCATGAACTGAAACGTTTTGCTGCTTGAACTATTGCCAGTTTTTATAACAATTTCCATCTTAAGCTGGCTCAATACATATTTAATGAATTCTATAAAACCTTTAACAACCCTCAATTCATTTCAAGTGGCAAATGACTCAGCAGTTTGAAATGATGAGCTGACTCTATATTCATTACCTAAGAAGAAAAAGTGATTTTTTAAAAAATGCTCTTTTCTCCTTGTGCTTGCATCCCGATGATGTGGAAACACTTATGTCCGTCAGTCCTCTTTCACTCAAGGATGCTATTTTGTAAGTGGCATTCTGTAAATTTTTCATGAAGACTTGTGATACAGATTAGTGTTGCCTAACATGTAAGATTTGTGTTGTTCTATATTGTCAAGCCCTGATTACCTCTTATTATTATTTTGCTCACTTATCCATTCAATAAACATTTGTAGGTATCTATTCCTGGAAAAGTCTCTTAAGGTGCTATGGAAAAAACAAAGAGAAGCCAGGCAAGGACACTAGCCTCAAGATGCTTCGACACACAGGTAGTACTAGAAGGTATTAAAAGGTGGCATCTGATCAGAGAAATGACTTTAGACTTGCATCTGGTGCCATACGCATTGTGCTGTTCCTGATAATTCTCGACATACTTTGACAGCTTGACATGCTAGGATATATCCTGACATTTAACCTTGAGGCTCCTTTCCTATTTCAAATGTCTCACGCCAGCAATCCTAAATGGGTAGCTGGAAAGTGTCCCCTCCCCACCCACCCTCCACATATACATAAATTTACAGGCACAGCTTCAAAGCCCTTAGAAAAACACAGAGCCCCTTACCACCTGTCCTGCCTCATCTTCTACTACTTTTCTCTTTCCTCCTTTGGAGTGGCCTAGCATATATCTCCCTCAAGCCCCCACCCCCCTTTTTTAAGATTTTATTTGGGACCTGAGCCAGCCTGGGTGGCTCAGTCAGTTAAGCAGCTGCTGAGGTCATGATCCCAGGGTCCCAGGATCGAGTCCAGCATCAGGCTTCTTGCTCAGTAGGGAGCCTGCTTCTCCCTCTGCCTGCTGCTCCCCCTGCTTGTGCTCTCTCTGCCAAATAAACAAAATCTTTTTAAAAAAATTAAAGATTTTATTTATTTATTTGAGAGAGAGAGACGGACAGAGAGCCCAAGCAGGGGGAGCAGCAGAGGCAGAGGAAGAAGTAGGTTCTCTGCTGAGCAGGGAGCTGGATGCAGGATTTGATCCCAGGACTCTGAGATCATGACCTGAACCTAAGGCAGATAATTAACTGCTAGGCGCCCAGATGCCCCATCCCTCAAGGCCCTTATGTTTTCTGCTCCCTCCATCTGGCATGGTCTCCCTTAAATGGCTTCATGAATCACAACCTTATCAACTTTTTGGTTCAAAAATTACCTTATCTGTGACCACTTTATTTAAAATGGCCCTCCCAATACTTTCTTTTCCTATTCATTTCTTTTTTTTTTAAAAGATTTTATTTATTTATTTGACAGAGAGAAATCACAAGTAGATGGATAGGCACGCAGAGAGAGAGAGAGAGAGGGAAGCAGGCTCCCTGCCGAGCAGAGAGCCCGATGCGGGACTCAATCCCAGGACCCTGAGATCATGACCTGAGCCGAAGGCAGCGGCTTAACCCACTGAGCCACCCAGGCGCCCTTCCCATTCATTTCTTCATCTTTTTCCTACCTAGAACTTTTAACATTCCGAGTTATTATACATTTTGTGTATTATTTCACACTTCGGGCTTTCCCTACACAATTGATACTTAAAATCCATAAAGCAGAATCCGCTGCTGTATTTCCAGTGCACAGAAGTGGTACCTAGCACATAGCAAGCTCTCTCTAAGCATCTGCTATATTATTGGATAAATGAATGAACCAATAAATGAACCCACGTATCCACCTACAGGCCCATGCGTTTTGCTTACTCGTTGAAACCACGCTGTAACCCAAGATTCTCACCACTTGTGCAGAGAAGAGGGGATTCTTAGTGTGGGAGTACTATCACCAAACAAAGGGAGCTTGGAATCTCCCCTCTGTTCCGTTTTAGAACACACAGTCCCCTTTGGAGTACATTCTCTGCAAGCTGCCTGAGGTTGGGTTATGTGAGTCTTTTCTATGCAATCCAGAAAACATTTTCACTGTGTTTTTTATAAACATGATTTCTGGTTTGCATAGATTTGCATGCTTATCCCAAGGCCCCCAAATTCCAACTGCTTTATGTAAAATAAATGAGATCAAGTGGGGCCATTGATGGCAAATATATATTCTAATCAAGACCTCCTGGAGTTGTAGCCTTTTTCCAGGGGTTAGAGGAATTCCTTCGACAGCTTCTCCTCCAAGCCCAGGGCACCATTACTCATTGCAAGAAGGGTCCTGGAATGGCCACGCCTTGACCTCACAGGTCATCACAAAGCTTTAATAACCACAGTGGCTCCTTCCACTTACTGAAACCACGTTCTCTCTGTTGTATGTATTCCTAAGTTTTATGGATTCCAAAAAATAGGTATTTCTGTGACAAAAAGGCAGGTTATGAAAGGGAACGTGAAATACTGAATCCTAGTCTAAAAAGCCATACCCTCTCTTTCTGTACTCTGCTGTTGTTGGTCTTTTAACGGGTGGGGGAAAAGACCCTGAACAGTGGCAAGAAGACCTCAGGATTCTTAAAAGGAGATCTGCTCTGGAGTGGGCTTCTTAATAAGTCCCCTTCAAAACGAAATTTTCTGAAATTATTTTCCTAGCATTCTGGAATTGTACTCTACTAGTCAATGGTTCACCCACCAAAAGGGACTCAGTATGCCCTATGCTATATTCCATCTGTTTCACTGCCTCCTAAAGGAATGCCTGACAAGAAATTAGGTATCCTTGTGCTGCTGATGGGTTTCTGCTTTCTGGAGAGGTGGTGATATCGTGATTTTTAAAAAGCAGCTGCTCATCTGAATTACTACCTTCTTTCAACAAAAACAAAGTTTGTTTTCTAATGAACTACAACCTCATTTACCGGAATCAGAACTTCTGAATCACCCCAGTGATGTGACCCTTTAAAAACTTCAGGAGGTTTGCAAAGTATTTCAGCTTCAAGGCTCCCAGAAATGCCTGGACATGAGCCAGAGATGAAGCAGACGCTTCTGAGCACAGTTGGTTTAACGAAGGAGTGAATGTACAACATTCAAACTAGGACCAACTGCCGTGGGTGTTTATTTGAGACTTCTTCCAGAATCACACCCACAGATCTCGCCTGCCTAATCAGAATGACATAAGTCACAGGCTGTTGCTGCCTTGTTTGTGATTGAAATCAGGTGAGGAGAAAGTCGAAAGGGGTCTTGGTTCCTATCTAGGGTTCTGCTCCATGGCCACTGGCGTACCAGAACGTTCTAAAGTTGCTCAGCAAGATGAATTAGCAGCCCCCTGTGCCTGTTCTCCCCCCTTCCCTTGTGGGAAGGTACAGTTCTGTGTCCTCTGGGTCACTAATGGGAAGAAATGGCCTCCGGCAATATACTAGCATCTTCTAGAGGATTTCCCTTTCATATCATGCCCTGTGTCCTTGATTATTCTGCCCCCTCTGCCTGCATCCTGGGAAACATTCATCCCTCACGGCTCAGCCCAAACCCTCTCTTCTTTATTAAGCCTTCCCTGCTTCCCTTCAAAAGAAAGGTTGGTGTCTCTTTTCCTATACTTCTACTATAATTCATACATACAGACCTCCAAGATAGAAACAGAATTCTTTTATTTTCCTTCTTATATCCATCTCTTTTCCTAAATGGTAAGCTTCTTAAGAGAGTTATGCTTTCTAAGATTTGATTTCCTTCCTAGCGTTCACCGAAGTGACAGAGTACACACACTCACAAAAACTTCATTAAATGAATGAATGAATGAATGAATAGTTCTTCAGGTCTCCTGGAACTCAGGAATAATTATTGTTTTGTTAGTGTCTAACTTTCCTTTATCCCTCCTGGGAACAAGAAATGATTGATATGCATATCAAATTAGATATGCATATCTAATTTTTAACTAACTAACATTTAAAAACATGGCAGAAAGGAGCTCGGTCAGGGGTAGAGACTCTCTTGGAAGAAGCACGCCTTCTGGTCTTCAAAACTAGAAGCCATATTCCTTGGCTCCAGGAATGAGTAAGACTAAAGTCGTAGAGCTCTGTGGATCTTCAGTCCCTAGCCAGTCTCACTTCTCCTTATGTCACCTGTAAATGAGTAACAGAATCAACAGATGGCTGAGGTCTATATTTGTAGACTACAATTATAGGGCAAAAAAGAGAGAGAGAGAGAGAGAGAAAACACACACACACACACACACACACACAACCTTGTAAACAGTTCCTAAACTTAGAGAAAAATTCTTTGCCTGCTTATAGATAACACCTTGAGAGAGGACTGAGGTCACTGGCGGTCAGCACTGGAGAGCAGGTGAGATAATTTTCTCAAGAAGTAACGTGAGCGATGTTTCATCTGTGATTCCCTAACATGGCTTAGCAATATTTGAGGGACTGTAATCGGTCAGTGATCAAGGGAAGTCAAAAGAGACCATGTTTGTGATAACATGAACAATAATAATTGAAATTACCACTTTCCAACCACATAGGACTGTGCCAGGAAGTGTGCTGAATATGCAGGTCATACCAGTCCCATGAAGATTCTGTATATGATGCCATGTTATCATTAAGCATTTTGCCAATAAAGCATGGTTATGCTTTAGAATTCATTTCAGAGTGTCAGAAGTACTCCCTCTGAATAACTTTTTAAAAAATTGTAAACTACTATTCTTACTCTCTTGGGCAATACATATTTGCTTAGTACAATAGGGGCTATTTCTATAAGGCAAGATGTGAGTAAATCATTCCTAAATTTAAAAAGGCATTTCAGTTTATAAACATCACATTCTTTTCCTCCTTCTCTGGCAGATCATATTTTATTGATTAGGAACAACTGATTTGTCATAGGGAAGACTTAATAATGCCACAGATGATACCAATGAGGAAGGAGCTCATACTGTATCTTCAGGTATTACCTTTAAAACAATCCCAAATGAGAAGTAAGAGAATTTTCTTTGGTTTTCTGAAAAACTTCTTTCCGATCTCTGGGAACTGAAGTGAATGCAGAAGAACCATTAAGAGAACTGGATTTTCAGCTCATTCAAACCACAGCTTTATAAAGACAAGATAGGTCTCTTATAAATCCTTAATTTTCCACTGAACAAGTACAGTTGAAATTAGTCGACTTCTAAAACTTTACATTTATTTTTCAGAGGGAATGGAGCCAAGCCACTGAGAAATCCGCCATGTTGAATTAGGCTATGTCGCATCCAAGAGGTTGTGGAAAAGCCAAAATGCATTTTGCTGAACAAACACCATCATAAGTTATTATAGTGTACAGATTTCTTTTAGGTTGTATGGCACTTAAAAGGCTAATGTATGACTGGGAGCAATGCAAAAGAAAAATTCATTATAAGTTGTTAAAAATGGATATAATTCTAAATCAATTCCCATTAGCTAAAATGTAGATATTGCACATGTCTTGGAGAATTTTATTATAAATTCATGCTAACCCTGTGAGTAATGGTGGTTAGTCCGTATCTCCTTCCTTAATAAAAAGGAACAGAAGACTGCATCCAGTACATTCTTATTAAATGAAATGTTTAAAAGAAGTCATCTTGTTTCTCATGGTGTGTCCTGATTATGTCAAGTCAAATTAGTTAAGTATATAAATTTCAGTAAACAAAAGTGACAGATAAATGAAATTCGTGGGGACACTCCCATGAAACCGTCCATGGACGCCATACTAGGTGGCAATTTCACACACCACCATCTGGGTATCCAAAAGGAGAAGAAGTCAGTCTTCAAATGGTGTTATGTCAATGCCAACATTGTACTTTTCTCTCTGCCATGTGTTTGATTATTTTCATGTAAAGATCTTCCACTTGCTCTATGAAGATACATGGAAGGATGAGAGAGTTCTAAAATCTTCCATTTGTCTTTTTTTTGCGTGAATCAGGCTTTTCTCGTCCTATCCTTTTTGTGTAAAACTAAAACTGCTTCAAGAAATGCATTAATACCATTTCTAATATAAGAAAATAAATATTCTCAGATTTTGATCTGTGGATCGCCTTTCCTCCACTTAAAAGCACCTATCAAAACTGTTAGACAACTGTCAACTGTGTTGAAGCCTAACGCAGAGCTTCTAGAAGCTTTTCCTGTACTAAATACTGTGTTAAGCATTAGAAGTAAAACTATGAACAGCATTGAGGTAACTGTGACCTAAATAATTTTCTGTCTAGTGAAAAAGAAAGGTGTCTATACATACAATTAAAATACAGCATGATAGATTTCATGTTAAGGGGATTCAAAGTGCTATGGGAACACAAAAGGAGGTTCCTAAATTGCTGTAGGGAATCAGTGGAGGTCCCCAGGGAAGGAACTGATAATTAAGAATTGAATGATAATAAGAATTTACCTGGGTATGGGGGTAAGATGTGGCTTGTGTCCTTCAGGGGAAGCAGGCTGAGTAAAAGCATGGAGACAAGAGGCTATGTAATACTAAACAAACAAGCAAATAAAAATACTTTAAAAATGCAACAAAGCAAAATATAACTGTAGCATTGGCAAGAATTGGCCCTGAAGACTGTGAGGAAAGGATCAAAGTGAGGCGAGGAAAGGCCTTGTAAGCAAGGTCAAGAGTGCATATTTTATCTGAAGCAAAGTGAGCCACACTCCACATTTACATCTTAGGAACACTACTCTGGCTGCGGGGTGAAGAATGGATTTTGGGGGAGCAAACCAGAGGCAGGAAGACAGTTTACAAAGGGTGGATGTAGTCATAACAGAATAATAGCTCAAATTTATTGAGAGCTTATTATGTATCAGACACTATTTTTTTAAAAAGATTTTTAAATTTATTTATTTGACAGATGGAGATCACAAGTAGGCAGAGAGAGAGGAAGAAACAGACTCCCAGCTGAGCAAAGAGCCCGATGTGGGGCTCGATCCTAGGACTCTGGGATCATGACCTGAGCCGAAGGCAGAGGCTTTAACCCACTGAGACACCCAGGTGCCCCCAGACACTATTTTAACATGGATGTTAACTCTTTGTATTCAAATCATCACCCTGGAAGTTATATTGCTATTACTCCTATTTTATGGATGAGGTTAAGACACAGAAAGACTGAGTAATTTGCCAAAGTTTATGTGGGTGGTAAAGTCTACTTTGGATAAAATAGAGTTTTAACCCAGACAATCTTAGCACAGAGTCCACATTCTTAATGGTCACTACCCTCCAGTACTTGGAACATTTCATGAAAATGAAAGCAGAAGTCAGACACGTGCCAGTTCCAGGTCAGAGCCAAGTATTTGATGGTCAAGGCTGAACTGAGCATTTAGAATCAGGTAAGCAATTTCTACTGGAAAAGCTTCTTATGCTAAGGAGGTCGAGGGAGGGGTACAGGTCAAAAGGAGAGCTCATTACATGGATCAGTAGAGAAGGTCAGAACAGATCAAGCAGAGAGTGGAAATTCAAAACACAGTGCAAAACAAAAAGTGGGGTAAACCAGGTAGTCAAGAGATAAAGGAAATGTGCAGGAACCAAGATTTCTCAGGAACCAAAGGAAGAGAGCCAAGACGTGAGAGAACAGATGTGGAGTAACAAATCCTGACAGAGCAGGCTACATGAGACAGGTTTTTGCCTCAGGCCTGGAGCTTTTTTATAGTTCTTGTGGAGTTCCCAACCTGAGTCTTTGTGACTTCTAGGTCTTGCCCTGCTGAGGGAGGGAAGGGAGTAACTAACTGGGGACACGTGATTGAATTGATGTCTGCGGGTAGATGGGGAGCAGCAATTAGTGGGAGATTCTTCCTGAGAAGACCATAAAGGACACGTTATAAATAGCTGTTATTAATAGATTAGTGGATTCTCTAGATTGTAGACATTTAATAAAGATGTGTTATATGAATAATTGAATGAAGAAGTAGAGTCCCTATTTCTTACATTATGAGTGGCTAAAATAAGAGGAGGTCTATATATCTAAATTATCTTCCCTCATATTGAAAGATAATTGGCATCCTTTTCAATAAGGCATTATATTAAAGACAAATCCCAGATTCCCAAGCTCTTTATAAATATTATGAAATTTTAAAATAATAGTTTTCTATATTTGGAGTTATTTGAAGGAAAGAGCATGGGTATTAGACCAAGGAAGATCTAACTTCTGGGAGCCTGTTCTAACACTGACCAGCCTCAGTTCCATCATCTGGAAACTGGGAAGGAAATACTTCTGTCCCAAGAAATAAATCCTTAAATTTTCAGTCAGTCAGTTGTTTTACTTAAGTGTCAAGACAATTAGTTTAGTGGGAAAGTATAGTCTTTTCATTGAAAGATACTCAAACAATTTCATATATCCTTGTGCAAAAAGAAAGGCTTAGACTGTCACCTCACACCATACACAAGAGTTAACGCAACATGATTACAAGCTGAAATGTAGAAACTAAAACAGTTATTTATTTATTTATTTTAGAAAGAGAGAGGAAGCACTCTCAAGCAGTGGGGAAAAGAGGGAAAAGGACGGGCCGACTCTGAGCTGAGCACAGGGCTTGACGCAGGGCTTGATCTCATGACCAGGAGATGATGACATGAGCTGAAATCAAGGATGGGATGCTTAACCAACTGAGCCACCCAAGAACCCTGAAAACAGTTTTTGTAAGAGACTATAACACATGTTCAACACCTGGTCTTAGACAAAGATTCTCTAGATCAGACATCCAACAAAGGAAAAACATGTGATAAATTGAGTCTCATCAAAATTAAAAACTTCTGCATTTTGAAAGACACTGCTAAAAAATTTAAAAGACAAGCAACAGATTGGGGGAAAGATATTTACAAAACACAAACCTGATAAAGTACTAGCATAGAATTTATAAGAATATTTCCAACTCAATTATTAAAAGACGAACAACACAATAAAAAATAGGTCATGAATATGAATGATATTGTCACAAAGAGGACACAAATGGACAATAAGTACATGGAAAGATGCTCAGCATATTATTCATTAGGGAAATGCAAATTAAAACCACAACAAAATATCATATTTCACCCACTGGAGTGGCTAAAATAAATACAACAGACAGCAACAAATGTTGAGAATGATTAGAGAAATGGGAACCATCATACAATGTTGTTGGGAATGCAACATGTTGCGGCCATTTTAGAAAAGTTTGGAAATTTATCAAATGGTTAAACATAAAAATACCATATGACTTAGCAATTTCACTCCTGGGTGTTTGTTAAAAGAACTGGAAACACAGGTCCACACAAAGACCAGCATGTGGGTGTTCATAGATGCTCATAGCAGCGTTATTAATAGTCCAGTAAAGGAAATAGCCTAAAGGTTCACCAGCTGGTGAATGGATAGTCAAAATGTGGTATATTCTACAGAGAACACTACTCAGCCATGAAAAGGAAGGAAGTGCAGACACATGCTATGACAAGGATGAACCTTGAACTTTACACCAACTGAAAGAAGCCAGAGACATGGCGCCATGTACTGTGTGTGTGCTTTATAGAAACTGTCACCAAAAAGTAAATGGATGTGTGGGGTGAAGGACCACCCTGACGTAGGCATGTGGGGTGGGTTGTATGGGATGGGTGTCTTTATGATAATTACCTGTGACCAACAAAGAATAACCAGACCCTAAGAAGGAAGTAAACCATTAAAGGTGTTATCACTAGAGATGTTTAAAGAACTTAAGTTCCCTGGTTGCTTTCTAGAAATGACTAACCCTAAAAGCCCTTGATGGCAACCCTGTTGGAACCCCTCGCCCTCCCTCTTGAGAGCTTTTTCTGTATCTTCACTTAATAAACTTGTCACTTTACACATACACACACACACACACACACACACAAGCAGACTGAAAGACATGGAAGGTAGTATAGTGGTTGCCAGGGGCTAGGACATGTGAGTAGATTAGCCTTACCTATAAATGGGCCAAAAGATTTTTATTGTGGGAATAAACTGTGGGAATCTAAAATCAATGTATTGTGATAATTGCACTCCCCAGTAAAACTGGTAAAAATGATTGCATTTTACAAAGGAAATGGGTAAGTCTCATGACATGTAAAAGGTACTTTAAGAAATTGTTTTTAAAATGCCAATTGTGGGGCGCCTGGGTGGCTCAGTGGGTTAAAGCCTCTGCCTTCGGCTCAGGTCATGGTCCCAGGGTCCTGGGATCGAGCCCTGCATCGGGCTCTCTGCTCGGCAGGGAGCCTGCTTCCTCCTCTCTCTCTCTGCCTGCCTCTCTGCCTACTTGTGATCCCTGTCTGTAAAATAAATAAATAAAATCTTAAAAAAAAAAAAAAAGATAAAACGCTAATTGTAAGAAGTGAGTTCATTGCTCAGGAAATGTCCATTTCTTTACTATGTCTTTCACTTCTCCGTATTTCCCTAGGAGCACCAAGTGAGACCACCAGGGCTCCTCTTTTTCACCCTCACTTCATAGAAGATTTTTTTTCCCATTAAAAAAACAAAACACAGTAGGGACATCTGGGTGGCTCAGTGGGTTAAGCCTCTGCCTTTGGCTTCGGTCATGATCTCAGGGTCCTGAGATCAAGCCCCGCATTGGGCTCTCTGCTCAGCACGGAGCCTGCTTCCCCCCCCCCCCGCCTGCCTCTGCCTACTTGTGATCTCTATCCATCATATAAATAAGTAAAATTAAAAACACACACACACACACACACATACACACAAACGCAGACACACAGTAAAACAACAACCCTCCCCCAATTATCCCTCCCCCACAAAATAAAGACAAATCCAAGTGATCAGTCAGTTCCTACCCTTAGAAAACTGTTTTCACTATAGTCAAGATACAGGGCTCTGCATAAGCAAGTCTGGGTAACGACTCGGCTGTGTGAACAGCCTGTCTTTCCCCCTTCCCTCTCGGGACTCACGACAGCACAGATGCTATGCACAGGGCCCAGCTGGTGGAGTCCAATGTCGCTGGCTTTGCTGAGTGCCTGGTAGAGGACGCTGGCCTCAGCATGTTAGCAATCCCTATTTGCTGGCTCTAATAGATACATTTTGCCTCCAGCAAAAAGTCTGCGAATAGTTAATAAGAATAATGAGCAGTAGCAGAGAATTAATGGCCTCTTTATTATGAGAGATGGAGCCCAATGTTCAGTGTTCTTGAATAGGAAAATTGTTTTATAGGCAAAATTAACTGGAGAGACCTTATTTAGCCAATTTTGAGGTAATGGGTTTTGGCTTCTAAATGTCAGTAAATGCAGAAAAGAAGATTCCAGGTAAGGGATGAGCCACTCGCACGGTACTTCCTCAGCTACAAAAAGGAAGGTAAGGCTTGTCTCCTCAGCAGCAGATGGGAGAGTGACTGCTTGCATTTTTAGCAAAAGGAAAACAAGGAGAGCAGCCTCTCTTGGCGCACGTGAGCTTTACCTTGATTTACCTTGCAGCTTGCACGATTTCTACTTTTTCCAGCGATGCCAAAACCATCAGGACACCCAAGTTGTCATCGTCCATGCTCAGAGCATACTCACTTGGGTGAGAGTCCAGTACCTACCTCGCTGTTAACAGGACTCAGGTTCGGCATATGTCCCGAGAATGTTGGGCCAGATACCAGCTGGCCAGGTGGTCCTAGGTGATCAGATCTGGGATTCCTTGTTGATAGTCACTCTGGAGCCCTTGGTTTTGAGGGATGTCATCAACAGGAATTCAATAGTCCTGTTGTCAGGTGTATCGGGTTACACTATTAGACTGCTTCCTAATAGCCTTTTGCCGGTCATATATTTATTTTTTAAAAAGATTGATTTCTTTATTTTACAGAGAGAGAGAGAGAGAGAATGGGGGAGGGGCAGATGGAAAGAGAGAGGGAGAGAACCCCAAGCAGACTCCCAGCTAAGTGTAGAATCTGACACAGGGCTCAATCCCACAACCCCAAGGTCATGACCTGAGCCCAAACCAAGTCAGATGCTCAACCAAGTGAGTGCCTATCCAGGCACCCCTACTGAAGTTGTTTTTAAAAAACAAACAAAATGAAAGAACAACAAAACACAATGACAAAAATTTAGAGCAAAAATTGTTGAAAGGCTAGTAGGCAATTTCAGAGTACTAGAGTCACACTGCTAAATGTGATTGGCATCATTATACAGAGGCATCAGCAACAGAAAAGGGTGCATGACAGACCATCCTCACTCAAATTTGTCATTATTCAGGCACATTCATGACCATATTACAGGTCAAGTCTTGTTGAAGAACTAGGGCAAGTTTTAACAACTGCACTCACTTTAAAACCTTCTTTTTTTTTTAATTTGTATCATCAACTTCCTTTTTTGACCTCTTCCAAAATAACATGATAATGTGTCGGGCAATGGGCTGAGTTTGCCAGGAAAGAAAAGATGCTCTCACAACCTTCCTGAGGTCTCACAGCACATCAGGGGTAAACAAGCAGTCCACTGGGAGCTTCCTGGGAGAATATGCCAGATGCCTTCAGAATGGTTAAAAGGTAAGGACTGTCAGGTGAAGGGAATACCTCAATTCATAAAATGGGTTCACAAAGGCTTTACAGTGGAGGTACTCAGACATGCTTGAAAAAAAAATAAAAATTAAAGGCATGAAAGAAAGGAATTTTCAGGGACTCTTTCAGAGGAAGAAAGCAACACAAGCAAGCCCAAGAGACCGGAAAGCCAGAGGGGTGTCAAGACCAGTCAGAATTCCAGCTGAACTGGCATGTGATAGGAAGGTGTAGAGGACAACCGAGGTGAAGCACTGTAGAGAGCCTGTGGTGGTTGATGGGGGAATTGATCATAATATTCCTTGGTTAAAGACCTTAGCCTAGAGTGCCATGAAGAGCTTTGGGGTGGTTTGGTCCATATGGTGGCTGTGTACAGACTGAATTTGAACAGGACAGTTGAAAGGCAGAGAGTTTAGTTAGGGAGTTACTGGTTCCACAAGGCTCCTGCTGGTGGCTGAACTGAAGGTATTTCGGAATGAGCCTGGAACTGAGATTAGTTTGGAAGCCACTGTGATGAGCCAAGGAGAAAAAATAATAATTGGGATTTGACTTATGTTGGTCATGGTAGAAAAAAAAAAACGTGAATGAATAATTTTGGACGTAGGATATGCTTCAAACTAATGAAGGAAAGAATGTCAATGCTTTTCACAAAAATGGATCTGTAGCACAGATGAGGTACCTTTCTTCACTTCGTGTTCATCTGCTTTCTTCATATCGTTGCTGAAATGTCTCTCACCTTCTAGTTTATTCTTTTCTGAAGAAAAATTGATAACAAGCTTCCAGCCTCAAATCCTGTTCTTCTTGCCAAAGACTAGAAAATGCAATACAAAGGAAGATTCTTTGGAACAAGTATTAGACAAACTTGCCTATAATCTGTGAGACAAAGTTTGTTAGCATTCTCAGTAAAGTTTCAATAAACGTTTTCTGAATGAGAAAATAGGTCGATGGATGGGTGGTTGGATGGTTGGATGGATGGAGACATGGTTTCTTTATGCTTCAGTATGAATTAAGGTAAATTAATTCCAGCAGTTCTTTCTTCTTTAAAGACTTCCATAAGGAGTGAAATATCTCCTGTTTCCTCCTCCTCCTCCTCCAGAGACCACCACTGCCACCACCACCATCACGATGAACTAATATTTGCTAAGAATTTGCTATGCTCGTGTCAGTGCAATTAGCAGATGAATTTAGCCCAGTGAACTATATTGTCCTCTGTTTCCACAGCTATCTTTCACATGGCAGAATTAAAACCCAGCCGGACAACTTCCCTGGACAAACTTCTCAGGGAAAATTTCAAGAAAGAAGAAAATGAATTGTCTTCAGCTCCCTCTAATGAAGCTTTCTTCCCCTAAGAAAACTTGGCAATTAACCACATTTACCTCACCCTCAAGATGACTCCCACTGTACCCCTTGAATGGCTTTCCTTTGGGGGATGAGAATAATGGAACCAAGCAGCAAAGAATTCTGGGATACAAACAGCATGTTGGCATCAGGCCCCAGGGTTTTATAGAACCAAGTGGAAGATGCCACAGAGGTGACTGGCTTTGAAGAAAACTCACAGAGATAATCAATTTGATCACACAGGCAGACACTGAAGTATTTGTCAAAATGTCAGGATTATGGATAGTGCCAATATATTTGCTTTTCAATGCATTTGTCTTTTTAAAAGCCTGTATCTAATGTGACACCAGACACAGTTTTATTTTCATCCCCCCCCCACACACACACACTGGTCCACTACACAGTCTTCAATTAAGAAATACAATATTTTGGTGTCCTTTGGGGGGTGGGTTTTAAGGTTTTTATACACAGAGACTTCCTGCCATATACAGATAGAAGAGAAATTTATTTGTGCATCTGATGCTTATTTTAGGAGGGTTCGAGAAATATAGTAGTAGGTGACTATCAGACCCATTTCTTCTTTGTGGTCAACCTGAAATCCAGCTGAGAGGGGGGCTTAGTGAGACTAGAAGACAGCACAGGGCAGAGCCCTGTATCATCTCTCTAAGGAAAGCCAAGTGACATCCCACCCTCCACTCGATGTTAACCTAGGCAGCTGGATCCTTGTCCCCTTGCTAGTCATAGAAAATTCTTGAAGTCCAGATTAGCCATTGGCTCCTGGGAGATGTCTGGTTGCTCCACAGAGGACCTTGACCCTTGGTTACCATGGGTGATTTATTTAATACCCAAAGACTTGCATGGTTGATCACCTTAACTGAGAGGTTATGTAGCTTAAAATGGAAAAGGTAAAAATCATCAATTGCTATTGAAATGATACAGTATGCAAATACGACCGCAGCAATGAAATTATATTTTTAACATATAAGAAATAGTAAAGAGGAACAATTGATCCTCAAGTGAATTATTGGAGAGCTAGAGAAAATATTTTTTTTTTAAAGTATCATGTAGGAGAATTCTTAAAATGGAAACTGATCAGCTTTAAAAATTCCTTTGTGAAAGACTTGAGGCCATTAATTATTTTGCTTTCTATAGATTTTTGAGAAGGATCTCTTTTTTTCCTTTGGGGAAGAGCAGTGCTAAATAGCTAATGCTGTGTATAGTCTTTCTGCTCTTTTAGAGTGTTTCTTTTGGGTTTTTTGTTTTGTTTTGTTTTGCTTTGCTTTGTTTTTGGTTTTTTTCCTAGGCAAGAGAGAAGTGTTCTATTCCAATTTTCCTTCTCCTCTACCCACCTAGAACTGGATCTGCCTATTTGTCCTTAGAATGTCTGCCCTGTGGAAGAATTTAAGGTCTTCTCAGCTAACAACATAAAAATATTTGTTATGTCATTTTAATTCTTCCTGAATGGTATGGATTTGTACTGATAACCTAGGTCCTTATCAACTGAAATCTTGCCAAATATTTAAAATTCTGACTTCTGGGGTGTCTGCGTGGCTCAGTTGGTCAAGCGTCTAGACTCTTGGTTTTGGCTCAGGTCATGATCTCAGGGTGGTGGGATCAAGCCCAGAATCAGGCTCTGTGTTGAGCATGGAACCTGCTTCAGATTCTCTCTCTCCCTCCCTTTCCCCTCTGCTCCTCCTCTCACTCACCAAAGCGTGCAGTGTGTGCGTGCTCTCTCTCTAAAATATAAATAAATAAAATCTTTAAAAAATAATACAGTTCTGGGGCACCTGGGTGGCTCAGTCAGTTAAGCATCTGTCTTCGACTCAGGTTGTAATCCTGTGGTCCTGGGACTAAACCCTGCGTCAGGCTCCCTGCTCAGGGGAGAGCCTGCTTCTCCCTCTCCTTCTGCCTGCTGCTCCCCTTGCTTGTCCTCTCTCTCTCAAATAAATAAATCTTTAAAATAATAAAATAAAATAAGATAAAAATAATACAAAATAAAATAATAAAAATAAAACATAAGTTAATATAAAAATAAATAAATATAAAAATAAAAATAAAATACAATTCTGAATCTCATTTTTTCATATGCAGATAATTATAACAATTACAACAGATATTTAATAAGTGCTGAGTGCTGTTTTAAATGCTCCCTGTGCATCAACCCCTATCATCCACTCATGTCTTGGATGTAGGCATGGTCACTCTACTTGACAGATGAGGGCAAAGTTTCTACCCAAAATGGGGATGAAGTGAGGTAAATGGACAAAACTATCAGAACTGATCTTGGAGATGCTGCTCAATACATGGCTTCCCTTTGTCCTTCCTCCCTCCTTCCCTTCTTCCTAAAAGTCCATGTCTTTACAAGTACTTCTCCACAAGCCACAAACTAGCACAAATATGAAGAAAGGAGCCCAGGCACTGCTGGTTTTGTACCTTTTGTTAAACACACAGAAGATGGAGTTAGAGTTGAGGACTGGACATTTTCCAACTGTGTGGCAACTATTTATTTCTTGCTCTGAGTCTAGCCCAGTGTCCCATCTGCGTTGGAAACTATAGTATATATATTTGGTGTAGCACATATGTTCTGATTTAACAGCATCGGTCTGGGGTCAAGAAGCCGGTGGTTGGCCTGGCTCTGCAGCTTCGATGTCAGCAAACAGAACTCTGCTTATTCCTTGGGTCCACAGCAATCGTTTGGCCTCAGTTTACAAGGGGCTTTGTAGTCACCACTTTCATCTGACTAGCCGTAAAGACGAAATTGTTCAATGGATGTAAAAGTAAATTTTAAGTAGAAACACTTTTTAAGCCGAAAGCAACTGACCTCACATTCCTGAAGGAGGGACGAGCTCTCCAAAGGCACAGCAGTTTCCATCTCTGCTGGGGAAGAAAAAACACAGTGATAAAACTCTTTCCCCATTAGCAACTTTATTCTGAGCACAAACTGGCCAGCTGGAGTGACCAAGGTGATTGCCATGTCCGGCCAACACCTCAGGGGGTCATGGATGCATCAGCTCATGTGCAGTCTGGCCTGAACGCCCTGGATAAACCGTGTTGGAGATCCATTGGCTTTTATTGGATTGAGCCGAAAAGGTAGAAGGTGAAACGAATCTATGTTGAGAGCACCTATAAAAAGCACAAGATGTACCATTTTCATCCCCGTGAGCCGAGAAACAGGAGACTTCCTGGGAGATGAGACTTGCAGGCTTTAGTTTTGTTTAAAAGGTAGACAGCAGGGTAGAGACAGTTCTACCAAGTCCAGCTGAAACCACAGGAACTCTCTGGGTCTGGCTCCCTCTCTCTCTCCTTCTCTGTCTGTAGACAGAGATTTGTAATAACTGCTTTCATCTGACTTATCATAAGAATGGAATGATACCATGCATGTGAAGGTAACTTATAACTAGAAGCACTGGCAGTTCCTGGTTCTTCCCTAGACAGAGAGCGGGTGGGGGAAAAGGAGGGGAAACAGAGAGGCAGGGAGGGAGAGAGAGAGAGAGAGAGAGACCGTCTAAATGCATACACTGGAGTACAAGCTGGGGAGCCAAGATCAACGTTCTTACCAGACTTGGCACAGAATATTCCTCCAACTGGGGGAAGGATACAGATGAGATTGCTGTCTTGAGTGTTCCCAGCAGAAATCAGGAAACAGCAATTAGTTCCTCCATAAGAGGAAGTGCTGAGATTCATGCACCTGACATTGACCATTCCTTTGTGCCTCCCTCCCTTCCTCTGAGAGTCACTGAGCAAAATGCGAATGCATCAGAGGTTCACCAGTCACAGGTAGTTCCAAATGTAGTCTCCCGCAGATGTGATAAACCCGGCTTGGCTGTGATGGCCCTGTTGCCCTTGATATCATGCAAATGGGACAGCATGACTCTGCTCTAGAACCTGGACTCAGCCTGAGGCCTAGCCTGAGTCTGAATGCTGGTTTGCGGGGTGGCTTTACTTGCAGATGGGGACCAGGGAACAGAGCAAAGCATCCCCAGGATTCTTCTGTTTCGTGTTCTTCCTTAAGTGGCCCCTTGTCTAGGAACTGTTCCTAAGTGACTTGTCCCTGTTTTAGCCTTAAGATAGTTATGCACATTAGGGAGGGATCTAGAGAGGCCATTGTAGGTGTTGTTAGAATTTTTTAAGGCCATCTTTATCACTTGGCCATTGTTCTGGCTGTTGTTATAAGTGCCATAAAAGAAACATCTACCACATGCCCGGACTTCATGGATTGAATTCTAAACAGTTTGTTTCCAATGCTCACAGGGCACTGTCACTTTCTCTCTAGGTGTCACTCTATTTTTCTGGGACCTCTTGGCTGTCAACCTTTCTGTCTATCCACTATTGATTCTCCGTGCTGCTTGGAGTCACCCCTGGTCCTTCTACCGACTCCTTCACCTGTTCCCCCGGGATCTCGCTGGCTATTAGTAATCTTCCAGGAATAGCCCTTCCCACTTGGTCTTGCCCTCCAGATGTCCTTGCCCAAATGTAGTCCTTTGGGATCACATTCAGACCCATCCTACTCCCCTTCGATTGGACTGGGTAATGTAACAAGGGATCCGAGCAAAGTTTATCATCAAATAACACAATCACTATGCATCCATCACACCCAAAGTATTGTGTCAGCTAGAATGGGATTCCTGAAAGTCATAAAATTAGATCACTGGCATTTAAAAGAGTGGCCCAAATTTATCTGACAAGTAAATGTCACATCCACAATTTCTTTCATCAAATTTTGCCTTTATAACATATATAGCATGATATCCCTTCCCCCAATTTACCATCTAGATTTTGAGACAAGGCGTGGAAAAAACCCCCAAAATCCAATACTAAGCAACAACAAGGACCACACTGAGGAAATGTCCCAGGGTTGGGTGTGATTAATTGCTGAATGGGAGACTCAGTGAAGTCTGGGAGTTCAGAAGTGGGGAGTGATGAAGTTCTAGAACCTAGGTGAGGTTCGGTGAGCTGAGGTCCGGAGCTGATGACCAAGAAAGAATTCTTGAGACATCTTTGGTGCAAAATGGTGGTTTATTAAAGCACAGGGACAGGACTCGTGGACAGGAAGAGCTGCTGCCCTGGGTTGTGAGGGATGGCAGGTTATGTACCCTACAGTTGGGGGAAGGTGAGGGGAAGGGAGGTTTCAATGGAGTTTTCATATGCTAAAGAGGGCCTACAAGGTGCCAAAATGTCAGAGGCCTACCAGAGGCCTTGCCCTTGTGGCTGGATCAATGTTGTCTTTAGACCCCCCCATTAACCTTAAGATAGTTGGGAGACTTTTTGGTGGGGGTGTCACAATCCTGCTATCAATCGTCTTTGTTAGTGAGATTTAGGACATTTGTAAGCCAAGGGAGACTCCTGTCTAGCAGGATTGTGAGCTCTGCAAGTTAACTATTTGCTTATTGTTCATGGCAGTCAGGGCTGCCTGAGGGATGCTACACATATGACAGAGGGGAAGCTGATGGGGGGGGGTGGGTACAAGGCGCCAGCTTTTGCTTTGTCTTCAGCCAGCCTCATGCTCCCTCATCATTCCCTCCTGAACAATTTTGACCCTTAAATCTTTAAGGTGGTTGAAGGTGGAAGGTCTCATCTTCTGTAACTTCTTCCTGCTGAATAGGGGCGTAGAGCTATCCCTACCTACTTGGGTCAATATTGGTCAGTGTAGGAAGGTATAAGGGAGTTAGAAAAGCAGAGGCAGCTGAATCCAGCGCTGACAGTGAAGAAGTGTCTCTCTGCGTGGTCAGGATCATCTGTTGCTGTGAAGTCATTGCAGCAATGGAGTCTCGGCACCAAGTAGAGAAACAATGAACAAAGCAGCATACTAATATTAATAAGGTGATAAAAATGAGAAGCCCGAAAAGGAGATTTAATTGTTAGTCATAGTCCTCCTCCAAACCAGGAACTTAACCAATCACAGAGAGAAGGATCTTGTAGATCCTTAATCTGGGCATTCAAATATTTTATTAGTTCTGTGACAGTTTTGTGTTAGTCTGGGATTACATACAACATTCTGCTTTGATAATTGTGCATGTGCCACCCTGTGCTGCTGTCAGGACATCCTATTTTGTAGGACTGCCTTGCATATCTGAGACTTTGGTATTAAGTAGGGAGAGGCTCTTTAGTGAATCACTGAGTGCCTTTGTAGTATTATTTACTAAGGGCTTCTACATGCCACATGACATCCTCTAGTCCCACAGATGGAACAAAAATGGATGCTAAGTGATCATACCATTTAAAACCCAATAGTGTCTATCTTTGTTTTAAATTGGGGAGATTAACTGGAGTGGTGATGGTTTTAGTAATGCACCCATGAATCCAGGCAAATCCTAAAGTACAGCGACCCATCCACCCTGGAGTCAGCCAGGGCCACGGGTTGGTTCCACATATCCAGTGGGTTCTCTTTGGAGCTGACCATCTAATGCCAGGTCACCTTACCCAATCAGTAGCAAAACATTCAGTAGCCTGGAGTACTATTATTTGGGAACACATTTCTAATGATAGCCATCCTCGATACTGTGTGTTATTTGCCCAAGTATCATATGTATGGTTCTTTTGTTCCCAGCATAAAACTGCATTTTGAGTGAGCTGTCCAATGGGTGTGGGTATGAAACACAAATATGTATCCTAGATTTGATATACACCATCCTTAGTATAGCCATATGGAGGGTCTTGTAATTTAGACCCATATTTGATTGGGGAGTTATGGCTTGACAGCAATCCCTTTTCCTTCCAGGTAGCTCCATGGGCATGTAGTACCAGGAAGGCATATTTGGAGTCAATGTTAATGTTTATTTTTAAGGCTTTGGCAATTGAAAAGTGCTAGTGAGCACTACAGTATACCTAGCTTTTCTTATTTTTTTTTCTATGAAAACTACTGTCATCAGTAAACTGTCATTCACATTTTTAACAGAGGCATCTTCAATCTGGCCAAATAGAGTAAGCAAGATCAATAACCTCTGAACGGCTTTGCTCTATAGAGAAAGAAGCACAGTGGTCAGGTTCAGGCATACAGGTAACTAGGTTTAAAGTTTGACAAGTTTTAAGTATTATTTCTGGCATATCTGTTAGTGTAGCCCAGTATTTAATTAGTCGGCCTCCATCATTCATTGGTGGCCTTTGAATTCTAAGACAAATCTGGACCTGATGTGAACTCATTAGTTAGGGGCTGTTCCATAGTGAGCTTTGAGGCTCCTTTTATGAGGGCTGTTCTATGCTTAGCTAAAGCATCTGTTTGCAATTGCATCTCAACAGAGGTGGCTTCTAGGATAAATATGACTAAGGGATGAAACCATTGAGTAGCCCTTTGAGTGGTCCAGCCTTAACAATATCCTGATTACAGAGGATCACTGGCAAGTGGGAGAAAACTTGTTCGAGATAAGGGGAGTTCCCCATGCCTCATCCGATCCAATCATAAAGAAAGTGGGGTCATCCATTATCTCCACAAGTCCATAGTTAATCCTATGGAGTGCAATAGGCTGGCTTTTAGGCAATTTCATTATCCCAGCTACAAACAAGGTGTTAGTTAAGTTATACAATTGTAGGGGAATCAATCCCATTTTCCAGTTGTTTAATCATGTGCCGTGGGGTCTTGCTAATATACCCACAAAATAATAAGATCGACTAAAGAAGCTATTGTGCAACTTTTCTGAAGTTTACCTCAAATTGTTTAGCTTAGGTAAACATTTAAAGACTATCAAATCTAGAATTTCACATCCATAAAGGTGTGTTACTAAAACAGAATTTTTCTCTCTAAAATAACCCTCATTTCCAGAGATAGCCAAATCAGGACTAATTCACTTGTGAAACAGGTCCAGTTTTAACAAACTTGGCTCATTATTTACATAAGCTCAGCAAGAACAGTGAGTGTGATCATATAGATATTTTAGAATCTGCTTTGCTGGAACTTCTTATAAGAAATCTCTAGGTTGAACTTTTACTAGCCTCTCCGGGCCAGAAGCCAAGCCCTGTACTTGCCATCAGGCATGCCTGTAATACCTGTCGATTGGGGCGAGTTCCTCTTCTGAGACTCTGCACCTACCAAGGAGTGACATTCTTTACTCACCTGGTGAGGCTGCTGGGAACTCTGTAAGCAAGGTATCAGGCCAACAGTCCCAAGGGGCTTTATGGCTCCAGGTTTCATAAAGTCAACCTTAGTTCCTTAAAGCTGTCTGGTCATATCTGAGTCTTTTCAAATATGACATCCCAGTCAAAGCCTTGGTAAGATAACCTGTTTCCAATGCTGTCCTGTTACAAGGAGAACAGATTCTTATTGAACTTATGCAAATGACTGATTGCCATGGAAGAAAGAATACTTACTGAGACCTTTTGGTTTCAGAGGGTTCAGATAGAGAGAAAAGTTGAATGCCTTGATTCGCTTACAAATCAATACTTTTACATCTCTGTAGACAACTTAAGAAAAAGTATCCTTAGTCTGGAAGAGCAAACATTAGAGAACCAGCAATGTCTAAAATAAGACAAAACATTAAGAGACACACTATAATCTTTTAGTTCATTTAGTCCCATGTTACTAAATCTGGTGAATGCAGCTTTAGTTAGTTCTGGAAATTCTTACCCATTTCAGTTTTAGGATTTTCAAGTAAATCAAATATCTGTATTTGTCCTGAAAGTCCTTTATAGGAATCTCCTTGAAGATAATTTTACAAGAGAATTAAAACAATTATAAATGACAAAACTCAGAATGGATATGGTTAGAGTTGATGAGGAGAGTTTACAATTTAGCTGCAAGGAAATCAGCTTACAATTTCTGTGACACATAACATTCCCATAATTACAATATCAAGCGATGATCTCTCAAAACATTAAAACTTTAGGAAGTGCATAGAATCTCTAGAATAGTTATAGCATTTTCCCAAATGTAACCCAATGTTTGTCACTGGTTCAGTAGTACTTCATGAGCAACTTCGCATATCAAGGAAAAGCTGGAGTTAAAGAGATTTACAACTTAAATCTTGTCAACATTTGCTAAAATCTTATAAAGTTTTAAAGCAAATGCCTAAATATAATTAGGGATGCTAAACACGTGATAAAACAAAACATAGAAATTGGCTTTTCTGGGCAGGCTAAGAGAAAAACCGTTTACATTTTCTTAACAGCAGATCAATTAATCTAAGAAAAACCTTGTCCAACCATAAGTGACTCTTAATCTCACAAAACAAACTGAGGGTTGCTGGGGGGAGGGGGTTTGGGAGAAGGGGGTGGGATTATGGACATTGGAGAGGGTATGTGCTTTGGTGAGTGCTGTGAAGTGTGTAAACCTGGTGATCCATAGACCTCTACCCCTGGGGATAAAAATATATGTTTATAAAAAATAAAAAATTTAAAAAAAAACTTAAAAGCAAAAAAAAACAAAAACAAAAAACCTTGTCCTTTGAACAGAGAATTTCAGTCTTGTATCAATGTACCTTTAAAACCCATTCATTTAGTCCATCTTGACCATAGCTAAAATTCCTTTTCTGAAGATTTCCTTTCACAAATCTTTTACAGCTTTCCTTTACATTCAGGTTTTGTCCCAAGCCATTTCCTTCCAAACAACCATCTCATTTAGGACAAAATTACCTTTTATCTTTAATAAAATGCATTTCCCTTATTTCCATCAGTCTTAGTTACACTAAGCAGAATTTGATACTCTTAGAAACCCCTTAATCTCTAGTGAAGACTAAGTATTAACCAATTGTGAACTGTTACAACAAAATTCTTTAGATGACAAATTTATGAAACAGTGCAAATTTATGAAAAGTGCAAAACATGTTTAACAACAGATTTAAGTTTCTTTGCAATAATAAGTCAAAAGCACAAACCTACATCCAGTAATTAACGACTTAGCTTTTTATCCTGTTTGGTTAAGATATAGATGTCCACAATTCAATTCCATTTGTCATCCAAACAAAACTTTAAAAACTTTCAGGTTACCAAAGACTTCGAAAGCGACTTCAGCAATTACCCATTAGAACTTTGAGACAGACAATTAACCATCAGTTTAGTCATTTCTTTACTAACAAATTTTAACAAATAACATGAGCTTATTTGACCTTCAGTAAACTTCCAAGTTTCACATTTACTGCTGATAACTTAAAAGACACGTCTTATCTTAATTAAACCAACAAACTTAACTTCATTCCAATACTGATTTACATTTCACCTGGACCCATTCCACTTTGAATGTCTACCTGAGACACAAGTGGGAAGATCTGGAGTGGGGGGTGTTATGTCCAGGGGGTGCTCTTCTTGCTCCTTGACAGTGAAGAGAGAAGGAGCCATGGTGCATGATCTAGAGGCTAGTCATGCAGGCTGCACGCACGTTGGTGCACAGAAACAGGAGAAGGGGGAAACAGAAGAAACAAAGTGCTGCCAGGAGGCAGAGAAAGGATTCCCGGTTTTGGAGCTCATAAGCCCTAACAGAGGAGCAGATGCCATGCTTTCCCACCAGCAAGGTGGGGAGGGGTTAAGCAGTCCAAGTTGGGCCAGAGAACACAGGGAAACTTCCCCAAAACAAAGAGAGTTTTAGCAGCTTCTTGGGAATATTCCTTACAGTCTGTCTCGAGTTAGACTAACCCCCGTTTGCTCCAGTTATAGCCATTAACACGGGAAGTGAGTAAAGGAGAAGCTCCCACATCTATTCGGAGAAACAGAGAGAAATAAGGTCGGAGCCCCCTTTGCTAGGGATGGCCCAGCAACCTGGGTTTACTAGAAGAAGGCTTATTTACATAATTATCATCCAATATGTCAGAAGGAAATTTACTAGCTGACTCATTTGGGCAAAGATTCCACAAAAGCCCCTTATTTGGGGTCCTGGTGCAGAGCAATGAAGGCCTAGGTGTGAGCAGTGAAGGTATCATAGGTCAATTTGCACTGTTTCCTGCAGAGATCTAACTGATAGATCCCACTGAGGCCATGCAGTGTTACAGGAGCTCAGTCTTTTCCTAAGTTTTGCAATCCAAATTATTTCCAGTGGGTTAAAAGGCACCCCAAGGTAGAGTCCTTAGGAACTGAAAAAGCCTACTGAGGCCATGCTTCCAGAAAAGTAAAGAAGGTCCATTACCAAATGCCCCCTGACTCCTGGGTGGCGTCCCACGCAGGATATGTCAGAGGTTCCTGTGTGTCAAAAGCGACCAGAGGCGTCCCTCAAGATATCGCTATTGATCACTATCCTGCCTTCCCTGGGAAGGCATTTCTGCCCTAAGGGCCCTGGAGGGGTGCTGGCGTCCCTCCACTTCCCCATCGCATCCTAGGCTGCCTATGGGTGCCTGGTGAATGGACCAAAATACTTGTGCCATGCCATGCCATCGTCTGTCCTGAAGACTGCATACTGTTTTGCCATTTTAACCCATGGAAATACCAGAAAAGTTTGGCAAGGGGAAATTACCCAATTTCATAGCTTTAAGTAGTCTGTAGAAGACACTGACAAGAAACAGTCAAGACTGTTTTCATCATGGTCTATGCGACATTCCAACACATGTGGCCCTTGCAGCCAACTTCCCTAGGAAATGGTTCCCGGTTGCGTTTTAGTTCAATCGGGTACTGGTTTTGGCCGGCTCTCAGTGGAGGTCTCGTGGCCAGAAGTGGCTGTACCAGGTATGTGGAGGGGATCACATTAGATCAATCAGGAGGAAACCTCACACGGGAGTCTTAAGATTGGCAGCCGTCCTGGTGACTTAGGTGGCTGTCCCGTGCCCAAGAGAGACAACTTTATATAAGAACAGGGATAAAGAGAGGCCATCAAGTTTCTGGGTCTTATTGCCATTCCAGCCAGCGTACTAACTTACAACCAAAAGGCAGACATTCTCCTCCCTGCAGAGTAGCCACGGGCTAGAGGATTACAGCCTGAGCAACTGACATGCAAGTGTTCCAATAAGACCATACTCCTTGAAAAGCCCTAAAATCAGAGTAAAGTAAAATGAGAGAAAGTACTCACCATTTTGCACCAAAGCTCAGAGTCCAAATGTAAAGACTCACAGCCCCACTTTGGGCACCGTATGATGAAGCTCTAGAACCTAGGTGAGGTTTAGTGGGCTGAGGTCCGGAGCTGATGACCAAGAAAGAATTCTTGAGACATCTTTGGTGCAAAATGGTGGTTTATTAAAGCACAGGGACAGGACCTGTGGGCAGGAAGAGCTGCTGCTCTGGGTTGTGAGGGATGACAGGTTATGTACCCTGCAGTTGGAGGAAGGTGAGGGGAAGGGAGGTTTCAATGGAGTTTTCATATGCTAAAGAGGGCCTACAAGGTGCCAAAATGTCAGAGGCCTACCAGAGGCCTTGCCCTTGTGGCTGGATCAATGTTGTCTTTAGACCCCCCATTAACATTAAGATAGTTGGGAGACTTTTTGGTGGGGGGTCACAACCCTGCTATCAATCGTCTTTGTTAGTGAGATTTAGGACATTTGTAAGCCAAGGGAGACTCCTGTCTAGCAGGATTGTGAGCTCTGCAAGTTAACTATTTGCTTATTGTTCATGGCAGTCAGGGCTGCCTGAGGGATGCTACACATATGACAGAGGGAAGCGGATGGGGGGGGTACCAGGCGTCCGCTTTTGCTTTGTCTTCAGCCAGCCTCGTGCTCCCTCATCAGGGAGGACGCTGCTGTTAGAAGCTTCATGGCAGGGAGGCAGGGGGAACAGCCTTTCTAGCAGAACTGCACTAAGAGTCAAGGGTGGTTAATATATCACAAAGAGAACAAAACCCTGACAGAGGGGGGCTGGCTCAGCCAAAGCCATCCTGAGGAGGGAACAGGAGGCTGGCTGAGGACAAAGCAAAAGCTGGCACCTTGCACCCCCTCTCCACCCGCTCCCCTCCCCTTGGTAATGTGTGTGGCATTCCTCAGGCACCCATGACTACCATAAATGATAAATAGTTAACCTGCAGAGATCACAATCCTGCAAGACTGGAGTCTCTCTTGGCTTACAAATGTTCTAAATCTCACTAACAAAGACAATTGATAGCAGGATTATGATATCCCACCAAGAATCTCCCAACTATCTTGATGTTAATGGCTGACCTAAAGACAACACTGATCAAGTCAAGGCCTCCAGTATCCTTGTAGGCCCTCTTTAGCATATGAAAACTCCATTGAAACCTCCCTTTCCCTTACCTTCCCCCAACCTTCCCCCAACTGTAGGGTACATAACCTGCCATCCCTCACAACCCAGAGCAGCAGCTCTTCCTGCCCACAGGTCCTGTCCCTGTGCTTTAATAAACCACCATTTTGCACCAAAGATGTCTCAAGAATTCTTTCTTGGTCATCGGCTCTGGGCCTCAGCCCACCGAACCTCACCTAGGTTCTAGAACATCATCAATCCCGGTGCCATTTCTGTGGCAGAAATTTAAGATATTATTTAAGACTGAAGTTAAACCCAACTGACTTGCATCTGTGCTGTTTCCACAAAAAATTTTAAAAAAATTTAAAAAGCAAAACAAACAGACAAAAGCTCAAAAATCCTTTATGACTCCAGGAACTCAAATCTCTTCTTAAGTTCTTGCAATCAGGGCATAGAAATCATTTGTTTTGCAAATGACCTTTGGAATGACTTAATTCGGGGTTGTGTTTTGCTAAATAACACTTCACAGATGAAAAGCAGCTAAGTGTGACTCCCAGAAACAAGGACCTCCTGCTCGCAAACACCACTGAACTGCAACAAGACTGTTGTTTGTCTACTCAATGCTTCCTTCTTTTCTGGAACCCCATCACCCTGACCCTACTGATTGGAAACCTCTGAAGCCTGATTCAGCCTTTGATCCATTCTGACTCATCATTAACTCAAATGACTTGATCTCTTGCAGCTCATAAATATTCTGAGATGTTTTCCAAAAGAGCTGCTTACTTAACAAGAGCTTGGAGCAGCCTTTCCTGAAAGATCCTTGTGCCCTTGGCATTCTCTGAGACCCCTCATCTTGGCTTCTTGGATAAGACCTTGTTAAGATGACCTCCAGCCTTTACCCCCCCGCTCTACTGGTGATTAAAAAAAAAAAAAAAAAAAGACAGCAGGTGCCAGCTGGAGGTGGAGATAACTTTTAGTAATTGAACATGATTAATTTCTGCTCTCCCAATCTTGAAGGCAGAATTTTGTGTTGCTGATGGATTTGGGAGACACACTACCTACCAGCCCACAGTTTAGAAGCAATTGGTTTTAACAATATAGGCAGTACACAGTGTAATGCAAATAAGACTAAGCAAGGCTGTGATAAATGTATCTTATCCAGGATAGTGCCAGCAACATGATCTGAACTCACAAATCCCACACTTGGTAGCAACATAAATCCTGCGGGGCGCCTTATCAGCAGCGAAGGACAGGGGAACCTGGGAAGGAGGAGCTTGTCTCTAAATCACGGCAGAGGTAAATAAATATCTTCAGAATCTAGATGCTCATCCTTTCAGAAGGTGGCCCGGGGGACAGATTTATTCACCTTGCATTGAAAGCCACCCTAAGAAGAAGAAACCCTAATCTGCAACCATTTTCCACAAACGCAGGCCAAAGGTAAGGTAGCACTATGTCTTGGGTTTCTGAGAAAGCACCATTTTCTTTTCTTTTATTCTTCCACATTAAGTTCAAACAGTATAATTGTATCTTAAAGTATCGTAAGTATTACAGATTTTCATAAAAAGAAAGTCACAAACCCGTGGGAAACAAGCCTTCATCAAATCATCCGCCCCAATTTTTTTTTGTAGGAAGCGGATGGTCCCAGAAGTTTGAAGGCTCATGCTGGACAAGGTCTGCCTGTGTGTGAAAATATAGGGGTCCTCCTCTGGCTTTTCTGCTCTCTGGCAAGAAACAAGGGATGAAAGAAAAAGGCCATGGAATTGTTATATTTACTCGGTTCAGCTCTTCTAGTTCTTGCCATAATACCCATCGCCAAAATGATTATCCTAACACTGCTTTTGATGAGGGAGCAGGAGGCTGGCTGAAGACAAAGCAAAAGCTGGTGCCTTGCACCCCCCTCTCCACCCACTCCCCTCCGTAATATGTGTAGCATTCCTCAGGCGCCCCTGACTGCCATGAACAATAAACAAATAGTTAACTTGCAGAGATCACAATTCTGCAAGACAGGAATCTCCCTTGCTCTACAAATGTCCTAGAGATCTACAAAGAAAGAAGTTACCTTATCAATAGCACAAATTTCCAGAGGCAAATAACTCTCAGTTCCTCAAGCCCTAATGTCTCCCTCCCCATCATAAAGGAAACTGGAGGAGGCTGAGGTAGAAGGGAAGGTAAATGATAGCAGGATCATAACACCCCACCAAGAATCTCCCAACTATCTTGATGTTAATGGCTGGCCTAAAGAGGACATTGATCAAGCCACAAGGGCAAGGCCTCCTCCAGGCACATTGTAGGCCCTCTTTAACATATGAAAACTCCTTGAAACCTCCCTTCCCCTCACCTTCCCCCAACCACAAGGTATATAACCTGCCATCCCTCACAATCTGAGGCCATCCCTCACAATCTGAGGCAGCAGCTCTTCCTGTCCATGGGTCCTGTCCCTGTGCTTTAATAAATCACTATTTTGCACCAAAGATGTCTCAAGAATTCTTTCTTGGTCATCGGCTCTGGGCCTCAGCCCACCGAACCTCACCAAGGTTCTAGAACTTCATCACTTTCATTTTATATTCTATTTCACAACTTAGGAACTGTTTTTGTGTTTATCAGTATGGCACACATAACGGGAGGCTGGTAATTATTATCCCCATTCCACAGGTAAAAAAATTATGGTCAGAGAATAAGAGAATTGTGCAAGGTACAGGGTGAGTAAATAATTGAACTGAGCTTATTGGTAGATCATACGTCTTCCCAAGAGATGTTCGGCTCTGTGTGCTCACTCACATTATTAGAGGTGCCTTGGCATCTCCCTGGCACCCAGTGACCACTGGAGAAATAATGGGGTGACAGGGAGAAAAGTATAACTCCTGTGCAAACTTTCAAAGGCCCAAGAACCAATTTGGATTGAATAGTAAGGATAGGTCCTAGATTGATTTTTAGAAATAAAGAGATATCAAATGTAGCCAAAGGGAAATCACACTTACCTAGACGAGGACACTGTGTACTTTTCAGATGCACTTCTCACAGTTCAAAATTTAGATTTAATTGTGTGTGATCACTTAATTAAGTCTGTCCCTCACTAGGTTGAAACTTCCATTAAAGCCATGATTTTATTTGTTCTTCTGGTCACCATTTCATCCCACGTCTAGCACAGTGTCTGGCACTCAATAAGTATTAATTGAATGGTTGAATGAATGGGCTAATTAGAGGACCAAGACCCCAAAGAAGGATTAAAAAAAAAAAAAAAAAACTTCATGACTTTCAATGTGAAATAAGGAATCTCATTTTAAACACAAATGGGGCTGTCCGAGCCATACGCCCCACTTTTTTGATTCTTTGTTTGGGGATAGAATTGTATCAGTGTAGACTTAATTTCAGCTACTGGTAACTTATCATGGGAGATCCAGAAGGTCACGTCCAATGAGGGTAAAAGAGAAGGAAAGAATGAGAGTCAAGGGTTGTCTGGCTTAACAAAAATATAAAATTATTAGCATAGCAGGGTAACCACAATTAAGGAGAATGTTGCTTCTCAAAATAGCCATTATAATTATAATTTCTTCTAAAAGAGGTAACTCTAATTCCAACCCGACCATGGCATGCACTGAGTCTGATACTCGTTGGGGTTTCCTTTGATTTCCAACTGAATCCACTTAAAGATAGATAGCAAGCTTTGTTGGAAGAATCTGTAGTCTCCAGAATTTATAGAGATAGGTAAAATTGAGCAAGAGGGGTAGGGTTAAGCCTTATTTCTGACCTCCTCACTTAGAGTAAATATAACGAGATGGAGTGAAGTGGGTTTGGTTCTAAGGTCAGCTTCTGTCTCATTGTCCTCCTTGTTTCAGCCATCTTAACTAAAGTCTCAGAAAGGTCATTGGGAACTCAAGTTGACATAGGCAGCATCTCAAAATAGTATATGGCTTATAATGAGGATGCTAATTGTCATGCACCCAAAACCCACTGATTTCCTGTAAAACTAGGACATTCCTGAAGTCCTTAGATTTGTTGCTATTGAACACCAAATTTCTAATTTACTGCTCTTAAATCAGGTACAGTTTTTCCTTCAGTAAGAAACAAATTATTCATACCTAAGTTTACAATTTTGGTTTTAACTTTGCCTGACAGAGGTTGGGATGGGGGATCAATTTTCTCATCTTCTGTTAACTGGTAATGAAATAATTGTTTCATTAATATTTGTTTCCAGGTTTCTGGGTCTGTTAATATTAATAAGGAGAAGTAGTAGCATGTTAGTTAAACATTCCATTACATCTTAAAAACCAGGTCTTCTTCCTTCTCAATGGTCTATTTTCCTTACTGTGGCTCCCTGCCCTGCTGCTATTCTCCATACTCTACCCTCATTTCTCCCATCATATGGCTCATTGTCTCATGGCCTCAAAATGCTCAGCATAGGTTGACTCCACAGTAGGTGTTCCAAAGAAATTTGTTGAATAATTCAATTAAGAGTTATACTCTCAGAAGCCATTCAGAGTTATACTCCCACTGGGGAGATTTGCTGACATGAAAAAGTGTGCCACGAATTAAGACACCAGACACAACTTCACTCAAGAATTTAATAGAAGAAAAAAAAATACCCTTACTAGATTATTCCTAATACCACATTTATATCAAGAATGCCCAATTCGGGGAGGAGTCAAGATGGTGGAGAAGTAGCAGGCTGAGACTACTTCAGCTAGCAGGAGATCAGCTAGATAGCTTATCTAAAGATTGCAAACACCTGCAAATCCATCGGCAGATCGAAGAGAAGAACAGCAATTCTGGAAACAGAAACACAACCACTTTCTGAAAGGTAGGACTGGCAGAGAAGTGAATCCAAAGCGACGGGAAGATAGACCCTGGGGGGAGGGGCCGGCTCCCGGCAAGCGGCGGAGCAACGGAGCACAAAATCAGGACTTTTAAAAGTCTGTTTCGCTGAGGGACATCGCTCCAGAGGCTAAACCAGGGCTAAGCCCACGCGGGGTCAGCATGGCCTTAGGTCCGCAGGGTCACAGAAGGATCAGGGGTGTCTGAGTTTTGCAGAGCTTGTGGGTATTGGAACGGGAAAGCCGGCTACAGAGACAGAGCTGACAGTAAGATCACAGCTTGGGCTTACCTTGAAACGGTCGCAGGCTCGGTGAGCTCAGAGCACAGCCAGAGGTCAGGCAGACAGGAGTAACTGGGCGCTGTTCTCTGAGGACACACTGAGGAGTGGGGCCCCAGCCTCTCGGCTCCTCCGGGGCCAGAGACCATGAGGCCGCCATTTGTATTCCTGTCCTCCAGAACTGTATGGAAAGCACTCAGGGAACAAAAGCCCCTGAAAGCAAACCCGAGCGGAATACTCAGCCTTGCCCCTGGTAAGGGCGGGGCAATTCCACCTCAGTCAAAGACACTTGAGAATCACTACACAAGGCCCCTCCCCCAGAAGATCAACAAGAAATCCAGCCAAGACCAAGTTCACCTACCAAGGAGTGCGGTTTCAATACTAAGGAGAGCAGCAGAACTCCAGAGGAGGAGTAAGCAAAGCACAGAACTCATGGCTTTCTCCCTGTGATTTTTTTAGTCTTGCAGTTAATTTAATTTTTTTCTTTTTCATTTTTTTTTCTTCTTCTGCTAAAATTTTTTTTAACTTTTACCCTTTTCTTTTTTAATGTTTTTTTACTAGTTTATCTAATATATATATTTTTTTCTTTTTTATATTTTTCTTTATTCATTTTCTTTTTTTAAATTCTTTTCTTTTCTTTTTTTTTCTTTCTTTCTTTCTGAACCTCTTTTTATCCCCTTTCTCCCGCCTCACGATTTGGCATCTCTTCTGAATTGGTCAAAGCATATTTTCTTGGGGTTGTTGCCACCCTTTTAGTATTTTGCTTGCTCCTTCATATACTCTTATCTGGACAAAATGAAATGGAAAAATTCACCACAAAAAAAAAAAAAAAAAGAAAAAGAGGCAGTACCGAACGCTAGGGACCTAATCAATACAGACATTGGTAATATGTCAGATCTAGAGTTCAGAATGACGATTCTCAAGGTTCTAGCCAGGCTCAAAAAAGGCATGGAAGATATTAGAGAAACCCTCCGGGAGATATAAAATCCCTTTCTGGAGAAATAAAAGAACTAAAATCTAACCAAGTTGAAATTTAAAAAAGCTATTAATGAGGTGCAAGCAAAAATGGAGTCTCTCACTGCTAGGATAAATGAGGCAGAAGAAAGAATTAGGGATATAGAAGACCAAATGACAGAGAATAAAGAAGCTGAGCAAAAGAGGGACAAACAGCTACTGGACCACAAGGGGAGAATTTGAGAGATAAGTGACACCATAAGACGAAACAACATTAGAATAATTGGGATTCCAGAAGAAGAAGAAAGAGAGAGGGGAGCAGAAGGTATACTGGAAAGAATGTTTGGGGAGAATTTCCCCAATATGGCAAAGGGAATGAGCATCAAAATTCAGGAGGTTCAGAGAACGCCCCTCAAAATCAATAAGAATAGGCCAACACCCCATCACCTAATAGTAAAATTTACAAGTCTTAGTGAGAAAGAGAAAATCCTGAAAGCAGCCAGGGAAAAGAAGTCTATAACATACAATGGTAAAAATATTAGATTGGCAGCTGACTTTTCCACAGAGACCTGGCAGGCCAGAAAGAGCTGGCATGATATTTTCAGAGCACTCAATGAGGAAAACATGCAGCCAAGAATACTATATCCAGCTAGGCTATCATTGAAAATAGAAGGAGAGATTAAAAGCTTCTAGGAAAAACAATAACTGAAAGAATTTGCAAACACTAAACAAGCTCTACTGGAAATATTGAAAGGGGTCCTCTAAGCAAAGAGAGAGCCTACAAGTGGTAGATCAGAAAGGAACAGAGACAATATACAGTAATAGTCACCTTACAGGCAATACAATGGCACTAAATTCATATCTCTCAATAGTTACCCTGAATGTTAATGGGCTAAATGCCCCTGTCAAAAGACACAGGGTATCAGAATGGATAAAAAAACAAAACCCATCTATATGTTGCCTCCAAGAAACTCATTTTAAGCCTGAAGACACCTCCAGATTTAAAGCTAGAACTCAATCACAAGAGGACGTTTGGAAAGAACCCAAATACATGGAGACTAAACAGCATCCTTCTAAAGAATGAATGGGTCAACCAGGAAATTAAAGAAGAATTGAAAAAAATCATGGAAACAAATGATAATGAAAATACAACGGTTCAAAATCTGTGGGACACAACAAAGGCAGTCCTGAGAGGAAAATATATAGCAGTACAAGCCTTTCTCAAGAAACAAGAAAGGTCTCAGGTACACAACCTAACCCTACACCTAAAGGAGCTGGAGAAAGAACAAGAAAGAAACCCTAAGCCCAGCAGGAGAAGAGAAATCATAAAGATCAGAGCAGAAATCAATGAAATAGAAACCCCCAAAAAAAAAAAAAAACAATAGAGCAAATGAATGAAACTAGGGGCTGGTTCTTTGAAAGAATTAATAAAATTGATAAACCCCTTGCCAGACTTATAAAAAGGAAAAGAGAAAGGTCCCATATAAATGAAATCACTAATGAAAGAGGAGAGATCACAACTAACACCAAAGAAATACAAACTATTATAAGAACATACTATGAGCAACTCTATGCCAACAAATTGGACAATCTGGAAGAAATGGATGCATTCCTATAAACATATAAACTACCACAATTGAACCAGGAAGAAATAGAAAGCCTGTACAGACCCATAACCACTAAGGAGATTGAAACAGTCATTAAAAATTTTCAAACAAACAAAAGCCCAGGGCCAGACGGCTTCCCGGGAGAATTCTATCAAACATTTAAAGAAGAACTAATTCCTATTCTCCTGAAACTGTTCCAAAAAATAGAAATGGAAGGAAAACCTCCAAACTCATTTTATGAGACCAGCATTACCTTGATCCCCAAACCAGACAAGGATCCCATCAAAAAAGAGAGCTATAGACCAATATACTTGATGAACATATATGCAAAAATTCTCACCAAAATACTAGCCAATAGGATTCAACAGTGCATTAAAAGGATTATTCACCACGACCAAGTGGGATTTATTCCAGGGCTGCAAGGTTGGTTCAACATCTCCAAATCAGTCAGTGCGATACAACATATCAATAAAAGAAAGAACAAGAACCATATGATACTCTCAATAGATGCTGAAAAAGCATTTGACAAAGTACAGCATCCCTTCCTGATCAAAACTCTTCAAAGTGTAGGGACAGAGGTCACATACCTCAATATCATCAAAGCCATCTATGAAAAACCCACCGCAAATATCATTCTCAATGGAGAAAAACTAAAAGCTTTTTTGCTACGGTCAGGAACACGGCAGGGATGTCCATTATCACCACTGCTATTCAACATAATACCAAAAGTCCTAGCCTCAGCAATCAGACAACAAAAGGAAATTAAAGGCATCCAAATCAGCAGAGAAGAAGTCAAATTATCACTCTTCGCAGATGATATGATACTATATGTGGAAAACCCAAAAGACTCCACTCCCAAACTGCTAGATCTAGTACAGGAATTCAGTAAAGTGTCAGGATATAAAATCAATGCACAGAAATCAGTTGCATTTCTCTACACCAACAACAAGACAGAAGAAAGAGGAATTAAGGAGTCAATCCCATTTACAATTGCACCCCAAACCATAAGATACCTAGGAATAAACCTAACCAAAGAGGCACAGAATCTATACTCAGAAAACTATAAAGTACTCATGAAAGAAAATGAGGAAGACACAAAGAAATGGAAAAATGTTCCATGCTCCTGGATTGGAAGAATAAATATTGTGAAAATGTCTATGCTATCTAAAGCAATCTATACATTTAATGTAATTCCTATCAAAGTACCATCCATCTTTTTCAAAGAAATGGAAAAAATAATTCTAAAATTTATATGGAACCAGAAAAGACCTCGAATAGCCAAAGCGATATTGAAAAAGAAATCCAAAGTAGTTGGCATCACAATTCCGGACTTCAAGCTCTATTACAAAGCTGTCATCATTAAGACAGCATGGTACTGGCACAAAAACAGTCACATAGATCAATGGAACAAAATAGAGAGGCCAGAAATAGACCCTCAACTCTATGGTCAACTAATCTTTGACAAAGCAGGAAAGAATGTCCAATGGATAAAAGACAGCCTCTTCAATGAAGGGTGTTGGGAAAATTGGACAGCCACATGCAGAAAAATGAAATTGGACCATTTCCTTACACCACACACGAAAATAGACTCAAAATGGATGAAGGACCTTAATGAGAGAAAGGAATCCATCAAAATCCTTGAGGAGAACACAGGCAGCAACCTCTTCGACCTCAGCCACAGCAACATCTTCCTAGGAACATCGCCAGAGGTAAGGGAAGCAAGGGAAAAAATGAACTATTTGGATTTCATCAAGATCAAAAGCTTTTGCACACCAAAGGAAACAGTTAACAAAACCCAAAGACAACTGACAGAATGGGAGAAGATATTTGCAAACGACATATCAGAAAAGGACTAGTGTCCAAAATCTATAAAGAACTTAGCTAACTCAACACCCAAAGAACAAATTATCCAATCAAGAAATGGGCAGAGGACATGAACAGACATTTCTGCAAAGAAGACATCAGATGGCCAACAGACACATGAAAAAGTGCTCCATATCACTCGGCATCAGGGAAATACAAATCAAAACCACAATGAGATATCACCTCACACCAGTCAGAATGGCTAAAATCAACAAGTCAGGAAATGACAGATGCTGGCGAGGATGTGGAGAAAGGGGAACCCTCCTACACTGTTGGTGGGAATGCAAGCTGGTGCAACCTCTCTGGAAAACAGCATGGAGTTTCCTCAAAATGTTGAAAATAGAACTGCCCTATGACCCAGCAATTGCACTACTGGGTATTTACCCTAAAGATACAAATGTAGTGAACCAAAGGGGCATGTGCACCCGAATGTTTATAGCAGCAATGTCCACAATAGCCAAACTATGGAAAGAACCTAGATGTCCATCAACAGATGAATGGATAAAGAAGATATGTTATATATACACAATGGAATACTATGCAGCCATCAAAAGAAATGAAATCTTGCCATATGTGACAACGTGGATGGAACTAGAGCGTATTATGCTTAGCGAAATAAGTCGAGCAGAGAAAGACAACTATCCTATGATCTCCCTGATATGAGGAAGTGGTGATGCAACATGGGGGCTTACGTGGGTAGGAGAAGAATAAATGAAACAAGATGGGATTGGGAGGGAGACAAACCATAAGTGACTCTTAATCTCACAAAACAAACTGAGGTTTGCTGGGGGGAGGGGGGTTGGGAGAAGGGGGTTGGGATTATAGACATTGGGGAGGGTATGTGCTTTGGTGAGTGCTGTGAAGTGTGTAAACCTGGCAATTCACAGACCTGTACCCCTGGGGATAAAAATATATGTTTATAAAAAATTAAAAATTAAAAAAAGAGAGAAAAAAAAAGAATGCCCAATTCTCTTTATTCAGTCTCCTTCAAAGACAGGTTCTAAGACTTCATCAACGTTTATAAAACATTTTAAGATCTCTCTGAAATCATTAAGGGACAAAAGGTTAGTTATAATTCTAGCCCAGCTGGGAGTCAAGTTCATCAAATATCACTGGGAAGAATTCTCTGGCTAATTGGACTTTGCGTATTGTCAGACAACTGCCAGAATTTTTTCACACCTATAACTCCTTAACTACATTGTAATTTTTGGGATTTGGCTTTACCTTTCTTCCTAAACGTGCTCAGAAAACATCCTTGTATCAGCCCTTCGTGCTTAAAGCACCCCCTCCATGAAATATGATAGGTAAGACGTGAATGAAGATTTAGAGGGAGAGTTTTGAATTTGAGTCCTATAAGAGGTTTTTCTTTTTCATGTAATTTGTCTTGATAGAGCTGGAACTAGAACCCAGATCTGCTGTCTACTAAGTGATAGGAGGACATTTCCTGATTGGTGTCATTTTTCCCCTGTATATGCAGAACAGTCAAGAGGCAATATGAAGTTATGTGAGATTTCATGGTGCAAATGAACTCAGCCTGTTAATCAAAACAAGAATTAAAAAAAAAAAAACAACTCTTATTTTGCATGCTCAAGGCTATAGCTGATCTCTAGCCCTGTGGATACTAAAGCAAATTTTCTGATATCACCTGATGGTCACCCCTTGCCTCATTAAATGACTGTAGATCAATGAGCGTGCAGAATCAGGAGACAGTTCTATCCTAGGGAAGGCAAATTGCAGTCCAACTTCAAAGCAAAACACCTGACCTCATACAAAAGTGCTCTGGTTTATTACTTTGCACAACTCTGTGTTTCAATTTATTACACTGATGACTTACCTTGTACTACTCTATGTTCAATTATGTATTTCCTGCTCTCATTACAGACCTTCAAACGACTGCAAAAATATATTCATTTAATGCTTTTTCTGTTCTTTTAAAATTTTTATCACTCGGAAAGGAGGAAGAAAATGGTTTGAACATTAGCACTGAATATAAACTCAGATTGATTTTATGTGCTTAAATTACTCTGATAATTAGAGCAAAGAAACTCTTTCACCTGAAATCACTGAATAGTAGCTAGAAAAATATATCTGGGGTCCTAAGATATTTTGCATGTACTAACATACCCAATATGTAACTTCACACAAAAATAGCAGTATAATGTGAAAACGGTGGCAGAGGGCAAAAGAGCAAGTGGACCAGGGTGGGATTTTGGAAAAGATGGGGACAAGAATTTGAAACACCTACAGTTTACTTGAGTCTTTCACTTATTAAGTTCCTGATTTGGTGAAATCTTCTTTATGAGAATAGGTTATCTATGTAGTTTTTTCCCCAGTCTTAAATGATAAGGCTATTTTTTATATTAAAAGCTAGTATTAATCCAAACAAAAATAACTAATAAGATATATATGATGAAAGATGTTCTCTCTTCCTCCACAGAGAAAGAAGGACAATGAGGATGTTCTAGACATTGCCTTATATTAAAATAGTTTCCATCAGTGGGTTATGACTTAAGGAACAAAGGATGTGGTACTTGTACCACTATTACAACTCTTTTCTGATGTTTGAAATTTATGTATTAAGGACATCAATGAACTAAGGCTTAAATGCTAATACTTCTGAGAGAGGTAACCTTGTTAATTACATTTATCCTAAGAAGTAAATAAATGATTTCAATGTCTATCCTGAAAAATAATAAAAAGGAGAGAACAAAGGGACAGTGGGTTGTTGGGTAGGAGACAGTATGTGTCCTACAGGGGAAAAAGAAGGTGATGTTTACCAAATGGGAGACTAGAGACTTGAAGAAGAAAAAGTTCTTCACGGTTAGAATTTGAACCAAGCCAGATAGTAAGTAGAAGAATCAAAGGACCTTATCTTATTTTTATTGTCAAAAAATGTGATAGACCCATTTAATATTCATATTCCTAACTTAGCTTTGAAGTACCTAAGCACAAATGGTGTGAAGAACAAGTTAATTTGGAATAGTTAAATCTCGCAGTTGCTGGAACAGTGTCAGGTGAGAAGATAAAAAAGAATCAAATAACAGTACAACTGGTCCGAAGTAGATCAAAAACCCTGTCTAGTTAGCTATGTTCCTTCCTTTTCCTGTAAACAAGCAAGTGGAGAGCATCTGTGAATTTGGGGTTCTCTGTAATCTAGGGTGGGGAGCCATTGACTGAATCTATAGGAATACTAAACATTGTAGTCCATTCCTCCTTCCTGAAACTCTGCTGTTCCTCTGCCAACGATCACTGTCTGCTGTTCCCAAGGCTGGACAACCACTTCCCTTAGACATCTGTTCTTGGGCTACACACTGGTAGTTCTAGTCTCTCCACGCTTCAAGTATAACCATTTGTCTTTTGGAGTGTTGTTACATGTTCTCCAAAAACCTGATAATAAAATAATTTTTATCCTTCTTAATCCAAAAGCATGCCATTCAGCATTTTTGAGTTGAAAATAAATGGTATTGTCACAATGAGAACATCACAATATTATGATGTACCACTAGCTACATCCATTCAAACAACAGTTGGAATATAAGAAATATTACTTGTTCAACTTACACAATAGCCGGAAATATATTGGTTCTCCTGATTCCTTCTTTTTTACCAATGTGAATCAGTTTAGAAGTAGTAGATCTCATGGATGTTATGGTGTCTTATTATATCCTAAAATTCATTTGCTGCCATTCTCTTCCTTCACTACATTTACCCAGTAAACATTATGAATTCCTAAAACACTGCTAGATACTGTGCTAAGTGCTAGGAATACGGACATTAAAAAGGGAGCATCTCTGCTCATGTCTTCTGTAAGTGTAAGGCTTCTGAAGATTATAATCACCCCCTAACCCTCCCTTGCTCTTCTCTTCCTACAACACTGTGAGGATCCAGCTTGGCATTTCTGGATTCTTAAAAGTTTTCCAAGGTCACTGAAACATACACAACACCCCAATTGCCCAGGACATTCCCATTAAGCTATTTTGTATTTCTTCTGGCACCAAACTCAATTTCTAGTTCACCCTGAGTTTAAGTAACTATTTTTGATTTAAATAATTCTTATTCTGATACCCCCCTTTTTTTTTCAACATCACAAAGCTATGCATTAGCATCACCAGCTGTGTTTCTTCTTTGCCACCTTCTTGAGGTGAAGCCCTTTCACTGGTGTACAAATAAGGAAACCTCCTTGAAAGGAAAAGGCGCAATCTGGAGCTGCCTTCCCTGAGAAGCTTTCCTCATTATAAAGGCATCCGATAACCTATTTTGAAATATAAAACAGGCTTTTCAGGCTGCAGTTGAAAAACATGGTATTTTAAGGTTTGTCTTGAACACTTCCTTTCAAAGGCTGCTTAATGAATTCCTGAGTTTAGAGGGAGTCAGGGAAGAAAAGCATCCTCTTCACTTTTCCTTTGTTCCCTTAAGAAATTAATGCACATTATGATTTATGGAGGCCCCTCCTAAGCATGGGGGAGCTGGGATTCCATTCGCTAGGCACATCTTGCCCATGATTCATTCTTGTAGCTATCTTCAGGGATGAAGAGTGTACCAGACATTCCTCCACAAGGAACGAATGGCACAGTCAAATTAGGACAATTCAAGGAGAGTGTATTTATAAAAAGACAAACTAAAAAGGAGCAGATGGGTGTTAGAGAACCACAAGTGATGGTATGGGAATTCTGGGCTAGCAGAAGCAGGTGGGGCTCACCAGGGGCCTCAAGGGACCTGAGGAGGAAATGAATTACCAGAACCAGGAAGAAGAAAGAGTCCTGTGAGCAAACTTCCTAGAAGCATGGAATGATCTTGACTGGAGAGTCATAGCTAGTGTGAAACAACTTTAAAGGAAGGAGCCACTCTTTTCTTCCTTCTCTAGCTGGGGTTCCCCTTAGACAAAACTCACCTGGAAGCCATAAGATGCAAGAGTGCATTACAGATCTCCCTGTAGGTCAGGCTCTTAGGGCAGAGAATGGGGTGGAGATTTGGTAGAGAGAGACCCAGAGAGGCAACTGGAAAAATCTGTCACAAGCAGGGAGCAAGCCAGATTATGTCATTGACATGCTCAAAACTCTGCCATGACTTTCCACATCCTTCACAAACTTCTCAAAGATCCTCACCACGGCCTTTAAGGCTCTGACACCATCTTCTTCCACTCTCCCCTTGCTTCCTCTGCCCCAGCCACTCTGTCTTTCTTGCTTTCCTTCAGTAGCCCAATTGTACTGCCAGCTCAGTTCTTTGCACTTGCTACTATCTGTTGAGAAAAATCTTCTCCAAGACATCCTCCTAATTTGCGCTCTTGTTTCCTTTATATCTAATGGTGGGAAAACCGCCTATTGAAGAACTCTTCCTGAGCAATTCTTTCTAACTATATACCTTCCCACAGTCAAGCTTGTCCTCTTATCCTGCTTAATTGTTCTTGACACTTCATACCATCTGTCTGTTTATTTGTTTATTGTCTTCTTCTGCTAGAGAAGAATTTCCCTGAGAACAGAGATTTTTTTTTGGCAATTACTGTAATTATGGAGCTTAACAGAGTCCCTGGCATATAGTATATGTTCAATAAATATTCCTTCAACAAATGAAAAATAGATGAAGATTTTAGGTAGAGAGGATAAGAATTGGGCTTTAATCATTGGGTAACAGGAGAATTTAAGTAACATTACTCCAGCTTAAAAAAAAAAAAAAACCTGAATAATATGTGTGATATAAATTGTAAGACACAACACAAAACAAATGCTTAAGATTTTGTGTTTGGTTCATTTAAGCCTAAAAAGGTTAAGTGAATTAAATCAAAAGCACACACCAAACCATAGATGAATATAGTATTAAGATACAAAGGAAAAGGACCATGTTAAGAAAACAGCTAATGGTTGAAATGAGAGAAAGATTTGCTTTAGAAAAAATTCACATGGGAGTTGATTAGCATATTTGTATTGTCTCATGAACCCCGTCATCCAAGAAGATTCTTTTCCTTTTATCCAACCAACCAAAAGGTGGCAGACTATTACACAACATACTACCTGCCCTAACACTGAGAATAAAGCAGTATTAACTTTGTATTGTTCACATTTTCTTTGACAACCTAAGATATTTTATATATTCAATGAAAAGTTTGAAACTAAGGCTATAATTTATCTTATGACAAGATAGATAAAAAATCATTTTTGTATAATTATTATGATCCCAAGCTCTTGGTTGCCATTTCCTAGCTCTCAGTCTTAAATGAATCATAATCTGAATGGACCAAATACAACAAAACAAAACAGAACCAAAAAAAAAAAAAAAAGGAACAAAAAAAATTGACCAGAGAGAACCCTGGGTACTACCGAAACATCGTTAAGTATGGTTTTAAACATTTCTATGGATGAAAACTCTGAAGCTTAGTATAGTTACATAACTTGCCCGCAATTACTTAATACTTCTGTGCTTGATAGGACCAGAAGAGCTTTGACTCATATCTGTCTGTCTCCAGAAGAGTCCTGACCATTTCCTGAGACCATGCAGCATTTTCATTTCCAGACTTACGGAATTTAAAGGACATTTTATTGCTAGGGTTTAAGCCAAGTTCAAGTCCAAGCTCTACCAGCTCAAGGATCTAAAGCAATTTGAAAGAATCAGAGTTAACTCAATCGAATTTAGCACCAATTTGTTTCCATTCTCTTGAGGAAGAAAGGTGTCAGCTATAACCATTGCAACCATCAGACTTTATCACTTCCAAAGGGCCACAGCTTGCCCTGTCTTCAGTAAATTCTTGAATCCTTAGATTTTTATTTTGAGTCTCAAATGGGACCTCAAGATTTTGCTCTGAAAACACATAGGCAGGAATTTTCTCTTTATATTGGAAGCTTAGTTTGACTTTTCTAAAGTGACATTATAGAAAGACATTATATATATAAAGTGACATATAAAAAGACTCAACATCTCATTCTATTAAATGTAATAATTGTTAAAAAGGATTTTTGATCACTTGGGCCAAATCAACTTTAAGTTATGAGTTTCACATTTCCTTCACCAGCACGAAAAATATAATTTACCTTTATCAAATGAAAACAATATGTTTGTTTTTCAGGAACATACTAAGTCTAATAAGTATTTATTAGTGCCAAATACTCTATGCTCACTGGAGTACAGCAGGGAGAAGATGATATAATCTGTGAACTTTAGGGAATTTTAATTTCATTTTGGAGCCAGGAAATATACACACATAATGATAAATTCCTATTTTAAAAAATTCTGTTTGAATGCCCAAGTACCTATGGCAAATTAAGCTCTTTAAAAGTACAGAAGGAGATGTGTGGGCAAAAGATAGATGGGAACACCTGATGGAATTTGGGTAGATGATAAAAGAGAAGTAGAGTTTGATTTCAGGGTGTGGGGGACACTGCCATGAATACATGTTTGACTGAAGGAGTTTCCCTGAACAGAGACCTTCCTATGGTCACTGGCAAGGGCCCTGTATGCGACAGTTCATGATTTCAATACAGACAGGTCCAACAGCTTCCAACTTTGCACAGACTCAACCCTGTCATGAGTCCGTCCTAGAGCACAGTTCCCTCATGATGTTTGAAGTGTTTTCAACTGAGGTAAAAATTGTGGAAGATCACAGTTCGTGAACTTCCAATATGTGTTTTGGAGGCCTAAGAGCCGTAGCCTGCACTTCACTCACAGTATCCAACCTGCCCAGTGTCCATCCTTGTTCTATCTTCTTTTCTCCACTGGGAAGACACTGTCAGAAATGATAATCCGCCTGAAGGAGTTTCCCTGAAACAGAGCTTCCTATGGTCACAGGATGGACATCTGAGACTAGGGCCCTGTACACTCCTATACCTGTTTTCCACACAGTCAGTTCCAACAGCTTCCCTCCTTGACAGCTTCAACATTGCCATGAGTCCCTCCTAAAGCACACTTCCCTCACAATGTTTGAAGCATTTTCGACATAGAAAGACAATGTGGATGACCACAGGTCGTGAACATCCAATATGTTTTGGATGCCAAAGAGCCATAGTCTGCACTTCACTCACAGTATCCCACCTGGACAGAGTCCGTCCTTGTTCTACCTTCTTTCCTCCACTGGGAAGACACTGCTACAAAAACATGTTTGACTGAAGTAATTTTCCTGAACACAGATCTTCCTATGGTCACTGTTAAGGAAGTCCCAGATTAGGGTTCTGTATGTGACTCTTCATGTTTCACAATCAGTATGTTCCAACAATTTACAACATTCCAAAGCCTCAACCCTTTTGTGAATTCATCCAAAAGCTCATTTTTCTCATGAGATTTGAATCATTTTTGACATAGGTAGACAGTGTGGATGAGCACAGGTAGTGTTTTGCCAATCTACGTTTTGGACCCCTAGAGCCGAAGCCTGCACTTCACTCACAGTATCCAAACTGCCCAGAGTCTGCCCTTGTTCTATCTTCTTTCTTCCACAGAGAAGACCCTGCCATGGAGGGGTGCCTGCCTAAAGGAACTTCCCTGAACAGAGACCGTCCTATTGTCACTGCTAAGGGCCCTATATGCAACACTTCATGACTTCAAGAGAGACAGGTCCAACAGCTTCCTATGTTCCACAGACTCAACACTGTCATGAGTCCGTCCTAGAGCACAGTTACCTCACGACGTTTGAAGTGTTTTCACCTGATGTAGAAAGTGTGGAACATCACAAGTCGTGACCATCCAATATGTGTTTTGGAGGCCTAAGAGCCTTAGCCTGCCCTTGATTCACAGTACCCAATGTGCCCAAAGTCTGTCCTTGTATCTTCTTTCCTCATCTGAGAAGACACTGTCAGGAATGAGTATCTGCCTGAAGGACTTTCCCTGAACAGATACCTTCCTATGGTCACCGGCAAGGGCCCTGTATGCGACCCTTCATTATTTCAACACAGACAGGTCCACAGCTTCCAACTTTCCACAGACTCAGCCCTGTCGTGAGTCCTTCCTAGAGCACAGTTCCCTCAAGACATTTGAAGTGTTTTCAAATGAGGTAGACAGTGTGGAACATCAGAGGTCGTGACATACAATATGTGTTTTGGAGGCCTAAGAGCCGAAGCCTGCCCTGGACTCACTGCATCCAACCTGCCCAGTGTCTGTTCTTGTTCTATCTTCTTTACTCCACTGTGAAGTCACTGTCATAAATGAGAATCTGCCTGAAGGTGTTTCCCTGACCACAGAACTTCCTATGGTCACAGGGATGGACGTCTAACTAGGGCCCTGTATGCGCCTATTCCTGTTTTCCACACAGTCAGTTCCAACAGCTTCTGTCTTTGACAGACTCAACACTGCCACAAATACCTCCGAAAGCACACTTCCCTCAAAATGTTTGAAGCATTTTGACAGAGAAATAAGGTCGTGAACATCACAGGTCGTGAACATCCAATATTTGTTTCAGATGCCTAAGGGCCATAGCCGGCACTTCAAACACAGTACCTAAAGTGACCATAGTACGTCCTTGTTATATCTTCATTCATCAAAGGTGAAGACACTGTTTGAATGAGTATCCCACAGAAGTAGTTTCCCTGAACAGATACCTTCATATAAATCACCTGTAAGGGCCCTGTATGCGTCACTTCACAATTTCAGCACACACAGGTTCAACAGAAATCAATTTTCCACAGATTCAACCCTGTCGTGAGTACGTCCTATACCACAGTTCCCTCACGACATTTGAAGTGTTTTGAGCAGAGGTAGACACTGTGGAACATCACAGGTGGTGAACTTCCAGTATGTGTCTTAGAGGCCTAAGTGCCTTACACTGCCCTTCACTCCCAGTATGCAGCCTGCCCTCTGTAGGTCCTTGTTTTATCTTCTTTCCTCCACTGGAAAGACACTGTCAGAAACAAGAATCCGCCGGAAGGAGTTTCCCTGAAACACAACTTCCTATGGTCAAGGGGATGGACGTCTGAGACTAGAGGTCTATATGCGCCTATTCCAGTTTACCACACAGTCAGTCCCAACAGCTTCCTTCTTTGACAGACTCAACACTGCCACGAATCCCTCCTAACGCACACTTCTTTCACAATGTTTGAAGCGTTTTCGACACAGAAACAGAGTGTGGATGACCACAGATCATGAACATCCAAATTGTTTTGGATGCCTAAGCACATGCAAACTGCCCATTGTACGTCCTTGTTCTATCTTCTTTCCTCAGCGGAGAATATGCTGTCATAATTTACTGTCTACCTGAAGATGTTTCCCTGTGCAGAGAACTTCCTATGTTCACCGGCAAGGGCCCTCTATGGGACACTTCATGATTTCAACACAGTCGGGTCCCACAGCTTCCAACTTTCCACAGACTCATCCCTGTCATGAGTACGTCCTATGGCACAGTTCCTTCGAGACATTTGAAGTCTTTTGAGCAGAGGTAGACACTGTGGAACATCACAGGTGGTGAACTACCATATGTGTCGTAGAGGCCTTAGTGCCTTAGCCTGCCCTTCACTAGCAGTATGCAAACTGCCCTCTGTCTGTCGTTCTTTCTTCTTTCCTCCACTGGAAAGACACTGTCAGAAACAAGAAACCACCTGAAGGAGTTTCCCTGAAACAGAACGTCCTATGGTCAAGGGGATGGACGTCTGAGACTAGAGCTCTATATGCGCCTGTTCCAGTTTACCACATAGTCAGTCCCAACAGCTTCCTTCTTCGATAGACTCAACACTGCCATGAATCCCTCCAAAAGCACACTTCCTTCACAATGTTTGAAGCGTTTTCGACACATAAAGACAGTGTGGATGACCATAGGTCATGAACATCCATTATGTGTTTCGGATGCCCAATCCCCATAGTCTGCACTTCACTCACAGTATCTAAAGTGCCCATAGTCCGTCTTTGTTCTATCTTCATTCCTTAAAGGAGAAGACACTGTTATGAATGAGTATCACCCTGAAGTAGTTTCCCTGAACATATACCATCCTATGAATCACCTGTAAGGGCCCAGTATGCATCACTTCACGACTGCAACACAGACAGGTTCAACAGAATCCAACCTTCCACAGACTCAACTCTGTGGGGAGCACATCTATAGCACAGTCCCTCACGACATGTGAAGTGTTTTGAGCAGAGGTAGACACTGTGGAACATCACAGGGTGTGAACTTCCAGTATGTGACTTAGAGGCCTAAGTGCCTTACCCGGCACTTTACTCACAGTATGCAACCTTCCCTCTATCCATCCTTCTTCTATCTTCTTTGCTCCACTGGAAGACACTGTCAGAAATGAGAATCCGCCTGAAGGAGTTTCCCTGAAACACAACTTCCGATGGTCAAGGGGATGAACTTCTGAGACTAGAGCCCTACATGCGCCTATTCCAGTTTACCAAACAGTCAGTCCCAATAGCTTTCTTCTTTGACAGACTTACACTGCCATGAATCCCTCCTCAAGCAGACTTCTTTCACAATGTATGAAGCGTTTTCAACACATAAAGACAGTGTGGATGACCATAGGTCGTGAACATCCATTATGTGTTTCGGTTGCCTAATCGCCATAGCCTGCATTCACTCACAGTACCTAAAGTGCCCATAGTCCGTCTTTGTTCTATCTTCATTCCTCAAAGGAGAAGACACTGTTATGAATGAGTATCGCCCTGAAGTAGTTTCCCTGAACATATACCATCCTATGAATCACCTGTAAGGGCCCAGTATGCGTCACTTCATGATTGCAACACAGACAGGTTCAACAGAATCCAACCTTCCACAGACTCAACTCTGTGGGGAGCACATCTATAGCACAGTCCCTCACGACATGTGAAGTGTTTTGAGCAGAGGTAGACACTGTGGAACATCACAGGGTGTGAACTTCCAGTATGTGACTTAGAGGCCTAAGTGCCTTACCCGGCACTTTACTCACAGTATGCAACCTTCTCTCTATCCATCCTTCTTCTATCTTCTTTGCTCCACTGGAAGACACTGTCAGAAATGAGAATCCGCCTGAAGGAGTTTCTCTGAAACACAACTTCCGATGGTCAAGGGGATGGACTTCTGAGACTAGAGCCCTACATGCGCCTATTCCAGTTTATCATAGAGTCAGTCCCAACAGTTTCCTTCTTTGACAGACTCAAAACTTCCATGACTCCCGCCTAACGCACAGTTCTTTCACAATGTTTGTAGCGTTGTGGATGACCACCGATCATGAACATCCAAATGTGTTTTGGATGCCTAAGCACATGGCCTGCTTTTCACTCGCATTATGCTAACTGCCCATTATATGTCTTTGTTCTACCTTCTTTCCTCAGCGGAGAAGTTACTGTCATAATTTACTATCTACCTGAGGGAGCTTCCCTGAGTAGAGAACTTCCTATGTTCACCGGCAAGGGCCCTGTATGTGACACGTCATAATTTCAACACAGATGGGTCCCACAGATTCCAACGTTCCACAGATTCATCCCTGTCATGAGTACGTCCTATGGCACAGTTCCCTAGTGACATTTGAAGTGTTTCAGGCAGACGTAGACACTATGAAACATCACAAGTGGTGAACTACCAGTATGTGTCTTAGAGGCCTAAGTGCCTTACCCTGCCCTTCACTCATAATACGCAATTTGCCCTCTGTCCGTCCTTGTTCTATCTTCTTACCTCGACTGGAAAAATGCTGTCAAAACAAGCATCTGGCTGTAGGAGTTTCCTTGATACAGAACTTCCTATGGTCAAGGGGATGGACGCCTAGACTAGAGCCATATACGCCCCTATTCCAGTTTACCACACAGTCATCCCAATAGCTTCCTTCTTTGACAGACTCAACACTGCCACGAATCCCTCCTAAAGCACAATTCTTTCACAATGTTTAAAGCTTTTTCGACACATAAACAGAGTGCAGAATGTGGATGACCACAGGTAATGAACATTCAAATGTGTTTTGGATGCCTAAGCGCCATAGCCAGCACTTCCCTCACAGTATGCAAACTGCCCATTGTACGTCTCTGTTCTATCTTCTTTCCTCAGCAGAGAAGATACTGTCATAATATACTATCTTCCGGAACGTGTTTCCCTGTGCAGAGAACTTCCTATGTTCCCGGGCAAGGGTCCTCTATGGACACTTCTTGATTTCAACACAGACAGGTCCCACAGCTTCTAACTTTCCACAGACTCATCCCTGTCATGAGTACGTCCTATGGCACAGTTCCCTCGCGACATTTGAAGTGTTTTGAGCACAGGTAGACACTGTGGAACATCACAGGTGGTGACTTCCAGTATGTGCCTTAGAGGCCTAAGTGCCTTACACTGCCTTTCCCTCACAGTATGAAACCTGCCCTCTGTAGGTCCTTGTTCTATCTTCTTTCCTCCACTGGAAAGACACTGTTAGAAATGAGAACCTGTCTGAAGGAGTTTGCCTGAGCAGAACTTCTTATTGTCAAGGGGATGGACGTCTGAGACTGGAGCTGCATACACACCTATTCCTGTTCACCACACAGTCAGTCCCAATAGAGCCATATACGCGCCTATTCCTGTTTACCAGTCAGTCCAAATAACTTCCTTCATTGACAGACTGAGCACTGCAGGAATCCCTCCTAAAGCACACTTTCCTCACAAGGTTGAAGCGTTTCCGACACAGAAACAGAGTGTGGTTCACCACAGGTTGTGAAAATCCAACATGTGTTTGGGAGGCCTGAGCGCCATAGCTTGCACTTCACTCACAGTACCTAAAGTGTCCATAGTCCGTCCTTGTTCTATCTTCATTCCTCCAAGGAGAAGACACTGTTATGAATGAGTATCCACCTGAAGTAGTTTTCCTGGATAGATACATTCCTATGATAACCTGTAGGGCCTTGTATGCGATACTTCATGATTTTAACACAGACAATTCCAACAGCTTCCAGCTTTACTCAGACGCATCCCTGCTCTGAGTACGTCCCCTCACGATATTTGCAGTGTTTTGAGCAGAAGTAGACACTGTGGAACATCACAAGTGGTGAACTTCCAGTATGTGTCTTAGAAGCCCAAGTGCCTTACCCTGCCCTTCCCTCACAGTATGCAACCTGCCCTCTGTCCGTCCTTGTTCTATCTTCTTTTCTCCACTGGAAAGACACTGTTAGAAATGAGAATATGTCTGAAGGAATTTGCCTGAAACAGAACTTCTTATGGTCATGGGGATGGACGTCTGAGACTAGAGCCATATATGCGCCTATTCCAGTTTACCACACAGTTAGTCCCAACAACTTCCTTCGTTGACAGACTGAACACTGTCACGAATCGCTCCTAAAGCACACTTCCCTCACAAGGTTTGAAGGTTTTTCGACACAGAAACAGAGTATGGATGACCACAGAACATGAGCAATCCATAGTGATTGGGAGGCCTAAGCGCCATAGCCTGCACTTCACTCACTGTACCTAAAGTGTCCATAGTCCGTCCTTGTTCTATCTTCATTCCTCCAAGGAGAAGACACTGTTATGAATGAGTTTCCTGCTGATGTCCTTTCCCTGAACAGACACTTTCCTATGAACACGTGTAAGGGTTCTGTATCCAACACTTCATAATTTCAACACAGAGAGGTCCCACTGTTTCTAGCATTACTTAGACGCATCCCTGTCATGAGTACGTTCTATCGCGCAGTTGCCTCACGTGTTTTGAAATGTTTTGAGCAGAGGTATACACTGTGGAACATTACAGGTGGTGAACATGCAGTATGTGTCTTGGAGACCTAAGTCCCTTCCCCTACCCTTCCCTCACAGTATGCAACCTGCCCTCAGTCCGTCCTTGTTCTATCTTCTTTCCTCCACTGGAAAGACACTGTCAGAAATGAGAATCGGCCTGAAGGAGTTTGCTTGAAACAGAACATTTTATTGTCAAGGGGTTTGACGTCTGAGACTAGAGCCGTATACGCACCTATTCCTGTTCACCACACAGTCAGACCCAACAGCTTTCTTCTTTATAGACTGAGCAATGCACAAATCCCTCATAAAGCACACTTCCCTCACAAGGTTGAAGCGTTTTCAACACAGAAACAGAGTGTGGATCACAGGAGGTCATGAAAATCCAACATATGTTTGGGAGGACTGAGCACCATAGCTTGCAATTCACTCATAGTACCTAAAGTGTCCATAGTCCGTCCTTGTTCTATCTTCATTCCTCCAAGGAGAAGACACTGTTATGAATGAGAATCCACCTGAAGTAGTTTCCCTGAATAGATACATTCCAATGATAACCTGTATGCAACACTTCATGATTTCAACACAGACAGGTCCCAGAGTTTCCCGCATTACACAGACGCCTCCGTCATGAGTACGCTCTATAGCACAGTTGCCTCGTGACTTTTGAAGTGTTTTGAGTAGAGGTAGACGCTGTGGAACATCACAGGTGGTGAACTTCCAGTATGTGTTTAGAAGCCCAAGTGCCTTACCCTGCCCTTCCCTCGCAGTATGCAACCTGCCCTCTGTCCATCCTTGTTCTATCTTCTCTCCTCCACTGGAAAGACACTGTGAGAAATGAGAATTTGTCTGAAGGAGTTTGCCTGAAACAGAACTTCTTATGGACAAGGGGATGGACGTCTGAGACTAGAGCCATATATGCGCCTATTCCTGTTTACCACACAGTCAGTCCCAACAGCTTCCTTCGTTGACAGACTGAACACTGTCATGAATCCCTCCTACGGCACACATCCCTCACAAGGTTTGAAGCGTTTTTGACACAGAAACAGAGTGTGGATCACATCAGGTCATGAACATCCATATATGTTTGGGCGGCCTAAGCGCCATAGCCTGCACTTCACTCATAGTACCTAAATTGTCCATAGTCTGTCGTTGTTCTATCTTCATTCCTCAAAGGAGAGTAGACTGTTATGAATGAGTTTCCTGCTGATGTCGTTTCCCTGCATACATACTTTCCTATGCACACGTGTAAGGGCCCTGTTGGCTACACTTCATGATTCCAACACAGAGAGTTCCCACAGTTTCTAGCATTACTTAGACGCATCCCTGTCATGAGTACATTATATAGCACAGTTACCTCACTACTTTTGAAGTGTTTTGAGCAGAGGTAGACACCGAGGAACTTCACAGGTGGTGAACATGCAGTATGTGTCTTGGAGGCCTAAGTGTCTTACCCTGCCCTTCCCTCACAGTATGCAGCCGGCTCTATGTCTGTCCTTGGTCTATCTTCTTTCCCCCACTGAAAAGACACTGTCAGAAATGGGAATCGGTCTGAAGGAGTTTGCTTGAAACAGAACATCTTATGGGCAAGGGGATCGACGTCTGAGACTAGAGCAGTATACACGCCTATTCCTGTTTACCACACAGTGAGTCCCAACAGCTTCCTTCTTTATAGAGTGAGCACTGCATGAATCCCTCCTAAAGCACACTTTCCTCAAAAAGTGTAAGCGTTTTCGACACAGAAACAGAGTGTGGATCAAACAGGTCATGAAAATACAACATGTGTTTTGGAGGCCTGAGCGCCATAGCTTTCACTTCACTCACAGTCCCTAAAGTGTCCATATTCCGTCCTTGCTCTATCTTCATTCCTCCAAGGAGAAGACACTGTTATGAATGAGAATTCACCTGTGTAGTTTCCCTGAAGATACATTCCTCTGATAACCTGTAGGGCCCTTTATGCGACACGTCATGATTTCAACACAGACAGGTCCCACAGTTTCCAGCATTACTCAGATGCATCCCTGTCATGAGTACATTTTATAGCACAGTTTCCTCGGGACTTTTGAAGTGTTTTGAGCAGAGGTAGACACTGAGGAACTCACAGGTGGTGAACATGCAGTATGTGTCTTGGAGGCCTAAGTGCCTTACCCTGCCCTTCCCTCACAGTATGCAACCTGCTCTCTGTCTGTCCTTGTTCTCTCTTCTTTCCTCCACTGGAAAGACACTGTCAGAAATGAGAATACATGTGAAGGAATTTGCCTGATACAGAACTTCTTATGGTCAAGGAGATGGATGTCTGAGACTAGAGCCATATACACGCATATTCCTGTTTACCAAACAGTCAGTCCCAACAGCTTCCTTCGTTGACAGACTGAACACTGTCACGAATCCCTCCTAAAGCACACTTCCCTCACAAGGTTTGAAGCGTTTTCGACACAGACATATTGTTGATCACAAGAGGTCATGAACATCCAATTTGTGTTTGGGAGGCCTAAGCGCCATAGCCTGCACTTCATAGTCCATAGACCGTCCTTGTTCGATCTTCATTCCTCCAAGGAGAAGACACTGTTATGAATGAGTATCCACATGAAGTCGTTTTCCTGAAAAGATACATTCCTATGATAGCCTGTTGGGCCCTGTATGCAGCACGTCATGATTTCAACATGGACAGGTCCCACAGTTTCCAGAAATACTCAGACGCATCCCTGTCATGGGTACGTTCTATAGCACACTAGCTTCGCGACTTTTGAAGTGTTTTGAGCAGAGGTATACACTGTGGAACATCACTGGTGGTGAACAACCAGTATGTGTCTTGGAGGCCTAAGTCCCTTCCCTTGCCCTTCCCTTGCAGTATGCAACTTGCCCTCAGTCCATCCTTGTTCTATCTTCATTCCTCCACTGGAAAGACACTGTTAGAAATGAGAATCCGTCTAAAGGAGTTTGCCTGAAAAAGAACTTCTTATGGTCAATGGGATGGACGTCTGAGTCTAGAGCCATATACGAGCCTATTCCTGTTTACCAGTCAGTCCCAACAGCTTCCATCATTGACAGACTGATCACTGTCACAAATCCCTCCTAAAGCACACTTCCATCACAAGGTTTGAAGTGTTTTCGACACAGAAACAGAGGGTGGATCACAAGAGGTCATGAACATCCAATATGTGTTTGGGAAGCCTAAGCGCCATAGCCTGCACTTCACTCATAGTACCTAAATTGTCCATAGTCCATCCTTGTTCTATCTTCATTCCTTCAAGGAGAAGACACTGTTATGAATAAGTACCCACCTGAAGTAGTTTGCCTGAATAGATACTTTCCTATGAACACCTGTAAGGGCCCTATATGCGACACTTCATGAGTGTCATAAGGCTAAGTGCCTTAGCCTGCCCTTCCCTCACAGTATGCAACCTGCTCTCTGTCCGTCCTTGTTCTATCTTCTTTCCTCCACTGAAAAGACACAGTTAGAATTGAGAATCCATCTGAAGGAGTTTGCGTGAAACAGAACTTCTTATGGTCAAGGGGATGGACGTTGAGACTAGAGCCATATACGCGCCTATTCCTGTTTATGACACAGTCAGTCCCAACAGCTTCCTTCGTTGACAGACTAAACACTGTCATGAATCCCTCCTAAAGCACACTTCCATCACAAGTTTTGAAGCTTTTTCGTCACAGAAACAGAGTATGGATGACCACAGATCATGAGCATTCCATAGTGATTGGGAGGCCTAAGCTCCATAGCCTGCACTTCACTAACAGTACCTAAAGGGCCATAGTCCGTCCCTGGTCTATATTCATTCCTCCAAGGAGAAGACAGTGTTATGAATGAGTATCCACCTGAAGTAGTTTCCCTGAATAGATACTTTCCTATAAACACGTGTAAGGGCCCTGTATGCGACACTTCATGATTTCAACACTGACAGGTGCCACAGTTTCCAGGCTTACTCAGACGCATCCCTGCTATGTGTACGTCCCCTCGCAATATTTGAAGTGTTTTGAGCAGAGGTAGACACTGTGGAACATCACAAGTGGTGAACTTCCAGAATGTGCCTTATAAACCCAAGTGCCTTACACTTCCCTTCCCTCACAGTATGCAACCTGCCCTCTGTCCGTCCTTGTTATATCCTCTTTCCTCCACTGGAAAGACACTGTCCGAAATGAGAATCAGCCTGAAGGAGTTTGCTTGAAACAGATCATCTTATGGTCAAGCGGATGGACGTCTGAGACTAGAGCCGTATACACACCTATTCCTGTTCACAACACAGTCTGTCCCAAAAGTTTCCTTCGTTGACAGACTGAACACTGTCACGAATCCCTCCTAAATCACACTTCCCTCAGAAGGTTTGAAGCTTCTTTGATACAGAAACAGAGTATGGATGACCACAGATCATGAACATCCAATATGTGTTTGGGAGGCCTAAGCGCCATAGGCTGCACTTCACTCCCAGTACCTAAAGTGTCCATAGTCCGTCCTTGTTCTATCTTCATTCCTCAAAGGAGAAGAGACTGTTATGAATAAGTTTCCTGCTGATGTCCTTTCCCTGAATAGACACTTTCCTATGAACACGTGTAAGGGCGACCCTATTTGCGACACTTCATGATTTCAACACAGAGAGGTTGAGTTTTCAGAGTTTTCAGCATTGCTTAGATGCATCCTTGTCATGAGTACATTCTATAGCAGAGCTGCCTCGCGACTTTTGAAGTGTTTTGAGCAGAGGTAGACACATGTTGCAGGTGGTCAACATGGAGTATGTGTCTTGGAGGCCTAAGTGCCTTACCCTGCCCTTCCCTCACAGTATGCAATCTGCCCTCTATCCGTCCTTGTTTCTATTCTTCTTTCCTCCACTGGAAAGATACTGTCAGAATCGAGAATCGGCCTGAAAGAGTTTGCTTGAAACAGAACATCTTATGGTCAAGGGGATGGATGCCTGAGACTAGATCCATATACGCACCTATTTCTGTTCACCACACAGTCAGTCCCAACAGCTTCCTTCTTTATAGACTGAGCACTGCATAAATCCCTCCTAAAGCACACTTCCCTCACAAGGTTTGAAGCGTTTTCGACACAGAAACAGAGTATGGATCACAACAGGTCATGAAAATCCAACATGTGTTTGGGAGGCCTAAGCGCCAGAGCTTGCACTTCACTCACAGTACCTAAGTGTCCATAGTATGTCCTTGTTCTATCTTCATTCCTCCAAGGAGAAGACACTGTTATGAATGAGTATCCACCTGAAGTAGTTTCCCTGAATAGATACTTTCTTATGAACACCTGTAAGGGCTGTGGATGCGACACTTCATGATTTCAATACAGACAGGTCCCACAGCTTCCAGCTTTACTCAGATGCATCCGTGTCATGAGTACTTTCTACAGCATAGTTGCCTCGCGACTTTTGAAGTGTTTTGAGCAGAGGTAGACATTGAGGAATATCACAGGTGGTGAACAACCAGTATGTGTCTTGGAGGCCGAAGTGCCTTTCCCTGCCCTTCCCTCACAGTATGCAACCCGCCCTCTGTCCATCCTTGTTCTATCTCTTTCCTCCACTGAAAAGACACTGTCAGAAATGGGAATCGGCCTGAAGGAGTTTGCTTGAAACAGAACATCTTATGAGCAAGGGGATGGACATCTGAGACTAGAGCCGTATACGCACCTATTCCTGTTCACCACACAGTGAGTCCCAACAGCTTCCTTCTTTATAGACTGAGCACTGCACAAATCCCTCCTAAAGCACACTTCCCTCACAAGGTTGAAGCGTTTTCGACACAGAAAGCGAGTATGTATGACCACAGGTCATGAACATCCAATATGTGTTTGGGAGGCCTTAGCGCCATAGCCTGCACTTCACTAACAGTACCTAAAGTGTCCATAGTCCGTCCTTGTTCTATCTTCATTCCTCCACGGAGAAGACACTGTTATGAATGAGTATCTACCTGAAGTAGTTTCCCTGAATAGATACTTTCCTATGAACACCTGTAAGGGCCCTGTATACGACACTTCATGATTTCAACACAGAGAGGTCCCACAGCTTCCAGCATTACTCAGACGCATCCCTGTCATGTGTACATTCTATATCACAATTGCCTCGCGACTTTTGAAGTGTTTTGAGCAGAGGTAGACACTATGGAACATCACAGGCGGTTAACTTCCAGTATGTGTCTTAGAGGCCTAAGTGCCTTACCTTGCCCTTCCCTCACAGTGTGCAACCTGCCCTCTGTCCGTCCTCATTCTATCTTCTTTCCTCCACTGGAAAGACACTGTCATTAATGAGAATTGGCCTGAAGGAGTGTGCTTGAAACAGAACATCTTATGGTCAAGCGGAGGGACGTCTGAGACCAGAGCTATATACACACCTATTCCTGTTTAGCACAGAGTCCGTCGCAACAGCTTCCTTCTTTCACAGTCTCAACACTGCCACGAATCCCTCCTAAAGCACACTTCCCTCACAAGGGAAGTTTGAAGCTTTTTCGTCACAGAAACAGAGTATGGATGACCACAGATCATTAACATCCCATCGTGTTTGGGAGGCCTAAGCGCCATAGCCTGCACTTTACTCACAGTACCTAAAATGCCTATAGTCCATTCTTGTTCTATCTTCATTTCTCAAAGGAGAAGGCACTGTTATGAATGAGTATCCCCTTGAGGTAGTTTCCCTGAACAGATACTTTCCTATGGTCACCTGTAATGGCCCTGTATGTGACACTTCATCATGTCAAAAAGGTCAGGTCCAACAGTTTCCAACTTTGCACACCCTCCATCCTGTCATGAGTACGTCCTATAGAACAGCTCCCTCACGACGTTTGGAGTATTTTCAACAGAGGTAGACAGTGTGGAACATCACAGGTGGTACTTCCAATATATGTCTTCAAAGCCTAAGAGCAGTAGCCTGCACTTCACTCACAGAATCCAACCTGCCCAGAGTCTGTCCTTGTTCTATCTTCTTTCCTCAATGGAGAGGACGCTGTTATGAATGAGTTTACACCTGAAGGAGTTTTCCAGAGCAGATACCTTCCTATGGTCATGGGTAAGGGCCCTGTATGCACCACTTCCTGATTTCTACTCAGAAAGGTCCAAGAGCTTCCAACTTTACACAGCCTCAACCCTGTCCTGAGTACGTCCTATAGCACAGTTCCCTCATGCAGTCTGAAGTGTTTTTGACTGAGGTAGGCCGCGTGGAACATCACAGGTCGTCAACTTCCAATATGTGTCTGGAAGGCTTGAGAACCAACGTCTGCACTTCACTCACAGTGACCTGCCTAGTGTCCGTCCTCGTTCTATCTTCTTTCCTCCACTGGAAGACACTGTCAGAAATGAGAATCCACATGAAGGTGTTTCCCTGAAAAAGAAGTTCCTGTGGTCACAGGAATGGATGTCTGAGACTAGGGCCCTGTAAGCACCTATTCCTGTTGACCACACAGACAGTTCCAAAAGCTTCCTTGTTTGACAGACTCCACAGTTCCATGAGTCCCTCCTCAAGCACACTTCCCTCACAATGTTTGAGTGTTTTCGACACAGAAAGACAATATGGATGACCACAGGCCATGAACATCCAATATGTGTTTTGGAGGCCTAAGCGCCATAGCAAGCACTTCTGTACAGTATCCAACCTGCCCAGAGTTCGTTCTTGTTCTATCTTCTTTCTTCAACGTTGATAACTCTGTCATTTATGAGTATATGCTTGAAGTAGTTTCCCTGAACAGATACCTTACTATGGTCACCGGTAGGGTGCTGTATGAGACATTTCATGATTTCATACAGACAGTTCTAAAAGCTTCCAACTTTGCACAGAGTCATCCCTGTCATGAGTATGTCCTGTAGCACAGTTCCCTCACAACGTTTGAAGTGTTTTCAACCGAGATAGACAGTGTGGAACATCACAGGTCGTGAACTTCCAATACGTGTTTTGGAGACCTAGGTGATGTAGCCTGCTCTTCACTCACAGTATCCAACCTGCCAGAGTCCGTCCTTATTCTATCTTCTTTCCTCCACTGGGAAGACACTTCCAGACATGAGAATCGACCTGAAGGAGTTTCCCTGAAACAGAAGTTCCTGTGGTCACAGGGATGGACATCTGAGTCTAGGGCCCTGTATGCGCCAATTCCTGTTCACCACACAGGCAGTTCCAAGAGCTTCCTTTTTTCACAGACTCCATAGTTCTATGTGTCCCTCCTAAAGTGCACTTCCCTCACAATGTTTGTAGTGTTTTCGACACAGAAAGACAGTGTGGATGACCACAGCTCGTGAACATCCCATATCTGTTTTGGAGGCCTAAACACATTAACTCTGCCCTCAGTGTCCTGCCTGCACAGAATCTGTCCTTGTTCTATCTTCTTTCCTCAATGGAGAAGACACTGTCATGAATGAGTATCCGCCTGAAGGAGTTTAACTGAAGAGATACCTTCCTATGGTCACCTGACAGGGCCCTGTATGGGACACTTCCTGATTTCAACACAGACAGGTTCAACAGCTTCCAACTTTGCACAGACTCAACCCTGTCAAAGTACGTCCTATAGCACAGTTCCCTCAAGACGTTTGAAGTGTTTTCAACTGAGGTAGACCGTGTGGAACATCACAGATTGTGTGTTCCAATATGTGTCTTGGAGGCCTAAGAGCCATAGCCTGCACCTCACTCCCAGTATCCAACCTGCATAGAGTCTGTCCTTGTTCTATCTTCTTTCCTCAATGGAGACGACACTGTCATTAATGAGTATCAGCTTGAAGTACTTTCCCTGAACCGATACCTTCCTATGGTCACTGGTAGGGCGCTGTATGCGGCATTTCATAATTTCAATATCGACAGGTCCAACAGCTTCCAACTTTGCACAGTGTCAACCCTGTCTTGAGTATGTCTGATAGCACAGTTCCCTCATGACATTTGAAGTATTTTCAACAGAGTAGACAGTGTGGCACATCACAGGTCATGAAATTCCCATATGTATCTTGGAGACCTAAATGCCATAGCCTGCGACTCCTACACAGTTCCAATCTGCCCTTCCTATGGTCACCTGACAGGGCCCTGTATGGGACACTTCCTGATTTCAACACAGACAGGTTCAACAGCTTCAGACTGCACAGACTCAACCCTGTCAAAGTACGTCCTATAGCACAGTCCCTGACGTGCCTATTCCTCTTTACCACACAGGCTGTTCCAACAGCTTCCTTCTTTGACAGACTCTGCAGGTCTATGATCCTTCCTTAAGCACACTTCCCTCACAATGTGCGAGGAGTTTTCGACACAGAAAGACAGTGTGGATGACCACAGTCATGAACATCCAATATCTGTTTTGGAGGTCTAAGTCCATTAGCCTGCTCTTCCCTCACAGTGTCCAACCTTCCCAGAGTCCATCCTTGTTCTATCTTCTTTCCTCAATGGAGAAGACACTGTCATGAATGAGTATCCGCCTGAAGGAGTTTAACTGAAGAGATACCTTCCTATGGTCACCTGAAAGGGCCCTGTATGCAACACTTCATGATTTCAACACACACAGGTCCAACAGCTTCCAACTTTGCACAGACTCAACTCTGTCAGATTATGTCCTATAGCACAGTTCCCTCAAGAGTTGGAGCCTGCACTTCCCACTCTGTATCCAACTAGCCCAGGCCCGTCCTTGTTCTATGTTCATTCCTCCACTGAGAAGACACAGTCAGAAATGAGAATCTGACTGAAGGAGTTGTCCTGATACAGAACTTCCTATGGTCATGGGGATGGACGTCTGAGACTAGGGCCTTGTACGTGCCTATTCCTGTTGACCACACAGGCAGTTCCAACATCTTCCTTCTTTGACAGACTCCACAGTTCTATGAGTCCCTTTTAAAGCACAGTTCCCTCCCAATGTTTGAAGTGCTTTTGACTCAGAAATACAGTGTGTATGACCACATGTGGTGACCATCCAATATGTGTTTTGGAGGCCTATCGCCATAACCTGCTCTTTCCTCACAGTGTCCAACCTGCCCAGAGTCTGTCCTTGTTCTATCTTCTTTCCTCAATGGAGAAGACACTGTCATGAATGAGTATCCACATAAAGTGGATTCACTGAACATATACCTTCCTATAGTCATATACAAGGGCCCTGTATGCGACACTTCATGATTTCAACACAAAGAGGTCCAACAGCTTCCGACTTTGTCCAGCCTCAACTCTGTGATGAGTACGTCCTATAGCACAGTTCCATCGTGACATTTGAAGTGTTTTCAACTGAGGTAGACAGTGTGGAACATCACAGATCGTGAACTTCCAATATGTGCATTGGACACCTAAGCGCCTTAGCCTACTACTCCTTCACAGTATCCAACCTGCCCAGAGTCCATCCTTTTTCTATTTTCTTTCCTCAATGGAGAAGACACTGTCATGAATGAGTATCCGCCTGAAGGCATTTAACTAAAGAGATACCTTCCTATGATCACCTGCAAGAGCCCTGTATGTGACACTTCATGATTTCAATACAGACAGGTCCAACAGCATCCAGATTTGCACAACCTCAACCCAGTTATGAGTACGTCCTATAGCACAGTTCCCTCATGCCTTTTGAAGTATTTTCAACTGAGGTAGACAGTGTGGAACATCACAGTTCGTGAGTTCCAATATGTGTCTTGGAGACCTTGGAGCCGCAGTCTGCACTTCACTCACAGTATCCAACCAGCCCAGTGTCTGTCCTTGTTCTATCTTCTTTCCTCCACTGCTAAGACACTGTCAGGAATGAGTTTCCGCCTGGAGGAGTTTCCCTAAACAGAGACCTTCCTATGCCTTAACAGAGACCTTCCTATGGTCACTGGCAAGGTCCCTTTGTGCGACACTTCATGATTGCAACACAGACAGGTCCAACAGCTTCCAACTTTCCACAGACTCAACACTTTTGTGAATCCGTCTAATAGCACAGTTCCCTCATGACATTTGAAGTGTTTTCTACTGAGGTAGACAGTGTGGAACATCACAGGTCGTGAACTTCCAATGTGTTTTGTAGGCTTAAGAGCCATAGCCTCCAGTTGACTCACAGTATCCAACCTGCCCAGTGTCAGTCCTTGTTCTATCTTCTTTCCTCCACTGGGAAGACACTGTCATAAATGAGAATCCACCTGAAGGAGTTTCCCTGAACACAGAACTTCCTATGGTCACGGGGATGCACCTGAGACTAGGGTGGTGATCAAGAATGTCTTGGAAGCATCCCTAGCTTTTGGTTCTTACTGTATGGCTTTCGTATGGGCTTTTCTTATCTGTCACCTACACCCTTGCTACTCCAAACTTGAGCACATTTTAGAAATGGAAAATACTGGGTCCTACCCATAATGCCTAAATCAGAAGTGCATTTTAACAATATCCTTGGGTAATCCAAATACACATTAAAGTTGGAGAATCTTTGATCTTGATTATACAATAACCCTACCAATGTTCGAGCTTGTGTACTTGCCACAAAGCCTGTAGAACAATCTTTTGGAAATCCATTCCTGGTCTAATCATTCCCCAATTTTAAGCTCTGCAAAAGCCCTCTTGTTTGCAGTGTTAAGTCCAGACTCCTAGCATGGATATCCCCTTATGATCACCCTACATTTCTAAGTTCACCTATCTCTCCTGTGACCCACCACCACCTTCCATTCCTCTTCCCAGACCCTGAGCAAGTGCTCAAATACATTTACATATTCACAGTCTTGTTCTTAGTCAAATCCTCTCATCCGATTGAAAAAAGCTTCTTTCTCTTTTCAGCATTCCAGATTCCTATTAATCTTCCAAGGTCCTAGTCCAATACCAGCCTCTCTCTCTCTGAATATTTCTGAGGTTTCTTCACTCTGAAATGATAGTCCCCACTTCCATGGTCCCAAGACCCTTTGTTCATAACTCAGTTGTTCCACTTACCTCAAGGCTTTGTCCCCAGTGGGATACAGATTTAAACATGATGGATGGTTTTAGTTTATGCATCTGGACAGATAGCAGGTGTCATGATGTATTTGATTGTTAGTTGCATTCTAGCATGACAGCTGGGTTTGCGCCCGCAAAACAAGTGTGAATTTTAAAGCAATTCCCCAATATTATTTAACCCTTTTCCCAGCATGATGCAATGGGAGTTCTAAGACTTCCTATCTTTGTCACTTCCTAGTTGCATGATCTTGGATAATTAACATCTATGAGCAAGTTTCCTCATTTAAAAACTATGAATAATAATCAGCACTGTTTCCTAAGATAATTGTGGGAATTATAAGAGATAACTGATGTGAAAGCATTTATCTAACTAGAAAGTACTGCATACATAATACTTAATATTTTATATATGTTTATTCCCCTGATACACCTTGAGTGCTTTTTTTTTTTTCCTGAAAATTGTGCTAGATTTAAGAGTCATTGAGATTTTTCAGAAAAGGTAACAATATCAGAGGAGGCAGACACAAAGAAAAACCAGGAGAAAATGAATATGTTGGCACTCAAGCACTATGCAAACTATTGAAGCATAAGAAATTTGGGGAAAGACTTCACAGGGGAGTTGACATTATATTGACATATAAGGATAAAATTATAGAAGTCCTAAACCAGAGAGACTTAATAATTATCAGCTCTTTGACTAGACAGATGCAGCTACAAAGTCCATGGAGTTCTTGAGCCTTCATGTTTTTAGACCTTTAGGTGGCCGAACTTTACTTCCTCTCACCCAGACATCGGTGGGGCCCCTACTAAGTGTCCCCTCTTTCCTTCCCCTACCACAGACACTTCTCTTCACTCCTGCTCAGAGCATCACATACTGTTTTCTAGCTCTGCTTTACCTGACTCTTATTCCAAGTCTGTTCTAACAACTCCTTAGGTCTATAACGTCCTGGGGTTTCAACAGTGAAGAGTTCAAAGTCATTGTCACATCAAGTCGCTTTAAGCTCTGACATCCTCCAGCCATCAGGGGCTCGCTACGGTTCTTGGCTACAACGCCCAGCAGGTCACCAAACCATGTACACAGCACTGTTCCCCCAATGGTGTATCTAGGCTGCAAACCATGAAGGGTGGTGTCTTGCTGTCACTCCAACCCGAATTCTTCCATTTCTCACTCAGAGACCTTGAACTAGACATCTGTCCATCCCTCTTTAGCACTTATTCCCCCTGTTTCCTCATCAGTAAAAGAAAGGTGTTCAAAGCTAAGATTGGACCAGTTTGCCTACAACTGGGACAATCTGAGGCTCTTCTCATGACGACTTATCCCTCATCTTTATAAGGCTCGTTCTGGTGCAAAACTGAGCACATTTCCAATCAAAATTCATGTGCACCCCAGCCCCGCCTCTGTCCTAATAGTCTGGGAGAATAATGCTGTCTCTTTTGCAGACCCTGTCACTGTTCTACCATATAACATCCTATTATTCTTCTGAAATGGAAGATTAAGCTTCCCAGTGTGTCTGACTGAAGGCTCAATATCACCAACCATTTGCCTGCAATTCCCCTGGGAAAGGTTATTAACAACAACTTAGTCCCTGATAAATGACTATGTCTCTAAGGTAGCGGTTTATATCAAGGTTCCTAAATACACATCATTTAAATTTACCCAGACACCCATGTGTCAAATAAACAGCAATTGATTATTAAAAACACACTCATTCTTAGGCAAGTTGACTGGTCTGCAACTCTGGATGTGCTGAAACGTTGATTTGCCTTCAACACACAAGTGCATTTATTAATGGATGCCCACTCCCCATTACCTTAATAAAGAATGCTGTAAGCATTGTTTACTCACTGATTGGAGAGGAAGAGCGGCTGACTGGTTGCCATGTGTGATCTGGAAACACACTTTGGCGACATGGGGGTAAGCATTCTAAAGCTTCATAGAATGTCAGGGTGAGAAAGAAGCAGAAGGCCTTCTTCTAGGAAAAGTCCATGTTCAATGACCAAGTGCCTTCTACTAACTAAAATCCTCACCAAAATAATCATGTGGCTGCTTGCGTATCAGGGCAACAGAAACCACCTCAAGGAGGGGAGACATTTCTTGAATTTTTTTTTAAGTGTTTTTGTTAACCTGATCACTTTATGTGTCAACTTGACTGACTCAGAGTGCCAAATGAAGACTGATTTCTTTGGGGAGGGTGTGTGTCTGTGAGAGAGTATGTCTGGATGAGATCAACATTTAAATTATCTCCCCAGGGTGGGTGGGCATCATGGCATCCATTAAGGACAGGACATGTGTAGAACAAAAGGCCAAGAAAGGAAGAATTTGCCTCTTTTCATCTGCGTCACTCCTGAACAGGGACATCACATCTCATTCTCTCCCGCTCTTGGACCGAGATTAACATGGCCCACTCCCCTGGTCTCAGGTATTTGAACTCAGATAGAATCGCATCACTGGCTTTCCTGGGTCTCTAGCCTGTAGGTGGTAGGGGGTTGGACATCTCAGTTTCTCTAAGCATAGTCCTTGTGTTGCTTCTAATTCTTTTTATTCCTTATCATTTCTTGAACTCCTCCATAAGCATATTCTAATTCCTTGTATTGTGTGTGTGTGTGTGTGTGTGTGTGTGTATTCACACACTATCGATTCTGTCTCTCTGGAGAACTTTACTCTCACTGTAAAAGGAAGAAGGCAAAGGAGGAAGACAAGAGTTTGTCTATTTATGGAGCATTACTGTAGTTTTTCACATCATATACATTATCTTAATAATTTGTGAATCACTGTAACAGTATGGTTAAGAACTTGTCATTTGAAATCACGCAGACCTAGGTTTAAAGTCTGGATCTCCACCATAACAGTTTCTGACTCTTTGTAAGTTATGTACTTTAAAAGCCTCAGTTTTACCACCTGTGAAATGGATTATATTTATCTCACTGGATTATTGCAAAGATTACCCAACATGACGTACAGTGCTCAATGTAAAGCAAATGCTCAGTGCAACATGGAACCACATAATAAAGCATAAAATAGTTACGGTTCTTCTGTTTCATGAAGGCAGTTATAATACCTAATCAGAACCCTCTCTTCCCTGGGTTTAACACCGTCAGTCAACCTCCGTTCAGTCCTTCATGTGGAACATCCCCTTTACTTCACTTCCCTGGGCCGGGTCCTTGGAACCAAGTACGGTCCTTGTACTGAGTGATGTACTCACTGGACCCAGCTCACTGGAAGGGATTAACAAGCATTGACTGGAAGAGTGTATACCAGACACAAGAGTTACAAGCTCCCTCTACCTGTACATCAGCACAAGTTCTCTAAAGTTCAGTAAAAGTCCTCTAACACTGGTAGATACCAAGTAGATAACAAAGGTAAAAGAGTGAATATGTGTGTGAATGAAGGGAAGGAATGGATGAACCAGCAGATGAATCAGTGAGTGGCCAAGCTAAGGAAGACAGACAAGAAGAACAAGAGAAGGGTGCCTGGGTGGCTCAGTGGGTTAAGCCTCTGCCTTCGGCTCAGGTCATGATCCCAGGGTCCTGGGATGGAGCCACACATCGGGCTCTCTGCTCAAGAAGGAGCCTGCTCCACCCTCCCCCTCTGCCTGCCTCCCTGCCTCCTTGTGATCTCTCTTTGTCAAATAAATAAATAAAATCTTAAATAAAGTACAAAAGAAGAAATGATTTGAGTTTTCTCAAAAGCCTAAGTGGAGAGGGGTTAGGTAGAAGCTGTCTGGTTTTCACCTGTGCCAAAAGGAAGGCATTCTGTTACCTGGTGTTCCGGATACTTGACCTTGAAGTCAGGAATTTTAGGGGCTTACTTGGCTCCTCATGCTGGGGTTAATGTATGTGATTTGGGAAAGTGAACCGTCTTCCTATTTCCATTTTTTGCTTCCTACTTTCCATTGTATCAAACCCCACTCTTCTATTCTTCCCCCTTCTTCTTGATGACTCCTCTTTTATCCATGTAGTGAATGAAGCATTCCATCACAGGTGCTTCCCATGAGCCCCTGCTCTCACTGCCTTCTGCCTTAAAGGTAGTCTTGGTGTCTAGAATGGCCTCAGGCCTCCATGGGACTATCCCTTTGACCATGCTTCCAAGCTAGGGTCAGAGCTTTCCAGGTTTTATTCTGAACCCAGAAACAGTTTTCAAGACCCAAGGAGAAAAATTTAAATGATTTTGCTAACCAAGTCAGTTTTACTTAAAGAATTGAGAGATGTCAGTGTGACTTCCTTGGCCATAACATTTTCTCTGGGTAACCCTCTCCTCTCTGACCCCCTCCCCCATTAGCACTCAGTGTTTACTCTGCAGATCTTCTGTGACAGTTCTGTACCACAGGGCAGCCCTCCCTGAGGCTGGGTGACAGGAAGCGGTGCTGGAAGAATCAGCCTCTGTTGTTGCTCTCTGTGGTGGGAGCTGATTCATTCCATGATTGTAAATGGATCATTATAAACTCAGCATAATGAAGCAGTAATTACTTAAGAGGTGATGCATTTGGGGAGATTTTCTAGGCTAAATGATTTGCAATGTATAGTATTGCAGCAATTAAGCTAAAGTGATCACAGAAATGTTGCACTTGACTGGTACAGGTTTTCTCTCTCCCTTCCCTCTTTTCACCTTCTCTCCCTCCATCCTTCCTTTCTTCATTTCTCCCTCCCTTCCCTCCTCCCTCCACTCCTCCCTCCCCTCCTTTCCTTTTCCTACTTCCATCATATGTTCCATTGGAGATTCAAATTGTTTGATATTTTAAATTCTTTGGTAAGGATTCTGATACTCAATGATGTCCTTAGAACTGGATAAAACACACACATGCACATGTATCTCACAATGGTGCTTAGCTTTTAAGGTTGCACCTTCTAAAAGAAGTTTGTAGCATTGTGTCCCCTTTTACCCTTCTGGAATATTCATGAAAGCACACTCAGTGGTATTAGTTAGGTAGAGGAGACCGGGTTTACAGTTTTCAAGAGTCTCCATGGGTCACAGTATAGCCTAGATACTCTCTGCTCAGCCCCGATCTATAAAATGCACTTCATCCTTCAAGACCAGAGACAGGGCAATTAGAACAGATCCTTTGGTCCAGAAACCACTGCTTGGATTTAATCTGTCATTAAACATGTAGAAAGCTCTAATAACCGGACAACAGTTACAACTCCATCAGGTGCCATTGGGTACCAGGGAGTGGTTTGGAACATGCGTTTGACTCCCAACCCAAACAGCTTTTGAAAATGTCTTATTCTGTGAAGAAACTTTCTATCCCATTGAGAGAAACTAAGGCAATAGATGAAGTAAGAGAGGCAAACCCAGGAGTATGAATGTTTGATTCTAAGCATGACTGTGTTCTAGACTTGTGATCGCATTCCCCACCCTTCAGTTCCTTCCTACCACTCCTCTGTCTTCACTCTCACCTTGGACTATGGCTCCATCTTGTCTCACATCTGTTCTCAGATGGAATAGGCTCCTCATGCATTTGCCAAAACCTTTTCCTTCTGTTACTCATAGATCTTACTCCAAGGCCCTGTTGACATTCATGCCAATCCAGTCAAGCCAACCTCCCCCAGAAAGCACATCTACTTTCCCTCATGATCAACAAGTAGATGGGTAGATCAGTAGGTAGATAGATGATAGATAGATAAATACATAGACAGATAGATGGGTGGGCAGAGAGATAGACAGACCAGCAGGTCCGGATTATATTAAATTGCAGGTAGGAGCATGTAGGCATGCAATCTGGGACACTGTTGTTTGCAAGTGATAGAAATCAAATTCAAAGCAGCCTAAGTCAAAAGAAAACATTCTTGGCTTTCTTAACCCTGTGAAGGGGAGTGTCTTAGATGGGCATCTAGACAACCTGGACGGAGGGACTCAAATATTGAAGGATCTTCTCTACTCCCAGTCCTCTCTCTGCACATCAGCCTCATCCTTCTGCATCGATTTTCTCCATGCGGCAGGAAACAGTCATTTTGTCACTTAGTCTTTCAAAATATGTCGGCTGTTGTATTATCCACGGGGAACACAGAAGTGAATAAAACAAAGATCACTTCCCCTGGAGCTCATATTCTGATGGTCATCAACAGCTGCCAAGTCTACTATTTTTGGGTCGGCATGGACACCCACACTCATGGCTGAGAAGCACACTTTCTGGCCAGATGTTCAAAACCCCTGGAGAATGTCTGTGATTGGTCAAGTATCTATCTGATATCAGATCCATTCCATAAATATAAAAGGATCACTGAGCCAAGGCCATGTTCCTAGAAGGGGGAGGGAAAAGGGGCAATTTGGGAGCTATCTGGGTATTAGCAGGCCTGCCCAGCTACCCCCTTAGAAATAATTTCCCAAAAGGCAGGCTATAATTTCTCCACACTTTGGAAAGACCTTGTAGTTTCCATTACTTTGTCCCACACCCAGGAGGTGAACATTACAGGTAATGCCACTGTCCTCTCCCATGGCAGAATGTCAACCAGAGAGGAGAAGGCTCTGCCTTCTTTGTGTGGATTCTTGAACGCTGCTTGATTGTAAACATGATGTCATACTCTGTTCGCTCTGGGAAAATAGCTATTTTGGTATGTGATGTTAACCTGAAATGTGCAGAAGGAAAAAAAAAATCTCTAAAGATGTTGAACAATGGAACAAAGAAATGAAAGTGGGAGTCAGTGACCAAGAAGATAAATTAATGGACGGACAAGGAAAATCCTGCAGCTGGAACTACATGAGGGCTTGGCTAGCTGCACAGAGCAGAGAATATTGAGCATCTGTCACGGCTGCCCTAGATCCAGTGTCTAAGGGTGTTAAGGAGGCTCCATATTGAACAGTTAAAGGGGATGGGTTTCCAGAGATGGAGCTACATGTTGGGGAAACACTAGACTTCAGCAGGTCCAGAGGGACACTGAAGAATTACAGCGAGTGCCTGTCTTAGAGGCAAGGCACCAGATCATAAGAACAGGAGTCACAGGGCACCTGCATGGCTCAGTTGGTTAAGTGTCTGCCTTCAGCTCAGGCCACAAGCCCAGGATCCTGGGATCGAGTCCCACGTCAGCCTCCCTGCTCTGTGGAAGCCTGCTTCTCTGTCTCCCACTCCCCCTGTTTGTGTTCCCTCTCTTGCTTTCTTTCTCTCTGTGTCAAATAAATAAATAAATAAAAATTTTAAAAACAAACAAAAAACAGCATCCAAAGTCAGTCAACCTAAGGTTAAGTTCTGCCATTTGTCCCCTGAAGGACAAATCTGTTGTCCTATGAACTTGTATGTTCTGTAGTTTCCAGAAGTGTAAAATAAGGATAGCCATAGACCCACTCCCTCCACCTCACAGGATTGCTAGGCTTTTCCTGTAAGGAGAAAAGACTTCTCACCAAAGATGGTCACATCTGAATATTGTACCTACCCTCTGCCTATCCCTGAACCTCATATGAAGAAGAGGGTTTTGAAAAGGTACATAAAAGTTGGGGGCAAACCTACAGTCCCCAGAGAGAAACCAAGAATCCTCCACAGGCAGCAGCATAAATTATTTTAAAGGTACAACCGGCATATGGAAAGTGACAACAAAATCTTGGGCCAGTAGCCATTCCAGGAACGTCTTCCTGTGACACACAGCTTTGGGGATAGCACAATACTTGATTTGGACTCTACCTGTCTCCTCACATACACCCTTATAGAGATAGCTGCATGTCATGGGCATGCAAAGTGATTTCCCCACATGCTGTACACAGCTCATAAAATACTTTGGGATTCTGCTAGAGGAAAGGCACTAAAAAAAGATATTATTACTCCACATAAATTTAAAAAAATCTTCTTGACAAGGTAACAGTATTTGATCCATTTTCAATTTCTTGGCATCCTCAACACCCCCAGGGGTTTCAGTTTTCCCATTATACACTGTAGTAGACAGGTTAGCTCCCACACAAGGGGCAGCACTAGAGGCCTGCCTCCTGTAGAGAACAAGGAGTGATGTCACCATAGCAGAGGGAAAGGCTGCAGTTCGAGCAAAGCTCATTACCTCTTAGTATGCAGTGTCAATCCTCAGGGTTAAAAATAGTCCATTCTGATGCCTTTTAATGGAAGAGAGCTTCACCCAAGCAATAATGGAAAACAAATTGTGTGGGATTCTAATACAATCAAGTGGTTGCAGTGTGCACCTGCCCTTTCATGGAGAGTCTGTGGTTTGATTGGATTTGATAACTATCAGACAATAATGCCAAACGCAGGCTCCTTGTGGTTGCTGTGATTGACAGTTGTCAAATACGGTGACGGATCAGGCTGTCTTTCAGGAGAAACATGATTCATAGACCTCATTACAGGTGGAAGGATGGTGCATACAGACTGGAGTTGGGTCTCTGGGCATCCATTCTCTGAAATGCCAATGGGGAGCAGGCATTTGTATACATGGCCAGGTCAATTCTTCTATCTGGTGTATCCAATTACCTCTTCTCTACCTCCGGAACTCCTGTCTAACTAACAGCTGGGCCTCCATGTCCAACCAACTTGGGCTGCTGCATATATAGTGAGGCTTCACATCAATGTTCGTATTTATTGCATGTCTGCCTTCTTATTTGTGCTATTTATCTCTCAACTCACTCTATCTGCCTATCGATTTTTTCGTGTTGTTGTTCTTAGGCTGCTGCAATGAGTCAGAATTTAGAAATGACATACAATTAGATTTCTCTTGCCCAGAAGGATTCCTGGGTGTCCTGGGTTCTCATTCAATTTGAATTATTCTCTTTCCCTCTAGGCCAGGCATCTGACCAAGTGCTCAAGGAGCTTTATCATAGATCATAGATCAAAACTCAGCAAAAGTAGGAGGAGCGTGAGGAGCAGAAGGAAAAAGTCAAAGAACAGAAGAAAATGCATATGTTCACTCTTTCTGGTTTGGAGACTTTGAAGATGACATATGCTTAATTAGAGAATATTTGTAATTTAAAGGGTAAATATGCAAATCATCTTTGTTTTAAAGTCTGTGTAATTTCTTTGCTGTGTAGGCTGCTGGGTGCTAAAAGCGGACTGCTTACTAGTCTCTCTGGGAAGATTGCCTCCCAGGATGATTGTCAAGCAATCTCAGGGGAGTGGAGCTATCCGCTAAGTTCCCAGATCTGTCCATCTCTAGCAACAAACTGACATTAAAAATTAGGAGAAAAATCGGTAAGGCAATAGCATGAATCTCTGCTTTGGCAGATATGTTAAATCTTGAAAAGATCTATACTGTTTTGTTTCTTTTCTTTCTTTCTTTTTTTTTTTTTTAAACATGCTAGGAATTTGACTTCTTGGAACTCTAATGAATGTACCTCTAAGAACACATGAAGAGCGTACATTTTTACAATTCAGTAATGGTTAAAAATAAGTCAATTAGATTTCATTTCAGATTTCTTAAAAGCTTAGTGGTTTCATTAATTGAAATCAGGGTCAGCCTTATTTCTGACCCAAACATATTTTCTGTGGCTCTTCTGGGAAGATTTCCAACCAGACTGCCCTCTTTTTAAACAAACTACTTTGCAGTAATATCATAAATATTCTTCACTTTTATTAGTAGGATCTCTAATAATAATATACACATTTAGTGCCTTTTTATTCCTCATTGCCTCCTCTTATATTTTATTTCAGTTTAATCTACTAACAATCTAGGAGATGGAGAATCTATGATTACTCGATTTGCAGAGAAGAGAAAACTTGGTGCAAAGTTATTAGGTGACACTTAATGACAACCAACTAGTTCACACCAAAGATGAGGTTTGAACACTCCTTTCTTCACTCCCAATATACATTTTTTCATTGTATAGAAGGACCCATAAAATACTGACATAGGGAGAGAGAGAGAGAGTATCTCAACACCATGGAAGTATGCACACAATTTTGTGTACGTGCATAATGTGTTTTATCTTCCCCATGGGGAGATGATAAGCACCAATGAACTAGATAGTGATGCTATTCTTTTCCTGTCAGCAGGGAAAAATACATTCCTAGTGACAGAAAGTCTGGGTACCAGAAAGCTGTCAGACCTTATTCAGTTCGGTTGCAACTACCTTTCTACAATGAGTTGACAAATAGAATCAATTTTTTAGAAAACTGAGATCAAAACTAGGACAGTGTGTATGTATCAACATTTATTTAACAACTATTTTGGAACAATTACTTGGACTCCACAACATAGTGCACCCTATGGGACATTGACAGTAAACAACAACAAAAACAGAAAGAGAAAAAGACAGATCCTACATCTGAGGCACTTGCAATCTAAACACGGAACAGGGAAATCAGAAAGAATGAATGAATTAACCATGTTTACACTTTTATTTCTTTAGCTATAAAACAGGACTAAGAGAAGAAGCAAGGGGAAGCTAATATATTCCAAATAAGAAGCAGGTGTTCAATCATATCTATGCAAAGTTTTTCAGCAGGTTGGGGCAATCTGTAGGAGTTTCCACTGGAAGCTCCTCTTGACATTCACCCTGGTCTTCACAACATGGTTAGACAAAATCACACCATTCTTTAGGAGACACCATAAAAAAAGTCATATCCCTGGCATAATACTTGAATCTCCCAATTGGTATTACTGGCTTTCTTTTCTCTCTCCTTTTTGCTCCTGTTATAATTTCCTTGTTAGTAGAAACCATACCTTGTACATGGCAAGTGAACAATAAAACTTTGTTGAATGAATGAATGAAAGGATGAATGAATGAATCCCATGTGTCCTCCATGACTATTATAGGCCTTCAAACTATCTTGGTGTCTGAATGAATATGCCAAGTCTTGAAAGTAAAAATGAACATTAATTAGTAAAAAGGCACTCTAGGGGAGTGAAAATCATCTACAAAGAAAGGAAGGGACATCCATATAGGAGAAACAAGAAAACGTCAATTTTCCTGCACTTGAATATCTTTATTTCTTCTCTTTTTGCATTGGCCATGTGATTTCTCAGAACCATAGTCTATGATATCCAAAACACTATGCTGTGCCAATGAGGAAGAAAGACTCCAGTCCTATAGCTATCATCTAATCTGAAGTTAGTCTCCAATTAAATTGCTAATAAAATGATATTTCCATGACTTTGGTTCTTGTGAATTTCAGAAGCAGTGTTCTGGAGCAGTTAGGAAATAAACCCACAAATTAACTGATTAAAAAAAAAGACTGGATTCTGGAATATCCGATAATCTATCTACATGAGTTATCCTGATAGTGTTTCAGCCTCCTGCATCCTTCTATCTGTATAGACACTGTTTAAGTAATTATTTGGAATTATCAAAGTCTGTCACTGCTCAGCTTCTGAAACCACATCACAGCCTCTCAAAGCTGACTCCTGTAAGCAAATGCTTCAAAATGACTCTTGAGATTCCAGATTCCAAAACAGCCAAGTCCCTAAAGTGAGAGAATAAAGTCAATGCCCCTGCTGTAATTTTATTCTTTTTCTCTTTAAAAGAAAGTTAATAATGAGCCTTCTCTCTCCAGGATCAACTTCAATTCTGTAGCCAATAGTCAATTTAAATAGCTATTTTCACCCATCTAATAATAATTTTAGACTCAAGTGGAAAAAAAATTGTGTGATGAGACAGAGCTTGATCCATTAGGTGGGAAGTCTAAGAGTTATGATGAAGGGAAATGAGCTAGAACAAGACTGTGTCTCTATCTGAAGAGTGAGATCTTGCCAAGAAGGCATGGCAAAGCATACTGCTTCCATAATGGTTTCTGAAGAACCCCAAACTATCAGCCTTTCACCAAGCTTTCCTGGCTTGCAATTGAGGTTTTCTGGGTGTGAACTGTCTGAAGAAACAAGGATTAGTTTGATCAGCCATGAGACACCCTTAATGAATCAAGTTAACACAAAACTCCAAAAGTTCCTCCACAGATGATGCCAAGTAATCAGCTAGGATCCTTTCTACATGGTGTATGTCCTTCTAGCAATAATCTGCTCTCACTTCTGTTCATTTAAATCCTTTCAGCTAAAGGACCAGTCCAACTATATCTTCTCCAATGCCCTCCCTGAAGCCCTCAGTCCATGGTAACCACTTTTTCCCCCCACTTGATGTCACTTATTTGTTCAACCAACTATTCTGATACCTACTATGCATACAGGACTGTGTTCAACCACAGGCATGCAAAGATAAATATGACAGGTTCATCTTTTCAAGGATCTTACTGCCAGTTGCCGGTTCATATTTCCACTCATAAAACAGTGTTTACAACACAGGATACTGAGGGCTATGATAGAGAGAGGCACAAGGTTCTACACTCATCCAGTTCCAGCCACAGAATACTGAGCAAGCACTGTTAAAGCTGAATTTACAGGATGATTAGGAATTCAAATGACAAAGAAGGGCAAGAAAAGCCAATCCAAGCCAAGGAAATAGCTTGTGGAAAGGTATGAGTTGAGAAAGCATAAGTAATTCAGGGTGGCTGCAGAGTCAGAGTAACTGGGAGAAGGGAGAAAAGTGTAACTGAGTAGGCAGGCAGAAGCCAAATCAGAAAGAACCACAGAAGCCATTCAAAGGAGCTCAGGTTTTATCCCATAGGCAAGGAGGAGCTATTGAAGAAGTCTAGATGTGAGGCAACAGACCTATATCTGCATATTTTATAAAGATAAATGTTCTGCTAAATGTGTGGAAGGCAGTTTAGAGTGGAGTATGGAAGCAAGCAGATACGTTTGGAGGTCCACTTAAGATATAAGAGTCCAGATAAGAGAGAAAAAGTACATCTACAAAAGAGACGAATGACAATAGCAATAGAGAAGAGGAGACTGATTCCAGAAACATGTTTAGACCTTTATTGTATCCTAGCATTTATCCGGTTTGGCCTTTCATTGGGAGGACTTAAGTCCTTGAAATGGTAATAGTTGGTCTTGTTTAGACCTAGTAAAGTCCTTGATGGTAATAGTTGGTCTTGTTTAGCATTCTGTTCCCAGAGGCTTACCATGGTCTGTTGAAAGTGGTTGAAACTCATCATATTATATATCGAATTCTATCAGATGGCTCTGCATTGTACATTAAGTCCAGTTGTAGACTTGGATTGTACTACAGTTTGATGTCTGTCAGTGACCATGGATAAGCATATTAATTAAGGAAGCACATGCTCTCATCTCATTTCTTAGAAATAAGGACTATAATCAGCTATGAAGCCAAAAATCAATAATCTGACTTTGTCTGATATGAATTATCTTTTATGATAGTAGAATACACAAGATAGCTAACTCTAAGTTAACTCTCTATCTTGGTACATTTTCCCATGTGAACTGTAGATTGAAGTCTGTGTTCTCAAGGGAATGATGTTCAGAGCCTTCGAATTGGGTCACTTCCCCTCACCATCATTAAGCAGGAATGAGTGAGGCCTCACTGGGAATTCAATGAAAACTATAGTCTCAAAATTGAAATAAGACTGTGTGCAGTCTGTCCTAGGGGAGACAGCATCCTAAATTGGACAGGTTGTGTCTCTAGGGTTGCTTGAGGGACATGCAAACAGTGTTACTCTTATGAAAATGCAATGTAATTAATCCATCTTAACAGCTGGTTATCAGCAACCATTGAATATTAGTGGATGGAATATATTTATATGAATTATAAACATGATAAAAATAATCAAGGCTTACAGATATGTGTACTTCCACTGGGCACAAATACTGTAGTATCAGGGGTCCTATTCTGCTGGTGCCTCATTGAACAGAAGTGGAAATTCTCCAGAAATTAGTTACAATTTCCTGGCTAAACAGGAGATCATTAACAAATCACAAAGCAATGCATTGGACAAATTCTTTGGAACTTACACACTCAGATGGGTGTTATCTTCCAAGGTCATCAAATTTTGAAGTTATATGAGTATTCAAAGGCACTGATAGCCCCTAACTTGAAAACAGGATAAGAGCCATGTTAAAAAAAAAAAAAAAAAAATCAACTTCATTACTGCTGGGTTAGTTACATTTTATAGAAGTTCATGTTCTAGTTTTACTCTCCAGGCCAGAAATCTGATGCTTAATCAAGCAGATAAGAGCCACCTGTATACCTTATGCAAATGTAAACATAGACCATATGTAGAAAACCACATGCTGTCATTGAATGCATGAGAGCAAGAGATCAAAACTCTTAGAAATAATAATATGACAAATATGCCCAAGCCTTGGCCTAGGTGCATCCAATACCATAGACTGGAACTATGTTTGTAATGTTTAGAGTTCTATCCCTAGCATCTAGCAGATTCTCAGTCATAATAGGTGTATAGTTCATAATTAGTAGGTACACAGTTCAAAAAATTATTATTGCATGGTTATTTTTCCTAGGTTGTTGCTTTCTTTTTGTCATTTATGCCTTTCTGGGACAAAAGTATTCCTAGCTACTTTCTGTCCCTACTTGCCTCCACTATACCCTATGGTAAGAGATGCTTCTTCCAAATCCCAAAGTGCCTTAAATAGATACACAGGGATGGGGGGTGCACTTACTTACACATAGTGAAATTTTGTAAGACATAATGTAGTGTGCACTATACAATTGCCTAGCTGGAAATCTAATGGAGGTATAAATGGGATTCTGTAATAAGATATTCATAAATAATCTATGAAATTGAATCTTAAAAATGGAAAGATTCTGATGATTTACATGTGCTTTATAAATATATCAAATATTATGATTCAAGAAATTGGAATGAGGTTTCAGTAATGTATCTTATTCAGCTTCATTTCGTCATCCAAATTACTTATCAAGTCTCCACTGACGACTGCCTTCTCAAGCAATCCAGCCCTGAATTGGATGGTTGGGGATTTCTCCTTAAATAAATGCAATGTTTAGTTAGGCCAAAATATCTGATCTTTATTCAGTCTGTCCTGACATACTATTAACTTGCAAATAGCTGAGATAGAAGACCATTGTCCATATAATCAACCAGATATTTAAATAGGATCCAGGTGTGAAATCTCATTATTTCTTTGGGGGGCAAGAAAGGAAAGAATGAGTGCCGGAGTAAAAAAAAGTCAATAGGCATAACTATTCCAGGGTTTTTCATTGATGTAATTTCACTGGTAATAAAGCCTAAGACAATTTATCCCATGAGCTCTGTTTCAGTAATGTGATAACAAAAAAATAGACAAAAATGAGTGGCTTGAGATAGGTGTAAGTAGGTCATCTTCCCAAAGGAAACAACTCTAGTCTTCTCACCCTAGCTGATGGTAATTAGTACTATTCAAAATGATGGTTCAAATCCAAAAATAACTGAAGTTTAGAATTTCTTGAGAACACAGGGAAGGCTCAGAGGTCCAGAGCTCAAGGGGAACCTGAAGTCTATCTTCCTCGGTTGTTCAGTCAAGCCTGTTGGTTTGCAAAATTTACTCATTTACAGAAATCCAAAGTTCTTGAGTAATAATAATAGCTAATACACAGTGAATTGTTACTATGTAGCTGAAATCTAGATGCATTATTACATTTAATTCTCAAAACAATTATTTGAGGTTTGTGAATTTTAGTCTCTGTTTTTACAGAAACTGAGACTCAGAGGAGTAATCACCCAAAGCCATTATATAGAATAAGATGCAGAGCTAAGAATTGAAAACTATATCCTCCTGATAACAAAGTCCATGTTCTGTACTCCCAGGGGAAATGGCTCTACTCACATGCCTTTAATATAGTGGAATCATTATCCATCATGATCTTGGAGAAGGAAAGCCTAGGTAGAATAGTACTATTATTTTCATATATGCTACTTATGATGTAATAGATGATGGCTTGGTAAACTAGATTACACATGCTTTTTGCCCCTTTTAAGCTGCCATAGTGTCACCATGTACACAAAGTCTATCTCCTTGGGAAGATTTCTGCTTGCATTTTACAAAAACAATTACACCAGGCATCAAATTTCCTTGTGGCATGAAAATTTCATGCCCCTGAATTCTTCACCCCTCCTAATGCCTGCTGATATTCTTAGAGTATGTGAAAAGTCTAAGTGTCCAAGCGATACACAGAACTCTAATGGTTGCTATCAAGAATTTCACTAAACACCATTAAGGTCAAACAGAAGTATTTCCTTATAGGAAGGATCAGCACTAAGGGAAGAATTGCAGGAAAAGTATGACAGAAGAGTTGAAGAAAATTCACATAATTCTATAAGCCTAATCTTCAGACATTTTGGGTTTTGGTCTCTTGGCCACCAATTTCAGTTGAATTCAAGAAGAAGGAGGAGGGAGAGGCGGAGGAGGGGGAGGGGAAGGAAGGGATGGGAGAGAAGGAAGGGGAGGAGGCGGAAAAGGAGAAGAAAAAGAAGGTCTCACAGGTACATATGATCAGTTTCATAGACTTTTGGCCATATTCTGTTTTGGGATTACCTGCTTGTCTTAGGCCAAATATCAATGTGGTTTTCCTATAGTAATTTCTTTCAAGATCTTACAGACTCGAAAGTGTTGACTACCCCTTCTGAGAGGACTTACTCACTAGTTGCTGCAGATGCTGTGATGAGCTACCCAGATCACTCACCAGGAATCATTGGTTCCCCTTTCTGCTAGGAATGCCCTCACCTATCATCAGCCCCCTTTTGTGATTGCCTTACCTTGACTAAAGAAAAACTGCCTTGTCTAAAGTCACACCTCCTTCCAGACATCCCAAGCCCAATGACTAATTAACATAAAGCTCTACCCTCCTTTGTTTCCACAAAGCATCCAAGATCCAAGAACTACTGATAGGGTCACTGGAGAACTTCCCTGGGGCTGCATCACTGCTCAGTTTTTCTCTCCACCCAAATCCTATGTTCTGGCCTACTTTCCGCAGGTGTTATCTCAAGAGTACTTCTTGGTTAAAGACCTTCATGCTAATCTCTGCTTTACACTCTGCTTCCCAGAAACCAATCTGTTGTACATATACTCATGAAATTTACTTAACACTCTTTTCTAAAATTCTCACATGTTCTTAAGAGGAACCTGTAAGAAAGGAATATGAAAGGGAACCCATAGGGAAATGTAAAGACAGACAGCCCATGTAGGAATCAGGAAAACTTTTACACCTTTGAGTTGCCCAAATGCACTAGCATTCAAAAACCTTTTTGTCATTGGGGTTCCTGGGAGGCTCAGTTGTTTAAGCCTTTGGCTCAGGTCATGATCTCAGGGTCTTGGGATCAAGCCCCCTGTCCGGCTCTCTGCTCAGCAGGGAGTCTATGTTAATTAGGAGTCCCTCTGCCCCCGCTCCTACTTGTTTTTTTTCTCTCTCTCTCCCAAATAAATAATAAAATCTTAAAAAAAAAATTGTTGCCACAAGCATACCATTACTAAGAATTAATTTGTAGCTAAATTACTCATGATATGCCTTGGGCCATACCAGGCGATGAAAAATCTATAAGGGAAAGTTAGTGCTTGTGGCAACAGAGGGAAGGTACAGGGTAAAACAGCTGTCAGCTCTGTTCCTGGGGCATGACTGGGAAGCACGGTCACCAAGAGTCTAGAATGCAGCCTCCATTCCCCACCACCCAGTTTTCTGACTTCCATTCCAGTTCCTGGTCTCCAAAGATAATCAGCAGGAAAACGATGGGCTTAGCAGCTTTATAACAATAATGGATCCTATCATGCTTTGCAACACCTTCTTACTATTTGTATGTGTTTGCTTCTGTTGTAGGAACAAAGGTCTGAGAAGCAGAAATAGTAAACATCAGAGAGTAGGCATATAAAAAGGCCAGAGACATCCTAAGGGTAGGTAACACTCCTTGTTGCTCGATCAAATTCATTCTTTTCTCTAGCTCTGTTTTCCTTATACCAGTTGCAAAAAAGGTTTCATATCTGCGGCCATTGTTGATTTGAAAAAACACGTATCAAGTTATTTCCTACACAGAGAACAGTGTTCTTTCCGTAAGGTAACATCGGTTAAACTCGAAGCAATGCCCAGTATGGCCAGCATTTTATGTGGTCTACTCATAATGTGCTATGTAAACTCCAGCATGCTGGTAAAGGTCAAAGCCTCTGCATCTCCATTGAGGAAGGGGAAGATTATTAAGCTTTGGGGGCCTTTGGAGACAGAGAGGAGGAAACTAATTCATAGCAATTGAGAGTCATGGAATTTTCTAAATCATAGAGTTAATCTATCTGCCTTCCAGTCAGCCATGCTGGGGTGGGTCACAGTGCTAAAGAATTCAAGCTGTTTCACAGAAATATATTACATGGATTGGTTTCTCCGGGCTTCCTAATGGATCCCTGATGAAATTTTTTAAAGTGAGTAGATCCAGAGCCACCCCATTCCATCTTCTGTGTTTCCACTTCTTTTCACACCCACTTTCTGAACTTCCCTAAATCTGGCTGATTCCAAGTCTATATTAAGAAGAAATCATGACTAGACCTTGGCTTGATGGTTTGCTGTTCATTCCAATGAGCGACTGCTGGAAATTGAAGCCTGCCAAAGGATCCCAGCTTGCAGGGCCCACCCCCAGAGTTTTGATTTGGTAGGTATGGGATAGGCCTGAAAATCTGCATTTTTAATAAGTTCCCAGTAGTTGCTGATGCTGCTTTTCTGAGGACCAAACAAACCATTTCTGCAAAGAAAAAGAGGGTAAAATCCTTCCATAGACCAGGTAAAGAGATGGCAGCATGGGAGTGCAAGGGTTAGGAGACGATTCTCTTTTTTTGACCCCCAAGAAAAGTACAAGGTGGGGAAAAAAAAAACAAAACCCTGAAAAACAAAGAGCCCTGTACCCTTCCAGGGGTGAAGAACCCCTTAACTGAGGTTACACTATAGTAGTGCATAAAGTATAATGGCTAGTGTCCAGAAGGTTCTCATTAAATGGGGATGGGAGAGAAGAAGTAGCCAGATCTTGTCGGTTGGTTCTTTTTGATTCTTCTTAGAAAAAGTTATAGAACATTCTGTTTAGATTTTGCAATGAAAACGAAATTAAGAAAATGTGCTTGCTCTCTAAAGAGAATGTGTGGGTGTAGTTGCAAATGTACCAGGGCAGAAAACAAATATGAGAAACTTGGTAAGTAAAGTAACAGAAATCAAAGGAAAACCTGACCCCTCGTTTCCTCTGGTCTCATGCTACAAATTGAAATGGAGAAAGTACGCTTACAAGAATAAATGGTACAAAGTAATTTAGCTGCTTTGCAAAGTTAAGTTTTAATAACAGCAGAAAGATCCCTTTTTAAAATATGAATTTCATCTCGCCTATGTGCCTTTAAGGGAGCATAACTTATTCATACTTTTCTCCTTTCTTCTAATTTACTGACTCTTTCCATCTCTCGTGCTCTCCCTTTCAACTAGAACAATGGGGTTTTGAAGATGTAGTAACAGCAGCATCTTCAGTCCCTCTACGACTCCTCATTATAAGGTTATTTTCTTGTGTTTTGAAATAGAAATGCTGCCTTTGATGCTACCGTTTAAATTTCTTTTTTTTTTCCTTTTTCTAAAGGAAGTGTCCCCTACTTATTATCTAGCCTTGTCATCTCGACACAATGTGGTAAATAGCATTCTAAATAAATATTTTCTAATACGCCTTCAAGTACAACTTTCCTTTTGAGTGCAAATAGGATAATTGGGCAGAGGAGAAGAAAGCCACATTGAATGCACAGCTTTAAAGGGGGGCGGGGGTGGGCCAGTGGTTTTTTGTTTGGGGGGCTCTGATGAAGGGCTCATCAGCAATTGCCAAGAGAGCCTGGGGAATTGAGGAACAACACTTCAGTGATTGAGCTGCCAGCATTTGGATCTCAGCAGGGGTAGAGATTTGAGGCACTCTTCTGTCTAGGGAGAGTAATTCTCTTTGTAAGTCTTATCCTTCCTGGGCTTTTCTGGAGCATTCTCTGCTCCACGCTCGTGACTTATTTCCATTGGCCTCTCCATACACTGTACTTCCTAGAATTCTTTTCATTCTTCCTCTCTCCTCAACTCTCAGGGTTGCATTTTTGGGGGTTTTGTTTTGTTTTGTTTTTGTTTTTTGGCCAGGGGGTGGGGGGTGTTTGTTTGTTTCCCTACCTCTGTTCCCTTGTCTTTCAATGCTTCTTCCTGTCTTTCTCTCTCATGTTTCTACTGACATATGGATCTGCTCAACTCACTACCCAGGAGTCGCTTTTGGTCTCCTGACAACACAGGTTCTGCCATCCTGACAGGCAGCAAAAGGCAGGCAAGAGGCAGGCGTATGTTAATTTAAGGGAGGTGTGGGGAACAGATAAGCTGTTGCCAGTTTCAGGCGCAAGTTACTTAATTAAAAGCCAAAAACTCTTAGCTCCGGTTGTCACTTTCCTCCTTTGAGAGCACAGTCATCCCTTTGGTGTCCCGGCTTTTGAGAAGCACCTGTATGGGTTCCTCTCAGCTCTGCGAACTTGAGACTAGTGTCTCCAGTTGACAGGTAACAGGCAAAAGAGGGAAAATGAAAAAGGAGCCTGGAAAATGGAAACAGGGAAACAGCTATTTGCACAGCATCAAAGCACAAGCCAGAAAGCAAAATATTGGACTTAATGCTGTCCCCAAACATCTGTCCTATGCCTCCCACATGCCTGCCACTCTCCCTGACCCCGAGGAAGATCAGAGCAGTAAGACACCCTCTGAGTTCTTATGGAGATTAAGTCATATTTGAGGACCCAGAGGTATGAATACCTAGAGGCTTTACCATCCCCTATAGAGTCTGGAAGCCTGAGCCCCATGTATCCTGTCTTCAACCTCAGCTCAAACCAAACTCACCTCCTCACTGGTCCTCTGTTCCCCTATCCCATCCGTGTCTCTTCCCACAAAGTATGAGTATGTGTACTTCCCGCTTGACCAGCTATCCTTCTTCCCTACTCTCTGAATCTTAACTTAAGCATTCCTCCTTTGAGTCAGAGTGACACACTCATATCTGTTTGGGATGTTCTTACTTTTAGTTGCGGGAGTTGAGTTCTAAGAACAGTCCCATTCCATGCAAAAGAGGGTGGATGCTCGTCTCAGCCAAATCTCTTGATGATCTGCTTTAAAAAACGACAGCTTTATTGAGATATAACTCACAGACTGTTAAATTCACCCTTTAAAAATATGCTAGTCAGGGTTTAGTAAATACACAGTGTGGCACAACCATCATCCTGGTCTCTTTCATCCATCTCAGAAGGAACACCTTCCCACGAGGAGTCACCTCCCATCATCTCCCATCATCAGTCCTTGGCAACCATGGATCTACTTTTCGTCTCTATGAATTTGACTATTCTACCCATTTCAGATAAGTGGAATCATACCACACATGGTTGTTGTGACAGACTCTTTTCACTTGGGATGATGTTATCCAGGTTCATCTCCATGCTTTTTAATGGCAAAATAATATTCCATTGTATGGATAAGCCACATGTTCTTATCCATTCATAAGTTGAATATCCATTCATAGATACTGAGCTACTTTCACTTTTTGAGTACTCTGAGTAACGCTGCTGGGAATATCCATGTATAAGTTCTTGATGGCATACGTTTTTATTTTTCTTGGGAACATATTTTAGAGTGGAATTGCTGGGTCATGGGATAATGCTGTGTTTGACCTTTTGAGGAACTACCACAGTGGTTTCCAAAGTGGCTGTGTTATTTTATAATTCTGCTGATAATGTATGGGGGTTCTAATTTCTCCACATTGTCAGTATTTATTTTCTGGCTTTGTTTTGTTTTGTTTTAATTTTAGCCATCCTAGTGGATATGAAGAGGTATCTCATGTGGTTTTGAGTTGCATTTTCCTAATGACTAATAACACTGAGCATTTTTATTGCGCTTGTTAAACATCAGTATGTATATTGTTGAGAAATGTTTATTTAGAGTCTTCAAAAAATTTGTATATATATTTATTTGTAAATAAATACATTTAAGTACATATGTAATCTCTTAGCAGTTTTTAATTTGCCGATAGAAGATCAGATGCAGCAAAAACGAATTGTATTTCTACGCAGTAATGAAATTAAAAATGAAATTTAAAAAACTTCACTTACAATAGCATAAAAAATCAAATACTTAAGAATAAATGTAAGAAAAGGATCGCAAAACTTGCACTTGAAAGCTATAAAACTATTAACATAGTTTAATGTTTTAGTTCAAATATTTTCTCCCTTTCTGTGTGTTGTCTTTTTACTTTCTTGATGTCATTTGAAGCACCTTGTTAATTTTGATCAAGTCCAATGTATTTATTTATTTTTTTGGTTACTGGTGATTTGGTGTGATATCTAAGAATGTCTATTCCATTAGTCACAAATATTAATTTTACATTTAATTTTAAGGAATTCATAGTTTTGGTTCTTATATTTAGTTCTAGATACATTTTTTAGTGAATTTTTATACTCGGTATGATGTACTGGTCCAGGTTCATTCTTTTGCATGTGATATCCAGCACCATTTGTTGAAAAGACTATTCATTCTTCACTGAATAAGCTTGGCATCCTTGTCCAAAGTAAGTTGACTATACGTGTAAGGGTTTATTTCTGGACTCTCCATTATATTCCATTGATCTCTATGTCCATCTTTATGCCTGTTCTCACCACATTGTCTTGATTACTTCAGCTTTGCAGCACCTTTTGAAATTAGAAAGTATATGTCCCTAACTTTGTTTTTCTTTTATAAGATTGCTTTGGTGTCTCTGGGTTATTGCTTTTTTTGTTTGTTTGTTTTTAAAGAGAGAGATATGGGCACCTGGGTGACTCCGTTGTTAAGCATCTGCCTTCGGCTCAGGTCATGATCCCAGAGTCCTGGGATGAAGGCCCACATCAGGCTCCCTACTTGGCGGGAAGCCTGCTTCTCCCTCTTCCACTCCCCCTGCTTGTGCTCCCTCTCTCTCGTTGAATAAATAAATTAGAAAACAAAACCTTTAAAATAAATAAATAGAGAGAGAGATACATAAAGTACGTGCATGTGCACACACTAGCAGATGGGGGATAGGGACAGAGGGAGAGAAAAAGAGAGTATCCAAGGAATGTTCCATACCCATGGCAGAACCCACTGGAGAGCTCGACCTCATGACCCTGAGATTATGACCTGAGCTGAAATCAAGAATCAGGTGCTCCACCAACTGAGCCAATGAGGCATCCTGGGCTATTGCATTTTCATATGAATATTTCACCTTTTGCAAAAATGCAGGTGAAATTTTATTGAGGATTGTGTTGAATCAGTAAATAAGTTTAAGAAACACTGTCATTTTAACAATACTAAATTGTCCAATCCATGAGTATAGTATGGTTTCCAATTATTACATGTTCTTTAACTTATTTCAATAGTTTTGTAGCATTCAGGTACAAGCCTTGCAATCCTTTCCTTATATTTATCCCTATTTGATTTTTTATGCTATCATAAGTGAAGTGTTTTTAATTTCATTTTGAATTTCATTACTGTGTAGAAATACAATTGGTTTTTGTATATTGACCTTTTATCTGTAATTATTTTGAACTTGCTTGTTATCTTTAATAATTTTTTATGAATTCCTTATTATTTTCTATGTAAAATATCATGTCATTTGTATACAGATAAAGCTTTATTTCTTCCTTTCCACTCTGAATGTCATTTTTTCTTTTTTTTCTTTTTTTTTGTCTAATTGTCCTGTGCAGCATCTCCAATATGATATTAAATATAATATGAGAGCAGACAATCTTGAATATTGTTCTGGTTCGTAGAGGGAAACTGCTAGTATTCGCTATTAAGTTTGATGACATCCGTGGGTTTTTCACAAGTGTTCTTTATCAGGATGAATAAATTCCCTTTTAATCCTAGCTTGTTCAATGTTTTATCATTAAGAGGTGTTAGATTTTATCAAATGTTTTTTATGTATCTATTGAGATGATCATGTAGCTTTACTCTTTTATTCTATTTATACAGCATAATACAGTTATTGATTTTTTTTTCTTGGTATAATAAGTCAATCTTGCATTCCTGGAGTAAATTCCTCTTGGTCATGGTGTATAATCCTTTTACTATACTATTGGATTCAGGTTGCTAGTATTTTGTGGAGGATTTTTGTGTTTATGTTCATAATGCATGATAGTCTATTCCTTTACTTGGGATGCTTTGTTTTGTTTGGGAATCAAGGAAATACTGGTATTGTAAAATGAATTGGGAAATGTTCACATCTCTTCTAACTTTTAGAAAAGTTTATAAACTATTGACATTATTTCATCTTTCAAACTTTAGTGGAATTTACCAGTGAAGCCATCTGGGTCTGGACAGCCCTTTGTGGAGAGATCTTAGTTATTAATTCAATTTCTTTACTCATTATTGATCTATGGAGATCACCATTTCTTATTGAGTAATTTGCAGTAGCTTGTGTGATTCTGCACATGTCTTTTGCACATAGATACCCACATTATCTAATTTGTTGGCATACGATTGTTCATATCATTTTCTTATTTTTTAATTTCTGTAAAATTGGTAAACAGGCTTCCATCTCAGCAAAATTCCTGATTTTAGTAATTTGAGCTCTCTGTCTCTTTTCTTAGTCCAAAGTATTGTCAATTCTGTTGATATTTTCAAAGGAATATTTTTCATTTATTTTTCTGTTTTTTTTCTGATTCTCTATTTTACTTAAACTTACTCAAACCTTTCTTACTCCCATTCTTCAGTGCACTTGGGTTGAATTTGTTTTTCTTTCTCTATAGTCTTCTTTTTTAATACAGACATTGACCACTATAAATTCCCATCTAAACACGGGCTTTCATTGCATCTCACAAGTTGATTGTACGCTGTTTTCATTTTTGCTTATCTCAAAGTATTTTCTAATTTTCCTTTGATGTCTCTAACCCATTGGTCATGTAGCAAAGTGTGTTTCATTTCTCTATACTTGTGAATCTCCTTAATTTTTTGGTATTCCGTTTCTAAGCTTGATCCATTATAGTCAGAGCACATACTTTGTACAATTTAATCCTTTTAAATTTATTAAGGTTTGTTTTTACAGATCGTCTATCCTGAAGAATGCTCCATGTGCACTTGAGAAAATTGTGTATTATGCTAATGTTAAGTGGAATGTCCTACAGGTGTCTGTTGTTTCTAGTTTTATTATAGTATTTATCAAGTGTCCTATTTCTCTGCTGATCTTCTTCCCAATTGTCCTATTCTTTAAAAATGGGATATTGACATCTCTAGATATTATTATTAAACTGTGTATTTCTCCCTGAATATAACAAATATATAATAAACAATACCTATATAAATGTATAAAATTGTTATGTTTTCCTGATAGGTTGACCCTTTATTATTACAAAATGTTCTTTTTTATCTTTACAAACAATTTTTGTCCTAAAGTCTACTTTGTTTGGTATCAATATAACCACTCCAGCTTTCTTTTGGTTACTGTTTGATTGATATTTACTCTTCTATTCTTTTATTTCAACCCATTTTTATCTTTGATAATAAAGCTTGTCTCTTATGGAACCTATACAGTTGAAATTTTTTTCTATATTCTGCTAGCTTTTTTTTTTTTTTAAAGATTTTACTTCTTTAATCTGAGAGAGAGAAAGAAAATGAGAACACAAGCAGGGAAGAGGGGCAGAAAAAGGAGAAGCAGATTCCCTGGATTCCCTGCTGAGCCTGATGCAGGGCTCCTTCCTAGGATCTTGGGATCATGACCTGAGCCAAAGGCAGATGCTCAACAGACTGAGTCACCCAGGTGCCCTAATCTTTGTCTTTTGATTAGAATGTTTAGTCACTACATTGAATATGTTTACTGATAAGGTAAGATTTATAAATCCACTATTTTACTATTTGTTTCCTACATGTTGCATGTCCCTTTTTATTCCTCAATTCTTCTACTACTATCTTCTTTTTGGTGAAATATCATTTCCCAGTATACATCATTAATCCTCTTGTCATCTTTTAAGTAATACATTTTTCATTATTTTCTTAGTGATTGCCCTGGGAATTGCAATTAATGATGTTAGCTCAAAACAATCTAGTTCAAATTAGAACTAGTTCTCTCAAATTAGAACTAGTTCAATCTACTTCAAATTAATATCAACTTTAGTTCAATAGCATATAAACATTTTGTTACAATGTTGTTCTGTCACTTCACCTCTCCTTTTGGCTATTTTCATACAAATTATATCTTTTTCAACATAAACCCATAAATACAATTTTCTAAACTATTGTTTATGTGGTTCTCTTTTAAATCAAGTAGATAATGCAAATACACAAATATACCTTAATATTGTCCTTCATTATTACATATGCAGTTAGCTTTACTAGTGCTTTTTATTTCATGTAGATTTCTGTTACTGTCTAGTTTCATTTCAGACTCAAGAACACTTAGTATCCCTTGTAGGGCATGTCTATTAGCAATGAACTGTCCATGTTTATCTGGGAATGCCTTAAGTTTTCCTTTATCTTTTGAAGGATAGTTTTGCTGGATATATAATTAGTTCTTTAAAGTTTTTATTTAAATTCCAGTTAGTTCCCATACAGTGTAATATTAGTTTCAGGTGTGCAGGATCGTGATTCAATACTTACATACATCACCCAGTGCTCATCAGGAGGGCATTCCTTAATCTCATCAACTATTTGACCTGTCCTTCCACTCACCACCCTTCTGGTAAACATCAGTTTATTTTCTTTAGTTAAGAGTCTGCTTCTTTTTTTTTTTTTTTTTTTTTAAAGATTGTATTTATTTATTTGACAGAGATCACAAGTAGGCAGGCAGAAAGGCAGGCAGAGAGAGAGAGGAGGAAGCAGGCTCTCCACTGAGCAGAGAGCCTGATGCGGGGCTCGATCCCAGGACTCTGGGATCATGACCTGAGCCGAAGACAGAGGCTTTAAGCCACTGAGCCACCCAGGCACCCCAAGAGTCTGCTTCTTGGTTTGCCTCTCTCTCTATTTTTTTTCCCCACTTTGCTAATATTTTTGTCTCTTAAATTCCACATACTAGTGAATGAGATGGAATATGTCTTTCTCGGACTTTCTCTTAGCTTAATACTCTGTAGCTCTATCCATGTGCTTAGAAATGGCTAGATCGCATTCCTTTTTATGCCTGAGTAATTTTGTAATATTCATATACATATTCATATTCATCTAATATTCATATATATGTATGCATGCTGCATCTGCTTTATCAATTCATCATTTTATGGACATTTGGGCTGTTTCAGTAATAAACATCAGGGTGTATGTACCCCCTCAAATTAGTATTTTTGTATTTCTTTGTTAAATACCTTGTAGTGCAATTGCTAGATTTTAGGATAGTTCTATTTTTTACTTTTTGAGAAACCTACATACTGTTTTTCAGAGTGACTACCCCAGTTTCCATTCCCAACAGTGCACAAGCACTCCGCTTTCTCCACATCCTCAACAACCCCTGTTGCTCCTTGTGTTGTTTATTTTAACCCTTCTGATAGAGGGAAGGTGATATCTCATTGTGGTTTTAATTTGCATTTCCCTGATGAATGGTGATATTGAGTATCTTCTAATGTGTTTGTTGGCCATCTGTATGTCTTCTTTGGAGAAATGTCTATTCATCTCTTGGGTGTTGTATTTGATAAGTTCTTCATATATTTTGAATAGTAACCCTTTATCAGACACGTCATTTGAAAATACCTTCAGTTCCATAGGTTCCCCTTTAGTTTTGTTGATTGTTTCTTTCACGTGCAGAAGCTTTTTATTTTGGTGTGATCCCAGTAGTTTATTTTTGCTTTTGTTTCCCTTGCCTCAGGAGATGTATCTAGAAAGAAGTTACTGTGGCTGATGTCAAAGATGTTACTGCCTGTGTTCTCTTCTAGGATTTTGATGGTTTCCTATTTCACATTTAGGTCTTTCATCCATTTTGAATTTATTTTTGTGTGTGGTGTAAGAAAGTGGTCCAGTTTCATACTTTTGCATGTTACTGTCCAGTTTTCCCATATACCATTTGCTGAAGATACATACTTTTTCTTATTGGATATTCTTCCTCGCTTTGTCAAAGATTAGTTGACTATATAATTGTGGGCTTATTACTGGGTTTTTTATTCTATTCCATTGATCTCTGTGTCCAGTTTTGTACTAATACTATACTCTTTTGATCACTCCAGCTTTGTAACATAGCTTGAAGTCCAGAATTGTGATGCCCCCAGAGTTGTTTTTCTTTTTCAAGGTTGTTTCAGGTATTTGGGGTCTTTTGAGATTCCATACAAATTTTAGGATTGTTTCTTCTGTTCTGAGAAAAATACTGTTGGTATTTTGATAGAGATTGCATTAAAAGTGTAGATTGCTTTGGGTAGTATAGATATTTTAACAATATTTGTTCTTCCAATCCATGAGTATGGAATGACTTTTTATTTGTGTTATCTTCAATTTCTTTCATCAGTGCTTTCTAGTTTTCAGAGTATAGGCCTTTCACCTCTTTGATTAGGTTTATTTATAGGTATCTTACTGTTTTTGGTGCAATTGTTAATAGAATTGATTCCTGAATTTCTCTTTCTGCCGCTTCATTATTGGTGTATAGAGGAAATGTAACAGATTTCTGTACATCGATTTTGTATCCTGTGACTTTACTGAATTTGAATATTAATTCCAATAGTTTTTTTTTTTTTTGGAGTCTTTGGCTTTTCTATATAAATATCATGTCATCTGCAAATAATGAAAGTTTTCCTCTTCCTTACCAATCTGGATACCTTTATATTTCTCTTTGGGGTCTGATTATTGTGGCTAGGAGTTCCAGTACCACTTCCCCTTTTGGGATGATATTAGCCATGGTTTTTCATATATGGCCTTTACTATGTTGAGGTATGTTCCCTCTAAGCCTATTTTGTTGAGAGTTTTTATCGTGAATGGACATTGTACTTTGTCAAATGTTTTTTCTGCATCTACTGAAATAATCATATGGTTCTTATCTTTTTATTAATGTGATGTATCACATTGATTGTTTTGCTAATATTGAACCACACTTGACTGAGGAGTAAATCCCACTTGGTCATTTTGAATGATTTTTTTTAATGAATTGTTGAATCAATTTCCTAATATTTTATTGAGAACTTTTGCATTTATGTTCATCAGGGATATTGGCTTATAGGTCTCTTTTTTAGTGGAATCTTTATCTGGTTTTTGTATCAGGGCAAGCCTGGCCTCTTAGAATGAGTTTGGAAGTTGTTTTTTTTTCCCTCTCTCTCTCTTATAATTATTGGAACAGTTGAAGAAGGTTATGCATTAATTCTTCCTTCCAGGATGTTTGGTAGAATTAGCCTGTGAAGCCATCTAGTCATGGACTTTTGTTTGTTGGGAATATTTTGATTAGTGATTCAATTTATTTGCTGGTTATTGGTCTGTTCAAGTTTTCTGTTTCTTCCTATTTCAATTTTGGCAATTTATATTTTTAGGAATTTATCCATTTCTTTTAGGTTGTCCAATTTGTTGGCATATAGTTTTTCATAATATTCTCTTATAATTGTTTTTATTTCTATGTTGTTGGTTGTTATTTCTCTTTACTCATTTGTGATTTCATTTGGGTCCTTTCTCTTTTCTTTTCAATATGTTTGGCTACAAGTTTATCAATTTTATGAATTTTTTTTTTCGAAGAACTTGCTCCTGCTTACATTAATCTGTTTTATTGTGTGGTGTTTGTGTTGTTGTTTATTTCTGTATCATTTATTTTTTCTTCTTATAAATCGTTTAAGTGTAAGGTTAGGTTGTTTATTTTAGATTATTTTTTTTTCCTTCTTGAAGTAGGCCTGCATTGCTAGATACAGAATTCTTGATTAACCAGGTTCTTTGTTTGTTTGTATTTTATATCCTCTGTCTACATCAATTTATGTCCTTCTGATCTCCATGGTTTTAGATTTAAAGTTGACTGTTTTAGTGGAAAACTGGACTCTCAAACAGTATAATGTGGTAACTCTGTAGAGAAGATTCCCTTCCCACCCCCAAGGTTTAGTGTCATTGCTGCTGATTGTTGTTTCTGCTGTTTGTTTAGTGACTTTTCTGTAATAATTTTATAAAATTTCTATCCTTCTCATGTATAGCCCCTGAAGTCTCTGCTAGGTTTGCTGAGAGCCTTGTTAATATAAGACAGAAATTTTTATAGGCTCCTTGAAGTAATGAGTAGTCCTGCCCTTGTTGTGGGGCTCTGTGAGCATTGGAAACAGTGTCAATGTCAATATTCAGTAGGCATTTTACAGCTCATCCATAACCTTGATTACCTACTTATTCAGAGTTTCAAGATAAACTGGAAGAGAAGGGTTAAGTTTTTTTTTTCCTTTTCAGAACTTTTCTGGGCATGTGCACACCTCTGTACATGCTTATCACCTTCTGGATTTCCAGGAATATATTAGAGCTTTTCAAAGACTCCAATTGACATCTTATCCTCCAGGTTTCTTGTCTTTTAAGATTTTGTTCAGTCTTTTGTTATCCCTGACTTGTATTGTATCCTCAGGCAGCTGCAGTGGTAAATAATTGTTACTGATTATTCTTGACAAATTATTTATGGTAAGGCTATTCACCCAGGGTGCACATTGTGTCAGGTTAAAAAAAAGAAGTTACCGTGAATGGAACTTTTCATGGGGCCTCCAGACAGGTCAAGTCAAATACTGATAATTCTCCAAAGACAGCTTTTAGACAGTTACAAATACATTCCGCCCCCCTGTGGCAGCTAGGCTGCTGGTTTCCACAGATGCAGTGGTCATAAGCTGTTTATTTTCAAGGCTACTGCTGAACTGAAGAGAGGAGGTTGGAATCAGACATGTTAAAACACCAGGATGCCCATTGTTTCTACTGAGAGTCCCCCGTTTTTTTCTCGAATAAACACTGTATTGTTGCAGACCTTTGAGTATTTTTCAGTTCTGAAAAAGTTGAGTTTGATAATTTCTGTCAGTTAATTAGTTGCTTGTATGGTGGAGAGAATTTTTCAGAGATCCCTAGTCTACCATTATGGAAGTGTTTCTCCTGGTCATAAATGCTTATAGTCCATTGTATAATTCTCTCTCTCTCTCGCTAACAAAAATATTTTTAAAACGTGGTGTAGGGACTCTTGTGTGGGTCAGTCTGTTGAGCATCTGCTTTCAACTCAGGTCACTGTCCCAGAGTCCTGGAATCGAGTCCTGCATCAGGCTCCTTGCTTGGCAGGGAGCTTGCTTCTCCCTCTGCCTCTGCCCATTGCTCCCCTTGTTCATGCTCCCTCTCTCTCTGGCAAATAAATAAGTAAAATCTTTTTTTTTTTTTTCAAGTACCATGTAAAGCTCTTTTAATAAGCATGGGTCCCTGTTATAATTTTACATACAATTTCATTACTGTCTTTTACCCTAATTAAATTTAAGTTCTGTGAGGATAGGATATGTATACTTTGGTAACCATGATATCCTCAGCATTTTGCACAGTAGCTGACAGGTAGCGGAAGCTCCATAATATTTGCCAATTGAAAGAATAAATACAAAAATCTCATGAGAACACACAAGATGGATCTGATGGCAAAAATACTGGAAAGCACAGAACTCACATAAGACCTACTGCAATATGGTGAAGTATATTTGACAGAAAGGTCCAGAGTGTTTCTCTTGGGAACTGTAAAATGTCCAGAAGAGGACTGTAGACATTTGCTTTCCAGTAGCCTCCCAAATACCCCAAGCAGAGATGAAATGCAACTCAATTCCTTGACCTCCTACTCCTAAAGCTCCATGGAGATCTTTATGACAGCAGCTAGAAATGGTGACAGCTGCTAATTTGCCTAAATGATTTGTTCCTGATACCAACTTCTTTTCTCAGGTGAGAGGGATGATCATCTGCAGCAAGGCTATTGTGCGAGCAACTATTTCCCTGTAAAATCATGGCTTTGAAGACACTTGATTCAACGTTGTCATGCAGTGTCCTTGGGAATCTCAGAGGGTGGCAGCATCACAGCCTGACAGCACTCCCCATGTACTTGCTCTTGCTCATTCTGTTTGCCTACCCTCTGTCCCCTCATGTTTCCCACCATGGCTAACCACAGCAGATGAGATCTTAAAGGGCTGATTAAGAAGACTACTGAAGGAAATTTTGGTATACAATGTCTTATAGACTTGCTTTCCTTGTCAATCTGGAAGTAGAAGATGGGCCTGGGCAATCATCTGAGTTGTCAGACTCCCAGGATAATAGACAAGATGGCTTGGTAGAAGCAACCTAACATTGAACCATTGTGCAAAATGTATACCGGATGACACTGTAACTAGGAAAAAAACAAGTCACGATACGGAATGACTAGAATTGTGATTGGTTTTGGCAAGGATTCACAAGGAAATGCAATCATTTGGCGGAACCTGATCCCTGAATGCCTCACAGTGAGCCTCCCGAGGAAAGGAGGTTCAGGCTACAGGAAGACACGAGGTCTTTGTTTCTATTGCAAGTAGTCATTGCAACAGAGGCATAGCAATGTCATCCATTTTGCAAGTCGTGAAACACATCTGGGTTGAACAGGATTTTTTTTTCTAGGTAACTTTTCATATTTTCATTGCATAGAACTATTGCACACTCAGCTTTGCAGAAAAGAAGGCACGTGCTTGTCAAGGTGCAGCTCTGAATGGATGGAAAGTGAAAGGACCCCAGAAATGACAGCGACTGTTCAAGTGTTCTTAAAATACTTGCATACCCACTTCTCCATTCGTGGAGAGAAAGAAGGCAAGCCCAGCAGCATATCAGGCAGCATCAGAGTTCCCTCATCCAGCCAGATTTCTCTCAAGAGGAAAGAAGGAAGCATGCTGACTGTATTTCCCCCTTGTATCTGAGTTCTACCAACAAGTCCAAGGTAGTGCTTATGAAATAAAAGTCTGAATTCCCACTGGTATGAAATAAGTAGTATATAATGTTATACTATACTTCTAAAAACCATTAAAACACTGTTTATTGCAACTGATTTATTTTTTTAAGTATATATCAGACCTGATTTAAGAATATTTTTATGATTATGTCAATTTCATCCATGTGTCAGCATAGAAAGATGACTTGGATTTCAAGGAAATATTTTATTTCTCTCTTCAAACAATTTTGTGTTCTATTTAGATACATTTTAATTCTATGTACTTAACTCTGACTTGTAAGGCCATGATATTGTACTTGATTTCACCATCTGTCTTTAATTATATCTAAAGCCAGACTGAGGTTATATTTGATGAATCCAACAGGCGGGATTAAACATAAAAGGCAAAAATCTCGAGGGCTTCAAGTTACCCTATTAAAGGCCACCAAGAATAGTTCTATAGGTATATTTTTAAATAATTCAAACCATTTCTCAAAATGTTTATAATGGATAAGAAATGTATTTCCTTTAAACAAGAGTTCATGTCAACATCTAATTTGGAGTGAGACAAAGCATATAATTTGTTCAAGAGTGATCTTTCATTGGTCCCTTCAAAGTAATTTTATTTACAGAGCTTTTGGGGAAGGGGAATAAGTGATGCGGTTGCCAAGGGAGACCCTATCCTGATTGGAAGAAAGGTCATCACAGGTTTTTATTAAAAAAAGAAGAAGAATGGCTTTATTTTCTAAGATCTTTTTTTTTTTTCTTACAGCAAAAGAAAAAAAAAGTAGTAGAAACAAAAATTGCCTTTCCTGCTCCTCATTCTTTCTGTGAATTCACAGAAAATCTCATGGTAATGAGCCCCCAAGAGTGGCCAAGCCCTATGACAACTTTTCTTAGCATTGTTTTATTACTTGAATGTGATACTGTTTACCTCTATGTTTATTTGTCCTGCCCAACCAGAATGTATATTGCTTATTGTTAAGGGCTACATTTTACATTTATGCTACCCAAGTGCCTTGTGCATAGTTAAGCACTCAAAAAAGGAATTAATATTAATTTTATTATCTCTTTATCTATCACATTTTTTAATACAGAAATGATAATTTTGAATGGAAATATGAGACATTCCTGCGTCTCTCCATTAACTACTTAGAAGGCTTAACATAAGTTAGATCTATACACTCATAAATAGGTACGACCATAACACAAGCTTCCAGAGGGCAGGATCTGTGTTGTTCTTACTCACCTATGCCTGTATCCACAGCTCAGATAACTGTATCTGGCATGTGCCAGATAAATGCCTAATAAATAACTGTTAAATTAATACAACCCTTTTTTTTTTTCCTACTTACAACTGACAGCGGGACACATACAGGGTCAAGATGAAAATAAGCTTCTCTACCCAGGCAGTCTTAAAAATTAAAGCAAAAAATAAAATCAAAAAAAGTTAACTACCAAAAGCTCCTTTAAAAATACAGAGAATTTTGGAAAGGACTCAGCAATATAACAGATCTCAAAAATGAGAACAAAAATACATAGGTGAAAACAATTCACATGTAATCATATAGCATCTGAATACCTAAGAGGAGTCTATTAGGAGAATATCACTTTAAAAAGCGATACCTCTTTTAAAGATTCAAAATGATGGACTTACCTGAAAACTTGTCTCCATGTTATGGTGACAGTTTCTTTTATCTCTCAACTAACTGCTTTGGGGAATATTTCACATCAAGCTGCTCTTTAGCTTTGAAGATAATGCCTTGATTACACCTTTCTAAAATATAGCTTTTCAGCAGTCATACCCAGAAAGGGAGTCATCCAGGGGACGAACTTATTAAAGAAATTTCACCCACTACATGGAAGATCCAATTCCACGTCCCAGCCCCAACAATACAGCATCAATTAATGAGGACATCACCTGACTACAGGCAATTGATGGAATAACATTGTTATTCTTTAGTACTTACTGGGTTCCATGGATTATGTAAATGTTGTATGCAAGTTATTACTAACCTTTGTGATAAAATTATGAGGTAGACAGCAGTGTTACCATTGTAGAGACGGGGAAATTAAAGATCAGAGATTGGAAGTAACTTAGCTAGTGAAGATTTGAACTGGCCAAGTAGAGAGTGAAATTCAGGTCTGTCTGGCAATGAAATCCAAATCCCAAATTCTTCCCATTGTACCCTCCAGCCTTACATAACCCCAGGTGCCTCACCTCATAAAGCCAGGTGTTTAAACATCTGTGACCCAGCACACACTTGTGTCCTGCCCTTGAATTTGGTCAACTTCAGCCACTTACTCATTCAACTTCAGATTGCTTAAGACCCACTCTTTCCAACTGTTCAATCCCTAACCACCCAGAAAATAATTTGTAGGAAAGATTAGCTAAGGCTTAATTTTTGTCCCTGAATGTGTATGTAGGGATGGGGTATGAGGGGAGGCGGAGGCAAACTAGGGAGTATAGTAAGCAAAAGCTTGCCATTTGGGTCTCCTAGCTAGGCAGAATTGCATTTAAAGCTCAACTCTCTCATTCCACAGTACCCTTAGTTAAGTGACTTCACATCTTTGAGCCTGATTTCCTTATTTGTAAAATTACATCTCCACTTAAAGACCCACTGCCATTGCTTGTTGAAATCAAAGCTGAAATATGGCAGCCAACACAGGAGCTCAGAGCTCCATCTGGCATTCCTGCATCCCAGAATGGGAACTGAGAGACTGGTAGCACGTGCATATAGCTGCCTGTTTTATTATGGCCTGAGAGCTGGGGTCTGTTGCTACATTATTAAGTGGTCACATTTTGTATGCTTATATACGTACACAATAGCCTCATTTATCTCTTGGCCTGCAAACCCTAAAATATGTATTACTTGATCCTTCAAGGAAAAGTTTGTCAACCACTGTGCCATTTTTTTTCATCCCTCTATTGCAGATCAGAAAACCAAGGCAGTCAGTTCTTCTGTTTCCAACGAGCCCAATGGGGTTCTGAACTCCAGCACTATCATTCTAGAATGTGTGCTCTTCACTGCTCACTTATACCACTCCTGAGAGATGAGGAACATCTATCTTTGACTATGGTTCTGGGGAAAAAGTCCATTTAAAAGTCAGTGGGTAGGAGAAGAATAAATGAAACAAGATGGGATTGGGAGGGAGACAAACCATAAGTGACTCTTAATCTCACAAAACAAACTGAGGGTTGCTGGGGGGGAGGGGGTTTGGGAGAAGGGGGTGGGGTTATGGACATTGGGGAGGGTATGTGCTTTGGTGAGTGCTGTGAAGTGTGTAAACCTGGTGATTCACAGACCTGTACCCCTGGGGATAAAAATATATGTTTATAAAAAAATAAAAAATTAAATAAATAAATAAATAAAGTCATGCTAACTGGCTAAACACTCCTAGGCACTAAATAATTTAATTTCAGAGACTGATTTAGGACTGGGTAGAAAAACGGAGCTCTGTCACAGGGAAAAACCAACTTTAACAAAAAGCCAAAAATTGACCCTTGTGAAACCTTGAAAGCAAGGACAGTGGGGCTAAAGCCAGGTAGAACTCCCATGGGATACATAGCTAGACAGGGACAAAGGAAAGGAAATCTGGTCAACTTGCATTTCACCAAGTCTCAAGGGCTCAGAAATTCCATTTTTTTGTCCCCCTCCAGGAGCTGAAGATCAGAATATTATGGTGGTCCAATGAAGCTCCATGGAGAGGCCAAAGAAGAATGGTTTGGGTCTCACCAACCCTCAGACCAGTGCCAGCGAATGATCCCCTAACATAGCCATAGAATAGCTACGTTGAGCTTCCAGACCAGTTCTGAAACCAGCATACAGGGACATCGTTTCTTCCTTTGTACCCGTATCCTTCATGCATAAGTATGTCCTCTCTTGTGTTTTTTCTTAGCCTCTTAGTTAATGTGCTATTGCAATGCTTCAGGAGATACTAAATTTGTGAAATAGAAGAAGCCAGTACTCCGGTGCTTCTTTAAGTGGAGAGAGAAAACCTCAGCAGATCAGTAGTTCTGGAGACTGTGACTCTGGTGAGCAGTAAGCAACTGTGTTTGGTCGAGGTAGCCAACGCACAGAGAGGTGGAGAGAATCTGAGGACAGATTTGTGGCTGCCCACCAACCAGGCAAGCCTGCTTACCTGTGCTTTCCAGCAGGAAAACAGAGTCCTGGATTTTCCAGCCCTTAGTTCCAGCTCACCTACTCCTGAAGCTAATCTCAGGAGCACCTCTGAAGTAAAAGCAGAACCTAAAGGTGAGGAGGAGGAAGTGGAAGGAGGGCAGAGGGTCTCAAAAAGAGAGATACAGAACCAGGGCACAGGGAGCCTGGATTTTCCTAACCTATGAACTTCAGTGACATCACTGGTAACAGGGACACAAGGTTCTCTACCTAGAGGGATTTTGTTGCATTAGAAAAAGTGAAATAGGAGTTGGGGGAAATTGGAAGGGGAGGTGAATCATGAGAGACTATGGACTCTGAAAAACAATCTGAGGGGATTGAAGTGGCGGGGGTGTGGGAGGTTGGGGTACCAGGTGGTGGGTATTATAGAGGGCACAGATTGCATGGAGCACTGGGTGTGGTGAAAAAATAATGAATACTGTTTTTCTGAAAATAAATAAATTGGGAAAAAAAAGAAAAAGTGAAATATTGTTAGTCCTTTTTTTCTTCCCTTTTGTATGTAGAAGTCTTCATAAATGCTAAATCCATTATACCAAAATTCTCTCCGGCATCCCATTCTTCTATTAAACGTCTCCAAGGAGGATCACACAATCCTCCTTAATAAGGCACTAATTGCATCCTAACGTCTTCAAGAAGTTCTGGTGTGTGTCTGAGCATTACACAGTACAAAAAATAGGAAAGAGGCCAGGTTAAAATTCCCTTCTGCCTCAGTGTGTTCTGAAGTTAACAAAGCCCTGGTCTCCTTTGTAATGAAAGCCTGTTCTCTGGACCCAACAGTCAGATGCCGGCTTTTGCCAACAAGGTAAGGAGACACTTTGATTTGCACCATCACTAACTGCTTTGGCAGGAAAGTTTTTGTTTGAACTATACGTTAGGAAGGAAAAAAAAAAAAAAAAAAAAGACCAGTAAAGAAAAATCACAATTTCCCCTTTTTAACCCATTTCCTCTGTTTTTTTTTTCTTTAGACAAATAAAATTTTAAAAAGAGAAAAGGAGATCAATAAAATGCTGTAAGCTCAAAGTTATTGATCCTTCTCCAACACTCTGCTTGGCATCAAAAGAAATTTATGAGAGAGTAAAAAATAAAAAAATAAAAAGTGAAATTCCTAAATAGTTGAGGAAAATTAAGTTCTATATATCTTCTTATAGAGGAAGCTCAATATTCCAGCTGGAGAAATTAAAACTGTGTTTTGTTGTGGTTGTTGTTGTTTTAGTTTTGTTTTTGTCCATCTTTGCCCCATTGTAATCTCTGGGTAGAAGTACCTGGAAGTTACTGGACCCCATGGAATTGTACCTCTTTCTTTCACAATGAAAAGGATTATTTCTGGTTCAACACAAAACACAAACAAATTAATGCTTACAGACACTAAAGTCTTAAACAAACCAAATTACTCTCTAGCTAAGATGACCTTCAAAGGTCATTTTGCTGCTTATTTGTCCCCCGCCCTTTTCTTAGGTAATTGGGACAATTTGCAACAGCAAAATAATAGGGTGCCAGCATCAAACCAGTCCAGTAAAGGAGATCAACTGGTGTGTAGTTCTGGAAGAAATGCACTCAAACTTTCTTTACTAGTCCACATGTTTCACATTTTCCCTGCAAATTCATCCTGTGTGGCATCACCAAGGCAAGTGGTAGAAACAAATTTCAGCCATTTCCTTTGGAGGATTTAGACGAGGTTTCCATTGTCTGGTAAGGAGGCCCCTTATAGTGACTCCATTTTGGACACATGCCCACTCTTGACCTAATTTCTAGGAACTTCCTCAGAAGCTCACAGTTTCTACTGCTCAGTTGTCACAATGGTTGTTCCTCTCAGTGCTCTTCTCTGTGCTTTGGTTTGGTCGATTCCTATAAGCTCAGCAGCCTTATTTCCTAAGATGTCCCACTCCGGGGACTGGCAAGGAGAGAACAGAAACTTGGGCAGTCTGCTGGAGAGTAGGAACCTTGCTGAAGGAGACTGAAGCTCTGATTTGCAGCCTTCATGAAAGTATGCAACTACTTTATGAGATATGATTGACATGTAGAAAGCTGTACATGTTTAATGCATACAACTTAGTTTGGGATAAGTGTACACCTATGAAACCATCACCACCCTAAACATACCCATCATTGCCCTAAGTTTTCTCCCACCCTATTATTATTTGTGTGTGTTAGAATGTTTTCTTGACATCATAACTTAAGATCTACCCTTTTAGCATTTCTTTTTCATGGCTCTTAGAAAATTTTTTTTCACAACCTTTCACATCAAAAGTTCAGATGGGGGCGCCTGGGTGGCTCAGTGGGTTAAGCCGCTGCCTTCAGCTCGGGTTGTGATCTCAGGGTCCTGGGATCGAGCCCCGCATCAGGCTCTCTGCTCAGCGGGGAGCCTGCTTCCTCCTCTCTCTGCCTGCCTCTCTGCCTACTTGTGATCTCTCTCTGTCAAGTAAATAAATAAAATCTTTAAAAAAAAAAAAGTTCAGATGGCTTTTTGTATTTTTGCTCAGAAATGGCATACACATGAAATGACATACGAGTTTGGGAAAAGAAGTTGAGTCTCTGTCCCCATCTCTTCTCATGACAATGTACCACTTCTGCCTTTCCCACAAAACTCCAAGGGTAGGTGGGTTTTTGTGTTCAGACTGGGTGTGAGTAGCCACACGTACACGCTTTCTGCAGACAGCATCTTGCCTTCCACAGACTGGAAAAGATTGCCCTTTGGTTTGTCTCTGCAGAAGCTCTGGCAGATGGTGGATGAGCCTCAGGCTCCATAAGAGCCTTTACTTAAGAAGAGCTCCCCGGTATCCCTCCACCTCGCTCTCTGGAGATTGCCTGTCAGGCTGGTCCCATCTGCTCCCACTGTTTTCCAAGAACTCTGTTTCTGGGCTTCACATAGGGCTGCTATGTGCCTGGGAGCATTTTTCTTGACTGCTTCGCTTATGCTCATTTCCGTCCTTGGTTCTCTATAGAAGAAACGTTTTAGCATCTCCTTTAATTAAACATTTAATAAGAGAAGGACCTCATCATTTTCCCACCACCCAATCCACCCATCTCCCTTCAATCTATGCCCATAGTTGCCTTCCTTCCTGTTACAAGAACCACACCCCCTCGGCTGCTAGCAAAAGCCAGATCCAAACTTGGACATTGCACCCCAGCTCCTTGAGACTTCTCAAGGACTTTGCTCCTTGGGTAAATGAGTTCCCCTCTTTCTTAGGCATCGTCAAATTTACCCTCCCTAGTGGGCCAATGGGCATTCCCAAAAGTACTCCCCCACACCATTTTACTAAGTGATGAAATCCACGTGAAAGAACCAGTTACCATCCAATAAGTGTACTTCCCTAATAGCAAAACTCCCCACCTAATGTGTGATACTATTTCCACTTCTTCACCCCAAGTGCCCTTTTGGACTTTCTCCACTTTGTTCCCTGGCGCTCTGTCTATAATACATCAACCCTGTCAAAATGACCACCTATATCTGGATTATAATGCTTCATGGGCAATTTCCCATTCTCTTCTTCTCGGTCTTTCAGCAGCATTAGACATAGGAGATCTTCCATCTTGTGACATTTTCTTCATCTGGCCCCATTTATTCAAATCATTTTATTGTCCACACATACTCTGTGTACTTTGCTGATCCCTCCCTCTCTTACCAACCTCTTCTCAAGTTTATTCCTTGACTGCCCCCCTTTTCTTCCATTAAACTCTTTCTCTCTGATTAATCTCACTCAGTCCCCAAAACATGTTTGTATCTCCAACTTTTCCCAAGAACTCCAGGAGTATATCTACCTCCTCACCTAAAACTTAATTTTCAAAAACAAACCTCTCAACCACTGTGCAATTGATTTAATCCATCCATTTCAATAAAAATGTTAAATCATTCTCCTTGTTGCTTAGTCCCATGTGAAATTTAGGACCAATTTCCCATGCCCCATCCTTCAGCCCATGAGCTGGTGCTGGTGGCTTAAACTTCAAAAAAATTTCCCCAGTACAACTAGAATATTTTTCCCATCCTTCACCACTAGACACTTTTGTGAGCCACCATCATCTCTCACCTGATTTATTTTGTCCTGCTGCAGTTTTGTCCTCCGCACAGCAACTGGAATGATCTTTAGCAACAAATCCTCCAGTAGCTTTCCTTCATGCTGAGACCTTAATGTTCTAAAAATCATGCCTTATAAGGCCTTATTTGATCTCTTTTGCTAGTTCTTCTGCAGGAAATCCCAACTCCTTCCCCCAAATCCTCACATGCCTTGCTCCCTCATTTCATTTCAAGTCCTCCTTAAATTGTACCTGTTCAGAGAGGACCTCCATAGTCACCCAACTCAGGATGGTCTATATACACCCCTTTATCCTGTTTAAGTTTTCTTCACAATATTTGCTCTCTGAAATTATTATATATTTATATCAAATTATAATTTAAATTATATATAAAATATATATAATTTAAAATATAATATAATTTAAAATATTCTTTCAGGAAGAGAGTCTTCTCTCTTGAATCCCTTGCCCCCAGCATAATGCTTAGCACATATTAAATGCTTGTATGATCTTGTTCTAAAGAAAAATGGGTAAGGAAATGAATTTAAATATACCATGAGCCATGTGATAGACCATTTAATGTGTCTGAGTTGAGGAACAGCCCGTCAAGTTGATACCAAGCATAAAAGATAATCATGGTATTTTCAACCAATATTCTTTTCCTAAATGAGCCAGAAATGTAGTGTTTTTTTTTAAACCCATGTAATGAACACCTTTTCTGTGTATTACTCTGTGATGATTTCTCAAAAATGATGCAGTATGTTTGAGACTATATTTGATTGCTTTCATAGTATATAATCCACATTTTTCAATCTGCCGCACAAGACCACTACTAAACAACCACAATGTTCTGTCTGTGATTGTTTTATTAATCACCTTAAAAATGATTTAGTGTCCCTATGAATGTATGTTTGCTGAAATTCTGCCCTAAGTAGAGTACACACTTCTACATCCTGAGAATCTGACAACCTATCTCCTTTATGTCCTTGTATCTATGCTTCCGTGTAGATACGTTCCATCTTTTCTGTTCTCAGAATTTTCATAGCAGATTCACTCCACTTCTTGTAGGTCACTTAGTATTTTCTCCTTATATCACACACAAGTACCACATTTTCCATTCAAAAAGAGACATTCATGAAGGAGGGACTTGTACCCTCATTAACTAGCAGCTGGTCTGGCAAGTCATAGGTGCTCAATGAATCATTATTTTTTAAAGATTTTAGTTATTTATTTGTCAGTAAGAGAGAGAGAGCAGAATCAGGGGGAGCAACAGGCAGAGGGAGAAGCAGTCTCCCCACTGAGCAAGGGGCATGATGCGGGGTTCCATCCTCATGACCTGAGCCGAAGGCAGCCACTTACCCGACAAGTCACTCGGGCGTCCCTCAATGAATCATTATTGAATGAATAAATGAATCAGTAATTAGGAGAAACATTGAATAAAAAAAATGGGGTTCAAGTATTCTGCAAGTTAGAGGTAAGATCAAGGAACAGAAGTCTGGGTTAGCATTTGGTCCCCAGAAGCTCATGGAAATGATGCCAACTACCAAGTGGCTAAGTAACCACAGTCTCTTCAGCTACAAAAAGCCATCCTTGTGTGTGTTGTGGGTGCACGTGCGAGACTGGTGATGATAAAAAGCATAGATATCTGGTCTAATACACTTTTCCTCCACATTCTTAGTCCAAGAAAAAGAGACTGGGTTTCTGCTTAGAATTCTACTCACTACCACATCATGAAGGAAAGTTAATGTTTTCCACAGAGATAATGATCCCATCCCCTCGCTTTGCATAACTAAGTTCTATCTGTGAGGAGGGGACTGGCCATTCTCACCGATGAATGGGTTCTGCATCTGATGTCATCATTGTTCTGGGCTAGTCAAGTGTCCTTTGCCCTGCACATCACAGGCAGGAGAGATTCTCTGGAGTCTTGGATTGGCTTTTGTCTTCATCCACACAGATTCCCATTGTTTATTTCTATCATAAAGGCTATATTAATTTTGCTAGCCTATCCAAACCTATAAAATCCCAACAAGAGTTGCAGAGTAATGGATCCTAAAGAAGCAAAGATCTGAAACAATTGTCAGGTCTACTCCCCAGCCTTTAGCCAGAAGCACTTAGAAAGAACTTAGAAATACCCAAAGGAGAATGGTCATCATGGAAATGGCCACAGCCACCCACAAGTGTTACAAATTCTTCTTGGGTCATCTTACCAGTTTATTTTACTCTGTAAACACATTATGTTTTTCCTCACAAGAGCCATTTGGGAGGCTACCAACTATCATAGTTAGAGAGGAGTTCGATATCTAATTTAAAATTTGTGCCATCCATAGCAAAATGTAGCAAGTCAAAAGCATGGATAGGCTATGCTCTCAGCTGCTTTTAGAATTTCCTTCCACGTTTTGTGTGACCTGTAATGTTTCAGACCCTCACTGCCACCACAATGCACGATTCTTTGAAAACAGGTACTAAAGGGAAGCCATTAAGCTCTAACTTTTACTTGGAAATTGAAGGTGAAAACCCCGAAATGAAATCGAGGCACTAATTTAAAAGATGAAATGACCCTTAACAGGAAAGTCAGATAACTAGTCCCTCTGGAAATTCCTGTCCTTGAAATGTGAGACTCAGGGCCAGTCTGAGCTCCCCAGTGTGAAATGAAGAGAGTAATCCTGCCCCAACCCTCAGGATCGTCACAATTTTGATCCTTACAGCATTTAGAATCGGGGTTGGGGAAAAAAAAATCACAGTCTGAATACAGGCAACAAAATCCCTACATTTCTTAGGGATTAATGGTAAAGCTTTAACAAAGTGTTTCAGGTCCCAAATTAATCTAAATACATAGATGTGCTTTCCCATATGGCAAACTCAGAGGTTTTCTGGTTGAACTGCATTTCTTCTGTATATGGGAAGACACTTTTGTGTCTTGCAAGCAACCCCTTTCACCTTGGACAAGCTTACTCTAGAAGGTTCTCCCATGTACAAGAAATAGAAAATATTTGGGGGTCTCTTGAATTTCTCCATTTCCACAAATGGAGAAGGAGCATAGTTCCTAAATAGCTTGCTTTGATATCTCTCTGTTTTTCTATTTGAGAATCTAGAGGGACAATCCTCTCCTGGGATTTTCATAATGGGCTCTGCTTAGTAGCAGGGAAGGCTGTCATTGTTTCATTGGTTTGAAAATGCAAGGCTGACCCAAAAGACCCTACCAGAGGCCTCCCCATCTAATACCTGTAGTTTTGGCAGGTGTTACCATGGGACTTCTGGGGCTTTATGGAACAATGTATGGCTGAGCACAGATGACAGTGAGAGGAAGGTTTGCACAATCCTCCAGGCTGATCTGGAGGAATACAATAGCTCCTTTAGGAAACTTTGAATGTTTCCAGCACATGCACAGATGTATGTGTATTTTAATACAGTGGCTTTCCACCCCCCATCCTCCAAAAATCCGTTATGAAATTAGTGATACATTTGGGAATCAGTTGTGTCTTGGAATCCAGGAAATACGGTATCACCCTCCGATTCAAGGTCAGAATTATAATTCACAGATATAACAAGATAAAAACAATATGAAAAAGATGATGTTTAAAACAGATGAAGAGAAAAAATTGGCTTGCTAAACTTAAACATTAAAATGGATCTTCCTATAAGTTTGGGAGTTATCCTCGAATATGTTATGGATTCATCTTCTCTTTCTCTTTCTATTCCAGAGATAGAGAGCTTCAAGAGTTCTACTTGCTTCAGTGCTACTCTCATTCAGAAAACAGATTGCTGGGAGTTTATTTCTGGCATGTTCTTGAATTTTAGGCTTCAAGTTTTTCCACTAGCCAGCTTATCTGACCTTCAGTAGGATCACGTCTGTTCCAGGACCTTGCACATTTGTGATCACAGACAGATCCATTCGAGGTTTCCCTTCATGCACTGATGAGAAAAAGCCCTCAGGAGGCCAGTTCCTCTTGTGGTTCTCCCCTAGAGCCACTCAACTTCCTTCCTCCTGCCACAGCACCTCCCCAGCACTGCTCTATGGGAAACGTGTGAAGCATTTCCTGTCTCCAGTAGTGCCCTCCTCCCTGACTCTTCTCTCTCTTTCCCTTGGACGGAACTAAACCCCTTTAAGTATTTTAGAGCCTCCCCTTTAGAATTACCTCCTGTGAATGGGACAGTTTCTATTTTTGCATCACGTGTCCCTGGAAAACTGGTGAGCCTACATTCCTTCCCTAGGTATTTACATTTTAAGCTTGTTAACCTTAATTACAGAAATTGGAAATAAAATTAAAAACTATTCCTTTCTTAATGGAACTCCATGCATCAGCAGGTGTGAAGAGCAGGATGGAATTGATTTTAACCCCAAAATCATAAATCAATTTTTGCATATGCAAAGGTAGACCAGGCATAATTTTCTAAAAGTTCTGTTGTGTGGTGGGTAAGAATGAGTGGAAAAGAAAAGAAAAGAAAAAAGTGACTCATGTTCACTCTTCTCTGGGTGTCCCAATGTATAGAAATCCCAACCAAGCTGAACGGACTATAGGCCACTTTCGGCCCATCTGTTCCCGGAGCTAATTAAGGGAAGAGGAATGCAGCTTGAGTTAGTAGCTGCTGACTTTGAGATCTGGACACCCACAGCACCACCACCACTGTGGCAATCCCATGACAGCTGAGAGGTCAAGCTAACATCCTCTGATTCTGCATCAATGTTCCCTAAGACACTATTACCTACACTGGGATGAACAGGGATACTTACAAAGGACATATTCCCTGGAAAGGAGCTCAAGATTCTGTTTTATAATAAAAACTTGGGTAGTGATTATGCAAATTTAAATGTGAAAACCATTACTTTGTATTCTCGACTAAATTTCTCCCCTGTGTTGCTTCTCGACCTATCCCTTTCCACTCTACAATGGGCTATAACTCAGTCTTCCTCCCCACTGCCACCAAATTCACAGGAGTTAATGATGCAAGGCCCTTTCTAATTTTGTCTATTCCTAGTTTTGTTCCTTCTCCCGACCTGTGGATGGAGATCACACTATCTCAGCCCACATCAGCGGAGTCCACTTTGGAACCCAAATGGCACAGAACCATGATTCTCTCTTTATGATAAAGAGATGTAGCTGAATGTGCTCTTCAGAATCAGCCTGGTTAAATAGGAATGCACCAAGGAAATCCATAAATTCTTTATTACAGACCATGACTGTAGGAGAGGGAAACACAAGGATGGATTAGATGGATGAGTGGTCTATGTAGGTGCAAATGACTGTAATGAAAGAATTATTCCCTATGTAGATAGCATCTGAATAATAATGGTGAATATTGATTTTGATTCATATTGGGAAAGGGTTTCTTTTGAGGTGTAAAATGTGCACTTGTTTGTGTAAGAGCAATGTTAATTACTGTCACTGACACTACTATTTACAAACTTTGCCTAATTGCTACGTAAAATGATATTTACTATGAATATAATAATTATGCATTATTTTCATTTTCATTAGTTCCTACATTTCCTTAGGGTAAGGATAAATGTCTTCCACACTTCTGTACCCTCTACCCACCATGACAGTAACTTACGTATCACCCATTTTCAGCAAAACACTTGATGAATAAGTTAATGTTTATGTTTTACTCCTGTCACATTTGTGTTTCTACATGTTTCTACAAATGGTCCCAGTAAATCATTTGATCCCTCCCCACGCGATACCTTTCCTAGTATTCCTGGTAATGTCAGAAATAGAGAATGAAGGTTTTTATCATTTAGCTCTCATGAAGAGGAGGTAGAGAGGGAGCTAGAAGAGGAACACAGAAAGGAAGAGGATTGAAGAACATGGGGAAAAAGAGAAGGATGGATTAACTACATGAACTTGTAACTGATAGAAAATACTCTACAGGACATAGAACAATCATTAACCATATAGTTCCCCAAGCCCAAACCCAAAGTCCTGGGTGACCAGCTGTCTGTGTCCCCTCCATCACACCCATGCTCAAATGAGAATGTGAGGCAGGGTCATGTATTTACTTCTCTGCTCAGACCATACCGTTCACTGTTTTGCTACAGCACAATTTATGTAATTTGAAACTGCTTCAAGACCCACACTAGACAATACCTTTAAAGGTGTGCATTCCTTCCTTCCCTACAACTAGCCTCACAAGCTTTGAGTACCAAATCTTAGAAGAAGAGAAATACTTGAAGACGAAGCAGCAAGAGGAGGAGGGAGAGAAGAAGCACACATACACACACACACAAACACACACACACACACACAGAATATCAAAAACAAATCAAATCAAAACAAAAAACCGTAAACCTATCCTGATCCATCCCAGATAACAAAACCTTGTCATCAGGGGTTGTAACTGTGAACTGCCTGTTAACACGACTTCCAGAAATTCAGGAAATGTTGATTTGGGCTAACTGGTATCTCTAATCCATGTGGAATGTGAATTGAGTATTCTTTTATGGAAAATGATCATTGTCATCTTCTCCGTCCTTCATCACCACGCACCCCTCATTTGCTGCTGACTTTACAGCCAAGAGACATTGTGTTCCTTCCCCTCTCAAAACCCTTCATTTCCCAACCAACTCCCAATTTCTTTATTTTTGTACCTCCCATAAAGCCTGGCTCTGAGAGTTATGTTTACTTGATTGGAGGTCCGACTCTATTTATGGGTGTTCAAGCTTCAGGGATGTTGCCTCTGCAGCGTGGCTTCCTGCTTACTTAAAAAAAAATTAAAAATTAAAAAGGGATATTGTTCATGACTCTTCCCCAATCAGAGAAAATTTACTGTGGTTGCCTTAGTAACCAGAATGTCAGTCATTCTCTCTCCATGCCAAATCCCTTTAGATTTCACATAAAGCAACATTTTAAAATAGAATTATTTCACATTCTATTTAACTTCTGCAGTTCGTTAAAAACAAACTTCCTGATTACATGAATGCTTTCTTAAAGAAGCCAACCCATTTATTTCTTCATCAACATCTTAGACTTAATTTAGAGCCTAGAGAAAAATTCTGATATGTGTATATGAATTCTATAAGTATGTTTTACAAATATATGTCATATTGACTGATTGATATATGGATAAAAAATCATGAAGTATCAGGATTAGGAAAATCCGATGATTTAGGGACAAGATTGGAATGTGAGTTCCTTAAATACAAGAAAATTATTCTTTAATTATAGATGCAACACATGTCTACAGGGATAATTGGGAGAATATAGAAAAAGGCAAAGAAAACTCCTAAGTGCACTATTTAGCAAGAAGTATTTGCTTTTAGGTTTTTAAATTTGTCTTTATATACGTGGAATAGTATGATAGTATCGTTTTACACCCTAAATATGGTGTTAACATTTAACTGAATGTTTTAATACTTAGTATTAGTTTATTGTGTAGATTGACTCTTTTGGTTGCTTTTGTAACTTATGTTTATTTTCTCATTTACTTTGCCATTATTAATATTAATTTGTCTGGAAAGTTTTTTGTTTTTTTTTTTAGGTTAGAAATTGAACTTCTGGGTCGATGAACAAGAAATTTGAAACATTGGTATTTTCTTGGCCACCTATTTTTCCAGATCGTTTTACTAATTGATGCACTTTTGGGAATATGTGTTTGAATCAATGCAACCTTACCAACAGTGGATATACTTATATTTTTTTCCCAATTCAGTAAGTAAAATAATATTAGATTGTGGGCTCTATTTTTTGTTTTTTTAATCTCAAGAAACCATTTCCTTTTATTTTATTTTATTTATTTTAAAGATTTTATTTATTTATTTGACAGAGATCACAAGTAGGCAGAGAGGCAGGCAGAGAGAGAGGAGGAAGCAGGCTCCCTACTGAGCAGAGAGCCCGATGTGGGACTCGTTTCCAGGATCCTGGGATCATGACCTGAGCCGAAGGCAGAGGCTTTAACCCACTGAGCCACCCAGGCACCCTGATTTCCTTTTATTTTTAACCATCAGTATTTCTGATAACGTTAAGTCTGATGTTAAAATTATGAGTCTGATGATATGTTCTATTTTAACTTATTGTTAAGGGGAGGTAATTTTATTTTTTTATAATTTTCAGCTACTATTCCAAATTTATATTGGCCATTTGAGATTTCCCTTTTGTGATTTGCTAATACACATGCTTTGGCATTTTTTTGTATGAATTATATTTTATGTATTCTTACTATGAATTCTTCATTGGTTTTATACGTTTCAAATGTGTTCTAGAGAGTGTCTTGGCTTTCTTGTTTGTTTAGGCTATCTTTTCTGTACAGAAGTTTTAAAGTTTTATATATGCATATTAGACAATATGTTTTATTAAGATGTGTTCTTTTTTCCATGTTGTTTAAGAAATCCTCCTCTGCTTCAGAGGTGGGAAGTTATTATGCTAATTTTTTTCTAAAGGTTTTAGGGTTTCCTTCAGTTACATATGTTGTTATTCCACCTGATTAAATCCACTTGTATATTTGGGTGTATATGAGGCAGGAATCTAATTTTCTTTTTCAGTGCAATCCATCTCCCCACTGACGGGTAAGGTTACCTCTTCACCTATCAGATTTTCTTTCATACGTAAGTATTTCTAGGCTTTCTCTACTGTGACATTCCTCCTATTTGTTAATCTCTCTTCTAAAACACCGTTTCAATTAATGAAAAAAGTAAACATCGTCTCCTTTACAAGGTTGCCTCAAAGTTTATTTTATTAAGGACTTTTTTATTCATTTTTAGAGAGAGAGAGAACATGTGAGCAGGGAGAGAGGCTGAGAAGGAGAGAACCCCAAGGAGATTGCATGCTGGGTGGTGCAGCCACACCGGGGCTCACCTCACCACCTTGAGAACACCACCTAAGCAGAAACAAAGAGTCATGGGGTACCTGGGTGTCTCAGTTGGTTAAACATTTGCCTTTGGCTCAGGTCAAGATACCAGGGTCCTGGGATCGAGCCCCACGTTGGGCTCCTTGCTTAGTGGGGAGCCTGCTTCTTCCTTTCCCTCTGCCTGCTATTCCGCATGCTTGTGCTCTCTATGTCCAATTAATAAATAAAATCTTAGAAAGGAAGAAAGGAACAAAGAAGTAAAGAAAGAAACCAAGTCAGATGCCTGACTGAGCCATGCAGGTGCCCCAAAAGTTGCCTAATAGTTTAAAGAATCTGTCCACATATTTTTCCTTTCCTTTCTTTTTTTTTTAAATTAAATTTATTTATTTTCAGCATAACAGTATTCATTATTTTTTCACCACACCCAGTGCTCCATGCAATCTGTGCCCTCTATAATACCCACCACCTGGTACCCCAACCTCCCCCCCCCGCCACTTCAAAACCCTCAGATTGTTTTTCAGAGTCCATAGTCTCTCATGATTCACCTCCCCTTCCAATTTACCCCAACTCCCTTCTCCTTTCTATCTCCCCATGTCCTCCATGCTATTTATGTTCCACAAATAAGTGAAACCATATGATAATTGACTCTCTCTGCTTGATTTATTTCACTCAGCATAATCTCTTCCAGTCCCGTCCATGTTGCTACAAAAGTTGGGTATTCATCCTTTCTGATGAAGGCATAATACTCCATAGTATATATGGACCACATCTTCCTTATCCATTCTTCTGTTGAAGGGCATCTTGGTTCTTTCCATAGTTTGGCGACCGTGGCCATTGCTGCTATAAACTTTGGGGTACAGATGGCCCTTCTTTTCACGACATCTGTATCTTTGGGGTAAATACGCAGGAGTGCAATTGCACGGTCATAGGGAAGTTCTATTTTTAATTTCTTGAGGAATTTCCACACTGTTCTCCAAAGAGGCTGCACCAACCTGCATTCCTACCAACAGTGGAAGAGGGTTCCCCTTTCTCCACATCCTCTCCAACACATGTTGTTTCCTGTCTTGTTAATTTTGGCCATTCTAACTGGTGTAAGTTGATATCTCAATGTGGTTTTAATTTGAATCTCCCTGAGGGCTAGTGATGATGAACATTTTTTCATGTGTCTGATAGCCGTTTGTATGTCTTCATTGGAGAAGTGTCTGTTCATATCTTCTGCCCAGTTTTTGATATGATTGCCTGTTTTGTGTGTGTTGAGTTTGAGGAGTTCATTATAGATCCTGGATATCAACCTTTTGTCTGTACTGTCATTTGCAAATATCTTCTCCCATTCCGTGGGTTGCCTTTTTGTTTTTTGACTGTTTCCTTTGCTGTGCAGAAGCTTTTGATTTTGATGAAGTCCCAAAAGTTTATTTTTGCTTTTGTTTCCTTTGCCTTCGGAGACATATCTTGAAAGATGTTGCTGTGGCTGATATCAAAGCGATTACTGCCTATGTTCTCCTCTAGGATTCTGATGGATTCCTGTCTCACGTTGAGGTCTTTTATCCATTTGAGTTTATCTTTGTGTACGGTGCAAGAGAATGGTCGAATTTCATTCTTCTACCTATAGCTGTCCAGTTTTCCCAGCACCATTCATTGAAGAGACTGTCTTTTTCCCACTGTATATTTTTTCCTGTTTTGTCGAAGATTAATTGACCATAGAGTTGAGGGTCCATATCTGGGTTCTCTACTCTGTTCCACAGGTCTATGTGTCTGTTTTTATGCCAGTACCCTGCTGTCTTGGTGATCACAGCTTTGTAATAAAGCTTGAAATCACGTAACGTGATGTCCCCAGTTTTATTTTTGTTTTTCAACATTTCCTTAGCAATTCGGGGTCTCTTCTGATTCCATACAAATTTCTGGATTATTTGCTCCAGCTCTTTGAAGAATACTGATGGAATTCTGATCGGAATGGCATTAAAACTGTCGATTTCTCTAGGCAGTATAGACATTTTAATAATGTTTATTCTTCCGATCCAAGAGCATGGAATGGTCTTCCATCTTTTTGTGTCTTCATCAATTTCCTTCATGAGTGTTCTGTAGTTCCTGGAGTATAGATCCTTTACCTCTTTGGTTAGGTTTATTCCCAGGTATCTTATGGTTCTTGGTGCTATAGTAAATGGAATCGATTCTCTAATTTCCCTTTCTGTATTTTCAATGTTGGTGTATAAGAAAGCCACTGATTTCTGTACATTGACTTTGTATCCTGCCACATTGCTGAATTGCTGTATGAGTTCTAGTAGTTTGGGGGTGAAGTCTTTTGGGTTTTCCATATAAAGAATCATGTCATCTGCGAAGAGAGAGAGTTTGACTTCTTCATTGCCAATTTGGATAACTTTTATTTCTCTTTGTTGTCTGATTGCCAATTTGGATACCTTTTATTTCTCTTTGTTGTCTGATAGACTTCTAATACTATGTTGAACAAGAGTGGTGAAAGTGGGCATCCTTGTCGTGTTCCTGATCTCAACGGGAAGGCTGCAAGCTTTTTCCCATTGAGGGTGATATTTGCTGTGGGTCTTTCATAGATAGATTTGATGAAGTTCAGGAATGTTCCCTCTACTCCTATACTTTGAAGTGTTTTAATCAGGAACGGATGCTGGATTTTTTCAAATGCCTTTTCTGCATCAACTGAGAGGACCATGTGGTTCTTCTCTCTTCTCATATTAATTTGTTCTATCACACTGATTGATTTGTGAATGTTGAACCATCCTTGGAGCCCAGGGATGAATCCCACCTGGTCATGGTGGATAATCTTTTTAATGTGGTGTTGGATCCTGTTTGCTAGGATCTTGTTGAGAATCTTAGCATCCATATTCATCAGTGATATTGGTCTGAAATTCTCCTTTTTGGTAGGGTCTTTGCCTGGTTTGGGGATCAGGGTAATGCTGGCTTAATTGAAAGAGTCTGGAAGTTTTCCTTCTGCTTCAATTTTTTGAAACAGCTTCAGGAGGATAGGTGTTATTTCTTCTTTGAAAGTTTGGTAGAATTCCCCAGGGAATCCGTCAGGTCCTGGGCTCTTGTTTTTTGGGAGGTTTTTGATCACTGCTTCAATCTTGTTACTAGATATCAGTCTATTCAGGTTGTCGATTTCTTCCTGGTTCAATTTTGGGAGTTTATAGTTTTCCAGGAATGCATCCATTTCATCAATGTTGCTAGCTTATTGACATATAACTATTGATAATAACTTCTGATGATTGTTTCTACTTTCTTGGTGTTAGTTGTGATCTCTCCCTTTTCATTCATAATTTTATGAATTTGGGCTTTCTCTCTTTTCTTTTGGATTAGTGTGGCCAGTGGCTTATCGACCTTATTGATTCTTTCAAAAAACCAACTTCTAGTTTCATTGATACATTCTACTGTATCTTTGGTTTCTACCTCTTTGATCTCAGCTCTAATCTTGATGATTTCCCTTCTTATGTGTGGAGTTGTTGATTCTCCAGTTCTTTAAGGTGTAGAGAAAGCTGCTGTGTTCTGGATTTTTCAATTTTTTTGAGGAAGGCTTGGATGGCTACGTATTTCCCCTTTAGGACCGCCTTTGCTGTATCCCATAGGTTTTGGACCGAAGTGTCTTCATTTTCATTGGTTTCCATGAATTGTTTCAGTTCTTCTTTGATTTCCTGGTTGGTCCAAGCATTCTTAAGCAAGGTGGCCTTTAGCTTCCAGGTGTTTGAGTTCCTTCTGTACTTTTCCTTGTGATTAAGCTCCAGTTTCAAAGCATTGTGATCTGAGAATATGCAGGGAATCATCTCAGTCTTTTGGTATCAGTTGAGTCCTGATTTGTGACCCAGTATGTGGTCTATTCTTGAGAAGGTTCCGTGTGCACTTGAGAAGAATGAGTATTCTGTTGTTTTAGGGTGGAATGTTCTGTATATATCTATGAGGTCCATCTGGTCCAATGTGTCATTCAATGCTCTTGTTTCTTTATTGATTTTCTGCTTCGAGGATCTGTCTGTTTCTGAGAGAGGCACGTTAAGATATCCTACGATTAGTTTATTCATATCAATATGACTCTTTATTTTGATTAACACTTTTCTTATGTAATTGGCTGCTCCATATTGGGGGCATAGATATTTACAATTGTTAGATCATCTTGGTGGATAGTCCCTTTAAGGATTATGTAGTGTCCTTCTGTATCTCTGACTACAGTCTTTAGTTTAAAATCTAATTTATTTGATATGAGAATCGCTACCCAGCCTTCTTTTGAGGCCCACTGGCATGAAAGATGCCTCTCTATCCCTTCACTTTCAGTCTGTGTGTATCTTTAGGTTCAAAATGGGTCTCTTATAGACAACATATGGATGGGTCCTGTCGTTTTATCCAATCTGCAACCCTGTGCCATTTTATGGGCGCATTTAAGCCATTCACATTGAGAGTGATTATTGAGAGATACGTTTTTATTGACATTGAGTTACCTTTGAAGTCTTTCTTTCTGTAGATTGTCTCTATATTTCTGTTCAATGCTATTCTTAGGGGTTTTCATCTTTTATAGAACCCCCCTTAATATTTCCTGCAGTGTCAACTTGGTGGTTGCGTAGTCTTTTAAGCCTTGCCGGTCTTGGAAACTCTTTATCTCTCCATCCATTTTGAATGTCAGTCTTGCTGGATAAAGTATTCTTGGTTGCATGTTCTTCTCATTTAGTGCCCTGAATATACCTTGCCAGCCTTTTCTGGCTTGCCAGGTCTCTGTGGGCAGGTCTGATGTTATTCTAATGGGCTTTCCTCTGTAAGTAAGGAGCCTCTTTGCCCTAGCGGCTTTCAAGAGATTATACCTACAATTATAATTTCTCAATTTGACTATCAGGTGTTGTGATGGTTTTTTGGAATGTATAATCTTGGGTGGAGACCATTCAGCCTCTAGTACATGAACGTTGGTTCCATTCGTGAGATTCGGAAAATTTTCATGAAGGACATGTTCCACTATATCTTCTAGACTTCTTTCTTTCTCCTCCTCTTCAGGGATTCCAATAATTCTGACGTTGGAACACTTCATGGCCTCATTTATTTCCCTGATTCTGTTTTCATGGTTTCTAAGCTGTTTGTTTCAGGCTTCTTCCTGATCCTTTCTCTCTATCCGTTTGTCCTCCAGATCACTAATTCTATCTTCTGTCTCAGTTACCCTAGCTTTGAGAGAGTTTAGATTAGATTGGAACTCATTGAGAGCATTGTGAACCTCCTCCCTGGTAGCTTTAAGCTCCGCCCTAACATTGTGAACATCCTGTCTGGTCACTTTCAGCTCGGCCCTAATCAATTCTGTTTGGTCATCCATGGCTTTCTCCAACCTAGCTATTGCCTGGATAATTGTTAGCCTGAATTCTCTTTCCGACATATCGTCTATGTTGATATCCATTAGCTCTGTTGCAGAAGGTCCATCCTCTGTATTTTTCTTCTGTTGGGCATTCCTCCTCCTAGTCATTTTGGTGGGAGATGACTGAACAGATGTAGCTGGATGTATTAACCATGGTGCAGTCAAGGTGCACCCTGGAACACTTCTGAGCAATCAGGATTCCCCACCCAAACGAGAGACAAAAGAAAATAAAAAGAAAAAGAGAAAAAAGAGAGAGAGACATGAAAGAAAGGGAAGATGAAAGAGAAGGTTCAGCCCAAATGGGTCCCAAGGTAAGATTTATGAAGTAGACAAACAAAAAACAGACAAACAAAAAGACTGATAAAAGTATATGACAAGAGAAAAAATATATATATGCAAATAAAGGAAGAACCTCGTCAAAAAGAACCCCAAGTGTAAGATTTATATACTATCAGGACAAACACAGAAACCCAGAAACACTTGTGGAAGAAAAAGATGGGAGAGTGGTTATAAATTCTCAGTGTGTGCGAGGAAGGTTGTTTTGATTCTTCCTGGATGTATCTTGATATCTTTGTTAAAGGACCCAACTTTCCTAAGATAAAGGGGGATTAAAAATTAGTTTACCTATAGGGGTAGTATTGATTGGGGAAATGGGATTACTTTGAACTTTAACTCTATATGAATATTAGAAGATAAAAATAAAAAGGAATAAACTAGACTAAACTAAACTAAAATTTTTTAAAAAAGAAGGAATTCAAAAAATAGAAATGCAAAAGAAAAACATAGGTGTATGTATCAAAAAGTTCAGGTTAGAAGGTTATTACGGAATTTGATGTATTGGACAGCTCGCTGTGATGGTTATTAGGTTAGAAAAACTACCTATATATATAAAAAAAAAATGAACCAGAATAGTGGGAATGAATGAAAAATAAAAGTTTTCCTATGAAGTAGTGGTTGTTCTCTTATAGTCCTTTTTTTTTCCTCTTTTTTTTCTTTCTTGCTTTGTTTTCTGGGGGAGGGGCCTGCCACGTGGGTTTTCAGTCAATGATGTTCCCTGACTTAAGTTCTCCTGCCCCCCTCAAGGGGGTGGGCTCTGAGGAAACTTTTTTTTTTTTTTCAGGCTTCTGTTCTCTGGCGGTTTTTATGTTTGTTCACTTTTTTTTTTTCTCACTTTGACCGTTTTTGATGGTTTTTGTAGTTTTAGAGGAAAACAAACTGCACCCTGATCTCCCTCTCAGAGAGAAGCCTCAGTCTGGCTGCAGAGCCTAAATAAGTTCCCCCTTGGCCGCTGGCAGAGCAGGTTCCAAGTCGCAGTCCCTGGGGACTCAGGATCTTTTGCTTGGCCAAAGATCCTGAGTCAAGGCAGTGGTGGCTGTCTGGGCAGCTCCAAACCGCCAGCGAGGTTCCAAGCAGCGATCGCACACTGAGATTTTCCCCCTGGCCCGGGCTGGGAGTGCCTGGTCTTTCTGGGTCTAAGAGCGCCCGGCTTGCGCGCACCAATTTCAGGGGAGGCTGAGATTTGCATGCTAGTCTCAGGCTCTGAGAACGGGGCGCTGGTCCGAGAGCACCAGGCTGGGCCTTTGCGCACCTCTCTGAGGGGAGAGTTTGGTGCAGGCTCTGAAACAATGGTACGTATCAAAGGGCACCGGCTGGGCCTTTATACCTCTCTCAGGGGAGTATTCAGGCTCTATAGCAAGGCTCTCGCATTCTGCCGCCCTGTGTGGCTCCCATCCCCTCACAGGAAACGGACCCCATGCATTCTCGGCGTGCTGGCGGCTTAGGGACCAAGAGCTGGTTTCTCCTCCGCACTCTTTCTGCCTCAGTGCCAGGGGAGGCTGTCCTGGGACCTGGGACTTAAGCCCCTGTCCCTAGCCATCCCAATTCCCACAATTTCCCCCAGAGATCCTTTGCTCTTTTGGAGTGCTTTCAACCAGTCTCCAACACTTGTCCCCAGACACGGGGTATTACTTTCCAACTGGTCACCTCTGGTGGCTCCCTCCCCCTTTTGTTTATCTTCCAATATCAGTGGCAGTTCCCACTCCGCTTTACCTGCCCACTGGCGTCTTCTCCCCCTGTAGATATCCAGACAGGTATAATTCTGATCTCAGGCTGATTTCATGGGTGATTAGAGTTCTTTGGTAGGTAATCAGCTCACTTTGGGGTACAAGTTGAAAAGGCGCCTCCTCCTACTTCCCCACCATCTTGTCCCCCCACCATTTTTTCCTTTTCTTATGAACTTCTTGTCTATGCGATTTACCCATTTCCCTATCTTGTTTTTCAGAGTCCATAGTCTCTCATGATTGTTAATAGTTTCTCTCAATACATCAGTTTCTTCCAAATTAAAGAAATTTACTCTTGTCTTTCATAGAATCCAGATTTTGCCTCATTGCTGTTGGTCTTTATATTTTATGATATTTTTGCTGATTATAAGGTCTTAGTTCTTTTTTAATTAATTAATCTTTCACTGAAGTATAGTTGACAATATTATTTTAGTTTCAGGTGTACAGCAAAGTAGCAGAATTTGATGATTCTATACATTACAAAATGCTCACCCACGAAGTGAAGTTACAGTCTATCACCATACGAGGTTATGACAATATTATTGACTATACTCTCTGTGTTGCACTTTACGTCCCCATGATTTATTTACTTTATAATTTTCAAGTTATACCAGTTCCAGTTTGTACCTCTCAATCCCCTTCACCTATTTCTCCCCTCCCCTTACCCCCTTTACCTCTAGCAACCACTGGCTTATTCTGTTTACAGGTTTGTTTCTGGTTCGTTTTGTTTGTTCATTTGTTTTGTTTTATAGATTCCATATATAGTGAAATCATAGGGTATTTATCTTTATTATGTCTGGCTTATTTCACTTTGTATCATACCCTCTAAGTCTGTCCATGTTGTTACAAATGGCAAGACTTCATCTTTATGGCTGAGTGATATTCCACATCTTCTTTTTCCATTCATTGATGGACACTCAGGTTACTTCCATATCTTGGCTATTGAAATAATGTTGTAGGAAACAGAAGGGGTACTTTGAAATTACAAAATCAATTTTATTATTTCCTTTATGATTTCTGGGGTATTTTAAAAATTTCTCAAGTAACATTTTTATGACATATTTCTCAGTGATCAGTAAAATAATAGCAAAATTATAGCTTTTTTCATGTTTATGACAAATAAATAACTTCAAATCCTGGGACATCCCATCTTTGCTTTTTCCCGATGCAAATTTACATTATGTGTAATTAAATTCTGAATCCCTGACTGACTTCAACATACTTTCCTATAGGGTTTTATACCCAAGAACAGACCTTGATTTCTATGTTAAATTTTGTAATCATATGTTTAGTAGTAGTTATTTATATTTCAAGTTTTATATTAAATGAATTGTTCTTATTCAGAAGGAGTAAATATTAAATTTAGAAAATGTACATATGTTTGCCTGTTGCCTTTGCACACCGTGGAGAATGGCTGGGTGTACAATCCCAGGTTATCAATCACTTTCTTTTGAAAATGTTTAGAGATTGTTGTATATCTTCTGCTACCTTAGCATTATGAGAAGTCTGAAGGTAGTTTTATTTTGTTTTGATGTTTGTAATGTTGTTAACAGTATTCCATGGAGGAATGAAATCAACTGCAAAATTAAAAAAAAAATAGTATCCCATGAAAGCTAAATTTTTCATCATTTAGATTGAAAAAGAAAAGCCAAGAAAAATCTAGGAAGGGGTGTCTTCCTAGATTCCTAAACTGTGCTATTCTTTTTTAACTCTGACTTGGTCTCCTTTCTTCAGGTTGAGATTTTTTTTTTGTCTCTCTCCTTTTTTTTTTTTTTTAAAGATTTTATTTATTTATTTGACAGAGAGAGATCACAAGTAGGCAGAGCAGTAGGCAGGTTGGGTGGGGGAAGCAGGCTCCCTGCGGAGCAGAGTTCCTCTCTCGGGGCCCTATCCCAGGACCCTGAGATCATGACCTCAGCCAAAGGTAGAGGCTTAACCCACTGAGCCACCCAGGCGCCCCTGTCTTTCTCCTCTAAATATTGCCTTTGTTTCAAAGCTTCTGGTTTTTCTTCTTTTCTTCTCCTTTTCTTCTTCTTTTTTCACAAAAACTTCTGATCTTTAAATTGTACTCTTCTTCCTCGCTGCTGTATTTATAATCTTCTACGATGGTTACCATCTCTTTGTCCTGTTACTCCACATTTTAGGAGGGAATTACAGGTTTGTCTTTTGCATATCTGATTTGGCATAAGTGTATTTCTACTGTTTTCTTTGTATTTCCTTTGCAGTTTTGTCTTTCATCGCTGAGTTCATTTCAACTCTCTGATTTCTTCTTTGCATATTTTCCTGCTATATTTTTCTTGTATATTCCTTGGTCAAATCTCTTTTTCTACAGGCCTCAAGTGGAAATTTTAATTTTTTTTAATTGATATTATTTTGTTGAGAAACTACTTTTCTGAGACCCAACCTTCTTTCAGGTTTTCTAGGCTATGCATTTCTTTCCTGCTGCAATATGTTTCCCAAAGCCCCAGTCGGTCTTGACTTTTTGTGTTTGTTCATTCTAGGTAGGAGGGATTTCTCTCCAGGCTTTGTGTGTTCTGGAATATTTGGTGTGTGGTTGGGGTGGGGAACAGTGAGAGGATAGTCAAGTGTTCTTAGACTTTTATTTTATTTTTTTTTAAGATTTTATTTATTTATTTGACAGAAATCACAAGTAGGCGGAGAGGCAGGCAGAGAGAGAGGAAGGGAAGCAGGCTCCCTGCTGAGCAGAGAGCCCGATGCGGGACTCGATCCCAGGACCCTGAGATCACGACCTGAGCCGAAGGCAGCGGCTTAACCCACTGAGCCACCCAGGCGCCCACGTGTTCTTAGACTTTTAGATGCTGGTATCAAAGTGTTGTCAAAGGTAGATGAGAAAGACATAACCAACAATATACGATGCTACTTAGCACACGTGATTCAGTGTAGTCTGCCCCACTTCTGTTACTGCTACCATGTCTTCTAAGTAAGAGAAAAATACTTATCATGGTCTCTGTGTCAAGCAAGACATCAAAAGCCCCTCTTCCCAGTATGGGCAATTCTTAATGGGCATTTCTCTCTCTGACCTTGCCCTTCATCCTTCACCTTAAGTGACAAAGTATTCTAATAGGCAAATACCACTGCCTGCTTTTCCTCCCATCCCCATTCCTTGGTATGAATATACTGAGAGTTCTTGTCTCTGAATGTACACAGCAGAGGTCCGTTGCTTAGAGCACAGGCATTTCTGTCTGTCTTTCTCAGAGTCTGCATTTTATGTCATCAGGAATCTGGTGGCTTGTTTGTCCGATGGTGGGATTCTTGCATTTTGAATTTAGGGGAGATCCTTTGACCTTCTCCGGCACTCTCTGGGCTGTGCTAGACCACAATGTTTCAATTGGCTTGTAGCTCAAAAGTGTATGGTTCCATCAGTCTCCATCAGTAAGGCAGCTAATGGAAAATTGTCTAGGCATTGACAATCTGTTCTTAACTTGAGCTTAAAAGTCTGTGGCCATTAAAAATAATTTTGTACATATCCACGAATTTTGTTTCACAAAAAGTGTTCACTGAGGGATTGTAGACATAAATTATTAACCTCAAAACAAAACACAGGTTATTAATAGAAAATTTTTTAACAAGGTCATTGCTGTTTTATACTTAATACTAAGTTTCTAAATTGGAAACTTCCAACAAAAAGAAATTACCAACATTTATTGTTAATAACATGGCAGTTAACAAAAACCATTGCAGTGTGTGAGCTTTCTGTGAGAGACCATGCTAAATTGAATCTTGAAAAGAAGGTCTTCCAAGGTCTGACCTGGATATCCCTGGCAAGCTTTGAATATCATCTAGGAGGTGTGTTTATCTGTGCCCTTACTGATTGTATGAATTAATGTGTGTGTTATTGTAAGCAGTGCTATAATCCCCATTAATTCTGGTGTGTGTGTGGTTTTTTTTTAAGTAACAAGGAAGAGCTGGTGGAGTGAGTGTTCTATGGATTATAAATCGGAGATCACTATTTAAAGGGCATTAATAGAATATGTGAGTTGTGTATCAATGACGGTTACCTTATAAAAATACATTTCTTAGAGACATGAAGTTGGGCAGTGTGAAGGAAATTACACTAAATCAGAAATATTGAATATTCACCTCTTCCTTGTTCCCTTGGTTCCAATAATGCAGAAACAAAATATGTAGTTTCTCCCGTCCAGAAGCTTATCTTCTATGTCGTGGCCACCACTTATGTTGTGAGAACAGCTCTAATAGGATTCAGTTCAGGGTTCAGAGGGAGCACCTTAACCACCTAGGATGGTCGGATTTAATAACCCTGGATCTGAACACACAGAAATTCACAAGGCCAAACAGCTGGATGAGGGACTTAAAGGGCAGAAGGAATTGCACATTCAGAAGCAAGGATGTGGAACAGTGATTGGCTCAGAAAGTGAAAGCAATTGGTGAGACTGGGGAAATAAAGCTGGAGTGACCAACGAAGGGTAACAGGCAAGCAGCCTTGTATACCAGGCAAAGGCAATGTCAATGCTAAAGTGGCAAAAATCTGTCAACAGCCCAAATGGCCATTAAGAAGAGAATACATGAATTGTGATATATGTAGCCAATGGAATACTATAGGGTAAGGAAAATGAATGCGCTATGACAGTGTGTTAGCACTCAGATCATTGCAGCCAGGTAAAATTGAATAAAAAGAATGAATGATGAAAATGTCAGAGAATATACTTCCCTCCATGTCATAGAGAAACATGATGTCAAGTAGTTTTCTTATTAGGGATATATACACATATAATATTTAACACATTTAACAAATTTAATATATTTAGTAAATATAAGTATGTATAGTAAATCTTTAAATATATATTGAATATAAGGGAGTAATAAACCCAAATTTCAGGAAAAATGGTTATTTCTAGGATTCTCCCTAAGAAGAAAGGGGTCAGAAAACATGGGTCAGAAGAATTCCAAAAGTATTGGTATTACTCCGTATCTTAGACTTAGTAGAATGTCCCTTCGTGTTAATTTTGTTTGTATTTGTTATTCTTTACATATATATTAAAATACTCCGTTGTATCTATTAAAAATTTAATAAAAGCAATACAAATTATTCTTACCCTCGTGTTAATTACTTCACCCATATCAGCCTTGCTATTTCAAGGAAAAACGACTTATTGTGAGGTTCAGATTTTAATTGTAATGGAAATCTTAATTGCTAAAACTCTTTTGATGTCCAGAAAGTTAATCTGAAGGTTCAAGAGATTTTTTTTTTTTAAATCTTTTCTTTTGAAACTAGAAAGAGAGAAGGGAAAGAAAAATCCTCAAGTGTCAAAGACAGCAAAGCCTGGATGGCGGAGAACTCTAAAGCCCTTGATTGTTCTGGGGGTTCATTGCCTTGGCCACAGAGGAGACTTCACCTTTCCATTTAACAGACAAAGCAAATGTAAATTTGTTCTCGATCACAATACCCCCAGTATTAAATTTAGCGGGAGAAAATTGCACTAAGAGCTGAATTTTAGGCTTAACTCTGCGACACTCTTTTTCTGTATGGAATTGATCAGCTCAAACCGAGAGCTCATGACTGGGAAAATGACACAGTCTGCTGTTGCCTTGTTCCAAATTTTAATGGTGCCAGGGCCCACTCTGACACTAATTTTACAACCGCTGTTCCCTCTGATTGTCCAGCAGGAACCAGCATTCTTCCTTGGCTTCCCCATGATCAAGGCAGCTGTGGGATAGCATCTGCTTAGTATTAATCACTACAGTTTCCCAGTTATCCCCCGTGCAAGTGAAATAGACCGTCCTCAGAATGAAGGAAGAGGATTATTGAATGAAATGTGAAAATTGGTCCCAAATGATCAGATTTGGCTGACATCTTTGCTGATGTTGATGCTGTTGGAACTTTTTTTTGGCGGGGGGCAGGGGATATCCCTAAATAAATAAGATGATTGTGAATGGGCCTTTCTAGTTCCCCAAAAGACTGACCCCAACCTCATTTTTTGTTAAATGATGTTTACAAAAAATGTTCAGTCGCGCAATGAGTGTGATATTTGCACCTCAAATTGATTCCTGGACTGAAATCAAGTTAATGATGTGTGTTTATAAGAGTGTTAATTATACTCCCTGCGACATGACTTGCATCACTGGTGTGAAACTCTCCCCATCCCGTTTTTTCAATATTTATTTTTCCTACTAGAAAATTGTCACTCCGATACCTGTTAACCAAATAATCTGGCCCCTATGGATGGATATGATCTCGTGAATTTAAAATATATGATATATGTGACATAGGCCCTGATGGGGGCTTAGATTAAGTGCTAGAATCAGGAATGGAATGAGGGAAAACTGTTGAGATTCCCTTGATCGTTGTAACTGGAAATGCAAAACTATATAAGAAGTAATTGGGTCATAGGCTATGATGAATATATATCTGGAACATGAGAGAGAGAGAGGGAACAAGAGGAAAAGAGAAAGAACAAAAGATAGAACAAAGTTTATACTTGGATACAAGGAAGGATCTACTTAAAGAGTTTCAAAAAGCTAAGGTCCCCTTTTCATAAATTATTTAGTATTTTTATTTTATTTACCTGTCGATTTCCTATCTTTTGTCTTGTCCATCATTTTTCTACTTAATGCAAAAGGACATTTTAAATTCTGGACATTGTCCTTTGCCATGTGTGCCGCTTGTATTTTTGACAAGTGTCATTTATTTATGGTAGTTTTCATTCTGAAGTTTTTATTTTTTATTGTAGTGAATTATATCAGTCTTTCCCATTCTGGATAATTTCTTAAATTTTGAACTGAAGTTTGATAAGCATGTATTATGTTAGTTTCAGGTGTATAGCATGATCCAACTGTTAAATACATTATGATATGTTCAGCATGAATATAGTTACTATCACCATACCAAGTTGTTACAACATTGTTGACCAGATTCATTATGCTGTATTTTTCACCCTTGTGACTTATTTACAGCTGGAAGTTTGTACCTTTTAATCAAAACCTTTTTCTATGTTGCGCTTTTCTCCAGCCCCCACCCTCATTACACTAAATAAAACAAACAACAAAAAGAGAAACAGACTCATAAATATTAAGTACATTATTGGTTTTTTTTTTTTTCAGTTCCCTATACAGTTGCCATGCTTCAACTACCCTACAAGTGTCATGCAAGAGTGTGGTATGCCTTCCTGATTTTTTTTGTGCTGTTAGGATTGAATTAGTGACCCATCAAACTTAAATTGAGTAGCTGACTTAAAACTAAGAAGGTGACTTTTGCAAGTACCAAGCTTTAGTGAATGGACAAGCCTTTCTCTGGTCCATGGATACCTGAGTGTCCACCCAGGAGAAAACCAAGCTCGTGGAAATTGGCTAATAGCATTTTTATTGTATTCTTACTTCTCCTTCCCCCTTTTCTCCTCTGATTAATTTTCCTGAAATGTTCATCAATGCTTAAGCAAGGTTTCATTCCTCCTTGAGAAAAATTTATTTTGCAAGAACTTTAAATAAATAGTGCTTGCAATCAGTTCCTGGGTAACTGTTAATTCACACAGATGTAGGAGGCTGGTGTCCTATAGCTGCATGTAATTGAGTTCGGATTGTCATCAGATCTCAATGGTTACTTCAATATTTAACCCCAAGCAACACTTTCAATGTCACCGACGTCTCCAGACTTACGGAGCCTAGCATGCAAAAGCCCTTGTTGGGAGCTTTGAAATTTATTCTGTCAGGTGTATTTGGCAAAGATTACTTGAAAAAGGATGCAAATTAAGTCTCCTTGCAGTTATTTCTGCAATATTGCTTTACATTCATATGGGAGGATGTGCTCAGGAACATAACTTTCCTAGGTCCCTTTGAAACAGGAAGGCACTCTATTATTCACTCTCACCTAGTAAGACAACAGAGTCTCAGATTTGTTAAATAACTCGTCCCATTTTATCTGCCAAATATTTATTGAGCATATACTATGGGAAGACTGCAAGTTTAAGGGTTTCTAAGTTAGAGTCCAGAGAGCAAAGAGCTTACCACCATCCCTCAGAGGTATGATTGTTTTGCATACAACTCTATCAGAGGGCATGGCGGAGTAGGGACTATCTTCTATGGGAAATATATGTGTCCCTTGATGTTCTTAAGGAAGGGAGAATTTGAGCAAGCATTCTGGAATCAGTGAAGTTCCTTGGCATTTTACTTCTCTGAGCCTCGGATTATGTATAAAATGGAACTGAAATGGGTTGTCAATAGAAGAAGTCTTAGAGTCTGAATACTTTTGTTTACAATGTGCCACTACCACTTAGCAGATCTATACACTTTGCAATGTTACTGAACCTCTGGATACTCCATTTTTTGTTTTCTCATTAAGTAGGAATAACAGGATCAGCTCAGAGATATTTCATGGATATTAGTGAGATGAAGCTGCATAGTACCAACTGCCTAGTACCGACTGCCTAGTAAATTCTCAGTGCGTGTTAGTTGCCATCATTATTATAGTACTAATAATAGTATGTTTGAAGCTCAAAAAAGACTTGATTAACAATATGAAAAAGAATAGGCTGCGAACAGTGAGTTAGATTATGATTGGCAGAGAATGAAAAAAAAAAGGCACATCTTCTTGAAATGCAGAATATTCTGGAAGTTACCAAGTTATCAGCTTACATATGAATTGCTAGTATGTATGAAACTTATCGTCATTTCTGGTACTCAATAAATATTTCTGGTACCTAATAAATATTTATTGATAAATGAGTCAATGAATGAATGCTTGAAATGAATTTAAGGTAGCTCCCTTTTTCACAGACACCAGGGATTTTTACCAGGCTTGTAGGGAGTCGAAGCATTTCTTGCCTAAGGCAAAGGCATCACTTGGATGAAGACCGTCTCTGCTGAGGCTAGGCATTGCTGCAAAAGATCCACGTGGGCCCTTCTCTTGCTTGCAATGTGCTGCTTTAATCATTCTATGCAGGTAAATATTTCTATTAGGTAAGTGAAGCCTTTCCACAAATGAACGTCAAAATGCTAAGAACAAGCATCACGTGATTGGAAGAGACCAGATCTACTAACCCGCTGTTTCAGCACCAGCTCATACTAGACCAGCAATGCCAACTTGAGAATCCGAACTGAGAGGGTGTAGCCTTGCAAAAGATTCCTCAGCTATTCCTTCCCTTAATGTCTTTAATCAGGAAATAATTAAGATCTAACGACCAGTACCCCGGATGGATGCTAGAACCTGTCTTCAAATACAGGTTTCATTAGTATTCAGGTATGGTGAGGCCAACAGATCAGGAGACAACTACCATTGACAGATGGTTTGTTATACTCACAGATCCCAAGACAAGGGGCACAGCATACCACTGAGGGTCATATGCAGAAACATTGGTCTGGCAGCAGAGGGAGAGGGAGATGGGGAAACAGTGGTCATTAGGAGCATTTCTTGTGGTTTCAACAGGTAGGAACAGGCAAGGCAGGGTAAACAGGGTTAGGATTGGCTCAACTGAATAATTTTAGTTGGCTCTAGGGTACAGAGGCTGTCCTTTGTTGTTTGGTACCAGACTGTGGGGTGACTAAGGCAGGTGGATAGTTGCTTGGAGTGTGAGAGCCCAACAACATAGGGGGTTGGGGGTAGAGGCTCTGAACTGGTTGGTTTGCATATGAGAGGCTTGCCCCCAAGCTAGTTGTTTACTACCTCCAGAATCTGGCTAACATTGAGGAGGGCAGATAATCCAGCCTGCATGTCTCCAGGTGCCAAAACATCCGAATACAGAAAGTAAAAGATATGGCTAATACAGAAACAAAGATAGTTTTCCATTTTTGGAGACTTATTTGTTCTTCTATCTTAAAGGGAGCCTATGGAGTAATAATAGTTACTATTTCCTGAAAATCTAATATGCACTAGATTTTGAACATGTTACTTAACATATATTTTTTCAAGAACCTGGATCTTTTGTTATAAACAAAAGGCCCATATTGTCCCAAACATTTACAATAGTGAGAGGGAGTAGATATAATACTATGGGTAAAGAAGATGTGGTATATATATACAATGGAATATTACAGAGCCACCAAAAAAATGAAATGTTGCCATTTGCAATGGTATGGATAGAACTAGAGGATATTATGCTACGAGAAATAGGTCAATCAGAGAAAGACAATTATCATATAATCTCACTGATATGCATAAGTTAAGAAACAAGATAAAGGATAAGGGAAAGGGAGGAAAAAATGAAAAAAGACAAAGCCAGAGAGGGAGACAAACCCTAAGAGACTCTTAATCTTAGGAATCAAACTGACCGTCCCTGGAGTGGGCGGAGGTCGGGGAATGGATGGCTGGGTGATGGACATTGGGGAGGGTATGTATTGTGGTGAGCACTGGGTGTTGTATAAGACTGATGAATCACAGATCTGTACCCCTGAAATAAATAATACATTATGTGTTAATTAAAAGAAATTAATTAATTTTTAAAAACAAATAAGAAACAATAGTAAAAAAAAAAAATTAGAGGCAATCTGAAAATAAAATTTGACTGAATGCTAACTGGCCAAGGGTTAAAATCAGCTTGGAGCAGAAGCTTATATTGATGAACTTCTGAAATACAGAAAGACTTGGAAATGTAACCCCCCACCCCCACCAGGATTGAATGAACATGGCAGGATGTCCTAAGAGTCCAAACTAAGGAAGCAGTCTGCTGCTTCAGAGGGAACAAGTCACTGCTAACATTTCCAGCAAAGGGAACTTATGGAGTTAGAACGATATTCAAGATTTAAATTGCAGCTAGTTAATACCCCTATAAACATTTTTACTTAATGATATACTAACCTTACCTCCTCCCACACTAATTTCTTCCATCCACAATTTTGATTAACTGACTGAAAGTACTGTGTGTAAGAAAGAAATCTTCAAATTATTGAGGCAGGCATACTCTTGCTTCTATAAAACCCAGACTGAAGAAATTTTAAACTGTGACAGTGTGTTCTAATGACTCAAAGGGAATTGGCCAACCTAACATTTCTACATTATCTTGCATCGTTATTTTTAAAGATTAATCTAATTAAAACACAAACATATCTTCTTCTGTAAAGGACCATTGCTTAATAAGTCAAAGTACTTAATTTTACCACAATTCAACTCATACTCAGACTGACAATGGTACTGTTTCTTTGGAATAATTGCCTACTGGTGTAATGTACCCCAAACATTTCCATTTTGCACAACATCCTCTTAGCTTAACTGCAGAGGGAAAAGATTTTTCCTTAACCATCACCATTTTTCCACAAATCAGCAACCTGTGTACGTGATAGATGATAGCCCACCTATCACCTATCACCTCACCTATCACCTTCATGCTCTGTATTGCCTCTGTATTGCCTAGCAAAGGGTCGGGTCCACTGTAGGTGTTCAATAAATATTACGTTATTCAACATAATAAATGAATATGAGTAATGACAATCTTTGTTTCATTGGCAGATCTCAAAGCTGTAAGAGGAAGAGCTTACGTTCCCAAGATGTGGAATGCTAGTTCACTCCATTTATTTATTTCACTGTTTGTGAACACTGCTTAACTCCCGGGCAGGAACCTCTGCGCATCACCAGAATGGATGGGATGAGATAAAAGACGGTGGGCCAGAATCAACGTATGTGTCTGACCCTTGAACAGGAAGCAACAGGTGCCCTCGAGAAGCTGAAGCCCATCTGACCTGCAGAACCCTAAGGAAGCCATTGCCTGAAAAGGACTCCCTTTACCTCTTTCTGGACTTGGATTAATTTAACTGTGGAAGAAAGCAGTCTGGCTTAAATAAGCTCTGCCTCCTCCTCTTTCTCCTCATCCTTCTTCCTTCTCCTTGTACTGGATATCGCAGAACTTAACAGGTTTCTTCAGCTTTTCTTCAGAGCAAGTGTTCTGAGCATGATATGTAATATCACGGTATTTCTACCATCATATTTCACAGTTCCCTGTTAGTTTTTACCTCTTTCCAATGACATCATAGCCACATGGTATAATGAGTAAGGAGAACATTATCAAGAAAGATGAGAAGCCTCGTTTTGAACTCAGAGATGTTTGCCCTAAAATATGTCAGTATATCATCACATATTTTATCATTTTTTTAAAGATTCCTTAATTTAGAGGGTGGGGAGGGACAGAAGGAGCGGGAGAGAGAGTCTTAAGCAGAGTAAGCTCTGAGTGCAAACCCCAACCAGGGACTCAATCTCACACCCCTGAGATCACAACCTGAGTTGAAACCAGGAGTTGGACGCTTAACCCATTGTGACACCCAGGTGCCCCAGAGTTTGGCATCTTTTATCATCTTATGACATTATCACCTAGATATTGATGCACCAAGGGTTTTCTGGATATCATTTCACTAATGCTATAGTTTGGGGCCTTCAATTGGTAAATTAATCATCCATAGGTTATATACATATTTAAATCATACAGATTATACCTATTCAAGCAGAAGAATATGGTGGGAAAATATTCCAATTTAAAAAAAAAAACAGTAAGTTATCATGGGATTGGTTGTGTTCATCTGATAAAGAAATATAACAGTTTCGGATAATATCTGAAAGAATTAGTAAGAAGAGCACCTTGAACATCAGGTGCCTGTTTTATAATCCAGAATCCTGTGCTGGATCCCAGCTAATGATCTAAGGCATTAAGTCCAGACAAAAGTAACAAGGAAAAAAAAAGAAAGAAAGAAAAATGAACAAAAGGACACTTAATAACCAAAACCAAATGTTTCTAATAAGAACAAAAAATGCTTTATAGGATGAATACCTAATAGTAACCAAATCACCTTAAAATAGAGGAAAGGACTTAGGTCACAAAAGAAAACACAATATTCCCAAACCAAACTTTGCTGTTTACAGGAGCTTTCCTTCTATTTCTTCATATTCAGAAGTTTTTCAAGAAACCCCTGACCTCAAGAGTAATTATTTGATGACAAAGTAAACAACAATGCTGATGATTATAATGGAATCCACTGTGATTTTTCTAAGCCACCTACATTCCTCACCTGAAGATGACTTGTTACCCCCTGAAATTATGGGCAAGTACAGTGGGGCTTCTCAATTCTCTTGGGCATGTCTGCTATGAAGATACTGTGGAGCTGCAAACAGAGCCAGTCTCTCCTCAAATATATATATATTTATACTATATATATATGTGTGTGTGTGTATGTATATATTACGTATATATGTATATTTATGTCTGCATATATATCTATGCATGTTGAATATGCATATATGTGTGTTGTATTATAAAAAATGAAAGTAGCATTTCCACATACATTATCTCATTTAAGTTCCAAAGAAACCATGTAAAGCACATATTTTAATCATCATTTTATATACAAAAATAACCCCCGAAAACAAATATTCAAGGAGTATAAATGTTTTTCAAAGAGTACAGAAGTATCCACCCATTTATAGCAGGATTCAGACCCAAGTGTCTGCTTGCAAGTCCTGTTCCATCTAAGGGAAGAAGAGTGGGTAAGTTTTGTGGTTTGAGAAAAAGCCAAATATTGTCACTGCTAGTTTGTCCTCCTCCAGTTCCAAACATAGCCCTAGTAGGCTAGGAAATTATCTCTAGACAGATGTAAGTCCTCATACCAGAGCTGAAACTAACCTATCATTGTCAACTATACATTTATAAAACGTGTGAACAAAGCAAGTCTCCTAACCTCAGTAAGCTTCAGCTTTCTCATCTGCAGATGATGATACCCATTTAATAACTCCACTTAATAATTTAATTTAATGGTGCCGATAAAATATGCAATGACTTCTGTGATCATAAGGGATGTTGGGAGCCTAGCATACTGTCTGGCATTCAGTAAGCAATCACTAAAATTCAACTACGATAATTTTATTAATTTACTTACTTACTTTTTTGTTTTTAGAGAGGGAGAGAGAGAGAGAGGGAAAGAGGAAGAGAGAGAATCCCAATAATGCTCCATACCCTGTGAGGATCCCGATCTGGGGCTTAATCTCACTACCCTGAGATCATGACCTGTGACAAAGTTTAGAATCAGACACTTAGCCAACAGAGCCCCCCAGGGGCCCCCTAATTGCAATTATTTTTATTTTTGTTCATAGGGTAACTTTTGTGCCAACACTGCACAGAATTTGTGAGGTACTCCAGAATGAAAGCTATATATATATATATATATTTTTTTAAACCTCTTGGTTTTAATATACATTACATGAGAGGAAAAGCAGACACTAACTCTCCTTAAGTCTCCATGAATGGCTATGAATAGCTACATAATCAAGAAGACAAGGCACTGGAGAGCCTGGGTGGCTCAGTGGGTTAAGTCTCTGCCTTCAGCTCAGGTCATGACCCCAGGGTCCTGGGATGGAACCCCACATCCATCTCTCTGTGCAGTGGGGAGCCTTGCTCCCCTCCTCCCTGCCTGCCTCTCTGCCTACTTGTGATCTCTCTCTCTGTCAAATAAATAAATAAATAAAATCTTTATTTAAAAGAAGAAGAAGAAGAAGGCAAGACACTGAAGTACCTTTTGTAAGAATAGGCACAGTCCCAAATAGAAAAGTGGCACAGACTGAAAAAAAAAAAAAAAGAGGCTGATTAAAAAAAAGAAAAGAAAGAAAAGATACAGGGTAGATGATCTAGAAGAGAGAAATTGACACATTTAGGGATGCTCTGTGACACAAGCTGTATTTAGCCCCTCTGCTGCCTTGTGCCAGTTGATTAAGACTGGGAACATTTCCCCGAGTTGTGTGAGAGAAGCACAGCTGTCGTGTTCAGGAACTTGAGTAAGAAACGTATGCTTCCTGCCAAACTTTCAGTGGGTACAAGCTCAAAGCTTCGCAGAAACAGAGTGGCTTTAAAAATGATGGGGAAAATCCATTCTCCCTGACAGATGGAAAGTATCAGAGATTAGGGGAGTGTGCCTGGATGATTGTGCACGTCTGTGTACATGTGTGTGTACACCCCCACACTTGCACACACGCACATGGTGAGGAGGTTGTCAAGAGAACTTGACGTTTTTAAGAGTGTTGGGCTTCTCTGTTACTGTGAGTTCTTTCACAAACCCATTTTTTTAATGAATAATAATCACAATCATTTTCCCCTGGGCCTGAATGGTTGAGGGTGAAGCATTTTTCCTGGTCTTGGCATTTAAAACATAATTCGTAGAACCTGTTCCAAAGGCTTAACACCACCCCCCACACGCACACATACACACAAACAAATACACAAATGTACAATTTTGCCATCCTGCCACTGAAACTTCTAAAAGGGCATACCCACTCAGCTTTTATAACAAAGAAAATGTATCCAGTCTTCAGTTCTATAAGATATTGGGGAACATTCCAGTAAAGTGAAAAACAGAGATGATCCCCCCACCCCATTCTTCTATTCCTTGGATATTTTAATCTCACTCCCCTGTGGGAGATTAGACTAGTCAATGTAACCATGGCAACATGCAGTCCTGGGGTTGATGGGCTGCCTGAGGCTTAGCCAAGAGCTGATGGAGTCACTGCCTCTCCCCAGCAATTGTAGCAGCATTGGGTGGAGGTTTCCTATGCTTGTTATGTTTGATGTGACCACTGTGGTTAAGGACCATTTTGAGTTTCAGCCTTCCTTTTTTTTCCCTGAAACCTTAATGCTAACTCAGAGGACAATATTAGTATTGCTGGAGTCAGAAAGTGTAAATACACATGTGATTTCATCCTTGGAGGATCATTTTGGAATAAGTTCTTGACTGCCTGTTGGCTACTAGGACATCAGTAACCCGCACTGTCAACAGCAAGATAGCCACCAAAACCTGGAACCGTGGTTGTTGATACCTAAAAGCATTCCTATTTGGCAATCATCCTTTGGCCAATGAAGTGATAACTGCACTAGTTTAAGTTGTATTTGAAATACCACTTTGGCTTTCAGCAAAAGTAGTAAGAGGAGGAGTAAATTCATCTGACCTGTGGTGAGGGAATGTTTCAGATACTAAGACTTGAACCTAATCCCATAGCATCAAGGAGAAAAAGACAAAGGTAAGAAGTCTTTCTTTATAACAGACTTATTGTTATCAAAGCTAGGAATATGCCCTTATCTAGAGGGAGGGGAGCAAAGACTCACTGAGTTTGCATTTAAAAAGCTCTAGAAAGGGGGCGCCTGGGTGGCTCAGTGGGTTAAGCCGCTGCCTTCGGCTCAGGTCATGATCTCAGGGTCCTGGGATTGAGTCCCGAATCAGGCTCTCTGCTCAGCAGGGAGCCTGCTTCCTCCTCTCTCTCTGCCTGCCTCTCTGCCTACTTGTGATCTCTCTCTGTCAAATAAATAAATAAAATCTTTAAAAAAAAAAAAAAAAAAAAAAAAAAAGCTCTAGAAAGCTTAGAAACAGAGCCAAATAAGAGGTAGGCTGAGTACTACCAAAGCTGTAAGTCAACCTTGTCCCGCTGATTAAGACACTCAACCTCCCCCTCTATATAGAGAGTAGATTAGATCTTCATGAAAATAATATCTTGTGGAGCCTCTACAATTTTTTCTATACTATAACCAACATTTAAAATGAAATTGCTAAGTATGTGAGTAGATAGGACCAAATAACTGATCCATATGAGGAAAAACAAAACAAAAACAAAACAAAACAATAAAACAGAAGCAAGTTTACAAGTTAACCAGATTTTGAAGTTGGCAGAAAAGAATTTTAACTATAAATAATCTACATGAGAAAATAAAGAAATTGTTAAATAGGTACAAAAATATGGAGAATATAAATAGCAATTTGGAAACTATTAAAAAAGTTAAAAGCTAACCTTGTTAGAAGTGAAGAGAGTAGATTTTGTTGTTTGTATTAAATGGGGGGAGTGTGGAAGGGGAATAAAAAGGCAATAAGGATATTGGCAATATATTTACTTAGATGCGTACTGCATGGTTAGCTGTGGTTATGCTGTGAATATGCACTGAGTTGCACACTTACTATTCCTATATATAAAATTATAAAATTAGAAATTAAAAGTAATAAAAGTTGGGCACCTGAATGGCGCAGCTGGTTAAGTGTCTGCCTTCGGCTCAGGTCATGATCCCAGGATCCTGGGATCAAGCCCCACATCTGGCTCCCTGCTCAGCAGGGAGTCTGCTTCTCCCTCTCCAACTTCCTCTCACCCAGCTCATCTTGTCTTTTGCTCTTTCTCTCTCTCTCAAATAAATATATAAAATCTTTAAAAAAAATAAAAATAGAAGTAATAAAGGTTAACATAAACTATAAAATAGACATAAAAGTACACAAAATTTGTGTTATTTGCTAAGTGGTTAGGAGAGTTAGGCACAAGGGGAAGTACTTTTCTTTGTCACTGTCTAACACTGTTTATTACAAGATGGCAGTCAGTGTTAGGCAGTGACAAAGAAAATTACTTGTCCATGCTGGTTACTGCCTAACACTGATCACCATCTTTCTTTTATTTTTAAAGATTTTATTTATTCATTTGACAGAGTTCACAAGTAGGCAGAGAGTCAGGCAGAGAGAGAGGAGGAATTAGGCTCCCCGCTGAGCAGAGAGCCGGATGTGGGGCTCAATCCCAGTTCTCTAGTATCATGACCTGAGCCTAAGGCAGAAGTTTTAACCCACTGAGACACCCAGGTGCCCCCTGATCACCATCTTGTGATTGATTGATTCACATCAAGATGTTAGAAAAATAAAAGCAAATAACTCCTCAAGAAATCACTCAGGAAGAAAATAATAAAGATAAGGGCAGAAGTTAATAAGATATAATATAAATGGAAAACAGAAAAATCAAGGTCAAAAGTTGTTTATCTGAAAAAAAAAGTAATAAATTCTACAAACTTCTGGCAAGATTTTTTCAGCAAAAAGTAGAACAAGCACAAACAATATAGAGATTAAAATAAAAGGGAATCCTATTTAAGTTTCCATCCCTATTACAGAGTATTAGCAAGATATTATTTTTAAAAATATGTCAATATATTTAAGAATTGAGAAAAAACTAAATGTTCCTAGAGAAAGATAATTTATCTAAAATGCCTTAAGAAAAAAATATAGAAAATCTAAATAGTTCTATGAACATAACAGAAATTTAGTTACTATTACAAATATTAGTTTGATTGCAAAACAACTTCCTGACTATAATAGCTTCCTCTGTGAATTCTAACTAATGTTTAAAGAAGAAAAACTCCTATATTGTACACTGAAATTAATGTTATATTGTATGTTAACTAACTGGAATTTCAATAAAAACTTCAAAAGAAATAAGAAAAACCTTAACTTTAGATAAAATTTACAATAGCCCGAAGAGTGGAACCAGAATGCTTTCTAAAAAGAGGCCAACATTATTGTGATACCAAAACACAGTGAGGGCAGTTAACAAAAGGAAAATTAGGGGTCAGGCTTACTTATAAATAGAGATGCAAAAACTCTAATGAAATAAATTTATCAAACCAAATTCTTTAATAATATGCATTATATATATGTATATATATGTGTGTGTATATACATATATATATATATAGTTTGGATTTAGATTAGATATTAGTATAGCAAATATATATATTTCTGGATTTATTCTAGAAAATATATATATACTTTATTTTTAAATATATTTTTGTATTTCTATATATTGAATTTATTCAGATTTATTTATATATTTCTGTATTATTTATCTATTCAGATTTATTTTATTATACAGGATTTATTATATATAATATACATTATATATTACAAATATATGATTTATTCTGAGCATACATAATACATATTGCATATGCATATCACACATACATATTGCATATATATTATATAGATATATGATTTATTCCAGAGAAACAAGGTTACTGTATCTTTAGAAAAGGTAATTCACTATTTAAATATATCAATGACCAGTAAACTGATTTCTGTGAAGGTCCATATGATAAATATTTTAGATTTTGTGAGCCATATGCCTCCGTTTCAACTATTACCCCTGTAGTAGCTATTGCAGCATAAAAGCAGCCACGGACAAGAAGTAAATGAATACGTGTGCCTATGTTCTAATAAAATGTTATTTACAAAACCAAGCAGTGGGACAGATTTGGACTGTGGACTATAGTTTGCCAGCTCCAATGATAAGTTGAAGAAAATAAATCAAATTATTATCATTCTAATAGATGCAGATAAAATGTCTGATAAAGTTCAAGTGAAAGCTATTAGTAATAAGACAGAGATCCCAGAGTGGCAGAGTAAGGAGCTTGGCAGTCCCTTTCCCTAGCAAATAATTAATTAATTAATTAATAAAAATAACAAGGGGAACTACTAAACAAGCAAACAAAACAGTTTTTAAAGTCTCTGGAATTATCCTAACAGCAGCATGTGGCAAACAGAAAAATATTCATTCAAGAAAATCTACTCAATTTCAGTAAGAATGGTGCTAGTCATATGAGCCCCGACCCACTCTTTTACCCCCATCTCTTGTTCTGTAATATGGAAGGTCTATCCTGAATGCCCTGTTCCATGCAACCATGGCCAAAAGGATAGGGGCTCCCTCTATAACCAGCTTCCAGTCTTGGGCTATAGTTTCACATCAAGGGGGTAGTTTCCAATGTTTCCTATCTCCTAGTCTGCCAGCCTTATGTTGAGAAAGCTCAACTATGAATAGTCATGGCAAGAGAGGACTTCCCTCATCAACTCCCAACTCACGGAAAGGAAACTTTAAGGTAGGTGTTGCAGGCCAACAATATTGAAGTCTAAATCACTTCTACCCCAGCAAGGCCCTGGGTGGAAGTTCCAAGCCAGGAGGGGCAAGTTAAAAATACCAGGGTCAGCCACAACCCTCATTCAATGCCCACTCAGAGAAGAGGGGTGTCATTCTGGGGAAAGCAGGTCCATATTCCAGATGGAAATTATGGAGTTCAAAGGGCAAGGACCAAATGAAACAATCCACAAGAAAGATGCAGAGGTAGATTTGAGATGACAGAAAAAAGAATCAATAAACTTGAAGGGAGACCAATAGAGATTACAGAATATGTAAAACAGAGAGGAAAAGGAGTTCAAAAACTGGAAGAAATCTGATTACAGAAACCAAATAATTAAATAATTGGAGAAATATTACATGATCTTGGATAGTGATATTCAAGATTGTTAAGATGTCAGTTCTTCCCAACTTTACCTACAGATTTAATAGAATCCCAACATAAGTCCCAGAAAATTCTTTTGTGGATATTGACAAACTAATTCTAGAGTTTGTATGAAGATATCCAGAATAATCAGCACACTAGAGAAAAAAAAAGAACAAAACTGAAGAAAAATAACACATTTGGAAGATGGACTATATTTGACCTCAAAACCTGCTATAAAACTACTGGAATCAAGACAGTGTGATATTGGCAAAAGAAAAGAGAAGTAGATCAAGAAAATAGCAGAGATAACTCAAAAATAGACCCACACAAATGTAGTCAACTGATTTTGGACTGTGGAACAACAAATGATGATGAAACCACTGGATATCCACACACACAAAAATGAATCTAGACACAGACCTTACATCCTTTACAAAATTTAACTCACAGACCATAGACCTAAATGTCAAATTCAAAACTATAAAAATACTAAAAGATAGTAAGGTTAAAAATCTAGGTAGCCTTTTAGAAGCGGGATCAAAGGCAGGATCTATGAAAGAAATAATCGATAGGCTGAACTTCATTAAAATTAGAAACCTCTGCTTTGTGAAAGACACAGCAAGAGAATGAGAAGACAAGCTATAGACTGGGTGGAAATATTTGCAAAAGAAATATCTGATAAGGGCTGTTATCCCAAATATACAAAGAACTCTTAAACACAACAGTAAGAAAATGAACAAAACTAATTTTAAAAATGGGCAAAAATTCTGAAGAGATACCTCACTAAAGAAGATATACAGATGGCAAATAAGAACGTGAAAAGATGCTCAACGTCCTATCTCATAAGATAGTTGCAAATTAAAATAGCAAGATAGCACTACACACCCAGATTGACTAAAATCCCAAACACTGACAACACCAAATGTTGACAAAGATGGGATGAAACAGGAACTTTCATTCATTACTGGTGGGATCGCAAAATGGTACGAACACCTTAGAAGACAGTTTTGGAATTCTTACAAAACTAGATTTAATCTTACTATAAAATCCCGCAATCACACACTTTATTACTCAGTCAAATGATTTGAAAACTTACGTTCACACAGAAATTTGTGTTATAATAGCTTCATTCATAATTGTCAAAACTTGGAAGGAACAAACATGTCCTGCCAAATCGATAAATCATGACACATTCATACAATGGGATATTATTCAGTTCTAAGAAGACATGAACTGTGAAGACAACGAGAAGACACAGAGGAACCTCAAACAGATATTACTAGGTTAGAAAAAGAGAAAAATCTGATAAGCTCCATACTGTGGAACTCTTTAAAATTACATTCTGAAGATAACAAGACTATAGAGAAAAGAAAAAGCTTAGTGGCTGCCTCTGTTTGGAGGAAAAAAAGGGTGAATAAGTAGAGCACAGGGGGCTTTTAGAACAGTGAAACTGTGATATACATATGATACCATAACAGTGGATACATGTCATTACATATTTGTCAAAACCCATAGAACACACAAAACTAATAGTAACCTTAATATGAGCCTTTGAAATTTGGAGTGGTAAGGATGTGTCAATGTTAGTTTATCAACTGTAACAAATGTTCTACTCTGTGTAGGATACCAATAGTAGAGATAGTGTATGGGCTGTTGGGGGCATATGGAGCCCTCTGCAATATTTGTTCAATTTTACTGTGAATTTAAAACTGCTTTAAAATAATTAAAGCCTATATTTTAAAAAATGAAAGAGACTTCTTAAATTCAGGGCATTAGCTTACACATAGTGGGAATGCCACTAGTAAAGGAGAGACAGAAAAAAAGTTCAAGAAAAAGTGGTTCAAAACTTTCCATATTTGATGAAAAACATTAACCTACCCATCCATGAAGCTCAATGAACTCCAAGCAGGGTAAATGCAAAGAAACTCACACTGTACATGCACATTACAGTCAAGTGTTAAAAACTGAAGATAAAGAGAACACAGCGAAAGCCATAAAAGAAAATTGACTCGTTATGTACAAGAGAAGTCAAACGAGATTAACAGCTAACTTCTCATTGGAAACAAGTAAGTGTAGAATATAAAAACCTACAGATTAAGAATCTTATATCCAGCAAAACTATCTTTTAAAAATGAATGCAAAATATATTCCCAGATACACTGAAACTAAAAGAACTCATTGGTAGCAGATATTTCTTTCAAAAAATATGAAGGAAGTTCTTCAGACTGAAAGGAAGTGATATATGACAGTAATTAAAATCTAACTGATAAATCAAAAAGTGCCAGTAAAGGCAACTGCATAATAATTACAAAATACAATATGATTCCTTATTTCTTCTCCTTTATACCTTTGGCTGATTTTATTTATTTATTTGACAGAGAGAGACACAGCAAGAGAGGGAACACAAGCAGAGGGAGTGGGAGAGGCAGAAGCAGGCTCCCGCCGAGCAGGCTCCATGACATGGGGCTGGATCCCAGGACTCTGGGATCATGACCTGAGCCAAAGACAGACACTAAACTAACTGAGCCACCCAAGCACCATCCCTTCCAGCTGATTTTAAAAAACAGTATATTGTTTTGTTCTGTTGGGTCTACAATATATTAAAACATAACAATTTTGACAATAACAGCACGAAAGAGGCAATGGGAACAAGGTTGTATTGGAGTAAGGATATCTGCTGGAAGAAATGAAGAGAATCACAAGGGAAAACAGTTAATGTAACAAATTATATGAATTTATACTTGATCTCTTTTCTTTGCTCAGCCTTTTAAAAAGACATTAGATTACATTAAGCAGTAATTATAAAAAATGTTATTGTGCTTGCAACCTACATAGACTTGATATGTGTAACAGAAATAGCGTAAAAAATTTGAGGAAAAAATGGCATCACACAGAAGTAGAGTTTCAGCATGTTACCTGAATTAAGTTTGAATCTGAAATATAATGTGATCAATTAAAATGTATTTTGTAAACCTCAGAGAAATTGCTAAGAAAATAACTCTGAAATAATTTTAAGATCATTTAAAGAATTAAATTGTCACACCCAATTAATACAAAATAAGGCAATACAAGAACAATTAAACAACAACAAAAAAGAAATAAACCATAGAAAACAAAAAAATAAAATGGTTGACATGAATCCAATAATAAGTGTGAATAAATTTTGAAGGATTCCAATTAAAATTTTTAGATTGTCATGTCAGATTTAAGAAAAAAGCCAACTATATTCATGAGGCACACCTTAGACTCAAAGATGCAAACAGATTGAAAATGAAAAGATGGGGAAAGATATATCATGCAACAACCTGCTTGCATGATAAAGAGTAGGCAGAGTTACTATACTAACATCATACAAAATAAACTATAAAACAAAACAACTTAGGGGCACCTGGTTGGCTCAGTCCCAAGAGCAGGAGATTTTTTATCTTGCTGTGAGTTCACCCCACGATGGGTGTAAAGATAACTGAAAGAAAAAATAAGGAAACTTTAGATATATAATGGAAATCCCATGATTTAATAATATTAATAGTTAATAATTAATATTAATAATTAAAAATATATGCACTTAAAGCCTGAAAATAAATGAGCAAACACTGACAGAATTGAAGAGTAAAGTAGACAATACAGGGGGCCCCTGGGTGGCTCAGTGGGCTAAAGCCTCTGCCTTCGGCTCAGGTCATGATCCCAGGGTCCTGGGATTGAGTCCTGTATCAGGCTCTCTGCTCAGCAGGGAACCTGCTTCCCCCTCTCTCTCTCTGCCTGCCTCTCTGCCTACGTGCGATCTGTCTCTCTGTCAAATAAATAAATAAAATCTTAAAAAAAAAAAAACAAAGTAGACAATACAGCAATAATATTAAGAGACTTCATGACCCCAGTTTTGATATCAGAGCAAGTGGGCAGAAGACAAAGAAGGAAATGCAAACACCACTATAAAGGAAAGAGGCTGAACAGACATCTAAAGGACACCTCACTGGGGGGCATCTGGGGGGCTCAGTGGGTTAAGTGGCTGACTTCAGCTCAGGTCATGACCTCAGGGTGCTAGGATGCAGCCCCAGCATTAGGATCCCCATTCAGTGGGGAGTTTGCTGTCAGTCTGCCCCTTCCCCTACTGCTTGTGTTCAATCTCTCTCTCGAACAAATAAATAAAAATCTTAGCTAAAAAAATAAAAAATAAAAAAAAAAAAGAAAGAAAAGAACTCTCCACCTAACAGCGATGGAACACACACCCTTCTCAAGCTCACACAGTACATTCATCCTCCAGGATACACTATGTGTTAGACCCAAAGGAAAAGTGTGGATAAATTTTTAAAAGGATTAAAATAATCGAATTGTGTTCTCTAATCATTATGAAGTTAAATGGATTACATTAGAAATCAATAGTTAAAGGGTATTTGGGAAAAAATATACAGAGAGAAGTTAAATAGTGTACTTGTAGACTTCACAAATAAAATTTAAAAATATTCTGAGATGATAGGGAAAAAATCACATCATACAAAAATGTAAGGAATGCTGCCAAAGCGGTGATCCTAGGGAAATATATGGCTGTCAGTACTTGTATGAAATAGAATAGAAAAGCCAGAAATAGACCCACATAAATAGAGTCAACTGATCTTTGATAAAGGAGCTAAGGAAACAAAATGAAGCAAAGATAGTCTCTTCAAAAAGTAATGTGAACAGCTGGTTATCCCCTTGCCAACAAACAAGAAAATGACTCTAGACTCAGATCTGATCCTCTTCACAAAAATTACATCAAAATGGATCAGACATTTATACGTGAAAAACAGAACTATGAACTCCTTTAGAAGACAACAAAGATTAAAAACCTAGACGATGTCAGTATGTCAATGACTTTTTAAACATTAACACCAAAGACCTGATCGAAGAAAGAAGCAATTCGTAAGATGGACTTCACTAAAATTAAAGAAAAAAAAAAAAAGAAAGAAAGAAAGAAAGAGAGAGAGAGAAAGAAAGAAAGAGAAAGAAAGAAAAAGAAACCTCAGTAAAAGATAAGATCAAGAAAGTGAGAAAACAAGCCACAGATGAAAGAAAATATTTGCAAAAGACACATCTGATAAAGGACTGCTATCAGTCCACATATCTACATGTCTATCTCTCTATACTCTCAAAATTCAACAGTAAGAAAACAAAACACCAACTAAGAAGTGGACAAAGAACCTTAACAAATACCACACCAAAGAAGAAATCTAGATAGAAAATAAGCATATGAAAAGATGTAATCCAAAAACGTAATATAAGATGCCTCTTAGTAAGACTTTATTATGGGCGTGCCATTCTATCTAATTTGGCATATTCTATTGGTTAGAAGCAAGTCACTTGTCCAGCACGCACTTGGGGACGATGGATCACACAAAGCTGTGAATTCAAGGAGATGAGAATCATTCTGGCTGTGTTAGAAGTCTGCCTACTACAAAAAGCTTTACCTGTAATAGCAGAAAAAGTTAATGATCACAAATATTAGTTATAGTTAACATTTTACTGGACATGTTACCAATGACAATGTTTCACCAAAAAAATTGATCTAGGGATGGATCAGGAAGAACAGATTTCTCATTATTTGCAAATAAAATAAATATGCACCTACAAAATGCCTACGTATCTACAGAAAATTATTATAATTAGAAAGCAATAAAACTGCTAAATTCAAAATTAGTATGAAGACTAGATAAGAGGAGTTTGAAGATGAGCTGAAAAGTATCTTAAAAGAATAGCAAAAAAATAAATAAATAAAAGTGAATGAAGTATGTAGGCATAAATCCATGTGGAAAAAATTCCAGGGACACAATTAAAGAACTTTCTAAGAAATGAGAAAGTAAACCTAAATGAATGAAGAAATATGCCTTGCTTATAGATCAATATTTGAAAGGGACTAGGTTTTTCAGCCTTCTGTCATCAAATCCCTTTCCTCCCCTTTCCCCAATATAGAACACATAACCCTACTGAATATCCAGGTTTATTATAAAGCTGTATAATTGAGATAGCACAGTATTGGAGGAAAAGTGGACAAATGGAAGGAGCAGAACAGAAAGACCAGAAAAGGATCCAGGTATAGAAAAAGAGCTGCTTTCTGACAGAGTTGTCATTTCAGACCATTAGAAATGATACACTTGTAATCCATATTTCTGAAACAACTGGGCATCCCTACTAAAAACAGAAAGGAGAAGGAGGGAGAAAGAAACTGAAGCCCTGACTCATATGTAACAACCATATAAAAAAAAGATCAGTTCCTGGTGGATTTAAAAATTCAAAAATAAGAAAACATAATTATCTTAAATAGTGATATTACATACCTTCATTATTTCAAGACGGAAAGAAATTTATTTATTAAAAAAGAAATAGCAGGGGTGCCTGGGTGGTTCAGTGGGTTAAAGCCTCTGCCTTTGGCTCAGGTCATGATTCCAGGGTCTGGGTCCACATCTGCCCCACGTGCGGCTCTCTGCTTGGTAAGGAGCCTGCTTCCCCATCTCTCTCTCTGCTTGCCTTTCTGCCTACTTATGATCTCTCTCTGTGTCAAATTAATTAAAAAAATAGCACCGAAGACAAATCACATTATGTCAAAGATTTCTGTTCATCCAAGGACAGCATAAAGTACAAAACACAAAAAAACATAAAGTACATAAAGCACAAAACAGCAGAATACCTTTGTCACTTATGCAACTGACGAATGTCGTATATACAGAATAAAGAAAAAAATACAAAGTTTCACCAAGTGAAATAAACAAAAGATGTGGATAGGTGCTTCACAAATGTGAATATCCAGGTGACTAATACATGTATGAGAAAGTGCTTATTCTCATTAGTAATGGAAAAATGCACATTAAAACCACAATGAGATACCACCAGACTGTCGAAAATGGAAACATGTTCTGATACCATGGACTTTACGAAAGAAGCCAGATTCAAATAATACATCTAATATGATTCCAATTATATGGTGTGTAAAGCAAGTCCTCGATAGCTAGCTAGAGAGAGATAAGTATATTTTTTAAGTGATGCCTGCCCTGGTGTGTTGGTTTGCAAACGCACGAGCTTCTGGGTGGAATCTGAAACCCGCCCCCTTATACAGAGGGCAAGGAAAAGCCAAAGAGAGAAGCAGGTCACACCAGCTTGGCAGGTGGCAGGTTTAATAAGCAAGGGGACTTACTTAGGAGGCTTGTCTTGGGTCGTGCCAATTCCAGAAGATTTCTGCACCACCTGCCAAATCTTGCAAGTCTACAAGGAAGCTGTCACTGGGTTCATTAATGTCTTTAGTCTGCATGATCTCAACAACACTTTTGAACTTGGCTTTAACTATGGGAACAGTGGACAGAGTGCTTATTTGAAGGGTAAGGGAGAGGGTGAGGAGACTCTGGTTGCATAAGTCCAGCTCATAGATAACAGGCAGTTACGTCTTCTCAATGACCCTCCATTCCTCGTGAATGATTTTTACAAGTGTACACACCCTCCTCTTCCACAGTATGCTCCGAGTGGACATGACACTTAGTCGAAGTGATTTTGAGCCATGGCAGAGGCTGGTTGCTGCCCATATTCTCAGCTGGTCCCTGGATAGGGAGGGAGGTTCTTGGCATGAAATGCTGTTCCTTTATGAAAGGTGCTGCCTTGATGAGCACAGGGTACGCTCGTCCCTCTGTGGGGGCAGATTGGTTTTCACTGGTCAACCCAGGATTTCCCCTGTGGATGCCTCTTTCCCAACACTCATTTCTTTGAGCTTTTGGTGGACTCATCCATTGTAGGTTCACAGACGAGGGAGCTTCCCAGGGGAAATCTGAAACTGGATCCCATACACACAGGGCAAGGAAAGACGCAAGAATGAGGCATATCACTCCAGATTGGTAGGTGAAAGGTGTTCTAAGCAAGGGAACTGACATTTCAGGTTTGACTTGGGCTACAACATGAGAGGCTGATATCTGCATGCACCTGACGAATCTCTGACACTTATATAGAGGCTTTCACCCCATTCAGTCATGTATTTGGTCAAGGTTCTCAACACCTTGCTGTTTCAAGGCTGCACCCTTGAAAGTTAGCTCTGGCTGGGCCAACAGTGGTCAGAGCATACATTCTGAGGTGTTGGGCAGTGAGGAACCTCCAATCATCCAGCCCCAGCATATGGGTCAACTAATGGCAACATCCTTCTGATGACCTCCTCCAACAAGGTGAAATGATATTTTTTTAAAAAGATGCAAAAATAGGGGCACCTGGGTGGCTCAGTGGGTTAAAACCTCTGCCTTCAGCTCAGGTCATGATCCCAGGGTCCTGGGATCAAGCCCCACATTGGGCTCTCTGCTCAGCTGGGAGCCTGCTTCCCCCTCTCTCTCTCTGCCTGCTGCTTGCTGCTTTGCCTACTTGTGACCTCTGCCAAATAAATAAATAAAGCCTTTTCAAAAAGATGCAAAAAATGAATTACCAGTAAATCCAAGAAAACAGAGAAATTGGATTGTGTTCATAGAAAAGTATAATAGAAAATTTTTATTTACTTCTTTGCTCAAGAAATAAAGATAGGAATTACTTCAATATGTTAAAATGTACAGATGCTTTATTTTTCTGTACTTGGGTTATATTATACCACAAAAGGGAAAACATACTCAGTGACACAAAATTTACTTCTTGTTAGGATAAAGAGGATATAGTATGGGGAGAAGACCAGTGGCTTCAAAGGTATCAGCAATTGACAATTTTTAAGGGAATGTTGGGTATACATTTGTTCCTTTTTATATTATTAATATTATATTAATGTACATATATATATATCACACACTGTTATATGTAAGAATTACTTTATAATTGAAAAAGCATTAAAGAGTCTAACTTAGAAAAATAAAGTTCACAGCACAGTCTCTGGTATATAATATCTACTCAAAAATATTAGCTGTTATTATAAATTGTAAGTTAAAAATGCCGTGAATCTGTAAATCAGGGTCAGCGAAAATAGCTTGCAGGCCATATCCGCCCCCTCACCTGCTATGGCCATAAACTAGGAATCCTTGTGCAATTTAAAATGGTTGGGGGCAGGGGGACCACAAGAATAATAAGCTGTGACACATGAAAATCATTTGAAATTCAGAGCTTAAACACTAAAGATAAAGTTTTATTGTAACACAGGCACACACAGTTCATTACACATAGTCCACGTCTGCTTTCTCTAAGATGGCAGACTTGTACGTTGTGACAAGAGACCATATGGCCCACGAAGCTTTGAATATTTACTACCTAACCTTTTACAGGAAGTTCGCAGACTGTGCTCTAAAATTCTTTCACCTTTCTTTTCTCAAGGCCAAGATGCCCTCTGCATTTGGAAACCTGCGGTGGTGAGGGGCCCCCTCTTGGCTTAGCTACCTGAGGAAGATCCCAGCTGAGTTCTGGCAGTTTGCACAGAGATGGGCCACCTTCTTCTGGAACAGGAGCTTTTTCTGAAATTCTCTGAGCCTCCATCTCTCTGTTCCACACTCCACTGCAGCTGTCTCAAGAGCAAACGGGAAACCAGAGGGTCCTTTCCAAGAGCTCATGAAACTCGGCTTTCTCCTGGGGATGCAGCTTTGTGGAGATTTGGGCCGGACTGAGAAGGAAGGGTAAGGCTGGGTTTCTAGACTTGAATTCCAACTCTGTGGCTTATTAGATACAAAGCCATGGGAAATGCATATTCATTTTTACGGCTTTGGGTTTCTCCTTCTACAGATGGGACTAATAAGGCCCACTTTCAAGAATTTCGATGAGAATTGGGGAGAAGGTATGCAGATTTTCTGCAAATAGTAGACATTCAATTAATAGAAGCTATTAGTATTCATGATTGTCAATTCAGAAAGTATCAGGGCAGAGGAAAGAAAAGAATCCTCTGTGGTATTAGTAGATTTTAACTCCAAGTCCTTAAAGACCTCAGGTACCAGGAAATGGCACAAGAGTGTAATTAATTAATTCAAGAAGACAGGGCCGGGACGTCTCCCCTCAGATCTATGTCGTCTAAGTGATTTACCAGCCCCTTATACACTCTGCTCTGAATTCAGTTTTATAGGGACCTTCCCAAGGCACTTAGGCACCCCTTAATCGCATATCTCAATTCACTTTACAGTTACAGGTGATCCTCATTGTACCTAGGGCACGAAGGTTAAGAGCCAAGGTTTCAGCAAGCTACCACGAAAATAAAAAGGTCTTAGAAATGATGTCTTTGCTGAGAGTGAATTCCTCAGATAGGAAGTTCACCTTTTGGGGCCATTCAAGAAGAAAGGCATTTAATCTGAGGCATGAAAGAACAGGAACGCCCATGGAATTACGTGTTTATTCACATTAGAATAATTGATAATTAGGATAAAACATGGACATCTGAGAGTGAGAATGACTGTAATTAAGAGACTGAATTCAGTTTGCTTTCAATTTAAGATGGTATAAAATTATATTATTAATGTATCAAAACATGACATAATAAATTATCCCTTGTTGCTAATTCTTTGAATCCTACATTAGAAGCTTGTTCAAAAGGATTAGAAGTAAGGAGGAAAATTACGTCAAAATTATTTCAAAGAAAGCAAGATATTGTGTAGAGGAAAATTGAAGGTCCTCATATCTGGGGGCATGATGCTGGGCCAGGAGGTTAATTTGCATATGTGGAAGAGCTGGACCGGCCCATCCCACCCATTTCCGGTGGAGCCACGATTGGTCTGTCCTCTGGGAATCCCTGGACCTGCCCACTGGCGGACATGGGCAATGGAAAGCAAGTTCTCCTTACTGAATGCCTAAGAACCGAGTCAGGCATAAAGTCTGTGGGATGCTTCTTTCTTGAAGAAGCCTCGAGGAAAACTTCAACTCCCTTTGAGCCTCTACTCCTCATGGATCAAGGAAAGGCTGATGGCCCCTCCAGGGACCTTCCAAGTCTGCGCTGAAAAACGATGGTCAGGACAGTAACAGAATGCTCACAGCTGATCACGCTGTGTGAGGACTCATGCTGATTTAAGTTCATATGTGATCTTCAATGCTCATTTATTTCATTGAATCTTCAAAGCAGCCTTAGGGGTGCCTGGGTGACTCAACCGGTTAAGCATCTGCCTTTGGCTCAAGGGTCCTGGGATAGAGCCTGAGTTAGGCTCCTGTGGTGCTGGAGTCTGCCTCTCCCTTTCACCCAATTAAATAAATTAAAAATATATACATATTTTTTAAAGCAGCCTTATGAGCTCCTACAAGTGTACCTATTTATATATAAGGAAACTGAGGCTTAGTGACCCACAGGTCACACAACCAGTAAGCGACCTTCATTTTCAAAGTTTGTCTCCAAAGTCAAGGCTATTTGCTTCCACACTGTCCCCGCTCCTGCTCCCACCCCCACTTCACTTCAAATTCTCCTCATCTGCCTCCTTCATAGTCACTCCCCCTCTCACTTACCACACATGGTAGTCTTATTTGATAAATGCGTCTTGCTGAAACACATGGATTTCTTCTGTGCATGGTGTGTTCTAGCTCTCTGCCTCGGACCTGTAGGGATCTGTAGCCCTCGCCATTTCTCAGCTTTCAGAAAGCACGGACTGACCATAGCTCTCCCGGAAGATCTCACCAAGTTTCCATAGCTGTCTACACAGAGGACTGAGTTCTGGCTTCACCGTGAAGCATGTGTGTGTGCATTACTTAACCCACCGAGATCTTGGCGATCTCATCTGCAAGCAGAGTCAGAGGGGTGAATTTATGGCTTGTCCTCCTGGCTCAGTCAGGACCTTCTAGACCACTTTTGCTGACCAGGCTCAAGTCGTCTCCTCCTGACACTAATGACGCCTTTGGTCCTTGGCCACACTCTTTGTTTTGCCTGGTGTGAAGAGGTGAAGGGAACATTGCTCTGCTAGACTTGACATCTCCACAGGCCCCAAGGCTCTGAAATCGGCCTCCTCACCTTACCATGAAGACCATTCAGAGACCGCGGGATCCCTTCCACAGTGGTGACAGAGGCCCCGAAAGTCTAACACAAGTCTTCTTTCTGCCTGAAAGTGCTGCATCCCCATTTTTATTCTGATGCCTGCTGCTGGCAGGAGATGCTCTGAGCAATGGTCCCCTCCATAGACTCCCCATAAGGAAAGGACACTTCCTCCCTCATCTTCAGCTCTCTGCTCACCCCTCCAGGATTCTCCCTATGGTAGGCATACAAATACTGGAACCCATGTTCCTGCACACATGTCTCTCCTGCCTCTCACATTCCCCCTGGAAAGGCTTTCTTTTCTCCCCTTTCTGATGGAGCTGACTTCCCCTATATCCTCTCTTCCTTCTCAAAGGGAATAATAAATTATTAATTATTTAAAATTTAATATCTTTAAAATTATTGTCATTGTATACTTTTTAATTTAACAGCCATGATTGGGGCACCTGGGTAGCTCAGTCTGTTAGGGTCTGACTTTGGCTCGGGTCATGATCTCAGGGTCCAGGGATTAAGCCTCATGTCCTGCGCCCTGCACAGCAGGGAGTCTGCTTATCTCTCCCCCTCTCTGCCCAATCCCTTCTGTGTGCCCCCCCCCAAATAAATAAATAAAAATTTCAAAAAAGGATGGGCATGGTAAGCCAGCAAGATAAGCATTATCATTCCATTTAGCAAAGACAATGGCGCCAGGAAGACTTAATCTTCTTGACCAAGTCACCCCATAGTGCCCTCTGCTTTATCTAGACTACAAAGACTTTGCTTTTCCAGTGTGCAACCCACCTCCTGCCACTGAAGATGTTCAAACAGATGCCAAACACCCCTTTAACATGTCATTTACTATGGGAAGGAAACTTATGGATTCGGACTCTATGAATTCTGAGGTCTTTCCAGGGATGAAATTTCAATAATCCTGTATTTCTGCTTCTCTGCTACATGAACTTACAGAGTCCAATGGTTTTTCCTTTCCCATCTTCTCCTCTCCAGAGAATGCTTGAAAACCCCAAATAAGTGAACTGGATCCCCTTTAGGACCCTCGAAAGGGCCCTGCAGTCACATCAGACCAGCAACAGTATAATCCTGAAAGGAGGTTTTCTCCATAATTCACTCCGTGCATGGAAGCCGGAGCTGCACAAGAGATACATAATTTATACAGGCAATTACACATCAATTGGTTATTAAAAGTGCCCTCATTGAGACGTACTGTATTGAGGACATGGAGATAAATCTGGTTCCCCAGGTAACCAGCTGTAGCTCACAGACAGAAGGCAAATTTTCTGATTTGGGATTGGCGTAACTTCTCTTGACCCCGCTATTCTTCTCTTCCTACAGTGTGGTGTTCTGCACGTGTGGGTGGAAAATGCAGGAGCCGCAGAGAGAAAGCCTGGGTATGAAAAATAGCCCAGTGCTTTTCTTGGAGCCCTTTCCTCCCAGGGAAAAATAATTATTTTCCTAATTAATTAAACATTCACCCAAGAATTCATTCACTCATCAATCCATCCATTTAAATAATAAGTATTCGTGCTAACGACCGTGCCAGACGCTGGAGGAGGCATCAGAATGAACATGGTGCTGTCCCTCCCTTTGAAGAGCTGCTTGTTCAGTGAGGAAAAACACGGGCAAACAAATAATTTCAAATATTGTGATAAGTGCAGACATGGAGAGAAATGCAAATGCAAAATGTGACTCAGGGAGTCAGTCATTTGGTCTCTTCAGGGGAGCTGGGAAAGCTTCACACAGGAGATCAGTAATGAGCAGAGCCCTGAGGATAACAAATGAGGGTTTGGTGGATAGACAGTGGAAAGACTGTCTAGAAGGGAGAAGACGATGTGCAGAGGCACACGGGGTTCCATCTAGATCAGGGTATAAACTATCCCTGGAGAAAACAACTGCATAGAACACTCCAGTGCGTTTGATCCTTGGCCCACCATAAGTGGCGAATGGTTCAGGACTCCATTGTTCGTAGATGGATGGAATTGACTCCACCCAAAGCTCTGGGGAGTGTTGTTGCTGGTGCCCATGTGGTGGTGGTTTTGAAATTCTGACCTAGCAGATCTCGGTCTGAACCTGCAAATCTGTATTTTGAAAGCTTTCTGGGTGATTCTTTTGAAAAACTGGGAAAATCTGGGCTAGTGGCTAGGGTGTTGGCTTTCCGAATTCTTTTTTATTCCTGGGCTAGAACCTTGAGGTATCGTGTAGTCATCGGCTCTCAAGCAGTTTGCTTAATGTCATCTAGTCAATTGTATCCCCTGAGGAGCCTAATGTTTTTCCAGTTGTGTTTAAGATTTGGGACGATGCCCAGATACACTGACAGTCCTTTGGCATCAGCTCCCAACGAGCCTCTTCAGAAACACGGCAGCAGTGAATTTGGAGACCCGGACATTCCAGATGCACAGAAGAGCAAAGCACCTCTGTCTTGACTGTGTAAACTACACTGGGAGTTCCCATGAGGCAGGCAATGTCTAAGACCAGCGGGTTGAATGGGCAGGAACTAAGGGGAACTTTTCTTTTTAGAGCGCAACATGGAAAGTTTAACAAAACGGTGGAGAGTCCTCATTTAAGCAACCTACCAACAAAATCTGCTGCAAATTCTACAAAAGTCTTCTAAAGCCATGGGGGGACACAGGTCATTTTTGTAATCTAGTTGAAGGAGAAGGTACTTATACACATATGAAAAATTGCCATTGTAATTTAATAATCAAATAATGATTATTTTTTAGTTGCCCCAATAAGGTAGGTTAATGGCCTGAAAAACAATTTTTAGTGATGATGTATTTTCTTTAAGTACTCTGAAGTAAGAAGCTGTCAAGAATTCATAAAAGAAATAATGCTCACCCCCTAGGAGCTGTTGCTGTGAAAATGCATAGCATTTATAGCTTGTTCTCTCTTTGGTTTTATTGCCTATCAAAATAAGAAGAGAGGAATTAACATTTGTTGAATGCTTACTATATGACAAGCATTAAGGTAGGTGCTTATGGCATGTAGTATCTCATTTTAGTCTTTCACAGACCCGGTGAACCTTGGATTATTATCATTCATTAGAGAGACAGAGAAACTACATGACGTACATGCCCTTTACCTTGGATCACTACCCAAGTAGTCAGTGAGAGACCTGGACTCACCCAACTCATATTCCTTCCCAAACATTCTTCTGCCTTCATCAATATTATCCTTGGACAGTCACCCAGTATAGTTAATCTGTAGGTGGTGGTGGTAGGTAGGTGAATTTGAAGAAACCAGGATATTCTGTGATTAGAACAGAATGTAGAACAGAGTAGGAACTCTCTATTTTTTTTTAAGTTTTTATTTATTTATGTATTTGACACAGAGAGAGAGAGAGATCACAAGTAGGCAGAGAGGCAGGCAGAGGGAGAGGGGGAAGCACACTCCCTGCTGAGCAGAAAGCCCAATTCGGGGCTTGATCCCAGGACCCTGAGATAATGACCTGAGCTGAAGGCAGAGGCTCATCCCACTGAGCCACCCAGGCGCCACCCCCCACTCCTTTTCTAAGATTTTTGTTTTTTGTTTTTCTTGTTGTTGTTGTTGTTGTTTCTACAGAGAAGAGTAGGAACTCTTTAACAAATCATTGACTCCAATTTAAACTTTCAGTCACTATTCACTCTTTATATACCATAAATAATACACTTCCCACACTGTCCTACATGCTGAGGTTCTAACAATGAACAAAACATTAAAATTCTGCTCCCATGGAGCTCATATTCTAGTGGGAGGAGACTAACAAAACAAAATAAACACCATAAACAAGCAAATAATATAGAAATATAAAAGACTATGTAAATAATATAGAGGAGACACTATAGAAAAAGAAACAAACATTGGTATCTGACCCAATCACAGCTTCCTGGTCGACTTTCCTTAACCAGAACTGTTACCTTGGGCTGGTTGAATTCCAAGAGAAAGGAAAGATTCATGACATTTTGGTTAACCTATTATACCTTTCCCAAATAAATAGTTGTTCCTCATATTTGAAAAAGTGAAAATAATTCATGGACCTTCTAATTACCTCCCAGAACCTCTAGATTGAGAATCTTTTACCTGTTGTATGTTGGTTTTTTTCTTAGTATCTTAATTAGTCCTGAAACTTCCATTGTGAGAGATCAGATATGGAAACATGGAGGATGAACAAACCAAAGAGTGAAAATTCGAGAGTGGGTGGGGTGTAAATGCTTGTGTGAGGCAAGCCCGGTTCGTCACTCATAGTGTTCTCTCTTCCTTGATTATGGGTGAAAGTTGAGTAAGATCTTATCCATGTGCAGTGCAGCAAGACTGCGGTATCAAGACACAGAGCCAATAGAACAGACTCTTCCAAGAACTCCAGGACATTGATTCACTGTCAAGGATGTTTATTTCCTGGAAGCACCTAACTCGGTAACCTCTGGAATGAACAAAACCGCAACGATGAAAATACAGTGAGTTCTGATCATGGAGTTACCACCCAAATGTAAGGCCAAGCCTGTTGAAATTCCAAACAGCCACTGCAGGTAGGTTCTGTCTAGAGAGTCTGTGCGAAGGGCCTCACCAGCCTCAATGCCATTAGTACAGATAGACTTGGAAAGATCTGGATCAAGAGAAGGGAAGCTGATGGGTTTTCTGGACGTGAGTCCTTTTCATAAGAGCAGGAAAAGAAGTGGGGAGGCATTTTGTGTCTCAGGCCAGGGAAGAATGTCTTCTTCTAACCCAGGGCTCAGAGGGCTCTGAGTCCCACCCTTTCCAGATATTGGTCTTATCTCAAGAGTATTTCTTTAAGGATACATAAGGAATATAGAATGAGAGCTCAAAAAACTACACTCCATATGAAAGAAGAGAAATAAGCCAACCTTTCCCCCCCTTTAAGTCTCCTGTGGAGCAAAGGGACCTGATTAGCCGGAGAAGGTAAATCAGAATAATTCAGTCTCTTCTACCATTTCCCTGTGGCCATCCTCCTAGGACTGTTTGTCGCTAGGTGTTTTTGAAGAGCAGGCTCCCCTCGGACTCAGATTCCTTTCATCCCTCCCTGTGCGAGGCTAGGTATGCTAAACGTGCTGGGGAAATGACAGACACATGTCGCTGGTCCTCCTCCTGTGAGGATGCAAGGCAAATGTGAGTCTAGGTGATGTGTTTTTTTCCTCTCTCATTATGCCTTTCCACTTGGGCAATGTTAATGGGGCTGAATATAACTGTATTTAGAAAAACAAACCAACAAACCAACAAATCAATCCAAGAGTCTCTCCTCGTTTGGAATTACTAACCACATCCTTCCCTGTACTTCACAGCCATCAGTGTTTTTCTCGAACATCCCCTTCTCAATAGACCTATGTGCCCACTTTACCCTGATCCTCCTTACTCTGTTCTTTGTTTCTTTTTCCATGACACCTTTGATTTGCTAACATACTCACTGTTGCCCTCAGCATATGCTTCCTCTGTTTTCCTGGGTCTTAGTGAGTCCTACACAGATGACTTCACTGAACTAATAAAATTAGAAATGCACTAATCACAGTCAGATAAAATCCAAATACAGATGGAAATTTGTATGTGATGAGGGCATGCATCATAGTTACTGTGTGTGGGGGGGTAACTAATCATAAAGAGTTTGAAAGATCTCAAAACGACTTCAGTGGCCCACATTTTTTTTTTTTCAGACAAATCTTGTAACATTTCTCTATGTCTTGTTACAGGTCAAGGACTATAGCCAGCATGGAACCCAACAGACTTCCCTGATACCGTGTCCACTGAATATATAAACAGGTAGAAACCCTGCCCTATTTTTCTAAAACTTCCCTCTATCATTCATGCCCCTTCTCTACCCATATCCCCATAGCACACCCCCCTACCAGCCAGACCGCACACCATGCCTCCTTATGAGAATCCCAGGAATCCCACCAAGAGTCTGACCTCTAGTTTTGACTATAATTACCTGCTTGCTGAGGTTGCCCACCTGGAGCACCTCTATTTGCTCTCTCCTGCCTCTGAGCAATGGGACCCCCCTGAGGTGGGAAAAGGGAAGAGAATAAAAGAGAGCAGAGGTATTCAAGACAAGCCTATTGACCTACATCCCATTTTATCAAAGACTACCCTCTAACTGTCCAAATATGCATGGATAAATAAAAGCTAGAGCCAGAAGTTTTGCCTTTTTGACCTTCATGCCTGAGTACCTAGCAGGAAACTGCTATTAACCACCACCCTTAAATCATCCTCAATGTGGCCTTCTGCTGAAGTCCTCACCCCGAACTGTAATTATTTCTTGTATTATTAAAGGTTTCTCTGACTATCACTGTCTCTTCTTACTTCCCTCCCCCCTTAGAAGCTGTACTTTCTGGAAGAGAGAAAACCTCTCTGTTTGAGGGTGCAGAGGTTCTGTATGAGATAGTGGGAAGTTAAATCAGGTACGACAGCACCCTGAGCAAAAACAGAAAAACAGCTCATAAATTGCCATGAAAAACAAATGAAAAATATTGCTATCGAAAACCTGCTGCAGTGAGGGAAAGCTAATAATTTTGCCCTATATTTGCATAGCACTCTATCACTTACAAACTGTTTCCCCCCTAATTACCCCCACTTAATTATTTAATCCAGTGCAGGAATGATTATAATCCCTTTATAGATAAGAAAACTGAGACTTGGAAAGGTCTTAAGATGTGTTCAGATGTGCTGCTGGGCCTATACTGCTAGATGGGACTGGCTGCATCATTTGCAGGACCCCAAGCAAAATGAAAATGCAAGGTCTTTTGTTAAAAAAATAAAAACCTAAGAATTTCAAGATGGTGAGAGCAGAGCATCAAATCAAATGTGGATCCTTTCTCAGTGTGGGGCTTGTGTGATGGCGCAGGTCACAGACTGCTGGAGCCAAGTCTGCTGGAAGATGGAGGTGGGGCGACAATTTGACTTAGATCTTTGAAGCCCATGTCCATCTGTCCATCTTGCCATTAACCTCTGGTGCATCAGGATTCTGCTCAGTGGTTGGCCTCTAGCCATCTCAGTGATGCTGTCCGTCTGCTGCCTCCTACTTTCTCTCCTACTATATAAACCCACAGCTTAGAGTTAACCACCATGCCAGTCACTTGTCTTTCCAAAGGTCTATGATTTTTTTCCCTCCAGATCCTGGAGCTCTTGTGGACAATGATCTCTACGACAATCCTGAGAATGAAGAAAAATGTGGATGCATTTCTTTCTGTATTAAAATTTTAGTTGTTATCTTCCATTCTTTAAAAGAAATCCTACATCTCATATCCGCCTCCCCCTGCTACCTTGATTTAATCTGTTATTTAAGTCTTATCTATTTGGCAAGGGGGAAAAAAAAAGAAAGAAAGAAAGAAAGAAAGAAAGAAAGAAAGAAAGGAAAAAGAAGGAGAGAGGGAGGGCTAGACGGAAGAAGAGAGATCAAGAAGGAAAAAAGAAAAAAGAAAAGGAAGAAGGAAAGAAAGAGAAAGAAAGAAAAGAAGGCCAAGGAGGCTAACGTCTCCCAGACAGCACCGATCGCCCCTTCTACTCTATTATCAGCGACTTCACTCCAAGGATAATCCACTCTGCAATTTGTATGGCAAAGACACGTTTTTGAAACCAAACTGGTTATTATTGTGGAGCCTCCTGCCTCAAGCAATGGTCTGAGTATTTCTCTCCCTGAAATCTGAACATATTCATCAAACTGCGTTGTGCTCCTGGATTTGCAATTAATCACGGCTCGTTTCAAGCTTTGTTAATTAATACCAAGGGCAGGGACCCAGTGGTGGGCCCAAATTTCATCTGCAGTGTGTTAAAATTATTATAATCTGCTAGAAGAAGAGCCGTTGGACTTCAAAAGCCCCCCCCCCCCCGTTAAAAAAAAAAAAATCCAATACTGCTTTGCCAAGAAATTAAAAGAAATACTGTGATAGTCTCGGTGAAGGCGCTACCCGGAACTAACCTAATACTGCGGCTGTGAGCTGACGTCTGGCCAGTAGAGGGAGCAGAACGGAGCTCTAAGTACCATGTTTTCAGAGCTCAACCCACTTCATGGTTTAAAGATGGAGAGAGAATACCAAAGGGGAGAACAACCAACGGGCAGCATTTGGCAAGGACCACATCAACCTGGGCGAGGAGCACCCAGTGAAATCTGGCTTGGTGAAAATGGAAAGAAGCAGCTCATCTCTCCTTCTCTCACCTTTGAACTAGGAAGCGGGGAGAATCCCCCGGTATATTTTTCCCCCAGTAAGAGAAAGGACACTATTAACACAGAGCCATCCCAAAGGAACAAGGAAAGGGTTTATCTGAAATTATGCTCAGTGGCTCACAAGGCTGAAATGACTGTCGCCTTCCATGCTTCAGTTTCCTGGGTTGCTTTCCTCCTTAATTTACAGCGAGGTGGACACAGCTGCTTCTGGTGAATATTTATTTTTCTCGACCCAACATTGGTCTCAACACTACCCCTGGTAATTTCTGCTACTGGTTCCTACTAGTGCTTCGTGTGTTAGTGCAACTGTTCAAAAATCTGGGTTTTGAAATGAACCTTAAGAGGATCAATGCTCTGTAGTTATTAGTAGAACAACCCCAAAATGTTCCAGAAAAATATAAGATTTATGCAAAAACAAGTATTCATGGGTAAAGGCCTCCAGAGGAATTGTTGTCTAAATTGCTAGCACAGCTCTAAAGCCTTCTGCGCTGGAATCTTCAGGCCTGTTTTCTCATACGCCCTGCTCCACTCTGCCATCTCTACGCTCCTGCATCCCCAAACACCTTGACTTTTATCTGGGGCTCTGCACATGATGCCTCCTTGGCCTTGAATCCCATCCAGATTCTGTTCATACTTTAAGACCCAGCACAAAACTCAGTCTTTAACTCTGAAGTCTCCCCTGTCTCCTGCAGGAGATCCTGTTCGAGAATTGTACAATTTGCCTATATATCTGTCCCTGCCCTTATCCCACCACTTTCTAAATAATATGAATACGTTGTCTTTACTATTCATGTGTAGATTTGTATAATAAATTTTGATAGGCAATAAATCGATATAAAGGTAGTAGGTCTCGACCTTCAGGCTTTAAGGATGGCCAAGAGTGGTGTCCTTATCTTTTTTATCTTTTATATACTCAGCCCCTAGGACAGTGTCTGTAATGTAGTACGTGTTTGCTACATATTACTTGAATGAATCACTTGAGTGAATAAGTAGAGGTCAGTCTAGGTCTAGTCTTATTTTATAAGAGGAAACTGAAGCATTCAGAGTGCAAGTAACTTGTCTAAAGTCACACAATTAATTCATCAAATACACTTGGCATAATTCCAAACCACCAAGTGCTCATTTCTAAAGGTAAACAGCCTCAGATAGATGTCTGTTCTTTGGACCTGTGTGATATGCCAGGAGCCACACACTTTTATGTGTGGGGTTGGGGAGGGGGGAGGAATAAAGGCTACTTCAGTGAGTGGACGATATGCAGAACCATGACTAGAGCCCAGAGTCAGGCTATCTGGGAGGTGCGGTGAGTGTATCTGAATTCTCTTAGAGAGGTTAAAAGCTCTAAGTTAGAGGGTTAATGAGTCTTGTCTCTGCAATCCCCATTTTGAGACCCAGGGAGAACATTTTAGAGATTTAGATGAAAAAAACAAAAACAAAACAAAACCCTAGTTCAAACTGAGCTATTATTTCCAATAGCAAATACCCAACACATATTTTCTAGATGAGCAGATGGACCAGTCCATTTGGGCTCATGGCCATGCTCTCAAGTTCAAATCGTAACATTTTCTAGGAGCCACAGGCACAGTTTCCGCTCTAAGATGAAATCTGAGCATTTTTAAGGACATCGAGCGTAACATGAAAAAGAAAAGCTATATTGAGGGAGAGGAAAAGAAAGAAGCATGAAGCATGATTTCAGTGAAAGACACCACCCACCCTCTCTCATTGTCAAAGATGTACCAGTACCAGAGAACTGACCGAGGGCAGTGGAGGGGGGCGGGCTGGGGGCTTTCTAGCGAGCCTGAGACCTCAGTGGGGGCAGAAGAAAGGGATGCTGTGTTTCAATGTTGCTGGATCTTCCTGTCATCCAGAAGAAGCCCAAACCTAGATATTTGTGCGTTCCCTCTTGATTTTGTTAAATAGTCAATGCCTATTTCTCTATGTGGAACAGCCCAGAACAAAATCTTTCTGCAGGCCAAATCTGTGTTGTGAACTACAGATGTCTGACTCTGGCCTTAAGTCGACGTGCCCCTGGAGGGATTCATTTGGTATTGGAACCCAGAGAAGAAAATCCCACCTCCAAGAAACTTTTGCTGGGAATGGCGGATGCCCGTGGCGGGGTAGGGACAGAACATATGTATTTTCACTTGAGAGGTTAAGGACTTCATAGAATTTCTTCTACATTCTGTTCCAAAATAACTCTGCCTCAGGATCATAGGCCAAACCATAAATGGCCTTTCTGAGAAGGTCCCAATTTAAGATTACCTTATGATGAGTCGATTCGTGTAACAAATAGTGTGTCCTGATTTGAGAGTTGGGAGATACAGGGACAGTGGCCATCACTCTTTTGCTATAAATGTGATCCGAGAGGTAGTAGTGAACGGATCTCTGTGGTACGAAACTCTGCTTCTTCAAGGACAAATGCTTTCCTTCACAGCTCTGCAAGGCGACTATGGCCATCCTCCCTCTCTTGGGGCATCCTGGTACTTTGGAATTCTGCGAGGTGGGAGTTTTCCAAGGGGTAAATGGCCAAGGATGAAGCCGAGTCTTCTAATGGAGACGGCTGCTGGGTAGTCACTGTGAGAAGTGGTGGTTGCTCTCGGAGGGAAGTCTTTCCGAGTCTCTGGCCAGCACCAAGAGGTGGTGCCCAGCAGTGGCATGGGGGCTGGGGCTACCTTCCTGTTGGGTGGCTTTCCAACCGTGATTCAACTCCACACAGCATCTGGACATTCAGCCAATGTGCTTCCCACCCAGCCTGCTCCTCCTCAGCAAACTGGAACCCCTTCTTCATCTTTTCTCCTGCGTCTCTCTTCCTACTCTAACCCAGGGGACTCTCTGTGTTTGCTATTGGGAGACATGGGGAAGGAACACTTTCCTCTCTTAAATGACTCTAGATCTTTCCCTCGGAAAAGGCTACATTCTCACTCAGAAGTAATGCTTGTGCATCCCAGACACTAGTATCATCAGCTTCTAGATTCAGGCGTTTGGAGGCACCAAAGTTCAGAGATTCATAGACTATTTCCGGCTCTCTGCCCTGCCGCACCCTTCCCTGTGGCAAATCCATACCTGAGTACCTGCTTAAAAGCAAACTCCTGTGGGTAAAATTCTATGAACTCCCAAACCCCAGAGCAGTCCAGGAGCTGTCTGCTCTCTCTTCCGTCAGGCAGGACCAAGCCCTGTGTCCACCACACCAACAAAACAGATCGCAGGCCTCCAGAATTCACCCCAGCAAATCTCCAAACAAGCTTTTGATTGAGTTTGTCACTGAATGTCCAAAAAGAAGACTCGCTAAAAAGTGGCAGGATGAGGGAAGCGAGAAGGGGTGGGTGAGGGGGGGAGAGGCAGCGGTGAGCCCAGGCCGAAGCAAAGGACTTCTGTGGGCTCAGCTGAGGAGGGCCATTGCTTTGGCTTCCTGACTGGCTCCCTCCTGATGTAGAGGCCTTGTACAAATCCTACCTTCTCTTCTAAGCCCCTTTATCCCTGGGGCTTCACGCAGTGTCAGGAGAAAAAGCAGCTGCTGTGTAAAGAAAGCAGCAAGTCAGAGGGAAGAGAGCACAGAACAGTGAGCTTTTGAAGGTATATTAAAGATTTCGCTGAACACAGGCGAGGCCCAGCATCACAGCCTTTGGTCCTTCTCAACGCCTCAGTCCTCCCTCTGACACAGATAGAGAAAGGTATGTCCAGTGAAGAGGTTGGAAGGTGAACCTGTCACCTGAGGGAAGGAATAAAGTTTCCCCTAACTCAGAGGTAGTTCTTTTATTGCCTGACCATTGATAGGGAACTGTTTTGGGATGAGATGTCTATCCCCACGGTCCCCTGTTAGAATGCAGGACATGGTGGGGCGGCGACTTACACCCAGGAGAGTCACGTGCATATATATATCACACTTTCTACATAAAATATGTATCTATGTGCATATATGTGTGTGAGAGCTAAGAAACACAAAAAGAAGGCAGCATTCCCCTGCCTTCCAGAAGCTTGCAGTCTCAGCAACCCTACAACCCAAAAGCAAGGTGCATTTACATTAGTAACATATATTTACATTCAGAAGGTCCACACAGGTTACCTTCAGATCTTATCTGTAATATGGGGAGAAGGGGTGTGAATTTAGAATCAAAACATAGGTCCCAATTCCAGCTTTTCCACTTACCAATGGCTGGGCAAACTTGGACAACTCGCGCAATCTCCCAAACTTCTTAGAAAAGTCCCTGGCAGAGAATCAGCACTCCTGTAAATGGTACTTGTTTTTATTGTTTAGTATTATTACCAGTACCTTTATTACTTTCATTATGGAGTGGGAGAGAAGCCCCCCAAAGTATTCTGCCAATGCCAGCCTGTCCCAATATTTACTAATTTGCATGGTTCCTCACGGTAATAGCCCCCTAAGTGGAGTCTGCGCCTGAAGTCTGTTTTACTTCTCATCTAAGGCACACACTATCTCCAAAGTTATCTATCTGAAATGGGAAATCTATTTGCCATGTCAATCCACTCCTCAAAGACCTCTGAAAGTTCCCTTATGGTTACAGAACAAATTCTAATGATGTATGGCTATGCTTCAGAGAATTAGAAGCTAGAATTAGAATTCTAGCCCCCCCCCCCGGGGAGGGCAAGGGGGCGCTCTTGAGAAAGTAGTGAGTCTTCAAGGGGGAAGAGAAGGACTAGAGAGAAGACAGGGCCATATCTCAATTTAGGTTTTCACTCTTAAAACTTTGAAAAGCTTGTTATTAATATTCTGGAAGAAAGAAGACAATGGCCGAAATACGCCCGAGAGTATCTTCACTCATTCTTTCGGTGGTTATCTGTTGAATCCGACTATGCGCCCTTATACTGGAGATCCAGTGGTGAGAAAGACAAAAGATGCTGTGCCTTCATGCAACTTAAATTTTTTATTGGGGAACAAAGACATAAAATGACAAATAAATAGATAAGATGGTGGGAAATGATGACAAAATCCAAGCCGAGGGCTCAGAACCCTCCTAAAGGTCAGGATTCAAACACGACCCATGTGTCTGGGTCCTGAGCCAAGTGGACACAAGAGTTGAGGTATATCTGTAATATTTTGCTGCCATTTGTATTCCTTTGCTCTCACAGAATCAGTTCCAAGTTGCCTGAGCCAATTCTAATGCTCTAAAGCATAGCCATACATCATTAAGTGTGTGTGTGTGTGTGTATGTGTATGTGTTGGTGGAAATCACTCCCAAAAATGGGAACACAACTAAATCAGCACTGCCTGGCACCTTTGAACAGGATCCATACGGCAGCCCCTTATTCATGACTTCCTAAAATAGACAAATCGCTCTCCCCGCCCTGAAGTCTCTGCCTCTGGCCACAGTTTCTTTAAGCTATCCTTCATTCAACTGTTTTGATCACTTTCTGGGCTTCCACAATGCCCTTTGTAATGTCAAAAACTCCCAGGAATTCCCGTGTGCAGGGAAAGTAGGCACTACAGCAGACTCCCTGGTGGGGTCTGGGATTAATCTTGTCAACATGAACACCGATCTATTAGGACTTGGCCTAAGCGTGAGGATCCGCGCGCCCACAGATTTGCAAACTCCACCCTCATTTTCCTCCTGGCCCTCCTTTGTTGCTTTCATTGATCTGTAGGACTGAACTTCCATATGGAGAGTTCTGTGATGGCAGCCCTTCTTTGTCTCGTAGCTTAATAAAGCAATGCGGTGGCACCTGGACTTGCTGGGCAACTCCTCCCTCTAGCAAGTGTCCTCCAACAAGGCACTGGGGAATAAGGGAAAGTGGACAGTGATGAATGAGCCAATCGACCAGGATCACGTTATCAGGATTCGGGTATGGTTTACCACCTGGAATCCCAAAGCTCTTCTTCATCTGATGGATGGAAATACGTATCTTGCCAGGCCTTATAGATACATGATTGGTTTTAATTTTCAAAATGTCCCCACAAAGCAACAATTAATGATTCCCATTTTAGAGACAGAGACATGGAGTCTCCGTGGTTTTGAATCGTTCTTCTAAAGCATCACAGCTGGTAATATTGAGCGGCGTGGTTCTATCACCATGAACCACGATGCCCCAGCTTTAGCTATTGAAGACCAGGCATCGTGGTGATAATGGGTTCTTCTCAGCACATCTGGGTTTGGATCTCGGCATTACCACTTGCCAAAGTAACAGTAGTTACTCAACCACTTCAAGCCTTGGTTTCCTTTCTGTAGAGCAGAGAAAAAAAAAAAAAAAAAAAACCTGATTCATCAACTTGATTTGAGTTGCGGATGCAGGAGGTAACCCAGGGGAATCACTCAGCACAGGGATGCAAACATGCTATGGAGCACAAACAGTATATTTCAGCTATTAGCAATGCCATTGTTATTGTTCTTATTATTTCCACCCAAATCCCTGAGCTATATTTTACCTAGCAAATTAGATCTCTGTTATGTTAAGGTCTCCTGAGCTAGCTCATGCTGCTGAGGTCCCCGCGTGCCTCCCTAAACTCTAACGGCAGCAACAGCCAGGCTTTGTGTCCTTCCCACATTGGCCACCACCACTGGCCCAAACCAGACGTGCAGACCACTTACCTCATAGGAAGACTCTTAACGAGTAAACCCTAACCTTGGTCTCAAGTATTTTCTCCAGTTCATTTAGCACCACCTGTTGCCATTATCACCATGAAATAGATCATATCTTATCAGGCACCTACTTTGAAAATTAACATTTCTCTCTCTCTTTCTCTCTCTCTCTCTCTCACACACACACACACACACACATACTATATGAAATTCCATGGCTGCCGTTTGAATTTTCAAAAAGTATTGCCAGTCTAACTTTCTTCTTTGGGGAAAAAAAAAAGATTTTATCCATTTATTTGACAGAGAGAGAGATTGAAAGTAGGCAGAGAGGCAGGCAGACAGAGAGGGGAAGCAGACTACCCATTGAGCAGAGAGTCCAATGCGGGGCTTGATCCCAGGACCCTGAGACCATGACCTGAGCCAAAGGCAGAGGCTTAACCCACTGAGCCACCCAGGTGCCCCACTAACTTTCCAATTTTGATCTGATTACTCCATTCAGTCTATACCTCCACTAATAACTATTTTCTCAACATGTTGGGAAACTCTCCATTCAGTTCTTTTCTTTCTTTCTTTCTTTCTTTTTTTCTTTCTTTATTTCTTTATTTCTTTCGTTCTTTCTTTAAAAAAAAAAAATATTTATTTATTTATTTGAGAGAGAGAGAGTGAGCAGAGGGGAGGGACAGATGGAGAGCGGGATAATCAGACTCCCCGCTAAGAAGGGAGTTCAACCAGGGGCCTGATCCCAGGACCCTCAGATCATAACCTGAGCCAAAATCAAGAGTCAGACACTTAACAGATGGAGGACCCCAGGTGCCCCCATCCAGACTTTTCCTGAAGCTGTGCCTTTCTCTAAATGCCTTTGCTCACCTCTTTCTGATACCTACTTAAGTTCACATTACCACCCATTAAGGCCCCACTTACATTTAAATTTGTCCAAAGCTTAGCTAGTCCTTCCTACCAGGCTAGAATTAATTAAGACAACACAGAAAGGGCACAACATGTCCAGTATAGGATGTAGCTCCAGCTCCAGAACAGCACAAGCACGGATACTAATCTGATGCCATAACTACATCGGGCTGTAGAGTATTGCAAACTGGGAAATATTCAATCTGTTGTTTTCACAATTCCTTCCAGAGGTGTAAACTGTGAAATGAGCCATCCTTACTTTAGACTCAAAAGCTGAAAGGCATATACCTGACTTGAGAGTAACATTTGATAAAATGTGATTCATTTTATAATAGGAGAATATAGAAGGCTGACCAAACCAAACCAAACAAAACAAAACCATTGGACTCATTATTTTCAATGTGACATGACATCGGTACATAATATATTTCACTGAATTGTCAAATGGCATCTTTTGTTTTGAGAGAGAGAGAGAGAAAGAATGAGCCTGAGCAGGAGGGAGAGAATCTCAAGCAGATTTCATGCCGAACACAGAGCCCCCCACATGGTGCTCTATCTCATGACCACGAGCTTTGGCTCATGACCTGAGCCAAAACCAAGAGCTGGATGCTTAACCAGCTGAGCCACACAGGCACCGCAGTCAATGGCACCTCTTAAGTCTGGTTTCCAGAATGTGATTTTGTCCTGCATAATTCTGTGAAAGACCTTCAAATGGCATACTCAGCTTTCTCCCATCAAAGAATATCATGGGGTATAGTATTTGTGTTTGCACCACTCATGTGCACTCCTGATTTTATTACAGTACAGGCATTTTTGCTCATGCCTAATCTTTTGTGCTTGATTTTAAACTCCTCAAAGTCAGAGCCCACATCTAACCTCTTGGGGAAACATCACAAAGCCTATCAAAAACTCCTACATATGCTAGTCACCTGGGGAGTGTTTTCTGAATGCCTGCTACAAGTAGAAAGACATCATGGACTTTGGAGTCAGTTTCTCTTGGGTTGGGTTTGACTATTAGCTCTGCTAGAAAATGATTATGTTATAGTACCCAGTCATACCCATTTTATAGAATCATGAATGTAGTTAGGATGAGGTTTATAAAAATCTAGGTTTCGTGTTTGCCAAATGGTCAGTGGACTATTATAATAGGTGCTATTGTAATTCTATGTAACAGGACAAGTTTTTTAACCTATCAATGACATTTTCCTCCACTGTCCTCTAAAACAAATTCTTTAATGTCCTAGTCTTTGAAATAGCATCACATGCTTGGGGTGCTTGGGTGGCTCAGTCAGTTAAACATCTGCCCTGGGCTCAGGTCGTGTCCTGCGGGTCCTGGGATGGAGACCCACATCGGGTTCCCCACTCGGGAGAGCCTGCTTCTCCCTCTTCCTCTGCCCCTCCCCACACTTATGTGTGCACGCTCTCCCTCTCTCATATAAATAAATAAAATCTTAAAAAAAAAAAAGTAAAAAAAGAACGAAAAATCAGGTAGAAAAAGCCCAGGTATTGTCATCACAATACCTGGGCTTTTTCTAGTGCTGAAATGAGAGAGGGCAAGAAACAGAAGAACAAATATCTCTTCGGCCAAGACTGGGGAGGAGCAGTCTGCCTGTGGCAGCCAAGAATGATGAAAGCAGGTGGGGGAGGAGTGGGGGCTTGGGAGACCGTTGCTGTGGTCTATGTCTCACCTAGAATTTATAGGCGTGACCGTGGTCTATATATTCCCTCCCAATTCTGATTCTTCGTGAATTATTTCAGAGATGCCTCTTTGGCTGGTTTGACATTCGCACCTGTAGGTCACAAATCTTGAAACACAAATAATATGACTAAATGATAAATTCTACTAACTACCACAGTCTCCGTCACGTGGTCAAGAATACACAGACCCAGAGAAACAAACGAAGGTAATGTTTATTTTCTGAAGCAAATGCTTCTTCACGGGCACACACCCACACAGCTCTCCCCAATCCTCCTCCACCTCCTCCCCACCACAGGAACTGATTTGTGGTCTTGATGACATGCGAGAAACAATCATAAAAATGTCCTCAAGCTCCCAACATGTTGCAGGAGTTCTTTATGGCTCGGTTTGTGTCTACATCTTCGGCTCCCTCATTCTTAATCTCTAACAGCCACGCCTGCTGAATTCTGGAGCATTCGGCGAGGCCTTTGGGGCTAAAAGTTATCAAAGAGGAATAGATAGACCAAGCAGGCTGAAAAAAAAAGTCTATTTTAATCTCCTGAAGTTTTAAAATTCTTCCTTTTGGACAATAAAATGTCTGTAGAAATCCCAGGCCTCTGCGAGATGACTTTCACCCCATTCATTCATTCAGCAAATATTGACTAAGATCATACTTTTGACAGTAGCTAAGGTGCTAAGATGAGTTCTTTGGGTACATTGTTACATTTAACCCTCCCAAGCAATGGGAGAGATGATATTGCCATCCCCATTAGAGTGATCAAGACAATGAGGATCCTAAAGAAGTCATAACTTGTCCTAAACAAACAGCTAATTCATGGTAGAGTGCCTGAATCTAGATCACTGTGTCTCAACCTTGTAGTGTTGATAGAGTCACAGAGTATAACCAGAAATGCTCTGAAGAATGTCTATGGGATCCTTTGCAGAACGGGAGGCTTAATTTGCAGGGTCCCTTGTTCATGTATTATTTAGACTTTGATTATGGCAAGAACAGAGCATTACACCAAGGGACCTTCTAAATGTGGAGTCCCATGTGCCTACACAGTTCCACGGTCCATGAAGCCCAATGAGGGCACTTCTGCTTGTCTGACTCTGGTATCCAAAATATATCCAATGGCTTACCATCTCCAGGGACAAGCCAAGTTTCCTAATAATGAAGCTTTAGTACTTTTTTTTTCTTTTTTTTTTTTAATTCAGCTCTCCTTAGTGGCTTTATTGGCAACCTTAAGTTGAAGGAAGAAGGGTTTGCCCAAATGGTAAGCTGAGAAATACCGGGCTTCCTCCTACCAGCCCAAGAGAGACCCATGTTGCTGAAGTGATCACATCGACCTGAGCTTCAATGTAATTGTCCCTTAAACAACCTCTTTTTGGCAGTTGCTGGGGGACAGAGCAGTGGGGATATCCTAAAAGGACAAAAACAATACACAACACACTGAGAGGAAAGAAAAATACAGCTCCTTTTAGTTAGGAAGGATCAGCCACTCTGTACTCTGCAGAATAAAGATGGCACTCATGGCCGCCTCAGCTGGCTCATACTCACTGCCCTTCAGCAGTCAGCCCATTCACTAAAATTTGGGCTTTAATGATGCTTTGTATTATTACGAAAGTAATATCTTTAATGTACAGCAGTACTTTGAGCAGAGCTATCAAAGCTGATAGGCTGTGGTGCCAATACCACACATTCTCTCTATTGTATTTCCTCATTTATTTTATAGAATACGTTCCTTAAATATCTTGCGCTGTGGCAGCTAGAAGCTCTTACAAAATTTAAGGGACACATATATTATCTATAGCTGCTCACAACTATCAGCATTAAAATTCTAGTTACTGCCACACCACAGGACACTTTTCCTACTGGATTTATCAGAAGTCAGGTTAGTTACTGAATCATTTCCTCCTGGCCTCTGCTGTCCCAAAGCATTCCAGAAGTTGCGAGTGTAGCCAGCCTGAGAAGTCCAAAGGAGCCATTAGGGCATAAATCTTAATACAGAAAGTATCACTAAAATCAATAGGATTTGACAGGTCCTATCATATATCAAAGAATGCAGAAAACAGGAAAGAAGTAACAGTCACCCTCTGTGACTTTATACCATAGTTCATTCACCTGTCACTCAAGCTAGGCTTGAAGTCAGGAAATGTTCTTGCTTTATTCCTGCAGTGACTATATATTATGGGTTTTCTGGGACAGTCTCAATTTCAAATATTCCGTCCTGTTGTCCCCATACGTGTACTTGAACTTTTCTAGTCGAGGAAATATGTTCTCTTGCTTGTTTCTCATCATATCCATAGTGAAATTGAGCTGCGTAACCTTGCATGAGGATCTCAACCCTAGCTGGGCTTCAAAATTTGTTACCTGAAAAATACTGGGAAAGCAAAAAGCCTAACTGGGATCCATCATATCCTTGTTTTTCATTGTCATTATTGTTTTGTGTGTGCATGTTTCAGCACAAGAACATATTTTTAAATAGTATCCTGTGCAGAGCCATAATACATAATATGAATGAAAGCAAAGATGCTCTGGTTGAAATGGGTCTCACCTCCTCACACACCTGGGAAAGGTGTCTTTTTAAACATTTCCCTTGAAATCTCAGCCTCTAAAACATGTAGTTTGAAAATCTTTGGGCTGATGGCCTCTGAGTCCCCTTTCCACTCTAATGGACGCATCGGGCCCCTGAGAAGTGTGCTGAGTGCCAAACAGGCAAGTGGTCAGGCATAGGAAAGTAGGAAGGAAATACAGAGGTTAGAAGACACAGCTTCTCAGAGGGGCTCTTGTCCACATATACCGAGAACCATAAAATGTAGCTGTTATTGGTCCATTTTCTAGTGCATTGGATCACTAGAGAAGTGATTTATGACTCACTTGGAGACAGAGGGCAGTGCAGACAAATGCAAAGTGTTCTGTCTGGGCGTGAGAAGATTCAAGATCTGGGCTTGGTTCTGCCACAAACTAGCTTGGCAAGGGATTTCACTTGCCTGGATGTCTCCTCCTTCCTTCCTTCCTTCCTTCCTTCCTTCCTTCCTTCCTTCCTTCCTTCCTTCCTTCCTTCTTTCTTTTCTTTTTAAGACTTATTTTATTTATTTTAGAGAGAGATTGTGGTGGGGAGGGGCAGAGGGAGAGGGAAGAGAAACTCAAGCAGACTCTGTGCTGAGCATGGACCCCGACTTGGGGCTCAATCTCATGACCCTGAGATCAGACTTGAGCTGCAACCAAGAGTCAGACCCTCAACAGACTGCATCACCCAGACACCCCTAGATGTCCATTTCTAAAACTCCAAAATTTCTGATTGGTAATACATGATCAGAAAGATCTCTTTCACCCTCAACAAATCCCATATTTACCTTAAGACACATTAAACATTCGATTAAGAATTCAACACCATTTCTAAACCTAAGGAGGGGAGAAAAAAAACAATAACAACTATATATATATATATATGTTTCTTTTTTCCCTATTTTCATCCAAGTCCAGCTCTCAGCTCTGTTCCATTGCATTGGCTTTCTCTTCTGGTTGCCCTTGCCTGAGGTTCAAAAGATAGAAACAGCAGTTTCACAGGAAATTTTATAAAAAGTACTTCTCTTGTACTTGGTAGAAAGGCCAAAAAACAAAAACAAACAACAACAACAACAAAACAGAGTTTGGAGTCAGATAAATGGTCTCACATATTCACCTGGCACTTAGAAAACCTTGGAATAGGCAGATGATCTCCAAGGATTCTCCCTAAAGTGTTTACAACTAAAATGAAAGATAATTTAGTAATACAAGGGCCATCTTCAAGAGATTCAGGAACTTTACCTCATTCACACATTAGCAGGAAATCCTTATATATCCCAACTTTAATTGTCACTTGCTATAGTAAATGGCAGGTGCCTCTAGACTGCCCAGCATATCCAAGATCCAGGCAGAATTCACAGCAGCAACACAGCCTTTGATTGACTCAACTCAATTCCCATGTACTAAACTACTCTTAGGTAGATACTTTTTTTTGGCCAAATATTATTAGATATTAGACACTGGTGTTATCAACAAACCCAAACCTCAGGCAAATCTTGTTCCTGCTAAAGAATAACAGGGTCAAAGAAACAAATGGAGAAGCCTGGAAAATGTGTAACTGAAGGATATTTTCCCCCAAGGCCATCTGCTCACATGATGTGCTTTAGGATCAGTTATAAAATTCTTCATGGTTAAGTTTGAAATTTTATACACAGAAAATGCAGTGCCCATGTATTTGGTAGTTAGACACAAAACTGAACAGCTGTCTCCAGATACACCTGTGCTGTTCCAACCTCACCATGGCCCGAAGAAATCCCAACAATATTTCTCAAACACTAATGTGTGTAGAAACTACTTGAGGGACGTTGGTAAAATGGAGACTATGACTTAGTGGGTCTGGGGAGAGTCCAAAATGGTGCAGTTCTAGCAAGCTCCCAGGTGATACTAATGTTGCTCTGCTGACCACCTTTGATTACCAAGGTCCCAAAAGTCCATCTATGCCAAGTTTTTGAGGACATAAACTTAGTTACCATGATCACAACTTCTTTTGATATGTGGTCTCTGTAGCTAGACTGCCTGGGTCAAATCCAAGACCTTTCACTTATCATCAATGGGACCTTAGGAAAACTTAATTTCCTCATGTTGTTATAAGGTGTGCATTAGTTTATATACACCCGCTGCAAGACATACAGGAAGGGCTCAGTAAATGCCAGTCACTACTACCCCAAGGGTAGACTTTTTAAACCTCCATTGAAGTAGTGGGAGATATTATGAGGTGTCTGGAAACCAGGGTTGAAGATAGATATTTATTCCTGTTTCTTTACTCGGGAAATGATTTAAGGCAGCTGGTTGTTAATTGCTTTTCTCAAGTATCCATTTCCATAACTAGTGGCATGAATATCATTATATAAATACGAACAAGACCATAACTAGAAAAGTGTATACCTCAAAAGACAGGCATACCCCAGCTGAAGATTATACCAGGAGCAGTGCTAACTGGCTAATCATCAAGTCATTTCATTGATGGTGTTGATTAAAGTATTAACTCATTGTATTTAGCTTATTTTCTGGAATTTTTCATCCTTTGGTTAAGATTAGAATTTGAGCCCGAGTCTGGTTTTCAGGATAAACTGAGGACCCAACTGTGGGTCCGTGTTTTCTGTTACAATCGCTGAATTTTCTTAGTACTGTGAAGATCATATGAATAATGTCAGCAGACACTTACCTACTTAATTACAACAAATTTCAACAAATTCCTATGGGGTACAATCCCGGACAAAAGAGCCAAAAGCATTTAAGTCTGAAAAATATCACGTTTGGGGAGTGAGGACAAAGTGGCAGAATCTAGGTTGACTATGAGAAGTTTGACTGTGGACAGGATTTCTGTGTAAGCAAAATGTTATGAATGTGGTTTCCCTGAACAAATATATAATTTATTTGAGGCAGCAGGGCCTGGAGGCTAAAGCACAAGTCTGGGAAGCACTAAATCCCTTTACCAATCCTGAGCACTGATCTAAGACACGGTTACTTTTAAATCATTTCATCTCTCCAGTTCCCCGTGTGCAGAGGAAGGATTAAAGATGCCCATCTCACCTCCGCAAAGCTCTGGCACAAACTAATTATGGTTTAGAAACAGTCGCGAAAGACTCTCACCAAGGAACGCATATACGACAAAAGGATGTTTACACACACCCATGCCGGTTGGAACATAAGTAAATGCCAGAGAAAATTGATGACAAATATCTCAAGGCAAAGTGTTTACTCTATGAGTGATGGAGAGGCAGTACCCTGCAGGAAGATGAAGGAAAGTGTAGCACATGGGTAGGATGAATGTGTGATTTAAAAGAAATGGCGTGTCGGGTCCAGGAGCTGGAGGACGGGGCTAGTTAATGGGGTCTGTCAATCTAAAGTAGTAGAATTAAATACAGTGGGCAGATACTTGGTCCTTTGCTTATTTTCTCAGCAAAACTTTAAGCAGTGACTATCTAGCGGAAGCACCAAATCCAATGAGACATTTATTGTCCTTCATTCCAAGAAGCCCACAGTGCAGGGGTGGAGATACCCAGGCGAGATAATCATCACAACTGGAGATTGTAAGTGTAGAGATACGACTGTTTAAATCAGACCTGGGGGTGAGAGCGCGATTTCTAGAGACTAAGCTTGAATTGAATTTGAAAGACCCATCAGAGTTGGCCTCATGGAGAGAATTCAGGGTGTGACAAAACTCTCAGGCAGCCAAGCTCTGGAACAGGCTAAAGTGTGTTTGTAAAGCCACCCTTGTGGTTTATACATTGGTGTAAGTGAGTTCTCTCTCTCTTGACCAAGGGAGGTTAGAATTCTAACAGAAAACTTTCCATACGAGACATGGAGGGAGGTCACCAGGGCTTCGGAATGTTCTGAGGTTTTCAATTTATGAGTTTTGTGATGGCTGGCCCCTTTGGGCCCCTGTGTCTGTCTCCCCTCCCCTGTGCTTGAAAAGATACAAGCACAGAGGGGCACCTGGGTGGCTCAGTGGGTTAAAGCCTCGGCTTTCGGCTCAGGTCATGATCCCAGGGTCCTGGGATGGAGCCCCACATCGGGCTCTCTGCTCAACAGGGAGCCTGCTTTCCTTCCTCTCTCTCTGCCTGCCTCTCTGCCTACTTGTGATCTATGTCTGTCAAATAATTTAAAAAAAAAAAAAAAGAGGAAAGAAAAAAAGATAAGCTTACAGAATTGTTTGTAAATGCTAGAACACGAATCCATCCAGGTAGAGGAGCTCTGGGTTTTTCTTCCTCTTCTGTGTGTTGGTCATCCCTGGGTGAGTCCAATTCAAGACAAACTGTGTAGCCAAAGAAAGTCCAAGAACCACCGCACAGTGTTCGGGAAAACTAGGACTTAGTTAAGAAATCAGTCATCTACTTGAATAGAAGTGTTCTTTTCCTGGGCAGGTCAGAGCCCAAATGAGTCTCCCTGATTACCCAGGACCTGTGCGTTTCTGCCCCACTTAGTCAAACTACACAGACATGCCTTGCAACTGAGGGCCCCAAGCATCTCCTCCTGAAAATACACAACTCTGCTCTTGCTTAAAGATAAATTAAGGCTAGATGTTGACTACAACTTCCTGCTCTACCCTTCCAGGAGAGCGCCCCTTCTCTGTTTTACAAAATTGTCAACATTTCTTCTTAAAGAAGTAAAACGTGGTAAAGGGCAATCCTGTGCAGTTTTGTGGGGAAGGTGGTTTAAATGGGATATTATATGCATTTCTATGCATGTATTTTATTGAAGTCTAATTAACATACACTGTTATATTAGCTTCAGGTGTACAACATCTTGATCCAATAATACCACGCATTACTCAGTGCTCACTATGGTAAGTGTAGTCACCATCTGTCACCATACATTATTACAATCTGCTTGACTACATAAAGCAGCCACCTCCTCCGTCTCGAAGGTGAGCCCTGGCAGAGGCTTCTGCTGCAGCAGATGCAGGCAGGGCTCCAGATGAGGAGCCCCTGAGTCCTGCAGCTGCCAGGAGGCCCTGGAAGTCTAAGTTCTTTGCCCAATCAGAAACTCCATGACACTGGAGAAATGGAACCAGACAAAGGGTTTGATGGGCAGGGGAAGAAAGAGGAGCAGAAGCCAGAAAGGGACACACTGGAAGAGAAGTTGATGAAAAGATACAAGCACAGAGGGGCACCTGGGTGGCTCAGTGGGTTAAAGCCTCGGCTTTCGGCTCAGGTCATGATCCCAGGGTCCTGGGATGGAGCCCCACATCGGGCTCTCTGCTCAACAGGGAGCCTGCTTTCCTTCCTCTCTCTCTGCCTGCCTCTCTGCCTACTTGTGATCTCTGTCTGTCAAATAATTAAAAAAAAAAAAAAAAAGAGGAAAGAAAAAAAGATAAGCTTACAGAATTGTTTGTAAATGCTAGAACACGAATCCATCCTCCCAGACAAGAAAAGTGTAGGACAGAGGAGGAGACACACAGAGAGAAAAAGAGAAACAGTGTAACTTCCCCCACCCAACTGCTTTTACTTAACAGTTTAGGTCAGTTTCAACTAGGTCACAAGGATGTGTGTATCTTCAGAATAAAGTCTTTAATCGGCTGATGGATACGAAAAAATAAATTACTGTGGCAAAATGTAATAAACGTTAAAGGGAAAATGATGAGGGTAATATAACTACATTGATTTAACTAGGATGATATAGAGGAATTGTCTGTTTTATAGGTTTCTAGATGTCTATTAGTGGCTCTGTATTAAGGAATAGGGCTGTTCTCTTGATATACTTAAGAGCTGTCAGTAATTCCTATTTCACAGCCCACCGCTTCAATTCAGAAAGTGTGTTCCAGCCCTTGGTGACCCCATCCCGGAGGCACTGGAGGGTGACTAGCTGCCAAAGGTTTGCGTTCGGGCAGCTATTGGGTAAGCAGCTGTATTATTCAAAATTGGGCTGCATTTAAGAGGAGCCAATCACTTCGGCCACCTCCCCCCTGCCCTGCCACCTTGTGAGACTGAGGTGTCATTTGTTTTAATCACTCCTGGCATGGGGCTCATTATGTCCTGATCTTCTCTGGAGAGAGTAGCCTCCTTGGTGGGTGGAAATGGTAATTGAGGACACTTAGGAAGCAGGCATGATGCCAGTCCCTGGGGGCATATGTCCCGAAGAGATAGGGCACCTTCCCAGGATAAAGCAATAGACTTGAGCTTCAGGTAGAATGTCACTTTTCCACTATTGTAATGCCACTGACCTATTAAAAAAAAAAAATACCTTATCGTTCCCCATGGTCCCCTGAATTAAGCCCAAACTATTATCAGGAAAGAAAGAGGAAAACCCATCATATCTTCTCCCTTTCCAGGCATCACGCACTGTGCTGGACACTCTCCAGTGTTAACTCATTTAACACCCAAATTAATGCTTTTTAAGCAAGAGGGCATCTGTGACTGTCCCTCTCAGAGATGCAGCCTAATGATATGTTTTGCTCCTTTACATCTAAGTATCTTTAATGATATTTTTCTGACTCCTTCCGTTTAATGTGGCGAAGACCATCTGGCTGCTTTTCAAGTGTCTAGATAGGGATAAAGCACCGGAAGGGTCTAGATGTGGCTCTGCAGTTTCAGGCTATGTGTCCTTGATCCAGACACACATCCTCTCTAGGCTGCAATGATAGTCTTAGCAAAGGTGAAAATGTTAGACTGAAGCAGTAGTTCTCAACTAGGAGATATTTTGTTCCCAGGCCGGTGGGGGCCAGGGAGTAGGGATGGAGATTAGCAACATCAGACTGGTAACTGGTAACTGGTAAGGAGTGGGTGTTATTGGTATCTAATCCCTAGAGGCCAGGGACGCCATCCAGCATCCTGAAGCACCCAGGACAGCAGCCCACAGCAATGATTCATCCAGCACAAAATGTCCTTCATGGTTGGGTCATCTAAACCAGAATTGTCACGAATGGGTTTGCCTGTCCTCTCCTACTGGTACCACGTTCTGCGTATTTCTCATCATCACGTCAGTCTGAGCTGCTTTGTGCCCACACCTCATCCCAAAACATGAGCTCCTTTCCCATCTCTCTAACTTGGCTCGTGCTGTTCCTCAGCCCTAAATGACACCCAGAATGACCCTAGCTGCGGAGAGACTGGCCGTTCCTCGAGCCCCCGCTCAAATGGAAGGGGACCTCCTTTCCTCTCTTACTTATGAATCAGGTTCACACTGTCTCGGAATCAAAGATCCTGAAACACGGCTTCGATCTCTGTTAGTTCTCCAGCTTTGATGTTGTTCAAGGTCTCTGTTTAATATTAATGGTAGCTATCATTTATTAAATTCCCATTATCCATATGGCACTGTGTTTTGTGAAATTTATTTCAAAAGATATATTTTTTTAAATCTTCATCCAGCCCTACTGGATAAAAAAACATCCCCATTTTACAGATGGGGAACTGAAGCTCTGAGATGTTACATAATTTGTTCAAGGTAACCTTTCATTCTTTGGATGCATTATTTAATATTCCATGTTACTCCATGGCCACTTCTGGATTTAAAACAGAATATCCTGACTCCAAACCTGTGAAAGTTCTTTCCACAGTGCAGCAGAGACTCGTACTACCTGTAATTTATAAAGCTTGTGGCCACTCTGAACTACTTAAAATAAGCCAGCATCCCAAGTCGTTGCTAAGGGCAACTTAGTAAAGCATGTTAGATAAGCAATCTCAGTATCCTATGCAAATCAGTCTGGTAGCTCCAGGCCTGAGAGGTGGATTTGGAAGTAGAGAAAAAGGTTATTCAATCCCCTTCCTGGAGAGAGAAGTCAGAAAATTCTGTGATTACAGCAAACTAATCTTCGGGATTGCCAAACAGCTTTTAGCAAAAAGAAACCAGTTGATGATGGAGAACACTATATACATTACTCATCTGTGGCTGCCTAAACAACTGGCTCAAAATTTGTGCATCGAAGTTTCTGTGCATCAGGAATTTGGAAGCAGCTCAGATCGTGTGGTTCTGACTCAGTGGTTCTCCCGAGGTCACAGGCCCCCATATGCTTTCAAGGTGGCTCAGTCTCATGACTGGCAGGTTGGTGCAGGGTTTGGACAGGAGGCCTCAGGGCTTTGCCATGTGGGTCTCCCCATCAGGCTGCTCCAGCATCCTCATTGCCTGGCAGCTGACTTGCTCCAGAGTGAGCGATCCAGGAGAAGAAGCCAGGATAGCTTTTATGACCCGGCCTTGGAAATCGCACACCATCATTTCCATCACCATTCTTTAGGTTGTGGAGGCCAGCCCTATTCAATGTAAGGGGACGAATACTCAAGGGCATAATCCCGGGTAGTAAGCATAATTGTGGCCACAGTATGACACAATTATTTTAACTCTGAAAAAGATCAGTCACAGAAAGTTTCCCTAGGATGTTACTCCCACATCTGCACTTGAGGGCACATGGATGCATGAGACCTTGAGACCAGGCTAGTTCTAATCTGAAACAGGATGGAGTCAGAGTAGGATACGAAGTGGATATTCTATATCGATTCTAGAATACAGGTGTGGTTCCAGGGAGTCAAAGGACCCAGGGTTCATAAAGTTCCATAGCACCCTCAAAATGGATGAGCTAAGTATGGGGAAAAGATTACAAATAGAAAGAAAGAAAGTATGGAAGGAAGGAAGGAAGAGAGAAAGAAAGAGAAAAGAAACTGGGGAACACTAGAAAAGACTGAAAAAACTGAGGTTATTGTTGGCCTTCCCTTCTAGAAACTTCCAAGAGGGTTTGGTGGTATATGTGCTTTAGAGAAAGGGCTTTAAAGCAGACAAAACCTACAGGGCAGCCTCCAACTTCTCACAAAACAAAAGGATTACAGCTTGAGATAACAAGAGGGAGAGGCCGATAGTAGCAGAGAGAGCGTGGGTTGCTTGAAAAAAGCGAGGAGAGAAATAGTTGTTTCTTGTAAAACTTAATATATTTTGTGGAGACCAATTCAAGTTGGGAAACTAAGCCCAAGGATAAACATCACGAGTCTCGCACGCCCACTATGGAAAGGAAATAGTGTCTCAGTGTCTGTGTGGTGTGACCAAGCCCATGCAACAAATTCTCTTACTGACTGACAGCCAGTGTCATGCAACACCAGTGTTAGGTATAACACATATATCGTATGATATGTCCTATTAACTAAACTCCTTAATATAACTTTATGATAGAAGAGCTGTTCTCACATTTCATATGATCCAAGGATCCTTGTTAAGAGATCATATGCTACTTGTACAGGCCATGAAACTTGACTATCTTGGGGAAGTCATGGGATAAATAAACCTGGAAAAATGTTACAGTTAGTTACTGTATAAGATGACGTTGTAATATACAGTAAAGTTAACCATAGCCATCAGAGTAAGAGAAGTCAAGTAGAGGCAGGATAGCGATAGCTTTGTTACAGTAGGAATGTCTATGGCCAAAATGCCTGGGATATGACACATAATTCTATCAGTTACTAACATTGTAACTTACTCATATTATTTCTCTTATCTGTGCCTCATTTTCTTTATCATAATATGAATAATACCTACCTCGCAGGATTATTGAAATTTTTAGATGAGCTACCAGTTGCAAAGTTCTTTGATTAGGCATGTAGCTTATTTTAAATGGACATTAGTTGTCAGAATCTGAGTTCAGGTCATGTTATACACAAAAAAATATCTATTTTGGCATTTGCTTCGCTCTAACTATTTTAACAAGATATTTAAATGATTTGTGGAAAATGGAGGCTTTAACGCAAATAAGTGATGGATTCGAGCAGCTATTTTCTATTTCAGGAAAATACTCACCGTAGAGCTTGGACCTCGTGAAAGTTGAACACTATCACCTCCTCGTGATATTGCAGCTTTCCGGAAGAGACCTCACCTCCCTTGAGGTTGAAAAGGCAAAAACAATGGTGGGGTAATACCTCTACGTGAATCCAAGCAGCCATTGTCCAAACTGCATAATTCTATAAGAGGGAAAAAAAAAAAATACACGCACCATTTTGGGGGCCTCTTTAAACAATCTGAAGAGCTGGGTAATGAATCGGCCTTACCAAATACTGTGATGGGTTTAGCTCATCTGTGTTCAGATCAGGCTGCGCCCAAGAGAGCCCATCATCCTCAGTCTTTTCCAAAATAAACTAGGTTCATGTACTGTCAGGAGCTGGGTATTTGGTGTCACTTGTAAAAATCAAAAGAAAAGCTTTTCTCGTTTCTTTGCAATGTCTTTAGCAGATTAAGAGTTACAACACTGAGAAAACAGGGAGCTGTAATAACAGTTTGTGCTTCCAACCAGTCCCAGGCTTCAGTATTAATAGATTTTCCACTCCAAGTGTTCTTACTTGAGTGGCTGCAAGTTACACTGATGAAAGGGAAGTAGCAATTACTACTCAGACATGTTCTTGTGGACAGCTATTGGCCTCCAAGCCACTTTTTACTTTTTTTTTTCTTTTTAAGATTCTTGGTTGTCATTTACTTCTCTCCTGCTGGAGAGTGAAGTAATACTGAATAAAGACATTGACAGCAAAAGAAAGAGCTCCTGGTTTTGGGGAGATATTTTCCTGTATTGACCGATTCAGATCCAACTATTGGTGAATATACTCCCTTCACTCCTTAGGACTGTTTGCAAGCCTACCCTGACCACTTTCCCCAAACCATCAAAGAGGAATCACCCACGCTTTTTACTTAATATCCAGACAGATAAACCCAATGTCTTTAGGCTTGGTTGTGATTGCCTAGTTATGCTTCTGCCCATCCTATACCCCAGAGCAATGGTTTTTAACCAAGATGAAGCTCACAGTCATGTGAGTTTTTGCAAACCAGACATGTGTAAGCTCCTCAAAGACATACTAACTCAGAAATGCCAAGTGCATGCCCAGGAATGTGCATTTTAGAAAGAGTTTATGGGAATTCCCGATGTGGGGGAACAGAGAGGAACAAGCAGATTCTGCACTGAGCAAAGAACCCAAATTGGGGCCTGATCCCATGACCTGGGCCAAAATCAAGAATCGGACGTTCAACCGACCGAGCCACCCTGGTACACCAAGGCTGGGAACTCTTTCAACAATGATCTGGCCCAAGATTTTCAAGCTGCGTTGTATCGTAGTAATGATTCTTAGTATGTTTGGTAGACCCCCAGGGGTGCCCAAAACCTCAGGAGTTCAGGAGATCAAAACCATTTTCCTTTCTAAAACTACCAAGACATTATTTGTCTTAGTCACTGCATTAATAGTCACATTAATAGGTCAAAGCGGTGCCAGACTGATAACAAGAAATAAGGTCCTGGCCCTAAAGTGTATCCATAGTCATTGTATTCCTCATATACTTGCAACAAGAAAACATATTACCTGTTTCTCTTGACAATGGTTTACAGAGGAGTGCTGGGGGCGCTCAAGCAGTTGAGCGTCTGCCTTCAGCTCAGTTCACGATTCCGGGGTCCTGGGATCAAGCCCCACGTTGGATTTCTCTGCTTAGCAGGAGCCTGCTTCTTCCTCTTGCTTCCCCCTGCTGCTCCCCTTGCTTGTGTGCGTGTTCTGTCAAATGAATAAATAAAATGTTCTTAAAAAGAAAAGAAAGAATGATTGACCAACAAACTATGGTTGTTCAACTTGGGTATTCTTGGCAGACTTTTTTTTTCTTTAAATGAATGATTATGCCTCTCAAGGAAAACAATTGACAGCATTTGTTGCCAATGATCAACTTAGAGCATTCGAAAGAAAACAGAATTTGGAAAACTTTTTGTTTAAAAGGATTTTATTTATTTATGAGAGAGAGAAAGAGAGAGAGAGAGGGCACATTGGGGGAGGGGCAGAGGAAGGAGCAGATGTCCCATTGAGGAGGGAGCCTGGCACAGCTGGATCCCAGGACCCTGAGATCATGACCTGAACTGAAGTCAGATGTTTCACTAACTGAGCCAGCCAGGCGTCCCAGAATTTTGGAAAACTTTTGCCAGGAGCTTCACGGATACCCCCTACTAACAAATGTAACTTTTTTGGTGTTTTATGATGAAATGGTTCAACATTTGGAAGATCTACGTGAGTCAGCAATCCAATATTTTCTAAATGAGCAGTGCGTGATCATGCATGGATAATAGAGTTATACGAAATGCAGGACAGACTCGGGGCACCTGGGTGGCTCAGTTGGTTTATGGACTGTGAACTGGGAAAAAAAAAATACTATGCCTCAATATCCTTCTGATCTTTGAATGCCTTATACAGCATTCAGATCAGATGGTCACCATGTCCTTGAACTCTTCCAGTGAGGCAGGGACTTGGGACACTTAAAAGAAGCTCTTCTATCTTTGAAGATGTCTGTTAATAAGTTATTTCCCAAAATTTATTTCCTTAAGACATGCTTAGAGTAGTCTGAGTTTTTCCTCTTGAGACCACATGGAATGAAAAAAGAATTTTTCTAATAGCCTTTTCAACTATTGAAGGAGAAGTTCCACCTTTAAATATCCCCAACTTCTATAAATATTCCTATAAACTTCCTATAAATATCCCCAACTTCTGTAACCATTTCTCACTCAAAAAGTAATACATAGGGGTGGGGGATGGGAGGTTGGGTGAGCCTGGTGGTGGGTATTATGTTGGGCACGTATTGCATGGAGCACTGGGTATGGTACATAAACAGTGAATTCTGGTACACTGAAAAGAAATTAAAAAATAAATAAATAAATTTTTTAAAAATTACTTAAAAAAAATAATACATAGTTTTAGTTGAAACAGTATCTCCAACATAAGCCTCATTTTTTTTAAGTGTACTCTATTCACTGATGTATTAATTAAAGCGTTACCCCTTACCCCCTTGAAGGAAACATACATGTCAAACATAATCTAATGAATACAATACAGGGCACCATCTCCCTTTTTCCAAGAGTCCATTAGAATTTTTTGACAAACACATTGGCCTTTTTATTCATACTGAACATTTGACATCAGATATCGCCAAGTTTCTTGTTGTTCTTTGTTTTACATGTTCCTATTAAGACTTATCTCATCCATCATGAATAAGTGAGATTGGATTTTTGTACTAAATTTATGGACCTTAAGCTCATCATCTACTAAATGTTATCTCGTTAGAATTGACACACCAATATCACTTACTTAAATCTCTGTGGATCCCAGTTCTATCTGTTCAACACATCATACAGCTTTCTAATGCAAGGCAACCCCAGATTTGGTGTTTATCCAAGTCAGTGATAAAATATTTAACTGGATAAGACCCTTTAATACCCTGCTAAAACCTTTCTCCTACATGAGCTGAGTCAGAGTGTACAAAATCCAGATACACAGGCTACGGCACTTTCTAGATCCACCAAAGAAAATTTTCTATTTCTGAAATTGGCAAACAAATATGTTAATTTCCTGCTTCCCAGCATTTCCTCCATTCTTCAGGATTCCTTGAAAATTTCCAATCATGGTTACAGCAGTGTGAATCTCCTTTCCATAAATTTCTCATTGACTTAGGGTATAAGATAAGCATAAACTCTCTTAAAGTTGTTGGATCTGCCATTTTCAGCCCAGATATCATTCTTCTGGACAGAAAGAGAAAACCTGAGAATTAGATCTGTGAAGTGTTCTATTAAATATGATAGCATTTTCTCATGAGTTCCAAGCCTGTCCCATCTCAATACCTTTGTGTGTGTGTGTGTGTGTGTGTGTGTGTGGCTTTGACAGATTTCCCTGTCATTTCATCATGCCTCCTGCTTGTGTCTATTTGTAAATGTTTTGATATCTTCCTTCTAAAAATTCAGAATATTCCTCTGACTTAGCCCAGTGTTTTGTTCTCTGAACATTAGGAACACCAAGATAACATAGTCACTTTCTCCCCAATTTTTGCTGGTTTCATGTCACTAGCAAATTTTTCTTTTGGTTTGTACTGCATAGTAGCCATATCATTTGCTGTTTCCTGTATTCTAAAGAAAATTACCAGAAATGTCCTTTGTTTTTGTTGTTGCTGTTGTATCCTTTGATTGTGGCCGCATGAGATGCCCTGGAAATGTCCGTATGTTTGAAGTTCCTCATATTGCCAACACATCATGTTTCTGGGCTGGTTTAGTTAGATAAGAGATGTGCTATCCACTACTTCATAATTTTCAATTCTGATATATTCCCTCAGCGATATTCTTCAAATCCATTTTCCTTCTTTTCTTACTGATATATTCTCAGATGTCTAGGCCTTGAGACCATGAATCTTGTTTTTAAACCCCCTTGTTCACGCCAATCACCAGCTCCCCAGAACTGCCACTCATTTCTTCATTCCCTACACAAGAACGATTCTGTTTTGGAATAACTATTAGCACTGGCAGTTACAAAACTATGGTAAGAGAGCAAGGCCTCTTCAGCCCTGTTTGGACTGTATCTGACAAGGCTCTTTTGTCAGACTCGCTAACTTAGAAACAAAATTGACACCAAGGTTGTTGGGATGGGGGCCATTGACGTTAAAGGGATATCGTCTAGGAGGAGGTGGGTCAGTATATGACGGTGTATTTTTGTGACTTGTATTTGCAAATTTGTCTTCAGATAACGAGCTCTGGGTGGCTCCGTGGAAACAGCACTCCCAACATCTCCATGGCACCACTTATGTTAGCAGAGAACATTCCTCAGCATCCCATGAACATGAATTGAGCCCAGGCAGCCAGGCATTGCAGGTGCACATACCAGCCCAGGAAATGCCTTGTCCAAAATGATGCCCTCTTTCAGGCCCACGAGGAACACTCTGCTGTTGTCTCCATTGGCATCTCAGCATGACGAATGATTCACAGCATGTGGGGCACAGAGAGATATTCCTGTCTGGAAGCTTGTGATAGAACACTTTCACTAGCAAGAGGAGGGTGTTCTCAGGGCCCGCTTTTCTAGATAGGAATACCGCAGTGGGGGGACGGGAGTGTACTATCTGGTGATTTCTCTTTCAAAGACCCCCAGTAACTTTTGAGACCCTGGTATTTTTGCAAATTAGCAGCTGTGGCCTTTTCTGAACTCGTGCCCAGCTTAAAGCTTTCAATACTGTTACAATGCGATGCATTTGCCACTTGGATCAATACCACAGATTCCATTAAGCTGTGCTTGGCATCCTGCTTTCTACCTATCGTGGGTGACCTCCTTTCCCTGCTTCCATTTTCAAAACTCTGCAACGCTGTACAAGGAATCTATAAAGTGTACTGAATTAAGGAGGATTTATGCAAGTCTCATGCTCTTCTCCCCCCACTATGAGCTTGGGAATCAGAGCGAATGACACCATAGGTCCACAGAATTGAGCCCGCATATGAAGGATCATTCTCTTTAATAAGAATAACCAGCTAATGAATGAAAGTGACCTGATGATAATGCTCATCCCTAATGACAAACATCCCTAATGCGTATCCCTAATGACAAACTTATACAATAGTTCTCACTTTATCTTTTATTCTGGAAATACGGATCTCTCACTCTCTTTCTCCCTCTCTCATTGCTCTCAAATGAGGGACATGTAGCGAACCACAGTAACTTATGATCTTTTATTTAAAACTGTGAGACATCTAGGAAAGTTCATTTGTACCCATATGCCAACATTTGCTTGAGATCATAGGTGATTTAAAACCCCATCATGTCCACTCATGGGCTCCCTAGGGATTCAATGGGCCCTGAGTTCTAGAGAGGCTCCCATAACATCCTTAGCAACATGGACAAGTCACAACCTTCTAGAAAAGAAAAACAGAAAAAAATTACATCTTTACCAACTCTTTGAAAAATCATGTTTATTGAGGTACAATTTACATATAGTAAAATTCACCATTTCAAGGTGTACATTTTAAGCGTAATCACCATTATAAATAATATATAGACTATTTCCAAACCCTGAAAAGTTCCCTTGTGCCCTGTTTCAGTAAATTACCTCCCCTCACCTCCTGTTCCAGACAACTACTGTTCTATGTTTTGTCTCTAAAGTTTTTATCTTTTATAGAATGTCATATAAATTAACAAATATAGGACAGGCATACCTCAGAAATATTAAGGGCTCAGGTCCTGTTTCTGAGCAACTCAAGAAACAGTGTGCTGTGTGTCCAAAGAGGAGGATGTTGAGGGGGCTATTTGGGAAACACAGAAGGGCAGCTCAACCTGGAGGTTGAGGGAAAGATTCTAGAGACCAGAGACCCCTCTGCAGAGTCCAGAGGACACTTGAGAGCCTGGCAAGCAAACATGGAGTGTGTGATGAGACCACAGAGATGAGGGAACAAGGATACGAGACCCAAACCAACGTGGCTGGGGTGTGCAAAAACATCGTCATGCCTGGAAGAGAATGTGCAAAGGGGACTGTCAGAAAATGATGGCAAAGACCCAAGAAGGGCCACATCACAATAAAGTGAGTATCACAAGAGAGTAAGTCAAGTGAATTTTTTGGTTTCCCAGTGCCCCTGAAAGTTATGTTTACATGATACTGAATTAGGTGCACAATAACATTATGTCTTAAAAAAAAAAAAAAAAAAAAAGAGAGAATAAGTACCTTAATGAAAAAACTACTTTCTTGCTAAAGTATGGTAACCAACAACTGAGCTTTCAGTAAGTCATAATGTTTTACTGGTGGTGGGTCTTGCCTCGATGTTGATGGCTGCTGGTTCATCAGGATGGTGGTTGTTGAAGAGCTAGGTTGGTTGTGGCAATGTCTTGACATAAAACAACAATGAAGCCCACCACAGGGATTGATTTTTCTTCTCATGAATGATTTTCCCATTGTATGCAATGCTTTGTGTTGCATTTGTCCTACAGTGGAACTTCTTTCAAAGTTAGACTTACTTCTTTCAAACCCTGATGCTGCTTTACTAACTTAGTTCATGTAGTATTCTACATGTTTTGCTGTCATTTCAACAATCTTCACAACCTCTTCACCAGGAGTAGTTTCCATGTCAAGAAACCACTTTCTTCATTCATCAGTAAGAAGCAATCCATGACCCCCTCAAGTTTTATGAGTTAGTAACAATTTGGTCATGTCTTCAGGCTCCATCTCTCATTATAGTTTTCTTGTTGTTTCTACTACATCTGCAGGCACTTCATCTACCGAAGCCTTGAACCCCTCAAAGTCACCCAAGAAGATTGACATCAACTTCTTCCACACTCCTGTAAATGTGGATATTTGGACCTCTTCCCATGAATCACAAATATTCCCAAAGACATCTAGAATGCTGAATACTTTCCAAAAGGTTTCCCATCGACTTTGTCCAGATCCATCTGAGGAATCACAATGGCAGCTCTAGGCTCTACTTCTTAAATAATAAGATGAGAAGTTGATGTGACTCCTTGATTCTTAGGCTGTAGAATAGATGTTGTGTTAGGAAACATGAAACAACAAGAATCTTGTTGTCCATCTCCATCAGAGATCTTGGGTCACCAAGCACATTGTCAATGCACAGTCATATTTAAAAGGAATCTAATTTTTTTCTTTTACCTGAGCAGTAAGTCTCAATAGTGGGCTTAAAACATTCAGTAAACTCTGTTATAAACAGCCGTGCTGTCATCCAAGCTTGGCTGCTCCATTTACAGAGCATAGGCAAAGTAGATTTAGCATAATTATCAAGGGCTCTCTGATTTGGGGAGTGGTAAAGGAGTGTTGGCTTCAGCTTAAAGTCATCAGCTGTGTTAGCCCCTAACAAAATAGCCTGTTCTTTAAGGCTTTGAAGCCAGGCATTGACTTTCTTGGTTATGAGAGTCGTAGGTGGGATCTTCTTCCAACAGAAGGCTGTTTAATCTACATTGAAAGCCTGTTCTTTTAGACAGGTTTGTGCAGACATCTTTATTGAGGATCTTAGCAGGATCTTCTGGAGAACTTGCTGCAGCTTTTCCATCAGCACTCATTGCTTCACTTTGTGTTTCTGCGTTCTGGAGATGGCTTCTTTCCTTAAACCTCATGAACCCACCTCTCCTAACTTCACACTTTCTTCTGCAGCTTCCTCACCTCTTTCAGCCCTCACAGAATGGAAGATAGCTAGGCCCTTGCTCTGAATTAGGCTTCATTGTGACAGATTTGATCTTCTATCCAGAACACTGAAACTTTCTCCAAATCAGCAATAAGACTGTTTCACTTTCCTTTTATTTTATTTTCTTCTTTTTAAAGATTTTATTTATTTGAGACAGAGAGAGCGAGCTGGAGGAGGAGCAGAGGGAGACAGACAAGCAACCCGCCCTTATCATGGAGCCCAATGTGGGGTCAGATCCCACAATCTTGGGACCAAAATCAAGGATCAGACATTTAATCAATTTAGCCACCCAGGAACCCCTCATTTTCTTATCATTAGTGTGTTCACTGAGGTAGCACTTTTAATCTCCTTCAAGAACTTTTCCTTTACATTTAAAACCTGGCTCACTGTTGGGCACAAGAGACCTAACTTTTCATTTGTCTTGGCTTTCAACATGACTTCCTCATTAAGCTGAATCATTTCTTGATTTTGATTGAAAGTGAGGGACATGAGACTCTTCCTTTCACTTGAAAACTTAGAGGCCAGTGTAGGGTTATTAATTGGCCTACTTTCAATATTGATGTCTCAGGGAATCGGCAGACCCAAGGAGAAGGAGAGAGATAGAGAATGGCTGCTCAGTGGAGAAGTCAGAACACACACAACACTTATCAACTAAGTTAGTTGTCTTATGTGGGCATAATTTGTGGTATCCCAGGATAATTACAATACTAACATCAAGGATCACTCATCACAGATCACCATAATAAATATAATCATAATGAAAAATTTGAAATATTATTAGAATTACCAAAATGTGACACTGAGACATGAAGTGAGCAAATGCTGCTGGAAAAATGATGCCAATGCACTTGTTCCATGGTGCAGGTTGCTGGGAAACTTCAGTTTGTGGTGTGGGGGGAGAAGCAATTTCTGCAAAATGCTATACAATGAGGCATAAGAAAATGAGGGATGCCTATCTGTAGCCTCTTTGTTTGACTTAAGTCACTTTGTGTCATGCTTGTTACCTTTTCCAAGGGAAAATCTAAAACAAAGTGAGAGCTGTTGAATGAACTCATCTTTGATAGACATGAGGGAGCAACAGTTCAAGGTCAGCCCTTGAGGCTTATCGTCAAATGACCATAAGCAGCTGGTTTCTTACTAAACAGACTGCTGTCTTGTACGTGTTCATGCATGAATCAGAAGTTCATTCTTTTTTATTACTGAGAAGTATTCCACTGTATGGATATATTATAGCTTGTTAACTTTTTATTTCTTTAATAATGTATGTTATTTGTTTATTACTCTCTTATTTCCACTTAATATAAGGCCAGTAAGAATGGGATATTCTTTGGCTTTCTTCAGAATACGGTCTTCCTACTCCCCCCTATGAGTATGGGGTAGAATTGGCAACTAGGCTATATTGAGACCCTTGTTATGAGCTGAATGCTATGTTATGCCTTTTCTTATTTAATTCTATAAATTTCTTTAAAAAAAAGATTTTATTTACTTATTTGACAGAGAGAGAGAGAGATCACAGGCAGGCAGAGAGACAGACGGGGTAGGGGGGGTGGGAAGCAGGCTCCCCGCTAAGCAGAGAGCCCAATGTGGGACTCAATTCTAGGACCTTGAGACCATGACCTGAGCTGAAGGCAGAGGTTTAACCCATTGAGCTGGGTTAAATCCTGGGGAGGATTCTTTTTTACCCTCTTTAATCCAAAAAGGATAATGTTCACTCAATTATTCAGCTTGGTTGAGCCCTGGATGGGACACAAGAGATCCTCATTCTCTCTATCTCCCTAAACAGTGAGAGGTTTTGGCATTTAGGCCGGATTATCCACCTGGGGAATTGGTAGTGCTCTGCATAAAACATGTTCTTTCCCCTTCATTCCTGTGGCCTAGAGGTTAACATTCAATGATCCTAGGGTCTAAGAAATGGCCTCCTTTTACCTAAATTAAATGAAATCTAATGAAACAGAAATCCAGGTCAGTATAGTTCACTGTCAAACCTTCAGCTCCTGCATTGCTGGCAGCTCCCCTTGTAATAATTAAACAGAAAGTCGTAGGCAGGCGACAGTGAAATCCACTGCTAATCTTGCCCCTCATCAGCCTATCTTCCTAAATGTTCCTTAATTAAGGTTTCTAAATACTCTGTGTTCCCTCGGCAGCCAGGGTACCAAAATGAAGCTGACTGCTTCAGGGATGCCCTGCAACCCGAGGTGGAAGGAGTTCCAAGGGTATTTCTCATCCAGAACATTAAAAAAAAAAAATCAAAGATAAAATCCAATAAATGGAAATGCATGTGAGAACGAACAGAGAGATGGGGACAGAGAGGGCTGGGAGGGGATTTCTTTTTTTTTTTTTTTCTAGAGGATTTCACTTTAAGGATTCTGAAGGCGTATCGCTGGCTATATCACGGCTTCTCCAACACGCCAGGGAGTGAATGAAACAGCTGTCACATTTAAACACACACAGCGGTAACCCTCCACTGAGCACAATGCCAGGACAGAACAGAAAATCTATCAACACTTACAATACATTCTATTTATTTAGCAACTCATCCCCCTTCACCAAAAGTTCCATCTGTGGGGTTGAAACTGGGGCCACATGCTGCTGTGGCTTTTTGTGGTTTGGCAGCTACTGAGGGAGGGAATACGGAAAGCGGTCAGATGGAGTAGGCGGGGGTTTGAAGATGTCAGAATCACAGAACTGGGATTTTTCAAATGACTGAAGGTGAGTGGCAGAGTGAACCCACAGGTCCTTCCCATCCAGAGGCAAAAGGAAGCTGGGAAATGCCCCCCAAGTCCTCCTGTTTCAACCTCCATGTCTTTCTCAACATCTCCTTTGGTGGCTCAGTTGGTTGAGTGAGTGCTTTTGGCTTGGGTCATTGTCCTGGAGTCCCGGGATCGAGTCTTGCATCAGGCTCCCTGTTCAGCAAGGGGGTCTGCTTCTCCCTCTGACCTTCCCCCTCTCACACTCGCTCTCTATTATTCTCTCTCTCTAATAAATAAATAAAATCTTAAAAATTAAAAAAAAAAAGAAAGAAAGAAAGAAGTAAGGAAAGAAAAGACAGAGATCTCTCTTCCTTTTCCTTCCATGGGCTCTGTCTCTTCCCAGGAGATGTGTGCTGATCACTAGGGACCTATGAGGGAAAGCAAAACTGCTTTGAGGGGTCATAAAGCAAGCTGTCTGACCAAGGATTGCTTTGGAAGAACACTCTGGAGAGAAACTACGAAGTGCCTCTACATCTACAGGATCTAAAAATATTTACTTATTAATTATGGTACATTAAACAATGAGAATTACACATAGTAGATCTGGTAGGAATTTTAAGACCATATGTGCAGTTCCCTATAAGGAAACCAAGGCCTGGAGAAGCTGCAGCTTTCCTGAACCCCCTGCCCCTCACACTCCTCAGGAAGCACACAGCTGGGACCAAGGACCCCTGAAACCTGGCTTAGCACTCACGTCAGTGAGAATGAAATTTAGGTGAAAGAATGGATGTCTATAAGGGAATCTCAAATGAAAAAAAATAAGGCAGATTGGAAGAACAACAAGAAAGACAACTGAATGACACAGATAAAGAAATATACCATCATTGGCCTTGTAAAGGCCCTCTGGTAGGGCCAGCTCAGGACCCATGGAGAGTGTTCGAGAACCAAGAGAGAAGTCAGGAGAGAAACACAGGAGGGTTGACAGACCAACAATTAAAAGCTAAACAAGAGGCTGCCGAAAGATATGTTAATGAATAGCCGTATAAAACCTGTTCAGCTTAATTCAACTGCACTCAAAGACATTTAATTCAGATACTATGTTCTCACCTGGTTCGGGTGAGATTTTGTGCCAGGCATTGGAGATAGCACAAAGGTGAATATGCACGGCTCTTCTAGTAGTTTTGGTCTGGAATCAGGGAATAAATCATAATAAACTGTGTGATCTGGGAGAAAGTGCACCAAATTTGGACGCAGACAGATGGAGATCTGAATCTTGCCTCTGGCACATTCTACTGTGCGACTTCAGGAAAGGCAACCTCTGTTCCCTAGCTTTGTACATCATACAGTCATTATCAAATCGAAAATTTGTACAAACCTCTGTCTGTTAGCAAAGTGCAACAAATATTAGCTTCCTTTATATGCAAATACTCCACTATAAGGCAAGAAAAAGGCAGAGTGTATTGGGGAGTAATAGAAAGTTAACTCTGGCTGGAGCCTAGGGTTCATGAGATAGAGGGGAGACCAAGTGGAAAAGCCTGGGGATAATGCACACAGGCCCTGGGATGCCAGGCTCAAGGCTGTGTAGGGACTATGAAGAGTCTGAGTTCTGCTTGAGTCAGCGTTGACACAAAATGTATACTTCAGGAGGAGAGGGCAAACCCCAGAAAAAAACCCACTGTCATAGCCCAAGTCAGAATTTATGAGTTTCTTAGTACCTCAGATTCCTTGCTTTACTTTCTCTTTCCCCTTAGCACTTATCATACAGTACTATGTAGTACTTCTACCATACAGCATTCTTAAATTTTTTTAAAGATTTTATTTATTTGACAGAGAGAGATCACAAGTAGGCAGAGAGGCATGCAGAGAGAGAGGAGGAAGCAGAGAGCCCGATGCGAGGCTAGATCCCAGGACCCTGAGATCATGATCTGAGCCAAAGGCAGAGGCTTAACCCACTGAGCCACCCAGGCGCCCCATCCCTTATGTATTTATAAAGTACGTTTCACGAGAGCAGAGGTCTTCGTTTGCTTGGCATGTGGTAGGAGCACATTAAATACTTCTTGGAATGAAAAGAAAGGGAAGAAGGACGAAATGGCCCCACGAATCTGTGCCTCAGTAGCTAGAAGTATGGTGTTTACAGTGTGATAAAGGAAAGGCGGGGGACAAGTCTGGACAGCAAGCAGACCAGCTGTTTTCCATGGCCTCTGAATAAAAGTAAGCTTAAATACAATTGTGAAAGATTGATGTTGAAGATTTTCCACATTAAGTGTGGTCAAGTATTTGTGTGTGTGGCTAGCTGAAACAGAGAGAAAGGGACTGTGACCAGAGCCCCTCTGTGGTTCAGATGCTTGGCTGTCTGACTCTGAGGGGCTGTCCGACATGTCTGAGGAAACAGAAGGATGTGGTGGTGGAGCTACCGGTCCCGCCCATCCTTCCAGTGCTGCGGCCCCACTGCTGAGCAGCTCTTCCCATCAGTCCTCAGGAGCCCCACACTGAGAATGCGTGTCCAGGCCCAGGGCCTTGCTGGCAGGGTTAATGAGCTAGGCTCTGTCTGTCTCTGTTTCTTAGGCTCTCCTCCCACTCCCCACCGTGAGCAGCTTTGGAAATGCGGAACATGTTGTAATCCTTAACTCCACTGTTTTGAGATGTCCCTGCAATGGCTATAATAATCATCTTACAAACAACCTAGAACAGGCTCTAATTGCTTCTAATGTTGTATTCTGGCTGGGGTATAGGGAGAGCAGAGACATGCTGACTGTCAAAACCCTGCTCTGATTATATGGTACCTCAGGGAGCATTTTCACAGAGGAAAAGGCAACAGGCCTATTGTTCTTCCTTCTTTTTGGTGAGCTGGCTCAGTGGACCCCTCCCCCATGTAGGCAGCACAAGACAGAGGATCCCGAGCCAGCAGAGGAACCCAAACCTTCTGGTACTCTGTGACAATAAAGAACCATTTGAGGTGCAGACAAATGAGCAGGAATGTATTCTTGTGTCTCTTAACTACGCTGCTGGTGGTGTTTATGAGCCAGCTCCTTTCACCCCCTGGAAAAGTCCTTAAGTGTTAATGACCTCGTGAGACAGGCGCCAACCCAAGACAGTGATTTGTTCTGAGTCAGTGAAGGAATAAATGAACGGGTGAGTGGACCACAGACTGAACCACCTCTTCGTAAGAATCTAAAACATTAGAGGGTTTCATACAAATTACTGCCCCTGTCCCTTTGAATAACTCTATCAGGAAGGTTCTCATAGCCGGTAGGCGATGAAGTTGGGGCTCAGAAGAGTTAGGTGGGGCTGTCCCAGAATTGCAGGAAACATCGAGAGCCAGAGAAGTGGGACTCGGATATCCAATCCAGGGTGGTTTCGGTATACCCCCCTACTTCCCTTAATACTCTGGTTGGGCGACATTGGTTCTGATTGGGTTTAGACGGTCATCACTTGGACAGTCATAAGATGGACACTCAGTCAATCCCCACAGCTCTCTTCTGTCTCCCCAGATTCTGACCCTGCAGGCTGAGCTTCTGTTCTAGAACCATCTTCCTCCTCTGTGGAGCATCTCACCCCCAAAGCCTGGTGGGGAGGCTCCTTGCCCTGCCTCTAGCAGCCCCTCGGCTTTACCGCTTTGGTTCAGCTCATGATTAGGCCAAGTCACAGAAACACAGTCGCTGAGAACTGTATGATATATATGAAATATATATCATATATATCTATATATATATATATAGATATCTCCTTTCAAAGAGCTTTCTTAATTACTATTTTATTTCATATTTACAACAGCCCTGTGTGGGTCAAAAAGGCAGTTGCCATTATTTCCCATTTTACGGTCAAGGGGACTAAAGCCTAGAGAAGATAAATCTCCTTCTGGAGTCATACCGCGAGTTGCTGAATAAGGACCCACACCCACCTGCTTGACTACTGGGCTCACATGCTCATAAAGATGGTACAACCAGTCAGGATCAGCCCCAGCTCCCATTTATCAACTGGAGCAAAAAGGATGGAGTACGGCTTTGTTGGGGAAGTGTAGACAGGAGTGGGAGATTCTGCCAGAGCAGGGAATGGATACCGGTTCGATTCTTTACATCCTGGTGTATTCCTGCCCTAGGCAACTTCCAAACCCCTGAAAAAATTAAATAAAAATCCTACAGATTTATTTATTTAAAAATAAATAAAAGATAAAGATACCTCTGAAGATAAAAAATCTCAGCGCCAGAGTCCCGTCCCCTGCTTCCCTGTACTTGAGATAAGTACAAGGGGTTAACCTTGTAGGCAAGTAATAACTTATCTCGCACAGCTTCCCATCCAGAAGACCTCCCTAGGGGCCGTCTCCGCACCGGGATTCAGGTCCTGGGGCACAGCATGTGGGCCTGAAGCTGAGGTTATCTGCCTTGAGGTTTCTCTCACCTGCCCAAGGGTTCCTTAGTCCTGGCAGATGTGCGCAGAGGCCTCCTGCTCCTGCTGTCTAGAAGCTTGTCTCTGACAGGCAGAGCAGTGATCATTTACCCTGCTATTCACACAACATTAGCCACTTTCCCAGCACACTGCAGACATTAACCCCTTCAGGCCCTGTTGCCAAACAAGTTGGTGAGTGCAGGAAGAATTCATTAAACCAACATCCAGTGGCATGAGTCCCCCACTCTGCCCCACAGATGACAATCTGATACACTGAAGAGTGGAATTCTCCTGCCTTGAGTATTCTGACAGGATGCAAATCACTGTGATAGCCAGTGAAAAAAATACCTCACTCTAGATACACATTTCATGCATTTATTTCATAAATATTGATTGTCTCGCCTACTATGTGCCAGATGCATATTTGTCAAAGATCGGTACAGGAGTTGGCTATCTGGTCAAAGACGGCTATGATTTCCTTTGATATATCTTTTTTTTTTTTTTCCTTTTATAATTTATTATCCACCCTTTGGAGCCTCTAACGTCCCAGTAAGGCCCAGAGAGTGTCTGGAGATCGGATTGTTAAAAGAAACCCAGTACTCAGAAGAAGGACCGTATCTACAGCTGACACGCAAAATCTCTACCTCGCTGCAAAATGTAAATAAATAAATAAATAAACACACAAATACATAAATAAGAGAACAAACAACAACAACCACAAAAAATCTACTCCCCCCATTAGCTGACACTTCCCATAATGCACTGCAAAGTCAATTTGCGTAGACATGCACAGAAGGGCTTTTTTCATTTCACTGTGGTGGATCGCAGCAAACTCTGCTTTCTGTTCATGTAATTAAGCCAACGTGTCAAAACAATTACCTTGTAGAGACAGGGACCGGCAACGGACGTCTTTCTTTTTTTTTTTTTTTTTTTTTTTAATTTCCTTTGAGCAGAGTGATCAAGAGAGTAGCTTTACAGACTAGGGGGCCCTTAAACAAGGGTCACCGCACGCCTCCAAGCCTGGAGACCCTGGGCGTCCGCAGTTCGATCCCCTAATAGTGCCAGGGTGAGACGCGGCGTCAGGTGCCAGTGCGACGCCAGGTGTATGAGCTACAGGAGAGCAATTTGGCAAACAATTCCGGACAGCGTAGGAAACAACACTTTTATAAATGAATCCATGCTGTTGGTGGCTGGAAAGTAAAGCCATCTTGGGAGAGTGCTGGGTTGAATAAAAGCTGCCAACGCAGGCTGAGGCATTTTGACACCTGAGCTATGAATGCTACAACAATCTATTACCATAAGAAGCACCCTCCACGCTAGGTGTGTGTTTGTTATAAATCACTCTGCTCCTCTCCTTTCTCCTGCAGTTAATATATTTTCTTACAGTGAGTATTATCCGCTGTGCATTACCAGCAATGTTCAGCTGTTAACATTTGTGTCTGTAGTTAGCATTTTTATTCAGCTAATATTTTCATTCAGTAACACTCACCAAGCATCAACATTATTCACATCGTATTTGCCAGGAATATTTCCTTCCATTAGCGTTTGTTTCTCCCTTTAAGAATTTTATTTGCTAGGTATTTTTATCCTGCAAGGACTGTCAGCTTCAGCAAGCATCACCAGAAATTCTGATCACTGACTGCAAAGAGCTCTGAGTTAGTGTGTGCTTCCCAGATGAACTGTCTATCTGGGCCTCGGTCTTTGGCATCTTTAAAATGGGGATAATAAAGGCCTTGTAAACGTTGGGGAGCCAAATTCAGGGCATAGCAATCGTGGCTGAATTAAAGCATAACTCCAGGTTATTTCAATAAAGGAAAGAAAGAGCTGGGAGCCTGAGAGATATAAATACCATTCAGCTGGTCATAAGGAGAGAGAAAAGGAACTCTACACAAAGGAACTCTACTGAGAGAGAATGGGCTGCCTTCAGTCACAGCGAGCTTCTTTTCACGGAGGCGTGAGAGTTGTCAGGTTTTCTGCTGGGCCCCATCTTAGAGTGGGAGGTTCAATAAGTCTGGGCTGGGGTCTGAAAATTTGCATTCCTAACAAGTTTTCAGGGGCTGATGCTACTGCTGGTCAAGGGACTAAACCCAAGAAGCATTGACTTGAAATGTGGGGTAATGGTCTGGGAGAGCTGCAGCCCTATAGAAAGAGACTTCCCTCCTTCCTTCACCTCCTCCTATATTTCCTCTGTTCTTTCCTTCAGCGGTATTTTGCCTTTTCAATGCTTCCAATCTCTAAAACTAGACTCCCCAAACAGCAGAACATGGAGGTCATGCCAGGGACCAGGGAAGGAGCAAACCATCTCTACAGACTGCATAAAATCTGAAGTGTGGGCAGAATGCAGGGGAAATGTTTGCAGCACTATCCATATAAAAGGAAGGAGCTCTAGTTTCTTTTATACCTTCTGCAAGTCTGGTGACATATCACACACACACACACACACACACACACACACACACAGATACACACACACACACAATTGTAGCCTGTACATTCTACAACCAAGTAAGGATGCCTGGTCCTTATACATAGTGCCTAAAAGCCTTCTCCATGTTATTACACTAAAAAAGAAAGAAAGAGAGGGAGAGGGAAAGAGAGAGAGGAGAAAGAGAAAGAAAGAAAGAAAGAAAGAAAGAAAGAAAGAAAGAAAGAAGCTCAGTGCATTTCTGCCCCATCCCTAATGTCTTCTTATTTCAACTACCCAGCAGTCCTCAAGCCCTTCTTCAAAATTTCTTATCATTGGAGGAATTTCAGCTACAACTGGGTGTCTTATTATGAACTTTGTTTCTCAGATTAGATGAGAGATGGTTTCTAGGGCCTTTCCAATTATAAGTTATTTGCCTCCATACCAGGACCAAGACTCAGAATATAACAGAGGTGACTCCCAGGCTTGGGGCAGTCAAAATTATTTCAAAATGCTTTATGACATGGCAGCTTTCACAATCAGCCCGACTCTGTGGTTTGCATTTCCCCCCATCCGCTCATTAGACACTGGTCCTAGGACTACTGGGTGAGAAGTGAGCCCCAAAGCCAAGCTGGGATCCCGCCAAGCCCAGTCTACCAGAAACGTGGTGGTACCAGATGGGAAAAGAGAAAAGCGTGGCTGTCCTGCAGACATGAGGACTGAGAGAGGTCACAGGCTGAATCCAAAGACTAAAAAAAGAGAAGAAGCAGAGCTGGTGGCCAGCTGCCTTTCTAAAGGGTGCACCCGGCATGATGGCAAGTACAATTTCGGAGCTAACCTTGGGCTTGACATAGCATTAGAAAGCTGTCAGCCTCTAATTAGACTCTGGCAGACTCTGCTTGGATTTTGGCTTGCCAAGAGAACCTCCTCCCACCAGTGTCCCCACCTCCAATTCCATCCCCTACCAAGCCAAGGCAATGTACACCTCAGTGTGATTCTGTAGCGTTCCAATAGAATGGCCACCCCTCCCCCAAACCAGAACCTCAGGGTGCTGGTATCCTGTTTCCTTCCAAGCATCTGCTGCCCAGAAGAGGATCGCGATGACCATCTAGGGAAAACAGAGGGACTTAACTACATGCCAGCCCCATGCCCATCCTCCTGAAATGCTTGCTGGGGTTTAATAAAACTGCTGCGATCCTTCAGGCACACCATCCCTGGGGCTTTTTCTTTGTGTTCTGTTTTGCATTTCTCAGCTGGTTAACATCACTCAGCTGTCAAAATCATTTCCTTGAGACTGCTAGGAAATCTGGATTTGAGTTTTGTAAATCCTGTTCATCGGAGAAGAGCGTATCTACTGGAAGGACGAGGGAAAGTGGGGGTTCCAGCCAGAACGTAGCAGGGAGGCAGGTTGGCAAAATAGTGCCAAGGACAGCAACACAAGTCTATTCTATTCAGACGGACACGGATTTCATAGAGCTTATTGGAGGAAAGCAGGGTGCGAAAACATATGCCTGAGGTGAGATGAAGGCAGTCATTAAGGGTCATGAGGGTCAGACATTCCTCAGTCTCGCATGTCTGTTCTTGCACGTCTATTAGGTATAAGGCATTTATTCTGATGTGCTGGGTAAAGCATGCTTTGTGCACAAATTCTATCTCTTTTTCTTCGTTTTTCTTTCTTTCTCTCTCTTTCTTTTCTTTCTTTCTTTTTTTTTTCTTAGATTTGTTTATTTGAGAGAGAGAGAGAGTGGAGGGGAAGAGGCCGAGCGAGAGAGAGTCTTAAACAGACTTCGTGCTGAGCAGGGCTTGATACCAGGACCCTGAGATCATGACCTGAGCTGAAACCGAGAGTTGGCACTTAACCGACTGAGCCGCCCGGGTGCCCCTCTGTCATTGTTTAATCCTCAGCTCGGATTCTGGCTCTACCACTCGCTAATTGTGTGATTTTGAGCTAGTTGTGTAGTCTCGGTGTATCTCACTTTTCTCACCTGTAAAAGGAAGAAACAATATCTAACACCAGAGGTTTATTGCAGAGTCAATGAGGCCACAATGGTAAAATCACTATGTGTCTGCCAGGAATTTGAAAACTCTTGAATCCCTCCTGCCCGTCATCTGCCTCTTCATTCAGAGGAGAGGATTTCACCCCCATTATGTGCATTTCCCACCCACCACCTTCTAGCCCCATGAAAATGCATAATGATTGTTTATATCTATTATGAATACATTTGGCGAGGGGAGGAGTCAAGATGGTGGAGAAGCAGCAGACTGCAACTACTTCAGCTAGCAGGAGATCAGATAGATAGCTTATCTAAAGATTGCAAACACCTGCAAATCCATCGGCAGATTGAAGAGAAGAAGAACAGCAATTCTGGAAACAGAAAAACAACCACTTTCTGAAAGGTAGGACTGGCGGAGACGTGAATCCAAAGCGACGGGAAGATAGACCCCAGGGGGAGATGCCGGCTCCCGGCAAGCGGCGGAGCAACAGAGCACAAAATCAGGACTTTTAAAAGTCTGTTCCGCTGAGGGACATCGCTCCAGAGGCTAAACCAGGGCGAAGCCCACGCAGGGTCAGTGTGGCCTCAGGTCCCGCAGGGTCACAGAAGGATCAGGGGTGTCTGAGTGTCGCAGAACTTGCGGGTATTGGAACGGGAAAGCCGGCTACAGAGACAGAGCCAACAGTAAGCTCACAGCTTGGTGTTACCTTGAACCAGCCACAGGCACTGTGAGCTCGGAGTGTGGCCGGAGGTCAGGCAGACGGGAGTAACTGGGCGCTGTTCTCTGAGGGTGCACTGAGGAGTGGGGCCCCGGGCTCTTGGCTCCTCTGGGCCAGAGACCAGGAGGCCGCCATTTGTATTCCTGTCGTCTGGAACTCTATGGAAAGCACTCAGGGAACAAAAGCTCCTGAAAGCAAACCCCAGCGAATTACTCAACCCGGCCCCTGGTAAGGGCGGTGCAATTCCGCCTGGGACAAAGACACTTGAGAATCACTACACCAGGCCCCTCCCCCAGAAGAAATCCAGCCAAGACCAAGTTCACCTACCAAAGAGTGCGGTTTCAATACCAAGGAGAGCAGCAGAATTCCAGAGGAGGAGAAAGCAATGCACGGAACTCATGGTTTTCTCCCTGTGATTTTTTTTAGTCTTGCAGTTAATTTAATTTTTTTCTTTTTCATTTTTTTTTTCTTGCCTCTGGTAAAAAATTTTTTTTTAACTTTTACCGTTTTCTTTTTTAATATTGTTTAACTAGTTTATCTAATATATATATATATTTTCTTTTTTATATTTTTCTTTATTCGTTTTCTTTTTTTAAAATTCTTTTCTTTTCTTTTTTTTCTTTCTTCCTTTTTGAAACGCTTTTTGTCCCCTTTCTCCCCCCTCACGATTTGGGATCTCTTCTGATTTGGTTAAAGCATATTTTCCTGGGGTTGTTGCCACCCTTTTAGTATTTTACTTGCTCCTTCATATACTCTTATCTGGGCAAAATGACAAGACGGAAAAATTCACCACAAAAAAAGAACAAGAGGCAGTACCGAAGGCTAGGGATCTAATCAATACAGACATTGGTAATATGTCAGATCTAGAGTTCAGAATAACAATTCTCAAGGTTCTAGCCAGGCTCGAAAAAGGCATGGAAGATATTAGAGAAACCCTCTTGGGAGATATAAAAGCCTTTCTGGAGAAATAAAAGAACTAAAATCTAACCAAGTTGAAATAAAAAAAGCTATTAATGAGGTGCAATCAAAAATGGAGGCTCTCACTGCTAGGATAAATGAGGCAGAAGAAAGAATTAGTGATATAGAAGACCAAATGACAGAGAATAAAGAAGCTGAGCAAAAGAGGGACAAACAGCTACTGGACCACGAGGGGAGAATTTGAGAGATAAGTGACACCATAAGACAAAACAACATTATAATAATTGGATTCCAGAAGAAGAAGAAAGAGAGAGGGGAGCAGAAGGTATACTGGAGAGAATTATTGGGGAGAATTTCCCCAATATGGCAAAGGGAACGAGCATCAAAATTCAGGAGGTTCAGAGAATGCCCCTCAAAATCAATAAGAATAGGCCCACACCCCGTCACCTAATAGTAAAATTTACAAGTCTCAATGACAAAGAGAAAATCCTGAAAGCAGCCCGGGAAAAGAAGTCTGTAACATACAATGGTAAAAATATTAGATTGGCAGCTGACTTATCCACAGAGACCTGGCAGGCCAGAAAGAGCTGATATGATATTTTCAGAGCACTAAACGAGAAAAACATGCAGCCAAGAATACTATATCCAGCTAGGCTATCATTGAAAATAGAAGGAGAGATTAAAAGCTTCCAGGACAAACAAAAACTGAAAGAATTTGCAAACACCAAACCAGCTCTATAGGAAATATTGAAAGGGGTCCTCTAAGCAAAGAGAGAGCCTACAAATGGTGGATCAGAAAGGAACGGAGACCATATACAGTAACAGTCACCTTACAGGCAATACAATGGCACTAAATTCATATCTCTCAATAGTTACCCTGAATGTTAATGGGCTAAATGACCCTGTCTAAAGACACAGGGTATCAGAATGGATAAAAAAACAAAACTCATCTATACGTTGCCTCCAAGAAACTCATTTTAAGCCTGAAGACACCTCCAGATTTAAAGTGAGGGGGTGGAAAAGAATTTACCATGCTAATGGACATCAGAAGAAAGCAGGAGTGGTAATCCTTATATCAGATCAATTAGATTTTAAGCCAAAGACTATATAATAAGAGATGAGGAAGGACACTATATCATACTCAAAGGGTCTGGCCAACAAGAAGATCTAACAATTTTAAATATCTATGCCCCCAATGTGGGAGCAGCCAACTATATAAACCAATTAATAACAAAATCAAAGAAACACATCAACAATAATACAATAATAGTAGGGGACTTTAACACTCCCCTCACTGAAATGGACAGATCATCCAAGCAAAAGATCAGCAAGGAAATAAAGGCCTTAAAAGACACACTGGACCAGATAGATGGAAATCACAGATATATTCAGAACATTTCATCCCAAAGCAACAGAATACACATTCTTCTCTAGTGCACATGGAACATTCTCCAGAATAGATCACATCGTTGGTCCTAAATCAGGACTCAACCCGTATAAAAGATTGGGATCATTCCCTGCATATTTTCAGACCACAATGCTCTGAAGCTAGAACTCAACCACAAGAGGAAGTTTGGAAAGAACCCAAATACATGGAGACTAAACAGCATCCTTCTAAAGAGCGAATGGGTCAACCGGGAAATTAAAGAAGAATTGAAAAAAAATCATGGAAACAAATGATAATGAAAATACAACGGTTCAAAATCTGTGGGACACAACAAAGGCAGTCCTGAGAGGTAAATATATAGCAGTACAAGCCTTTCTCAAGAAACAAGAAAGGTCTCAGGTACACAACCTAACCCTACACCTAAAGGAGCTGGAGAAAGAACAAGAAAGAAACCCTAAGCCCAGCAGGAGAAGAGAAATCATAAAGATCAGAGCAGAAATCAATGAAATAGAAACCAAAAAAACAATAGAACAAATCAACGAAACTAGGAGCTGCTTCTTTGAAAGAATTAATAAAATTGATAACCCCTGGCCCGACATATCAAAAAGAAAAGAGAAAGGACCCAAATAAATAAAATCATGAATGATAGAGGAGAGATCACAACTAACACCAAATAAATACAAACTATTATAAGAACATATATGAGCAATTCTACGCCAACAAATTCGACAATCTGGAAGAAATGGATGCATTCCTAGAAACATATAAACTACCACAACTGAATCAGGAAGAAATAGAAAGCCTGAACAGACCCATAACCAGTAAGGAGATTGAAACAGTCATTAAAAATCTCTAAACAAACAAAAGCCCAGGGCCAGACGGCTTCCCGGGGGAATTCTACCAAACATTTAAAGAAGAACTAATTCCTATTCCCCTGAAACTGTTCCAAAAAATAGAAATGGAAGGAAAACTTCCAAACTCATTTTATGAGGCCAGCATCACCTTGATCCCAAAACCAGACAAGGATCCCACCAAAAAAGAGAGCTATAGACCAATATCCTTGATGAACACAGATGCGAAAATTCTCACCAAAATACTGGCCAATAGGATTCAACAGTATATTAAAAGGATTATTCACCACGACCAAGTGGGATTTATCCCAGGGCTGCAAGGTTGGTTCAACATCCGCAAATCAGTCAATGTGATACAACACATCAATAAAAGTAAGAACAAGAACCATATGATACTCTCAATAGATGCTGAAAAAGCATTTGACAAAGTACAGCATCCCTTCCTGATTAAAACTCTTCCAAGTGTAAGGATAGAGGGCACATACCTCAATATCATCAAAGCCATCTATGAAAAACCCACCGCAAATATCATTCTCAATGGAGAAAAACTGAAAGCTTTTCCGCTAAGGTCAGGAACACGGCAGGGATGTCCATTATCACCACTGCTATTCAACATAGTACTAGAGGTCCTAGCCTCAGCAATCAGACAACAAAAAGAAATTAAAGGCATCCAAATCAGCAAAGAAGAAGTCAAAATATCACTCTTCGCACATGATATGATACTATATGTGGAAAACCCAAAAGACTCCACTCCAAAACTGCTAGAACTCGTACAGGAATTCAGTAAAGTGCCAGGATATAAAATCAATGCACAGAAATCAGTTGCATTTCTCTACACCAACAACAAGACAGAAGAAAGAGAAATTAAGGAGTCAATCCCATTTTCAATTGCACCCAAAACCACAATATACCTAGGAATAAACCTAACCAAAGAGGCACAGAATCTATACTCAGAAAACTATAAAGTACTCATAAAAGAAATTGAGGAAGACACAAAGAAATGGAAAAATGTTCCATGCTCCTGGATTGGAAGAATAAATATTGTGAAAATGTCTATGCTACCTAAAATGATCTACACATTTAATGCAATTCCTATCAAAGTACCATCCATCTTTTTCAAAGAAATGGAACAAATAATTCTAAAATTTATATGGAACCAGAAAAGACCTCGAATAGCCAAAGGGATATTGAAAAAGAAAGCCAAAGTTGGTGGCATCAAAATTCCGGAATTCAAGCTCTATTACAAAGCCATCATCATCAAGACAGCATGGTACTGGCACAAGTACAGACACATAGATCAATGGAACAGAATAGAGAGCCCAGAAATAGATCCTCAACTCTATGGTCAACTAATCTTCAACAAAGCAGGAAAGAATGCCCAATGGAAAAAAGACAGCCTCTTCAATAAATGGTGCTGGGAAAATTGGACAGCCACATGCAGAAAAATGAAATTTGACCATTTCAATTTGACTCAAAATGGATGAAGGACCTCAATGTGTGAAAAGAAACCATCAAAATCCTTGAGGAGAACACAGGTAGCAACCTCTTCTACCTCAGCCGCAGCAACATCTTCCTAGGAACATTGCCAAAGGCAAGGGAAGCAAGGACAAAAGTGAACTATTGGGATTTCATCAAGATCAAAAGCTTTTGCACAGCAAAGGAAACAGTTAACAAATTCAAAAGACAACTGACAGAATGGGAGAAGATATTTGCAAACGACATATCAGATAAAGGACTAGTGTCCAGAATCTATAAAGAACTTAGCAAACTCAACACCCAAAGAACAAATAATCCAATCAAGAAATGGGCAGAGGACATGAACAGACATTTCTGCAAAGAAGACATCCAGATGGCCAAAAGACACATGAAAAAGTGCTCCATATCCCTCGGCATCAGGGAAATACAAATCAAAACCACAATGAGATATCACCTCACACCAGTCAGAATGGCTAAAATCAACAAGTCAGGAAATGACAGATGCTGGCGAGGATGCGGAGAAAGGGGAACCCTCCTACACTGTTGGTGGGAATGCAAGCTGGTGCAGCCACTCTGGAAAACAGCATGGAGGTTCCTCAAAATGTTGAAAATAGAACTGCCCTATGACCCAGCAATTGCACTACTGGGTATTTACCCTAAAGATACAAACGTAGTGATCCAAAGGGGCACGTGCACCCAAATGTTTATAGCAGCAATGTCCACAATAGCCAAACTATGGAAAGAACCTAGATGTCCATCAACAGATGAATGGATCAAGAAGATGTGGTATATATACACAATGGAATACTATGCAGCCATCAAAAGAAATGAAATCTTGCCATTTGCGACAACATGGATGGAACTAGAGTGTATCATACTAGTGAAATAAGTCAAGCAGAGAAAGACAACTATCATATGATCTCCCTGATATGAGGAAGTGGTGATGCAACATGGGGGCTTAAGTGGGTAGAAGAAGAATCAATGAAACAAGATGGAATTGGGAGGGAGACAAACCATAAGTTAATCTCACAAAACAAACTGAGGGTTGCTGGGGCGAGGGGGGTTGGGAGAAGGGGGTGGGATTATGGACATTGGGGAGGGTATGTGCTTTGGTGAGTGCTGTGAAGTGTGTAAACCTGGTGATTCACAGACCTGTACCCCTGGGGATAAAAATATATGTTTATAAAATATAAAAAATTAAAAATTAAAAAAAATTAATACATTTGGCTGCAAATAACAGAGAATCTGATTTACTGTCTCAGCTAATATAGATTTGGTTCTATTGCATAATAATCTGGATGAGGGCTTTCCTGGTATTGATTCAATAGCACCATGGGTCAGGGCTGTTCCTCGGATTCCCTTGATCTTGTCCATGGCCACATCACCCCGACATCTCTAATCTCATCTGATTGCCTCAGTCTTTCCTTCATGGAGCAAGACTGTTGTTGGATCTTCAAATAAGCAGACACATTCAACCACTGCAGACACACAGCTGGGAGCTGTGCCTGTTCGTGAACTATGAGCCTTCTCAGAGCTCCCAGGGAACTTGGACCTGCATCTTCCAGGTCAGAACTGTGATAAAGGGCTATGCCATCTCAAACAGCAGAGGAGTCAGGGGAAAACTGTATTTACTTGTCCCCCTCTCTATATTGGAGGAGGCAAGGGAGGGAAGGAGGTCAGGAACACTGTGGTGACCAGGGAAAGGGGTCTGCCACGATGCCCAACAGCAACACGTTTCCTTCTGGTATCTTCCTTTAGTATCGCTGAATACAAAGATGCCAGAGTACAAGAGATAGGACAGCTTCCAGGAATCTAGCTGTAGGGACCATGATTATTGACCATGGAAGGAGCCGCTACGGACAAGGATAGCGGTTCATGATGTGGAGCAGGAAGCGTCATCTGCTTCAGAGTGGATATTTAATAACGGGAGGGTTATTTCGGTAACAGTAGCCACCATTTATTGCATTTTGATTACACACCAGCTCTTGCGCTTAGTGTTTTAAGTTTGTTGTTTTACTTAATTCCTCAGAACTGGGAGATAATATAGTTACCCACCCGATGGGATTTAAAATGGAGCCTGGCTGAGTGGGAGACTGAGAGGCGACCCAGAGCTCATATTAGAGAAATCTGCAGAAATGTTGCTCAAAGGAGCCAGAGTTTCAGTTATGCAAGGTGAAGAGGTTCTGGAGATCGAATGTATGCACCAGAGACTACACTGACGAGCACTAGATTGGATACTGGCCATTTCCTAAGAGGATGAACCTTAAGTGCGCCCAGGGAAGGAAAAAAAAAAAAAAGAAGAAGGAAGAAAGGAAAGGAGGAAGGAAAAGTGGTAAATATGTGGGGTGATGGGTATGCTAATTAGCTTAACTGTGGTAGTCATGTCACAATGGATACATATCTCAAAACATGAATTTCTACCTCAAAAACACATACAATTCCCATGTGTCAATTATCTCGAAAAAAGCTAGACTAAAATAATATTTTACTTTACTTATTTTTTAATTTTTATTTTTTTAAAGATTTTATTTATTTATTTGACAGACAGAGATCACAAGTAGAAGAGAGGCAGGCAGAAAGAGAGAGAGAGAGGAAGAAGCAGGCTCCCCATGGGGCAGAGAGCCCCATGCAGGGCTCGGTCCCAAGACCCTGGGATCATGACCTGAGCCGAAGGCAGAGGCTTTAACCCACTGAGTCACCCAGGCGCTCCTATTTTACTTTTTTAAAGATGTATTTATCCATTTGATAGAGAGAATGAGAGAACATGGGGGCGAGGGGCAGAGGAAGAGGGACAAGTGGGGATGCTGAGCAGGAAACCCGACACGGGGCTCCATCCCAGGATCCTGAGATCATGACCTGAGCCAAAATCAAGAGTCAGCTGCTCAACCGATGAAGCCACCTGGGTGCTCCTAAAATAATATTTTAGGGGTGCCTGGGTGGCTCAGTGGGTTAAAGCTTCTGCCTTCGGCGCAGGTCATGATCTCCGGGTCCTGGGATCGAGCCCCGGGCTCTCTGCTCAGCAGGGAGACTGCTTCCTCCTCTCTCTCTCTGCCTGCCTCTCTGCCTGCTTGTGATCTCTGTCTATCAATTAAATATATAAAATTTTAAAAATAAAATAAAATATTTTAAAATAAGCACCATTTTATACATAAAAAGAGAAAGAAGGCAGTGTATAGTGACATAAACAAGTCTTCTAAATAGTTAAGAGCAGGGGAAAGGGAGTGATAAGGGTAATGGAATTTGAGGTTAGACAGACCTGAATTATAACTGCAGTTGTGTCATCTGGCTCTACAGGCAGGCCACTTACCACTTATCCTCTCTGAACGTCTGTATCTTCATCAGTAGCACAACAATAATAATAATGCCTATTCCGTGAGGTTTTTTTTAACAAAATCAGGTAGTAATAGCAAACATACAACACACTGGATGTTCCCTACTCTAAACAGCACACACACTTGCACACACACATGTACATGCACACACACACAGCCTCTTTGGGAAATTCTTTTTTTTTTTTAAAGATTTTATTTATTTATTTATTTGACAGACAGAGATCACAAGTAGGCAGAGAGGCAGGCAGAGAGAGAGGAGGAAGCAGGCTCCCTGCTGAGCAGAGAGCCCGATGTGGGGCTCAATCCCAGGACCCCAGAATCATGACCTGAGCTGAAGGGAGAGGCTTTAACCCACTGAGCCACCCAGGCGCCCCACTTTGGGGAATGCTTATCCCCATTTTACAAAGGAGAAAACTGGCATACAGATCATGCCCGAGGAGCCAGGATCCCCTTCTCACGCTCTGGGACCACTCTGCCGACGCCAATGCTGTGCACAGAACCTTTATGGAGGCTGCTTGTTAAACACGGGCCCACACAGTACTCAACTTGTGCTGTTATTATGCTCCCTCTGAATATCATCTATCTTTTTTATTTTCTTCAAGATATCTCCAGATAATGTCCAGGGACCAGTTATTCTCATCTAGACACAAATTGCGCCCTGTCCCACGAGTGAAGTGGGGGCGGATATTTGGGAGAGTATGGAGACATTTTTGGCTTTCACCTTTGGAGGTGGGGGACACATGCCAGAAGCTTCTAACAGGTAGAGAACAGAGATGCTGTTAAACATCCAGCTCCCCACAATGAAAATATATCAGACCCCAGATGTCAACAGTGCCAAGGCTGAGAAACTCCTCTATTAACTAAGAACTACTTCTTGATGGTTATCACGATGGTTATCACTTAAAAAAGTGACCAGTACGAGAAGAGTAGGTAGAGTAATCTGGAAGAAGTAGAATCCACACACACCATAGAGAGGCTATTCTCTTAGTCTGAGCTCTGGGTACAACCAGTGAGAGGAACTGGCAATTTGTCAATGACCTCTCTGAAACTTAACACTTTATGGTACAGGTTTATGCTTAAATTAAATGTATAGTAAAACATATATTGTCCTTAGGCCCCAGGCATGGCTCCTACAAACTCACAAAATTTTTTTGTGTGGGTTCATAAAGTTCTAGGTAGTTTTAAAGGTGATTCTCTGAAATGGGTTGACCTTACTTGACTCTTAAAAGGCTTTGGTGCCCAAACAGGACAAGCCATGTAAACAGCATTGCTCATAAAACCCTCTCAGTCAAAGTGCTTTCTGTCTCAGTTTTCCATATACCACGTGGGTCTTAGAGTGATCTGAACAAAAGAGGTGGGAGGGTGGCTAAAAACTCTTTGGAAGAGGCAACATTTGGATCCCTCTTTCCCCGACTTGGCCTTGACTCCTTGTATCTGATTCAATCTTAATTATAACAACCACAACAATAATATCTGTCAACATGGATGGAATGCTTAGTACCTATGGGTCATGACGATAAAGTACATGGCTCAGCTCATGGAATCTTCACAAGAGATCTGTGAGGTAAAGACCACTATCTGGCTTGTTTGACATGTGGGCAAACTGAAGCAGAGAGCTTAAAAAAACTTGTCATATAATATTTATTATGAGAGCTGGAGCCTTGGAATGAACTGGTGCAACCAGATTCCAGGAACCCTGTTGTTAGACATGACCCTACGTGGCCTCCCTCTGGGCCTCTATGCTGACTACTTCCTTGGACAGAACTGTGTTGGGGATGTCTGGAAATTCATGGAGATACTTGCCTCTTTCTATACCAATGACAGAAGCCCTTACAGACTGAATCTAGATCAACCCTGGGGCCCATTAACAGTATTCTGTCTGGCAGGAACATGTGACTGATTATCAACTCTCAGGGCCTCATCTCCCTCTGTCATGAATCAATACGTCTACCTCACCCTCACTGAACTTTTAACATTTCTAGCCTGTTCCGCCTTTTGTGGAACTTAATTCTGTAAGTTGCCCTCCCCCTGCATGCTAAATTTTTTCAACTCCTAAATTGCCCTTTCATTGCTTCCCAGGTGACCCCCTGTTCATTTACAGCAAAACCTTGCCAACAGTTCCCACAAGCCTATTTCTGCACTCTACATGTATAACAAGTTTCATCTCATTGTCAATCTTTCTACCCCCTTGATGACTCAAGTGGCCCTTTTCCGATTGTATTCATTCCATTTCAGAAAATGCCTGAAGACCCAGAGGAAATATGGAGTACTCAGCCACTGAACATCCTGGATATCATCTGCCTCCACTTAATCAAACCTGCCCCTCTTCAGGATGATTTTGCCAACACCTGGCATAGGGATGCGTGGAGTCAGAAGCATTTGGAAGAATTGCATAGGTTCCTATATCTGTTTCTATAATAATTAAATAGAAGAAGGAGGTGGAAGATTATCTATAAGAAGGCACTTTACTGTTAGCCCTAGATACCTGATAAAATTTAAGTTACAACTCCAGATGATGGGTAATGTGAAGTTCACATAATAGATAAAGAAATGGAGATTCAGAAAGATGAAGTGACTGACCCAAGGATACCCAGTTAAAATTGGCTCAGGATTTAAGCTGGGTCCCTGCTCTTCCTGCTAAACCACATTGGCTCTGTCATGACCATTGAGGACTGTGTGGCTAACTCTAGGTGTCAAATTGACTGGACCACGGGATGCCCACATAGGTAGTTAAACTTGATTTCTGGGTGTGTCTCTGAGGTTATTCCTGGAAGAGACCAGCATCGAAATTGAGGGACTAAGTAAAGCAGATGGCCTTCCCCAATGTAGGTGAGCATCCTTCAATCCACTTAGGGGCTGAATAGAAGAAAATTATGGAGGAAGACTGAATTCACTCTCTGCCTGACTGTTGAACTAGATCACTGATCTTCTCCTGCCCCCGATACTCCTTCTTCTGAGACCTCCAGCCTTGAATTAGAATCTATACCATCAGCTCTCTGGCTCTGAGGCCTTCAAGCTGTACCACAGGCTTTTCTGGATTTCCAGATTGCAGATGGAAGATAGAGGGAATTCTTGGCTTCCATGATTGTGTGAGCCATTACCTTATAATAGTTCTTTTTCAAGATATATATCTATAGGTAGGTAGGTAGGTAAGTAGATATCTAGAAATATCTTTGTAGATAGATATCTAGAAACCTCTTTCTAGATAGATTATAGGTATATATATGAATATGGACACAGAACTCTTATTCTGTTTCTCTCGAGAGCCCTCATACAAGGACCATAAAATCATGAAGAGGAGAAATATTTCTATTTCTAATCTGCGTTAAGGGGCTGGAACATCAAAGATGATTGGAAAGGACTGTATCCCATTTGCACAATCAAGAGTTTAGGTTATCCTCCAAGACCTGCCCTCCTCCATCAGTGGCTTCATGAGTGGCTTTCACATATTTGGCATCCTGCAGAGCAGAATGTTACTTAGCTGAGAACCTCTTAAGACACCATAGTCAAGTTGTCCTTAATTAAGTAAAATTGCAAAGAAGTGGCAGTGGACAGACACCTGGAGGAAAACAAAGATCTTGAAAGGTGGTGACATTCAGAGAGTTAGTTGTTAATGGCAAAGTGTTTGTAAACAATGACCACCATCTTCATCATGGCCCCATTTAGGACATGGGCATTTGTACCATAACTACCCTCAGTAAAAGCTTCTTTCCCTTGTTGCATTTGTAGGACAGCACTTAATAACTATCTTTTGGAAACTAGTTTCATAACTTTACCTACGTTAATTCATTTATCTCTCAAGCAGCCATATGTCATAGATGCCTTTATTATTACTATTTTACAAACAAGCAAAATGAACTAAAGAGAAGTTACATAGCTTTCCTGAGACCACCCAGTTGCAGAGCTTGTATTTGAACAAGGCAATTTGGCTTCAGAGTCGGTACTCTCTACAATGATAAAATAGCACCTAAAACCATCAGTTTCAGTGGGATGGAGGTATTGGCTAGGGTTCTTCACAAATCCCATGATCAGAACTGAGAGCTGAGTTAGGGAGAGAGTGAGACTCAGGGAAATACATGGATGTCTGTGGTCAGCTCTGGATACTGGGAACTGGGATTCCACCTTGTTTTTCAAACCCAACCTCCACCCACCTCCCATCCCACACTTTGTGTCTAGCAACAAAAGCTATTGTCTTTTTATTTGAGGGGCACTGTACCTGATTCTGTGTTATCATAACCTCACTAATTTCCCTGTCTTTGTGGATCTTGATTTATTTCCATATCTTTTTCTGGAGACTGATTTCTTCCCATGAACCATAGGCTGGGGGCTGGAGATGTAGAATGATGGCTGAAAACAGATTTTGCCCACCCTGACTTCTGAACACCATCCATTCCAGGATTTCCTTATTGTTGCATTCAGGAACACTCTCAACCAGTCCTCAGCTTGGCAACCTAGCTCTGTGTTAGGCTTGTCCCCTGTGACCTGGGCTGGAAGAAAGATCTGCTGCAGCCTTCCACAGAACACAGTACTCTATGTGCTGAACCGACCTCCCACCCTCAACAGCTGTCTCACCAAGTGAGCGGATCTGGGTTTAGTCTCTGAACATCTGCTAACTATTCCATTAACTAGACCAATCTCAGTTGTGTCCTGAGATTAGGAAGAATAAAGGAATTCAACATGTAAAATAGTTATAGGGATACAGATATGTTTTAAAGGTTTCAAAGAAGCCTTGGTTTCTGTTAGGGGTTTGGGATATTCTGCTTTTTCCCATGTGTTAAAGCATTTTGTCAAAATCTACTTTTCTTTCTCTGTTTGTAAGTTTCATTTGCATTAGGAACACTTTTGCCTTTAGAAATAACTATTTTTGGAGTCTGAATGACCCAGGCTTGGACACAAAAGACAGAGCATGGAGATCATGCAGTAAAACTGACCCTAAACTCAAAGAGAGTAATTAATTATTATTATAAATAACTGTTTAATGCTTTTGCTATTGTTGCTTGAATCCTGAAGAAAGGGAACGATTTTGAGCCATCTCCTACTTTTCTTCACCAACTTGGTTAGAAAGCTCATCTTTTATTAGTTAAAGTTCTGATACTCTTAACCTCGTCTTTTTTTTTTTTTCAAATAAGTATTTCTTTTTCTTGCCACATTCCAGTCATTAATATCATCCATTTAAAATTTCAGTGATGAATATGAAATGGTGTCCTTTGTCTTGTGAAGAAGCATCTCAATTGATTTTGTTTATTCCCACGCTTGTGAGCTGACATAATGAGGTCAGCAGAGTAGAGTAAAATGCTGGGTGTAGGTAGAAACCCATTTATGAGGGTATAAGGAAAGGCTGTTGAAAATCTTGGGCCACAGTTTTCTTTTGCACAATGTGAAAATAGGAATGGATCTGATGAACAGCGTGTATGCGTCCAATATGGCACAGAGGGCACTGACGAACAATTCCAAGTGGTAAATGAATGTGCCGTTGGTGAGTCTTTGAGAAGCAATGAGAGATCCATACATTGGTGTCTGGATTCCAGTATCTGACCAGCTCTGGGGAAAGACCCCAGGAAGAACCTTGGGTTGATAATAATAATAATGATGAAAATAACACTCAAGTGAATAGGAGTACTGGGTCATTATGATCAATTAAGCAGTGTCATTACATGTGCTAACTTCTTAATAATCCACATATTATGAATAAAGATGTTGACACAGAGATTCATAAGTGGCATGAGTGGATTCCATGCCAGTTTCCTGACCCTAAATCTCTTAATCTTAGTGTTTGTATTTTATGGTTTAGTTACTTTCTAGAATTCAGAACATGACCCTGATTATTAAAAAAAAAAAAAAAAAAAAAAAAGGAAGGCTAAAACATTAGGTGAGTCAACCAAGGACATTTTGGAGAAGGAAACCAAGGCAGAAACTGGGTTCAAAGTAGCAGGTGTGCACAGACTGAGATCTATGCAGATTCCCCAGGCCCTTCAGATTCCCTAATTCCCTGATTCCCAGATTCCCTGGGGCCCTTCAGATCTGTCCTATGGACGACAGAGGAAGCCTAGAAGGCAGAAACACTTGGAAGCCTGGAGGTGGTGGTGGCCCACGTGGCACAGCATGCCTTTGGTTCAAGATGGAGATTTGTTAGGCCTATTATTGCATTTCACCCGTATCAAATCAAACCAGAAGTCCAAACGGTCTGGGTCTGCAGCCAAAGCACACCAACAGCTCCTTTGCAGAGAGCTGGCAAAGAGCAAACCTGGGGGAATGAGGCAGGGGCTGACCTGACCTGGAATATAGACATCTAGGTCCAGAGCCTCTTGATCCTCTGCCCTCTCATTTTCTCCCGAAAATAACAGAGTAGAACCTGCATCATGATGGTTCTCTCTGTGTCATTGTTATTCTCAAGAGCACACCCAGTGTTGCAGTTTTATTTGGACATTTTTCACTTTCTTCTACAAATTTCATTTTCAGGCTCTTTGGTCAGGTCAGCAACTCTTCTTCCACGTTCCCTCTGAGATGAACATCATCTCTTGCCAGGAACTCTTTGTTCTGGAAAGCCGTGGTCCAGGAAAACAAATCCTACTTTGACACCATCTCTACAGCCAGCTGTTCTTTACTCATATCTTACTTTCCCTGCCAAACTCAGAACTTTCAATTGGAAAAGGAGCTGAAAAAGCAACACTTGTTATTCCCACTATTTTCTTTTTTCAGTCTTGTATCTAGAACTTCAAAATCATTAAGAACACCTATCAGTTTTGCTCTGATTAGATACATTATTGGGTCTCATGTTCACCAGCAAGGAAAGTAAGTCAATGTGTTTGGGGAAATGTTCTATTTCTGTATCCCCTTGGATACCTACCCCAGGGATCATACGGAGTCTCCTGTGTCAGCCTTACTTTCTTCATCTATCTCTACTATTAAAGTAATTGACTATTAAAATTCTTCCTTTCTTTTTGGAAAATAATGATGAACACCAGTTTACATTAAGATTTGTATATAATTAAGAATATCCCATGAAACACAAGACATTTCTTCTCAAAGACTCAACATTGCCATACTTGGAAAGATCTCCATACCTACTGTATGGTTTCATGAGATAGTGCTTCCTCATCAGGTGTGAGATACTAAGCAAGATGGATTTGGGATGGGCAGAGAAGATGGGACAAAGAATTCTAGGATGATGAAAATCTGGGGAGCTCTAATATATAAAATATATATATGTATAATATATATGTATATGCTTGGGAGATAGTCAAAAATCTAGCCTTGCTAGAAAACATTGTGTTGAACAATAGCAAGAAATGAAGGATTTGTGATACAGTATACCTCAAGATGATTTCTCAAGCTTGCATGCTAGGTTGGCATGTCTAGACTTTGCAAATAACTGAAGAAAGACCATCTGATGGCTTATAAGTAGGAGACTGGCTTGATGGAAGCACTGTTTCCCAAAGAGTTCCTTCAAGGGTTATACAGAGGTTGGGCAACACATCCAGGAAATCAGTTCAGAGGAATGAAAAGAACTAGGAAGGCCCTTCAGTGAGACTTTGTTTCTAGAATGGGGGGATGTTTGGTGGGTAATGAGCCAAAGACGCAAGCTGACTAGGGCGTGGATTGGTGTTCATTACTGCATAGTAACTACTGTGAACAGAGACAAAGGGGGTAGAGGTATCACTTCCATTTTACTCCGGAGCTGGCCCTATGTTTCCCCAATACGAGAATGAGGACTTTTTTTTTTTTCAAACTCCAAATGGTAAGTATCTTGTGCAGTTCTTAGCTTCTGTGTGCAGCTCAGTGCTATAGGCAAGTGAGGTGTTTTCACATGCTTTTTGACATGAGAGAAGTGTGATCATTCCTGGACTAGGTCTCTGATCTGTGTACCGCTGACCCCCACTGATAACGTGGCTGAGCAAGTCTCCAGGTGCTTCTTGCTTCCACCACAATGAAAGCACGCTGTGCACACATTTGTACATTGGTCCACCACACAATGGATATTTGCAATAAGACATCATGTCTCATGGGAACAAACTTGCATTTTACGGAAGGCGGCTGTTCTCAAGAGATGATTCCAAGAACTGGCTTCTTGTTCTGGTTTATTAGTTCACAGCACATCGAGTCTGAACAAAGGGGCCAAGAGTTTCCAGGGCTTACTAGGATTTACAAGTAATTACTGGAGTTGCAAAGGCAGCATGTTACCCAAGAATGTGGAGTTGTGGAAGGAGCTCCGGGAACCTTGTTCTTCTTCAGCATGGGCACTCACCATTCAGGGAGGAAGGAGGAAGAGCAGCGCTTCCCACAACCACCGTCTTACCTCAGGCTCCTCACTCCGACACAACCACTGCCTGAAAGCTGAGTGTTGGCTGTGCCATTTTCCACACTTCACGTTCTTCCTGAAGGTTCCTAGAAATTTCAGAAATAAAAGTGTTTGAAAGTCAATTCCTTTCTTACAATCTGAATTAGGGGTTTTGTTTGTTTGTTTTGTTTGTTTTTAAGCAGGAAGCAAAAATCAATCAATCAATCAATAAATAAATGGGAAGCACCACTTCTGCCAAGGAGGTGGTGACCTTAATAGTTAAAAGCCCAAGCCCTCCAGTCAGTCAGACCTAAAGTCTACTATTTTCTCAGTCAGTTTTCTAATTAAGGGACACTGGATAAATACATGAGTTAGTCAGCCTTAATTTTCCCATCTGCAAAATTGGAATAGTGCCCAAACCATTCAGCATATCTGAACATAAAATTTGTGGATTTACCCACACAGGCAATGCTGTATGGCTACAAGCTTCCCTATTTCAGGAGATGTCCTTCTAAAAATTTAACGTATAGGAAAATCCAGAATGTGAGTTCTCTGAGCCAAAATAAAAGAACTCTGTGTTCAAATTCACCCATCTATCAAGTTATTCTCTTCATGGGATGGAGTTTGTGTGGGGGCAAAGAAAGACCAGAATTATCCCTGATACATGTATCTCTCATTCCCTGTAAGGAAGGAAACATTGGGAGTAAGGAAGAAGTCCTCTTCCCAAACAATAATGTGCAGAAGTTGTTAGATGATTTTCATTTAAATCAAACAAATTTTTCTACACCATTGTGTCTTTTGTAAACATTATTTCTAATGGAAACATTCCAACATGTAAATGATTTATGTAGCCAATCTCCTATTATTGGACATTTCATTTTTTTTTCACCGTTTTCTAAGATAAATAACACTTTGGTAACTAACTTAACATATAAATCTTTGTCTGAATTTCTGATCATTTCCTCAGGATAAATTTATATGAGTGAAATTACTAGATCAAAAATGATTTTAGGATTTTCATTACATTCCTCCATGAATGGCCAAAAAGAAAATACAAGTTACATTCTTAATAATAGTAAATGAAATTGCTAGTCTCAAGAGCTCCTGGCCAGAACTAAATATTGTTTTTTTAAAAGCACTATTATTTTATTTGAAATAATCAGGTATCTTATTGCCATTTAAATCTGTACTTGATTTAGTAATCTTTTTCTTATGTTGACTACCATCAGCAATTTACCTTTTATGAATATCTGTTCAGGCCTTTGCCCAAATTTTTAAGTGCTGGAGTTTTAGTTTGTTTCTTAACACCTTGCAAAAGCTCTGAATGCATCAACTAGAATTTTGACAAGTGGAGAAATGAGGATGAGGCGGTGATATCAAGCTTGCTATAATTGCAAATTCTAGGTGATAGAAATTTTATGAGCAGAAATATAGTTACAGGAGATCTCAAGTAATGCATGGTTATAGCAGTAGTTTAGTTGAAGAAGTATCCATATAAGAATGTACTAAGAATTAAGATTTTTCAAACTTTGCAACTACAGTGTGAACCTTTTCAAATGCCAGAATAAGAAAGTGGGGCTTCATTCGGTGATCGGTGGGAAAACACGATTACTTCTCTAATGTCATTGGTTTTGTTTTGTTTTGTTTTGTTTTGTTTTTTAACTCTGGCTGCATATTAAAACTCAAAATGTCAATCAACACTTGGGCCCTACCAAGACTGAAAACAAATCCTTTGAGAGATACTGTAGAGAAAATGAAACTTACCTAGGGCACCTGGAAGGCTCAGTCAGTTAAGCGTTGGACATTTGGTTCTACCTCAGGTTCTACTCTCAGCGTCATGAAATCCAACTGGAGTCAGGCTCCATGCTCAACACAGAATCTGCTTGAGATTCTCTCTCTTCCCCTCTCTACCCGCCCGCCCCCCACCCCCGGCCCATCACCCCCACCCCCTGCTCTTGTGCACTCTCTCTCTTGATCTCGCTCTCTCTTAAATAAATAAATAAATAAAATCTTTAAAAAAAAAAAAAAGGAATAAACTCACCTAATGGCAGTAGTAGGAAGAAAAAGGAAAAGAAGGCAATGAAGGGGAAGGAGAAGGCAGGGGAGAGAGAGAAGAAATGGAAAGAACTAGAAGGGGTTAGAACAGACTAGAATGCAGCAGAGTGGAACAGAAGTAGTCTGAACGAAGGAGAAATTGTTCAAATATCATGGAGGCTTAGGAAGGGAAGAATAAGGGGTTGGCAGAGGGTAAGCTGATGGCAGAGGGTTGGGATGGAGGAAACAGGTGCAAGGAATAACACATACAACACACAGCCAGAAGCTCAGAGATGAAAGTAGGACTCAAGTGTTAAGGTTTGAAGGACATGAAATATGAAAATTAGTAACCTTAAGGACTCCCATGGAGTGTTAACAAGGGAGACATGTAATGATTTCCAGGCAATGATGAAAACCAAAATAATGATGGGGGCAAAGGAGATGGAAAAAATCTAAGACAACAGATAGACATAGTACAGCATGATAGCTAATACGCAGAAAGTGCTTACTACATATTTGTTCAAAGAATAAATAAAAGGGACCTGAGGATAGAACATTTTCTAAGACCCCCTTTCAAGCAGCAAGTAAAGGAAGGCCCAGAACTGGAGATAAAAATGGAATGATCAAAGGATACAAACATATGATTTTAAGTTTCAAAAAGACTTCCTCAATGGAAGCTGAGGAGAGAAAATTACAAATTATATTTCTCTGGGACAGCTCTCCCAGGAAAGTAGGCTAATGGTTCTTAAATGGCTCCTGAAACAAGTAAGGAAACCTGAGGAAGTTAGTGTCAACCATTCCTGGTAAAGAGAGGAAGAAAAATTTAGAGTAGAAAGAAAACATGTATTTGTTGTTGCCTTCTTTATTTTGGGGGTCATTGTTCTTACTTTCCAAAGTTTTGGGGTTAAGGTAGAGCATGAAGTCAGCCATGACACCTGGATTGCTAAAATGTAATACCAAGGCTGCTGGGGACAAAGGAAGGTTTTGGAGAAGGGCGTAGGCCTTGGGAATGCTGAAGGCTGCTGGACCACTCTGCTGTTGGAATGCCTGGGGGAGTTGCCTTCCTGAAGCTTTCTTAGCCCCAACAGCCACCCTGTGATCTAAGATGTATGCATTGTCCCTTAGGCTATGTTTAGTAGACCTCGCAGATTAGCATGTCATATCTTTCCCCAAAACAGATCCTCCTAGTTTTGGTTAGACCCCTTGTCACACATCACGTGATTGAGAAACAGTGATAAGAATTTATAATTGTCTGAAACATCAGTAAAAGTAGGAGCAAAAAAGAGCAAAGGGTCTTTGTCTCTGAGTGTTAACCCCCTTGCTTTCTCCTCTCTTTCACAGGAAAGTTTATAGTAATCTTTCATCCATAGGTCCAGGGATTGCTGGCTGTTTTTGGATAAAGGAGAGGGAGAGAGAATATTTGTGTCCAAGGGGTAGATGTTACAAGATGGGAACAGGAATAATGAACAGAGGAAGGAGTTTAATTGCTGTAAGAAAGCCTGGGAGAGTGGGGCTCCTGGGTGGCTCAGTTGGTTAAGTGTCTGCCTTCCACTCAGGTCATGATCCCAGGGTTCTGGGATCGAGCCCCACATTGGGCTCCCTGCTCAGCAGGGAGTCTGTTTCTCCCTCTCTTTCTGTCCATTCCCCTGCTTGTATGTGCTCTGTCTCTCTCTTTCAAATATCTTTAAGAAAAAAAGAAAGAAAGCAATCACAGAAGGCAGGAGGGAATAGAATAATGAGAAGTAGACGAGTGGTCTTCAGAAAGGAGGAGAGCCAACACATCCTGTGAGAGAGAAGTAAAGATGGGAAATGGTTAGGAACACAAGGAGGCATCGAGGTTAGAAGAGACATGGAGGGAGCCAGCAATGCTGAAGGTTCAGCTTCTCACTAAAATTGCAGGGTGGATTATCAGCTGAGAATTCTGGTGTTGGAGGAGCAAGTTTGAAATGTGTAGAGTTGCAGAAAGAAAATCATGGAGAAGTCAATGAACCGAAGGTAGAAGCTTGAGCCACCCAGGTGCCTCCAAGGCAGCAGGATTTTAAAACACCCTGAACTGGAGATGAGAAGGACTAAACGTAAAAGGCTACCCAGGTGCTTTAGTTATCATACTGCCGTGTAATAAATTATCCCAAAGCTCAGCAGCTTCAAATGTCATACTTTAATGTCATGTCTTAACTAGACCTTCCACTGTTCTATCTCAGAGGCCACAACCAAGGTGTTGATTGGGCTTCGTCATCTCAAGGCTTTCTGGGGAAGGCTTTATTGCTTTATTAGCTCCTCCCTGTCTTCTCTAAGACCCTCTGTTCTTTGTCGGGTGCTGGATGAAGACAGTCCACAGTTCATTAGCATGCTGGTCTCAACAGTGTGATAGTTTGTTTCATCAAAATGTGCAATCTAAGAAGGTGGTAGAAGGGGTTTGGGTAGCAAGAACGAAGTCATAACCTTTTGCTTTCTAACCACAGAAGTGATATTCCATCCAATTTCTATTACTTCATCAATCAAAATGAGTCACTAGGCACAGTCCACACTCAAAGATGGACATGAGACAAGGGTGTGAATATTAGGAGGCAGGTTTCACTTGCAGCCATCTAAGTGTCTGGTTATCAGGTCAGGATTACACTAGATAAAACTTAATGAGTATTTTTAAAGTATCCATAAAATATCCAAGTTGATTTCTTTCTTCTTTTTTTTTAAGTTTTTATTTATTTATTTGACAGGCAGAGATCACAAGTAGGCAGAGAGGCAGGCAGAGAGAGAGAGGAGGAAGCAGGCTCCCCATGGAGCAGAGAGCCCGATGTGGGGCTTGATCCCAGAACCCTGGGATCATGACCTGAGCCAAAGGCAGAGGCTTTAACCCACTGAGCCACCGAGGCTCCCCCCCAGTTGAATTCTTTAAATAGTCTCTAATTCTAGTTTTGTTTAATTAGAGTTCTGCTAAGAATTTAAAACAAATTAGGTCTTTAGGGTTTTTTTTTTTTTAAAGTATCTTTGAATTTCAGACCAATATCACTGATGAATATGGATGCTAAGATTCTCAACAAGATCCTAGCAAACAGGATCCAACAGCACATTAAAAAGATTATTCACCATGATCAGGTGGGATTCATCCCTGGGCTACAAGGATGATTCAACATTCACAAATCAATCAATGTAATAGAACAAATTAATAAGAAAAGAGAGAAGAACCACATGCTCCTCTCAATTGATGCAGAAAAAAGCATTTGACAAAATCCAGCATCCATTCCTGATTAAAACGCTTCAAAGTATAGGGATAATGGAAACATTCCTGAACTTCATCAATCTATCTATGAAAGGTCCACAGCAAATATCATCCTCAATGGGAAAAAGCTTGCAGCCTTCCCATTGAGATCAGGAACACGACAAGGATGGCTACTCTCACCACTCTTGTTCAACATAGTATTAGAAGTCCTAGCAACAGCAATCAGACAACAAAGTGAAATAAAAGGTATCCAAATTGGCAATGAAGAAGTCAAACACTCTCTCTTTGCATATGACATGATTCTTTATATGGAAAACCCAAAAGACTCCACCCCAAACTACTAGAACTCATACAACAATTCAGCAAAGTGGCAGGATACAAAGTCAATGTACAGAAATCAGTGGCTTTCTTATACCTTAATAATGAAAATAGAGAAAGGGAAATTAGAGAATTGATTCCATTTACTATAGCACCAAGAACCATACAATACCTGGGAATAAACCTAACCAAAGAGGTAAAGGATCTGTACTCGAGGAGCTACAGAGCACTCATTAAAGAAATTGAAGAAGACACAAATAGATGGAAGACCATTCCATGCTCTTGGATCGGAAGAATAAACATTGTTTAAATGTCTATACTGCCTAGAGCAATCTATACTTTTAATGCTATTCCGATCAAAATTCCACCGGTATTCTTCAAAGACCTGGAGCAAATAATCCTAAAATTTGTATGGAATCAGAAGAGACCCCAAATCGCTAAGGAAATATTGAAAAACAAAAATAAAACTGGGGGCATCACGTTACCTGATTTCAAGCTTCACTACAAAGCTGTGATCACCAAGACAGCATGGTACTGGCATAAAAACAGATACATAGACCAGTGGAACAGAGTAGAGAGCCCAGATATGGACCCTCAACTCTATGGTCAATTAATCTTCCACAAAACAGGAAAAAATATACAGTGGAAAAAAGACAGTCTCTTCAATAAATGGTGCTGGGAAAGCTGGGCAGCTATATGTAGAAGAATGAAACTCGACCATTCTCTTACACCGTACACAAAGATAAACTCAAAATGGATAAAAGACCTCAACGTGAGACAGGAATCCATCAGACTCCTAGAGGAGAACATAGGCAGTAATCTCTTCGATATCAGCCACAGCAACTTCTTTCAAGATATGTCTCCAAAGGCAAAGGAAACTAAAGTGAAAATGAACTTTTGGGATCAAAATCAAAAGCTTCTGCACAGCAAAGGAAACAGACAAGTAAACAAAGAGGCAACCCACGGAATGGGAGAAGATATTTGCAAATGATAGTACAGACAAAAGGTTGATATCCAGGATCTAAAAAGAGCTCCTCAAACTCAACACACACAAAACAGACAATCATATCAAAAAAATGGGCAGAAGATATGAACAGACACTTCTACAATCAAGGCATACAAATCGCTATCAGACACATGAAAAAATGTTCATCATCACTAGCCCTCAGGGAGATTCAAATTAAAACCACATTGAGATATCACCTTACACCAGTTAGAATGGCCAAAATTAGCAAGACAGGAAACAACATGTGTTGGAGGGGATGTGGAGAAAGGGGAACCCTCTTTCACTGTTGGTGGGAATGCAAGTTGGTGCAGCCTCTTTGGAGAACAGTGTGGAGATTCCTCAAGAAACTAAAAATAGAACTTCCTTATGGCCCTGCAATTGCACTCCTGGGTATTTACCCCAAAGATACAGATGTCGTGAAAAGAAGGGCCATCTGTACCCCAATATTTAAGCAGCAATGGCCACGGTCACCAAACTGTGGAAAGAACCAAGATGCCCTTCAACGGAAGAATAGATAAGGAAGATGTGGTCCATATATACTATGGAGTATTATGCCTCCATCAGAAAGGATGAATACCCAACTTTTGTAGCAACATGGATGGGACTGGAAGAGATTATGCTGAGTGAAATAAGTCAAGCAGAGAGAGTCAATTATCATATGGTTTCACTTATTTGTGGAGCATAACAAATAGCATGGAGGACATGGGGAGATAGAAAGGAGAAGGGAGTTGGGGGAAATTGGAAGGGGAGGTGAATCATGAGAGACTATGGACTCTGAAAAACAATCTGAGGGTTTTGAAGGGGCAGGGGGAGGGGAGGTTGGGGTACCAGGTGGTGGGTATTATAGAGGGCACAGATTTGTGTGGTACAAAAACAATGAATAGTATTATGCTGAAAATAAATTTTAAAAAATTTTTAAAAAAGTATCTTTGAAACTAGGCTGGTATAGATGTAAATATCAGGAGGGAAGAAAGATAAATAAATAAAAAGGGGAAAATCATGGAAGAAAGGAAGGAAGAGAAATAATTAAAATTGAGCCACTACATGGGAAGGTGAGATTTATAGTCTGATGATGTTTTTGTTGCAAAACTCAGGTAGCAGTTATGTGAATGAAGATCCAGGAAGTTGCGAATGTTGGAGTTCTTGGATGTCATCTTCGTGATCAGGATGGATGCCAGTGTCATTGACTACAATGATTACATGCCTAGGGGGTCTACTTTTCCCAGGCACTGTGCTAAGTCTTCATGTAATAGTTACAATGATGCTGATGTTGGTGATGGTGGTCTTACCGTTCATCAATCCTATTAGTTTGTTCAGGTTCTGCACTAGATCCTTATCTCAATTCACTCTCACAATAACTCTATGAAAATATTAGTTCAAATTCACATAATGGAAATTAAGAATGTGAAAGTTGAAGTAATTTGCCCAAGTTCACAAAGTTAACAAGCTGTCCAGAATCATGGTCATCTGGATATGGGCACTAGGGAACCTGTTGGAGGCTTTAATTGCCTTCCTACAAAGCCCAAATAGTTGGAAATAAGGTAGGAAGACTGAAGTCAGTAGGGAAGCAAGTGTGTGAACCTGAAAGGGGCATAATTTTAAAAAGATGATATGGAAAGATGAGTACATTTTGGAAGATTAAGAGAGGTAAAGCTTTGATGGTCCGATAAATGATTGCATTAGTTTCAAAAAAGAAGAGGAAGAGAAAGATCACGGTGAATAAGAAAAGAGAATGGTGGCATTATTTTTTTAATCAATTTAATCTAATTTTAATAGCTTGGGAAGGACGAGAAATGCAGGTTTTTATCAGAGGAGAGAGAAAAATTCTTGCAGACTATAGTAAATTAAGAATGGAGACTACAGTGTTGGAATATTCTAGAAAATCCCACTTGTGGGATAATTTAATGGTGATAATTTAATCATGAGCTAGCAAGGTCCTCAAGAGGACTTTTGTCCTAGGGACTTGACATGTCTTGGTGAAATGTTTTAAAAATAACAAAAAAACAAAACAAACACATACTGGTTTTTGCTCTCATGATGCTAACAATCTAAAGCTTAGGGTGACTTTTTTTTTTTTTTTAGGGTGACCTTTTAAACCAGGGTATTTTGAGTGACTTGTAATAATTTGCTCAGACAACCAAGATAGACTAAGATTGTTGCAAACAAATTGTAATTTATTCCCATCTTCCTAATAAACAAAATAGTCAAAACAAGTAGTGAATAAGCAAACCAAAGAAATAAATACGTAATTACAAGTTTATGAGTCCTCTAAAGGAAACAAAATTGACTTGCCTAGGATCATCCGGGAAGGATTCTCTTTGGAAGTGACATTAAACTGAGGCCAAAAGGATAAAAAGAAAAGATTCATCTGAAGAGGGAATGCATCAATTTTTTTTATTGTTTTAATTATTTATTTATTTGACAGGCAGAGATGATAAGTAAGCAGAGAGGTGGGCAGAGACAGAGAGAGGAAGGGAAGCAGGCTCCCCGCTGAGCAGAGAGCATGATTCGGAACTCGATCCCAAGACCCCAGGATCATGACTTGAGCTGAAGGCAGAGACTTTAACCCACTGAGCCACCCAGGTGCCCCAGAAGCATCACATTTTAATAAGACCTGAGATGGAGGATGACTCTCCCTGCCCAAGGAACCCAAAAGGGTGCTGAATCTCTGGACCACCCCACTGAGCGGAAGGCATGAGAGAAGGCTGAAAAAAAGGAAACAATCAGGAGGTCAAACAGGATTTTATTTTAAATCTAATAGGAAGCCATTGAAGATGAGTAACTAATCTAGTGAGATCATCCAATGCATGTTAGAACTGGGGGCGGGTGGAGGAGGTGGCTTCCATGTGGAAGCATTTAGCAGGAGGTCAAAAGTGGCCATGAAGACCAAGACCAATGAACAGACTCAATATATAATCTGGAGATTTAAAAAATCAGATATGCTCGTGGTCAATTACAGAGTGATAGAGAAAATAATGAAAAATGACTTCCAGTTGTCTGGCATGAGCCAATGGGGTGGATAGATAGCCAAGGTGAAAACTAATGGGGACACAGACTCAAGGAGAAGCTAGAGATCCAGGTCTGAAAACAAGCAGAAACCAAGATACTTGTGGAGACAGGAACCACATGTAACTCATTCAAGCCACTGCCAGAATGAAATAGAATGACATCCTGTTTTCAGTGTATTTGGACCTCTGTACAAGAAATTGTGTCCAGGCAGTGAGTATCTGACTGGCTTACTTGGTATCATGTACCCATCCCTTCACCAGACCGTAACCAAGGGGAAAAGATTAATTTTTTAAAAAGATTTTACTTGTTTATTTGACAGAGAGAGAGCAAAAGAGAGCAGTCCCCAGAGAAAGAGGCAGTGGGAGAGGGAGAAGTGGGTTCCTCACTGAGCAGGGAGCCCAATGTGAGACTCGATCCCAGGACCCGAGATCATAACCTGAGCCTAAGGCAGACGCTTAACCCACTGAGCCACCCAGGTGCCTTGGGGAAAGTTAAATTCTTATATGAAGGCTGAAAACAGTCACTGGACTGCCAAACCAACATCTGACATGTGCACAAGAAGCTGTTGAGAAAACAGACTTAAAACTGGCTGTGGAGAAAGAGAAATCCTCAAGTACAGTCAGTGGCAATGCAAACTGGTGCAGCCACTGTAGAAAAGAGTACAGAGGTTCCTCAAAAAATTAAAAATAGAATTCCCATATGATCCAGTAATTCCACCACTGGGTGTTTAGCCAACGAAAAAGAAAACATTAATTCAAAAAGATATATATATATATATATATATCCCTATGTTTATTGCAGCATTATTTAGCCATAATATGGAAACAACCCAAGCGTCCATCAATGAATTGTTGTACCACTATATTGTACACTGAAACTAATATAACCCTGTAGATTAACCACATTTTGGAAATACTACATAATTTAGAAGTAAATTAATTATTATATTTTTTTTAAACCTGAAATAGCCAATGGTCCAGCTGTAATCAGGCATCCACAAAGCCACTTGGGAAAATCTGAGATGGGCAGTGGGGCTTAGGTAGTAAAACTGTTCCTGAATTATAACCAGAAATGCAACAGGGACAGGGTCAAGCTCCTGCTTTCCTGATGTAAAGGAGAAGAGTCATTTTCTACAAACCACTTTACCCCACCCTGATCTAAAAATAGCATAATTGCTAGCTAGGATTTTTATCAGACATGTTTCATTTCCTTTTGGGTCTGCATTTGGGGATAATCCAGGGGAATTCGTGAAGCCTGGCCCTCTTCACTGCACCAGACTGATTTAGCTAATGATCTGTTAATGAGTTGTTAATCACTTATTCAAATCGGGAGGGTTGGGTGACTGAGCAGGTGTTAAACCTGAAGGAGAATCCTGCTGTAAAAGCTCGCAATTTCCATTTCACTGGGAACAGGCTCTTCTTTCTCCCTCTTTACTTTTATGTGGTATGCCTGTGGTTTTTTCCTTCTGCATTCTGGCAGGATCTTGATCAAATATCCCTCATGATATGCCCTAAAGTGTCAACAGCCAGGGTGTCCAGGTCTTGAATGTTCCATCTTGGTTGATGATATGGGCAGGACTACTACTAGAACAGCATTTTGGCTACACCAATTGGAAAGCCATTGAGTTTCAGAAAAGTAATAACTGATCTACCAGTAAGTGTTCTGGCAATAAAAAAAAAAACTATAGAATTCTAAATAACTGTATGGAATTACATAGTATATGAAGATATTTTCACAGGCATGATCTCATTTGATCAGAAACAGCAACCCTGTGACACAAGGTGAGGAAGTATTTCCCACATGCTTTGATGGTTGAGGGAGTTAAGAAGTTTTTCAAGGTCCTTGAGCTTGAAAGTCACAGAACTGGATTTTAATCCAGGTATGACTGACTGCAAATCCTATTTGCTGGACCATGTTGCCTCTCCTAGAATCTGAAGTAAAGATCTTAAGAGATATGGAATTGATATCATACGCTTCACGCAGGAGTGGTATTCTGTGCCTACACTGGTGTTCTTGAATGACAGACAGAACACTTCCTTTAGAAATACATGAAGCATTGGTTAAAATTCATGATCTCCATTCTAGATCTACCAGATTTGAGAGTAGGTCCCTTGCATCTGTATTTTATACATTCCCTAAGCAGTGTTTACGCACACTAACATTTGGAAGTTTGAGTCCCTCACTGATTGCTTTACCCATTACCACAGCCAACATATTTAATAAGATTAATGACCTAGTCTCTCAGACTAGGGTGTATTAGATGCATAACATTAGATAATGGAATGGAAAAGAAAAAGAAATCCTTTTTGAGGGGAGCACATGTACCAGGAGAGCTGATATCTGACAAACTCCTACTGAGAAATGAGAAAGAAACACAAAAATGTAGGCACAGGCCTATATTTATGACAGTAAAGTACAATAATGGAAGTTAATTATGCCCATCCTGACTCAAGGGGAAAAAGAAGTTCAAATTATATTCAGTACCTTTTGTCTGTGAATACCAGGAAAGACATAAAAAATGTTTAAAGTTTTTTTTGTGACAGAACTTTAAATGAAAACTTATTTTAATACTGATGGAGATAACATTTATTTTGAAGAGCTCCCTGAAGTAAGAACATTTTACTATAAGTTAAGATACCAGGGTTCACATCCTACCCTTGACAACAACCAATTTTAAAACATGGGCAAGGTTTTTAACCTCTATTTTCTTTTCTTTTTTTCTTTTCTTCCCATTCATTTCTTTTTCCATTTTTAATTTTTTTTGAGAGAGAGAGCACACTCAAGTAGGGGAGTGGGATGGGGTGGGGAAGGTCAGAGGGAAAGAGATAGAATCTTAAGCAGACTCCACAGTCAGTGCAGAAGCCCATGCAGGGCTCAATCTTACGGCCCTGCGATCATGACCTGAGCCAAAATCAAGAGTTGGAAGCTCAACCAACTGAGCTACCCAGGTGACCCCCCCCCCGCCATTTTCTTAACTTCAGCTTGTTCACAACTGTGACATGCCTAAATTGTGAGGATAATATTAAATAAAGGCTGTGAAAGCCCTGTGTATATGGTAAAGCATGGTATAGTTGTTAGATATTATGAGCATCCGAAAAATCCCCATACAGTATTTATTTCCTCGTGGTTCCAGATTATTGTATCATTGTATTCTATTTGTTGGCTAGAATAAGGATACAGGACTTATCTCTTAAATAAACATAACTTTGAGTCTGATGAAACAATTCACCAGAATATTTATGTTTCTGACCTCTGTTCTTACTTCAGATGAGTGACCTTAGGCAAAAAAAAAATCCCCTCATTTATTATAAGCTTTCTTATCTTCAGCAGGGGACTAGAAGTCTTACTGGATGTATATCAAAAAACATGTCATTAAGAGTAGTTGAGAATGTCTTGGAAAACTGAATTCTTTGGGCATTCCTAGTCTCTAGATATACAACAGTATTATTATAAAGCATAGAAGAGTATTTTCATTAAAGTGCCTGATTGTCAGAGTGGGTAGGTGACCCAGAAAACATGCATGATTACTTCTTTTATCACTGAATGTAGAAATTCTAAAGCAATCATTCCATTGACAAATTTTCCTGAAGATTTTCAGAGTTGGGTTAATTTGGGGAGATTTGAATAAGAATGGTTATTTGTTGTTGTTATTGGTTGTTTGTCTGCTTTTTTCCTTGGTTTTGAAGTGTGTGTGTGTGTGTGTGTGTGTGTGCTTTTCCTGAGTCAATGTTTCTTCAAATCAATGGTCTGAAAGGAATCTAAATAAGGCAGACTTTTTAGAAGATGAGCAATATGTTTAAGCCTATTTTTCTGCTGAGATCTATGTTTTCTCACTTTCTAGAGAAAAAGGGATGATTGAGGCCTACTGACCAGAAAGTTTTGTTCAAACAACAACAAAAAAAACCCAGAAACAGAAATTTTTAAGTCAAGGGAAAAATGGGCAAACCTGTGGTTCTAACAGGATGTGCTAATTTGTTATCTCCGCTCTTTGTTGCCAAGTGAAATCTAAGGGAACAAAAGATCTACATTTTCTAAACCATAGTAGGAGTTTACAAATGCCTGTCTGCTATGTGTTTGCCAGATAATTTACTTTACAGTTTTAAAATACCAACTAGTTGTGTTCTATTTTTCCCCCAGAACCAGAAGGGAAATTTTATTTTATTGTGTAATCATTATACCCAATAATGCTCACATGAAATCATTTTGAGACTTTCTTTAATAGTTTGAATATTTTATCCCATTCAATCAATTAAAATTTGCTTTTAAATTTCTTCTCAGGATCATTGATTCATATTTGAGAAATAATTCAAGATCTTTAACCAAAACTCCCAAACAAATGATAGCTTAACACATGTAAAGGGGCTTTTTAAAAAGTCATTTAGTTTTCCTCTGTGTTGGAAAACTCTGCCAATCCCCATCCTTCAAAGACAAACGCATTTTTTATACTAATCGGAGACAGGGATGTGGTTAAAAAAAAAAAAAAAAAGAGAAGAAAAAAGTTATTAAAGAAAAGGAGATGGATGGCAATTGAGACAATCATTTGTTTTGCCACAACCAAATTCATTTCCAGAAAAAAGGCCCTTATCAATTTCTAAGGAATGGTTTGTCCTGTCACAGTGGATGCAGTGTTAATGTTCTTTATGGTCCTCTCAGAGCCAATGCAGTGACACCAGTCTAAATAAAGGAGAAGAGAAGGCTTAATCTCGCCTGTCACTGGCTAGTTATTAACATTTTCCAACAAGGGCATTAGAGGAAAAATTCTGAGAGGTCAATTTGTATTTCAAGAGTGGAGCCAAAACAGAGAACACTTACTTGAGAACAATGTGCTTATAGGAAGAGCAGGTGTGTGAAGTCCACTTCAATTGGGCAAGCCTTTATTAAACATCTTTTAGATTGCAGACATCATCGTTTAAGGAGTTCATTGTCTAGTAGAGAAAACTGTTAAGGAAAAATATCAAATCAACAAACATTTGTCAAAGCAATTTGAATAGACATATATACAAGATACAAAGGAGAGATGGATTAACACTTCCTAGAAAACTAAATGCAGAGAAGGTCTTGATATAGCAGCCTGGCTGTGGGAGAGAAAATGCCTGACACAAGAGGTTGAAGGGAAGCTCCAGACAGAGACTGTACATGGGCAAAGGCTTGGAGGTGCCAAATGCCATGGTAAGTTCTAGAAAACATGGTTCCATATGAATGGAGCGTAGTGTTCCAAGGGTAGGAGAGATTTAGGAAATAAGCAGACCCCTATGAAACAACCTGACTTTAGGAAGCCACTGATGGGTATTCAAACTGGATTATAGGGAGATTGTTCAAGAAGCTTTGTCAAGATTTGTTTAAATGGGACCAAGAGTGGAGACATGGAGATATTAGGAAAATATAGTAAAATCTCAAACTGAGAGATGTGATGTTCTCAGTGAAGGTGGTAAAGGCAAAATTGAAGATAAAAATGATGATACAGGTTGGAGAAAGTATTTTTCCAGAATTTCTAAACCTTGGTAATATTTTGATATAAGATTCATTGGTTGTAGGACTAATGCCCAGCTATTTCAAAATGACCACTAGTCCAAATCTACCAGGCCGGCTATATGCCCTTCTTTCTGTCTGTCCTCCACTGCACCATCATCACATATTCTGTGTAATCCCCTACTCCTTTCTCAGTTTTCCATTCCAAATATTCTTCATTAATCTCTGAAACTGTCAATCCTGCTATAATTGTGATGTGTGTGTGTATGTGTGTGTGTGTGTGAGTGTGTGTGTGGTTTTGTGGGGTGTGTATACATATACACACACTGTATATATATATGTGTGCTCATTCAGAAATCTGTTCTAAATTATATGTGTCAGGATGCCGGGGTGGCTCAGTCAGTTAAATATCTGCCTTTGGTTCAGGTTGTGATCCCGGCATCTGGGGATGGAGCCCCACCGTGGGTTCACTGCTCAATGGGGAGTCTACTTATCCCTCTCCCTCCGCTTCTTCCCTAACTCATGCTCTCTCACACTCTCTCACTCTCTCAAATAAATAAAGAAAAATTTTTAAAAAATTATAGATACCATGGTTTAGTTTATTTTGTCATTATTTATGCACCTTTTTATATTTATCCTGAATGATAGATAATTCTTTTCTCACATCTGTTTTAAAAACAGAAAGAAGTGCTGGTGCTGTCCTTCTGGTTCCCTGTGGTTTCTTATTGCTCTTCTTGTTGAAATTAAACTATCTTCTTTGAGGTTTCTGCTCTCTGACAACAGATTCTCTAAACACTGTTATCCATTGTCTTCCAATTTATCCTTCTTCAGTTTTTTTTCTTTTTTTTTTTTTTAAGATTTTATTTATTTATTTGACAGACAGAGAGCACAGGTAGGCAGAGAGGCAGGCAGAGAGAGAGAGAGAGAGAGAGAAAGGAAGGGAAACAGGCTCCCCGCTGAGCAGAGAGCCCAATGCGGGGCTTGATCCCAGGACCCTGGGATCACGACCCGAGCCAAAGGCAGAGGCTTCAACCCACTGAGCCACCCAGGTTTCCCTATCCTTCTTCAGTTTTTAAACAGTCTGCCATATGAATTGTTAGTCATTAAGTATTATTTCCCGTGCTCTTTGTAGCCAACCTAAACCCTCAGAATTCTAGCATCAACTCCCATTACCTCAAATTCTATAAGAATAATTCATGGAACAACTTTGGTTCACTTTGTCAGTTTCTTCATCTTCAAATGACCCTCTCTCATCTGTTCAAGTTTATTCCTTAAACGTGGTTGTATGGTATGTTGTTCCACCTTCCAAAATCCCTGTCCATCATCCTATCTTCTGAATGAAACTTTTATCTTCCACCCTGTTTATCCAGTTATTCTTGCTTTAACCTTCCAGGCAGTCCACTCACTCTTCTCCTCTAATCTTTAGAATCCAGAACCCATCTTTTAAAGAACTATCTATAAAACATAACCTCAGTTTTCCTCAATGTTTTGCCTCATCCCCCTCTCAAGTCCCCAGTACTGAATGAACCCAAACAAATATGTCTTCCATGCCTGCACTTGAGTTGCTGAGCACAAATTCAAAACCAAAACAAAACAAAACAGGCTGGTTCCACTACAACTCCATGGTATTCAAACCACAGTGAGTTTACTATGTTAACTGACAAGTCCACTGTTTCTCTATTCAACCTCTTCTCACACTCTTCAAATATCTCCTACCCCTGCTTTAAAGAGAAATAGAAGTTATCAGACAAAAACCCGTTCATGCTCCCCTTCTCAGATGTAAAATCTTCCATCATTTATACCCTCCCTCTCTTCCTCTTCTGTTACAACAAAGGTCTTGTTTTACAAAATGTGCTCTCCCTTCCATTTCTTCTGACTTTCTGAAGAATTTAACATTATTTTAAACCTTCCTTCTATAACAGTTAACATCTCTCTCCTCCTCAATTAAATTCTTCCACAAACTTTTAATTAAGTTAAATTTAGTCTAAACAACTTAGAAACAAAGCAACAACAACAACAACAAAAAACCCTCTCTTGACCTCCAACAATTACCTACAGCTATGTTACTATCTTTATCTTACTCTTCACAAACATATCAAAGAGATGTATATATTCCCTGTAACATTTCTTTGTGTATCATTTAATCTTCAAGCCACTTCCATTTAACTCTAAATGTAACATCTAACCCTCCACTGAAACAGCTTTTTCTAGAACAAGCGGTGAACTTCAAATTGTCAATCTACAGAGTTGCTCTCAGTCATCTTAACTGATCATGACTTTAATATTTGAAACATTCTCTTCTTGAAATCCTGTGAAGTCTGTGCTAGATTTTCACTATAGTTGCTTGATTTCTCTCTCCTGAGCAAACTCAGTCTACTCTCCCAGGAGAGTAAAATGTTGCAGTTGCCCAACTCTGTCTTGGTCCTACTTCTCTCAAGGTATTTGTATCTCCAGATAAGGATCATCAAACTTCTTCTGTAAAAAGCCAGAGAGTGAATATTTCAAGAGTTGTGGACCATATACTATGTTGTAACTACTCAACTTTGTTATTATAAAGTGAAAATAGCCATAGACAATACATAAACTAATAGATGTGGCTGTGTTTCTATAAACCCACATTTGCAACATCAGTCAAAAGGATGGATGTGTCTCATGGAATTTAATGTCTCTGGTCTAGATCATCTCTTCCATATCCTTGATGTTAACTGCTACTTAGAGATGAATAAAAAACTTATATGTATCCATGACCTCCCTTCAAAGACCCAAATGACATTTGAAATTTGCACTGGACAGTTGAAAGGAATTGCAGTCTCAAAGGGTTCTTATGATTAAAACCAAAGCCCTTACAAAGATCTACAAAGTCTTACATAATATGCATGCACACTCAATAATTTTAGATATTATTCCTATTTTTCCCCCACTCATTCACTCCTCTCCAGTCATATGGCTTCTTTGCTATTCCTTGGATAAGCGTATGCCAGGCAGGATTCTGCTCCAGGGCCTTTGGCCTGGCTATTCTCTCTATCTGAGTACTCCACTCCCAGATAGTCACATGACTGGCCAACTCACCTCCTTCAGGTGTTTGTTCAAGTGATAATTTCTCAATGAAGATTGCAACAAATACCCTATTTAAAATAGCATCCCCCACACTTTGACAGTCTCAATCCCCCTTAAGTTGCTTTACTGCTATTTCCATAGATTTCACTTTTCAAAACACTGTATGATTTACTTATTTATTGCATTATTTTATATTTTCTGCTTCCTCTTATAAGAACATAAGCTACAGGAAGGCAGGAATAGTTTGTCTATATTATTCTCTGATTTATCCCAAGAACCTTAAGAAATGTCTGAAACCTAGACCAATTCAATAAATACAAGAAGAAAAAAAAAAATGAAAGAAAATACCTAAGGTTATACTTATAATGTTTAAAATTAACCTTTAGGTAAAGACCAAATTTTTATCTTCTACGTGCCATGTGGTCTCTTATGGTACTCTATCCAGTCTTCCTATAATTGACATTCAGTTTCTGAGCTTCACCATGATCCTTCACTCCCTAGAAGATTTGCCCATGTTGTTCCCTCTGCTTGGAATGCCCTTCACTTTGCCTAGTTAACTTCTACACATCTTGTAGCCCCAGTTCATTCAATACTTCCTTCAAACTTCCTTGACTTTCCTAAGTCAAACAATATTAAATATTTTCATGGTGCACATGTGTTTTGGGGATTTCTTTATTATTATGTTTCCTCCACAGGTATTGTAAACTCCATGAAGACAGAAATGTTCTCTCTCTTTATCTCTGTCTCTCTCTGTCTCTCTCTCTCTCACACACACACACACGTACAATATAAGCAGTTAACCCAGCAGTTGTCACAGAAAGGGCACTTACAGTATGAAGGAAAAAGGAGAAAAAAAAATCTCTGGTTTTACTTTAGAATGAAATGAATGGTATTATCTCCAATGAAGGTAAAGATAATAGACAAGATAATGCATTTGAATTTTGAATTCTCAAGTTAAAGACATTTTTATATTATATTATTTATTTTTTGTCTATGTAGTCTTGGAACTTGGGAGAGTTTTAGGCCATAAATAGAGATTTTATAATCATGTCATTGCATTGGAAGAGATTCTCTAATAACACTGGACTGAATGAAAGAAAAGTCAGAAGTAGAACCCTGAAGAGTCCCTGTCAGTAGGACTGGCAGGCATGGATGCCTCACTCAGAGAACTGAGAATTGGAGAAAGGAAGAAGAGAAGGAACAGAGAATGTTAACAAAGTGATGGTGAAAGGAAATGTACTAGGTTAAAGAAGGAGGTGTCAAAATTTCTAGTGGTACAAATGATTTTTCACAAAACTCTAAAAGTATAAGAGACAGTTCAGTAAAATGGTAAGAATAGAAATTAGATTGCCATAGGCTGAGAAGTGAATGAAGGTAGAAGAACTGGGAGAAAACGATATACATGAACATTTGTAGAGGTCTGACTGCGGGCGGGGGGAAGAGAGAAAGGTATGGTAGAATGAGGATAAGCTTGGATAGGTTTTATTCATTAGACTATCCTTCCCAAGAATATATTCATTTCCAAAGGATGGTGAAAATAACACGGATCATTTAGGGGAAATGTTGCCATGTATCACATGCTTTTCTGAGTCTTGTGATGGAGATTTTGTTTTCCTACTTTTCAGATGAGCACAAGAAAGGATTGAAAGTCTAGGTAACTGTCTTTCAAATCACACAACAATAAATGAGGGGCTGAAGACTCGAACCCACATCTCTATAACACCAATAGCTATATTTTTAACACTTACAACAGGTTTTCCCAAATATCAGTTATCTCTATATTTTTAACACAACAGTTTTTCCCAAATATCAGTTATCTCTATGTCTCCTTCACTATTTTTGCCTTAAACGTCTGCCATGTACCATCTTGAGCATTATTTATCTAATACTTTAAATCCACTTATTTTTTCTTATTGATTAGATTCATGTCCAAGGGTTTCACTTTGCATAAAGAAAAACAGTTACCAATTGTACTTTATTAAATGCTCAATTTTTTACATGTATATTTAATACATGTTAAACAAATTCATTTAGACTTGGAGGAATATATATTATTAAAGTTTTCTTAAACAGTGTAGGTCACATTTATAAACTTGGTATATATGCTTATTTTAAATGCTTCAAATACCTTAGAGGCACCTGGGTGGCTTAGTTGGTTGGGTGACTGCCTTCCGCTCAGGTCGTGGTCCTGGAGTCCCAGAATCAAGTCCTGCATCAGGCTCCCAGCTCCACAGAGAGCCTGCTTCTCCTTCTAACCTTCTTCCTTCTCATTCTCTCTCTTGTGCTCTCTCTTTTTTTCTCTCAAATGAATAAATAAAATTTTTTAAAATTAACTAATTAATGCTTCAATACGTTAAGTAACAGTGTAATACAAATACAGTTACAATGTACATTATCTGGAAAGAGCACTGTGCTTGCTCTAAAACCTGTTTTAAGTTGTAGGTACCATGTATTTGGCTCATTTTGTCATTATTTGTAAACTTGCTTTTGTACTTACTTGTACTCAGATGATACCATCCTAAGGCTGTTCTTAACTTACTCAGATTTTTTTTTTTCCAAGTTGTATTTTTTTTAATCAAACAATAAAGATAAATGATAGCCTCTCACTCAGCCAAGAATATAGGACATGAGTTATAACTTAATGGATTCTTGGTCAGGTGCAACATGTAGTTGTTTTCTCCAAATATACCTCAAATGAGCTACATAAGACTAGATTGAGTTTCCTTTCCATGTCTTAACTTTACTAGATATATTGATACAGCTTTTGGGGTCCATGCCTTTCAATTAACTCTAAGTATTTTGCCAATTGAGGCCTTTTCCTTTTAGAGTTATGTTTACTTGGCATTATCTAGTTGTCTCACTGCTATATTGCATGTATCTGCATTTATTCACCGTCATAACACATTTACCAATTTTGCTATTGTTTTAAAAAATGGACCTTATGAACATGTTTTTGAAATTAGAAGTCTCAGTTAGAGGTATAAGTCCTAGGAGAAATAGAATCAACTGCATACTTAGCTTTCTTATGAGGGGCATAGGGAGTATTACCTTGCAACAAACTTAACTTTGGCAGTAAATGATAATTTGGTTACTAACCTCCAGACCCTTCTCTAACTGATAAGCTATCAGGATGTATATGATCAATTTTATGGATAAGTTCTCAATGAGTCCTTGGTATGGTTCCCAATTTGTCTAGAACTCTCTGAGTTACTCTGAGTATTCTGTATTTACCAAAATCTATTTAAACAAATAAAAGCAAGCAAATATCTATGCTTTGCAAATATGTACTTAAAAGAATATATAAAATACCCACATACAATAACGTCTGTTCACTAATTAAACCAATAAAATTAAAAATTTTCTATTTTAGCCTTCTTTTGTGTGAAAACTTCCTAACCTTTCAAAACTTTTGTAATTAACAATAGCTTTCATCCACTTTAATATTCAAATGATTATAACCTTCCCAGTAGAGCTCCTTTGAGCCAGCTTCTTTGTTTTTTATTACTGCCCTTGACAGTCTTAAAAATGTCCTTGCCTTCTGTCAGTAATAGTCTTTTTTAGAGTTATACTGATTTTTTTTTTCTTGACTCAAGCTATCTTTCTTGGAACCATTCATTCTTTTTTAAGTGGTGAATTTTGGAGACCAACTCTGAGTGCTAAAAATGAACATGAAAATTGGGATAGGCAAAAGTTTTGTGGCTGCTCTTTATTTGTCCATGTTTTGAGTCAGAGCTGAAAAAAAAAAAATTTCCTTTTAGGAATCATTCACTTACTTTCTTTATTTCTTATTTCCCCAATTTAACATAATGTGTTGATGTTCCCTACTTAAGGGTTATGATTTTCATTACTGTTGGGTCCATGGTCAAAGGAAGGAGACTGATACAAAACGAAGGTCAAGCAAAGCTTTATTTTGCACCAAGCATCGAGAATCAAACTGACCGGCCAGAGCCGTCTCTTGCAAAGAGGCAACCCCTCTCTTCTTTACAGACTAGCTTTTAAGGGCAAAGGCCATGTGGCTGGGCCCGGCCATGCAGAGGTGGCCAATGAGATTGTAACACAGAGAAAGCTGCACAGTCCTGCTAGGTCACATATAAGTGACCAATTGAATTACAATTTACCCTATAGTAGATACTTTAACTAGCCTATCACCTTGGTCAGAATGGGTGCCCAAAAGGCACCCAAAGGGCGGGGCCCATACTTCTTGGTAGCTAGGAGACAGTATGGGCCCCCACTGATTGAATACCTCCACCTGGCCTGACCCACCCTTGTATTTGAGCTTTGTTACCTGGGACTAGTTTCCGGGACTTGTTTTAAGTAAGTCCGCTGGGGGAAGGGGGAGCAGGGACAGTTAAAGTTTTACTGTATAAACAACAAAGTCATTATTTAACTGGATGGCATCGCTCTGGCTAAATAGGCCCTTAAAATTACTACTAAGTCTTTCCACTATAGAAACGTATAGCTTAAATTAATTTACTTTTAAAAGGAAACTTTATATCAGTACTTCAAATCACTACCAGTAAATTTGCCATATGTTAAAAAAAAATCCTAAAAATAAGAGTCCAGCAATGCACTCCATAATACACACACATGCATACTTAACCAAAAATACAATGTGACCAATAAACAATAATTTTCAGAGGATCTTTGAGGACCTATTTCCCTGGGAAACAACTGTAATTGCTTAAAAATTATTTTAAAAACAACCACTTAAAGTCTCTGGAAATTGTAAGGTTATGTAGCAAATGAAGAATTATTTATTCAAGAAAATGTACTAAATCTTGGTAAAAGCAGTGAGATTTTAGGGTGCCTGAGTGGCTCAGTTGGTTAAGCATATGACCCTTGATTTCAGCTCAGGTCGTGATATCAAGGTTCTGGGATAGAGCCTCACTTCAAGCTCCACACTCAGAGCAGTCTTCTTGTCCCTCTCCTCTGCTTTTCTTCCTCTTTTTGTTTGTTCTCTCTCTCTCAAGTAAATAAGTAGATAAAATCTTTAAAATATGGGTATTAAGAAGGGCACGTATTGCATGGAGCACTGGGTGTTATATGTAAACAATGAATCATGGAATATTATATCAAAAACTAATGATGCACTGTATGGTGACCAATGTAATATAATAATTTTTTAATTAAAAAAATTAAACAGTGAGATTTTAAAGCACTTGAGCCATGATATCCGCACATGACATGGGCTGAGCACCATGCCCAGCTCAGCATGATTGAAGCCCCACCTATGGGGATATGGCCAAGAAGATGGTGCTCTCTTCCAAATCCCAGTCAAGGGCTACAGCATTTCCCAGGATAGACAGGTAACAGTCATTTCTCATTTCCCACAGCTTCATGTTGCAGAAGTTACATTCCAGGTAAGTACAGCTGAGAGGTCAGTAACTCCCTTTCTTCACCCAGCCCCACCGACAGAGTAGAAGTAAAGCCACCTGAGAATATTGGTGTCCTGTCCATCCATACCCCACCATGCTTATAAGGAGAAGATCCATTACAGGAAAGAAAAGTGAGAAGACCCAGAGACTATTGTTTGTACCCTGAGTGTAAGGCAGAATATCTCTCTGAGAGAAGCAAGTCACTGTCTTTGTCGCACTTTTAAATCAGTGACAAAATTTTGCTCAGGAGGAGAGTCAAGTCAGAAAAACAGAGAATTCTGAAACTCTGCTCAAAAGAGCAAATGTTATTTGAAACAAAGTACTGTATAGGGGAATTCAAGCCTTGAAAACAGTGGAGATTTTGATGTCAAGCAATTAAGAAAATGTTAATAGCTTCATAAAAGCAGTAAGATAAATCATGGTCCAGCTAGTTTACCAGAAAGAATCAGAAAAAGAAAAAGCTAAGAAGATATCTCCCAAAGTTAGAACTAACCTCAAAGATTGATTTCAAAAATAATTCCTGCTCAGGGTCCCAAATTTAACTGAATAAGACAGAGAAGCAATACCCAAGCAATGCCCTTGGGTATTGTCAAAAACAATAGAACAATTAACTAGCAATTAGGGCAGTTTAAAGCTGGTTGGAATGCCAACAGAGGCAGAGAGCTCATAATGGAAAGAGACTAAGAAATCCAGGCTAAAACCACTGCCATCCCAAGGTGACCGTGTACATGCCCCAGGCAGGCCCTCTGTGGAGAAGATTCACATTGTGGGAGAAATATGCTTCAATAAAATTGTCCAGCAAGGTCACTAAGAAAATAAACAAGCAAACAACAACAGAAAGACCTGGAAGAGAGGATAATTATCTAGAGTTGCTAAATTATCCAAAATGCTTAGGTTTTACCAAAATAATTATAAGACATGCAAACAAATAAGAAAGTGTGATTGTACATTAAAAAAAAAAACAGGCAACAAAATTGCCTTTGATGTAGAAAAGGATTCAGATGTTGGACTTGACAAAGACTTGAAATCAGTAAACTTGAAGATAGATGAATAGACCACATGCAATCTGAAACATTGAGAGAAAAAGAAGAAAATTTAACAGAGACTCAAAGAAATGTATAGTACTATAAAGTGCAAAAAGATATTTGTAATGACATCAGCAGAAGTAGAGGAGAACATTGCAGCAAAAATATCCCAAATGTATTTAAAAAACAATGGTGGAACACATCTTAAATTTGATGAAAGGTGTTAATCGATACATCCAAGAAGCGCAACAAAATCTAAGTAGATTAAATGCAAAGAAATCCAAATCTCAATGCTTAATAGTAAAACTACAGAAATAAAAAGACAAAAATTTGCAAAATAGCAAGAAAAAACATCTTTCCATGCATAAGAGACCCCCAATAAGATTAAGGTCTTACTTCCTACCAGAAGCAATGGAGGCCAGGAGGCAGTTAATGACCTTCAAAGTGCTGTCAACTAAGATTTTTATATCAGGAGAAACAATCCTTAAAAGAAAAAACAAGATAAACAAACAGGGTTTTGGAGTGGAGGGAAATAGGGGTGGGGTGAGCCTTGTGGCCGGAAGACACATATTGCATGGAGCACTGTGTATGGTACATAAACAATGAATCTTGGAACACTGAAAAAAAAGCAAAATTACAAAAAAAGTAAAACAAGATAAAGACATTCTCCAATGAACAAAATTTGAGAGACTGTATTGCTAATAGACCCATTTTAGAAGAAATACTATAGATTTTAAGGCTGCAAGCACAATGGTACTAAGAAGGATATATGCAAGAAAGTAATTTCAGCCCACATGAAAACCCACAAATGTGACCACAAATTTACCTATGCTTACAAAACTGATAACCCAGATGACATGGACCAATTCCTAGAGAGTTATAACCTGTCAAAACACACTCAAGAAGAAATAGACAATCTGAATAGGCCCATATTTATTTGAAAAATTTGGATCGATAATTCACAACAGAAATTTCCAAAAATAGAAAGCAGCAAGCTCAAATGAGTTCATGGTGAATTCTGTCACACATTTAAGAAAAATATTATACCAATTCTCTACAATCTCTTTCAGAGGACAGAATGTTTCCAAACTCATTCTAAGAAGCCATCATTACCCTAACACTAAAATCAAAGACATTATAACAAAAGAAAACCATGGACTAATATCTCTCATAAACATAGATGTGAAATTCTCAATAAAATATTAGCAAATGAAAATGAACAACGTATAAAAAGGATTATATACTGTAACCAAATGGTATTTAGCTCAGGTGTATAACGTTGGTTCCGCTTTCAGAAATCAACTAATACAATCCATTACATTAACAGACTGAAAAAGAAACCATATGATTATATCAATAGATGTGGAAAGGCATCCCATAAGATCCAAAACCTATTCATTGACTAAAAACTCCTTAGTATACTAGAAATAGTGAGGAATTTCCTCAACTTGATAAAAAAAAATCTATAAAAAGGCTACAAGTATGGTGCTTAATGGTGGAAAACTCAAAGCTTTCCTCCTAAGACTAGGTACAATGCAAGGATGTCCCACTACATCACTCCTTTCAACATCATACCGGAAGTTCTAACTAATGCAATAAGAGGAGAAGGAAATAAAACTGCTTCTGTTTGCAGAATACATATTCATCTGTGTATAAAATATGTTAGAATCAAAAAAAAAAAAAACCTTGCTGGAACCAACAAGCAATTATTTTAGATTGTAGGATTAAATGTTAACATGCAGAAGTCAATCAAATTCCTATAAGCCAGCAATGGACAAGTGGAACTTAAAATTAAAAACAGTATCATTTATGTTAGCACCCCCAAAATGAAATGCTTAGGTAAAAATATAGCAGTATGTGTACATGGTCTATGAGGAAAACAGCAAAAGTCTGATAAACAAAATCCAGGAAGAACTAAATAAATGGAAAGATATTTCATGTCATTAAGAGGAGCATACTCATCAACAGACTAAATATGATCAGATGTTAGTTCTTCCCAGATTCATCTATAGATCCAGTGCAATCACAGTGAAAACCCAGCAATTATTTTGTGGATATCAACAAGCTAATTCTAAAATTTGTATGGAGAAGCAAAAGATCCATTATAGCCAAAACAATATTGAAATAGAAGAACAAACTTGGAATACTGACACTCCCTGACTTCAAGACTTATTTTAAAGCTATAGTTATCAAGACAGAGTGGCACTGGCAAAAGAACAGATAGATGAATCAATGGAACAGAATAGAGAACCCAGAAATAAACCCACATAAACACAGTCAACTGTGTTTGATAAAGGAACAAAGGCAATACAATAGAGTAAGATAGTCTTTTCAACAAATGGTGCTGAAAAACCTGGACATTTACTTTGTAAAATAAAAAGAGAGAGAGAGAGAGAGAATCTAGACACATATTTTATACTCTTCACAAAAATGAATTCAAAATGGATCACAGACCTAACTATAATATATAATACTATGAAACTTCTAAAAGATAACATAGGAGAAAACCTAGATGACCTTGGACATGACAATGACTTTTTAGACAAAACACTAAAAGCTCAATCCATGAAAGAAATAATTGATAAGTTAAACTTCATTAAAATTAAAAACTTCTCTGTGAAAGACAATGTTAAGAGAATGAGAAGACAAGCCACAGACTGGGAGAAGGTATTTACAAAAGACACATATGATAAAGGACTGTTCTCCAAAAGGTAAAAAGAATTCTTAAAACTTAACAACAAGAAAACAATCAACTCAAATAAAAAGTGAACCAAAGATACTAACAGATACTTCACCAAAGAAGATAGATGACAAATAAGCATAAGTAAAGATGTTCTACATCATATGTCATCAGGGAAATGCAAATTAATGCCACCGTGAGCTACCACCACAGACCTATTAGAATTGCCAAAACCCAGAATACTGACAACATTGAATGATAGCAAAGACACGGTGCAGTAAGAGCTCTCATTCATTACTGTGAGAATGCAAAATGGTATACTACTTTGGAAGAAAGTTCAGCAGTTTCTTACAAAACTAACCCGACTCTTCCTATTATCCAGAAATTGTGCTCCTTGGTATTTACCTAAAGGAGTTAAAAGCTTCTATTGCCACAAAAAATACCCACAGAGATAGTCATAACATTTTTATTCATAATTACCAAAACTTGGAAGCAACAAAAATGTCCTTCAGCAGGTGAATGAATAAATAAACAGTTGGACATCCAGACAATGGAATATTATTCAGCACTAAAAAGAAATGAGCTATCAAGGCATAAAAAGATATGAAGGAATATTAAATGAATATTACTTAGTAAAAGAAGTGAACCTCAATAGGCTATATATTGCATTATTCTAACTATATGATATTCAAGAAAAGGTAAAATTATGGAGACAATAAACAGTTCAATGGTTGTTGTGGTTGGTACATGAGAAGGGAAGAAATGAACAGACAGAGCACAGAGGATAGTTAAGATGGTAAAAATACTGTGTGATGTTATAATTATGGATGTATGTTGTTATACATTTGTCCAAATCCATGGAATGCAAAACACCAAGAGTGATTCCTAAAGTAAACTATAGACTTTAGCTGATTATGATGTGTCAGTGTTGGTTCACTCTTAATAAAAAAATATATATTTTATTCTGGTGAATAATATTGATAATGAAGGAGAATATCCATGTGTAAAGCAAGGTGTATATAGGAAATCTCTGTACTTATTTCTCAATATTATTTTACATTCCTTGTGACCTTGGATGAGGCAATGCTGTCTTGGGTAGGACACTAAAAGCATAAACAACAAAAGGAAAAATTAAATTACTTGGACTTCATCACTATTAAAAGGATGTTATTAAGAAAGTAAAGCAACCCACGGAATGAGAGAAAATATTTGCAAATCATATATGTTACAAGGATTTAGAATCCAGAATAAAGAATTCTTATAATTCAATAATAACAAGACAACTTAGTTGAAAATGTGCAAAAGACCTGAATGGATAGTTCTACAAAGAGGATAAACAAATAGCCAATAAGCACTCACAAAAAAATTATCAACATCTTTGCCCCTAGGGAAATGCAAATCAAACCCTCATGAAATACCACTTTGCTATGTCTTTTATAATCAAAAACAGAAGTAAAGAAGTGTTGTCAAGATGAGAAGAAATTGGAACCCTCATATACTCCTGGTGGAAATGTAAAGTGGTGCCATCCTTTGGAAAACAAGCTGACAGTTCTTCAAAATATTAAACAGAATTTTCACATGACTCAGTATGTCCATTTCTAAGTATATCCCTGGAGAACTGAAAGCCTATGTCCACAGGAAGACAGAAAAGTCATTCATCATATTCAAAAAGTGAAAGTATCCCAAATAACAAACCAATGAATGGATAAATCAAAAGTGGCTGTCAATACAGTGTAATCTTTAAAGTTAAACGGAATTAAAAAGAAGCCGATGACCCACCATGGATGAACCTTAAAAACCGCATGCTAAGTGAAAAAAGTCAGCCACAAAAGACCATATATTGTATAATTCTATTTATATGAAAAGTCCAGAATAGGCAAATCTATGGAGACAAGAAACAGAATAGAAAGCAGTTGCCTGGAGCTGGGGAGATTGGTGGGAAATGGGAAATGACTATTAATGAGTCAGTACAAGATTCCTTTCCAGGTTGATGAAAATGCTCTAAAATTGATTTTGGTGGTTGCCCAACTCTGTGTAAATACCAAAAACCATCGAATCGTGTACTTTAAATGGATGAATTCTGTTTTGCGAATTCTATCTCAAAAAACTGTGTTTTTTAAAAAACTGCTTGAGGAGTGTAATTTTTATGAGAATGTAGTTTTGTGAGAGCATGGATAAGGGATTCCCAAGTCTGTCTGGAGGCCCAGTATTTTAGGGAAGACTTCCTCTTGGCAACAATTCTTGAGTTTTAAAAGGAGTCATCTGGCCAACCAGAGATAGAGAAAGTGTGTGTGTGTGTGTGTGTGTGTGTGTGTGTGTGTCTAAATGTAAGAGAGAGAGAGATCATGTTGTGATAGATTGATTCCATAGAAAAACTACATATACATATAATTCAGAGGTAATGTGATCTCAGATAATGCTTGAAAAGCAAGCAAAGGTTATAATCCAGAGGGCTTTTTAATGGCAAATTAAGATGTTCAAACTCAATTCTATGCCCATTGTAAAACTATTGGTTGACTTAAAAAAATTTTTTTAAAGACTGATTTAGGGACACCTGGGTGGCTCAGTGGGTTAAAGCCTCTGCCTTTGGCTCAGTCATGATCCCAGCGTCCTGGGATCGAGCCCCACATCGGGCTCTCTGCTTAGCAGGGAGCCTGTCTCTCTCTCTCCACCTGTTTCTCTCTCTGCCTGCCTCTCTGCATACTTGTGATCTCTGTCAAATAAATAAATAAAATCTTTAAAAAAAATAAATAAAAGACTGATTTTATTTTTTAGAGAGAGAAGAGCTTAAGTGAGAGGGGAAGAGGAAGATAGGGAGAGAATCTCAAGCCGACTCCACACTGAGCATGGTGTCCAAGGTGAGGCTTATTCTCACAACCCTGAGATCACAACCTGAGCAGAAATCAAGAGTCAGATGCTTAACTGACTGCACCATCCAGGTGCTCCAAACTATTGATGGACTTTCGATTAAAGACATATGATGATGATGACATTGTCATCTCTTGCGCTGTAGTGGATTCTCCTTTGAGAAAAGGAGAAGCAGAATGGGAAGGATGAAACTGGAGGTGGTGAGAATGGTTGACACAAGAAATAATGACAGCTTAACATAGACCAAAGAGCATGCAGGTGAGGAACAGTAGAGAGGGAGCTGATTCAAAAGAGACTGAGGAGGTTAACAAAAGTCTTCTGTCTGGTAGTTTTGGGATATTGCTTACAAAGGGAAAAGCAAGGACAGAGAAGAATCCAGGTCCAGGTCCAGATTCGCAGCAAAATGATCTGATAATACTTGAACCAAATAGTGAGCTAGAGAATATGGGAAGAAGATTGTGTTTAGAAAAAGCTGTAGGGATGCCTGTGTGACACAATCATTGAGCATCCCACTCTCAGTTTTGGCTCAGGTTGTGATCCCAGGGTCTAGAGATAAAGCACCACCTTGGGCTCTACACTCAGCAGGGAGTCTGCTTGAGTTTTTCTCTCTCCCTCTCTCTCTTTCTCTCCCTCTGCTCCTCCACCCTATTCTCTCTCTCTCAAAATAAATAAACCTTTTTAAAAAAGAAAGCAAGCAAGCAAGCAAGCAAGAAAGAAAGAAAGAAAGAAAGAAAGAAAAAGTTGCAAAATTTTTGCTCTTAAAGATCAGGTGTATGTCTTTTTCACCTAGTAGATCCACCCTATACCACACTGCAAATCAAATAGCTGCCTGCACATATTGCAACAGTGTTAGACTCCTAGATCAAGTGTGCAAGAGCTCAAGTCCCTGCTGAGCCAATTCCCCAAAAGCTAAAAAGGAAGTCAGTGTTTGGGGCAAATGTGGGAAACAGTCAAACATTCTACTGGTTTCTAAGCCTGCCTGGTGTTCTATAAAATGAGGTTTCTGTTGAAGTTCATGGTGACAGCACTGTGGAGGAGAGGATGCTATTGGAGTGGAAAAACAGAATGCTTTGCAGAATTTTGATTTAGAGCCTCCGTTATAAATGCCAGTTGTTTCACTAACTTCATTTTGCTAATGCAAGAACAGCTTTTGCAGTAATAACATATTTCAGCGTGAATGTCTTTTTAATAATCCTTAATTTGAGTCCTAATTCCCTTGATAGCCACTTTGAGGAGACAACTGCATTCCAAAAGTAACACTGCATGCGCACATTTGAGAAAAGACTAACCATATGTGTGCGCACACACACACAATCAGAAAGATGTTACATATATTTTAACACATTATCATATTACTTAAATGTCATCAAAGGAAGACCCTGAACCCTGTAATAAGCAAGCATTCTGAATTTCATAGGCATCAGCAATTAACAGCCCATACCTTACGATCAGTCAGAATTTGAGCAGGATGAAGATAGAAGACAGAGATGTAATAACAGGGAAAGACAAAAGAGATGAATAGAGGGGGAAAAAAGCACAACTTATAACGTAACCACAGAAGTCAGGGCAAGCTCGCAGGAATGGGGACAGCTGAATATATTTTATCATGAGATCTGATATAATTTAGCAACTTTTTTTTTTTTTAATCCAGTGGAGAGAGCCAACAAGCTAAGTCGGGATCAATGAGTTGACACTGATGGGTCCAGAGTAACAAAGCTGCCAAGAAAACATTAATGCCAACAAAGAAATATGTGTGTGCTCTCACCTTTCCCCTCCTGAGCCCTTGGTAGAACAAATTTATTTTTGTGTTATAGAAAATTGCTCACAGTAGCACCCCCCCCCATCCATTCCTAACTGTCTTCTATTCTTCTCACCAGCAGTAATTCTTTCCTCTTGCTCCGAGAACAGCTTCATGAGACCAGCTCTGAAATTGGGGCCAGAAGGCTCAGAGAGACTTAGTCACCATAAAAGAAACATCAGCAATGTCATATGGTTATATGGCACACTTTACCTAGCCTGCCATGTGGGAAGAATTAATTAACAAAAGGTAAACCAAATATCAGATTTATTATGCTTCAATCTCTACCTTCCAGTCCAAGTCAATTCTCATTATCAATGCTTTATGTTTCTTTATTATCCTGCATTCCTCCTTTGTTGTACTTATCAAAATGTTCTTGAATAATTAATTGTATTAAGTGTTTTTTGTTGTCTGTTTCCCTGCCCGTGAGCTCCATGAGAATAGGGACTCTATCTGTCCACTGATCTCATGGACAGTCAGTCAATATGTGTTTAGGGGTGGAAGGAGAACATAGAGTTGAAAGAGGGAGAAATGAAAAAGAAAGAAAGGGAAAAGATGAGAAAAGAAGAAATGTGAATTCTTGGTTACTTGTGAGCTAACTATATAGCTACATATTTATCAGGCATTGTGCTTCTATATATTTAATAAACATTTGGGTCACATGTCCCTACTAGAGTTTTACTCATACATAAGATATCTTATAATTTACAATCTAGGTCATTTGCCCCAGGATATGCCTGCAACTGGCCTGCCATTTCTTTGTCCATTACTGTGAACAGTGAAGGCAAGATCAGCTAAACATTCTATGGAATTTCAGTCTCAAGGCCCAACAATGCAAATATTTGAACAGAAAGAGAAGAAAAGCAAGAAAAGCAGAGCAGAGTGATCTGAAAGAAGGAAAAAATAGTAAGAATAATTTTATTTGACCACAGCTCTTTACCTTTGCATTGGATAGTTCCATTATTTATACACCAGTTCAAAAGTAACTCCATTCACAAGAAGTCTTAAACATCATGAAACAGGTAGCAAAGTAATTGTTTCTTATTTCTGGCAATGTTACAAGTACAAAACACCACACACACACACACATACACACACACACCCGAAACAAACAAAATCCTGATGGTGGCCTCCTAAAGGTAACTCATTTTTTTTCAAATTTTCCAAAAGATGTAGGTTCTGGAGCACTGAGCAGTAACACTTTCTGCAATGATGATGTTCTTTATTGGTACCGTCTCCAATAAGGTAGAGGCTAGCCATATGGGGCTATAGAGTACTTGAAGTGTGACTGATGAGACTACAAAATTATGTTTAATTTTATCTGATTTTAATTCATTTACCTTGAAATTTTAATAGCCACGTGTGGTTAGTGGTTAGTGTGTTAAGACAGCTCCTGATAACACCAAAACAACTTGGCTAATGAGGAAGTGGGGCCTTGACCTCATACTCTTTTACTTTCCAATTCCAAACATAGTCTGAAAAGGCACTTCTAGCAATATCTGACTACAGTTAATTGATCAATCACTGTAGACAAATGCAATGATCCAAATAAATATTAACCCTGCCTTTCCATAATTTGTATTAAAATGTCTATCACTGGAGTTATCTCTTTGGTTTATACAACAACAAAGACTGTGGGCATTGTCTCTAAAATGTCACTGTTGGAAGGCACATGTTTTGTGTAGAAAGGAACGTGCAACTCTAAGCCCTGGTGGGTCTGGGTGGTACTGAATGTGGAAGACAGTCTTGGGCAGGAAAGAAAAATGGAAATTTGAGAGGCTCAAATTGAGAGAAGTAGAGTGGTTAGTGCACCTTATTAATCTTACAAAATCAGGAAATGAAAGTGCAGGGAATGTTTACAAGCAGAGGTTACCAGACTATATACCAGTGAAAATGAGTCAGTGAATATAGAGTTGAAAGAGGGAGAAATGAAAAAGAAAGAAAGGGAAAAGATGAGAAAAGAAGAAATGTGAATTCTTGGTTACTTGTGAGCTAACTATATAGCTATGTCACCCTTAGCACTGTAGATTCTCAATGCTCATCCTGGCTCATGAGGTACACAGGAACACATTTCCACCAAATAACTGCGCCTAAGAGTGCAAATAAGCCTTAGGAATTATCAGAAGATCTTAATTATCAAGGTTTCTTTTCTTTTTCTCCCTCATTCCCCTCCCCTCATCTCTTACTTAAGGCCTCTGTATGGAATATTAGGGACACTCCCCTAAACTAGACCTAGATCTAACCTTTAAAAAACCACCGTATGTTGGGGAAAGAAACAAATACACCATATTAAGCTGACTTTAAAAACTCACTGGACAACTAATGTCAAAAACTGTGAACTTCTGCTACTGAGAGCTGGAATAAATACATAGTATTTGTCCATAGTTCCGTGCCCAGAAACCACCACTGCCAAGCTCACTGCCCTTACACATACACAAGCAAGCACATACATACACACACGCATACACAATAACCTTTTCCCACTTTGTAAAGCCCAGAAAAAATGACTTGGTAGGCTTTTTTTTTCTTTCTTCTTCTGTTTTATTTTTATAGAAAATATTCTTAAAGTGATTTTTGACTGTCTTTTCTTTTCCAGGATATCAAAGGTAACACTATTAAAAATTTCTAGAGTTTTTTATTAACTCATTTTGGTTTTGCTACAGATTTTACATTACTAAGGATATGAAGCATCAGTCAGTACATTACTAATGATACTTACCATCAGGTAAGGTGGGAACAAGGTAAATATACTGAAACCACCATCCGGACTGACAGGCTCTGCAGCCCCATGCATTCGAGAAAAGCGCTAGCTTGGGCATTGGTATTGGATTGTTTATACTAATTTGGAGAAGGGGGATGTGGTCCTGACACACATTTAGTCCAGGAGATCCGTTGATTTTATAATTGAGCTGAGTTTAAAATGTGAAACAGATTGGCTTTCCTGGCAGACTCAAAGCACAGGTGTGTTTATTTCTTCATAAAACAATGGTACTCCTCTACAAAGCCCCAGGACCCCAGATGGACCCCCTATTTCTCTCCACATAGCCTCATCACCTGAATCACAGATGGAACCCACTTAACTCATTCCTTATGCCTCCTACTTCTCTCTTCAGCTCACTTAATTACCCAGAGCTATTGCTGAGTTATTTTTCAAGGACATATTTTTTTTTAATTATACCTCTAAGTTTACCAATGGGCATACAATTTTTAAAAATAATCTGATGCCTGATATGAATGACTATCTTTCTTCAGTAGTGAAAGTGCCATCTGTTCCTTAGAGTTTCAGTTTCATAGAAATACGATCTTTGGTTCGGCTGCCCCTGGTCCTCACCACCACGTGATCTTATCATACCTCCCCCCACAATATACCATCTCAGGCTCCATCCAAAGAATTCCATTTTCTCCAGTTTTTCAATACTGAACTGGACAACCAGAGTGCAGTGTTGCCTTTTTATGTCTCTGTACTTATGACTCAGAGTATTCTTAACCCAACCTCCACTCTTTACCCTAGGTCACAGAGAAGAATGTGACGAGAGGTAATGGTTTCAAAGAACATACAATAAATGAAGGCAGACACATAAATACTTTTAATACGTGGCCATGCATAATGATAACATAAGTACAATAACAACATTAGGACGCAGACCTGAGGAGGAAGGGCAAGTTCATTTGAAGAGCCAAGAGAGCTCCCCAGAGGAGACTTTTTGTACTGTTTGATAGGAGCCAATCATATACAAAAGCAGGAGGAGATTATTTGAGACTTCAAGGATACAAAATTGGGTGTTCAAAACTATAAGTAGGTATCAGAAACTAAATATTTACTGTGTACCTGTTATACGATAGACATTTAGTATGCATTTGTATACAATGTTTTATTTATTGCTACCACAAGTGAATGCCAAAGATAATAGTTTTCTATCTTATGAGTGAGGGAACTAAAGCTTAGAGAGTGTAAGTACATGACCTAAAGTCACACAGTTGAAAGTAGGAGCAGAATTTGAAATCACACCCAGAAGTCTCTCCAGTCCTCCCATTATATTTTGTAGGATTTTCTCAGCTGATCCTGCTTAATGGGAAACAGAATTGGCCATGTTGGTAGGCAAACATTATCCTGTGTTCTCTCCTCCTCCTCCCCCAAACACACACTTCTATTCCTGTCCTCAGATAACAGAACATCAAGTACAATTTCTTTTAGGGAGTGACTACTCCACAGGTAAGCTCTGGGAGTCCAGCATGGCCAGATACCGTTCTGGTAGGATGTCATCTCCTGTGGAGGTCTCTGTTTCCCTCAACCATTACTCCAAACTCTTAGGAAACTCCTGGCAAAGTTATGCTAAGGATAAAGTTAAAGTCTGCCTTGACTTTCTTCAGGCTCTAGGCTCTGGAAGTCAGTCCAAAGTCAAGAAAGCCAACAGTGCTTTTCCTGGTCATTAGGTTTATCAACTCTCTGCATCTAGTATACGCTCCATTAAAGGAGCTGTGTGACTCCTATAAGAGAAACAAAACAACAGTGAGGATGACAGTAGCAGCAGTTCTTAAAATAACAGAACGACTTCCTTGGCGAGGAAGGGGAGCACGGTGGGGGATGGGGACCTTAAAAGTGAAGTTACTTTCTCATTTAGTTATCTCTACTCATTATTCACACCAAAGTACACTTAGCAAAGAAAACGCAAGGCAGCCCTTTACTGCAGTGAGTGGATTCTAACTTTATACAGGATGCCAGTGTTCTGACATCTACAGAGTTGCTCTTGGAACTTGTACTTCCTGGGAATTAGACTGATGTCTCTTGGCCACGGCTGGTTAGCTCTGATGGTTAGGACACTCTAATAATAAGGCCAAACTCTTGGGTTTGATGCCAGTGACATCTAGTCAACCTCGCCTTGTCCCTTTCCATTCATTCCAGACATTTGTTGAATCTCTACTAGGAGCCAGATCATGTGGAAGGCAATAAACAAAATGAAAAGGGGCCTATTCCTATTCTAAAGGAACTCAGAGTTTCATGAAAAGGCAATGACAATAAAGTGGCACAGACAGAATAAGTCATCAGTGGACAAATGATCAAAGTGCTCAGACAGCAGATGGAGAAGCAATCCCAGAGCTATGGCAGTTGTCAGGAAATGGTAGCATCCTCGGTGGATAAATGAACTGTACAGTGAAGAAACAATGAGCCTCACAAGGCTTTCAGGTCATGCACATGTGTACAGAGATATTTGTTGCTAAATATGACACAACTCTGCCTGTGAAAAATGTATGAACATCCCAGAAGAGTTGTGGATAATTCCTACTAAAATCAGCCCCAGATGAGTAGAACCCAGCAACTGGAGTGAAAAGTCCCAAGATAGATTTTGGTCTAGGACAACAGCTCCTCTTCCAAAGACCTGGTGAGTTAGTGAGTTAGTGAGGTCAGTGAGGGCCAAGCAGGTCCCCAACCTGATCCCTAGAGCGCTATGGCCATAGAAAAGTATGTCTTTCTTCCCATAACCAGGGAGTAAGACAGCCAGTAGGACCTATCTGACCAGTGTCTATAGAATGGATCAATGCAAATAAGCAACTCCTTAAGAAAGAAATCTCAGATTATATATCATGCAAATATTAGCTACACAAAGCAATGCAGTAAGATGGTATTAATCTCACCACAGTGCTCTGACAAAATTACTCTGCTGAATTTCCGGTATTTGGAAGGAGAGTGCACTTCATATTTTTTTTTAATTTTTTCAATTTATTTATTTTCAGAAAAACAGTATTCATTATTTTTTCACCACACCCAGTGCTCCATGCAATCCGTGCCCTCTATAATACCCACCACCTGGTACCCAAACCTCCCAACCCCCGCCACTTCAAACCCCTCAGATTGTTTTTCAGAGTCCATAGTCTGTCGTGATTCACCTCCCCTTCCAATTTACCCCAACTCCCTTCTCCTCTATAACACCCCTTGTCCTCCATGAGATTTGTTATGCTCCACAAATAAGTGAAACCATATGATAATTGACTCTCTCTGCTTGACTTATTTCACTCAGCAAAATCTCTTCCAGTCCCGTCCATATTGCTACAAAAGTTGGGTATTCATCCTTTCTGATGGAGGCATAATACTCCATAGTGTATATGGACCACATCTTCCTTATCCATTCTTCCATTGAAGGGCATCTTGGTTCTTTCCACAGTTTGGCGATCGTGGCCATTGCTGCTATAAACATTGGGGTACAGATGGCCCTTCTTTTCACGACATCTGTATCTTTGGGGTAAATACCCAGGAGTGCAATTGCAGGGTCATAGGGATGCTCTATTTTTAATTTCTTGAGGAATCTCCACACTGTTCTCCAAAGAGGCTGCACCAACTTGCATTCCCACCAACAGTGTAAGAGGGTTCCCCTTTCTCCACATCCTCTTCAACACATGTTGTTTCCTGTTTTGTTAATTTTGGCCATTCTAACTGGTGTAAGGTGATATTCAATGTGGTTTTAATTTGAATCTCCCTGAGGGCTAGTGATGATGAACATTTTTTCATGTGTCCGATAGCCATTTGTATGTCTTGATTGGAGAAGTGTCTGTTCATATCTTCTGCCCATTTTTTGATATGTTTGCCTGTTTTGTGTGTGTTGAGTTTGAGGAGTTCATTATAGATCCTGGATATCAACCTTTTGTCTGTACTGTCATTTGCAAATATCTTCTCCCATTCCGTGGGTTGCCTCTTTGTTTTTTTGACTGTTTTCTTTGCTGTGCAGAAGCCTTTGTTTTTGATGAAGTCCCAAAAGTGCATTTTTGCTTTAGTTTCCTTTGCCTTTGGAGACATATCTTGAAAGAAGTTGCTGTGGCTGATATCGAAGAGATTACTGCCTATGTTCTCCTCTAGGATTCTGATGGATTCCTGTCTCACGTTGAGGTCTTTTATCCATTTTGAGTTTATCTTTGTGTACGGTGTAAGAGAATGGTCGAGTTTCATTCTTCTACATATAGCTGCCCAGTTTTCCCAGCACCATTTATTGAAGAGACTGTCTTTTTTCCACTGTATATTTTTTCCTGTTTTGTGGAAGATTAATTGACCATAGAGTTGAGGGTCCATATCTGGGCTCTCTACTCTGTTCCACTGGTCTATGTGTCTGTTTTTATGCCAGTATCATGCTGTCTTGGTGATCACAGCTTTGTAATAAAGCTTGAAATTGGGTAACGTGATGCCCCCAGTTTTACTTTTGTTTTTCAACATTTCCTTAGCGATTCGGGGTCTCTTCTGATTCCATACAAATTTTAGGATTATTTGCTCCAGCTCTTTGAAGAATACCAGTGGAATTTTGATCGGAATGGCATTAAAAGTATGTATTGCTCTAGGCAGTATAGACATTTTAACAATGTTTATTCTTCCGATCCAAGAGCATGGAATGGTCTTCCATCTATTTGTGTCTTCTTCAATTTCTTTCATGAGTGTTCTGTAGTTCCTCGAGTACAGATCCTTTACCTCTTTGGTTAGGTTTATTCCCAGGTATCTTATGGTTCTTGGTGCTATAGTAAATGGAATCGATTCTCTAATTTCCCTTTCTGTGTTTTCATTGTTAGTGTATAAGAAAGCCACTGATTTCTGCACATTGACTTTGTATCCTGCCACGTTGCTGAATTGCTGTATGAGCAATTGGGATGGAGCAATTGGTTGGGATGGAGTCTTTTGGGTTTTCCATATAAAGAATCATGTCATCTGCAAAGAGAGAGAGTTTGACTTCTTCATTACCAATTTGGATACCTTTTATTTCTCTTTGTTGTTTGATTGCTGTTGCTAGGACTTCTAATACTATGTTGAACAAGAGTGGTGAAACATTTAACCAATAAGGGCCCTGAGTCATGTAGCGCTAGGATGACTTCCACTGACTCCCTATCATAATTTATGAGTAAGGGCAGAAAGAGTGCCAATAAAGAGGTTGTTCCAATATTGTTCCAAAAAACAATAGCTCTGTTCCTAGCAGATGGCTAATCTTTCTAGAACGGGAGGACGGAAGGATCCTGGGATCTGGATCCAGACAATCTTTGGCTCTGTTCCTAGCTCTGCCCCTGCTCAACTATGTAACCTAGTACAAGTTTACTGAATGCCCCCCTGCCTCAGTTCTTTATTTGTACAACAGAAATAATAATTCCACTGCTGCCAGATAGTTGTGAGTTTTAAATAAGAGATTGGGTGCAAAGTACTTCAGATGACATGTAGTAGAAATCAAAATATGCCAGTGGCCTTCGCTTATTTTGTTTGCCTCTAGAAATGTGTGCCACCTCCCAGGTATGCAAAGCTCTGAGGTCCTGAGTGATAGCTCGTCTAGAAATCCAAAGTCATTATTTGAGCTGTCACTTTATTCTGCTATTTGAAAGATCTCTTTAGAACAACCCCAACCCGTGACTGGGATAGAATTAGGGATTTGCATTATTCTACTCTTGCTAACCTCTGGTCCTCAAGAACATAAGAGGGTTGAGCTAACTGACACATTATATGTTATATAAACAGGCAGCTCACATTCAGGTTGAAGATTAAACCGAGCCTGCCTATTGCCAGAGCCTTGTTTACCACCTCTGCATGTTAACTGTTGCCATTTAGCAAGCCTGGGTGCTGTAATTATTACCTGAAGCAAATAATATAGTCAGCATTTTATAAGAAATGCAAACTCCTCACCCTTTCTTTGGTTCTCAGAGCAATACCATTAATTATGATAAATTCTTCTGATATTTTTGTGACTGTGGTAGGTAATTTCTTAGGTATTCCTCTGCAATTTGACATCAATCATTGTCCACTTAGCATAAATTAGGGCCAAGACTCCATGGCTAAATTTCACCACTTATTATGCCTTATTGAGGGGAGCTAATTCCTTTCTTAAATATGTATTTAAAATTTTTTAAGGTATTTTTTAGCAGTGGATGCTTTCAGGGCTACAGTTCTGTCATTTCCCAGGCACAAAACCCATGCAGAGATTGTAAGCAGCCATTCTACCTTTCCACCCTATGAGAAGGATAAATTTCCTAGAAGACTCAAAGGTTTGGGATTTTGTATACAACATCTAATTAACATATCCCTCTACTTTGTCTAATTGTCTATTGCCTTCTTATCTGCAACTCTTTTAATAAACTTGATAAGGTTGATTCTCATTAATTTAAAATTTGCAAAAGTACTAGAGTGCTGATTTCTTCTTTTCAGTGGACTTAAATCCTCAGAGTAGAACATCTCAGGAAGGAGGATCAGAGTAGTACTATCTCCACATAGTAAGGGCACATGACATTGGGACACCAGGAAGAACTTCCTGAGGAATTTGATCCCTCCTTTTTTCCCTCTCCTCTCATAAATTCAGCATGTCAAGTCATCCCCAGAAAAATAGCTGACAACTCTCCAGAGTAAGATGTCCATATAAAGGAACTGCCTTGCTTATCGAATCTGCAATTAAAATTGAGGAAATCTTATGATTTCTATGACATAATAATTTACCAGTAAGCATTTATCTAATGATGTTCCAGAACTCAATAAGGCACTGTTGACACGAAACAAGTGTGGGTGATGGCCTACTGAGGAGCATGCAAGACTGCTAGGTGACAAGACTTGTGCTCCTGGAATGGAATATAACAATGAAAATTCCCACAGCTCAGTTGTCCGGGATTGAAAATAGATTCTCCACATAATCAGACATGTAAGGAGTCAGAGGTCTGAAGAAATAAGTGAAGACCCATGAGGAAGGTGAAATTTGAGTTTCACCTGAAGAATCCTAGTTGGGGCAGGGCAGCAAGGTGTGATGGATATTATGATAATCATATCAGCATGAAAACCTGTGAGTAGGTGAAAAAAGTGAAATCCTTCATGAATCACAGAGAAAGTCAGCCTGCTCTGTACTAAAGATCTAATTAGAGAATACGGCATTGCTGAAGCTGAACTTGACAGTGCCCCTGCTCTTTCAGACCTAGGATCTTGGCCCAAGATAAATATTACAATTTAAAGGAGAGGGGTGGGAGCTTCTTTTTTATTAAATAAAGAGGATATACTAGTTACTATTAAATAGGCATACCTCACAACTAGAGAGCACAAAGAACACTGACTGTTTAACAAGACAAAACAAAAATATTAGACTGAAGATGCTTAAAATCAACTTCTCATTTTTAATAGATGAGGCTGGGCCTGTGCCCTTTGGTGGCTTTCAGTCACATAGTCTGTCAGTGGCTCAGAACTCTTTTGTCGAGGTCTAAATGGTCTTTATTTTTTTTTCTCCCCTTAATCATCCTCAACTCACTCCAATTCATTCTTCTTTATCTTAAGAAGTAAAACTTCCTAATGATCATTTACCAAGGCTGTCCCATCCCCTGAAGTCCTCTTCTGTCTCAGGTTAAGATCATTACATATTCTAAGGTCGAGCTCCAATGTCCCCTCTTTAAAGAGGCTCTCCTAATTCTGGGGACCAGTCGTGGTGCCTCCCCTATGCTGAACTCACAGAACCTTCCACCTGTTAACTCCAATGGCTCTTGTTCTACGCAAGTCTTGTTCCTTGCCTCTTGTACACTTGTCTCATCTTTGAGATTATGAATCTCTCCAGGACAGGAATCTTGGGTTGTTCAGCACAATGTCTTCACATAATAGTTCCCTAAGTACTTAATGAATTTGTTGAATTATTGTACCAAATGCATTTACATCAACCAGTAATTACGAAATACTCATGCCTGGGCCATGAGCAAAATGGCAAAGTATAAAAGACAGCAGAAGATGATGCCTCTAAAAATGTATATCAGAGCATTTTCTAATAGGTAGCCCAAAATATAATAATAATAATAATTATTATTATTATTATCACATATAATGTGCTAGGCACTCATTGTGACTTAGAACATTCCAAATTTATGGGCATTCTGCCTATAAAGAAGCTACCAGTTGATACAAGATATCCTCCCTCTAAACTCACTCTGGGAAACGCTGGCAGGTCTGATGGATTTGCCAAGCTAGCTGGCTTTGGTGGGAACTGAAACAATTTGTCAAACTCTAAGGGTTTGTGAGCATGAACGTGTATGGGAAAGGAAGTTTAATGTTGCCTGGAATGTGAATCCAGAACTTTTAGCCAAGGCCAGACAAACCAGAAAGGAAATAGCCCAAGGACACTGGAGTAGGCAGTATAAACCTTTGTGCAATTGGCTCTGGTTAAAGGTTGACAGTGGGAAAGATTGACAGTCTTGATTTATAGGCAGTGAGAGTGCCAGGTTCCCACAGAAAAGGGCCCCAGACTCAAATTAAAGCAGCTATTTACAGGGATGGAAGGGGAATTGAATTCCCAAACCACCACTCTAGCCCTTGGCCTCTCTTCTGAAGCTTCAAGTGTTTGGGGGAAATGCATGGTGAGCCAATGAGCATAGTGAGTCAGAGAATGGCATATAATAGCAGTTTGAGGTACCTGCTGGCAAACATCCATGGTCTCGGGTTTCTCTGTAAGGACACTATCCTCTGGGGGTGCATGGGGGGTGCATGGGTGCATCCTCAGTTGGTTAAACATCCCCCTCTTAGTTTCAGCTCAGGTCATGATCTCCAGGTCCTAAGACTCTGAGATGGGGAATAGAAGAAAAAAGTTTGAGTGAATGTAGAAACGCACTGGAGGGAAGGGAAATTAGAAATGATCTATGTGATCTGAGGTGGTTTGGAGGTTGGGATGGGTTGGGTGTAATGGGAAATGTGGGAGTCCTGGAAGTGCCACAACCATAATTTTCCCACTTTGGGTACCTAATAAAAATGGTCTGTTGCCAGCCTGGTCTCTAGTTCTATATTAGCTAACACTGATTTTAATTCATCTGCTTAATCCTCCTTAAGGCTCTAGCCTCTACACCACCCTAGCCTCTACAAGTACGAGATTTGTACATTTTTACTTGGACATCTTATAAACATCAAAAAGTACTCATCTCACTCAACAGTCTTTTTTTTTTTTAAAGATTTTATTTATTTATTTGACAGAGAGAAATCACAAGTAGATGGAGAGGCAGGCAGAGAGAGAGAGAGGGAAGCAGGCTCCCTGCTGAGCAGAGAGCCCGATGCGGGACTCGATCCCAGGACCCTGAGATCATGACCTGAGCCGAAGGCAGCAGCTTAACCCACTGAGCCATCCAGGTGCCCCTCACTCAACAGTCTTAAGGTGGCACCTATGACTGTGGTGTTTCCCTGGGTTCCAAGAGTCTCTCCTGCTGGGCTCCCAGAGTACCGAAATGCATTCTACTCCTCCAGCAGCTTCTTCCTGCTAAGCACAGGTGTCTTCACCCGTCCTCTCCACACAGATATTTTCTTTGAAATTCACACTCTTTCAGAGCTTTCAATAACCCCAGACTGAATCAGAGAGAGAGAAGGAGGGAGAACCCAAGCAAACTCTGAGCTGAGCACAGAGCATGATGAGGGGAAGATGGTTCCATCTCAAGACCCTGAGATCATGACTTGAGCTGAAACCAAGAATCTGAATCTTAACTGACTGAGCCACCCAGGCATCCTGTATTGGTTTTACTTCCAAAATGTATTTCACAGAGTCCATGGTCTCTCATGGGTTTTCTCCTGCTCTGATTTCTGAGCGTTTTGGAGGGAAGGAGAGTGGGGTGTTGCATGAGCCTGGTGTTATTAAGGAGGGCACGCATTGCATGGAGCACTGGGTGTGGTGCATAAACAATGAATTTGGGGACACTGAAAAAAAATTAAATTTAATTTTAAAAAATGTATTTCAATCCTCTCCAACTTCATGATCATTACATTAATTCAAACCACCACCCCTTTTCTCCAGATTGCTATGATGGATTACAGATAATCTCCCTGATCTACTCTTATGTTATTACATCTATTTACATGGCAGGCAAGGTGATTTTTTAGAGCCATACATCAGATTGCTCCACCCTTTGAATTAAAGCCTCTCAACACCATCCCATTCAAATAAAATCCACACTTGGTTCCAAAGCCAATTCTTTTTCCTTCCCATTTCAAATGTCTTCTCCTTACTAACTACGCTTGAATTCCACAGCCTACCCTTTATTTCTGAGCTTGTAGACCCTTTCCCAGCTCTAGAAATGAGCATTAGTGACACAATGTCATTGAAACACCCTTCCTCCTGCTTTACACAGTTCTGATACATCCTTCAAACATCGACTTGGACAGCACCTTCTCAAAAACCCACTGCTGCCCATTTTATTTCAAGTGGCTTTCTCTAGTTATTCTCTATCTCATCACTCACTATAGCCTTCATAATATCAGCATAGTCTGTAAATATACGAGGTATTCTTTGTCCCTATGTTTGTTTGTCTCCCGCATTGGTAACTAAACTTCAGGGAAATGTAATCTTTATCTATCTTCTTCTCATACAGTAAGTACTCAGATGTTTTTGACATCTGATGGATGAATAAAATGAATGAATGAATGAATGAATGAATGAAAGGATGAATCATGATATGTTAATAGATAGAATACTCTGTAAGGTAGGCAACATATCAAATCCCTGAATAAACTCTGACAAATAAATAGCCTAAAAAATATGAAATGAAAATCTTGATATTGTTTTCAACTGACCCCCAACTTTCCCACAGCTACCCAAGCCCCCTTTGGAAGTTAAAACCACCACACTCTCTTTTTGGGTAGGTTTCAGAGTGAAGGCACAAAGAAACTCTGGACATCTGATGAGGCTGAGGCAACCAGGGAGAATGGCAGTTAGAGGAAAATGCCCTTCCCATCAGAAAAAAGTCTCCTGTCAGCCTTTGGGATCCTGAATGATGGCAGCACTGGGGGCTCCATTGGGAAGATTTTAATCTGAGGAAAATGGTTTAATACATAACATGCTGTGGGGATATTTGTTTGGGAGCAGATTGAGCTTAAGTCAAATACCCTGCATTTACCAATCCAACTGGTTAATAAACAGCCACAGAATTTTGCTCTTTCTCTACAATACACTCAGGAAAATGGATGGATTTTATTATTCTACTTATTATTTTTTTGTCAGCAATAGTTAAAAAAAAAAGTGATTTTACCAATCCTTCCTAAGCTGTAAAATGAGAGCGGCAATATGATTATATATTGCTGGAAAGAGATGCAATTGTAGAGAATTATAAATCATATTCTTTTGTTTGGTTGGCATTTTTTGTTTATTTGTGTCTAATGCAAAGAGCAGGAGATTTACCATAATTTGCGTTCTCTAACCTGCAGTACATGTGACAGGAGAAAAAAAATCTATTAGCAAAAATGTGTTTTGCCTCTCTGGGCCGAAAGCAAAATAGCACCGGTTTGAAATATTCATCTATTTCTCCTGCCAGGGTTTATTCCTTTTAGTGACAGTCGTCTACCCTTTAAAAACAGACACGTCTATCCTTAAAACAAACAAACAAACAAACAGACAGACACAACTACCCTCAAAAAACAAAAAGGCAAACAAAAACTCCTAGGGATTTTTCTCAAAATGATATTGGTAAAAAAAAAAAAAAAAAAAAAAAAAAGCTTCGTCCCCTGGTCTGGTCTTTGCAGCTCATTAATAACGGTAGTGATATCCTTCATTCTGAAGAGAAAATAAAAAAGATGACTTCTCTTAGGTTCTGTTTGTAAAACAAAATTTGAGTGACCAAGTTTACTTTGCACAGATTCGGAAAGAAGGAAAATACAACTGGGAAATACGTCCACAGCATTGTATGTACCCAAGGTAGGAACACTGTATAGGAAAGATTTCTTCAATTGGGTTTGCATATGCTCTGCATTCTGAAACCACATTTCATGGCAGTATTCAAGCCTGTAAGAGAATAATGCTTGAATAAATGAGCAGGTTTTGTGATCATTTTCTCCATGCCATTTTCTCTGTATCCATTCAGGGCAAGTCAAGAGGATATATATTTAAATGTTAGTATAAAATCTTTAAACTAGACAATTGGAAAGTCATTTAAGCTCTGAGGATAATAAGATATGAGACTGTGTTCCTAAGAAAGTCTTGATATTATAATCCATTCTGAATACTTTTAGTTTTGTGTTATATATTCAATGACATACTCCAGGGCAGATATAAAACAAGTAAACCCATATGTCTCCTTGTGTGCGATCTATTCATTTACATACAAAGTTGCCCTGAAATACACACACACATGTAGTAGAGGTACTTATAATAAATGGTCAGACTGGATAGAGATATTTGATTTTTATGCCTTTATTGTTTAGAGCAATTTCAGGTTCACAGAAAACTTAAGGGAATGGGACAGAGATTTTCCATATATCTCCTGATCCCACACATTTATAGCCTCCCCTATTGACAACATCCCCCGCCAGGATGCTACATTTTATTACAACTGATGAACCTACATTGACACATCATGATCACCCAAAGTATATAGTTTACATTACAATTCCTTCTTGATGTTGTACATTCTATGGTTGAACAAATGTATAGTGACATGTATGTACCATTATAGCATTACATGGACTTTTTTCCCTGTCCTAAAAATCCTCTGAGCTCTGCCTACTCATCCCTCTCCCATTTCCCTTCAGCCCCTGGCAACCACTGATCGTTCTGCTGTCTCCCCAGTTTAGTACTGTCCAGAATGTCATAGAGTTGGAATCATGCAGTATTGTAACCTTTTCAGATTGGTTTCTTTCATTTAGTACCATGCATTTAACTTTCCTCCATGTCTTCGCATGGCTTAATAGCTCATATATTTTTGTGATGAATAATATTCCCATTGTCTGGAGATACCACGGTTTATGAATCCACTCACCTACTGAGGGACATCTTGGTTGCTTCCAAGTTTTGCAATTACGAATAAAGCTGCTACTATGGCTCTGAAAAACAATCTGAGAGGTTTGAAGTGGCGGGGGTGGGGTGGGAGGTTGGGGTAACAGGTGGTGGGTATTATAGAGGGCACAGATTGCACGGAGCACTGGGTGTGGTGAAAATATAATGAATACTGTTATGCTGAAAATAAATTTTTTAAAAAATCTGCTACAAATATCGATGCAATGTGAAAGTTTTTGTGCAGGCGTAATTTTTCAACTCCTTTGGGTAAATACCAAGGAGCACGACTGCTGGATCTTAGTGTAAACTGCCAAACTGTCTTCCAAAGTGGCTGTACCATTTTTCATTCCAATCAGCAATGAATGGAAGTTTCCGTTGCTCTAATCTTCACTGGCATTGGGTATTGTCAGTGTTCCAGGTTTGGGCTGTTATAATAGGTGTGTAGGGGTATCTCATTGCCGTTTTAATTTTCATTTCCCTGGTGACATAAATATGGGGTATCTTTTCATATGCTGTGTGCTATTTTTATATCTTCTTTGGTAAGCTTTCTGTTAAGGTCTTTGGCCCATTCTTAATTGAGGTTTTTTTTTTATTATTATTATTGTTAAGTTTTAAGGCTTCTGTGTATATTCCAGGTAACAGTCCTATACCAGATGTGTCTTGCAAATACCTTCTTCCAGTCTGTGGCTTGTCTTCCCATTTTCTTAACATTGTCTTTCACAGAGCATAAGACTTTGATTTTAATTTCAAGGGAGTCTAGACTATCAGTTATCTACTCATGGATCATACATTTGGTGTTGTATCTAAAAAACATTACCATATCCAAGGTCATGTGTTATCTTCTAGGGATTTGAAAATTTTTTGTTATACCTTTAATTCTTTGACACATTTTGAGTTAATTTTTGTGAAATGTGTCAGGTCTATGTCTAAATGCATTGTTTTGTATGTAGATGTCCAGTGATTCTGGCATCATTTGTTGAAAAAACTATCTTTGTTCCACTGTATGAAGCATGGGATCTATCTCTATTTACTTAGTTCTTTAATTTTGTTCATCAGAGTTTTATAGTTTTCCTCATATAAATTTTGTACACACTTTGTTAGATACACACCTAAGTATTTCATTTTTGGAAGTGGTAATATAAGTGGTATTCCTTTTTTTTTTTTCATTTCAAATTTTACTTGCTCATTATTGGTATATAGGAAAATGATTAACCTTAGTATATTAATCTCGAATCCTATGACCTTGTCATATATGCTCAGTAGCTTTAGGTTTTTAAAATTGATTTCTTGGGTTTCCTGCATAGACAACCATGTTATCTGTGAATAAAGAGTTTTATGGCTTCCTTCACAATCTGTATACTTTTCCTTTTCTTTGCTGGCCTTATTGCATTAACTAGAATTTCTAGTTCAATGTTGGAAAGAAGTGTCAGGAGGACACATCCTCACTTTGAACCTAATCTTAGTGGAAAGGAGTACCATTAAGTATTTCCACCATTAAGTAGGATGTTAACTACAGGTTCTTTGTAGACATTCTTTATCAAGTTGAGAAAACTCCCCTCTCTTCCTAATTTAATGAGAGTTTTTATCATGAATGGATATTGGATTTTGTCAAATGGGTTTTTCTACAACTGTTGATATGATCATATGATTTTCTTTTTTAACCTGTTGATGAGATGGTTTATATTAATTGATTTTCAAATGCTAAAATAGCCTTGCAGCCTGCACACCTGGGTAAATCTCACCCAATTAAGGTCTGTAACTTTTATACATTTTAAAATTCAATTTGCTAATATTACATTGAGTATTTTTACATGTACATTTATGAGATATGTTTGTCTTTAGTTTTCCTTTTTTGTGATGTCTTTGTCTGATTTTAGTATTAGGATAATGCTAGTCTTATAGAATGAGTTTGGAAGTATTCTCTGCACATCTGTCCTCTAGAAGAGATTATAGAGAATCAGTTTAAATTCTTCCTTTAACATTTAGTAGAATTCACCATTAAGTCAAACTGAGTCTGGTACAATACTTGAGATTTTTACGGAAAAATGAGTTTCAATTGTGTGTGATATGATAGAAACTTGATGATAAAAGCCAGAAAAGGGTTAAGGTTTGTTAGTTCTAAGGAAGCCAATGTTAAACATGATATCCAACCTGTGATCCAAAGTCAGATGTATGCAGAGGTAGAAGGAGGAGTTAACAGAGGAAGACAAATGCTAAAACTTACCTAGGAACTGACAAGAGTCAAACAGGAGGTCTTTTACTACAAAAAATGAGCTGAGGTTAAATAACTAAGAAAAGTACCAGAAGAATCTGAAAAGCAGTAGCAAACAATATTTTGGCACAATCCAGCATAATCTTCCTGAATTTTATTCTCTATTATAGAACAGCTCTCATGCTAACTCTGGCCCAAACCACCCTATAGCATCACCTACACCCTGATAGTTTTGAAGACTAATGGGTTAAATTTTGGTTTACTATGAGTTAAATCAGGAGAATTCTTACTTTTTAGTAAACACACACACACACACACACACACACACTGACTCTCAAGCACTTTAACTCAAATAATTTTTATTAGTTTCCTGTTTCTCTGGTAATTTATTTCTGTGTGACAAACTAACTGAAAACTTCTAAAAAAAAATACCCATGAAACCTAGGGGTAAGGCATTTAGACAGGGAATAGAAGAAATGGCTTTTAAAATCATATGATATCTGGGACTTCAATTGGAAAAGTTCAGACTTTGAGTTGTTGGCCGGGGCTTGGAATGATCTAGAGGGCTTTCAAGCATGTCTGGCAGTTGATCCTGGCTGCTTGCTGGGTCCTCAGGTAAACTGTCAATGTGGCCTTTCCAAGTGGTCTCTACACATGGGCTAGTTTAGGCTCCTTCCCAGCCTGGATGCTCCGTTCCAACAACATGTGCTCCAAAAGAACAAGGTGGAAGTGTGTGACATGTTTATGATGTAGCATCAGAAATCACATAGTCTCATTTCTGAAGTTTATCCTTTATCGGTAGTCTTGGTCAAAAAGTTCTTTCCAGATTCAAAGGAAGGGGCCATAGATACCACCACTTGGTGGGAAGAATGTCAAGGTCCTATAGGAAGAAAAGCATCTGGGATACAAAACATTGTCATGGCCATCTTTGGAAATACAAGCTGCTGTACTAGCAAATCAGTAGAAAAAATGCCAATAATTTACCAAGAAGGGAGTAAAGTGAAATAATTTTGACCTTCAAAAAATTTTCAATATTGAGTTAATAATGGGACATATTTAAAACTCTCTCACCTGGCAGAATTTGAAAGACTGTTTCAGTAAGTCAGAGTGATCATCTGTGGTTCTCTAATTTGGGGACCACCATCTTATCACACTGTTGACCTCTTGCCATGGACAAAACTCCTAAAAGACAGAGATGGGTTCACAGCTTATTGCTTAAAAAGGCTTAAGATTTGTGTGTATACTCTTCAGATTATGAAAGCAGGAAGGTGGGATATGCAGCTTTCAAAAAATTCTGAAACTGTGATAAAAACTGATGGAGAGAGTTTTGTTTTGTTTTTTTTTTGTTGTTGTTGTTTTTTTAAAGATTTTATTTATTTATCAGAGAGAGAGAGGTGGAGAGAGCAAGCACAGACAGACAGAATGGCAAGCAGAGGCAGAGGGAGAAGCAGGCTCCCTGCTGAGCAAGGAGCCCGATGTGGGACTCGATCCCAGGACGCTGGGATCATGACCTGAGCTGAAGGCAGCTGCCTAACCAACTGAGCCACCCAGGCGTCCCGAGAGTTTTGAATAACCAGATCTCTTAAGGATATACTAGATCCATTCATACAGCACACTAATCTACTTGTCCCTCCCCACAGTCTCTGAGGGATCAGGAACCTGGCTGATGGTCTTCATATGCACCTTTAGCAATACCAGTATCTCAGGAGACATGAATGCCAATCTGGACCACCTCTTCAATATCATTGCTTTTTAGTTCCCCAAACACCATCTCCAAAGACATTTTCCTTTCCACTTATCCTCCTCATTCCCATAGTTAGGTTCTAGACCTTGTCATTACTCATAATTTCTCTATCTCAAAATCTCCCATCTTTCTCTTACTATCTATCTCCAAAGCCACTGAGAATTTTCATCTGTTAAACACCTACTTTCAACTAATTCTTCATTCCTCTTTTATTCTGTCTTTATCTATCCCAGATTACTCTCTTATTATCTATCTCAGATTACATGGTCCATCTTTTTAATAATAATCTTATGCCCTTAAACTCTGTATTTCCCCTTTTTTAAATCATTCATTCTCCTAAGGGCTTAGTCTTTTGAAAATCAAAACCAGGAAGACTCCTTGAGGAGTCATGTTTAAATGTGGGAAAAGAGAAAAGAAGAGAAATGCCTGGAAGGTTAAAAAAAAAAAAAAAGTTGGCTAATATTTCATAAAGAATATCTGGCTACATATATAATTTAAAAGTTAATTTTGCTAATTACTATGAAGGTGAAGTACAGTGCACTATCAGAACACGTAACAATGATCCTAACTGTTTCCTCATCAAGGGCCCAAAGAATAGTGAGAAGCCTTCTGATTAGTAAGCAATGATGTCCATCCTTCTCTTTACATTTTATACTTAAAGTCAGCAAATGTGACTCCCATCACTAAGGAAATACAGATGGCTTAGCCCCCACTCCTCCTATACAAACTTCTCAGCCTCCTGCTATCTGTGACTTATTTCGTTTTAAGGGCTTCCCTAGACATTGGTTTACTTTCCTCTAATTTTCTCTGAAAAAGAATGATGGATACATATGAAGATGAGGTAAAATGAGGGAAGGAAATGAAAAATCTCCCCAAACCCATCCTCCCCTTAGGATGAACGGGCTCTGCATTTGCACCCCAGCACTGCCCAGCAACTACAACCATATTACTCACCATGTACGCAGGTGATGGTGTTGAACCAACCTGACATTATCCTCTGTTGAGCTTTGACAAAGACTGTTAAATTCTAAGCATAAGTCGTCTTTCTCTGGAAGCTAATGCGAGACAATTATTGTCTTTGAAGAAGGAAAAAGAGACAAGGGTAATAACCTATGCTACCATGAAGAATCAGCAGCAGATCCTGTCCTGACTCCAAATCCTTTTTCACTTTTCCCCCAGATGATGTGACCCATCCATGCTTCCTGACCATCAGCTGCAGATCATCGCCTTGTCCTGGAGCTGAAGTCAGCACACACTGAGACCCTGTTGCCTCCTCTGAGTGCCTGAGGCAAGTCTACAGCCTTCTCTCTTTCATCTCTTCACACCAAATCTGCCAGCCTCCAGGAGCTCAGAGGGGCAAGATAATGACAAGGCCCCATCCCAGTGTATGGTCTGTCAGTTGCCAACACAGATTCATGGTGGTTGGCTCGTCTATCTGTATTAAAAATCATAGCAATCCATTTAGGCACCGCTGTTCCTTCCAGGCAAATGTGCAATAACGCAGTTGGCCCATTAACATTGCAGCTGCATAGCAGATTAGTCACTTTGTACTGTGCTGTCTGGTTAAAGCATCCACAGCCACTTACGGAATTAGGGAATGGTGCGGCTGCAATGAGCTGGTGTGCTGTTTACAATCATTCCCAGCACAGACAACACATTCTTGGTGTTGTGTGTGGGTTGGGTGGCTGAAAACATCTCCCACCAAGTTGGTACTTGCCATATAGCTCTAGAGTAGGAGGGGGAAAAAAAAAAATAGTCTAACTGATGCTTTCCATTGGCATCCTCCACTGAGTTTAAAAAAAAAAAAGATAGGTTTCATCAACTGTCCCAAGAAAATAGACTGATAACTTCCTCAATTAAACTCTGGCTTCATAAATTCAAGGTTTGTGATTGGCAATAGGGGAGTCTGAAGCCTCCTCAGGGCACGGACTTTGTGTGATTTTCCTTCTGCAGCATCGAACATTATGGCATATGCTATTAGGCTCTTTGATTTTAATTTATCCTGAGAAACACATTCTCCTTTCCTTCTTTCTTTCTTTTTTTTTAAAGATTTTATTTATTTATTTAACAGAGAGAGCGAGATCATAAGTAGGCAGAGAGGCAGGCCAGCTCTCCCTGCTGAGCAGAGAGCCCAATGTGGAGCTCCATTCCAGGACCTTGAGACCATGATCTAAGCCAAAGCCAGAGACTTAACCCACTGAGCCACCCAGGTGCCCCCACATTCTCCTTTCATACAAATATTGTATAGACATCTATGGATAAACGTTTTAAAAGATTTTAGGATAATTAGAATGCAACTGTGCAGAAGCTTCTTACATTTGCACTACATGTCTTAAGTAGAAGGAAAACACGCTCTTGGCAAAGAGGCTGAGTGCAGTTCCAATCCTTCCCTGGTGTTGGCTTATTTGGCCCTCTCTGTGATGTGCAAGGCACAATGTGAAGTAGCTCCAAATACAAAAATAACTAATAGCATCTCAAGGACTTAGGCCAAAGATGGCAAATACCTTGTCCCAAATTGCACTTAACCTATTTCTAGTTAGGAACCAAATGAAAAATATTCATAAGAGCACACCAAACTGGAATTAATGAAAACATAAAACTATATATATATATTACACTAGAGTGACGGAGTAGAACAAATCTGCTTTATTAATGGGAAAACATGCCTAAGACCTCTTCTTCAATATTTCATGGCAACTGGATTTGCTAACATCTTCCCTAAAATGACAGTCTTACCCCTGTCATTAGTCTCTGGGTGCCATAACAAAATACCACAGGCTGGCTGGCTTAAACAACACACATTACTGGGGCGCCTGGGTGGCTCAGTGGGTTAAGCCACTGCCTTCGGCTCAGGTCATGATCTCACGGCCCTGGGATCGAGTCCCCCATTGGGCTCTCTGCTCAGCAGGGAGCCTGCTTCCTCCTTTCTCTCTCTTTCTGCCTGCCTCTCTGCCTACTTGTGATCTCTCTCTGTCAAATAAATAACTAAAATATTTAAAAATAAATAAATAAATAATTTAAAAAATTTAAATAAAAAAAAAACAACACACATTACTTCTCTCGTAGATGTGGAGGCTGGAAGTGCCAGGACACCGTGTAATAGGTTTGGTTTCTTCTCAGGTCACGTGGTCCTTTCTCTGCATCTGTCTGTGTCCTAAATCTTCCTCTTTATAAGGACATCAGTCAGACACAGCCTCATTTTAACTGAATCACCTCTGTAAAGGCTCTCCTTCCACATATTCACACTCTGACGTGCTGGCGGATGGGTCCATCCAAATTATCAGGAGGCGAAATTCAGCCTACAACATCCTTCTATAGGCTGCTCACTACAAGGAAGAGCAGAGGAGGTGTTTTTCCTGGGGAAAGTTTAGCTCATTGTATCTCAGTCATGGCTGTGTATTAGGGCCAGCCAGGTGACTTTTGTTGTTTTTTTTTTTTTTTTTAATTTTTTTATTTTAAGATTTTATTTATTTGTTAGAGAAAGGGAGAGAGAGCGAGCACAAGCACAGCCAGGCAGACTGGTAGGCAGAGGCAGAGGGAGAAGCAGGCTCCGTGCCGAGCAGAGAGCCCGATGTGGGACTCGATCCCAGGCTGCTGGGATCATGACCTGAGCCGAAGGCAGCCGCTTATCCAACTGAGCCACCCAGGCGTCCCAAGCCAGGGAACTTTTAAAACCGTCAATGCCTAGAGCTCTATCCCAGAGAAGCTAAGACCTAATCTCTGGAGCTGGGGCCAAGACATGAGCATTTTCTGGAAGTCCACTAGATGATAATGGTGTACATTCAACATGGAGATCCATCGAAGTCACTCAAAAGCAGCAGAGAGGAAGGAGCTGGGTGGGGGTACATACTCAGGTCCTTCTTCCAGTATTTCCAATTCCAAGAGGTGTTTTTCTTCTCAGGAAGATGAGTGAGTGAGGAAGGAGCCTGACTGCTTCCTCGGTGCTCCCTTGCCTATGCAGGATGATGGAGTCGGGGAGCCTGGTTCAGCAGAAACACACTGATTATGCATGGTCTGGTGGAAGAGTGTCTTTCCCTCCTCCACTCCTCCTGACATCTGCAAGAGAGGTGGAAGCCAGTTTCTAAGAACCAAGTCCAGCATTGCAGGCTGCAGGCATAGCTTTCTCAAACCTTCATTTCCCACCATCTCCCTGGGGCAGCAAATCGTTCTGCCCTGTCTTTGCACGGAGCATTTATGGACTATTGGAAGCTGAGATTTAGTTCTCCATTCCCTGCACCCCTCTGGCTACTGGATCTCAATTCCAGGCAGCTGGTCAACCCATCAGGAATCCAGTAAAGCAAATCATTTTGCTTCTCCATGGCAGGCTGACTTCAGTAACCACCAAGAATTCATTACTGCTCTGGTTTGTTTACACTCGCTAGGAGCAGACAGTGCCTGTGACTTATTTGGAGACACACCTTTCCCTATAAATTAGGTTTAACCTCTGCTTCCAATAGATAGGCCAGTTTCAGGAGTTTCCTCTTCCCCTCCCCCCTTCTTTCTTTAGGGAAATGGTATACAGACACTTCCTTTTTACAGGCCATATTAAGTCAGGAAAACAAAAAATGTAGGGGTCCTAAGTGTCTCAGTTGGTTAAGCAGCTGCCTTCAGCTCAGTTCACAATCTCAGGGTCCTAGGACCAAGCCTCACATCAGGCTCCTTGCTCAGCAGAGTATCTGCTTCTCCCTCTTCTTCTATACCTCCCACCCTGATCATTGTCTTTCTCTCTCTTTGTCTCAAATGAATAAATAAAATCTTTTTTAAAAATGTTTAAAAAGGAAACCAAAAAATGATGAATGGGTCAGTAAATAAATAGCTTAGAGTTCAGCTCTTGGATCTGAGGCGGCCAGACCCCTGGGTTTTAGCCCTAGCACCACCGTTAGCCATATTTATATGAAGTTTGGAAAAATACTTATCTCGTCTCTAAAAGGATGGATGTATTAGACTGGCCATGATTTTATGATGTGGAATCTATCTCAATATGGACAAATGAAGACAGAACAGAGACACCAGCCAGTTTTCATTTAGTTAAATTAATTAAAGTGTTACTTACTGACCACCTACTATGTGCTGGGACTATGCTGGCATAGATATAAAGATCAACAGAGTATGACTCCCTTTTAAACACGGACCTGGATTAGCATGGTAGAGAATAAGGGTCTTTACAGGTGGTGGCAGTTGCAAGGATGTCTTGATCAATTTCTTTAAAAGAATAAAATATTAGGGTTCTGGCCACATTTATATTTATTTATTTGGAGAATGTTAGGAGCACCCTTTCCCCAGAGACAAGATAACTAGTAGCAAATGTAAAAAAAAAAAAAAAAAAAAAAAAAAAAAAGTAAAACAGAAGCCCAAATTGAAAGAAGAGCATCAATATTTAATCACAGCAGGCTAAGAGCTGTGGAAGCAATAGGCATTAAATGTAATTGAAACAAAGTATTCTGACTCCCACTGTGGGGTATGAGGTGGACCGTGGGCCTTTTCTCTGGGTGTCTCTTTCCATAATCTGCCAGATGGAATATTCCCTAAGTGTGTTGTGTTATTAGGAACACATCAAATCAATATCCCAGGAAGGGTTAGGTGTGCAGGACTGAAGCATATCATGGGTAATTTCACCTCCTGTAACAGACTGGTCTCTTAGCCATACAGTACAGAAGCATTTTCTTTCTCAAAATAACACAAAAGAATAATCTGGCTAGCATACTAATAAAGGAAAATAAAGGTGACTGGGAAAACTCTTTGAAACCCTCAATGGCTAATTTGGGAATTCTAGACTTTATGTACTGGAGAGAGACAGTAAAGGATTATTAAACAACTCTACTACATGAAATGTATTACACTGAGGATGCACTCTTATTTTTGTAATTGCTACTTATCTCAGACCTTTTATTCATGATCCCAGAGGACATTTTCAAAAACTAATACTGTCACTATACCCTGATCAAGGTTACTCGAGGCTTTCCTTTTCTTATAAAAGGATCACCTTCCTGGTCCCTTCTGCCCAACACTCCAGTCTAATAACTGTGTCGTTTTGGGGCACCATTATTAACCTGGGGTTTATGGTCCCCTCTCCTGAACATCAGTTTGATAATACTCCCTACTGTGAGCCAGGGACATAACATCAACATTCTTCGTTATTTGCCCTTTTGGATGCCCACCCTGATTACAGTCCTAACTATGGTTGCATTTGTGTATGTGTATTGTGATAGATAGATGATGGATAGATAGATAGATAGATAGATGATAGATATCTCAGATTTGGAATTATCAGTTTTCTATACGCAGTCCATGACCATGTTCTTGGCCTATAATCAGAAACTCACCTCTCCGAGTACAAATAATTTTGCATCCATAGGCCACCATCACACACTTGGAAGAACCAGACACAGAACCAAAAAAGAGATACTTGGAAGGTAAAGGGGAGAGACAAAGTGACCCCCAGTCTTAAGCACAGCCCCATTGTAGGCAGTCCCCTCATTAGACACAGATGCTCTTCAACACAGGCAATGACACTTGTGGGGGATCAGAAGACCCAGGACACATTGCTCTTGAAGTGTCAAGTGAATCAGGAGCAGAATTTTATTTCCCATAACTTTTCTCTTTACCAGAATTGTGTTCTGATGTGATATTCAAAATATGCTGCCAAAAACATGTTTTGCAATCTGCTGGACCAAAGCTATTTAAGGATTGTTTTTCCCGAGAAAGAGAAAAATTCTAAGGAAAGGATACATACCCAAGAGCGCAGTTAATTTCAATAAATTGAAATGTTCTCATCACCATCATAACAAACATTGAAACACCAGGCAAGATGCAACTTATTTGTGCCTCTGTTTTTCCATCTGTATAATACAGCAGAAATTGCCGTTGAAGGGAAAGGTGATCCATGTATCATTCATTCTCTATAATAGTGAGAAATAATTTGCACAATGAGTCAGGAATATATGTTGTATTTGTTTTAAAAACCAGGGTATTTTTTAAATAAGAAAAAAATAAAAGCAAACATTTCTATAGCACAGATTTATGAATTTCCCTTCTTCCATTTATTATGGGAGGGAATAACATTCTGCTGAGTCCCCAGTGCATGCCAGTTTCTGCAGAGATGCAATGGAAATCTAACAGTTATAAGACTCCCTTGGGGAAAACAGAGAGTGTCTTCAACACCCAGAGTCATCCAGAATATTCTTGGTGATGTTTGGGAGGACAAATCTTTTCTTTACCCTTTTATGTTCTTTGGCTAGTAAATTGATATAAGACAGATTAACAGTAAGAAGACAAATTTAATTATGTGTGTATGGAAGCCCCACAAAAATATCATACCCAAGGACAAGTTAAGGAGTTATCACCAGGCAAGACACCTTATTTTCCCATCCTGAGTTAAAAGGGATAGAGCTTGGGGGCTTCAAAGGGAAGACAGTAATTCATAGGATATAAGAAAAACAGATATTTGGTAAGTAGATGTTTGCCCTGCCATACAGATAGATTAACCAGATAAAAATTAGCTCTCACTAAGCCGGGTCCCCTATCTAAATTCTTTCCTTTAGTTAAGGGGAAGATAAAGTTTTTCTTGAGTCAGCTGGGTCTTGATGGTCTTCAGCTCAAAATAATCCACATGCCATAGTGGTAGATTTGTGGGGATCACATCTTCTGCTCTCCCTCAGTGACAGTGAGGTCTACAGACTTTTTGCCTACTCTTCCTGAGACCTGAGGTGTTTCAGACATCACAGGAAAAGTCCCAGGTCTTTTTCACTAGTAAAGGGCTTACCTGGAATTCAGATATGTGCATGCCCTCACTCTGGGACAGACTGGTCAGATACAACATGAGCAATGCACTTGCAGGGCAAGATGAGGCAGGAATCTACAAGTTTGAGTTGAATTCAGAGTGGAACTTTCCAGAGGACAATCAGACATTTGCTTGACAAGCAATTCAATAATCTAATTTTGCAGAGCCTTTAGGGATGATGTAATCTAATTTCGTATTGCTATAGATTAGGTTACAAGGGCAGAAGGATGTTAACTGACTTGTCCAATCACATTGCTAATAAATGAAAAGGAGAAATTGATACTAGAAGCACTGCCTCAAAGTCCAGTCAGTGTCTTTTTTCCCCATAATATGTTGCCTCTGGGGGACCTTGCATTCTCTACTGGGGTCTGGCTTTATGAATGTTTGTCTAGTGTGCTTGGTATCGTTTGATCAAGCACAACTGAGACACCCCAAGAGAAACATCACATTGTACATCGCCCTGCTAACCCAACCCTGGGTTCACTATTTTTGTGACATCCTTATTCATGTGCTGACTAACACAACGAATATTTCTGGGATCCATGCTTTGTATCAGTTTGTGACACACATTGTAATCTATGGGAAATATGTATTGAGGGATTCAGATGACCAAAGTATATCTTGCATATTGATTTAGTCTTTGTCCATGATTTCTGGGTTACAGCTCCCCAAACCCTTGGAATTTCCTGAGGAATAAAAGCAATGGGAGAATCTTTTGTTACAATATTTTGTCTCTTGTCCAGTGTCTGAAAAGCTTCTGAGCTCTCAAAGTGAAAGGAGTGTCCTGTTAATTCATACAAAACCCTTTTCCACAGCTGGGTTTATGTGAATGAGGTGACTTTTGGAAGCACCTAAGATGGGGACTGGTTGCCATGGAAACAAACCACAAATAAAGGGGTGGAATTTTCGGGACCTCCACTCCAACACACAATTCCAGGGAGGTTAGGGGAGCTGCAGGTTGAATCAATTACCAATGACTGATGATTTAACCACTCATCCCTATGTAATGAAATCTCCATAAAAAAATTTAACAAAAAAAAAAAAAAAAAAAAAAAAAAAAAAAAGAGGAAGGATTAGGGAGAGCTTCCAGCTGGGGAACCAGAATGCTTCCACATGCCACAGTGCCGGGTCCCAAACTCCACAAGGACAGAAGCTCCTTTGTTTAGGATATACTCTATTTATCTCCTCATCCGGCTATTAATTCATATCCTTTAGTATCCTTTGTAATAAATCTGTAATCTAATGAATAAATGGGTTCCTGTGTTCTATGAGCTGCTCTAGCAGATTAACTTAAACCAAGGTGGGCATTGTGGAAACCTCTGATAGGGGTCAGAATCACAGGTAACAATGTGGTCTTGTGATGAGCATCTGACATGGACAGGGATGGTGGACAGCCTTGTAGGACTGACCCCTCAACCTGTATTCTCACACTGTCTTTGGGTAGATAGTATCCAAGTAGGACAGGCAGCTGGCCTCCAGAGAAGTATGGGTTGGGTGGGAGAGCCTCCCCCAAGGACCCACATTGTAACTGGTGACCAGAACCTTGTACACTTATCAACCTGGCTTGAGGATACAAAGTTGAGGAAGACTTAGCCCCTGGCCCTGAGGAAATTTCAGTGTAATGAAGAAATCCAACAAATGGGATTAAAAAAAAAAAAAAAAAACACTGTGATAGGTGCTATGAAAGAGGTAGACAAGAGAGCTGTGAAAGCTTGGAGGGTGAGCATTTGTTCAGCAGTGGAAATTAGGTAAGCCTTACCAGGGGAGATGAGGTCCAAGTTGAATTTTAAAGAAGGGATAGAAGATCAATAGGTGAAGAAGGAGGCTGTCATTAGTACCAGAGACAACAGAATGTTTAGCAGCACAGGAATCAGAAAAATAGTGCAGTGTTCAGGAAAATAAGTATTTGCACACAACAGGAATGTGGATGTGGTGAAAGCTGAGTCTTGTGAAGTACAAAGTGACAGAAAAGGAAGGAGCTTTATTGCATACTGTTAATAGGCTTTGGCTCTAATTGGAAGGCAATGGGAAGCCACGGAAACGATTCAAAAAATATCTTTTTAAAAAATGTTCATTCTTATAGCTGTGTGCAAATGGATTAGGGTGAGTTGGGGGCAGGGAGACTGGAAGCTCAGAGATCAGTTAGGATGTTATTTCAGTGACCCAAAAATTAAGTGTGAGGGACAGTATGATGTACCACCCAGGTCCCTCCTCAAGGACAGAGAGCTTATGCCCTCCACAGCTGGGAGTGCTACCAGAAGATGGACGTCAGCTGTCAGCTTTCTTTGAGGATGGCCCTGGCCTGAAAAACTGCTGTGGCCAAGGTCGCACATTCTTCCAGAAACAACTCATTTCTAATAACTGTTCAGCATGGGGTAAAGAAGCCCGGTTTCCTCATCCTACCTTGAGACAACTCCAAAAGACTCCTCAGCCATAGTGTTCCCTCTGGGCTCTGCTGAAGCCTTTATTGGGACTGCAGTGTAGCCCAGCTTCTCCTCCTGCTCAGCCCTGCTTCCATCTGCTCTATCCCAAAATGTTGATCCCCAAAGCACTGCCTGGTAAATGACCTGCCCACTAATTGCTAAGCTCCATCCTGGGTCTGTGTCTCCAGAAAAACCAGCCTATGATAATAAGGTTGAAGGCCTCTACCAGGGTACTGGTATTAAGAAATAGGAGGGGGTTATCTAGATGGCTCAGTTGGTTAAGCATCTCCCTTTGGCTCAGGTCCTGATCCCAGATTCCTGGGATGGAGCCACAGGCTTGCTGCTCAGAGGAAGACTGCTTCTCCCTCTCCCCATCCCCACCTCTTGCTTGTGCTCTCTCTTGCTCTGCTCTCTCCCAAATAAAAAAAATTTTTTAAAGAGGAATAAGAGGAGTCATGGAACTAATTCATATTTTAAATATATATATATACACCCATCCACATGTATATGTACAACTAACAGTATTAAGGACAATGGAGTACAAAAAGGAGGAACAATTTTCTGATATGGATTATTAACTGAGTGATCTCTCTATGAGATGCCTGTAAGACAATGAGGAAATGCATCATCAGATAGACAATTAAATATTTGAATTGAACCACAAAAATTAAGATCCTAGACACTATATATATATATATAGTCACATATATATGATAGATAGATGATAGCTGATAGATGATAGATAGCATGCATATATCCCCTTGGAGACATCATTTCAGATTCTAGATGGGATTAAAAACTACTTAAGTAGATGACATCACCAAGAAAGAGAGGAAAGAAGTCTCAGAACTGAACACTGCAGAATTCCAATGTTCACAGATCTGGTAAGGGCAGTGTGACTGGCTGAGAAGGAAAAACTCATGAGAGTGGACAAAATCAGGCCACTATGACTTCACAAGAGCTAAGAAAAAAGGAAAATATTGTTGATTAAGGTAAAGTCTATTGAAAAATATAACAAGTTGAGAACTAAAAATGCTATTGCCTTTGTCAATATGGAAGCTAGGGTAATATTAGCAAGGGCAGTTTGGGTGAGGTAATGAGATGGGGGCCGAATTCAGGCAGACAGAGGTGTAAATATGGCAGATATTTTTGAATAAAAATCCTGGATTGGGCAAAAAATGCTGGCATGAGTAAGCTGCAGGCTACGTTTTCACCTAGTAGCAGTACCTTCCCATGGTCTCAGAAGACCAACATTTTAAGATAAGATGATAAATTCATGATGAAACATTAACATCTGGAAGAACAATACCAGAAAGAGGAAATCAGTAGATGGAGATACTTTTAATATATTAGCATGATAAGACGAGCCTCATGCCAGGTAGGGTACCTAAATGAAAAGATCTAGCTAACATGCTAAATAAATGAACATGGTGGACAGAGCTGCAGAGCCAACTAGTGAGGTACAACATCCAATTGAGGAAATACCTCCCAAATGCCAGGAAAAATTAGAGATCCAAGAGATAGATTCAAAAATTTCATCATGCAGTTTGTAGCAAATTGAGGAGACAGTAGAGAAATCTCAGGATGCTAAAGAATAAAGAAAATCATAACAGCTTACAGAGATTTTGAGAAGATGATCTCCAAAGGGATGGAAATAATATGGGATAAGATTTATCACTAGCACCACTTTTCTAAGAAGATAATAGACATGACCTCTAAAGGAACAATGAAAAATAATTTTTAAACAACGGAAACACACTCTCCTTAGCCATATTATCATTCAAGTATGAAAAGCAAACAAAGGTATCCTCAGAAATGAAGAGTCTTAGAAATGTTGGTGCTCAGTATGCATGTGTCGCTAGTTTAGGTGAATAAAAAAAAACAGAGATGATGGGGTAAGAGGGTACCTGGGTCACCTGTAGCTACTTCCATTCCCTCCTGAAATCTCACTAGAATAACTGTAATGGTATGTTAAAAGCAAAACTCTCTAAAGATAGGGAAGATCGGAGAAGAGAAAACAATAAAATTCTGAATGATGTAAATCAAAGAGACAATGAGTAAAATATGTTTGAGGCTTGAGAAAACCGAATCCCAAACAAGCAGCAGAGAAAGTAGAGAGCAAACCCAATTTATACCAGAGTCTCTGAAAGGCTCAGGAATTGAGGAAACAAAGCACCCGGGGAGCCAGTTTGAAGAGAAGGACCTAAATTAATGAGGACTGGTTGAAAATTGATTTAAGAAGCAGTCAGATCCTCTCACCAATCCCGGCTAGTGTGTTGCCAGTCTTTCCCTCACCCTGCTACAAGATAGGAGATTTGTATTTTGAGAGAACACAGCAGAAATGTGCTCCATACTGGTGGAACAGGGCACAGGAAGGACAGGAGTCAGTACACTAAAACCAGGGGAATTAAGTACATGTGCAGACACTCAATATTGACAACCCCTGACCTATTTTTCTAGTCAACTCCAAGAATGAAGGCAATGAGCTCTTCCCCCACCAAGCAAGAGACTAGAAGAAGCATCTCTGGGAAATCTGACTGTGCCAACAGGAAAGACCTAAAGAAACCAAGCTAGACATTTCTCCACTCACTGGCCCAGCCAGATCCCTCAAGTTCTACAAACTACAGCCATATGCTCAGGGCTTCCAATAAGCTTCAAATATGACCCTGATATACGAGCTGAAATCAAGGATTACCCAGCATCTGAAGATAGTTTATAGTCTGAAAACTGGAAATGAAGGCATATAAATGAACGCAATCTAGCAAGAACAGAGACTGTGCAGGGAGAAAAGTATCTTCTCTCCCTTCTTTCAAATAAGCCAAAGTTACAATCTTGAAACAGGAACAGGAAGCCAAGTACAGATGGACTCGGAGCTCCCTGGAAATTATAAAAATTATATATCAGAAAGGGGAAACTACGGAGAAGATGACATTAAGGAGCTCTCCCATAATATGCAGCAAAAAGAAAAGAAAGATGGAAAACAGAAAAGCAAAGATGAGAAAATTAGAGGGGTAGTGGAGGGGGTGCGCATCCCCCCATCCCAGCCATCAGGTGTTTATCCTCTGTGTCATCAGAGGATGGGAGCCGCGGCAGTACTAGAGCAAGTGAACTGAGAGGTCTGAGTGCTGGGACGAAACCTAGCAGAGAAGACAAGGGAGAGAATTGCCTGTGAGTTTGTGAGCTCTAATGCTTCAGCCAAGGTATATAAACTAAGATGAAAGGGGTGCCTGGATGGCCCAGCTGGTTCTGCGGCAGACTCTGGATTTCTGCTCCGGTCATGATCTCAGGGTCATGGAATCAAGTTCTATGTCTGGCTCCTGCCAGGAGTCTGCTTTTCCCTCTCCCTCTGTTCTCCCCCAGTTTACACACTCTCTCTCTCTCTCAAAAATAAATTTTAACAATCTTTAAAAAAAAAAAAAAAGATGGAAAAGCAATCACTCTATTTCATAATCAGCAGGCCATGGTCACTAGGACCTTGGCAAGCAACGTTCCAGAGCAGTTATCAGGGCAGAATCCAGATGACCCTGGACTGAGTCCTGGTCGATCAATGAGAATGTGAGAAAAGTGACTGACTATTGGTTGCATTTTACAATGTTATTTTTAAGGATGTAAGTGGGAATAGGAGTGTGCCATGCAGATTGGCGGTGACTTCAGATCAGCCACAGTGCACAAGTGGCTACGGATGTCTAGCCTAGAGGAAAGATTCCAGAAAGCCACCTCCCATGCTTCAGTCAAGGAAAGTTTTCTCTAAAATGAAACAAATAAAACAAAAGCACAGGGAAAGACAGTCATATCCCACCAGAGGAGGGAGTCCGAGAGCTCACCTTTGTTAGAAACGCCTGTCAGAGCCTTCTTTTTCACAGGCTCATAGACATACCCTAAACACTTGTGCCTGAATAATCCTTGGCTTTTGGAATATTCCTAGGATCTTCCCCCTGTATCTCCTTCACGTTATCTCGACAAGTGTATACTGCAGACTTTTTAACCTCATATCTGGATCCTGTCGCACTGTTTCTTTTTCATTTCAGATCTTCCATCGCTTCTTGACTCACCCTCATTTGTAACCTGGAGATGGACAGCACCGTGCTCAGGCGTGCACCCGCCCCCACAATCAATCCTGGCAACTAGAATCCAGATGAAGAGGAACTCCCAATGCATCGACTGCCCGGGAAGGAGGGAAGGGACACGGATGGGAGGACATAAATGGGAGCAAGAAGGGCGCAGATGAGAAGAGGGGAACTAGCACACAGGTGTCCCAGGCGCTAAGCGGGTAACTGACACGGTCCACGCTCAGCACAGAGCCTGCTATATGCCAAGCACAAAATTCAGTTGTTCCGGTGGTTGATGTTGTTGTTCAGCCAGAATGACCACTCACTTGCACAAAGAAAACAGTTGTGAAGAGGGGAAGGTGAGGGCTCTGAATGCCCAGCTGCGTGCCAGGCTAACTTGCCATGTTCATTATTTCCTGTAATCTTCCTGTTCATGCTGCAAGGCACCAGTCCACCCTAACTTTTACAGATGATGATTATAAGGCTGAGAGAAGGAAGAAACTTGCCCAGAGCTATGGCTGAGCCAAGGTTGGGACCAGCGTGTCTGCTTCCTCACCAGGGGGGAAGCATTTTACAATTGATCGAGATGCGACCACAGCATCTCATTTTTAAGGTATTTGATTTTCCAACTAATGTAACCTTCCAGAACCAGATGCACCATCCACAATCAGAATTGAAGCAAGCTGACTAGTCTTCAAGCATTGAATGAGCAAAAGGTATTCCGAGGGCATTTTGTTCTCTAGTCTCCCGCTGCAAAGGGACAATCAGATTACAGAACGTGGCCTGGGGGCCTTCGTTCCCCTCCCTTATCCTCTCCATTTCTCCCTAAGTTAGTTTTCATTTCATAACGGTCATTAGCTGAGCTCTGGGAATGAAGTATAAAAATGTCCCCTCACCTCCGGAGCCCTGACTGGCAGCAGTTCCTTGAAACTCGGCAATCAGAGCTCCATTTAGGTTTCAGAACCTCATCAATTAGGCCTCAATGTACAGGGACACGTGGCCTGCTGGTCAAGCTGAGCCGGGCTTGGAGGAATAGCGGAGGCCTCATTACTGACCTTAAGCTTTTGTGAAATTCCTGAATAAGCAACCCGTACAGCGTCTGCAGAAGGGTTGCCGATTGTTCCCCCCCCCCCCCAGCTTTAACAACCACTTTTATGGACAATTTAACACTGTGGGCTGCCAGCTGTGTTAATGCCAGACCCCCTTCCCACATGATATCTGCCTTGTGAAATGGCCATCAGATAGAGAGTCCATGCCCCCCTTTGCCCAGGAAAACTGTGCCTTTCTTAACATCCAGAGCCAGAAATCCATGCCAAGGACAAGGATTCTCATCCCCGTCGCTGCTCACACACAGCCCAATGCACACAACAACTACCTGGGCCACTTTCAGAAGTGCTAAATCTCTGGGATGGTGCAACTAAGTGTACCAAGTCTGTGCTCCAAACACAGTTCATTGGTTACTGAGAATAGGTTACAAATGGCAGGGCAGAGGGGAGGGAAATGAGGAGGTGGAGGGAGGGAGGTGATGCCCCGGGTCTAGGCTGTTTCTTGGTGGTGGAGGGAGGAAGCAGATGAAGAGGGAGAGGGTAGCCTTGGTCTCCACGACTGTCTGCAGCCTCTATACTGAAAGAGATATTTAGCATATTTATCTAATTTGTTCCCCAGCTAAGGGAAGTCCATGTCTTGGATAACGTCTGGCTGTTCAGCTGAGCCTCATGTAACTAGATCAAGCTATATCCAGGGCATGCGTCTTCCTGTGAAAGATTCAGCAACTGAACTTGATGGGTTTTCTCAGGGATGATTAGTTTCTAGGGGCATCCCATATACCAATCCAATCCTATCAGATATACTGATAAGTCAGGCTCTACCAATACACGAATGCCCCGTGAAAAATAATAGAATATTCATGTCCCATTGTTAAAGTCTTCCCTCTTTATAACCCTTAAGCAAATAGAAAAACAACAAATAGAGACTTGAACTGTATTTAAAAGCCATTAAAATACTCAGAAAATTTGAACCTGTGATTCCACTAAAAGAAACTTGAACTAAGGAAATCATTAGGATTACACACAAAGGTTTAGTTAGAGGAACTGCTGTTACTACAAATCTAATATTTTGAAAAAAGTCCAAACGTCCACAAATAGGAGATTGACTTTAAAAATTGATTTAACCATGCATATTAAATTTTAGATTACTATTCATGCTAAGGAATATAGTATGACACTCTAAGTTCAGCAGTGGGCAATACAATTCATTTTCTTGCAATAAATCAGACTAAACAACCTGAACAATCCTCCTACATAAAAAAAAAAAAATCTTTGGATGAATTATATATATTAAATATCTCTTGAAGGCCTATAAAAATGAACAACCAAATAAAATGAGTACTTATATTTCTTCAGTAGTGGTTTTAAACTATGATTTCCCACTAAAAGAAAGCAGAATTTCTTGGGGAAAATAGCTGAGTCTAAGTCTGGGACAGGAGAAGTAAGAGATGAGCCTGGAACATCTGGGGTCTTGTCAAAAGAGCTTTGGAGGGAATTTGAAGAAATGTCAAATAGGATGATGGAATGGATAAAAAGCAAGACCCATCTATATGCTGCCTATGAGAGACTTATTTCAGATCAAGACACATGCAGATTGAACGTGAGGGGATAGAAAAGCATTTATCATGAAAATGGAAGTAAAAAAAGAAAGCCAGGGTAGCAATACTTATATTAGACAAAGTAATTTAATAATACAAAGTATCATATTGTTTATGGAGTATTATATTACAAAGTAATACAATAATAGTAGGGGACTTTTGTACCCTTACTTACCTTGATGGGTAGATAATCCAAACAGATTATCAACCAGGAAACAGTGGCTTTGAATTCACACCAGAACAGCTGTATCTAAGATATATTCAAAACATTCCATCTTAAAATAACAGAATACTGGGACACCTGCGTGCTTTGATCAGTTAATTGTCCAACTCTCAATCTCAGTTCAGGTCTTGATCTCATGGTCATGAGTTCAAGCCCCACACTGAGCATATTTTTAAAAATAAAATAGCAGAATACCCATTCTTTTCAAATGCACATGGACCATTCTCCAGAATAGATCACGTTAGGCCACAAAACAAGTCTCAACAAATTCAAAAAGATTGAAGTCATACCATAACACCTTTTCCAGCCACAGTGCTATGAAACTAGAAATCAATCCCAAGAAAATATCAGGAAAGAACACAAATACAGAGAGATTAAATAACATACTACTAACCACTGAGAAATCAAAGAGGAAATCAAAAAACATATGGAAACAAATAAAAATTAAAACACAATGGTGAAAATGTTTGGGATGTAGCAAAAGCTGTCCAAAGAGGGAAGCTTATAGCAGTACAGGTTTACCTCAAGAAGCAAGAAAAATCTCAAATAAACCACCTAATCTTACACACCTAAAGGAACTATAAAGAGAAGCACAAATAAAACCCAAAATCAGCAGAAGGAAGGAAATGATAAAGATTAGAGCAGAAATAATTAAAATAGAAACTTTAAAAAAACAATAGAACAGACCAATGAAACCAGGAGCTAGTATTTTTAAAAATCAATGAAATTGATAAAGCTTGAGTCAGACTCATTAAAAAAAGAAAAAGAGAAAGGACTCAAATAAAGAAAATTAAAAATGAAACAGAGGGGAGGAGCAAGATGGCAGAGGAGTAGGAGACCTAAATATCATCGGGTCCCAGTAGTTTCCCCTAGATAGTTATCAAACCATTCTGAACACCTACAAATTCAGGAGGAGATCAAAGAGAAGAAGAGCAGTAATTCTAGGAAGAGAAAAGAGACCACTTTCTGGAAGGTGGGACGTGTGGAGAAGTGAATCCGAGGAGGAGAGGCCGCAGCGGGGAGGGGGAGGCTCCTGGCAAGTGGTAGAGCAGCAGAGCACAAAATTGGAACTTTTAGAAATCTGCTCCACTGATGGAGGTCACTCCAGAGGCTAAGTGGGGGATGGAGCCCTTGCAGGGACAGTGTGGTCTCAGGATGCGCAGGGTCACAGAACCATTGGGGGTGTCTGAGTGTGGCAGAGCTCCCAGGTATCGGAGCAGGGAGCCTGCTGCAGAGATGGAGCCAAGGAGGGGCTCTCAGCTCCAGGTTACCTTAAACCAGGATCCAAGGCACAGTTGGGCCAACATTCTTCGAGCAGGAACCCCACAAGTGGCAGATCCAGGAAGACTCACCTTTCTCCCCTGGGAGAAGTGGCACAGGAGTGCACTGCTGGGTTTGGAGAATCCAAACGGGGCTGTGTGCCAAAGATAGAAATATTCAGTCTCAGGTGAGCTCAGAGTATGGCCGGAGACCAGGGAGTGGGAAGGATTGATGGCTTTTCTCTGAGGGTGCAGTGAGGAGTGGGGCCCCAAGCTCTCAACTCCTCTGGGGCTGGAGACTGGGAGACCACCATCTTCATTCTCATCTTCCAATGCTGTATGGAAAAGGTTCAGGGAACAAAAGCTACAAGAGCAAAACCACACAGATACTTAGCCTCATCCCTGGCAAGGGCAGTGCAATTCCACCTTGGGCAAAGACATTTGAGAATCACTGCAACAGGCCCTTCCCCCCAGAAGATCAACAAGAACATCCAACTAAGACCAAGTTCACTGAGAACTGTGGAACTCCAGTGTGGAACTCCACTGTGGAACTTCCAGGGGAATGCAGCTCATAGAATTCATGGCTTTTGTCACATGATTCTTTAGGCTTTCAAAGTTACATTTTTTTAATTTTTTTTCTTATTCTATTTTTAAATTTTTCTTCTTTTCTATTTTAACTTTTTTAAACTATCATATTGTATCCATACCTTTTTAAAAAATCTTTTAAATTTTCATTGTTATAGTCATATTCATATTCTATCCCTTCATTGTATTTAACCTTGTATACATACAGGTTTTTCTTTCTTTAAAATTTTGGGATATGATTTCTTCTAACAGATTGAAATAAACCCTAAATCCAGTACATGGCTTTGTTCTAGTCTCCAACCTGATCACATTATTCCTCTTTTTTTTTCTTTTTTTAGCCAATTTCTTATCTTATCACTTCCTTTTTTAGAAGCTTTTTAAATTTTCATCTTTACAGTCATATTCCATTCCTTTATCATGTTTACTCTTATTTTTGTATAAATATAAGTTTTTCTTTATTTAAAATTTTGGGAGGCAGTTTCCTCTAACAGACCAAAATATACCCAAAATTATCATATATTTTTTCTGGTGTCATTGCTACCCTTTAGTATTTTGTTCTCTTATTCATCTGTCTTATCTGGATAAAATGACAAGGTAGAAAAACTCACCTCAAAAAAAAAAAAAAAAAGAAAGAAAGAAAGAAAGGAACAAGAGGTAGTACAACTGCTAGAGCCCTAATCAATACAGACTTTAGTAAGATGTCAGAACTAGAATTCAGAATATTGATTAACAAGGTGCTAGCTGGGCTCAAAAAAAAAAAAAGTCATGGAAGATACTACAGAATCCCTTTCTGGCTAAATAAAGGATCTAATATCTAACCAAGTTGAAATCAATAAAGCTATTAATGATGTGCAATCAAAAACGGAGGCTCTTACTGCTAGGATAAATGAGGCAGAAGAGTGAATTAGTTATATAGAAGAACAAATGATGGAGAATAAAGAAGCTGAGAAAAAGAGAGATAAACAACTACTGGACCATGAAGGGAGAAGCTGAGAGATAATTGATACCATAAGATGAAAAGATATTAGAATAATTGGCACCCCAGAAGAAGAAGAGAGAGAGGCTAAGAAGGTATATTGGAGCAAATTATACTAGAGAATCTCCCTAATTTGGCAAAGGGAACAAGAATCAAAATCCAGGAGGCACAGAGAATCCCTCTCAAAATCAACAAAAACAAGTCAATATCTTTTTTTTAAAAGATTTTATTTATTTATTTGACAGAGAGAGATCACAAGTAGGCAGAGAGGCAGGCAGAGAGAGAGGAGGAAGCAGGCTCCCTGCCAAGCAGAGAGCCCAATGCAGGACTCGATCCCAGGACCCTAAGATCATGACCTGGCTTAACCCACTGAGCCACCCAGGCGCCCAACAAGTCAATATCTTGTTATCTATTACAAATCTCAGTAACAAAGAGAAAAATCCTGAAAGCAGCTCAGGACAAGAGGTCTGTAACATACAATGGTAGAAATATTAGATTAGCAGCAGACCTATCCACAGAGACCTGGCAGGCCAGAAAGCACTGGCATGATATATTCAGGGTACTAGATGAGAAAAATATGTAGTCAAGAATCCTATATCCAGTTAGGCTGACACTGAAACAAGAAGGAGAGATAAAAAGCTCCTAGGACAATCAAAAAATGAAAGAATTTGCAAACACCAAACCAGCCCTACAGGAAATGTTGAAAGGGGTCCTCCAAGAAAAGTGAGAGTCTAAAAGTAACAGACAATAAAGGAAAAGAGAGACAATATACAGTAACAGTCACCTTACAGGCAATACAATGGCATTAAATTCATATTTTTCAATAGTTACCCTGAATGTAAATGGGCTAAATGCCCCAGTCAAAAGACACAGTGTATCAGAATGGATAAAAAACAAGACCCATCAATATGCTGTCTGCAAGAAACTCATTTTAGAACCAAAGACGCCTCCAGATTTAATGTGAGGGAGTGGAAAACAATTGATCATTCTAATGGGCATCCAAAGAAAGCTGGGGTGGCAATCCTTATATCAGAAAAATAAGATTTTAAGCCAAAGACTATAATAAGAGATGAGGAAGGACACTATATCATACTTAAAGGGTCTGTTCAACAAGAAGATCTAATAGTTTTAATTATCTATGCCCTTAACATGGGAGTAACCAATTATATAAACCAGTTAATAACCAAATCAGAGAAACATATTGACAATAATACAATAATAGGAGACTTTAACATCCCCCTCACTGAAATGGACAGATCATCTAAGCAAAAGATTCAACAAGGAAATAAAGGTCTTAAATGACACACTGGACCAGATGGACATCACAAATATATTCAGAACTTTCCATCTCAAAGCAACAGGATACACATTCTTCTCTAGTGCACATAGAACCTTCTCTGGAATAGATCACCATCCTAGGTCACAAATCAGGTCTCAACTGGTACCAAAAGATTGGGATCATTCCCTGAATATTTTTCAGACCACAATGCTTTGAAACTAGAACTCAACCACAAAAGGTAAGTTGGAAGGAACTCAAATGCATGGAGGCTAAAGAGCATCCTACTAATGAATGAATGTGTCAACCAGAAAATTAAAAGAATTGAAAAAATTCACTGAAACAAATGAAAATTAAAACACAACTGTTCAAAATCTTTGGGACACAGCAAAGGCGATCATGAGAGGAAAGTATATAGCAATACAAGCTTTTCTCAAGAAAGAAGAGAGATCTCCAGTATCCAGCCTAATCCTACATCTAAAGGAGCTAGAAAAAGAACAGCAAAGAAAGCCTAAACCAGCAGGAGAAGAGAAGTAATAAAGGCCAGAGAAGAAATCAATGAAATAGAAACCAAAAGAACAGTAGAACAGATCAACAAAACTGGGAGCTGATTCTTTGAAAGAATTAATAAGATTGATAAACCCTTGTCCAGACTTATCAAAAAGAAAAGAGAAAGGACCTAAATTAGTAAAATCATGAATAAAAGAGGAGCAATCACAACCAACACCAAAGAAATACAATTATAAAAACACATTATAAGCAACAATACACCAGCAAATTTGACAATCTGGAAGAAATGGATGTATTCCTAGAGACATATGAGCTACCAAAACTGAACCAGGAAGAAATAGAAAACAGACCCATAACCAGTAAAGACATTGAAGCAGTAATCAAAAATCTCCCAACAAAAAAGAGCCCATGGCAAGATGGCTTCCCAGGGGAATTTTACTAAACATTTAAAGAAGAATTAATATCTATTCCTCTGGAACTATTCCCAAAAATAGACATGGAAGAAAAAATTCCTAACTCATTTTATGAGGCCAGCATTAACTTGATCCCAAAACCAGACAAAGATCCCCATCAAAATGAAGAATTATAGACCAATGTCCTTGATGAACACAGATGCAAAAATTCTCACCAAAATACTGGCCAATAGGATCCAACAGTACATTAAAAGGATTATTCACTATGACCAAGTGGTATTTATTCCTGGGCTGCAAGGTTGGTTCAACATCTGCAAATCAATCAATGTGATACAATATATTAATAAAAGAAAGAACAAAAATCATATGATATTCTCAATAGATGCTGAAAAAGCATTTGACGAAATACAGCATCCTGTCTTGATCAAAACTCTTCACAGTGTAGGAAGAAACAGTACATACTCAATATCATAAAAGCCATCTATGAAAATCCCACAGTGAATCTCAATGGGGAAAAACTGAGAGCTTTTCCCCTAAGGTCAGAAACACAGCAGTTCCTGGACATTACAAATAATGTCCATTATCACCATTGTTATTCAACATAGAACTAGAAGTCCTAGCTTCAGCAATTAGACAACAAAAAGAAATTTAAAAGATCCAAATAGGCAAAGAAATCAAACTCTCACTCTTTGCAGATGATATGATACTTTATGTAGAAAACCCTAAAGACTCCACTCCAAAACCGCTAGAACTCATACAGGAATTCAGTAAATTGTCAGGATATACATACAATGCACAGAAATCAGTTGCATTTCTATATACCAACAGCAGGACAGAAAGAGAAATTAAGGAGTCAAGCCCATTTACAATTGCACCCAAAACCTTATGATACCTAGGAATAAACCTAACCAAAGAGGCAAAGATTCTGGACTCAGAAAACTATAAAATCCTCATGAAAAAAATTGAGGAAGACACAAAGAAATGGAAAAAGTTCCATGTTTATGGATTAGAAGAACAAATATTGTAAAAATGTCTATGCCACCTAAAGTAATCTATACATTTAATGTAATCTCTATTAAAATACCATCAATTTTTCTCAAAGAAATGGAACAAATAATCCTAAAATTTATATGGAACCAAAAAAGGCCCTGAATAGCCAGAGGAATGTTGAAAAAGAAAAAAAAATTTGGTGGCGTCATAACTCCAGATTTCAAGCTCTATTATAAAGCTGTCATCATCAAGACAGTATGGTACTAGCACAAAAAAACAGACACACAGATCAATGAAACAGAATAGAGAGCCTAGAAATGGACCCTCAGCTCTATGGTCAACTGATCTTCGACAAAGCAGGAAAGAATGTCCAGTGGAAAAAAGACAGTCTCTTCAACAAATGGTGTTGAGGAAACTGGACAGCCACATGCAGAAGAATGAAACTGGACCATTTCCTTATGCCACATACAAAAATAGACTCAAAATGGATGAAAGACCTCAATGTGAGACAGGAACCCATCAAAATCCTTGAGAAGAACACGCAGCAACCTCTTTGACCTCAGCTGCAGCAACTTCTTCCTAGAAACATCACTAAAGACAAGGGAAGCAAGGGGGAAAATGAACTATTGGGACTTCATCAAGATCAAAAACTTTTGCACAGCAAAGGAAATAGTCAACAAAACCAAAAGACAACTGACAGCATAGGAGAAGATATTTGCAAGTGACATATCAGATATAGGGCTAGTATCCAAAATTATAAAGAACTTATCAAACTCAACATCCAAAAAACAAATAATCTAATCAAGAAATAGGCATAAGACATGAACAGATACAGCTGCAAAGAAGATATCCAAATGGCCAAAAGACACATGAAAAAGTGCTCAACATCACTCAGCATCAGGGAAATACAAATCAAAACCACAGTGAGACTAGTGAGAAACCACCTGACACTAGTGAGAATGGCTAAAATTAACAAGTCAGGAAATGACAGATGTTGACGAGGATGTGGAGAAAGGGGAAACTTCCTACACTGTTGGTGGGAATGCAAGCAGCATTGGAAAACACCAGTGGAAAACACTATGGAGGTTCCTCAGAAAGTTGAAAATAGAGTTACCCTACAACCCAGCAATCACACTACCATAAAGATACAAAGGTAGTGATCTGAAGGGGCACATGCACCCAAATGTTTATAGCAGCAATGTCCATAGCCAAACTGGAAAGAACCTAGATGTCCATCAACAGATGAATGGATAAAGAAGATGTGGTATATGTATATAATGGAATACTATGCAGCCATCAAAAAAAACCCCAAATCTTGCCATTTACAACAATGTGGATGGAACTAGAGGGTATTACATGAAGTACAGTAAGTCAATCACAGAAAGAAAATTATCATATGATCTCTCTGATGTGAGGAATTCGAGAAGCAGGTCAGGGGCTCGTTGGGAGAAGAGACTGAAAGAATGAAACAAGATGGGACCAGGGAGGGATACAAACCATAAGACACAATTTCAGGAAACAAACTGAGAGTTGCTGGGGTGGGGGAGGGATAGAGTGCCTGGGTTATGGACATTGGGGAGTGTACGTGCTTTGGTGAATGTTGTGAATTGTGTAAGACTGATGATTCACAGACCTCCACCCCTGAGGCAAATAACAAATTATATATTAATTTAAAAATGAAACAGGATAAATAACAACTGACACCACAGAAATGCAAAGGATTATAACAGAATATTATGAAAAATTATATGCCAACAAATAGGACAACATATAAGAAATTAGCTCATTCTTAGAGACATAAATTCTTCTAAAACTGAATCAGGAAGAAATAGAAACTTTGAACAAACTAATTACCAGCAATGAAATTGAATCAATAATCAAAATAACTCCCAGAAAACAAAAGTCCAGGACAAGACACTAAAATTCATAAAGAGAAACAACCAGATACGATGAAAGTGCACATCACCATATGAAGACCTGCTAAAGGGTTGGAACCCAAACCTGAAGGAGCCTCTGGATCTAGCTCACAATTTGCAGGAAATACTGAGAACAGAGGAACATGTTGAACATAGCTATGAATATTATATCAGCAAAATCCATTCTGTGGATTTCTGTTTTCAGTAAGTAAATTTTAAGGAGAAGAAAGGGTTATAGGTAGGGCATCTACAAATTATAAAGGACTTCAAAGACACCCCAAACAAAATATGAATTAAGTTTTAAGTTTAAGTTTTAATGTTTGAATTCACCTTTGGGTGATTAAATTTCATAGAAATTCAAGAAAGTGATTTCTACAGAAGTCAGGATAGTGGCTGTCTTTTGGAGGAGAAGGAAGGATTTGTGATTGATACAGAGCAGAAGGAGATGGTGGTGAAGTTCTGTTTCTAGACCTGAACTTTGGGATTAGGGTGTTTAAAAGTAAGCATCTTCAGGGTGCCTTGGTGGTTCAGTAGGTTGAGCAACCAACTCTTGATTTTGGCTAACTTTTTGATCTTAGGATCATAAAATCGAGCCTCACACTGAGTCTGGAGTCTGCCTAAGATTCTCTCCACTCCACTGCCCCACCCCTCAATCCCCTCCCAACTCTCATGCGTTCACTCTCTCTCTCTCAAAACAAAAGTAAACGTCTTTTACATTAAGTCATGTATTTTTGTGCAGTGTTCTGTATTTGCTTTTGCCTTTACAAAGAAGGTTAAAATATGCTCAATGCATCATTGAGTTGGCAGTAAAACAAAGAAAATCCTGTAAGTCCAAAACTGGAGCAAAAAGGTTAATTCATAGAGGTCATTAAGGACTGATGCTAGCTCTCAACCTGAGGGCAAAGGCTGCATCTTGAAATTTTTAGCCTTTCTGTTTCAAGGACAACACAAGGCAGTGGTTTGTTATCACAGGGTCCCTGTTAGAAGTGAATTAAAATCCTTTCCAAAAAAGCACAGCTTCTGATCAGGCATCAAAAATTTCCCCCAGATAAAGTTCCAGAGGGTGTAAGTTCATAGGAAAAATGCCAAAACTCATGAGAAAAGAAAGAACCAGGACAATGAAGCAGTGGAAATGATGGACAGGAGAGTCATACCTGTAAAGAATTCAGAAAATGCAATCGAAAGAAAATACTGGAACATGATAAAGATGCTGAGGATATTCTAAGAGAGCAAAGACTCAAAAGCAACCAAGTAGATTTTTTTTTAAACATCAAGTGTAATTCTATAAGTGAAAAATAAATAAAACCAAAATTTATGACACCAGGGAGGGACATCCAACTTCAAGTATGATGAAACAGCCTGTGGCGGAGCAATGTTCTTGCCAAGAAAAATTGGAAAAGCAGAATAAAATACATAGAAACACCTATTTGAGGGAATTGTAGAACTAGTAAGGTAATCGGATTTTGAGGGGAAAAAAATTAGAAAAGAAGAAACCTCGGGAAAAATGGAACCAACCTCTGCCACAGATTTTTACCTCCTTTATTGGCCTGTTTGTTGTACAGAACAACAATCTGATGGGCCAAGCAAAGAGCTTAGGCAGAGTGACGCTTGCCATCAGTGGAGAAAACAGAGCCACTTTGGACAGTTTGATGCTTGTAAATGCTTACGTGAGGAGGGAGGGGTGAAGATCTGAACCTAATGCTACCATTCTTTTCCTTCAAGACATATAACAAATTCTGAAGCTCCTTGAGGCTGGAGGCCATGAGGCAAAGCAAAAAGCCATCATAAAAGCACTGGTAATCTCACATTGCTGGGAAGGAAAAGATGAGATTTTGGACATGCCAGAGAGCAAAGGCCTGGGAGGATATTCCAGGCTGTCATTAGGGAAGGGGACAAACCAGAGACAGACGAAAACAGATGGCACAAAATAACATTAATTTTTTGAATCATTTAAAAATAGAGAGTTAAAATGCAAGGAAGCAAGACTATAAAAGACAAGAAGAATTTAATGGAGTTAAGGTGTTGTATGATTCATGCTCTCTCAAATGAGGGTTTTTATTTTTTAAGATTTTATTTATTTATTTATTTGACAGAGAGAGACACAGTGAGAGAGGGAACACAAGCAGAGGGAGAAGCAGGCAAAGAAGAAGCAGGTTTCCCACCGAGCAGATAGCCCCATGTGGGGCTCGATCCCAGGAGCCCAGGATCATGACTTGAGCCAAAGGCAAACACTTAACGACTGAGCCACTCAGGCATCTCTCAAATGGGTTTTTAAAAATTTAACTAAATTTGGGAGAATGTTGCTCACTGAAGTTAGAGTAAAATACATACATTATCAAATACAGGAAAACAAAAAAATTGATCAAGCCAAAAGCAAGCTAAAAAGAAGAATAAAAGTAACATGCAACAAAGATACAATAGCAAAATGGTAGATACACAATTAATTAAGTTAGCAAGTTCATTAAATGTAAATTATACTAAGTCCAATTAAAAGACTAAGAACTCCAGACTGGAGCAAGCAAATATAAGTCACTTACAAAAGATGTTCCTTAAATCTGAAGATAGAGAAAAATTAGAAGTATCAAGATAGAAAAATATGTTCCTAAGGAGGTACTAACATTCTCCCCATTCCCAAACACCACCAGGAAATGTGCATAGTTTTAAATATAAGACAACTTAGGCTTTAAAAAAAATAAGCAATACAAGAAGTAAAGAAGGCATTTTTAAATAATATAGTCAATCCACTAGAAAGACATCACAGTCCTTCATCTCTAGGCATCTAGTAACGCAGCTTCGAAATAAAGCAAGAATTGACAGAACTAAAAGGAGAAGTAGATAAACTCAATCATAGAGGGAGACATAGCTCTATTCCTCAAAGCCAAAATAAGAACAAAAATTTGTAAAAAATATAGCAGATCTGGGCAACATAAATAATATGTGTAATCTAGTGAATACTTATAAAACATTAACCCAATAAGCTGTAAGAGTTGGCAAACTTTTCCTTAAATGTTTATCTAGTAAATATTTTAGACTTACAGGCCATGTGTTCTCTGTAGCAACTACTCAAGCTGCCATCATGGGTGAAGGTAGACATAGCATGGAAATGAATGGACATGTCTGTATTCCATTAAAACTTTATTTACAAATGCTCAACAAATTTCAAAGACTTGAGATCATTCAGAACATGTTGCTTGGCCACAATAAATTTAAGTAGAAATAAGTAAATAAGATAGGTAGAAAATTCCCATTATATAATTAAACATACATTTTAACCTCTAGTTCAAAGAAAAATCACAAAATAAATTATAAATATTTTAAGCTAAATAAAAATAAAAATATCACATACCAAAACTTATGGGATATCCTAAAGCTGTACTTAGAGGGATATGTATAGCTAGAAACTGATTATCAAAGTATCTGTATCAGGGGTTTAGAAAAAGAGCAGAATAACACCTAAAGCATAGGCAACAAAATTAAGAATAAACAAGTGAGACTACATCACATGAAAAAGCTTATCCATGGCAAAAGAAACAGTAAAATGAGAAAACAACCTATAGAATGTGGAAAAATACTTGCAAACCATATATCTGGTGAAAGGTTAATATCCAAAATACAATCAATCCTTGAACAACATGGATTTAAACTGTGCGGGTCCACTTACATGTGAATTTTTTTCCCCAAGGAATAGAGCACAGAACTGTAGATATATTTTCCCTTCCTTATGATTATGAATATTTTCTTTTCTCTAGTTTACTATAAGAATACAGTGTAGAATACATACATAAGATATGTGTTAATTGACGGTTTATGTTATCTGCAAAGCTTCTGGTCAACAGTAAGCAATTAGTAGTTGAGTTCAGGAGGAGTCTAATGTTATATATGGATTTTTTACTGCATGGCAAGTGGGATTTGGCACCTCTAACTTCCATGTTGTTCAAGGGCCAACTGTATATAAAGAACTCAAGCAATTCAACAGCAAAGAGATAAAAAATAAAAAATAACCCAGTTTTAAAATCAGCAGACAGGGACACCTCGGTGTCTCAGTTAGGTAAACATCTGCCTTTGGCTCAGGTCATGATTCCAGGGTCCAGAGATCGAGTTCCAAATTGACCTCCTTGCTCAGCAAGGGGTATGCTCTCCCAGCTTGTATTCTCTCTCTGACTCTTTGACAAATAAATAAAAATTTTATAAAAATTTTTAAAAATCAGCAGAGGAACTGAATAGGATTTTACAAAAAAAGCTATACAAATAGATACATGGAAAGCTGCTCAACATTACTAATCATTAGGGAAATGCAAATCAAAACCACAATGAGATATCATCCCGTGCTCCTTTGAATGGCCAACATCAAAAAGATAAGGGATAACAAATGCTGGTGTGGATTTGAAGCAAAGGGAACCCTTGTGCACTCTTGGGAATGTAAATTGGTACAGTCACAATGAAAAACGGTATGGAGGATCCTCAAAATATCACAAATAGAACCACCATATAATCCAGAAATTCCACTTGAAGAAATATATGTAAAGCAAATGAAAACACTATGTCAAAGACATAGCCACCACCATGTTCACTGCAATATTATTTCCAATAGTCAAGCTATGAAAACAAATTACCTGTTCATTGATGGGTGACTGGATAAAGAAGTTGCAGGAAATAGAATATCATTTAGCCATAAAAAAGGAAATCTTGACCTTTATGATAACACAGATGAGCCTTGTGGGCAATACGTTAAGTGATATAAGTCAGACAGAAAAGACAAATACTGTGTGATTGCACCTATAGGTGGAATTCAACAAAAATAAAAACAAAAAAAATCCTCATGGAAAAAGAGATCAGATTTATGATTAATAAAGGCCAAATGTAAATGTTGGAAAACTGGAGGCTGGTGGTCAGAAGGTAGGAACTTGCAGTTATCGGATAAATAAGTACTGCGGTTGTCATGTACAACATGTCAACAAGAGTTCAAGTAGTTCCTAAGAGTTCTTATGACAAGGAAAAAAAAACACTTTTTTTTCCCCATTTGTATCTGTATAAGATCAGGTGTGTTAACTAATCACACCACCATATGTGTAAGTTGAGCCTCACTGTATTATACACCTTAAGCTCACATGGGGTAGTATGTCAATTTTATCTCAGTAAAACTGGAAAGGAAACAAAAAAGAAAAAGAGCAGTAAGTTAAGCTCATAGAAAATAGAGACAAAGATTAAGGATAAATGAGGGCACCTAGGTGGCTCAGGTCATGATCTCAGGGTCCTGGGATCTAGTCCCATATCTGCTCTCTGCTCAGCAGGGGAACTGCTTCTCCCTCTCTCTCTGCCTGCCTCTCTGCCTACTTGTGATCTGTCTGTCAAAAAAATAAAAAGTCTTTAAAAAAAAAGATTAAGGATAAATGTATACATTAAGGAAATATTTAAGAGATGTACAACAGAGAAACTTAACAAACTAAAAGTTAGTATTTAAAAAGACCAATGAAGGGGCACCTGCATGGCTCAGTGGGTTAAAGTCTCTGCCTTTGGCTCAGGTCATGATCCCAGGGTCCTGGAATCAAGCCCCACGCCAGGCTCTCTGCTCAGGAGGGAGCCTGCTTCCTCCTGCCTGCCTCTCTGCTTGCCAACTTGTGATCTCTATCCGACAAATAAATAAATAAAATCTTTTTTTTTAAAAAAAAAAGACCAATGAAATTGATAGTAGTTTTCCAAGACTAAAAAGGTAAAAAAGAGAGAGAGAAAAAAAAATTGAGAAAAGCAAACAAAGAAAGAAGACAGAATGACAGGATCAGAAATGAAAAAGGAGATATCACTACTACAATTAGTAGTGAATTTAGCAAGTTACTTAAATAACATTAACCAAAAATCTATTTTTTGCACACAGATATAAGTAAAAGTTTAAAATAAATGCTACCACTTACTTAGCAGAAATTCAAATAAATATGTATATAAAAGATGTATAAGATCCTACAATAAAGGTATAAAACATTACTGAGAGGAATTTTAAAAAACCTAAAAAATAGATAAATAAGTCATATTCAAAATGAAAGACTCAAAATTTTAAAGATATTCTTTCCAAATTGAAGTATCAAATTGTATGGAATATCAATAAAAACTTCAGTGGCATATTTTTTATAGAAATGAATAAGTTGCCTATACAATAAAAATTTTTCCAAAAAAATGTGTTTGGTCAATTGGATACTCATATAAAAAAAAATAAATCTTTATCCTTAGCTCACAAAATATGTAAAAATCAATCCCACGTGGATCATGCCTATAAAAGGAAAAAAAACAATAAAACATTTAGAAGAAAACACAAGAGGATATTTTCATGACATTGTAGTAAGAAAAATTTCTTTAATGCATACAACCACTAACCATAAAAAATATAATTGATATATCATACTGCATTAAAACTAAAAAATTTTGTTTACCAAAATTAAGAGTGTAAAATATGCCATAGAGTAAGAAAAGATATGTGTAGTGTCCGATAAAAAATGTTCATCTAGCATATTTAAGTACTTCTACTTGTTAATTTGAAAATGCAAACTACTAAAAAGAAAAAAACAATGAGTCAAAGTCTTGAATAGTCATCTTCCAAAAGAGGATACCCAAATGGCCAATGGAAATATAAAACTAAACTTTCATTCTTTAGCCAAAGAAGTTTCAATTAAAGCCACAATGTGACTGGACACTTTCCAGAATGACTAGAATACAAAATGTAGATAATTCCTAATCCAAGCATATGGAGCAACTGGAACTTCGACACATTGTTCATGGAAGTATATGTTGGTACAAGAGCTTTGGAATGGTCTTAACAGTATCTATTAAAGCTGAATATATAAATACCTATGAACTAGCAATTCTCTTTGATTACAAAGAAACACATACATACGTTTACCGAAAGATATATATGGGAAAGTTCATAGTTACACACGTTCTAATGGACAAGTACTGAAATTAACCCCAATGTTTATTGACGGTTGAATGAATAAAAGCAATAAAATATTCTTACATCCATGAGAATGAACTACATTTAGATTCAACAACATGATGAATATCACACACATATCCTTGAGCAAAAGAAGTCACACATAAAAAACTTATTTGCCGGAAGGTTCCATTGTATAAAGTTCACAAAAGGCAAAACTAATCTATGCTTTTGGAATGGAGGGTACTTATTAATTTGGGGGAGTTCGTTTAGAGGAAGGGTCATGGAGGGAGCCTCTAGGCTGCTGCAATGTCCTATTTCTTGTTTAGGTGCCGCTTACATGGGTGGATTTACCTATATAAATTTCTCCAAACTGGCACTTCTAATTTCTGCATTTTTATGTGAGTATAATTAAATAGTAAGGATTTGTTTAGGGGTCCCTTGGTGGTCCCTTGGTGGCTCAGCCAGCTAAGTGTCTGACTCAATTTCAGCTTAGGTCATGATCTCCAGATATGAGATCAAGCCCCCCATTAAGCTCTGTGCTGGTCACAGAGCCTGCTTAAGATTCTCCCTCTTCCTTTGTCCCTCCCCCTACCTCTCTCTGTTTCTCCAAAAAAAAAAAAAAAAAGTTTAAAGCAACTTTGAAATAAAAGTATTTTCAAAGAAGCCAAACTGAGAACATTCTACAACAGACCATATACAGAGGCATTTCTGAGGGTTTTTATGTGGAAGAAGTCAATTCAATCCAGATAGAAGATCTGAATGCAAGAAGCAGTAGCTAGGAAAAAAGTTAGCGTATAGGTGGTTAAAGCAAACAACTGTGGATTTGATAAGATGGTGTTATTAATTTTTAGTATGTAGCATAACTTTAACTTTCAGTTGTAAGATGAAGGAGGTCTGAGAATTGAATGTGTAACATGATGACTATAGTTCATAACAATATATATGTGTAATTGAAATTTCCTAAGAAACTAGAACTTCATTGTCCCCAGCCATCCCCATCCCACCCCCAAAAAGGTAAATATGTGAGTGATGAACAAAAAAGGGTTCAAAGTTTCTTTTATTGATCAGGAAGAGAGATATATAGATATAGATATAGATATCAATTTAGTAATTTTAATTATTATGTGTGATATAATTTATTGGGTAATCACCAAAAGAGTAACAATAGTTTATATTATTTCCAAACTAATAAATGGGTGAAAAAAATCTTGAAATCAAAAAATACATATGTATATGTTTACATTTATACATACACACCACACCATACAATATTAGTGATCTATTATTGTAACAAATTACTCCCAAAACCAAGGTTTTAAAAAGAAGCAATCAGTTATCATCTTACAGTTTCTATGGGTCAAGAACTCAAGAGTGACTCAGCAGAGTAGTTATGGTTATCTTTTGTGAGACTGCAGGCGAGATGCTTTTCAGGGTTATAATAATCTTCAGATGTGATGAGGGTTGGGAGACATGTTTCCAACATCACTAATGTGGGTGTTGGCAGATAGCCTTGGTTCCTTGCTGGCTGTTGGACAAGGGCCTTAGTTCCTGACCACATAAAGCAAATATTAAGGAAACTCCAGAGGAAAATTGATGCATCAGCTATTGTGAGGGGATTTTATTGCCCCTCTTAGTAATTGATAGGTAAAAACCAGTGAGGACAAAAAAATTCTGAGCAATAAAATCATCAGTCTGGTCTAATGGACACTTACAAAGTATCAGCCAATAACAGAGAATATATTTCCTTTTTAAGTACACCTGAAACATTCACAAATCCGATGGTATAGTAAGCCATAAAGCAAACCTCAACAAGTGTTCAAACGTTATGAAATCATCTAATATGATGAAAATAAAAGTTAACAACAAAAAGGAAATAGGAAGAAATATCCACTTGGAAATTTAAAACACTTTTCAATAACTCAGGCATCAGGACACTGTCATAATGGCAGTAAGATAATATTTACTGGGACACTATAACCAAAATTCTTATAAATTTATAGACTAAATATATACAATCTTAAATTATTATTTTAGAGAAGAAATAATTTTTAAGATGAGTCTAATATTCAAGTTAAGAAATCAGAAAAAGAATGGCATAATGAAAAGAAAAAAAATGAAGACTATCAGAGAGGACATTAGTAAGTGAGATGAAAAAGTACACAAATACAAAACATGAACTCGTCTAAAAACTGAAAAAGAGACTAATCACAACTAGATTGACCAAGAGAAAAAAAAAAAAGACAACGCAAATAAACATTATGAAGAAAAGATAGATTGGGGAGAGAGGGGACTATAACTATGAATATGGTAGAAACTAAAAATGTTTAAAAATGTATTATCCCCCCCCAAAAAAATGTATTATCCCTTGCGATGACATAGATGGAACTAGAGGGTATTCTGCTTAGCGAAATAAGTCAATCAGAGAAAGACAACTATCATATGATCTCCCTGATATGAGAAAGTGGAAATGCAACGTGCGGGGGTTGTGGGGTAGGAAGGGAGGGAGACAAACCATAGGAGACTCTTAATCTCATAAAACAAACTGAGGGTAGGGGAGTAGGGAGAGGGTGGTGGGGTTATGGACATTGGGGAGAGTATGAGCTATGGTGAGTGCTGTGAAGTGTGTAAGCCTGCAATTCACAGACCTGTACCCCTGGGGCTAATAACACATTATATGTTTATAAAAAAATAAAAAAAAAATTTAAAATGTATTATCTCTATCTTTATGTTGATAAATTTGAAAACTTTGATAAAATGGACAAATACTTAGAAAACCTACACAATTCACTCGATAAGAAAAAGACAATTCAGAATAAGTCTAAAATAATTTAAGAAATTGAATTATTGATATTATTATCTATAATAATAATACTATTGATTATAATCAATAGGTCAAAATCTTTTCCCAAAGAAATCCTAAGGTCAGATAGTTTTACAAGTATGTTTTATTAAAACGCCAGAAAAAAATAATCCCAATTTTACACAATTTCTACCAGAAAGAAAAATAAATAACATCCTAATTATTTTTATAAAACATCTCTCTTCTCTTTTCTGTCTTCCTTCTATGCCTTCTTCCCCCTTCCTTTCTTCCTTTTCTTCTTCCTTCCTTCCTCCCTCTTCCCCCCTCCCTCTCTTTCCTCCTTCCTTCCTCTCTCTTTCTCTTTCTTTCTTTCTTTGTTTGTTTATTTCTTTCTTGTCCTTTCTTTTTTTAATGTGTCAGGCTCATTATACATTTCCTATTCCAGATGTGGAATCAGTCATTTTCTCAAGGCATCTGTGATGGCTGCTTTCTACCCAGCCAGTGTACTCCCATCTGCTACGAGTATTGACTGCTAATAACTCACAAAAACTTAATAACTTCTTCAAAGAACAACCCTGAACTATTACCGAGCTTCCTCATACTCTTACCTCAGTAGCTCATGGCCAATGACTAACTGAAGTGGGGGACAAAAGGCTTGCCTTAAGTTGTGAGTAACTCAGTAGTGTCATCTGTGCAACAAGCTGACAGTAATTTTCAGTCAAGCCTGCATCCTTCCTTATTAGCATCTGACCCTTACCCTACCCTGCTTTCCTCAGCTCTTTTCCTGAGAGCTTTCCTTCAATAAATCACGTTCGGTCCCACTCTCTGGCTCTGCTTAAGGAACCCAACTAAAACATAGCATTAGTTTGTTTCCTTGAGAAATTATACCATGGTATGGGCATTACTACTCGATCAATCATTGTTTTCAGACCTTTTCAGTGGAAAGAGCTATGAAATATTTCTTTTTAATGAAAAAATTTGAGTTCACACTGACATTTCCAATTCAGTTTTACGATTACAGGGATTTACTTAACTTCTCTAATTTTATACCTGCATTTTCCTCTCGCCCATTGAAAATCATGGCTCCTAATACAACATATCTATTTGCTAAATAAAGGTTCTAAACATTGTTAACACAAGAACATAAACTGATCATGAAATAATGCAATCTTTTGAATATTCAAGTTTACACTGTTTGAGATCAATATTGTTTATTCAAAGTATAATTAATGCTTTAACTCATTTGCAAATCTATTATACAACAGTCCTTAATTATTAACTTCAGCTAACTGTTTACATTCTAAATAGTTTCTCTTTTTAAATAATAATATAAACAACTATCATTTCATTCATATGAAACAACATGTCTTACCACTTAATATTCTATCTATAGTTATGCCCACAACAGGTATATTAAGATATGTTATCCAGTTGATAATGTCTTTTAGTGTTTGCTACTTGTAATTACCTCTTGTTTACCTTCTGTCTCTCATATTTCATGATAGTCATATTTATTTTATGTTTATATTGAGATAGAATAGAAATATAACATTGTATTAGTTTTATGTGTACAAAATAATGATTCGATATATGGAATTACAAAACCATCAGATCTCCCTTCATTGACTACAAAACAATTTGACTCAGATTAAAAAACCCAAAAGATTGCTCTTTCTTTTTAAGTAAAGTTGCATGTAAGTTTTTTGGTAGAGTAAGGCAATACTGAATTAATCAAATAGTTTAGGAGGACTTTTCCTATCAGATATTAAGACTTATAAACTATGGGAGCACCTGGGTGGCTCAGGCTTTAAGTGTCTGCATTCGGCTCAGGTCATGATCCTGGAGTCCTGGGACAGAGCCCCACATCAGGCTCCCTGCTCAGTAGGGAGACTTCTTTTCCCTCTCCCTCTGCTTCTCCCTCTCCATCTGCTCCCCCTGCTTGTGTTCTCTCACTCTCTCTGCCAAATAAATTAATTAAATCTTAAAATATTATAAACTATGCTGAAACTATACAGTAATAGATCAATTGACAAATGGAACAGAATAAGAGTCTAGAAAGTGACATCCACACGAATGGAAAATTGGACTCTCATCTTGTTCCAGAGCTGGCATTGCCAAGTAAGTGAAGAAATGATAGATTTTTAAATCAATTATTTTAGAGCAATTAGTTTTTCATTTGAAGGAAATGAAAATTGATTTCCATCAAGTCTCATCATATGCAAAATTTTATTACAGTTGGATTCTATATAATATAATTTTTAAAAGACAAGATAGTCTGTAAAGAAAATGAATAGACAAACCAGAAATAGGTCACTGATATTTGCAAATGTTTGCAATATTTGACATAGAATCAGTATAGAGAATATGTAAAGAATGACTATAAATCAATAAGAAAAAGATAAGCAAATTAAAAGTTGGCAAAGAGTTTAAATTATCATTTGACAGAAAATTTCCCATGAACATAAGAAAATATGCTCAATGTTATTAATGAGACACATGCAAACTAAAACCATAATACAATGGCATTTTACATTCATCAAAAATTAAAAAGTCTGACAATTTTAAGTGCTGAAGAGAATAGGATATAATAATAATATACTGCTGGCAGGGTAACACTGATCATTGATCATTCTGGAAAACAATTTGGTTTTGTCAAGGCTCCAGGAATTCTAATTTTGAGGCATATTCTGGTACATGGGTGCTATAGGAATGACAAATTTTTAAGGAAATGTATAAATGACTTGTAGTACATCCATATAATAGAGTACTATACAAGTAATCAATATAAATTAACTCCATTTATATGATGAATCTCAGAAATATAAAGCAAGATTAAACAAAAAGAAAAAAAAGGAGGTACAGAAGAATATGTTTAATATCATTCCACATATAAAGTTCAGAAAAATGTACATGTGGTTAACAATAAAGAAAAGTGAAGAAATATAAAACAGAGTCCAGGATTATAATGTAATTACTTGAGCTGGGGAAGTGTGGGGAATGATGTAAATGGATAGAAAGTACATTCAGGCCTTCAAAGTACAGCTAATTTAATTTTTATATGTGGTTCATTGTTTTGTTGTTTTTTAAGCCTGAACATTTATTAAAGCATTTTGTACAGATTAAATATTTCAGAAATTTTTGTTTAAAAGTAAGGTATAAAAAGTACAATATAATTATAGAAAGATAGAAGAGGAAAAAGGAAAAGAAGAAGGGAAGGCAGGGAGGTAGGGAGGGAAAGAAAGAAGGAAAGGGAGGAAAGAAATTATAAAGGTTATAAAATTTTCAAAAACAACAAATTGATCACTTTCAATAAATATTTATTGGAAATTTGGTATGTGCCAGAAGAAAAAAGATTTATGATTAGGTAATTATCGCCCTCGCCCCGCAAGGACGACAAGAACCCTGGTTCGGATGCATCTTCTCTCACTTTATTTCCGCAAGTCGACACACTTATATATGCTTACATGACCAATCAGCGAGCAGGGTACAGGAGGGAGCGAATCAGGCTGTGCACCTAAACAAACAACTTCGCTAGCAACCAATGCTGTTTACTTCCTCTTTGTTCCGCTTAGTCTCACGAGGCAATCCTAACCTGGCCACTAGCCAGGCGCCATCTTTTAATGGTGGAGGCCGCCCTGGCCAGGGGCCTGCCTCCGACAGGTAATGAGTATGCCTTTAAAATACTGAATAGATCTGAGACACAGAGGTAATTTTCCACAAGCTGCTCAATTGCTAAGTGGTAATCCAATATTTTAAACCAATTCTCTGATTTCATATTTTATTCTGTTTCTTTGATTTTAACCTGCTTTGTAGGAAAATTGCAAGCCAAGCTTTGGAAGTTTGGGAGTCTTTATACTAAAGACTTTATACTAAAGACTCCCAAACTTCCATATCAAGACTAGGATTTTAAAAATAGTTATTAGGTTATTTGTGGACATTATCATTTTTTTTTCTTTGTAAACTAACATCCTGTAGTGCTCTTTTAAAAAACTAGATTACTTTCTGAGAATAATATAAAAGACAATACTCTAATTTAAATGTTTGATTCATTTGACTATATCTATTTTTTTAACTTCTGTGTGAAAAAGTAATCACTATAAACAAATTTGAAAATCAAGTGGAATTTGGAAAACAAAACTGTTTATACCAAACAAAAATTCATAAATTTATATCCCCAATATAAAATGATCTCTGGGTGGGTGGGAATAAACAAATAATAACAAAGAAACAAAGAAACTCTCTCTCAAAAAAAAAAAAAAAATCCAAAACGAAAACGAGCAAAAGATACCAACATAACATTTCAAATAATAAATGCTAAAGATTAAAAAATACTAAAATACTAATTAATCAAAGAACATAAAGAGGAGCTTTTATTATTATTTATTATCATTTTTATTATTTTATTTTATTTAACCTATTAGTTGGCAAAAGAGTGTCAAGACTGAAAAGATAAAAAGTTGTTAAGAGTTTGGGCATTCTTCCATTTTTATGCTCTCTGATATTCAAGTAGCTTGGTTTCACTTTCAAGAGTGCATTTGGTAATGTTCCAAAAGACAAAATATGTACATCTTTTGACTAAGCAATTAGAAATGTTTTCTAAGTAAAAAAAAAAAAAAAAGTTTTTCAAAAGCATGTTTCTGATGGTTTGTCACAGTATTACTTGTAATAATTAGAATTTGAAATAATATTTATCAATATTGGTTTAGTGAATTATGGGATTATATAAGTGGAATATTATGCAAACACTGAAATGATCATAGTGATCAATATCATTGACATAGAAAATGTCTGATTGTTGGTTGAAAATGGATTCTAGGACTTATGCTGGATTCTCTGGATCATGAAACTTCACAGGATTTTCATTTTCTCCTCTACAAATTCCTCTATTTCACAATGAGCATATCTATATATAAATAAGCAATAACAATAATAATAATAAAAGCAATAACAAATCTGCTAACACACATGCATATTATTAGCACATAGGTTTTCAGGGACATAACAGCCACCACTTACTGAATATCCATTTTATGTTAAAGGGGAATTTCCCAAAACTCTAAAAGAGAGGGCTCCAAGAAGTTCCGTAATATGCTTAAGTACCAAGGGAACAAAGGAGTGTCTCAGTCATTATTCTGAATCAAGTACCCCAGGCTTTCTCTAATCCATGCCATCTCATAAAGCAGCATCTCTTAACATTGAATCGGTGAACCAGATCACCATGGACAGGTCGCAGAGGGTCTGAGAACCTGCTAAAATCATAAGCAGAATTCCATTTGTATGTGATTTTTTTCTGGGGTAGAGTCCACACCATTTATCATGAAATTATATTATAAGGTCTAAAAGAATGAAGGACCCATCCCTTTGCGGGAACATGGTTTCCCTTAAAATCTTTAAACCCTTTTGATGGTGCTTGTGCTTCCCAGCTGAAGAAAGCAGTTGTTTTTCCCCATTTCCCTGCTTGCCACTCCCAGCCTCTTGTCTCTGTGAGTTTCCTAAGTTTCCTCTTTTTTGAAAAATGGTATTTATATATTTATTTAAATAAAGATTATATGCATTGAAGCTGTATGACATGATGATTTGATTTACGTATTTTTTGAGAATAAGCAGGCAGCTGCTCCGTGGGGATCCTTCCCATGACTGCTGGACAACAACTTCTTAGGTATATAGCACAGATCCAGGGTAGGCTACCGTGGGACAACTTACTGCAGTCCAGGGTGTGTCTGCATCACCAGGGCCTTCCCCTTAGCGGAGAACATCAAATAGGGCCCCACCTCTCCTTAGTTACATTTTCACCTATGTTCTGACATTAACCATCTGGCCACCCACTGGAGCATTCTAGAATTCAATCAGAGATCTAACCACCAAGAGTTAGTTCAGACCCCACAGGGTGAAGGTCACATTGCCAATAAAACTGTCCCCATTTCAAATGCCAGCCACAATTTGAGGGTTCCCAAGCCACCCATACTTCTGAAAACCTGTTACACAATCAGGGGTTTCCCATGACTTCCTCAGGTCTGAGAATGTCCTAGAATGATTCCCAGAGCTCAGGGAAGTGTTAATAATTACATTTGTATTATAAAGGACAGAATTCCTGAAGAGCCCAAGGAAGAGACACAAAGAATATGCAAATCTTCCAAGCCCTCTCCTTGGGGAATCAGTGTGTGCCCACTCTCCCAGCATTATATGCACGTGTTCACCAACAACCAGAGAGCTCCACTCAGTGTCCAGAATTTTACTAGGGTCTCATTACATGGGTTTGCTTGATCAAATCGCCAGTCATGTGCTTTAACTCCATCTCCTTGCCCTCCCTCTTGGGGGTGCAGCTGGCTCAAAGACCCAATTCCTTAATCACATGGGTGGTCTTTCATCCTTAGGTGGAGGCTCACCATGAGTCACCTCATTAGCTAACCTTGGGTTTGATTTGAGCTGCTAATGAATAATAAGGATACTTCCATCCCTTAGGAAATTTCTAGGATTTTGGAACTGCCATGTCTGGAAACTGGTACAAAGACCAGTTCTTCCTTCTCTAACAACCTTCCTCGTTTCCGCTTCTCCTTTTGTCTTCTTTCCTTAATTTGCTCTCCTTCCTTTCCTTAGTCCTCTTTTCAACTCTTCCTCTGATTTTGTCCTGTCACTCGAATTTCAGACTGAAAATGTTGCCTATCATTTGATGGAGAAACTTTTAAGAGGACACATTTACAGTCACTATAAAAAACACCACCTGTTGAGATGATCTTTAAGACAAGGTTATATAAATGAACCCTCTGGTAACTAAAGGCAGGAGCCTTTAAAGATAAAAGATGTGTGATGCAAGGACTAAAAACATGCTACTTACTAAAATTTTTCTTTAATTGAAAATGTTTCTACATTTTTAGGGCACTTGCAAATCATGTGAGGATCTTCTTAATGTGCAGATTCTTACTTAGTACTTCCAAGGACCCAGGAGTGTGCAGAAGGCCAACTACATAATGTGTGAAATCCAGTGCAAAATAGAAATTCTGGGCCCCTTGTGGAAAAATTAAGAATTTCAAGATGGTAACCGTAGTATCTTAAACCAAACACAGAGTCCTTGTGAACACGGGTCACATTCCATGGTCTTTGGTTATTGTTAATGATCCATTGACTATAATTTGAGCAGAAACAATTGAGTAGGGTTTGGAAGGGACAGGTCCCCCCAGAATGGGCCACTATGCCATGCAAATTATCTTGAGCTGAAGGCAGTTAAGACCCTGCCCCTCCCTGAACTATGAAGAAGACTCTAAACTGGAAAGTCTTTCCTAGAGTAAGGGTCGTTCACAGACAAATTTAGTCACCCAACTATAAGGCAGGGCAAACATCTAATTACCAAATATCTGCTTTTCTTATTTCCCTGTGAAGTGCTTTTCTTTCCTGGGAGGTTCCAGACCCCTACCCACTTCTCCTTATTTCCAAATGACATACATACCTCATTTTGCCTATCTGTGGAATGCATGCATTCTTTTGGATCCCCTATACATACATGATTACATTTGATTCTCTCCTGTTAATCTGTCTCTTGTCAATTTGATTCTTAGCCCAACTAGAAGGAAACTTGAAGGGGAAAGGAACCCTTGCTCCCTGAAAAAAACAAACAAACAGAAAACATCTAAATGTTCTAAATTGCCTGCCTTCCATATTAGATTTATAATTTTGTTGGTTTATTGACTTTTAATTTTCCTTAAATTAAGATATTTATTTGGTAAATTAACCAAGCAATTTGAATGCTAGGATTATTTCAGAGACAAATGTTTGTTTTTGTTTTTGCTGTAGGATATTCAATAAATATTTGATAAATTAGTCAATAATATGGTACATGGACATATAAGAGATTTGTTCTTATTTTCTCTTGAAGGGTAGCAGAGGATGCAACCCCAAACTGCCTCTTTGGCATAAGAATTATTTGGAGCTGGTTATTTTGAGAGACTGCAGGCAGAGAAGCTCTGTAAACAGAATGGGAGGTACACTTTTGTAAGGAAAATTTACATTACAAAGGAGGCCTGGACCAGGAAGAGAGCTATGATCAGAAAACTTTTTACCTAAGAAACTTATCCACATAATAGGGCAATTTTATTTACCAAACATCTCCTCCTCTCACTTTCCAGAGAATTACCTCCACCATATGTTTATGTGACTCTAGTATATGTGCCATAAAAATTGTTTTGTCTTTTTTTTTCTCCTGCTAATCGGCCTTTTATTATGGGTGGTGGGAGAGGGTTCTTAACCAAAAATCTAGAAAGGTAGCAGAAAAGTTGTTTCCTCTTCAACACCATCTCTCCCTCCTTCCATTCCCTCTTTCTTCCTTCCCATCACTTTCTATTGCCATCTGGACTTTGAATCACCTGCCTGAGACTTTTCTTCTTCCCCTACCCACAGTTCCTTTCACACTGATTTCTCCAGAAGTTTCTTCTCTACTGTTAGGACACTTTTTCTCCATCCTTGTGTGTGACTGTGGCACCTCAGTCAGTCACTCTGGTAACAGAAGTGATCTAATTTCTAGAGAGCAGAGGGTTTGGCTTTTAAGTATCCTTAATTATTGCAACCATTTTCTCATGGAAATATTTCTAAAACACATCATATACAGACATTGTCTTTCAAACAGAAGTTGAAGAACGTAGTGTAATACACAGTAGGACATTTACAGGTATTGGGTTTGGCGAATCTACTTGCTCTTTTCCCAAAACCATCCAGGCCTCTGAAACACTGACTTCTTGCTTTTACTTTTCCCTGTTTGTAAAAATTATCCCCAAATGGTCCTCTCTAAATACCTAGTATTGTAAATTTGTTTACCTAAAATAGAACTTTCACTGTCAAACTTTGCCTTTTTAAAATGTGGTTTTGAAAGACCAGATAACCAAGCTTATTATGATAATTCTGCAGCAAATTGTGTGGCAAATTAGTCATTTATGTAGACCTGACTGTGGATATAAGGAATTCATTCACTTATGAATAAAGAACTGAACTTTAAGCTTTGGGACATGGATTCGATAACATCTATTCTGGGTAGTCAGGGAAATTTTTAAATTTTTTACTCCTGTATTCTTGGCAAAACTACCAGTGATTCAGATTGCTACAGTGCTTTCAGGAGTTTGACAATAAAGTCCCCAATCTTAATTTACATTTGGGTTCCAACTGATCACGAGGTCTTTATGTATATTTTCGAACAGATTAGCCTGCCATTTCCAACTTCCTTAGGTTTTAAAATTTTTTTAGCAATATGGAATATCTTCAATCCCTGCCCTTAGAATGTTTCTAAATTCATGTGTAATAAGCCACTTTGATAGTCAGTGGTTCAGAGGTTGGTCATCAGGGGGTCAAGGTGGCACATTTTGGTCTAGCCTGCCCTTGGTCTTTATAATGTCCAACATGTAGCTAATTTCATGTTTTTTCATTTTCATTATATCTTTACCATAACACACACACACACACACAGAGAACTAGACACTCATATATAGGCGCACTGTTAGGCCAGCGGCCCTGGGAATGCAGGAGGAACAATAAAATGGCTGCCAGACCACCATCTTCCCCCTACCCAGGACTTTCCCACCAGAAGGACATCTGTCAAGGACACCTCACCTTGAGTAAACCGAAACTTAGGTGAGAAACAGACACCAGCCACTTTGGGACTTTCCAACCCCCAACCTCTAACCTTAACAAATATGGTTATGAGCCCCCGCCCTGCTCTGGTCTAATAAAAGCCCACTCAACCCCTTCCTGGTGCGCGACTTCCCTGACTCTCCTCTCCTGAGTTGCGGAACCTCCCCAGAGGGCCCCTTTAATAAACTTGCCTTGTGCCTATCTCACCTGGTGTCGTGTGTATCTTGCCTGTAAAACCTTACACACACATATACACATATCCCATTAAGGAGAAATTGGAAAAAAGAAATAAAAGAGGAATTCCTAAGGTGAGCAATTTGGAGGAGAGAGAAGAGGCACTAACAGTGGTGAGATAAATACACAACACAGATTTCCTGTTTCTTATGAGCTTATGTTTCCATCAGGGTTACTGAAGCATTTTCAACTAGAATACTAAAAATTTCAGAGCACAGAAAAGCTCTCCAGATTTATTTAGGCAAAACAAGGAAAACATAACCCACGACACAACAGAGCGCCTTTTGAGGGCTAAGGCAGGAGCAGGAGCTGAAGGGGGGGGGGCGGTGGGGTGGGGGAGGGAGTTTGGTGTAGAAGGCATTCTCTAAGACCCAAAATCTAGAACCATGGCTGGAAAAAGATATCTCAGTCCAATTATGTTGTCTGTGCTAATGTGACTAAACAACCCTAAAATTACCCAAGCTGAAGAAAGGAAATTTGATACCCCTCCATTCAGATCAGATGCATTTCCTGTAGCACCATTTCTTCATATAATTCTTTAGAGTTTCTTGTCAGAAATTCTGTTGTTTTCCAAATCCCTGTGCTTTTCTCCTTCTTGACCGCAGACACCCCCGGGCATGTACGCACAGGAAGAGAGAAATGGTTTGGGCAGAGACCTACAATGGTACACAATTCTGCCATGAGTTCATCCTAAATCAACTGAGAGCAGCAGCAGATATGTCTTCCCAAAACACTAGAAAACAGCCCAATCTTTTATTTTCCTCTATGCATGTAGCTTTGGGGCCACCAGATGGCACTGTTGCAGACAAGCGCTCACAGCCTCCATGCAGTGTGAGTGTGAGAAATGACAGGAAACGTTAAAGTGAACCCCAGAGTGTGTTGGTTGCATGTCTCTAAGACGCAGTGCACCTTGAAGGTGATAACTGTCTTTCCAAAGTTCATTTCAAAATAGCAGAAAGCTACAAAGCAGCTTCAGTAGGGTTCGATCAGTTGAAACTTACCAGCCAGGTCACTAGTAAAAGGAAAGATGTTTTCAGAGAACCGAAATGTAAGAGGTTGATGACTGCAGACCAAGAGACAAGCTCACTGGAACCCGTGAAATGAGTCAAAACAAGCTCTCAAAAACTTCACGTCCCCACTGTCTTCTGTTTTATTCTGTCCATTGATTAGACTTGGTCCCCCAACCACTGTTCACTGCAAACCATCGCCCACACAGGCAACACAGGAATACACTCACATTTGAGAATGAAAGTGTTGCAGAATTACCAATAACCACACTGGTCAACCAAAGAAAGTTGCCATTGATTTCCCATGTTGTAAATTGATCCAGATAATTTCTGTAGCTTGAGTGCCCCATTAACTCACTAATTTGAAATAATCTGAACATAAGCTGAGCTAAAGTTTTCTCTTGCCCTGTGTCCAGATTCATTTAAGTCAATTTCTTCGAGCACACCACTGGAAAGGCCAAAGCTCTGTGTTCAATACCCACTTGATTTTACTATGTTTCTTTAACATACTCCTTGCTCCCACTCCTAGCTATGTGGTTTAGGATTAAGGTCAGAATGAAGGTAAGGAGAAGGAACAGAGTGTGAATGGAGAAATACAAATATAATCTAATTACTGGGGGAGGGGGAGGACCTCAAATCCAACCTCTGATTTGGGTTCAAAGTAACAGAGAATTAGCCCAACTCACACTGTCTCTCCCTTTGAATGCAGTTGTGCAGAGTTCAAGGGCTATCTCTCTGAGGACACTAAATAGTAAAATAGTAACAGAAGGGTTAGGGAAGAAGACTAAAACTCAAAGTGCCACCAAGTTATAAGGGAGTTCCACATTTTTCTTCCTCTCTCCCCCAGGGTGAAAGCAGAATAGCATAAAATCTGGAGGTGGGCGCTGACCTGTGCATGGAGAGGCATTTTCAGGAGAAGCCTGGAAAATAAATAAAACTGCCCCTATTCATAGATGACATGATTCACTATGTAGGAAATCTCCAAGAACGTACAAAAAAGCTCCTAGAAATAATAGCCGAGTTTAGCAAAGTCACAGGATATAATAAGGCAACACACAAAAATCAATTGTATTTATATATGGTGGCAATGAACAGTTGAAAACAGAATTTTTTTCTTTAAAAAAGCACCGCTTACAATAGCTTTGAAGAATATAAAATACTTATATATACATCTCACACAACCTATACTGGATCTCTCTTCTCAATACTGTAAAATACAGATGAAAGAAATCAAAGAAAGCCCAAGTGAATGGAGACACATACAGTGCTCATGTATCAGAAGATAATACAGTAGAGATGTCCGCTCCAAAACTCATTTATAGTCATCACAATGCCAACGGTGAAAAACAAACAATCCATCTAAAAATGGGCAAGAAACTTGAACACTTTACCTAAGAGGATGTGTGTATAGGAAAACACACACACACACACACACACACACACACACACACACAAAGATGAGCAACATCAGTAGACATGAGCTAGTGGGGAAATGCAAATCAAAACCACATGTGATATGCCTGTGTAATTGTAAGATGGCTAAAATATAACATACTGATAATGCCAAGTGCAGGTCAGGACACAGAGCAGCTGGAACTCATACATTGCTAGAGGGGATGCCCAGGAGTACAGCTGCCTTAGAGATAAGTTTGGCAGCTTTTACGAAGTTACCCATACATTTATCATAGGACCAGAATCCTGCTCCTGGGTATTTTACCTCACAGATATGAAAATCTGTATTCACCCAAAAAGCAAATGTCTACAGCAGCTATATTCATAATTGCCAAATCTGGAAATAGTCCAGGTATCTTTTTTTTTTTTTAAGATTTTATTTATTTATTTGAGAAAGAGCCTGTGCCTGAGTTGGTAGGGAGGGGCAGAGGGAGAGGGAAAAGCAGACTCCCAGCTGAGCAGGGAGTTAAACACAGGGCTGGATCCCAGGACCCTGGATCCTGACCTGAGCTGAAGGCTGAACTGATGAGCCACCCAGGTACCCCAGTCCAAGTATCTTTCGTTGAGTGAGCAGACCATGAGACATCCATGCAGCGGAGTACACTCAGCAATAGAAGGGAGCACGCTCCTTATACCTACCAGGACCTGGGTGAATCTCAAAGGCATTATATGGAGTGAAAGCAGTCAGTCTCAAAAGATCATAGAATGCACAATTCCACTGAAATGATATTCTCAAAAAAAAAGACAAATCTATAGTAATTGAGGATTTATCAGTGTTTGCCAAGAGTCAGGGGTCTGACGAGTCTACAAAGCAGTTACACAAGGAAAGTCTTTTGGGGACATGGAACTGTATTGCATCCTGGTTGTTCTAATCTACTTCCCTGTCCTTCTGTACCCGCTCTGGTTCCAGGGCTCAGCCACCCTTGTCTGAACTATTTTAATAGCATTGTACACTGGGCATCTTGTGTCTAAGTTCTCCTCCCAGCCCGAATACCACACATATTTTCTAAAATTCAACTTGATTTATGTTACTTCAGTACTTAAAATTTTTCAGTGGATGAGACAGAGGCCAGATTATTTAGCAGAATGTTTGGGACCCTTTAAAAATAAAACTCAATCTACCTTTCCAGTATCTTTTACTGTTACTCTTCTCTATACACCAATGATTTCATAAACTTATTTGTTATTCTTTGAACATACTCCAGTTCCATCACCATCTTTGCTTATGCCGTTCTTTCTGCCAACCAGAACCTTCCTCCATTCTACAATCTGGTGAAACACTGTATTGAATGGAGCACTGGGTGTGGTGCATAAACAATGAATTCTGGAACACTGAAAAGAAATACAAATAAATAAATAAAAATTTAAAAAATAAAGTCTCATATCACCTGCAAAAAAAAATAATAAAGAACCAACTCAAATATTACTCCTTTAATAAAGACCTTCTCATCATCTGCTGTTGGAAAGAATTAAGTAACACAGGTATGGCATGTGTCCATCACAGTGTATAACCATCCTACGTACTCAATAAATCCAAGTTACCGTTAACCAAACCATCTCTTGCTCTCTCATAGTATTTCTTCCTTTTTTCTTACAGCTCTTATCTCCTGTATTGTAAGTAGCTGCATATATGCCTGTTTCCCTTGCTGTAATAAGATCTTTCTGAAGAAAGAAATTTAGTACTGCTTATTTTAACAGTGTTTCTTGTTGAGCCTAGTAGGCAGTAGGTGCTCAATAAATGTTGAGCAGGGGAAACAAAGGAAGCAAAGGAAGGAGCAGAGGAAGAAAAGAATTAAGAGAGGAGAGAGCACATGCTAGGGTAAGGACCTATTTAGAAACTGTCCCTGCTCCCCTTCCCCCAGGGGATTTACTTGGAGACAAGTCCCAGAAACCAGCTTCAGGTAACAAAGCCCAGATACAAAGGTGGGTCAGGCCAGGTGGAGACATCAGATCAGTGGGGGGATGCATACTGTCTCCCTGGTTACCAAGGAGTATGGGCCCCACCCTTTGGGAGCCTTTTGGGCACCAATCCCAATCAAGGTGTAATATACTGGTTCAAATGTCTACTAAGGTAAATTGTAACTCAACTGGTCACCTAGCATCACTGTGGAGTTTCCTGTGTGTGTTACAATCTCATTGGCCACCTGTGTGTGGCCAGGCCCGACCGCATGGCCTTTGCCCTTAAAAGCTAGTCTGTGAAACAGAGAAGGGTCACACCCTCTCTTGCAAAGGTGCGTCCCCAAACGTTCGGTTAGATTCTTGATGCTTGGCATGAAATAAAGCTTTGCTTGACCTTCGCTTTATATCAGTCTCGCTCCTTTAATCACAAACCCATTATTGGGGCATAACACTAGGAGGTGGGTCTTCTCTCAATAATACAGAACACTGAGCTTCTAATTAGCAGGACCGATTCCCCCAGAAGATACTGGTAGTGTTTCTGATGATTCGGTATCCTCTGCTTTATCAATGCCAGGGAAGTGGGCAAAGATAACCTTCTTATGATGACAAAGAGCTATAAGGTGACCGTAGATGTTTCACCATCCAACCTCCTCCCAGCTTTTAGCAGGAATTTAAGGGAAAACAAACACATGTGCCATGTTACCAGCCTCTCTGATTTCCTGGTCTGCAAGCCAATTGGGTGAATAATACAACCTGTATGGGAAAATTTCAGTATGTTCTGTTATTCCTTTGCACATTCAATATTAATGAAAATAGCTATTAGTATTAATAATTATTAATATGATAATAATATTCACTGTGCACCTCCTGTATACAGTAGGCATAGTGCTTGGTATTTTCTATAAGTCAATCAGAAATAAAGAAAATCCAGACTTGATTTATATTTATCTGAATGAGGAGTCATTTTCTTTTTTATTAGTGAATACAAACACGAGTAATTCTTAACATTTTTTTCATGTGTAGGTTTCACACCCAGCATGGAGCCCAATACAAGGCTTGAACTCACCACCCTGGGATCAAGAACTGAGCTGAGATCAAGAGTTAGACCCTTAACTAACCAATCCACCCAGGTGCCCCTGAAAATACATGAGTAATTTTTTTGAAGATCTTATTTTATTAATTTGAGAGACAGCATGAGCAGGGCGGGGGGGCAGAGGGAGAGAGAAGCAGACTCCCCATTGAGTACAGAGCGCTAGGCTGGGCTCCACCTCAAGACCACTGAGATCATGGCCTGAGCAGAAACCAGAGTCAGACACTAATCGAGGAGCCACCCAGGAGCCCCAAGACGAGTATTCTTAATTCGAGTTTCAGGAGAAGCAGTAACTCAGGAAAAGAAAGCAGAATGCCTGGAGAAAGAGAAAAGCAGGCTCTGATTTGTTGTATGACACTAATAACTCCCTAGATCCGAGCCACAGTGTCCTAATCTATAACATAAGGACTTTGAGCTAGAACAATGCTTCTCAAATGTGAATGTGGATAGGAATCACTAGGGGATCCCTCTCAAAGGCAAGCTCTTGATCAGGAGTTCTGGAGTAGAAATTCTACATCCCTAAGAAGCTTCCTGGTGATGGAATCTAAGTAACTATGAGGTCACTTTAAGCACTAAAGTTCTAAACCAAAGAAGACATCATCTGAAGGTCATACGGAGATCTCTGGATTCCAGTTTCATAAATTCCACCCTCAGCAGGAGCAATGAATGACGGGTATCTCTCCTTCAAGATTCCTTGCCTCAAGATAGAGATTTGCTCATATCCAACCTTCAAGAAGAAGCCTAGGGAAAGAAAACAGGAGTGTGAATGCCATAGACAACGCAGTAATTCCAGCGATTCCCCATGCCACATTCCCTGCCATGAAAATTTGCGATACCTTTCAAAAGCCCTATTTAATTCTAAAATCCTCCTTTTCCTGCCACCCGCCGCCCTTGCTGCCACACAATCTAGTTTTTTGGAAACATCCCTGTGAGGCAAACCACAGCTCAGAGCAAGGTTGGGGGTGGGCGATTGTCAAGATGCAAATTGCTTAAACTCAGTTGTTTTGTTTGGGTTTTTGTTCTGCCCTCAAAGATCTTGGCCTGTTCTAACATTTTATAGACTATACCTTATTAAGAAAGAACTTTTGAGCACTACACTCTTCCAGTCCCCACACAGTGGCTTTCTGAGTTGCATAGTAACACCTACTTCAGAAAGAGGTAAGCACAGAAGGAAAAAAGAAAAAAGAAAAGAAAGAAAAAAATACTGGATTAAAAAATATTCCTGGGGCACCCGGGTGGTTCAGTGGATTAAAGCCTCAGCCTCTGGCTCAGGTCATGATCCCAGGGTCCTGGAACTGAGCCCCGCATCGGGTTCTCTGCTCACTGAGGAGCCTGTTCCTTCCTCTCTCTCTGCCTGCCTCTCTGTCTACTTGTGATCTCTGTGAAATAAATAAATAAAATCTTTAAAAAGAAAAAAAAAAAGAATATTCCTGAATAATAAATCCAGTCTTGCTAGCCTATTACACATTCAAAGAATTAATTAGAAACCAGTTAATCTCTAATCTAAGAAAATAATATAGCATATCTTGCTTTAATATGTTTGAGTTCTGACTGACATTTCATTTGTTCAAGAGGATTTTTTTTGGCTCTTTTCTGTCAAGAGATGTTGGCAAAGCTGTGTGTAATCAACTTTTTCATTCTGCCTGGCAAAGACTATTAGCCGTTAAGACAGGGAGATGTACAGTGCCTCTGTCATGGGTGTGGATATACACCGTAAGGATATACAGCAGTGAAACAGGATGTTCTTAATGAGACACCTCAGCCCCTGAATGTGACCCGTTTGAATACCATTCAAACCCTATCTAACGCCTGAGTGTTCTCTGTTGGCGTTCTGCAAGACGGAAGGAAGGAGGCAACTGGTAAATTGTCTTTCCTGAGTCTGCAAACACCATTCCCAAGTGAGGTGCCTCCATTTCACCCTCTGGAAAACAGTGATGGAAATGACCTACCTTATTTAATCAGCATTTCTAATACTTGATTAGACCCTCAGGCCAAAGCAGCTAGGTTAGGCTAAGAATGGAAAGTCCTCTACAAAAGGCTTTTACCTTCCCTGTTTCTGGGAGAGATTCAGTGTGCTCCAAAGCAGCTGACAATGGCAAAGGGATTTTCAGGCCCATACAGCCTAGGTGGAAGGAAAATAAGGAACTATGGGAGAGTTAAAAATGAGCCACAGTTCAACTGGGCTCCAAGGGGAGCCTAAAATGGAAAATGGGCCAAACAAAATAATGTATATTTTTAACTCATAAATAGGCCAGCAAAATTACATTCAGTCTTTCTAAAGAGCTCTGATACAAATCTAGCCACTACTACCCTCCTTTGCCTGGCCATCCCATATTTCTTTTTCTTCTTTTTTTTTTTTTTAAGATTTTGTTAATTTATTAGAGAGAGAATGTGCATGAGAGGAGAGAGGGGGTTGGGAGGAAGGACAGATGGAGAGTGAGAGGGAGACGCAAACTCACCACTAAGCGGGGAGCCCAACATGGGGCTAGTCCCAGGAGCCCGGGACCATGACCTGAGTTGAAGGCAGATGCTTAACCAATTGAGCCACCAAGGTGCCCTCCATCCCGTATTTCTTTCTTTCTTTCTTTCTTTCTTTTTTTTTTAAAGATTTTATTTATTTATTTGACAGAGAGAGATCACAAGTAGGCAGAGAGGCAGGCAGAGAGAGAGAGAGGAGGAAGCAGGCTCCCTGCCGGCAAAGAGCCCGATGCGGGACTCGATCCTGGGATGCGAGATCATGACCTGAGCCGAAGGCAGCGGCTTAACCCATTGAGCCACCCAGGCGCCCCCCCATCCCGTATTTCTTAAGTCATTTTATTTTACTGTATGAAGAAAATAATAGGTTCTGTTAGCAAAGGAATCAAGGAATGTAAGTAATTACTCAGATCATTTAAATTATTATGGCTATTTAACTCCAATTGCATGGGCATTTCAGGAAGGCTTTTATGTCCCGCCCTTCCCCCTGCTCCCAATAAAAATTATCTGAGTAAATATTGCTGTTCTCTTATACATTTTTTGTGTAGATAAACTAAGTCCTCCATTTTCTCACTGGGACCTTAACTATTAAATCTTTCTAGCACCTAGATTCTATGATGACTTCTAAGTAGTAAATCACCACCTTGCTTTAGATATTTACAAGCCAAAAATTCATTCATTCATTCTATTTTTTTTTTAAGAAACCCTTAATGAGCATAGGCTAGTTGCCACGCATTTTTCTCTATACACAAGAGTGACCACAATCAAATAGTTCAGTGAGAAAGACAAAAAGTCAAATAATCAAATAAATAAATCCCACTTAAAAATTATATTAAGTACCAGTTCTATGAAAGATTAAGACTGGGGGACTTAACCTGTTCTGTGAGTGACATTACACCTGACAACTGAAAGATAAGGAAGAGGCATCTGGGTAAAGGGTATGGTGAAGGACTGCAATGAGAGAGAACAGCATGCACAAATGTCCTGTGGTAGGAAGGAGCACAGTGTATTAAAGTGAGACATGACTGGAAACTAGTTGGATGTAGCACAAACTGTACAAAAAATGAATACCACAGAACATGAAAGGAAGAATGTTTCTATTCAGGTGAGGTGGTCAGGACAAGTTTTCTTAGGCAAAATGGGACTTGGAGGTAAACTGTCAAGAAAGTGAAGATTTTAGAAAGGAAAACACTATGTATTTCTGGCAGTTAGGCCAGCAAAAACAAAGGCATGAAATTACAAAAGCTAAAACATGTTATTTCCTTTTTATTGATGTTCTTTCAGCTTATGTATATGTGACCTGGTTTATTTGAAAATCAAAGAAATATGTTGCCATATTTTAGAATTTAATTCCTACAGAGAAGGACCTAAAATGAAAAGGATAAGTCCTTCTTATATAAAAATTAACTCAAAATGAATTATAGACTTAAATGTAGAAAGTAAAACGTTCAGAAAAAACATAGGAGAAGAATTTTCAGTGTTTAGGGCCAGGCAAAGAGTTCTTAAACTTGACACCAAAAGCACAATCTGTTTAAAAAAAAAAAAAAAAATCTTGATAAATTGAACCTCATCAAAATTAAAATTTTTGTCTGCAAAAGTCCCTGTGAAAGTATGAAAAGACAAGCTAGAGACTGAGAGAACATATTTGCAAACCAAATAGCTAACAAAGGACTTGTATCTAGAATATATAAAGAACTCTCAAAATTCAACCATTAAAAAAAATGCAATTAGAAAATGAGCAAAAGACAGGAAGAGACATTTTGCTGAAGAGGATATGCATACAGCAAATAAGCACATGAAAGGATGCTTTACATATCAGCCATGGACGGAATGCAAATGGAAAACCTTGATGAGATACTGCTCTACACCTACCAGAAGGCCTTGAACAAAAAAGCGACAACACCAAATACAGGCGACGATGTGGAGAAACAGGGTCCCTCATATACTGCTGGTGAGAAGGTCAAGATGGTGTGACCATTTTAGATAACAATTTGTTAGTTTTTATAAAATTACACATTCAAGGGCAATGTGACCCAGAAAATGCCTTCTTGAGAAAGAAAAATATATTCACACAAAAACCTATGTGTAACTGTTCATACCAGTTTTATTCATAATATTCCCAAACTGGAAGCACTAGATGTCCTTCAACCAATGACTGCATCACCAGCTAGACCCCAAGACCTGACTTTACCACCCACCTACTTCTCTTCACTAACCTCTATCTTATATTTCTCTGTAATCTCTTCTTTCTGGCTTACCTCTTAACTCAGGCAAATGAAACCAGAAACCATCCCTCAGGGGATGGAAGCTGCCCTAATAAGACCTCCCACTGGCCTAGATCACCCAGATCTTTTGAGCTAAACCCCTGATTCGCACCTGTGCAGATGGACCTCGGAGTGACCTCTGGAATGATCTACCATTACCTCTACCTCATTTTAATATTGAATTCTCTGCCCAACAGGAAGCCTCAGCTCTATTTGCATAAGATACCAGGTATGTATAAGCATGTTTTCTTAAGGCCCCTGTGAACCTTGTGCCCACCTCTATATGATGACAAGTCTTTCCTATCTAAATAGTCATCCTAACCGTAAACAAAAGGAACACATTCACCATGTCCTAGGGAGTCATAGCTTTGGAAGCCACTCCTCCTGATCTCCTTATTTTCTGCAAATAAAAGTTTTCTCTGTGTGACAACCCAACGTGGTGCTGTTTCTGACTCACCAAGGAGCAAACTCACATTGGTTTGGTTACAAGTGGTTAAACCATGACACAAACCTAGCACCAAATACTATCCAGGAAATAAAATTAACCAACTATTAATATATACAACAACTTGATGAGTACTTGGGGTTACACTGAGCAGAAAAAAAGCCAAAAGTTACATGCCATATAATCCCATTCATATAACAGTTTTGAAAAAAAATTATACATAAACAACATATTAGGGGTTGTCAGAATTTAAGAATATAGAACATCCTCTATTTTTTAAAAAAGATATTTGCCATCCAGAATATTATCTTTCCTTGGAACATTTTCTTCTGACAGGTAACTAGGGAAGTAGCAATCCCAAACCACCTTAGCCCAGTAAAAGACTTATATGATTAACACTAGGCTTCAGTCCATGCGAGATCTGACTCATTTAGGATTTACCCTTGATCCTAGCATATTTCCTTTCTATGCCCTCACCCAAGCATGGGAGACTCACCAAGGCCCTTTTGTGTACAGACCATGAACCCCAGTATTTGTTCCCAAGTCATTTGAGTCTGCTAAAGCTCTACCCAGCTCTGCCTCTTAAGTCCATAGATGTCCCTGTGATTAAAAGCTTACCTCTGTAGGCTTTCTTCTTAGGAAATTTTGGCTCCCTACACTTTCACTGTCTTGTTAATTCCCAATACTTCAAACAGATTCTTTTCTCCAGATTTTCTATTTTTGCTCGTTGGGAGTGTTCAGTGGAAGAGGAAGTCTCAATTGCCTTTTTATGTTGACTTTTATATAACTTATCCCACTTTTCCTCTGGAGACTTTCACCCAGGCCACGAATCCTTACTCTCCAATATAAAATTTTTACCTCTGATATTTGCCCTTGTGACAGATCAAAATTCTTTATCCTCCCCTATCTTAAAACTATTTGTAATCTCATGTAACTGGAACTTTTTCTGGCTATGGCCGCTTAGAATGACCACCATTTCCATTCAGATTTTTGAAGTAATTTGCCATATTTTCTTCCAGCACTCAGAGTTACTAATGAGAACACAGCTTCAGTGGATCCAGGGAAATTGGTTCTCTGTTTCTTCTTCCTTTGCCTCTTTCTATCCTTCTCTCCCTCCTCCTCCTTTTCCAATTTTCTTTCTCTTCCCTTCCATTCCTTCTCCTCTACCTTCTCCTTTGTTGATAAGTATTTTCCTTATTTCTCCACAGTGCATTTACCATTGTTCGGATCTTAGATGTTCATTATCAACTATCTATGTTCTTACTCTTTTCCACATTTTTACCCTTACGGGTTCTCATAATAAAATATAAGCACCATTCTCAATTTTTAAGTTTTACCCCTTCTTTTATATTCGTATGTATGTATTTCAGCAATTGTATCAGTGATTTTTCCTTTAATTTTTCATAGTTTCTGTTTGTTATCTCACTATTCCATTCTTGTAGTATTATGTGCTTATTTTAGAAATGAAGTAACGTCTTTTCCTTAAGAATGTTAATTTTTGTTTGTATCTGCATGTGGTGTTTTAAAAGTATGTCTACACAATCTTTTCCAGTCCATTCCTCAAAAGATAGAGACTAATTCCCTTCCACCTTGAGTGCGAGCTAAATTTAGTGACTCCCTTCTACTAAAGAGAATATGGCAGAAGTCATCACCAGTAAAATGCCAAATTAAACAGTTTACAGTCTAGATGTACAAATGTGTATGTCCTTAAATCTCGTTGATCTCCCCTAGTAAGTTGCAGAATAACTGCTCTATAACAATGCTTAAGAACATTTCCAATTTAAACACAAGCTGAAACATTTTAGAAAGGTGACATTTAAAAATAGAGAAGCAAGTTACTTTGATAGTTTAAATTACACAAGCTACTAAAGGCAGCTTTTATGAAATTGGGTAAGTTAAACTTTCTTTTCCAGCAAAGCAAAATTTGCCACAAAGGACAAGGCAAAAAGTAACATATTCAATCAGTGGAATATGTGATTCCATCTAGAACAAACTGATAGATTGCTGGCTTGAACTGGAACAACCCAGACCTGATGATAAAAACAAGCCATTGGAAGTAACAAAACTTCATTCCTCATCTATCATGAGCCTGGGTGCCTAATAGGCATCAATTGCGGCATCAATTATGAGTCCCTGATTGTATTAACACACAAGTTTTTGTTTTGTTTTATTTTAGTATTTGCAAGTATCAGGCACAGAGCAAGGTGCTAGAGATAAAACAGGAAAAAAACAGATGTGGTCTGTTTTGAAACTTATTTTCTCAAGAAAAATAGGAACATTAATCAAATAGTCACATAAATAATTATTTGACGAAGTCAGCATTTCCCAAACTTTGGAACATGCAATCTATTAAAAATGAAAATGTATTGAGGCAACACCAATAGAAGATCATAAGATATAAGGGGCAAATGAATGAAAGTAGACAGCAAGAAGCGGTATCACGGATTGCTTAATTACTGTGAGGAGTGATACAAATTTGATTCATGTGAGTTTTTTATTCCCTAATAGAAAAAATCCAAATTATAGAGAGAAAATACTTTATTAAAAACAAGAATAAACAAGATAATAAAATATCACAATACATGTAAGAAAATAAGACAAGATATACAAGATAGACCAGCAAAAACAAAATAGACCACATACATCAATATGATAGTTTGTAAATGCTGCCTATGCATCAGTGAACAAACTGAATGTCATTTACACGTGCATCAGGTGATCAATCATGCGACACCTTGGTATTCTTCATGACTGTACCCCACCTCTTAGAAAGCAGAGGATAGCACAGTAAAATGAACAGACATAGAAATGTCCTTAATGTTTTCCCATACGTATATACATATTTTAAATACTTTTCATAAGAAAACCTATTCCACGCATCACTATCTTTTTTCATGGGTACCCCCTCTCCCAAGTATCTTCTTCATTGACACTCCGTTTAAGTACCAATGAGGATATCTCTGAAGGAACCTATTTTAACTCTTTCTAGAAGAGCAAGGTAGTTGAAAGGTAAGAATAGAAATGATCCCCAGATATCATTTTAGTTAAAATAATAATAATATAAGAGTGGAAATTCAATGTTTTCAGAGAATTATAGTATTTTGGAGATTTAAAACATCATAAAGGAGAGGTGCCTGGGTGGCTCGGTCAGTTAAGCATCTGCCTTGGGCTCAGGTCATGATCTCAGGGGTCATAGGATCGAGCCCCAAGTCAGGCTCTCTGCTCATCAGAGAGTCTGCTTCTCCCTCTCCCTCTGCACCCCTCTCCATGCTCTCTCTCTCTTTTTCAAATAAATAAATATTTTTTAAAATAAAATAAAACATAATAAAGAATTTCTACCTAGACCTATAGAAACGATGACATTGTATATAATTCCTAACCAGCATTCGTGTAGTGTCAGCCTCAAAGTTTTTACCAATACATTCATTTCCCCATTGGTTTATTCAGTAAGTATTAATGGACTACTTCTGCTGTGCTGGAGGTAATTACAAAACCTTAGAAAACAGGGTCTTGTAAGCCCTCAAACAACTTACAATTTAATCAGGGCTCCTGATAACAAGGTCATGTTTGACATATGTATGCTTCAATACGTAAACAAATACTATGAAACTTCAAATCAGTTAAAAATTAGAGACTCAGAATTCAATCTCAACTTTATAAAAATATGTTACTTCTTCACATGCAATGTCTGGGTCAAAGAACTAATGTTCATAGAGGCATATAGGTAAACCACCACCAAGTGTTATTGGAAACGCTACTTCTGGCTGGGACCAATGTAATGACCTCTTTATTAAATTCTCTATTTTTTTTCCCTCTCCACCAAGATAATGAATGTATCCATGGACCCCAAATGTCTTCTTGTGCTCCTTTGTAATTCCTCCTCCTCCCCATCCCCCCAATAACACTAAGGCAACAACTGATCTGCATTCAGTTGTACAGCTTCATGTTTCCTAAGATTTTATGTATGTGGAATCACACAGCGTGTGCTCTGATTTTGCCTGAATTCTTTCACTCAGCATCATTTTATTGAGGTTTATCTGTGCAGCTGTACGCATCAGTAGTTTATTCTCTTTTATTGCTGAATAGTATTCCATTATACGATATCACAATAGGTTTACCCATTTGCTTATTGATGGACATTTCGGTTATTTCCAGTTAGGGGCAATTACAAACATAGCTGCTTTAGCAAATTCTGCCCCGATCCTTTTATAAATATATGCTTTCATTTCTCTTCCATATATCAGTAAGAGGGGAAAGACTAAGTTAAATAGCTGATGTATGCTTACCTTTTTAAAGAAACTTCCAAACTCTTTTACAAAACTCTTGTTTATACCATTTTATATCCCTGCTCGTAATGTATGACTGTTCCAGTTTTTCCCATCCATGCAAATATTTGACGCCATTGGTCTTTAATCTTGGATATTCAACTACATATGCAATGCTATCTTGTGGTTTCGATTTGCTTTTCTCTAATGGCTAATGAGGTCAAGCATGTTTTCATGTGCTCATTTGTCATTTATGTATCTCTTAACTACTTTATTATTAGATTGTTACTGAGTTTTCTTATCAAGTTTGAGAGTTCTTTACAGATTATAAGACACAGGTCCTTTAACAAATATGTGGCCTGCCAGAATTTTCCCCTACTCTGTCTTTTCATTTTCCCTACAGTGTCATTTAAAGGGCATACGTTCTTAATTTTAATGAAGTTAAATTTATGTTAATGTGTTAATCTGTTTCTTCATGGATTGTGCTCTTTGGTTTGAGGTATGTTTTGTGGCCTAAAGTAGGGGTCAATAAATATTTTCTATAAAAGTTCAAATAGTACATAATTGAAACTTTCAGGCCAAATGGTATCTGTCATAAACACATAGCTCTACAGTTGTTATGTAAATTGGCATGGCTGTGTTCTCATGAAATTTTATTTAGAAAAATATAGAATGGGCTATATTTAGCCAGTGAGCCACTGTTTCCTGACTCCCAGCCTAGAAACTAGTCCGTCTGGGTAGAAGTTCCACGTGTAGTTAAAAGAATGTGTATTCTGCTGTGGTGAGAATTGTTCTACAAATGCAATGAGATCGAGTTAGTTGATCATGTTAAGTCATCTAGTCCGGCAGTATTTCTTATTCGCTGTCTGCTTGTTCTATCAATTATTAGGAGAGGAATATTGAAATCTCCAACTATAATTGTTAATTTGTCCATTTCCTTTATCAGTTTTGCTTCACAGGCATACCTTCGTGATACTGCAGCTTCAGTTCCAGACCATCACAATAAAGTGAATATCACAATAAAGCAAGTCAAGTAAATTTTTCAGTTTCCCAGCACCTATAAAAGTTATGTTTACAGCATACTGTAGCCTATTAAGTGTGCAATAGCAGCATAGCTATAAAGCCAACATACATACCTTAAATTAAAAATGTTTTACTTCTGGAATGCCTGGGTGGCTCAGTCAGTTTAGCGTCTGATCCTTGATTTCAGCTCAGGTCATGATCTCAGGGTCGTGAGATCAAGCTCCCCACTGGGCTCTGTGCTAAGCATGGAGCCTGCTTAAGATTCTCTATCTCCCTCTCCCTCTGCCCTTTCCCCTCAGCTCATGCTCTCTTTTACATAAACAAACAAATAAAAATTCTTAATTGCCAGAAGAGTCTAACCATCATCTGAGCTTTCAATGAGCTGTAATTCTTTTTTTTTTTTTTTTTTTTTTTTGCTGGTGGAGAATCTGGCCTCAGTGTCAACAGCTAATGACTGATCAGGATGATGGTTGCCAGAGGTTAGGCAGCTACGGCCATTTCCTAAAATAACACAAGAGTGAATTTTGCCCCATAGATTGACTCTTTCTCATGAATGATTTCACTAGACCTTTGGGATGCTGTTTGACGGCATTTTACCCCCAGTTAGAACTTTGTTTAAAACTGAAGTCAGTTCCTTCAGACCCTGCCCCACCATTATCAAACATGTTCCTATAACATTCTAAATCCTTGGTTGTCATTTCAACAATCTTCACAGCCTCGCCCAGAGTAGATTGAATTTCAAGAAAATGCTGATCACACTGGTCACCATGACAAATAGAGTAGTAATGAAAAAGTTTGAAATATTGTGAGAATTCCCAAAACATGACACAGAGTGACAAAGTGAGCAAATGCTCTTAGAGAACATGGTACCTACAGACTTGACACAAGATTGCCACAAAACTTCAGTTTGTTGGGAAAAAAAAAAAAGGTCAGTATCTGAAGTACAGTTCGGGGAAATACAATAAATGGGGCAAGTCAATATTTTATAACTCACTGGCTGGAAAACAGTTTAAGATTATGTTCTCTGCTAAATTGTCATCTTTATCATTATGAAATGATCCCATTCATCCCTGTCCTAAAATCTATGTTGTCAGACATGAATATAGCCACTCCAGCTTTCTTTTAATTACCCTTAACATGTTTACCTTTCTCATGCTTTTACTTTAAACTGATTGTGTCTTTATACTTAAAGTGGATTTCTTTTTTTTTTAAGATTTCATTTATTTATTTGACAGACAGAGATCACAAGTATGCAGAGAGGCAGACAGAGAGAGAGAAGGGGAAGCAGGCTCCCTGATGAGCAGAGAGCCCCACACGGGGTTTGATCCCAGGACCCTGGGATCATGACCTGAGCCGAAGGCAGAGGCTTAACCCACTGAGCCACCCAAGCACCCCTAAAGTGGATTTCTTATTGGCAACATATAGTTAGATCTTGCTTTTTACCTAAGATTACAATATTTACCTTTTAATTGGGGTACCGAGAACACTTACCTTTAATGTGTCATGGAGAGTAGTGTTTAACCCTACTGCTTTGATATCTGTTTTCTATTTGCTTGATCTGCTTTCTTTTCTCTTTTTTTCCTCTTCCCTTGCCTCATTTTGTATTAATGAAATATTTTTTAATGATTCCATTTTTGTCTGATTTTTAGCGGCAACTTTTCAGTATTATATTTACCGTTTCTGATATACTTTTATAAATTATCAAGGCCTGCCTTCAAGTCATACTACCTTTCCTATAAGCCTACACAACACTTTATTTCCATTTGTACTTATTCTACCTTTATGTTACTCCTGTCATATATATTCTTTCTACATATGTTATAAATGCCACAACACATTGCTGCCCTATTTGTTATAAGCACCCAATTATCTTTTATATAGATTTGAATAATAAAAAAGGTTTCTTGTTTACCCGTTTAATCACCATTTTCAGTAATCCTCACTGTTTTTCCTAGTTACAGGTTTCCACCCACCAACTTTCTCCTTCCTTTAACATTTCTTAAAATACAAGTCTGCTAGTAAGGGATTCTTTTAGCTTTTGTATGTCTGGAAATATCTTTATATCACCTTAATTTTTGAAAGGTAATGTCATAAGATAAAGAATTCTAAGTTGGAAGTATTTTTTTAATGTTTTGCTTTTCTTTTCATTGCCTTAAAGATGTTCTACTGTCTGGCTTGGTGGTTCCTCAAGAATCTGCTATCTTATTCTTTCCACCTTTCATGTAACGTATCCTTTTCTTGTCTGACCATTTTTTTAAAATTTAAATTTTAGGTAGTTAACATACAGAGCAATACTGGTTTCTGGAGTAGAATTCAGTGATTCATCACTTATGTACAACATCCAGTGCTCTTCAGAACAAGGGACCTCCTTCATCCCCATCACCCATCTAGTCCGTCCTCCACCTACTTCCCTCCACCAACCCTCAGTTTGTTCTCCATCATTAGGACTCTCTTATGGATGGGGTGCCTGGGTGGCTCAGTGGGTTAAGCCTCTGCCTTCAGCTCAGGTCATGATCTCAGGGTCCTGGGATCGAGCCGTGCATCAGGCTCTCTGCTCAGTAGGGAGCCTGCTTCCCCCTCTTTCTCTGCCTGTCTCTCTGCCTACTTGTGACCTGTCAAATTAATAAATAAAATCTTAAAAAAAAAAAAGATTCTCTTATGGTTGTTTCCCTCTCTCCTTTTTCTTATTTTCCACCTTTCCATTGTTCATCTGTTTTCTTTCTTATATTCTACATATGAGTGAGGTCATATAGTATTTGTCTTTCTCTGTCTGACTTATTTCATTTAGCATGATACCCTCTAGCTCCATCTGTTGTTGCAAATGGCAAGATTTCATTCTTTTTGATGGCTGAGTAATATTCCATTCCAACACTCTACATCATCTTTATCCATTCATCAGTGGACGGACATTTGGGCTCTCTCCATAGTTGGGCCACTGTTAATAATGCTGCTAGAAGCATCTAGATACATATATCCCTTCAAATCTGTATTTTTATATCTTTTCCTTTGGATAAATACCCAGTAGTGCGATTGCTAGGTCTCAGGGTAGCTCTATTTTAACATTTTGAGGAACCTCAATACTGTTTTCCAGAGTGGCTGCACCAACTTGCATTCCCATAAGCAGCATAAGAAGGCACCCCTTTCTCCACATCCTTGCCAACACCTGTTGTTTCTTGTGTTGTTAATTTTAGCCATTCTGACCTGTGTGAGGTGGTATCTCATAATAGTTTTGATTTGTATTTCCCTGATGCTGAGAGACGTTGAAGATCTTTTCATGTGTCTGTTAGCCATCCAGAGTCTTTTTTTGAAAAGTGTCTAGATTTTCGGGATACCACTGATTTTATGTAGAGTTATTCTTATGTGTTTTGGGTAGTATCTTTCGTGTGTCTTGTGCTTGGGGTTCACTGAGCTTCTTGGATTGGGAATTTATAGTTCTATTGAATTTGGGGGGGGGATTATCATTGTTTGTCTAGTTTCTCTGAAATTCCAGTCCCATTTCCTGAATCAGGGAGACTCTTGGGCTTTTTTCAGTGTTCCCTCTCCCTGGACCACATCCTTGAAATCTTTTCCATGCAGTAAACTTAGACAATCATAGTGCTCACCTCATTTGTTTTCCATCTCTGAGAGATCACTGTCCATCATCACCTGATGTCCAGTGTTTTAAGAAACATTTTATGTAGTATTTTGTTCATTTCCTTTGTTATTTGAGATGGGAGAGTAAATTCAATCCTTATTGCTCCATTTTACCCAGAAGCTGAAGTCCATACTTGTAGATTTTCAAGGTTCCCCCTTTTATTACTCCTTTTAAATTTTATTACATTATAATTGGAGAAGATCATGGGTATGCACTAAATATTTGAAATTTATGAGACTTTTTTTAAGGCCTAATACATGATCTATGTTTATGAATATTACATGTTTCCTTAGGGAAAATGTATCCTTTTTTGTCTCTTGACTATAGAATTCCATATATAGTTGCATGAACTTAATAAACTTATAGTTTACATGCTTAATATATCTGCTCAGATTTTGTCCCTTTGTTCTAACAGTTTTTGAAAAGAATATGTTCAAACTCAATTTAAAATGTTTATTTCATGGATTTCCTATTTCAGTTCTGGTAGCTGTTTAGGGACTATAAGGATAGGTCCATATGTGTTTATGATGAACATTCCTTACTATTTTATAGTCAATTTTAGCAGTGTGTGATGTCATTCTTTGTGTTTTATAAGATTATTGCCTTAATTCTGATTTCAAATATTAAGATCCATCTTACAGCCTTATTTATTTATTTGTTTGTTTTTATTTTTCTCACTGAAGCACATACCCTCCCCAATTATTACCCATATTTACATACTGTATCTTTCTTTTCCACTTATTTTCAGCATTTATTGGTTTGTTTTAAATGTACCACTTCTGGATAATATATCAGCTCTTGAAAAATATTCACCATAACATTAGAAAACATAAGAATACATATAACAATAGATATTCAATATCCTGTCACAGAAAATTATAAAATTATTTATAATTATAAAATTGTAATATTGAGAGAAATTAAGAAATATCTACATAGCTACAAGTATAAACTATGTCCAAGTTTTGACTGATTGGATATTATAAAGATACTAGTTTTACCAAATTGATCTGTATATTAAATACCACTCTAATAAAAATCTCCAGAGGTTATGTTGTGGAAATACATAAGCTGATTCTAGAATTAACTTGAAAATGCAAAATAAGAAGAACTAATGTTATTGTCTTAGTCTGTTCAGACTGCCATAACAAAATACCATAGACTCAGTAGCTTATAAAAATCACAAATTTATTTCTCCTAGTTCTGGAGGCTGGAAAGCCCAAGATCAAGAGGACAACAGATTTGGTGTCTAGTGAGGACCTGCTTTCTGACTCATAGATGACTGTCTTTTTGCTGTGTCCTCACATGGCAGAAGGGTCAAGGGAGTCCTCTGAAATCTCTTTTATAAAGACTAGGCCCATTCATAAGGTTTCCGTTTTTATGATCTAATCACCTACCAAAGGCTTCCCATCTGAATGCCATCCTATGGAGGTTTAGAATTTAGTATGCAAATTTTGGGGCAGCCATAAACATTCAGTCATAGCACTAAGCCTGAGGAGAATAAAGTTGAGTCTTACTTTATCAGGTATTAAAACTGTAGTAATTTTTTTGAAGAGCAATATTGGCACAAGTAGAGACTAATAAATAAGTTGAACAGAATAGTGTCTGACTTTGGATCCATACCTGACTTATGATAAATGTAGTATCACAACCATTGAAAAAAAATTGACTAAATAGCTAACTAAATAGGAAATGTGGTATTCAATCAGATCTCTGTGTGGAAAATGAAAACTGACTCTGATATCACTTTATTTGCAAAGATAAGTTCCAAGAAGATTGTAGATATGTGATTTCTATAAATTAATATAGAAATCAGGATATAGAAACTTTTCTTAAGCAAGACACAAAATCAGTAGATACAAATGAAAAATAAAGAAGTTTTGTTCTTCCGAAAACACTATTAAGTATGTGAAAAGTCAAGCAACAAAAAAAGAAAATGATATTCACCATGATCATATTCTATAAATAAAAAACAGACATATATCAATAAGAAAAAGAAAAACACCCAATAGAAAAGAATGAAGAACTTGAATAGCTACTTTATAAAATAAATTATTAAAATGACGAGAAAATAGGTAGACATGTAAAACCTCATTAATAATTAGAGAAATATTAGTTAAAATAACAAAGAGATGTTACTAAAGACCTCCTGTAAGGATTAAACATTTTTCAAAAACAATATGTTGCCAGTGTTAGCATTGGCAAGGATATAGAACATCTGGAACTCTCATCTCTCCCAAGTAGGAGTATACACTGGCATGATTACTTTCAACAAAAATTTGGCAGTATCTAAGTCTTAGTCTATGACTTATGTGTACCATGAGACATATACAGGAATATTCACAGCAGTTTTTTTGTAGTAATCCTGAATGGATACAACCCAATTTGTCCATAAAGGGTGGAATGAATGTTGTTTTTACACAATGGAATATTATACAACAATGAAAATAAACTGCAGTTTGTAGAACCCATTTATTTCATAAAATATTTTTGAGAGAAGGCAAACACAAAAGAATATATATAGGCAATAAGTCTATAAACAAACTAAGAAGTAATTACTGAAAATCAGAATTTTTTTAAGATTTTATTTATTTACTTGAGAAAGAGAGTGTAAGCAAGAGAGAGAGCATGAGCAGGGGACAGGGGCAGAGGTAGAGGGAGATGCAGACTCCCCACTGAGCAGAGAGCCAAGCATGGCACTCAATCCCAGGATGAGCTGAAGGCAGATGGTTAACCAATGAGCCACACAGGTGCCCCCAAAATCAGAACAATTCTTATCTTGGGAAGACAGTGGAACCCATGATGGGAGGGGCATTTGGGGTTCCTGGGGTGCTAGCACATTTATTTCTCCCTAAGGACATTTTCTTTTCAATAAACTGGAAAGCCCATCCTTTGCCTTGTGTATTTTCTTTGTCATATTTTACATTAAAGATTTGTAAAAATGAGAAAGTCCCTATAATGAACTAAAATGTATCTTTTACAGTTTTATTAATTTTGCTTCTGTCTTTTGCGCTACACAAAATAAACTTTACCCTCACTTTATAGAATATGCTTTCAAGGATTTAAATATAGCAAAGCCATGTGGCTAAGGTCACACTGTTATTTAAGTAATAGCAGGGTTGAATATGAGATTAAGGTTCATTTTGTTCAACTATTCATCCACAAAGTAAATTCTTTTCATAATGTCTTGTCCAGATTGATCTAGCCAATACATGGATGTCTCAAAAAGTGAGGAACTCATGAACCCCCCAGGAGATGACACCATGTGGTAGATATATAATTAAAGCTCTGTGATAGTAGTAAGACAATATTTCTTCCTCTCTCTCTACATTACACTGGTAATAGTCTTGGCTGCCTCACAGACACTAATAGTTGTGACTAATTTCACTAACTTCTACCATTTTTCTTTGGAAAAGATTGTCTTAAAACCTTGGTTTGACCGGGGTGAAGCCCACGTGGGGTCAGAGTGGCCTCAGGTCCCACAAGGTCACAGAAGGATTAGGGGTGTCTGAGTGTCAGAGATTACTGGTATTAGAATGGGGGAGCCGGCTACAGAGACAGAGCCGAGGAGTGAGCTCCCAGCTTGGGGTTACCCTGAACCGGTCGCAGGCTTGGTGAGCTCGGACCGCAGCTGGAGGCCACGGAGATGGGAGTAATTGGGCGCTGTTCTCTGAGGGCGCACTGAGGAGTGGGGCCCTGGGCTCTCGGCTCCTGCAGGCCAGAGACCGGGAGGCCGCCATTTTCCTTCCAGTCTTCCAGAACTCTACGGAAAGCACTCAGGAAACAAAAGCTCCCGAAAACAAACCCGAGCGGCTTACTCAGCCTGGCCCCTGGTAAGGGCAGTGCAATTCCGCCTGGGGCAAAGACACTTGAGAATCACTACAGCAGGCCCCTCCCCCAGAAGATCAACAAGAAATCCAGCCAGGAACAAGTTCACCTACCAAGGAGAGCAGCAGAATTCCAGAGGAGGAGAAAGCAAAGCACAGAACTCATGGCTTTCTCCCTGTGATTCTTTAGTCTTGTAGTTAATTTAATTTTTTTTTCTTTTTCAACTTTTTTTTTCTCTTCTTCTGTTAAATTTTTTTTAACTTTTACCCTTTTCTAATGGTTTTTTAACTAGTTTATCTAATATATATATTTTTCTTTTTTATACTTTTTCTTTATTTGTTTTCTTTTTTTTTAATTGCTTCTTTTCTTTTCTTTTTCTTTTTCTTTTTTTTCTTCCTGAACCTCTTTTTATCCCCTTTCTCCCCCCTCCATGACTTGGGGTCTCTTCTGATTTGGTTAAAGGACATTTTCCTGGGGCTATTGCCACCCTTTTGGTATTTTACTTGCTCCTTCATATACTCTAATCTGGGCAAAATGACAAGATGGAAAAATTCACCACAAAAAAAAGAACAAGAGGCAGTACCAAAGGCTATGGATGTAATCAATACAGACATTGGTAATATGTCAGATCTAGAGTTCAGAATGACAATTCTCAAGGTTCTAGCCGGGCTCGAAAAAGGCATGGAAGATATTAGAGAAACCCTCCGGGAGATATAAAAGCCCTTTCTGGAGAAATAAAAGAACTAAAATCTAACCAAGTTGAAATTTTTAAAAAAGCTATTAATGAGGTGCAATCAAAAATGGAGGCTCTCAATGCTAGGATAAATGAGGCAGAAGAAAGAATTAGCAATATAGAAGACCAAATGACAGAGAATAAAGAAGCTGAGCAACAGAGGGACAAACAGCTACTGGACCATGAGGGGAGAATTTGAGAGATAAGTGACAACATAAGATGAAACAACATTAGAATAATTGAGATTCCAGAAAAAGAAGAAAGAAAGAGGGGAGCAGAAGGTATACTGGAGAGAATTATTGGGGAGAATTTCCCCAATATGCCAAAGGGAACAAGCATCAAAATCCAAGAGGTGCAGAGAACGCCCCTCAAAATCAATAAGAATAGGTCCACACCCCGTCACCTAATAGTAAAATTTACAAGTCTTAGGGACAAAGAGAAAATCCTGAAAGCAACCCGGGAAAAGAAGTCTGTAACATACTATGGTAAAAATATTAGACTGACAGCAGACTTATCCACAGAGACCTGGCAAGCCAGAAAGAGCTGGCATGATATATTCAGAGCACTAAATGAGAAAAACATGTAGCCAAGAATACTATATCCAGCTAGGCTATCATTGAAAAAAGAAGAGATTAAAAGCTTCCAGGACAAACAAAAACTGAAGGAATTTGCAAACACAAAACCAGCTCTACAGGAAATATTGAAAGGGGTCCTCTAAGCAAAGAGAGAGCCTAAAAGTAGTAGATCAGAAAGGAATAGGACAATATACAGTAACAGTCACCTTACAGCCAATACAATGGCACTAAATTCATATCTCTCAATAGTTACCCTGAATGTTAATGGGCTAAATGCCCCTGTCAAAAGACACAGGGTATCAGAATGGATAAAAAAACAAAACCCATCTATATGTTGCCTCCAAGAAACTCATTTTAAGTCCGAAGACACCTCCAGATTTAAAGTGAGGGGGTGGAAAAGAATTTACCATGCTAATGGACATCAGAAGAAAGCCGGAGTGGCAATCCTTATATCAGATCAATTAGATTTTAAGCCAAAGACTATAATAAGAGATGAGGAAGGATACTATATCATACTCAAAGGATCTGTCCAACAAGAAGATCTAACAATTTTAAATATCTATGCCCCCAACGTGGGAGCAGCTAACTATATAAACCAATTAATAACAAAATCAAAGAAACACATCAACAGTAATACAATAATAGTAGGGTACTTTAACACCCTCCTCACTGAAATGGACAGTGTCGGGGACCGCCTCTGGCCGGGAAAGTCCCTGCCATTACAAGATGGCGCTTGGCTCACTGCCAGCAAAATACGCTGCAAGAAAACAACGAATGTTCTGGTGAATCCCGCTTAAAGGAGGACATAGTCATTGACTGTTTCAAATTTAATCAGCATAGTAACAGAACTCTCATTGGCTCTCCCCATTGCTTGGCCCCTTATTGGTCACCCTGACACATATAAGCTAAGGAAGTTGACAAAATAAACGGAATGAAGCATTAACACCATACCAGGCTGATTGTCGTTCTTGTGGGCCAAGGGTGACAGGACAGATCATCCAAGCAAAAGATCAACAAGGAAATAAAGGCTTTAAATGACACACTGGACCAGATGGACATCACAGATATATTCAGAACATTTCATCCCAAAGCAACAGAATACACATTCTTCTCTAGTGCACATGGAACATTCTCCAGAATAGATAACATCCTCAGTCCTAAATCAGGACTCAACTGGTATCAAAAGATTGGGATCACTCCCTGCATATTTTCAGACCACAATGCTCTGAAGCTGGAACTCAATCACAAGAGGAAATCTGGAAAGAACCCAAATACGTGGAGACTAAACAGCATCCTTCTGAAGAATGAATGGGTCAACCAGGAAATTAAAGAAGAATTGAAAAAATTTATGGAAAAAAAAAGGAAATGAAAACACAACAATTCAAAATCAGTGGCACGCAGCAAAGGCAGTCCTGAGAGGAAATATATAGCAGTACAAGCCTTTCTCAAGAAACAAGAAAGGTCTCAGGTACACAACCTAACCCTACACCTAAAAGAGCTGGAGAAAGAACAAGAAAGAAACCCTAAACCCAGCAGGAGAAGAGAAATCATAAAGATCTTAGCAGAAATCAATGAAGTAGAAACCAAAAAACAATAGAACAAATCAACGAAACAAGGAGCTGGTTCTTTGAAAGAATTAATAAAATTGATAAGCCCCTGGCCAGACTTATCAAGAAAAAAAGAGAAAGGACCGAAATAAATAAAATCATGAATGAAAGAGGAGAGATCACAACTAACACCAAAGAAATACAGACAATTATAAGAACATACTATGAGCAACTCTATGCCAACAAATTTGACAATCTGGAAGAAATGGATGCATTCCTAGAAACATATAAACTACCACAACTGAACCAGGAAGAAATAGAAAGCATGAACAGACCCATAACCAGTAAGGAGATTGAAACAGTCATCAAAAATCTCCAAACAAACAAAAGCCCAGGGCCAGAGGGCTTCCCGGGAGAATTCTACCAAACATTCAAAGAAGAACTAATTCCTGTTCTCCTGAAACTATTCTAAAAAAATAGAAATGGAAGGAAAACTTCCAAACTCATTTTATGAGGCCAGCATCCCCTTGATCCCAAAACCAGACAAGGATCCCATCAAAAAAGAGAACTACAGACCTATATCCTTGATGAACACAGATGCAAAAATTCTCACCAAAATACTAGCCAATAGGATTCAACAGTAGATTAAAAAGATCATTCACCACGACCAAGTGGTGGTGAATGGATATAACGTATTGTATACATATACATAATGGAATATGTTTCTGCCATAAAAAGGAATGAATTCTTCCCATTCACAACAACATGGATGGACCTAGAGAGTATAATGCTAAGCAAAATAAGTGGGATTTATTACAGGGCTGCAAGGTTGTAAATCAATCAATGTGATACAACACATTAATAAAAGAAAAAATAAGAACCATATGATACTCTCAATAGATGCTGAAAAAGCATTTGACAAAGTACAGCATCCCTTCCTGATCAAAACTCTTCAAAGTGTAGGGATAGAGGGCACATACCTCAATATTATCAAAGCCATCTATTAAAAACCCACTGCAAATATCATTCTCAATGGAGAAAAACTGAAAGCTTTTCTGCTAAGGTTAGGAACACGGCAGGGATGTCCATTATCACCACTGCTATTCAACATAGTACTAGAAGGCCTAGCCTCAGCAATCAGACAACAAAAGGAAATTAAAGGTATCCAAATTGACAAAGAAGAAGTCAAACTATCACTCTTCGCAGATGATATGATACTATATGTGGAAAACCCAAAAGACTCCACTCCAAAACTTCTAGAACTTGTACAGGAATTCAGTAAAGTGTCAGGATATAAAATCTATGCACAGAAATCAGTTGCATTTCTCTACACCAACAACAGGACAGAAGAAAGAGAAATTAAGGAATCAATCCCATTTTCAATTGCACCCAAAACCATAAGATACCCAGGAATAAACCTAGCCAAAGAGACAAAGAATCTATACGCAGAAAATTATAAAGTACTCATGAAAGAAATTGAGGAAGACACAAAGAAATGGAAAAATGCCCCATGCTCCTGGATTGGAAGAATAAATATTGTGAAAATGTCTAGGCTACCTAAAGCAATCTACACATTTAATGCAATTTCTATCAAAGTACCATCCATCTTTTTTTTAAAGAAATGGAACAAATCATCCTAAAATTTATATGGAACCAGAAAAGACCTCGAATAGCCAAAGGGATATTGAAAAAGAAAGCCAAAGTTGGTGGCATCACAATTCCAGACTTCAAGCTCTATTACAAAGCCATCATCATCAAGACAGCATGGTACTGGCACAAAAACAGACACATAGATCAATGAAACAGAATAGAGAGCCCAGAAATAGAACCTCAACTCTATGGTCAACTAATCCTCGACAAAGCAGGAAAGAATGTCCAATGTAAAAAATACAGCCTCTTCAATAAATGGTGTTGGGAAAATTGGACAGCCACATGCAGAAAAATAAAATTGGACCATTTCCTTACACCACACATGAAAATAGACTCAAATGGATGAAGGACCTCAATGTGTGAAAGGAATCCATCAATATCCTTGATGAGAACACAGGCAGCAACCTCTTCGACCTCAGCTGCAGCAACATCTTCCTAGGAACATCGCCAAAGGCAAGGGAAGCAAGGGCAAAAATGAACTATTGGGATTTTATCAAGATCAAAAGCTTTTGCACAGCAAAGGAAACAGTTAACAAAACCCAAAGACAACTGACAGAATGGGAGAAGATATTTGCAAACGACATATCAGATAAAGGGCTAGTGTCCAAAATCTATAAAGAACTTAGCAAACTCAACACCCAATCAAGAAATGGGCAGAAGACATAAACAGACATTTCTGCAAAGAAGACATCCAGATGGCCAACAGACACATGAAAAAGTGCTCCGTATCACTCGGCATCAGGGAAATACAAATCAAAAGCACAATGAAATATCACCTCACACCAGTCAGAATGGCTAAAATTAGCAAGTCAGGAAATGACAGATGCTGGTGAGGATGCGGAGAAAGGGGAACCCTCCTACACTGTTGGTGGGAATGCAAGCTGGTGCAGCCACTCTGGAAAACAACATGAAGGTTCCTCAAAATATTGAAAATAGAACTACCCTATGACCCAGCAATAGCACTACTAGATATTTACCCTAAAGATACAAACGTAGTGATCCAAAAGGGCTCATGCACCTGAATGTTTATAGCAGCAATGTCCACAATAGCCAAACTATGGAAAGAACCTAGATGTCCATCAACAGATGAATGGATCAAGAAGATATGGTATATATACACAATGGAATACTATGCAGCCATCAAAAGAAATGAAATCTTGCCATTTGCGACGACGTGGATGGAATTAGAGGGTATCATGCTTAGCGAAATAAGTCAAGCAGAGAAAGACAACTATCATATGATCTCCTTGATATGAGGAAGTGGAGATGCATCATGGGGAGTTAAGGGAGTAGGAGAAGAATAAATGAAACAAGATCGGATTGGGAGGGAGACAAACCATAAGTGACTCTTAATCTCACAAAACAAACTGAGGGTTGCTGGGGGGAGGGAAGTGTGGAGAAGGAGGGTGGGGTAATGGACATTGGGGAGGGTATGTGCTATGGTGAGTGCTGTGAAGTGTGTAAACCTGGCAATTCACAGACCTGTACCCCTGGGGATAAAAAATATATGTTTATTTAAAAAAATTAAAAATTTATTAAAAATAAAATCTTGGTTTGATTTGACTAGAAAGAAGGTAGCAGAAATGACAGATTTCATGGAGCATCTTTCTAACTACAGATTTTCAATCTGTCAATCCATTTATGTAATCCTTGCCTTCCATAGGGAGAGATTATTTTTTCTGATGACTTAAATACTAAAGAAGGCATTTAGGCATGAAGGCAAAGGTGTGTGTCTTTCAAAGCAGGAAGGAAAGTGATAGAAAATTCTAGAAGGTAGAAAGGCCCTCCCATAGTTTAATAAATAAATCAAGTGGCCTGGTGATTTAAAATGGTCTGGTTCAACCCTTTGGCTTACTGTTATGTTTTCTGTATATTACCACAGAGAATAGCTTCAGGGTTTTTGAAAAGTCTGTACAACAATTAGGTCATGCACTGATTTATGAGTCCGAAGTCTTGGTTTGAGGGCCAGTTAATTCCACTGAACTACTTGAGAAAAATTGCAGTTCCTCATATTCTTTGTGAGTTGATATGTTAGTAGATTATTAGGTGTTGCAAGTAGCTGGAGTGTTTGAACTTGGAAGGCAAGTAGATCTTTCTCAGGAACTTGTTGAGTAGCAGACTAAAAGTTATGATAAATTGAGTCTTAGAAAATCTACCAAGTCATCTAGTATTAGAGGGATATCTCCACTCTTTCTTTGGGCCTATACTCTGAATATGTCATCGAGAATGTCTTTGTTCTTTTCATCTCACCAAATCCTACCATGGATTTGGTCTCCTTCAAGATGTCTCAAAAAAACTCCTAGGAAATATAGTTTTTTATAATTTCTTTTCTGTTTGTTTTATGAGTCTATTTACTAGTTTGTTTACAAACTAGCACTAAATTTAGTTCTGAAAAATGTACAGTCTCACCAGTAGTGAGTTCCTGCATGGTATGATCATCACCAAAGCTACTTTATAGATAAGTTCCAGGTCAAGTTAAGATAGAGAGAGCATGCTAAATCATGTCTCTCTCATTAAGTGAAATTAAAATTCTTGGATAGAATGAACAGAGCAATTATCTAAAGACTCTGAAAAGTAAGTGGTAGTACATATGGTGGAGACATAAAGCATAATGTAAGTTTCAGTAGATTAGGCAGTGAGTTTCCTAGTTTGTTTTTCCTTTCATATCTCTCCGCCTGGGTTCAAAGGCAACATAAATCTTGGAGTTTTGCACCATGTGTGGACACAAAGTCTTTGAGAAGCCTCTCCTTCGAGTACTGAAATGGGATAGGGGGCGCCCCCTACAGGACAGAGGAAGTATGACAAACTCTGTTCTTTCTTCCATCAGGCACCCAGGCAATCCCACTCCCAAAACTCCAACTATTCTACAGCAGTTGCTACCAAACATGCACTTAAAACTCCAAAGTTGGAAAATCATTCTCTCTGACCAGAGGAATTATGGTCTAAAGGGTGTACAGGGTATCCATGCTGTTCCTTCCTCTCCCATTAACCATCTGACACTTGGCCCTAAAGGCTGACCTATGAGAGGTAAGCAGCAAAACACAGACAGATTGAAATATCAAGTTTGTTTGTTTTTTTGTTTTTCCCCCAAAGAACAACAATAGTGGACCTCTAGGTTCTAAAGATGGCGAATGAGATAGTAAAGAGTACAGGTTATGAGAAAGAAAACTTCTGAGCTCAGCCCAGCTTCTCGTGGAAGGATGTGTCCCTAAATGCCCAGTAAGCTCTCAAAAGCTGTGGGAACTGAACTATGGGTGAGGCCACTGTCAGGTTGCAGACAGTTCTCGGGAGGCCCAAATAGCACTAAAAAGCCTTCAAAAACAGAACAGATCTTTAGCAACATAGCCCACAGAAGATAAATCAGAATTTGTGGCATGAGCATAACCAGATTGATCGATGGCTTAAAATGCAAAAATAAAAACACAATCTCTGTAAGACTTTTTAAAGACTCAGAGTCTCATAATATAATTTTCAAAATTTCCAGGACCAATTCAAAATTATACACCATATGAAAGCATAAGAAAATTTGAAAAATTCTCAAAGGACACTAACAGAAGCCTTGAGATAATATAGAATAATCAGATAATTTGTCCAAATTATCTTACAAGGACTTTAAAATAGCTATTATCACCATGATGAAGTAAAAATGAATACCCTTGAAACAAACAAGAAGACAGAAAGTCTCAGCAGAGAAATGGAAGCTATAAAATAGAAGCAAATGGAAATTTTGGAATTGAAAAATACATTAATTAATACAAAAGACCATAGGTAGGTTCCATAGCAGAATAGAGATGACATTGGTAAGAGGCCATGACCTCAACAATAGGTCAATAGATATTACCCATTTTGAGCAAGAATTAGAAAACTGGTATTTTAAAAAAATGAACAAAGCCTCAGACACCTGTAAGACTATATAAAAGCATGTAAAACACATGTTATCAGAGCCCCAGAAAAAGAGGAGAAAGGATTTGGTGCAAAAAATATATTTTAAGGAAATAATTACCAAAAGCTTTTCAAATTTGTTGAAAGATATAAACCAGCAGATGAAGAGGCTCAGTGTACCCAAAACAGGATACACTTTGAGAAATATATGCCCAAATATATCATAATCAAAGTACTGGGGAGAAAAATCTTAAAAGCAACCAAAGAAAACAGCACATCACATGCAGGGGAACACTTGAATTGATTATAGTCAATACAAATGACTACAGATTTCTCATGAAAGAGTGTGGTGGTCAGAAAATAACAAAACAACATTGTTTAAATGATGAAAGCAAATAACTGTTGGCCCACAATTCCTTATCCAGTTATTCTATATCTATATTCAGAATCAAAGGCAAAATAAAAATATTCTAGAATGAAAGAAACCAAGAGGATTCACCACCAACTGATAAGCTCTGAAAGCAACACTAAAGAAAGTTCAGAGAAAGTGATCTGTTATGACAAGAAAACTTAGCATTTTAGAAATGAGGAAAAACAATAGAAATTTCCATTCTGAATATATATAATGGACTAATTTTTGTCTTCTTAAATTCTTTAAACTATGTATCTTAAAATATAAAATATATATAACATTTTCTGAGAGACTTCCAATTTATGTTGATAAGTCAAACATGAAAGGGGAAGGGTAAAAGGATCTATATACTGGCAAGCTTTTTACATTCCATTTGAAGTGGTAAAATATTAATTCTAAGTAGGCTGTGGACAGTTAAGTGCGAATATTGTGTTCTTTGAGCAACCACTGGTAAAACATGTATAAAGAAATAAAGAATCCCTTGGATAAATAAATAAATAAATAAACAAACAAACAAAAGATGAGCCATACCATGTTCGTGGATTAAAGAATTCAATATAGTAAATATGTATAATCTTCCCAAATTGAACTATTGATTCAACACGATTCTAATCAAAATATCAGCAGGATTTTCTTTTATAGAGACAACTATACTCTTAAAATCATATTAAAACCTGCAAAGCTACAACAGTCAAGACTATGTGGTATCTATAGACACAGACCACTTAACAGACTAGAGTCCAGATATACTCACAGAAACATAAGTCAATTTTTAAGAAAGATGCAAAAGCAATTCAGTGAGGGAAAGAATAAGATGGTTTTCTCAAACTATGGCATTCAGACAATTAGAGATCCATGCGTTAAAAAAAGAAAAATCACCTAAACTTATACTTTACATCTCTGACAAAAAGTAACTTAAACCGTATTTTTATTTGTAAATTATAGAACTATAAAACTTTTAGAAGAAAATGCAAGAGAGAGTCTTCATGCTTTTTGTGTTTGGCAAATAATTCTAAAATACGACCCAAGGATGCAATCCATAAATGGGAAATAAATGGGCTAAATTTTAGCAAAATTAAAAATTCTTTAGTTCTTCAAAAGACACTGTAAAGAAAATTGAAAGAAAAGACCCATTTGCAATTCTCATATTTGACCAAGTATTTGTATGCTGAATATATAAAGAACTCTAAAGACTCAACAATAACAAACAGCCTATTTTAAAAAACCAGTGGGTAGAAGATTTCATCAGACACTTCTCCAAAGATTTATAGATGGCAAATAAGTACATGAGTAGGTACTCAACATCATTAGATGCTAGGGAAATGCTATTGCACACTTATTAAAATAGATAAAGTAAAGTAGAAACGACAATATCAGGTACTGGTGAGGATACGGAACAGTTAGAACTCTTCTTGATTGTTAGTGGGTGTGCAAAATGGTACAGCCACTCTAGAAAATCGGTTAGGCAGTTTACTTTTTTTAATACTTAAAAAAAAATTAAGATTCTATTTATTCATTAGAAAGAAAGAGAGACAGAGAGAGCACAAGCAGGGGGAGAAGTAGAGGCAGAGGGAGAAACAGGCTCCCTACTTAGCTAGGAGCCCAACATGGGGCTCGATTTCAGGACCTGGAAATCATGACCTGAGCTGATGGCAGCAGCTTAACCATCTGAGCCACCCAGGCGCTCCTTGGCAGTTTCTTACAAAGTGAAACATACAATTACTATAAGACCCAGAAATTGCACTGCTGTTTATTACTCTAGAAAAATTAAAACTTCCCTGAAGCATCCTCAGAAGGTCAATAGCAGTGTATCACTATGTTGCAAGGCCTGCCGAGTGTTACAATTGTTCTGTTTATTCTTAGTTATTGTTGTTAATCTCTTACTGTGATCAATTTATAAATTAAACTTTATCATAGTTATGTTTGTATAGGAAAAACCATAGTATGTATGGGGTTTTTTTGTTTTGTTTTTTGGTTTTTGGTTTTTTTAGACTTTATTTATTTGACAGAGAGAGAGATCACAAGTAGGCAGAGAGGCAGGCAGGGGGCCGGGTGTGAGGGAAGCAGGCTCCCCGCTGAGCAGAGAGCCCTATGCAGGGCTCTATCTCAGGACCCTGAGACCATAACCTGAGCTGAAGGCAGAGGCTTACCATACTGAGCCACCCAGGCAGCCCTATGTACAGGGTTTTATCATAGTCATGGTTGTATAGGGAAAACATACTTGCTATGTATAGGGTTTGAGACTACCTGCAGTTTCAGGCATCCACTGGAGGCCTTGAGAGGGATCCACTCTGGGTAAGCAGGGACAGCCTTGCTACTCAGGAGGAAAGAGGGAGCAAGGATTGATCCACAGTAACCTGATGAATCTCAGTGAAGAACACAGTCTCAAAAGGCTACATGATTCTTCACACAAAATTTTGCAAAATGTGGAACTAAAGGATTGAAACGAGATTAGTGGTCACAAGGAGCTGGGATGGAAGTGAATTTGACTGTAGTAAAAAAAAAAAAAAAAAAGCAAATGGAATTTTTTCTTATTAATAGACCTGTTTTATATCCTGATTGTGATGGTGGCTCCATGAATCTATGTATGTATTAAGACTCACAGATCTGTTCACCCACAAAAATGTTAATTTTACTGTATGTTTATTTTTTTAAGTGCCATTACAATCTCTTTAATGACTGCAACTCTTATTTATACCTCTGGTAAAACCAACAACACTAAAGATCATGCTAAGCAGTTTCATCGATTTCTTTTTCAACTCTCAAAAGACAGCCATATGAAAATTGAAACAACTTATGGCAATTAAATACACATGAATATTTTAGCAGTATCATCAAGAAGATCATATCAGGTAAAATTTATAACAAAGTTAATTTAACATGTATTACTGTTATGAATCACTATGTTTTGGGTCGCATTGTACACAGTCCATTTAAATGGCTGTAATCAGTATGACTTTTATGGTCAACTCTTTTAGAAAATTTCACCAGTATCTGCAACCATTGTCAATGTTTTTAAATGCTGATGTTCATCATATGCAAAACTCCCACTCATCTCTCATATTTTGGGACACGAGTAACAAGAGAAAGAATTTCTTGGGACATGAGTAACAAGAGAAAGAATTTCTTGGAAGTAGCATAATTGAAGCATTGAGTTACTTAAGAAAAAATGTTGGATTGTGTAGGAAAAAAAAGAGTTAAAATGTAAGACATCTACTAACCCACAATGATTTATTGCACACCTATTGCATACAATGTAGTGTATTAGAAATTTTAGCAGGTATGATTATAAATAATCCAAGATCTTGGACCCTCAAAGAAATTTACAGAAGAGTGAGAAAAACAGAGTCAATGTGATGGCAGATGCAAATTGTGTGAATTATAAAGTGTTATCTGAAATGCAAATAATACAAAGTAAGTTTGATATACATGATAACAGAAATAATTACACAATTAGAGCACCTGGTTGGGTCAGGAAGTTAAGCAACCGACTCTTGATTTCAGCTCAAGTCATACCTCAGGGTCCTGGGACTGACCACAATCCACCTCTACACCCAGTAGGGAGGCTGCTTCAGACTGTCCTCCCTCTCCCTCTGCCCCTCCCACTCTCTCCGATAATAAGTAAATCTTTTTTAAAAAGAAATAATTGCATAATTCTGTGGCTTTTATGGGGGGGGGGGTGGATTACTTGCAACCAAAACATACAGGACCTTGTTGGGAAGGTAGTGATTGAGTTGAGCAGTTAGAGGCAGGGGCACATCAAGGGTGCACAACGGAGCTGGGTAATGTATGGAATGGATGCTGAAGAAAATGAGAATTGTAGTTGGGACAGGTTGGGTTTGAGGCATGAATTACATGGAAATTCCATTTGGAAGCTTAGGACTGAAGTCAGAGGAGGAAGAGCAAAGTGCACAGAGGCTAATTAGCATAAGGTGAAAATGGATGAGTTCACTAAGAAAATGAATATATGAATAAAAGGACTATGAACACACAGCTAAATCATTTGGGTTTTAAAAAAAGCTAAGACTGAGGGTGCCTGGGTGGCTCAGTGGGTTAAGCCTCTGTATTTGGCTCAGGTCGTGATCTCACTGTCCTGGGATCTGGGATCGAGCCCCACATCAGGCTCTCTCCTCAGCAGGGAGCCTGCTTCCCCCTCTCTCTCTACCTGCTGTTCTGCCTACTTGTGATCTCTCTCTCTCTGTGTCAAATAAATAAATAAATCTTTTTTAAAAAGTCAAAATTATAAGCTGAGCAATGGCTAGCAAAGTAGGAGAAATAGAGAAGTTCATTAGAGAGGTAAGAGAGAAAACCATATGAACCCCCAAATGATGCTAATGAATTAATTCCTCTTCATAGGCTGCTGTCAATAGAAGCCAATTTTTAGATAAATAAAAACCAAAGAAGAGTCTAGAAAGCAGGAACATAGAGTAAACCTGTTTTAGGATATTAAACATCAAGTATGAAAGGCCTGATTCTCTAGAACATTACTTGGTCTCAAACTTGGTATGACCTCAACAGACATCTGGATTACATAAAGAATTGCCCCATTTCTTTTTGGAATAAAACATCTACCCACACATTGCCCCAGTATGGTACCTGTAACTGTGTCTGGACAGCATCAGAGCCCAGGAAGATGTTGGGAGAGGCACCGTTTTTTTCAGATGATTTGCAGTCTTCCGGGGAAAATAATGAAAGGAGAAATGTAAGTAGGGCTTCTCTCCAGCTGTGACCAATTTCCCCACCCTGCATTCAGACAATCAGCTTGGAACCAGCAAACTCAGATGACTTGAGCTCCCAGTAGAACTCATTCCCAGCCATGATGGAATAAACAAGTATCACCTGTGTCTCAGGTCATGTTTCTTTTATCTTTTCTTTTTGTTGTTTTTTTATTGTTGTTTTGTTTTTTGGGGTGGGGTTTTTTTTTTGTTTTGGTTTTTTTTTTTTTTTTGGTCTTTTAGGGCACATTGCTATACCATAACTGATTCCTTGGAAAATATGGCTGCAAGATTTCATGGAGTATTCTTAATGTGCAAGGTTCTGGACCTATTCTCACAAGGCATTTCTTGTTTGCGATGACCTGCTCCCGGGTCAATAGGGGTAGAAATACTCACATTTTCTTGGCAGAATTATAGGTGAGCAATACAGACTGGAGAAATTGGATGAGGCATCTCTCCAGGGGCCCTTCTTCCATTTTTTTTCCAGTGGTCACACATGCTAGTGGCCCCATGGGATGGTGTATGACATTTCACACCCAAGAAAACAGATAACAAAATTAGCTCCCCTCTTATGCTATACCAGCCTCTTCCACCAGGAGTTGACCATTCCAAGACAATAAAATAACCCTCATGGAAACAGGCTAAGGGGGTTGTCCTGATAGGTGGTTTTGTTTCATTTTAGCGAAGTTTTATTCTACTGCTTTGGAGACCTGACTTGAAGGTATTAGATAAATGCTAAATAATAATCAGGCTGAGAAAAAGAAATGGATTTCCCAGCATAGTAGGTATAAAGAGAATAGGCTTAATTATTGATTCTCATTCCTGCCTTGTTCACACTTCGGCTCACATTCAAATAACTTGTGGGAAAAAAGAGTTCAGAATCTAGTAAAGCAGAAATTATTCTAAAGCTGTTAGGGTGTCAATTCCACATTTCCTTTAATTTGGAAATGTATTTCTCTGCTGTTGTACTAGATCAATAAAGAAAATACGGAAAGAAAGTTCATCAATATATATTCTAGCTGCTGAAGTTCTAGTTTGCCAGATGGAAGTTTAAGCAAAGGAGGAGTCAGAGAGCCTGGCTCATGGGAAGTTATGAAGCCACTTTTCTATAGGATTTTCAGTTTAGAACATGTGCCTTTAACTACCAATTAGAAACCTCCCCGAACTCTCAGGGGTGGTGGCATGTCATGGATTTTCTTTTGGTATTTTATAACAGGGAGCTTTGACTCCCTCTAACTTTTTACTAAAGAAACCATATAAAAATCAAAGTCTTTGAAATTTATGCAACTAGTTTCAAACTGTCTCCTGTTAGGTAAGGGTCAAATCCAATGAGTTCCTTTGGATGAAAAAACATGTCCAAGAGACATATCACCTTTTCTACTTTCAACATGAAATAGTAGATTTAGGTTTTTTGGTGAAAAAAAGATTAAAAGCCTGAGCTATATGAATAATGGGAACATGGGGCGCCTGGGTGGCTCAGTGGATTAAGCCTCTGCCTTCGGCTCAGGTCATGATCTCAGGGTTCTGGGATCGAGTCTTGCATCGGGTTCTTTGCTTGGCAGGGAGCCTGCTTCCTCCTCTCTCTCTCTCTCTGCCTGCCTCTCTGCCTGCTTGGTCTCTCTCTGTCAAATAAATAAAATCTTTTAAAAAAAGATAATGGGAACATGTTTGTAATTGTTTCACAAGCTTGGCTTTCAAGATGTTTCTACAGAAGCTTGGTGAAAAAAAGAGTTGATGCAATTATGCATTCAATCTGGATGTCAGCTGAGGTCACCCTGTCCTTTGAGACTTACATGAAATTAATGTCAACCACTATGCCCATCTTTAATGAGAAGCTCAATATCTGCTCTAAGATTTTGACACACATCTTAAATGTACCTTCTCATGGTTATCCGTATTTTTAATTAACTATTCCCATTGAACTTGCACCTCACCTGCCCTCCTGTTCTTTTCTTAATGTCCAGTACTAACTCATACACCAACACAGCCCCTTTATTCCCTAAAAGTCCCTTCTTAAAAGACGTTTTTGGGGCACCTGGTGGCTCAGTCAGTTAAGTATCTGCCTTCAGCTTAGGTCATGATCCCAGAGTCCTGGGATAGAGCCCACACTGGGCTCCACGTTCAGCAGGTTGTCTGCTTCTCCCTCTCCCTCTGCACTTCCCTCCTGCTCATAACAAATAAATAAATAAAAATATATTTTTTAAAAAAGACATTTCTGTGGAACAAATGGCTATTAAATTACAGCAATATACAAAACTAAATTTAAGATAATTCTTCCTAAAATTCTTCCAGCCATCCCTTCCACCAAGAAATGTTCATTGTCCAACCTTCCTTCCTTTCTTCTCTCTTTTTCTTTGTTCCTTTCCTTTCCTTTCTCTACTTCCCTCCTTCCCTCCTTTTCTTCCTTCCCACCCACCCTTCTTTCAACTAGAAGTTTGTATCTCTTGATCCCTGTCATCTACTTCACTTACCCCCCATGCATGTCCCCTCTATCAACCACCAGTTTGTTCTCTATGAAGTTTGGTTCTGGTTTGTTTGTTCATTTATTCTGTTCTTTGGATTGCACACATAGGTAAAATAATATGGTATTTGTCTTTTTCTGTCTGACTTATTTCATTTAGCTCATATCCTCTATGTCCATCCATGTTGTCATGAATGGCAAGATTTCATTATTTTTTATGGCTGAATAATATTCCATTGTGTATGTGTATATATCTTCCTTAATCTTTTTCATCCACTCATCTATCCATATGGACACCTGAGTTACTTCCATGCCTTGGCTGTTATAAATAATGCCACAATAAACATGGGGTACATATATATTTTTGAATTGGTGTTTTCATTTTCTTTAGATAAATACCCAGAAGTAGAATTATGGGGTTGTATGATATTTCTATTTTTAATTTTCTGAAGACCACTATATTGTTTTCCACAGTGACTACACCAATTTATAGTCCCACCAACAGTGCACAAGGGGTCCCTTTTCTTTACATCCTTGCCAACACTTGTTATTCCTTGTATTTGCTCTACAGCAAAAATAAGACAAAAATAAGACATTCTGACTGATGTGAAGTGATATCTTTATTTTTTTAAGATTTTATTTATTTATTTATTTGACAGACAGAGATCAGCAGTAGGCAGAGAGGCAGGCAGAGAGAGAGGAGGAAGCAGGCTCCCTGCTGAGCAGAAAGCCCAATGCGGAGCTTGATCCCAGGACCCTGAGATCATGACCTGAGCCGAAGGCAGAGGCTTTAACCCACTGAGCCACCCAGGCGCCCCTGATGTGAAGTGGTATCTTATTGTGATTTTTATTTGCATTTCTCTGATGATTAGTGATGTTGAGCATCTTTCCATGTATTTGTTGGCATCTGTCTTCTTTGGAATATTACCTATTCAGATACCCTACCTATTTTTAATCAGATTATTTGTTTTGGGGTTTTGGGGGTTTTTTGGGGGGTATTGAGTTGTATGGGTTCTTTATGAATTTTGTATATTAAGGTCATATAAGATATATCATTTGCAAATATCTTTTCCCATTCAGTAGATTGCCTTCATTGCCCAGCTTTTCTTCACAGAATTCTTCCCATATACATTTGAACTTCTCTCCATTTGCATAGCCCTATTTACAGGTAATAGAACTTTCCCCCACTCCTTATTTTTTGCTTCTTCAAATAAGTTTTAGCTTTTATGCCAAGCAATTTAACTGTTTCTTCATTTCATGGTCTTCTTCCAAAGTTTTTTTGAGCTTCATCTTTCATGCATATGAGTAAGATATTCCTCTAAGAAAAACTCATGCCAGTCCCCTAGGAGACAAAATAGCAGCTATCTCTTGGGATTTAAAAATTTTTTTCTATGTTATGTATAATCAAAGCAAGACACAAAGTGAAGAATACCTCAATGTCTAGATATTTCAGACTCTTACGGTAGTGTCAATTTACCCAATGATGCTTGTACTCTTCCTTGATTATTTTACACTTATGGCCAACCTTAAACAGCCAACTGTAGTCACTTGGCCCATGGAAATGATATTAAATTTCACATGATTATAATTAGAATTATAATTAAATACAAATTACTAAACATGTGATCCTTTCTCAAAAGGTAAGCAGATAAAAATCTATATGAGGTATGTAATAGGGAGCAGAGTTTTAATTTGCTAGGGAAAGAGAATATGTCTCACTTCACCTTCTGTTCTGGGACAAGGAACCTTGAGAAATAGTCCAGCTCCTGGCCCAGACTCCTTCCCTAAAGTATGACCGCTAACCAACAAATTACAAATTCTTAGTATTTGAAGAGGGCTTACAAGATACTAAATCTTACCTTCCATGGGATTTTTATAAAGTACTTTATGAACTTTCATTAGTAGAATAGCAATATTATATTTGGAGAACATTAGATATTAGAAAGTAAGGTTACATGAGTATAAGAGAGTACAGTGTCTTGCACAACAAATGTGCAATAAGCTCAACAAATGAAATGTTAGTTCCTTCCCACCTTTTCTTTTACCTCATCCTGACATGAACATCTCCCTTTTGAACTTCTATTCATCAAGTGCAGTTCTATCAAATAAAGAAAAAACAGAATAGATATTTCCTATTGACCTGAACTTAAGATGCTTAAGATAACTGTGTCCCCCTCTCTTATAGTGTTTCTTCAACATTATTTTACTGCCTTGACTCTCCTAATTTTCCAACTCTGTGTTCCTTGGTTCTTAGGACTCATAAAGAACAAAGCTCCAAATTTTGTCCCAACCAGCACACAGTAGGGTGAAGACAGCCTCAGGTTTGTCTTGATGACAAATCAGACAAATCAGAAGACAATCAGCTATTAGCATGGGTTGCCCTTGTTCTTGCTTCTTCAGTAAACATGCCATATCATTAGCCTAATCCTGGAAAACTGAAGCCATCCAAATGTGGAGATATGTATAAATGCACTTTTTTTTCCCTGATGGACTGTGGTTAGGCTTTATTTCCGCCATTCAGCATTTAATGCATCACTTCTTTGAAGTATAGGATACACACACACACACACACACACACATATATATATATACTTTTATTTTAGGATATATATATGTGTGTATATATTCTTATACATATATACACACACACACACTTTTCCCATTCAGTAGATTGCCTTCAGCCTTCATATATATATACACATACATATGTATATATACTTCATATATATACATATATGAAGTATATATACATATGTATGTGTATATATATGTATATATATGTATGTATACCACATACATATATATGAAGTATATATACATATATATGTGTATTTATATACGATATACTTCATATATATATGAAGTATACATACATATATATGAGTATATATATACTTTTAAACTTCAGACTGTGCTATTTGTCCCCATAAGTTCAACTATCAAGATTTTTCAGACTTGTAATTGTTACCCAACAATTGTAATTGTTACCCAGAATTTGAGTTATTTTAGCTCTAATTTACCCAAATCTATCTAAACATGTTTATAGGATATTAAAAATAATCGTAATGAGCAAGATAGGCAGCAGCATGTTTTTGATATACTGGCTTCAAATGTCCCAAGATTTGTTTTCATCAGATAGAGTAAGACACACAGACTTGGAAATGACTGTGATGAAGGAAGAAGTTGATACTCACAGATCCTGAAAGTAAGAGGCACAGCATGTCAGGCACACCCACACAGGGAAGCACCAGGGTCTTTCAGGAAGGAGGGGAAGTCATGGATGTGAGCCTTCAGTGTGCTTTTTGTGGGAACTGATGGGAAAGCAAGGCAGGGTAAACAGGATAAGCAGGTTTAGGATTGTCTAGTTTGCATAATTACCGTGTGCTCTAGGATATAGGGGTAGTCTATCCAGTTCTTAGCCCTGGGGTGACTTAAAACAGGGGATAGTGTCCCAGACTGAAGGCCCCTGATAAAAGAAGGCAGTTGGAGATGTGGGCTCCAATTCTTTGATTTGCATTTGGAGAGGACAGTGTTTTCATCTCTAGCAATTAGCTAACCTTTGGAAATGGTGGTCTCCTCCCAGTTGGTGAGGTCCCAGATGTCAGAGCATTAAGAACATAGAAAATCAGAAAATACATATGCCGCTAAAGACTTCTACTCAAGCTATCTAAAATAGCCACTGGGAAAACAGAAGAAGCTTCTCTTACACTGTGCTGTACACCACCAGGCACTGTCTCAGGCACTTCCTATCAATTAACTTTAGTCTTCATTATTTGCGCAGAAGGTAAGTATCCTCATTGAAAGCTGGGCAAAGTTCAAGCAACTTCTTCAAGACCGACAAATGTAACCGCGGACTTTGCCTGATAATTAAAGCCCCTCTGGCTCACAAACCCAAAGTCCGTTTGAACTGCCTCAACCATGCACAGCCTGGTCTTGGTGCAGCAGCTCATCCAACACAAACCCCAGAGACGGTGCCTGGCCCATACTTGCCATATTATCCAAAAGGGCATTAAAATAGTTTGCCAAAAATCTAGCTGCAAGTGAGAATGCACCAAACCTGAGGTCCTACATTCTCAACATCTTTTTTCATTCCTACTCTTTTAAAAAGTGGCTAAAATTGGTACATATATCTAAATATCATCACTGTAGTGATGAAGAATTCTTAATACCAGTTCAAATTCAAGTTCAATTCAAATTTTAATTCAAATTGTCTCCTCAGCTAAGCACTTCTATCATTAATATATATATGATATATACTGATATATATCATATATAAGATAATATACATAAGGTATAGTAATATTTTATAATTTTTATATTTTAATATATATTTAAATTTACAGGGCTAATTGACAATATCTTAGCCTGTAATTTAAAATCCACCTTTTTCCATAAAGAAAGAGTAGGACAACGTTTGTTTATCTCAAGCAGTCTCTGGCATGGCTCCATTCTTCAAAATACATCATGACTGATGCCTGAATTGTTTCCATCATTTTTTTTCTGTACCCCGGGGTTTAAATTGTTCATACAAGTAACTTGACCACAGTTATACAGCCAGTTCTTCTTGTGGCATGATGATTTTCCTTTCATTTCTTTGCCTCTGTTCTTCTCTTATTTTAGGATTTATTTTCTAATTATAAAAGAGTAAAGTTAAATAGTAAAGAAGACAGTGGATTTTTTTTTTTTTTAAGGGGATTGGCTCTCACATTTTGCTATCAAGTATTATGTTAGCTGCTGATTTTGGATAGATACCCTTTTGTAACTGAGGGCTTAATCTTCTGAGCCTAGTTTCTTTAATGTGTTTATACTTTTCTAAAAAAAAAAATTAAAGGCATATTGATTGTCATCAAAAGTTTTAAAGCATTTTTTGAGATTATTTTTTGTTGTATTGGACTTAGAGATACAGCATATTAAAATCACATCTCTCCTTTCAATCTTAATACAAATCCTACTTGGTCATGTATGATTATTTGAAGATAACTTGAATTTGGCTAATAGTTTAAGAATTTTGCATTAATATTTGTTAGAGAACTCATTTATAGGCTTTGAGGAGCTGTTTTGGGTTTGGGGTTTATTTTTGTTTTGTTTTGTTTTTCACAATAGGTGGGAGCTTTCTTATACCGGTCTTTTTGTGACATCCAATCTTAAGAAAATGAAGTGGATAAAAATCTGTCATTTTCAATGTATTAGAACAATTTATGTAGCCTGGGATTTACCTACTCTTTGAAATTCTGGCAGTAAAATCATTTGATCATGAATCTATTATTGAGAACTGTTGATAATTTATTTTACATGACTGCTCTAATCAGATTTTCTACTCTTCCTCAATTTATTGTTGGCCATTGATCTTTTTCTTATAAACTCATCCATTTAATGTAGTTTTTAAGTTAGTTAGTATAACATGCATGTAATATTTCCTTGAATTAAAAACAAATCTCTATTATTATGTCCCCATTTTAAAAGCTTATTTTTATTTTCTGTTTTTGCCTTGATGGGATTAGCTTTTTGTCATTTTTCTTCATATTAGAATGTTGTGTTTAAAGAAACAGTTCTGGGATTTATTGAAAAATTATATTATTTTGTTTTTGAACTCATTAAGAATCTCTACACTTATTACATGTTCTCCATTTTGGGGGTTTATTTGTGGTTGTTTTTCTAACATATTGAGTTGATTGTTAAATTCCTTTATTTTATTATTATTTTAATAATGAAAGTATTTAAGATGATTGCCTCTGAGAATTAACTTTTGCTGCCTTGCACTACAATAATAAGCAATTCTTAAATTTCCATTATTTTCTAAATAGCTTATTATTGTAATTTTGATTTCTCTTTTGTCCTAATAGGTTTCCTTAAGAATGTTTTAAATTACCAAATTGTTGGGTCTTATTTTTATTTGTTTTTTAAACTTTGGTTATTAATTTACAGTTTGCTGTGTTGTGACAGGACATTTTCCTGCTCAATTTCTGATTTAAGAGTTTTATTTGTGACCTGGAACTTAATTAATTTTTATTGTTCATTGAAATTTGAAAATAAAATATACGCTCTGAGTGTAGGATACAAAGTTCAATATATCCAGGGGTTATATTTTATTATATTAAAATTACCTAGGTCCTTAAGACATATTTGAATGTTTCCTGTAACAAACATATTTCAATCAACTTCTCATTTATCCATTTAACAGTGAGCTTGGCACCTTTTCGGTACTAGAGACACAGTAGTGAACATAATGTGGGAGCATCTCTAAGGGCAGGAGCTAAACAAGGAGGCACTGAGGAGACGAAAGGAATAATCCAAGGTTGCAGGGTAAGAGATACATGAATCCTTTATGTGCACACATATACATATATATGTCCCACTTTTTCAACGTACATGATAATGCTTCCATAAATACTATGATTTCTTTACACACTGTTTTATACTTTACTCTTTATCATTTTTCTTTTAATTTTAGTTTTAGTGCATCTTATTTTATTGTGTCTTCATGAATGTTGAGTGGAAAAAATTGGCACCATCAGCCAGACATTTTTAAATGGCTTCAGTTCTCCCTTATTTATGCTTGGCTTATCCTTTTACAGTTTCATGATTTTTTCCCTTAATAGAGAAGTTGTAGGTGAGCCATTTTTGCTTTCCCTTTCTGCTTCCTGTATGCCTCACACCATCTTCTCCGAACACCCCTGCATAAACTTCAGGTCCTCTCAGCTCCAGCTCGTCCTCCAGTCATGGCTACAGCCCACCCATCAGTCCCACGAAGGCTCTGGCCAACCTAAACCACTGCACCGCTGTGCTGGGCTCCCATTCCCTCCCACCTAGCATCTGCGGTGATGGCTGGGGTAGCACTCTTGGTTCTCACCTAGGCACAACCCACAGGGGAGTAAACACCCAAGGCACCACCTGCACACATGGAAGGAACTGATGGACAGTCCGCCCACCTTTCATTTCAAGGTCAGACAGACATAAGACCACCTCAGAAGTCTCCTCGGAAGGTTCTATGGGCTCCAGCACCAGTCTCTCTCAACAGTGACCAACTCTAAGTAGTCCCTTTATGGACCTTCCCTCCTCCTCCATTTTACTCCCTCTGCCTCAAGCTTGCTCTTAGGAATGGCTTCCAAATGGAGACCTGCCTTCAAGGCTTTGTTTCCAGCTTTGCTTTGAGGGAAACCCAGGCTGAGGGCTGGAACACCTTTCTTGCCCATCTTGCTCTACACACAGCTATTAAATTTCTTTGTGTGTGTGTTTTTCTCACATCTTTGTCTTATTTTAACATTTAGGCTACCTAACATTATTCCTATAGCCTCATGCTGCTCTTCTGTATTCTCTTGATGTTTATTCTCCTTCTTCAATATTTAATATCTGTCCTTTTAAAACATGAACTCGACTTTCAGCTATATTAGTTCCTTTAGATTTCTATTCTTTCTTTCTTTATCATTAGAATAATTTCTGATTATATAGGGCTTCAAGTGCTCAGATCATCTTATCTCTCCCAAGCTGTGTTATCTTTCAAGTCTCTTGGGATCACATACCCACACTCATCATCTGATTATTTTTAACTTCATTGCTCGGAAGTCACCTCTGCGTCTTTGCAGGCTTTCCTACGTATCACGAGATTACTCTCTCCAAGGCCCTTGCTCCTCTCACAACAGTACCAGTTTTGCCTCAGTGGACAGAACTAAATCAGTGCAACAATTTCCTCCTTGTGACTTTCTTTACCAATAGAAGTACATCACGTCATGGTTTTCACAAGTTGCTCCACTTCTAGAAGATTCAGACTCTCCAGCACTGCCTGGATAGTCACAATAGCCCATTAGGTCATTATCTTTCCCCTGGGAGTTCTGTGCTACGTTTAACGTACCTCTATATGGTGGGTTTACTGTCTCTAACACTACTCTGCCATTAAAACACTTCTATTCGTTCCTGCTTTCAGTCCACATTCAAATACGTGTCATTATGCTCCAATCGCAGGTTGAAGAGTATTACTGATACTCAAATCTTTACATGGTACTCTTCTTCTGCAATTTCTAGTAGATTAATTTTGTTGATGCAAGGTATTCCCTCTCTATTACTACATTGTAGCCATCTTCAAATCCCACTCAGTCTCAGTACTACTTTAATGAGATCATATGTATGTGTGTACCCATATATATGTGTGTAACTTTATATGTACATTACTTTGTATTGAAATAAACAGCCATATTTTATTATTGACAATATTCACTGTCTAGCATACAGATACCTGAACTCCATGTATATTATTCTTATTATATTCATTATTTTCTCATTATTTTCCCCCTGAGGCACACATTTTGTTTTCCATAGTATTAATCAGTTTTATCTGGGCCTTCCTCTGCTTTTTCATAAAAATATTATTTTAAAAAAATTTTTTGATCACATTGGTGAGTATGTTTCCACCCTCTTCCAAGTGTTTGAATAAGGTTCTCTGTCATCCCCTCAAAGGAACATCATTCTTTTATAATAAGCCATGATGCAGAAAACCAATTTTTTTCCTTATTATTAGTATAGTCAATAGATTATTTCTCATATCCTCCTTCTAGTAATAATAAAAATAACAATTACAGTTAGAAATAATGAAATTTCTCTGAGGCACCAAACTTAATGTTTTTTATGTACATTGTATCTAATCCTCATAACAACCATGACAGATGAGGACTCCTGCCCCCTTTCCCAGTTAAGAAGACTAAGTTCTCATAACTAGTGGGTGGTGAATCCACTACTCACTCTAAGTCAATCTGATTCCAAATCTTTTTCTCTTTTCACAACTGCAGTGTAAACATGGACTATTCTTCCAAAGTTGTTGTCATGTCCCTTAGTTTCTATTGTCACCGAGAAGATGGGAAAGAAAAATTTTTAAAACCTAGTTGTTCAGGATCTCCTCAGGTATTCAGATTCAATAAAGACATTTCCTACTTTTCTTTTAACTCGACTTTTTTCCCTTGTGAAACGGACAAAATAAGTACTATGAGAATTTGGTGATGTAAGTGCACAGGAAGGCAGCACATTTTGCAATCTCCCATGTTATATGTACATTGGCCATTTCTGTGGTGCTCCCTATGACATATCTTGTCCTCTGGACCCACAGTGGGATTCTCTACACCTGCTCCATTGCTCTGGGTACCACAGGATGTTTTTGCTTCTGCAAACACATTGGCTTAGACCTCTACAGTAACTACCCCAAACCCTTAGGTAGCCCTTTTGTACTTTTTATATTTAGTGCCCATTGGTAGAAGTACAGACAAAGATGCACCACAAATGAGTTAATTAATGAATAAAAATATTAAGTATCATGAAGTGATGTTTAAGTAGAAGAAATGTGGTGCCTGGGGGCTCAGTTAGAAAGGTGACTAACTCTTGATTTCAGCTCAGGTCATGAGAGGTCATCAGAGGGTTGTGAGATCAAGCTCTGTGCTGGGCCCTGCACTGGGTATAGAGCTAGCTTAAGATTCTCTCTCTTACTCTCTGCCCCTCTCCCTCCCTCTGACTCTTTCTTTTAAAAAAAAAAAAAGCTAAATGTATTTACAGATATATTATTACTACCTACTTTCCAGTGTTTGAGGAAATGATGGAGAATTGTATTCTTAACTAAATGAGTATCATTATTACTTCAAAATTCATTGAATTCATTCATCCAGGAGTCCAGAGTATGACACTGAATGTTGTCTATCTACACTGTCAAACTGAGCCCTCTTGAATCAAGTTGATACCAAAAGTCAAAGAACCTTGATTCTTTTTGTAGAACAGATTTTTTTCTTTTGAATAATGTTTCATTTTATTTCACAATTATGCACTCCCACTGTAGAATACTTTAAATGTACATCAGTGTATGCCAAAAAAAAAAAATTAAACCCTTACAATCTCAACTCCAAAATATAACTACATATGACTTTTTTATGTCCCTTTCTTTCTAATAATTCTTCCAGGATAAAGTGTGGCTCATGTTCACATCAGAGCAATCAGTTTCCATGTTATTTTTCATTTAAAGAGACAGTTATTCCCAACCCACTCTATGTTCCCAGAGATTTTTTTTTTAAGTTTTTATTCAAATTCCAGTTAGTTAACATACAGTGTAAATTAGTTTCAGGTGTACAATATAGTGATTCAGTACTTCCATACAACATCAGGTGCTCATCATAAGTGCCCTCCTTATTCACCATGGCTTATTGATCCCACCTCTTCTCCCTCCCTTTATTTGTGGAGCAGATTTGAAGGACTTTCCATGTAATCCCAAGCTCCACTCTTTATTACCTCCATGTTCTTCAGAAAGTTACTTAGACCCTCTGTGCCTTAACTTCCTTACCTTCTACAGAGCTGGACTTTAATGTCCCTAGCTACCATGTAAGTACACAGTCCTCTTGGTGTCTCAAGTATCCATGAGTTGTGGAGTTTGAAAATCTGTGATGGTTTCTGTGATGCTCTAAAACACCTCTGTAAACTTCATACCTCTCGCTGCATTGCCACTGTGACGGTAAAATGCTCAGTTGGGCAATTACTTTTTTTGGACAAGTATCCACATGGCTCCAGACCTCCGTCACGTGGTCTCTGAAATCTTTGCTTATTGTCTTTTGCAGGATCTGCTTTTTTTCTTGTGAGAGCAAATTCTTGACAGCCAACAAACAAGTGATTGGTTTAATTTTCTTTCCAAAGAAAAGTGAAGTTACATTTTTGTTTTCTAGGTGAAAGCAGAAAAATACATCTAAAAGAAACTAAGAAAATTACCAAGGTCACGTGGCGACCTAGGTGAGGAAGCCAGGATCAAACCCAGATCTCCTACACACTAAATCCTGTTTTTAATTTATGCACTGTTATTCCTGTGGGAAATATATATTTGCAAATATGTTTATTTTTTTAAAATGCCAATGTCATACTGAAAAGCAGATAAAGTTTAGAGAAAAACTGGGTTTTAGGAGAGTGCTGAAAAAAGATTTGGGACATTCTACATGAAACTCTATCCAGAGGAGCTGAGAGGATGATGTAGACCCTGATAACTTTAAGGAAGAAGATTCTAAGGGGAGAACAGCAGCATCAAACAGGTCAAAACTCTCTGGGGACAAAATTAATCAATTTTACAAATCTGTCTTAGGAAGACGATAGTTCTTGAAGTTCTTCATGGGTCAATACCAAAAACATTTTCCAGGAGATATTTCTCTCTGTCGTTTATATAATTAAACTCCAATCATACTTTGTAGGGGGAAAAAAGTGAAGTACCCAGCAACTACAATTTTTAATAAATATTAATGGATGAGGAGGCGAGAGAGGAATGGAGACAGCAGTGGAGTTTGGCCTTGGGACATCATGCAGAACCCACCTCTTTAGTTTTGATATCCCCAGTGGACTAGATACTAGTTTTTGCTACATTGATTGCTGTTTCATAATATAAAATTTAATTATCTCTATTATTTTACAATAAGCTTTTCTGCCTTGGGGCCTCGGGCACAGGGTACGGTTAGTAACAAATCTAATAAATAAAGAAATAAAACACTTCATTTCCTTTTCAGAAGGAAGTTGTGTTTTGCTCTCTATGCTTTGAGCTTAGGGGAATTCACTTCAGCTTTCCCAAGTATGCTTGTTCTTTGGCTCGGAAAGGCTACCATCCAGGGGCCCCAGGACTTCAAGCCCCAGGAACCATTGTGCTCCCTCCAGCAGGGACCCCAGTAAACAGATGGCATCTCCATACATGCTCTCGGGGGCTGTTTGTTAGTCTTCATGCTTTCATTACTGGATTCTCCCTCCTTTACCTTTGTTCAGTCCAAGAAGCCTAGAATTAAGAACTCTGATTCTGATGAATCCTTTACCCACTTACATTTTGTTTATCTACTTATTTTCATTTGAGAAAGGATTCCAACATCAGCCCGATGCAGGTTAGCAGATGCAACACACAGCTACTGAGAGATGAAACAAAGCTAGTGAGGGGGTAAGTGAAGTCAAACAGTAAGCAGATTGTGCACAATAGTTCAGTAAGATGAGGAATAGATGTATTTATTATTAAGCTGTCCAGACTTCAATGAATATGCAATAATCCATCCAAATATATACTGTAGGTATCAACATCATGCATTTAATAAGCATCTTAGAAGCCTAAAGGATGCACCATCACTAGGTCCAGTGCTATTGAGAATACAAAGGAACCTGCAATAAACACTCTGCCTTTAGAGGCTGAATGTACCGGGAGTAAATAGAAGAGAGGTACAAACCTATCTCAGAGTTTTCCAGAACTCCTGGAAAAGAAGGAAGAATTAAATGTTCTGTCAAAGGGCAAGTTGACTCAGGTAAAAGATTAGAAAGGCTTTGTGGAAGAGATGGTGCTTACAGTAGGCACAGAAATAATGCTCTACTTTTACACACACCAACAGGAATGGATAGTAGACATAATACAGATCAAAGCAACAATTGATCTGTTTCTCTACATATCAAAATTTTAAAAATTAATAATACATGGTTTTGAATCCATGAGCAGGTGGAACTAGAAAGGAAGGTGAAGGGGTGAAGGGAGGTGGCCCAGCGCTTTCCCCAGGTCCCTGTAGCTGCTGGTAATCCTTGACATTCTTTGACTATAGCTGGATCACTCCAATCTCTGGCTCCACCTTCCATGACCTTCTCTGAATAAAAGGGAATATTCACTCTTCTGCCATATAAAGTAATACTCATCTATTCCAGAGAGCAGAATGCACACATTCATTTGGGGGGCCACCATTCAAGTTACTACAGACTGGATGGTAAGCATTTTTGAAGATAATAATATAATCACACATCTTGGCATCATAATACCCCCCCTTTTTTTTTTTTAAATAAAAGCTTGACCCTTACTGTCAGTACTACTTTTATTTCTACCTGGATAATTCCCTACCTCCTTTCTTCGGAGATAGTTCAACGTATTTTCAAATCTCAGTCCCTCAACTTTCTATCTCTTTCAGCAGATGACTTTGTCCCATATTTTACCAGGAACACCAAGTTCACCCAGTACAAGGTCCTTAAAATCCTCTATTACTTACCATTCTGATTCATTAAACAAAGCACCTAACCTCTTCTAAGTATTTAGGCTACATCTGTGAATTAAAACAACAACCAAAAAAAATGACAAACTACATAAGGAGCATTCTGGCAGGGAGATAAAAACTAAATATAATAATGAACATCTAACGTGTTATCTGATGTTAAATATAGACAATCCTTGAACAACATGGATTTGAACTGCATGGGATTTGAACCTTACATGTGGTGTGGGTTTTTCCCAATAAATACAGTATGGTAGGGGAAATGTATTTCCTCTTTCTTGTGATTTCCTTAGCTGTATTTTCCTTTCTCTAGCTTACTTTATTATAAGAATAGAAGATATAATGCATATAAAAAATATATCTCAACCAACTATTTATGTTATCGGTAAGGTTTGGGATCAATTACAGGCTATTAATAGTTTGGAGGAAGTCAAAATTTAGATGTGAATTTTCCAGTAGTGCAGGGGTCTATGCCTTTAACCCACCTGTGTTATTCAAGGGTCATTTGTCCAAGGGTCAACAATACAAGCTTAGTAAAGAGCAAAAGACCTAAGAAAGTGTAGGTACTAGATTTGGAGTTAGGTTAAGCCTTGCTGTGAAGGTAACATTTGAGCAGACTTAAAGGAGGTGATGGAATTAGCTTAAATGAGGCAAGAGGACCCAGATCCAGGGACGGGATAGCAAAAGCTCTAGATGGAAGGATGCCTGGTGTCTTAAAGAACTGAAGCAGAAGCCAAGGTAGCTGGAGCAGAGTAGGCAAGGTGGAGCGTGGTAGTGATGTAGTCAGGAAGGTAAGGGGTGCGGAGAGGGAGATCATGCAGAGTCCCATCAAGTGTAAGGACTCGAGATGTTACTATGACAGAAAGGGAAAGAGCTTCCGGAGTTTTGGAAAGAGAAGTGGTATCATGTGACATTGATCTTTAATGAGCCCCTGTGGCTTCTGAGTTAGAGTAGACTATGAGGGTAGAGGGGAGCAGGGAGCCTGGTTAAGATGCAGCTAGAGTAAATTATGCAATAGCTGATCGTGATTCAGATTCAGGTCATTGTTATAAAGCTGGTGAAAAATAGCTGGGTGGGGGATATATTTTGAATAGAGACAACAGAAGTTGTGGATAAGCTGCTAGAAAAAGAAGGCCTCTGAATGGCTCGAGCAGCTAGAAAGAGCTGCTTTCATCAGCGATGGGGAAGACCGGGGTGCAGCAGATCTGGAGGTGGGTAGAGCAGGTTGGTAGTTTAGGTATGGACACGGAAAGTTTGAAAGATCTATCACACAAGATAATTACTGTGTTATTATATAATAATAACTAGTATGCAATATAATAGAGGGACCTATTATTTGATAAATAATTGTATACAATAAATGTATAATTTATATACAAATACAATCATATTGAATATAATACATAGTCAGGTATCTTATTAAAATAGCAATACACATCCAGATATATCTAGATATACAAATCCTGAATCATGGACATAATCCCGGACTGGAGATACAACTTCCATATTTCTCTAGACCTTTTACGTGTACGTCCTTTGTCCTTTCTGGCCCAGGGGAAGAAGTGGTACCCTTCCCAAGTCTAGCACCTTGCCTCTACACCTGTGCCCTTCATTCCATTCTTCACACTTCCACTGCAAGTTCTTCCTTTAGCTAGGCTCTATTTTTCTTTTGAATCTCGAGTGTCTGATTCTACTTCGGCTTTTTTTCCCCATTCCCTAAATCAGTAGAGTCTTTTCTATCCAAATCCACATCTCTCTACTCAATGTAAATAGAAAGGTTTTAGAACTGCCTTATTCTTGCGTCACCCCCTGCCTTTGTTCCATCTTTCAAGGTCCAAAGCCTTGAAAGAGTTGTCTCTGCCTGGCATCTCTGATGTCCTGATTGGGATCCATAGCATGGCCCCCTAAAGGCCTTTGTGCATTCCAAGATCTCCACTACTCACCATGATTGTTTTTTTTTTAACCACAACCAAATTGGAGATATTAGAAATAACGGCCAATCATCTCCTTTCTCCAGTCTTCAGACATTAAGAGGAAGAGGTAGGTGTGATCTAAAGCAGTAGCAAGATTCAAAATTGGGCTTTGACACTTGCTCCAGCCCAGTCGCCTCCTTGTTAGTCCTGCAATACTTCAAGCTTTAGCCTCAGTGCCTTTGAATATGCTATCCTGGCAGTCCTCTTCCTCCAGATATTCACATAGTTCACTCCCTCAATTCACACAGGTCTTTGTTCATAGATGCATACATCAGAGAGTCCTCTTCACCTACCTTTCTAAATTTTCCAGGCCTTTTTTCCTTCACTGGCATTTTTACTACCTAACATTTCATATGGTTAGATGCTTATTGTCTTATCTGACTCACACATTGAAATGTAAGCTCTGCGGGAGGAAGGACATTTTCTCCTTTGTTTGCAGCTGTTTCCCTAGTATTTGAAACAAGTCCTGGCACATATTAAGTTCTAATAACTATTTGTGAAATGAATGTCCTTGTGGTTCAAGGATCTTGATAGATTCAATGGCTCTTGTGCCCAAAGAGCTGGCAGCAAACCTAGCCAATAAATATCAAGAATAGCCTCCGTTTTTGCTCTCCCTGGTGACTATTAGGACACTACACTGGGTGTGGACCCAAGTGAAAAACTAAAGAGGACAGCAGGGTTTAAAAACAATCATTCTTTCCACATCAAGTAGGTTTTATATAAGAACCAGAATTCCTGGTTAATCTGAGAACAGCACCAAAGGAGGGAGGTCCCTAATCCTTCAAGGATACAACAAACAAAAAACTATCAATAAAAACTGGGCTGACAAAGCATATGTAGCATCAGGATAAATTCCTTCCCAGCCACCTTTCCTGCCCTGCCTCCCTTCCAACCAATTTATCCCTCTGATATAAAAATTCAGAAGCCACGAATAGCGAAATGATAAGGAAGATGTATTTTGATTCCATTGAGCATGGGGAAGCTGTTTCAAGATTTGGACACCATAGCAAAGGCCTCTCAAGTGCAAGGGTATAGAGGATCTGCTGAGTTTCACTAGAAGAAAGAGAACTGGCAAGAGTGGAGTGCAGATGAGAAGAGATTTGGAGAGAAGAGGAGGAAAACTCAAGGGGTACCTAAGAACCAATATTATGAGATGGTGAGTATAAAGGTCTCCTACTTATGGATGCAGCTTTCAACCTTCTACTCTGCATACAATAAAGACTCTCTAAGAGTCTACCCCCCTCCGCTGCCCCCATGACAATCTGCTCTTCCACTTCCTACTGACATCACATATGAGCAACTGGTGCATGTGGTTCCTTTTCTTTGAGCTTTCATGTGGTTTTGCTTGGTGAGACCATCCTACTGTGTTCCTACTTTGTTTACCTACAACACTACTATATGGTATTGAGTTGGAGAGCATTTGAAAAGCAAGATGAAAGGAAATGAAAGCTTGTCCTTACCTTGAATCACATACCAGGAGCTGAAATTAGATCCCACCTACTGGGAAGGGAGAGAGACTGTGTCACCCAACAAAGCTCAGCCCCCTTGGCACATCCAAAGCCTTATATCCCTGCCCCCTGGCTTTGGCACCAGGGGTTCCACGGCTGTGCCCAGGATAAAAGCACTGTCCCCAGCTTGCTCTCAGGCAAAGACAGCCTGCTTTTAATTAGGAGCAGGAGCCGTTGTTAGATTTGTATTTTTCTTTCCATCTTTTTTTTTTTTTTTCCCCTATGCTTGATGGCATGATGTGTGTTACATATTTAATTAAAGAGGATCTAATGAGTACTTCTAACAGCCATGGGGTCAGAAGAGCCACTGCAGAGATTCATGCAAATGAGCCAGGCTTTATGGCTTCCCTAGTGAGCGGCAGTGATGTTGTCCAAAATGGCAGAGTCTGTGGGAGCCCATCAGCTTTCCAACTTCCATAGGAAAAAACCCAAGGGGAAGCACACAGAGGGTGGGAAGTAGAATTTGCAGACTTTGTATCTGGACCCAGAAATAAGTCTAAATGTATAATGGGGTACGTCTAAACCTTATGAAATAAAATGTTCTGAGGACCCAATTAGATTAATGGGCTAGACCAAAGAGCAACCCAATGGGACTAAGACTCTTAAGAAGATGCTTTTGGACATAGGAAGATGAATCAGAGAAGAGTGAAGGAAGGAGACATAAAGCAAAACGTGCGAGGACATCTGGATTTTATTTTACAGGAAATGGATCATTAAATGTTTTTTTATATGCACTTTCTTCACTGTGCTCTTTTATATCTGTTATAGCACTCTCTTATGATTTATCTACAGACATATCAAATTCCCTGTTAGACTCTGAACTGACTCCTCAACAGTGAGGACCTCCTATCTGTTTGCTCCCATGACTCCTACTATGTTCCACTGTTAGATCAGTTGTACCAGATATCTTACCAGATTATAATTGCCTATTGAGTTTTTGTCTACTCTGCCTAATTAAAAGTTGATTGAATGTGAAGATTCTGAGTTTTTTTCCTGTGTGATTTTTGTCTTATTTGTGCTTATATGCCTAGCATCTACCACAGTGCCCAGAATATAGTATGTCCTCAATAAGTTATTGAATGAAAGAAAGAAAGAATGAATGAATGAATGAATAAGGAATGAATGAATAATACAAATGTAATCAGTCTCCTTTCAGGCCAGTCTCAATTTACGTGCTGTATCCAAACAAAGACAGACTACAGATTTGCCCCTGAAGTCATTAGAGAGTTGTTCCAGATTTTCCTGAAAGTCAGCTACTTGGACAAATGGAGAATGATGTTATATTGTATATCATACCGTAAGATTTCTTTAAAATTCTCTTTAAGATACAGAATAAGAGGAGTGCCTGTGTGCCTCAATCGGTTAAGCATCTGCCTTTGGCTCAGGTCATGATCACACAGTCCTGGGATTGAGCCCTTTGTCAGGCTCCCTGCTCAGCAGGGAGTCTGCTTCTCCCTCTCTCTCTGCACCCCCCCCCCACTGTGCTCTCTCACTCTCTCCAATAAATAAAATCTTTGAAAAAAGATATAGAATAAGAAATTTGACACATTGTCCTTGATTGGATCCTAGTTTTGAAAAAAAAAAACAATAATTAGGCATCAGCTATTAAGGACATTTTTTAGATAATTAGGGAATCGTTGGTGTTAGATGACATTCATAAATTATTTTTGTTGTATGATAATAGCCTTTGTCATATAGTAGTTTGTCTTTGTCTTTGTCTACAGAACAAAGTCTTTCACAGTTACCCCATGCAGAGGAGGGGATCTAGGTCCCCTCCCTTAAATATGGCCATGTTTATACCTTCTGTGTCCAACAGGGTTTGGTAGAAATGAAGCTGGAAGGTTTCCAAAGCTAAATCTGAAAAGCCTAAGCAGGTTCTACCAAGTTCCCCTGGAATGGCCATTCCTTTCTTAAGATGCTCCTTCTCAGAACCTGAATGCCATGCTGCAAGATGCCCAAGCCACAGGAAGGGGACACACATGGATACCCCATTCCACAGGCTAACTAAGGCCAGACTTAAAGCTATTCCTGGGTTTATCTGTGGAGTCCTCCAGATAATTCCAGACAATTGGATACTCCCAATTGAAATCCCAGATATTGTGGGTCAGGAGGAAGCCATCCCTCAGTCATTACTGACCCACAGAATCCCTGAGTGTCATAGAACAGTTGTTACTTTGGGCTACTAGGTTTGGAGTGGTTTGCTAAGCAGAAAGAGTAACTGCAACTGTCTTTGATACTTTTTTGGACATGCATGCTAAAGAACTTAAGGATAAAGTGCCATGATCTTTAGCTTACTTTTAAATGATCCCCACAAAATGTGTACAAAGCAAAGCTAGATCAAGCAAATACAGAACAACAATGGCAACTGTCAAATATAGATGATGAATATCTTGTTCACGGAACTATTTTTTCTATTTCCTTCATATTTTTTACCCCATATTTTTCTTTAAAAAGTGCTTTTAAACACCTGTTTCCCCAAATTTCTTTATCTCAGGAAAACATAGATTTATCACTCACCCTTCTCTTCAGTCTCCCCCAAACTCTTCATAAAACCCTCTTTGAATGGATCTTAATTCATCCTCCTTTTTCCAACAGGGGCTCTTCTTTGGAGCACTTGTGCCTTTCCGGGTGATGAGTAAGCCAAACTCGTGCCCCCCAACCCCCTCTCTCTTTTGAGATCTGTCATTTTACAAGGCAGAGAAAGGGACTGGAGTTGTAATAACGAACCCTTTAGCATGTTTTCTTTCAAATTGATGGCAAAATTTTTTTAAAAACTTTTAGAAACTACTGGGATTAGTAAAAAGAACAGAACAGACCTTCATCAGATTCAGTATGTATTGGTAAAACTAAGACCAAAGCCTCTCTGCATTCAAAACTTAAAATTTCCAAAGCAATGCTGTGAATTATTATTCTTATCAAAGGAAAGCAAAGCATTTTTCTAAATCATTGTAGGACAAATAAGCCAAAAAATGGAACATTTTTTTAAAAGCTCAGATCAAAAAGTGCTTTTCTCTATCATGGCTCCCTTGAATCTATTCTGGAAGTTTCAGTGTGACTCCCTCCCTCTCGTCCCAGCCCGTGGTCACCCCCAACCAGCTGTTCCTTTGTCCTCTTCAAAGCCACTGCTTTTCTGAGGAGCAGAACCAGATAAACCTTGGAATCCCGATCCTATTGTAGAAAAAATCTCTTACATCCTTTTTTTGGGGGGGGGTGTTGCTGAATAATATTCCATTTTACTGATATACCACATTTTATGTAACCATTCATCCAGTGTTACTTACATTCTTGATATTTTCTTTAAATACTCCTCCCTGTACTCTGCCCCAGCTACAGAAACTAAAACCACTTTTCTCCCTGATGACACCAATGCTTGTATACCCATTCCAAAAACAGTAATAATTATTACAATAATAGTCAACATGGAAGCCAACTGTTTATTGAATACTTACTACATAGTTATTGCATTGATGCTACTCTCTTTTAATAATTATTTCAGTCTTCACAGCAACCCCATAAGGTAAATACCACTAGTATTGCCATTCTAAATTGAGGAACCTGAGGGGCACAGTGGTTGAGTAGCTTACCCATGACCACCCACCTAGGAAGGGACAGACCAGAAGAGAAACCAACTAGGTCTGACCAGGAACACTTGCTTGTAACCATCATGCATTATTGTCTCCCCTGCAGGCTTCCCAATAAGCTTCATTTCTTCAGTCCCCATCCCTGACCACCCAGAGCCACAAGAAGGAGGTGTGTGTGCCTGTGCACCCTGCAGCATCCAAACCAGCATCCCTTCATCGCCAGGTATCAACTCATCTTTGAAGCCTATACCACACTGTCCTCATTCGCTATGGAGTTCCAAAACACTCATTGCTTCTTCCTTGACTTCAGCATGTGAATGCCACTACATTTTGTGATTGTTCCCTGATTCTTTATGCCTGCATTCATGCAGATATCTTGTAACTGTAACATCTTCAGGGACTAGCAGATCTGTGTATCCTCACAGCCACATATCATCACCCACAACCTACTCTCCTACACCTGGGGTCTTGAACTCACAGCAGTTCCTTTCCAGCGTCTCTCTCCTTCTCAGTGTCCCTTTTGCCTTTACTAAACTGGTCTTTGTTTTAGCCTTGAGTTCCCATAAGTGTGCCATTTCTTCTTTCCCCGTAACTTGTCACCTCCATTCTTGGCTCACCCCTCTCCCTTCACCTTAGGGCTGACTCATTCCACTACCACCTTCAAACGCCTTGCTCTCCTTGCCTTGTTTCTCCTTGGCACCCCTCAACTTTGGGAAACTATCCTGTGCTTTTTGTATTCACCCTCCAAGGTTATGAAATGCAACTGGAAACTTTCATGAAAACATGTTTAGTCTTCATTAACCACATGTCATATTCACCTCAGCTGGGCTTCTCACCTCTCCTGCAGTCTCGTCAAGTGCTTAGTTCTCATCACGCCACATTCCATTTCCTCTGGAAGTTACCTGAAATCTTGCTGCATCTTCATCCACTCAGCCCATGTGTGCTCCAGCAGAAGGCCCCGAGAATATTTATGCAAATCTTTTGGGAGCCTAGAATGTCATTCTCTGCTCAGCCTTTCATTCAAAGTCTTTGTTCTGGAAGCAGGCCTCCTGCTTCTTCTTATGACCAAGCTCACCACTTAGGTTCTTTCCCACCATTATCTCCTCGAAGGTCTTGCTCTCTCAAAATTCTCCTTAGTGTGCCCAGGTAGCACAGTTGGTTAAGCTTTTGACTTTTGGTTTTGGCTCAGATCATGATCTCGGGGTCATGAGATGGAGCCTCACGTCAGGCTCTGTGCTCAGCGGGCAGACAGTTGACTTGAGATTCTCTATCCCTCTGCCCCTCCCCCACCAATAAGTAAATCAAAAAAAATTTCAATTTCTGTCTTACTGCTTCAATCATTTTCTCCTTCTCTGGCTATTTTTGCTCTACTTAAAAACAGGATTTGATCACTCGTTTCCTATAAAATAAAATGTCCCTCTGCTCTCTTGCTAAGCTATCTCTTAGTACCTCTAAGCTGCTACTCCATCCCCTCCAAAGAGTGCACTCCCAACCCCTCTGCACTCATACCCTAGCCATCCAATTGCTAGTTAATGCTGCAAGATGCCTTTCCTTCACCAGCCTCCCAGAATGGTTCTCCTGAGGACACCAGTGATCTCTGAATCTCTAAAGCTAACCATTGTTTCTATATCTTCATTCTTGCCTTCTCTAAAGAATCTGAAACTTTTGATTATCCTCTATGTCATGAAAATCTATCCCCCATGAATCTCCTTGTTTTCTCAATTCTCGCTCTCTCTATTCTATTCCTCTTTCTCAAAAAGAGATGTCTGAGATCAATCTTTTATCTGATGGCCCCATAAGATCCCTTTCCTTTCCTAAGCTCCTTCAAACTGTCAGCTTTATCTAAATTTATTTGTAAATGCATCTGTCCAGCTCCTGCTCATTTTGTCCTGACCTCCAGACTGGCATTTCTGGATTCTTCCAGATACCTACATGAATTGAGCAGACATTTCAGACCCACCACCCAACGCTGGATTGTCAGTGTATTGAGTTCTAACTGTAACTAGTCTACTTCTATTTGCTGCCAAGCCCACTGACTTTGCTTCAGCACTGCCTCTCCTGCTGCACTAGGTGCCTACCCCCATGAGTGGGTGTCAGCAGGGCATACAGTATAGCTCTCCTTACCCAGTGCCTCTTTTCTTTTCTTTTCTTTTTAAGATTTTATTTATTTATTTGACAGAGATCACAAGTAGGCAGAGAGGCAGGCAGAGAGAGAGGAAGGGAAGCAGACATCTGGCTAAGCAGGAAGCCTAATACGGGGCTCAATCCCAGGACCCTGGGAACATGACTTGAGCCAAAAGCAGAGGCTTTAACCCGCTGAGCCACCCAGGTGCCCCCAGTGCCTCTTTTAAAAAGTCTTCAAAGTCTCCCTACTGCCACTGATTCAAATCCAACCTTTTTGATCTGGCAGTCAAGTTCTTCTGTCCTCCTGGGCACCCTAATTTTTTAGCATTCTTTCTTCTTCTATCATGTATTTATTCATCTACCTGGCCAGTCAGTGTGTGAACAGTTCAAGTTCTTTTTAAAATGGTGTGTAATCAGTACATTTATAAAGCAATAGCACCTGCCTCTGTGCACTCTCTAGACAGAGTGTACTGATTAAAGGTTTGGGCTATGTGGTCACATTAAAGCACCTTAGAATCCTAGTTCTTCCCATTTGGAAGCTGTCTGCCCTGGAAAAATTACATAATTTCTCTAATCAGTATTCTTATCTGTAAAATGGGTGTTTTAAGAATCAAATGAGATACTGCAAGCAAAGGGCTGCCTGGAATACCGAGTACATACATAACATTTGAAGCCCTTTCTATTTTTATCTTATCAAATTGTTTTATAAGGAAGGATCTTTGCTACTTCAACTTGGACCCCACCCAAAGAACCCGAATTCCAAGCCACTTCATGAATAAGGAATGCAATCATTTGCAAACAATTGGGATTGGATCTCATTGGGCAGTGTTCTATCGCCCTTGGTCCCGAGAATGGACCCAGTGTTGTAGCTAATCTCTCACTTCCCTGGGGGCTGCTTAATTTGGTGAATAAAATTGTCCAAGACAAAGTAAAACTAGAAAATGAGGGTTTGGATTTTCTGAGGAGGCAAATAGAAGTCCAGGGGTTCACTTACTGTTTGGAGCCTGACAATTCATTTGTCATCTCTGAATCTGATTCACCAACCAGCTGGCCAGGTTCTTTCTGAACTTCGGATAAGTTACCCGAGTTCTGGTTCTCAGTTCTCCAGGAGGTCTCTCTGTGACCTAAAGGACATACATTTTCTGGGCTTTCATTTTCTTAGCCTCAACATGAAGAAAATCAGGACTCTCCCTGCTCTCTCACCTAAAAGCCCAGGAAATGGCACATATTAGGCACTCAATAAATAATTTGCTAAATGAATAAATTAAAATGTGAATGAAGAGCTACTCTGCAGTCCAAATGAGTTATTAGGAGCAATCACATTTTGAAAAATGAAATAATAATTTAAATTTACATAACAAGTTATTAAATAGCCATGATGAATACACCAACGGCGTAGTAGGTTCCAGGCTTAATGAGCTTCCCTGTACTCCTCTCACTTTCCAAACCCTCAGACTCTTCTAGAAGCCATTACAGTAGCAGTGTGCAGAATGAAAAGCCCAGAAGCCACGCTCCTGAGCAGTTGCCTGTGTCATGCCAGTACTTGGGGACCTAACTAAATATCAATAATTTCTCCAGGATGCGTGTCACAGGTCTCCTTTTAGCATCAGAGGAAGCCAGAGAGCTAGGAAGGCCCCTGGGTGCAGCATGATTTCCTGGATCCTGTCCTGGTCTTGTCTGCTCTCTGTGTGACCCCAGCCTGCAGGCAGTCCCCAGAGGTGCCTTCCTCACAGGCGAACCCCAGAGCTCACCCAGATTGGCTGCCAGGTCTCAGACCTCTCAGCTGAGAGGCAGTGACTGAGGTAAACCTTGGCACCACAAATCCCACAGCCATAAATTTCACTTACATCTAGTAAAACGCAGGCATCCAATTAAAGCCATAATCCTATAAACTTGCCAGCTTTCAAGCTCACGGTTAAAAATGAAGACGGACAGGTGCACTCAATCAATACCATAGAGTTTACAGCCTGCCGTTTGTAGGCTATTCTACATGGAATCTTCTGCTGTTCTTGATGCTGTTTGTTTTCTGCCTGGGTAGAAGTAACAAATGTTCCCGCTTACTCTTCCATTACATTGTCCTGGGCACTGGAGCATGGCTGAACCCTGAGGTCAACCAGATGTGGGACACGCAGGAGCAGGAATGGCCACTTCCCCGGTGTAACACATGCCCCTGCATGGTCCTTCTCAAGGCTCTGATTCCTTGAGGGTGCCAGGGACCTCTACTTCAAGGGCCTCCTCTGACTTTTATATTGATTTCCTTGGCTCTCTGGCCACCCCCACTGGCTGTGCCCACCAGGACCAATTTATAATGTATGGGGTTGTTATGGTTCTCCCATTTACAGGGAATTTGGTTTAAAGATTCAAATACTGGAAGAGCATGAAAAAAAGAGCTAATCAGTTAATAATTTCAGCAGGCAGCAGTTCTCCGAAACTACAAGAGGAGGAGCTGAGTGTAACTTCCAGCATTTTCCTCAAGATTCATCCAGTGTCTGATTGTGTGTCTTCCTCCTCCCTTCCGTCCCGGTCATGCCATGCTCTCCTTCTTTCCCATCTACCTGTCACTGTCCTCTCCTTCCTCCATCAATCTCTTCTTATCTTCCTACCACCCTCTGTGCACTTGACCAACACCCACTATGGACACAATCCTGTCTGTCCACTTCTTTCCTTCCTCTGGCCCTGCACAATATAAACTGAACTTATCTGGTTGTTTAATGAAAAAGAAATTATACTTTTGTCTTCACTGTATTCTGATTTTTCCCAAGAACAGAATGTGTCTATGTATGTCTCTCAATAGATTTCTTTGACTCTAAATTAATATCTCCCAAAGCTCTCTTTACCTGTTTAGTAGCTGAAAAAAAAAGATTCACAAAGGGAAATTTAAATGATCAGGAAGGAAAATACATCTAAGAAACACATATAGGAACTATCATTTCTTAGAATCAAAGAAGATTTTGGTGACTGATGCCTTTTTTTTTGTCTGCAAATTCCTAATGGAGTGTCTACTTGGACCTTCTGACTATTAGCATCTCTGTGGACATCTCCAGTTGGCTCAGTACAAGGGACTTGCATTTGCCAAGTCTTGTTCATTATCCTGGGGGTATGAGTCATTACAACATATAGAAGAAATGTTTCTGGCAGCATGCACTTCTGATCCCTGCAAGTAACAACATCAGAGAAATAGGAAGGCTTTGGTAGAAATTCAGTCCTAGTTCTCATGTCAGTATCTATGTTTCTCTTGTCCAGGGATCATGCAAGTCTTGAATTGGGGGAAAGGGATGGAGAGGTAACATAAAGAAGATTGTTAAGAAAATCCAACCATGTGTTGGAGAAGATGTGGAGAAAGGGGAACCCTCCTACATTGTTGGTGGGAATGCAAGTTGGTGCAGCCACTTTGGAGAACAGTATGGAGATTCCTCAAGAAATTAAAAATAGAGCATCCCTATGACCCTGCAATTGCACTACTAGGTATTTACCCCAAAGATACAGATGTAGAGAAAAGAAGGGCCATCTGTACCCCATTGTTTATAGCAGCAATGGCCACGGTCGCCAAACTGTGTAAAGAACCAAGATGCCCTTCAACAGATGAATGGATAAGGAAGATGTGGTCCATATACACTATGGAGTTTTAGGCCTCCATCAGAAAGGATGAATACCCAACTTTTGTAGCAACATGGACAGGACTGGAAGAGATTATGCTGAGTGAATTAAGTCAAGCAGAGAGAGTCAGTTATCATATGGTTTCACTTATTTGTGGAGCATAGCAAATAGAATGGAGGACAAGGGGAGATGGAGAGGAGAAGGGAATTGAGGGAAATTGGAGGTGAACCATGAGAGACTATGAACTCTGAAAAACAATCTGAGGGGTTTGAAGCGGCAGGGAGGTGGGAGGTTGGGGGAACCAGGTGGTGTGTATTAGAGAGGGCACAGATTGCATGGAGCACTGGGTGTGGTGCAAAAACAATGAATACTGTTACGCTAAAAAAAATAAATAATTTTTTTAAAAAAATGTTAAAAAATAAAATCCAACCATATAGCAATATTCTTTCTTAAAAATCATACGACTCATATTCACAAAAACATATCCACTATTCTCATAGATGCATGATATGGCTTAACAGAGAGACTAACTCCATAAGCTCATTGGTCTGATCCTAAGGCTGGAAGAGAACACAAAAAAATCATTTACGCTCTATCTCCAGCAAGGCTACACATCAGCCAGAAAACAAACCCTGCCTGCTCCAAGTCAAGGTAGCTGATTTGAAAAAACAACAACACAAAACTATCAAAACAGTCTCTCAGTCATCAAAGACATTCATAAGTAACAACCAGAATTGATGGCTTTGGGCACTTGACCTGGTGTTTAATTGTCAAGAGAGCCCCATGACTTGATCATTGTCATTTCTTATTTTGTAAGTGAAATATCATAGTCAGAACTAAAACCTACACTTAGGTCTTCTGACTCTGCAGGGAGTCTGCCCCCATTAGGCGTGAGCTGTCTTGACCCCCAGGAGAACCAAACCATGCGCCATTTGGCACGTTGGGCAAAGAGGACATTATCTGGCAGATTCGGTCCCAGAAAAGGAGCTGAGTGGTTCTTTCCCTCTCCTTCCTCTCTATACCTGGTGACAGGAATAAGCCCTACAAAAAGAGTAGGCTTCAACGAGTATGGATAATCTCCTTCAGACACTGGTGGTTGGGAAATATATAGATATATATACACTCTGTCATTAAAATAACCTCGTTTTTCTAAGCTGCTAATAGGATTATTCAAAAAGTTTAAAGCAAAATCCTAAAGCCTGTTATTGGTTTGCCAAAGAAACTATGCTTTTTTCTTTTTTTATTTTTATTTTCACCTTTCTCTGAATATTGATTCAGAGTCAGGCAAATAAATGAGCACCAGTTCTTAGCTGTGCCAGTCACTCAACAAGTGAGGAGTTCCCAAGTAGGCTTCCCCAATGCTGAGTTCCCCAGCATTGCCTTCTTCCTTTGGTCCCCTCCCTGCTCCCTGCCCGCCTCTCCCCCCCACACACTGCCATTCTTTGTTCCACCCAAAAACATGGATTTGTCAAATGCTATCTGGGCAAACTTTCCCAAAGTAACAGAAACAGAGGAAGTTCGCCATTTTCTCCTTCGTCCACTCAGCACTCAGGTACTCGGCTTGGAGGGTAAGAACTCATTTGCAAGTGCTCTTAAGTCACTTAAAGCTAGTACGTTTTCTCCTGTCAATTAGATTTTGAGGGATCTGAGGACTAAGGCAGATTTCTGTTCCTTTATTCTGGCTTGTTGCATCTCTCTTTCAATGCGGCATCACCCCTCGCGAAAACTCATTCATTGACATCCACACAGTACGTGGTGCTGACTGATTAGGAGACCAAGACCAGGGTCAGAAGTCAGCCTTGGCAAAGAGAACTGCTTTTTGTCTGAGGGGTGATCACAGGCCCAATTAAACAGTATGGAAATCCTTTCCAGAAAAGAACACCCAAGTAGAGAAAGACTGAGGAGTGTGATGCGTAGAGATAGAATATCCAGAGCAGTCAAATCCTTGTAAACATAGGTTTGCAAGATGTTTATAGAAGCTGTTTATGAAATGCAAAGCAGAACACCTGTCCAGATGGATCGATAGCTCCTGCATGTTTTTTCTGCCTCATATCGTCTCTTTTTTCTTATTCCCATACACCCTATGCCATGGGCACTTAATATCACTGAAGTGAGACATAAATATCACCCCTTTATGAAAGTCTTCTCTGACCATGACCCGCCCTGCCCACACCTTCTCTAGCCCTACTCCCAGCTGCACAGCTGTCTCTCCTAAATCAGAGTCCCCAGGACACTTGGAGTTTAGCTCTACTTACTCTCGTCCCACTGTAATTAGCTCATATTCATTTTTCAAAATTCTAATGACAAGAACATAAGGAGAGGTCATTGAGCACATACTCAGCGAACATTTAAGATATGAAAGAATTAACAAATGCCTGGGTGAATCAGATTGGCAAGTCTTGTGTCCCCATCGCCAGGTTTTATCTCCACTCATCATATGGAAGAATATGTTTCCACCCTAAATACAAATGGCTGAACTGCAGGTCCCCCATCCTTCTACCTGGTGTATCTCAGATTCCGCAAATAATGGTAGGAAATTACGGGATAATCATCTGATGGCATTTAATGTTAGAATATCATTTCCTCCTGTGACCTCACATTGTGCATCTACGGGTACAAGTGCTGATGTGCTACAGTTGCCGTCTACTTAGGTGGGTGGCAAAGCCCTCCATGGATTGTGTTTGGAAGGATAGGTCATTTGTCTGAGAGATGTGGGAGGAAGAGTTGATATTATGGTGAAAGAGACAATTAGTATAATAGGGTCATTAAATTGACAATGGAAGAGAGTACTGCTCCATAGTCCCCCAGAGCAATCAGGGTGCCCTAAAATGGGAGACTGACAATGATAATAAAAAAATACTGAACCTTCTCCGCCTCCCTTTTGTAGTTCCCCTGGGTCTGGGTTTCAGTGTAATCTGTATCTGGGGGAGGCTCTGATTATGTCTGTTGCACTCAGATGCCTGCACTCTAGAAGCTAAGTGACCAGAGAACAGGAAGAAATGGTAGACATGCTAAGGGGGAAGGAGGCCATAAAAATGCTACGAGGGGAAATTGGAAAAACGGGCAATGGACCAAAAAATATTTGGGAGCCTTGCAGGGGAGCTAGTGTTTTTCGAAAATTACTTTTCCTGCAACAAAAATTTGATCCGAGATCTCACTTTCTTTTAGGAAAATGGAAACCATCACACATAAAATCTCTTTTCCTCCAAATATCAAATCTACAAATCTGTTTTTCCTTCACATTTCCTCTTCCTCCCTTCCATCACAGATGGGCACTCCGGCCACTCATTTACTCAAGGGAAAGAAAAAGTTATCCTTGACTTTGCCGATTCTGTTGTCTCCCTCAAGTAAGGCAGCAGCAAATTCTCAGGGTCTCTTAGATGTCCACCTGTTCCATCTCAACAGTCCAAACCCTTAGCAGGTCAGCCCTTTCTCTTACCCGAACTAGTTCAATAGCTTCCTCATCTGAGTCCAGTTTCCACCCCAGACCTCCTCTGGTCTATTCTCCACACAGAAGTGGAGAGATCTTGTCCATTTCCAAACTGAAAACTTCATGTTACGGTTACATGTAATATTCAACTCAGAACCCTCAGTTTATGTCCTATTCTACTTGGAAAGCCCAAGCTTCTTACTGTGATCTTGTAAGTCCTGTAGGATCTGGCCATCCTCGCCCCTCTCTTTAGCTTCTGGCCACTCTTCTCCCTGTTCACTAGCCAATGACCATGATTGTCTTCTCTGGGTCTTAGAAAACACCAGGCCCTTCTATTCATCTACTTACAGTAGAAATGCTCTCCCACATTACTCGCTTTGCTAATCCTTACTCCTCCTCAAGTCTTTCCTGACGGCTCGGTCTAAAGTAGAGCCCTACCGTAATCCTCTCTCATTGTCTCCTTACTGTTTTTCATAGACTTTTTTCCTGCAGTGATTCAATGTATGTGTTTATTTACCTGTTCTTGGGTCACTTGGCAGCATGTAAGCTCCATGAGGTCGGGCAACCTAGGGGACAGTTTTGTTCACGGCATTACCCCAATATACACTATCATACCTTGAATATACAGGCTTTAGGTTCATTGAGGGAACTCCTATAATTCAGATGAATTGAGAAATAAAATAGGAAAGTAGGATAATTATAAAGAAATGCACTTTTATGACTTTTAGGACATATAACGTATTTCTGAGGAGGCCTAATTTATTGGACAGATAAGACTCATTTTTATCTGGCAGTCTCTATTTGTACCCATCTGCATCCCAGTAATTAATGCCAAGTTCTTAGAAGCAGTCTGTTCCCTTAAGGAGGCAGAATCTGTGTTTAAATTTGATAGAAGTGGCCTGGGCAACAGCAGAACTTGAGTAGATGGTCTTAAATTGCTCTCTCATTTGTGCCTATGTGAAGATCTTTTCAAACCAATTGTAAGACATTTAATAGGAAGGATTTCCCCCTCTGTTTTCTCTCTTTATTAAAACCTAAAATCTACAAACTGTTCTTTCAGCTAATTATAAACAAAGAATATGCCCTTCATATGTGAGATAATGAATGTGTATATGACCGGGTTGTGTGTGCATACACAGGGGTGTGTATGTGTATATAAGATCGTGTTGGCTCACTGTCACTGTCCCTATAATTGCAATGAATAACATGTCAGAATCTCCTACTACTTTTCCATTCAGCTGAAGAATATATTGTCTCTGTGTCTCCCTGTTATTTTGTTTCTATTCAGAATATAATTGAAAAAAAAAGGGGGATTTAATTTCATATAAATGGTGGAAAATAAGAGTTCTGTGAGGGCAGGCGACAAGGTCTGCTTTGTTTGTCCCCAATTCACCAGACGGCACACAGCACTATGTCTGCTTCCTGCCAGAAGCACAAGAATGTCCGAGTTGAAGTAAAAATTCCTATAGGTTTTGGTTTTTTCATAGGCTATGTCTTCTGCATATCTGCCTCCCGGCCCAGTCCTTCCCAGGGTTCATGGCAGATACCCGCAAAATAAACACCCGCTGATTTTCCTTGACAGTTGAGCTTTTCAATGCCTTCCTATGACTCCAATTCCTCCAGGTAAGCTCTTTTTGGGGAAATAATACCTTCCCCGTGATTTCAGTGGCCACATCGTTTATCTGTAGGCAGTTTTTAAAAATAGTCAAAACAAACAAGGAGCTCTGGGACCTAAAAGGATAGCCTATCTCTGCCCAGCTCACAGGGGTCCCCCCTAGGGCTGAGCCCCACAGGGTCCTCAGGGAAGGAAACTTTCCCCTCTGTTCCCTCTGGCACTTCCAGAGTTAATGCCTTAAGCACTTATCCCTGCACCTTCTCTGTTCTCAGATAACTCAGAAATGGTTGGATTAAGAATGTCAAACTTGGCCTTTAGGTAATCCTCAGTGCAGAAGGCAGCAGAGTTAAATTTGAAGGGAAAAATGGTTAAAAGATAAAGAAGTTCTGAAGCAGTGTGAGGAGCCAACACTCCTTCTTTCAGGGAACACAGAGACATTTTCCAAAACCCCTGTCATCAATTAGACATCGTGGAATTTTCCACACGTTCCCCATGGCCCGTCTGGTGTGGACTGCAGGATGGCAAACAGAGAGGGGGCGGGGACAGTGAAGCCCCTCCCAGACGTGCCATCTCTCCACTGGGGATCCCTCCCTGCAAGTTCAGCTCTGGGCTCACATCCTGTCCCTGCCACGTGCAAGCTGTGGGAACTTAGACAAGTTCCTTAACCTCTCGCAAGCTGTTTCTCCTCTGTCCAGTGGAGACGTTAACAGTGTCTGTTATTGTACAATGCTGGTGGTACGTGTTTACCTGGAACAGTCCTCACGACAGTACTTGTGACATCACTAGAAGGTCCTCCCTCACCTTTCTGCTTCTTCTATACAAATTCAATTTAGTGCCGCCTTCTCCATGAAGCTTTCCTTGACTGTAAGCTCAGATATCAAACCCTGATTTTCTCTAACATTTTAGAGCCTATTTCTCTCTTTCAGGGACATGGTTAATCAGACACCGCTTTATCCATGATTCATGTAGAATGCTATATTGGAGAGCAAACAAATCTTGGTTCTGTCTGTGTGACTTTGGGGACGTTATTTAAATTCTCTGGGACTCCACAGAACACATAGAAAATGGAAGCAATTACATACACCTTGACTGATTGTATAGAAATGAAGTAATCTAAGACAAGTCATGTAGCACAAGGCCAGGCTCATTTTAGGCATTTAATAAACAACACCTGCATTGTCTTGTGTTCGTGTAGGTCTGGGACCCTCCAAGGACAGAGCTTTATAATACTTAGCATTGTTGCCTAGAAGTATGTCAGTCTCCCTATATGCCCTTAGTTCATGATTAATACCTATTTGTCAAATGAACAAATGAATGAATAAAATGTACTTCTACCCAAGAATCTTTTTCTGGCTCAATTAAATGTGTTTGCTACCCAGCTTTTCTGGTACTCTGTGTGTGTGCGTGTGTGTGCAAATGCACATATTGCATATTTTGCAATTCCTCTGATAGACACACTGCCATATGTAAAATCATTAGAACCCTCCAGAGATCTTCATGTTGAATTCTAATACCAAAGTGTTACAAAAACTAAAATTCTACTGTCAGAGAGCTTGTCCTGTGGTTGAAGCATTGGACTCACCCAGCAGTCTTTTAGATAATATAAAGCCTTGTGTCAAGGTCCAAATTCATCAGCTTGGGCTACCATAACAAAATGCAGACTAGAGGGCGGAGACAACAGAAATGTACTTTCTGACAGTTTCAGAGACTGAAAAGTTCAAGATCAAGATGCCGGTGTGGTCAGTGTCTGTGAGAGTCATCTCTTTGGGCTGTAAATCAGCTACCTTCTCACTAGGCCCTCCCATGGCCTTTCCCTGGTCCATGCGTGCGGAGAGTGAGCTCATTCTCCCTTTATCATTTTATAAGGCCACCAATCCATCCAATGAGGACCCCACCTTTATAACCTCATTTAACTTTACTTACCAACCAAAATACAATCCCATGGCAGGTTATGGCATCAACGTATGAATTTGGTGGGGGTGGCTGGGGAGCCATTTGGGCGATAGAAAGATCGTTCACCTCTTAATGTAAATTCCATTTTCAGGCATTTTCTCCTCCCTAACACAGACAGCAGTCTAGGTGGGGAGTACAGTCCTCAAACCGGGGAAATGACAAGTGGGGTACTGCCGGCAGAAGTTATCCCGGGCCCCCCGAGCACAAATTCCTTGTTGCAGAAGTATTGTCCTGTCCCAGTACATTGTGTGTCACTATAAATTTGTCCAAGGAGCTCATAATCTCACTTCCCAAACCTTCAGAGCCATGGGAAGGAGGATGTGTGTGGACCTTTAATGTTCATCCATAGAACCCCACCTCCGCCATTAAATCTGGCCTTCCAACAACTGCTGGAGACTGGGGTCACTTCTCCATAGCAAAGGGACAGCGTAATTAGTTTCCAGTGACTGTCCCTATCTATTGTGAAGATCAAAGCCATAAGGCCTACTCTCTGCTGGAAACACAGGGAAAAGGACATTCAAGAGGCAGGAAAACAAAAATTGAGTTGTCAAAACTCAGTGTGAACCAACTTTCATAAATCACTGCTGGCCCAGAGGAGCTCTGCAATTGTTGGTGTTGTGTATTGTTATTTATTTTCTCTCTACTTGCTCTTAAACTAGAATCTTCCCCCTACTTTTATGTCTGGTATGTGAGTGAGTGTGTGTGTGTGTGTGTGTGTATGTAAGAGAGAGAAAGAGAAAGAGAGAGAGATCTTGATTTTTTGAAGAGTACCAACCCATTGTCTTGTAAAATCCCCCTTCTATTAGCTCCCTGTTGCTATGAAATAAATTACCATAAATTTAGCAGCTTAAAAATAACATGCTTTTGCTATCTCCCAGTTTCCGTTCAGGAGCCTGGGCCTGGGTTACACGGGTCTTCTGCTCACAGTCTCACCAGGCTGAACTCAAGGTGCTGGGGGCTGCTGTCCCATCTGAGGATTGGAGTTCCCCTCCAAGCTCACTGGTGTTAGAAGAATTCAATTCGTCGTAGTTGTAGGTCTGAGGATCTCCATTCCCCAAGGCCACCACGTGTCATTTGACCCTCTCCACCACACAGCAGCTTCCTTCTTCAAGACTGAAAGAAGAATGTCTGTTGTTGCTTCTTTACCTGGGGAAAGGGCTGAGCTCTGATTCGAAACCATCCTACTGAAGGAGTCATTTCCTCTGGGGATAATCTCCTTCCAACTAATTATCTTAAAGTCAACTGATTAGAGACTTTAATCACATCAGCAAGATCCTTTCACCTTTGCATGTACACACCATAATCAAGGGATTGACTATGCCATCATCACCCCCAGGGCCTGCCCCTCCACGGTGGAGGGGCTACACTGGGCATGTTCAACCAAACCCGGGAGTCTGAGGATATGTCTTAGGGATCTACCTGTCACATTCTCCATTCTGAACTTGCCAGATTTGCTTATTCACTCGTTATTAAATTCAGGGTACAGATTTTTGGCAAGGATACTGACAAGGTGGTTCCAACAGGTTTCCTTGTCTCCAATATCTCTGATTCTCTCTTGATCCCTTTCTGCCCTGACACACACTCTCCATACCCTCTCAGAGGTAGGGTTCTTCTAAAACATGGTGAAAAGGAAGGTTGTCCATGTCTGTCTAAAGACTCTGATAGCATCATGATATTAGCTGGCTTGAATGGGCAGCACCCCTGGAGGCCCCCATAAAAAGAAGTATCAGGTACTAGTTGAGAGTCCTGTAATAAGACTGCCTGAGTTCAAATTCTGCCATCAGCACTTACTAACCAGTAGCTAAGTTTTCCATTCTTCTGTTAACATGCCTACATTGAGCCCATCCCTAACATTATCAGGCTCCAGTGCAAGATACACATGACAGCCTATATCAAAAGTAAAAGTTAAGCAAACAGATTAAATAAAGTATGTTCTCTCCTCCAAGCTTGACAAACACATGTTTATAGTCACCTGGAAGCACAAGGTTTGAATTTAGAACTCTTGATGGTATAGGAGATAGCACACCCCAGGCTCACGTTCCTCCTCTCCCTTTCCCATACCTGGCTCCTCCCCACACTGCAAGTCCTGAGGAGGTAAGTTTGCTAGCAGTCCAGTTCACACAAACACTGTGTGTCTGTGGGCCATGCAGTTGGCATGGAGACATGGGATCACATTAGGAACACAGACCTAGCTAGGAGGCCTGCTCAGAAACTCAATTTGGTCCAGGGATATGACAGAAGGAAATTGTTTTGTCCCTGGTGTCTGGTGGACATGTCCTCTGGCCCTCATGGAGCCACTTCTTACCCTCTGGGGAGGGATACATCTGGAGAAGAACCGAAATAGATCCACTAAAACATGGTCCAGGTAGAGGCCTCTAGTCTAAATCAAAGGGCAAAATCCACCTATTTCATGAGGTTGGATGAGAAAAATAGAAGGACATACCCACTGAGTGCTTAAACCAGCGTCTGATGGAACATAAGTTTTTAATACAGCGTGACCTCTTATTTTTGGATTCCCTGTGGATCAAGAGGTAGATAAATAGCTGGGCAAATTCCCAGTTTCACCAGCACTTGGTACAAGCCCCCTGCAATCCGGCATTTTCTAGCCTCTTCTCAAACCTGAAGGCAAACACAGAAGGAAAGCTACAGGCGAGCTGTATTCTCAAATCAATTTCTGCAGCCAGGGATGATGTTGTGTTCTAAGCCATGCAAGTCAAATTAAACTCCCTCCATATTCCCCTATCTCAACTAGAGCCTGCCTGATCAAACCACGGCTCACAGACAGGGACAAAACACACATCTCACCGTGTTTGACATCCCAGATTCCTTTTTCATTTGGCTCATATTCATTCGCTGTCTCTCGGAACCTCTCATTCTGTTTGTGAGTTATCATTAATTACAGAATAAATCAAGAGTACATGCTAATCTGGAGGATCTTGTCTTTGAAATGCTTCCTTGTGCCTTCCCAGTTTGTAGAGAGCTAGGTTGGGAAGGCAAATGTATCCCTGGCTGGCAGACTTTGTCTTCCTTAGAATTTAGGTGTGATCTATATTCAAATGACAGTTTAATGAGCCTTTTCCTATTTCCAGAAACCTTATCACATCATTAAAGCATAGAAATGAATAATACATCTAGCAGTTGGATTAAGCTGAACTTGAGACCTGATGCATCTTCAAAGAGGGGAAGAAAGTGGAGCAGAGGCAAAATCGAGGAATGCTGAGCTAAAAAGAAAGGGTTAAATGAGGGGTTCTGGGAGGGGGGCTATTTTTATTCTGATGTACCAGCATAACTAAATGTCACCAGCATTTTTTCAAGTTTTAATGTGGCACTCCTGTTTCTTTGAGCATGGCCTGGAAGAGAACTTAGGCAGATCATCTTCTGCCAGTCATCATGGCTTAGAATGAAGAGTTAACCTGCAATGACTTCATTGTGAGCAAGGTGCAAGCCACCTGTGTTAGTGTCCACACCATTCCTAACTTCTTCCTCAGGAGCAGAGGAGCTTAGGGTAATTAGAAGTCTGAGCCCTGGGGTCAGAATTCCAGATCTGTCTCCTGGGAGCTGTGTGACTCAGGGTTGAGCAGTTTGGCCTCTTTAAAACCTCAATGTTTTTCATTTATAAACCAAGAGATAAGAAATTCACCTGCTTTGGTGGGTTGTGGAGAACACCCAGGGAAAAATCTTAGATCAGATTCTTAGCCCGGTGCTTGGTATACAATAAGGGCACAATGTCTGTCAGCTCTTCTTTTTCATTTCTTGGTATCTTGATCTTTCTTCTACTGAGAAAGGATTTCAACCAAGTCCACTCTGTAATCTCAATTCCCTGGTCATTTCTCCTTCTGAAAACTTCTATTCATCCTTCAAAACCCAATTGAAATGGTCTCCACCATCTTCCTCCCTGATACCCTAAGCCAGATCAAATGTTTGCTTCAGACCTCCATAATTCCCCTCAACAGACTTTTGTGATCAAAATTGCACTTTGCTGAGATTTTGGTATTTTTTGGTGGGTCCTTGAATGTCGGTGGAATGAGTCTAGATTCCCTTTTCTCTCCTTTCCAATGTTTAGAAATAGAGCTGATGGCACATTTCCAGGTGGCCTCCGGGCTTTCTGTCCAATGCTGACAGATGCACATGTTGGTGATAAGAGCTCTTTATTGCCCTGAAGAAAAGCCCTTTGATAGACGCTGCCAAGACAGCACAGATTCTAACCCAACCACTCTCCATATAGAATGTTAGTATGCAAATGGTTAAGTGAAGTCTGCCCCTATTCCATTGCCCTGGACAAAGGGTCCTGGACAGGTTGGAAACCTGGAAGACATCACTGACTGCTCCCTTTCTCAAGAACATCACATTCTAGACAAGGCAAGGGTCTCTCAGTTCCATTCAGGATTCCTCCACGCACCCCCTCTGTATCCCTCTCTCCCCATCTCTTGGCTCACATACTCAGGATCTCCCTTCAAAATCCAGTCTTTTCCCACCTGGCTCCTGTCTATCTTCCTGAGGAATATATCTAATAATATTCTCTTCCTTTAAAAAAAATGGCATTTTTTATGACAAAAGCTAAGAGGTAGAACCTTCTGTACTCTGATCCTAGCTTTCTTTTAGATCTGCTTCCTACTGCTTTCCTTTGCTAGCGTTATCTTGAAGCTAAACCTCTGTGCCGTTGTATTCCTTCAGCCAGTGATCTTTTAAACGTGAAAATCAAATCCTGCTGCTACTCTGTTTATACCAGTTTTTGTATAACCATGTTGGAAAATGATCTGGAAGTTCCAGTAAAACCAATCATGTGCACACGCTAGGACCTAGCAATTTCTCTCCTGATACATACCCACCATGAAGCCATGTGCAACTCCCCTGAAAGACATGTATCAAGATGTTCAAAAGAGCATGATTTCTAATAATCAAAGTGAAATATACCTAAATGTCTCTAATAGTGTAATGAATAAATTACATTATATTCGCACCATGAAATACTATATATGAATGATAAGAAATCTTTAGATCTGGGCACCTGGATGGCCCAGTCAGTGAGGCATGCTCAGGTCATGATCTCAGGGTCCTGGGATCAAGCCCCACATCAAACTCCATGCTCAGCAGGGAGTCAGTTTGAGACTCTCTCTCTCTTTCCTCCTCCCTCTGCCCTTCTCCCCACTCCCTCTCTGTCTCTCTCTCTCTCTCTAAAATAAATAAATAAATAGAAATTGTCCAAAACTAAACACAACCATACGAGTGAATCTCACAAATACAATTTGTGAAACTGTTAAAAGCCAGGGCAGGGTTGCCCTTGGGGAAGGAGTGACTATAAGGGATTGTCATGAGTTCAGCTGTGCCTCCCAAAAAGATGTGTCCAACTCCTTCCCCTGATACTTGTGAATGTGAGCTCTTTTGGAGATAGAGTTTCTGGAACTGTCATTAGTGGAGGATCTCAAGATGAGATCATTCTGGATCAGGGTGACTCTGAAAGTCCAGTGGTTGGTGTCCTCCTAAGAGAAAGGAGAAGGTGTGGGGCACACAGAAGGGAAGGATATTTGAAGGTGGAGACAGAGGTTGGAGTGGTGCTTCTATGTGCCAAGCAGGGCAAAGTTTTGCTGGCAGACCCCAGAAGCAGGGAGAGAAGATTGTCCCTCAGAGCTTCCAGAAGAAACCATCCATGCCAACACCTTGACTTCAGACTTCTGGCCTCCAGAACTGTAAGGGAATACATGTCTGCTATCTTAAGCCACTTAGGTTTTGGGAATCTGTTACAGCAGCCCTGAGCATCCCACAGAGGGGCATTACACAGGTTACTGGGATGCAGCTAGAATTCTGTGTCCTGTTCGACATTCAGTTTAGGAAAATCCATTGATCTGTATACTTGGTCACTGTGCAGTTTTCAATATATGAATTATACTTCAAAGAAGTTAAAAGTATATATAATGATTTTTTATTACACTTTGAAAGCATTCTTTTTACCAGAGTGTAGCAGTCAGAAAAAGGCAGGTTGCTGTCCCGTAACAAGTAAACCCAACCGACCCACAACATCGAAGGTCTGTATCTCGCCCATGCAGCTTATCTTCTGGAGATCTGCTGTGGCTCTACTTCACAACATCTTCATGAACCAGATCAAACTTTAACTGTTCCTGTAGCTTTTCCAGAATTCTCCAGGTGTACAAGTAAGAAACAACATGAGTGTCTTTCTCCAACTGCATTACTTGTATTTGGCTTCTTGCTCATACATTTATTTCTGGCACTGGATGTGAACACCCAGATGGCAGGCATATCAGTTTATAGACTGTAATGATTAGAAGCACATTTTTATATCAGACTGGATGCTAGATGGACTTGAATCCCACCTCCAGTGATCTTCCACTCAGCTTTGGTTCCCACCTGCAAAATAAGGGTAGTCCTACTAAATCATTATAATAGAGTGAGGATTATAAACATGTGTAAAATTCTTTAAAATCCAAGGCATAAAGAAGGCATTCAGTAAACATTAACCTGTGTACTTACCAATATTGCCTACCTACTTCAAGTCAGGCTCTGATCTAGGGTTCCAGAATTAGTGGTGACCAAGTCGAAATCCAGGCTCTTAGTGGCTAGGCTGCTATAGTTACTACTATAGCAGCATGATGCTTGGCACATAGTAGGTCTACAGTAAAAATCATTGAACAAGTAATTCTAAGTCTCTTACTCCAAAATGCCAAGCTTATCCTTAACTTCTTGCCTTTAGAGATATTTCTTTAATATTTCTTCCTCTCTTAATTCTCATTCTCATTTTTTCATGAGTCATTCCTCTAAAAAAAAATTAGCTTTTTGGGTGACTGTTTGAGCCTAATCACGTTAGTGTCACATACATAATAATCCATGTTAACAGATGCCCTATTTATGGGGAAATGTAAAGCCATGATGTGGGGAAATTATTCATCTCATGTTTTTGTTGAAGAAGCAAAACGCACAGTAAATTAAGTCTAGTCTTCTTGATATTCTGCATTTTTTTAAAAAATTGTGATAGAAACTGGGGAGCACACTTCGTACAATGTGGCATTAATTATTTAGTCATTCTGAATAGGTTTCAATTGCATTACATGGAAAAATGTAAGAGCCCTCCAGTGGCCAAATAATCCCTCTCAAATCCCAAGGGTTATTTGCTGCAGACAGCATCTCCAGCTGAATGAAATGCCTGCTTTATCTTCTGCAAGGAAAGAAGGAGGGCAAGACCTATTAAAGTCCTATTTTCCCATTTTAAAAAGGACTCTTGTCTGATTCCAAACACTCAGACAAGTTTGAAGTAAATTGTTTTATCTCTTAAAGCAGAGATAATGCCCCTTTTCTGATAGGTAACCACTGTAATCAACTAACACTTTATTTTTTTTTTAATTGAGCATCTACTGTAGGTCTAGCACTGGACTTTGTGGAAGGAGATGGCCTATGGAGGGAGAATGAAAGATGATATAGAACATCCATATTATGTCCTTGAGGGGACAGAATGATCATCATATGTGATCATTTTATTTTCTGAGGTATTTATTTAGGGAAGAAATACCTTCAGGTATTTATTCAGGGAAGGGAAAAGAAAGTGCCTCGTAAGAATTAATGGGGCGCCTGGGCAGCACAGGTGGGTAAGTGTCGAGCTCTTGGATTCAGCTCAGGTCATGCTCTCAGGGTCATGAGATACAGCCACTTCCTGGGGCTCCACGCTCAGCAGGGAGTCTGCTTGAGATTCTCCCTCTCCCTCTGCCACTCTGACTCATGCTGTCTCTCTCTGTCTCTCTCTAAAATAAATAAATAAACCTTTTTAAAAAGAGTTAATAAAAATTTATTTGCAATTTACCAATGGTAAGCACTTTGCTAAGTATTAGAGGGGCCAGAATCAATACAGACATGGTGCCTTGCTTTCTTGGCCCTTAGAAGGGGGGAAGAACAATGAATAGCTATTGCAAAGAACTGTGTCAATTACTGTGATAGATGAAGCACAGGAGCAATGAGGGCAGAGGGAGGAAGCATTGAGCCAAAACTGAGGAGGAAATGGTGGTCAGGGAAGGCTTCCTAGAGGCCAGCACTTGAAATGAAGAGACATTCCTTAACCTTGTGATGAGATGAGGGTTAGAATGTTCTAGGAAGAGAGAACAGAGGATGTCAAGAGCTGATGGAGAGGGTGAGGTATGGTTGAGAGGCTGAAGGATGTTCTGTGTGGTTGAGCAGAAGAGAAGGGCATGGAAAGCTGGGAGACAGGGACCATGTCTCAGGAATGGCAACTAAGGCTAAGTCCCACTGCCCATCAGATTCCGGTAAGGCCCAAACAAGCACATTCTTCCATAATCTTCTGTGTGATTCGCATGTGTCTAATTAGAACTTACTTTTTTATTTCCAATTCCCCAAAATAGGCATTTTTATTCTCGATCCTGGCTTATCTTCGAAATCCACCCCTCCTCCTCCTCCATCAACCCATTGGTGCCAATGAGTTTCTGGGTCCTGGTCTTCCCTCTCACTTGTCAAGACAATTCTTGATGGGTTGTTTTTTTTTTCTTTTTTTTACAATATTATTTCCAAAACCATTTCCTCCCACCCCTCTTTCTCAGCCCTCAGTCTGCACCATGGTTTGGTTCCTCTGCTAGGCCTAGTCGGAGTTCCTGGAAGGAGTCAACGGTGAGGCCTGGGACAGGCAGGAAGATCCTGGAGCACCTGGGAAGCCAGCAGGTGTTTGAGGGGGGTGCCCAGCTGCTACCTGCAAGAATCATCAAATCAGGAAGATGGGAGGGCATTGCCCAATATCAAAGTCAGGACAAGAGAAAATCAGGGTAGTTTGGATATGTAATTTGTCAGTGGGATGAACAGCAAATCTGTCCTGAGCCTCAGACTTTGTAGTGAAATGATGTTCCTACCTCATATCACTGTGCCTAAGCCCCTCAAAATGAATTCACCCATTGGGACAACAAGAGAGGGCACTCCCCTCTTCTGGATCCGACTCAGTTACACACGAAACCAGCCCCAGCACCCCCAGCAGACCTCATCCCAGTTGCTATTAAGCCTTCCCATGCTTCACTGCCACCCTGAAAATGACCCGGCCCTCAATATGGGAAAGGAACGATTCTCAAAGGGAAGTAAATACACTTTCTTCTTTCATCAGAGAAAACACTTTTCAGGGGTGATAAGAAAGGCTAGACCTTTGAGCTACGTTAGCCTGAAGGGTCAGGATGACAGAATCACTCGTTCATACTTGGGCAGAAAGTAATTTGGGCCCCACAGCTTTCCGCTCAGTAGAGAGCGAACTGAGCAATTTCCATCAGCAGGGACTGCGCATCACCTGGTGCCAGATGACTTACTCCGGTTGTCACCGATCCCAGTGAGGTGGAGTCCCAAGGGAGGACGCACGTGAATTTTGAAAGGTGGATTTTTAAACCATAAACAACGTCCCCCAAATCTCTGCCTCCTCCCATTGCCATTGTTGAAAGTGAAATGCACATGCAGCCACTGTTGAACTTCCCATGTTTGCAACTCTGCTCTCTCTCAGGACAAAATTTCAACCTTGGGGCCGTTTTACTCTTTGGTAACAAGATTGGGAAGGGTAAAGTGTCTATAGATTCTGATTCAAACAGTTCTAGACGACCGCTGCCTTGTCGGAGGTTCTTAGGGAGCAAATGCTTTCTAAATTCCATCACCCTCCTATAGTGCCCACCTTCCTCCCCCAAAAGGATTTTCTCCTCTCCCTCCCCATCTTTCTTCATCTCCCTCTTCTTCTTTTTTATTAGGACAAGAACACTTGAGATCTATGTCCTAATCCATTCTAAGTAAGTGATTCAGTTTCATGAACCATATGAGCAGAGTTGTCCAGCATCTCTCAAATATATCCAACTTTCTTAACTGAAACTTTACACCCGTTGAACAGCTACCCCTCATTCCACCCCCTCCCAGCCCCTGACCATCACCATTCTACTCTGTTTCTTGAATTTGAAGTTTCTAAGGCTCAGTAGCAAAAAAAAAAAAAAAAAAAAAAAAAAAAAAAAAACACACAAAAACAAAACAAACAAAACCCCACATGGCCCAATTTAAAAACAGAACAAGGCAGTGAGTAGATATTTCTCCCAAAATGACATACCCCTGGCCAGCACATGTATGGAAAGATGCTCGACATCACTCATCATCGTCATCATTGGGGAGATACAGATCTTCCCCCACCACCCCGGGTTTCTGAGTCATCTTTAAGCCCGAGGAGGAGGAAGAGAAACGTACTAGAGTATGTCAGGGACCAATGATGCCATAGGAGCATGTGTGTTGGGGGGGGTCAAGGTAGGGAAATAGTGGGATGCTGGTGTGGGGCTGGGCAATGGGTTCCCAGAGACAGCACATGGGTGGCCTGGGAGTAAATGCTTTTAGTCTGTAAGTCAGTTTTGAGTCTCTCCTCTGGCACTTACTGGCCAGAAGAGCTCAGCCAAATCTGACTGTCTCTTAGCCACTGCTTCTTCACCTATGAGAGCAGAAAAAGTAACAGTGTGTTCCCCTACGATAATTGTGTGGTTTCAGAAATAGAGGACGGAAGTCAGAAAACCCAGATGGCAACAGAGCCCATTATATAGAACAAGAATAGGAAAGTTAAACCCAGCTTTGTATAATAGAATAGGAATCCCGGGACTGGGGCAAGCATATGCCCCAACATCAAGTATTTTAAATTCAACTTCAAACAAGTGGATCAATGTACATCTGCCCCCCAAACTTTTATTCCACAGGAAAATGCCTGGCCCTAAAAATGAGGCTGTGGTTGTTTCGTTATTATTCTTTTCTCCAGGAAAAATCCCAGCTCAGACATTCAAGATTCATCTGAAGGTATGTGGCTTAAAGCCAGAGCCTGCTCAGAAACCTGACTGCTTGCATTTCCAGGAGAAGTAGAGGTCCTCCCTCATGGACACCGAGCAAGAAATGCCAATTCAGGGCCAGAACCAATCTCTATTTCCAGATGCTTCCATGGTTTCCTTCTGCTGTGGTGTGCCCCTTCTGCCTCCCTCCTCCCTCTCACCTTTGCTGCCAGCCCAAATCCAGGTACGGACGGGAGGGCTGGCGAGGCTGCTTGACTGACATGGCAGTCGCTGGGAGCCATGTGTCTGCTCGTGCCCTTTGGTCTCCTCCCACCTGAGCTCAGGCCATCCAGTCCGATCAGGCTTTCAGGAGAGAAGTTTGTCCCTCCTAAATCCTCGTTATTCAGAAGCAGGACCGGGGACTTGGAACAGCAAACTGATGACCTGTGGGCAGGGTCAGAAGCGAAGTAGGTACAATCTCTCCCTTTTATTTGGGTAAGCCTTTATCCTAGAAGTTACAAGCTGAACACGGACTCAGGCTGGGGAGGTGGGGGGGAGAACAAAGGGGGATGTTTTAGGTTTTCCCCTTTGACATCAATTCCAGCATGTGCTGCCTGGTTGGGAGAGACATGAGCAGCTGGTAGCTGGCCCCTGCTTGCTATTCCTCCCGCAAGCACTGAGGGTCATGAGATGGGCCTGGTTGAAATGGATGTTTTTCCGTTATCAACTTGGTGGGCCCACATCCTTGACACACAGAGCTCAGCCAGGGTATTTCCCAGGTGAGATTAGGAAAAAGAAGAGGACGAGTCCTGCTTCTGCTCTGGGGATTGCCTCCTGACTGCCAACAGAACCTCATTCTATCCCTTCGCTCCCAGACGTCATTCTTTTCCATCACCATCCTTGTCAATCCTCAGGGAGCTTCAGAGCTGGATTCCCTGTGGATTTCCATTATTGACACGGTGGGTTTCCTCAAATCCCCCTTTGGAGGTGAGGCAAAGTACGTGTGCATCACACCTTCCTACAGAAATTCTCATTCCGTATTTGGGGGTGTGTTTTTTCGAGGTATCCTCTGGTGGCTAGAACAGGAACTCCTGGCTAAGAAGCATTGCTCTGGTGAGTGGAGAAGAAGCCAAGTGAGGTCTGGTGGCCTCTTACTTCCTGAGCTCCAGGAGGCTGGGGAACCATGTCTTCTAGACATGCTGTAGTCATTAGAACCTCCTGGAGTATACTTCAAGAGACAGCTCTTTGCATAGCAATCGTCTGATAGGTGTTAAACCCAAATAACCAAATATGCTCACTGAATCCCCATTTCCCATGGAAATCATGAGTGTGGGGAGTCAGGGGCAGAAGCACTGGGCCAGGACCTCTGAATTCTCAGCTTGGTCCCAACACCACCTACTCTGATGACCTGGAACCAGGCAGGCAGGGGAACCGTCTCCTTCTTCACCAGTAATAAGAAGGGATTAGAATACATAATCAGTAAGTTCCCTGCTAACACCAAAATTACATAATGCACCTTTAATGAATTCAGTATTTTTTTTTTCCTTTGGAATATCCATCCTCGTTTCATGGTCTAAGAGATAAGAATCAAGAACAGTCAGAATGGAATTAAGCCTTAAGAATTTTAACCATCATCTGATTTCTATAAGGCTTTGGCTGGTTCTCTTCTCTTCCTGGTGCTCCCAGGTCAAGTGAATATTAAGGGAAACAGGAGGTACCAACAGAGCACCCAAGTCCCCAGAATTAGTCCCAAGGCTGGCACTTGTAGAGCCCATGCCCTGACTCTCCCATCAAGGCTAGTCCCAAGCCAGGGGACTCCAGCTCCGGGATAAACAAATCTTGTCCCTGAAACACGAGGCCCAAGGAGGTGTTTTTCCCTCTCGAAGATTTTGCAAAACCAAAAAAATCAGGGAGGGGGCGAAGGGAAGAAATAGCTTTATTTGAAGTAGAACCATGAATCTAAAGAGAATGTTTTCAAAGATTTCTACGATGCATCAGCAGCTCCTTAAAGTAATAGCAAACAGTTTAGATCCATTATTTAGTTTCCGTGGAAAATAAACAACAGGGTCGAGTAGAATAGTAATAGTGGATTTAGCGCTCAGTCCCTATTCATCTTCTGTGCCCATGCATTTTTAAGACAGAAAAGCATTTTCCCAATTACAGCTGGAGCAGAAAGGAGGGGAGGGGGGTGAGTTGGCTTTGCTGGATGTCTTGCTTGAGTCCTCAGGGCCTGAGGTCAGAGTGGCTATGCAGGGGAGGAAAGGGAGGAAAGAGTAGGTGAACGTTGTCTTCAGGATCAAGCGATATATGGTGCACCCCAGGCAAGACCAGTCCCTATCCAGGATGGAGGCTCTAGAGGTTTCGAAGACCACCTTGGCTGCGCTTCCACAGCAGAAATGTCTAGAGCCAGAGTCCCTGTACCCTCGGGCTTTGTGTTTTGTTCCTCCCTGCCACTCACTCTATCCACTCCCTCCCTGGGTTCACATGCCATTCCTTTTCCTGACTATCCTTACTAATCTTCAGGGTGCTGCCTCATCAGAAATTCCGCCACACGGCCCCGCAGACCAGCACAGACACCTCACTCCACCCCGTCCCACCCTCCACAGGAAATCTGTCCAGTTGCCTCCTGGAAAGCAGAGAGCGGAGATGATACCGCTTGTAGTGTTTCATCCGCCAGGACAGATGCAGGAGCTCTGAGATGTGGGCTCTCACTGTCTGACCACACTTCCTCACTTAAGAAATGACTTCACGAACCTAAAATAGCAGTAGCCAAGAAACAAAACAGTGAGGTCGCGAGGTCCGGGCGCTAAGAGCCACATGGAGAAATGAAAACAAAAGTTCAGATAAATATTTCCCATCAGATCTCCAAGGTGGGCATGGAGTCTTCTCGTGGGGCTGGCTGTACCAGGGTGAGCCAGGGTCCTCGGAGTGGCTCTGTTCTAAGGAGGCAGCAGAGAAATTAGATTGAATTTTTCTAATACCCTGCTGCAGTCATTTTGTAAAAGCATTTTGAATGGGTCGGTTTTAGTACGGGGTGGATTTAACATTTGTGTTTGAGATTTTTCTGCGATCAGGGCTTCTAGAATTCCAAATCTCACCCCATCCTCTAGGTCCAACGGGATCCACTCTTCCCCTGTCCATGCACATTAACCCTGGGACAGTGAACCCGAAGCCCGCCAGCTCCAATCTCTCTCATCTCACCTTTCAGACTAAATTCCTGTCTAGTAATTACTGCCTGTGATTCTGAGCGGTAATACATAGTTATCAGCGAGCACTCATCAGAGAGGTTAGCAGAGCGGGGCTTCCCACCGCAGCCTCGGGGAAGAGGCTGCATTATGTTTTTGCTGAGTTACTTTGCCCTGTGGCTGTTTATGGAGTTATCTCTTCTCAGCACAACTGTTGTGCTTCTCCCAGTCCTGATTATGGACCATTTCCCCTGCCTCTTCCCTGGAAGCAGGGAAGAACTCACAAGAGCAGACTCTCCCTTCTAGAAGAGGAAACACGGAGGCCTGTGGGCACAGTTTTGGAGTGAGTCCTTCCCTCCTGATCTCTCTTCCCAAAAAGAAGCACCAGCCTGTGAAGCCTGAGTCCTTACTGTTTGACTTAGAATCTGAATGACCCTTCACTGTGAAGCTCCATTTCCTCTTCTGTAAGATGGGAATCAGCAATACCAACCTCATAGCGCTCCTGTGAGGATTAAAATAAATAATGTGGAAAATGAAGAGGTTATATAGTAAAATTTGATTTAGTATGACATCTCGGGTTTTGTAGCTCAGCAAATGGCAGAAGTTCATTATTATTTTTTTTTAAGATCTTATTTATTTGACAGGGAGAGATCACAAGTACACAGAGAGGCAGGCAGAGAGAGAAACAGGCAGAGAGAGAGAGAGACAGGCTCCCAGCTGAGCAGAAAGCCCAATGCAGGGCTCGATCCCAGGACCCTGAGACCATGACCTGAGCCGAAGGCAGAGGCTTAACCCACTCAGCCACCCAGGCGCCCCTGTTGTTGTTGTTGTTGTTGTTATTATTATTATTATTATTATTATTTGCTACTGTGGTTTTGTTATGAAAGTATTGTCTGAAGCAAACTGGCTGTGTGATCTTGTGCAAATAGCTTGACTTCTCTGAGCCTTTGTATTACATATGAAACAAAAGTATTCTGTCTAAAGTAACAGTCAACAAGTCTGTTAGCTGCTCTTCTCAGGTTGGCTGCCTCCTCCCTCCTGCCCTGGGGCCAGTCTTGCCCTCAGCAGCACATCCCCAGCTGGGGAAGGACAACCTGAACCTCAGAGCCTCACCTACCACCCTAGCTTGGACCTTTAGGGCATCTCTTGTGCTCTACTTGCAGAGGCATTATTTTTAGACATGTGAGTTTTCAGGACTGAGGAACAAACACTCCGTTCTCACCTCAGCATCTGTCTCTGTCCGCCTCTCCCCACACGGACCTCCGAGGGGTGGAGGAGAGGGTTAGTTAAGAACCACACAGCAACCCCCCAGGACCTATTTTACCAGCCTGAGGGATTCCCACCCTAATAGAAACAGAAGTCACTCCTGTCTGTGTTCCACTTTTATTTAGCAGCCCTGAGAGGCAGATAATTATTATGTCTCTTTTACTGTGATTTTTAACTTAAAAAAAAATTTTTTTTTCACTCTGATTTTTAAAAGCTTGGTCTGGTTCAGCAACTTGTCCTGGGGTGCACATCATCACAGTAGGGGGTCAGATGAGATAACGTGTGTGGAAAGCCCAGCACGAGGCTGACACACACACCATTTCATCCCTTGCCACCTCTCAGGGGCACCTCACTGTGGGGAAGCGGTCCTACCAAATTCGTACCCGCCTTCTCTCCTGCCCCGCACCCCTCATGCCCCTTGCCACAACCATAGGGAGCTTTGTCCCTGGTGCCTCAGCACTGTCCTTTCACAGCTATGCACATTGGGTCAGGGTGACCCCTCCCCCCTCCAGCCAACCGTCCCCCCACGTGCCATTTTCTAACAATTCCTCTGGTAAGAAACTCGCCTGATCTCCCAAGGAGAGCTGGTCGTCCTCTTCATCTGCTCTAATAGCAAATGGCTAGTCCCCGTTTCTGATTTCCAGATTCTTTCTCTATTTGTCTCTCTCTCCTATGAGGTACCAAACCTCAAGGGCTGGAGTTTATGGCTTATTCATTTTTGTCTTCCTGGCATCTAGCAGAAGGGGCACACATAGTAGGCACTTAATAAATATTTAAGTGAATCAAAGCCCCGGAACAAAACTGTGCACTCCCATTATTCCCTGGTCCCCTGCTGACTCCCAGGAACACAGACAAAGGAGACTGACCGGTCAGACTGATAGCAATTGAGAAACTGAGGAGAAGTAGGAGTAAAATGAAGGCCCTGCCTTGAGAGTTACCAGTTTGGTACACTGTCCCTCCGTGAACAGGAGGGATTTCGGTTCTTTCCAGCTCCCTGAAAACTGGGGTCACCCCGGCCAACAGCACTCTGAGCTGTGCGCTGCGCCCTTCCTTGGCCAAGTCAGCCCGAAGACGGCAGTGCAGAGCCCGAGCGTGGACAGGTGAACTCTTCCAGGCCGGACACTGTGATCGAATATTACAGGCACTTCCAGAAGGCACTTTGGCTGGTAGACCTGGCCCAGTCTGCGTGCAGCTGCAGAGAGCTATGTGAGCTCCATGAGGGGGCCCTGGCCTAGGTGCACCCAATTTCCATTTTTCTTTTTCTCTTCTCTGTATGTATTCCAGGACAGGGCCAGGCAGTCACCTGACTAGAGGCTCACAGCTGCCCAGCAGCATTGCCAGAAGCCGGACCAAGATAAAGGGGACCCTTCAAAGGCCAGGGGAAGAAAGCGTGAGGAGAGTCAGCCCGATAAACAACACATCATGGGTGCGTGAACTTGACAAAACAGGGCTGAATCTAACGCAGGAGAATCATCTAATCCAAGAGCCTGGGAGATGGCATCCCTGGGGATACGCCAGGGTCTGACTCACCCTCTCTGGATGGACTTGAACTTAGCCTGATTGTCATCTACAAAATCGGGAGAGTAGAGCTGCATTGTCATAGTGGAAGAAAAAACTCCAGAGATCTGTTGGCCTGAAACCCCTAATTTTGAGGACAACTTAACAAAGGCTCAGAGAAGCCAGGAGATTTGCCCAGGATCACACAGCTGGTTTGTGATAGAGCTGGGAGAAGAACCCACCTCTCCTCGTTAGTCACCTCTCCATACCACGTTTCCTGTGAACAGCATTTCAGATTCTTAGAAAACAGCTCTCTGTGCCATAAACATACAGTGTTGCTCTGTGTTGAACCTGGTGACTAGAAGGTGTTAAGCAACAGCTCTAGAAGCCCAAGGGCTGCCGAGATCATTTGCCTAAGGTTTGTGACTATGAAACTGTGTCTGTGGCTCGAAGCTGCATTGAACATGAGAGTCAGGTAGTCTAAGGGAAGTATAACAGTCCGATATTTCTTCCCTTGTTCATGCTCTCTAACCCCAAACTTGATGAGGTCCCTGGGGATTTTTTTTTTTTTCCAGTGTGCTTTCATTCCTGAACCTTCCACGATTTGATTTCCCATCAGCTCCTGCTCTGACTGTCCTGGTTTCCCGTACTCACCTGCCCACCCACACTCACCAAACAGAAATAATTTTATCAAGTGGCCAAGCTGCAGATTGTCTCTAAACAGCTGGGCTCAGGAAAAGCTCTGGGGATGCGTTCGGATCAGGAGTTATCTTCCCTGACACGCTGTTTCTGGATTTGCATACACGTGGGCTGGATGTTTTAATTAGCGCCATCAGCTGCTCTGGTCACAGCTCCCCACTGACTGCTTTGCTTCGTAGGTGAGTGGTCGGAAGCTGTTGTATTGAGAGGCTGGGTGCTCTGATTTCTAGAAAAAGAAAACAACACCTGGGTGTCTGCATCTTATTTGTTCATTCGTGTTCGACAATGTTTTATTGGGGCTCTATTAAGTGCCGGGCGCTGAGCTGGAATGTGGGGATTCTAAGAAAATAAAACATAATTCCTGTTCATAGAGAGAGCACACTTCAGGGACAGCAAACGTTCTAAACACATAATGGAAGTTAAAGGGGAGTAACTGATGGTCCAGAGATGCACAGGGCGTGCGTGATGAAAGACCAGAGGGTCAGCATTTTCCCCCTCCTTGGGTGTGTGGTGGGAGGGGGCTGGGGATTGGTTTCCATTGTTAAGCATCTGGGAAGGCTTCCTGGAGGAAGAGGTGTTCAAACAAGTCCCAGATGATACAGAGAACTAATAAGGTACGAGATGGGATTGGCAAAGCTTTCTTGGCAGAGGAAACAGCATGAACAAAGAGATGAAGAAGAGTGGCCGTGTGAGAGTAGGAGATAACCAACAGGTAGTTTCATGTTCAAGAATGGACTGGCAGCTGGAAATAGAGTTCAGAGTGCTTGGGGTGGAGAAAAGGAAGGGGAAGAAGTGTGGGCAAGGACACATAGTTGACATTTGTCTAGCAGCTCATGCACTGAGCAGCCCCGTGAACTTTACAGGGGAGACACCAGTCCCTTCCAAATGCACCAGGAGGCCCTCAGCACCAGCCCAATGATCCCCCTTCCCTTTTCCTCCCCCTTTCTGCACAGGCTGCCTGGCCTGAGCCCATTGTCTCTCATCCTCCAGGATTTCCTTCATTCCTGCCTTCCCCATAGCTCTCTGGCTTTCCCTTTCAAACTCCTCAATAGCTGGTCAGTTTCATTGGAAGCCCCAAATGTTTCCTTCCCTGGGGATTTACCCTTGGTCCTCCATTCTCCTTCCTGTCACCACCACGCATTCACCCACATCTCCATGACTCCCAAACCCAAACGGCTCCTGCCTTTCTCCGAGGTGTGGTCATGAGCCCCCACCTGACCAAGCAGACACCTCTCCCTGAGTATCTAACAGGTGTCTCACCAAATAGGGTAGAGAACAGCCACCATGTAGTGACTAGTTCAAGGTTGAGACTCTAACAGTATCTGATGATTGAATAAACTGTCAGGTTACATAAAGGAACTTCGGGGTTTGGCAAAGTTGAACATCTTGTGAAAAGCCACACACTGGTGTATCTGGGACCAAACCTCTTGGCTCTGGGTCCACGGCTTTTTTTTTTTTTTTTTTCCTTTAGAGCCAAAAGGAGCATCCCTGATCCCACCACGCAGTGCCAACTCTACAGACTCTCCACAAGGCATTACTCTTCTTCTTGGCAGGCAGAACCTCCAGTGAGCCCACAGCCACCACACTCCAGGCAGCCAGCCTCTATAGCATGGGACACCAGGCACTGAGAGCCCTCAGAGTTGTGGGACAAGTTAAGTTTTCTAAGTTATACTTAGGAAATGGTAGGTTTCTAATACCAGTTGAACCTGCATTTGACTCCAGCTCTGCCATTCACCAGCACTGTGACTTTGAGCAGGTCACACATTACACTAGTATTTTCTCAACAATAAGAATAAATAGAACTACCCTTCACAATTGCACAGAAAACAGGCAACAGTCTCAGGGATGGATACATTTTTCATAGACCTTGTTATTAAATCTCTATATTTATATTGACATAACTGGAGCCAAATAAGTTCTCACCTTGAGTGGCATCAAGCTAAGCTTGGTCCGTCCAGCTATCTGTTCTCATTTCAATAATTTTTCGAAGCCTGGAATCCTCCTCAGTCCTCGCTCTTGGCCTCCTAGACCTTGACAGTGCATGGGAAGAAGAATTCAAATTCAAATAACAGAAAGAATTAGAACCTTCCCTGATACACTGTAGTTTGACCACGGTTCTGTTTTGCATAGTTTTTGCGATCCTTATTGTGGTCATTTTTTGCAAGATGCTTTGATAAACTCAGGGGGTGAAAAAAAGGGCATGCAGAGAAATCCCAGAGTAACAATGGGTGAAAGAAACCCACAGAAGAGGATCCCGGAGGGCTGAAGGCGTTTTCCCAAGAAGGTCTGTGTTCATTTCACACTTTTCATGCTTCTCTTAAAGAAAGGGCCAGTCTGCCCCTGGTATTAGAAATCCAGCCAAACGGTATGAGCACCCAGGAACGTGTTCGGTCTATTTCTGGGAATTCCCACAGGCTTAGTCACCCCAATTTTTACATGTCTCATACATTTAAGACAAAAATTTCCAACCCATGTGCCAATCTTTGAAGGATGTGGGGTTATTGGAGGCAGTTTCGAATTTGGGTGTGCACAAAGTGTCCTCTCACCTAAAAAAAAAAAAAACTATTTGTGTTTTGCAATTACATCTATGCTTTTTTAAATTTTCAAGCTTATTTTAGATTGTTATAAATAAATATATACCTATATAAGATCATTATTGAATTTATAATGGTTGTTTGTCATTGTGCATTCTCCTACAAAATAAGTATTAAAAGGATTCATAATGACTTCAAATTTGAGTGTGGGGAAATTGGCAAGGGCTGTGCTTTGCAAAACGTTTGACATAAAAAGCAACACCAATGCCAGGTGTTTAGAAATCACTCTGAGAGTCAGAACCCAGGCTCTGAGCGGACCTGGAAGGCAGCTTTCCCAAGCAACTCAGACATATGTATGTTGCAGAATGACCTTGAGAAAGATCTTTCTGCTCCCGAAGATGAAGCTATTCGGGTCTCTCTGCCAACCTAATCCACCACCCAGCCCTGGCACGAGATGCAGGGAGAGCTAATCTTTCCTCCTTCCATCTGGGGGCCTGGGGGGTGGGGCGTGGGGAGCACAGCAGCAGCTGCCAGCCGAGGGCTAACAGGAGGATGAGCGGGAAAGGGCAACACAGCGCCACCCAGACAAACGCGAGCATCTCTTCTCTGTGCCTCCCAGATCCCTCTCCATCAACCCCCAGGACAAAGTAGCAGCACAAAGTAAGTCTGGCAAACACGTGGCCAGGAGAACACAGAGGTAAAGAGCAAGGTGACTAACCTCATCAAGCCATCACAAATTAAATACTATCTGTGCAGCAGAGTTCACCTCCCAGCTTGCTCTGGGAGCGGGAAGCTGTGATTTTCTGTGCTCTGACCAGATAAGAGGCTGCAAGCCAGCTAGCCAGCCTGGGCAAGAACAAGATGGGTGAACTACACATACAGCAGGTGTGTGTCATGTTGGCAACTAATCACCGGCCGGACACATCGGTCATCAGGGCGGGTCGCTGCCTGCCGCCACAGGCAACACGGACCTGGATCCCAGGCACCTGACTGCAGGCTCCTTTCTTGCCCACTGACCAGGGGTTCCAGAGGTACAAGCCACGGGACGAGCCATGAACCCCACCATGCCTTTGTTTCTGTGCCAGAGAGAGGGCGCCATTAATACCTGTTTACCTTCCACAGGGGGCCGGGAACCTTAATTAAGTGTGGTTTGTGAAGTGGTCCGAGGTTGCCGGATGGAAGCTGAGCTCTGAGTGCAAACTATTATTGTTAATTAATTATTGTCAGCAGAATTATTTACTCCGTGTTTTCAGGTCTAGGAGCCCTGGTTTACTGGTAAGAGAATGCTTTTGTTGTAGATTTTCCATCCTCCTCTCCCACCCACATCTGTGGCCTCTGATCTCTCCCGTTCTCCTCTTTCCTCCCCTTCCGCCGTCTCCCAGCCCTGCCTGGAAAGTGAGAAATGCAGCTTCCCCCTTGCACCCGGACAGAACCAGGCTTTCACAAAGAGAGGCAGAGAGATCTTTAGGAATATAAACATAAACCAAAACATCAGGAAGGATCTAAGACAAAATATGTGCAGCCTTGCCTGGGAAACACAGTCTCTCTGGGGAAAATATGCAATTAATCCTAGACAGGATATAGAGCTGAAATATGGAAGTCTTTCTGCTAAGATGGTTTCTGCTGGTGCATGATTATGACCTCTGAGGGGCAATGATACGCACGATCAAGAGAAGGCATCAGAAATCCTGGGAGCAGTGAGCCTATCGACGGGACCAGGCGGCCTCGTTTTTTACAATGCCTTCCCTCAGCACCCCAACCCCTGCAAAAAACAAGGCCGACTCAACTTTAATTTTTATCTTCCATTAGTTAGGATAACGATCCTATAGAATTTCTAGAATAAAGTACGCCTCTGAGATTAAAAACAAGGAGACCGGAGGCATTAGGGGAACAAAGCAACCCGGATGGAACAATGCGTGTCCTCCCATCTCGGCTGCCGCCTGGCACTCGCCAAGCTGGCATCGGAACTCAAGGGCATTGTGAAGGCAAGACAAGAGAATCCCCAGTGAACTGTAGCTTTTAGGAATAAATTGTACTTGCCAAAATTGGTCGGTTGTTTGTGGACATTGATTTATTTTCTCTGATTCTTTCTGATTGTTATATTTTGGATGGTGCTTACTGATGTGAAAAAGCCATCTAGGATCGCTGATAAATCTAGAGATAACGGCAGAGGTCAGAAAAGGGGGAATAAAGGAGAAGAAGGTGTGTTTGCCACAGAATGGAGGGAGTTTCATAGGTAAAGGGCCATTTGCGTGCCATTTTGCCCTGGTGCGTAATTGTATAATTGGTCCCATCACTTGCTTGGTTTTTTCCTTTCCCTTCTGGAGTTAAGGATGGAATAGAGAGCTTGGTGGGAGGGCTTTGTTCTGTCTGAGTGTTCAGACATTTTGTTGCATTTCATTTGTTACTTCTCCTTCTCCTCTTTCCTCTGCACAAGTATATGGAATGTGTGTGAGAAAGAGAGAGAGAGCGCCAGTTGGGGAAAGGCAGAGAAGGAGAGAGCAGGATTTCAGTGTAGTCACAGCACCATTGGGACCGAGGCGTTTTTCTTGTTCTCCTTTGAGTGTGTGCCCCTAACATTTTCAAGGTCATGCAGATAGGCACATTTCCTGCCTTCAAGGTGAGCCTAAACCACTCTGATTCCCTGGGTCTCGGCGCTCTCTCTACTGGAGTCCTAGTGCCAAGCTCACATCTGGCAGGCTTTCTAAAAAAAGAGCCTTGAACTCAGTGAAACTTCTAGGTGGGATGGCTGGGCACTGAAGGAGGGACTATGGGGAGGGAAAGCAGGGAAGGGGTGGGCGGCAAGATGCTGCTGACTGACTCCGTTTCCACCTTCGTATCACAACTCTTGAAACATTACACCTAAACTAGGTCAACAGGGATTTGGGATAAAGTGGGATAAGCTTTAGTTAATTATCCCAATGTGCAGAATGACTGCTTTTAAATCCTGAGTTGGGTTTAATCACAGAAGCTGAGAAGATCTCACAACATCCAAATGCATTTTAAAATTGACCAGAGGGGCACACTATCCGAAGAGATGGCTTGTTCAGTAATAGGGTCACAAACATAACAATTGCACAGAGACAAGCCCATACAATGGCCCGTCTGTGTGCTGGTTCCCGGTATCATCCAAGGGAGCAGCGCAGCAGACAGAATCAAGGAGTGAGGACTGGCTCTGATCATTTTTCCACATCCTCCCTGTCAGGTTGGGTCTCCTTAGCAGAACAAACCTCAAATACAATACAACAGAGACACACACACACACAAAAGACAAGGAATATCTGCAATCAATTGGCAGAGAGGCGTTAATAATAGAGATGCTGAGGATGGGGGAGGGACGATATTTTAAACCTTGCTTTTAGACATACGTTGTATTTTGAGTTATCTTTACTTTTCAGTAATCTTGCATGAATGAGAGTACCATGTGGGTGCATTTTAAAAAACACAAACCCTCCTGGGATAAGTTGTCACTAAAAAGACTAATTTTTTCTCATCAGCCTAACAGCATGTTGATGTATTTTAACAACAGTTTGGGAACTATCACAGGAAATGGTTCGGATTACCCTCTACTGATTGCTTTATAAAACAATCTTTCCACAGAAAAATCCAGAACAGAACTTCTCACAAGTTCTTTTAGGATCACAGATCCATCCTGCCCCCTCCACTCATGAAGGCATCGCCTGTGGGAGGGCTGGTACTAAAACTCTACCATCCTATCCCATATCCATTAGTTAGCTTTATATTTTAATTTTTTTTTTCATTTTGCTGCCATCTTGCTAAACATCCCCAATCACATATTTACAGAGGGCAAGAATCACATCCATATCATTCTTGTTGTGGTTGTTCAAAATCTCAAAAACTATCATTTTGCACAGAGTTGCAATGTGGCTGATGTTTGGTAATGACGATCTAAGAAGCATTTTATGGAGTACCTGATATGCACGAGGCATTGCAATGTTTGCAACAATTCAAGAGTCCTTACCCTCGGGAAGTCTGCAAGCTAGCGGGAAGGAGGGTCATAAGCAGAAGACACAAAAATACATATGGGGGGGTTAGAATAAAACGGGAATTACAGGAGGAGTACAATAACATGCTGTAAGGATACAGAGAAAGAAGGGATTGACCTAAGAAGACAAGGTGAAAAGCCTTACAGAGAAGGTGACGTATGAGTCAGGTTTTATAGCAAAGTAGGCCTTTGGTTGAAGACAGTGGGAAAGGAGTTCGAGGCTGAGAAAGCTGCATGAACTCCAGCTCAGATGAAAGTGATGGCGAGACTAGCCTCTGCTCTGACAAGGGTGCCCCTACCAATGCGGGGAGATCAAGTCCAAGTTTCCGTGCAGAATTCCTTCATTTGCCTGCTTCTAGAATTAAGGAATTCTCATCAATACCCAGGAATCAGATAAATCAGGTGACTTGCAAAATCACCTTATCACTGGGGGGATGGAGTCCACAATGTGATCATGGGCTTCGAACTCCCAAATAGCAGACAGATGAGGGAGGGCCCTGAGTTTCCCAGAGGCCACTCCTGTGACATTTCCACCCCGACCGCAAGCCCCATGCCCACGGGTTCTGCGAGAGACTTCACACACTCACAGATACAGAGCTTTCTGCCAGACTTTAGAACAAGAATTTCACCTTGGAGGTGAGAACGGATATGAGAAATTTCAGGCCCAAGAGTGATTTTCCCTCCAGGCTGTCATGAGCTCCTGAAAACAGGGGTTTATAATGGAAGTGGCATCACAAACGGTGACTTTGTGGCCGCAGAAATGTGACACTGTCCTCAAGTACAAGCACTGCAACACGAAGAAACATTTAAATGGTGTTTGGAAAGTCAGACGGGATCAGCCCTCATCTTTTTCTAGATCATCACCTCTCCTAATCTCTTCCATTTCCAGCTAAAAAGACACGAAAGTTTCATGGGGAAATAAAAAAATAAAAACCACACACACAAAAAAACTTAGTGCAAGAACAGGAAGTTTGGTAACGGGAGAAAAATCAATTATGAAGGCTCTTGGTCTCTGACTCGAGGCGGTTGTCACAAGGAAGCTGTGGTAACCTCAGGGCTCTTGGAGAGTTCACCGGGGTTCAAGTCCCTTCTGGCCTGCCCCGAGCCTCTCTGAGCAATTCCCAGGCATGGTCCCAGAGTCCATTACCTTAACATTCCATTCAAGTACAGACTCAAGGTGATGGGATTGGGCTCTATTAGCCCAGCATAAATGGCAACTCTTTGCAAAAAAGCTGTAGCCTAGATGAACACAAAAGGAGGTTCTTTCTGCAACAGTCCTATGAACCACTCCATCGATATGCTTCCATATACTGAGATCATATGGAGAGTCAACAAATTAATAGAAATGTCCCAAGTGAGAGAAAGGAAAAGTTGAAATTTACATGGGACATCAGGTAAAAAAAAAAAAAATCTTGCAGCAAATAAAAATCACCCATGATCCCCAGAAAGCCAAGTGTCTGTACATACATACATTGTATATAAATATGTGGTTCAAAGCTATAAGCATATTTTTATACTGTGTGTGCCTAAATAAATATCCTTTACACGGCAGAATACTGCACCCCGATCTATGGTTCTCACTCTTTCTCTCATGTAAAATGGGGGCAATTTAGCTAATTTAGCTTGACCTTCATTCTGTTAGTAGAGGTAACCCTCTTTGAACAGTTTGTTGGTTTACAGAAAAACGAAAACCCATCCTCCACATTTAGCTTAAGACAAACGGTGTCTTGGTCAAGGCGTATTTGGTGCTCCAGGGGAAAAGAGCCCATCAGTGTTGGGGGAGCCTATGTATTAGCACACTGAGGGATCTGAGAAATCCAGCAAAAAATCCCTACAGATTTTCCCAAACCTATTTCCCAGTAGTATTTAATATTTAATATTCCCCATGCTGATCTTAATTACTCTGCTAACACGACAATGATCTGTAGGAATGCATGTGGATGATTCTGCCAGCAAGTCAGTGTGCACACTGTACAGAGTATAACATAGATTAGAGGCCAAGGTCACCGGTATGGGCTGCAATGTCAAGGAGGCAATATCCCCTTCCCTGGCTTGTGTTTCTATGTGGAAGTTCTCACACAAGAGAAACGCATCTGGCTCTACCCTCCCCTCTCTGGATCAGCTTTTTCCTACCTACCTACTGGGACATCTGGGGCAAAGAAAGGCAGTGAGAGGTATTAAGTCTGTCTACTTCAACACATAAAGTTTTAGCAAGTGCCCTTGGCAATAAACAAGTTACAGTCTCCAAACTGTTTCCTCTCCAAACAGATGAAGTTTTGGAACTTCATCTCTGACCTCTGTATCTGTTGTTCAAATGGTCCTGAAGTTGGGAGAATAGAAAGATACTTTATTGACACCCTAAATTTAACTAGTAACGAAAGTGCTTTTCCCTCTACACCCAATAAATGGATACTCCAAAACTGAGCTCACTTCACCAATGCGCTTTTCACCTGCCTTCTGTTCCAACCCATGGAATGGTCTCAAAACCAACATGATGAGGAGAACACAAATAAAGATCTCCAAGGCAACTTTGCTAGTTAAATACAGTTCACTGGCCTCTTAATGCTTAAAGTGAATTATCTGACTTAAGTCCTTCAAAACTTTTCAAATGTACCTATGAAAGGTACATGTTAAGTTTTGCAGATATCCTTGACATGAGTGAGTTGATCAGATCCCATCTTGGACGCAGGTCTGGAGTACAAGGAGAAAGCCACAAAACCCAAAGCAGGGGTTTGCATAGTGGGGATGCAGAGGAGACTGGAATCGATAATTTTACTCAGCAATGGCGTAGACACAAGGAAGGGGAGTACAGAGTACTCAGAAAAGATAGCTTGGCCCAGGCAAGTCACAAGCCAATGCCCGCTCCTGATCACGTGCCTGTGGTGCTTTGGAGAGAATCCATCATTATTCCTCCACTCGACACCGGGGCACCTACTTTATGGATGGTGGATGAGCCCCCAGGTTCATCTTTATATTCAAAAGTAGCATTAAGTTCATGCTTTTCAATAATAGCAAATAATTACTGGTATTTACCATGCACACCACACACTCTTTAATGCTTTACGTGCATTAGTTCATCTAATCCTCAGAAAGAATTCAGTAACACCTACGACGTAGGTGTAATTTTTGCTATTATGACCAGCTCACGGGTGAGGAGACCAAGGCTTAGAGAGTCAAGGCCACGCTTAATCAGCAGAGGGCAATCTGCCCCCAGGAACATTTGGCAATGTCTAGAGACGTCTTTCCTTGTTGAGACTGGGTGGAGGGTCCCAGGGGGTGGATGCCATTGGCACCCCAAGGTTGAGCACAGGGAGGCTCAGAATCCCCTAACACACACACAGCCTTCTTCCCCAAATTGAATGACTTGGCCCAAGATACAGTGCTCAAGTTCTGAAACCCTCCGCTCATAGGTTATTCTAGAAACCTCAGATACTTGGGAAACACTTCAAAATTTACAAAAGGCTTGTGACCATGTCTTCCCATTTGATCTCACAGCATTCCCGTGTAGGAAGGAGAACACCTTGCACCGTGTTTGTTCTGCAGACATAGAATGACTCAAGAGTGGGGCCGGCTTGTCTGACATGGTGTAGATGACATGCCAACACGACAGTCCGTGGATCCTAACATCCAGTCACTGCAGGTAGGGTGGGGCTGTTACATGGGATCTGGCTGCCTCTTTCCAGCGCACTTTATGTTGTTACGAACTCTTCCCTTAGCCTATGAAAATAACCGGGACCAAAGGTTTATTTCCTTCTCATTGGTAGGATAGATAATTTGAAGTTCATGAGGCCCATCTTACAGAAATAAAAGACCTACAATTTATCAATGACTACAACACTAGCAGCAAGCATACAGAATATACTACTTCCTTTCTTCTTTCAAAGTGCTCAGGACTGGCAGGTGGGAGAAAGGATAGTCATCTGTTCACCAGATTTTTAAAACTTCCTACCTGCAAAAGCACTTTTAGGGTTTTGTTTTTGTTTTTGTTTTGTTTTGTTTTGTTGAGACTTTTTAAATTTATTTGACAGAGAGAGAGAGATCACAAGCAGGCAGGCAGAGAGAGAGGAGGAAACAGGTTCCTGAGATCATGGAACCTGAGATCATGACCTGAGCTGAAGGCAAAGGCTTAACCCTCTGAGCCACCCAAGTGCTCCAAAGCACTTTTAGTTTTAAGAGACACCCAAGTAAGTAACCTTTGTGGTTACAGCCCACTCTGCAGATTCTGCTTTGCCTTATACAGCCTGCATGCATCCTACCTGAACAGGTGTGTGGGCACATGGAGAGAATCTAATGGTGGCTGCCTGTTCTGCAGCCACCCAGGGCTTCCCTACAAGGCTTCTTGGGTTCTTGCAGCCCATAAGACAGACAGACAGAGGCAGCCCAAAGGGGAGAAGGCAAGAGTGGAGGAACTCACAGAGCTCATCCAGAAGTGGACGGGTGATGTGAGTCCTGTGGTTTGGGTGTCAGCCATGGGAATGGTCTCCATCCAGAGAGAATTCTCATTCCTCCAAGCTCCAGGGCCCCCATTGCTTCCCCTGTCTAATCTCAGATTTTCACTTTTAAGAGGCTCCTGAAAAAAAATCATTACTATTCTCCAAGAAGAGGATTGCAGGTTTCAGGTTTAACAGAATCTAACTCTAGCAATTGTCTATACTAGACGATTCACAGGCTTTGCAATCAAACGGACCTCAACTTCGATCTGGTATCTCCAACTCTGAATGAAAATCGAATGGTGCACAGTCACACACTGTTTGAAACCTGTAGGGATTGGGCGGTAACATGGGACCCTCCACTCCATAATGTTGGCATGAACAAACACCTTAGGGTCACCAGTGTTGGTCCCCCATCCTCCCCCAGCGCTGGGTTAAAGAAGAGCAGAAAGGTCAAGCCCCTAGGACCTGTTGGAGCAGCCATAGGAGGGGGACACACCAGAGAGAGTCCCCTGATGTCTCCTCCAAGACTCTCCCTGCACTAGGGAAATTAATCCCTACCCCTCTGGCCACTAGGCTATTTCCTGGGATGCCCAAGAAGGCTGTGAAAGATACAGAGACAAGCTTCAAACCCCACTCGAAGATTCTGTTAAATATGGCCCTGGGCCCAGCCACCTCTTCTTGGCCCCCAGGCAAGCCAGGGCCACTCCCCATCTCCAGAACCTGGCCCAACAGTGCCTTCAAGGACAGCACCAGTCCTGTTATGGGCAAGCATGCTTTGCTTGCAGTGTATGTCATCTTAAGTCTGCACCAGCTGTTCTGGGCTCTCATTATGAATTCATAATGAACATATGTGACAATTATATCTATAAAAGGAAAAAATGGAATTTTTGTGATTTAGGTTCAAGGATATGCTCTTTGTGTAAGCAACCATGTATTTGAGGGCTTTCTTTTTTTTTTTTTTTTTCTTCTAAGACTTGAAAAACTATTTGCCACAGGTAAGTTTTCATTCTAGGCTCAACCATTAAGCTTAGAGGGACCAAAAATAAGAGACTGTAGCTCCCTGCTCTAAGAATAAAAAATGAAATGAAATGAAATGAAATAAATTAAATTAAATTAAAAACACTAGGTTTCTCCCAAAAATCACAATCAAGTCAGGGCACCATAAACAACCGTACTGAGGAGCACGGGCCATACAGTCTAATCTCTAGGGCCAAACCTTAGCCCAATCACTTGCCAGCTCTGTGACTTCAGGCAGGTTGCTTGAATCCTTGTAGTCTCTGCAGAATGTCTCTGCATAGTAACAGCCATGCTGCCCTAGAGTCATGAAGAGTAAGAAGTGTCACAAAGCCATCAGTACAGTGCCTGGTACACAGGGAGGACACAGGGCATGAGGCATGCGAGGTGACTTTATTACTGGTCCTCATTCATTTTCCCAACCTTGAGATGGGAGAAGGCTTGGCTTTTTTTTTTTTTTTTTTTTTTTTTTTTTTTTTTTTGAGAAGGAGAGAACGGGGGAGGGGCAGAGTGAGAGGGAGAAAGAACCTCAAGAGCAGACTCCCTACTGAGCGAGAAGCCTGATGTCAGGCTTGATTTCACAATCTCGAGATCATGATCTGAGCTGAAACCAAGAGCTGGGCATTTAACCCACTGAGCTATCCACGTCCCCCAAGGCTTGACATTTTATAGATAAATAGTTGGGAATAGATTCGGCCCTCACTGTTCAGAAAGCTAGAATCTTCTAAGGATAAACTAGAAGCTTTAAAACCTGGAGAGCTGCTTTTAACTCGTGTGTGTGTGTGTGTGTGTGTGTGTGTGTGTGTGTGTGTAGAGATAGATGGTGGGGAGAGAGAGAGCGAGAGAGATGACAGACACGGGGAGCACAGGAAAAATCGGGGACCATATTTATTATTTTAATAACAATTTTCTCTGGTAGTGTGATTACAGAGACTGAGAAAGGAGGACGTTCAGAAAAACCAGCAAAAAAATAACCTAAACCAGGGGCTATATGACGACCCTCGAGACCAGTGTTCTGAGGCATTATAGGTTCAACACACGGATGGATCTGACTAAGGGCGGGGCTGGGGGTGGTTCTCTGCTCCAAGCAGGCAGCACAGGGAGCTATTACAGAATGCCCCGGATTTATTTGCATAGATGCAAGCTGGGTCAGGTTAAAATAAAATAGCTATGAAATGTGGGAAACAGAATTCATCACCTGCCTCACCTGCCCCTCAGGAGGGTTTGATAATTTGGAAAAGCACAAGTTAATCCCCTCCTACTGACAGGCACAGGGCCCCACCAGAGCAGCTGGGAGATTGTCTACACAGCCCACAGCAGCCGCAGTAGTCAGAATGCGCAAGAGTACAGGAAAACACCTGTGTGCAGAGCCAAGGAGCTAGTTAATCCTATCTGAGCACTACAGAGCGGGGGGGGGGGGGGGGGGGGGGTGTAGGTCTGCCCTCTGAAAGCAGGTAGAAAAAGACCCATAACATGCCTGTACCACATGGGGTAGATTTAATGAGCTTAACACTTCAGTCAGTTGCTTCTGCCCCTAAAAGCAAAGAAAAAGCTTAGGGCCACCTGGTGAATGGTAATTGCTACCTCTCCATCCAGGAGCAGATCAGGCAGAGCAATAATAGATTTCGTTTTTCCTGGAAGAGGAAGCAGCGGACAGCTATAGCAATGTTCAGCCAATCCAAGCTCCGCTTAGTTAAGGGGCTCTGTGGCACCCACGAGCCCAGAGCAGCACTGACTGCCCATGCACGGGGGCTTAGATGATCTCCAGCAATCAGTGCACCTGAGGCATTGCATGAAGGGTTTGGAGGTATACTCGGCCCCATACGGTAGCGCTTGACTGATGGGGAGTAAGGGTGGGGATTGATCCAGGGAGAGAGAAAGTGATGTGTGTTAGGGCTTTGATGTCCCCTATTCCTCCCCTTCACCTTGTTCCCTCTGGAGACCTGAAGACACACAGATCGCCAGCAAACCGAGAACTGACTTGCCCCCCTTAGTGATCTGGGAATTTACCCCATAGCTCCCACGATGTAAGGCTTTGGGTTGTACACTACAACTTTTCCTTTCTTTGTTGAGGTCAAAATGCAGCATCTTACTTCCCACCCTATACCTATGCCTTGTCCCAATGTGCCTACTTTGAAGAGATGGGAAATACGAGCCCCTACCAGACCGAAGACCAGAAGACCACTATCAGGAACAAGGATGCTGCTGAACTGATTCCTACCTTCAGGGTAGAGAACTTCACCCACTAGCAAAGAACTCCAAAGAACTCCTGGCAGAACTCCAATACTTAACATCTGGCTTGGCAACTCCTCCTCCTGTGCAGGGGGAGGGAATGGACAGAGGGAACAGATTTCTCTGGTGTGGGGAGAGACAGGAAATGTTTTCTACTTTCTAGAAGTGGAAGGCATGGAAAATGAGTCCCCCTTCTCAACACTGCCATGACAGCAAGTGGACAAAGAAGATGGGGGTTTACTGGGTCTTCCTTTTGTCTTGGCCCCCCCCAGGAGGGGACGCCGAGGATGGCTTGGCTGCTCATAGGGCTATTTCAGGGCTCAGTGCATTCTGACCTCCTCTCTGAGCTTGAAGTCCACACTTCCTTTTGAGCTACTTTCACTCCACAGCCAGGAAAAGGTGAGTGCAGGGAGAGCAATCTGCAACATACCCAGGGCTGAGAAGCCTCAGAAATTTCAAAGGAGCTCTGGTTTGTTTGGGAACCAATTGAGAGGTTTAATTTAGAGAGAGCCTCCTGGTAGGTACAGCTGCTCGCACACAAAGCCTACATCATCTTTTTTTTTTTTTTTTTTAACTGAAATTGGGTGATAGGGCTACAGCCACATCTTAAAGATCTTCTGGTTCAATCCTCCTCCCTCATTTTATATATAAGAGAAATGAATGAATCGTCCAGTGTGCAGGCTTTCTCAGAGCTGTGGAGTGTACCACACAGAGGTACCACTATACCTCTCTTTCTCTCTCATTAGTATGCTTTGGTCTGTAATTTCCCATTTTTTTGAGGGAATTCCTTCAAATTCCTGCAGCATAATTGGCAGTAATCCTCCTTACTGGGGAAAGTGGTGAGGGATGTGGCTGGGTTTATTTGGGGTGGGGTTGTGGGGAGAGAACATTACTGTTTTCGCTAGATCACATTTTTTTAAAGATTTTATTTATTTATTTGACAGAGAGGAGAGAGAGAACACAAGCAAGGGAAATGGCAGGCAGAGGGAGAGGAAGAGGGAGAAGCAGGCTTCCTGCTGGTGCGGGGCTCCATCCCAGGACCTTGAGATCATGACCTGAGCTGAAACCAAGAATCAGACACTTAACCAACTGAGCCACCCAGGTACCCCTATTTTCACTCAATCACATTTTTAAATTATAGGAGGGATGCACTAGAAGGAGCCATGGACTGGCTGGTTCCCAGCCTATTCCCTTGCCTCCAGGATCCCCTCTCCATATCCCAGACAAATCGGATCCTGTTGGTCTCCTGTTTATTGGCCTCTCGTGGCCTCCCCTTTCATCCCGGGTGCCTGACACCTGGGCGTCTTCAGACATAAGTCAATAATATGAGGGATGTTTCTAATGTATGTTTTCATTTCTGATAACGTAAAAATTAACAGACACATTTTCTGGGTCGCTAGGATGCTCACCTTCTAACGAAATACTGCCAAGCAATTAAGTATTTGTGTTTGTGTTTACGACAGTGGTGGTGACAAGCTGTACTTGTTTCATACTGAAAGCTAATGAGAAAAGAGCACAGGCCAACTAAATACATACATTATGTTTTCTTTCAATGTGAAGGTCAAAATGACCTCAATGTTCACTGTATGAATGAAGATTTCCCAGTAGCTGGCACAGAGGGTATAGTGGAATCATCACGGTGACTGAAGTATGACAAACACACACACACAAAAAGCCTGCACTGTGGTGCTCAGTGCCACACAGACGCACAATTCAAACAACCCAGAGCACCACTCCTAACTCTTTAAATTTTTATTTTATCGACTTTGAGTTTCATGTGCGTTTAGTTATGCATTTCTTTTGATTTTTTCAGTTGTATTAGAGCTACAAAGACTGCATTCTTTCGTGTGTATACCTATAAAGTTATGCTCTAATAAGGATATTTTAGTCAATATTGAGGGCTGATGAGTGTTATCAGTCAGGGTCCCTACACTAAAGAGAAGGCACTTACCTGAAGAAGGATTTAACTGAAGAGAATTTCATGAAGGGGCGTGAGCGGGGTTAAGGGAAGGAACAAAGGTGAGTAAGGAATCCAAGACGTGGCAACAGTGGGCTGAGGGGTAAAGACAGGTCTACTGGGATCCAGGAGGCAGAGCAGCAGGAAGAGGGGATGCTGACTAGGGGAATAAGTACCCGTTCTCTCTTACCACCACTCTCTGTCCACCCCAGTGCCCCTCACCGTCCCAACCACCCAGAAGCAGAGAGCTAGGGAACCTGGATGGTGCAATCCACAGAGGACAGCCTTCCGGGCCACCGAGCAAAGCAAAGAAGGGTAGAGGCGGATATGGGGGCTGTGGAGACTAACCAGAATAATAGGGATTTTAATTTTTCCTTTTAGAAGTGGAACTTCTATTATTCAAGCTTGAGCGACACTGTCCTGAAAGCTGACGTCTGCAATGCTGTCCCCAAGATGCGCTCTCGCCTGGACTTCGCCCCCCTCCCCATACTCATCTCTGGCCATGTGAAGTCAGCAATTTCAACCAATTTCAACCATGTTTCCAGCCTCTATCCTTTCTCTAACATTAAATTCCCTGCTAAATCTTAATCCCACCTGCTTCTTTACCTTCAATCTGCAAACAGTAACTCAACTTGCAAGATTTAACACCAATGTCCATCTTCCCGTAAAACCCTTCCTGACTCCCTTTAGCACAGATGAAACAATTAACTACTCCTCCTCTGGTTCTCTGGTACAGTATCTACATGCTGGCACGGTAGCACCTACGACAGTGTAACAGTGGTTCTCATTAACTCTAGACTCTAGTTTCCTAAGGGGCAAGGTACGGGCTTATCTTTCACCAATTAAAAATTCTGTCATATAACAGAACTCAGTAGCTACTAGGAGGAAGGAAGGAAGGAAAGGAGGGAGGGAGGACTTGAAGAGGGAGGAAAGGAAGGAGAGGAGGTAGGAAGAAGGGAGAAAGAGAGGGAGGGAAAGGAAGAGAAGCATTAACAAGACCACGTGAGCTCCTAAGTTTCGTCAGTATATGATATTGGGCCTCTCTCTTGGTCTCAACATTCCTTTTTTTTTTTTTTTTTAAGATTTCATTTATATTTATTTGACAGAGAGAGAGATCACAAGTAGGCAGAGAGGCAGGCAGAGAGAGAAGGGGAAGCAGACTCCCTGCTGAGCAGAGAGCCCGATGCGGGGCTCGATCCCAGGACCCTGAGATCATGACCTGAACCAAAGGCAGAGGCTTAACCCACTGAGCCACCCAGGTGCCCCTGGTCTCAACATTCTTATCAACAAAATTGGTTGGTAAGGTCCTCTCAGATCTTGAGAATACTAAATAAAGAAAGACAAGCGCAAGTTCCTATACCAGTTACTGACTTCCTGAAGGGAAGGAAGAATATTTATCTGTTCATCCACCAACTCCACATAGCCACTGTCTTTCAGGAAATGAAAACACTTGGAGCACCTGGAGGGCTCACCTGGTTGGGTGTCTGCCTTCAGCTGAGGTCCTAATCCCAGGGTCCTGGGTTCCAGCCCTGTGTCAGGCTCCCTGCTCTGCGGAGGAATCGGTTTCTCCCTCTCCCTCAGCCCGTCCCCCTGCTCGCGCTCTTTGTCTCTCTCTCAAATAAATAAATAAATAAATAAATAAATAAATTCTTAAAAAATAAAAATAAAATTTAAAAAGTAATCTAATACCAAAAAAAAAAAAAAAAACCTGCAAATGAAAACATTTGAAACTCTGATCCAGCCAGTTTTCTAGATCTACCTCTGAGCCTAATAGAATAAGTATGTGCCCCATGGATACATCTATCTGTGGGTACTTGAATTTCCCTCTAGGTAGGAAAAATGTTGCTTAGCTGAGCAAGAAGGAAGAAAGTAAACTGTTAAAAATATGTGGATGGAAACGTGTTCTTCCTGCTGAGGAAAAAAAAACAAAAAACTAGCAGATATTTTTTCTTCATATGACTGAATGACTGACGAAATGGGTGAATGAGTAGATGAATGAATTTTCTTCAGAAAGTGAATATGCTAATTGCGTGACTGGTGTCCCTGCTACCCAGCTAATTTTACTCCTGGAGAGAAATTTTAAACCAGTCCAGAATCCATGGGAACCCCCAACTGTATGGGAAGGAGCAGAAAGAAATCAACACCCACTGTCAAAAATCAATTCAAATCAGCTCAATCATTAAGTTCGTACCTATAAGGTCATGCACTGCTAGAAGACAGCATCTCAACAGTAACCCAAAATCAGACTAAAATAAACTGAAAACAAGAAGCATTATAAGAGGCTCTAATATCTTTTGTGCGTTTTGGTTTTCCACATAAATTCCCAGATGTCCAATGGACCTCTATTCGCTCTCCCGTTTCTGCCTCCAAGTCCTAAATGAATGTCAAGTGTCTGTCAATTGTAGAAAGGATTTGCTCCCAGGCTTGTTCTGTTGGAGACATTGAGCCAATTTTGTGAGTCTCTGTTTAACGAGGCAATTCTACAAATGCCAATGTTATTTTTTAGTAGACGCAACATATTACAACTTTGCACTGTCACAGCAGAAAACCGACTTATTTATACAACTTGGGTTTCAGAGGTGTATACTCTATAGGTGAGCCTACATGTACAGCAGTGCCTCCTGTTGGATAGGTATCTTCTGCCCCTCAGTTTTGCATGTACTGTTGCAAATGACAAGAGAAGAGGAAGGAGTGACCTGAGCAAAGAGGGTTGAGTTGAGCAATCTTCGGTTTGGAGAGTCCCAAAGGTTGGGACTTTAAAAATCTCCAATTTCTCTATATCTGCTTTAAAATGCAATATGTAAAGTCTGAATAACATAGAGCAAGCTTTGTGAATAGACTGCTTTAAACATGTTACAATATCCTAGTACTTTTATTTCCACCCCACTGTAGAGTCTTCTTGTTGATTCATCTGTAGCTTGTGATTCAGTGCGTGCTTTAGACCTTTCCTTTCATACTTCCCTGTTTTACCACATCTTAGGTGCTTTGGGTTTTCTGCTCCTAAGCGTACTATTTTGTAGCTCTTCATTTTGAGTTTTACAAAGCTTGTCAAGGTCATGGGAAGGACTTGCCAAGGTCATTTTTTATTTTCTTTTCTTTTGCCATTAGGTGCATGTTAGGCTTATTTATATAATTTTACCATTCTGTACTTGGAACCTGCAATGGTTTGATGATCATTGAGGACCTCTCTATGAAATGCCCCTTGAAATGCGCCTCTTTTTTTTTGCTTGCAAATTGACATTAACTAACTTTTTGGAATGGTATTGGAAAGGATCATTCATTCAACTAACAAGATCATACTTTTTAAGTCTATAGTTGAAAATATTATTTACACAATAAAAAATTCCTTATTGAGAGTAAGAAAGATTATTGTCATACTTCATCTGAGAATCAAAACAGGAAACAATATCGGTCTAGAAGTCTCACTTGTCAAAAGTGCGGTCCACAGACAAGCAGCCTCAGCAGCATCTGGTAGCTTCTTAGAAATGCAGAATTGCAAGCCCTACTTGAGACCTCCTGAATAAAAGTCCAAATTTAACAAAACCTTGGTGATGCGTATGCATATTCAAGTTTGAGAGCCAGGGCTCCAGATGATTTATTTTTTTTTTTATAAAGTATCCCATGTTTTCCGAGATGATTGTAAATTGATAGGTTAATGATTTGCCTTATGATTGCCCAGATATGGATGGGGCTGTAATTTTCAGGGTAATCATTTTTCAAGGATGGCACCACATATGCCCTCTAGCAGTCCTCAAAGAATTTTCTACTCCTACATGATTGCTTTATAGAAATATTTAGAAACTGCATTACCACCTCAATGTATTTCAAACTTTGCTCTTTCTCACTCCTCTCACACTCAAAGGAACACTTTGAATCGCTGAGCAGTTTATATAAAGAAAAAATAAGATTACTGACTTTCTTAGCAGGAGTACTGAATAAAAAGTGCAATGTTTTAGGAAAATATAAACATAAATGCACATACTCAGTTTGACACAATAGTAATTTGATTCTGAAGACACTGGCTCTTCTAATAAGCTATTCTATGATCTCATGGGCAATCAGACTTCACTGTGTAATGTTGGAAGTGTGGGCTTAGACTGAGATAGGAGTTTCAATACTAACTCTGTAACTAATTATGTGATCTTTGGCATGTTGCTTAATCTCCCTCAGTTTCAGATTTACCCTTGTAAAATAGAAATAATAATGGTACCTATCTCATATGTACTTATGAGAATCAAATAAAATAAGTTATGAAATAGCACCTTCTCTACCATATGGAGTACCCAACAAATAGTTGTTGTTATAACGATAATCAAATGTTACCAAGGTTTTCAAAGATTGAGATCCTCCCCCTGAAATTCATTCAATATTTTATCTCCAGTGCCCAGCATATATTAGGGGCTCGTTAAATATGGGTTGAATTAATGACCAAATAAATGATAGATAGATGAATGGATAGATGAGTCTAGGTTTCCTAAACTATAAAAGGAGGAGATTTCACTAAATAATTACCAAGTTCTCTTCTAATTTTGAATTTTTGACCAATATTATACATAACCCCTGGGTTTCTGTTTAGCACTGACTTCCAGATAAATTCCAATCTTAAAAGCAAGAATATGGGCATGTTCAGGAGAAAAATTTTGCTATGGCCCAGGATAAAGTTACTAAGCACACTAGGGGAAGCCAAGGGACAAAACTGTGATATCCAAAGCCAGGGAACACGTTCAGCCAATCATTCTGGTTGTGAATGTCATCCATTGTTGCTTTCAGCAAACCAGGGATCCAGAAAATAGGTAAGTGCTAATGACCCCAAGGAAAAAGCAGCCTATCTATTTTCATACGCACACCTAGAAGAAATTACACCTTCCTGACAACTTGATTTAGATGAAATGTCATGAGAAAAAGAATGTGCTCAATTTTTCAACAGGGAAAAAAAAAATCCAGTAGGGAACTTTGTCAGGTCTTGGAGGTGAGATTTTCTTGATATTAAGCTGATGATGCCCCATGTATAATATCAGACCCTTGACTTATATTTGTATAAAAATAGTTTTCCTCACAGGTTCAAGCATTTGTAATCATTGTCCATGCTTGGAACCTGATTCCGTCAGAGCAAGAGCTAGGAAAATATTTCTTGAATGTGATTCATCCTCACAACTACAATTCTGGATGGAAGATAGAACAGGTTTAAGTATTTTTACTTTATGGAACGAGATATCAAGGCTTTGAAGAGTGAGAAAATTGCTCAAGTGCTCTTGGTAAACAGTAGTAAAGATAGATCTTGAACTACTGACATTTTCCCCAAAGTCAATACACTACCAGAAGACCACACTGCCTTTCTGTAGCTACAGAAGCTAGATTGGGACCAGGACACATCCATTTAATTAATATTCATGGTTTGCATGCTAGGTACTAAGTAAACACATAATGATAAACAAATCAAGTGTAATTACTGCCTCAGGTAATAGTGTCGGGAGCAAGGCAGACTGATAAAGGATAAAGATATATTGTCTTCCTCCCACCAGGACTATCCTTTGGTAATTAAATAATCTATTTTAAATATTTTGAGGAAAAAAAAACTATAACCTCTCAAATGACCTGATGATAGACTTTCAGGCAGGAAGGCTTTGTGACCAGACAGATTTCCATATAAGTCTGTCTTCTACTGCTTGTTGGCTGAATGACCTTGGGAATGAATGTCCGGAAGTTCATCTTTCTGAACATCAGTTTTATCACCTGAAAAAATTGGGATAAAATGCACTTGTTAAGAAGTCATGAGAATTGGGGTGCCTGGGTGGCTCAGTGGGTTAAGCCGCTGCCTTCGGCTCAGGTCGTGATCTCAGGGTCCTGGGATCGAGTCCCACATCGAGCTCTCTGTTCAGCAGGGGGCCTGCTTCCCTTCCTCTCTCTGCCTGTCTCTCTGCCTACTTGTGATCTCTCTCTGTCAAATAAATAAATAAAATCTTAAAAAAAAAAAAAAAAAAGTCATGAGAATTAAGTGAACTATAATTCAAAAAAGCCTGGAAGGTAGGTCCAATCATATAACAGGAGCTCAAAAAACTTAATTGTCCTCCCCTTTTTTATTTCCTATCCTAAGAGTCAATGGCAAGTACCCTGGTTTTTTTTTGCAGGTATAAAGTCCCAGGAAAAGCAAACAAAAGAGGAATCAAAAGAAGAAACAGAGAAATTGGATGCCAAATTGGAATACATTTGAATTGCTTAGTTGGCCTCCATGTTTCAACAAAAGAGATGGGATGCTATCTTCCCAGAGGTCCCTGAAGCATCCAAATAGGTGCCTAACAACCACTGAATATGTGTCTTGTCTTCCTACAGCTTTAGCAAGGGGGCAGCCATGATCGCACATGTAAAAGCCTTAGAGGTAGCTCTCCTAAGAAACCCAAGAGTGGAAGGAGTAATCACCATAGACTTCTGGCTCCAAGCACTCTGTGTGTCTATATAAAACACTGAGCATCTTTGATGAAAATATGATTATTAAAAATTACTATGGTACTTCTATGATTTGTTCCTAATCTTTCTATTTTATTCCACTATTCACTTGTCCTTAAATGCCCTATACTCAATCCAAACTGAAATATTTGATTTTTCTTCCATTTGTTCTGAGTTTTAATGACTTGGATCATGCTGTTTTCTCCCCATGGAATGACTTTTTCCCTTTGCTACTCCAAATCTTATCTGTCCAATGAGACCCAGGCCAAATACTCCTTTTCCACCATTTCCCTGAAATACCCGCCTCCTGTCCCACTGCTACCTGGAATTAAACGCTGTCTCCTCTGGTCTTTCATTGCCCTTCACATCTCTTTCTTGCCGTACACTCTCTTTCTATCTTGTATTAGTGTTATTTCTGTGTGTGTCTTATCTTCCCTTCTGACCTGAATTTCCCTGAGGTGGGAAAAACAGTGGACTCAGATATGTCCTGATGGAACCAAAGACTGTGTTGTGAATGACATATAAGGAAGGCTAAGCAAATACTCATGAAATCAACGCAAGTAATAGCAGCAGTGAGGATGGTTGTGATGGTGAGCAACTAACATCAATTCAAAGCGACTGCGTGTCAGACCTTCTTCCATGTTCTTTATATGGCTTATCTCACTGAATCCACTCAGTAAACCTCTGTAGTGACTGTAGTTACGATCTTCATCTGATGGATCACAGAATTGATCACAGAGATGACGATTGTCCTACTGGAAGTCCAAAGCTAGGAGCCACAAGAAATAGGGTTTTAACCAAGTTCTTCTCCTTCAGAGATAGTATTAAGAACTATAATAATTACTGTGATAGTTAATTTCATGTGTCAACTTAACTGAGCCACAAGATGTCCAGATTCAATATGGTTTCTGGGTGTGTCTATGAGGATGCTTTTGAATGAGTTAACATTTGAAGTGGTGCACTCAGTGAAGCAGATGGTCTTCCTCAGTGTAGGGGGTGGGCATCCTCCAATACCTGAAGGATTTGAAGAGAACAAGAAGTTAAGGAAGGAGTCCACTCCATTTTCTTACTTTCTCACTGCTTGAGATGAAACATCTCATCTCATCTTCTGCTGCACTTGGCCTGGGGTTTACAGCATTGGTTCTGTACGTTCTCGGGTCTTCAGATTTGGACTGGAAGTACAGTTTTCCTGGATCTCTGGCTTACAAATGGAAAATTATAAGACCCTATCACCTGCACAATTGTGGGAGTCAACTCCTCATAATAAATTAAGTGATGGATAGAAAATAGATAGATAGATAGATAGATAGATAGATAGATATCTTATTGATTCTTGTTCTGGTTCTCTGGAGAACCCTGACAAATACATAATTACCTAGCTCACCTCCTCCCTTGTTCTTATGTTCCCATAATTTTAGGAAAGCGCTGCTGTAATTTTAGAATTATGTAACTTCTGAAGAAATCTTTCAGACTCATTTCTTCTTTATATTCTTTTCCCCTCTGTCTTTCAAAAATGAAGCTTTTAACAAGCACTTAGTGAAAGGACATCTGTGGTGAATTCTGACCAGAGCAGAACTAAAAGGACACCCCCCACCCCCACCGAACAGACACAGACCTTTGATGCACACTGAGTCCCAGCTGAATCAAGTGCTTTCAACTTCCTTTTAAAAGGCGTTATTCCCGCAGGAATCTATTTAAAACCCTGTAGATATTAACAAAAGCAGACAGCACGGAGCAGCACTACACCCACTGAGGATGGCGAGAGAGAGAGGGGGGATCCCCAAGTTCCTCTCTCAACCCACAGGCCAAGTAAAGGTGGTGATTCTTTTTGCAGAGTGTGCAGGCCCTAAAGAACTGCATCGATCCCACCAGTTTGCATTCTAATGAGGAGACACATAGTTGCATATGATCAAGGGCTCCTATGTGTGACTCCCATATGCTTCAGGCAGAACAACTAGAGAAGGGGAGAGAAATTTAAAAAAATAAGATAAAATAACCCGAGGTCTGGCACAAGTGTAGGGTGTGATGGCAAGAGAAGAGGGTGGTGGGATTTCAGAATATCTGAACTCTCTACGGCTCATTGTCCCCTCCTGAATGGTCCTTGGGGGCTCAGGAGCAGGCAGAAGCAGTACAATTGGGGGGTTCATTAAAATGGTGTGGGCAGCATTTCTACTAAAATTTGTAAAACATGCATGGAGAATAAGGATCTATCATTCCTTGACTTGCCCTCCCCCTCTTGCATTGCCATAGCTCATTGTCTTACTTTGCCCTGGGCTCTGTCTGGTTCAGGGCACCTTTCTCTCTGCATTCTGCACTTCCTTAGCCATTTCTGCTACGCCTTCCATATACAAACACAGCACGTGGCCTTACACTTTGTGGACACTCAAGAAACATTTATGGGGAGTGATTTTACAGAGACTTTCTAGTCTAGTCTTTTTATCTTTGGCACATAGCACATGATCAATAAGTGCTGGCCAGAATGGAATGAGGGGTGTGTGGCCAAAGAAGGGTCTTTTGAAGCCCAGTGAGCTCAATAGCTTGATTTCGGATAGCGGTTGTGCCTTGGCAAGAAGGTATCCATTTCCAAATATGAAGCATAAATTCCATTTAATTAGTGACATGAAGTAGATGCCCACAGCTGCTGTTTCTTGCAGTGGCCAAGGGCCTGGGGGGGGGGGAAATAGCAGGAACGAGTGCAAAATGAATCAAATGGGCAAGGAGGGAAGAGTGGGCACAGATGGGCTCCGCAGACCTCTTCCTACTCCAGTGATCTTGACCCGGTGGAAGTGACATCAGAGATGCAGGGACCTATAGCTCCTGGCACACTGACCCTTAGATTTCTCCAGGAGGGCTCTTGGGGGTCCAGTAGACTTTCATCTTTTTTATTCTTGTACAAATATGCAAAGAGAAGCTAAGAAGCAGCATAGTTTAATGGACTGAACATAGAATTTAGTACCAAAAGACTGAGTTTAACACTTGACTCCATCTGCAGAAGCTAGCTAGCCTCCTGCCCTTAAGCAACTGCCTGCTTGGCTTAGAACCTGCTGAATGGGAATGACAATTCAGGTCCTGTCCACCTCGCGTGAATTCATAGATAGCAAGTGTTAAGTAAAGAGCATCATATCAATACAGATGAGTAAACAAATATTAACCAAACAAAGACCATGGCCTACTGACCTGTGAAGAGCTTTTCTGTTAAATATCTCATCCATTTTTGGCAATACCCTTGTGTAGTTATACTGCCTTCGGTGGACATGGGAGGAACTTAAAGACAATTTTTATCTTTGCCAGAAGTCAGAGTTCACACAGCTCGATTCACAATTCCTTGCACCCTACCAACTCTTTGCATCTACTGTACGTCCCTACTCCCAAGGAAGTGGTGCCACGGACCCAGGGCCCTGACACTAACTCCCCCTGTGGTTCACGTCTGGGCTTAAAGTTTTAAAGTGCAGAACAGTTACCCTCCTCTGAGCCTACAGATTCAGGTGTGATTCGCTCAGCGCTCAAGCCACATGTTCACGCTCTGTGTAAAGCATCATTTTAGGCTCTGTGGAATGTTTTCAAATGTTTTAGTGGCACTATCTCCCTCCCTTCATGGAGCTTGCATTCTAGAGAGAAAGAGATGAGCCAGGAAAAAGTATCCATCACAGCATGTATCACACACAAACAGAGGAGGACAACCAGTCGTATTGATTATGTACTATGTTTACCATATACCAAACTCTATTCTGAGCATTTCGCATACACTAGTCATGGAAACAAATGAAGACCTCCCCAAATGAGGGAAAGCAATTCATTCAGAGCTTGCCATGACAAGGGAGTCAGTCACCATCCCCTGCATTTGGCAAAGACTCAGCTGCAGCCAGAGGAGTGGGACAGTTTTGTAGAGGACAGGAGGGAAGGCTATGAGTGTGCCCCAATTGGAGGTTGTTGGTGTGGGTCAGCTGAAGAGAGGCTAATCAGAAGTAGGCTAATCAAAAGTAGGGTACCTTCTGTGACCATTGAGGGGAGCACCTTTGGTTTTCTCCCCTTGGTCCTCTGTTGGAAGTGTGGGCAAAAATCAGGGAAGCTGGCAAGTATTGATTATTCTTGACCATCAGGGGCTGATTGCTATAGAGGTTGTGGTTTGATTTCCTGAACCAATCACTGAAGAAAGGGTATTCTATTTTTATATATCGTCTGATCACTATCCATTTGTCTACACAGCCTTTTATAATTCACTTAGATGACAACAATCATGGAACATAGACACTGTGCTGGCTAGAAGAAACTGAGGCACAGAAAAATTAATTAACCTGCCCAAAATCACATAACCAGTAAGAGGCAGAAGGCCATTCCAACCAGTTTCCTCTAGAACCCCTATCCACACCCACTATGCTAATACAGTTGAATAGGAAAAGATTAACAATACAAAAGGAAATGGGCAAAGAACCTGAGCAGAGAGTTTACAAAAAAGAAATGCAATAACCCTTAATATAAAAATGGATGCACAGTCTCAATCAAATTAAGGAAAATAGAAACTAAATTAGAATCAGAAACTCTTATTATTTACCTATCTAGTTGGCAAATATCAAAAAGTTTGATGATATACATTGTCGGTGAAATTGTAAATTGAAAAATCTGTGAAGGGGAATTTGACAATATCTATCAAAATTACAAAGATATCTCTCCTTGACCGAACTGTTTTATTCCTGCATATTTATTATACCGATATTAACCCGTGAGTGAAATGACATACAGACAGGGATATACATTGTCCCATTTATCAGAGCAAACACTGGAAATGACCTAAATGACCATCAACAGAGGGAAGGTATATCCCTAACTACATATACATATAAACATACACACACACACACACACACATATACACACTAACTCTTCTGGATGTTTTACATGTATTAACTCACTTAATCCTGGTAACAGTCCTACAATGTGGGTACTCTCACTGTATCAGCTGATTAGATGAGTCAGCCAAGGTTAAGGTTAAGTAAGCTGCCCAAGGTCATACAGAGAGCTTAGACTCAGACGGTCTGGCTCCAGTCTGTTCTTAACCACTGTGCTATACCCAACAGCTATTAAAAGTATACTGGATGATGGGCGTTCAGGAGGGCACTTGATAGAATGAGCACTGGGTGTTCTATGTAACTGATGAATCACTAAACTCTATCTCTGAAACTAATAAAACATGCTATGTTAATTGAATGGTTTTAAATAAAATTAAATAGATAAATAGATAGATAGATAGATGAATGAATGAATGAATGAATGACATGGTTCTATATGTACTGATCTATAATGATCTCCAAGATATGTTATAAAGTGTGGGGGGGGGCAAACTACAGAATGCTATGCACGTGTGTTTATTATATAGATAGATAGATAGATAGATAGATAGATATAGATATATATAGATATGTGTAAAATATATTCAGAAGGATAGCCCACTCGTTAGGGGAACTGAAGGAAATAATTTTACCGTAAAAAACTTACCTTTTGAAGTAGGACCATGGACATGTTTTCCAATAAAAATATAATTATAAACAGTAACTCAGCTCATATCACTCTCCTGCTGGAGACCCTTTAATTGCCTACTACTTCACTTAGTACAACTAATTCCAGACCCCATAGCACAGACAACAATGTCCCACCTGCTCTATGCCTTCTTCTAGTGGAGTGCACAACTCTCCTGGCTTTCTCTGCCCAACTCGCAGGCCTTCTTTTTTTTTTTTTTTTTTTTTTTTTAAGATTTTATTTATTTATTTGACAGAGAGAGATCACAAGTAAGCAGAGAGGCAGGCAGAGAGAGAGAGAGAGGAGGAAGCAGGCTCCCTGCTGAATAGAGAGCCCGATGCGGAACTCGATCCCGGGACCCCGAGATCATGACCTGAGCCGAAGGCAGCGGCTTATCCCACTGAGCCACCAGGTGCCGCTCTCAGGCCTTCTTTTATAGCTTAAACATTACAAGCCCATTCCCACCTCAGGCCCTTTGCACATGCTGTGTCTTCTGCCTACTATCTCTTTCCCATGTATAGCAACAGCTCCCTGCATCTTGTTCTACAGTCTTTGACTTAGCTCTGCAAGCATACAAGTCAAAGATGTTTCCCCCATTCCTGTTATTTTTTATCACAGTACCCTGTTTTATTTTTTCAAGTAGCTCTATTTATAAGCTGTAATTATTTATTTTGAGTTCACATTTTTACTGCCTTAGTAATTTTTTTTAACTAGAATAAAACTTCATTTGTCTTCTTTTACATGATCTTGCTAGCACACAGCACAGGGCTTGGCAAATAGTAGGTATTCAATAAACATTTGGTTAATTGTTTAATTAATTAACTAATTAACCCTGTTGTTCACACAGAAAGAAACCCAGCATGTAGGGGATCTGAAGGACAGGATTTCCAGTCCCAGCCTACAGTCTAAGTAGGAGACAGGAGGTTTTCACAGGAACTCTTCCAGTCACTTACTGGAAGGGTCCCCAAACTGCCTCTTGAATGGCAGTTGTTCCCTGGGGGAGGGGGATAGAAATGTATAAGTTTTGAAGTTAGATAGGCCGGCACTCAATTATGTCTAGCTGCACGTGCTGTGACTCTGGGTATAAATTACTTCACACCTATGAGCTTGAAATGTGTCCTGCAAAATCAGAATGGTGGAAAGAGTATGAGGATGAAATAAAACAAAGGTGTCCATCTTGGACCGTGGGAGTCCCTCAATTATCGGTAATTATATGAGTGCTACCTCTATTCCTCTCTTAAATGCACAGGAGGTGCCTTTGGAAACCAGAGAGAGAGAGAGAGATCACAGCTGCTGAGGGCAAACCATGCTTGAAGGACTGGCACTCCCCAAAATCTGGAAGCAGGGTCCTTCCACCAAGACCAGTCTTACTGCTATATCTCTGGGCCTGGTGATGATGATGATGATGATGATGATGATGATGTTGATAGGACAGTAGCAAACTCTAAAGCTACTAGAATCGTCCTCGCTACACTCAGGCCCCTGCATACTCTCCTGGCCTCACAGCACAGAGCTGTATTTCCATAAACAGTGCAGTGTGTCCCTGCCGATGCCTACTTCATTAGTATGACCCATGTTCTGTTGTAGTAATAAATTTGGAGCAAATTGACTGCCTGTCAGGTCCTTTCAAATGCTTTGATGAAGGAGGATTTGGATGTCATTTTTTTTTTCATATTATTCCATTTCTCCTTGGGTTGTGGAACCAAAGTTGGCTGGATGCTGTGAAACACCAAGGTGATCACTGACCCAGAAGATCAGAGAACCTGAGTGCAGCAAGGAGGGGCAGACTTCGGGACTTCAGGCTGCCCTGGGTCCCAGGGGAAGCCGTGCCTCAGAGGGGCTCAAGATTCTTGCACACAAGTCATGCTTCCCCTTGACAGTCTGTGTGTCATGACTCACAGGAATGATCACAAGGAACTCTACATGGCGGTGCCCTTGGAGACGGTGTCCTTCTAGCCCACCTGGAAGGGTGAGATCGAAACTGACGGGGGTGGGAGACTGAAGCGTCCTGAGTGGTTTTGCATGATGCCAGAGGAAGAATGTAGACTCCTGGCATGCTGTTTCCCTGAGATACCCTTCCAGTCCCCTCAGACTTCTTCCCACCAGCCAGGAGGAAGACGTAAGTTAAGTAGCCAGCCAGAGAGAGACAGAGTTCTGCCAGCCAAACTCATCGGTCTGTCTTCAGGCTCTGAGAGTGTGAAATGGAAATGGATGGTATCCAGGGAGCCTGCTCTGATTTTATTATTTTGAAATGCTCTGGACACAGATTAACTCCTTTTCCCTGGTGTTCAGCTGTTTTTCTTCTCTTTATTCTTCTAGGGGATGGGGACAAGATGCTCAGTGATAAATTCATGGGACAGCAGTATGTGTCCACCTCACCTTCTCGAAATGCCTCTCTCGTCCTTTCTGGACGGAGATGCTCCATCTCAGAGCCTTGCCCCCACTGAATCAGACCAGACACACTCCTTCAATGCCACCCCAAATAGCCAAGCTGCACTTCTCCAGGTGAAGGGAGGAGGGAGAGGGGCAGGGTAGCTGTTCCTCTCTGTGCGGGGGAGGAGGGCGCACATCAATCTTCCAGGGGTCTGCTTCCCATCCTCAGAGGGTTTCCATCCACTCTGCAGGGATACAGACGGTCTTCCTCTGGCAATGTTTAGCTGCTTTGCTTCCAGCACCTCAAGGAACCCTGGCCAGAGGTGGGTCACCTAGAATGAGTGATGATGTCGGCCTCCTCCAAGCTGGAGCTGAGGGAAGTCACATGAAATACTCCAGGCACCATCTGTGCAGAACACAGACATCCAGAAAGTAGGCAATTGCCCTGCAAAGCAGCTATGGCAGTGCCAGGGGTTAATCTGAATAAGGCCATGCTGGCCATGGAAGCACCTAGGTCTTCTCCTTTCCAGCATAACCTCCCTTCATTCATTGAACCCTTTTATCACCCTTAGTTTCTCCATATGTTCAATGCGATAACTCCTAAGTGAAAGGTTAATGTTCTTTGGCTTTTACATGTCTCATCCACTATTTTAAATCCTTCGTCCTCCTTTAATAGGTACAATATCTGCTTTTTCCAAGGCAGCATGGTATCGTGAAGAATAAATAAGTTTTGAGGGAATACTAGCCCAGCTCTTGGTTGTCCAATGTTGGGTATGTCATTTTACTTCTCTGGGCCTCTGCTTTCTCATTCATAAGTTGAGGATTAGCACTGTCTACTCGGGGTGAGATGAGAGAAACATATGAAATAACTTCACACGGGTAACCCACCAGTGGTAGCTACTACTGCTGTTACTGTCAGCCAGGGACGTGTTTTTATGCAAATATTCAGTCCCCTGTCGTGCCTAGCACAGTGTTGGCACACAGTAAGTAGATACTCCGTAAATATCTGCTAATTGGTACCCTCTTGAGCTTCAAGGCAGAACAGAACTGTATCCACTAATGGTGTTATTCTTGCAGAATGATTTTATAACCCCATTAGTCTGAGAGAACAAAATGGAGCTAAAAATGTTCACGTCAAGAGTTGTAGTGTCCAGGCCACTAAAACATTTGATTTTCTTCTTGTCTCCATCAAGTGCCAACATGTGAGTGAATTCATCTCGACTCTCCATTTTGATGTCTGTGTCGATGCGAAACCCACTCTGGGAATGAGCTGATGACACCCAAACTGTATCCTATTAACACATCTTCCTCTCGGAAGCTGCTGCTACTTTACAAAATGCCTTTGGGTACGTTGCAGAGAAAACGCCGGTGACAAAGGAATCTGGGCTTTGATCAGAATTGTTTTCCTTTGCACTTCTCTCAAGGCACTGCGGAGAGTTTGCATTCGCAACAGGCTGACACAGTTATCCATGGTTCTCATGAAAATCAAGGTGAGATATTGCTTCTGTTGTCCCCACATTTCTGGTCCAAAACACCGCCCCCAAGGATGGCAAGCCATGCAAAGGGCTTGTGTCCTGCCATGTCTGAGGTCCAGCTCTGACCACCTTGCAAATGAGGCTTTGACCATTTTGTAAGGATTGGTGTCCTCCCCGGGACCTGAATCCCCCTTGATCTGGGGTCACTTTGCCACCATTGGCCGGTTCAGCCCAAACCTAGCCTATAAGACTGATCCTATCCCCAGGCAGAGGCCATGCAAGTCCCCTAAATCAGAGTTTCTACAATTCCCATTCTAACAACATTTATGAAATCAGACCACCTGCATCATCTCATCCATTCTCCTTGAAAGCCCTGTAAGGCAGGTAGTAGTGTGATTCTCTTTTTACTTATGAAGAAACAGAAGCTCAGAGAAGTTAAGTCTCTTGTCCAGGTCCAACAGCCAGGAACTATTGGATTCAATTGGTAGAGCATGGGGGGACTTTGTTTTTAACCCCTTACACACTACTACTGCCCAGCTTCTGCCTCCCCCTGTCCAGCAGCCTGATCTACCAACACTAGAGTCTTCATCAGGACTAGACTTTTTGATCTTGGTCGCTATACAGAACTTCTCAAACTTCAGTGTGCTTGTCAATTACTTGTGAGTGATGTGGAGAAAGGGAGGGCTTTACAGAGAAGGGGGATGAGAGGAAGGGCATTCTAGGTAGAAAGAACAACAGGAGAAAAGAACTATAGACAAGAGCAATGCGACCATAGGGAGACGTTCGAGTAGCCCAGCCCATCTGGTATAGGGTCAGTGTCCTTGGCAGTTCCCACCCTAATAACATCCTAGATGGCCAAGACCAGGCTTTCCAGATAGGGTGCGAGATACAGACAGGATCTGACCACCAGGACTGCAGATGACATGAAAAGAAACTAGATGTGAGTTATCGGAGAAGGGAACCCGTAGCTGGAAGGCAAATCACAAAGGCCAGTATAGACGTGGACAGAACTGGTTTAACATAAGATCTGGTGTCCAAAGTTTCAAAGCGAATCCAAACCACAGCACATCTACAACCTCCAGGAACCACCAAGCAAAGTGCTAGGTAGCACGTGCTCCTGGCACGGACGCCATTCTTGTTTGAGCTGTTGGAAGCCAGCCTTGGTGTCTGCGCCTGCATTCACTAGATGTTTGCTATTCAAAACATCGTGTGGGACACAATATCGCCTCTGTGGTATTCTTGCCAAAAACACATAACCTGAATCTAATTATGGAATATCAGCCAATCTCAAATTGAGGGGCATTCTACAAGATAACTGGCCTGAACTACTCGAAATTGTCAAGCTCAAGAAAGACAAACACAGCAGAGCAACAGTTCCAGATTACATGAAACGCAGGAGACACAACAACCAACACAATGTGTGGTCTCACATTGTATCCTGGACCAAGGGGGACTATCTCTGAAAAGGACATTATTGAAACAATTAAAAAATTTTTTAAAACTATCTGTTTTAGATAATAATATTGACCAACCTTAAGTTTCCTGATTTTGATAAATATTAAAAAAAAAAACCCTTATTCTTAGGAAATAGACATGTATTGAAGAATTTAGAGGTAGACGGGTACAATGTCCCCGGCTTACTTCCACATAGTTCAGAAGTATATGATGTTATAAACATGTGATGAGAAAGGAAGTAAGGCAAAATTTTTGCATTTTTATTTGGGTAAAAGTATACAGTGTTCTTTGTACCATTTTTGCAACTTCCATGTAAATCTGAAATTATATCAATTTTTTTAAGTTAAAAAAAAGAGAAAGAAAGAAAAAGACTTCATATATATAAGATGAAAGAATGGGTCTTTAAGCAGCAATTTATTAGAATGACAGACTTTCAGGCCCCATATAAGACCCACAGAATCAGAATCTACATTTTAATAAGATCCCCATGTGATTTATATCCCCACTGGGAATCTTCATGCTATTATACCCTAGGCTGGCCACCTGATCCTGGCTGTCAGGTATCTCAATCACAAATTACCTCTAAGCTATATCCTAAACTCCTGCTCATCCCTCAAAACACAGTCCAGAAGTCATCTTCTGTATGAAAATATTTTTCCCCTGCCTACTGCTCACTTCTAAGATACTGCACGGCATTCAGTGCTTTCTAAGAACATTTTTAATTGTCTCCCCATTTTCCACATTACATTGGAATTCAGTTTCATTTTCCTATTAGAATAAAATATCTGTTCTTTGTGTATCCTCAGCACTGAGTCAGGCAAATGCTGGTTTTAGGGAAATTTTGAGTGCATCAATGAATAAATATGTAAATGAATAAATTTAGCTCTGTGTCGTCAACCCATGCTATATTTAAGGCTCCAGGAACATACTGCTGGAGTCCTAGAAGAGACCAGAGGTAATTTAGATTCAAGCTGACACAAGGTATCTCACCAGCAGGGAATAAAGGAGTTGGTAGGAAGAGAAGTTCCCCAGTGTAGATATCCATCCTCTAACCCAACATTGCTCCAATGCACTATGAAGATAACTAGTTTCAAGTTCCCTGGAAATTCTTAGCAGTTGTATAAATTGCCACTGGCCTTATGACCCAGTAACACATTGTTATAGTAACAATTCATTGGTAATGTCTGCTTGCTACAAGATGTGTGGGTGTTCCAAAAATACAATAAATAGCAAAAGATACGCTTGGCCAATACAATGGTTTAATCATGGTTACTAGGAGGGGAAAGAAGACAAACCAAAAAGAGAGAGATTAGGAGGCTTGTGACATTGTTATCCTAATAGTTCTATGCCTTTAAGAGACAGCCTTTTCTCTCAAATCCGGCAGGCACAAGCAGCAGAACATCAGAAAACTCAAATGACGGAAAGGAAAGGACAGGCTTTGGTTTGGGAAGCATGATCTTCCCCTCTTGCCTTCAAATACACGATAAAGGATGGATTTATAATGAGCTGCTTCTATCCAAGAAGTAAAGCAAATTTAAAAGAACCTACTAGTTACAATCTAGCCTCCCCGGTGTTTTCAGTAAAAGGATAATTTCGAATATCAAACCGAAGCATCCTAGGGCGTGTAAGGCTGTGTGGACTCCAGGTCTTTCAGTACAGATGAGATCGGCTACCATAGCACTTGCAGAAGAAATATTTTATTTTAACTCAACGTGGGACTTTTTAAGAATTCCCCCAGGAACGGGGTTTCGCCAAAAACTGGAGCTTAATTTAATGAGGGTGAAAAGTTTAAGAAAGAAATATAAAAGGAGAGTCTTGAAAGCACAGAAGACACTCGGAACAGGAACCTGTGCCCAACTAGTTGAAACATACCAGCAATGGCCGTGAGCAGAATGGGCCCTTATGAGCTTCTGAGCCTCTCCGGGGATTTTCAGTGAAACTCTCACCAGCCTGCTGAGTGTGCCAGAAGCTTCTCAAATGTGCAAAGAAGAGCCATATAGGATTGCTTGAGGACGTTTATTTATTTTAATACCTACTGTGTGCTAGAAAACTTCATTTATGTCTGTGGGGGAGGCAGCCTAACCTCCATTTTGCAAATACAAAAGCACAGAGAGATCAGATCACAAGTGCCCAAGATCACACAGTCTTCAGAAAAGCCCCATCTCCTGACTTGAGGGAGGCCACAGCCGTCCTTTAGAAAGCTGTCTCTGTTTATAAAGCCATCAAGTCACCTCTCTAGCGCCTCCTCCTATTCATACTCTGACCCTCACGGCACTGCAGATGTGCCGACAGACACCTACTCTGATCTCGCCTGGGGACCCAGTTACCAATCTCCCAACAGATTTATCATTTCAGCCTCCTCCTTGGATTCAAAGGCCACTTTCAGGGGCACCTGGGTGGCTCAGAGGGTTAAGCCTCTGCCTTGGGCTCAGGTCATGTCTCAGGATCCTGGGATTGTGAGCCCCGCATCGGGCTCTGCTTGGCAGAGAGCCTGCTTTCCCCTTTGTCTCTGCCTGCCTCTCTGCCTACTTGTGATCTCTCTATATATGTCAAATAAATAAATAAAATCTTAAAACAACAACAACAACAACAACGGCCACTTCCACTCATGATGTACCTTCAATCCCATTTGGTTCTCACTGCAGCAGCCTTGAGCACATGCACCCAGCAACTTTGCCCAGAATTTAAACGTGAACTCCATTGGTTAAGAATGTGATTTACGTTCCCCTGAGAATAGCCATCATCAAGAAGACAAGGGATAACAAATGCTGGCATGGGTGTACAGGAAAGGGAATCCTGTGTCCTGTTGCTGGGAATGAGAACTGGCGCAAACATGATGGGAAACAGTATGGAGTGTCCTCAAAAAATTAAAAATAGAACAATCATGTAATCCAGCAATTCCACTTCTGGGAATCTATCCAAAGGAAATGAAAACACTAACTCAAAAAAACATCTGTACCCCCATGAACATGGCACCATTATTTCCAAAAGCCAAGACATGGAAGTAACCAAAGTGTCCACTGAGGCATGAATGGATAAGGAATCTGTGGTCTGTAGATACAATAGAGTAGTCTTCAGCCATAAAAGGGAGGCAGTCTTACCATGCGTGACAACATAGATGGACCTTGAAGGCATTATGCTAAGCAAAGTAAGTCAGAAAGAGAAAGACAACTACTGTCATCTCACTTATATGTGGAATCTAAAAAACAGACAACAGACAAAGAAAACTCTTAGGAAAGGGATCAGATTTATGGTTACCAAAAGGAGAAGGAAGGGAAAGGGGAACTGAAGGTATGTGGTCAAAAGATACAAATTAGTACCGGGGAAGGCAGGGACAACATCCTGACTGTAGGAAATATAGCAAGGTGCTAACAGAGTGGATCCTAAGAGTTCTTAACACAAAGAGAATTTTTTTTCTTTTTTTTATTGTACCTCTATGAGATGATGGATATTAACTCCACCTATTATGGTACTTATTCCACTATATATGTAAATTAAACCATCATGCTCTTTGCCTTAAACTCATTCAGTGATGGACATCAACGATTTCTCAGTAAAACTGGGGGGGGGGGCGTGGATTCCAACAGAAAACAAAAAGAATGTGTCCTTCTTCCAACATGGACAGGACTGAAAATTTCCTTGATACCATGTATGAAGAAAATACCATGTTAAGTAAATGAATGAAAGCAACAGAATCTAAGGGAAGCAGGCAGGTATGTCTGGAGAGGACTCAGCTTATTTCAGTGGGGGAGGGTAATCTAGAAGCATCCAGAGTAGACTGGAGGAGTCAAAGGGTCCACACTGGGGTCCAGTCACATCATAGATGGGGTGATGAAAAATCAGGAAATCAGGAGCAACTTCTTAACCTATTTCGGTGAGAGAGAGGTTTTCAAATATTGTGCATTCTGTGTCATCATTATTCAAATATTCTTTTTTAAAATTACTAGTTCTCAGCAGGCAACTGAAGACTTTGATTTACACAGTTATTCTCCTGTCCTGAAATACGCAGGTGTCCCTCAGTGCCTACCATGCCCGTGGGATTGAGAAAGAGCTCGGATCTCATGCGCTCACACTACCCCGTGTCTGGAAAACAGGAATTACCTCGTTAGTGTGTAGCTTAACAAATGTATCATACTTTAAACGATATATTATTTAATGGTGTTGTTGGTTTAACTGTCTTCTTCTCTGTATACCACCAGCCTGTAAGCTTCACGAAGTGAGAGCCCACGTCCTGTTGAGTTTACCTCCCCAGAGCCAGGCAGAGCTACTACCTAATGTAAAAACTATTTGTCTTACATGATAAACCCCCAGTGACTGAGATCGATATTTACAATACCCAACAAGCTGACCCAATCCAGCCTCACTAACATAATTTCTCACTCACCCATTACCCAAATACTGTGCTGTGCTCCACCCAAATGAACGATCCCTTAGGCCCTAAGTATATCATGTGTTCACAAGTATTCTGGCCCAAGCTAAAGGGCCATTTCCCTTATATTCTGTCCAGCAATGCCAGGCTTTTCAAACTCTACACCCATTAGCTTTCCTAGACCACTGTTTCCAATATACCTTTGCAGCTAAGCTCTCTTTGCCACTTAGTTTAACCTGCCTTGTAATTCCTTTAGCTTTTATAGTGCTCTGGCCTCCTCAATGCTAGTGGGAAGAAATATGGTAGCAAAAACCATGCCTTATATTTCTTTATACATAACCAGACCTGAAATAATAGAACTAAGCAAATGGTAAGAATTCAATAACGTCGTAGGGTTGGAAATGATAATAATACAACAACTACCTTTACGCGATCATAAATTCAGAATAAATAGTCTAATGTTCAAATAAGGACTCCTAAATGACTGGAAATTACCCCATGGTTCTGAAGAAGGAATAGCAGTTAGACTAGAGAAATTTACTTGTAGTGCTGCTCATTGTTTAAATATACATTTTTGTTAGATTCTGTTTTTGTTTTTGTTTTTTAACTTCTGCACTCCCCTTTTCCTTTCTCCTCAATGTCAACTGAGGATGTTCCGTGCTCTTGTCCCTGTGGCGGGACAATCAAACATATTGATGTGTCTGCTTCTCTGCTCTCAGGAGGAACTTGTCTTCTAAGTCAAGTAAGCCTAATTCTTTCAAGATCCACAAATCAAATCCAAGAATTCTCCCACTTGCATCCCATTGTTCCACAACCAGTTTAAGAGCCAAATGATGCTCTATCATAGGCCTGTAATATACCATTTCATCTAGGCTCTGACACAATTAATGTCTGCAAAAAAAAGAAGATATATTCGTCTCTATCAAATACTGAATTTAAAAAAAAAAAAAAGAGAGTACATGTCCTCTGACTCATGGCGTGAAGCAGGCAATTGGAAAGGTGGTATTGGCAGACTGGGAGAAAAACTGATGGTTCAGAACATTTTATGAGTCAGTCTTTGTTTTGCATGCTGTCACCCTAACATTCTTAGAAAACAGCTCTGCGAAGTTTTCATGATGACACAGCTACGACCTGTAACCTAGCTTGATGACAACTAATCCTATCTGGGTGACTGCGGGAATGCGGCTATCCTCTGACTTTTTCTTAACATTTGCCCAAGAAGCCAGGCTGTTAAAAGGAATAAGGACTGTTGGATCAAAATATCCTGAATATAATAACCCTTGATAGTTCTATATATACAACACTCAAGAGCTTGCAAAACATTGTTGTATTCAGTATCAAATTGGATTCCTAAGATTTGGGAAATGCTCAGGGTATAAGTGGAATTAAAAAAAAATAAAAAGGAGAGGAAGGAGTGAAGAAAGAAGGGAGTTGGGCCTTCAAGGCATTTCTGCCTCAAGACAAATACTATACAGAGTACTTCTTGGGGGAGCGGGGGGATAAAGCTTCTGTGAACCTAAGGGACAATTCTGAATTAGATTTGGAGATGGATAGTGAGTCAACCAAGATGACAGATGATAGTAGGTGAGATATATGGCACCAGCTCCTGAAGCAAGAGAGCAGAACAATATCTTTGGAAGATAAATTTTGAGAAGAAAGTCTTCCTAGGTGTAAAGAAAAGTATATTAAATGTGGTTATGTTTTTATTTGTTTGAAACACTTTCTTCCTACCTGTAAGGGCCTGCCCCTCCCAGAGGAACCTGCTTGTGGACCCCGGATGTAGGGGTGGGGCGGCCAGGTGGAGATGTCCAATCGGTGCAGCATGTGTATATCCACTAGGGTGAATTGAGATCCGATTGGCCACCTGTATAGGGGTGGGGCTCAACCAAATGCATAAAGGTTGCTGTGTGAGGCTAGCAGGGTAAGAGGAGAGCTGTGATGGGAGCAGAAGGAAGAGTCGGTGGGAGCGGAAGAGTCCACAGGAGCGGAAGAATCGATGGAGTGGAGGAGCTGTAACAGCTCTTGTAAGAGCTATAACCGCCGTGAGCGGTCTGACCACGGCAGTCCCTGCACTGGCAGTCTCCAGCCTCTGGCGGCCCCGAGCTGCCGCCTGCAGCTTCCAGCCGCCTGCGGCCCCTCCTCCGGCGATCCTGCCTCTGGTGGCCCCGAACCGCTGCCTGCAGCCTCCAGCCGCTTTCAGCTTCCAGCGGCCCCACCTTCAGCAGCCCAGAGCTGCAGCCTCCGGCAGTTGCACTGATGACGGTCCCGAGACGTCAGCAGTCCCGACGCCTGCAGCCCCTAGACGCCAGTGGTCCTGAGACACCAGTGGTCCAGTGGTCAGCAGTCCTGACAGCTGCAGCCCCTAGAGGCCAGCGGTCCTGAGACCCCAGTGGTCCAGCGGCCCAGCGGTCAGCGGTCCCAAGATACCAGTGGTCCAGCGGCCCAGTGGTCAGTGGTCAGCGGTCCCGAGACACCAGCGGTCCAGTGGTCAGCGGTCCCCATGCCTGCAGCCCCTAGACATCAGCGGTGCTGAGACACCAGCAGTCCAGCGGTCAGCAGTCCTGACGCCTGCAGCCGCTGGATGCCAGCAGTCCCGAGACGCCAGTGGCCTTGAGATGCCAACGGCCCCTAGCCGCCAGCAGGCTTGCCGCAAAATGCCTCGCCAACCCGAGCCTTGTCCGCAGTGGTGGCTTCCTCTGGGTGGCAGCCTTGTCAGAGTGGCATCGTGGGGAGCAGAGTCTGTGTCATCCGGGTTGTCCTCCTTGTCATCGTCGCTGTCATCGTTGCCTCTTTGTCGTCGGGAGCAGCCTTGTCCGGGAAGCGGTCTTGTCCAGAATGGCCTCTTCTTGGGAGCGGCCCTGTCTGGGGAGCAACCTCATGGAGCAGCGGCCTCATCTTGGGAGTGGCCTCTTCTTGGGAGCGGCTCCGATCATGGAGCGGCCTCATCTGCGGAGCAGCCTCATCTAGAGCAGCCTCGTCCAGAGCGGCCTTCTTGGGAGTGACCTTGTCGGGATCATTGTCCTCGCCTTTTCGTAAGAGATAGCCCTGACCGATCAGTTTGATTCTTGATGCTTGGCGCGAAATAAAGTTTTGTTTGACCTTCGCTTTGTATCAGTCTCGTTCCTTTGATCACAGACCCTAACAGTACTGCCTTCCCTCTCTTAGAAAAAGGGAGCAGGGGCAGGGGAAAGAAAGGGGCCCAGAGAAAGAGTGCAGGAGAGGGAAGAAGAAGGGAAAGGTTTGTCAAGGCTCTTCTGCAAATTAGTCCAGATTCGCATCAGGGAGGCTGGAGATGGAGTGGGTGAGCACCGTGAGCTACGCGGGGGGTACCCACCATCGGAGCTCCAGTGTAGGTGGGAGCCTGCCACGGCATGACTGGGAAAACAGAAGCGGCTCTGAAACAGTCACAGGCAGGCTGCACTGTGAGATGACAAGAGATTTAGGCAGATGTGCTAAGAGTTTGAACATCACTGTCCCTGTTGGCACGATGACAGAACTCCCCTCACAGCTGTCCCTGGAGTAAGGTCAAGTGTTAAAAACATACCCATGATTGAACGGTCTGATCACAGCACGCAGACCTTTTCAACTGCTCGGGGATATGAGGACAGCAGTTTGATATTTATTAAACAGCAGCGGGGTCTCAAGTAGAGTACCAATCCCTCCGGAAGCTCAGGTCCCAGCTCAGAGAAATTTTAAAGGTGTAGAGCAAAAGGGAGGCCCGGTCTGAGCAGTCACCATCACCACAGAGTCAGGCTGCACTTTTATAATCTAGCCACTGTGAGCAGGGAACAAGTCCACTTTTAGCATGAGATGTTTTATTAATCTTCTCCCTCTTGGAAACTTTTCTACAGCCAGCCATCAGAGAAAACCCTAGATGATCAGGAAAGGTGGGAGTACTTTCCCCAGTGGAGACTATAAAAAGAAATCAGAATAAATGATATTAGGAGGCAAGAACAGCTACAGTCCACCCATTCCAGTATCTTTGGTAGTCCTGTCGATCAGAGGAAGTAACTGGGATAGACGGAAAGGGTCTGACTGGGGACAGGTAGAAGAAAGAAGATTCTGCTAAGTGAAATCAGACAAGGAAGATAAAAGAATGTACAAGGAGTGAAACGCAATTTAAAAAGTGATATCCGGGGCACCTGGGTGGCTCAATGGGCTAAGTCTCTACCTTCAGCACAGGTCATGATCCCAGGGTCCTGGGATCGAGCCCTATGAGGGGGATCTTTGCTCAGGGGGAGTCTGCTTCTCCCTCTCTCTCTGCCTGCCTCTCTGTCTGCTTGTGATCTCTCTCTCTCTGTCAAATAAAGAAATAAAATCTTAAAAATAAAATAAAATAAAAAATAATATCCAACACCACAGATCAAAATAAATGTGAATTTAAGAAGATTCTGCGAAAAAGCCTAAAACTAGAAATTTGAAGAAATCAGTTTAGCTTGTATCTCCGCCACTCACTGGCTGTTACTGTATCTCCTTGAGTCTCAGTTTTCCCCTTGTGAAAGGGATAATAATCGTAACTGAAGTGTTTGGGGGAGCATCATGGAGAGAAGGCCTATGAAATGCATAGTAAGCTATAAATGTAGCTATTCAAATGTTATTGTCCATAATTGGCATTATCATCATGTTTGATAAAACGGTGATTCTGGCATGTAAATTTGAGTATTCATTAAAAGCTACAGAAATGCTGATATTATAACTGTAGTCACAGTTGAGGACCCAGTAGCCATCTAAATCTATCAAAAAGGAAATTATAGATAGAGACATGACTGAAATAGACCAGCCCTCAAAAGCTGATAAGGCAAATGAAAACTGGACCGTATCCTTAGCAAGAAGGTCCCTTTAACCGTCTTCAAACTACATATTCATTCGTGCCAACTCTCAAAGCTATTCTGAGACAAAGCAGGGATCACGGTTTCTCTCTTGGGCTTTCAAGAGCCCCCATTTGTATGGACTGAAAAATGGAGGCACAAGGAAAGGCAAGGCAGCTTGCACCAAATACAGGTCTGCTGGGAACAGCCAGGCCTTCCCCGGCCAAGAGAACACCCCTGCAGAGAGCCCAAGCTTCTGGCTAGGGGTAAACCACAGACGAGAGGTAAAATACGAAATAAATGAAGACCACGTAGGGAAAAGAGAAAGATCATAGTCTGAGACATATTTTTTTTAAAATAAGAAAGATAAATTCTAAGAAGGAAACGTGTCGGGAGAACAAGACAAATGTTGAAATAAATAGGAAAAGGAGACAAATTTGGGCCATATAGAAAGTAACATTCTAAAATGTTAAACAATGAGAGAAGAAAAGGTAAAACTGGGAGAGGGAGATAAATACCAAAAGGCAATAAATCATAGAAATAACACTTCTGAGAATTATTCTGAAGAAAACGCATCCCACAAAGTAAGTCTGCCAGAGTAAGACAAATGCAATGTGACTCGCAGATACAGATATCATGACAAGTATGAAAACCACGGTTGGAAAGATGAATGCCCCGAGTAACACTGACCACCCTGGCCTTCCATAGGGAATTAGAATGGTAGGCATTTCCCTAAACTCTTCCTCTTGGGTTGTTCTCCAGTCGCTGGCTTTTCAGGACTGGAGTGGAGGTCACCTCTCCCTTACCTACTATCAGTAGCTCCCACTGACTTTGTAAGGAACAGCTGGACTCTGTCTTAGCTGGACTCAGTGTCTTAGGAGAGATAACGTGCTCCTTAGCTACCGACAACCTTTCCCTTTGGAAAAAGCCACAACATGGTTCTGATTGCCAGAGGCAGGCCTTGTCCCATGGAGGTGATGGCTTCAAAGATGGCACTTGTCATCACACCATTTGCTCACCTTCTTTCAAAAGCTCTCTCACTCCCTTCCCAGAGGGCTGTCAGGATTAAGGTTTGGGGTTTAGGCTCATCACCAGATTCTACTGTGAAAATCCTTGGACAAGATTGTCTGTCATGATGAAATCGAGGCTTGCTTTGGAATCAGACTAAGACTTGAAATTCTATGGGCGTGGAGATCAGCTGTGTTGTCTTGACTAGTGAGTTAAAGTCTCTGAAGCCTCTGTTGCCTCATCTGGGAAATGGGAATGATGTTTAATATTTAGGGATAGTTAGAGAGAAGCATATAGTTTACCTAAAATGTCTAGCTGCTCTTAGGATTCAAAACCAGTAGCTGGAGGAATAATAATAATTCATTACAATCATAATCCTTACCTGCTTGTGGGATCTGGGTCCAGATGGACTGGAATCTGGCCACCACAGAAAAGCCCAGAAATGGCGGAGAAGAGGACTGGAAGCTTTAGCATCTCATCTGCGAAAGCAGGAATGAGTCAAATTCAGGAAATAGGAAGCATCCAGAACACAGTGATAACCATTATGCAGAACATCTGTATCACACATTAGAGATTCATCAAGTGCTTTCACTCAAGAAGGGACTTAAACTTTGGATACTGGATATAAAAGACAGGATGGGAAGCCTACTTACTCTCTTTATAAAACACATTTTGACTTTGTGAAGTAGTTTCACATCCATTATCTAACATGATCACTTCCAACTCTGTAAAAGTAAATGGGGCAGAGACTATCCATCTAGTTCTCACAATGAGGAACCTGAGGCCCAGAAAGATGGTGACCCACCCAAGGTCATGCAAGGTCGTGCAATCAGTAGGTGGCAGCTAGTTAATGGCTCCAGACTCACAATGATGCTTGCTGCCAGCCATCCCATCCCTCTGAAAAGAGAAACGTTGCTACTTAGGCTGCATCAAGAGGACCCTCTTAGCTAAAAATACCTCATGCAAATGAATTCTCCTCCAGGGAAGAGAATACACAACCAAACAATCAGTGAGGGAGTAAATGCAGTTAACATGAAAATGGAGACCGGGAAATTGGCTCTCCTTTCCCCTCTCAAAGTGCCTGTCTGCAAACCCACAACTCAGTGTCGCTTGTATGCTTGGAAGAAATGCAGAATTATATGTCAATTGCACGTCAATTTTAAAAAGGAAAGAAAAGAAAGTTTTTTTTTTGTTTGTTTTTTTTTTTAAATGCAGGATCCGGAATCCACTGCAGACCCATTGAATCAGAATCCGCATTTTAACAAGATTCCCAGGTGATTCATATGCAGATTACCATTTGAGAAGCACTGATCTAGAGTAATTCAGACAGGAAATCATTTTGCCATTGATATAGTCCTGAATTCACCTTGTCAGGGAAGAGCTCTGTTTTGCACTGCTGGACCAAGAAGACTTTTAGGATGTATGTACCTAATCGTCTGTCTTCACGCCCTCCCAGAGTACATCCATGCAATTACCTACTTCAATTTGTCTACCTGAATCCCAATTGGCTCCTATCTTGACAGAATATATCCAAAGAGATCATAGTTGGGGGAAATCTTTGCTTCAGAAACAGACTTCATAGAGTTGGAAAGGGAATGAACTTGACCTAACCCGGTCATCTCAAAGGTCTCTTACATTCCTAAAATCCCTTGGTCAATGTTTCTATATTGGATTCTTGGTTTGAGTTCCTCGTTCTTTGTACGTTTCAGAACTTTTGCTTGCCCTGATGTCTGACATTTCTCTGCCCTTTTAACCTAATTACCTGGAAATAAATCTACTTGCATTGCTGACTGTTCTCCTAACTACTTCTGATCTATCTTATCTTGAGTGTCACCCACTACGTGATCACTCTTATTTGAACTGCTACTTCTGGGGTCCAGAGGAATAGTTTTCTCAGAATATTCTTGGGAAAAGCATGCTCAGTCCGTGACCCAGTTTCATTTGTTTTGCAAAAATAAGGCAGCTATACCTGGCTCTTTGCCTTGGAGGTGTGGGGACACATTACATCATGCATGGGGAGGTCTCCAAGGGTCCCACACAAAGATGCACCATTATTGAACAGTATTATTATCCTATTGCCCCTCAATTAAAATAAGTGGCAGTTAAAAATGCAGTAACAGCTGCTCCCAGCAGTGTCTCCTTGCAAAGCATTTGGGTTCTCAGTTTTTCCTTTTCCCTACAGCCTTTTACATCTTTGTTTAAGCTGTGCTTCACACTCACCATTGTAAAATCCACAGGAATCCCAAACGTGAAATGCCCAATTCAACCCAAAACCAAAAAAGAGCTCAAAGCCCAAGAGAATGCTATGCCTGGACCCTGAAGTCCCTTTGCCATGAGAGCATTTTGTAGCAGAAGCTTAATGGGGTCTTCCTGTGATGCAGTCAAATCCACAGGCTTCACACTTGGGTCCTATAAGAAGTTAGTGGCATGCAATGAAAGGAAACACAATATGTCAACTACATATGTTTACCATTGGGGAAAAAAAAAGCCAAATGCCTCTGACTCAAAAGAGAAGGATTTTCATGCTTCTTTACTTCATTATATTTCATCCCATAAAATAATTAGTGTCAAATATAGAAAATGAAAAATAATCAACAGAAATAAGTTAACTCTTCATACCTTCTATTGTCGCTCACATCAGAGCCCTTATTCTGACTTCCCTTATGCTAATCATTGATGAACAGAGTTTACGACTAGCCCAAACCAGCACCTAAACCTGGGTACCAGATCTCATCAACTTCCCCCCCCTCATGAATATTACTACAGAAATTCTCTTCTCTCTCATTCAACATCCCTTATTTCCTCTTGACTACTTAACCATTCCCATGAACATCCAAGCATACTATATTATTTCACATTAAAAAAAAAAATTCTTTTAAAAGTACACCCCCATCTTCTTCAACTTTCTGCTCCCCTCCCATTTTTTTTTTTTTTTGATTCCCTCATAAACAAAATTCCCTGCAAGTGTTGTCTCTACTCACTGTCTTCGATTTCTTTCCTCATATGCTGTTTTGAACATTTTCCAGTCTGGCTCTCACACCTCTACCCATCTCCAATAAAACTGCTCTTATCGAGGTCAACAGAGAACAACTTGAGGCTACACCAATTTTGAATTTTCAGTCCTTATTTCATTTGATCTATTAGCAGCATTTGCTAGCATTGATCACTTCCTCCTGGATGCCCTCTCTTCACTGACTTCCAGTACTCCAACAACATTTTTGATTACCTTTTTACCTCACTGGTAGATCCTTTTTGGTCCCTTTCTCTGGTTCCTCCTCAGTTCCCTGATTTTTAAACATTTGAGTGTCCCTGGGCTGGAGCCTTAGTCCTCTCCATTCTCTGCCTACGTTCATTCCCTCGGTGATCCCAACTGCATGAGGGCTTTAAATGTCATGTTCATGTAGATGACTGCCAAATTTATATATCCAACTCTGACATCTCCCTTTAACTCCAAATATTGGCTGCCTAACAGACATCTCAAACTTAACATGTCCCAAACTGACATCTTTATCTTTCTCTTCAAAGCCACTCCTCCCTCAACTGTTCCCATTTTTAGTTAAAGACAACTCATCTTTTATTCGTTGAGGCCAAAACCATGTTTTCATCCATGATTTCTTTCCTTCTCTCATACCCCACAGCGAATGCAACAGAACTTTTATTCTATTTACCATCAAACCTTTGAGAATTTGATGACTTATCAACCTCCTGTTCTCACTGTGGTTCAAGCCATCACTATTTCTCACCTCCTAAACAGCCTTTGGTTACTGTTTCCATTCTCTACTGTCTAGATAGCAACAAAATAGATCCTTTTAAAATATATTAAATCGGGCGCCTGGGTGGCTCAGTGGGTTGAGCCGCTGCCTTCGGCTCGGGTCATGATCTCAGGGTCCTGGGATTGAGTCCCGCATCGGGCTCTCTGCTCAGCAGGGAGCCTGCTTCTTCCTCTCTCTCTGCCTGCCTCTCTGCCTACTTGTGATCTCTCTCTGTCAAATAAATAAATAAAATCTTTTTTTAAAATTAAATAAATAAATAAAATATATTAAATCATGTCAGGGTGCCTAGGTGGCTCAATGGGTTTAAGCCTCTGCCTTTGGCTCAGTTCATGATCTCAGAGTCCTGAGATCGAGCCCCGCATCTGGCTCTCTGCTCGGCGGGGAGCCTTCTTCTCCTTCTCTCTCTGCCTGCCTCTCTGCCTGGTTGTGATCTGTGTTTGTTTGTGTGTGTGTGTGTGTGTTAAATAAATTTTTAAAATCTTAAAAAAAATAATAAAATAAAATATATTAAATCATGTTACTATTCTGCTCACCTAATGGCTTCAAATCTTACTTGATAACTAAGAAGTTACCATTTTTAGGACTGCATTTATGCACTTATAAAATGATGATGACAGTGTTACCTACCTCATACGATCATTGTGAAAAGTGAATACAATAATGCTTGTAGCTGGCTTAGAACAGTTCCTAGAATATTCTAAAAGCCCCCAAATATACACTACCATCATCATCATCATCATAAAATGCATACACTGATAATATACTTAATAGGATCAATAGTATTGTATGTCTATAAAATATAATAAGATTTAAAGATAAAACTAGAAATTCTGTACTACTTTCTGTCCATGTATTCTGAAGAGCCAGACTTAACATCAGACACATCATAAGCCCTCTTTGGTATGGGGATAAATAAAATTGCTAAGCAGGCAATGAAAGTTTCTTAGTGGAGACAAAAAGGAAAGGAAACTAATAACAAAGTCAGTAAGGTAGGAAAAGTCAGTGATAACCACCAAGAATGCAGACAGGAAATCTATCCTGGGTACATCTGTCCATGGGCATTCTGTCTCCCTGACTTTTCTGCTAACTCTGAACTCTGAAGCACTGCTTCTTGAGTAGAAGGCAGTCAGACATTCATGACAATCTGCAACTGTACCTTTTCAGTCCCTTGGGCTACCTTCCCACCCCCGCTATACTCTGACATCCCCATTTCTGCTCCCTCCCTCACTCCTCCCATTTGGCCCCTCTCTTGCTGTTTGAGGAGAGCTGTGTCAGCTCTGTACCAGCTGGCAGAGAGACCCATAGGAAAAGGTGAGTGCATCTTTGTGCTGGCGTCTAGTGATTTTTTTCCCTGTGTGTGGTTTCTTTTTTCCTCCTAAATTGACTATTACCATTTCCCTATTTTTTTTTTTTCTTTCCTATCTGAATGGTACCACTAATGCAGGGAGAGAGAAAAAGAAAAAGAGCCAAAGCGCATTAAAATATAACAACAAAATAACCCAAGGCTCCGAATGCTGAGGTGGCTTCAAGGAGTCCCCGTTTCCTTTCTCATTATCTCTTTAATTCAGCTACCTTTCCCTGCCCCACTGCGAATCAAGCCCCTCCCTTCTCCGTCTTCCTTGATGTTTTTATTTTGCGCACTTGGCCTCCTAGTCTCCCACATTTCTTTTCTTCCCTTCCATTGTCCTGTCCTTCTTCTCTCCGCCCCTCCTTCCCCGAAAGATTTCCTTTGACATCCTCCGCCTCTTTTTTCAGCCATTTCACGAGCTATTGTTACAGGGTCCTTGCGCTATTAATTCTCACAAGAGCAACATCCTGAGGACACCGTGAGGATGGTGGTGAAGGCAAACCAAAGGAAGCAGAAGACTATTCCACCGCACAGAAACCCATTAGCAGCAGACAATGAAAAGCACATGAAAAGCAGGACTGGGGACCCTGCTGGGGAGAGAAAAGAGCACGGGGCTCTGAAGCAGCAAGTCATATAGAAAAAATTTGCACCTGGGGAGAAGACAGATTCTGCCGTTGAGTTGCCTGGTAACTATCCACAGGTCATTAAACCTTGGCAGCCTCACCTGTAAAATGGGCATCACGAACACCACCTACGTCTTAGCCTTCATGAGGATCAAATGAATGGTATGTAGGAGAAGTTAGTCTAACCACAAACTGCTCTACAAAACAAGGCGGTTCTTATTATTACTGGTGGACTCTCTTTTGGGGACAAGATATGTATTTATTCATCCTTGTGGCCCCAGAATTAACAGATGACCTTGCCCGTGGTAGGCAGTCAGTGAATTATGGAATACAGCGAGGTTGAATTCCCATACTTCTCACATACTCTGGAAACTCCCTAAATATTTCAACAATAGCCATTTTTTTCCTACTTCTCAAAATTACCAGGACTAAATAAAACACGTTATTGTACTATAATGAAATAGCTCCTATGCAGCCATTAAAAATTACCTGTTTAATGAGTTTAAATAGTCTGACAAAATGCTCCTATTATATTGCTAAGTTTTTAAAACAAAATACAAAACTGCCTATATAATATGAATCCAAATACTGTGTCACATATGCATATACTCCAAATATTACAATTACTATCCCAAATATTAACATACCAAAATAGCATTACTCTAAAATATTGATAGCAGTTACTTCTGGATTGCAAGGTTACAGTTGATTTTGATAATATTTTCCTTTTAGCTGTTTTCAACAATGATTAAGCTATATTTTCATATTAAAAACATAATATGCTATCTTAAACAAAGATTACAATGGCCAGGAACAACCATATGTACCCTTCCCCACTCCCACCTTATCCATAGTACTGGGCTCTTCCAAGATGATAAGCGAATATAGTGTCAGAAAATCCATAAGACACCAATGAGCATATGAATTACTTAATTTCCGAGATATCACATCTAAAATCACAATGCCTTTATTCTCTCAAATACCAAAAACTTCATCTCTCTATGCAGAAAATTTGAACTGGGGTTCATGTTGGTGAGTCTGAAGATGAGTTATACCATACAGTAAAAGGCAAAGGAAGAATGAAGAATTTCCTAAGGTCTTCATTCAATCACCTGAGGGAACTCATTTCTCCTTCTCCTTGAAGGAAGCGTGCTCACAGATCACTGAGGGAGGGTTAGCCAGTTGTTTTAACAGGTGTGGAATCAAGAGAGCTAACATATCAAGGCCTCTCTGGTAGTATGCAATGTCAGGATACCTCAGGTAGAATATGGCACTTGATAATGGACAAGGAGGAGGTAAGGTTTATGAAAAACCTGTACGATGTGCTCACTGCTCTTCTAAAAGATACAGCATCTATCCTAACACTTACTTACTCAGTACCAAGCTCCCAACTTTCCCAAAGACCGTGGGGAGTGTTTCTTCACACTTGTTTTATATTTTATATACTAAAGTCTTCAGTCCTCTTACTCCAACCATCTTGATCCTATTATTTGTTGGAGAGGATTTGCATCTGCTTGTCTAGAAACGTCCCTGTGTTAGGTGAGGTCCACCAAAGGTTTCTGCTTCAAGTAAACTAAACAAAGGTATCATCTGAAAGAGAAAAGTTAAACACTTTAAACCTTCCAGATATTGTAGTCTGAATCAGAAGGAACTACAGTGTAAAATCATGGTCAAAAACTAGGTCTTCTGTGAAGCTATGTCTTGAAATTTAATTCAACTCCTTAATGGGAAGCCAATAATTGGCAAAGTTAAGCAAGGGCTCAGAAGATCAAGAGAAATTTCTTGGACTCCAGGACTGAAACTGTTCCCCAGGGGTAGCATCTATGCAGACAAAATTCTGTTCTTGGACCATCCTTTTCTGGAACTTTATTCCTGGAAGATAGTTTTTAAAGCATCTAGACAAAAATGTGCCTATAAACTATATTAGCCCTTGACACATGTCTTCTAACTGGTAAAACGCCTCTGAGACTCTCAGGTAATTCTCCAATATATGCAGACATTTCACAAATTTTAGTTTCCTAAAAGAACTTTGTAAAGAAAATATGGGTTTATAATGTGGACCTAGGTCTTCTTTAGATTCACAGGGCACGTTTTTGTCTGGTATGGTTGTGCATTTGGTACATTCCACTGGGCAGCCCACCTCACCGGATCCTTTTCTAACACTGAATTGATGTGTGAGAAGCCAAACAAATATCTTATGCCAGAATCCCAGCTCCAGTGATGATAAGAGATAGGGCAGCCATTTTCCCTTAGGTAATCTGATACCATATATATATACACACTATCCCCAGTGTGTTATTTTTACTCCAAACTTTTACTTGGGTCAACTCAGCTTTCACTACTACCTGCCTCATTTATCTTAGCATGGACTCAAAAAAAAAATTTTTTTTAAGCTTATAAGCTTTCAAATTTTGGTTGAATACTGCTCCTTGGACACTTGTCAACCTTTATAATAAATCTTACTTTTCGCTATTGGGTCACTGGATGCTTCATACCTTCCTACAGGGTCATTTATCTTAAACAACACATAGTTTCTCATTGGCTGTATAAATACATATATTTTTTCTTATTTTATTCACCTGCAGCAGAGGGGGAAAAATGAACTCTGACCGTATAATGTGGTTATTCCTCTTCTGCCACAGTCACAGGAAGAAAAAGTAACACAGAGAACGTCAAAACCTGGAGAATGCCTGAAGTGCAAAACCTTTTATAACTAGATTTCACAATATAAACCACTTTGAGAAGCTTCCAGAATGGCAGGCACAATAGTAAATCCACAGTGCCATCTGCCAAATGGCCTGGAGATGCAGAGAACCATTGGACTCATTAATTATTGATGACAATCAGAGTCAATTTGACTTCATTATGGGCCAAGAAGAGGAAATCATTAGGAGCTTGTTCTTAATGGACCTAAGTATAATGGGGGATAATCTGAGGGTGGCAGCGTCCATCTCCCCACCACTTCTCGTCCATCTCTTTGAGAATAGCAATGTAACCAGAGCTACATGAAGTGTCTAAATAATTTAGGCAAAAGTCAAGTGGCAGGAGGCTCTGAATTTCCAAAACTGAACATCTACCTGGTGTAGCTCACAGTCCTTCAGATAATTGTGCTAGCCTCTCTTGCAGGGAGGAAGACTATTTAACCCAAAGGGAGCTTCTTCCAGAAGGTTTACCTGTTTTTATTCCATCGCTTTGGGGGATAATGCAAGCCACTTCCCCGTGGAGGAGCTAAGCCATGCCGTTCAAGTGTGGGGATGCAGGGACAGACTGAGGCTCTTGGTCACACGGACTCGGCTGCCTGGGCCCTTCACTGACTCCTGCATGCAGCCTCTGTTTATCCGAGCACAGACTTCAGCAAAGAAATGAAGCTGAGTACCATATCTGATTGGAACTGCGGGGGGGTTTCCGTAGACAGGATGCAATTACTCAACTTGGATTGCAGCCAGAGCCAACACTCCTGTGATCACTCGGATTTCTTTGTATTTCTCTAGCACCTTCTCTAGCACAGCTCTTGCCGTTCTCCCATCTGAGTTTAAGAAGAACTCCTATGCCTCCCCACCAGCTTTTCTTTTAAACAAGTCACTTCAACTGAACAACACGGAGCCTGTGATAGTCCCAGTGTCGTTCAAACCATTCTGGGCATTATAAGCAAAGGGTAGGGCACCGTGTATGTGATCAAAAAAATTTAGTCTATTTGTGGGAACAAAATCTAAACCAAAGAAATAATCAGAGAGCAATAGAAAGGACAAGCAAGCACAAAATAAGGTGCCACAAGCCAGTGTTGTTGTTATTTCTAGGTAGAAAAGGGAAGCATACACTCTCTTCTTGACTACAGAGAACACAAAAACTGATCTTGAATTGAGTTAATTTGTTCATGGTCACATCTACACATGGGAAATTAACTGGGGTAGCATAGATATGCTTTGATCATCTATATGATCCCAATTCATTTCTGGGTTTAGACCTGGACTTTCTTTCCTTTCTAAAACAGAGGGGTATTTTTTTAAAGATTTTAATTATTGGGGCACCCGGGTGGCTCAGTGGGTTAAAGCCTCTGTCATGATCCCAGGGTCCTAGGATCCAGCTCTGTGTCGGGCTCTCTGCTCAGCAGGGAGCTTGCTTCCCCCTCTCTCTCTGCCTGCCTCTCTGCCTCCTTGTGATCTGTCTGTCAAATGGATGAATAAAATCTTAAAAAAAAAAAAAAAGATTTTATTTATTTATTTGAGAGAGAGAGAGCATGAGAAGGCAGAGGATCAGAGGGAAAAGCAGACGCCCTGTGGAGCAGGGAGCCCAATGCAGGATTCAATTCCGGGACTCCAGGATCATGACCTGAGCTGAAGGCCGTCGCTTAACCTACTGAGCTACCCAAGCACCCGAGGATTTTTTTTTTTTTTTAAATCATACTATCTTAGAATTTTTCTTTAGCAACTGGCTTGGTTACCATGATACTCTATACAGCTCATCTTCACTCAAAAACTTCCAGCAACACAGATGCCCCGTAATCCTTAGCATGGTGGCATTTTACTCTGATAGTCTGATATACACTCATGTACCTTTCTCACTAGACATTCTTAACAAATTAACTCAAAAATCTCTCCTGCTCATTTTTGAAGCATCCTTTGCAGTTCACTTATATTTATTCTTTAAAATTACTACTTCAGAATTTTAAATGGACATGGAATTTATTGGATATTACCGTTAACTCTAATAGGAAGCAAATCAAATGCAATATCGAGAAGTTTCCATGATTATTAGTGCCCAATATGCAGCTAGTGCAGTCATTCCCAAAATGGACACTAGAAAAAGTATGTTTATTTGGAGAGTATTTCAGGACAGCTCCTATTTTTCAGTATAATAAAGTACCTTCATGACTATTCAAAGTACTTTCACACACACGTTCCCATTTTTTATTCTTACAAAGATACTTTGAGGCAGATAAGACGTATTTTCTTATTCTCGTGCTCCTGGCAAAGAAACTGAGGTTTAGTGCTCTTTTTGTGACTCCTAGGAAATATCACAATCAGCTATCCTGATTCCTGGTCGAGTGCTCTCTTTGCTGCAATCTCTTGGACTTTCTTAGATACTAGATGTCAAGAACAGAGAAATTAAATGAGACAGATTCTACACTATTTGCAAGCTGACAAATGAGATTACCGCAGTCTTATGGATGGTGACAGAAAATATGAAACTCCTGGTTCAGAAAGAAAGTACTACTATTCACAGCAATCATCACACTCAGAATAACAGCATTTTATCCGCAGTTGTCATAACCCAGTTCCTGCCGTGAACTGGGCCAGATGATTCCCAAGCATGCAGTAAGCTCTGTGATAGGAGAGTAACACTAACTCTGGGGAACCCAAGCTTTTTATAATATGCCTTAAACATGCTTGCCCTTCGCACTGGAAGGAACCATCAGCTTTATGATACTAGATAGTAAGAACCTCCCCTTCTTTTTGGAAAGATGTTTGTTATACATACATTCTTTTAAAAAGTGTCTAGAACAAGGTATTCAGTACCTCAGTTGGGAAAATGTGCAAGAATATAAGAGATTGAAGAAAATTCTCTCACAATACTAATTTTTGCAGGAATTGTGGTTGGCTCCCTTGTAAGCACCCTGTTCCAAGTGACAAAAACTGGCAAGTGGTTGAGTGACAAAGGATTTAAACCCATGTCTTTTCACTCTGTGTTTCGTATTCTATTGTTCTCTGCTACCTGTTCCAGGTGAGGCAATATTTGGGGTTAATGAGTATCTCTACATCCTCTAAATCATACCTCTGGTCAACCAACTCTTCTTCAGTCCTGGCGTAGTCCAAGTACCAAACATCCACTTCCCATACATATATTCTACACCCAATACATAGCAGGAAAATGCATTATAACTCTGTAGAGAATGAAGCTAGAAATAGATGGACTTTTGATCCTTTGAACTACTTGTCAAGAGTCTAAGTCCAAGATTTGGAGCCAGAGAGGAGATTGCATTGAATTAAAGGGTAAACAGACACCAAAGTGGGAGGAGGGGGTCCAACAAGGGAGGGAGAACACCAACAGAGCCTGAGAGCTAAATGGAGTAAAGGCAGATACTTAAGAAAACAGATTTATCTCATAGGAAGTTCATGCTTATGCTGCACCCTAATGCTCTTATAGGAGTAGCATCTTTGGGGAGAAATGAAACTCAGAAGTGCTGAATTTCATTTCTGGGTCTCCGTGGTTTAGAGACCATGGTTTAGAGACCAAGGGGAGGGAATCAAAAGATCTCACCTGTCCAGAAACTTACCAAAGTCTCAGGAAGGCTCACAATGTTTCCAGAAATGCTTCATGCTATAAAAAGTAGACTTGTATGGTTTGCATCAATTGACCCCCATTCCTTCCTGCTTCTAGTTGGGTTCAGCCAACACAAGGAAGCAACTGAAGACCCAAAGTATACAAGGAGACTGCTACCAGAATATTAATTTCCCCAGCTCCTTCCACAGTTGACTATCTCCCTCTACCTAAGCTCACAGCTCTTATCCGGTCATCCTCTCCAGATACCTATTCTCTATACCTTGGTTTCAAAGAAAGTCCAATTCCCATCATGGTAAAGTGCCATTTTTTGGTTCTTAATTAAGCTTCAGCACGTGCTACCTATGTGACTTTGGGTAGCTAATTAACTTCTCTGTTCTTGACTTCCTTATGTATAAAACTGAGCTAAAAATGCCTCAGAGTGGGGCATCTGGGTGGATCAGTCTGTTAAGCATCTATCTTGGGCTCAGGTCATGATCTCAGGGTCCAGGATCAAGCCCCGCATGGAGCTCCCTGCTCAGCGGGAATCTATTTCTCCTTCTCCCACTGCTCCTCCCCACTGCTTGTGCTCTCTTTTGTGTACTCTCTCTCTCTCAAATAATAAATAAAATTTAAAAAAATACCTCAGATGGATATGTGAAGATTAAATAAGAAAATCCCTACCATAGTGCCTGACATATAGTAAATAATGGATCAGCATTAGGTCATTTTTAATCATTTTATTGTTGTTGTTGTTATTATTGTTATTTTTCAGTATCAACAGTATAGAAAAGAAGGAAGTTTTGCTCTCAAAGGCTCATTAACTTTTAAAACTGAAAGACCTAGCTAGGGACCCAGTAAATGTCAGTGAACATATGGCCCTCCTAAATAGAAAAATGTCTAGAACCTATCATATTCAGAGCATATTCAGAGCATAGGTTGCAAATATTTCAATTGACATGTCAAATATTAACAGCCTGTGTTTGAATATGTTCATTCAGTTCTAGAAAGATGTCATCTCCATATCAAGGGATTAAAATCATTGTGTGAATGTTTCCTCTAAGCTGAGATTCCTTGCATTATAGGATTCTCTATTATTAATCATTTTCTTTAATATCTTAATAATGTGATAGGAAAATCAAATTAGGCTGGTAGAAATTTCCCATCAAACCATATTAACTGTCTACTAAAGACTTCAGTTTTCTTCCTAATGAAAATGCTAACAGCCAGCTTAGTCTGCACACTACATGGATCGGACAAGCTCCCAACCATTCTTTTTGGAGAATGTGTCAGAGCCATCGTGGAATCTTTCCTTTGTTGCCACTTACAACTGATCAGTTTCCAATGCTTGTCAATTCTATCTTTATACCAACTTCCCATTCTCTTTCTTTTTATGACTGCATAGGTCCCCATTACATCTTGTGTAGGTGACTATAAGCTCCTCCAACAGTGGCCCCTACCAGGTCTTTTAACACACAAATCAGTCTTCTACATTGCTGTCATATTAATTATCAAAGTCATATCACTGAATATATCATCCCCCTGCTCTGTGACACCCTATTACCTACCAAAGGCAGCAGTAGGAGGACACATTCTAAGCATTTCAAATACTCCACATTCTGGTGCTAAATTACTTTTCCAAACTTATCTACTCTCTTTACTTTCTTTGATAGCCCAATTGGATTTTTAAGCTATGCTGAACATTTTCACTTTTCATACTTGTGCAATATTTCCAAATGTACTCTCTACCTTCTCTGTCCTGCTCTGTGCATGAGGAAGCTGACCAATGGGGGCTATCTTGCTCTCTGATTTCTAACTGGGTTTGGCATTGGAAGCACAAACAAGAGATCAGAGAGCTGGAGGAAAGTTAGCATCAGGTTCCTCTGCAAGCCAGAAGTGCTCTCAGGAAGCCTTCTCCATATGGCTTTCTCTATTGGTGTTCTAGTTACTTCGGTCTCCTTGCTCTCCAGGCAAGATTCCAGTTACTAGACCAGCCTTTGTTGGTTCTCTAAAGCCTGATCACACTTCTGCAGACAAACCCTTTATTAAACTCTCTTCAACTACACATTTCAGTATTTGCAACCATCTGTTTCCTGTTGGCACCCTCGCTGATACAGTAAGAGGGACCAGGAATCGCTCAAGAAACCAACCCTCAAGTATGATTCAGGGGATGGCTATGAGGAACACATGGATAACCTAGAACCAGGAAAGGGGACCCTGGTTATATGGGTTTCAGTGGCTCTAAAATTTCTCAAATTAATAACCACGGTATCATAGGACAGGAAGGTATGACACTGTCATGACAGTAGCAATTCTAAAGTTGGGAGGTCAGATGACACCACTCCTGCCAATCACAGAAAGAGCTCCCCAGGAAAAAGACATATTGAAGTCCTTCGATTTCCAGCTTAGTCCTTGGGTAGAAAATTAGAAAGGCCCCAAACAGCTTTGAGAGAGGCCCTCACCTCTTCAACTCTAGGAAAGATATGGCTGAGCAAGGTCACAGGAAAAATTAAACATCAAAATTTGCCAGATATCTCCTATTAAAAAAAAAAAAAAGTAAGGTCACCAGTGGGAAAGGAGTGGAATCCTACGACATGAGATGAGGACATTTGGACGATGAATCAGAAGAGTCTGAGAACTCTGAACCTGGTAAATTTCTTTGAACCTCCCTCATCAGTAGAGCAGCTACCCCTCATTTCTGATAGAATCCACCTTTCCCTGCAAAAAATATTTTTAGTGACTTACGTGAGGTCATTACATTGCAAAACAATTCTCTCACCACTACCACCTGAATTGCCTCCAGGATCATACCAGAATTAGAACCCAGAAGGAGAAACATAAGGCCCAATCCAGGAAGATGTGGCCTGTGCAGAGGAAGAGTTACGGACTTCACCCGCTTGTAGTGCACACTGTATAAAAAGGTAAGACGGCGGAGTCTAAGGATGTTAGGTCAAGGTTGCCATTGGTGACACCATTCATCTACAGAAAGTTATCACTCCTGTTAGAAGGCCCTCTCCCTACAACTCCCTTCTCTGAGTTTCAGTACCACCGCCCCTTTCTCTTCCCCTTCAGGCTCAGAGGTAGTAATAGCTCCCCATTGTTGCCAGCCCTAAGGGATTGCATTACCACCCTCCTTGACCTCACTTAATTCTGCCCACATTGAACTTTCCTTAATTACCTGGTCCGAGTGGGCTGATTCCTGCCAGGACCCTGACTGACACACTTTCTGGTTTCCTGCTTTCTTGCCACGGTGCTTTTTATTCATACCATTCCCTCTGCTCAGAATTTCTGCCTACTCATCCTTCAAAGCCCAACTTAAAAATCAGTTTTGAAATGATGCTTTCCTGAAAGTGGTACTGATTTATTCCTCCCTGAAACCATACTTTTCTTCCTATATACCTCTTTGATGTTTCTTAGCAATTTCTTCTTTGCACTGTTGCTATTTCTAAACATGACGTATTTCCTTTCTCCATCATTAGCTTCCTGCAGGCAGTATTCACGTTAAATTCTTGTTTTTATGCTTAATTGGACTTGTCAAGCTGCTGATCAATAATAACAACCTTATTTAATTGTTTTTGTTTTTCAGGTACCATTCTATGCCCCTTGTATATATTAACTGATTTGATCCTGCAACAGACTTTAGAAGTTACTACTATTATAATGTCCATTTTATAGAGAACAAATTGAGACTCACGTAACTTGCTCAGGGCCATAAGCTAATAAATAGCAGAACAGAAGTCAAGCCTACCATACACTTTTAACCACAGGAACACAGTCCTCATTCAAATGAGCAGAAACAAGAAGGAAGCAAAATTGGACACACATTACAACATGATAACACATTATACTAGTGAGATAAAGTAGTTACAAAATGGTAAATAAGATTCCAGTTATATGGGATAGAAATCCCAGAGAAAGAAGGCAGAGTGGTGGTGTCTAGGGGCAGGGAGGAGAGGAGAAAAGGGAGTTCTCACTTAATGGGTATGGAGTTTCAGTTTGGGAAGGTGGAACGCTCTGGAGATGGATGGTGGTGTTGATGGTGGCATAGCAATAGGGAACATACTTAATGCCACAGAAATGTGCTCTTAAAAATGGTAAAAATGGTGAATGTGTTGATATGGATAGTTTACCATGATTATTAATTAATTAATTAATTAGTCAGTGAATTAATTTTTAAAAGTGAGCAGAGGAAATGCATGAGCCAATTAACAGATTGACTCATTAATTAATGATGAGGTAGCTTGTGGAGTGGACTGCGGCAAGCCTGAGAAGGTGAGGCAAGACCATCTCTCTCCATCTGTTTCATCATGCAATCCCGGTCAGCATTGCTTCCATGGCCGTGGGTTAGGTTTCCATGTAAGCACTGATGTTTCTCATTTGGGAGCCCAAGCAATAATCACATAATCACATAGGCTAAAGGAGAACCTCAATCATTGACCCCTAACCAATTAAATAAATGGTGAATTGTCTTAAACTGTGAAAGAACCAACCCAGTAATATCAGATTTTTGTAAGAAAATTCTTAGTTTTATGACCAGGACCATGGTGAGTAGACTCCCTCAGAAGAAGGGAAAGACCATCGACTCTACAGATGGAAGGTCTGGGCCCCACCTTGCTTCGCCTTCTCTTGTTATTCACCTTCTCTCCCAGAGCGTTAAATACCCTCTACCCACCCATGATTCTCAAATCTTTATCTTCAACCTTGACCTCTTCCTAGTTCAGAATCAGATTTCAACTGCCCACTTGATGCCTTCACACAGACATCTAACAGCTATCTGAAACCTCAAAGTGACCAGACAGAACTCAGTTCTGCCCCTGCTCTCCCTCCCCCTGTGGAAGTATGCTCCTCATCCCAGTCCTTCCCAGTAAAACAAATGCCACCATGCTCCAGACAATTGCTCAAACTTGAAAACTACAAGGTACCCTTAACTCTTGTACTCACTAAATCCACTCGTTCCTTTATTGTCATATGCAGTTTCTCTCTACTTCCAAATCTTCTCCCGAAGTCCACTGTCATCACCACATTTACCCAGTCTGCCCCCATTTCTCCCCTACACCACTGTAGTAACTCCCAAGTGCTCTTGCCTCCACTCTCACCCCCGTTGTTCATGGTCTACACAAAGAAGCCAGACATGTAATTTTAAACAACCTGAAGGATATCATGGTAGTCTCACGCCTAAAATCTTCTAATCCTCTCCATTTGAATTTAGAATAGAATCCAAATTCCTAATGCTGCCTGACAAAAACCCCGTGTAGTTCAATCCCCCTCCTACCTCTCTCATGTCACTTCTTATCGTTTTTCTACTTGCCCATTACACTGCAGCTGAGCTGGCCTTCTCATTATTCTTCAAATTGCTCACTCTTGTTTTATAGCCAACAATTCATTCCCTCTACTCCTACTACCTTCGCTGTATTATTCCATGCTGACTCCTTTAAATGACTCAGACTTTGGCTCAAATATTCCTTCCTCAAAGAGGCCTTCCTTGACCACTCAATCCAAAGTATCCACTGACTTACTCATTAGTCCTAATAAATTTCATGGTGTCCATAACGTTTTTCCTTCCTTCCTTCCTTTCCTTTTTTTCTCTTTCTTTTTCTCTTTTCTTATTTTCTGTCTCCCCAAGCAAAATGAAGCTCTGTAATGAATAAAGACAATTTCTATCTTAAGTGTATTCCTCACAATATCCAATAGTACTAGTACTGGGCAAGCACTCAATATATGTGTGTTGCATGTTGATTGTATCAGGCATTTTCATTTCTAGTAAACCACTTGTCCAAACGTCCACTTACATGTAAAGGTATATTTGAGTTTCATTGACCTTCTAGCCTGGGAACAAAGCAACAGGTTAAATTCCAGTGCAAGTTAATCATAAAAGCCAAACCTGGAAGCAACCTATGAATCTACCAACTGGTAAATGGATAAACACGTCTATGGAGTGGAAAATTATTCAGCAATAAAAAGGAGTGAAGCAGTAAAACATACTGCAACATGGATGAACCTCAAACAAGTGACACGAAGTTGGAAACATGAAACTAAGATGAGCACTGGGTGTTACATGCAACTGACGAGTTATTGAACACGACATCTGAAACTAATGATGTACTAGATGTTGGCTAATTGAATTTAAGTTAAGAAAAAAACAAACATGCAACTTCTTATAAAGAGCCACATAGGGATGCCTGGGTGGCTCAGTGGGTTAATCATCTGCCTTCAGCTCAGGTCATGATCCCATCCTTGCTCAGCAGGGAGCCTGCTTCTCCCTCTGCCTGATGATCCCCCCCCTTACTTTCTCCCTCTCTCTCTCTTTCTGACAAATAATAAATAAAATCTTAGAAAAAAAAAAAAGTGTCACATACTGTATAATTCCATTTCTACCAATGTCCAGAACAGTTGAATCTATAGAGACAGAGAGTAGGTTAGTGGTTGCCTGGGGCTGGAATCAAATGGGAATTAACTATTATTGGACATGAGGGCTCTTATCAGGGTAACAAAACTGTTCTAAAACTGGACTACATTGATGATTGTACAACTCGGTAAACTTAAAAAAGAAATCATTTGACCGTGCTCTTAAAATGAATGAATTTTGTGGTAAATTGCTCCTCAATAAAATTTTAAAAAATAAAAAGAACTACTTGCCACCTATCCCTTCCCTCCTCACCAGCTGCCTGCCCCCCTCCCCCTGCCCTGCCCCCCAAAAATCCCCAGTGAAAACATTTGAAAACCATTCCCAATATTGCCGTTTGCGGGATATAGATTCCTTCCTATTTTTAACTAACTAACTAAATGGATTTTTTTTTTCAGTCAGTAATCTACAGTTTTTCCCATTTACAGTGGCATCATGCTTAGCTCATCAACTTTTTTCAGCTCTTTTCTTTCTCTGACACTTGGCATCTCCATTGCTGTAACATAAACACAGAGTAACGAGTTGTAGTTGCAATTTATAAGGCCCACAGGAGGAGCAAGAGATTCCCAGAAACAGAGATTTTAAGCAATAATGTGTAAAAATATCTCACTCATAAATGGCACTTTTCTAATCTTATACTTACCAAATTGGTAAAGAGCTATATTTTATCGCCTTTTTACCTTAAATAACAAAGATAAATTTTAGAGGGAGCGCCTCCACTGTCAACCCACCATTGCCCACCCCTCACCATGATCAAACTCTGAAAAACCAGACAAAAGTTTCCTAAGTGCAGCTTCCCTGACTTAAACAGGAGGACTGAGAATGCCGGAAGCACATGGAATCAGGTTATCTTGGAAGCAGAGAGATATTCTTATGCCCTGGGGATAAGTTGATGGAAGGGCAGACGGCGCTGAAGGTACAAGGAACAAAAGAATCTGGAGGCTACAGATCACTTTAAAATGTCAAGAAGCAAGAGTTCGTCATGAAAGAGAATCCAAGGTTATCCTTGAGTGTTATGGTCCTCGTTTTTACATTTTGGGCCTTTAAATCTTTTTTTTTTTTTTTAAAGATTTTATTTATTTATTTGACAGAGAGAAATCACAAGTAGATGGAGAGGCAGGCAGAGAGAGAGATGGAAGCAGGCTCCCTGCTAAGCAGAGAGCCCGATGCGGGACTCGATCCCAGGACCCTGAGATCATGACCTGAGCGGAAGGCAGCGGCTTAACCCACTGAGCCACCCAAGCGCCCCTGGGCCTTTAAATCTTAAGATAAATATTTCCTTACCAGAAGACTTCAGCTGTTTCCATTGTTCACTCACATGACAAATATACACTGTGAGCCTACTGTGTGTCCAACGATATGTTATGGAAAGCGTCATGGTAGTCCCATCGGGAAAACAATGTGGCATATTTGTCGAGTACAAGTTTCAAAGCAAAATTCCTCAAGGTCAGTCTGGGCTATTCCCTTGATTAACTATGAGAACTGAGGTAATTTACTTAGCCTCTTTATGCCTCTTTCCTCATTTGTAAAATGGGGATGATGTATGACCTACCTCATAGGAATATTTACAGAGTAAGACAAGAGAATATATATGGAAGTCTTAGCACAGTGTCTGGGAAATAAGTACTCAGTAAAAGTTACCTTTTATTTCTTGAAAGAGTTTATGAAGAATGGTACTATTTTTTCCTTTAATGTTCAGAGAAGTTGCCAGTGAAACAATATGGGTCTGGAGTTTTCTTTGTGGGATAATACATTTAATTGCTTTAATAGATACAGGGCTCTTAAAATTTTCTATGCCATGTTGCATCCACTGGCAATTGTTTTTGTGTGTGGGGGTTTTGTTTTGTTTTGTTTTTTTCTTTGTTTTGTTTTATTTTGTTTTTTTCTTTGTTTTGTTTTGTTTTGTTTTTTATGTTTGTTTCTTTGGGACACCTAGGTTGCTCAGTCGGTTAAGTGTCTGGATTTTGGTACAGGCTCAGGTCATGACCTCGGGATCATGAGACTGAGCCCCGCATCAGACTCTGTGCTGAACATGGATTCTCTCTTTCCCTCTGCCCCCACTGCCCACACCATCACCTCCACTCTTGCTCTCTCTAAAAATAAAATAAAATATTTATTTCTGGGTATCTGGGTGGTTCAGTCAGTGATGCACCTGCCTTTGACTCAGGTCATGATCTCAGTGTCCTGGGATCGAGCCCTGCACCAGGCTCCCTGCCCAGCGGGAAGCTTGCATCTCCCTCTCCCAATGCCCCTGCTTGTGTTCCCTCTCTCACGGTGTCTCTCTCTGTCAAATAAATAAATAAAACCTTTAAAAATAATAATAATAATAATACTTCTTTCAATTATGTTGTCAAGTTTAATGATATTAGTTGTTTATAATATTCCTTATTATATATATATATGTTTTATATATGATACATATGTAATATATATTATAATATGCATTGTATTATATATCATTATATCATATACTATTTGTTGGTGTGTATGTGTGTGTGTATATGTGTATATGTGTATATATATGTGTATATATATGTGTGTATATATACACACAACACAACAGAAATCTATGGAGATATATATATATATATATATATATATTCCTTATTATATATATATATGTTTTATATATGATACATATGTAATATATATTATAATATGCATTGTATTATATATCATTATATCATATACTATTTGTTGGTGTGTATGTGTGTGTGTATATGTGTATATGTGTATATATATGTGTATATATATGTGTGTATATATACACACAACACAACAGAAATCTATGGAGATATATATATATATATATATATATATATATCTCCATAGATTTGTTGTTTTTTTCTTTTCTTCTTCAGCTAGAAGTTTATCAATTTTGTTGTTTTTCTTCATAGAATCAGTTTTGGCTTTGTTCTCTCTATTTGTGATTTTCTATTTATATTTCTATTTCATTGATTTCTGCTCTTATCTGTTATATATTTTCTTACATTCACTTTGGGTTTTTGATCTTCTTTTTCTAGTTTCTTAAGATACAATTTTAGACCATTGATATTATACTCTTTTGTCTTGGTAGAAGCATTTTAATGTTGTAAATTGTCTTCTAGACACCGCTTTAGAAACAAATTCTAATATATTATATTTTCATGATCATTTAGTTATATTTTCTAATGTTCTAGGTGATTTCTTCTTTGACCCATGAATTATTTAGAAACTGGTTGACAAATACTCAAGTTTTCTAGCTATCTTATTATTAGTTTAAAATTTAATTTTATTGTAAAGAACATGATCTATATGATTTCAATGTTACATGACTGAGTCTTGATTTATGACCCAATATATAGTCTATCTTGGGAAACACATCATATGTATTTGAAAAGAATGTTATCCACAGTTGTTGGACAAAGTAGTTTATGAATATTAATTAGATCACAATTGTTGACTGCGTTGTTCAGATATTCTGTATCTTCAGTAATTTGGGGAGAGGATCAAATAAGTTTCCCAACATTTAAGGGAAGGATGTTAAAAGCACAACCTGATATTGTGGATTTTTCGGTATCTCCTTTAATAGAGCTTTTGAAAGCTCTACTGTTAGGTGCATAACCCTTTATAATTATTATATATTGTGTTATGTATGAATTTATCCTTTTGTCATTATGAAAGGTGTTGTTTTATCTTTGGTAATACTTCTTGTTTTGAAATCTACTTTATCTAATATTAACATAGCCACTCCAGCTGTCTTATGCCTACTCTTTGTATGTCGTATCTTTATCCATCCATTTTCTTTCAACCCATCTGTCTTTACATTTAAAGCTCATATCTAGAGTACCTGGGTGGCTCAGGGGGTTAAGCCTCTGCTTTCGGCTCAGGTTGGGATCTCAGGGTTGTGGGATCGAGCCCCACATCTGGCTCCCTGCTGAGCAGAGAGCCTACTTCCCCTTCTCTCTCTGTCTGCCTCTCTGCCTACTTGTGATTTCTCTTTCTGTCAAATAAATAAATAAATAAATAAATAATCTTTAAAGCTCATATCTAGTAAATAGCATATAATTGTACCCTGCTTTTTTTTTTTCCATCCACTCCAATACTCTCTGCCTTTAAACTGGAATCTTTATAGTCCACTTAATGTATATGTATACTGGATTTAAATCCACAATATTATCATATTTCTTTGTTCATACCTCTGTTTCCTGTTTCTCAGTTATTTCTTTCCAGACTTTTTATTTTTGTTTTAGATTCAATTTTAATTTGTCTACTAGTCCTTTAAACTGTCCATTTTTTAATAGTTGCTAGGAATTACAAAATATATCTTTAATTTTTCACTACATACCTAAAGTTAATATTGGACCACATCATATAAAATGTAATAATCTTTCAACTAAGTGTATGTATTTATAACTTGCTGGTCCTTTTTGCTTTTCTTTTCAAATATATTTTATCTATCTATGTTATTAACCCTACAATGGAATCATTTTTGCTTACTGAAGTGCACTTTCTAAAAACATAAATCAAACTCTTACATTTATCCTGTATTTAGCATCTGTGCCCCCTTCAATTCTTCCTGAAAGTCCAGATTTCCATAAGGTATCATTTTCTCTTGACCTGATCAACTTCATTCTGTACTTTTCACCAGGCAGATCTGTCAGTGATAAATTCTCTTAGTTTTCATTCATCTGCAAACCATCTGTATTTTGTCTCCATTTTAGAAGAATTCTGGCTTGGCAGGTTTTGCCTTCAGCACTTGAAGGATGCCATTTTTCTGCCCTCTGGCCTCCATTGTCATCTGACCATTGCTCTCTTTGAGTACTGTGACTTCCTTCTCTGGTTGTGTTCAAGATTTTCTTTGAATTTTTGGTTTTTAATAGTTTGTCCTGTTATGTAGAGCTGTGATTTTCTTTGTCTTATCATCAGTTTTCAGAGTTCTTGAATCTGTAACTTAAGTTTTCACCAAACAAAATTTTTTCATTATTCTTTTATGCAAATAGTTATTCTGCACTCTCTCCTGTCCTTTGGAGACTACAATTACATGTCTGTTAGAATTTTGCCATGGTCTTGGACATTTCTGAGGCTTCTTTTTGTCTTAAAAAGTATTTTGTCCTTCCAATTGGATAACCTCTACTGATATCTTTTTAAGTATACTGACTCTTTATTCTCTTTTTCTTTTGTCATTGTCAATACAGTATGCTTTTACGTTCACTAAGTGAATTTTTTAATTGTAAAATTTTATCTTACTGCATTTTTTTAATTCTAGCATTTTCATTTTTTTATATTTATAGTTCATCTCCTGAAATATCCTATTTGTTCATTCATTACTATCATTTTTTTTAACATTCTTGAACTCTATACCTACTAAATAAAATATCTGGATCAGTCTCTCTGATTGCCTTATCTCTTAAATATAAGGTGCTGTATTTTCCTGTTTTGTCCTATGTCTAACAAATTTGATTTTAGTTTTATTTTGGTCCAGGCTTACTGAGTTATAACTGATATATAATATAATGTAAGTTTAAGATGTATAACACGGTGAACTGATAGACTTACCTACTGCAAAATAATCACCACCATAGCATTAGCTAACATCTTCATGTCACATAATTGCCATTTGCTTTTTGTGTTGAGCACATTTAAGGTTCACTTTCAAGTATGTAATACAGTATTATTAACTTTCTGTTACTATATTCAGTTAGCCACATCATTACTTTTTGATGTAGTGTTCAGTGATTCATTAGTTACATAACATCCAGTGCTCATCACAACACATGCCCTCCTTAATATAATCACGATGATGTACATTAGATCCCCAGATGTTATTCGTCTTATGACAGGAGGTACATACCCTTTCACCAATGTCTTCGCATTTTCCCTACCCACCCCCTCCTGGTCATTGCTGTGACTCTTCTCTTTCCGAGTTCAGGTTTTGCAGATTTCCCATTTAAGTTCTATCATACAATATCTGCTCTTTCTCTGACTTGTTTTACTCAGCATAATGCCCTCGAGACTTGTCCATGTTGTTGCAAATGGCAGAATTTTCTTCTGTCTCACAGCTGAATAATATTCCATTGTACATTTATACCACATCTACTGTATTCATTCATCTACTGATGAACATGTAGGTTGTTTCCATATCTTAACCATTGTGAACAATGTTGCAATGATCATAAGGGTGCAGATCCTCTTCTAGATTATTTTCATTTCCTTTGGATATATACCCAGGAGGAGGACTGCTTCATCCTTTGATAGTTCAACTTTTAATTTTTTGAGGAACCACCATACTGTTTTCCATAGTATATTTTATCAAATGCTTTTTGTCTATTGAGATGATCATATGATTTTTATATTTTATTTTATTAAAGTGGTATATTACATTTATTGATTTGCATATGTTGAACTATCATTGCATCCCAAAGATAAGCTCCTCTTAATCATGGTATATGATTTTTTTAAGGTAATGTTAAGTTTGGTTTGTTATTGCTTTGTTAAAAATTTTTACTTCTATATTCATCAAGGATATTGGTGTATAATTTTCTTCTCTTGCATCTTTATTTGGCCATGGTATGTAGGTCATACTGGTCTTGTAAAATAAGCTTGAAAATGTTCTCTTCTTTCAATTTTTTGGAAGTTTGAGAAGGATTGACATTAATTTTTTTAATGTTTGGTAGATTCACTAGTGAAACCATCTGGTCCTAGGCTTTCTTGTGTTGGGAGGTTTTTGTTTATAGATTCAGTCAGACTTCCTATTTGTCCATGATTCAATCTTGGTAGGTTGAATTTATCTGTTCCATCTAGATCATCCCATTTGTTGACATATAACTATTCATAGTAGTCTCTTACAATCCTTTGTATTTCTGTAGTATCACTTGTAATACCTCTGCTTTCACTTCTGATTTAAATTATTTGAAACTTCTCTCTTTCTTAGTCTAGCAAAAGTCTTGCCAATGTTGTTTATCTTTTCAAAAAATAGGCCTTAAGTTTGTTGATCATTTCTAATGTTTCCCTGGCCTGTATTTCTTTTTCTTTTCTCTCTCTCTCTCTCTCTTTTTTTTTTTTCCTGGTCTGATCTTTGTTATTTCCTTTCTTCTTCTAACTTTGGCCTTAGTTTGTCCTTATTCTGCTTTCTTGAGGTGTAGTTTGGTATTTTTATTTGCCATCTTTTTTTTTTTTAATATAAGCACTTATAACTATAAGCTTCCCTCTTAGAACTGATTTTTCAGCGTCCCATAGGTTTTGATACATTGTCTTTCCATTTTCATTTGTTTCAAGATATTTTTATTTCCCTTTTGATTTCTTCTTTGACCCATTGATTTTTTTCAGGAGTGTGTTGTTTAATAGATGCATGTTTGTGAAATTTCCAGCTTTCCTCCTATTCTGATTTCTAGTTTCATACTATTATGGTCAGAAAAGACATCTGATATCATTTTAATCTTTTTAAACTTGCTAAGAGGTTGTTCCAGCTCTGTGAAAAAAGTTGATAGTATTTTGATAGGAATTGCATTGAATGAATAGATTGCTCTAGGTAGCATAGACTTTTTAACAATATTTGTTCTTCCAATCCACGAGCATGGAGTATTTTTCCATTTCATTGTGACTCGCTCAATTTCTTTCATGAGTGTTCATTCTATAGTTCTCTGAGTACAGATCCTTTGCATCTTTGTTTAGGCTTATACCTAGTATCTTACAGTTTTTGGTGTAGTTGTAAATGGGATTGACTCCTTAATTTCTCTTTCTTTTGTCTCATTGTTAGTGTACAGAAAAGTAAATGATTTCTGTGCATTGATCTTACCTTCTGCCACTTTGCTTACTTCCTGTATGAGTTCCAACAATTTGGGGGTAGAGTCTTTTGGGTTTTCCATGTAAAGCATCATGTCATCTGCAGAGTGAGAGTTTGAATCCAGAAAATACAAATCAAAACCACAAATAGATATCACCTCACACCAGTTGGAATGGTTAAAATTAACAAGTCAGGAAATGGCCAATGTTGGCAAGGATGTGGAGAAAGGGGAACCCTCCTACACTGCTGGTTGGAATGCAAGCTGGAGCAGCCATTCTGGAAAACAGTATGGAGGGTCCTCAAAAAATTAAAATAGAGCTACCCAATAGCCCATAAATTGTGCTACTAGGTATTTACCCCAAAGATACAAATGTAGTGATCCAAAGGAGCATGTGCACTACTATGTTTGTAGCAGCAATATCCACAACAGCCAAACTATGGAAAGATCCCAGATATCCATCAGCAGGTGAATAGATAAAGAATATGTGGTATATATGTATAATTGAATATTACTCAGTCACTAAAAAAATGAAATCTTGCCATTTGCAATAACATGGATGGAACTAGAGGGTGTTATGCTATGTGAAAGAAGTCAATCAGAGAAAGACAATTATCATATAATCTCACTCATATGTGGAATTTAAGAAACAAAACAGAGGATCATAGGGAAAGACAGGAAAAAATAAAACAAGGTGAAATCAGAGAGGGAGACAAACCATAAGAACTCTTAATCATCAGAAACAAACTGAGGGTTGCTGACAGGGAATGGGGTAAAGGGATGGAGTAATAGGGTGATGGATATTAAGAAGGCATGTGATATAATGAGCACTGGGTGTTATATAAGACTGATGAATCACTGAACTCTACCTCTGAAATTAATAATACATTATAGGTTAATTAATTGAATTTAAATTTAAAATTTTTTTAAAAAGAAGAAGTAAAAAAAAAATTGCTAACATTTTTTTTGTGGCCTATCCTATGGTCTATCCTGGAGAATGACCCATGTGCATTTGAAAAGAATGTGTATTCTGCGGCTATTGGATGAAATGTTCTACATATTCCTGTTAGGTTTATTTGTCTTTCAAGTTCAACACTTCCTCATTAATTTTCTGTTTAGATGATCTATCCATTGTTGAAAGTGTGGTATTAAAGATTTTGTTTGTTTGTTTGTTTGTTTACCATTTTTGTACTGTTGTGTGTTTGTCCCTTCAGATCTCTTAGTATTTGCTTAATATATGTAAGTGCTCTGATTTGGCTGCATTTAAACTGACAACTGTGTCTTCTTGATGAATTGACCCGTTTATTACTATATGATGATTGTTTGTCTCTTAAGCAGTTTTGTCTTAAAGTCTATTTTGTTTGATATGAATATAAATATAGCTACACTTGCTCTCTTTTGGTTTCCACGCACATGGAGTATAATTTTCTATCTCTTTACTTTGAGTCTCTGTGTGCCCTTGATGCTGAAATGAATCTCTTATAAGCAGCGATTTAGTTGGGTATTGTTTTTGCTTTATCCTTTCAGTCACTCTATGTCCTTCAATTGGAGGATTCAATCCACTTACATTTGGAGTAATTATTGATAGGTTAGAACTTATTAATACCATCTTATTAATTGTTTTCTGGCTGCTTTGTAGATTCCTTGTTCTGTTCTTTGCCTATTACTGCCTTCCTTTGGGAACTGATGACTTTCCATAGAGCTATGCTTTGATGTTCTTCTCTTTGTCTTTAAAGAATCTAATGTAGGTTTTTGCTTTGTCGTTTCTGTGAGGCTTGAACAAAACACCTTACCAGTGTAACAGTTTATTTTACGCTGATAACAACTTAACTGTGATCAAATACAAAACTCTACTCTCTCTTCTTTTATGTTTTTGTTGTCATGATTTACATCTTTTTATATAATCCACCCATTGAAATTATTATAGCTATAGCCATTTCTAATACCTTTGTCTTTTAACCTTTATACTAGATATGTGGTTAACAAACCACCATATTACATTATTACACTGTTACAAATATTACATTTGAGAATTCTGAATCTGACTGTATCCTTACCTTTATCTACATATTGTATATTTTCATATGTTTTCATGCTACTAATTAGTCTCCTTTCATTTCAGCTTGTAGAATTTCTTTCAGCATTTTTTGTAAGGTAGGTCTATTGGTAATTAACTTTCTCAGCTTTTGTTAGGGAAAGTCTTTATGTCTCCTTCTTTTACGAAGGACAACTTCACTGGGTAAAATATTCTTGTTTGGCAGATTTTTGTTTTGTTTTGTTTTGTTTTGTTTTAGCACTTTGGGAATACCATCCCAATCTTTTCTGACCTACAAGGTCTCTGCCAAGAAATTTACTAAGAGTCCTATGGGGGTTCCCTTGCATGAGATATTTTTTTCTTGCTTTTAAAAACCTCATGTTGTCTTTGATTTTGGACAGTTTTATTATAATGTGGCTTAGAGAATATTGTTAGGGATTAAACTTTTGAGGGGAGCTATTAACTTTATCAACTTGGATGTCCAAATCTCTCCCCAGTTTTGGTAAGTTCTCAACCATTATTTCTTTAAATAACCTTTCTACACTTTTCTCATTTCTCTCTTTCTGGGATGCCAATGATGTGTACACTTGTTTCTTTTAATGGTGTCTTTAAGTCTCATAGGATTTCTTCATTCTTTTTCATTCTTTTTTTATCCTCTGGATAATTTCAATTGCTATCTGCTAGCTCATTGATTCTTTCTTCTGCTTGGTCAAGTCTGCTGTTGAAGCTCACCATTGAATTCTTCAATGCAGGCATTGTATTTTTTAGCTCCAAAATTTGTTTGGTTCCTTTTTCTTTGTTGAATTTCTCATTTTGTTCTTGAATTGTTTTCCTGATATTGCTAAGTTTATCTGTGTTCTCTTATAGCTCTCTGAGCTTCTTTAAAACAATTGCTTTGAATTTTTTGTCAGTCAATTCCTGGACCACCATCTCTTTGGGGCCAGGTACTTAAGGTTACTATATACATTCGACAGAGTCAAGTTTCTCTGATTCTTGATGATCCTTTTAGCATTGTGTAGGAATATGCATGTTTGAAGAAGCAGTCATCTTTTCCAGACTTTATGGACTGACTTCAGTAAGGTAAGACCCAACAACCTCTGGTTTGTAGCATTCTGGAGCATGTTGTGATCCCAGGTTTAGTGGTACAGGGCAGCAACTGCAGGGATGTGTGCAGGCACTGGATCAGAGGGGCAGTGGTTGTGTATCTCTTTGGCCAGGCCCGTGTTGTCCACAGCATCTGTCTGGTAATTAACAAGCATTGCAAGGTTCTGCAGTGTCTCCAAGGGGTGTTGAAATCTTCAGTGGCAACTCCAGATCCTGTGGTAGGTCCATGGGTAGACATTAAAGGTAACCAGAGTTATTGGTGCACATTCACTCAGATGTATGGTCTAGTTGCAAGTGGCTGTGTACTTCCAGAGTTTGATCACAGATGCCCATATAGTGTAAGGAGCAAGGTGGGCAGCGAGAGTTGGGGCCATCTACATGTGGGGGCCTCTGTTGTCAGAGTGGATTATCATGGCTGCTAGATCTTATCATGAACACATGCTAGTGGAGGCCTGTAACAGAGGTCAAACCTGGAGTGTGCTTATGTACACAGTTTTGCATAGCGTGCTAGCTGCCACAAACAAAGTAGTGCAGGCCAAAGACAGAAGACAGGGCCTGATCAGAGCCTACAAGCATCCATGGAGACCCTGACACCTGACTGGTGTGCTCTCCCATGGCAACATAATCTGCTCCCTACTGCCACCTCCCATGCATACTCCAGTGGAGCCTGTTAACAAGCTTCCAGGCCAGCAGCATGGAAGAACATTTAAGAGGCCAGCCTCAAGTCCACACCTGGCTCAGGTGTGGGGATCAACTCTGAGGATCTAGGTTAGTGTCTTACATTCACACAGCTGTGGAGGTCTGAGCTGGCTGTTAAAGCAGTTCCTGAGCTGAGGTAGGGGAGAGCAGGGACTCTGATGGATGGCTTTAGCAAAAATACCTATAGGGGTAAAATCTGGTGATTTCTGCAGGGAATCCACAGCAGCTAAGATGGCCACAGACTCATTTATGGTGAAATCTGCTGGGTTTGGTTACAAAACAGGTCACTGCAAACTGTGACTGCTCTCACAGTGTGGTTGCTCCTGGGAGCCTTGCCCTTGTTCCCTGCTCTTAGTCCTCTCTATATGGCTCAGCTTTGCTGGTCTGGGTTAGGTGAAACCAAAGTGAGACCTTCACACAGTGTCCTGAAAGGGTGAGGAAGATGGTTGCACACACAGCTCTGGCAAGGGGAACCTTTTCTAGCTGGTAAGTTCCCTCTTGGCACCAAGCAATACTGGTCTGAGAGGCAGAATGACATAGATAAATAAAGTTGTCTTCTTTCCCTCCTTGTGCAATTATTCTCAGATTTTATGTTCCCCTGTGTCCCTGAAGTTTTTTGTTTTTTTGGTTTTTGGTTTTTTGTTGGTGTTTTTGTTGTTGTTGTTGGTGGTGGTGGTGGTGGTTTTTTTGTTTGTTTGTTTGTTTTTTAGTATACTTCAGAGCTGTCCTAGGGCTGTTTTTTGTTCATAGATAACTCTCTAATTATTGATCTTTGCAGGGGGACAGAAACTGGGAACTCCTATACCATCATTTTGGTGTATATTTAATAAATTTGAATTGCCTTCTAAACACTGTATGTGATACATACAGTATAGGAACTCTGGACCCAGACACAGCCCTCCAAAGAGTCTGATATTTTTTTTTGTTTTAGTGGCCAATTAGGTAGATGTAGATTCAAAATTCAATCTAGCTTTTAGTGGGGAGTGGCTGAAATCTCCGTCCATTCTTCATTCCTTAGCTGAAATGCTTGAAGTCTGCCTTGCGCATGCATTTTTTAAGAGGTTAGTCACAGATTTGAGCAAGGTTGGTTTACACACAGAAGGTGCAGAGTCCCTTTCTCCGACACTCTCCTTGCAAGGATTCCTTTCCTCCTTACTTTCTACTAGCTAGGAGTGAGCTAAACTCCATCCTCTGGTTCTTTAAGACAGTCTGATTATTGTCTTCTATTTATAAGGTTCTCTCATTTTACCTAGTATGTTCTTGGGTCTGTGCTCAGAAAAAATACAAACAAACAAACAAATGTAAAACCAGTCATTTGAGAATGGATTGAATAACATTACAGAAATTAAATCGAAAAACCTATCATCTAATTAGCAGCAAGGGAATACAGTATAAATCAAAGATATGCACACAGTTTCTGTGGTCTGGAAAGCCTTCCTGTCCTGCACACATCAAAAGCCAATCCAGCTTTCTAGGCACAGCTCAAGCTGCCTTTCCCAGTCCACCATCACTCATTTCCACAGAGATCAAGTGGGCACCGCCTCAGGCTATGTGGAACTGTGTGTGGTATACACCTCGCACTATCCAAGGTGATTTCAAGCTCTCTGAGATGAAAAACATGCTTTATGCATCAGTGTATAGACATACGGCCCATCACAGAGTAGGTTCTCCATAAGTACTTTTTGATTAATTGATTCTCCCACTAATCTCCCCTCACAGTGTCTCTGATAATAGAGAAATAGCTCCTAAGCATCTTTAATCCTCACCATGACTTCTTAATACTTGCTAAACCTCCTCTCAGAAGGGATCGCTACACTTGCTATCAGGTTTGCTCATCACTCTAACGTATCCTGCTCATTTTAAAGGGACAGTGGAAATCCTGTGCTGAGAAGAGAGAACTCTTCTTTTTGAGTAGCTAAAGACCCAAGGAAATATACTGGGCTGGTAAATATGTCCCTGTAGAATGGCTCTAGCAATGCTATGACTGTCTTTGATCAGAAAGAAGAGGAACAAAAGGAAAACATTGTCTCAGCCATAGGGCACTCCTTTTGGCCTTTACCTGTTGATATCGGTGCAAAGAAAATCCAACTCTTAAAAACGTTGATGCACTTAGACTGTAGGCATAATAAATGTTAATATGCAGCTGCTCACACCAAAAGGCTTCATACTATAACAAATGCAAAACTGGAATAAATAGAGGCTCTGTACTTCTAGAAAGTTCCCAGAAGGCAGGAAATTGAAACACCACAAAACCCCAAAGCAATGGTAACAGAAAGGAGAACCAAGATACCTTGGATCACAAAGTCCTAAAGAGCCCTCGATGAGGCCAGTGGAGAGAGCAGATGGGTTCTCCTATGGGAGAAGCCCATGTCTGTGACACTTTGATGAAACCTGTTTTAAAATGCAAACACACAAGCATTTCATCCTTCCTGCAATGAATGGAAAGAGGCAAGACTTGAGATACAGAGAAGTCCCCAAACCTTACTCACTTTATCTCTACGATGCCAAGATTGGTCCGTTTGAAGACAAAGAACTGTTGAGAAACTCCCTATTAGAGGGATGAGACTCAGGAGCCAAAGCAGAGACAAAGTAGGACCAGAGCAGAAGCAGAACAGGGTCAGGTAACTTACTGCCCACCCGCCCCACCGCACCGCTCCTTTTACCACCACAGCTCTACTTCATACACCGCTCCTGGATGTGCAGCAGACAATGCAGCACAGGGTGCCCATCAGTCTCTCCTGGAATTTGACCTGTGAGCTCTGTATCCACTCTTTATTAAAGAGGCCCTGCAGCTAGAACAGGTGCTTCTGGATCCCTCCTACGTTAACATCCCTGCAGCCTCCACAACCCTGGTCCCTGGAATGGGTCAGTTCAACACAGTGTCATAATCGGTTTCCTAGTCTCAGTCCGCTCCTGGATTCTGAGTTCCGTGAAGATAGAGATGCCATCCAAGTCATTCTTGTAACCCTCATGTGTAGCAATATCAAGCTTGGCACATGGCACACAATACATGCCTCTTGTTAGCTTTGTGCCTTGGTTTCCCCATCTTTAAACAAGGATAATTAAAACACTTAACTCATAGGACCTCATTTGTTAAAAGATATTAAATGATTTTAAACATGTAAAGCATTAAATCAATGCTAGGCCATAGGAAATACCCAATAAGTACTATTCATTATTATAGTAGTTATTACATTAAATTGGATTGTTGCAAGTGATATATTTTTAAAAATTTATATTTTTTAAAATTTGTAGTTTTCCAAAAGATCTTATTTATTATGTATGCTAGCTAACAGGACATAATAAAAAATAAAAATTAAAGAAAAAGATTTTGTTTATTTACTTAAGAGAGAGAGTAAGTGATAAAGAGAGAGCACAAGAGAAGAGGCAGAGGGAGACACAGAAGCAGTCTTCCCACTAAGCAGGGCCCCAAACTGAACCCCCAACGTACCCCCCAAATTTGTGATTTTTAAGAATACTTAAAAGGATCCCCTATTTTAACATATTTCCTTCACTGAAATAAAAATTCCACATATAAAGATTCCTATATAAAGATTCCATATATAAAGATTATGTATTTTTTATTAAAAAATTTTCTCCTTTACTCACTGATCTTTTTGAAGATAAAATCCTCTGGGTGGAGGAACACCTTAATGCCCCAAGTCTGAGTTTTTTATACAGTTCTTCCCCAGGCAGAATGGAAACACTGAGAATCTCAGAGAAGGCAAAGCTGGAAACCATTTGTGCAAAAGAAGAAAAGAAGGAAAACAAACTTCTCTGGGAGTTAATTTTTTTTCATTTATAAAAGCAATGCCTGACCTACAAGATTTCTAATGTGTTTTCATTCCTCATCAGCCATAAGCTCATTTATTTAGCTAATTGGTTGAATTTAAAATTTTCATGATCACAGACAGGCATTGCACATGCAGAACCATGCTACCCAAGAATGTACTTCCAAACATCAGCTTTATGAAGACATAACGCATTATGCCCATTTTACAGGTAAAGAAAATCATCTGCAGAGTCCTACACAAAGGTGTCCCCAAGGCCCGTCCTGAAAATAATAAGATACATACCTGTGAATGGGTCCTTACAGACTCATGAGTAGGCTTCCCACAAGAAACGTTCAGTGACATCCTGAAAATGAAGTACATATTTTCAAGGAATGGAGATTATAGGACCAACAGAAAACTAATCAGACCCTACATCCCCATCAATCCCAACTCCAGGGAAAGCCCAAACTGAACTATAAAATATTGCACATTCTTCCAAAGAGCAGGTCAATAATAAAGACTAGAAATCCTCCGAATAGGGAAGATAAAAAAAAAAAAAAACCTGGTCTTACTGCTAAAGATGCAAATGAGACCTCATATATAACATCGTGCCTGGCTTCACTGATGGTATCCAGATTCCTGCTTGCCCATTCCAGCTGGTGAGAACCAACAGCCCTCCTGCAGGCTGCTGTGCCCTCCTTCTTTGTTCTAACTCCTGGGAAGATGAAGATGCCTGGTGGGTACTTTCAATCATGCAGTTTTCTTACCACCAAACTCAAGGAAAGGAATTGGGGGTAGGGAGAAGGTCAAAGTGTCAACCTTTTCTCTCTTTTCATTTAGCTTTTCAAATGGAAAGAAAGGGGAAAGGGGAGATGTTTGGGCTGACATCCAAGCCAGGAAAAGAAAGATCGGAGACCCTGCTCAGAAGAGCAAAGAAAAAGGTATCCAGAGGTGAATAATGAGGCATTTCTGCTTGCCAAAAGACTCTAAAGAAAATACTTATTTACTGAGAAGATGCTCAGGCTTCTGGGGTTCCTAGGTGGAAAAAAAAGTAGCTCATTGACCTCCCATTGGCTGTCCTGGAGAATCTAGAGAATTCAAACAGGGAAGTGCTGTAAGTAGGAAACAAGCCCTCCCTGCCTGTGCCTTCCAGAAATGGCAGTAATAAATGGCTCCTGAGTCCTGAATGCTGGGGGGCTTGGAACTTTGGGCCTCTATTGTGGAGTATGTGAGCAGCTCCAAAAAGAGAAAAACTGGGGACCTTAAGAGAAAACTAAGTCTTTAAGGACTTAGAAAACAGTCCTTGGATGAGTGGCAAACCATAGCCATGAAAGCAAAGGTGAGTGCACACGGAAGGAGATTCCAGTCGGGCTATCTCACTCCTGGGCTCCCAGAAAGATACACAGGGCTGATCTGGAAAAATGCACATTAATATGAAAAGAACATGGCAGCAGTAGTGAAAACTAAGTCATTGCCCTGGAGAATCAGGAAGGACAGGGACTCCATTCAAGCAATAGCTGGCCGTTGGGCTGCTGCGGTAAGGAGGGAGCCATAGGCTGGGGGTTCTGGATAAAGCTCAGGCCAGCCTCTTGGATAATTCTTGCCAACCAAACACCCGTGTAGAGTGAGGGCAGTGACTAGCTGTCTAGCTAGAACCTTGCTCTAGATCAAATTGACAAGGGAATGGAAGGTTTTGGGGTTGTAGCATGAATTTCCTAGGGAAGGACACTATAGGGAAGTTTTTTGAAGCCCATAAAATCTGACTCTGATCAGTAGATTATGTTCAGCAATGCGGTGACAAGCCACATCTTATTAAATTTAGAGGAATTAGGTAGATTTCTAATGATGGAAATTAAGAGACAAGAGGGAAACATGAGTATTTGTTTAATAAATAAATTTGGTCCAAGGCTTGTAAATGAATGCCTAAGGACTAAAAGTAGAACTGTATCTAGAACTATTATGTATATAATACGTATATAGCATGCATTTTCTAATCTTCCAATTCAGCATGGCCCCACCAATGCCTTTTGCAATCTGTATTTCTTACCTGCGGAGCATTGTAGGTTTGTGAGCCTGTTACCAGTTGTGATCTTTCTCCAATTCCTTTTTCTTTAATTGACAAGGACACTGAAACCCACTAAGTTAGGAGCAGAGATGTTTTTTCTTTAGGGAGCCTTCTACCGTGACATGTTCTTTCTTCTGTTCTAAGTAAATACCTGAATTATTTCTTCTGGTCCTCCAAGGTGTTTAGTTCTGTATGAAGAATTGGGTCATTTTCTGCCTAGAAATTCGGACAGCGCCGTTCCCTCCTTTCCACTGGCTTTGGGATGACAGGGTTCCTCTGTAGACAGAGGCCCTGGTGAATGTCCCAGACATGAGTGAACTTTTCCATCTGGGTCCTTCTGACCTTCCGTGCAGTCATGCAGTTCCACGAGGTTTGAAGAAAGGTAATAGTGCCTTTTCTCTCTTCTGCTCTCACAATTCATCACCTGATTCTCAATTCAAGTCTATTACCTTTGAAAAGATCATGAAGAATTATTTTCCTTTTGTCAAATCTAAGTTGAAGCAAATACTCTTCTTTAGGCTTTGGCCTGAGACTTAACCGGCTCAGCCACCTGTTAAATACCTATCCTGGCAACTAAGTTACTGGCAATTTGCCAAGAGTTCTTGTTTTTTTTTTTTTTTTTTTTTTTCTTAACTAGACTGATATTACCTTGGTACACTTTACCACTCAAAAGTGAAGTGTACTTGGACCAAACGTTATAAAAACGGAGCTTCCTTAAAGGTTTCCAGACGTGTGTCATCAGACCTAAGGCCACACTCTTAATTATGACAGCTTTCAGAGAATGACAGTTGTCTGAGTATCTGATCTTGCTGACTCCTTCTGTGGGTGCCTCCATTACCTGTTAAAAAAACAAATGATATCAAATGACGTCTTTGTTACACAAATGAATGTGTAATAGATTGAGTGAATGAATGAGCACAGAAATGAATGCATGAATGAAAAACAAAAGGAAACAGCAAACAAAGTGGAATAGACCATAAGCAGTTGAATTGTTCAAATTGTCAATTCAATTCTGAATGCCTGGGTGGCTCATTCTATTAAGCTTCAGTTTCTTGTTTCCGCTCAGGTCCTGATCTCAGGATCCTGGTATCAAGCTTTGTGTGGGGCTCTGCTCAGCAGGAAGTCAGTTTGAGATTCTGTCTCTCTCTCTCTCTCTTCCTTTGCCCCTCCCTCCCCCTCTTTCTCTCTGTCTTTCTAAAATAAACAAATAAATCTTTTAAAAATTGTTAATTCTATACTTTGCAGTTTAGAGAAGGAGAGTGTTGAGCATGGCTTGGGATTGTCCAAGAACTTTATTGCAGTAAGAAAACTGAGAATTTAGTTCATTATCTTCTTTGGACCACCATGTCACTTGATGTTTTCTTGTGCTTGAAATTAAAGTCACCCAGACAAGAGGGAAGACAGGGAAAGCACCCAGGTCCCAGACTCCAAGGGCCAAGGTGTTGTCCATCACCCCAGGGCTCTCCATAGTTGGGAAAGTGTCAAGGATTTTTTGAACATCGCAGTATAGGTGTTCCAGATGCTACCTGGCAGGTTTGTTTTTTTTTTTTTAAGTACTTTCTTCTTTTTGTTTCCTGATGTGGATGCCAATCCATGAGGGATAATTCACCTCTTAAGTACAAATTTTGCCTGGCGCTATTTTCTCAGAAAACAGTCAATAAATACACATTTCTCTAAAACACATATAAATGGCCAAAAAAATGATTATCTATCAAACTGGGTTGATGGAAAGAAGAAAGGTTTACATTAAGCTTAATGGTCAATAGCCTGAAGTCATTCAAAAATCTGAAACTTTGACCTAAACACTGTGTTCCTGGGGTGGGGAGGGACACTGTTTAAGCCAGAAGACTGCTGGCAAGGTGCAGAGAGCACAGATATGACTTGAGCCACAACTGTTAAGCAGAGAAAGGTGACTGGCCATTTGACAGATCAGGAAGGAAAGTTAAAATTATTGAGGTCATCTGGTCAACCAATTGCTGGGGGCAAATCCTACTCACTGCCCACCAACTCCACAAAGGCCACTGTGCACTCAGAGGCCCTCAGCCATGCCCAGGCAGACTGCATTGTACCTTCCCTGGGACTGACAGCTTGACAGACAGATGGTTCAGATAGGGACAGCACAGACAGCGCTGCCGCCTCACTGGTCAGCCGTCAGCACTTTAAGAAAGGAGGCGGAATATCTCTTAAAGGAAACAAAGGAAAGAAAAGAGGGAGGAACACATCTCCTAAAAACAAACAAACAAACAAAAAACAGTCCTAGAATATTGCTCTGGTTTGAGCCCTGCTTTCAATGCCAGTTAGAGTTCGGGTCTCCTGCTAGCATGACCTTAACCAAGAGCTGTCCCACAGTCTGCAGACCAGCATCGGCTGCTTCCTCATCCCACCAGTGATCCCATGGGTGGCTCAAGTCTTAACTGCTTCCTGCCTTCTCCTGGCTGACCCAGCATGCCCCAAAGCATGATCCTCGCTGAGAACTACTGGCTGGGATTACTGAGCCATCTTCCTTCAGCCTGTAGCTCACATTCACCCTCCCTGAGCCAGAAACCCTCACAATCCTAAGAAGCAGTCTGCATTCGACATGTTCAGCTATATCCAGTGGCTAGAAGACTGCAAACACAGGCCAGATACTCAAATATTTCCTGACTGAATGACAGAATGAATAAAAATTTCTGTGACATTCAACTGGGAACGGGTCCAGAAGTCTTGAATTTACTATCTCACAATGTAACCAGGGCTGGATGGAATATCACCCCTCTGAACCCTCACTTTGTCTATTCTTTATGGGGCATTCTTAAAGCCATTCTGCTTTATTATAGCAAGTTATTTTTAACCTGTTAATGAGTTCTTCAGAGCAGACTCTTCTTATTTTGTGCATTTGACACGTGTTTATTGAATACTAAATGTTCTAAGAGTTCTAGAGAATAGAGATGACTTAGGTCTATCCTGTTTCCTCTCCCATGGATGTTGGTTGGAGGTGGTGAGAGGATAGGCTGTATGCCTGAGTTGAAAGGTGTGGGGATTGGGTAGAAGTGGATGAAAAGTAGACAATTATTATAATAGCTCATGTTTACTGTGTGCTTATGCCTAGTAGGCACTTTACCAAATGCTTTATAAGCACTATCTCAACCCTTTACAAGATCTTCATGACACGGGCATTATTATTATGCCCATTTTACAGATAAAGAAACTGACCAGACTCACCCAGAATGGTTCAGTAATAGACAAGGCAAAAACCAAGAAGATCTTTCTGATTGTAGAACCAATCTCTTTCTCTCTCCCTCTCTCTCTCTCTCTGATGCTCACACCTACACACACTCACACACACACACACACACACACCATACACCACCGACACATGCAGGCATACACACACACAGTGGAAGCTGAATGTATATTTTAGCGACAATTACTTCTCTATTACTTGAAAACCAGTCTCACATGTGGAACTATTTTATTAAATGAACTGGACTTGATAAAATACAACCAAAAAAGTAAATTTATTCTTTCTTCCATAGTCACTACAAAATCGTTCTGGATTAGTCTCTTCTATCCCTGGGATAAAATTTCAGGGAAGTCTTAAATCTGCCCAAGCTCCTTTTAATCACAAAAGTAGTCTCAATCCAGTAATTGCGTCCCCAAACATTCAGTACATAGTACTCATCAAAATGCCCAACTTCATTCAACTTTGGGATTCTCCTTAAGCCCCAGTCTCAGTTCTTTTAAGCTGGCAGCCTGAAGCAAGGCAGTGGGTGTGCAATTTCTCTATCCCCCTCACCGCAGCTCTCCTCCACCTCTCCCAGGCACCGGCCTTGCAGGACAAGAGGGAAATTAGCAGGAAACAACTGGAGGTTTCATGGAAGGTGGAGCTGTAATCTGGAGAAGGGCACGGTCTGAGTATCAGAGTATCAGAGTTATGATTGCTGTATTTGTTATCTTTCGTTTTTAAAAAACTCCTAGTGGGCACTGCATCTCCTTGATATGAGCAAAGTCTCTCCTCTGGGGATTGTATAGGACTTTCCTTCCAGAAACCTGGACCACCAACTCTTATTTGTGCCCTTTAAACAAAATCCCATCAAAACACGCCCAGGCCAGCCCCTACCGCTATCCCTGCGGAGCCCAGATGATGGTGGGACACACCACTTTTGTATCAGGAGTAGAGAAGTCAGTCTGTGCTGGCACCAGGTGACCAGCCCCAGCCTCAGCCTTAGTCTCCCTTGAGCAGAAACTGAAGACAAGCCTTTAGGTTTCCCAAGCTCCAGAGGGCTTCTAACAGGCTTTCTGAATGGCCCCTTGAAGTTTTTCTCATCTTCCTTGAGATAAGAAGAAAGAGAATTGCCTCAGTATTCCCAAACTCCTTTCCAGCCTCTCTAACAATTACTGTTCTCGTGTGCTGGATGTAGGGGGCCTCTACCTATGAAAAAGCAGCTTCCAAACCTCCTAGCAGGTCCTGCATAAATGATCTAGCACAACCTTCTGGAAGCATGACTGCTTGGCCCTTGTGGTATGGTTCTCAGCCTGTAGGGCATGAGGGCAAATTGAGCCAGAAGGAGTCACTTCACCATCCTGTCACTCATTGGCATGTAAGACCCCTTAACCCCACGCACACGTATTTAACCATTGGTAGCAAAACCATCTCACTTTTGAAAATAGGTACCCTACTGGGCACCTGGGTGGCTCACTTAGTTAAGCGATTGCCTTCGTCTTGGGTCATGGAGTCCCAGGACCAAGTCCCACATTGGGCTCCCTGCTCAGCGGGGAGTCTGCTTCTCCTGCTAACCTCTCTCCTCTCATGCTCTTTCTCTCTCATTCTCTCTCTCTCTCTCAAATAAATAATGAAATCTTAAAAAAAAAAAAAGAAGAAGAAGAAATGTTCATTTATTTAAAAAGAAGAAGAAGAAGAGAAAATAGGTGCCCTTTCAATACCATGGTCCAGATCCTTAATATTTGCATTCAACCCAGTTTTCCACAGGTCACCAACATTATTCCAACATGCTGATTCTGGCCCCTGTGCCCTAATAATGTCATGCTAAGAACCACCTCTGATAGGCTTTCTCAATGAGGTTGATTGTCTGCTCCTGGGCACTCACAGAGTCCATGCTTCCAACCACCAACCTGGTGGTGAAGTAGAAGTTATCATTTTACCACTTTGGAATCTGAAATGAGAAAGAATAAAAACACAATGAACAAGTATCTTGGCTAAGAAGGTCAAAATAACTGGTGGAAGAAGTTTGTTGGGGGAAGAGAAGTGCAGAATGACCATAATAACTGATGTCAATCAAATGTTTGTTTTCTAGACATTGCTCCGGGCATTCTCCATGCATTGATTTATTTAACTATTATGCACTCATAGGAGGGCTCTATGACTAGCTCCATTGCATAGATGAGAACATGGAGGTAGAGAACATCTACCTAACTTGCCCCAAATCACGCAGGGAGTAAGTGGAGAACAGGTCGTTTGGCTCTAGAACCCGGGCTCAGAAGAGACTCACTCTTTTGCTTCTCGTAGATAAAGTAGTGGGAACTCAGAGGCAGACAAGCTGTGTGGAGTGCCATTTGTGTATAAGATGTTTAGGGTTATCCTCTGCAAGTGTTGGTGAATGATGGACTCTTTTTGTATAGGCCATGAACTAAGGATGGATCTTTATATTGTTAAGGGGTTGTGAAAAGCAACTCAAATAATAATACCAATAATAATACAAGACAGAGTGACAGATAATATGGTTCTGTGCCTGCAAAGCCTAGAATATTTACTATCTGTTCTTACATGAAAAGCTCACTGAGACTTGGCTGGACAATGTTTCTCATACGTATCATCTTGGGTTTTTTGGGTTCTGCTAGGATTTCAGTGAGCATCACCAAGACAGTAGATAGTGGAGGCTACCAAGCAGGAAATACTCCAGATTCCCCCCTCAAAATTCCGTTAAGTGGAACAGCTCAACATTTTTAAAAGTTCAATTTCTTCACTAATATATTGTTTTTCAAGGATTCTACCACAAAAAGAAAATGGGAAACCAGTGCCACAGGCTACAGAAAACCATTATGGGCCTGTAACTGGGGAAGTGGGCTACCAAGCAGAAAGAAACAGGCTGGTAGGGGCATTCAGGACCAACTAAAGCAAGAGAAACTCAAAACAGGCATTGGAACAAAGATAGGAACCCATTTTAATAATCCTGGCCTGAGACTCTGGGGACAGGACCAGAGTGGCAATGACAGACAGGAAGGGGGAAGGCCTGGGGGACACCACACAGGAGGAATGATGGGCTTGAAAAGTTCCCACATGGAAGAAGATAGAAGTCTCAGGTCTGACGCCAAGATTTCAAATGCTGGTCGTTGGAGGCAAAAGGATTCTTCTGATGGAAGTAGTATGAGGAATAAGACCTGGTTTAGGTGAAAACATGGAGCAACGTCCCTTAGAAACTTAGAAACCCTTAGAAACTTCGGTGGTTGCCCCTTCTGTTGCCCATCTTGAGGTGCACAGGATAAGAAAGAACACATGGAAGGAAGCAAATTCTGCATTCCAAATCCAGTCAACATGGGGCGTTCATGAATATCACAGCTCGGGGAGGGCTGGCCACGAGCTGTTCCTCTTAGGAACATTGCGTGGAGGAAGACCTTGGTTTTGGACTTTTGAAGTTCTCTTTCATCTCCTCTTTTTTCTCTTTCAAGATACGTTTCAAAAATGGATAATAATACCACCACAAGGAGATCGGATGTTTTGTCTGCATATCTGAAATGGCATTCAACGGGATTTTATCTTTGCTCCCCTCCCTCCAAACAATGAACCTTAGAGTTTTCTCCTTCTTTCACGGGCGCTCACAAGCTGCAATGGGTCCCTCGTCTTGGATCTGACTTCCGGTAAAGAATATAAACTTTCAGCCAGAAGACTTTAATTCCCTCCCATTCCCTTAGATCAGTGCCTGTGTCAGCAGGGTACTATTACAAGAGACTTTATTACATCTTATCCAACTGTTGGCAAGTTCTGAAATTTAAAAAGAACGGTTTTGTACTACAAAGATTAGAGTGCTCCACAGAATACTAAAAAGGAAAAGAGAAAAAACGAAGTCATCAAGAAAAGTTTCTAAAAACCCTCTCTGCATATGCTTATTTGAAGAGCCTGTATTATGCACTTGGAATTTACTTTAATTATTAACGTTCCTTCTAAGCAGAGAAACTTCAAAGGGTAAATAGTCATCAGAGTTCAGGTACCTTCTTCTCTAAGTGTCTCCATAACAGCTGTGGTGGCAAGACAGCTATTTGGAGGTTTGCTTATTGTTGTTGCTGGGTTTTATTTTGTTTTGTTTTGTTTTACTCAGTGATTGCAAAATGCTTTATAAGGAAAAAAAAAATCAATGAAGCTTCTACCCAGTTAGAATAAACTGAGATACAAACCATGACTTGGCCCCAGGTCATTCTGCCAGTCCTCAAAGAATGCCCTGCTCTCTACATTCATCACTCACTGAGGATCTAGCTTCCAAGTGGAGGGTAAAAGAAGGGATGCGTGTTAAATGTGAGTATCTGAGACATGCCAAGGATACCAGTACCAGGAGGGGAGGGATTGATTAGTGAGACAAAGTCAGTAAGATACAAACTGCTGTTGGAAACTCACAGCATCCAGTTGGATATACACACATGATCTTGGATGTCCTGGAAATGGCATGTGGTTCTTCAAAACAATCTCCACCATTGGTCCTCAATTCGAGGACATGCTGGCCTTCCTTACCCAGGGATAAGAAAGTGCCCTGCTAGTCTGTTGCTAGTTTCACATCCTCCCATCTGCAGTACTAGGTCGCAGAAGTTCCACTCTGGTGTGAAACAATGGTTCAGAAGTCGAAGAAAAAGCCATCCAGGTAACACTGACCTCTTGAAAAAGATCATGATCATTTCTCTAGTTATGGGGTAATTATTTTCCCATCCAGCTAATATTTGGCCAGCTTTCCTTGTGCTCCTTAAACATCCATTTTCACCTAGACTGCCCTTCCCCTTGTTATCCTGAGCTGAAAAGTTTCTTTTCAGCTATAGTCTCATGACTTTGTCTCAGCCAATTAGATTCTATCTGTGGCTCCAAAAGTAATCTATATAGGAGAATGTAACCTTTATACTCATATACCCCTGGAGGTTGCTAAGAGATCTGTCACTAGAAATCCACAAAGTCACCTGCTTGGTTCTGTTGGAAGACACACACACACACACACACACACACACAGTACACACTCAACATTGGTGCTTTTCCAAGATTAGAATATTGATGGATTATTTTGAAGGCGGCAGAAGAATAAAGAAGAAACACAAGGCATAAACAACACTGATTGGCTCACTAATTAATTCATTCAACAAAAATTTCTTCAGTTTGTAAACTTAAAATATCCATTTGTACAGCCTTGTTCCTCAGTGAACTTGCTTCTACACAGAGTTTGCCAGAAGCAATTATCTAATGAAATAGAGCCTCACTGATTGACAATGTCAGCTATGCAAACCTTGTCTTCTCTCTTCTTGAATATCCTGTCTTTTTTTTTTTAAAGATTTTATTTATTTATTTGACAGAGAGAGATCACAAATAGGCAGAGAGACAGACAGAGGGAGAGATGAGGAGAAGCAGGCCCCCTGCTGAGCAGAGAGCCCTATGCGGAACTCGATCCCAGGCCCCTGGGATCATGACCTGAGCCGAAGGTAGAGGCTTAACCCACTGAGCCACCCAGGCGCCCCTTGAATATCCTGTCTTCATTTTTAGGTAAATGTAGACTTCTAAGGCCAGCTCTACTTCCAATAAATATCACACACTCAACTTAATTTCAGGTTCCTCATCCTTAATAACACCCATTTAATTGGTATCATCATTGCCACTGTCACTGTCATCAATAAATATTTATGGAGCAGCCACTGGGTGTCTTGTACCAAACCAAAACCCTTAAGAATTGGATAACCCAGATGATATGCAGTCCCTGCTGTGTAGAAGTTTAAAGGAGTAGATGTCAAACAGATTAGCTAATTAATGGAAAACAGTTGTTAAGAAGCTATGGAGTTTACCAAACCTGGAAAAAAAAAAAAAAAAAAGAAAGAAAGAAAAGAAAATGAAAAAGAAAAAAGAAAAACACATTCTCATGTATAATCAGTTATTTTGGATTTGTGGAAAATATTCCCTCTTTCCTGCTTTCCTGCTCATAACAAACAGGGAAATAGCTAGTTTCTGTTTCGCCCATAGGGATCTCTGCATACAAATAATTCAAACAAAACTAAACTTTCAAACTTCATGCTTTCCCAAGGGAATCATCTTTTATTAGAAATAATCACTTCAAAGGTTTGAGTAAATGTGGGTTTTTTTTTTAAACACTGAGAGCAATTTACATTTTTGTGTGCACATTCACTAAATGATTCTGATCAGATTCAGGGAATTTATCCTGCCAGGAGTGCGATGAAAGTGTGAAACTTCATAGCACAGCGCTATCAACCAATTAGTGACAGAAATTGGCGGAGTGTTCAACCCCCCCCAAATAAACTTTGGATCTAATGAATTTCTGACCCAGACTCCAGAAATGGTAGTAGGAGTTTATGTGTGTGTGAAACCTCTTCTCCAGCAACCTCAAGGGCTTTTAAAGACATACTAGTTTCTGACAAATGTCATTTATCACAATAAGAACCTGACACTCTCTTTAGCACCTTACCAAAGTTTACAAAATGCTTTGTCACCCAATATTTTATGTATGTCCTCTTTAAACAATTCCATAAGTGTGATCTTATGATTCATCTCATTTTATGATCAGAAAACTAAAGATTGAGGTCTATAAAATTGCACAGCTAAAACATAAAAGAATAAGATCTTGAAGCCAGATTTTATTTTAATATATTGGAATCTATCCTAAGCTGTTTGGGCCTGAAATTTTCAGATGGTTTTATATCAAACAGTATAGGGAGAGTAATGGTGATGGTAAAAGGAACCTAAATTATCCAGAATGACAGTATATGCATTACAAATATTCTAGATTAATGGTGACCTTTTTACATCCCTTGGTGCTAAGCTGAACCACATCAATAAAAGACTTAAATCAAATTGCTAACTAGTCCTGTCTTCCAAACCATGCATGTAGATAAACTAACAAAGACTTGAGACTCAATTAATATCCAGAGCTGATAATAATGGGTACACGTTGGTACAGCTAAACTGGTTCTCAATGACTAACGTCCTTTCTAATAACTAGTACATCCAATTAGATCCTAAATGCTTTCTATAAGCCTGGCTCCAAGGTGATTTTTGAAATTGTGGCTCCTAGAACCCTTACAACACCACTCTGTGATAAGCATCAGCCTATTTTTTTTTTTTTGCTCTTTTTTGGGTAGGGGGTTACATCTTAAAGAAATTGCAAAACTTGTGATGATGATGATCTGTAACTCGCACAGTCTATAGCTATAGGGACACACACCAGGGAAAGCAGAAACCAGCTATATTTAGATGGAGGGGAGTGCCAGTAAGAATCTCATGCTAGGGGCAATTATAACCTATTGTATAGTCATTGTAGAAGAGATGTGTTTCTTAATTTGCTTATCTTCCATTTAGGCTTTACTTCCCTTTGACAAGACCTCTCTCTTAGCATAGTCTTGCATATTATACAGCAGAATGCCAATGAAGCATGGATAGTTCTCAGTCCTAAAAATCCTTAGGAAATCATCAATTCCCCATAGGGACAGGAGTCATTGATTCCCTCCTGGGAATTGCCTTTAGAAAGAATGATCTCAGAGGAATTTAGAAGCAGCATTAGCTCTGTCAGTGAGCCTAGAGGGGAAAAGTAGAGATAAATTCAACTTCTAGTTCAATTCAATTCAGCAAGTATTTATTGAGCCTAACACAATCTTCAGCATGTGGAAGTAGAAGGCAATCCTTGACCTCAAGGAGTTTGCCATCTTAGGGGAGGGGGAAGGGAGGCTGATCCCTAAGTGAGGTACTCAACCTCCTTGAGCCTGTTTCCTAAAGAGTGGACCCCCAAACAAGCTTTCTGTTCCCATTGGATCCACTGGACCAGCTCCTTAACACTCGTGCATCTTGTCTCCGGAGATTCTGCCCACGGTGGCACACCTCTGTAAGCGTTTGCGGTATAGCTCAGCATGGTCTGCTGACACTTTCCAGCTGTTCTCTCCTGACATCTTCCCTCTACTCTTGTTCATGATAGTTCATCAGCTCCCCTGTGTGGGTTACGCACAGTGTCACAAGCACACATAACCATAACCCAGCGGTCCCTGAACACCACACCGCTGTTCTCATTGTCCGCTCTCTCTCTCTCTTCTTTTTGTTCTTGGAAAGGGCAGAAGGATCTAGACTTGTTCTTTCCTTTGCCGTTGTTTTAGCAACTTGTGCTGTATCAATACATAAATCAAATTTCCTATATAAATAAAACTAATAAAGAATGAGCTTCAGGAGAACAAAGGGCTTATCAGACTGGAGAAGTGAGTTGGAAAAGAGGTTTAAGGACCAATTAAGAGGATGATTTGGAAAGGGGAAAAAATGACAGCTTACTTTCTACCAATGAGTGTAAAATGTGTGGGCAGGTCAGAAAACACCAGTCAGGGTGGCCTGGGTGGCTCAGTCCATGAAGCGTCTGCCTTTCGTTCAGGTCATGATCCCAGATCCCTGCCCCATAGGGAGTCTGCTTCTCCCTCTCCCTTTGCCCCTCACGCTCACACTTTCTCTCTCTCTAAAATAAACAAATAAAATAATATATAAAATCTTTAAAAAAAGAAGAAGAAGAAGAAGAAGAAGAAGAAGAAAAAGAAAACACTAGTCAGATTGACTTAATGTTCCCAGATTCAAAAATACCAGTTCGATCTACCAACATCACATGCGTGTGTGCACACACACACACACACACACACTCACATATACTCACACACACAAGACACAAATTCTATCAGCTGACAGTACTCTTGCCTCTCTGCGTGGTGGGGTTTATGCACGAAGAGAACCACATATGCATCTCAATATTGAAAAGCTTTAAATGAAATAATAAACTAAGTAAAATCTGTGCTATTCTCCAGCCATCATTCCTAATGACCCGAACGATCAGATTTGAATTTCAAATTGTGGCACTCCTCTGTGTGCTCTGTTGCAACCTGGCAGCAAGGAGAGGCTCCCATGCCTCGCCTGTATTCCTTCTCTTCCCACCTCTGGCTCTCATCCGCAACAGGAAGAGCCTCACAGACAAGTCTGTGGACCCCAGCTCGACCACCAAAGCCTCATCCCCACCCCTTTGCACCACCTCCCTTGGTCCTCAGTGACCAGAGCAGGAAGAGACCAGAGCCGGAAGGAGGTGCATTCAGATGCCATTTATGAGCCTAGAGCCTTTCAGGTAGAGAATTTGGGAATCCTGGGTAGCTAGAGAGTGATCTCCAAAAGGGGTAAATGCTGAGAATACATACATCCCTTTTCCCCCACAGACTCCTTGCCCCATGGGGAGGTAAGTACGGCTCTCTACTACCATGGATGGGCATCATTCTCTTTACCTGGGAGACTCATACTGCATTTTCATGAGATCCGTTTCATGCTTACGGGGTGCTGCCCCAAAGCGTGGAGCCCAAAAGCAGCCTGTCTTGCCTTGGGCCTCAAGTCAGCATAGACCAGAAGCAGTGTGGATCCCTCTCTCCTTCTCCCACCCCAAAGATATCCATGGAGTACAAAACCAGTGGTCTGGGACTCTACTGTCTTCCCCTGACCACCTCCTGACACTGGATAATGGCTCAGGGCAAATTCTGATCTCAGCCGTGAGGCATTCCAACCACAAGTGAGGCTACCCAGGTATTTCAAGTCCATATTCTTGACCCTCAGATGCATGTGCGAGAGCCTCAGGGACTGTCACAAGAAACACAACTAAAATATCAAAGAAAGTGCCTTCCTTTGTGACCCTAATGCAAAAATAAGTCAAGAAACTCAAAGATAACCAAAGCATTTTAAACGGGAAATTGGCTCCCAGATACCCCATAATAGTTTGCAAATGCAGGTTTATCTCTTTTCTGTTTAATTCCTTTTAGTAGGTGCAGGTAGAGAAAGGCCTACTTTATTCCAAAACATCCTTGAGCCATAGCCCCAGGACTCGTTACTGAGAACATTACAACATTGATCAGAGCTATGATTCTAATATAAAAGGTGTCTATTATTGGAGGGCTCTGCTGCTAGGCAACATTAAGGGTGCTAGAGGGACTTTAGAAGGACATTAAGAGTCCTAAGACAGAAAACAGTTCCCCTGACTGTCATGACTCCAAGAGACAGATCCCTGAGTGAGGAAAGGCTGAGAGACACACAAATACCATATAAGAAAATGAAAATACTGGGCACCTGGGTGTCTCAGTTGGTTAAGCATCTGCCTTTAGCTCAGGTCATGATCCCAGGGTTCTCGGATAGAGCCGTCGTTGGGCTCCAGCCCTCGTTGGGCTCCCTGCTTAGGAACTCTGCTTCTCCTTCTGCCCCCTCCCCCCACCCCGCTCACACTCACACACTCCTTCTCTCTCTCAAATAAATAAATAAAATCTTAAAAAGAAAATGAAGACCCTAACTTAGGAGATCCCTTAATTCAGATAGGTTTCCTCCAACCTGTTGAATCCTTGATGCTACAGTTTTCAGAACAATCAAAAGGAATTGACCTCAGGTCTTAGAAAATTTTCTTCTGCCAGGGACACCGTTTCTGATTTAGGTAAGGCAGAAAGGCTGTTTTTGATACCTCCACAGTTTTATCTTTATAAGGACTCTATTTATACATGTTCCCCAAAGTTCAGTATATATGTTGTTATCTGCATTTTCCAATTTATAACCAAATAGTAACATTTGGGAGATGGAGTTTTTGTTCTGATATTTAAAGTGGGAAGGCATGTTCCAGAAAGTCCATTTTTAGGAAAATGACTAATTGATTAGAGTCACTACTAATAGAACAGGTTGACATAACTCAAAGTGGAAAGCAGGGAATTACCGAGATAATTTATCATTCAGCCCAGATGGGCACTAGAATGTCTGCCTTGAAATCCCAATCCACTACATCAGTGGTTCTCAAAGCATGAACCCTGGACCAGTAGCACTGACATCACTAGATAATTGTCAGAAACACAAATTCTCAGACCCACCTCAAATGGGATCAAAATCTCGGGCCACAGAGCCCAGCAATCTGTGTTTCTACAAAGCGACTCTGATGAACAATAAATTTCACTGCCCTGGATCATTTGGCTGTTGATCCTGGATGCCCATTAGGATTACTTGGGAATCCTAAGTACAGAGGCAGGACCCAACTCAGATCAATTAAAACACAATCCACTGGGGTGAAGCCCAAGCTTCTTGGTAGCTTTTAAGCTCCCCAGGTGGTTCCAGTATGTGGCCAGTGGCTGAGAACCCCTGTGCTGGATAATTTTTAGTTTGATAGACCTAACTCTATGAACTTCTAAGCAAACTTTCACCCAAGAATTGGCAGGCAATCACTTCCAAACAGGGGCGTATTATAAAAGACCTATGCCATCAAGGTCTGATCACAAAGTCCACCTGGGCTTTGGACATAACTAGCTCAAAACTCCTGTATTCCAGCCTACCGAGCATCATTTGCACAGCTACAATTATTTCAACCATGGTTAAAAATGAAGGGAATTAAATTAGCTTGCAATCTTTTTACATGTTTCTAGAGAACATGTCACCTGTCACTCGGAATGAGATGTGCTTCTCCCTCTCTCAGGATGTGGTATAATGAGGTCTCTCTCTGAGCTCTGAATGCAGAAATGTATTTATGGCACAAAGGGAGATTTATGTATTTTTCTAAAAATCCTGGCAGCCAATAATAGCCTTGACTGACTCTCTAGGGCTCCAAATGCAACTAGATTGTATTTGGATATAAATCTGGATGCATTGTAATCTTAGCCTTGTTTCCCTCCATTAAAGGCCAGATGGGGCAAAAGTGTTTGGAGGGGAAAAGTAATAAAATTATTGATAAAATGCACAAGAATAAAATACTAAGCCAGAGAAGGCCATTTTGGTATAATCTGTGCAAAATTCTCAGAGATACCCTGTGTAAGTAGCATCTTAGTGACTATGCTAATGAATTCTGGAATAACAAGGATTCTATACAATCACAGCTTGGTGGGTAACGTTTTTTTCCCCCTTAATGTCATCGAAAGTTGTAAGGAAAATATATTCAGTAAAGGATTTGTCCCAGGGTAGGGAAGAGATTCCAAAACTGTTTAACATTTGCCATCTGATATTTCCTCTCTCCTCGATCATTTCGTCATTCAAGAAAATATTATTAAGAGAGTGGTGAAAAGTAAAGGATGGTACTAACATACTCCGTGCCCAGTCCGCAATCGACGGGATGGCCCTCGGTCTCAAAAAGGTAGATGGTAAGCAGTTCTAGAATCACTGGCTCTGAGGTGTGGCATGGATTCCAACAGCTAAATATGAGTGCTCAGAAAACAAAACAAAACCTTAGAGTTGTCACAAGGCAATCTCTGAAAATGTGCCAAATAAGTAGCATAATCACTGTAAAAATTCGAATGAAATTGTCTTGAGCTGTGTCCTAAATGGTACCAGAATCTGCCAATTCCATGAGATGCAACCACTTCACCAGGATGGAGCATTCTTGGAACTAATTTGTTTTTAGAACGTAGCATCTTTCTGCATTGTTGAATCCTGATAAATTGTATTCATGACCCATCCATCAGAACCAGCTGTAGATTCATGACCACACAGGAGAACACCAGCAGAGGCCCATATCTATGCAAGCTGGGTGACAAAAGCCCAAGGGCCATTGTATGTGCCCCAATCTAGGGTAGCAGGTCAACACTGTCATAAATTGCTATCCTCTGGGATGGTGACCTATATTGGTTTTGGCTACTGCCATTTGGGGACTTGATTTAAAAAAAAAAGTATCTGTCCTATCGAGCAGAACCAAGAGTAGCACAAATGCCCTAAAGACATTTTTCCAACTAAATTACATGCCTTTATTTTTCACCATGGGGGTCAGAATCGAAAAGCTAACAGGCTCCAGAGGGACAGTGCATGCTAATTCCACTCATGGTAAAGGTCCTTTAAAATGCCACTCATGCCCAAAGCACTGATGAGTTTGCGAGTTGCCAGACTCGAGGTATGCTACACATGCTCCCATTGGAACCCATTAGATGCCCTACAGATAGATGAGCTCTGCACAACCGCGTATGTAGACCCACTATTCAAAAGTTTAAAAAAATTACTAAGCAATTACACAGATTTTCCAGCTCTAACAACAAGGCTAATGGCAGTCCAACTGCAGTTGAGTACAGTAGATTAGTATGGTGCTAAGAGAGCTAAACTCTTTAGCATTGAGTGGAAAGCTCCCATGGACCATGTAAATTACATCCAACTGCAATTCATAGAAAATAACGAGGAGGGGTTGTGTTTGATGTCACAAACCTTGGGTGCCACACTCACCCACGTGGAAGCAGACCATATGCAACCAAAAGCTACAAAGATGCTCTCCTATCCAACTTATGGAATATATAGACTCATAAACACGCTCTTCAGGTATTCGTAATACGCCAAGCTGAAAGCAAACCTACCCCTGATTTTACAAATAAGGAAGACGATGAGACTTCCAAACTTATACTTTTGTATACATAGGCATGCATATGCCAGCACATGCATATATGTGTACTCATATATATGTGTACACATGAAGGTGACCAGCTGTCTCACTTTGCCCCAGGTTTTGCACTCGAAGTCCCATGTCTTGTGGAACCTCTCAGACATGGGCAAACGGGGACACTTGTTCACCACAACATACCTCTTTGATGAACCCTATCTAATTTTAAAAATCGTAAGAAGTTGAGTGCTATTAGACACTCTTCCAAAGATTTATCTTGCCAACTAAATTCTCTTCATGGGAAACTTAACCCAATTACCCAGGTTGGAATCATCGGGGAACCAAAAGCACAAAATACAGACACTACCCAGGTTTCTACCTATTGTCACGTAACTCAGAGCATTTACCACAATTATAATTAATGATCTACTGCACAACGGCTTGTTTGATATTTGCCACTTGTTGCTGTAAGTTCATGAAGACAAAGTGTGATCATGGGTTTCTCTACTATTTTACACCAGATGCCTGGAATAGTCCCTGAGCCATGATAGGCATTCTATAAATATTTGTTGCACTAAAGGAACAAATGAAGAAAAGTCAGTGGATGTCCTGGTATGGTCATAGGTTTGGGATGCTTAAACTGAGCAACCTCAGCAAAGTATTTCTTTACAAATAAGGAGGTCAGAGAATATGCAGTTGCTTTTTCACAAAAATGGCCTCACTGTATCCCTCAGCTCTGATCTCCATCTTTGATTACTATGAATAAAACTATTACATCAAATAGTAATAAAAATAGCTATTGCAAGAAAGTTGAGCACTTTCTTCATGTCAGTAAAATATAAGGTACAGGTTTCATCCTATCTTAGGGCAAAACCACCATTCTCATAGTGAAGGATATTTGGGCAAGGCTTGGTCACTCTCCACTATGCCATTAGTGATTGGAAGGGACCCATTTCAGGAAGGTTAAATCTATCACTGAGTGCCCATAAAAGGGATGGTGGGCAAGACCAGGCTGAGCTCTTCTCAGATAGGCCATTAGAAGAGCACCCAGCACTGAGCAGAAGTTCAAGAATGTTGGTTAGAGTGGGAGGGGGTAATAAAGGTTATAACTGAAGGAAGAAAGTGAATGATGACAGGGACAATGCCTCCATCGGGGACAAGACATTGTTTACTTTATTTCTCTGGTTCTATCAGAGAGCTAGAAAGTGTGCAATGATACCAAGGGAGGGTATGAGAGATTTCCATTCTAAACTCAAGCATAGCTTCCTGAAATCTGAGAAGGAGAATCCAAAATGATGAATGCTTTGTTTCTTGAAAGAAAATTACCTGGTCCATCAGCTCAGCAAATCAACTGAAGTGTCCTGATGTAACGTGCTTTGCACCTTTGACTCTGCCTGTCCCCTCCATCCTGCTACAAGAAACCTCAGCATCCAGGGGCGGCTTGGCTGCTCTATGTCTCTCCGGGTCTGTTTCATTTCCTCCTGCAAGACCAGCTGCAGCTCAATTGTGGACCATGTAATTCAATAGATTCGCAGATACGTCTTGAGTCAATTTTAATTCTATTTAAAGGACAGTCAATAGAGTCATCTCTGGGGCTTCCTGAGATGAATTTCATATTCCATATACTGAACAAAATGGAAGGGGAGAATGCACTTCTCTTTAAAGATACAACTTAAGTGTCTATAGTGTTACATGTTGGTCCCACCTCTCCAATTCATCAAGACTCTAGTCTTGGAGACTAGACTAGACTAGGAGATTGCGTAGGAAATCTGGATGGCAAAGGAGGCATAAATTTATACATAGAAAGTTTCAGACGGACCATTGTCCTTAGAGTTTGCCAAAATGGAACCTGTAGGCAGCCAGTTTTTCTCAGGGATTTCTCAGCATTGTATCTTTCCCTGAATTGATACTACTCTCTCTGCCTAGGATATCATTCCTTGCCTTTCCATATGTTCTCGTCATTCCATGCTTCATGATCCAGCTCAAATGCACAACCACCTCAAACTTCTCCTTTTTTTTTTTTTTTTACACGATTTTATGTATTGATTTGTCAAAGAGAGAAAGGGGGAGAGCAAAGCAGGGGAAGCAGCAGATAGAGGGAGAGAAGCAATGAGCAGGAAGCTTGATGCAGACTCAATCCCAGGACCCTGGAATAATTACCTGAGCCGAAGGCAGACACTTAACTGTCTGAGCTACCCAGAAGTCCCACACCTTGAACTTTCTCGTATCCTCTTCCTTCCCCCTCATGACCTTTCCCATGCCTCCTGTAAGCATTGCCTCTTGAATGCATAATCATTCTGTATCTCACACTTTTGCTATTAAATGTATCTGTTTTCTTTTCCTGGTTCATCTGCAAGCTCCTTGAGGACAGGGTTTATAGATTTGATTTACTTTGGTGTTATCCTGGATTCGTCAGGTTTTCGGGCTATGAGTTTGCTGTTCTAATGATGTATAACAAATATGTCCAAAATTTCACTGGCTTAGAACCAACATTGATTTTCCTCACTTGTGAGTCTGACCCTCAGCTGGGGCAACTTTTCTCAAGGCTGAATTCAGGTCTGCACCAAAGTTCTCTCAATCTGGGACCCATGCAGAAGCAGCAGCATCAACCTGGGGCAAGCTTTTTCTTTGGTGAATAAGAGGGAAACATAGGGTCAGGCTAAGTCACACTCATGTCACATCTCCCACACCATTGGTCAAAGTATGTCATGTGGCCAAACCCAATGTCAGCAATGAGGGAATGTACTTGGCACTTCAAAGTCACATAGATGCATAATTCTACCCCATTTAGCTCACCCCCACAGCCTGCCAGCTTCTCCTGATGCTTGCCTGAGTATCCAGGAAGTCCAGTAGTTATCACACATATTCCTAGGAAGCTTGAGCATGTTACCTACTACCTGTACTTGACCCTATACAAGTCTATAAGTTGTTTGGGAGTTCAACCCACAAGTAAGTGAGTAACCCCTAGAAAGTGACTCTGTATGAAACATAGTCTAGCCCTTGGTGACCTCCTAGCCCAATGCCTATACACAAATGGGGAAAGGGGTGGAAGGAGAAAGCAGAACACCCATTGCTAAATGATGGTTGGAAGGTTTGGGGGAAAAGTAATCCACTTTAAGACACTGGTCCCAGCAAGAGTATTGCCAGTTGCCGGAACTCTGGAGATGAAAACAAGATCTTTGCTATTTAAGATTTTCCTCCGTTCCTGCTGGTTTTCCCCACCTGAAGGGCTAATCCTCTGCTGGCCTCGTCATTACCACCTCTGTGGCAAGACTCACTGCAGGGTCCAAATCCTCGATTGCAGGTTCCAGTGGTGAATGATCAGCAGGTGAGTTTGAAACAGACAAACGACTATCATCCCAATTTCTCCGGAACTATAAAAAAATAAAAAGAGGGAAAGGAAGACAGATTCTCCAGGGAAGAAAGAGCCTCTTGCATATCCTTGACTTAGCCACGTTCAAGGCGTTCTCCCTCCATTAATTCACACATACTGAAGTGTAAGTAGAAAGGAAAGAAGGGTCAGCACATACCTGCTCTTCCTTAAAAGGATAAAAAATAGGAGCCCAGAAAAAGCCAGTCGTTTCTGGAAGCTCAATAGGGATTGATTCAGTCATTGGGCAAGGTCTAGCATGTCAAGATGGTGGTTCCCAGAGGTGCTATGCTTATGTCCAGACCACACTCTGGAAAGTGTTATTATTAAGGCACTTATTTTGCTATTGGATGTCATTCCAGTCAGTGTCCACGTAGGTTTTTAATTGTATAATAAAGTACATTTGTTTGATCTGCGATCCCAGGTTTCTAAATTGTGTTTGCTCCTGTATACCCTAATCCACGCTGCTCACCTTTCAGCAATTAGTCAAGGCGGTCCGGGCCCTTAGTGTAAATTAATGAGGTTCTACCAGAATGGGCTTCTGAGGTTTTGATGAGACATGAGAATGGTTCTCTCTGCCCTCCTCCACTACCATGATATATGATCAATTTATTTAACTCAAATTGCATTTTCGATAGCTCTCTCTTCCCAGAGTCAGCATGTCTGCTGTAACTTACACTGGAGAAAGGGAGTGACAGCGTGGTGTGGCGGGAGATAAGCCGGGTAGGAATAGGAATGTTTTCTCTTATGCTACCTTGAATGAGCACAGTGACATTCGGAGCACAAACAACAATGTCAGAGGCAGCCACGGTCCTCTCAGCCAGGAACAATTACATGGGGAGCATGGTGCTGCTTGGGCTTTCTATGAGATCTCCCGATGTTATTGGAATAATTAATTTATATCAAAGTGGAGCCTCGCCCAAGTAGATACTTACACAGTATACTGTGCTCCCTTGTCAGAGGGTTTCTTTTTAACAGCATAGAAAGCCCAAGTGAACATTTACTTCCCTATTATGCCATAGAAATGAACTTAAACGTCACTAATAATAGCATCACTTTAAAACATAAAGTCGAGAGAACATATTCTCCAGTGTCACCACTATGGCATTATTTGTCTTGGGCTTAATTTGCCCTCACTGTGTATTATTAGGAGTTAACACTGTAGTTTTGTTTAATAACTGACTTCACCACCCATGGCTGACTCCAAACTGATCACTCAGGCCTGCTGATGAAAGTCCTAATTCATCCTTGTTAGAGCAATTAGGGAGAAATTGGATAACCGTGCCTCTTCTTGCAAAGGTCTACGTGCAGTTATAGCCTATCCCCCAAGAGGTTAAGCAAACGCTCATTTTGGCTGCAAGTGAAATAGATACTTTCCTTGTAAGTGAGATAGTACCAAATTAATTTAGACTTCAAGAAGTTTTTAAGTGGGAGCTGGAGCTCGGCTTCTGTTCTCCTCCTCGCTCCGTTCCTCTCTCTGCACACGGCCAGGTTAAATGTTCTCTGCCATTAGAAATTTATTATGATTCCCTGCTATACTGCATATGCTGTTGTGGTATGAGCTACACCTCAGCATACTGACTTTGGCTGCCTTTTCTTCTTGCCCTTGACATTCGAGTAGTAATTTGAAAGTGGAAAACTTCTCAGACCATTACGACACATCCCGTCTCAGACCGATTACATTGGCCTGATGGGCATGTAGCCATACATGGCTTCATTTCTGACTGGGAAGGAGTTGTCCCTGCTGCAGATGGATTTAACCAGATTGGAAAGGTTCAGGAACTGGGGAGAGGGCTACAAACAGGCTAGAGACTAGGGATGGGGGAAGAAATGCCCAAGTTAGGTGAAGTGTGATAAGAGATGTCTGCTGGGTCATGGCAGAGTTGGTATGGACCCAGAGAACAAAGGAAAACAAGAAGCAAGTGCCCCCAAAGTATCCTGAAATTTCTGATCCCTGCAGCAAGATCTCTGCTAATTTTGCTGTGAGCCTTGGGTTTGTCATTTACTGTCTCTGGTCTCTGATCTTTTTTCTTATCTGTGAAATGAAACACTTGTGATCTCAAAAGTTCCTGCTGATTCCATAACCATTAGGAATGCTTTTTGCCACAAGTTACAGAACAAATGCGTTTGTTTGTGCCGCAAGAAATTGAGAGATAAGTGGCTCTTGACATTAGTTCAGCAGCTTGTTATTTCCCAAGATCAGCACCTCTGTAATTCTTTGGAGCTTTTTCTCATCTTGCCACCTGATGGTCACCCAGGTAGCTGCTGCTTTTCAGCTGTGACACCCATGTTCCACACCTGAGCAAGGGGACAAGCAAGGAACCTCCTCTTCCAGAGGCTGTGTCTTTTTTAGGAAAGAGATGCTCTCCCAGCAGATTTTTACCTATACCTGGTTTCCCTCGAGCATGAGCTTGGCCACCTGTGGGTACAAGAGAGGCTGGGAAGTGTTCCATTTTTCAGTCTCTGCAGAAAAAGAGGCAAAGTAGAATGATGTTGAGATGCGTGCTAATCAACCAACAGTATCTGCCATGGGCTTGGAGGCTCAGAATAAGCTATCCCACCTCAGCTTGCCTGTCGCTTTGCCTGTCTCAGACACACAGACTAGGGGAGTGACTAAGCATTGTTACTGCTCGTAAGCATTCCCGAGTCTTCTCCCTTTCCAGCCATGTTGGAGACAGGTGCAGCCAGGTAACCTGCTCTGGCCAATCACTTACACGCAGATAGGACATGCATCCATTCCAGATGAAAGCATTTACCCGCCAGTATGCATTCTTAATTTCTCCTCATCTCCCTACCCCTACATCTGAAGATATTCCGATGGCAGACGCTCCATCAGCCTGGGTCTGAGGTGAGGACGAAATGGAGCAGAGCCACTGACAACACATGAGGGTTGTACAGGAGGAGTGTGACTCGAGGAGTTGCTAGTTATCATAACATAGCCTAGGGTGTCCCGACTGAAACAGATGGGCAGGGAGGATACGTTTATTCTCGATAACTCCACAACTCTCATCAGGTCCCTGTCTAAAGTCCATCATTTCTAGCTTGTGGTCCTGATTTGGATCATTTCTTTGACTCCTTCCTTCACTTCTGCCCTGCAGTCTTGAGGGCTCCCCAAATGGCCAAGTGCTACACCAGCCATGGAGACACAGTGGCCAGAAGTCTGCTGAGATGAGTGCTTCTCAGAGCCCCTTAGCTTTGTGCTGTGATGGCGCCAGTCACATAGAGGTCTTCCTTTCCGCATCTTTCTGTGAGGTTTCTTGCGGGTTCCTCCAAGCAGGCGAGAATGGGGATGTTTCCCAGGCCACAGCATTTGAAATCATTTTTGTGCTACAGCAAATCTGATAATGATAATGGCAATGGTTTTGTTACAAAGTTGCATGTGATCCATTACCACCATCATCATCACTATTACCATCGCCTCCAATAACAGTTAACATGCAGGGAGCACACCCGCTGGACTGAGGCTTGGAAACGGGTAATCTCTTCCCACTGAACATGCATCTTTAAGAAGCTGCTGGGATAAGCAAGTCATTGAAACCCCAAGAAAAATGGATATTCCTCACTTATAAATGCAAAGAGAGGCAGATTAGGGATGTGGAAAAGGGGCAGATCGGGCATTCAGGAAATTCCTTCCTTACTCACACACAGGCTAACCTCTGTGACCTAAACAAGGCTCTTATCTGTTAAGGGTTCTCTTTTCTCCAATTTACTACTAAAAAATCAAGAACCTATAGGGGCGTCTGGGTGGCTCAGTGGGTTAAGCCTCTGCCTTCAGCTCAGGTCATGATCCAGGGTCCTGGGATCAAGCCCCACGTCAGGCTCTCTGCTCAGCAGGGAGCCTGCTTCCCCCTCTCTCTCTGCCTGCCTCTCTGCCTACTTGTGATCTCACTTTGTCAAATAAATAAAATTTTAAAAATAATAAAAAAAATAAAGAACCTATATATGCGCACTTAAGTCCTTGCTGTGTGTTAATGAACCCAGAGAGAGCAACTTTGGCCTAAGAAAAATCTCCATCAAGGTCAACTTGCCAAAGCCAAGTACATGGGTCTGGTGAGTGATGTCAAAGGCACTGGTCATTCTATGATGACATCACAGGCACAGGTCGCTCTATGATGATGTCACGGGCACCGGTCACTCTATAAGGCAGAGGAGGCTTCTCCTGCCCTGTGGGAGCTATTTGCTTATTTGGAAGGAAAAAAATGAACAGGCAAACAGGAATGGCTAAATACCCTTAGACTATTTGTTTGCAAATATGAGCAGTCCTGTGGTGTGTGTTATGCAGCAACACGGCGAATAGAACGACGCAGCGGGGCTGGCCACAGTAGTTTACAAGCCTGGAACTCCTCACTTCCAGCTCCAAACTCACGTGTTATCGCACACATTAACACCTCATGTCCTTCCTGACACAGCTTGCTAACAGACTGGGCTTTGCCCAGCACTTGTCTTACACCTGTGCGAGGCAGTCTCCATCGCCTGGAAGCACTGTGAGGAGCCGTGGGCTTCCCCCCGGTTCTCTGTTCCTGGGGCTGGCGCAGTCCACAGGCAGACAGAACATAAGAGAGGTCAAGTCCCCTAAGGACTTGCAAATACCTTTTAGAGGCCAATTTCCCTTTGAAAGGAAATATGGGCACAGTTACTCCTTCCTGGGATGCTGCTTTTCTTAATCTGTTTTTTTTAAACCAGTTTTTCCATTCATATCTTTTTTTTTTCCCCCTGTTTAAAGATACCAGCCTGCATTTAGCTGTCGAATCTCCTTAGTCTCCTCCAACCTGTGATCATTTCTTGGTCTGTCTTCTTTCACACAGCTGTGGCAGTTTTAATGAGTACTAGCCAAGTTTTCTATAGCACACCCCTCAATTTGGATTTTTCTAATGTTTTTCTCAGGATTAGATTGGAATGATGGGTTTTTGTAAGGCATATCACAACAGGTAAAGTGCCCCCTTGTCACATATCAGGGGATACATGATATTATCATGAGCTATCACTGGTCATGTGATTGTGGATCACATGGTTTAGGTGGGAACGCCCAGTTTCTCCTCTATAAATTTATAGTTGTTCTGTTTATATCTCGTTCTGCTCTACTTTTTGGAGATTCAGACCACACTGAAGAAAAATGGAATTAAGCTCCGCCTCCACTTCCTAATTTACATATACTATTAGAATTCTTTTGCAAGAAAGATCTGCCCCGTTGGCACCACTTATTTATTTATATTAGTATGAACTACGTTTGTTTTAGACTTTGGGTTATAGTTCAATACTATGTTATTTATCTTCTTGCTCAGAGTACTTTAGCTTCGGCCATTGGGAGTGCTTTCAGGATGACTCCTGTGTTCTTTTGATATGCCTCCCTTTTTCTTCCTTTCTTCCTATCTCTCTCTCTTTCCAGTGAAAATTTTCAGCACTTCCTAGCTGGCACTACAAGATGCTCCAAGCTTACCTTGCATGTTCCCTGCCCCAGACTTACCAGCAAGTATTTGTCCAAGGAACCCTAGTTCCTTTTACTGGAGAATGGTATATGGAAACCAAATCTTGTCCTGAGTGTGCTCCTTGCTACTAGGATGTCATTGCCTCTAGACCATCTCGGCAAACTCAGCTAGGAAATATATGCATGCATATTAATACATGTATGCACACATATATGTATCTGTCTGTATATATACATGTGTATATCAATAAACCTGAGTTAATATCATTGCCTCTGGAATGAGCCCAGCACGGGATTTGTTCTAGCTTTCCATCTTTTCTTATTGGGAACTTGTTTTTGACATTTTATTCCCATTATCTAAAATCCATTTACTTATTTGCCCAACTCTTAACCTCATTTTAAGTCTCTTTCATCCTTGAGTCTCAGTCAGGTTCCTATGTATAATGTCTCAGCATGCCTTTCATATCTTACTCATAATATGTGACTCTATTTGACATCTGCGTTCCCTGCTGCATTGAGTCACCTCAATGGCAGGACCAGGCTGATGTGCCCTCTGTTGTGCACTGTGCAAGGATTTGCTACATGACTGAAAGGGAGAAGTAAGAAGCCTAAGGTAATACAGGCCCTTCCAGGCTAGAGTCCCACTGTACACTAGGAAGGATGCCTGATCCCTCTTCGACACTCGATCTCCTTACCCTGTTTTCCCATTACCCTGTTTTCCCATCTTCAGAGCAATTATCTGCCACTATCTTGATTGTTTTCTGTCTCCCCCTACTAGACCGTAAGCTTCACTTGTGCAGAGACCTTGCCTGTCTTCTTTACCTCTGTATCCTAGAATAGTGTATCATCCAAAGCAGATTCTTGATTTTTAAAAATTGCTGAATAACAAAAACACTGCCTTATTAGCTGTAAGCAGCAATGTTACTAAGAGTATTGCTTTTCAACTCAACACCCAAAGAACAAATAATCCAATCAAGAAATGGACAGAGGACATGAACAGACATTTCTGCAAAGAAAACATCCAGATGGCCAACAGACACATGAAACAGTGCTCCACATCACTTGGCATCAGGGAAACACAAATCAAAACCACAATGAGATGCCACCTCGCACCAGTCAGAATGGCTAAAATTAACAAGTCAGGAAATGACAGATGCTGGCAAGGATGCGGAGAAAGGGGAATTTTTCGTGGGAATGCAAGCTGGTGCAGCCACTCTGGAAAACATCATGGCAGTTCCTCAAAAAGTTGAAAATAGAGCTACCCTATGACCTAGCAATTGCACTACTGGGTATTTACCCTAAAGATACAAATGAAGTGATCCAAAGGGGCACATGCACCTGAATGTTTATAGCAGCAATGTCCCAATAGCCAAACTATGGAAAGAATCTAGATGTCCATCAACAGATGAATGGATAAAGAAGATGTGGTATATATATACAATGGAATACTATGCAGCCATCAAAAGAAATGAAATCTTGCCATTTGCAACGATGTGGATGGAACTAGAAGGTATTATGCTTAGCGAAATAAGTCAGTAAGTGAAAAACAATTATCATATGATCTCCCTGATATGAGGAAGTTGAGAGGCAATGTGGAGGGTTTGGGGCATAGGAAGGGAATGAATGAAACAAGATGGGATTGGGAGGGAGACAAACCATAAGAGACTCTTAATCTCACAAAACAAACTGAGGGTTGTTGGGGGGGTGGCGGATAGGGAGAGGGTGGTGGGGTTATGGACATTGGGGAGGGTATGTGCTATGGTGAGTGCTGTGACATGTGTAAACCTGGCAATTCACAGACCTGTACCCAGGGTCTAATAATATGTGATATGTTAATAAAAAAATAAAAATTTATTTTAAAAAAATCAGACCCAAACCAAAACTCAAAAAAAAAAAAAAAAAAAAGAGTATTGCTTTTCTTAAATTCTATCGATGCAGCTATTAACCAGATGTGATTAGTATGTTTATTTTTGAGGCCTGTTTTGGTGACCTGTATCATACAGGTATGTATGATACAAACAAAAAAATACCTAAACAAAGAAAGATCAAAGTAAAACAGAAGAAAAGAAAAAATAAATAAGAGCCCTTAAGAACTGATTTTAGGCTACAATAAGAAAATAACTTTTTACAGATGCAGGGCTTAGAGGTCAAAGTTCAAGTCATTTATATCTGGGTTGGGGTTCTCCGGACACTTTTTCTCTAATGCTCTTCGTAATTTTTTGCACAACATAGTCTGTGCAAACTTCCAGTTTATGTTCTTTCCCTTTCCCCCTCCGTCAACCATCTTTCCCTCCCACAAAACTTATGAAACTTATGAAAGCATATAAATTGTTCAAAACACAAACTAACTGGGGATTTGTTAGCTGAAGTAAAACAGGAAAAGGTTTGCCTGGGGTGGGGATGGTGGTCCGGCTTACAGATTTCCCCAAGAAAGACTTCAGTCCTTGGTTCGACTCTAGAGTCCTTCTTTCTCATGTCATTGATCTGTAAATGCCCTCACTTTTAGAATTGAAGCTTATGAATTTGGACATTTTTGAGTCGACTTTAAGAAATTTTAGAGCATGCCAGGAAAACATTTACTTTACCACTATTTTGAAAGAATTGTTTTCTACCCTAGGGGGAAATCACCTGGCTGTGCATCAGGATCACCTGAGACCCTCACTAAAATATGGATTCCTGGACATCACCCCAGACTGAGTGAGCAGAAGTTCAGCCTTCAGATAGAGGCTATAAATCCAGTCCCCCAGGTGATACCTAGGCCAGCAGCCCAGGCTTACGCTGGACCAACCACATATCGTAATACTGTAAAAGAATTTGTCACAGCACTGTTTAAGCTAAAATAAAACAATGAAACAAATAAATAATAATAAATAACTTCATAATAAAAACAAATAAATATTACTTATAATATTTATATATATAAATATTCATAATAAATAAAATATTTATAATAATTAAATAAAAATAAATAAATATTGACTTAGTAATAAAAATAAAAATAATAAATAATAATAAATAAAATATAAATAATAAATAAAAATAATAAATTTTTAAAAACGAATAAATAAATAAATAAAACGAATCAGAATTGTTTTTTCAAACCTCCAATTAATTTTAATGTTATTTTTAATGATTAATTTTTAAATATTATTGTTAAGTAAAGGAAGCCAAACTTGTTTCTTATTGTGCCCTATAGGAAGAAATATATTTCACATTGCATTCCAGTATACACACACATATATGCATGTGTTAGCATGTATATAAACCAATAGAAAATTCACAAAATTTTGTGAATTGACTGAGCCACCAGGCTCAGTCAGTTAAGCATCAGCCTTTTGCTCAAGTCATGATACCGGGGTCCTGAGACCAAACCCCACCCCAGGCTCCCTGCTCGGTAGGGAGTCTGCTTCTCTCTCCCCCTCTGCCTGTCGCTCTCCCTGCTTATGCTCTCTCTCTCTCTGTCAAATACATAAATATAATCTTTTTTTTTTAAAAGGAAATTCACAAAATAATATAAAGAAAAAGTACAATTAATATTAATCATGATTTTCATATGATCATATTTCAACTATCAAATAAAATACAGAAATCATCCCAAATAAACAATATAAGAATGTTCTAGTATTCTAGTATTCCATAAATGTTGATTTTGTGACCCACTAAGAAGATGCAGTCTGCGGTTTGAAAACACTGAATTCAGGGCACCTGCATGGCCCAGTTAAGCATCCAGACACTTGGTTTTGGCTCAGATCATGATGTCAGGGTTGTGGAATTGAGCCCCCCATGGGACTTTGTGCTCAACAGGAAGTCTGCTTGAGATTCTCTCCCTCTCCCTCTGTCACTCCCCCCACATATGTGAGAGCCCCCATGTGCACACATGCTTTCTCTCAAATAAATAAATAAGGGATGCCTGGGTGGCTCAGTCAGTTAACCAGGCTTCCTTTAGCTCAAGTCCTGAACTCAGGGTCCTGGGATCAAGCCCGCCAGGTCTCCCTGCTCAGTGGAGAGCCTGTTTCTCCCTCCCCTCTGCCTTCCTCACCCCCCGCCCCGCCCCCTCCTCATTCTCTCTCTCTCACACTCTCTCACAAATAAATGAATGAAACCTTTTTCAAAAAATCAGATAAATAAATAAAATCTTTTTTAAAAAGAGGAAAAAGAAAAATACACTAAACTAGTCCAGCCCCAGTATCCCTGCATGTTATTCCAAGCATTACGGAGTACTTAAAAAATATCAGAACTGCATTTTTTAAAAAAATTTAAAATTAGGAAAATAAGCTCAAATACTGAGGTACTCTTGGATTTCTGAAACCACTTCAAACACTTTTGACAAAAAGAAACATACCGCTTCAATGTTTGATTGTTCAAACTACTATTAGCTTTTTAACTCTAAAAAGTCGCAGATCATTCATTTCCCATCATGGTTTTTCCTGCTGTTTATTCCATCTCCTCCCTCAGCTTGGACTCTGTTTTCAGGTATCATTGACTCTGTAGAGACCCGAGTAGAAGCGACTCCAGCCATATGTTGTAGACGTTCGCTCTAATAAACCGTGTTCTCTGCTGATGTCCGTCACACCTGTGTGTTCTCATGCATGACTCATTTCTGTAAAGCAGGCAGCAATATCCCTTTCGATGTCCCCTGCCTGCTCCAGAACTCTGCTGAATTCCTACCTACTCTGCAAAGTCTTAACCCAACAAACTCTGTCCAAGCCAGCTACCCTGGACACAAATCTTCTAACTGTGCTCATCTCCCTGCTCGTCCTCGCTTCTCCTAGCTGCCCTTCATGTTGCAACGTTCACGGGACCAGGGACGATAACCTCGCCTCTCTGAAAAACAATATCAGAGATGTTGATACTGACAATGATACAGTAAATGCATTTCAATCCTTCCTCCAGCTCCTTGGGACACCCCAAGTTTACAAAAACTCTATATGCAGAGACTCATTATTCTAGACTAGAGGAAATGTGGGGGGAAAGGATTTTAAAGCATTCTTTAAAATCTGAGTTAAATACATGTGATAGAGAAGTTCAGCTTAATTTTAAAATACAATTAATAATAAAACCCAGGTTTAAAAAAATTACTGTTGAATACAGATCCTAAGGGACTCGCTTTAACATAGGTAAATACTATATGCTTGGCAGTTTACATTTGATCTTAAACCAATGTTAAATGCCAGTTTTCATAAATAGTAATGGAAATAGCTAACTTTTATCAGATGCTCCTTGTAGATTGCTTTATTTAAGCCTATCTACAGTGCACTATAATTACACCCATTTACAGAATCAAGGCTGAGATGTCAAGACGTGATCAAGCTCGGGTGTCTGGATGGCACAGTTGGTTGAAAAACTGACTCTTGGTTTCAGTTCAGGTCATAATCTCTGGGTCGTGGGATTGAGCCCTGCATTGGGCTCTGAGCTGGGCACAGACTCTGCATGGGATTCTCTCTCCTTTCTCCCCCTGCCCCTGCCTCTTGTAATCTTTCTTTCTCTAAAAATAAATAAATGCATCTTTAAAAAATATATATATAACTTGCCCCGAGGTGTATAGCTAAAGCATCTTGGGACACACAAACCCTAATTTCAAAGTGATGCTCTTAACCTCACTTCCTAAAACTTTGTTTATTCTATTAACGTGCTTTGAAACCCCTGTACAAGTGAAATGAAATCCAAAGCTTTATCTAAATCATGAAGGCTTTGGACAGAGAGTTGGCACAGTTGGTGATATGTTATTGTAACTGCCTTGGGATCTAGGAAATGAAGGACAGACTTGCTAAAAATGGCTCCATCATTTCAGGCTTTGAAAACAATTCCTCTGCGAACCTTTATTTTTCAACTCTTATAATATTTCCAGATCAATTCTGTGGGGATCCCGCCTGCTCCCACCTCCCTTTGACTCCAAGGAGAGTCATTTTGGAGAGTTCCACTAAAGTGGAGGTGCCCTATGTGAGTTAGAGGCCTGAGAAAAATTAACGTGTTTTGGTTTGCTTGTTTTGTTTTGTTTTTAAAAAGTCAAGACCTTTTTTCCCCAGCTCCCCATAAGTCACAAATAGCTTTTCTTTCAAAGTTCAACCCTGTCAGGCCGTTAATCCTCCATGAGGAAAAGCGCATGTGATAGGTTTGGAAAGGTTTAGCTTTCAAATAAGAAAGTTATTAACTTTTACATTCCTGTTTGGCACCTTCTCAATGGTTCTAGAAGTCTCTGGGGAACTAAAAATCCCAGAAGCTTCCGGACTGAGGCAGCTACAAAAACCTTTTCCTCTGTGACCACCTGCTCTTTGCTCTCTACTTTCTCCTTTAGGAAGGAAGGTGCCTTGGGAGGGGAAGTCACCCCAGGGTACAGGGCAGGGTGGGGAAAAGGGGTAAAATTCTGAAAGGACACGCAGGAGAAGGCCAGCCTCCTGGGATGGAGGTGCCTACACTAGCATGGCCAGAAAGTCTCACGATCTAAGCAGTGTCTCACAGAAGACATCTGCTCATGGAGGCTGAGGAGAGTAATCTAGGCCTCAAATATCTTCAGACATATTACCCCTCAGCTTCATCATCCATTCGTTCATCAGGGTATTACTAAACCAGACTTTCCAAGGCTGCTCTTTCTATAGCAGGATATGGAAAACAATGGGAAATTTAAATCAGAAGATCCAGTTTTGAACTTCAGGTCCAGCTTAAGTCAACACTCCTGAGCTGGTATTTCCTCACCTATCAGATGGGGATAATAGGATTTTTATGAAATTAGGGATGCCTCAGTGGCTCAGTTAGTGAAGCGGCTTCCTTCAGCTCAGGTCATGATGCCAGGGTCCTGAGATCAAGTCCTGCATCAGGTCCCTGCTCAGTAGGGAGTCTGCTTCTCCTTCTGCCTGCTGCTCTGCCTACTTGTGCTCTCTCTTTGTCAGATAAATAAATAAATAAAAATATTACCAAAAAAGATTTCTATGATGTTAGTAATAGCTGGTGTTTATTGGGTGCTTATTATGTGCCAAGCACTGTGGGGGTTTTTTTGCTGTTTTTATTTAATTCTTTGACAATCCTAAGAGGCACACTCTGTCATTACCCTCACTTTCCATCCAGGTGGGAAGCTGAAGTTGAGAGATGAGATAACCGTTTGCTCAAGAGAACAGAGATCATTTCCAGGTTAGGACTGTTGAGATCCCATTCACTTAGTCATGGAACACACAGCCTCCTGAGGTAACAAATAGGAGAGTGTCTTGTAAATTCCAAAGAGCTGCACAACAGCCATTCTTTTTCAGTACATGGCATCCTGAGTAGAATTCCAGACTCTTGAAGTGACCCCGAACGAAACCCAGCAGAGCAGGAGGCACCATGAGGCCCTGGCAAATGATTTTGTGTAATATGGTGCTTCTTAAACTTAAGCAGACTTCTGAAGAATCACATGGAGGGGTTCCTAAAATATAAATGATTGGGCCCCAAGCCCAAAGTTTCTGCTTCAGTAAGTCTTCAGTGGGGCCCAAGAATTTGCATTTCTCACAAGTTCCCAGATGGAGCTGACGTTGCCAGGCAAGACCCGACTTTGGGCACCACTGGTGTTGTGGTTGAAACCATGGGTCTTGGCACCAGAAGTCTGTCTTGCTCTTTGTTGCCTTAAGTTCTCTGGGTCTCCATCTTCTCATCTACCAAATATAAAGAATACTAATATCTACACTGTAGACTTTCAATGAAGGTAGAAACAGCATAACACCACTAGACAGTGATCTGGAATATAGGAAGCATCATGGCGACTCTCGTGGGTGTGGGCCCCCTGTCTTCTGCAGACCCAGCTTTGTATTCCTTAAGGAACTTAACCACCAAATCATGAAAGAGTTAAGTAAGTAAACCATTGTAATTTTGTCTTTTAAAATCTGTAATTTCATTTTTCACTAAAAGGGGGATGAAGTCATACTAACATGTTGTATCAGTCAGGGTCTCAACAGGAAACAGATGGTACGCTCAAAATAGGAAAGTTCCAGGAGGGTTTATTTACAAAGGGACTGTTTCTAATGTGTGGGTGTTGGGGAACCACAAGGGATAGTACAGTAACCTGGCGCTTAATAGTAGGTAAGCTGATATCACTCTGAGGCCAGAAGGAATAAGAAAGGAAGAAGCAGTTATTGGAGCCGTGGTGTGAAAGAACTCTTTTTAGAGCCTGCTGCCTTGAAAGCAGTGATCTGGGATCAAGGAGTACAACCAGTAGACTACCCAGCAGGAAAGAAAGCCCAAGGAATTAATACTAGCTCTCCGCCCTCTCTCCGTCACCTTCCAGAGCTCCCAACTAAGTGCAAAGTTGGTCTCTGTTCAGTCCAACATTAACCAAACCCAGCTGCAAGTTAGAGGGCATGGGAACCAAATGAATCTAGCAGACATGTGTTGGCATGTGTGATATCATTTAATCCTCCTGCCAGCCCTATTGTGTGCCCACTGTGCAAGTGAAACAGAGTTAAATTAGTGTAAGTAACTTGCCCAAAGTCACACTATGTAGAGGTGGCTAGATGTTTAAAGCCAGACGATCTTATTCTGGAAAGCGTCCATTCACCAACTACAGTAGAGGAAGCTTCTGGAGAAGAATAAAAGAAACTGAAATGTCTATTCTTGGTTAATACAAAAACAAATACTGTAAATTGTGGATGTTTTCTAGTAGTGGAATCTAGGGTCTCAGTGACCTCAATCTGTCTTTTTAAGTTTTAAAAATAAAAAGAAAAAGAAACAACCTTTTCTGTACACCACTATTATAAGCTGGTAAAATATGCATATGGCAATTGATAGAGTTGGCAATGAGAGGACATTAGGATGATGAATGATTTTCTTTTTATTTTTCCCATTTCCTGAAGTTCTCTAACATGGCCAGATTAAACTTATCACTTTTAGCATAAAAGCAATCAAATAAAATTTTTAAAAATAAAGTAAAATGAAGGGTGAACCAGACAATCTCTAAGTTCCCTTAAATGTTTTATGAGCCGACAATCTTGATGTCAATCTTTCTATCTCTCCCCTTTTTATATTAAAGTCATCCTGAAAATATGAGTAAAAGTCCAGAGACTCTGTCTCAAGTCTGTAGACCCCATTCTTTAAGAAAAACAAAACAGAACAAAACAGCGACAACAAAAAAAAACCAAGGTGGTGGGGTGAAATGAAAAAGGAAAGGCAAAAATGCAATGAAACCCCCTCTGGCTACCTCTGATCCTTCTTCTGTGGCATCTCTGTGACTTTTAGAAAGGTCACATAGATTTAGAATAGCATTGGACAAAACTGATATGGGGAGATAACATGCTATAGAGGCATCCTTGGAAGAAGCTGTCACTGGAAGCTTTGTTCCTGACACAACGTTTCACCATGATGGGCATCTGGCTTGGTGCATGGGCATCACTAACAATGGCCACAGGTTCTGGGAAGTCCTCCAGGGGAGATGTGGTTTGAGATGGACCTGAAGGGATGGACCTGATGTTATGTGAGTGAGACACAAGCAAGAGGATTCCAAGTAGCAAGACTAGCACAAATGAAGAAAGGAATGAGGCCAAAAGTGTGGGACGAAGGATTAGCTCCACTGGAATAGCTCATAAGTTTGCAGGCAATGCAAGGAAAACAAAGTCAGAGAGATTGGGCGGCGCCATATTGTGGAGTAGCACGGAAACCAAAGCAAAAAGTCACTGGAGCTGATTGAACAGAAGATTTGTGCTCCAAGAGGAAAATTGAGACAAAATGTGAAGACCGGATCCGTGTGGAGACAGTTAGGATATGGGGAGACCAGACAAGGTGATCTCCTTGACCTTAGTGGGAAGTAGGATGTCCTGAACTAAGGAGGCAACAACTAGATTAAGAGATAAAACCTAAGTGCTTTGACAGCTTCCGTATGTGTCACCATATTGAGTGACAATTTTTAATAGTCAAAAGCCTTCAAGAAGTAGATATGGAGTTTACAAGACTGAGCTTGGCCTCCATTACTCTCAGCATGGTGCGAGATGAGAGAACATTTGCCAGTGGCTAATGGACAGGTAGGTAAATTTTCACCAAAGAAGATTGCACCGGCAGGAGCCAGTAACACAGTATGAGACCAGTTCATGACAGACTTCAGATTCCCCAAAAGGCGATTACTAGCTGAAACCGACCGGGAGACAGAGCCGAAATCCAGTGTACATTCCTTTTCTTTGACACTTAAGGCTGCCCACAACTTTGAGGGTCCCTGAACCACCACTCATGTAGAATTCAAGGTTCTGCAAACCTGAAGTCATATTTAAAATTGCTCCCCGCACAGTACACAAACAGGCCCTTAGAGCAATTAAAGTCCTGGGCCTCTGCTCTCTTGCAGACTAATTGGCCAGCGTGCAGCATGTGATGTTGGGAGTCTAATTGCTCAGGGGGCAGCAGGCTCTTTAGGCCTCCTGTCCTGGATCTCTAGCAATCTCATCACACAGAGATTGTCCAGGCAGCACCATCTCCAGGGAGAGTGCGGGCCCAGAAAGACCTTGTATCTCATCCGTCAGATGGAGACCTGGCTGCCCCATACTGTGGGAGGCAGATGTTTTCCTCTTTAATTGTTGAAGATTAAGGTTTGCAAACGAAAAAATAAAAACACCTCCTCCTGGCAATTATGGCCAATCAAATCACAGGCTTGGGGAAGAAAGATGATGGTTATCTCCGCCCCTCTCCACGTGAGTCAGCCGCCCTCCCCTGAGCTCTCCTGGCCTCCCTGCGAGATTGTGTTTTCCGTCAGCACCCTTGTTCTCTCCCATGATCTCTTCCAAGACAGCTGGGGAAGCTGAGCACTTTGTCCTCGGGGAACTTGTGTATCCCCCCCTCCCCCGCCTCCCTCATTTAGTCAAAAAAATGTATCATTTCAATGTCTCTGGGGTAAACACTGTGTTAGACACAATGAGGGATAAAAGTGGAGATTCAAGTGTTAGATCACTGCTAAATGAGAGAAATCAGGGAAGTCAACTTTGAGCTGCACTTCAAGACTAGGAAGGATGTTAACAGGCAAAGATGAAAAAGAGGACACTCTCTAGGAGAGAAACCATTTACGTCGAAAAATATTAGGCAAATAATTACCAGTCATGTTTGGGGTCTGGTATGGTAAGCCAGAATGGGAGCATCATGTGAGCAGCGATATGACATTTATGCCTAAATTATATGAAGAGATGAATAGCTAAATCTTGGATTGTTTGCACGACTGATAGAACAGTGATGACCCTTTTTGTGTCTGATGGAAAATGTGCATGATCTAAAAATGCTTCAAATAGTTAACTTGGTTGCAGAACAATGTGCAAAATCAAATTAGAATTTAAAACACACACACACACACATATACACAAGTTCTAATTGTCCTATAAAAGGAAAGAATTGATTTATCAGCAATTGTTCCTAATTAGACAAGTCCACTCCACTGTCTGACTAGCCAGCTGGCGGACACAATAATCTTTACACATCCGCACTCGGGCCAAATGAGCTACAGTTCATTTTAAATTTCCAAGTTTGATTTGAAAATATATACACCCCTTTGAATCTAATGAGATACAATCTGAATGATAAATACCAGTTGATTAATGGACACAGGGCTTCGGTTTAATAACAGTTGAACAAAAAATTATGTGGCTATTGTTAAATCTTAATAAATGTTTTAAATAATAAATTGGCCTATATTAACTGCTGGCTATTAGCTCTGTTATTTGTTATTATCTGGTAACATAGCACTTTAGACTTAATATGGCATTTATCATTGTTTACTTTCACAGTTATTGCTTACACCTAATGCTGCATTTCTATTCCACCAGATTTTCAGAGTTCTCTTCTAATATCAACAATGACTTACCTCTTTTTCTAAACCTCTGATGACCTCCTCCCCAAAACACAGCTGTACAACCGGACTTGTTGGAAGCACCTACCTACTCAAGCGAAGAATCTGCTTCCAGAATTCTGCCACTGCTTCCAGAATTCTGCCAGACTCTCATCTTCCTAGGTCATGGTTGTGACTTGGTTTCCATTTCAATGATGCTTCGGGACTTACTGCAACCTGTGAGCCCTTCTGGTGACAGGCACCCTTTGAAGGGATTTCTGCAGGATACTCACCATCAAGGTGAATTCCTCTTCTGTCCACTTATTGTGATGAGGGGGTTGAAGAGCACTTTTAATGAGAAAGAACTGGTAGCATCACAGCAGAGAAACAGGCCCATAGTACACATGACACTAGTTCTGATGGGGCTAGATCCCAGTCCTCTCTTGGATCATTTTTTCTACTTGAACCCGTGGAACAGGTCTTGGCTCCTTTAAGAGCCTCCAGTGAGAATTCAATAATTGTTCTCTGTGGAAAGTATGAGTTCCCCCTAGTGCAGTATGATAAATCTCGGATAATAATAGCTCTTTCCAAAATAATCCTTAGACAGAAGCAAAATCCAACTGAGAAGGTTGTTCAGAGTCAAAACGTGGGACCTGGATCTGTCTTTTATTTAGCTCTATAAATACATTGTTTCTTTTGTCACTGCTGTTGACATAATGTATTATTATTACTATTCAGTTATTATTCCCTTAATGCCTTTTTTTTTTTTTAATTTCTTGCCAGGTCTTCATTCAATCGGCCAACAGTCGACTTTTAACCCTTAGTCTTCTGCTGACCAGATTGCAGTTCTAAGCTTCTCCACTTTTACTACCACGAGTCAACATCAAATTTGAGATTTCTAGATATGTTATCATAAGATGAGTGGAGCAGATCCAGGCTCCAAAATGGCCCTGGTTTTCACTCCATCATGATAGGGGGAATTATTAGGGATAGGTGTTTTTCTTTCAGACATAATCTCCATATTTGTTATGTCATTTTCACAATATCAAACAAATTGAACTTCTTATGTCTATTCACAGAGGCCCTCAGAATCATACCCAGCTGTGTTCTGACTATAACTCATTGTGATGGATCATTTTATGTGTCAGGTGACTGGGCTAAAGGATGCCCAGGTAGCTGGTGAACATTATTTCTGAGTATGTTCTTGAGGGTTTCTGGAAGAGATTACCATTTGAATCAGTAGACTGAGGAAAGATCCTCCTCACCAATGATGGGGTGACCATCATCCAATCTCTTGAGGGTTTAAATAGAACAAAGAGGCAGAGGAGGGGCAAATTTTTCTTCCTTTTGTGGGGATGACCATCTTCTTCTGCCCTCAGACATCACAGCTCCAGTTCTCAAGCCTTTGGACTTGAGGACATGACACCAGTGGTCCCTCAGCTCTCGGGATGAATCCCATGACCAGTTCTCCTGGGTCTCCGCCTTGCAGAAGGCAGATTGTGGGACTTCTTGGCCTTACTAACCAATGAGCCAATCCCTACAATAAATTTCCTCTTGTATATATCTACATGTATCCTATTGGTTATGTTTCTCTGAAGCATCATGACTCATATACTCATTATTCTGGATTGGTTAGGATTGGTTGTAGTGTGATTTACTTGGCAGAGACATAGAAGCTTTACCAGCAGAGTGTGCAAACAGAGGGTGATTCACCATGCAGTTCACAATCATGATGCTCATGAGTAGGAGGGAAGGACAGAGGGAGAAGAGGACTCCCTGCTGAGCAAGGAGCCTGATGCGGGACTCGATCCCAGGATCCCGGGATCATGACCTAAGTCGAAAGCAGATGCTTAACCAATTGAGCACCCCATCCTTGACATTTCTTCATTCCAAGTTCCCCCTGCTATCTCAGGTGGCACAGCTACCCATAATTCACCAGGTCAGGTCCCAGCATCAAGCACTTTAAGCACAAAACCTAAGTTTCTAAGACCCTGGGTTATTACCTCATCTACAAGTTCATGCTTTGATTCTTTTTTATTTATGGGACAAACCAGAATCATAATTCTATTTTAAAATATCATAAGGCAGATTGTTTCATTTTCCTTCTTTAGAGTGTAATTATTCCTAATTCCACAGTTACTTTGCAAAGTGACAGTGTAGTGATTAAGAACACTCACTTTTAGAAAAATTTTTCCTATCACCAAACTCTATAAAAATTTAACTTCCTCCAAAAATTATGACGTTGTTGGGTAGTTTTTATTAGACAATTTTGGGGACTTGAAAGTTCTTTGTGACTAGTTCTCCCATACTCCAACACATATATAATTATAATTAATTGCTTCTCTGCTCATTTCCTCTTTCTCTGGTAGGAAAGAAATAGTTTGGGGAAAATAAGAACAGTAGGACAAGCACAGAGAGGCCCTTTTCTTTGTTAACTGTATGGGGCTGACTTCCTGTGTAAGTGTAAAGTCCATCATTTCAAGTCCTGGCTCCGCTGAACTGGGCTATAAGACACAGGCTAGGAAAAAGGCCATGGCGTTGGATGGTTTCAAAACCAGCAATCAGTACCCCTCCCCCCACACACACACACAGAGGTTAGGAATTGACCCATCCCATAATCTGTCATGATGCTGGATGATACAGACTCTATAAGCATGTGAGTTGGCAGACCCATGCCCTTGACCTTCTCTGAATTCCAAGTCAGATCTAAAGTCCAGGAAAACAAGGGGCTTGGTCACTCAGGTGTGTATCCCTTCCCGGCCCTCTCATTGACTGTGCCCACTCATGGTTTGGAAAATCAAGCTGTAGGTCTGGAGCCTCAGGAGCCTCACCCCAATGTGAGCTTATGGAGGATGAGGGCTAAGATTCAGATGCCCGAGGAATTCATCGCCTCAGAGAAGTAGATTTGCCTGTCATTTGCCTAGTCCTATCACCACAACAGAATCAACCTCTGTTTGGGGGCAGTTGTCGTAGGTGAAGAAGAGTTGGCTATGCCTCATTTATCCAATACAGTAGAAGTTCTATAGAAAAAATACATTGTCTGGCATGTGATGGAGACCGTTGGGATAAATAATTCCTCGGACTTGAGATTCTTAATTATCTGAGGCTCCATGAGATCTGGTTAACCCTCCCTTCATTATTTCTGACCCCAGCTTTCTAACGTCGGACAATGGAATCAGAAGCTGAAATCTGGAGGAAAGTCAGGGGGATGCATATCCTCAGACTATTTCTAGGAGAAAGTGCCAGAGAGAGCTTGTGAATCTTCCGTTTTAGCAAGCCCAAGAGGTGGGATAATAATAGCTCACTGCTGTGTGTGTGTGTGTGTGTGTGTGTGTGTGCGCGCGCGCGCACGCGCGTGCCGAATGCGCTAAGTGCTTCCTAGACATTAGCTCATGCAGCCTCCCGGTTCCCTGGTGCAGCAGGTGAAAAGCTCTGATGCCATCTCCCACGCGCTGAACATCAACCACCAAAGTGGATAAACCTCAGAACAAGTCACCGGTGCCAAGCGAGTTGTCTCCCTCAGCAACACCAAGATCTGACTAACAAATATGGATTCGATCTCTACTCTGTGCCTCAAATAGTTCCGAGTGAAATAGGCACACTGGGGAAAATGGGACATGCAGCCCTTCTTCTTGATCATCTAGTACTTATAGGTCAGGAAAGGAAACAAATATGTATGCCAAGCATCTATGGAAGACAAGGAGGTGACATGGCCCCACCTTGGAGAGCTGGGGCCACTGCTGAAATCCTCATGCCTTGGGCTTCAAGACAGGCCTTGGTGGAGACTGTTGTGGTTCTTTTTTTAATGCTACAAATAACCCTTGTGGGCCCGTGGGCTCCTGTCTAGAGCTGCTACCATGACTTCAACTAGAGTTAAGATTTCTGTGGTTTTGTTTTTGAGACTCTGAAACTGCTCTCAAGACTCGGTCTCCCTTGGAGTCCTCCAGCCCAGCTACCACAAGGACAAATGCACGTCCTGGAAACTGCTGATGGCCCCTCAGAGGCGCAGTTGGAGCCCCTAGACATTCTGGGTGGGCCGCTGATGGCCTCCGGATGGGAGGGCGCACGTTTTTCCGTGAACTTGCACGCTGCGGTTGTTCCATTAACGAACCCGTGGGTCACACCAGGAGGCAAAGGTGGAGCACGACTGTGCACCGCCCCGGCCTCCCGCCTTAGGGTTGCGGAGGGGAGCCCCAAGGGCCCAGCTGGGCGGGGAGAGGTGTTCCCCCCCTGTCTCTCTGTCAAAAATAAAATAATAATAATAATAATAATGTTGATGATGAAAAGTCCATTATGGCTTGAGGGTGAAAATAACATTTTCATTCTGAAGCCTATATGAGGCATCGAGACATCTTCCTGCAGAAAATGATGAACTTGCACATCGGGAAGTGCAAAGAGTATTTAATCAAAGCCTTTAAGAAGATCAAACCTAATCATGAGATGTTAAAAAAATATACAAAAGCAGATAAGAAGAGGTTTTGGCTGCATGACCAGAATCTGAAAACCAGAAAAGAGCCTTTTAGGTTCTTCCACGACAAGGGAAATATGTCATTTTTTTTTCTCACTTGGCAATCCAATTTACTCACTACAGTGGGGACAAGATAGGACTTAAATAACATGGCCAGTCAGACAGCCTGGAAAACTGGGATGCTCTCACCAGGCTCTTGTTCTCCACATGGTCTGTTTTCAACTGTCCCCCTTTCCCTATTTTGATTCATTTTATATATGATTTTAAAGGAGGGAAAGATAATAGAGACATTCTGGAGGCTATAAATGAGTAGGTGCCGTGGAAAGAATTAATAAGGTCTCAGAGTAGTGGGGGCCCATCCTGCTGGCCCTAGTAGAAGCTCAAGGGTTCAGGGCTTCGTCTTTAGGACCAGGCCAGGGTCACAGGGTCACAGAGCATCCCATATGGACAGTGGGATGCAGAAGCACAAACAAAGCCTATAGAGTAAACAGGGGTGGAAACAACACCATTAGGGCAAGGTCAAGGACTTCGGGTAAACCAAGATTGTAATGCAGTGTTGTGTGGATTTGTTTCCATTCTTAATACATCAGCATGATCGGGGTGTCTGAGTGGCTCAGTGTGTTAAGCCTCTGCCTTCAGCTGAGGTCATGAACCCAGGGCCCTGGGATCGAGCCCCACATTGGACTCTCCGCACAGCAGGGAGCCTGCTTCCACCTCTCTCTCTGCCTGCCTCTCTGCCTACTTCTGATCTCCCTCTTTCTCTGTCAAATAAATAAATAAAATCTTAAAAAAAAAAAAAAGTCAGCGTGACCGAAGGCCATCAGTACAAATGGAAATGATGTGCCAAGCATCACCTACGCACTCTTGTACGTCACATCTGATTCGGCCCACAACCTCCCCAGGTAGACGCTCTTCGCCCTCATTCTGCCTGGAGTCAAAAAGTTTAAGTCGCTGGAATGATCTAAGTCACAGCTGGAAAAAGCAAGACCTGGAATCCACTGCAGATCTGAGTCATTACAAAGGCTTTGCTCTTCTACTCCCGGAGTAATGTCCAACTCCTTTAAAACACGAACACTTTTTTCTATAACCAACTCCAAAAACAATTCTAGAAACTTTACAGAAAAGTAGTTGCACTCTCAGGGTGCCGTCTACAGGCAAAACTTGGGATGCATTCACCTTCATGGCCCCTAGTGATCTCTCTGCAGCCCCAGAGGCTGTCATCCCTCATTGCAAAGGACTGCTATTAAAAAAAAAAAAAAAAAAAAAAAAAAAAAAAATCCCAAGGAAAGCAAACATGAGCCCATGCCACCCCCACATAGAAAAGAGAAAGAGGATCAACTCGCAAGTAGCCTACAAAAGTGTAGCAGGAACCTCCATCCCTCCTCCTATCCCCTCCAGCTTCTCATTGTTTCGTAATATCCTCTACTTCCAACATATGTTACAGATGACTGCTTTCCTGCCATTTACTTGCCAGCCTCCCTTGATTAAGACAGCCACTGTAGGTTTTTTCCTGATTTCATGATCAGAAATCATAGGGCAATTTCTCAGGCTCCACAATCTGCTAGGAATGGCTCTGTGTCCAGTTTGATGGACAGGTAAACACATAAAATACACACATATCAAATCAGTGCATATAAAGAATATATATGTATGTATTATACACACACACACATACACATGAATAAATAGAAACACATAAACCAAATATGATATAAACATAATAAATATACATATGAATACTACTAATTATTATAGCATAAAAATGTACAGCATTACATGGCTAAGAGTATGGGACAAATAGAGGAATGGTAGGCACGTGAAGTTACTTAGAAGGGTTTTACTTATAGATGGAAATGAGTTATAAGCAGATTTTGGATGGAAGAGAGAGAAGATAAAATGAATACTGCCACGATTAAAAGTAATCACGTAGCAATTCAGGGTACATACAGAACAAGGGTTTTGATATGTTTGCATTTTAGCTGAGGACAAATAAATAATCCACATTAATAGAAGAAAAACTAAAGGGAACAACATAAGGCATCTTATAAGATGCCGCTAAATTTTGTTCCCTCCATGACATTTCTTTCTGACCACCACTCAGCGGAAGAACTATTCTGGGGAGGGGGGTAGGACAAAAAGCCCCAGAACGAAGGCTAGGCTTTTTCCCTTCCTTGGCTTCCTGTCACATCTTCTCCTGAGCCCAGGTCATCCCAGGGAAGGCTAGCAGGGTGCAAATACAGGGCACGGGATTCCTAACCCAACATCATTTTATAAGTTTCTCATGTGCCACTTCTACTTGGAACAGAGTAAAGGTGAACGGAAGGAAGGCATCACGTCTCCATGTGCTTCTGTCTCTCTCTTACTCACCCTGTCACCTCTGAAGAAGGGAGTGAAAACAAGTAACAAGCAGTCCTTTGGGAGTGGGGGCTATTGGTTTGGCTCTCCCTTCTGAGAGCAGCAGGATATGTCTCTGATGTCTGGGCTACCCAGAAGCATAGCAGCCTCTGCAACTTTGAGACAGCTTTTCTCACTCTCCGGAGAACAACTTGATCTTATGATGAGCACGATTTTATGATCAACAAATATACCGGAGGGCTCACAGGCTTTAAAATGTTCATCAGGAAGCCTCCACTACTTTGGGGAAGTTGCCTTTAATCTTTTCATATCAGGTATATATACATAAGTACTTAGAGATTACGGATCCAAATCCTGGGACACTGGTGACCAGAATGGAGAGTTCTGGATACCAGGATATTTGGAAAGTTGTTATCACTGCCTCTTGCTGCTTTTTCATCTCAGTAGCTAGATCTGGCTTGGGAGAGAATGGTACCCAGGTTTACCGAGTACCTCTCTGCATTAAACCCTTGGATATCCACGATCTGCCTTCCAGGGACACAGTATCACTATCATTATTTTATCAAGGAGGAAATGACAGTACCTAAAAATCAAACAGCCGACCGCGGTTTGGTTCAAGGGCAGATTGCTTTGACCCACAGCCCAGACTACAAAATGTTGCAAAGACAAGAACACAGACAGCACGAACAGGTGCCTGCCCTTTGGAAAGCCCATTGGAAATGGGAATGTCCAGCAAGTGCAGGTTTGAGGAGTCAAACATCTGGCGTAGGCTGATCCACATTATGGGAACAGAACTGGCAGCTGAGCTGCTGGCGTAGGCAGAGCAGTGAATCTGGACCCAGTGGCATCCCGGGAACCAGGCAGTGCCCTGCTGGGTCCCATGAATGCCCACCTGATCAAAGATCCAGTTCCTTTGACCTTCTGCAACATAACGGAGAGGGAATTGACCTTGGTATGTCCTTCCACCCACTTCACTTTCCTCTCCATTCTTAGTTCTCCCTCCCCGATATGGATTTAAAAATCTTCCCCTATGTTCTTTCCCTCTACTTTGAATTTCCTAGAGGTATGTGGTGGCCTTTGCTCACGCTCTTCTCCTAACCCTGGGTCTTCTTTTCCTCCTTCTCGCTATTGCCCCTTTTCCTCTCTGTAATATTCCCTTCCGTCTTGCTCTCATTTCCGATCCATTTTTCTCTCCTGAGATAGCAAAAGAACAAAAGAACGAGAATAGGAGTGATCCTTTGCATCTCCCTGAATGATTCATTATTTGAGTTTTTTTCATTACATTCTTTGAATGAGCTTCATAAGATCTATGGTAACTAGATACCCCATTTGTGTCAAATGCTCTTTTGATACGTTGGCACTGTCTCAATGAGAATTTCAGAACATCTTCACCCTCTTTCTCTCTGTCACAAGTCCGATGGTTGGGCTTCCAGCTAAAGAAAAGAGAAGAAAGGAAAGAGAAAAGATTTGCAGAAAGTCCAGCCCATTCGGAGGGCAATCCCTTGTGTTCCCTGGGCTCTTCAGGCTTTTGTGTTCCTTTGGGAGAGGGGGATGTGGGCAGGGAAGAAGGTCACAACATCCCACCCCCAAATAAGTCTCTTTGGATATTGATTACTTTGAACTGGAGACACTGAAGGGACTACAGGTCCAGGAAGGGCTCTCTGCTCTCCCCTTTTCTACCTACAAGCAGTTCATAAAATTCCCCATGAGATAGGTGCCCTCCCTGTTCCAGGAAGAGAACATTCTTATCACCGGAGACTGGGACTCAGCCACACACTGGATCTGTCCAAACAGACTTATCAGAATAATTCTGATCTTCAGCTAGTTTCTTCCACATATTTCCCAGCCACTGTGCCCCAATTTCCCACTCCTGAAAGCCTAAATCCCTTTTCCTTGGTTTTGCCACTTCTCCACAAATTTATCTTTCTTTGTTAAAAATGTATGTAAATCCCAGTGCTGACAGCTCTCACAGGTCTCCATTTTTCCTGTGAAGGCTTCCAGGGGGATATAAAAGTATTTAATATAATGTGTGTGTTTTTCTGCTCATGATCTGTCTTTTGTTAATTCAATCCACAGGCCCCAGCCACTGAATTAAGAGGGTAGAGGAAAATTCTCCTCCTCCCCTTCAGCAGCTGTGCACGCCAGAGCACACATGGGCTTGCGCGAGTGCACGCTCCACAGGCTGAGAACGTCAGAGTTAGAAATGTATGGCATCATGCAGACAGACCCTTTCATTCTGGAGACGCAGAAACCGAGACCCGAGAAGCCAAGTGAGTTGAGGAAGATCACACAACTGGCTCATGTTCGCACCGGGACTGGAATCCCAGTGCTCCGTCTCCCGTGGCTCAGCGTTCTTTCCCTGGCTGACCCATCTAGAGATGGAGCTCAGAATCTTGCTGACTTTCCCTTCTGTAATCATTTTTGGCTCTATTATCCCTGAACTTGTGTGAAGTCTCCTTGAAGCTATTTCTGTTTTCAGTGTCGTGCTCCCAAGCAAGAGCCTGAAGCCACTGGGACGGAGGAAGAAGAGACAACGAAGGTTTTATTTTTGTTCCCTCTCAGATCCATGACCTCTTTCCTTCTGAGAGAGGCAGAGGCCTTGCAACTTAGGAGAGAGATCGAGGGGTGAAGCACTTTGTTTCGGAGGGGTCTCATGGCCGGCGGTTGGAATTTCCCAGGAAATGAGTTACTGTTCCTCGTGCAGGTACAATTTGGCAGCAGACAAGGATATAAGGGGTAATCTGCTCTGACTCTGCCCGTGCCCCGCTGTCTGGTGCTTACATTATAACCATCCGTGAGCTTAGAGTCAGAGTGGCTGGTCACTGGATGCCTCAGCCAGGGGCATCAAAAGCTTTATCAGCCCCTGACAGGTGAACATGGGGCCAAACTACGCAGCTCGCCTCTAAATACTATGAAAACCACCCAGTGTACCATCTTCTTTGGTACACGATCCTGGGAGAGGCAGGAATGAATAAAACTCAAAGATCCTAATTCCCAGGCAACCAGATCAAGTTCAGCTTTGTTTGCAAGACGTTAACTGTTCAGAGTGGAGAGATTTCTCCAATGTCTCTTGAAAATCAAAAGTTGGGAAAGGTCTTCTTTTTAATGAGCTCAGCCCTTTCCTGTTACTTTCCCCCACAGTGTGGCCTTTCATCCTACCCCAGGGTCCATACAAAAGGGCTTTGGATTTGGATCCTGGAGAAAGAGATAGGAAGGAGATAACCACAGGACCTGGGGCTGGATTCTTTCCATTTATACTGTGAAGATCCTGGCTGCCTGGGGGATTTGCATAATTCAAGGAGCCTATGGATGGCAAAAACCCAGGGTGACCAGGAATGAGGAAGGCTACCTAAGAGGTAGGGCCTTCTGGTAGGGACTGCCTCCGTAAAGAGAGATAACAGGTCTTGCCACAGGGAAAAGGACCTAATCGTTCCCTTTCTTCTTAAGGAAATTATCATTTCAACTTTGCTCTGTCTTCTCTTGGCCATTTTGAGGAAGGAAGACTCCCAATCTGCATTAAATGGAATGATTTCAGGAAGCGCAGAATAGAGTGTAGGCTCCTCACCCACCCCATCAGAAAAAGGCCTTCCCCCCATTAAAATGGACAGCTGCTCTTTGCAAATGCGAGGGGCAACACTCACCCATTTCTAGTGGCCCTGACAGACCAAGGTTGCCAGTGATTTGGTTTTGGGGGATGGAGAAGGTCCTTTGTTCAAAGGAAAAAATCGAATGCTGTCTGGAATCCCACCATTTAATGTAATTGAACTTCCTCCCATGTTACTTTGATCTGGGTTTAAGCAGCAGACGTCTCAGAAGAGGGAAAGCTCTAACCTGTTATCAGTCCTTTATATCTAGGTATGATGGGGGGCGGTGGGGAGGGCTTCAAAAAAAGGTTTTCTTTCCCTTAACAAATATGTGAAAAGCAGCTCAGCTGGGCAGGGGTTGGGCCAGTTTCTAAAGATCCCACCTCTAACGAGGCAGACCCACAGCCAGGCTGTGGGCTTTGCTGCTCAGGGTTAAGGTAAGAAGGCACAAAACAGACAAGGGGGATTTCCGCTCTGGGGTAGGGGAGAGGGGTCGGGCAAAAGGGATCTGGGGAGCAGTGAAGACACGCATTTATGACATTTTTATGATTTTTATTTCTGTCTCGGCTTGTCCTGTCCCTGATAAATGGCTCCCTGCTTGACTTCCGGGGATATAAGGCACCCGTCCTGATCCGGCTCTCCCTGGAAGGAGGGAGGGACAGGAGCTCTTTCCATACACTAGGATTTTATTTCTAAGTCTCCCCCATCCCCACTTCTCAGGGCCGAGTCACTGCCCAAAGGAGAGTCCCATCCTCTTATTAAAATCTCCCCTCCGGTTTGCTTGGTCAGCATGTGAAGGACCGAGGAATGGGCCTCTTCATTAAGATTATTTCTATTTCTGACAGGCCCCCGGGTGGGTTATGAGGATGGACGCCTCAGTCCGGCACTGACTGATGTCCTCCTGCCACCATCGGTCTTGGTAATTACTTCTGGGGCTGGCACTTCCCACACCTGCCTTGCCTTTGGGCCCTTCTGAGGAGCCGTTGGTGTCAAGGGAGGGACACCCCGCGAGGAGCCGGGGTGAGGAAAGTGTGTGGGGGAGAACCCCAGGAAGCACCCCATCCTTGGCTTTCAGAAGAGAAGAATTAAGGCTCACTGGGGACGGGAGCGCGAACAGTGGCACACCTCTAACAGCCTGGAAAATCCATCCCTCGAAACCCTCTTCTCAACAGGACAGCCTTCTCATATCACTGCATTTGCCCGCTGGAAAAGATCTTTATTCCATTCTTCCCTCCTCAGGAATGAATTTTGCGTTCTGGCTTTGCTATACAGGTCTTAGAAACTATGAGAGGGCTACCACAGGGTTATTATACACGGGGAAAGGCTCACTGCCAGAGGCTGGTGGAGTGTTGGGGACAGGAGTCCATGCAGAATGTCCCAGGAAGTTTGCCATCCTTGTCCCTCTCTTTCCGGTTGGCCATTGGGAGAATTAGGATCTGCCAGGTAGCTCAGTAAAATTTCCTGGATGAGGGTTGACATGGATCAACATCTGTCAGAAATACTCCCCACAGCCAGATGACACTGATTGGGCCTTCATTCAGGCAGGAAAGAACCTTATTATGATTATCGTCATTTTATAGCTGAGTTAAGTAAGATTCCAAGCAACCGCAGGATTTTCCCAAGGCCGCTTGGGGTGGAAGAAGGGGTTAGAATCTGGGTAGCCCTCCCCCAATGCAGGATTCCACAAACCCCTCATCCTCTCTGTTTGACTTAGAGAATGAAGAAAAGCCAGGACTGCCAAGAAGCCAGACTCAGTTTCTGGGTAGAAGGAAGCCCCCTGAGGTCTTGCTCTCTTGGACCTGCAGCTTCCTCCTCCCCCTCATTGGGCTGCGGTCGGTCAAGGCTCTGTGGGGAGATATTCGTTCTTCCTAAAGGGCTGTGATGGAGCTTCTGTAGCAGCTTCTCTTGGGAACCAAAGAAGACATTTTTCACAGTTGTTTCTCCTGCAGATGATCCCTATCTTAAGACAAGTGCCAGAAACTCACGACCACCAAGCCAACTGTGTTTATGACCTGTACATTCATTTCTGAGCACGCTGGTATGGAGCACAGCTGGGCAACTCTAGGGGCCTAGTTGGGGGACACAGAGAGAAACTGGACCCACCCAGCCTATTCAGGAACTCAGCACCCAACAGAGGTGATGGCATCACCTGCCTCTTTCGCCTAGAACTAATCTTTCCGGAGCAAGCTCCCATCACTGACCTTCGTGCTTCACAGATGTCATGTCCTAACTCAGAGCAAGCCCACAAGGTCATGTGATGTGTCCAAGCTGTGATTCAAAGCTGGTCCTCCACCAGCTGAGCCACACTGAACGTAGACAACCAGATCCTGACATTGGGCTGGGGTGTCAAGAGAGCTCCGTGGCCTTGGAGAGCTGCTTCCTGATGTCCCACCAAAACAGCCCGGCAGCTTCCCAAGCCCAGCTCAAAGACAGAGTTGCCCCGTGCCCAAGAACAGGAAATATTTCTCACTCCCCAGTCTCCTGGGAGAGGAAGTTCTCCCTCCTCTCCTCCCAAGGAGGAGCTCCCCAGGCTCCCTGCCTCCTAGAACTAAGATAAATATTGAACCTGGGAGAAGCCTTAGAGAGACACTAGTCAGCTAGATCACCCCTCCCCACAAGTTACAAGAAAAGAAACAAGGGCTCAGCTCGGCTTATCACCATCACAGCCAAAGGCAAAGCCAGACCCCCAGCCCTGGCCATCCATGCTTCCAACTCTGCAGTTTCTTTGTTGGAGTTAACCAAGGAAATACAAAGTCAGACTTCTTAAGGAGAGAGACTGGCTTTAGCAGGTGCCATCTAGTAGGTCAAACCGGGGATAAATAGAGAAGCACTGATTTGGGGGTCTTAGCTGCTGTCAATCTCACCGCTTTCCCAAGCCTGATACTCGCCGAACATCAGATTCTGAAAACTCCCATTTAAAGGAAATCTCTCTCGGCTGATTAGCGCTGTGCTTTATCCTAACCAACAGCCTTTATTGAACACACCCTGCTAAGCTAAAGGTCTCTGGAGAATTGATTGTACAATCCTTGCTCTCCTAGTCTACGGACTGAGTCTTTGGAAACACCTGGACCAGAATTTCTGTCCGCGATCTGGTTTCCGCGTTCCTGCTTCCTAACCCCGTCGATGAATGGGCAGGGATGAGTGACTTGGGGGTGTTTTGGGGCTGACCGAATCTAGAAATCTGGTGTGTGTGTGTGTGTGTGTGTGTGTGTGTGAAATCAACACCTGCTGCCACCAATTTTATGAACGAGGACCCACGGTCACACCGGATTTGGAGTTTGGAGAGACTAAATTACCTAGGGTCGTGTCGTCAGTAAGAGAGGTTGTGACAATAGCCGGGAATGGGGAAGGCATGGTGGTGATGGAGATAACTTCTCCACCCCGAAGAGCAAAGGGATGATTTACAGGCCTGCGAGGCTGAGGCTCGTACCTGATTCAGCAGAAGCTCTTTGTTTCACTGCACCGGGTGAAATTCAATCATTCCCAGGCCGGGCCTTTGCCCGGGGAAGGGGGAGAATCGGGCTCTTGTTAAGTTAGGACTAAATTGCTGATTTCAGCAAATGAAAACTAACGACCACTGCTGGCCTCCCATTTGCAGGGGGCACCTGTGGAGGTCATTAGGCCTCCCCAGTGAGGGGGATTTGAGCAGGAAGAGGATGTGGACGAGCTTCGGGGGATGGGGGTGGCGGTGAGGCTTCAAGGCAACTCAGCCTTACTCCTTGGAGTCAGACATTTCAAAGGACAGGTTTCTTGCTGGGTCTTATTTCCTTTCTGAGTAGGCATGGAGGGGAGGCAGAGGGTGAAAATGTGAGCCCTCGTTTCTGGAACTGTCCCCCAAGGAGTGTCTTGCAGGCTTTGGCGCAAGTGGCAAACCTGTTAAACCTTGGCCCAGTCCATTATTGGTGTCACTTCTTCGAGTTTTGGTCTTGGAAAGCGTGGAAACATATTTACACGCCCTCTCCTGGCCCCCAGCGGCAGATCCACACCCCCCACCCCTTGCAAGGGCAAGGGTGTGTTCCGAGTCTGCGTTCTCCCGCTCCGGGAAAGGCAGAAGAACATCGCCCTCAGAGAGGAGCTGTATCAACTTTCTGTCTTCAAGCATCTCCATCTCAGACCCAAATGTAGCTTAGGCCCATGCATTAGCTTGGCTAATCACAATCAACTGATACTAAAAATGAGGCTTAGCATCCACAATAATGATATTATCGGCCGAATAATTACTATGTGCCAGGCACTAACTAAGCTTCCTACAGCAGTATCTTTCTTCCTTTTTTTTTTTTTTTTTTTAAATCCTCACCACGGCTTTGAGGCAGGTACAGCATTTTATACTCAGAAAGCTTCAGCGGCACACCCAGGGTTCCACAGCGAGTAAGCAGAGTCAGGAGCCAAACTCCGGGACTCTGACAATCCCCCCTCTTTGCTACAGGTACAGAGGGTTGCAGAAAAGGGTGGGGGGAAGGGAGCTCCGGAGGTGGGGCAATTCTGCTGCAAGGAGACAAGGGAGGAACCAAAGAGAGTGCGCTGTGTCAGAGCGATTAATGTGCTCAGGTTTGGCCCAGACCCTGATTCAAATCTCAGTGCGAACATACTCTCCCCTGTGCTTCTTGGGATCTCAGAGGACTGCTTGTCTCAGATTGTTGGTCTCCCTATCTGCTAAGCAAGGATGATGATGCCGCCCTCCACCCCCTATGCTCTGGTCTCTGCTGAAGGGTTTCTTTGTCTTGGAAGGCTCCCTGACCTTTCACCCCAAACCTGCATTACCCTTCTCTGAATATAGGATTTACGTAGTGTACACATCACAGTGGGTTTTAGCACTTCCTCTGGCACAGTCTTTAAAGATGGAAATGGATTCGCTCACTGTTCCGTCCTCAGCACCTCCTCAACTTCGAATGAATGAATGAATGAATGAATGAATGAATGAACGAACTAGCAATGGGGAATAAAATGACCTGGAACACAGAAGACTTTCAAGAGATTAGTTGCACTTGACCCTTGGCAATGTGCCTGGGTCAGCTTCCGTGGTAAGGCTCAGGCACACTGTTACAAGGTGACAGCCATCAGGACAAAGAGACTTTTACCTTTAACATTTTCCAGGATTGGTCATTCTGGTTCTTGGACGGGGCCAGAAGGGTCTGGCACAGGGTGAGTTTTTCGGAGGCACCACTGCCTTCTTCAGCCTTGCCCTTGACCAGTCATTCCATGAATATTGAGTTGATGGAAGGAGGCATCCCTCTCCTGGTGTGTGTGTTCCCCAGGATGCTAACCTCATTCTGAGACCACAGGGCGGGGTCTACGTGGTACCGAGTTGAAAGGCCACAGCTGAGGTGGGAAGGAATATGCACAGCCCGGGCGGCCGCATGTGGTCTCTGGGAATGTGGGTACAGGCAAGTTTGTGGGAAGGGTCTGATGCACACAGCCAACTGGCTAAGGCCTTGACACCTTCTGAACCTGAAAAGGAAGCACTACACGGAGCACCCTGGGAAGGCAGGGTGGTGGGGGGCAGTGGGAAGGGCAGAGGATCTGGGCAGCCCATCCTACAAGAGTCCATGCTGCTTCTACACAAGCAGAACAATCTTGTAAGGACCGATCCCTCCTCTCTACCTCCCCTTCCCTCCCAAATTCCCCTCCGTCCCCCACTAGTTCACCTCCACATTATCTGTTTCCCATCAGGCTCTTGGCCCCACAAAGCATTACATGGGAGTGATAATGATAAAAGCTAGCCTAGAGAAGAGAACATAATGCGCCAGGTCCTGATCCCAGCTCCCACAACTACCCGCTGAGGCACATACTCTTATTCTCCCCCTATAGATGAGCAGGAAACTGAGGCACACAGAGTACTTTGCCCAAGGTCACACAGGTTGAGGAGCCTGAAAATCAAGCCCAAACAATCTGGCTTGAGCATCTGTGCTCCCGGACGATAGAGGCAGAGGGGGCGGGTAAGGAGGGAGGGGATGACGTGTAAACCAGAAGAAAATCAAAGTGTCAGTGGGTGGGCAGCCTGGGCCCCCTTGAAAGCTACTCTCTTCCCCCTCAGTCTTCCATGGCTGTGCATCTGCGTCTCCTACTCACGACTGGGAGTTATGGTTATTGGGGAACATGACATAGGAAATGTGCTCTCCACCTGGAAGGTGGTGGATGGTGCATGGTGTCCTCTGTCCTCCAGGTCAGTGTCAACCCAGTTCCCCCCACTGGCTGGCCTGGGGTACAGAGACACACTTCTTCCAGCTGGTCCTCGGGTTCTTCAAAGAGGACATACGTGAGCTGAGATACTGAGCCTCCCAATGCCCGCCTTTCTCCCTTCGAGGGAAATGCACACGCACACATACACACACATGCACATGCACACGTACATGCACATGCACACACATACGCCCTCTATCTTAACCCTCACCACAGGTGTCAGTGGCTCACCTTCCAAGGAGTGGATCAGTTGCCCTGTGTCACAGGGACAGCCTCCCCGTGCGCCTTCCTCATCTGAGCTGGCTTTTGACAACCCAGCAGATATTTTTCAAGCCACTTTTGTTTTTCACCGAATAAAGAAAAAAAAAATGTTTCTGTCATTGTTCACTGTGCTGTTCCTTCCTCCTATTAGCTCTGCTGAGATGCACCCAAAGAAAAGAAAATACAATTGCATACAATTAGCAATGGAAATTATTAATAGGAGCAAGAGATTCAATCCATTCTACAAGTAATTCTGTAGTGATTTTAGTAATTGATAGTAATTAAACACTAATTAATTCATTTCCCAACTAATGTATTTACTTTATTTATGGGTATTCACTTTAATTACATTTGTTTGCATTCCCTGGGTTAAGTAATACAAATTTGTTCTCTTTTCTGAAAATATTTATTTGGGCTTCTTTAAGTCATTCTTTGAGAACATGTGGAAGCAAAGACTAATTGCTTTGAATTGCAGCTAAGCACATTGATTTCTTCCTTTGGAATGTGAAGCTAATGGAAAGTGAAGTTGGCCACCTACCTCTCCTAGATGAAGTCTCACCTCTGCTCCCCTAATTTTTGGTCCAGCTGTCCAGCAACACTTCCTGTGAGCTCTCCTTTGAAGAGATCAAAATGACTGGGCACATGTTCTCCAGGGAACTGAAATGCCAGGGAATGAAAATCCCATTTCTGGGCCTCTTGTTGACATGAGTGGGATGACCCTACAGATGACTCATTGCAGGCATGAGTCTGTTTTTTGGATTGAAAGGCTGTCAGTTGTGTTATCTAGATTCCCAGGACCGGAAGTACTGTGCAAGCACTGCTCCCTGTCCAGCCACTCACTGATGCCCACGTGTTTCTGTCTACTGGCCACATAGCCTGTGTTTATGCAGTTCCTCTGATGGGACACTCTCCCCAGCCTTCTGTCCCTGGATAGTTCCAGCTATTAGAAATTCTTCCTGACACGGAGCCCAAATCTGTTACTTAGAAAGTATCTTCTTCCCTGATTATCCCCGGACCTCCAGCTATCCCACCCACAGGCCACAGAGTAAATTCAATCTCTTTCAAAGAGCAGCCCATCTGATGCTTCGCAGCTAACCTGGCAACACCAGCTACGCCGATCCACTCGACCACGCTCACGTGGAACGCGTTTATATCCCGTCAGCATCCTGTCGGCCGAAGAAGGTCTAGCCTCTTTTCATCTCCCCTAAAATATGCAAATGGCTGTGGTCTGACTCTTACAGTGGAAAATGGAAGTGGCCTTTCTCAGTCAGTCTTCTGTACTTCTATTCATGAGTGCCTCAGTGTGGTTGGGCACAGAACAATAATGAGCCATTTGAGATGTTGGCCCCGTGAAGAGCAACAAGTAGTATGCTGAGTGTTTCTGAGGGCTGTTACGAACACTGGCGAGGTCAGAGCATAAAAGAGGCTCTTAGTCACAAAGAAGGTTTAAGAAAGCCCAGCCCTGGCATCAACTATAGAGAAGGAGACATCTGCCTCGATGGGTCTCCCTTGTTATACAAACCATGTTGTACCTAAGACTGGCCAAGAGCAAAATAGGAAAGGGGTCAAAAAGGGAGACAAAACAGGTAGGATCAGGATGGCAAGCAGGCCTACACTCCTAGTGCATTACGTTGGCAGCAGACTTGTCCTTGGAAGCTTCATCATAGTGCACCTCAAACTTCCCCTCCATCCTGAAAGAGAAAGAAGATGAGGAAGGGGAGTTGCCTTCTGGGAAGCCCTGCATTGAATGCCTGTGAGACGTACATGACCTTGATAAAAGGTGAAATCCCAAATACATTTCATTCCTACATTCAGGGGCTGCCCCGTTAGACCATGATTGGATGTGTCATTTTTTTCACTAATTGGTCTAGACGGAGACAAAATGAGAAGCTGAGACAGCACAACTGGCTCATTGCTCATTCACTGGCCTGTGGAGGTACCGGCCCCCCCTGCACCTCTGGCTGGAGCCTGGCCGGAGGAAAGGAGCTAAAGCCCAGGGTGAGGCTGGGTCAGAGGGTTCAGCCCGGAGCTGTCCAGGAGAGAGAGTGCTGAATCAGCCCTCACTGCTGAGCAAGGAGGGTCTGCGGCAGCTGCTACCAGGACCTAACTTCTGGCGATTCACCTTTACAAACAGGGCAAGAGGTGATGGAAATAGCCACACAACCAAATTATTACAGAATTATGATTGGGGTTTGAATTCCTAAAAGAATTATGCTGGGGGGGCTGCAAGGAGTTGCATCTGGGTGGCTCAGTCAGTTGAGCATCTGACTGTTTGTTTCAGCTCAGGTCATGGTCCCATGGGTTGTGGGATCAAGCCCCGGGTCTGGCTCCAAGCTCAGTAGGGAATCTACTGGAGATTCTCTCTCTCCCTCTGCCCCTCCCCTCACTCTGAAATAAATAAATAAATCTTTAAAAATAGAGTTGTGTTGGAGAAGAGGTTGGGAGATCATCATTAAAAAAAAAAAAAAAAGCCCCATTTCGGGCCTGGATAAAGGCAGGCAGATGCCTGATAAAAAGCCAATATTCCTTTCCAGACCTGATGCAGTGTCTTCTTCAATGATAGAGAACCCTAAACCTTCGATTTTCCCTATTATTTCTTGATCTCTTAGAAACCCCTTTCATCCTATTAAATAACTGCAGCCTATTTTTTGAAACGGCAGAGAGGATTTCCAACCGTGTAGAAGTGAATATATCAGAAACGTGGATGTATGTGGATTTTAATGAAAATTGTGTGTGTGTGCATGTGCATACCATCCAGAGATACACAGACGGATGTGGTTTAGTTTTACCCACATGCAATGTAGGATTTGCAACTCCTAATCAGTTCAGGATCCAGAAAAGTAGCTTCCAATAGAAGAATTTCATTACTAGTCAGCCGACTGTGACATAGCATACCTGTTCCATACCTTATATAAAAAAGGCCTCTTTTCATCTCTCGTGCACACGCTCGCGTGCGCGTGCACACACACACACCACGTTATCCTCACACGCCACAAGGGAAATCAGCCAAGAATTCATGAAAAAGTCCATGAAAGGGGAAAAAAATCAAGGTTCTTTGAATTTAGTTTTTCTATGAACTGGAATGAGATTTCAGGACCAGAATCTTTAACATGCTGTTTTATAATGAGGGAAGGAAGGCAGGGAGGGTCTGAGGGAGGGAAGGAGAGAGAGAGAAGGGAAAGAAGCAGGGAGGAAGGGCGCTCTCACAGACACAGAGGAGTGTGAGCTCGATAAGAAGCTGCTAAATCGAAACAATAATTATGGGAATAAAGTGCATCTGACCAATAAAGGCCAGACCCTCTCCCCCTCTTTCCTTCCCTTGTCATCTTTGGAGAGGTGGCATTTAAGCACTGACTGGAGTTGCATTCCCTGAGCCATTACTCACTGGGATTTGGCTCTGAGAGTGTAATGTTAACTAAACTTTAAGAAAATGAGAGTATAAAAGAGAAATCAGTTGGAATAGAAAGGAAGAAAAAACGGTAAGACATCACTGAGAACGAAATCCATTATCCTATTTGTTTGCTCATAGTGATCCTTTGCCTTGGTCATTTCTTCCAAAGATAGACCCTCCCCATATTTAGTACGAGTTGTGTATTTGACTGAATTTAGGTAAGGGGATCCCTAACCAAAAAAGTAAGTGGAACACAGCCACCCCTCTTTAAAGGGAGTAATTCAAATTGCCCATAGAACATCATCCCCAGCATTCAGCGTATAGGCCAGAACAAGCTAAATATTCTGACCAGCTTTCTATTTAAAGTGAATTTCATAATCAAAAGCTTAATTACTGAAAGGCTCTCATTGACATGAGATGAGAACTGGGGCACAGCAAGTGACCTGACAATTCCGTACCTAATAAAAGACTGGGAACCGAAAATGAAGCAAAATGAGCTGAGTAAACCAGACAGAATCTAATCAAGGTTTGGAACCAAGTCGAGGGTTTGAGGAATCAACATAACAAGCAAATATTCTGTTGGATGTACATTTGTGCTGATACATGATGATTCCACTTAGTGCTCTCTGCCCATTACCAATTTCACCGCATTTCTTTCCCGTTCCTTGCTTATCTGAGTCTTCCCCTCCTGACACGTGGATGTGTGTCCACAAGCTCGCCCGTGTGGGGACCCCTGTGAGCATGTCACCTCCACCGACAAAATCAGCTGTTTGTCCATCCTCGTGCATTGCTCCTCTCCTGCAGGCCACAATATTGATCATCCCGTTCCCCTTGATTACCGACACGCTGGCTCTCCTGTTTTCTTTCTACCCCGTGGAATTGATTAACCCCGTCATCTGGATGTGCATGCATTTTGAGCTCTGTATGTGTGCTCACGGGAGGTAGGGATATGCCTTGTTCTCCTTCTCTTCCTTTTGGCTTGAATATAAATATTTACGGCCACCGTGCTTTAAGTGTCTCTTTGTATGTTCTGTCCTAACAGTTGCATTCATATCTAAGGCTTCAACCGTTACCTCTATAAATCTGATGATCAAATTTAATGTCAGTCCTGGAATCAGTCCTAAGAACCCCTTTCAAATAGTCAGTGGCTTGATGAACATCTCCATCTGGTTGTTCCCAGCAGGGCTTTACACCTGATGTATCCCAGCTGAAATTCACTATTCCTCCTGTACCGCGTCACAAAGGAAAGGAGCTTCCCGGTGTCTTGCCCGTGTCTGTGATGACACCTCCACCATCTCAGGTCCCAAAGCCTCATCATCCTCCTTCCTCTTCTGCTCTGCACCTGATCCAACCTTGCGTTCCCTCGCTGTTGGCTCCATGGTATTTCCTTTATCTCCTGCTGCCACCACCCTATTCAGACACTCATAATCTGCCTCCAGGTTACTATAGTATCCTCTTAACTACTTTTGATGCCTCTAGTCTTCCAAATCTTTAATTAATTTTTACAAATCCCTGCCGCAGTGATCTTCCTAAAGCACTACTCTGATCACCTTACTCACCTGCCTAAAAAAGTTCACATCTTTTGATTCGTTCAGTCCAAAAAAACCCTCCTTAATCTGCACCCTCAGCTCCCCTACCACCACCACAAGCTCTCACACAAACTGACCCCAGCTCCCAGCTCCCTTCACCTACCCTGAGCATTGTAGCTTGACCGAAGCACTTACTACACTACACACTACTGTTTCTAGCTCTGTGCCTTCGTTCCAGGGGCACACTTGGCTTGGGCTGCAGTGCCAATTTCCACAGATGTGAAACTCTGACTCAGGTGCCCTCCCCTCCTAGAAGTTGTTCCTGGTCCCCAGCTGAAAGCATGTTCTATTCATCTGATCCCACCCACCTGTTTTTGCATGACCCCCATATCAACGTAGTGTTAAGGTTGCAAAAGAGTGCCTCACCTCTTTTGGAAAACTGGAAGTCCTTGAGAGTAAAGCCAACATGTTTACCCACACAGGAGTTTTTTCTCACTCAACATGTACCCGTGCCTTCTACATGAGTGCTTAACAGGCACTAAATGAATGAACACAGGTATGAATAAATACAGGTGTATAAATGCTCATACCTGCTCACTAAACACGCAGCCATTCATGGCGACAAAAATATGAATCAATCACTGCATACATCCATCACTTAACCACAAATTTACAATGTTCCTGCTCTGTGTCTATAATTGCATGCCCCTGTGCACTCCTACTTAAAAAGACAGAAAAATGAACTCTGAACAAATGGGCAATGACTCTTTCTTTGAGTTCTGCAAGCCATCCTAGCATGAGCACCTGTGTAAAAGGAAAAGAAAACACTGGTGTTGCTCTGGAAATAACAGGCCAGGTGAGAGAATGAGGCTGGGAAGGGAAGAATTCCACACACCTTGGCTGGATCTGGGAGCCCGGACCAGGGCCATCCCGAGCTGCCGCCAAAGGGATGTAGAAGCCCAACAGGAGAATATGCTTAAGGGAAGAAAGTTGAGCTGCAGACGATTCCAAAATGTCTCTATGTCACAAACAGCTTCCCAAAGAAACAGCAGACCACATTGCTATGGCTGACATGTAGCCGTGTGTATGTGTGTGTGTGTGTGTATGTGTGTGTGTGTGTGTGTCTGTTTATGTGTGTGTATGTGTGTGTGTATGGCAGGGGGAGGGATACAGGAATGAATGAATGAATGAATTCAGGGCACCCTGATCAATTCCCCCTGGGATAAAATCCAAATGTCTGCTTCTAAGAGATAAACAGAAAGCTCTGCTCCTCAGAGGCATGGCCAGTGGCTGAACACCACGCTAATCTCCTCTGCACCGGGTCCCAGGCACCACAGCAAATGTGTGTCCAAAAAAAAAAAAAAAAAGAAGAAGAAGAAGAAGAAGAAAGAAAGATAGAAAAGGGGGGGGGGGAGAAGGAAAAAAAATGGAGGCAAAAAAAGCAAATCTCACTAAAGGCAATAATGTGAATTCAAACACTTTTGCAGTTTGAATGAAAGCAACCAAAATTGATGTTGTTTCAAAGAGGGTATGGGAGCAAGAGCAGAGAAATAGATTAATTTGGCTGGAGAGATGAAGAGGACTCCCCAGCTAAGGGGTGGGGACAGGCCAGCTGCCAATGAGCATGAAAATACCATACATTTCCCAAGTACTTTGTACTGCTCTGAGCTCTCTCCCATTTATTGTCATTTGATATTCCAAGCGCAGCACTGAACGGCAGCATAGGGGCTATTTCCACCCCTCCACCCACTCTAGGGAAGAAGTTAACTGAGGCCCAAGATATCCCCTCCCCCTCCTCCTCCCCCAGATGGTATCCATCACCTTTGGGCCTAATCTGGGGCTTTGGCTGTACTTCTAAAGCTTTAATGTAAGCGTCACTTGGAGAATTAATTGAAATTCAGATTCAAGTTCAAGGTGAGGCCCAAGATTCTGCACCGATCACACTGGCCGGGGAGACCCATGCTACCCATGCGGGATCCCACTTGGAAGGGCATGGCTTTGGATATTGTATCAGGGGAACTCGAAAGACTTGCCTCAGCAGAAGTCTGACTGTCAGCTCCTCATCTGGTAGTACATTACTTAATTCACACTACGAAAATTCTAGTGCCAATGTCACAGAGAGCTCCTCATGAGACCTGAGAAGGCTCCCTGTTTTCATGGAGTTGGCTCTTGCAAAGCCCTCAGAATGTCCCAGAACACTAAGTCTGCAAAGGAAGATCATTGGTACCATGACACAAAGCCCAATTGACTTCTTCTGTCCTTCAAGAATCTCCACACATTCATCACCATCTTCATGCTCCTCGCAGGGCAAGAACAGGCAGGTATCATTACTCCAGCCTTTCCGGAAGAAGAAGGAAGGAGAGCACTGGCAGGGAGTCTCCTGGAGCAGGGTCAGGATGGAACTCTGGTGCCCTGATTTCTGACCCTGTGCTTTTAGAGCAGAGAACAGAGAAAAGGCCACTTCCCTCTTCTTTCCTATTGACCAAGCACAATGTTTGCATTCCATCATTTAAAACATATTCCTTTTGGATTTTACGGGTTGGGGTATTTTTTTGGGGGGGGGGGGGCTTATTTTTGTTTTGTTTTGTTTTGTTTCAGCTTCAAAATGTGGTATACATATACAATGGAATTTTTTTTTATTTAAATTCAATTCAGTTAATATATAGTGTATTATTGGTCTCAGGGGAAGAATTCCGTGATTCCTCAGTTGCATAGAACACCCAGAGCTCATTACTGCAAGTGCCCTCCTTAATGCCCATCACCCCACCTCCACTCCAGCAACCCTCAGCTTGTTTCCTACAGTTAAGGGTCTCTGGTGGTATGCTTCCCCCTCTGTTTTCATCTTATTTTGTTTTTCCTTTCCTTCCCCATGCTTGTCTGTTTTGTTTCCCAGATTCCACATATGAGTGAGGTCATTTGTCTTTCTCTAACTAACTTATTGCACTTAGTGTAATAACCTCTAGCTCCATCCATGTCATCGCAAATGGCAAAATTTCATTCTTCTTGATGGTTGAGTAATATTCTGATATATATATATACATATATATATATGTATATGTATATATGTATATATATGTATGTGTATATATGTATATATATATATATGTATATATATATCTCACATCTTCTGTATCCATTTTTCTGTCGATGGGTATCTGGGCTCTTTCCATATTTTAGCTGTTATGGACATTGCTGCTCTAAGTATTGGGGTGCAGTTGTCCCTTTGAATCACTATGTCTGTATCCTTTAATTAAATACTTAGTAATGCAATTGCTAGGTTGTAGTGTAGCTCTATTTTTAAAAAAGATTTTATTTATTTATGTGAGAGAGAGAGAGAGACAGCATGAGAGGGGAGAAGGTCAGAGGGGAGAAGGTCAGAGGGCGAAACAGACTCCCCGCAGAGCTGGGAGCCCGATGTGGAACTCGATCCCGGAACTCTGGGATCATGACCTGAGCTGAAGGCAGTGGCTTAACCAACTGAGCCACCCAAGTGCCTGGGTAGCTCTATTTTTAACTCCTTGAGGAACCTCCCTACTGTTTTCCGGAGTGGCTGTACCAGTTCGCATGCCCACCAACAGTGTAAGACGGTTCCCTTTTCTCCACATTCCCACGAACATCTGTTGTCTCCTGAGTTGTTAACTGTAACCATTCTGACCCATGTGAGGTGGTATCTCATCGTGGTTTTGATTTGTATTTCCCTGATGCCCATCAATAAGGAGCGTTTTTTCATTTGTCTGTGAGCCATTTGTGACATACAATGGAATATTATTCAGACTTAAAAAGGAGTAATCCCTGTCACATGCTGCCACGTGGATGAACCCTGAGGACATTATGCTGAGTAAAACAAGTCAGACCCCAAAAAGACACATACCCTATGACTCCACTTCCATGAAGGTCCGGAGAATCATCAAATTCGTAGAGACAAAAAGTGGCACGGTGGTTGTCAGGGACTGAGGGAGGGAGAGACAGGGAGTTAGTGTTTCATGGATACAGAGTCAGTTCAACAAGATGAAGAGTTCTGTGGGCAGATGGTGGGGATGGTCGCCCGACAGCATCAATGTGCTCAGAGCTCCTGCACAGTACATTTCAAAATGGTTAAGATAGTAAATTTTATGTAATGTGTATTTTATCGCAATAAAAAACAAGGGGGAAAAAGTGTTTTTCTGAAACCATAAACATTCCTCATGGAGGAATGTTTAACACCTTCAAACTCTAATCATTTGACAACATTGGGAGAATTCGTATGTTAGATTTCTGTGACAATCAACAGACGCAAAGGTCGTGCGAGAATGATGTGAGGAAGAAGCATCCAGGGGTAAAAGGGGACCACAAAAAGCAGCAGTGAGAAGCACCAAAGGCTACCATCACCTGCTTCCCAGCTTTGCAGAAAGCCAGGCCTGTTTGCTTGCCTGTCCCCAGGACTGGGGGGGACCTGCTCTGGTGCCTGCATTGACCTCAGAAGTTACATGGCCTGGAAGGTCTCCCAAGCCAGAAGTGCTCCTTCCCCCCATTCTCCTGCCCCGCGCTCACAGGCTGAGTTATGACTGGTTCAGGCTGTAGGGCCCTGGGGTTCCCGTGCTGTTTCCAAGGAGGTGGCTTAGGGTCGAGGAGAATGGGTTCACTGATTTCGCGGCAGCTTGGCACTGCCCGTTCTCAGCGGGCTCGCTGAGAAGATGACAAAGAAGGAGAACTCCAATATCTTGATTCCCCACTCTGGAGCCTTCTGCCTTGGCCTCATCGCCAGCCCCAAATGCCCTTCAGAGACAGCAAACCTCCAGGAAAAATTAAATCCTCACCAAACACCCTTTAATTTTATCCACTTGGCTTAATGAAGGTTCCGGTATTAATGACCTCGGAGGCTTTCTGTCTGACAGTTCTGCTGGTAACTAAACCCTGTGCTATTTTCCCCCCCGCAGCCTGAAATCTCAAACATCGCCTCTAATCTTATTTTCTATTTCTGGGCTATATTGCATTAGCACCTTTTTATTTCTCCTGGCATGTTTGACAGTGAGTTCAGGCTAGTGAGAATCATCTCTTTGTGCTGGCAAATGGGGATTGCATCAGTTGTTTTAGAATAATGACTTATAGTTAAAATTACCCCCAGGATATCATAATTACACGGTTACAGCTTTCTTCTTTGACAAGGTGGAGAGGAGGAGCTCAGGTGGCCTATGGGTGGTTGCTTGGGGTAGGGGAGAGAAACACATGTGTATCCCGAACCCCCCAGGAGGCAGGAGGACAAGGAACATAGGCAGAACCTTGGGATAAGATGTGATCCCGGAGAAAGCTGTTCAGCCCCACCCCCTGCCCATCCAAATAGAAATGGGAGAGCCACAGCCCCGGCCTCATTAAGGGCGGCACAATTTACAGGATCCCCCAAACTTCCCGTAACCATGAATATCACACCCTATGGGACGTACCAGGCTATCTGAAATTCACAAGTGAAATTTCCATTTGGCCTGACTCATTAAACAAAAGGTCTCTGCTAAAAGGGAAATTCTATTTGGGAGGGGTCCCATTATTAACATAAATAGATCAGCCTGGGTTAGCTCACGGGCACTCCACAGCATTTTTTTTTTTTTTTTTTTTTTTTTTTGGTCTTTATGTTTGCTTTTAGTAGTGAGATAAACATTATCTTACAGGAACCCTATAGTAGAAAGTGGTGGCCATACGGTGCTTGGAGAGACTTCTGTCCCTCACACAATCCCATCTTCCACCCCGTCTCCATCCCCGAGGACTCCGATGAAGAAGGGTGATAGGGACCCACCTTGACAGCCATGGCTCTGCCGAAAATTCTAGCAGGGTCCTGATGGGGGGAAATATCCAGAGACAGGGAAAGTGAAAAGCTGAGAACGCTGATTCTGTCCAGTAAGAGGTCAAAGGGGAGGACCTTGGCCCCGACCAGGATGATGAGGGTACTGGACTCAGGGGAAATGGTGCTGGGCCAGAAAAGGAGCAGAAATGGGACCGGGGATAATGTAATTGCATTCTAGGAAGGGACAAGTCATCCCAAGGGACCAGTATAAGCCAGGTGGATATGGACTTTGGAGTCAGACCTAGGATCTAATCCTAGCTCCAACAGGATGACTAGTGTTTCAGGACAGATGACTTAACTTCCCTGAGACTCGGTTTCCTCATTTCTAAACTGGGAACAATAACGAAACCCAATAAAGTAGAACCAAAGACATACGCACGAGGCAATGTGCTTCAAAGGGCGTGTGGCTTGTGGCCTTGCCTTGATGACCCAATGCAACCCCAACCCGTATGGAGATTGCCATGTAGCTGTTGTTCGGCCCAACCAAAATTGTCAATATCTTGCTCTTCTCATGTAGAAGTCTCCCAAATGCTACTTTCAGCCTCTGGGAAACGGGGTCAGGAAAATATCCCAAGGGAGGTGTGGAAGTTGATTTGTTGAGGCTGGAGGAGATGCTATAGTGAGGTGTGAATGGGCTGAGCCCGGAGAGGCGCCCCGGCCTGTCTTTACTTGGTCCAGGAACCCAAAGGGGTACTAGCAAGTGAGGCAGGGACCCATGAGAAAGATGATTTTTTTAACACACGACTTCTAATCTGTGTAATTACTTCTAATCTGTGTAATTACTGCCGCTGGGCCAAGGCACAAGAGAGGAGGAACCTTGTAGACCATCTTCTCTTTTTGTTTTCCTCTCCATCAGAGACATCTTGAGACCTCCCCAAGGTTTTGAAACAAAATTACATTTTTTCCAACTGGGGGGCAGACTCAGCCTGCAGGAATGAGGCTGCAGCATCTCCCGGATTGCCAACTGGGGCTACAGCAGAAGCAAGTGTGCAACGGGCCATTTTTCAAGTGACACTAATTAATATGGGATTATTAGAAAAGCAAATCTACTTCTGCTCCTTGATTAAAACCCTCTGTGCTCCCCAGTGACCCCGTCTGTCCAATGGGCTTCGGCAGACACTCGTGCTGAGGTCGCCGTCTGGGGAAGGAGGGACATCACTTGATCCCCGGTCTCCTTCCCAGGTCTGCCACCAGGTCTAGTCTGTCACCTGACAGCCTGGCTCAGGCTTCTCCTGGTCTCATGAGAAGGAGAGTGTGATTAGCATGGAGGATGGGGGCAAAGAGCCTGTGTGATCTCATGCAAGGTCCCAGAAGACACTGTGAAGTCATCTTGTCTTTCACGGGGCGGGCTACCTAACCTTAGTGTCCTTGCCTTCTCTAATCCTGGGTATTATACACTCCCCTCCCACGCAGTGCTGGAGAAGCACTATGGTAATAGATACTAATGAGCCTTCTACACCCCAAAGCCTTGCACAATGTGATGCTCAGTGTGGATGGTCCTGAGACCCAGGGAGAGAGGAAAAGCCTTCCAGTGCCACCACCATGTATAGTGTGAATCTCAGTACAGCAGAGAGGGGAGAGTCCCTGATTAGCGTGGCAGGCGGGGTCACCATCCATTTCTCTGGCAGCAGCCGTACAGATGTGGTATTAGAAAGCACTCAGCTATCCCTTCTGACTATGAGGATGCTGTGCCCATAGAGATCTTCCTAAGCCTGGCCCCTCTGAGATGCTGCCCTGAGGATCCCCGTGCTCCTGGAGCTACAGTGGACACGGACTGACTCTCTACCAACAGGCTGTCCCTTTCCTTTCTTGTCTTGCCTCTGTCTTGCACCGAAAGATCTTTGAGACTCTGCAATACACTTTGTGTCAGAGCTCCCTTGTGGCAGGTACCCCTGGTCTGGTGCATATACGGGCTCATGAGCAGATACTGACCCAGTAAGCTGAGTTCTCCTGCACTTGTCTCAATGCCTGGCTTGGTGAGGACCCCCTGATTCTTTGTTTCGTAAGAGGGGCTCCCCTCTGGCTGCAGGAGCCTTGTTGAGGCCGGGAACCCATCTGCTGACGGTGCTCCATCACCAAAAAGCTAGGCTGGAGAGCCTAGGGGCCCCCCACACATCCTTTTCTCCTGAAGAGAAGTGGCATCTTTCCGCAGTGGCCCACACCCAGCAGGGAAAGAACCAGGACAGAGCTTTGTCTGTGCGGGGCCTCAAAAGCCACATCCTCAGGTCAGAGGAACTAGATTAGCATTCTTTTTATCATTAGCTATTATTCTCTTTACCTGTCCTGGCCTTGACTTCTGCATCTGTAAAAGCAAGGGCCTCGGACAAGTGACACCACCACCACCACCCCGTCCCCTCCCATCTCTAAGACTCTAGAGCCCAGCTAGAGGGAAAGAAGGCAGCCAGTAATTATATGAAAGAGGCTTAAGCCCAGAGTCCGTTCCCCCCACTCGAGGCTTCAGTTCTGGAGAGTTCTCGGTCCTACTACGCCCTTTCCTAACCATGGCCAAGAAGAGCACAGGTAGCAGCTACCTGCATGGCTCTGAGCTTCTGGAGCTAAGCTTCCCATGGGGCAGGGGGCTTCCATGTAGGAGGATCATACCAGGGTGCCTGGGCAGCTCAGGCGTTAAGCATCTGCCTTCGGCTCAGGTCATGATCCCGGGGTCCTGGGATCGAGTCCCGCATCAGGCTCCCTGCTCATTGGGGAGCCTGCTTCCCCCTCTTCCGCTCCACCTGCTTGTGCTCCCTCTCTTGCTGTGTCTCTCTCTATCAAATAAATAAATAAAATCTTAAAAAAAAAAGAAGGATCATACCAACCCATCACATACACGTTGACCTATATGTGTCAATGATACCGCCATAAAACTGTAAAATTTGAAAAAAAAAAAAATATATATATATATGACTTCTCAGAAAACATCTACTTCCCTTCCACCACCTTTGCAATATCATTTTGCCGTTGGAAAGAAAAAATAGGGGATTTTCCAGGAGGCTTTGTCTGTGTCCTGTTTTCTTGCTTTGTTGGGGCTCCGGAATAAATTTCCTGTTATTCTGCAGGCGGATAAAGAACGTTAAGCCCTTTGATTTTAGAGTTGGCAGCTTGTACTCAAATCCTGACTTCGCCTCTCATGAGCTGTGTGATTTGGGCCGGGTGATAATGTCCCCAACCCTCAGTGTACTTGTCTGTAAAATGGATGCCAGGTCTACCTGTCAAATGTGAATATGCTGAAGACAAAGTTATGCCCTTGGCTCCCGGCATGTTGCTGGCGCTCATGAAGCGGTTCAGCAAGTATAACGGGGGACTGCGCGGGAAAGTCACACCCAGAACCATGTGAAGCTTCACCTTGCTTCTAAGTTCCAGCCTGTTTCTATGAGACTTTTTTAGGTCATTTTGTTTTAAAGGGAAGATATCTTCAGAATGACTCTTCTGGATCCAACATTATGGAACGTGACATATTGGGGTCCAGTGTTAGCGAGGCTGGCTCCAATCTGATATCCCAGGGCTTCTTTGAGATTTTTTCCCCCCGAACTAGGGTTCTTATCCCATTTTTCCTACAGTAGGACCTTAAGCCCTGCCTCTTCCCAGCCTTCTGAGCTATCCTGCCTCAGAGGTATCAGCTCTGGGCATCGACCCCCGATTCTAGGAGAGTACGAACAGTGTGATTTCTTGGCGTCTTCGAGCTGTGTCATGCCCCTTTCCTGAGATGGCAATTTCTTTTCTGTTGTTCTGTTGAATACATTTTTTAAAAAAGATTCCCTTGGTTGCTGCCGCCTCGCTTTTCTTTGTGGTTAGGATGCAATGACTAGAATCGTGCACGTACTTACAAGTCAATTTTCCTTTAATGATGATTTTACCTGCTCTGAAGCTTATCAGAAGAAGGGTTCACGCACCCAGGGTCTCAGCTGGAAGCTTTCAGTGGGCCTCCACAGCTCTCCTATAGGCAGTGCACCTGTTTTGAATGTCATCAATGCCATGCTAATATGCAAAACGATTTCTGGTGCAGGAACCGGAACCAACAGCGAAAGAAACTGTGTTTGGGATTATAAATCACTTCCCCATCAGCCGCTGAGCTTTCTTTGGGATTCGGAGGAGGAGACGCTGCGGGCAGTGGGACCCTGTGACATCCGCTTTACTGACTTCTGTTCTCTGAGAGAAGGAGCCAGAGGGACATTGTTATATCTGGCAAGAGGGGATTAGAGGAGGTTACAGTGGAGGAGAGGTCTTTGGCAAAAGGAGGGAGCAACGAAGAGGGCGTTTATTAGGCAAAAGGCACCAGACACGTGCTGAGATCTGCTTCTGTAACTGTGGCTGGCAGCCTTGGCTGAGGTTTGCATAGAGCGTTCTGGAAGGACTGCTCTACATCTTATGAAGAAGAAAGGGCACCATTAAGGTTCATTAGAAACGACAGTCTATAATTCCCACCTCCAACAACAAAAGAGTCGCTCTTGTGACTTTGAATTAACCTACTTCCATTAGCCAAATGAGAGAGTGAAGGTGATAGCTGAGTATCCCTGAAATTCAGTCCAGGCATGGCTGCCTCAGTTAGCACATCTGTGAAATGGGTACAAAGCATCTACTGAGTTCCCAGGCCTGGAAGGTTTCTCTCCCATGAGAACCATGCAGATTATGAGGGCTGAGCTCACCTCCTCTCTTGTTCTCAGAAAGAATGTGGGTAGCTACCTCAGAAAGCAGTACCTGATCATAGGACATAGCTCTGAAGACAACTGCCACCCTTTTATTGTGACTTAAACTGCATGCTCATCATAATTGAAAAGAGGTTTAGGATTAGGCTGGAATTCTTTAGACCAAGCCATAGAATTCACACTGGGTTTGGCAGTGCTGGCAACTGAGAATTTTCCAGAAGGTTGCAGAGGAGGTTTGGGTTTGGAGACCAGGGAATAATCAGCTGGGGATGGCAGTGGGTAAGAGGGGCCATTTTATGTCTAAGATGTTCCTATCTTGAGGATTAAATTGAAAGTTGCTGTAGGATGTCAGCTCTGTGGGATAAACAAGCCTGGGGCATCTGCTCCATGCGGGACGCCAGGCAACCATCCGCCCTCGAAGAGTTTACATAGCCATAAAAAGCTAAATGAAAGCACAAGGTGGCATATCCCAAATGTAAGAGCCTTAACTGCTGTGGGATTTCGAGGGAAGAAGAACTTATCATATGTGGGCAAAGAGATGAGGAAACTTGATCTGGAGCCTACAGAACTGGCACGGAAGTCGTGGAGAACATTCTGGGCCGAGACAGTAGCAGGAGCAAAAGCGTGATGAGAAATGAACATCCAGGGCAGGGCCACGGGGGCGGCAGCTGGGGCCTGAGGAGGCAGCAGAGACCAGGGAGGGGTGAAGACCCAGTGCAGAGGGGAGCCACTGGGGCAGGTCAACAGAAGGGCAGTGGAGTCAGAACATGACACAAAACAAAGACTCCCTGGACAGCCGGCCTCAGCCCTGTGTGCCCCTTAGATGCAGGGGAGGCACGAGCAGGTGAGGAACCCACCCAATATCTTACCATGCAAGTTCTCTTTTCACAGCTACAAATAGTCTGTTTTCATCAACACTAGAGGGGGTTAGCTGGCAGCTAGAACCCACAGTGTCCCTGAAGGGCCTCTCTCCAGCACCGCTCTCTCCCAGGCTTGCTCAGGCACGCACTCGGGCACACCTGGGTCTCCTCCACCTGAGAACAAGGAGGAGAATCACCCTGACAGTCAGAGTGCACATGGCCCCTGGTCCCATTCTTGGTATCATCGCATTCAAAGCTGCACTAGAGCTGTAGTCCCTATGGATTTTCTGGGAGAAAAGAGTTATTTACTTCCTGGGCTTATTAAAAATGCACCCATTACCTGAATGCCTCCAGGCAACAGTACAAAAATATATTTTTAAAGGATGAGAATTCAATTAAGCAGAGGTGCAGATTGTACCTCCAGCAAGTAGGCCAATGGGCTGTCCCCCCCATGGACGGATGGCAGCCCTGATGTGAGACACCCTCTGTACATTCGGGCTCCCCAAGCCCAGAGGGGAAGAGCCATGGAGATGTAAGTGTCCACTGGGTGTTTTATCACCTTCTGCTCTTTCCCAGTCTACCCAGAGCCTTCCACAGTGTTCTCAGCCCAGGCTTAGTGTCTGCAATAAGGCCGGGGAGGGCTGGGAGGTCTCAGGTAACTGAGGTAGAAACGTCCAGGGAGGGGATTTGGACAGTATCCCTTGTCCGCTGCCTATATATTCCGTTAGCTTCATGCTTGGCCATAATCGGAAACAGGTTCGTGGGGAGGCTGTGGCCATTCCTGCAGAAATCCTGGGAGGTAGGGAGTCATCTTTGCAAAACTCAAATATGATGATGTCCCTAAGAATCTCCGTGCGTCCCCAAGGGGTTAGGGTCCCTAACAGAGTGTATGCAGTACTTACTTCATGATCGGACTGCTGGCGGACTCCCATCGCGCCCCGCACTCTCCATTGCTCACAGCTATTAATAGATCCTCAAACTACGCTCAGCTAGTCTGCACCTCCAGGTTATTGGAACTGACACATCTCTCCCAAATATCTGGGGTAGCAATGTCATACTACTGCACCCAAATGATTTCTCTTTGCCCTTCAAGTCAGTGGAGACATCACGTGCTCCTGGAAGCCCTCCCTCCCCCTGGCCTTCCTTCTGGGGTAGGTGATCCTTCCCAAGCCCTAAAAAGCACCCATCTCACCGTATTATAACCCTTTGCTTATTTGTCTCTCTGTCTGGCCTGAGTGTGAATTACTCAAAGAGAAGTTTCCTCTCAGGATGTCACTGACCTTGTCATTTATCTCAGGACTCCCGGTGTCTCAGTGTAGAGCATCCAAGTTCAAATAGAGGCCTGCCTCTGACCCTGAAGTTTTCTAAGCCCGAGGCTCTCTTCTAGGAAATGGAAGCAATAATAGCATCTATCTTGTTTAAAAAAAAAAAAAATTGGTGAGGACAAAGTAAGACATGACAGAGAACAACCCAGCTATGCATCTTGTGACGTCCATGACCACTATTGACAGAGGGAACAGAGCCATAGCATATGTCCTTAACTTTTTCAAAATAAGAGATCAAGGCTCAGAAAAGTGAACTTACTTGCCTAAAGTCACGAGGAAGGTAAGGAGGTGGCAGAACTCAAACTCAAACCTGGGCTTAACGAATTTCCAAGACCCTGCCCAAACTTTCCACATCCCAGTTTCCCCCACCCCCAGGTTCTGCAGACCAGAGACAACATCAGCGTCTCTGCCCAGTCTCCATCCAGATGGCAAACCCATTTCCCCAACAAGGGAAATGCAGTGGTCTGGGTTCTTCTGTCTGAAGAATTCACAAAACCTTCTTCACCCTAACCATCTAGGATAGGGACTGAGTAAGTTCATGATAGACACATTTATTTATATCTGGAAAGCATGATAGTTTAACGAAATGAGCAGTGGACTGAGGTCAGCTCTTACCCAATGAAACAGTGTCATTATATTTGTTCCTTTCTAACCCTTCCTTTCCCCATTGTGAAATAAAATTTTGGAATAATTTACCATCTGGCTCTAATTTTCTGTGCGACATAAGTGAAATAAAAGAGTTAATGCATCCCAAAGTCAAAATCGGCCTTGGGTTGCCCACTCTGGGATAATACACTGTTTCCGTCCTTGGGTTTGTAAAATCAAAAAACTGCTGGTACATTTCTGCTGTCCACCTAGGTGAGGTCATTGTAGTGAGGTGAGCCACAGGGAGAAAACGTTCATGCCAAACGAAAATGGTTCAAGCCTCGCAGAGCTCCATCAGTCTCCTGGGGAGAGGGAAGCAGGTGCAGGACTCAGGGCCTGTGCAGTCTCCCAGCATCCTGCTCAGAGGCCAGTCCATACCTGCCTCTCAGATCCAGGGAGGGGCTTTTCCTGGAAGAGAAGACGCTTACGAAAACTGACTCTCCCCCATCAGCCATCCTGCAAGAGATTGATCAGCTGCTGGCCCAGCAGTTGCTACGAAGAGACCATTCTCCACTGGGGATCGCAGCTGTGTTTACATTAACTGTCTAGGGTGACCTGCCTTCCCCAGACGCTCCCTTGCCTACTCAGCGTGGCGGCTCAGCTCAGAGCTCAGAGAACGCTTTGCTTTCAAGGAAAGGCGCATGTTTACCATCGATGTGATCAGGCAACAGGGAGCCCGAGACCTGCCAGGCTTTTGCTGCAGCCGTGCAAATGGCTATCAGAAACTTTTCTCTGTCTGGCCCAGATCACCTAGTGCTGTTAGATAACCCTCCCTCCTTAGTAAGGGGTTAGAGTCAGGGAGCAGCCATAAAGATGTCGTCTGCACCATAGGCTGCTCTTTACTGAGCTGAAGAGGAAGCCCCAGGTCGTGGGCATGGTCCCTGGAGCTGAATGTGGAGGGTGCTCCGCTGACTTCATCTACAATCACTTCATCGGCATTCACCCACAACAGGACCTACCTCCTAGGTTTGTTGCAGAGGTAAAAGGAATCAATACCAGAGTGCCTGGGTGGTTCAGTCAGTTCAACTTCCTACTCTCGATTTCAGCTCAGGTCATGATCTCAGGTTCGGGGTTTCAATCCCTGCGTCTGGGTCCATACTCAACATGGACTCTGCTGGAGATACTCTCTCTCCCTTGCCTTATGCCCAACCCCACCCCACTCATTCACTCTCTCTAAATAAAGAAAGAAAAGCTTTAAAAAAAAAAAAAGAAAGAAAAGGAATTATTACATTCAAAGCCCTTAAAACAATGTGTGGCACAGATTATGTCCCATGCAAGTACTAATTCTTAATTTCATTCTTTCAGTCCAGTGAATGTTTAGGGAACACCTATGACTGAGCCAGGCACTGGAGATTGAAAGTAGGAAACTAAGACCTACTTCCTTCCTGCCCTTGAGATGCTTAAACTCTGTGGATGGCATCCACGGGCATCCTCGGGGACCCCCTCCAAGAGCAAAGGAACTTGCCCCCCTATGGGGAGGGAAGAGCAGTCACTCAAATTCCCATTTTCCAAGGTTGGGTGAGAAAAGTCACCCACACTGACCTCTGCCTTTGCAGACGGAAGAAGAGTCCCACCTTCTGTGCTTCCCCAGGGGCTCTCAAGGCACCAGTCATCAAAGCTGCTCCGTTAGAATGAAATCTTATCCCACGTTGTCTTGACCCTGTATTTATCTACTGAAAAACTACCTTTCATCAAGGCTTTCAGATTTCATTTTCTAGCAAATCCATTCTAGTTAGAATTAATCCCTAACCCAACCCTGTCTTTGTCTATAAAAAAATAAGCAAAAATAAAACAAAACAAACAAACAAACAAACAAAAACTAACAGTGAGAGAATAATCCACATAAAACCTTATCATTAGATGATGGTCTGCTATTAAATGGACAGTCTCCCTACAGCAGCTAAGACATCTCAGTCTGGTGCCCTTCTCTGCAGACATGGAAAGTGGCCACTCAGTGTCCTCAGGGGATAACCCAGGGGGACAGGAGTATCTAACTTTCTAAAATGCCAAGGACATATAGAGGAACATCTGGGAATTCCTCTTAGGAATTGATTTTTTTTAAATATTTTATTTATTTATTTATTTGACAGACAGACAGAGTGAGATCACAAGTAGGCAGAGAGGTAGGCAGAGAGAGGAAGGGAAGCAGGCTTCCTGCCGAGCAGAGAGCCCGATGCGGGGCTCGATCCCAGGACCCTGAGATCATGACCTGAGCCGAAGGCAGATGCTTTAACCCACTGAGCCACCCAAACACCCCAGGAATTTATTTTAATTGGCCCATTATTCAACAAATACGGACCACAAAGTAAATACTAGATGCTAGAGGTAAAAAGTTACAATACAAATGGATGAGTGTGATGATAGAAATATGCATACAGTGGTCTCTTAGTGCAGAGTAATTTGTAAAAAATGTTATTCTGTTGCTAACAAGCTTCCCATCTTCAACAACTATTCTCATCTATCCTCTGGAAATTCTTTGGATATATCATATTGATTAATTCCTTCCCCTGCCACACCCTTCCCTTCCACTCCTGGTTCCTACAGCAAACTCCTATTCATCCTTCAAAACATTTTTCGGACTATCACAAGCATCTTAAGCATTCCCTTCCCTATACTTCTTCTCTACATTTTTTTTCCTATTTCCCTCTTTGCATATATCATATTACATTCTGATTAATCACTTTCATGTCCTTATTTTTTACTAGACCTATGTTTCTTAAGGGTTTATTTTTTTAATTTTTTATTTTTTATAAACATATATTTTTATTCCCAGGGGTACAGGTCTGTGAATCACCAGGTTTACACACTTCACAGCACTCACCAAAGCACATACCCTCCCCAATGTCCATAATCCCACCCCCTTCTCCCAAACCCCCTCCCCCCAGCAACCCTCAGTTTGTTTTGTGAGATTAAGAGTCACTTATGGTTTGTCTCCCTCCCAATTCCATCTTGTTTCATTGATTCTTCTTCTACCCACTTAAGCCCCCATGTTGCATCACCACTTCCTCATATCAGGGAGATCATATGATAGTTGTCTTTCTCTGCTTGACTTATTTCGCTAAGCATGATACGCTCTAGTTCCATCCATGTTGTCGCAAATGGCAAGATTTTATTTCTTTTGATGTCTTAAGGGTTTTAATACAATGTCTACCCTATACCAGACATTCTTAAATGTTGGTTGAACTGAACTGTGTATAACAGTACAATGATGTTACTACAATGACCACCATCATAACTATTATTTTTGAATATTTTTATGAATCAGGCATTATGATAAGTACTTCACATAAATTGGCTCAATTTTTCCTCAAAACAACTTTGAAAGCAGAAAGTATCATAGATGTTTTCTCCAGTAAGCAATACCTAACACAAAGAGTTTATTGTATGATTTGTTACTTTTCCCTTCATTCTTCATGTCTCTCTCTCTCTCTCTGTCTCTCTCTCTCTCACACACACACACACACACAGTCTGATAAACCATCTTTGAACCTCTTTCATTATTTTGGAGTTGATATCTGACTTAGCAATCTTCTTTCTGTATTCCCACAGCACCCTTCATATGTCCATATAAACAAATATCAAGCTAGTACAACTCTAGATTTGGTTGTTTGCTTCCTTCCTCGAACTATAAATTCTCTGAAGTCAGACATGTCTCATTCATTTTTTTTCCTAAATAAACATCATGGTGCTTCGTACACAGGAAGTGTTCAATGAGTATTTATGGTAGAAGGAAGGACAGAAAGAAGGAAAGAGGGAAGGAAGGAGTGGAGAGAGGGAGGGAGGAAGAGCAACTTCTACCACAGACCAGGCGAGTTATTTAGACAGAAAATATTATTTCTCATAAACTCAACACTCTTCAGCCAGGCAAAGGAGAAACAAGATCAAAGAGCATACTGGAATCTGGAATTACTGAGTTACCCAATCACCTGCTATATGTCGCTCATTATAGCATCCCTATTTCATAAAAAGAAAACTGAGAAATGTCGGTAAAATAAGGGCCTTCAAATCCTCAATGGACTTTGAGATCTTCAACTTCTAGCCTGTTGCTTTAACTAGGGGACCCCACAGTTTTTTGAAGATAGTCCTGGTGACTTCTGGTACGCTCCTCAAGCCAAAATGAGAAAGAACTGGAAATTGTGTCTCCAAGTATTTAATAACATTTTTTACTACCCATTCTGTGCCAGGTTCTCTACAAGGCACTGGGCACACAGAGCCCTGACCTCTGAGAGTTCTTGTTTCTAAAACTAGCCACCCCACCATCTTACGCCTGCTACAAAAGTCATCCAAGGTTAGCACATCAACAAGACAATGCCTGTGCACTCAGCTCTCCTATAGGAAGTCTGAGCTTACCTAAGGGGCAAGGAGAAAGGCATAATAAACATCTGAAACTGAATTGTCTCCTGACTTTAGCTTAAGAATTGGAGTGACTTTGGGGAGAAAAATTACACATGGAAACTCTACATGAAATGTGCCCACTTTATTTTTTCCTGCATCACATTTAACAATTATTCAGAAGGTAAAAATAAATATATAAACAAATAAATAAATAAAAATAAACAAAGGACAAAAAAAAAAAAACAATTATCTGTAATAAATGTCTCTCCAGGAAAAAAAAACTCCAGATTCTTCAGAAGCTACCTAAAGACCGAAGACAGGCAACCCGGCGTCCCTCACTCCCCGTTATGTTCTAAAATCTGACTTGCAGGTGACTTCCTGCACAGCCCATGGTCATGTGCCAAAACTCAGCCTTCTCCTGAGACAGGGGGCCTGGGGATGGGGTGGGGGAGGGAGTTGTTTGTGCGGAGAATTCCCACAGGTGGGTATGCTCAGAGTGGTCCTCCATCCTCCTTCCTCTCTTTCCCCATCTTTTCCACTTTCCCTCAAGGTCAGTCTAGACTGTCCCCCACTGGCTCTCAGGTGGTAATAGTTTACAGAATGAGCCAGATCCCCACTTCAGCGAAGGAGAAGGAAATCCAGCTCCTTTGAGGTAGAAACCAGCACTGTCCCCCATGCAGAGACTGCCACTCAACTTATCCTTCACCCTGCAACCTCCCAGGCACCTGTGGCTACAGAGTCCCAGGCAAGTGTTAGGTTGTCACACCAAGCCTTGATGCCCAAGGGGCTCCCCACCCACCAGGGCTGCTCAGGCAGCAGGAAGGCGATTCTAACCTGTAATTTCTCATCTCGGTTAGCAGGTGACAGGCTCTGATAACATGGCATCCATATGGTGTCACCCCTTCTGCTGAGCACAATTTTAGGGCAAGATTCATACCGCTTCTCTCTGTGCTCAAAATAGATGCCCAAAATTGGGATAGAATTTACATAAGTTGGCTGAAGAGACTGTGTTCAATTAAAAAGCTTTTGTCGCCAAGAAATTTTTTTAGTTGATACATATGCTCCTTTATTGCAGTCCTATGGGGGGAAAGATTTTGGTTCTCTCTCTCTCTCTCACTTGCTCTCTCACTCCCTCTCTCTCCTCTTCCTCTCTTTCTCCTTCCATCAATTAATAAATTAAGGAGGGGTTGGTTGTCTGCCCCCAAGGCTAAGTGAGCAGCAAATGAAGATACAACCCATATGGAAATAACAGGGAACCTGGCCCAGGAGGAAAAGAAGCAAGTGGTGCCCTCCTGTCTAGCCCAGGGCAGGGCAGGCTGCATGGCTCTTCTCTGTGTGTAATCTGGGCTCTGTCCCAGAGAGAATAGGTTGCCCCACTTTTCAGTCACCATAAATTCAATGGAATGCGTTTTCAATTGCACGGACGCTGAGGCATGAATTTAGAAATATAAAATGTGGTTTTTTTCCCCCCATCATGCAATAATAGTATTCTTGGGCAAAAATTGGGAAATGGAAAAATATAAAGGAGAAGAAAACAGATTGGTGCTTTTACTTTCCAAAGATGAAACTCTGTTAGCATCGCAGTGTATTTCCTTCCAGGCTTTGCTGCAACTGTATCTATTTGCACAAACTAGAGATGGGAATATACAAGTACTTTCCTATCTCCTCATTTTTGTATTACTTTGTATTGTGATTTCCTGAGCATTTGTCTATATCAAGTACATTTCCAGAACATCACTTTTAACGGATGTATTATCATGTATTTAATCATCTCTCTAATTCAGAGATTTATATCCTTTCCAATTGCGTAGCTATCCGTCTGCAAATATTGCTGCAATTAACAGCCTTGACTTTGTATGCACCTCCAACTACTTCCTTGGTATGAATTTGCATGGGTTGTGATTTGAGGTGTCTACTCCTTAGTGAAGACAAGTTGCATTGAGCTTTTCACATGCTTTGGGACTGGTTCATCTTATGATTAATGCATGCATTTTTTACAATGCCTGTTTAGCATCAGAAATGAAATCAGTGTTTAAGAAAGTAATTTGTTTCAAGTGTTTTCCTATAGAAAGCTAAATAACTCTGGACAGGACATCTGTTGTTTTTGCCTGTTCAGCATCCACCGTCTCCCCATAAGAGATATATGTACAGTTGTCTCCAATTTCCATTCTTGTGATTCTGGTGAGCTAAGGACCAATTAGACTCACAATGAGGGGCGGGCCTTGGACTTTCATTAGGGCTCTCTCTTTCCTCTGACTTAGCTGAGTTGGTAGAATAGAAGCCCAGAGATGCTAGGACTCCTCTTGGCCACCACATGGGAATAGTCCACCCAAGTATCAAGGTGGCATGGGAAAAAGCAGAGGTAAGAGAGGGAGATGAATAAATTCCTGCAAACATTTACAAATTCTGATCTATCTGTGCCTGAGGCTGAGGAAATTCCCCCCACAGATTTTTCGGTTCTGTGAGTCCACATACCTATGTCCTCTACAAGTACGCTCACTGGTGAACTGTATGATTATCTAACACCTGCTCTGGACAGAGCTGTATGCTTACTATTCCCTGGCCAAAACTCTGGTATGACCAGCTCCAGGCTTACCACAAGCTGTAGGGCAGGACATGGGGATCATGAGGGAGAAACTACTGGGTGTTTCCAAGGATGTGTAAGTCATGCCTTACTAAAAGGAAGAGACGTAGTTTTGTTTTGATGGGATTTAACTGGAGCCTTGACACATAGGTAGAATTCCCATGGGTGGAGCTTGAGAAGGAGGGAATAGCACAGCAGACTCAAACAACATGAGCCAAAGGACAGAAGCAGGAAAGCCCTCATAGTAGCGTGATGGCGGGTGTGGAGATTTGTCCGTAATTCCTGAAGTTAATACACCATTAGCTGAAGAGGGAGCTAACCATTACCTGTAACACTGTAATTATGGAGTGATAATTACCCTGAATTACATCTCGCAATGACATATTCCAATTGTTTTTTCACCTACTGAACAGAAGGCTACTTGAGGCTGGGCACAGCCTTTTCTTTGTACAGCAAGCTCTTTGCACCTTGCCCTGTTGTACTACACATATTCCCAAAAGACTCATTGACCAAAGAGTAGCTTCAAGCTAATTGCAGGGCTTAGTGGAACATAATCTATCAGACATTGAGAGATAACATCCTCACCTGGTGTCAGTACCCTCCTTGGAAATAGGTCATGCAAGTGAGTGCATTCATTGTTCAAACCACTAAATGCTCTGCAATTCTGATCGCTGACTCTTTTGCTTTCTACGACATTCTCGACCTGACAGGTGGGACCTAACAAGGCACCTCGCTCATAAATAAGAACTCAATAACTATTGGGAATATTGAATTAATAAGTCCCAGACTTGGCTTTCTTTGTCCTTCTGGTCCTCCATCTAGCCACACTCATCACCTTCCCCCTCATGACCTTATCACATCTTCTAAAAAAAAGCTATTCCGATATTGGGCGTGAAGCTGATGAGTGAGTTTTCTTGGCAGAATTTTCTGGCCCAAGGTGTATTTCCCAAACTATTCTGATCATGAGAGTCAGCTGGGGTGCTGGTTAAACACGTTGATTATTGGGTCTCTCCTCCGGAAATTCGGATTCATAAGCTTGGATGGGGGCCCAGGGATCAGGGTTATGGACAGGCACCTGAAGTGATGCTTTGGGCAGGTTTGGGAAACCCTGTAAATCAGCAGAGCTCTTCTGGCTCTCACAAGTTAACTAATCACAACCATAAGCAACTAGTTAGCATGTAGAAAAACAGTCCTGTGAAGTGAAGAGACCACAGTCAGGAGAATCCACTCTCTTGGACTCAGATGCTACCTGCAACCCTTGCTACCTGGGTGGCTTTAAACAAATTAGGTAATCTCTTTGAAAGTGCTTCTGCCTTTGTAAAGTAAGGAAGACACTACTTGCCTCTTTCCCTCCAAGCAAACTAATGAGATGTTGCATGTATAAGTGTATCATCTAGGAGAATAATTTTTAGTTTGATGTCTTGACTGGAGGCAAATGTCTGATGGAGGAGCCAAGCCTGGCCCCAGTCACTGATTATTTGTAAATATTAGCACCATGAAAGCTTTCACTGCATGCTTGTCCTATTTGGTGCCAACACACCAAAGCTGGAAGGTCATCTCAATAAATAACAATTAGCTTTATTGAGCACTTACTCCACGTCAGGCATGATTCTAGATGAATTATTCAGATGGATCAATTTAATCCTCACAATAGCTCCATGAAATAGGTGCAATTTTTATTGCTATTTTTTTTTTGTTGGTGAAGCAGAAGCTGTATCGAGGCATATTTGAACCATCTACGCAAGGTGTAACTGGCGGATAGTTAAACGATCAGTGAGAGGTCACACAGCTATTAAAAAGCAGAGCTGAGTTTTGAATCCAGTCAGTGTGACTTCATAATCCCCACCTCTGACCCACTAACCCACATACACAACTTCTCAAGACGTTGGGTGGGGTGGTCCCCCTATTGATATGCAGAACATTCAGGGTCTCTATTTATTTACTCTGTTGTCCCTCTTTTAAAACAATGCAAAAGAGATCAATGAAAGACATAAATAGGCAGAACACAGAAGCTTTTGAGAGCAGTGAAGTACTCTGTGGGACAGGACAGGGATAGAAACATGTCACTATTCCTGTGTCCAAACACATGGGACGCAGAGCGCTGAGAGTGAATTCTAACACCAACTGTAAACCTGAAGTGTGAATGATGTGTTGATGTTCATTCACAGATTGTAACTAAGTCTCACTCTGAGGGGACATGATGATTTTGGAAGAAATTATGCATGAGAGGACATAGGGCATCTCTTCCTCTCAATTTTGCTATGAATCTAAAAATGCTCTAAAAAGGTAAGTCTATTAAAAGAAAAATGTGGGATATCTGGGTGGCTTAAGTGTCTGCCTTCAGCTGAGATCATGATCCTAGGGTCTTGAAATTGAGCCCCACATCAGCTCCCTGCTTGGTGGGGAGTCTGCTTCCTCCTCTCCCTCTCCCCCTAGACCCTGCTTGTGCTCTCTTTCTCAAATAAATAAATAAAATATTTTTAAAAATAGAACAAGAGTACAAGAAGTAGTCGTTTTCCTAAAGACCACCCTATCGGCCAATCGTTATTACAGAATATTAGCACTTGATGGCATGTCCAAAAACACTGAATCTGGGGGCATCTCATGCTCACGTACCAATTGTATGCCCACAACTTTGAAGTGCTCTTGAGTTTTGGAATGCCTTTCAGGAAGGCACAAACTGTGCCCCTGGGCCTTGGCAACACCTGGCCATTCACACCTGCACTACCTGCCTAAGCCCTGAAGCACTTGAATTTGTGCCTTTAATCCAATCTCAGCCCTCCAAGGGGAAACAAAGAGCCCAGACAAATGAAATGGATTGCCCAAGTTCAAAGCAAATTAACAGCAGAGTCTGGACTAGATCCCAGCTCTCCCAATTCCAAACCACAATAAAGGAGAGGCCACAACAAGGTTCTGGCCATCAGAAAACAAAACAAAATAAAGCAAGCATGAAAGAGTGTGACAGATGAGAGTGTGAGGACGGCTGGAGGCAGGGAACAGAGACCACTTAATGGTCTCCAGCATGGCCTGCCTCCCATCTGGGGGGTCTTGTCCTGGGGATGGGGGGTGGGGGACGGAGGGATGGATAGCAGGACAGGTGCTTAGAGAGGCCACTCTGCCCTCACAGTCCCCAGGGATGGCAGGCCCCCCAGTCCCCATTGTTTATCACAGCGCCAGGAAGGTGGGAGTCGTTGGAAGGGCCCCTCCGCCCACTGAGGCTGGAGAGGCGAGGACGCATTTTAATTGAAGCCGACAAAGGAGAATTCTGGAGTCTGGCCGCCTTCTCTTTGCCCGGCGCCGCAAGGCGGGGGGGAGGAGCGCCACAAAGCCTTGCTCCCTGCGCTGCCTTCAGATGGCCGCCTCAGAGCGGCTTGTAGCTCTGGAGAACTTTTAATAGAAATCTGCGGAATGAAATGGGCTACAGCTGTTTGCCTTGATAAATATATTTTATGCTACATGCCTCAGCCGCCATCTGTTTGCTGATACGAGCACTTCTTCGTGGCAACTAAGGAGAAGTCATCAAAGGAGTAGCAGGAGATGGGTTTCTTAGCAGGTAGAGAGGGTGAGGCAGACAGACAGGGGAGCTGGTTTCAGGTTGAAAGGAACCGGCCTGGGGATGAAGGAGTTGACAGAGGGCAGGCGTAGAAGAGGGGTGCACCCTGCAAGTCAGATAAGACACCCTCCCCACTCCTCCCTCCCAGGATTTTCCTGTGTGCCCTCCTAGAGTCCTCAGTCTCTCTTCCCTCCACCCACCACCTTTGATCTCTAAAACCAAAAGCAAGATGCTGATGGGAATTGCAAGGTGCCCTCCAGCCCTGGCCCGTGGCAAGCATGTCCAGTGGCACAGACCTGTGGAGCGGGCAAGAGGCCTGGGGTCACTGTCCTGATCCCACTGACCGCAGAGCCCAACTCCTGATATGGGCTGGGTGAAGAGCAGGCCCGAGAGGCGTCGAGGCTGGTGCCCTGGAAGTTCTCTCTCTCCTTCTGGGACCACCCAAATGTGGGGGCTGGTTTTCAAACACTTCGGCCCATCCCTGTGGACACACAGCTACCCAGTCCTGCGAGGCTTCGAGATATAGTCCCCGTTTGCTTAGGGATATGAAGGAGGAGAAATTTACCTGTTCTGGGTCTCTAAAATATTTGGTGAAAGGCAACAGATTTGTTTGCTCTCAAACCATCGAAGCAAGAGAACACAGGAATGTCCTTAAGAGAAACCAGCATCCACAGAGAAGGCTTCAAGAGTCCCAGGCTTCTGATTTCTGAATGCAGAATCTATGTGAGTTTGTCTCCTTCCTTCCTTCTTCCTTCCTTCCCTCCCCAGAGACAAATGTGAGAGATCAATACGACTCACCACTGTCCTCAGTAGTTCCTATTTCTGGCATCTCATGGCATCCCCTGTCTCCCACCCACCAGCTGTTCTGTCGCTCCACTGAGAGAAATGCCACCTGTCTGGGAAACACAGTGAGCACCAGACGAGGGGGGCGAACAGACCCCCAGCAAGGGCCCCTGGGCCCCGGGCCCTTCTTCTTCCACCCCTGCCTGAGGCCTGGCAGGGAGGACACCCCCAGACCTCTCCCGCTGGTGATGAAAGGGTCAAAGAGTCACTACCGCAGCATCCTGGCACTGCCTCCCTTACCCTCACGGGGCTGGGAAAATCCCCCCTGGTGGCCAGGTGGGAGGAGGTTCTGAGGCCGCAGGGGGCAGAGCGAGGGAGCCACCCGGAGCCGGGCTGAAGTGAAGGAGAACTGGATCCGTGAGTGTGGAAAACAGGACACCAGCTTCCAAAACAGTTTAGTCAAAGACAAGCTGGACGGAGGACCTGCTGCTCAGGGCCACCTCCTCCCAAGGACGTGGGCAGGGTGACTGCTGGTGACATGCTTTGAGACACTCTGACAGAAGGCACGAAATCATTGTGTACTGAGGATTGTGATTTTCGGTCCAAGAAACCAAGTGCTTTGGACACGCTTGCAAACTGCTGGCTGTTGATCGGAGCCAGAGCGAGCCTCAGGCTCCATCAGAACACCGGCCCCCGGTATTAATAAGTGTTTCCATGGTACTTGATATTTTACAATTATCTTTGCTAACACGTCTGCTTTAGCAAAAGTAACCGGCCAAATGTAAATCCGTCTGCCCTCCCTGATGCCTGCCAGCTTTGGAAGAAGAGGTCCCAGCTCACTCACTCACCTTAAGAGATTAGTAGGTCCTGCCAAATCCCCGGGTTTGCAGCGCCTTCCATCCACACTCACTGGCTCCACAGTTGCGTCTTCCTCTCATTTCCACTGAGTCTACTTCCACTGGACTCATTTCCAGTCCAACTCAAGACAAGCTCCATGCATTTGTTCATCCGTTTACTCGTTCCCCAAACATTTATTGAGCACCTACTGTGTACCAGGCGTTGTTTTAGGCACGGAAGATCCAGCAGTGAATGAAAGAAACAAGCAAAACAATCCAGTCCTTGTGTAATTTACATCCAGTAAGGAGGTAGATAAACAACAAGCAGATGATGATTTAGGACTATGAATAAAAATAACACCAGGTGAGGGGCAGAGAATAATTGGGAAGGGTATTATTATAGACCAAGGGATCCGATGGCCTGACATCTTGAGCAGAAATCTGAATTGAATGAGGGAGCAAGTTAGGCATCCGGGGGAAAACATTATAAGCAGAGGAACCAGCAGGTGCAAAGGCTCTGAGGTGGGAACACACTGAGTGTTGAGAAACAGCAAGGAGGCCAGTTTGGCTGGACCGGACGGAGCCAGAGGGAAGCATGGGTTGTCATGGTAATATACACGACCAGAGAGAAAGCCTTGCTCTGACCACAAACCCTCTCTTCTCCAGTCAGCCTAGCCCCACTGGCCTAACCTTTTTTGAGATTCTATATTGGCTCTGCCTGAAGTGCGTCATTTGGACCTTATCAAGGTTTTGATAAGTTCATAGCATCGCTATTTCATGCATTTGTGTTTTCTATACCCAGAGCCGATGAAGGTTCTCCAGATTTCCTTCTAGACTTCTGTGTCATTCCCAAGCCCATAGCCCTCTTTTCCATTCTTCCTTTCTAATATCCTGAGCATCTTTCCATTGCCCCCTTGAAACTAGATGTTGTGGAAGAACCACATGTTGTCAGTTGTACGGTTCCAGGAACCCATTCAAGTACTCCAATAGCTTTTCTTTTTTTTTCTTTTTAATCTATATGATAGACATTGTGCTAGTCGCTGGGGATAAAAAAGATGAACAAGACAGGTTCACTCAACAAGCACCAAGTCTAGTGGACAAACAAGTTATTAAAGAAGAAGTAAACAAATATAGAACCCTGGGAGCACAGAAGAGAAAGCAATTAGTTTTTCATTCTTCCTGGAGAAGACAGGGAAGTCTTTACAGTGGAGAGACCTAGTGGGTAGGTAGGCCCTGAAGGATGAGGCAATGCTTCACAGAGAAAGAAATGAAAGATGTTAGAACAAAGGTTCTCAACCAGGGGTGATTTTACCTCCACAGGACACTTGGTCAATTCTGGAGACATTTTTGGTTGTCATAGCTTGGAGGGTGGCTGACTTGTTGGGGTACAGAACAGTCCCCCCAGCAAACACTAGCCTGCCCCCAATGTCAGTAGTAGCAAGGGTGAGAGACCCCACCTGGGAAGCAAAGGGAACACCATGAGAAATACAAAGCCATTGAAGGCGATGGCAGAACATGATGTCGGAAATGTAGGTTGAGCCATCCAGAAGAAGGCTTCATTTGCCAAACTGTGAAGTTCTACTTTGTAGACAAGAAATGTCTACATTGAAAGAGATAAAAATCACAGCTGCTAGTTACTGAGCCTGCGTTCTGGGCCCGGGCTTTACTGTATTACCTCTGGTTCTCAAGGGAGAGAGAAGCCAAGAAGACAGTCATGATTCTTTCTACTTTACAGGTGAGGAAATAGGGAAACCAAAGCTCAGAAAAGGGAATCTGCTTGCTCAGGGACAGTGACAACAGGAGATCCAGGTTCAAGTGAAACCCTTCCAGTACCAGAGCCAGGAACATTGGTCCAAACAGTCTCTTCCCGTCTGACCTAGGGCTGCGCTACGAATCCCGCTGGCTTCCGTGGACAGCTGTTCCCACCCGGGGGCAGCAACCGCCATGCTCTGAACATGGTAGGTACTGAATAAGACCCTTCCGGGGGAAGGGGCACTGGGGAACACGTAAGTCCCTTTGGGAATCACAGGGCATGGTTCCATTCTTTCCACTCATTGGTGTATTTTGTGTCCCAGGAAATGGGTGTTAATTATTTCTGGAGAACACTTGAGCTTTGGCTGATCTTTCCCTTTCTCTCTTTCCCTCCATGCCTCCCTCCCTTTTCCTTGCCTGCCTGCCTGCCTGCCTAACGGGCTTCGTTTCTTTCCTTTTCTTTCCTTTCTTTTCTTTTCTCTTTTATTTTCTTTTTCCTTCCCTTCCTTCCCTTTCCTTCCTTCTTTCTCTTGAAAGAATGTGCTTGGCAAACTATGAATATTCACCAAAACTCATTTCTGTTTCCCCTGAGCACACAATCAAATGACATTCCCCAGCTGCCTTTGCAGCGGTGTGACTGAATTCTGGCCAACAAGATCTCTTTGGAAGGGTCATGTACTACTCATAGCCCATAAAAAATCCCCGACATGCTATTCCTGCTCACTGTCCACACCCCTGCCTGCATAAAGAGGACATGGAGTGTATGTAGTACAGCGGAGATGGAAGAGCATAGGCCCTGGGGTCCCAGAAAGTCTGCCTGCCAACCCATTATTGCTGCATTAGGCGTAGTGTGAATGACACTTATATTGGATGAAGCCAGTAAGATTTAGAACTTTGCTTGTGACTGTAGTTGGATTTACCTGCCCCACCTGATATAGGGAGCCCATGGGAGATGGAAGTAACCTAGAACTGAGTTTCCACATATACAGAAAATTCAAACAAGTGGCTTCTTTGGCAGAGGTCCTGAAGGCAGGAATAGGCAGGGATAGCAGTCATCCAGAAATCAGTATCCTCCTGAAAGTCTGCTTCGCTATCTCTAGTGATGTTACTCTGTCTTTGTATGTACCTCCAGATCTGAAGAGCTGTCACATTTCAGGCAGAAAGAAGGATGAGGAGCACATAGGCATTGCCTCCAGCTGAGTCAGCCCCACTGAAGGACTTGCCTAAAAGCCACACTTACTGCCCTCTATTCACATCTGATGAGCCATGCCTCCCTGCAAAGACGCCTGGAAAACCACATCTTTTTTTTTTTTTTAAAGATTTTATTTGTTGATTTGACAGACAGAGATCATAAGTAGACAGAGAGGTAGGCAGAGAGAGAGAGGGGGGGAAGCAGGCTCCCCGCTGAGCAGAGAGCCCGATGCGGGGCTCGATCCCAGGACCCTGAAGACATGATCTGAGCTGAAGGCAGAAGCTTAACCCACTGAGCCACCCAGGCGCCCCAAGAACATCATCTCTTTACCAGTATCTTGTCACTCAGGATGAAATCCGAGTTTTACATGGCAGAAGGAGAACAGATATTGTGTGGGAAACTCAGAGTCTTCCTTTAAAAAGGGAGAGGGGCACCTGGATGGCATAATCAGTCAAGCGTCTGACTCTTGGTTTCGACGGAGGTCACAATCTCAGGGTCCTGGGATCGAGCCCCGCATCGGGCTCAGTATAGAGTCTGCTTGAGATTCTTTACTGCCCTGTACTCCCTCCCTCTCGGTGCTTCCTTCCCCGCCTCCACACTCCCCAGCTTCTACTCTCTCTCCCTAAAATAAACAAACAAACCTTTAAAAATAAATAAAGAAAAGAAAAGAAGGGAGAGGATCCTGGTTTAGAATCAGGAATTTCCACCCAGACTGGTTCTGTGACTGCTGCCTTCCGCCTCTGCACTGGGCAGTCTCTGGTCTCGAGGGCCTATGGGATAAACGTGTGGGGGTCTAAACTGGTTCTGGGGTAGATCTAGAAAGGTCCACCTTCCCCTTCCTTTCTTGGTTACCTTTGAGACAGGATGCTCTCCCCACCCATCCCTTGCACTCAGACAAACCCCAAGCATGCTAGCTTGCCCTCCCACCACAGTACAGCTTCCTCCCCACCCCCAGCACTCCTTCCAGCAGATTCACCCACAACACCCTCCTTCCCAGGGCTCCTGGGAAGGAGCTGCGTTGGCGCTCCTGGGCACTGGCTGCTTTTCACCCCTTCACAGTTAACACCATAAAAACACACAATCTCCTGCCATCAGACCAAGCCAATTTCCAAGTCCTATGTGAAGTTTACGCTGCTCTCTGCCTCTCCCGCTCGGTGTTGCTAACCGCTGTTCCCTGTGGCACTCGGCACAGGCCTGCAGGGAGAAAATAACACTGAATTAGCCTTGAACATAGGTGTGGGGGAGAAAATACAGCTTTGCCAAAATGAGGATAATAAAGGGCCGGTAATCACCCCTTTAACGTTAGCACTTTGGGGTGCCACATGGAAAAAAATCGTGGTGGATTTTCAGATTTTATAATAGGACTTACTGTATGTGGTTGATTAGTCCCTCTTCTTCCCACCTGTGTGCCCAAGCAGCAAGAGCAAAGAGGCAAGTCGAAGAAACGGAAGCCAGCCTGCCCGGCTTCTGGCGCCCAGGAAGCAGGCAGAGAGAGAGGCCCTCTGACTCAACAGTACATTGGGTCCTGGACCAAGACAGGCTCCTCTAGCCTAGGCTCTGGGACAAGTATGCTGGGATGTTAGAAATAGACCTCACATAGTTTGGTATAGTTCAGTGATCTCCCAAGAGATCAGAAAGTTTCTCTTTGTTTCCCCCACTTCTATTTCACTGAGTCTAAATTCTTTTTCTCCGTCTTGTATGAGAAATACCCCATTCACCCATCAGGGAGACTTCGGTAATCCGGGACAGTGCTTCCCAAATGTGGATGGGTGTACATGTCCCTTGGGTATCTCAGTCGGCTGGGCGTTTGCCTCTAGCTTGGGTCATGGCTTCTGTGTCCTAGGATTGACCCCAGCTTTGAGCTTCTTGCTCCGCAGGGAGTCTGTTTCTCTCTCTCTCTCTCTCTCTCTCTCTCTCTCGCCCTCTGCCCCTCCTCCCTGCTCATTCTCTTTGTCTCTAAAATAAATAAAATCTTTTTTTTTTAAGATTTTATTTCTTTATTTGACAGAGAGAGCAACATCATAAGTAGGCAGAGCTTCAGGCAAAGAGAGAGAGGGAAGCAGGCTCTCTGCTTGGCAGAGAGCCTGATACAGGGCTCGATCCCAGGACCCTAAGATCATGTCCTGAGCTGAAGGCAGAGGCTTAACCCACTGGGCCAACCAGGTGCCTCTAAAATAAATAAAATCTTTAAAAAAAAAAGAGAGAGAGAGAGAGAGAGTCTGGGGTCGGTCTGAGACTCTGAATTCTGTCAGGCTCCCAGATAATGTCACTGCTGCTAGCCCATGGACCATACCTTCGTCGTGGCATCATTGACAAATAAACTTTGACTGGGTTAAACAACTGAGACTTAAAGATATGTTTGGGGTGCTTGGATGGCGCAGATGGTTAAGAGTCTGCTTTCAGCTCAGGTCATGATCTCCATGTCCTGGGATGGAGCCCTGAATGAGGGTCCCAACTCAGCAGGGAATCTGCTTCTCCCTCTCCCTTTGTCTCTCCTCCTGGCTGTGCTCTCTCTGTCTCTCTCACTCTCAAATGAATAAATAAAACCTTGGGGGAAAAAAAAGAAAAAGAAAGAAAGATATGTTTGTCAGAGCATGGTCTAGAGCACAATCAGAACTTTGCATGGAAGACCCTATGAATTTTTTTTTTTCAGTTTTTATTTAAATTCCAGTTCATTAACATACAGTGTAATATTAGTGTCAGGTATACAAAATAGTGATGCGACACTTCCATACATCAGCCAAGTGCCCTTCTTAATCCCCATCCCTTGTGTCACCCATGCCCCCCCCTTCTGATAACCATCAGTTGGTGAAGACCCTATGACTTTTAGAATTGCTGATCCCTACACCTCAAAAGGTCATGAGTCTAAGACTTAGAGGCATATTTGAAGTCAGAGCACTCTAACAACGAACCACACACAGGACCAAGGTGTATAGGAGACAGATTCATTGTTTCCAGGAGGCACCAGGGACTTTACATATCCTGTTAGCAGGTGACTCTTTGTTGTTTGGTAGACCTGTGGGGAGTTTTGTTTGCAAGTGGCTTCCCAAGGAGAGAGGCCAAAAACCTTATGCTTCCTTCCCTGCTTCGACAGCAACAAATGACTTTGTCAACAGCATCCCAAAGCCTGGTGATCTTGGGGAAACTAAGGCAGGACACAGGGTGTTCATCAGAGCACAAATATGAAGGCTCTTTGCCTTCAAACTAGCCTCCTCGGGATCACCTGGTGGCATCAGGAATAGTAGGGCCCAGCTCAGCATGGCTTTCCAGAGAGCCCATGACCATCTTCCAGGCATATACCAGGCACCATGTAGAAGGGTCTCTCAAGTCTAGACGATCCACAACAATAAATGGAGCCACCCTGTCCACCCAGCACTTTGCCCCTTACCTAATCTTCTTTCTCTTCTCCCAGCCATGTTAACAACCCCTTTCTCTCCTAGATTCTTCCTATCGTGCTTTATTTTGTCCTTGCTTCACTCTTTGATAGAACACATTTCTACGCCTTCCCAATTACAATGGTGTCGCTTTCATTTCTCTTGTCTCCATTTCTAACTTTGGGATGGCAAATATGTCCTTTGGCTACGTCAGGTAGGAGTCTTCTGGGCTCTTTCCCAGGTGACCTCCTCCACCCATGCTTTCAGTTACCATCTGTGTGCTGAGATATCCCAAACCTCCAACTCCAGACCCAGCTGTCTTCAGCATCCCAGACATAAATACCCACAGGCACATCAAGTTCAAGGTGTTCTGAACTGTGCTGATCTGGAAGAATAAAGGAAAGAAGCAGGGAAAGAACTTGCTTTTTAATCTCCCAGCTCATGAAGTGACACTGTCACCTCCCCACCTGCTCCAGACACCTGGGAGACACCCCCCACTCTTCTCCCTTTTCAGCCTCCCACAGCTCAGTTGACGGTTAAGGTCTGGAACTTCCATTCTCCAAAATGCTGTGGAAGCTGCCGTGTTTTTTACGATTTCAGTGTCTTCACACCACCTTTTCTATCTGGATACTTTTCCTCCTCTCTTCAAGTGGCTTATGGTTAGCCACCTGGAGGACTATGCTCTCTTTGTCTTTGACTCACCTACAGTGTGTTACCATCTGTTACAGAGCGAGTGCCCTGAGAACGTGAGGCATGGGTGACTCGGATACCAAAGGCTCTTGGTACATCAGGGGTTCTAGCCAGAGCTCTACTGCCCCTGACATCTGTGTCATTTCGCCAACGCTGTCAAGAACACTGATATTTTCTCCAGAAGAATATTTCCTAATGATTCCAAGAGAAAAGAATTACCCCCATGACTCAGCACCGAACAGAAAAGTCTGTCCACTCATGATGTTGTGTTTTTTTGTTTTGTTTTTTGGTCTCCAGAGAGCATGTCCCAGGGGGTGAAAGTTTACCACACAAATTCCCTTCTGACTTCTTTCTTGTCAGCAGGGAGACAGGGGAGATGAGAGGCTGTTTGAAAGAGATTAACGAGCCCACGTGCCGGCTGTTCCAGGAGCATCATCTTCCTCCCTTTCTTTTTGCCTCTTCTTCTGCCCAGAACACTTCTCACAAAAGGGTCCTTCTAAGCTGTTTTCCACCTGTCCCCAGGTGCTTTCCAGGAGCTGCTGAACGGTGCAGACAAGTTACTTAATTTTAGGTGACCTGGAATCTCAAGACTTGATTTCCAAGCACTGGTTCTGCCTGGGGCACACAGGTGGGCAGGTCCCCAAATCTCCCAGCCTCAATGTCTTCATTTATAAAATGGATCCCCACCCACCACAGTTATTACACTAATTATCCAAAGTATTATCCGCATTTTACAAGCTGCAGCACACACTAGAAAAATAAACGTCACTACACACTGGTAACACTCATAAGTTATAAACAGGCTTTTTTATTTGTCGGGGTGGTTACAAAATGCTCCAAAAACATGGAACAGTCAGTCTCATCCTTGGGCGCCTGGGTGGCTCAGTGGGTTAAAGCCGCTGCCTTCGGCTCAGGTCATGGTCTCAGGGTCCTGGGATCGAGTCCCACATCGGGCTCTCTGCTCAGCAGGGAGCCTGCTTCTCTCTCTCTCTCTCTCTCTCTCTGCCTGCTTCTCCATCAACTTGTGATCTCTCTGTCAAATAAATAAAATAAAATCTTTAAAAAAAAAAAAAACATGGAACAGTACGAAGAGAAGAAGATAACGCAGAGGGAAGATGACGGTGAATCACAAACAGAAGAGAGCTTGGTGACGGGAAGGGGCCAGCAATTAGATTCTGGAAATTGGGGGTGACAGGAAGTAGGTGTGGGGATACCAGCAGCTTTCGTCCTGGCAGACCTTCAGAGACCACCTTATGGAGTAATGAGGATTTTCTGGAAACCCGGGCAGCGATGAGAGTGTCTAAAGCAGCAGGAGATCATGAGAACATTTTTATTTAATGACGTCATTTGTGCTGCACTGTGGATATTGGACGTGGGTGGGTCAAGACTGAAACCAACTTAGGACTCTGGCAGTGACCCAAGGGAGAGGCGGCATTGCCATTGCTTGGAGAATAGCGGTGGGGCCAGGAGGTGAAAGATGGGCAGCATTGTCCCAGTTCATCATTTCATCTCTGGCATCTCAGCTCAGCAACCACAAAGGACTGCCTCTAGGAAGGAAGGCACCGATCTGCTAACCAAAAGATCTGTGTTTGACCCCAGACTTGCAGGTCACTAATTAATTAATGATTAGCATTAGCTTTGGGGATTTGGGCCATCCACAAGCCAGCCTCAGGGTTCTCATCTATAAAATGGGGATAATAATGCTTGCCCTGCCTCGATGGCTGGGTAGCTGTGTCACTCAAGTCCAATGTGACTCACGAGATCTGCTTTGCAAGTTGCCAGGCACTGCGTAATGGTAAAGCAGCCACAGCACTCCCTAGAGACCCATGCGAACCAAACACAAACGGAATAGACAGACATGAAGAGAAAAAGAACATTCCGCTCCTCATCGGGGCCTCCTGCCTGAGCTTCCCTGGCCTACCTTGACTTGTATTAGGCCAGGGCTTATTTCCATCGTTCTTTAAATTTTATAAAGCCTTTCGTAATGAGAAAACTTTGCGAGAATCTTATTAGACACAGCAAAGACCAAAATCAGCACAAAGCTCACATATAAAAGCTTTAGGAAAAAAATAAGGATTTCTCTAGAGGCTCTATATGTGCTTAAATGGCACAGAGAGCTAAATTGCGAAATTACAAATGAGATGTGGGATGGCATATTTGATTATACGGAGTCATCTGTGATGCCTCATAACATGTAAGAAATTTGAGAGACTGTTTATCTGGCACTGAGCTCTGGGAGGAAAGCTGCAGGAGAACAGAATAAGCTCTAATAGGGCATTCAGAAGACAGAGGGTGTCCTTCAAGGGGGACCGCATGGGCTCATCTTCTCCTCCAGGGCCTCCGATCCACCTTCTCCCCCAAAATTCTAAAGGGTCCCTTGAACTTTATTTGAATTGCCACATTCGAGAAGAAATGGAAAGATTATTCCCGTTTCACAAGTAATGAGCCTATGTCCTAAAACAATTATAAGGTATGGTGTCTATGCTCAACCAGTTCACATAATAGGGTCCCTGTGATAGATGTCTGATACACACAACCACTCTCCGTGGCCCGGTGCTAACAAGGTCTTGTACACCTGGTGAGAGACAGGAGAGCAGAGTCTTGGAAGCCAGGCAAACCAGCAATTATATCCTGACTGCTGCTTCCAGACCTTGAGGCCCCGGATGACATGCCTCAGCCTCCCTGAACCTTGCTTGATTTCTTCTGCTGTGAAGCACAGACAGCAAAGTCTTGTCCTGCAGTGTTGGTGGAATTGAATAAAATGGTCCTGTAGGGCACATACCCAGCGTCCCCCTCCTGGAAGTGCTCAATTAATATTCTGTGCATTTTGTGACTTGTTAATACTCTACAGATGTCATGGCAAGCCATGCCGCGAGCCCGAGATGGCACGAAGGGAGTATATAGGGCCACATGTGATTCCTAGATCACCCCGACGCTCTTCATCATTTAGGGACATCACGGAGGTCCCAGCCACAGTACCCAAGATGCAGGTGGCATAGTAAGAACTGAAGATTCTGGACTTCTCATGCCCCAGGCAACAGGATCAGACACAAGCAGGTGCCCTCCGGGACCCAGCTTCTCCTGAAGCACCCTGACCCAGTCTCCTCTCCCCACTCAGCAAGGCCTGCCAGGGGTCCAAAGATGTATGGGCCGGCTGGCTTCGGAAGGCCAGCTTTCAGGCTTGCTGACTCTGCGAGAGTGCCCAGCAGGCAGGTGTGCGGGTGGGAGGCACTCACAGGAGCGAACAGATTGAGAAGGGCTTTGGGAAGTCTCTGGCACAGATGCCGAGGCAGAAGGGAAACCCTTCCCTGCACTCCATCCCCCCCTCCCAGTCTTGCAGGGATAGGGGCAAGGAGCTTGAAATGGGAACTTACGTTTGAATCCAGCAAGGTCTAGAGCCCTCTCTTCAAATCTGGGCCATGGAGGCTATGACCCTAGAGGTCAACATCAAGGCGTGTGTAGTAAATCCCACGGGGTGGGTCCATGCCACTCCCAACTACGAGGATTTATAATCGGACTACAGAAAGCACAGGTGAGTTCTGCACAGATGACAAACATGTAATGTGTGTCTGTTGAATGTGAGCATGTACTGGGATAGAGATGAGAAGGTAAGACACTCACATATTTTAATTTGACTTAATTCTTCATCATTATTGAGAGGATAGGATAGGACTCGGAGAGAATAAGGAAACAGGACAAAGGCATAGAGAAGGACTTTTTTCTGTTAGACCCTCCCATTTTTCCTCCTGCCACAGCTACCTCTCAAGGAGAGTCTGCAGTGGCATTTCCTAAAATTGTCCCATGTTACAATTCACAGAGGCACACATGTACGCGCAAGATTTCAGTAATGTCTCTCAGTTTTGGACACACCGTTTAAACTTCTGTCTTGGAACTTGTCATAGAAAAAGACTCCAAGAAACTCTGGCCAAGAGATCCTCCCAGATGATCAAACCACACACTTTTCTAGGTTCTGCTGTCTCCCCTAAATCAATCAACAGATAGGCGTTAAACACCCCCACGTTCAAGGTCTTGTACCAGAACTTCCAGAAGATACAAGAAGGCCTGAGATTATTTTCTCTGCAGCAACAATCAATCACAAAGCTCTACTGATTTGTTCTTCTAAATTTATCTCTGATCTGCCAATTCCTCCCTGTCCCCACTGCCCTCATCATCTTATTTCCAGACGCCAACTTGTCGGTTCAAGTTCCCAGGTCCTCCAAGAAGCCTTCCCCAACCCAATCCCTGGCTTTGTTCAGTGTGCCTCATCTGTGTCCTCAGAGACCTTGAGCTTACATTTTTGGTAACACTTACCACATGATGTTAAAATAGAGTGATTTTGGACCTGCCTCTGACACTAATCTGATCACAATCTCTTTAAGAGCTTCGTAACCCTTTTGCATACAACACAGTGTCTGCCACTCCACTGATGCTCCAAGGACACTTGTTTGCCAACGCCTAGCCTCTGTCACAGCACGTGTTAGCGTGTCATAATTACCTACAGAGCCGGGCATCTCACCTAGCCAACGGTGGGCTCTGTAAGGACGGAACCCGATTCATCTTGGAGTCCCCTATGCCTACCACAATGCTTGGCGCCTCCTTACAAACAAATGGAAGAATGAATGAATTACACATGAATGAATACATCTCCAGATTCCCTCTGATTTCTCTGAGGCTCGTTCTAATTCTAAAATAAGAGTTGATGTATACCGCATGAGTGCACAGACAATAAACACTATTATATTTCTCAGGCAGAGCAGATCACTTTCAGCTAGGATGATTGGGGAAGATTTCAAAGAGGAAATGTGATTTCAGTTGAGACTGGAGGGCGCGTAGGATCTGGGCGGGTGGGTGGGGTGCAGAGGGAGGACCTTCTAAGAGGAAGGAAGAGCAGGAGCAAGGATTCTGAGTTGAGAAAGAATAATCCCCTAGTCGCCAGGTTTGTTTTCTGTGTCTGATCTGTATGGGAAGTGGAGGAACATTTCCATTGTTGGTTGTGCCTCCGCATTTCAGAGCTAGAATGTTATCTGATTTGTTCTTCACACCTTCATAACAAAAGTTTCTGAGGTGGTGATGGGAGGGTCACCTGTCCCAACTTGCCTGGGATTCGTGGTTTTAGGGAACTCAGAACTTGTAGTACTAAAACAGGAAAAATCTCAGGCAAATGGGGATGAGGTGAAAAATACAGAGATACCCCGAAAGTAGCCAGATGAAGCTGGCCACACCACTCCCTCTACTGTGGACCCCAGCTCCTGATGCATTTTCTCCTCTGAAGACGAAAAGACGTGATTTTACAACTGAAGAAAAATGTATTACCCTCTCCAGGAAATGTTTTCTCACGCCTTCCCCTCCTGATTCAGGGGCACCGTCTCGATGCTACCATATGCAAATTGCTATCATGCATTTAACAGTTATCACATGGCGATGACCTGCTCTCTCCATTCCCCCCAAACACAATAAGGTCTTTGTTGGCACGGACCGTGCCTGCGTATTCTTGCAGCCTCAAAATACAGCACAGTGCAGACCACCCCGTATGTATTTGTTCAGTGGATGCATTTATTGGCTGGTTCATTGGTGGGCTAGATGATCATAACTCACGATTTGAATATTTCACTGAAACATGTGTATCCATCCTAAGGTGACTAGAGTAGATCTTCCTGGAAACAATTCCATTTGCAGACCACCATTTTAAAGGGAAGATTGGGGCAGCTTTTCTGTTGAGCAGAAATACATCATGGTACACCAGCTGATAGTCTCAGGGACCAGCTCTCTAAGGCTGAAAGGCTCAGTAAGCCTTAGGCCACCGAGGGCCCGGAACTCCCCAGACACTGTCTTAGGTTCAGTGAGGAGCCAAAACAGCTTTCATAATGGTCCCTGCTGGTGTCGCAGCACAGCCCAGGAGTGGCAGCTGGTGGCCAGCCCTCTCTGTAGACTCGTTGGAAGCCTTGTCCCAAGTGGGCCGTGGAGCTCCAAGCAACTCTTGCTACATCATGCTAAGATTTGGGGGAAGGGATGAACTGCAAGGGAAGGAATTCCAGTTTGGATGCAGGGAAAAGAGAGTTTATGGATGAACCAATGTTAGCTAACCGGATCATCCCCAGGTTTTTCATTCTTAAAACTTTCAAAGCTCTAGAAGTTTGGAAGTATAACAGGAATGAAAATGCAAATACTTTCTTTCCACTCCATTCCCTAATTGCTAACATTTTCTCTATTTGCTTGAGATGGCTCTTTGTGTTTTTGCTAAATCATCTGAAAATTAGTGACAGGTATTTTGAGGTTTAACCCCTGAAACACATTTGCAGTCACCTCCTAAACACTAGGCACTATCTCACATAAACACAATGGTTTGTTTGTTTTTTCTTACTTCCAGACATTTACCTCCCAAGACATTGGTCCATTAATATCATCTAATAGATCACCCATATAAAAATGTCCCCAGTTGTCTTAGTAATAGTCTATACCATTTTTTCTGACCCAGAATCTAATCGAGAATCATCTGTTCCATGTCGTTGTCATTCTCTTAGTCTGGTCAGTCTTTTGATCTAGAACAGTCTCCTACTTTTCAGGTTTTTTTGGGGGGGAGGTCTTTTGTCATGGGCAGTTTTGGCATCCAGTCTAGTGCCTTGTAGAATACCTTATAGTCTAGATTTGGGTGTCTTCCTTCTTCACTCTCCAATTCAGAGTAGACATTTGTGGTGTGAGTACTACATAGGTCATACTGGAGCGTTCTCAGCACCTCTCTATCAGGAAGCTCATGATGTCATTCTGTTTCAGCATTGACAATGATCCCACAAGGCATGGAAGCCTCCGGAGCAAGAAAGAAAGAGGCAATCAAGCAAGCTATTCTATTTCTGTCACTTGGTTAAGGTGTTGTCTACGAGGTTTTCCCACCACCAATGATCCTCTATTCTTTGTAAACAATAAGTAATCTATGGGGGGGAGGGGGCAGGGAGAGGGTTGTTGGGTTATGGACATTGGGAAAGGTATGATTTATGGTGAGTGCTGTGATATGTTAATAAAAAATAAAAAAATTTAAAAAGTAAAGAAATAAAAAATAAGTTTAAAAAAAGTAATCTATGGGATGAGACCATGTGATAGTGGATAATCAAACAGCCTGGCCCAATGGATTTATCAGTAATTCATTAATGGTCTTTCCACAAAATACCGCACTATTGATTGTAAGTGGTGATTCTTTGAATTCTATCAGTTCTACATAGACAGGCCAGCATTCGTCTGCAAAGAACACCAGGACGCCATCCACACACATACATACTTATTGGCTAATTTTTGATCTCGAAATAATTATAGGCCCACAAGAAGTTACAAAAACATTCTAGAGGCTCCGTGTACCTGACACCTAGCTTCCCCCAAAAGATAATATCCCACCCAGTACGTTATCAAAATCAGGAATTTGACATTGGTGCGACATCACTAGAATACCGATGGCATGTGGATTGTGCTACTCTATCTTTAATTCTTAAATTTTGTCTCCATTTTGCACTATCACTTTGGACTCGTTTTTTTTCCATGGTATTATAATCTATTACCATTGTTATTCTCTCTCATGTTCAGATCGTCTCAAGTGTGACCTGCGAGAACCCCTTCAAGCCAGCTCTGGAATTTCATTGTGAGCCACCTCGGTCTTTGAACTATATTCTTTCCTTTCTGGTACAACAAGATGTCTCAAGCTCCAGACCTGTAATTAGCCATTTCTCCACGGAGCCCTGCTTTTTTCTTTCCTTTTTTTTTTTTTTCTCAGAGATTTGATCCTGATTCCAAGCCTGGGTTTCTTTCACTGGGGAATGATATTGATATTTAGGTATAAGATCTGGGTGCCCGGTGAGTTAATTGCTACTGGAGTTTTGCTTCAAAGACATTTTGTGGAGGTAAACCTGAGTTCAGACTGGTTCCTCTCATTCAAAGCCAGTATTACAGCAGTCTTTCTTCTCCGTTCCTATCCATCATATATTTCTATACTCCCTTCTGCGTGGATCTATCACCACCAATGTGTTTAACTCATTTGTTCAGTCCTACAATATGGTCAAAATGATTGGAATTACTGTATCAATACCTTATGAACAGCAGACCTACTAAGTAAATTCAAGGTGTTCTTACAGTTCTTTTCTTTATAACCCACTTGAAATATACAGTTGAAACACTATGCTTGACTGTTTTGAATTAATGATTTATTTTCTGTACATTTGTGCTATCAATTTGGTATTTGCTTGGCTTCCTTTGTTTCATTATGTATTCTGTTTTAAGACTTGCTTTGTATTTATCCTTAATGGTCTAATTTTAATATTAAAATATAGGAAACTTTATATGATTTTTAAGTCAAAATTATATGAAAAGATGTATCCCAAGAAGTCTCACTATCACCCCTAATAATCCCTATTCCCTTATTCCTGAGCACCTCTGGTTTTTCTTAGTTTCTGGGTCATGTTTCTTGCATTATTTTATTTATTTATTTATTTTAGTGAGGGGTGGGGCAGAGGGAGAGAGAGTCTTTTTTTTTTTTTTAATACGCATATGACCTATTATTTGTTTCAGGGGTACAGGTCTGTGAATCATCAGTCTTACACAATCCACAGCACTCACCATAGTCTATATCCTCCTCAGTGTCCATGACCCAGACACTCCATCCCTCCTTTCCTGCTGGAGGGGACTCCAGCAACCCTCAGTTTTTTCCTGAGATTAAGAGTCTCTTTTGGTTTGCCTCCCACTGGTTTGCTCTTGATTCATTTTTCCTTCCCTTCCCCTATGATCGTCTGTCTTGTTTCTCAAATTCCTCATATCAGTGAGATAATATGGTAATTGTCTTTCTCTGATTGATTTATTTTGCTTAGCATAATACCCTCTAGTTTCATCCACGTCATTGCAAATGGCAAGATTTGGGGGTTTTGAGAGTCGTGTAATATTCCATTGTATATATACACCATATTTTCTTTATCCATTCATCTACTGATGAACATCTAAGTTCTTTCTATAGTTCAGCTATTGTGGACATTGCTGCTATAAACATTTGGGTGCACATGCCCCTTTGGAACACCGCATCTGTATCTTTGGGCTAAATACCCAGTAGTGCAATGGCTGGGTCGGAGGGTAGCTCTATTTTCAACTTTATGAGGAATCTTCATACTGTTATCCAGGGTGGCTGCAGCAGCTTGCATTCCTACCAATGGTGTAGGAGGATTCCCCTTTCTCTGCATTCTCAGAATGGCTAAAATTAACAAATCAGGAAATGATAGGGGTTGGTGAGGACGCAGAGAAAGGGAGAGACTCTTAAGCAGACTCCATGCTGAGCATGCAGCCCAACATGGGGCTCGATCTCATGACCCTGAGATCACAACCTGAGCCAAAACCAAGGGTCCACTGTACCACCCAGACATTTTTGCAAAAACAAGGAAGTAAGTACACGTGTTCTCCTTTCCCTCTTACATAAAAGGTAACCTGCTCTATTTACTCTTTCATGTCTTACCTCTTGCTCTTGACATATCCTGGAAATCATTTCCTATCATTTCATTTTCTTTTACATTGTGTATTTTCTCTAGTGTGGCTATATCACAGGTGATTCAGCATATCTTCTGTAAAAGAGCATTTAAGCTGACTCCAAGGTCTTCTTAGAACAAACAGCATCACAATAAATAACCTTATCACAAGTGTTTCATATTTGTGGGTACGTATCTCAGGGTAAATCCCAACAAGAATAATTCCTAGTTCAAAAAGCAAATGCATAATTTCATTCAAATGTGCCGGATTTTCCTCCATGGAGACTGATCATTTTACTTTCCCATCCACAATTTATGAGAGTGCCTGTTTCCCTAAAGCCCCGTCAAGTGTGCATTGTCAACCTTTTGAATTCTACCAATTTGACAGATAAAACATAGTGCCAAAATGTACTTTTACTTTGCATTACTCTTATTAACAGTAAATTTGAGCAGTTTTAAAAAATGTTTTAAGACCTTTTGTGTATATTGTTCTCTGAAATGTCTGCTTCTTTTGCTCATGTTTCTTTCCAGTTTTCAAACTTTCATTTCTTGATTTTCAAATATTCTTTAGTATTACAGAAGCATTAGCCCTTTCTTTATGCTGTATATTACATATACTTTCTCCCAGTCTGTGGTGTGTTCTTTTGACTTTGTTTGTGGGGAGGGGGGTTGCTTTGCAAAACTTTAGGGTTTTAAAAAAATGTTTAAATATTTTTTAAAATATGTAACATCTATCAGTCTTTTTTCTTATTAAATCTGGATTTCCAATCATTATTGGGAGGACTTTCTCCACACTCCAATTATAAAGAAATTCACTCACTTGTGTGGTTTCTTTTCTTTTCTTTTCTTTTTTCCACATTTAAATCTCTGATCCATGTGGAGGATATTTTAGAAGATGGTGTGAGATATGGATCTATTTTTATGTTTTCCCAAATGGCTACCCAATTGTCCAATCCTTTATTAAGAAGGATTTCCGACAGCTTCTTGTATCTGGAGGCTTTCTGCCCACAAGAAGTCCCACAGTCAACACTAGGCATGTCAAAACAGAAATTGAGGAGCACCCCAGGGGGCGCAATTGGTTAAGCCTCTGACTCTTAGTTTCAGCTCTGGTTGTGATCTCAGGGTCATGATCTCAGGGTTGTGAGATCGACCCCCATGGCAGGCTCCACAGTCAGTAAGGAGTCTGCCTGGGATTCTCTCTCTTCTTCTGCTTATCCCCCCCAAATGTGCTCTCTGTCCTCTCTCTATAAAAATAAATAAATCTTTTTAAAAAATCAACAATAAGAAAATTTTCTCTCTGTGCCTGTTCAGTGTGATACTGCCAAACCCTGAAAGGAAGGGAAGATGCTAGGGGGGGCGGGGGGAGGAACTCAGAGTTTCTAAATTATATAGTTTGCTTAATTGCTTAATATTTTTAAGAAACAGGGGCACCTGGGTGGCTCAGTGGGTTAAAGCCTCTGCCTTCAGCTCAGGTCATGATCCCAGGGTCCTGGAATCAAGCCCGGCATCAGGTTCTCTGCTCAGCGAGGAGCCTGCTTCCTCCTCTCTCTCTGCCTGCCTCTCTGCCTCCTTGTGATCTCTGTCTGTCAAATAAATAAATAAAATCTTTAAAAAAGAAAAATATTTTTAAGAAACATATGCTAATGACAAAAATTTCAAGTTGAAAAAAAATTTTACAATGAAAAGTAAAATCACCCTCTTCTATCAGATCTCTCTAGAAGCCATCAGGGCTTTTAGGTTCTTCCATCTATCCAGAGAGTTCATGCCTGTGCAGACAGAGAAAATGAAAAAGAGACACAGAGAGAGAGAGAGATATGCTTTTAATGAAAGAGGAGGAAAGTGAGCACATATCTATTGAAAGACCCTTATCACTCGTTACCAAAAATCCGTACCTTCCAAAGTTTGTGTATTTTCATTCCATTTTACAAATGAGAAATTGAGGTTCAGAGTGACCTGTCTGAAGATAACAGGGCAAGGGGGGAGCTGGGTTTGAACCTCCACTGTCCTCTCTGTACTATGACACGCACGCACAGGGAGTGGGTAGTCACGACGGGTAAATGTCTGCTTGGAACTCATGGAGACACACTCGGCAGCATTCACCGCCCTCAACAGTGACACGGCAGTAGGAGCAACAGGACACCCAGAACAAGAAATGAACATGTCATGTCATATTCATGCTTGTGCTTCACATGCGTGTTCCTTTGGTGGGATCTCCCTATCATGGTAAGGGCAGCTCATGCATCAGGGCAAAATCTCCCATCCCCAAACACTGACGTTTTTTCTGTAAGCTCAGCTATCAGGAAAGGGGAAAAAAAAAAAAAAACTGAAAGAAAAAAAAATTAAAAAAAAAAACTGGATTGTATCAAGAAACATTAGGAGCTATGACTCAAAGATACATGGGGGGCAGATCTGTTGACTCAGAGGGTCCATTTCTTAGTCACTTAGCAGCTTTTACCACACTTTAATCTTTGAGGGAAAGAAAGTGATTTGCAAAGTGGGGGGAGGTAAAAATAAAGGACTGCAACAGAAGGATTTGCTTCTCAACAGCAGTTCCGTGGCAGCATGCAAGGAAAATATAGAGGAGAAAGCATTGTTATTCTATTCCAGAGAGAGGGCTTTTGAATACAGAAGTAGATGGGTGTCAATTTCTGTATATTAAAACATTCAAAACACAGCTCTGTTCCCTCAGAAGTTCCCTCTATTGTAGCAGAAATGTATTTTTTCTCATCTTTATGGATTACAACTCGGTAGAAGTACACATGCTAAAAGGGGATGGGGGAGTGGGGGAACAGCTCTCCTGGAAAGTTCACAAGCCATTTTCCATTTCCCTGGGGATTTTACCGCTTCTGGACTAAAAGGCCATGAACTGCTCCATTCCTTTGGTTGGGATGAGACTCTCCAATAGGCACTTCATTAGTACATGGGAGAGTTCTAGTTCATGATCAATCCTAACTCATCCCACCCCATCTGCTTTCCACTTCCCCCAATTTTCACCATCACAAACGATTTTGGAAGCACTAGAATTCTGGATTCTGTACTTGAGCTAGTCATGTATATATTTTTTCTACTTTTTGATCACCAACTGCATACCTGCATTTCTCTTGCATGGATGTTGAAGGCCTTGCATAGATGCCCATTCTTGCACGGAGGTCCATTCTTGCATGGATGCTCGTCTTTGCAAGGATGCCCATATTTGCATGGATGCCAATTTTTGCATGGATGCCAATCTTTGCAGAGATGCCCATTTTTGCATGGCTTCCCATCCTTGCATAGATACCCACCTTTGCATGGATGCCTATCTTTGTAAGGATACCCATTCTTGCATGGATGCCCTTCTTTGGAAGGATTCTTATCTTTGCACAGATTCCCATCTTTGCATGGCTGTCCATCCTTGCATAGATGCCCATCTCTGCGTGACTGCCCATCTTCGCAAGGATGCCCATTCTTGCGTGGCTGTCCATTTTTGCGTGGATGCCCATCTTTGGATAGATTCTCAGGCAATGAGCTCTTTGCTGGAAGACAAGCTTCACTTCAGCACCTAACCTCTGACCTCCCAGCCTGGCATTAATTCTTTTCCTTTTCTCCAACCTTTACCCAATTCCCTTCAACTTCTGCTTTACTCTACTTAGGTTCTAGCCAAGGAAATATGCTAGTTCTACTCATCTCTACAGTCAGGAATACCCATCCCTATGATCTTCCTAGCATGTATCCACACCCCTTCCCATTTAAAAATTCTATTAAAAATCCATGATTTATAACAAACTTCCTCTGAGTTTTTTTTTAATATTTCAAATAATTCCATTCTTACCCTTTAGCATGTCTACTCATCCATCAACTGGTGCATTTATTAGACACTTGCTGTGTGTTCTACACAGCTAACATGAGGGGAAATGACCTTTCTATAATGCTTTTCCATTTGCAAGGCAATTCCGCATCTGTTTTCCTGTATCATCTCCACAATAACCCCTGAAGTAGGAAGGGCAGAATTAGTTACTAATCCCATGTTGCAGATTAAAAAACTGAGGCCCAGAAAGGTCAGGTGGGCACTACAAAGTGACAAATCAGAAATTTCAAACACAGAGCTTGTTTGGAAGCTTAGGCACTTTCTATCAGTCATAAAGTTTATGTGCTCGACCATCCATGTGTCCCTCCCCAAAGCCCACACACACACAAACACACACAGAGTCTATCTTTGTAGTTGCAATTTGCTGTAAGCATGTTTTTCTGTTTTTCTAATGTGTTTGTTCTGTCTTCCCTTTAATCAATAAGGTCCCCAGAGACTAGAGCCCAGAGTGGCTCTCTGAGTGTGGTGCTGAAAGGGGTAAGGAAAAGTCAAATAAATCCACAACACTTAAGAACAAAGCTGGATAAAGATTTCAAATTGCACAGATGTTGTCCCATCTGAATTACAGCTCTAAGTACTGAAAAACCCATGCAGGTGGGCTCCCCAGTGTTTTACCCATTTAGTAAGTATTAGCGTTTTGTGTTTTTTAAAGCAATTTTCATTCTGTCAAAACAATTTAGGATGAATCAGCGCTGACCTCTCAGTCATAGTCCCTCCCCTAATGCAATAGCCAGTGCATGAGAAAAGCCCCCACAATGGACACATTATTGCCATCAAACTGCACACCCATTTCTCAAGGATCCCTTTGCATTGCTAGAGAACTGGATTAATCAGCACGGGCACGGTGGTTTTTGCATCTCTTAATTTACTACCAAACACTCCTTCTCTCCTGAGAAGAGATGTTTTGTTACGTGTAATTAGACCATGTACGCAATCCTACGTGGGACCTGTTATGTTGGCACAGGAGAATTGCAGAGCTGTCTCCAGGTGGGGAATGGTGACATGCTGTATGAACAAAGGTATGCTGCGTGCTCATTTGCAAACCTCCGCTGGCTTGGCGCGGGCTGGAGCAGGGAGATGTTAGGGCTGGAGGCACACGTGGGCTCAGCAACTGACTAATTATCTGGGGCCTAGAGGTTCAGAAGATAATGGCTGAAGCATATGGTTTCTACTGCTTCTAAGGTTTTCTGCCTCCTGAGAGCAAGGCTGACAACAGCCACCACGAGGCTGAAGGGCCTGGACTTCAGAGCCCCTCCCTCCTTCGTTGGACACATGCTGGGGACCAGGAAGTCTCAATGCTGAGCTGGATCTGCTTTTAGGAAACCAAGGGGTAACTGGACTTTAGAGAATGAGGATGTTTCGAGGTCTTAAGCTCTGATCTGGGAGCTTTTCCCGAAAGCCTGAAACCCATAATTCCCAGCATCACCTGAAATGAAACTCTCAAAGCTCTGTCTCACAGCAGCAGCAAAATGAAAAGAGAGCACAGAAGTACCATCTAGCCTGTTTTGAAAATTCTTCACTAACTTGCTTGGAAACTTCACTCATAACTCAAATTGTACTAGAAAAAGCTGTTCCGAATCCAAGTCAGTCAGTCAAAAACATACTAGCTTTGCTTTTGTCCTCCGCTGTCTTTCTGTTCCTGTTAATGATGGAGAAGTAAGACCGGTTGGGATGACTTCAGGCCACGTTTTCACAGAAGCCAGAAGCACACTGGCCAGACAGGAGAAGGGAGGTATTTGACACCAACCACTAGACTCATGGTTAGAAAGCTCTCGAGTGTGGACATGCTTTGGGTCAGAGGTTCCAGTTTGTGCTTCATCACTTACTGTGTGACTTTGGGCAAGTCATTAGCTCTCTGAGCCTCCATCTTCACAGGTACTCAAGGTTGATAATAACAATAACATCTGGCCACTCTCCCAAGACCTTGGTGAGAATGAAATTAGAAAATGACCATGAAAGAGCTTACTAAGCCATATTCTACTGCACAAAGGGAAAGCCTTGTTAGCCATAATACTGACTCTTCCCACTGGTGATAGCTCTAACCAGGAATTTGGGGAGGAGGGCGCTGGCTCTCTAGCGTACCTGGCTCAGGTTGGTCCCTTTGCAAAGGAACAGCACTCAGGAGCCATGCATATGCCCGTCACTCACCAAGGGACAGCTGTCAGAAGGTGCTGGAGGAGATTCACCAGGGCTTGTGTCCCTCAGGTTTGACACAGCATAATTGTTTTGACATATGATGGAATTTGTCCTCACATGGGTCAGAAAAAAAGCCCAATACTGATGCTTTTCATCTAATTTCAATTACAGTCATTAAAACCCTTACTCCTGAGTCAAACCTTCCAAAAAGCCATCAATGACAGCCCATTACAGATGAGTTATTTATAGAGGTGCATGTTAATTTTACAGAACCACAGACCAATGATTCATGGCTTGGCATTAGTGAGAGACATCATTCACCGGGCTGAGCGATCTCTGACATAACCAGCACAGCTCTGTGTCTCGGCAGGGACGATTCAAGGCCTCCGACTCAGGGCCAGACCTTGCATGGAGCAGAATCACCAGAGCATCTGGGTCTTGGCCGTTCCCACCCATGAAAGACTTCTGCCCTCTGTGGGGAAGAACAGTACAATCTTATTTGGTATTGGAGTGTGACACCTATGGAATTCTGGCCCTGGGACAGAGTTTCAGCTCTTCCTTTTCACAATCACAGCTGTTAGTCCGGGCATTCCGTAGACCTCATATTATTTGCTGCTATTCAGTTACTCTTGGGGGATCTGATATTCACCTGGGCTTGATGGAAAAAGATGGGTCTGGGGCCATCGAAAGCCCAACATCCTTTTATCCAAACTACTTCAACCTCAAGTTCATAAGTGCCACTTTGACCGATCAATATTGAGCTTCTTGATTCTCGGTCTATTTGTAGCTGAAATTCTCCCCCTTGATTAAAAATTCACCAAGAGGCAGCCTGATGTGACATTTATGAGTTCCTGGAAGTCCATAAATGTTGAATGTTAGAAATTAGCACCGAGTTGTTTAGACGATAAAAAGCAACAAGCAAGCAAGAGGGCTAATATTCAACACTCCTATATTTTTATTTTCTGTCTGTGGACACTTGTGGCAAAGGGGAATAACTATAACTTCCTACAAAGCCTTTCTGTATTGGATGAAACTTTGTACAGGTCCCTACCTCTAAATTAAACCCAGTGAAGCCAAGTTGGTCTCCATGGAACTGACCACCTTCTTTCTTTCCCACCTCATAACACTTTGGCAATGGGTAGCTTGCCCAGGTTGCCTGCTCTGTCCTAATGGGGGCCGTGATAAACACTGAAATGAATTGCTTTTTTTTGCTCTATCTTCATACAATAGTAGCTCTGAAATCATGGAGAGGTAAGTGGGTAAAAATAAATTTGTGACCTCATTATTTGGGAGTTTTCAACTGCAGAACTGTTCCACACTCCATCCATAATTATTTCTTTCAAATTATCTCCTACCCACAACCCAGCACTTTTCTGAGGCACTGTTCCCTTTTTTTAAGTGACTTCTTCAGACATTTCTATAATGTTCTGCCTCTAGAACTTCTGGAGCTTTGTTCATAGTTCTAGGAGCTTTGCACCCTTCCTGGGAGGCCTTGTCTAGCCGGGGCTGAAGTCAATGATGACAGAGAAAGTTAAATGACTAAGACTCTAATCACCACCCTGAGTACCATTCTACTATTACGGCACAGCCATCCGGAGAGTTTGTATCTAGAATGTCAATTCTTCCAGGTTGCTGGTACATTTTACAAAATGTAATGAAACACTCTTCTTGACTCTCTTCGAATGGAGAAACCCAGAAATGTGCTATATTATGCGTAGAGGCAGGAACGTACAATTGGAAGAGGACAGAAGCTAGAGGCAAGTTGTTGGACTTATCTTCAAGCTCTACCATTTTTTAGAGTGTGACCTTGTTCTTTATCTCCTCTTTGCATCCATTTTGTCTCCCGTAAAATAAAAGTGATCATGGTACCTGTCTCAGAGCGTTGTTATGAGAGAGACAATGAACTGATATTTGGAGGCATTACATACTGCACAGGTAAATGCTGGGTAAGTGTTTGTTAAATGAGATACTTTTCAATTTAGGAAATATTTATGGTATACTCACTGCCCGATCTACAACACGGTATTAAGTAATGTGGGGATGTTAGAAAATGAACAGGGTATTTCAGGCTTTAAAGACAGTGTGGGGAGAGGCATAGAAGTATACCAAATAACCCAGAGAGTAGGCCGGTACACGCTGTTCGCAGGTCTATCACACAAAGGTGATGCTGGCAATGCAATGGAGGGAGGGACCACGGTATGTGGGAGGGGACCAAGAAGGTCACACAAGAAGAGATGATATTCAAATTGTTCCTTAAAAGATGAGTAGTATTCCCAAGGGCTCCTAATGTGGAGCTGTTGACAGAAGGCTGTCCCGTGCACCCAGCACCTGCCCAGAGCCAAATTGCTACCCTCCATGTTCACCCACGGCCTCTTTGTCTCTGCTCTATGCCTCATTTCCCAGGTCTGCCTTCCTTTCTTCCTCTTATTCCATCCCTCTCTCCACCGGCAAATTTTCTACCACTGGCCTCACTTTTTCTCCAAACCCTTTCTTCTTCCTTATCTCTCTTTCAATCTCAAAAGTAATACAAGTAATTTTAAAGGACTCAAATAATATAGAAGACCCTAAAATGAAAAGCAAAATCTTCCTCCACCCCTGACTCCTTGGAGGTAAGAGTGGTGTGGTGGTTATGAAACATGGTCAAGAATTCCTGATACTTCTCCCTCTGAAGGGCACAGCTTATATCCTGGGAGTGGACCTACAACGACTTCCACCCTTACAGAATCACAGAAGTGAAAGTGTGCTTCCAAAGCTAAGGCACAGAAGACCATGCAGCACCTCCCTTGTTCATCCAACACTCCCTTGGAGCCACGAGCTGCTGTTTGAGGAACTCGGCTTCCTTGAGATAGCCCTGCTGGAGAGATTACATTTGGATTCTCTGGGCGATACTCTCAGCAGGGCTGGCCCATTGGCTTCCTCCAAGTACTTATGTCACTACCTCTCTTAGTTACCACTTGTCATTGCACAAGTAAACCACAACTTATTTAACCTTTCTTTTAATGATAACTATTCTAGTAGCCTCTAGTTTTCAAAAAAAAAAAAAAATCTGGCAATGAACACTCTTATGCATACATCTTTGTGCATTGTATGGGTGTTTCTGCAGGATTAAACTCCTAGAAATAGCATTGCTGAACCAAAGAGTATGTGCTTAAAAAAAAAAATTAGTAGATACTATCAAATTGCTTTCCAGATAGGTTCTGCCAATTTGACTTTTCCTGATGGTGCATAAGAGTGCCTGTTTCCCTGTAACCTCACCAACACTACATATTATCAAACTTCTTCATGTTTCCCATTCTGATACTGTCTCTACCTTCATTATGATGTACCCTGGCTTTATATGGTGGTAGCAAGCTCTCCCAAGCATGTCTTGTCCAAACCTGTAAATTCGTGGGGCTGAGGTGCAGCAGAGGAGGGGAGGGGGCATTCAAAATGGTAAAGGACAAAGAGAACACAAAAGGGCAAGCTATTAATAACTTAGGGGAAAGAGAACTAATTTAACAGAAAGGGGAGCCACAGAACATCACAGATTTGCAGAGCAAATGTGTCGGAACACAATGAAATTCAGCTCAATGACAGTCAGCTAATGGCAGGTGTTAATCTGAGGTCCAGACGGTCCAGTTAAAAAAGGAGGAGGTTGGGGGCTTATAAAGTGAGGAGAGAGGAAAAAGGAAGTTCTCTCGGTTAATCGAAGTGCTCACTGGACAACTGACTATAAATGGAACATTTTATAATGATTGATTTCAACTTGGACAATTCCACAGTATAGTCCGGAAGAGTGGGTCCCAAACCTAGCTGCCTAGCAATATTACCTAGAGCATTGCTTAGGAAAATAAAGATTATTTCGTCTTTCTCACCATCACCCCCGAACACATGCACGGTCATCATGGGCTCCCATTCGATTGGCTTGACTTTTTGACTAGCCCATCAGGTCACTCAGAGGCAGAGCAAAGTTAAGGTCAATTTTTCTGGAGCAGAGCTTCTGAAACTTCAACACACATCAGAATCACTCGGGGAGGAGTTATCAAAACACAGATTGTGAGGCCCCACCACAAGAGCTGCAGATTTTTAGAATTTGCCTTTCTGACAGGCTTCCAGGTAATGCTGGTCCAACTTGAAGCCATTGCCACGGCCGCCATACAGGGACCAGCCACACCTAGGAGCTTGCTGACAATGCAGAATCATAAGCCCCTCCTCAACCTAATGAATCCGAGCCTGCATCTTACGAGATCCCCCAGTGACGTGAGCTTATTTAAGTTTGAGAAGTGATCCCCTGTAAGTCTTACTTCTATTGTCTTGGAGACTGTCCAAGGGAAAGGAGGCCTGAGGGAGTAAAGGGCTGCAGGACAGACACAGGTTCTAGTCCTTGTACTGATAACCTTGCTGTTAAAACAAATTACTTCATCTCTAATGGTTTCTAATTCCTTGTAAATAAAAGGGACACATACTGGGGTAAGTGATCTTTTAGATTCCTTTCCTTTTTTTCTATGATTCTATGATTTCAATGATTCTATGATTCTAATTTAGTAATTGAACCATTGTAATTTAGTAATTGATTTAGTAATTTAGTAACTGAACCATTGTTATGAGCTGAATTGTCTTCCCACAAATACATAGGTTGAAGTCCTAACACCCAGGACCTCAGAATGTGACCATACTAGGAGACAGGGTCTTTAAAGAGGTAATTAAGCTTAAATGGAGGTCCTCAGGGAAGGCCATGATCCAATACGATGGGTGTCCTTACAGGAAGAGGCAATTAGGACACAGACATGTACAGAGGCAAGACCACGGGAGGACAGTCAGAAGCGGGCCGTAAGCAGGCCAAGGAGAGAAGCCTCAGCAGAAGCCAGTCCTGGCTGAAACCTTGATCTTAGACTTCTAACCTCCAAAATGGTGAGGAAATAAAAGTCTGTGGTTGAAGCCACCTGATCTGTGGTTATAGCAGCTCTAGCTGAATAATATACACATATTGAGGTTTGTAACCAAATCCACATTAGATTCTAAATACCAAAGTCCAGCTTCAATTTTTCTTTAAGATTTTGTTTATTTATTTGTCAGAGAGAGAGAGAGAAAGAAAGATCACAAGCAGAGGGAGTGGCAGAGGGAGAAACAGGATCTCTACTGAGCAAGGAGCCTGATGCAGGACTCAGGACCTGATCCCAGGACCCTGGGATCATGACCTGAGCTGAAGGCAGATGCTTAACCAACTGAGCTACTCAGGCGCCCTTGAGGTCCAATTTGTTATCACAGTCCATTCCCCCATCAGACTGATAAGCTCCGGTAAGCAGGTTCTCCAAGAATGCCAGGGCTTTCCACATGCAGTCCCCTAGGTTTTCAAGGCAACACACCAACAATGGTGGAAATTCATTTCCTTGGATTCCATATCCAAGAAAGATGGAACCCCTTTTACTGCTGAACCCTCATCCCACTTTCCCTGGTCTACTCCTCACTACCACACCCACTCCCACCAGCCTTCCCCACTCTGCCTGGAGTTAGCTTCACATTTGAATCTCTGACTTCTGATCTCCCCCACCTCCTTTTTTTACAAATCAAACAAAGGACACTACTATGCTCTGATTCTGGCGGTTTCATCATCCCTTTGCCCAAGAACAGGGTTGTATTTCTTACATTTTCATTCAGATCATTTGTTTCTCTGCTAAACCCAGATACTGTTACAGTGCAAACAGAAACGAGAAATATGATGGCATGATCCCACCAGTGTAGGTCCGATCAGTTTCTTTTCCCCATTCACTCTAGTTCCTAGAATAATACAGTTAGAAATAGGGATTCTAGAATTCTTCCAGAAAAATGCAAAGACCATGCATCAAAACACTATCAGAAGAATTGTCATTGTTTTTGAGAGCCCTAACAGCCAGGCTATTTTTCATAAGGAAAGGATATGGATACCTTGGGTGTTTTCCAGTAGGGACACAAAATAGTCAAAGTCCCACAAAGGCAAGAATATTTTGACTTTTTCTGAGCAATGGGAAAAATGTCAAAACTTTTTGCTTTTTCCATTTGTCCGTCAAGGTAGTCTAGAGCTGTGCTTCTCAAATGTAAATGGGCATGCATACTGCCTGAGTGTCTTGTTCAGGAGATCTGGGATGAGGCCTGAGGGTCTACCTCTCCTAATAGAAGCCCATGGGGCTAGTCCACTGATTTTACCAGGAATAGCAAGGATCTAATGGCAACAAGATTTGATCCATGGTTTTTGCAGATTCACTGATAGCTGAAGCCCAAACTCTAATGTTTGTTTTCAATGGGGGTAGGCCACTTGACCTTGATAGAGATGGGTGTTTGAGAGACACAAAACCCCGACTCCATTCACTCAGGCTCTTGACATCACCTGAGCTTTGAAGAGGCCAGTGAGACCGAAAGAAGGCATCCAGTTCGTTGGCTATTATGATACGTGGTCTGTCCCTGTTCAGGTTCCTGCACTGCCATGAATAGAGGGAAGTAGGTGATGAAGGCAACCACACATCCGAGTTTTAGAACCAAATAAACATACCCTTCCTACCTTCCTTTGTCCTTGGGAAGACCTACCCGAGGCCTGGTTGCAAACGTTCAGGAGAATTCTTACCTGATCCCAGGCAAGTGGGATGGCAGTGGGACTACACTGCCATAACCAAAAGTACCCACAAAAGATGGCAATCATAGATGTCCTTTGTAATGCACCAAGTTTCTGAGTAAACCCATAAAGTAGTTTTCCCTAGTTGTCTGTACCTTGGGGGGTCACCTGGGGAACTTCAAATATTGTTATTGCCGGATACAACCCCAAAATATTGTGATGTCATTGGTCTGGGGTGTGCCCCGGGCTTCAGAAATTTTTTAAAGGCCCCAGTCCCCAACCCCAAGGTGATTCAAATGTGCAAACAAGTTGGAGCATTATTGCTATGAGAGTATATTGATTGATATTGTATGATAATTGTTTTTCCCTGATTGACTTATTTCACTCATATGTGGAATTTAAGAAACAAAACATGAGGTCATAGGGGAATGGAGGTAAAACAAAAAGAAAATGAAAACAGAGAGGGAGACAAACTGTAAGGGACTCTTAACTGGGGAAGAAACTGAGGGTTGCTGGAGGGGATGTAGGAGAGCGGGTGGGATAACTGGGTGACAGGCATTAAGAAGGGCACGGAATAGAATGAGCACTGGGTGTTATATGCTACTCTGACTCACTGAACTCTACTTCTGAAACTGATAATACATTATGTGTTAACTGAATTTAAATAAAATAAAATTTTTAAACTTTAAAAATTTTTTAAAAAGAGTATCCTGATTGAGTGCAAGGATGGAAGTGAGAGAGAAACTGTAGTTTTCTGAAAGATTCAAGACAGCTGCCGCTGAATTGTTCATTAATTCATTCATTCATTTGTTCCCTCACTTATACATGTGTCCAGGCCTTTATGCAACAGAAAGTGAGAACAGACTTTGTACCAGTGCTATGCTGGATCCTTGGGTTTAGTGTCAAAGTGGGAGAGGTAGATGAGTAAACAGATAACCAGAGTACGATGCAAGAGTTCCATTGCCACGGCTGCAGAATATCTGAAGGATGACCTCTGTGACCCAGAGCCGTGTCTCTTGTGCAATGACCTCTCTCAGGTCCAGGCAACCAGGTATCAGTTCTGATGCGAAGGGCATGCTGTATTCACTCATTCAATAAGTATTTAGTGAACACCTATCATGTACCTATCCTTGAGTGAATTGCCAAGTAGATTATAAATGAAGCCATAGATTCAATAAGTACCCAATCTCTCAGAATTTCTAAATTTCCTAGGAGAATAGGTATCTCTTGCCTCTACCAGCTTGCCATCCATTCTCCCTTCTTCAACCAACACTCAGGGCTTCCTCTAAGGAATAATTGCTCCACCATTCTCAGTCCACATTATCTGGGAGAGCTTCTTTCCTTTCTGCGGAACATCAAATCTCCGTGGCTCTGATTTTGTCCTTGGACTTAAACCACTTAAAGGTGTGTATATAGACATGGAGCTATCGGCCGCCATCTTGAAATGCAAAGAGAGCAGCTGAGGATGAAGCCAACCTGGAGAAGAAAGCCAGCAAGTAGACACTGGATCCGACCACGCTGTTTGCCTGGATGGACCCATGCCTTTATCCCCCCTGCATATGTTCACAAATTCCCTCTGGGGCCTAATCCAGTTTGAGTTCATTTTTCTGTTATTTGCAACCTAAAGAGTCCTCGCTGGTACAGCTAAAATGGATTTTTTCAGAAACATTTCCATTTGCGATTAAAAAAAAAAAATAAACAAACCCATTACTATCTGTTCGTGAATTGCTCAGTTTCCTGTTTTGTGAAAATGTGTTTTTTAGAGATTCTATTCTAATATGTACTTAGGCGTATAAATGGAACTCTGTAAAGTAAGTCAGATCATGAGCTCAAGATGTTCTTCTGAAAAGTATTTAAGTGATGCTATACCTAGTTAGTGGCTGCCAGCTCATGGCTCAAAGAGCAGATGGAGAGAAAAACTTCAGGTTGTTCTATTCGTCTTCCAACAAGTACCTGAGAAACCTAGGTTTGAAGAGGCTCAGTTGGGGGTTTTCACTGCCTGGATAGCATGGCTGTGGGGTTAGAATCACAAGGAAAGAGGAGCTGGGGAGCACAGAGATCCCACAGCCAATCCGCTAGGAGTCCCAGCAGAGGGGCGTGCTCAGCTCACAGAGGACCAAGATGCCCCGGACCCCAATGTGCGCAGTGATCCCCACGAAGGTGGCAAAGATCGCAAAGCGAGCTGGAGGTTAGATGGTTAACCTAAGTTTATCTCTTCACCAAGTACTACTGGTCCTTCTGAATATCTCTAATAGTATATTCTTGGAGTGCCTGGGTGGTTCAGTAGGTTAAGCCTCTGCCTTCAGCTCAGTTCATGATCTCAGGGTCCTGTGATCGAGTTACGCATCAGGCTCTCTCTGCTCAGCAGGGGGAGCCTGCTCCCTACCCCCCCCACCCCCCACCTGCCTCTCTGCCGATCTTGCCGATCTCTGTCTGTCAAATAAGTAAATAAAATCTTTTTAAATTTTTAAAAAATTAGATTATAGTCTTGATTCCAAATATACAAACATTTTGTCCATATTTTCATCATCATTTGTCGAAACTAATCCAACAACCTAATTGTTCATCTTATCTTCTATAGCACACCCCAGGTCTATCCTCCACATGCTGTCAGAGTGATCCAATCACACTACCTACATAGAAACCTCCACAACTGTCCCATTACCTACAGAATAAAGTTCAAGATTTCTGCCAGAGTCTGTTTTGCCCCTACCTGCCTATCAAGCTGCCACATCTAGTTCCCAGCACGTGCTAGGCTACTTCAAGTATTAGTATCTATGTCCATAGCATTCATCCTGTCTTCAAGCCTACTTGGAAAACTCCTCTACATCCTTCAAAACCAATTCCTTCTACAGAAGCCTTTCTTAGAATCCTTCCGCCTTTAAAGCCAATTCCTCACTGTACTAATTCCCAAATACTTTTATCCTCTAACATTCTATTGTATGTTTGTCCTTCCGTCTAAATTTGAGCCCCTTTAACATAGGATCAGTTTCTTATTCATTTCCCTATCTCTACTACCCAGTACAATGCCTGCCATATAGTAAGTACTCAGTAAATGTGCAATGAATTAAACTGATCGCCTTTATCTTCAAGTCAGTGTTGAGGAGGTATCCTGGTAATCAGGGATAAGATCCAAATTGGATTAAGATGTGGTACGTAATAGCTAAGAAATAGTGATAAACTTTACCCACATGTTGATATCTTTTCTGAAGGAATATCTAATTTAACATGTAAAACTTAACCATATTTGGCTTTTGCATTCAAAGCAATATATTGTGACTAATATTGAAAGAACATATATTTATAAAGTGTGTAGGTTTGAGTTGAAATCTCCATAGAAATCTCAAACACAAACACATATCCAAACACCTTCTATTTCACTCTGGGAGAAAATGGGATTCTAATTACCTCCCCTAAATTAAGTAAAAATGTCTAAGAGAAAAAGGAATTCTTTTAAAATAATAATAATAAAAGAAAAAGACATTCCCTAATTCCTAGTTATGCAACACTAAAATTAACTAGTTGAGGCAATCTAGGCTGAATCCAGAGGGTCAGAGCAGGCAAAGGGAGAGAAAAAAGTCCTTATCACCAATCTCCCATCCCCACTCTGGTGACTGGGTCCCTGAGCAGTGATTTCCAAACACCCTGGCTCAAAGCCAGGGGCAAGAACCAGATGGCCCCTCAGTTTGTTTTTCTGAGTCTCCATTCACCTTCCTGGAGAAGTCCTGCTTGATGTGGGCTGTGTTTATTCCTAGTAACCATCAGACTTACAACATCACTGCCAACGATCTGCAGTAAAAGAAGGGAAAAAAAGCAAGCGAGGAGAAGGAGCCAGAGTTTGCCTTATCAAATAGGCGAAGACTTTCACTTGCTTTTTGCTGGGGCTTTTAAAGTTGGGACTGGTTTTCCTGTACCAGGCGCCCTGTTTTGTTAAGGACCTACACTCAGATGAAAAGGTTGGGAACTGGAGTGGTATTCCCCACCCCCACTCCCCAATTTTACCTCTTTGTTTGCATCACAATTTCCTTGTTCACACTAGATTAGCCTCTCCGGGCAGTACCCTTGGCCTCCTCCATGCCAAGGACACAATCCGGTTCATAAGTATATTAAACCCTTAAAAAAAGTAAAATAAATCAGCACTCGAGAGACAAATGTAACAACGTGGAATTTCTGGGTTCTCCACCAATCTAATTACAATGGCCGTGAAAGGACATGGGCCTAATTAAACTGCCAATCAAGCTGAAATGATACACATCCTATTTATACAAATGTTTACTTGCGTGGCGTAAATCAGTTTGACAGAGGAGGCGGCAACCAGTGATTAAAAAAACAAGAGAGATAAGGCGTCTCCACCAACAAAGAAAAGTCACCTAGCTTAACTTGGATTAAGTTAAAAGTAACCTACCTTAACTCAAATACATCAGATTCAGGTTTTTCTTTCCTTAAAAAAAAAAATCTTTTTACTGGAAACGAGCATATCATGTGTCTAGTTTGCTCAATGTCTCCAGATTGAATACATCCATTTTCTAGCACCAATCAGAGAACATGTCTGGCACCCCCAAAGTCCACCACTTTCCCCAATCTGTCACTCCCTCCTTCCCTCCACCGGTAGCCACTGTCCTACCTCACCGAGCTTGTTTTTGTCCTTTGGGTAAATGGAACCACACAGTATGTACTCTTTAAGTGCCTGCCCTTGTCCCTCGTCACAATGTTGGGAGACCCACTGGAACCAAGTTGTGCTTACGTTGTTCCTTCCTATTGCTGGGTAGTATGACCTTGGGACTATCACTATTCACCCCTCCCGTCTGCTCCTGGTATGTGAGCTGTTGCCGGTCTGGAGCTGTTATGTGTACTAGCTGACCCTTGAACAACACAGATTTGCATGGGCCCACTTATATGCATATCTTTTCCAATAAATCTATTGGAAAATATTTTTGAGATTCGAGACCATTTGAAAAAAGCTCCCAGATGAACCACATAGGCTAGAAATATTGAAAAAATAAAGAAAAAGTTAGATATGTCACGAGTGCATAAGCTATCTACAGACATTATCTCTTTTATCACTTACTACCATAAAATATACACAAATGCATTATGAAAAGTTAACATTTATCAAAATTTACCCACACAAACACTTAGAGACCACATATTATCTTTTAATTTGTGATGTCTAGTGTTCGTAATACAAGTACCATCTTGCAAGACTTTATATCACATTAGACAGTATTAATGTATGAACTGACAGACGATTCATCTTGTAAACAAATGACGTAATCTCACGGTATTGATAAATACAGCACAGCACCATAAATGTATTTTCTCTTCCTTATGATTTCCTTAGTAATACTTTCTTTTCTGTAGCTTACTTGATTATAAGGAGATAATATTCAACACATACAACATATAAAGTATATGTTAATTGACTGTTTCTATTATCCGCAAGGCTTCTGATCAACATAGGCTATTAGCAGTTAAGTCCTGAGGTTGGGGCGTAGGTTTCAAAAATCACACGTAGATCTTCAACTGCAAGGAAAGGCTGGCACCTCTAACTCCTGTGTTGTCCAAGAGTCAACTGTATTGCTGCCATCAACATTCTAGAATGTGATTTTTGGTGAAATAGTTTTCCAGACCAACTGGGTAAGTAGATGGGGTTGTAATTGCAGGGTCATCAATTGTGCCTATATTCAGCATTCATTGATGTTGTCACGGTTTTCCAGTCACTCTCCCACCAGCACGGCGACACGAGCTACCCCTTGACTCTCTCCCTTGTGGCTTGGACTAGGCAGTAGGTCACTGCCTGTTTTCAGATAAGGAAGACTTGTGAAGGTAACACTAAGGGACAGCTGGGGCTCCAGCTCAGTCTCTTGTCACCTGAACACTAGAGCTCTTATTCTCCCTCCTCACAGCCTCACAGGGGTTCTGATCTGGTTTGGTGGAGGGTACCAACTACACCTTGTTCTTAACAGAGCTCCCGGGCTCCTTTCTCCTATCTTGTGTCATGGGGCTTGTGGACTTAACTTACCTCTACTAGTCATTTCGTGCTGTGAAGCCTCAATGCAAGTGGCAAAAACATCACTTGGCTTTGGGGATCCAAGTTCTCCTCATCTTCCTTCTCCACCTCTGCTGGTTCCTTCTCTCCACCCCCTCCCCGCAACGTCAGTGTCACAGTGCCCCAAATCTCATCCTTTGCCACTCTGCTCCGTGGCTGATTGCAGAGACCATGACCGCCCCGTCCTCCAGATATTTCTGCCTCTCTGTCTTTTGGGCACATGATGGGTCTGTTCTTGCTGTTCTTCCTGACACCTCTTACGTTTGGCTGTGAGGTTAGTCTGGCCTTCTGTGAGCAGAAGTGACACATGTCTTCCCTTGAGCCAGAACATTCCATTGCCAATGCAAGCCTGTCCAGAGTCCTCCTTGTCCTCTTGCTGCTCTGTCAGCCTGAGTCCTGGAGTCAAGAAATATAAAGCAGACCTCACCGTAATGGACACATGGCATAAACAGGAAAGAAACATGTTGAAGTTACAAACCACTAAGATTTGGGAAGGTGGCAGGGGCACTATTTGTCACCTAGCCTAACCAAACCTATTCTAACTGATACAATGAGAACATTTAATTCTGCAAATTTAGTTAAAACGTATTTTGACCGTTCCTGAATTTTACCTCTTAGCTGATCCTGAACCCTTAACTCCAAGCCCATCTACCCTACTATCTTTTCTAAAGTCTCTCTTGGAAAACTAATATATATCTCAAATTGAGACATGTCCAAAGTGGAATTGCTGATCTCCACTCTGCCCCCAACCTGAACCACGCATCATCTTCCATATCTCAGTGAACAGCAGCTATAATATTCCCATGACTCAGGACAAAAACCTCGGAAATACTCTTGTCGCTTCTTCCTCTTATACCCCACATTGACTCCACAGCAAATCCTTGCACACAGACTTCACTTTCAAAATAGACAAATCTAACCTTCCCTTGGTTAGCTGATTTAAATACCATGTTTTTTTCAAAAATGCATTCTACTAGATATGAGCATTTTTACCCCCCCTTCCTTTGAAATTTCTCACGACACACCCTCTCACCCTGCCCCCCAACCTATTTGCCACGACATCATACTCCTGGCTCTCCTAAACTTCTTTCTTTCTTCGTAGTTCTCTGGCCATGTTCTATCCCCCACAAAAGTTTGCTGATCTTCTATGGGAAAACCAGGGCTTCTTATGGCTTTAAATTTCATTTTATCCATGTTTCACACGATGTATAAACCATGTGCGCAATGATGGTACTGGGAATGATTTCAGAAGGAATATGGTTGAAGCCTTCCATTTAACAGTTAGTTTAAAGTGTATTAAACAAAATATAATGAGCACATAAAGCCTGAGATTTCGCAGATATGACCACTCAGATGAAGCCAAATAAATCAGCTAAGTCAAATTAAAGTAAAATATTAAATAAACACTCCCATAGGAGGCACGAGGTAGGGAAAACTATAAGCACACACACAAAGTTTAAAGAACACAGTAAGGATCCTCAACGAGTAAGAGCCAGTTTTCTTCTGTGGGTGAAATGCCTCTGGCAGCCCTGGAGAGCCCCATTTGCGACACTCACCATACCCTCAAAATTAATAAATAAACCTCAGCTGGATTTTTCCCTTAAAACCAATCCCCCCACTTATTGAATGACACCACTCTTCCAGCAGGCCAAGTCCAATAACTGGACATGACCTTTTATTCATCTCTATCTTTCATTGCCTTTATTCACTAGATTTTAAAAACCTCTAATGACTGTCATGTGTACCCTTTCTCTTTTATTTTCATTAGCATCACTCTAAGCCATGACCCAATTACCTCATACCCAGATCATTGCAATGACCTCCAAACTAGTCTCCTTGTGTCCATGCAAATTCAGATTGTGCTCTGCCTGGACCCTAAACTCATCATTGCCGTGTTCAGTACTTTCGGTAGCTTCCCCCAAAGGCAATGTTCAAGATCCCTAACCCCATGCTAACAGTAACTAACATTTACTTAGTTTCCTGTATGAAAAGCCTTACAGGAATCTTATTTAATCCTGACAACCTCATGAGATAGGCAGGACAGATGAGGAAATGACTTACCAAGAGCTGGTAAGAATTCTATCCCAAATAGCCTTCAGCCAGTAACTTTAAACAGCCTCACTAGATTGCTCATTGATAAATTTAACATGATTTCTCATCATGTGCCAGCTTTATGTCCTCTGTCCCATTTCCCCTTTCCCCCTCATTTAGGTGAGGCTCATTCCTGCATATATTGGAGCTTTATTAAGACCCAGCTTGGCCCTGATATTCTGCCCCTCCCACTCAGTCCTCACCACCTTCTCACACAACACCTAAATATGCCTCCCCCTTATAAAGGACCCAGCTCAAATTCCACCCTGTATATGTCACTAAAGCCAGAACTAGCACTGAAAGAAATAGTTGGCTATCCTCCCAGGTCTAAAAACGCCCTTGCTTAGACTCTGAATTGGCCCCTTCCGGTCCTGATGTTAACCTGTGGGTACATGGCCAGAAGGAAAAAGCCAACAGTCCCACTCGATCCTATGAACAGGAGGTCTGTTCATCTCTGACTTGAGACTGTTTCAAGGTAACACCAGTGGACACAGTTTGAGCTTTTGTTTTTCAACATTTTATGGGCACCGGACCTTTATCAGCTCCCTATTCTTTATGTTTAATAGACACTCAGTAATTTAGTAACGCAGGCTGATTTCCAAACGTGCCAGGGCTTCAGAGAGCAAAGAGTCCAGACACGTGTCCTGCCCCAAGAAATCAATGACTTGTGGAGCTCTTGGTCCACCAGCTCATCTTTTGCTTCTCGAGCTTTCTTCCGTGGGTCAACTTCTTCCTTAAGTTATTGTTCTCCGCAGAGATCAGGAAAAGAAATAAAGGTGGTAAAGATAAGCTGTCTTTTCTGTTCTTTTTGTTTGATGAAAGGCCAGCAAAAATCAAAACAAACAAACACACACTTCTTAGAACTCAACGGGAATTTAGTCATCATCTAGTTCCACCCGTTCATTTCAGAGATGACAAAATGGAGGCTCTGGCAGGAACTGTGACCCACGCAGGGTCACACAACTAGTGGCAGATCTGGGATTGGAACCCGGGACTTGGATTTCCAAGGCAACTTTTAAATCCCAGGTCTATTCATTGGGACTCTAGGCTTACAAACTTGGCTTAGCCCCGTACTTTTCCTGGGATTCTGTGTTCTTAATTCTGCAATGCAGAAAATAGGAATGATTATGTCTATTTGGAAGGATTGTTGCAAGGATCCAAGTCGAATAAAGTAAGTTGATAGTTGCTCAATAGATGTTCAAGCAATTCAGCCAGGTGACAAGAAGGAAGAACCTAGAAAAGACATATTTTAAGAAGGTAACTGAAAGATTGCCTCTCTAAGCCCACAAAGTTTCTGAGCAGCTGAGAGAGCGTTGAGATGGGGCTGGGGAGAAGGGTGGCAGCAGTGAAGGGGAGTGTGTTAAACGCTAAAGGTGTCTCAGCTGTTTATTTTTTAAAGAAAAGGTGTGTGTCAGCTGGGTGACTCATGAAACACTAATTAAATTTTTGCTTCTTTTTATCCCCGTAAAACAAACAAACCGCTTTTAGCAATGCCGAGCTTTCTGGAGACCCAAGAAAATAATTGCCTGAGTCTCACATTAATTTTTTTAGAAATTAGTTCTAAGTCTTAGTTTGGGCTTTTTTTTTTTTTTTTTCAAGACTTTACGTGAGTTACTAGAATAGAGTCATAGTTGAGGTGGCGACGCCTAATCTAGTAGGAAGAGAGACAAAACTGAGGGGACTTTTCCCAGCCCTGTCACACTGTCTGAATGTAAGAACTTGTCTCCTTGCTGGGTCTCCGCATAGCAACCCGTGGGTGCTGTGCCTCGTCCTGAGGCTGCGGTGTCTACCTTGGACCTGCTAGAGGTTCCTGGAAGGCAGATTCCCTGAGTGTCTCTGTCTGTCCTTGTCTGTTTGCTCTGGAGACCATCAAGCTTATACCAAGGTTTGTGAGTGCTGATATTAAATGATAAGGATAACTCTGATCTTGCAAAATATTGAGTGTTTTAATTATGAAAATGTGTAGACGCAGAAGAGTACAGAGAATCATTTAACAGAAACCTATGTCTCTCAGATCTGTCATGTTGTGTGGGGCTTTTTTCTATCTGCTTCAGAAAAAAAATTTAAAGCAAAAATTTACATATAACACTGAACTCACCACGTTGAGATGACACTCAACCCCCCGCCCCCAGCCCATCCCATTTTCCTCCTTCCCCAAAGGTAACCACCATCTTGCAGTTGAAATTCATCTATATACTGTTGATACTTCTACTGTTTGATACTTGCAAACAAAATATAGTATGAATTTCTCTTTAAACTTTATATAAATGGGGGCGCCTGGGTGGCTCAGTGGGTTAAGCCTCTGCCTTCAGCTCAGGTCATGATCCCAGGGCCCTGGGACCAAGTCCCACATCGGGCTCTCTGCTCAGCGGGGAGACTGTTTCCTCCTCTCTCTCTCTCTCTCTCTGCCTGCCTCTCTGCCCACTTGTGATCTCTCTCTCTGTCAAATAAATAAAATCTTCAAAAAAAAAAAAAGAACGAGAAAATTTAAAAAAAAACTTTATATAAATGATATCATCTGCACATATATTTTTGTATCTTGCCCTTTTCACTCAGCCCTATGTGCTTGAGATTTATATATGTTGACACATGTGAATCTAGTTCGTTTTGTTTCGGCTACTAGAAAATATTTCTTTGGGGGCGCCTGGGTGGCTCAGTGGGTTAAGCCGCTGCCTTCGGCTCAGGTCATGATCTCGGGGTCCTGGGATCGAGTCCCGCATCGGGCTCTCTGCTCAGCAGGGAGCCTGCTTCCTCCTCTCTCTCTCTGCCTGCCTCTCTGCCTACTTGTAATCTCTCTCTGTCAAATAAATAAATAAATCTTAAAAAAAAAAATAGAAAATATTTCTTTGTATGAATGGACCACACTTTACCCACCCCATTATTGATGGGCATTTAGCTTGTTTCCAATTTTTTGCAACTACTAATAAGACTGTAATGAATATCCTTGATACTATCGGCTTGTGTACATGTGCAAGATTTTCCCTAGGACATACATCCAGAAGCCAATTCCTGGATCATAGGGCATTTATATCTTAACTTTACTGGATATTGACAAATCGTTCTCCAAAGGGGCTGTTCTAAGTTATACTCCCACCTCCAGCTTATGACAGTTCCTCTTTTCTTTTCAGCGCTCGACCTTACAAGAACTTTATTTTTGTTCTTAATCAAATGGGTGTAAAAATGACCTTTCTTTGTTTTATTTTTGTTTGTTTGTTTAAAGATTTTATTTATTTATTTGACACACAGAGAGAGATCACAAGTAGGCAGAGAGGCAGGCAGAGAGAGAGGGGGAACCAAGCTCCCTGCTGAACAGAGAGCCCGATGCTCTCTTGATTCCAGGACCCTGAGATCATGACCTGAGCCGAAGGCAGAGGCTTAACGCAAGAGCCACCCAGGCGCCCACCTTTCTTTGCTTTAATATGTATTTTCTTTTTTGCTAATGTGTTTACATATTTTTAAATGTATATCAACTCTTTGAATTTCCTCTTCTGTAGCTTCTTTAGTTCATATTTTTTTTCTAATTTCTCTCTCTTTTTTTAAACATGTTTACAGAAAGGTATTATCAGTATTCTGGGAAATCATCCCTTGTTGGCCATGAAATAATGATTTCCATGTTCCTAGACTCTCTGTTATTTCTACTGGGCCCAAAGACTCAATGTGAAAGTAGCCATGGATAAGCCCTCATGTTCAGTTACCCAGGGGCAGTCCATATGGAATGATCATGGCAGATCTCAAAAGCAATAATATGGTAGAACTGGGTCTCAGAAGTCCTGGTTTTCCAGACTCAGTTTGACCTGTGATAATCGGAGAGTTTTCAGACCCCCCCCTTTTTTTTTTCATCTATAAACTCATAATATTAATACCAGCCTCAAGGGCTTTTGTGAAAAGCAAATAAAATATGTAAAATCACCTTTGAAAATGTTCTACAAATGTTAGCCATTATTAGTTGCAACAACTCAAATACAAACTTGTTGTATTAGTCTGTGTGGGCTGCCGTAACAGAGTATTATGGACTGGGGGACTTAAACAATAGGAATTTATTTCCCTAGAGCTCTGGAGGCAGGAAGTCCAAAGTCAGGCTGTCAGTACGATCTAGTTCTAGTGAGAGCTCTCTTCCTGGCTTGCAGAAGGCTGCCTTCTTGATGTGTCCTCACACAGAGACAAGAGCAAACTCTGATGTCTCATCTTCTTACAAGGGCAACAACTTTGTTGAATTAGGGTCCCACTGTTATGACCTCATTTAACCTTTATCGCCTCTTCGTAGGCCTTATCTCCTCTAAACACAGTTTCCTTGGGGGTTAGGGCTTCTGCATAAGAATGTTAAAGATACAATTCAGTCCATAGCAGTTGTGGTACATTGATGTCCACTCATCTATTTCCGAAGGGACCTAAGTGTCTTAATTTTTCATCACGACTAGATGGGAACACCATTAATTTTGCAAAGAAGTTATCTATGGCTTGCTCTATTTGAAAGCATGACTGTTATCAAACCAAAGTTTGACCGTTTCTGTGACTATCATCTGTATGGAACAAACACTGTCAGTCTTGTTTCCATACCTGTCAGCTTAAAAGTGTTTGGGTAAGCAACATAGCAGAATTATTCATAATAACCAAGATACAGAAGCAGCCCAAGTAGATTCTTGTCAATGGAGGGATGGATAAAGAAGAAGTGGTACGTATGCATGTACACACACACACACACACACACACACACACACATATACACACTGGAATATTATTCAGCCGTAAAAAAGTAATGAAATCTTGCCATTTGCAACAATGCAGATGGAGCTAGAGAGTATTATGCTAAGCAAAGTAAGTCAGAGAAAGACAAACACCATATGATTTCACTCATAAGTGGAATTGAAGAAACAAAACAAACAAGCAACGGGAAAAAATGAGGAAGAGAAAGAGAGAGAGTAAAGCAAGAACAGATTCTTAGCTACTGGAAATAAAGAACAACAACCAGGGACGCCTGGGTGGCTCAGTGGGTTGGGCTGCTGCCTTCGGCTCAGGTCATGATCTCAGGGTCCTGGGATCGAGTCCCGTATCGGGCTCTCTGCTCAGCAGGGAGCCTGCTTCCCTCTCTCTCTCTCTGCCTGCCTCTCCATCTACTTGTGATTTCTCTCTGTCAAATAAATAGATGAAAGTCTAAAAAAAAAAAAAAAAAGAACAACAACCAAAAAAATCCCCTGAGGAGGTGGTGGGGGGATGGGGGAAACAGGTGATGGGGAGGAAGGAGGGCACTTGTGATGAGCAAGGGGTGTTGTATGGAAGTGTTGAATCACTATATTTCGCACCTGAAGCTAATATTACACTGTATGTTAACTAGCTGGAATTTACATAAAAGCTTTAAAAAAAAGTGATCAGGTAAAGAGACTAGATCAGTACTGCCCAGTAGAACTTTCTGTGATGTTAGGGTGCCTGGGTGGCTCTGTCAGTTGAAGTGTTTGCGTTCAAATCAGTTCAGGATCCCAGGGTCCTGAGGTTGAGTCTCGCATTGGGCTCCTATAGAGTAGGGAGTCTGCTTCCCTCCACCAGCAACACCCCCCACCACCACTTGTACACACGCACTCTCTCTCTCAAAAATAAATAAATAAAAACTTCAAAAAAAAAACTTTCTGTGATGTTAGAAATGGTCTATAAAATCTATACCAACACAACAACCACATGTGGCTACTAGGCATTTCACCTGTGACTCGAATCACTGGAGAAGTGTATTTTTAATTTATTTAATTTTAGTAAATTAAATCAGAACTATAAATATGAATAGACCTATAAATATGGAGAACACGTGATGGTTGCCAGAGGGAATGGGGGTAAAGAGAGTGGGAGGTACCAGCTTCCAGTTAGGGGATGAATAAGTCACAGGGATAAAAGGTAAACACAGGGAATCCAGTCGATTTTACCGTAATAGCATCGTATGGTGACAGATGGCAACTCCACTTGTGTTGAGACTAACATCACATATAGAGGTGTTGAATCACCATGCTGTGATTACCTGGGACTCATGGAACACGGCGTGTCAACTACACTCAAATTGAAAAAGTAAAAACGAGTTAATGAATGAATGAATTACATGTGAAGAGCAGCACGTAGGGAGTGGCTACTGCAATGGGCCGTGTGTTCCCCCAGCATGAAGGGACTACTCCAGCTGCTGATTTCTCCTCCCTTATCGTGAGCTCTGAGATCCCAGACTCTGTGCAAGAGGGTGCCTGGTGTCTCCCTGTGATTTAACAGGAATGTCTGATGACCTAAAGGAGCAAGAATGGAAGTTTGGGTCTCACACAATTCCAAACTGAAGTATGGGTGTGTCCGGGCTGAGGCTTGCAAGGTCAGGAGCGGTCGAAAGTAAGGACGACACAAATTCTAAGGGGAACAGCCCTGCAAGAAGTGCAGCACAGGCAAGGTCAGGCATTTGGAAAACACCAGATTTTTACCTTCCCCAAGTTTCCTTTTATTTTCAGGGAATCTGTAAAATAATCCATAACAATAGAGGGTTTCCAGATTTATGATAGTGAGGTCCTCTTGTAACCACTCCAGACTAAAACTTGACAAGCCTGAAATGAGAATAGGAAAAAAAGAAAGAAAGAAAAGAAAAAGCAGCCACTGGTTACTTCAGAAGGTCTCAGCTTTGAAAATGACTTTCCCTGGGTCCCAAACAGAAAGGAATCACAGAGCAGAGACCATTCAAGTCAGACCTGTCATTCCCAGTCCCTTCCACTGTAAGCTCTGTATTCTGTTCCCCACTCTTGTCAGAAGGTTAACAAATGGCAGTTCCCAGAGTGTCTGAAACCTTGAGCAATTAGTTGAAAGGAGCAAGGTTCCCGATGTTCCGTCATAAGAGAGAACAAGATCGTAGATACTTATGGAAGCCAGGATTCCGAATCATTGGTCAACACGGAACACAAGACGTCTCCAAATCTGCTCTAGAAAAACAGGCTTGAGAATACCAGCTTTTTGACACAGTGTTTAGAATCTTGAAAGCTTGGAATACTATGCAGCCATCAAAAGAAATGAAATCTTGCCATTTGCAACAACGTGGATGGAACTAGAGCGTATCATGCTTAGCGAAATAAGTCAAGCAGAGAAAGACAACTATCATATGATCTCCCTGATATGAGGAAGTGGTGATACAACATGGAGGCTTAAGTGGGTAGAAGAAGAATAAATGAAACAAGATGGGATTGGGAGGGAGACAAACCATAAGTGACTCTTAATCTCACAAAACAAACTGAGGGTTGCCGGGGGGAGGGGGTTTGGGAGAAGGGGGTGGGATTATGGACATTGGGGAGGGTATGTGATTTGGTGAGTGCTGTGAAGTGTGTAAACCTGTTGATTCACAGACCTGTACCCCTGGGGATAAAAATATATGTTTATCAAAAATAAAAAATTAAAAAATAAATACATAAATAAATAAATAAAAAGAATCTTGAAAGCTACCTCTCCAAACACGGGTCAACCTGAGACCCCTCACTGTCTCTTCTCTTCGGTTCACCCCGACACACACTGCCAAATTGTATTTACTGGGTTTGTGATTTGGCAAATGCCTTTGTGTGCCTGACAGCCCAGGCGCTGGAATTATGAGAACTATTCTATTGTGTTCAGATCAATAGGCCAAACCCACACTTATTTTTTAGCTCAGAAAAAGCTTTCCATTTGCTCCCCTAATAGCCTTGAACATCTGTGCCAACAACCAGCAAGCCAGGACAAACTGTCCCCGAGCTTGAGCAGGGAGATGGGACAGAAGCCACAGGAACACCTTCAAGGTTCAGAGGTCCTAGGGGTCCCTTCACCCTCCGAAGTGTCCACCCCCTGACAAAGTCACCCATGTACTCCCTCCCTCCTGCATTCTGCAGGCTTCTGAGGGCCGCCATGTGCCCTCAGTCGTGTGCCCTTGCTCATCGCTGTGGCTCTCCCAGAAGATGTCAGGATCCAGATGACTACCGGAACATAGTCTGGGCCACCTCAGAGAGGAACCAAGCTAGGAGGAATCCCAGTGACTTTTCCAAAGTCTTATTCTAATTTGACTATTCACCCATTGGGCCCCAATGCCTGCTATTATTCCTCATGATGTCTTCCCTCCTCCTGCCCAAGATTAAGAATAACCAGGCAAGTTTCTAGAACGATGTGCAGTTAACAACACCCTTTCCTGAGAATGAGTTCTAATGCCCTCCCCAGGCAGTCCCACCAGTAGGTCTTGGAAGCATTATTCGACCTGACTGAGCCGCATATCATGGGGGTCGTAATAGTAACAGGTCTCATATGGTTATTGGGATATTTGAGGGGAAACTCTCCTTCCAGGGGCCTCCACAGTCATGCGCACGCGCTGCATCTAATTTGCTGTCCATATTCTAACTTCCACGAGGCGCGGTAGCACTGTTTCTCACCAGCTCTTCTCTCACCTAGACTCAATAACAACAATGCATGATAGGTTTAACACTACCCATGGTGGCATTTGGCCATGTCTTGCACCTATAAATTTGAAAAAAGAAAAGAAAAGCAACAACCTCACTTGGTCCCACGCCACGGAACGAACAGAGAAAAGCTCAGGGACACGCAGCCTCTCAGCCCAGCCCAGTCTGGATGCCTTCCAAGATTCTCCGCTCCCCGATCACCTCACTAACTTGTTTTTTAAACTGACCTGTGCAACAGAGTGGGCCTCCTGAGGCCCCTTGGGAGCTCCAAGGCCTCCTTGTGGCTGGCAAAGACTCCTTAGCCTGTCCCTAAGATCAAGGCGTCCCAGTATGACCTATACACCCACATTCCCACGGGCACCTCCAGGCTTGGTCCCTGTGCTCTTGTTGACCCCATAGCAACAAGCAAAGGCATCTGGGACTAACGGAACTATTTTTAATTCAGAAGGAACTAATTTTAACTTTTTTTTCTTTTTAAGATTTTATTTATTTATTTAACAGACAGAGATCACAAGTAGGCAGAGAGGCAGGCAGAGAGAGAGAGGAAGAAGCAGGATCCCTGCTGAGCAGAGAGCCCGATGCGGGGCTCGATCCCAGACTCTGGGATCATGACTTGAGCAGAAGGCAGAGGCTTTAACCCGCTGAGCCACCCAGGCGCCCCTAATTTTAACTATTTTTAATTCAGAAGGCTTAGCCGATGTCCTTCCAGGCTTTGGGGGCAACCAACCTCCATGGGCTTTGGTGGTAACCAACCAATCAATGACCCGCTTGGTCATTCTTCCCAGAAATTCCTGAGACTGTAGAGGGCTTCCTAATGAATATGCTAGAAATCCTATCTGCGCTGAGCAGGTCCACGTCCACCTACTGGTGAGAAACAGGAAGAGAGCCTCAAAGCAAGGCCAAGGGTACAGGCGGTAGCCAAGAAAACAAGCACTGATCATCAGGAGAGAGAGAAAAGCAGACAAAGAAAGATACTTTTAAAAGGAGAGATGGTATGTTTAGGGGAAGACTTCGTTTCAAATTATTATCACACTGGGGAGATTTAGAAAGAATTTCTTTCCAGAGAGGCCTGAATTGAAACAATCAGATTCCAATGTTAGACATCAGGGGGGCTGGCTGGGGGCGGGGGGCAGATATGGAGAAATCAAGTAGCACAGAATAATCATGGCTTGTAGAAAAGCTGATGGTATGGTCTCCTTAGATTTTTCTTTTTTATTGTAGAAAAATCAGGTACAATTTTGTCTTTATGGCAAAGTCTGCCCCCCAGCAATGATTTACAACCCAGTCCAAGGGACCAGTGCCCTGCGAGTTCTGTGTATTTACTCCAAGCATCACATCTCTACCGCACGGAGGCAAGGCCCTTTCCCCAGAGCAGGTCTGCAAGCAGGAGAGAGAGTTGTTTTTCCCGACTCATACGTTGATACGCAGAAAGGAGGGCAGCGCTCCTCGCTACTCCGTGTAAGCTGTGCTATTGAAGTCCCGTTTCCTGTCAATCTTCCTTTTTTTCCCCATGAAGCTTTAATTTTTTGCCACAGCACTTTCTGCATTTTAGTTTCCTGCAAACCTCAGGAAATAGCCTGAAATTAATATCGTCAGATGCTTCTAAAAGTGCTGGCTTGGCGGCATTGCGGAATGCTCTTGGATGCCATTTTTGGATGAAAATATACCAGTTATGCCCCCATTGTTTGCAAGAGAGGTCTTTGAATGGAATTGTGTCTGGGATGGGACTGCACGGAAATGCAGGTTTACGACAGTGGGAATGGAGACCCGGCTTCTCAGAATGAAGAGCCAGACGAGCAAGAAACGCCTCTGGGGCTCAGAATGCTTTCTCAGTGCCCCAGCAGTGGGAAAACTGAGGCCAAGACCACTTACTCTCATTTTCCACGTTGGATTTTTAAGTCTTGGGTATGATCCCACTGCTCTAGGGCTTCCAGATATGGCTCTGGAGAGGAAGACAAAGCGTCGTGAGAAATAAAACGAAGTAGAGAGATCATTTATTAGCCTCTGTGTTCTGGAACTAGTACGGAGCTGGGGGAGGGACCACCCCGATCCTCGCTTTTGTCATGTCTCACTGGCCCTGAGGAGCCCAGATCAGCACAGAGGCGGGCAGTTGTGAGAGCCAGCTGTGCCCCTGACTTGCCTTAGCATTTCTCTCTCTCTTTTTTTTTTTTTTTTAAGATTTTCTTTCTTTCTTTCTTTGACAGAGAGAGAGCAAGCGAACGAGAGAGAGAGCATAAGAAGGCAGAGCGTCACACAGAGAGAAGCAGTCTCCCCACTGAGCAGGGAGCCTGACATGGGGCCCGACCCAAGGACCCTGGAGTCATGATCCCAGATGAAGGCAGCTGCTTAGTAACTGACTGAGCCACCTAGGCCCCCTTCCCCTTAGCACTTTAAACAGACTCCTGCGTCCCCACCTTGCAATTTCTCTGCCAGCCCAGTGGGGACAGGTGACAGCATCCTCCCACTTTACTGAGCAAGGATGTCACACCAATTAACTTCTAGAAACCATGTGAGCATGCTTTGGGGTTTTGAGGGGGAACATGGGGCATGAATGAAAATTATGGTTATTATTGTTTGTTTCTGTATCTATGACCTCCAAAGAGTGTTAGATGAGGTCACACTCTTTCTTTCAACATCTCCAAAAATCTATTTTGAAATCTTTGTAATACTGAGGAATATATAGTCTTTTTACATCCTTTGTGCTTTATTCACCTTTTGGATCAGTCAGTGGCAGCTTCTCCTCCGGTGCACAGTCTCCATCCAATCAATCTGGGACACCTGTTGGTTGTAAAACCAACTCCTTGTTGCGTGTCTCTGTGTCCCGAGTTCAAGTCCTCACTACCTCCTTTCTCTCCAAGTGTTAAAACCACGTAATTAACTTTCCTGCTCTGAGCCGTCCTGCTATGTGCAGTGGCCACATGACCTCCTGCCATCTTCCTCATACATTACTCTAGTAGGGAAACAGTGGGGCTCAATGGTCCTTCAGAGATCTTGGGCGAAAACCCATATTTTATAAACAAGGATGCTGTTCCCAGAAAGGCTAAGTGAATCACCGTGAGCCATCTTGCTAACTGGGGGTCAGAGCTGGAGTGACAGCAGCCAGACCATTGAATACCGGTTCTATCCTATGGCTTTTCACGTCCAGGGATTGAGCTGAGCTAAAAACAAAGCTTCCGAATACCAGGTACAGACCATTTCTTATCAGCGTACAGTAGAGCCACATAGCAAAAGAAAAGGAAATCAGGAGGTAAACATCTCAGCATTGCTGTGGCTGTTCCACGAAGTCAGAAAACTCGGGTTCATTCTTATTCCTTTCCTTCTCCCAAGCATGGGTCTTTGTTCTGTGGCGACAAGATGTCTGTTCCACCTCCAGGCCTCAAGATCACGTTCTAGGGGTGCCTGAGTGGCTCAGTGAGTTAAAGCCTCTGCCTTCAGCTCGGGTCATGATCCCAGGGTCCTGGGTTCGAGCCCCACATCAGGCTCTCTGCTCAGTGGGGAGTCTGCTTCCTCCTCTCTCTCTCTCTGCCTGCCTCTGCCTACTTGTGATCTCTGTCCATCAAATAAATACATAAAATTTTAAAAAAAGAAAAAGAAAAAGATCACTTTCTAGACAGGAAAAGGAGAAGCAAGCAAAGGCCAAAGGGCCTGGGCCAGGTGAGTCCCATTTGATGAGTCATGCACTGGCTCTCCCAGAAGCCTCATCTAGTGGGCTTCTGTTGACCTACCGTACTGGGGGTCTTGGGTCACATGATGCTCCTCCAGCTGCAAGGGAGCTGAGGAGGTCCCTAGTTTTAAGTGGTTACAATGACACTCAGAAAAAAATTGGGGTTTTGTTAGTAAGCGTTCGAGGATAATGAATACCCAACAGGTAACTGGGCCATCTCAGCCCCAAATGCCTTCCTGCTGTTGTTCAGATAGTCTCTGGTTCTACCCAACCGACCCTTCTGGTCCCATTTCTTCCCGCCCCCTTCGTATCCCAGCCCAGACGAGAGCATCAGTGCACCAAACCCTACCAGGCAGGTACTGTTTTCTCTCCCTGCATCGCCCACCCCTTTTCTAAGTTCACCTCTTCTTTAAAACCCAGCTGAGACAGCACCCCACTCATCCTGATGCTGTCAAATGCAGTCGAAATTAACCTCCAACTTTTCTATTCTTTTGTAACATATTGTATTTATCTCTGTTAAAGCACTACTCACATCCCACTTGGAATTATCATTTGCCGTGCCTGTATCTGCCTCATTCAGCAGGATGGAAGCTTCAGAAGAGCCGAGATCATATCTTGTTTATCTCCAGCACAAAGTTTAAAGTGCTCTGTGTCCCATAGTAAATGCCTCGGTGTTTATAATGGAATTTTTTTTTTTTTTCCGTTTTGCTTGCATGGCTAATGATAGGTGAAAATGAACATCTCAGAAAACTGTGTGAGTGAAAATGTTGTGACCTCTCAACCCCCCGGAATAGTCTAGTACCACCCCCTCAGAGGCTGGAGGGTGAATTCTAGAATTCTCTTCCAGCCAGTGGAGCCTGTGATCCATTTAACGCCCAAAGGATAGGGACTCTATGATTCAGTGACTGGTGGCTTATTCTGCCTCTTCCGAGCTCTAAGCTCACGAGCGTGACATGGACCACAGTTCCTTTGCCCTTTTGATTGGATCTGAGCCCCCTGAATTTCCGCCAGGTTGTTCTGGGCTGACCTGTTTTGGTTTCCAGGTTGAATCTTTATTAAGCTGAAGTGACGGCTAGTCTCTCCATCCCCTGACCACCATCGTACCGCCAGGATTCCTTCTCGTACCTTCTTCACTGTGCTCTGTGCCCTGAGAAACTGACTCCGTGGCATTCATCTCCAGATTCCTTTTCCTTCTGATGTCCCATTGGATTCAGCTATCAAGAGTCACCAGAAAGAGATGGGAGAGAAGGGGTTATGTTTCTTCCGTCGCCTTTCTGCTTCAGGATTAGGTCCTGATACGGGCAGCACCTGTCCCTCTATGACTAGAACTCTTACCACTTGTCCTCCCCCCCCCCCACCCCATGCTTCAGTTCTCAGAGGCTCCAGAGACACTGGTCCCACCACTCACTCTTTCAGGGTGAGGGCAGTAATGGCTGAATCACTGTTCCTTGTCCCTAAGTGCCCAATACCAGCTTCTATTGGTTCCCTTCACCCTGCCCACACCTCTATATGTAGTCTAGAAATTTCTTTTCTAGACTAAATCTAGAAATTTCCTTCAGATTCCCAGCTAAGTTATTTTATGCCAGGATACAGACTGGCATGCCTCCTAGGCCCTTTCTCCATGATCTGCAATAAACGTCTTCAGTATAACAACTGATTCAAATTTTGAACTGGCTCCACAAACGTGCTTTCGATTATCGTCTCCGGAGAAGCCCTGGGTCGTGTTTTCCTTGCCTTCTCCAAGGACGGAGGGAATCTGCCTCAAAGACTCAGATCTGGTGTCTATTTCTACAACTTGTACGATCTGGTGTCTGTTTCTGCAACTTGCACATTTCAAGAATTAACCTCCTTCTCTAATACAGAAAATGACACCTGTCCTGGGGATGGGAACAGGGGACATGTGCCTGATTGATATTAAAGTCTCTGGTTAATTAGATCTAACACCCAATCAATTGAAGAATGTTTTCTCCAAGACTTCATCCCTCGCTGGAGTCAAAAGGTTTGAATGCGGAGAGCTGATCTAATAAACATCAAGTGGTCACTCTTTGAACCCAGGACAAACCGTTTTCTGCTTTGTTTGTGTGCTCCTGGGTGGGCTGAGAGAACAGAAGCCCCCAAATTCTCCCTGAGACCAGCATCCGAGAAACACAACCTCAGGCAAGTAGAGGGCAGAGATAATCTTTTTCTCTTGTCTTCTCTCTCTCTCTCTCTCCCCCTTCTCTCTCTATCTTTTAGCAGAGAAGGGGCAGCGGTGGAAAGAATACCCCTAAAGCACTTGTTCATTTTTGTGCATAGAAAGTGATTAACAAATCTGGATTTGATAGTGATTAGTTCAAGGTGAAAGCTGTCTTGCTCCCTCCCTGAGGTCTGCTGATCATCGTTTCCCTGTGTGTTTCAAGAGTTCATTTTCGGTCCTGTTTTCATCTCCTATATTTAGGCCATCTCCTATATTTAAAACCCTGGGGGCTCGGCGTGGCTCCTATTTCCCCTGGGCCCTCACCTATTCCCTTGTGCCCCCTTGCCCTGACCATGACAACAATTACTACTTTACTGGGAGCCTGGATCAGATAATGAAAGAAACAAGTCTTCCCTTGGAAAGCAGAGAAAAAAAAGAAATGAACACTTCCATTTCTGTTTCCTTGAGGCATATTAAAGCAGACTATCTTTGGAATCTAAGAGATATATTGTTAAATGCAAAGAAGACATAATTGCAGAATAATATATATCATGTGTGTCTCTATTTATGCAAATGTATATAGAATGCTTGTCCTTAGTTGTGTATGTAAACACATAACAGAAGACTAGAAGGGTCCACACAAAACTGATAATGGTGGTTACCTCTGGGAGTAGATTTGGGGTGAGGATTGGAGAAAGAAAGTATTCACATTTTCCTCTGTATGTTGTAATATTTGATTTTTTAAGTGAGATTGTCTTTTTTAGCTTTTGCTTACATAAGTAATATATGACTTCAATCACCAGTAGTGCATTCTTTAAAATAAAAAATTTTAGGTCTTTTCTTTCCCTTATGTTCTACAAGGAAAAACCAAATCAATTTTTTTAAGTTAAAAAAAATTGAGATTTCTTCACTTGAAATACATTCTCTATCATGTTGGGGTGTCATTGTGCTTCCTGATGATGATTTAAAATAGATAGTAATGAATCATCTTCCCCAGCAAGTTTGACTCAGTCAAGTAAAAATGATTCAAAGGAAATCAAAATTAGGAATTAATCTCATTCTCTATTACAGTTTTGCTTCTCCTATCGAGTTTTCTGGCTTGTGATGTAGGAGATGGTACATGAAGTGGAAAAGAGAGGGCAGTGGGTATCCATGTCTCTAACTTAGCCACAACTCAGGTCAGACTTGAACTCTGAGCCTTCCTGCTCCAGCGGAGGCCTTTGCCAAATTTCCCTGTCTACCCTGCCCACAGCAGACCCTCCCTCCTCAGAGCTTCTGTGTCACTGGATCATTGTCAGCTTGTCTCAAAAGTTCATGCTATTGTCCTTTATGTCTTACTAGACTGGAACAGACTCCCCGAGGACAGAATGCAAATCTTCTTCAGCTCTATGCTGCCAGCTCCTGTTTCTAATGCCTGACACAAAGTAGGTGCTCAATAAACGTGCCCCATGAATATTTGAATGAATGAATGAATAAGTGGTTGGCTGAATCAAGCAATGCTTCTGATTCGTGTCTTCACCTGCATTGGAAAGTATTTGAAGATAGGGAGGGACCTGTGTCTTCAGTTTTTTGTGTTCTTTATAGTATCCTAAGAAATGCAAGCATTCAACAAATATCTGTTGACCAATCTCTCATTTATTTTATTTTATTTTATTTTAGGATTCATTTAATTTAAAATTTCAGAGAAAGAGTGGGGGTGGGGGCAGGAGCAGAGGGGATGGTAGAAGGAGGGGCAAGAATCTCAAGCCAACTCCGTGCTGTGTGCAGAGCCTGACATGGGGCTCAAACTCACAACCCTGAGAACACAAACAGCTGAAACCAAGAGTCAGAGGTTTAACTGACTGAACCACCCAGGTGCCCCAATCTCTTGTATTTTAAAGGATGATGAAAAATATTCACAGAGATTTATATCTTGGTTTTTTTTTTCCCCCTGCCAACCTATTGACAAGAAAGAGAAAAAGAGATGTTTTCTTTCTGTCATGGTAGCAAATTCAAATGGGGTACAGAAAAGTGGGAAATGTTGACAAAAGAGGAGAATGGAAATTCACCTCCTGACCTTTTCAAGCTACTGTCTCAGGACTTTCTATGCCCCTCTAGAGCCTGGTGTTTTCTTACTGTGTACTTTTTCCTCCCCATCAGGAAGCACACCAAAGCTCAGTAGAGAGCCCGTTGCTGAGTGATCTCTGAATTTCAGGTAGTTAAAGTAGAAAGTGGCACTTCATAATTATATAGTAATGGCATAATTATCTGAAGGTGCCTTATAATTACATCCCTCCTCCCCAAGCTCCTTGAGCTGCTTCAACTGGGATACATGGTTCCTGTCCCCTTCCTGTCCTGTGTCAATGCAATGCCACTGGGCCAACAGTAAGCATTTGGCAGGGATGGTTGTATCTTAATAAAGAAGCAACCCTCCAGTGGATTCTTTCAAAAACTTAGAACTCATGGGCTATCATGGCTCCTATGTGGAAAATTCCATTGCAAGTCATTCTGCACACAGTGCCAGATAAATGAGATGGGAGGTTGAGAGATCATTGTGAAGTCATTAAATCTAGATACTTCTTCAGTATTATCTCACAGGGACTCTGTGACCTCCGTACACCATCCTGAAGATCTCCCCCAGACCGCCATATGCAATTTGTCCTTACTTGTAATTTCCAATCCCATGACAACCAGATTTCCTATTGGTTTAGCTTTGAAAGAAAAGAAAAAAAATCACCACCACTCTCCACCAAAGAAAAACATCCGCATGCTTCCTTTGTCTTGAGGTGGAACAGAGCTCCAAAATGGCAACCTCAGAGCAAGCAACACACCCAGATACAAGGACAGAGAGTGAAAACAATCAGCTCAGGGGGGAATAGCAAGGGAACTTTCAGTCAATAGCATACATCACCTGCTTTGAAAAATGGCTGCCTGCATGAACACCCCGTCTCAAGAAAGAAAGGGCCAAGGGAGCCATTAATGAAAGCAAGAAACTCAGTTTTACATCTCATTCAAAAGATGGATTCACTGTACTCCTCTCAGTCCAGGTGGGAAAGTCAGTTTAGTGTGGAATTTGTCTGCCCTCACTGAAAACTCCAGTTAGGCAATGAATTATTCCAAGTAAATTAAGTGTATCGATCCCCTCCCCTTTCTGACACTTTGCAGATATTGCTATCAAATCATGCTCCATGCAAGTGTCAGTTTTTGCCACAGACATCTGAAGAGGGGAGCAAATAATCTCTTGAGTTTCTCAGAGCCTAATAAGTAGTCGTGGGGTATGATAGACCTGGAGGGGACCAGACAATGAGATTCCCACTGTGATGAGCCCAGCTGGTTCACGTAGAAGGCTAGCACACTCAGCTGATAAGAACAAGGTCATGGGTGTGCTCCCATATTTCTCAGGGAGCATCAGGTCTGGGCACGGTTCCTACTGAACTCTAGCCCATTTTCATGCAAAAGCAAGTAAGCCATAGATAAGATCAAGCAAAGGAATATGGAGAGGAATCGTGACTCTATCACAATTCTGCAAGAACAGTAAGACCTCAGAGCCTATGAGTAGGGAGTAGGCTGAAACTTCTATAAAGTGTAAGGAGTCAGCCTCTTTCAAGGTGAAGGCTTGTGTCATTTTATTAGGGGGCTCAAGTCGGGCTTGCTTCTTTGATTTTTCTTCCCCATCATAATGATCAGACTCATCTTTTTCTGAATGATAAATTCGTAATCCAAAAACAATGGAACAAAACAAAACAAAAGATATTTCTCTGTCTTAACTAGTTGAGTTGTCTTTTTGGGCCAAGAACGACCATACAAAGGCTGTGGAATGTATTTCAAGGATGAATTGTCTAGAGATGAATGGTCTGGCTCAGATATCCAACAAATGTATACTATAAAGTATTATTTTCATCCACATTAAAGTCTCTTATTGCATTCTCAAATGCTTATGGTTGAAAGGATGGGATATCTGAATTTGCTTCAAAATAATCCAGTGAGATGGGAGGAAGGGAAGAAAGATGAAACAGGATTGGCCATGGCTTAATCATTATTGAGGCTGAGTGATGGTCCATGGGAATTCTAATACCAGTGGTTCTCAAACATTAGCAGGCATCCAAATTATCAGCAGGCTTGTTAAAACACAGATAGCTGGACCCCAACCCAGACATTCTGATTCCAGAGGTCTGGGGTGGGACTGATGGATTCACCTCTCCAACAAGTTCTCAAGGACTACTGATGCTCCTGACCCGGGAACCCCACACTGAGAACCGCTGTATTACCCCAGACTCTCCACTTCTATACTATTGCAAAGAATCAAGGGGGACTATGCTGGGCTGGCACAATGAAGCAAGCTGGAGAAGGAGTTTCTGCCTCTCCTGCTCACACCTTCAGACAGACATGGACAACAGAAAAAACACTTAGCAATCAATTCAATTCGAACTGGACTGAGTTGGGGAAATTAATGTTGGTTTTTCTCATGGGCTTTGAACCTGTGTTCATATAATCATTATGGAGTGTGCTGGTTTCTCCACTGGTTTAGGAATGTGCAATTAAACATTCCGAATAACGGAGATTTCTAGCTGTACTTCTAATACAGGAGCTGGAGTTGGGCTGTCTTTTATACACAAGGCTAACACCACCTCCCATGTTTGCCTGGGACTTGGGTTTAAAATGTGTACTCAGAAAGCTTTCCCTCTAGATTTTCAGATGGGCTAAGTTCCAGGTCTTGGATTTGGAATTTCTTGGATCTCATGGGGTCTAAAAGCACCTGATAATGAAGAAAGAAAATCTCAAGCTTGAGACTGGATAGTCATAGAAACAGGACTTTGTCTGCCTAATCTTATTGTGTTTAGATGTCATTTGGCAAATAATTGTTAGATGCCAGGCATTGAGTGATACATTCAGCAAAAATAAATTTACCCAAATGATCCTTGACCTTGAAAATTCCCCCAAATGATCCTTGACCTTGAAGATTTCACATAGCGTGTAGAAGGTAGACGTGTAAATAAGTAATTGTAATTGCTAACTGTTGTATAATAAGAGCTCATGAATGCTATGGAAACTTAGATGAATAAGATGCTCATTTTTCACTGAAGGGAGGAGGAGGGAAGCAAACTTCCTATGGGAAGAGAGTTCCAATTGGTTCTCGAGCAAGGGCCACCTGTTTTAAAGGTGGCCCCAAAGGGGCGAGGGAGGGAGGAAAGACGTGCCAGGAGAGGAAATGGGCTGAGAACAGTATAGAAAAGGAAAAGTGTCTGCTGTCCCTAAGCCGTGAAGAGTAGTCTGGCTTAACGGTGAGTTGTGAAGGAGGGGGCTGGCAGTGAGGCAGAAAAGGCACATTGGTTTAATAAGGCCTTATAACACGATGGAGAGTTTATATTCTACCGTAGGGAGCATGCGCATTTTTAAGCATGGGGAAGATATCACAGAACTGCATTTCAAATGCATGTGGAGGGCCCAAGGGTGAGACTTGGCAGTGAGTTGAGGAGGGTATAGATTCAGTCAGAGGTGATGAAAACTGGAGCTTGAGCTCCAGAGTTCAGAATATTTTGGATAGGAGGCCCATTGCCAGCATGTTAATAGGAAAGGGGTGTGTGTGTGTGTGTGTGTGTGTGTGTGTGTATGTGTGTGTGTGTAAGGGTCTGAACATACAGAAACTTATTTAACTTTATAAAGATGGATGTATAACTTTTATATTTATCTCTAGATAGATTTTTTTTTTAATATGGACAGAAGGAAGGAAGAAAAGAAGGAAGGGAGGAGGCAGAGAGAAATCCAGGAGAGAAGGGAAAGTGCTGTACACAATAAGCAAACAAGAGAAAGGAGTTGGTCACCCGGGCAGGAAGCAGGACGAGGCTTGTGGTGAGGTGCACCTGTTCCCTGGGCTGCCAAAAGGTTTACTAAATTCTAACATCGGTCGGCCCCAGGGCATGTGTGTGCCTGTTTGTGTGGGGAGGGGTCATGAAATGTAATAATGGGGGAAAAGAATAAAAAGCAGCATAATCTCTAAGACTTTGAATACCACAAATGAGTCATCAAGTGGAGTTTCACTTTGTCTTTCCATATTTCCACAATTAGCCTATTCATGCACACAAAAAGAGCACATGGCACATTCCAAAATGACACAAGACTTGTTCTGAGCACTGAAGAGGGATGCTGGGACTCGTCTTCCCTGCCATCCCTGGAGCGTGGACAGAGGTCCTGGCCTCTGCACTCCGTCGGCGATGAGACAAGGCAAGGGGGCCCCGGCACCTCCTTTCATAACGTTTCTCATATCTTTTCTTCCCTGTAAATTATACTCTGCAGGCCTTTGCTGAGAGAGATAATGCTGTTCCCGTGTGAATTGAATACCCAGTGCCCCACATGCATGAGTGTGTCCAGGCTAACCAGGTCTATTGTTCTTAAACAGTGCTGCCGGAGAATTGTCTCCTTGTGCAGAATGATGCTGAAGAGATAAAAATATCTTTCATTTCTATAGTGCTATGCATCTTAAAGTGTGTTCCACATTTTGCAAACTATATATAGGCTCAATTCATTACCCATCCCCATAAAATACAGCCAGAGCCGTGGCAGGCACATGCCAGATGTTTGACAATGGTTTAATAACGCAGCGAAGAAGAAGTTAAATTGGATTCAGAAAACAGGAAATAGGATGTGGGGCACTAGGTAAACTTTTCCATTCATTCAGCATTATGTGTTGAGTGCTTACCGCCTACCAGGGCAAGAGCTGCTGCAGGGATCGTGAACTGGGGAGGCCCTGCTTCTACCTGCATGGAGCTGCCAAGATTTCGAGGAAGAGTCACAAGCAGCCCCATTGTCCAGTTGAGTAGGATTTGTATGAAGACGGACTTACAAATACAAGGTGTCCTGATCCTTATTGCCTTTCAAGGGAAGTCTTTACCACCAGCCACCCCGGCCTCAGCACTCCCTTGCTTTAATGAAACGTTTCCATCCAATGCAATTATAGGATGTATGTTGAAGAAAAGCTGTTCTGGAACCCAGAATCCAGGCTGGATGTGGGGTATGGTTCTGGGGAAAATAACGAGAGGAGGGAAAGCACCAGTGGAGCAAGCTGTGGAAAGACAGAGAACAGTCAGTGCAGGAGGAACTTTGGAAGGGTTGGGGGAAGCTGAAACCAACAAGAGAGCAGGGCAGTCTGTGTAGATTTCAGGCCAGCCACTGTTTTCTCTCCGGGGTGGGGATCATCCATGCCTAGTCACTTGCTCTGACCCTGGGGGCTTCGTGCAAGCACCCCCAAATCTCTCCAGTCTTAGAGGGGTAGCCTCTGGAGAATAGGCAGCAGAGTCTCAAGACTGGGAGGGGCTCTGGAGAGCCACTGTCCTAATCCAGTCATTTTCATAGATGAAGAAAGCCGTGCCCAGATTCATGAAGTGACTGCAAAAATTCAGTGTGTCTAGGTCAGAGCCGGGTCCATAAACTCACCATGATGCCCTCCTTCAGGCTGGGTCTTTGCCGAATCAAGGGAGACAGAGTCACCCTGCCCTTTGGAGGATGTTTCCAAAAGCTTCATCCTTTGGGCCTTTCTGCACTCTCATGGAAAGACTGATCACAGGAATCAGGGCTTATAACCCACCTCCGCAGATGTCATAAAGAAATGTGGCTCAGAAAATGAAAAAGAAATTGGTTAGAAGACTGTGACTGTCCAGGTCAGACAGGCTGCCACCTAGGGAGGACCCCTGAAGACCATTTGGTCTCTGGAAGGATATGAGGCTTGGAGCTCTTATTAACTTACCCAGGACGGAGAGTCGGATTACCCTAAACTCCTGGGAGAGGCCCGTTCAAGATGTGTTTAAAATCCCTGGACAAGAAGGTATTAGCCAGCTCTGGCAGGATATATGAAAAACAAAAGGAAATGTGGTTTATAATGTATCTGTGCAACAAATATTGTGAAGAGGCATTAAACAGGAAATTCTCCCTCATGATGACTGCCTGTCTCCTAAAACCACCTCTCCCTCTTCCTCTCTTTATTCGGAGTAACAGCACCTGGGGAACACGAGGAGACAGAGAGAGCGCGCCCAGCCACCAGGAGCGGGGTGGGAGAGAGGGGAGAGGTGGGTGGTACAGATATAGGGCTGAAGGTTGGGGGCTCTGGGCCGCATCTCAGCCCCCCATCAGCTTCCTGTAAGGCCTCAGGCAAGTGAGCCTAGGCAGACCCACCTAGAAAGGATCCAGCCTGACAGATGACCTCCAGGGCAATTTCTGTGTCATTAAAAAGCCAATGAGCTGTTTCATAAATTTTTTCCCATGTCTCCACCTATGTTTACTTCCTCCCAACTAGAAGACAAACTACTTCTCAACTAGAAGGTCTTCGTGTATTCATTCCACACATCTTTCTTAAGTATCCCACACAGGCCTTTGCCCAAATGGAGGAAATAAATATTACAGACATTGAACTCACAGCCAAGGGAAAGGTCACTGGAAAGTAGTGATGAGCTAGGGTCTGCATGGTCAATAATGAACTCCACCAGGAGCTTCAGCAACAACTCCCTCCCCACCCCCCCACTGCTGCACCTAGACCCCTCCTGCCTCACTCTCTTTGTCCCAGACCTCAGAAAACTCTGGGGGCACGCTTTCTGCCAGGAGAGCCAGGTTTGGAAGCAGTCCTGCAGAGACTTGGCCCTTCCAAAACATCTTGGCCGCAGAGTAGCAGAATCTGCAGGCAGCCTTCATTCTCTGTGGGCTCCGGCCTCCCCGTAGCTCTCGCCCGCCAGCGCCAGGCGGTTCAAAGGACACAGGACTGGGCACTGAAGGCCCGGGAGCCAGGGGGGCTGGGGACTGAAGAACTCGGCCTCCCCGGCTAAGGTCCAGGAGAGGAAACGCTGGAGAGGTTGCCACCTGCTGGCGAGGGACCCCGGCTTGTGCGGTGGGCGCATCAGAGACCTGAAGCCGGGATGTGCAGAGAACCAGAATTCGGGCAGTTATCCAAGTGCTTGGTTTTCTGTTGTCTCTTTAGGACTGTCACCTCCACGGGGTCGTGCCCGGAGCCCAGGTGCCTCGCGTCCCGCGTTCGGGACGCGCAAGCTCTCACGGGGGAGGGGGGCGGTCTTCCTCCTCCCCTCCTTTCCCCTCCTCTCCCCATCTTTCCCCTCCCTTTCCCTCCCCTCCATTCGCCTCGCCTCCCCTCGCCTCGCCTTGCCTCGCTTCGCCCCGCCTCGCCTCGCTTCGCCCCGCCGCGCGCTCCGAGGTCCAAGATTCTCCACTCTTCTCCATCAGGTGGAGCCGTCCGCGCTTCCCGCCCCCCGCCTCGCCCGCGAACTGTGCGCAGGCACCTTGCAGCGCCAGGAGGTTAACCGAGGCCCCGGAGGAGGTGAGGCCAAGGAGCCGGCGGGCGGAGATGGCCGGGCCGCCGTCGGGGCTGGCGCCAGAGCCCGGCCGGCTGTGGGTCCTGCAGGTACCGCTGTCGTTCTCGCCGCCCCACGTGGTGGTTGCCGAAGATTGCCGTGGTTTTTCCGGCACTCAAGCTTGAAACGCCTCCCGGCCCTTTTAGAGGCAGGCAGCTCACCACTTAATCCAAGCTTTCTTTTTCCTTTCTGCGGGAGACCGGAGACCGGACGCTGCGGGGAGGGGGCGGAAGGGGGTTGGGTGGGGGCGGGGTGGGAGGAGAAGTGAACGGCCCAGCTGGCTATCTCAGCCGGTTTGAGGGTCCTGAGGCATCTCAGGGATCAGTGGGAGAGGGAAACAAGGTCCTTCCAACCTCGGATTCCTACCATCCCTCTCCTGTCCAAGATCGAGTGTGTGTGTGCGTGCGGTGCGCACAAGTCTGTACGTGAGCCTGGTTTCGTGTATTGCACAGTTCGCTAGCTTCATGACCCTGGTTTTGTAATATTTCCTTGGGGGCTGAATTAATCTGGGCCCCAGGCCACTTAGGAATTAGGAGTCAAAATGAAACAGCAGCTTAAAGGATAAATGTTAGTTAAAATATCCAGTATTGCTTTGTGGGTATGGTCTACATTCTAATATTATTAGTCTTACTCGCTGCAAGGCTTGCCTTAGGAATGGTGCCCAGACTTTAAATTTCTCCCCTCACCGGGTAGGTTTTAATGGAGAGCTCCTACTAAAGTTAAAGCACTCTACCTGCCATGTTCTCACTCTTGACATGTTGTTTGGCATAGGCTGTTCAGAATCACCACCCATCCTGTGAATGTGTTTCTGATTTGCCTCTTATGTTTCACTGTCTTCTCCGTGAGCGGGGCTGAGGCTGTGCTGACACTCTGCTTCTGTACCTTGTTGCTAATTTAGCTGATGGGATGCCTCTTTGGGGTCCTCTTGTTTTTTGTGGCTCAGCATTTCTTTTTCTCCCCCCAAGGTTGCTTACAAATTTCCCTTTTATCTATTTAACAACCTTGAAGGGATGCAGTTAAATAAACTATTAAGTTAAGAATAGAAAAGTCAACAAAGCAGACACCTACTAATTTGTAGATCTTTGATGTCAACTACCAGATGTAAGTAAGCTCCTACCAGCACATACTTTTCTCAGGGGGCCCTACTTCTCTTTTCTTGTTCATCAGTATCAAGGGATACATTTTTAAAGTTAACATCCACATGGAAACTTGGAGTTGGAATGTGCCTGGAAGTCAGTAAAATCCCCCAAGTATGTAATACTAATGGAAGGAAGGCGAAAGAGTCCCCCAAACATGTCCCCAAGGTCCAGTGAATGAAGAAAGCAATAATTGATTCTATACTGAAAGGCACACACCAAGAGAGCATCTTTTAGCTTTGTCCCCTTACTCTTTCATCCCCCCACCTTCTTCTGTAAAATGCTACATATTATACACAGTTTTAACTATCCTTATAGTTTGTACCTTATGTATTTACTATGCTTCCATACTAAACTGTGAGTTCCAGAAGGCATGGTCTGTGCCTGGGATTTTAGCTCCCCCAGTGCCTGCTTATCCCGGGTTTATCTAAATGTCCATCAAGGAAACAGATGTAGATGTCCATCAAGGAAACACACATAGATAAATTGTTTGTTCTCCTGGAGGAAAACAGAGTTTGATTTGAGTGTGGGCTTCACCACAGGTAAAAGACCTGAAGGTTCTTCTGAGGCAGTTGCCTATGACCTTGGCCTCTCCTTCGCAATAGGATTCACAGCACCTCTTGGAGAAAAAGACACTCTCAGAGTGATGGAGTGCTTGTTAGAGGATCGACTGCAAATGCCAAGGCGGGCTACTCCCCTCTCCTTGTTAGGAAATGCACAAACCAGGGTGGTAATAATAATAAATGGGCATGTGTCACAAACCTGCTTGATTTCCCTCTAGTTCCTTCATTTTGTTTTGGAGGACTAGTGCAAAGCAAACTATGGTCTAAATGTTCGGGTTTTTATTTCCCACTTCACCTCCCCCTTCTAGGAAAGTCTCCCAAAAATGTAAAACGTGCTTATCTCTTCCCCAACTCTGAGACTCCCGCTGCACGCGTTGGCCAAGTCCTTCCCGGGGAAGATGCATCCCCCCTCTCCGCTCCTCGCGGCTTCGCTGTTTCCCTTTCAGCCAGTGCCCAATCCCCCGTGCAAAGGCAGGGCACGCATATTTTAATGCGTGTGCATGCATATAGTCCTAACTTCACTCCCGTTGAACAACCTTATGCGGTGTGGACAAAAAGTCCCAGTCGGCTCCCCGTTCAAGATGCCTTTTGGTCAATAATGGTGACAAAAGCTGCATTCCCCCCATTTAGGGGGAAAAAGGAGAAGGGAAGAGAGAATAGAGCCCCCTCCCGCCACCCCCCGCCACCCTCCGCTTTGCATAGATCTCCTTTTTCCAAGTGTTTCCTCTTTAATTATGACCTGTTTCCCCTCCCTCTCCCTCCGCCCCAGCTTCAGTGAAAGGAGCCCTTCTGTCACTCGTCACTGGCTCCCGCGCCCGCCCGCTCGCGAGCTCGCTGTGGGAGGAGCCCGCGGGAGGAAGCCAAGCCGTGCGCCAGGGCTGCCGAGAGCCACAGAATGGATCTGCTCCGCGCGGGGACGTCGCTGACGAGCCCGGCTTCTCGCGGCGGCTAGGAGCCCGGCCACCCGGCCACTGGCGTCGGCAGGCTGCGGGGACCTGGAGGCTCGGGGAGAGCGGGGCCGCGCCGAGGGACGGACGCACGGACAGACCGATGGTTGGCGCGCGCCCGGGAGGACCGCGGCGGAGGCTGAGCACGGAGAGCCGCCCGGGAGGAGAAACTCACTGCCGACCCAAGTTGCCCCGCCGGCTCTCCCTCGCGGCGCTGAGGAATGAAACCTTTCCAGCTCGATCTGCTCTTCGTGTGCTTCTTCCTCTTCAGTCAAGGTAGGAGCCCCGCGCGGCGGCCGGAGTTGCTAGGAAAAGTCGGCTGGGGTGTCGGCTGGCGGGGCGCGGGGGGCTGGGGGCAAGAATCGGGGGGCCGGCTTCGGAAACTCACCCCGATCCTTGCGTCCGAGATGCGCCGGCGTGGCTTCTGTGCCTTTGCCGATGCAACAGAATGGTCCTGTTTATTTTCCTTTTGCAAGGAAGAGGTGTGGGAGGGGTGACTTTCTCCTCTCACTTGTCAACCTGCAGCCCAAACTCTCCGATGCAAATGAGTTCTTTATGCTCCGGTATGTTAATGAGGCAGTTATCTGTGTGGCTCTGGCGCCCTGAACTTCTGGGCACCTCCTCTCCTTCCGACTCAGGTTGGGAGAAGGAGCGGGGTGGGAAGGGGAGCTTTGTTTAGGTGGCTCTTTCAGCTCGAGGAAGGTCTGACTTGCAGGAGTGGATTCAGAAGCCGGTGTGTGCGGTTGCACGGTGGCAGAGGGGTCCCCCGTTAGCCAGCGCACCGCCGGGGTGATGTGCGGTGGTTGGGGGAGAAGCTGGGCAAGAGTTTCATTGAACGTAATGTGCTCTGAATAAAGCTGAATTCTGAATCCCACTCAGCCCCGGATTCAGGGTCTAACGTGAAATGTCGCCCCTGGTGCTGATTGTTTACTTTGCGCAACCTAGCACGGGCAGAGGCTGGTGGACTTTTCCGGAAAGAACTTTGCTACCTCTGGGCTGGCTCCCTGCCCACGGGAGCCCTGGGGTGGGCGTGGGGGGCTGGCCTGGGGAAGGGAGGGGGCAGGCGATCTGGGCAGGGGCTGAGGGGTGCCTACTTAGCCAAAGGCATCAAAAGTCACCTGTGGAATTGAGTTCCAAGGGGGGAAGTAAATCAGCTCCTTCCCACTCGTTAGGCATGCTAGGAGCCCCTCTGCCTTCTGAGGCAGCATTTGTGCCAGCCTACTGGGCTCTGAGAGGGACAGGACTCTCAGAAAAATCCACAACAGAGCATGTCCATCTGTTGATTAAATGAGGGGTAAAAGTTTTCAAGGAAGCAGTGCCCCGCCATGGGAGGGGGGGGTGGCTGGCTTTGCAAGCGAACTGCATGTCTCCTTTTTTTTCCCTGTCAGGGAGAAGCCAAATGTAAGCAGAAACCCATGCCTCCTGCCTCTGCTCTTGTAGTGGTACTCAGGGTCGCTGCACATTTCCCCTTTATCCAACTTTGCTCCTGGCCATCCTGATGAAACTCGGGATGGGGGGGGGGCTTTCCCCCATTACGGTGTGTATATGCCCACCACCTGCATGTAATTATAATGTGGACACACACACACACACACACACACTCGTGTATTCATAGGGTAGTGTGCATGTCACCAGGGCTCCCTACAGCAGCAGGAAGAAAAATTGCCTTCCCTAGAGTTTTCAGGCTGAATGAATAAGAACTATCTCAGAACACTGGTACAGAAACAGTTTGGGTTATATTACCATTTTGTGAGATTACCCTCCTTGGATGCCTGTGTGCTGGCTTAGGGGCAAACACACACACTCACACACTCACACACTCACACTCCTGTCCTCCTTTGCCTCTTCCCACTGTACGCAGGAAGTCGCCTGTAGAATCCCTAAAAGGAGGAGCCCACCACGCCCCCCAATGTTCATGGGACCCGCGCACATGTTAATCTGCCCGTGTGTTGTTGAAAAACTGGAGCTGTGATTCTCCTCTGGCTTGGCATAAGACGCTTTTGGTGTCTGAGTGCCTCTTGGGTTGTCTGAATCACCGCAGTGTGCATCTTCTGCTTTACTTATCCCCTTTTCAGTACCAGAGCTCCTTCGTCACTCTTCTCATAGGAATCTTTAAATATTTACCTATGGAGGTTAAATGCTCCGTTTCATCTACCCTTAGCCCTGAGAGCACTAGGGAGAAAGCACGGTGCCCCACAATGCCTACTTCCTTGTGATTCCTGAGTGTTCTGAGTGTGGCCGGCACTGCCCGCCCTACCCAATGGTAGATGTCATGATCCACGGGGCTCCAAAAGAGGTCTAAAGAAAGACCATGAGGCAAAGTGGTGGTAATCAGCCAAAATCCTTTGCATCACTGGACACTGAAGTTTCCGTGAATAGACAGCATTGGATGACAGGAATTAAGGGCCAAGTAGAATGCTTTTTATGGACTTTGGTGATATGTTACCTTTTGACTTGATCCATAGACCCGTGTTTTAACGTGGATGTTATCCTGAGTATTGTGAATTCCGCAGAGGATTCTACTCAACCCTACACCTATATGATCAGTTCCTAGACTGTGCCCACCCCTACCTAGATCTGTAGACTTCTCAAGTTATTAGTTCAAGTGCATCTCTTCCGAGAGGTCGTGGGAGGACCTGCCCGCAGGCTCGAGGTCACTCCTGCAGACAACCCCTGCCTGAATTTGCATCCTGCCTGGCACACCCCACCGAGTTACCCGTTTGCCCCCCCCCCCACCTCACTCACACTCTTCCTCCTGGGATGCTTTCCAAGGAAATGTGCAGGGACTCAGGAATGCCCCTCCTCTCAGGGAAAACAAATGTCCAGGCTTCTTTTTGGACCTTTATCTGGCACTCTGGTGACACGTCCATCTGCTGCCCAGCACCTCTCCTGGTGGGAGCCTATGTGTCATCTTAGAGTTTCTGGAAATGCAATTCTTGTGCTTCCAGCTCCCGTTGTCTTAGTCCCCCTACGGAAGGAGAGCTTCAAACAGCGCTCTGAACACTTCCTTAGCAAAACACTGAAGTCAAAACTCTGAAATTCCCTTTCAGTTGCCCTTTCTGTCCCAATGTGTCTGGTATTTATTCACTTTTACTTGTTCTCGAACCTCTTTATAGAGAGTGAAATCCAAGTCTGTCAGTGTCAGTGATACGCTGTATCCCCTCTCCTTTTCAAGTGTGGGCTTCTCCTGTAAATGGGAGATTAAATATTTATTTATCTTTCCTAAGGTGGCAGTAGAAAGACCAAATGGCGTGCCTCCATTTCCTCCCCTGCCAACGTCCCCGGGCCTGGCTCCCCACAAAGAAATGGCGAGCCGCCAGTGTGTGCTGCTTGTGGGTTTCTCTCTTGCTGGGGACGCCTCTCCCATCAGCTGTCAGGACCGCGTGCTTTGTACAGAGAGGGATAATGTCATAGCACAATTTGCCTCCTGTGGAGAAGAGGCATGTTCTGCTCCTGGGTGAAAAGGGATCGATTCTCTTGTCATCCATAAACTTGGAACTTGCGACATTTTTTTCCCTTTATCGTTTCCGTTTGCCCACAACTGTTTCCCTCCATGCCCTCCTTCATCTTCAAGATCCGCGAGGCAGCCTGCACCTCCCCGTCTTAGGTAGCTGCGGAGGAGCCACGCGCTTGCAGGATGGAAGGTCGTGTTCCACAGCATATCCAAAAGTCTGGGGAAGGTGCAGTGACACTAAGTTGGTGCCTTGAACTCAGACGCTCTTTGGAAAGGTGTTCTATCTGCACACTGACATTTTCCCCTAGCACTTCCAGACTGTCCCATCTGGCCTTAGAACCTCCTGGAGTTGGAAAGCTCTAACTCTGACCCAATCCAGATCTCTCCTTGGATTTTCACGTATGCCAGGCTGCTCTGAGTGTGTTGGGGGGATGCGGGGGTGGGGGGCAGTGAGAAATGGCATTTACCTGTCAGTGACAGTCACCTGGGCTGTCACCTCCTCCTTGGGAAGAATCTAATTGACTTGCTCTCCCGACCTGCTGGCAGGAGTCACCCAAAAGGCTCTCTGACGGCTACCTGAAGGTCAGACGTTCGTGTTGACATCAGTCTCCAAGGGGAGAGAGTCTGAAGCCAAGAAGGGGCAAATAGCTTGTGAGGGGAGACACCCAGCTAGGATGAGGGAAGCTACGAGGATGACGGGAAGGAGACACTGCTTCGAGATGTCTTAGCTTGGGAGAAGCTCCCTTGGGGAGGGAGATGGGCACTGAAAGATACCAGGAACACATCAGAGGCAGCCAGAAGAATGGGGGGCTCCTAGGGGGTACAGGCTGAGAAGGCATTGGAAAAAGAAACTGGGAGTGAACCGCAACTTAGCAAACATTGAACCTTGCCCAGAACTGTCATATAACAAAAGATGAGGCAAGTAATAAGCTGCTACCCGCACTGGCACCCCAAGTGGTATGACGTCTTGTCTAGAGGAGGAAGAATGGTTCCTTTTGTCCTGGAAGGTCAATGCACAACTGCCAAGGGTGTGGGACCACTTCTTGAACAAATCCTCAGTGTGAGGGGAACTGGGACACATCCCTTGGGCATGGGGGTGGTCTCCGTGTCTGCTGCCCAGCAGGGAGCTCTCTGTTGCCAGCCAGACCTATTGGGGAGGAAAGAGAAGCTCCCCAGGGGGAGAGGGGTGCGGATGGGGGTCAACGCCCGCACAGGGCACTTACAGGATACTGCAGGGGGCCTCCTTCTTGGGTTACAAAGGAGGATCTCACTTGGAGCATGGCAGCAGAAAGCTAGGCATGGCACCAAGGAGCCGCTCTCCCTGGTGTGCCTGTGTTGGTAGGAGCCAGGGCCAGCAGGAGATGGGGTGGAGCAGGGGATTAGGCCTTAAGATGCAATTTTTCTTTTTTGTTCAGCCCAGTGGGGGTGACTTAGGCGGCATTATATTGCAGACCCAAAAAAGCACATGAATAATCCAGAGTGAATTCAAGAGATTTCAATAGCAAAATAATAACAATACTAATGATATCTTTGATTTGCAGAGTACTTTTCTTCCAAGGAGATAAAAAGATAAACTGTTTTGGAAACATGAACAAGGAAAAGAAAATTGGCTGTGATGGAGGAGTGGGGAAGGAGGCCCAACAGCATTCATTTTAGGGTCTCCTAAAAATCAGAGCTGGGGCAGGGGTTGTTACATGGGCAAGAGGCATCATTCTGCAGCTCCCGTTCCTTATCCTTCTAAAATGGTGAAATACAAAACTTTGAGGTGAAAAACCAGGCATTTTTAATGGGAGTCAACTAAAAAGAGTGAGGCCACATATCCTGCCTGTGCCTGGGAGCAGAGACCCTGATTCAGCATTGGGGAGAGTCGGGAAGATCAGGAGAAGGTAGGAACTTGCACTTGGACTCTCCACCCCTGCAGCGATCCTGATTTTAATGATGGTGCTGGCGGCACAGCCATTGGGGCCCCAGTCTTCCCACAAGGTCAGTGGACACCCCAGTGTTCATGTAGCAGGGTCGGGCTGGGACGGCTGCTCTGGGGGAGGTCTGCTCCCTTGGGTTACTTGTCGCCTCATTGCTGTCCACAGGGAGTGAGGAAAAAAACAAGGCAGCATCCCGTACCTGGCTGGGCTAGCTTTGCCCTGTGTTCCAAATAGAGGGGGTTTTATTTCCATCGAGGAGATGGAGTCCATTGCATTGAGGCATGGATGATATTGTACATGGTTTCCTTTTCCCTAGGGGAACACCAGAATCTACAGTTAGGCATGCACGTCCGGTAAGAAGGTAGATAGATAACTTACAGATCGTTGCAATAGTTCTCACACTGTCACGCAAAGAATGCCATGTCTTGCTTCTACCAGACCTTGAAGATCAAGCCTGGAAGGGCTGCAGCCTTCCAGGCTCTCTTGGAATCCACACCACTGCCATAGAGTGAAGATCTCCACCGCCATATTGAATGTGAACTTCCATTAACTTTCTGCTTCTGAACCACGAAAGGAGCTAGGGATCCAACATTGTGCTCCCCCCCCCCTTTCCTCTTCTGAGTGTGAAAATGAGTATTCTGGCTGTATATTTCTAGAAGTCAGTAAATGTCAATATTGGATAAGTGTTTCCTTTCTATCACTACAATTTAGCATAAGCTGCTTGGAAACAAATGTCTTCCATAAGCATACAATGTTTCCATGAGTACACAGTCAACAAGGCTATGAGGATTAAATAAATGTCAGCTTTCCTTGGGTACACTGGTAACAAGTCAAAGCCGTGAAAATAGTGACCAGGTCGGGAAAATCCTGTTCCCTATTGAATTATTCATTTGCAGTCCTGGCTGGGGCTTGGAGGGTGAGAGGGGCTCACCCTTCCCCCTCACTCCTGGACAGAAAGGCAAGGAAGTAGCCAGACATAGAGACCTCCCACATGCTCTAGGAAGGATCCCCTGCGCCCTTCAGTGTTGAAGCCATATCATGCCCTTTTCAGACCTCCTCCCATCTGTGACCCCACTCTACACACACACACACACACACACACACACACACACACACACACAGAGCTTATTGCTGAAATGCAATCCTATCCAGAGCTTAGAACCAATCTGCCATCTTCCTGAAATAAGAGGTGAGATCTCACTGTGCTCTTCTACATGGTATTGGTGTCCTCATTGGCAGAATGAGGCAGATTAACCTGAGTCCATTCTTTATTTTTAATTTTTGTTTTGAACACTGAAACCCAAACCGTAATGGTGTAAGTCATCAGTATTAAGAAGACGCCTGAATATCAGGCAGAATGACCAAGATGGTCAGCTTCCTTGGCCTGTGTTCCCTGGACAGTTGTTTGTAAGTTCAGACTCTTTCTAACCCTTGCCTAGAAGACAGGAATTTGAAATCTGACACTGAGTTGCATGGCAACCAGGGCTCCCATTCATCATTCCACACTTTTCCCAGTGTCTCAGAGGGCCACATTCTCTTGGTCCTCCTTGATGCACTTGGGAACACCAAAGCTCAGCTGTTGGCCACTCAGCCCACCCTCATGGTAGGCCAGCTGTGTGGTGGGCACAGCATCAGGCTGTTCTCATGAGGCAAAGACCCCCTAAGACATTATTTCTGCCCAGGTAGGGGCTCTCCATCTGGTCATGGAGCAGACACTTTGACTCATGGTTACATGACAGGCTCAGAGTTGTCGAGAGTATTCTGAGAGCTGCTGAAATGACCGAGGGCATCAGGAAGGGCTGCACAGAGGCAATGACCTGACTTCAAAGGATGTCTCGGAGCCCTCCTGGGGAAGCACAGAAAAGAGGGTTCCGGGCTTGCCTTAGTGTGTGCAAAGAAGGCAGGACAGAATGCCATCTGTTCCGAAGCAATGGGTAGTGTGGGTGGCTGGAATATGAGTATGTGGAGGGTTGTGAGAAGCTCAGGAAGGGGAGGGTCAGCTTGTCATAAATACCATGTTAAATGTTTTGATGACTTAACTCTCAGAGTTAAGTCTGTTCCTTAGAAACATTGTGAGGAGCTTCTGGGTCTGCACTCCTCTCTGTGCCATGCGTCCTGTGGATAAAAAAGGGGAAGAATCCATTTGTTATTTATTCTTCTTGCTTTGCCATGTCTTTTATATGGGGCTTTAAAAGTGTGGAACTGAATGGACATACACCCATTCTCTCCAGCTCACCTTCCTTCATAGCTGGTATGTAAAGGGCAGGGGGAAAGTAGTGAGAGCGTAAGTGTGGAGGAACCGACCTTCCCTGTTGGTCTACTTTCCAGAAGGAGGCAGAGAAGAATAGCAGGTAGACGTATATTTAAGAACAATGTGTTGGATAAAGAATGTGGCGGGGGTTGGGGGGGTGCCTGGGTGGCTCAGTGAGTTAAAGCCTCTGCCTTCGGCTCAGGTCATGATCCCAGGGTCCTGGGATCAAGCCCCGCATCAGGCTCTCTGCTCAGCGGGGAGCCTGCTTCCTCCTCTCTCTTACTGCCTGCCTGTCTGCCTACTTGTGATCTCTCTTATCTGTCAAATAAATGAATAAAATCTTTATTAAAAAAATTAAAAAGAATGTGGCGGGGAACCACGGAGCACTCTGGATTGTGAGTCAAATGGCGGCCACTGAGGAATGGGACTTCCCCATATCTGGGGCCCCGGGAGGCTCACCTAACATTGAGGATGAATAGTAAGTAAACCAGGAAGGGAGACAAGAACAAGGACGAGATAAGTAAGAAAAGCCTAGAGACATTTTGCTGATGATTTCTTTGCCATTCTGAAGGGAAAGCTAAGTTTTGCTGGCTTTGAGGAAAACAAGTTTACAAGCTGTGATTCCACTCAGAAGATGTTAGAAATGTTTAGAAGTCTCTATTATCAAGAGTAAAGAACGTCATGAGATCTACTTATGGGTTCCAAACTTGGGGCTGTTCTCATCAGGAACTGGTGGGGATTTGGCAGGATGAGTTCAATAGTGAAGCAAATACATGCATTGTTCAGCCAAAAATAGGCAGTGACATAGCTAAGACTGTTGATATTTAATCCTAGTGTCTAATGCTAGCCCGCTGAACAATCTCCCACTGCTGACAGTGCTCTAAGGGTAGAATTCGGACCACCAAAAAGGGAAGAGTCAATTACTCAGGAGCAGATCAAAGAGTAGAGTAGATATCACTCAAATCCTCTCCGACCCCACGATTCCCTGAATATTATGTTAGCAACAACCTATTGATTCTGGATAATAAATTCCTAGAAGATAGATGATGTGTTACAGATGTCTTTTTTGTCCAGCACATTTTCTCGTAAGTGCCAGCAAAGCCTTTGGGCTGTTGGTGATGGCAGTAATAATGTTTTGATGCTGCTGCTGGTGGTGGTGATGAGTGTTGGTGTAAAGCCTCCCAAACTGTAGAGTGCCATTCACAAGCCCTAGTTCATTTCATTACGGTGCTAGCACGAGAGGCAGCTGTCACACTGTCATACCCTCTGAAAGGTCATGTCGCTCAACCAAAGTCACTCTCATCTGCTTTACTTTTTCATATGCCTCGATGCTTCTCAAGATGCTGGGAGATGCAGTTGCTTCAAATCATCCATCCTGAAAAATGGATGAGAAGGTCCTAGGCAGTGGCATAAGAGGGAACATGTTCTTCAAACTTGTGGGAATCCTCGGTGGTTAGGCAAAGAAAAGGATTTTAAGGATTTCCCATGAAAACCAGGGAGCTGACCTTCAAACCTAGCCTTGCAGCTCTGTCTTTTGATTCCAGGCTTTTTCTGAGTTGGTTCCTTCATCTTCTGACATTCAGCTTTACCTTGAGGCCATGAGGTTTCCAGGGGGAATGACATGCCAGCCTCTTGGGCTGAATAGCAATCAAGGGGATGTTGCTTGGTTAGTTCCTTTTGTGGCTGTGTTGACAATTAAAAAGAAAAAAAAAAAAAAGCAAGAGTAGGAACTTTTATTCTCTTAATTGGTTGATTAAAATATCCATTTCTTTTATCCACCTGCCCTGGTGCCAGGCATGCTGCTCAGCACAGAGGACTCTGAATAAATGTTGGAATGTTGACATGAATGGCAAAAAACAATGCAAAGGAAGAGAAAGCAGGGTTTTTGACATCACATGTGTGGGGGCTGACAAGGTGCCCCTGGGAGGACAGAGGAGGATCCCAGCTATTTGGAGAAGGAAGTTGTTCCTCTCTTAGTGAGGCCTGGAAAGACCAGGGGGTCACCAGGGACAGCGCCAAGAGAAACACCCTCCTGTGAGCCACCCACTTTTCAGTTTCAACAAAAAACCCCAGCCCTGTCCTTCTGTTCTTTAATGCATGTCAGTTTCCATTTCTGTCAGTCACCTGGAAGTGTCACAGGTGACTCGGCTCTGGTGCACTGTGACAGCCCACCTGTCACCCTTGGCGATGTTGGGAGATGTGACAGCTTCAGAGTAACAGTGGGACCTGGCTGGCTCATCATGCAGGCAACCAGGGGACAGAAGCTTAGAGCTTTCTCCTGGACACCTTTCCTGGGTGCCACAGGAGAAGCGAGGCCACCCTCCCCACCTTCCTGCCCTTGTGACAAAGAGAGAGAAATTGCCAATTAACCTCCCAGTGGCTTGACCCTCCATATTCTAGGACCCACAGTTTTCCACACCTCGCTGAAGAACGCTGGATCTACCTTCCCTCCCCTATTCTCCTTCTTGCCTCAGAAGCCTTTTTATTACAGAGAAAGGTGCACCTGAGTTAGGGGCCATGTGTGGGGGAGAGAGAGGGCCTGTTCTTTACTTGAGTCCACATCAGGCTGGAGCTGCTGGAAATATTTTGGGATGTGAAACCCGGTGAGCACTGCAGTTCCAGAATCAGCCTGATGGTGGCAGCAGCAGCGCTTGCAAAGCCCAGGAGTGAGCTGAGCGGAGGCCCGGAGGGCCCTTAGTAGCAGAAGAGCCAGAGCCTCTGGGCCAGCTGCCTGGGCCCTCCCCTGCCCATGACAGTGGGGCTGAGGCAGCTGAGCCAGGGCAGGGAAAGGGCATGAAGGGAAAAGACCAAGGCTTCGAATTGGCAGCAGCTGCCCCCACCCCCGCCAGAGGCTCGGGTGCTTTCTGCTGTTTCTGATGGATGTGAGGGCAGTGTGCTAAGGGGAATATCTGAGCAGAGGCAGGTGGGTACAATTAAAAATGTTCAAGGGTGTGGAAGAGTTGCAAAGAGAGACCTCAGCTAGCTGTCCATTTCCTTATGGCAGGTGTTTTCCCATGCTGGTGTCTTTCCTGTGGGTGATGAATGCATCCCTCCCTCAATGCCCACCTCCCCCCACCAGGGATGGCTGGCAGCCAGGAGCTCCACTTCCTGTCCCCAGCCCCCAACCTGGGCCCACTGGGCTTCTCCCCAGGAGTTTGCCTCTTTAATGATCCAGGAGCCAATATTTCTGCTGCTGTTCCCCTCTCATGCTGGAGAAGCAAAACAAACAGATGCTAAAATTAGTCTCATTATTCCTGATCTCCCTGGCAGGCTGAAGAGGTGCTACTCTGTTTTCATCTCTGGACAGAAACAGACACCATTAAGACAAATCAGGGGAAGCAGTGGTTGTTCATTTCAGAGCGCAACTTACCAGGCAAGGTAACCAGAGCCTAAGGGAGGGCACTGAAATCCCAGGCCCGCTCTGCGGGGAGGTGACAACTTGCCTTTTTCACCTTTTGAAGATTGCATGTATGTGTCTCAGACCCCAGAGTCAATTTGTGTGCAGCATAAACAAAGACAGTGGGACGTGGGGTGAGGGAAAGGTGAGGCCATCGTTGGAGCAGCCCACTCCTTGTCTTCTCTGCGTGGCTTGATTGGCTGGTGAACTGGCCGTGTACGTTGCCCGACACCATGCGACGTTATTTCATATCCATTAAGTTTGGGTTGCCAGTAGGATTTTAGATGAGGTTCGCTCAAACCTAAGCGGCTTCCGAACCTGACTCCCCGTCAGAGCCCTTTGCTGCTTTGTCGCTAGCAAAGTGAGTTGCCACTGGCCCGATCTGTCTGTCCTCACGCTGTCTGTCTTCCTGGAAAGGGGGCAGGGGAGTGAGGGAGGGGTTCCCAGTGGGGTCGGAGAGAAGGAGGATTGTTCTGCCCATGTTATTAACGGAAGGCCCCTGGCACGTGGCAGGTGACCCTGAGCATCTCTTGTCAGAGAACCAAACATTTTGCCTGAAGTTGGCAAAGCTGTATTTCCAGCTGCCGATCAGGGGCTGCCTGGGTTAGCGAGGAAACAGAAGTGCCTCATAGGAGAAACTGCTGAGAGTGATGGAGAGTGATCTCCCCACAGAAGAAGGCGTTCCACCCAGGTGGTGCGTGTCATCGGCTCGCTGCTTTCCCAGCCCCTCCGTGGGGCCAGCCTGCTCCCCGCTCTTTGTTCACAAACATGAGCTCCCTTGGGAGCTCGGATGGAAAGCTGAACTAGGGAGAGGGGAAATGCTGAGAATAGGAAAGAGTCGAACCCCATAATGGTCTCCGGATTCCGGCCTCACAGCACGTTTCTTAACTCCCTCGTGGTCCCTGACGTGGAGCCGGCCGTGGGGAGGCATCCCGGAGACATAGGACCAGGTCAGCTGAGCTCTGCCCGCATTCCCCTCTGTTACCCTCTAGGCAGCCCAGTAAAGCAGGATGGTCAGACCACCTGCTGGTGAAAATGACCGATGCTGGTATCTAGTAACTTGCCCACAGATTCCATAATGTCGCCTCTCCCTCTTGGGAAGCGATGGGAACATCACTCAGACACTCGCTTGTACCTGCCCTGGTTCCTTGCTGCCCGTTTCTTCAGGAGGAGTTGCCCTCACCCTGGTGGCCTCCACAGCTGTGGGCCTGGCAGTGGGCCGCAGACCCCCTGGCCTGGTCCGTGGTCCCCCTCCTTCATGGCTTATGGGCCTTGTGACCAAGAGCTGACCAAAACAGAGGAAAACATCACCCCACGGACAGAAGCTGAGTAAGAATTCACAAAGCTCCATGCCCCGGTGGCGGACGGGGGCTCTTTGCTTCCCCAGCCCAGATCGAGTTGAGATGAACATTCTGAAAACCAGACACTGATTCCTTAACAAGGACCAATCACCACCTAACTTTCTTTCAGTGGATTTTAAAAAAAAGAAAGAAAGGAAAAAAGAATAAACCCCATTCTGCTGAGGGAGAGGTGACCCCGGTGTTAGCTCACTGGAGGAACGGAGCTATTCTACACAAAAAGGCATTGCAGGACATCCAAACCCTCCTTTTTGTCAGGTCTAGAATAGTAAAAATGTCAGGAGACCACATGGTTCTGAAATGATTAATAATGGTCGTTAGAGGGAGAGAGAAAGGACTCTGGGAACGTGGGAGAGTCTGAGTACCGTTCAGGCCCAATTCTCCTCACTTCAGCTCCGGCAGGGCCATCCTGCCTGGTGTCAGAATTCATTTCTGAAGATGGCCTGTCTCTACCTAGGCCATGCTCAGAATCCTGGTATTAACAGAAGATAGACACTTCAGATAAACTAGCGAAACGTCAAAGTTCCTTGACGTTTTCAAAGCTCCTTTGGATTGAATCAGCGGAGTACAGAGGAAGAAGGCAAAGGCAGATAGATCTCTGCAAATTTCTTTCTTTTGATGCCACAGTCTGGGTCTTTCGGTGGAACCCATGGCTTCTGTCGGCAAGTGCATTGTCAGCTGTTGCGAGGGCTCCAAACCCATGTGGGTGTCCCTTGCTCTGGACATGAGCTTGGCTTTGGGTTTTCTCTTCATCAAACCGGGCAGAGGCATTCAGAGAGAGAAATCCGTGCTTTATAGGTGAAAACAGTTGCATGCTGAGCTGATCAGACTGGGAGAAATACGATCCGGAAAGCCTTATTCCTTCCCTCCCCTATTCTCCTGCTAATAATAATAGGAAATCTGCATTTCCCTCTCATGATCAACAGATATTCATTGACAAAGATCCATGCCAAGGAAGGTGCAAATATACGTCCTGCTATATTTTTTCAGTTAAATCGTCTTCTTACATTGTGCTCTCTGCCTTAAATGTTCGTGCAGTCAGTGCCGGGATGTTTCTGCCCTTCCTAAGGGCTCTTGCAGCCATAGGAGCTGAAAGAAATCTTTCCTAGTCAAAACAGGAGTGCCCTTTGCGCTGTACTGGTCTACCCCTTTTTACGGAATAGTGTTTTATGGAATAGTGCTCAGAGTATGTGAATGTGTGGGGCATGGAGGTCACAACGTCCCTCGCAGTCGGTCCTGAAATGCCTTTCAAACCACTACTGAGTAGAGGCTTGTCCAGAGAAAGAAGGTGGGTGCATTTTGGCACAGAAATCACCTGCATCCCCTTTTCGTACCACCCTGTCCTGCCCTGGCCTCCTCTCCCTGTGAATACTGCTTTTACTCACTTGAGCTGTATAAGCGCTCTGGAGAGCAATTCTAACCAGAGGAGGTCAGGTGACTCATGGGAGCTGCCTCGAAGAATTTTCACGTGACATTATTATCTCAGGATGTCATGCATGATGAGAACGGACTCAGGAATCACCATGGGTCCTGAGCACAGGGAACCAAACAAGCAAGAAGGCCAGGAACATAACAGTTTGGAACAGGATGGCTTTGCTGGTCTCTCGCTGATGTCACTGCTTTCCTCACGACTGAGAAGAACACACATCCCTCGCTGCCTTGTCCCACCTCTGGAGCGCCCAGAGCCACATGATCTTCTGCGCTGACAGGGAATAATGGATCCAGGAGCGGCCATAGATTTTTTTTTCCCTCCCACTTGCACTTTAAAGTGTTTATTTTAAAGTAAACACTGTACTCCAGAGAGGCTCATGTCCATAAAGGATGGATTTTCTGCTTGGCACAGTGAAGAGATTCAGAACGTCGGTAATAATGCACCCCGAGAATTCTTGTTCTGTTTTTTGTTTTGTTTTTTTTTAATCTTGAAGGTCAATACAACCACCAACATTGCTATTCACTTCGTTGCGAACTGGGATCTCCTAGCCGCGTACTGTCATTTTATTTTCCAATTCATAAAGAAAGATGTTCTAGTCACCAGGCCTTTGGGCCTCTTTATTCAGCCCAGATCACCAATGGGAAACTGAAGGGACTGATGAATACAGGGGTGGAGAGGAGGGTGGGGAGCTGGTGCCAGGTTTGAAGGTGCCCCCAGCACCCCCCCCCGCCACTGCTGGCTGCTCTGTAGGCCTCGTGGGTACTCCCAGATGGGTAACGTAGTGATAGAAGAACGGGGAGAGGAGCGCAGGTGCCTGTGGCTATTTCAGTCTCCTGACACCCTAAGACAGTAGGGTTCAGAGCTCGAACTCTCCCTGATCCGGAAAGGCACACTCATGTACGTGGAAGGTTTTGAAGTTTCCATTCCCCACCTTAGCCATGACGATGGCCAGTGCGCCAGATTTCAGGGACACAGAGGGCTCTGCCTTTGGATGGTTGTCTGTTTCTCTGACGGTGTCCCAGCACCTTCAGGAGAAGGATCTCTCTTCTCCATTCTCAAACCCTTCACTCCAGCCAAGCCCAGCTGCCGGCATCTCTGAGTGTGATTTGCTCCCTCATACCTCCTGGTTTTTTCGCCTGTCCTTCCTCCCTCTAGAAGGATCTCCGCTCTTTGCCATGTTGGCCTGGCTGACATCGACCCTGAGGTAGGCTCAATTTACTTCCCAGAGGAAGTTTCCTTACTTCTCTCCTCACAGACCAATTTAAGTGCCCCACCTCCTTGTTTCCACAGAGCCCCCCTGTGAAAACCTCTAGTAGTGCTCCTAACAGTATAAAAAGAAGACTTTTTCTTCTATCTGCCATCCCTTCTAGATCACGAGCTTCTGGAAGCCAAGGGCTGGGTCCTGTGAGTGTCCATGTGTGCCGTGCTCTGTCCAACGTGGGCACATAGCCGGCACGTGACCAGACTGTTGCTAGCCTCTACCTTCTGTGCCTGGCATTTCTCTTGCCAAGCTGTGGAAGTGCTTTATCAGAGAATACATTCTACTTATCATTATTATTACCTTCTGCAACCAGAGTACCTGTGAGCACAAAGTAATCCTTGGGGAAAAGGTGATAATAATTTAATCCCTCCTTGCATTTATATGGCACTTTATGCTTTCCCAAACCCTTTCGCATTTATTATGGGTGACAGTCCTCACCTTACTTGGAAAAGTAAGAAAAATGAGACCAAGTTATGGTAAGACGCCTCTCTGAGGTCACACAGTAAGCGTGAAAGTTAAGACAAAAACCTGGGATTTCACAATCCAGGCCCTGTGGTTCTCCCAGCCACCCTCCCGGTCTCCTTCCCCTGGGTTCCTGTCCCTGAAGAGCATAGGCTTAGAGGGTACCTGGTGAAGTTGGCCCCCAGGGGTGTTTCCTTAATCATCCCATGGGGCGTGGTGGGGTGAGGATCTACACTGAGAGCCAGAATAGCAACTTAGGAGGAGGCTGGGGCTGGTGAAGGCAGGGAGGCTGGTGAAGTAGGGTTAGCTGGTTCCAACTGAGGCCCAAAGGTCTCTCTCTTGTAAAGGAGGCAAACTAAAGAGAACATCGTATCTCCCAAGGACTCTCCCAGTACCTGGTACTCGGCTGGAAGCAGCTGTTTCTGCTTCTTCTTCAAGATTTTATTTATTATTTGACAGAGAGAGATCCCAAGTAGGCAGACGGCAGGCAGAGAGAGAGGGGGAAGCAGGCTCCACGCTGAGCAGAGAGCCTGATGCCGAGCTCAATCCCATGACCCTGAGCCGAAGGCAGAGGCTTAACCCACGAGCCACCCAGGTGCCCCGCCTAGAAGCTTTTTCTCGGGCAGCCTTTCAGAGGGCACATTGGTGATGATCCTCCCCCACAGCACCTCTGCCGTGAAGTGTCAGTCTGTCAGCCTGTCCGTCTAACAATGCTGTTGAGTGTCCAGAGCACCTTCCAAGAGTTCCTCAACCTCTGCCCAAGCCTAGGACACAGGGCCTGGACTCAACAGCCCCAGGAAGCCATTGCCTTGTCACATACATGTGGCATGGCTCTGGGCATGGCCCCTGCCCGGAGGCTGAAGGGAAATCAGGCTTTTCCTGCTCGCTGGCTGCCTCACAAAGCAGTTCCTCACTGAGCAGGGAGCTTTGAAACACTATGAGGGAAGCACTGTTGTGGAACAGTCCACAGGGGTGAGGCATCTGCCGTCCTCTGGTTCCATATTTCCAGATGTGTGGTGTTGGTAGTCTCTCTTCAAAGCAAAATACTGTATGGCTTTCTGGGGAGCGGGGGTGGGGTGGGGGTGTGGAGAAGGGCAGGCCTCCCTTCTCAGCATTGTTCATCAGAAGAAAGAAGCTCTCGTGCCCCCAAGGCATCCACTGTATTAATGAGATAAACTAATTGTTAGGCATCTAGGTTGGTGCCCGTTAGGGGCTATCCTTGAGGAAGAAAAAGATAGTTCTCTGTATTATTTTCTGGGCTCTGTGGTTCAGAAGAGAAACCGCAGCCGAGAAGGGCAGGGTGGGGACTGTCCTCAGTTCCCTGCAGCTGTTGTGGCCACAGGACAAACCGTAATGATGAACAACACCACAAGTGTCTTCTAGCTCCGGGTGTGCGAAGTCTAAAATGGGCCTCACTGGGCTGAAGCTGAGATCGGTTCTTTCGGAAGGCTGCGGGGGGACAGTGGGTGTCCTTGGCTCTCCTGGCTTCCAATGGCCACCTGCACTCCTTGGTTTGTGTTTCCTTCCCCGCATCACTGGAACCTCTGGCTTCGGTCATAGCTCTTATTCGAGCTGCCCCTCCCCTGCCTTCGCACACGGATCTTGTGATCACACCGGGTCTCCCGTACAATCCAGGATAATCTCCTGTCTCAGAAGCTCTTCACTGGGTCACAGCCACAGTCCTGTTTGCCTTGTAAGGTGACATCTTCAAGGACTAGGACGTGTCCACGTCTTTCTGGGCTCATTATTCTGCCCATCACAGGAAGGAACCAAAGGCATGTGGAACTCAGTGGCCTCCCCTTCCTTTCAGAACAGTGTAGCCCTTCTTATCCTCCCTGTCTGTGAGAGAAATCTGTGCCTCAGTCTCCCTTTCTGTAAACTAAAATCTTTCTGCCCATTTATATTTATAAAGCACTTTGGGACTATTGAGGAAAAAGTGCTTAGGAGGAGATGGTTCATATGATAGGATACTTTGACTTCGTATGAATTACACTTATATAGATCAGTCAAGCTACTTACTACCAGATGCAACTATGGTTGGGTCCCGTGGGGGAGAGATATAGGGGGGTAGGCATCTATTAGATTCTGTAGTTAAACCTCACCAAATGATTCTTAATAGCAATTCACTTTGGCTTCATTAGCACGGAGTATGGGAACTCTCCTCTAGTATACCATATAGCTCAGCATCTTCCGCTCTTCGGAGTAATTGAAATGAAACGGAAATCCACAACAACAACAATAGTGTAAGACAAAGAAAGAGGCGCTCTGTCTACACACGATTGCCATAGGGGTGGGAGGCTCACCGCCTGAGCTTGGATTTGTCTCTCTTTGCCTCCATGCCTAGTTGAGTTTCTGGCTTTTGACGGAGGATCTGGCTAGGAAGGAGACAGGGGGCATGGATATAAACTGTGTGGCAGTGAACCTGGGGAGGCAGGCTCCAGGGTGAGTAGGTATGTCTTACCACGTAACAAAACAAGGGACAGCATCTACTGTGATAGTATTAGGCACCACGTTGGGTCACTTAGGTCATAAGATTCATTCAGTTGATATACTTTAAAAGGCTTTATGAAGTCTCCCTCAGGTTAGAGGCTGAGAAATTTGGAAGCTTAGCCCTTCTCTGCCCACCCCACCACCAGAGGCATCAAAATGCTGTAGGAGGCTTGGGGCTTAAGTCCCCTTCCCTTGGTGCACGGGGAGGCACCAGACTGACTGACCTTGTCGGACTCCAGCTCTGGGGCCTGCAGAACCAGCAAAATGTGAGGCCCCTGGACAGGCATCTGAGTCACCCCCCCATCCCGTACTCACCCTGCCAGTTTCCCGGGGAGTCTGCCTCGTAAGCCCAGGATAGAGACACAATCACGGACGATGATAGCATCTTCAAATAGATTTATGAAATGTTCTACCCTCGAAGAGTCTGTGTCCAGGAAGGGTTATGTTGCTGTTCAACAGTCCCTGGGAGGGCATCACAACCAGCTCTGGTCCTCGGGGCTCAGGGGAATTAAAGGAGAGAGACAAGCCCCGAGAATGATTATAATCCCATTATGCAGCGCTCCCCCTATTTATTTCTTCATATGGATGAATTTGTATATATTTGCATTTTGTTCTATCTGATAATATGCATAGAATTCAAATTGAAATGACTTGAATAGATTTGAATATTAATGAGGCGTTTAAAGGCTGCCATCCCTGGTAAAGTCCCTGCAAGGGAGTGCGTGGTGCAGCAGCTCAGAAATCTCCTCGGGCACCAGCACTGCCAGGCAGTGTCCCCCAGAGGCCCAGCTGGGCCTGGGGCATTGGAGGAGGGACACGCTATGGCTGGATAGAGAGGTCTCCCCTACAGCTTCCAGGCACTGAGCCCAGAGCCTATGCCGATAAGAGGTGTGTTGAAAACAGCCCATCCGCAAGTCTACAAGGCTTGAGGTGTTTTCAGACATATGGTTTTAACAGTGCCATCAAAGGCAAGATGTTTTCCCATATTAAGAAAAGCCTAATTGCCTTTGCCTCATAGTTTTCGGTGGAAAGGGGCAAAGTTTCAGCCAGCAGGTACAGGTGTAGAAGGTGCTAAGGATTATCTTCTGCCTGGAGTCCTATGGCTCCAGGACACTTCACACCTCCTGCTGCTTTTTCTACAGGATCGTGGCAGTTGGTCAGCACGATCTCTGTGGGCCTGAAGGCCGTCTGTCCTTCTCAAGGTTCTACTAAGGAAATGACTTGATGCCGGTCACTGCAGCCCCTCAGTATTAACATCTGTTACCTGCCTAGGCCCTGGGCTAAAGTCCAAGACTAAATAAGATAGAATGGCCTGTGCACTTGAGAAAGACCCACTGGGGTTCGATTGGCTATTGTTTCCCCTTTTCATCAAGAGACTTGGGTAAAAAGTAAAAGGGTAAAAGGACCTTTTAGGTGGACCTGTGGTGAGGCTTCAAATTGCTGAGCATCAAAATCTGTAGGCCAATCGTATAAGAATAGTGATTTGTAGCAATTTCTGTTGGGTTACCAGTTCTCCCATGCGTAGAGCTCTAGACATATCATCATTCATTGCTGAAGTACTAGGGATCATTGTTTCTAAGTGATTCCCAATTGTTGTATCTGTCCTAACTGAATCTTGGTTAGTTCCAAGTTCATGCTCTTCGTACCATTTCTAATGGCCAATTATGAGAGCAAGTAGTAATGAAAACACACTTGTGAGTCATTTAGCTTCTTGCTGTATGAGGTTCTCATGTCCACCCACTGTCATTTATAATCCAACAGTCTAAAAACCAAACTCCTCATTTTATCCCCGTTGTAGTCCTAATCTCCGTCTGGGTAGCCCCATATTCCCAACCTCCTTCTGAAACTGGAGGCATCACCAGCCCCTCTCTCCTTACCCGCATCCGACCACTTCCACCATGACAAATTTCATCGCATTTTTCTCTTCTATATTGCCCTACTCATCCTCATCATTTTCTTCCCAAATACTAGAGCATTCTGTCGAGCCCATCACTTGTTTCCAGAGTCATCCGTCACCACTGTCCTTCACTAGCTTTATCTTCCCAGGTCACCCGTCACATTCACACTTCTGCATCTTAGCCAGGTAGGTCCACAGGGCTACCCTTGGCCTATAAACCAGAGCCCGAATGCCTCCACCTGGTATCTAAGGTCTAACCATCTCCCCACCTTTAAGGTACTCTATAGTCTGGCACTGACTGTCCTTCCAGCATGATCTTCTCGCCACTCCTCCTTGCTCTCTAAGCCATAGTGGGGGGGAGGGGGAGAGAAGGAATATACTGCACCTTCTATATCTTTGTTTATGCTGTTCCTCGGGCCTGGGATGTTCTTTGCTCATCATTTCTTGAAATACTCTTCATATCTCAAGGCTCAGCTCAAACGTCTCCTCTTCCATAACTTATTTCCTATTTCCAGCTCAGCGATGCTCTTTTCTTTGTGCTTCTGTGACTTGACGTACATATTCGATCGTATCATGTATTCTGTCCTGACCAGCCTGGTGTTTTCTTTTTTTTTTCTTTATAATTTTTTATTTTTTATAAACATATATTTTTATCCCCAGGGGTACAGGTCTGTGAATCGCCAGGTTTACACACTTCACAGCACTCACCAAAGTATATACCCTCCCCAATGTCCATAACCCCACCCCCCTTCTCCTAACCCCCCTCCCCCCAGCAACCCTCAGTTTGTTTTGTGAGATTAAGAGTCACTTATGGTTTGTCTCCCTCCCAATCCCATCTTGTTTCATTGATTCTTCTCCTACCCACTTAAGCTCCCATGTAGCATCAATACTTCCTCATATCAGGGAGATCATAGGATAGTTGTCTTTCTCCGATTGACTTATTTCACTAAGCATGATACGCTCTAGTTCCATCCATGTTGTCACAAATGGCAAGATTTCATTTCTTTTGATGGCTGCATAGTATTCCATTGTGTATATATACCACATCTTCTTGATCCATTCATCTGTTGATGGACATCTAGGTTCTTTCCATAGTTTCAGTCTGGTGTTTTCTTGATACCTTATCAACTCAATCGCAGGTACCACAAGGAGAGAAGAAACTCGAATGTTTTACAATTTTTGTATTATCTCATCACCTAAGACAGAGTTCAACAACTGTTTACTGAGTAAATGAAATGAGTATATGGGAAAGTTTTAGGACCGCTGAAGGCATATCCAGGTCTCTGTGACATCCTGTGAATTCAGCCCTTGCCCTTGTAGCACCCGGCCTTCTAGAAAAGACTCTCCATTTATTACGCACCTGGTACACGTGCCTGGTGCTTCCTTGTGACCATTTGATTCTAGGTTTAAAAAAAAACACTGCAGAGATCCTTATTTCCAGTTTTCAGGTGAGGACACGGATCCTCACCGAGGTTAAGAAATTTTCCCCAGGTCACATCCCCAGTGGGTAATAGAATCAAGGTGAAGGACAGCCCAAGCCTCCTGGCTCCCCGTCTCAGGTTGTTAAAGCTGCCTGGCGTCAGCCGGAGAGCAGCCAGGCTCTTGGCTTCCCCAGACTCTGTGTCAGGCTTCAGTGCTCCGGGAGAATGAGTTTCCCTCAAATCAATCCTGGATGTAGTTATTATTTTATAGGGATGTTGTAAGTTGATAAGGTAGCTCTTATATGTTAATAGCTATTGTAATGTTGTTCTTAAGGCCTATTACTTGTGCTAGTTTGTATTTTAATGTGTGCAAAGGTGATTACAACTTTAATATGAATGTTAAACAGATTAGCTGATTTATATGTAAAATAAATAAATAAAGGAAACTCATACTCTCATTTCTATTCATTCCTCTGTCCTTCTCTCTCTTCCCGCTCTGTCCAAAAGCAGATGTGGTCTGTGGAGCATTGACAATGGAACAAAAAGGGAGTGTTTTCTGGGTGATAACTAGTGGTTATAGATGGGTCTTTTGTTCCAGGTGAATTTGGACTTTCTGTCCTTAATAGCTGCTTGTCTGAGATGTTGTGCGCTTGACAGTGTTTGGAAGTTGTTTTGTTTGAGAATTGTGCCTTCGCCACTCTCTCCCTTCAGTCTTGTCTCCCACCTCTGCTAAGCCACCTCTTCAGTCTTGTCTCCCACCTCTGTTTTCTCGTGCCCACTGGAAAGTGTGCCAAACTTCCAGAAAGGCTAGTGTCTGCCGGTGCACTCCCGTGTATCCAGGAGCGCAGGGCACAGAAGGGAAGACAGATAAGAACACAAACAATGAGAGTACAAAAAGAAGGGGGTGGGGGCAGGTCTGCACATGGTTATTTCTGCGGGGGCAGACAGGAGGGGTGCTAACCCGCCTGGTGGAAAGAAAACATCTTCCATGAAGCAAAGCTGCAAGGATGAGTGAAAGATAGCTAAGAAAATGAACGGAGGGAGGGGTGGAGGTAGTGGAGGGGTTTAGGGGAAGGAAAAGGGCATTCCAGGCAGAGGGAATGGCCTGTGCTGTCCTGAAAGCATGGACTGCAGCCCATTCAGGGAGCTGCTTGGATCTCCTCCAGGGGCATTGAGGTCACTGGGAGCACTACTGACTTAAGGCACTATGCACAGAACCAAAGATCAAGAAGTTTCCCAGCCAGGGATACTTGGAGGAGATTGAATACTAATCTTGGGAATTATAATAAAAACAGGACACTGGGCATGGTCAAATACCTCTCCTAGGCTGTAGATCTATTGCTGAAATCCATAGAAAGGAAAGATATTAAAAAAAAAAATGGGTGATCAAAACAAAAGGTGACTCCAGAAAGATGGGAGCTTCAAACAATAAAACTAACTTTGACGGCACAATGCAAATTATCCTGATGAAATGAAGGAGGCAGCATCTAAAGAAACCAGCACGGCCTCACAGACAACTGGCCAAGGAGCTCAGATTGTAGAAAGACAAGTGCAGTGGATGGGAGGAGGGGCGTTGGTCACAGGATGGGGTCAGAAGAGGAGAAGGGGTAGTAACAAAGATACCAGTGAAATAAAGACATGGAATGAGCCAAGCTTGAAGAAAAAGGTGATCACAAGATATGACAAAATGGCGATCTTTAGGTTCCAAGAAAAAGGCTAAAAAGGACGGCTTTTCTTGAGAAATAAGCATATTAACCAGTTGCGGAGGACTTCTCAACTCCTCATCTGGTACTGCACTTCTGTCATGCTTTTCATATTTGAGGGAGAATAAACTTGGTCGAGAAAGGATTAAAACCTGGGACAGGCACAGCACGTAAGAGGCTCTCTGCAAGGCAGTGGTTAAGAGTCACCTGGATCAAGGGTTAAATGCCACCAGGAACTTCTCCTGGCTGGGTTTACCCTTCTGTAAAACAGACATAACAAGTATACCTAAGTCAAATATTTGTTGGGCAGAATAAAGATACGATGCAAATAAGACACTCGTTTGATGCATTTGAGATCTCAGTGAATGTTAACCATCACATTGTTGACCACGAGGCTGAGTTGCTAATCTGATTACCAGTCCCAACGTAATTAACCTCCCAGGATACTGAAACAATCTGAAGATAGGATCCAGGAACCATTCTGGGTGGGCAGTCATCAAGAAATATTGGAAAATAGGAGAGTCTGGAAAAATACCACAGTTTTCCTTAAAGTGGAGGTATAGATGAGAGTAGATTCTGGAAACAGTGGACAGGTGGGCTTCATATAGACTTCCAGGGGAAAAAAATCTTCAAGAGATTAATTTCATGGTTCATAAACACCCTGAAAGCCACCCGTGGTCACCGGAAACCACCCTGGGCTTGCTTAAGAGCAGATAATGCTAACATCTCATTTAAGAAAAAAAAAATCAGCATTATAATTTCATAATATGCCTCTCCTTTGTATGTTGTATTATTCACAAATTTGATAAACAAATCTTTCTCTGTCAGGTGTATTATAGAGTCTTAATTGAAGGAGGGTTTATTTATTGAAATCTCAGTATGAGTCGGCAATGTGACACGTTTACAAATAATGGATGCTCTGGCTCCATCAATAGAAAGGGCTGTGTTCGTAGTGGGGACACCAGCAATCCCGTGGTGCTATCTGCTGATGTGACCACATCTGGGATGTGAAGAAGGCTTTGAGAGCCTGGATGGTGAAAAGCCTGGGAGTTATGTAATCTGAGGGAGGGTAGAAGAATTTAGCATTGTTTAGGCAGAAAAGGTAAGACTTGGGGGGTTCTCTAGCTTTATTGTGCATGAGAATCACCTGGGGTGTTTGTTTAAATTACAGATTCCAGTGACTCCAATCCTTACATTTGTAGAGATTCCGATTCATTAATCCCAGGAGGAGCTCAGGAAATTACAATCGAACAAACATTCCAGGTGATTCTCATTCCAGTGGTCTACGGACCATGTTTTTAAAAACATGACTAAGAGGGAATAAAATAACCGTTCTCAGATATAGAAGTTAGAGTCTCCCATGTGGTTTAAAAGATAGAACCCTAACCAAGAAGTCCCCAACTCTGCTGTCGGCCGTTGGCAAGGGTAGGAACACTGGTGTTCTCATTTCTAGTTTCCAGTACGGTGTCAGGCACACAGTAGGTGGCTAGAAAGTACTTGTTTAATGAAATTACATGAAGGTCAGAGAAAGAATCATGCAAGAATGAAAGCTTATTGAAAATGAAGCAGGTGGCCTTAAGCAAGCAACCTGCCATCACAAACCATCTTTATGGGGAGACTATTAATGGGCAAGATAGGGCATCAAAGAGAGTGCCATGTTGGAAGAAGGGTTCAATAAGGTGACCACCAGCGCAAAGAGATGATCAAGTCTGAAGAAGCACTGAATGTTTCAGCTGTGGGTGTGGAACCTGCAGTATTTTACACCGTACGTAACTTAATTCAACCCCAGGTCTTCATTGAGCACCTACTGTGCACAGATAGGAAACCGAGCGAGCTAGTCTCTGCCTTCAAGGACTCCCAGGGTAACGTAAGAGGTCGTGAGCCTTAGTTCTGCCCCAAGGATCACAGAACAGAATGTGAACCTTGGCTCTCCTAGTGGGGAAAGAAAATGGGAGCATCACAAGGGAAGGCCAGTCAATATCTGTCCTATCAATAGCTGTATCTCCCACACTCAGAAGGTCACTGGCATATTGGGGGCATTGATAAATATTTGTTGGATGAATCAGTGAAGCAGAGAATGAATCAATGAGTCAATAAAACTATTGTTTATTGAACCCTGCTTTGTCGGTCCATGCGCTACATACTTTGTACATACCATTGCTCTTGAGTTTTCCAAACCCTGTAAAAAGTATTACTCTCCTTGTTGGACAGATGTCAGGGTGGAAGCACTGTTGAGTTACATGCCCAAGGTTCAAAAGCTTCTAAATGATGGCTGAAGTTCCTGAACTTGAGCTGTCCACCTCCTTAAACTTGGGCCATTCTCCTACCGTTCTAGTCCAGACAGCCCCATTCTGGACAAGAGAATTGAGGCTCAGAGAGATGAAATGACCTCCTCAGGGTTGTCATGGTCGTTTGTAGTAGAATTGGGTCTGGCCCGAAGCCCAGTGGTTTTAGGAGCAGTAAGACCTTTTCACATGGCAGCAGCCGACCCCACTCCACCCTCTGAAGTCTTTCCTCTGACCCTTAAGGACCCTTGGCCTTCACACAGAGGACTGTGCTCTCACTAGCTCTCTCATTGAAACGGAATAGGGGCCCCTGAGGCTACCTTCACATTGCTTGGGTCAACTTGAACTTGGCAATGGGAAGGGCAGCTCGTAATCACAGTGGTGTAGAATTTCTAAGAAGACTCCCCCACCCTAAAAATGAGTAGATTTTTTTATACCAGGGAGCATTTAGCTTGTTACCCAGAAACCTGTGACTCACATGCCCACTCATGCAGATTGGCCCCAGGAATCTATTTCTGCCCGTTTCCTCAAAACTTCAAGTTGGCAGTGGGATAGGTTTGGGGGCTAAATTGTTCTCCAGTCTCTAGGGTTCAGCTCTGCCCTCAGTTGTATGAATACATTTCCATTGATTTTGGCCAGTGTCCCAACTGAGTGAAAGGGAGGGCAGATGGAAGGCTGTCCGCTGGGTCCAAGTAGCATCGTGTGCCTTCTTCTGTCACTTTCTATGTAGGTGATGGGGAAATGAAGAAAGGAAATGTTAGCTGCAGCATAACTTTGTTCCTACTTAAGAGAAGAAGAATGTGTAGGTGAGGAAAAGAAGGTACATGTGATATGGTGTGGGGTGTGTACCCATGTGCAGACATGCGTGAAAAGGGTGTGTTCACACTGTCTCCATCAGAGGCCTTTGAGGCAAGCAGCAGGAGCTGTCTGGCTGACAGGAACAGGCAAGAATATCGGGCAGGTCACATAATTGCCAGAATCAGGCCCTGCAGTGGTCTGAACAAGACCCTAGGTCATCCTGCCAGTCTACACGGCTGACTCTTGCATGGGTCTTGCCACAACAGCCGGCTCTGCAGGGAGGGATTCTCTGCTTGACCATTTTGCAACATCACTAAGTGTCCAGGGAAACTGAGTTTGGGAAGTCGGTCAGATAAGCAGCCACTAGGTCCTGGGCCTGGCCCGCCCTCTAGCTGCAAGGGAGGCGGGGAAAATCAGGGCCTGGAATTTTGCACCTTCTACGTAGAACAGGAAGGAGCCTCTGTTTCCCACTGAGATGCATAAAATCACGAATTTTTCCCCAGTACAGGAAAGGCAGACAAAAAGAATAATATCCATCACAGGCACACCTGTTGGGTTTTTTACTCTTACCTTTGGGGTAACATAGCATGTGAAGGTGTATGTTTGTACAGTCCTTTCCACTAGGCCTTTTCTGTCCAATCCCCAGGTCTAGGAAAGTGCATGCAAAGGAAATACACCCTGTGATATGTTTCAATGAAAAAGGAGATGGGGTGTCGTACCCTCGAACTCATCTGGACTCCTGAACTTTCCAAGCAAAAGAAGCTGGATTAGCTTCTGCGTCGCTCCCATGCAGTGGGTTTATCATCATCGATCGGAGAAAGGGTTGTATAAATTCTCTACCGTGAATATGTCTAATCTAGACTGATTGCATTTTTGTACGTTGTTTTCACTTGCTGGGCTCCATTTCAGGCCATCCTGTCTGTACAGGGTACTGAGCCCCCATCACCCAGAATGGGTATATTTGGAAGGATCACTGCTAGTCTATGTATCATTAGAGCTTTTTGAAATAAATCACAAGATTTGCTTGCCTCTTTCCTGCAAGCCTTACAGGATGGACCGTAGGGAAAGACACAGAAAGGCTTCCTTGGTACCCTTGGCTCCTTTGGGTTAGAGATGTTTGCTTTTTGGTGGGCGCCTCCTTCATTAACACCTTCGGTTGAGTTCAAGGCAGAGAACCAGAATGAAATTTTTTCACTTCCATGATTCCACTGAGAGCTCTTACTATAGTAACTCCCCCTCATAGGATTGCTGAGTTGAGGTAATGTGATACTGTTTTTACGAGTGTGAAAAAGAAAGAGTCTCCGTGATATGCCAAAGGTCAGGTGACATCATGGGACGACAACACCCAGAGCAGAACAGAAAAAGCCTGTCCCGTCCCAGTGGCTTTGACTCTCACTTTCCCGTCTAGCTGTTATCTCTTGAGAATTTCCAAGCAATTTGTAACGATTACAATCTTTTAGATAAAGATCATTATTCTCGAGGTGTAGCTGGGATAAGTGGGACGCTGGGTGGGTCGACTCTTGCCAGCCCTTTCATTCAAGAATCAGAGACACTCCTTGATGATTTTTCCCTAATGGTTTAACCTCCCCAAACAGTGTACTTTTCATGATGTTTATTCAGTTCTGTTTCTGGGATTTATGTCACCGTAATGCAGATGATACATCAGCTCATAAATAGTCAAATACCACGTAAATAAGAATCTGCTTCTTAGAAGGAGATGACAATGAAGAGATACAAAGAGAGACAGAGGCTGTTGTGTTTGGAGGATAAGCAATAAATTAAAGAAAAATTGAAAAGCATTATCTGTTTAATATTTCAAATCCTAAAACTGCCTGAGCCTTTCACAGCCACTGTAAGTGAAGGAGGTGAGGGAGACTCGAAGCCTAAGTAGAGGCCACAGCATCACAGACGGTGTCCGTCTGTCCTTCCAACACTGCGTAGACAGCTGCTAGATACTGACCAGATTCGAATGCACAAGCCTTTCTACAGTTCCTAGACATCACTTACTTGGAAATCAGCAAACATTGTTTTCAGGGAAGCATTGCTCTGAATTAAACTGGATTCCTCACCAGGCTACAGTCTTTTACCTACCTAGGAATGTGGTTGAGATGTTGTATGTTTGTAATTTTAAGCAAAATAGAAAATGCTCCTGTCACATTATCAGTAAACTCATTCGCTGTTGAGTAATTGAATAAGCCAAGATAAACTCAAGAACTGTGTAATTTGGTATTTAATAAAAGTCAGATTTTGTTATATGACAATATATTGGTGCAATACATACATGACTTTTCTGGACCCTCTGAGAGGTTGGCTGCACACGTTTTTAAGGGTTTTAAAGATTGATGGTACTGCTTTCTTTCTGTCTCGTTTTGCTTCAAGCCTGTGGTTTTTTGTTTAATTGATAGATCCCCATCGCTTAGCTTTATATGTATCTATCCATAATCATTAGAATTCTGTTTAATAAAGACAATGTAAGAGAACAAAGGGGAAGAAAAGAAGAAAAAAGGAGAGGATTTCCCAGGGAATTAAAAAAAAAAAAACTTTATTAAAAGGGAGCTAAAGAGAAACGTGTATAAATACAGTGACCCAAGTGAAATTAATTGAGCAGTGCAGAGTGAAAACCAGGAAGAAGAGAGGATTTTTCAAATGCATCTGGCACAAGGGTGATGGCGGAGAAGGTGTTGTCCATGTCCCATCCCCAGGGGGCAGTCTCCAGCTGGGGCAGTTTGGCTTTCTGGGACTTGGGTAGGAGGCACTTTTCAGAGCCTTCTGTCTTTACTCAGGTAGAATCTTCCATTCATCACGATGATACAAGACTCTCTTAGTTTCCCCTCATTGGTTTTGTTGGAATTAAATGCCACCCCGCCAGAATTATTTTGTGTATCTATTTAGTCCCCAGCCTCCTGCAGTCCCTGGGCAGTCAATAAAAGGGAGAAGGTAGAATAGGAGAAGACTTGGGAAGGTTCTCCTGCTGCCTCTTTTGCCTCACCCAACAAGAGAATCCAGGAAAGAACTCATATCCAACTTTGAGTAAACCACAAAATGACCCATAGTCAGGGATGCCATCTCTCCACCTCAGTGAACTCGAATTAGCCTTGTACCGTCAATGGTCTGAAGGAGCATCAAGGCCATGGTCACACTTCATTGAAGGAGCATCAAGGCCATGGTCACACTTCATTGAAGGATCTTTCTCTACATAAAGATCTTTTTTCTCTTTACTCCCTTGGGTGGGATTTGCCTAAGTGGACATTTCTGAATTCTAGTTCGGGATTACTTGTGCCCCAAACACCATGTTGCATCATCCCCCTCCGCACAGCCCCACAATCGTGACAAGATGTTCTTACCCCCCTGCCCTGGTTCATACCTGCTCGTTCTCCCGGACTCTGCTAGGGCGTCAGCTCCAAGAGATTTCTTTTATTCCTTCTGGGAGTCTCCAGAGCACCCATGCTGCCCTCCCTCTTAGTGCTCCCCACACCACACTGAAGGGCTAATACGTTTGCCACAGTGAACAGCCTCCTCTTCCTGGAGGACTAGTGCTTCCAAAAATAGAAAGCTGCCTTCTCTCTCCATTCCCACTGCCCATGGGAGACTCTCGGCAAGTGCTCACTGAATGAGTGAAGAAAATGAATTTCCCCTCACCCCAGTGATGTCTTCTGTCTTCTGACCCTTTTGCCCCCAGCCTGTTGTCCAACATAGAGAAGTGGCTTACTTGGCTTCTACATGCCCTCTTCTGTCCAGCAGAAGTTGGCCGTGCCGTGAGCCTGGCTCTCTGACGCGTGGGTCCCAGAGCACTGGTCCTTAGACTCAACCCTCCCTCCACACATCCACTCAAGGATAAGGCGGGGTTTTCTGGGTCTGGTAAGACTGTCAGAAAACACCTCTGATCATCAGTTGTTAGAGCCGAAGGGACCACAGAGATGGTCCAGCCGCACTCCTCTTTTGACAGAGGAGGGAATGGAGTCCCAGAGAGGTGCCTCTCCTTTCCCAGAGTCCCACGGCAAGCTTGCTGGTGGGCCTATGACTGGAACTTTCATTTTCCACCTTGCCCCATTTGTAGTGCAAGGTCATGTGTGCCCAATTCCTGATTCATGGGCTCCCAAGAGCCTTCTCCGGGGATAAAGTGAGTAAAGAGGCGCAGTCTTACAAATGGACTGGGTAATAAACATGGCCGCGCACCCACCTTCCAGCAGCATAGCACACTTAATAGGCTGCTTGTAAACAGCAGCAATTTGAATAGTTTCTCCGGCACGCTGTTAACATTTATATGTGCCCCATTTCATCTGTAATCTGCTTTTACAAGGCACTGGTGAGCCTTTGATGGCAGCACTCGAATGACCCAGACGGCTTCATCCCAAATGTTCAATCCGAGCTGAAAATTTGGGAGAACCGAAGGTATTCATCTCTGTAAAAAACAAATAAATAAATAAATAAAAATCCAAACACATCAACTGAAACTGCTCTTCTCCATCCAGATACATTAACTTTTTCTTCTTTTTCCCTTTCTTCTTTTCGCGTTTTACCATTACCATGTTCTGGTTATTGCCCACATCTGGAGCAAGGCAGCTGTCCTGTAATGTGCAAGCTGCGGTATGTAATTTGGAGAACTTGAATACAAATATCTGTTAATTAAAAAAAAATACAGAACCATGTTTGTCAGCTTGTAATTATGTAAAGAAGAACACCAACTCCCAAACTAATTTAAAAAGCAAAATGAAAATAACTTTACCAGCGGCTTTATACATTCCAGCAACTCTACGTTTAGCTATTAACTTTCTTCGGAGCATCCCAAAGTCCTTTGCCAACGTCTGTGAAGTTTCTTTGGGGAGAGCGGGAGAGCCCAGCAGGGCTGTCAGGGGAGTGGGAGTAGGCTGACAGTCAGGTCACAGGACTCTGCTCTTTGTCCCCTTGTGATGTAGGGTAGGGTTTCTCAGCCTTGGCCTTGCTGATATTTGGGGCTGGGTAGTTCTTGGTCGTGATGGGCTGTCTTGTGCAATGCGATGTTTCACATCTGGGCCTCAACTCACTAGGTACAAGTAGCCCATAGAGATGCCCTCCTCCCCAACTTGTGAAAAACAAAAATGTGTCCGGACATTAACCAATGTCCTGGGGGAAGGATAGGGTGTCGCCACCCCCCCCCCCACCGCTGAGAAGTACTGTCATTTTCATTTGCTGTCTAACGAAGGAAAAAGCCCAGGTCGTGGCCTTGGAAGACTCAGGGTTAAGCGACTACCTCCCCATTCTAAGGATAGGACCTTGACCAAATCCGCTGGCTCTTCTTGACACCTGTTTCCTCATCTCCACGATGGGTGGTCGTGGAAATCCAATAAGATGTAGATTTCAAATATTTTTTTTAAAAGGTCACACTGAAGGTAAGCTTTCTCATCATTATTATGGTAAGGTGGTCCCTGATATGAAAGTTTGGAGGGAGGCCCGGCCCTAGGCCAGGTTGGCCACACTCTGTTAGGACTTGAACCTCATTAGTACAGAGCCCTCTATGTATGTCCCAGGCTTGACGGGCAGGGAGAACTTGCCATGTGCTTTGCAGACATCTGGGGACATAGCGAAGGAGCATTGAGGGAAATCAAACTGCTGAGGAACAGCTCATAGCAGTGGAATTGTTTTACTTACACAGGAAGCGGGGACTGAATGAGGCCCCCCAACCCCCTCTCTCTACCTGCTCTTCTCCGCAACAGGCCAGGATGTGTGTGAGCTATCCAGGCAGCTATGGGGCTGTGTAGACACTGGGCTCTAGGTCAGAGAGAACGTCAGAATATTTTTAATGTTATTTTAAAAGTAAAGAGATTGTTAGCGGTCTGGGCTGGTGCAAGGGCAGGTGGATGGATGAAGTAGCCTCTCGAGGGCCCTTCCAGCTCAGGAGTTCCGGGATGCTGGGTATAGGGCTGGGCGTACTGGAATCCAGACACTCCCTTATCCAAGCCACGGACTCCTGGGGGGAGTATTAACAGCAGCAGCTGTCACTCACTGAGCCATTGCTTTCTGCCAGGAAGCGTGCCACGCCTTTTCGGTCTATCATCTCATTTAATCTTCCAGACATTTCTGCAAAGTGTAGGTATCATTCCCATTCCACAGATGAGAAGGCTGAGGTGTTCGCTGTGAAGCTACTGGTCACAGCGCAGTTAGTGCCGTGCGCAGGATGAAGTTGGTCAGTATCTCATCTGAGCTCATTACGAGAAGGGTCTGTCACATGCCTCTGGACTTCAGACACACGAGCACTTGGGCAAGGAGCCCGTGAGTAGACCCAAGAGGAGGATCACTGAGCTGCCACTCGCAGACAAAGCCAGCATGCCCGGCGTTCCCAGGTCTCTTCCACCGAACACTCCACAGCCCCACGGCCTCAAGTTTGAAGGCCAAGCGGTATGGGAGGGTTTGGTAGTTTGCTGTGATGTTAAAAATAAAAAATAAAATAAAGACAGGAGGGAGAAGCTGACAGCTTGACTGCCGCACAGACAATCAATACACCCAAGATAACAATTTCTGCAGAACAGTGCATTGCTTATCCAGACCCCCAGGAGACGCATGCCGCTCTGACAATCGGCAGAAATTCTGACTTGCTACAGATCTTTTCATCTCCTGCCTGCTCTTGCCGACTTTTTCATTTTACATTATTAAATATTAAACCCTGTAAACACTTTCGTTTGTCTGTACCATCCTGTCCGTCAAATTACCCTTTCGTAACAGCATCAAATCATATTGGTATCATTTACTTCCCCGAGTAATTCCGAAATCCTATCTCAGGATAAAACAATGATGTGCCTTAACTGCTGGGGGTCAGGACTCCTGTGTTCTTTTTTCAGACCCTGCATCAGCTAACCGTTTATATCTTTTCAAGTCATATTGTTTCCTTTCCAAGCGAATGGATGGGGCATGCTATTAAGACCCCACTTGTTCCCTCTGACAGATTTAAAGGTGATTGAAATAACTTTGAAAATTCAACATTCCAGAAGTTGAGCCCCATCGGCTCAAGTAGTAGATTGCACAGAGCCCCTCATCAAGACTACTGTCTTGATACCCAGAACATGTCAAGTGCTGTCGCTTCTCTGACTTTCATTTCATTTCTCTTCCTTGGCTCTGGAATTGCTCATCATTTCCCTGTGTTAAATATCCAGAGAAAAATGGAATGAGGCCAACATGATACGTGGGAAAATAATACATTCCAAAGTCAGAAGGAGATAAGATTGTTGGATTGGCTGTTGTTTTAGATGATCCAAATCTGTGTCCTCTCCGTTAGCAAGGATAATCAAAAGTTTATAATATTTAAAATTCACCTTTGAGACAGTAGAAAAGAAAGGATAATTGGATCCACGTGTTCAAATGCCAATTATTTACATGTTAGAATTTTATGACGTTTCCCAGTACCAGCATCTCGGAGCCCTCCTGTGAAAGTCAAGGAAGTCCAGAGAATTGGAATCTGATGATAACCATTGTACAAACTGAAGAACAGTCCATGAATCTGTTCCCTCCCAATGACCACCAGTGGACTCCTCTTAAGAGTTGGATACCACTGTCCAAGGCTAGCACTTATGACATGTAAATACTTAAAAATACAGTGGAATCAGCCCAAGCAGATTTCCTGACAATGGGAGACAAGTTACTTGAATTGAAGAAATGAAATCAAGTGGACTTGGGATTTTATGGGGCACTTTAATAAAGACACCGTTCTATAGATCTTTGCTAGCCTCCCCCAGAACTCCCAGCCTGCCGTTATCCCCAACTGATCTTCCCATTGTTGTGCTGTTTATTCTGTAGCCTAAGTAAAATTATTTAACCTTTTCTTGGCTTTAATGATCCATCTGTTGAGTTGGGAGAACAAGATGCTTATGCATCTGGCAGAGGATGGTGCACTTTAATGAATGTTTGGAAAGTACTTTGAACATGAGTGCTTAGTATTAGTGTTGCTTTCCCATGCCCTAGACACTCTAATGAAATGGTGTCTTAATCTGTGTCACAGCTAATTCATTTTGGAACTGAATCTACTGTCTACAGATCTCAGTTTCGGGGGGGGTCACTGGGATGATTTAGCTTTCCTGGGGGTAAATATTGACCTCCTGAGACTCCATTAATATTTACCTCCTGGGTCAATAAATGTCAGTGTTGACCTTGATCAAAGTCAATATCTCCCCAGAACCTCAGGGTCTTCTTTGTCTGCGATGCCTTAGTTCCAAGTCTGTCACTTGATTCTCTTCCAATAAATCCTTATATGTAGGACTTTATATATAAAGACAAGCTGTTGGCCTGCCCTCAGGGGTAAAACTGCTAGGTATATCGCTAGGCACTGGTGTAGACCTGCAGAAGTGAAGCTATCAGAGTGTTTCTAAGAGAATTCCTGATTTTAAGCTCATCCTCTTCTTCTCGCGGGGAGGGATCTTCTAGGAGGATCAACTTAACATGAAATAAAGTGCACACGAGGCAAAGTCCCAGTCGAGTCTATCAGACCGGACAGTTCTGTGCACTGAATATCTGAAGCGTGTCCCTGTATCTGGGACTAGGAGGCCCTGTGCAAATACAGCCCAGCCTTGGCTGTTAATCTGAAGGCGCTCACTACAATCACTAGTGCTCTTCTTGGCCAAGGAGTCCACGTAGCTCTCCCTCCAAACCATGAGCATCTCTGGAATGGTCTATGAGCTGGGCTAAAGTCTACTGTTTTATAAGTACAGATTTTGTCCTCAAGTAGTTGAATTTGTTGACTATTTTTTTAAGAAACTACTGTGCACAGAGAGAGTTCTTGCCCCCTCTCGACTTCCACACATACTCACTACCTATGAGGGGCTGAGAAGACAAAAATGCATGAGACATGGTGCTCTGCACTGAGCGAACTTTCTCTATGACACTGACGGAGTTGAATGGCTTCCTCATTTCTTCTGTGGCTCAGATCACACAAATACTTGGCACCCATGCCTCTCCCACTGTGAACACGTGTAGACTGGGGACGTGAGGCATGTGTCCGTCTTTAGCGTTGGACTCCTGTGGGACAGGACTGGGGAAGGTCATCCACTCCAGGAACAGCTCTTCTAACCACCTCCAGACATTTTGCCAGCATCACGTCATCTGCAGTCTTCAGGGAATTGTTGGGGAACTTGCCTTGGCTGAAGCATGAGAAGCACGTTTTCTAAGAGTAGGAGGTGTCTGCCTTGTAGGGCCTATGGAGGGGGCGATCTACGGGAGAGAGAAGGGCAGTCGTGAAATGCCACATCAGTGGCCTGGCTGCGATGTTCGTTGCATTTTCTCTTTGGGGTTTGCATTTAATTGCTTTCCGTATAGATTCAAGTAGAGAGACTGGTTCATCACAAAGTATTTTGTTCAGAAAGTTGCTGGGATAAACAGATTTCTAAAATAAAGGTACGTAAAAAACTCAAAACTCTGTCCAGCATGTCTTATGATAAATGAGACTTTTTTATGCATTTCTTATTGATTTATCTGCTTTTAATGGGCCCATTTGTAAGAAGTGGTGCTTCCAAGCTTTCGAGGATGGTGTGTGTGTGCGCGCGCGCATGTGTGTGTGTGTGTGTGTGTGTGTCTTTGGTGAGGGATGGTAAGGGAGGATCTAGAAAGCCCTTTCTCTCAGCAAGCTAAGAGGGGAAGCTAGATCTCCATGATTCCGTCAATGCTATCAAGAACCCGAGCTATCAAGGCCAATTCTTTTATTTGTCTAGACATTTCCAAATAGTGAGGATGATCGATTGGTAAGGAGGTGAAAGGGAAGGAGACTCTGGAGTTGTCCACAAGTAGGATCTGTGTAGTCTGGATTTTTACCTTAATTTGCAGCTTTCCATCCTGCCCTTTACTGGTGTCCTGGCTGCCTCATCTTTATCCAGGAGCCAGCTCAGCATTCTGGTCTCCAGACTGTTAGCAGCTGCCCGGAGCCACAACTCAAATCAAATCCATCTTGATGAGTTTGATTAATTGAACTTCGTGAGTTTTGCTCTGTGTGGGTCTTTTGAATCGAGGTCTTAAGATCCCAGGCAGCGTCTGTGGGGAGAACTTTAAATGCACCCTAGGGTCTCTTTAGGAAGATTGGGTTTGCTTCGGTGTCCTAGGCTCCGTTTCTGAAAATGGCAAGCAAAAACAAAAACACGAACAAACAAGCAGAGTCTCTTAGAGCAGAGCTCGTCTTCTCCCACAGGGGATACTTAGGATGGTAGCTACCTTGCTCTTAAGATAACTGGCATGTTTCTGTTTTCCTCATTTCACATTTAATCAAGGGGAATCTGCCTCTTATTTATTTCTGAAAGTTAAAGTAGCTTCTTTTTTCTGTTTCTTGTTTCCTGGGTCATGCCAAGTTCTTATCAGATGCTGTACTTTCCTTCCTCCTTCCCGTGGACTTTCAAGGAAGGTCTTTCATTCATTCAATGAGACAACAGCCATCCATTAAGTATCTGATATTTGTCAAGTACTTTGTTGGGAATTGTGGGGTTTAAAAAAAAAAAAAAGAATGAAAATATCAATCAGGATTCCTCCCCAGAAGGAAGACAGAATCTAGCATAGAAAAACAGGCCTATACAAATATGGGCAGTAGACACATAAAAGAGATGATACAGAATGACCTAAAGCAGGACTAATGGACATAGAGCTGAGATATGAGAGGAATCAAGAGTTTAAGCCTACTGTCCTTGAGCATTAGCTGGATTTAGGGAGCATCAGATGGATTGCCCCAAGGTTGGTAACACAGTGAAAGGTAGGACACTCTCTGAAATAGGGACCAGCATAGGAAAGGTCAGTCTGTTAGAAAGTGCTGCCATCTCCTTTGGATGGGTTGGGAGGGTGTGTGTGCAGGAAATATCCTAGGAAGGTTATTGAGTTGACGATTAAATATACAGTATTAGAGCTGAGGCTTGGTAGGGATCTGGACTAAAGAGAAGGGTTTGCAGTTTTTCAGCATATGGGTGGTGGGTGGTTGGAGCCTTGGGAGTGGGTGAGACTCTGAGTATAGCATGTGGAATGAGGAGAAAAAAATGATAAGACAAAGCCCCAGTAAAAACCAACATTTAGGGGCATATTAGGGTTCTCCAAAGAAACAGAACTCTCTCTCTCTATATATATATATAGAGGAGGAGAGGGAGGAAGGAAGAGAGAAAGAAAGACTGATTTATTACAAGCAACTGGCTCCCTTGATTATGGAGACTGAGAAGTCCCACACTCTGCCATCTGTAAGAACCAGAAGAACCAGTGGTATAAACTCCTATCCAAAACCCAGAAGGAGGAAACCCAAGAAGAGCCAATGTTTCAGCTCAAGTCCAAAGGCAGGAGAAAGTTGATATTCCATTCAAACCATCAGGCAGGTGGAGTTCCCTCATACTTTTGGAATGGGCAGCCTTTTTGTTCTAGACAAGCTTTCAGATGATTGAATGAGACCCGCCCACGGTAGGGAGGGCAATTTGTGTTACTCAGCCTACTGATTTAAATACTGTTCTCATAATCAGCAATACCCACATAGACATACCAGAATCGTGGGTGTGACCAAATACTGGGGCACTGGGTGAACTGGTCAAATTGCCATGTAAAATTAACCATTGAGGCAGCAGAGACAGATAGGTTAAGGAAGATAGAAGAAATGCTCTCATTTTCATGAGTAATCCCCAAACATCTTAATGACCTTTTTGCTAGGAAAATTTTGCATGTTTCCATTCATGGGCACGCAGTATCATGACTGAACCAAAAAAAAAAAAAGAAAAGAAAAAAGTGTAAAAGGCACTGGTAGACCATCTAGGTGTTGTAGGAGAATTCACAGATCTAGAGGATTCCGTCCTACCCAGTTGAGTGCATGGAGTTGGTGTGTAGCCATACGCAAAATGGCAGTGAATGAACATGCCCACGGGACAGGGAGGGGCTGATAAAGGTCTGATCAGGCTGGCAGGTCTTAAGGTCCTGGATGTGGGTCCCTCTTCCATCTCATCACTTAGCAGCGGGAGAGGGGACCCCTGAGCCAAATGATGGGAGGAGAGAGGCTACTGTGAAGAAGCTTCTTATGGGCTCTTTTTTTTTTCCCTTTAAAGACTTTATTTATTTATTAGACAGAGAGAGATACAGAGAGAGAGGGAACACAAGCAAGAGGAGTGGGAAAGGGAGAAGCTAACAGGGAGCCCAACATAGGGCTTGATCCCAGGACCCTGGGATCATGACCCAAGCAAAAGACAGATGCTTAACGACTGAGCCACCCAGATGCCCCTCTTATGGACTCTTAACCAAGGTTAAAAGAAGGGTATTGCCAGGAGCACCAGTCCCTGTGAACTTCATTTAGGATCTGGCCTCCTCTGGGGACATCCCATGTTTCTAACATGCTGTCTCTGTGCCCGATCAATGGTCATGATCACACTTTCACACTCCCATTCCCACAAGCCCTTTTATTGTATTTTTTGAGACTCGAAACCGGAACTACTAGAAACTAGGATAAGCTGACGTTTGTGAAGTGCTGGGGACTTTGGCCCACGCACATTATCTCCTTGGCCTCTTGGAGCAATCCTCTGAAATAGTCCAGCAAACCTAACACTCAATCCACTTGAGATCGTAAGACGCTCCAAGGCTTTAAGACAACAGATACCTCTGTTGTTCATTGTGCTTTGTAAACTGCAAAGGAGACTACAATTGCATAATATTATTACGGAATGACACAGTAGTCTTTGACATAGATGGCACCCTGCCCATTTTACAGAGGAAGAGACAGAAGTTCCTTGAGGCCGATTTGCTAGTGGGTGCCAAAACCAGCGCCAGACCCAGGTCTGTTGATACAGCCTGGCCCTTCCCATGACCCTGTGGTCCTTCAGCTTGCCCACGGAGGAAGAGGCCAAGCTTTGGCCTCGTATCTCTTTTTTTTCTCTCCAGTCCGAAGTCAGCACTGACTCAGCAGGTAGCCTGAGATCTGCAACAGAGCCAACCCTGCCTCTCACTTCTCAGAAATATTTCCCATCCATGAACTCACTAGACCACCGCGGTCCAACCTTCCTCTACAGTCTCTGGCCTTTCTCAGACTTAAAAACTACAGTGGGCAGTGCTAGAGGCTCTGTCCTCAGATACCCTGAGCATCAGTAAGGTGGGTCTGAGTGTTCACCTTCCCCTGGCAACCTGTGATAAGCTTTGTCATAAAAAAAAAAGTTATATATTAATTCATGACAATTAATCTGTGACTTGAAAGGGGCATCTATACCATACGTGTAACCTCTGGACATTTCGATTTCCAATCTGCACTGTGAGATAACATCCTGAAAATGAAATGTACTCATCAATTAGCAGTGTTCCTTAGGACAGACGGATCTGCAGGAGTGAGCAGATCTCAGCACCTGAGCCATGGCTGATTATAAGCAAGGAGCTGGACAGTCATGGGAAAAAAAAAAAAAAGAGAGAGAGAGAGAGACCTGAGTATTTGGGCCTTGTGACAAGTCACAGAGGCTGGAAGGTCAGCTGAACCACTGTCTAGCTCTGTCCTCATGGACCTGAGCTCCGTGAATCCATCAGTTTCAGGAGCCATTAGTTTGGCCTCCACGGGGTTGATGGAGGGATATCAGAGGAGCAGAAATGTGGGCTCTGCCATGACGACTTGGAAACGGTTGCACAGTCAGATCATGCCCAAGTGAGGTAGCTTAGAACCACCACCCAGGTTAGCACACACAGGAATCTAAGTTGAAATAGGGCCTGCCGGTCATGGGCCTGTTTTCCTGCCTCTGTGTCACCAAGGCAGGGGGGAAACCAAAATCATCTGGCAGCAGCTGTAAAAAGTGCTTGTAGATCCTTGGTGAGACGTCATCAGCCCAGAACGGCGCATTGTGTTTTCTTATTATATTTAATGGAAAATTGAAGCTCTCGGATATTTCCAAAGTGTAATTTGTTCTGATGGGTAGGCAGACAGTGAATTGGGCTGCTTCACTAGGGAAGAGTCAAAAAAATAAATTAAACAAATTAATGACTGTGACTCATTCCGGGGGAAGGAAAATGCAGTTGACTGTCTACCCCCATCGCCTCCCCTAACCAAAATCATTTTTTACTGCGGTCGCATCTCCTTGGGCCGCCACTTCTTGTGGGTATTTTTAAAGAAAACTTCCCCTCCAGTTGTTTCCTTTAGCCCAATAAGCACAGTTGCTAATTTTCTCTCATTTGGAGATTCCCCCCTGGAACCATACGCCATTAAAATGCTTAGACATGTGGAAATGGACTGATGAAGATATGAGGAGACAGGGAGTTGCAGATGAGGAGAGACTTTGTCAGATGGAATGACTCTGACAGCAGATTCGCTAACCAGAAGAGAAAGAGGCTGCCACGGGAGGGCGAGGAGGAGAGCAGTGCCCAGCTTCTGGAAGGGTCCAGAAGGCGTCGTGTTCCCAGTGCGCAGCTCAGAGCACGGCCTCCAGCAAGTGATCCCTGGCCGAGTGAGTGAATGAGTGAATGAATGGACGGACGGATGAGGGAGACAGAGGAGCGCCAAACACGGAGACACGGGCCCACGGGAGGGGCCTGGGAAGCTGGTCACTGTGGGAGGCGGGACTTGCAGGCGGATGGGGGCAAGAGAGGGCCACACGGAGCCCAGCGTGGAAGTTTGGGCATATAACCCTGGTGCAATATGGACCCACAGCTCCATGTCCCCTTCTCTCTCTCTCTCTTTTTTTTTTCTTTTTTAAAGATTTTGTTTATTTATTTGATACAGAGAGAGAGAGAGAGCGATCAGAAGGAGGCAGAGAGGCAGGCAGATAGAGAGGAGGAAGCAGGTTCCCCCCCGCTGAGCAGAGAGCCCATGTGGGGCTCAATCCCAGGACCCCGAGATCACGACCTGAGCCAAAGGCAGAGGCTTTAAACCCACTGAGCCACCCAGGCACCTCTCCATCTCCCCTTCTTGACAGAGCTTTTTTTTTTTTTAAATTTTGCATTTATTTGTATAATTATGCAGTTCCTGTTTCCAGGGTAGTATTCAAACCAGTGAAGAACGGGTCTAGGGACGGCACGAGCCCACTAGAGCAGGCATGATCGGAGTGGACATGGAGGTACCAGCCCAGACAGAGCAGAGCAGAAGCCCCGAGTGACTCTCACTGCCCGGGCCCAAGCTTTCTGACATTGCGTGTCTGCTTTCATATTTCACATCAAGCCTCAGCACCTAGCCCCAGCCTCCAACAGAAATACAGTTCCGCGGTTTAGACGCTGTGCCTGCTCTGTGTTTAGGAACCACTCGATACATATTGGTGGACTATTGAGGGGAGGGGAGTAGAATGGAATGGAGCCCGGCCTATAGTCTCCCAGGCCTCCCCAGGGCCCCCGGGACCACCCTGGTGGGCTGGCACGCAGAGAAGGGAGGGCAGAGGCAGATTCCGGCCTAAGGGCAGCCAGGGCTTCTGCAGCAAAGCGCTTTCCTGGACTTGTGTAAGTAAATCTGTTAATGCTCTCCTGCTTCCTCCCCTTTGTTAGGGAGCCCGGCGTATTAATTAAAAAACTACAGGCCGCCGTAAGTCTCTCCTGCACAAGGATTAAGCCAGATTTCCGTCAATTGCTTTCAAAGTGATTGCTATTTGCTAGAGAAATGCTTTCTTTTGGGGTTCAAGCACCTTGTTTTCCCTTTTCCATCTCCTCCATTACCTCGTTACCCTGCTGGCCCTTTCCCCTGACTCGTGCTGCTGCACACCTGCAGTGGGAAGACGGTGGAGACATGCCACGTGCCAACGGCAGGACGTCTTCGGACAGGCGTGGCTGTCTGGGTGCTAATGTCATCAGAGCAAGGCCAGCGGGTCAACCCTGCTCCTATCGACCCCTCAGCTTCGGCTGACTTAAGGTACCCATGACCTATTCTTATCAGCCATGTTTGGGGTACCAGTAAGGGGGGAAACCAGAGACAGGGTCGTCTCCCCCATAATGTGCCTCCGTTCGCCCTTCTTTTTTGCACCCATTCCATTAGAGTTACTCACTCTGTGGCAGTGAGCACATCAAGAGAGACATTTCTGCCTCATATGACGAAGAACTTTCTGATAGAGCTCTTTGATAGAGCCAGGCCATTTACAGAGATGAGACCGTGGTAAGCACTGAGTAATGACTGTTACAATGAACTGCCCATGAGATTCAACTAGATGACCTCTAATGGCCCTTCCTGGGTTGAAATACAATGTTGTGAATCAGGCTGTCTTAGGAGGTTTTCGAGGAGTTGAGAAGACCTCTCCCCTCCTCCACAGAGAGGGAAGGTTTGGCCCTTTCTGGGCCTTCTGCCCTGCCTGGCTTGTATTAAATGCTGGAGGGGGACAGAACGATGAGGGAGGGAGATAGGACAGCACCAGAAAATCGGGACAGAATTAAGCATTTCTGAGCTGCCAGACTGTTTGTAATTGCAGAATTCGTGTGATCAGCAATGAATATTAAGTAAGTCCATAAATTCTCCATTGAAATAATCATCAGTCGTAATAGCTCAAAATATGTCTGAACTCAACCGTAATGTGACTATAAAATAAAATGTCAAATTTGAGGCACACTTTTTTTTTTCCCCCCTAAGAGAGAGACCTGATCCAAACTTCCCAAATCCCCCTCTCATCTTCACTTGGGCACAAGCAGCGTCTGACTCCTTCCTCTAGGCCCCGTGATGTGATGACTTTGCTACCTCAGTCCCTCTCTTCCGGAAACGTTGAGAAATGATAGACAGTATGGGAGAGGTTCACAGTCCTTGGTGAGAATTCAGGCTCCATGTGCACACACACGCGTACACACGCGCGCACACGCACACCCGTGTCTGGCATACCTGCATCTTCTGTGCACGCCACATAGCAGATTGTGCTGTGAAACCCGGCCTCAGCAAAGAAGGAAAGGGGAAAAGAAAAGATCTAAATCAGGATAACATAAATAAGCCCGTGGCAGGCAGAGAAAAACCCAAACAACTAATAACACCAGGGAAAAGTCACTGCAGAATTTATATAAAAAAAACGTATCAGAAAAGCTGTTTGAGAGACCTCTGAGACGCAGAAATCATGAAAACTCTTTCCTGCCAGCCTGTGGCTTAAATGTGTAAGAATTACTCTTTTGTGAGAAGTCGATGACCAATTTGATCATTTTCTGTCAACCATCACTCTTTTTGTTTGTTGTCATGCTTGGTGGATTGACGAGTCTCTCCTTTTCGCTCTCAAATGTGCATGCACGCACACACGTGTGTGTGTGTGTGTGTGTGTGTGTGTGTGTGTGTTTAACTCCTATTTGCATCTTTGATCTTCTTTCCTTTGGCTTTTCTCTTTGGATTGTCAATATGTTTAAGTCCTACACAAATAAACAAAACTCCATTGCTTCTTTAAACCCTCACTGTCCCTCTGTCTCCTTTTTTCAACCTTTTATAAGAAGACACATAGAACAAAGATATAGATAAGCTGTCCTTGCCAACTTTTTCCTTAAAGCATAATTTCAGTTCTTCTTCCTCTTTTCCTTTGGTCAATTGCTTCTTTCCTCAACAGGAGTTCATTGCTATAGACTTCAATAAAGCGGAAAGGCTGTCCAGGGAGCATTTGGCCGATCCCTCTGCCTCTCTGCAGGATTGATTGGACCAGTCGATCTGGCTGCTGCTTTTCCTTCCGTTACTCTGAGGCTTGGTTTTCCTTCTGGTTGCTTTGTCTCCAGCGTCTCATGTGCCAGCATAACAACGGGCACAACTGTCTTGATGCTTCCAAGTACAATTAAGTCCTTCCACCAGGGGGAGAAGGTAGGCACGCTTTCCTCCTGACACAATACAGTCTTCTCGTTCAGGACTATCTGCTACTTTGAGCTGCTCCTAAGTAGGATACACCCATCTACCAGTGGCCAGAACGCCCTGTAACTTCCTCTTATGTCCTGTACTCACACTGGTCAGTAAGGCATTGTTGACCATCTGTTGTGTTCTGCAGAAAGCCAGATGCTATGGGTGACAAACTAGCAACTGTAAGACATCGTTTCTGCCCCTTTGAAGTTCATGTTCTAATTAGAGGAAATCCAAACAAACGAAAGCCCATTATCAAATGCCCAAAGTGTTCCTATTGATGCACCCACCTCTCTTTTAAACCTCAAGTCTCCAGATGATTGGGCCGTCTCTATTTCTTTTATTTTGTCCTTTGTGTGGCTCCTCTGTTCTAAGGCTCTCCTAAGCAGCTGTGCTTTCCCTCTTGTGGGGGACAGATGATAGCCCCAAACATGTCCATGTCCTCATCTCCAGTGCCTGTGAGTACGTTCCCCTTACAAGTCAAAACTGACTATGCAGATGAGATTCGATTACAGATCTTAAAATGGGGACATTATCCTAGATGACATGGGTGGCCTTCAGGTAATCCCAAGAGCCCTTATATGAGAGAGGGGAGGGGGAGCGGCAACAGGAGCAGAAATTGCAGTGGTGTGGGGCCATGAGCCAAGGAATGCAGGCAGCCTCTAGAACTTGGAAAAACCAAGGACATAGACAGTTTCCTCAAGCTTCCAGAAGGAATCCAGCCCTGCCAACCCCCTTTTTTAAAAAATGTTTTATTTAAATTCAACTTAGTTAACATATAGTGTATTGTTAGTTTGAAGAGTGGGCTTTAGTGATTCATCAGTTGTATATAACACCCAGCGCTCATTACATCCTGTGCCCTCCTTAATGCCCGTCCACCAGGTACCCCAACCCCCCACCTACCGCCAACCCATTTTTGACTTCTGACCTCCTGAAATGTAACATAATGAACTGGTGTTGTTTCTACCTACTGAATTTGCGGTCATTTGTTGTAGCCAAAGTCAGAAACTCACACACAATTGCGTCATCCCCGGCTACCTGACCCACACTTGCATCTTTGGTCTTTCACCTTCTTTTCCACAGGCTATGGGTGGCCAACAAGTGTACATTATAAATAAAAAACTCCATTTGTTTTTAAACCTTCACCAGTCCTCTCTCTTCTATTCTTTTTTTAACCTTTTATAGCTAGATTACTTTAAAAACAGTCTAAGGCATTGATTCTCAAATCTGTCTATCACCCAAATCTCCTGAACAGTTTTTCTTATTTTTTCTTTTTTTTTTTTTAAAGATTTTATTTATTTGACAGAGAGAGAACAGCAAGAGAGGGAGCATAAGCAGGGGAAGTGGGAGAGAGAGAAGCAGGCTTTCTTCCGAGCAAGAAACCTGATGCAGGGCTCGATTCCAGGACGGGATCATGACCTGAGTGGAAGGGAGACGTTTAACAACTGAGCCACCCAGACGGCCCCTGAAGAGTTTTTCAATGATACGCCTGCCCAGGCTCCTTCAAATCCCTGCTAAATTGGGACATCTGGCCACAACCACCCCACTCGCTGAGCTGCGGCACCTATCACATCCATGAAAAAAATGTGTGAAAAGGTAACGATGATTCTCCTCCCCACCTCCCATCTTCATAACCACCAAATATTGGCACCACATGAGGTCTGCAGGCTCGGGAAACTCTGCTTCATTTCACAGTACAGACCACCTTCTTTCTGGATATTCTTTCTTTGTCTTCTAGGTCCTCCTACTTTATCACTCAATCCTCATTTGTTTTCCTGTATCACTATAAAGATGAGTCATCAAATCTATGTGTATCTATTTATCTTTCATCTTTCTATCTATCTATTTTGAGTATTTCCTTTATTAATCTCCTGTCTGTCTTCTGTGCGGCTCAGCTACTCCTAGTGTTACTTCTTCCTCTGTGTAGATAATTTCTCAACTTGAAGCTTCTTCTCTGACCTCTCTTTCAGCCCCAGCATTGCTTTTCCAATGGGTTGCTAGACCCTTCCCTATAATAGCTATGCTTTGTTAGATGACTTTAGTCTTTGCAACAGTCCCATAAGATCTTAGTCCCATATTCACAAATGAGGAACCTTAGGCTTAGTTGCTTAGGCAACTAGCCAGGGGCCATATGTCATTGTGAACCAGATTGAAAATGTATCCTCAGCATTCACCAGAATTCTCAATTCTTCTTCTTCTTCTTTTTTTAAGATTTTATTTATTTATTTGACAGAGAGAGGGCATAAGTAGGCAGAGAGGCAGGCGGAGGGAGAAGGAGAAGCAGGTTCCCTGCTGAGCAGGGAGCCCAACACGGGGCTCAGTTGCAGGAACCTGGGATCGTGACCGGAGCTGAAGGCAGACACTTAACTGACTGCCACCCAGGCACCCCTCAATTCTTCTTCCGACAAATTTGCAAAATCTATTTATGTAGGGCCCTTCTTTGGGGGGTTCTGAGAACCTGAATTCAAGTTCATTACCATGCTTATGTTTCTTACTAACACAAATAGTGAATATATTTAAGTGTGTCCATCTCAGACATGAGCTGTCTAAGGAGGATACCAGCTTTTCTCAGGGTGAGGTACCTATTTTTCCATTTGTATAAAACTTCCCTTGGTTATCAATTGAAAAGCCTTTATGCGCCTGAAGTCTTGATCAAGTTCACACAGAAGAAATTGCCCTTTTTCTGCACTGGGGGTTTCTAGGACAGTGACTATATAGTGAACCTTTTTCTCCAGCGTTATCCCAGCCCCAGGTACCTGGCAGCATGATTCCAGGACTTTGCCAAAGATGATTTGAATAATGACACACTATTGAACTTGGGAATATTTTCCTGTGCCATCCAGAAACTCATTTTTTTGAAGGGACCCTTATCTTTGAACTTCCTCCTACCTCTGAATCATTTCCCTGCCCTCTCAGGGCAGGAACCCTCTCTCAAGACTGCGCTAGTATTGGGACCTTCCCTTGATTTGGGAGGCTCAAACTTTCTTCCCTACGAGGCCTGTCAGCGCAGGTCTGCTTCCTCACTTTTTCTACCAAGAAGTCGAGGTACCCTATGCAAATGGAACCCCTAGTGTCCAGTCCTCACACCCTTGAATTCCAGACATAAATATGCAGATGGTGGCTCCCCCCACTCTTCAGTGTAATGTGAGATGAGAAATGGGAGAAGTCATCCCAGACCCAGCTGGTGGCAAAGGTACTACAGCAGGACCTCAGAGAAGGATAGATCTTCCTATATGGAGGAGGAAAGTGGAAGCTTCCCTTGAAATGCATCAAGCAAGAGTAGAGAACTGCAGATAGAAGTAAGAATGAGTGGTGGGAGAAAGGGGGCTCCAGAGAGGAGACTACCCTGGTTGAGCTGGAACATTTAAGGGCTATGAAATTGTTTCAGCAACTGGGCTCAGATTCCAAAGGATCTTAAACACCACCAGTAGAGATTAGCTTTGGTGTTAGGGACACTGGGGATCCTTGTCTATTTTAAAGCTGGAAAGTGATCTAATGCTTTAGGTTTCCATAAATAACCAACCAAAAGGAAGAAGGAAAGAGTGGCCAAATGTCTTAAATTCCTCTTGGGCCTATTGCCTGATTTATCTTGGACCCCAAACACACAGACATGTGCAGATTTTCTTGGATTATTTATTTTGGTTTTAATGTACACAGTGGAGAACTCGATGTGAGCTTGGCTGGATGCTTCAGAGAAAAGGGCTGTGTTGTGTATGCATCTGTTGATGCAACTGGTACAGACCATCTGTGGGTGGTTCCTGCCATTCTTAGCAGCCCTCCTTCTCTTGGAGAATGAAAGCTCCTACGCTGAGTCATTTGGTGGCCACTGAATTTTATTTTAGGAACGTGTCCTAAATACTGCAGGCTTCCCACGCACTATGCAGAAGAGAATGCCCTTTGAGAAGAGGATTCCTGTTTGTCTAACAACAGCTTGCTGCCGGGGCGATCTCTCTCTTTTGTCACTGGCTGAATGGGAAAATGCTCAGCCTTTGATCTCCAAGGGTGAGAGCAACCAAGGAAGAAGTGTAGCAGCCTGCGATGGTTTGAGTCTGAAAGACATCTTTATGTCACGCCACATGAAGAGGCATGGGAATCACTACTTCAGTGTTCCAGAAGGATCAGAATCATAAAGTTTAAAAACTGGAAGAGACCCAGAATCCAACTGCCTGCAAATCCCATCAAGTCCCTTTACAGCAGTTTCTGTTAGGGGTCATTCTGCTGCTTCTTGCTGCCTTCTTGTGACCAAAGACTCACTACTGTGAAAAGATTTCTAACCCATGGTACCCAGTAAGTTCAAACACTGTTAATGAAAGCACATCTAGAGAGACTGAGTTAGACATGTTACGAGCTCACCAGAAATCATCCCTGCAGAGCCCGCAAATTCCTACCTCGGAATGTATCTAAGGAAATGAATGAACGAATGAATCAACGTGTCATATTCCTCTCCATGTCCAATAGTAAGGAAATTAAGTGCATTAAAAACCATGTTGTAGAATATTAAGTATTAATCTGGAAAAGCAGTAGTAGCTATCATTTTAAGCACTTGTTCTATGCCTTTTCTGAAAGCTTCCTGTGTATTATTTTACTTATTCATTCAGCCCTAGTGTTTTATGGTGTGTGTGTGCATGTGTGTGCATGTGTGTGCGTGTGTGTGTGTGTGTGTGTGTGTGTGTATTTGGGAGGTTGGGAGGGTCAGGGATTCTGTGAGCTTTTGAGGACAAACTAGGCGTGTCTCCCCCCCCACCCCCGCCCCCTCATCCCCTCTCCCAGGTTCTGAATTGCTGTCCAGGCATTTCCCCACTTTGCTTCTTATCCTATGGTTGGTTGGGGTCAGTCACTTTTCTCCTCCCATCCAGACAAGGCAGGTCCCTCAAGAGGTAGGATTTTTTTGGAAGGCTTTGAAGAAAGCTCTGAAGAAGGGAAACTGATGGGTCTTCTAAAAGCATGTTAATGCTTAATTGTTTCTGATGTTCTTTGGGGAGCCTGGGATGCTCCTCATTTTCTTGATGTCTCAGCCCTGGGGAAGAGTTGCACTATCTGTCTTATCAGACCATGAACTTGGTTCCTGCATGGCAGTTCTAGAAAGACACCACTGTTTTTCTAGCTGTGAGCATACCATTTGACTTTCCTGGACCTTAGCTAATGTCACAATGGTTAGAAGAGGCTCTAGGTTCCCTTGAGCTCTCACTTGCCCTGAGATCCTTCTAGAAACAGGAGCAGATTCATGCCCAGAGAGTTTTTCTCATGCCATGCTTGAAACTTGATCATTTTTTTTAATGATAAAGTTTAATTTCAATCATATTTAGTTGGTTTCTTGTTAATTCAAAGGGGAAAGATATCAAGCGTGATAGGTATTGTACTTTAAGTTGATTACAAAAAGGATTTATTGAGGGTTAACCACTGGGTGATGGATAGAAAATCAATTACACGGTAGTTAAACATCCAATAATATGTGTTTTAATGAACAATTCATATCTAACACCTCTAATGAAATAATGAACTGTGTTGGAGTTTTGGGGTAGCCAAGCAGCCTTTGGGATATAGGAGTTAACTCTTAAGAAGCCTGACACCATGTTTTCAGAAATAGCATCTCACGGCATCATGGTATTGAGGGCTGGTTCACTTCCCATTCCTGCATGTTTCCTGACCCATCTAGAGGGAGATTCAAGACTACACTGACATCAGATGGGTCTGAAAGAGGCAATCGTTATTTTGAACTCATTAAGATGAGCTGTGCATTATGAAATCAACATTTCCAGATTTCTTTAAGTAATGTAGAGAGCCAGACCATCCTTTTTTCCATTTCATTCCAGTCTATAGAGACCCTTCTCTCCTCTGTCTGCCATATTGTCTCCCACAAGATGTAGGAGAGCCTGACTCAGAACTCTTCATCTTTAAATGGGTTTTGCATGGATTCTGTTCATGAATAACTCAATTCAGTTGCTATTCATGCTTTTCCTTCTCACTACGCTGCCCAATCAAATGTGATTTCAAGACAGGAAGGGGCCAGCCATCCAGTTTCAAAACCTGCCAAGACACCCACACTTCTGGCTTCACTGAAAGTTGTCCTGGAATTTCCTGTCTCTGCTTCTGCTCTGGGTTCTGTAATAATGCGCAGCTAGTGTTTTTCAACAGAGTTCACAGTTTTGTGGCTCTGGAATCAGACCATGGTAGAGTCTTTCGGCATAGCGAATTCACAGATATTTTGCAGAGTTCCTGGAGAGGTGAAGGAGAGAGCAAGGAGTAGAAGACAAGAAGAAAATAGCAGTGTTGAGGTGGCAATTGAAAACGAGAACCAATGAAGCGGGGAGAATACAAAGTGGCTATTTCATGGGTAGAAGAACGCTGTAGGGGAGCTTCACTCGTGAGCAGGAGAAGCTGAATGAGGAAGGGACAGTGGGAGTGAGAATGCTAGGGACTCAGAAAACACTGGCTTTAGTTGACATTGGGAGGCTCAGAAAACCAAGCTGGGGTAAGTAGGAGAGTTAACACTTGGGAGTTCGGGCTCTGCGGCCTGGCAGACTAGATTTCTGGTTCATTCTGATCCTTTCTGACCTAGCTATGTGGCTGGAATGTTCTTTAACCCCTCTGGGCCTGAAGATGCAAAATCTGGGTGCTTATATCATGGACCTAGTACAAGGTCCACCACACCCTTCTCACTCAATAAATACTGAACAACGTGTGTACAATCTCATCTATTTTCTGTGATCATTTTGTGCAAATAAATTGCAAAAACCCACGTAGAGCATTTAATGTGTTGCCTGGTACATAATAAGTATAACCTTAATAATGGCGAGAATTATTATTGCATCTATTTTTAAGATACACAAACATCTGATTTTCTGGAGCTGTTTGATCTTATTATGTAAATGATGTCCTTCCTGTTATGAATATTGGGACCTGCTCTGTGAGCTCTTATCATAGTGACTGACATAAAACACGTTTTCAAGATAGGTTAATTAAAGGGGTCAAGTGTAGAATTTTAGAGAGGGGAGGTCACCTTCCTGAACGTTAAGCCTAGCCTGTGGATTTCAGAGGCACGCCTGTGAATCCTTTTCTTACCCCTTAGAAATCCCCGTAGCAGAATGGCATTTGGTTTATGAGGAAGCTGAGGCCCAGAGAGGCTAGGTGATTTGGGCTAGGTGATCCACTATGGGAGGATCAGACCAGAATTCTAGCCCCGGATATGCAGTTCCCAATATGGCAGCAACCAAGTCTTCCCTTCCAGGGGACTCCCTTTCAGTTCTGAGGAAGAACGATGACTTGAGACCTGGTATCTAAATTCATGGTTCTCCTTCTCTAGTCTGTTGCCTCAACCACTTGGCCCCGACTATGTAGGGTTCTTGTTCTCACAAGCCCTAGTTCTAGGACTCTGGGTTCCAGGGCCGAATTCTTGGTAGTTCTAAGTAGATAGACTTCTGGATTCCATCTGAATTTCTAAAACACCAGCTCAGGGTCTGAGATCTGGAGAGGCCCCAATCTAGAGGTAGTCACCAAAGGCTGTGGGACAGGCCCATGAAATGTGCCAGGAATGAGGTGAAAGAGGTGTTGAGGACTGAGGTCCTCATAGCAGGATTAAGAATCAGATTGACCTGAGACAGATTAACATGAGAAAATCAGATTTAATAGGCACCTTCATGGGGGAATCCATATAGATGTGGAAATTCCAAAGACCATCAGGCAAAATGAAGTACATACATTATCCCAAACTAAGGGGAAGGGAGTAAGGGTCTGGGACTTCAGAGAAAAGGAAGGCATTTCACAGGGCCATAAGAAGAGCAGATGTTTGGTAATTAGACATTTGCCCTACACATAAATGGGCCACTCAGCAAAAATATAACTGTTAATAAACCTTATTCTGGGAGAGACCCCCAATTTAGATTCTTCTATGTGTTTACAGGAGGGACACAAGTTTCTCTTGAACCCTCAGGGTCTAGTTGCCTTCAGCTCAAAATAATCCACATGCCAAAGTGGCACATTCTGGGTGGGGGGGCTGTCCTGAACCCCGTCACAAGTCCGTGCATTTGGGGAGGGAAATGGTAATTGTGCTTCTTTAGACAGTGATTCCCTACTTTTTTTGGCTGGTGTGGTGGGTTGATCAAAGGGAATTTGCCTAGAAGCAGGGACCTGGGAAGAGAAGATTTGGTGACTGTGGGGGACACCAGAACACGAAGGGGGAGGGTGTGTGAGGGCCTGCATCCAAGAAGCATTGGGTCACATTTCCCCTCTGTCTTGGTTTCCTGTAGTCCTTCCCACACCCACATCCCCATTCCTTCGGGACCTCAATCCAGGGACCTCTTAGAGAAAGGCCTGACACATGACAAGTCCTCAAAATGTATCTGATGGATGAAGGAGTCCATGGATCCAGGAATCCACAGATCCACGAATGAATAGAATTTTAGAGCTAAAAAGGGACCTTAATAGACTTCAAGTGATGACTATAACCAGTATCATTGAAATTATTAATTCCAGTAAGGTGACTCCTCAAATACTAACAGAAGCTTGAAAATGAAGAATTTATCATCATTGGCATGCTATTGTTGTCCCAGTCATGCTGGTGGCCTGCATGGGACTTCTCCCCCTCTTTTCCAGCTACCTCAAGGAAATGGGAAGGCTACAGTGTAGAAGCCCAGCACAGGCGGGGTTATCTGTCGTGCAAAACAATGAGACTTTTAAGGGGTATAGAGGTTAGCAGCTTCCTCTGAAGGCACCAGGGAAAAACCTGAGGTGTGCTTCCCCATGACCTGATGGAACATATCTGAAGACCTGCTGAATCAGGAGGACAGACTCAAAAGATCATGAACAGCCCCAGGCCACATTCTTCCAGGGACTTTGTGGACACTTGGCGGGGGGTGGGGGTAGTTGGGGGAGAACGACTTCTTTCCAAAGGACCAGATGTGCTGGCTGGAAGGAGGGTGAAGGAAGCAGGAGCTGAAATGGGTCTGGGCTCCCTCCATGAAGTGAGCGGAGATATTCTGCGGCCCCCAAAGCAGCCCCTTACATCACACTCGGGGCTGAATGTCACCGATAGTGGCTGAGGAGCTGCAGACACCGGCTCACCTGAGAAGGGATGCTGGTGGTCTTGTCATTATCCATACCGGGCAGCAGCGAGATGGGGGTGGGGCAGCATAGATCAGGGCCATGAGAATCTTCGAACGTGTCAAAGCAGTTTTGTCATTGTGAAAGCAAACCCAAAGCGAAGCATAATGGAGAACTCGAGGCAGATAGAGTCTGTCAGGGAGATTTAATTTGTTTCAGAACTGAGAGAGTCGCGAGAGCCCCCATTCTTGATTGGAGTGGACAGCGGAGAGGCGGGAGGGTGTGGGGCTAGAGCATTTCATTCCAGATAGGACTCGGGTAAACCAATCAGAGAAATGTCTTCATTAGGGTCTTGAGTAAAAGGCAAGTGGAAAGAGGGCAGAGCACAGCCTGGAGATTAAATTTGGTCAGAGCCAATATCTGACAATCTCCCATGCTGTTATCCAAATGAGAGCTAATGCAACCACGAATTAGCAGCCCCAGGAGTGATGCAGGAAGGGATTCAGCTCTCTCCAGCTCTGCCCCAGTCTAGACAGAGAGAGAAGCCACGGGAGGCTGGCGTGGCTCTCTCAAGGCATGCAGGTGTTAGCGGTGGCTGTAGGCGGCAGGGGGGCCGGGGTGGGGAGGGTGGTGGGTGTGGGTGCGAGGTGCCCCACTTGGGCTTCCCCACTCAAGTCTCCAAGTGTGAGCCTCAGTCACATCGTAGCTTGGCTCAGCCAGCTCCGGGAAGGCCCAAGGTAAGTCCCACTTCTTCTGGAAGGGTTCAGCTGCAAAGGACCCCATCCCCTCTGAGGGAATGTGGTCTTTCATCTTCTCACCTTCCTCTTGCCAACCTGGAGCAGGACTCTATGTTCCCAGTCAGCCCTGGACAAAGCTTCCTGGCTGGTAATTGACCAGCTGCCCCCAACCCATGGTAGCTATGCATGTGGTGAACGTGGTGTAATGGATAGGGTTGTCCAATCATTACGTCATGCATGGGAAACTAACGCAACATTGGACGTCAGCTATACCTTAATTAACAACAACACAATTAAGAAGTCCCCACCCAGCCCGAATCAATGAGTGTATCACCCTCCCCTGATAACCTGAATTCAGAGCAGCCGTCCCCAGACTTTGTTTTCCACAGACCAGAGTGTTAATGAAACTAGAGGACATGGGGGGCCATGGGGGGGCCTTCCTTCCACTTGCGGAGGGGGGGTCTTTAATGCCCGGCTTCGAGGAAGTGCCTGACCTTGACCCCTCACATCTGTCATTCTGGCCCCACTGATCCTGCAGTCGTGCCCTTTTCCCTGCCTTACAACCCACATGGCACTGAGGCCCAGAAATGTATTCCATATTCATGCATTATTGTTCATTTATCTTTTGTTCTGTTGACTTAATCTCGTCCTGGGTTTGTCCTTTACCCGTGTACCATGGTATGGCTCTTACGTTCCTCATAGACAAAGTCAGCCGTTTCTGGGTGACTCTGTTTGTACAATGCAATCTCTAAAGGGGCCTTCTTTTGAAGATGTTGGCGATAATGATATCAGATTGTACCGAAAAGGGCAAAGAAAAGCTGTGATTAGATCCAGGAGTGAGGCGTACAGTGGCAGAGATGGGATCTCCCTCCATCCCTCCCTGGGACGGGGCTTTCACTGTCAGCGAGCAGGCAAGAGGAGAGGAAGGATGAAGATGAATGTTTTACCACGGTGGCTGCTCAAGGCCCAAAGCCTTGAGCCAGTCTCAAAAGCCAGTCCCCGAGACCCCCAAGGGAAAGGCCCAGCAGAGCAGTACCAGGGCCTATGGCACTGATGGGAACATTTATCAGAAATCAGTGTGAATGAGAGCTTTGGAACAGAGGCTTGTCCCAAGAGACTTTGTTTGCTGTGGGTGAGGAGTCAGGGGGAGATCTTAGAATAAAATCTTTTAATGTTCCTCTGCACAGCAATATAGCCTCCTTAATATGACAGATCAGAGCTCCTAGCCTACTTTACAGCCTGTGTGTTAATGAGCCAAGCCCATGGAACAGAGCCATTTGGTGTGGGGGGAGTTTGCAAACAACTTGGCTTTGAGATACTCACAGAGAGAGAGAGAGAGAAGGGAGATGAGGTTGCCTTGAGAGCAGCAGGCCTGGAGGAGGAGGCCGCCTCCTTGCAATCCCTGGGACTCAAGGAAAGCCCCCTGGGAGAGTCTTGGCTCTTGGAGTGACCCCGCAGAGAGAGCCGGGGAGGACCTCTGAGACTGCATGCCACTGAAGGACCCCATTCATTAAAATAATATGCGAAACACCCTCTAGCACATGCCACAAGGCTCCCCGAATGAATGCAGGTCCCTGTCGCCGTCTGGCTGCCACTGTGTGGTGCTTCAGTGACCCTCTGCAGCTGGGAGAGCAGGGGAGGGAAGGGGACAGGATTTTGGCAGGAAGGGGTCAGCCCTTGTTTGAGTCCGTGGTTAGGGTTATGTCCAGATCCTTTATAACCAGGATCTGGGGGTCACTTTGTTGCAGTGGTACAGCGGCCGGTGTTGACTGAGCTCTTCGGAACATTGGAGATCTCGTTATAAGAACGAAGATGATGGCGATGGTGGTGATGATGATGGAGATACCACGTACTCAGGGCTTACCATGTTCCGGGGCTTCAGATGCAGGGATCATTTAATCCTTACACTCAATACTTGATAGTACTGTTACTCCATTTTTATGACCAGTAAACTGAGGCTCCAAGAGATTAATAATAGCTCGATCAGAGTTATAAAGCTCCTTAGTGACGTAGACTGCAAACGTATTCGTCACTGGGGAAGCGTGAACCGAGCTCCCTTGGAGTGTGTTTTATCACAGAATACTTGAACTGGGAGGAATTTCGGACATCATCTGGCCCAACCTTTCTCATTACTCAGGTGAAAAAACAGCAGCCTAGAACACGCAAGGGATCTCTGTAAGACGAGGCTGCCGGGAAGTGGCCACGCAGGTGTTAATGGCTGCTCTTCTGAATTCTGTGCTTTGTTCTGTACAAAAGTTTGAGCACGTTTGTTCTCCTTGGTTTGGTGTGTTGAAGGATTTTTATTTTTAAGATTTTTAAGTAACTTGTTGATGGCTGGTGGTGGTTTGAGTGGAGATGAAACTGAAACGTGATGGAACTAACCCAGGGGAAAGCTTGCGCCCATTGAGCAGTTCTGGTTGGCCTGAGTTGGAGAGCTGGTATACCCGCCATGTTCCCCAGGCACCCGTCACCTTAGATGGGAGCTGCCCTGCCTTGGGACTGTGAGGGACGGACGTGTCTGGGTCTTGTCCTGGGATCCCTGTTCATCTAGCCTTGTATCTGAACACACTCAGAGAGGATGAAGACCAGGGAACTGGGAAATGACCAGAGATGGGCCTTCTGTTTTATCCACCTGAGTGTGCCCAGCAGAATGGATGTAAATGCCAGTTTAGTCTCCCATGTGGGGCTGCCTAAGAACCACCTGGAGAGTAATTTAAAGGCAGATTCCTAAGCCCTACTCCCAGAACTTCTGATTCAGTAAGTCTAGGTTGCTGTTCATCTCTGTTTTTTAAATTGCCTCCCAGGTGATTCTGATTATCGACTAGCATCAGAGCCACCCCTGAAGGCTCTGAGGTCATCGGGCAAAAGCGCAGCAACAGGGGGAAAGATCAGCTAACAAGGATGGTCAGTTAAATGAAAAAATGGTGGTGGAAGATTTTGGGGGCTTTTGTTCTGTTACGTTTTTTGCTATTACCTCCGAGCTCCCCCCAGCAACGATGCTGAGGATGAGTCTGATGTCAAGGAACCAGAGAAAATGGAGTTATGGGTAAGATCTGTTATCTTAATGCCGGTGAAATTTTCAATAATTACAGCTTCTTGTCAAACACGGAGGCTCGGTTGAAATGAGATCATGAACAGTGTCTGAATTGTCTAGATCCGTTCTCCTCTATGTGTTATCCCTGGTAGTCAGCAGATAAAGCACCCATCATGCGAGGTCATTATCTGGATAAGTGAGGCAACCTAGAATGGCAAAGTAGCGAAAAGCAATTCTGCAGTCACCCAGCCATGAGCGAATTTGCTGGGACAACTCAGGCTGATGTGGCTGGGGGAGAGGAGAGAACCAGAGCACAGTCCAAATAGCTTGGTGACGATCATGGCCTCATTTAGTGCTGTCGCCAGAAAGGATAAAGTCACTGCCTGTGGAAGCAAGGAAGTAGGGACAAAGGTAAGTTAGAAGAATTCTGAGACCATTCCTCGGTTCTCCAGCTGCCGGATTCCCTGAGTGAAGCATTGTGAGCCATGTGACGGGAAGAGTGTGGCAAACTCAGTATCAAGATCATGGTCTTAGCATGTGGAATGAATGTCTGGCCCCTCTGGGTCAAGCAGAGAACAAAGACGCACACGCATGGGCACAGACACCCATGCACGCATGCACACACACACACACACACACACGCACTCCATCAAAATGGGGATAAAGTTACTTCTCTCCGTTGTAAATTTAAATGAAGTCCGGAGTAGTGAAGGCCATTTGTAAGGTCTGCTGAGCTAATGGATTCATAATGACTTTTAAAGCTTCACTCGGGTAAGAAATACTGTTCATTTTTTAATTGCATATAATTATACTTTTTCATAATCTAGGGCAGCATAGCAAAAGTAAATCTACTGGCTTAATTATAAATCTTTTTATTATCTGGAACCCTGCTGAAATAAAAGGAAAGAAACAACTATTGTTTTTTTTAATCTAGTAAAAAGGATTTAAAAAAAAAATACCCTTCATGTTAAATGAGTTATGATGCTTTTGACGGGAGAACACTGGTTTGTTCCACGTTTGATAATCTTTGGAGGGGGGGAAGGTTTTTGTGAAAGTGCCAGGGCGTTCTGACCTGCCTGTGGTCCAAACCGCTTCTTGTCCTAGGGGAGTGGTCATTTGCTGGTCTGTTCAACAAGCTAAAAGAGTCCATTTTGTTACCTCTAGAGGCGGACTCTGAGAATAGCTTCAAGCTTGAAGGGGCAGGAAGGTGGGGGGTGTGCGGTGCTCCAGGAAAAGGTGGGAAGTTTGAAGAGCAGAAGCTCCCTAGAGCATAATCAGATTACTCTTTCCCCGGGCTCCCTTTCCAATCTTTCCAAGACCCTTATAGGACCCTGTGGCCGGCTCAGAGTGACCCTGGGGGAAAAGATGTACCTCTAAAGGATACAGGATGCTAACCTGGCCAGGAACATTCATTGTTTTCATGGAGTTAAGATTTGCTGTACTCCTAGTTTCTTGTAAAGCGGAAGTGCTGGATCCATCCCATATAGGGAAATAACACCATCTGGGAGGAGAGAGCCAAGTTTGGGCCTCCACGAGTGTGTCTGAGGGAGGGAGAGTAGGCTCACACAAACACAGGGCGGTTCTCCAAGTTCAGCAATCCACGGGGTCACCCCATAAGACAGAGCCTGTCAGAGGCATCTGTGTCCAGAAGACCGCTATCTGGGTGGGCAGCAGAGGCCATTAGCCCTGGAGCCCGAGGAAGGCAGTGGGGGAGCCTCTTGGTGGCCCCGTCTCAGAGCACTTTCTGGACTGTCCCGAGGATCTGACTTCTCCCTGACCCAGAATTCCACGGTCCCTTGAAAAGGCATCAATCCTGGATGCCCCTTGTTTAAATGACTCAATTATTCCATCATTGTTGGGGAGGCAGGGAACCCAGAAAGAAAAACTAATTAAGCTCTTGAAGGCTGACTAACCCACTTGGGCCTGATGGAGATGAATGGTCTTGAAGCCATCTCAGAAGGGGGACATTACTTCCTGAAAGGAGCCAGCAGTTAGCAATTAAATCCTCTGAACTACTTTTCGCCAGCCTGCCCCAATTCCAACTCCATGCCCAGACCCCCATGGTACCTCTGTGGCCAGACTATAGTTGTCGGGCTTAGAATGCTGGCCAAGAACTGCTTCTCTCTTGGAAGCCTCTGCCCGGGCGGCCTTCCCTGGGACTGGTCTTGACGGTGACATGGAGCTTCCCTTCTCCTCGCTCTGACTCCAGCCTCCAGACCGCTGTCCTCAGGCCTGTGCTGCCAGAAAGCAGCGTTTTGATTTGGAGAAGGAAGCAGAATCACACCTGTCCTGTGGAGAGCTCCTTCATTGCCCTCTGATGCCTGCCACCAGTGTGGGCTTCCTGGAAGAGGTGAACTTTAAGATACAAAAGTGGTTGTAAACAGTGAAAAGAGAATCCTGTCCAGAAAGTTTCTTTAAGTGAGAGTTTAAAGTCTGAACTTTGCCACATCGATGCAAGCATGATCACTTTTACTCGCCAACCTGAATCGAGCTAGGAATCATCCAGCCCCATATCCAGGCGTGTAATTCTTTTTATCGGCTGGTCACTTAATCCTAGGGAGTGTGCTTTTATTCCTCTAGACCCCCCCTCATAGCAGACAAGACACATGCCAGTTCAAAATCCTGGCACTGGCACTTCACTTGAACAATGTACTTGACCTTTCGTAACCTCAGTGTGCCCATCCATAAAATGGGTATAATACTACCTAGTTTGTACAGTTACAAGAATTAGAGAAAAGGCAAGTACCTCGTGAAGTCAGAGGCCTTGGACCTTCTCGGTGCTCCATAGGTGGCTTTTGTCATGGTCACGGTTGTTGCTGTATTACTAGATTCAGAAAACTGGGTGCGAGTTGCTATTTTTCCAGTGATTGGCCATTTGACCTTGGATGAGTCGCAGAGGTTGTCAAAGCCTTAGTTTTGGCATCTGTGAAGCACATATCATGATTTCTACCTTACCAGGTAGGGAGAGGCTTGGCAACAACAAACACAACCCAAGCACCGTGATTTAAAGCAGCAAGCTTAATTCATCTCGCTTAATATGTCTTCCAGGGAGATGCTGTGAGAATTGGTCTGGCAGTTAACCGTGTCAGGACAAGCAATCCTGGGGGCTCTCTGGGGCCCTCTGGGCCTTTTGTACAGGCTTCTCCTCTTGTGCTTCCAATATGTCTGCTGTCCCTTAAAGGCACCATCACTTGTTCTAGGCACAGAGAAAGCGGAAGAGGAGGGGACAGCAGATCTGCCTCTTTGGGTCCGGAAAGCTGAAGCTTTCCCCAGAGCCCAGCCAGCAAACCGATGCCCACATCTCAGTGACTGCAGCTGGATGAGGGTCAGGCCAGTCAGCCAGCGGTGTTTGCCTCACATCTGCTGATGGGGCCATGAGAACAGATGGGCCAGTGTATGTTAAAGCGTTTTGTAAGAGCTTCACAAAAGTAAGTTATTATCCTTCCTCTGGCTCTTGTACAAAGGAGAGGCCAGTCTACTGGTAAGTGATAACTGTATTGTTCAGGCCTTTTAACCCCCACAGAGATAAATGGAAGGCATTCCGAAGGCAATGGTTGTTTTAGTACTAGCCCATAGGTCATATCCTCTTTCTGACCAAGCTGGGGGTTATCCTGCCTTACTCTGCCGGTGAGATGATATTTGAATTGGGCTTGGTGACTTCAATTGTCTCTGCTTGATAGAAGTAGGAGGCTACGTCCTAGATAAATACAGCGAATTTCTAGTACCAGCAGGAGGTATTCCTGAAAGGCTCGTTTGCCAGTAATGGGGTGATGTTAAATTAATCATAGGTAGTCTCCTTAATGTGTGCCCTCCCATTCACGTACCCTCCTGACATCCTTAATAAGCATCTGCTATTTTTAACAGCTTTATGGAGGCATGATTTACATACCATAAAATTCACTAAGTGCACAATTGAATGATTTTTAGTAAATTTACACAGCTGTGCAACCGTGACTACAATCTAGGTTTAGAATAATTCAGTCTCCCTCCGAAAGAAGACCCCTGCCAATTTGCAGCCAAATCCCCACAACCCCACCCACCCTCACCCTGCTCCAGATAATTACTAAGCTATATTCCGTCTCAGGATTTGTCTTTTCTGAACATTTCACGTTGACACAGTTATACAACATGTACTCTTCTGTGTCTGGCTTCTTTTACTGAGCGTGTTGTTGAGGGTCATGTTGTAGCATGTGTCATTAGTTTGTCCATTTGTGTTGCCAAATAATATTTCATTGTAGGGATAAAGAGTCGTCGACGAACATGTCAGTTCCTTCCACCCTTGGCTATTATGAATATGCCGCTGTAAACATTCACATATACGTCTTTTTGTGGACATGCATTTTTATTTCCCTTGGGTAGATCTCTAGGAGATGAGTTGCTGTGCCTCATATGATAACTTTATTTGTAAAACCATCAAGCTGTTTTCCACATTTTAGCACATTGCTACATTTGTTACCATCAATGAACCTGCCTGGACACACCATTACCCAAAGTCTATAACTTACATTATAGGGTTCATTCTTGGTGTTGTCCACTCTATTTATGGGGCTTTGACAAATGTATAATGACATGTGTCCATCGCTAAGGCATTGTACAGAATAGTTTCACTGCCCTAAAAACCGTCTGTGCTCTACCTATTCATCTCTCCTTTCCCTCTGACCCCTGGCACCCATTGATCTTTTTACCGTCTCCATAGTTCGCCTTTTCCAGAATATCATGTAGTTATTCATAAAGTATAAAGCCTTTCAGATTGGGTCCTTTCACTTAGCAATATGCACTTAACTTTCCTCTGTATCTTTTCATGGCTTTCATCAGCTCATTTCTTTTCAGCCCTAAATAATATTCCATTTATGGATGTACATTGATTTATCCACTTACCCATTTCTACTCAAGGACATCTTGATTGCTTCTAAGTATTGCCAGCTATGAAGAAACCTGCTACTATAAATAAAAATCTGGGCACCTTGGTGGCTCAGTGGGTTAAGCTTCTGCCTTCAGCTCAGATTATGATCTCAGAGTCCAGGGATCGAGCCCCACATCGGGCTTTCCTACTCATCAGGAAATCTGCTTCCCTCTCTCTCTGCCTTCCTCTCTGCCTAGTTATTATTTCTGTCTCTCTCAAATAAATAAATAAAATCTTTAAAAAAAACCTATGCAGGGGTTTTGGTGTGGACATAGTTTTCAACCTAAATATTTACCTAAATAGGTAAATATGCTTATTGGATCATAGTATATGTTAATTTTATAAGAAATTTATAAGAAACTGCCCAATGAACTTCCAAAATGTTGGTGCCATTTTGCATTCCTACCAGCAATGAATGAGAGTTCCTGTGGCTTCACATCCTCACCAGCGCTTGCTGTTGTCAGTGTTCTGGATTTTGACCATTCAAATAGGTGTGTAGTGGCATCTCTTTGTTGCTTTAATTTACAATTCCATAATGACATAGGATAAGAAGCATATGTGTATTCACCATGGGTGTTTCTTCTTAGGCGAGGTGTCTCTTCAGGTCTTTTGCTCATTTGTTAACCTTGTTGTTCATTTTCTTATTGCTGATTCTTAAAAGTTCTTTTATATTTTAGATAACAGCCCTTTATCAGATATGTCTTTCACATATTTTCTCTCAGTCTGTGACTTGTCTTCTCATTCTCTTTTTGCCTTTTAAATTGGGTAGTTTGTTTTCTTGTTATTTTAAAAGAGTTATTTCTGTGTTCTGGATACAAGTTATTTATCAAGTATTTGATTCAAAATGTTCTTCCACTGTGTGACTTATCTTTTCATTTTCATCTTTTGAAGTGTGGATGTTTTTAATTTTAATGAGATCCAAATTCTTCATGTATTCCTTCATGGATCCTGCTTTTGTAGTTTATCAAGACACTCTGCCTCACCCGAGGTCACACTGGTTTTCTACTGTTTCCGTTTAAAAGTTTTGTAGTTTTAGCTGTAACACTTAGTTCTCTATCAATTTTGGGTCAGTTTGTGTGGTGTGAGGCAGGAGTGTACATTCACACTTTTGCATGTGACTATCCAACTGTTCTAGCACCATTTGTTGAAAAAACTATTCTTCTCCCATTGAATTGCTTTGAATCTTTTCAAAATGTCAATTAGCCATAAACATAAGGGTTTACTTCTGGACTCTCAATTCTGTTCAATCAATTTAAATGTCTGTCCTTATGTCAGAACCAGACTGTGTGGGTTAATGTAACATGTTTCAGAATTGGGAGATGTAAATTCCATAGTATGTCAACTTTGTTCTTTTTCAAAATTGTTTTCTTAGGGGTTTCTTGCATTTCTATGTAAATCTTGGGATTGGGATGCCACATTTCTGAAAAAAAAAAAATAACAAAACTCTGCTGAGATTCTGGTAGGAATATATTTCTAATGATATCATGATTTGGGAACAATTGCCATTTAATATTATTGAGTCATCCTATCCACAAACATGAAAAGTCTCCACTTACCAAGAACTTCTTTAATTTCTCTCAGTGATTTTTTTAATTGGCAGTGTATGAATTTTTCATTCTTTTGTTAGATGTCATTCCTCAGTGCTTTCCTGTTTTTGATGCGGTTGAAGATGTTGAATGTCTTAATTTTTGTGTTTGGATTATTGCCAGCATTTAAAAAGAAAATTAATATCTGTATCTTGATCTTATATCCTGTGAGCTCATTGAAATCATTTATCCTACCAATTTTTTTGTAGATTGCTTAGGATTTCTCACCTCTAGGATCTGCTACAAACGCAAACAGTTTTCCTTCCTTCTTCTTGGTTGCCAAGTGTCTGTTATTTGATTTGGAATGTCATAAAACATTCACAAAGAGTGCAGAAGAGGTCTCCAGGGGAGACCAGATGAGGACTGGGGTGGGAGGCAGGGCCTGCAAATTGGAGGTCGGTGGCAGAAGGGATGGGAAGTTTCTCCTTAGGCTTTAGTGACTTTAGGCTCCCTATTCATTCCCCAAGGTGCTAGCATGAAGGAACCACCATTCAAAAGCCATGCCTGGGTCTGATGGTAAGCACTTCGATGGAGAAACAGGAGACATATTATTTTTGAGGCCCTCCTAGTGAAATGGAACAACTCCAATATTTTTTTTTCCACTTGTTCCATGAAGAAATGGTTGGTTCCTCTCCCATTAATCTGGATGTCTTTTTCTGCTAAGCAAGGACTGGCTGGCACCTCAACTCTTCCGAATGGAGATGGAGAAATAGTGACACAGAGTTGGCCAACGAACTGTGGAGAAGGCCTTGAGTCTATCTGCCACCACAACAGTAATTCCAACCTTGAACAGCCATGCTTCCTCCTCTCCAGCAAAGTTCCTTTTAAATAATGCCTCATTATTTAAAATGCAATGGCTATTACTGCTATGTGAGCTGTTATCTATTTATGTTGACTATTAATAAATTATTAGACCATATTGTGTGGGTTTTAATAACTCCATAGGAAGAGAAGCATGGCCAGGAGGTGAAATCTCAGGCAATTACAAATTCATAGGTTGAGTTAATTTTTTTCTAACACACAGAAGCTGTTCACTTACAAGTAAATTAAATACATAGGCCTGTTGCCCTTACTTAGAATTCTGGTCATGCAAAGAGAAGAGACTCGCAGCAGATGCACAGTTCCTGGCAGGGAGAACCTGCGGGGAGCAGGCCAGAGCTGGGACTTCCCAAGGCAAGACCTGCCACTTGTTGGGTCGTATGCATTGAGCCTCGCCCTTCAGTGTGGGCCGGAAACCTCCATCAGGATATGAGTGGTGACGGTCACGGCCATATCTGTGTGAGGCTAAGCAGGGCTTTTAAAATGTATTATTCTAAATCAGCCTTGAAATAGGGTCCCCCAAACGGGCCCGCTTAACTGCTTCCCAGATGAGACCCAGGACACCGCTCCCACTCATGTCCTTGCTTACTCTAGACAAACCAGGGCGAGGCTCTTTGAAAATCAGAATTAGAGTGTCAGCCAGGGAGATTCTTGATGAACTCTGCTCTGAGAGGTCAGACAGAGGCAAAGAAAGCACCACGCTTCAGCCGCAAAATGGAAATGGACTCCAATCATTTTCTTGTCAGCCCGGATTTTAAAATCAATACCCAGCCTCCTTGATACATTCTTATTCCTTTTCTTCTTTTCTTGCTGTCTGCTGAGGGTGATGATGGATTTCCTTCTCCAGCTAGCTGTGGATAAAATCCTTCTTCTCTCCTTGGGATAAGTGTGCCATGTCCACACCCATGCAGGTGAGAGCAAACTTGCTTTCCCGGCTCTCTCCAGGGGGTGGCACGCCTCACCCCTGTGCATCTTTCCTCATGGCCTTTCCCCCTTGCTGTGAGGGGCTGACTCCGCCTTTCCTCCTTCATTGCTCCCATCTGGAAACCAGGGACAGTCTTTTCTAAGATGTCAGGAGGAAGAATGAATACACATACATGGCTGTTTCCATTCCACACTCAAGTTATTGACACAACTGGTACTACTCATGATCGTCACCCTTAGCCTTGCTGCTAGAAGACGGATTTGGACACAAAGCAGGTTCATTCTCCAGGATAGCCATCCTAGGGTCCTAGGGTGTCTTTTCAGGGGAGTTTTCTAAAGAAACTTTTTTTTGTTTTTGTTTTTGTTTTTTAATTTATTTGACAGACAGAGATCACAGGTAAGCAGAGTTGCAGGCAGAGAGAGAGGAAGGAAAGCAGGCTCCCTGCTGAGCAGAGAGCCCGATGCGGGGCTCAATCCCAGGACCCTGGAATCATGACCTGAGCCGAAAGCAGAGGCTTTAACCCACTGAGCCACCCAGGCGCCCCCTTAAAGACACGTTTTAGAAGGTTGTCCCCAGCCTGGATCCCAAAAATGCCATGGGCTCCTGGAGCATCAGGAGGTTCTTCTTTGGAATTCCCTTGTTCACATGAGCATGGGGAATGCTGCAGAGTGATTGACAAGGGAAGGAGCAAGGACGGAGGGAGTGAGAGAGAGAGGGAGGGAGGAAAGGTGGCTAAGAGATTCCATTCTGTCCATTCATTCACTCAGGCTTGATTTCAGAACACACTGTGTGCCAGTCACCCCAATAGGTAGGGGCCAGGCATAGAGCAGCACCCAGGACAGAGGCCTTTCTTCCAAGAAGCCTATTGATGAGATGGGGAGGCAGACAATGGATGTAAATAGACAAACAGCAAGGATCTGCTTAAGTTCTGTGTCAGGATAGTCACAGAGGGTTGTGGGAGTTCAAAGGGAGGGCATTCAGTTCCCCCGAAGCTTTCTGAAGGGTGACATTAACCCTTGTCATGCGTGGGAGTGGGAGATGGATGGGGAAACTGTATAAACAGTTTCTGTGTATACAGAAGCCTGGAGAAAAATGACTGGCAACCCTGGCAATTTCAAGCTGCGTGAGTGTGGCTGGAAAAGAGCATGGAGTAGAGAGTGACAGGTCAGGAGGTTGGTGGTCAGTCTGTAGCCCACGAAGAGCTTGGTAAGAGGCCATGTGAAGGATTTAGGACGCAGTCCTGAGAATGGGTTTGTTACCAGGGAGTGATTACATGAGCAGAGAGCAGTGTCATAAGACCCTCTCACTGCATTAGGTGTCCATGGGTGGCGGGGGAGGGGGGAAGACAGGAGCCTGGTATGAAGGAGGAGACTGGCCTGGACTGAGTGGTGACCTGGGAATGAAGAGAATCCAGGGACCCATCCCTTGTCCTCAGTGGGATCCTTGGCGAGGGTTCCATGCAGTCATGGCAGGGAAGAATAGAAGGCTTCAACCAAGCAACCGGCTATGTAACAGAAACAGCTTTTCTGCTTAGAGAAACTTTGAGGGAGGAAGGGGAAACCTCTGCCGCGGGGCCCTAGAGAGCTCAGGAAGGTAAGGAGAGGCTTGCCCCAAACTCTGGAGGAGAACGGGAAGGTCATGGGCACCCGGCATGGACTTGCAAACAGTCAGGAGTGGCCTGATTCCAATGCACCAGACTCAGGGCTCAACGGGCAAGGGTGGAATCCAGAGTACAAAGACTAGAGGAAAAGAAGGTTTTGGAGAGCACAATGGGGTTCATTCATGAACTTACCAGGTTGCTCCTGTTACCACAGTAACATGTCAAGGGTTTTGTGGATCTGGGAGAATTTAAAAAAAAAAAAAAAAAAAAAATCCCTGAGTTACAGTACTCAAAGCAAATTAGGTCAGTGTTACGAGTTATTAATTTTAATGCATTAAGAAAAGTGTGCAGGGGGGAGTGAAGGGTTTTATTTTTTTTCAAACACAGCAAATGGGAAGCAGCAAAAAGTACAACAATAATTACGCTGAAAGCAAAGTGAAGTGTTCCATAAAATGTAAGAAATGAAGAAATTACACCCCCCTCCTTCCTCCTTCCTCGAGCGTGGTTTGGAGTCGGTGTGGGAGGTGGGTGGCTCTCCCACGGCCTTCTGATGCAATTACGAGTTCTCATTTCACTTCTTTGTGCTCTGCCGCGAGGTGTTACTTAAAGCCGAGCTGAAGTTCAGTGCCAGAAAGAAAGCACAGGGGGTGCGTTTTTCTGGGCTGGGTTATGTTGAGTGTGAAATCACTCATAGGCAAATGTGCAGTCTGACGAAGGGAAATTGGAAGCCGTGAATAGATTCTCCAGGAACTTTCGTGCCCACGGGGACGCCGGGTGAGCGAAGGTTTTTGGTTTCTGGGGCTGGTTGACTCACTCTGGCAGCTTCCTTCCTGGACGGAGCTCTGGGTCTCTGGGCTGCAAAACTGGGTCATGTGCTGTTCCTGCTCCAAGAGATGGCGTTGTGTTGTTTTGTCCTGTGTTATTGGACTTCCTGTTGTTGTTGTTTTACGTGACTGTTTTCTGTCCGATCGGTTTGGCTTTGCTGTTTTGCTGTTTTGCTGTTTTGGAGGCAAGTCAGAAATGCCTCGTTCCCGATGGTGGTGTGTGTGGATTTGACCTCCTGCATTTTAGGCACAAAAGGTCTTGCTCTCACCCTGACCCTGCGTGCCTTTTCCTGAACACATCCTTGTCACATGCATGCCCACAGCTCTCCCCCCTCACTCCCCATCTGGGTGGCGTTCGGGTCCTCAGGTGCATTTTAGGCCTGTGGGGAGAATCTAGGACTCAGCGCTAGGCTGTGGTGGCTTCGTCTCTTCTGACCTCTTCCTGGGGCCTGAACACTCTGCCCTACTTGAAACACTCTTCTCCTCTGCCTGTAAGAGAACTTTCTCTTGTGCCCCTTTTCTCCTCTCCCTCACCACCCCGTACTACCTCCCCACTCTGACTTCTGTTCCCTGCCTGGGTTCTTAAAAGCACATGTGGACTCAACACCTACCACCCGCCCCCTTCTCTGTTTGCTCCTGACTTCATTCCTTCCTTCCTTTATTCATTCATCCTTTCTTTTTGCCAGTCAAGAGCTTTTCTTGTGACTCTTGAGCCTGTAATTTGGCCTTAATTTTTTTTTTTTAAGATCTTATTTATTTGACAGAGAGAGAGAGAGAGAGAATGAGAGCACAAGCAAGGAGAGAGCAGCAGACAGAGGGAGAAGGAGAAGCAGGCTCCCTGCTGATCAAAGAGCCCAATGCGGGACTCGATCCTAGGATCCTGGGATCATGAGGTGAGCCGAAGGCAGACGCTTAACCGACTGAGCCACCCATTGGCCTTAACTTCTAACATAAGCTCAGAGGAACCAGTGAGGTACCACCAGCCATGTAGGTCATCAACACTACGAAACCATTTGTTTTAAAACTAAACTCAGCTTCTGCTTCTCCTCAGTGGCCTTAGCTGTGACTCCACCCCACTCTCTGTGCGTGGATAATGCTTCTGAAGTAACCCACAACCGTCCCTGTCCTCCTGCTGCCCCCATCAGGCCTGAGCTCCAGTCCCTGCCCTCTCCAGCCCATTTGGAGCCGCTCTCCCAGACACAGGGCCAGTCTGGGGAGGGCCTCCCCTTTCTGAGCCACTCTCTGCACTGATTTCAGAGTTCTTGCGAAACCCGCACCTGATTGGGAGCATTTCCTGCCTGTGGGCCTGCCTGCAACAGCTAAAGATGAAGTAGGAAGCATTTCCAGGCCCAGGGAAATCTGGCCTCCAGCCATCAACTTCCCCTCTCTCATTTCCAGCCACTCTTCCCCACTCCACCGTCCAGTCACACACCTGCTCTTCCTAAATGCCCTGTGCGGTGCGTATGTCTGAGTCCTTGCTCCCCGTCTTCCCTCTGATAGAATCCATCCCATCTTCTCTCTGCCTCGCGAGCTCCTACTTATCCTCGAAAGCCCATGAAGCTCCCATGAAGACTGAGTCCCCCTTCTCTGGACTCCTGCAAAATACCAGACTGAAGCACTTCCCACAGCACATTGTGTGTGGGCACATTTCTGGCTCCCGCGTTAGGTCGCAACCCCCTTCAGAAGTGCCGCCTCTGAAACTTCACCCCAAATGGGAACGCTTTGCCCTTGTTATGCTTGATTCACGTCTTACTTTTTCCCAGCTCAATTCTCCGCTCGTAATGGGAAAACCGTGAGATTTCATCATAACCTACTTAAGACTGTCGATCCCAAAGGTGGCAAGACCTAAATGAAATGAGAGATAGAAGGTCGGGAAATATGGCTCAGGTGGCCTCCTCTGGAAGACAGGCTCTCTCTGAGGTCACAGGTTCTAAGAATGGATACTCGGAGATTTTGAGAACACAGGAGCGCTCCAGATGAGTGACAAAACCAGTCCCGTCCCTGACTCTTCTATGACTCTTGCTGCAGGTTCAAGGGGCTGGCAGGTTTGGGAGCAGTGAGGGAAAAGCCCTTGAAATTCTGGTTTCTTTTCTACTCTGTTATTAATTAAATGTAGTAAAAGGCTTGTTGACAGTTTTCTGTAAAGCAGTCCAAAGGGAGAGTGGTCAAAGGAGAACTTTCATTTTTCATTTATTAAAATAATGCATTATTTTAACGACAAAGGCAGAAAGAAAAATGTAAGCCTGGTGGAATCTCACAGAAGTCCAACAGATCTCACGCCTAGCATTGCTGAGTAGGAAAAGATAGAGAATAGTGTGTGCCCTTGGGTAGTAGTACCCGTCAGTATATCTGTGTGTACACACGCAGTCAGAAATTCCACCAATATTTATTGAGAAACCACATGGTGGTCAGGTATGCAGTATGTGTGTGTGTGTGAGAGAGAGAGAGAGAGTGTGTGCGCGTGCGTGTGTACACGCATGTGTGCTGTTCCTGGCAGTAATTTGTACAACCCCATCTCCTCTGTCTGGCACATTCTAGACACAGGGCGTAGGGAACAGATTTTTTTTTTTTTTTCCAGAAGCTAATCTACCTTGTGAGTGGAAAGCTCCACTTTAATTGATTCTATCTTTCAAGATCCAAGTAACCTATAATCTCGCCTCCGTTGTCAATATTTTGCCTGCATCTTTCCTCAGCCTTTAACATGCAGATAGGGCCGCCCGAGAGCTGCTGTCACGGCTCAGGGTAATAATCTGCTTTTGATTTCTTTTCCCTTCTTTTTTCCTACACCTTCTCTCCAATCCACTAAAATGGGGGAAAATCCATAGCGATCAGAAAAACTTCCGACCGAGACATCTTTCTCCTTTCCCTTTCATCCACCCCCCCACCCCCGCCCTCATTAGTATTCAGAAGCTACTCAAACCTTAGAGGTTTCCATGCTGCTCGGCTGTGCACGGCATCCCAACCAGAGTGGCGAAAGACGTCCTCCCCGGACACGTCGCAGTTCCTCTCGGGTCGGTGCCAGGTGCCTTCCAGCATGCTCCCGGGCATGAGTCGGGCAGCAGGGCACTGGGGCCGTGATGGCGTTGGTCCAGGGCCTTCTGTGGGGGCACAGAGGGCTCGTAAAGATAGGAATTCAGCAGGGAGCTGTCCCTGACACTACACGCTACTCAGGGGGCCAGGGGAAAGGGGTCTTCCAACAACTGCCCCTCAGAGCCACGGTGCTGTCCGGGGCAGACCTGGAAGGGGAGCCCTCAGGACTCTGTCGTGGCTCCATGGGGAGCTGCACGATCACTTATGACAGGGAAAAAAAACCTCCGATTAACCTAGGAGGCTCGCTGATGATACTGAGCGTGTGCTAGGAATGCTTCATGTAAACGTTCATTCTCGAAAGCCTCGAGCTCGGCATTCTTCTCTCCATCTTCCAGAAGAGGAAACTAAATTGCTTGGCTGAAGGGGCACAGTGAGCAGGTGGTGGTCCAGATTTCAAAGCCAGCTGCGCCAAGCACCTGCCCTTTGTCTGTGAACCAGGATCTTCTTGGCTCCTGGAGAGGTGGGCGGGGGCCTGAGGTGATGTGTGGTTGAGGAGTCCAAGGCCCGGGGATGCGAGGGAAGGGGAGGGTCGTGCAGGGCTGGATGCCAGGGGAAGAGAGCCAGAGCCTCTCCGCACTACGACTGCCCGCCTGAGGACAGGTTACGCTTCTGAAAATGGATGTCCCAGCTCCAGGTGTGCCTGGTTTCTGTAAGCCTCCAGCTGGCAGAGAGCCCTGTCATCTGATGGCTGTAGATACAGTGAGGAGAAGAAGGGCTGGAGAAACAATGGCAGAAGGGGGAAAGAGAAGACAGGTGCGTGCCCTCACGGGGCCTTGGCCAGGGAGCAGTGGCAGAGATGGGAGGGAAAGAAGATGGAGCTGAGATGATTTTAATGCTCTTGCCTTAGCCGAGTCCCTGGTGGTGGCTCTGGGATGTTGGCTATTCTGAGCTGTGTGGAGAATGAAGCTGGGGGACTGGCGGTCACTGACAGCAGGAAGACTTAATGCCAGGGGGGAGAGGGCCGACTGGGCAAACTCCCAGGCACTGACATCTGCTCTCCAGCTCAGCCCTCGTGCTGAGCTCATTCCAGCCCAATGGCCTCTTCCATTTAATCCATAAATCCCTGTGATGCCTCGGGTGGCCTCTGTGACTCTGTGCCTGTGTCATGGGGCAGCCGCTGAATTTTTCTGCTCTCCACTCCATCCATTTTTTCCCTCGTAGGCTGTCATCATTGACTTACACGCTGGAGAAAAACAGATGCTTGCTGCTGCCTGGCAGACTCGTCATGAGTGTGTGGCCTCCATTCACCTGTCGGGATGTGTGCACATGCGCAGTAGATCCCACAGCACTGACAGCCGGGGGAAAGGGCAGGAGAACCTTCCAGTTATCAGTAGATTGTAATGTGGAGGGGGCAGGGGGAGATGGCAGTGGTACCTTTGCAAGGGCTGCCATGATCCTATAAACCCTCACCCTTTTCCTTGTGGAAGGAAGGAGCTTGGGAAAATGCACAGCTCTTTCTAGAACAACCTCTTTCAAGACTGTGTGCACCCCTTTTTCTTTTCCCTAAAGCACAACCCCTAGGGATTTCCTTTTATTTCTTTTGCTGTCTCCTGTACCAATATAAACACACACACACACACACACACACAGCCACAGCCACAATGAATATCCTTGCGTTTGGGAAGTGAAACATACTAATAACAACTTGCATTCCCAATATCCAGAGAAACACACTAGGAGGGGCAGAGAAATGAGGTGAGCGTGTCTGTGGGAAAGGGACGAGTCCGTAGCCGGTGTCCAGTTAGTGCCCAGAGTCAAGCCACAGCAGGAGTGAGGGAAAGCATAAGGACAGGCACTTTGCTTGGAGAGATGAGGATTTTAATGAAGCAGAGCTTCTCTTTTTCTTTAACCCTTCTTCCAAATCCCCAGATGACCCTGCCTTTTAATAAATGTTGCTCTGGGCTAGTTTCTGGGAGAGAGCAAACAGAAGCTGAAGAGTAGTCAGTGAGTGGGGTGTGTGAAGCCAAATTTCTTCCTTATGGCAAATGAACAAATACAATAATGACATAACATTAATAGGCACTGGGCTTCTTGTGTTTCTCAAAATCCTCTTCTTTTAGATCCCAATCATTTTTTTTCACTGAACAAATATTTTTGCAGCACATGATAAGCATCGGGTCCTACATCAGGTGCTGGGAGAAAGCTGCCTGAAGGATGTAAGCAAGAGAGTTAGAAGATTTAATTTGTGATTTGAAAGGTCCTTCTCTACCTTGAGAAGAATGGTTGAGCCAGAAGAGGAAACTAAAGCAGGAAATCAGTTGGATGGATTCTTCCAGGTGAGAGATATGGTGATCTGAGCTAGAAAGTGGAGAAGGAGCAGAGGGTAGAGTCAGAAGATGAATAACCCGCCAGCCACAAAACTACTTAATGATTACTGACTGTCTATAAAGCACTATGATAGATGCTGGGAATAGACAGCAATATTTATGAGTATGATAAAAGAAGGCAGTGATGGGTCATAGGAAAAAGAAGAAGACATTGACCACTGGGTGAACAGAATAGCCCCTCATGGTGATTGAGATCATGTGAGGAGGAGAGCGTTTGGGGGGGGCAAAGCTCTGAGTTTCATTTTGGACACGTTGAGGTGGAGTTGCTGATGGGACCTCTAGGTAGAGATGTCCGGGAAAAAATTTGGGCTTGTGGGGCTGAAGCTCAAGAGAGGAACCTTCTCTGGGATTATGGAAAGAGCCTTGGCAGAATTCTTAGTGGATGCCAACATTTAAGGACGGGGATTAAAAAAAAGGGGGGGTGGTTCACAAGGCAGATGGGGAAGAGATGTCCACAAAAGTAAGAAGAAAGCCAGGAAAGGATGCTGTCCTAGAAACCCAGGCAAGAATGTTTCAGTGAGAGAGAAATGACCCTAGTGATATTGAGACAACCAGTGGCCGTTGGAATTCAGGGCAATGAGGTCATTAAACCACAGAGAAAGACATATAGGACGCAGAGTAGACATGGACACTGGAACACTGTGGGCTGAGGAAGGAGTGGCAGTGAGAAATTGGTCCCTTAAAGGTATACAACCCTTTCAAGACATCCTGCAGTAACTAAAGAGGAGCCAATGGGAAGTGGCTGCAGGAATCCAGAGTGAAGGGGGAGTTGTTGCTGCTGCCCTGTTTTGAAGATGGGAGAGATTTCATGTATGTTAATCCTATGAAGAAGAAGGAGAGGGGGTAAAATTGACAGGACAAGTTCCCTTGAACTTGAGTTGAGGGAAAGAGTATCCACAGCAGGGATGGAGGGATTAGCCTTATCTGGACAGTGGTACACATTTCTCATGTAACAGGAGGGAAGGTGGGAAGGATTTGGATGGGTAATATCAAGATGATGGGTTTGGATACAAGATATTGAGAAAACACTTACCTGTTGACATCTGCTTTCCCCGGAAAGTAGAGTTTGAGAAGAGTGGAGAAGGTTTGTATGAGCCTTTGTGGGGAATGGCAGATCTGATCATAGAAGCTCAGAGGTGTTGGAGATGGTGTTGGGGTTGAGGGGTGCAGTAGAGGTTTGTAGATCATCCATTAAAGTGGGGCCAATCTGAGCATTGGCGTCATTACATCCAGCTCTTCTCAACTTCCCAGAATTAGGCACAGAGAAGATCATCAAGGGATCTGGGGTTGGGGTTTTCTAGGAAGGTAAGATGTAAGGACGAGTGGTCAGTGCAGTGGTTGAAGTAATGGACAACAGGATCTGAGCTGGATAAGGAAGAAAATGAATGTGCAGAGCTTTATAGGTTAGGGAGAAAGTAGAGGCTACAGAGTGGTGACCAAGAACACATCTGTCTTAAAACTTATTCTGGGAGGGGCACCTGGGTGGCTCAGTCGGCTTAGCTGGTTAGGTGTCCAAATCTTGACTTCGGCTCAGGTCATGATCTCAGCGTCCTGGGATCAGACCCTGTGTCAGACTCCCTCTGCCCCTCCCCCTGCTCTCTTTCTCGCACTCTCTAAAAATAAATAAATAAATCTTAAAAAAGAAACAACTTATTTTGGGAAATAGCCAAGTGAGATTAGGAAATTAGGAAGCTGTGAACATGAAGTAAGATGTCTCCATTTATCCTTCCAGAAAAAAAGGGTCATGGCCCTGCCCATAAGAAGGAAAAAAAAAAAAGAATGCCAATAGTATCTCCTCACTTGTTGACTTCTTCCATGGGAATCCCAAATCCAGAGAGCAAATGGATGAAATTCCACAGTGAAGTGAGTCTCTCTGCATTTATGGAGATTTAACTGCACCTTTTGTTTGACATTGCAATGATTCCATAGCATGATTTTAATGCTGTGCATTTATCTTTGTCCAGTCAGTAGGTCTCTCAGGATCCTGACATCCATGTTATGGTGATAAAAAAAGACATCTTATGGATCGAGTCTGGGGTGGGAGATCATATCAGATTGTGTGAAGGCAATAAAATGTGGTTGTTCAGAGCAAGAATTTGGGGGTCCTATTCCTAACCTAGCCATCTATCATCAGTTTGACCTTAGGAAAGGGAGTCAGTGTTTCAGAGCTTCCCTCTAGACAACAGGGAGAAAGAGTACTTTGTGGGATCGATACAAAGGCTAAATGATATAATCATCATGAAATTAAATAAGAGATTTATAACCACCCTTAGCATCATGTCAGGCATGTAGTAATTGCTCAATAAATGGCAGTCAGGGAGGGTAGTAATGCCATCACTGGTTAAGGCAGAAAGAAGGAGAACTTAGAGTCTGGCTACCAACCCATTGCCGCTAAGCCAGCCCCACACATGCCCTGCGTTACCACTCCTGCCTGCCCTCTATGGAACTCTTCAACTCCCCGGCATCTGATCCGAAAGTCATGTACTCCTGTTTAGCTCATATTGGGCAAAGCATTTCTCTTCCAGACCGCAGCTGACTGTGTGAGTTCAAAGAGCTTCTGCGCAACGGGCTTGGCTGAACGGAGGCCTGTCCTCGGCGCTATAGGTTGAACAACCGAATCACCTGCTCTCGGCTCTGTTATCTACTCAAGCCAGAGAAGCGGGCCTTCCGCTGTGTTGAGGCCTTGGCGGGGGGGGGGGGAGTGGCTCGACATCAAGGACCTGGGTATCAATTATTCTAATTGTTATTCCGCACCACGGCCGGAGCTGCCAAGGTTTAAAGCAGCTTCCAGCCTCCAGATCCATAAACTTGCCCTTGGCTTATTGAGCCAACCATAGTAGTTTAACAGAAGTGATTTTAATTACTCGACCAGAACTACAGAAAGGAGGAAGTGAGGGGAATACGTGGCTGTGATCAGTGTTTAACCAAAGGGCCCGGAATTCTCCTTTCCCAGGAGCAAAGGTACTTATGACGGCCACAGCGCCCCCTCCCGCCCCCCACAGTGTTCTGTCCCACCCACTACGCTGGACCATCCACACTGAGGCATCAGATGTATTGAAACTCGCAGAGCTCCTATGCCTCGATTCTACAAGTTACACCATGTTTATTTACTGTTGGGAAGGTGTGAAAACCTTAGGGCATGCTATAAAATTCTATTTCCTTTGGTCTGTAGCTGTATACCTCTTTCCCCTGGCTAGTGTTGTAGGAATGTCTTACACTTCTAATTCCCACTCTCTCTAATGAAACTAGACCAGGAAGGCCTGGCACATGCTTGCTACAATCAATTGGTCGTGGCTGCCTGACATTAATGTAGGAAAGGATGCTGATAAGGAACTCTAGCCTTGATTAGTAATGTCTGCCACGGGCACAGGAATGAGGAATAAAGTACCCTTTCTAGGTGCTTACAATCCCAATCTTAGATTATAAACTTCTAGGTGGCGGAGAATGGATGATCTTAGTTCTCTGTGTAAATGTACCTTATGTCATGAGTTACTGATGATGATGGTGAAGGATATGCATGCAGAAATAGAGTCATTTAACTAGTAGCTAAAATCTGGTGCTTGCCCTCCAACCCATAAGCTAGTTCATCATCTTGTCAGAGAATAAGCAACTCAGTTTACAAAGACTTCACTCCTTACACTAAAACGACTTGGACAGTCTAAGCACTGTCATAAATATTAGACACCAAATTGTCAAAATAAATGAAGGGGGAAGTTTTGCGGTGTGGTAAATTCTTCTCTTCTACTATTAAATCATGTTTATTTGCTTGCTTGCAATTCACTGAATGTCCCCAGCATCCGGTGATGCTTCTGAGGCTCAGCTGGGCACACACAGGAAAGGGAGCGGCGTTATGAGCAAATGAATGACAAACATTCCTTTTGCTTCTGTGCCGTCCATCTCACTCAGGTTGTGTGTCCTTCAACTACTGTACCATGGGTCTCTGTGTCTCCTCCAAGAGGCACGTATATCACTGTATGCTAACCTCATATTTCTGAGAATGCACAAAACCAGTTTCCCAGGCGGCAGTAAACGTGCCAGAGATCAGCATGGAGTCTTCTGGAAGCCTCGCTTGAGGGGACATGTCACAAAATCCACAGTCTGCCCCATCCCCGTGACCCGCATGATCACTCACCAAATGAGATTGAGGGTTTAGCGGTGACCAGAAGCACAGCCCGGTTGGACGGAGGAAGAGACATTTCACTCCCTGTATCATCTCATTCTCCAGAAACTTCATCCTGACTCTGAAGTCCATCCCTAAGCTTAGGAAACTAGGAGACGGCACAGAAGAACTGGAACCAGAAATCATGGCAGCCACCACAAACCTCATAATGGGAGCTAGATTTTTCCAGTTCATCATTCTTCATCCCCACAAAACGTACATCTGTGTGGTGATCTGTTGTCCCCAGGGGAACAGCTGCTGGAGAAGCCCCACCTGCCTTCCATCGTGGCCTTTGGTGGAAGCATCAGGCTTAAGGAGAACCTGGGACGTCGGGTCATCTGTCTAAACCTTCATCTTCCTTCTACAGGTGTAAAACTGAGAAGGTTGGACCAGGTGGTCACTAATGTCCTTTCTGGCTCCAGAATGTCTATTCAAGACCTATGTTCATATTCAGTCAAATTTTAGCTAACATTCATTCTAAGTCGGCATCCCTCATCCCATGATCAAGGGTAGTTAAGTTTGTTTATCTTACTTTTTCACGAAGAGGAAAAAAGCCTTCCTCAATTAAATTGCATAGCCTGGCTTTTCACACTGATCAGTTGAGCATCATAACTTAGTCATAGTCCCAGAGAAGGTTCAGAACCGTGTGTCTCTCTCATGGGCCTTTTCCTACCCTTGAGAGGGTATGAGCTTAATGAGTCATTCTCTAGCATGCTCCCAAGACCCATGGGATCAACATCACCTAGGAACTTACTAGAAATTCAGATTCTTGTGCCTCTCTCAGGACCTGTGAACTGACACAGTGGGTGGGGTTCAGCAGTCTGGGTTCTCATAAATCTTCCAGGTGGTTCTAAGTCTTGACAAACCTTCAGAAACACTGACTTCCATGAAGAAAGTCGCACATGTTGAGAATCAGGTGGCCTGTTTTCCCAGTGACCAGCCGTGGGATCTTCAGTTATGTACACAGTAGCCGGCCTTCAACTCCTTTATAAATGGACTAAGGATGACTTTGCCTTTGTTACCTACTCAGACTACCAGCCAAATACAGCACATCAGTAGGTGTAGACGTGCGGTGAAAGGTTGAATATATCTTACATATGATTAGATTTCGTTCGTTCGTTCATTTAACAAAATATCCTTCATCATCTCTCTGTGCCATACACTGATCTGGGTGGGAGGGATGCTACAGGAAGAGGACGGATGGGGTTTTTGCTGCCATGGGGCCTGCGCTTCAGGATGGATCCTTTGTGAAATGCTCTGATATTTGCAAACCACTAGAGGACCCATTTCAAGATTAGGTTCAGAGCTCTCAAGGGAATGAGTAAATGTGACATGCTCTCACCTGAGAAGAGCAAGGTCAGGTTATGTCAGGCATAACAAGGACTGAGTTGACTACAATGTGAATAAAGCTATACTGGCTTTATTCAGGACAGAACACAGGGAGAGAGATATGATGCTTGTCAAGCGGGGCCTTGCTTTGATGACAGAGGAGACTTGGATGGCTGGTGCTCTAGGTCTCATCCAGTTTACTTATCTCATCCAGATACTACCTTTCTGCCCTCTCCCTGCAAGTCTATTGTTCTGGCTCGTCTTGCACAAAACCATTAGAGCCAAGTGTCTTGATAATTCCTGAACTCTTTTTCAGAATCTTAAGTGGCCAGATCTCTAACATCTGAGATATGGACCCAATGAAAATAGACAGCTGTTCCTCAGATGGACAGACCCCGAAACAAACTTTTAGAATTGGGGTTTTAATCCTTGGCCAGTATCGTGGACAAGCAGCTTCCCCCCACCCCACCTTTTTAAATCCAGAGTTAAAATCCAATTTCCTAAATTTTCTGAAAAGAAATGAAAAATATGCTTGGGGGAGAAGAGTGGCTCAGGAGAGTTTTTGGACTTCAAAACCCTCAAAAATCTTTTAATGATTTAATGGTAAAGGAATCAGAAACATACTGATGAAATCCCCCTTGATATCCACATGGCGCTTATAGGTTCTGAAGAGAAGATTCCAACAATGAAATCTGCTATTTTTTTTTTTTTTATATCAAACTCAAACCATTTGAGATGCCTGGTGAACTCCAATGTGATGTAATCTTATCTTTTTCATAGCAATCCCTTCTCCCCAAGGGCAGAAGGGGAAAGAAGGGCCTAATTAAGGAACGGTAGTTTTTAAGGTTAGAGTCTTAGGGGGGTGTCAAGTTATCCTGTGCCGAGTTGATTGTGATGGTTACACTGACCCGTAGATGTGCTGTGAATCTACAACGTTGAAATATTAATTGTCTAATTTTGTGCTACTTTTCAACATACATTTGGCAAGACTTGTTGCATGTTAAGTTCGAAAACAGTAAATTTCCAAGCTGTCATAATATTGAGGTCTCGTGTGTATTGCCTGCTCTGCATAATTAATTGTAAAGTGATAATTTGTACACTAAGATATTTCCATTCAAACATGAAAGCAGAAGTCTCAGCATCTCTGCCTTCAGCAGGCAGAAGAAAATGAGTGGTGGTCTACGGTCCCGGGGCTTCTGCAACGCACTTCCTCTCACCGAGGCCCGCCGGCTTGTGACCTGTAGGGACCTGCAGCGGCTCAGGCCTTGGCCCCTGTTGTTAACCCCACTACTTTCCGAGTCTCCTCCGTTCTTGAACGTTGTCCTAGCCCGTGTACTTGCGATTTGCCTAGAGGGAACACTGCGTGTCCTAGGGCAATGGTGTTGGGAACAAGATCCGGTCTATCCTAATCCTGCTGATTCTCGGTGTGCTTGAGCTGGAGACCGGTGACCTGTTCGCCATGAGCATGGATTCAGGTTCTTCCTGGTCAAGAACTCCCTCTGAAACATGTGCAAAGGTATCAATCGCAGAGAGAAACCCCTGCCTCCACTTGGCAATTCTCACAATCCATGTGCACCCTGCCCTGATAGGCACTTGTAGTGCTCATATGGGACAGTCTCTTCCCAGGCCGACTTGGGAAGAGGTATTTTCTTGGGAGGAGGAAAGCAGTGTTTGGGCTTCAAATAATGGAAACTAGCTTCCATTGGCTTCAGCCATTGGAAATTTTGTTGACTAACAAACCAGAAATCCAGAGCTAGGCACTGTTGAATGAAGGTACTGGGTCCATTCTTCTGTCTTTGTCTTATCCATCCTTCCCTCATGCTGGCCTCCTTCCTGGTCACAGGATAGTGACCAGGAACAACAGTACGCGGCTAAGTTACACCCATCATTCTGCAAACACCCTTCAGCAAGCAGTCCCCCTCTTGCATCTCCTTGATCTAAATAGGGTCACTGGCCCCAGTTCTGAACTGATTACTGAGAAGGGGGATTGGAGAGCTCTTAAACCAATCAGGCTCATTCAGGGAGCTGGGCTTCCTTAAGCAGTAGTGCTGCTATTTGATGGAGGAGAAGTAGAGTGGATTTGGGGGAGTCAGTGGCATCCCCCAACCGTATTTGGAAAATCTGGTATCACCTGCGGTCACCGTTGATCCCCAGTATCTCATGGAGAAGGGATATTATAGGATGATGGCAGACATGAGCCCAGACTTCCTGGCCCCTGAGACAGGTGTTCAAGAACTACAGTATTTTAATCTCATTGGGTAGGTAAGACCAGGGGTACGTTCCAAATTTCACCTGCCTCCCAGCTACTGTGATGAACCATACTCACTCGGCTGTGAATCTCATCAAGAGAGCCAGTGGCTCCCAAGGGCATGGCTTCTCTGGCCTGTGCTGACGGGTGCACCCCAGACGTCACCACTCAGCACCCTCTTGTGGGTCATCATGATAAACTGACATTGGTAATTATAGAAATGGATGAAGTTCATCCCTAGTTTCCATTATCACATCAAATCCGTCTTGGCTATGCCTCACCTGCCAAGCCAGTGGGAATGAAGAGAGAGGCTGGTAATTAGGTTGATATAGCAGGCTGCTTTGCGGTGCCTCAGATTCAAAACAAAAACCCTGGAAACGTAATGAATGTCAGGGGCAGGAGCCCCGTAGCTACACAGCATGGCCTTCTGGAGGAAGGCACAGTTCTTCTTCCTTCCTCTGCTCGTCAGGATCTTATTCCAAACTAATGGATAAGATGATTTGTTTTGATCTCACAGCTCATGGTGGGTTACACTCACAGGTGTGTGTGTGTGTGTGTGTGTGTGATCTTCTTGGTCGATGCCTGGTGTGACAGGTACCAGGAATTGACTGGAGCCTCTGAAAATCTTTGAACAACTCACTGAAGAAGGGTGACCTGCAAAGGGGAGTTTGTGTGGGGGGAGGTGAAGAGATACTTCAGAAGGTAGCATGCATGGTCCAGAAAGCTGAAAAGATAGGAGCATCTGAGGAGGGAACACTAGTTAAGGGTACACGTGGCATCACCTTTAGGTCCTTAGATGTACTCTGGCCGGGTGAGTTGCTTAGGGGACCAGATCCGTGAGCACATCTCCAAGGGATGTGTCCATGCTTTTGACTACCTGTGCTTTCACTCTCCCTTGTCTTTCTGAAAAAAGAGTTGGTCTCCAGACTCATCTTCCAGAAGCTGCATTCACTTCGCTGAGCCTCCAGATGTAGCCTCATTCTTGCCAATGGTCTGAATGTCCCCAAAACAATAGTCATGGTCGGGGCTCAGAATTCTTGCCCTGTCTCTACTGAATTGTCCCATGTGCTATCCTTATGAAAGGATATGTTTATCCTTATGAAAGTGGAATGTTTATTCCACTGTCCACTGGGGACCAGAAGAGGAAATTCCTTCATAATAGTCCCCCCCGCACCCCCATCCCCACCACCCTACCCTTACCACTTCCTGGGGCTTTGTCCACATGTCAAATCATGCCTTTTTGGGGGAGAGGAGTAAGACAAACAGAAATCTGAGCAAGTTCCCCCTTCTTTGACTACCAGTGGCCAGCAAGGCCATGGAGGTAATTTAATGGCTGGGCAGCTTTAACACCAGAGTGCCCTTCTCTGTCTCTGCAACAGGACACACATTGGATTGGACCATATGGAGACTTTATCAGCAGATGCATTGGCCGCTTCCTCTGTCTGCAAAATCTCCATTAAGTTTTTTAATTAGACAAATGTCAGTTTTTTATTCGGGGTGAGAAACTGTTTTCCGAGTTTGACAACAATGCCATTTTCAAAGAGGAATCTCAGCATGAGGACTGTCTTTTCTTTGGTTGCCTCCTTCCCCCTTCATGACTCCTACTTCGAGAGGAAGGGTGGTTCTGAAAATAGGTTTTTGTCATTGTCGTCTGTGCTACCACTCTTTCTTCCTGCCATCCCTTGGGATTTCATGCTTCTGGCTGCTTCCCTTCCCTCCCATCTCCTTCTGATCACAGTAACTTTCTCCCCCACAAGCGATAAAATACAGGGAGAATGACTGTGGGTCAGAGCAGTTTGCAGAAGGGGTATTAGAAAGCCTACCCTTCCTTCCTCCTGGCAATTGGAACTTCTACCTTTAGGTCTGGTTCCCTGCTAAGCGCAAGGGTCCAGTCCAGAGTCACTGCTGGATCTCTTCTGCTATTGACATCACCTGATAACAAGGATAGCCAGTGGTCTCCCCTCCATTAAACATGTTGGCTTCTACCAACTGAATGGAGCCAATAGGGTTGAGAATTTCCTATATTCCATCAGAGTAAATATACTATTTCTTAGGAACAGAAGCATGATCTGGGTAATGCATTAATGTAGATTAGTTTGTTGGGGTTTGAGCCCCAATCCAGCTGCTCTGTTAGCCATCTGATTTTGAGCCTTCAAGACGCTGAGAAGCTAGCCCAAGTCTCTCTTCCAGAAAAAGGAGAATCTATATGATTTACCTCCTGGTATTGTGTAAGAATGGAATGGATTAGTTTATGCTAATCTGTCAACATGGCATCTGGTCTTAGTAAGCTCTTAGTAAATAGTAGCAAGATTTATCATCAAAACTACCCACTGACTCAGGAGTCTGATCATAGTTCTTCTCAAATCCCTGTTAGGCCCCTTGTTACCCATAGAGATAACCAGAGTCCCAATCAAGAGTTTAAAAACCTTTTTGACATGCTAACCCCCAACTCCAGAAAGGCCTGAAGATTCCCCAGATGATCCCTTCTCTCAAGCCAGACAGAGTACTCCTTGGTTGACCCCTTCTTTTCAAAGAGAACCTTTATACCAAGGGCTGCGTATGACCAGATAGCTACCTCCTTCCCCTTCTTGAGCACACAGAGTCCACCTCCTCCAGGAAGGCGTGAGATGGGTCTTTTCAAAGCCCGGGTGTTCCTGGGAGTGGAAGATTGAACCGTCTGCCAGGTCTAGGGGAGTCAAAACACTATAAAGAGAATGATGCCTGGTGATAGACTCGGGACTGAGTTAGGTTTGTTGCTTTGAGTTCAGATAGACAATTTAGGGTGATTTTAATGACTCCGAAATGTTTTATCTTTTACAACCCCTGAAACCGCTGCTCTGCAAGCTTAACAAATGGTTGCCTTTCCGTTCCTTGCTCCCTGTCATCTTCAGTTAATACAGGCTCCATTAGGAGTTGAGAAACTTATTATTGCAATAAAAAAATATATCCTATCCATATCACAGACCATATATCTGAATCTTGCATAACCCCCTCCCAGGGATTAATCCATATTTTAACCAAGTGTTTTATAATGGCGGTGCTTCGGTTCCATGCACAGCTATTTCTGTGAATGCTGAGAGGATAATAGCGAAAGGTCATCTCTGAGGTCTGGATACTGCTCTCCTAGGTTTATGGAGAACAAAGAGCATTTCCCCTTCTTCTGGCAGGCTTCCCAAGAGACTCCTCACCTGCCAGAGGAGGGGAAGAGGGGAAGGCAACATAGGGATGGGTGCTATGGTGACACCCCCCGCCCCTGTCAGCACAGCTCATTTCCAGTTGTCACCTCCCCCTGGGGTGGATATGAGGGGTGCATCCCTGAACTTTGAACACCCTCCCATTGGCAGAGCCACGCCCTATGAGTTGGCCCTTAGTGAATGTTGAAGGAACAGGTACTGCCTTTCCTCCTGGGTACCTCTTGGAGGCACTTGCCAGGCATTTCTATAATACAGAGTGTTTCATGAAAGAGACCTTGCTCTCTTGCTTTGAGGAAGTGCCAAGTTAGTGAAGAAGTCCACATTCAATCCCATGGCCATAGTGCTGTGATGTAAAGAGCCTGGGACCGGGGTTTTGGTTCCATGACTTCTGTTAACTCCTTCCTTTCCAACCTCACCCCTGCCCTGCCCTATGCTGGCTATTTTATACTCAACCTTCAAGTCTCAATAGACATGCCATTTCTCCAAGGATGCCTTCCCATTTCCTCTCAGCCTCTTCAGAATACAGATTAGGTCTCCTATCCTTCAAGGTCATGGTGCTGCGTGTCATGGTGCTGGTAAGAGACGGAGCCCAGGTTTGAATTGAAGTGATCTGGCTCCAGAGCCCCTGCTTTGGTTGCACAAAGATCTTTTTAGCTTTTGGTGTTTAGAAATTTAGAAGCCAACAATCGGAATGTCCACCTCGATTCATTTATTTAATAAATATATAAATATTTCTCAAATGTGTATTCTGTGTCTGGGAACTGGGAACAATGCAGTAGAAGCAAACATCCCTGCCTTCATGAAACTTACATTCTGATCGGGGGGGCAGGGGGAGGAGAGGATAGTAAACAAAGCAAACAACAGATCTGGTAGGTTCCATCCTAAGTGCGTTGGAGGCCCGAAAGAGACTTGGAGGGTCTTGTGGGTGGTGGCGTAATATCATATGAGGTAGTCAACAAAGGCTCTGTTGAAAAGGTGACACGTGAGTAAAGGTCTGAAGACACTGAGCAAGCAGGCCATGGGGACACTTGGGGGAAAAGCATCCCATGAAGAGAGAGGGCTGGGGGTGCCTGGGTGGTGCGGTCGGTTAAGCATCTGACTCTTGGTTTTGGCTCAGGTCCTGATCTCAGGGTGGTGAGATCAAGCCCCAAGCCTGGCTCCATACTCAGCAAGGAGTCTGCTTAAGACTTTCTCTCCCTCTCCCTTGCCCCTGCCCCTGAGCCATGCTCACTTACTCTCTCTCTCTCTCTCTCTCTCTCTTTCTCTCTGTCTCTCAAGTAAATAAATAAATCTTAATTTAAGAAAAAAGATTTTGTTGGCTGAAGTTCTCTTATGCTTTTCAACCTGTCCTTTCAGTGAAATACCTGGCCTGGAGTCTGCAAGATGTCTTTTTCTCATATTTCAGGGTGTTAGGTGCCATTGGAAATGACCTTCCATTTCAATTTCCTCTCTATTGCAGCCAACACAAAGTGCTGGGAAAACTATGATATTCTTTGGTGAAAAGACTCATCACTATATTTGACACAGATAATGATTTGATAAAATGCAGACAGCCCGCCCCCCGCAGGAGGTAGCTCTGTGTTGAGGGCATATTGGCAGACGTGGGAGGCACGGGGTGCTCGATCACTCACCATGTCTGGTTAGTGTGAGGTCTGGGGAAAGAGTTTAAGGGACGTCTCCAGCTGGAAGAGAGGTGGTTTGACATTTTCACCAAGTCCAAATTCAACTGCTCTCAAAACAGTCGTCCGGGTCGCACCATTTCCTGACGGATTCTTTTGTGGATTGTGTGCCAGGCCCCGTGTGGAGTGAATCACAGGCATGAGAGGGGAGCCTGTATTTGAATAAACAAGAGGACTCCAGATTCCTTCATAGATTTGCTTCCTCTTCCCTTGGGGTGTCCAAATGATGACCCTTTTTTCATGCATTTCCTTTGTCAAACAGAATACCTCAGAAGCAGAAGATCTGGGGTTCAGCCAAACCACTCTGACTCCCTCCTGCAGACCTCAGAAGGGCAGAACAGTCCACGGTGAGGTAGACAGGCTGGAAGGAGGCCAAGTGCAGCCGCATCTGGCTGGCTACCCTGGAAGGCTTCAGGGTTCAAAGGGATCGGAAACTTCAGGGTCTCGTTTGTTTTATAATGTGTGCAATGCACATCTTCTTTTTTAAATACTCTTCCTGATTATTCATGAATATAATGCTCCCCAAAGTGCTAAAAACAATGAAAGGAAACGGTATGTGATTCCTGGGGCAGGAGAATCCACATAAACTTATTCTGCTGAAGGGAGATCCAACGTACTGATCAAGGCAGCAAAGAAATCATTATTCAGGTCCTTGCTGTCACGTGGGGTCTACAACTTGCCTCTGTGGGAGTAGACTTGCTGTTAATACTTACCTTGTCTGGGCCTCAGTTTCTCTCTACTGATAAAAGATTAAGGATCCCAGCTCTTTCTCCACGGCTCCCTACCTTTCCAGGCTTCTCCTTAACAAAATTAACCCCACCAGCAAAAAGCATTTCTCTCACCATACCTCGCAGGATAACTTTGATTTGGAGACTGGGAGTCGTGTCTTTGAGCCTCCTGCCTCTCCAGTGGTCAGCAGGGAGAGAGAGAGCCTTTCAAACAGTCTTCAAAGGAAACAGAGAACACGGGGAGTGAAAGGGGCCAGGGTCTATAGTGAGGACATCAGGGAGGAGTGGGGCGGGCCTGGAGACCACAGCAATGTGAATGGAGCCTGGGGCCTGGGGCCCACCTCCCAGCCTTGAAGTTGGCCAGGCATTGGTTGTACAAAGCAGCTGCTTTAGCAGATGAAATGATTTTTGACCTGGAGACGTAAACTGACAGCTTTGTGTACAAGCCCCAAACGGATACACTCTGCCCATCAACCTGTTTTGTCTTCCCGTCTGCTCTGCGGCACTAGGAATTTTGGACTAGGTGGGTGTGTGTGCAAGGTACCCCCTGCCAGTACTCTGGGGAGCCCCCCCTCCCAGCAGCCATTCCCTGTGGGCTCCTTAGCCACCAACCTGGGCTGACAACCGGCAGATAGGGTTCTACGTCAGGCCCAGGAGCTGGGTGCGTGATTATTCCATTTCCCGTCCGTCTCTGACGTCTTGTTATGGGTTCACGGCCAGACAGTTTAGACAACGGGGGGCTGCCTTTTCAGCGTGTGAAATCACATGCCAATGCAGTGTGTGGGATGAGGCTTTCAATATGTTTGTGGGTCACAAATGGGATGGGTCTGATAAGGCCTCCAAGGAAAGACCCTCTCTCCCTACCGTCTGACCCCTGAGCGAGGAATAGTAAATACCACACATTGTTTCCTAAGCTCTAGAATCCCGGTGAGAAAGAGGATGACGGGCACACCTGCCTAATGTGTGGTTCTTGACCGAGCTGATGAATGGAAGGACTTTAGGACCGCCTATCCCTGGTAACATTTTGAAAAGAAGAAAACAAGGCACTTGAGAGTTAAGACTTTCTCTTAAAAGGTTTGTGTTTGTCTCACAGGAAGCCTATATCAGAGTCTCAGCTAACAGCCCACATATGAGCATCTCCTTTACTAAAAAAACATTAACACCTCCCCCTTCTCCCCCTCCACCTGTGCATGGCAATTTACTGGAAGCCAAGTCTGATCTTCACAGAGAAAACACTCTGAATCAAGTCAGGATCTCCTTCTGGAAGCCAAGCCCTGTGGCATCGGCAGAACCTTCCATGGGTGATACAAGATACTGCGTAGACACTGAGCCTCATCCTTCCCTTGGTGCCAAAGCAGGGAATGATCCAGACTCCTCCAGATTGTTTTCTCCCCAGAAGCATTGCCACAAATACCCACCTGAAGATGGGTTTTTATGTTACCTACTATTTCTTCATCTTTTTGACATCATCACCACCATCGACAGACAATTATTTACCATGTATTCTGGTACAATGGGAGCTGTCCTAGATACCTTCAAAGAACATTTCACAGTTTCTAAATTCTCTGGGGTCTCCGTGTCTCAGAGGGATAGCACTGATGCTTACAGACGCAAAGAGAATGTTGCAAATATTGAGTGAACATGGAATGAAAATAGATAAGGCAAGATTAAATATGTGCATCATGCATACCTCCTCCCTTTACCCCTTTCCCCCCAAGCTACAGATGTGCTAAGCAGTGGCAGGGGACAGATTTTCTTGGTCCAAGTAGGAATAGTCTTAAAACAGACGATTTCTTTCCCTGCTGTCAAAGACATATATTTAAAGTCATCAGTAGAAAGCCAACAGCAGCTGAGCTAAGAAGCGTGGCTAGGAAATGCTAAGGAAATGTTATTAGGAGTGACCCCTTATTCGTAAAAGATTTCGTGACCAAGTCTGCAACGCCAATGTTGGTCCAGACCTAGTCTCTTTGTTCGATTGTAATATCCCCTTTGTTCGATTGTAATATCCCCACGAATAATCAGTCTGTTCAGAGTTGGAAGTGCAGTAAATATCAAGGCACAATTTAACTAGCAACTGCAAAATACCAAATAATCACAGGCGTGGGGGTCTTTTGGCCATAAAAATGCAGACGTTTACCTTGAATGTTGATTGAAACCACCGAGAATTTGTGCCAAATGAAGCTTGAAATGTATCATCCGAACTACAGTGTCCAACAGATAAAAATAGTCCTAAAAGCTTCACCTTTGTATTAAAAAGAGGTTTCAAAAAGGGATGGTCCTCTTAAAGCCAGACAATTTGCTCTGTGCCATCTTCATAAAATCATAGCAAAAGACTTTCAGGGTCTTACAATCCAGCCTCTTCACAGTGCAAAAATCCCTGCCAGGCCAGGTTGGGAATATGCTGTCTACCCAGGGCAGGCCCCTCACAGGGTCACCTTGGGGAGGATTGGTTCTGTTCCAGTGGGAACCAAGGGACTATACTCATGGTTGGGTGCTTATAGCCAATGCAAGCCTACCAAGCAAGGTGTCCAGATAATTCAGTCTCCTTTAAGGGGGTGGAAGCATGACTTGGGGTATATTGAATTTTCGTTCCTTTAGGAGCCTCTTCTTCTATTTCCTGCTGGCAGCTTCCATCGTGAATGTTGACTGGTTAAGGTGACTCTGGGAAGTGGTGGTGGTCCAGCGTATCTCATTTTCATAATTGCCAGCCTCCTGCAGTTGCAAACTTCTGAACATGCCATAAATCCAATAGACTGAATGACTCTGGGAGCTCGGCAAAGAGGCTACAGCTTTTCTGTTTCCACTGAGGCCAGGGTTATGAGTAGTAATAAACTCAGCAGTCAAGGTCAGAAACGTGATTATAGGGGGAAATGAGAAGAGGGACAGAGAGAGGAAAGCTAGGCCAGAAAAAATGCTCAGCGATCCTTGCTTTGCTGAGTTTTCAAATTCATTAACAACCTCAATTATTCAATTCCTCCATTTTACTCTGTAATTAAACACTGTTACAGACGCTGTATCTACCAAGGGAGGAGTTCAAACGGCCTCCTCTTAGTAAGTGCGCAACTGTGGTCCTTTCGTTGTTAACCCAGGGGGGAAAAAAAAAAAGAAAGAAAGAAAGGAAGGAAGGAAAGAAAAAAGAAAGAAAAACAGATTAAGAAAAGAAAGAAAAGAAAAACATGAGTGCATCAACCTCATACCAAATGGTAATTGTAGAGGGACATTATTTTCCCTCTCAATATAGCAAAGATGACTACAAGGCTTCCAGCATTTTTCTATCATAACTTCTTAAATCAAAAGCGTATTTGCCGATAAGAGGGTGCTTTACCAGAGCTATTCTTTTTCAAATAATTAGACAAGCAAGAAGCCAAAAAAGCAGAAGTGCAATATGTTACTGGGTGAACGATGGTACTATTATTTTGTGTGTGTGCTTATTTCACAAGGTCAAAGAATCCTGGGCTCCTTTTTTAAAAGATTATTTTTGTTGGGATGACGGAATGAAGGAAATATAGCAAAGACGTTGGATGACAGCATTTTGGTAACCAGATTTCTGTTTATTTAAAGCAAAGAGAGAGGGAAGTCACATCCACATAGCCTCTGAAAGAAATGTGATTTAAACACAGGTTGGAGGAAAACAGAACACCAAATTGCAACTTTTCTGTGATGGGAACTAGATTTCTTCATACAGAATATTGGAAGGAAGCTAGGTGTGCTAGCGCTCGCCCAGTTTTCTGTCCACTTCTTAATACAAGACATTATCTTCAGTTTTCTCATACACCTGCCCCCACAGATTGTGGCTTCATAAGGAAAAGGAGTAAGCCCTTCACTTCCGTGTCCCCAGAATTAGTTCTTTACCAGACAACTCAGCAGGGACCAAAGAAATGTTTGTTTTAAGAATTTGCCAGTGTAGGGTGGTAGAGTTATGAGTAAATTCTCTTAAATTCCCTTTTACAAACTAATTTCACAGGAAATATGGCCTTGAAAGTGACGAGCAAATCTGCATTATGTAAATAATATGTGTGTGTGTGTGTGTATGTGTGTATTTCAAATAGAATAATTCAATCCTAAGAATCAAGTGCAGAGCAAGCCAGAGATTTTAAGCAATGGGAAGAAACTCCTTCTCCTCCTAGTAAAGAAAAAAAGTAGGTTTCATCTGCCCAGGAACTGAATCTGTCTTTTTAGTTATCTACAGCCCTCTACACAGTGGGTCCTCCCTTGCCTGTGTCCACCACAGCCCCTTTAGGTGGGACAGTTGGTTGGCCAAGAGGACCCAAAGCCCTCTGCATGTTCCTTTAAGGTCACCCCACCAGAGCAAGACTCTGTGGGTCTTCTTGACTGAAACGTGACACCCAGGATTCAGAATGTGTTTTGTAAGTCCCAGAGAGCTGGGCACTGGCGGGGGAGGGGGACGTGTTCTCCCCTGAGCAATGGGAATAAAGAGTGGGGTCACGGAGGCTCTGCTGCACCACTGATGAGACATTTCACGCTAGGCCAGCGGGCAATTGGCGGGGGTCGCTTTAGCTGTGAACTCTAGGATGGCCTCAGTGCCAGGCAAATTCATTGGTGGTTTCTTTGTTTCAAGGAGGACGACAAGGTATGGGAGGAGTTTGTCCCAGGCATTGTCTGGCCTGTTAAGTGAGAAAAGGACTTTTTGGTTATCTACCCTCAAGAAACAGTTATGCAGGAGAGATGAACTGAAATCACAACTGCATGTTTGGGGCTAGCCTCCGTCTTGTCAGCATCATATATTGGTGGCTTCAGACACTCAAGTGGTGACTGTAATCGGGAGGGCTTGGGTTCAGATGATTGGGTGGGGGAATCGAGGGCTTTGAGCCCCATTAAGAGGTTCCTTGCAGGGTCGTGATTGTCCCCAGCCAACCCCCATTCTTTCTCTGGTCACGATCCTATTTCATTGCTAATTGAACCGTCCCTCGGCTCCTTCTCCCTTTTCACATTGCTTCCCGAGAGAACGGGTCTGCCTTTGCTGAGAATGCACATTTTCCAGACTAGCAATGAGCTGTCTCCTCCTGAAGAAGCCACACCTCCCGAAGGGAAAGGGGCAACTTCTTGCCCCAAGGGTGACAATGAGTCCTTTGTCAGCGCTGCCCACAGAAGAGAAAAACTGATAAGAGTAGAACACTAAAAAGAATCTGTAACTTGAAGCAGGTCCCGTGCCCTGGTTTGAGCCAACATCCTGGATCCCCTTTCTTGGTTCTGTACGTTGGTCTTTGCCCCTGCATGTTCCTTTCTTGTCCTCTATCTCTCGCAACCTGCCCGCTTTGCCTACAGCTTCCAAGAAAAAGCAGTTGCTTGACTTAACTTGTGACTGTTGTGAAAGCACCTTTAAGTAAGTGCAATGTGTCCCCTCCAACAGAATATCCTGCAGGAGCTCGGCAGCCCTGAAGATATACAATCAATACTTCGCCTGAACCATTGATACTCTTGCCCATCACTTAAATATCATTACAGGAAAGATTTCAACAAGATCGCGGCACATTATACTTTAAAGTTTGACTTTAAAGGATGCCTGGGCTTTGCTGAAAGGCATTAGTAATGGAATTCTTTATCTCTGAGCTTAATTTATTCTAAGGAGAATAGGGCCATTATCTTAAATCTATTTTTTTTTTCCAGCAGAGAAAACAGGCCTCAGAAGTCCAGCACTTATAAAGAAATCATTGTTTAATTACTTTTCTCTTTAACCCTTTGCAAAAGGGGGTGGGAGTGTGGTATTGGAAGATGAATATGCATTCCGATCGGGAGGCCATTGATAGACTTACAATACGCTTTTTTGTTTTGGGGGGTTTTGGGGTTTTTTGGATCATTTCTATTCCTGGGCTTCTCTGCATTTCTTACATGTGAGAACCCTACAGTCAAGTCGTTTGTATAGTTTTGAACCCCCTCTAAATCCACTGCCTCCCTTGATCACTGGTGATGGAGGGGTCTTTGGTTGGAAGAAGAGGGGGATGGCTAACCAAAGGAATCATGTTCTGGTACTAAGCTACTTGGTATACATCAGGCGCAAGTCACGTTCTGGTATTAAGCTGTTTGGTATGCATCACCTGCATGAGAACTGTGTATTTGCACAGATGGGAACAGATACGCTTGCATTTAGCTCCTTGGCTCTGGCAGTGGGTCTCCATCGTGCAAAACAACTGATTGGAAGAGTAGAGAAAATGTTCTACCAACTGACTATTCCTTTTCCAAAGCACTAGCCACCCGGTGATTGACAGGACTCTTTCTTGCTACCCTCCACGGTGACTACGCAAAACTGAAGAGTGGTTGTAACATTGTAGAAGGAGGTTTGTACTCTGGGAGAGTCTCTGAATAGATGCCATATGTCTACAACTTCTTCCAGGGCCCCCACTTGCTCATTTTTTTCTGCTCAAATATGTAAAACTGAGCCACCAGGTCTCCGTGATACATATGGTTGGGGCCAGGTTTGGGGATCACTAGTGAACTAAATCATGTATCCCAAGTGTTATAGACCAGGGACAACGGCTTCCCTAGCCCTAGGCTTCGTTGACATCCCTGCTCAGCCCTTTTCTTGGTAGCACCTTTCCCTCCCGCTGCCTCTAGAACCTCAGCCCTAGGATTCTTGTGGTTGGATATGCCAGTTGGTGAGAATGGTGTGGCTTTCCAAGGGCTGAAAGTGATCCAGCGCTGGGGAAGTTTTGTCCTTCAGGGCACTCTTGCAAACTGGCTAGATAGAGGGAGAAAAGCAGGTACCATTATATTTCCAGGAACAGGAAGCATATCAGTGTTCCACGTCTAATTTTTAGCTCCTTCTTTTCCTTTGTCAGGATGACACCTTCCCCCCCCCCCCCGCTATTATCAGAGATTTTGTGTTTAATGATTACTTGGGTCACATGTTCACAAGGATGACCTCCATCTACTCGGCTGTCTTCATGTCTGCAAGGAGTGAAACCCTGTAAAGAATTCAGACAGGTTCTTGTTTCGTTCAGTATTTCCAGGTGATCATCACGCCCAAGTCAAAAAGTCAGTGTACTTCCCAAATTAGAGCCATCTGTATAGGAAATCTCCATTTTACAGGAGCGTAGTGCATCTGTTGTTTGTTTTTTGTTTTGTTTTGTTTTCCCACCCTGGTGGGTCAGTTAGTTTGTAATCGTCTCTAATTGACTTTCTACCTTCTATTAGCCTTTATTACCTGACTCACGGGGAGCTCAGGAACGGGAGAGATTTTCCACCTGCTTTCGAATCCCCTCATCTTATAACATCTCTACTGATGTTAAGGATAAGTAGATTCAGAGGATAGTTGTAAAAGGGAGCCTGGACCGTAGCTATCAGAATCACCGTTTATGCTCATCTCTACTCCATGTTTTCAGGTGCGTGCTATTTTTTTTTAAATATTTTATTTATTTATTCGACAGAAATCACAAGTAGGCAGAGAGGCAGGCAGAGAGGTGGGGAGGCAGGCTCCCTGCTTAGCAGAGAGCCCGATGCAGGGCTTGATCCCAGAACCCTGAGATCATGACCTGAGCTGAAGGCAGAGGCTTAAACCACTGGGCCACCCAGGCACCCCTGTATGTGCTATTTTTTAAGTTGAATATAAGCTGCAAAAACTCAAGTTAATCATTGTTCTCAACTTATGGCACATTATCACCATAAGTTGCTATGTTTTTATCTTTATCCCTGGTCCTCAGATATGTCCCTTCCCCTTCCCATGGGTAACTGCTCTATTTGACATATGTCTTTGAATACATGTAAATACATGAACACATGCAAATATGTGGCATTTTCTCTGAATGATTTTAACTTACCTAAAAGACATAGTACTGTATATATGTTTGTTTCTTCTTCCACCCAGCCTGGCTTTTAAGAACTGTTCATATGTTTAGACCTTTACCCAGTTCTTGTCTCTAACGTCTCTAACTGTATTCACAAGGTTTTATCTAGCTAGGCCCTTTTGATCTCTAAGTTGCCTCTAGTTCCATGCCCTACTTGCGTGAATCTATTTGAGAATTCTGCCATTCACACCACCGGATAATATTTCTGGGTACGTTCGGATACCTAATGGCATTAAGTGTTACCAGGTGTATTCTAAAGTAATTGATCAGTTTACATCCTTGCCCTTGGATCTCTGACATGCCTGTTTCCCGATGTGCTCACCGACCTTCGGCATCCCCCGCTTCTCTAACCTTGCTAACCTAATTGATACAGGGCACTCTTTCATTGTTACTTTCATGTTCCTCATTACTACTCAAACATCATCCGGGAGTGCCTGAAATAAAGTGCTCGGCTTCATAAGGCAGCTGTTGGAGCTTCCCAGCCCGTGTGAGCGGCAGGCTTCCCAACAACAGTGCTGACCCTGTAGGACTGCAGGGTCTCTGTGGAGTCTGAGCAACTTGGACAACCCGAGCGTCCCCTCCCCCCTCCCATGCAGAGGCAGTGACACCGCTTCCCTGTCCCAGCTGCAGCTTGAGGGGTTCTCCATCGATGGATGTGCTCACACTTGCTTGGTTTAACGTTTCTGCCCAAGTGGCCCACAAGTGCCATCTTATCAGAGGATCAATTTTATATCAAAGGGTCATTAAATTCTTTTTTATGAGAATAAAATGGGCTTCTGCCACTGCATGTTGTACCACCACGTGCCTGAAACTAGAGAGGAAATCAGAGTGGAAGAGATTTAACCAAATTATCCATCTTCAGAAAATAAGCTCCACTGCAAATGTATTTTTGATGTGGCATTGTGCAACACAGAGAGAGGAGAAATAAAAACACGCTAATGGTCCTGTTATATGCGAGCAGGAGGACGTTGTGACTTTAACCCTCTGTGCACGCTGGGCTTCTTTCTTCTTCCCACCGGCCGGCAGGCAGGGACGGGGTGGGGAGGAGTTGACCACGTGCAGGACCCAGGCTGGAAGCTCCGGATGGACTGAGTCCCATTGGTTTGCACAGTCACTGGTTGTCTTTTTCCAGAATCAGAACACTTGGTGAAGGCTTTTAATGTCCTCTGACAGGTGGGATACCCGAAGGGGTGGTCGGTCCTGAACTGCGTGACCTCCCCGTACCTTCCATGACTGACCTGCTCATGTGGCAACCTGGGAAGAACATCCAGCAGCCTCCCTCCCCCACCAGCTGGGCCTGTGGTCAAATCCCTGCTCTTCCCAGTGGGGCCCCGTGCTCAGCAAACCCGATGGTTTGCCGATGGGTTTGTTTCGGTGGTGGTGGTAGTGGCGATGGTGATGGTGTTTGCAGTCCATACTCCAGAGATCGTTTTCTTCTGTCAGTCACGTGGGTAGTTGCAAGAACAGGGGATAGAGAGGTCGAGGCAGCCTGTGTGGGGGAGTTGGGCACAAGACAGACCCCTGGGTCCCTGCTTCCTTGACTGCTTGCTCCCTAGTGCCCTGTGAGTGCACGGGTTTGGAGGACAAGGAAAGGAGTCAGCAGCATCCCCGGGAAACCACAGCAGTACTTACTATAGTGCCCCCTTCTGGCGAGGTGTGGAATTACACGTGATTGGGTTAGGTAGGGGTGCGAACAATTAAAAAAAAAAAAAAAAGTAAATGTGTTTGGATAAGACCTAAGGAGGCAAACAATTATACAGATGAGACGTACAGTGCTGGAGATGGCTGGGCGGAAATGCTGTGGTCACGCTGTCCCTTGCCCAGGCTCTGAGAAGGTCCTGGAAGCTCAGCCTATTCAAATAGTCTCCCACATGCTGGATGGCAGGTGCTGAAGCCCAGGTGGGGACAGACCCCACATTCTTCATGCTTTCCCAGGGCATCCGTGCCATTATTCCATCCCTGGGAGCGCCCTCAGCTCTGCCTCCGGGATTTTGATGTTTTCTCCATTCCAAGTGAACGGCAGAAGTCTTTATTTACTTTTATTTATTTTTATAATTTTTTAAAGATTTTATATATTTATTTGCCAGAAAGAGAAAGAGACAGAGAGTGACAGCACAAGCAGGAGGAACAGCAGGCAGAGGGAGAAGCAGGCTCCCTGCTGAGCAAGGAGCCCAGTGTGCGGAATACAGGACTCTATCCCAGGATCCTGGGATCATGACCTGAGCGGAAGGCAGATGCTTAACCGACTGAGCCACCCAGGCATCTCCAGCAGAAGTCTTTAAAACGTGTGCCTGGCTATGGTTCTGGTGAGGGCACAGGTGCGTGGAGCGGACAGAAGCCTCCTCACCAGCTCAGGTGCTGCTGCTCCCTGGGGATCATTCTTCTCTTCGCAGACAAGCGAAGGGCCAGTTCTGCCTCGGTCGGCACCGTGTTGGTTTCTCAGATACACAGCTACCTTGCAGTGGATTAGAGGCCTCAAGGTATCCCGGAGAACGACTTCCCTGTGATTAATGGAGGCCTTGCCTTTAAAATGGCTCAGCTCTGCTTTTCCATTTGCCACAAGCCGTGCATGTGCTCTTCAGAGGAAACAAGAATAGAAAAAAACTATTTGCAAGATAAGTAAAGAGAAATGTAATCCCTGAGTGGAATGAAGGGTGCTCTGAAATGAATGGGGGATAATCCCTGTGTTGTCTATTACAAATGCACTTTATTTTTCCATTATCTGGCTATGAGAATGTGCCATTCGCTCTAAGGGACAAAGCGGCTGCAGTGTCCTCTCTTTATGTCATAGGAAGTGTGTACAGCAAGGGGTGTTCATTGCCTGGGGTCTGAGGCGTCCTGGCCAAGGGGGGCAGCTGGGCCATGTGGCCACTGAGACTCCCGACAGAATGAGTTCTGTTCCAGGCTCAGGACAGCCGTAAAAAGGAGGCCTAGGGCAGTGAAAGAACAAGTGTCCACCCACCCCCACCTGCTCCAGAGGCTGAAGGACCCAGCGCTCTATTCACATAGGCTTGCAATAACTAAGAGACTCATAACTCAGTCCCTTGCTCTGTCTGAGGCCTGGGACTGATCTCTGTTTCCTGATCTGGCATTCGGTATCCTTAAAGGGACCGCAGGAAAATTCCAGCGCCTTGTGAGATAGCATTGTTTCATCGGTCCCTTTCCTCTTCCCGCCTCCCCTAGGAGCCTCTCTGCCGCACGTGACAATCTCTGTTCCTGGGAATGACTTTTGAGAAGCTCACTCTCCGCGCCCCCACGCCCCCGGTGCTGATCTGTCGATTCTTGCAGAAAGTTTTGGAGATCAGCACCCCGCGGATTCCCGGAGAAGAACACATTAGGAATGATCTATCTCACACTCTTGGTGGGCAAGACGGCTCCCACCTTAGTATCTAGCACACTCAAGAGCTCGTGTGATCACTGGTCAGGAAACTCTTGGGGAAGGTGTAAGTTACTGTGCCACTGGCCTGTTTCCATGCTTTGGGGCCTTCCACGGCCAAGTGCACACGTGGAGGTCTGTGGTGTGCCCGCAGGGCGCTGCCTGCCCCGACCCCAGTCTGACTGGACAGATGCACCCAGGGCTGCCCTCCTTTTGTTCTTTCAACTCTTTGGTCTTTTCTGCCCTAGACCATCCCGCGTGCTTCTCTCCCTCCCAAGACCGCCCTTCCCTCTGTGTTGATCGTGGAATCCCAACTTATCCCTCAGAGCTCAGCTGAAGCCTCGCTCTCTGCCGGGGTCCCCTGACCCCTCCCCCAAGGAGGTCAGGTCATAGCACCCTATCTTGCAAAACACCTTTTTATTTTCCTACACATGATTAAACGTAAAAAATCAGTTGGGTTGTCAGCTGCTTGCTGTGGTCTCCCTACCCTGGAAGGTAACCTCAGAAGGCCGGTCTCACCCCCACAGAGATAGCCTCTTACCGAGTGACTAAAGAAATGAAGACAACCTAGCTTTCTCCAGTTTGTGCATAATCCCTAGTTTCATCACTGCCTTCACGCCCATGGAAGGAAGACAGGAGGGCCGAGGCTCACCAGCGTCTCTCAAAACCACTTTGTCCTAAGGTCGTCCCCCACCCCAACATGATGGTTTGGGCATGGCAACCATGAAAATATGTTTCGTCACACCTACCCAGCTGAACCCAGAGAGATGTCTGCTCAGGAGGCTTGTGCCTCATCCTCGCCACTTCCCCCAGCCCATGGTCCCCCACGGTATCCAAAAGCCCAGCCCGAACGCCAAGCCCCATGCGGGTCAGGGTGGCTGCTTACCGAGACCAGCTCTCGGGCTTGTGTTCTGTTCTGCCTCCCAAGAGCTTACAGATTCAGAAACAGAAACTGATTGCAGCAAATACACCCAGAATATGCTGACCGCATAATGGAAACACAAAACTATGGATGTGAAGGTCCTTATGACATACCTCGTTTAGTAATACAATCTTTTTCTCATCGGGAAGAAGCAAGTTTAAGTGCATTTGGAGGTGGGAGGTGAAGGTTGTTCAGCTAAGGGAGTTGGATAGAAAGGATGGGAACCTTCCAAGTCCAGGGAAAAACAGGTGATTCTTCTAGCAATAACCTGGAGAGCCTGGTCTTTGAGAGGGTCGATCCCACTTCCAGCCCTTCAGGTGGCTGGTTCACTGGTTCTGTTTAAGGCATGAGCTGAGCAACAAATTAAGTAAAGTGTCCCCAATAAATGCTAATAAGCCCCAAGAGGAAATAGGGGCATTCCCATGCATACCAAATATACTCATTAGCATCCCTGCTATTATGAAGAATAGCAAAATGACCTTGCAATCATTAGAAGCTTAAAATGCTATGACTTAAGTTTAGAGGGACACATATTACATTGTAAAACCTAATTAGTGTTACCTTTGCTAATTGCCGCCTAGCACTAAGCTAGATAAAATAAATGCATGATGGACGTCCAGGGACATCAGATATAACCCCATCGCCAGTTTTAAAGCAAGTGAAATTATAGGGGAAGAGCCATCTGAAAAGATGTTTTGTCTGAATTGTTGTGAGTGGTTTGCGGGAAGTGGGGGAAGCATGTGCAGTTAGTATATTTATTTGTGTGAATCCTAAATGCTGAAATTTTCTCCTGAGAACACTGTTCCTCTCCTGTGTTTCTCTAATGTGAACGCCGGGATGCCAAACAATAGGGGGAAATTACTGTAGCACCAAAATCCTTCCCCAGCATGAAAACAGGTGTTCAGGGATACAGGGAAATTCTCTCTCACAGGCAATCAGAAGACTCAGCCCTCTCCCAGCCCAGACATGCAGCCAGGACGTCAGGCAGCCCTCTGTGTTCAGGAGTGGATCTGTACACTAGATGAACTCTGCTTGGGTCTCTTGTTCACCCTGGAGGAAGATCGGGGAGTACTCGCGTGGGACTCTAAGAAAACTCTAAGCACCTTTCCCACTCAGGGTCGTTGTGGCCATTGTGCCCGGGACACAAAGCTCGGGTCAGGTCCTAGTGTCTCTTTACCTTGCAGACAATATCAAAAATAGTCAAAAAGGTTGCGCCTCCAACCACACCCAGCCTCTGGAAATGCGTGCCTGCACACACACACACACACACACACACACACACACAGAGCTGCGCCTTGCTTCCAGCTGTGCTCAACATTCATAATAAGGCTGTGAAAGAGAAATTATTTTCTTAGGGTTGTCAGGGTGTTTTTCCTCCTTCAGAATAAATGATAGCTGATTTTTCCAGAAACAAGCCTGTCACTTGTGCCTCTCTTGGGGGCCCTCCTGAGTATGTCCTAAACAGTACAGATTAAAATCAAGTCATAAAGTTTTACAACCAGCAATGGTCGTAAAGCTAGTTTAGAGCTTTGTGTTCCTGCTCAGTTCTGAGGAGGGTGAGGGGTCCTCCAAGGTCCCGCTGCCTCTGCTGGGGCAGGAGCAAAGGAGGGAGAGGAAAACAGAGCAGGGAGGCCTCCTTCCACCCAGGCTTTTAGCTACTTTCAATATCGAGTGTACGTGTCACATTGCATTTGGAAAAAGCAAAACTTCCAAGGCGAAAAATAGCTAGAAAGTCACTAAGAGGCCATTAAGGACCAAGGAGGCTATGGGATTTCCCCCAGGTGCACCTGGACCCCAGCAAGACCAGAATCAGAATTTGGGCCCCTTGGATCCAGGGTTCCATCCCGGAGTTGGGGTTCAAGGAACACGAGGAGCACCCATGGCTCCCAAAGTCGGTGGCGCCTTACAGCCCACACTTGCTGACTTCCTGAAGGACATCACGCTCCAGCCGTCCTTTTACAGACAGTCTTAGGCCTTCTTAAATAAGGTTTTGTTCATGGAGCTCAATTTCCCAAGGATAGCAGGGACCTCACTTGGTGTGGGGGGCCACTCATATTCTGCCTGCTGCTGTCCCAGCCTCCGGAGCCTCCCATACCGCCCGGGCTCCAGGAATGGCCCCTCCTGGTGGCCTTTCTTCTTTGACTCAGCTGGTCAGAGCTGGATTCTAGAAGCGAAATTGGCTCAGTGTGATTGCTGGAGTCGGTGCGTTTGCCTTGATGATTAGGCCACCTGGCTTCTCTGGGAGAGAGGCTCCTGTCACTCGCTGCCTTACACTGTTAGTACCAGCAAGACAGATCGGCCGCTGGAGCTGCCCTCCACCTGCCGCCCTCGAGACCTCCACCCAGCGATGGCAGGATGTCCTCACAGTGCAGCCCCGAGGGGACACTTCACCTCCCTCTTCCTCCTCCCCCTCGTCCTTCCTCCTACCCCCGCACCCCCATCCTTTGTAACAGCCAAAGAGGTTTTTTTTTTTTTAATGGAGCTGCTGATAATTAAAATTATATCTTTGTTCCACAAATGTATGAAACTCCAGGAAGTCATTATCAGAGTCAGACAGTGATATTTTGATATCCCCGCATCTTTTTGATACAAAGAATCAAGTTCTAAGGCACGAGGAGCTAGAGTACCACACTATTTCTTAATCGCCCTTTATAATTTGCGGTGTCTCGGGATGCTTCTCAGATGTTTCCACTGTGGTTTATGTATACTTCAAACCCATGTGCCGTTAAATGCAGAAGCCAGGTACTGAATTAAAGAAGGCAGCTTCAAAAGCCCACCTCTCTGGCAGGCTGAAGATCTAAGAGCAAATGCAGAGAGGGTGACGGGGCTTTGAGAAGTACTAAGCACAAACAATAAACCTCATTAAATGAAGACAGAGGAGTGGGCTTGGAACTGGAGTCAGGCGAGTGGGGGACGGAAGAGGGGACGGTCCATGCCGCAACTGACTCTTTCCGGGAGCTGGGGTTTGGGGTGGGGCGGATGGGGTGGAAGAAGGGGTTGTGTTAGGGACAGTCATGTGACCCAAACAGAAGCAACACTAAGGGATGCAGCCAGGGGGATGCTGGGAGAACACAGGGCACAGGCAGGCCACCATGCTGACCGACTGGGGTCGACAAGCACTCCGAGTTGAAATGTGGGGTCGCTGATTCCCCTTCGGCTTCCCTTGGCCGCTTGAGTAACATCTCAAGAAGGCAGAGCGTTTGAGCAGGGCCTGCAAGGGAAGAGAGAAGCTGACAAAAACTGCTCGGCCGTCAGAATGGATCCCCAGAAGCCCTGTGCTAGCGCATGCAGTCACTCTGTCAAACAGAAGCGGAGCAGGGACTTCTGGAACCCTCAGCATACCTCTGCACACTGCCAGGGAGTAGGAGACTGGGGGCTCAGTCACTACGAAAGGGGGAAGTTCTTAATGGGATGTAGCTGATTATGGGTTTCAGATGTGGATTGGGGAATATGCAGGGAGTTACAGTAGGACACAGCAGGGGTGGAAAAAAGGATGGCTCTGCCTTTGGGGCTCCATACTTTCCCTCTACACCACTCCTGCAGAGAACCTGAGGGCCCTCGCCGAGTGAGGGCTGGCCCACTGGGATGACCACAGCAGACCCATTCTTGGCCATCATGGCAGACAGGGCTGCCCATCCTAGGGACATGGCACTCTCTGAAGGTTTCTCAGTGAGAGCCCTGTTCTCTGTTGTGCCTGCTATGCACCCCACCATTCTCCTCCTGTTTCTACCCCAATGCCCTCTAATAATTGTGTTTCTGTTTTAATTCAAGAATTTAACTATACACTGACCCTTCTCTCCAGAATGAAAGGACGTGGGATCCTCCACCAGATTTATTTGTGATTGTGGCTGGGGGTTTATGTAAACTAATTTTATTATTCATGACACTGACAATTTATGCAGTGAATGCAATTACAGGCTATGATTGGCTGTTGCAGCTAAGGGCTAAAGTGCCACTTCCTGGGATATGCAAGAAAGGCAGGCAGAGGATATTAGAAAAATAGTCAGTCACAGCAGTATTTTTTTATAAAGTGATTCCCCCCAAATCTTCATTCAAAAAAAAAAAAAAGCTAATTTAATTTCCCAAATACCCTGTAAAAGATATCTAATTATCCGCTCCTAAATTGCTCTCATAATTTTTCCAAAGTTCTCTGTTGTTGGTGCCTTTGTGAGTTCTCCTTGTCTATAAGCGACAAGCTGCTGTCTCAGTGCATGGGTCCCGACACAACCTACTCAAGACGACTCTTCCCAATACTGAGCGAAGTCCTGATGCCTCTTCTCACTGAATCACGAGATATTTGAGACCTAAGACTTGAGCTGCTTTCATCATGTATAGTTGTAGGGGCAATAGAAGGAACTGGCCTCTTTTTAAAAAAATTTTTTTTTGCTTGTTCTTTGTTCTAAGAGGAAAACTTAAAAACAAACAAACAAACAGTTGGACACCAAATCAGAACAAGTCATGGTACATCCACACAATGGCATGGTACTGAGCAGCAGAAAGGACTGAAGTGCTAACAACACAACAATGTAGATGAATCTCACAATACTTATGCCAGGTGAAAGGAACCATCCCCCCAAAGGAGTTTCTACTATGTGATTCCATTTTTGTAAAGTCCTAGAAAAGGCAAACCTCTTTTTTAAAACAGAAGGCTGAAAATTGCTTTCCTGCAGGAGGGCAAAAGGGAGAGATCAGAAAAGTGCATCAGAAAACTTTGGGGACATTGGGTGTGTTCGTCATCCTAGTGGCAGTGATGGCTTCATAGTGCACACATGTCACGACTTCTAACATTGTACACTTTAAACACGTGCAATTTACTATATGCTAATTATAGGTCAATAAACCTATCAAAGCAAATACACACCCTTTATTAAGTCCTGGCTCCCCTGTTGACTAAGTATGTAACCTTAACTTCTCTGGATGATAGTTTACTGACCTGCAAAATAGAAATGATAAGGCTTGTCGCACAGGGGTATTAGAACCGTCAACATGAGAAAATAACAATCCAGGTGTGTGTGTGTGTGTGTGTATACATATATATATGTATACTAATAAATTTGTAAATGGTCTTCATCAACTTGAACCACTGTATAAGTGAAAAGATTCAAAATAATTGCTCTGGGCTTAGCCTGCTACCATGAGGAGAGCCGGTACTCTATCGTTGTTTAACTGAAGGAGGACATCTGACACTTAGTAAACCTTGTTTGGCACCACAGAGTCTAAATATTATCTAGTCATTGAACTTGTTTTTTTTTTTTTTAAGATTTTATTTATTTATTTGACAGAGAGAGACAGAACACAAGCAGGGAGAATAAGAGAGGGAGAAGAAGGCTTCCTGCTGAGCAGGGAACCCAATGCAGGGCTCGATCCCAGGACCCTGGGATCATGACCTGAGCTGAAGGCAGACCCTTAATGGCTGAGCCACCCAGGCGCCCCTATTCATTGAACTTCTGGTAGGGAATCACGGAATCATGAAATGGTACGTCTTAGAATAGGAGGGAGGCAAGCGAGTGCAGATACCCCATCCTAGCATCAGACAGATGAGACAGAATGATGTCTAGCACCTGACTTGGGGCCCCTGGCCCTGTCTTTATAAAGGATGCTTAATGAAGGAGATCGTGGTGACTAGGCTGATGGAGACAAAAATCTTAGAACGTTTTGGTGTGCTCTCCCTACGCTCTTCTCCTACGTAGGAATTGATCTGTAGAGAGCCTGGTAAGAATCTGATAAGAGCCCTTTAAATTCACAGCACAGCGAAGTGGAATTGAGGTAGGGACTGAGCTGAGCTCCCTTGCTTGAAAGACTCTTCCAGGCTCCGGTAAGCTCTGAATTGTAAATTGTCTGATACCAGCCTTTGTGGCTGCTGTCTGGATTAGCAACCCGAACTCAGAGTTTTCTCCCCAGCTTCCCAGCAATCAGTTCAGCCCACTTGATCGCGCACCTGCCTTACTCCAGCCTGTGCTGTGTGTTTATGTTGCCCTTTGCAGATTCCAAAATACTTTCACAAAGTTATCACGTTTAGTCCTCACCTTCGTTCGATGGGGTATGTAGAACAGGCCCTACAGGATTCCAGTTTATGGTTAAAGGAATCAATGCCCTTGTCGGAACAAGATTTGCTCAAGGACCCTCACTGAGCAGAGATAAGAGAAGAGTCAAGTCTCTACCTTCTATCCTCTGTTCTTATGCTCTGCCTCCCATCCCCAAGGAGACAAATGACATCACTTTGGCTAATGCATTCTGAAGGCAACATGATGTCCCATTCCCATGGTGCCCATGTAACAGAAAGAAGTCATGTGACTTACAAGGGGTCACACAGTGTCCAAAGAGAGATTGGTCCTACCAAATGCAGCCTTCTTCCACTGTACGAATTTCATCTCCAATATTCGGTTCATTTTAAACATTGTTTCTGCTGTGCATGTCATTCTGTGGCCTTTACGTTCTGGGCCAAGATTGGGGAAACCTTGGGGTGTTTGGGGGTGGTGGGGAGGAGAGGGTGAGGAATGTAAACTTGCTCAGTAGACCAGCCCAGATCCCTCCCCCACTGCAAATATGGATGGGCTGTGGAATAACACCTCCCAAGTTGGTGAAGAATGAGCAGTGACCCTTTTGACTTCATGAATTTGGAAAAAGCACAGCATGGAAGCTAAATCTGGGCAGATAAGAGAATCCTCCTTGGAAAGCATGCTGACCGTGACCATCATCAGTAATGCTCCTTACTCCTTAGCCTCCAATCCCCAAAGCATCTCCCCACTGTTCCACTGACAAGACACGCTTGTCTTTTAGTCTTAGAGTGATGAATGCACGCTTGCTCTAATATTCATAGGGTACATTCAACGCTGAACCTGAGCAATTATCAGGAGTTTTGGATAGTCAGACTCTGATGTTGCAGATGACATGATACCTCAATTATTCCAAAGCAACCATTTCCAAACTGCCATCCTTAATTTTGTGCCCAGTTTACCTTGCAGGGACCCCTGCATACTCCCCTCCACCACTGCCCCCTGCCTTTCCCACATTGTCCCAGTCAAGGTGAAGCAGGGTCGGACAGGGAGGCTGATCTCTGGTTCCTGGGCTAACCTCCGATTTTGACTTTCCTGAGCCCACTCAGAACCATTATCCTCTTTTCTGAATGTTGAAGGTTTCTTTTTCTCCCCCCTGAGGAGACATTTATAAAACTGATCACTACTGGAATGTGAATTTTCCTGTCAAGGGTGGGACAGAATAAAGAATGTGGCCGTTATTCTCTGCTCATAAAAGAGGCTTCCCTCCAGCTGTTATTCAAAAGACGATCTACGTCCTCCCGGCCTTGGGTCACCCTTCAGACTGGCGTTCCCCAGGCAAGGACCGGCCTGATGCTCTGTGCGTGGGACCAAGGTGTCCACCGAATGCAGAACTTGGCTCTCTAGCACAACTGTTCACTAATGGTCTAATTAACTATTGCAAACTTCAGAGGACCCAGCTAACTATAATTGAGAGATCAAGAGAGGCTGCCTGGAGTTAGACATGCATACTAATTACTGAATTATCCAACACCTGTTTTGGAATGTAGCACGGAAACATAGCTGTATTTTCAGGCAGAAGACCTCCAGTTTAAGTAAAACGTTTGTCTTTGGTGAGCAGAGTGAAGTCCTCTACTGTCCAATGAACCATACACCACTCTTATTGACACTGATAGGTGATCAAGCAAGGGCTAAGGGAGTATAAACGAAGGCAGTAAATGAAATATTCATGCACTGAGACCTTGGGAGGGATTCTGAAGGGAAGACAGGGAATGCTTCAGATGCGTATAAATGACTCTGTTGATATCACGACGGAAGCAATGCTCAGGATTAGTGTATTTCACTATATACTTCCGCATGGACATGGCAGAAGATGTCACCATATTGAGACTCCCACTCAGAATGTTGCAGATTCCCGCACTCTTTGCTTCCAGCTTCTCCCTCCTTGAGATCCCTGGGTTTGTTCCACCATGGAAAGTGCTTATCATGAAGGACTGTTGATGGGCTAACACCATTTAGCATCTTCATTAAGACCAGGCAGAGTGGGAAGGGGGCAAGGATGTCCAATGAACGGTGAGCAGGGGAGGGTGTGAAAGAGTCAGAATTTCGAGATAGAGCAGAACAAAAGAGCAAGGGTCGAGAGAGAGGAGAGAGCTCAGGCTCAGGGTGAGAAGTGGATTGAGCGTGGAAGAGAAGGAGGTCTCCCATGGTCCCATTCCTCATGTTTACCAATTTGCTTCCATAACCCATCACCAGTGATCTCAGACAGTGGTGAAATCACGCTTACCCTGTGAGCCTCACAGTTTCTTAGATGGAACATTTGTTGCCAAATAGAACAATGAGACCTCTTTTCAAAGCCTCCAAATACTCTAGAATTACACAAGACAATGGGGCAGGTCTGGGGCCCATAACCTGAGGTAGCTCGTAAGCCAGCTGGTTGTCCTCCGCTCTGTGCTCCAGCTAATTGAAACTGTCTGGGGCGCCTGGGTGGCTCAGTGGGTTAAGCCACTGCCTTTGGCTCAGGTCATAATGTCAGGGTCCTGGGATCGAGTCCCGCATCGGGCTCTCTGCTCAGCGGGGAGCCTGCTTCCTCCTCTCTCTCTCTGCCTGCCTCTCTGCCTACTTGTAATCTCTCTCTGTCAAATAAATAAATAAAATCTTTTTTTAAAAAAAAAAGGATAAAAAAGAAACTATCTAATTCAGAAAAGAAGGGAGTCCCAGTTTCCACAAGAGAATTAACAAATAAATTCTAAATAAAAACAGACTCAGTAGTGCTGGCTTTTTCTCAATTGGAAGAAGAAGGCTTTATAATGGAGATGATGATGGTGATGGCAGTAATGGAAATGGTTACTATGATCCTGGGCATTTACCAACAATGCAAACAAAACTCAAATAGATCTAAGGTTTCTAGGATTCTAGGGTGATCTGTACTTCCAACAGCCTTTCCCAAGAAATTCAATACATTGGATAAAAAATAGACCTAAAATTTTTTCAGAGCGTCCATTTCAGGAAACAAGTCTAAGATTTCCACATTGCCATCATTTCTCAAGGAAGGCTGTGCCCATAATGAAGGCAACATGAAAGTGTTCTTGTGGAAAAAAGAAATAATAACTTTAACTGAAGGCACCCATTTAAAATAAAGCACATCAGAGGGGAGGTGGATTACGGGGCATAAGGAGTACACTTACCATGAGGAGCACGGAATCACGTATGGAACTGTTGAATCGCTGTGTTATACACTTGGAAGTAATATAACTCCGTACGTTAACTGCACTGGAATTTAAAGTAAAAAAACAAAAACAAAAACAAAAAAACTTAACAAAAATAATACTGAAGGCAACATGGACAGAAGATGTCACCATACTGAGGGCCTTCTGTTTCCCACCATATTTCTACTACGGATCCAAGAGCACTGGAAGGTGATACGCTTCTGCCTTTGAGATCTTTCTCACTGCTGAGATGTAAAAATGAAGACATGATGGCTGTCCAAGACTGGAGACTATAGTACCTATGGATGCCAGATTATTCTCTCATATTCAAGGTCTTAGCGGTCTTTGAAATGACCCTATATCCGACTACATCCAATCTCAGTGTCAATCTTCTGTATTAAGTTTGAGTCTGTGGAAGGGTTTATACGTTTAAAAAATAATCTGGGGCACCTCAGTGGCTCAGTCGATTGAGCGTCTGCCTTCAGCTCAGGTCATGATTCCAGGGTCTTGGGATGGAGCCCCGTGTCGGGATCCCTGCTCAGCGGGGAGCTTGCTTCTCGCTCTGCTCCTCCCTTCCCCTTCCCAGGCTCTCTCATGCACAAACTCTCTCTCTCAAATAAATAAATAAAATTTTTAAAAAATAATAATACACTGACTCAACCTGTTGCCCCTTCACTCAACGTGTATTCCAAAGTAGGGTTGGTTGAATTATCAACTCCAAACAACGTTAACTCTGCAAACGTTGTCATGTATTGGTCGTCCAGTTTGAAGCTCTTGAATTGCTAAGCAGCCACTTGTCCTCTTGTGTATCTCAGACCCTCACGCCACCTCTGTGCTAAAATATGGTTGCTGGGCTTTTCTGAATGACCCCCTCCACTTCATTAGCCTCTCCCGAGATAGGACATCATGGCTTTTGATGGCTTCCATCTCTCTGCAAGCTCGGCAAATCTGTTTATCTCATTTCTCTGGGAATATGCCTCAGAATCTGCCATCTAGTTGACTAGTTAATTCGTTTTCTGGGTTGTGATCTTGGCTTGCTTGTCATTTGTCATTTTACCCTGAGGACTTTGGGGCTGTGTCCTGACCAACCCACCTCTGCTTTCTCAGAGCTCCTCAAGCACCTTTACTCTGAGAAAGCCCTTCATCCTGGCAGTTTGGCTTTGTAGACCTACACTTTGCTCTGTACTTGGATCTTGAGCCCAAATTATAAATTTTTTTGTACACACACATCTCCGTGTGGGTAAAAACCTGTAGGTTGAGTTGAGTTCATGTCAACATAAAGTCAAATAACAAGGTTTAAGTTCATCGATCAGCACATTCTGGAACAGTATGTCTCCAACGGTAGTCCTGGAGCTACTTCCAACAAAATATCTAAAGTGATGATTTAAAATGTAGATTTCCAGTGACCTTCTCCACATTGCTGCGCAGAATTTTTGTTCAGAATGGAGTCCAGGATTACTAGCAGGATTCACAAGTGAATCTTAGGCACACTGAGACCCATGCCACTACAGATCTTTTCTTCTAACTAGTAGACCCAAACTATTTTTTATTCATTTATATAGGCCTAATGCTTCATGATGTCTTAAAGTCAAAATTATCATAAAGACTCATGGGGATCATTGAGGGCATTTGTGCCCTCTCCCGAGAAGCCCAGACACCCTCCATTTAATACCTGTAGAGCTGGGGACCTCGTGACATCAAGAGACTTCCATTGTTGAGCTGCTGTAATGATCTTTGTGCTGATTCAAAAACTGTATCTCTGCCTCTCCACTCCAGTTTTTGACTCTGAATAAATGCATAACAGTCCTTCTTTTGTACAACATGCTAATTTTGGGTTATACATTCAAATTATCAAGCACTTTTGAGCACCTTTTGTGAATTCGTAAACCCGCCTGTGGAGGGCCTGGGCATTCCAAACCGAAGTTCTAGACCTGATGCTTGTCCCTGAGCTCTTCATAGTGTGATGCAGGGAAGAGGAAACCATATACCTAGGGAAGAAAATGCCAATGTAGACATGCTCCAGGAGTGATGAGGTGAGAGCAACAAGTGCGATAGAATTCATAGCATTCTAGAACATTCACCACAGATTAAGTCCCCTTCCCAAAACTTGAAAAGAGTGGTGAATTTTTTTCCAAGTGCAGAGAATGAGTTAAGGGCATTCTAAGCATAGGTGACAACATGAGAGGAGTCATGGAGATTATGACAGTGACCATGCACTTGGGACTGTAGTGCGAAGTTCTGTGTGCATAGGACCAAGAAGACTTGGATGTGGGAGAAGGAGGTGACATGAAGTGAGGCAGGATGCATTTGTTGAGAACACACTGTAAAGGATTTTTCAATGCTTTACATTGAAAAGCAGGAGAGGCATCATTCCAAAAGGAAGATGCCTCTCCTGACACCTCTGGTCCCCTGCTTGGTCTTTTCCTGTTGTCCCTTTTCCTCTGAACTGTAGCTGGCTTCTTGAGGACTCTCTCCAGCATGTAATGACCTTCCTATCTCCTGCTTAGCTACCAGGGACTTAGGGCCCTGAGTCAGTATTTGACTCCGTTCCTTTTTTGGAAGAGAAAAGCAAGGCACATTACAGTAGCAAATCCTACCTGCTTTCACTTAAACCCAAGGAGATCCATCACCTTTCATGGAAATGATACTTGCTGTGGTGGGAGAAGCAAGCATGTGCCTTGAAATCGGGCTATGAGCAGATGGGCTTGGCAAGCAGACCTTTGAGGTCTAAATTTTTTTTTTTTTTTAAGATTTATTTATTTATTTGGCGGACAGATCACAAGTAGGCAGAGAAGCAGGCAGAGAGAGGAGCAAGCAGGCTCCCTGCTGAGCAGAGAGCCCAGCATGGGGCTTGATCCCAGGACCCTGGGATCATGACCTGAGCCGAAGGCAGAGGCTTTAATCCACTGAGCCACCCAGGCGCCCCTGTCTAAATTCTTACCTCTTGTCTCCACTGCCTAGTCCCTGAGGGTCCAAAAGGTCGTATCAAGGAGGGCAAGGGTCTCTGAATCCATGGTCTCTGGAAACTCCAAAGCTTTCCTTGTTTGGGTGACTTTTGAAGTTTCTGTGAAAAACTATCTGTCAAAAGATACCTATTAGTCGAAGCGCGTGATAGAAATTTTCCCAACAGTCACTGCGGTCAGAGAAGGCGGAAATCGTAACTAGAATCTTCATAACTAGAAGGTTCGACTTATTCCCAACCAGACTGCCCTACTGTGCATAAGCAAGATGAAATTCTAAAATGTGTCCCATACTGCAAAGAAGGTTTGGAATTATTAATCTAAATGAGAAGGTAATGTGTGCACCTGCTCATACTTTAACAAGTGGTTGGCAATTTTTAGATACATTGGAAAGGATCCTTTAGTGAAAAGTGTTCTCAGAGAATGTCAAGAGGGCATGAGTCAGGGTGAACACGAGGTTTCCAGAACTAAAGTGCTCATTTCCCAGACGTTCCATAGCACAAGAAAATGATATGGAAAATGACCTTATGAGGGACCCATTTAGGACTTGACCCCAGGAAATCTCCCGAGGGGGGGCTTCTAATCTCCAGGCACTGCTTAGCTCATCCTGATTTCCTGGTAGTTTTGGCACTTATTTTTCAAAACAGGGCACCTTTTCTTCTCTCTCTTTCTGTGAGTTGCATTAAGAGCTTTAGGCAAAAACAGCCAGTTTCTAAAGCAGGCCATAGCCTTGGACTTCTTGTCTTGGGGATCATGACCAAGGAAGCTGCAGCAAGGCTTGTTCTTAATGGTTCAAACCAGGCCCCTTGGCTGGGAAGCCAGGCCGGAATGGAGTTTGCATAATGCTGGCCCGGCTGTGAGCTCTGCAGCCTTTCACACAAGGACACCACTCTGGAGAAGCCTGGAGGAAGAAAATGGGATTGGCTGGCACCTGAGAGATGCCCCATTAGCAGAACATAGAGGAGGGAGAGGGGGAGCCACACACCAGGTTCAGCCCATTTATGCTACTCGGTTCCATTCCGGCTAATAAAAGATAGACTCCCCTATTAGGTATATTACACTGTCACTGTGATTGGTGGAGGGAGCAAAGTACTTATCAGCTGAGTGAGTATTGGCTGTCACTCCTGTTATCAAGCTGCCTGCTTATTTGCGATTTTATTTTCAGATGTGATTGACAGCTGGATGGCTCTGACATTCTCGGCGCAAACATACAGCCTGTTATTATGCTTGCATTAACATTTTGATAAACACATGGTGCAGCATTGGAAAAGTAATTACATGTCATCACTTCAGTGCTTCATCAAAGAAAAGTTTACTGTGTAATTGCTCTGTGATTTACCTAGGTAGAATGTGTTACATTCCACAAAGCCTCTCTCTATTTAATAGTTTACATTTACTCTTTAAAATACACAATATCCCTTCCCAGGGGCTTCCGTGGTCTAAAATAAACCTGGCAATATAATTTACCTTTCCATAAATATACTTAGATATTACTGTGAAGTACTTTTGCATAATAGTTATTTAATGCTAAGTGTAAATATTCAGTGCATCATATTGGCTGAGCTATCCAAAAAAAGAAAAAAAAAAAAAGAACTTTTGATGACAAGGAAAAATGGAATATTGTTACCTTGGTTTCCGCATTAAGAATGGGGCCTTTTGCCCTTGTATTTATATCCATGCTTTTCACAATGACATCTAATTTTGCAATAAAGTGACTTGAGCTGAAGCGCCTAGCAGTAGAATCTAAAATATTGGTTCTTGTTAGTGTTTAAAGAGCTCTTCTGATGTGGCACTGAAAGGTATGCTGGAGGAAAGCACAAATGATTGCAGGGAACTTGGGAAACCAAGCCGAAGGGATGGTTTGAGTGATGTTCACTCGGTGGGATCTATCTGAACAGTTGGATGGCTAGGGAGCAAAAGGTGGGGGGTGAGAAGATCGAAGCAAGTAGTTGTTGAAAGCCCCCGACAGAATCTCAAAATTTAAGTTGTTTTTATGACTGATATTGGTAAGGCACTTTGAGTTATCATGTGCTTTGTAATTAGTGATGAGTAAATCCTTGCAGCTGTAGCCAAAGTCAAGTAGAAAAGAAAGTGCAGGTTTTCACCTGAGCCCTGGAAAGGATGGCTGCCATTCTTTGCTGTGCCACTTCTCTCTGAAGGAGAAAACTGAAGTGCAGTGAGGTCCACAAGGAAACACTTGCTACCTTAGGAGTAATTTCACTGTGATCGGAGGCTGAAAAGCTTTAATATGGATATATGCCAAATTACCCAAAAAGTGAATTTGTTCCGTATCACATCACAAAACCTTTCTAGGATGCGTAATGGTTGTGTACACATCTGGGTTAGCCTCCACTCAAGAAAGATTAGGCACAGGGAAGTATTGGGGTGGGGGGTGGGGGCATATGACTCTCACAATAGCTCATCCCTTTAGCTTTTCTACCTCCAGAGTTCTTCACTGTTAAGATGCTCCCCAGTAAGTACCATGGCTCCTCTCTTGAATGACTGAGATGGGGAGTGGGGGACAGAGGTCTATTCCAGGAGATGGAAGCCCCAAAGAGGGCTGAGCACTCAGGAAAGGGCATCGTATTGTAGGTCTCCAGAAATAGAATCTTCTGGGTTATGAAATCATTTGAGTCCTTGAGATGACCTTCACCACTAATCTAAGTGGTGTCCCTGCCAAAGGATTAGTCTCTCCAAGGATCCACTCAAGGATCAAGGTACCAAGATTAAATGGCTGACCACAAAAACCTGGGCAAAATCCAAAACTGTTCGATTTTCTGGGACAAAAAGCCCTTTGGCAGAACTCACGGTTGCGTAGAAAGTAGTTTGGCAGTGAGAAAATCGGGAGAAATGGAAGAGATTGCAGGCTGAGCTTGAAAACGAAGGTGGGAAACTCACATCTGGACAAAGACCAAGAGGAACGGCAAAAGGATCACAAGAGCGCGCCGACCGTGGTCTCGATCAGAAGGGCCTCTCGTTGTCCCAACAGTGTGACATCTGTTCAGCTGGGTCTAAAGAGAGATGGCAACTTTCTCAGCTGCCTCTCTGGTGCAGCTGGCAGCCACAAAAAAGAAACAGTTAAAATACTCATTTCCAGATGTGTGTAACGGTTCAATAATTCCACGTTAGTGTATATTAATCCTCTCTGGAAATTGGCATTAACTCGGCTTTAGCACTAGTCTAAATAAACACATCAGCTCTTAGAGCAGGAGCTTCTTTGCATAACAGCTGCATATAGCATCTGCATCCTGGTTATAGGTTCCCTCTACATTACCTCTAAAATGAGCTCCCCTTTCCCTCTTTACATTTAGCCGGACTCAGAATATTTCCTCCTCCTGCTGTCAGGGATGGGAAGAAAGATGCCATTGTAATTACCAGTTGGCCTGTGGAGTAATGCCCTGTAATTGACAAAGATTGCTTAGCTGCAAGGAGGAAAGATACACTGATTAGGAGAGATCGTTTTTAATATTGCATTTAACCTGCACTTTCTTTTTCCCCTTTGCTTTTCACCTGAGCCCTGGAAAGGATGGCTGCCATTCTTTGCTGTGCCACTTCTCTCTGAAGGAGAAAACTGAAGTGCAGTGAGGTCCACAAGGAAACACTTGCTACCTTAGGAGTAATTTCACTGTGATCGGAGGCTGAAAAGCTTTAATATGGATATATGCCAAATTACCCAAAAAGTGAATTTGTTCCGCATCACATTTGACCTGCCTATCCCAGAGGTGGCCAAGGCTCTCACCATTTTTCATCCGTGCCTCAAATTATTAGGTCAGATCTTTAGATCTTTGTTATTTTGGGTTTTTTGTGTGTGTGTTTGTTTGTTTGGTTTGGTTTGGTTTATTTTGGCTCTTGCCTTTGCTTCTAAATTCAGGGTTTTGTTGCATTTTTTTTCCTTGAGAATCACATTGACTTTTTTTTTTTTTTTAGAGAACTTTATAAAAAATTGCACTGTTGGAAAAAAATATACGGGGGCTCAAATGCATTTTTCATGTCCTTTCATGCTCTATTGATTTTTTTCTCTCGTTTTTCTTACAAAAGAAAGTTTTAATGCAGTTTTGGGAAAAGAAAAGTAGTCAGCAGTTGCTGCCTCCCCCAGGACTGAGAATACTGGACACCTTGCTTAGAAATGCCAATGACGTGTATCTCTCTATCCGTCTATCTCTCTAAGGGCATGGAAGGGGGTGAAACCCCATTAGTCACCTGTATGTGACACCGTTCTTCTTACTACACACTATTTTAATAGCTACAGGGGACTTCTAACTTGCCACAGTTTTTAATTCTGCATTGAAGTTTAAATGTCCTGCAGGGAGTTTCTGATGTACCTATGGGACATTCAATCTGAAGATAGAATAATTGTGTCCGAGAACTACACCACCTAGAGAATATGTATTTATCCATCATCCCCTATCCACATACCTACCTCTCTATCTGTGACTGAAAGATCATATCTAAAATAGAAAAGCACTGGATTAAGAGTCCGGGGAACCCAGGTTTGAATCTCAACTCTAAGACCTTGGACAAGTCACCTTTACTTCTTGTAGCCTAGGACCTGTCATCTGTGAAATGAAAAGCCTGGGCTATATCTATATTCCTAAAAAGGAATCCAACCTTAACACTGTAACAGTTTCGCATCTATGATGTTACTGTTTTGCTTTCTCATGCATAAGAAACAAATGTGAATGGTGAATTCAAGATCTCTGTGTTATTACATACTGCTGTCTGTCACATACAGCTGTATATTATATTGTTTCCCTCAGCCCTGCTTTTTTGTACAGCATTCTGTGCCTGGAGATATTTTGGCAATAATTCACCCAAGCTCTCTCACTCGCTGTTCAAAGTCACCCTTGCACATACAGAGGTTATGCTAGCCAAATCAGGTTGATAAGTAGTGATAATTTTCCAAATACCCAAGTCAAAAATGTTTTCGTCTAAATCAATTGATGCTGATATTATTTTAGGATAATTTACTTTGTTTCTCTGGGATAGATCTTGTAGTTGTGCCTGGGAAGTTGAAGAGGGAGGTGAGTGAAGGAGAGAGATTCTTTCCGTTGCAGGATTGGAGACCTTAAGCAAGAAGCCTGAGTTTCATAGATCAGATGATCTGCTTTCCCTGACCTTTTACCAACCAAGCCCTGTCCCTTCAGACTTGCGTTTGACCTGAATGTACAGAAGCCATAGGAAGATATGGTAAAAAAAAAAAAAATACATGCATATATGAAATCCGATGTTCAGATCCAAGCCAGGTTCCGGGTATAATTCGGCTCTCAGCTGGCTGTCCATCTCATGAAGAGAACTCTTCCCTCCAGTGGATCCAGCTAAGAAACATGACAGTGCCTCTTCTCTCTTAACAGAGTTGGACATCTGCTTTGCTTCCCCCTTCCCGTTCGGAACATCTGCCAGGCCTCCTATCTGCCCAGTAAGAGGTCGCCAGCCCTCTTGGCCAAGCGCCACAGCCAACTTTTACATTTGTGCAAACTCAAACTCCCTCCCGCCCATTTCTTATCTGTTGTTCCCTTTCCTTTGTTCTCACTAATCTGACCTTTTACATCGTTCCTGTGTTAGTCTGTGTTAGACATTTATGTCATTAACTGTACGGGCTATCAGTTATGAAATATTTTGGCTTAATGACAAAGTCATTACTTTCTCCTTTCTAAAAATTTTTTTTAGATTTATTTGAGAGAGAGAGTGTGAGTGAGCACACAGAGGAAGAGGGAGAAGCAGACTCCCTGTTGAGCAGGGAGCCCAATGTGGGGCTCGATCCCAAGACCCCAAGATCATGACCTGAGTTGAAGACAGATGCTTAGCTGACTGAGCCACCCAGGCTGCCTTTTTTTTTTTTCCTTCATTAAAAAATATTTACTGAGTGGATACTGTGAACCAGCACTGTGATAGCTGCTATCAAGTAGCAAAGAACAGAGCGACATGGTCTGTGCCTGTTTCTCCCCAAATGTCATGTACAAGCAAACCATCCAGACGGTGGCCATGTGGAAGCACCTCTTCCAGATTTTTCTTTTCTCTAGTCGATGCCTTTAGCCTGGGAAATGGATTCAGTGATCCTGCATCTGGCAGATACATTCCCTCCTGGAGGGTGCCTCTGTAGGCCCACTAAACAGAGCCCGCTCAATGGAACTCACCAATTCTTATTCTTGGGAGAAAAAAAAAGACTCAAGCCTTATCTTGGTTGTCTGTTGAGCCCATAATATTTAGACCAGAAAGTTCTGAAGGTTAGATAGAACAGGTACACTTTGAAGTGACTATTTGCAACACGAGGTCCCCTAGCACCACCCTCCTGGGTTCCCCTCCCATCACCAAAGTTAAGGTGGCTGGTGGGGAGGGGCACCTGCCAGGCTGTGCTCTCCACCTCTGGGGAATCAGAGATTTAATTTCCATTTCACCTCCAAGCTTTGGCCTGTTTCTAACATCTTATGATATAGGGACAAGTTCTCCCGTGAGACGCCATGTTTTCTCTCAAAGTATTCATTTCATTAATGATCACAGCGTGTTATTATTTTTTCCCTGTACTATTCTATAGATCATTTTTATGATGTAGATACAAACTCTCTGATATTGTAATTGTGAAGCACATATTATGAAGACAAATGCATTGGGCATAATGAGAATGGATTGCCAATAAAAGTTGGAAAACAATGAACCATTTTTAAAAGCGAACCCTTAACCGGAGCACTGTCACTTTGAATGTTCTGTAGAAAGGCCTTTGGATGGAAGTAGCTTATTTTTAGTCTAACGTTGATAAAGGTTTGACTTTGGTAGCATCTTAATTATCTGATAAAAGCCAGAACCCTCTGCCTTGCTCAACTCTAATGTCTAATGACTTCTGCTGGCATTAAAATTATTGCCATGACTCCAGAGAGGGAAACAAGAGATAGCAGCATTGGATTTCAGAGATGTGAATTAGAGTTTAAAGAGTCACTTGGTTTTGTTTAAGCAAATTGCAAAAATAATGGGTTGCCCTTAAAAGGTCTGTCTCACGTATTGTTATATCCTTCACTCGAGACACCCCTGACAGCCCCATTCCCTAGATTATGTTTCCCGCTAGTCATCAGGGAAAAATGGTGATCTCTTGGGGGGTTCTCATCTGTGCTTGTTCACTTTGCTTCTAGATTCTGAAGAGCACAGAGGGGATGAGGGCAAAGTGAGCCAATGTTCCTGTGCCCCGAACGTAGGGTCACACATGGAGCTAGGTTGGAGAATAAATCGGTTGATCAGTTGATGTAAATTCACAACGTCTTGTAACTTCACCCAGGGTTGGAGACTGAGTTCCCTAGAAGACAGTGCGTGTTTATAAGCCACGAAGTAGTAAACAAAACAGACACAGACCTCTGCCAGTTGAAGGGCAGTAAGGTCACAGGAGAGCATGATGTAGACTGAGCTATTAGCTGTGTGACCTTGCCCAGGTCACTTCCCCTGTCTGGGCTTCTGCGTCTGTCTTAGCTACAAAACTTAACATTTCATGAGCCCCCGAGGGACGGGACTCTGCAGCCACGTCTCTCCGCACAGCCAACTAGGAAGCTTCATCCCGAAAACCTCCCCTCTCGAAGAGAAAACGTGCCAGTTTAAGTATTGGATGGAAAACATTTTGCCAGGTTGACCCAATTCCCACATTAAGAAAATAATGCCCAGGCCCATATGGCTAATTCCTTCCCAAACTGTTTGTTTGCCATCACGCAGACCTACCCTGAAAATGAAGTATCTGCTCGAGTTTCAGAATCCAAATGGAACAGAATGCAAATGAGGAGGATACTGGTGGAAAGGACATTTACTTTGAAAATTCTTTCGGGTGCAGTCATCAGCCGCAGAGAAGCCACCGGTGTTGATTTTTTAACCACGTTGCTTCCGTGATTCAAGCATGTAATTTTTACCTTGAAGAAGAGGTATCGTTTACTGAATGCCTTCCCCCCGGTCTCTCTTTTTTAACTTCTTAAGCTTTTATTATTTATCTTCAATTTTTAGTTTTTTGCTTCAGCCTGCATCGACCCTTGGTTGTAAGCAGTGAGAGATCCAAAATGATGGGCTTTTCTTTGCCCTGGGTCTACACTGTATGACCTGAGCCGGGAAGGGTAGGAGAGCTTCTGGAAGCTGCAGGGGCTTCCGGTCGGAGTCCTCCCTGTCTGGTGCCTACTGGAGATGGAGCTAGGTATGACATATGCCACCAGGACAGAGGGCTTCACTGAAGTAATAATTGGAGTGAGTACCATTGGCACCTGTCAGGAGTCCACAGGACGGAGGGTTGCAATGCCATGGACAGTGTTGGATTAATCTCAGTAGCTGGTGGTTTGAGCTAGAGAGATGGGATTCCTTAGGAGTCCTTTTTGGCTGGGGTGACGGTGAGAGTTGGTGTGTGTGTCCCCATCTATGACCTGTCTGATTGGATTCATCTTATAATTTCATATCTTGGCATCTTTTTGTACTAGGTAAACAGTTAGTACTCCTTGGCCTGGAAACAATTTCTGCCCAGCACCCAGATCGTGGTGTTAGGCTGGACAGGTGCCTGGAACCCCCACCCCCGCTGCTGGGGCACTAGGTCCTCGTGCACACAGAGGCGTCTGAATGCCTTTGTTCTGGGTGTGAGTTACTCCTCTCCTTAGCTTTTAGTGCATTGGAAAATAATTTTCATGGGCTAGTAATTATATAAAAATTGCTTTTGCTTTAAACAAGAATTATGCCTGAATCTTTTGAGCAAGAGGAAAAACGTGCAGAGGGAATCATTAATTTTGAATAAAAACACTTACTTTCCTGTAACCAACAAGGGAGGGAAACGGGGAAATTGGTGTTTTCTACAAACAGCCCAGTGCCGTTCCCCAATCTGTTTGCTTGATCTATTATGCAGTCACCTGCAAAGTTGAATGTCTTGTTTGGCCTGAATCTGCCTTTTATTCTTTTCCCTCTACCTATTTTTTAAGGGCTGTGTTATATGCATACCTCAGCCTTCATTTGCATCACATTAAAGTAAAACATTTTAAATTTCTTCACAGCAGAAGTAAATCTGACAGACTTTATGAAGCTATTATACCTGCAGGTATTTTATACTTTTAAAATACATTCTTGTCAAGCTATCTTAATTATATTATTATATGTACTTTTGAACTTGTATCCGCTATTCCGTGATATATTACACTTTTGACAGAACTGTCCTAAAAAGCTACAATTTATATCAAAGTACCCTGGCTGAACAAAGATGTATCTGTTATTGAATTGGGAAGAATTTGTTAATTTCCACGTTGGTATGTGTAACCGGGGTTGGAGCAGGCTGCCGTAATTTTCCGTCTAGGTGATTATGGAAGGTGGTGCGTCACCCTGGCCTTCAGCAGCAGTGGCCAGGGAAGGTAGCTGATCTCCAGCCGCTGAATGACTCAGCATCCGTGGGAGAACACTGGCATGGCCTGGATGCCTTCAGGGTCCGCTCCTGGAGCCAGGCTGCCCGGACCACAGCTGTCCGTAGGGGAGTCATTCGGCCCACCAAGAAAATTGAGGACTGATCGGCATCTAATTTCCTTCCTCATTTCTATTCAGTGCCTTTCTGGCAGCACTGAGTGGGAACGTGGCCACACTCCCGGAGAAGATGGACACAGGGCTGGGGGTGGGGTAAGGCGGGGTGGATACAGGGAAAGGAGAGTCAGACGCTCCAGAAAACTTTCCAAAGGCATGAGGGGCAGAGGTTCCTCTAAGCGGCGGCTTGGGTCTCTGTGTAGCTGTTCTTTCTGCACACAGGGCAAAGGGGGACCTCGGTCATCCCTCCAGGCAACCCAGTCAGATGGGAGAGATAGCCTAAATTGCTCCTGTCACAGTCATGCCTCTTCCTCCCTTCCCTAATGTTGGGGTGGCCTGAGGGGGCACACTCTGTGAAGGCAGGCCTGCGGGATGGAGCAGGTCCTTTAGGAAATGTGTGGAGAGAAGGCAGAGCTGGTTTCCATCCCAGAAGCTCGGGGCTTCCAGTCTCTTCTGGGCTCAGGTCCCACCTCTTTTCGATGGTCTGTTTTCCCTCTCCTTACTGACAACAGCACTCCTCTGATCTCTCTCTCTCTCTCTCTCTCTCTCTCTCTCAAACACACACACACACACATACGCTCTCGATCTGAGAGAGACAAGCTCATTATCATGGATGTGCTCAAGCAGATGCCACAGAGGGGATTTCTCCTTCTAGGGAGAGGCTGGTGCAAATGACAAAAAGGCCCTTTTCCCCTCAGATCATCTAAATTCTTCCACAGCAGGTCTGCAAGTTAGATCCGCAAGATACTCTGCTCTTGTACTGAGAGTTCAGGGGAATGACTATTTGAAGCTTTATTCAGAACCCTCATCCCTTCCCTTGGGTAAGTTTTGATTCCCTTCTTTTTCATGGTCTCGCAAACCCTATGAGGTATATCTGTATCTGGGACAATCAAAGGTGCAGAGAGGGTCGGTGACTTACCCAGAGTCATACAGCATAATGTAACATGATGGGACCCAAAACCCCAACTTGCCTATTGTCCATGCCATGGGCCTTCTCCCCTGATTTCCTTTGCGGTCAAAGATGGCCCTGCAAGTTCATCTCTCACTCAGACTCACAGGTTCTTTATAAATGGTGGGGGTGGGGAGATCACCGGTTCTTGCTTATTCTGCCCACGCACAACCTAATAAACCTGGGCATCAGAGCAGACCGCGGTATGCTCCACACACCCTGGCCAAGAGAACACAGCTGTTTGAGGGATGGAGATGGCTTCTAAAGAGCTATTTGGGACTGTTTTAGGCATCATCTTTACCAAAGAAGCCTCTTGATGTCTGCTCCTGGCTCTAGAGGGCCTCCTCCAACCCCCACTGGACTGGCTTCTGGGGCAGAAGTAGAACTGAGAGCCTAGAGAAAAGTGCCCCATGCCTCTTGAGGGCAAGTGCAAGAATTTGGATCCAGGCTCTCTCTGGGACAGAAAAAAAAAAAGTCCCATTGCCCCGTGCAGAAAGCACACATCCCAGCTGACCCCACAAGTACCCTGTGGCCCCCACAGGGCCACGCCTCCAGGATCTCCTTTGTCTCTGCCCATCTTCACATGGGGTGGGCAGAGCCCCAAGGCAGGAACCGAGCAGTGGCTATGGCGAGGGCACCCGCTCGTCCTGCCCTGTGTGACTCTTCTCCTCGGCGATAGCAGGAGGTGGCTACGCCCCGGGCCTCCTGAAGGCCGTGCTCACATTATTGCTGCTGCCTTTGCAATGAGTGGAATTGGAAGCATGGAGGTTAAGGGAGCATCTGTCTGTCCAATTTGGGGTCTGCCAAGCCTGGCATGAGGGAGGGCGTGGTGGAGCCAGGCGGGCTCACCGTGGGGTGGTGGTGTGGGCTGGGCCAGGAGACTGTCCCGGGGAGCGGTTTGCCTCCCACAACATGGTGTCTGACTTTTTGTGAAGGACTCACTTTCCAAGAGACTTGAATCTCTAGAGGTTAGGGACAGAAGCCTTGTGGGGAGAGCACTCCAGCTCCAATCGGGCCCTCTGGCTCTGACCCTGCAATGATGGCAAGCCATTTCTGAGCAGCAACCCACTTGACTAGATGGGGCTTCCAGCCGGCCTCGGCCCCAGAAGCCAGCCTGGCTCGCTTGCCCCCTTCGATAATTATGTCCTCGGCAATAGCCGGCATCTAGTGCATCAGCAGTCGGGTATGTGGCTCAGGAGATCCTGGCGTCTCAGGGAGGTTGTGCGGCATGGGCCGTGCGGCAGGGGATGGAGGATGCACTCTGCACCCTGGCAGGATATGAGGCGAGGGCAGAGAGGACACAGCCTTGGACCGTGGACAGGAGACCTGCCGAGGCCAGCGAGCACCAGAGCCACGCACTCAGCAGTGCTCACTCCCGCTCGTTCGTCATGGCACTCTGGGGCTCTGGTTTCAGAGTCTGCACCGAACTGGATGAGCTTTATTAAGATGGGCCGTTTGAAACCGGTCGAGAAAAGGGGCACTGGTGAGACCATTTGAAAGGCCACTCAGGGTTGGTACAACAGGATAAATAAAATAATGAACCCATTACAAGGCACTTTCGAGCCACTGTGGCTTTGGTAACTGAACTTTTATCACTTTGGAAGCCAGAGAGAGGCATAGGGATTTGCTTGCTTTTGGACCGAGGGGTGTTTTTTTCTGCGTAACATGATCCAATTTAACGACTATCCACAGAGCATCCGTTCTGGGAGAGGAACTTACAGTAAAGACGTGATGTGACTGAGCCCCTGCTTTCAAAGATTGGACGACTCTAGCTGGGAGTGAAGGGAGGTAGGGGGCTGATAAGGCAGATGCTTAGATGAGTGTATCATGAGAGGGATACTGTCGGCGTCCTACGAGCATGCAAAATACCCAGAGCTAAGACTCTTGACATGATGAATGAATGAGTGGACCTGGTTTACTATACTTGGACAGTTGGGGGGAATTTATCTATCAGCATATATGTACAGCAATTCGTGAAGACTGTGGTGTCCTAATTTGGGTTCTCCCAGAAATAGACCTCGCAATTCAAGAGCAAGTAGTTCATTTGGGAGGTGACCCCACAGTGGGAGGGTGGGAAGGAGAAGAGAGAGGAAGGGACCGTATCTACAAGAATTCATTATCTAACAAGTCACCATGGGGCCACCCAGAGAACAGACCTCAAAGTCATCCCAGCCGAGGGTCAGGGAAGCATGGTGTTTATCCCCCTGCCTTCATCTGTCCCTGGCTGAGGACTGCTTCCTCTTTGTCCTGGTAGGAAAAGATCCCTTAGGCCAAGGGTGCCGCCGTCAGTAGCTTTCTGCACTTAAGGGGACAGAGCAAGGCGTTAGCAAACTGAAGTATACACAGGACTTTCTCTTACCCACTGTACTACTGTACTTTATCATGCTTCACCCTCATCACCAGCTGTAACAGAGGCTGCGCAAGACCCACAGCTTGGTATCGTGAAGAGCGGCAAGGTGTGAACGAATCCCAATGCCGCCATTTTGTTTCACTGCAGAGTAAAGGCGGGTATTGGGGTCAGTGTCTCATGACCACGCTCTTCCCTGTCTCCCCAGCAAAGGCAATGTTCCCTGTCCTCAAAGGCCCACTGGCCCCACAGGCTCCTCTTGAAGCTCTTTCCTACCACATCAGTGACCTACACTGATCTGCGAGGTCCTTTCATTATTCCCTTTTCCCATGCTCCGTGCCACATAACCCTCCCCCAAGGTGGCCTGGCCTTCTGTCTGGTCGCCACCTCCTTCCTCCAGCCTCAGCTTCGCCTCCACTGCGACAAGAAGGTTTCTCCTTCTGCCCTGTCCTCCGTGTCTGCCATGTCATAGTACGTGCTAAATGGATGTCCGGTGGTTGACTTTGCCGTGGTCTGGGATTACACTTCCCTAAGGAGAAGCTCGTTCTGCCCTCCCACCTGCACCTACCAGTCTTCCTTGAGCTCTGCATTATTTAGGTTTTACCATAATGAGGAGAGAGAAAAGCACCCAAGTCTGGCAGCTGTCTGGCCAGTCGATGAAGGATCGAGTTTATATTGAACGTCTCTTGCGTGTCTGGCTCTGAGGCGAGGTGCTGGAGGGATTCAGAGCGAGAAGGCACGTGTGGCCTCCTTAGGGAGTTCACAGTTTTATAGTGGATCTAAGCGAAAACCTAAAAATCAGTTACCTCAGATGTAATACTGGACTGAGAGGCTGTAAAAGTAGTGGTTAAAGGCTCATTTAAAAAAAAAAAAAAAAAAAGGAGAAGGAGAGCAGAAACTCTGGGTTCCAATTCTGTCCACCTTATGTGCCTCCCAGCTGAATGTAGCCTCAAGTAACGACCTCACCCAGGCTAAGCCTCCTCTCGGTCACCTGGAAGTATCAACAGCACATCCTGATGGGTTAGAGCGGGTGGAGGCATTGCATGGAAAGCACGTGGCACCCAGCAGTCGCTCCATGACATTTATTATTATGTGTTACGTAATGTTAGTGCTGACTTTTACCTAATTCAAGTCACTGCTGACTCTGAGTCTTTGGAAGTCTGGAGAAGCGAATGAGCAGAAAGAGCTGGCTTAGTCACGGGAAGAGCAGAGGATCGAGTGGGTGTGAGGTTGGCCCTCGAAAGAGTTTCAGAAGTGGGAGTGATTACGGGCGGGGAGAACAGCTGCACGAGAAGCTCCACGGCGAAGGCAGGTGGCAGGCGGGCGTCTGCAGGCACCTGGAGCCATGGGCTTGGTGAGTGGGAAGAGAGGCAGGAGCACAGGTCCTGAAGGGAGGGACTCGAGTCGCCCGGAAAAATGGTTTTAGGTCCCTGCGGCAGGTGAATAGCGTGATGGTAGTGGGGTTTCAAGAAGGTCATGGTGATGAGAGTGTAAGATGGTTCTAAGTTCAAGAACCGAGAACAGGGTTCACACACAGGCTGTGGCAAAGGAGAGGACGCTCTGCCTGCCCAGGTTAGGTAGAAAGGGAAGCAGGTTCTCCCTGCAAGATACAAACCGCTTTCCTCTCGTTGTCTTTCCTTCTCGCTGCTGGGAAGTGTGGCTTCTCCATAGTGCTCAGACGAGGGAGAAACCCCAGCATGCCCCCATACCTCAATCGCTCTCCTCGGGTCCCAGTCCAGATATACAACAGAAGCAAACATATTTCCCTTTCTTCTCTTTCTGGGCTCCAAAGACGGCCTGACATTGGTAAATCACTGCAGCAGGCTTTAAATGATGTATGAAATGAAAAATCCCTTTCCTGTGTATTGGGAGGCCCCTGCCTAGCCGTGGGTTGTCTCTGCTGGCCTGGCTACTGTATTATTCAGCACAGAGACTGCCAGAAACTCAGTGGAGGTGAGAGGCTTGGGATCACAAAGAAAAACAAAGTTTAAATTAAACACACACAAAAAAGGAAAGGAAAATATCTACTGAAACATATACAAGTCTTTCTCCCTGGCCCGCACCTTTTTAAGACCATTCTGCTGAAGCTTTATAGCTGGGAAAACTTTTTCTCTACTTCCTTGGGCTTGTTTCTTCTACCCTAAACCCCTATTCTCATTCCTTAGTTTCTGAGTTATTAACAGCTTCAGAGGCCTGTATAATTAACAGTATGTCTTTTTTTTCTTTTAAGACTATTTATGTACTCTAGAAAGAGAAAGAGAGTGCATGCAAGTGGGACGGAACAGAGAGAGAGGGAGAGAGTCCTAAGCAGACTCCCCACTGAGTGCTGAGCCCGAGGTGGGGCTGGAGCTCCGACCCTGAGCTCCGACCTGAGCTGAAATTAGGTGTCTGAAGCTTAACCAGATGTACCACCCAGGCACCCCTAGATTGATAGTATTCCTTTCTCCATGACCTTTCTCAACTCTTGTGAGCGGTTGTGGGTGGTCAAGGTGGGAGGGACACCCATAATGGATTTGCTCAGATCGACTTCCCTCCCCCACCCCCAGAGTCTTGCAGTGTGGCCCTGTAGGGTGTGCAGGAATGGTTGTTGCTATAGCAACCCGTGTCTGCTTTACGAGGCCGGGGAGGCAACTGCCTACACAACCTCTACCCCAGCATCTGCTGATCCCAGGCTAAACACGTCCGTGACCCACTCTGTGAACCCTATCAGTACAGAAAGCAACAGGCAGCCTCTTGCCTCTCAGCCTGAGCTACAAATAGACTGAGAGCCTCCTCCGTCTGCCGGGAGACCAGGCTTGATCAATTTGCTTTTAGCCGATGAAATAATCATTGATGTTTAGACGGACTTCTAATCTTGGCGCAGAACAGTCAAGAGGCGTTTTAGCTATAGATGGTAAAAGGGTATATCCTGGGATATATTTAGCCATGTGGCCTGGGGGCAGGAGACAAAGAGGACTTGGGATCCAGGAAACTTGTGGGAGCTAGACCCGCTGTGTGCCTGGAGGCGCGTCCCATAATTGCCTCCGCTTTCTCTGAACAGCCCCTAGGTGGGTGCAGAGGGTTCACACACAAATGCAAGCGAGGAGGGGAGAGGAGGGCCTCCGGGCTCGGTACTGGGTGTCAGACAGGATACAGGGTGCGTTCTGTCCTTGCCAACAGTCTGGGAGGGAAACAGGCAGGTAAGCAGACCATTGTGGGTAACCAGCGAGAATAGTGTGTGTGTTGCTGCAGGGAGGAAGGGTCCGGAAAGCTCAGAGCAGGCCCCCTGGGACCACATTGCCTGGACTTGACTCCTGGATGCACTCAGTACTTGAGCAACGTTGCCCCTCCATCCTTCGGTTTCCTGACCCATTAGATGGAGATAAATCTATCCTAAACTCATTGGTTTATTATGAGGGACAGATACATGAAAAACACATACGTCAGTGAAGCATAGGTCCCTACTTCTTATGGGGAGAAGAGTGAGCAGGGAGTCACCTGACCCTGAGTGCAAGTGGAGTTTGCCCAAGGCCAGTTCCCATGGAGCTGGAGTCTCATATTTGTGTCTAAAAGGAGCGGGGCCATGGAGAATCCCACAGATCTGCCCCCGCTCTCACGTCTACCATGTGGCTGCACATGTCGCGGTGACAAGGCAGATGTCTTAAGAGGCACATGGCCATCGTAGGGCACTTCCACCTTTCTTCAGACTTCACAGGGCAAAAGAGTGGGGGGGATGCTCCATGACCAGCATTTTCAGGATCATTCTGGAAGCTACCCTCCTCTCACTCAGGAGACAGAGGCTCTGGGACAGAGTGCGAGGCTGAGTTTGAATTAGGTGTAACTCGTTCCTTCCTGGGACTCTGTCTCCTCATCCATGAAATGGGAGTAACAGCCACATTTTCTTGACTTCCCAAGGGAAATAAGTAACGGAAAAGGCTCTTCACAAACCAGAGTGTGCTTTGTGTTTTATAATATACTTTATCTGGCCAGACATTCTCTTCTGCCAAGTGTTTAGCTTCAAGCAGGATGCCCAGGGAGGGAGGAGGGAAGAGAAAGCCAGTGCCCACTTGACCACATGTATCCTCTGAACCGAGCTGACACGTGGGCTGGCCAGATCACAGCAGTCCTCATAGAACTTGCTCATGGCCCGCTGGCTCTGGAAGAGCTTTGGCATCCAGTCCAGACCTGCAGGCTCTTTTTTTTGGCAAAGGAGGGATGCAGGACAGAGGAATGGCAGCTGCTTGGGGTTTTGGAAAAGCCAGAGAAATCTCCCCCTGCAAATCCAGCTTTAAGTGCCTGCAAGGATGTGAGCCTCATGGACATTGTGCTCCACACTACGTGCGCGCGCACATGCACTCCCTCTCCCCCCTCCCCCATTCACACTTCTGGGACCCAGACTTTGGGCTGAGCTGTCTTCCTGGGCAGCTGGCCCCCAGCACAGAACGGCAGCTGAGCAGTCCTCCCATCCTTTCTCCAGGTAGCCCATTCCTAACCAGCAGCCCGGTTGCTGCAGAAACACCTCCGTGCTTTCTCCCACACCTCGGTCCCGAGGAGGAAGGCAGCAAGGCCCCAGCAGCTAGGCATCAGCGGGAGTTGCTGACAGCCTTTCAGACAGTGGGGAGCAACGAGAAAAGGGCGAGGCCAGTCCCTAACCATCATACTTCCTACGCCTTGAATTAACGCCTTGTCACTCACAGCTCGGTCTCCCAGTGCTGGCTGTCATGGCCACGGAGCAGGTGCGATGCCCAGGCTCTCTGTAGTCAGGGAGCCACAGCGAGAAACTGCCAGCCAAACTCCCACTCTGTCTGTTTCTTGGACGTCTGGCAGTGTAGACTCAGCCTCAAGGGTCTACACTGTCAAATGTGTCACTCTCTGGCAGGTAGATTTCTCTGCGCCTTTTCTCTGTCTCTCGGAATCAGAGAATGGGAACTGGAAGGGCCCTTTGGTGTCGCTGATGAAATAATGAGGTCCACGGGGGTTCGAGTAGATGGCAGGGGTGGTTGGGAGAAACTGGAGACCAGAGGATAGGTGTCTGCCTTCCTGGTGCAATGCTCTTTCTGTAGCCTGAGCAGGGAGACCACTGAATCTGTTCATTCACTAGGGCTTCTCACTGTGATCACGGGGCAGGGACCAGAGTGCCCTTTTCAAGCCTGCCATCCACGTCCCCGTGCCCGTTGAACTGACACACCCTCCTGTCTGCTCCGATGGGTTCAGGTTTACCCAGTGGAAGAAAGCAGCTCCCAGGAGGAACGGAGTTTTGTCAATACCCACGGCAGAGAATGGGCTTGATTTCCAGTAAGAGTCAGTGGAGCTGGGAAAATTACTCATTACAGTTTTATTGATATTCACTTCACTCTGCAAATGACGTGGGGTAGTTCTGACAGGATATCTCCATGGGATGGGCTGAGAATCCATTTGGGTGGATGTGGGTTAATGGGGCTGAAGAGACTAAAGGTTTCAACTGCATTGGCCCTATTTGGGGGATCTCTTCTGTCATGAAGAGCAGATGATGTGTCCGGAAATTCTCCGGTGTTTTCCCTCTCTCACGCCATCTCACCTAGATAGCACCGGACCTCTTCACTTGGCTATGGCTCCGTTCATGAGGGCTGCTCACTGCCAAGGAGGGCAGGGGGCTAGAGGGACCCCTCTCCGAGCATGATACCCACTTGCCACACAGATTAAGGTAGTTCTGACACTAAAAGTGTAGAAACATGTGACTGGATGAGGCGTCTGGGTGGCTTAGTCAGTTAAGCATCCAACTCTTGGTGTCAGCTCGGGTCATGATCTCAAGTCGGGAGGTCAAACCCCGCATTCAGCTTCACACTCAGTGCAGAACCTGCTTGGGTTTCTCTCACGCTCCCTCATGTTTTCTCCGTCTCTCTCTCTCCCTCTCAAATAAATAATTAAAAAAAAAAAAAAGGAAACACGTGATTTAGTGTTTACCTTGTGCAGAAAGATTTGTCACACATGGGTATGAACAGAGTGCCCCCAGACCTCAGTGACAGCCTGTTGGGTGGACATGTCCCTTGGACGAGCACCAGGGAAACACTGTCCATCCTTCCTGATTCCAGATCGGGGCAGGGAGAGAATTAATGACCAAATACTTAAGTGTGGGCTCTCTTGGGCTGCTGGACAACCGCCAGTATATAAGCACAGACAAGCTCAGAACCACACGTGGGGAGCTTTCTGAAATTGATGACAGGCTTTGACGTAGATCATCCCTGTTGGTTCTCACCAATATCCTGTGACATGAGTAGAGCTGGAGGAGTTTTGTGAATTTGTTATACAGGAATCCCCCGCCTTTTGAAAGATCGTGGTATGCCACTTTGCTTTAATGAAAGACCTACATTAGTACCTGTTGGCTAAGTGTTACAGAGGCGGCACCTGAACACCACACAGCACTGGTGGCCCCATCAGGCTCCTTCCCCAGAAACCGCTGGCTCAGCATCTAGGTATTCACCCCCCAGAGCTTTGAACTGTGTCTGTGATCCATCTCAGTTTACTTCGTGCATCCATTCAAAAGATGTATCCTAAGGAATCAGAAAAGCCTAAGAGAGGATTTGGGTGGGGAGGGTGGGTGTATGAATGCTCAGAATTTTTTCTGTATTAATTAATGGCAATTGCTTCTTTGCTCTACGTCATTTTGGCTACCTCAGGCTTCCTAGGAATGCTGTATTCCTGTTTCAGGGATCAAGGGACACCTGTGCTGGTCATTTGCCTTGTTTGTAAGCTCAGCTCAATTCTCCACACTTCCCCTGCGAACTCTGCTTTCCAGACTCCCTTCCAGTTGACTTCCAGGCAGATTCAGCCAGTGCAGGCTCTCACAGAAGTGAGAAGGTGGTGGAGATGGGCAGTCAGGCAATGTCACCCTGCTGTCTCAGCTTTCGGGCATCTCGAAGATGGCAAGTGTGTCTCTTTGGTGGTCCCATCTCCCACCCGCTGGCCCTGACTCTTGAGTTGAGGAAATACTTCCCTTGTGTCTCTAGTCCTGGCTTGGACTCCAACTTTGGGGTTCCTCAGTCTCTCCTGTTGGACTACCTGGCATGGATTTTGCTTACCTGGATACAGCCTGACCCATACATTCCCGGAAATGATGAAACCAAGCCCGCAGGACAACATAGGTAAGAGGTGCCGTGTCTTCTAGTGCAAAACACATTCTCATGCTTCCAGGACCCGGCCCTTTCCCAGCCCATGTGAGGACAAGGAAAAGAAGCACTCAAATTAATATAAATCTGTTCTCAACCCAGAGAGAAAAGCGAACACAGAAGAGGGGAGCAGCGAGGATGGAGAATTTGTTTACACCTGGGAGCGTCCGTGAAGACTGTGGCAGAGGTGGCTTTGGGGCCTGGTAGAACACGAATATGCTGAAATGGGTCCTTATTTCCCAAACTACGGAGAAGGATCAAGTGTAGGCTCACTCCGCTTTCAAAGTATCCATCACTGCTGACCTGCATTGGTACTCACAAGATGGGATCCCAAGATGTTCATCCTTTCTCACTTGTACCAAGACTATGGTCTCCTCACTGGACTGTCCATCTGTTCTCCACCGCTGTTAGGAGTCCCTCTGAAATATACATCCAGCCAAACCAGTGTCCCATCTAGAAACTTTTGTCAACTCCTTGTAACTTTTAGGATTTGGCCTGTGATCCAAGGCCCTTGACAGACTGGCTCTTCTGTCTCTCTCCAGCCTGCTGTCTGGCCACACTGGGGACAGTGGCCAACTCTTGAGCAAGTCATGCATTTCTTTCCCTTGTCTCAAACTCTTCCCTCTGCCTAGAACGCCCTTCTCCATCCATCAGATTTCCTTCCTGTTATTCAGTGCTCTTAAATGATACCATTTCTATAACTATCCCCGGAACTTCTGCCTGAAACATAAATAAAGGTTCCTTCCTCTGTGCTTCCAGAACCCACTGCTCACACTTTCATTAATTTTTTATCAAATTGTCATATCGTTGTGCATGTACGTGTCAGTGCCTGCACCACAGAGCTCACAGCCTGGTGAGGGAGAGCCTGTCTTCTGCATTCCCAGCACTGAGCACAAGCACTGACACATAATGAATGTTTTTCAAGTGTTTGTCTCATTGAAATTAATTCCAGTGTCATCCCTCCTCTTCCTTATCTCCTTACTCCTTTCCTGAATTCCCCTTTACTGCAGCCACAGGTCAAGAGTGCCTCTTCCCTTCCAGGCTGTGATGGGCTCTTAGAATCCGGAGGCTGAGGCATAAGAAGGCTGAGCCACCAGAGACCCAGACACAACTTTTGGGGGATTGTGCTTTTCCGCATGGTAGTATGCCCTGTCAGAGTTCAACACAGCAGTAAAGTTAAATATTGGCTGGGGAGAACAAAATTAAGAAGAAAATTCCAAAAGGGAAAGAAATTGGTTTTCGACTGGGATAGGTACAGATTTAAAAAGAGGGGGGTAAGGCAGGTAAACCAGCAAGAGGTACTGTGTCGGGTGTACCAGAAGTAGCAAGACTCAGGCTGAAGTTGGTGCTGTAACAAGCAGTCTCGCCCCTTGTGGCCTCAGGGGGCACCCCCCCCTCTCTGGCCTCCATTCTGGCTCTTTTGAAAGTCACTTCCTCTTCCAAGAAGCTGGGGGGTGGGGAGGGCCTTGGGAAAAAACTTCTTTGTGCAACTGTGTTTCTTCTCAGGACTGGGTAGCAGTTTTATCTCTAATGACAACTAATTTGTAGATGTTCTAATGAATGTTTTAAGCTTTTTCCATATGTATTAGGTATGTGGTTTCCTCTGTTAGATTATTAATGAACTCTGGTCCCTGAGAGGCCCCGTGGGGCAATCCCTTCCTTGCCTCTCTGGGTATAGCTCCCTCCCTATCCTTTGAGACTGCTGTCCACTGTCCAGTCCAGTTGCCTATTTACGAACAGGTTACATAGCCCTGTGGTTGGAAGCAGAGACTTCCGAACCAGACTGCCTGGTTCCAGTCTCCGCTAAATGGAGCTACAAGGCTTTGGGTGAATTTCCATGTCTCAGCTTCCTCATGAGTAAAAGTGGGGATAAAGATGGAAGCTCCTTCAGGGGTCCCTCTAACTCTGTGAGACTAGAATAAGTCTAGAATAAGACTAGAATATATGTAAAGTGCTGAGAACAGTACCTAACACGGAATCGCCATGGGTAAGTATTTGCTTTTAGTGTAATTATTTTTCACCTGCACAGCCTGTGGGCTTCTCCTCTTCCCACCTGTGGGCCAGGGGCAAGGGCTTTGATACTGTATAAAGTCTTCTTTATAAGACTCTCCCTAGATGGGTAACTCGGCAAACATCAACTGTTGTCCTTGTTTAACTTGTTTTAAAAGGAAGTTTGTGGGGCATCTGCGTGGCTCAGTTGGTTAAGCATCTGCCTTTGGCTTGGGTCATGATCCTGGGGTCCTGGGATCGAGCCCCCAGCATGGAGGGAGGGTCTCTGCTCAGTGAGGAGCCTGCTTCTCCCTCTCCCTCTGCCTGCTGCTCCCCCTGCTTGTTCTCTCTCTCTCTCTCTCTGTCAAATAAATAATTTTTTAAAAATCTTTAAAAAATAAACGAATGAATGAATGAATGAATGAATGAATGAATGAATTAAAGGTTTGTGCCCCAGCAGCTCGTTAAGTAAATCTGAGAGAAACCAGAATCCGTCACTGGCTGGGACCTCTGTCCTAGGACACTAGCCCTTCGGCCAACTCCGGGAGCCCACGCTGGGAATAGCACAGCTGTCTTGTTTAAAGGAGGCTCGCTTCCCTTTCCCAGCAAAAACCACAGCCCCTGCTAACAGCCTGAACATGCGGCTGCAGAAAGGCCTGCCTCTGCAGCCATCAACAGAACTATGGCTGAGATGGTTTGGGAGACGGTCTTTCCATCAGCATCACTTTGCAGAAGACTCTGCGTATTGGTTGCCTCTATACAAGCCTGTTGGCATGTCCTCCAGCAAGAGCAATCCAGTTCTTCTTCCTCCTCAGGACCCAACAGAAAACCACACACAGACACACATACACGCACGCACACACATGCACACGCACGCATGTTCTGCTACCAACGCGGCCTTGCCAAAAGAGGCGTCTGCCTGGTGGACGGCGGGTGAGGAGTCCCACTGGTGCTGTGTGTGTGTCCGTGTGTGACGGAGGGGTGGAGGGGACACATGCTAACCTCGGAGGAAGTCAGAGCTGAGAGATTAATCTCTTTAGCTGATGGCAAACAGCACCCCGCGGCGAGCAGTACGCACTTCGCCACATCGTGCCAGCCTTCCCCTTCCTCCTGTGCACCCCTTCTCAGCATTTACGACGGCCTCTAGGGCAGGGAGAGGGAAAGTGCATTTGGCAGTGCTAATGTCTGCTGTTTAAGTCCTGTTGCCTCATCGAATCTGGCCTGGCAGCCTCTCATGATGGCAGCCTTCGCCAGGATGTGCGTTGTCCTCCAAGGTTAATGAGAGAAAAGCTCCGTTGGATGAGTCTGGTCTGTATTTGTGTATTTTTGTGTATTTTGCTGCCATTACATGATGGCTGAAATGGACCAAATTGCTTCCCAGTGTGAAGCCACAGTAATATTTCTTGGGCTTTGGTACATGAGCCTCCTGGCCTGCTTGGCTGGGGCCGTTTGTGCTGTAAGTGGGGCCTTGGCTGGGTGCCTGTGTGATCGAGTTGCGTGTCTATTGCTTATTTCATCTTCAACACGAGCTCTGTGCCCTTCCGCTGTCTGGATCGGGGCCGGGGCACCCACTTAGATTAGATGAGGTTAATTTCTCCAAGGTGGGGCGTGGAAGCAGGAGAGGAGGGCTTCCTTGCATCCCCGTAACAGTATTCTACTGCCTCCAACCACTGCATCCCAGGCCGAGCAGGATGGCCCAGCCTCATCCCTGCAGCTGGTGACCAGGGCAGCTCAGAGACTGCCTCCTTTGGAATCAGACAAGGGACTGTGTTAGAAACCGTGTTGGCTCTGGGGTCTGGAAGATTGCCATTCCAGTCCTACATATCCTGCTTACAAGAGGTATGACCTTGGAGGAAGTTCCTGTCTCAGGTCAGAGGCTTAGATGCCATCGCTGGGCAAGGATTCCTGATGAAGTGCTCCCAGGAGAAGCAGGGAGGAGAAAAGGTAGCAGAATAGAGACAGGAAGAAGCCAAGCAAGAGTGCGATTTTAGGCAGAGCTGCAGAGCCCCTGTCTCGGCTGATCCTGCAGAGAGAGATGTGTGGAATGTAAATGCTTGTTAGAGTGTATCTAATTCTGAGCAAATACTCATCCCCCTCACCAAGGGGCATAAATGCTCTCAGGTATTTCTCATTCTCTGCAAATTGGGGCAAATAACAGGGCAAGATGTCTCCACTGGCCCAAGGGCGCACGTGCGCCCCCCCTCCCCCGCCACACACACTCCATAGTTGCAGGTGAGACCAGGGCAGGCCAAGCACATAAGGGTAGAGATGGGCACATGGGACAAGCAGAAAGACATAGGGGTCTGGGTGGGGCACCAGCTGTGTCCCTTCCACTCCCAAACCTATGAGCTTTATGGCTCTCAGGAAAGGATTCCACACCTGGTGATGCACATAAACGCCAGCTCCCTTCTCTTCTACACTCCTATCAGGTTTCCTGCCTCCCTTCAACAGTTGCACGCAGTAAGAAACTGAATGCTTGGGCCCCTGGGTGATTCTGTTGGTTAAGTGTCTGCCTTTGGCTCAGTTCATGACCTCAGAGTCCTGGGATTGAGTCCAATGTCGGGCTCCCTGCTCAGCCAGGAGTCTATTTCTTCCTCTTCCTCTCCCCCTTCCCCTGCTTGTGCTCTGTCTCTCAAATAAATAAACAAAAATCTTTAAAAAAAAGAAAGTGAATGCTCATGATACATTGTTAAGTGGGAAAATATTTCGGGATGTAAAACTTTGTCCCTGACATTCTCACCATTTCATAAAACATTTTAAAAAAACATAGATTCCCAGAAAATGTTGTTAGAATATACTCGGCATGCTCAAAACAATTATCTTTGGGTACTGGAATTATGAGTTATTTATTTTACCTTTATACTTTTCCTGACTGTTCTATCACAAGCCAGTGTTATTTTTTATTAAAAAAAAAAAAAAAGATACATTAAAACACTGAGGCTTAGAAAGATCAAGTAGTTTAATTAAAAACTGTGAGAAAAAACTTAAAGGCCATCTTGTCTTCACTTGTTCCCAACTCCTATGTTTAGATGCAGAGGCAAAATTGTGAGGTAGATAGATTTTTATCTTTGATTTTCAACTCTTACCCTACTTACATATTTGCATTTTAATAGAGATTCTGCTGGATACTGTGGCTTAAATGAAGTTAAGCAGGTTTCTTTGCTGTGAAGTTTCCCTGAGCCTTCACTGTCTGAAAGTGCATTATGACTCTTCTGGGTAGATGAATGGAATGGATAGCCTATGAGTTGTTCCCTGGGGAGCAGCAGAGTGAGTTTTATCCCAGGGACCAACTTTGGGAAATACAAGGCTTAAGGCAAAGGGAAGTCCGAGTGTCAGGAGCCCTTTAAGGAAATTTTTTAAAGGCAAGACCATCTTTTGCTGCCTCCAGACCTCCTCATGTTGGTATCCATTGGGTCCACAGCCTCTGCCTGGGTTCACAGCCTCTGCCCAAGCCCACCGCTCACAGCCTAGACCAGGTCCAGGAGAGCCCGACCCTGAGAAGCTCTGACAAATGAGCCTCTAAATAGTGCAGCAGCAAGGGTGGAAGGAGGGAAGAAAACATGGGCCATCATCCCGAGGTGGGGCTCCTTGTGTCCCCGGCTAGACCGCACCCAAAGCCAGCAGGAGAAACAGGCGGGAGGAGCCTCCAAGCCGAGAAAGGCCAGGATCAGGACCAAAGACAGAGGCAGAATCTTGGCTCTCACTGAGGAGGGCCACAAACTAGGGACATAATGCTGCTTTTTGACAAAGCAGTTCTGAGTGGTGAAATAGCAAATTTGCGTGAAATATGGTTGCAGAGAGTCTGGCCTAAGAGCAGTTTCTCTGAGAGCTGGCGTAACACGATGATGATGTGCCCAAGCTCCGGAGTCAACTGCCTAGAGAGGAGTTCTGCCTGCCCCAGGCTCCACGCTCCCAGAGAGGGGCAGAACCTCCCTGCCTCAGACTTCTTATCTCGATCATGGGCATCAAAGCCAAACATGAATCTACATCTATGGAGGATTATTTTAATTAGGGCTGTGGCTAGTTATTACATGTGGAGAGAGGAGAGAGGCTGAAATGATTGCCAGGAACCAAACAGAACCCTGGGACCTTGCCGGTGGGATTGTAAGTGGCGTAGCCACTGTGCAAATCTGTATGCTGGTTCCTCCAAAACCAAACAGAATTACCATATGACTTAGCGATGCCACTCCTGGGTGTCTGTCCAAACAAATCAAAGCGGGAACTCAAAAGATGCTTGCACACCTGTGTTCATAGCATTCTTCACAATAGCCCAAAGGAGAAGCAGCCCAAGTGTCCATCAATGATAAATGGATTAACAAAATGTTCTATGTTCATACAATGGGATATTATCCAGTCTTATAAAGGGGAATTTCTGACACATGCTATCACATGGATAAACCTTGGAGAAATAATGCTAAGGGAAATAAGCCAGACACCAAAGGACAGAGGTTATGTGATTTCACTTATGTGAAGTACTCGGAATAGACATATTCATAGAGACAGAAAGTGGAATAGTGGTTGCCTATTCTAGGGAATGGGGGGATGGATTATAGGGGGTTATTATGTAATTGGTACAGAGTTTCAGTTTGATAAAAAGAAAAAATGGATCTCGATGGTACTCATGTTTGCACAAAGTGAATGTACTAAATGCCCATGAACTATACACTTCAAAATAGTTAAAATAGTAAATGTAGTATTATGAACATTTACCACAATAAAAAAGAAAAAGAAATATCAACATCAAAGAGAAAACTAGAATTAAAAAAAAAAAAGGCAACTGTGAGGAGTTGAAGCCAAATGTGGGGAGAAGGGTTTCCTCCTAGGAAAAGCTCTCCCCTCCCCCAACACTGGAGGTCCCTTTCTCCCTCCTTGTTTTCAGAACAGGCTGGTGTGATACAATTCCTGTGCTGTTATTTGCTGATGCAGAGGACTGAAATAGTTGACCTTGGAGATCAATCACCATGCATTTATTTTCTGCCCCACTGTCAATGTTGTTAAATAAAGACCCAGAAACATATTGCTGATGTCTGACATGCAAAGTCTCTGTCATATCTATGGAATGCAACAGAGTATCAAGGTTTCTGCAAAATGAGCCCAGAGTTATTGAAAGGAGTTTGAAAAAAACCTGAATTTCATAAAAATTATTTTGAGAATCATAGTTACAGTATTGTTACAAATCCCTAGGGAGCATATGCATAATGACAAAAATTTGGAGGGTGTCGGGGAAGTAGGAGCTGTCTTAGGCTGGCAGAACTGTGGGTGGATGTTTTCCATGTTTTAATTTCTTTTGTAGCATCAAATATTGTTTTAATAATAAATTAAATTGACAAAACGGTAACAATAACACTTGGGAAACTATACACGTGAAGAGCGTATTAGGATTGACGTTGTTTCTCTTCCCCACTGAAAAGCCCAGACGTGGGAGTAGGGTAGGTTGAAATCAGAGACACAGCTTATTACAAACAAGGCCAGACTCCTCATATTAAAGACTCAAATTATGGCCACAGGATAACTTCATGAGATGGCAGTTCACAGAATCAATAAAACCCCAGTCTGTTTGGAAAGCCAAGTTGCCCATATGCCAAAATACATATTTTGCAAATTGCTTAATTTACATTTGAAAGGACCAAACCTTAATTCTTCAAGGAGCTGAGTGGAGGGATTGAGAGAAAGTGAAGGAAAAAGAAAAAAGAAAACCCACCCGGCACTGCAATCCTAGCATCCTTTCATGGTTTTGCAATAGACATAATTTGATTGAAGTTGATAGTGTTTAGGAAAAGGAAATATTTTTCCATGAGGAAAGGGAAACAAAAACCCTAAAAACTCAGCAACAACACAAAGGCCTCACCACAGTTACATGGTCTTTGTTGCCAGTGAGATTTTATGGACTCAAGAAAGGAGACAACAGCTTTCTGGGAGAAATAACACAGACACACACACACACACACAGTGGAAGTCACCTCCTCTGGCCACAGGTGCATTTGGCAAAAGACACGGAAAGAGCGGCCTCTCCCTGGACATTGTTTGAGGGGCGTCTTTGTTCTAGTCCAGCCTGAAGACCGACTCACAGCTTCTGCTCAGGAACTGGGCACAAAGCTAAGGGCATGGGGACCAGGTTCAGAGCCAGTCACACTTTTCTATGGGGCCTTTAGCACGGTGCCTTGAGCCCCTGGCTCCAGCTTCTTCTTTGACAATGAACATAACAAAAGCACGACAGATATTTTGACCTCAGATGCAATGTCTTAAATTTGTAGAGGGATTTCGAATCCATAAGGTGTTTTCTCTGCTGGACCCCATGTTACCATGCCATGGATTTCCCCAGCTGGTTCTTTGAAGGCAGACAGAACTTAGGCGTGGGAGCCACAAAGCTGGGTGACCTTCTGCAGAAGACTTCCTGTCTTCCTGGTTGTGATGAGAAGTAAGAAAATATATGTAGGATGCCGGGCACATAATAGGTGCCCTGAAGCAGTCAGTGTGCTCCTTCCCAAACCACGCAAGTTGAATAAGGGGGATTAGATGATTGGTCTCAGGTTAGATAGCTAATAAATAGCAGGGCTGAGATCAGAACCACAAGCATCTGAATCCAAGCAATGTTCCCCTCATTCTCTCCCTGTCTTTTACTCTCAAATTCCTGGAAAGTCATGCTTTGTCAAAGAATGGCAAGGGGAAAGCCAGTGCAGGCAGGCAAGGAGATGGTAGCCACCCAGGCCTCTTGAGAGACCATGGCCTGCTTTATAGCTGCTTCTGTGTCTCCTGACCTGTTTATTCTCCCTCTGCCTATGTGGGCCCTAAGGGAGCCCAGAAGAATGATCCAGCTTTATGCTGTCCCATCAAAAAGGAGCAAATACAGAGCTTGTCTCCCTGCCAGGATGTCTCACTCTCTCACACTAAGGGGTCTACCACTTGTGTCCTGCAGGCCAGAAAAGAGAAGGAAACACTCCAGGCGATGGGGTGGGCAGGGGTGTTGAGTCTGCTGTCTCTGCGGGGTTGGAGGACTGGGAAAGGGGGAGATACCACCTGGAGTGACTCCCAGAGCGTGCTCCAAAATCGGTTCAACAATTACTCGCTTTCTCTAATTAAGCCAGAAGTGTCTATATGCAATATTACCGAGGAAGTTTCCATGAAACCATCTAGAGCAATGCCTCCCCCAAGCGTGTAAGTGACATCCTGATGCTTTGTCCAGGACTTTTCCCATAGCAGCATGCCATTGAGGGAGGGCACCACAACCCCATGACCCACATACTCAGGTATCCAAAATATAGCCCTTTCATTCAGTAGGCTACCTAAAAATGCAAAACACACACACACACACACACACACACACACACACACACACACAGAGGCAGTCTGGTTCTCTGTGTAAATGAAACATGGGTAAATGGTCTGAGATCAAAGTCTTCTCTGTTTAGGATCCTTCTCTTTCCCAACCTTTGGAACACCTACCAGGACAGACCAAGGCCCTGTCATCTTCGGAGAGGGGCGCCAAGGCCCCATGAGGGCCACCCATATTATTTATCTGAACTTCCAAGAGCAAAAATCCCACTCTGCTGTTGACTCAGTTGGTGTGTATGTGGCTCAGTCCTGTTTTATCCCTCTTGCCCTCCATTCTCACTGCTTCTTTGGCCTGGCTGTTCTCTGGGGTCTCCTGAGTGAGCCAGATGGAGATCTGTCGTCCAGGGCCCCCATCGATCAGCCTTAGACTCTCCAAACAGCCGGGGCCCCTCATCAACTAGATTCCCAGGTCCCACATTTCCACCAGTTGAGTTCTCCCTTTGACGGTGGTGATAAACATTGGCTGAAACACTGTCCTCTGGAGTTCCTGGCAAAAGTAGCCTCTGTTGACAGCAGCAATGCTAACTGGGGCAGGCCACTCACTCCTGTCCCTTTGCCCGTATCCACTTAGATGGGTTTGCCCCTGGTCCTGTGGAAGGTGCGGAGAGCATGACCCCAGAACAAGGAGATACAAGAAGAGGCAGCAGCTTGGGTAGAGGACGGGAGAGGCCTGGGTTCGCTCTGTACACCCCCCCCCCCAACCGAGACTCCCTCTGGGGGTCCGGCCAGGTCGCGAGGCCAGGCTGCTGGAGGCCAAGTCCCCTGCTCAGGGCGCCACTCTGGGTAACGGCTGCCACAGGTGCAGGACCGCAGCCGTGCCCTCTCTCCGCCTGTACTTCCTCTTCTGAAAAGAGAATGGAGTCCAGAGAATGGAGTCCGCCTGACAGGATGGCAGTGCGGCTCCCCTGAGACAATGTGGGTGAAATTTCCGAAATCCCACAGATTTCGTAACTCCGTCATTGTCTCTTTGCCTCTGGCTCCTGCAGTCCAAGCCAGGCCACCCTGCTGGGGCCTCACCTTTTCTTGGGGGCTGAAGGAAGATGGGCTGCTGCTCCCTGACAGAACCAGATTGTTTGTGATTACTGTTCACCTCTTACTTTCGAAAGCGAAATGAATAAAACGTATACAGGTCATGGACACTAAAGAGCCTTTTCATATCAATTTGGGAGCAGTTGTCAGCTTTGATTTATTAAGTAAAGTTCTGAGACAGGCTGCCGGCATGCTGTCAGTCTCCCAATAACGGATGGGCCTCCCAGCTGACTGCCCAGATACGATTATGCATCCCAGCCCCTCGGTCTTCAGGAGAGGCCACCATGGAAAAGGCAGCACACACATGAAGACAGTCTCACTGGCTTGGTGGGTGCAGCCTCCTCCCCTTCATCCCTCCGCCTCTGGTCTCTTCCCTTCTCTTCAGTGCCCCCCACCCTAGATCAGTTCTCTCTCAGACCCGCCCCCCCTTTAGCCAAAGGTTGGGAAATTGGGGTTTCCAAGCCTGTCTCTTCCTCACCTGTTGGTTACCTGTGAGGAGGGACGGGGTGACGAGGAAGACCGCACCTGCACACGTTTCCCCCAAGACCCCATTTCTTTGCCAGACTTTAGGACCTCGCTCATGGTAGCCAGTATTCCATTACCAGTTTGGCTCATTTGGGGGTTCATAGTACAACTAATTAGGCTGTGAAAAGTCCCTGAGGGACAGGACTGGGCAGGTCCAAATGAAATCCAGGAATTGAGAGCTGGAATGGCTCTCTGCTGTCATAAATAATAAAGTGAATGAGCTTACCCTCTCCGACACCTGTGAAATCTCTCCCGGGGTAAGGATTTCACAAGGACCTTTACACTTGGAGATCTTCCAAATTCCCTGTGACTCCGAGGCAAGATCAAATTCTATCTCTAGACCTCCACACTTACCTTTCATAGGTGGGGTTTACCTGCACCAGTGGGTTTTCCATTAGTGTTTTTTCTTATTTTTTGTCTTGCTCAGAGACTGTGTATTCCTCCTGGGGAGCTGTTCTTGTCATCCCTTGCTGGCCTAATGGTGCAGGATATTGTCCTAAAGGGCAGGAGAGAACGAGGAAGCTGTTGTATGGAAACAGGGACCAGCCTCTCAGTTTGGCCTCGGATTGTGTACAGTTAGGCAGGAAGTCCATGGATCAGATAAACTCAGAACTCTCCAGTTCTTCAGAGAACCAAGTCAAGGCCTTGCTTTTGCCGAAAGAAATAAAAAATACATGTATCTGTGATGCTCGGTCCTTCTGAACTTGGCTCCTGTTCTCCCCTGACTGAAAGGGCAGCTCTCTATTGGACTGAGGGGATGTCCTGCTGAGTCAAGCTCATGGTCAGCCCAGCGTCTTTGGCAGCTGGCTCTGTGGTGGGCGGTAGTCCTCTTTCTGAGAATGTGTCCATGTCCTCTCACCAGTAACTTGCCCTTCACAGCCTCTCAGTTGTGGTGCCACCAGCTCGTGACATCTCCTGGACCTCACCGTGTAAGTCATCATGGGGGCCAGAGCCAAGGTTGACCATGAAGCTCTGCAGATTCTTCTTCCTGAGGAGGAGGTACCACTAGACCCGTTCTAGCACTGTTTCTAGAATTCGATCCCAAGGGAGGGTGACCCTGTGGATGTTAGGGGACCTCCTCTGAAAAAGAAGAGAGTGAGCCCCGATACAATCATGGTCTCCCAGTGGGTAAGTGCTTATCCCAAGGAAGAAGGGACCCGGATGCTGGTGCTCTCCACTTGGAACAGAGTCAATAGAAAAGAATTTGTATCACAGAATCTTGAGAGAGTTAGACCTGATACAAGGGATGGTTTTCTCATAACTGAGAGAGTTAGGTCTTAAAACAAAGTCTGTAGACGTTCCTTAAAACAAAGTTTGTAGACGTTCCTTAAAACAAAGTTTGTAGACGTTCCTTAGAAGTTCACACGTAGACAGTCGATCAGATGCATCCCTGTGGCAAGGGTCAGACTGGACTCAGCTTCACCGGTTGGATGCACTGTCTTAGTTCATCATCCCGGACACAGAACCTGGATATAGCATCTGATGAAGCTGAGCCACCCCATGGCAGCTCCATCAAAACAGGCTCAGTGACTCCTGTCCTGAGTGGTCCTCCCCACCACCCCCTCCTGAAAGTGCTCTCCTCTCTCCTGTCCTGCCTCTTCACTGAGCCAGAGCTCAGTGGAGCTGGGCATGCCCAACCATTCTCCCCCCTGTCCTATCCTTACCCAGCCCCAAACCCCAGGGAGACACAGAGGTGGGGGTGGAGAGAGGGAGGGAATGTTAGTCGCTTAGTACTGCAGCTTATTCCTCCTCGCTTCAACCCAAAGATCTGCCTTTGACCCTGGCCTTTGTCTTTTCTTGCACAGACTAAGTAGAAAAGAGACAGTTATTGAATAGGTACACATAAGAATAAGACCTTTCTGGCCCATCGAGAGAGAATCGGAAAGACTGCTGTCAACAATAATTAAAAGGGGTACCTAGACCCTGAGCACAGACAGCTCCCTTAGGGACAAAGATGATATTATAGGGTACAAAGGAGCTAGTAAGTTTCAAGTTTATTGCTACAATTAATTGAAATGTAATGAATATAACTTTGTTGCAAGAAATAAACATCTATCAAGTACTTACAGTGCCTGGTCCTAGGAATACAGATCAGTTGAGTAGGACTTGTGGCTTTGAGGGCTCAGACGTCTGGCGAGCCAGACCAACATGGAAGCAAATAATGAAGTACTGTGACCTTACAAGTGCTATAAATAGATTTCTTTTTTTTTTTTTAAGAATTTATTTATTTATTTGACAGAGAGAAATCACAAGTAGGCAGAGAGAAGAGGGAAGCAGGCTCCCCACTGAACAGAGAGCCCGATGTGGGGCTCGATCCCAGGACTCTGAGATCATGACCTGAGCTGAAGGCAGAGGCTTTAACCCTGCCACTGCTGTCATAAATAATAAAGTGAATGAGCTCACCCTCTCCGACAGGCGCCCCCTATAAATAGATTTCTATAGTAAGCTGTAGGTACCAGGGGCAGGATTCATACTATAATGCCTTCTATATGCCTGGCACTCTTCTGGATGTTCGGATACATGGCCAGACACAGCCTTGCCTTCATGCAGGCTTATGGTCAAGACGAAAACCCCTCACTCTTCCTGAGGAGCTCAGATGAGGACCCAGGGGAAAGGATCCGAGCCTTGCAGAAGAGGGCTTAGTTATTACACATATCAACAAGGGGGGTGGTGAAGGCTGTCTAGACAGAGGAACGGAAAGTACAAGAGCATAGAGGTGCAAAAGCATGGCCTTCTCTATTATTCTGCAATCCCAGGCCCCCCCCTGCCCATCCAACTCGACCGTTGGATTTTGTGAGTCATGGGAAGTGGGACTGTGTTGCTAAGATGTAGTCTGAAAATGGTCACTGACATCTGTAGGCTTGATCCTGGCACAGGAACATTCTTGAAAATTTTAACTAGCATGAACCAGTCCCTGTGGCCATGAGATTCCTACAGAAATCCTATATAAACTGAGAAGAAACCCATCTGGATTTTAGTAAGTTCTAGACTTGAGATTTGCATGAGTTGCCTCTTTGTGCTAATAGGAAGGATATGAGAGAAACTCTGTGCCTGGGGCGCCGGGGTGGTTCAGTCGTTAAGTGTCTGCCTTTGGCTCGGGTCATGATCCCAGGGTCCTGGGATTGGTCCCCGTCATCGGGCTCCCTGCTCAGTGGGAAGCCTGCTTCTCCCTCTCCCTCTTCCCCTCTTGTGTTCCCCTCTCTCGCTGTCAAATAAATAAAGTCTTTTTTAAAAAAGAAAAGAAAAGAAGTGCTGTCCTCAAACTCAGACTCCAAAATGGCATGAAAAGGAGTGTTTAGCAGTGTCAGTAGACAGCCAGATCATTTAAAGCCCCATAGTGGATCTTATGTTTTCATGTGTCACTCTCCCGGGCCACATTGCTCTGTGTGCATGTCCCCAGTGAGACTTGATTTTGTGGCTCTCACTGTGTGCACTTGCCTTCCCAAAATTGAGAATATAGAAAGCATTCTGTAAGACAGCGTGCCGAAAGACGATTCATCCTTGTCCACTTAAACATTCATGACAGCTTGCATTTTGGTTCAAAAAGACACTTGTTTATTTAGATAAGATTTAATTTATTCATAATTTACCTAAATTTACAGGAACGTGCATGTACCTTTTAGCATGGAAGTAGCATAATACATAAAACATTACCAAAGCATGCCAATAGGACAGCGACAGCAGCAGAACCCGCCTGGATGTTTTAGGGAGATAACACATTTCCACCAGAGCAGAGACCTTCACACAATGGCCTGGGATTACTTGCCGGTAATGTTCTGACTCATCATCATCTTCTCACACAAGGCAAACTTCTTATTAAAAACTAAAATGTCTATACTGTGGTATGACGTTGAAGAGCAGCTTTCGGGAACCAGGCCTGTGCTGTCTTCTCCCTGGTCAGGAGTCACTTCCACCATTATTCTCTAGCCAATCCATTCTCCTCTGCCTGTCCTCAAACAAAACAACAAACTACCATGCCCTCTACATTTCCAGCCCTCGGATGACAATTTTACCTTCATGTGAAGGTAATTCACATGCCCATTCATTGCTAAAATCCGTTGTTCACTTGGTGCATACAAAGACTATTCTAGACTTATTTCAACTGCCTTGTAGAGAACCTCATCATCTCCCACACCAGACAAGGAACTCTCCCAAGACAGGTGCTGTGTCTCATTCACCCAAGTAGGACAGCGGCCAACCCTGACCTTGGCCTATTGTAGGTGATCGATCCATGATGTCCATGATCTTGGTCATTATTTTCAGCAGCGTATGGAAATTCTTAGCAATAGAGGGAAAAAAGGAACTTTCCACAAAAGTTTTCTGCATGAAAAATTTTTCCATGGCTTCTCATTGGTTATGAGCCTGACATGACCTTCATCCTGACCCTACAGAAGAAGAACAGTCTGGTCTTAACAAAGAGCCAGCCAAGGGAGTCGCCTTTCTTTCTTGGTATGTGGGGTCTCTCCATTGGGCGCCATGTCTAAACTTTGAAGGACGAATTGGAGAGACACAATCCAAAGAGAACGTAAGAGGATTTGAAGGAAGGGGATTTGATTGGAGTCTTTGCTACCTAAAGGCATTAAAACTTTATAATGCCAAACAAGTCCCGTTTTTCTTTATTTATGGATCATATATTTCCCCCCTTTATTACTGCCATACATTTTTCCAGCCTGACAGCTGATAACACTGAAAATTCACTGCTAGCAAAAAATTCCATTTACTACTCTCCCCAAGATAATAATTTTTAAATTAAAGGAGAAAAAAAAATACACGTACATCTACCTGCAAAAATATCCATGTTGAGTATCAGCCCCGGAACCCACAGTCCACACTGAATATGTATCTGGGGTTGAGAATCCCATGTTGATCAGAGTTCATGGGGATTCTTTTAAAAACATAACACGCAAACATCTGTTAGCTATTTACTTGGGGAAGAAATATCAGACCAGGCCATCTTGGTTTCCCAGAGTTGGTGCAATTTAATTTCAATTTGTCAAACACAATACTATGGTGGAGATGTGTTTTTTTCTCCATGATTTATTAGAAATGTTCTAAGTGGGGCAGTCTGTCACTCTGTGTATTTCAGCCAGTCCCCTTGAAGTTTCTTTTCCTTTGGCTCGAGATCCAAATCCACGAGAAAGGGAAAAACAGCCTAAGAGATAAAAACCACAAGGGGGAAAAAGAGAGAAATCAATGTGCTTTAAACATGATGACAGGATGGGTTGTTTAAATCGCTTCTGCACATTGATTTAAAGCATGCCCAGTAGAAACCTCTATTATATTAACAATCTTTTCCCTTCATTTCAATCATTGTAGTTGCTGTATCTTATTACCTTCCAGACAGATGATGTCCAAATATCATGTTGAGTACGATTTTTATTATTATTATTATTTGTTAGAGGAATGATGGGCAATGACTTAGAGGTCTGGGGACAGTATTAGTATCATAAAGAATGCGAATTCCAAATAACCCAAGGTAATGATAAATCACCTGTGCATTTAACTATGGACTATATCCTAGATGTGTCTCTCTAAATGACAGCTCTTTCAGCCTTCAGGAGTGTAGAGATGGGATGATTCTGGCCATAGACTGTATAGGCTATTGGGAACGGGAAGCAAGTTGCTGGCCCCAGTGACATAAACAAAGCTTCCGGTGTGAGAGGTATCTTGACAGAATCCCCTTTCATCTCAATTGTCAGACTGCTGACATCTTTTGTAAAATTACTTTTAGCTGGCCTACCAATATGTCAGTTCTGAGAGCGGGGAGCCATCATTCCCCGTGTCATTTTGATATTTTCATACCAGAGCGACTCTGTGACAGTCATGGGATGGGAAAGAGTAGAGAGGGACTTTCTATTCTGGACCCATGTTGTAGATGAGATCTGGGTCCCTTGTAATTATTATGTAAGTAATCCAATGATAGAGAATCCAGCCCATCAATTCACTAGGCTTCTATCCCTGCTCTGAATCTTGGAGTATCCTGGTGAATCAGGACCTCGGATTTTCGTTCCAGGCTTCAAAAAGTTTTCTGAGCTGTATTTGGACATCTTCTTTTTTAAAAATTTTTTATTTTTTGTAAACATGTATTTTTATTCCCAGGGGTACAGGTCTGTGAATCAGCACTCACCAAAGCACATACCCTCCCCAATGTTCATAACCCCACCCCCCTTCTCCCATCCCCCCTCCCCCCAGCAACCCTCAGTTTGTTTTGTGAGATTAAGAGTCACTTATGGTTTGTCTCCCTCCCAATCCCATCTTGTTTCATTGATTTTCTCCTACCCACTTAAGCCCCCATGGTGCATCACCACGTCCTCATATCAGGGAGATCATATGATAGTTGTCTTTCTCTGCTTGATTTATTTCACTAAGCATGATACGCTCTAGTTCCATCCATGTTGTCGCAAATGGCAAGATTTCATTTCTTTTGATGGCTGCATAGTATTCCATTGTGTATATATACCACTTCTTCTTGATCCATTCATCTGTTGATGGACATCTAGGTTCTTTCCATAGTTTGGCTATTGTGGGCATTGCTGCTATAAACATTCGGGTGCACGTGCCCCTTTGGACCACTACGTTTGTATCTTTAGGGTAAATACCCAGTAGTGCAATTGCTGGGTCATAGGGCAGTTCTATTTTCAACATTTTGAGGAACCTCCATGCTGTTTTCCAGAGTGGCTGCACCAGCTTGCATTCCCACCAACAGTGAAGGAGGGTTCCCCTTTCTCCGCATCCTCGCCAGCATCTGTCATTTCCTGACTTGTTGATTTTAGCCATTCTGACTGGTGTGAGGTGATATCTCATTGTGGTTTTGATTTGTATTTCCCTGATGTCGAGTGATATGGAGCACTTTTTCATGTGTCTGTTGGCCATCTGGATGTCTTCTTTGCAGAAATGTCTGTTCATGTCCTCTGCCCATTTCTTGATTGGGTTATTTGTTCTTTGGGTGTTGAGTTTGCTAAGTTCTTTATAGATTTTGGACACTAGTCCTTTATCTGATATGTCATTTGCAAATATCTTCTCCCATTCTGTCAGTTGTCTTTTGATTTTGTTAACTGTTTCCTTTGCTGTGCAAAATCTTTTGATCTTGATGAAATCCCAATAGTTCATTTTTGCCCTTGCTTCCCTTGCCTTTGGCAATGTTCCTAGGAAGATGTTGCTGCAGTTGAGGTCGAAGAGGTTGTTGCCTGTGTTCTCCTCAAGGATTTTGATGGATTCCTTTCGCACATTGAGGTCCTTCATCCATTTTGAGTCTATTTTTGTGTGTGGTGTAAGGAAATGGTCCAATTTCATTTTTCTGCATGTGGCTGTCCAATTTTCCCAACACCATTTATTGAAGAGGCTGTCTTTTTTCCATTGGACAATCATTCCTGCTTTGTCAAAGATTAGTTGACCATAGAGTTGAGGGTCTATTTCTGGGCTCTCTATTCTGTTCCATTGATCTATGTGTCTGTTTTTGTGCCAGTACCATGCTGTCTTGAGATGACAGCTTTGTAATAGAGCTTGAAGTCCAGAATTGTGATGCCACCAACTTTGGCTTTCTTTTTCAATATTCCTATGGCTATTCAAGGTCTTTTCTGGTTCCATATAAATTTTAGAATTATTTGTTCCATTTCTTTGAAAAAGATGGATGGTACTTTGATAGGAATTGCATTAAATGTGTAGATTGCTTTAGGTAGCATAGACATTTTCACAATATTTATTCTTCCAATCCAGGAGCATGGAACATTTTTCCATTTCTTTGTGTCTTCCTTAATTTCTTTCATGAGTAATTTATAGTTTTCTGAGTATGGATTCTGTGCCTCTTTGGTTAGGTTTATTCCTAGGTATCTTATGGTGTGGGGTGCAATTGTAAATGGGATTGACTCCTTAATTTCTCTTTCTTCTGTCTTGTTGTTGTTGTACAGAAATGCAACTGATTTCTGTGCATTGATTTTATATCCTGACACTTTACTGAATTCCTGTACAAGTTCTAGCAGTTTTGGAGTGGAGTCTTTTGGGTTTTCCACATATAGTATCATATCATCTGCGAAGAGTGATAATTTGACTTCTTCTTTGCCGATTTGGATGCCTTTAATTTCCTTTTGTTGTCTGATTGCTGAGGCTAGGACTTCTAGTACTATGTTGAATAGCAGTGGTGATAATGGACATCCCTGCCGTGTTCCTGACCTTAGCGGAAAAGCTTTCAGTTTCTCTCCATTGAGAACGATATTTGCGGTGGGTTTTTCATAGATGGCTTTGATGATATTGAGGTATGTGCCCTCTATCCCTACACTTTGAAGAGTTTTGATCAGGAAGGGATGCTGTACTTTGTCAAATGCTTTTTCAGCAGCTATTGAGAGTATCATATGGTTCTTGTTCTTTCTTTTATTGATGTGTTGTATCACATTGACTGATTTGTGGATGTTGAACCAACCTTGCAGCCCTGGAATAAATCCCACTTGGTCGTGGTGAATAATCCTTTTAATGTACTGTTGAATCCTATTGGCTAGAATTTTGGTGAGAATTTTCGCATCTGTGTTCATCAAGGATATTGGTCTATATAGCTCTCTTTTTTGATGGGATCCTTGTCTGGTTTTGGGATCAAGGTGATGCTGGCCTCATAAAATGAGTTTGGAAGTTTTCCTTCCATTTCTATTTTTTGGAACAGTTTCAGGAGAATAGGAATTAGTTCTTCTTTAAATGTTTGGTAGAATTGCCCTGGGAAGCTGTCTGGCCCTGGGCTTTTGTTTCTTTGGAGATTTTTAATGACTGTTTCAATCCCCTTACTGGTTATGGGTCTGTTTAGGCTTTCTACTTCTTCCTGGTTCAGTTGTGGTAGTTTATATGTTTCTAGGAATGCATCCCTTTCTTCCAGATTGTGAAATTTATTGGCGTAGAGTTGCTCATAGTATGTTCTTATAATAGTTTGTATTTCTTTGGTGTTAGTTTTGATCTCTCCTCTTTCATTCATGATTTTATTTATTTGGGTCCTTTCTCTTTTCTTTTTGATAAGTCTGGCCAAGGGTTTATCAATTTTATTAATTCTTTCAAAGAACCAGCTCCTAGTTTCGTTGATTTGCTCTATTGTCTTTTTGGTTTCTATTTAATTGATTTCTGCTCTGATCTTTAGGATTTCTCTTCTCCTGCTGGGCTTAGGGTTTCTTTCTTGTTCTTTCTCCAGCTCCTTTAGGTGTAGGGTTAGGCTGTGTACCTGAGACCTTTCTTGTTTCTTGAGGAAGGCTTGTACTGCTATATATTTTCCTCTCAGGACTGCCTTTGTTGTGTCCCACAGATTTTGAACCGTTGTATTTTCATTATCATTTGTTTCCATGATTTTTTTCAATTCTTCTTTAATTTCCCCGGTTGACCCATTCATTCTTTAGAAAGATGCTGTTTAGTCTCCATGTATTTGGGTTGTTTCCAAACTTCCTCTTGTGGTTAAGTTCTAGCTTCAGAGCATTGTGGTCTTAAAATATGCAGGGAATGATCCCAATCTTTTGATACCAGTTGAGTCCTGATTTAGGACCGAGGATGTGATCTATCCTGGAGAATGTTCCATGTGCACTAGAGAAGAATGTGTATTCTGTTGCTTTGGGATGAAATGTTCTGAATATATCTGTGATGTCCATCTGGTCCAGTGTGTTGTTTAAGGCCTTTATTTCCTTGCTGATCTTTTGCTTGGATGATCTGTCCATTTCATTGAGGGGAGTGTTAAAGTCCCCTACTATTATTGTATTATTGTTGATGTGTTTCTTTGATTTTGTTATTAATTGGTTTATATAGTTGGCTGCTCCCACATTGAGGGCATAGGTATTTAAAATTGTTAGATCTTCTTGTTGGACAGACCCTTTGAGTATGATATAGTGTCCTTCCTCATCTCTTATTATAGTCTTTGGCTTAAAATCTAATTGATCTGATATAAGGATTGCCACTCCTGCTTTCTTCTGATGTCCATTAGCATGGTAACTTCTTTTCCACCCCCTCACTTTAAATCTGGAGGTGTCTTCAGGCTTAAAATGAGTTTCTTGGAGGCAACATATAGATGGGTTTTGTTTTTTTATCCATTCTGATACCCTGTGTCTTTTGATTGGGGCATTTAGCCCATTAACATTCAGGGTAACTATTGAGAGATATGAATTTAGTGCCATTGTATTGCTTGTAAGGTGACTGCTACTGTATATTGTCTCTGTTCCTTACTGATCTACCACTTGTAGGCTCTCTCTTTGCTTAGAGGACCCCTTTCAATATTTCCTGTAGAGCTGGTTTGGTGTTTGCAAATTCTTTCAGTATTTGTTTGTCCTGGAAGCTTTTAATCTCTCCTTCTATTTTCAATGATAGCCTAGCTGGATATAGTATTCTTGGCTGCATGTTTTTCTTATTTAGTGCTCTGAAAATATCATGCCAGCTCTTTCTGGCCTGCCAGGTCTCTGTGGATAAGTCAGCTGCCAATCTAATATTTTTACCATTGTATGTTACAGACTTCTTTTCCCGGGCTGCTTTCAGGATTTTTCTCTTTGTCACTGAGACTTGTAAATTTTACTATTAGGTGATGGGGTGTGGACCTATTCTTACTGATTTTGAGGGGCGTTCTCTGAACCTCCTGAATTTTGATGCTTGTTGCCTTTGCCATATTGGGGAAATTCTCCCCAAGAATTCTCTCCAGTATACCTTCTGCTCCCCTCTCTCATTCTTCTTCTTCTGGAATCCCAATTATTATAATGTTGTTTCGTCTTATGGTGTCATTTATCTCTCGAATTCTCCCCTCATGGTCCAGTAGCTGTTTGTCCCTTTTTTGCTCAGCTTCTTTATTCTCGATCACTTGGTCTTCTATTTCACTAATTCTTTCTTCTGCCTCATTTATCCTAGCAGTGAGAGCCTCCATTTTTGATTGCACCTCATTAATAGCTTTTTTGATTTCAACTTGGTTAGATTTTAGTTCTTTTATTTCTCCAGAAAGGGCTTTTATATCTCCTGAGAGGGTTTCTCTAATATCTTCCATGCCTTTTTCGAGCCCGGCTAGAACCTTGAGAATTGTCATTCTGAACTCTAAATCTGACATATTACCAATGTCTGTATTGATTAGGTCCCTAGCCTTCGGTACTGCCTCTTGTTCTTTTTTGGGGGGTGAATTTTTCCGCCTTGTCATTTTGTCCAGATAAGAGTATATGAAGGAGCAAGTAAAATACTAAAAGGGTGGCAACAACCCCAGGACAATATGCTTTAACCAAATCTGAAGAGATCCCAAATCGTGAGGGGGGAGAAAAGGGATAAAAAGAGGTTCAAAAAGAAAGAAAGAAAGAAAAAAAGAAAAAATAAATAAAAGAAAAGAATTTAAAAAAAGAAAACGAATAAATAAAAATATAAAAAGGAAAAAATATATATATTAGATAAACTAGTTAAAAAACGTTAAAAAAGAAAAGGGTAAAAGTTAAAAAAATTTTAGCAGAAGAAGAGAGAAAAAAATGAAAAAGAAAAAAAATTAAATTAACTGCAAGACTAAAAAAATCACAGGGAAAAAAAAAAAAATCACAGGGAGAAAGCCATGAATTCCGTGCTTTGCTTTCTCCTCCTCTGGAATTCTGCTGCTCTCCTTGGTATTGAAACCGCACTCCTTGGTAGGTGAACTTGGTCTTGGCTGAATTTCTTGTTGATCTTCTGGGGGAGGGGCCTGGTGTAGTGATTTTCAAGTGTCTTTGCCCCAGGCGGAATTGCACCGCCCTTACCAGGGGCCAGGCTGAGTAATCCGCTGGGGTTTGCTTTCAGGAGCTTTTGTTCCCTGAGCGCTTTTCGTAGAGTTCAGGAGGACGGGAATACAAATGGCGGCCTCCTGGTCTCCGGCCCAGAGAAGCCAAGAGCCCGGGGCCCCACTACTCAGTGCGCCCTCAGAGAACAGCGCCCAGTTACTCCCGTCTGCCTGACCTCCGGCCGCGCTCCGAGCTCACCGAGCCTGCGACCAGTTCAAGGTAACCCCGAGCTGTGATCTTACTGTCGGTTCTGTCTCTTTAGCCGGCTTTCCCATTCCAATACCTGCAAGCTCTGCGACACTCAGACACCCCCCATCCTTCTGTGACCCGGTGGGACCTGAGGCCATGCTGACCCTGCGTGGGCTTCGCCCCGGTTTAGCCTCTGGAGCGATGTCCCTCAGCGGAACAGACTTTTAAAAGTCCTGATTTTGTGCACTGCTGCTCCGCCGCTTGCTGGGAGCTTGCTCGGCCCCTCCTCCCGGGGGTCTATCTTCCTGTCGCTTTGGATTCACTTCTCCGCTGGTCCTACCTTTCAGAAAGTGGTTGTTTTTCTGTTTCCAGAATTGCTGTTCTTCTTCTCTTCCATCTGCCGATGGATTTGCAGGTGTTTGCAATCTTTAGATAAGCTATCTAGCTGATCTCCTGCTAGCTGATGTAGTCTCCGCCTGCTACTTCTCCTCCATCTTGTCTCCTCCCTCCTGGACATCTTCTTTTTTACACACTGAGTGAGTGTTTTCATATATGTTGTCTCCTTCAGTCTCATAAGGCTGGGTAGATTAGACCCATTTTGCAGTTGAAGAAACTGAGTTTTAGACAATTGCCATTTACCCGAAGTCACACACTTGTTAAACACTGACATAGGGAATAAATCAAGTGGTTTTCTATTCCAAAACTTATATTCTTTCCTCTGTACTGTACTAGTCTGAAGCTGTTGTTTTATTCATTCATTAATTTTTTTTAAATTGTGTTTTGCTATGTTTTGTTTTGTTTTAGAGAAAGAGTGCACACAAATGGGAGTGGAGGGGGGAAAAGGAGAGAGAAAATCTCAAGCAGGCTCCACATTCAGCCCAGGGCCCAATCCCACAATCCTAAGATCATGACCCAAGCTGAAATCAAGAATCAGACGTTTGGGGCACCTGGGTGGCTCAGTGGGTTAAGGCCTCTGCCTTCAGCTCAGGTCATGATCCCAGGGTCCTGGGATCCCAGGGTCTCTGGATCGAGCCCCGCATGGGGCTCTCTGCTCAGCAGGGAGCCTGCTTCTCCCTCTCTCTCTGCCTACTTGTGATCTCTCTCTCTCTCTCTGTCAAATAAATAGAAAACCTTAAAAAAAAAAATCAGATGCTTAACCAACTGAGCCACCCAGATCCCTCTGTTCATTTAACCAATGATTAACCACTTAACCAAATTTAACTGAAAGATACTTACTCAATACCTTCTCTGTGTCAGGCACATTGATGTCCAAGGTGCCTAAGATCAAAGCAGGGAACCACGGACCCTGCTATTAGGGATCTTGGGTTTTGTCAGGGTTTAACATGCAGCTAAGTTTGCTGGGTCAGTAGAAGAGCTAGAGCTGGGGCGTGCACGGGGTGTCATAAGAGCATAGCTGAAGTCTTCCTGACCACTAGGTTCAGGGAGAACTTCCAGAAAGTGGGGGCCCTATCTGAAATCTTATCCTGAAACATTTGCATGTTTCATCCCCTAGAATGATGTCTATCTTGTGCACTTGGAGGTTATAATTCATCACTAGGGGGTCTATTGACCCACTCTGCAGTGAGGAGTCAAGGAAAAAAATCTCTGCATGTTTTCTCTTATCTGTACAAGTCCTATACACAAAGAGGCAGTTGGCTCTCTTGCTGTCATGTTCTTTCATGAGGTTAAAAAAAAAAAAAAAAGGAAAAATAGTAAGGGAAGACGGAAAGGAGGGAGGGCAGAGAGAGAGGAAGGGAGAAAGAAGGGAAGGGAACGAATGGAAGAGAAGGGGAGGGAGAGGAGGGAAGAGAAGAAGGGAGGGAAGGAGGAGAAAGAGAGGAGAAAAGAAAAGAAAAACAGCTCCATCCTTTGGGAGTCCGAGACAGGTTTCTTTAACCGAATTGTCAATACAGTAAAGAATTTTGGAACTGTTTGGTTTAACTTAAGTTCAGGCAGTCTGTTCATCTTCCTTATATCTGCGTGGCTCAGATCCTTATCATTTACCTTTGAATCCTGGTAAGAAGAACAAAGGCTATTTATCAAGGCTTTGTTGGAGTCAGGACTTAAACCAGGCGAGAACCTTCAAGAGAACAGGTGTAATAGTTACTTGGAGGCCCTTTTTTCTCCGCCTACCAGATGCGCATTTCCCCCTCCAGAGTTAGACCAACTGCATCCTTACAGGAAACGGTCCCCCAAGAGAACACTGCACTTCCAACATCAACTACAAGTTCAGGAGTGTTCCCAAAACTACCCTTAGGTTTGATCAATTTCTTAAAGCAACTTGCAGAACTCACTGGGAGCTATTATACTCATAATTAAGGTTTTCTGCAAAGAGAAGATTCAAGCCAGCCAATGGCAGAGGAGCTCAGGGCAGAATCTGGGGAAGTGCTAAACGCAGGGCTTCAGTCGTCTTCTTCCTGTGGCATCACATTGCTTTACCTTCCTGATATTGACGTCTGGCCATACACGGGGAATACTAGCAACCAGGGGAACTCACCTGAGCATCAGTGTCCAGGATTTTCATTGGGGCTCCATGACAGAGGCATGATTGATTCATTGATTGGTTGATTGATCATTCTGTTGGTTAATCTCAGTCTCCGGGTTCACTGATGCCATGTGACCCAATGCCCCTGACCTCAATCACATCATTAGACTCTAGAGTGTGGATCAAATTTCCCCCCTCCCCTGTGCAAAGGAAGACACTAGAGACACTAGCAGAGACACTGACAAAGGCCAGACTCTTTGGGGGCAAGATTCAATTCCTTACAACACTGTCCTCAGCACCCAGCTCCCAGCACCCCTTCACGTAAACTTGGCTTTTGTCCTCTGGAGTTCTACAGCACATTACCCGTACCTCTCTTTGTACTAAGTATCCTCTAAACTCCTCAGGCCCAGAGGCCAGATCTGAACATTCACTCTGTGTCCACACTCAGCGCCTATCGAGTCAAGTGCAGACTAGGTGTTTAATGCATTTTAGTTGGGTCAGATTTTTCTATTTTATGAGCAAACCCATCTTTGCATGGATTTATAAGGAGTTTGCATCTTACTGGTTGCTTCTTTTTAGCTCTCTGGCTGACATTTTACCTTTTTTATTTTTTTTTTAAGATTTTTTTATTCATTTCACAGAGATCACAAGTAGGCAGGGAGGCAGGCGGGGGTGGGGGAGTGGGGGGGGAGCAGGCTCCCTCCTGAGCAGAAAGCCCGATGCAGGGCTCCATCCCAGGACCCTGAGATCATGACCTGACCTGAGCCAAACACAGGGGCTCAACCCACTGAACCACCCAGGTGCCCCCATTTTACCTTTTTTAGATGCATTTCTTCCCTTACATAGAACTACAGGACATCACACTTTTTTTTTTTTTTTTTTTAAAGCTTTTACCAGCATGTAAAACCTGTGGCTGCATCTTAGCTTCTAATGGTCACAGAACCTTCTTAAGTCTGACCAAACACCGTGTAGCTTTCCGGGCATGTTGATCATGTTTATGGGAGAGAATTCTTTCCAAACCCTGGGAGATAGAGTCCAAAGAAGCTCTTCCTTGCTTTGTTGTTATTTCTTCTTGTGGTGACATTATTAAAGATAAGTCTGCAGGAGAATTCAGCCCGATGAGAATCAATCACAGGACTTTGGGTAGAAAATTCCGCCATGGTAGAAACAAAAACTGCCAACAAGATGTAAAAAGTCAAGAAGTGGCCAGGAAGCTGCTGAGAAATGCACAATTTGCATGCACCTGGGTCATTGTTGCTTTTTTTTCTCCCTCGTATCTGTTTGTTGTCATGTGTTTGCTGTCGTGTGGGTGGAGCCCCGATGTTCTGAGCATGATCAGAAGGAGGAATGCACACCAACAAAGCAATGATTTGCTTGCCCTGAGTTTCTAATTACGTGCCAGCTGTGGAGTATTTCTTATGTGTCTGGAAGGGTGCACAGACTAGGCTCCAGTCTGCCAGCTGTGCCTCTGAGAGGGCTGCTGGCAATGCGGGCAGCCTGTCCCCCTATGCGTCAATGAGCACGGATGGCATGTCAACAGTTGCCCAGACTCCTGTCAGGAGAACTCTTTGCCCTACACAGTGGGATTGGGCAAGACTCTGAGATGGCAGAATTTCAAACCAACAGCATCTCAAAATAATACTCAGTAATGGCATTCAGAGTGCCCCCTGAGTAATCTAATTTCTAATCTTTCCTCAGTAGTGAGCTGCTGAGATGATCTCCAGTGTCATTGGTTTGTTCTCTCTCCTGCCAAGAGCCAGAGTCTGATAGAAGAGATTCTTGGGCCTCCTAAGGGGAAAGTAACTCCCACATTGTGTCTGTGACTCAGGCTTTTCTCTTAGTCCTGAACCGGTCAGGTGTTAACTGCTGTACCAATGCATAATTTCACCCTGATTTCGACCTGCTCTCATGGTTACAGTCATCTGGAAGGTCAGCTTTTTTTTTTTTTTAAGATTTTATTTATTTATTAGACAGAGAGAGAGAGACCACAAGTAGGCAAAGAAGCAGGCAGAGAGAAAGGGGGAAGCAGGCTCTCTGCTCAGCAGAGAGCCTAATGTGGGACTCGATCCCAGGACCCTGAGATCATGACCTGAGCTGAAGGCAGAGGCTTAACCCACTGAACCACCCAGGCACCCCAAGGAAGGTCAGTTCTTAAAAGAAATCGTGCCTCACCCCAATTCCAGGGCCTGTGAGCTATGGGAGCCTCCACACCCAGCCTGCCATTGAAGGGGATACGATGCGATCCTAAGACCCTACAGAGTGGCTCCAGAAATTATAGGTTATCTAACCTCAAATCACAATCTGAAATTATATATGGCCATACATTTAATGGGGGCATTTCAGCTACCCCTGGTACAAAATTATAACATAGAAAAAAGATCTTATAGAGACAGGAGACAAACTTTCTCCCAAACAATCGTGCATGTGGGTAGATGCATTCAGGGAAGCAGATGCAGAGGGCATAGAACTTGAAAGAAGAGATGGGATGGGCCCCAAAGACCAAAACAAAATGAGGACATCCAATGAAATAAAACCCCAGGAAGTGACAGGGTATTTGTTCTTCCTTGCAAGTCTGGAGGCAGAGGTAAGCCGCACATCATTTTCAAAAGTGTAAGACTTCACCCGACTTGTAAAAACCAGGAGCAGAAAGAAATGTGGAACTCAGGCAGGTGGGGGGATGTGTGTAATGATTTCTGATCAGGGTCTGTGGGACCCAGCAGAGAGCTCCGTGTGTCTTCAGCCCATTCGTCTACCTGGGGCTGTGGTGTGCTCAGAGGGCTAAAGGTGTGAGGGCGTACGTCCTTCAGACACACAAGTGTGTCACCACCTGTCTTCACCGAGGGATTCCAATTTGCATGTTTTACTATAAGGGAACACTTTACAACTCATTCCACGGCTCTCCTCACAGAAGGCTGCTGATCCGTGGAAGGTTGCTTCATAAGTGGGCGCCACAAATGAGTGGTCGATAAGGCACCATGGAGCTAATTCTGCAAATGCGCAGATAGTGTAGTCGGACGCACTTCTCTGGCAATAAGGAAGGAGCCATGTGGACAGTCCTGCAGCTGACCTCTGGACCGCACCAGTGAATCCCATTTGCCGCAAATTCTTTTAGCCAGCACTTGTGTGTGCCTTTTTGTAACGTGTAGGTGTGCCTATTTCATGCTTTCAAGGGCTCATTACCTCTGGAAGTAAAATACTTCACAGTTAAAGGGAAGATGGGGGGCCCACATTAAAGCAAGCTTGCTTTATCTTTGTGCTGTTTTCAGGAAGAAGGGTGGAACCGTGTGACAAATCACTTCTGTTTGAAATAGTCAAGAGCCGAGCATCTAGGAGACTAGATAAGAGAACTTGAATGATCCTATTACAAGGATAACAGCAGTGAGAAGAGTTTACAGAGAGCATACACGGGCGCATTCGGTTGATTTAAAGGTGGTTTGGCAGCCTGAGACTTGAATTCTCTGCTTTGGATGGCTTCCATGCAGACCTTTAACATTATTTTAACATAGCTTGATCTGTGTGCTACGGTGAAGTCAACTTGAACAGATCCATGTTAAAAGGAAGGGCCATCCGTGCACCAAACAGTCACGTAAAAACAAGCACTGTGAGGTCCTTGAGGAGTAAGGGTGCAGGGAAAGGGTCCAGACTCAAAAGGAAGCGGTCTTCTGTTTTCCCCGTTGCTGAGACGCGAGCCACACACGCCCTTTCAGAGCCCACCTCTGCTCATCAAGACATTCCCGGCACACAAGCCCAACACCAGCCTGGAGAGCAGGGCCCTTCAAAATGAAAACCCTTTAGGAACATACATTTGCAGGGGTCATATTGCGGGACCACAAGTTTCTCTCTCAATCCGGCTCTCCCCTAATGAGATACATAGCCCCAGCTTGGAGTAATTATGAATGTGCAGGGGGTTTGCTGTCTTGACAAGACTCCTGCTTCAAGCTTTCCTTAGGAGAATTCCAGCTACTGGGAGGAGAGAGGAGGATTGCCTTTATGTATACGCTCATCCAGGGATCTCCTTATAAGAACAGTTTTATTTCAAACAGTTAGAATTCTCACACGTTCATTTATTTATTTTCTCCATCACATTTCTCTCCCCAGCATATAATCACGGTATGAGGTTCACTTTTAAGACATACATTGACCCCTAGGCCTTCTGTTAGTAGATGCTGTTAATTCTCATTTGATGCAGCACTGAGCCAAGGGAGAAACATTTCTTCACACAGGGTACATACCGAAGTTCATTCTGAACATATCAGCAAGCACGGGAATAACTTGACCTTGTTGTTCCATTTGACTCTTGCTTGCTGTGGAATCAGGGACATGTAGCTCATTTCCCTTATTTTAAAAGAAAAATGCAGAAATATTTGATGGGGACATAGCATTTAATTTTTCCCAAGGTTTAAATAGTGTAAAACCAATATAAACATAAAGACTTAAGGAGTATATGATTTGTGCAGTTTACATAAATATAGATAAATTACATAGATATAGGTTAATATCTGCATATCCACCAGTTAAATGCCGTGCAGGCAATTTCTAAGTAATTTTACAAATAATAAGACTTTCCAAATGCTTGGCATAGTAAGCCATTAGTCCTTTGACCACCTGCCATGTCTACCAATCACGCTGAATAGCTTTTGCAGACTTAGAACTTGAGGTTGTTGCTTTAATCACAAGGCCTTAGGATCCCCTCCGGAAATATACCAGCCCCAGTGCACTTCAAAAAACCAAGCCAAATCAAAACAAATACATATTTTCTCTCATGTGTAACCCCACCTTATAAGTTGTGGGTGCAAATTATTCAGGGACACATTCAGGAATTGCTGAGCCAATTAAGGAAGGTTGCATTTGTTGCTTCTAGAAGTACCTTGAGACCCTCAAAATTATGCAGACCAGTTTGAAAAAACAATGGTTCCAGGGAATGCTTTCAGGCTGTGTGGAGGTCACCTGATGGCCTAGATGGTTATTCAGCATAGAAGAAGATGGATGGGTGGGTGGGTGGATGGAGAAAGAAAGAGAAAGAGACAGATTCAATAAATAATCAGCACAACCCTGAGAAAGATGTACCCTTAGTTTATTTATTAAGTTTATTAGTTTTATTGATTTAGTTTATTGAACCCCACATTTCTGTAGCCCTTACTTCTCTCCTAGAACACTATCTTGGAGAGGGTCATCTTGCACCAATGAGTAAATGGGATAGTGGCAATCTCAAAATTAAGCTTACCTGATAGCTATCAGATAATACCTTACACCAGGTATCTGATACTTACCCAGCAACCCTAAAGTAAATATCACTGTCCCTGTTTTACAGATGTAGACAGAGTGTATGACCCATACAGAATAAACAATTTGCTTAAGACCAGAGAGCTGGTGTGTGGCAGTGCCAGGATTCAACCCCGATTTTGCACGATCCAAAATCCCTGTGTCAAAGTTTAGCATCTGTACAGTCCGCGTGATTTTAATACCCAGATTTCAATTAAGATTTTAATACCTATGGAAAGACGTATGTGGATGTGCCCTTTGGCCATAAAGCAGCATTCCACTGGTTACAATGTGGTCTTTCTTCCGATTGTTCTAACAAAGGACCGTCTAATAACCAAATGGATGGAGGCTTCAGAATCTAGGCATCAGTGACACAAACAACAACCACTTCTTGGCACAGGGAGGTAGACTGTTTGGGAAGAAATCATTTCAAGAGCTCTCACACTTCAGCTGCTATGCTACGTTAGTTTTGCATTCAGGCAGTTAGACAATGAAGGCATCTGGCACCAACACCTTTCTAAATGCCCGCCTGGCCAATCCCAGCCTCGCTGGCCCTTCACAGCCGCACTAAAATCCAAACGCTAAGCGGTGACTGTCACCAAGCCACCTGTAGCATCCGGGGATGCAAAAGGATAAGTCCCTCATTTAATTGTAAATGTGAGCTCCTTGCAGTCCAATTCAGAGGGCCGTCACTTAGAAATGTTAATGCTATTTATTGTAGCATGCATGGGATAATGGCATTTCTCAACATCTGTTTTCATTTAAAATTTCCAAGTTGCCTTTGTGCTCCATCCTGCGGGCGCCACTCAGTAATGATGCTGTTCATACTTAGGAAGCAGGAGGATGGAAAGTGGCAAGTGGGAACCCAAACAAAATATTATTAATGAATATTTGCAGCTGCTGGTGGGACTTGGTGAGTAGCTGCCAGCATCAGTGACAGAACTCATCTTGTAAAATGTACCTGTGATAAATATCCACTAGGAGTGATTAGCAAAGGTTGTTCATTCATGAATGACTTGCAAGCAAACCAGCTATTTGATTGCCACTGGTAATGGGATGTTATGTTTTTTTTTCTTTTGTGAGGCAACCAGGGGCTTAAGATCACAACATGGTCACCATGGCCACACTCAGCTTTCTCTTTGTACCTTGAGAAGTTGAGTCTGGAAGAAGAAGATGAGAGAAGAAGTGTCTGTGTGGTTAGGAAATGAACTGTGGTGAGATCATGCACATAGGTCAAGACTCAGGTCGAAATTCATTTCTTCCCAGCAGCCTTTTCAGCAACTTCAGCCTTCTGGAACCTTCCTTGCAGGTTCCCACTGTACTCATCTGACTGTTCCATTCATTTAGCATTTAATCAGTTTCCCTTTTTACGGTGAAGCCTTTCACTTATGCATTTCTTTTCTTTCTCTATATACTGCAGATTCTTAAGGTTCTCTTACCTCTTTGCCACCATTGCCTTGACCCGCCATAGCCTCCATCTTGGTTCCTGGCACCTAGTGGTTCTCGTTAACTGTTTCTTAAATGAAGAACTATGTGAATAAACACACGAATGAGTAGTCTCCCCAAGCCAAGCCGAACTACAAACCAATAATTTTTTTTTTTAAGATTTTATTTTTAAGGAATCTCTGGACCCAACATGGAGCCCAATGAACTCATAAGATCGAGCATTGCTTGCTGTATTGTCTGAGCCTATCAGGTGGCCCTACAAGCTAAGGATTTTAAGTAACTCCAGGATAGGCAAGAAAGTGGTCTGACAGCTAGGGGATATACTCAATAATGCTGCGATGCTGTTGGTGACAGGTGGTGACTACACCTATGGTGATGAGCTTTATGTGTAGGATTGATAAATCACTATGTTGAACACCTGAAACTAACATAACGTTGTGTGTCAACTGTACTTTCATAATAATTTTTTTAAGTAGTTTGAACGCTACAGCTCTTGAAATCATACCTGGAAGGCAAAGAGCTTACCTCTGACCTTTATTTGAATACCTGTAGAATCTAGGAGGTGACTCTTCATCAAAAAGATTGACCAAGATCTTTTTAATCACCCAGGAGTGATTAACAAAGGCTATTAATTCATGAATGACTTACACACAAATTGATTTCTTTTCACATCCATTTCTACATCTTGTGACGTTTATTCTTTATTTTTCCTGGGGTGGAGGAAAATTCTCTTAGCTTCCCATTAGCACCCTGTAACACATTCCATAGTTTTAGCTCAGACTTTTAGCCCCAACAGGTCTGGACAGGTCCGTGGTTACTCAGTCTCCTCTCCTGCTTTATTCGAAGGCTACTCAGGATGGAGGAGGCCTCAGAGCCTTTACCAATACCACGGGAATCTCTTCAGGCTGCATACGAGGGGGTCTGGAAGTGTCAGGAAGTCATCACTCCTGGGGACACCCTCAGCCAATGGGAGATGGGAGCACATGGGTAAACCCTCCAGCCTCCTTTCCCTTGGGGACTAGTCTGGAAGGCCTTTGCCTAGGATGTCCCAGATCAGCACTCATGGCATTAGCCTCAGTAATGTGCTCTTCTACTGGTTTCCTCTTCCCCATCTCATGTTTCCATTCCTTCATCCCTGCTCTGAGAATGCCCTTCTGGTCAATTACTTATGCTCAAGCCCTGGTCATAGACATTACTTCCAGGGGAACCAAACTATTCAATGTGGATCAGCTCTGACGAAAGAAAGAAAGAAAGAAAGAAAGAAAGACAAATAAATTAATTGAAAGTCCCAGAACCTAGACATCCACAGGACGGTGCCCTTCAAAGTCACCACCTTTAAGGGTTGCACATTCATTCCACAGGCTGGCATTGGCCTAGACATTCCTGGGAATATCAGCAGAACCTCTTTACAAGGCCGGGCAAGGGTGAAGCCATAAGGCACCTGGGATGCTAGATTAAGTAAATGCACATTGGGGGTGCTCGGGGGTGGGGGGTTTGCCTTAGGTGTTCTCATTTCTCCCTTTGTCCTTGCTGTTTACAAAGCACATTAGACAACTGCTCTTAGAATCTAATTTTATTTTAAACCATTGCACTCTAAGAAATCCAGAGCTTTTATGCAATGATTTCCAAGATGACTTCGTAGTAGAGAGCAAGCGCACATGTGGGAACGGGGGTCCCAGAGGCCAGAGGCCAGGAGAGCTGCCTTCTAGAAGTGCCCACCATTCACTAACTACGCAGCCTCAGTCATGCCAACATTTCCAGATGGGAAAACTATGTCCAGTCGATAGGATGGGTGTATGGATTGACTGGGAGCCTATAAGGTAAAGCACTCAGACTATAAGTAGTAAACCAAGATACATGGTAAAGCATTGGACAAATTACTCATTTTTTTTAAAAATGCTATCATTTCATGAATGTTTGCCGTGTGTCATGCACTGTACTAAATACTTTGCATACTTTATTCCATTCACTTCCCATTATAATCCTCTAAGGTGAGTCATGGTATCCTCGTTGTACAGATGAGAAATTAAATCAGAGAAGATAAGGAAAATCACTCCCTCGCCAAGGTGACATGTTAGCTGAGATTGGACCCAAATCAGTCTGATTCTAAAGGCTGATGCTTGGGGCACCTGGGTGGCTCAGTTGGTTAAGCACCTGCCTTCGGCTCAGGTCGTGACCTTGGAGTCCTAGGATTGAGTCCCACATTGGACTCCCTGCTCGGGAATCTGCTTCTCCCTCTAACCACTCCCCTCGAATGCTCCCCCTTTCTCTCTCTCTCACATTAATAAATAAAATCTTTTTTAAAAAAGTATTAAAGACTGGTGCTCTTAACATTATGTCATTTGTTGGAATTTTATCCAGAGAAGGCCATAGGACAAGGTGGCTTCTCTTTTGGACTAGGTCAGGTACAGGCAGGAAGAGAATTGCTCCCTTCTCCCACCTGTGACTTGACTCTCCCTCCCACACCTGATACCTCTTTACCTTACCCAGGTGCAAGTCAAAGAAAGTGGCATGGACCAGAACTCATGCATCTTCTCTAAAGCGATTGCTTGGAATACACCCTCCTATTCAGTGGTGCAGCCTATATCCCTATAGTTCCAAAATCCGATTAGCATTATTTTAAAAACCAGTTCAAATGAATATCCTCGAAAGCACATTACTATGTACCTCACCTCCAGAAGAGACAACACCATTACCTTTAAAAGAGTCCAGACTGGGGACACCTGGATGGTTCAGTTGGGTTAGCATCTGACTCTTGATTTCTGCTCAGGTTATGATTTCAGGGCCTTAAAACCACACCCCCTAACAGGCTCCCCACTCAGCCCCTTGCCCTACTCATGTACCCTCTCTTTCCTCAAAATATATAAATAAATCTTTTTTAAAATTCCAGATTTTTTAAGATTTTAAAAGTCCAGGTTGTCCAAGGCAAGAAATTTAATGAAACAACTGAATCTGGGCAGACTGTCTTTGGACTATTTCCTCCAATCAGGTCTTAATATCTGGGAGCATAGAAAGGTAGATGACATTTGGTTCTTCCCTATTATTTATCTAAAAGCTGTACCAAGCATGAAATGGAAAAATCCAAACTAAGTCAAAGGCAGCTAGGGTAGTGAACACCCCCAGAGGGATGAAAGAAAGTGCCTCTCTGTACCATCATCTTAACAGACTAGGAGAGGAGGGTGGTCTCTGCTTCTACCGCTTCATTTCAACATAGCCATAGAGAAGCTGTGGCAGAAACTATCTCTTCCTGGGTCAGAAATGAAATGTCCTTATGCAAACTTCGTGTTTTGGGGGGAAGCACCTTAGGCATGGTGATAGATGTTTGTTGCCTTCCCGTCTTAGAGCTACATTCCTAGAGGCAAATAGAAATGGTAGCATCAGGTTGAAACCCCACAGGCTCCTGCCTCTCAGCAGAGCAGAACACATGCCTTTGGAAGAGTTCCAGCATCTGCATTGAGCGATGTCTCCCGACACCTCAAACAGATATTTCCCAGAACATCCAAATCCTGGAAGTTCAAAGCAGAAATAACGTTTGAAAAAATTGGAGGAGAGTCAGAGGAGAGAAAGAATGATGATCCAAAGGCCTGAGAGACAAAAGGACCCATTTCATAAATAGCCATCAAAGAATCTTACGATTGTTGCATGGTAATGTGGGGGCAAGGGGCAAGTAAGTCAGTAATCAAAGCGAGGAAAGAGGGACGCCTCTAGGACTACTGCTTCATTCATTCTCCATTCATTCCTTCTACACACAGTTACCGAGCATCTCCATTGTTCCCGGGCACAGAGGGTAAGGGGTTCAGGATACAAGGGTCATCAAACCCAAGTAGAGTCCCCACCTGACAGCATTCATTCACCATCTAGCAGGAGAAACCCATGTTGATGGAAGGATCACCCAAATAGAAGTTCCCTTGTGAGGTTGCTAAGTGCTGGGAGGATGAGACATCCAGAGCTGTGGATGAATATGATGGGTACGTGTCTATTTGGGGAAGACTTCTCTGAAGAGGGGAGATCTGAAAGATGGCTAGGAGTTAACTAGCTCTAGGGAAGGATCACCACTCAAAAAAGTCTGCAGGAGGGGGCATGACTAGCAAAGAAGATGAACAGAAAAGACCTTGGGAGGGAGGAATAGCAGGAGGCAGGTCTACCTCCAATGAGGAAGGGCCATTGGAGCCTGCCTCCCCATTCTCCTTATGGTTTCCGGCACTGATGAACTGGGCAGAGGAAGACTGGCAGGCTCAGACCTCGAAATGCCCCTGTCAGGCTGAACCCAGAAGAAAGGTTCTTCTTCATAGGCTATTTCCCAAGAGGGCTACAAATTCCACCATTGGAGAGAGGAAGAAAACCCGATAACCCATGTCAACTCAGTGATGTCGGGCAAGACCTTAATCTCTCTGTGGCCCAGTTTTTTAATCTGTCAAATGGGGATGGTAGGGGTACCTACCTCACTGACTTACTGGGGAGATTAAATGTATGAATATATATGGTGTGCCGAGTCAGGGGAATTCAGGGGAGCCTGAGAACTTGGATGGGAGGAAAAGTTGCGTTCTTATTTTACTCCCTTCTAAAAGAAATTTACTATGCCTTTAACAAATATAGACAAAAGTCACAGGAGTAACGACAGTTTCCTGTGACATTGTCACCGAATAAAACCTCAGATATTTTCATGACATGTGACTGTTTTTGCAGAATCTCAAAATATTGTTTATGGCGGTCACTACTTGAAATTATAGGAGATAAGACCCTTTACAGGGTCTTTTTGTTCATTTTATTGATAAAGAAGCCCACACTTTACCGCTCATTTGTTTTCTAATATTTTTATAATCATATTTCAGTTTTATTTCTTTCATTTGTAATCCTCATTATTCCAAGAAGACGCCCTCAGTGTCACCAGACTGTCAGACGTCTCACATGAAGTCCTGTTCTGGGTCAAGTGTTCAGATCCTAAGCATAATATAGGACTTTATCCCCAAGAGCCCTTGGGGTGCCTGGGTGGCTCAGAGGGTTAAGCCTCTGCCTTCGGCTCAGGTCATGATCTCAGGGTCCTGGGATCGAGCCCCTCATGGGGCTCTCTGCTCAGCAGAGAGCCTGCTTCCCCCTCTTTCTCTCTCTGCCTGCCTCTCTGCCTGCTTGTGATCTCTCTCTGTCAAGTAAATAAGAGCCCAGTCACTGGATGGTGGACAGCAGACCACACTCCGAGTCAGAAGGCCCATATGCCAACCAGGAAACTCCCTGTGGCTACATGTGAGACTTTGGGCAATTTATTGACCCTCTCCAAATACAAAAGTCCTCATAACAAACCTTAGGTAACATAACATCTGCCTCACAGAGTTGTCATGGGTATGCAATGAGGGTTACTTCTGTGAAAGCACTTGGCATAGACAGGCCCTCCAAAACCAGTCTTTGAATCGGATTCAAGGCTCTGGGTTTTTCGGGACATTTGCATACGCAGACATCAGCTTGTAAGATGAGAATGCTTTTCTGACTCCCTCCTGCAGGGACTGGGGGCCCCCCTGGGATGCTTGGGGATGGCTTTGACAGCAAGGTGCCAAGAGGAAACCTGTGCTTCCATTTCCAGCCCTGTCCCCATGGGCAAACCATGCTGAGCCAAGGAGTTCACAAAGATCAACGTGAAAAGGGAAAACAATTTGTTCAGGGACCCTAGAGTCAGATACTCAGTATGCGAGGCTTGTGGGGTTTTTCAGCTTTAATCAGCATCAACTTGATCTTATTTTGAGGGATGCTAACGAGTCCAGAATATCTACAGGTAGCTCTGGCCAGACACCCTGGCTCCACACCTGGTCCCTTCCCATTCCTCCCTGCCCTCCAGAAGGCCACTTGGCACCGGGGTGCCCAGACTGCTGTTCTAGAGTCAGCTTCTCCTCCATGGCTTCATCTGGGAACAGCGTGGCAACAATGCTTGTCACGTTGGTTGGGTTTTTGGTTTTTTTTTGTTTTTTTTTTTTTTTTTCTTTTTCCCTCTCCTCTCTCTTCTTTTGTTGAGTTCCATTTTTCTGAAAAATAATTTATCGTGGCAGAAAAGACAGCAGTCAGAGAACCCTGGAGACTGATTTCCCCCTATTTATCCAAGGCTCTGGCCCGGTGCTAGCAATGACAAAGCACGTTCCCCACGGCAGGGACCCACCAATGAGACCAGCCAGGCTCTGGAGTTAAATAGCTTCCGTTCTCTGAGGAGCTCAAAGCACTTTAGAAACATGAGCTCATTTGGGGTCCATTCTGACCTGGATTCAAAGTGCTCCAGGATCCTCCCCGGACACAGCTGTCTAAGACAGCCTGCCTTCCTGCTGAGGCCATTCGGTCTGCCTAGAGTCAGAAAAATGGAAGCATAAAACCCAAGGCCAATGAGCCCGTAATGAAAAGCAAGGGCCCTGGAGGTTAGATGAGTGACTTTCAATTGGCGCCCCATGGCCTCCAGGCTCTGATGTGTGCCTTAGCTGAAGCAGAATGCTTTCTTTTTGACGATCAAAATAAATCATGTATAGGAACGCACCTAGCACAGTGAGTTGCCAATAGTAGATACTCAATACATGTTGGTTGAATCCAGACTGTTCAGAGTGGTGCGAGCCAATGAGTTCAGGGCTTGTTGTGTTACTGAGGACAGATAGCTTCGTCTTACATCTGTCCTCCATTTTGCTTTCCCTGGGTCATCTCTAGTGAACACTGGAGACGTGTGGCGGGTTGGAGAGGGCCACAGAGCCTTTGACATCCTTCCCATTGAGAGGCGCGATCACTGGATCCCGTGGAATCTGGGTGGGACCTCTGACTGCTCTGACCTATAAGAAATGGTGGATATCAGGGCACCGGGGTGGCTCAGTGGGTTAAAGCCCCTGCCTTTGGCTCAGGTCATGGTCCCAGGGCCCTGGGATCGAGCCCTGCATCAGGGCTCGCTGCCCAGCAGGGAGCGTGCTTCCTCCTCTCTCTCTGCCTACTTGTGATCTCTGTCTTTCAAATAAATAAAGAAAATCTTTAAAAAAAAAAAAAGAAAGAAAGAAAGAAAGAAAGAAATGGCCCAACCCTTAAGAGATGATCTCTGCAAACACTGTTTCCGGAAGCCCTGTTCTGAAGAAGTCCAAGTTAGCCACCTGCAGTGCCCCTCCAGTTGGACCAGCTGAATACCGCTATGGACCAAAAGAACCCCTCGACCAAGCCCTCCTTGTCTGAGTTCCTGACTCATGAATCATGAGCTATAACAAAGTGGCGGTGAGTGTAGTTTGTTGTACAACAACAAAAACCTCACTGTTATGTGAGTCACAAAATCACCCAGGGTCAGACCACCTTCCTCAAGAAGACATTATTAAAATTAGATTAAAACAGAAACAAGGTAAGAAGTCTGTAAGGGCAGGAGCCCCTGGAATGTGTGATCTGTGCCCCCGCTTATAACAGGGGCCCCTGCAGTTAGTGGGGGAGAAAAGGTCCCAGAGGAGCAGCCATATCTCCTCTCCCTTCCCCTTCCCACATAACAAAGATAGTCATTTTTGTCATGTTTGAGAACGTGCTCTGTGACCAGGCTACATGCTTTATATAATAATAATGCCATTAGCCAACTCTCAGGTGGCCCTTCCCATGTGTCTGGCAACATTCTGATCCTTCACACACAGTAGCCACTGATTCCTGATAAAAATCCCACAAGGGGACTGTTACTGTCACCCCCATCATACACTTGAGAAAGCTGAGGAATGGAGAAGTCAAGAGTCTTGTCCAAGGCTACAGATCTAGAGGTACCTTGCGATATTTAATTCCTCCATTAACTCTCTATATTACTTTCCTATTGTTGCTGCAACAAAGAAACTCTGTGGCTTGAATGAAACAACACAAATGTATCATCTTATAGTTCTGAAGGTCAGAAGCCTTAAATGTATCACACTGGGCTCAATCCAACATGGTGCTGGCAGGACCCTGATCCTTCTGGAGGTCCTAGAAGAGAATTAGGTTTCTTGCCTTTTCTACCTTCTAGGGGTTGTCCACACCAGTGCTTGGTACGTGAATTCCCAACTTCACCTTTAAAGCCAATAATGACCGGTCAAGTCTTTCTCATACTGCACCATACCTGAAAGAACTCTCTTGCCATCTCCTTTCCCTTGTAAAGACCCCGGTGATTACATTGGGCCACCTGGATAACACAGGCTCATCTCCTCATCCTGCTAATGAGCACCTTCATTCCATCTACAACCTTAATCCCCTCCTTGTCATGTAACATAACTAGTCACATGTTCTGGGAGTTAAGATTCAACCATCTTTTGGGGGTGGGGGCATTATTCTGCCTACCATCCTTTGTAAGAAGGGAGTGATTCTGTCTCCCCCGTTATAAATGAGGGAGCCAAGGATCATGGTAGTTGAAGAATTTTCTTTGTGTGTGTGTGTGTCACGCACACAAAAATGCCACTTCACCTGAAAACTGTAGGGTCACGGGCTAAAAAGCATTCTGGAAAATGGCTAGATAAGCCCTTCCCAGATGCAGGGATGTTGTTTGGAAGTCAACTAAGAAGATCGCTATGCCTTTCCACCAAATCAGGGAAATAGAATTTTCTGTCCGCTCCACAGTGGTGAGAAGCGTGATTGGGGGTTTTCCCCCTACCAGCTTGTCCAGCCCTAACAAAAGAGAGAGAAGCCGTGTCTGGGAAAACCCCTCTGAGATTGCTTGCTTATCTGTCCCCAAGAATTGGAGAAACAACATTTCTCATATCCAGTAAAGCCTTCTGATAGTGAACTCTGTGATAAGGAGACTTCATTCATAGTGAAGCCAGAATTCATTGCCCTACATCAACCCTCTCAGTCCTGAGAGATAAAGAGGCAATGTTTTGGAGTTTTTTCAAAACATTTTATGTGCCCATGGTATTCCAGCCCTGAAAAGCTCAAAATATGCCCCACACCATACATCACGAGCCCTGCCCCAAACGCAAGGCTTCGCTCTTGTCAAGCTACTGTGCTCACGTTCCTCATAAAATGGAGGCCATTCACTGAGCACTGGCCGCAAGCCAGGCACTTGAGATGTGGGACCTTAAATCCTCACCAAAACCCCTGGAGGTGGGTGCTAACCTGTCTTACCCTTAGTTTCCACATGCAAAAAATGGGGATAAGGAAGCTATCCCCAGCGGGTAAGTGGCAAAAGTAGGGTTTCAACCGAGGCCTGTTAGGCCTGGGCCACTTTGCATTCTGCCTCTAGCCCACGTGGTCTGCCTGCTCATTACTTGTCCTTCTAGAGGGCTCTCCCCGCGTCTGTCATTTCACAGGACTCCTGGCCCTTCTACCGCCACCCCACCCACCACGAAACCCGCCTGGGATGTTCTGTCTTTGCTGCCTACTTTAACAAAAACCCTATACCTCTTAGACTGTAGTAGTCCGTAACTCTGGGTCTTTATACATCTGTATCCCTGGGGTTTATTCACTTTCCCAACACAACTTGGGAACTCCTCTGGGACAGAATTCATCTCTTACACAGGATCTCACTTGACAGCATCCTGGAGCCCCTGTAGGATTCGCTGCCCTTGTTTGATAAGAACACCCTGACCTGTGGGTTGACTGACTTTATCTTCAGAACATCGATATTATTAAAGAGGCTTACTATAAAGTTCCATCAAAAAAATTAAGAAGCATATCTTGCGTCCATGGCCAATTTGTTGTTGGGTTAAACCTGGAACTTACGTATTCCATATCCCAACTCCCTCTGCGGCATTCTCTCTACCCCATGGGCTAGCTGTCATCGTTTTTCTTAAAGATAATTACCACACAGATAAAATGGGACAGGGACCATGATATGTTCTGTTCATCGGTGTACCCGGAACAGGGCCAGGCCTCTGGGAGGAGCTCAAAAAATATTGCACAAATCCATGAAAATTGTTGAAAATATTTTGAATATAAATTCCAGATGAGTTCTTCAATTAGCTATTAATTAGACAATTAACTTAATTATCCCTGATCGAATGGAACCCAGGTGTTCTGGACTCTAAGTCAGTGCAGAGTCCAACTCTGGGAGTTTGGAGTGGGGTCTAGATAATGATATTCTTAATACCCTTCCTGGATAATTGTGATACGCTCTGAAGTTCAAGAATCAGTGCTTCATTAGAGGATGGTTCATTGTGCGTTCTGAACCTGGCAAAGGGTGATAAGTCACACTGATCACTTGTCTGCAGGTAAAATCCCTCTGACAGGATTGGCCAAACCAACCCTTTGACCCTTCCGCCCTTATGCTCAGAGAGGGGTCCAGAGGACTGCATCCTCCAGGCAGTCCCCCAAATTTGGTCCGGAGTCCCTCCAGAAGGACCTGGTGCCATCGGAGCTGCGAGAGGAGCTCCCGTGAAGTGGTCTTGATCGGGGCGGCTGCGCGTGTCTTCCTGGGAGACTGCATGGAGGAACCATCTATCAATTCTGCCAGTGACGACTGGCAGGAAGGAGCAGCCTCCCACACAACGGGCCCGCTCTTGCTCGTCCATACCTCATTATGCCTGAGAAATTAATATTCATGTTGCTTTGCCTTGACACGCAGGGTGGAGTAATGTCAGAAGTGGTTTCCTGGCTCTTTGTCGTCTTGTTGCCTGGTGCCTCAGTGGTACCTGGGGCTCGACCTGTATGCAGGAAGCTCCCGGGTTCGCTCCCTGCTCATCTGTTGATGGGATCGCCCACAGGCCCTGCCTCCCTTTCCCCATCCTTCCTCCTCTTGCACGGGCTGGTGGGAGTCCTGACACTCAAAGATGCTCACACCTCTTCCCCAGGAACTAGGCCACCTTCCTGCTCATTTCCCAGGCCTGCCAAGGAGGTTCAGTTCAACAAAATGTACTGAGGGTTCTCCATGGACCAGGCTCTGGGCCAGAGTAAGGATGGGATGTAGGGACGCATTCCTGGCCATGGGGCCACTCACCGTCTCGTAAATGTCTCATATCTAAGGAGGTTGAATGGCTGTGAAATCCTGGCAGAATTTGGGAACCAGAGACGGAGGGATGGACGGCAGGTTGAGACACACCTGAAATCAACAAATGCAGTGACTTTGTGAAATCTACGGGGGGGGGGGGTTCTGCCAAGCAAGGAGGACTTGCTTCTCTGTAGTAATTCCTAAGCCTCCAGAGAAGTCTAAAGAAACACACACACACTTCAATTTCTACTTTAAACAACACACATAGTAAAGTGGAGGGTTAATATTTTAAGGATCCCTGTATCATCCTAGGTGCTTTTATTTAATATATGCAACAACTCTGCAAGATAGATGTCTCCATAATTAGGTGAGAAAACTGAGACTCAGAGAGGTTAGGGAACTGGCCCAAAGCCACACAGCTAGTAAATGATAGAGGCAGGATTCGAGTGTGTCCTCTCCCTTACTCTGAAGCCAGCTAAGGTCCTCCTACTATGCCACAATGCCTCTCCCTACAAACACTTTCTTCCCTGCTCACTCTTCCTAAGTCATGTTTGGCCTTTATCAAGAGTCAGGAGCAACTGCAAAGATCTGGCCTGTAGTCTATGCTTTTCCTTCCTACTTTAGCTACCCCCTGACCTCCCCAACTAGGAACACGCTTCATGTGGCACCTAGCTGCCTGCACACCCCTCCCCCCGCCCCCTACCTCCCGGCTGTGCAGTGTGTCTGGCCATGACATTGAGATTAGCCTCGAGCTGATGCTGTTGCCCACCTGAGAGGGAGCTGCTGTGCCAGCTGCCTGCAGGGTCTCCACATCCTCAAAAGGGTCCTGATAGTCTCCTCGAGATTGAGCCATGCTGGTGGAGAGCACAGCGCTTTAATGAGCTTCAGCTCTTTCGAGGCCCTCCTCCTGCCGAAGGCAGCAATTAGAACACCGCCTGGCTCACCAGAGGCTCTTGTGAAGGGAACCATCCCAGAGCCAAGCAGAAGGGCACCGACATCCAGAGTCTGCACCCTTGGATTGCTGCTGGTGAACAAGTCAGAGCTTCTCTCCTCTGGGTGACCAGTGGCTCACCACAGTGATCCTCTCGGCCCTCAGATCGCGCTGGAGCTGGGGCAGCCAGTGCCTGAGAGAGTTAAATCCAGGAATGAGTCCATTCCTTGTTACTCCATGTGCCATAATGATGTCATTTTCTGTGCGTGTCAGGACGTGAACAATTTGGGGGAGTTCCGAACACAGTGCTCCACGGAGCTTTCCAATCCCTTCGAGATCTGACGTTTAACATTGGGTCTGTTCGCACTTCTGCATGTCATGCCATAAGTATCATTTTGTTGTCCATTGGACAAGGAGGCATGAATATGCAAGGCCACTCCTGCTGGCTTGGGGGGTGGGTGGTAACCAATGCAGGGCTTCCATCAGTGGGGCAGGCTTGGTGATATGGATGTCCAAATGGTCAGAGGAGTGGGCAGAGTTGGCCCATCCCTCACTCTGGCCCTTCCATTGAGCGGTCCAGCAAGCAGCATGGCCACCCCATCCCCTTCTGCCTCTGGAGACCAGGAGGCAGAAGCCCTTAGTCACCTTGCCGTCCATAGCCAGCAAAGTTATCTAAGTCGCCTTCGGCTTCTGCTAACTGGCTCGGCCATCGCCCTCCACGCGTCACACCCTCCCTCTTTGAAAACCCGTTGTGACTCAGGCAGATACTCATTCCGTACCTTTTCAAGCTGACAGATGCCAAAGTAAACATCTTAAACCTGGGGAGACTTGTTGATTTCCTTTACCTCCTCTGGTCTCAGACGGGCTGGTTTATACACTTGGCTCTTCGGCTATGTATCTAAGGTCTAGCCATTTGTATTTTTTTCTCTTTCTTGTTAATTTGAATAGAGCTAGCTTTTTCCTGTTTGGCCTTTTTTCCCTGCACCCCCATAGCTACGGGCTCCTCCTTTAGCCCTGTTTTTAACGCAGCAGGTTCTCCCTTTCATCAAGTAACATGTTCCCTGTAACTACTTTTGATTGTGCCCAGTATATTTACATTTGTTTAACAAGGCTCTGCTCAGCAGCTCCTCATAGGTGCTCAGCCTGTAATTAGAAGGAATGTCATGCTCGTGCCATTTCCAGGTGCCTTTTAATAAATCAGTTATTTCTCTTTTCTGAGTTTGTTTCCTGGACAATTACTGATTGTGGTGAGCCTCCCATGGCTCCTAGAGTGCGTTCTATCTATCGCAACATGGAGAGCAAGTCTTGGAGCCAACAAGAACCTTCGGTTTTGCTTTCAGGTAGCCGCTGACCTCCCAGCTTGGGGGGTGAGGGTGAAAAGGAGAAGATTGATGAGCATCCCGGAAACTTGGTGTGTGAGCACTTGGCAGATTCTCTGGTTTGGAGATTTGTACCTGGGAAAGGACTTAACATTCAGCTCGGGATTATAAATAAAACTGTGCCAGGACTTTCTTTTTCCATAGTGGGTCTCTAACTTTACAATTCTGAGCAGTTCTAACAGTTAATTCAGAACTGAGGCAAAGAACCCAGAGCCCAGAGAGATGAAAACCACCACCAGTCCTCTCCTAAAGACAGCGGCCATTGTAATACCATTGGCTTGTCTAACAATGGATTCCCCACTCAACCTCAGGAAACCGTAAACTCAAAAAGAAGTCTTCCCCCAAGAGGAGAAAAACAATTTGCCTATTGTCTGTGCAATTTTAGGATAATTGAGCTGACGTGCATTTGAATGATAATGAATAAATACTATTCTTATTTGTTATTTACCTACTTTCTCATTTTAACACACAGCACTAGTGATAATTACCAAAGTCTATATTTATAGAAAACTGACTCTTAAGACTCCAATGGGGCAATTATCTCCATACTGTATGTGCTGTTTTTCTGTAAATGTTGAAAATTCAGTAATTATCACTAGAACTTGCTGTGGCATTTTGAATACAGATACATAATAAAGAAGGAGGTCACTTATTCATTAATATTCAAAACACACACTAATTCTTCCTTTTCTTTGGTGGATGAGCTCAGCTTTGGGTTTTGTAAGAAGTTTACATAAGCCAGTTGAAAACTCTGCTATTCTGTGGCTTTTGTTTATTGAGAGTTGATAAGAGCTTTATCAAAGGGAAAGTAGAACGAGAAATATATCTTATAATAAAAATAATAGTTCACATTTATTGAATACTTATTATGTGTCAGGTATTGTGTAATTTCAGAAATTGTCCTCTTCATTTCCTTGATGTCTTTACAAAACGTAAGTACTGTCCTTCCCCCATGTTACAGAACAGTAGACTGGGGATTCAGAGATGTTAGTAATGTGCTGAGGTCACACAACTACAGAGGTGAGAACCAGCAAGAGAAGTAGGGTCTGTCTGGTTCCGTAGCCTTGTCCGTTGCATGGGAATCTAGACTACACTGACTTCATCTCGGTGGCTGAGCTGGAAGCTTGATATACCCAGACTGGACTCAGTGGAGAGCTATAGTCATAAGGGCTACTTGCTCCATGTGGTTCTAGAGAATGATGAAAATGTCCAGAGACTTGTGTCGTCTATTTTAACTAAGCCAACATCGTTGAGAGTAGACTTCCCTTTTCATAAGACTTTGGAGCCCAAAGAATGGGCCATCAGGTTTTGGTGCTTCCGTGTCACTGATTAGTCCTCTGGATTTAGGGTATAGTTGCAGGAAAGTGACCTCAAAGAATCCACTCTTCTTTTTTGTTTGGGCTTTGGTTTCCTTTAGTACTTTGCAGATCCTGACTATGAAGCTCCGAGTTAAGGACTCTGTTCACTCACTCATGATGGAGACCTCTTTGGGGGAAGTTCATCACCTATGTAAACCTCATTGTCAGTCATCTGTCCTTATGGGTCCTAATGGCAAAAGGGTTAATGGTAGTCAAGATGGTATAAGGATCCTAAGTTCTCTATGAGTTAGGAAATTCGTTCTTTAGTCACTCTTTGGGCAGAAGTCCCATACACTGCAGTGGAAGTCAGGTGGGCAGAATCCCCAGGTAATATTTTGGTCCAGAATATTTGTAACTTTTTAACCAAAAATGTCATCTTGGCGGTGTGGATGTAGGATAAGAGGATAAATGAGCAGCAACCCGAGGAGTTGTAAGCAACGGTGATCAGAGATCCCACCAATTTATTTGCTTCATACGCAGGTGGTGCGAGGTGCTTTGGACTAATGAACATGTTTTTAATGATTTTGAAGTGAATCCCAAAGCCTTGTTAACACTCCAGTCACAAAGGGAAGTAAGTCTAAAAATGCCTTCATCTCCCCGAGTCCTGGGTATCTGAAGGCATAGTCCTTGAATCAAGTTATTTTCAGCTCGAATGCATTGCTGAATCATTTCATCTAAATTTCCACCACCTCCCTAAAGTCTTGCAGTTATTACAAGGAGAGGCAAGTCCTATTTCAATGATGGAAGTCAGTTTACGCAGCTGAACTAGGGGAAACGGGACGCGACCCATAGGGAGCTGAGGCGAATGAAATGGAGAGCAGGCATTATCGCCTTGATCTGCTTGTTATGTGCTCAGTGTGGTCCTCCCTGGCCATGAACTCCAGAGGGAGCCCAGCTTCCTGTCAGAGCTCAGATGAGCGAGCTCCCATAGCCCTTTTCGTACAGGACACCCCATGTTCTCAGGCAGGTGGACGGCCATTGTTCACACGGGACCAGAGAGACAGTGCCACGCCCAGAGCTCAGATTAGAGCACAGGTTGACTGTAAGGCATTGGCTGACTGCTTGAGCCTAGTCTCAGGGAAACAGTGACTTTGCTGCTCATCTCAACAAGAAGGACTTGAACATCCAACACAGGAGCCCAAAGTGGGAGCAAACTAAGAGAGCCTGATTACTAACATGACCTCTCAACCTACCATCTGACAGGTTAGAATCTAGTGATCAGATAGTTGCTAGCGTTTGTGCAATGTCTCCGTGTGCCGGATACTGGTGAGTACTAAAGATGCAGAATGGACTCAGGAAGATGTGCTCCCTTACCTTTCTAGTGGGTAGGACACTTCCCACTAGAAATGGTTCATTGTGTTTGCTGGGCGACATTTGTTACAGAAGGCTGTCGGAGTCCATCAAGAAATAAGGTTGTATAGGCTGAAGACTACACCCAAAAATTGTTGGCCTGGGAGCACGCCCTATCCCCTGACTTGTTGCCACTGTCCACACCAGCTGCATCTTCAAAGAAATATTAATGAGAGCCTACTAGATACAGAGCTTTGTCATCAATGCCCGAAAGGTCCAAAGGCAGGACAGCCAAAGTCTTAAGTCTTCTATTATGATCACAATAGGAAAAAAAACAGGTTAAGTGCTAGAAAATGACAAACTGTATGCTTAATAGGTGGAATCTATTATATCTGGTCATCAGGATAAATGGTTCACATGTAAATTGAAGTTGAAAATTCTCCAGTCCCGCGACTGCCTTAACCTTGTATTTACCAGTGACAATAGAAGGTCTGTAGCGTGTCAGTATCAATGCTGGGCTCGTGGGAGGACTGAATTCAGAAATAGTCTCTTGACTTTTAATTAATGTTTTGACAGCTTGGTCTGATTTCTTTTAGGCCTAACGAAGTTCATTGCTAATGCTGAGTAGTTATAAAAGAAGGCTTTAGCTGTAAGTTGGCCCCGTTCCTGCCCAATGCACACTGGTTCCTACTCATTCATTTTCCATCCACTCATGCATTCAGTCAAACAACTATTTATTGAGAATTCTCTATGTACCAGGCACTTTGCAAGGCCCTAGGGGTATGGAAGTAAGTAGTCTGGACTCAGTCTCCTGACCCTTTTGGGTCTTCCAACACAGCAACCTGCACAGGGAAGTCCAGACAAGGACCATAAGACTCCATAACAATGTCACCTGTTTTCTGGATCAAAGTTCTCCCTGGAGAAGAGGGTTTGTTGGAAGGGAGAGGAGGACGGGGTCAGGGAGCACCTCCTTGAGAGCAGCAGCACAAAAGAAGTGATGGTGTCAGTGGGCCCTGGTGGTACCCCGGGCATGACATTCCTTGCTAAGAATTGGCTATTTAAACGTTCAGATTCGACCCTCAGCAGGGACCAGCACCATGCCAGGGGGTGCATGAGCAGGCGGAGAGCCGAGGGGGCCAATGGAATGGAGCAGATGGGGTTTGTCCAAAGGGCTGTTTAGCTCATTAGTGGGCACCCTCCTTTCTGCACAGGCTCCGACATGCTAGCCGACACCCGCAGCTGCCGGCGATAGAGCCCAGGGCTTGGTTGGGGGGGTGCTTAAGACAACCTCCAGAACAGCCATCCCACTCCCCGGTTGGCAGCCAGGATGGCAACAAAAGGTGGAAACTGGCCCTTCTTGCTCAGCCTCCCTGATTAATTTGGTGTTTCAGACCCAGTAGCCCATGAGGTCTTCATCCCTTTCCATTAACTCCTCCAAACAGATGTCCATTTTATGAGCCATTTCTGAGCCTTTCCTTGGGAGCCAGTTTCCCCTCCTCCGCATTAATGCCTCTCTGGCTTCAGCCAGCCTCCAGAATGCTAGCGATGCCAGGTGTGGGGCTGAGCACAGAGAAGATCCGGGGGCTTATCCTTTTTCCTTGCGGTTCCATTCCCATTTACGGGATGTTTGCAAGCTAGTTAACCTAACCAGAGAGAGCCCATTACAGCTTGGAAACATGTGAAAACCAGAGATTCCAGAGCGACCCTACAGGACTTGGGGGTTTATACAACCTGTTTTTTTAAGGGCTGTCCAGAAAGAAAGCCTCACATGTGTGCAGAAAGCTAATATTATGGTAATCAGGGCAGTGTGGTGCGGCTGTGAGTTTTCGACAACATAACAAGGAACTTATCGCTGTTTTCCGCTGTTACTGCATATTCCTGGAATCCTTGTTGCTGGAGAGGCGTGAATAGAAGATTTATTTTGTATTGTTAGACTGTCAAGGCACTCTAGAGCAACAACTTTCAAATGATAACTTTCCAAGCCTACAGAAGTTGTGAATTACATACTTTTAGTCCAGTGTGAGCCCAGGGGCTGACAGCTCTCCCTCTCCCCATCATCCTTCACTTGGCCACTCAGTGCCCTATATGATCAGTGACTCAACACGCGGCCCATCCCAAACCCAATGGGGCTATTATTAAGAATGACAGAAATCTATTTCTGGCCATGAAGCAAGCTGAGGTGACTGACATGTCATCATAGAAAGAGAACTTTTGGACACCTAGGCCCCCAGAGCCCCCAGGAGAAACTTCTTGGCCAAAATTGAGACCATTTCAAGTTAAGTGCGTGTGAGAAAGGATTCTGAGGTGGGGTGGGGGATGTACAATGAGATGGAGGTAGTTTCACCGCTGTTTTGTTTTCCATCTTCTGCCTTGGCTGGTCACTTAGATCTTGGGGAGAACACAGATATTCCCTAGAAGCAAGCGGGCATGAGGGCAAAGCCTTGTAGGCGGCAAGACCTGAGGCTCTTTGTCCTTGATCTCTAAGCAGCTGAGGACACTGGGAAGCCTCTAGCATCTCCACTTATCCAAGAGCTATTGAGTTAATTAATTAGCAAACAAATCTCTCCAGCAGGGCTACCAATAGATAACATTCTGAAGACAAGGAATGGAACAATTGAATTTTCCACTCCTGCTTCTCCCTTTTTTTTGCAACTGCATAGAACCTTCGTTATCCACCCGGCACAGAGTGGGTGGTCACATGTCTATCTCCCCCATTGGATTATAAACTCTTTTGGGGGCACGGTCAGGGCCTCTCCTGTTGTCTCCCATCACCCAACATACAGGGCGCTTTGAGCACACCTCCATCAATGGCTACCAGATTGAATTAGGGTCCCACCTGATAACAAGACTGACCGTCTTACGATGCCCCTGCTTGAACACAGAGAATATTGCCTTTTCCCTTCAGGTTCATGCTTCATTTCATTTGCTCCTAGGGCCTGGGAGTCAGGCTCGTTTTCAAGACTGGGTGAACCTCTTCTTCTCCGCTGCCCGTTAATGAAGGTTCTGCTGAAGCCAGGGGCTCCGTGTTGTGAAACTGTTGTTGCAGTGTACTCAGGGCTGCTGAGCAGCTAGCCATGCATTTGGGTTTATTATTAGAGGCCTGTACACAAGGGCTGGCTCCTTGCCTGTTTTTGTTTTTTGTTTTTTTCTTTTCTTTTCCTAAGGCAGCTGAAAACAGAAGAGTTGCATTTGTTTTGAGGGGGGAAAAAAGAACAAGAGACTTTGCAAACAGTTATGAAAAAAGCAGAATTGGTCCATTTTGGAACCTTCCGACCTTGACAGTGTCCCTCTAATGCTATATAAACATTTGTTTTCAGTATTTAATAAGCTGCCAGCTGACAAATTGCGGAACTTTTTGCAAGAGCCCCTTATCTTTTCTAGAACCACTGAGATGGCAAAATATATTCTCTGTCTCAACAATTCACTCTATATTTGCATGTGGAAATTGGAAAGCAAGTTGTTTTTCTTCGTTTGCATGACAAAACTCAGACCCCAAAATACAATTCAGCATTTAATTTGAGCTAGTTAGAGAGTGCAGAAAAGGCCCCCAGCCAGTTTGGCTCAGGTTTGCTGCTGATGTTTCTGTTGTTACAATTAAAATTGATTTATAATGCTAAGGACACAAAATACCTCCGTGAGTTGCACCATGAACCTGGGGAGTCAGCGGCCCCACGAAATCACTAGGAAATAAGAAACACAAACCCCTGTGAAAAACTGCTGTTATTTTAAGGTTTTAATAACTCGGTTACAGTAGCCTGACAGAGGCTTCCCCACAGCGTGAGACGGTGACCAGTCCGCCAGGGGCAAGGAGAAGTTGCCAGAGTCACCCCATGGAAGCCGCTCCTGATCACAGCTTTGCCAAAAGCAGATCAGGGAGAAGAATTTAGGACATTTCATTTTTAAACGCATCGTTTCCTTTGCCAATGCCTCCTCCACTTGCTTCCTTTACCCTCCCAGGCTCAGTAGGGGGCTCCTCCAAACTGCAGGCCCTTGTCCCTGACTCTCAGGGCAGGGGGTGTACCCCTGCTGCAGGCATGGAGTAGGGGCACCCAGCGATCACGGGGAACCCTCCTCGCTTGTCTTCATCCTCCCCATCTGCAAGTCAGGGCCTCCATTCACTGCATCGGTGCTGGGTGTGTGTGCCTTGCGAGGCACTGAGGGACACACACACACACACACACACACACACAGTCTACACCCTCAAGCTTTCAAGTGAAGGTGGGCCAACAGGCAGTAGTAACACGGAGCTAGAGTCTGGGAATGGGAACCCTAGAATCATCTTCAGGCAGGTTACATGTCCATCTTGAGTTTCTTTCCAGCATCTTCCTCAGAGAGCTGTGGTGAGCATTAGTGGAGACACCATCCACGAACCAGCTGACAGAGTGTCTGATGCATAGTAAGCCCAAAATAAATGGTAGCCATATCTGACCGAATAAAGAACCGTGGACCCCCAGAATAAGACCACTACCCACATCTCCGAATGGGCAGGCAGGACAATCCCAAACACCCTCTGGAAATGGTCTGGAAGACCGTTTTGCAAAATCCAGGTGAGGGGTGGGGGGAAAAGACAATTCAGGCAGCAGAAGCAATGAGTTTCAAGACATGTAGCCGGGAAACCGCAATGTCACCGGGTGTCTGTAAGTGGCTTCATGTCATGATGACAGGTGGAGTCTTTGTTCCTGACTGTGCTGTGGACCTAGCACCGTGGCCCAGGGCAAGACCACCATTGCAACTTTTTTATCAAAATCCATTTAAAAAATTTTTTTCATAGTTACATATGCATGTGAATGGTTAGACCTGTCGCTAATGAGATGGTCTCGAGACCTCGAGGCTGAAGGTTAGCGTGACCGCTGGCTGCCGGTTAGAAAACCTGCAAGTGGCAGAGGGCGGAGGTAGCAAGACTGCGCGGCCTCATTTTCCAGAACTGTCCTTTCTCCTCGTGTCTTCCTCGCTCCCTGGAAATGCAACCAGCCCTCCCCTGAGCACTCTGACCGGTGTCCGGGACACCGTCCGATAGCTCAGTGTGAGAAGTTCCTTCATTAGCTGAGACTGCAAGGCTTTATCCATGGGAGTCGGGATGGTCAGAAGAACTACAGCCCCAGGGGGGGGGGGGGGGTGGGCAGTCCCTTGTCCCAGCCTCCCTCCATCCTGCTACCAGGCATGCCACGTACAGGAGAAGGTCAGGACCCTCTCCTCTCATGAACACCCTGCAGAAAACACAGTTAGTTAGTGTCTGATCTTTTCCTATCCCTGTTACTGTTACCATCAGTAACTGTTACTATCCCTAACTCCCAGGTTAGGACTCTGAGGCATGAGGGAGCTCATGTAAGTTGCCCGCAGATACACACATCATAGAAGGAGGAGTTCAGCTCAGGGAAAGTGTCCGCGCCACCAGAAGTCCATTCCTGCCTAAATAGAAGACTTCTCTAATCACTACAACTAAGGGAACTCTCTGGCATTGAATTCTAGAATCTTAGGACTGTAGAAGACTTATTTTCTCACGAACCCCCCCTGGTGTATTCCCCCGGAGATCTGCAGGAAGAAGTGACTGTTCGCCCAAGGCCCCAGAGCTATTCGGGGGCAATGCTAGTCCAGGGACTGTATTTGAAGGCAATAGATTGTTTTTTATTACCGTCACCATTAGTACGCCTATTGTTGTTGTGAGCACATGAGGGAGAATATTATTCAAGTTTTTATTACCTCCATGAGGCTCATCAAGGCTGAAGAATCAAGACAATAGCTTTCCCTGAAGATCTAGGCTCGGTTTTCCTCTTACTCATTCCCCAGCCTCTTTTTGTCTTTTGGAAGTTCGAACTCAAATTGGGAGATTCGAGGTCTGGATGTTTGTGTAACAGCTAGACTGCTGGCTGTTCAGGCATTTAATTTGGCATGTGACATGTTGGGTGTGGATTTTTTAATAGGACCAGGGCCAAGTTGGGGACTCAAGCACGTGAAGGGGACAGAGAAGGAGCAGGTGGTGCTAATAGCCTGAGACCAGTCAACTCACCACTGCCCAGAGGGTTGGGTTCCAGCCTCCATCCCCTGGAGGTGGACAGGGGATTAGAAGGTGAAGCCGAGCTGAGAAAATCAGAGATAACAATAACATCTCCTTTCCTTCCTCCCTCTCTCCTTCCTCCCTGGTTTTTCTTCCTTATTTCCTCCCCCCCCCCCTTCCTCAGTCTTTCTTTCATTTACATACTAAATAAATATTTAATGGCTATTGTATACTTTGTAGTATGGAGATTAGCAATCACCCCAAAAATCAATGTTCTTCAGATGTCAGGATGACAGGGTGAGGAAGTATTGTTTCATTTATTCATTAATTAATGAATGGCAACTGAGAGATGACTGTTTGCAAGAGATCAAGGTCTGTTTTGATGAGACACCACACAACACCAAACATTGGGGTTCAAAGTGAAACCAAACGGTGTGGATGGTGGCTGGTGGAGGAAGTTGTCCAAATAGTGCACTAGGACCTTTGAGGTAGATGGCTAGAACATTTGAGTAATTAAAGCCCCTCCATCCAGTGTGGCTTATAATGGATTAATCTCTTGTCCCCTCCAGACCTGTTTATTAATGAGAGGTAACCCTTCATCAGACCTGCAGTATGAGACCTAAACATATAAACAGGTCTCTAATGGTTTTTAGAACACTTGTCATCACTGTGTCATTTTATATATTCATTCATGAAAGAATCTGAAAACAAAGATGTGGATTTCGTACATTGACTTATAAATATATACATGTACACAAAGACAAATCTTTCAAGTTAAGACTCATCTAGCAAAACTCATAAGACCTCATGAACTGTGCTCCTTAAATAAGCTCACTTTTTAAAAATCTCAATCCCTCGGAACCTTTCCCACAACCACACACCCATCCCAAAGTCACCCACCCTCTGATCTCAGCCCTTAGCCAGGAGATGTCCAGTCAGTCACTAGAACGTGAACCTTGACTTTTTTCATATTAGCAGTCCCTTGGAAAACCTAGTTAAATTCTGGAATTCACTCCCTAGAAAAACGCACCCGACATTTGCAGATAGTTCCAAGAAGTTCATCGGCTCTGAGGAATCTGAGCATTCCCAGGTGGGGAAGCCCTGCTTAGTGAAGAGATTCCTATATACCAATGACTTCCTAACTTCTGTCAGGAAATGTAACAAATGTGATCTGTCTGTGGCTTGTAGTTTTGTTCCACCTACAAATGGGTGTGTATTTTTTTTTTTAAACAAAAAGAAGTGACTAACTTCAGCAGGGAGATATATTACAATGTTTCTTTCTCCTTCACTAAAATTTCTTTTTATCAAAAGATATTTTCCGGGGCGCCTGGGTGGCTCAGTGGGTTAAAGCCTCTGTCTTCTGCTCAGGTCTTGATCTCAGGGTCCTGGGATGGAGCCCTGCATCGGGCACTCTGCTTAGCAGGGAGCCTGCTTCCCTCTATCTCTCTGCCTGCCTTTCTGCCTACTTGTGATCTCTGTCTGTCAAATAAATAAATAAAATCTTTTAAAAAATAAAATAAAATGAAGATTTAAAAAAAAAAAAGATATTTTCTCATGGGTCACCTCCTCCCCCTCCTCCCCAGCCAGAAACCAGTTTCAGATCTATTTCTCAAGGTGAGGTTCATCAAAGAACTCCAATTCGCCGCCTCTGACATCTTCCCCTAAGCCCCTAAATAATGGCTATCTTCTGCTTTCTGCAAACAAGAGGAAATTTGCCATTGGAGAGCATCTTTCAGTTTATAGACATTTCCCTTCCACCCTTATGTATTTAAGGAAGAAAATTGCCACTTATTTGTACAAAGTAAATTGGCTTATGCTCCATGATAGGCTTCTCCGCTCTTGCCGCTGCCAGGAAAAGGTCATCCTCAGACTTTCACACTCTGCGAAACTCAGAGATTCTTGACAGCGAGTAGAGAAATCACATGCGCCTAAACTGTAATTTCTTTTGTGGATTAAGACCTCAGTGGTCACAGGTTTGGGGTATCAGCAAGTTCGTTTCCAAGCATATTGCTGGCTCTTGAGCAGGATGTAAATTGTACGTCCTGCGCCCTTAATGAAACACGGCCCAAGTGTCTGAGACAGACACACACATAGACACACATGTGCACGGGCACACACACACACACACACACACACACACACACATGCATGTAGGTATGCTCCCAGGCAAACACACATGCATAATACATACTTACAAACTCAGACGCACATATATGCATGCACATAAACACACGCAAGTTGCTGTCACTCTTTTCAGCGTCAGTGAATTTTCAGTGTACCACTCTGCACTGTCCTACAGCCGAGGACCCTGTTCCAAGTTGTTTTTATTAGCCATCACCTTGGCAGCCGATACAGACATTGTATGTGTGGTGGTGTGGTCCCTGGTCCCCCCCCTCCTCTTGCCCTTGAGTGTGTCTGTGGGTAACTGAGATGAAATGAACATAAATCAACCAGATGAGACAAGAGATAAGGTCCCCACATGCTGTCCCAGGTCTAGCACAGTGTAGAAAGTTAACTCCCATCATAATGGGATGGAAGGCTTCCTTGGATGAAGAGGCCATCTATTCCTGGGGACTCAGTAATTTACAGGAGAATTTCATAGTAGCCAGATATTATAATTTTTACATATCATAAGTTTAACTAACAGTGAGTTCATAATGTAGATTCTTCTAGTCCTTGGGATAAGGTAGTTTCCTCACTTTAATCCTCTGTTAACCCTCATGGGACTAGCTGCTGCTCCTGGAGAGAATCGGAGGCTTTCGTACCTCTGTGCCTTTGCATAAGCTGTTCCCTCTGTTAGTAATGCTGTTCCTTCCGTTCCACCCCTGGTGGTCTCTGATTCTCATTTTCGGGGCCCAGCTTCATCAGGTTCATCTGGCGCAGCCTTACCCACGTCCCTCTACACAGCATGGACGCGTCACAGTTTGTTAGGCAGTCCCACTGCACAAGGAACTTGCCACCGGGGAACTCACGCTACATTTAATCAGTTCATCCCGGACTCCGAGGACCGGGTGTTTCAGAGGGCCAGGTGTGCTCCTCAGGCTCCTCTCTGCTCCCCTCCACAGGATCGCACCTGGCATCTTGTCTGGGCTGGCCCTTTATTTTCACATACTCAGTGCTTCAGAACTGATGAATGAAGGAATCAATTAGGCAATTCTGTAATACCCATTTAGGAAGCTCCCGGGGAATACAGCTCCCGTATATATAGAAACTGTTTCTCTGTGCCTTGTGAATGATGAGCCCTGGTACTAATGCTCTCTCCCAAGGCTGATCTTCCTCTGTTTCTGCTACCACCTGCCTGCACCTTGCCTACTCTGTGTGTAGGATTTTTTTTAAAAATATTTTATTTATCTATTTGACAGAGAGAGACACACAGGAAGAGAGGGAGCACAAACAGGGGGAGTGGAAGAGGGAGAAGCAGGCTTCCTGCTCCGCTCAATGCGGGGCTCAATCCCAGGACTGTGGGATCATGATCTGAGCCAAAGGCAGATGCTTAATGACTGAGCCACCCAGTGTGTATAGGATTTTTAACCTCTCCTTGGTTAGCTTCTTCCATGGAGGCAGGGCCAACCAAGAAAGCAAGAGAAACCACAAGCAGATGCTTAAGGCAGGAGGTAAAGGGCGAGTAGTAACCATGACATTGAAACAGTTGCTGAATGTCTACTGGCTTTGCTCTTCTCCATCGCGGCCACAGACAACTGGTTGGTGGTGTCATTTGCCTGTGGGAGAGCAGCTCATCGGGATGTAATCAACGGATGGGGATTTGGGGTGTTTTGGAGCTGGCGGGGTGGAATCTGGTTTTATTTTTGCTTCTCTTAGATTTTAGAATAATTTAATTTTTGTTTTAAACTAATGTTAACTTAGAAAGGACCCCGTGACAGGCACTATGGAGGCACGGGTGTCTCTTCTTCCTGTCCCGTGTTGTAGGATATGTGTTTTGATTCCATCTTACAGGCGACAAACAGGTTATGGAGATAAAGTGCTGGGCAAGGTCCTATAGCTTGGTGAGTGGCAGAGGGAGGATTTGAACTCAGGGCCTCTGGCTCAGAGCCTTACGCTCTTTGCACAGCATCCCAGGAGGGAATTTTCCACTCCTTTGATCACCACATGTTAGAGACTTGAGGATAGATACCTGCCCCTGAATCACGGAGGTCATCTGGGGCTAGGAACCTCCCCATCCATGCTGCTGTCTGTGGCAGGGACAGCCCAGCACCTGGCATGGTGTTCGACATAGAGCAGAAACTTAAGAAACGTTTGATGAGAAATGGTGTTATTATCTGGAGTCCCCAGAGACGCTGAAAACATTCATGAAAGTTAACTATCTGCCAATATTTAGCGTAGAAAATAAAGCAAGTGCGTTGTTAGAAAACATTCCCTATAAAAACTGAAACTGGAAAGGGATACGGTTTTTAGTTAATCCTCAGTTAGGCAGAATGAACTTGGCTAGCCCTAAATCTGTATTTCTTTTCGAGCCTTCAAGTTAATCAAAGTTTTACTAAAAATCAGAAAGCCCAATGAGAGCGAAGCTTTGCAAAGGTCAGGTCCACAAGCATGCATGCCCCAGAAACACTAGGGGCTAAAGCAGTGTGCGAGTGTCCCCATTCTTAAACATCCCTGTCCCTCACCAACCCCCAGCAGCCAGGAGACATCCTATTAAGTAGAGCTTCCTAAAGCCACACCTCGGAACCCAGCCACCGCGCTCTGCCGTCCCATTATCCCCTCTCATAGCCTCATCCCCTGTGTAATGATACCCAGCTTCCTGTCGGGTCCTTCATTGTCTGGGGGTTAGACAGTTCTGTTCAGCCGGAAAGCCTGGGGTTCACGCCTGGCCCTCAGAGCGGCCCGTTTGTGTGCTGGGGACAGAGTGTTGTATCTCAGTCACTAATGGAGCTGAAAAGGTGCCTGGGGCTCATTATTCTTGAGGTAATCCTGAAGGTCACAGGTACTACAAATGCTGTCGGCAAGAGAGAAGCATATTTAAGATATTTGAGAATCCCGGCACTTTTTTTTTTTTTTTTTTTTTTTTGCACATACAAGAGGTATAAAGTTTCTGATATTCCACTGCAGCTGAATCTTAATCAAGGGAGAAATCCCTCCCTGGAGACCTCTGTACCTGCCAAATGTGTCATTTACACTAATACCTAGTGAGGCTTTATTTCTCCAGGACCCAAGCCCTTCCTGTCTGGGTTGCCATAGTGCAACCCCCTGCTTTATTAGGAAAACCTGTCTTGTCCCCGCTAGAAGGTGGAGCAGGAGCTCAGGCAATGGGGACACTGGGACAGGTCAAGATCATGGTAGACAGAGACAGAGGCTGTTGGTCCCACTTGGGGCAGATTCCAAATGGCCCAACCTAATTTCTTGTTGGCCTAGGCCATGTCCCTGACCTGTCCCAGGAGATTCTTAATGATGCCAAGCCTCTGGGCACAACAGATGGGCCCTGCCTGCGGCCCCTTAAGATCCGGTGACAGATGACCTGAGGCCATGTAAAGAATGGATTTTAAGAAACAAAAGAGAGGGGCACCTGGGTGGCTCAATCGTTAAGCATCTGCCTTTGGCTCAGGTCAGGATCCGCACAGTCCTGGGGTCTAGTCCTGCATCCGGCTCCCTGCTCAGTGGGGAGCCTGCTTCTCCCTCTTCCCACTGCTCCCCCTACTTGTGCTCTTTCTCTTTCTGTCAAATAAATAAATAAAATCTTAAAAAAAAAAAAAAAAAAACAGAGGAGCTTAGGGGAAGGGAGGGAAAATGAAAACAAGATGAAATCAGAGAGGGAGACAAACCGTAAGAGACTCTTCATCGCAGGAAGCAAACTGAGGGTTGCTGGAGGAAGACGGGTGGGGAGGATGGGTCACGGGGGGATGGGCATTAAGATGGGCATGTGATGTCACGAACGCTGGGTGTTACATGCAACTGATGAGTCACTGAATTCCACCTCCAAAACTAATAATACACGCAATGTTAATTCACTGAATTTAAATTTTAAACATGAAGTGGAAACATTTGAAGAAGAAGAAGAAGAAAAAAAAAAAAGAGTGTGGTCCTCAGTCCCAGCTCATATTCAGATCACAGGGGAGTTTCAGAGTCACTCCAGAGACGCTATGGAATTGGTCTGGAGTGGGCCTGGGGAACTGTTATTTGTTTTAACTCCTCATGTGATTCTGAAGAACAGCAGAGTGGGGGGACACTCCTCTGAAGCCTTCTCCAAGACCCAGCTCACTCTCGGGCTCGGTCCTACGCTCTGAGCTCCTAGGCGTCCGTTTGTCCTCTTCCCACCCCCTCACCCAGGCCAGGCTCGGCTCCTTCGAGCACTGCAGGAAATCTCGCATAGCAAGCCTTCCGTCATTCTCCTGGACGTTCATCCAGTCTGACACCCCATCCTTCCTTCCCGCTTCTCTCTTGAACCCAGCCTTAGACTCTTAGAGCATTTGCCGCCTCAATCAAAAAGCATTTCTTAAGCTACTGCTACCCCACATCGTTTCTCTTTAAGAGATCCTCCGTGCTCATCCCGAAGACATGTCCACACAGCCAGGTAGGACCATAGTGACCAAAAGGACCTAAGGGATGCTGGAAGGGCAGGACGGGAGCCAGATAGTTAGAGACGCTGCATGCGAAACAAGGCTGTATGATAGCCTCGCCCCAAGCCCCAGGCCAGTGCAGACATCAGACAACACTAATCCTTGAAGTCAGTAAAAGGAAGACCTGCAGTGCTCTGCTTTTCCTGCTGGTGATCTCTTCTGTTCTTTTAATGAAACATTAAATGGCAAATTCTTACCACCAAGAGATGTTTTCCTAATTCTTTAGTTACCCCTGCTTTTCTGGGACCTGGTTCATCTGCTTCTGTGGCTCACTAGATGCCCAGTCCTGGGCAGACCTCACAGGAGGCTCCCTGGATGCCAGTCCGCAGGTCGGGAATCCCAGGGGCAGTGAGCTCAGGTTCTGGCAAAGCAGAAGCCTGGGACAATGTATTTTCAGAGAGAGGGGGCCTGCATGCCTAGGCCCAAAGCGGGAGGCCTCTATGCATCTCTCCAGGGAGCCCCTTGGAAGGCTATGAATTAGGGAAGTGGTGGAGGCTGCAGAGATGCCTGCCCGGGGTCCCCAGTGCCAGGAAATATTTCCTCTTCACCTGGCTTTGGTGGATGCAATGAACCAATGAGCTGTGGCTACAGAGGTCATCAGTTTCTCACAGCGGCGGGGAGTGGAAATCCACCCCATTTCAAGAAAGCTGCCTTTCTCCTCCTTTCCAGGCACAACTGGATGGAGGAAAGCACAAAATCCAGCCAGTCCATCACTTGCAGTGTCCACATGCCCTCAGGATTTGCATGTACATGCAGATGAATTGTTTCAAGTGAGTCAGAATGCAATTATTTCATTTTCCTTCCCTTCCCAAATTGTTGATGTTTAGAAATAAATTGCTCCCAGTGCTTTTGATTTACAAGGACAAAATGTGAATGTGGGAAACAGGTTCAGTGGAGTTATTTGAATTTCCATTACAATTACAGTTCTTTTCAACCATATGATTCTGTGCTTTCCGGGTATACATCAGCCCAGAGCTGGCCCAGCTCAGGGGGCGGAGGCTGTGGCTGCCACAGGCCCATCAGCCGCCCAATCCCACAGCCCCAGCTGGAGGGGGAGGAGGGATTAGGACTGAGCGCCACAGTCAGCCTGTAATAAAAGGAGTGCCTATCAGGGTTTACCTTCCTGGGTCTGCTGGGAGGAGGGCGTAGTTGAGCTCACAGGAAACAGATGACCGGGGCCTCTCTGCTCTGAGAAGCTGGAGGGTCCTGGACAATGACCGCAGATTCTGACTTCCAACGAGCTGTAGCCATGCCATCAACACTAGTAGATCCAGGGGCTCCTGGGTGGTCAGTCGGCTAAGCGTCTGCCTTCAGCTCAGGTCATGATCCTGGCTGGGATCCTTCGGGTCCTGGGATCGAGTCCCGCTTCTCGCATGGGGCTCATTGCTCAGCGGGAGCCCTGTTTCTCTCTCTGCCTGCTGCTCTCCCTATGTGTGTCTCTCTCTCTCTCTCTCTGACAAATAAGTAAATACCCAGTAGATTGAGTCTCCTTTGGGCCAGGTATTGTGCTAAAAAACTTGACATGTTTTACGCTCACAAAGATTCTGTAAAATAACTTGATTTTATGGATGGGAAACTGAGTTTCAGAGAGGTTCAGTAAGGGCCAGAGGCAGGGGTTAAGTCTGAATCGGTCAAATATTCAGAGACCAAGCTGGTGATTCCTGCACCAGTCACATCCCCCACATCTGCAGACACAGGGTTCAGAAAACTGCAGTAACACCCCAGGGTTCTGGTTGGCTGATTCCAGGCAGTCCTGAATGTGGACCTCAGGGGTCTGACTCTCTCCCCTTCCCTCTTCCCACGGGCACCAAGCCCTACTCCAGACAGGATGCTGACAGGCTGCGGGCTATCAGCCTTTCTGACCCTGGCCCTGATAGGAAGCATTGTCTTTGGAATCTGTCTCCCTCCCCGGTCTGTGCTTCTCTGCCCCACTGTCTGGCAGGTGTTTTTCTGAGTCCCAGAGCTTCCGCCAGACTCCCAAGTGTTCTAAGCTACAGATCGACTCGGGAGCAGCAGCATTTAAAACGAGCATGGGGGGCAGGGTGGGGGGAGCATCACCTAACACAGGAAGGAACACAGCGATATCTCTAGTGCCCTGTTACCCAGTGGGTGCGTGCTCATGCTTCCCACAGGAAGGAGAATTTAGGTTTAGTGGCTGAGACAGTGGGGCTTTTCAGATCACACCACTTACGCAACCTGCTTTTTTTTAAGGAGCAGGCCCGCTCTGCAGGCGCAGTTGCGAAATCCCTCTTCCAGCCATTCCGTTCAGCCGGTCTCTGTGCTTCCTCCTTTCCTCCAGATTGAGCAATGCCCACACCCTTTGCAGCCGGACAGGGCCCGCAGAGTTCTCTCTCCGTGCAAGAGGATCTTGAGCCTGGAACCGGAGAAACCAAGGAGCGCACAGGGAGGGAGCCCCTCCCAGTTTATACTATTAACCGGTCTTTGGGTGATTGTTCACCATTTTAATACGTCATCAGGAAGGCCTTATTTTGTGTCTTGCCTTTTAGTTTTCCTTCCCGTGGCTGCTCCCTTGGTCACCTCTAGGAACTGAAGTGTGTGTTCCCGATTCCAACTTGACTGCATTAGCAAAACTAAAATAAAGCCTAGGGTCCCCCCATGGAAACAAAAGTGTCCCAGGGAAAGGTTAGTCTGAATAGCAAATTAAGTGAAGACATGATAGCAGAGTGGCTTATTATTGGCTGTATGAATAGCAAAATAACCAGACAAGGTAATAGCTCAGCATGAAAAATGTGCTGTCATTTTTGATTCATGCTTTTCCCGATGCCTGTGTGAGGCTTTACCCAGGGTGGGAACGAGCCTGGAGTTACTGAGGCTGGCCTGGGAGAGCTGACACCTCCCTCCTAAGAGCTGTTTCTTCTAGGATCCAGGTTGGGGAAGAAGAGCCAGGGATTCAAGCAGCACTATAATTAATTTTTTTTAATTAATCAGCTTTGTCTCTTAGAGCAGTTTTAGATTTACGGAAAAATTGAACAGAAAGTACAGATATTCCCATATTTCCTGTTATTAGCATCTTGCATTAGTAGGATATATTTCCTACTACTGATAATCCAAGACTAATACATTATTATTAATTAAAGTCTCTGGTTTATAATCGGGTTTACTCTTTTGTGCCATACAGTTCTATGGGTTTTGCCAAATGTATAATGTCATATATTCACCATTACTGTATCACACAGAGTAGTTTCACTGCCCTAAACAGTCTCCTGTGTTCTACATCCATTCCTCCCTCCAAAGCCCCAAGTGCTTGCAACTGCTCATCTTTGTACCATCTCTGTAGTTTCGCTTTTTCCAGAATGTTGTGTAGTTGGAATCATACAATATATTACCTGTTCAGATGGGCTTCTTTCCGTTAACAATATACAATGAAGTTCCTGCATGTCCTTTCATGACTTGAGAGCTCATTTCTTTTCAGTGCTGAGTAATATTCCATAGTCTAGCTATATTACTGTGTGTTTATCCATTCACCTACGGAAAGATATCTTGGTTGATTTCAGTGTTTGACCATTATGAGGGAGGAGAAGCTGCTATCAACATTCGTGTGCAGGTTTTTGTGTGGATGTGACATTTTGGCTTGTTGCAATAAATATCTGAGGAGTGTAATTGTTGGATCAAATGGTAAGACTATGTTTAGCTTTATAAGAAACTGCCATGCTGTCTTCCAAAGTGAAGGCGCCATTTTGCATTCCCACTGGCAGTGAGTGAGAGTTCCTGTTGCTCCACATCCTCACTAGAATTTGGTTGTACTTTACTTTTAGAAACATCCATATAGGGGCACCTGGGTGGCTCAGTTGTTAAGTGTCTGCCTTTGGCTCACGTCATGAGCCTAGAGTCCTGGGATCGAGCCCCGAAATGGGCTCCCCTCTCAGCGGGAAGCCTGCTTCTCCCTTTCCCACTCCTCCTGATTGTGTTCTCTCTCTCACTATCTCTCTGTCAAATAAATAAATAAAATCTTCAAAAAAAGAAAGGAACATCCAGATTATAATCTTTAGTACTCCTATAGACCAAGATTCTTTGACATTTTCACACGTATTCCTCTTGATTTTTGTTTCCACCCTCCCCATTTTATGGGCGAGAATACTGAAGCTCAGAAAGATTGTACAAAGAGCCCAAGGTCACAGGCTAAGTGACAAGGGGAAGGGGTGAGGTCCAGTCTTCTGAGCCCAAAGTCCATGTTCTCTTGCTTCGATCCCATTGAAGCAGCCGAGGAGATGGTACCTAGGAGGGAACTGTGGAACCAGGCCAGCAGACTCTACCAGGCTCTGCCAGAGCTAGACTATCCAGGAGACAGCCGGAGTGTGTCCTCTGGGCACCCAAAACACCTTTTGGATACAACTCCAGCTGTCATGACAAACATCAGAATGTCGTTGGACGCCTCACCTTTGTTTTAGGTCTTACAGTTGTCTGTATTTTAAAATAACATAGGCAGGTATCTCTCACCCTCCCACCAGCACTGGAAACTCAGTTATTAGAAATGCATTCATTCCAGGCTTTATATAACTGCAGATTTTTCAGTAAGCACCTACTGAAATATAGGCAGTGGTTGGCAGTGAAGGGAAGCAACAAGTGCTTTCCGATTGCAAACTGAGTCACAGGAGAGCTTAGATGTGCAGAAGAAGCGGAGTTACCCCCATCGGCCTGTTCCTTATCTGAACTTCTCATGAGCAGGCGTTTCGTCCTCTCCAACACACTCAGCCTGGTGTAATCATTTAAACACTTTACTTAGTTAATTCTCAGTCTCTTTGGGTGAAATTCAACTCCTCCGTTTCATACCTTCTGGGAAAAGACTCACACTGACCTTGCACGGATTCTTCCATGGGGGGAGGGTCACTGTTGGTGAGAAATGATGTGCACCTGCTGCCACGCGAGCCTTCTGCTGAGCCCCCGGGTGACATCTGGGACTGGTGTACCTTGCTGTCATCTGTCTCCACTTCTTTCTCCCTCAACCTCTGGCTCACTCATCAGACTTTCTGATTCTGCGTCCATGTCCAAGATTTGGCAAGGCTTGAAAGGCAAAGTCAACTCTCCCTCAGCCCACCCTGGGGTCTGGTGGTGGCACCCACGGGTCTGGCGGTGGCACCCAGGAGGGTCAGGGGACACTGTTCTCAGATCCTGCTCCCTACAAAAGGCTTGGCTCCGGTCTCCTGTCCCCACTCACTCATTTTCATAAGTGCCCTAAGAATTCATTTCTTTTGAAAGAAGGCTAAGAAAAGGAAATAGAGCTGCATGATATGTACAATTTTCTGCAAATCCCGTCAACATCAGGAGCGGCTGGGCTTTCATTTCCCACGAGCTGAGGCCCAGATAAAACTGCTGTGAGCAGAAGCCTGGTGAGTGGGTAGCTGGCAGCATTCGACCCAGACCAGGGACGAGGAATTGCTATTTTTATGACAACACTTGCTGCTCTCCCTTTAGAATTTAATACCTGAACTATTTCCCATCTCATCAGGTCAACAAATAACAACAAAATTGTCAGTATAGCACCTCCCCCCAACCAAAGTGTGCGCTTTCCTCCACAAGAGGTTTCCTAGCCACAGACCCTTCTAAAGCAGACAGACAGCGCTCAGGAGGCAATTTCTGATCTTTTGTTCACAGAGATGGCTTTCCCCTCACCATTCCAGCAACAGACAGAGGCCATTCCAGGGACCTCTCTTTTTTTCCTCCCAAACCTAACAAGTTAGCTCATTTTCATTTGCATTCTCATCTGTGAATCCTCCACACCACCCGATTTAGTCAGTATGCTATTTTATTCGTAATTTTTAAAAGAACACAGGCCGTTTCTAAGCAGAGCACAATAGGCATTGTTCTTGTTTATGATGTTTCCATCCATCACTTGCCCCTCTGGGAGCAGGAGCAGGAACAGGAAGACAGAGGCAAAGCCCGGCTGGTGGTGGAGACTGACAGGGATGGCAGAAGAGCGCCCCCTACCTGCACCGAGTCCCCAGGGTTCCCTCCGCCTCTAGGCTCAGGTTTGAAATTCCTCTGACTTGCTGGTGGTGATGTGTGCTCTGTATTTATTCGTTCGCTCATATGCTGTTTAGGTTTACTTCAGGCTGAGTGTAACACATGCCAAAACAATAGGAAAAAATAATTAATCCAATGGTTGAGTTGTTTGTATTCCAGGTTTTTCTATATTGAGCACTAACTGTATGCTAGCGGTCATGCTGTTAGATCCTTACACTAATCCTAGGAGTTAGGTTACCAGACTCATTTTAGAGAGGAAGATACTGACATTTTGCAAAACTAAGTCCTGTGATCAGTGGCACCAGATGAATCTGGGGCGAGCCTCTTGCCATGACTGTGAGGCAGCAGCTTCTGATGAGGAATCTAAGACTCTGAGCCTTTTCTTCTGTTATCCACTCCACGCATTCTTTCTTCAATGAACCAGCATCTGCCTCGGACAAGTGGCAATGCCTGGCAATTTCTGACTGGGGAGAAAGAGACAAGTGGACAGGGGAGAGGGCCAGTGAGAGGACCCCTCGGAGCAGGCAAGAAGGGGACTCCAATATGGCGCTCAGACTCCTGGCTTGAGCAGCTAGGTGGATGGAGATTTTAGTTATGAGGAATAAGAAAAGGATGTGGTCTGGGGGGAGCAATGAGAATAAAGAGGTTGGCTTGGAAGGAGTTCAGAGTGAGGTGCCTGGGAGACATTCAAGAGAGGGTGTCTAGTAGGCAGTTAAGGTTTGGGCTGGAAATATAAATATGGGAATCATATATGATGGAATTGATGAGATTTTTTTTAAGATTTTATTTATTTATTTGACATACAGAGAGATCACAAGTAGGCAGAGAGGTAGACAAGAGAGAGAGGAGGAAGCAGACTCCCTGTTGAGCAGAGCCTAACGTGGGGCTTGATTCTAGGACCCTGAGATCATGACCTGAGCTGAAGACAGAGGCTTTAACCCACTGAGCCACCTAGGCGCCCCAGATTGATGAGATTCTTGAAAAAAGCACAACGTAGAAAGAGAAAGGTCAAGGCCAACGACCTATATCTTGGGAGTGGGAAGCAAAAGACCCTATCAGGGAGACTGAGAAAAAGCCAAGAGAGAGGTGTGAGTGGGAAGCAGCAGAGTGCACTGTCCGTGAAGAGAAAAGCATTTGGAGAGCTGGGAGGAGGTGACTGTGTGGAATGTTTGCTAGAACTAAACAAGATGGAGGCAGAGGTAGCTAGACCTCAGGATTTGGCAACGTATAGGCTGGCCATGGTCTTGGCAAGAACATGTTTTTGTAACCATAGGGCATAAACTAGAAAAGGTAGTTCGTGTGTGAATGGGAGGAAGCTAAGTGGAGCCACTGTGTACAGCAAGCTTTTTCCAAAAGTTTCCTTGAGAAGGATTCAGGGGAATGGGATGATGGCCTGATTAAGGTGTGGGGTTTCAGAGAGACTTCAAGAGTGGGAGATCATTGAGTATGGGTTGGCTTGCTTTTTGCCTAATGGGAATGACATAGGGAAGAGAGAAAGGATTTCAGGAGGCAAGAGAGGGAGGAGATAATTTAAGGAATCCTTGAGAAGGCGGGAGATGAAACACAGAGCACGTGAGGAAGAGCTGGCTGTTGCCAAGAGACACCAAATAGAAGGGATCAGAAGAAAAAGATGAACGCAGAGGTAGGTCTGTGGATCTGGTGGCAAAAATATCTCATTTCCCCAGAAAGTATGAGTGTCATCACCATTTAACAAACCTGTGTGAAGGGCCTGCTTAGCCCTGTGGATGCAAAGGGGATGAAGAGTAGTATTTGCCCCTGAAGAGTTCATGGTCACAGGGGGGAGGTAGACACCTCGATTACACCCTCGTTACATGATCGAGTTATTCCCAGGCCGTGCAGTGCAGGGGAACGACACCACCCGGCACATCCTGGGGTCAAAGAAAGCTTTTTGCTTTGTTTGACAGGGTGCCCAGCCTCACACACTAATAGGTGCGTGATCGATGTCATTCTTTGTTGGTAACGATTATTTAGAATTCCAATTTTCTACCAGCGGAGGTCATGCTTTGGGAACCGAGGTCTGCAAAACAGCTCATTATTTCTCCCTCCTCCTCCTATGCCACTGACAGTCTACTTCAGGTGGAACCCTGACCATCTGCAGATCAAAACAGTCAGTTCCTTTGATAGTGGTTGTAAATCCATTGAGGTCAATAATGTGCAGAACTGGGGATGATGAGTCCAGTAGGGCTATAGCTGGCTTTTAACCCAAATATTGTAGAAAATACAATGTGACACGGCAGAACGTAGGTCCTCCCTCCATTCCTAAAGCAGCCCCCTCCTGGTGAGCTGGATGCTCCAGCTCAACATTCCCAAGAAGTTCTGTGCTTTCCCCTCAGATGGCTTCAACAGGACTGTTGGCACTGTGCCAGGGAAAGGTCAGGGAGGCAAGAAAGGGAGCCTATCCCCACCTCAGTCTCAAAGCCAAGGGCCCCAGACCCTGAAGAAATACAGATTCATGGGGCGCTTGGGTGGCTCAGTGGGTTAAAGCCTCTGCCTTTGGCTCAGGTCATGATCCCAGGGTCCTGGGATGGAGCCCAGAATCAGGCTCTCGGCATGGCAGGGAGCCTGCTTCCCCCTTTGTCTCTGCCTGCCTCTCTGCCTACTTGTGATCTCTGTCAAATAAATAAATAAAATCTTTAAAGAAAAGAAATGCAGACTCAGTTTGCACACCCACCCTCTCTGCGGCAGCGCAGTGAGCGGAGTCAATCGTAGGCCAACTAGTGGGAGTGGAAGCCCAAAAAGACCGAAATGGAAGCCAAAGAACTAGGATCTGCAGAACAGCCGTGGGAGCTAGTGGCCTTAAGACTGAAAAAGAGGGGCGCCTGGGTGGCTCTGTCAGTTCAGGTCATGCACGCCCCCTGCTTGTGCACTCTCTCTCTCTCTCAAGTGAATAAATAAAATCTTTAAAAAAGAAATTGGAAAAGAAATTTCTCACCTTTCCCAGCCTCAACTTCATCCCCCTCTGCCCTGCACCCAGAGTGCCTAACAAGATGTTAGGTGCTGGGGGTGCAGAGGATTGTCAAGACCAAGAGCATGGGCTCTGGGGGCTGACTGCCGAGTTTGTCGCTGACCAAGCTGTGGTTGCTCCTGACCTCGTGCTTCGGTTTCCCATCTGTAAAATGGGGATGATGATGATGATGTTAAGAGTGGCTACATCATTGGGTTATTCAAGGGAAGAAACAGAGTCATTCCTGGTTCCTGGCACCGAGTCGATATTTAATAAATAAAACCTAGGTAAACGCAGAAGGGAGGATTTGTGGGAGCCGACCTGTGGCCATTGTTAGAAGAGGGTCTGGCAAGGCCAGTTCACTGGGAGTTGTCCCTCCTAAGGCAACTGTCTCCGCAGGCTGAGTGTATGGCTGCTCAGAAACAAAGGCCCAAGCGAGAGCCATTTGTGCTTCACTGGGCGGTGAAAGAAAAAAGAAAGAACAAGAAGCGAGTTGATTGTGTTTCTGAGACCGGCTGTCCAAGCTGTACGGGTCCCTTCCGCCAGACTGAGGAGCTAAAAGAACATTTACATTCATTAAAAATTTATCTTCCCAGGAAAAAAAAAAAGGACCTATCTTCTTTTCCTCTCATGAAAACCATGAAAAGAAGATTCCAGAAGTTGGCACAAAAAGTTGGATCTCCCTTATCTAGCTCTGGAAGGGAAAATGGTGGGGAAATTCTGTTGTGTTTTGGGGGTGCATTTATGTTTATTGGGGTGGGGTTGGTTCGGGTTTATTATTCTCAGCATTTGGCAAGGATCGAAATTCTCTGAGTAACAAATACCATAAGGCCACTGGCCCTTGCGATATGACTAATCGTGCCAACTCCCCACGCATTAAGCAAGCTGTTTGCTTGTGGTCCACACATTGCAAATCAAAGAGAATCCTGAGAACATGAACCACGGGGGGGCGATGATAAAACGTGCGTTGATTGGCTCCATTATCCCATCATTCTGTCATCAGCCGTCCTCTCCTGTGAGTGGCCCCCTGGCTCAGCTAAAATTACATCTGGCCCATCCTCCTACCGTAACTGCCCCCACCCACCCCCGTGCTGGCCCTTTTAATGCAGATAAAAGGCCAAAGCCCACCATGCTCCATCAGCCAAGATTTCCTCTAACTGCAGATGAGGGGATAGAGAGAGAGCCCCCCGTCTCTCCCTTCGGACCCCCACTTGCAAAAACACCTGCCACTGATTGCTCATTCAGAAGCACCGGCTCCATTTCCTGCCCTCCTTTCCCACTAGGCTCCCGTCACTACCGGCCGCCCAACCAGGAACTGTAGCCTAATTAGGGAATCAAGCGAGGGCCTCCTCCACGGTGCCTCGCGAGCTGGACCAGCCCAGTTAGGGCTCTACCGCTTCTGCCCGAGCAGCTGGGAGGCGAGGACACTGGCACGGGGTGAGGAAGGGCATCTGCTCCTTGGCCGCCCGGCCGGGATCAACATGCGAGCCTGGGGTTGGCCCGCTTCCCCCATTCAGCCTTGTTTGACAAAACTCCACTCTCTTTGATAAGGAAAAGTCCCCCAGACCTGATCCTGGGGAAAGGCAGTATGTCTGTATGGGGAAAGCTTTATATAGCCTTCTTGGGCAGGCTGTGTTTCTGGGGAGGTTATTAATTTTTATTAAGTTTCTTTTCTTATCGATGGCCATTATTGTGTTTTTCTACACATACAATGGAACCCCTTTCTACTCTTCATAAGCATTGGGGGACGACAGGACTTGACGTATTTTTAAAATAGTGTCTTCCATTAGGATGCAATATTACCACATCATAGAAAATTTGGAAAGTAGAGAAAAGGGAAAAAGGATCAAATCAAATCCCACCAGTCTAATACAAACACTGTTAGCATTTTGGCAAATTTCCTTTGAGTCTTTTTCTTATGCATATTTTAACATAGTGGTAATTATCTTTACTTATATTTTTTATCTTCCCCCCTTTTTTCACTCAGCCTAGCTATCATATGCAATTTTCATATTATATAATTCTCATAAACAATCATTTTAAGGGTTCCAGAATATTCCATCAAGTGCTATGAGACATAATTTTTTTAACCATTTCTCAGCTGTTGAATACTGGGTGTATTATGCTTATAGATTTTTTGGTGTCTGGAGTAATTTTCTGAGAACACATTGACAAAAGTGGGTTTATGGAGTCAGAGGGTCTGAACGTGTTTTTGATTGCTGATACCTGCTGCCCAATTGCTTTTTTTTTTTTTTTAAGATTTTATTTATTTGAGAGACAGAGACCGCAAGTAGGCAGAGAGGCAGGCAGAGAGAGAAAGGAGGAAGCAGACCCTCAGCTGATCAGGGAATCCCATGCGGGGCTCGATCCCACGACCCTGGGATCATGACCCGAGCTAATTCATGTTCCAGCCTAACCTTATTCCATAGGCTTCTTTGTCCGTATTGTTGTTGTTATGTTTGGGGGGACATATGACCCCTGCATTGCACTGATGCAATGATGGTCTGGGCTACCTTGTCCCTTACCAAATAGACCCTTCTATCTTCTCTAGAATGCTTCACACCATAGGGCACTTGATGGACAAGGAAGGAACAAATGAGTCCCTTAGCCATGCTGGAGGGAAAGGCAGCCTTGAGAAGAAACATATCCGTGCATTTCTTTGTTAGGGTGAAATGCAGAAAATTAATGTTGGACTTGTCATGCGTAGCTCAAACTGGTTGTTTTTGCTGTATTAAGAGATTTTCTTACAGAGAGACACCTGGCTAGCTGTCACAGGCCACATGTAAATAATGACAAACAACTCTCTGAGGACACAGCTCTGGATTGATTCTTCTTCCCTCCAGCCCTAATTCTCCCACACCTCCCAGACTTCTTTGCCCCATAGGGGTTCAGTGGAGTTTGCTGTACTTATCTTTGTGGGCAAAATATAAGTTGAGAATGCCTTTTCCAGAAAAATATCACCTTCTTTGACACACGTGGCTTTTCTACCTCCAGACAGGTAGAAAGCCAGAGCTGTAATTCTCTAAGTTTGGAAAGCAGTGCTTTCTTGAAGATGACTCCATTGACTACTGGTGCCTCATGATGTTTCTCCTGGAAATTCCTGGGTGATCCCTATCGTGTAGCCATTTATGATGCAACTGACTATTCTTCTGTTATTAGCAATAATTAGTGCTATGTTTGGATGCAGGATAAGCACAAGACAAAATGATGATAGAGGGTAATTTTGGCTTTAGGATTGCCACACAAAGTTGTGCAGGTTGTTCACTGCACAAGAACACCAGGTTGGTGGGAGAAAGGAAATAGAGTTAAGTTGAGACTGATACTCTGCTTACCAAAAAACTGATACTCAGCGACTATTCAGTTCATGTACCCTAGCAGGAGGTGATGTCCACTTATTACTATTATTCTAGGAGTACTATTTTTTAGAATTAACTTTTTATGTGAGAACAGTTTTAAATTTGCAGAAAAGTTGCAGGATAGTAGGAGGAGTTCCCATATACCCCACATCCAGTTTCCTCTATTGTTAATATCTTATATTTGTATAGTATGCTTGTTACCATTACTGGATCAATGTTGATACATTATTATTATTAACTAAAGTCCATACTTCATTTAGATTGCCTTAGTTTTTTACCTATCATCCTTTTTCTGTCCCAGGATCTTATCCAGGATACCACATTGCCTCCTTGGGCTCTCCTTGACTGTGATGGTTTCTCGAATTTTGTTTGTTTTTGATGACCTTGACCTTTTTGAAGAGTACTGCTCAGATATCCTGTAGAATGTCCCTTGCCTGGGATTTGTCGATATTTTCTCATGACTTAGACTGGGGTGATGGGTTTTGGGGAAAACCACAGAAGTAAAGTGCCATTTTGATCTCATTATATCACGGGTACCTTCCATCACTGTATTGTTTCACTGTTGAGGTTAAGGTTGATCATCTCCCTGAGGCCATGTTTGCTGGGTTTCTCCACCATAAAATACCCTTTTTTCCCACTTTGCCTTTTGCTTTAGAAGGGCATAACTCTATGCACCCTATATTTAAGGAGTAGGGAGTTGGGCTCTGCCTTCTCAAGGGCAGAGTATCTACAAAAATAATTTGGAATATTCTGCCCTGGAGATTTCTCTATCCTTCTGATCTAATTTTGTACTTTGTGGTGTATTTACCCAATCATTTATTTACACTATGGGTCTATATGTAGTCACATGTCAGTATGGACTTACGGACATTTATTTTGTACTGTGGGTTGTAATCCAACACTACTTTGTTTTGTTGCTCACATTGCTACATCTTTGGATATCGGGAGGTCTTTCATTTAGCTTCTGTCCCTTTGGTATATGCCCCATTATTGTGGGCTTCTTGGGCTATACTGAATTGTATCCCCCAAACAAAAAGTGCTAAAGTCCTAACCCCCAATACCACAAAGGATAACCTCAGAAATAGAGTTGCTGTCGATGTAACCAGTTAAGCTGAAGCTATAGCCATATAATCCCAAGTAACTAGTGTTTTCACCTCTTCTTCTTATATGAAGAGGACAGGGGGGGTGTCTGGGTGGCTTAGTCTTAAGTGTCTGGCTTTTGATCAGGCCATGATCTTTGGGTCCTGGGATTGAGCCCCTCATTGGGCTCCACGCTGAGTTTGGTGCCTGCTTATCCATCTCCCTCTGCTCCTCCCCACAAACTCTCTCTGTCTCTCTGCCTCTCTCCCTCTCAAATAAATAAATAAATAATCGTTTAAAAAAAAAAGAGGAGGAGAGCAACATGGAAAAGATGCACACGTGGAGACAAAGACAGAGATAGGAGTGATGTATCCACAAGCCAAGAAACACCAAAGATGACCCATAAACACCAGCGACTAGGAAGAGGCAGGGAAGGATTCTCCCTTACAGGTTTCAGAGGAAACACGACTGTGCTAACACCTCGATTTTGAACTTCTGCCCTCTAGAACTATGGGATGATCAGTTCCTATTGTTTTAAGCCACCCAGTTCATAGTAAATTATTATGGTAGCTCTAGGAAACTAACCCAGAGCACTCCTTTATTTTCTAGCACTGTGAGATGATCTAATCCCCTCTTGTATGTAACTTCCCTCAGTCCTAGAATCAGCCACTTCTTCCAAGGATCTCTGGATCTCTTTTTATCCTTCTACTAGATACTGATATTAGAAACCAAAATCTGGATGCCAGGTGTGCTTTCTGCCCCTGGAGTACTGTTGCTTCAAGGCCTTCCCAAAAGACAAAGAGAGGATGTATGTGTGTGAGCGAACCCTCACACATATACATTATCGATAAACATTTTATATGTAACATCTCTATCTATGTGAAGTTTAGCATATATCCATGCTGATGTCTCTAGCTCTAATCCCTGACCACTTTCTAACCACCTCCTTTTGCTCATCTGTAACTTTCAATCCAGCGGTGAGGAACCTCGTTTCCACCATCCATCCACCACTTACCTAATTGCTCAACTCCAGGGTACAGTAGTATAACAGGTCAGAATTGTTAACCCAGGGATTCCTTTTTAAACTCACACAAAAGATGCTATATACACTGGTACGCATCCCCCACCCCCAAACTGCATTTGCTCCCTGAAACCTCTGCCCCCCACCCACCCCCCCCATCTTCTCTAACATCCAACCTAGTCTCCCAAACAGAGCTGTTGTTACCGGTTATTTATACCTTCACATGAGTCAAAATGAGCAAGGCCAAGTACAGGAAGAAATGCATGTCCAAATCTCAGCTTTGCTGAAAAGACAAAGCCTTTCTTCTTATTTATTCACATCAGATTCTGATTCAGTTGGAGCCTCTCCCTCCACCTCTAGCTGTATCATTTTGAACTTGGGGCCTGCAAAGTAGGGACAGGAGAAGAAGAAAAATCATGCACAGGGCATTTTAAAGACCCAGACCTGGAAGCCACCTACCTTCGCTCAAGCCACACACCACAATGGTCTCGCGGCCGGAAGCTAGTTTGGGAAGGCCAGGCCATGGGGGTCTCCCTGCAAGTTCAAGGAAAGGAACCCATCACTGAGTACATTGCAACATCTCTGCCTTAATCTCCATGTGAATTTAGGTCAATGTGTTCACTCTCCCCAAACCAGTTTTTTTTTTTTTAAGATTTTTTATTTATTTACTTGACAGACAGAGATCACAAGTAGGCAGATAATCAGGCAGAGAGAGGAAGAAGCAGGCTCCCCACTGAGCAGAGTCCAATGCGGGGCTCCATCCCAGGACACTGAGATCATGACCTGAGCTGAAGGCAGAGGCTTATCCCACTGAACCACCCAGGCACCCACCCAAACCAGTTTTACTTTAAGTCTTATTTTAACTTGGTAACAAGAAAGGGCTTGTTTATAATAAAGGAATTTTAAATAAGGGAGAAGAGGAGGGGTAGTTTCGGAAGTCTTTAGTGCCCCATTCCTCCCCGCCAAATCTATCATATAGGCAGATTTTTTCTCTACCAATATGTTGATGATATTTGATTTTTTTAAAAGCTCCCTCGCTTATTAATGTCTCATCCAAAGCAGCTCTACAGTCCGCTTTTATCAAAAGTTCAGAGCGAAGGCGGCAGATGAAGTAGGTGGGCCATTTGGCCCTTTGGCGTCCTTGCGTGATGCGGGAGCCATGGGGAGCTGGGGACACCACTCAAGGGCGCCTTCCTTCACATGATTTCTGCTGTTCTAGAGGAGAACACAAATTTTTTGCAGAAAGGAAGTGAGCCTCGTTCTTCATTAAATCTGAGTCCTGAAGAAACCTTAAAACTGAGGTCTTAATAAATTTAATGACATGGAATACTTATGATAATTGAATATTAAGGGGGAGGAAAAGTATGAGACAAAACTGTACGCAGAGAATGATTTCACTCTGTAATATCCTATGTACAGAGAAAGCAGAATATACTAAAATATTAATGATGGTTGTTGCTGGGTGGTGGAGTGATGGGTGTTTTTAATGATCTCATTTAGACTTTTCCATATTTTCCAAGTTTTTTATACTGAGTTTACATGACTCTTGGAATATGAAAAGGAACGCTTAGAATAAAATTTAAAAGAGGCCCAATCCAACTCCCCTCCCCATCACAGTATGGGGAAATCAAGGCACAGAAAGAGTAAGTTATTTATTCACCATCACACAGATATTAAATCGAAAGATCAGGAGCCAAAGTGCTAGCATAGATTTCATTCTTCTCCATGGCTCCTGTTAGAGCGTAGAGCAGATGTAGACCCAGCCCTCGGGGAGCTCACACCCATGCCACATGCACAGCCACACACACCCCCTGTTCACTCCCACCCCGAATATCCAGAGTTAAAAAATATATCTGGACTCTTCATTTTAGCCCAGAGGCCTGGGAGGTCTTGCAGTCTCTGGTAAGGGGACAGGAACTTTCAGTTAGCATCTGACATAGGCAGGTACTGTGCCAGGAGTTTATGACTCCCTGAGACCCAGTAATAAGAGCGGGAAAAGGAGGGCTGGGAGAGGATGACTAACATTTGAATTCACAACAAACCAAGACATAAGGCTGCTTCATCCCCATTTTATAGATGAAGAAACTGAGGCACTCCCGAAGCAGACTCATCCCAGACTTTTTGGTCCAAGGTCCTCCTGAGAACAGCATTACCATTAAGTTTCACTGCTTTCCCATGTTTCCCATGTTTCAGCCTGTTAAAAGCTCCATGTAGGAGCGCCGGGTGGCTTAAATAAGTGTCTGCCTTTGGCTCAGGTCATGATCCAGGATCCTGGGTTGGAGCCCGGCCTCTGGCTCCTTGCTCAGAGTGGAGTCTGCTTCTCCCTCTGTCCCACACCCCTTGCTCATGCTTACTCTCTCTTCCTCTCAAACAAGTAAATAAATAAAATCTTTAAAATAAGATAAGAGAAAAGCTCCATATAAAGGTGTGGAATGCATGTAAAGCCCACAGATTGTATCCCATGCCTGGGATTTCAGTGGGCTCTCCAGCCTCACCCTGGAAACACCTGTCAACTTAGCACAGATGGCCGGGCCTGCGTCCCGGGAGGATAGCTATGATGCCAGATGTGGACATCTGGCCCCTTCTAGGTACCCGTTTACCGTTATACAGGACATCCCCCAAGCTTGATACCTTGTCAGAAGGCTGCTCGGGGAAGATATATACTGATGAGAAATCTGAGCCCCCAAATTCATTTTTCAAAGAAGCCAAGCAAATCTGGTGATTTATTCTCTGTCATTCTGATCCCAGCATATGTTCCACATCAGGTAAGTGAGATAGAAGGGATGGTTCAGCAAACATTAAGTTAAAAGAAACCCTGTCAGGCTTCCCCCGAAAAGCTGGGTTTTATTTAAAGCCACAGAGCAATTAATTACATTGAGTAAAAAGCTCAGGCTCTCTCCTGCGCACCCCTTCTCCAGAGTTTTCTGCAGAAGATGCTGGGCTTACACAGTCTTGCCCACGCCCACACGATCTTCGGTCCTTGTTTCTTCCTCACTCTCTTCCTTCTTGTCTGCAGCCTGCTCCTGTTTTCCTTTAAATCTGAATCCCTCCCTGCCTGTCTCTCTCTGTGCTTCTGGCCCATCGTCCCCCTCCTAATCCCTCCTCTCTCTGCCCTTCCCTGTGACTGCCGCTTCTGGTCCTGGAAGCTCAGTCCTCCCTTCCACCCATAACACAGCTTTTTTACCGGTTGGTGCCTTGAAGCCAGGCTCAAGCCAGCCTTTGGCGATCACCTAAAACTTCTTCTCGCCATCCCTGCCAGCCCTGTCTCCTCCTGAAGGTACACGTGGTCGCAGAGCCCTTGGTTCATTTGATTCCACTAGATCCTAAGAAGGGAATGGTATGGCACGTGACTAGTTCGTGGAACCCGGAACGGCTTCTGAGTAATGGACCACGTCATGCGGACTGCAGCTTGCTACCGTAATGACTATTGTGGACGGAGCCCTGTAGATGGGCAGATGGAAGGAGGGGAAGAAGAGAGGAAGGAAGGAGATGATCAGTCCATTCATACATTCATTCAAGAAGCATTTATTAAGCACCTGTTGCATGCTAAGCTTTGTGCCAGGTGTTGAGAATATGGACATAAAGTAAAACATGGTTCTGTTTCTCAGCAGTCTGGTTGGGGAGATACACGTGCAAGCAAGTGCTACAACAAAATAGGAGACATGTTGCAAACAATGATTGCACAAGATTCAGGTCTATAGAAGGAGACCATAACATGGCTTGAGTGGGGTAAATGGAAAAGAGCATGAAGATGGGTTTCTCAGGAGACACTTCTGCAAACCAACAAGGTAGGAAAAGAAAAGAAAGAAGAGAAGAGGAAGAGTAGCCCTTCAAGTCACAGAGGAATAAAGGACTGCATTCTGTTAAGAGACCCGCTGGTAGGGAAGGGCTGGGACAGAGGTAAGTGGGCAAGGAAGATGTAAGGCCTCAGAAGCAGGTCACAGAGCCTTAGAAGCCTTACCAAGGAGTCTAGACTTGAGTGTATGGTCAGTGGGAAGCTACCAAAAACAGAAGCAAGGGAATGACAGGGCCCATCTTGTATTTTTTGATAAATCCCCCTGGCAGGTGTGTAGGTTGGATTACAGGTGGCTGGAGACAAATGTCCAGATAAGGAACAACAGGGCTACGCCGGCAACAGCAATGGGAACAGATGTCATGGGCATCTGTGGGGTGGTAGGCCCTGGGCTAGGGGCTCTTATACCTGTCACCTTGTGTGTCCTCAGACACATGTAGACAACTGCATAGCTTATCACAGCAACGCTGAGCACACACATCTGGTAGACTATCAGATCTTAAGAACGACAGTTCTTCTCCGCTGAAATATACAGATGGGTCCTTTAATGCAATTGAAATAGCTTGTCTTGGTGTTTACACAGACTAACTGATAGCTTTTGTTCAAAAAGAGCTAACATGGCACTCTTTGTACCCCGCTCGTGGGATTCTATGTTGGCACAACCTTCCTGAAGAGCATCGTGGCCGTACTTCTCAAAAGCTGTGAAATATGCAACTTTTGTTCCAGCAATTTCTATTCTAGGAATTCCAACTAACAAAAAATTAGGGGTGTGTGCAAAGACCTAGCTAAAAGGATATTTAGGGCAATGTTGCCGTCGTAAGTAAAATACAAATTGCAGCAACTGAGGCGTGGCTTAATACATTCCAGCAGACCTGTACGGCGACCTAGTCTCCAGCCATGAAATGCCGTGGGGCGGACGTCTATTCAGAGATGTGGAAAGACATTCACATCGATTTGGCTCCTCTTCAAAGAGGCAGTCTACATGAAAGTGGGTGGTCGCTATGCAAACACGGCTTCAAGACAAACTTCTTGCACTAGTTTCCAATATATTTTTAAGTGAAGGAGCGAGATACAGAACAACATATATAGTATGACACCATTTTAATTAAAAAGAAAAATATGCACATGTGAATCTCATGAATATACAACCCTAGAAAGTGCGGCAGGGTAGCTCCTGAAACGTTCTCTGTGTTTATCATTATGGAGAATCATGGGAGGAGGAGGTGATTTTAATTTAATCTTTTGGGTTGTTCTTGTTGTTTTTTTTTTTCCCCAACTCTTTTTATACAGTGAGCATGTATTTCTTATGTTTAAAAAAGAAAAGAAGAAGAAGAGAATGGGGGAAGGAAGCCCATCACAGACCGTACAGCTAAGCAGTGGGTGAGTCTACCCTCCCCCACTGTTTCTTTTTTTTTTTTTCTTTTAGATTTTATTTATTCATTTGAGAGAGAGAGTGTGTGAAAGAGCATGAGAGGGAGAAGTCAAAGGGAGAAGCAGAGCTGGGAGCCCCATGCGGGGCTCAATCCTAGGACTCTGGGATTATGACCTGAGCTGAAGCTGAGCCACCCAAGTGCCCCCCCATTGTTTCATTTATTCGCCCATCGTGCTTGACATTCCAGCTACTTCTAGGCATCCCAGGATGTACCAGGGACAGAAGGATAATTAAGCATGGGTCTTGTCCTCAGGGAACTCACCATCTAACAAGGAGATTGATTAATAGGTGAATAGTTACAATGTTATAACCTGTTACACTTGTTATAATGGCATGACAGGTAGAGCAGTGATAGAAACATTTACGTGGTTTTATGGGCTCCTGGGTGAGTCTGGGTTTATCTTGTAGCTGGTAAAAAGTGACTTGCTTTGGGTTGCTACAGTTCTGCTCTCCACGTCTCTATCCCAGTCTGCTCTGAGAATGGCTGGGAAAGAGGTGGGATGGTGTTGGGGTAGGGGAGTTTAGCAGGGAGAGCACTGTGCTGGGAGTCCCCTCTATCCTGGCCCAGAAAGTCTTTGTTGTCTGTGGAGCAAAACTTTGTGGTTTGTGTACAAGACCTTTCTCGGGCCGCACCTACCTTTCCAGCCTCCCCTGTACAGTCGCCTTCGTTACCTCCACATGCTGCTCCACACCAGAACTGTCTCCTTTAGACCTTCCAGACCCTTGAACAACTTGATGGCTTTAAGCATCTTGGTCTCTTTTCCGCTAACGCAGCATTTTTCCACCTCTCAACACCTTCGGCATTTGGGGCCAGATAATTTTGGGTCTGGGGGTCCGTATGCTGCCTAGGCATTGGAGGATGTTTGCAGCCTCCCAGCCTTCCCTTCAGGAGACACAGGAGCGTCCCTCCAGTCATGACAATCAAAAATGCCTCCAGACTGTGTCCAATGTCCCCCGGGGAGCAAAATTGCCCCAGGTGGAGAAGCACTGTGGTCACTGACCATGTGACCTTGGAAAGGTCAGTGTTGGACCTTAAAAGTAGACGAAAGCTGCATACCGCCTGTGGTTCTGGCCGTCCGAGGTTTTTGTCAGCATTTGCTGGCCTCCTCCTGCATGCTGTGGATGAAGGGGGACTGGAAGAAATCTTGTCCCTCTTCCCTCAAGTTTCTGGGGAAACAAAACCTGTCTTTATCAAACAACGAGCAAGCCTTGGATGGCAGCATGCGCGTGGAGTCCCGCTCCAAGGCCCCAATGGCTCCCCTGGGGCAGTCCCCCTGGTAATGCTGTTCCAGGGCCCTGGGGAGAGGAGACAGTTTCTCTCTTGACATTTGAGGCGTGGTAACACTCACAGATGGCAGCGCAGACATCTCTCAAGAAGCAACATGGGGCACCTCTGGTTGCAAATCCAAATTTCTGACACCTCCCCACAGGCCTCGCGTGGACATGGCTGCAGCTGGCCCGCTCCACGCAGGGCCGGGAAGGCTGGGTCACTGGGGGCTGAGTATGAGCCCCCATCCCCAAGGTCCTGTCCGAAAATGCTTTCCCTGGGGGAAAACAAATAGCACAGCATTCCACTAAGCAATCCCAGTGTTCTCATTGGATGACTACAGAATCTTAATAGTTTACTTCTGCAACTCTCAAATTCTTGGTTTGTCCCAGAGACTGGTTCAGCTCATGCCAGGATTTCCCCCCAAGCTTCAGAAGGAGGCCCTGCATTGGGTCAAGTGAGGGCCTATGATCGAGGAAGTACTCAGTTCCTCTCGAGAGACCTGGACTGACCCTCATGTTTGCTCTCCTGGTATTGAAACCCAAGGTGGACCCGGTCTCGCAATCGGAGCTTTGCAACACCAGATCTCTGCTAAGATGTATTGTCACGGCTCTCGTGCATCCTGTCCTCTGATTCTCACAAACACCCTGAGAAGTAGGCAACAGTGTCTTCAACCAGCCTCGGTTCTGTGAGGTTTTATCGCTTGCTGAAGTTGGCACAGAAGCCAGAACCCAACACCCAGGTCTTCTGACTTCCCACGCGGGCATCCTGGCATCTCAGGAAACTCCATCTGGGACACACATCCCCTTCCTCAGGCTGTTAACGCCTCCCTCTGCAGAGTAAGAACAGAGACGTGGAGAGGCCATAGCTGCTCTTGCATGGGGGAGGGAAATCCCCTGGACACGAGGCTGGACCAGCTTCTAGAGGCCAGGGCCCCAGCACAGAAACAGAGACACAGAAACACCCGCAAAGTGAAGGATATTCCACAAGCCCCCAGGCCTGCCTGGCTGCTCCCAGGCTCCTACCATGCTGCGTCGGGAGCCTGCCCCAGACCTACAGGAAGGGCTGGTGTTCGCCAAGCCACAGAAGTCAGGGGTCGTGAGGCAGCCTGTTTCTCCAAGTTCAGCAGGTAAAAAGAACAGGGTCATGGCCAGTATGGTGTGTGAGAGAGCCCCAGACTCCTTGAGAAGAAGATAATTTGAATCCCAGCCCAGGCCCCCTAGCTGGGCTCCCTCATTTAGAAGAAGCAAATAAAGAGTGTTTGCCCCTCCACGGTCTGTATTGGCTTAAAAATAAAAATTTAAAAATCACATCCTCCAAATATGATTTCCTATAGTTGGTCCACGAAAGGCAATCTTTTTTTTTTTTTTTTATTAAGATGTATTTCTTGAACAGGTCTTAGGCAGCAGGGTAAAAAGACAGGCTTGGTCCTGCCTATGTGGCCTGGAGACCAGGCAGGCCCCAATCGGGCTGCTCCGACTAGCGTCGAGGGATGGATGGGGGAAGCTGAGAGGAGGGTCACGGCTGTTAGGGAAGGAAAAGGGAAGTGACACTGTCCGAGGACTCATATTTATCTCCTAGAGGGGGAAGATGGGCACCTCCATCAAAGAGGTACCACTGCCTGCATCCCTTATACAAAGTTTGCTTTATTAGAAGAGTCCATGTTGGGATGCCTGGATGGCTCAGTGGGTTAAGCAGCTGCCTTCGGCTCAGATCATGATCCCAGGATCCTGACATCGAGCCCCGCATCGGGCTCCCTACTCAACAGAGATCCTGCTTCTCTCTCTCCTTCTGCCTGCCGCTCTGCTTACCTGTGCTCTCTATCTCTGTGTCAAATAAATAAATAAAATCTTAAAAAAAAAAAAAAAGAGTCCATGTTGCTGGGAAAGATAAGCAACTTGGTGCTTAACTCAGTGGGACCAGGGAGAGTTCCATTTTGCTGTTGGGCTCCAACGTCACATCCGTCTGAATTTTTAAACCGATGGACTCCTTCAGTGAGTGATCTAGCAAGCAGTTTCTTTTGCTTGCTTCCCATGACTTTGCATTTGGGGGGGGGGGGGCGTGCAGAGAGCAACTGGAGGTGAATGGAGTGATTTCTAAGAATGAGTGGCTGTTCTGGGAACTGGGAGCTGGGTATGCGTTGTGTTTCCTCCTGGCTTGGAAATACTCGTGTGCACTGGACAGCTGGTCCTCCGTAGCAGCTCGAGGAACTCAGTCTTTAATTTTATGGAGATGAACTGCATTGCGGAAGTTCTGGGGCCTGCCTGGGCATCCATCCCAGGGTACTGTGGGGATCAGGAATCTTGCAGACCCTGTGTCCAGGACTTGATACAGGGAAGCACCTTGAAAAATAGGAGCTTTGCAGAGTGCGAAGCCAGACTGTACTGGAGCTGGCTGTCAGCTCGCTTCCCAGGGACTAGGCAGATCTTTTGACTCAGAAGATAGGTCAGCGTCTCAGAGAGCACCCTGCCCTGGAGAGATCCCCCCAGCCCAAGGGCTCAGCTGTCCAAAGCAGAATTGTTCCAACTGGAGCTGAAAGAACTTGACGGGAGCCCCATTCTGCCTCTGGAGGAGACGCAGGTCATACAGATGCAGAATTGGGGTACAGGAGTGTGCTGCTCAAATCTACCCTCGGCCCCCCACCCTCGTTTGCACGCTGCACACACACGCTGCACTTGGCTTGAGGGAGGGCACACATGGCGTCCTGGGTCTGGGTAGCCCAGAGCTCTGAAGAGCAAAGCAAAATGCCATCATTGAAGTCAATCCTAACTGCTTCCAAGGCCTCCCCCTCCAGTGTGTCTGAGGGCAAAGCCCATCCCAAAGGCCATGGAGGCCCCACTCTGCTGCCTGAGGGACCCAGTGCGCAGGCTCTGGCCACCAGCTAGAGGCGACTGAGGTGACCATTAGCATGGGTCCAAGTTTCTTCTCCCTCCTCATATATACGAGGCTATATATAGCCTCCTTCCTAGAGGCTGTTTCCTATGGGAGCTAAGGTTAGATTTTAGGGCCCTTGTCTATAACACTCATCTCTACTTACTACTCCTTCTTCATTTGCTTCTAAAAAAAAAACATGAGCATCTACTTCGTTAACTTGACATGTAGGAGCCTGTACATGAGTACTTAGCAGAGATCCAGCCACAGAGAGTGGATTTTCCATAAGAGCCTTTGGTGTTCACTCTATTACCCCCAAGACCCCCATCACTCCTGCCTCTGCTCAGAGGACCTACAACCCCTCTCCCCTGGTCTCTTTCCTGTTTGTCAAGATACTTGGGGGCATAGGAGACAGGGAGTATAGGGAGTGGACTAGAATGTGTCCTGCTGTTGAAGCTTTGGGAAGTCCCCAGAAGTATCCAGATCATTTAGAGTCACAAAAGTTTCTGCTTTTCATCCATCACTCACTAAATACTCACTCTCTGCCAGGTTCAGGGTTAAGGACTAAGACTACAGAGACAAATAAAGCAGGCAGGTCCTGGGTTCTAAGGAACACATGAACACATATACACACAGAGCTTGACAGAAGCTATGACAGAAGCTTTTCCTATGACAGAAGCTAAAGCTCTCCCTGTAAGAACTGTGAGTTGTTTCCATGATCTCTGCATTTCTGCTCTGACCCAGGTTCTAAACCTAGCATTAGCTTGCGTATCTCATTGGGCTTGCATTCATTAGGGTTCTTCAGAGAAGAAAATCGGCAGGATGTGTGTATATATAGAGAGAGATTTATTTGAAGGAATTGGCTTACACGATTGTGCAAACTGGCAAATCCAAAGTCTGCAGGGCTAGAGGCCCTGGAATAGTCCCAGGCCCTTGGACGCAAGTCCAAAAGTAGCCTGCTGGCAGGACTCCCTCTTGCTCGGGAGAGGTCACACTTTGTTCAACCCACACCTTCAGCAGATTAGATTAAGTCCATTACAGGTAGACTGCATCAGAAGCCACTCTGCTTCACTTCAAATCTACCAGCTTCATCTTCGCAGAAACTACATCTTCACAGAAACATCCAGAATGTTTGACCAAAAATTTGGGCACCATGACCTAGCTAGGTTAACACATGTAATTAACCATCCCAGCCCTATCCTATCAGGAAACAGAATTGCAGTGATTTCAAAGATTCCTTCATTTCCAGTAGTTTAGGAGTCTTAACAGATGCAGACAGTCCTTCCCTGTTGGAACTTTCTAGAGAACCAAGCTATCCTTAGCGGTTTGCCCAAGATCACTGATGCCACCAAATGATTCCTTAGCTTACTCCACATGACAGAACCTCAGGACATAACCTAGCTCGGTGGCCTAGTTCTGTTGGTGAGAATCATCTGGTGAGACTTCAATAAACAGACTCCCAGCCCTGATCCTGATTTATTAGCTGTGGCCTGGGCATTGGGAGCCTGGACCTTAAAATCCAATCAGCAAGGAAGTAGCTGCTTGGGACCTGGGAAGAAACAGCCCCAGGGCAGGAGGTGGCAGGAAGCACCATGACTGTACCCCTGGAATCTGCTCCACTAAGGAACCCCCAGATAACTTCATCATGGGTGGTCTATGGCCACACTTAGAAATGCTGGCCTGGGGGCACCTGGGTGGCTCAGTGGGTTAAAGCCTCTGCCTTTGGCTCAGGTCATGATCCCAGTGTCCTAGGATTGAGCCCCAAATCAGGCTCTCTGCTCAGCGGGGAGCCTGCTTCCTCCTTTCTCTCTGCCTGCCTCTCTGCCTACTTGTGGTCTCTGTCTGTCAAATAAATAAATAAAATCTTTATATATTAAAAAAAAAGAAGAAGAAGAAGAAAGAAAAGAAAAAAGAAATGCTGGCCTGGCCTCTCCAAGGTATCACAGGTAGAAGCATTGTGTGTGTGTGGGGGGGGGGGGTTACGTGCCAAGGGGATACACTTAAAATCAGTTAGCAACTTGCCCTTCCCCTTTGCTCTCTCCGACCTGCCTGATTGCTTCCCTGTCCCTTCTGCCCTGTGCCTGAAGCTTCCTCCTCTAAACCTCTTCTTCAAATGACAAGTCATCCCTGTAAGGCACCATTCTTGATATTTCTCTAACTCAGAAATGGTATTAGCAGCCTCAAGGTGGGGAGCCTGCTCTTACAAAAAGGAAAAAAAAAAATGGCATTCTTCCTGAACTCCCCCAACCCAAATCTTACCTTGTTTTTGTTTTTGTTTTTTATTTGTAGTATATCTTTCCTCCCAACTAACACTTGGAGATTTCCTTAAACCTGCTCTGGCAGGTTTAGTGGTCTAGGAGAAGTGAGAGCCGAGCCATATATAAGAGCCTGCCGTGGTTCCCTCTGCCCTGGGAATCGGCTGGGACCTCCCTGCTCTCCAGGCAGGTGGAGAGATTGTGGTTCCCAGAAAGTGGCCCCTCCCTCCACCTCAGGCAGGAAGCCGGTGGAGAAGAGGGTTTTAGGGAGGCAGAATTGCATTTGCGTATATGATGATATAGCCAAGGCAAGAGGTGCTGTTTTCTCTCCATGGACGCTCAGCTTGTCAACAGAAGAATTCTAGAGATGGGTCTCGGATCTTTGTTTCCAAGGTTAGATTTCTGCAGAACAAAAGCCACATCTAGCTGGAGTAATCTGGACCCAATCTACTCTTCCCATGACAATTTCTTTTAATAAAGGTGTTGACTGACCACTAGATGATCTTATGTTGGTCACTTCTAGTGTTTCACGACCACAGAGGAAGCCAATCATTCATTCCGCGCCCAGGTAGACACAGCCAGTACAGTGCTAAATATGAGAGACAGCGACGTGCTACCCCGGAAAAGCCGACAACAGGGCTAAGAAAAGAGGTAAACAAGCAATGGACAAGTGGATAATGAATCAGATTTCTAAATACCGTGAGGGAGAGCGGCAGGCAGCACTGGGTAGTAGAGAAGGCTACGGACTCCCTGAGCGGGCGCTTCAAAGTTGGAAACCTCACTTTGGCCAAACGGCCTCCATCAAATCATTTAACCTCTCTAAACCTCTGTATCCACCTCTGTTAGAAAATAAATAAATAAATAAAATAATGAAGTGAGAGGATACAACTTTGCTTGCCAGTCTGGTTAGGGATGACCGGGATCATCTGCGCGAGAGGGAAAGCAGCTCGCGCAAGACTCGGCATATGACCCCTTGTGATGAATTTCAGCGCCCATCTCTGCCCCTTCCCTCTTCACGGGGCGCTGACTGGCACCTCTCTTTCCCACCTGGGATGACAGGTGGAGCCAAAGGCCCGGCTTCGGGAAGAAACCAAAGTGGGGAGGGTCTTCCTCAAACATCATCTGAGGGGGAGGTCCAAGAATGGCGGGTGACAGTTGGGTGACTCTGTCTTGTTGAGCATGACTGGGTGGAAATATCCCGTCATTCAAAACCTGTGCATCCCAGCCGCCTCCGTAATTACTTGCAACAGGAGGCATGATGGACTTCGCCTTCCATTTTATAACCATCAAGGTATTTTTAAAAAGATTCTGTTAATTGCCACTTGTAGACGATTATTATCTATTCAGAATCCCCTGGCGCAAATGAATCACACCGTACACGTGTCTGAGCTCTTTCAATCCACTCACTGACCCCACATGCCGCTTAGGCTGTAGTAACGAGAAGAGGAAGTGACTGGCCGGCAGGGAAGGGCCAGAAGTCTCGGGAGTAACCAGACGGCTATTCTGGGTGTCTATAGGTCCGGGAGGAAAAATCTTGTATGAGCTCTCTGGGGAACATTTAAGGCAGGAGAAGAGAAAGGAAGTAAATGGGCAAGCTCTGTTTGTAACTGGAGGGAGCAAATGAGGCGGGCTTTTGGCCAGCCTGCGGCACGGAGGCTCCGAGAGCCCTCACCCAACTCAGAGTTCCTGGTTGCTTGCTCAGTTGCTGTTCCAAGTTCAGCCGATTGTTCAGACTCTGAAGGCTTTGAATTGGGGAAGGAAGGGAGGAAGAAAGGAAGGGAGGGAGGGAAGAAGGGAGGGAGAAAGCTCCATGCACCTGCAAAGAACCTACCTAGGAATTTTTAATGGGACCTGCAAGTCCTCCCATAGAGGGATCTAGGGAGAAACCAATCAGTCAACATGGCTACTCACAGAGCTCTAGCTGTGTGCCCAACACTCTGCTTTGTCAACCCTACTAGGTATGTATTATTACCCTCATTTTATAAATGAGGAATCAAGGCTCAGGGAGGGGAGGTCAGTTGCCGAAGGTCCTACAACTCATCAGAATCGATATTGAGACCCACCTATTCTGATTCCAGAACCCAGGCTGGAAATGATTGTATTTTTCTGTCTCTTCCCTGGGAGCTAGGGCATATGAACTCACTAAGGACATATTTCTACTTCCTTACCCTTCGCAGGGCCTAGCATTGGGCTGGAGATTCGGGAGACCTTTAATTAAAAGTTGCTAACTGAAGGAAGGAACTAGGGGATTGAGAGGTTTGTCCATGCATTTCAGTGGAAATATGCCCAGTGCATGAATATCACCTGCAAATCAATATCTATCATGCTTATTAATGCCTGTGTTGGTGTTATACTGGAGAGAGGAGGTTGCGTGGTTTTCACTGCGGTGGGCTCCCCTTCTTGATGACAGTATCTTCCCAATCATGTCTCATGTTGACTTGAGCAGATATTGCAAGATTTGTATGACTCTAGCCTCTCTTTATCATCTATCAAAATTCTATCCATCCTTCAAGATTTGCTTCCGTAGAGTGTACCCTGACTACTGGCCCTTATCAAATCTATTAAGCCCCTACCATGTTCCGGGCCCTTCACTAAGAGAGACACATGTAAGCCGGTAATGGCAATGCATTAGACCTTGTGCAATATTAAAAGTGTGTATGAAGGAGGATAAAAAGGGAGCGATTGGCAGGAGACGGCACCTACAGGAAGGTTGGGGAAGGCTTCACAGAGGAGAAATGTCTGAGTTAGATCTCCAAGTCTGCAGGGGAGACTGACAGGTAAACAAGATTGAGAAAAGAGATCCCAGGAGACAGCCTATGCAGAAGCATGGAAATATGTATTTTGGAAACTATAAGTACTGCTTGTTTTAAAATATTTTGAAACACAAAGCAGATCACATTACTTCTCTGCTTAAAACACTTCACTGGCTCCCACCCACAGAGAAAGCAGTGTTGACACCTTGCCGTGGTTGGCATGGCCCGCCACATTCTAGTCCCTTCCTTCTTCTCAGACATCATGCCAGGCACTTTTCCCCAGACTCATCAGCTCCAGCCATAGCAGCCTCCCTGAAAGACACCTAGCTCATTCTCACCTCCAGACCTTCACACTTGCTGTTCTATCCACCTGCAGCTCTCTGTCCTCGGCTCTACTCTCCCCCCATTTTGGGGAGAGAGCACTCTCACATTCCAGGCTCAATTCGAATGTCCTATCTCTATCCCATCCCAAGTAGTCTTCTGACTACCTCTAGTTACTCATTACCATATTTTACTTTCTCCTTTGCACTTTTCATTGTTTTACTCTACCTTACTTATTTCTTGATGTCTTTCTCTTCTCAACATATCACACCAGAAGTTTATAAGATCTGCAGCCTGCCTGACTGATTCACATGCATTCTCAGAGACCTGGGATATATAGTGCATGCAAATAACAGGCATTCAGTATTTGTGGAATAAGTGGGTGGATGGGTGGATGGATGGTGGATGGAATTACTGCTATTCTTCTTTTCGATCTCTTGTTGTGTTTATAGGTGTTCAGAATGGTTTGACAACTATCTAGCTGAATTCCTGGGACCAGGTGAAATTTAGGTCTCCTAAACCCCACCCCCCAATGGTGGCTAGATGGGTGGATGGATGGAAGATGGATGGATGGATGGATGGTGGATGGAATTACTGCTATTCTTCTCTTCCATCTCCTGTTGCGTTTATAGGTGTTCAGAATGGTTCGATAAATATCTAGCTGAATTCCTGGGACCAGATGAAATTTAGGTCTCCTACTTCCCCCTCCCCGCCATGGTGGCTAGATGGGTGGATGGATGGGTGGTTGATGGATGGTTGGGTGGTTGGATAGTGAATGGATGGGTGGATGGATGGATGGTGGATAGATGGGTGAATGGATAATTTTTTTTTAAATAGTGAGAGTTACTGGTCAAAGCTGATATAAGGAGCCACAAAGTTTTAAAGCTGGAGAGATGTTCAGGGAACTGTGGATACCATGAAGATAATTTGGACTTCATCCTCTAGCTTATAGGGACATCAGGAAATCATCATTATCACTAGATAATTTAATATTTAATTACATCTTGCTTTGCATTGGCTTCTGAGAGTTTCTTATGTGTGAACCTTAACTCACCATTAAATTGCCAGCCACATAGCATTAGTCAATTTCTGCAGAGAATTCTACTTAGTCTTTCAACATTCATGACTTTATGGGTACTTAGGGGCAAGTTTCCTTTTTCAAACCTCTCTAGTACTGGGTTGAACATTGAAGATGTTCTCAATAAACATCTATACGGATTGAGTGTCTGAGGTGGTCCTTTAAAACAGTAAAAAGAAAGAAATCAGAAGCCAGTCATGAGTGTTGGCGAGGATGTGGAGAAAAGGGAACTCTAGTGCATGGTGGGTGGGAATGGATATTGGTGCCACAATTATGGCAATAGTATGAGCACCCCTCAAAAACTAAAAATCAAATGATTTGAAATATTATCCAGTGAAACAACTTCAGAGTACTCGTTCTAAGGAAATAAAAAGTAACTTATGTACACACTCCTCTGTTCATTACAACGTTTACAATAATCAAGACATGGAAGCTACCTAAGTATCCACAGTTGGATGAATGCATAAGATTGTGGCATCTATATGCAATGGATTATTATGTAGCCTTAAGGAAAGGAAATCCTGCCATCGCCCATGAAGGCATTATGCTAAATGAAAGAAGTCTGACAAAGAAAGACTAATACTATAGTATCTCGCTTACTTGCAGAATCTTAAAAACATGAATAAATAAATTTAAAAAGCCAAACTCATAGATGCAGAAAACACCCACCACTTCTACCAATATGTTTCCAGCATCATTCTTAAATATCCACACACAGCAGGAGCTCTGGAGGCTTCGGGGCAGGACACATCTCTTTGTTGCTTGTTAGAGGTGGGGTGGGAGACACAAAATGGGGGAAGAGGTCCAAAGGTACCTAGTTCCAGTTATAAAAGAAATAAGTCCCCAGGCTGTCATGTATAGCATGGTGATTGTAGTGATTAATAGCTATTGTATATGTGTATATGCTAAGAGAGTAGATCTTAAAAGTTCTCATTACAAGAAAAAGCCTTGTAACTAAATATGGCTTGAAGGTTAAGGCTTAATTGTGCTGATCATTTCACTATGTACACAAATACTCAATCATTATATTGTACACCTGCAACTAATATAAAGTTTATGTCAATTATACATATGTATTTATATATTTAAAATATATATAAACTTATATATAACATTTATATATTATATATATAAATTTATATAAAAATATATGTAAAATATATAAATATATTTATACAAATATTATATAAATATATTATTTATATATATATCTTGTGTGTGTGTGTATGCTTTTTCTTTTTTTTTTTTTAAGAAAACAAACATGTCTCCAGCACTTTGGTACCATGACAATGTCTGGGTGCTGGGCTAGATGCTTTCTCTACTGGGTTCCCATGGCTGCCCTGAGCTGCATGTTTTATTCTCCCCATTAATGGGTAAATTGCAGTTTATAGAGAATAAGCCGCCTAGACAAGTAGAGGGTCTGGGGTTTAGACCTAAGGTTCAGGACTCCTTCCATCATTCCTTACTGCCTTACAGTCGGTTTTGTGCCCACATTCCTGGCTCTAGCCGTTCCAAGGGGCCACGATAAAACCAAGTGCTCAGCGGAGCTCCCTCTGGTCTCTGAAGCCTGATCACTAATGGCATAAGCTGCCTTTTGACCCAACCATGCCACCAGCTCCCTCCCTTGGCCTTTCCAAGAGGTCCTTTGACCCTTGGGCTGGGCGCCTAGCCGAAAAAGCATAGAGAGGGAGGCTGATTCCTAGGCTTGCTGTCTCTTCCCGAGTCCTAGTGCATGCCATGGGTCCTCCTGTCTCCCCAGTTGAACCTGACTCCCCTGGAAAACCCACCACTTCCACCGATATGTTTCCAGCATCATCCCAAAACATCCACACGCAGCAGGAGTTCGGAGGCTTCGGGGCAGGACACATCTCTTTGTTGCGTGAAACCAGCCCCCTGTACATCCTGCCAAACGTCCACCTTACCCAGGAAGCAGTCACTGTGGCACCCCCTGCTCCAAGCAGAGCCCTTGGTCTCCTGTGGTCAGACGGGACTAGGGCTTTGTCTTCGAGCCCAGCTCTCTGTGCCTCAGTTTGCCCACATGCCGGATGGAACAGTCCCTCTCTCCTACCTCCACAAGGGAATCCTAGGGACTAATTACTGTAAGCAAATCACTTTAGTTATCATAATTATCAACAGCGCTTTCTGACCCCCAGTCAGAGAGATGATCATTAAATTTTGAAGCTCCCCCCTCCTCCTGCCCAAGGCCTAAAGTTAATCCCATAAGTCCCTGTTGATATGATATGACAAAAGCCCCAACAAAGCACATCGCTGAGCATCCTCTGTCTGGGGAAATGATAATGGAACAGTCCTGCCAGTGTCACCACGAGGCACAGTAATCTCTTGGACCATTCTTGGAGATCCTAGTAATGCCATCCCCTTCCCCATCAACACGTGTCCTGGCCCGGGGGAACATGGTTGCACACTTGCTTATCTTCCTCACAGAATAAATGAAAAAAAAAGGGGAGGGGAATAATGCCATATCCCAGGAGGAAAAAAGAGAAAGAATGCAAAGTAGCTCGAGATTTCCACTCTGCCCCCCTCCCCCATTTTTTCCTTCTCTATGTAGGAGTGAGTGTTCTAATTCTGCAATGCTGTCATTACTGTAATGGGCTTGGCAGGCCCATATTATAGCACTGAGGCTGTCAGCAAGGGACGACACGCTGTCTGTTACGGGTTCCTACTGTTCTCAGCCAACCGAGGGCCAGGAAGACAGGGGAGGACGAAGGGAGGGAGGTGGGGGGGCGTGGGGAGAGGCTCCAGTTAGCTTAGGCATTCTAAGACATGATCCTTTTAACCCACTCACAACATTAGACATGAAATGATGCTAGATGCCACCACCCCTGGAGGGCTGGGATCTGGAAATGGGAAGTAAACAGCAAAACATAGAGGTGAATTTACTGCACTGAGAACAGCCTTCCAGCACGGCCGAGCTCAGATTGTTGGCAATGGATTCTGTAACATAGAGTTAAGAGCAAAATTATAGGGGCACCCAGATGGCTCAGTTGGTTAAATGTCTGACCCTGGACTTCGTCTAAAGTCATGATCTCAGGGTTGTGAGATCGAGCCCGGCATCGGGCTCCACGCTCAGGGGCGAGTCTACCTGAGATTCTCTCCCTCTGCCCCTCCCTCCGCTTCTCTCTCTCTCTCTTAAATAAATAAATAAGCCTTTTTTAAAAATCTATAAAATGCAAATTATAGAGCACTGGATTATGGGGCTTGACCAGAGGTATGTTTCCCTATTCAGGGATCAAATTTAAAAAAAAAAAAAATTAACTGGGAAAAGAAACCCATTAACGTAAACCTAGTTGGAGCACCCAGCCTTAAACACTTTCTCACATTTCAGCCCCACTACAGGATCCAGAAGTAATTCATCACCCCGAGGAGAGAGTTATGTTTAACCATACCAGCTGAGGTCAACTTTGTTGCTGTGTCGCTCCTAAAACTGCCTGACTCCCTTTGCCTGAACTTGGACCTCATTAGAGGAAGACAGTGAAGAAAATTATAGGAGTGCCCTCTTCCCAGAGCCCCAAGAAAAAGGGCTTTCTTAAATGAAAATAACTGCAGAAGTAAACAGTGGTGACCCGGCAATTATCAGAACATTGTTTATTCCATGTAGCTAAATGTGGAGTCACAAACCCAAGGAGACACAGCGTTACCGACACCACTGATCGGGAAGCTCACCGGCCGTGTGCTCCGGGAGGGCTGGCAGGACGGCTGCGGCTGTGGGCTTGCTAATTTTGATGCCACTCCTGGTCCTCAGGAGGACTTGAGCAGTGTTGGCACGGGCCTTGGCTCTGCTCTGTGGTGCCTACCATTGGGGACCTCCCTGGAGTGGAGAAATGCCAGGAAGAGAGAGGGGAAGGGCCCAGGGGCTTTGCTTTCTGGGATTGGAGCAGTAAGGAGATAAATCTGTAGATGGGCTTGCCAACCATGGTGTCAAGATTCTCCTTAGGGCAGCCCCGCAAGGTCACGGTCTCCCATTTTACAGATGGGAAAAGTGACACCTAGTCGCGACAAAGAGTTTGCAAATTCATGGGATATGGTTGGGCCAGGGGTTGGGGACCACCAGGGGCTTCTCAGTTACCAATGTGTGGCCACAGAAGGTTTGAGTATTCTAGATAATTTCATTATTTAAGGAATGGTTTCCTCCTTTTATCTCTAGAAATGGCATCATTGTCCCCCTTGAGCTATCTCCAAGCTGGTATCTTTTACTTTCCCTTTACCTTGTATACTGTTTGTACCCTTGAGTTCTTCACACTGTAGCAAGGCCTTCTTGTTCCTGACAGAAAGAGCTGAGGTGTGGAGGTGAATGACATTTGGATGGCTTGTGGATGAGGGCCCAGGCCAGGATTATGGGGCTTTGGACCCAAGGTCCTGGGTAAAGGGGAGCTACCCCTTTGAGACTGACATAGGACCACAGAAGTAGCTCTATGTCAGGATGGGGCTCCAGAGGCTGACAGCACAAGCCCGAAGCTGCTGAGTCATGTGTCCCACTCGTGTGTGACGCAATAAAACCAGAGCTCAGGGTCTACCTTCCCAGAGAGCAGAGAAGTCACAAGCATCCTATATACGGAGACTCCTAGAGTAAGTGGGAAGTTGTTTTAAGGACTGAGATCCAGTTGTCTTTGGCTCCCCAAGGGCTGAGGAACCTCAAAAGGCCGTGGGGTACCATGAAGAAGGAGGGTCATCAGAGCTGGATAGGAAAAAGCTTCTGGAAAAGATGTCTCTCGGGGCGCCTGGGTGGCTCAGTGGGTTAAGCCGCTGCCTTCGGCTCAGGTCATGATCTCAGGGTCCTGGGATCGAGTCCCGCATCTGGCTCTCTGCTCAGCAGGGAGCCTGCTTCCTTCTCTCTCTCTCTCTCTCTCTGCCTCTCAGTGTACTTGTAATTTCTCTCTGTCAAATAAATAAATAAAATCTTAAAAAAAAAAAAAAAGAAAGAAAGAAAAGATGTCTCTCTACAGAGAGCGACACAGCCCTGAGGCCGCACTGCCCCCCCGCCCCCACTGGAAAGACAGAACTCTGTAGGTTCCCTCTGAGGCTGAGCATAGCACAATACAGTCGTTTTCTCCGATCTACATCTAGCCAGGAAAGAGATGGCGAGAGGCACGACGCATGACAAAACCGATATTTGCCAAGACTCGGGGCGCTGCTGCTGCCGGCCCGTTGACCAGAATGACCCGCTGTCTGATGCCTTTCGTGGAGAAACTGAGTTATGTTTCATCTTGCCCCAGGGTATGTGGGTGAGTGGGTTAGACAGGGGAAAAGTTAGCATTTTATTCATTCTGATCTGAATCCCTTTTAAAACTCAAATGGCATGCATAATCTTCCCCTTAATTAAAGCTTCTGAAATATCACTGGGCATGTGCATCACCCCCCACCCCGCTCCCTGGCCTTGGCCTCTCTCAGGCAGGATGACGGGAGAGCTTTACTGGAGCGCACGCGGGTGGTGGTGGCGGGGGAAGATACGGGAAAGGAGAGAAAAGGTTCAAGAGGCAGAAGGCAAGACAGTAGGAAGGTCTGCTGGGAACTACGTGGGATACGTAATCGGATAGAAAAGCTGGGGAGCCCTAGAAGCCACTCACACGTACTACATGCTGTGCCTGTTACCATGTTCCTTCTCCACCTTTGCGCACATGAGGGGGTGTTTCTGTTACCCCGATTTTGCAAGTGTGGAGACTGAAGCTCAAACGCTTGATGACATTCAAGGTCAGACAGCAGGAATGAGGGAGAGCATGGCATGCTCACCTTCTGCCAAACCCTACCTGGGCTTCGGTCCTTCAATAGGGACACACTTGTGGGGTAATTCACAAGGCTATTCTCACACACCGTGTGTGTTCTGTGTGTCTCTAAAGAGACTAGACTCCTCAAGAGAAGGACCCCATCATCTGTCACCTCGATGATGCTTCTCGCCCCCTCCCTGGTCCTGCCCTCCCCTACCTCCCCTGCACCAGGCTCTGTTCAATGCCGAGCAAAAGAAGAGAAGGGAGAGGAGCTGCCAAGACCCTGGCGTGGGTGTGGACATTCCTGAGGTCATTCGCTGCATGTATTGGAGATGACAGTGCAGCCACAAGGCAGGTCGTGGAATTGTCACTTTATGGCAGGCTGAAGTTGGCAGGAGTTCCAGAAATCATCCGGCCTGAATCGCTCCCTTAGTGCAGGAGTAGGGGGAGCTGTGCGAGCTGACACAGCTGGTGAATGGCCGAGCCAGAGTGAGCTCTTGACCCAGCCTGGCACCCTCTCCTCTCTGCTGCCCGTGGAGAGGAATGTGTGTGGAAGTGGGGTCAATCCTCCTGGGCTCTTGCTCCTGTCACACTTGTAAACCTGAATTCCAAGAGCCCTGAGTAGGAGCAGCCTCTGAGAGCCTATGTCCAGCGCCCGACCCCTCGCAACCAAAGAGAACAAAGAAACAGAGCAGAAATTCAGGCCAAGCGCGGGTTGGAAGGACCTGTTGCAAGATGACCCCCAACCTCAATGGCATGTTGTCCCTGCTTCTACTTGACTTTTGGCCAACAGGGCCTGCTGAGCAGGTGGATGAAGGAGAACATGACAGGAGACTCCACCCCTGGGGCCCTCCATTGACGATCGCCATAGCAAAGGTCTCTAGTCATGGCCATGTGACAGAGGCCCAGCTTAACCTTTCAAACCAAAGTAAGAGTTCATTACTTGAACAGTCAGCAAGTGGGCCTTGGAGCGTGACTCCCAGCTCTGGTCCACAGGGATTGCTCTAGCTCCCGCTGTCATGCCCAGACTTTAGTCAAAGGAAAGAGGACACACAGACAGGCAGCATCTGTCTCTTTCGCTCAGGGCCCTAGTCCAGAACTTGTGCATGTCCCTTCTGCTCACACACGGTGGGCCAGGACTTGATCACATAGCTGCAAGGGAGTCTGGGAAATGTGCAGCTTCTTCTGGGCAGCCATATTTTCTCATGTTCAGAGTGCTCTTTGCCAGTAGCTAAAGAAGAGTGGGAGAATGGACAATAAAAGACAGCTGGTAACTTTTGTCTCCGAGGACGCTATTTCTAACGAATGTTGCTCATCTGCTTCGGCAGGCCCGCGCAACTCCGTTCCCCAGCCCAGGAGTCCTGCTGGGGGACGTAGCGCTCACCAGGGGAACCACAAAACGAAAGGTGAGCAAGCCAAGATGAACCCGTAGGAGACCCAGATGAAATTCAATTATGGGAAATTCAGAACTGCAGATCAGAAAATGAGATTGAAAGCAAGGAGCTACCTCCTGGGGAGGCCCCCCAAGAGATTTTATAGTAATGAAGATAAAACCAAAAAGAAATAGTGCAGATGATAAATCTGCTCCAGCCCCCAGGGGCTTAGTGCGGAGCCCACTGGTCTACCTCGTGAGATCTGGTGATATACAGAAACTACACGGTAATTACATTTCTACAGGATTAGTCCACATTAAGAGCAGCTATGTCCCAATATAACCAAATAATCTGCTCTGTGAGTTAGGCTTACATTTACTTGCTAACCCTCTTTCTATTTACTAATCTTGACACCTCAGGGCATTTACACTGAGTGTCTACTGCTAACTTGCCACTGAAGGACAAAGGAACGGGATGGAATGGGGTTGTCTTGCTCCCAGGGGGCGGCAGAGAAATGGGGTTTAAACACTGCCCTCTGCTGGTGATCTGCTGGCAAGTCACCATATACCTCCGGCCTCCGTGAGTCAGAAAATCCTAAGGATGATCTTCCATTGCCCCCTCCAGTGTGATCCTCCCAGAAGGTCTGCCAATAGCCTTGGCCTGGGAAGCGCTCGGGGGCCTGACAGTCTGATTACCATCCCTCTTCCTTTGGGTCCTGCATGGCCCCAAGCTCCTGTCAGCTCCCTCGCTGCCCAGAGCTTCCATTCCTTTTCCAACCGGTCAGGACAGGCGTTCCAAACCCTAGCCCAGGCTGCAGAAGAAGAGGTGGGTTGGAGGATGTGGGCGCTTTCCATGCCCAACCCTGTGTCTCCGTGTTCCAGCATCAAAGAATGGGTAGAGGAAGTGGCCTTCAGCTTCTTAACTTCCAACTGTAGTGAACAGTATCGGTCCTAGAGGGGGCAAATGGACAAGAAAAAAGAGCCTTTCTTGCCCACCTCCCCCAACCGGAGGGATCAGCCTCCTTTAACAGTCATTCCTGAAGTGTGTTTAGCACTTTCCAGCTTAGAAGGCATGTCCATGCCCACTGTTTCACTGAAATCTCAAGACAATCCTGTCGATAGGTGTTATCATTCCTATTCTATTGATAAGGACACTGAGACACTGAGGTAATTCGCCCAAGGCCATTAGCACTAGTAAGTGATGGAGCTAAGACCAGAATCATTGAGCCTGGCTTCAAGTCCTAGACTTTTTAAAAAATTTTATTTATTTACTTGTTTGTTTGTTTGTTTAGAGATAGCGAGAGAGCACGACTGGGGGAAAGGCAGAAGGAGAGGGAGAAGCAGACTCCCCACTGAGCAGGGATTGGGAATGGGACTCGATTCCTGGACCCTAGGATCATGACCTGAGCTGAAGGCAGCCGCTTCACCGACTGAGCCACCCATGTGTCCCCTCAAGTCCTAGATTTTTTCTAGTATTTCACAATGGCCTCCCTGTTCCTAGCAGATTCTGACTAGACCTGGAGCATGTGTCCATGCTCCTTGTGCACAAACAAGAGCACGGAGTCACAGGTGATTCTTTGGATCACTCCGGCATCCAGCTCAAGACCAAACGAGAAGGAGGGTCTCGCAAATGAATGAGACAGTTGCTGATGGTCCGTAGGAAGGCAAACCGTAAGAACGCACTACAGTACAAGACTCTGAAGGAGCCGGCTACCAGGAAGAAGTGAGGACAGTGCAGGTAGGCCGGGCAGAGAAAGCTCTCCTCCTCTCTGCGAGGGGGCTCACCTCCTCCTCCTCCTGCTGTTCCAGCTCGGCCTGAACCCGATTTGATGATCCAGACTTCACAGTAGGGGAGCAGTGAACAATAAAGAGGAGACACGCGTTGGCAGCCTCCCAAAATTCCAGCGTGGAGACCTACGGGTGACCCTCCGACAGAGAGAGTAGGGAGGAAAAGAGAATCTCAGGGTTGTCAGGACCATGGCTGGCACTTCTTAAACACCCAGTAAACATTTGTGATTCAGTGAATGGGGAGCAAGAGAGAAAGGCTAACGGGGATAAGGGCAACTGTACGAGACAAAAACCAGCGGCATGGGAAATCTCCGAAGTCTTTCTGTCTACACAGGGAGTCTGGGGGTGGGCGTGGGACTGCCTATGGACTTTAGACCCATGTTTGGGCTTCCTTACCTGGTATCATTTCCCAGTACTTGTCCACCTTGGCCATTCTTCTCTGAAAACACCTCACCCTATCTTATTCTGGGTGTATTGCCCTACCCCCAAAGAGAATGGAACCTATCAGTCTTCACTTGGAGAGACTCTATGGATAATTAGTTTTTCAGAAAAGCATCTTTCTTTATTGTCTGAATAGAAGGATGTATGAAACGTTAGATATGTTTCTGTCCAATGCTTATAGTCTGGCTTCTTTATGGTCTTAGAAGTATCATCTTTGGCAGTATTTTTGTAGATACAGCTAATGAGCTCTTCCTTCTAGAAAATTCTCTTTAACAGCGGGTCATCCTCTTGGCCAACACAATATGTGTTGTTTGCTAATGATTGCTAAAGATTTTTCTTTTATCACTAACCTCCATCAACAAAAAGTTTTAGCAGTCACCCAGAATATATGTATTTCTGTGTAAATTATATCCATGTATTCCAGCCCTAGTATTATAGGCATGAAAAAAAACCATTTCTGCAAAATAGGCAATAAGGAATTTAGAGAGAAAATACTTTCTTCCTGTACCCGGAAGAGTCCAGTGACTTCCTCGGGTGCCCATAACCCACTTTGGAGACCACTGGTATACAGAAGATGGCACCCACTGCACCCAAAGTAAATATAATCAAAAAAGCACTTTTCTTGAGCTCCTGTGTTCCAAACCGGTGCTCAAACACCTCACTCTAAAGGGTTCTGCTCCATCTTGTAAGGGTTAAAAAAATAACAACATGCCACACTTCATATCAGTCAAAGCTTTTTTGCCACAGAAGCAGTTTTAGGGAGAAATTGTCATCTAGCCCCACAGTTATGCAAATGTGATAGTTATTTTTGACACTGGTAAATAATAGTTCTGTATGCAGAGACACTGTTTTCTTACCTTATCATGCAAGGTCTCAAGTCATAATTTAGATGTTTGTAAGTGATTAGCATTTTGGGGCGATGGCAAGTAATTTGTGCAGTGTTTCCCATCTATCTTCTACCTCAAAAAGGTGATTAGCACTTTGGGGGTTGGGGGGAAGGCATGTGTAACAAATTGCTTCTCTGATCAAGGCAAATCAAGCTGTCTGATGGGATGATTGGCTGACATATATATACAAGCCATAGCCTGGGTTGTCCCGTTTGCATTAGAATCAACAAAGGCTGTCTTTATCAGACATGTGGCTGGCTTCTCTTGAGGTGGTGTGAAGAGTGAGGGGTTTACTACCCTTGAAAATAGTATTACTACAAATTTTTTGATGCGGAACAAAAATAGAATGAAAATATGAATGTGATGTTGGTAATACAACAAGCATAGTACTGTGATAACAATCTTGAGAAAACCGCAAGACAGCATTTCCAGCCCACTCTAAAAATAGCTAATTGAGAAAGATTCCTTTATGCTAATGCTCTTAATTGCCCTGGCAGCTTTATAGAGAAGTCAGTTAGTTACTGGCTAGTACTTTGAGAGTCTTAATAGCCAAAACCAGGAGCCCAGTTAAATAATATCACAGCGGGAACCCTGGTGCCTTCCTGCAAGGCTGTACTGAAGTCTTTCTGGCTAATTAGTGAATCACAGCCATCATGCAAATGAGCACCTCCTGATTGGCAACAGCTTATATCTTTCTCTACCCCCAATGCAAATGAGGCCAACCACATGGTTGTTTGTAGTCCGATGCAGAATGAGAGAGGGATAAAATTTTAGAGCCAAGCTCTTTCAGAGATCACATGGTCGAACTTCCCAGTTTATTAGATAAGGAAACCGGGTCTTCAGAGATTAGGATTTCTTTCTTCCCCTAGAGGTCTAAGCCGAGGCCCAGTGGCTTCGGCCATAACAAAGGTGTATTACGAAGCCTGTACACTTCGAAATTCTTGGCGCTGTCCTTTTCTTTCCTTTGTTTTCCTTTTCTTTCTCTTTCTCTCTTTTTTTTCCTTTTCCAATTCCTTTGTAATCATCTCAAAGCCAAGTGCTCATTTCCACCAGAACTTTAAACATTGTGCCTTTATGTAGCACAGCTTTTAATTTTCCTCCCTAACAGAAGTGATTGTTTATGTTGTAAATGCCACATTAGTCTCCGTGAACTGGAGATGGAATTGATTTTCATTTCAGAGATTTCACAGCTTGCCCCAGAACTTTATGCTTGATTGCCAATGCTCAGAAATGCATGGGCTTCGGAGAGTTTCAGAAATGATGTGTGTAACATGGCATATAAAAATGTGAGAATTGGAGCTGCGTGGTTTTGGGGGGAGACAGCCCCTTGAGTCTCCGTAGCTACGTCTGGCCAGACACTCAGAGTATCCAGTGCCTTGAGTATCGGTGACCACCCTCAAGAAACAGACTTTAGTCCCAACTCAGCTCATCCACAGTACAACCTACTTTCCCTGCCAGAAGGCTCTGGGAGATGTATCCCTTCTTTCAGCGAGCACCTGCCCAGAACTGCTCGGGGAGGGTAGAAGTCAAAGGAGGGGTAGCACAGACCTTGAGAAGCTCGGAATCTAATTGGGGAAAGAAAACACAGGATGCCACCAGCGAATCTGGCAGACACTTGTGGATATACTCCAAACGGAATTCAGAGTGTGCACGGCTCCAAGGAGCGGGAAAGCTACACAGGCTTATAGGGACTGGAGGTGGTACGGAAGGCAGATGTCAGACTGACCCAGAGGAGAGGTTTTATTTTTATTTCTTCTCCCCTGCTACTTACAGAGCCACAGCCCCCTCCTCCTTGGGGAGACTGTTGCATTTAACTGCTGAAGCCAATGCGACAGATGGTTCCACTCTCTTCCAGGGAAGTGAGATCGTGCCAGTGGCATTCCGTGGGCCTGGACCCATGCTACTTCTGGCTTGGTCTTGGTCAGCTGTTGACCTGCTCTTCCACAGGGTACCGCTTCCTGGGGGTCTGCCATAATTTCCTGGGAAGCCCCTTCCTCCTCGTGAGCTCCTCCAAAACTGGAGTTTTTAGAACTCAGTTGACAGTCAATACAAAGAAGTTCAGACATCCGCTGTCACTCTGTTGACCATGTACGCCATTTGACAGACCATTCCGGAGGGTTTGCGTTTAAGGATGAGACAAGCAGAATAACATCTCAGCAGCACACAGTTTACAAAGCGGAGCTGGGGATGGCGTAGGCTGCTAGAACATCAAGGGAAACTTATTTTGAATGATTACCATCATTGTTATTGTGAACATTTCTACTTAATTATGTCTAGCTCCATCAAGCTATAAATATGTATATATTAATGTTAACAATATGAGCTTTATTGGCCGAAGACATAATCGGTGATTAAAACAGAAATCTCCAGATGTCTAAAACTGCTACCCTAAATTTATGATAGAGTATAAAAGAGCCCCAATTCCATTGCTAGTCCATAAACAAAACTTTATATATATATATCTATATATATATATATATATATATATATATATCTCAAGATAACAACTGAATGCGATTTAATATCCCCCAGCGAGTCTCCCAGATTGGGTGGTGGGGTCATTAAGGTGGGTGCGTAGTGCTATTTCTCTCTCTTTCTGCCTGTCTGTCCATCTGTCTGTCTGTCTGTCTCTCCGCGAATGGCAGAAGGCAAGGACACATGCAGGATAGGAGTGAGGGAGTGGGAAAAACTGCAAATAAGTGGTGTGGAGAAGAGTTACTTGAAGCTGTCAGGGAGAGACATTTTGACAGGGCAAGCTGGGATTAAGGCCTGCCAGGGGGATGCTCAGGACCAAAGAGGGTGGGGGTGTGAGTTGGGGGCAGGGTGGGAGGAGGGCCAGTGGAAGAGGCGTCAGTATGCAGACCTTTTCCAGTGCAGACCGTTTTCTTCTTCTTAGCTGTTCTTTGTCTTGTTTGGTACCCTCCCGCCCCAACTTTCTGGTGTGTTTCTCTTTTAAAGGGAGTGGGGAGAGGAGGTGGTTTTATCCAGCCGAGTTCTCATTTTACATCAGAGAACAGTATTGATTTTTCTACCCATGACTGCTGAAAATTAGAATTTCTTCATGAAGCTGGGTTCTTTTCTTGTCGTGTTCCTTATCTTTTTAAATATGATTACCTGCACTTTGGGGCTTCATGGCTAAAATCATAATGAACTTCCCCACCCATCCAATCGCCAGGGACCAAGAGGGACTGCCTGAGGCCCATGGTTGTGGCTCTAAGAGGGCCCGGCCAGGGCCTGGTGCTAGGAGAAAATCTTTTCCCTCTGGTTACTTAAGGTCCTATCTTTGGGCCACAGGCTTATTGACTTACTACTAATTTTCTTGTCAAGCTAATTCTTCCAATCAAGATTTAAAACAAACTAGGAGTGTACTAAAGTGCTGGAGATTAAAGCTTAATGCTTTTTTTTTCTTTTTTTATTTGATTAAGATACTCTTATCTGTGTTCTCCGGGTCCAATTTAAACTTGGCACAAACCTTCCTTAAAGGGCCAGGCTTGTTTGTTTCAAGCAAACACGATTCCTTCGCATCTGCCTCTCCCGCTGTGCATTTGCTCACTAGGAAGAAGATACAGATTATTCCCACTGCATCAACTTCTAGGCAGCTGCTCAGTGCAATTTTCTTCAATGTCTTGCCATGGAAAAACAGACCAGTCATTTCCTAAGTGGTGATTTGAGGTGACCTGTATTTTAGGAAACTGTTGGATTTGCCATCAGCTCTCTCCTACCAACCTGTAGACCCAAAGCCTTTAACAGAGAACTGCATTGAGAGGGGAGGCTACTGAAAAGGAGGAGATAATTCAGGAAGAACATAGCACAGTCACCTGACACCACGGAATGCTCAGACTCACCAAGACTTTCTAAGGGGATTTTTTCATTTATTTCTGATCCCCATGCTCTGCTTCTCAAAGGATGTTGATCCCCTTCATCGGGATCTGGTAAAGACATTATCTACTAGATAGCTCATAAACCGAGTAGACGTCGCCCCTCCCCTTCTGAAATGTTCTGTGCATGCGTATGGGCACTATCAAAAGAAAGCTCTCCAAGTAAATAGCCAGCCCAACTACGTGGTCTGAGTTGAAGACTAGAGACAGGCGAACAGACAGCATAAAGTTAGAGAGGTAGGTCCCAGGGATGCTGGTTTCAGCACTGAACATCTTTATTTCCCATCAAGTTTTCTTTTAATCTTTGCTTTCTATTAAAAGTCTTCTCAAAGCTAATGCAATAAATTTAGATCTGTAGCCAGATGCAAAGCAAAACTTTTGGCAGGGAATACTCTATCAAAAGACATTGCAAATGAAATATGCTTTCCCTTGGGGATTATTCTACAGTTTAATTTAATTTGATATTTCAAATTAAATTAATTCAAATGGTTATGCAGTTTCCAGGGAAAACAGACTTCATTTATGATGTTCTGCCACCAAATTGTTTAGCAGCCTTCATATATCTTACATTGTTAACTAAGAAAGATAAATAGTGACAAGGTAGACTCTTACCCTCATTTCTCAGTCCCAGCCTTAGAAAGAATACAAGCAAATCCTCCAACACCGCGTACTCCCTTATGGGGCGGCATAAATATTTATTAAGACCATTATAGTTAAGACTAATACTATCTGTGGACTCTGCTATCTAATCATTTCCGAGCATGTAATGAAAACGCATAGAGCCTCATGAGAGGAACAGATGTGACGATTCCCATTTGATGACCAAGAGACAGGTGGTGGAGGGATTTGCCCAGCCTCATACAGGGAACTGGGAGGAGAGGCAGAAGCTCAGATCCAGGGCCCAGGTTCTCAACTCTCTGCTTTATCAGGCTATGCTCCTAGTTTGTACCTCCTCGGTAGGCCTTCATATAATCTGAACTGGGTCAGTGCTGTCCAAGAAACTAGAATATGGAGTTGAATAAATTACTGAGTAAATGAAATGAGTGTAGACATTCCATCTGGGGAGATGGGGAGAAGACTTATGTCCCACAGTTGTCTTTTAATTACTTTTATTTTTAAAATGATCATACAGTAAAATTGCCCTTTTTTTTTCAGATATCTTCCTCCCCACTCCCCCCCAACAATACACACACACACACACACACACACACACACACACACACAAAATGCAAGCTAACACCATCCTTTTTCAAGTGTGGATAGCCAGAAAGGGGACGTAATGTCCCCATGGTTCAGGATGGAGGTTTTGGCTCCCTGGGATAACTGAAAGACCTTCCTGTCTGGTTCTGGAAAGTCTAGCTCGCTGAGGGCCAGAGAAGGCACAAACGCTCTGAGGCAGCAAGTGGTGCTTTGTTCTCTGATGCTGGGTCACTTTAATTTGAGAGGCCTTCTCTGGTAGAGACAGTAGGCAAGCAAATGTTTACCAATATGTTATACCTCCAGGAACTTTTTTGCCTGTTTTCTTCTTTCTTTTATAGAGCAGGTTTACTGGATGTACGCTGTTCCTTGGGTCCACTGATGTCATGTCCCTAAGCCCTCATGTCCATATTGACTGGAAGAAGGCAGAACTTTTGGTGGAGAGTTTACATCTCGGCTACAGCCTTCATAGCCCCTGGCCACATGGAAACGTCAAGGCTTTTCTGCTAACATAGAATTTAATATCATCACAAGAGACTCAGGAAGAGCCCAGAAAGCTAGATATACTGCAGTTCATTGCTACTTTCCTCAACAAAGGATGCATGTTTTAGAGAAAGAAGGGGGTTTATCTAGACCAAGATCTCCTCACTGCCTCCAACAAAACCTTTCCAGCCCCATTTCCTCCTAAAACCCATAAGGAAACATGTAGAACCAATTGCTCTTTTTCATAATCTCCCCTTTGAAAGAGTTCTCCTCCAGGGGTAGAGCCAGGAGAATCCATGGCTTTCGATTTCTTTGTCAGAAGAAATGGAATTTGCATTCCTTTGACATGTGAACTTTTGGGGGGGGGCAGGGGAAATATTAATCATTAGAACAATGATGATGCTTTACACAATGGATGCTTGTAATTTGTACCTAAACTTGAAAGGGTTTGGTGTTCTACAGTTCCTGTCCATTTCCAGGTACAATACCCGGTGGGTTTATTCTTCTGTGAGGATAATGCTATTATGCAATCATTATTATTAGCACAGTAATGATCATGTTAATTCTACAGCTGCATAATTAACTCACCAACCAGTTAGGCCTAGGATCTCTTAAACTCACAAGTGCCTAACTAATCCTGACAATTTGTAATCACTTCAGCTCTTAGGAGAGGAATCTATGGAATCCTAAAGCCAGGAGGCTCCTAAAGACCGTCATTAGTTCCATGGCTATGACCTTAGCCAGATACTTGGATTCAGAGAATTAATAAGGGCTACAATGTCTTGAATACCTACCATGAGCCTAGGAAATGTTTAAATACAGCATCCATTTCCCTCTTCCCAACCCAGTGATTTCTCTCTCTTTTTTTTTTTTTCTTTTTTGCAAAAGAAGAAACGGAACCACAAAGATATAAAGTAATGTTTGCAAGGTCACATCACCGTCTAGGCAGAGCTGGGATTTGAAACGAGTTCTTTCTTGCTCTCAGACTCCCATTCTGACTATAGCACTCACCCACATGGGTTTACAGATAAAGCTAATTGACAAGTATGGACTTTTGTCTCTTCTTTTTCTATTCATCCTCTTTCACTTTACTCTTTCAAGTTATTTCCTCTCTGGCTTTCTTATTATATTCAGACAAACACTGGGATTTAGCACTAAGTTCTCGCTCTTTCTTTTTCTTTTCCCTCAATGAAAACGTTCGTTGAGAATTCACTTGCAGTGGGTATTGTAATAATTACTGTGCACAGCTTTTTAACCCATGGTCCCTCCTGCCCCCCCCCCCAAGATCTCACAGTCCAAAATGATTGTAACTCTCTTATCAAAGGGCTGGTTGTGTAGAAAACGGTCTCTCTCTGTGACAAATACTAAACGAATCAAGTTTATTTAGCCAGCGAAAGAGAGACTCAAAGAGTGTTTTTAAAACAGCTTTCAAGTTCATAACAGAGATATTGAAAACTTCCCAGCTGTTCTCCATCGCCAGCAAGAATAAAACAGAAGGAAAAGTGGTTCGCTCAAAGCAATAGACATTCTGATTATGTATAAGAACTTTCTGACTGTGAAATACTGTTAGACAAGGGGGAGGTTTACTGAGGTGGTTGTCCTTGAAGACCTTTCAGAATAAGATGGTGGATTATTCAGGGAGTGGATTGAATGAGCTGAGTAGAAGGGTCATCCAGTCTGAGTCCCGGGGGTCCACGGAATGCATTCAGGCAGCTCGTCTACACTGTCCACATGAAGGGGAAGGTCACCAATATTTTGATAAAGTCTGCGGCAGAGACAGAAGATAAAATATGTTTTGTCTAAATGATCCAAATTGATTTCCCCGCCCAAATCACATGTATACACCTACATGCGGAGAAACTAGACAAGATCATTTTAAGATAACAAACTTAATTGGATTTATAAAAATCTATAAATGCTTTTAGCTCCTTAGAGATAGGCACCATGTAAATGAGAGCCGTCTCTAGAGTGATAGCCATTGAATATTTGATTAGAACACTCAGGAAAATGGAAAGAGATAAGCCTCACTCTCCAAGGACCTGGGTTCTAATTCTTGCACCACCACTTGCTTCCTTATCCAATTCATGTGATATGTCTGAGCCTCCTCTTCCTTATCTAGAAAGTGAAAAACATTATACCTACTTCCTGATAGGGGGAGAGGGAGGTCAAATAAGGCCGCGTTTGTAAATTACCCAGCAGAAGGGCACCTGGGTGGCTCATCTGGTTAAGCGTCCAGTTTGATTAAGGCTCAGGTCCTGGTCTCGTGGGTCATGAGATCAAGCCCCATGTCAGGTTCTGGGCTCAGCAAGCAGTCAGCTTGGGATTCTCTCTCTCCCTCTGCCCCTCCCCTCAGTCACGCTTGCTCACATGTACACGCTCTCTTTCCCTCTCTCTTTCAAGATAAATGAATAAATCCTTAAAGAATCAATCAAACACCTAGCAGAGTGTTTGCCAATATAGGTTGGTTTTTTCCCTGAAAAATGTTCCCTGGAACTTCTTCCATTCTGGCTTGGACTGATGACTCTGGTCCAGCCCAGGAGCCCTCTCAAAGGCCTAGCTGTTTACGTTCACTGGCAAGTTCATACCACATTCCTAAATCTCTTTCAGCCAAATCTCTCTGATCTGGGCCCTTGTTTCTGAAGATGGTAGGATAGGAGGGCCTCTGCCCAGCTAACCTCCCTTGATGCTCAGTGCGGACTTTGGGCACTTATGCATTTGAGCATCAAGCACTGATACAGCCCGTGTGTCATAATAGCATTTTCACGGCCCCTCCAAGGCATAGGACTGTGTTCAATGGGGCAGATCCTGAGAAGGTCGCGCCATAGTGGAAGTGTTGAGCTGGATACTAAAACACCCAAGTTCTGGCCCCAGGGTTACCAAGGGAACCTTGAGCAGGTCATTCCACTGCTCTGTGCCTTAGTACCAATAAGCCTTTATTCCAAGCCTACTGTGCACCAAGGACTGATTGATTACACTCATTACTTTCAATCTCCACGGTAAGCCCCATGGTGGATAGTACAACCCTCATTTTACAAATGAGAAACTGAGGCCCAGCAAAGTTGGGAAGTTTAACCAAGGACCTCGGATAGCTCATAAACACATGAGTAGGTATTAGGACCCAAGACGCAGGACACCGAAATGCTCTCACACTCCACTAAGTAGCCCTGACTCAGTTTTCTCATGTAGAAAATGAAGGTGGACTCATATGAGACATTGTCTCATATGGTCCAGATAGCTGATGAATATCATTCTAGACTCCTTCCCAGCCTCAGCAGCCAGCCCGAGCACATTAAGGGTGGAGTTATGGAAATGATCACAATGATATCCACCTCTCTTTCTCCCCTTCCCCCCCAACCCAGCCTCTGCTTAATTTGTCTCCCTTCCCCTATAAAGACTTTTTGGGAGATCTCTTTTATTTCCTTCTTGGGGAAATAATTGTTGTTTTTTTTTTTTTTTTCCTTTTTTAAGGAAAGACTTTTTGGGGGGGGGAGATTAAAACAGTACTTTGTTGAAGAAGTCACGTGAAAAATGATCTTATTTCCTTTGGAGATGCTCTTTTAATAGAATTATGAGCCATCTGTTCCCCCTCCTCTTCCCTTGTACCATCTTCCTGGGTTTCAGCCCCTGGTGCCCCCAGAGAAAACTGGCAGGGCTGGGTGGGGAAGCGTGGGGGGCTGGGGGCTGAGCTGTTCCCATCATGTATCGAAGAATGGGCTACTTGCACAAGGCTAGCAGTGGATGCCGTTTAGCAAAGGTGTAGGAAGTCTCAGCCAAGCATAAATACCAACAAATGTTCTAGGGATTAGCAGATAAGTCGTATCAGGAGAGAGCAAGAGAGCCAAATTTATATAGTTGAGAAAGGATCTGGCTCTGAGGGAACACAATCATGGTCTATAAATACCTCCATGAAAACAGTATAAATGAAGTAAGGGAATTAATCACCGGCTCCAAAGCCAGGAGAACGAGGTGTAGTGGCCCTCGGCGTGGCGCGGGAGATAGAAAGCACAACAGTAGAAAGTTCAGAGCTTAGGGAAGCAACTGGGCACAGGCCCCGGGCTCTCCAAGGGAGGTGGCCGCGCTGCACGAAGCCTGGGGACTGGAGGCAGAGGAGATTAAATGCTAATAGCAGCACAAGTCCAAGGAGGCCCAGGAAGGCTAGATGGAGGTCAAATAAGATGACCTAAGCGGCTCTCCCACCTATGATTCAATGAACTGAGGAGTAATTACTTGCTCTTGCAAATTGCTTGGTAAATACACTGAGTAAATCAAAGCAACCCATTTCAGCAGCAGAGGAGCGGGGGATGAGCAACCCGAGGCTGCAGACTCCACAGAGACCCCAAGAAGAGCTGGGTTCTGTGCCTTAGTTGTCCGTGACGTCGGCTGGCGCACCTGCCCCCGGCTGAACTCACATTTCTTAACATGGACAGTAGCTTCCCTTGTCCGATGGCAGGTGCCCAACCAAGGGCCAAACCGCCGCAGCTTCCCCCACCCCAACCCCCTTCTGGAAGAATCTCCCACTTCCCTCCCAGTGGCACTGCCTGCCCTTCCTGCCGTACCCTCTCCCTTCAGCAATATTAATGGCCCCTGCCTAAGTACTCAGGGCCTCCCCTCCACGGGGCCCGTTTAGAGATGGCCTGAATCGCCTGCTGGGAATAATTCTGCCCGTAGGCAAGCTCAAGAATTATTGATGAAATAACCTTTGGGGGCCTGAGTCTGGGGTTTTGCAGATGCAATGGCAAGATTATTGTTTAAGTGGGGACTTGATCAGGCGGTGACCTAGAAAACAGTTAGTTCCTTTATTGCTTTTGCAGCTTCTTGGGGCTAACACTGTCTTCTGCCCGGACGCTGGGGCAGCTTATCGGAAAAGGAAGTGAGGGGAAGTAGGCCTTGAGACCCTGAGTTTGTCTGCATGCCCAAAAGTCCAGAAAGTACCGAGGCAACATCTCACCCTAGGAAGAGAGGATCCCGGGGACCTCCCTGGAGTCATGAGGCCTGGAGTGGCATAAAAGAGTTTGGCGTTGCAATGACTTGCTGTTTTTGCCTTAAAAGCTCAACCTCATCAGACTCGAGGAGCAGATCAGTCAATGACAGGGGAAGTAGTTGTTAATGGAGGAGCCCTTCACGGGGGCCACAGTGCTCGGCACGATTCTGTTGGAGACTGAGATAGAGGAGGGCAGAAAGTCGTCTGCGAAAGCCGCATCTGTGGCCAGAGGGACAGGGCAGGAGGGCAACACCTCGCTCTAGTGTAGGCTTCCAGCTGACCACGGGGATCTAAGAGGCAAGGGCCATTTGGGAACCTTCTGTAAAGAACAGCTCAGCAGCACATAGAACAGGGTTCAGGGGTCCTTTCTCTACTCTCTGCACATATCCATTCTCTCACCCCTACTCATTCCTTCCCTTGATGTTTAATGGGCACCTATCCCATGCCAGATACTTTGCCAGGTGTGGAGATTCCAAAATCAATAACACAGGCTCTAGTTTCAAGGAGCTTGAGGGAGATGCACCTCTGGGTCATACAAGGTACTAATACTACAATAGAGGATATCCAAAGCCTTCCTAGTGAGCACTGCAGAAAGCCCTGCTTTGCAGAGAGATAACATGTGAATAGGCCTTTGAAGGATGAGTAGGAGTTTTCCAGTTGGAGAAGGGCAATCCAGATTGTGGACAATGAGACTGCACAACTTAATCCAGGAATGGTAAATGGTCCAGCATAACTGGGGTGCGGTATGCCTACCAGGGAAGGGAATGAGATAACAAAGCTTTCAGGATCTAGGTCTAGAAAGATGCTGGATACTGAGCCAAGAGCTCTGTTGCCATTATTCGAGTGAATCCTCACAAGGCTCTAAAGTGTCAAATGGGTCTCTTAGCAAGTCTAAAGGGACTTGCTAGGAGTCCCTGCATGTGGGGACAGATTAGGGAGGTGAGGTCTGCTAGCCTGGGATGAAGTCACACCCCCAAGCTCTGCATCAGCTGGATGGGCTGGGAGGTTTGAGATTCTAGAATGCTGCAAGGATTCCGGTCATTTTATCAAAGGCAGGCAGTGACACATGAAGGACCCAGGACATGAGCATGGCTGTTTCAGAATCTACCCTGGTGGCAGCACGGACACACGAGAGCAGGACAGGCGCTGAAGGCAGAGAAACGCCACCGCTCCGTGGTGTGTGCGAACTGTCCACCTTGGAGCCACCTGAGGCCCTCACCCAGACTTAGCGAACCAGCCCCTCAGGCTGGAGGGGCTGGAGAATATCTTTGTAATTAGCTCCCCAGGTGATTCCTAAGCGCAATGGGGTTGGGTACAATGCCTTGGGAAGTGATTGCAAAAGCTCAAAATACTCCAGGTGAGAAACAACAAGGACCTGATCATGGTAGAAGGACACAGGTCGAAACTTTCGGCACAGTTCTCAGGGTGTGGTTGGGTGAGGGAAAGAGAGAGCTCCAAGATCACTTGGAGGTTCCCTCTTGGGTTACTAGTTGGCCAGTAATGGTGATGCACAGAGGATAGAGTTTAATTTTTAAAAAATCTTGAGTTTGTTGTAGCTGGAAGTTACACCAGTGGAGAGATCTGGTAAGTCATATGAAACTCCAGTGTGGAGCTTACAGGACGGGAGGTAGATCATGGGCAGAGATATGAATTTGGGAGTCTTGACATATGCCCCCCACTGCTGTATAAAGTCAGTCCCGATGCATGAGGCACTTCGTCGGCACTTCCGTAACACCTTGTAGGGCATATCACACTGCACTGTATCTGTTTTATGAAGATGATCCTCCATTAAACCACATGCTGATTAAGGGCAAGGACCCATCATTCATGTTCATATCCCCAAATACGCAGTGCCATGCCTGGCACATATGAGGGTCTTTTTTAAAAAATTGCCAAATAAATGCAAGAGAACAGAGAATGTAGGCAAACTTGAAAGAAGTTCTGAGGACCTAATCTCAGGGACCAGCAACATTGACAGGGTGGGTAGAAGAAGACAAAACTGCAACGAAGCCTGACAAAGAGTGGCTGGAGTGGGACAAGGAAAAGCAAAGGAAAATTAGGACAAGGAGAGGAGAGGGAAACCCTACAGGAATGGCAGGGTGGCTGACAGCATCAGTGGCTACAAAGGAGCCCAACAGAGCTCTGGCTGGTCTTGGTGGCCTCTGGTGGTGTCCCTTTCAGGAGTGAGGCTGGGGCTGGTACCAAGATCATCAGCATCCAACACCAGGCCTAGCTTCCAGAACTTTTGGATGGTTCTTTACTTGCATATACAAGCAAACTCTGCATCATGGGGGTGAGTGCCAAAGCCAGGGAGACCCACACTGTGTCAAGCAATGAGGGGCCAGAAGAATCCAGAGGGCCCCTGCAGGCTCAGCTTTCACTCCAGCCTCCCATCACAGGGGAGTTCACTGCTTAGACCACCTAAGGCTACCTGGGTCCTTTTTTCTCATCTGCTCGAGCTCCAGTAAGCTTGTTCTCATACAGATCTTGGGGATTTGGGGGGAGAAACAAAGAACCCCGGGAATGGCCATGGCAGGTGTACCAAGTATTTGCTATAATGCAATCAGCTGTCTGGGTGTTCTGTTTCGTCCTGTTTTATTTTTCTTTTCTTTTCTTTTCTCTTTTCTCACATTGGTCATGTTTCACTGGACTCAGCTCATGTGAACACACTGTAAAATTCCACTTTGTCTTTTTTTTTTTCAGATGTTAAAAAGTGAGCCAAATGCTGTTTTTAATGAGCTAGGAAATTGTTCAGGCTTCTCTCTCTCTCTTTATCTCTCTCTCTCTTTTTTTTTTCCTTTTGAATTGCTATAGGGTGTACCTCAAAGCTTCAGTTGGAGGCCCGCAATTTCAGAGTGCTTTTCTCTAGGCAAAAGAGGCCATCCTGTATCACAGGGATATCACTGCTGCTCAAATTCAAAGAATCTGGAGGAACCAGGATACAGGGCTTGGGAAGTGGGAGGGTGATGTTGGGGGAGGACCCCTGAGAGCCTCTCAGGGGGATGGTCAGAGTCAGGGTGAATGTCAGGGATGACAGAGGTCCCCACTAGTCACCAGGGTCTCCCCCTTGAAACTGGACCCTCTAGCCCGAATATATAGCTGCCCAGTGGACATTTCCACGAGGATGGATTCTACCACCTCGACCAAGTAGGTCTCCAACAGGGTCAGTTACCTCCCATAAGAAATTTTTTCAACCTTCATTTCATGTCTGCTATGTGGCAGACATGATTTTAGGTGTTGGGGTCACAGCGGGCAACGAGACAGACATGGTACCTACCTCCTAAAGCCTATATGCTAGAATGCAGGAAGAGCATATTGGAAATGTTGTTGACATGGTCGTGAGTGTCATAGATAATAGTAATAAGAGTAAGGTTTATGGAGTCCTTACCATCTACAAACACTGTGGCTAGTACCGTGGGTCATAGGACAGGGGGACCTGGCTTTGTCTGAGGGGGGGTTCAAGAAAGGCTCTGAGTCTTTCTCTCAGCCACATTGAATGGCCCCTTTGGGCCCAATAGTCTTCCAGATACACACACTGGACACTTAAATTTTCTGCCTCTTCTCATAGCTTCCCCTCTAGTATGTCTCCAAGGCGTGATGCTACTTCTGTCACCTTCCCCCTGCCCTTCTAGCTCTGCAGGCTGTCACCTACCCCTGGAATATTACAACAGCCCTCCCACCCCAGCCTCCCTGCCTCCAGCCTCCCTTCCGTCTTCTCTGATCTGCCTATCTCCAGATGAACTTTCCAGAAAGGCTGCTCCCTGCTCAACATCTCCGTCACTTACTCAACAAATATTTATCAAAAGCTTTGCCCTCCTAACCCCCCAAGAATTCAGTTTGTGTGTTTCAAAAGAGTAACCCATGCCAAGTGTGTCCCTTCCCTAAGGAAAAGCCAGCCTCGTTAGCCTGGCACTCAAGACCCTCCCTGCCAGGCCATCTTCCCGTGTTCATCTTCACAACTGGCCTCTTCCCCCATTTCTCCCAACCCAACTTCTGCCTTCCTTAGCCCTCGGCCCCTCTCCATGTCGAAATCCTACCCATCATTAGGACCCCCACCAAATGTCACCTCCCCCACGGAGGCCACATGTGCCTGTCTGCGTGTGTCTCACCCTCTCCTATGCATACACCCCACATACTCCTGAGGGCCCTGCGCGTCCTCGTGGGTACCTGCCCCTGGGGAGCCTTGGCTCTGCTCAGGAACCGTGCTGAGCAACTCAGCCCGATTATCTCTTATCACAACCCTCTTAGGAAGATGACGCCACGATTAGATCCCCACACTACAGATGAGTCAAAAAGGTCAGGGGAATCGGATCCATAAGGTCACACTGCTAGCAAGTTGCAAAGCAACGATTCAAACCCGATTTGGACCACATCCCATGTATGTGATACCTCACTGCCATTCACCAGGCAAGAACTCTTCTTTGAACAGTTATGGACCCCAGCTGCCTTGTATAGCACATTGCATGTGGTGTACACTGACAGTTAAATCCCCAGGACCAAACACAGGGCCCAGAACATCTCCTGCACGCGCAGTAAACACCTGCAAATGCATGAATGAAACAGTTACTGGGCACCACAACAAACTTCCTGAACCACAACAGGGAAAGTGGGACCTGAGAGGCTCTAGGTTAACAAATAATCTGGGTGATTCTTCTTCTTTTCTTTTCTTTTCTTTTCTTTTTTTTTTTTTTAAGATTTTATTTATTTATTTGTCGTAGAGAGAGCAGAAGCACTGAGAGCCGCAGACAGAACAGGCAGAGCAGGCAGAGGGAAAAGCAGGCTCCCTGCTGACCAAGGAGCGTGATGTGGGACTCAATCCCAGGACCCTGGGATCATGACCTGAGCTGAAGGCAGACGCTTAACTAACTGAGCCACCCAGGTGTCCCAGTCTGGGTGATTCTTATGCTACCAGCCAAACGCCTGTCCACAGAAGGATATGAAAAAATGGATCCAGCCACCCTGATTTATGAAAAGGGAAACTGAGGCCCACAGGAGTGAATTGAGCCCAAGATTACCAGCCTGCTTCCCCTCCCCAAGCAATCACTCTGGCTGGGCCTTGCACAGTCAGCCTGGCCCTAAGATAAGATACTACCATTGAGCAAAAAACAAGCCCCTATCTCCATCTATCCTGGCTCTTAAAGGGATCTTAAATTGGTTATCCTGACTCTTTCCTCCGAGGAGGTCCTTCTCGAGGACCTCATCTTCAATAAACTGAGCGGGGGACAGACTCTGAGCAGCTGACCTAGAAACTCCAAACCACAGCAAATCAAGTCTTTGACCCGAAAGTACCTTGTCACTGGGTTTTGATTCATGCAGATCCATCATCTTTGGGATCTACTTCTTGCCTCTTCAGAGAGGAGCCATGTTGCCCGGCAACCAGTGTGGCAGGGATGTGGCAAAGCTATTGATCGATAAAGCTCTGCCTGTGTAACCTCTCCCTGCAGCTGTGTTGGGCCTCGCTGGTTCTAGAAATCGCTTGTGTGATGATATTGGAGTCGCTGGGTGATGTATTAAAAAAAAAGTGAGTTTGGAATTAGACATACCTGTGCTTTACCCCACATACTGGTTCTGTGATCTTGACGGATCGCTTGCCCTCTCTGATCCTTGGCTTTGTCATCCCTTATTGTGAGAGAAGACGGATGGGAAACCCCTGATTGCTTCCAGTTCTGACGTCTGTATCCTGGGTTCCATGACCTTGGCTGTGAGTTGCTGCTGTGATCCAAGTTTAGCCTGATGAAGACATTTGGTTCTGTTTCATGTTGACCACTCCATGCTAACAGTCCAGCCCACCGAAGCATGAAAATAAATTAGAGAGGCTAGGATGTATTATCTTTTCGTGAAAACCCCCCTCCTCCCAACCCCCAGTTTTGCCTTGCTAATAAAACTCCCTTGCATACAGACAGACAGCCCGACTCGCTGGGAAATCCTCGAGAAATGTCGTCCATATGTTTTTAAGTCATTTACACTGAACCCATCATAATATTGTTCTTTGAAGATCCATTTACATTTGTTCTAAAGGCTTATTTTAAAGCTTATGCAAATGAACTAGATTAAGGTTGCATTCTGGAAGCCGAAGCTGGAGAATGGGAAGTTCATTTTAAGGCTTGGTGTAAATAGAGTTTCACATGTGTTCTAAATAATTCTCCCCTCTTAGCCCACATGTGACCGGAGGTTCTCTGTGAGTGAAATGCTAATTGAGGGCAGTTAGGAGTAATGGAAAGAGCAAGGGAATGGCAGCCTCTTTCTCCCCCTTCACTAGCCTTATGGCTTTGCGTGAGTCACCCAGATGTCCTCGGTTTCCAGTTCTTCTATGGGACCCAAATGGGAACTCCATGGTTCCCTGGTAGCAGCAGTATTAGAATTCACTGAGGACCAGATGCTGGACATCTGAGTCTCCAAGAGTGAAGACCCAAGGGTCTGGGTTTTTCACGTGCTCCCCAAGTAGTTCTGATGTGTACCCAGGCATTTGATAATCTGATCTCTCCTCCCTACCAACAAGATTCTACAACGGATTGCCAAAATATCCCCTTATCCCTACCTGGGTCTTAAACTCTCCCAGGTGCTAACCACTCCCATTCACCCCACTCATATGGCCTCTGTTCGGACTCCCAGGACTTTGATTTTGAAGAATCGTGATGCCCTTATTAAATTCTGGTTAGATGTAAGAAACCATCACTTGTCCCCCTCAACACACTCTGATGAGGAGCCTGAAGCTGGGAGCCCAGTATGTGGCTGCATTACAGGCCCCTGGAAGACTCATCACACTTGCCCTATGGAAGTTAGTGGGCCAATGGGTGAACAAACAATACTGCGTCTGTGAACTTAAACATGTATTAACATCCATATGCACATGTAGGTGTTGGCTGAGTAGCTTCTGGGGGATCTGGATTAGAACTTGGATCTGTGCTCCAAAGGGCTGGCAAAAGTGGAGATGAGGAAAAGGCACAGCGCAAGGTCAGAAACTAGGGAAGAAAGAAGAGCCCTCTGCATAACAACAAACGCCTTGTCTTTGACCTGAATTGCCTCCTCCTGCTGTTGAGAAGAGAGGTTGGCTTGTGTTACATAATGTTTGGGGGTGGTTTTCCATTGAGTGCCTGCAGAAATGAGCTCCTGGTGGTGAAATCTTCTCCCTGGTCTGCCTGCCACTTACCCTCTTCTCATAGCCCCAAAGTAAGCACTGTCTGGTAATATTTTCAAGAGCCTTGTCACTTGTTATACCATGGGGGACACTCATGGAACAATGTAGATCTTCTGTGCAATGAGTCTGCTTTTTTTCCAAGGACCATGACCTCATTTTCATGTAAATCTAACAAGAGTTACCTTCTCTGCTCCCAACAAGAAAAGAATCTGTCTGAGCCTGGTGAGGAAGAATTCGGAATTGGTCTTTCATTTCTGTCCCCTCCCCCTACCCACTTCCTTACTTCCCCACTCCGTCAAGGCACCATGCACCCCTCTACCTGCTCCTCCATCCTGGCGTCTCAGTCAAGCTTCAGAGTAGGGTCTCATTCGTCATTTCTTCCAAGATTCAGATGCTGGCACAGAGCAGTGCTTTGTCCACAGGAATAAATCGCAAATATAAGCAAAGGGCTTGCCAGGTACATGAGAGATTTATAAGGTAGAGTGTCTTATGTCGTGCCCACGTCAGAGCGTGGGATGACCGCTGAAGGCCAGTCAGGGATCTCCAGACGGGCTGTTCTCCAGACAACTTGCAAGTGATTGCAGTGCCCAGAGTAGAGTGAACACTATCTCCATTGAATCTAGTGATAGACTACTTAGTTTCTTTCCAATTTTTAAAACCATATTTTACATCTCTGCTTCAGTTCCGTGCCATCTGCATTTTCTCCCATTAATCACATAGAACTCCCCACTGTAGCTTTCATAACCTGCTCAAAATGAATGTGGAGAGAAAACATAATTAGATGCCACGTTTTAAAAATAATACCTTGAAAACAGAGCCACGACTTAAATAAAATAGGAGGGAGGGAGGAAAAAAAAATCACACAGACACACACAATTTGAACTAATGGGCAAAATTACCTCAGGTTAAGTTGGATTTTAAATCCGTTTCTTCTTTCTCCGTTTCCTTCTCTGCCCCCTCCCCTCCCGTGAGTCCTGACAAACATAGAGTTCAGCTGGATGGATGATTAGATTTCCCCGTCCGTGCTGAAACAAGGAAATATTTCTATAATATTAAACCCGTCAAACTGATCAAAGTGCAGTGTCAAAATTCTAAGTGTTCCTTCTTGCCCAATCCCCTCAGCTCTGGCAAAATGGAGCACATTTTATTTGCTGGCCCTCAACTCCCTGAGGTTTTTAAAATCTGACACACGCTACCTGATTTGCAGGGGGTTTTTGCTACGTTTCTACTGTAGGTGTTTGCCAGCATGGGAACCAGAGGCAGGAATTGTTGGTGCCGGTTGTGTCGCCCGCCAGCCCTCCGGCAACCCCCAAATGCCCCTGAATGTTGCTTGCTTCTCCTTCTCAGCCCCACCTGAAATACAGACGCCACCAGGACGCCATCCTACACCCGAGCCAGGCGACAAAACCTCAAGAACAAAGCATTAGCTGGCATAATAAGGCCCAGCTAGGGGTCCCAGCTGTGCCGCCCAGCACCCTGACCGACAGCCCCAGTACTACTCTGGAGTTGCTTGGTGCCTCAAAGTCTCAGCTATTGTCTCCCTAAAACCAGAGTATCTCAGGGATGGCCCTCAGCCCATCCCACAAGGCTGTTTAAGCAGAGGAAGAGAAGAAAATGATTTATGGAGAAGCCCATAACTACACCAATATAAGGTCCATTTAACATTATTATGAGGATCACCTGATGCCCTGCAGGCAAGTCACACAGGTGGGCAGATCACAGATTAGGCAATTGACCTTGGTCAATTGTACGTGGGATCCACGTACAGAGGGAGCATGGGACGCTGGGAAGAGCCCCACTTGGGAGCCATCCCAGGCTGGAGTGGAGTTTCTGTTCTGCCACTTGCTGGCTCGGTGGCCATGAACGAGTTCCTAGGTCTTTCCGAGCCATGCTTCCCTTTGTATGATGGAGATAACACGTACCTGCCATTTGAGAGGGCTGAGGTGTCAGGAGAGTCCGACGAAACCTAGAGCCAAGCACCTGAAAGACAGTGGGCACTCAGCAGATGACGGCTTCATCACGGAGCGTATTTTGTTTACGAGACACTGACTGGAAGAAAGAAGAGACAGGAGACGCCGCTCTGCCTTTAAGGGGCTTCTTGTCTGACACCAGATCAGGCCTAGGGGATGAGGGGGAGAGGTGAGGGAGTCCTTTTCTTTTCTTTCTTCAAAAACTTTTTTTCTGAGGTAACCACTTCACGCATGCCGCCGAGAGCCACTTTCTGAGGTGGTTGCTGCTTTTGTTGTTGCTTTTTTGTGGGGTTTTGTTTATTTGGTCTTTTCGGCCCTCTGTTCCTGAGACCTGCTAAGGCTGAAGTAGGAAAGGGCATTTCTGGGACAGAAAAAAGGAGGGAAGGAGCCAAAAATGGGATGGTCACATTTCTTAACAAATGGGAAACAAGCTCAAGAAGTCCAGATTAAGTGCTACTAATTACCACCCAACAAATACTGAGCCACAATGTCGCAGGCCTAGGAAGAAAAAGAAAAACAGAACACTAGGCCTGAATATTAACTACGGGGTTCCATTAGCAAATCCCATGTCACATTCATGTGGCACTGAGCAAGCTGAGGTAGGCATGGGCACACCAGGCACGGTCTGGCCCGAAGCTTCTGGAAAGCCTGCTTCCAGCTGCTGCCTCTGTCTGGGATCCTGGGTGAGGAGGGCAAGAGAACGTGTGCCTGAGAAGCTCCTATTCTTCCTGTCTGCCTTCTGCCCCTCACCTAGACCCCAGGACTGTGAGATCTGTTTGGGTAGCAACGCACCGGGACAGGGTCATGAGACACCACTAAGCCTTCGCTCTGCCCACTGCATCCTCAAAGCCCTGCCCTGAAAGCCGGTGGCTGGCGCTCTGCCCTGAGGGTGTCCTGCTTCCCTCTGGCGTTCCAGGGCCCCAGTCCCATGAGCTGACGGCCACCACACCTCAAAAGCAGCCCTGGGGTCAGGAGGATGCACTCATTCTCCCCCTTGGTGAGCACTTCCCCACTCCGCGAGCTCCCAGATCCCACCAAACCCACGTGAGAAAATTGCTAAGCAGAGCAGAGTGGGACTCTAACTACTTGAGAAAACTTGATTCTTATTTTGTTTTCCTGAATTCTAAATAAGGGCACTGTTCCAGAGGATAATGTTTTCTGATGTAACAAATTGCTGGCTTCTTAGATAATTAGATAATGCCTTTCCATACCCCGCTGTCTGACAGCCAGGGTAGGGCACGCCCTTGGAGCTCTTGCTCCTGGAGAGCACAGGGTAGAGAATGGAGAAGTCTGGTGCTTTCCAGGCACTCTGTCGCAGTGATGGAAGCATGACCTTTGACCCTACTCTCACTGAAGATCCCATCTCAATTTTCCTGTCAGTCAGGAGGTTGGTGTGGATCAGAGTTTCTCAGTCTCGACATTTCTGACATTTCAGGTAGGCTGCTCCATTGTTGTGGGGGGCTGTCCTCAGTACTGTGGGGTGTTGGGTGGCATCACTAGCCTCTCCGGGTTAGACCCCCATAACATAGCCAGCCCCCCCACCTAGTTGTGACGACCAAAAATACCTTCAGACACTGTCAGATGTCCCCTGGGGAACAAAATCATGTCTCACCTGAGAACCAGCACATGCTCTCCAAGAGTCCTTCCAGCTCTCAAGTTCTTGCTTTAGAAGGTGATAGAAACACTCAAAAGAGCTTTGATTGGGTTGCTTGACAAGAGATGGAAACCCATCTCCAATCCCAGCTCTAGCATTTACATTTGACCTTCTTAAAACTGGTCAGATTACTTCACTTCTCCGAGGCTCAGTGTGCTTATCTGCAAAATGGAGACGATGTCATTCCTATTTCATAGGACTGATTAGATGATTAAATGAGAAAATGTATGTAGGACTTCTGGCACGTACTGTATTGCCCCATAAATGGTGCTATGATTGTTAGGATTATGATTGAAAGTAAAGCAGACCATCTGCTTTCTCCAGACCAGATTCACATAAATGCAGGGTAACAGCCAGCGGTGAGAACTACGTGTGGAGAGAAATTAATACTACGTATTGAACATCTACTGTGTGGTCAGCACTGTGCTAGGCAGTTTCCTCCAAATTCTCCAGCTAAATCAGGGATCGACATCATGAAGGGCTAATGAATGGAGGGAAGCTAATGGACGTATCCATACATCTACCAAATGTAATAATTCAGGGTCTGGAGCTATTAGGGTGTTTATTTTGTACCTTCATCATCAGGAGTGATTCCTTTCACTTTCTTCGTTAAATTACGATCATCCCCCTCATCTGTGACCCATGACGAATGCCGTAGATGAGAAAGGACAAAATGGAGAAGTAATTTTTTGCTGGATTTATTCACTCGTAACGCGTTCATGTCTGCTCTTTGGTTTGGTTCTGCCCAAAGGGCAATTTACTTTTGTTCGTACAGAAAGAGCCAAGGAAATAATATCTGTCCTTAAATCTGAGTTACGGGTTTCGATTTTCTCTTCTCTGGTTTCCTGTCTTCCGGGGCCTGACAGCTGTCTGTTCCCTCCGAAGCCACCTTCTCCAGCGAGCCTCCGTTGCTGAGAGCACATCCCTGGTCTGGCCGGCCCCTCAGGGAGGTTCTTCTCCTCAGCAGAAGTGTTGCTCTGTCGCTGAGTCCCAACAAAGAGTGGGCAGAGAGGGCTAGAAACGGGGCCTGGGGAAACTCTTCCTTTCTTTCTTCCTGGTTGGTCAGCCCTTGGGTCTCCCTTGCTCCAGGGTCCCTGCGATGCTCCCGTGTCCTTCTCTTTTCCTTGTCTTTGCTGTTATTCACTTCCTGGCCCTGCGCATCAACTTCAGATCCAAACTCAGAAGCAGTCGTGTTATGACACACCCACTGAGTGTCAGTTCCATGTCTCATCCAGCCTTCCCAGCAACCCATTTTACAGGTTACAGAGAGGTCGAGGGTACCCGTCAAAGTGACCACTAGTAACTGGTCGGAAGGAGCTGCTGCATCCCTCCCAACTCCAAGTTCCAGCATGGGCCCCTCTGTCCAGCAGCAGCAAACCACAGCCCCAACGGGAAAATGCATTCTTTCCGAGGATGGAGAAACATCCCCTGCAGAGCCCCGATGCTGCAGACGCCCCGATTACTCCAAGCACTGCCCCTGATAGGCACCGCAGCAAGGCTGACCAGACAAGAACGCCATGCCAGCCATAAACTCCCCCCGAGCGTTCACACCCCTGTGTCTTTGAGCCATTGCCCCTTGGCTTCAATCAGCATCCTTGGCCCCAACCCCCCCACTTCCCTTCTACCTGGTGGACTCCTAGTCTTCCTCCAGGATCGGTTCAGAGATCACGTCTTCAGTGACAACTTCCCCAACATCCCCATCTGTCTCCCCGCCTGTGCGGCCTCAGCTCTCGGCTCACGTTGCTGTACAACAGGCGGCACACTGGTCTTTGTTGTCACTTTCAGCAACTCCCGGCACATGAAACTACTAAATAAAGATTTTTTAAATGAATGAATGGTGGACAGAAAGATGGGGGAAACATTGAAGCAAATTAAGGAAAATAGTAGTGGAAATATTTGTTTAGAACTGGGTCGTAGGAGCACCGATTTTATTGCCGGAAAGTCTGGGAAGAGGGGTAGAGGGGGCCTATTTTCTTGCCTCCCACAGACTGATTTCCTGTGCTGCGGTGCTTCTCCAACTTCAGTGTGTGCGCAGATCCCCTCGGGATCTTGTTAAAATGCAGATTCTGAGTCCCTGGTGCTGGGCCGGGGCTCCCAGGTGAGCCCGAGCTGCCAGACTACACTTGGGAGACTTCCGGGCTTGGTCCCACCTGGTCTGAAGTTGCTGGCCTGTGACTGCGAGCCCCCAGCAGGGCCTGAACACCCCGGCATCCCTGCACCACCTTGGTAAAGCAGCCATCTGCTGGTTTATTTATTCCCTCCCATTATCACCAGGGGAAGAGGATCTGAAGACATGCCACGTCTTGTTTACAGCGAGCCTCAGAAAAGTTAAAAGTGCAAGTTAAAAAAAAAAAAAAAAAAAAAGAGGCATCTACAGCCCCTTAGAATCACACATATCAGGGAAAAAATGGGCTAAAGGAAATTCATAAAATATTAAATGACACTGTGTCAAGACACAGATAGGGGCAGAACAGTAATTAAAGTAAACAGCACATCAAAACTCTGGCTAAAGCCGTTATTTAAATTGAAAGTAAATGTAGGAACTGATCATGTAGTCTTGTTTAAATGTGTTTCCAAGAGCCTTTTAAGAATATTAATGATTATGGAAGAATAATAGCTGAATATCAATGATCATTTTTACAGCAAGTGACAGCTCAGAGGGAAAAGAAAAGAATCAGGATCCTTCAGAGGATACACGCTGGTTGGATCTTCACAGCAAGTTGTGTCCCTCCAGGGGACAGAGGGAGGAGGATTAAGGTGTCCCAAGCTGATGATGCCGCTTTCCTGCAGGTGTGAGGGACGGGAAGCCACTTGGACAGGGTGCATTGTCCATGACCATGGTCCTCCCTCTCGTCTAAGACCCCTGCAGAGCTCTGTGTGCATGGCTCCCCGGGTCCTCACCCTCTCTAGGAGTATTTCCCCACCTTGCTTTAAAGTTTCTGAAGAGTTCAGCAAACCAAAGCCAGAAGTGAGACTGGAAGGTAACAGAGCTGACTTTTCCACAAAGGTCCTGGAAAGTACAGGTCTGGATGGTAAGGTGTTTCACCTACGTCAGAGCTAAAGGGCTCTGTGTGTCTGCAGATGCCACCAGAGCCAAGGGTTCATGTCTTTACCACTCACGCTGGGGTCTGGTCCTCCTCCTTTGACATTGAAGTTCACCAAAATGAGAATATAGGGAAAACAAGGGGTAGGCAAAATGTCTGGGGTTCCTAATGAAATACTTACACACTGTTGTTGACCTTTGGCTCAGCCTCATGTTAATGTCTGGTGGGCTTGGATTTCTGGTGAGATGAGGGGCTTCCCACTGCTGCCTTTTCTCCCTAGAGCCCCCTGAGCAAAATCTCCTAGTGGGTAGCATCTAGACATTCAAAGTTTATCTTCCTTAAAGAATCTCCTGTCTCCTCTCCTCTGTTCTCCCAGATGGCAGCCAGACCAGAAGTGGGGTCCTGGTTTTGGTGCCTGCTTCCCAGGCCAACTTCAGCCCCGGAATCAGAAGGAAATGCTCGCTTTTCATCATCTTTCTGTCTCTGGCACCAGCCTTCCAGGGACTTGCAGGGCATTGGATTAGCCATTGTTATGAAGCTGCTTAGGCCTGACTTGCTACGTAGAAAACATAGTCTCATCCAACCGACCAGAGAACTCCAGAGGTTTGAGGTCAAGCCCAGCTAACCCTAAAGCATTGCTTGGCTTTCCTCCATGTGCTGATGTTTTCTCAGTGTGATCTCATGAGAGGAGTATCTACTCCAGGATTTGGGCGTCCGTGCCTCGCTGGACTCAATATAATAGTGGATTAAATTATTGAATTATTATAAACTATAAAATCATTTTATTATTAATAAGAGTTTCATATTGATTACTATACGATGCTAGCCATTGTTTGTGGCAGTCCTTCCCAGATTTCCTGCACTGAGTGCCATGAATGTAGGAATGAATCCTCTGTCTCCTAACAGAGCAGCTTGCCGAGGCTTGAGGGCAGGGTGGCGAGGAGGTGAGATTGATGAGATCTCCCCATTCCTGATGGCTCCCTGGAAACCCGCCACTGAGCAGCTAGCAAGACCCCTCTCTTCATGATTTCATTCAACCTTCTGGCAGCCACTTCTTTCTCTCCTCCCTGCTGGGGGCTCAGTCCTCAGTTGCTCCCTCAAAGACTTGCCTTCATCAAAGTAGCTACTGTTGCCAGCATCTTTCTTTCATAGGCCTTTTTGTTCTTCGCTTTTGATCCGGCATATGCTGGGGGGCCGGGCTTTTGTCTTTCAGCTTGTGAATAAATGCAAGCGCTTAGGGAGGCAGCAACAGCCAAGCAGCATTCACTTCTTGCTCTTCTCTGTCTGAAATCTGGGGTTGGGGACTGGGAGCGGTCAGGGAGCTCAGGACCTACCCGTGGCCTCCTTGGAGCAATCAAGTCTGATGAGCAAAACATAGCTTGAGAAGTCCGAAGTCCTAAGTGTCAGGCATGGTCTTTCCATGTATGTGAAAGGCAGCCAAGTCTGTTTCCTGTCCCCATTCACTCACCAGGCACAGTGCAGGGCTCTGGGTCTCAGGGATGGTTGAGTCACCTCAAGAAGACTGCAGAAGAGTGAGGGGTCGCCATCAGAATTCATCCAAGCTGTGGTGGAGGAGATACCCAGCTGAGTCTCAAGGGACAAGTCAACAAAGGCCAAGTGCCAGCAGTGGGCACGGTGGACTGGGTACTGGGACAGGGTCATGGGAGACGTGAGCAAAGTCCTCAGGGCAACAGAGAGCTGGCTTTACTCAGAGACCAGCATGATGTCTGGTTTCGCTGGAACAGGGCTGGGAGAGAAATGGGAAGATGGAGCTCAAGAGGAGGTAGGCAGGGGCCAGACCCCAGAGAGTTTGCAGACCATGCTGAGAAGTTGGGAAGTGAAGCCACACAGACAGATTTGCTCGTCAGTTGAGAATTCTCTTGGCAGGCAATGGTGAGAGTGGCTTGAAGGGGGGATCTGATGACGGAGAGCCCGGGTGGGAAAATGGGGCATAGTCCCAGCCAGAGGTTCTTTAGCTCTGCACCGTTGACATCTTGGACTGCGAGCTCTTGGTCTCGGGGGCCATCCCATGCACTGTAAAAGGCTCATCAACTCCCTGGCCTGCACGCTTTCGATATCAGTAGCAACCACCCAGTCACAACAATCAAAAATGTCTCTCCTAATTTGCTTTGTACCAAGACCAGAAATCTGCACTGAAACAAACACCTCATCTGATGTTTGAAGGTCATCAGGTTTGAAGAGCTGAAAGTGAGTGGATGGCATAACTTTGGCAAAATCCAGCATGAATGTGAAAGCGACTATAACCCATTGGCATCAGATGCCCTCTCAAGACAAAAATATATGCCAGTGTATCAATGGTCGGGTACTATTTGTACGTATATAGGTTTCAAGATACATGGGCACACCTTGTGATAGATCAGGTAATTATGTTATAAACCGAATATAGCCATGTCATGTCTACCCAAAATGATCAATTTTGTCTTAGAAATGATAACACATAGTTTTTTATGTGGGCAATAATAACACAGGTCCATTTGGCTATTCAATCTATTCTTAATATAAATAAAAAATATATTACTTAAAAAAAAAAAAAAGAAAAGGCCTAGGCTCCTGGGGCCTCAGTGGGTTAAGCATCTGACTCTTGATTTCAGCTCAGGTCATGATCTCAAGGCTGTGAGATCAAGCCTCACATCGGGCTCCACACTGACCGTGTTGCCTACTTAAGATCTCTCTCCCTCTGCCCCTCCCCACCTTCCTGTCTTAAAATTAAAAAAAAAAAAAAAAAAAAAACTGCCTCCAGATGTTGCCAAATATCCCCAACGATGAGCCAAAGGAATCACTCGCCTGAGCCAACATGGCAAGATCCTGAACTGGGTTGTGAGCATAGACACGTGAAGATGGGCAGAGACTGAAGGCACACTTAGGAGTCAGGCTGGGAGGGTGGCTGACCAGATGTTTGGGCTGGGGGAAAGGCTGAGGCCAGGAGGACCCCAGGTTTGGAGTGACAGCTAGGGCCTGTTGGCGGTGCACTGGGATGGTGGGAAGCAGAGGTGGACCCGACCTGGTGGAGAAGGTAATTAGGTCATGGAGGCTTATCACTCTTGAGGGACTGTGGGTCCCCCCTGGTGGGAGGATCCAGAAGCAGCTGGCTCCACGGTGCTGACGGGCAGAGCCGGGGTGAGAGACAGATCTGAAATTCTCGGTGGCTGATGAGACTACCCTCAGGAGAGGCAAGAAGAGGGCCTAGTACGGTCAGGACAAGCCCCCGAGAAGAAATGGTCAGAGAAGCCGATGGAAAATCAGGAGGACAGTGTCCCAGAAAGAAGACAAGAGAAGGGTGTTTTTAGAGGAGAGCCGTCACAGAGCCAAATGTCATAGAAATGTCAAGGAAGGCAAGGGCAGAAGAGTGCCCATCGGATACCTCAAAGGATTGTTTTGGGAGCAGATGAGCTTTTGAATGTGAAAGAACTGGAAAAGGTTAAAAGCACTAGACAAATACGACATGCTATTAGCAGTTATTGGGTTTCCCTCCCTAACCGGGAGCTCCCGGTGCTTCTGGCCTCAGTGATCTCCCATCAAATAGCAGGCGTGTCCCCCCAGGGCCACACCGCTGACTCTGGCAGGCCCACACCCACCTGTGGGCTCCCCACCATCTCTGCAGCAAAATGCCAGGGAGCAGGCCCCTGTCTTCCTGTCAGCTCCATTGTTTACCAGGAGAATCCCTGGATAGATTCAGGTGAGTCACTCCCTGATGCAGCAAAAAGCAAAACAAAAACAAAAAAAGCAAAAAGTGTGTGGACCCGCTCCTTCCCTCCAGTGGCTCCGTGAGGGCTTTGAAACCTGGCGATATCACAGAACTGCCCAGATCTCGACTTTCCGTGTCTCCTGCACTATATGCCTGAAATAACACTCCCTGGACTCCACTTCCTCCTTCTCTCTTTCCATATCTTGTCTGCGAGGTACCATCTCCCTCCTCTAAAAGAATTAGATGTGTTGTTAAGCCAGAAGGAAGGAATTCTTATGTATCTTAGAAGTCGGTTTCTGTACTCTTTCAAGCCGTTTCTTACTGGGCACCACTCTGACCCACTCATCGTCTTCTGCCCCACACGCAGCTCAGGCAGCCGACCAGCCTGTGCACCTGCCCCGGAGCCGTGTCGCTGGGCGTCTCCTCAGCCACTGCTGAACGTACTGCCCAGCCCACACACCTCTCCTCCCACCCCCTCGGGCTCTGCCCCGAAGACAGACAGCACAGGAGGAGCAGGGTAGTTTCTATGAGATGCACAGAGCTCAGGTGCCAGCCCCGGTCGCATTATCACAGGAGAAGAGAGAGGCCACGGAATCAGCACAGAAGTAGGGGGGACTGCGGGTACAGAATCTTTTGTCCCAGGGGACCACGTTAGGTCTGCCCCCTCAACCCTTAACAGCCTTCACTCTGTTGGAGGTACTCAGGGCTTCCTCTGCCTCTCTTCCCCACCCTGGATAAAGTCAATGTGGCCCCAGGCTTTTGGGATCCTACACTGGCATCACTGAACCCTGGAAACTAGTAACTGCGTGCAGCAGGTAGCCAGCAATTTAACATAGATCATTTCAGCCTAGGGAGCAGGCACCACTGAGCTCCGTACGGCCAGGCAGGATGCCCAGCACTGGGAATAAAAGAGAAAGTAAGACACACCCTGCCGCTTTAGCGGGCTGCATTCCAGTGAGAAAACGCCTCCCCGGACACCTCCTTTTAATAGGGGGGTAAGTATGACACGTACAATGGAGGCACACATGGGGTGCTACAGGACCGTGTTCATCCATCCAACAACTACACACCCATTCTGTAGAGGGGAAAACTGAGGCTCAGGGGCTTCACATGGCTCACCCAAGGTCACAAAGCTCTTCAGAGGTCCTCCGACCCTGCACCTCTGTGTGTGTTTCATGGGGGCTGGCTTCCCTGTTGCAGTGACCACAGCTCCTATGCATGGCCCTGCCCTGCAGCCTCATTATCCCACCACGCCCAGCCCCTGTGATTCTGCCCACCTCTGTGAGTCTGATACACCCAGCAACAGAATGCCTCTGTCTTACTGTCCTGTGGAATGTGCTGGGAGGCTCCCAGGTGGCTCTGTCCTGCTGCTTCCAGAGCTGCTGCATGTGGGGTCTTTGGGGGGACCGCTCACAGCTGGGACGGATCTGCTCTAAGTTAGTCACTTCCCTCAGGGTCTCCTCATCCCTAGACTTTGGGGACCCAAGGCTTCAGACCAGCTTTGTGCTGCCTGCAGATGTCTTCACCTGGGTCTGTGTCAGATGAGTCCCCCAGACACAGCTGTGACCCACCCCACTACCCAACCGTCCCCCACCCCCGCCATTGGAAGTCACAAGTTTGGCTGTTTGCCCTCACACAGACCATTAGTGTTTCAGTCGCCATTGTGGAAATGCATCGAGCAAAGTCAAATCTGATTTTCTTTGAGAGGAAAATCAAATTCTACACTTTGTGAGGCAGACAGGGAGATTAGAAGAGGGGGGACCAGAAAAATACAGCTCACCCAGGGTGGAGTGGCCAGATGGAGGGGCAGGGCAGAGGGGAAGGGCCGCCGGGCAGGGTCGGGCACTCCCTAAGGAGTTCTCAGCCTTCTGGCCTCCAAGTCAACACAGAACCCAGCTCCTCCAAATTTACACTCAGCACCGAGCCAAGGGACTACTGTCCATGGACTTGTTTAATTTTAAGATCTGTCAACTCTGTGGCCTTTATCCTAAGGCCGAGGCCACCAAAGAGGCAAAACCCATGTTTCCACTTAGAAGTGCAGAACACTTTCTGAGCAGAAAGGGAAGTGAGGAAGAAGGGAGGGGGCATCTGAGCCAGGCCTTGAAGGATGAGTAGGAGTTTTCCAGGAGGAAAATAGAACAGTGGTGTTCCTAGCACAGGAATATATAAACAAAGGCATGGAGGCCCCAAACATGTGGCAAGTTCAGACAGGGCGGGGAACCCGATGCAAAGTTTCACTGGGAGAAGGGAAATGCTAAAGGTGGGGGGAAAGGCTGGAAAGGTGGACTATAGACACTCTTAAAAAGACATCCTCAGAAGCTGGGATCTGCCATGAGGCCAAAATTTATCCCCAGAGAAGCCCTCAAGGAAACACAAGGAAATTTCTGAGGGAAAATTCTAGAAACCCTGTCAGAGATTCTTCCCTCGACTTCTGAGGGATCTTAGCCTTAAATGGATCCCCTGAAATCACTGAATGAATTTTAAGAAACTCAACTTAGTTGTCAGACTGGGTTCAGTGGAGACTGAGGGTTCCGAGAAGGGCCTCCGAGACCACCCCATTAAGCAGACACCACGACACGGGCCTTTGACTGTTGAGTTAACCACTGTCCACTTTTGAGAGATTACCCTCAAACCCTCATCTCTTCGAACCTCGGTGATTTCATGTGTAGAACAGGAATGAAAATACCTGTCAACGACCACCTAGCCCACTGCCTGACACAGAGTGTAGGCGTTGGAAATATTTATCAAACGTATGATTCATTGACTTGTTGACCTGTGATAAAGAGGAGTACAGGAAAGCCGTTATTATGGTTATTCAGACTCTAGTAAGAACTCTGAGGACGTAAGCAGGGGTTGGTCTTTCTTTCCCAATTCAGCCTTTGAAAGGCGTCTCATTGGAATTCAAGAGGGGAAGAGCCTTAAGAAGGGAGGCAGCTAAAACCTACACCTGGATTCAATTTTGGCCTGACGTGTCTACGGAGCAGCTGGAGAAACCTCTCCAGCCCTCAGGGAGAGAAAGGTTGTGCTCCAGCTGGAAATTCATGGAGCCCACCTATCTCATCGGCAGCCCCTCCCAGATGGTGCTTGGATCTTTGGAGAGGGCTGATAGGGAGTGACATGGCTCAGAACCTCCAGGGTTTCCATCTGCTGGCTCACTCACTCTGCATCTTGTCCAGAAGAGGAATGAGTTCTGACAGGACGTCTGCCTGGGCGTGCGCACTGTGTGCAAACTGGGCTTGGGGGTCCTGTCTTGTGAGGATTTCAGTGGATCACTGCCCAAGTGTCCAAGGTATAGAGAGAAGAAACTCATGCCAAGGAAATAGAAACAGGAAATCTTACACAGGAACCGGTCTTCCCCTGGTGATGGCACAAGACACCTACCTCTGAGGGGTGAGATGGGGGTGACTCTCTTCCCCTCATTATCTCTTAGGTCTCTCCCTCGGGCCAGTCAGGGTATGTGCAGTGTCTCTGGCTAGCCTCGGCAAGGGTCTTGGTTTTGACAAAGAACAGGGCGAGCCACAAAGGCTCAAAAGACAGCTTCAGCATTCTGTTTCCATCACGTGTAGCCGGGAAGCTGCCTCCACGTCCTCTGATCACCATGGAGCTTCATGAAAGCCATCAGATCGGCAGGCTAGCTTTTTGCAGCTGTGCTCTAGAATAGATGAAAACACACAGGGACCCTTGACAGGGGAGACAGCAGGGATGGTTTTTACCATCTTATTTCCCACGTTCCAGGTCCCAGCAAACGTTTGTGCTGGCTCCTTCCTGCCGGCTTCCCCTCCTCCCTCCCTTTCTCAGATTGGGCCAGGCCATTATGTAATCCAGCAAAAATTAATTGAGCATCTACTACGTACTGAGGCACTCATCTAGGAACTAAGAATATAAACAAATAAGACACACTCACTACTCTCAAAACACTGAGAGTTGATAATATTTTATTTGCTTTGGTTGCTCTCCAAGGGCCTTTATTTTAAAACCATGAAAAAGAAGCATCCAGAAAATGCTTAGCGGTGAGGTACAGATAAACCAGCCCCAAGTGCCTAATGATCACAGCACGTGAGTCAGGAGGCCAGGAAGAATGGGTTCTTTGGAAATTGTTACTTCTTCATCCCAGAGTGGGATAAAATAGAGTATGTCTCCTCCCTTCTCTGCTTAACCATTTCTGGCTCCCTCTCTGAAGCCCCCACCCCCACCAGAGCAGCATTCTCTGGTTCAGCCTCTTCCCTTTACCTTCCAGTCCATTCTACAGATACAGCTGAGCCCTCTGGCGGCACCTAAGTGGTGGTGTCAGTTAAACATCCCACTCCTGGTTTCAGCTCAGGTCATGATATCAGGGTCGTGGGATCAAACCCTGCCTTGGGTTCTGCACTCAGTGTGGGGTCTGCTTGGGAGTCTCTCACTTTCTCCCTCTGCCTGTGCTGTTCAGGCTTGCTCACTCTGTCTGAAATAAATAAATCTTCATAAATAAATGAAATAAATAGGAGGGCCCCCGGGGTCTTCTTGGGGAAGTCCATCCGTGCTCCCCGAGCACCACCATGGACCAGTGCCACAGGCTCCGAGCCAGATGCCTGGGACAGAAATGACAAAGCTACAGTCCCTGCCCATGGAGGCATCAGTCCACTGAAGGCGTCCTTCATGTGCCAAACACTGCAATACCATGTTCCAGGTGCAGGCGTAGAAGGTATAAGAGCATCTTGTCATCACCCCTCCTTCAGGGCTCAGGCCTCCCCACCAGACACTTCAGCTCCTCCCCCCAAATTCTCCCAACATAAGCCCCAGTCTGTCATCCTATCGTTATCTTGAGGAGCAGTCTCCTTCCCTGTTTCCAAACAGGCACACATTAAACCCCACGCACGCCCTGGACACCTGGCAGGCATTATTGTCCCCCCAGCATTCCTTGAGGAAGCTGCGATCACCCCTCGATTTGCAGATGAGGGACCAGAGGCAGAGCCAAGTCAGGGACACCCCCGCAGTCCAAGTCCCTGAGCGCCAGGATGGGAGACGCAGTCTGTCTGGACTCCGTGTTCTTTCCAAACCACCGTGCTGCTCCTCATTCGGTTGGCCCAGAAAGCACTGGGGCTTCCTGCCAGAGCTGCTCTCACTTCACGGCCCCACCCTTCCCAACTCAGCGGGTGCCGGATGTGCTTTCTTAGCAATCCCATTTCTCTTTCCTCTGTCCGGCATGGGAAGTCAACCCTCTCCCAGATCTGCTTCCAGCCTCTGCCCTTCTTAAGGGTCAGATCAGACACCCTAGCACTCCTCTGCCTTCTCCCAGCTGCTCCCCCGTTCCTGGTTCCCTCCCTGCCCCCCTTCCTATTTTTCCAAGCGTCTTCCTCAACCCCAGCTCTCCAGTGTCATCTCAATACCTAGCAGGGCTGGTCACAAGCCAGCCGCTTCCTCCCTGATTCAGGTGTTCATACCTGGTTTGCCCAGGACGGTCCTGGTTCGTGCTTATCATCCTGACACACATATTAAAAACTTCCCATTCGCCAAAAGTGTCTCTGCTTATATGACCGGTGTCTTCACTCAGGCTGGACAGGAGAGGGAGCATGGATATAACCCCCTTGGATCTAAATTGAAAATAATTATCAAGTCTTCCCCACTTTTTATTCATCTAATGTTCTTATTTCCTGATATGTATCCTGAAATCTAGCATATTTCTTGGGGTCTGATTTTTAACTACTGTGGCAACATCCTTCTTGGGGGGATTTGGGGTGTCGGTGGCATGGAGAACTTGGTATCATCAGGGATCCCCTGCCAACGTCAAGATCTTGATGTCAAGATCAAGATCAATGTCAAGGGCGCCTGGGTGGCTCAGTGGGTTAAGCTACTGCCTTCAGCTCAGGTCATGATCTCAGGGTCCTGGTCTCTGCTCAGCAGGGAGCCTGCTTCCTCCTCTCTCTCTCTCTCTGCCTGCCTCTCTGCCTACTTGTGATTTCTCTCTGTCAAATAAATAAATAAAATCTTAAAAAAAAAAGAAAAGCTCAGTGTCACGATCTTGTCCCATCTTGCCATCGTGCCCCATTCTGTGGGCAGACAGCACTGCGCTGGGTGCCGGACAAGGCGAGACTCTAGAATCACGCTGAGTAAATTAAATTAATTTAAATTCATGCTCTCTCCACCTTCAATGTGCCTGCCATTGGGCACCTCCGACTCTGAGCACTAGGGACACAGTCGTGGCCAAAACAGATAGAGCTCTGGCTTCCTCCTAGCAAGAGGGGAGAGAAAAATCCACAAATAAATCTATGATATCAGGTAATGAATGGTAAGATCAAGAGAGAAAAGACAAAGGAAAAGAGTTGGCAGGCAGCAAAGAAGTAACAAGGACCAAGGTCCTGAGAAGAGAGCCTGCTTGATGTGTTTGAGACAGAGCAAGAAGGTTAACACAGTTGAGGCCCAGGAAGTCAAGAGGAGACGCATGAGCTGAGATCAGAGAGGGAAGGGGGCCAGACATTGACCCTGAGCCACTGAACAGTTTAAACACAGGAGCAACAGGATTCTGTTTACCCTGCACAAGGATGGGTCTGGCCGCTGAGCCCAGGAAACTGGAGGGACAAGAATAGAAGCAGGTCACCTCTTAGGAGCTAATAATGCTCGCTTCCAGGTGCAAGGTGATGCCATCTGGGACCAGGAGGCAACAGAAGGGTTGCTGGGGAAAATAGTCACTTTCTGGGTAAAAGAGTAGATGGGAACCGTTAGGGAGAGAAAGCCAGAAAGGATGACCTGGAAGGTTGTAGCTGAGCAACGGGGAAAACAAATCGCCATCTACTGAGATGGGGATCGGGGAGGGGGCAGGATGTAAAGGGGGCAGGCTGGGAAGCAGGAGGTGGGTTTGGTTGGCTAACCATTTTAGATGCCCATGAGACATCCAGAGGGAAACGCCAAGCAAGGGGAGAGTTTTCAGCAGGCGGAAGGGGTTGAAAGCCATAGAGCTGAATGAGCTCATAGAGGGAGTGCATCTGGACAACCTGGAAAGCTCTGAGGTCCTCCCACATTTGGGAGTAAGAGCGATGGCAAAGAGCCAATGCTCCTACTGTGAGATCGGAATGGACCCCAAAGAGATCGCTCTTCTCCCAAAGAGATCACTCTCCCAGAAGGCTAAAAAAAGAAAGCATTCAAGTAGGAAGGGCTGATCAACCATGTCAACCCAAGAGCTGACCATTGAATCTGGCAGTAACCTTGAAAAGAGCTGCCTCCGTGGGGTGCTGGGAGCAAACTCCAAGTGAGTGGGTTCAAGAGAGGATGGATGAAGGGGGATGTGAGGCAGCGAAAGACAGCGCTTTTGAATTCTATAAAAGAGAACACAGAGAAACGAGCTGTAGCAGGAGGGAAACCAGGGTCAAGGGAGGTGTCTCCATTTTTAAAACTTAGATATTACAGCATTTTTGTAAGATGATTGAACAGAGAAAGGGAAATGATGACCCTGGAGGGAAAGGGGACACCTATCTGGATCGATGTCCTTGGGTGGGAGAGAGGGGCTGGGTTTCAGCAGCAAATTGGAGAGAGGGTTTGGCCTCAGGGGCAGAATGACTGAGTGACTAATGTCCCTCTGGGATCCACCAGTCGGGGCGGGGCAGGGGAGGGGATGGGTGGACTCTGGCCAGGGTGGTGTTTCCAGAGCCCAGAAGCCCCGGTGAACTTGGCAAGTCACTTATTGTCTAATTATCAGCTTCCTTGTCTTAAAGTACAGCTCACCATGCTCACCTCCGATGATGTTTGGGAAGAGTGAATCAAATATGTGCAGGGCACAGTGCCTGGCCCATTGTAGGGGTTCGGTAAAGGCCAGGTTCCTTCTACCCGCCTTCCTCGGATTTGCCCTCCAGCATGTCTCTGGGGACCTCCGAGTCATCTTGAGAACCCTGGATGGCCTTTCTGCTTCCAGGGGAGCTGAAAGCAGGAGAAGCTGTGAGCTGTAGCTCCCCCCAGATGCCCCTCCCCTACATCTCTCTCAGTGGATTCTTACCTGCGAGTTTGAGGAGTTATTCTGCTGCGGATGTGTTTCATTTCTGTGCAGCCGTGTTCTATAACCCTCACCTATTCGCTGCTAGAAAGAGCTAGTGCCCACTGAGTAGAGCCCAGCCAGGAGACCCTGTCCCTCCCCCCCACCCCTACCCCAGGGCCATCATGCAGGACAGGTGGGTGTCCGGCCGGGAACTTCAGACCAGCCTGGACTCAGGCAGCCTTGACGGAAGAAAGGCCCAGACCCAGGATGCTCCCCTCCTCTTAGCCTAAGCTCTGCAGGGCTCCCCAGCCCAGGTAGGAGCTCCATGAATCCTTGACCCAGAAAGACTGGGCTCTTGTCATGAGGAAAGGGTCATTCCAGCTCCCATCCACGAACTTCCCAAGGGAAAAATGTAAAGCTCTGTCAAAACAGGTTAGCATATTAGCAATCACGGCTCACTACCATCTGTATTTGTTCCGTTTGAGGCGTTTGTGATGGTTAGCCACATTAATTATTTCGCTGCTGAAGTCCCTTCTAATTTCTGAACGCTGTTATTTCTAAGAAAGATGGAAATTAAATATGCCGCACATCAGCACAGGGTGGCATTACAGCATGCTATTAAGTTCGGAGGCTGAAGCTTGGCGGAAAATAACTTTGCTATTTGTAATCACAAAAACTGTTTTATATTGTGACTCAAAACGAAGAGCAGTGTGGACGGAAATGGATTTCTTGGTTGCACAGTTACCTGAAGTCACCACGAGGGGCAGGGGCCAGAGGCTGGGGTGGGTGGGCAACCCGAAGACCGAGATGAATGGGGATGGAGGGGAAGGTGGGCTGGACAGAGGTCCCCAAGTCTGACCACACTGCTGACCCACTCGAGGGAGGTTTTTAAAAGGACCAGTTTCCAGAGAGATCTCCCAGAGACTCCGGGTTCAATAGGTCGAGGGTGAGGGGTAGCCAACGATGAGAACATTCTGCCACCTGTGGTTCTGTCCCAGCTTCTGGAGTCCCTGTAAGAGAATTTACAGAAAGGTGTGAAGAGCAGGTGTATGCCAGAGGACAGTGACGACTTCCGGAGGGCTTTGGTTACAAACAGGGTTCACCGATCCATTGTTTCCCTGGACAGCATGACAGCCTGGGAAGGGAGCTTTCATTATGACCATTAGCATCACAAAACAAGACATGTCTTCCCTTCCTCCTAACTCCCACCCCCACCCCCACCACCCCCACAAAAAGACACCGTTTAGTTAAACAACTAAAAGGCCAAGAGGGCGATCTTGAAAGTGATGTCCAACATGGAGATCCACAGTGAGCAAAGAAAACTCTTTGTCAAAAGCAACATTAAGACTCCCGGCTGACTGGGGTTTGGTAAGATCAAAGGCTTCTTTGAGATCCCTTCCTGCTGGAACCTACACTCATCCTCTCACTTGCTCATTCATTTATTAAAAATGTGCTGCACAGCTAGGATGCCAGCCCTGGGCCAGCAGGGTGGAAGGAAACAGACACGCCCTTTCCTTCCAAGGGAGACAGACAGACAGAACCAGAGGAGACAGACAAGTCCGTGAGTGCAAGTTGAGCAGAGGAAGCAAAGCAGATACTGATTGAGAATTAACGGGTAAATCCCATTTAGATGGAGTCCAGGATAAAGTAAAAATCAGCTGAAATGAATCAGATAGGAATCAGCTTTCTCAGCTGGTGCTGCACCCCTCCCCCCCCCCCACCCCCACCCCCACCCCCACTCAGCCAAAGGCAAGCTAGCAAGTAACTTCTTGGCCTGACTTGGCTATTTTTTACATCAACTGGGTTCCAATTTCTGCTGGGAAGATGGCTCCCCCTGGTGGTTGGAGGCCTAAATCATTACGTGCTACTGTACAGTATAGGAACGAATGTCATCCTGTGCTTTGGTCCAGAACCCAGAGATCCAGAAAAACAGGAGCGAGGCTGTTCCCCTGGGATGGGGCCAATCTTGAATCATCTTAAACGTCCTTTATTCCTGAGTTTGAATCCCAAACTTCCTACTTCCTCAGTGTTAGGATCTGGGGACAAAGTTACTTAAATTCTCAGAGTCCCCAGTTCGTCACCTGTGAAAAGGATGATGATAGCACCAGTGGCAGGGTATCAGGGTAAGAATTAAATAAGATAACGAAATGACACCTCCATGTGTGGCACCGAGCAGGTCTGTAGATGTTAACTGCTTTGTTCTTCTTAGCTTGAGATTTTCTACATCTTTCTTCCAGCTCCTTCCTGTCCCCTTTTCTCTCCCGGCATCTTATTCCCAAATTCTCATCCCGTCCTTTCTTTCCTCTTTCCACGCTCCTTCCCCTGGGTTCCTCCTTCTTTCCCTCCTGTCTCCCTCCCTTCCCTCCCTTTCCCCATCTCCTTTCCTCTCTCTGCTTCTTTCCTGTCACCATCCCTGCTCTCCCCTCTCCCCCACCCCTCACCCCCCACCACATCTTCCCGGCTCCTCATGCCCGACCTCTTGCCAGGACACCTAAGAACGAACACCGGGCTTGTTGAGGGTCCGGCCGAAGATAAATTGCATTCTGTGCTGAGGCAGAGAGGAGCCATTTTTCTGTTAGTCAATAACACAGCAGATTGCTCTTGTGTTCTTCAAAGTAGCACCAAGAGCTTTTCTGCACACTTCACACAGCAACACTAGTCCCTCTGCCACCGTGTTCATCTTCAATGAGGTCCCGGCACACTCCACGTCCCCTCACTCTTTGAAAGGCTCTCTGTTGGCCGCGGCTCTGGCTTCCTCCTCCTCTCCTTCCTGCGCCCTCTTTTTCTCACCTCATCTCGCATCTCTCTTTTGCACCATCTCACGTGCTCCCTGTCCCCTCCCTCTTGTTTTTTATTTACAAAATGGCCCACCTTTCCCTCTATTCCCAAACTGCATTTGCTCAAGCAGCCTGCGATAGCTCTTCCTGTCACTATAAAAGCTTTTTCATCTCCATTTGGAGCCATTTGCCCCGATCATTTCTCTCTTCAAGATCACACTGATGAGCCCATGTGGTCTATAGCTGTCAACAATTCCCAGGAAAGGAGAGCACTTACTTAAAACTCGTATTTTAATTTGGGGACCCGTCAGGGGCTGGCCAGCACAGCACGGAAGCCCTAGCAACTTGCCCAGGCTGGCCAAAAGCGCACTGAGACCTTCAGGAAGGAAACTGAAAAACACAGAATGGCTGAGTTTCTTTCCAAGACAGATGGATGGGGGAAGTAAGCCAAGATTGCTTTTCTCAAGTGATTCTTTCTCTGCACAGTTTTCTTTAAGGAGGAAGGAAACAGAATCATCAGATGACAAAACAGAAACTCCATCAGTTGTCTGGACATTTTTCCTGGTGTGGAAGGGCAGTAGCCTTCCACACAGAGCCAAGTGCCAGGAGTGGAGGGTCACACAGAAAGGTTGTATGTGAGTTTAGAATTAAAAAAAATTAATAATAATAATAAGCCCAGTTCTTCATCCTGTGGCTTACTTGAGGCCTAAGAGAGGGGGAAAAAAAAAAAACCAGACAAGTAAAACTCTGCAAAGTATCCAGAATACCTCCTTTCTCTATAGCGGGACTTGGTTCATAAGCCTTCCTGCACACCTTGGGGCAGCTGAGGGACCTCCCGTCTTCTCATTTGGGTCCCCCTCAAAGTGGATGCTGAAACAAGGACTCAAATGTGCATAGTTTGTTTGGGGAGCCATCCCAGGAAACACAGATCGGGGGTGGTGAGCAAGAAAGGGAAGAAAAGGAGCCAGCGAAGGGTTCTTGTCAAGTCAGACACCACCGTGTAAGGTTACATGGAAATTGGGCTCTTCATCCTCCCACAAACCCCCTATGCATCATTTGTGGAGGCTGCTTCCAAGGCAGTCACTGCCCAGCATCTCCCACTTGCCTGGTACATGTACTGAGCTAGTTCCCGCAGCTAGGAATAATGTCCCCCTCTGCCGGTCCCCCGAGGAGTCACACGTGTTCGCACAGGTGTCTTCTGCCTGTAGAGCTGAGTGCGAGGGGGCAGGTGGGCTGCACTCCAGTCATATCAGTGCTAGGTCTGTGCTCTAGGCCAGAGGGGCAGCAAGCTTTTTCTTATTATAAAGGGCTAGAGCAAATATTTTAGACTTTGCCACCAGAAACTCTTTGTAGCAATTTCAGTTGACCTTTGAACAACGCAGGTTTGAACCACACAGGTCCACACGTACAGGGATTTTTTTTTTTCCTATAAAGGAGTACAGACTGTAAATGTGTGAGCCCTTCCTTATGATTTTCTTAATAACATTTTCTTTTCTCCAGCTGACTCTAAGAATACAGTTTGCAATATAACATACAAAATATGGGTTAACCCACTGTTTGTGTTAGGAGTTGACTTCTGATCAACGGTAGGTTAGGAGTAGTTCAAGTTTGGGGACAATCAAAAGATATACATGGAGTTGTGACGACATGGTGGGGGTCAGCACCCCTACACCTGACGTTGTTCAGGTCGTACTCAATCCTGCCCCTGTAGGAAGGGAGGAACATAAGGCAAGGAAGGTGCCTGGGGTACAAGAACAGGGCTGGGGCTGGACTAGGGGGAGTCCTCCTTAAATGGTGCACCCCAGGCACGGCCTTCCCTGATACTAGTCTTAGCTGGACAGTGTGAAGAAGCAGCCACACCCAGTGTGTACCCAGATGGATAAGTCTGTGTTCCTGTGAAAGGTCATTGACAAAACCGGCAGAGAGCTGTCTCAGCTGAGAGGCCGGAGTCGGCCCACCCCGGCTGTAGCCAGACTGGCCATTAAGGTCTTCCAAGCACCAGGCCTCCCCCTGCCCGCCCTTTCTTCATGCTGCTCCCTGTCCCGCCCACCACTGCACCTCAGGGAAGCCTCCTCCCACGCCCTTGGCCAGAGCCTGTCCTCCGCTGGGCCCCCACACACTTCTACTCTCCTTCAGAACATTTCTGACAGTGGTGATTGCATAATTAGTTGTGTAATTAGTTGTCTAAGGTCTGTCTCCCTCCCCACCATGTAAGCCCCGTCAGTTCCCCAGGCCTGTTAAGTCTGCGTCCTCACCCATCCGGAGCCTTTCCCGTCCTTGCTGCCTTTGCCAGCCGCGCCCTGGGTGAGGCCTCCAGCGTTTCTCCCCAGGACTCTGCAGAGCTTCCGGACTGACCCCTAGATGTGTCGCTCCTCGGCTTGAAAGCACCCAGCGTTCCCCTGTGCCTTGTGAGTGCGTCCAGACTTGCAGGAACCCATTCAACCCTCATGCCTCTGCCAACCTCAGCCAACTCCCCTTGCTTCCGCTATGCTGGTGTACCAGTCGTCCGTGACTTCCTACATGAGAATGCCTCCTTTCCCATGCTTCCCAGCATCTGTGCAGGCACTGGGCTTTCCTGAGAGACCTTTTGTCCTCACCCACCCAAGCCACAGACCCCAGCCTTGCTTAACTCCCAGCACCTCCCCGGCCCCTATACTTACCTGATTTTTGTTTCTTGCACTGCATAACAATTGACTGTTTATCTGACTGTAACTTTTTTCAGACTCTAAACTCCCTGAGGCCAGGAGCCAAGAACCTAGTACCCAGCACCCAGCCCCTAGCACCATGCCAGAGCTTAGGAGACAGTGAGTGAGTGTCTGGTGAATGACCAAAAACCCTCGGAATGCCTAAACTGTGGTTTCTCTCCAGATGAATGGCAAAACTATCTGAGTGGCCTCTTACCACCTGTTAGTCTGTGGGAGGAACAAGGATGGAAAAAAGGGGGCCTTGGCTGAAAAGCAGCACTCTCTCCATCTGCTTCTTTTCTCTATTTTTTTCAGGGGGGTGGGCGGGCAGCTCGCTGATTGTCACCAGCTTCAGAAAGCCACAGTCCCAAGCATGAAGACAGCCTGCTGCCCTCCGCTCCTTCCCACAGGCCCCACACAATGACTGGACAGAAGCAGTGGCTCCTGATGTCCCGGGTACAGGCTGTCGTGTCCAGGCCCTCATGTGTGTCCTGGCTTCAGGATGGAGACCCCAGCACCAGGAGAATAAGGGTAGCAACCCTGGGCCTCCATTTCACCTTCTCCCACATCCCTAGGAAACAGAGGGGACAGGCTGGCATTGGACTGCACTCCATGGGCTGGAGAAGAGGGACAGGCAGCAGGAAGGGCTCCCTGCCTCCAGGAGGTCCTGGCCAACTGCTGTCATAAAAGCAGGCAGACGGAGGGGACTCTGAGTCTGAGAGACTCGTTCCCTCGGCCCTTTCCCTACTCAGCAAGGCCCCCTCAGGAATGGCTTCGGTGAGGACAGCCTTGGCTGTTTTGTCCACTGTGTGCGGACGCACGCACGCGCACACACTCACATACACACTCCGCCCCACACCCCCTTATCTGCAGCATACATTTCCCCCTCCAGGCTCCCAGCAGCCAGCTGTACTGTCACTTTTATGATTGCAGATAATTCACATTCAAACAAACTCTGACTCACCAGAGACACAGAAAGAAAATGCTCGTGAGAGTAGGAACACTGCAGCTCACTGTTTGCTTTCCCCTTGCCGAGCATCTTTTATATCCAGAGAGGACCGTAGGGATAGGGGCTTGGCTGGCGACAGTGAAAGCCAGGGACCATTGCACTAAGGGAGCAGTAGGTCAGTACCACTAGGGAGTAGGCTTCTTGGACCCCAAGGTCTCATGTCCCTGGAGTATCGTGTTCTCAGACATGTCATCGCTTTCTACAATGAGGTGCTTGCTCTGTGGCTGGCCGTGTGGCAGGGCTGCCTGGAAGGTGGGCCAGGTGGGAGGGCGGCTTCTATGGCTTAAAGAAGATCTGGCCTTTGCCAACAAAGCATCATGAGGCAATGCAGACTATACTGGATAATCCCCACCTTACTTAATCAGACCTCTTAGCCCATCCCCACTAAATCTGAATCTCTGTGGGACTAGACAGGAGTGAAGTCTTCCTTTGCTTTTTATCCTTACAGCAAACACAATACTCGTTTTGCTAACCATGTGGGAACCGTTGATTTAGTAAGTTAGTTCAAGAATTCTCCTTAAGGGGCGTCTGGGTGGCTCAGTCGGTTAAGCATCTGCCTTCAGCTCAGGACATGAGCTCAGGGTCCCGGGATTGAGCCCTGCATCGATCCCTCTCCCTCTGCCTCTCCCCCTGCTCGTGCTCTCTCTGTCTCTCTCTCTCTCAAATAAATAAATAAAACCTTTCAAAAAGAAAAAGAATTCTTAAATTCAGGTGGTTCCTGGCTTGTGCATCAGGGGGATGGACCATTCCATCCTAACTCCACCCTCGGCCACCCACTTGGTGAAAAGATGGAGCAGGGTCTTTCCTCTAAGGTTGTAAAAGCGCTTCACAGTAACTCGGGGTTCACGTTTGAAACTGGAATGCAAGAAACCTGTGTGTTTGGCCATTAAATGGTTAATTTGCTAAGTGTAGACTACTCTCTTGAGGGAAGGTGAACTCAACCAGTTTCTCACCGTGCAAAAGCCCTGTCCTGAGAAGGGGATTACCTGGAACCCAGGGCTCCCGAGCCCATTTTCCCACATGGATCTTCCCCACAGAATTCTCTCTCCCCCCTCACACCCCGCTCATTGTGAAGAGACTCAGCAGGTTGAGACTGTTGTCATGGATTAATTAAAGCCTCATTAATTATTAAAATGGTATTTAGTGAGGTTTAGCAACTCCGAAATAAGATTTCATGTTTGTGCCAGTTGTTGAACTTGGGTAATTCTGTTCTTAATAATCGATTGTGATCTGTTTGACTTAGAATCAGTTTTCTTATTAAACCCAAACCAAACCTTTATTTGAGATAATTATAAGTGAGACTAATTTGCTTCCCCTCAGGGCACCAGGGGACTCTTGAGCCCACACTAGGATGAGGGAATCCTGTGTCTGAGGACCGAGAAGGGTGCCGTCCCTGGGAGATCGGGAAGGGGATGGTTATTCCGTAGAGCGCCATTTGGAGAAAGAGTCCCCCCAAGCTCCCATCTGCGTCCACATTAACTGGAGCTTTAAGGACGGCAGCGTTATCATCTCATTCGAATGTCAGCACGCTGGGGAGGGTCACTTGAATGATATCGAGCTGTCTCAGGAAGTTAGGGTTGGCTCCCCATTTGGGTACTTCTGGGATCGTGCTGACTATAAAGATGAGAGGGAGGGGATTCTATATTTTGGTGGAAAGAACAAGGAGCTGTTCCTCCTTTTCTCAACTCTGTGAAGTCTGGTATTTCTGCCCCATGAACTCGGTGAGTGTGCCTTCCTGGACAAGGCACTGCTCCCAAACCCCATCTGACATTCAGGGCTCTGTTCCTCTGGACAGGTCTGGGGTCCCCCCATGCCAGCCATCTTGCTGGGGAACGCAGCAGAGCACAGCAGAATGAGCGCAGCCTTCCCGGGGAGGAGCGTGGGGTTCAGCCCCCAGAGCTGGTGCTCACTCTCTGTGTCTCCAAGAGATATTTGCTATCCCCACTCTGAGCTTTGGATCCCACAGCTCTGAAAGGACTGTGACAGTTCCTACTTTGCGGGTGCTTGTGAGGATTAAAGGTAGTGAATGTGAAATGCTCGTAGAGTCGCATGGTGCTCGGTGTAGAGAAGATGGTCAGTAAAGCTACCTCTTATTTTCAATCCCTCCCTTCATGCCCCATTGCCACCCTTCCCCCTTACTTCAGCCAGAGCCCGCTTGGTCTCCTGTATTCGTTTGCTGGGGCTGCCCTACCAAAGCACCACAGACCAGGTAGCTTCAACAAGAGAAATTTTTTTCTCTCACGGTTCTGGAGGCCAGAAATCTGAGGTTGGTTTCTTCTGGGGTCTCCTCCTTGGCTTGAAGATGGCCATCTTTTCCTTGTGTCTTCACATGGTCTTCCCTTTGTATGCGTCTCTGTCCTCTTCTTATAAGGACACCAGTCAGATTGGATTTGAACCCTCCCTAATGACCTCATTTTAACATAATCACCTCTTTAAAGACTCTGTCTCCATATATAGTCACATTCTGAGGCACGAGAGCTTAGGACTCAATGCATCAATTCTGGGGAACGCAAGTCAGTCCATAACAGCTCCTCCCATCACCACAACCACTCCTTGTCTGGACTTAATCCAGTTACGGGTGAACTCTGCCTTTTCTGCTTGATGCCCTTCCACCATTGGGCCTGTCCCTCCATCCCCTACTCCTACTGGAGAAGAGATAGGTCTGATTGCAACCAAGTTCCACTTGGGACAGAGTACTGGTAAGGCCAAAAAGTCCAATCAGAGCTATGTTATGGGGAGAGTTCTGCATGCCGGGAACGGACATGGAATTACTCTAATAATTTCTTGGTCCTTTTGCTTAAGGAGAATAAAACACATTTCATAAGGTTGCTGACAGTATTAAATAAGCAAAGAGTATAACACAGTGCCCAGGGCAATGTAGGCATTCAAACATCTCTGTCCTTCTCTCTTGACCGGGAGGGATAGGCTGGACACAGTGTTAAAGCCAGATCCATCTGGCCATGAAGATACAGGCTGTACCAGGGTAGGGGGCAAAAACTACTGTATTAACAGGAATCAGGGCAATCACAGTGGAGTAAAGAAGAAGAAACATTCAAGAGATACCTGAAGGAGAAACACTGAATACAGGGGTGTTTGGACAGAAGGAAGGGAGAATGAAAAAGAAAGGGAGAGATCATAGTTGATCCCATGGTCTTAGACCTGGCTTAGTGGGAATGGTGTCTTTGGCAGAAAGCTGGAGAGTGGAGGCGGGGGGTGTTGATGAAGTCCATGGAGGTCATGCTGAAGGTGAAGGTGAGATCTTGGAGGCAGTGGGGAAATGGGGGAGGAGGTCTGGAGCCATCTGTTGAGCTTGCCACTCTTGGCTCATCTGTCCTGGGTGCCTCTCCCGGAACTTACCTCACGCCTTCCCAACCAGAGGAGGCCGCAGCTGGGAACTGCCACTTGATAATTAAACTCTTGTTACTGATGGCGATGACTCGGGTCTTGTGTGCCCTGGGCCAGGGTTTGAGACCTGAGATCAAGGACTTCCATTTCCAGTCCTCCCCTCCCGGTGATTCTCTTTCGAAAGAAAATAGGGTCTTCACAGCTGAATTACAGATCTGATTTCCCATTTTCCAAGAGGAAAACAAATAGAATTCCTAAGCGGGAGTGCTTTTCTCACTAAATGCCCTTGGTGAGTAGGACATTGTTATTCCAATATTGTTTATTTCAGACTTTCCAGGCCTTCTCAGATGCTTGACTTCACATACTCATTTTGCCTGCTTTAGTGGCAATTTAACATTGTAAACTGCCAGGAAGAAAAGGGAAGCGGCACAGGCAGATGAGTTTTCAAGCAGCATGAATATTTTCTGACTCCCTGGCCAGGGATTTCTTACGCGTGTGAAAAGTCAGCGGAAGAGTGAGACAGTTTATTTCTTGATCATCAATGACACACGGGTACTTTAAGACCTGTGGCAATCATCACCTTATTTGAGAACACCTACAAGAGGCCCATCCATCTCCTGGTTTACTTTCCACTTACCCAACCAGGCTACCCCCATGTAATATTGCAGGCGTGGGAACAGGCAAGAGAATGAATGAGTATGGATGGGCCCTGAAAAGAGAACTGTTTCCCCAAAGGAGGCAAGAAGAGGGTGGTGTTGGCTCAGGTTTCAAAGGGTTCCAGGAAAGCAAGAAGAGCTAATCACGGGGACCAAGAGGAAGAGCTTAAGAGCAACGACTGAGGCATTTCTCTACTCGGGAAGAAATGATCCAGGGACGGGAAGACTATCTAAAGTGCTGTAAGTAGTCTGTGGAAGAAAAGAATGGGTTAGAATAGAATGAAATGGAGGTATTATATGTGGGCCTGGCAACAAAGGCCAAGGACCCTTGACACTGGCTCTAAGAGCAAACTGCGATCCCCGAGGACATGCAGGCTGGAAGACCTAAGCAGCAGGCTCAGGGTGCTGGCCACAAGCAGAGAGATCCAGGGAACCAAAGAGAGAGCCCAGAAATAGACTCGAATGTCTGAGTGGGGAGATAGCATATGAGAAAGGGGTATAGCAAAGCAGTGGGGAGGAAGTTCAATTATTAAATGTTCTTGGGCAACTAGCTAGATAATTGGAAGAAAAAAAAAATTAAATGGGATCCCTTTCTCGATCCAAATTCCACCTGGATGAAAGATAGATAAATACAACCACAAAACAAGAGGAAGAGAAAATGTTTCATGGGTGCCCGTGTGTGTTTGTATACAAAGTCAAAGGCGAAAAACTCATCTGTGAAGACAACATCTGTAATAGAAATGATGAAAGACTAATTTCTTTCGTTTTGCTATCTGAGAGTTCTTAAAAATGCAATAAAGGAGAGAGTTCTTGGGAGCCAGCAGAGAAACTGGGCAAAGGGCAGTCACACACACACACACCCAAAAAAAGCTAATAAACATATCAAAAGACATACCACTTCAGTCATCATTGAAGAAGAGCAAATTAAAACACGGTTGATTTCTTTTTTAATCTGTCAAACAAGAAGAGATTAAAACTTTGATTATATCCCTACACCCTTGTGGACAAGGGTGTAGAGAATCTGGCTCCTTTATACATTTTTGGTGGAAATAAAAAATGTGGTAGGGCCCCTTTGGAGGATCAGTTGGCAATATCTATTCAAATTATAAATTCACACATCTTTTAATAAGAATTTTATTTTTAGAAATTTAGCCTGGAGAAATCTATTGATACATGTACACAAATACAAATGTATTGGAAGGCCATTACTCTGTCCCTGCAAGGAAGTAGATACAACATAAAAGCCTTTCTTACAACATGAGTTTTATAAAATTATGGTATAGCTGTTCAATGGGTTAGTAGGTGGTCATTAAAATTAATAAAATCAGTTGACACGTTTCAGTTTTCTATTTCCATGTAACAAGGCACCCCGCAACATAGTTGCTTAAAACAAAAACCACTATTAGCTATTGTTCCTGACTCTGTGGCACATCTGGGTTCTGTCTGTTGGTTCGTTTCCTCTGTCTGGTATCACCTGGGGGGCTGCCCTCATATGAAGGCTCGACTGGGCTGGAAGACTCAAACGGGTCACACAGGTGGCTGGCAATTGGTACTCACTGTGACTCGAGCTCACTGATACTGTTGGCCGACTGCCTCAGTTCTCCTCCTTGGGTCTCTCCGTGTGATGTGGGCTTCTCATAGCATGGCGGCCAAATTCTGAGAGGAAGCGCCACAAACACCCAAAAGCAGAAACAGCAGATCTCTTGAGGTTATGTCTCAGAAGTGATACAACATTGCTTTCTCTGTCTTCTGTAGAGGAAGTGGCAAAATATTTGGGGCCAACGGTAATTCTCTGTGGTGTATTTTCCACTTATCCACACACACACACAAATCTATCCATCTACCCACCTACCTATCTATGTATACCTGCAGATACATAGACATAGGTAACATTTCTAGAATGATATCACATTTATAGAATGATTATCACAAGAAACTGGTGATAATTTTGGCATCCATGGAAAAGGACTGACCTGTTTGTACAGTTGTATTCTTCATATGCACATGTATCTTTTTGGATTAAAAAAACAACTTTTTTTTTTAACCAAACCCATTTATTGACCCAAGCACGAGTCAAAGCATGACCCAAACTATGTTCAGTGGCTAAGCTATCAGTTTACTATCTGCTTAGGATGTTTAGCCCCAAAATTCCTTCTGCTCTGATGGTGTGGCTTTATCTTCCAAGAACTTTGGTGATTGTTTGTAGAGGCTGAAACCTGGCCAGCCACAGAGGTTGGAGACTTTTGTCCAAACAACATGGTTTGAGGAAGATAATACTGTCTCCCTGTGGGTGATGGCCTATTGTGAACCCCAGGCATCTTCTTTCTGAGAGATCCCTGGCTTGTTTTGTCACCAATTTTAATTGGTTTCTGTAGTAAGCTTTGGGACTGGTGTAGGTGGTGGGGCCAAATGTGCCTTGCTAATGCAGACATCCAGATGGTCATGGAAGCCCAGGTCTCAAGAAGGACTCAGATTTCCCTTCTTTGCCCCAACTTGTGTGAAACCAAGACATCTTAAATAAGATGCTGTCTGTGTATCCAGCGTAAGCCCGATGCACACACGTGCACATGAGTTTGGATGGGACAGTCTCCTGGAAGAAAACTGGAAAACCATGACCCCAGAGCTGAAGGTTGTATTCTCCTGAGATCTCTCAGCCAGGGCTTTTCAGGAGGAAGACCTTGAGCCCCACTCAGCTTCGATGGGCCCCTGCAGTCCTTTCCAGGGCTCTGTTCTGATAGTGCTCATTCCTTCCTTTCTGCCCCCCCCCCCCGACCTCTACCCTCCACTGCCTCCCACCCACACACCTCTGCCTAGCCCTTGTTCTGTGCTCAATTGGTTTGGCAGTTAAATGGACATACGTGTTCAGTTTTCTGGGTCTCCAAGCTAAGGAGCAGGTTCTAAGTGACACATATAAAGTGTATACCTATGTGACTATAGAGTCCTATCTACAGTGTGTGTGTGCACACGTGTGTATAGGGGGGTGTGCATATAAAGGGAGAATGAATCTGGTAGTATTCTCTCTGGAAAAACAGGCCAGGCAGTTTGGGGGAATTGGTCCAAGCAATCTGAAGGCTCCATTTCTCCTTCATTTTGGGGAAAGGCAGGGGGATCAAAAAACCCATATGCTCCCAGCCCAGCCACTGCAACACTGGTCCCTGAGTAAGATTCATGATCCGCGTTAGGGGAGGAATCCCAAGACAAGGATGATGGGGCCCAGGGAGAAGAATTCTGCCACGTTCAGCAAGAGCATCCCTCCCTCTTTCCTTCCCTTGGAGAGACAGGGTTCTGAGGTAGGGGCCCTGGACCAGTCAAACGGCCCAGGCCCTGGAGTCCTAGCTCCATGCTGCCCCTTAGTCTCTTTGGCATAGTGGATGAAGATCAAGAGCAATGGTCTAGGGAATCAGCTGGTCTTGGGTTCAGATTACACCTCCATCACTCCCTATCTGGCTAACCTGAGACAGGTTGTCTAATCTATCTGGCCTCAGTTTTCTCATCTGTAATTTGGAAGAAGGTAATAACAGTACCTACCTTACAGGGTGTGAGTGAAGGTAAAATTTAAAGAGCTTCATACAGAGCCTGACACAAAACAGGTAAAGGATGCTCATGTTGCCGCAGCTGCTGCTGACAATGATTTTGTTTGTTCCTCACAAGAACCCTGTGAGCAAAGATTTGCATAGTACAGCTCTCTGAGGCTCCATTCTTCCACAGTCTGTGCAACGATTAGCCTTGAGCAGTGCACAGCCTGCCTAACCATCCATGGCGGCCTGGTGTGAGGTACACCAGACAAGGTAAACATGCAGGAAGTGGCAGAGCTAGAATGAATCCAGGCTTCCTAGCCTAAAGAGGGTCATCAAGAGGGAAAGCAGCAATTGTCCATCAGGTGCTGCAGCCAGAATAAAGGATTGCAGGTGTCACCAGCCTTCGATAAGCAAGGTGGACCTGGGCCTCATTTCCTCCTCCAGGCTGTCACCTCGAGGGGACAGATTGGGCACAAGTGGCACCCAGTTCCATCAGCCCCCTTCAGGGTACACCATGCTCCCTATGAGATGGCACACACAGGCTGCTGAGCGTCCGGGGTCTACATTTATAAGTCACACAGAGACACACGGGGGCACACCAAGGACCCTGTCTATTCTCCGGGGCAGGACAGGGCAGAGGATCTGTCAGGCTTCTAGAACACAAGTGTTTTCCATCTGGAAGCCCACGGGTGTTTTGTTTTGCTCCACTTTGTTCTGGAAAGTGTCCACTGAGACTGTAGGACTGTACTGGGAGAGGTGCAGGGCTGGGGCCCCTGCTTGTTCCTGCTCGCCGATGCCAGCCTGTCAGCTGTCTGGGCACTGAGTAATGTAGTGACACCCACCCCACTTGGACTTCACCTGAAGGTGCGACATACACAATAATGATAATAGTAATCATAATGCCATACTCTAGTGAATTCCTGTGCACCTTTCAAGGAGATCTCGCTTGCCTTAATTTGTTTTTCAGTACAAGTACAAGCTTGTATAAATACCTGTAGCTACCATCAGTAAGCTATAGTATACATGACAAGCCCCACACTCCATATGTCCCATGCATTATCATTTCATTCTCACGAGAGATCTAAGAAGCAGGGATTCTTCTTCCCCATTTTACAGATGAGGGTCTCGATGGGAAACAGTTACCTGGGCAGGCATTGCCAAGGTCATCTAGGAGGTCAGCGTCAGAGCCCAGATTCAGAGTCAGGGATCTGTGGCTCCAAGCCCACTATCGCCGTCATCATGCTCTATCTGACTAAGTAAGTTAAATAGGGACATGTGTTATGACCTTGTTATAAAGAAAGGAATTGATGCCTAACAAATGTTACAGAACTTGCTCAAGACAACACAACAAGTTGATGACACATCTAGAACGCAGAACCTGGCCAACATTGACCGTGACTAGTCTAAGGGTCTCCACAAAATAAATGAAAAGCAAGAACAAAAAAAACACCAAGGAATCTTTTATGGCCCCTTCGTAGGCTGTTTGCCTACCCTCATTTTTTTTTTATTATGCTATGTTAGTCACTATACAATACATCATTCATTTTTGATGTAGTGTTCCATGACTCATTGTCTGCATATAATATCCAGTGCTCCATGCAACCTGTACCCTCCTTCATATCTATCACCGAGGCTCACCCATCTCCCCCACACTCCTCCCCTCTAAAACCCTCAGTTTGATTCCCAGAGTCCATAGTCTATCATGGTTCATCTCGCCCTCCGATTACCCCCTTCATTCTTCCCTTTCTTCTCCTAATGTCCTCCATGCTATTCCTCATGTTCCACTAGTAAGCGAAATCATATGATAATTGACTCTCTCTGCTTGACTTATTCCACTTAGCATAATCTCCTCCAGTTCCATCCATGTTGATGCAAAAGTTGGGTATTCATTCTTTCTGATGGCTGAGTAATACTCCATTGTATATAGAGACCACATCTTCTTTATCCATTCGTCTGTTGAAGGGCATCTTGGCTCCCTCCACAGTTTGGCTATTGTGAACGTTGCTGCTATGAACATTGGGGTACATTTGGCCCTTCTTTCCACTACATCTGTATATTTGGGGTAAATACCCAGTAGTGCAATTGCTGGGTCATAGTGTAGCTCTATTTTTAATTTTTTGAGGAATCCTTATAGTGTAGGCCAGCAAAAGATTTGTCCACACTCTCCCAGGGAGGGTGGAGGGTGGCTGCTCCCCAGGCTGGGAGCAGACTCCAGGACTCTTGTGGGAGCTACCTCAAGGCGAGCAGGTGGGGTACCAGTGTATCTCCCCTGCCTTGTGCCTTTCCATCTCTCTCCTCTTGCAAAGGGAGTTCTGTGGTCCTCTGCTCCCCTTTGCTCATTAACACACTGTAAGACTTCCTACGCACAACAGGAGGGAAGCTACTTTGAAAGGTACCCAACCTAATGACTTTCCGAGGAGTCTCCATTTCACCATGATGAGCTGGCTGCAGGATGACAGGTCGCAAGCTCAAAGCCACCAAGGAGAAAGGGCCATTGATTCAGAGTGTTTGTGCCCTGCTGCCTCCCTGCAGCTTCTCTTGGACGTCCTTCCGCAGCGGTGGGAACACATCCCCCTGTCTCTCCCACCATACCACAGCCCAGGGGACTCCGTGTTTCAGCCTGTCTTGTTTTGTGGCCATGGGTGCAGTAACCCCTCCTTGGTGACGTCGGCTCATCTAGGAATTCGTCACTGGGGTGGGGGGAGGGGGTTCTCACGCATGCAAACACACATATACACCGATAAGTTCGTGCAGTTCATTTGTTATTAAAGAGACGGTGTTACTGAGAAATGAACGTCGGTGTTGGGAAGTGATTGAAATACATTGAGATAATTTCTTTTTAGTGACTTTGTTCAGATGGCCCTTTCATGACAATACCGTGTGGTTTTTGCAAAGAGACACCGACATATACCCAGTCTTTCAAAAGCTATTTTGGGATGAATGGACTACTGGGCTGGCTTTGTGGGTTCTTGTTAAATGAAATGAATCTGGTGGCCTTAATTCTGGGCTTTGTCTACACGGCCGGACACAAAGCGAGGAGTTGTTGGAAGGGCTGAGACAGGAGCTGGGTTTGAAGGGACGGAGCTCATTGGCCTGACACTGCCGAGGAAGGTGCGCCCATGAATGTCCTGCTTGTAAAGAAGAAGATCTTGGGGTGATATTAGCCTACCACAAATTTAGGCCTGTTGGACATCATGGGGCAGGGAGGAGGGTTGCAGAAGAAAAGATTTAATGCACTGAATAGTGAGGTGAACCTCACAGACAGACTTTATCTGGCCCCCACGGGCACCCGGCTGCTCCTTGGGACCAACTCCCCAGCCCTCTGAGAAAGGCACCCACTAGTTTACCTCGTTCCCTGTTCCCTCAGGAAAAAGTACAGCCAGAGAGGGATTCATCATGGCAAGAGGGCTAGCACAGCCCAGTCTCACCCAGAGGCAGGAATCGGTAGAAGGAGATTACGGTACATGTAGTACAGTGTAATAACCTCAACTAGCTTTCCAGCCCTGCTGCTCAGGGACATGATGCCGGGTGCTTAGGAAGAAAGGGGTCATGTAGAAGGGAGAGCAAGCTAAAAGAAGAGTGTAAGGAACTCAGGAGACAAGGTCACTTTGGGAGGTGGCCTCACGGCACATCTACACAAGTGGTAGGAGGGTGGTGTTTCCCCCTCAGGAGTATAAGCAATTCCAAGCTTATGTGAGATACTCTGCTGAGCCCTGGAGCTGGAAGAAGACGATTTGAAGGAATCCTGGTGGTTCCTTACTTAGAACCATGAAAGGTGGGTTTGGGACCCTGCATGGGCAACTGACGATGGGATGGGCGGGGAGCTAGGAAGTTTGAACAGAAGAAGGAATCTTGGAGCTGGTTTTCAAGGATAAATAGGAGCTAGGAAGGAAGAGGGGAAGTGGAGGGAATCCTGACAAAAGGGAACATGGACAAAATATCGGGGGCAAGAAAGAGCGAGGCAGTAGCAAAGAGCTAGAGATGGCATTCTTTCCCAGCACTGCTGGAAAGGCAGCAGCCTTGGAGGGATGCTCCCTAGCCTTTTACATCCAAGATTTCTTTTGATTCTCCAAACAGCCCTGGGGGTATTAGCCCCATTCTACAGATGAATCATGAGCTTGGGCATACACACAACTCATTAGCTGCAGTGCTAACGAGAAGAGTGGAGAGGGGAGGGAGCTGCATCCAATCCAAACCGTCTTCTCCCACCAGAGTGGGCGTAAAGGGAGTGTGAGAGCCAGGGGAGCAAGGAGGAGGAGGGAATGAGCCAAGCTACCATTTTCATCAATCCTAAAAAGAAACAATCTCCATCTTATTCGAGATCAATGGCTCCGACTTATCAAACATAATTTATAAACTCTGTTCTCTGAGACCCTAGAAGCTGTGAGGTGGACAGGGAATATGAGATGTCCCTGCCCCTGCCCTTCTGCCCCGAACCATCCTGGACAGTCCCAAGGGCCTTGCAGGGAAGTGTTTCTTATCAGTGTAGCAATCACCCCTGCTTGTGTTCGTGGTAGCACTGTCCTTCCTATCATCCAGACTCAAAGGCTTGGAAATCAGATGTGACCACTGCCTTCCTCCTGCATCCTCAGAGTCACAAAAATGAATGTTTCATACTGTTTATGCCATCCATTCCTTTCCATATCCATGACTACAATGCTGCTCTAGACCTTTAATTCATCAACTGTGTCCCCTTCTCTGGACACAGTTTGTCCCTTTCCCCAGTGTCATTCCCCACCATGTGACACCAGGTCATCGTGTAATCATGATCTAAGACAGAACTTTGGCCCCTTCACTTCCCCCTTCAAAATCATCATAGCGTGACGTAATTGCTCAGTAAACATTGCGTGAATGAAATGCACTTAGTGCGTCTACATCGCCTGACCAGTAACATGCAAATCCCTTTATCAGCCTGCGGAGCCTCCTACAACCTGGTCTCAAGCTACCTTTTCAGCCTTATCTTCACGTGTAGGCTCACTGGCCCATTCCACAGAAAATTGAGCCATTGTTTTGTCCATAAAGAGCTCGTACATTTCTACTCTATTTTCTTTTTTTTTTTTTTTTTTTTAAGATTTTATTTATTTACTTGACAGGGAGAGATCACAAGCAGACGGAGAGGCAGGCAGAGAGGGAGATAGAGGGAAACAGGCTCCCTGCTGAGCAGAGAGCCCGATGTGGGACTCGATCCCAGGACCCTGAGATCATGAACTGAGCCGAAGGCAGCGGCTTAACCCACGAGCCACCCAGGCGCCCCTACTCTATTTTCATTGTGGCTGGTCCTCAAACCAGAAATCCTCTTCCTACTATCCTTGCCCATCTCTCTGTGACTAAGTATACCCCATCTATCAAGACTCTGGTGGGATACTCCTTTATAAGCTACAGAAGGTCGGACCTAAAAGACGGATTTAAGATAAAAGGAAAGAAGCACATTAACTTACCTCCCAGGTCACAAGGTCACTTCCGTTCTCTAAATCTCATTCGTATTCATCTGTTTTGTTTTGTTTTTTTTCTTTTAAAGATTTTATTTATTTATTTATTTGACAGAGAGAGAGAGATCACAAGTAGACAGAGAGGCAGGCAGAGAAAGAGGGAGAAGCAGGCTCCCTGCTGAGCAGAGAGCCCGATGCAGGGCTCGATCCCAGGACTCTGAGATCATGACCTGAGCTGAAGGCAGAGACCTAACCCACTGAGCCACCCAGGCACCCTTGTATTCATCTGTTAAAAAAAAAAAAAAAAAAAAAAAGAAAGAAAGAAAGTGGTATGGACTGCCCTTATCCCACAAAATTGTCAGGAGGATCAAATGAGGTCATGTATGTGAAAGTATTAGGCAAATGACTATCTGGAGTTAAACAGTAATAATTACTATGTATATATTACAGTGATTGGTATACATACATTTTTCTCTCCGTGTAAGTTCAAGATCTGCATGAATATAGTAACCACAAGTAACGTGTGGCCAGGGAGCCCTGGAAATGTGGCTGCTCCAATCTGAGATGTGCTGAAATAGAAACACACTGACCAGACTTTAACGACTCACTACCAAAAAAAAAAAAAAAAAAAAAAAGTCAAATATCCAATTAATAATCTAATCAGTAACTTTTATCACACACTGAATTAATATTTTGGATATATTAGCTTAAATGAAGCATACTATTGAAATAAATGCCACAATCTCTTTTTGCATTTAACATGGCTACCAGGAAATTTCAAATTCTATACATTAGATTTCTTTCGGACATCCCTGCCCTAAGAATTGGAAGTGTCTTGTATTTTGCTCTATAGCCCCTTGTGGGAATACCGTCCCTATTTGTCCGATGGATTATGATGTGAGTACACTCTTTTTTTCATCCACGTGGGAACGCTCGGGTGGAGGAATGGAGGTGACGTAGGATTGTGTGAGGACAAGCTGGGTGCAGGGCTCTGGTTCTGCCATCACCTCCGAAGTCTGCAGCGACAATAGATCACGTCCCACGGGCACCCACAGCCACCGCCCCACCTCTCAGCGCTCAGAAGACACAGGGTACTAGTCTCACTTACCCTTTTTCCTGGCCACCCGCTCCATGATTAGGGCCTTATCGGTAGGGGTGGGGTGGTGAGTGAGGGTGGGATCTTTCACATGAAAGCGAAACTCACCTATGAATCACCTGCAGGGACCTGCCATTCCAAGGAATAGCTCCTGAGATCACAACCCCCATGGTTCCCTTCCTATTCAACAGGGAACTGGAAGCCCTTTCCCTCCTGCGTGTAAATAGCGTGTAAATAGGCAGTGACTTGGGCGGGATGGATACCTGGAGCCTTTCCTACTGGGGTCCATCCCGAGGCCACCTGTCTTCTTTGGGACTCACTGCCAAGAGCAGGGACAGAAGCCAAATGCAGTTGGAGTACTCAGACACTGGCGGGGGACATTGGGCAGCCCTCCCCACACCTGTGTTGCTGAGCCACCGAGGGCCACGGACATTCCCAGCCCCTCCCAGCCCCTCCCTACTCACCTCTCCCCCTTCCTTTGGATTCCCCTTCTTCCTCAGGCAGCAGAACCTTGCCTTTGACACCAGAGACACAGGAAAGGGATAGTCCTGAGCAGAGGATTTGGCCACCGTCAGGACACAGGGACCAACGCGTGTCTCCAGGAGGGAGAATCACCACCAGCCCCCTCCTGGTCACAGCGCGTGATGACCGGTCCTCTCTCCGGGACTGACCCACCAAGACGGGCCGGCAGACAACAACACCCAAATGGGGGGGACCATGGGGCCCTGCCTCTTTCTGACTCCGTAATAGCATTTGTAGAGATTATACGACTTTTTAAAATAGTCTTAGCAGGCCTAGGAGAGGGATTTGTCTCTCCTGAGTGTCTTTTCTTCAGGATATGTGTCAGAAGAATTCTTAAATCTTCAAAAAACCTTCATCTCTCCATGAGATGAGATCGTGGTAGCAGTAAGGCACAGTAAAAAACCTGCTGATAGACAGATGGAATGGTGTAATTATACGCAGGAGGGAGAGAGGGAGCGTTTGCTGAAATTATTAGTGTGGGCAGACAATTAGAGGCTTTTCCAGAAGATTACACTTTTCCCTCCCATCTGCGCTCCATTTAGGAGTTTTTACATTCACAATGCTATTTCCTCCTCAGCTGTGCCATTTGCCATTTTGCCCAAATTATTATTGTGCTTGACTTTGCGTTTGCTCAGACTTCCCCAGCATCCAGTCTCCGCTCCTTGGCACATGCCGGCGCTCAGAGCCTGCTCCCACTCTCCTCCTGGTCCTTCCCATCTCTTCTCCCTCCGCCCTCCCCTCCACCTCCTTCTCCTGCCCCCAAAGGAGACTTGAAAATGTCTACCAGGACTATGGCTGCTTTTCGGAGGCTGAGCGGGATGTGATCTGCCGTAAAATCAGAGAAGGTGATCGAAGCGATCTATAGCGCCGCGTTCTGTCCCCCTGGGACCCGTTCCAAAGCCATAGCTGAGCCCCAGGGAAATTGTTCATCTTGGATGAACATTTAGAATCTGTGGTTTGGATCAGGAGGAAGGAACCAGCATTGTCTTTCCACCCAGTTCTGCCCGAGTTCAGGTCACTGGGTTTGGTCCACATCTTCCAATTTCTTGTGGGCGCCCAGATCTAGAACCCAGCACCTCATTCGTACTCCCTGTTCATTTATTCATTCACTCAACACAAAGGCATTGGGCATGTATTGTGTCTTAGTCTCAGGATTTAAACTTGGGAGACGGGGATAGGAGAGAACCAACATTTATTCCGTGGCTGCTCCCAGTGAGGGCCAGCAAAAGGCTCTTTGGCAAGTGAGAATCATTGTCTTCACATTCCAGATGGAAAAAGACATTCTAAGAAGTTGAGTTGGCTGCCCAAGTCAGAGGCAGAGTGACACGGCCTGGATCTCTGACTCTAAGGCTGGTGATCTCAACTGTATACCTTCGGTCCCAGGAAAATAGACGAAGTCCCTGCCTTCTAGTGGCCCCGTCATCAGCTGGATAAGTAATCAGAGGAACATGGCAGTAGTAAATACGGAGGGCCATGAGCCAGGGGAATGAAGGTCTGCAGAAGCCAGGAGGAAGAAGTGACTGAGCATTTACAAGGAGCCCGAGGGGAACATGCCAGAACAGCAGCCTGAACGTTGAGAAGAAGCTGGACAGGGCAAGAAGCAAGGAAGGGGCCCTGTGGTCCAAGAGGCCAACAGGTGTGGAAGGCTGGTGATTGAAAGGAAGGAGGCAATACTTCTCTTTAATGTATTTTTTTGTCCAGCCTTTTTCCCATTCTTTATACCATTTTATCCCCCAGCAACTCTCAGGTAGCCATGACCGTCTCCACTAAGTAGATGAAGAAACAGAGGCAGAGGATGGGTGAGTAACTTCCTTAGAGAGGAAGTGGCCCCACAGATCCACAGAATGAACCCTGGGCAGGCGGTGAGACTCTAGTCTAGCTCCTGTTCTGTCTCCAGAGGGCTGAGGTATTTTTGGGGTAGTGGAGTATATTCAATGTGGCCAACACAGTGCAGGCAGATAACGTGCTTCTGAGGCAGGAAGAGAGCCTGATGTCAGCTCACCGAGGGTGATTTGAACAATGCGATGGGTTGGGCTCACCCCGTGGTGATTGCACAGCCCTGTTAGGGGGTATGGTGTGTTGGTGGTGTGGTATGCCGGTTGGCAGCGTCTGGCGGTGGATGGAGGGTGGCCGGGAGGGAGAACGAGCCTGGAGGAGGGGACGATCCGTTGGAAGGTGGGTCCGGGGGTCAAAGGAAGAAGTGATGTGCCTGGGGTGAGGCTGTGGAAGCAGATGCAAGATTGGGTATATGATGGGGGGCTGGACATGATGGAGTAGCAGAGGTTGAGGACGACTAGGAAGTTACAGCCTAAGGAACTGGATGGACAGTGTTGCCGTGAACCAAGCAAGGGGTTCAAGGAGAAAGAGCAGGTTCAGGAAGAAAAGGGAGAAGAATAAATTAATCAAGAAGGAAACAAGCCATCAAGGCTTGCTTCTTCAATGCATCAGAGGAGGCAGCAGTGCCAAAGAATTGGGAATGTTCCCATGAAGTGTAGATAATCTCAAGCCATTCTACTAAAAATAAATTAGAAAATAAAGTTTTCCAGGTGACTCCACATCTGGCCACCTGCTTTCATGTCTCCATGGGAGATGAAGGATTCTCCCTCTTGCATCTCTGCCCTAGATCCCCCTTTGCAGGGCTGCGGAGGCCCCAGAGATGTGGGAATCCACAGACAGGCAGGCCCATGGAGACACACAGACAGACGGACTCCACACTGAGTGGGGGGCGGGGACCTTTGTTTCCCTGGCTCGTCAGAATTCCGGAAGATGAGGGGAGGCCAACACTGCAGGCTAGTAAAGAACTTAGGGACAAGGGGAACCCAGTGGCTTCAGAGGGGCTTCCTGAGCCTGGAGAGATGGGGGTGCATTGATGAGGGATATAGAAGGTGAACCCTTGGGAAATGTGAGAGCGACTGATGCCAGCTTTACCAGCCAAACGGAATTCAGGCTGCCACGTGACTAAGAGACTTGGGGAGTAGAGGGTGGCAAAGCTAATCCCAGTGGATTCTGGGGTCTCTTCAACAGTACAGGCACAACAGCAAGCCCTGGGCCGGGATTCAGAAAAGCCGATTGCACTTCTGACTCAGCCACTGGCTTGGTGATCTTGGACGGGTCACTTTTTCTCTCAGATCCCTCTGGCATTTTATAGATCTGTGATTCCTCTGATCACACAGATAAGAGCAACCCCCCAAATTATCCATGAATAGAGTAAGGGCCAGCACGCTGTTTACATAAAGGGCCAGATAGGAAGTATTTCTGGCTCTGTGGTCTATCTGAGCTCGTTCAGCGAGTCGTCTCTGCCTTTTGTAGTGAAAAAGCCTCCACAGACAGAACACAAACAAGTGGGCTTGGCTGTGTTCCAAAACAGCTTTATTTACCAAAACAGACAGCGGCCAGATTTGGCCATTGTTTGCCGACCCCCAACATAGAGCATTCTGGGCGCAGGGACCCTTGCAAACTTCCAATCAGAGCAAGGGAGTGAGGGAGACGTCATCCCTTGGAGAGATCCCGTGCGTGGTGCACAAGCCCCGGAGATGAGGTTAGGTTGGATGCTAACCTGTCTCTTCCAGCTGTCCTTAAAAGGGGGCTTCACAGTTTGTGAAGACCTACCGATACTAGCTAAGTTCTTCCATATGCACAAAAAAATCTGCATCCTCATTATTAATGACAGGCCTAGGGGCACCTGGTGGCTCAGTCGGTTAAGCCTCTTGACTCTTGATTTCGGCTCAGGTCATGATCTCAGGGGTTGGGAGATGTAGACATTGGGGTCTGCATTCACCATGCAGTCTGCTTGTCCCTCTCCCTCCCCATCCACTCCTCCCCTGACTTGCTTACTCTCCCCCTCCACCCTCTCTCTCAAATAACCAAATAAAATCTTAAAAAAACAAAACAAAACAAAACAAAAAACAGCCCTCTATTTGTAACCCCTTTCAGAGATTTAAAAAATAAAGAGTGGCTCATAGAGATTAGGCAACTGTCCTAAGATCACATTACTTAGGGTAGAACCCAGATAAAACTTCAGACTCGGAAAGGCACAGCACCATTCATGATCCAAAGAAGCCTACTCTTCTTTATTTGAAGGCCTCGTCCTGGCCCCCAAACCTGCCCCTCAGAGCAGCTTTCCCTGCACCCACTCAGAGCTGACTCGGCCCAGGCAATCATTCTCCACACTTTTCCTTGCTTCCTCGGCAGTATTTTCTGTCCCCACGTCTGAATGTCATGGAGCGTGATGCTGACACAATCAGGCAGAATCCCCAGTCCAGACAGCCCCACAGCCAGGGGAGACACAACTCCAGCACACGCGCGCTGGGATACACTGGAAAAGTGCAATTCACTTTAAATAGATTCCCATAAATAAGCAATAAAACAGGAACAGCCATTTGCAGTGAGCATTTCCAGGGTTTGATGAGCTAGGAGTTTGGACGGGGTTGGGGGGGTGGGGGACAAAGAGTCTTTTTCATTATTTCCCCATCCCTGCAATTTTCTTTTACTGCCTGATGACTTTGAAGGGGTGGGGAGATGAACGTGGCCCCGTAGGGATGGAGCCAGAGCTCCCATCTCCTGCTGCATTCTGCCAAGTTCAACTTCCCGATTGTCTGAGGGTTTCTTTGTGAGCTAGGCCTCTGTCCTTCTACCTCTTTGACCTGTCTTAGCCTGTCTCCCTCCACCGACAGCTTCCAAGTGTCCCGGGAGATGAGGTGAGCAGACAAGGTGTATCTAGAAGGCAAGTGCAGGGGGTCCAGCCCAGGCCAGTGTATGGTCAGAAATGTCTTTATTTCCTTTCTCTTTTTCTCTGATGTCAGATATGATTCCTTCGCTAGGAGGTGACCTGCCTCAGTTTACACTAATGTGGCAAGCTACAGAGACTGTCAGTGGTAGACAGTCCTTTTTAGAAGCTCACCTGACTTAGAATGCTGTACTCTAGGTGTGAGTGTGTGTGTGTGTGTGTGTGTGTGTGTGTGTGTGTCCACGCACGCGCATGTGTCCATGCATGACATCACACACTTGTGTATTCACTCTGTTTGGAACCCTGTCCCATACCACGAGTACATGCTTCTACAGCATTCCAGCATATTGTCTTTTTTCTTGTTGACTTTTCAAGCATTCTAACTGTCCCGACAGGAAGTTTCCACCTTATGACTCCCCACAATCCACCCAGCCTGAACCTGCATTTAGAGCATAGCCTGCTGACAACCTCCTTTGAATTTGCTCCTCATTCTGAGTCCCTGTCATGCTTAAAACCAAAGAACCTGCTCTATCCAAGATCTGATTTTCGCCTTGCGTCCAGCCGTTCTTTCCATTCCCCCAAAGTCACTGCCCTTCTGAGGACTCTTTCGTGGGCGTGGCATTCAGTGAGGCTCTCTCAACAGCCATGCTGCCAACCCAGGTTACAGATGGGGCACACAACTTAACTTTTGGTTTTCTATCACCATTTATTGTTCTCATGTTGTTTTGTATGTGTTCGTCTGCTGAGCTGTCTGAATAGGATAACTACACACATTCATACAGACATTTCTTCATCATCCATTAGTATCAGTAGTATTGGTTAGCTATGGCTGTGTAAGAAATATGACCAAACTTAAGGGCTGAAAACTAGTAAGCATTTCTTATTACTCATCTAGCTGTGTGTCAGCTGGGCAGCTTTGCTAACCTGGGTTGGGATCAGCTAAATGGAGCTGGACCAGTCACCTGTTTTTTATTAACCTATAGGATCATCTTGGGTGGCCACACTCACACGTCTGGTGGTTGTGTGGCTGTTGGCAGCGGTGACAGGACTGTATATCTGGCATCATCCAGCAGGTTATCACAGGCCTGGGCACGTAGGGGCAGCAGGGCTCCAAGGGGGTGTGGGGAAGCATGAGACCTCAGCTCAGAACTAGACATCCCCATTTCCAGCACATTCTGTTGGCCACAGCAAGTCACGAGGCTGGTTCAGATCCAAGGAATGAGAAATGGTGGAAACAGCAGCAAAGTCACATTGCAAAGGGTGTGGATTCAGGGAGAAGGGGAGAATTGTCTGCCATGCCCACTATTGGACATATACTAACATAAACCAGGTCAAATCCAAAAATTGGTTCTGTTGTAACTCTACCCATTTATGTGTTCTAATCATCCTATGTACATAGCTCTGATCTCTTCCAAGTTTGGCCATGGGGTGGTCATCTCAGGACCCAGCTCAAGGGGGGTAGGTCTTTGTTACTGCCAAATACGTAATCCAATTGACTAGATCATCTATTGTTTAATGAGCCACCCCATCAATTCATAGGATGACAGTAAATAAAATATGAATCTAGTAAGTTTCATTACCTCTTTTAATAAGCAATAAACAAGCATTCACATCTTCTTCATTCAAAGAAGGCTAATCTTGCCCAGAGAACAGAGAAGGGGCATGGATGGGACTGTAGGTTATGGTCTCTGGCCGGTCTCTCTCCTGCGTGCTGAGACTCCGTAATTAGGTGCTCCAAGGTTTTCCTCCCTCCAGATTCAGGGCATCTGGGAGCTTTTCATCCGGGGCCTCACCCCCTTTCATCATATCAGTGACTAGCGTCAAGACACAAAAGAACTAAATGCAACCACTGACCACATACTCTGATCTTTAGTCCGTGAGTGACTCTTTTTATTTCTTTCTTAATTTATGTGTTTGTCCTTATTTATGTATTTGTGACTTATGTATTTTGTTTTTGTTTTTGTTTTTGCTTTAGTTTTGGTAGAGGGACAAGGTCAATATGTTGGAATTCTCCGTAATATTTTTTTTTTTCCAAAGGTTGAACTGAACCAGAGATTCTTCTCTTGAACATTTGGCAGTAATTTAACAAGTGCTTATAGAGATAGCTCCTGCCTTTTCTTTTCCTTGTAGTATAAAAGTATAACATGAAACTTACCATCTTGGCCATTTTTACATGCCCAGTTCAGTAGTGTTAAGTCCGTTCATGTTGCTATGAAACAGAGCTCCAGAACTTTGACCTCAACTCTCATTTCTCCTAGCCCCAGCTTCAGCTAACCATCCCTCTACTTTCTGTTTCTATGATCTGGACGACTTTAGGTATTTCATGTAAGTAGAATCATGCAGTGTTTGTCTTTGGGTGATGGGCTTATGTCACTTAGCAGAATGTCCTCCAGGTTCATTCATGGTTCATTCGTGGTGTAGCTTTCCTTCCTTCTTAAGGCTGAAAAGCATCACATTGTACATATCTCTCACATTTATTTATTCATTCATCCGAAGGTAGATGTTTGGGGTGTCTCCATCCCTTGGCTGTTGTGAATACTGCTGCTAGGAACATGCATGTGTCCCTACTTTCCAATGTCTTGGATACATACCCAGAAGTGAGATTGCTGAATCGTATGGTAGTTCTATTTTTAATTTTTTAAGGAAACTCCGTCCTGTTTTCCATAGCAGCTGCATCATTTTATATTCCCACTAGCACTGCACAAGACTTCCAATTTCTCCACATCCTTGCCAGCACTTGTATTTTCTGATTTTTTGATAGTAGCCCTCCTAATGAGTGTGAGATGATAGCTCATTACGGTTTCATTTGCATTTCTCTGATAATTAGTGACTTTGAACAGCTTTTCATATGCTGGTTGGCTGTTTGTATCTTGGAGAAGAATTCAAGTTTTTGGCCCATATTTTATTTGGACTCTTTGATTTTTGTTTTTGTTTTTGTTGTTGCATTTGTGTATTTTTAAGTACTTTGATAAATGTCCCTTCAATCACCAACAAACAAGAAAACAAGAGTATTGACCTCAGTCTGTATTGTATCCCCATCTTCCTCTGCCCAGAGCAATGAAGTGCTGTCTTGAATCTTATTTGTTACTATCTTGTTTCCTTTTCTTTTTTTCAAATGAAGTTTTATTATAGCTACATATTTTCTTTAAAAAAATAATATTTTGGCTTGGATTGATTTTAACTTTATATAAAAGGTAGCATGCAATATTTATTATTTGGGGGCTTGCTTTTTTTCACTCAAATTCTATTACTAAGACTAACCCATATTGTTGCACGTGGCTATTGCTTATTCGTGCTGGCTGAGGTTTACTGTTGTATAATACACCCGCACCACAGTACATTTATCCATTCTCCTGTCGGAGTACATGCGTATGGATTCTATGGTTTTGCTGTTCATGAATAGTGCTGTTATGCACATTTTTGTCTGTATCTACCGGTGGACATGCGCGTGAGCTGCCCTTGTGTATTTTTCTAAGAGCGAGATTGCTGGGTTGTAAGGTATTTGACTGTTCAACTTCACAAGACGATACCAAACTGTTCCCCAGGTAGCTGCGCAATTTCACACTCCCACCAGCAATGTGCAAAAGGTTCTGTAGATCCACACTCTACCAACACTTGATATTGTCGAACTGCTTAATTTCTGACAGTCAAATGAGTGAGGACGGTATCTCATTTGCCCTCGATACGCATTTCCCTGATCATTAATGAGGCTGAACATCCCTTCATATGTTTATTGGCCATATGTGTTTCTTTAATCAAATTAAGAACTTCTGTTCATCAAGACACTGCGAAGAAAGTGAAAAACAAGTTACAAAGCAAGGCGAGGTATTTGCCACACACATAGCTGACTAAGATCTAGTGTGAAGAATATAGACAAGAAGAGGACAACTCATTCCGAAGAAAATGGGCCAAGGAAATGACAGGCATTTTGCAGAAAATCCTCCTGGTTATTATTATTAACTCTAAAGATGTGTTTGAATCCATAACAGCAGCTAGTCAGAGAGTGGAGTTTTCTCACATCAAATGGAAACTTTCTTTAGTGTAGAAGCAACTTTCCAAGGCCTTGTCCTTAGCTAGTTCAGAGATGAGTCAGAAAAGCCTGCTATTGTCTCCCTTGCCGGCTAGAGAAGTCATCTGAGTCCAGAAAAGGTGTTCACAGGTACAAAAGCTCAAAGCTGAGATACTCTCCATATTGGTTGCCTGGGGACACTCGGGCCTTAGAAAACCCTAAAACCCAAGGTGTGAAATCACCATCCTTCCCAAAGAGAATTGCTCAACTCTTACCCATCCGGAACCTTCCAGAGTATTTCCAGGGAAAGTAGGGAATCTTCCCTTCACTATTAATGCACTGAGGAAGGGGAGGACCATTTCTCTTCCTCTAAAACTGCTCTCAGGGGACGTCTGGGTGGTTCAGTCGGTTAAGCATCTGCCTTCAGCTTAGGTCGTGATCCCAGGTTCCTGGGATCCAGTCCCTCAATAGGCTCCTTGCTCAGCGGGGAGCCTGCTTCTGCCTCTGCCTGCCACTCCCCCTGCTTGTGCTCTCTCTCTCTCTCTCTCTGATAAATAAATGAATAAAATCTTTAAAAAATTTTTTTAAAATAATAAAACCTCTCTCAGACTAATGACCCAAAATAATTAGCTATATAAAACCAATTTCTCTCCAACATTCCTTGGAGCCAAAGAAATGGTTAAATATCTAGGCTTTGAAGGACTTTCCTGCTGGGATGTGAGTTTCTGGTGTAAAGTAAAAAGAAGGACTATAAGAGGTCAGCAAATAAATGAATTAAAGGCAACAGACACTAGCTGTCAGTCATATTCAACATGGGCTGCACGGCCGATAAAGCCCACAGAGGTCCATTCTGGAGTACAGCTGAGGCTTCCTTCCCAGGCTGCCCCCATGCTCTGGGAGGGACATGGAGAAGGAAGGTCCAAGTTCTAGGAAAGCATGAGGCAGAGAGATAAATAGGGACTGAAATGAGAGTCGGCTCTCATGTTCCTGCTTCTGTTTCACTAGGCAGCCTCCAAACGTGTTGCTTGCCATTTGCGGTTAATAGCAAATGTCTTCCCATATTTATTCACTTACCTGTCAGGGGTACATATTCCCTGTGCAGCAGTGTGATATCTGAATAGCAGATTATGCCTTCAGTGCTAACCTGTCAGTCCCAGGATATCCTCCGTGGAGAGCCAGGCAGCCACGGGAAAGTGACAGGCAGACAGGTAGCTAGTTGCACTGACTTGAAGAAAACTAACTAAAAGCCAGACCCTTGCAGTAGAAACTACCAGAGGAACTGGCTAACAAGACGTCCTTTCCAATCTCCCAGCTGGGTTTGGATGGGATCATTAGATGTGTCTACACTGGGGAGTGCCAAGGTAAGACATTGCTAGGTGATAAGATGGGCAGCTAGAAAGTCTGAAGGCCTCTCTTCAGAATGAAGGAAACATCCTGTTTGGAACAGGGAGGAGCTGGAGTGACCGAGAGGGTGTTAGATGACAGGTCAGCGGCATAGGGTCCCTAAATTCCCAGGCGGCACATGCGAGTCGGGCTGACTCTCCTCGTCCTCTGGGTGACCTGTTCTCCCACACATCTAGATGAAGCAAATTCCTATGCCACCTTCTAATCTCAGAGGCCACCAGCAGAACATACTGGCTCGTTTGAAATCATCCTTCATAACTATTCCAGGATTCTTTCCAGTCGCTAAAACAGCAAATCCTAGGCTGTGGACATGCCCAGCAGGACCACGGGTCAGTATATCACCTGGTGAAGATGGGGTGCTTCACGCCCAATACATCATTACAACTCATCCCCCCCCACACACATACACACGTCACTTCTACATATCTTCTTTATAGCCAACCAAAAAATAAGACCAAAAATAGGAAAAAAAAATTTCTCCTGTCCAACCCTTTTTTCTTCCCCCTTTATTCCTTCTGCATCATCTTCCTACTCCTCGTTGGGCCTAGAGAGTTCTGGGTAGCTCGTGTTCGATGTTATTAAGCAAAAATTTCTTGTGACAGCCGCCATGTCACCTTGTAGTCTTTTGGCATTGACAGAGACAAGAACAGAGCTTATAAAATATACACATTTCCTTCCTTACAGGAAACTAGGACAACAACAGAGCCTTATAAAATACACACTGTCCTCCTTACTGAAATCTGCCACCGTGTACTAAAAGCAAGAAACAACGATTCCTTCCTGTATTGTTTAATTATGAGCTGACGCAGCCAAGATAAAGGCCCAACCAATCGAGGGCTCCAAAACACCAGTCATTCTCTGAGGAAAGCTGAGGTTTACTCTCTCCTTTTATTATATTTGTTATGATTTTAGTTTGATCAGCGGTAAATGCAATATTGACATTTAGAACCTCTCGAAAAAAAGAAAGAAAGAAAGAAAGAAAAAGGCAACCGAAACATTTGCTAGCTTCAAATATTTGAGCAGTTTCCAACCGGAGGCCATGGGTTTTTCTCAGTTTTTAATTTTAGTTCCCTCGCTGCCCCCCTCCCCAACATTTCCACAGAGGCATATCTTCCAGTCAACAATGTATTTGCAATCGATATCTTTTCTGTAAAGCATGCATGCAATCATGTTCTAAATGGAAAAGGAAGGTTATTGAGTGCACTCATTGAGATCATCTGACTGTGGCCAGAGCTAAGCGAGGAGTTAGTCAGACCGTGGAAACCGGACAGTGGGGAGAAGGATGCTCTCTGAGTTAGTAATTGACGGTGCTGGCAATCATGCTGAACCCTCCAGCTCCATCCATCTTAAAGCCTAAATTATTTTAGGTTTCTTAATATTGACATACTGGCAGAGACAGGGAGTTGTTCTTAAAGAAGGAATGCATCTCCTTCCCCTTAACAGTTTCATAAATAGAATTATTTATCTCTCCCATCTAACTAGTGCCCAGGATACCCTTTATAGGCATTGAACCCTTTCTTTCAGTTTTCTAGATAGTTTTTTTCTTTTTGGATGGGTGGGAGGACTTCTTCTCTGCCACCAATGGCATCTGTGACTCCAGGCTGGGTCTCTTGAAAGTCACCCCATCATTACGCTGCTTCTCTCTCTGCCCACCATTATCCATGGACTTCTACCACTCTCTCTCTAGACCGTGAATGATCTGGAATAGAGAGGCCTTGTGGCATTGATCTAGGTATCTCCGACATCCAAAACAACGTCTGACATGGAAGAACAATGTAAATTTGTTGAATTAAGAAATGAAAAAAATGCGTGAATGAATCAATTAATCAATTAATCAATTTACTGAACATGTCAGAGATGGTAGCTGGAGAATATTCTGGTAAACTGGAAAATCTGCTTGGAGCTAATAGAGAATTCTCTCTCACACATAACCCTGCCCATCACCACCACTATATTGTTACCTGAACGGGCAACTCCAAAGGGCTGGAGAAATTGCTAGGAGACTTCGTCTGTGTTCTTGTCATTTTCCCACATGAAAACTTCCAATGAGATGAGACTGCCTTGTTTCTAAGGTGTAATGGTTCAAAAATTAAAATATTTTATAACTAACTTTGAACTAGGTGAATAGGGTGTTATTATGTATAAGGGGCAGTGAGAATTCTTTCCTCTCTGGGCCAGACAGAAGGGGATTTTTAAATGAAATATGGCACCTGAATCAGGATGACTCTGTGAATTAGCTTTGGCAACAAAGCCAGGAGAGAAAATAATGACGAGCTTATTGCCTGGCACAAAGCAGGGCTCAGCAAATGTTCAAGGCAATGTGGTATAAATTAATCAGCTCCTTTTTGTGGCATGCTTCCTTCATGTACCCATTCATGGACTTGAGCCCTCTTTGGCATGTCCTGAAGTTAGGCACGTTCCTAACTACATCTGCAGCTTCGTCCCTTGCCTCTCGTGTCCTTGACTCCTATGGCCAGTCACACTCGTGACTTGCAACTCCAGGAATGCTATGCCCCTCTGGGTCTTCATGCTTTTGAATGCAAGATTTCCCTTTGTCAGTGTGACCATTCTCCTATTATCGTCTCCTCGATAGCTCAATAGCTCGTACTTACCTTTCAAAATTTAGCTTAGGGTCGCAAGCCAAGAAACTGTCCCTCACCCACGCTCCTCCTTCTTTAGTGACCCACCACCCCACCGTTGTCATAGCAGCCAGCTGTCTCCCACAAACACTCAGCACACAGGACTGATTTTCTTTGTATACCTTCCATTCTGTTGGTTCATAAGGTTCATGAAGTAAGCTGATGTTTTCTGTCTCTCTAGCCCAGCACCAAGCACAATGCCTAGAATGGTCCGTAGGTGGTTACTAATGGACAAATACATGGATGGATTAATGAAAGAAGGCTAACCACTGAAAGAAGGCTGGAGATGACCTTGGAGAATCTTCACAATGCACAGAAATCTGCCTCTAGACATGAACCATGAGTCAGAAAGACACGAGCAGATAGATGGGATGGTGAGCGAGAAGCTCAAAGTGAGCGAGAAGGCAGAGACCCCTGCCAACAAGCAGGACCAGAGAGAAAGGAGAAGTTTATGGAGTTAGGGGCTGCCTGAGGTGGGCTTTACTCAAACCACTGAGATACTGGCCACGGAGCCAGAACAAAGAATCTACCCCCCACCCCCTCCGCGGGGTCTAGAAAGTATGAGAATGAGATATCTCATGGAAGGGAGGTAAAGGTAGAGTGACACCAAGTGAGTGAGGTTTTCCCACGGGGACTGGATTCAGCACCGATGGAGTCCAAGCTGCTGTGTGGAGAGCCAGCATGAAGGAAGAGGTTCCAGGAGCCCCTCACTCAGGCGAGTTCGCCATCCCATCCTGAGGGGTGCAGAGGGGCTCTGGAAACTGAATGTGTGAGCAAGGACTCTGAACAGCCAAGATACTGCTAATAGTGGGGAAGCATTCACAGCCGTCATAAGCAAGAGATGAGATGGAAATGCCATGTCACAGCATTTTAATTTAGCCTTTGTGTTTTAGAATGTTTTTTTTTTATTTTTAAATTTTTTATTTTTTATAAACATATATTTTTATCCCCAGGGTTACAGGTCTGTGAATCGCCAGGTTTACACACTTCACAGCACTCACCAAAGCACATACCCTCCCCAATGTCCATAACCCCATAGAACGTTTTAATTAGGTTTATCTGTTACCATTATGACTGTAATCCTGAGAAAGACCAAGTCTGCTTAGGCATGGGGAAGAGAGGAGGAAAACATGTCATAATTAAAATAATTATTAATTTAATCTCCTTAAGTAGAGATTACTCATTATTGTTGCTATTATTATGCATGGCGGGGGGTAGACCCCTTCATGAACATGTCTCATTGGTTTGCGTGAAGGTAGAGTGTGGCGATGCCTGGGAGATCCTTTCTCTGACAACGTGGCTACCCCAACTCCTTCCATGAAGTTTCTCCCTGCAGATATCCTTTGATAACTGCTGCACAAAATCCATACCATGTTGGGTTTGAGAGAGAGGTCCTGTGTTTGGGTGTGTGCCCACCACCTTGGCCTTCACTCCCCTGTGCCTAGCTGGACGCTCCTTCCTCTGCTCTCAGGACCCTCTGTGGCCACCTTGCTGTCCTCACTGCACTGGACTTGCTTGCAGATCCTGTTCCCCCAGCAGGCTGGGAGCTCCTTGAAGAGATATGCTGTGCCCTTTGTCTTTGCATCGCCTCCAACATCTCTTACCATCCCAAAATCTGCAGGGAAGCTGGATCTAACATTGTTTCAAAATTGGAAGAAAGGAGAAAGGAGGAAAGGAAATGAGGCAGGGGAATGGATGGTAAGATAAAAGGCAAAGAAACCCGTCCTACTGAGTGAGGATCCTTAGTGACCTGGACCAGCAGCTTCTCCATCTTCCCAAGGGCCCATTCGCCCTGGACCCAGCACCCACACCACACACACACACACACACACACACACACACACATAACCTCCTAGAGCTTTCCATTCCTCATAGGTGTAAATGACTAATGAGTATCAAAGCCAAGTGATTAGGTGGCCTTTACAAGCTTCAGTAACTACCAGCATAACTATAAGTCACTCTGATGGCATCCTAAATGCCTGCTTGGAAAATGTAAACAAAAGAGGAGACCGACCCAAAGGAATGAATTTCATTGTAAAATATGTATTTTGTATTTGACCTTCTTGCAAGTCAAGTGAGACTTGCGTGGATTCGAGGGTTCTAAACCCAATTCCAACGTGTGGGGTGGAGGGGATTTCCTATACTTCAACTCGATTCTGACACTGTCTACCTGGAGACAGCTTCAGATTCCACAGGTTAAGGCCTGGGTCCCGTGAGACTGCCCCCACTTCAAGACACCAATCACAAGTAGCAGGTCCCCAGGTGACCCCCCAAGCTCTGTCTGACTTGGCTACAAATCAGAGGTCCCCACGACCCCCTCCTTGGGTTCTGTTAATTTGCTTGAGTGGCTCAAAGAACTCAGGAAAATGCTTACTCATGTTTGCCCATTTTATAATGGCTGCGATAAAGGATACAGATGAAGGCTAGAGGAATAGGGAAAAGGGCAAGGTCTGGGAGGGTCCCAAACACAGGAGCTTCTTTGCCTGTGGAGTTGGGGTGCATCAGCTTCCTGGGATGGACATGTTCACCAACCTGGATGCTCTCCAAACCCCAAGCCATTGGGATTCTACTGGGGCTCCATCACGTACGCATGGCAAACCATCAACTCCAATCTTTCTCTCTTCTCTCTTCTTTAGAGAATGGGGGGCAAGGCTGAAAATTCCAGTCTTCCAGTGATTAGCTTCCATCCAGAAGCCCACCCAGAGTCACCTCATTAGAACAAAGGACACTCTTATCACTTATGAAGTTAGGAGGGTTTCAGGAGCTCTGGGGAGTTCCTGTGACAGGAACTGTGGGCAGAGACCAATACATTTTTTTTCTATTTTCTTACAAGGATATTCATCAAAATAATGAAGGGACACAACTAGCCAGATGAAGTCATAGAATAATGGACACAATTTACACTGACGGTTTCCCTGATATTCCTCAGAGCCCTGAGGTTTCATTGGAAGTGCCTTAGAATCACTGCGGTGGCGGGGGAGGGCGGTGGGAGCTGGTGTAACCAGTACGTCTTGCTTTCACTGCTTTATATAACAGTTCTTTGTTTAGATCTAATTTGTGAAAAGAGTTCTGCTGTGTAAAAAGCAGATCTAATCCCTTTCTGCCTTTTAGAGCAGAGGAAACAGGTCCTGAAGCTCGGGGATCCCCCACCGGCCGGTGACAGAGGCAGGCACAGAGGGCACATCAGTGACTCCAGTCATGGCTCTTTCCTCCTCACCACACCCCTCTCCCTCCCCTCCGACCTGCACAGTGAATGTCCTGTTCCCGGGCTCTGAGCAGCCCTGCCTGATGTGGGTGGCCCACGGACCAGGCATGAGGTTCAGCTCAGCCTCGGGCTGTCAGTGAGTAAGTTGTTCCCCCATTGATCGCCTTCAGAAATTCCCAGAGCCAGACCCCCGCCTCTAGTTCCCAGGACCCTGGAAGGACCCTGGAGGCCACAGCCCCCCACAACGCCTGCAAGGGGCCAGGCAGGAATTACCTCTCGCCCCCAACAGACTGATGACAGACCCGCTTCTCTGGGGCCCGGCCTGTGTTTCAAGAATACATCTTGTTTCTACTCTGTAAGCAAGTTTACCTCCTGAGAGAAAGGAGGCTGCCCGTCGCGCTGAATGGGGCCTAATTGGCTACTTTCCTGCTCGCAGACAAAATGGAAAAGGGGCTGATATCAGCATACTTATTTTCGGCTCCCGTGCTTTTAGCTCCCCATTCCTGAGGTCTCTGGGGTCCCTGTGCTCCGCAGCTGACACCCTAGCTAATCACTAACGTTTGAACACTGACTGTGTATCAGGCAAGGGGCTAAGAGAATCAGACATTGTCTTCCCAGCCCCTCTGTATGAGAGGTACCCTTGTGCTTCCCATTCTGCAGAGCAGACGCGGAGGCTTGAGAGGTCCAGTGACCTCCAAAGTCAGAGACACCCTAAGTCAAAGGCAGTGGACACTCCAAACCCACAGCTCCTAGTGAGGCCCAGGAGACCCTCCTGGTGTCAGGTGTTCTGTTGCACTTTCTCACAAAACTTCATCCAGGTCAAACATTCCCATGCTGCCATTTCTACCTCCCAGATCCAGTTTATGCCCTTGAAAGTAGCTCTGGGAACTCTTGTCACCACCATCTGTCCCCGTTTGGGGAGGCCAGAAAATTTGCCTCACAGTACCCCTACCATACAGCCGGAAGGGCTTGATGTGGATTCTTAGCTCCAAAAATATCTCCTAGAAAGGTATCTGAAATTCTATCAGGAGTTCTTTTTTTCTTTATAGTCTTAAACATTAATCCCTCCTGCAGTATTTTCTTAAAATACCAATACCCCTAAAGGGTAACATAGTGACTTCACAGCAATCGTAGGCTGAATTAATAGACCAGATTTCCTGTCCCCTCTGAAAAGGCTGACCAAGGAGCTCACCACTCCGAGATCTTTGTTCATCTCTGGAAAAGGGACCTTATGCTCTCTCATTTCATTCTCGGGGCAGCCCTGGGAGACAATATTATGATCACAGTTTACAGATGAGGACAGTGTCATTCAGAGAGGATACAGTTCCTCTCATTGTCACTCCTTCCCGGCTGGAAAGAAGAGAAAGTGACCATGGGCCTGGGGAGGAGGGAACACCTTCCAGAAAGGCTTCAGGAATGGCATACATGACTTTCGTGAGCCCTGAGTACCCACCGGCCTGGGCACGGAAGTGGACACACACTCCACGCTAGTTTTAGGACATCTACTCTTCTTTGCACACAGGTCCTATAGATGACTTTTTCAGTGGTTAGGGGCGGGAGGACTAGTTGATGGCTTTGCATCAAGTAATAGATAACACAGAGCTTTAAATCCAGAAATGACTATGAAGATTTAGTCCAATCTCGACATCTGATCTCCTGATTCCCAAACTAATATTTTCTTTCTTCCTGCTAGGTTGTGGAACGTTTGAAATCTCATGTGTAAGAAAAAAAAAAAAAAAAACCTTATGAAAAATCTTTCTGTTACATGATTTCATTTTTTTTTTAAGGTATATTTGATTTGCTTGCCATGTACTTCTTGTCTCTCAGGACCCAGGATTCTGAAAGGCAGATTCCTCAGGAATACTGATCCAATATTATTAGCTTTGCAGTGCCCTGAAACAGAAGGGAACGTGAGGGGGATTAACATGAAAAGAAACTCAATAAGGAAATGCTGACTGAACACCTACTGTGTGTGAGGCATCCTGGGAACTCCAGTGACAATAATCTGCAAAGTTCAACCTTTGAGGTCCAGGTCATATGGCCGATCTGGGGTGTGTGTGTGTCTGTGTGTGTGTGTGTGTGTGTGTGCACGCACACGTGCACATACGTTTCCATGGGTACGCACGTGAGCAAGTTCTTGCCCCTGCTCAGTTCTCCATTTTCCCATGGTGAACCGAAATGAATAAATCCCCATAAACTGCCTACCTCACGAGCAACCTTAGAAATAAGTTCTATTTACAAATATTTCATCAGCCCACCTACCTCAAAGCCCTCCGCTCCCCTGAAGACTGTAGAATAACGTGAATGAAACTCAGAATGAGTTCCTTCTACTGGCATCAGAGTAACAGTGTAACTGGGGGAGGGGGGGCCAGGTAGCTAAGCTCTCAGGCAAAGCTACTCTTGGAGCTGTTAGGGAACGTCTGCAAATTCTGGATGCAAAAATCCACGGCTTTGGGGCCTGGACCCTAGATAGCCAGTCTAGAGAAGGAGGGGACAAGGGGTACCTTTGTCAAGCTCCTGACACGATTCCTCGCATTTTTACCACCTAGGAGAGAGCTCCAAGTCCCTTTAGTCATTGCTGCAGGAAAACGTTTTGACATGAACTCTCATACATCATGACAGAGGTTAGTTACCAAAATGCACACATTTGCCTTAGCCAGTTTCATTTACTACCCTTTAAATTATTTCTCAGCCTTGCAAATCTTGCTGTGACAGACAGAGTGAGGGGGGGAAACCACTAAGTGTTCATTTTTCATATAATATATTCCAATCCTGTTAGGTCGTCCTGCTGAAGGTAATATTTCTGGCATTCATTTAATGAAATTGACATTGATGAATGGTTAATTATACAAATTACATTCTTATTAAATCCCCTAGAATCAGTGCCTTAAAATTTCCTAGCTATGGGCTTCTTATGGTTGATATCCTTTTTTTTTTTTTTTTTTTTGCTCTGAGTATGTCCTCTGTTGGCTGCTATAAGATTCATTCTGCATATTTTTCCCTCCTCTAAGAAACTTTGAAAAGCATTAAAAATCCCCTAGTTAAGGCAATTACTGTAGATAAGTTAATCTGCATGGGATGTTTAAACCCCAGTTCTTGCATATGTTTATTGGAATTGTTTCCATTCTCTAGACAGTTTCTGCCCTAGGGGTGGGAAGAGGGAGGGAAAAACTTTACCTCCTGCTCAATAATGGTCTGATGGCTGCGAGGGGGAGACGCTCTGCTGTGTGGCCAACTCCCTCCTTTGGCTGCTGGCTCTCTCTATGGATCTGATAGAAGAGTCGATGTTGGTAGGCTATCGGGAGAGGATCCCCTACGTGGTCCCTAGCAGGCTAAGTATCACCAGACAACACCTGTTACCCAGGGAGCAGCCCTGTTTTGCCTTTTCGTTGGGGAATGGAAGGATGAATCCTATTCGTTAAGCGAATGTTTTTTTCTGTCACCCAGAGAGGACACAGAGGCAGCAGATTCTCACTGAGCATCTGCTAAGCAGCCGGCAAGGAGTAGGCACCTCAGGAAACTGGGAATTACCTCAGGTAATTCACGTGTTTTGGGGGGAAAATTCTTGTCAAAGAACAGCTGCAAACTTGGGATTGTTTCCTCCCAAGTAGGAGACGCAATGGGAGAACCAGACCCAGTTTGCAAAACCATCTCGGTCTTCCTCGGTGTTCCTGCCATGGAGGGAGTGGCAAGGGGGGCCTCTGATGGGCTCCACGGGCTCCACGGGGTCTCGAGTGTTCCTCTGGACATTTTCCTCCTCACACCTCTGTCACTCTCAGACCGTCATTGGCTGGGGCAGGTTAAGGCTAAGTTGACTAATTTCAACCTGTAAACAAATGTGGTGCATTTGGACTCTCTGTGGTAGGCTGCGACAGATCCAGTCACCAGTGAGACTGAAGTGCACCTCATTTCAGAGGGTCAGGAGGACAGACCTCGTGACAGATGCTTAGAGTCAGCCAAACTCTAAGCTACACTCATCCCCACACACCAGGGCTCCAGGGAATGATTTATGAGGTGATACAGTACAGTTGACCATTGAACAAGGATGCAGGGGTGGGAGCCCATTAGGGACGCCAACCCCCCATGTGGTTGGAAATCTGTGTATATCTTTTGATGTCCCCAAAACATCGCTACTCATAGCTTACTTCAATCAGGAGTCTTCTTGAGAACACAGTTAATTAACACATATTTTGTACTATATATGGACTCTACACTGTGTTACAGTAATTGAGAGAAAGGAAAATGTTTGTAAGAAAAATCGTAAGGGAGAGAAAATGCATTTATACTGCTAGACCGTCAACAATCCACGTATAAGTGGACCCGCGTGCTTCACACCCACGACGTTCAAGGGTCAACTGTCTAATGGTTAAGAGTACTAACTCTTGGGTTCAAATCCATACAAAATGCAGGCGATAATAGCTCCTGCTTTAAAGAGCTGTTGTAAAGCTTCAAAATGGACATAAAGCACTTATCAAAGGCATCCACGTGGGGCTCAATAAGTGAGAGTCATTTATATTATTTAGGAATGTTTTTCAACTACAAAGAACACAATGCCCTTCTGACTATGGTTTAAACCATAGGGACATATATTGTTTGCTTAACAAAAAGTCCAGAGGTAGATGGTCTCACAGTTGGTCTACCAGCTGATAAATGTAATCCAGAGCCCAGGCTCCCTCTGTTTCCCTATTATACCATCCATAGCCTGTCACTTCTTATTTTTTTTTTAAACATTCTATTTTTTAAATAAACCTTACTTTTTAGGACAGTTTTAGACTCGCAGAAAAATTAAGTGGAAGGTACAGAGATTTCTCATATCCTCCCCCCCAACCCCCAGACATGCGCTGCCTCTCCTGTTAGCAACACCCACATGCCACCTTTCCATCCTCATACTTACAAGATGGCTGCCCAAGTTCCAAGCATCACATCCACATTCAGTGCAGGAAGAAGGAGGAAGGAGAAGCTCCAGCAAATTCTCACAACAAGCCTTTCCATTTTTTAAGAAAGCAAACTGTTCCCTAGAAGTCCCTTAGCAGATTTCTTCTTCTATCTCATGGGTCAGAACTTATAGGGAACAGGAAGCTGGCTTCTGAGTAGCTCTACCATTAGGATCACCTCATTCTGCGTCACAGCTTGTCGTAGTAAGCGATTCAAGGGCGCACAGCCACCTCCACTGATAGGCCCTCTCCGTGCAGGTTTTGCCACTCTCCTGACAGAAGCACAGGAATGGGTAAGACCCGGGGAAGGGCATCAGGGTCCTTTTCTGCTCAAGTTCATTTACTTCCTTAGAAGCAGCTCTCACTGGAGCTGTAGGGGATCTGACTCTACCATGCCGACCCAGGACGATACGCCCTTCTCCACTTACTCTCTCGACCTCCGAATCGTGCCCGTCCGTGCTGGAGTCAGTCTGTACCATCCCATATTACTAGTTTTTTAATTGTACATCACGGCGGGGGTTGGCGGGGGGGGGAGATGGGAGATATTAATCAGGTGCTGTAAGCTCAGAGAGTGATTGTAATAAATAGACTATTAAGTTAACCAAGTTTTCGGCTTCACTAGTGAAAGCTGCCATCTATCTTGTGTGGTTTTCTGCATGCTTCATTACCACATATAACCATACTGAAAAAAATATGCCTTATCCTTTATAATGAGATGATAAGTTCCCTGCGGTGGGTGTAGCAGAGCTCGGATTCCAAAGCTCCACCAAGCTGGAGCCTGCAGACGGGGTGTCTAGCTGTGTCCCAGGGCCTGGCAGCCGAGGCGGAGGCCAGGGCCAGGGCTTGGGGTGACCACAGCCTGAGCCATCTGGTCTGGAACATTCCCAAAGCACCGGGGTTCCTGCGGGCTCAGATTCCTGCCACACTCCCTCCCCATCAGAGAGAAGCAGTTAAAGGAGGGAAGTTCACTCCAGCCCATGGGGAAACATCCTGTTGTTGCTGAAATCATCCTCGTGTTGCTCTGGTCCAGCAGCTTCCATGGGACTCTGTGGAGGAGAGCCCACGCACACAGGCTGTGGGTTGCCTGTGTTCTCTCTCCCACGCCGTCCCGGCTGCAGCACTTAGCAACGCCGTGAATGTTTGCAGGCAGACAGAGCCTGATGCCCATCTGGCGTGACTGCTCCCGGTCTCAGGGCCTTTGGCGAGGCAGTTAATCCCTTTAACCTCAGCTCTCTCCTCGGTAAAATAAGGTTGATAAGGCTGCCTTCCCAGAGAGGTGGAAAGAACTAGATGAGATCACAGAAAAGCACCCAGCACTGTTGCTTAATGCCTGTATCCTCCCCCAGAGTGAAGACTGAAGTTCTCAGATGGGATGATGAAATCCTTAAAAATGACAGTAAATTACATATTGTGTGGTTCCGTTCCTATGAAATGTTCAGAACAGGGAAGTCTACAGAAACAGAAAGTAGATGAGTGGCTGCCCCATGGCTGAGGAGACAGGGGGTGGAAGCTAAGTCTAAAAGGAGAGGAAAGGGGCTCCTGGGTGGTTCTGTCGGTTAAGCATGTGACTCTTGCTCTCAGCTCAGGTCGTGATCTCGGGGTCCTGGGATTGAGCCCCATGTCGGGCTCTGTGCTCAGCGCAGTGTCTGCTTGAGATCCTCCCTCTCCCTCTGCCCCCCCACCACTCATGCTCTCTCTCAAATAAATAAAATATTTTTAATTAATCAATCAATTAATTAAAAGGATAGGAAGGTAATAGCTAAAGGGAGAAGGATATCTTTTGGGGGATGATGAAAATGGTCTAAAATTGACTGTGGTGATGGTCCCACAAACCTGCAAACACACTAACCCCCCCAATGGAAGATTTCAAATGGGTGAATCGTACGGTATGAGAACTATATCTCAATGCAACTATTAAAAAAACAAAACCATAAGCACTCATCAAAATAAAATGTTTATAGGAGCAAAAATGGCGCCCCGTAGTGGCATGGGTGGCAATGGGTTGCATGTGACCTTGAGTGATCTCCCTGACCTAAACAGGCCAGCACAGGCACCTCAAGTCCACATGCTCAGTGTCTAAGGCCAGTGCAGGGCATCTTGGAGGTGAGAATGCAAAGCCCCCTCAGAGACTCAGGAGCATATCTTTAGAGGAACACCCAGCACCTCCTCCAACCCCCAAGAAAAAAACAAAGAACAATCCCCACAAAATACCGTGTCTGCAGCCGCTGGTTTGAGAAACGGTGGTCTAAGGTCATTCTTCAGAGCCAGCCCGGCAGCCCGGGAGGGCGTTTCCATGACTGAGACAAGGATGGATGTGACAGAATTCCCTCCGGGATATTAACAGGACTTCTCAGTCTCCTCCCTTCTATAGATCTCCTACCTGTGCCTGACCCTTCAAAGCTGAGCTCCCTACAGTCCTGTGCTTCCTTCCAAGGTGGCTGCCCCCTTGCCATGACGCCCACTCCCACCCTGACACTGATAACACCCCAATTGTATCTCCGGGAGGTCTCTCTCCAGAGCTCTGGATCCAAATGGCCAAATGGTCCCAGGCCATTCTACCCGGATGTCCCCGAACCATCCCACACCCAGTATGCCCCAGATCAAACCCATCATGCTCTCCCTCCCTCAGACTTCCTGATCCTACTGGGTTCCTCCTTCTGGGCGTTCGCCTCATGGTGCGTTCAAGTTCTCAAACCGGAAGCGCAGAATGATCGCCAGCGCCTCCCTCATAGGTGTGTCCTCTTCCGCCGGCTACATCTCTTCCTCTTCTCTGCTTGGATGACTGCTGTGGCCTCCAGGCTGCAAATCTCTCTCACTAATCACTGCTGAAGTGATCATTTCCCCATTTCAAACGGCTTCCCGTTGCCTACAGAATAAAGTTCAAACTCCTATGCATGGCTTACTAAACCTTTCATGAACTGACCCCGTGCGCTCATCTCTTTTTACTCCCTGCCTCCGCCATGACCAGCTCCCAGTCAGCCAGCAAGTAGGCTCTTTGTTCCTGGGAGTGACAAAGACAGACAGTAGGCATGGGGATGCCCCCCACCACATGCTGGTGATTGACCCCTTTGTCCCCACCACCCCCAACTGGAGGAAAACTGTCTAATACTGCTGCCTGCGGTCTTCAATCCTATGAGAGCAAACTTCTCTCTCTATAACCTGCTCCATCCTTCACCCCCCGTGTGAAAGGGGACGTAAACCAATGCTAAATGTTTTCCATTGTAGCCTCAGTCCAAAATTGTGGGCTTTTTAAAATATAGAATTGAGCCTTAATTAGTAATATTCCGAGTTTATAATCACAGAGCAAAGCAAAGAAGGCCCAGCCCATTAGGTCAAACATGCTGAGCGCTGTGGAAGGCAGAAATCCATTTCTAAAGACATGAGCAGTAGCTGGAAACATAAAAGGTCAGATCATTGGCTCAGTTGGACTTGATTATATGAGATTAGTGTGTAGATAAAGGCCCCAAAACTGGGATGGTGTGTTTAAGAGATAAATGAAATCAGCAGGAGAGGGGTAGTGCTGGTGTCATTTCCCTCCAAGGATCTAAGGGGCCAGCAGGAATGAGCAGACCACAAGCTCAGAGGTGAGAGCCTTCCACAGACACTGAACTTGGAAGTGACCCAGTAGAGCCTCTTGACCTGAGGTAGACCCCCTCATCTGTTTTCTGGTGAACATACCCTGCACCCCTTCATCTTGTCTCCTACTTTTTTGCAGGTGGAAATTAAACTCACTCTGCCATCTCCTCGAGCTACCCAATGGTATCAACACAAATAACATGATTCCATGGCTGCCCAGGCTGCGGCACTAGAGGAAAGGTTCAGAGAAGGCCAATCAGCTTCATAGAATCCATCAACAGCGACAGTCTCTCAAGCAGAAGTTAAAATTCTTAGCCCCCAAGCAAAGCCCCTGCCCTCCTTCCCCACTAGCCTGTTGGAATCCCCTCACTCCAAAATTTGAAAGAGACATGAAAAGAATATTTTCCTTTTGTGGGACCTCAAGCAGTACAAGGCCTTGCATAATGTCAGTATCAGTTTCTTGAATGGGATGAGGAAAGATGATGGGTACTGAGCCACAACGTCTGGATTCTAGCAGAAAAGGGATAGACTGTTGGAAGCGCTACCTTTCTAAATACACCAAGCACCAGCCCTCCTCTTACTGTTGACAACCTGAACTTGTTCAAGCCTGTCCTTGGTGCCACTGCTTTGTCCAGACACCTCAGTATGGAATCAGGACTTTCCAGAACAGGGCCAGGCACATAGCAGGTGCTCAGCGAGGACTTGTAAAGGCTCTGAAGTCCTGGGCAGAGATCCCTTAGTATGCCTGTGAAATCCCTTCTCCCTTCGATGTAAATGGGGGATATATGGCACATGAAGATAGAAGATCTAGTCTTTGTAGTTCTTTCTAAGCTACAGAATTCCCAAAATATTGCTCAGAAAATAACTGCATCCCTCCTTTTTTTCCTAAAACATTCCACCAGAGCCAGACTGTTTCCAGTGCAGGGTCAAGCATTGAAGCATTGTACCTTTAAAGTCCTGCCATCCAAGCCTCTCCTTTAACATGTGAGGACAGGGAGATCCAAAAAAAGTGAAGGGGCTCACCCAAGAACACACAGTTCATGGCAGAGTCATGACCAAAGTAGCTTCATTCTCAGAGAAGCGTTCGAATAGATGACCCGTACTGGTCTATACAAAGCTCTGTTATCCCTCAACGCTTCTACTTGTTGATTCAGGAAAAAACATTAAATATGGAGGAAGGACCATCTGTCCTGGTGTTTAGAGCTTCTTAAAATGCATCTATGAGGGGCACCTGGGTGGCTCAGTCGGTTAAGCGTCTGCCTTCAGCTCCAGTCATGATCCCTGAGTCCTGGGATCGAGTCTTACCTCCAGCTCCCTGCTCATCGGGGAGGCTGCTTCTTCCCTCCCCCTCGGACCCTCCACTCCCCTCTGCTTCCGCTCTCATGAGCACACACACTTTCTCTCTCTCAAATAAACAAATAAAACCTTTAGTAAATAAATAAATAGATAGATAGATAAATAAATAAATAAATGCTTCTATGAGCAGAGAAAGGTTTGATAAATTTCCCAGCGGAGGAAAAACCTACAGACTCCAACCTAGAATTGTTCCTGAATTAGGAGAATATTCCAAAAACTCCTCACCGTTCTGCTCTAGGAATCTCACATAAGGCACATGTGTGATGAGTGAGGCCCTGGGCTCCCATTCGTTCCTCCTTCTCCTATCCCTGTGCCAGCCCCAGCCCCGATTGTGGCAACGAGTGAAAACACAGATGAATTTTGGAAACATATTAAGGAGAAATTATGAATTCCTTGACTTTAGATGCTTCCCTTTTCCCCTTGGGTCCCAAGAATTAACATAAATTCCTTGGTCAGGAGAAGCTATCAAAATACTATCCATCTGGATCTAATTTCCAGAGCTGCTGGGCTACAGAGTGACCAGAGTTAAAGGTCTGTTCATAAATTTCCCTCCTGGTGCTGCCTGCCTGAGCCCAAACTCAACCCGCAATCCACCTGCCCTGACCAGATAACAGATGGGACTGGCTCTGATTCTGCACACGCAGCACAACTCCCTCACTGACCAACTTCTCTCTCTGCCCTTCCAAGCCAAATATGGCCTTGTTACCTTGAACTTCATTTGTCTGGGTCATCTCCTTCCCTGCATGTCTTTGCAGGTATGGCTGTCCACGTTAGCTGAATATAGCCAAATGCCCATTGTCTAGATCTGTTCCTCCATTGGCTATCTGAGCTCTCCACTGCATTCTTCCTTCCTGGCTCTAGCTAGGGGGGTGGGGGGATAGTATTTCTGTTTGTAATTCTGTCCCCAGAGAGTGACAAGGGCAAGAAGAAGAGGAAACTCAATCCTCTTTATTATATATACAACTTTCTATAGTTTAAGGGAAGATTACTAAAAATAGGCTTAAAAAATTGTTGAGATTCAAGAAAAGGTTAACACAAAACAATTAGGACACAAGATAGGGAGTCAGTTAGTTGGTTAACTAGTTAGTCAGGTGCTTGATTAATTTGGTTAGGTGACAAGTAAGGGAGGAACTCATTACTATAGATATATGAAAAGAAATACTCTACCAGCTATCTAGCTAAATAGCAAATTCCCTATGTATTCTTAGGGTTGTTTTTACTATCTTTGTATCCTCTATCTCTGTGCCTAGAACCCAGGATGAACCAAGGATATTATATATATATATATATATATATATATATATATATATATATATATATATATGTTATACCACACCACCATTACGATATCATGCACAATAGTTTCATTGCCTTAAAAAAAAATTTCCTGTGATTCATCTGTTCAACCCCATCCCCTATCTAAGCCCCTGGTACCATTTGTCTGTTTCCTTTCTCTATAGTTTTGCTTTTTCCAGTGCCAAATGAATGAAATCATACTGCATATAGATTTTTCAGATTGGCTTCTTCCACTTAGTGATACATATCTAAGATTCTTCCATATTGTGGCCTGATAACGCATCTCTTTATATTGCCAAAGAGCATTCCATTGTATGGATTTACCCAAGTTTGTTTATCTTCTCATCTACAGGGGGACATCTTGGTTGTTTCCAGTTTTAGATTGTTATGAATGAACTTGCTATAAGCATTCACACATTGTTGTGTGCATATAAGTTTTCAAATCAGTTGAGTAAATACCCAGAGGTGCAATTCTTTGATCCTATGGTAAAAGTATATGTAGCTTTGTAAGAAACTCCCAGACTGTCTTCCAAAGTGGCTGTGCCATTTTGTATTTCCGCCAGCAATGAATGGGAGTTCTTGTTGCTCCACATCTTTGCATTGTCTTGTCAGCTTTTTCAATTGTAGCCATTCCAATAAGTGTGTAGAGTATCTCATTGTATTTTTAATTTGCATTTCCATAATAACAGATGATACCGCGTATCTTTGCATATGCTTACTTGCCATCTGTATGTATTCTGTAGTGAAGTCTGTTCAGATCTTTTGCCCATTTTTTTTTTAATTGGGCTGTTTGTTTTCTTACTGATAAGTTTTAAGAGGTTTTTGTATATTTTAGATACAAGTTCTTTATCTGATATGTGATTTGTCAATATGTTCTCCCAGTCAGTGACATGTCTTTTCAATTTCTTAAGGGCATCTTTAGCAAAACAAAGGTTTTTAAGTTTAATAAAATCTAAATCACCTTTTTTTGTTTGTTAGCATCTAAACACTCATCACCAAACCCAAGGGCATGTAAATTTCCTGCTCTATTTTCTTTCAAAAGTTGTATAGTCCATACTTTACAGTTAGGTCTGTGTCCCATTTTGAGTTAATTTTTATGTAGGATGCAAGACTTATGTGTAGGTTCTTTTTTTGTATAAAATTGCTCTGGAACTATTTATTGAAAAGCCTGTCCTTTCTTCTTTGAATTATCTTTGTGCCTTTGTGAAGAAATCAGTTGAACATATTTGTGTGGGTCTATTTCTGGTCTATTTTGTCTATTCTTTCCGCCCATCTATTTGTCTATTTTACCAACACCATGCTGTCCTGATTAGTGTAGCTTTATAGTAAGTCTAGAAATTGAGTAGTGTGAGTCTTCCAAGTTTGTTCTTCCTTTTTAGTATTGTGGAGACTATTCTTAGTCCTTTGCCTTTCTATACAAATTTTATATTCCATTTGTCTCTATCTACAAAACAGCTTACTGGGATATTTATTGGAATTGTTTTGAATTTATAGATTAAGTTGGGAAGAATTGGCATCTTAATGACACTGACTCTTTCAATCCACAAACATGTAATATCTATTATTTAGATCTTTGATTTCTCTCATCAGTTTTATAGTCTTCCAGTTAAAGATCCTATACCTATTTTGTTAGGTTTATACCTAATTTTGTCTGTCTGGTGTTTTTTCTCTCTTCCTTTCTCCCTTCCTTCCTTCCCTTCTTCCTTACTTCCTTTCTATCTTTCTTTCTTCCTTCCTTTCTTTCTTTTCTATTATGAATTGTTGTTGTTTTTCTTTCAAATTCTATTGTTTGTTCCTGGTATATAGGAAAGAAGTTGACTCGTCTTTTGTTTTCACCGAAGGTACAAATTTTTATTTCCTTCCATTAAACCATTGATTACATTCCATAAAAGTTAAACTGTAGTCTTCAAGAGCCGGCCAAAGTAGGCAGAATGCCATGGTTCTGACCTCCTATTGAAAGCAGTTAACTTTCGTGTGCTTACCTTACATTCTGCAAACTTGCTGTTCTTGCTTATTAATTCCAGGGTATTTTTTATATATTATTCAGGGTTTTAAACAAAGACAATTGCATCCTCTGTAAATAAAGACAATTCATTTCTTCCTTCCTGAGCTGTATACTTTTTCGTTTACTTGTCTTATTACACTAGCGAAACTTCCAGTGCCATGTTGAATAGAAGTGGTGAGTAGGCAGAAGCATTCAGTATTTCACTATTAAGTATAATATGAGCTCCAAGTTTTTCTTACACTCCCTTTGTTAAAATTATGATAGTCTCTCCTATCCCTAGTTTTTTTTTATGGCTTTTATTATGAGTGTACATTGAATTTGGTCAAATACTTTGGTCAAATAATTTGGTCAAATAAAACAAATGTTTTATTTTTAGAAGATCACTGTAGCTGCTGAAGACATGAAATTTTAGGAAGCAAGAAAAGAAGCAGAGAGATTGGTTGGGAAGACCAATACAAGGTCTTCCCACACAAGAGTTGATGGTGGCTTGAACTGCAATGTTGACAATGGAGCGAAGTAAACAGATTCTAGATGTATTCTGGATCAAGAGCCAATAGGATTTGCTGGCATGTTGAATGTGGTGGGAGAAGGAAAAGGAAGAATCAAGATGCTTGAGCAGTTGAATGGATGGTATTGCAACGTACCAAGATGCCAAAGACTTGAGGGGGAGAAGTTAAAAGTCTTTTTGGACATGTTACAGTTTTCAATAAATATTAGACCTCCCAAGAAGGATTCAAAATGGCAGTTGAATGTATAAATCTGGAGCTCAGAGGATAGGTGTCTGCCAGATTTACAATTTTAAAAATCATTTCTATATCAGGAATATGAAACCCTAGGATTTCATGCAATTACCTTGGGAGGAAAAACATTAAATGGAGAAGAAGGGAAAACCGGCAGCTGAGTTTTCCTGGAGTCCCCCAAAGTTTGCTGCTGGTTGTGTAATCTGAGTCACAGGAGGGCTTGAATGACTCAACCACAGACTTAGCAAGTATTCAGTGTTTGCTCCTGAGACCTATAGTCATATGCTGGGGAAGATGGATTAATTCCAGACCAGGAGTTAACAATCTCACCATCCACAATTAACAGAGGAGTCCTTAAATACACATAGCTAGTACAAGAATTAACAAAAGACACAGAAAGATGGGGGAATATGCTAGTGGATTAAAAAAAGATGGGGTTCAACAGAGGAGGTGGTCCAAGATCTGAAAGCTAAAGGAGAGGCAAGGCCCTGAGAAGGTGAAAGACCTCATAAGTGTTTGAAAGGACCTAGGGGACACCTTATCTCAGGACCAGGACACTAGATCTAGAGGGTCCTTTTACTTTCATCTGCATAATGGGTCTATCAACTTCCCATAGTCAAAAAAGGAAAAGCCTGGGGTGCCTGGGTGGCTCGGTTGGTTATGCACCTGCCATCAGCTCAAGTCATGATCTCAGAGCCCTGGGATCGAGCCCCCACATTAGGCTCTTTGCTCTGCAGGGAGTTTGCTTCTCCCTCTCTCTGCTCACGCAATCGCGCTCGCTCTCTCCCTCTCTCATCTCTCTCAAATAAATTTTTTAAAAATCTTCTTAAAAAACGGGGGGGGGGGACAATTATCACATGGTTTCACTTATCTGTGGAGCATAACAAATAACATGGAGGACAAGGGGTGTTATAGAGGAGAAGGGAGTTGGGGTAAATTGGAAGGGGAGGTGAACCATGAGAGACTATGGACTCTGAAAAACAATCTGAGGGTTTGAATTAGCGGGTGGGTGGGAGGTTGGGGTACCAGGTGGTGAGTATTATAGAGGGCACGGATTGCATAGAGCACTGGGTGTGGTGAAAAAATAATGAATACTGTTATGCCGAAAATAAATAAAAAATAAATTTTAAAAAAAGGGGTGGGGGGAATCCTGCCAAAACAAGTAAGAGAAAGATCCACGTGGCCATATAGGAGAAGATAAAGAACAAAGAGCCTGTATATTGGGGTGATGAAACATTTCTAGTTAGCTCCCTACCAGAAAACTTTTTGCAGGAGTAGAGATGGAAAGTCCTAACAGGGGAATAAAATCTCAAGACATCCCTGGCAACCGCTCCCCACACAACCCTTCTTCATCTAGAACCTTCTTGGTCTCTGTGGACGCAACCTCAACCATGGGCAAGAAGGAAAGGGGGAAACTTTCCTTAACTCTACAATAACCCATGCCCACAGGAATAGATTTTTAGCGGCATTCTCAGGGCTAGGGGTTTAAAATAGAGCTGAAAGTTATTAACAACCCCGGTGAGTCACCTGGGGGAATTAAATTTTAAAAAATGAATGGCCTGCCAACAGCTCTTTATAGATTTGAGTCTGCAAATGGCACATTGCTCTCTGACTCTCCACCATAATGAAAAGCAAGAAGGGGTCCTTCTTTCATCCTGGGGAGTCAGGAGGAAACTAATGAGGAAGAGCAGGAGGAAAGGCCTCCACACTACCAGTTGACATGGCTTTTTGCCCTCTGGAGAGGTTCTTCCAGCTTGGACAACCAGTCACACTATGCAGGGAGGGAAAAGCAGTCTGTGGAGAGGAGAGCTCTCTTTCCCAAGAGTTCTGCTATCCACCCTTCCTAAGGGTGCTGAAGTTGCTCGGAGAGAAGATTGCTGACATCCGGGATCACTACGGAGTGTGACCTGATAGTCCTAAAGAATAGAAGCTAGAGGGTTCCTCTCCAGGATGCAAGGGTCCCAGGACTTTAACTGCTTTGTCTCAAGATCAGGAAACACCAACATCCTCTGACCAGCAGGACTTTTGTGAGACATTCTCAGGGTCACTGCACATGCCCAAAGTGAGGATGTTTCCCTAAATATACTCATCCTGGGGGCACGGGGGTGGCTCTGTCAGTTAAGCAGCTGCCTTCAGCACAGTTTGCGATCCCAGGGTCCTGAGGTCGAGCCCCACATTGGGCTCCCTGCTCAGCGGGGAGCCTGCTTCTCCCTTTCTCTCTCTCCTTCTGTGTGCTCGCTCACTCTTTCTCTCTGTGCCAAATAAATAAAATCTTAAAAGTATAAATATACTCAGGCTGGGTTGTTCTCTGAAATTAATGCCCCCCCCCACACACATGAACACGCATGCTCTTCTCAGAAATGTCAGCTGCAAATATGCTAAACAAGGCCCCCGGGAGGGGTCTTGGGATCCAGGGAGGACGTCCCTCCATACAGCTGATCCCGCTTGAGCAGAGATTCTGTTTGAGAACAGGAGCGTGCTTGCAGGGTCTGTCCCAGCAAAGGAGAAGTCATTATAGCCGTGGTCCCTCTGGGGAAAGCAGGTTCTCATGAAGCCACCCTTCCCTATTCTCCCCTAATCTTCCCGCCACCTTGCTTCAGGCATTGAAAATTCATCCTTTAAAAACCTGCTGCTTTCCGGGCAATTCCCATCTGCAAAACTCCGTTAAACACATAAGCTACAACTATGTGCAAACAATGGAGCTCTCTCTACAGCCACATTATTGCTCTCCCAGCAGCCAATTCTAGGCAGGCAGTTTGGATCCGAAATGTTTGTCAGGCAACTTAATATCCAGCCCTGTGCATACAGTACTTCTGAAAGATATTTGCAACTCGAAATTGTTTGTCTAGAATTCAAGGGAATGGAAATGGACTTTGCTGTGATTGAATTCATTGGCGGCACATTCTCTGATTTTTTTTTTTTTTAATTTCCTCTAACTCTCGACTTTTGAAAAGTTATTTCCCTAAGCTGTTCCATCATGGAGTGACTGGAGCCTTTTTCTTCTTTTTGTTGTTGTTGTGGTGGTGGTGGTTGTTTTAATCCAAAGCGGTATCTTTCTGTGAAATAAATTGGACCAAAAGATGCAGAGCTGACAAATCAAAGTGCCTTGTTCAACAGGCTTCTCACTGACAGCAACAGCATTTCCTAGGATTGATGTCGGGGATCAGAGTCCTGTAGGACTGGGGTGGGACCCTGAGCCTGAGGCTGTCGGTCAGGACCTCTCCCTCCCCAGGAATCTTTCAACAGATGTTTTCACACACCGCAGACCCAAAATGTACATGCCCACACCAGCACGGCCCATTGAGCAACACATAACCTCAGTGACTGGCTTCTTTCTTTCTTTATTTTTTTTTAATCCATCTGATGAGAAACCTCACAGTCAATACAAATAAAAATGGGAAAAGGAAAAACTCACCAGAGAGAAGAGAGCCACATTCAGCCCTAAGTGTTCATATCTCGCAGCAAGAAAATAAGCCAAGTCGGTAAAGAGACTGGATAACCAGGCAGCACAAATCACTGATATTGCTTTCCTTGTGCCATAGAAGTGAGAAAAATGTTTCTTCATTGTTTCTAAGTGAAGGAAATGGGTTATTGTCCAATAAGCCATGCTGTAACTTTCTGCTCGTTAGATTTGTCCCATCTTGGTAAACCCCTGGAAGGCTCAGCAGCCCCCAGAGCGCTAACAACCGCCGGCCCACTATTTCTCAGCAGCTGGTTATGTGGTGGGTGGATTGCACGCTCACTTCCCTTCCCCCCCTTCCCCTATCTCTAGAGCACGTCCTTGCTCACTCTCACCCCTGCAGGAAGCTGAGCTGGTGCCCCGACCGGAGGTGAGATCAAAGGCTGTTAGCGGGATGGGGAGGAGGAAGACAGGGAGCTAACCTTGACTGATTTGCCAGGAAGCCTGGGATCCCAGGAATCTGCGTTCTTCCTGGTTCACCAGACTCCTGCGGCACTTCCTGTTTTCTCACGTCTGTGAAACTGACAAGCCAAACCGCAGTTGGTTCAGAACCACGGGTGCAAACCAGAATCTCCTAAGTAGTTCTTTGAAAACAAAAACGTCCAGATCATACCTCCAAGGATTCTAAGTAATAACAGCCATAAAGACAATAGGAGCTTGTACTTACAGAGCCTATGTAGAAACTATTCTAAATTCATATAAATTGCCTCATGTAATCTTCATAACAGCCCTGGATGGTAGGTTCTGTTTTATAAACGAAGAAATAGATGCATACAGAATTTTAAGAACTCTTCCCAGGGTCACATGGTTAGTGCTAGAGGTGGGTCCCAAACCCATGTATGTTTCCAGACTCTGCGTTCCCTTTCACTAGGGCTTGATCACTAAAATATCTCCTGAAAGGCATGCCTGGCTGAGAGTTACCAAACTAAAATATTTTACATATTCTCAGAGTCTCAAGAAACACGTGTGGCACAAACAGGTTGCGTCCTCCCACAAACGCCATTTGCAGACTGCATTAGCTGTGTTGGCGCTTTCTTGTTAATGCACTTTAGTCGGTTTGTCAGTAACAGCGATGATGCCCGCCTCAGACGGAGACAGGGAAGTGTATAAGAATTCAAGAGAATTTGACGAGCAGCTACCAGGGGCATCTTAAACCCTGCCACTTAACATGGAGGATACCGGCTGAGTAGAACACAATCTCTTCTCGTGGGGTGCAGGGAACGGAGACACACCCCCAAAGAGTCATAAGGTCACCAATGACACATTGAAGGTTACAGAAACCTAGAGTAAGGTCACAGTTGATTCTTCCTGGAGGGCACAGGGTGACAGATTTCCCACTGGCCCCCAAAGGACGAGCTCCAGGATTTGTGGGTGAAACCATTACTGTCTAAGAACAGAGTGTTCATGTACTAGGAAGCAGTTTTCATGTGGCTGCAGCCAAGGGTGAAAAAGGATGCCATGCCGTTCAACAAAGTGTCACTGAACTAACCTTTGAGGGATCTGGAACAGGTGCATCTGTTTCCAAGATAACCCACAACTCAGGGAGCGCCAGTGGGCACCTCCGAGCGATGAGCAGCATTGGGGGTGTCGAAAGGGTACAGCGGAACTATCAGACATGGGGATACTCTGGATAGCTCTGATACAGAAATGACCCCAAGAGGGTGAGAGGCTTGAGCTCCTTGAACCTTTCGGCATCCCCAGCCCCAGCAGAAGACCTGCTGATTTCCCTAACTCTGGGATGTCTGCCACCGAGTCTCATTCACAGCAGGCGGGGGCACTTGGTGCAGCTCATCTCAAGGCTGAAAAGTGACGTCCATTCCATGAGCCCTCACTGTGCTTGACTCCATACCTCTGCAAGCCTCCTCTTTCATTCATTTCCTGACTATCCCACCGGACAAGTTTGGGTTCTGTGGGGTCCTCTCTGGGCTTTGCCTACTGTGTATATTAAGTGCTGGGGACAAGGATAATAACAATGGGTAAACCAGAAGTGGCCTCAGTAGAAGTGTACAACCTAACCTTTCCCTGATCCTCAGAGTGGTAATAGAGGGGGGAAGGTGCATTACGGATATTCCCACTCAACTTGCTCTAAACAGCTCCAGTATTAATGGAAATTTTAATGAAAAACTAAGCCTTGATTAGGTTGCCATGCAGAATTCCCACATAGGCAGAGTCTGGTTAATTTCCCCTGTGCCAGGGGCAGAGGCTCAAATGCACACACAGACACACGCACGTACGTACACACACAAATCTCTCAGCAAATTCCCTCCGATCTCCAGGCCAGTGACACTCGTGTTTTCTTCTGCCAGCCTGCTCCAGAGTTTTATACGGGGCCGTGGGGACTCTCTCATGTTTATAATCAGAGAGGCTCAGAGGTCAGAAATTGCCAGAGAGCGCCAAAGGGAGGGTTCAAGTCCTCTCTGCCTCCTCTAGCTGCTCAGACTGGATCTGCAGCTGGTTACAGGGAGCAGTATATTAAGAAGTGGAAATGCAAGAGGCTAGGGGCTGTGCCTCTCCCATGCTGCGCAGCCTGGGGCTCCCCACTCCCTCGGGAACCCGCTAATTGTACAACTTCCAAAAAAGAACACAGAGGCATCCATTCCCATGAGAGTTTTTAATTATGACAAGCAACTCCGTCTATCCTTGTGTAGTGGAAACCAGCACCTCCCTGGGGAGAACCAGGAGTTGTAGGAGAGAAGCAGTCAGTGGTTTTGTCTTGTGAGAGCCAGTGGAGATCGGGAAACCTCCTCCACAGCAGGTCCCTCCTCCGGGTCCCCATCCATTGCATGGGTAGACGCACTGGTGCTCTTCCTGCCCCTCCTTCCTAGGCCAATCCTGCTCATTCAAGCCTCTCTGCCGAGGAGAGGTCGGCGAAAGGAGAGCAGATCCCTGGCTCCTGTTCTGAGGAGAAATAAATGAGCAAGAAGAGAGATGAAACAAAGAAAGAAGGAAGAAAGAACCAGAAAAAGTCAGCTGCTCCACTCTGGATGGCTAAAGCCCCTCCCGCCGAGAACCCACGGGAAGCGGAGAGGACACCGGGGTCTCCATCTTCCTGCCCTTACAGGGCTTCCTGTTCCGTCACATGGTCTGTTTTGCTTTAATTTCTAACATCATCCTTCTCCAGGGGCCTGCCCCATTTCCTGGGTTCCCGAATGGTCAAGAAGTCACTTTCAGTCGGTAGGGTACTGGGCTCTCAGTCAGAGCTGTGCGTTGTTTTGTCATTTGAGTCCCAGATGCTACTGTCCACCAGTTGTCTGACTCCTCTGTGATGGGCACAGGAACACTTCAGTCGCTACGAGGCGGTAACACTTTCCAGGGGGTGAAGTGAGCACAGCTTTCACCTTTCAGACCCTGGCTGCCAGAAACTCTTCAGGGAAAGTCAACCTTCTTTCTCTCCTCTCAATAGGCTTTTGGCTCTCTTTCTGTGTTTCTCTCTTTCCCTCTTCCCTTCCCATCTGCCCTTCTGCCCACCCACTGCCGTTTATTTCCCGGCATCCCGTAAAGATGAAAAGTGTGAGTTCAAAGGCTGGGTTTGATGCTCAGCTTTGTGAAGTGAGCCAGGCCCTCCCGGTTCACCGGTATCACAGTAGAGCCTCTAGCTCAGACTTTCTCATCCTGCTGGCCCACAGAATCTTCTAGGTATTTTTTAAAAATTATCCTCATTGGGGGTCCCCCTCAGACCAATTAAATCAGAATCTTCGGAGGTAGAGCCTGGGCATCTGCATTTTTGTGCTCCCCCAGGGGATCCTGTGTCCTGTGTACCCAATGGAGAAAACCACAATGTCCAGGCTGTTGACAGACAGCCGTCCTCAGAACCCTCTACAGTAATCTTCCCAGCTCACAACCTCTGGTTCTGATGGGGGCGGGAGGGGGGAGCGGTATAGGGGCTGACCTGGAAAAAATAGTCAGCAGAGCCTCGGGCTACCAGGAGACCTACTGAAAAGACCCTTTGGGTCCAGAGTAACCCCAGACATGAGCTTTCTGCCCCTCCTGAGTAATGTGTCACCTCCTTCAATTACCTGTCAGTCCAGGTGATTCATTCCCAGTTATTATTTGGGACGGAACATAGAACTGTAAAAGTTGTAGGGGATTTCTCTCATTCTTCTTGCAAAAAGCAGCTTGTGAGCCTGTCTGACAATAGTATCTGTTCTCTTTGTGATAAACAGCATACAACCAAACAATACTTATCAGAAACCCACAGGAGGCATGACCCACTGCTAGTTGCTATTTATTCTAAGAGACAGCGTCTATGCCATTTGGGAGTTGATGTCATAAGAAAAATGACACCATCCAAAACACAGTTACCCAGAAGGCAGTTACAACTTTGCGCTGTCTTTTGTCTTTTTTCTTTTTTCTTAGTGTGTTTTGGTTTTGAGATCTAGTTGGGGTATTTCACGAAGGCATTAAATGACAGAAGAGTATGTCTATGGCCCGTAAACATTGGTGGTTTCTTTAGAGTCTGGGTTTCTATAGCGGCTAAATCCTTCCACGCCTTTTGTCTGGTCTCCCATGATCTCCCCGCTGGCCTCTATCTCATCCTTGCTATGCAAAAGTCAAAACAAAAGCAGAGTCGTTTGCCAAGCTCTCATCCCCTGTAGCTTCCTGGATGGTGTTAATACCTAGTCCAGCGAAAACCATATTGCATCTTCTGTTGGTTCTTGGAATGGCTTCATCCTTTACTAACCAAGCCTCATCTTTGTTAGAGTCAGTGCACGTTCTAGCTGTGGGACAGTTTTATGGTTTCCTGCCTTCGTAATCCATATAACACGCTGAGCAAGATTGCTTTCTCTGGCCGGGTCGTCCTTAAAAGTTTGCTCCTCCTCCCGTGGGCATCCACCTGACGTTTCCAACCATTTATTTGGCATTCTCGAGAAACTCTTCTCATCCAGGCAATGGGTTCCCCTCTTGGAAACAGTCCAAGACACACAGTCCGTTCTCAATTAGCTATGCTAATGGAGATGAGCAGTGGTGCAGATAATCCAAAATAGCAGATTATCTGGAAATCACTTTTATTGGCTTTGGAATAAAGGTAGTGATGCAGTACGTGGAAGTGTGTGTGTATGAGTGTGTGTTCCAGCCGTATCACATTTTCTGTGGATTGTCTGTTTTATAGGCACCAGAGTTTGCATTCTGTGAGGTAACATCATTGGAAAGTGGGAGTAAATATCCCAACTGTTTCAAGAGTGACGGAGGAAAGCCAATATAGAGTTAAAAATGGGCCCTGCAGTATTTACAGAGGCAATGAAGACAGCCGCAAACCTCTGTTTCAGCAGTTTTGGGGGCACTGCAAGGCTTGTCCCATCCCACCAGATTGCGTGCCCACAATCTGCCCCAGGGACACAGCTGTCAGGAGAACCTCCAAGCCACAATCTCTCTAGAGGCTGCAAAGTTGCCCCTCTGCTTTTTGGCCACACTCAACTTGTATTGCTGCCCCCTTAACACACGAAGAAGGGGTGAGATGTGGAAGCTGTCAGGTGTTCCTGCAGAGCAGGCATCTCACAACCTCCAGACTTTCTTGGAAGTTGATTGCAAGCTCTTGAGGGCAGCCTTGAAAGAAAACACTTGGTGGAAAGTGGTTCTCAAACTTTATCGAGCATAAGATTCACCAAAGGAGCTTGTTTTAGTTGTGAACACCTGGGCCCTAATCACAGACATTCTAGTTCAAATGTTCGGGGTAGGTCCTCTGGTTTGCATTGCTGTCAGGTGTGCCAGCTTTGGGGAGCAATCCTTTGAGAACCTTTGTTTAGAGAACCATTCTGACTGCTTCGGATCTGATGTTGGGCAGTGGCTTAAGTGGAGATGAACACTGGCCTTTTCAGGGCCGTTTCCTCCCCAAACTACTCTGTCTGGGCTCAAGCCTAATTTATGATGAACCAGTAGGGGCTGTAGATGGACATGGACTGGGGGGTAGATTTCTTCATCAGGTGGGCTTAACAGAGTGTGCAGACACTTGGGCCAGGGTACATTCTTCCCAGCCTGACCTTGCCCAGAAATGCATGACCCACCCGTTTCTTAGATGATGCAAAATAATAATAATAGCTACTGTTTATTGAGCACTTACTAGGTGGCCAGCATTATTGTAAGTGTTCCACATGAATTTTCTGATAGAATTCTCGTAAATCCTATGAGGTGTTATTCTCATTTTGGGAGGCCCTGTGGAGAAGCTATCTCAGCCTGTGTAGAGCCAATTTTAAAACAAGAAGAAAAAAATAAATAAACAAACCCAGCATGTTTGAGGTTCTTGAAGAAAAGACAGCATGTAAATCAACTAATTATTATTAACATTCATGACTATATCCTTGCAGGCAAAAGGGGGGAAAAAGTATGATTTTCTGTAGTTTTCAAAGAGATGGTTCAGACTAGAGCAATTAATTAACTAATTGACCAGTTGAAATGGTTTTCTGTGATCCTCTCGATTTTAGCCTACTCTCCCTGTGAAATATAAGAGTAGGTCAATCCAACAGCTATGACCAATGGCCTAAAATGAGATTGTCACTCCAGACAATTTCCCATGCCCCAAAATCAGAGTAGACAGAATAATAGTAAGTCCAGTTGTTTATGTGATCATTAATTTTTAAAAATAAGCAGTAGGATTCGTGGCCACCTAAAGGAGCCTACTCCTGGTAGATGAACCAAATGTTGTCAGGCTTCAGGCAGAATCAGGCAGGGTCTAGTGAAAGAGAAGCAAGTGGAATAGGGCCTGGAGGCAATAAGAAGAGAAAGCTGTTGACAGGGAAGCCCTAAAGACAAAGAAAAGATCTTAACGAGATGCAAATCCCATTCAGGAAAACTCTCCAAGTCAGTAATTAAAGCACATCAGAAATGTAGGTCTGGCAAGGTATAAGAGATCAATAGGTTAAATACTTTATGTTGTTTAATCAGATACTTAGCACAGATCAAATATTACCTTATTGAGGTTATTAGGCTAAATGAGGGCACTGTGGTGGTGAGCATTCATTACCGAGATGCCAATGGATCATGAAAATAGCAAGGTACAATCCTGAGTCACTTCCAGCCCCAAGATGAGGAATAAGGAGACCAGAAAGCTTGCAGAGGACAAAGCTGGTATCTGTGTTTTTCTTTGGGAGTAGCTTAGGAAATTGGAATTATGAGCTTCCCCCGGAGAATTAAAGTGCCAAGTCCTGAAATGTATAAAAATAATGATTTCCTTGAAGCTGGGTATACCTACTGGTATGCAAAAGTGAAGTAGGGAGCCACATTATTCAGAACCATGGAAAGTTCCCTCATTCTTGTAAGACTATGCCCTCTTTTTCTGTGTATTTCCATAACAGAGGTGGCTGAGTGGAGGGGATTAAGGCTGCAAATCTTAAAAAATACTTCCTTGAGAAGGGATCACATGGCAAAAGGAGTCTACTCGACTCCTCCTGGACTGGGAGAACTGAGACTGAGTCACAGGGACCGGTGACCCTTGGGCTTCAGCAGTGCCCATCTTCTCCACCAAACAAGTGGGTATCCAGAAGGAGATCTTTGTGGATTGATCATTAATTGTATTTTGCCAACTTTGCTGGCTTCGATCTGGTCAAACTGTTTCCTTGTCTTTTCCAGTAGATAAAAGTAAAGCCAGATTGTAATTGCGCTGAAAACTAAAAGGAAGCAAAAGGGGAAAATGGAATAAACTTACGAAAGTATCATCAAGACATCATCGACATGATAGAGATGTACAGCTCCACCTGACCCCACCTGCGGAAACCCCAGCCGACTCTCACTCCTCTCCAGAGCCCTCTTAGACTCTTCTCTGGGATGGAGACAGACTGTCTCTGTATTATTGTCCCCATTCTCTTATCTCACCTCATTCCCACCGCATCTGCAGGCCCTGGGTTTCCATAGTTCTTAGCCCCACTCTGGGTGAGAATAGGAAAAAGGCTCTGCTCCTTCTCTTTTAAAAAAAAAAAAAGCACATCTTTGGGCATCAATTCCACCAACAGTTACCTGGCAAACCTGTGTCCTGCCTCACCTGGAGGCTTCTGATCCATTTCTCTGTGTGTTGATACACTTGGTTCACTTTTAAAACAGGCTAACTAGCTGGGTGTTAGGCTGAGCTCTACTTTTTTGGGAAACAATCCACCAGCAGTTTTCTGACTAGGCCCCTCAGAGCTTTGGGGTTCCCAAAAGGTCCAAACTGCCTCTACAGACAATCACTGGGAAGGCTGAGCAGGCAGTGCCCAGGACCTAACCACTACCAGCCACCCACTGGTTTATATCTCACTTATACCAACTTTAGATGTTGAGATTCTGTGTAAAATCTCATCGGAAAAATAATCTACTACTTGAGATAAAAAGGTTTGAAGTCATTATTCAAGCTTTTCTAGAGACTTCAATGATAATATCTTTTACTCTATTCCCTCCCCAAAACATAATAAAATAACAATAATAATAATTATTGAAGGCTTATTATTTGCCAAGAGTTTTCAGTACATTGTCTTATTAAAACTTCTTTTGCAAATGAAAACACTTTATTCTACAAATGAAGAAGCAAAGAGACTATGGTTAAGGTAATAGCCCAAGATCTCACAGATATCAATGACAGGAATAGCAGGCATCTTTCCGACGTCAGAGTACAAGCTGCGTAGCCCTGCCTGAGCCCACTCACATTCAAACACTGCTCCCGTGAGACACCTGCTGTGTCTCCACTTCCAGAGATATCTCCAGTTTTTGACTCCTTGGCAGAGCATAAAAAACAGATAGTTCCCCGGTCCAGTGAACTTACAGGATTCTCATTTCCACCCACTTCTGGAGAGTTCTATTTAACTTCTAACATCTCCTCTCACCCCTTCCCCAGTCCCGCCCATCTTCAAGGGTCATAGTGTTTTATTATGAAGACATCCTAATCACCAACAGTATCAGGAACAAAAAGAATAAGAGAAAGTTAATTTTCTCCTCAAAATCCAAACAAGGGCTAATGTCTGTGGTTGCTGGTGCTGCTACTGTTGGCCAATTTTAACAGAGTGGGTGGGATTCCTATCATATTATTGCCACACAGAAACCTGAGCCCAGACAAACCTAAGAAGCCCAGACCATCAGGACTCCCCGCCATTCTGCAACCCACTGACATGTCTGGGGCACAGGCTTCATGGATCTCTCCAGGGTAGACCAGCACACCCTGCTCCCAAGAGCACGAGAGTGCTATGAAAATTACACAGCCACTCTTTCTCAGAGTGGCTTCTGGTCCCCAGAGTGATACAGTAGCTTCTTTTCCTGGGTAGGAATGAAACAACTTGACAGGAGGAAGGAAAGCATTTGAGTTGACAAGTGAAGTGATTTTTTAACCTTCCAAATTCAGTTGTTTGTGGGGGGAGTGCAAGGGTGAAGGAGAGAAGAGGCAGGCGTGAAGGCTTCAGCAAGTCAGACTTTGCAGGGGAACAAAGAAGGCATTTGTCAGAGCAGAGAGCTGTATAAACCCACCGAGAATTCAAGCAGTTAGCACCTTGGTGGGGCCCTGCCTTTGCAAGCTGTGACCTAATTTTGAGAGATGCTGCTCATATTGTTTTCCAGATAAAAGCAAGCAACAGCAAAAGCTCTCCAGGATGAGGCTTTGACATCAGGAAAAATCATCCTGACTCAAACAACTAATCCCCCTCTTTGCCCTCTTCCCGTACTCCAACCCTGCACCCTTCCCTCCCAAATCTTTGGCAGAACTGTCAGATTCCAAGTCATCAACACAAAGAGACAGACGGATGTATGCCCTCACCACCTGTCTTCTGGGGGTGAGACCCATGGTTAGCGCGGTCTTGGCCAGTGGGTGAGCTGGAAACGTTTTTCGGGGCCTTCTCCCATCCCAATTAAAATCCAACCATTTAGCCGCCTTTTTCAAAAGGCCAGGAAAGAGCAAAGGGCTATCTCTGGGGTCCATGGATGGCCCTCTGCAAACCTCTGTCCTTTTACGTAACAAAACAGTAATAACATGTAGGGAGAGAAGGCAAAAGCCCTGAAGAAGCAAATCCTTGGGCACTCGGGTGGCTCAGTGGGTTAAGCCTCTGCCTTCAGCTCAGGTCATGATCTCAGGGTCCTGGGATCGAGCCCTGCATCAGGCTCTCTGCTCAGCAGGGAGCCTGCTTCCTCCTCTCTCTCTGCCTGCCTCTCTGCCTACTTGTGATATCTCTCTGTCAAATAAATAAATAAAATCTTAAAAAAAAAAGGAGCAAATACTTAAAACACTCAAGGTGTGAAATAAAATCGAAAGAGCTGAAGCAGAGTGGAAGGCAAAGGGTGGAGAGATTCTTCTGAAGTTCAAGCATCAAGAGTCTGTGCTTCTGAGGGGCTCAGACCTCCCACGATGTCAGGCTCCGTGGCTGTCCAGTTGGAGGGATGTGGTCCAAGGTAATCCCCCCCACCAGACAGAAGTAGAAGGGGGAGTGGGGCCCTCGCATGCTTAGGTGGAGCAAGAGAAGGGCATCCCTCCAAAGCAGTGGGGCCTCCTAGATTCTCCAAGCTCCTCTTCATCTTTAAGTTACCATAGACAGTCTCTTCTCAGTGGATGTTCCTTTCTCAGAGGTCTGCCCGGAAAGACCCATCCTCTAACCAACTTTAACGTTTTAGAGGCAAATCAGAGATCGGAAAAAAAGGGCACGTCCCTCCCTCAAAGTTCCTTTTGGTTTATATATGCTGGCTTCACCTGCCTGGGATTAGTTCCTCCTCTTAGCTCTGAAGTGGTAACAATCTTGGATGCTAAGGAAAAAACATCCTTCGGCAGCTTTGAGTGAAACCCTCAAGGGACCCCAGTAGAAAAGGTGCCCCACTCTCCACCCCCTGCCAGGGGTCCTAACCACCTGCCGGGGGTGCTAACCATGAGCCTCACTCGGCATCCTAATGAAACTAAATACAGAGATCTGAAGATGAAGAGATTCTCTGAGGAGAAACTAATAGGTCCTATTTGCCCTGGGAAACAGAAGCCCATGATAAGAAGATTCAAGAACGTTAAACTCTAGAATGGGGGGTTATGGTCTCCCTGTGACTGAGGTTGAGATGTGTGCGGGGCTTTGGGCCTGGTGTGGCAGGTAATAAACACATGGGGCCCTTACCCTGAAGGAGGTTCCTCTATGGGGAGACATTGTGGGATCTCCCCCGGATCCCCTTTTGAGCATGTAAAAGATAATCTTTTCAACTACCATTTTCAGTGGACTGATTGTGGCTACAGCAGAACAAAGAAGTCATTTTCCATTGGATAGCATAAGAGATGAGACAAACAGGGCGCCTGGGTGGCTCAGTGGGTTAAGCCTCTGCCTTTGACTCAGGTCATGATCTCAAGGTCCTGGGATGGAGTCCTACATCAGGCTCTCTGCTCAGCAGGGAGCCTGCTTCCCCTTCTCTCTGCCTGCCTCTCTGCCTACTTGTGATCTAAATAAAATCTTAAAAAGAGAGAGAGAGAGAGATGAAACAAACATCAAAGGCATCCCTGCCCTGACTACTTCCCATTTCTGGGTCTCATCAAGCACCGCCACCAACCCCCCCCCCCAAGCCGGTGAACCTGCAAAATCGGGCCTTGGTCTTATCACACCTGGCCCAGCTTCTCCCACTGATCAGATGGGCTCTGCTCATGGCCCTAGATGACGACGTGTCGCCCTGCCTGCTGCCAGGACAGAGCTGGGCCTCAGCATCCAAGTGATCTAGCAAAGGGCTCTGTTATGTCTGTTAGAGACCCACACGCCCCTGGGGTTGCTTTCTGCCCAGTGCTTTCCGGCCTTTGCACGGCACTTTGCATCTGTCAGAGCAGTTTTGTATCCATTTCCCTCTTTGAATTTCATGGCACCCCTGTAAGTTGTCATTATCTCCATCTTTCAGGAAGAAATGAGGCACAAGAGAGTGAAACCTAGTCACTGATGGAGGCCAGGAGCTTGGCTTCCTGGCTGTGCAGCTGGGGCCCCTTCTGTCACCCTGGCCCTGTCCACCCTTCCATGAGCACTCCACATCCCTCTTCCTGTAAGAAGCCTTTGTGGACCAAGGCCCCAGGGCTGTCACCTCTACTGGACCAGAGAAAGCTTACTGCATCTCTCAGTTGCCTGGTTATTCAATCACTCTCTTGTTTACTTAACTTCTCAGGTGTGCACATATATCCTTCCCAAGAAAATTATAAACAAGGTGTCTGGCATGAGTTTTATTATACCTGCTCTCTTTCTCCCCTCCCCCAACAAAACCCAATTAAGAATGTAGGAGACATTTAACAAATACCACTGCTAGATGCATGAATGAATGACTTTTTTAATCAAATATAAATTAAACTGGTATCTCATTCAAAGCAGAACTTCTTTTTGCCATTAACCCCCTGTAGAGCTTCTTCTGATGGCAGGAGGAGACCCGTGAGGTAGCCGGGCCTTCTGTTGCTGTTCCACTGAAGTAGACCCCGGAGAGGGAAAACGAAATGCCTCCTACCCGGTGGGTTGCCCGCGGAGTGAAAATTTTGAGATTTCAATTTTTGAGAAATGTGCAATTGGAGAAAATTAAGATTTTGATAAAAAAGAACTATTCTAAGTTCGCCCATTTGGAGTCATAATAATAGGGGTCAGCTTCATGGGGTTATAGGAACAGCTTAGCTTTTTGGGAGCCATAGATGAGACTGTATGGCATAAGGACCCTGTGCAGGGCTTCAGAGTCAGAGATCCCTAGAATTCCAGCCCCAATCTGTCCTGATCAAACAGATGGCTTTGGTCAAGTAAATCACATGACCTCTCGTCCTCATTCCCCTGACTTGTGAAATAGAGGCCATGAGAGCGTCTGCACATAGGGCGGCAGAGGAATCAATGATATAAGGCATGTAAAGTGCTTAACATGGTGCCTGACATTTACTTGGCGCCCAAAGTATGGTAGTGATTGTGACTAAGGCCACAGATCCCTGAGGAAGCGAGATCCAGGCCCCCTGTCCTGCCTTTGTTCCTCCTCATGCCCTAAGGAAAGAAGTTTCCTGCCCATCAACCCTCAGAGACTCTAGCCCCTGGTCATCAGTCAGAGGGTGTCAATTCCACATAAAGAACCAAAAGTCCTTAAAAATACTGAGGCCCCAATGAGGCCCCAATGTGAACAAGTCCATCTTCCCATTCTGAGGAACTGAAATCCCAGCTTCCCGGTGACCCCCAGAAGCTTCCGTTCCTCCTGCAGGATTTCTCCAGGCAGATCAGATGCCACACATGCCTGCCCTCCCCCTGGCCCAGAGTTAATAAGGCCTTGCTGTTCGAACAAGGTCGACTTTCTCTTTCTGCTTCATTCTCCCGATGGCACAATGACTTCCTCCACCCTCTTTGAAATATCTGAACTCAAAAACGTTAATTAGGGACTTCCTATGACTTTATGGAGGTGTCATGATTAGACCTATTATTACCACCCCAAATGGGGAAATTGAACATCTACTGCTTTATGAACTCTTTATCACAATTAATGCTACCTCCAAAGCTTCCCATTTATTGGGTTCTCCGGTATAATCATTCCTTATATGTGCTTCAGGACCTTGTACAAGTACAAATAATTTAAACTAATTAGCTTATTATAAAAAAGGAATGAAAACAAATGGCACATGAATGAATTGTGAGGTTTCATATGGAATTAATATCTCCCTAATACCCACAAATTTGGTAAATTCATTATGCATCTATAATCAAACCTGATGATTCCTCTAGATAATTCAGAAGTAATTATGCATGAACCGCTGCCACTTATTTTAAAGCGCTACCAAAATAAGAGATTTATCCTCAAGATCCCGTTAGGCTCCAAGATAACTAGCACAAACCTGACATGTCCTGTCAGAAGAAAGCATTAGAAATTACGCTGCCTTTGCCTCCCCATGATACCCTCCCTGACATCTGTAAAAACAGCACAAGCCTGAGGAACATTCCCCGCTTGAAACATGGAGCTGAGCCTTCTCTGGGATTTATCTGTGAGTTTTGGGGAGGGACAAAGAGGGATTCCCCGTTGGAACAGCCAGCAAGACCCAGGGAAACCTCACCCAGGGTACACAATCACCAGTACCCAAGGGCTATCCTTAGTCTAGTGGAGGGGTCCTGTGGCAAGGGACCATTTTGTCCTTGCAACACGGATTCCCGCTCTTTTCCAGCAGCACACACCTGTAGAAAAATCAGGGCCATGATTTTAGCAGGCTCATTCAACCTGGCCAAGTGAAATTTCCTCCCCTCTCAGCTACCATAGCTTTTGATTTCTAGCTCTCTGAAAATATAACTCACTCTTTATTTTCAGATACAGCTCCTATTTGATCAGATGTTTCTTCAAGACTTTGGCAGTGATATTTATTACCTATACTTACTATACCTATGTATGTATGTATGTATGTATGTATGTATGTATGTATATGTAACAAATATTTATTTAACATTTGTGTGTCAGACATCGATACACCGGTAAATAAAACTGACAAGTGTCTAAGTCTTCATGGAATTGACATTCTAGGGGAGGAGACAAAACGATAACAAATAAGTAAGATAAATAATATATCAGATGGGAATGAGCACTATAGAGAAAAATGGGAAAGCAGGTAAAGGGATATGGGAACAGGGATATAGTGCAAGAGTGTGGTGCTAATTTTAAAGAAGGTGGTCAGTTCCTGAGAAACTGATGACTGATGTCCCGAGGAAGTGAGGAACTAAACCATGTGGATAATGAACGGCAGCTCGTCTCAGACAGAAAGAACAGCAAGTGCAAAGGCCCTGAGGCAGGAGTAGGACTGCTATGTTTGAGGAACAACAGAGAGGCCAGAGTAACCAGAGCAGAACACCAAAGGAAGAATAGGAGATGAAGTTAAAGAGGGAACCAGACCACAGAGGGTGCTGGAAATCATGAAAAGGCTTTTCCCTTTTACCCTGAGATGAGAAACCTCCGGACACTTTTTAACAGAAAAATGACACCATCAGAATTGGGTTTGTTTTTTTTTTTTTTTAATGAAAAATTGATTTTTTTAATTAACATATAATGTATTATTTGCCCCATGGTTACAGGTCTGTGAATTGTGGGACTTGGTTTTAAAGCATCGCTCAGACTGCTTTTTAGGGAAGAGAGTATCAGGAGACAAGGGTAGAACCGAGAAGACCAGTTAGGAGCCTCTGACAATTTAGGTGCATGATTTTCCTAACTTGACCCAGTATATAGCAGTGAGGGGGGTGAAAGGACCAGGTTCTGAGTTTACTTTGAAGGAAAAGCCAATAGGATTTGCTGACAGATTAGATTTTTTTTTTTTCCATAAATGTTTCAGCTCCCAGAAGAGTCCCTTAAATCCAGAAGGGGCCTGGTAAATGTTTGCAGAATGAGTGAAGTAAACATGTGCATAAATGAAGTATTCAAATAAGTTGGGCCTCATTTAGAGGGTTGGGGTTGAATTTGATTAGAGGAAAAAGAGCATACCTCATACAACTGAGTCTCTCTCCTGGGGCTGAGTTTCCTTACCTAGTAGAAACTCATTAAATATTTCTTGAATCAGTGAATAAATGAGTTAATTAAAATAGATGTGCAAGACCCAGGACTTTGTTCTAACTTCCAAATGAAACCCCAGCAGACAGGCCCTGGGTCTGGGGGATTTTCTTTCTCTAGCCCCCATCAGACTTGCAGGGGTAAGTCTGGGTTCCATAATTATTGCAAAATGGTGCCGAGACTGAGGTCCCCATTGGACCCACGCAGAAAAGGGTCTAAAGTTATCATCTGGCCTCCTGTTTGTCAGTGGTGGGAAGATGAGAAATGCTTTCTAAGTGCTTAAATGTCATCATCATTACTAAATTGCTGTAGGAATAAAAATTCAGTTTATACTATTGAGGATCATTAAACCCTCTTCTGAATCTGATGCCAAAATTGAAATAATTGGCTCGCCGATGGTACAACATGGAATATAACTACAGCGGCTGGTGGAAAATGTGTTGTTCCAACATGAAGAATGGAGCGGGAACTTGGGTAGCTAGACTGGTTTGGTTGGCAGGGTGTTGCTGTGTTGCGATCACCATCGACAGCATAGATCATGATTAAAAATACTTGGAGTGCGAATTTAGAGTTACAGGAAAATAAATGGATGTTGCAATTAAGCAAGCGTTTTAGGTCCATTGGATTTTTCAAGGCATGGCTAAATCCTGTTTGGGGAGGTCAACAGCAGATCAGACATACTGATACTCGGCACGGGGAAGGTCTTAAATGAGAGCAAAATAAATAACGGAAGTAATAGATGGAGCTACAGTCCAAGAACAAAGATGTGTTTTAAATGAAAATCATTACTCACGGATGCTGGAGCTCAAACGTAGAGAGATGCAGTGCTGACTCTGAAGTATGGGGAGACCCACTGGGTGACGATCGTATCGCTCACCTGCAGATGGTAATGCTGACCTGGGGAGGTGGAGGTGGGGGGGCGGGTTAATTAGCTGCCGGTTGTAAAGCATTATTGCTTTGCTGAGTATTATTATTTTAATAAAAGAGGCTCATGAAAACGTCTCTGGTGGTAAGTCATGAGGAATCATTTTGAGGACAAGAGTCCTCATACATCATCCTGAGTGCCGCCCATGTATTTGAGTATCAACAAAAAATTTACTGTTTAAACATAAATCTCTGGAAGAAGTTGAAGTTAATTAAAAAGGTTTAACAGCATATGCATTAGTATTAGTCCTGGCCCTCTTTAGCATGGAAGGAAGGAAAGGAAATAAAACAAGGTATGTGAGGAAGCAGTCAATGTAGGCGTTTAATTAAATGCGGTCCGAAGCATAGGCAAAGACACCACCTTATCTGCCATTCAGTGCAAGGAGAGAGAATGGGAGGCAGGGAATGTTCCCTGAAGAGCTATTCGTGTTTTTAATTAACAAAGGTTCTGAGAGTCGTTCCTGTATTCTTTTCTTTGGAAACCCAGAATTTCACCTTGTGCCATGATGCTTTCTGTTCAGGTGTGGGAGGCCCCTGGCTAAGCCCCGTAGCCCAGTTTAAGCGCATAGCTTCTAATTTATGCTCAACAGTTACTCATGGATTGGTTCATCCATACCACAAATATTTGTAGAGCTCTCTGCAGGATGCTCAGAGCCCTGTTGACTGAGGAGGGTGCCCAGGTGGTGGTCTCTGTCTTGCAGTGGCTGACCGTAGAAAGACTGGCTTACCACCCAGCCCTACCACGTGGCAAATACTAGGAGACAGACATGTATTCAGGATCTGGCGATCATAGATAAGAATGTTTGGGGCCCATGTAAAAACTAAATCCTTCGGGGCACCTGGGTGGCTCAGCCAGTTAAGCATCTGTCTTCAGCTCAGGTCATAATCTCGGGGTCCTGGGATCGAGCTCCGTGTTACTCTCCCTGCTCAGCAGGGAGCCTGCTTTCCCGCTCATCTCCTTCACCCATGCTTTCCCTCTCTCTCTCTCTCACTCACATAAATAAATAAATAAATGCTTAAAAAAAATGGCCCAAGCCTACTATGACCACAGGAAAACCAACCTGGGTATATTTTGCCGCTTTTGACTTCTTGTAACAACAGAGTGTGGTGCCTCCATCTTCTGGTCCCACTATCATTCCTATTTTGTCCTCCATAACTCCCCAGCTGCACCCCTCCTATACAACCTTCAGAATCTGCCCTGTTCGTTCCACTTCTGTTCATGTCTTCTGTCTCCCACTGTTTGGAGTGCTCTTCTCCCTTCGGTTCCTACCCCTCCCTCGAGGTTTACCCCAAGTCCACCTCTTCCATGATGTGTATCTTGACTCTCCTGGGCTAGAACCTGCCTCGTGAGCTTTGGAACATTTGTTGTTTATCAAGTGGGCTGGTCAAAGGCACCAGACTCAAGCCATGTGTGGCCAGTATAGTGTAGCACTTAACATATTTAATGCTTTTACAGTCTACTGATAATTACTTGTGGTAGATATCCTTTGGTCCTTCAACTTCAGGCTTTAACTCTTTGAAGCATACAGAAGGAAATCAATAAATTCATCCTGAATATTGTTTTCCCCAGAACCACTTAAATTTAAGCTTTTTGCTTCAATAAGTCCATCCATTGTACCATCTCTCCATCCCTCTTACCTCAACTACAGGTGTTCTGGAAATGACCAGAACTTCCTCAAGGATGTGAGTGGCAGTCTCTTCACCCTCCACTCTCTGTCGTCTCATCTTTACGTTTCAATGACTTCCAGTCCTTCCAAACTCCTGACTCCTTCAGTTTCAAGCCCTCTTCACTCCAATGACCTCTGTCCCTACCCCTTCTGCATCTTGAAACTCACAACTCAGAGCTTCCAAACATTCAGATTTTCAATTGTCAAAACTCCCTCTATCATCACCCATTTTCTCACACCCTCTTGACCTGCTATCTGGTTTTCCTTTGGTCTTCAGTCATTTTATCCCCTTCCCTCCCTGGTTTTCCTCAGTCGAAGCCCAGTGGCCACACATTTCACCTGTACTGTGGTGAACACTCTAGAACCGCTCATCTTTTCGTCCTACCTACTTGGCTCCCAGTCCTCTATTCTCTGGATCCTCTGGATCCACACAAGTCTAGCATGTCACTCCCATAAACTGAGAGTGGTTTTAGCCACTTCTCAATCACACCCTTCATCACCCCTAAGAGAATGGCTTCACATTCTTACCTCCATTTGTAAACTGTGTCCTGGACTTCAGGAACGATAGGTAGATAGATAGATAGATAGATAGATAGATAGATCAGACAATCAATCTAGCTACATATTGAAATTCTGTACTTGGGTTTTCTACAAGATTCCTACTTCACTGTGGCACCTAGGTGGCTCAGTCAGTTAGTTAAGTGTCTGCCTTTGATTCAAGATCATGATCTCAGGGTCCTGGGATCAAGCCTTGTGTCAGGTTCCTTGCTCCGTGAGGAGTCTTCTTCTCCCGCTGCCTCTACTCTTCCCCACAGCTTGTGCACTCGCTCTCGCTCTCTGTCTCTTTCTTACTCTGCTCCCTCTTTCTCTCGCAAATAAATAAATTAATAATTTTTAAATTTTTCCTAATTCACCATCTAGAACATAGTTTATCTTCATCCAAAACTCTTGCTCTTTCTGTGTTCACAAACTGTAGTTGGCATCATGGCCTTCTAACTGATCTCTCCCTAAATGCTCAGGGTCAACTCTGATTCTCCCTCTCCTTCACTCTCTACATCCCACAGGTCACCAGCAGCCGTTGACTCGGTTTCCTTTTCCTTTATTTTTACTACCACTAGTTTTGTCAAGATCCTCATTTAAGCTCACTGAGATTATTGCTACCTCCAAACTCATCTCCCCATCTTCAATTAATCTCTAGTATAATCCTACCCTTTAATTGCCGCACTGAACTTCCTAAAACAGGGCCAATCCTTTCACTAATGATTCACGGTCGCCTGAGGATCAAGCACATACTTTCTTGCATAGCAATCAAGAATTGCCCCAGTATAGTCTCCCTCCATATCTTCAGTCTTCTTACTTGCCTCTCCAGGAAGTGCAACCCACTCATTCTCACGTCAGTGCTCATGCTGTTCCCTCTGTCTGAAATAGCTTTCATCTACACCTGTCAGGATTTTCTTCATCCTTCAAGACCATCTCAAATATTGTCCCTCCCAACTAAGGACCTCTCTGCTACGTTTCCCTAACATTTCTTTATTTGTAATTCATTCGTTCAATGAATAGTTACTAATTATCTACTATATGGGAAGACATTTAATATTTATTACTTTATTTAATCCTCACACTAACCCTGTGAGATAGGTATCATGAATGTTCCGGTTACATAAGTAAGAAAATTGAAGTCAAGTAAGTTTAAATTTCCTGCCCAATATCATAGAGTTTTTAACTGGCAGAGCCAGTTTGAAAACCTAATGCCTGTGCTCTTCACCTTAGCGCAGAGCTACTCCTCCTTTAGTACTCTCTGCCTTGCCTTGGATGGAAAAGAAAGAGGGAAAGCAGGAAGGAAGGGAGGGAGGAGAGAGAAGAGGCAGGGAGGGAGGGATACCCAAATGCCTTTTACTCCTCTAGATTATAGGGTCTTTGAACTCAGAACCATGCTTAGTTCACCTTTGAGTTCTTCACTTAGAGCATGACACAGAGGAGATGTTTATACCTAATAAATGATGGATGTACTGCTTAGAATTTTGCACATACTAAATCATAAGCCTGGAAGGGACGTAAAGACACTATGTTTCCATTCCCTGTCTCAGAAAGACTGTAACCATGCTGCTTTTTAGTCCCATCCTACCACCTTCTGTGTCATCACTCCCTAAAACTCCAATACATCCATAACGCCCATACTACATCCGTACTACATACATCCATAAGTACTTTTCTTGTCTGGTGCTCTTGACTTTTTGAGCCTTCTTATGGCCTATTCCCAAATGTTAGCTTGGAGATAGTGGTCACCCAAGGAAGTCAGACTTCTTCTTCTTAGACTGAGTGATTGCTTGGAAAAGGCAGAGAAGAGGGAGGGAGGGAATAGGAATAGGAGGGCAGAGTTCACATTCTGTGCGTTTAGCTCAAGCTGGGCCACATGGTGGGTGATCTGTTCTCAGAGAGAGCCAATTTCATCCTCCTCTGTTCCCTGTTGGAGTCCTAGAGCAAACTCTGTGTTGTCTCCCAGGAATGCTCTGCTTGGATGGGCAGAGCCACAGTATCTATAGGGAGGCTTGGCACAAACAGAGCCTCTTGCTGGTGTCAGAAGAAGTAACAGTGAGAACTAATCACCAACCCCAGGGAGAACAGCATAGGGAGGGTTTTGAAGTTGGTACTAGAAAGCAGGGAAGTATCTGTCAAAATCTGTTCCTTGACGTGCTAACAAGATTGCTGGCACTCCCTCTGCTCCCATGGGCTATGGAGATCTTCCCTTTCCAAAAGGGCTTTTGACTGTCCCTGAATGGCCCAGCAGCTGCCCGCTGAGACCTGGGCTTTATCTGAAGCATCCAAGGACATCTGCACATTTTGCAGGGACACTTTTCCCCACTGGACACCTTTTGTGTGATAGAGAGAGGGCCCTTTCAGGGCTGTCGCTCAGAATTGCAGAACTGACATTCTAGCCCTAAAAAGGAGTGGAAGCTGGGGATATGAAAGTCCAAGCAAGGGGACTTGTGAGGAGAAGTTCAGTGAACATCGCCTGGTTCTATATAGAATTGGACTTACTCTGAGTTCTAAAATATCATGTAAATTAATATTTAAATGGAATCCACAATTTAAATATGGTAGACAGGGGCGCCTGGGTGGCTCAGTGGGTTAAGCCGCTGCCTTCGGCTCAGGTCATGATCTCAGGGTCCTGGGATCGAGTCCCGCATCGGGCTCTCTGCTCAGCGGGGAGCCTGCTTCCCTCTCTCTGCCTACTTGTGATCTCTGTCTGTCAAATAAATAAATAAAATCAAAAAAATAAATAAATAAATATGGTAGACATGCTGGATATTGGAGTTAGGAGAGAGGGAGGGGAAAGAAGAAAACAAAGAGAGACAGAGAGAAAGAGATCTTTGTTATACAGTAGGAAAATAGAGTTAGCTGCAAGGATGGGGTGGGTCATCATGAAGACCCAACCTTCCCATAAGAAGCCAAAAGGCCCTTGTTGAGTATAATCTTGGTGAGCTATAGCCCCCTGGCTAGAACGTTCTTTGCTTGCAGTCTAGATGGGAATAGCAATTTCCTACTTTCCTACTGTAACTAGTAAAAAGTATACTTTACCTCAGACTTTTGTGACCAAAACTTGTAAAACTCCACATGAGACCCTGAATCCTGTTCTGATGAGAGAATAACTTGGAAGCCACCAAGAGGCTCCTCTGAGGCAAGGTCTGGAGTAGATGTCCTGCTCAACCCAGAACCATGAAGAGACTATAGCAGTCATCTGACAAGAATAATCGTAGCTTGGACCAGGTGGTAGTAGAGGTGGTTGGTCTATGTGTGTATTTTGAGACAATGGTCTGTGTTGACACATTGGACATGGGTATGAAAGAGAAGAGTTGATGACCACTCCAAGGTTTCTGGCCTGAGTAACTGCAATGACAAAACCACCATCTGAAAGATAAAGAAGGGTCTGAGAGGGGCAGGTCTGTGGGAGAACATCAATTCTCTTTGGGACATGTGAAATTTGAGGTGCCCATCCAAGTGGAGATGAGGAGCAGGCCGTTGGAAATGGGAGTCAGGTTAAGGGGAGCAGTCCAGGCTGTGGATATAAATGTGAGAGACATCAGAGCCAAGTTGGTGTTTAAAGCTATGAGACTGAATAGAGGCTAAGAGAAGTGATCCAAGAACGGAGCCTGGGGACTGCGCTGTGAAGGTGAAGGGGAAGAGAAGCCAGCAAGACAGGTCTGTGACCTAGAAAACATAACCAGAGTAAGGAACTCAGAAATATGTTTTCATACTTGCCTCTCTCATGGGCTACTCCTCACATAGTTAGGCAGAGTCCTAAATAAAAAGATTCAGAATGAGCCTATGTGAAATAGCACCATGAGAGGGTGTACCTTTAAGACGAAGTTGTGTGGTTCAGACCAAGTGCCATGGTGTGTATTTATCTGACTGCTGGACTTTTCTTAGCCATACTTTTCAAGTGCAGACGGCCCAGGAGGAAAAGCTGACTTAATTCAGAGGCCAAATTTGTCCCTCAGATCTATGCATGTAATATATGCAGGGAGCAGATTGGAATGCTTTTGATGTTGCTAATCTGAACTGACAGTCTGTTTGCTAGTTCCAGATGAGGACGACTCTGTGTGTGTGTGTTGGTGTGTGTGTATGCACATGTGTGTGGTGTTCAGTTAGTCTTAAGAAGCCTTCTTTCCCACACCAAAGTGGGACCCTAGGACCCCCACCTCTCCACTGTCTGTGGCTATTCCTCAGGGTGGCCCAAGCTAGTCTCCACTCTACAAATGATAGGAGCTCACAGGGACTCCTGAGCTGCTTAAGGGAAGTGATGGTCTCAGAAAATCACAGTTTCTCTGCCTTATTTTTTCAGTACAGTGCAAGGAAAAATAAAACAGTAATGGTTTGGGAAGGTGGGAGATTAATTGCCTTCTCTGGGCACGTTCATTTCATATTCATTGTCACAGTACTGATCGTAATGAACCTATTTAGTATTCATGCAGATGTCACATCAAGTTCCTCCATAGATGTTTTACTGTAATTTAGCATAAGTTAATGGATATCTATATTAAAGTGTTCCCAATTAAGCAAGCGGCCTTTCTATTCTACAGACCAGATTGGATTGGATGGCCATGAAGTGTAAGCAAACTAAGCCTTCTCAGATCCCAGCCTCAGAGGTCAAACCTGAAATGAGTTTAGCTCCTTCTTGTGTCTATTCCACAGGAATCCTAGTGGCTCAAAAATAACTTTGTAATTGACTGATCCAGACAGATGAGTTGGAAAGTGGGTGATTGATGGGCCCAATATATTTGAACAAAATCAACACTGGGGAGAATACTAATTGCTCAAGGCAGGCGAGCTAGCACAGCGGACATGAGAATAGTCAGGATTAGCTGATCACATCTCCAGCTTGCAGAACCCTGAGACTTGCCGGCAACTGTCCTGGGATGCAATTGGTGGTGGTTTAGCATCTGCCTCCTGCACTCTTCTGGGTTAGAAGCTGCCACGTTGGAAATGGTTTATTGAGCTCAGTGGAGGTTACTTTTCAAGGCTTAAGGGATTGGGCTCCATTAAAAAAAAAAAAAAAAAAAAACGAACAACTTTTAAATTAGGTTTGGTCCAGCAAAGGAATTATTTTTCCTTCATGCTTACCCAGAAGTGGAAAAAGAAAAGGACCAAAAAATTCAAACAGAAATACAAATAGCTACCAGACTTTCATTGGAGATAGAACTGATTCAGTCAATACATAAGGTTTCTTTTTTTTAAATGTTATCAAAAGGTCAGAGCCAGTGGCCTTTGAAGGCAAATCTCATCTGACAGAGGTGGCCCTCCAGAGCTTTAGTCTCCAGATCCATTAGCACTGAAGTGTTGCCTTTGACTGGGCTTCAGGATGATGGGGGGCTGGCCAAGTCACAAAGAAACCGCAGATTTGAACAACACAGCCCAGGACTGAAAGACACCGGCAGGACAAATGGAGATTCCTCTCCTATTATTTGAGAATTGTAATCCCTCCAACAAAAAAAATCATTAAACTGCATTGTTCCTGGGCCCTGGGGATACCGTAGTGAGCAAAACAGGGCTTATATATTCTAGAAAAGGAGATGGGTAATAAATCAATATCCAAACACTGTGCCTTCTGTCACTAAGGCTGTGGGAGACTGGATGATGTTTCAGGAACCACCTGGCTCTTCTCTTGTACAGCAGTCCCTACACACACACACACACACACACACACACACACACACACTAGCAGCCTACTCACCAAGGTTTCTACACTGAGTGAATTTCAAGCCCTCAGCCTAGGCTTCCACTCACCATGGTAGATCCATGACCACAACTGGGCACCAAATGATTGTGGTGATGAGAAAGTATTGGATAAGTGAGGGGAAAGAGGAGGAAGGACTTATCCACAGAATAGATATCTCTCCAGTTCATCTACAACAAAATGGCTTCCCCTCACCTGAGTACCTCCACTTTTTGCTAACATTGCCTTATATCCATCCATACAGTAATCATTTGTCCTGTGTAGACACTGTGAGCCCAGGTCAGACCCACTATAGAATATAGAACAACTCTCATAGTTTTAAACTTGGTTGAAAAGGAGGCTTGGTGAAACATGAGAGTCTCTGGCTCTCCTGAGGAGATGGACTTTAGTCACAGGCAGAAGACAGACAAGGTTTTCCAACAGGAGGTGACGGAATGAGAGAGGAAAGTGGTGGTACTTCAGATCCTTCAAGAATAAGTAAAGTGTTTCTATTCCAATCTCTCTGGCATGTTTTAGGAAAATCTTGTCAAGAGGAAGTGATATTATCTCAATGTTCTGAGTTCTGTGATTCTGAGAAGTCAATGCTGAATTCCAAAGCAAAGTCAGTTATCATTCCTGTTCTCATCTCCCCATTCATCACAATTCTGGAGCAAGTATAGACTTTATAAAGATTCTGGACCTTATTGATCCTGGGGTACCACATATGTGCTAGGGAACGGGGACTCTCCCAAGCTAAATCTCTTCATGCCTCAATTTTATTTCAAGTGTCCCCTTCCTCAGAGAAGCCATCCCTCCCTCTCTACCCACTGACTCAGATGTCTCTCCTCATACTCCCAGTGCACTCATAACATGTGTCACACTCTGCAGTGATCATCGATTTACTTGTCAGTCTTCCCAGCTACCATCTGTGTGTCCCCAAAGCCCAGTGCTAAACTTGGCAAATTGTAGACACTCTGTAAATATTTATTGAATATATGGATGTGTGGATGGGTGGTTGGGTGGATGGATGGATGGGTGGATGGATGGACAGATGTTGGAACCACTGATTATTAGTGTTTGCTAAGGAAGATCCTTCTCTGACTTTTTATCCTTTTTTAAGTGATCCCACTCACAGGTAGCCAGCCCTAGAGAAAGTAATAGGTCCCCATTCTCCAAGTAGGATTTTGTCAGCCCAGACATCACTAAGCCATATTTTTATCAGTATTTAGACATGACTCTTTTTTTTCTTTCTTTCTTCTAGCACTAAGAACTGAAATAAACCCATAGGTGGCATTTGCAAGAGGACAAGCTAGCTAAGTGTGCCTGCTGGGTTCCAGGCAGACAAGTAGGCAGAGGTTTGGGCAAGAGGTTAGAGAAGAGAAGGGAGGAGGCTAACAGAGACTGACCCATTGTGCTAAGGAGGAAATGGTATCTGCAGTGGGAACATGAGGGCATGGGCCAGAGGAGGCTAAGACAGTCTTAGCAAAGTCATTCTGACCATGCAAAAGAGAGCAGTGAGCAGAGGGTGGTTCACCATGATTCACTAATGCTGCTACTGCTAATTACTGAAATTTCCCAGTTACTCTGAAATCAGCCCATATGGAAATCAACACAGCACATCCATGAGGAAGCTCTGTTTTCCACTCCTAAAAATAGATGCAGCTAAAAATCCTGCTTTAGGCTGGATCTAGGCTATCCAGAGTATAATGAGGAGGTGAGAGTGATGCTGTAAGGGATGAAGAGTAGGGTCTGAGTCCTCTTAGAGGAAAGGCAAGCCCCCCACCTTTACCCCCTCCCTTAAGCAGGCTTCTGGAGGAATGAGAAAAGGAAGGAGGGAGGTAACCTAGTATTTACCAAGTACCTACCCTCCTAGGTTCGTTCACATGTCATCTCTTTTTTCCCTCAACAATGCAATGGGAAAGGTTACATGTAGTGCACATCACTCTCAATGTATTGATGAGGACATGGACTCAATGACATTAAGCAATTTGCCTAAGGTCACTAGTAAGTGGTTAAGCCATGATATAAATCCAAGCCCAAGTTATTTGGACTCCCACTGTGTGTTATCCCCATACTTCCTCACTTTTGGGAGGTACAAAGAGCTCAGCCCATCAGGCCAAGACCATAACCAGCAGCAAAAAATAAAGGAACCTTGGCAGGTACTAAGAGCACCTATAAGAGAGTACTGGCAGGGGAACACCGGTAAGAGGTGTAGAAGCACAACAGGCAGAAATTCTGGGTCCGGGATGCCAACACAAAAGACCAAAAGCCAATAGAAGAACCAAAGGACAGTGAGATCTGGGAGGCAGGACGAGGCATGCTCAACATTCTGCAATATGAGCCCAATATTAAGGCAGAGCTTCCACACCTCCTTTGGCTTCATACACCTCCTTTCTGGGGCCAATCCCAAGGTCTGGGCAGTACTGAGCCTTCAAGAGGACAGAGTAAGGGAGAAAGAGAAAGACAACTCATTTATAGGACACATGGGTGCTGCTTACATGCCTTCTCATTTTAATCTTCCTTCTCATTTTAACGGGTATTTTCTCCATATTCAGTAAAGATAATTAGCTCAAGAATAATGATAATAATAATGATCCACATTTATTGAGTACTTAGTACAGGCCATGCCCTATGTATATCTGTTTATCTCTATGCCATTACTCTATGGATATCTAAAGATAGTGCTATTCTCATTTTTACAAAAAAACTTGGAGTTTTATGTGATTTTCCCAAGGCCATAAAAATAAGTAGCAGAGCTGAAATTCCTATGTCTGCCACACGAGGGGGGCTGCCTTTTGAGAGCGGACTTTGACTCAAGCTGTTGGAGCCTAATGGGAGACACATCATCACTAATGACCCCTCTCACGACCTTCAAGCCTGTTGGTCCCTCCTGTGACTTAAAAATATGTAAGTTATTCCCCAGAATTCTTCACTGTTTTCACATTCTTTATCATTCTCTTTGGAGATAAGGAACAAAGGAGGATGTCTCACAGAAGGGCAGGACCTCTCTTTTGCACCTCATGCCTAGGCCACACTCTGCTCCTTATAAAGGCGCTTTTCATACCCATTGGCTCTGCAGACTCTCCCAACAACCTTCTGTGATGGGTTCTGATTCTGATGGGTTCTTCTGATTCTTTCCTGAGCAGAGCAGGTATTTTTATTTACATGTTACAGTGAGGAAGCAGAATCCCCAAGAGGTTTCACAACCTGACCAAATATCCAGTTGGTGTCAAAGCCATGTCTCAAAACCTAGGTCTATCCTGACCCAGAATCTCTGCTATCTGTGATCTGGCAGGGAGGCCAATCCCCAGGGATACACAATGACCAGCTGAGAATACATCCCAGCCTCTATCTCTCTCTACCCTCCTCCCCCAACCCCCAGTCTCATCTCCTCCAGCTCTCTGTTGAACCAGACCTCTGGTCACTATTTATCCTTCCAGCCCCACTCTCCTATGGCTCTTAAAACCACCCAACACCCCAATCCCTTTTTAAAAAACATTTTATTTATTTACATATTTATTTATTTAAGAGAGAGACAGAGAGCACGAGTGCTGGGGAGGGACAGAGGAAGAAGGAGAAGCAAACACCCTGCTGAGCAGGGAGCCTAACACAGAGCTGGATCCCAGAACCTTGAAATCATGACCTGAGCCAAAGACGGATGTTTACCCAGCTGAGCCACCCAGGTGCCCCCCCCAATCCCTTTTAATGAGGAAGCTTCTCTAACCCTAAAGTAATTCTCAAGTCCAACTTCTGTGGGTGAAGGGAGGAAAAAACTGGAGATAGTGATTTGCTCTGGACTTCTGGACAGGGATAGGCCCCTTTCTTTGAGATTTAGAACTTCTTTTAAGGTGAGGAAAAGTGTTCTTTGTGCTTAGTCTCAAATCTAGCATTTTTCTGATAGTTTTAGAATAAGTAGCCCAAAACCTGGAAATGTCCCCACTTCTTAACTAAGTGTAGCAACTATAACTAGGGGCTGCATAGGGAAGTGTGCTGGCTTTATTTGCTGAGTGCATAGATCCTCTCCCCTTTGCTCCTCATGGCAAAATGAGCCCCGCTTGTGAACTAGAGAGGCAAGACACATAATGGAAAGAACACTATCAAGGGTCCCCATAACCAGGAGGGGGTCAAACCTGTAGCTCATGGCTGAGGGTGGCTTTTTGGGAAATCTGATTCTTTCCTGAATAGAGAGCACATGGTTCCAGCTGGCTAGAAATGTGGTGTGAGGAGGGCTGAACAAGGAAAAACTTTGACCCACCAAATCTGATTGGCAGGAACTTTGATTCCTACCAGATTTACCCAGGGCAAGGCTAACCAGAGATTCCTGGTTCCCTTTAGTACTTTTTTGAGAAGAAAGGTGAACTTTAAAACCTTGGGGCCCAAGGGTCAAGCCTCAGTTTATCCATGAAGTCCCCCAGCCTCTCTCATTCAAGCGGTCCTTCCTCTCAACTCCACAGAGTTGCACTACCTACCCATTAGACCCACCCTCTGAGATGATCATCTGCTTCACCTTGATTAGACCCACAGTTGTCCCAGGCATAGAAGTGAACCCAGATATTCACCCAGAGAGGCCATCAACTATGATGAGTATCGACTTTGGAGTAAAGACTCTTGGCTCTGTCCCTGCCCAGCTATAAAACAGGGAGAGAAAAAAGGACCTTCCTTATTCCATTATTGTAAAGACTAAATGGAGTAATTCATGTTAAGTGCTTATCACAGAGTCTGATACAAAGTTCATGCTCAACGGGGAGCTCTCACCACTCAGTAAGGAAAGGTAAGTCAGGTCCAATCCTGCCAGCTGACAGAGCAACATAAGCAAAACAGACAGTCTACATGCAAATTGACCTTCTACACTGGATCATTCCAGAAAAAGAGACTGTTTTCCCTTTGAATGTGAGCTTCAGAGCTCCAGATCACTAAACTAGACCTCTAAAGCAAGAGAGAACGGTTCTCCTCTGGCTGGGTCTCATTCACATGGAATAGATTGTACTTCCTGACAAGATGGAAGAAGGCTAGAAATGGTGTCTGAATAATGTTCTTGCTGTTCTTGCTGCAGGAACATGCCCGAACCATGAGAAACAAATCTCAGCTGGATATGCCCATTCTTTCTGTCCTTTCTATATCTACACTATAGATAAGTTGTCAGCACCCCACTCCTACTTAAATAAATATATTTGCTGGTACAAAAATATGTACTGACAGATGATTAAAAAGAAGAAGACAAGATAGTGCCTAAACCAAAATTTAACAGCTAAAGAGTTAAATTTACACACACACACACACACACACACATACACACACACACACATCATGTAGATCCCAGTAGCACAGAGAAAGAAGGACCAATGGAGATTCCTAAGTATATTCCTCACGCCCAACTACGCAGTTGAGGAGGCTGGGAGCTGTCCAAGGTTCTGACAACATACCTAAGGGCCCGGAGCACCCGGAAGCAGAAATGAGTACTATGTTTTCCAGAACTGGCCAGCTAGAGACAGAAACTAGACTCAGAAATATTGAGAAGGAATACAAAATAAGAAAACACAGATAATCCTACCTTATGCAGGTTGCCACAACACTGCAGCAGTCACCTTCCTGCCTAGTGTGTGCCCAGGTCAGCTCACATTTGTCGTGAACAGCTAAGCTGTAATACACTGCCCCTGAGTGGACATACAAGGGACTTGGGAGAAATGGAAAGTGAGGAAGAAGTACACATATGTAGGCCTTACAAGATCTTCCACCAGCTTGACCAAGGGGCCAGGACATGGTGCTCACCCCTGTCTCCTGGGACCTGCTCACTACATTACTTCCTCCACAAACCCAATTTGTAAGCAGAACAGAAAAGCAGCAAAACAGGGAAAGGGACTGGGAGCATGGGGAGGGTGATCAAGAAAGGATGCAGATAAGAAAGTAAATGCTCAGTGCTGGGAGTAGGGAGAGGGGAGGGTAAGAAGGTAATCTGTGTTATTGCCAATGTGTCAGTCACAATTACTCACTAGCGAGAGAAGTAATAAAGTTACATTATTCACACATTTCGTGGAACAAGCTATTCAATGCTGCCTTCCTCCCAGCCAAATATTGTGATAATTTTAGAGATCGTAACTTAATTGAACAATGAATTAATAATCTCACGTGTGGACATTTTCCTTTCGTGTGTATGAATGAAAAAGCCTAAAGTTTTCTTCCCATTCTCTGGGACACACAGCAGTCAGTCCGTGAAGCAAGACACACAAAAATTTCTCACTTCACGGAGAGACCCACAGGGGCAATTCTTTCTTTGTCTGAGATTTCTTTAACCCATAATATAAACACAGGTGAGAGAAATCCAGTTAAATATCCACACAACATTGCTTAGTATCAGTGGTTCTCAAAGTGTGCAGTCCCTAGACCAGCAGCAGTAGCACCTGGGAACTTGTTAGGAACTCAATTCTTGGGGCATCTGGGTGGCTCAGATGGTTAAGAATCCAGCTCTTGATTTTGGTCAGGTCTTGGTGTCAGGATCATGAGCAAACCCTGCATCAGGTTTTGTGCTGGGCGTGGAGCCTGCTTGAGATTCTCTCTTCTTCTCCTTCTGCTCCTCCCCAACTCTCTTTCCCTCTCTAAAGAAAAAAAAAAAAAAAAAGAAGGAAGGAAAGAAAGAAAAGAAATGCAGATTCTTGGGCCTCCTGGACCTCCTGAATAAAAAGCTCTGGGATGGAACCCAGAAATCTGTGATAGCCTTCTAGGTAATTCCAGTACCTAGTTGGATGTGAGAAGCACTGCTTTATATAGTCTTCTTGGCCTAGAACCCAGGAAGGAGGGGTTCCTGGAAGTCTAGGAAGCCAACCCTTCCTCCAGATGGTTCAAAATCAGAACATGATGAAGAAGAAACCGAGACCCAGACCATAAGACCATAAGACTTGGGAAAAACTATATAACCTTACTGAGCCTGCTCCTTTGCAAATAAGGATAATAATTCTTGCCTCTTTGCAAGACAGTTGTGGGGATAAAATGAGCTAATGGGTTTGAAAGTGCTGTGAAAACTACAAAGTGCTACACAAAAGTAAGGGATTGTTATTATGTCAATACAAGGAAAACCTGTGACAGCGTGACATGCGCTCCTTTCAGCTACGGATGCAAATCATCTCAGGGCGAAGTGGATCCACCTGCCCCTGCCCACCCCCACTTCTCTCTCAAAGCTTCTCTCCTCATCTCTCTCGTGTCTCTTTGTGCGCACACAGTTATACCTGCTTTGGGCTGAGCCAATGGCAGTGTGGCTTAGGGAATAAGGAGGAATAGAATCAGCCCAGTATCTTTACTTGTACACAGGAGCAATTTCACATTGTCAACGAGTAGAAACATCATGCTGAGGTTTGAAAGGACAAGTTCCACTGTCAGACTATATGCTTCAAACCCTGCTTCCAACCCTCACCAGCAAGCCACTCCTGACTCCCTTTCCAACTGTGTAAAATGGCATTAAGAAAAGAACATATGTGATACAGATAGGTGAGGATTCAACGAGATGATATTCACAAATTCAGGCACCTAGAGGTTGTTCCATAGCAGAAAAAAATAAAGAAAAACAAAAACAAGAGGTGAATAAGCAGATGAGTGAATATTGCCCACTGAAGCATGGTGGGCAGAAAGAAAGGTTCACTCCATATTTTCGTGTGAACACATCAAGGAGAAAGTGTATCTCTCTCCCTGTCATCAGGGAAGCCCGCTTGGGTGGTGGGAATGGAAAGAGATATGTTGAGGGATGTTGTACCCAGTTGTACCCTAGTACAACTGGTCACAGTATCAGGTCTGGGACAGGCTCAATTTGTTGGGCCACTGTGGATGGTAGTGGTAACTTGAGTCCAGGACCTGCAGGGTTGAGAATACCCACCCACACCCCTGGGCAAAAGGTTCAGTCAGGAGTCAAAATTGAGCCCCTTGATTGAGGGCAGGGCATGCTTTTAAAAGTTCAAGGCTCTGGAATGAGGCAAATAGCTAACCCAAGATCAGAAACCCTCCTCAGGGACTGGCCCAGAGCAAGGTAGGGAGGTAAGCAATCCCTGGATGAGAAGAATTCTGGAAGCCTGGCTAAGAGGCTTTATCTCAGTGGAGTCTTCCCTACCCCAAGGTCAATGCCCTTACTCACTTCCCCACAAAATCCTCGAAATGAGTCTTCATAGCCAACCGGGAGCAAACAAAAGAAAAATGGAATGAAAGAGGGAGAAATTCCTACCAATTGCTAGAATGCCTGCTTCAGCTCTTGGCTAAATATTTGTAAGCCAGAGTATGCTCCTCAAATTCTTGTCAAGTCACTCAACTGTGGTGGCCTTATCTATAAATAAGAATAGCACCATAGCCTGCATAAAACATTCTGGAGAAGAATGAACCCCATTTCCACCGACCTCACTACACACACACACACACAGGGCTTCTCCTCTTCACTACAATGGCCTTTGGATAAGTTCAAGGAACAATCACTCCCTAGCAAACTCTAGCATTTTTCCAAACTCAACTCATCTATCTCTCTGGAAATAGGACCCTTTATCACCAACAAGACTTGGCGTTCTGTTCCACATCAAAACTGACATCCCAGGAATAAGCCGAAGCCAACATGTACCTCTAACTTTGTGTCCAGTGAAAAGGAGTGGCCTGGAAGAGAAGTGATTCTGTCAGGATCCTGGCAGAAAGCAGATGACACACGTGAATTGGGTAATTTGGAGAGAGTTTAAGAAAGGAATTGTTTCCAAGCTTGTTCTCAGGGAGTACACAAGGAAGGACAGAGGCTCTGGGGCTAGAAGAAAAGGCAGCCCCTACCACCCCGTGCCTATAAGGTTGAGGGGAGAGAGTGGTTAATGGAATCAAGAAGGAGAGCATCTCACAGGGTAACCACCTTGACAAGAAATTGTGGACTTCAGTCAAGAGGCAGACTGGCCTTTGCTGATCCCACAGGGACAGATCCAGGGAAAGCAATAGTCTAGCCTCATTGTCTTGCCTCCCTCCGATGTCCTGCCAAGGCCTCCTCATGGGCCAGACTCAATCCAAAGCCTCTAGCAAGGAATTACACTGATGCAGTCCACACAGTTGGGATTCCCAGGGCACAGGGCAGTGTACGTGAATGGGGAGAAGCAAGCAAAAGGTATTTTCCACCCCAGGGAAAGTGATACAAAGCCTTTTTCTCACAACTGTTTTGTTCCCCACTCCATTTAGCCTTTTGGAAAGCAAAGTATCACAAGAGGCCCAAGAAACACCCCTTTGGCCCGGAAGCCCCTCAGCTGGTCCCTCGGCCCTCTCCCCAGAGCTTCATCCCAGGAAGCTCATGAGGCTGGCAGCTGCCACTTATTCATAAGCCACTTGGATCCCCAGTGTGCTTCCTGGGGCACAGACATCTGCTTGGCTCCAGCCAGCACAGTGTGCTCCTGGTCTGCCTCCACCCACGTGCACATCGCCTCTGTCAAACCAAGCCCACACTGTAGGCCCACACGAAAGAAAAATTCTAAAACCCCCAGAGAATAACACTGTCAAAGGAAATATGAGACGCACTCCTTTTGCACAGGCCTGATCCAGGAGCAAGAAATGTTACCAGGCGGGTTTGGGGACAAAGGGGAAGAAAGGAGAAAACTAAAGGGACAGAGGCATTGTAATTAAAATCTTTAGCTTGCATTCATGGCCAGTCACTCCCAGCTCCCTGTAAATGCTCATTATCAAAGATTGACACATTGTGTAGGTTGGGTGCCTCTGCTAGGTTGAGAAAGTCTCCCTCCATGCTACAACAAGACACTTTCACAACATCCTCTGTTGTTCAGACTTTACCCAGGATAGACCCTGCACGGGAGCAAGGAGTCAGGGCTTGGGGACAGGGGACTGGCACCAGATTACAGTCTGGACTCAGGGAATTCAAAGTCTAGGGGAAGATGGAAACTCAGTATCACCTTTCCTATATAGGAGGAAAGGATGGCAATCGGGGGTCTATTTTCTGGTAGGGACAGACAAGAGGAAACATAGGCACTGCCCTAAGAGAAACATAAATTAGACCTCAGAAGGAGATCTATAGAAAGGTCAACAGAATAGATCATTGAAAAAAAATTGTGAAATCACCCACCATTGTTTATGAGAGTTGCAAGAATGAGGTCAACAGCCATTGATCAGCTGCCTACTATGTGCTTTCAGGGTACAGAGTCTAGAACATGTGCTTAAAATCCAGGGTAGGGGTGGCTAAGTATGTCCACACAGTCACTGGAAAGTGGGCTACATAACCACAAAGCACAGGGTAGCACTCCAGCAGCAGCAGGAGAGCATTTCCTTCTGGGATCTTCTCACATCCCTTGTCATGGAGAAGGTGAGGGTGGAGGGGTCTCCAAGGAGAGGGAGGATTTGGCAGGATTCAAGAGGGAGAGCAAGGACCTGGTACCATGAGTGATGGAATGATGCAGGCAGGAGGCCCTGGAAAGATGGGTGAGGTATGTTCAGAGAAATCCCACAGGGCTGATCTTGCCTGAGCAAAGAATGCTCCCAGATATCCCCAAATTAGAACCATGCTTTGGACTTATTATTTCATAGTATTTAGGCTTTATATCCTTCAGAATATCTATTTTCTCATTAGAGCCCCTCAGAAAGCCTTCAAGGTAGGTTGGGCTTGGATCATCCCCATTTTTTGAATGAGAAGACTGAGCTTTGACTCATCCATTCATTCAGTCTGGCTTAACAACTTACCATAGATTATGCAGGTCCTGGAGGTTGGAAGTCTGAGATTAGGGTACCAGCATGGTTGGATTCTCAGTGAGGACCCTCCCTCTTCCTAGTTATGTCTTTATGAGACCTTTCCTTCATGTGTGTAGAGAGAGATCTTATTTCCTCCTCTTCTGAGAAACGCTTTAATCCCAACATAGAGAGCTCCACTTCATGATCTTAACAAAAGGTCTTCCTTGCAAACCTGTACCTCTAATATGATACTACATTGAGGGATAGGGCTGCAACATATAGAAATAGGGGGACACCTAGCCCTGCTAGGTGATGGGAGAGACAGTCCAAGGATCCAGGCCTCCCAATTCCCAGCCTAGCCAAGTGACGACACTGCCACCCTCCTATACTATCATACAGCAAGGGAAGGAGAAGACCAGGGTACTCTGAGCTGTAACCTCCACTGGGCCCTGTGAGTTCTCTCTGAGCATCTGACATCCCTCTAAGCCTGCCAACACCCCCCCACAAAGAACATCCCTCTCCCTCAGCCCTGCTGTCCATGCTATCTCCCTTCTCTCGAGCTAATGAGGCAGCAGGCCCCACGCAGGGTCCCAGTGACAGCTGCTAGAAGCATGTTTACTGAAGCCAACCACTGGACCTGACAAGACGTGTTAATTAGGAGATGATGTACCGTGGTCGGACGCATGGGCCACATGGCAGCCGGATGGGCAACGTCAGCCACCATGGAGCCAGGGAGGCTGCCATGACCTTCCTAATTAAGGAGAAGCTCGTCCTCCTCACCAGGTGACAGCCCCAGACTGGGTGAAGACTGTACGTACCACTGTTTGTCCCAGCAAGGACCACCTTGAAGCCTGCCCAGCAATAAGGTTTAACTAGAGGGTTCCCTGGAGGAACAGAGGTGAGATAACAGAGCTGCTACGTGGCTTTCAAGTTCCTCCCCAACCTGGCCTCCATCTGCTTCTCCTTCCACATAGGCCCCAGCAATTCCAGGCATCATGCGATCACCTTTCCCAAACAGACACGGTCACACTTCCGGGAACTCATTCAGTTCCCTAGGCCTGAAATTCCTTTCTCTCTACCCCCTTCTATTGAAATAACATATCAGTTAAAAGTTCAGTTTAAATGCTCCCTTCTTATAAAAGCTTTGCCTCACCCCTCCCTCTAGACGTATGCACATATGCACACATGCATACGTACACACATATCCCTTCCTTTGAGGGTGGGTTCAATATTTAGTTATTCCTTAGTTGTTCTTATCAACAGGCTAGCATGCACCTATATGGCCACTTTTTACAATACAAAATATTTTTATACTGATTGGTAAAGAGTGACTATTCTACACCCTCTCACCCAACATCCTTCTACTATTCCCAGACCTTCCTGGAAGACGCCCCCCACTGTCCAGCACCTAAAGAGCTATGCTTGCCAAAAGGCCTTCTCTTTGATTGGTCAACGCCCACACCATGCAATGTCTGGATATTTGCTCATCAGTCTGGTGTCTATCAAAGTAGGGTGTGCTATTTCCTCCGTTAGAACGTCTGCCTCTGTTCCCCTAGGGGTTGATGGTTGCACGTTAAGCCTGGACCCATTGTTTTCAAAGAACTTGGTAGTGAGAGGGCACAGCTCCCAGGCCCTCCCATATGATATGGAGTTGAGGCATTGCTTTTCTGCTTCTCAGTCTCAATCCCACGAGGGCCTGTCTTGGACCTAGGACTACAGAAAGGACTACAAAACTACAGAAAGGGCCAACATGTGCACCCTAAACCTACTGATAGTTCCTGCCCCAAAAGCTTTCTATTCCAATATATGCTCCCCTAGTCATTGAATAAGGACACAGAATACACCTACTATGTGCCAAGAAGTGGAATACTGCAATGAGAAAGGCGCAACCCTCATCACAGAAATTCACACTGTAGTAGAAGTAGATAAGAAAACATAAATACAGCCCAGCAAGAAAGCTGTTATAATGAAGATAGAATAAAGGATTAGCTGTGTTTTGTGGGTTCTCAGAGGAGGAGCTGCTCCTCACTACACAGAAAACACAGCGTGGTTTTTTTTTTTTTTTTTTTTTTTAAGATTTTATTTATTAAAGAGAGAGAGCATGAGCAGAGGGGAGGGGCAGAGGGAAAAGGAGAAGCAGGCTCCCCACTGAACAGGGAACCCCATGCAGGGCTCGATCCCAGGACTCCAGGATCATGACCTGAGCCAAAGGCAGATGTTTAACTGATGGAGCCACCCAGGCATCTGAGGCAGGGCGGTTCCCAGGGGCAGGATGTAACTGGCTCTTTTTAAGGATGAGAGTTTCCCAGGTTGCAGATGGGGGCAAGCCACTGAAGACAGAATTTCATGTATAAAATATGCAGTGGTTAAGAGGGGCATAGAATGGTTGGCAATGTCCAGGGTGGCTGGGAACAGGAGGAGGAGGATGTCAAACTGAAGACGGGTGATGTTGTGAGGATCATGCCAAGGAGTTTACCCCGTCAGCAGAGAGGGGCTGATGGAGGTCTTGATGACAGAAGTGACAAGATCAGAATTGTCTTTAGCCAGATAATGTGAGTGGCAGGATGGAGACTGAATTGGAATGTTAGGAACGATCGAGCAGCTGGCAGAATTTGACTGAAATGGGTTTTGTTTATAATTGATTTCTTAACGATCACCAACCCTGAGGTTCTTACAGAGCTGTTTTGGAAAGAAATGTCACTTACTTCAGGTCATACTCATGTTCATATTCAAACAGTTTTCAGAGATCCTATCTAAAGGTGACTGGGAATAGACCTGGACTCTAGCCCAGTCCATGACTGTCTCACTTGAGCAAGAAAATTAACCTCTCTGAATGCGATCACTCAAATCGTGCATGGAAGTAGTTGTATGCTCAGATGGAGCTGGGCACAGGGTAGGAGGTGTTAATAGAGGACCCACTCCTACAGGAGCAGAGGAATTCCACTTCATTATGATCAGGGACAAGTAGTGTTTCTGGTCGAAGGAGGGAGGGGAGAATTTACCCAATTGTCTGCAACAGGGTAGGGTCTGACTTCCCAGGGCCTGGCCAGCTTTCATGATAAGAGTGTAGGTTGCCCCTGCTTCCTAATCATCAGCGACCTTTGGGCTGAGTCACTAGGAACCGCTGTCGACCTTGACCTCTGCTTTGACCGCCACCACCCTGCCCCACCCCAGTGCCCACCATCCTTAACTTGGCAGGCGAGAATTCTACCACTGAACCACCCATGCCCATCCTCAACTTGGGAGGTCTTAAAAGAGGGCAGGCTACCTCCCCAAGCCCAGGGTCAGCATCCGAGGGCCCCTTCCAGCAGCCCCGCCCTCACAGTTGGCCTCAAGTCAAGCATCTTGAGGTCGCCCCACATTACATCATGACAGATGTTATTGATGCTTGGGAATTACTCAGCCCTTTGAAAAATCACAGCCACAATATTTGTCTCCATTAACATCCATGGCAGCATTTCAGTGAATCAATAGGACACTTAATGCTGAATTACACGACGTGGCCAGGCAGCCGGCCTCTGTGGAGTATAATCTGTCAGGTGAATAACAGGAGAGAGTGTTCCAAGCCCACTGTGAAGGCACCCGGACTGGGAAGGGGAGACCCGGGTTTTTACACCAGTATAAACATGCATTTGTTTACCTGCTAGAAATGAACCACAAATGCTTGGGCTTTCCAATTACAATTGCCTTTTGAGCACCTGATGGTGCTTTCCTCGTCTTTCTGGTGTAAGTGATTCATGCTTCATGGTCTAAGACAGACCTGGGGTTTTGTTTTTCTCCTAGAGGAAATCAGAGGAGAAGAAAAGAATAATTTGTTTAGTGAGAATAACAGATGATCCCAGCTGTACAAACCTATCACCATTCACTGACCCTCCTATCTTTCATTCTGGCTTTTTCCCTTTACGGGTCCTTTGTCCTTCACTCCTATTGATTTGACCCAAAATGCCATTTTCCTTGTTAGGAGCCTGACCTGTCCTCCAGGGATCTCAAAGCTTTAAATCAACATCCATCACTAGCGAGGATGGTCCTTCCTCTAACCAGGCCACAGATGAAAAAGCAGTCACTGTAGATTTTAAAAAATACCAAAAAAACAAAAAACAAAAAAACAAAATCCTAGTTCCTCTGTTCTTCTCCTGTGAGCTTCTGCCTCTGATTCTGACCAGTACAAGCATTATTTACCAGATTCAGACAGCTTCTCACTACTAATTTCTGAATGGACTGAAATATCTACCTACCAGCCCTTCTGAACGGGGCAGGGGTGGGGGAGCAGGTAGGGGTTCAACCCACACCCAAATACACGGAAAAGGACACTACTGGTTGGTTTGTTCTTTTTCTTGAGGACCTCGAATTTCACCCTATGTCTTTGTCATCCAGCCTGACTTTTAGTCAGTGAGCTACCCCTTCCCTCCTTTAGCTGCTCTGTTATTTTAAGAAAGCAAGTGGGGATGCCTTGCATGCCACTCAGTTCTGATCCCAGGTACCCTCTCTTTCCTTGCCGGCCCATCTTCCAGGGCCCCTTTTACCTTCCTTGTCACTCTTGACTAATTTCTCTTCCTTCTTCATCGTTCAAGATTCACACAGATGCTTTTCTGATTATTCCACTGGCTGCAAATTCTTATCAGCACATCAAGCAGTCAACATCAAAAAATACCAACATAGCCCCTTCCTTCAAAGACCTTGGAATTCCAGTGAAGGAGCAACAACCTGAGAAAAGCACAGTTGGAGGGGATGCCCATGAGGATGCAGGAGAACTAAGAGCCCCTGCCCCCGCCCCTGCCCTTGATCCATTTGTTCACAATCCAGACCATTTCCTGCTCCTGTGCCACTCCCCAGGGGGCTTGGCTCAGACACCATTAAGGAGGGATGTGATTTCTGGTGAGGCAAACCTCGCATGTGCAGAGGCCCTTGGCTTCCCTTTAAAAGACATGTTGGTATGTCTTTCTCCCTTGTGGGTATGTTGAGGAGAGGGGGAGAGGGAGAGAGGAAGAAAACTGTCCTGCCAGCTGGTTTTGGCGTGTCGCTGTAAACAGAAGACTGCCTGTTTCTGTTACCTTACCTCTAAAACAGAACCAAAGGTTGTCATTAGTGGGTAATACTTTGTAAACTACATACATGATATCAATGCAATTCATTAAGAGCCTGGATACCGGACATCCAGTTGCCTGGGTCTGAAATCTGGACCCACTACCCCCTTAGTTGTACGAACTTATATCAAATCCTTGCACTCTCGGTGCCTCTGTTTCCTCCTTGTAAAATGAGACGAGACCCAAATATCATCTGCCTTATGAGATCTGTGGTAAATATTAAAAGAATAAATATAGATAAATTATTTAGAACAGTGTCTAGCTTATAGTCAGCACTATAAAAAGTGTGGCTGTTGCGATTACTTCCCGCTTTCAGAATCTGAGGTCCTGGGAGTCAGGAAGGTAGCCTCCCCTCTAGTGTCATGAAGTTGCCGACTTCATTGCATTGGTTCCTGAAGGGAGTGTGTGACACTTCGCTGTGATCGTGGGGGCCTCTCATTGCTGTCCTGCAGAGGATGATCTGTAGCCGTCTTCTCTCCAGGGAGATCAGTAGCTTCATCACTCTGGGGCCAGAACCAGCTCCTCTGCTCCCACCTGCAGCAAATCTTTGGTCCACAGAATGGGTACTCAAATTTCAGCATGTGCTACAATTTGTCACCATTGTTGCCATTTTTAACAGCATTGAGAAGGCCCCTTTCAGAAGAAGAGTAGTTAAAACTGTATCCACAGGTGGTAACTTTCTTTAAGAACACCAGGTTCTCCGCTGGAGGGTTTAGCCTATGAAAAATTACTGTCTGCAAAGTACCTTGAAGATGCAGTACGAGCTATAAACCCCAAAGAGATTAGCAACTAGAGCAAAACAGTGACATAAATGCAATCCCGGATATCATCTCTAATCTGCAACCAGATACAACCTCCAGTCCCCATACCTGCCAGCACCCAGCCAGTACCCAGTCAGCATACAGACAATACCTCAGAGCTGCCCATTCCAGAAATAACACAACTGACAGTCCCAGGCACTACAAACTACTTCCCTCCCCTCCAGACCCCCCAAGTGTGTCAGTGAAAAATGTGAGCATTTTTCACCCATGCTGGACAAGATAATTATCTTCATAAGGTTTGAAAAACAGGATGATGTATCTCATTTTATATAACACATTAAGGTTAGAATTTAGTGCAAGGCAGTAAGACAAATCTAAAAATATAAGGTAATATAGTAAAATCAATAGGCATTATTAGGAGCAAAGTGTTCTATCTGAAGCGATAAAGCCTTGGAAACGCAAGAAAACAATGTTCTGGTAAAACTATAACAAATGACTATGATTTAATCACTTGGCAAATAACTTGGTATTTTGATGGGTTTTATAGTTTCACGGTGTAAAAAAAATGCACGTTAGGGATTCATCCAACATGGTTCTAACAAAGAGCGTATCCAAGAGTAGTATCATTTTGGCAATTTATGCTTTTAAATAATAGTATATTATTTTCTACGTAGATCTACTTTTTAAGCCTCTCACGTGCTTTTAAGATTTCACTTGCCATTAGGCTATCATTCTGAAGATTCAAGTCTTTGAGCACAGGAAATTTTATTATTCATACCTTCTCCCACTTCGTAGAACTGGCTCAGAAATTCCTAGAAGAACGTGATTTTCCTGACTCTTTTTCCTTCAGCTGAGTGCTAATTCCAAATGTTGGTTTACAAACTAGGAAGCCATTTTACTTGACATTCCCATCCCCTATTTAAATAACCTAAATCAAAAGGGGTCTCCCCCTCCCCCCCTCGGAGCTATCCTGAATAGTCAAATGAAGATTAAACTCTTGATTTAAGTAGCTACATCTTGGCAGTAATTAACATGTACATCAAATACTTTTTTCCCCCCTTTGATATGATATGATACTAGAATTTAAACCCTGATGAAGGTGCCAAAATTAACAGCAATGAGAAATGAATAATAATTCTTCCAAGATGACTTTGCCCTTTGCATGAGCTCACATTCAAGCCCTTTACCAGACTCTGTGCTCTGTTCTTAAGAAATCTCCAAGCCAGGCACACAAGTCAATTCCAAAAATCGAGGAGTCCAGGAAAAACAAAAACAAAAACAAAACCTCAGCCCTACGTCCATTACTCTGTATCTTCTCAATCTGTTCCTTGGACACTGACTTCGTCGCTAGTCGCTAGTCTCTTCTCTAGGAAAAAAGCAGAGCTTGTCTTCTCTGGGTTTGGATGATTTATAAGAAGCTAGAGAAGGAATTTAAAGTGAGGTGTGAGGGAGGAAGAAGAGACCAAGAGACCTGTAAAGGCATTTGAAACAGGCGGGGCGGGGGGGGGGGGGGGTGAGTGTGGGACTAGAGAGAGGCTAATTGTAGCTTTTCCTTTGTGTAACAATCCCTTGATTTAACTTTCTAAGGAAGCGGTTCTCTGTGTTTGAGGGTGATCAAAACTTGAGGCATGAATGAAAGCTATGGTCTCTCTTCCCAGAAATGCATCCATCACACACATGAGTGTGCATATACATACAGTGTCAGGTACAGGATGTGTGGATCTCTCTGCAGGACTCCAGAAGTCCCACGTGAAGAACAGCTGTCCCTTAAAGATCTGGCCTACTACTCTTCATCAGCAGATGTCCAACTAACGATCCCTCTGAATCCTGACCTGGTCAAATGTGTGTTTAATCCTGGGTACCACATTTCTTTTTTAAGATTTTATTTATTTATTTGACAGACAGACATCACAAGTAGGCAGAGAGGCAGGTGGGGTGGGGGGAGAGAAGGCTCCCTGCTGAGCAGAGAGCCTGATGCAGGGTTTGATCCCAGGACCCTGAGATCATGACCTGAGCTGGAGGCAGAGGCTTAACCCACTGAGCCACCCAGGTGCCCGCCCCCCCCACCGGGTACCACACTTTTAAAATGATGTGGACAAACAGGAGACTGGTGAATGAGGAATGATCAAGATGGTGGTGAGTCTGGAATCCAAGCACCAACTGAAATACCAGAGGAAGTAGAGAGCTGGAAGGAAGTATGATGGCTGATAAAAATTTCAAGAGCCTTGTTTGGATTTTTGTTTTAGTTTAGTATAGGAGTCATTAGTAGAGAAGCCACATTTGGTCAGTAGAAGAAAGAATAATCTCCCAACGACTAGAAGTGCCTCTTTGCAATCCAGTCTTCACAGGGCATCTTCCTAAATTACAAAGCAGATCTGTCCCTTTCCCATTCGGACCCACCCAATGGCTTCCCAACACTTAGGATATAAGCCCAAGTCTTCACCAAGGCAGGGCTGGGGGTGGAGCCTAGATGCGAGGCCAGGGCCTTCCTCTCCAAGCTCGGCTCCTCCCATCCTCCTCCAGCTTGACTTCCGTCCAGGCCAGCTCAGGCTCACCTCACAGCCTTGTGGTGTCCTGTTTCTTCTGCTTCCGATGCTCTACCCCTAGACATTGGGAGGATGGAGGCTTCTCAGCTGACTGGTCACCTCTGCAACAAGGCCTTCCCTAACCCTTCAGTCTAAAGTGGTCCCGTGCCCAGGCTCCCTCTGCGGCTCTGTTCCGTCACTTCCAGTGCAATTTGTCACCGCCTGAAACGCTTGTTTGTTTACCTTTGAAATGTCTCATACTTGCTCCCCCAGTGAGAAATCAAGATCCATGAGAGTGGGGCCCTTCCTTGACTCCCTGGCTTCCAGAATAGAGGCTGACTCATAGTGGGCGTTTACGAAATACTCCTTGGGTGGTTAAATGAGTGCTCAGACAGTGACACTTCTGCCTCATGGGGCAATGAGTCTTCCATCAGGAGAGGTGGTCAGACCGACTCACGGCCCTTCTTGGGGACGCCCTGGGAAGGCTCCTGGCTCTGCATAGATAAGTCAAGGTGAATGCTAGTTTTTCGTTCTCAGGTTTGCATATTTCACAGCCTCACGCCACAGACTGGTAAAAGCATGTCAGACAGACCTGGGTTTAAGCCTGGGTTTTGCTGTTTAGACATGGTGGACTCTGCGCAGGTCAGTTCATCTCTCTGGATTTCAGAACTCCTCCTCTAAAAATGGGGAATGAAGATACCTGTCTTGCAGGGTTGTTAGGCATATTTAAGGAGATACCATGTGTAACATACCTAACATAGCACCGCACGTCGAGTGGAGACTCCATAATGGCAGAGCAAGTTGTGCGTCGTCATTTGCGCGACAATCCATCAACATTTGATAAGAAGGTCGATTCGTGGGCAATAGTCAAGCTAGAAGAACTTTTATTTATTTATTTATTTTAAAGATTTTATTTATTTATTTATTTATTTATTTGACAGACAGAAATCACAAGTAGGCAGAGAGGCAGGCACAGAGAGAGGAGGAAGCAGACTCCCCTGCTGAGCAGAGAGCCCGATGCGGGGCTTGATCCCAGGACCCTGGGATCATGACCTGAGCTGAAGGCAGAGGCTTTAACCCACTGAGCCATCCATGCACCCCAAGTTAGAAGAGGATGTCTTAGTTTCCCGAGAAAATAATATGCCACTGCAAATTCTTTTTGAAAGCACGTAAGGGAAAGTTCTGAAAAACAGAAGTCAGCTTACCCACGCCCTGGACAAAGCTCTGGACTTCTCTGCAGTAAATCTGAGTCTCCTCCTTCTTTGCCGCCTCCCTCAGAGTTAAATGAGAGAAGGGTCTGTTGTCCTTGACGGACCTACGTCTAATCCCGTGGCATGCCCGCCGACCAAATCTGGGTCTGTTTGGTGATGAGAGCACCTTTCCAGCCTGCACGTGCCCCCAAATTCTCCTATCCTGTGAGTCCAGAATATGGCCTTGGCCTGGCTGGGCTCAGTGGACCTCCTCCTGGAGCTAGCTCCCTTGGAAGATCCACTAGGCTACAGGCCAGCGAGAGCCTCCACAGAAAACACCCTCCCAAATCCCCCAGCTTCAGTCCAGGCTGCCTTGAGTGGATCTTGTCTGAAAGAAAGTATGATATAGTGAAATGAACACAAGGGTTTAAGTCATGTTAAGGTAAGACTCTCGCTCTAGTTCCTGATTTAATCTTCAAACTGCTCTAGGCCTCAGTTTTGTCATCCATAAAATGGCAGTCCTATCACGTACCCCATCCGTTTGTGATCGGCAGTAAATGGGACAGTGCGTTTTAGGCGCCCCATTCTCCCATGTTCACTGCCTTCCGCATCCTTACCTCCTCATCACCCCCGCTCCCGGCCCTCTGGAGAAGGGGTTGTCTGGGACTCCTCTCTGCCTAGCCAATCTAACAGGAGGGTCTCCACTGTATCTAACAAATTCCCTTTCTACATGAAGCTGATGTTGGCCGTGCGAAAGAAGAAAGCCACAACCTTTAAAGCAGCACACATCATGTGAAGGAGTTCCCCATTCCAGCAGCTCTTCCTCCCCCTTTCTCTCCCTCCTCTCCCCTTGCCCTGTGCTAGCCCCTCTCCCACCCATTCTCCCAAGCCTCCATCTCCCGTAGCTTTCAACTCATTGGCAGTGCCATCTGAGGGGTATCATGTCTGTGCCTTTGGCTATGCCATCACTTTGATGGAACACTCCCTTGGAGCACTCCCTCCTTCATCAGCTGCCCCCACCCTCTGCCTTGCGCCCTGAGCCACATGGCGATGCAATCACCGTGGCCTTGTGAAATGAACAGAGACACGAACACAATGTCTCACAGCCAGAGCAGTCCTGCATCTTCCCCACACACACTCTGCCTCCACTCCCCACTCTGTCCCATCGCCAGGGGCACATGAAGGAGTTTGTTACCCTGACTTGTGACCACGGGGCTTGTTAAGGCAGGTGGCTAGAGGGGGACAGGATACCCATTACCCGAAGATGACCACAGCTGCCACAGGAGCAGTTTTACAGAGGACCAGAGGTAGTGAGGTTCTGCCTCTGGACCAGACCAACACCTTGCTTGCTGGAGGGCCCAGGGTAGGGGCCGATGGGAGCAGGTACCAGAAGACCTAGGACTTTAAAATCTTCCCAGCTCCTGGAGCTGTCAACCTCTGGGCCCATTCTAACTCCATCCATATTCAGCTACGACAGACCTGAGTAGTCGGATACCTTCGGTCGGAATCCATCCAGGGCTGGGGAGCCCTCCACCTGCACAGACAGCCCCCTCTGCATCCAGGCAGGAAGGATAGCCCATTGGTTAGGAGTACAGGCTTTAAGTCAGACAGATTCGGGTTCATAGCCCACCTCCACTACATACTAGCTGTGATTTTGCACATTACTTAGTCTCCCTGGTTAGGAACCTCCAGTTTCCTGAACTGCAGAGTGAGGTAGTAAATATACCCACCTCTTAAAGCATCGGAAGGGTCCAAGGAAATAAGCAAGAAAAGTGTTTTGCAGAAGTGGACATTAATGACGATCATGGAAATGACAATAAACACTTGTTGAGGATTATGCCAGGAACTGAATTAGGTACCGGGAACACAGAGATCAAAAAGATATAGTCTCAAGCTGGAGAATATGGTCATAAAAGCAGGTGACGGGGAATATGGAAGCACAGCTCTATATTACAACAATTCTTCCTTTTAATGCAACAGAATCCGTTTCCCAGCCCTGCACTCCCTGCCCCAAGTTCAGCCCCCTGGAGCATTGAAAATCACTCCGATCCCTCTTCCACATGACAGCCTCTTGAAGACCGCAAATCATGTCCTCAGGAAGCCCCCGCTTTTCCTGGCTAAACAGTCCCAGTTCCACTCCAAAAGTAATAAGCCTGTCTTATCTTTCTACGTGCCTTTCTCAGAGGAACAAAAGGTATTTTAACAGCCATGGCTCATCCATCTGCTCAGCACCATGGGCCCACAAAGAAAGGAAGATTCACCTGCCCCAACCCAGACCTGATACCAAGAGAAATTCAATTCCATTCGGGATCCCTCTGGGGCTCCCAGCTCAGAATCACGAGCCAGTGACTGTGGCCCACTTGCTGTGAGCTCGCCTCACCAACCGTGATGGGTGAGACACCACTGCCCAACTCCTAGCATCGGGCAACCAGAAATCCAGGCGAAACGTTGAGAGCCTCTGAACCAGGGGTTGGTTCTCAGTGCTGGCTTCCGGATAGAATCCCCTGAGAAGTGTTCCATAGAGACAACAATGTCCAGGCCCATTCACCCACCCACAAGAAATTCTGATTTAATTGATCTAAGGGCCTGAGTATCAAAAGAGTCTTCAGAGCTCCCCCAGGGTATCATAATACACAGCCAAGATGAAAAACCCATCCGTCTAGCTCACTGATTCCTTTTGCACTTGCAAAAATAACCCAAAGAACAGAAGGGAGCTGTCCAAGGTCACAAAACTAGTTAGAGGGCAAAGTGGGATTAGAAATTGAGGCTCTTGCCTTACAATCTGGCATCTTTTTCACTAGGCTATCTGGAGGTTAACATCCTGACTTCAAACTAGAATCCCAGGTGTGTGCCATCAGATGTTATAGACAAATAGATCATTGGATCTAGCTCTTTCAACCCCTAAGACCCCGTGTTATCCCCTCTTCTCTTCCTAGGTCTGCCTTACTCTTCCCTCACCGCCGTACCCCAGTCTTAAAACGTGGCGTCAGAAATGCCATCCTCAAAGAGAGAGCTCTCTTCAGTTTTCAGTCACAAGAATTACACAGGAAAGAACCGCATTGTAAATCAAGAACCAAAAGCAATTCCTAAAACCAAATTAAGGTCCTGAACATTCAGCAATGCCTCTTTGGAAATCTAGGCTTCAGGTTCACTGCCCTGCTAGATAAAGGCTACGGGGGAAGCGGGGGAGGGGAAGGAATGGTATTAAAACTCCAGAAATATAATCTGAAATAAATAAGTGATATTTTCTGGCCAAGGTAATGCAAGGGTTTTAGTTCCCAATGTGATGGAGCTACTTTACATTTTAATAAATGCACATTGAGAAAATAATATTATTGCCCTGATATTGGGAGATTATTTGTGAACATAAAATATTAGAACTTGTCAGGAAGGCATTTATTTTCTTTTTCCTTCTTTCTCTACTGCAATATTCTTTCACCTAATAGAAGATGATTGCAAAAATAATTATATCAAACAGTGGCCAACACACACAAAATAAATCGGAAAAAATGAAGGTTATCTGGCTTGAGATTGCAAACAGGAGAAGGGGAAGCAAGTGTCGGAGCAGGGAAGATAATTACACATCAATCAGATGATTAGAGAGTGGGTGGAAAAAATTAAGGGGACTGATTGGTTGCCGAATGCTCCGATCCCAGATGGAAATCAGAACATGGATCGGAACTCATTAGTCAAATTATCCATTTCCTATATTCATGTGGAAAAGCCAAAAATGCGGATGGAGTTCTGTGTTTGAGAAAATAATCTAACCTTGAAATGCTGTCATGTGTGAGCCTGTAGTCACAGAACACTGGAATCCGTAACCAATTTCTGATGGTTCTTAGACTTCTGGAATTATGTCTCCATGTACATCCATGAAAAGGGATTCCATGGCTTTTAATGTATTTCTAAAAGAGCAACTTATCAAAAATAAGTAAAAAGTAAAAAAATGAAGAACCACTAAACTGGTCCATCCCCTTCATTTAAGAAATTAAAATAAATAAGTAAAACTATCCCCAGAAAACAGTTTGGCATTTCTGCCAAAAAGTTAAATGTGAAGGTAACCATGTGACCCAGCAATTACACTCCTGAATGTATAAAAAGAAATGAAAACCTTTGTTCATGGGAAAACTCTACACAAATATTCGTAGCAGCTTGACTCGTGGTAACCAAAAAGTAGGAACTCAAGTGTCTATCTCATGATGAGCAGATGAGCAAGATGTGGTCTATGCATATAATGGAACACTATTCAGCCATAAAAAGGAATGGCATATTGACATTACAATATGGATGAGTCTTGAAACCCTTATGTTCACTGACAGAAGGCTGTCACAAAAAAGCCACATACTATATGATCCCATTTCTACAAAAATGTCCAACATAGTCAAATCTATAAAGACAGAATGTAGATTAGTGGTTACCCACTATGGGGTAGGAACTGGGAGCAACTGCTAATGGTTATAGGGTTATTTTTAATATGTGGAAAATATTGCAGAATTAGCTAATGGCGATGGTTGCAAAATGTTGTAAATATATTTAAAACCCACGGGTCCATACATTTTAAAAGGGCGAATTTTATGTTATGTGAACTATATCTCATTTTTAAAATGAGCATACTAAAAAAAAAAGAACTATCTGCAATAATATACTCCCACGTTCACCAGACAGTAGCCGAGCCAGCTAATAAGGGAGCATAGTGAGAGCCAGTATAAGATAGAGGAAATTAATCCAAATTAATGTCACATGTATTTATTCATTCAAAGATTGATGGAACCCTTATTATATGCCTGGTGTGCCAGCGTGCCGGTGCCACCATAGCGAACACAGAGACATACATTTGCTCTCTTGGACTGACATTCCAGTGGGGGGAGACAGTTCACCAAATACACAACAGCTGTGTGATTATAATAGCAATGAGAGAAGTGAAGGCAAATCACAGGTGAAATGAGAATGTATGATGGGGCCTGAATCTGAGGGGCCTTCCTGGAGGAGGTGGCACTGAGTGGGGGTAGGTCAGGCATGTTAAGGAACCGAAGAGCAATGTGGCCACTGGCACCAGAGAAGGACAGAGAGGCATGGTGAGTTCTAGAGAGGCAACAGGGGCTTGCAGAAAAGTTAAGGATTCAGGTCTTCAGCTGAAGCTGATGTCAATCTGAGGTGTGATCCGTCCCCGGAGCATCCAACTGGCTGATCTTCGGAGAACGGTGGGGGAGAGGCAGCTCCAATGCCTGTGCTGACAGCATGGGAGGTCATGTCGTCAGAAAAGCAGTCCAGGAACAAAGTGTACCCAACATGCATACAGCCCAGTCTGGAAAGCAGCCAAGTGTGAGATACTTAGGGGAAGGACACAGGAAGGTAAATCTGTGCTAATTCTACAACATCTGGACTTGGGCATGTTGTTCTGTCTGCCTCTGCTTCAAGAGAACTAGGGGAGCCAGAGCATGGGCAGGTGAGAATAAAGACAGCGAGGGGAGGAGGCACAGGAAGACGGCCTGCTGTCCTCACAATCAGGTTTGAAGAGACATAGCTGAAAGGGAGAGCGGCTTCCGTGTGTGCTCAGCAAGGATAGGCACAGAGTGAACACAGCCGGTGGAATAATCACACAGAGAACCACCCTTGAAGTTTGCAAGAAGCCTAAACCTACAAAAGCCATTATCCCTCAGAGGTGTTAGAAGCTGAACATGTCAACAGGTTATAAAAGGAAAATAATGGAGAAGGTTTCCATGATGCTGATAACAACAGCCAGCATTCCGTGAGCCTTGGGACCCAAGAACTGGGCTAAGTATGTGACATGTGCTACCTCATTTAATTTTCCCCTGACTCTCTAATGGAGGCGTCTTGTTATTGCCACCTCTCAGACCAGGCCATTTGGACTTCAGTTAACACACGTCCCCAAGTTCACAGGGCTAGAGGACTAGAAAGACGTGGAGCCAGACCTTTCCACGGCAGTTCCCACCCCCATCCCCACCCCTCCCACACCTACACTCCGCCCTCAGGCAGCCCTCTATCACACGTTGTCCGAGGCTCTCAGACATGTCTGGGTTCCTCCTGAATCTGAGCTCGGTGGCCCAAAGTGCCAGCCTTCAAATCCTTGCCCAAATCAGGCTGTGAAGTCCAAGAACATCTTGGGCTCTGGGAGAGGCTGATATTCTCTGCTCTCTAAGGGTGAAGGTCCTTCCGTGCCTACAAGTGCCTACAAGAGGCAGGGAGCCACTCACTGAGGCTCCAAGAGAGATGGAGAGCCCTCTGGGTGACCTCAGGGACAGCTGATTCCTCGTCCCCTTTGTCCCGTCTGCACTCTGGCCACCTCCACACTCTGGTTGGCTCCGTCGTCTCCCATGTGATGGTAACACAAGAGACTTATATTGATTGGGGGGATGGCTTTATGGCCCACAGGGCATCACCAATATCCTTTCCTAGTGAGTAGATGGAGGTCAAGGAAGGGAAGGAAAAAACTCCTCCCTACCCTTTAGGTCTTCCAGGGGACTAGGAATTAAATCTGCATGAGACAGATGAACAGAGGGGGGGAAAAAACAACAACAACAACGAAGCTTTATTATGTGCCCTGGGAGGCCAATTACAAAATTGAGAGAAAGAAATGTCCAAGATGGGTAATTTTTGTACATTTTAGACAGAGAGGCAATGCATTAAAAATAAATTTAAAGGATAAGGAATACAGGTGTTTGGGCTGACGTAGTAGATTAGTAAAAATTAACAAGGTTGGGGCGCCTGGGTGGCTCGGATGGTTAAGCCTCCGACTCGTGATTTCGGTTCAAGTCATGATCTCCAGGCTGGTCCAGGGATGGAGCCCCAGCGTCAGGCTCCAGGATCGGCAGGGCATGTGTTTCTCACTCTCTCTCTCTCCCTCTGCCCCTTCCCCTACTAAAATAAATAAATAAATAAATAAATGATTTTTAAGTAGCGAGGTTATTTTTGCAGTTTTTTTTTTTTTATAAACTTTAAAGTCATTATCTCGTGATAAGGATGTCTTTTTTTTTTTTTTTACTTCTTTGTAAGGGAGGCTATTTTCACATGGGAGATTTGTTTCCTGCTTTCCGGGGGCCCCAGGAGGGTCTGAGCGTCCTTGTCCCAGTGTTCTCTTAAGTGAACTTTCATTTTAAATTAATCACTATGGCAAAATGGAACATTTTGGGAGCCTGCCCTTGACCCTTAGGTTAGTACCTTATCTCACCAAGCTTACTCTGTTTTCCGATGCGTGAGCCTTTTGTCCTCGAGCCCAAAGGTCCATTTGTTGACATGAAGTGTCACTCAGGAAACTGCTTAACAAGACCCCCTTACAGATGGGACATGGAAATACCCCTCACCCTCTTGCCAGCATTCTGATGATGTTCTTCTGAAGTGGGAGGTGGGGTTGTATAAATGTTTAAGAGCACAGGTTGTAGAGTGAAGCCTTTGCAGCCGAATGAATGCATGACTTCGGGCCAGGTTTCGTCCCTCACAGAGCCGTCAGCATCTTCATCTATAAAACAGAAATTGTAATAGCATCTGCCAACTACGCTAGATTCTGAAGATTCGCCAGAACTACCTCCATAAAAATCTTCTCTCAATGCCTGTCACGTAGTAATATTTAGTTAATGTTAGCTGCTATTATTAGTAATGATTAACAGAAAATGGTCACAATAAGAGGGAGTTGGAACAGTGGTTCTCGGTCTTGGCTATGTATTAGAATCACCAGCAGAGCTTCTAAAATTCTCATTGGGCGTTAACCCCATACCAATTAAATGGAATTTCGGTGAGAGGAGCCCGTTGTCAGTACTTGTCAAAGCTATCGATGATTCCAACAGGCAGCCGAAGTTGAGAACCACCGGAACAGGCTAACCCAGATTCCAGTTCCTCCCAGCTCTACTGGGCCGAACTTAACACCGGTGAGTCTACCTCGAGGTCCCCCCAGCAGATCTAGACGGGAGGCTGCCTCCTGAATGTCAGCACATTCTGACACATCCACTACCCCTCTCTCCACGCATCTGCCTTGCAGGGAGCCACTCTTGGCCTCAAGGTCACTTCGGATAGGATGAGAAGGAAACCTTCCTCACCCATCTCCCAAGGCAAGGTAGGAGCTGGTCAGCTAGCCACACTGTCACACACTCAGACTAAAGGAAATCCTAAGTAAGAGATGCTTACAAACTCAGCCCCCACCCCAGGGAAGACACCCATGAGCCCTCCTGGCCAAGGGCTAAACTAAGACATAAAGGAAGCCTCCCCTTTCCTCCCAGCCTCCCTCGCACACCCAGGTGGGTGGAGGGTCCTCAGTTTAGCACAATTAAATGCAGAGTTAGCGTTGGCAGTAACTTAGCCCTGTCTCCATGGGAGATTTTTCCTGTTCTCCTATACTACTAATAGCATTTCTCATCCCCTAGCGGACCTGCTGGCCTGAGTATTTCCTCTGCATACCCCAGCAGTGATCTTTCGTTTATCGGGGACTCAGACCATCCTTAGCCTGGCTGGAGAGGGCTAGGCCTGCACCCCCTCCTGCCCTGGGCTTTGGTCTCTCCACTGGGCCTCCCCCCCTGTCCTATCCCAGCACAGGAAGCACACTTCACGCACCATTGCAGCTAGACCCCAGGAAACTGCAAATCACACGCACTAGTTACCAGTTTGCAAAGGCTCCTAGCGTCTCCCCTCCCGGCCCGAGTTCCCTCTACCACCCAGGACCACCAAGGCCTGAGGCAGGGAGGGGTAAGTAGGAACCAGGAGGCTGTGTGGATGGATTGTTCAAGGTGATGACTAGCTCAGAAAAAAGTAGCGGTGATGAAAAAGGCCGTTCTGGGGAGGGGAGAGGTGTGTTCCTAGAACACCTGGCGGGGGAACGCACTCTAGTAAAGCCAGACGCGCACCGCCCACCGACAGAGGAAGGGCACCGGGGGCTAAACGCCGTGGAAAAGCAAGGTTAGTGAATTTAATGAGGTGATCTTAGGCAGCTTAATTCAGCTGGATAGCCCGGGGCTGGAGGAGGAGCCCTGCACAGGAAGTCAGAAGTGAAGGCTATGCTAATTAGAGTTCACAAATGCCTTTGTTATTCAGCCTGCCGGGTAGTGGGCGGGGCTGGGAGTGTTCCGGAGACCCCACTCCCCACCCCCTGCAGTTGCTTCCCACCTTTCTCTCCCACCTGACGTATCAGCCCCGCCCCACCCCCACCCCACTCCCACCCCTGTTCCTGGAAGTGGCCACCCGCTCAGACTCCTCGAGCCTCCCCGGCCCCGTGGGGTGGTCTGAACCGTGTGGATGGAGCAGGGGCACCCAGCCTTCTCTCCTGCTTGGTGAGACACTGGCCTGGCAGGCAGAGGGGGTGGCAGGAAAGGCTCAGGAGAGATCTCAGTGGCTCATCCTTTTTGCGGCGCGGGGGCCGGGTCTCTTTCCCCAGCAGTGGCTTTTGTCCTGATGTGAGTGATGACCTTGACTGTCTTACTGCCCCTGTTGGTTGCAAGCCCCGGAGGGCAGCACCCCTCTCCCTTCGCCTCTGTACCTAGCAGGGCTAGGACTCAAAAAGGAAGAGGTCTGGAAGGGACAGGAGGGATAACCTCTCCAATGGACTCAGACCCCTAATTATGCAAGTCATAGAAGACTCAGTTTCTCCATCTGGAAAATGGCTAATCGCAGAAGCCCCTCAGGAACTCACACTCTTGCAGGAGTGAAGCCTTGCTTTGACCTGGCTGCTTGAGTGTCACTCCTCCAAGGACAGGGGGAAGCCACTTAATGCCTGCAGGATAATAACAGGGAGCAATTAATAATGACAATGATAGTTTTCTGAACGCAGGGGGCTGCTTATCTGCAGGTGTGCGATCCCGATCCGACTTCCTGCTCCCAAGGGACAGCCCCACCTGTGGAGAGGCTGCTCCCTCCAGTGGAAGGGGACGGTTATGGTCAGCAAACTCCCACATCCCTGTCTCCCCTTCTGATCTGGCCTTGGGCTCCTTCTCTCCCAGCTGACAGAGTTTAAGGTCACATCAGAAAACAGTGGGGGTCATCACAAACTCACAGGGTGTGACACCAAAATGTGGTAAAGCAGGTTGACTTCCCCCCACCAGCCCAGCCTTGGTTTCCTTTTCTGTAAAAGGAGGAGATGGGCCAGTCTCAGCCCAAACCCCTTCCTACCCCTCCCACCCCAATAATGGTCTCTTCAGGGAGGTGTCGGCTACCCCTAAGCCCAGGACAAGTCCTGTGGCTGGCTCACGGCTGCCCAGGAGAGGCCCTTGGAAGCACACTCCAGGCCCTTACAAAGCCCTGGAATGACAGACTGTGTGGCATGCAGTTCTCCAACTGCTTACTTCTGCTAGAAATTACCTGCCTGCTGTGTGTGTTTGCGCTCCCTCCTCCCACCACACCCAGGGGCTCCCCGCCCCTGAGTCCCGCCCTTCTTTGCAAGGTCTAAGCATTTAGAGGGGGAGAAACGGTGCAGAGGAAAGCAAGCCTGTTGATGCGTGGCAGCTCAGGGAAGCTTTAAGGCCTCTGCAGAGCTGGAGGAGAATGTCCCCAGAATGTTAAACATGCCCCTTGGGTTCCCTCCCCTTGCTGCCAACCTTGAATCAAGTCACTGGGCTTGGGAACTCAGTCTGGAGTTCTCTGGTCCCAGCTCTGCAGCGGCCTCACCCTGCTCCCCCACACTTCAATGTCTAGGGTCTCGGCCTTGATCCGCTCCGTCACATGGAGGGACACCTAGGATGTGGCCGGGTGACTACACTAGGGAGGTGAGGTGGGGAAGGTGGTATTCAGAGAGCCCGGACTCTCCTTCCCGTGGCCCTGGGAAATGAGTGATGATAATAAGAATCATTCCTAAAGTGTTGGGGCGTCTGGGTGCCTCGGTCTGTTAGGCTTCCGACTCTTGATTTTGGCTCAGGTCATAATCTCAGGGTCGTGGGATCAAGCACCGCATGGGCTCTGCACTGGGCATGGAGCCTGCTTGAGATTCTCTCTCTCCCCCTCCCCCTCCCCAGATTGCTTGCACGCTCTCTCTCCATCTCTCTCCCACAAATAAATTACTTAATCTTTCAAAAAAAATTCCCAGAGTTTCGTTAGAATGTCCCAGGCCTGTTCTAGGGGATTTACACATCTAACTTATTCCAACCCCACAACAACCCTAGGAGATGGGTATTACTTCTTCCTTGCATTTTACAGACTGGGAGAAATGGGGAGACCGAAGGGGAAAGTAACTTGTCTAATATCACAGAGCTGGTAAGGGATAAAGCCGAAATCTGAACCCCAAAGGAGACTGGCTCCAGAGGCCACAGCCCAGAGCTGTTCCTTCTTAAAAATGATATTTTAAAATTCGTGTTGCTGTATCTGCCTTGAGTGCTTCAGATGCTAGACACTGTGCTAAGCACTCTACCCACGCCATACCAGGGAATGCTCCCAACAGACCAGCGGGGCATACGCTGTCCTTGCCTCCATTCCAGAGCTGAAGCAGTGCGGGCTCAGTGAGCCCAGAGTCACACAGATGTGAACAGTCGACTGGGGTGCCTTCTCAGGTCGGCCTGAGTTCACAGCCTGAGTCCACTTGGCGACTTTGGCCCCCAATGCTCCTCCATGTTCCCCTCCAAAGGGCACGCAGTCCCAGTGTCTGCTTTCCCTGTGCCAAAGGATGGACGCAAGCTTCTCTGGCGGCTCCCTTCTGCCCGCTTCTCTCTGATTTGACCCTGGAGGAGAGGTACAGGGAGAGGAAATGCTCTGCTTAACTCCCAGGAAGGACTCTGTCCTCCTGCTGGCCCACACCTTAGCTCTCCTCTAATGCATCTCATGCCCCCCTCCACCGCTCCCCTCCTTCCCCCAGCTCCCAGCATGCCTGCTTCCCCGGGCAGGGATGCACAACTCCAGGGCCAGCACGACAGATATGTATGGCCAAGAATGGTGATGTATCTATTAAGTGAAAGCGACAACTTTCATTAACCCACGTAGACATTATTAAAATGTGCTGTTGTCTCCGGGAAAGGAAGCGCCTGGCCCAGGCTGGAGCAGAGCCCCTGCTCGTGTGCTGCAAGCTGCCGAGTGTGGGCTGGGCCTCCCTCTGGCACCCTGCATCTCATCCATCATTCCCCATGAAGTGGGCCCCATCCTAAAGCCCCCCCACATCACTCCCCTGACAGCACGCGACACATGACTTCACCCTCTGGCATCCCTCTGAATCAGGAATCCCAGGCCCAGGTGGTCCGACGAGGCCTGGAGGCCAGGGCCGCTCGGTGACTCACCCTGCCTGCACCTGCGGAGCTGCCCGCTGGGGCGCTGATGGACTCCATTAAGTGCAAAACCCAAAACCTGAACGGAATGGCGGCTGTGGCCGAGGGGGCACCACTGGAGATGTGACTTGGTGAGGGTCCCACCTTCCAGGGCCACTGGGGTCAGCGACTAGGTAGAGTTGTATCTCCAGGGACCCTGGTCAGGGCAGTTGGGAGCCCAAGGGATGTCAGAGAGGCAGGAGGCTGGGAGGGTAGGACTGGGAAGGGTGGGAGACAGGACCACTGGGGCAGGACCACCCCTGCCTGGTGTTGTGACCTCGGGCCTTGGCTGAGGTCCAGGAAGCCGCAGTAGTAATCACATCAACCACTGCAATTTACAAAGCGCTTTTACATAGAACCGTCTCTTCACTCCTCCTAAGTCCTGCTGTGAGGCAGCTAGCATCAGCTTGCTTTCCCCTTTGTACAGGTGATGAGAGGAGGCTCCAAGAGGTCGAGTCACACAAGGGAGGGTGGTGAGTGGCAGCTCCCGGCAGAGTGCCTGTGCCTCCGACCCTGCATCTGGTGCTCTCTCCAGAGTTCTGCTCACCTCGCAGTTCTTTTATTAAATTCCAAACCCTGATGCTGGTGAAGTTGAGACATTCTTGTTTGGAGGCCCCCTCCCATTCTGTGCAACCCCACACCCATGCCCAGGTGCACAGCAGGCCCAAGCGGTGTTCTGTGCGCACCTGCTGGCTGCCCCTTACGGCGGCGGGTCAGACACCTGTGGCCGCAGAGGAGGGCAGGAGTCTGGGCTGGCCCATGAGTGATGGCGCCCCCCCCCTTATCTGTATAGGGAATTCCTCGTGGGCCCGTGGGGGAGACTGGACAAATCCTCTGGCACAGGCCTGGCACACAGCAGGTGTTCAACCGAAAGGGCGTGTGATGTTCTTCCTGAAGAACAGCGAAACCACGCACCCAGACAGACGCGTGCCCAGTACTTATAGACAGCTCCGCTTTGTCCCGGGTGAGGATCAGCATGTCCCCTATTTTCACAGATGGCCTCCGTGCCTGCTCCCCTGCCTGTGCTCACCCTCGCCACCTCTGTGTCTTTGTTTGGGGATCAGAAATACAGTTGTCATCATCCCGGACACCCAGAGGAGACAGAGCAAGGACGGGGGCTGTAGCTCAGTCACCTCTTACCTCCACGGCCTGGCATCTTGCCAGATGTGATGGATTATCAATAAATGTTCATGGATGGATAGAAGGGATGGAAGGGGTAAGGGAGGGAAAAGGCCAAACAAACAAAAAACTGAGTGGGTGATAAAAACCATGACAGTCTTTGGCCAAGTGGCCATCTCAACAGATTCCTGCTCCTCGGCAAGGCAGGGCCGTGCGGCTGGTCCCGGGGCCAACAGGAGGAGGGGTGTCCATTCACGGGACATAGGTAGGGGCCCTGTGCTGGGGGACCGCAAGACCTATCCCTACTCCCTTGCCTGTAGCTCTCTTCTCTTCCCTTCAGCAGCCTAGCCAGTCCAGAGCTGCCAGCCCCCCGGGACCGAGAGAGGTAACAGCCCCAGCTCACCTGCCAGGCTGTGGCTGCCCCCAGGGGCTCAGATAGCCCAGACCCTGTGTCCTCCCCTCCCACCATGTCTGTGGATGGATGGGGGCCATCTGAGGAGAACTCTGTACCTTGCTCTCACCTCCTGTGTCCCTCTCTCTGCTTTGGCAAGACCCCCTGGGCTCAGCACGCATCACCACTTGGCCCTAGCAACCCTCCTCCCCATGACCTCCCCTTCCCTAGGCTGCAGGGTGGTTACTGCTCCCTTATTCATCAGGAATGAGGGCTCTCCCCACAGGGGAGGAAGGTATTTCTCTCCAAACCAGCTGCTACGAGACAATGCCAGGAAGGAGTGGGAGCTGGCAGAAGCCACCCCTCCCCCTGCCCCTCGGATTCAGAGTGAAATTATTGCTTTAATCAAAACACTAAGCTAAACAGGGAGCCCAGCTCTTTACCCTGGCATGGGGGCTCAGCAGCTCTGGAAACCTGTAAAGGATTCTCAAGATGATAGCTTAGCCAATGCAAAATGGATCCCTTCTCGGAATGCAGCCAGACCCCCACCCCTGCTGGGTGGCCGGGATGAGGTTCCTTAGAGAAAGTATCTCATACTGGTCCCTATGCTCCACCCAGTCAAACCTTCAATAATCATTTACTGGGGCCCCTGCAGACATGGCTGAGTGAGAAAGGCCTGCCCTGCCCTGGGCTTTTTTTCCTTGGGTTGACCTTCACCCTGGCGTTAAACTTTCCCAGAGCAGCTCCTGAGAAGCTTGATGAACAGCCCCAGACAGAACAGAAAGCTCAAGGTAAATGAGTTGATTAAGGTTGTTGTTCCAGAGTACAAGTGAGGGTCACAAGCATGAACCCACCCCCAGTGCCTGAGGCCCAAAGCTAAGATGAAGCTTGCACCCTGATCGTCACAAAGGCATCTATGTGCCTCAGTCCCTCCTTTTTGCAAGGCAACTGGGAGAGAATGAAGAAATCAGAGGCACTGGGGAAAATACCTGGATATGGGTCTCTGTTCCATCACTTACATGCTGTGTGACCTGAGGCAAAGAGCTTGACCTCTCTGAACCCATCCCTCATCTGTCTGTTGAGGATATTTTCACTGGCTGGTTGTGAGGATCAATGAGATAACGTATGCAGACTTGCTCTGTAATCCATGAGGCACTTGACAAAGGCAAGTTTGCAATTATGGCACCAGCGGCCCAGGCCAAAAAGTACAGAGGGCCAGGGGCCAGGCCTGGGGAGAGGAGCTGGAAGGAGCGCTGTCTCCTGAAAAACCCCATGCACCGCAAGTTCTGTAACCCTAAAAAGCTCCAAGGGCGAAGGTCTCTGCCTGAGCGGCCTCTGACGGTGGACACACAATGAGCTCTTCTTCAGAGGCTCAGCAAAAGGCAAACAGAAATGCTGCCTGCCCGGGCTGACCTCTTGGCCACCACTCTGGGGGAAGGACTTTGTTTTGTGAAAAGGGAGGGCAGCCATCCCTGATCTCGGTAAACAAACTCAGCCATCCCATTAGCTCCTGCGAGGTGTTGACCTTGCAACAGGAAAAGGCCACCACCCCACTGTGCGTGTCCTTGCGTAAGTCCCCGGGAGAATCAAGGGGACAGTCCCCGGGGACCTTGTTTCATCTCAGACGCTCCCAGGATCCCTTGTCTTCTGAAACTCCTGCTGCCCAGCATTCATGGCTCCCACCACAGTGTCCACTTGAAGGTCTTGAAGGGGGTGGGGGCAGATGCCGAGGAAGGATGGGCGTGAGAGGGAAGGCACAGGCTTTTATTGGGCACCTACTGCATGCCAGGTTGGATGGGAAGAAAGAGCGCAGACAAGCGTTCCTGGGTGGCTCAGTCAGTTAAGCATCTGTCTTCTGCCCGGGTCATGGTCTCAGGGTCCTGGGATCGAGTCCTGCATCCAGCCCCACCACTCAGCGGAGAACCTGCTGCTCCCCCTGCTTATGCACTCTCTCTTTCTGTGTCAAATAAATAAATAAAATCTTTTTAGGAGAGAGAGAGAGAGCATGTGCAGACAGAGATAGGGAGCTGGGCTCAGCCATGCTTTGGGAGAGGGTGAGATAGGGAGCTGGGCTCAGCCACGCTTTGGGAGAGGGTGCTGGCCACTCACTGGGGAGGCTTTGCTCGCCATTCTTTCCTCCAAATTAGGTCGCATTTGGAGGGGAGCTAGGCATAAGGGAACAGGACTCCACAAAGGGAGCACAGCGTGGCAGTTGTGATTTGGGGATTAGCAGGAGGTGGGTGAAGCAGCCAACAGGTGGGAGCTCACGTGGCATCATGGGTGACAGAGAAAACTGGACACACAAGGGCAGCCCAGGCCAGGTGGGGAGCCAGGGAACACGCCAGGTTCCGCTGTTAGTTGCCACAGGGAGAGAGACTGGCTGAGTGCTGAAGGAGAAGGCTTCTGTTTACAGCCATCTATCTCCCATAATTAGCCATTTAGGAAGAAAATAGCCTTCAAATTCAAAGGTAAATTGACTTACATTGGGATAATAATGTTTGATTGAGCACAGGAAGTTCATCTTTAGAGTATGAGAGCAAACAAATTGCTTTTCTTCCCTGATGCTGGGGAAGAAAAAAGAGGAGATTGCAGGTGCTCCCGGAGCTGCGTGCCCATGGCCTCGGGACATTAGCAGGCTCAGGGCTCAGCCACCAGACTCAAGGTGGGCTCCGCTCAGTCCCTGCCCGTTGATTCCTTATCCTCGTTTTAGAGAGTTTTTAAATTATACTGCATCGCATTGATGCAGCAATCAGTTATTATTGTCAACAAGAGCATGAAGAGACATAAATTCCCTCCCTTAGATAGAGATTGGTTCATAGATACATTTCTTTATTGCTTCCTAGATTGAAGAAATTGCTCGGATTTGGCTTCCTCAAACGTGGGGGTGGTGCGGGGGGCTGCCGAGGGGCTTAGGTTTTGCTTCCGATGAAGGTTGTGAAGCCCTGGGTGATTTCCTCTAGAAGGCACTGCCTTCCGAGCTTCCTGGACCAGGGGGCAGGTGGAGGGGAAGGGAGGGGAAGAGGGAACACAGCAATAATTAAAATATAACGTGATATGTGTTGTGATAGAAATACGACCGGATGTGGGACTCAGATAGGGAACAGCCGCTCTCACCGGAGAAGTCAGGCAATTCTTTCGCAAAGAAGGAAAGTTTGAGTTGAGCTTTGAAAGCTAAAGTACGGAAGTGAATTATCAGAGACACACAGAGACCCCCACGGCCTCCTTGGTCAAGCCTCTTCTGGCACTTAGGATTCTGACAGGAATTCAAATTTTACTTAGGTTACTAATAGAAACCAAGAATCACCTCCATAGAGCTTTATCTCAGCTACGTCTTTCTTCCATTTATTCTGATAATGTATTTTTGGAATAGGGGTGGAGAGACTCCGAACGTCATAGATTTGAGCATGCGCGCGCGCGCGCGCGTGTGTGTGTGTGTGTGTGTGTGTGTATGCGTGCGCATGCACATGGTGCGTCCAGATCTATCAGCTAGGTGGCTCATGGATGTGGAGGGTTTAAGTCCTTGAGTCTGAATATAAAGGAGCAAATTGTAGCAGACATTTTTAAAGTTAAGAAAGAACTGTGTTGGGGCACCTGGGTGGCTCAGTAGGTTAAAGCCTCTGCCTTCGGCTCAGGTCATGATCTCAGGGTCCTGGGATAGAGCCCTGCATGGGGCTTTCTGCTTAGCAGGGATTCTGCTTCCACCCGGCCACCTTGTGATCTCTCTCTCTCTCTCTCTGTGCCAAATAAATAAATAAATAATCTTTAAAAAAAAAAAAAAAAAAGGAAGAAGGAACTGTGTTAGTTATCTACAACTGTGTAACAAATGACCCCAGAACTAGCTGTTTAAGACCAAACACATTTATCATCTCAAAATCTCTTTGGGTCAGGAATGTGGGCGTGGCTCATCTGGGTCCCCAGCTCCGACCTTAGTCGCTCACTGGGTGGGGCGGGGGTTGCTGGGGAGCGCCCACACGTAGTCGTTGGCTGGGTTCTGTTCCTTGCAGGCTGTTGGATTGGGGGCTTCAGCTCCTCACTGGATGTGGGCCAAAAGCCACCCCCCCATTCTTGCCACATGGGTTTCTCCAACGTTGCAACTTTCTTCTTCAAAGTCAGCAGCCTGAAGACAGGAATAAGAGTGTGGGTGCCAACAAGACGGAATTCAGAAGTCACGGTTTTTTGTACCTTAATTCCAGATGTAACACCTCATCACTCCGGATTTTCTAGTCACTAGAAACAAGACAGGAGGTTCAACCCATGCTCCAGGGAGGGGAGTATACACACACACACACACACACACACACACGCGGGCGCCCACACTCTGACACAGACACTCACACATGCATATGTATACACACATGTGTTTGAAAACCAGGAGAGAGATCACAGGGAAGCCGCCAATCACAGGACCTTGACCATCAAGCCAAATCCCCCAAAGGTAACCCAATGGAAACCCAGCTGAGAACCGAAGCCAGGCTCAGAGCTCTGGCTCTCTCCCCAGAGGCCCCCACCCCAACCACAGAGAAGGTTGCATATCAGAAGGATGGTCAGCAGAGGGCACTAGAGCCGGAGGTGTCCTGGAGGAGCGGACCCAGAACTTAGCTCCCCAACAACTTTCAGAAGTCCCCTTGCAGATGCTCCCCAACAACTTTCAGAAGTCACCTTGCAGATGCTCTTGATGACCCCCGGACTCCTCTAGGGGCATGACAGGCGCCTAGATGTTTTCATTTGAAGGAAAAGCCGAGGGGGCCCCAGCATGTCTCTGCAGGTGCCTGTCTGCCTGACCCAGCTCCAGCCAGATACTGGGAGAGGAAAGGCAAAGCAGAGAGGCACCCAAGGGGTCAGGGGAACAAACAACCCAAGAAGAGCGGTCATCTCTCCACTTCAAAGGCAACAGAGAAGAAGAAAAGAGTTAGGGACTGAAATCGCAGGCACAGTCGAGAGCATGCCTGCCTCAGAGAGAGTCCGCTGGGGGCCAAGACAGCACCGGGAACAATGCAGTGGAGGCAGCCAAAGCAGCCAGAAAGCCCCGGAAATAGGGTGCCCAGACTCCCGCTCTAGGACGTCTTCCCAGATTAATAAGGCTTTTGAGGATTTCCAGAAATGTTTCTATGACTCAGAGCCTAAAAGGGGCCAACGTGGGGCTCTTTGAAGCCTCCTTTTCAGCAGCTTGAAACAGCAGCTGTCTCTGCACCCAGCAAGGAGGGGCAAGGCCTGGGCGAGCCAGGGAAAGCTATTGTGTCTCTAGAAAATGGGAGCCCACAAGGGGACTTTCTAACAGCCCTGAGCAAACCATTGAAGTTGGAAGGCAGGCACACGCCATAGTCCAGGAACAATTATCTGGCCCAACAATGGCAGGGAGGCAGCCACAGCTTGGATATAAAAACCACCTGATCTGCGGACTGAGGTGAAAGGCATTCTCAAAAGCCCTGTGAGGAGGCCCTAGAAGGCAGAGATAACGTCTAAGAGGCAAAACAAGAATTATTGTTCCCATTGCGGAGGGAAGGAAACCAAAGCTCAAAGACATTTAATGACTTACCCAAAGTCTGTCGGCAATAAATGGGAGAGTGGGTGGTCATTCTCTAACAGTTTGGAATTCCCTCGTTCGCAACAGAGATCCAGAGTGCCAGCAGTGGAAACAAATAAGGGGTTAACTCTTCTTTCACATAACACGAAGTCTATAGGTAGGCAGGCAGCCAGTCCTGATCACGGGCTTCTATGCTCAGATTGTCATACCTCATGGTCACAAAATGGCTGCTGAAGCCCCCAAGGCGTCAGCTCCACATTTCAGGCAGGAAGAAGACGAGGAAAGAGCCAAAGCCATGCAACCTCCCAGGGGAACCTGCCATCGTTAAAGAAGCCCACCCAATAGTTTCTGGTTTTATCTCAGAAGCCACCTTTCACTTTTTGAGGGAGGCTAGGAATTCATATTTTGTTAGTTTACTAACATTCCCACCTCAACAATATAAGGATTTTGAGAGCAAACAAATGGGAGAATGTATATTACATAGACAAACAGTACTTTTTGCTTCAGATTTCCTAAATTTAAACCCAAAGTCTTCCCATTCTCTAGACTGCCTATGACAAGCATGGACAGAACGGCCCAAACTATTGTCCACTACCCTGTGCCCTGGCCTAACACAGAGCCCCTGGCCACGCTGAAATATCCAACATCCATGGGCCCTGCTGCCCACGCATTGGCACCGAGCCAAGGGCCCCAGGAAAACATTATTGCAACTGCTCGATCTTGAGTCCCGTTCACTACCAGCCCACCCAAATCATGTCTCCAGCAGGTGCTGTCTGCTTTGCTAGGATACACACTGAGCCTCTATGTCTTTTAGGGCTTCATAGAACCAGGCATGTGGGATTCAGAACAGCAGGACAGTCAGTTACGTACTTGTGTTAATTTCCCCGAGATGAGAAACAAGTGCCCATATCCTGCCCCACTCATACCACATCTGGAAATACAAGGGTCCCATTTTTCACTGGTGCAGAAAAGAACCCCAAAACCAGCCGTGGGGGGAGGTACTTGAGAGAGCAGAGTGGAGCCACTTGCCCTTTGAGACCAAAATAGTTGGGAGCTCCAAAAGGAAACTGTGAAACCGATGACAGAGCAGCGTGACGGGCCTTCCTCTCTACCAGCTTCCTGTTGCCCCATTTCCAGATTTCTTCCTGTGACATTTCAAGTTACAAGGCTCCCATCTCAGAACTTTGACTTTGAATGTCTTTTCATATTGGCCTTAAAGAAGATGGTGTCATCAGTGACCTTTTTAAAAGACCATGGGGGCTTAATTAAAAACTAAACTTGGCCACTTAATTCAGACAATCCTGTCGAGTCCTCGGCACTGAAGGGAACTCGGGCTTGTCAGCTTGCGGCGAGCAGGCTGTTGGCATTGCCCTTCAGTGTCCCCGCAACCCAGCGCTCCGGGCAGGTGCTGGCCCAGGACCCCAGGACCACCGATGCTGCTCTTGGCAAGAAAGCCCAGGGGCTCTGCGGAGAGTGGAGGAGCCCATCGGGAAGACCGAGGCATTTGTGCAGGAAAGGCTGTCAAAGGAAAAAAATGGGGACCACCTGGGTTTCTGGGGATGGCGAGTCTAGAGCGAGGGAATTTCTCCTATGACCTAGCTTCCCTCTGAGTGACTCCGTGGAGCAACCGAGACCCACGTAATGACCCCATCCTTCTCCCTCCTCCTGTTTTAATGATCCTCATCATGGACATTACATGGGTCTTGGGGGCTACAGCATGGGCTCTGCCTCCCTCTCCCAGCCCCCATCACCAGAGGTTGTCAAACTCATCCGGAAGACCAGACCGGAGGGTTATTTTCATTCTTTATTAGTGGTGGCTTTCAGTCCCCCTTCTCAAAAGAGGAGAGTGGGGCTCGAGGTGCAGATGTCAGCCGTGAAGAGTTCCATGCTCCCCACCTGGGGTCTCCAGAGCCAGTCTGGACAGGTAGCTCACTCCAGCTCCACACTCTGCCCCAAGTGGGCATTCACCCCTTCCTGACCCCTCCTCTCTGCTCAAGTGGGTTAAGAGCCCCTGAAAGAGAAGAGAAGGAGGTATGAGGGCTCTCTGGCCAGCTGTCGGCTCAGGAACCCTGTCACCAATGCCCCCAGCTGCGGGGAAATGATGCTGCCAGTAGACGAGGGGAAATCTGCATCCACGGTCAGTGCCGCCTGGGGAAGGAGGCTGCGTTCATAACAATCAGGAAGACCCCGCTGGGCCCAAGGTTGCCGGCAACTGCAAAATGGCTTTTTCCAGGAGGTGCCGCTGGCACTGAGGAAGGAGAAATGCATGTCAGGAGGCTTACAGAACTCCTGAACACAAGTTCCTCCTTCGTGCCCTCAGGATTTTGTATATCTGTAGGACAGTGCCTTTTTCTATGTTCTTGAATAGGAGCCACGCCCAGACAGAGAAGGGAATTGGCCAGCAGTGTGCATTGGAAATCAGAGAATTTTAGAGGTGGCAGAGGTCTTAGAGAGTTTCTACTGCTGTGCCTTTGTACCTTGAAGGTCCCACTCATCAGGACTCTGAGGCTCAGGGTGTTAAATGACTGGCCTGAGGGTTCCAACAGTGGTTAGCTCCCCTGCCTGGGAAGAAAGGAGTTGCTCCCCACCATCCGCGCCCCCCCCCCAACACACGCCCACCCCACCCAGAACCAAGCCCTGCCCTTCACCACCGTCCTGGATTTCTACCAGCTCCTCCAGTCCATGCCTCTGCTTTCCTCCTTCTGCGGGTAAATGAGTCCCGAGGCCTCCTGCAGATCACTGCTAGACTGGCCCTATGGCCAATGTGGGGGATGTGGTCTTAATAGTGGAAGGGAGGGAGCTAAGCGATCTTTCCCTTCCCCATTGAGGCAGAAAGGAGAGGAGGCCGGAGGCTCTGCCAATGCAAAGTGGTTTGGCAGTCAGTCGGCAAAGATCCACCCATCCAGGGAGCACCACTGACCAAAGAATGGGCCTGGCCTGGCCCACTGTGAGAGGACTGTCAGATTGCCTTGCCCGATGTGCTGAGTACCAGGGTAATAATGGCCACAGTCGGTGGGGTAATGTGCAAAAGTTCCTGGAGAGGTGGTAGGAGAAGACGGACTTCCCAGCTTGGAGGGCAAAGGAAAGAGGAGCCACAAGTCCTCTTGAGAATCTTCGGGAAGTTATGACGGCTCTGAACGCCCTCCATCCTTAGACGTTGCGTGCATATTCACTCTAGGGAGTTGCACACCGCCCTACAATGCACACATCACCCCAGTGGAGGGCACTCTTCTAGATTGTTCCACACAGACAGGGCCAGGTGGTCCTGAGAAAGCTACCAGCAGCAGGCCAGTGAGTTGGCTGATCCATCAGTGGGGAGTGGGGCCACCCCAAACCCGGAGGGGATGTGACACGCTGGCCAGGATGGGCCTGCCCGCTGCGCCCACTTAGCACGCTGCCCTGTGCCCGCAGTGAGCTCGTAGGAGCGAGGTTGGGGGCTGGGGACCGGATGACAAGCCCGCTGGCCACCGTCAGCCAGAGAGAGCTAGTGGCATGGAAATTCGGCGCCCCTGCAGGCTCCCGATAACAGTGCTAAATAAAGGTAATTTTCGAGTTCACAGTTAACAATGGCTGAGCACACAAGCAGTGACTGAAGAGTCACTCAATTACTGGGCGAACTGTTGGGGTCCCACTCCAGGAGCCACCTGGCCCGTGGTCTGCATCCACACAAGGATGACCAGAAAACAGCGTCTTGGCTCTGTGGGAAGCCAAACCCACAACATTTGTTTCTCCAAAGCCGAGGCATTTTTTTTCCTATTGAAGAGCCATTCAGATAAGCCCCATGTCTGCACAAAGGGTGCGTGCGTTCCATGAGTTTCCAGCTGAGAAGCTCTTTGTGCAAGCCTCTAATGGGCCCATGCCCAGGGCCTCCTCTCCTCTAGCCCCTCCCCAGCCCCAGCCTGCCCCAGGCCTCTCTGCCCTCTGCTTCCCTGAAACAGACCTCCTCCCCATGAGCGGAGATTCTCTTTCTCTTGGACCCCTTCCCTGGACTTCCCCCCGCCCCAGGACACACACACACACACACACACACTCCATTTCTTAACTGTGTGACTTTGGACTTTGTTCAATCTTGGTTGTCTCATCCACATAAAGGAAATGAGGTTTACAATAACCATTAGAAAAATACCTACAACAGGGCCTGAGACATCACAGGCACCCAGTGTTCTTACGTCCCCATCCAAAGGGCCCAGCAGAAGATTCTGGAATTTTATTTCATGGCCCACTGGAGGCTGTGACCAAGCCCTTAGCTCTGTCTCAGAGACTTATCTCGGAAGGATCCAATGGCAAGAAGCCCCCAGCCCCAGCACTGCAGGCCCCCAGAATGTCAGGGCCGTGAGGGGTGGCCTGGGCTGCTTGGAGTCCTGGAATAGTGAGCTGTGTGACCACGGGCTAGATGCAAAACCTCTCTGAGCTTCCATGCCCTTATCTTAAGAGAAGTCTCCACCCACCCAGTTACCCTCAAGCATTACCATGAGGAGCCTTGGAAGCATCTTCCAGGATAGCTAAGCGCTTCTTTTGTTAAGTATTTATACCCTTGGGTTAGGGCTGGTTCCAAGCCTCAAGCCAATGGTCCGACTTTAACACTTTAATACCACATTAATGCATTGGATCACTTTCTAATGAGGCAAGCTCTCAGGGGATTGGGGGTGAAATGAGACCCACTGGACAGATAAATTGGTGAGGGAAGGAGGAAGAGAAGGAAGGGAGACCTGGGTGGGGTGCCCAGCAAGACAGGGTCCCAGGAAGTCTGAGCTCCTGGATACCAAGGTGGGTGAGGGAACAAGGCAGAAACAAAGCCAGGAAAATGAGAGGGTAACACAGACAGCTTTGGTCCCTTCCCAGCTTTCCTGGGGCTATTTCCTACTTCACTTCATCCCTCTTCTTATACCCCCTATCCCTCTTCATAACCCCCACTTGCCAGGAATGGCCGGGGACTCATAGTTACCAGGTCGGAGAGCTTCCTACGCTATTCCCCCTCGCCCTAGACAGGCTGGTGCACTCCTCTCCCCACCCAGGAGGACAGAGACTATTGTCTGTGTCCCCAGCCTCCTTGAGCCGGGGACAGCAGCCCCCACGGGCACCACTCAGGCCCTAATTACACCCTCCATCACTTTCCCACTGAGGCTGAAATGGGGACAGATCGCTCACCAAGCAGTGGCAGTGACCTTCACAGACCGTTTCACCGCCATTCAGCCCCCTCCTTGCCCGAGACCATGTTCTTTCATCTGGAGCCTTCACCGAATGCCAGAGCAGAGCCAAGTGCAGCCATTGGAGACACAGCCTGCAGGGTCGTGGAGGGGGGTGGTGGGATTCAGCCCTTGGCCGCACAAGAGGGCGACAGGAACAGGTTTTCCCACCGTGGCTCATTTCTGGAAGACCTGGACCCTTAGGACTGGCAGAAAAGTCCAACAGTTACCAACCCTGGGACTTGGGGACCCCGCCAAAAAAGTCAGTGCCATCTTTGACTGCATTCTTTGCAAAACGACGTTCCAAACAGGGAGGCGATGTCCCCCTGAGCTTAGCTTCGTCGGGCTACATCTGGAGTCTCGCGGTCAGTTCTAGAAATTCTGTTCGGAAAGGAACAGAGAATACCGGGGCGGTTTAGGAAAAGAACTGTGCCAGAGGAGGAAGAGGCAGGATGTACAATGGTCAAGAACATGGGCTCTCCAGAGTCCGCTGCCTGGGTTCACATCTGAGACTCCGCTAAGCTGTTATTTGTATTCGTCTCCGTCTTCGTGTTGATCTTGGTGCCGGGAGGATACGCGCTGGTGCAGCTGGGCCCTGGTTGGTATTCAGAGGGTGAGCTCCCATTCCTAAGGACGAGACACGGCAGAAAGGGGGGGAGCTGGGGTGGTAAATGAAACAGGCGGCAGCGGGGGCGCCTGGACGGGCCCAGCCCAGACCTGGCAGGGGCAAGGATGCTAGCACGGTGAGGCCAGGTGGCAGGACACAGCAGAATGAGGTACAAGGCGTACTCGCAGAAACTGAGGCCGGGAGGTAGGGAGCCGCACTCACCTCCTACAGGGAGTGTCAGCACCACACAGGCCCCAGGGCCCTGAGACGTGCTTCAGGTTCAGAAACACCGGCGTTCTTACCCCCGCACTGCCACTTAAGGAGCCGTGTGCCCACGTGCACGTGACTCCACTTCCCTGAATTTGTTTCATTTGCAAACAGCGGTAGCTGCTTCCCAGGGCAGGAAGAAGGGGAAAGCACTGAGCAAGACCAGCCTCCAGACCCAGAAGGAATGCCAGCTGCCTCTCCGTGCTGCTTATCAGTTTTCCAAGGACACTGAGCCCTCAGCCACAGAGCCGGTGCCAGTCCTGCCTGCAGGAAGGTGGGCGGACGGCTGGCTACCATAGCCCTGCTCCCTTGGCTGAGAGTGATGATCGTCATGGACAAAGCGACCAGAGCCCAGGTTCTAGAAGATTCAGAGGGTGGCTGTGCCCCATTTCAGGGAGTCGCTTTTCTTCCCCTCCCTACAGACGCAGAGATAGCCCAGACTCCTCTGACTCTGGAGGCTTTGGAGAGCCCTTCATCTGCCGTCCCGTTATTTGTTGTCCCTGTTGTCATGAGGCACAGAAGAGACATATTGTCTCCAGCCAGAGCCGCAGGAGGCAGACACCTCGAGAGGCAGCGGCTCAGGGCTGCTGTAATTGCTCTGATTGGAGCATTTTGTCAGGTTGCTGGGACAGACCTGGGCTGCGTGGCAAGTTGCCGGTGCCCAGGGGTTCCGGGAAGATCCTGGGGGCTTGTGGCTCCCTTGAAGAATAGGTGCTGGGTTCCATGCACGAAATTGCTATTATTTCTCTCTCCCTGCAGCAAGCTCCCTGCTGGGGTGACGGATGCCCTCCATTTTCCCCGGGTCTCCCACCGTCTCCCCGACCTCACCTCAGCTGCTCTCAGAAGACAGAATTGTAGCCTTGTGCATAAATCCATTCATTGGACACATATTTCTGGAGCGCTTGCTAACTGCCAGGCTGTGTTCTAGGTGCTTCGGGGCTATCGGGGGGAGAAAAGGCCCCTGATCTAAGGGGAACAGACCCTGAATAAAATCATAATACAGAAGTTAGGGCACCTGCATGGCTCAGTTGGTTGGGCATCTGCCTTCAGCTTGGGTCATGATCCCAGGGTCCTGGGATGGAGCCCCGTGTCAGGCTCCCTGCTCGGTGGGGAGTCTGCTTCTCCCTCTCTCTGTCAAATAATTTTTTTGAAATCTTAAAATAATAATAAGTTAGTTTTACAGAATGCTACAGTGCGCGTCTTAGGGGAGGAGAGTGGGCGGAGCAAGGTAGGCAGGACTGGGAGTGCCTGGGGCCAGGGCAGCCTTTTGGACTCCAAGGGAAACCGACCCTGAAGGCTTCTCTCCTTCCCCTCCCTGCCGAGGGCCCCCCCAACAAGGTTCCACCAAACCACTCCAGGGGGTTGTTTTAGCGAAGGAAACGCCAGCCTGCCCCAGATTCCTGTTCCCACCCCCCCACTCCCGGCCCGTGTAGCCTTTCCAGGTGCCCAGCATTGTGAAAGTCACTTTTTTTTTTCTTTTCCTTTCAAAGATTCATTCACTTATTTTAGAGAGGGAGTGCACAGCTGAGCAGGGGGAGGAGCAGAGGGAGAAGGAGACTAGCAGACTCCTGCTGAGCGGGGAGCCCCAGGAGGAGCTCTATCCCAAGACCCGGGGTTCACAACCTGAGCCAAAACCAAGAGCCAGATGCTCGATTGACTGAGCCACCCAGGTGTCCCCGCAAGTCACTTTTGACATGGAACATCCCATTTCGTCCTCTCCCCAAGGATATGCATGGCCAAGTACACTTATTCCCATTCTGGATACTGGGGCTCTGGGAGGCTGAGTAACGAAGGCCAAGGTTACACGGTTTTAGTAAGTGTGGCTAAGAGTCTAGTCTAGTAAGTGCTAGAGCTGGAACTTGGCCAGGACTTTGGCTTCCCGATCCGGACTCTGGGCCATGATACGGTGTTGCTCTCACATCTCTGATCACAGTCCCCCCGAAACCATCCCATAAGCCAGGAATGATAAAGCCCATTTTGCTCGTGGGCAAATTCACAGAGTGTAAGTAACTCGCCACAAGTCACACAGCTAACGAATGGCAGAGCCCGGACCCCTCCCAGAGATGCCTCTTGGGCCAGTGCTCTCTCCCCGTGCCCCAGAGGGCACATCTTCCCAAGTCAGCTTCTCCCTCCTTCTCGAAGCCCTCCAAAGACGGACCTCAGCCCCTCTGCGCACCCAGACCCTGGCTTTCCTTCACTCATTGATCCCTTGCAGTCAGTCACCCCCCCCATGAACAGGAACAAGGAGAGAAAAGATAGATGGCAGTGAGGATTGTGCTCGGCTATTTCACTTAAGTTATAATCATTCCTAATCTAAATTTGCAGGAATGTATCACACAGGCTAATCATTCACACATATTGGACTGCGCGGTTTCAACTTAGGGGAAAGTAAAAGCCATTCAGAAGGCAGAAGTATGTTAAATGAACAACTCCCAGATTACCGTCCGGTTAGATAAAGCACAGCAGGGGTGGGGGTCTTGGAGCTTGGGGTTGGCTCTTTTCTTACCCCCTGGGCTCTTTTTTTGTTTTGGTTTTTGGTTTTTGGTTTTTGATTCAGGGATTGGTGCTCTCTACTCTTCTGGTTTAGGTGAATTTCTGGCTCCTCCTTCACATACAGTTAAAGGCTAAGGAGTCCAAGACCCTCCAGGCTATAGGTTGGCGTGAGGGAGTGGTGGTGGTTTGGGGACATGTTGGTTCCGTGGACTCGTGCCTGATGGAGGAGACACACACTTGGGGTCTACAACCCGCTCCCAGCTGACCTCTCAGCCAACTGCCCACTGCTCCCTCTCCAACTCCGCTTCAGTCCAGACTGAGCACGCCGTCACCCAAGCACAGCGGGCCCTTCTGACTTCAGCATTTGCACGTGTTGTCTCCTCAGCCTGGAATCCTCTCCGGCCCCATCTTCATCAGCTGGCTTCCTGATTGTCCCCCAGGTTTCAACTGTAATGTCCTGTCCCCTGTGAATAGTCCCTAAGAAGCACCATGTCCAGTTAGTGACCCTTCCTGCACATCATCAGGACATCATCCTAGATGCACCACACTGTGTTATCATTGTCTGCTGACCTGTCTCTCCCACTAAACTCCCACTCCTTTCAGGCATGGACTCGGTCTTGTTTACAGGTGTGTCCTTCCACCTAGCCATAGCAGGTGCTCAATAAATGTTCCCTGGATGATTCAACAACCCAAGCATTCCCCCACTGATTTGCCCTCCTCCCAACACTTTCAGAGCCTTTGCCACATACCTGCTTCCAGACCACACCGCGAGCTAGCCAGGTGTTCTTGTCTGACCCAGTGGCCCCAAGGAGCTCCAGCAGGTCAAGGTTCCACGTCACTTGTAATGGGGTGCACCACTTTGTAATAGCTATCTCAGGACGGACAGGTGGTTAACACCGAAATCCTCATGGCCCAGAAGAGGTGAGGAGGCTTACTGTGCCATCCTAAAAACTGGTTCTGAAGCCAAGGACCCGAGTTCAGTCGTAGGTCCCCTGCATGGATTGCGTGACTCTGAACAGGTTGTCTACTAAATCTCTCCGAGCCTTAGTTTGAGATTGATAACTGAAGGCTCCCTGTCTCTGAGCACTGTTATAAAGACTGAATGACAAGCAGAGCGTGAGGGGAATTATGCACTTCGAGGTGGCCATGCCCATTTGAGCAGAGAAGCCACAAGACACATCACCCCACCCCCCGCCACCTCTCACTCATGCTTAACCAGGGGGCTGCTCAGCAAGACAACTTTGTATTTGACTGTGAGTGTCCAGCCCCGCTTGGATTACCACGTTACCTAGTTACTCCGTAATGATTTAGTCCTAGAACATGGCAGCATTAAGCAATGTGATTCTTATCGATTCTGGCCCTGTGTCCCCCATGAACAAGGACCCATGAAGAGTAGCCTCTATAATTCAAGATCCTCAGGTGCCTTTTGGGGGCCAAGCGTCTTGCTGTGTTTTCCTGGACGTGTACGGTAATCTGAGCTCATCCTTCACATCCTACCTTGGAAATGCAGCCACGTCAGGGGAGGGATGCGGAGGCTGAGAACTCTCCGATAGTTTGTTTTTAAAGAGAGGAGGTAAAGAATAATGTCCATGTTCCAAGCTGCTGAGGGAATTAGGAAGGCAGACGGCCATGATTCAGGTTGGAATCCTGCCAGGGTTTATGATATCATTTTTATTTGCCAAGAAAAACACCTCCTTCGTATCTCTCAGGCAGTGAAGGGAAGCCAAAGCCCAACCCCAAACACGTTCTGTGCGGAAGGTTTAAGACACACAGACGGGGCTTAATGATAACAGTGGCCATTTACATTTATGGAGTACCTTTTAGCTCAATGGACCCCCAGGGTTTGACAAACATCATGGACAGATGAACAGACAGGCGCGAAGTGCTGCACAGATCCCTTGGCACCCACATTTCTTCCAGGAGGCCTCCCCGGAGCCCTCTTTGCCATTTGGCATGAAGGTGGAAACTCCGGCACTTGACTATCCAGGCCTCTGCTTCCAAACGCTATTAAGAAAACAGGGGATAAAAGTACCTCCTGTTGACAACATTCCACACACTCTCAAGGTAAAGGTTAATTCCTTTCCAGGGTGTTCCAGAGAGCTACACAAATGAATCCGAAGTTGTCTGATAGCTGATGTTGTTGACTTGAAGGGCCATTATTGGGCTTCTGGCCCATTGCTTGGGAGGCATGAATGGTGGTGGCTTCCGGCCTTCAACTTGAATGATGTCAGGGCGGGGAAGCTCTTCCAGGTCTTCCTGAATCCGCCCTCGCTGCCCCCATCCAGGTTCAGCCCAGTGAGACGGAGGGAGAAGGGCTGGTAGGGCTGACAGTCCTTATTCTGGGCACCTGGCACTAGAGGACAGTTGAACCCACGTGGTGAACTTGGAAATGGTATCTCTGCTCTACTCAGCCGGCCTGGACAGGAAGGCTGGGCCAAGCTTACAGGAGCCACAGAAATGTGTGCAAAATGGCTTTTCAGACCAAAGGCCATGGAATAGGAAGGAAGAAGGGGGGTCGTCTAAGAATCCAGGAGCACGAGGAATAGCTGTCAGAGAGGATGAGGCTTGACAGGTGCTGGGGACAGGCAGGGATGGAGGACGCGGGTAGGGGTTGGCAGATGATGTAGAGCTATTACAGAGTCTACATCTGGATAGCAAGAGATGGGAACCCCAACACCCTGCTTCTTGGCCACCAGCCAGGACCACCCTCTCTCCAGGAGCTGGGCCGGGCTCCCGGGGCTCATGGGGCCCCTCACTTGACCACCCAACCCACACCTGCAGTCACATGCCGGGAGCCCTGATCGACACTGACCGGTGTTTCTCTGATTTCGCCCGTGAGGACGGCTTCGTGGCAGATCCATCATCTCGTTTTCCTGGAGGTCCTGAGGGGCAGCCACCAGACTGCACACGCTGAATGTCAGCTCCATTAAGCTAACACATTTGCGTCGCTGCAAAACCCTATTTACACATAATAAACATGGGGATAGACACCACGGAGGAAATAATACGGTATTGATTAAAACAATAGCCGGTAATGCCTTCTCGGAGGCTGCAGTCACCGGCGGCCTCCTTAGAGGCCCCTCTCGCTGGCTGAGCGTCCCTCTACCTGGCCGCTGCAAGCTCTCGTTCTCCAAACAGGAAAGAGAGACCTCTCCCTGGGGCACGGAGAGATGAACAGAGGCCTCTTTGAACGGAGCTCTCACGGTGTGCCAGGCCCCGTGCTAAGGGCTTGATCTCATTTTACCCCCCAGAGCAGCCCTTGGCAGGGGGTGGTGTCAGTATTTCCATTTTACAAAGACAGGAGCAGAACAGAGCAGAGCTCAGTGTTTTGCCTAGGGTTGCTCCATGGACGGCGGATTTGAAGCTAGGTCAGTTGAACTGCATAGCACGTGCTATATTCATTATGCTAGACTCCTTATAGTTCTGCAACTATATATGTAAAGATAAAGCGAGAGAGAGAGAGTGAGCCACGGCCAGGAGGCCAGGCCTTAGGGGCTGGGACTCTGGACAAGACTTACCCCTGATTGGTAGAGGGTGGCCAGTACGCAGCTCAACGTTGGCCACAATCCCAGCTCTCCTGTGCTAGTAAGGAGGCCTGCAATGTAGTCAGTCTAGAGGTTTCAGAGTCTCCGAAATGAACAACCTCATTTTGGAAAGATAGAACTGCTGGCAAGCCTAGAGCAGGAATTTATTTTCCCTAGGAGGCAGACAATCCCTCGGTTCCGAAGGCATCCTCCCCAGCTGAGGACAGCAGGAGGGTCTGTGACCACAGACCTGTGTGTCCAATGGAGGAAGCTCCGGTCACACACAGGAGGGGAAGGGCCGGGGCAGCAGGCCAGGTGGCTCAGGGTAATTTTGCATGAGGACGAGGAGCTGGTAGAGGCTGACCCCTAAGACCAGATAGCAGTAACCAGTCAATAAGGAGCAGCCAGTCTCTGCTCTGTCATTTACTGGTTGTGTGACTTTGGGCAGCCACTTAAGCCGTCTGGCCTCGTACCAAAACTAAGGAGAATCCTACTTCTGTGTCAGTGTGGTGAGGACTCCGTAGGAAAATGGGTGACGGCGGGGAGCACTGGCCTGTTGCGCAGCCGGCACTCAGTAGTGTCTCTGTCTGAGGGCAGAAGGGAATTCTCGGTGACCTGCCTTTTCTGTCCTCGCGGGACTGCAGGCCTGCAGAAGTCCAGAGACCTCTGTGTTCCATTCAGCTCTCACCCCCTGGGGAGACCCGGAGCGGAGGGGGCCCGCCTTGTCTCAGCCGTCCCCGCTGAGGCCAGGCTAGGAAGGTAAATGGGCAGATTTTGCATCTGCTGAAATCCTTGCTCTGCCGGTTCGCTTTCTTCCACTGTAGCTGAGGATTTCTACTAAAGCCTCCAACCGTGTCTGGATTATTGCTTCCGGCAGCATCAGGGGAGGGCGTTCTGATCCCCACTCTCACAAAACACGGAAGGCAGAAGCACAAACCGGGCTTAGCAAGGCTGGGAAAAGCGGTCACAGGTACTGTTGGAGAATCCCAGGCCGCGTAGCAAACAGCCTATCCTCAGAGAAGGCAGTCATGCAGAAGAGGGCCCCAGGTCCGATGGAAACAGAGAGGCCCAACTGAGAGTTCAGGGCCAAATAAAGGGGAGGATCCTGTCTGAAATCTGGCAGATGTGGGCTCCAAGCCTTCTGCCACTGAGCGGTGTGACCCTGGGCTGGGTGCCGGACTCCCAAGGCTCTCTGTTTCCCATCTGGGCAAGGACACTGAATACCTACCCCATGGAACCGGGGAGTCAGGAGGCGAGGTCTGGTCTATTACAGGGACTCAGTAAGAGTCCCCTTTCCAGCACCATCCTCCTTCTCTCTTGGGGTGCATCTTTCCCTTCCTTGTCAGAACACCAGAGGCTATCCACGTGAAAGTGTCTTACTCTGGTTCTGAGACCTGATCCTGACAGGTGGAGACTCCTGGATCAGGCCATGGCCAGGGCAGACAGAGGGTCGCTCAAACCTGAAAAGTCTGGGGCTGGTTCTTCCTTCCTGGACCCAGAGAGGAAGACAGAGCAGAGCAGTCCCGGGTCACACACGGCCCTGCTTGGCCAGGGTGCACAGAACCCATGCCAACCACCTTGCCGCCCGGAGACTCGTGGGAAGTCAGTGCCTGAATGCCTGGAGCCACATGGGGCTTGAGGTGGGCAAGCCGGAGACTCTATCGCAAGTAGACAGGAAATTCCGGCTTCATCCTCCACATCCATAACCCTCCACAGTATGCCTCAGCCTCCCCTTCCAGATTTCCCTGTGCAGATCCTGCCTGGCTGCCCCAATCCATGCTCCCCCTTGCCCGTTTCCACCCCGAACCTTCAACCCTCTTTGAATTCCTCCCATCTCGAATGCTCTCCCCTGTCTCTCCTAACTGGTCCCCAGATCCCATGCAGCCCAGGTCTAGTCGCATCTCCTCCATGAAGCCCTCCCTGGCCAGAGCAGCACAGTGACCATTGGTTTCCCTTTGGGTGTGCATCCTGTGTCCCCGCTGTGGGCGCCCCTGGAGAGCTGAAACGAGCCCTGTACATCCATATACATTCTATTCTCAGATTTTACTCAATGTCTGGTCCCGTCCAGGTGTACTGTTTTTAAAGACCTCAAGATCCAGGGAGACAGGCAGACAGATGAGTGGGACAGGTAACCTTAACAGAGGTACAAAGCAGTGGGGGAGCAGAGAGGGGGTCTGGGAACCCAAGTTACCAGCAGTGGGTCATCCAGATCCAGATGTTAAGAAAGACACAAAGGCCGACCCGCTCAGGGAGTCATCCCCGTGGGGCCAATGTTGCACGGGCTTCTGTGCGCCTCCCCTTGTTTCCTCTGCCTCTCTCCTCCATGCTCCCTCTCTCCAGTTCTCTCCTCTCGGGGCTTCCTTCTTCGTCCAGGGCCCTGTATGATTCATGAGAGAAGTTACTAGTTAAAGGAGAGAATGGGTCCCGGAGACCCTGAGTGCGGCTGAGCGGAGGCCCAGTAGAAATCTAATAAGTAGATCAGAGGGATAAAAGCTGAGACAAGCAGCAGGAGGGTTTAAGGAAATGAGGATCTTCAGTCCCTAGTATCCGAGGAGGTCGTAACTGACAGAGCAGCCTGAGCTCCCTGGGCCCCTGCATTGAATTTAAGAATTTGGATTTTATACCCACCTATGTTTGGGAACTAACTACCCTCCCAAGTGATAAATTCCAAGGGCTCTTGGTGGAAATCACTAGAAGCCACACTGCCATCATCTGTTAAGTCTCTACCTGTTCATCTTCCGGAGCCTTGGAGAGCTGGTGGGCACCTTGGCAAGTTCTGGTGTTAGACCTTCTGGTTACTGCTTCATAAAGTCGGCATGTGCTGGGGGCAGAGCCCGGGCTTCAGGCTTGATCCAGACCGAGCAGCCACATGGCCTCAGAGAGTCACACCACTCGGCTACTCTCCTCGAAGGCTGGGGTAGAGTCTGGAATGCAGGAGGGATGGCCAGTTTCAAGGATACTGGTCTCCAGGTAGGTCTCCCCTCTCCAGGGTCTTGCACTCACGGTGGTCCAGGGATGCCCGGATCTTCCCTTGCAGAGACCTGCCCTCTGCCATCGACTCAACTAAGTGCAGAAGTCCAGAGACTGAATTTCTCTCCCGTGACATTTTGATGAATTTAGACCCAAACTCACTCAGTTTATTGATCCTAGAGAAAATGTTCATCCTTTAAAGACCACCCAACTGCATACTTAATCCATGTGCCACACACCGGGTCGATAAGAAACGCCACCAAGACAAACACAGTGCTGAAGCCTTTATTGAAAGAGAACTCGGTGACATTCGAGTCCTCAACTCCTTCCACTCCAGCAGAGCTCCCCCGCCATGGAGGCAAGTGTCCCCCCACATCTCCCCGTCCCCACAAGTCTGAGTGGTGATCCGCAGGAAAGCCATGGGTTCTCAGCCCACTCCACCGCCAACGACATGCTATGGGATGGCGAGCCAGCCCACTGGCCTCTCTGTGCCTCAGTTTTCCCATCTAAGAAACAAGAGATGGGCAGCTCCCTCACCACTTCTATGTGGAATGAACAGCATCACCGTGTGGAACGGCGCCCGGCACAGTGTAGCTGCTCAGTGAACATGACTCCCCATGCTTTGTTTTACAGTCCCAGCACAGAGACCCTAATCCGTTGCTCTGAAGTCTTTGCCCCTCAGCTAATCAAAAAGGGCCCTCTGGGTGGGCCTCCAGACAGAAAGCACCAGGGAAGAGAGGAGGCAAGTCAGCACGCCCCCATGAGCGTGCGCGCCCACACTCAGCGGCCCCGTGCAGGCCTGACTCGCACCGCCAGCTCGGCCGAGGCTCTGGTGACAGCATTCTGCAGACGGAGAGGCTGAAGCCCGGTGACTTGTCCAAGTGATGTGACACTTTCTCCCACTAAGTGATGTGTAAGGGAAAGGAACTAAATAGATGCTGTCTAAAACAGAAGCTCAGGAAAGCGAAAATTGTCTGTCTTGTTCACACGGTATCCATAGCAACCGAACCCACTCATCGGTAGCTCTCAGCAAATACGGTGTGAGTGACAGAGCTCGTGAATGATGGAGAGAAAAAAATCCAAGATGGAAACCTGAATGACTTGACGCTTCACCACATAAGGCTGACCCACCTCAGAGGCTGACTTATAGCATGTTTCTGGAAGACAGAAAAAGGGCCGATGAGAGCAGAAGCTGTACAGATTTCGGTTCTCAAATCCCCAGATGAACTCACGGACCTGAGCCCTCGCGTCGGCCCCCAAGGCCTGGAACGGAACTAAGGTGCCAGATCAGTTGGCGACCTGTCAGACAGAAGGCTAGACTGACCCGGTCTTTTTGGTCACTCATCCAATGTAAGCATGTATTGATTGCCTGCTATATGCCAGGATCTGTGCTAGGAAGGAGAGTCGCAAGGATTTGTTTGCGTGGAGCAAAGGATAATAAGCCATCATCTCATCCGTAGAAAGTCTCATAACAAAGGGATGTGGGAAGCATGGGGGTCCAGGAGAGGGAGTGCCCACCGGCAGGGATGGATGAAAGAGGGAGTGGAGAGAGGGTTTCCTGAGAGGGTCTTGAACTAGGGATGACATGAGGTGTTTGAGGGCAGTGCAAGAATCCCCAGCTCGCAGGAACAGAACGTGAATAAGCAAGGGCACGTCCTCAGACCCATTCAGTATGACCAGACCTGCGGTAGGGCAGAGGGCTGGTCAGGAAACAAGACTGGGGAGGAAGGCAGGCAATCATCCCTGCCGCCCAGGGCGCTCCCAGGATGGGAAAGGCAAGGACGCAGCTCTGCGGCAGGTGGCCCTGGGGAAATGACTTCACTCCTCTGAGTATCCAGTTCCTCCTCCGCACAAGGGTAAATGGGTGATTTCTACGTTCCTTTCTGGTTCTAACATTCTATGACATTTCTGACTAATGCACGAGATCAAATATGTACACAAGACCAGAGGCATAAGAAAATACCCCAAGAAACGTGTGCTAATCTAGTGCAAACAGTGTAAGAATTGCATAGGCTAGCGAACGCGGGCCATGCTGAAAATACCTGTGGACTTGTCCTTCCGGGCCACATTTCCTGGCTTCCAGAGCCCTGGGTCATGCCCAGCACAAACGGAAAGGGAGCATTCCCAGCTGAGCCCCCGGGAAGTCTGGCCCTGCGCGAATGCAGTACCCCCAGTTGGCATTACAGAAAGGAGCTCTGGAGAGAGACCCCTCCCCTTTGTGTGGTGCCAGGGTCTGAAATTGGAGTTTCACCTCATCCCACAGAGCTCCCAATGCTTGGAGGGAAAAAATGCATTTGTAAAAAATTAGCAGGAGCTCTGGTCACCAAGGAAGGGGACATCTTAGACCCAGACAATCCTAAAGCTTGTGGAATCTTCACAATCTTTTGGGGAGACCCTATTCGTTTGGGTGGGGGAGCATCAGTCCTTTAGGGAATACCAGAAAACCATAGTTCTCTCCTACAAGAATGTCTACACTCAGTTTTGTATGCATATTCAGAAGGACGTAGGAAGACCCGATGGAGGCCCCTAGAATTCCTCTCCCCACCAGACATCAGGTTAAGTCTCCTGCCCTAGTTCAAGCTCTCTGTTTTGCAAATGAGGAAATTGAGTTCCAGAAAGAACAGGTGACTCACCCAAGATCACCCAGTGAATGGGAGCAGAGGCAGGTTCCCAGGAAATTCAGGCCAGCCTCTACCCCAAGCAGGGAGGCACACAGCAGGACCCAGGATCCCTGGTGTGTGACACGGAGCTTGGTCCCTGCAGATGCCACTGCTGCACTTGGGCAGGGAGTGCAGAAAAGAAGGACAACCAGGCTCTGGTGGCTGGTCCCCAGGGCTTGTGCTGCCTCCCCGGCTGTGGGCCATGGTAGCCAGCCTTCCCTGTGGAGAAGGGACCTAGGTGTTGGCGTGCTGACTCAGCAGCTTCTGAGCCATCATTCCATTCACCACATGGAATATTCCTCCGGGAATACTGTGGGGTGGGGGATGGTTCCTCCAGGACACACCATCAGAGCTGCCTGCCTCCTCACCTCCACAGTGTGAGTAGGAGATCTGTATCTGTGAGAGGTAACTTCCTGTACCTGGGGACAGGGGGTGGGGACCAGGAACAAAGAGAACTCAGACCAGATTCAGGTCTTGGTTCTGCGGCTCTAGAAATGACCTGCCGTGGGCAAAGGATTCAACCTTCCTGAGCCCTGTTGTCGTCCACTGTAAAACCACGGTCTTTATAATAATAATCGTGTTATTATTTTTCTGACTTCTGTTTGTTGAGCACTTACAATATGTACAGCTTTTGTCGAATATGTGTGGACAGGTGATAGGAGCACACCTGTCCTTACCTTCCCCTCCAGTTTCCTGACCAGTTATCCTCAGTCCTCACCGTAGCTCATTAGTCTCCATTTCACAGACTGAGGAAATGAAGGCAGCCACCTCAGATCAGGTCACAGTACTAGGAGCGCCTGGGTGGCTCATTCGGTTAAATGTCCTACTCTTCGTTTCAGCTCAGGTCATGATCTCAGAGTCGGGGGCTCTAGGCTCAGCAGAGTCTGCTTGAGATTCAATCTCTCTCCCTCTGCTTCCGCCCCTCCCTTTGCACGCACGACTCTCTCCCTTAAGTAAATAAATAAATGATCTTTAAAAAAAAAAAAAATCACACTACTGTGTGGGAAATCCCAAGAGCTATGGGCCCAGTGGTCCCAGCTTCCTAGCCTGGCTTTTCTCAGCCTCAGGAGCTGGGGGAGGACCCAGCTGTCCTGTTCAAACCTGTAAGCCAGGACAGCTGTGGACATTCTGTTCCTCTGACCCTGCACTTTTTAAAGACTGTTCTTGTGTTGGACCAGGGTCCCTCATGGTGTCCTCCAACCAGAGAACCATCTCCAGACCAACAGAAGATATAAATCCTTCCATAGCTCAGGCCTGGGCCACCAGCCCCCATCACGTGGCTATGACAGCCTCTGTGGTCAGAACAGAACCCGAGTCAAGGTCCCTCACAGTTTCTTACAGGCAAACAGGTCATAGACACACGTGGCCTGCCGCTGCCCACATTCGCTGAAACCTGTGAGTTCCCTGGCTCTGAAACGGACCAGGAGGGGTCAGTGTGGACGCAGGTCTGTTGTGGTTGCTCCCGTCCCTGCTCTGAGAGGTACGAAGCGGCCCACGGATGATCCAGCCAGCAGGCTGGTGGGGGCAGGTAGGCAAGGCAGGAGGTGTGGTCGGTGGTGGTGAGTACCATTTCCCCCTCAGAGGAGATTTGTCTAAGATGTCGCTGCAGTCTGGAATTCCTTCTCATTCTCTCACTATAATAAGGGAGTGTGTGTGCTCGTTCTCTCTCTCTCTCTCTCTCTCTCTCTCTCTCTCGTGCTATCCCAATCATCCTCATCCTTGGCTCTGGTGGGGCTGCCCAGCTGGAGGGCCCCGAACGCCTCCCCCTCCCCGGGACTCTGCGGTGGCTGTGTAGGGTTCGTGCCGTCCCCAGCATGCCTGAGAGCAGTCAGCCTCCCACTGGGATGGCCTTGTGCGGGGTAAACTTTCATGTTCTTATTAAGTGATGGCTGGTGGTTCAGAATCACTCCCCTGCATCTGTTTGGGCTTGATTCCTAATCAAAGCTCGGGCTCTCCTTTTCCCCCTCGTGCTGAAAGATTGGCGTTCAAGAGAAGAAAGGTGCTCTGATGTCTGCTGCTGGGCTCCCAGCTGGGATGTGGGGCTCCGGGGAAGATGGGGAGGCTGGGTTTTACCCCAAAGTCTTGGTTCAAATCCCAGCTCGCCTATGACCAGCTGGGTGACTTCAGGCACGCCTCAAACCTCTCTGATCCTCGATGCCCAACCCCGTCCAGGAATGTCTCGTATCCTGCTAGGGTTCAAGGAGAACATGTATCTGGCATGGAAGGACTTGAAAGCCCTGTGGGGGTGTTAGCCGCTGACACCTGGACACGACTGCATCATCTGACCATGTTCTCAGCCCCTTAGGGACAGAGGGCTTCCATGGAGCCTTCTGGAATTTGCAGACCTTCCATAAGGCATCTTGAGCCAGAACAAGGGCGTAGAGCCAGGCTGTGGCACTCCCCCTAACCCTCTCCCAGAGGCATCCCCCAGTGATGGCTCACCCCTCCCTGCCCTCCTCACACCAAGCAGAAGAGGCTGCATTTACACACTCTGATTTTCCAAGGCAAAAGAGACCCGTGGCGCTAGGGCCTCCGAGTAGCCACATGGATAGCTAGATAAATAATTACTAAATAAATAAATAAATAAATAAAAATAAACAAAGAAAGCCTCGAATGAGCTTGAATTGCTGCCGTGCTGAGAGGTAACTGGCAGATTCAATTTAATTATAAGATACAGAGTTGTAATGGGGTGTGTGAGGCTCAAGGAGGATTTCAATAATGGGAGGACAGCAGGGGCTCCGTTGCCTTCTCCGCTGGCGCTTTTCCTAACCCCACTGCCTCCTCCCCTTCCTTGCCCTGTGGGTTGGGGCAGCGGTGGGAAGATCAGCGCAGCCCGGGAGGCCTAAGTCCACCCCAGCCCCAGGATTTGCCTCCTCTCTAGCCTCAGCGCCCATGACCACCCCAGGTGGCAGGCCCAGGGCAGGCCCTGGTGGCAGGCCCAAGGCAGGCCTTGATCAGGACGCCTGGGGAGGAGGCCCAGGGCCTCAAGGGGCTCCATGCTCCCAGCCCTGCCTTCTCCTGCCTCCATGAAGATGTGCAGTTTCCAGAAGACACAGCCCCTGCTGTAAGGCAAGGCGTAGCCACCGGACTGTGAAATGACAACTGTGATTTATTTGACTGGGAGCAAAAGCATGCCATCTCCTGGTCTCCCGCCTGTTCAGCTTTCTACCCAGAAAGTGGAGGGGACATCCCCCAACCCACTGAGGCTTCGCTGGCCCCCTTCCAGCCCCAGGACCTTATAGTCAGAGAGCATGTGCTCTCTCTCTCTGTGTCATACCAACCCAGCTGCCCACCTCTGCCCTGGGGTGGGGGTGGGGGGCTGCCATGTTGGAGGGCTCTATACTTCGCACACCCCTCCAACTCCCAGGACATTGTTGCCCTCTTCTGCCCTCTTCACTTTTGCCAGGTGAAAGCAGATATCTGCCTCCAGGCCCCCATCTTCGCTCTTTTCAGCAGGACGTGGGCCGGAGGGCTGAGGCTGGCCATTCCTATCTGACTGTACTGATCAATGCCTGAAGGCCAGCTTATGGCCCTTATGGGATTCTCTTGGTTAATCTTCAGCATGTATGGTTTTATTGGGGCCACAAATGGGTGACAAAGAGGTTTGCAAACTCATAAGTAAACAGCAGTCGCTCTCCATGCTTCTCTGCCCTGACCCCACCACCCTGTCTCCCCGGGAGGCTAGCTATCCTTTCCCAGGCAGGGACTCTCCAGGAGCCTAGCTCCCACAAGGACGTCTCAGCAATGCGCATGACTCATTGCCCAGTACCCTCTGAACACACATGGTCCCCTTCTTCCCACCAGGGTCTCTGCCAGTCCCCTAGGCTGTGTGCTCAGCGTCCAGATGACATCCCAGCAAAATGACACAGCCTGGGCTCTGGGATCAATTGAGCCTAGATTTTGTCCCCGACTCCTGCACTTCCCTGCTGTGTGACTTCAGCTAAATTACTCAACGTCCCTGAGCCTCACCTGTACAATGGGGCTAATAATCCCTATCGTGAGGAATCTATATGAAGGTTAAGTCCAAATATAAATTTTATATTCAGAGCAGTTTATTGGGCCTCTAACTTCCCAAAAATCTGGGCCTCAACAGAAGTGCAGCAGCGCGGGGTAAGGGCCAACTTGGAAGGATTCCTTATGGCCCTTGATCTTAGTCCTTTGGGGACTCTGTTGGTCCTGAAAGAGAAAAGAGATGCCTTCTTTCTGCCTGGCCTCCTAGATGTGATTGACTGGCTACACCATCCTGAGCCTCCCTAGGGGACGGACACACAACTGTCAAGTATCTGGTCCCATTCAAATCTTACTCACCAGTTCCAACTTTCTCTTAGGAAAAGTCTAAAAGCCTTTCAGGCATATGGCCTTCAGCAGTCCCTGTTCTTCATGGGATAAGTAGAGTGATGACAGGCCAGGCGGAGGAATGGCCTTCATGATCCCGTTTCTCTGTCATATTCCCTCACAAAGCAATTAACCCCCTGGGATCAGACATCTTAAACCAGAGATGGCTGAGGTAATCTTGTCCATGTGATAAAACTGTTTACATCAAATTCTCCAACCAACATTATTAAACTCCCCCCAATCGCTGCACCTCTCACAAAGATATTATACTAGTCATCCGAAGAACCTCACTCATAATCAGGGTTACTGGTTTTGACGCTTACCAGCTCTATGACCCTGAGCAAGTTATCGAATCTTTTGGATTATCTGCTTCCCATTTTATCCGATAGGAATAATAATAGTACTTAACTTTTATGATTGAAGATGATGCATGCGGAGTGCCTAGCCCAGAGACTAATCAATCATAAGCAATCAGTCAATGGCAATTTTTTTTTAAGATTTTATTTATTTATTTGACAGAGAGAGATCACAGTAGACAGAGAGGCAGGCAGAGAGAGAGAGAGGGAAGCAGGCTCCCCGCTGAGCAGAGAGCCCGATGCGGGACTCGATCCCAGGACCCTGAGATCATGACCTGAGCCGAAGGCAGCGGCTTAACCCACTGAGCCACCCAGGCGCCCGAGTCAATGGCAATTTTAATTGTAATGGTGAGTTAAGTGAGTTTGGCCTCAGATGATACCAAAGAGGGGTAAGGCCAGGCTGCATCCAGCCCCCAGGGGGTGGGGTAGCCTATGTCCCGATTCCAAGGTGCACGGGGGTATGGGAGAGCCTGCCAACCCTGGAGCCTGAACCAATGCCCAAGTCGCCCAGCGGAAGGCCACATTCTGAGTCCGTTGGCAGCCATGTTGGAATTCCAAATGATGAAGAGTTGGGAGAAAGACCCCAAGCAGCGTCTGAGGGTAGAAGATGAGCCCAGCATTTCATGAAAAGAAAGATGACAAGAGCCAGGCAAGGTCCCAGAGAGCCAGCCTGCTGGGATGGGACTCAGCCGGTGGGGTCATTTCTCCCAGAGAACTGAGAACAGAGCACGGCAAGGTGCACCAGGCCTGCAGTCAGGCAGATAGGTGGACTCAAGCTTCGCCCCTCAATAGCTTCAGAACCCTCAGTCAACACCTCGGCCCTCTAAAATGTCCATTTCTTTATAAAGAAAGAGAAGAATAAAAGCACCTGCCTTTACAAGGTCTGTGTGAAGGGGAAACAAGATGAGAAAAGGAAAATGCCCATTGCTGTTCAGTTAATGGCTGATGTGTCCTGACCACAATGGACAGAGTCAGGCCAGTGTTGCAGGAATCTGGGGAAGCCAAAGGGGTGATGACCACGTGGGCCCCAGACTGACAGCGGGCATGTGACATCTGGGGCCAGCAGCAACATGGACAATCATGGGCCCCACAGCTAGTGGTGAGGAGTTGCTGACAATCTACCCGCCTTGGCCATCCTGTGGATAGCGCCGTGCTAGCCTGTAAATGGAGGGCAAGGGTGGATGAAGGGCTTCTCCGGTGTCAGTTTCTGCTGGTTGGTGGCTGAGGCTGAGCACTCCCTACCCTCATGTGTCTGCGGGAGCTGTTGTCCCCGCAGGAGCTAGCAAAGATGGGCCCGTCGTCACCAAGACTCTCTGGAATTATCACAACGATCGTTAACCCTTCTTAAAGGAGGGTTAGCCACTTGAGCTTTTCATGTAATTCATTATTTTAAAAACTTAAGATGGTAGCTGTTTCAGGTTTCTCTTACATGGATTTAATTGGGATGTAATAGCATCGTTAATTAAATACAAATCAATAATTTAAAACAACTAATTGATACTTAATATGAATGGGGGATAAACTTAGTCCTAATATAATTAACTCCAATAGGTAATGAAATAGCCATTATGTCTTTACAACAATGTAAAGTTTATAGTTCTTTAATAAACTTTGAGTTAGCAAGCAATGAGAGTCGAAAATTATGAAACAGGTATTATTGGGCTATTAAACATTTATTACTTGTCCTGGAGGGCTAGAGCTAGTCACTTGTCAGGATTAATAAACTTTTGCTATTCCTCTCTTCAGGCCTCTTTACCAGAGAGGTTGATCAGAAAACTGAGATCTCTGTGTGATTTATGGGCATCATTATTGCCTAGGATGTGAGCTATGATGCTGCAAACAGGATGAAACAGAATTGAAGCAGAAAGCAGGAGTTTAGTGGAGCATAAGGAATAACACAGAGGACATTAGGAGAAGGAGAGGAAAAGCGAATTGGGGGAAATCGGAGGGGGAGACAAACCACGAGAGACTGTGGGCTCTGAGAAACAAACTGAGGGTTTTAGAGGGGAGGGGAGTGGGGAGTGGGTGAGCCTGATGGTGGGTATTAAGGAGGGCACGGATCGCATGGAGCACTGGGTGTGCTGCATAAACAATGAATCTTGGAACACTGCATCAAAAACTAATGATGGGTTTTATGGTGACTAACATAACACAGTAAAAAAAAAAAAAAAATTAATTTAAAAAGAAAAAAAAAAGCAAGAGTTTAGCAGAATCAAAGTGAGGACTTTCCCATCCAAGTACTAACCAAGCCCGACCCTGCTTAGCTTCTGAGATCAGACGAGATCTGGCACGTTCAGGGTGGTATGGCCGTAGACAGTGAGGATTTTCCAAACGTGACAGTCTGGCATCCTGGGATCGGCCAGGCATCCCGGCAGGACTTTCAGTGGCCCATCGCCCATGAGTCAGGCCATCGGGGCAGACACCCTTTGTTAAGGCAGACCCCCAGAGAAATCTCCAGGCTTCGAGGTCCTGGGGGTGGGGATCACCCCAAGCCTTGCAACTCCTTTTCCCCCCTTGGGGCTCCTGCCACGACTAGGGCCGTGCACGTAGAAATAACTCACATGCTGCTCCCGACCCTTTGTTTTCCCGAAGTCCTGTGTTTGATTTTTGTTCATCTCTCCATAAGGATGTGCCTTTCATATTCAACCAGACTGTGATCTCGTTGTGAAGGGAAGCTGGCCTTCCGTGCTTTTGCTTTGCATGTGGGAGCATCTTGATGGGCGGCTATGGGTCAGATATCCTACTGGTCACCCTTTGTTAATACATGCTGACTGGGCAGGGCTGGTACGGACACTGTGGGAGAGTCTACCCACCCTACCCTACTGCTTTTTATGTCATTTGTTACATAACGATTGGTCTATAGACCAAGACATCTGCGCTCCGAGGCCAGAAAGGCTGATTACGAATATATTTCTTCAGATCTAAACTCCTGCTCACACAGGCCTCTGGGACCCCCCTCACTTGGAAATCCCATCACCTCAAACATGAGAAGTCCAAAAATGCGCCATTTTCACCTCACGCCCAAATTGGCTGCCTTGGTCAGTTACTTCTGACACAGACCCCACCTTTCTCCATTCTGCCCGACTAAATCCACCGTGGTCATCTGCCCCCTTCCTCTGCTGGAGCCACTCTGTCACTCAGGCAATTGTCCCTTTCCCAGAACGTCTCTCAGATCCATCACTGTCTCTCCATCCCCGGCCACTTAGCCTCACTGCTACACCCACCTGGCTGGCCTTCCTGACTCGCTTCCTCTTCCGGCCCCTCAGCGAGTGTCTACCCCATGAGCCTCCAGAGAAGGCTGCCTGGAAGTTCGTTCTATCTCCTTGGATGAGTCTTCCCTTTAAAGAAGAGGGAGGATAAACATGACGGTCCCTAACCCCCAATCTGATATTTCGTTTCCGTTTCCTGTGCTCGCCCTTATCAGCTACTTGATCCTAGGCACCCTTCCGCAAGTGCCTCTGATTTTCATATTAACCATAAGCAGAAGGTCTTATTCTCAGCGTCCACATTTTATAAATGAGAACATTAAGGCGCAGGGAAGCCCTGAGCGTTGCTCACTCTGGCGTGGGGGAGCCGGGCTCTGGCCAGGACTGACGGTTTCAAAACATACGTGGCCTTCCGGTGACTCCAGCCAGGTCCAGCTGACGCCTTCTCCATATGGTCTCAGGAACCATCTGGTGAGCTATTTGCGGCCCCCCACTGCTCTCCTGTGTCGAGGTGGCAGGGAGATAGAGGCTCTGAAGTTCCCCCTGAGAAAGTTTAGGGTCCTTGCACTGGCTCTCTGATCTCGGGCTGTCTTCCGAGAGCGGGGACAGGGAGCAGATGTCAGTCCGTCACCGCGCACCAGGAGGATGGCAGGCGTCGAACAAATGCGCTCCCTCGTCTGGGCTCACCCCCACCCCTCCACCATCTGCATCCATGCTAAAACGATCTTTCTAAGATGCGAGTCTGGCCTGTGGGTTCCTTCTGAGGTCTGTGAAGGAAGAATCTGTTCCAGACCTCTCTCCTGGCTTGTTGACAGCCATCTTCGTGTTCATATGGCATCCTCCCTGTGTGTGTGTGTGTGTGTGAGTGTGTGTGTGTGTGTCTGTCTGCCTCCAAATTTCCCCTTTTTATGAGGACACCAGTCACATTGGCTTCAGGCCGCCTAGTGGCCATTTTAACTGGATTATCTGTGTCACATCCTTATCTTCAAACAAAGTCGCCTCCTGTGGTACAAGAGAGCCATAGTCCAGGCCGGAACCCTGGCCCAGCCAGGACCACCGACCTGTGTCCTCTATTGTTTTGATCCACAGCCTTGGCAGCTGTGGGACCCCAGACCTTACCCTGAGACCTAAGCTAGAAATCAGACCTGGATTCTAGCCTGAGCACTGTTATCAGCTTTGACCTTGAACTGTCCTTTTACTTCTCGGAGCCTCAGCCTCTGAAACCAAAATGGAGGAAATAGACCATTCTTCCTCGCCTACTTCACAGAGCTACTGTTAGCCTCTAATAAGGTAGTGAATATGACAGCATTGTGAAAAACCAAGAGTCCCGTAAATGTGAAGTAATAGCACTGTATCATTGTTATTACTACTAAGAATAAAGAAATCCTAAGGCTAGAAAAAGGCCCATCTTCACCCTGTGAAACTGAAGGAAAACGGTACCATTTATAAAGCCGTCCCGTTTCACTCCTCCCAGAGGAAATCTCATGTTTCCGAGACTTCTCTTCCAATGAATTACAACTTTCATACACTCGGCAAACACCCTCACCTAACTTACTCCATTGTGCCACGTCTCAGCCCACCTGATCTGTTCTGACCTGGGGGAGGGGAGAGCAGATCATTAACCCAAGAGTCAGTGGTTGGCCCTTTCATTCAATCAGAAGACTGTCCCTAAGCTCCCGCCAGGTGCCAGGCATTGTGCTCCGGATCAGGGACTCAGAGCTGGACACAGCAGAGTCCTGGCCCTTCTGTCGCTCAGTCTAGATACCTGGAGTTCCTGGGGTGTGTACCCTTCTCCCCAAGAAACATGCGCTTTCCCCATAAATGTTTCCTTTCACGCTAGTATTTCTTAAGCCTTGTTCTCCTCAGATAGTAGTACCCTCCCCAGCCCCTCTGCAGGTGACCCTGGACTCCTTTGCTATTAACTTTCTTTGTAAGCCAGGATGACTTGATTCACGTTCATCATTTTCCATGGGCGCCTTTGGTGCGTCTGGTGCTTCTGCTACTGGTAGGTGATCAGCCAAAGGCTGCAGCCCTAAGGTCTCAAGGGAAAGACCCTGATATCTTGCTATTAAAATGGGCATCTATGATCTGACTCCACCTTCAGTCCCAGTGCCATGTGACAAGGATGAAGGCAGTCTGGCGCCTGGTCTAGCTCAAAGAGTAAAGATTCCTAGTTTTTGTATCACATTCTGCCATCTCTCCCCTAAGAGCCTGGTTAGTCTGGTGAGGTAGAGTTGCCCCAAGACACAGTGCTTGCTTCCTGCTTCCCCCGGCCCTGTCTTTGCTTGGTGCCTTTGACAACACACCGTCTCCCCACCTGGGCTCCCACAGTCTCCTCCCCGCCCCCACTTCAGCCCTGTTGGCCTGCTTCCTCAGGCGCACCCAGTGACCTCCAATTTAGCTCTACAAATCTCTACAAAGAACATCCCAAGCTTTCACATGTGGATAGATATCTAATTCTCACTTCACTAATTCTCTAACCTGCTCATTCTTGCAAAGAACCCAGTGGCTTCTCCCCACTTCTCAGTAAGGACTCTGTCGGAGAGCACTCTCCCTCAGTACATGTCTGCAGTGTGCTTATTAACGCCTTGTAATACAGCTGCCTAAATAATTAAGACTAACCCACACGTGTCAAATTAAATGAGCCAGATACATTGAGAAATTGCTCATCCTCCATTTCTTTTATTAATCAGGTTTCTAAAAAACTCTTTTCCTGCTCATTTGCAAAAATCGAACATGGTCGGTGAGACTCTTATAATGACTGTACATATGGACTATCTCCTCGGACAACGCATTATGTGACTAAGGATAGGCTGAGTTGGGGTGGTAGAGACAGCCAACACAGATGATCTGGATTCAACTGGTCGACCACACTCTCTAAATCTCTGGGAGAATTATGCCCCCTCCATTTCCTTGAAAGCTTAGGGGGGCAGTCTAGCAAACCCAACAGGAATGTTTGGCCTAAATCCATCTAACATCTTCTGCCCCCCTACCTGAACCCATCCTGTGTTCCCCTGGTCTCGATGTAGGAACCCCAGCTTCTTTTCTCATTAGGAATCCCTGCTCATGTACTTTATATGGGCATAAGAAGTCAATGGAAATATAATAAGAGCCATAAGCAGTTGTATCATTCTGGCAATGAACAATGCCCGTGCGATTATAATGGGCTGGTTGACTCTGCCCATCGTCAGCTTGTCGAGGCTTCTCTACAGTCTCAGAGTCTTGGGCAAGAGGCTATTGTTCGCGGGAGCTCAGCGCGCCTCCTCACAGCTTGTACTTCCGCCGGCCCCCTCCTGGCAGGCTGCATTCCTGTCTCTTGAAGGTGGTTGTTAGAAAGAATCCACAAATATAGTAAGTAAACATCAAAGAGGCTTTGATCCGCAGGGCCCTCGACAGAGCAGGAGCCCTTGAAGAAAGGGCCAAGGCCTTGGATGAGGGAACTTAACATCGTCAATTTGGGCGCGGGAGATGTAAAGCTGTTTGAAGTGAGGCTGGCTTGGCCCTGCCTTCAGACGAGCTCGCGTGGAGGGGACGGAAGAGAAGTGAGCGCCTTTGGAAAAGGCACGCTCAGATCTGCTTCTCTGCTCTTTACTGATAGTTAATAAACCCCTTTAAAGAATTGGGAGATCAAAGCTAGCAACCTCCCAAGGCCATGGCATTCTGCCACCGCCCGCCATGCTTTGTTTTTCTCTAGGGCAAGAGCCCCTAAGCTTGACTTATCTGTTTCTCATGGGCCCTTTCATCCTGCAAACCATGGAGGGTAGACCTGGGTGACAAGAGGTGGATGGAGAGGTAGGGAGGGGGAAATGAGCCCACCCTGTCTAAGCTCCAACAGCCTAGATACTACCCGGCCCAGGCTCCAAGAAACACCCAGTGTCACGAGAGAAGTTGCTATGACACACCACTCAGTGGGACCCTCCTTCCCTGTGGGACCCATGGAGGGAGCCCCTGAGTGCCCAGAAAGTGTGCCAAGCCCTGGGAGGGAGTGCAGTCAGATGCCCTTTCCAGAAATCCTACCCCTTTTCCATTCGCCTCAGCAGCGGTCACATTTGTAGGAGTCCTAAGCAAAGAGGAGGGGGTGAGGAGTTTAAAATAATCCTGGGATATCATTTAGCGTCTTTGAATTTGGGATTTCTCACTTGCATAGTATGAAGAGCAATAAGCTGTCTGCCGACCTCAGGGGGTACCGTGGAGGTCAGAAGAGGAATTTGGTGTAGAATGGCTTCAAACCCCATAATGTGCTTAAGACAAACCAGGATTTAGAAGATGAATACCAGCCTTCTTCTGAGGCAGACGTAACTCCAGTCCAGCACCCACGCCCAAGGGGCACCCATTTATCCAATAGCGTGAAAAAAAGAAAAAGTCTCTTGCTTTTGCTACCTAGAATTGTTGTTCCACCTTACTTTTCCCTGTTGTGTCAAAGTCCTGTGGGACCAGAATCTACACCTTGCGTCTCTTAGCCATCCCAACCCCTGTGCTCCATGCTCAACCGAGTCCACGCTTCATAAGCCCTTGAAGACAGCACTGCCTTGTTCCTGAATATGAGATCATCCAGGAATCCCCAGACCCAGAAACTCGTTCTCTCCCAAAAAGTAGACTCCTCTACCTCCATTTTTGTGTCTTCTTCCAAATTCGCCCAACCACTTCTTCATTCCTCCAAACTACGCTCTTCTGTGTCTGCTTGCATTGCTCCATCTTGGTCACCACTCGCTGGATTCTGCCTCTCCTTTGGCAGACCTGACCACAGTCCCAGCATGAGGTGGACATAGTCCCCAAGCCTGGGATCTGTAGAGCCTCACTAACCTATAGAGTAGTGATTACGAGCATGGACTCTGGAGCCATACTGCTTAGATTCAAACTCCTGGTTTGCCACCAGCTAGCTCTTCCAACTAAGGCTGTCTACTTAATACATCTGTAAATGGGGATGATATAAAAATAGAGATAATACTGGTATACAGCTCACAGGGTTATTGCAGGAATCAAATGAGGAATTATTGGCTTAATAGGATGCTCAGATCATAGCAAGTGCTATGTAAATGTTATATAAGTAGCCCTGTTTATGAGGGCAGCAGCTTCATACCCCCCAAAAAGGGGCCTTCACTGATACTGGATCCATTCCCCGCTCATTCACCTGTGTTTTTCTTCCAGAGCTGGGCCTCCAGAAGAGAGGATGCTGTCTGGTGCTGGGCTACATGGCCAAGGACAAGTTTCGAAGAATGAATGAAGGTCAGTGAGAACCTGCCCACCCTTTGGGGGGTAATGAGGTGTTGCCCTGCAACTCTGGTCCCGGAAGAAGAACCTGGGACAGTGGACAGAGCTGTTTAATTTCCATGAAACTCTTTATATAGAAATGTGGGGAAGAGTACCTAATGCCTGAAATACTGTATGCTGATTCCTAAGCACTTTTTCTCATGCTGTCCTCTAACACCGTCTGCGTCCTCTACTTCTCTTTCTTTTTCTTTTTTTTTTTTTTACAATCTTACTACCTATGACATTTACTTTTATCATTATGTCTATTTCCTTTCTCCCTGTTTCTATTTTTCTTTTTTTTTAATTTTTTATTTTTTATAAACATATATTTTTATCCCCAGGGGTACAGGTCTGTGAATCGCCAGGTTTACATACTTCACAGCACTCACCAAAGCACATACCCTCCCCAATGTCCATAACCCCACCCCCCTTCTCCCAACCCCCCTCCCCCCAGCAACTCTCAGTTTGTTTTGTGAGATTAAGAGTCACTTATGGTTTGTCTCCCTCCCAATCCCATCTTGTTTCTTTTATTCTTCTCCTACCCACTTAAGCCCCCATGGTGCATCACCACTTCCTCATATCAGGGAGATCATAGGATAGTTGTCTTTCTCTGCTTGACTTATTTCGCTAAGCATGATACGCTCTAGTTCCATCCATGTTGTCGCAAATGGCAAGATTTCATTTCTTTTGATGGCTGCATAGTATTCCATTGTGTATATATACCACATCTTCTTTATCCATTCATCTGTTTATGGACATCTAGGTTCTTTCCATAGTTTGGCTATTGTGGACATTGCTGCTATAAACATTTGGGTGCACGTGCCCCTTTGGATCACTACGTTTGTATCTTTAGGGAAAATACCCAGTAGTGCAATTGCTGGGTCATAGGGCAATTCTATTTTCAACACTTTGAGGAACCTCCATGCTGTTTTCCAGAGTGGTTGCACCAGCTTGCATTCCCACCAACAATGTAGGAGGGTTCCCCTTTCTCTGCATCCTCGCCAGCATCTGTCATTTCCTGACTTGTTGATTTTAGCCATTCTGACTGGTGTGAGGTGATATCTCATTGTGGTTTTGATTTGTATTTCCCTGATGCCGAGTGATATGGAGCACTTTTTCATGTGTCTGTTGGCCATCTGGATGTCTTCTTTGCAGAAATGTCTGTTCCTCTACTTCTCTTTCTCTCTCTTCCCTACCTTTGCTCCCCAACCACTCACCCAGCACAATTAAATCTGCTTCTATTATCTTTTTTAATCCAGACCTCTCTACCTTTCTCTTCTATCATTCACATTTTTTGAATGCCTATTGAATAAACAGCCCCTTACAGGACACTTGGGAAAATAATGAAGAATAAGGCAGCGTTTTTATTTTCAAAGAACTTACAATGGGAAATCTGCCCTCTTTCCCAACTCCACTGGCCCTACCTCTCCTTTCTTACTCATGGGCCATTCTGCCTTCCTCTTGCTCTGGGTCTTTCCTCTGGGGCTTGACTGGGTCACAGAAGGCGACAGAAAGGGATTGACATTGATATGGAGGCTGGGAAGTAAACGGAATGCTGTCACTTGTGGACCTGTTATAATAAAGAGCCAATCCCCTCATCCCCAACCATCTGTCTCCGTGCAGCTAATAACCCTCTCCATCAGATGCCACAGACTGTTTGTCAGGACTCAAAAGTAGAGAAACAATGGCTGGGGATGCCATTTATTCATTAAAGTCAAACAAATGAAGCCCTGGCTCCCCACCAGCACAGCTTGCCAGGAGCTGGGCCCCTCCCCTCCCAAGGCCTGATCCCCTGTACCCTCATTGCCATTCCAGGCATGGAGGAGGCAGCTCACCTGTATCACCACTCTTCCCAAAGTTATACCAAAGTTCTGATGCCCTCTTCCCATTCCTCCTCAGCTGGCTTTTCTCCCACCCCACAGTCCATGACACCAGCACAACCACGGGCTCCCCAGACCTCACACCTTGCCAGCTGTAGGTTTGTGGCCAGCACCCATCAGGTGACAATTCAACAAGAGCCAGGCCAACACAACTAAGCGTAAGGAGCAGCCCCTCCTGCATTTTGCAACCCGTCTGTGTGAGAAGGCACTTCTCCTTTGTAGGAGCCCCCTGACTGAGCACAGCCAGGCTTAGGGGCTGCACTGTCTGCATCCTGCCAGGTGGTCTTCCTCCCTGACTTTTCTCTTGCTCAGCCTACCTCCTCCCTTCTCAGCATCACCTGGGTGAGAGGGCTAAGCAGTAACTTCTAATTTGTGGGAATTGACAGGGCACCTCTGTCCGTGGTGCTGAATAGACACATTCTCTTGCTGGCGTGGCTCATTAGAGAAGCTGAAAATGAGGTTCACGGGGATAGGGAAAGCCAAAACGTCAGGAGCTGGGCTGGATTTGCAACCTCAAGCTCCAAGTCTCTGACCCAGGAGAAGGACACCGACTGCAGATCCTAGGTCCTAAAAAAGAATCCCATCACAAGGCTGATGAACACGATTTAACAACCCTGCTCCAACCAACCTTTCACAGGCAGCTAGGGGAGGGGTATAGTAGTCCGCTCAGGCTGCCATAACAAAGTACCTCAGACTGGATGGCTTAAACAACAGAACTTTATTTTCTCACGGTTCTAAAGACTGGAAGCCTAAGATCAAGGTAGCAGCATGGTCAGGTTCCAGTGAGAGCTCTCTTCTTGGCTCGCAAATGGCCACCTCCTCACCGTGTCCTCACCTGGCAGAGAGAAAAAAGCAAGATCTCTGGTGTCATATATATATATATATAATTTATTTGACAGAGAGAAATCACAAGTAGGCAGAGAGAAGAGGAGGAAGCAGGCTCCCTGCAGAGCAGAGAGCCCAATGCGGGGCTCGATCCCAGGACCCTGGGATCATGACCTGTGCCGAAGACAGAGGCTTTAACCCACTGAGCCACCCAGGCGCCCCTCTGGTGTCTCTTCTTATAAGGACACTCATCCTATCAGATCAGGGCTCTACACTTATGACTCCCTTTGATCTTCATTACTTTTGAAGTAATGAATGAACTAATGAACTAAGTAATGAACTAATATGGCATTGTAAAGAGGTTTTCCTGTTAAAATGGGAAGATACTGGGGCACCTGCATGGCTCAGTGGGTTAAGCCTCTGCCTTCGGCTCAGGTCATGATCTCAGGGTCCTGGGATCAAGTCCCACCTTGGGCTCTCTGCTCGTTGGGGAGTCTGCTTCCCCTCTCTCTCTGCCTACTTGTGATCTCTCTCTCTTTCTCTCTCTCTCTGTCAAATAAATAAATAAAAATCTTTTAAAAAATAAAATAAAATGGGAAGATACCCAAACAATGCCTATTCTCTCTGAACCCCTTCTCCAAACACATGCAATCCAAACCAATGTGTTATTCTTTTCAACTGACTGTGGTCAGTTTGATTAAGAATGAGTGATCCCCAGGTGCCTTAGCCCTTGCCAAAATCCGTCCCCAAGGGTAGACCCATTAAGAATAAAGCAAGGTATTCAGAAAGAGGGAGGGAATGGAGGCATTGGCCAAGGCCAAGGAGTAACAGAGCAGCTAACTCCCCACCCCAGCCTCTCTCTTTGCCTGTGGCTGTCACACTTCCCAGCTGCCCCAACACCAAGATTCATGCATAAGAACACAACCAGACACCCAGGAGCTGCCGCTGGGTAAACAAGGAGACAAAGAGACAGCAAGCAAGCTAAACCAAGGCAGACAATGTATGTACAAATCTCAGCTAGCAAACAGGAGACCAGATAGGAGGTGGGTGAGACAGTGGGGCAGAAGGAGAGATGCTTATGGAGAACGGAAAGGATCTGCAGGGGTGGGGAAGGCTCCTCTGCCCCCACTCCAGTGTCTTGTGACCCCAAGTGCCCCCATCATATATGTGTTGCTCTCTCTAAAACTCATAAGCCCAAACTCCAGCCTGTCTGCAGAAAAGAAGAGGTATCAGTGAGCATGGGGAGCTGTTTTATGGCTTATAATTATCTTGTACCATACTCAAAATAATTATAACTTCCACATATTAATAAATGAACTGGAATAGCAGCCATGACATAGATCAAGAGATAGAAATGTCTGTCCATGCCACACTATACACCTAGGTATAAATTGAACAATTGGTAAAATAGTAAAAAATAATTTTCTCTCAGATGCTGGAATTAGTGAGATATTGGAACAATTAGCTGCTTCTTCCATTAAAGATAAGGTGGTAACCATTATAGTTCCAATTTAGAATAAATATAAAAGACTAACTTGTTCTGTATAAAAGCATATTTGTTCTGTTTAACAGTGTCTAATCGAGTGTCTGTCACCTGAGGAGAAGTGGTTCCCTATTTCACCTGTTTTCTTGTTAAGTTGGTGTATTTTTATTTCCCTCCTCCTCCTCCCGCCCCCTACTCCTCACTACATTCAAAATAGTAATAATAATAATAACAGCTTGAGAAGGAGCAAGAGAAAAAGTAATGAATGAACAGGAGTTTTTATAGATCTGGGGTTTATCATAAGCTAGAGTAATCACAATCGGCGCTGTTTAACTTCACAAAGCAATAAAAAGAAAACACTATTCAAAGGTCATTTAAGGAGGCATGTGTAGTCAATGAGAGGTTTGCTCTATTCAAAGGCTCGTAATAGCTTCTAGGGTAGAATCCGCAACATTGCAGGAATAGAAGTGATGGGTAATGTGTGTGTATTTGCGTGTGTGAATGTCTGTGTGTGTGTGTGTGTGTGTTCTCCTGTTTGGATTCAACACATCTGAGGCATCAAATGGAGACACAAACAAAAATCAATGAAGGGCAGACGAGAGAGGAAGAAGTAAAGACAGATCAAGCATAAGAATGTCAGGCATGTTTGACATAATTGTCTCCATGTAATGAAGTACACGGTGCTTTAAAAAGGAACTGCTGGGAGGAGGCCATTTATTTATTCATCAAAAGTTCATTGAATACCTACCATAAAAATTATCCCAATTTTCATAACAAATGCTAGACAATGTTCTAAGCCCTGGAGCTTTCAAAGTAAATAAGACCTAATCCCTGCCCTCAAGGAGCTCACAATTAAAGCACACGCGTACGTCTCCATGCTACTGTCACCTCCACAGAGAAACCCTGCCTGTCCGCCTTACCTGAATTAGATACCCCTTTTCCCGCACTGTGATAAACCATCGCGGCAGCCGGCTTATTTATTTTATGGCAGTTGCTCTAACTGGTGATCATTGATGAGACTGTCTGTCCCATCAGGAAGGTGAAGATGCTGCTCCCTCTTTTCCTCACCTATCCCTGGGCATGAGCCCGATGTCTCACAAGTAAAGAGTAGTCCATCAACTTTAGTTTATGTAATTAATTAGTGCCCTGAGTGCACAACAGAGAAATGCACAAAGCCATCCACAGGTGCAAGGTGGATCTTGGGAAAAAGAACCATCAGGCAGCGTAAACCGACGTGGAGACTTGCACACAATGAGTGTCTCCCATCTCCAGCAGTTCCTTAAGTCCCACCTCTCAGCTTCCCCTCTATTCTGGTACAATAGTGCCTTCCTCGAGGCCAGGACCCAAGCAGGTCAGCAGAGGGAATGTCCCCACAGGCGGGTCTCCCTCCTTTCCACACTACCTCTCCTTCCTCACCCCGTCTACTGCTAGGCCACCTTCTTTTTTTTTTTTTTTTTTAAGATTTTATTTATTTATTTGACAGAGAGAGATCACAAGTAGGCAGAGAGGCAGGCAGAGAGAGAGGAGGAAGCAGGCTCCCCGCCGAGCAGAGAGCCCGATGCAGGACTCGATCCCAGGACCCTGAGACCATGACCCGGGCCGAAGGCAGCAGCTTAACTCACTGAACCACCCAGGCGCCCCTGGGCCACCTTCCTGAGGCATTTCCAGACAGATATGTCCCATCAGATCTACCAGGGAGCTGTTTCCATCATCCTACCCACCCATCCCCCCAACACACACACCCTTATATTTCCATCCCTTTTCCTGGCTCTTCTCAATCACCCGGTTTTCCTGGAGCTCCCAGAACCACTCACCTTCTCCATGCACACTGCTTTCCCGGGGCTGATCTTATTCACAGGGGGAATAGAAAGCTCTCACATGGTATCTGGTGAGGGGGTCTGCCTGCCCCTCAAAAAGCTTGGTACTCCTCTATGTTAGAACTTAAAGCCTAGCAGTTACAGTAGAATCTGCCAACTCAGGGAGGCCCAGGATCGATGAATGACTTGCCTCAGGTCAATAGGAAGCAGCCAGAAAGAGCTGGTGATGGTCTGGGAATTGCGGTCCCAGAATAGTCAGGACCACAATTCCAGGTGTCCTGACATCTGGTCCAGTGCTCTTGGAATTCTGAAAGAGGAGGCTCAGACCATGAACAGAAGGGAAGCCAGTAACACTTCACCTTGGCTTGGTTTGCAAAGCAAATGCAGAGCAAGCAGAAGGGGCTGGGAGAAGAGGGGACAGGACACAGAAGTCTCTGGTGGTGTGAGGCCTGGAGTAAGAGAACTAGGTCAGGGGAGATCATGTCTCAGGAACCAGAAAATTCTGTTAGCCCCTAGAACTGTAAAGAAGGGGAAATGAGGAAGAGGAAGTTGAATGGAGCAGAAGGAGGGAGCCCTGGCCTCCCTCCCTGCTAGCTTTCTGAGGCAGAGGTACGCCTGTACGGGAGTCTCTCCTATCTCCTCACAGGGGTGCCCTCTCCGGCCACACATCTGGAGGGGCGGTAGCTTTCCCGGACCTTCTGCATCGCGGCTCAGAGAAGGGAAGCAGAAATGCCTGCCAGCACAGTGGTTTTCATCTTCCCAGGAAGAAACAAATGCAAGTGATTAGTCAAGGCAGCTTCAGTTCACTGGGGACCCCTGGGTCTCCTGGGGAGGGGCTCCAGTGTCCAGGAAGAAGAAAGCAGAATCCACAGCTGGCAGGCTCCCTACAGACTCTTGCGTGGGATGCCCTGCAGCTCCTGGGAAGCTCCATCCTCCCAGTCCAAACTCTGCACATAGACCTCCATCACAATGCCTGCCCTCCCGTTTTACCTGTGTGCAGGAGCCAGAGCTCTGGGAGGGTGGGACCCAGGTGCCTGCTCCTGGACCTCTGGCTGATGGCATGGAGTCTATCCTTTCTTTCTGCTCCCCTGTCCCCCAATCCACAGAAATGAGTCAAAACGCTCCCAATTTCTTACCTCTCCCCGACAGTGTTGATAAGAGAAAGAGGTGCCCCACCAGTGTAGTGGAAGGAACACCTAAAAGTAAGGGGCCAGCTCTGTGACCTTGGGCAAGTCCCTGAATATCCAGATGTCAACCTTCTTGTGGATGAAATTCAAATAATGTTGGATACAATCATCTGTAAGCCTTTAAAATGTAATGATTCCAAAATCTAACTTGGCTTGGGGCATCCGAGTGTGTCTGGCTCTTGATCTAGGCTCAGGTAGTGATCCTGGGTTCTGGGACATCCTCAGGTCCTGGGATAGAGCCCTGTGTCGAGCTCCACGCTCAGTGAGGAGCCCGCTTGAGGATCTCTCTCCCTCTCCCTCTGCCCCTGCCACACGCGTGTGCTCTCTCTCTCTAAAATAAATGGATGGGTAAATCTTTTTTTTAATCCTATCTCAGCTTTAAACACCCTGCCCACACCCTATTCTCACCACTCATCCCCTAATTTTAAATGCTTTGGTCACCAAAGGAACCAGTACCGGGAAATTGACTGACTGGCTTTGCTTGGCAGCCTTACAGGGAAGGCAGATCTGTGTTTCTTCTTCCTGTCTGCCCTCTGAGAGTGAGTTCAGGCCCGTGTCAGCTGTCCCCTGGGTGGCAGTGAGAGAGTCGAGCAGACCTAGGGGACATGCTGTGCTTTTTAAGGAGCAAAGGAGAAGCAGGACCCTGGCCCAGGGTCCTTGGCTGCCTCAGCCGAGCAGGGATCAGATGACCCGCGAGCCCCTACCACTCTGACAGCAGCAGCCATAGCAGTCTGGCTTACACTAAGGGCTTACAATTTCCAGAGACCATTCTTTCACTGCCTGCGAGAGCCCCCAGGATGTTAGCTAATACTGTCATTTTGTTAGTTGGGGCTTTGGGGTGCATTTTTTCTTATTTCATTTTTCTTACTGATGTGTTTCCTTCCACTGGGGCTGCAAAGCTGGTTATTTGTATAACGTCCCTGTTTATTATTTATGACAAGATGCAGATTTCCAGGGCACTTTATGATTGTTATTTAATTCACTTGGCGTCTTGGAACAGGGGACCCGCCATTTCCATTCTCCTCCTTCCGCGATTTGATAGAGAATTCCAGTGTTTCCCGGGTCTCGTTCCTCCAGCCACCATTCCTACTGGGAAACCTGCTTATTTAAGGCAAGCTGGGGGCCCATAGGCCACAGACTCTGCCAAGCTCCTTTTCAAACTTCCTTTTCTCTCCTACCCATATCCAGTCCTCAGTAAGACCTAGAAACGTCACCTCCCAAATATCTCTTGAATCCATCCACCTTGTCCATCTCACAGCCATGGATGGCCCTTGTCCCCACAACCTCTCTTCCTCACTGGATTACAGAAGGGCTCTCCTTACTGGTTCTGTGCATCCATCATGCCCCTGCCTTCCCTCCCAGTTCATTTTCCACCTTCAGCCAGAGCAATATTCAAAATGCAAGTCTAATGTCACAGTCTTCTTGAAAATAGTTCAATGGCTTCGTGTTGCTTTTAGGAAAAATACCAAAATCCCTGGCATGTTTCATGAGTCTGTACATGATTTGGTTCCTACCTACCTCTTTGACCTCATCTTGTCCCCTTAACACCATACCCCAGACACATCAGTCTTCTTTCAGCTCCTCAAACAGAAATGCTCCCATCTGTCCCAGGACCTTTGTCTATACTGGTCCTTCATAGCTCAGTCTGCACATATAAGTTCGTATTGCTATTTTTTAACTAATACTTGCCTTGCCTACTAATCTGTAAGCTCTGTTGGGTCTCCAGGATATCCCAGGGCCCTAGCATAATGTTTGCACAGAGTAGACACTGAAAGAAGAGCGAGCAAAGTGACCTTCTCTGCTTCTGGTCCGTGGCTCCCAAGATGCTGGGACTGGGTGATCTGAGAACCATGGACCCCTAGAAGAAACCTTACAAATCACATGGGGATGAGGAAACTGAGACCCAGAAAAGTCATGTGACTTGTCCCAATTATCACAGCCTGTGAGCCACACAGCCAAGACTCAAACCCAGGCTTCTGACCCAAGGGGCCATCCTCTTTCCTCTTAACCATGCTAAGTTCTTGAAGTCTGGGAGAGGCAGGGTTGAGTGGATCAATCAGGGAAGTCTGCCCACTGAACGTGTGTTGAGGCTATGTTCTGAAAGAGATGAGAAGCAAAGAGAAAAGGAAGGGGAGGGGCTTCTTTGATCTAGATGTGCCTTATACAGAGTAAAGCCATTGCCTGCTATGAGCCCAGGACTGTGCCATACATAGGAGCCTCAGGGAGGCAGGACACAGCTCTGTCCTCAAGAACTTTTGCCCTCCACTGGGAGGGCACCAGATATATTTCATACCAAGTTAATTTTGTGGTTGTTTTGGTTCTGTTTCTCCTTTTAACATTGTGGTGAGTATGCTTAATGGTTAAGTACTGTACCTTGGGAGTCAGAGAAATCTACATTCAAATCAAGTATAGGCTGAGCTGGTTTAGAACCATATTATCAAAGGTCCTCGAGGCCAGAAGGGACCAGAGGTCATCTGGTCCACACCCTCTTCTAATGGCTCAATATCCCCACCATGAACCAATGCATGTGAACCCTTCTGAGTACAGCAATAACGTGTACTCACTTCCTCAACAACCATACATCCCACACTTAGTCTGTGCCTCGCACAATGCCAGGACGCCCTTGACCTATAGGGATACAGCCCCTCCCCCCAGAGTTATCACAGCCATTAAAATACAATGTCATAATTGCTGTAACCAGCTATGCCCAGGAGCTAGGGGAGCAGATACAGGGAATTCAATCCAACTATGGGCTAAGTGAGTAGGGCCCAGGAGTGCCCCCATAACTGTTTTTATGAAGCCATTGCAACCTATGCTTGTACCCTTGCAAAAATAGAAAATTTCATCTACAAAGGCCATGGGCAGCTCCTCAGCCAGGCTCTCAGGGTTTTAAATATAACACCCCTGCAACCCCATGTGTCTACAGCTTTATTGTCCAAATGCACTGATGTCCATGGGACCCAAGGACTTAGGTGGCAACCACTGGCAGAATCCTGGGGTCTCCCTCTATGCCTGCTGTGTCCTGAGGAGGCTTCCTTTCTTCTCTCTGCCTCCCTACCTGCCCCCCATCCTCAGCGAGCCTCAAAAGCTTCACCGCTGAACGGGGAGACCCACCCCCCTCCCCCTCCCAGGGGAGAAGGAGTCTGAATAAATGAGCGTGTTTAATGGCCTGCGGTGCCATAAAGTTTTTAGAGCTGTGTGCTGGAATGAGCAGGTTCAGGCTGAGATGAATTATCCATGGCTTTTATCAAAGGAGAGTCAATAAAAACCTGAAGGAGCTTGCCCCATCTCCATAGAGTGGCCCATGTCACATCATTGGGTCCCGCGTTCTGGAAATAATAATCGGACGGACGTATTTTTCCCCCCTGTTCCATCTGCTTTCTTCCCTACGCCTTCCCTTCTCAAATGTATTAGTTTCTATGGAAACTGTGTTGTTACTGGTATGGGAGGAGTTTAATGACATTCAGAAGTACCAAATCAAGTCCATTTATATAATGGTTTGAAATACACATAATGGCCTATGGAATATAGGACACGGTGACAGTTTCAGTAACTGCGTACAGAGTGTGGGATAAATAGAGCAATGTAATACTCCCCACCTCCAAGTCAAATGTGCCAGGAATAACCACTATTCTTCCTACTAAAGAACAGCACTTCTCGACCATTATTCATGAAAGGATCTCAAACCCTACACCAAGCTGTTCTCCTTTCACTGAGGAAGGACGTTGGCTGATCATTGGTCCTCTGCACCCAGAGCTTTGACCAGAGTCAGCCAGAGCAGGTAGAGAGGAGAGAAAAGGACCTCAAAGAAGAGAGGAAGGAAGCAGCCATTTTGCCCCAGGCTCGGGGGAGGGGGGGGTATGGGGGAAGGGGAGGCTCTCCACTCCCAACCAGCCTGCCGAACCACATTCCTCCTGCATCTGTTCATAGGGCTAGTCTCTGTCCTACTCCAAGATTTACCAGGCACCTACTGTGTGCCTCGTGCTGTGAGAGACACGGAGATGAACAACACATCCAGGATGCCCTCATCTTCACTCAGCTTCTGCCAGCAGCCGACCCTAAGCAAGGTTTTGCGTGTCATGGTCTGTCTGGGAGGCAGAGGGACCCTTAGCTCAAGAGAAAGACCTCAGGTTGCAGATAACCAGAGATGAGGAGTTAGCCTTCGGGCCCTGAAGTGGGCACGCCTCGGGGACACAGAGAGGGAGGGGGGACCACTGACGGAGTCAGCTCAGCTCTCAGAGAATTTGGGGTCCAGTGGGAAGACAGGCACAGAAGACACTAGCAGAAGGCAGGGTGATGGGAGAGCTACAAATGTACCAGGGATATGTTCATGGAGCACAGAGGTGGGGCAAGCCATTTCTTCTGTCTGGAGTAACACTGGGGGACCCGAGAAACCAGGAGAAGGGTGGGGAGCTAAGCTGCAAAGACACAGGACTAGAGAGGCATTTCCACACACTGACATCAGTCGTCCTCATCCCATCACAAGTTAGGGGGGTTAACTCCATTTTGAGGGTAAAGAGGCTCAGAAAGATGAAGTCATCTACCTAAAGGCACCCAGCTATGACCTGGTAAAACAAAGACTCGGACAGTGGTCTCTTTATCTCTGCCCTGCCTGGGGGAGCTTTGTGTGTTTGGGGGATGAGGGTGGGATGACTCCCTCTTTCACCAGCAAGGGCAGACCTGGCCGAGCTCCTGTTGTGGATCCACGTAGACGTCCCCCAGCCCATGGCCACCAACCACTCTCTCCCACATCTCCCCACCTTGCACAGCCCACGGACCCCCGGTCAGCCAGCAAGGCGCCCATCTGATCCTGCCCCAGATTGATATAGACCAGACTCACTACACCTAATATGCAGTGAATTATCTAGAATTCACACCCTGGGGGTACAGGAAGGAGGAGAGGAAGTCTGGGGAGGGGGGTGTGTCAGTTCTGGTGGCCCCACAGGCATGTTTTTTTCTACCCTGTCTCCAGCCTCTCCTCTCCCAGCCCTGCTCTAAAGCCCATTGGTTCAGAAAGAGGAGGAGGGACCCGCCGTGGGTAAATAACAGTGGGAGAAGCTGGGTTAGCCCTCACTGAACAGGTCTGCCCTATAGAATGTCTCAGAGATTCTAAAATGCCCAAGGGCGTGGTGAACCACCAAGAGGGGTGTATGGTTCAGAGTTTCCCCAACTTATTTGAATACAAAACATGCTTTAGGACTAATGTTCTCTGGAATCCATTTTGAGGAATGATGATTTAAGGCCCAGATCCGCCACCAACTTGTTTGAGTTTTGTCAAATAAGAGTAACTCAAGCCTGCCTGTGAGAAACAGTAAAATAGCTGGGGGGGGGGGCGCTTTAGAAACTGGAAAACAATAGAAATAAGATGGTGCTGTTATTTACATGACACAAACACATTGTTTCCCAAAGAACATTGCATTAGAAGTCGAACAAAAATAAATAAGTAAATAAACATCTTTAAATATAAGTTTGGTTCCTGACTAGGTGTATGACCTCGACCATGACCTCTCTTGACCTATATTTTTTTCATCTGCAAAATGGGTATACTTTGAGGCACCAAGGCTCTTTCCCTGTGCAGATATTGCAAAGAGAAGCATGACCTCTCTTGACCTATATTTTTTTCATCTGCAAAATGGGTATACTTTGGGGCACCAAGGCTCTTTCCCTGTGCGGATATTGCAAAGAGAAGCTATGCATGATGATTGTGTTAGTGCTTTGAGAAAGCATAAAGTACCATAAAATGCAAGGCATTATTATTAGTGTTCCAGGCTAAAACCCTCAATTCAGTCCCGTTTTGCTGAGATCAAAACAGGAGGAGTACTAGGAGAAGGGACCAGCTAGTGGGAGAAATAACAATGACTAATAATTTTCATCCATATGTATGATATTAGGAGCCTTGTATGAGCATGTCGCTGAGGGGAGAAAATGAATATTTCATGAGTAAACACTAACTGTAGTATTAAGATGAAATGGACAGAAAGGCCCCGGCTTACCTCTGCCACCAGGTTCAGCGAGGAAGGTCAGCGCGGGCTCTGTGGTCTGGATCCAGGGAGCGGTGCTGCCAGGCAGGAGGGAAGAGCTCAGCCTCCCAGCAGAGATGGAGCGTTGTCTGTCCCTGGTGACTGGTAGAGATAGTCCTGCCCCAGGAGACAGAAGAGCCAATGCCCACATATAAAGCACCTGAGCGGCCTTGGGCAAGTTACCATAGCCATGTTCACACTAGAAAACAGGGGTAATAAGATCAGCTTTGCACAGCCGTAAGGTTCTCAGTCCAAGCCCAGCTGTTTGGAAGAGGGCTTTGTAGCACACACGGGTGGGAAGCGTCATTACTCATTTACTCGCTCAACGGACGTTTATTGAACATCTACTAATTGCCAGTCACTGCTGTGGCCATTTGTTTGTTATTCGCTGTGTGCCAAACACCCTGTGCATCATTTTATACACATCACCCCCTGTGATCTTCACTACTGTCCTGAGAGGTATCTGTTAGTACTCCCACCTTCCACATGAGGAAATGAGACTCGGGAAACATCAAGAACTCGCCCCAAGCCAGATGGCTAGTAAATGGCACAGTCCAGAGCTATAAGAAGCCAAAACCCTTTATTCTACACTAAATGCCCGATCCTCGTCCATGGTACTTGTGTAGAGCCAGAGGGGAACCCCGCTTCCAACGCCCACCAGCTCTGCCCTGGTCCGTCCATGCTTCATGCTTTCTAACATCGGGGCTGGTTTCTCGCCCGAAGGAGAAAACTTCTCAGACCCCTCCTTTCGCTCTCTAGGATACCTTCCCTTTGTTTTCTGTCCCCACACTCTCCGCCTGACCTCCGTCTGATCGTCTGTCCTCACCCTAGGGGTTTTCACGTCCAGCCCCGTCCAACAAGACATTTTCCTCCAAGACCCTGGGCAGCTTGTATCTCTTCTCCGGGCCACCCCTTGGGTGGTGTGAACATCGAACATCTCCCACCCCTGTAATACCCTTAGAAGATGGAAGCACCAGATGGAGCAGTACCAGGATTAAACCTAGCCAAATCTTCCCCAGCCCTCTCTGCCCACCACGCAGCGCGAGGACACAACCGTCTCCGCAAATCTCTTCCCTACAGGGCAGTTTCGTGTTATCTTGGCTCATTCTTTCTCCAGAGATGAAGAGATTGTTTTAAACCCGCCGCCCACCAGCTCTGCTCCTGGCTTCCAATGCCATTAAGTTTCATTATAACAAATAAACACCACAATGACATTTATAAGTTACCACTGAGCACAGAAGCACAAATATGAAGCAGATAAACTGCATTTGATCCAAATAATTACTGCAGGCAATATTGGGCTTAGTCTGAGCTGGCAGCCGGGTACCGAGTAATTTATTAGATTGCGTAAGGCAATGTTGCACGTTGAGTTTTTCATTATTGTGTCTCTTCCCCTCTCCGTGGTCTAAATAGGTTAGAGGAGTTTAGACAGTGCCGTGGCCAAACAAAGACAGACTTTGCTCAAGCAGATTAAGGCTGGGAATTACAGCCAAGTGTCCGGGAATGCCTGCTTCCCAACCAACATGGCACTTGAGAGAGAAGAGAGGGTTTCGGATTATCTTGATCCTGCCAGCCAAGGACGGTTCCCTGTGTGTGCTCCCCACCCACTGGCCCGGAAACAGAAGGAGGCCCCATGAGGGAGTACGTACAAGGATGGATGGAGCTCCCAGGACTCCGAGCCTGGATTCCTGCCGGGGGTGCCTTTGTGCTCAGCCAAAGACCCTCTCTACCACAAGGCCCTCCGTAGCTCCGGGCAGCCTCAGACCCCAGTCCCAGATCTCTCCTGCAATAAATAAAGGGAAGGAAGCAGTGTGCCCGCCAACTCTGCAAAACAAAGCAGTGAGAGCTGGCTACCGGCAGCCACCTCCCTGCCAAGCCCAAACTCATAAAGTTTGATTCAAGGGGTTACAATCCCTCCCATTCAGAGTCCCTCCTGCCCCATTCCCCCAGCCTTAGTAAATTACCCAATAAGCAGCAAGGACCTGTAGTTATTGTGCAGTTAAATGGTATTTGCCCAGTAAATCCTGAGCAGGGTACTAACGGTGATATACAGTAACTAATTACGGACATGAATTCTCTCCCCAAGACGCCAAGTGTTACCAAATATTGTTGCGTTTAAGGGAGAAGGTTTGAAAGCTGCTCTGTTTCCCTCCAGTGAAGCCGCGAGTAACTCTTCTATTAGAGGAGCTGTCGGCACATCTAGTGGCACTTCTGGCTGGGAGATAGAGACGTCCCGGGGGTCGGGCCCGAGTGGGGCCTGGAGATAGCTCCCATTTCCTGGCCACCCCCACCCCAACCCCCGGTCCCATGCCCCCTGCGGAAGTCTCCCTCCAGCCACTAGCTGGTCCTTTTTGGACAAGGGATGAGAGGTTCAGCACTAGGGTGGCTGTTACAAAGGCACGAGACCCCAGCCGTGCAGAGAATGTAAGTCATTATTCCCCCAGCCCGGGACCAAGCGAGAAGGCTATTGGGCCTTTGCAAAAAGCTTCTGAATGGGGATGCAGCAGGGGAAGATAAAAAATGCTTGTGCCTCTGCCAAGCTGTGGACAACTCTTGCCCTAAATTTTTGTTCTTGGACCTGATCTCAGCCCCAGGGGTGCCTGGGGGCATCAGAAGTTTCTCTGGCTGATGGCGGTCTGCAGGTGGGGCAGAGCCTGTGTACAAGGCAAGAAGCAGTTGTCCTGTCAGGCTCCTTGATGTGTTTTTGGAGCACAGCTGGGGGCAGCTGGAGGACACAGTACCAGTCTCTGTTTTCTGAAGAGGTAACCATGAAGCTCAAACACGCTCTGGTCTTACCGGGTACTATGGAGTAAACCAAGACACAGAACTAGAGTCTGCCCGCTCCAATGCACACCGTGACCTTGGACAGGTTACTTAACCTCTCCGAGCTTCTGTTTCCCAATCCAAAAAGTAGAAGAGATCCTCTCTATCTCTCAGTACCGTTGATGTGATAATGGCTAGCTTTGGAGTTCCCCTGCTTCAAGGGGCTCCCCTGAGAAGCCAGTTCCATCTTTCCCGCCATTAGCTCGTCTTCTGAGATGGGCTCAGTGACCCAGTGTAAGCCTCTTAGAAGCTAAGAAAAGCCCTCAGACCATCCCAGGTGCTTCCCAGCTGCATGTAGTCTCTCTCCTTCCTCTCAGGGTGACAGTAGCACAAAATCTCTCCTTTACCAACACGTCCACTTTCAAACAATCAGACAGGCACAGTAATGGCAAGTTTATTTGGTTTGGTTTGGTTGTTTGGTTAGCGCCTGCATTTTCAGGGTTGGAGAAGGTGATCTGAGCCCTTGCCAGGGTCACAACCAGGTGGCGGCAGGCTGGGTTGGGAGATGTACATTTGCTGTGGGGCATTGAGCCAACCGCTATGGTGAGTCTTGGCATTCAAGTCTCCACATCAGGACAGATCTTAGAACCTCCTCCACGGGGTGTCATGCAGGTAGAAGAAGCAAAATAACATATGCGAAGTTCTTCATGGAGTATAAAGTGCATGCAAGACTTAGCTGTGGTTAATCCCCTTAACCAACCTGAAGAATGAGACCCAGAGTCCCAGGGCAGTGCGAAGCATCACTTTTTTAATTAGGGCACATATATAGTCAGCTCTCAATTATCTGCTGGCAAATTGTCCCCATGCCTGGCAAACTCTATCACCAAGATTGCTTAATGAAGTCCTCTGTTAACATTTCACAGCTTCTTATTTTGCTCTTATTTGCATGAATCCGGAAGGGAATGAAAGTCCTCTAAAGGCGAAACCCGCTGATATCCCTGTCCCCACCTAGGGGAAGGTGTCGAGCCGTGAACACAGTGAGCTGGTGGGGGGTGGGGGTGGCCCGCCTCCAGCTGTCAGCCAGGACCAGAGGTGATGTTCTGCGCCCGGCCGAGTCGGCGGCAGCGGGGAGCTCCACCACTGGCTTTGGTTTTGTTTTGTTGAGTATTAAAAATTCCCAGAACATCAAACGCATCCACATTCAAACGTGAATACTGAAATGCATTCCAGAGTTGAAAAGGCATGTTACTTAGTACTATTCATTATTTTGCACTGTCCTTCACTTTGGATTACTCACACCCTTGCTTCCTCTCCATTAGCGAACATAATTACGAGTTGGTTGTCTTTGGGCTCCAAGAAGGAAGAAATGTGGGACATGGTGATCTACTCCCTGTTGGGAACGACTCCGGAAGCCATGAGATGTTTTCTCTATAAATACCATGTCTGGGTTGCTGTCCCCGACGCAGGGCTGGTGAGTGGCAGAGAAGCTGCTCATTTCAAGAACAGACTGCCGTATCCACACAGAGCACCTGGCTCCCAGGCCCACTTTGGGATCTGTCTATGGGAAGCAGCCACCCTGCTCTTGATGGAACACTTGGAAACCATCGAAACTGCACAGGACCTTCTGATACCTTGAGCATTTCACAGCGGGACCTTGGGGTCCCCTGCACAGTAGCCCACTGGCTGGAGGGGCCCCTCAAACTTCACCTAGCCTGCCCCCACCCACCTCACACCCTGGCATTCCATATGGGATTCCACTGGCATAAGATTACATGCACTGGGAAAAAAAATTAGTGACAACCACTGACTTCATCCAACGACCTCATGGAGTGGCAAAGGAAACATGGCGCACCTAGAAGGAAATGGCAGCTAGACCAAGTCCAGAGAAAGACAAGTTCCCTCATGGGGCGCCTGGGTGGTTCAGTGGGTTAAAGCCTCTGCCTTCAGCTCAGGTCATGATTCCAGGGTCCTGGGATGGAGCCCCGCATCAGGCTCTCTGCTCAGCAGGGAGTCTGCTTCCTCTCTCTCTGCCTGCCTCTCTGCCTACCTGTGATCTCTCTCTGTCAAATAAATAAATAAAATCTTTTAAAAAAAATTTAAAAGACAAGTTCCCCCAAACCAGAAAGAACCCAGTTCCCCCAGGCATCCCACGGTGCCTCCCAAATGGGCACCAAAACCCACCTGTGGCCGGATTATCCCCGGGAGCTGTAGAACGCAGACTCCTGGACCTAGCTCAGAACCACCATCTCAGAATTTCTGGCTGGGAGCCCAGGAAAGTGTATTTTTAGCAACTTCCTCGTGTGATTCTTTTTTTTTTTTTTTTTTAAGATTTTACTTATTTATTTGACAGAGACAGAGATTACAAGTAGGCAGAGGCAGGCAGAGAGAAAGGGGGAAGCAGGCTCCCTGCCGAGCAGAGAGCTCATGTGGGGCTTGATCCCAGGACCCTGAGATTATGACCTGAGCCGAAGGCAGAGGCTTAACCCACTGAGCCACCCAGGCGCCACACCTCGGGTGATCCTTATGCATGTGAACGTTTTAGCACACTTTCCCGCTGGCAAGGTCTATACCAGGATAAAATGATTATTTTAAAATGTTTGTTTTAAAAAAAAAAAAAAAAAAAAAAAAAAAAAAACACTTGAGGGTTAGGGCATGGATCTTCCTCAAACAGACCAAATGTCCTTGAGAGATTTGCCTCTACCTCCTCTTCGCTCAGTTGTATTCTTCTCAGCTATGGGTTCTCCCCACCCAAAAATAAGACTTTGGATAAAGCAGAACAAAGAACCTTAGGCCTGAAAGGGAGGGACCTAACAGACTGAGTCTAGACTCTGCATTGTACACACGGGGAGTCCCGGAGAAGGGAAGAGGCAGGCCGAGGGCGCCCAGGTCAGAGGTGGCAGAAGCAACACCAATTGTGTTGCCCGCCCCCCCCCAAGCACGCCGCCCCTCCTGACACAGAAACAGTCCCCCAGGTCACCTATCACCCCTTCCTGCAGGCCAGGGAGAGGGGACCTTGATGCCTCCATCCTTCTCATCTCCTCTCAACCCCTACCAGTTCTATCTCCAAGTGGCTCCCAAATCCACTTTCGTCTTTCCACGGATGCGGCTTTAGCCTGAGTTCCGATGACAGCAAGATCTTCCTGATCAGTCTTCCCGTCTTCAGATTATCCTCCTTCACCCACCCCCTCACCGTCCCCGCTGTGATCTTCCCCAAAACTCAGATCTGAGCATGTGGGTCAAACCCTTTGATGATTTCTCATTAAGTGCAAACTTCTTAGCGTGCACTCGGGGCCGACACGCTCAGGCCTACCATGATTCCCTAGCAATGCTCCCTATTGAACACATCCGCACGCCCCCGTGCCGTGCACCTGTTCCTGCCTGGTTCCTAGCGACGGTGGCAGCTCTGCACTTTTGGGCCTGGGTGCACCTTTTGGGTCAGGTGCCCAGGGCGAGGACACAGCTTCCTGTGTCCTTCCAGTAACTCTTAGAAAAGGGAACAGAGGGGCATCTGGGTGGTTCAGGTCATGATCTCAGGGTCCTGGGATCCAGTCCTGCATCTAGTTCATTGCTCAGCAGGGAGCCTGCTTCTCCTTTTCCCTCTGCCTTTCCCCCGCTTGTGCTCTCTTCTCTCTCTCTCTCTGTCAAATATGTAAATAAAATCTTAAAAAAAAAAGAAAAAAAGGAAGGAAGGACGGAGTGAGGAAAGAAAACAGAGATGCTGGACACTATGGAGTTAGCCAATCCGCAGCTCTGCCTCCCAATGGTTCCCACCCTGATCCTCTCTAAGGAGGTAACCATAGAAGCTATGTCTGCCCACAGCCAATGTCCACACTTCCTTTCAGACTCTAATGACTTAGCTCTCTCCTGCTCTTCAGCATCCCCTTCTCTCTCTCCTACTGCTCCTTGCCTTTCCCCAACAAGGGTTCAGGGAGTACATATTCCTGAACACACAAAAGCCTGAGGCTCAGAGACAGAAAGGGGCTTTGCCTGGGCCCCATGGCCAGCTCACAGAAAGCCTGAGATGGCATCCTGGCTCCTAGCCTTCATGGGCTGCCAGAGTGTCTTCCATCTCTCCTCCATACCCTCCCCCACCATTGCCACAAAACCCTGCACTGCTCTGCCCTTCCCATCTCAGTCAGACTCAGGGAGGACCACAGGCAGGGATGGATGGGCTCCTTCCCAGGTTTGATGCACCAGTATTTCCAGAAGCACTTATCAGTATCCTCTTGGCATCCAGAGCTTGGCTGAATGGATGGAGGATTACCTCCGCCTGCCTCTCTAATGAGGACAGTGCAGGTTCTGGCCGGGGCCACGGGCTGATCATCAGTAGACGAAGGATTTATAGTGACTTTGGAGTCACCCTGCCTCGGCCAGCCCCATTGCTCTTCATTAAAGCCCCACACTGTCCAGGACAACCTTGGTGGAGTATGTATCCTGGGGAGAGGTATGTGAGACCAGGAGAATCACAGGTTACCTGGGTGCCCCCAGCTCAGACAAGACACAAGGACAGGAAAACATGCCCTCGAAATTCCTGTCCCACATCCAGCCCCAGGGAGGAGCAGTCTGGCTTTCCTGTGTAAGCCCAAAAAAAACTCCAGAGCAATTTCTGGAATGTTGGTCATCTCAGCAAGCTTCTCCTCACCTGTGTATCAGAATCAAGTTGCTAGTGGCTGCAGATGGTAATGTGGAGGGTGAATGTGTCTTCATGTCTCTCTCCCGGCAGACAGTCTAGCAGAAACAGTGGACCAACAGCCCCTCTTCCACCCCACTCCCACGCTCTGTTCTTCTGGCTTCTCTGTTGGTGTTTCCAGTCCCAATCCAAAGGAAGAAGATGGGGTTAAATGACCTCTGGCCATCCCAATAGGGCTCTAAGCTTGTGCAGACCTCGACAGTGGTTAACTGTGCCACCCAAGACAGCGTTCCCGATCTGTCCAGCCTGGAGCGACCCTGTCCCTCTTAGGCGGGCACGTCAGCATCAGTGACTTCCCCTATTTGGAGATGAATTCCCAAGTCAGCCCCAGACGAGAAGACATATTGCAGAACCACCTCTCCTACTACCTGAGATGTGAATGCTTATAAGTTATTCACACCAGCTTTCTCCAGACCCATGGAGCCAAATACCCCCAGGATACCTTCTCCTGGGGATTTGGGGCCCCTGTCCATCATCGTATTTACAACCCCTCCTGAGGGCGTGCAGGGCTCCACGCACTTTACACGAAATGCCCCATGTCCTTCTCACAAACCACCCAGCAAGCAACTGATTACTGTCCTGCTGGAGAAAGTCAGGTGCAAAGGGCCTGGGGAATGTGCCCAGGGGCCACACGGAGGTAATGGCAGAGCCAGAGAGGCAGCCGAGATCACATGGCCTCAGCTCTTGCTGCTGGAGCATGTTCCAACCTCCATGTGCTACTTATGCCATTTCCCATCTCCGAGAACGTTCCCTCTTTGCCCTCCTATCCGTTAGCCTCAAGGGCACGTCAGAAGCCAACCCTGCTGGGACTCCTTCCCTCATTCCCTCAGAAGGAAGCCTCCTTCTTCCTTGGGACTTTCTTTATACTTCACTTTGGGCCCTGGTTGTGTGATGCCAGTAATTCTGGTCCCTTGTGAGCCTGTTTGTCTCCTCCAGACTCTAAGCAACTTGTCCCAGAAAATAGATCCGTCTCTCGTCTGCCTCCCCACACCTGCCTGGCCAGGGGTCCTGGAAGTGGGGACCCCTTCCAGGAAGTGGTCCTGGAAGTGGGGGAGACCTTCTCCTGCCCATGGCTGGCACCATTGCTGGTATTCTCTCACTCTCCAGAAACATCAGTTGTCTCAGTCAGTCTGCTCGGACACAATCCCATCCCACCCAGCTCCCGCTCCCCTGAGTAGGTCATGACAAGACATTCTCCCAAAACCCATTCTTCTGCATTAGGAGCTGGTCCGAGCAGCAGGAAAATGGCAGAAGTCAAGTCTTGGGTTTCTGGTATGACCTGAGTTGTCCTGCCCTGGCCCTGTCCCACCCTGCTGGGCGTCTTTTGGTGTCAGCTAGGGGGCCTCTGAGCCAGCTCCTTCCTCCCCCTCCCTTGCTGCCATCTGCTTGCTTCTCGGGAGCAGGGTAGCTTTCCTTAATCTCATAAGACGCAATTTGCGTCCTCCGGGCTGGGGAAAAGCTGGCAGTAAATATCCCGCATACAAGCATTCTTAAAGCCTTCCCCAGCTGGTCACTCTTAACAGAGCAGACGGCAACACTGAGCCTGTTCTGTATGGCTGACCAGGAAGCTTCGGGAGACAGAGGTGGGCTGGGGTCATGGCAACGGCAGAGCTACAGGGGGGCCCTACAGGCTCCCTCTCACCCTCAAGACCCACGGGAAGGAGCCGATTCTAATCGGTGCAACTTCCCATTTCCAAAGCCTCCTGGGATCCCTCATGCCGGGTGCTCTGTAGCCCCACTTTTTTTTTGTTTTAAGATTTATTTATTTTAGAGAGGGGGGAAATGGAGGGTGACTGATGGGGAAGAGGGAGAGAGAGAGAAAATCTCAAGCAAACTCTGTACCCAGCTTGGAGTCAGATGCAGGGCTGGATCTCATGACCCTGAGATCACGGCCAGAGCTAAAACCAAGAGGTGGACGCTTCACTGACCGCACCACTCAGGTGCCCCAGAGTGTGGCCCAATTTTTAGTGGTCCTAGGCTCAGGAAAGATTCAGGGATGGTGATGAAAATAAGAACAACCCCCTGGGAAACACCTCTGTGTACCAGGATCATTAACATATGAGTCCTCTCCCCACGGCTGTGCGAGGTAGGTGTGTCACTCCCATTTCAGATAAGGGTGAGGAACGTGCCAGGTCATACTGCTAGTGACAGGGCCAGAGGTCCAGCCCAGGCCTGCCTGACCCTGTGTGCTTTCCATTCTCCAAGATCCAGGTCCTGGCAGGTACTCAGAGCAGGTCCCTCAGGGTCCATGTCACTCGTGCCTTCACTTGTGTGCTTTTCCTAACCCAGAATGCCATCTCTCCTTCGTCGCATTCTCCATATCATGATTCCTCCTCCGTGAAACCTCTAGGTTTCCTCCCTCCAGCCCTCTGCTTGCAACAGGCCTTTCTCAAACCCAAAAAGAACTTTATGTGACCTCTTGATGAGACTGAGCCCTTTCTCCCTTGCAGCTTAGTGACTTACAGTCAAACGTGGCCATCCGCACACTCTCCACAAGTTTTGCTGAATGTCCTGGGAGTTGAAGCAGGCAGGGTTTCAGCTGGGCTGCCCCGCGCTCTGGCACAGGGGTGATGGTGGGTGCGTCCCCAGGGCACCGGAGAAGTCCTCACTCTGCCTGCTCCTGGACCACTGGGCATCCCCAGGGCATCACTCAGCCTTTTGGGGGCCCTGTGCCCTTATCAGCTCTCTCCCCCTCTGAAGGAGCAGGACAAGGGTGACTGTGTGCATGGGTTTGCAAAGCACTTAGAAGCCAGGCAAGCATTCCAGGCAGCCTAGTTCCTGTCCAGAAATGGCTGGGATTAACCCTCAGGGCAGTGGTCTCCACACTTCAACCTATTGCTAGAGCAAAGCCTTGGCCAAAGTGCCCTGTCCAGGGGTTGGGGGGAGAAGGCACACCCACGTGCCAACCCTGGACCGCCTCGGATCTGACCCCTGACCATAGATAAAAAGAGAATGATGGGGCACCTGGGTGACTCAGTGGATTAAGCCACTGCCTTCGGCTCAGGTCATGATCTCAGAGTCCTAGGATCGAGTCCCGCATCGGGCTCTCTGCTCAGCAGGGAGCCTGCTTTCCTCTCTCTCTCTCTGCCTGCCTCTCTGTCTACTTGTGATCTCTCTCTGTCAAATAAATAAAAAAAAAAATCTTTTTAAATAAATAAATAAGAAAGAGAATGATATCAGGGACAAAGAGACATCAGCACCCTGCCCCCACATCATGCTCCACGGAAGTTTGCACTGGGCCTTCTCTTTTCAGCTACTCTAACCCCAGATCTCATGCCATTGGCACCAGCCCATGCTGACCCTGTGTGTATTCCAGCTAGCCCCTGCCACGGAACCACCTGAGCACCTGATCAGTGACTAGGGGAGAGGCACAAACACCTACATCCATAGGGGTGACAACAGACTCAGGACACTCAGTACTGGAAGGTGTCCCCAAAAGATTGGGGCTGAAAATTATGAGTGGCAGGGGTGGGTGACCTGAGCCTGCCATTAAGGACCCTGACCACCAAGCACATAGGCCCACTAGGTCCTCCTCCTGCTTGCTTTTTTTTTTTTTTTTGAAGATTTTTATTTATTTATTTGACAGACAGATCACAAGTAGGCAGAGAGGCAGGCAGAGAGAGAGAGGGGAAGCAGGCTCCTTGCTGAGCAGGACCCTTGGATCATGACCTGAGCTGAAGTCAGAGGCCTTAGCCCACTGAACCACCCAGGCGCCCCCTCTTCCTGCTTGTTACACACACTCTCTCTCTCTCTCTCTCTCACATGCACACCCACACACTCACACACATGCACGCATACACCACAGCAGCCAGGTCCCCAGAGTACTGTTCTAAAACCATCACTTTCGGTGATTTGGCCCTTATAACCTCGGTCTTCCATTTAAAAAAAAAAAAATGCCTCTTCCCTTCCCAGGAAATAATCAGAAATTGAGAGATGACCTTAGATCAGGGGTCAGAGGTGTGCGAGCTCAGAGGGAATCATGGGGTCCTCAGCATTTTAAATATTTTACTGGAAGACGGTGGGGACCTCCCAGAGCCAGATGGTGATGGTTCATTCCGTGCTAATGTGTCCTGCAAGTCCCCCAAAAGAGTCTAAGGTGAGGGTCACATGGCCAGGGCTGGGGGGGCGGGGCTCTTCAGGGAGCCTGCTGGGCGGATGGAGATGAAGGAGGGAGGAGGGACGAGGGGCAGAGGGGCGGAGGGGGTGCTTTCAAGAAAGCAGCCTGGAGAAGTCATGAGGAGGGAGGCAGCTGGGCTGCACTGCAGCCGAGAGGAGAGCAGAGGGAAACAGCTGGCAGGAAGAGCGAGGGCCGGGCAGACAGGGTGGCAGGAGTGGAGGACTCCCAGCTGTGCTGCTGCAGGAGGTGGAGGCTGGGGAGGGGATAGGAAGCTCTGCCCCAGGACTGGAGCGCAAAGGCTTCCAGTGCTTCGTCCCCGCCCCTCTCTCTAGCCCAGGCTGCACCTGCACCTGTCCTTATCAGCGCTGACGAGCCCTCCTGCCACCTGCCACTCCCGCCCCCACACCTCCTCCCGCCTGCCAGTCACCAGCCATCCTGACTCAGAGCCCGCAGCTCGGGCTGCACCGATGGTTCCTCAGGCTGGGGCTCTTCAGAGCCGCCCCCCTTCCCAGCCACATACGGCCCCTGCTTCTCACAGTTTGAAGAGAAGGCGCCCAAAGGCCGCACCTGCTAAGCACTCCTGTGTCCAGGCTCCTCTCCTCACCTGCTGAGCAGGTTGGGCGGGGGGGGGTCTCCGCACTGGGGGCCTTCAGAGCCGACTCTGAGCCCCACTGAGCCACTGCAGAACCTCGAGGCTGGCATTTTTCCTCTCTGAGCTCAGTGGGGAGAACCACATCCCTCCCGACTTCAGAGTTGTCAAGGCCCAGGTGGAGTGCTGGGAACATGCCCTCTTGCCCTGCAGAGTCCACGGCAGCGTGGGCATGTAGGGAGCCTGCAGGCTGCGGACAGTCACCTCACGGGCTCTCCAGTGGCCCCTGGAGCCTCCTGTTCCACACGGCACCTCCCTTCCCGGGATGGTGAACAGGAAAGCATGCCTGCAGCACCCCTGGGACCCCCATCCCACACAGTCCAACCCACCAAGTGTGTTTCCATCCAGGCATTCCCTGAGAGTCTCCCTAGACTTTGTAGTCCTGGCCAAGGGCAAGGGAGAGTGTGGTCTCAGGCAGGTTCTGTGCACTCCCAGGAGCCAAGGACTGTGTAGCCAAGGACCCCAGGAGGCAGCTCAGAAACAGGACTGCTGGGTCTGATGTCCCTCCCCCACCACTCAGTGCCCTGGGACCCCGGACAGACTCATCCTCGCAGGGGCCTGATGGGGCCACCTGTCACACAGGATTGACTGTGAAAAGCATTTGGTCAAATAACCTATGTAAAGCTCTAAACGCTACACACAATTAAAGTTACCTATTATTAATTCTACGACAGTAAAGTATTATTTGTGATATATAGCTAGTTCTATATATTCATATAATAACACAGCTATATAGATAATGACTATTTATACAATACTAAGTGCCAATAATTATTATACCTCTTTTCGTTCCTACCCCCCACGATGGCCAGTACTGGACTGTGCCCTAAACCCACCCAAGCTCAGTGTTGTTGACCAGCAGCTGGCAGGAGCCATGTACACTTTGAGAGAAGAACCAAGAAACTGCTTTTCACTCCAAAGATCCCCTGATTCTCTTTAGATGGTCTGAGGATCATGGTTGGTGGGGTTGAATAGGGGAAGTCCTGGTTTGTGGATAAAAATCCGAGTCTAGACCCTTAATTCAATAACCAACATGGGATAGTGACAAGAAAACAGGGTTTACAACTGGAGACATTTGAGTCTATTGTACTTGTGGGTACAATACACACCACTGTGTGACCTTGAGTTATACTTGGGCTAACTGGGTGACCTTGAGCCTGTCATTTTATTTCTGGGAGCTCAGCTCATCTGTGAAATGTGGTAGTAACACCTGATTAACACTGTAGTTATATTCAGTCTTGGTTAAAGTGGGTCTTCCATGAATAACCCAGTTATTTTTATCCTATAAAGTCTGACTCCTCAAGACTCTGACCCTTCATTTCTCACCTTGTTCCTGTGTGGTGTGCTCGGCACAGTATCTCCCTAATCAATAGTTTAAAACATAAAAACAGTTTTGCTTCATGACCGCAGATCTCAGGGGACAAACAGAGTAGGTCACAAGTCAAGTTTATTCAGTCACAAGGTCACAAGGTCACAAGTCAAGTTTATTCAGTCACAAGGTCACAAGTCAAGTTTATTTAGTGCGTATGCATTAGATCAGGTGCCAAGAATATAAGACGAAAAAGACAGCTGTGGTTCCTGCCCTGAGTTTACCCTCCATTTTTCACTTACCTTTGTTCCTTTGGCATCTGATATATAGTAAATGCTCAATAAAGGTTTGAAGAAATGAAGGGGGGGATGATAAGGAGAAAAGTGGGGAGGAGGGGAGAAGAGAGAAGTCAGTCACCCCTTGGTGACCGGATGTGTCTAGAGGCACAGGCAAAGCCCTTGGAGGACAACTTGGCATTCAGTGAGGTCGGGGCTGGTTAGGGAGCGATTCCACTATGGTGGGATGTCAGTGACGTGGAACAGGTAACACGAGGGAATGGCTGCTGAGCACCCCAGGGAGAAGGCTGTCCAATTTTGGAGAAGTTCATCAGATGCTGTCTTGCAGACAGTGGAGAGCCATGGACTACGCATCCCTTGCAAAGGGAGAGAGTGCACGAGGAAAGTGGTGGTTTAGGAGGAAGAGTCAGGGTTGGACCCAAAGGCATTCGCAGGCTGTCAAAAGAACCTAGGCGGAGGTGGGGAGGGCTCAGACTTTGGGTTGCAGAGGTAGGAATGGAGAGGAAAGGGTGGGTCTGAGAGGTGCTGTGGAGGAGGGGCTGGGCCACACTTGGTGATGGAGACAGATTGAGAATAAAGCAGGAAAGGGAGGTCGCACTGACTGCCAGGCTTTGCAGCAGGAGAATGTCAGTGGGCACAATGGGAAACTGAAGCGGAGAAATTGGGATGGACGGCTCAAGGTGTGCGAGTGGGCACAGCACACACTCTGTGTCCCGAGAAGAGTTGTGTGGGTGTGTGGTTGTACAGACGTTCGCTCCTGGAGGGAAGGACCACATCATATCCATCTGTTCCCCACAGCACAGGGCAAGGCCTGCCTCATGGCAGGTTGCAGTCAACAATGTTCTCAAGGAGCTCCCTGTCTACCTACTATATGGCCTAGGAGGTTCTAGAAAAGATCCTGGGCTCCCTCACCGTTCACTTCCTGGGAGCAGGAAAGACAGGGGAAAGAAACCAGCTGTGAGGGAACAGATGAAGAGCATTTTCTGGCCAGGAAACTACACCCACGGATGCACGCTGTGTTCCTAGGGCCTCTGAAGCCTAAAGGAGAAGACTCAAGGTGTGTCCTCTGGGTGAAAAGACAGCGTGCCCAACCCTCCACCCCCTCCTCCCACAGCAGCGTGACTTTGATCGACTCTAGACAGTGACCCTCAGCTTGTGATTCTATTTGAAAAAGCGTTTCATGGATTTGAAAGAGAAAGTATTTCTAGTGGCATGTATTTAATGCACAGAAATTAAAATCAGATTGAAAAAGAAATTGTCAGAGCACCCATCATCCCCTCCTCCCAGAAAATGGGGAATGTCTTTTGGGTGGTTTTGTTGAGACTGTCCACTGTTATCTCTCTCTGCTCCCACCAACTCCCACCCCAACCCAAGAGACATTCTTTCCATAGAAAAGCCCGAAGGGGTCCAAACACACCCAATGTGGGACCCGAAAGCTCTTTCAAGCCTGCTGGGATGGATCAGATCATCCTCCCCCTCTCCACACCCCGTCCCCTGTCCCTTCAGGCTGCTCTCTGTGGGGTCAGGGCTTACTGGGGGAATCTCATGGTTGCCCCAATGCCTGGCTCTGAGACACGGTCCAGAGTGAGCTAGTGAGCTCTCTGCGTCCACCTCCACAGCGGATCTCGGCTTTCCTGCACCAACCAGGGCTCACCCCCCACCCACCCACCAACACACCCGCAACCCCTCGGGATGCTCCCTGTACCTCAGCTTTCTGTTACCCTCACCCACATCTGAGGAAGCGGTACTGGGGGTGGGCGGAGGAGGGAACACCTCCTGCATCAGGGTCCACACCACTGGCTTCCGGCCTTCTCATTACAGCTGACAACCTGCTAATTCTCTCTGATAACACAATCTTTGGCAGCCATTGCGGCTGTCTTGACACTGTCCTTCTTGCAAGGAAGATTTTGAGATAAAAGAAGGAGTTGTGAAATCATCATTGAGCCAGGAGAAAAGAGCCTCAGAAAGGAGTGCCCCCCACAGCTTTCTCCCTCCCCCCCTTCCTCTCCCTTCCCGGCCCCTTCTTCCAGCCTCTCCGGCACCCTCCTCACGTCCCTCCATCCTCTGGCTCCTTCTCCAGAACTCCCCCCCACCCCACTTTTCCTTTCCCTTCTCTCTCCTCCTCCTCCTTCTCCCTCTCTTGTTTTGGTGCCAGAAACAGTCTAATTACAACAGAGAACTTGAAGAGCCTGAGAGGAAAAAAATAAATAAATTAACCCACCACACATAGCTGATTAAAATGTCCTATGAAATCTAATTTGTAAAGCTCGAATCAGAATAAAAAGTGTTACTCCCACAATTCAGGGCCAATTTGATTTTTAATGAGACCCCTCAGAGACCCAGCCAAAATCTCATCAGGTTGCAACCGTGGCTACCTTCCCACCTACCACAGGCTCTCTGAGGTGCCCCCCACGTCTGCTCCTGGGGAGCCCCACAACCGGGCCTACCATTCTGGCCCGCTTCCCTCGGCTTCTTTATATGTCCATCACTCCCTTCTTAGGGCCACCTGCTGCTGAGAGCATGGCCTTACCCATGGTCTTACCCAAGTCTGAGCCTGGGCCATTGTGTCCCCTGGATGGGCAACAGCTAGTTTCCAGGACCTCTGTGGCCGTCCCTGACTCTCCCATGTTGCGGGAAGAAGAGGCTGGGGCAGCAGTCTGTCCACCAGGACCCCCTTCCTGGGCTGTGTGTCTTTAGCTGCCGGGCAGGGTGTGGGAAAGAAGTGGGCTTGGAAGTCACAGAGAAACCCCCCTTACCCCCCGCTGCCTGGTCAGACCCCAGCTCCACCACTCATTAGCTGTGTGATCTTGCATTGGTTGCTTTGCCTCTCTGATCCTGTTTTCCTTGCTGTAACAGCAGCTATTTCTGCCCTGACATGTAAACAGGTTACAGAAGGGAGGGCACGTGAAGCAGTTTTTGCTATAGGTCGGGGGGTAAATGTCAGTGTCCTCTTGTCTGTGCACCTGTGGCTTCCCAGGGACCACGGATCACCCCAGCCCATTCCTCAGCTTCCCCTCCAGGACCAGTGGAGGGGATCTGGGCACTGCACAACTCAGTAGGGGAAAATAAAGTCAATAGAGCCAGAAAGTCTTATATTTCTAGCCCTTGTCTTGCCACTAAACACTTTGGGGATAATTTAGCGAACATCCAAGCCCCTGCAAACTGGACTGGGTAAGGTCCTGGGGTTACGACCACTGCAAAGCTAAAGGTAGTGCATACGCAAGACTGGCTCAGTCATGACCAAGCACAGCCCCTCTTAGTATTTGCCACTTCCTTGGGCCCCATTTCCTCCTCCAGAAAGTGGGGATTAAAACAGTACCTACCTCATAGGTTGTTATGAGGGTGAAAAGGTTAATGAGCTAATATTTTAAATCTTAGAACAGCGGCTGGGACGTGATACATACTGGGGGGTGTGTTTGGCTGGCTTGGATGGCTCGGGGCAGTCTCGCTCCCAGGGGTGCATGGGAGAGCTTGGGGTCACACCCGTGACCTTCTCCCAGGTGGTAGGGAAGCCAGAGCTGGGGCTGCCACCAGAAAAAAAGGCAAAGCAGGTACCCCTGCACGTGCTGGGCCACGCTATCTGCATGTGCTGGGCCACGCTATATCAGCCTGGGAACTACTGAAACAATAATGTTTTCCCTGGATTCTTGGGTTTTTAACCAAAGCGCTCTACTCCCCATGCCCAACTTGCCTTCTTGAGGCTCACCCCCAGAGGACGCCTGCTGCTGGAGGGTTCCCTCCTGCTTCTGCTCTGTAGTGGGAGGAGGGGCAAGCCAGCAGCAGCAAGTAAGAGTTAGCCCAGTGGAAAGTGGCAGAGCTAGTCCCAAGGGTGGCTGGCTCGGCCTCTTTGGGGGCTGGAGGAGGCTGGGTCACAGTGTGTGTGTGTGTGTCTGTACTAAGGACTGATGACTGGCGGCTTCAAGCCAGCTGCAGAAGCAGGGAATTAAGCTGGGGGCAGCTAGGAAGCTGTTGCTGGGCCCCAGGCAGGAAGTAAGATGCAGAGGCGGCCGGGGGGGGGGGGGGGGGGCATTGGGGGTGCTTCTCCCCTGGGCCAGCCTCTGCTCTGCTTCTTAATTGGGGAAGCCTCCAGACACTGCTCCCTGCAGGTAACTGACTGCTGTGCTTATTTCCTTCCCAGGCCAAGTGTACTCCTTCAGCCAGCAACCCCAGGACCAGGCCGTGGTGTCGGGCCAGCCAGTGACTCTGCTGTGTGCCATCCCCGAATACGATGGCTTTGTCCTGTGGATCAAAGACGGCTTGGCTCTGGGTGTGGGCAGGGACCTCTCAAGTGAGTACCCCCAGACCTGTGGCCTCCTCAGGAACCTCACCTTCATGGGCTTTTGGAGATTAAATCTCCAGATTTCATTGTGCATCCCCCCTCGGGCAGAGCCAGGGTGGGAAAGCTCTGGGTCCAGGACCCATAGGACTTTGAGAGCCCTTCCGACCACTGGTAATGAATTATCTGTAAACCCTCAAATCTGGTGGCCAAACCCGAACAGGGTGGCCCTGAGGGATCTCTTCAAAAAAGTCAAACACATTTCAGATAAAGTCAGATGACTAGAAGCAACATGTTCCCTTTTCTTGGTCCAGAATGTATCCCCCACTTAAGTCCTCACCTGGTTCTCCCCGGGTTTCCATCCACTAAAGGGAGCCAAGGAAATTGAACACTCACAGAGGAACCAAGTTGGTTTTACGGGTTACCATGGGAAGAAAGAAAAGAAAAGGAGCCCACCCAGGCTGGTTTTGAGCAAGGATGTCCCAGTAGGCTCCCGTCACTTGCAGCTAAGCTCCCCCAGTTGGCGACACGTCCTTTCATCCGTTAACCGTGGTGCATGTCAGCCCTTAAGCTCATACAGATGTCTTTCCGATCCATCCTTTCCCCCTGGGAGACAAAAGAATAGACTGAGCCACCCGGTCACTCACCCATCAGCAAATATTACTCTCCCGTGGGGAGGTAGGCATGTGACTGCTCGCGAGGCTTAGCATAACCTGGAAAATTCAGAACAAAGGATCCAGGTGTCCCGGCCATTGGGAATGGCCGAGGGTAGAAGAGGAGAAAATATATATATATATGTATGTATTCAACTGAGAAGTCGCTTTGCTTCTCTCGTGGTGTACAGCTGCAGGAAAATAAAAATCAAAGTGCACTCAGGAACATGATGGTTGGGAAATTAATATTTTAAAATGTGAGTTATGTCTTGCCAAAAATGTATATTGAAACATTATAGCCATGGTCAATAGCATCACCGGGTTTGAGTGCTCCAGCCCCGCTGAGCATGGATAAAATACACAATAATATCTCCAAAATATACTGTGCTGCCATAAAATTTAAGTATTATGGGAACCAGCCAATTTCAGGGGCTCTGAACTTCCTTACCCTAGAGAAACTGGGGGAATGATCTCACCCTCCCAAAAGAGCATCACTCAAGCTCTGCGTGGCTTTGAGCTTGGACCAGGATCATTGCTAGCTAAGGAGGTGCTCTGGGTTCCTGGTCAGTGGTTTGCAGCCTCCAGGCAGGGACTGGGGTCTTTTCTGGGTTGGTGGCCAAGAGGAAGTCCCAGGTCACCACGGATGTGCATCACCACACGGATAACTGACCCTGTGGCATCCAATTCCATGAATGGCTTTCTGGAGTCAGGATTGGGTCCTGCTAAGTACTGAGGGACAACGGGGTTCTGATGAATTGGGGTCTGTTTACTCTCTGACTTGACCTCATTTATATAAAGAAGGTTGTCTGTCTCCTTGCAAAGCCACAGAACTCAAATTCCTAGGAAAGTGTTTTCTATTTGATCACTGATCCCCAAAAAAGCGTCAGGAAGATAATGACAGAAACTCACATGCTCCATCAATACTGTTTGCTTGCCTAACAAGAAACAGGAAAAGGTCCCGATTTCACTCAGCAGGTGTTCGCACAGCACTCGCTAACGGCACAGGTTTCCCCATGGGGAAACTGAGGCTCAGAATTGTAAGACTTCAACCTGCACAGTTCTATCCTCTTTTGTTTTACCTTTATCCTTTTCTGTGTGACACGGCTCAGCTGACAGGAATCATGCCCTCACTGAAGACCTACCCACCTGTCTTTCTGTTCACCAAGGCTGGAAAACACTTTCAAAGGAAATGATTTATAAATGCATACCCCTCAGATTGATAGAACATTCTTCTTCTGAGAAGCCCAAATGATTCTCAGACATTATGTCATAAATTACAATGATCCACAGGGAGAAAAGAGGATTCCCCCCTTTATTTGACAGGTAAATGAAGTCACAGTTGAGAAAGAAATTGATTTAAACATACACCCAATCCCAATGTGAGACCCTAGGGGAGGGAAGAATTCTGTTAGGGATCCTAACACCCCAAAATCCTGGCACCCTGCATGTTCTCGCCGCTAAAGACAGGGACCCTTTTGGCTATGCCATCTCACCGTCATGTTTCTTTAAACCGGCATTTATAGACTCTACTCTCTGCCACTCACTTAACATGGTGATCCCACTTAATCTTCACTGTGACTCTATAAGATACTGGTATTGTCCACATTTTGCTGATGAGGAGATTGACGCATGAATAAATTCAAGTAACATGCCCAAGACAACAGAGCTAGGAAGTGACAGAATGGGCATTTGAACCCAGGCACCGAGACTGTAGAACCCAGACTCCCAATAATTTTGCATCCTCTGAGCATAGCTAAAGAGAGTCATGATCCTATGGAAGGAGCTAGAACTTGCTCAGAATCAATGCCTCTGGGCCTGCGTTTTCCAAAGATCCTGCCAGTCCATGGGACAGCACTGCAGCTCGTTGCCTAATTAGGCAAATACAAACAAACCCATCATTGATGTTTTCAGCAGCTCATGAGAGCAAAATTCCTGCTGCTGATAGCTTGCAAGACAACAAAAACACAAGCTCCAGCCAAGATGCCTGCAGGAGACCAGGGACTAATCAAGGACAGCGGGATCCAGAGGCTGGGCTGGAAGGGCTGGGGGCGGACAGCCAGCTGCATTGAGGGCAGCAGCGGGGAGAGGGCTGGGCAGGAACCCGTTTCCAGCCCCTCGTCCTGGCCCTGGGGAGAGCCAACTTAACTTACCTGGGATTCTTCCCAAAGCCCAGCAGAGGACAGGAAGGGCGGGCTGGAGGGGAGGTGGTGCTCTCGGGGGTACAGCCGTCTGCCTTGTGAGCGCCTTAGGCCGGGCCAGAACAGCTGTGCCAGGCGGGGCCGTTTGACTACACGATGGGGACGATGCTAGCCATGAAGACATGAGCCTGAAGGGCTCAGCTGCACAGGAAGCCCCCATACTGCATACTGGGAAGGATCACAGCTGTCTTCTGGACAAGGGATGGGTGCCAGTGGCCCCTGTTCAGCTCACCTGTGGGGACGCCTGCTCCACCGCTGCAAGACCCTTAGCTTACAATGTGAGGGAGCTTAGAGCTCCAATATTCCATCAAGGATAGAAAGCTGCTCTGCTGTGTCCCTGACTGTGCTTGCATGCAGCTACTGATGGGGATCTCACTACCACCTCTGGCAACCTATCCCTGCTGGACCTTTCAAATTATATTAAGAATATTCTAAAGTATTTCCCCACATTAATTCTGTCACTGGTGCTAGCTCTGTCCTTGGGTACTCCTTGAACACATCTAACCTGCACTTAAAGACGGGAAGCATTTGGAGAGCTACTCCATGTCCCTCTGTCTCTCTGTTTCTGTCTCTCTCTCTCTCTTTCTCACTGGCTTAAGCCCTAGACTTCGCTCTAAAAATCTAGACCAACCCCTTCTTCCTACAGCACATTTCTGAGAACTCACACTGTCCTGGTGAAGGTCTTTTAGAAAGAGGAGATGTTTGTAGCTGCTGAAGGGTGGGTGAGCCTCTGAGGAGAGAAGGGAAGAGAACAGGGAGGAAGGTCCCTGTAAGAGGCTAGTGGACAGTGGGGAGGAGAGGAGACAGAGCTCAGGTAAGGGGACGATGGGAAAGAGATCCTTCTGGAAGAGACTAAGGCGGTCTCGGGCCCAAGGGCCAGGACAGGGGATCTGCCCAGCCTGGCCAGCCACGACTTCTGTCAGCATTTACATTCACCCTTCACAGCAGGAGGAAAACTGATTAATGATTTATAATTTTCATATTTTTATTTATCCATTATTCATCACCAGTAGTATAAGGGCCCCCACATTCCTAAGTGTCCTGAGTTCCTCACAGTAAGTGCTTAATCAGGCCCTGGGGTCTGAGGTGGGGAGGAAGAGTGACCAGAATAGGGCCCCTTAGGGTTCAAGGTGGCCAGAGGAAGCCAGGCACTGTTCAGGTTTGCCTCGATTTCTACTTCCTGCCCATCCTGAACTAAATCCCCCCCCCCTCCCCGCCAAAGTCACTCTTGCTTCTTTTCCAGAGATTTCTGTTTTCTCCTGTCTCTTTCTTACTCTGTCTGCTGAGAACTGCAGCCTGGGTCTCTCTCTCTCTCTGTGTGTCTCCTTATCAAAATGCATGTCTGCTTGGTAAACCACAGCGCTGAGCACACTGCTTACCAGACTACCCGCCCTGCTGTGTCTGCCCACACAGCATTTCCATCTCTGCTCTCTCCGTCCTCTCCCATCATAGCCTCTCCAATATCCCTAAACCTACACGCACACACACGCTGCCCAATACCCAGGGAAAGCTCTTTTCCTGTGCTCCTCACGCCGACGTCAGGGCCCTGAGCAGTCACCTGCCATGCCAGCCTCCAAGCCCAGCCCCAGCTCGCGAGTCCCACCGTGGTGCCTGTTTGGCAGGAACGCCCCGCGGCCCCGGCCCCGCCCCCGTGACATGCGCACTGTGTCCACAGGCTACCCACAGTACCTGGTGGTAGGGAACCACCTGTCTGGGGAGCATCACCTGAAGATCCTGCGGGCAGAGCTCCAAGATGACGCTGTGTACGAGTGCCAGGCCATCCAGGCCGCCATACGGTCTCGCCCCGCACGCCTCACCGTCCTGGGTAAGAGCTGTTGCCGCGCGGGGCGGGGAGGCAGGGGTGAGGATGCTCCGGGAAACACTGTGCGCTCGCTTCCAGAAGGGCCTCCACACTGGACGAAGCCCAAAGGGGTTACCACACGGGGCTCTGGCGGCTGCTGCCCCACTGCATCAGGACCCACTTCCCCTGCTAAAAGGGGAAAGTGAAAGTTCCTGCCCTGGGAATCAGAGGGCACTGCTAAGCAACCTGTGACCCTGCCCAACCCCAGCCGGTTTGACTCCAGCTTAAGGTGCTAAAAGGGGCTCTGAATGCCTATTGATTCCATGAGGAAGCATGTTCTGCACGGGTGCTAGGCAGTGGAGATACGGAGGAGACTATGACACATCCTCGAGTCCATTCTGTCTCCAACTAGGTGCTAACAAAGCATGATTTCAGCACCCCTAGGGACCACCGCTGCACCTGTTCCTTCCCCATGGGCCGTTCCCTGGGAGCCCCTGCTGTCCGCTGGAGAGCTGACTGCCTACATCATTCCTAGGAAAATTCATTTTAAGCCCTTATGCCAAACCAGACCTTTGCCCCCTTGGCCTTTCTTCCTCTTGGCTTCGCAGGGGCCCAGTGGCCCTAAGACACCCTCGCTGAGAGGTCTCCACTCCTCTGCTCAGGCAGACCCACCTGAGGACGAGGGAGTGAGCTCGGCTCCTCTTAAAGGACCTCCTTCCAACTTTGAGGTCACGCCCTGTCAGCTCCCCTCCAGCCAGCTGCTTCTGCGGACCAGGCCCCTGAGAACCGGCCGTACACAGAAGGCATAAGAGCAGACATGTGCGTGTACTGTAGAAACCCTCTCAAAGCCCTTCCGCTTATGCTATCCCAGCTATTTGGACACAAGACAGTGGGACAGGGATTGTTGGCCTGGATGAGAAACTGAGCCTCAGAGATGCCAACGGCCGGGCCCCGGGGTTCTCCCAGCTAGGGCTCTGGTACCAGCGCACTGCCTCCTGGGTGAGGCTCCACCAGTCCCGCAAAGGACAGGACCCAGGCAGCAGAGAGGGGAACCTGCCTGCCTCTTGGCAGCTGCTGTGAGGCTCCGACCACAGGGTCAGCAGCTGGGGTCCTGCCTCCTTGCCTGGAGGATAAGGCACGTGGCTGCTCCTGATGAAATATTTAAGAGCATGTCAGGTTATCTTCAGATGGAGACAGCAACACATGGGCACGTTATGCCAAGCACGGCAGGAAGCCTAGGCGGACCACTTACCAAGCTCGGGGCTTGGATTCTTGAGACTTAACTCTGGGCCGACTCCAGAACCTCCCCCTGACCCCAGGGTCTCCTCTAGCCTGTGATGAAGGAAAGAGAAAAGCAACCAGGTCCGGCGGGGTAAATACGCTGGGACAGCTCAGTCCAGAATGGCCCACAGAAGAGGAATCAGGGATAGGAAAGGGAGAGGCAGACTCTTCACGTCTCCTGAGATGGTGGCTAGAACGGGAATGGGGGTACATCGCGGTGCAGAGGTGTGGAGAAGCGCAGGAGGATTTAGCGTCTAAAATTTTTCTGATTTTTGAGTATTGTGCAATGCTGGAACTGATTTGGGCATCTCCAGAGATGAACCCGTTCCCCATCCTCAGAATAATCCACCTTCTGCTGCCTTGCTCCCACTGTAGAGGGTACCAAAGAATGCTAAGTTGAGAGGGACCTAAGCACTGCCCTCTCTTAACTTCACACAGGACCGAGACTAGATGCACACGCAGCTCGTTGTCAAGTTCTCATCCTGCTTGCTGTCTGAGCTCTGCCTGCAGCACCCAACCATTCACAGCCTGCCTCCTCTCCCCTCTCACGGAGATCACCAAGCTCAAATTAGTCCAAATGTTGTACAGATGAGGAAATTGAGACTCTGAGAGCAAAGCCACTCACGGCTTAATGACCACTCAAAATAGACCCCAGATTTCCTACTCCAGACCAGTGCTGTCTGCATCCCTAAATGCCACCACAGTCTGCTTGGTCTAGTTGCTTAAGGGCCGGGCTGCAGAGAGGAGGGCCACAGAGTCTTACCTGGACAGACTCAGTTTCGTGTTGGGTCACATCTCAAAGTCTCCGCCATCTCCTTCTCCTATGTCCAGACCTGGCGCAGAGCCGGTTGGCGTGGGGAATATGCTTTACAAGTCTGGAAGGCAGTTGAACAGGGGGAAGGAGTAGCTTCCAGGGGACCCTGGCAGCTAGGCTTTGGGATTCCTGAGAGCTGGAAAAGGAGCCTGAGAAGGCATTTGTCCAGCAGCCTTTCCTAAAGTCTCCACCAACCCCACTCTTCCTAACAAACTAGGCAAGAAAGGACCCCAGGCAAGAAAGAGCTGGTCCAGACTCTGCCTCCAGCCCCTCCTGATCACCCTGGTCCCACCCCCTGAGCTGGTCCAGCAGGTATCCACCCCCACCTTCATGGGTCCAGCCGGCCTCTGCCAGAGGCACCCAGCCCAACGGAGTTTCTTTATGGTGCACAGCCCCACCTACTGCCCTGGAGAGAGGCCCTGCATGCAGAAGCTGACCCTTCTGGAAAGGGAGCTCTGGTCTGCTCACTGTGCTGCACAGACAGAGCAACAGAGCGAAGAGGGGCGTTGCTACCCCAGGCAGCCAGCTTCCCAAACAAGACCCCATCTGTTTTGCTGTGACATCTCAGCCTGGGAAAATATCCCAGCCAGTTCCCCAAGGGAGGGGCTGCCTTCCCTGTGTTCCAGGAATGAGAGAGCTTCCTAATTTAGTCTGTATTTGCCTGAGATAGATTTTTAATTAAATAAAGTAAGAGCCTGATTAGAACCTGCAGAAGATGTGAGAGCAGAATCAGATGGCATTCCAGCAAAATTGCAAAGCAAACACTTTGGCTGGAACAGAGGGAGACCCGTGGGGGTCTTCCATCAAAGCACCAAATGAGGAGGGCAAATATGAGACGTTATATGGCCAACAGATGTGCATTGTTAAAATATGCATCTGCTGGGAGCCTGCCTGGAGAAACCAGAGGGCCAGCTCACAGAGCCCATAGTGCTCCGGGGAGGTCATGGGGACCCAGCCCCAGCAGCCAAGCCTAGAGTCGCAGACGCATTAATTAGCCTTGTGTTTCCAGCTCCCAGATGCAATCAGGCCAGGAGCAACTTGGAGCTGAGCATTTGCTACCCTGGGGGGCAGAGGGAGGGAGCTAAAAGACCAGGAGAGCAAGAAGGGGAAGGGGCAGAGCCAGGCAAAGACTCCAGGACACCCCTCACCCCTACCGGTCCAGGTTAACAGCCAGGCTGCATTCCCTCTGTGGTCCGGGGAGCCCATGCCTTGACTTGGGCCAGGTCGAGATAGGCATTTTTCCACCTGCAGAACATCTCAAGAATAATGGCATCCCAGAGCAGCAGACTTGGAGGCAACAGTCACAGTCCTACCATTAACAAGCTCTGTGATTTTGGCCCTTGATACTTCACCTCTCTGGATCTCAGTTTCCTCATCTGTAACATGAAAGTGATGATAAATAAGATGGTCACTAGGCACTGAAGGGCTCCCCAAATGCCATGAACTCTACAATACGGGGTCCAGCTTGCGGCACCAAGTAGTTGAGGAAAATGGCCCCGTCTCCCACCAGAACCAGAATTCACGAGGGAGACTGAGGCACAGAAGGTAACAGAGTGTTTTGTGCAGCCTCTTACTTTGAGTCTGGAGAGGGGAACCTCTCAAAGTCCTGCCCAGCCCTGGGATTCTGGACTTGGCTGTGTGTCTTAACCCCAGAGTCCTCCTTCTGTCTGCAGCTTCCGTGCCTTCCAAGCCATGTCTGTGGGGATTCCGCTTAGCGGGACATCCTGGGACCCCCGTGTACGTGTGCAGAGCTGGGTTGTAGCAGGAAGAGTCAGGGACTGGGAGCAGAACCCCTAGAGCTCACTCGCTGTGTGCCTTGGGCGAGGTCCTTAGTGCTCCCGCAGGGACTCTGGTTCAACTCTCTGACCAGCACTTAATATAGGGCAGGTCCTCAACATAGGGTAGGGTTTTTGTTTGTTTGTTTGTTTGTTGCTTTGTTTTGTTTTTAATAAATGAGTAAGTGAATGAACGGCATTTCTCGTTCCTCATCTATGAAATGAGGATAATAAAAATCAAATCTCCCAGAATTGGTGTGAGCACCAAACTAACACACACAGACACACACACACATGCTAAAGTGTCACACACTCTGCAGTTACAGTCACACACACACACACACACACACATGCAGACTGCATCCTCCTCCCACTGGCAGGAACCCCAGGGTTGACAAACACCTCTACAGCCCCAGGGCCGGAGCCCTAAGGACGATACTGCCTTCGAAATTGCTAACTGCCTGAAAATTTGAGAAGCAAGGAATTGGAGGACCTACATCAGGGAGGAAATGGAAGCCAAGGTTTTGATCAATTAATATTTCCTGAACACCTACTAGGTGCCCAGCACTGAGCTCGACAAGTAAGGTTCATGGGTCAGCGAAAGGGAACACCAGCCCTGCCTTGGTGAGCCTGCGTCCTGGCAGAGAGAGCCGGTCAATCCATAGTAAACAGGTTAAACAAATGAATGGTGAGCGTCAGAAGTGGATGGTAATGACCCCTGGGGACACAGAAAAAGAAGAGGAGGGTGTGGGGGACAGGAAGTAGGCAGGGGAAGATGGCGGGTAGCGGGTTAATTATTAAAAAGGGTGTTTTCCCAGTCTTCCTCCCATTCCCCTTATCTTCCTGGCCCGTTCTAATATTAACTCTGCTGTCTTGTGGCTCCCATTGGAAACAAAGCTTTCTAAATCAACATGAATTATTTAATGATGGAGACTAAGTCAATTCAAATAAAGAGGGCGTCTTTAAAATGATGTCAAGCTCCAGACACTGAGGAGGCAAACACAGAGAGGGTCCGGAAGGGTCCCTGAGTTTTCAGAGCCATGATACCCGCCCCCGCATCTCTCCACCAGAGCAGCTGAGGGGCCGGGGTTCCCTAAATGCCCGGCGCTGGCAGCAGCCCCCAATTTCTGACCTGCTCATCTTCTGTGTAGGTGGGTCCAGAGAGCGACGGTGAACAACTTCGGTCACCCAGCAAGGGAAGGCAGAGCTGAAACACAGCCCAAGAGCACGGGCTTCTCCAGCTCTTCCAGAACCCGGTGGCAAGAAACCCAGCCACAGTCTCCCTGTCAGTAAGGGACAGACCGAGCTGTTCTTCAGGGGTGAAGAGGCCCCCCCCACAGAACAAAGCCCAAGTCCCCCCCTCCCTTTTAATTCATCTCCTTTCCCTCCAGCCCCTGCTCTGGCACCCCTTTGCTCCAGCTTGCAGTTCCTTCCCATGCCCACACTTAACGTGCCTTCGCACCTGTGTGTTGCTGCCTAGAAGGTCCTTCCCTCCTTTCTTCCCTTGGCCGACTCTTGCTCCCCTGTCAGGAACCATCTTGGACATCACCTCCTCCAGGAAGCCTTCCCTGAATGCCACATGGCCTGGCTTTCCCATTCTGGGATCCCTTAGCCCTCCGTCTGCACCTCGGTCACAACACTCCACTCACAATCTTGAGAGTAACCGTTTCCCTGTCTGTCTCCCCCAGTGGGTCTCTCGCCGTCCTGCCCAGGACAGCCTGCGGGCACGTACTGGGTACTCAGGAATGCTCATATAGAACTGTAGCAACCGGGCTTGGGGCAAACAAGAGGGAGTCCCCCCCTCGGTGCGGGGGACGGTGCCTGGCAGACAGTGAGCCCCACGGCTGTGTCATATTTTGCGTGTTGTGTTTTGTCGAGTCACGTTGTGTTGTGTTTAGAGGGGCAACGCGGCTTCAGGGTAACAGCCCAGACTCTGAAAGCCAGACGGCCTATCCTGGAAATCTAGCTGTGTCACTTTATCTGTGCTGTGACCTTGGACGAGTCGCCTGCCCGCTGTGCCCCAGTTTCTTCATATGTAAAATGGGGTAATAGTCCTCCCTGCCCTCTTAGGGTTGTAGAGAGGATTTAACAGGATAATTGATGTAAGACATTGCTCAAAACAGCTCCCGGTAAGAGGCAAGCCACAGAAGAGCCTGCCGTTATTATCATACTCATGGTGGTGGTTACTATTATTTTTGCCATGCTAAGCAGCACCAACAAGCAGCCCTTCCTTCCTGGGGGGGCCAGGCTCTGGGCCCTGAAGAAGCTTTGCCATCCAGCACGCAAGGCAGAAAGACACGAATCCTGTGGGCCTCTCCTGGGCTCGCACACCTGGGAAGACAAGCAGAATTGATTTCCTTATCTCCTTATTAAGCGTGTTTTGCCTGGGCCCCGGCCTGGTCTTAGGTGCTGTATCTCATTTGTGCTTTGTGTCTGCTTCCTGCCACATTCATTACCCTGCAATCACCCCCAAATAGGGGCAGCAAACAAGCCAGAGAGGGGAGAGAGGAGCAAAGGCAGCGTCCTTATCTCCTGAAGTTCCAGATGGGAGCCAGGGTCTGAGCTATTATCCCCCTCAGCCCAGCCCCCGAGCCCCTGCCCCTGCCACCAGCTCCTTCCCACTCCCTTCCTGCCACTCTGCCCTTACGGGGGGGGGGGGCCCAGGGACAGAAGCAGAGTCTCCTCCTCCATGTCTCTTGGGGCACCACGTGCCCCTCTTGGTTTAATTTGCTTTCTGTGCTTACCTGCTTGGGCAGGTTATAAGGTGAGCGTGGTCTGAGGGCATTGAATTACCTTAAGGTGATCAATAGTGCTTGTCTTCTAAATTACATTATAATATAATATAATATAATATAATAATATTTATTTTAATTAACTTATTTATTATATTATATAATGATGTTAATATTATTAATGATATTAATTATATTAATATACTAATAAAGTATTATTATATGATTATATTTATATTATTATATTATATTGAGGGTAGTTAGTCATATGACCTCCCTGAATAGCTGCCCAGCTCTGTAGTCGGTGGCATGTGGAGGTTGGGCAGGGCAGAAGGCAGTGATGGAGGGTCTCTCTGGAGGTTCCTGTAGCCACTGGGTCACATACATTGACTTCAGAGCTGGGCCCTCCCTCCTGCTGCCCCCCCCACAGTCTCCCTGATTCTCTAATCTTCCATGGAAAGGAATGCTGCCCCCCTTTCCCGCCACCACTAGCCTGACTCCCCATCTACCTGTTCTTCATTTCAACCTCAGTGTCAGAACAAATTGCAAGGCCCCAAAGGGCTTGGGGGGGTCCATCAGGGATGGAGGCAAACTCAGTGCTTCCCTTTCCATCTGTGTGTAGGGGGGAGGGCAGGCAGGAAGTAGGGAGACCTGATGCCAGAGACACCCATGCCTGCCTTACCCTGCCCAGACCCAGCCAATGAGAAGAGAGATAATCAGCCTATTTAAATGGTCTCGCTGGAGAGGCCCAACACTCTACCTTGGACCGGAGGCAGCGTCCCCAGTGGCCAACCCACAGCCAGGCCCTCCTCACCACCTTCCAGCATCTCTTGCTTTCAACAGCAGCACAAGGGAAGGCAGGGAGGTTCTTTAGGAGCCCACTGGGTCTGCTGCACAGGCAAGGCACTCCGCCTCCAGCTCCCCACCCCCACCACCCCGTACGGAGTTCTGCTGACCCCTCAGGGTCCCCATCACTACATGTCTGAGGCTCCCCAAACAGCCCCACGGCCCCGAAGGATGCCACCATCATACCCAGAGCACTGCCACACCTCCGGTCTAAGCAGGACAAGGGCCTCCACCTGGAGGTTGGAAGACACACATCATTGTCCCAGGTCTTGCACTGACATGACAGGCCTGGGTCTTTGCCCTTGAGACCTGGGATAGTGATGCATAACCATCTCTGGACCCTCTGTCTCTCTCTGTCTGATAAAATCAGGAGCGGGGAAGAGGAAGTCCAAGTCCACGCCTCGGTCCGGCTGTGATTTGCCTTCATTTGATGGTAGTTTGGGGGTCGGGTCTGAGGGGCACTGTTCCCATTGTTCCCTGGCTCTGAGGAGCAAGGATAATATGTTCTTCCACTGTTTTAACCAAGTGTGACCCTGGGAGATGCTGAGCAGCCTTCACTGCTCAGCAAAGGGGAGGGTGAGCTAGACTGTGGAGGGCTGCAAGAGGACCTTGATCTCCTGGCATCGGCCATTTGCCGCGGAACCAGCAGCTGCCTGGGAGGGGAGAGCCACCTTCCTGTAACTTCCAGGCTGCAGCTGCCCTCAGGGGGGCCCTCACCTACTCTGCCATCAGGGGGCTGCTTCCTCTGCCTTGGGCATGGCTCCAGCATGTCCCCACATGCCCGAAAAAGCACAGGCAAGAGCCGGCTTATGTCCGGGGGCCTTGCAGGAGTCCTGTCAGGAAACCCAGCTGGCCACATACGAGGCTTCCTGTTCGTGCATCAATCGTAGACACACACAGATGCCTCACCTCAAGGACAAATGCACGGGTGTGCATGCACACACACACACACACACACACACACACACTCAATTCTAAGCATGGCCGAATCATAGTGGAAAGACACAGGGACCCTCGGTCAAGAGAATCTGTCACTGTTGGGAAATGGACAAATCTTAGTAACTCAACAAAAGCTCTGACCGTCCCCTCCTGGTCAGGCCCAGAAATGAACAGAGCAGGTGGGGCGTGAGAGACCCAGCGCGAGACCCCGCTTTTCTACTGATTCCCCATAATGAGAAACCAAGTGCAGGGAGGAAGGGTCACAGCGACCCAGAGGGAGGGCCAGGGCCAGCGGGGTCCCACCCGGGAAGGAATCACCTCTCTCACGACTCCAGCCTCTGGGGCACCATAGGTGTCCCACCTAGGACGGTGGCCCAAGCCAGCCCGGGGGGAGGCCAGACCTGCTGAGCTGGGCAGGGAGACTCCAGGGGTAAAAATAGCTCGCCACTTCTCCGCTTCAACCTCAGCCCGGGCCTGAGACGAGGGTTTCATGGCAAATTATGGATTTAAAACTAGCAATGAATCTCCATTACAGCATGAAATGAGAAAGGAAAGCACCACCAAATGAAAGCCTTCCCCCGGCAGCCGGTGGGACAGTGGAGGGGTGGAGTTTCAGCAGGGAGTTTCCAGATGAAGTCACTTGCCCAAAGCACACCCACAGGAGCGGTGGCAGAAAGAGGGTCCCAGGAGAGGGGGTGGAGGCCGGAGCCCCCGAGGAGACCCCTGCTGTCCCAGGTCAGCGGAGGACACCTACGTGGCAGGGGTGTCACTTCTCTCCAGAGCAAAGATGCACGGCTATCTCAGGAGGGGGAACAGCCAGAGCTCTGTTAGTTTGGGGCTGTGTTGGGGTGCGACCCAGCTGGGAGGTCTGGCCAGAGAGGGGCATTTTGGGAACCCTGGCCCACTGCCTCGTAGTCCTCCCCTTAAGATAATGGACCATCAGGATACAGGTCTCCTTCCAGCCCCAGGGAATTCCAGGAGCCCCTTTTGAACCATCCCAGGGCCCCCAGCGTCAGGGAGGGGCCTGCACAAGGAACCGAAAGCTTCCTGACAGCCCCCCCACACCCTGTTTCCCAGATACGCCTGGGGAGCCAGGGTCTCTGGACCCACAGCATCGGTTTTCCATCCCATTAAGTCTCAATATCAGAGGAATGCCCGCTGCTTGTTTCCCCCTCACTCCAGGCCTCGGCATGATTCTGTCCGGTCAGAGAGGGTTTTCCTAAGTGGGAGTGTGCTAGGCGCCCAGAAGCCCGTGCAGGTGCTTCCATTTTACCAAAGTACCTGAGCCCCGCAGCCCAAGAAGGCTGGCTTCCAAAAGAGTGTCACATTTTCACAAGTCGATCAGGTGTTTGTAAATGTTTATGGAAAGGAGGAACTTTCCATGTGTAAATATGTCAGGAACCGTGTTAGCGGCTGAAGAATCACCCGGTGCCTGCCAGGAACACTATAGCAGCCTCGGGGGGGGGGGGGGGGAGAAAGCAAGAAGCAGAGGGGCAAGCCCATGGCCACACAGCCATCCCGCTGGAAGAGCTGCACCTCCCAGACACACCGCTTCCTCCCTGCTCTGCTCGCTCCCCAAATCTCTACACACAGAGATGGACACACACTTGTTCCCTAGGATGATGGAAAGAACTCATCTTGCAAATGGCTAGGAGATGAGAGGGGAGGGGAAGGGATGAAAGGAAATAGACTAGAGCCTGCACAATACATGGGAAGGAAAACGCATCTTCTCTGACTGGGAAAGTTGGGCTCTAACAAAGGGTCACCTGGGAAGACCCTGGCTCTCTTCCAGGCCTGGCCCCAAATACCAAGTTGGCATGGGCAATGGTTCTCCTGAAGACTGAAACCTAACCTTGATTTAGAGAATCAGAACTGGAGGGAATCCACCAAGCAAGGCTTCTTCACTTCATTTTTTCAGCATGGATCTGGGCGCCTTCCATGTGTCAGATACTGTTCTAGGCACCAGAAATATACATCAGCGTGTGGCCGATAGATTATGAACAGAGTAAAATCTCCTGCCTTCGTGGAACATATTTTCCTGCAGAGGGAATTAGACAATAAACAATAAACATTGCAAGAATGTTATAGTCTTTTAGAAGGCGGTAAGTGCTCTCAAAGTAGAGCAGAGTATAAGGAGTTGAGTTTCTTAAGAGAGGACAAGTTGAGCAGTCAGGGGGGACCTCCCAGGGGAAGTTAACTTTTTTTTCATCTTTCCATTTATTTTTTAATAAATGAGAGAGAGGAGGGAAGCAGGCCCCCTGCTGAGCAGAGAGCCCAATGCAGGACTCGGTCCCAGGACCCTGAGATCATGACCCAAGCTAAAGGTAAAGGCAGAGGCTTAACCCACTGAGCCACCCAGGTGCCCTTTTAACAGGTTTCTTTTTTTTTTTTTTAAGATTTTATTTATTTATTTGTCAGAGATAGTGAGCACAGGCAGACAGAGTGGCAGGCAGAGGCAGAGGGAGAAGCAGGTTCCCTGCTGAGCAAGGAGCCCGATGTGGGACTCGATCCCAGGACGCTGGGATCATGACCTGAGCTGAAAGCAGCTGCTTAACCAACTGAGCCACCCAGGTGTTCCAACAGCTTTCTTGAGGTATAATTTACATACCATTAAGTTCAACCACTTTAAGTGTATAGCTCAATGATTTTTAGTAAATGAATGGAGTTGGGTGACCATCACCACAATATTAATATTAGGACATTTCCATCACCCTAAAAAGATCACTTGTTGATCTCCGTTCCACCCTCAGTCCTAGGAACTACTGATCCTCCTTCTGTCTCTATGGACTTGCTTTTTCTGGACATTTCATGTAAATAGATCCATACAATATGTGGTCTTCTCATCTGGCTCCTTTCACTCAGCACAGTACTTTTGAGATTGGCTTATGTGGTTGCATGTACCCATAGTTCATTTCTTTCTGTTGCCTTTTATTGATAAATACTTTGTTTATCCATTGATAACTTGATGGACATTTGGATGGTTCCAGTTTTCAGGCTATCGTGAATAGTGCTACTAAGAACATTCATATACAAGTCTATGTGTGGGTATATGTTTTCATTTTTCTGGGAGGGGGGAAAGAGAGCAGGGGAAGGGACAGAGAGAGAGAATCTTTAAGCGGATTCCCTGCTGAGCACAGACCCCAATGGGGGGCTCAATTTCACGACCCTGAGATCATAACCTGAGCCAAAATCAAGAGTCGGCCACATAACTGAGCCACCCAGGTGCTCTGTTTTCATTTTTCATGGGTCAGCTCCTAGGAGTAGAGCAACTAGCTTATGCCTAACTTTTTAAGTGTCAAACTCTTTTCCAAAATGGCTGCATCATTTATTCCATTCTGACCAACAATTTATGAGCATTCCAGTTTCTGTATATCCTCATCAACACCCATTACCGTTTAGCTCTTCTATTATGGTAATTTTGGAAAGTTTCAAGTGGTATCCCATCGTGCTTTTGATTCCCTTCTCTTTTTTTTTTTTAATTTTTTAAAGATTTTATTTATTATTTGACAGAGAGAGAGATCACAAGTAGGCAGAGAAGCAGGCAGAGAGAGAGGGGGAAGCAGGCTCCCCACTGAGCATAGAGCCTGATCCGGGGCTCGATCCCAGGCCCTGAGTTCATGACCTGAGCCGAAGGCAGAAGCTTAACCCACTGAGCCACCCAGGTGCCCCTTGATTTCCTTCTAATGACTCTCGATGTTGAGCATCATGTGATATGATCAATTGATGTTATCAATTTCTTTAATATCTATTTATTTATTTATTTATTTATTTATCTATTTATTTATTTATTTATTTTAGAGAGGGAGAGAGAGCACATGCATGAGTGGGAGAGGGACAGAGGGAGAGAGAGAATTTTAAGCAGACTCCATGCCCAGTGAGCCCAGCTCATGATCTCAGGGTTGTGAGATTGAACCTCGAATCTGGCTCCATGCTCAGAGGGGAGTCTGCTTAAGACCCTTTCTCCCTCTGACCCTCCTCCTGGGCTCACTTTCTCTCAATCTCTCAATTAAATACATCTTTTATATTATATCTACGAACTTTGTTTAACCCAAGTGCACAAAGATTTACTCCTATATTTTCTTCTACAAGTTCTAGAGTTTTGGCTCTGAGATTTAGTCTGTGATTCATTTTGCATTAATTTCTCTATAATTTGTGAAATAAGGACTTAAATTCATCATTTTTGCATTCAACTATCCAGTTGTCCCAGCATCATTTGATGAAAAAGCCTGTCATTTCCTCCTCTGAAGTGCCTTAACGTCTTTGTCAAGTAGCAACTGACCAAAAATGTAAGGGTTTATTTCCAGGCTCAGTTCATTGGCCTATGAGATTCTTCTTTATGCCAGTACTATGATGGCTTAATTACTATAGTTTTCTAGCAAGTTTTGAAATCAGGAAAAGCAACTCCAATTTTATTCTTTTTCAAAATGGTTTTAGCTAATTTAGCTCTCTTGCATTTCCATATAAATCCTAGGATCAGCTGATCAAAATGGTTGCTGAAATTTTGATAGGAATTGTGTTGAAGCTATAGACCAATTTGAGGAGAACTGTCATCTTCACAATACTGAGCCCTCTAATCCATGAACACGTGACGCCTCTCCATTTGTTTAGATCATTAATTTTTGTAGTTTTTAGCTCATGTCTTGTCCTTGTATTCAGTTCATTCCCTAGCATTTTATTCTATGTGATGCTGCTGTAAATAAAATGATTTTCTTAATTTACGTTCCAGATAATCTGTTGCTAATACACAGAAAAACAATTGACATTTGTATATGGGTCTTGGATCCTATAACCTTGCTGTAACCACGTTTTTCGATTTTAATGGTTTTTGTGAATTCCTTAAGATTTTCTGCATATACGATTATCTTGTCTGAGAATAAAGATAGTTTTACTTTTTTGCCAATCTGATGCCTTTTTTCCCTTGTTTTGCCTAGAACTTCCAGCATGAAGTTGAATAGAAGTGATGAGAAAAATATCCTGGATTTACTTCCAGTCTCTTTCATCATAAAATATGTGATCTGTAAATTTTACATGGATGCACTATATCAAGTTGAGGAAGTTTCCATCTGTTCCTGCTTTGTTAAAAGCTTTCACCATGAATGGTAGTGGGTTTTATGAAATGCTCTTACCACATCTCTTGTGATGATCATGTGGTTTTTGCTCTTTATTCTATTAATGTGGTATATTACATTAATTGATTTTCAGATATCAAACCAACCTTGCATTCTCAGGATAAATTTCAGTCATGGTGTATAATCTTTTTCATATGATACTGCTTCAGTTTGCTCATTTTTGTTGAGGTCTTTTCATCTATAGTCATGATGGACAGTGGTCCGTGGTTCTATTTTCTTGTGATCTCTTTGTCTGGGTTTAACATCAAGACAATGCTGGTCTTGTAGAATGAATTGGGAAGTGTTCCTTCCTCTTCTATATTCTGGAACATTTTGTGAAGGATTGATATTATCTCTTCTTTACATATTTGATAAGATTTATCATTTCTTTACTTGATATAGCTCTACTCAGGTTTTCCATTTTGGGGGTGGCTTTTTTTTTTAAGATTTTATTTATTCACACAAGAACGAGAGAGAGTATGTGCATGCAAGAGCAGTTGGGGGGATGCAGATGGAGAGGGATAAACAGACTCTCCACTGGGCAGGGAACCCCAACATGATGCTCGATCCCAGAACCCTGAGATAATGACCTGAACCAAAGGCAGACACTTAAATGACTGAGCCACCCAGGTGTCCCTAGAAGTTAGCTTTTTAAACAAAGACTTGAAGAGGTGAATGTGTTGGCTGTGAATCTTGAAATAAAATCCCTACATTACCTGAAAAAGCAGTCATTGAAGGGTTCTAAATAGAGGAGTGGATGATGCAAGTTCCATTTTTTAAAAAAGATTTTTATGTATTTATTTGACAGAGAGAGAGAGAGAGTGAGAGACAGAACACAAGCAAGGGGAGTGAGAGAGGGGGAAGCAGGCTTCCCGCTGAGCAGAGAGCCCAAAGTGGGCTCCTGGGATCCTGGGATCACGGCCTGAGCTGAAGGTAGACAGTTAACAACTGAGCCACCCAGACACCCCTCCAAGTTCCTTTTTTTTTTTTTTTTTTTTTTTTTTTTATTTGTTTATTTGACAGAGAGAAATCACAAGTAGATGGAGAGGCAGGCAGAGAGAGAGAGGGAAGCAGGCTCCCTGCTGAGCAGAGAGCCCGATGCGGGACTCGATCCCAGGACTCTGAGATCATGACCTGAGCCGAAGGCAGCGGCTTAACCCACTGAGCCACCCAGGCGCCCTCCAAGTTCCTTTTTTAAAAGGATCACCGCGGCTGCTGAATTGAGTACAAACTACAAGAGGGCGGGAGAAGGAGATCTGTTAAGTGACTCTTGCAGTGATCCAGGTGAAAGGTGAGGGGACTCCGACCAGGATGGTGGCAGTGGAGGTAGTGGACTGCAGGTGGGAGAAAAAGAGAGGAGTCCAGCACAATGCCAAGGTTTTGGGGGTGGTGCCTTTCATCCCTGTAAACTTGGATGCAAAGACCTGAATGTAGATATGCATTTCTGGGGTGCTGTTTCACATTCTCATAGGAGTCAATCAGGACTCTCCCCAAAGTTTAATAACTAATATAGACCAACTTATTTATTTTTAGGAGACTATGGCCCAGAAGGGTTGAGCTACTTCCCCAAGACCGCTCAGCTAGCTAGCAGTGAAGCTTAGACAATCCCAGGTGCTTTTTCCACTGTCTTGGGAGCTTTCGTAGGAGCATGTGTGATCGGACCCCTCCCCTCAAGTCTAATGGGACCCACTCTCCACTGCCTAGGAGCACCTAGGGGAGACGGCCCCTCCTCAACTTCCAGCTTCTAGGCTGCACCTGCCTCCCAGACCAGGGTGGCCCTCCTTGTGCCCACGCCTGCCTTCACTCCCACCTGTCTCCCTTTCCCGTTGCCCTTGGCCCATCTGGGGTCCACAGGATCTGAAACCTCCCCGGGCAGATCTGGGAGAGAGCCTGTCTGCTATCCACAGCTCCCTTGTCCCACAGAGTGGCAGAAGAGCAGCAGCTTATGTGTGGAAGAGAATGAGAGCCCTTAGCTTTTATCTGTGCTGAATCTTGTCTACGGAGGTTCAGGTACCAAGAATGAGAGAGAAAAATAATTAAGGGAAAGGCAGGTGAAATGTTGACTTTATTATTACTTAAGTGCTGCAAAGCTTTTAATTCTTGTTTTTATACCAGTGACACCCAGTGAGAGGGGACATCATCTTGGCCCGCTATCTGAGCCACACACCCGCTCACGCCACTTCCTGGCGCCTATAAATCACATTCAACGGCTTCCATTGGCAAGACAGAGGAAATAATTAAGGCGAAGGTGGCTGAAATGTTGATGTTATTACTGTAAAGCAACAGCCTCTTTAGTTTCTACACCAACGAAATGCAACCAAGGGAAATCAGTTTTCACGATTACCTTTCGGAAATGCAAATCCAAGAGCCTGAACCCAGGCTCGGAGGAGGGGGGCACCAAACCAGGAAACATTTCCAGGTCTGTGGCAGTCTCTTGGGGGCTTTTAAGCCCACAATTTACCTTTTGACTGCATCCTATTTTCTCTCAAATCCTTTATTTCCCACTTATTTATTGACTAGAGACACAGTACCAAAAGGAAAAAGAGAGAGAGAGAGAGAGAGAGAGAGAGATTCTCCAACTGCTGGTCTTAAAAAATCCATCGCAGGAAATGGTTCTCTGGAGGGAGGATTTCAGCACTGGCTGTGAACCGGTGCTTAATTGAATCTCTTTACTCCAAGGTGTGTCCACCTGGAGGGATGGCTTCTTTGGAAAGCCACTAGACAGAGGACCTGCCCCATCTTATCCTGCCCCAACCGGGGCGGGGGGGGGGGGGATGGCAGTGGCTGGGGGAGCTATGGGCAGCATTCCCAGGACAGACCCCTGGGCCTTGCACACACGTGACACGTCTGGGACTCTGCCTTCCCTGTAGACATATTTTCCAACAAAGTGTGTCAACCGCAAACCCTATGCAAGGGGTAGCGTGGGCTTTGCCAAGGAATGAGGGACTATCAAGTGGACAGAGGCTGCAGGAATCCCTGAGCCCAGGTTTGCGAGAGGCAGCTGGCAACGGGCAGGCCACATAGGCACACAGACACGTCTGCTTCGCTCCCAGAGTATCTTTAGAGGTTTCTAAATCCGTTGCCAGCATGTAAGATTCTGAAGGGTTTTGTATTAAAAATTCACATTTCTGGCTTCTGTTGCAAAGATCTGGCAGTATCAAGGCCATTTGCCTGCTGGGCAACAGCAATGGAGGGGCGGCTCCCCTGAGCGCAGTGCAGCTCCCCGGTCCCCGCTTGCCGTTGCTCATCTCCACCACTCACTGCATCCACCTGACACTGAAATCCCCTGGCCTCATTGAGCCCCGTCGTAGACTCCCAGCATGCACCTCCCACCTGGCCTGAAGCAGGACGAGGAGGGGGGAAGGCAGAAGGCCAGCAGCACCCTGTCGCCCCAGCCAAGTTAGCAAAGGCAGGCTTGCAGGAGGGTTTTAGGTGAGCTTTGGAGCATGAGTGGAATTTGAACAAATTAATCAGTTTGTCATAGATGAATGGACAGTGTGTTCCTTCCCAGCTAACAGCGGCTCTAAGGTGACACGAGCCCAGAACTGGTGACCAGGCTCTCTCCTGCCACTCACCGCCTGGTATGAAAATGCTCCTTACGGAGCGTGGCATTTAAACGGGACCTGTGACAGGCGGGAGCAAGAGGATCCACTCAGCAGGCAGTGAATTAAGTAACATTAGGCTCTCATTTCCCGATGTGGTGGGGGAGGGGCGTGTCCTTTATTAATCTAGTATTTTAGTTAATAGAGAGTTATCAGATCGACATCCTACCCACATCAGCCCTGAAATAATATAAGAATGCATTAAAAATAGATCCCATTTTCCTACTGGAACCAGTAGGAGTCTCTGGCAGAACTTGTGGCCAGCCTCATTTGACACAAAATAGCCTTTGGTTCTAGGCTCTTCGTGCTGCCCCGTGTGCTGAGGTCTCCCACTGGAGAATCTAGACCTCCTGTCTGATGCAGCAGCTGCCGGCCACAGGTGGCTACTTGATTTTAATTTCGAGTTAATTAAGATCAAATAAAACTAAAAATATAGCTCTCCAATCACACTAACCTCACTTCCAGCGCTCAATCGCCACATGTGGGTTCAGGAAAGCTGATTTAAACAGGACACAGGCATTCCTGGATCCTCTCACCAAATTCCATCTCATCATCCTCCAGCAACCCAACAGCACCCAATGTAGAGGCAGGTTCAAAGGCCCGGACCTAGAAATGTCAAGGTCAGCTTCCCCGAAGCACTAGCATTAATATCGTAATGCGGTCTCTGAGTGGAAGCTTCCCAGCTCCTTTATTCAGCAAATCTTTATTAAATTTCTACTCTCTGTAAAAGTGTCAGAGACAAAGGGGAGACGCAGAAATAGTAAACCATCCTCTGTACCTTCAAGGAGTTTATAGCCACAGGACAGAGAAAACACTTAAGCCACTTACTGTCATATGAGGCAGAATGAAAACAGTGTTTGAATATGTAAGCAAAATACAGAGAAAGTGTTCGTTTCAGTGGAGGAGATCTGGGAAGGCTTCACAAGAGAAGTGGATTCTGAAATCTTCCTGGATAGAATCAGTAGGATTTTAGTAGAAGGAGGAGGAAAAAAAAATCATCATAATAACACAAGTGAAAGCACAGAGACATCCAAAACAGCACACTCTGAATGGAGAGCCGGGGTTCAGGGATGACTGGAGTGGATGAGGAAGGAATGGAGTGGGTGAGAAGTGTAAGGGGAGACGCTCCATAAAAAAGGGACTTGAGCCATGCCAGAGAGTTTGAACCTTGGTTATAAGCAGTGGAAACCATTGTAGGCGTTTGACGAAGTTCATCTCCTGACCTGATGCCCCCTGAAAAAGAACCATATAGCATATGGGGCATGGGTCTGAAGGCAGGGAAGTGCCGGTGTGTTAGATCCTGGTTAACAGAAGGTAGGACAACCAGGAGTTTGCCGAAGCACTTGCTAGAGACAAGAAAGGGCAAATGCTGGGGCAGGAGTGCTGTAGTGGGGATGGAGAGTCCCTCCCCCCAATTTTTGTTAGCCTGAGGACTCCTGCGGAATACCTTGAATGCCATTCAACTCAACTGTGATTCTAGCAGCAAATATCGCATGGTGACTAAGCATATTATTCTTGAATAATCCAGAAGTTTCCCTGTCTTGGGGTCCTGAGCCATTTTGATCATTGGTATTTGCTGAAGGCCCACGGCAGGCAGCTCAGCTGGGGAAGGTACCACCACCAGAGACGCAGGTGGCCCCCGGAGCCCGGTGAGTGCCTGAGTGCCTGCTTCGCCCCCACAGACCCACCCACCTCCTGTGCCTTAGCCATGCCCGTACTCACTAGCAGGTCAGAGGATGAAAATCATGGGTGCAAGGTCACCGGCTCCCCATGAACCCCTTCCCCCTGTGTCTGTGGCACTCAGTGTGCCCCGGAGACTATTAGCACCTCTCTGGGAATATTTAACTGAAAACAATTTCTAGTTGGAATCTGTTATAATTACTAATTAGATCTGATTATAATTATCTCTCGCTGCCATCCCTTACCTTGACACACAGGATAGCACAAGGCCTGGCGACAATTAGCTGTGAGTCTTTCCTGATACACTAGCTGATTAAGAACACAATTGCAGGGTCAGGGGGAAGAGCCTGGCTTATTAAGGGAGGCTGCTGTTTACCAAGGAATGTTGTGATCAAATTAGATTAAAATTAATGAGGGGGAAACTCGGAATGCAGAAATGTGCATTTTATCCCTCAACTATCTCCTTTTTGTCTCAGCTGATGACATCATTTGGGGAAAGAAACTGACTCCCCTGTGTCAGGGTCCCCTTTTTTACCACACCTGGGCTTTTGGAGCTTCTGGCCACCATGTCCCCTGCCCCCTCCCACTCATCAGCCCAGTCCAGCTCGAAGGGAGGCACAGGGTCTGATGAACAGACTTTGGGCAAATCTGTCCCTTGAACTCTCTGAGCCTCAGTGTCCTCATCTGTAAAATGGGGAAAACACTTACCTGTGAGCCAACCACCTGCCCCAGTTACCTGCAGGGCTCTGGGGATTGGGAAGGTCTGTGGGTCCATGGCTATGGTTTAGTCATCTGGGAATCTCTGGGCTCAGCCCCAGGCTTGGGGCAGAGAAAGTGCTGATAACGGAACCTCCCCCATCCCGCCCCAGTGTAGGAGCCTCCCTGCCCCAAGAGCAGCAGGCCCCATGTGGGAAGAGAAGGCAGATGAGCCACCTTGTCCCTGGGCACTCACACAGGTGCAGTCAGCCTGGCTTCCTCTCTGGCTGAAGAGTGGGGAACTTCTCCATCAGAGGGGTCCACCTCGAAGAAAGTAAGCAGGAAAGCCAGCTGTGCTGCCTGGACCAAGTCAACTTCGGGCTCTGGGATGGGGCATCCTCCTCCATAAAGAGCGTTCTAGGCAACCTGAGCTGATTCTGCAAAGCAGAGGAAAGCCGGAACAGCTCTCCAGGGCCCACGCAGTGCGCCGTCATGTGCTCGGTCTGGTGGCGGTGGGCTTGGGCACCAGGGAGACCTGTGTGATTTGTCTGACCCACCCTGGACATGCTACCTCCTGGTGAGAGACAGCAGAGAGGAAGGGCAACAGGAAATGGCCCTTGTCAGTCATTTCAGTGAAGAGGGGCCTCGCACACTCGCACGCACGCATGCACGCACGCACGCATAAGCACACACACCACTGAACGGGCTCTTAAGCCCAGGCACATGCAAAGTGCATTCCCTATATAAAGTATGTTAATTTATGCAGCCGCTCTGTTAAGTATTTGACCTGCAGTCTGAAAGGATTCTCAGAGGGATCCAGGAGTACATTTTCCTCTGCCATTACCCGCCACCTTCAAGAGTGGGTCCCCTCTCTTCCCTCCACTGCTTGGTTCCTTGCCTGCAGGTCCCTCCCACCCTCCTTCAAGAAGCAGTTCTGGGTGATTATAGTTCCTGGGGGTCCAGAGAGATGTTTCTGGGACTTAGGATCTGGGTCTGTCCCTGTTGGCTGAGCCCTGCTTCCCCAGCCCTGACTCACAGCCCAGCACTGTTGGCACTGAGTCTTCATGTTTGCCTCCCACCCCGACTTTTCTGCGGGCCTCTGTTCAGCATTCTGAGCTCGTGAAAAAGAAAGCCAGACTTAGCTCTCAAAGCTTTGCAGTCTACCCTGGACTGAACCTCCTTTTCCAGGAATCCCTAACTCTACCCCGCTTCCTTGAGGTCTTCCTTCCTGTTGCCTCCATTGCACTCATCCCTCCCTCCAAACTTGGCCAAAGACTTGGATTCCCATGTAGTTGAGAAATGAGCTGGCGAGGAGGCATGGTGTGGTAGAGAAGACAGTGGACTTGCAGTCAAATTCCTAGGCCCTGGTCCTGTGTGCACCTTGTCCAAATCACTTAGCCTCTCTGACCCTCAGTGTCTTCTTCTGTAAGAATTAAGAATACCTGGGGCGCCTGAGTGGCTCAGTGGGTTAAGCCACTACCTTCAGCTCAGGTCATGATCTCAGGGTCCTGGGGTCGAGTCCCGCATCGGGCTCTCTGCTCAGCAGGGGGCCTGCTTCCCTTCCTCTCTCTCTGCCTGCCTCTCTGCCTGCTTGTGATCTCTCTCTGTCAAATAAATAAACAAAATCTTTAAAAAAAAAAAAAAAAAGAATTAAGAATACCTGCCCTAGCAGTGTTCTTGGCTATCGTAAAGAGAAAGAAACAGGAAAGCCTGTTACAAACAGCACAGTGCCTCACAATGTTTGGAGCACAGGTTCCTTTGAGAATCGGCAGGCCATTTCTGCAAAATGTGTTCCAATTGTCTGTTGCCGTGTAACAAATCAGCCCACACTCAAGGGCTTTAAATAGCAGTAATCATTTATTAGCTCTCAAGGTTTCTGCGGGTCAAGGAGCTAACACCAGCTCAGCAAGATGGCTCTGGCTCAGGGTGTCTCATTGCAATCAGACGTAGGAGGGGCAGAGGGGCTAGGGTCATGTTGAAGTCTTCTCTCCTCTCCTCAGGCATCTCTCTCCATCTGTGTGTGGTCTCTCCACGTGGCCTCTCCGCACAGTGGCTTCGGGGTAGTGAACGTCCTGCCCAAATGCTTAGGGCTTCAGAGTGCCTGCCCCACCCCCACTGGCCAATGCCAGGAAGTGTTCTGTTGCCCCCTGGGGCACCCAGAGCCAAGTGAGGCCTCGGCCCACATGCCCTGTGGTTATCCATCTGCACTGGGAACCCCTACCCTTCCCTTCTCACTGACACACAGCCTGCCCTGCAGGCTCCCTCCAGCCCCTGGGGGCCTGTGGCCAGAGTCCACACGTGGCCTTTTCTGACACCGCCCCCACCTTGTGTGGCTTTGCTCTGTGTCTGGGAGCATGAGGGTGGCACCTGGGCAGCCGACAGCTTTCCTGCCTCCACTGAGCTCTGGGGAGCCAGGGATTTTAAGACCAGCGACAGGAGGTCTGTTTGCCAGGGCTCCTGCATCCAAATGGAGCTTTGACAGACTCTGGCCAGGCTGGCATCTGCCTCATGGCACTCCAGAGTCTCTGACTCCAGCAAACTCAGTGACTGAGAGCACTCCGAATACTGGACCAGGGACTGCCAGAGCGGAAAAGGCCTCGGGGACCCGCCGGTGCAGAACCAGAGGCCCTGGGCAGGAAGGGTCTGACTTAGGGTCCGCTTTCCTCCAGCCTCAGCTCCCCCTCCTGCACACCTCCAGCTCACTCCTCTTCTCCCAACACTTGGCACACATGTGACTGTCTCTCACCTTCTCTTGCTTCCTTCCTAGTCCCCTCTCAACACCCCCACCCTGCATGCTGCATAGGCCTGGCAGGCTCAGCCTTCCCTGGGCTCCCCAGTGTGGTCTAGGTCCCTCCCGGGTTTCCAGGTACCCTGCATCTCCCCATGTCAGTCCCGGCACTGTGTGGGTCCCTCCCCGCACCTGGACTATATGTTCCCTGTGGTCAGGGACCAAGGATCCTTACTGTCTGCACCCGGCACCTTGCAAAGTCCCCACAGAGAACAGCACTCAGTAAAGTTGGTGGAACAAATGAATGACCACCAAGGTCACCAGCAAGCTCGTGCAGCTTCGCCTCCACCAGCAACCATCCACTGCATGGAGGGGCTCAAAGCCCACTCCAGTTGCTGGAGAAACAACTGGAGGACTGGCCAGACAGGGTTTCCGTCGCGCCCTGGCTGCATTCCCAGCAAGCAGAGCCCTCCCCTCCCACCTCCAACAGATCAGTTCATTGTTGAGCCCCAGTTTTCTCATCTGATAAACGGACGTAATAACTGCCTATCGAAAAAGACTGTTAGGGGGCGCCTGGGTGGTTCATTCGTTGGTTCAGTTGTTGCCTTCGGCTCAGGACCTGATCCCAAGGTTCTGGGATCGAGTCCCACATTGGGCTTCCTAAGAGGAGTTTGTTTTTTTTGTTTGTTTGTTTTGTTTTGTTTTTTCCTGCTCAGTATGGAGTATTTTCCCACTGCCTGCCGCTCTGCCTACTTGTGCTCTCTCTCTCTCTCAAATAAATAAATAAATAATAAAAATTAAAAGGCTGTTAGGAAAATCCAGTGAGCGCTCTGTGTCGACGTGTCTTACAGACTGTGAGCTTTGGAAGGGAAGTTAGAAGCCATTGCCCTGACCCAGTGGTGGGCCGGAGGGAGCTTGTACTGCCCGTGAGAGCCAGCGGTGCCTTCTCTTCCCAACTCTGCCAGCAGCCGCATGTTGGTAACTTGAAATTGGCTATCACGGGAGCATTCGAGCCATAGGCTCACCAAACACCACCATCAGGGTTTTGTTTAGTGTCGTGTTGTGTTTGAAGAGCTGCCTTCCTGGCACGCCATTGCTCTAGTTCCTCCCCTGACGTCATCTGAGACCTTGGGCAAGTCATTGTACCTTCCAGGCTCTCTGTTTCCCTGGCTGTAAAATAGGAACAAGTCTCGCTGGCTGTCCCCACGATTCAGAAAGACCGTTTGAGATGAATGGAAACACCCTGGGCTCTCTAGCAAAACCAGGCTGGAGAACTCCCAAGTGTGAGCCATCGTTCCCTGTGATTAATGGCCTTTATTATAATCACCCTTCATCATAAAGTAAGCCAGAACAGTGACTAAGCAGTGACTCACACCTGGAACTGTGCCCAGACTGGAGAGACTAGGGATTCACTCAGCAACCTCCCAGGGAGCCGGCCGGGCCAGGGGCTCAGGCAGGGCTCTCATGAATCAGGCCACAGGGCCACCCAGCAGAACCAGAACAACAAGGCTGGGCCCCAGGGGCCTGAGCTATGACGCACGCTCTACCCTTACCTCACAGGTGACCTCAGGCTTCTCACTCGAACCCTGGGAGCCTCCGGGAATTGCAGAGGAGATGAATAAGGTTCTGCATGGGAATGTGTAAGGTGCTCACCTCCCACAAAGTAGGGACCACAGGGTGCAGAGGGGCCTTCAACCAGAGCACGGGAGCTGCCCATGGCCTGCCGAGATGGAGTCCATCCACCCATATGCAGATGGGAGAGCTCTGTCTTTCTGCAACTAGTAGCCATTCATAGGAAGTGCCTACAGCGTGCCCTTGCTATTCTAGGCACTGCAGATACAATAGTGAACAAAACAGAAAAAGTCACTGCCTCTGCCTGTGGAGGGAGACAGATGGTAAACAAACAGTTCTGTAATATCCTGAGTGCCATAAAGCAAAACAAAAGCAGGGTAAGGAGATGGAGAGGGGTAGGGCAGAGATGTTATTTTTCTAGAAAACGAGGGAGGGCCTCTTTGAGTAAGGAACACATAACCAAAGATCTGAAGAGAGAAAGTGAGCTCAGCAAATGTTTAGAGAAAGAACATTCCAGATGGGGAGCATAGTGATGCAAAGGCCCTGGGGCAGTTCTTGTGATTTCCCAGAAACAGCAGAGAGGTCTGTGCGGCTGGCTGATGCAGAGTGAATAAAGGAGAGACTGATGGATATTAGGTCAGAGGGATCAAGGGGCCAGATTTTATTGGATCTAGCAGACCATAGTAAGGGCTTCAAACTTAACTCTGATTGAGAGAGGGAACTACCAGAAGCTTTGAGCAGAGGTCAAAGCTATGAAAAGGACTTCCCAGCAAGAGCTGTGGGGGCAGGGATGATTGCAGGAACCTGGTTAAGAAGCTGCTGCCAGATCCGGCTGTTAGATCTTGGTGACCTGCCGAGGACAACAGCAGCACAAGCGTGAGAAGGAATGAGATCTGTGCATATTTACATGGTGGAGTCACAGCCAACCAAGTGTGAGAGGCAGAACAAAGTCAAGGGCATACTGTAATGTCTGACCTGAGCTGGTAAGAGGTCAGGACTAGCAGAACCCCGTGTCCTGAGCAGAAGGCAAGAGGAACCAGATGTGATCTCTGAGCTCCACTCCTAAGCTCCCCTCCTACTCCAGGGTCCTCACTGGACACTAATGGGGCCCCTCAGGCAGCTGCCCCTGCCTCCTGCCCTCCACTCAACTTGGGGAACCATAGATCTGAGAGCACACATAGGGTCGCCTCATTCCTAAGGCACTGCTGTCAGCAAGGTGCCAGGCCCCGAGGGGAAATGCTTGACAGGAGCAGTCACACAGGCCTTCAGAGAACCTTCAGACCTTCAGGGAAGTGACTTAAAAACATACAAGATGATTCCATACGGAAACGTGGCCAGCAAGAATCAGTGGGACAGGGAGAGATGCAGACAGACAGGGAAGGCTTTGGGGAGGAAGCAGAACTTGGATCTGCAGGGTGAGCCACTCTGGAATCGTTCAGTAAAGGTGGAGGGGCCTGGGAGCGGAGGGAGGAGGGGGTTCCTGTGAAGGACCTGTGGTGGGTCAGAGGGTAAGAGAAGCTAGGGCCAGGTGACAGAGGGCCTCAAAGTCAGGCTTAGGGTTCAGACTCCATTCTGCAGACAGAGGGAAAGCACGGAGAAAGCAAAGAAAAGCAAGTCTGCAGGCCCACTCCTGAGCTGTCTCCCTTTACCGGCTTCCGTTTCCCCATCAGCCTTCCTGCAGTCCCTCCCAGCCCAGCCCTCAACCCCCAGCCCAGGGTCTGAGCTGATATTGTCCTACCTGGAGGACAGGAGCAAAGGGGGACAAGCCAAGGGTACAGCACTCTTCTGGAATTGGTCAGTGCACAGCCTGACCAACCTGGCTGAGCCCTACTCCTCCTACGCACTAGCTCAAAGCCTGCGGGAGCCGCTGCTCCCGGGCTTCTCCCTGCTGCACCACCCCTGAGGTCCAGAGGCCCCCTGGCCTGATTAAGGTGTGTCATTGCACGGAGAACTTGATGGATGGCCTCAGGAATCGCTGCCCATCTCTATCCGTAGGGTCTCTGGAGCCCATCTATCTTCCCTTGGCAGCCTGCTCCCACCCCATTGCTCACATCCCCCTAGGACATTTCTAGGCCTGAACATGCCCCAGGTAGGTCCCAAGAGCCTGACGGGTCAGCCTGCATTTTGTCCTTACCAGAGACAGGAGAGGAGGGCAGATTCCCTCTACGGGGAGGCAGCTAAAGCAAGACCAAGGTTGGGGTGAGGCATAACATTTAAGAGGGATCTCTTACATTGTTTAAGAGGGATCTCTTCAAACAACTCAGGGATCTAGATAACGTTTTAAGGTAAAAATTTTCAAACTCCAAATTAATGCTAAAAAAATTATTAGTTTCTGAATAAAATATCAAAATATTCAATAGAGACTAGATCAGTAACAGCACCAAGCCCAAAACCATCCTAAGCCTAAGGCCAGAGGAATGTGTGCCCCTGGATCCATGATTTTATGTCCTTTTTTAATAATTAACTTTATTTTTAGAACATTAAAGTGCTTGAAAAAATACTGAAACACACATGATTTTCAGCCTAAATACTTCATTTACAACAAAAACAAAGTTTGTCATTCTACTCTCCTGGCTTGCGTGGGAGCAAACGTGTCAGTAATAAAATCATCTACTATCTACTTCTGTTTGCTTATTTCATTTTCACTTGAGAAAATTGGCGTATTTGATCATTTCTCTCGATAAGGCGGTCACCTTAAATCATTTTAAATGAATCTCAGCTTCATAATCCTGTCTTTATTTAAAATTGTGATATTTTGTTCACCGTGGCTGTTTTTGCATTTGTGTTGATATTTTTAAAAATTTTTTATTCAAATATTATTTATCTCCATGACTGAGGTTTGGGGGAGGGGGACACACCGTTACGTTTTGTACCTGGTCCTGAGTTGGCGCAGAGGTGTTGGACCATCTACCCCCAGCCTAAACCAGGAAAGTGTCCCAGGACTGGGGGAAGGGGGAGCAGTAGGAATGACCCAGCTCTGGGTCAGGGAGTGATGGCCTTGTGTTTGGGAGGGGCGAGCTGGGGATGGAGAGTGCAAGATACAGATGGCTGAGTCAAGATGCTATGGGGAAACCACTGACCTCAAGTTCAGGTTCCAGCTCACATTCCTGCTGTATGATGATGGGCAACTCTCTGACTGGTGATGGATCCTTTCCTCCCGAGTCCAGGAGGACACCTGAGGTCCATGCCACCCTGCCTCCCTCAGTGGGTCCATGGTGAGCTTCCAGAGAAATATCCAAGGGGGAGATGCTCTGGAACATTCCATGTGAATGACCGCCCCTGCTGCTCAGCCAGAGTCCCGGGGGCTAGCCCAAAGGCTTTCTGGTAACTCAGTGCAGCCTTGGAATGTTCTGCCTCATGTCGAACTTCATGCTTCGGTTGCTGCCCCCTGGCCCATCCCCCTGGAAGCCCAGCCTCTTTGTCCTTCCCGAGGGCTCTCATTCAGTCTTACCGCCACTGGCTCCCAGCCAAGGCTCTGGGGCTGCAGCCTGATATCTCTCCCCCAAGGATCAGAGAAGCAGGGAGGAGCTGGGGGATCAGAGCAGGTGAGAAGACATATCTGGCCCTGTGGAGCCCATCTCGAGCCCCCTTCCGCATCTTGGTAATGCACCATTCATGGCTGTTGAGGCATAGGCCATTTGGAAGAAAAGGCCCTTTCTGAGTCAACTGATCTAAGTTTTGATAGGAAGCTGTAGAAATCACCTGGTGGTTGTTTCCCCTCCAACAGCAAGAGCCCGGCGTCGTAGAGGTATGTTGCCTGACAGGAAATCAGTAGGCTCGCCCTCCCCTGCGTTCTGCTCCTGTACTCTCGTCCTCTCCCCTCTAAGTAGAAACACCTCTCAGAGAACTGGATAGACAGAGGCTAATTGGGAGCAGGGAAGAAACTGCAGGAAAACTAATGAGCAAGTGTGTAAGCGAACATGAGCTGAGATGGGCTTCAAGAAGCCACCAGGTCCATCTCCCTGCCTCATGGTCATATCCTGCCTCAGGGTCTTGTCTCCATGTCACACTCAACTGCTCCCTGACCTGGGCTCGGGAGCCGGGGAGTTTGGATAACGAAGCCAGACCTCTCTCCTCTAGGTGTGTCTCTAATGACAGTTCTTTCTGATATCTAACCTCAGTCCCTCGTGCTGCAACTTGAGCTCATCTTCCCCTTTCAGCAAAGGAGACTAGACATTGACCATCCTCCATGTTATCATTGGCCTCTGCTCCTAGATACCCATCTGTAAGTCATTCTTGCACTTGATAAGTCCTGAGGAATCAGGCCAGCAAGTATGGGGGCCATTTGGCTCATTGGAGACAAGAAACTAAAAGTCTGGATTCTGAAATCATCCTTTCTGAAAAAAACGTATCTGGACTGCAGCACCCCAAGGGAGAGTAACTTGCTGTTTTGCCTGGAGCACAGCACTCACCTTCTCTGGGCCAGCTCCTTTATCCGTGGAATAAGGGAGCTGTATGGAGTCAGAACAGCTCCGAGGGCCTTCCGCGTGACAGCCTCCATCCCGCCCACGCTGAGACACCTGGGTCTCTGCTCTGGGGCTGGATGTGAGCAGGTGCTCCTGATAGCAGGTGCTCCTTACCTGCCGCAGACCTTGACAAGAGAAGCAAAGAACACAGGAGCCAAACAGCTGAGCCCCAAGCAGAAAAGGGAACCGTGAGGCAGCCTTTAGCTAGAGCTGTATGGCCTTGAATTAGTTCTCAGCCAGCCTTGCAGGAAGAGAGGGCTTTCCTCTCCATCCACCCACCCACACAGAGAAATGGGAGAAGGGAAGAAGTGCCCCCATTCACCCACACTTAAGCAGCCCCACTCAGAGCCTCAGCTCTCATTATAATTCTCATGTCTGCACAGAGCTCTGTTTACAAGCTCGCTCATCTTCTCTGGGCCTCCATGACTCTCTGACAGTATTTACTGCTGTGCGCACTTTACGGATGTGAACGCTGAGTCTTGGAGAGGTGAAACTTGCCCAGGTAAACACAGCTGGAGAGCAGTGGTCCTGAGACTCAAATCCCATCTTTGGGACTCCAGTTTCATGATGATCTGCAGCCCTCCTTTCTCTCCACTTAGACCTCCTTGAGACTCTGGAGTAGACACAAAATCCAGACAGAGCCCCACCCCCATTCTTTGAGGAGAGACCATGCCCTCCTCCTTTCTAAAACCCCTTCCTGGGGGGTTCAGTGAGTTAAGCATCAGACTTTGGCTCACATCATGATCCCAGGGTCCTGGGATTTAGTCCCACATTGGACTCCCTGCTTAGAGGAGGGTCTGTTTTTCCCTCTACCTCTGCCTCTCCCCCTAACTTGTTCTCTCTCTCTCTCTCTCTCTCTCTCTCTCTCGATCTCTGTCAACTAACTAAATAAAATCTTTGAAAACTAATTAAAAAAAAAACCCTCCCTGGGAAGGTGGGCTGCGAATTACTCAGCCTTCAGCACCCCCTGCTTCCCGAAGAGCAAATGACCACCTCTGACTCCAGAGGTCCTCCTGTCTGATCGGCCTTTGCCTGGCCTCTTGGAGCCCCCAGCTACCACCTGGCAGCAGATGGGTGAGGCAGAACCATTCTTTGGGAGATGAGGTAGGGGGAGAGAGAAGAGAGGGTTCATAGAATTCCATCTCCCAGCATCAGCCCACCGACCGTTCAGAGTAAGTGGTATTACCTCCCTGTGTTATGATGAGACACGGGCTCAGAGAACTAATTAAATGACCCAAGACCACACTGCTAGTAACTAGAGAGGCCACAGAGCAGCCCCAGATCTGACTCCAGACATAGCATGACATCCCCAGCCTGCTGGCATGGTCGCTGAGGTTGCGTGTCAGTCCGCAGGAATCCCGTGTACCTGTGGAACCCAGTGGCCTGCCTGGTGAGCAAGCAACGGCTGAGGAATGCCGCGTGCGGAGCCCGCCCTGCCAACCTCTCCCAGCGATCGTGTCCAATAAATGCAAATTAGCCCTAATGGGAGTCGGAAATAAACATACTCATAAAATACAGCTGTCTTTCCTCCCCTCCCCCCAGCGCACACACACACTCGCACGCAATGCTTTCCAAAGTCAAATGCAAATGGTATTTTCAATTACATACCAGATTTGGATTATCCACGCCTCTGGCCACAAATGTTAGTGCCCACCACAGGGAGCTGACTGGTTTTAAGACACATCCAATACATTTCACCTCAAACGAGCAATGAAGACCTTACCCCATCCACTCCTCAGAACAGCTAATGGGCTGTTCCTGAGCGACACATTTGCATCTGGACAGATATATGCAGCCCTTACACCCCCCCCCTACCACCACCACCACTCCCAGACTGCTGCACTGTGACAGTGATGCAGAGCTGAGCTGAAACCCACATATTCTGACTCTGGCTGATCCCAGGACACTCACAGCAACTCAGTGCTGCCCCATCTTTTTATAAAGCAGCCGCTGTGCACCATTGCTAATCAAAGGGGAAGGGGAGCCTGGGAGGAAAGACGGCACAAAGAAGGGAGGTGTTTAAGGATCCCGTTGTCACTATCCTTGAGCAAGGGGTGTGAATGAAGGTGGCCAGTGTGGAGTACAGAGGGTAAGAGACTTGTCCGAGGTCTTAGCAGAGCCACGGGATACTGGCTGCCCTGGGCCCCCAACTCAGTGACTCAAATGCCTATAGCCTCGCCAAACAAGCCATCTCCGTAGGAGCCCCAAATCGTAGTATCTCCCCAATCTGGCCCATGAGTCCAACATGGAGTGCCAGTAGGATCATGCAGGACCTTCTGGAACATAGTAGATGCTCAGAACATCATAGTGGTTGTTAGTGTTTTCTAGATCTGCCCCCTCTCAAAAGATCCCCATAGTTTTCCCCGTCTGTACCCCCTTCCCTGGGCATCTCTTCTTACTCTTCTCTCGTGTATTCAGAGCTCATCTGTTGAGGGCCACCTCCATGCAAGCTCTCAGCTGGGACAGGAGGGATGAGGAGGGATATGACAGGGCTGCTCCCCTCAGGAAGTCACCCCAACCCGGCTCCTCCACCCAGCCACCCATGAATCCCATGCAGCAAGACCGAAAGGAAAGCTTCCATCTGGCTCAGCCCCACGCCACAGGCTGCGGCACCAAGCAGGACCCTGGGACACACAGACACAAGAACGGTCCCTGTCCTGCCGATGCTCAGTCATAGTCTAGTGAAGTCCGGAGGAGGCATTTAGTGAAGGTCTCATAGGTGTCCACGAGTCAGAAAGGAAAGGACAGGGGCGCCTGGGTGGCTCAGTGGGTTAAGCCTCTGCCTTCGGCTCAGGTCATGATCTCAGGGTCCTGGGATTGGGCCCTGCAGAGAGCCTACCCCCGCCCCACCCTCTCTGCCTACCTCTCTGGCTACTTGTGATTTCTGTCTGATTTCAAATAAATAAATAAAATCTTAAAAAAAAAAAAAAAAGAAAGAAAAGAAAAGAAAGGAAGGGACTGTTATTCTGGGAAGAGAGAGCAGCCCCTCCTCCCCTCCCCTACCTCCTAGGGATGTAAGGGCAACTACAGGAAGGGCTAACACTGGGGAGAGAACCTACCACAGTGGCAGGCGCCCAGAGATTTGTAACCACTTCTATTGTTAACTGGGATGTTAGTGAAAAGATTAGGAAACTCTGAGGAGCTCCTTCTCCATTCCAGGCAGGTCTGGGCAACCTTCCCACCTCCACCCAATCTTGTACCCTGTCACAACTTATGTGCCCTGTATGGCGTTCTGGGGAGATCTGATAAGGTCATTCAAGGCCACTGTCAGCCGGAAACACAGGAGCTCTTTGTTTCTCATGCATTACATGTAAATATCTGACTTGAGCTTTTTTCCCTCCAGCTTTATTGAGATGTAATTGACATTATATAAACACTTTGTAAATTTAAAATATACAGTGTATTGACATGTATACATTTCATATATTAGGAAATGAGATTATTACCACTGCATTAGCTAACACCTCCAACCCATCACATACATCATGACCATTTCTTTTTACTTTTTCTTTTTTTTTTTTTTTGAAGATTTAATTAATTTATTTATTTGACAGAGAGATCACAAGTAGGCAGAGAGGCAGGCAGAGAGGAGGAAGCAGGCTCCCCACTGAGCAGAGAGCCCGATTCGGGACTTGATCCCAGAACCCTGGGATCATGACCTGAGCCGAAGGCAGAGGCTTTAACCCACTGAGCCACCCAGGCACCCGGACCATTTATTTCTTTTTTGTGGCAAGAATATGTAAGATCTTCTCTCTTAGTACCATTCAAATACATAATACAATATTACTGGTTATCATCTACATGCTGTACATGAGTTCCCCAGAAGCTATTAATAACTAGAAGTTTGTCCCCTTTGACCAGTATCTCCCCATTTCCCTCACCTGCAGCCCCTGATAACAATCAGTCTACTATCTGTTTCTCTGAGTTTGGCTTTTTAAAATTCCACATGTAGTGATATCCTACAGGATTTGTCTTTCTCTATCTGACTTATTTCACTTTAACATAATAACCCTCCAGTTTCATCCATATTTCATCCTGTCGGAAATGGCAGGATTTCCTTCTTTCTCATGGCTGAATAATATTCCACACCATATAATCATCTTTTTCCAAATCCAAAACATATGAAGAACTCATACAACTCAATAGAAAAAACAACAACAACAATTTTTTTAATGGGCATAGGACCTGAATTAACAGCTTTCTAAAGAAGACATACGGGGCACCTGGGTGGCTCAGTGGGTTGAGCAGCTGCCTTGGGTCATGATCCTAGGATCCTGGGATCGAGCCCCACATCGGGCTCTCTGCTCAGTGGAGAGCCTGTTTCTCCCTCTCCCTCTGCCTGCCACTCTGCCTATTTGTGCTCTCTATCTCGCTGTCAAATAATAAATAAAATATCTTTAAAGAAGACATACAGAGACGCTTGGGTGGGTTTGTTGGTTAAGGGGCCAACTCTTTATCTCAGTTCAGGTGTGGATTTCAGGGTCATGAGTTCAACCCCCGCATTAGGTTCCATGATGTGTGAGGCGCCTACTTAAAAAAAAAGTACAAATGGCCAGCGGGCATATGAAAAGGTGCTCAACATCACTACTCATCAGGGAAATGAGAACCAAAACCACCGTGAGGTATCACCTCACACCAATTAGAATGGCTGTCATCCAAAAGACAAGAGACAACAAATGTTGACAAGGGTGTGCACTTTTTCAGACTTAGAAGCTTCTGCTATTTCAAGAACAGGCTCAAAAACTCCTATGAGTACCGCGCCTGCCACAGACACCATGGTGTACCACCCAGATTCCTTTTCCCCCTTCTAGACTAGAGGACAGGAGGACTCATTCCCCAACTCCCAGAGTGTCAGAGACGGCCAGCGGGATCACCTGTGGTTAAAGGGAGGGAGCCCCCCCTGTGGCCAGCGCCCACAGAGTATAAGGCCAATCCGGAAGAAGACAACCCTGAGGGCCGTCCCAGAACCCCACCTCCTGGAGGGTCTGCTGAGACCTTGATAGTGCTACCTTCACCATTCAGATGGCCCCTCTGGCCAATCTTGCCTCCTTTGCTCCCATCAGGGGCTGGTCCGGAGAGGACTCCACACTACACGTCCTATCTCAGAGTGGGCTTGGAGGTCCCCAATGCACAACAACCTCTCCCAGCCCCCTACAGGCCACACACAGCCTGATTAATCCGAGCAATGCCCTGGAGTTGCAAAGAGACAATGGACTCTTCATGTCTTCGTGGTAGCATCCTGAAAGATTGCACACAGTCACCCATAAAATGTACCCTCTCTACAGGAAATGAAATGCAGTGCTCACCAACTTCGGAAGACAGACTTGCTCTCTCTCTCTCTCTCCGTGATAGGAGATTTCAAAAACATCTATAATGCTAAACTGTAGATGAACATGAAAACACCTTTTTATAATGAATTCTTAAAGCGTTGCCCTTTTTCAGACTTAGAGACTCCTGCTTTTTCAAAAACAGGCTCCAATCAGGAAAAAAAAAAAACAAAAAACAAAAAACACTTTGCCTTTTTTCCTCTTAGGACTCTGGCAAATAGCAGATTTGGTAAATTTGCATGAAGCTGAAAGGTACATTTCGTGGTTTTCTGGGATTCCCTGAAATGAATTTTTGTGGTAAGAGGCCTAGAGAAAGCACTAGGCTTTTCTCCCGACTTGGCACGCTGCCCTCTGGTTGCCTCAGCCTCGTTTGCTTGGGACCGTGTATTTTCTTTCCTCACATTCATCTCCTTCCTGAGCAGGTGGCTTCCACGTCTTGGCTCTGTCTCTTTCGCCCTTTGCCTGTCTCTCCCTATGTGTCCCCCTCCATGGATTTCTCTGTCCCTGTCCCTTCTTGTCTCCTCCTCCAGCCTTCCCCCGGCTGCTGCAACCAACGGAGGACATGGTACACAGTCACGTTTTCATCATGCCAAAACGGCATTCCAGATCTCTCTTTTTAAAAGCCAATTATTGGAATTTCTTCTGTTGATTTTGTAAATCCCTTAATGAGGTGACCTTTCCCCTGTGCCCCTCTATCCCTGTAATTACTTCTGAGGCTCTAGGTACTGGGAGGAGAGGTTTCCTGCTGGCCTCATTTCCCTGCTTCTGAAAGCCACACAACACCTCAAGGGGGTTGATTTGCCGGATGGGAGACCGTAGCAAAACCAGCCATGTCAGTTCTGCTTTCATTTATGGAACCAACTTGGACACTCCTGAGTCCCATCAGCCTTTTGCTGGCTGGGGATGACTGCCTTGAAGCTGTGGAAGGGACAGGAGGCACAGAGTGACTGCTCATTCATAAACAGCCACACAGCACCAAGGTTAGGACCAGGCCGCTGGACTCACAGGGGCCCGAGCCAGATTCCTGGTTCCCCTACTTGTGAGTTGCGTAACTGGTCCCAAGTGAATTGGCCTCTTGCCTCAGTTTCCCCATCTGTACTATAAGGATGCTTGAGGGCCCACAGCATGAGGCTACTGTGAGGTTTAAACATGTCATTGGCAGCCCATGATGCCATGATAGATTTCTCCCCGAGACCCAGCCATGGTGAGCAGGTGAATCCTAAAATCAAGTCAAGGGCAGAACCAGCTGGAGAGTTTGGCCAGACACAGCAAGGCAGCCACAGCCCGTGTTTCCTGCAAACACAGAGGCACAGAGAAATGGGGCTCACCTTGCCCTGGGACCATCCACATAGGAGCTGAGCTGGGGAAAGAGCAAGTCCTTTCCTTGGCAGGGTGACCCACATCCCAGGTGCCCAAGGAGGATACACACACCCTGGGCTTGCCTTCCCGTCCTGCCCCTGCCCGGGGGTCCTATGATGCACTCCCCCACGGCACACTGTTCCTTTTGCTGCTGCTCTCATGGGACTCCCTTTCCCTAGTGGCTTCTCCCTCCAGCCACCAAAAGAGCTACCTTGTGCCTGTCATGCTGTCTGTCTGCTCACTGGTCACACAACAGCCACCATCACGCAGTGCCAGGCACTCCTGTGGATGTGCACGCACACACACACACAAATACGCACACACGCCTCTGTGTGCACGGTGCCTGCTCTCTGCTGCCCTCCCCTCCCCAACAGCCTTCCCTCGCTCTGCTCTTATTACATTCTCGGACTTACTTTTCTGTTCAATATTAGTGACAAATCCATCTCCATGCAAATAGCCCCTTGCTGATGAGATGGCTCAGACCTTCTTTCAGGGTTTAATTTGAAATAAACAGAAGACTCACCCTTCCCAATGTGAGGAGGAAAACACATGGTTTAGTTTGACTCAGCCCCCACCAGCATCTGTCTCCCCTGCCCTCACCCCACCATGGTAGCCCCCTCCTCCCTAGATGGTCCCCTACCCATCCCATCTATCTCCATGAGGACTTTTGAGCTCTAATCACCTCCTCATCACTGTGATTTCACAGGAGGCAAAGTGCTGGCCATGACATCTAGGGAGGCTGGGGCCGGGGGCATAGAGCAAGTCCAGAACAAGGGATTGAAACAAGCTGTTGCCTGTGCAATAGGCAGCTATCTATTTCCATGTGGACGGACTTACTGAACAATGACAATGATATCAAGAGCTAATGGTATGACATTCTTACCACTGGGCCAAGCTTTGAAACAAGGCACTTGTATTAACTCATCTAATCAGCATGATGGCCCCATGAAACAGATACAATAATATCTATGACATAGACAATATCTCGCAAAGAGAATTAAGTGGTTTGCCCGCAGTCTTGCAGCCAAGAGCCAGGAGCCAGGAGCCAAGCCAAGTACTCTGCCTCCTTTCTTATCCCCTGCCCATCGGGAACTCTAAGGGAGAGGTGGGCTTTTCAGTGTCCCGAGCCTTTGCGGGTCGCTGGAGTCAGCAGACCTCCGAGATGAGCTGGTGCCTCAGTTTCCACATTTCTAATATACGCATAATGATTATATCTATGTTATACAGGGTTGTTGTGAGGCCTGGGTGGTCACTTCCAAAGTACTGGAAGAGTTTTAGAAGTATTGTTAAGTTCTAGAAGGATTGTAAGTCCTATATCAATCAGTATCAGCTATTACCCATTATTTTTATTGTTTTCTTATTACGGTGTCCAAGGTGATGTGCTAGGTGTTGGGGGAGATGCACAAGGCATTAAGACTCCCACTCTGGAGGGGTAGGGAGCCCGAAACAGGTCCCCAGATAAATGTAACACAGATGGCAGTGACAGCCGGTGTAAGAGGGACGAGCACAGTGCTAGTGAAGAAAGGGAAGTTTGCTTCCGACACAGCCAGGTCAGGCAAGACACCAGTCAATAAGCATTTTTTAAACATCTTATTTATTTATTTGAGAGAGAGCGCGTGCAAGAGAGAGCCCAAGCCAGGAGAGAGACAGAGGGAGAAGCAGACTCCCTGCTGACCAGGAAGCCTGATGTGAATGAGACTAGATGCCAGAAACCTGAGATAATGATCTGAACCAAAGGCAGGCAGTTAACAGACTGAGACACCCAGATGTCCCACCAGTCAACGATTATTGACTGAGACATCATTATGGGCTGGATACTAAACATAGGGATGGAAAAAACCTGATAAGGACCGGCCTCAAGGACCTCACAGCTACTGGGACAACCAACAGCTCATGGAGGTGGCCTATGGCTCTAGGACAATGAGAGGTAGGCACTAAGTCAGAAGGGGACTTCCTAGAGGAGTTGATAATAACCTGAGCCTTCGAGAATGACCAAGAGTTAACAAGGCAAAAGTGGTCTTCGAGCTGATCAGAGAGATCTTGGGATTCCAGCCAGTTAAAACTCAGAGTAAGGACATTTCTTTCCAGAAGGAAATTCACAAGCAAAAGCATGTCATTCTAAAAGGGCAGACTGTCCTTGCAGAGAGGGGAATGGACCAGTCCACCTAAAGTATGAGAGGAGAAGCTGGAGGGTAGGAGCAAAGCAGATAGTAGGTTACTACTGAGTATATCAGTTAGCTTCCACTGTGTAACAAATCACCCCAAACTTCAGGATTTAGTGGAGTCAACAGTGGGTGAGCTCAGCTGAGATGGCCCACCTGTGCACCACATCGGGTCGGCTGAACCCATACATGCCTTTGTAGCCCATCAGAAGTAGTGGCCTCAGCTTCATGAGCACAGAATATGGGGGGACAGTGGGCAGGAGAAGCCAAGCCAGGCGGAGCAGCTTGGGATTCCCCTGGGGTGAAGGTTGGGGGGGGCATTGGGGTCTTCACCCAGTGCCTGGCGACCTCTACTTTCCCAAGGGAACAGAGCATCAGACTTCTAAGCCCCAAGCACTCTGCCCATCATCTTTCAAGGGAATGAGCCCCATCTGCTTGGAGAACCAATCATGTGCCCCATCCATACAGTGCTGGACAGTTTCACAAGGGCTCTGCCACACTGCATCTCACTTGATCTTGGCAACTACACAGCCAATCTGGTTTTATTATGGTCCCTATTTTATAAATGAGGAAACTGAAGCCCAGGGAGGCCAAGCAACTTGCCCAGGACCACAAGCTAGTGAATAAAGGACCGAGGATTTGAATCCAATCTGCTTGGCCTTTAAGTTAGCCAAACAAGGGGAGATGAACAACTGGGAAAGAGGGACTTATTCCAAGCATTGCAACTCATTCTTATCCACGAGAGGAATTGAGTCAAACTCAAAAATGAGGTTAGAGATGTTGGCAGGAGTTAAGTTCAGACTTTGTCCAGATGGCTCTAGGGGGTCTTTGAATGCTTTATTTATTTATTTATTTATTTATTTATTTATTTATTTTAGATTTTTATTTATTTATCTGACAGAGAGAGAGCACAAGCAAGGGGATCAGCAGAGGGAGAGGGAGAAGCAGGCTTCCCATTGAGCCGGGAAACCGATAACGGGGCTCTATCCCAGGACTCTGGGATCATGACCTGAGCTGAAGGCAGACCCTTAGCCAACTGAGCCACCCAGGCACCCTCTTTGAATGATTTCAAATAAAGGAATGTTAAATATTCAGCAAATTGGCAAGTGAATGGATCGGTGAATGGGGTAGAAGACCAGATATTTGTAAAGATCACTCTGGGACAGTGTGGAACATGGGGAGGGGGTGAGGTATTACAGTCCAAGGAAGAAACGCTGAGGGGCTGAGCCAGGAAGACTATCAGGAATGGAAAGGGAGAAAGAGATGGGAAAGGTATTTCAGAGCCTTCAACAGGGATGGTTAGCAATGCAGGGTGAAGGAGGGTAGAATCCAGAAAGACGTGCAGATTTCTGGCTTCTCTGATTAAACAGTGTGGACAATGTGGACAATGTGGCACAGTGTGGGCAATGTGTCCAAAGTGTGGACAATGCTTTTGGGGGGTTCGTCTGCACACAGATGTTTGCTGAGTCCACAGGAAAGTGATTTCCTTCTCCATAGACCGTGTGTAGAATGGCACAGGCTGGGCAAGAGCAAACCCTTGGCAAGACCAACAATTAAAGGCAGGAAAAAGACGGAAAGTATCATCCAGGAAGGACAGGAGAAATCCAGAAGAGAATCCCATCCCGGAGGCCAGCTTAGGATCTAGCCACTCCCCACCTGGTCTCATTTATCATCATTGTATTTTATCAACCCAAAGTTATGTGACGTGTTCGTTTACATTGTTTGTCTGTCTCTCCACTAGGGCAGGAGCTCTGAACCCCCAGTGCTTCACACTGGGGCTGGCGCCGAGTGGCTGCTCAGTATAGATTTTCTGAATGAAAGGTGACCTCCCACTGAAAAGCAGTTCTGCGAAAACCCCCACAACCCCAGTCCTGTGTTGACCTTCTGCGGTTCTGCGCTTTGGCCATGAGGTGGCGCATCCCCGGCAGTGAGGAAACGGGAGGCTGGGGTTACCTGTAGCCCAGAACGTGACGGCAGGGCACAATGACCGAAGTGAGCAGTGAGTGGGTCTGACCAGCAAAAATCATTCATCTACTCCCTATCCGGCCCCTCTCAAGCACCAACTGCTAGCCAAGCCGATGCCTCCAAGAGCCCTCTGAAATTGGCCTGGGGAGGGGAGCCCACAGGCAAAGGCAGAGCCCCTCCTGCACCCACGTGGGGACAGAGGACCATGATGAGGACAGGAGGCCTGGTGGCAAGGGCTCTGAAGGGTCACTGCAGCTTGTCGGTAGGTCTGTAGGCTGCCCTGACTCTAGCAGATAATGTTATAGGGTCCAACAAACCAGGATCCAAATTCCAACCATATCCCTTGTCTGCTGTGTTGCCTTAGCCAAGTGATTTGCCCTTTCTGAACCTGTTTCCTGCTCTGCAATATGGAGATGCCAATAGTACCAGTTTCGAAGGTTAATGAGGATAAAACAAGAGAGCCTTTGGCACAGTGTCTTTCACATAGCACCCAAACTAAATATTATCCTTAAAAATTGGACGTAATAACCAATATTTGCATAAGCCTTTGCAAGGCTCTCTCGGCATTCTTCATATCATAAAAATAACCCTCATAACCGCCCGGCTAGTATCTTTATCACCCCACTTTCCAGATAAGAGGGCAGGGGCTGTTGGATTACGTAACCTGCCCACAATCATGCAGCTTGTAAAGTAATAGACTCAACCCAGGTTCAGTTCAGCAAACACAGCCGGGGTGTCCCCTTCGAGGCAGGTGCTAGGCCAGGTGATAGACATCCAGGGTGGGTGAGGTGGCCGTTGAGGGGACGGACAGCATCTGCAGATCACTTCCATAGACCAGGTCAGCTACTGAGACAGAAGAGTCCCCAGAATGCTACAGTCTCGTAGACAAAGCGGGAGATTCTCCAGGGACCGGACAACCCCTTAGTGCAGTCTTGAAGGCTGAGTCAGAGGGAGCCCGGAGAAGACGAGCAATGAGAACTCCAGCATTCCGTCAAGTTCAAGAAATGCCCTGGGCAAAGGAACCAACCTGCTGTGGAATATGGTTCATGCTGGGCCCTGACGCCAAGCCAAATTTCCAGCAAGCAGCAGGTGGACCTCCTCTCTCTGACTTAAGTCCCTGGAACTCGCAAAGGGAGCGGGGTGCCAACAAAGGGACAGAGGCCCCCTGGGGGCTCTCACTGTCCAATGAGCTCCTCCTTCCAAGCACTCATCAGTTTGTAATTTTTCTAGGAGACCTCACATACTGGTGCATACACATTATGCGGGGTCTTTTTTCAATGCTGATTCTGATGTGGGAGGTCTTGGGGCAGAGCCCAAGGGTCCACATTTCCAAGCAAGCTCTCCGGTGAAGCAGATGCTGTAGGTCCCTCCTGGGCACATGCTTTGAGTCATGAAGGTCTCTCCCCATCGGCTCCCAGAGGGCAGGCCGTGTTCAGGATTCCTTAACCACTCTGTGCTTTCGGGGGTGACAAGGAACAGGCTGGATGGAAGGAAGAGAAGGATGAAGGCCAGGGGGCAGACAGGAGGGAAGGAGGGAGTGCTGAATGCTGGTTGGCCTGCAGGCCTGAAGCTAGAGACAGGGATGCACTGAGGAAGGGCAGCCAGAGGCCCCTGGGGGCCCTCCCTCCGTGGGGTCAGCATGGGCACTCCCAGCATGAACTAAGCCCGCCCTGCATCCCAGCCAGATCCCTGGGGCCTGGGGCTGAACACTGATGCCTTGAAAACAAGAAAAAGCAGCACCAGCAACCAACCTGCCCCTGCCAAGTGTCTCTGACCTGTCACCTCCCCAGCCTGTGAACCGGACTGGGCTCCCTCTTCTACCAGCAGGAATGGTGCTACCTCGAAAACAGACTGAGAACCACCCCCACGCCCTCCCAGCCCAGGCTGCCCTCTCCAGAAATGGCTGGAAGCAGCCTGTCCCCCAGCGTCACACAACAGAGTTTCTGCACTGCCGTCCCAGGGAGGGCTAGCAGGCTCCCCTCTTTACCAGCCCCCCAACAGTCACTCGTCCACCACCCCCAACTCTACCCCCACCACACACACACACACACACACACACACACACACACACACAGAGTAAAAAGTGCTGACCCCAGAAACCAATGCCCGTGACAGACCTCCCCTCCAGCCATCTTCGGTTGATTTACTCAACACATGCGTGAACGACTACATGCCAGGCACGGATCCAGACACGCAAATTCAGCAACATCCAAGACAGACATAGTCTTTCTCTGCTGTCAAGAAGTCTCCTTGGTCATAAGGGGAGACAAACAATAGATGAACCTGGGCATAAAGAAAGTAAAGGCGGGGTGGGGGGCTCGTACAGGGTGGCCGGGCCTCACTGAGGATGTGACATTTCAGAGACACCCTCCTTAACGGGAAGCAGCCGGCAGGACAAGGATATAAATAGAGATTCCAGGCGGAGGAGCCAGGGCCAGGCCTGGGGCCGGGGTGAGCTTGGCGTGTTTGGCAAACAGAAGGGCGGTGGGCAGGGCATGGTGGGTGACGGGGGTAGAGGGAAGTCAGTTTCAGGGGCGGCCCAGGGCTGAAGGTGCAGGTGCTTATAGGCAACAGGGAGGAGTCCGAACTATGTTCTAGGTAGAGTGTGAGCCCCTGGCAGGGTCGACACAGAGCCAGGCCACAGTTGGATCGGGGTTTCTAAAACACCACTTCCGGAGAATGTTCTGTGTGTGAGAGGGAGACCCAGGAGTTCCATCCAAAGAGCTCAGGGTCAGCGAGGTGCTCTGCCGTGCCGTGGGGGCAGGAAGGTGGCCTGGCTGACCTCCCGCTCTTCTCCAGCAAGACCGTCCAAGCCCCTGCTGCTGGCCTTTGTGGGCTGATGTGCCCCATCAGCCGTCTGTAGAAACCAACCTCCTCTGGGCCAACCCCCTGAGGAAGCTGGCCGGGGACCCACCTAGGTGACCCAATGGATGTTGAGGGGAGCCCCCTCAGTGCTGCCCTTGGCCTGGCACCAAGCCAATTTTCCCAGCCTGTTCTGGCAAGATTGCCCAACCAAGTAAAACAAAACCATGAGTCAAATAAGCTTGATACCGTACGGTCACTGGGTAGGCTTCCAGGGAGCAATTCCAGAACAGGGCAGAAATCCTCAAACTCCCAGCTCCACTCTGCCCTCTGCCCAGCTGGTGTCCTGTGGGAAGGACATCAGATGGTCACCCCAGCGTACGCTCTGGTCCAGAAGCTTGAGGCCTTCTGATCATGGGATCCCTTCTTAGAGACAGCTGTGGGGCTGGGTGGGTGGCTTCCTCAGCTTCTCCCTGCAGCATCCTTTATTTCCTAAGAGGGCTTAAGGAACCTTAGTACAGAAAACAGATGGAAGCTTTACCTTCCTGGTGGAACCAGGACGCGCTTCCCGAGCCCATCCCCATCCTTCTCTGCCCTCCCTCGCAGGTAACTTTGGATGGTGCTATGCTCTCTGGCCTCAGTTTCCTCCTCTGTCAATGTGCCACCTGACTTGGTCTCCCTACCTCACCTTGCCGCTCAAGTTCCCCCGCCCCAGGCAGCAGAGCTCAAAGAAAAGTCCTCAAGGGCCCCCCTCCCACACAGGGAGAGATGGGCGCCCGGCATAACCAGGACCAAGCGCCCCTTTGATCATGGGGCAGTAATTTGGGCAATGCATCCCTTTGGCCAGCAGTGCCCATGGAGCCACCCCCTGTCTGAGCCCGAGCTGTGGCCTCCCCGGGCCTTCTGTCCAGCTCTGTGGCCCAGCTCTGCCCGGGGTGCCTTCCAGGCTTCCTCGGGCCTCAGTCACCCAACAGTTAATGCCATTTCCTCTTGACTGACAATGAGCACAACACCAAAACAGTCAACTATTTTTATCTCCGGATTAATCACAAAAGGCTAACGCTTCCACCTTCCCTGTGATTAAAAATTAGGAGACCAAACTCTATAGTGGTTCAGGATAATAACCAATCCTGTGAGGGCGACGTATGAATAATGCATCTCCGGGCCCCACGGCTCAGCCTCCCCACCTCCCCACCTCCCCCTCCGCTGCCCCACACCCAGCAGCCCCAGCTCCGGGCCAGTCTGAATGGAGAGGTAATGAGTCGCCCGTTCCGTCCGCGCTACAGCTGCCAAGAGCGACTGTTGATTTCTATTCAGTCTCCTGGCCCCCAAACTCCTCCCTCCTCACCCACTCCCACCCCACGCACCCCGGCCCCATCCGCACCCCCTCCTACCCCATCTGGTGTGCAGCGAGGCGAAGGCCAATCAATAATGCATAGCTACATGAATAACCGCATGATAACCACTTATTTAGGAAGATATAATCAGGACCCATTCTGAGGATGGATGTTCGTGTGTGTGAGCGTGTGTGCGCGCTCGGGTACTCATGAAGCGGGCGTCCCACTCCCCTCTCCCCTCCCCTGCGCTCCCTCTAATCCAATATTCCAAAACACAGGACTAGAACGGCAAGAAGGAAGCTCGGCCCCTCGTTGTATGTGGTTTTTAGAAAGACCTCCTCGGGCTCTGTGCTGCGATCAGAGTGGGATAGGCACCTGAGCAAAGGCCCCGGGGACAGCTGGTTCTCCAACCTGCTCGCACACTGGAATCCTCCCGAAGTTTGGGGGTCCACCGCCAGAGATTGGAATTTAGTTCGTGGGGTGCAGCCTGCCAATGGGATTTTTTTAAATCTCCCCAGAGTATTGTAATATGCAGCCAAGGTTGGAAACCACGGTCTCAGGCCCAAGACAAGTCGGCGCCAGAAGGAACTGTCCGGATCTCCTGTTGTCCTTTCATATTTTGTATCCGGTGAAACAAAACCAGAAGGAGGGACCCCGTGCCCGAGTTCCCCCTTCTAATTTAGGGTACTTTCCACAGGACCATACCCTCTAGCTCTTCCCTGGAGAGTCCCAGAGACACGGGGTGGTCCAGTGTTTCTTCTATTCCTGACACTTGAAATGGTTCTTTCCAATGTCTCTTGCTCTCCAGCTCAACCCGGAGCGCCTCCATCCCGGACACCTACTGGAGAGAAAGCTGCCCCCACAGAAGAAAGGGGGGCAGGAGCCCCAGCCCCGGCCCTCCCTGCTGGAAGAGGCCCAGCATTGCACAGAGCTAAAATTCCCCTCATCAACAACTGTCACACCCCCTCCCCCCATTGTGGAAAGCCCTCATTAGCCTCCCTTTTGCTCTCTGGCCACACCAGCACCAAGGAGGCCTCCGGCACTAATGAGGGAGTTTGGGGTGGGCGGGGTAAGGGGTGTCATCCTCATTGTCCAGCCCACAACCAGCATCTGCCTGAGCCCAGAGCCCCCTGGGGAGGCTGGGCAGGGTTGGGTGAGGCCAACGGCCTCTCTGGGCCAGGATCTCCAGTGGAGTTCTGGGGCTGCTGATAGCATCTTGGAAACCCCAAGGGTTTGTTTTTCCTCAGAAAATAGAAACATGGAAGTTGGTACTCACTGGGCTGTATAGTTCTGAACTGGGCCTCCTCCAGGCCAGGAAGGAAGGAGGCACAGACACAAGCTGAAGGGGCTGCTTTGCTGTTTACCTGGCCCCAGAGCCTCCTTTAGTCTCCTGGGTGCCCTAGGAGAGTGGCAGATGTGGGCAGGCCCTGGGAAGGGGAGGGAGGCCAGGCAGGTTGTGGGCGTGGGGCCCTGGGTCAGGACGGGGCTGGCAAAGCTGTTTGACCCTGCTGAGTCCATCTTCCCAGATCCCACCGGGCAGAAGCTTGCACAGGGCCTGGATGGAGACAAGGACCTTCTCCGGCAACTGGGCAAAGGCCTTTTGTGCCAAGACCCCCATCCGTCAGCACCCGATTTCCCCTCCATCCATTCACTCAGCAAACATGCAGCTCAGCCCTCCTCAGGCCTCCAGAACTGACTGGCCCAGCACTTCCCTGGGGGTGGGGTGAGGGAGGTGGAGGAGAAGCCTAGGGACCTCCCAGGGAGTCTCCAGGGAGCCCTTCCCCTTCTGTGGTTTGTTTGTTGGTCCGGGGAGGAGAGGCAGGGAACCACAGAAACCTGAGACCCTCTAGGTGTCCCTAAGCGCGAACAGGAGAAGAGGCTCTGTGACCTTAGGCCAGTCATTAAACTTCTCTGGGCCTCTCCTCCAAATGATGGTCACCTGTCATCATAAGTGCCCATCCCACATCCCAGGGTCGTCCAGGGGATCAAAGGGGTGACTCCATGGACTTGGCAAACGTGATGGAGCGTCTGCCAGCAACTGGGCCCTGTGCTGGGTCAGGTGGGATATGCAGCCGCTGCTATGGACATCTTCCCCACGGCAGCACCCCCACCTCTCAGGAGCCACAAGTCTCCGATCACCCCACTGTGAAACACAGCAGGAGAAGTGGGGAGCAGAGATTCGCCCTGACTCTGGGATGAGGCAGTTGGAGCCATTCTGGAAGAATCAAGCACTAAGGAGGTGTGAGGGTCGCATAGCCCTCTGAAATGCCATCTCAGTCTTGCAAGGTTGCCTGCCCCCTGTCCCCTGACCCCTGCAAGGGCAAGGAGTGGAGGGGAGCTGCAGGTGTCAGAGGCCCTGGCTTGGGGCCCGTTCCCCAGCAACCTTGAGCTAGTCACTTAATGTCTCGATTTCCAGATCTATGTCATTGGGATAATAATAATGTTTACCTTGCAAGACTGTTGTAAGGATTAAATCAGACGACAGATGTGACAGCGTTTTGTTTTAAAAAAAGAGAGAGAAGTTAAAAAGAAAGAAAGTACAGATATTATCTGGGCAGTGGAGCTTTGCCTCCCAATCTGATCTGTGAAACGGAGCTAATGATGCCGGCCCTGTCCCCTCACGGCTCATCGCGAGTGGCGGATCAGATGATGGCAGGAACATCGGCTGCAAATAAACATGCCGTGCATATGTCAGGGATTATTGCTGTTGTTGTATTATTGTTATAATACAAGGGGATTATACATTTTATTAAAGTATGATAATTATTGTTTGTCATTGGCTCCATAAAATCCACCCAGCCCAGCCTGCCAGCCCTGCTGGAGGCGAACAGCGCCCTCAGTCTGACCTCTCTACCCCTCTCTCCTCCCCTCCACCCCTGCAGTGCCACCTGATGACCCGGTCATCCTGGGGGGGCCTGTGATCAGTCTGCGGGCAGGGGACCCCCTCAACCTCACCTGCCATGCAGACAACGCCAAGCCTGCGGCCTCCATCATCTGGTTGAGGAAAGGAGAGGTCATCAATGGGGCCACCTACTCCAAGGTGAGGCCTTGGGGCAAGGGGAGGAGCGGGGCCGCGGGGGGGAGGGGGAGGGGAGGGGCCTCACCGGGAGAGCCCCCTTTCCCCAACTCTGCGCCTCTTGCACTGTGTGTGTGCTTTTTGTCTCCCATTCTTCCTTACCTCTCGTTGTCTTTTTCTCTCTCGCTCTATGTCAGTTTTTCCCTCTCATCCTCTGTTTCTATTTATCTGACCTTTTCTGTCTCCTGACTGTGCAACTCTGTCCTCCTCTCTTCTTTCCTGGGGTAATTGCTGGGCTCGGTCAAGACCCTAAGAATAGAATAAGGTCGGAGGAGGAGGCTCACGGACAGAAGTGGCCAGGGCCTAGGGTTGCTAGATAAAATACAGGACACCCAGTTAAATTTGAATTTCAGTATAAGTATATCCCAAAATATTGCATGGGGCATAATTATACGCCATACTTGGACTAAAAAGTTATTCACTGTATATCTGAAATTCAGATTTAACTGTATTTTTATTTGCTAAATCTGGCCAACTTTCCAGGGCAGTGAGGTAAGGCTTTTTAGGTTCTTGCCTGTCCAAGATGCCCGACTGAGGAAATCCAGCCCATAATCCCTTATGATCCCTTGCACCTGCTGTACCTATCTGCAGGGGTGTCTTTCTGTAATTCACACAAGGTACCATGAGCCGGGAATGCCCTGAACTTGCCCCTGTATACTTGGGTCTTTATTATTTTTTTTTTAAAGATTTTATTTATTTATTCGACAGAGAGAAATCACAAGCAGGCAGAGAGGCAGGCAGAGAGAGAGAGGAGGAAGCAGGCTCCCCGCCGAGCAGAGAGCCCGATGCGGGACTCGATCCCAGGACCCCGAGATCATGACCTGAGCCGAAGGCAGCGGCCTAACCACTGAGCCACCCAGGCGCCCAGGGTCTTTATTTTTTATATTTTTTGATGCTTTGACATCCCAAAGCCTTCCCAATGAGGAGGGACTGCCACTCCCAGGCTTAGCTAATCTCCTAGAGACGGGAAACCAAGCGCCGAGCACACGCCTTTGATATGCAAATAGCCCAGCATCCAAACCCTCACCACCTCCTTTTAACCAGCTGGGAGTCCGAGGTGCTGGCCTCCTCCAACTCTGAATCCTTAGGGCCTGGATAACTGGAGATCAGTCCTACAGCCAAGAGCTTCTGGAAATGATTCAAACCACCCAATCCCAAAACCTTTGTCCATTCCTTCCCACAAGAACCCCAACAAAGGCGGGCACCACATTTTCCCCTTGCTCCCCTTGCTGCCGGACCACCCCTGAGGCATCCCCGTGACCCTATGTGGAGCAGGGCTCCCCCTCCTCTTGGGGGCTGTAACAAATCGGGCACTCATATCCTGATCTGCTGGCTTTCTCCTACCTGAATAAAAATAAGATCCCAGGTACAGGTTAAAGCCTCCCCCAACCAAACTCCACTCAAGGAAATTGTAAACAGAATCCCAGACCGCGTTTATATATCATAGAGCCTTTAAAGATGAACAGGATGGTGGAGGATGGCTGGTCCAGCTCCCTTGATGTACAGATAGAAAAGCAAGGCCTGAAAGAGAAGTGACTGCCCTTCTCAGTTGGTGAGTGGCCTGAACCACAGTCTCGCGGCACCCAGGGCTGCGTTCCTTCCTGTGTTCTCTCAGTACAGCCTTAGACAGAGGGACAGCTGCTGCCAGGTTGTGTCCGCCCCCAGGGCCAACCAGTGCGCCCAGGCTCTGAAACTGGAGGTCCAGGCCTCCAGAACCCCAGCTCGCTGCTTCCTGTGGCTCTCCTGGGGAGATGCATGACCCGTTCCCCACTCCTACCCCACTGTTCCTTTTCCTGGGTCTTGAAAAAATAAGCAAGGCTTTCATCACCAGTCGGGGCTATGAGGCCAAAATGACGCTTCTCTGAGGGTGTGTCTTTCCTGTCCAAACCTGACTCCCCGCCAAGGAGTCTGCCCTAGGGCTGCTGACAAGGCCCCACCCCGCCCTGGGCCCCCACCCAGATCCTGGTGCCAGAACCCAGGACAAATGCCTTCCCTCCCGCACAAGTCCACCCAGGGGGAAGCTGCCAGTTGAGAAATAAATCTCTCACTCCTGTCCTGGGCTGGAGCCGCCCCTGTTATGGCTGAGGGAATAGATCATCCAGACAAGGATGAAAAGGAAGGCAAGGGGTATTCCTTCCCATCTGGGCATCTGTCCAGTCCCTTCCTGAAGTTGGGTCAGCCTGCGGCCCCTGCCAAGATTTCTGTCCTGCAAAGGACACACCCCATGCAGGGAAGAGAAAGGTCGGAGTCACCCTGCTGTGCCCGTCCGGGGGTCACCTTGCCCCAGCGCATTGCATCACCCATGTGGTGAAGGGCCCTGGAAGAGCCTGGCAGGGTGCTACAGCAGGCCAGAGCAAGAGGCCACGCTCGCCCTCTGCACCCCCGTCCCAGCCCAGTTCACACTCCTGCAGACCGATGACCAGAAGGACAGCACCGGGCAGCAGGGGCCGGGGTTCCAGACCCTGCTCTGTGAATTTCAGGAGAGTCATTCCTTGAGCCTCAGTTTCCTCTCCGGTAAAATAAAGGGGTAAAATAAAGGGGTTGGATCAGACACTCTGTAGGAGTAGGGCTTAGGCTTCCATAACAAAATACTACAGACCCGTGGCTTAAACAACAGACATCTATCTCTCCCAGCTCCAGAAGCTGGAAGGCCAAGATCAAGGTGCCAGAAAGGAGGGTTGCTAGTGAGCTCTCTCTTCCTGGCAGAGGCACCTTCTCTCTGTGTCCCCATGTGGCCTTTCTTCTGTGTGTGCAGAGAGACAGATCTCTGGTGTCTCCCCCTCTACTTACAAGGACGCTTAAGTACCCTTATGACCTCATTTAACCTTAATTACCTCCTTAAAGGTCCTTTATCTATATACGGTCACACTGGGGTCTGGGCTTTACCATGTGAATTCAGGGGGCACACAATTCCGTCCAGAGCAGGTCCTTGCCAGCTCTGACAAGCAATAAACCTACGACTGACCCAGCAGTGCTCACGTGGAACCAGCTCTAGGGGCCACCACCCTCTGCCTCCCCCTCCTTCTCCCAGGACTGCAAGGACCAGTCACAGAGGCATTTCTGATGACCCAAAGGCATAGCAGCCCCAGAGGTGAGAGCTGCTGAAACAGAGAGAAACAGAGAGAGGGTGTTAAGAGATCACTCAAATGTGCAAACTGTCAAGCCGTGCCCAGGGACCCCAGAACACATTGCCTGGGGCAGCCCTGCTGGCCCTGAGGTCAGAAGCCCTCAGTATTTGTCACCCAGTGCTGGTTAAGCCCATGTCCCTGGAGCTAGGCAGCCTCACTTCGAAACCAGGCTCCACCCCCTTCCAGCTCTGCCATGGTCAGCAAGAAAGCTACCTAACTTTGCAGTGCCTCAGTGTTCGCATCTGTATAGTGGGGAGCAAGAACAGTGCCTGCCGCAAAGGATGGCTGGAAGGCTGGAACAAGAAGAATGCCTTGCTGGCGGGCTCTCTGCCTGGCCCTCACTTGATCCTCTCAGGCTCCAGGGTGCACCTTGCTCTCCCCTTTCCTAGATGGGAATGTCCGTATGACTGTAGGGCTCCATAACCTATTATGGTAACTTAGTCTCTCTGCCTCAGTTTCCCAAGCTGCAAAACAGGGTGCTATTAGCCACAGACACCCATCAGGGCTGCTATGAACTTAAGGTGAGTGATGTACAGAAAGCACCTGGTGGAGAGTCAGAGCACCGGCCAGTTGTGTTAGACCTACCTCTCAGACCTCCATCCCAGATCTGCCTCCCCAGGAGTCATCCACTAACCCTGGTTTCAGGGAACCTTCTTTCTGCCATCCAGCATGTGGCCAGCAGGGGAAGGGTGAGCCAGCAGGACGGAGGACAACATCACTGAGGATGGCCAGGCCCCTTGCCCTGGGAGGAGAATCAGAAAAAGGAAGCCACCCTCTGCCCCCGCCCTGACCCTTGCCCCAGCCCAGGCTGTGGCCCCTCTCCTTGAACATGCTGCCACCAACACTTTGGTGGCCGGAGTGCCTGGGGGAGTGCCTGGGACTCCTGGCCGGTGTCTAGCGGCAGAAGCCTGGGAGCTGGTAGCAAGGCCTCTCTCCAAGTCCCCTCTTCCTGGACGCCCAGCCTCAGGCTGCCTTCCCGGGCTAGACACCAGAATGGCAATCACGTGGCATTCATCTGGAAAGCCAGCAGCTACACAGACCAGGAGAGACAGGACAGGTTAAGGAAGAGGGGGGAAGAAAGAATGGCCTGAGCCCAGAGAGAAATCTTCCTGGCGAGCCAGCTTCCTGCTCTGTCTCCTACTTCCCCAACAGCTGATGGGCGGCAGATGAGGCCCTGACCCTGATTTGGGGGATGGGGGAGCAGGTAGGAAAGTTGCATAGTCTTAGGACTGCCTGCTCGCCTGCTCACCACAACGCCCCGCCCCCCCCCATGCCAGTCACGTATATATCTACTAAGCCCCTCGCTCTCCAGGCCTCCAGCTTCAGGCTGCTGCCTACTCAAGGAGCCCTCCACCCCCCCACCACCAGGACATGGAGCCTCACTAGGGCCCTGTGCTAAGAGGAACTCTGGAACAATTCCTCTTAAGGCCTTCACTGGGGTCCAGCTCCCTCCAGGAGCCCCTCTCACTCTGTATTCCCTCCAACCAGTCACCCCAGCAGCACCCGCATCGGCTTCTTTTAGGGGCCCAGAGTCTCCACGCAGCACGGCAGCCCCCACCCTCTTGACCTTCTTTGTGAAGGGTATCCATCCTCACCCAGAGCACAGGACTTGGGGCCCCAGGGATACAGGGTCTGCAGCCAATTACATTGTGGTTCTCCACCTTCCCTTACAGCTCTCATTGGAGCCACAGGACAAGAGCCCCTAACAGATCCCCCAGACAGCTATAAAAAGAGGAAGCGAAGAGATGAAAAAAAAAAATTTTTTTTTAAAAAAGGACACAGCAGGTGGGGGAGGTGAATGAAGGAGGGAGAAGAGGGAAGCCTTGTTGCCAGGCAATCAGGCCTCACACCAGGGCTTTCCAGGCTGTTTGCATATCAATTGGCTTCCCAGAATTAGCACCAGGGTTGGGGCACCCACCCCCACTCACCCACACCCCCTCGGTCCCTCCAACCTCCACACAGCATGCCCCGCTCCACCCCGTCACCTGTGTTTCCCACACAGCCATCTCTAGGCTGCCCGCCTCTCTGTGGAGCCTCTGGGCTCTCCACTGCCCTCTGAGGCCCGGGAGGCCTTGGGAAGAGCCGAGCGGCCTCTGCTGCCCACACTGGACCAGTGCATGCAGAATGCACTCTGTGGCCCCAGCCCGCCCCCCAACGCCCCTCACCCCCCACCCTCCCACCCCCACCTCTTGTTGAATGCCAAGTGCCTGCCCTCGGGGATGATGCCTGGGGGCTGGGGACACAAGAAGCTGCACGGGGCACACGGGGTTTAGAGATGCCTCACACAGCCACAGGATTAGTCTCGAAAGCTCAGTGCTCATGGATGGGGGCCCATGGACACACACACACCTTTAGCGGAGGGGTAGAAAGCCCACCCACGAAGTCTGCTGCTCCCACACTCACTCCCGGGCACATGCCACTGATCCGCACCTCCAGATCCAGGTGGGCTGGGCCCTGGTAAAGCCTGAGGAGCTGCCATCTGGGTCACATGAACTGGGCTGAGGGACTCTGAGGCCAGCATTTGGCCCCACATTCCTCCCCACCAAGCTGGAGGAAGGGCTGCCTCGGTCCTTGGAGGCCGTGGCCTCAGAGACAAAGTAACTTGCCATTAATAATCCACTTACCCTCCCCGAGCTGATTTGCATGCTAATGAAGGTTTCTGGAGCAGGAGGTGCGAGGCTGGGGTTCGAGGTGTGTCCCAGGAGCCCCGTTCAGGGAAGGGAAGATGGACCAGGAGGAGCTGGGAGAGGAGGGAAAGTGGAAAGCTGGAAAGCGGGCTGGGACAGGAACCTACAAATGATAGAATGTTCCTTCCCCCTGGCCTGGCCTGTGGCTTCGAGGACCCAAAGTGCAAAGCCTTCATTTGTATGTGAGGGAGGGGAGGTAGGGGAGGGGAATGAAGGAAAAGAAAAAACAGAAAGAAAAGGAGCAAGGATAAGGAGGGACTGCTGAAGGAAGGGAAAGTAGGTTGAGAAGACAGACGGAGGCCAAGGGCAGGATGCCGCAGAGCAGACAGGCCACCAGATCCGAGGTGGGGGCAGGGGCAGCCTTACACCTGCGGGTGAGACTAGTGTCCGATCCCTGGGAGCCGAGGCCCAGGGTGAGATGCTCCGCTTCCCAGGGGGAGCCAGCTGCTGAGGCCCTGCCTTCCCCTTGCTCTCCCCTTGCTTAATGAACACATCTCCCTTTTCTCTAATTAGGTGGAACAAACAACTTGAACCAGAATTTTTATTTCCCAGAAAAGCACATGCCTGGACACAGTAAATATGTCATTAATCATCATTCGGAGGCTCAGGAGCACCCTGGGTGTGGGGAGGAAGGGTAGCAGTCAGAGGACCTAATTAGGAGCCCGGGCCTCCCTGCACCCCTCCCGCCAGCACCCGGGCAGCCCGCCTCCCTCCCGCCAGGCCGGGAGCAGATCAATGGGAAAGGTGCCCAGCAGAGTCAAGCTTAATGTAAATGTTCTTGTTAGCACAGTGTAAAAGTAAAGAAAGGGGGATGGGGAAGAGCCGTACAGGCCTTCCCCACCTCCTCCCTCCCTCCACCCTACCCCAGGTCTTATTTCCATCCAGGAAATTGTTCTTATTAGTGCTTGGCTATTTATAGACACGTGAACCAGTACTGAGATAGGGCTTGGCTTGAGGCTCAACCACACGCCAGCCCCATGGCCCCCATCCCCATCCACTAGCCCTGTTCTGCTGGCCTCCGGTTCAGCTCCTGGCCCTGAAGCTGAGCTGGAGATCCTCAGCCCACTGATGGCCCCGCTCCAGGACCCCCGCTGCCACCCCACTTCCTGGGGAAGGAATGTGCCACAGGAGCCCACCCAGGCCCAGGTGATTCTAGAACGTGCGACAGAAATAGTCCAGACCCTTGCCTTGCTCCGTGGATCTCTCTGGCATCTCAGAATATGTCTTTATCTAAAGCAGGATGCGCTTGTTCTAGACAGAGGCTCAGGGCATGTGCTCCAAGTGCTGGAGGCCACCAGCTTTGCTGACAAGGACCACACAGAGCTGAGGACCCCGAGAGCAGGTTCCAGGAGCTTACATACTGCTGCTGTTAAGTAACAAAAATTTGACTAACTAAATTTGAAGATCTAATTGGCTTCAGTAAATGATTCATGAATCAGGCTGCATCTCATCCAGCAAGTAGAAAGGAGTTCCAAGGAGGTGCACAAAAATGGAAGGTTTTTAAAGGCAGAGATGGAGAGGAGAAAAGGAAATAATAGGCAAAGAATGCCTCCTTTCAGGCAGGGTCCCCCTTAGGTAGAACCGAAGGATGACCTCCCCTGCGGACCAGGAGTTTCCAGGTTTGCTGGTTAAATGTCACATCCAGGGGGCGCCGGGGTCCGAAACCGCAGGAGGCTAGCTAGGCATTAGGTCTTGGTTTGCTGATGGGGGACCCTTAACGCAAGTGACTCCATTTTGGCCAGCTGTCTCCTTCTTAGCACTGCTAAGTAGCTCGGTGAACTTAAAAGTCTGCTGACTCCCTCTCACTGTTCCCACCTTTAAGTGAAAATCTTACTAACCACCGTCTGGCTCGCAGGGAGCTGTGGGGGGAGGGTCACGGCCTCGGGGGTCACCGTCCTCAAATCCCAGCCCTGCCCGGCAAGTTTCTGACTCACTTTGAACTAAGTTTTCTTTTCTATTAAACAGAGCCAGTGCTCCCTTCCTTTCAGGGTCTGGTGAGAACAGTACTGGTACTATCTTAAGGGAGGTTTTGAGGAAGTAAAATCTCTTCATCTATCCTCTGGCTCCAAGCAAGTAGAATGAGACCTCGCGTCCGTCCGCCACCCTTCTCTGGAGGGAGCTCAGTAGCTTCCCAGGATCAGAGGTCTCTGAGTACTGGACTGAGTACTGACTGCTGCCCGACACAGCTCCCCAGCACCTACCTTGCTGGGTCCCCAAGCCACCAGGGAAGTAGCTGGAAAGGAGCACAGCACGGCCTCACGGCCCCCACTGGAAATGGAAGGCGGGAACCCAAAGCTTTCAGATTTGCCTTTGTTTCCTAGAGCCGCCCTCACCATGTCCCGCAACCAGTGCCTAGAACAACCGAAATGTATTGTCCCGCCTCCTAGAGGCCAGAGAGTCTGAAATCGGGGTGTCGGCAGGCTGTGCTCCCTCCAAGGAGAGTCCTCCCTTGTCATCTCCCCTCCTCCTGGCTCCTGGAGTCCCTTGGCTTGTGGCCACATCACTCCCGTCTCTGCCTGTCTTCCCATGACCTTCTTCCTCGTTCCTTTCTATGTCCTCTCCTCTCCTTCAAAGTACACCAGTCATTGGATTTGCCCTCCCGCACCCCATCCAGGATGATCTGGAGATCCTTAACTAATTACACATTACTCCGAAGACCCTATTTCCAAATCAGATGACATTGTGACGCTCCAAGAAATTAATTGGGGGGGGGGCACTCTTCAGCCCATTATAGGACCCTCCTACTTATCTCACCCCCAACTTGCAGTGTAAGTTTGGTAAAGCTCTGCATCCCTCCTGGTCTTGTCTATTTTCTCCACTGTCACCAGGCCAGCAATGGCATCTGTCCCGCCTCCAATTGGTCGGGGATCTAACGAGGTCAGGAAGTGAAATGATTTGAAAAGTTGAAAGGGGGGACGCCTGGGTGGCTCAGTGGGTTAAAGCCTCTGCCTTTGGCTCGGGTCATGATCCCAGCGTCCTGGGATCGAGCCCCGCCTCGGGCTCTCTGGGAACCTGCTTCCTCCTCTCTCTCTGCCTGCCTCTCTGCCTACTTGTGGTTTCTGTCTGTCAAATAAATAAATAAAATCTTTAAAAAAAAAGAAGAAGAAGAAGAAGAAGAAAAAGAAAGGTTGAAAGGGTTTATAGATAAAGGAATGAAATGGTCAGTGTGCCTTGATTCTACATGCATCCCCGGCCCAGCCCTGCCCTTACCCCCATGCCCCAAGTTGCAGCCCTTCGTACCAGTGACATCACTGCCTGGGAGGAGGGGGACAGCACCTCCCCCACTACCGGCTGCACGTGCTGCCTGCAGACCCAGAGGCCCCCCCAGACACCAGAGGACACCTGCAGCCGGATTTCCTTTGGAGTCTACAAGTCCAGGCTTTTCCCACATGGTGGAATAGTTCCTTTGTCCCTCTGCAGCCCAGGGCGCGGCCAGGCCAGGGAGCCACCAGGAACCCCCCCAGCTATCTGGGGACACTTGCACCCTTGGCTGTCTGGGGCCGAGGGCTTCTTCTTCTCCACTGAGGCTGGGTCATGTCTTCCCCTACCTGCCCAGGCCACTCCAGCCGAATGACCTGGGGGCTTCTCTCCCTGCTCTCTCAGACCCTGCTGCGAGATGGCAAGCGCGAGAGCATCGTGAGTACCCTCTTCATCTCCCCGGGCGACGTGGAGAATGGGCAGAGCATCGTGTGCCGAGCCACCAACAAAGCCATCCCGGGAGGGAAGGAGACTTCGGTCACCATAGACATCCAGCGTGAGTACTGACTCAGCCCACGCAGGGGGCCAGGCCCGGGGCAGCACACCACCCCCCACCACTGCCCACCTCCAGCACTCCCTGCCTGGAACACAGGTTGGGGGGAAGAGCCAGGCCTGGACAAGCAGCTCACCAGAGCCAGCACCACAGCCTGCAAGGTGTCTGAAGACAGGAAATGGGTCCGACAGCTCCCCAGACTGGCCCAGGTTGCGTTTGTGGGCGCCCCGAGGGCTTGTCCTTATTGTCACACGAAGTCACGACATCAGATGAGAATCTTTGGCCGATGACTTGTTCAGGCCACATTTCCAAACTGTTTCAGGTAGAACTTTCCACATCAATAAATATAAAGCAGGCCCCTAGCTCTGCTTTACCACGGGGAGCCCACACGCTCCCTTGGCGAGAAAGCCAGGGCAGAGGGCCTGGGGGCAGCAGGGAGCTCAGGGCTCCCCCCACAGCAGCCCATGCCCTACAGAGGGTAGGTACATGGGGCCCCTCTTACAGAAGGGTTCAAGGAGAGAAGAAGCAGAGTAGTCTTTCAGTCAACCTGCACTTTCCAGGGACCATTTCATCTTTACAACAACCACTGGAGTAGGTTGCCGGTGGTCCCTCTGTGGGAAGCAGGCACCCCAAGGTCAGTCAGTCTGCCCAAAGCCACAGACCGTCAGATGTAGAGAGCTCGGCTTTCCGCAGCCCACACCGCAACCCCTCTTCTACACTGCACACAGCAGGTCCTCAGCAGGTGTCGGTTCTCACAGTCAATGTCAATAGTCACCAGGCATTCAATCCCCACCAGCCCCCTATTCCAAAAGCCACCTAAACAGATTCCCAGTGCTTTCCTACAGTCTCCCTCAAGTGCCTGTTGGCCCCAGAGAACAACAAGTGCTCAGAAAGGTGGTCCCACAACCTTACTCCCAGCACCGGACTAGCTTGGGTCTGAGTACCAGCTCTCAGAAGTGGACTTTTCTTGCCTTAAATGCCCTTCCCACAATGCACGATGTCACTGTGTGCTAGGGGCTGATGTGGCAGCAGGCTGGACCTGAAGGTTGGCATTCATTTCCTCCTTACTACTTTATTCATTCTATATCAAAAATCCCCCACCTACCAGCCCCGCTCACATGAGGCTTCTGGGTTCTGTGCTCCGCGTGGCTCTGTGGGGCTCTGGGGCTGCGTCCTGGTGTTCCCAGGGCCCATCTTGGGAGCCAGCGAGTGGCCGTCCCCAGTCTCTCTAGAACCCCGGCAGCTGCTGCCTAGATTCCAGAAGGCAACAGAAACCATTATAACCCTGAGACGGGCTTGCTCCACACACCCAGACCCAGCCGCCGAGTCCTTGGAGAAGATTTATCTTTTCTTTACCATCTTCACGGGCTAGTAACCCCCACTCGATCACACCCACCAGCTGGAGGCTTCTTTTTCTGCTCCTCATTTACTGAGAGCCAAGAACAGTGGGGCCCTTGCCAGACCTGGGACCAGGGTGATGGGAGGGAGACGCTCACTCTGACAGCCTCCCTCCCTGGCTGTCCACACCCGCCTACTTCTTCCGAGCACCAGCTGTGGGCCCAGCTCTGGACAGGAAGCAAGATGCTCTGGGGATCGAGTGGTCCAGCATCCCAAAAGGCTCCCCAACCCATGGGCAGTGAGGGCCGAAGTTTGTCACACACTTTACTCCAGGAATGCCAGTTCCTTGTCCTTGGACCACACGATGTCCCCAGTCTCCTCTTGCCCTTAGACTGACCGTGATCCGAGCTCTCTCCAGACACGAGCCCAGTCGGGGAGGAATAAGGATGGGGGACATGAGACATCCAAGCCTCCCACTGCCAGGCTGCCGGTTGGACCCCCCACAGATCCCCAATCTGGTCAGGAGGCCCACACCAGCTATGGAATCCCACACAAAAGGAGCCAGCTGGCAGCTCCCCATGCCAGCAGCCTGGGCCCCGGCGGGGTGGGGGGGGGGACCCAGCAGCAGCCAAGCTCCCCTCCAGGCTGGGAGAAGCCCTCCTGTCACCAAGAATGCCACCATCCTAACCACACCCCACCAGCTTTTCAAAGGCACCCCCCTAATGCGCTCTAGGGGGATGATCCATTCACCAGGGCACACGGCTGACAGTCTCCATCAGAGGAGAACACCAGCCTGGCCCAGTCTCCACGTCCTGGCTGGCTCTCTTTCCAAGGACGCCTCTGCCACACAAAGCAGGAGGCATCAGACATGAAATCCCAGAGAGGCTGCAGCTCCGGGGCCCCGATCCCTAGGTCAGCCCCATCGGAGGCTGGACAGGGAAATGGTCAAGGTCACAGCATTCCTCCTGCTTGAAATTCCGGCTCTGCCACTTACTGAATGATGCTGGCCTCACGGTAACCACCGTGCCTCAGTTCTCCCATCTGTGCAAATGACAACGGCCGTCATACAATGGCTGTGAGGATTCAATGAAATCGTTCGGGGATGCTTCCAGCGTTTGTGCCCGGCTCAGGCTCAGCTCGCTGCACCTGTCCGTTGTCCCTCCCATGCACAGCTCCCCTCTCAGCCTGAACGGGGGAGAGGTCTCCCGCCCCTTGCCGCCTCTCCTGAAGGTGTTCCCTTCTGCCTGCCTAGCAAAAGCACACGCTCGCTCTACCACCTTCCCTCTGCCTCCTTCCTCCTCCATTTACCCACTTGTTCATTCAGTAAGCGTCCCGCTGTTTACTGTGGACACCACGGGCCGGATCAGAGCTGCCTTTGCAAACCTGCTTATTTTCTCAGTCAACCAAGAAGCATCCAAACTCAGCAAAAGCACATTTGTTGTTTGTTTCCCTTGGTCTTTATATGTTACCCAACGGAAGACAAAGCCCCCAGATTGAGTAATGGGAGAGAAAGCTGAACACCCCAAAGTCCCACTACATCTGGACGCTGCATCCAGCTGCCAAGTCGCAAATGAACGTGCCATAAAATCACTGAGTCATGGAGTTTCTCCCTTTCCCGCCCCCCCGCGCTGTACTGCTTCCCAGAACACACACGCGCGCACACACACGCACACGCAGGTTGCTGATGGAAACGCTAACAGACTCTCAGCTCTAACATCTGTTCAATATGATCTCAGTTCCACCGGCGACATCAAAGCCGCCCTCCTGCAAGCGATGCAGCCGACATCACAAGTGGGATTAAAATCGTGTCTAATAGTTGGATATGACATAAACTATTTATACCTCTGGAGCCTGGCAGGCTCCTGAAAATTCATATCCGGCGCATCCAGAGCAGAGGGGTGGACAGAGGGACACAGGGACCTCAGGGTTCGGGGGAGAGGTGCAGATGAGACTGGCAGGTGCACCAGCCTCCTGGGGACCCATTCTCTTGGGGCCCTTCAAGAAAGCTGGGGTACTAAGGATTTAGCCCAGGTAAAGAAGCTGCCGGAGAAGGGCATGCATGGGATAAAGTCAGAATGGCGGGTGGCAGGAAGGGACCCTAACAGGTGTATACTCCATCACCCTGCTCCCCAAGACTCCTCCCTCTATAAAAGACACCCAGGTGGGGAGGGTCCTCCTGGGGCTACCCCCCCCAAGTTCTGTGCCAGGTAGATTCTACGTTCTGTCCAACTTGTGCCATGACTTCCTCCAACAACAGTTGCACTGAGGGACTCTGTTCTGCCTCTCAGTACTGAATTTCACAATGCGAGGCCGTGAGCCAGCCATGCATTTGGCTCTAGATGGCCATCACCAAATTCCTCTGCCTTAGGACAAGTTTCTCCAACATGCAGCGAGATGCACACTCCTCCATGGGTCTCCACATCTCTAGGGTTGGGGCCATCGGAGCCGGAGGGGGCCCTCGGATGCCCAGTTGAGGCAGCTCACCCTGCAGAGAAAGAGAGCAGGGACCGTTGATGGTACCCGCCCTGGAAGCTGGGGGCCCTCAGCTTGGGGTTGGGGGGATGGGGGCCAGCCAATGGGCAGCAGCTAGGGAGAAGCTACAAGGTTCTGGGGGTCTTAGCTCTCCACGGGGTGGGAAGAAAGCTCTCATGGCTGGTCCTTGCCATCTGCCTCCCTCCTTGAATTATGCTTTAAAAACAAAGATAGAGATCATTGAAATCCCTGTCACCTCCCTTGTAATTCTCCATGAAATTCTCCACGGCTGCTGTAACAGGAGCTCCCAGGACCGTGGTCTGCATCCGGATCTCATGCAGGGAGATCGGGGTCCCCAGAAGAGTCCGCCACCCTGCTCAGGAACCAGAGTTCTCCCCCCCATGTCTTTCAAGTTCCCTGCGGATACAGGTGCAACCTTGTGGGCCACCTCCCTGGCCCCCGCCGCTGGACCCGGGCACTGTGCAAGGAAGCAAGACCCGGCTTGAGCACCAGCAGGACAAAGAGGGCCTGAGTGGTCCAGGGATCCCAACTCCAGGGTGGGCTGGCCTCCGTTCATAGCCTGAGGCCTGTGCGTAAGACTCTAGGGTCTCGGAAGCCCACCTGTGGTTTCAAACAGACGCTCAGGCTGGAGCAGCTGGAGTCCTGCTCCCCTTGTGGGGCCCTTCGCAGGTGCCCAAGAGGGGTCAACATGTTTCTCCGTGGTCTCTGAGAAACTGGCTTCTTCTGCTGCTGAAAATGGGCTAGATGGAACCCCTAAGAAGTCCACTACCCTCCCTCAGTTTGCCGTGATCTCGGGTGAGAGCTGCCGAAGATGTGGCCTGGGACCCTGCCTGAGTGGCAGGGACCATGCTGCCTCCTTACTCAGCTCAGGCTTGTACGCCCGCCGGCCCTATACACCGTAATGAGTACGAAGATCAGGCGCTGGTCTCGTTTCCCTCTTCCTACCTCTCTGCATCTCTCTCCTGCCTTGGTTCTCCAGTCCTCGATACTGGGTGGTCTCTCTCCCCAGCGCCCCGTCTCACGTTCTGTCTCTGTCTGCTTGGTCTCCTCCAGTCTTTTTGCTTTCAGTGTGAAGTCTCCGTCTGATTCTCTGTTTCTGTGCGTATGTCCATCTCTCTGTGTGTCTCTCTCCAGCTCCCTGCTCTCTGCTTCTCTCTTTTTCTTATTCCTCTGCATTTCCCAATCTCTCTCTGTCTCTGTCCATGTCTCTCTCCCTGTCTCTCTCTGTAAAGGTGTCGTCTGCCTGCCTCCCTCCCTTCTGTCTCTCTGTCTGTTTGCAGTTCCCCCTCCTTCCCCACAGCTCTCCCTCCTGTCTCCTCTCTCCCTCTCCTTTCCCTCCCCCTTGCCTCTCTTCCTGTCTCCTCCACCTCCCACCGTTTTGCACTTCAGAGCCTGCCTTCTCATCATGTTGCAGGAGAAAGACTTGCCCAGCCTTGGGGGCTGAGGGCTGGGTGACACCAGTCAGGGCTCAGCAGAGATGCTCAGGCTGATGAAAGGGTGTAAATGCCACTTTCAAGTTAACAGACGCACCAGAACCTTTACACAAACAGATATGAAACAGACATTTCAAAGACCAAAAAAAAGTGTATTTAAATGGGGCTTAGTGTCCATGCTTCCCCTTGTGCCCCCTGCACCCTCTTCTGCCCCCTCTCTTGTCTGAAGTGTTTTGTTCTCTCTAAAGGCTGGAAGATGGGCAGCGTGTGTCTGGGGACCCAGGAAGCCACGCCTCCTGTCTGGTTGTTCATTTAAACACTAGGCCTTGAATCCACATGGGGATCCCTGACCCCCCACCAGGGCAGCTGAAGCAGGGAGTAGGGGAGCCCCCGGCTGAGACCCCCAACTTTGGGGGGACGACCAGGATAGTGGCTGCTCTCAGGGCCCCTCCTGGTAGAATCTCTGGCCTTTACCTTCCCTGTCACCCAGAGGATCTCCTTGCCCCAAAACCATGGGCACAGCACCCCAGTTTGCAAAGGAATCTCTTCTCTCTGCAGACCCCCCGCTCGTCAACCTGTCAGTGGAACCACAGCCAGTGCTGGAGGACAACGTTGTCACGTTCCACTGCTCCGCAAAGGCCAACCCGGCTGTCACCCAGTACAGGTAAGAATCCTGCTGATTCTTACAGGGCACCGCCTGGCCCCTGGACCCCTCCACACCTGTGCCCATCACACAGGCTGTCATTCGTGGCCTTGAGTGTGCAGCGCACGGGCTGGGTCACTGGGAGAGCCCAGGATCCTTCTCCCTTCCCCAAACACCCATCCATCCATCCCTGGCCAGGTAGAAGTTCCCTTTCCTTCATGTACATGCAAACACCCCTCCACCGGAAGCAGTGGGCATAACCCCTTCTGTTTGGAGAGCTCTACTATCTTTCTTTCTGAAAAAAGGCAGAGAGGCTCCAGATGAGGAATAAAGGTAAAACAACCAGGAGATGCAGTAAGATCAGAACCTAGATCTGTGCCATGGGCCCACCAAACTGCTCACCTGTGCAGGGTAAGATTTCGGAGACAGAGGGCCCTGTCCAGCAGGCACCTCGGATCATGTCCATCTGTGGCCCCCATGCATCCCTGCTCACAACACTGATAAAAGCACCACGGTGTTTTACACGCTTGTCTTTCCTTGTTGATGGAGCTCCTTGAAGGCAAGAACTGCAATTTAGCAACTTAGGGCCCGCAGCATGGGGCAGAGCATGGGACGGGCCGCGGAAACCTAATAATGCATGCTGGCTCCCCGGGGCACCTCCCTGCCTGGGCACCCCTGCAGGACGGGATTTCAAAAGACGCAGTGCCCTCGGAGATGCTCAAAGGCAGACAAGGACACTCACCTCCTTTAGATGCCCTGGGGAACTCGCCATGGCCCTAACTCGGAGCTGTCCTTCCCCGCCAGCCCAGACTTGATGGTGGAGCCCAGAGCGTCATCTCCGCCATCGAGATGGGTTATTAAGCTGCAGCGGCCGGTGCCAGGGATGCTAATGGCCCCAGACTAGATCATCAACTGGCCAGTGGGAGTGGAGGACAGGGACAACAAGAGGCAGCGCAGCCCAGAGGGCTCAGTGAGAGGAAATGGGCCAAAGAGACAGCCAGAGAGATTCGGGTTGGACGCAAGGAGGAGCTCCCCGCAGTGCAGATAATTGAACGACACCAGGACCCTGGAACCAAAACCCAGGAAAGGCATGGAGTCTTTCTCCTTGAGGACATTTTAAAATAGGATGAAAAGCCATCTGTCATGTCCCGTGTGACCATTCTCTGGGCCCAAGGCCGGGCAAAGTGCGTTGCAGAAACATGGCCCTGGGGCCCTGTGGGGCTGGGGGGCGGGGTGGTTTGGCTGGGATCTGGCATCTGTCTGGAAGTGACTGAAGATGCAGAACAGACAGCCTGAGAGAGGCCCTTTCTTAGGGCTTTCTCAGGGCACCTGCGGTGACAGGGTCGGCCCCTCTCTGCTGTCGCTCGTGCGGTCTGCTTACAGTCCCTAAACGCTAGGTCTCACGTGCCCACAGACCTCAAATGCCCATTTCCCTGGGCAGCCCCGGACTCCCACAGGTGCCCTCGCAGCTCTCCCAGGAATGCCTGTGGGACCCCAGAGACCAGAACGTACAACTTCCATGGCTCTTCACTGCCAGGCTCCGGGTTACCTGAGGACCCAGTTATGGGCAGCGGGCAGGGCCATGATCGGGGACCCAGCACTGTCCCCCACCCCTCCCCTGCCTTATGACCAGGACAGTGTGAGCCAAGACCCCAGCAGCCAGGCTGCCCGCCTGCCTCTTAGAGTCACCCCCCTCTAAAAGCAGAGCACCAGTGATAAATGATGAAGTTCATATCTCCTTCTGGAGGGATCATCATAAACAAATGTGACAGTAGGGGCACCTGGGTGGCTCAGGTCTTTATCCTGGAGTCCTGGGATAGAGCCCCACATCAGGATCCCTACTCAGCGGGGGGGGGGAGTCTGCTGCTTCCTCTCCCTTTCCCTCTCCCGTTCCCACTGACTCATGCTCACTCCCTAGCTCTCTCTTTCTCTCAAATAAATAAAACGGAATCTTAAAAAAAAAAAAAAAGAAAGAAAGAAAGAAATGTGACATTACATTTAAGAACTAATGAATGTAGGGGAATGTGACAATTAATTGGCCTATTCTTGCCATGTTTCTGTCATTTCAAAGTGGGGTTTTGTGTTGTTGTTGTTGTTTGTTTTTTTTTTAACTAAAAAGTTAATAGGGGCACCTGGGTGGCTCAGTGGGTTAAAGCCTCTGCCTTCGACTCAGGTCATGATCCCAGGGTTCTCGGATCGAGCCCCGCATCGGGCTCCCTGCTCAGCAGAGAGTCTGCTTCCCCCTCTCTCTCTGCCTGACTCTTTGCCCACTTGTGATCTCTCTCTCTCTGTCAAATAAATAAATAAAATCTTTGAAAAAATAATTAAAAAACTAAAAATTTAACAAATAAACAAGCATAGAGCTTGCAGGTTTCCCTCTGCCTTCACCCTACCCTAGGCCCCCAGGATCCCGGGTCAGCCCCTGGTTACAGAGGGGCCGCCAATCACAGAGGTGTCTGAAGGGGCAGGCGTTCCCGCACAGGCTCACTCTTGGGGCGTGTCACCCGCCCTCACGGCCCTCTGATTAGAAAAGGGCCTGAAAACAGATCAGTGTGGACCACATTCCCTTCAGGACCCCAGAGACTTTTTGGAGAAGGCCTTCTGGCCTCTAGGAAAATTTGGGAGAGCGGAGAGAGAGGAGGGCCCCCCGTGCCTACCCATACCGGCCCAGCTCCTCGAGGGAGGGCTCAGCCCGCAGGCAGATGGTGGTTCTGGACGCCGTGTTGGCCTCCGAGAAGAAAAGCCTTAAACAAATCTCCTCACAGAAGTACATTGATTTTTCCCAACTGACTTTGACAAGATTGCAGGGATCTGTGTTTCTTTTCTTGCACGTTCATCCTGATTGCTTCTTCCCGTGCTGCTCCGAGGCTGTGATCTCAGAAATCAGAGCTATGCCTCCTCCATCCCAGCACCTGGGAAGGGGACGTGGGTGGGTGTGGGAGCAGGGGCGACGGACTCAGCTCTCACGTCAGCTGCCCCCCAGACCCAGGAGCCAGAGGCGGGCAGACCGGGTCCTGGCACACCAGGAAATGCGTCTCCCCACCTGCTTCTTGGGACTGTCCTCTGAGGCTCTTCGGAACCCCCCATGTCCCCCTGTGGGTCCCAGGGCAGGGACCACCGCCCAGTGTGAAACTCAGGACTAGGTAAGGATAGCCTGTCAGCTGTGACAGCCAGGCCTCCTGATTCTGTGATATAAATAATTAATCCTCTTACGTTTGCTCCGGCCAAATTAGACATTGATTGGGAAAAGCTTAATCTGACTCCTTTTCAGAGAGGCTGGGGGTGGTGGGGTGGGAGCAAGAGTGGAGGTGGGGGCGGGGGAGGGGGGAGGGTCCAACAGGAAGGAGGAGGAGGTGGAAGATAAGCCAAAGGAGAGGGAGGAGAGGGAAGGACTGAGAGACCTGGTCTTGTTCTTGGGTCACCCTGGACCCTGTGGCCAGCTGCTGGAAGAGGTGGTTTGAGCTTCTGGAAGGGATCCCTATAAAGGGTTTTATTGGTGTGGGAGAGGAACATAAAGAAAGGGAGGAAAAAGAGAGACTGAGCAGGATTCAGGGATTCAGTACTTCGGGGACTCGGGATGCCCCCAAAAAACTTTGGTTTGGGTTACTAGAGGGCCCAGCCCCCGCAAGCGGCTCCTGCTTGTGACCCTGGGAGAGGAGAGCCTTGGAATTTCTCCTGTTTGGCCTCTAAGGAAGGGACAGGCCCTGGGGGGCTAAGGGTAGCCGCTGCACAGGGGCCCAGGCTGGAACAGCACAGCCCTGCTTGTCCCCCAACTGTCCGGCTGGGCTCCAGTCCTGTGGGAGCTCCAGCAGTTCTGAGCTCCTCAGGGCTGAAGGGGTGAAACTCATACCGTCCAGTGACTTTCACCATGAAGGGCCCCATCTTCTCCAAGAACTCCTCCAATGACAGATGAGGACAGCCCATCAGAACCAGCTCTCCTGGGCCCTAACCTCCCTTCCCCGAGCCAGGGGCAGGCCCAGGAGAGCAGGAGGCACTCACCCTGCCTTCTGCAGCCCCCCTCAGCCTCCCACTGCCTGCCCCCATGCTTCATTCAGCGGGGCAGAGGGAGCAGAGTTTGGACGCAGGTCCCCAACCATGTCTGGGACTGAATTCTCTGCCTCAGGCAGGGGTTGTGCCTGACTGTTAAGTCTGGTCATTAAATTAAAGTTAGAAATTGAAATGATTCATGAATAACTCATAATGGTTTGTTGGGAGGCTCCTTAAGCTCTCAGGGAGCTCTGGTTTGCTCTGTTGTTAAACTATAATTGTTATTATTAATCATGTTCTTAATAATTATGTGATATTAACTCACGATCGTAACCACACGACGCCAGCCTGGGCACTCCACGTGATGCCAAGACACGGCCATCTCTCGGGGCGGGCTGGGAGGGAAGGCAGGAGACGGTCCTCTGAGGCACGAGCTCTGGATCCAGGACAGAGAGAAAGGGGAGCTGAAGGCCGGGGCCGCAGAGAAGCTGTAGTTACAGGGATTTGTGGTCATGGGGTAATAATAAGATGAACACCCCAAAATAGGCTTGAAGAGGAGGAGCCCGGTTGGAAGTTCCGTGATTTCAAAAGCAAGTGTTGTCCACAACGGGGTTAAGCCAGGGGAAGCTATGAACTCTCTCCCCGGGGGATCTGTAGGGAAAGGCCCCAGCTTCACACGTGGCCAGAGCCATCCCTGGGAGGGAAGAGGGGGCACTGGGAAGGGACCCACCCTGGGGACAGGAGTCAGGACAGGAGAGCTTCGAGAGCTGGAGGAGGGGCCCTCGGAACCCCTGGCTAACACCCGTCGCACAGCTGTCCACCTTGTCTGGAAATCAAGTCCGTCAAGTCCGTCTGTGTGATGCGCTCATGCCGCTAGTCCTGACCTCCTTCTTTTTCAGCAAGGATCCCAGTGGACAGGGACTGACAGTGGCTTATTCCTGTCCTAGCCAGTCAGATGGGTCAAGCTACTGATTATTCCACTTCCCCATCTCCAAAATAACCTGCTTGTCACCCGCAGACCAAAGCCCACCACCTCCAACACCGACTCTTCCCCAGCCCCAGAAGTTGCCCCTCTGCAGAGATTCCTGCCCGCCCTCTCCCCGCCCCTGGCAGGGGTGGGGGGGCACGAGGGGGTGCGGGGGGGGCGGTTAGCCCTGTGCCACCCCCATGCCAGGTCCCACTTTCCAGCTCCTGGAGAGACACCCCCACTCCCCGGGTGGGAGGAACACCCTTGCCATCGGAGGTTCACAGCGGCTCCCGGGCCTGTGTTGCAGGTGGGCCAAGCGGGGCCAGATCATTAAGGAAGCATCTGGAGAAGTATATCGGACCGCCGTGGACTACACGTACTTCTCAGAGCCTGTCTCCTGCGAGGTGACCAACGCCCTGGGCAGCACCAACATCAGCCGCACCGTGGATGTCTACTGTGAGTGCAGCCGCGGGGGCGGGGCGGGGCATCCCCAGGGGAGCCGCCCCCCTGGGGTGTCTCTGCTGGGACACAAGCTCACAGTGCTGCCCACTTTAAGCAAAGCTTCTTGGTGGGTTGTTTCCGGCTTCCCTCCACCCTCGACCCTCATAGTAACCCAGGAGGCAGGGGTTATTATTCCCATTCCTCAGATGCAGGGACGGAGGCCCAAGGTCACTCGGCAAGTAAGTGGCAGAAGGGGAACCAAGTCAGGCTCCAGAGAACCCCTTGCCGACAGCAGGCCCCGCCGCCTCCCGTTGGGGACCCGGGTACGCCTCCCTTCTGGGGCCTGGTGGGGAGCCCAGGGGAGCCAGCCCAGCATTGACCCAGGGGTTGGATGTTTTCACGGCGATAAGCATGAGCTCCTCTACTGGATTTACAGTTTGAAAAGTACTTCTACAAACTTTCTTATATCTGACCCCTCCCCTTATCCCCAGGGGCCTCAACAGAATCAGTGATCACCACCTTGCCCTTATTCCCTGTCCAAGGGACTAATCCGGGTCTCTGGACCCTGGTTTTCACAGTCTTCGGCTCCTGGAAAGCAGCCAAGCAGTGGTCTGCACGCCGTCCCAACACCGCGCCTGCAGTTCCACCACTGCACCACTCTGGGAACCAAGGTTTGGTCCCCAGGAGGCTCTGGTTCCAGGTGGTGTGCAGGGGGTAGGCGGAGAGAAGCTTCCGCTAACACTCACCCACACTTAGCAGGGGCCTGGGGGCAGGCCCAGCTACTTCATGGGGGTTGGAAAAAGGCTGGAAAGGGCTAGAACGGAGCATGACCTGCGGGCTCCAAGGGTGTGGAGAACACAGGGAGAGGCATGGTGTCCTCTAGGCCTTGTCTCAGAACCCATGGGAGGACGCTGGACGGGCTCCAGGAGCTGGGCTCCGGGCGCACAGGGTAACTGGAATCCAGATCCCCAAGCTGAAGCTCGGAGGAGGTAGACAAGGACCTAAAGGCAGACACAGAAAGCTGCCACCACCCAGGATTTCTGGAGCAGGAGGGAGTCCCTTCTGCCTGAGGGCTGGGGTGGGAGCTTCCTGGAAGCAGGACAAAGGACGGGAGATGGGGGCAAATCCCAGCAGAAATGGGGCCAGAGCACTCTTTCCTAGGGCTCTTGCTGCCAGCAGGTGGACCTGCGGAAGGCCAAGCTGGGAAACTGGGGGTCTCTCTTCCTTACTTCCCGGACTCTCTCTCTCAGACGCCTCTCCCAGAGCTCCCAGCCCACCAAGAGCTCTGTCTCCCCCTTCCTCCCTTCACAGTTGGGCCCAGGATGACCACAGAGCCCCAATCCCTGCTCGTGGATCTGGGCTCCGATGCCGTCTTCAGCTGTGCCTGGACAGGCAACCCCTCCCTGACCATCGTCTGGATGAAGCGGGGCTCGGGCGTGGTAAGTCCTCAGCTCAGACCCCACGGGCCTTGGACCACCGGAACTGCCTCGGCCGCCCTCACTCTTTGACTGGAGGCACTAACCTCCAGTGTAAGCTGAAGGGAGAAGGAGCCCAGAAAGAAGAGAGGGAACCCCAGATACTCACAGGTACCCCCTGAGTACTAAACATACCCAACCATTACGGTTTCACCCTACCATAAAACTTAGAGGAAAAGCAGGTAGTCACAGATGTGCGGGGAGTAAAAAGTCTCTAGAAAGCCTTTTCCACTTTGCCCAAATAGTTAGTTATCCTTTAGCTTTTGAGCTAGGTTTCACAGTCTTCCTGTGTTCTTATTTTAAGATAAATGTGTTTTTTAGGGTATATAAGGTTATCAGACACCCCTCCCCTCAGGAGGACCAGCGAGAGCTTTGGGAGGAAAGTCAAGGGAGAGGTGGACAGAAACTGGTCTCTGTGTGGCCTGCTATGGGCCAGACACTGCTCTGTCCTGTGAGCAGGATTGCCTTGTCCTAGAAATAAAGAAAGAACATCAGAGCAGATAAGTAACTGCCCCAGGCCACGTAGGTCATCACGGCCCAAGTCAGGATTCGAACTCAGAGCCAGCTAAGGCCAAAGTCCTTGGATCACCCCCAAACTCTATCCCAAAAGGATACTGAAAATGACTCTGAAAAAACAGGTCCAGGCACCCGCAAACAAGATCGCTGGGGGCAGCATGGTTCAGGTTGGTGGGCAGCCCTGTCTGCGAGACATCAAGCCTTCGGGCCCCAGACAGGGGCGTACCCTCCCCTCTCCCCTTGTTCCTGGCCCTTAGGGCTTCAAGCTGGTGTGTGGCTGTGACTCTCCCCTGGCCAGCTCACAGGACACACAGCCTCCCACCCCACCCCCGCACCTTCTTGCCATGCTGAAGACTGGGTCACTTACAGCAGGCCCGCCTTGCAGCCCTTCTGGCTCTGGGCGACAGAGCCCGGCTCTGCTTTCTGTGTCTGACCCTCCACAATTCTCCCAGGTGCTGAGCAATGAAAAGACCCTGACCCTCAAAACCGTCCGCCAGGAGGATGCTGGGAAGTATGTGTGCCGAGCCGTGGTGCCCCGGGTTGGGGCTGGGGAGCGAGAGGTGACCCTGACGGTCAATGGTAAGACCCCCCGACTCATGCTAAGTGGGGTGAGAGGGAGCAGAGAGGGGCCCAAGGCATCTTGGTCCCAGGCACTGCCTCAGAGGGACTGTCGCTGGTTCTGGATCCATAGCACTTCTGCCCACCTCTTTGAGTCCATGTCAAAGCCCAGCCCTGAGGTGAGGAAGGACCTGGCTAGTTGGGTCCCCTTCCTCCTTCTTTGGTGCTTGGAAGTGCTTAAAAGTGGTAGCTGATTAATTTTATCCTGGCCAAGAGGAAGGCGTCTGAGGATCACTCCACAGCCGACTCAGATAATGCATCTACCCTCTGACCTTGACCTAGGCCTTGGGGGAAATTTAAGGGAGCATCTCTGCAAGTCCGAGTTGGCCCCTTCCCATTGCGTGACCGCTGCTCAGAGAGACCTGTCACAATTTCCACAAGACCAAGCATTCAGGGGGTCCTCCTGAGGGCAGATTCTTATCACACACCATAAAACCATTACAGCAGGAGAGGGTTTTCTGACAGCCCTAGAACACAGACGACTGCTAGATGACACATTTAGGGGACAGAGTGTCAGACCAGCCTGGATGATGCCCTATAGAAGGTCCCAGAGAAGCTGGGTCCGACCCGGGAAGGCTGCAGCACCTTGATGGAAATCTGGCGTCGCATCCATGGTATGGGCTCCCGCTGGGGTGGGCAACCAAAGCTGCAGGTTGGAAAGAGCGAGAAAAGCTAATGCCAAGCCCTTGCACTGTTTCCAAACTTCCTCCCTCCACTGGGTTTTTGGATTCCCTTTGTGAGCCCCCTGGTCCCACAGAGTCTGCCTCAGGTCAAAGCCTGGAAGCTCTGAGCTGCAGCGGGACCCGAGCCCCAGACCGACCTTTGCAGGACCCCTGGGTCCTGGCCCCAGATCAAGGTGCTAGGGAGGGGCTAAGCCATGTTCTAGAAATCAGCCCTCCTGGCTTCATCTCCGCCCAAGCTGTCCACAGGCAGCCTCGCTCATTCTCCCCCTTTGCTAGAAAACTAAAACCAGCTTGGTTCTTCCTCAGCCATCCCCCTCCAGACGCCCCATGAGCCAGCATCCCCCACCCCTCACTGCTCTCTCTGCTTTCTTTCCCTCTCCTTCTCCCCCAGAGTCCTGGCAACCCCAGAGGAAGGGGGAATCTACTCAGAGCCCGGGGGCACTCACAGGCCACCTGTCCTGGGCAGAACCCTGACTCAGGAGTCTTCCTGCCTCCCCCATGTCCCCAGGATGCCACCAATAAATTGGCACTGCAGGGCTAAAAATAACAGCATCCAATCGCGCCTCCGTATATCCATGGCAACGCAGGCTGCAGCCTTTTCCTGCTGCTCCGGTGTCTGACACGGGGCTCAGGCACCGGGACCCGTGAAAGCTGTGGCCTCCCCCGACGCCCGCTCTGGGTGCTGACCCATGACTCTGCCCAGCTCCCAACTGCTGGCCCCAGGACCAGACCAGCGGGCTGGGGACCCTGGAGGGGTCTGAAGCTTTTAAAGGAACATCCCCATTTCTGGGGAAAACAAAATGGACAAAGGAGGAACTGACATTTCATTGTCACTTTAGATGTTCCAGCATTTCCCAGCAGGGATTCAAAGTGGTTTCTTGAGGAGGTTGTGCACGCATACCTCAGGGAGTACATTACTTGGAAGGGACACCCCAGCCTGGCTCTGGCGGCTACGCACGGTTTGATCTGAACGCCCCCCCCCCCAGGGATTGTGTTTATATCCCCTCACCGCCTCCAATCTTTCCAGCACAGGGTCCCCTAGATTGCCAGGAAGAGAAACACCCAAGAGATCGGAGTGAAGCAAGGAAGCTATTCATTTGTTTCTGCTGAATCAGGGTCATCTCGCCCTGATGCAGGGGGATGAATTAAGTGGCCCCGGGTCGGGGAGGGAAGAGCCAACGTGGGAGAGGAAAGAGCTAGAGAACAGGTAAAGGGATGGCGAAGCCCTTTGGAAAAGGGCCTCGGCTGGGCTGTAGGGAGCAGACATTATGAGAGTATCCAAAGTGAGATGGGGTTCTTCTCACAGCACACCACAGCTGGTGGGCGACTGCTGCATTGCCTTCTGGGGAGTAAACTGGCTTGGGTCTTACCTGGTTTGACTCAAACCAGGGATCTGCAGGGAGGGGGAGATAAACACCCTCCCACCACTTTGACTGCCCATCCCCACCTGTACTCTGATTTCTTTTTTCTTCTAAGAAGCCCTTAAATACTTATGCATTTGCCTGATGGCTTTTAGAATGCCCGAGAACCACCGTCCCCCCCCCCGCCCCCCGCCCCCAGAGAATTCCTAGTTCCTGAGAAGTGAAGGGGAAAACGTTTTATGGTATCATCACTTTCAGTTGGCAGCAAGGCCAAGTGCCATCCAAGTTCCTCAAATATCAAACCCTCCTGCCTTTTGGCCAAAGGCTTCTTGGAACACAAATATGTAAGAGAGACACTCGGCTCAGCCCAGGCTCGGAGCCACCCCGGGGTGGAAGCCCCTCCCAAAAGGGTCCCCCCCCCCCCCGGGGTTCCCCCACCCCACCCCACCCCACCCCACCCCACCCCCTCACCCCACCCCCAAGTCTGCCGCACCCAGCTCCAGGCTGTTAAGCGTCCTAAACTCCGCAGCAGTCACCTGAGTGTCTTCCAGAACCTCGCCCCCTCCCTTGGCTGAGAGCTACTCATAGAAATGCAAATCTGTTTTAATTAAGGTGGCTAATAAACAGCAATTATGTTTGCAGCGGTTTTTGTTTTGTTCCCAGCATAATTTTGCTTGTCCTCCAGATCCCTTGTTTGAGCTCTTTCTCCTCCGTTTTCTGCCACCTAAGACCCAGCCTTTTCCCTGAGGGATTGGGAAGGAGGCAGGAAGTTCTCCATCTCCTACACCCCTGGCTCCAGCCGCCCCAGCCCCCGCCAGGAGGTTAGCTGAGCAAACAGCGGACTTCGCCCCTTGTCCCTCCCACTTTCCGGGCCAGGTGGGCCCTGCTTGGGGAAGACTTAGGTGGGATAAAAGGCAGAACTGGACAGGAGGCGCTCTCTGAGACTGCAGGGGCACTGTCTAGGCTGTGGGATGAGGTAGGTAAGACAGGGACTCCTGGACACAACCATAAACATTTTCTCTCTCTTTCTCTCATACACACACACAGTCTGGATGGGATCATGTCCTGATCAGCGTTGGACCCGTGGTCTCACCTGGGCCGTCTCAGTGGCAGGCCAGGCCATGAACTACGGGATCTCCTAAGACAGACGTGAGATGAAGCTTGTGAACATGCCCCGCGCATTCCCCCTTGGTAGAGGAATGTGGGCATTTCTTGCTCTTTCCCCCTTGCTTTGCCGCCCCCCGCCCCCGCCCCGCTGAGGACACCTGGTTTGTTAGGCAAGCGCGCCCTCTCCTGGACACGGCGGAGAATGGTTCGAGCGGAGCAGCCGGCTAAGGCAGGGCGGCATTAGTTAGAGAGACTAAGCAACATTACTTAGCATCCCTTCCTACCCGGCGCTTCCCCTACTCCCTTCTTAGGTTTCCCAACTCCTTCAAAAAGCTTTCCCCACCTGCCGAGCAGGATGGTTCTCTCTCCTCTGAAGTTGGTTTGTACGTCATGTGTACCGCTCCGTATGAGCACTCACTGCCTTTTTATGATGCTTATTTATGTCTTCTGGGCATTCTGACTTAGAAGTGTTCGCTCCTCAACCCTTGAGAGGTTTACAACTGAATGCTTCATTTCTCTGTGAGTCCCCTGCCTTGCACTTCACCTTACACATCCAGGCCTCCAGGAAATGTGTGCTGAACGAGAGGATTCATGGGTCAACTTCTGAACCCCGCCCAAGAAGGGTCCAGCCAGGCACCTGCCTTTCCCTGTTTGCCTGACGTGACGCTATTTCCCCAACAGGACCCCCCATCATCTCCAGCACCCAGACCCAGCATGCCCTGCACGGGGAGAAGGGCCAGATCAAGTGTTTTATCCGGAGCACACCACCACCCGACCGAATAGTGAGTGCTCTGGGGCCCGGAGGGGAGGGCTGGGGCCCTGCCAACTCAGCCGGCAGCCCAGCGGCTCATTTCAGCCTACCACCTACAACCATCAAGGCCTCTGAGTTTCCCGTCCTCCACGGGGAACATTTTTCACCTGCCTGGGCTGTCTGGTAAAGGCATCATGGAGACAGCGGGCTCCCGGGGCCAGTCTGCAGGTGTCTTTAACTCTGCTCTGAGCTCCAGCTGGGCCCCAACAGTAGTAACAGTAATGCTTCCAAGTTTTGCGTCCTAGGAGCAGAGGGACGAGTGAGGGTAGCAGAAGGGAATGCTAAATGATTGCTTCCCTTTCCTGAGTTTAAGGCCCATCTTTGGCAAAATCCTAGACAGTGTGTGGTTTCTAGTCGGCAACCTCCTTTCTTTGTCCCCCAGCCCCCAAGTCCTCCACAGTCCTAATGCTCAATGGAGAGCCCTGTCCCATGAACTTACTGAGTTCTCCCCTCCCCCCCAAAAAAGTACCGTTCCATTTTCCGTCCCTTCTGCAAAACTCATCCCTGTCCCCGCAGGGTCGCTAAGGCAACCTGAAGAATTCACACTTGGGCCCGGCCAGATGTTGTAAAAGCCAGCGTCTTCACCCACGTCTATCTGAAACCAGTGGGAGCCCAGGCATGAAAACAGACAAAGGGGAGCATTTTCTAGCATTAGTGGAATTCAGATACTATTTTTAGTGGCCCCCAATGCCTGGCATAGTCCTGATGAACATCTGCCCCAGGGCAGCTCCATCGGGGAGGATGTAGGGGTTGTGCACTGAGCAACAGGGGTGTGTGCATACCAGGGACTGAGACGCTGCTCAAGGGGTCATCCTGTAAACTCCAATATGGCTAGGGCATCCCACACTTTCTCAGGCATTCGGCTCATTCAATATGTGAAAAATTCACACACAATTTACAGGAAATCATACATAGTTCTAATACCTATGAGCACCCCCTTCCCTCTGCCCTTTAATTTTTTTTTTCAGTTATAACTGTAACCCATGCCCATCAGAATAACCCGTTCACTCTTGAGAGTGTTTGCATGATCTTTCTCTTCATAAACATCTAACTCTTGGCCCATGGCTCTCAGTGGGACAACCTTGCCCTCCCCCTCCCACCGGGGACATTTGGCAACGTCAGGAGACATTTCTGTTGGTCACAATTTGGAGGGGTGCCACCCGCATCAAGCAGGTGTTGACCAGGGATGCTGTTGAAATTCCTGCAATGCACGGGACAGCCCCCCAACCAGGAACGTTCCAGTCCTGCATGTCACCAGTGCCAAGCCTGAGGAAACACAGTCTCCTCACCTACCATCTCTGAGCACTTGCCTGCAGAGATGGCCACATTCACCCCAACGCTGCGAGCCAGGGCCCGTGGGCCGGTGCTTACATGCTGAGCAGCGCAAAATGGCTCTGACAAGAATTAAGCCTTGTAAACTAAAACAGGTTAAGATGGTCACAAACACAGCTCTGGGATCATACGTTTGTGCGAAGGAACAAAGCGGCCAAACCAGGCCCAGTCACTCTAGGGCTGGTCTTCACACCTGCCAGGGCAGCCGAGGCAGAGGCTCCCATCACTGTCACCGGGTTCCCTGTCTGCCTGGAAGGTGTCCCAGGAAAGAGCCAGAGACCCCCATCCGTGGAAGTGCCCTCTGAGGCGGCCCCGCCTTCGCGTGTGTGTGCATGGGTATGCGCGTGTGTGGCGTGGAGTATGTGTGTGTTGTAATGCGTGTGTGTTGTGACGTGTGTGTGGACCCCTCTGTGGCCGTGAGCATGGACACGAGCCTGACAGCGTCTGCCCCAGAGCAGGGAGGTGGCAGGGCGGCGCTGGCAGAGGGCGGGTGCAAGGGTCTCCTCCTCACTCTGAGCACCTCGGACAGGCCTGGTCCTGGAAGGAGAATGTGCTGGAGTCAGGGACATCGGGGCGCTACACAGTGGAGACGGTCAGCACCGAAGAGGGGGTCATCTCCACACTGACCATCAGCAACATCGTGCGGGCCGACTTCCAGACCATCTACAACTGCACCGCCTGGAACAGCTTCGGCTCTGACACGGAGATCATCCGGCTCAAGGAGCAAGGTGGGGGCCGCCAGGGGATGACGGGACGGGCGCACCCCCTCCCCACATAGACCCCCTAGTAGGGCCCCAGGCAAGGTCCTCCAGGGTCCTGAGCTGGCAGAGCCCCACAGAGGCCACAGGCAGGTTGACCAGGACAAGCCACAGAGCAATTCCTAATGTACTCCATAGTCTTGGTCAGATCACCAGAAGTGGCCCTCTGGGGTCCAACTCCCCCAAAGCCAAGGTCCTAGCCCACACCAGGAAAGGAGAGGTGGAGAAACCTGCTTAGAGTAAGGCTTCTCCAGGATAGTGTTTTCAGGAAAAAGGGACCACAGAGCAAGGCAAGCTGATGGCCATGATGAGCCTTCCAGGAGCTTCTAAGGGCCCTGGCTTCTGTGCACTTGGCATTTCCCTAGTGTCCTCGGGGGGGTGTCACCCACTGAGGAGCGTTCCAGTGGGGGTACACCAGGATGAATGTGTTGGGGAGCCTGGCCCAGGCCCGTGAAGACAATAATTCAGTCCTGTTCCCCAAGAGTCCCCCAGAGGTTGCCCCTGCTAAGCTAAGGGGTAGCCCTTGAGCTGCCCCAACCCCTGGGGCATGGGGGTCAGGTTCAGCTCACCTGCAGTTCCTCCTGGAACATAGAAGTCATACGGACGACTGTGCTCTGAAGGGGATGTCAGCCAGAGGGCAGCGCTGGGCAGGAGGGCTCAGAGCTGCGGGGCAGGCGAGGAGGTGGGGGAAGAAAGGCTCATTCCCCCCACCCCCCACCCCCCGGTCCCATGGTCCCCAGGTACAGACTGCCCAGCTCCTGATCAGAGAGATGCTGAGAACTCTGGCCTCTGCTTTCAGATCTCACTCGGACCACAGGATGGGAGCCTCAGAGGGGCACAGCGGGGTGGTTCTGAGATGCTCGAGGAGAGCCAGCAGCACACGGGGCCTGAAATGGGCAGCAGACCTTGCCCCTTTGCCAGTTGGAGTGGGGGGGAGGGGGAGGGTGCTCAGTCTACGGCAGACAGAGCAGTCCAGGCTCCTCGGCCCTGGCAGTGTCCGACCCCTCCAGGATGAAGGCTCACCCACAGACTGTCAGGGCCCAGCAAGAGATTCTGGGCCGAGCAGGTAGTCTCCGCCAGACCCCTCGGACCTCAGCGCTACCCTGTGGGTCAATGTCTCCCTACACCTCTTCACTAATAATGCTGCTTTGCATAATGCTTCGCACATAATCTGCATACTGTCATCCACACATCATCCTAAACCCTCCCGGTCACCCGTTGCTTGCCCTCCATGTCTTCCCCTGAGTGCCCCCACCCCCATGCCCTCCCCTTAGTGTTCTCCCCCCAACCTCTCCAGACACCTCCCCCTCCAAGCCTTGACTTCTCTCTGGTCCCTACCCCTTCTGGCGTCTCTTCTAAGTAAGTCTGAAGGAACGCCCAGTTCAGTTCAGCTAGCCTGGGTCTGCTGGGTGGTCCCGGAAACATGAGAAAGGAGGGAGCCCCTCATCCCGATCCCCACCAGGTGGCCGGCCCCAGGCCCACCCCACCCTGGCCAGCCAGGCCCTGGCTGTGGACGCTTGCTTTATTTCCAAACAGGTTCGGAAATGAAGTCGGGAGCCGGGCTGGAAGCAGGTATGGAAGGAGACTTGAGAACTCCCCAGGGCTGGGAGGAAGGGACCTCTGGGCTAGCGGGGGAGGGACCCTAAAGGGGTAGGGAGGCCCTGTGCAGGTCACTAACTTTTCTGCCCCCACCCCCGTCTCCAGGCCTTAGTGCAGCCAGAGCAGGGAGAGGGACTCCCAGCCAGCTCCGGTCTAGAGACCCCGGAGAACTATCTCCTGTCCTCACCACCAGAGCCCACAGGCTACTTGCAGCCCTGGACACTGGCTCCACTACCCCCCTCTGTTCCTCCCATCCTGGCTCTTCGGAAACCCTGGGTCCTCCCCTCTGGGGTCAGCTCGCCCTTGGCCTGGCCTCCCTCTGTTTCCAGGCTCTCCCGCCTCTTCCCTCTTCCCAACATCATCACCAGCTTGGCCACCATGCTTCCCGGGAAGCCAGGGCCTCCCAGCCCCTGGGCCTGCATAATCCATGCTAATCCATGCTTTCTGCTCCTGCTGCTTCCTCCCCGCCCACCCCCCACCTCCCTGCCTGCCTTTCCCCCACTGAAGTGTCCTCCCGCCACTCATCGGACTGAGGCTGCTGGGCAGTGCCTCCCTCCCCAGAGGCTCAGCAGCAAGGGGGTCCTCGGGCTCCCAGGGTTGAGTTGCTCCGTCTTAGGACCCCACATGAGACAATTGCCTCCACTCTCCAAGCAGAAACCCCAAAAAAGAATCAGGACTTGGCAAGCCAGACTCCCTGGGGCCCACCAGCGCCATGAGGAAGATGTGGGGGTCCTCTGCCACAGTGACCCTGAAGGAACTAGGGCTCTCCGGTTCCTGCATCAAGCTCCTTGGGGGGGGCCACACACCCTCCTTTCTGGGTGGATATGCCCCTTTAAGAGCACCAAAGGGGCACAGGCAAGCTCCCAGAGGCAGTCCAGACAGCTTCGGATTCCTGCGGGTTTTCTCCCTTGGAGCCACCCCTGGTGCTGGAAGTGGTGTCCCCTTCCTGTCTCCATGTCACCTGTCTGTACACACTCATCGGCAGCTCCCTGACACCTTCCTTCCTGGCTGAGACTCCTCGTGCCTAGTTCCCCTCCTTGGGAGCAGGGGAGGCTGAGCAGGAGGACAGCCCCTTCCTCCAGCCCCTCTCCACTGGAACATCCAGTGGGACAGCCTGCCCAGGCAGCCTCAGCCAGCCCACATAGTGGGCTGCAGAAGGCCTGCCACCCCAGTGGTCCCCCTGTCCCCAACAGACCCTCTCTCCCTGCCCCCACTTGCCCACTGGAGACAGTTCTCCACATAAGACTGTGTCCTTTAACAACGGAAGGAATTGTGGCCTCACAGGATGCCAGAGTCAGAAGTCACCTTAGATCCCGTCGCCTGGTCCTCTAGGGACACAGGAGAGACTTCGAGGTCTGGAGAGCTTAAGGGTCCTCCCACCCTCATCCTTTGGCTTTGAGCTCGCTAAGATAAGACTCGAATTTTTCCAAGGAGACCTACTAGGAATCAAGGAGGAACCAAATCGAACCCTAATGAGTAAAATTCAAAACCACAGAACCAATGAGCTTCCAAAGCCATTTTCCTTACCAAACAGAATTAAAACCCAAAGACAGAAATCATCTATGTACCAGAGCAAGCTCACGGGTCTGACTGAGGTCCACTGAGGTCAGGTCCCCTTTGTCACTCCTGACTGTTGACACCAACCTAGGCACCTCCCATTTTTAATCCCTGAGTGTTCTCCACACTCCCCTTCTCCTGTCCCCTCTCCTGCCACCCTCACAGTGGTCTCAGCCACCAGCAGGCCCGTGAAGAGTGCCCTGTTGTCCACATCCAGCCTAACCACCACCAATATGTGCCCCAGGCGCCTGCTCCTCCTGGGAGGGGGGCACCCACCACCCAGCTGCTCCTCCAGGGGCCAGGGTTGGAGGGGTTCTTCCTCTCTTCCTCGATTTAAAGCGAAGAACAGCAATGAGAGGCTAACCCACAGCCCCAAGACAAAGCCCCAAACATCCCACACTAACAATGTGGGGCAGGTTAGGGGGCAGGGAGCTCAGGCTCTAGAAGGAATTTTCTTCCTACTCAAGGTTCTGACCTCGCTGCGTTTCTTGTACCCCTCGAGAAACGGGAACAAACACTTGACGAGGGCTGGCTCAGTTTCAAGGCCTTTCCTTGCCATTCACACATCAAAACCCCTGTAACCAACCCAAGGTGGACACGTAAGGATCCCATTTTAGAGTTAAGAGAGGTGAGATAAGCTGCCCAGAAAAGGGGCTAGGGTCTGGGCTGTCCGGGGCACGTGAACTGTGGAGGATGTTGTGTGATGCAGCAGACGGAGCTGGAGAGCAAGAGGAGGCGTGCATTTGCCCTGGCCTTCTGCAGCTGTGTGTCCTTGACCGAGTCATGAAACCTCTCTGGACCTCAGTGTTTCCATCTGTAAATGGGAGGCTTGCACCCAGTGGGCCTGTAAGACCTCCCTGCACCCCAGTTTTGTAATTCTATTCCCAGTGGGCTATTCAGGGCTCCAAATCCTGTGTTCCAGCCCATAGGCAGCCACAGAAGGGCCAGGGCTGTCTGGAAGAGCACACCCGCCCCCCACAGACCCTCCCCATCCACATCTCCACCAGGCTAGGGCACCAAATAAATAAAGTCAGCAGGGAATGCGGGATTGGACATTTGTAGTTCTGGGCCTCTGGCAGGGAGGGCTACCAGGATGCCTGGGGACTGGCGGGGGAGGAGAAGGAGCAGGGCTGGGGGTGGGGGGCTCAGGAAAAGGAGCATTTCTCCTTAGAGAGGTGGGGGGAGCTGAGACCCTGACCACCCCCCATCCTTGCACCTTGGGCCTCTGGCAGCTGCTACTCTGAGGCCCAGCAGGCCCGGGAGGCCTCAGGCCCAAGAAGCTGGTGGTTCCTGTCCACCCTCTAATTCTGGGAACGGGAAGAGTAGGAGAGCACAAACCAGGCAAACAAGGGAAGTGACCATAGTCATTTAAAAAAAAAAAAAAAAAAAACCAGGACTTTCTACTCTCCAGCCACCACATGATAGACTGTTCCTGGTTCAGTGCAGAAGGGAGCTAAATGATACACCAGCCTTGGCTCCCCGTTCCCTGTGTCTGCTTGCCTCCCTCCCAACCCACCACTGCTCCCCTCTTCCCCAGTCCCTCCCACCCCCTCCTCCATCCTGAGTCCCACTGGACCTGACCCCTGTTGGACTCTGCCTGGGCCCCCCAGGCCCCCCTGAAGGCACTTCCCAGGAGGGCCTGAGTGCAGGAGTCTGGCCCCCACCTGGCAGAGGCTTCACCCGAGGAAACTGGGTAAGGCCCTGGTGGGGAGAGTGGGCTGTCCCCGATTTCTCATGGGCTGTGCCTGCTTCTCTCCCACAGAGTCTGTGCCGATGGCCGTCATCATCGGGGTGGCCGTAGGAGCTGGCGTGGCCTTCCTCGTCCTTATGGCAACCATTGTGGCCTTCTGCTGTGCCCGCTCCCAGAGAAGTACGGGAGGGAGACCCGGGATCTCAGGGAGGGGGACAGAGAAAAAGGCCAGGCTTAGACTGCTCCGGAGAGCAAGTAAGCAGGAGTGCCCTGAGCAGGGGACCCTAACCGTGCTGTGAGCTGCTGGGGTAGGGATGGGTCTTGGGCATCAGCTTACGCGCCGTGCTGTGGGTAGTGTCCAGCACGTAGTGGGCACTCAGCCGACATGGAACTGGACTGATCTGAACTTGGCCAGCACTGGGGATTGAACACCTATGGCTGTATCCAACCGTAGAGAACTCTGGGAGGGGGTTAGGGGAGAGGTGACTTGATCCTTGCCCTCCAGGTTCTGCTAGTCTAACCAGAAAAGCAGGCCATCTACACGGGGTGGAGGGGAAAGCATTTGAGGAATCCCTTTGTGAAGCCTTTAAAGGTCTGCGGTCACTAGCCGTAAAATTCTGGCGTTCCTACCCTCTTGAGGAACCACGTATGCCTGGAGTTTCATCCCGAGTGCAGCTCTGACCTTATGTGTCAAACACAGATGGGCGGAAGTATGAAATGAGATGACTGAGTGGAGGAAACCAATGGAGGCACAGGATTCTAGCCCTACCTTTTTCTGTCACGTGTGCCTGGGCAGGCCACAACTATTCTAGGCCTCAGTTTCCCTGTGTGTAATAGTAAGGCTTTGCATGATGAGACTTTTAGGAACCCGCTGGCTCTAACCCTCGATGATCCTAAGGCACTACATGAATAACCAGAGGAAGCCGACTCCCTCCTCCACTTGGATCTGTAGAAGAAAGCGGGGGCGCCTGGGTCGCTCAGTGGGTTAAGCTCTGCCTTCAGCTCAGGTCATGATTCCAGGGTCCTGGGACTGAGCTCCGCATTAGGCTCTCTGCTCAGCAGGGAGCTTGCTTCCCCCCTCTCTCTCTGCCTGCCTCTGCCTCTCTGCCTGCTTGTGATCTCTCTCTCTGTCAAATAAATAAAATCTTTAAAAAAAAAAAAGGAAAGAAAGAAAGAAAAGAAAAGAAAAAGAAGAAAGCGGGATGTGCCCTGCTTGGTTCCCTCCACTCAAAGCCTAACAGCCGTGGCTGTCTTGCCTGCCCTCAGTGATGTGGTCTTGGAAGCTCCTCCAGCACCCTCTCAGGGGAAATCAGAGGGGGGCACATTTTAGCAAGAGTCTTCCAACAGAGCTCCCTGACTGTAAATCGGCTGCCTCCCCAGAGGCTGTGAAGTCTTCACCACGGAAGCTGTGACCCGAGAGCTGGACCGCCACATGCGGGGATGTGACTGGTTTGGGTGGGGGGTGGACCCTGGGAACCTGAGACCCCTTGTGACAGTAAGATTAGTGATTCTCCGAATGGAGACAGAAGAGCCCGGTAGAGTGGGCCACGGAAGACCTCTGGAAGGAGGACAGAAAAGACCTAGCTCTGTAAGGCAGACAAATGGACAAGGGTGGCCACTCAAGGCAGGGTGGCAGCAGTGGAAGGCCAGCCTGCTCCTAACACGGCCCCCAGAGAAAGAGAGCTGAAGCCCCAACAGCCCACAGCACATCCAGACAGGTGTCCCAGTGGGGCGGGAGGTGCGGTGGGGATGACCTGGAAGCTACTACTGAGTTCAGGGGCTGGAGGGTGAGCCCTGGGGACAGCGGTGGGGGCGGGGGTGGGAGTGACACTTCAGGCCCTGACGCCTGAGGATGAGGACTAAACCTGTCATCTGTGCTTTCCTATTTCACATCCAGATCTCAAAGGGGTTGTGTCGGCCAAGAATGACATCCGAGTGGAGATTGTCCACAAGGAGCCTGCCTCCGGTCGGGAGGCAGAAGAACATCCCACCATCAAGCAGCTGATGGTGAGAATGCCGTCTTATCCCCACCCCATCCTGACCTTTGTGCCCCAAAGTTCCCGGTTCCAGAGGCTTCTTGGCGGCCCAGAAGCTCCCAAGAATTAGAGCATCACTCAGGATGTGCCCTTCCCCCATAATAGATCAGGCACCAACTGAACCTTGGGTGCCTCCAAGAGTTCTTGTCTGTCTGCTGCATTGCTCTTGATGTCCTGGAGACTCAAAGCCATCTAAGATGCCATCCCAGCTTTCAAAGAACCTGTTCAGTAGAGAGACAAGACACGTATAATGTGCCATGATATGTCGTCACTCAGTACATGATTATACTGAACATGCTAGAGTGTCCGGATATGTCCTGCCCCTCCCCCTTCTGAGCCCCAAAAGTCTGCAAGAAACACAAGTTCTTCTTCAGAAACCAGAGTGCTTACCAGAAGCAAACTCGTAACTTTTTCAGCAAACATAAGCCTGCCCCTCCTCTTCCTGATTCCTGTTCATAGACCGTAATCCACCCAGCTTTTTACAAGCAGGAACCTGGAAAACTGTGCTGAAAATCTCTAGTACATACTGGGTCATGGCTTAAATATGTAGGAGGAACAGCAGAAAGCCCCAGGGTGTGGAGCACGGGCCTCTCTGTGCTTCAGTCTCCCCACCTGTGAAGCAGGGATGAAAGTCAGTGCACAGGGCCATGGTGAATGAGGAAACCCATAAAGGGCTTGAAGCCTGTGGAACATAGTAAGTGCTCAGGAAATGTTGGCCTCTGTGTTGCTGTGAAATCACCCGTTCCCTTATCTGTCTCCACTAGATGGTGAGCGAGCTGCCTTGTCCAGCCCCATGTCCCCAGAGCCTCGCTGGTGGAGGTTCACCAAGGTTATTGAGTTGAACTGACATTTTCCTCCCTGGTCTTTTTCTTTCCAAATCTCATTCTCTGGTCCTTCCAATTGTACTTCAAAAACCTTCTCAAATGTGCACCCTTGCCCCAGTCCCCTTATGACTGTCCTATTGGAGCCTCATCGTGGCTCCTTGGACTAGGACGACAGCCTAGTGGTCTCACCACCTTTTTTTTTTTTTAAACCACCTTATTCAATCCACCCTCCCGAGTCCCACCGAAAGGGTCCTTCTAGAGCACAGAACGTATCCTGTTACTATCCTACTTAATATTCCTCAATGCCCGCCTCCCCACCCCCCGCCCCGCTCCGTCTACTAAAGTCCAACCACCAAGCATGTCATCAGGCCCATCACTGAGAGGCAGCTGCTGGCCCTTCCAACTTCATCTTCCTACAAAATGCACCTGGGCCTACAGACACCCCAAAAACTTGCTGTTCTGGCTTTTGAGTCTTTTATACCTCGAGGCTTTATACAGGCTGTTACCACTGCCTGTTGATTTTGCTTGTTGAATTTCACATTCTTCTAGGAGACTCAGCTCAAACGTCACTTCCTCCATAGCTGTCCATGTTTGTCCGCCCCCCACACCCTCACCCCCCACTGCTGGCAGAGCTGTACACTTCCTGCTCTCCTCAAACACGTTGCACGCTTCTCTTTTATTGCATTGCTCGGATTAGACGTCAGATCACCAATTAACTCAAAGTTCCAGAAGGACACGCTCCCAAATCTGTGTGTGTCTGTTTCCCTAGGCCAAATACCAGTGTCTAACCCAGGGGAGCAATTAATCTTACAGGCATGGAAGCCAGAGCCTTGATCATGCAAGAAGCAATGGATGTCTCTGTAGATAAGCTTCATCAAGGCTGGTGTGAAGCATCCTGGCCTGTCCTTCCTCCCAAACAGGACCTTGAATTCCCTTCCATGGGGACATCCTGATTGCCTCAGAATGCCTCCACACCCTGCAATCCAAACTTTGAGAAAGAGTGGGGGTCACTCAGTAGTCAGTTAAGAGGGTGTGTATGGTTGGGTGGCGGGAGGGACTTTGGCAGAGGGACCTACTGAGAGCCTCCCCTCCCCAACACACGCCCTCCATCCTCTGGCCCCTGTAAAGCCCCAGTGTTGATGAGAGGTAGGCTTAGAAGTTGAATCTGGTGGGAAAGCCCTCCAATCCAGGCTGACCCACAGCATCCACTAGAAAATGAAATAAGCAGCATCAGCGAGGGCGAAACAGAACGGAAACCCTCTGGCTGATGCCATGAGGCTCCAAAAAGAGACCAAGACAGATGTTTCACAAGGGAGAAGAAACATCCCAGCTCAGACAGTGGGTGGGAGGCTGTCCTAGATCATGTCATATGCAGAAGTGACACCCGGGAAGCATCTTTGTGCCAAAGGATAAACGTCACCGTGGTCCTCCATATTTATGTACCCACCGTGGGCCAAGCATGCGTGATTTTCCACCTTCCATCTAACTGTTATTTTCATATTCAGTGATCGAGAGCTATGCCCTTCCATTCATCCTGCAACACAAACGTAACATTTGTGACAGCCCTATGGTCTCTCAGGCATTGGGCTAGACAGGACAAATCAAATCAGTTACCTGTGATTTTATCCCCAAAGCATTTTGGTCATGACCACAATAGACAAAGTGCTGTGCCAGGCCTGCGGGGACCTAAAGAGAAGCTAGAAGTGATCCTTTGGCTTAGGAAGATAACGTTTGGCACATCAAAGTCATTGCTATAATAACAGGTGTGGCCCCTGTTGGGAGCATCTCACAGGTAGGCCTGCATGGTGATTCTTTCCTGAGACCTTCCCTGAGCCTAGCACTGGGTGATGAGCTGCCCTGCTGGGACCCCAGCCTGTGCCCTCTGAACCCAGAGGTTCCATAACTATTTGTCTATAGACCCAGCTCCCTGTGGTGTACCACTGTATCTAACGACCCTCGATGTGCCTATGCCTGCCTGAAATTCGGTAAATGCTCAATGAATGAAATTGACTCCTCCAAGTGAGACGTGAGACCTCTAGAGGGGATGCCCTAGCCCAAGGGAAAAAGCGTGGTCTTAGCAAACTGCCCCTCCCCTCACCCCCCCCTCCCCCCGCTCCTCCTGTCTCTCCCTGTCTCTCAGGACAGGTGTCCGGGAACAATGAGGACATCTGGACTCTCCCCCCACTCCTCTACCTGCCTTCCACGGACCAGGCAGTGAGAGGAGGGGGGCAGGGGGAGGCACAGAGGCAGGCTTCTTTTGAGTTCATTCCTCTATCTTCTCCTGGACGCTTAGCCCACATCCAATCCACTGAGCAGCCATTTTTGGGTTGTAGATGGACCGGGGTGAATTCCAACAAGACTCAGTACTGAAGCAGCTCGAGGTTCTCAAAGAAGAGGAGAAGGAGTTTCAGAACCTGAAGGTAAGACTAGCCACAGGTTATAACTTCAGGCTGTGGGATTCTGTCTTCAGCTCTGACGCTTAAGCCCCAGATTCAGACAAACAATAACCAGGAACCAGGAGGCGGGAGGTCACCTGGAGCACAGGTGCATGTTCTCTCCCTGAGATGGGTGGCTCCTCTGCCCCAGGAGAGAGGGAAGGCTGAGGCCTCACTGTCCTCCTCTCCCACGGCTTCCTCACAAGCACAATTTTTTAAATTAACTATCCCTGTTCTGGGCAAAAACAAAAAACCCTTCAAGTCGGCTTCTCAGCGGGCTTTGCATCCCCAGGACCTAGCGACCCGTCGCCCTTGGAGCGCCCCCTGTCGCATCCCGTCGGGATCTCGCCTCCCCATGGCCCGTCTCCTCCCCACCCCACCCCCACCCAGCTGCAGGTTCCACCCGCACCGCTGTGTCCCCAGCTGTCCTCTTCCTTCCACCCGTGTCTCCCCAGCCCTCCCTGGGTCGGGGAGGACAGGCTGGGCCTAGAAAGGCCCAGCCGTGGTGGGCGCCAGGCTGTGCCCGCCCGGTGACGCTGCTGTCGCTCCGGCCCCCTCCCAGGACCCCACCAACGGCTACTACAGTGTCAACACCTTCAAAGAGCACCACTCGACCCCCACCATCTCGCTGAGCAGCTGCCAGCCGGACCTGCGCCCCGCTGGCAAGCAGCGCGTGCCCACGGGGATGTCCTTCACCAACATCTACAGCACCCTGAGCGGCCAGGGCCGCCTCTACGACTACGGGCAGAGGTTCGTGCTGGGCATGGGCAGCTCGTCCATCGAGCTGTGCGAGCGGGAGTTCCAGCGGGGCTCCCTCAGCGACAGCAGCTCCTTCCTGGACACGCAGTGTGACAGCAGCGTCAGCAGCAGCGGCAAGCAGGACGGCTACGTGCAGTTCGACAAGGCCAGCAAGGCCTCCGCCTCCTCCTCCCACCACTCGCAGTCCTCTTCCCAGAACTCCGACCCCAGCCGACCCCTGCAGCGGCGGATGCAGACTCACGTCTGAGGATCCCAAACCGGGGCTGGGGGGGGCTGCAGGGGCGGGGGGTGGGGTGGGGGAAAACAGGGTCGTGCCACGTGCTGGCTCTCCATTGACTGTGGGTGTGTTGCAGCGGACCCCAGAACAGGCTGCCTCCAGGATAACCCCCCCGCCCCCCGGAGGGCCTCACCACCGCCCTCCTCCGAAGCCCTGATCAAGCACAAACCCCGATCCCCAGATCCCCAGCTGCCGTGTGCCAGGCGGGCGGGCGGGGTCGCGGTTCGAGGATGCAGCTGAGTGCTGTGCTGTGCTGTGTGCTGGACACTCCGGTCCCAGCCCTTTCCTGGAGGCCCACCCCCACCCCCACTACAGGCGCTCGAGGCAGCTAGAACTTGGCTTTCATGAAACTGCCGTCCACTCTCCGGCCTCCCTGTGAGCTCTACCCCCTTGCTGCCCACAGCCCTCCCCTGTGCCTGTTGCTCCTCCACAATCCTGGGGAGGGGGGTGGTGAAGCGCTTTCCAGCACTGAGCTTCCCCCCTCAACCCCCCCAGCGCCCCCTGCTGCTCAGAGCCCAGACCCTGGATGCTCAGAAGCCAGAAAGGGCCTCGGAGCATCTCTCCCACCACACTGACCGTGAGCCCACCCCAATTTGTTAGGTGTTTTGTGTCCATATTCTTGCAGCTCTGTCCTTGGACTTGAGGCCTCTGAACTCTGAGGTGGGACTGGCCCTTTCAGGGACAGATGTCCTGGGAGGAAGAGGGAGAGGCAGGAGGGAACACGGGCAGGCGCACCTGGGGAAACTTGCCCACCACTCCCCTCACCAGGCTGTGCTGTTCAGAGGCTCCCGGCCCACCCCTACTTTTTCACCACACCTCCCTTCCTCCCCTGCAGCACAGTCAGAGTTAATAGAAGAAGTGTGAGAGCTTCTCTGGGCCGGGGTTCTTCCAACTGTCATTGCAGAGAGCGTGTCCTGGAGCACGTAGGGCTTAAGGGGACTAGAGGTCAGGTCCTTAAAATGATGAGACTTGCTTCTCAGCTGCTGAATCTCCAGGGGCCTAGATCCACACAAGGAACGATGGTCCTGCCTTCAGTAGGGCTCCACAGGCAAGAGAGAAAGTCCATCTACACATCACCCCCCCCCCACCACTCACCACCTGAAAATAAATGTTAGGGCCGTTACACCACCATATCCGTTCCGTCCTTTTCTTCCTGCAGAGCCGAGGGAAGAGGTCAAGGGCTCCGAGTATGATCTGGAAACACGAGGTTCTTTGCCCTCCTTTGATTCAGTTGTCCTAGATAATGAAAGCAGGTGATGATTCTGGTATTAACCGTACCCACAGGCAGGCTCCCTCCCCAGACAGTGGGCAAAGGCAGGACCCATGCCAAATACAGCGTAGAGGCAATGTGGTCGTACTGGGCTTTGGAGGGGTCATTCTAGGCCTTTCTCTTGGTGATGTTCTACAAGGAAAGCTCCTTCTGTCAGGGGTTCAGGGCAAAAGGCTCTCTTCAAAGAGCCTATGCCATGGAACTCCCTAACACTCTGAGTTTTAATTAATATCCGAATGGCCTTGTTTGAACGGAAGACTCCAGGTAGTGATGGCAGACCAGATGGGATGGACAGATAGGGGCAAGTTAGAATGTTGACAGAGTGGCAGGATCCAAAGGGAGCTTTGGAAAACGCAGAGTGTCCTTAAGGTTGGAGGTCCCTCCTAGGTTAGAACCCTTCTTGTCCAAGCTTCCCCAGTAATCCTTCCCCGTCATAGGAACCTGTACTCAAAAGTCTGTCCTTCTTTCCATATGTACTGATTCCTTCGATGGCCCCAACCACAGATTCTATACATAACCTTCCTAACTCCTCCACCCAGAAGAATGTCCTCCTTCTACCATATTTCCCATTGCCTCAAAACTGCCCAGTTCCCTAGGTAACTTCCTTTGCAGCCCTCATGCCCAAGAGAGTAGAAACTGATAAGAAATGTAAATGTATATCCCAGTCTACATCCAGCTCCTAGTGCCGTTCTGGCCCCACACAGATGCCAGGATATTGGCCCCTGTGCTCTCTAGGTCAACCTTGACAAGGCTGCTTCTTTCCTGCACATGTTTTGCTTCCACCAGCAAGGAACAAGGATCTAAAACAGATGCAAGGTGGTGTGCTGTGAGTCACGAGGAGGACTCAAAAGATTAGTCCATTAATTCCTCCCAGCCTTCCCCACCTCAGAGGAGGGTGACACCTGCCTCCTAATTTTCACCACACCTCCCTTGTCCCTTACCCCTTGCCCCAGTCACATACGCATACGTAGTTCTCATAAAAGGGTCTCCACCCATTCTTTCCTGGAATCTCAGGTCATGACAGCATAACCAGAAGATCAAGTGAGAACTCTGTTCTCCCGTAGAATGGAAGGAGCTCTCTCCCTCTCGAGCTTCAGGCAGTCAGGATAAGGATGTGAACTATCATGGCAGCAAGCAAAGAGCAGGGGCTGTGCTACCAACACCTGGCCACGCAGGGCCCAACCCCACGAGCTCTCTCCAATGCACGAATCCAGCAAAAAACGACTGAAGGGATAGGAGGTCCCAAGTAAGATCTTGGCAAAAGAGAAGAACAGAGAGGGGGGATATTAGCAACATCTGAAGGCTTCTGGAAGGTTGAGGTCTTGAGAAGGAGCCTAGACTGCACTCCATCCCCGCCTAGGTTGTCCCCAGCCCTATTTCCTTCTCGCAGAACAGTGAGGGCACAAACAACTGGTAAAGGGAAGGGTTAAAAAAGGTTTGGAGGCAGAGGGAAGCCCTGGGTTCTCCTGTAGGTAATTTCAAAGGAACTAAAATGAGCACTCTACATTTGTAATCTTATTTAACCTTCATAAAGGATCACCATTTTACAGACGAGGGCATGTGGCTTCAAGAAGCCAGTTTTGCCCAAGGTCACAGGGCTAACAAGTGGCAAACTTGTTATACACACATGAGCTCCCCTGTAAAATGTCTCCATCCAAAGCACAAACTCAAGGCCACTGTCATCCTAGAATATGATGAAAATGGCCGATGGTAAAGGCCACCTGCTGGCTCCCACCCCGAGATGGGGGTGGGGGGCATGCTAAGCAAGGAGAGACCACGGCTCCGTTAGGAAGGGACTGGCGTCCTCCACCTCCAGTCCCCAGACGACCTGGAAAGCCCACACTCCCGGAAAACAAAGCTATTCTGTGTATCCAGGCACCCCCACCACTTCCACCAAGACCAGTATCCAGTTTTCTGATAGCTTTAAAATTCATTATTGGCTCCCAGTCCCTGGATGGGAGCCCGGTTTCTGATTCTCAGGCTCGCTATCAGTCTGGAAAGCCCAGGGTCATTTCCAGTACCTCTTCGACTTTCATGGAACAGGAAGCACTCTCACATGATGAACTAGAATACCGCAGCAAATCCGTTTCTGATGAAGATGATTGAAACAAGGGCTCTAAAGTAATAGGCCTCGAAGCTGCCTTTAAGCTTCCGGAGTGGAGAGGACCCGGGGAAAAGAAAATAAACATGAGGCCATCCTTGGGAGGCGTCTCAGAACAGGAGAAAAGGAGCCAACAGAATTCCATTTCTCACCGCCTGCATGGGAGGCACACAGGGGGTGTAAGGCGTGTGCTATTATGAAATTTGAACTGAAATCCCAAGGTACACACCCCAGGTTTCATTAGCTCTGCCCAGGTATCATGTGTGTGGTTTGTGGTTTATGAGGGCACCAGAAAAAAAAAAAAAGACCAAGGTGGGAGGGGGTCCTGCCATTAGTTGATGCTCTAGGAAGCTTCCCCACCAAATAAACTCTTTATTAAAATTAGAAGTATAAGTAATTTAAATAAAAATGATCTTAATTTGCATAGAGATTTTTATTTAACATACCACTTGCTGTGCCTATTTAAAGATGAAGGACATCTCAGCTAAATCTTAAATTTTACTTCCCTTTTACAAAAAGTCTTATAAAAACCTCTAACCTAAGTTGTTTTTAGGAGCTGTAACTGCACACCAGCCATTTATTTGCAGCTTTAACATCGAAATTACCAGCAGTCTTTGAGAATCACTGATAAAGAGCTCTCACTCTGATGGTTACTTCTTGTTAGCAGTAAGGCTCCAATCATCTTTTCCCCAACCCCTTTATGTTTCAGTCTTTCTAACTAGGTCATAAAGTGGGGAAAATGAGAAAATTCTAAGCTAGTCATCTGTCTAAAAATAAAGATTTGTTTCCCTGGATGAATACATTCTTGATATAAGGAAAGGAGGACCATCCGTTCTGTCTCTCTAACTCCTATTCCTCCTGGGTCCATCTCCCCCTCCTCTCTAATGGCTAGGTCTTTGACATACGCTAAAAGCTTTCATTATCACAGGCCCTGTGGGTTTCTTTACTCCTACACAACCCTCGTCTTTAAAAGGCCTTTTGTGAACACACGCCATTCACAAGCGGCATCGTTGAATTGTGACCACATCCCCACTGCCACTCCATGTCCCCAGAGCCCCTCTCTGGGACAGCCCACCCCCATGGCCAGGATATCCTCAACCCCTGAGCTGGCTGATCAGGGACCCTGAGCTATGCAAAGCTATCTCCTTCCTTTGCTTCTTAACCTATGGCCCTTGAAAATATATATTTTTTTAAGATTTTATTTATCTATTTGTCAGAGAGAGAGAGTGTACAGGCAGGAGGAGCAGCAGACAGAGGGAGAAGCAGGTTCCCCGATGAGCAGGGAACCCAATGCGGGACTCGATCCTAGGACACTGGGATCATGACCTAAGCCAAAGTCAGATGCCTAACCGACTGAGCCACCCAGGCGTCCCAGGCCTTGGACATATTTTGGAGTGCTAGGAAACCATTCAAATAATGCTCCATTTTAACTGTCCTCTGTGTCATGAATCTAATTAATTAATGTTCAAAGACAAGGTAAACGGAGTCTCAGGAAACAGGCCTTCTTTGGAAGATTCTAGGTCTTAATTAACGGGGGCTTCTTCCGAAATCTGTTACCAATTATGCAAGGGAACAAGTGCTACTGAGAAAAGGAGCTGAATATGGGGATTCACCCTCTAGAAGGTCACCTTCAGTTAGGCAAAGACATTGTCAGGGGGATTAAATTAACAGATACCACTTTCACCCCCTGTGTAAATTTGACCAGCAGGCAGTGTATTCGTGACACTATTGGACATCACATTTGAGAGAAGTACTGAACGAAGGAGGAATTTTCTGATAAGAACCTCCTCTCTTTTAATTTAAAAGTTTCTTAGCTTTCCTGCCATGTGCGCCTACAGCAGTGGGACAGAAACCTACCGAGAAAAAGAACTGGGTACCATCTCCCTACCAGACTCTTAACTTCTACTTTTGTGTGAGTTTTTCTTTTTTTTTTTCCCCCCCTCAGGAGAGAAACATATCTTTAAGCAAGAGAAGATACTCCTTAAGTGTTAAAGTTGGTGATGTGTGTAAATAGTGTTTTAGGAAGCCTCAGAATAATAGATAGTTCTGGAATAGCTTAGTTCAGTAATTCCAACTTCTATCCCCTAGGGTGATTTCAACATCAGAGCCTTCTCTCATTCCCTCCGCCCAGCTCCGCCCAGCCGGGTCTTGCCATATTCTTGAGAAAAAGCTGTGTCTCTGCTGAGCGGTGGGTGAGCTTTAAAATGTTGGTCTTCTCCAGGAACCTAAAATCACCCCCAACAGTCTTTTCCCCAAAAAAACTTCCGTCATACCCTCTGTGCTGACCCTCCCGGACAGGGCTGTGGTCTAGCCCACCTGCTCCCACCTTCTCTGTAATCACTTTCCATGAAGTGGAGCCTTCTGATCCATTTGGGCTCCCCACACCAAATCTGACACCTAATGAGCTTCAAGGTTCATTTCTCGGGCACAGGATCCTCCAAGGGTCTCACTGCCAAAGAACTGGACCGGAAAACAGGCTATCACTACAGACACTCACCATATATCCCTCCCTAGACTTTTAAGCTGGAAAATTTTCCTGGAACTGTGTCTGGGTACAGAACCATGGGAATGCTCAAAACGAACACATAGTTGTCTGAAGCTATAATTAAGACATCGAGAAGGTCAGAGGGTGTAGAGGAGAGCATCCCAACTCTGAGACTGACCTTGTCAACCTTAGCTTAGGAACCCCTTCTGGAATGCCATCAAAATGGGTCATGTTGCCCAAGAAAGCACTTTCTCCAAAAACCCCTGAAGGCATCTGACTTCAGCTTGAAAATCACTGCCAGAGAGCAGTTTGAACTCACTGTTCACTGTTTGATTATGCAAAGCCTACATTTGAGTCATTTCACCAATGTCATACTTGTTGTGGGTGATTTGAAGACAAAGACTTTTCTGTATGTTACTCAGTAACTGCGCAAGTATTTTGGCCCTCCAGATGTATACCTCACCTGTTTCAAATGCTTTCCGGGATTTTCCATCACGCAAGGCAGCTTTCCAATCTAATATTTATATCATACTTTACAGTCTGCACAATGTTGTCACAACCATATTCCCATTAGATCCTTAAAACCTCACTGTGACACAGGCACGCGTGACACAGATGGAGGAGCAGAGGTGTACTTGGCTAATTACATGACAGCAGGGAGAACCCACGATCCGACCATCCGTACTTTGTGTGCACTACATCTTGCCGCCTCAAAGACAGAACTGTTTCCGAGCTCAAATTTTTTCATAAGCTAGACTGCCTCTGGGGTAATGCAACTGGATGTACTTATGTCCTCAGAAAGTGTAAATAAAAACCCGAAGTGTCCAAAATTAAGGCAACACCATGTGATGTGAATATAGAATATCATTTATTTAAATGTGCCCCTGAGCTACATAAAAGGCCTGAACTCTGTCTGACCCAGCTAGGTCGCGCTGGAGGTCCCTTCACTTCTCCGGGCCTCAGTTTCCCCCTCTGTCCACACTGGATGCAAATCTCTTCCACTCCCTCGCGGTCGAAGTCCCTCTTGCTCAGGCCTCTGAGGTGAAGTCAACGTAGGTCACGTGAAGGAGGCCCAGCCGGAGGCAGAGGAACCCTGGTTTACACCTGCTGAGCAAACCCGGGTCTCAGATCCCCCAATCCGACCAGGCCTCCCTCTGCAGCCGTCGCCAGGCCCTGAGCTGGTTGCCAGGGAGGCGCCGACCTCAGAGGAGGCGGGGAGCTGGGGTGAGTGCCCCAGAGGACTCCAGGGTGGACTGCGGGAGGTCGCCGCCCGTCCCCACCCGGTTCCCACACTGGCCAGCGCTGCTGCCCCCTGCCGCCCCTCGTGCAGCCCCACAACCCGCTCCCAAGACGCATGCGCGCCCGGGCCTCCGCCTCAGCCGCTGGGGGCGGGGCAAGCCCAGCGCCTTAGCTGCTCCGCTGCCTGTAGGCCAGCGGGAGAGAAGCGCGCCTGCGCCTAATTAACACCGTTCAAGGACACCAGGGATTAGGTTGGGCTGTGCGCGCAGACCAGACCCTGGAGTTGAGAGAGGCCGTGAGCTCATCCTGGAGTCTAGACTGCTGGAGCAGTGATGCTGGGTGCTTGTTAAATTTCCAGATTCCTGGGCTGCCTCCCCCGCGGCCTGGATAAGACCCAGGTATGCATTCTTAAATCACCCCCAGATGGTTCTGTTGTAAGTGGTCCTCAATGGCTGGACCACCCTCCCAGCTCAATCAATGTAGGAATCGGAGCATAGACATGGAGAAATGACTGACCCACGGTCATACAGAATGACATGCCAGAGCCCGGTGTGGAACCCGGATGCGTAGACGTGCACTCACATGCTTTCGCATCGTGTTCCCTACTTCCCCTCCTGACTCATTTTCAGGGCACGTTTGTTTAATCAGTACCAGGCAGACAGGGAGGCAGTTCATTCCCACTGGTTGAGCTAACGGAAGAACGAAGTCCCTTTCTCAGAACACCGAAAACCCCATCCAGCCGCTCCAAATCAAAGCTCTACTCCCCGTTCTGACTCTGACATTGGACCGGTTACTAAGGCACCCTGCAATGTGCCTTGGGGCTGGGGCACACTGGGGAGAGCTGAGCCCACCCAAAGGAACAATGGCCAATCTAGATGTGTTTGTCCCCTCCCCACAGACACTCTTATCAATATTAATTGTGAAAGTCATTGCTTATGGCATCAGAAGCGTAACCCAACAAGAATGTAAAACGCTCCCTCATCTATATGCATGTGTGTGGAGTTTGGGGGGAGGTGTGGGGGGTTTGACCCATCCCTGTGTGCTCGATTCTGGCTCAAGTTTAGGAGTGTTCAGTAATAGGCAGTGGCCCCAGTCCAGGACAGCTGGATCATATGTGCTGACAGCCACTTTCAATGGCCCTGGATGGGGAAATGGACACTCCCTTGAATACCCTCACGAGAAGCTGCTAGGCAGGCACCAGGGATAAGCAGAGCTCAGATCCCTGCACACGTTCACACCCCTGCTGGAGTCAACAGGTTGTCCCCCACTCTCCCCACCACCAACACCCAGGTCAAAGCCTGGGAGACAAAGCTTGCCCCTGTAGAGTGGAGAGGGCTAGGGGCTGCAGAGGCTGGGGCCGTATTTGCTTTCAGACTCCCCTTCTCCCCTAGGGAGAGAGCGGTTAGCAAAGTAATGCCAGCAGGCTTTTGAGAGAGCAGGCAATTCTATGCCCAGGGATGGTCCTCAGGACTGTTCTGTGGCCTGAGGATGGTTGTTTGCAAGGCTTCTCCAACGTTCGGCCCAGAAGTGGGTCATCTTCCCCTGCTTCTCCCAGATCTCTGCCCCTCGTTATCTGTCCTGTCCCAGTCTCACTGTCTCAAAACCTCAAGGCTGCAACTCTTTCCGAGAAAGCCAGGAACACAGCTGTGAGTCCCATTCCCTGTGGGGGAGTTCCAGCTCTCCCTTCTGGCTCCAGATGTAAAGAACAGCTGTGGGGGTGGAAAGATGCCCAGTTGGCAGCTAAGCAGGGCCTGGAAAGATGGAGAACAAAGCAGGGAGATACAGGCAAATGGCAGGGCTCTCCTAATTCTAGAAACCCAGGGAAAACAGCATTTGTCCTCTGGCCCGGCAACCGGCTGGAAAGGCCTTGCCAAATCCCTCAGACGTGGCCCAAACCCTGCCCATCCCAATGCTGGCAGCCTGGGCCACTGGGCAGGACCTTCTGTAAACTCCATTTTATGATTCCCACTTAATCTGAGAAAGGAAACTTGGCTTCCTTTGTCTTACTCCACCCCTGTCCTCAAACACACACCTCCCAGCATGAGGTTTCAGAAAGGAAGGCCTGGAGGGGGAGAGAGAGGGAGCGGGGAGAGGAGGATGGGTTTCCGCCACTCCCTTCTGGCATCCTCTTGCCTCTCCCTACCTTTGGGATGTAAACCAGGATGCAGAATGCCAGGCTGGGTGTCCAGCAGACAGCCCACTCTGGGTGCCACCTACTTGCCTGCTTCACCAGGGTGACAATGAATGACTTGGCACCAAGCACTGGACCCAGTAATTGTTTCTTGAATGACCGTGGCCTCCTCTGGGTCCCACAGGGTCCCAGAGACACTGCTGGTCTTTACCAAGCCTGTCTAGTGCTAGGAGAGGGTGCCTCTTGCCATGACCCACTTGCCCCCATCCATGTCCTCCCCAACCTAAAGGACACAGGGTGTTACAACTGCTCCCATTTTAGGAAAAATAGTTTAATGTTAGGTTTCAAACCTCTTTTCTAGATGAGGCCCCATTCTCTGTGGGACCCCCATCCCAGTGCTCTTCCCATGCCTGCTGGGAGGTAGCAGCCCCTCTTCGAAGGGCACCCACCCGCTCCAGACGCCCCTGCCCTCCTGGGAGGCCTGCTCTGGGGCTAGGCTTTAGCAGGCCCTGCACTTTTGTGTTTTTATCAAAAGTGGGCAGAACACTGTATTTTGCCCCTTTCTTGAGGCCATGGGACCAGCCCGTGGCACGTTCCTACCCTTTAATTAAATAGCCCATTAAATAAGCCCCCGGCACTGGTGGAGAGGGGGCACCACGGCACAAAGCCCGTGCCTCCGATGGCCTCCAGCCACCCCGGGGCCTCCACCCTGACCAGATCCAGCCGCCTTGAGAACAGCCAGGGGCACGGCCCTGACTCAGGCCTGGCCAGTACCAGGACCCCTCTCCACACAGGGGAGGGGGAGTCCAAGTGGGTCACCAGGCACCCCACAGCCACGGATGGGGTCGTTCAGGCGGCAGAGTGGGCAGACAGGTGGATACAGCTTCTGCCCCAGTCAGAAGAATGTGAGATTCTTGACTACTCCGATCTCCAGCATCCGCTTGATGGCCAAGGCCTCCTGGGAGACATTGTGGCCTGATCCCTGTGGAGACAGCCAAGGAAGCAGACTAAGGGACTCCCAGGGACCTCCCCGACCCAAGGAGCACTCTCTGATGCTCCCCACAGCCCCCGTACTTCTAGGAACTCCCTGCCCTGGGCTGGCTCCCACAAGAACAGCACGACCTGTATGGCCAGATACTGAGGACTCCGGCCAGAAGATCAGGGGTCTGAGTTCCAGTTCTGATCCTCGAGCAGCATCCGAGCCCTTAGCACCACTCTCACCCCCACCCCAGGGGTCCCCAGCTCTGTCCCAGCCGGCTTGGAAGCAGGGGCCGCTTACCGCCATGGACTTGAGTGTGATCTGTTCATAGTAGTGAATGGTCTGCTTCCTGTTGTGGGCGTCTGGGTAGCCAAAGCCGGCAATATGCACCAGGTCGCAGAGGTGGAGGGCCAGCGTGATGGCCAGCAAGCCGGTGGTGGGCTTCTGAGAGGGTTGGGGGGGTAGGTATTAGAGGGGGCCCTGCACCCATCCCCGCAACAAACTTTCACGGAAATGTTCTTCCTCTGTGCCGTCTACACTGCGGTCACCAGCCACATGCAGCTTCTGGGCACGGGGCTGGTGCAGATGCACATGAACTGACTCTTTCACTTTATTTAATTGTATACTTAATTTAATTAACTTAAATTTAAATGTAAGTAGTCACAGGTAACTCAGGGACTCCAGGCTGGGAAGACCGGCCCAACACGCCTCGGGGAGGGCTTGGGAGCCCATGGGAGGGCTCGAGGCTTGGGCCTCGAGGCAGTGATTCCGCATTGAGCGTTTTACCCTGCAGAACACGAGTGTGTCCGGTCTTCACAAAAGCACTTGGAGGTGGACACATTTTACAGATGGGGAAACTGAGGCTGACAACTTTGTTCAAGGAATGGAAAGGTTCTGCTCTCTGCCTTGGAAACCCTCACCGCTTTCAGAAAACCTGGGGGCCACCCCACTCACGGGCTGTGTGGCCCTTGATGAGGATGGGCTCTCGCCTTCCCTGAAGTGGGGACAGCAGCACTGTTCCCACCCACCTTATGGGCTGCTCTGGGGGAAGGGGGAGACCTACTTTCTCCATCCCTAATTTGTCCACGGGGATGGGCAACGTGACACCCTAACCTCATGAATCTTGCCTTCCTTTTTTTTTTTTTTTAAGATTTTATTTATTTATTTGTCAGAGAGATAGAGAAAGTACAGGCAGGCAGAGAGGCAGGCAGAGGCAGACGGAGAAGCAGGCTCCCTGTGGAGCAAGGAGCCCCATGTGGGACTCGATCCCAGATCCCTGGGATCATGACCTGAGCTGAAGACAGCCGCTTAACCGACTGAGCCACCCAGGCGTCCCAAATCTTGCCTTCCTCAGCTCCAACACCCTGCCTTCCTGACCGCTTCTGCCGCCCACTCCCATTTACGAACCGCTCCCTGGACCAGCCCAGGTTTGGCCCAATGTCCCTTCTGAGCATTGCCGTCATTTCATCTGTCTCTTCCTGCTGGGGTTTTCCCCTCCTGTTGTTCTGACTACCACTACATTCTTACCCAGTTCACATGTTCGCTGAACCACATTCCCGGGGCCTGCTAGACCGCTCTGCCTGGTCACGGGCTCCTAGAACCCGCCAGACTCCTCTCCCCCTGAATTCCCTATATTAGTTAAGCATGTTACCACCCAGTCAACTGTCTAAGCTGGAAACCTAGAATTATGAGAAATCTCTCAACTTCACCTGCAAAATAAATGGTGTTGCAGGAGGTCACTAAAATAGCCCCCAGTGACCCCTGGGTGCACGTGGAACCTACCAATCTGAGACGTAGGACATGATATTCAATTGCCCTATAGGGGCCATTGGCCCTAAGACAGAGAGAGCATCCTGGCAGGCTTGACCTCATGAGCTGAGCTTTAGCATCTTGGTCTAGAGGTCGGCAGTGGAGGAAGTCAGGGCTGGGACACACAAGAAGGATTTATCGTGCCGTTGCCGGCTGGAAGGTGGAGGGGCTCTCTCAAAAGAAACACACACAATCTCTAAGAGCTGAGGGTATCAAGGTTGAAAGCCAGCAAAGGAAATGGGACCTCAGTCCTGGAACCATAAGGATCTAAATACCTCTGACAAGAAGGACCCTGGAAGTGTGTTCCCCCTACCCCACTCCAGCCTTCAGATAAGAATTCAGCCGTGCCCCGCTGGACCACCGAGGGCCAGAACTATGAGTTTATCAGTAGGCAGTACTTAAAGCCACTCAGCTCTGGTGGTTTGTTAGGCAGCAATGCGAAGCTGCTATATCCAGGGCATGCCTTCCATTTCCCCCTCCCACAGTCAGAAGGTGGGTCCTGGTTCTTCTCTTGTCTCCCCGCTCCAGCCTTCTCCCTCTGCCACACACCCGATCAGGGGCATAAAACGCCTCCTTGTTGCTCCCCTCCACTTCATTTGTGCTAGAACTCAGTGCTGGAGGAGCTGGTTGGTCTTGCCACAGGAAATACCCTTTCTCCAAGTCCCTGCCTGATGGGCTCCATGACCCCTCAAAGGCCTAACTCCAAGACCACCTCCTCTGGTTGGGGGCGGGGGGACTCCCAGCAGAGGTCTGCCCCTCCTCTCAGGTCCTCTAGCATTGTGAACAACTCCCTACTAGGGCATTCTGCCACGCCATGTTGCAACCTGTATGTTTATTCTGCTAGACTGAGTGTCCTCAGGGCAATGTGCATGTCCTACACCCCAAGCGTGCAAACGTGGGGCCAGGGACTGAGCAGCCACAAAAGAAGGCATTCAAACTAAGCTGGATCAGAGTAGATATTCAGTGAGGAATAAAATTTTTTGCTGAGAAATTTGGCAAATACAGTGAGCATCCCCTGTGTACTAATCTCTGTGATAGGTGTGTTATATAATTGTGTTTTTAAATTCTACAAGGGCCTTAAAAGGTCAGTACGAACACTGAACACCGTCCTCACCACACAGATAAGGCTCCCAGTGGCCAATCTGCCCAAGGCCACAGAGTAAGAGGCAGGACAGCCAAGTCCTGGCGATGTTTACTAGCTATCTCCGATGACTACAATCCCACACGGCCTCTCTAGGAGTTCAGACGGCACGTGTGGAAGTCCTTGGGAAGGTAGGGCTAAAACGCAAACCACAGCTTGCAGAACTGTACTGTGACTCCCCAACCTGACACATGGCACGGAAGCAGGGCACACGAGACAAAACGAAGCTCAAGCTTGGAATCCATTCCAAGATAAGATCACAGATAAAGTGACCTCACAGCCAACTGCAGACATTCTAAAGTCAAGGCCACAGACTGTTCCAGCAACTCCCTAGTTTATAAATTCTGACCAGCGCCTGCCAAAGCCTCTAACTCTGGCCCTGAGCCTTGTAAAAACGCTCCCCTAACTTCCTGCTCAGCAGACATCCCCCCCAACTCTCCCCGCCCATAGCCAAATACACTGGACTGAATACAGGGGTGTGTGGGGCGGGAGGCCGTCTGGGGGCTGTTCAAATGCAAACTGGGGTCTCTGTTGTTACTTTCCCCCTCTTGGGGTCCTCCAGGGCTTCCCAAGCCTCTAGAAACATCCTGTCCCAGCTTCCCACCTCTGGCTTCCCTACCCGCCACCCACCGCCACCCACCAACACCCCATGCACCTGTTTAATCTTGCGCGGCTGCTGCATGGGCAGGCTTAGTAGCTTGTCCGCTGCAATCTCCATGAAGAAAGGGTTGAGAATCCGAACCTGCCTGGGGTTGACGTCCCAGATGAGGGGAGGCTGCTTCCAGAAGCCCTTTCGCACCTGTGGGGCATACGATTGGAAGGGAGAGATAGGGTTGTGGGCACGCCTGTTTCTCGAGTCCAGCCGGGCTGTGCTCAGCAGGCAGATGGGGTCCATGTGATGGCGGAGGCCCCCAGGAGTGCAGGGTGAACCGGGAGGGACGTGGAGGCCAGGCCCGCACCCAAGAGGGAAAGGGCGACCAGAGAAGAGTAGGGTGAGGTGGGAGGACCCTACTGGTGGTGGGCGGGGTGGGCAGTGACAAGCTGTGTAGGGTAGCGGGTCCAACTACTGCCCACTTCCACCAAACAGGTGGAAGGGGCTTAAGCGTGGGGCTGCGTAAACCCTTGGGGAAAATGCTTGATGGGACCAGTGTCAGCATCTGACTAGATGAGAAAAAGACACAGGGGACACCACCCAGAAGGACAGACCTCCTGTTCTAGCCTACCCCTGCCTGGAGAGGACTACTGACCAGCTGCTTTCCTCCCAGGTGTCTCACTGGCACACACATTTTCTGGCAGCTTCCCTGGCCCGGGCAGCCTCAAGCTTGGAGTGCCCACCGCATGCCCGCAGTTTGTCAGACCCTGGCTGCTGTGGTGGCTTCTCGGAAGCCCCACAGAACACGGAGTTCACACCTTCCCCTCCTGGGCTCTTTCACAGGGCAGACATTGTAGAGCGTGAGCTTCTCAGACAGGCAGGGTCCCGTCTCGGAGCCCCGCCCCCTCCCCTCCCTTGAGTCCCCGCTCACCCTCTTCTTGTCACTCAGGATGGTCTCAATCCAGTGGAAGTCCATCGCCTTGAAAGCTACCAGGACGAGGAGTGTGTCTGGGTTATTCTCCACTTTGGGGTTGAAGTGGGCGGACTCAGGGTAGAAGAGACGCATGGTGGTCTTAGAGCCCACATCACCCTCGTAGCCAGCCACAGGGGCATTGTTCAATCTGAAAGGCCGGGAGGAGGAGGCCCGTCATGTGGAGGCCCACGGGCCTGTTGACAGTCCCTCCCAAACAGAAGGGACGAGCGCCCAAGCTACAGACCTGATGACCACGTCGTACTTGTTGATGGCGTCCCCCAGTGAGCTGTTGCGAAGCCGGTGCCCGTTCCCCACCACCACGCAGCGGCGACACTTGAGACTGCGGTGGGAGATGGTGATCAGCCCCCGGGGAGACCCCTGCGCCTGTGCTGCTTAACTCCTGATCTGGGTCTGCCTGGGGCCCGCCTTGGGATTCCTTCCCAAGCTGCCTCGGCCTCTGATCCCCACAGAGCCTGGCATCTCCAAGGAGTCCCACTTAGGGTCCTGCTGACTCCCCAGCTTTCATGGCAGAGGAACTGAGCAGAGAACAGAAGGTGGAGGAGGAGAGGAGGGAAGGCTCCTAGTGGGGTCTAATAAGAAATCCCATTTCAAAGCCCCCTCGCCTACCCAGCTCCGCATGTCGTCAGGGCAATACCCTGCCTGCTCCGGTGCCCAGATGCCCAGGCCCAGTTGCCGTGGATACTGGCGTCCCTGCCTCCCCTGGAGACAGGCAGGCTGGAAAGAAGGGTCAAATTGGCCCCAGGGGAGCAGAGATAGGAAGCCTCGCTGGGAGGTGCTGGCCCATGACTATCTCTGGGAGGCAGAAAGGAGAAGGTGCCCAGACTCGGGGCAGGGACTGTCTCCTTACCTCTGGATGCTCTCTGGGATGGAGTAGCTGGTAATGGCTAGAACCCGGAGGAGCAGGTCTTCTACAAAAAGATGCAGATTGAGAGGGGCCGATGACAACAGCCAGCTTCCCAAAGGCTGCCAGCTCTCCCTCCACTGCTCCTCAGAGCCTCTGCTGCCCCCTCCACCCCTGACCTCAGCATCGGAGCCTGGTTCAAAGCGTGGGCACTGGGACCATGAGCAGCAGAGAGCGAGAAGCAGCATGGCCGAGGTGAGCCCACCATGCCCATTCACCCAGCCACTCTTACCACTCCCTTTGGTCCCGTAGGGCAGCTCATAGGCAGACGGTGTCTTGACCCAGAAATAATCCTTCAGCTGCAGGAAGATGGGCTGATCTCGGGAGTAGCTACAGAGGTGAACGCAGGGCCGGGATGAGAAAGGGATTAATCTTAAAGAAGCCAGAAGCCAGGGTCAGGTGAGGCCCCTGACTAATATTCTATATGTCATATATAGTAGTATGTAATATTGCATATAATAGTTATTATATATCATGTATTAATATAATATATATAATCATATGATATTTTAGTGATATAATTATATGATATTTTATGGTATAATAATATATGTTATATAAACTATATATTTATATACTTAAATATATTAAATACTTTAATATACAGTAATATATATTCATGGTTATGTTTTTATATAATATATAAAAGTATAATATATAATAACATTATATATAATAAACACATTATTTATAATATATAAAAGTAAGGTATAATATATAATATTTGGGGCCCCTGAAACCTCCAACTCAATGTATAAATTATATTTATGGGGCACCTGGGTGGCTTAATCGCTAAGCACCTGCTTTTGGCTCAGGTCATGATCCTGGGGTCCTGGGATGGAGCCCCCCGTGGACCTGCTTCTCCCTCTCCCACTCCCCCTGCTTGTGTTCCCTCTCTGGCTGTCTGTCAAATAAATAAAAATATTTTAAAAATTATATTTATATATTATATAATATTGTATATAATAACATAATTATTCTGTCTTCCTATATTGCTTATATATCTGTATGTTCAAGGGCCTCTCCTCCCCTCACGGGTCACCTAACCCATGTCCACTAACACGTTCCCCTCCATCTACGCCAGCACTGAGGCCCCCACCCTCTGAAACTCCCCACCCACCTCACCCTATGCCCGCCCCACCTCAGCCTTAAGAACTTACTTGCCAAACAGCTTAGAGGCCTTCCTCTCCACTTCCCCCTGGAAGCATGGCTCCTTCTTCTCTGGGATGGGAAAATAAAAACTAGAGACAGAAAAGGGAGGAGGCAGGAGCTCCAGTTAGACATCTCCGGCCCAGGGGCCAGCGTCCCAGGCAGCCTCCACTTTCTCCCATGACATAGGTCCCCAGGTCCCAGAAAGTGATGCACAGGGTAGAATCATCTCAACCCAAGTTCACTCTGAGACCAACTCACAGCAGATCCAGCTCTCCTTTCTCTGAGCAGCTCTGATGAGGCGTTACAAACCCTGCACCCCGAACCCACTACCTAACCTTCCTGGAAGGATTTCACGCTAACAGCTAAAGGAAGGGGCCATACCCTCGCCCTCTGAACCCTCCCAGGCCCACTAGGTCGGCCACCCCCTGACACTCCATCCCTGAGCCCATTGCTGAGAAGAACCAACGGAAGGACCGGGAAGCTGGACCCAGAGCTCCAAGTACCTGTCTTCCCGGGAGATAGAATACCACACCATGACGACCAGGACCAGAGCCAGCATGGCCAGGAGCTTCCAGCCTGCAGGGCACATGCACAGAGGAGCTAGAGGCAGGGATAGGCAGAGACAGCCCCAGGCCACCGACCCTGTTTTGGGCCCCTGCCACCTCCAACTCAAACAGACCCAGTCCCCGGCCCTCGCGTAGCTGTGGTTTTCCAGCACCGGGCTTGAGCCTGTGTTTCTATGGTCCTTCAAGATGAACAGAGGGCCCCCTGGCCATCTGTCTGTCCCTCCACAGCCCCCAGCGGGTCGCAGATGCTGAAGACTGCTTCTGGGGGGCCCATCCTTCAGGGTCAGGGAGCCCCGGGACAACACTCACGGGACTTGCTGATCATGTTTCTCAGCGGGTAGCAGGGTTCCTGGGGAGAGCTGTCATCCCGGCTGCCTCGGGCCACCTAGGAGGTTAGGAGTCACAGGTGTGTGGTCAGCTCTGGAAACCTTCTACCTAGAGCCTGGAGGACACAACCGCAGCCTGCCTTTCCTTCTCCAGAAGGCACAGAGCTGCTTCCGGGGTGACCACCCAGAGAGTAGACATCCTCTAATCCCTTGAAAGCAGCATCTGGGGTCCAGGTGGAGCAAGGGAACCCAGATCCCACTCCTCAAAGATGAGGTCCCACGCCAGACTGGCCTATTCGAGCTTCCCTGGCGTGGTTTCTTGGTCCCCTTCCTCAGTTTTACCTGGGAGGGGCCAACTCCAGGAGGCACATGGGAAACTCTACACACCTTTGCCATGGAAGTGAACTGTACGTGGCTATGATTTGTATTTTAGGCAGCGACATTTATCATTCTCCGCCATCCAAAGCAGTCCCTTGTCTCTGCTACCACCCACCTCTACATCCTCAGTCTCTCACCACTCCAGCCAAACAGATCCACTCTGGCCTGGCACTGGGACTGTGAATGGTCCCCAGTTCTTCTAGATTCTAACTAAATGCAAACAGGGTCCAAGCTCTCATCCTCCCAGTGCTGGGGGGGCGGGGTGGATGGAGTTCCATGAGGGCAACTGTTTAAATGGGAGGGCGGGGCATTGGTCAGAGGAGATGGGAGACACTTTGGCATGGCAAGGACAGGGCTCTGGAAGGGGGTCAGCTGCTAAACACACATAAGCAAAGAGGTCCCTACACCCAAACTCAGCCAGGGCCACACTGCAGAGTCACAGGGGAAACAATTTAGGCAGCCTGCACAGAACACCACGAGGTGTGGGATGCCAGGCGCCATTTCTGTCATCCACACAGTGTTCCCCACCCCGTCACCCGAATCAGAAGTTACCCTGGGCGGCTTCCTGCAAACACAGATTCCAGGGCTCCTCCCGGGGTTTGCTAAATCAGAAAGGGCGGGACCTGGGACAGGCATTTTCACAAGCAGCTCAGGTGATCCTTGGGATCCACTGGGACAGGGACGGAAGCTCCAGCTCTCAGGGAGACCTGGAAAACCTCCAATTATTTCCTCAGGGCAGGAGACAGCATCAGGATGAGAGCTGGTTTTTGTTACTAATCATAAATCAATTATCCTGAACACTGTCCTATTATGGAGTCGATGCTCTGCCCCCACGCTCTGCTCTGAGTCCACAAATACCAAAGAATGAGAGTCTTGGCAGGGAGTGGGGGGAGGGGTGTGGGACCAGAGCCAGGCATCCTCAGAAGAGTCAGGAGCGCCCATCCCCAAACCCCAGCAGGGATGGAGGATGACCCTATCCAGTAAAGTTCTGGATTTGTAGTTAAAAGACATCAGTGAAAGTCACGGTTCTAGAAGCTTCCCTGACCCCTCCTCCGAAAGTGGCATGCCTTCTTCCTTCAGTCACTGCCAAGTCATTCCTCACCCTGGCACGATCCAGAGCACTTCTCCTGATCTATACTGAGCCTAGTTACTTACTTGCTTGCTCTCTGTCCTCCCCACTGGAGTTTGAGCTCCGTGAAGGTACCAATGAGGTCTGTCTGATTCCCAGCATCCAGCACACGGCCCAGCACATAGCCAGTGCTCAGGAAGTACTACTGATGACTGGCACATTGGGTTACCTTTGGTGGTGGTGGTGGTGGTGGTGCGGTCACCTGTCCCTCTCTGACCCTCATTTTCTTTGGCTGTGAAACTGGGAAGTTAGCCTAAAACATATTTTAGATATATAAATATTGTGTAGAAATATTTATATATTTATATTATGGAGACGATGTTCTGCCCCCATGCTCTGCTCTGAGTCCACAAAAAAATATATATTTTGCAGCTCAAAATATATTAATCACATCAGCACCATGGGCATCACTAGGGCACCTTATTAGAAATTTATAATCTCAGGGCACCGGGGTGGCTCATTCAGTTAAGCATCTGACTCTTGGATTTTTGCTCAGGTCATGATCTCAGCATCATGAGATCGAGCCCACACTCAGTGGGGAGTCTGCCGGAGTACTCCCTTTTTCCTTCCCCCTGCTTGTGCTCTCTCTCTCTCTCTCAAATGGATAAATAAATCTTAAAAAAAAAAAAAAAATGCATGCTCTCCTGCCCCTCCACACTGACAACATGAGGATTTGCACTTGAGTAAGATCACCTGCTGAGTCACAGGCACATTCAAGCCTGAGAAACACTGGTTCAGGTGGATGTTTTTGACCTTGACTGACAGGAGAATCGCCTAGGGTGCTAACATTTTTAAAAAATAAGAGATAATTAAGAGCATCTGGGTCGTACACCTTGAAATTGGGACTTGATGCGTCTGGCCCATCAGCGGAATCTGCTCGAGCGCCTCCAGGGATTCTAACAAGGTTTGAGAGTTCGGAACCACCGAGCAGGACAAGGGCGATGAGGATGTTCGCATGACGGCCAAAGCAGGCCACTCGGGCTTTAAGGTGTGCCTTCTGACTCAGTGGGCAAGGCTGGACACGAATTCTAACCAGCTCCCAGGTGGTACCCGGCCGCTCTGCGGGGAGCACACTCCGTGCTGCAGAGCTCCACACCAGGACCCTCCCAGCCCGAACACCTCCCGACTTCACGAACCTCACCCTCTCCTCCCTTCCATTCTGTCTTCGTCATCAGGACTCACTCCATTTCCTGGCAGCTCCCTTTGTATCAGTAGGTCATAACACTGCTGGCCTGACTAGCCTAAGGCCAGGACCTGAGGAGTTTAAAAATATAGAGAGGCCTCAGTCCCAGTCTCCAAGATTCTGATTTAATGTGTTAAAGGCAGTGTCCAGGCATTCCTAAGTGAAAAACAAAACAAAAACCAACCCCCCTCCCCCACCTCTCTTAAGGGGAAGCCAGCATAGACGCGAGCACATCGAGCGAGCTCCACAGTAACTGAAAGACACAGACTCGACCGCCCTCCAGGCCCCACCGGGGTGGTGGAGACCTTTGGCAGCGGGAGGTGAACACAGCGGACTAGTCGGATCCCAAGCAACACGGAAACTAGCCCCCTTTGACCTGCTCCCCAGAAAGCCTGCCCGGCGATGGACGTCTTGGTTCCCAAACGGTGTTGGTGTGTGAGAAGCAGACTGCTGAGGCTTAGAGTTTGCCCCAAGACCCCCCCACCCACCCAGTCTGGGTGTCATCAGCCCAGCCCTCCCCTCCCTGGGCCAAGCCCTGACCAGAGCCCGGCAGCAACAGACATTCCTAGTGCCCGAGCTTGTCCGGTGGCGGCTGCCCCAGGTGGACCCACAGCCTTCTCCCAGCTGTGGGCCGCCCCGCATTATTGACCAGACCCCTGGGTACAAAAGGACACGGGGAAAGTCACAGGACAGTACCTGAGCCAGAGAGCAGGACTCCGCTCCACTCATGTCCAACATGCAGCAGCTCCTGCCTGCCACCAGCCACCAGGGTGACCAGCTTCCCCGACACACTAGGCAAAGCTGACCCTGAGGCAGGAAGCCCGCGGGCTCTCAGGTACTCTGCTAAATAGCACAGCAGTCCCTCGCTGACCTGAGGCCGTGAGCACGGCCCCAGACCTCGCTGGAGGGCAGAGCCCAGGGCACAGGGTGAAGCATGAAGGCCCCCGAAGCGGCTACTGTGCCTCGGGCTGGGTGGACACTCGCCGCCTCACACACAGCAGGCACCCACCTGCTACCTGAAGCAGGAGGAACGGAATGCGCACCCGCCCAAGGGCACAGCGTGATGCCAGGTCCCTTGGAGCCCTGGGGCCCAGCTAAGGGATAAGGTCAACTGTCCCCGAGCAAGGGTCTGGGAAGACCAAGGCGGGGAGAAGCAGAAGCTCCGTTCTTATTGGTTCAGAGACCTTGAGCAACTCACATAATCAATGTCACTGTCCCTTTGTTTCTGCAAGGAAAACACTGGAGCTGCCTGATTGCCCCATCTCGACTCAGCCAGCCCTCCTGTTCCCTCCAGTGCTTCCACCAGACATCGATCCCCACTCCCCTCGCCAGGACCCTTCCGATCAGGGATCCCCCTTCGCCCTGCTTCTTCCCACTCTCTCCCCCTCACTCCTACTAAACAGACTTCGATCTCCCCCCCCACCCCAAAACAAAGCCCTCTCTGCTTCCACCTCCTCTTTGGGCCATCCCTGCATGTTCACCTCCGCTGGTCACACTTCTGTATCGGTGCCCTATCCGACCCCACCCCGGCTCCCACCGGGATTTTCATGCAGAAATGGCTCCTCCTCCTCCTGAAGCCATCAGCAGCCACGCCAAACCTGAGGAACGTCTATTTTCTCTGCCTCCTACTCTGAAGCCTTTGATACTGTCGGCCAATGCCTGTGGCTTCTGAGTCAGGACTCTCCCTGTTTCCCTCTCTTGGGGACAGTCTCTTCTGGCCCCAGTTCCTCTAAGGGCTGGCATTCTCCAGGGATCTGTCCTTGAACCTTTGCTCTCCCGCCTGTTTTTACAGGACAAGTTCATTCATTTTCAGATGTCTGCCCGCTGCTCCTACCCTGATGAGTCAGACCCTCCCCAGATCCCACCCTCGTGTTTCTGGTTGACGGTGGCCCTTCTACCTGCACCTTTCTTAACTCTCCACAATTAACACGTCCCCAGCTAGACCGCTTTTCCCATTCTGCCCCATCCACTCTCGTACCCACAGGATCATAAGCTCAGTCTTCCAACATCTGCCCCCGCCTCACGCCATCCCCACAAAACAGTTACTAAACATGATTGATTCTACCCCATTTCCTCATTCCAACCAGCTCACTGAGCAACTACTGAATGCTTGGCTTTGTGGGAGGCACTGGGGATGTGAGGTTTTACAAAACCCAGCTGAGAGGTGACTGGCTGGTTCAGTTGGAGAGGCAGGAAACTCTTGGCCTCAGGGTTGTGAGCTCGAGCCCCATGTTGGGTGTAGCAATTACTAACAAAACAAAATAAAATAAAATAAAACCCAGATGCGGCATGAAGGCCACTGGTCTAGAGCCTCAGAAACACTTTATTTTTAAGATTTTTAATTAATTTGGAAGAGGGAGAGAGAGTGAGAGTGCATAAGCAGGGGAGCGGCAGAGGGAGAGGAAAAAGCAGGCTCTCCACTGGGCTGAGAGCCTGACACGGGACTCGATCCCAGGACCCTGCGATCATGACCCTAGCTGAAGGCAGGCACTGAACTGACTGAGCCACCCAGATGCCCCTCAGAAATGTTTTAGAATACAGTCCTTCATCTCCTGGTCTTGAGACACAACAAGTCTAGATCCCATCCCAATTTATTTGCTTCCTAATTGGTCTCTTTGTCACATGTCTTTCCTCATTCAACCTCTTTCTTTGGAACTGCCAACAAACTATGCTTGCAAGAAATAATCTCCAACAAACCACCCTCCTGCCTCAATGGCTCCCATTCCTTAAGTGAAAAGCCAAAGCTCCTTAGTGGCCATCAGAAGCCTTTACTCCTGGGCCCTAGGTGCTGAAGGCACACCTCCCACCCTCTTCTCAAGCACACCGCGGGAGCTGCCTTTCCCCCTCCCCTCTGCCCACCTCTGCAGCAGGATACCCTAAGCCCCTTTCCCCCAAGGACAACCCCACTCCAGCACCAGTCCAAAGGGCTCTTCCTCTGTGAAGTCTTTTACGATATTTCTAAGAACCGATGTTTTTCTTCTCATCAAATATTGTTTATAACTTGCTTCTGGCACTTAACAAGTAGTATAATTTCATGTTATATAATTACTGCTTTTCATGTCTCGCCCACTATCTACTGACCTGAAACTGGAGGCTCGTTTATACCAAGAGTCTATCAGACCTGGATCACACAAGATGATTTATCCCCTAATACAATTTTATGTTATATTAATATGTGTTTTGTATCTGGCCCAGGAGATTATGACCTCTGTGGTCTGGGAGAGTTCTTTGTATTTTCAGACTCTATTATAGAGTTCAGAAGGTAGCTGATGTTTTGTAAACATCTGACACACAAGCACTCAGAAGAGATTAAACACGCATTACATCCCTTATTAACTACTAAAATGTACAGCGCACTTACCCTGTGGGACACCAGAAAGGTCCCCATCCCCTCGCCATTGCTTTGGCGACCAGATAAGTCACTGTTGTTGGGGGTTGTCCGTGCACTACAGAATGTTTAACAGCATCTTTGACCTTGACCCACCAGATGCCAGCAGGAACCCCAGTGCCCGGCTGTGACAACCAAATTGTCTCCAGACATTACAAAATGCTGAGAACTACTCCGCTAGACATTTTTAAGGGCTGTCCAAGTGTGATCTCAACCGTATAAGTTAAGCACGATCATGCCCTACATTGCAGAAAAAGGGACCCAGGGTTCAAGAAGGGTCAGCTACTTGCCTAGGGAGGTAAAGCTTGTGAGGACAAAGACTGCGACTCCGGCTGCTTGGCTCCAGAGCCCACGTGTCCAGCCCCCGACCCCCTATGGCATCAACAGATCTCCTGTAAGGGAACGAGTCCCTAGACTCCGTGGTCCCTGGAATGTCCAAGGCTATTCTTCGGAGCAGGTAACGGAAGTCGGTCCTCTATCAGATCCAAGTCCTTCGAATGCTTACAACAGCTACAAGCAGCCTCCCGTGCTCCCTCTCAGGCAGCTTCCTCGTGGGACACAGTCTCTATCCGATGCCATGGCCTGGGGCTGCTCGGGAAGCTCTCCAGCATGATTGCAGTGCATACAACTGTAGCCACGGGATTAGCGCTGCCCTCCATCTGGACACCAGACTTCCAGGAATGCTGGCTAAGGCTGCACTCACTTATCACATCACATCCCTAGCACGGGACTCGAATCCTTCAGCTGGTAAGCCAGGCCTCCTGGGCCCTAGCTCGGGTGGCTACCCTGTCCATCCCAAGAGGACTGTACGTGACACCTGCTTTCCCACATTTCCCCTTAGGAATCTAGGGTCATTGTTTCCTCCAAGCTCAGAGTCCGCGGCTGACATTCCACAGGACACTCAAGCAGGATGGTGAAATTAATGTAGCTAATACAATCACTAGGTAAGGCAAGATGGTGACATAGGCCACTGGGTAACCTACTTTAATCTCTCATTCTTGGATGGAGATGGCCAGCTAAAGGCAATTCTCCAGGACAGGTCAGTTACTTGCATCACTTCTCAGCACAAAAATTCTCCATGGCCTCTTATGTACTCAAGAGAGACCGGGGCTCGGTATCTCTTCACTGACTTCTTTATACACTTTTGCTACCTGCCATCAAAAATCCCATACACATCCAACATTTCTGGTCCCCCTCCCCTGCTTGTAAAGATTTTTCCGTTGTTTTCACTGCCGTATCACCCATGTCTAGAAGAGCGACTGGCACACAGTAGGCTCTCAGTACAAATTCACCTAATCAATAAATGATCAATTCGTCAGGGACGTCATTGGAGCCAGAGAGGAAGAGGCAGTACCAGGAGTCTGAGATTCGCTCTATCCACTCCGACCCAAGACCTTGCAGGACACAGCCTTAAGACTTTGCCTTCTCCCCATCACAGAATAGCACAGTGTGACCACAGTGCACCCCGGCCGGCGGGGGGCGCTGGGGGGTGGCGCGGGGAGCAGTGCAAGAGGCCTGCCCTGGCCCCAGCTCACGCGAGACAGCAGAGGGCTGAGAAATTGGCCAATAGCCTCAAGGCCCATGAGTGGGCAGATGGGGCGATCTGTCCAGCCACCCAAGCTTGGAGGGAAAGGGGTCTGGTAGGCCTCCCACGGAAGCACAGAAGCTTCTCTGTTCCCCACCCTTGGGGTCCACAGGCTGCCACCTTCCCCTTGCCATCACGCACCCCAACCAGCCCAGCCCTGCAGCCTCCTGGATAGAAACACTGTATCACCCACTTTATCAGCTGCTGGTCACAAGACACCAGAGGGAACCACTTGAAAATCATACTTCTGGTGTCTGCGCGGGTGGGGTAGAGGCTTTGAATTCCATTGTCTGGGTGAGAAACCTGAAGCTGTGTGACAGGTTAGAGAATCAACCAGGACGGACTCAGAGCTAGGATAAGAAAAGGAAAAATCTGGTGGGGCTGCAGACCTACCCCAGGGCCCCCCCGCAGGGGCTCTGGGATAGGCTTCCCTCCTCAGACCTCCCACCCAGGACCCTAGGAATTCGGCCCCAGGGAACCAAAGCTAAAGGTACTACCAGAGCTGGGGCTTAACTCAAGTCACCACCAACACGGCCAGTCCCCTCCCTCCTCTGGCCTCCACAGGCCTCTTCTGAAAGCAGAGGACAGCACCAGCCCTGCCCCGTCCCCCACGGTGGCCCCCAGCCAGTTGTGGCTCTGGAGTCTTTGCCGTGTGGCTGGTCCACACTGAGGTTTGTTGTAAGGGGGAGCCATACACTAGGTTTCAAACACTTAGTACAAAAATAAAAGGGAACCACCACCTTAAGAATGATTTATACTGATCACGCACTGCGGTAATGTTTTGGCTCTACTGAGTTAAAATACTAAAATTTATTTCATTTCCTCATTTTTACTCTTTAAAAATGTGGCTAACTTAACATATCCAAAATTTTTTCTTATTTATTTTCAATATTTTATTTATTTATTTGAGAGAGAGAGAGACAAAACAAGCATTAGGAGCGGCAGAGAGAGAGGGAGAAGCAGGCTTCCCACTGAGCAGCGAGCCCAGCACAGGGCTGGATCCCAAGACACCCCCCCACCTCCGATCATGACCCGAGCTGAAGGCAGACACTACACCAACTGAGCCACCCAGGCACCCCATAACATTTTATTTAAGTAATCTCTACACCCAACGTTGGGCTCAGCTCACGACCCTGAGATCAACGGTGGCATGCTCTTCCCACTGAGCCGGCCAGGCGCCGCTAACTTAGGATTTTGTAAGATTTGAAATTACATATGTGGCTTGCAACTGTGGTTCCCACTGCATTCCTCTCGGACCTCGCTGGACCAGGCCATGTCTGCGATTGCACAGGAAGCACGCGTAGAAACTTAAAGCAGCTGATGCTTCCTGGCTTCCATCTCTGAGAGGCCAACTCAGGGTGTCTGGGATGCCTGCAGAGGGCCCTGGTCATTCTGAGGGACAGCCACAGTGAGCACTGTCCCAAGGTCTCAAGTGGGGGCAGAGCTGGGAAGTCTCCACTCTTCCCTGCATTCTGCCCGCTCCTCCCCGGGCGGTCAGGATTCTGAGCATGGAGGCAGAGTTCAAGGTGACATCGTCACCTGGCGCCCCAGCCCAATCTCTGCTCTGCCCACACCCAACCTCTTCCTGACCTTGGCAACTTGCCCCAGTGCCTGCGCAGAGCCGGCCTCTCGGCTATCCCTCACACACCGCACCTGCCCAGGGCCCACGCAGATGGCCACATTTCAGGTCACAAGGAACGGCCTACTCTGGCCCAGAGCTGTGCCTCGGGGACCCGCCACCGGGACGGAACCCTGCCTCTGCCACTTAGCACCCCTAAGCCTCGGTCTCCCAATCTGGAGGTAAGGAGCCCCTACCACGATTTTCGCTGGGCTGGTTAGCGAGATAATGGAGAAAAGACACATGGGAAATGCTCCGTGAATAGTGACTATTAGCCATACTCCTTTCTCGTGCGCTAAGTGGAATCCAAAAGCTGCAGCTAGGGGGTATAGCTCAGTGGTAGAGCATTTGACTGCAAAAGCTGCAGCTGTCTGGAATGCGGGGTGGTTAAAACATCATTGAAGAAACAGTATGTTTTAGTCAGTCTGTTCTGTGATCAAAAGCAAAGAAATAAACACTGAGCCCTACGCGACACACAAATGACTATCCACTGGACTGAGAAAGTCCTGGATGACCGCCAGGCCTCCCCTACGCTTCCTAAACACGCCCTCCCCTCCCCAAAGGAGGGTTTTAGCTTGCATGCCCCCTCCACACCCCAGCCCCATTTGAGAATGGAGGCAGGACTGAAGGTTGGGGAGGGGGAGGGGGCTGCAGTCAGTGCCAACAGTGTGACATCTGAGTCCTTGTCTGGGCAGGGGTTGCCTGCAGTGTAAATGGTCGGGATCTGGAATCCCAAGCCTGGACCTCCCTCCCTGGCTTCCTTTGTCCTGGCCACTCTCCCGTGCTGCTCCCAGCACACGGTCCCAGCCTACCCAGCCAGGAGTCTCCTCTCTACCCCGACACTCGCCTCCTTACTCCATCTTATTCCCTTTGTAGCAACGACACGACACCATGTCCTGTACTCATGAATCCGTGCACCCCGAGAAAGCGGGACTCCATGCGGTCCATACCACCTCCAGCACCAAATTTAATGCCTGTCGCATGGTAGGTCATAGACCAACATGGAAACGAACAGACGTCTAAAATGCATGAGCAGAACAAGTGTGGACAGCAAGTTTCACCAAGTGAAAGCATCCCACGCCCTTATTTTGCAAAGACCTGAGCACCCGAGGCACCAGGGGCTTGCTAGAGGCTCAGCTTGGGAGCAGGCAAAGCCACCAAGTGCCACGTTTTTTGCCAAACACACGTGGCTATGCGCACAAACAGACCCTTATCACCAAGGCGGCGTGATTTCTGCAGAAGCCGCTATCACCGGGAGGTGCCTGGGTGGCTCAGCGGGTTAAGCCCCTGCCTTCGGCTCAGGTCATGATCCCAGGATCCTGGGATCAAGTCCCACATGGGGCTCCTTGCTCAGCAGGGAGCCTGCTTCTCTCTCTACCTCTCCCTGCCACTCTGCCTGCTTGTGCTCTCTCTCTCTCTCTCTCTCCCCCTCTGACAAATAAATAAATGAAATCTTTAAAAAAAAAAAAGAAAAAGTTCAGTTCTTCTTTAAAAAAAAAAAAAAAGAAGAAGTCGCTATCACCATCTTTGACTCCCCTGAATCACTACCAGCTTCGGGGCTACGGGACCACCCAATAAAGTGATATCACGCATCAAAAGCTGGGGTGGTCCCAGGACAGCTCCAGGGCTTGAAGATGCCCTATTACCCAGGTAAACTCACATCCTCCTTTGTTGTTCCCCAAGAGGGTCTGCCTGAGCCAAAACCCCAGCCACCCCTCCCCAGACCCCTGAGCACCTCTGGCATTCTGGAGGCAGAAGAAAGGGTTCTGAACACAAACCCAAGGTCCAACCCAGCCTCCGCAGTGAGGGCCCAAGCATCCCTGGACAAGGTCCTAGATCTCTCAAGGCCTCAGATTCCTCCTCTGTGAAATGCAGGTCACGAGGGCAAGTTCTGGAAGGTGTATGAGCCTTGAAAGCCATGCTGGGATTGGAAGCCTGAAGCTTTAGCTCCAGCCAGGCTGACAACCGGGCACTTGGCAAAAGGAAGCTGCAGGGGTTCCTGGTCCAGGTCTGCCCCAGAGCATGGCAGCTCCTCTCCACCCAAGGTTTCCCCATCCCAGCAAAGGGAGGGGTCCACAACCGCAGCTCCCACCTGCTACTGTAACCATGAACACGCTCTCCTCTCCTGGCTGCTGGGCCCATTGCACACACGACACAGGACGCAAGCAGCTGCCCAGGGAGAGAGGCAGACACTGCCACCCAGACTGGTCCGTACTAAACCCAGGCACCTTGTACTGGCCAGACCCTAGGTGCATTGCTGGGGTGTGAGAAGTATAGGATGGGAGAGAGGGAGCAGGCTTCACCGGAGAAGCCACTTGAGCTCTCTCTCTGGGTACATCACGTCCTTGAGAAGGTGCCCGGGCCCCTGATGAGTCCCACCTGATGGCCATCCCAAGGGGATCCAGATGGGGCCCCCTCCACTGGCCAGCACCCCCTTTTCCTAGGAGCTCCAGAAGCAGTAGCCCTCCTCACTTCTTTCCAGAGTGATGTTCCCTCTGCTGGTTGTCCCCGCCCCAGCAGGTTCTCCTCAAGTCCCCACTCAGGGAAAGGGCAGGGCCATGTTCAGTCCTGAGACCTCGAGGGAGGTGAACACTATGCCAGCTCTGGCCCAAGAAGGGTGCCCTCAGCACGGCTGTTCCAGATGGAGCAGCAGGAAGACCTCTCTCCCCTGGTGATGCACACTGTCCCGCAATGGCGGTTCTGCAACAGAGAGGCTTTGGGGTGTCCACAGGGGAGGACCCACTACTGAATTCCCAGCAGGAGCCTGACAGAGCGAAAAGAGCTGAGAGTGGGACTCGGGGTGCATGCATATGCTCAGGGGCGGCACTAGGGCCCCTGGGTGGGGCCCTGGACAAGAACGCAACCCGGAAGAAGAAAAATCAAGACTGCATTTCTGGCCGCAGCCTGTCCCCTGGGAAGGGCGAAGCCAGTAAGACAGGCTCTTTTAAGATGGTTGCACATCGGTAAGACCTTCCTTGAACTGACTCTCCTTCAAGGACAAGGTCAGCGATGACGTAAGGGGACGCCTGGCTAGCATTCGAGGTGCTGCTGGGGAAGGTGCTGACCCTTGGGGGAAGCCGAGGTCCCTCGGGGCAGAGCCCAGAGCACAGCCGGTGGGAGCACTGGCTGGAGGGCTGGCTGGCATGATCAGAGGGGACCCACAGCTACTTCTGCCCCCAGGGCTCTCCCATAGGGTGAATGTGCAGCCGATCTGAATGCCCACAGCCTCACCCACAACCCAGAGCCGGGAGGCCCCAGAAAGACACTCAGAACCCCTCAAGCCCACCCTACTCCTGCCCGCTCGAACCCTCCTGTGTCAAAAACCTACAAGCGCATCTCTACAGAAACACACAGCTGTCTGCTCAGAGGCACACCCAGACCCAACATGGAACGTAGGAACCCTACACACTCGTACACACAGGCACACACCCCTCGTTCCTTCTCCTCCCCTGCCCATTCCCCCCAACATACAGCTTCTGAGGTCAGCTGGGCCCCCTCGGCCAGGGTGCTCTCTTCCCCCATCCTGCAGCTGAGGGCACTGCCCACCCAGCTTCAACTTCACCTTCAGCTGTGGCCGGTTTGTTTGTCAGGCTACAGGTCCCTGGGGCTCCCAGCCAGGGAGCGGGAGCTTCCAGAGGAGCAGGGAGTGGCTACGCTGGCCCTCGGGGGCCTTCTCTTCACCTCTGAAAGTTGGGTAAAGAGAAACCCTGGACTCCTGGCCCTCAGCCAGGCCAAGCCCAGCTCCCAGCAAGGGAGTCCCACTCCTGTCATGCTCAAAGGTACTGGGGGAGGTGGGCACTGGGACAGAGGGGCTGCAGGGAAGCAGACAGGAGGAAGATTCACAGCCTCGTAAGGATGTCCCCAGAAGGGCTGGGGAGTGTCCCAGGGCAGCCTGGGACCTCAGTCACGCATGGGCCAGAGGCAGCTGGCCCAGGGAAGGGTACCCCCGCCTGGCGCCCTCACTCACCATCCTCCTGGCCTGGCCTCTTTGCACGGGCACCTAACCCTGATCCCTCGGAGAGGGACTGTCCTCCTGGCCTACCCCCCTCCCCCACAAATCGGGGAAACTCCTAGGCCCTCCCCTAGCCATCCCCCTACCCCACTCAGGCCTTCATGTCTCCAGCCCTGAGGCATTAGCAATTTCAGGATCATCCCAGACCTGGGGGAGGTGGTGGGAGGGCAAGGCACAAGCTGCTTAGGGCCTGGGGACTGAGGATTCCAGAGTCTAGGGCTCGTTCAACAGGTCTGGGCTTCGCCCACACCTCCTCTCCACGGAGCTATGGCTCAAGTCGTATGGGATACCTCCTGGGCAGACACCCTAAATCTAACTGAGGGCGGTGCCAGGGGTCAAACCAAGTGCCTGAGCACCCCAAATCTGGGGCCTTGCCAGAGCTCCTCCCCTGGTCCTTTCAAGAGTCCTCCCTGTTTTCAGCTTCCAAGAATACAGCCCTGTTAATCCACCACTACCTTGGGACAAGCACTGCCCTCAGGGCTGAATGGGATCCAGAGGCTTTTTTCAAAGAAGCCTGGTGCCAGATAAGGACTTGGGGAAACTGAGGCACAGGGAAGACGCAGACCCTGAGAAAACCCAGGAGACCACGCAGCCACGGGGACCCTGGTCCCACCTGAAGGCCCACAGGTCCTCCTGCCCTCTTCCAAGCGTCTGTTTTCTCCTGCCCGGGAGCTAGCAGAGCAGGGACCTGGGACAAGGTGCCGCCCACCCCCAAGCCTGGCCGGCTCACCTGGCCTTCCCGGCCTGTCAGTCCAGCTGTTCCGGAAAGAGAACATTTTCTTCTCACTCTATTTGGACAGCTGCAGGGATAGTGATGGTGAGAAGAGAATGTCTGATTACTGACAGAGGGGGCAGTGCGGGGACAGGGCCACAGGACCTCCGATGGGGTGGGCAGAGGGCTGGAGCTGTGGGGAGGTCCTGGGCGGGAGGCTAGGAACTGGGAGCTAGGTGGGGGCCTGGAGCAGCCTGACAGGACACAGGGAATGCCTGCCATTCACAAAAAGGGTCACCAGAGGGGCTTCTGGAGCCGGGCCAGGGGTCTGGAGTAGTGAATGGCAGCCCAAGAGCAGCGAAGAAAATGACTCCCTTCTTTATGGAAAGTGCTCGGCTACAGGGCGGGGGCGGGGCGGGGTGGGGGGTTGCCCAGCCCCAAACCCTTCCTCCCAGACAGATCTCTAGCCCTTCCTCAGTGGGTCCGGGTCCGGGTCTGGGGCTGATGGGTGGGGCTCAAGGAGATGAGGCATCAACTGGGCAAAAGTCAGAAGCCCTAGAGCTCCAGCTCGTTTCCCCTTTCGAAGACGGCAATTAGAATTGTAGGGTCAAGACACACTGTTTCCTCCTCTCTCTCCTTCCCAACGTTTTCTCTCTCTCTCTCTCTCACTCCCCTTTGCTCTCCTCCCCGTGTCCCTGTCCCCTTTCCAGCCATCCTGTCCCGGTGTCTCCCTGTCCCCATCTCCACCTCCTCCTGCCTGCCTCCCCCCAACTCCCCACCCTCGGGTTATGTAAGGGGCCTGAGAACACACAGAGGGAGCTTTGTTGTCAAACCAAATCCATAAGGAGCTGGAATCGGCCAACGCAGCTGTTCCCCATTCCCTCCGCCTTGGCAGAGTTGAGACGCTGGGCAGGAAGCCCCCACACGCCTCCATTTTGGGAGGCGGGGGGCAAACACTGGCCCAAGGGCCCCCAGGCAGCTAAATGGGTGGCCAGAGATCAGTCATCCTTGCGTGGGACTGCAGCAGGGGACCAGCTGGCCCACAAGACAGTACAGAGCCCCGTGCAAAGCCAGGTCACAAAGACCGCAGAGAGGAGAACTCTGGGCTAGAAGCAGGCCTGGAAAGGGGGTGTGGGGGAAGAAGACACAGACTCCCCCAGGCCCACCTGTATTACTTGTCCACACACGGATGCACACCCATGCTCTCTTTCTCCTGCACAACCCACGTACACACTCATCCACACACTTACAGCATGCACACACACACCCCCCATGTGGGCTCACCTGAAAGGTGTCTGAGCAGAAATCTCCCTGCTCTGACCAGCCTCTTCCATCCCAGCTGGTCCCTCTGGGGAAAGAGCTGGAGCTCTGGAGAGAGGAGTGGGGAGGGCGGAGGTCAGAAGCCAAAGAAGCTCCACCAGCCCACTCTTCTTGGGAGACCCTCCGGCACTCGGACCAGGTCCCACCTTCCTGCCCAGGAGGATGTCCAGGGAGGTGGGTGAGGGCCCAGGGAGCAGAGTTTAAGTTTACTTTGAGTTTCCTCTGGGCCGGCACTGTCCCTTCACCAAGCCCAACTGCTGGAAGAACCATCTCATTAGAAAATTCTGGAGCTGCCAACAACAGCAGGCGCTCCTGAACCCCCAGAGCCCAGAAGGGAACCTCCCCGACCGCTGGAAATGCAGCTGCCGCGTGAAGACCACTCAGATGTTGAGGCAAGGAGCATGGGGGACTCCGGAGGACAGAAGGGGAAAGAAGAGGAGTCAGATGGGAAGGGAGGAAGAGAGAAGAACGGAAGGCAGAAAACGATAAGAAAAAGAAAAAGAGGGGCGCCTGGGTGGCTCAGTGGGTTAAGCCGCTGCCTTCGGCTCGGGTCATGATCTCAGAGTCCTGGGATCGAGCCCTACATCGGGCTCTCTGCTCCGCGGGGAGCCTGCTTCCTCCTCTCTCTCTGCCTGCCTCTCTGCCTGCTTGTGATCTCTGTCTGTCAAATAAATAAATAAAATCTTAAAAAAAGAAAAAAGAAAAAGAAAAAAAAAAGAGGAAAAAAGGACCAAGGAGCAGACCAGCGGAGAAGGGGGGACAGTGATGTGGGGAGAAGGGCCCACACAGGAGGATGGGTGCCCCCCTCCAAGAGCACACTCCCCCCTGCCAGGCCAGGGCTAGCCCCCTCTGAGAACAGAGCAGGTCCTAGAGAAGCAGGATGACAGTGGACATTTCTAGAACGTGTCCTAGCCCACCCAGTCCCCCGTTGGCCATGCCCCTGGGGGTAGTGGAGCCCATCCTGGTCTTTGGGGCCTGGATGATGTCAGGACCTCAGAGAAAGGGATGAGATGGGGGCAGGGGGTGGACGGAGGGGCAGAGGGGATGTTCAGGGAGCTTGAACAGCAAGTTACTTTTTTGAGTCTCAGCTCCCTCATTTGCAAAAAGAAACAGTTACAGAGCTGCTACTATGAGGCAGCGAGGTTCCAGATGCTGGGACAGCTCAGGGAGGAAGGCAATTGCGGGTCCAGCCTCGTGGTGACCTCCAAGGCCTTTCCCAACCTGCAAATGTTTACCTCCCTGGGCCTCCCAAACCTGGGAGGTGAGGCAGATGCCACAAGCCCAACTCACAGACCAGCTGATGGAGCACTAATCACCACCTGACACCTGCCAAAGGTTACAGACCTGGGTGCAGACAGAGAGGAGACAAAGGGTGCCATCAGCAGTGAGTGGCTCCCGCCCGGCCGCCTGCCTCTGGCCACCGGGGCCCCGCCGTTGGACACTCTTCAGCATCTGGGCACCCCCTTGAATCCCAGAAGACACAGCAGCCTGGCGTTTACAGAGTACGGGATTCCACGCCCTGGGGCATCACTGGAAACACTCTCTCTATCCAAAGTGCGGGTTCCTCAGGGGAGGAACCCGAGGGCCTGAGGCCAGCGAGCGGGGAAAGGGGACAAGCCTAACACTTCTACCACACCGCCCAGAGCACCGCTCAACCCTAACCCCGTCCCCATATGGGGCAAGACTGGGACCCAAGGGCAGTGGGTCTCCCCTACACCGTCCCTGTACGTGGCAAGAGTGGGACCCAAGGGCACTCGGGGCGCATGGGAGGAGCTGGGCGGTCCAGCAGGCTTCCCAGAGCAGAGCCTCGGGTTGGATGCTGAAGGACACTCGCCATTTAGGAAGGAGGTTACCCAGAGTAGCCAAGCCATTGGCGGCATGGGGGAGGGGGACAGATGGAGCAAAGGAGATGAGAACACATGCGGCATGCTACTGGGAAAATAAAAGTCTTAATGGGGTTGAATGGGGGGGTTCCCAAATAAAACACTTTAAATTCCAGAAAACCCTCTGTCCTACTTTCACATGAGATTTTATGTGCAAAGCCTTTGAGAAGGCATCGAAGAGCAACTGTTAGAGTTGAAGCAATAATAGGGGTGAACCCCACCTCCTAAGTGGACACCGGAGTGGGGCTCCAGCCCTAGGGTCACCTCTCTTGGCCCTGAACAGGAGGAGAGGACCGATGTCAGGACAAGAGGGGAGATTAGGACCCGTCTGTGCAAGTACCTCAAGTTTGGGCTGAGGAGGGGAGACAGGAACAGGAACGGGTCCAGCTGCACCCGGGAGTGGGGCTGGAATGAGGGGCAGGCCCTCCTCAGGGGGCAGACTCCTGTCCTGTGCCTCCTGCCTGCCTCTCCAGCGCCTAGAGAGACCCCGGGTTGGGGGAGGGGGGAGCATGGCAGCAAGCGGGGCCAGGCCAGGCCCTTCTCGGACAGACAGCTCACCTGTCAAAAGGGCAGCTTTCTTCCTTTGCCTCAGGAAAAGCAGGAAGGAAAGCAGGAACACAGTGAAGACAGAAAAAACCCAAGGTACCTCTTCCATACATTTATCAAACAAATATTTACCGAGCACTTACTGTTTGCTATACATCATTCCAACCATGAATACAGCAGTGAGCAAGACAGACAGGCTCTTGGAGCTTACACCAAAATCCTAAAATCTCAGGGGAGAAAATACCTTAAAAGTTTTCAAGCCCGCTGCACACAACCAATACACCCCTCCTACGCCTGCATCTCCCTGGGACTGTCCCTGTCAAGGTCACAGGTGTATGCTTAAACATCTCTGATGATGAGCAATGTGCCCCCTCCAAAGGCAGAAGTGCGCTCCTGAAATCTCCAGCTAGCCCCATCGAGGGCCCTGCTGGCCTCCCTCCCTAGCCGGCCTCCGCAGAGCCTGAGGCAAGGGAGTCAACAGAGCATCAGAGGCCCTGGGAGAAGGTGCAAGTTTTATTTTATTATGGCACAAAACAGAAGGATGCATCTCTAGTTCTGCTCATTCTGAGCCAATGACCTGGGACCAACAGAAACAAGCAGACCCCATGCTCATCTGTCCAGAGATCTGGGGTCCCTCAGCCTTTGCAGCTGTGACTGCCCTGCTCACTTCCCTTCCTGAAGCCTCTGACAGTGGTCCCCAGGTCCCCAGGGCGCGCCCTCACTGGCCCCCACTTCTCTCCTGCTGTCCCTTCCAACCAGGCCTCCCGCCCCAAGACCTGAGCCACCTGCAGGGGCAGGGGAAGGGGGGCCATGGGACGGGCGCCTGTGGACCGGGCCAAAGGGAAGCTCACCCCCACCCCCACCTCTGGGACTGAGAGCTGCTCTCTTGAAAGAGCTTCTCCTGCCAGGAGCCAGGCAAGGACGGGTGTCCGGAACAAAGGTGCTCCTGCCTGGCAGGGACCTGGGAATGGCAGACCCTGGACCCTGGGGGCAGCCACATTGGCCCAAAGGCCCCGAGCTCGGACCTGTAGGGCCACTCCCCTTCCCCACGTGTCGCCATGGTTGTCAGCTGAGGCCTGGCAGCCCTGTGGGCGGAGAGCCGCATTTCCAAAGGAATAGGAGCCAGGCGGGCGGGCCAGATGGAAGTAATTACCCGGGGGAAAAGAGGGAGAGGTGGGGGCTGGGAGGGGCTGACAAGCAGGGAGCCTGCACTCTGGGCAGGGGTGCCACGGCGGGCATGGGGAGATGTGGAGTTTGGGTCGGCACAAAGAATTCTGGGCTGGGAGTCCAGAGGTGGAGGTTGTGGTCGGCCTTGTCACCAACGCACTGTGGCCTTGAGCAAAGCCCTTCACAGCTCTGAACCTCTTCAGGCACCAAAGGATGGGGAAAGGAGTTTGGGGGAGCAGTGGAGAGCTCAACTGCGAAAAGCAGGTTTCCAAAACAGCCCCAGATACAAGTCCCCTGTTCAGCTGCTTAGGAGCTGTGACCTTGGCCAAAGTTTCAACTGCCAGATCCTCATTTCTTCACAGATAAATGGGCTGAATGAAAGGTGTGTATGAGGCTTACAGGAAGGGATAGAAATAAGCCTCCGGCACATCCTTTTCTTTTGTCTGTTTGTTAAGCGTTTGGGGCCAGGCTTAAAGAAGTGCTTGATTGGGTGCCTCGGTGGCTTAGTGGGTTAAGCCTCTGCCTTCAGCTCCGGTCCTGATCTCAGGGTCCTCGGGGGTCCGGAGGGCTCCGGCTCTTTGCTCACCAGGGAACTGGCCTACGGAACCCCTGCCTACGTGTGATGACTCTCAAATAAATAAATAAAATATTTTTTTAAAAAAGAGAGAGAGAAGCGCTTGGTTGACACATGGTAAGTACTTGTGTTATTTGCTAAGCCTTTTTTATTGTAAAGACAGGTGTTTACAAAGGCTGCTAGGGAGGAGGACATGCGTCAGGCGGTAGACACAAGGAACACGGCTGTAGCCCCTGGAACCCACACCCTCCTGCAGGAGGATTTGGATCAAAGGCAGAAGCAACAGCGTGTGGGCCCAGCCCTCTGCAAACGGGACCCCGTCCTCTCCAGCCACCCCCAGCCTCCCCATCCCACCCCAGGAAACCAGATCCCGGAGCCCGTGACCCACTTGGCTGGGCTGCAGAGGGAAAGTCCACGCAGGAAGGAGGAACCATCCCACCCCACAAGGACAGCTGCCTGTGGGCTTCTGCTGCCCGGCCTCATCACACTCAAGGCCCCGGGAGACACTGAGGGCTTCACCAGGCCGGCACCTGCCATCAGTCCTAGCAGCAGCCCCTCCACCCTGCTGGGCAGAAGCCAGGGCCTCAGACTCTGGAGTCGTCCCAGCATCTTTCCACAGGGCAGCTCTGCAGGGCTGGGGTAGGCAGAGAGAGTGTCAGGAGCTGTCTGTATGTCTCCTGGTCCTAGGCAAGGGGCCAAGACCAGAAGAAAAGCTGCAGTTCTGGACGCTGAAGGCCCTTCTCACCCTGGAAAGCAACCGACCCCACGCCAGCCGTTGACAGAGCTCAGCCCCTGCTGGGCTTGGGGGCACGGGGCTGGGGCCCAGGCCTCAACCACTTGCAGCTAGATTCAACCACTTCCTCCGTCTAAGAGTGACACACACACACACACACACACACACACACACACACACGCGCGCGCGCGCACTGGGAATGCGGGAAAGGGGTGATTCTGAGGCCAAGGGTGGCCGGCAACCCACCCAGAGGCCCTCAGAACATGGACGCAGGAGTGCTGAGCCCTTCTGGGAAGGGAGAACCAAAGGGCAGAGGGGAAACAAAGGACCACAGCTTCCAAAATCTACCTACGCTCATCCTTTTCTCAAGGCAACCAAAAGTTTCAGGTCAAGGTCCCACACCCGAAGAAGGAAGCAGGGCCCAGGGTGTGGGGGTAAGGGAAGCACAGCTAGCTGCTGGGTGGGGGGGGGGGGGGTGCGGTGGCAGAGTCAGGGAATATCTCACCACAGGGCAGCTAAGGAGTCAGTGGGTGGGGAGGTAACAGAAAGTTCTAGAAGTTTTCTGGGCATCCTTCCCTCACTACCCAACTGCCCTGCTCTCCAGAGTCCATCTCCAGGGGCTTGGGAGCTCAGATGAGTTCTGGTGCCTGCCTTGATTTCCATCAGGAGACTTGGCCCTCAGCCTCTGGGATGTTCTATGACACTGATCTGGAGGGTCCCTTTCAGGAGGCTGGAGCTCTCCCTCCTCTGTGGGCTGTGGAACCATTTTGTATTATTCTAAGGTAGAGCAAGCCCTTCCCCAAGACAGAAGGTGTAAAACCATCCTGACAGGAGGAATTCATAGGACCGCTGGGCAGCCTCTCTGAGGTGAGACCCAGAGAATGTGTCCAGGTAGGGTCCGAGGGGGCACCCAAGGCAGGGTAGAGGCCAGGCCAGCATGGGGTAACTACAGAATGCCCACAGGTGAAGCTGGAACAGAGGAAGGGGGTCCAACTTCTCTGCTCCTGCTGGGGAAGTTCAGCCAGGGAGTGGTGGAGGTGGAGGGGGGGGGGGGTCTTTCCCAGAATTTGTTACAATTCCAGAAAGTATCAGATTCTTGGTTCTACCCAGAAAATTGGATCCTAAAACAGCTGAGAGGGTGGAGGGGGCCACATAACTCTGTTTCTGAGGAGTGGTGAGCAAGTCACTGCTTTGGGTAGAGAAGCTGGAGAGAAGGGAAGAAGGCATCCCGGAAGGCGCAGTGGGCTTCCACGGCCTGGACCTCTGCTCCCAGGAAAGGGGCTCCCTGCTGTCCTGAGGAGTAACCCATGCGTGAGCTACAGATGCGTCTTGGCCCACAGTCCCGGCAGGCGATTCAGGCTATTCGTACTTTCCCTTCCTAAGTTCTTCCAACTATGCGCCCCTCCTCACCCCCTCTGCTTGGGCTGGGGAGGGGAGAGGGACTGGCCCCAGCTCCTGGCTCACCTGCAACCACCTGATGAAACCCAGGGCCCCCTGGTCGGCCAAGATCTCCCACCCAGCGCAGCGATGCTGAGGGGTGGTCCAGAGAGCCCTCCGGGGAACAGAGCAAGGTCTGAGCACCACCTCCGCTCAGGCCCACCCCTCCCGGCAAAGAGAAAAGACCCCACAAGGTCATTTCCAGGCACCCTCTGCGGAATTAGCGGGCAGCTCCGGAGGGCGAGTAAGGGCGTGGGAGCAGCACTACTCTCAGCGAACACTGCTTCCTTCAAGCAGGCACCCCTTCGAGCACTTCACACACATCAATGTATTTAAAATCACCCTCATGAAGGCCACGGCCAGGGCCTGGAGGAGGCGGGGACAGAGTGCAGCTCAGGAGAAAGCAGCCTAGGCTTGTGCCTCGTGCAACAACCCGGCACACACCAGGCTTGTTCCCAGGGTTCTGCGAAGAAGTCAGCCTGAACTTGGCTTTCTCGCTGTGCCTCCCTCCAGTGGTGGAAAGCACAGGCTTTCAGAAGCCTGTGGGGGTGCCTGCCCGTGGGTGGCCATGAGGTCAGACAAGCACAGCTGAGCACCTGAACACTGCCTATACCCCTCACCCCCACGTCCCCGCCTTCCAGAAGGAGCCCCCTAGCTAAGCAAGGCCTTCAGGACTGGCTCTGTAGAACGGAGGAAGCAGCAATTGTCCATCAGGCCTCCCATGGCCCAGAGGGAGCTTCCCCCCAAGACTGGAAATGGAGGGGGCAGCTACTGGCAGACATGTTGGCAACTCTGGGCAGGCCAGGAGATGCCTGCGGTAAGCGTCCCAGGGAGGCAGACAGAGGAGCTCAGGGTCCGGTCGCAGCTGGACCTCACCCTCACCCCAACCCCATCCCTTCCCACTGTCCACCACCCAGGCTGTCTGGAGGCACAGGGGCCTAGGCCCAAAGGCCCCCACCAGGGGGACCTGGTATCCCGGGCACCACCTGCCTGCAACTTGCAACTCCCACCTTTGGGCTCTGCTTGGCGACCTTGCGACTCCTGCACACGGATGGACGCTGCCCAGCCCGTCACCTCTAGCCAAGCCAGCCTACTGATCTCCTGGACTCCGTGGGGGCAGTTGTGCGAGACACCAAGGTTCAGAGGATGCTGAAGGTGGGGACGCCTCCTGAGCAGGGGCGCGGGGGTGGGGGCTAGAAACTTTCCGGAGAAGAGGACCATCCCGGTGGCTCACTCCAAGGGAGACGAACACCGGCTTCCCGCGAAAATCTGGTCCAGAGAAAGGGATCCCGGGGCCGTGGCCGCCCCACCCCGGCCGGCCCAGCGTTGCGCCCACGTGCAGGGCCGACCACCTCCCCGGGGCCGCGGCGGCGCAGGGCGACGGAGGTGGGGACCAGACAACCGGGCCCCCGCGGCGCTCCCGCCCTCCCCCCGGACCCCACGGGGGCCGGCCGCCGCGTACTCACCCTCGCGGGTGGAGCGGGGCGGGGCACGACACTTTCGCGCACAGCTCCGATCCGCTAGGCGCACGGGCTGGCGGCGCGGCGCTGGCGCAGCGGCTCCGCTCGGCCGGGTCCCTGTCCCGGGCGCGGGGCGGGCCTGGGAGCGGGCAAGTCCGCCTGCCGGGAGGCGGGGGCCCGGGCCCGTGCGGGGGGCGGGGAAGGGGCCGGACACGCTTGCGCACACGGCCGGGGAGCCGACTCCGGGGAGCGGGCGGGCAGGCGGAGGAAGGGCGGGGAGGCGGAGGAAGGGCTGGGGCGCTGCTGCGCGCGGGCGGGGCTGCCGCCCGCCGGCCTGGGACCGTGTGGGAGCGGCGGAGGCCCGGGGCCGGGAAGCCTGGGCGCGCGGGGCGCGCGGGGCGCGCGGGGCGGGCGCGGAGGGGCGGAAGGGGAGGCCGGATGGGGTGAGGGTAGAACCCGGGAGGGCGCTGTCTGTGAGTGGCGCCAGGATAGATGTGCCCAGCGCAGCCTCTGCACACTCTCCTGGGAACAATGAGACCCAACAAAGGGTTCTCGGCTCTCCCACGTGGTGAACCGCGTCCTTCGCTCGCTCTGCAAAGTGAGACACGGAAGGGGGAGGGCCTTGTTCCGGGAGCCCACCCCCACATCCCCGCCCTGGGCCCCGCGGCCAGGTGCCATAGACCTAGACCTGGGCCTCTCCTCTGCCCTCGTCTGCACCTGCAGCTCTGAGACTGCTCCCTCTGCCGCCCCTCTTTTGCACACCAGTTTTGGCCTTGAAAAAGCTTCTTGGTTTCTGTTCCTTACAGAAGGCGCCAGGCACACTGTCGCCAGGGGAAACCCCATCAGGCTCCTGACCCTACTTCCTTGGGCTCAGACATCCCCCTTCAAGCCTGGAAACGGCGCAGGCCCAGAAACCTAGTCCAGAAGTTACCCCCAGGAAACCCACAGCCCCCGAGACACTCTTTCATAGGTGAGTGGTTCTTCCATGGGTGAGTGGTATTTACTGAGCCCCTGGCGGGTCACCTAGTGGGGACAGCCTGGTGCTGGAGGCTCCCGCCACTCCCAGAAAAGTCTAAGACCTGGTCCCTGTCTCCCAGGAAGCTTAGTTAGGATCTAGCCCCAGAGAGAATGATCACAATGGACTTCTGTTCAAGAAGAAGGCAAGACAGGAAGTGACTAAGTGTGAGGTGTGAGTAACCGACAGTAAGTGCAAAGGGGGTTCAGAGACCTGCCAGCTTCAGGTTCACTTCAGAAGAAACTGGAGGGCTTCTTAGTTGAGAACAGGTAGTTCAGGAGGCTCTGCCGGAACAAAGTGGAGAAGGCTTAGGTGAACAGGGTGAGCCTCCAAGTTCTTCCATAGGTGGCCGTTTTGTTCTAAATCACACCTTGCACAGATAGGTTCTTTCTGCATCCCACCTATGTTGAACTTAATGCTTGAATGGTGCCATTGGCTTGGTCCGTCAAGCATTCAGTCAGAAAAGACTTAACTGCATTCAGCTCGAGGCCTAAACTAAGCTTAGCTGAGTAGAAAGAAGCCAGTGGCTAAAGTCGGTGCCCCGAGCCAGTCAAGGGGAAAAAGGGGATACCCCCCCATTTCACAGTCAGGAAAACTGGCCCAAAGAGAGTCATCAGATGCCCAAAGCACCAAGGTGAGTAGTATGGCCAAGTTGAACTGAGACTCGTCCGGCTTCTAAACTTTGCTAGCCCTTTGATGAGCTAGATCTAAACCCAGTCTGCGGTTCTGGCCATGAGCCACACCAACATCCCTCTGCCAGAGAACAGAACCGAAGGGCCAGCTCTCCCTCCTGGGGTCCTGATTCCCAAATCTACCTCTGTCACTGCATTGCTTGAGTTTTCTTACTAAAAAAAAAAAAAAGAAAGAAAGAAAGAAAGAAAGAAAAAGAAATCACTGTATTTTGTCAAAAAGTATTGTTGGTATTAAACTAGGCAGTGGACAGGAACTTGCTCTGGAAGTTCAATGCACTATGTAAGTGTGTGTTATGTGATGCAGGCGGCATCCCTTCTCTGACTTATGGAAGTGGTCAGGTCTCCCCCGCCCCTCGCTGATCCCAGGTTACCCAGTGCCCAGAAGCTAACTGTAATTCTGGCTCCTCCCCTCAGGCCGCAGTGTGCTTACTCATGATCTTTCCCCTTCGGGTTTCTTAATGGCACAACCAGATGCTTAGCTAGCTGCCTGGAAGCCATATCATCAGTGGGGCAGGGGGAAGCAGTTCTGGGACCTTTTGATCCCGGGTGGTGGAGGAGGGATGGTCCTGGAGCCATCAGAGCACCACCCAGCTCCTTGCACCCTTGCAGGACACAGCGAGAGGTCATATGATGAAGCCAGCAGGGGTTTGACAACTTGGGACGGTTCCCAGACAGAACAAGACAACCTGACCAGCGTCTCGCTGGGTCCTGGTCGCGCTTGGAGCCATGCTGCTTCAGTGCCTTTTTCCTCCACCTCCCTTGACCTCTGGCTCTGTCTCCACAGTGGAGGAACTGGGGCACCCAGAGGGGCCACGGGAGCAGAGGGAAGAGGCAGAGGAGCGAGGGGCACCACGGAAGGGGCAGGTGCTTATCAACGGGGGAAGCTGTGGCCCCCAGAGGCTCCTCCTTGGCAGCCGGCGGGTGTGGGTAGGAGGCCTGGAGCTTCTCAACAAACGGGCCTCGCAGGCTTCTGGCTCCTGTCCCTCTCATGTGCCACGTTAACTTCCTACCCACCAGGAGGAGGGAACAGCAAGATGCCGTGTGAGGAAGAAATAAACCCAGTCCAGCATCTCAGACGCTTTTAAAAATAGCAACTCTGGGAGGGTAGTTCAGCTCCTATTTTTATCAGATTTATATGGCCGGACCATAGAGCTGAGCTGTTCCCAGGGTTCTCAATAGCAGGCAGGGGACATCACTGTTGTTGTGTTAGAAACCTGCCAGTAGGCCAGGGCATTCCAGGAACCTTTAGGCTGGACGAGATCCCAAGAAGTCCTTGCGTGCAGCCCTCGCCTCTGCTTGGGGCCAGTCAATTAACCACAGGTAGTTTATCTTTTTTGCCCAAAAGTCACTTGGTTGGTGTGCCCTCCACTGCGTAATCTAGGATTTCACAGCCCTTCTCATCAGGAAGTTCTTTTAAATATCTAGCCCAAGTATCTCTGGTTACATCCTTTTCAGTCCTTCTCACAGTAGAAAAATCTAGCTCACGTTTACCCCGTGGTGACTACGTCTACAAAAGGCTCTTCTTTAATCCCCACAAAACCCCTCACAGGGAGCACTCTTACCATTGCTAAATTGGGAGCAGTTATGGAATTGCCTGCGATCATACCTGGGGAATGGTGCGGATGCTGTGCCGAGGCCATCAGACCATTTTCTTCCCAGACGTGCGCCCTTAGCTCGGACTTTCACTTCTTCATCACGGTCCTGAAGGACAAAGCGGCCCGTGTTCTCATTGTGCACTTGTACGTTGTGCTAGAAGCTTGGCTCTAGATCCCAGCGTGCGGAGCCACAGTCCGCCTTGACTGCCCGGCCTCTGCTTGTGCAGAACATTTGGCTAGCAAATGTAGCCTGGAAGTTTGCCTTCTCTCTGCATAAGGTCTCCCAGCCCCCTCTGCCTTTTGTAGAAGGCATTCACTGCTTTTGGGTTCCTCACTAAATCATAAGCTCCATGTGAGCTCTATCTCCAGATTCTAACTTAAAAAAAAAAAAAAAAAATTCGGGGGCACCTGGGTGGCTCAGTGGGTTAGGCCTCTGCTTTCGGTTCAGGTCATGATCTCAGGGTCCTGGGATGGAGCCCCGCATCAGGCTCTCTGCTCAGCAGGGAGTCTCCTTCCACCACCCCGCCCCCCCCACCCCGCCTCTTTGCCTACTTGTGACCTCTCTCTCTCTCTCTCTGTCAAATAAAATTTAAAAATCCTAAAAAAAATATTTGGGAAGATGTGCAAAACATGTGTATTGAATTGAAACACTTTAAATCAATTCAGTCCCTGCTTATTTTTTAAGTGGTTGAAACATGGTAACTTCAAGTTTGTATAGCTTTCAGAATCCAGTATCATTCCACTAATAATAGCACTAGAACAAACACAGGGTTGCCAACATTTATTTATTTTGCTGGGTGAGGATATTTTAAAAACAACCACCACCAATGACAACCATCTTCTTTAAAAAAGGACATTTTAAGATCATATATACATGCTTGGAATGAAGATTTTGGTCCTTTCTGAGAAGGAAGATTTACATCAGTCTCTTCAGAAAGAAGTAGATACACGAAACTTTTGGATATGGAAGCCTTACAAGAGAAACAATTTCAAATGTTACTTTGTATGTAAATATTTCTCGATTTGTTTCTCCGTCCGGGGCTCTGTGTTCAACAGAGACATGCAAAGTCGAGCTCACATGTCCTTGTTCCGAAATGTTATTTTTCTCCTTTTCATGAAGGAATGTGGACAAATCCAGGACACTCAGCAATTTTGCTCTATGAGGAAACTTTTGGGCAAAATGAAAGGAGCCAAGGAACAATAGCAGTCATGCTTCCTTCCTTCTGCAGCCACGCCGAGGAGATAGTAGGCCAAGTACGGAGGGCTGACGGCCAGTTGTGGACACGTCCAGGATTTTTCTGGGAAGGGTGACATCTCCCACTGTTCCAGCACAACAGGGACACAGGCACGCACAGGGAAGGCACAGAGTCAAATGCAGAAGGCCTTGGTGGCAGCACACAGGACATGTCATGTTGCCAGAGGGGGCTGGTGTTTGCTAGTTGGTGAAGATAGGGTCGAGGGACACTGGATCTCACTCAGGAAGCTTTCCCGGGCAGCAGGATGTGTGGTTCTGCAAAGTGACATCAAGAGGAAAGCTAGGGCGTGGGGGGGGGGGGTGAGGGGGTGCGGTCAGTTGAACGTCCAACTCTTGGTTTCCGCTCAGATCATGATCACAGGGTCATGAGATCAAGCCCCGCGTTGGGCTCTGAGCTCAGCGAGGAGTGTACTTGGGCTTCTCTCCCATTGTCCCTCTGCCCCTCCCGCTCTCTTTCTCATCTCTCTAAAATAAATAAATTAAAATCTTTAAAAATTAAAAAAAAAAAAAAAGGAAAGCTAAGACAGAGAGGGGCTGATTCTCACTCTGCATCCCCCTGGACTGAGAAGCAGGAGACCTGGGTTGAATGGAATTTCTTTACTTGAGGGGAAAGCCTTCAGGGGGTGGGGGGCTGACCCAGTTGCTGTGACCTGCTCCAAACCATGGTGCCTGTGGTGGGGGGGGTGCACTTGGACCCCTGTGGTCCCTGGGAACAGACTCCCTAGAACTGACAGGAAGTGGCATGCGGTCAGAAAGCTTGGGTCTTCTAGAAGAGGGCCTCTGGGAGTTCAGATGAGGGAGTTCAGACAGTGACTGACCCCTTGACTCAGCCCGTTTCTTGCTGCAGCCAGAGACGCCAGGATTCAGGTAAGGTGGGGTTGCCTTGAAGACACGGTCTCACGTGGTGACGAGGGCAGATCAGTGTATGTCAGATAGGGGCTCAGCAGGATCAGTTTCATGGCTCACCACACATCTGACCAGCCGTTTCCTGGAGGAGAAGCAAACACTCTAGTGGGCAGTGACCCTGGCTACTGCAGGGGCCTTTGGGGACAGGAAGTCAAATTCCTGAGGTCTTCTCTCCCTGAGCAGTCTGCAGCTTGCGGGGCTGTTCTCTGGGCCTTAGTGACTCCGGCTTCAGGCGCCAGGGGAGAAGCGATCCTCTTCCCCCCAAAACAGAGTTTGTCCTGAAGGAGGAGTACCACCCAGCATGGCAAAGGAGCAAAGCTCTTAGAACCTCTCTAGAACAGCTCTTATTACTGTCTCATCCAACGTTCCCCCAACCCACTGAGATGCACTCAGGGAGTGTACAGGCTGGCGGGTCTTGATCTTCCTGTTTCCAGCGCCGCCTTGCAGTGCTGGTCCATCCAAGATGTTTGCTAGAAACTTGACGGATGGGTGAGTAAACCTGAGAGGAAGGAGGAGCCTGGGACAGATCGAGCTGGGGAGTCAAGTGTGGGGAGGCAGCTTAGTCCCAGGGAGATGGGAGAACCTCGGCCCCTGGGAGGTTCCCCAGCGGTCCTGTTTTGGGGTCAGGGTTGGCCACCTGCCAGTCTTTTCCAAGCACGTACCATGTTGTGTGAAGCCAGCTGAGAGCCCCACCGGCAGAACCTGATCTTTCAAGGAGAAAAGGTCGCTCCTGGGATTGAATCCCTCCACTCTGTCTGCAAGGAGGGGCCTCTTGGGTCAGCATCCCCTCCACTCCTCTGCACCCCTCAATTATCTTTGCGACAGTTCTTGTACACGAACAAAACAAGCCAGGGGTTCCCGTCAAACTGGCCAGACATTTTGCTGCTTCATCTCCTTCTGGGGAGGAAGGCAGCTGCCCCCCAGTGCCAACCCTCTCCCTGTAACTTGTCCCTTCGGCCTCACTGCCTTATTCCCCGTGGGTTATCCTGCCAGACATGCAAGGAGTCAGCTACCCCACCAAGCACTGTGATCCCACAAGTATGTTCCATTGGTCTTCCTAGGGGACCTTGTACACCAGCCTCTCCCACATGCCTGTTTTCAGGGTAGCTTCCTGGGTGCTGCCTCTTTTTATTCCTACAGTTTGCTTGGCTGTCTGCCCCAGTAGCCTGGAGGGTAGAAGCTTTGGTTTCCCAACAGCTAAAGCGCTACCTAGCTCCAAAGTCGATCAGTAATTCAAACCGTACCAGAAAGCAACACCAGCACATGTTAATTACACGCAGGACGCTTCACGGATCCTCATCCCTGTTCTCTCACAAGGGAACAGGCTCGGGACACCTGGGGTCTGGTCCAAGGCTATGGGGTGAATGTCAGCTCCAGGGGGAGACACTTCTGTTTGTTCACCACTTAGCAGTCTCCAGGGCAGTGCCTAGCCTGCGATGTATGTTTGATAAGCCTTTGACTCTGAACTGTTGCCTGGTTCTCAGTCCAGGAATTGCAGAATACGGGCCATCCCCACCTTATGCTTCCTTCTTATCTCTTAGCAGAACCGAACATCCTGAGGCCTCCAGAGGAAGCACAATCCAGAAGGGCTGAGGGACTAACATGCCAACGCCAGCCCCTCTGCGGTGTGATACACACACATCCCCCGTGCTGAAGTGAGTGCCTTATGTGTCCAACCGCATGCCCTCACCTGCGTACCTATGACGTCACCCTTCCCAGATAGGCCCCCGCTGGCTCCCCAAGGCTACCAGCCTCACTCTGGGATCCCTTCCTGGCCTCCAGATCCTTTGACAGAGACCCGTGTCGCTGGTCACACCTCGAAGCCGAGCCCCTCAGAGCTTCCATCCACCACCGCAACCCTATCATTTTGCCCTTGACAGGCTGTCTGGTGTTTGGTCTTCCATCTCTCTCTGTGAGTTTGTTTTGTCTTCCACCCTAGATAATAAACTCAAGGCCAGGGGCTCACTGACCAAATAACAGAGGCAGAGGCAAGTTTTTTTGGGCTTGCATCATCTGATTCCTATTAAAACCCTCCCACTTCCAGGCGGCAGTCCTGCATCCTTGTCAACAAGAAGTTTATCAGCGGGGTTGCGATCTCTGTTCTGGGGAGGGCAAGAGGAAGCCCTGGCAAAAACACTCTATAGAGGATTTCCAGAGAGTTTTTGTATTTGGTTTTTTGGGGGAACTCCTGGACACGCGCGCCTCGAAAACCATGAGGAAGATACAGCAAATGGAAAGAAGGAAGGGGAACGTGAGAGCAGAGTAGGAAGGACTGAAGTTAGGGAGAGGCACCACCTGATCCGGGACATGGAAATCATCAAGAATGGTGCTTACTGGGATTTAGAGAAAGCCCTTGGCACATATCGGGGTCAGCAGAAGCCACCACCCCAGACTTGGCTCCTGTCCCAGATACTCCTATCCTGTTCTGCCCCTGCCACCTGCCTCCCCAGGCAACAGACCACACCAAAGGAGACTAATACTTTATTCACATCCTAGGAATAAGCCAGTACAAAATACATTTTTTTTAAAAAATTCACTTGGTGCTAAAAGTCCCGAGCCCTTCCCCAGGTCCCTCCCACCCCCGTCCCCAATCCCACACATCTGTGCTCTTTGCCGGGCAGCCCCGGGGTTGGACTCAGCTTGTCTGGGCCTCCTGCAAGAGCCCGAGCAGTGGGTCATCAGCCCTGAGGGCGAAGGTGAGGGTGCGCCGCTGGTAGTAGTCCGGATCACACTCCAGGTTCTCGATCACGTCTGCTAACAGATGAGCCCGCTCCACGCCTGTGCCGGGGGCCTCAAAGCCCAGGGCCGTGAAGTGCACGTGCAGATGGTAGTAGGAAGGCAGGTAATGCAGGTACACGCGGAGCTGGTCCCCCTTCACCTGGTAGCGCTGCAGGATGGCCTCCTGAGGAGAAAGGGGGTGCAGGAAAGGGGTCACTGTGCTCCCCATAGGCCCTCCTCTGTCCCTGCTCCCCGACTGGCCTCTGGACCGCTGACAGAAACCCCCAGACACTCCCTCCCCACAACTGGCTGCAGGTCCCCATCTTCCACTGTAGGAAATCAACAGAAGCAGGTGACAGCAGCAAAGCGGGGGCTTTTCTCCCAAATGAAGGGAACAGGGGCCTCCATTAAGGTTCCACACTCCAACTTAGATGAAACACTGAAGCTGGGTTTCATCAAACAGCTGCTGCTGGGACTCTAGGAAGTCCCAGCGCTGAAGAACAGGCCCCAGAGGTCCAAGACTATAGGGACTGTCCTCCCCCGCATGCCTGATGCCAACTTAAATCACTGAGGAGGTGGGAGGGGGGCTTACACCCTCTCTCAGTGTAGAACAGAGTGAAGTGGGGGAACAAGGGTGACAGGGATGGGGCTGAGCCGAGGCTTGGTGGAAGAGAGAGGAAGGGGGAGGGCACATGGGAAGGGCTGCTAGAAGACCCAGGGAAGATCTGGCTGGACTCCTAGTGGAAGGAGAAAGCACTGACTTTGACCCTGGCTCCCTCTGTCCATCCCCCACCTTGCTCAGAGGTAGGGCTATTTCTACCAAACCCCAGGTCTGGAGCCTCCAAGGCTTGGCATTAATAGGAGAGTCTGATTTCCACTGTGGGTGAAACCCTGAGCAGGTCAGAGGTGAAGAGAAAAAGATGAGGGCCTCGGTGGGCTCAGAATATACCCCACAATAACATCCTGCACTTGGAACTCTGCCTTGGGATCTCTGCAGTGGTGTGAGGCCAAGGCTAGGGCACCTAAAGCCCTTGGGGGGATAAGTGTGGCTGGCCTGTCGGGACAAGGCTGCCTGAGCTGCCAGGACAAGTGGAAGTGTAGGTAGGCCCAGCATTTCCCTGCAAGAAAGATGCCACTCTGCCATCCAGAGGCTGCTTCAGGAGAGAAATTAATTACTCCACAAAGATACAGCCAGCCAGGGCGCCTGGGTGGCTCAGTGGGTTAAGCCGCTGCCTTCGGCTCAGGTCATGATCTCAGGGTCCTGGGATCGAGGCCCGCATCGGGCTCTCTGCTCAGCGGGGAGCCTGCTTCCTCCTCTCTCTCTGCCTGCCTCTCTGCCTGCTTGTGATCTCTTTCTGTCAAATAAATAAATAAAATCTTTAAAAAAAAAAAAAAAAAAAAAAAAAGATACAGCCAGCCAGAAAGGCAGTGATGTGGCCAGGGAGGAGGGAGAAGGTGGGACAGGGTGCAGAGGCGGGACAGCTGGGGTCTAGAGGTCAGCAAAGAGCGGCTCCCGGAAAGCCCTTCCCCCACACCTGCAGCAAAACCACTGAGAGCAGCTCTCCTGGTGACTGTGGGGCCCCAGCACAGGGGCAGCGTCCTTGAACGCCTGAGTGAAGGAAAGACTGGGGACCAGCCCACAGGATGGGATTTTGCAGCATCCCATCCACATACTGAGGCAGGGAGGTGAGCTGATGAGTCCTGCCCAGACTTACTCAGGTGGTGAGGGTCAGAATGTCAGGACCAAGACCATGACCCAAGATTCTAGACCCTTTTCCCTCGCCTCCAGGGCTCCTCTTTAATTTCATGTGATTCAGCAAATATCGCCGTACAAAGCACCCCAGGACGCCAGGCGCTACAGAACCCAGGTTCTGGCCTCAGGGCAGAGGAGGAGGGCCTTGTGCACACATTGGAGCGGGGGCCCATCTGCCCAAGAAATGTGTCTGGCATGACATGGCTGTCATGATCCTGGGAGAGGAGGGGTCCGAGCAGAGCTGCACAGGAGAAAAGCTCGGAGGCAACAGTGAGAACCCAGGCAGAGAAAAGGCGGCTAAAAGCGGAGCTGGAGGAAGGGCAGGACCAGAGGACAAGGGTCTTGTGAGTCCATCTAAAGAGCCTTCCTGGGGTCGTGGGACGGGCATCCAGAGAGAAGCCCTGTCCCAGATGGACTTCTGTGAAGTGTGAGGAAAGTGGCCGGGGAGCACAACGGCATTGGAACAGAATTCGTCTGGGCTTCTGTGTGGATCTAGCCGAGATGACTCACCTGGCCCTCCCGGAGGATATTCCTGAGCAGCGGCAGGTGCTCTGGAGTGAGGTCCCGAAGCGATCGGATGCCGCGGCGATGGCAAATGGCGATCAGGTACAGGTCATCAAGCTGCACAGAGATCGGCAGGGGTCAACCAGGCTCAGCGGCGGACAGAGCCAGGGGAGGCTGCCTATCCTGGAATCCTTCAGGGAAGCCAGGATACACCTGCCCCCAGGCCTGCTGCTGTGCCGGCCACAGACGATCTCGGGGAGCCCACGGCAGGGCCGGTCCCCCGGGACAATGGGGGCCTCCAAGTGCCTGGGATGAGTGGGATTGTCTAAGGACAGAACTTCTCTTTATTCTTCCTACTGAAGAATATCATATGGGAGTATTTATATTCTCACAGAACTGATGGGGGGAGGGCTAGGAGAAGAAGGTTCAAGAAAGTGCCAAGGACAATTCTTTCCCTCCAAGAGTTTATGTGCTAACAGAATGTACCTAAGTAGCTACTACGAGACAAAGTTTTTCAAAAGTAAGAAAGGAAGAAAAAGGAAGACTAGCTGGGGTGATCCAGACAGGCTTCCTGGAAGAGGAGACAGAGAATCTAGGTCTTAAAGAAGAGGTAGTGTTTAGAAAAAGAGCATGCGGGTAGAAGGAACAGTGAAAGCGAAGACTCAGAGGGAAGAAAGTACAGAGCATGTGAGGGGGGTTGAGGAAGCAACCTGATTTGTGGGGAGTCCGGTGCAGGTGTAGAAGGATTTGAAGGGTGAAAGGGGACCCCAAAGCCAGGTCAGGAATGAGCACACCAGAGTGCTAACCCTTCTTCTCTCTTTCCCTATCCCACAGGACTCACACAGGACCCTTCCTGCTGTCCTTCCTGAAAACAGTACCTGACTGAAAACCTGGAGGTTGTAACAGTGCAAAGAACCAAAGTCAACAAGGTCTTGTGCCAGAAGGCAAATGCACTCTTCCTCTGCCCAGAAAACCTTCCTGCCCCTCCCGCTCACTCCAGCCCTGACCTGAGCTGATGCTCACATCCACGTGCAAGGCAGGCACCAGATGCCAGGGCTCCCCGGAGTGAGGCATGGGGGAACCCCAGAGAACCCCACTGGGCATTCTGAGCTGCTACATTCCTCAAGGGCATGATCCAGGGACCGTGAGTCACCCGACCAAATCCCCGAGAGCCCCAGTTTGAAACTGAGAAGGAGGATGCCCATATGGAGCCTGCTGTCCAACTGTGTCCCTGCACACCAACACAGTCTCTTCATACCACGGACATTCTTCTCTAACAGTCTGGGCTCTCAGCCTCAGGCCTGCTCCAGACGAGCCCCGTGGGAACCTCCCAGCAAATGGCTAAGCTGTGCTTACCTAAGCCACAGCTTGCTCCCAAGCCCTTTCGAGGCTTTCCCTCCTTAGGGCCTGTGCCCAGGACATTTTCCCTCTCTTTCTGCTTCCCAAGAAGCAGCAGGAAACAAGACTGTCTTAACCTGGGATTCTGCATGCCTGCTGGTATCTTCAGCTGTTCGTACGTGCCCCTGTCGCAGACCCAGGTAACAGTAGCACTTGTTTTAGATGACGTTTGCTGACAAATCACAAACATGACATTAAGTCACATCTCTCTGCCCCGCGGGCATGGAAGGAGGCATGAAGCCGGCTGCTGGGCGTCTGCTCACAGGGTGCATGAGAGGGAAAAGCAACCCATCCTTTGATAGCAAATGTGACCCCCAGATTTTCCACAGGCAGTTCAGGCCCCCCAACCCCCACCCTGGGGCCTAGAGAAAGGATCTGAAGAAAGCTAGACTAAAGGAGCTGGCAAGGGTCTCAGACTGGTATCCCCGAAGGTGGCCCACTGATCACTCCAGGGAGACTAGACACTATCAATCTCTTTACGAGGCAGGACCACAGAATCCAAGTAAGAGCTTCCTGGCAAGGGGCAAGATAGAGAGTGGCCAGAGCCCTGGGGAGCCACATCTCTACCTCTGGAGTGACCCAGAGGAAGAGTTTCTTGGTCTGGGCGTTTTAGACCCAAGAACCTACCTGAGATGAACTGAAAGTACACATTGTGTCCACTGAGATTGATACGTACATACACATACAATATGCAAAGACTATAAATGGAAGGAGACAAAAAGAAATTGTCTAGGCTAAAGGTACCACTTCCAAGCAAGTATTTGTACTACTTGCATTTTTACTACGCGTCTGTGAGGAGAGAGCAGAAGACAAGCTGAGGACAGGGCACAGGCTGACACCCCGCAAGCCCCCGCTTCCCTAGCTGGGATCTGTGTTACATTTCTCAGGTATCCCTACTGCCCTAAAGCCAAGGGAAGGAAAGACAAATGGTTAATGTAGACAGATTACAGTCCTGCAGGACAGGAGTCTCACTCAATTTACAAATGTCTTAGTGATTCATAGGAAAAAAGCATTCTTATGAATAAGGTAACTTCCAGAAGGAAACTCCCAACATCTTAATGTTAATGCTTTGCTAGAGGGAAAAACAACCTTAACTCCACACTGGCAAGGCCTCTAATATCTTGTAGGTCCTCTTTAGCTTAGGAAGCTTCTTTTGAAAACCTCTCTTTTTCTTTACTCCCAAGTATACAAACAGCCACCCCTCACAGCCCTGGGGCAACAGCTCCTTCTGCTCACAGAACCTGTCCCCATGCTATAATAACACCACCTTTTTGTACTAAAAACACTTTAGGAATTCTTTCTACATCACATTTATTAACTAGACCATAAAAAAAAAAAGCAAATAAAAGAATATACAAGTGATTTCTTACACGAGCTGGGGAAGGGAAGCAAGACTCTCTAGCAGACATTAGGCATTTGACAAATACATGTGAAGTGGACAGATGAGTAGACAGACAGATGGATGGACAAACAGTCTCTTTAATCGTGGGCCAGCAGCTGCGAACGTATCTTTATGATATACTTTCCTTGGGAGAAAGAGCAGCAGGAGAGATTCTAGGGTGGCTAGGACGGCTTCTTTAAGCAAACACCTGAGTACCTCTTTCCTCAGTCCCCTCCTGGTATGAGGACAAAGAAGGAAAGTCCAGGCCCGGTCTGTCTCGCCTGCTGGCTACACTGGCAAGTTCTAAAGGAGCTGTCCATTTCAGTGTTCTGTCACAAGCCAGGGATTCCAGACAATGAAATACGGCAGCACCAAGAGACAGACGCTAATTAAGCAAAGGTTAAGAACAATTGCACCTGTATGGCCATCAAAGGGAAGTCTGACATTTCATAAGCCTATTCATAAGCCTGAAGGGTAAGCCCTGTGGCTGGGAGCCCAGTGCCCTCCCTGAAGACTTTCCTGTCTTAAAGGGGACAGACAGGCAGTTCCACTGGCAGGGCTCGCAGGATGCGGGCCAGCACAAGGTCAAAAAGACAATGCATTTTCTTTAGTTATCTTCTTCAAAGATCTCAGGAGGTAGAGGAAGTTGCCCCTACCTCCTATCCCATCTCTCGTGACTCAGTCTGCGACCCAGGGCCTTCAGGTACAGGGCTGCCCACGGGGAGACAGGACAGACAGGGGCTTACAGAGCTGCACAAAGGCGTCGCCCAGAGCTATCACTAGCACCCCTATCCTTTGACCTTGTCCCAGCTCCCCAGAATAACTCCAGAGCCAGGCCTTGCCTCCTCCCTTGAGGCTTATGGTGGGGATAACCTGCAGGGCTGGGGGTGGGGGGAGCAGACACCGGTATGCTGGCAGCCTCCCCACCACTACCCTGCCCTACCAGTGGGCAGTCACCTCCTTTGTCTTATCGGGCTCGAACAAATCACCACTCAGTGCTACAACTTCTGAAAATTCCCTTCAGATTCCCTACCATCCCTCCAGCCAACTTCAGGAACTCCCAGGAGCCTCTCTTAAGAGGCAGCTGGCAAAAAAAAAAAAAAAAAAAAAAAAAAAAAAAAAAAAAAAAAAAGAGGCAGCTGGCACTCACTTGCCTGGGTGCCTCTGAGCTGAAATCGTGTCCCTTTACCCTATCCACAGGCCTTCAGCCCCCTTTTTGGGCAGTGAGGGAGTGGCATGGTAGGTCTAGAAATTACCAAATCAACAGAGTAAACTGCCAATGAGCGCAGTTTAGGACCCAAAGGCAGGCCAGGACGGAGAAAGCAGGAGGGAAGGTGTGCATGGAGACGTGATGGGCAGGACCCTGGAACAATGCCTGTGTGTGAGGGGTCCAGGAATCAGAAGGGTCCACCCAGGGGCAGCACAGCTTAGATGACTCAAGATCTAAACTGCAAGAGAGTGTCCCGGCTCTGCACTTGCTACCCAGCAATCCCATGTCTGGTTCGTCAGCCAGGCAGTGGGTGGCCCCTGGCCCACCACAGGCTGAGCCTGGCTCGAGGCCATGCTCCAGGCCATGGTACGGACAGCACTTCCTGCCACATGGTGGTACTCTGCCTATCACAGATACCGTCATTATTAAAATTCCACCCAAACAGATGGTGGTGCACTATGGCTTTGGTGGTGGGCTGGGGTGGCAGGGGAAAGAAGAGTGAGACAGAGGGAGTCTGCAGAGCACCTGAGAGAAGGTGAGTCAGGTCAGTTCTGCTGGAAACCTGCTCTTTACCAGGGTGGAGGTGAGGGGCATGGAGGCGAGGAAACAGAGCTGAGAGGGTCAGGTAGAAGCCCTGGCCACTGGAAGACCCCTCTTAGCCATAGGTGGTGGAGGGGACCCCTCCCACACTGGGCGGTGGAGGAGACCCCTGCTGGACTGGGCGGTGGAGGGTGGGTTGGTTGCCATGGTTCCTTCCTATCAGTGCCTCACATCACAGGCCTGCCTGGATCTGCTGGAGTCCAAGGGCGTGGAGAGAATGTAAACAGTCCTCAGGGTTCCAGGTGCTCCTGGAAGGGAGAGTGGCGGCCAAGCCACTTGGCTGGCCGAAGAATGGCCCGTGTAGTTATGGACGCAAACATCACCCCCTTCTTCAGCCCCCGGGTGAGAGGAGAGCCAGGAAGAACTTAAAGCGGACTCGTGAAGGTGTCCGTGTTTGTGCCCAGCTCAGGCCTCCACTGTTGGAGAGTTCACACCTGCTCGGAGAGACCAACGTGGGAAAGCAGGGCAGGACGGAGGACCAACAACCTACAGCAAGTTACGGGAGACCAGAGAGCCCCAGCAAGAAAGCTTTTACCTGCTGTTGGTTCCACTTGAGATCGGGGATGAGGACAAAGCCATCGGAGGGATGTGGGTTCTCAAAAACAATCCGGTCGGTTTCCGCCTTCTTATCCAGAATGTTGTATACCCACTGGAAGGAGTGGGGAGAGAGAGTGTTCACACAGCTGCTCATGACCTCAGGGGGAAAACCACAGACTAGCCATCAAGGGCCATTAAGCTCAGGGGGTTCTACACTCCAGCTGCCTTGTCCCCATTGCTCTGCTCTGTCCAGAGACTTCCCCTCTTCCACCACTGCCTTCCCCTCATGGGCACTGCAGCTTGGACTGGTCCGAGCTCTTTAGGTCTTTCCTGTGGACATGCCATGGACACGCTCACTGGGCCTCACAAGCCTGTTCAGCATCCATCCCTCCGTGGCCCCCAGGTCTCAGGGATGGCTATCTCCATAGGCCCCTCCCCACTTTATTCAGGACCGCAGACAAAGCCTGTCACAAGGACAGGCCGAGGGCCCAGACATTAACACGTGTGGGCTTCACATCCGGCTGGGTGGGACTCTCGCCAGCAGTAGGCTCGGGGCCTCTGGAGCTGCAGCAGTCTCAGCTGACATGGGCCCTGTGTGACACAGCAGAAGTGGCTCAACCGGGAGACGGCAATTACACAGACCTTTCCTGTCAGCGCAGGGCCTCCGGCACCACCCCCACAGACCTTTTTATCAGCTGCTGGCAGTCTTCAGAGAACCCTTCCCTGAGTTCTAGTGTGGATCCCAGGACATCCCTGGGATAGGGTCCTGGTGGCCTCTCTGAAGCCAGCCAGCCTGCAGGGAGGTTAAGACAGGAAAGCCCCTGTTCTCACAGGGCTCAAACCTAGAGACCTCTTTTCTTCTCCACTTCTCCAGAGCTCTGAGTCAACTCTCAGCTTGAAATTTGAGAGAGGAGCCTGCTGGAGAGCCAGAGACAGGGCAGTGGCTGGGCTGGCCCTCAGGTAGTGCCTCCTAGCTCACTGTGGGGGTTGTTCAGGGGGCCAGGGCACCCACACAACCAGCCAATGGTGGGCTCCTCTGCCCATTTCCAGAAGTTCGGGCACAACTGGGGTCTGTGAAGGCCAGTGGCAGTGGAGGCTGGTCTGGGGTCTGCCCACCTCATCCTGAGTCCACATCCTCGGCTCTCGGCTGGCATTTGTAAGGTCAAATGTGACTATCTGAGACAGAGAAGGGGAGAGGGTGCCTGCCTGGGGAGATCCGGGGCTCTCAGACCCCCTGGTAGGGCCCACTCACTACAAAAGAGAGGCCTTCCCAAGAATGCTGGCTGTGCCCTCTTCCTGGGAGTGGGCTAGAGGCCAGCCAGCAGTGGCTTCCTCGGGCCACAAGGGGCCATGGCGATGCCCAGCCCAGCATGTGGAGACAACCACAGAGGCACTTCCTTTCCCACTGGAAGGCTCGCTGTGAATGTGCTGTAGGGAAAAAAAAAAAAAAAAAGCCAGAACCTGACCCAAAGCACCTCAAAAGTAAAGACGAGGTAACAGTAGGAGAACACTCTGTGGAGAGCCCTGGAGCGGCCTCCCTGGGGCCGCTGCTTATCTCTTGCCCACAGGTAAGCCACCCCCGCTCAGACTGGAAAAGCTGTGTGGTAGTCGATAGAGAACAAACTGATTCTGGAGCCCACCAAAGCTTGGTTTCCTCTCCCACCTCCTCACTAACTAGCTGACACCTTGGGTAAGCGGCGTATTCTCTCTGAGACTCAGTTTCCCCCTTTGAGGGGGCGAATTATACCTGTATGTCAGGGTGGAGTGGAGTGTACAGGACTGAGAGCACCCAGCACAGCACAGGCCCCGAAGAGCAGAGGCAGGTGCTGGGAAAGCTCCCACGTGAGGGGCCGTCGGGCTGCAGGCCTGTGATGACAAGAATGGGCGCTCTGCTGGAGGCCACGCACCAAGAGAGGAGGCGAGCAAAGGTGAGGTGGTGGAGAGCAGCCTACCACGTGCCCGGGCCCAAGGGCCTCCCTGGGACTCCCACTCACATGCACTGGTGTCCCCATGTGGCAGGTTAAGGAAAACACAAACACGAGAAGTCCACCCAGTTCCAGCCCAGAGCATGGCCCCAGAGCCCACACTTCAGGCCATGTAGGGAAGGCCTCTGGAAGAGCAGGAGGGACGTGCATCCAGGTGAAGACCCAAGCCAGCAGCCTGGATAAGGGGGAGAGGGGACACCAAGGAAGAGAATTCACACAAATCACAAGGTGGGGTGCATGTAATGGGCAGCGAGCCCATCAGAAAGCTAGCCCGGAAGACGCAGCCAGCCCTGGCTTCTGGAACACACCTGGCAGACTTCCTTGCAGTAGGTGACACTGGCAATTCCCCTCCCTGGGGATACCTCCCTCCCCATCCACTCTCCTCCTGCTGAGAGCTCACCCACCTGCTGGCCAGCCACTCTCCTGGCCATCTTTCCCCTGCCCAGAACCTCTAGCTGTCTCAGCTCTGCCCCAGCCCCAGCCCCACACATGCACAACAGCAGTGACCACACTGGTGCCCAGTGCCTGCTGGGATCCAAGGCAGGTGTGTGGTGTGTAGCACCCCTCTCAGTCCCCACTGGAACCGCAGTCACCTTTTCCAGACAAGGAGCTGGGCTCTCAGGTGCAGGGCACCCACACTTCTCAAAGATGGCAGAAGTGGAATCCGAATTCTGGGCTGACATGCCACAGCCTGATGACTCACAGGACCGACAGGTTTAGCCTGATGGTCCCCAACGCCCGGGACCCGGACGTCCAATGGCATTGTTTGATGAGCTATAAGCACCTCAGAAGTGAGGAGCCAAACAGGGTAGTTGGCTAAGAGTGCAGGCGCCGGGGGATGCAGCCTGGCTATGAGTCCCATCTCCAAAGTGTCACTGAGAAGATTCGGTAAGGTGATGCACACCTCCCAGAATGCTGGAACCGTCCCCACACCCAGGGAGTGCTCGCAAGTCCCAAACTAAACTGTTTCCCACATGACCCTCCTCCACCGTCCATGGCCCACCGCCCCGGCCCACGACCTATGCACGACCGCCCACACAGGACCTGGAACCACCCCAGACCCTTCACTTGCCTCTTGGAACCCGCCACCTTCCAGCCCTGCTTCTCAAATCCCTGCTGAAGCCTTCCGCCACTGCCGTGGCCTCAGTCCAAGACCCACCTGAGCCCTCACAGCTTTCCTACTCCCACACTCACTAGACACCCCCACAAGTCTTAAATCTATGGAACTCATATGCTGAAAACCTTTTAGGGGACCCTCAGTACCTATGGCAACTGTTCTGAAATCTGACAATCATTAGAAACAGAGATTAAAAAAAAAAATACAGATTTCCCAGCTCCACTCCCTGAGCATTCTGACCTAGGAGATAGGGAGTAGGTCTCCATACTCTGTATTTAAAAAACTCTCCGCAGGCAATCCTGATGAACTGCAAGGTCTGGGAGCTCCTGGTCTTCCAACTAGGGGCACCCGCCTGCTCCTGGTCCCTGCTCGCCTTCTCCTGTTGTTGCCTGCCCATCCCCTGGGCCTCTGTGCCTCTGCACTTCTCTTCCCTCTGCTTGGAACGCCCTTCTCCAGCCTGTCAACCCAGCAAACTTCTGTTTGTCCCTGAAAACCCAACTGGACGACCCCTTCCTCTGGGAAGTCCCCGACTGTCTGAGCTAAGCAACCCCCTTTGTGTCACTACCAAACCTCACATACAAACCACCTGTGGGATCCTATTATTTACACTCAGACTCTGTATCTGTCACCCCTACAGGACTCTGGGGACATTACAAGTGTTTACCTTGGTGACCTTCCAAAGCCTAGCACATGGCCTGGGACATGCTCAATAAACCTAACGACTGTTGTCTGATGAGCCGAGTGCTTGTAAACGTAACTAGAACTGGTCAAGAAAAAAACACACGAGTGCTTAGGCCAAACAGAATTTGGCAGAGTAGTGGGGTTTTGTATTATTTTCCAAGACAACGAGACGGTGGTGTATAAGAAGTACATATACCACTCACACAAACTTTAAGGGCTTCCTCCTTTGGATCCCATATTTGTGCAATCAGTGCCACAGAACACATATTCCAGGAGATCCCTCTAGGACCCTGGAGAGCAGCAGCTGCATCTAGGAAGACAGAGATCTAGCTCCTTTCCACTTAGAAGACAGAGAGAGCAAGTGCAGGGACTTAAAAAAAAAAAAAAAAAAAAACAAAAAAAAACTGAGCCAGCTTGAGCCAGAGGAACTGGTGCAAATACAGCACAGGGGGGCCAGGGCTATTAGCCAATGGGGTCATCCCTGGGGGGAAAGAGGGCTGTCGGCACACAGGGCCTCCTGTACATCTGCCAACCATCTCCACCCTTGTTTTTCCCAAGCGCAACTGGCCTCCCTGGCAGGGCCCCCACACCCAGGGTCCCTGCCCTCCTTCTGGCCCAGGGGAAATGGCTCCGAGTGTCCTGCACGTGAGCGGCCACCATAGCTATGACCAGAATTGTGGGGAGAGGAGATGAGAAGTGCTCAAAGAGAACAAGGGGGAGTACGGACAGATAGAGACGGTGAGAGCCAGTGAGTGAGCAAGACAACGCATCATCCATCATATTTAATGCTGAGCATTCACTCGGGGCCAATTCCAGGCAGAGACTCTGGTTGGCACTGGGCCTTGGCCCAAGGGGAAGCTGGGATCTCTGAGCTAAATGGCCTTGCGTCTGGTCTAGTTGCAGAAGATGCTGCCAAACCTCACATTAGCCCGAGAGAAGAGGTCTTGCCCTGAGCCACCAGGGCCGTCAGGACCCTGCCCTGTAGGGAGTGAATGCAAGGGGAATGAGCAAATGAAGTTTCTACTCTGGGCTTCGACTCCCAGAGGCAGAACTGGAAATAAAAGTCTTGACCGGGGTTAGGGGGCGACCCTGGCATTGGTCCTGACCTATTCACAGACCCAGGTGAGGGCAAAGCCCTTCTGGGATGGTATCAGTGCTTCTGGAAACACAGATTCTTCAAAGGCCTAGAGGCTGCTCTGAGAGGCCCACAGAGCCTCAGTGGCAGGCCCAAGACAGGGGTCAACTCCCTTCTCAGTGAAGCCTTCCCTGACCCTCCTGGATAAGAGTGAGTACCTCAGCCCAGAACTCCCTGTGCCCCTCGGTTTCTCCCGTCTCGTGCAGTTACTTCCGCATCTGCATGTGGACCTCTGCACCAGGAAGGACACAGGCCCCCTGAGGGCAAGTTTTCCACAGTGCCCTCTGCCCGACCCCAAACCTGTGGGACAGTGCCGGCCCCTGAAAGAGCCAGGAGGGAGAGTGAATGGCCACAGGGAGCCCTCTGTGTCTGCACCCTGTGGGCCAGTCACCTGGATGCTGAGGCTCTGGGACTCCAGGTGGGGTAAGGTGATGTTCCTGTAATCGCTTCCCGTCTCTCGGACCAGGTGGAGGTCCTGGCGCAGGTACTTCTGCAGGTGCTTCTCTGTGGCGGGGTAAACCACAGTTGTCTTCACGTCTGCAACGATAAACACAGCCCGGGGCTGCAAAGTGAGGTGCACTCTCTGCACAGGGGCCCACCACCGTCTGGTCCCCAGCACAAAGACCCCAACACAGAAGGGACCCCAACCCCGTCTCTGATTCCCTAATGAGAGGAGCCAAAGACGAAGAGGTTATGGTCAACTGGAATCCACCCGGAATCCACCTGGAATCCACCCGGCGCCTCATGTAGGTCAGCTCCTGCAGGGAATCACACTCAGCATCCAGGAGCCACAGGGTTTTTGCTGGTGGGATCCCTTGCCACTCTTCCCCCTCTGTTCTTGGCCTAAGGAATGAAAGCTTTTGGACACTCGTCACATAAGAAATTTCTTGGTATGTGGCGTTCTGGACCTGAAGCTGAAAATCTGACTTAAAGGTAAGGAGCCTCCCCTCCTGCAAAGCAGAGGGGCACAGCACAGTGGTTAAAGGCACGGACTCCAGAGCTGGACTACGTGCATTCGAGTCCTGGCTCCACCTGTTCCTGCCTCAGGACCCTAACCCCTGCCCAGTTATTTAACCTTTCCAAGCCCTGACTTCCCCATCTGTCAGTTGAGGATAATAATAGCTCCTATGTCCCAGAGTTGGGAGGATTAAACAAGTTAATACCTGAGAAGCAAGGAGAACAATGTCTGACACAAAGTAAATACAATGTCAGTGCTGGTTATTTTTTTTTTAAAGATTTTATTTATTTATTTGACAGAGAGAGAGATCACAAGTAGGCAGAGAGGCAGGCAGAGAGAGAGAGAGAGAGAGAAGAGGAAGCAGGCTCCCTGCTGAGCAGAGAGCCCAATTCGGGGCTTAATCCCAGAACCCTGGGATCATGACCCGAGCCAAAGGCAGAGGCTTAACCCACTGAGCCACCCAGGCGCCCCAGTGCTGGCTATTGTTAATCGGCCTGCCTCAACCGTGGCACCATTGCCATTTTGGCCCTGATACTTCTCTGTTAGAGGGGCTGTCTTGGGCATTGCAGGATGTTTAGAAGGACTGCAGGTTTCTAACAGGAGGTTAGTAAAACCCTCTTTCCAGCTGTGACAACCAAAAATGCCTCCAGACAGTGCCAAGTCTCCCCTGGGGGACAAAATTGCCCCTAGTTGAGACTTGCTGTTTTCATCAGCAGGAAATCTTGTAGTCTTCCCAAACAGACTCTAGGCTAGGGTCCCAGTCCAACACCACCTGATTTGGGTTATATCCTTTCCCTATTTCTAATAAGACCTGCTACAACTGTTATCATTCATATGTAGTGCTTAAATATGGATGTTAAGGGCAAGAAAGGAAAACGGTACTCTAAAATCAGTCAGGATGTTTCTCAGAAGGCCCGTGTCCTCCCTGACTCCCTTGTCTTTGACTCAGAGTGCTCTCTGACGGAAACCCGAGGAAAGCCCAGTGGGCACATTTCAACACTCCAGAGAATTTCCACACTCACCTGCATACCTGCAGGTCCAGCTAAGAACTACCAACCTTTACTTTCGTACCTGGTCTAAGGATGTAGGTGACTTGAATCCCCATTTCACAGGAGTCAGGATTCACCGGTATCATGTGGCAGAGGTGACACGGGACCTGGGGTCACCTAACCCTAAAGCTGGTGCTCTCCCACCACCTGCCAACTGGCCCCATATTACTCCAACAGCCAGTGGAGAAGGCCTGACATGCTACACCAAGCATATGACTTCTGGTAAGGATCAAAGGTCCATCGGCTCTGGTCCATCTACAAAGCAGCCCAGCACAAAGACACAGGCTCTGGACCTGAGCTGACATAATGTTCTCCCCTTCCTGACTGTGTGACCTTGGGCATAAAACCTCTCAGAGTCCCAGTTTTCTCATCTGTTAAAGAGTGGTCATAAAATCTGCCCCACAGAGTTGTCATCAACATTAAATAAAATATGTCATCTGGACCACTGGTGGCACTGTTGTCACCCCACTTCCTGGGCATCTCTGGATCTGATCCTGAAAGGGAGGCAGAGGCCTCCTCACAACCCTCTGGGCAGCAGCAAACAGATTCTCATTCCTCACTCCCAACACTCCCTAGGAGCCCTGCTAGTGGTCAAGTACACCCAGATCTCAAGACAGAAGAGAATGCCACCAACAGACCGAATGGCATCCCCTTAACTCCTGCAGTGGGCTCTAGAGAAATCCCTTATCCAAGAGCAGCTTGGCAGAGAAGAGCAGCCTGGGTTCCAATCCACACTTCGTAGCTACGTGACTGGGACATCGTTATGGGAAGTCAGCAAGCAGTGGATGGGAAGCCCTTAGAAAGTGTCCCCACAAAGAGAAGTGCTCTTCAGATGCTAGCTCTCCTTGTTGTGTTTGCGGTTACTCTGGTAGCCCGGGCTGGCAAAGCTGTGAGCGACGGCACTCCCTTGGTATGGGGGAGATGGCCGGGGACAAAGGCAGCGTGCACGTTGGAGAACGGCCTGCCCTGCCGGCCAAGAACACACAGCCCTGGGCTCCCGGCCTGGGGCTCCCTGTTCAAGATCAGAAAGCCGCTGGGCCTGTGAGCATGCCCCTGTCTGCCAAGGCTTGTCAAAGACTGCCCAGCCACCCAGGGTGCTGGGAAACAAGGGCCTCCCCCAGGCCAGCCCTCTCCTGCCTTCCCTCTCAGCGGCAGGGAAAACACAACAACGCAGTTTCCAACTGCTCACTTCCTGCCATCTTTCTTCCTTTTCTGAGGAACTCTGGCCTGGATGCCTAAGCCCCGTTGGTGGACTCTGAGCCCCTCAAAGCCAGTTTACCCCCTTGGCGTCCAGTCTCTGTCAGACCAACCGCAGAAGCCCAGGACAGGGGCAGGCCGGCCTCACACACTAGCATCAGGGGTAAGGGCTGGCTTCCATGTCCCCTGAGGGGATGCCACTCCCTCAAACCTGGACCACTCCCCTGGCTTCCTATCATGGCCCACATAGCCCTCTCTCTAAGCTCACTGACCACCATCTCCCCCTTGAGTCTCTGCCAGAGCCACACAGACCTCCTTACAGTCCCACTAACACAGCCCACCTCTAGACCTCCAACCAGCTGCTCTCACTGCCAGGCAGGCCTCCTGACCTGAGACAACGGCAAAACTCTCCAGAAGCCCAGCTTAAGAAGCTCCCTGTACCAAATGGCTGCCTGTCTTGCTCGCCTGCTTGCGTTTCCTCACTACCTGACAACAGAGTACGGATTTATTGTCTGATTCCCCCATTAAACTGTAGCTTCCAGGAGGGCAGGGGTTTCTCTCTGCCTTTAAAAAGTTTTTTAGGGAGGGGCGCCTGGGTGGCTCAGTGGGTTAAGCCGCTGCTTTCGGCTCAGGTCATGATCTCAGGGTCCTGGGATCGAGTCCCGCATCGGGCTCTCTGCTCAGCAGGGAGCCTGCTTCCTCTTCTCTCTCAGCCTGCCTCTCTGCCTACTTGTGATCTCTGTCTGTCAAATAAATAAATAAAATCTTTAAAAAAAAAAAAAGTTTTTTAGGGGTACCTGGGTAGCTCAGTCAGTTAAGCACCTGGCTTTGGCTCAGTTCATGATCTCAGGGTCCTGGGATGGAGTCCTGCATTGGGCTCCGCACTCAACGGGGTCTGCTTCTGCCTCTGCTCCCCACCCCTGCCAGTGAGCTCTCTCTCAAATAAATTAAAAAAAAAAAAAAAAAAATCTTTTATTTATTTATTTTTTTGACAGAGAAAGACCATGAGAGAGGGAACACAAGCACGGGAAGAGGGAAAAGGAGAAGCAGGTTTCCCGCTGAACAGGGAGCCCATCGAGGGTCTTGATCCCAGGCCCCTGGGATCACGACCTGAGCAGAAAGCAGACGTTTCACGACTGAGCCACCCAGGCACCCAATTAAAAACAAAAAAAAAAGTTCTAAAATCATTTTATCCCCAGCACCCAGAATAGCACTTGGCCTACAGGAGATACTCAATAAACACTGAACAAGTGGAAAAATGAAACTGGCCTTCTAGACATCAACACCAGCAAGGGCAGTTTTGAGCCAACGTTGAATAAAATCTCCTGGATAACAATCAGTATGTTTGCCAAAGAGTTTCTCACTGGCAGGCAAAAGCAAACACTGGTGTCTACCCAAATGCCAAGTCAAGGTGTTGACCTGCAAGGGAACCTCATGAGAATTCTGGTCAAGTGTCAATGCCCAAAAAATGCTCCAACCACCAGGTAAAAATATGTTGGGGAACAGGTGTCCATATGCAGTCTCAAAAATATCTCCCCAAACATTACTTATTAATGACAAAGGGACCAGGTGACCCAAGTTAACATAGCTCCGAATGGGACACACTGACTTCGAGTGCCTCTGGAAGGCTGTGCGGTGCTATTCTGGCCAAAATTCCTGGTCTGAATCTGATCAAGAGGGAGGGTCAGCCAGCCCCAATCCAGGGACATTCTACACGACAAGCAGCTTTACAACCCTTCAAAAGGGTTAAAGTCAGAGAAAACCAAGAAAGACAGAAGGACTGTGCTGGATTAAAGGATGCTATGGACTGGACTGGATCCTGGGGAAGGGAGGGGAGTTCTGCTGGAAAGATGGTATTGGAACAATTGGTAAAATTTAATAATGGTCTCGACATTACAAACCAGCCTTTAATGTGAAATTTCTGAAAACTGACCACTTCACTCTGGTTCCTAGGAAACACACACTAAAGCGCTTAGCAAGGAAGCGTATGACGTCTGCCACTTACTTTTCAGTTATAACAGTATAACAAAATATTGCACGTGGAGAGAGAAAAGGCAAATGTGGCAAAATGCCAACAACAGGGTTTTTTTTTTTTTTTAATTTAAGATTTTATCTATGTATTTGTCAGAGGGAAAGAGCAAGGGAGCAAAAGCAGGGGAACGGCAGGCTGAGGGAGAAGCAGGCTACCCGATGAGCAGGGAGCCCAATGTGGGGCTCAATCCCAGGGCCCTGAGATCATGACCTAAACTGAAGGCAGATGCTTCACCGACTGCCCAAGCATTCCAACAATAGGGCTGTAGGGTTGGAAATATTTTTTTCAAAATAAAAAGTTAAAGCAAAAAAAAGGTGCTGATAGCCTTTGGATCCTCAGAGCTAACTGCCTTCACACACACCAGGCACTGTTCTAAGTCCTATGTGTATATTAACTCATTCACTCCCCACAACCAATGTGAGGTAGGTATCATGATGCCCATTTCACAAAGAAAGAATCTGTGGTGCCCTCGTTCCCACTGCTCCGTCTGGCTCAGGACCAGGCTTCGGCAGTGGTACTGTGATGCCAACCCCATGGGTCAGCAGATGAGGCTTGACGACCTTCCTGGTGCCCTCTGCCAACCTCCACTTAGCAAACTGACTTACAGAGGCCACCTGTCCAGGGTGAGCAGGAAAGGCCACCTTCCCCACCCAGTTTTTCCCTGTGGCTAGAAAAACAACAGGGAATGCAAAAAAGACCCCCCAAAAACAAAAACAACCCCCCCCAAAACAAAACACCTTAGAATAATGTCAAACCCCTCAAACACCCATCTCTCATAATAGTCACAATACAATATAGCTGACCCTCGAGCGACAGGGGTTTGAACTGCATGGGTTCACTTACACAAGATGTTTTTTGATGAAAATGCAATAGGGTACTGGCCTAATATAAGTACATATTTGTTATGCTTCTCTTAATAACACTGTGTTTTCTAGCTTATTTCACTGTAAGAATACAGGAGGGGATGCATATGACATATAAAGTATGTTATCAACCGCTTGGGCCACTAGCAAGGCTTCTAGGCAACAGCAGGCTGTCAAGTTATGTGTGGATTTTCACCTGCAAGAGGGCTTTAGTCTGGGGAGAGCAGGACGTTTGGGGGGAAGTTTTAGCGGGAGGAGTTTCAACTGCATGGCAGATCAGCACCCCAACCCCTGCATTGCTCAAGGGACAATTATAAATTAAGAGGACTTCCCTGATATTCCTCATAAAGCCTGCCCATCTCTCGTGCTTTCAAGCTTTGTTTTTATTTATTTATTTATTTTTTAAGATTTTATTTATTTGTTTGTCAGAGAGAAAGATCACAAGTAGGCAGAGAGGCAGGCAGAGAAAGAGGGAAGCAGGCTCCCTGCTGAGCAGAGAGCCGGATGTGAGGCTCGATCCCAGGACCCTGAGATCATGACCTGAGCTGAAGGCAGCGGCTAAACCCACTGAGCCACCCAGGCGCCCCAAGCTTTGTTTTTATTTTTAATTCAAGGCAGGCTGGTGCATACGTTAGAGTCATATGAACTTTGGTTTTAAGTTTCCTTTTCCTCCCCACACACCACTTTCAATTCTTCCTGCCATTTCTTTGCTTTTGTACTCCTACAGTTCTAAATCACACATATTTTCCTTTGTTATTCCCCCTTGACTTTTCACTTTTACTATCACTTATTAACTTCCCATTATGGAAGACAAGGGTTTAGCTTTTTACCGGCACCTGCACACATGCCTGCAGACCCCCTGTCCCCCGCCAACCCTGTCCTCACAGTACAACTACGTTACAATGGTGGATAAATCAGTATTCACTGTCAGCACCACTGGGACGACTGAAATGCAGTGCGCTGCTAAATACGATGACTATTTTTCCTTTTTAGCACAATTTTTGGTATATGGAGTGAGTAATTACTCTTTTATTTGCTCACTTTTCTGTAAACTTGTCATTAATTCACCCCCACATGCACTTCTTCTGTTTATATAAATTTCCTTTTAATGTTAAAACTCGGGAGGAACATAAGCAACGTACCCTCCCGGAGCCTCTGACTCACTCAGCAGGTGCTGCGCAGAGCTGTGCTCTGGGACCTCCGAGGCACTCCACTGTCGTAGGGGGTGCCTCCCCTACTTTGCTTCCTGAGTCCACCATCTGCCTTTCCTGTTTGTATCTTGATTATACTACAGCAGTGGTTCTCAAACTTCATAGTGCATCAGAACCACCTGACTAAGGACGTCTGTGGTGGGGCCCACCAGTGTGCCTTTTTAAAGCAGTTCCTGTGTGTAGCTGCTGCCACTAGTCCTGGTCCCAGGACCAGACATCATGGACAATGCTAAAACACAAAGTCAAGTTGCTGCCAGAGCTAGGGTACAAGGGAGATCCACTTAGAGACTTGGAACATCTGAGAGGGTCTTTATTCTACTGTCACATGTAATTAAGAGTTTGGCAAAAAGAATTCTATGGTGGAAAGCAACGACCCTCAAAATCTGAAAGCTCCATGATCTTCTAGATTGTGATGCTGCTGTTGAGAAGTGGGAGGTCATTCTGATCCACAGTTCTTTGTATTGACCTGTTTTTTTGTTGTCCTCAACGTCCCAATAGTGCTAATGGATCTTGGAGTGGTTTCTACTCATCTCTTGAACTGGGTAACTGTTGAGGCCTTTCAATCTCAAAAATCATGTTCTTTAGTCCTGGGAAACAATTTTATTTCTTTGGTCGTTTTCTTCCCTACTTTCCTCCCTGTCTTTTTGGAACATCTATTGGGATATTCATCTTCCCCTTCCACTTTTCTTTTCTCTCCTGCTTTCTCCTGGCCGCTCTGCTTTTGAGTAAGTTTTCTTTAACTTCTCTTCTACTCAAGTTTTTGTTCTGGCTACATATATAATTTCTAAGAGCTGTTAAAAAGTTCCTCATTGGGGCGCTTGGGTGGCTCAGTGGGTTAAAGCCTCTGCCTTCAGCTTGGGTCATGATCCCAGGGTCCTGGGATTAAGCCCCACATCGGGCTCTCTGCTCAGCATGGGGCCTGCTTCCTCCTCTCTCTCTGCCTGCCTCTGCCTACTTGTGATCTCTGTCAAATAAAATAAATAAAATCTTAAAAAAAAAAAGTTCCTCATTGAGGGCATCTTAAGCATTTGATAGATTATAATTTATGTTGGACATTAACAACAGTTTTTGCAAATTTCTTCTCCCTACATAGTTTTCATTTCTTCACAGTTGTTCTCTTTTCCTTCTTATCTTTATCAATGGACATTATTCAAGTCTGCTCACCCTTGCCTGTCCACTCACTCGTATCTGAGGGCAGAACACCACAAAGCTGATGGGAAGCTCTGCAGAATATAGGTGTGTTCACCTGGAGCTTCATTTTAGGATGATCAGGCTGTGCTCTTGCACGACAGAACCCCCAAGACTCTGCCTTCTCGGTTGGGCTGGTCAGATTCTCTAAGCAGGACTCTCCCAGTTTTATCCATGGAGGCGTTAAGCCTGGCTGACAGCTGAGAGATGAGGAGGAGAAGCAGCTAGTGCATGAAAGGGGAGGGCACAGGATGACCTAACACTGCATATGTAAACTTCCACTTAACCTCTGAGCCCCTCCACCGCACCTATAACCTCTAGACCCTGTCTGACTCTCTCCAGAGGCTGGATCTCTGGAAGGAGCAGCTACCAGCCGTGTGAAGTGGGACTGGATATATGGGGCCTGCCGGCTCAGGTTTCCCTCCCGCACATCTGCTGGGTCAGTCACTCCTTCCCCTGTCATTTCCTAGCCTTGTCTCCTCTTCCTTCTCTAGCATAATTTTTTTGCAATGTAACTCCTTTAATGTCACTGTTAATGAGGGTTTGAGAGGAAGCAGATGGGCAAAATGCCCCCTTTTAACTGGAAGCCCACAGCCCTACCATTCTATCTCCCTTATAAGGATCTTAAAAAATTTATTATCGAGGGGCGCCTGGGTGGCTCAGTCAGTTAACCATCTGCCTTCAGCTCAGGTCATGATCCCTGGGTCCTGGGATTGAGCCCCACATCAGGGGAATGAGCCCCTGCTCAGTGGGGAGCCTGCTTCTCTCTCTGCCTGCTGATCTCCCAGCTCATGTTCCCTTTCTCTCTCTCAAGCAGATAAATAAAAACTTAAAAAAAAAATAAAGAAAAATGTATTATTGAAGTATAGCTGACATACAATGCTGTGTTAGTTTCAGGTGTACAATATATCGACTTGGCAATTCTATACATTACTCAACGCCCGCCCCAAGATAAGTGTAGTCACCATCTGTCACCACACCACGTGATCCAGTAAATCCACTACTGGATATGTACCCAAAGAAAATGAAAACACTAATTCAAGAAGACATACGCACCCCTGTGTTTACAGCAGCATAATTTACAATAGCCAAGAGATGGAAGCAGCCCAAGTGTCCACTGACTGATGAATGGATAAAGAAGATGTGGTCTGTCTGTACAACAGAATAGTATTCAGCCATCAAAAAGAATTGAGATCTCTCCCCTTGTGACACCACCAATGGACCTAGATGTTACTGTGCTAAGTAAAATATGTCAGTCACAGAAAGACAAATACCACACGATTTCATTTTTAGGTGGAATCTAAAAACAAAACTAACGACCAAACAAACCAAAAGTTTGTTCCACTTATAAAATAAGTCAGTCATGTAAAGGAAAGGTACAGCATAGGGAATACAGTTAATAAAACTGCAGGAATGACGTATGATGCTTTCTTTTTCTTCTTATCTGCTTATTGCCACCTGACCTATTTGTTTATTTATGGTTCACCTCCTCTAACTGGACGTAAGCTGCTTGAGCACAGACTTTGTTTTATATATCCTGCGCACACTGCCTAAAATGGCACCTGACACATATTAGGCCCGAACAATATGGTTACAGAACAGAATATATATTATGCCACTTTGTTTTTCAAAGAGCATGTGCATATGCACAACTGCCTACGCACGAGAACGCACAGAAAAAAAGTCTAAAATTCAGGACATGGGCGCCTGGGTGGCTCAGTGGGTTGATCTGCCTTCAGCTCAGGTCATGATCTCAGGGTCCTGGGATCAAGCCCCGCATCAGGCTCCCTGCTTAGCAGGGAGCCTGCTTCCTCCTCTCTCTCTGCCTGCCTCTCTGCCTACTTGTGATCTCTCTCTGCCAAATAAATAAATAAAATCTTAAAAAAAATAAACTAAAATTCAGGACATATTCTAAGATGTTGAAAGGTTATCTCTGGGTGGTGGAGTTATATGTAATTGTAACCTTTTAAAATAATTTTTTGGGGACATTCACTACACTTTCCAAAACAAATGTGGATCACTTATGTAACAATTACATTAAAAGCTGAAAAACAAGTTGTACCTTAAACAAGCCCCAGAGAGGTTAAGTAATTTGCCCAAGGCGACACAGCCATAAAGGGGTGGAGCTAAGATCTGAATGCAAGCAATCCGGCTCTTCTATGCAGTATTGCTTCCCCAATGCTCCAGGGCCACTGTTTCAGACCTTTCCCTAACAAACCTGTGGGAGCGGATTCTCCAAAAAGCAGCCTTATCAGATACGAGAAACGTGATTACTTCCAACCCCTCCCAAACACAGGTAAACAGCTGTCAGCAAAACCAAAGGGCATAATAAGGTGCCATAGAGACTGGGCTGCAGACTGGGAGGTCTGGAAATAACATGAGAATGTGCAGAGACCCAAGAGCAGCGCTGCACTCCCTGTGCTTCCAAGGGAGGGCTGGGGGTGGGAGCCAGGTGGCACATGTCCCTTGTCTCTGTGGGTACCCTGAGGTACTCATCACCAGGGTACATTGCAGCCAGATGCTGGGCTAGAACAGGCTTTGGTGGGGCACACACAGGGACTGAAGGCGATCCCACTTACAATAGGAGACCATGGCTGTTTCGACTTATGTGTGTTGTACCTGCCCCCCACTGCTCCCCACCAAAGATGCCGTGCTGGCTCTCAGGGAAGGATGCCTGTGGTGGGGTCCGAGGAGACAGGACCTGTGGTGGTCTTGCAGCCCTTGTGGGGCTTGGGGGAGCAGGGATGTTTTGGCTGCAGGGATGGCTGTACCAACGCATCCCAGATGAATAAATGAACAGCGGCCCTGTACACACAGTCCTCTCTGCAGCTCAGGCAGGCAGGCTGGTGTGCCCCTGGATAGGCCAGCTCTGTCCCGCCTCATAAGACCCTTAGGAGTCTCCTGAAAGGCCTTCTCCAAGAAATAAACCCACCCCCTGTCCTCCACCCAGACATGAGAGCCCAAATGCTTTCGGACGTGGAGGCAGGGCTAGGTAGAGGAAAAGAGCAGCTGCCTTTGTTGCTCTCTGCCAAAGCTCGCCTAGCCAAATCCCCAGGAAAACGCTGTTGCACATGAAACATGAAAATGCAAACCACAGACAGTCTGCTCTCCTTCCCATACACATGTTCAAACAAGACTGCTTTCCAGCCGTTACTGATGACTTCTACACGATGAGGTAATTTCTATGGCTCAGTCTGTGGCTTTTGCTCTCCTTTCATTATGATCAGCCAGTTTCAACTTATTTGACCCAGATGTGCAGGCTAGGGGAGCTGGAGAGAAGCAACAGCAAAGCATGATCCGCGTGTGAAGCCCACCCCACCTCCCACAAGGGCCAAGCAGAGCTACCCGGGGGACAGGGCAGATGACCGAGACTGGCAGGGTGCACTAGCAAAGAACCCGGGCAGAAGGACTGGCAAGGGAGAGGGGCTGCAGGGCCTCCTGGGGGACATGCATTACCTTCCCTCCTCTTGGGGATCTCCCCTGACGAGGTGACCCTCTCCTCAGCCCGGCCTCATGGTGGCCAGAGAGCAGGCCGGAGGCTGGAGAGGAGGTGGTCTGTGTCCTGCATCGCAGGGATGCTTAAAGTACTCAAGGGGAGGCCTGAAGAGACTTTCAGATCAAAAATAAACAGGGATGAAGGGTGTGGTCAGGATCCTACTAGAGGCTTTGGCCGCTCCACAGCAAACCTTCAAACCACTAATTACCTGTCTCCAGGGCAGCTCAGAGATGCTATTAGAGGCAGAGGAGAGGCACATGCTGATTTTAGCCAAGCCCTGGATCTGACAGGCTCCTTCCCTCCTCCACCTCCTCCTCAGTTCTCCGAGGCCTGGGAGGTAGAGGAGGCGTAAACAACAGGGCCCGATGGCTCACAAGCAAATTCGGCAACTCTGAATGCTTCTCCAGGGCTGCCTGCGGTGGCCTTTGGTTTCATGGTCTCAGAGGTGGCCCATTAGGAATGGGAAATGCTGCTATACGGTGGCTGTGGGGCTTACAGCACTCCACAAAGATCCATTTGAACACGCCTGAGAACTGGTACGGAATGAGATAATGGAGGCATGGACGGACAGCCCTGCCCTCAGAGCTGAAAGACCCCTACATCCCCATACACAGGAAGCAGCTATTCTGGGGTTAAGCAGACCAGTCTACAAAAGCTGTTGTACCAAACACTCAGGAGTTCCAAAACATGGCCCCTCTCACAACTTCCTGCCTAAGGGCACTTCCTTATTCACTCAGAGAGGGGCACAGGGACCCGGTCTCAGCGCAATACCCATGGACACTGCCACGTTGTGTGTGCTGGTAGGAAGGGGGCAGAAGATCAAAGGTACGGGGTATATTCCCCACTGAGAGGGGCCTCGGACTACCAGAATTTTAGATTATCACTCACTAAGGAGTCTGGATCAGAAAAGGACAAGAGAACCAGGCTGCCATAGGCTGGCAGCCACAGCCGGAGCCAAGCAATGAAGTGGAACCAGCTCTCCTGTTGGTAATCCGCCTTCACCCACTGGTCCTGAGTAAGCTGACTTTTCTGCTGACTTGAGCCTCAAGACTGCCACAGAGTCTTGGGACCTTGCCCCATCTGGGGGAGACAGAGAGAATGAGAACACCAGTCTTGTGGTGTTTCTTCACTGCTTCTGAATGCAATGGCTTCTCCTGGCTTCGTGGAAACCATGAGTCTAAACCGAGAATTGAACACGTGGCTTTGGCTCTCAGCTGAAGGGAGAAGTTGGGGACACAGAGAAGGCAGTACACAACGGTTCCTGAGCTGAGGCGGCAGAGGAAGGAGAGCAGGAGTCAATTAGACCACCAAAAGAAAGGAAGAACTCAGATTCTGTGTAAAGAATTTAACCCAGGAGTTAGGAGCCTTTCCATCTTGAAATGTCTGCTTTTTGTTATTCTAGTGTCCCTCTAAGCCCCAAAAGGGGCTTGGCTCCCTGGTGTCAGGAGCTCTGAAGCACCCAGGGAGAAAAGTGGACAGAAATCTGGCATCCTGGGGCGCGCTGCTGGCTCAGCTGGTTAAGCATCTGCATTTGGCGTGGGTCACAATCTCGGGGTCCTGGGATCGAGTCCCATGTCAGGCTCCCTGCTCAGTGGGGAGCCTGCTTCTCCTTCTTCTCCCCACTCATTGCTCTCTGTCACTCTCTCTCAAATAAATAAAATCTTAAAAAAGAAAAGAAAAGAAAAGAAATCTGCCATCTTTAGGTGGCTTCAAGTGATGAAACCAAAGGAGTAGATTCCTATGGGTTCAAAGCCCAGCTTATGCCAGGAACCTACCCTAAAGCTGTGTCCATAGTGCTGCCCTCACCCAGAACTCCCCTTCAACTTCCCACCCTCCCATCACCAAGTCCAGCTGTCCCAGGGGCCACTGCGTCCCCAGCCATGGGAGGACCTGCCCCTGCACACCCTAATCCACCCGCTCCCAGTGTGCACCCCTCCATAGTTCCGTGCTCTCCATTAGTATCTCACAGGCCATTTCTGTAAAGAGCTGTAATTCATGAGTTTGGGGTCCACGTATCTTGGGAGAATGCAGTACTTGCTGATGAACTGACAAGCCCCACACAACAAGGGTCATTCAGGCTGTGAAGGAGGGAGGCAGAGGCTCTATTCCAAGCTAATCTGATCATCTGCTTCTTTGTTTTGTTTGGTGATTCGAGGTTAACATCTTAAGAAATATCTACTCAAGCATCAAATAAATACATTCTCAAAGAATTCAAAAGTCTAATCCCCAAATCTTTTCATTGAAACATACACTAACAATAGTTGGGTATTTACTATCCCAGTCTTTAATGAGTTTACATATATATGAACATATCTACATAGAGTTCTTTTTTTACGATTTTATTTATTTGAGAGAGAGAGAGAGAGCCAGCGAGGGTGCACGCACAAGGTGGGAGAAGGGGCAGAGGGAGAAGCAGGCTCTCCACCAAGCAGGGAGCCTGACGTGGGGCTTGCTCCCAGCACCCTAGGATCATGACCTGAGCCGAAGCTTGGACCTCTGATGTTTAACCGACCAAACCAGCCAGGCACCCCAAGGTCTTTTCTTGTTTAAGTATAAATGGGCTGATCCTTTATGGACCTCTGGTCCATACCTAGCTGGCTCCAAGTACCCAGGCACAGAGGAAGGGAAATGAAGGCTCAACCAAAGGGCATCGAGAACAGCTGTACCAACTGGTTCCATCCAGTGCCACACCCTCATCCCAGGGGTAGGCACTTAAAGCCAGATGAAAACAGGAGGGCTGTCCTCCAACGACAGAAAGCCATGGACTAGAGCAGTGGTAGGCAAGCTTTTCTGTACAGTAAATATTTTAGGTGTTGTAGGTGATGCTGTCCCTTTTTCATATTCTTCTTAGTTTTCTTCTGTTTCAAATGCCTTGTTAAAAATGTAAAAACCATCCTTGGCTCACAGGCCATATAAAAAGCAGCAGCCCACAAGCTATAGGGGACAGGAGAGCAGGAAGGGTCCAGCATGGGCACGCTCCAGCGTGCCAAACAGCGCCCACTGGGCCTGCTCCCCATCCACACAGCACTGGGCCAGCTACTCATCCAGGACTATTGTGGAAATAGACCTACCAGTGGATGGTGAACAAAGCCCACATCAGCTCACCAGATTATCAGCCCGCCTCTTCATTTTTAAACATAAATAAGCTAACATTCACCAGACATTAAGAGAAAACCAGCGGCCTGAAAAAGAATGACCAAAATAAACAACGAGAAACAGATCCCAGAGGAAATGAGATCATGGAAGGGTCAGGAGATAATTTTTTAAATAATTCTAATTAGTGTGTTAGAGAATGTCAATTTGGACCTGTAAAGCAAGAGCAAGATGCTAAGAAAATGAAACAGAGAATCATGAGGGAAGAAAATTTAAAATATGATTGCGAAATTAAAACCTTCACTAGAAAGGTCTGGAAGATAAAGTTGAGACAATCTACTGGACTGTAAAAAGAAAAGAATAGTTAAAAGGAATAGGAAAAGTGGGAGAACAGAAGCAATACACAGGATCACTCTAGGAGACTAACATCTAATAGGGTTTTCAGTAAGAGGAAATAAAGGAAACAAAGGGAAGGAAATTATCAAAGAAATAACAGAAAAAATGTAGAGCGGAAGAATGACCTAAGACTTTAAACCAAAAGGGTCCAAAAGTACAATGAATGAAAAAAAAAATTCAACCATGACGCAGCTATACAATGCTTCAGTACACCTAAGATAAAGAGCATACTAAGATAAGCTTCCAGAGAAGAAAACTAACAAAGCAAGAAGAAAAAAAAGAATGAAAATGAAAAACCAAGTTAAGTGTAAGAAAATGAAAATCTATCATCAGATACCTTGTTAACAACAATGGATATTTGAAGTCAATAGATCAGTGTCTTTAATGTTTTGAAGGAAAAGAAATTTAAATTCTGTATTCGGTCAAACCATCAATCAAAAGTGAGGGTAAAATAAAGGATTCTAGGTTTACCTTTCATGTGTTCTTTCTGAGGAAGTACTTAAGACTGTACATTAGCTAAGTAAGAGACTAAAACAAGAGAGACATCAAATCCTAAGAACAGTCGATCTAACCCAGAAAAAGCTGTGACAGGAAGGCTAAAGTTGAGGGCCATACAGCAAGTCTAAAGAATCAGCTGTCCAGATTGGAGCAGCCGGAAAGAATGTTCTGGAAACAATATTTCCAGGAAGGAAGGACTTATCATGTAATGAATTATCAAACTAAGTGGCTGGATAATTTCAAAAACAGAGTAAAGGCTCAGGATTCTTTTAGTCACAATCAAAAAAATTAAAAAAAAAAAAAAAGAAGCAACTAAAAATTTTATGAAGGAAAAACATAAAATAATGGTTCAAATATGAAGTAAACTAAAAAGCGTCATGATTTGAAGAACTGCTGGAATGTGAGAACAGAACAACCATTTCACCTAGATATTCAGATGCACCCTCGTTCCAGGGGTCTGAGGGTCTCAAGCACTGGGCAGGTAGGAGAGGAACCAGAATCCTAGTCCTCTGCTTGAGTGTGTAGCGCACATTAATCTGGCCACATTAATGTAAGGCTGTTTACTGGTGGGCAGCTCAGAATCTACTTACAGACAAAGCACACAAGACTTGATTACAATCATGCAACAGAACATACCATAAACCATGTGAAATACAAGCATGGCGGACAGAAGTCAGGAGACAGCAAAGTAAGAGAAGGCTAGAGGCACGGATGGATATTCTTAACTGACAGAGTGACAGCCTCAAGGAGAGGGATCAAGGGCTAACAGTTGCAGTGTATTTAGGATTCCGAAAGTAATTTTTTAAAACCCTAAAAATAACAATATAAACAAAAAATACTGGAAGGAAGGCACCTGGGTGGCTCAGTGGGTTGAGCCTCTGTCTTCGGCTCAAGTCATGATCCCAGGGTCTGGGATCAAGGTCCGCACCTGGCTCTCTGCTCAGCAGGGAGCCTGCTTCCCCCTCTCTCTGCCAGCCTCTCTGCCTACTTGCGACCTCTCTCTCTGTCAAATAAATAAATAAAATCTTTTTTTTTTAAAAAATGGAAGGAGAGGGGAGGGAGGGTGTGAAATGTATAAAAAGGAACTAAACCTTTCCATCTCCATTGCGGAGGACTAAGAAAGTCAAAATGTGACAAATCATGGAGTTGCATTAGCTTATTTTTCAGTTAGGGTCTAGAGGAAACTACCAGAAGCACTAATCCCAGAAATTCTCTTCACGGTAGCTGCTTCTGGAAGGCAGGGCCAGGGTGGGGCAGAGTGGTACAAAAGCCTGTTCCAGGCCCTGTATATAAGCCTTTCAGTCCTATTTGATGACTTGACCATGTGACTGTATGACTTTGATGAATGGCCTAGCCCTATCACAGAGAGATCTATTCAGTAGGTCCAGATTCTGTATTCGAGAAAGCTCCGTAAGCATTTGTGATGAACGGTTCTAGTTAAAAATCACATTACTAAATAAATCTCTGAAGTTCCATTCAAACCTGAGATACTGTGGTTCTCTGCTCTCTCATAGGATACCGAAGCCCACTGAGGTGGGCTAACTAGCTATCAGATTCCCCATTTTTCATTGAGAGAAACTGAGTCTCAGAGCAATTCCATGACTTGCCCTGGTGTGACCCACTGGCTGTAAGCCTGGGGTGTTTCTCATGTTAGACGATGGGGCTCTTCAGTACTCAGCCCAGGAGGTAACCTTTCTGGCAAGACTTTCCCTGTTGGTCACTGTTCAGAGACCTGAACCTCTGCTGCAATGAGAGCCCTGCCGAGGACACCCAGAAGGGACGGGGCGACGAGCCCGTGCCAGTATGTGTAGGAGTGGAGCCCACAGAGCCTGGTACCAAGCCTTCTCCTCCAGTAGCTGGAGGACCTCCCCACACTGCCCTGTTCTACCAGGGCTGGCCTCAGGCTGCAGTGCACTCCAGCACAGAGAAGAGTCAGGCCCCACCACTTCTCTGCACCAGAAAAAAGACGGTACGCAGAAATACAAGTCTGCTAATGCCCAAAACCCAGAGGAAAGGAGGCCTCAGTCAAACACTTTCAGTCACAGTGACTGGAAACCAAATTTGAGAATGAAGGCAGGACCCTATAAATTAGTGGGGGAATATTCTCAGCTCTTCTAAGGACCTGCTGGTTTTTCTTTTTTGTTTGTTTTGGTTTTTTCTTAACTTTTAATTGGAAATACACTGTACAATATAAAACATGTGGGGCACCTGGGTAGCTCAGTAGGTTAAGCCTCTGCCTTCAGCTCAGGTCATGGATTGAGCTCCGCATCGGGCTCTCTGCTCAGCAGGGAGCCTGGTTTCTCCTCTCTCTCTGCTTGCCTCTCTGCCTACTTGTGATCTCTCTCTGTCAAATAAATAAATAAAATCTAAAATATATATATATATATATATATATATATATATATAAAACGTGTGTGAATACGTATGTATACATACTTTTACATATACATGTATGTATGTAAATATAAAAGATATACTGTTTTTTTTTGGTTTTTTTTTTTAAAGATTTTATTTATTTATTTAACAGACAGAGATCACAAGAAGGCAGAAAGACAGGCAGAGAGAGAGAGAGAGGAGGAAGCAGACTCCCTGCCAAGCAGAGAGCCCGATGCGGGACTCGATCCCAGGACCCTGAGATCATGACCTGAGCCGAAGGCAGCGGCTTAACTCACTGAGCCACCCAGGCGCCCAAAGATATACTGTTTAAAGACCTAAAATAAAACAAAAGAACACCCATGCATGGAGTGTGCAGCCCAAGAAACCGAGCACTCCCAGAACTTTGGACGTCCTCTCAGCCCTGTCCCTACCAGGGATAATCGCTTTGCTGAATAAGGCATTCATCATTTCTTTTTCAGTCTTATTAATTGTATTAATTATGCATGCATCCCTAAGCAGTATATTGTTTAGTTCTGTTGTTTCTCAACTTTATCTAACTGGAACCACCCTGTGTGTATTCTGTGTCTTGCTTCTCTAGCTCGAGGTGGTGAGATTCTTCAAGTATGTAGCTGTGGTTTGTTTACTTTCACTGCCTGAAAGAAGTGGCCCAGTACAGGGAAACACCTTGATTTACTTATCAACTCTATTGTTAATTGATATCTGGATTGTTTCTAGTCTTTTCTATCGTGAACACTACTACCAGAGGAGACTCTTATGGGAATGGAGAGTTTAAAATGTTCCTTCCCAACAAGCCCTCAGTCTGGACTCCAGGGGTCCCGGTTTTGCCTCTGCAAGGAGCACAGGGAGGACAACTGTGCCTGTAGCTAAAGTATCCAGAGTTCTCAGCAACCAAAGGAAGATGTCATTCCGAGGTTCCCTCTACTCCCTGCCCTGGCCTCACTCTCACACAGACGCCTTCTCCTCCTCTGAACCTGAGATTCCACACCCCTGGCTCTACATTGGGGAAAACAATTGGCCTTTTTAGACACGGTCTGGATTTCTGAGTCACACCCCTCTCCCTAACTACCCACCCCCTCCTTCCCCAGGTAAGAGAGAACAGAGATCTTAATGAAAGGGCTCCATTGACAGGCCATGGGCGTGAGAGCGTGAGAGCTGAAGAAGCAGATGATCCAGGCTCTGCCCTGTGCAGACAGCCGGGGCGGCACTGACATGCCAGCCATCTGGCCGGCTCAGCCCTCATGTTTGCCACATGGCCACAGGGGGAAGAAAGAAAACCTGCCTGTGGTCAGGGCCAGGCATTTTCCCATGTTAGCTATACTGCTCCACTTAAGGCTCATGCAATCTTAAAGGGAGAAACCCCATAATAGAAGATGACTAACCCTTACAAAATACCCATCATATGCCAGTCACCATGCTAAGTGTTTCATGTGCTTATTTCCAAGGGTTATAACCCATGACAGTGATGATGAAATTAATTTAGGAAGTTAAGACCAGCATTTAAAAGGAAACAGACAAGAGTGGAATTCAGTTGAAAATACTAAGGGTAAGTTTTGTTTTGTGAACCTTTTGTTTCTCTTATATCCACATGTGTTTATTCACAACTACTGGGTCACAGTGTAAGATGTATCTCACACTGTGGGCAGAGGCTAAAACATTTTCTTTTTTTTTTTTTTAAGGCGGGCAGGGGAAGAGGGAGAATCTTAGCAGGACATAGGGCTCAATCTCACGACCCTGAGACCATGACCTCAGCCGAAATCAACAGTCGGATGCTTAACCAACTGAGCCACTCAGGCGCCCCTAAAACATTTCCTTATGTCATTTGTTTTGTAACTATCCCAGGATATGTTCAGTTACTAACCTAATTTAACAAGAACATAACTGAAGTGACTTCCCCAACTACATCTGTGTCACACACCGCAGCCATCAACTGCCCCCTCAAGCTCCGAACAAAGCAGCCTCTTTTCTGTTCCTCTTTCCTCCTCCAGGACACATGCTATTCCTTTGGCCCCAAATATTCCCCCACCCCCCTCACAGCTCTGCACAGCTGGTTCCTTTCCATCCTGTGGGTCTCGGCTTGAGTGTCACCTCTGCAGAGAGCCCCCTAGGGCTCCCAGATGAGCAGCCCCTCTCTAGCTCACGGCCACTGAAACGCTTGTTTCCTTGTCTGCTGGCTGCCTCTGTCCCTGGACGACAACTCCAAGGACACTGCGAGTATCTAATGCACTCACCTAGCACAGCACCAAACGCAGAGCTGGCCCTTCACCTCTGTTAAATGAATACAAAAAACTTACCAAGTCTTCACAGCTGGTGAAACAGCAAAGCCAGGATTCCAGCACAGATGATATCTGACCCAGGGCTTGCTCTTCACCTCTGTACTACACTAAAACTCAGAAACAGCACGACACTGCCTCAAGCCACACTTACTTAGTAAGTATTAGCACTAGGACAGGATCTGAGCCTGACTCCAATGCCCTGGCTCTCTCTATGTTGTCAACAAGGTGGGGGCGGGGGGCATGAATGGCTCGAAGTGGCAGCCTCTTGGGGTCGGCTGAGAATTTGGGAGGGATAAAGGAAGAGGATGCAAAACCTTCAGGCTGGAAGAGAAGAAGAGATTTGCCAGTGAGTGGAGAAACAGCAGAAGAAATCAGGAGAGCAGTCAGCTCAGAAATGTGGGGTGGGGGTGGGGCTTCCCTGAGCAAGTAGTATTATGGGAAAGACATCTGGAAGAATAGCCAGAGATGACAGAAAATCTCAAAATGGCAACTGTGCAGAGGGCTCTGGGGGCTGAGGCCATAGGAACCATGCCTTAAGGCCTCTGCAGGCAGTGTTAAGAGTTGGTGACTCCAAGACTCTGAGAATGGAGAGGTGGGGCTGGGATCCAGAAGACTGGCACAGAGGCCAAAGGGGCCAGCCACAGGAATACTATGGCAATGCTGCCACCTCGTGGCTGTGGAACACTTGGCCCATAGGCAAAAACTGAGCAGAGTTGGTTTGTGGGTTCATTTTTCAGCAGCATTTAGTGAGCACCTACTAAGGGGTCGGGCTGTTGGGGACTGGAAGTGGGTCTGACATGGCTCTAAACTTCCAGGACTTCTGTTTCCTACACCCAGGCAATAACCAAATCCTGTTGAGTTTACTTCCCTCTTTCATAGTAACTGGTAGTATCCCACCCCAAACAAGACTGCAGGCAGAGTTGGTTGTCTAATTCATCTCAAGCTCTAGGACCCAGCACAGGGCCTACAACAGTAGCTACTATTCAATAAGCGCTAAGTGTTTTTAAAGACCTTAATGTATCTGAGTTGTCTCATATTTTACCTAGAAGGTACCAGGGACCTCCAAAGAGAGATATCAAGTTGGTGTTTATTTCAACGAGCCTGGAGTCCTTAGAGGGAGGGGTGGAGAATGGAGATGGAGAAAGAAACATGGGCATCACCACACACAGATGGTATTTAAAAACCAGTACTTCACAAAGTCTGACTTGCATGTGACTCGCCTGGGGGTTTCGCTAAAACAGATACTAATTCTGACCTCAGAGGGGGCCTGAGATTCGGACTATTTAAGAAGCTCCAGGATAATAGCCATATGGCTGGTCCACAGACCACACTTGGCGAGGGAAAGAATCTGGAATGGGGTTAATGAACTACAGCCAGAAGATGAGCTCCATGGTCTCTTTCTCTACATCCAGCAAGCGAAGAGCGGCATTTTTATTTCTAAAGCGGTGGTTTAAAAAAAAAAAAAGGAAGGAAGAATATGTGAAAGAGACCACTGAAGCGGCTCATAAAGCTTAAAGTATTTCCTCTCTGGACAGTAAGTCTGCCAAACCCTGATCTAGACCATTATCCAGTTCTGGACATACAAGAGAAAGAGAGGAGGGCTGAGCCCTGAAACAAATTTTTATGACTTCCACTCACTGTGCCTAGTTTGGAGAGGGAAAATAAAAGTAAAATGAGCTGCATGTATACTAATGCTTGTGCTAAGACAGTGAGCCCCAGACACGATCGATGAGTTCCCATCTGAGGCTCCCAGGGGATAGGGGGTAGGAGAGGGCAATACTAGGGAAAAGGAAGGAAATGTTTGGGGTTCTGAGTGGGGAGGAAGACCTGTAGTGAGCAGGATAACTGACTGCCTCTTTCAGTGCTTAGCTTTAAAAAAAAAAAAAAAAAAATAGAAAGCCAGGGCAGAGGCCACGACCACCTGTGTGCTACTGGTATCATAGAAGTACTAGAAAAATAAAAGGCAAAGGCAAGGCTGTGAATTCTGCAGGGTTTCTCTGTGCAGCAGAACCTTCTGTATTTTGGCTAGGGGTGGGGAGCATGGACAGAGGAGCTGGGGAAGGTGAGAGAAAACGGTGGTGGCAGAGTAATGACCTTAGAGCTTATAGTTTGGGGGCTGCCCCAAGTGGTGTTTGGCGACAAAGCCTTCTGTCCTGCTTCCGCCACCCCCTGTTGAGGGCTACATTTCCTCAAATGTCAGCGCCTGAGAAAGTAAATAAAACTGTCCGTTTCCATCAACTTCAACCAATCAATCTGACTCGCCTGCCGCGGAGGTCCAGGCTGCACTGCCTTTGGCCATGAAAGGCTTGCTTGTTCCACATCAAGTGTTCACATATATCTCAAAAAAAAACAAGAAAAAACAGCACCCTTTCTTGGGGGTACAGAAAAGATTAAACCTAACAAAAGGGCTGTGGCAGAGTATCTGTAAAGCCAAATTATTCTTAAATGCCAGAGGACAAACAAAAAGAAGGATATTACAAAACTGCCATGTGCTACAAAGTTAATCCCAGAATTTCCTAATTCACAGTCAACCGGTCTCCTTCACACTTCCAACAAAGCTGCCTATTAAACTGAACCATCTAAAGGGAAAAAGCCCACATCATGCCTAGTTTTTGACATGGAAGCCAAAACAAAGGAAAGGAAATAAGTAACTTCTTTTTTTTTTAAATAAAGATTTTTCTTTATTTGACAGAGAGAGAACACAAGCTGGGGGGAGTGGCAGGCAGAGGGAGAGGCTCCCTGGCAGCAGGCTCCCTGGCAGAGCAGAGGGAGCCCGATGAGGGACTCCATCCCAGGACACTGAGATCATCACCGGAACCAAAGGCAGTCACTTAACCACTGAGCCACCCAGACACCCCATCTACTTTTTTTTTTTTCTTAAGTTTTATTTATTTACTTGAGAGAGAGAGCTAGAGTGAGAGTGAGAGAGAGAGAGAGAGAGAGAGAGAGACTGTGTGCACGGAGGGAAAAGAGAGAAGCAGACTTTCCGGGGAGCAGAGAGCCCAACATGGGGCTTGATCCCATGACCCTGAGACCATGACCTGAGCTGAAGGGAGACACTTAACTGACTGAGCCATCCAGGTGCCCCAAATTCTTCCTCTTCTTAATAATTAAAAAAATCCTGGCAATCCAAACAAATCTCTTGCCTTTTAGCCCATGAATGCCTGCCCTTCCCAAGTCCATCCCCCTTGAATGCACTCAGCGTCTCCCACACTAGAAGTGAGTTCCTGATCTTTGCAGCACCTTATATACTGCTCATCCCACAGCAGTGTGGTGAGTGAGTGCTCCTCTACTGAAAGATCTTAGTTTTTCTCTCACCTACTGGCTGTGTGATCTTGGGTAAGTCACTTAATCTTTCAAAACCTCCATTCCCTGACCTGTAAAGTCCAGTCATAATGAGGCTACCTCTGAGCACTATATATGAAAATACGTGTAAGATACTGAGAATGGTGGCTAGCACAATAATAAGAATTTAGCAAGTGTTGACAATCATTATTATTCGGTTAGGAGATTAAATGTTTTATACCATGAGTCACACTCCGTTCCCCAAGTAAACTACACCAATCTCAGCACTACTGACATTTCTTTATTATGAGGTTCCCATTCTCCGTTTTATAGAATATTCAGGAACATCCTTGGCCTCTCCCCTCTAGGTACCAGCAGCAACCCCTTCTCCCCAGCTCTGACAAACAAAATTGTCTTTAGAATTTGCCAAATGTCTCTTGGGGAGGCGAGGTGCAAAATCCCCTCCTGCTTCCATTGGGAACTACTGCACCAGAATATGCAAACTAGTTTTGGGGAGAAACCACCACACCTCCTAATTTCCCACCAATGTCCCCCCAACTGCCCCACCCCACAAGAAGCCACCTCAGCCACCACTTGCTCACCACTCAGCTGCCGTGGAGGAAACAGGTGATAAGTGCTGTAGATATCATTGGAGAACTGCAACTGGAGCTCAGGGTTGCCCTTCAGGAGCTGGGCCACCTGCTCTACCTGAAACGGTGTCTTCTCTAGGATCACAACAGCATCCTCTCCATCTCCATCTCCATCCCCAGAGGTCTCATTCACCTGTAGCCAGAGAAACCATCAGTGAGCCCAGGAGCAGAGGCAGAAGCTCTGGGGCCTCCTATTTCTTCTCCCAGAGCAACCATCTCATTAACCCAAATCCTTGGGGGCAGCACTCACATCTTTCTTCTGAAAGATGCAAAGCCTCTCCACTTTTTTCTATTTTAGGCTTGCAGGCCTCTATCAAATTCTCCCCACTGTACAGATGAAGAAACGTGTCAGAGAGACTAGGTGACTTGCCCAAGGTCACAGGAACAAACTAGAATCTGGGTATCCCAGTTAACTCCTAGCTCAAAAGTTCTCATAGCTAAAATCTTCAGCAGGTGCTACAGACAGAAGACAGGGCTAAGAGAACTACAGGGAATCATGCAAACAAAACAAAAGACACAGAGGCATGGTAGCCTAGGCCAAGGTCTTCCTGGTCCTCCCAAAATGAGAGCTCCTGCTAGGAATTCTAAAGAACCCTAATACCCATCTGCGACTGGGCCTCCTCACTAGTTCCCAAGATGGTCTCAATCTCTCCTCAATTCCTTCTATAGAGCTGAGCACATGGTATTAGAGCCGGCTGTACCAATCTGTACCAGAAGATACACTGCAACCCTGAAAATCGGGGATGGTAACTTTCATCTCTAGGTCTCCAGCACTTAGCTCAGCGCGTGAAATGTGAAACTGAATTAGAAATTCAATAAACTGTCTCCTCGGTTGGGGCTGAGATCCTGCACCGCGGGGATCCTATCTCCCACAGGCTCTAGGTCGTTCCATAGACGGACGATCCAGCAACATTTGCTGGTTCCCAGCAGCTCTATGTTAAATGAATACATAATGAACAGTTTGGAGAATTCAACCCGTGATTTTAAATCTGCAATACTCTCTACGAGTTACTTTTAGTAAAGGAGGACTTAGGAAAATTAACCCTAAGTCTGTGGATTTCCTTGATTCCATGGGTAAACTTGTCTCCTGTACGCCCCCGCCCCCACGCAGTTTAGTGGTACACTCCCCCCCCCCCCACAAGTAGTGCGATTGGTATTTTCCGGCCGAGCGCGGGTTTTTAAACATAAATAAATAAATAAATCCGCCTCCAAGGCGGTGATTGGCTCACCGCGACCCGCATCCCCGCCCCGCGCTCCTAATGGTACCTTCCCATGGAGAAAAATGATTTTGTCCCTCGCAGACTCCCTCAGCACTTTTTTCACTCTAAAGCCGGAGAACGGTAAGCGCACAGGGGCAGAGGTACCATTCCCAACTCCGGTTCCCTCTTCTATGTCGGCGGCTTCCGCCTCCTCCGCGTCTGGCTCGCGCTTTCTCTTGCTGGGTTGAGGCGCTAGGTTCGCCATGTTGCTCGGCCAGAGCTGTGCGCCTGCGCCAAGCCTAGCCCTGCCCCGCCCCCTTTCGGCGCTCCGGCGGCCGCCGCGTCCCGCCTCCGCGAGGTGCAGCGACTACAACTCCCGACGGGCTCCGCGGCCCGAGTTGGTGCTGAGGGAAGAGAGACCAAGGCCGCGAGTCCCTAACCCTACCAGCTAAAGATGCTGCAGAGTGGGGCCGGGAGCTCCGGAAGGCCGGACCTGGAAAACACCTTTAGACTCCATGGATGCTTTGATACCTGACACCCTGGGTTGAACACTGACGTTTTAATAAGAATTACACGAATATTGTTTAATTAGCATGGGAAGAATGTTTCTGAAATCTGTTGAGCCCGTCTTATTTCTTGATTTTTTATGAGAGTCATTTAAACCATTTCCATTTTTCATCCATTTTCATTTCACAGAAATTTTCTTCGTGTTAAGTGCCGAAAAGAACGGGAAGTGAGGGGCACCTGGATGGCTCAGTTAGGCATCTGCCTTCAGCTCAGGTCATGAGACCAGGATCCTGGGATCGAGCCCCATATGTGGCTCCCTGCTTGGTGATAGGAAGCCTGCTTCTCCCTCTCCCTCTTCCCCTGCTTGTGTTAACTCTCTTGCTGTTTCTCTGGCAAATAAAATCTGAAAGGAAGGAAGGAAGGAAGGAAAGAAAGAAAAGAAAAAAGAGGTGAACAGGGCAGAAATACATTTCTGTCACCCTCTTTTCTTCCAGGCTGGGGGCTTCTGCCTCCTCTGTTAACCTAATTTGCTCATGTCTCTGCTATGCATACAAAGATGTGATTTGCAGCTTGAATGTGAATCATCTGTCAGAGTTTCTGTGCTTTGCTTTACTTTTTTTTCCCCTATATAAAATTTTTACTTAAAAGAGAGAAATTATAAGTTTTTGGGGGGCTGTTATTTCAGGCTATCCCTTTTTCCTTGGTGTTATTTGATAGATATAAATTATTTCAAATTTACTAAAAAATTGTGCTGTTTTCTCCAAAGTAAGTTTTGAGTTGTTGTTTTGGTTTTTTTTTTTCCAGACAGAACTAATGAGTGAGAAAATTTTTGCAATTTTCAGTCAGTCAAAGTGCACTGTATGTCCATGACTGTTTGCTTTTGGATTATTTCTACCAGAAATATTATTATGAATTGGATAAAAGGCCAATTGTTTTGTGAAGTAGAGAGCATTAGGAGGGAGACTTAGGATCTAGAATAATTATCTTCAGTCCAAAACTTGTCCACAAGTTTCCTGGATACCTGTGGGAGTATACAGCAGAAGGTGTTGAACTATGTATAAGGCTAGAACAAATGTTTTTGGGGGTTAATGGCCATAGCAAGACCTGTTCAAAAATCCAAGGCTTAGGGGCACCTGGGTGGCTCAGTAGGTTAAAGCCTCTGCCTTTGGCTCAGGTCATGATCCCAGGGTCCTGGGATCGAGCCCCGTATCAGGCTCTCCGTTCCTCAGAGAGCCTGCTTTCTCCTCTCTCTCTGCCTGCCTCTGCCTACTTCTGATCTCTGTCTGTCGAATAAATAAATAAAACCTTTAAAAAAAATCCAAGGCTTAGATCTTATGGAAATTTCTAAGTATGTATTCTCTTTCTTTCCCTTTTTCCTCTCCCCATCCCCACACCAATCTCCCCCTATCTTTCTCTCTCTCCTTCTCTTCTCTCTTTGGAAGAGAACTTGAGCAGAGTATCTATGTTTTAACAATAACAACAACAACAACAAAAATATCCTGAATTAGGAGCCATGAACTCTTGGCCCAAGGCTGTGGAGCTTTGGGCAAGTCACCTACCCTCTCTAGGCTTCCATTTTCTTTGTGCTAAACACTGTCCATCCTGAACAAGCCAGGGAGATCTCTACTTTCATAGAATTCATAATCAAATGGAGATGAGGAAAACAAATAGGATAATTTTAAGATAATGATTAAGTGCTATTTCTAGAGTAAAACAGGACAAAGTGATAGAGTCTGGGGATAGGAAGAAAAGGTAGTCATGGGTGACTTCTCAGGGAGATGACATTGAGCGGAGACTTGAAGGATGAGAAAGAACCAGCATGTGAAGAGACCAGGGAACGTGTATTTCAGGCAGAGAAGTCAGAATGGTGAAGACCACTTTTTGGAAACAGAAATGGCCCTTGTGGCTGGAAGGTAGTGAACAAAGGGAAGATACAAAATGAAATTGTAATAAAATACAATTCATTAGTGGCAAATTCACCAACGCAGGTATAAGTTTGATTCGGACATCCATCAGGTCAGAATTGCACTCCTAAAAAGGCCTGGCTTAAGGAAAGGAACTCATAGGAAGCCTCAGCCACCAAAGGACCTCTTAGGATACCAGACAGCAGAGTGCAGCCAACCCTGACAGCAACACCACAGGGCTTTGCTTGAATCGGGGTCATTTCTCTGTTGACAGCTTTGCACTGGGGCACCTGGGTGGCTCAGACATTAAGTGTCTGCCTTTGGCTCAGGTCATGATCCCAGGGTCCTGGGATTGAGCTCCAAATCGAGCTCCCTGCTCAGCGGGAAGCCTGCTTCTCCCTCTCCCATTCCCCCTGGTTGTGTTTCCTCTCTCACAGTGTGTCTCTTTGTAAATTAAATAAAGAAAATCTTTTTTTTTTAAAAAAGAAGGCCCTGCACTGTCACATCTAATAGCTGCTAGCCATATGTAGATATTTAAATTTGAATTAATTAGAATTAGATACATTAAAAATACAATAAAAAATACATTAAAAAATTAAAAAAAAAATACATGCTTCAAGTGCTATATAGCCTCCTGCAGCTACTGGCTATTACCCTGGAGAGCACAGATGTGGCTCTCTACCATCACAGAGAGTTTAATTGCTGTATTAGAAGGTTATTACTGGCAAGTCTTCTTGAGGAATCTCAAAACTTCTCCCAAATCTTTTATTTTTTAAAAGATTTTTTATTTTTTATTTGACAGTCAGAGATCACAAGTAGGCAGAGAGGCAGGCAGAGAGAGGGAGGGAAGCAGGCTCCCTGCTGAGCAGAGAGCCCAATGCGGGGCTCGATGCCAGGACCCTGAGATCATGACCTGAGCTGAAGGCAGAGGCTTAACCCACTGAGCCACCGAGGTGCCTCTTTATTTATTTATTTTTTTATTTTAAAGAAGGACCAGGCACTTCCATTTCAGGCTTTACAATAGATGAGATATCCTAAAGACAATTCAGCTAAAAACAGTTCTGGCTGCAGTTCTGGTTGCAAAATTTAAAACATCCATTTGCTTACATTGCTGTTCTCTTAATAACATTTTCAGAAATGAAAAATATGGGAGCATGAGTCTATAGAATGCTAAGTGGACACTGAAGCTTAAGTTCTAAGAGTGGTTTCTGGTTTCTAGAAGTCTAGAGCCTTGAGCTTTCGGTGCAATGTTTAAGGCACAGGAGACAAGCCCTGGGGGCTAGTGGAAGGTAAGGGACTGGAAGAGAGCATTTCCCTTAGAGCCAAGATCTCTAAGGTTCATCACCTCAATGAAAGAGGCAACTCTTAAAAACAAAACAAAAGCTCCCCCACTAAAGGAGACAAGATATTTAGGAAGATGATCTGCCTCAACATCTGGCTGTGGAGGGAAGGAAAAAGTGCCCTGAAAATTCATAACCATGGGCCGTTCTTCATGCAGGTAGAATTCAGATTTGTACTGTCTATGTGATCCAGGAAATTCAAATTGAAAATTTAATTTATTTAAGCTGGTCTTGTATTTTTCATTGACCAACTTACTCTGTGCTAAAGTACTCCAGAAGAAACAGAAAGTCTAAACAGATATAAACCACTTTAAGACATTGAAATTGTGATTTTAAATCTTCCCATAAAGAAAATGCTAGGCCCAAATGGATGAACAGATGAGTCTACCAAACATACAAGGAATAATGAGTTCCAAGCTTAAACTCTTCAATGAATAGAAAAAAGGAACCATTCCCCATCTATTTTTCAAATGAAGAATGACTGACATACAATATTCTATTAGTTTCAGGTGTACAACAGTGATTTAGTATTTATGTACATTACAAAATGGGACACCTGGGTGGCTCAGTCTGTTAAGTGTCTGTCTTTAGCTCCAGTCATGATCCCAGATTCTTCTCCCTCTGCCTGCTGCTCACTCTGCTTATGCTCTTTCCCTCTGGCAAATAAATAAAATCTTTCAAAAATAGTAAAAAAAATATATACATTACAAAAATGGTCACTACTATATGTCTTGTTTCCACCTGTCACCATACAAAGTTGTTACAGGATTACTGACTGTATTTCCTATGCCATACATTACATCCCTATGTCTTAATTATTTTATAACTGGCAAATTGTACCTCTTAATTCCCCTCACCAGCTTCATCCACTCCCCAACTATTTTAGAAGGTTGGTATAACCTTGGAAACACAACCAGAGAGGGCAACACAAGAAAAGGCAATTATGGACCACTTCTACATATGAACAAAGATGTAAAACCCTAAAGAAAATGTTAGCACTCTGAATCCTGTCATTTATGACAGAGGTAGTTTATTCATCATGGACAAATTCAGTTTACCCCCAGAATGTTAAGGCTGGCTTAACATTGGAAAGTCTAATGTTATTCATTGTATTAACTAATTTAAAAGAGGAAAAAAACACATTGTCTTAGTAGATGGGGACATTTTAGATTAAATTTAAAACAATTTAAGATATGTAAAACTCTTAACTAGAAACAGGAGACTTACAACTTGTTAAAAAATTTTGGGGGTGGTGCCTGGGTGGCTCAGTGGGTCAAAGCCTCTGCCTTCAGCTTGGGTCATGATCTCAGGGTCCTGGGATCAAGCCCCATGTCAGGATCTCTGCTCAGCAGGGAGCATGCTTCCTCCTCTCTCTCTCTCTGCCTCTCTGCCTACTTATGATCTCTCTCTGTCAAATAAATAAAGTCTTTTTTTTTTTAAGATTTTGTTTATTTATTTGACAGACAGAGATCACAAGTAGGCAGAGAGAGAGAGAGAGGAGGAAGCAGGCTCCCCGCTAAGCAGAAAGCCCAATGCAGGGCTTGGTCCCAAGACCCTGGGATCATGACCCGAGCTAAAGGCAGAGGCTTTAACCCACTGAGCCACCCAGGTGCCCCATAAATAAAATCTTCAAAAAAAATTGCACCAAACAAAAAATCTATCACAAATATCCCATTTAACGGAGAAATGTTGGAAGCATTCCCTTTAAAAGCATAAATGAGACAAAGATAGTTGCTATTGTCACTTTCAGCATACTGGCGGTCTTAGGCAGCACAAAAATACAAGGAACTAAAGTTTTCTGTTTTGTTTTGCAAGTTTTTTTTAAAGGTTTTATTTATTTATATGACAGAGAGAGATCACAAGTAGGCAGAGAGGCAGAGAGAGAGGGGGAAGCAGGCTTTCTGCTGAGCAGAAAGCCCAATTCGGGGCTCGATCCCAGGACCCTGAGATCATGACCTGAGCTGAAGGCAGAGGCTTAACCTACTGAGTCACCCAGATGCCCCTTGTTTTGCAAATTATATGATTATCTATAGAAACAGAACAAAGTCTGTGGTCTTTTAAGTAATTCAGCAGGTTGCTTAATATTAGATCAATATGCAGAACTGTGATCCTTTCTACCCGTAATAGATTAGAAATATAAAAATACCTTTACAGTGGCAACAGAAAATATAAAGCACTAAGGAATAAATCTAATAAAAGTATCTGATTATAAAACTTTATTGAAATACATTTCAAGATATCAATAATGGAGACATACCATTTTTCTGGAGAAAAAGATTCAATGTAAAAATGACCAATTCTTCCCAAATTAATCTCTCATCTCAATATAAGCCTAATAAAAATACTAATAGGCATTAAGACTTCTTAAAAATCATAGTAAATGAGCCAGTGTGTCACTTTGCAGGGATACGCAGACACACCCACATATGACAGTGTAATGGCAGCAGTGACCTCACAATTGGTAGGAGGAAAGGGTGGACTGACTACTGGTCAGTAAAGAATGGCTATACAAATCGGGGGGAAAAATTGGGCCTTTGACTTTACCAAGAACAACAACAACAAAATCAAACCCAAGCAAAACATCCCAGTGGATTAAAGTCCTAAATGGGAAAGAGCTCCAGAAGAAATTATAGGAATAGGAAAGGATTTCCTAAAGAAGACGCAAAAACACAGATTACAGTAATTGGTAAACATTTTTATATTAAAAAAATAAAGCTTTCTGTTCTTTAAAAGATACATTAAAACTCCTAAAAACATATACAGTTTTAATACAGAGGAATAAAATAATGCCTGCGATTTGCCCCAAAGAGATCTGGTGGAAAGGGAATTGGGAGTTATTGATATGAGCTTAGCTCTGAGTTGGGAACTGGTGAAGCAGGCAATGGGTATATGGGGATTCATCAGATTTTTCTCTTCCCCTTTGGTATATGATATACATAGAATTTCTCATAAAAAAGAGAATATTATGGCAGTAATATTCTGAATATTCTGAAGCTGGATACCAGCTTCATCCACCAGATCAGCAAACATTTTACACTCTGATGATTCTGTGTGTTTAGTAAGAACATGAAAAAGTGGGAAATCTCATACACAAATGGTAGAAACATAAACTGACATAACCAGGAAGAAAGTGTGGTATTTTCTACCCAAACTGAAGGTGTGTATATACTCTCCAGCTGTTCCCCATCTGGGCGAAATCCTAGAAAATCTCACCAGGGAAGCCTGTACCAAAATGTTCATAAGCTCGTTGCTTTAAAAAAAAAAAAAAAAAAAAGATTTTATTTATTTATTTGACAGAGAGAGAGAGCACAAGCAGGCAGAGCAGCAGAGGGAGAGGGAGAAGCAGAAGCAGGCTCCCCGCTGAGCAGGGAGCCCAACTCGGGGCTCTGTCCCAGGACCCTGGGATCGTGACTGAGCCGAAGGCAGTCGCCCAATCAACTGAGCCACCCAGGCACCCTGAGCTCATTGCTTTTGATAGCAACAAATGGGAAACCACCAAATGTCCATTCGTGGTATATTAACATATCGAAATGAAGGTGAATTTCCTGGCATTACATGCAACCACACGGATAAATCTTACATGTGAGCAACAAAAAGAATTTGTAGAACACAAACATTATAATACCATTTACATACAGCACAAAAGCATGTAAAGGTAAACATGTCAGGGATGTGTTACATGAAAAGCTGAAGAAATTCAAAATTCAGAATCATGATTGCTTCTAATGTGAGAAGGAATGAGAAGGTGATTAAGGACACAAAGGGGGTACCATCGGGATTATAAGGTTTTGCTGCTTAAGCTGGGAGGAAGGTACATGAGTGAATGTTATATTTAGTCTTTTTGTATGTAATAAAATAATTCATAATTAAAATATAAATTTTTTTCATTATATATAAATGTCAAATGTTTTACACCTGAAACTAACATACATACATATCTATATACACGTATATATGTGTATATATATGTTTTTTCCAGTAGAAGGAGGGGTCATGGGAGGGGAAGTGAGAGAAGAGGCACAAAAGTACCCATCACGGGAGTAAGTTCATTTTGGTTCAACAACAGACTTACTAAGAACAGATGAATGAAACTTTATCTGTCCTATGAGGTACACAATCATCTCCCAGAAGAAAAGTGCTGACCTCTCTCGGTGCAGAGGTAAAGGACCGTGTAAAAGCAGGAGTTCTAGTCAGACCTTTGAGGCTTTGACGAAGCCCCCCCCCACTGTGAGTGAAAGCATTGGTGGGTGGGCTTCCGAGCCCGCAGCAGGCACTGAGCTTTTCCTTCTCTTCACCCTGCCTGCTCCTGTTTATTTAGAATGGTTTCTGGGTTTGTGTCTCTATGAAACACACAAAATAAAAATAAATACGGTGCAGTGCAGAATGCGTCTTTCATGTAGTCTTTGGTGTGGACAATGTCCCTGGGAAGGAGAAGGGCAGTAGTGTGTGAAGAACTAGGTACCTGGTGCTTTCTCCCGATGCCAGGCCTTTGGGGACACCAGCCCCACTGAAGCATGCGGTGCAGGCTTCTAGCTTGTGATCCAAGTGAGTCACCTCTTGGGGGGCGGGACTCATCTCTCTACAGTCCCAAGGGAAGAAGATGTAGGTATGGGCCAGGTTCATGTGTGCAGTGCGGTGGGAGGCAAAACAGGGGGGGATCATCTTGGTGTTAGCACCTCCTGCCACCTACAGTTTCTGGCTTCCCCATGGCAGTCCTGGGGAGGCCACAGTTTCTGCATGCCTTCCTGGGGGGAGTCCCCAGCTTCCCCGTGACCTTCCTGGGGGAGTCCCCAGCTTGCCCATGGCCTTCCTGGGGAGCCCACAGTAATGGGTGCCTGGTGGGCCATCTGACCCCAGGATTACATAGAAAGTGCTAGAAACTCTGGTTCCTTACACCTCGTCACAGCAGATGGAGTCCAAGGCCCTGTGAGGCCCCGTGAGGTCCCGTGAGGCCATGGGCTCTCTAACTCGGTTTTCTGCTTTGCTCCAACTTGTTGGGTCCCGAGGTGATGTAAGAAGTATCAGCTGATGGTCTGCAGATCTGCAAGAGAGCAAAGAGAATCACAAGGCTTGTCCCCCTTCCCAAATCCTAACGTCTCTGTTTCCCACATCTTCTTTTTTATTTCACTTCCAAACACATGGTAATCCAATACACCCCCCCCCCCCCCGCCCTCAGCCCCAACCCCAGATAACCAATTCCTTCCTAGTATTTGGCACTATTTTGCCTTAGTAAGCTAATGTCCATCCTGGCATTTTCCTGGCTCTGGCTGGACATCGCCAACCTGAGTTCAGTGACAGAAACCTAATACTACTAGTACTTATAATAATACCAGCTGATATTCTATTGAGAACTTGGCACGGGGCAGGCTCTGCCAGCTAGGAGTACTTTCCTGGGTGGGGCCGCGCTCTGAACCCCCGTTCAGTGTATATACTTACTTAGGGCCGTACCTCATTCGCACTTTACCAGTGGGGAAACCCAAGTACGGAGGGGTCAGACAACTTCCACAGTCTTTTCCAGACCTGCCTTCTTCACTACTGGGCTACAGTGGCTGCCTCCTCAAAACCAAAGCGGGTCAGACGCTGTGGCCCTGTGGCCCAGCTGCCTTTCTCCCTTGCCCCGCACCCCCCAGTAGCTTACAACGCATGACAGCCTCCTTGACCTGGCGAAAGCCGCCATCAGGGCCCCGCCCGTCCACAAAGTACATGAACCGGAGCTCGGCAGGGTAGGCGGCTCTGGTGAGGCCCGACATCAGTGGGATGGTGCGGCCCTCGGACCCGGGGGCCTCGCTCAGGGCCTGCAGCATCTGGTACTTGCACCACGGGTCCCGCAGGAAGCCTGGGGTGATGAGCAGCACCCGACAGTGACTGCTGCTCAGGGCCTGGCACAGCTCGGTCACGATGGCGCCGCCCGGGGTGGCGTCCCGAAGCTGCAGGAAGCAGCGCAGGCTGGCCGTGCTGCCCTCCAGGTAGGAGACCAGCTCCTGGGCGGCCGCCAGGTCCTCCTCACTGTGGCACACGCAGACATCGTAGTCCTTGCTCCAGCGGCCGCCGCCGCTGCTGCTGCTGGTGCTGCTGGCACCCCCGTGTGTGGGTGGGGAGGTGGGAGACCAGGCTGAGCTGAGGCCCAGGGCGGGGGTGTCCTCCTGGGAGCTCGGCTGGGAAACATCCCTGGAGGAGCTTTCTGCGGGGTCTGGCGGCTTCTTGGGCTTCGACAGGGCCTGCCGGAACCAGTCTGTGGGGGACAGAAACGCTGCTCAGGCCGGGTCTGCTTACCAGACTGCGTCCGCATGGCCCTACACAGGGGACCCCACACCCGGCAGGTCTGCCCATGGCCCCGCACGGGAAAAGCGCGCCACCTGACTCTCAGAGACCTACCGCTCTGCTCTTTAGTTCATCCTTCGGGACGTGCCTTCAGGGTCCCATTATCTTTAAAGGTTTGGGGAGGTCATAAAAACTCTGGCTCTTTTATGAGTCGCAAGAATGTAATATACAGCATATGGGCTCTAGTTAGTAATACTCTATTCCCTATTTGAGAGTTGCCAAGAGCGGAAACCTTCCAAGTCCTCATCACAAGAGAAAAAGTTCTGTGATTATGCATGGTAATGGATGGTAACTAGACCTTGTGCTGATCATTTCACAATATATACAAATATTGAATTATTTTATTGTACTGCTGAAACTAATATAATGTATGTCAATTGTACTTCAATAATGAAATAAACAAAATGCCTTTGGTGTAACAACAATATGGGGCAAAGAAAAAAAAAAAAAAGAAAGGAAAGGACTCTGACTTCTACCAGCCTGATTAGGAAAGATGTCTTTGCCCTATTCTAGGCCCTTTGATTTCTAGTACTGTCAGCTCACTCTACCCCCAAACTCCCCACTAGTGGTGACTAGCCGACCATCTCCTCGTCTGTAAGCAGAGCCGTGGTAAGCTGGTCAGGATTAATCAATTCCCAAGCCCACCTTCTGCTGTAGGGGAGGTGGATTTAGATTAAGGTGGGCTACCCTTTATGGGAGGGAAAGGAAGGAGGGATTGGCATCCTTTTGGCCCCGAGAAATCCCAGATTTCTAAATCTGTTGCTAAATATTAAAACAAAAGCCTGGGAGAGGGTTACTGCTCAGAGTTCCTGAAAAGCAAAGTCTAGTGATTACAACCTACACTTTGGAGCCAGGCATCAGTCTGATTGTGGACCTACACCTTGCTTGCCATGTGACCTTAAGCAAGTCAGTCTACGTCTACCATTTCCTCCTCATCTGTTCCACAGGTTCATTTTAATTGTTGTTGAAGATTAACTGAGAAAATGCAGTGCCTGGTATATTTAAGTATTCCATAATGAGATCAGCTCAGCTTCCCCAGCTTTTGATAAGAACAGACAGTTTAGTGTTCTGGAGATTAATTTGTTTTCTCACTCTGCTTGGCTCCTTTGTCTGATAGGTTCAGAAAGACTTTGGCGAGAAGTGCTCAGCACCAGGGTTTCCAGGTTAGGAATATTAGCTTAGCATGCATGGAAAAGCTGTGAGCCAGAGCATTAAGGTTCTATGATACATGCCTTTCTCCTCACTCACCACAAAGCATGGGGTCTCTGAGGTCAAGGCTGGAGCCGGGGAGCCCACCACTGTCAGCCTCCCCCCATGTCCTGCTGCATGTGGGCCAGGAAGCCCTCCCACTTCACGCACTCATAGCTGTGAATACAGCGGAATTAGGAGTTGGCTTCCACTCACCAACCATCTTGCCCAGAGGCTTCTTAGACTGGGAGCGAGGAGCTGGGAAGGAGGATGATGACGATGCCATAGTATGGGGCTCAAAACTAACCCCATGAGACCAGGCATTGGTAAAGTGAGAGAAGGGAGGGGACTCAGTCTTGACCTTATGGAACAGCCATCCTATAAGAGACAGAGAGACAGGATCACAAAAATTATACTTATGTTACTCTCAGTCCCAGTGTGAGCTCTAGATGTTCTCTCCTGATGCCTGACTGAGCCTCAGCCCCTCTACTTGTCCCTGATCCCTATCCCACATCAACCACTGTTGATTGGGTCCGGCTTCCAGAAAAACCCAGATCTGTGAAGAGTGGCGAGACAGAGTGAGAGCCCAGGGTGAGCTGTTGAGTGACTGTCCCCTGCTGCACCTGGCCAGGTGCACCTTGGGGTTCTGGGGCAGGACAGATGGCAGGAAGCTCTGGATCTGGACTTCCTGTGTGGGAGGAGGGGGTAAAGATGGCGGCAGAGTGGGAGAACCCTGGGCTTGCCAGTGCCCTGAACACAGCGAGAGAACTCTCAAATCATCCTAAATACCCACAGAAATCTACCCAAAGACTGGCAGGACAAACTCCACAACTAAAGGGAGAGAAGAAGCCACATTGAAGAAGGTAGGAAGTGCAGAGACCTGGTGTAGGGGAGAAACAGATCCTGGCTGTTATGGGGGTGGGGGTACCCATGGCCATAGAGAAGGGCTGAGACAGAGGAGCAAGCACACAGGAGATCCGCACAAGGAGAATATTTAACCCAATGCCAGTGGCTTGGGAGGTGAGAGGGGCTGAAATTGGTGAGATTTTGCAACCAGCAGGGCTTAGAGCCTGGAGTTCTAAAGATTGGAGGACTTGGCTGGGCTAGAGCTCTGAGGGTGCCGCCCTGCTCCTGGAGAGAAGGCGGGCAAGCAACTGGGGGCAGGTGGCTTGGAAACAGCCATCTGAAGAGCACCTGGGGCATGCAGGGGGCAGGTTATTCACTCTCCCCCACCCCCGAGAGGCAGCAATCTCAGAGAAAGACGCCTTTCCGGGAACAAAGGAGTTGGCCAGCACCATTTCCCTGTTGCCCCTCGGCATAAACAGAGCCTCCAGTGGCAGGCAGCTCTGTGGGACACTGGCTGCCTAACCAGCTTACACCAAGCCCCCCCCCCCCCACTCCATCAAGCTTGTCACCTTCCCAGCAGTGGTGGCCCCCTCCCCAAAAGAACCAACAAAAGCCCTGCCCACACCACATCTCCTGACCGGAGTGTTCTGCAGGGCTCTAGTGAAAGCAGCGTCAGGTCTCATTTAACAAGCAGACCAGAGCACACCAGTTAAAACTCAGCTCACCATGGCCAGGGACCAAACACTGCTCATTGCTGGCAAGGAGAGCCTCTGCCGACAACTGGCCTGAAGGACAGAGCAGCCGAAACACAGCAGCAGAGTGTAGGCAGCATGGACCAGAGACACTAACTGAAGCACCGGGCCTCGGGGAACTCGGTGACCTCTTCTTCATAAGGCCATTTTCTGGCTTTTCTAGCACAGAGAAGAAGGCAGATATTTAGATAAAATGTGAATATGGAAGAATTTATACCAGATGAAAGAACAAAATAAGGCCATGACCAGAAATCTAAGAAAAGCAGGTACAATTGGCATGCCTGATAGAGAATTTAGAGTAACACTCATAAGAATGATCATTGGACCTGAGACAATTAAAAACTTCAGGGAGACTCTTACCATAGAGTTAAGAAATTGCATTTCAGAATTAAAGAGGACAATAAATGAGACAGTAAACAGGTGTGATGCAATGAACCACAGGGTGGAAGAAGCAAAGGAACAAATTGGTGACCTAGAAGGTAATCAAGCTGAAGGAAAGAGAGATAAAAGATTATGCAAAACAAGAATAGACTTAGGGAACTCAGTGACTCCACAAACAGAAAACGTTTGTATTATAGGGATCCCGGGGAAGAAGAGTGAGAAAAGAGGGCAGAAAATTTATTTAAAGAAGTAATAGCTGAAAACCTTCCTAATCTGGGGAAGGAAGCAGATGTCCAGATCCAAGAGGCAAGGAGTACCCCCAACAAAATCAACAAAAGCAGATCCACACCAAGATATATTATAATTAAACTGCCAAAATATAGTAGTAAGGAAAAAATATTAAAAGCAGCAAGACAAAAGAAGATGGTTACTTATAAGGGAAAATCCATAAGGCTTGCAGCAAAATTTTCAGCACAAACTCTCCAAGGGAAGGCATGATATAGTCCAAGAGTTGAGTGGGAAAAATCTGCAGCGAAGAATACTCTATCCAGCAAGGCTCACATTCAGAATAGAAGAGAAACAGAGAGTTCCACAGACAAACAAGGACTTTCTGTGTCAATGCTAAAATCCAAGGACAATTGCAATTTGGACAAACAATTACATATCCAAATAGATGTTGAACAGTAGAGAGAGAAAGCACATGCAAGAAACCTTGGGAGACTTCCTCCAGTCTGCCTTCCACTGAGTAACTCCCTCCATCCACCTGTCCATCTGCTCATTGAAACACCCCCCCCCCTTTCCCCCTTTCCCTCAACTGTCAGTTCAGGGAGATAGTGTCACATAGTGGTAAAGTCTACAGAGTATAGGCAGAGAGCCTGGATTTTCACCTCTTTTTAACTGTGGTCCCTGGCAAGCTGTTTAATCTTGCTAAGCTTCAACTTCTCCATCTTTGAAATTAAAATAAAACTAGAACCTTCTCAGCTTTATTATGAAGATCACATGAGATAATTTATGTAAAGTGCTAATGATTCAGTATATAATGTTCAGAAAATAATGTGGGTTAGCATGTATTTAAAATAATCTAGATATTGGAGGGATACGTTATGTTCATGGTTTAGAAGACTCACTATTGTAATTTTCCCCAAACTAATCTTAAGGTCCGTGTTATCCAAATTTGTTGTTATTGGGGGGGGCAGGGATTATCAAACTTTTTCTAAATTTATATGGAAATGCAGAGGACCAAGAATCTCTTCAATGGGCAATTTGTTGTATTTCCTTCTCACCACGATGATCAGACTATCCCTGATGGTGGAGGTTCTGTTAGCCCAGGTTTCTGGGCCGACACGATGTGGAGCAGAGCCCTCTCCCATCTGAGGTGGAATTTCAGTGTTGGCATGTGAAGGGCTGGTAGAGAACTTGGCTCTAGAGTGGACAGAGCTGCTTGCTTTCTCACTCTGAGCTATCTGCAGAGGTCAAAACAGACCCCTGGGAACTCACAGAAAAACTACTTATTTTATGAAACACACAGTAATAAGTTTCCAAGTTGGAAATATGTTATTCAAGGTTGAGGATGATGCTTTTTGTTCACTGCTAAATGCTATACATCTCTATGCCAAGCCAGGGACTATCAGATGAGTTACTGATGACTCATGAAACTATATCAAAGTTCAAAAAAAAAAGACAGAACTTAAACCACTGTAGCAAGTGGTGGGGCGGAGAGAAGGAGTGAAGTGGGCACAGGAACCAGAGACATCTCGAAAGAAAAGAGCAGTTAGCTGCCAAGCCAGGAACGGGATGTGAAAAGGTGAACATTGTTGTGTATGTGTGGGTCTTTTCCTACCTCATATTCTTTGAATTTCAGACAGCTTGAGTGGTATGCCGAAGTTAAGGAAAGCAGTGCCTGATAACCACTGAGTTGGAAATCCTTTTCCCTGTGTAGGGCTGCTGTCCCTCGACATCTTCATTTAAACCATTCCAGATGCCCTTTCTTTCTCCCAAGAGTAGACATGATGTCCCTGGGTTTTAATGTAATTTAAATATTTTTAAATTACAGTTTTTTATTACTTTTAAAATTATTTGACAGTTATGTCTTAATTTTATTTTATTTTTTTAAGATTTTGTTTATTTATTTGGCAGACAGAGATCACAAGTAGGCAGAGAGGCAGGAAGAGAGAGACGGAGAAGCAGGCTCCCTGCTGAGCAGAGAGCCCGATGCGGGACTCTATCCCAGGACCCTGGGATTATGACCTGAGCCGAAGGCAGATGCTTAACCCACTGAGCCACCCAGGTGCCCCTTTGTCTTAATTTTAAAGTTATTCGACCTTGATAGACTTATAAATCGGAGAATCACTTGATAGTCTTAATGGTAGTTTAAAGCTTAGAAACTAACATAATACTTTAATCTTCTTAACAGATATAGATTTAAGAGTTTCAGTTTCTCATTTTATGGCATGACTTGCCTTTTTGGCCATACATGCTGATTTTTGGCAGTTGCCTTTTCTCATCGCTTGGTTAAGAAGAAATCCAGTTGCCCAACAGCATACGCCGCTGTAAGCAGGTTGGTATAGGCCCTTGGGACTACTGTTACGGAAATATTTAAATACAGGAAAAGACAACATCTTTGACATAGGATAATTGAGCAAGATGGCCACTAAGTTCCATTAACCCTACACACTGTCTACTTCCCGGAATCTAAAACTCCACTACACCTTCCTTGTTATCTTTCAGTTCCTGTGCAGCTGAAGCTATGGGGCTATCACACTTAAATATGCTTTACTCTTTACAGAACTTAGAACTAGTCATCTGTGAGAGAGAGGAGACATAGCTGTCAAACTATGAGAAGTTAATGAACTTAAATCTCCAAATGGAAGGTCTAATTACTAGCTCTGTCTAGTCTTAGATTCGTTGTGTGGCTTAGGAACAGTCACTTTTCCTTGTGCTTTTTCAGAATTCATAAAGTAAAATGATATATACCTAAATGCCTGCTTTATAGATCATTACAAAGGCTTGATAGAAAATTACTAAAAGCTTCTTTTAAAAAAGCAACAGCATGATCCCTTTAGTGTTTTTTAGAATGCTTTTGCAGTAGGATGTGTAGGAATATATTATGTGAGGGAAATATTATCATATTATCACTGTATAAAATACAAAGCGTATTAAGTATTATCCAATATCTAACGTGTCCAATCTCTATTACACAGGGAATGTACTGAAACCTATAAAAACATATGATTAGAATATGTATTTTAGGGCACCTGGATGGATCAGTTGGTTAACTGACTGTCTTTGGCTCAGGTCATGACCTGGAGTCCCATGATCGAGTCGCGAATGGGCTCCCTGCTCAGTGGGGAGTCTGCTTCTCCCCTGACCCTCCCCCTTCACATGCCCTCTCTCTCAAATAAATAAATAAAATCTTTTTAAAAGAGAATATGTATTTTATATCATTTATATTACATTTCTACTAAGCAGGAATCACTATCAATGGTGGACAGGGTAACGGTCCCATAAAGATATCCACATCTTAATCCTCAGAACCAGTGAATATGCTACCCTCCATGGCAAAAATGGACTTTGCAGACGGGATTAAGGATCTTGAGATGTGCAGAGGATCCTGGATTATCTGAGAGGGCTCAATGTAATCACGAGGGTCCGTCCGAGAGGCAGGCAGGAGGGTCAGAGTGAGGAGGAGTGACAGCAGAAGCAGAGGCTGGTGTCATGTGAGCCCCTGAGCAGGGAATACAGGAAAAGGCAAGCAAAATGATTCTTCTCTAGAGCATCCAGAAGGAACACAGCCCTGCCAATCCATTTAAGACCTCTGACTGCCACAACTGTCAGCTAATCAATGTCTGTCCTATTAAGCCGGTAAGTTTTTGGTGATTTGTTACAGAAGCAGTAGGAAGCGATTACATGATCTTTGATTGTCTGTCCTGCTAGTGAACGGAGGAAGCCCTAAATCTGAGGGCGAGAGACCGGTCTGTTCAAAGGTTTACATTGTCTGAAAGAGTTTTTCACTTCTTCGATGAACAAATTATCCTGACACTTGATTTTGACTTTAAGAACACTGGTTTCAGTGATTAAGTTTGCTTCTCAAACATTTGCTAAAACCCTTGGTGGGTAGGATCGTTAGGATGTGCAGGAGAGTATCATTTAAAGTGCTCAATTTAACTGTTACTAGCCGGATGGATACAATACTGTTATTTCCAAGAGCCGTGTGCAGATGAGTAGACTGGCCCCGGGGTGGACTCCATGTTCACACCCGTAAGTGTGGGCCAGACCCATGACTTCTAATCAACTGAATATGGCAAAGATTATGGAATGTCACTTACCTGGTTACATTACCATACACATGACATATATGTGAGTGTATATGCATTTATATGTATACACACACATTATGTATATATCTACCATATAAGATATGTACATGTGTTGGGGCACCTGGGTGGCTCAGCGGGTTAAGCCTCTGCCTTCAGCTCAGGTCATAATCTCAGGGTCCTGGGATTGAACCCTGTATCGGGCTCTCTGCTCGGCAGGGAGCCTGCTTCCCCTTCTCTCTCTGCCTGCCTCTCTGCCCATTTATGATCTCTCTCTCTGTCAAATAAATAAATAAAATCTTAAAAAAAAAAAAGATGTACACGTGGAGTGCCTGGCTGGTTCAGTTGGTAGAGTGTATGACTCTTGAACTTGGGGTCATGAATTCAAGCCCTACATGGGTTGTAGAGATTACTTTAAAAATATATATATATGTAAAAGATGTGTACATATGATTATGGCATATATATGAATATCGTGTCATGCTTGTGTGTGTGTGTGTTTATGTGTTTGTGTTTAAATCCATCTAGCTGACCAGAAAGTGATTCCTTTAGGACTTTGAAGAATCTCCCAGCCTCGTTGTGAGAGGGCCAGTGTCAAGAAATTGCAGGCAGCTTCTAGAAGCTGTGTGATCTCAAGAAGTAACCTCTAGAGAAGTAATCTCCAGCTGACAGCCAGCAAGAAAACAGACCTCAGTCTTAAAACTGCAAGAAGATTCTGCCATCAAAGAACAACCTGAGGGAGCCTGGTAGTGGCTCTTACCCCATTTAAACCCCAGTGGCTTTGCGGCCCCAGCTAGTACCTGGACATAAGCCAGGTAAGACACCAGCAGAAGACTCAGCCAAGCCTTTCCTGGGCACTTAACCCACAGAAACCATGAGATAATAAACAGGTGTTGGGGTAAACTGCTGAATTTGTGGTCACTTTTTACACTGCCCCGAAAACAAATACAGGGACTAGCAGAAATGATGGTTTAAAATGACAGTTCCCGGGCGCCTGGGTGGCTCAGTCAGTTAAGCTGCTGCCTTTGGCTCAGGTCGTGATCCCAGGGTCCTGGGATCAAGTCCTGCATTGGGCTCCTTGTCCATCAGGGAGCCTGCTTCTCTCTCTTTGCCTCTGCCTGCCACTCTGACTGCTTGTGTTCTCTCTCTCTCTCTGACAAATAAATAAAATCTTAAAACAAAACAAAAACTTAAAATGCCAGTTCTCATGCCCCCTCCCAAATCTACTGAAGTAAATCTCTGGGTAAAGCTTGGGAAAAGGATTTTTAAACAAATACCTCAGGATTCTGATGTACCTAAGAAGATTGGTCTAGTGGCTTATGTCAATGGATCCCAAACTAAGTTGCATTATTGTTATCACCTAGAGAGCTTTTAAAAAATATAGATACTCCTGGAAAACCTTACTCAGTATTTCAGAAATGGGGCCCAAGAATCCATTTTGGAAGAGCTGTCTAAAAAATTCTGACCCAAGGAACCACTAGTCTCAATTTATATTGTTACTTATTTTTATAAGCAGTGAAAGAGTGAAAGCAGACCAGTAAATCTTGAGATTGAATTTATGAAATAAATTCCAAATGACTGATTCTGTTATCAAGTCAAATTTAAGATGGAACTCTAGCAGGCAGAGAACAGTCAGAGAATTCCGGTTGATTAACTGAAGTCTTATGACCTGTATTAAAATAAATCATGTTCATGGGCATATACGCTTTCAACACTATATTTTATAAATTTTGAAGACTTTAAAAATGTCAAAAGGTATATATATGTGCATACGTGTGTATAACGGCACCCATTTTTAAAAATTAAATTATAAGTCAAAAGTATTGTAACTTTGGTTATTCAAATCTGAAACTTCAGCTGAAGTTCAGTCACAAGGAACTATCTTAGGGATCCAACACAAATGGGAAGCATTATAATTAATGTTGAGGTATTTTGCAAAAAAGTAGCAAATTGGTCTTTGGGAAACTTCAGTTTCTCAGTTCTAAAAAATTCTCTCTGCTTCTGAAACTGTATCATACAGGGGGCTCAAGCTTATTTTAACTATAATGGTATAAATTTATTTAAAGATTTTATTTATTTGATAGACAGAGATTACAAATAGTCAGAGAGGCAGGCAGGGAGAGACGAGGAAGCAGGCTCCTCGCTGAGCAGAGAGCCCGATGCGGGGCTCGATCCCAGGACCCTGAGACCATGACCTGAGCTAAAGGCAGAGGCTTTAACCCACTGAGCCACCAAGGCTCCCCTAAAATGGTGTAAATTAATTTTGTATTTACTTTGCAGTAGATCTGATGTAAATACGCAGCATTGAATGTAATATAGATTGTGCCACTAGTAAATTTATGGATGGATACAGTTTACAAATTATATACCCTTTTATACTAGTCCCCTGTTGAGTTTACAAAATGACTACTATATATATATATATATATATTTTTTTTTAAAGGCTTTGGAGGCATAGTTAGATTAAAAAAAAAATACCTAAGATCTTAAAGAAGAACATTGCAGAGGTGCTTCCACCACCAGAATAATAAAGACTTATTATGAAGCACTATTTAAGGCAACTGCTATTGGTGCACAAGTAGACAGATGGATAGAAAAACAGGGTGTCTAGAAACAGATCCACATCCATACAGTTTCCTGATGAATGGCAAGGCTGACACTGCCAAACAGTGGAGAAATGGTGCTGCGTCAATTTTGATAGCCTGCGGGAAAAAATAAATCTTGACCCGTATCTTACACGATCCGAAAAACTCAGTCTCAAATAGACGGTAGATAGAAGTGAGAATAACAAGAAAATTGCTTTTAGAGGAAATTATAAGAGATTATCTTCCTGATTTCATCTTCTGGTTATTTAAAATTGAGATGTAATGTAGTACGGTGAGTGCTGTGAAGTATGTAAGCCTGACAATTCACAAACCTGTACCCCTGGGGCAAATAATACATTATATGTCAATAAAATAATCAATAAAAAATAAAATTGAGATGTAATTGACATATAACATTTTAGTTTCAGGTGTACAACACAGTGATATATGTATTTATTGTGAAATGGTCACCACAATGAGTCTAGCTAACATCTCTACATAGTTATACATATTTTTATCTTGTGATGAGAATAAATCCACTAAGTTAGCAACCTTCAAACATGCAATACAGTTTCATAGTCTAGTCACCATGCTGTAAATTTACAATTCCCAGGATTTCTTTTATTTCATAACTGGAGTTTGTACCTTCTGATCACCTTCACTCATTTTGCCCACCCACTACCCCCTGGGGTAAGCAAAGATTTTTTTCAACTGGTCATAAATAATACAACCGTATGGGAGGGGGGAGAGCAATCTGGCAATATTAAAGGGAAAAATTTCTGTTCATCAAAAGACATTTTCGAGTGAAAAGGCCATCACCTGAGAAAATAATTAAAAAATATATATCCAGTGTTTCATAACCAGCATGTTTAAGAAATCTTACAAACTAGTAAGAAAGTGAAAATCTATTGGAAAAAAATGTGCAGAAGAACCGAACACTTTGCAAAAAGGATATCCAAATGCCCAACAGACATGAAAAGATGCAGATTCATTACCCCTAAGCGAAATGCCTCAGTCCAACACCAGGGCTGGAGCACTGAGCAGAGCCGCTACAATGAAAAAAAGAGACACTATCAAGTACTGGTAAAGATGTTGAGGAACTCACTGCTGGTGGGAGTGTAAACTCACACAACCACTTTGGAAAACTAGTGGCACTGAAATATACTAAAGCTGATCGTGAACACACCCAGCATTTCCACTCTTAGAAATATACCCAACAGAACTGCTCTATACGTGCACCAAAAGACAGCCCCAAGAATCCTCCCGGCACTATTCAAAAAACCAACCAAACAAAAAAACCCCAACCTGGAAACAACCCCTATCGATCCACCCAAGTGGCCTGTAGAAAGTAGAAGTAAATTGTGCTCTATCTGCACAGGGCAGAATCACACATCTGCTGAGATCGATGAATCACAGCTAAATGCAACTTGGCTGCGTCTCACATACTGAGGATAAAGTACTACACGCAAAAGGTAGGTACCCATGAGCCCATATATCAGAAGTTCAAAACCAAGGAAACTTTTTATGATGTGAGAAGCCAGGATAATAGTTCCCCCTTAGACGAAAGTAGTCACTGGAAGTAGACATAGAGGGTTTCTGGACTGCTAGTGAGATTTTATTTATTCTGAATGCAGGTTGCCTAGGAAATGTTCACTGTGTGAAAGCTGTACACTTGTGACTGTGCAATTCTTTGTAGGCAGGCCATATTTCTTTCTTTCTTTCTTTCTTTTTTTTTTTTTAAAGATTTTATTTATTTATTTGACAGAGAGAGAGCACAAGTAGGCAGGGAGGCAGGCAAAGAGAGAGGAGGAAGCAGGCTCCCCGCTGAGAAGAGAGCCCAATGCGGGACTCGATCCCATGATCCTGGGATCATGACCTGAGCCGAAGACAGTCTTAACCCACTGAGCCACCCAGACGCCCCTGTATGCGGGTCGTATTTCAATAGTGTCTTAAAAGTTAAAATAAAGAATAACTAGATGTGACTTTCTCCGACCGTCACTCCTGGCCCTGGGTGCCCTCTGATTTGGTGTCTCAGCTACGCGAGTACTCGGGACTGTCCCTCTCTCAGTGGCACTGACCAGGTTTGTGTTGGGATTTCTAATCTGTCCATCTGCAGGGGAAGGACAGGGCTGATCCCTCCCTGTCCCATGCTCTCACTCCGCGCTGCACAGGTTGCCCTGCCCAAGACAGACGTTCGTGAAAGAAATATCTCCGTGGGTCATGAGCCCTAACTAAAGCCGTATTCGTGCTGGAACAGTCGCAAAGGCCATCGCAAGAGCAAAGAAGGACGTGAGGAGACCGTGGCAGAAACACAACAGTGAAAGATGGAAATCATCCGACCGGGCTGGGCTTTTCAACCCACACCGACGGGGGCTCCCCGCTCTAGCTCCTTCGCGACGGAGAAAGGGACAGCTTTCTTGGAGAGCCTGTTCACCCGTTTCCGCGTTCAGGGTGCCCGTGGCACCCGGGTAGAAGGGGCAGGAGAGGGGAAGGCGGGCCCCCGGGCAGACGTGCCGCGGGGGTGCGGCCAGTGCGGGAGGTGGCGCAGGGGCGCAGAGGCACGGGGACACAGGGGCCCCGCACTTCCCGGGGACCCCGACCCTGCGGGGACCCCGCCCCCGGCCCGCACGCCCTGCTCCAGCGCGGGGACCCCGCCCCCGTCCCCGCAGAGGGCTCACCTACGCGTGGGTGGCGGCGACCCCGGCGCGGTGCAGCCCGCGGGGCTGGCTCGGGCTCCGGCGCTGTGCCGGCCGCCCCCCGGCGAGGGGGAAGTGCGGCGCGCAGATCCGGGCAGACCGCCTCCCGGCTCCCCGGCTCCCCCGGAAGAGGCAGGGCGGCCCGGCCCGCGGCCCCTCCCTGGCCGGCGCCCTGGGCCTGCAGGGCTCTCCCGCCGCCGGCCGCCCCGTCGCTCCGCCAGGGAGCCGCGCCTCCCCGGTGCTCCTCGCCGACCAGCCCACGGGGCCCGGGAAACCCCGGAGCCCGCAACCCCGCAGAAACTTGCAGAAGAGTCCGTGCTCCCGCGTACCCCAAAACGCACCAGGACAGCCTGAAGCCTCGGCTTTGTTCTGTGTCGGGGAGAAGGATAGAAACCCTTGCTCCATTCATTTCATTTTCTTAACGCCCGGCAAGGCCAGCCGCTGTACCTTTTTTCTTTTTCTACAGTTACGAAAAGTGGAGGGGCGCCTGGGTGGCTCGGTCGGTTAAGTCGCCCACTCTCGATTTCCGCTCAGGTCCTGATGTGGGGTTCCTGAGATCGACCGTGGGTGCGGCTCCGCTCCGCGCGAAGCCTGCTCAAGATTCTCTCCCTCTCCCTCTACTCCTACCCCACGCGCGCACTCTCTCCCTCTTCAAAAAAAAGAAAAAAGAAAGAAAGAAAGAAAAGAAAAGAAAAAAGAAAAGTGGAGATTGAAGGGCTTGTCCTAAGGCCACAAGGTAGATGGTAGCGTGACTCTCACCGCAGAAACGCGGGTGCAGGGGTCACACAGCTGAAGCCAATGACGAACCCCACGAACCCCACGCTCCCAGGCTGCAAAAACGTGCTGAGCCAGTCACTGGCCAGGCGCTGGGTTCTTCACCTGCTGGCTTGAGGATGAGCTTCCTGAAGGACCAGGACGGGTGGGGGATGGAGGGAATACAACGCGTAGCCTTTCCCAAACTTGTTTCACCGTAGTAGAAATACCCGTATCTTCCTGAGCGGTGTGCCGTGGCCTGCCAGTTTGGGAAACGTTCCTACAGCCGTGTGCCCAGAATGCTAGACGATGCGGCTGGTTTAATGGGACGGATGGAAGACCCATGGTCTCCCTTTCAATCTGATTTCCTATGTTTCTCACCAGGCAGTGGGGCGAGTTAGTGGCTAATCCTGGGAGGCAGCGTGGGCTGGGGCTGTTACAGGAGGGCTCTGGAGCAGGATCGCTGGGGCTCAGAGCTCTTCACTTACTAGCCATCTGACCTTGGGGACGGACATATGTGGCCTGTCCAGGTTCACTTTATTCATTGTGAGGTTATAGTATCTGGTTCCCAGTGTTGTGGGGAGGAGTAGGTGAGATGAAGTAGGAAGAAGTACAGGAAAGGCTTCTTTCACCCCTTATCAAACACACATCCGCTTGGCGGGCTGGGTGCTGGACGGCTGCTGTTCCCTCCACCCACTGGGTCCCACCTCTCCCAGCTGGGCTCTTCAAGCACACCCCTTCCAGAAGTCTCCTTTCTCCTGCTTTCTTAACCCTGCCCTTCCTGCCTCCTTCGTTACCAGTCCTGTACCACCTCATGCTGTTTGGAGTTGGGGGTCCCAGGGGTTGGCCATCCCAGGAGACTGCCAGGTTTCCAAAGCCTGGGCTCCGCCTCCCGCTCCAGCACAGGGCACAGGCCCTCCAGTAAGCCCTGGCTTAGAGCAGGTCGGGGACACCCGTGGCGGACAGCTCAGTGTTGGGAAGGCGGAGGAGGCATGGACTGAGAGGGAAGACAGATGGCAGGATTAAGTGCTCTCCTAGGAGTTTGAAGAAAGCCCTGTGGCAGCACGGAGACCTCATGAATGTATTCTTAATTGAGTAAGTACTGCATTTGTCATCTTGAAGGCCATGTTCCTCCTGACCCACAGACGGGGTAGCTACTGAGGACAGGCTGAGTGAATGCTGGGCACCCGAGGAAGCTGGCTGATAACCAGCGTGAGAGGGGTGTTGGCCTTGGCCTGAGTTGTCCTGAGCCCATGCCTCTGGCAAGTTCCTTCCTGTCTTTCAGCACAATGGCTCTTCCTCTTTTGCTCCCCTCGTCAGTCCTGGCTTTTCCCCACCTCCACCCCAGGGGCTTCTCCTGTTACTTCACCTGCAGACCCTCTCCCCTGCCTGCCCTCCCTCACACAGTGATCTTTAGTCAGGCCCCTATTTCGTTTCCTTCTTCTCCCCAAAGGCTGCTCTTGAGGGGGAAATGAACATTTTACTAGCTGTCCTTACTCCCATTCATGTCTCCCTTCTGAACAACTGTCCCTGCAGAGCCCACTGAGGCATACTTCTTCCAGGACTGCTCTCCCTGGGGGCCCCACTGACCTACCTGGTACGGATCCAGCCCACGGCATGCATAGATATCGTGGACCACTCCCCGGTTCCTGTGACCCCTCACACTCCTGGCTCTTCTGTTTCTCTGGCCATCTCTTCAGCTTCCTCTCCTTTGGTTCATCTCTACAAATGACAGTGGGGTCCCCCTGCTTCTCCCCTTGGTCCCCTACTCTTCTCCCCTTGTGGTGAGGGATGCCATTCTCTTCCGTGGTGTCCATCTCTCTACAGCCTAGGTCATCCTGGGTGCCCAACAGTACATACAACTCCCAGCTGGACAGCTCTACCCGATGTCCTAGGCGTACCCTTGACTCGACATGTCCCAGACTGTACCACTCATCTTGTCCCTCACCCTGCTCCTCCCCGATATCCTCACCTCCGTGAAAGGTAAGACATACATCTAGCTGCTTGAGCCAAAAACCTGAGTCTTATTTGACCCCATTTCCCGTGACTGCTGTCCCTTCTGGGATACACATGCTTCTTGCCAGGACAGTGGAGGTCTCGTCGTCTCTGCCCTGGGGACTGCAGCGACAGCCTCCCATCTGCCACCTGGCTTTGACATCATAGCCTATTCTACACAAGGCAGTCCGGGTGACTTTTCTAAAAGGAACATTGGAGCACATCACTTCTCTATTGAAAGCCCACAGAATCCACCCCAAGCTCCACAGCATGGCTCTTTGGCTCCCGGCCCTGCCCCGCTTCTTACTCTACCCACCTTCCCTCCCTCCATGATCTTGCCTGGACAAATCACTTCTTGCCCCTTGAATTTTACTAACCCTTGGTCCTGGGCATTTATCTATGGTTCTCCTGAAGCCTGGAATCAGCCCCGTCCTCGCTATCACTCCCTGGGCTTCCCCTTTGTGCATTCACTTTGTTAAACTGCTCATCTTATAGGTTCAGCTCAGAGGTCAACTTCCCTGGGAAGCTTCATGGAGAAACACTGGGTGAGATGGGGTTTTGCCACCTGGGCTTATTCCCAGCACTATGGGGACAACACTGCATCGGATATGGGCTGAGGGGCAGGGCAGAGGGAAGAACACTCCAGTGAGGACCTACAGGTATGTGCCTGCTGGCATGTCCCTAACGTGCAGCCCTGGGTCAGGCCCAGAGCTGGAGCTGAATACACAGTGAACACGAGAAGCCTTCCCTTCCCGCTACAACCGAACCCTGCAGGGACGCAGCAAGAGGATATATTCCTTTGCAAACAAGGTGCCTACACACAGGACTTAAGAATGTTCCTGGGAGAAGGCAGGGCTTCTCCCAGTCTGGTATCAAAGGCAAGCAAGTGCTGGGAGGGGAAAGAAGTAACAGAAGTCCAGGTGGAAAGAGGAATTGCATTTATTTTATTTTTTTTTAAAGATTTTATTTATTTATTTGACAGACAGAGATCACAAGTAGGCAGAGAGGCAGGCAGAGAGAGAGAGAGAGAGAGAAGCAGGCTTCCTGCGGAGCAGAGAGCCCGATGTGGGGCTCGATCCCAGGACCCTGAGATCACGACCCGAGCCAAAGGCAGCAGCCCAAACCACTGAGCCACCCAGGCGCCCGGAGGAATTGCATTTATTGATTGAGGAATAGGGTAAACAATCACTAAGCCTGGGCCAGGCTGCCCTGCTCCCTGCCTGGGCTGGTGCCTGCCTAGAGAGGCAGAGGCCATTTTTCCCGGTCACTGCCAGGAAGAAGCCAGTGCAGGGGCCCACGCGCAGGGTCCAGCTGCACTACCTCGTTGGGTGGCCTTGGCCCGGGCCAGAGATCAGTCCTGGGTCTCATCCCATCATTTTCTGTTGGCCTGGGCCTCAGGCACATGCCTCCCAGAGCCTCCAGTGTGCCTGCCTGCCTGCCCAACCCCGTAGGACAGGATGGGCAGGGTGTGGGGAGAGGAGGGTGGAGGAGAGCCTGGCTTGGGACTGGGGAGGAAGTCACAGCGAGGCAGATGTGAACATGAGCCAAGGGTGACGCACGGGGCAGCTGGGCCGGCGGAGCTTATGGGCTCAGATGATGTTGTGCTCGTGGACCTTCTCTCCCAAGTGAAAGCGGTTGAAGAGGAAGGGGCTCAGGTTGATCGTCTGGAAGTTGCCGTGCAGCACCATCTCTGCCACAGCTCGCCCCACAGCAGGGGCCTGCTGGAGCCCATGGCCACTGAAGCCCGTGGCAAAGTACATGTTGACAACGAGAGGGTGGGGACCCACCACGCCATTCTGGTCAAAGGTGTTGTAGTCGTAATAGCCAGCCCAGGCACTCCGAACCTGCGGGCGGACAGGACACGGGGGTTCCCAGGAAGGTGCCAACACACACCACCCTCACTCCTGCTCAGGGCAAAACCCCAGACCACCAGTCCTTAGCAGTTGTGAGGGGGAGGGCGTGTGGCAGTGGACAGGCTTTCTAAGGGGACTTTGGTGCTCCAGGCTCATCTGCCTCCTAGTTACCTTCAGAGACTCAAAGGCCGGGACCCTCTGGGCCAAAGGGGGCCACACCTTGTCCTGGAAGAATTCGTGGTCCACTTCCAGGTTCTCTGGGTCCGGTTCCTCCTCCTGCGGTGAGAGGTGGGGACATGGCTTATACAGCCTGGGACACAAGGGCGGGCCCAGACCTCACCGACCTTCCTTTACTCAATCCCCTCAGTAGGTAGGGAACAGGGAGGAAAGATCCCAGTTCAAAACCAGAGGGGCTGGAGCATTATTAACACCGCTGGGCCCTCCAAAGAGCCTGACTGACTCATTCACACTCCCTTTTCTTTTCTCTCTCTCTCTCTTTTTAAAAGATTTTATTTATTCATCTGACAGAGAGACAGAGAGAGAGGGAATACAAGCAGGGGGAGTGGGAGAGGGAGAAGCAGGCTTCCCACTGAGCAGGGAGCCTGATGTGGGGCTTGGCTCGATCCCAGAACCCTGGGATCATGACCTGAGCCAAAGGCAGACACTTAATGACGGAGCCACCCAGGCGCCCCTTCTTTTTTTAAAAAGATTTTATTTATTATTTATTTGAGAGACAGAAAGAACAAGCATGGGGAGAGTGAGAAGCAGGCTCTCTAGCCCAGTGTGGGGCTCGACCTCACGACCCTGGGATCATGACGGGAGCTGAAGGCAGAGGCTTAACTGACTGAGCCACTCAGGTGTCCCAAAGCCTGACTCTTTAACGGCAGTCGGCCTACATCTCCCGTCCAGCACCCCAACCCTGCTTAGCTTACCTCAGTGGGGCTACAGCCGCCCAGATAGTTGTTGCCTAATCCTTCTCGGCGGAAATAGGCTCCGCTGGCATCTATGACAAACGGGGTCTCCAGGCCCGGCCCCTGGGGACAGTTCCACAAGTACACATACCTGCCATGACCACTGGGTTAGGAGATGGTGGGAAGAGCAGCCCCCCTCCTTCCTACTGCATTTCACAAACTCTTAAACACTGATTCTGTCCCTCTCTCACCAACCTCCTCAGCTGCCCCAAGGGGCGTCACCTTTTCCGCGGCTCCACAGGTAGCTTGGTGCCCTGCAGGGTGCCAGGTGGCCCCTTCCCGACACCAGCCAGTTCTGCGATCTGGCCAGACCAAGCGCCTGCCGCGTTGATCACGATGGCACACTCCACGGGCTGGTACTCCAGGCTGTGGTCTATCTTCACCTGCAGGCAGCAGAGTGGGAGGGGAGGGAGGGCCTGGCCCACACACTGGGCACCATGGGCCTTAGTTTATCCAGAGCAGAAGTGGGCAGAAGATGATCCAGACCACAGTTGTTACCTTTCTCACCCCCCCACTTTGGTAAGGGAGATGCACAGGCTGGGAACTTACGTGAACTTCGTGGACCCTTTTCAAAGTCACCTCTTCCCCACTTGGGGTCTCTGCGTGGTTAGATGAAGAGACAAAACCTGCAGGAAAACGAAAAAAAAGAACTCCTGAAGCCTGAAGAAGACGAGATTGGGATTCCCGGGGCTTCAGGAGGAAAGCAAGCTGGAAGGCTGGGGCTTTTTCCCACAGAGATGGGATAACTAGGATGAACTTGGCCGCACACAGGACAGGAGCGTGCTGAGACCTTCAAGCACATCGTAAGTCAAGCAGAGAAACTGAGTTAGGACCTGGAGTCAGGATAGCATGGACCAGCCCTCAGGAAGAACCTCCCCTTTCCCCCCAACTCTTCTTTAGCCTGTGAGTGAAGGTAAGTCCCTGTCCACGCCTGCACCCTGGCTGACCGAGGTAAGATGTATGGGATCTCAGACTCACGTGTCACCTCTCCCTGGCAGAAGAGGACCCCCATGGACTGGACCTTTCGCCGAAGCCCCTGGAGCAGAGACCAGGGGTCAAACCAACCTTCATGCTCCATCCCTGTGATGAGCAAGAGGACTCAGGAGATAGGATTCGGACCCTTCTCTCCTACTGGATTGCCCACGCCCCTGACTCCTCTTTAGGGCTAAGCCAGGGAAAGTCATGTTGCCCAAGGGCACCAGAGGCAAATCCTGTGGAAGGACAGAGAGCTAGCATGGCCTGGCAGGGAGACTGCTGGCCAGGCGGAAGCACTGCTTCTCGACGTAGCTGAGACTCCCGACCTGAGGCTCCCCTGATCTAAGCCCCTCTGCACTGCAAGCAAGCCTCACCATAGGATGCCAACGCCACGCCCTCTGGGTTTATCCAGGGAAATTTGTTCCGCAGCTGCTCAGGAGACATCAGGCAGACCTTGGCTCCTTCCTGCCTGAGAGAAATGCGTGGCTGTGTGCATGTGTGTGAGAGGGGTGGTGTGCACAGCAGGAGAAGCAGGGACCCCAACTCCACAAGTAGGGATCCTGCCTCATTTGGGTCACTTCTTTGCCCCAAACCACCCAAGTTTTCCTCCTTGCTGAGTGTGTCAAGACCAAGCCTCCCAGTCATGGCTCTTCGGCACCTGATACCGCTTTCCCTTCCTACACCCTGCTATCTCTTGGCCACACTAACTCCCCTGCCATCCCCTAACTATTCCGTGGCCTTTCACAACAGAGCAGGTCCCTTGGCTCTCTCCCCTTCTGCCCGGAATGGCCTTCCTGTCCACTTTCCAGTACAGTCTGATCCACCTGCACAACGATCTCCTATGGGACACTGTCCCCCAAAGAGAGCAACACAGATCCTAAAAGAACACACTCACAAGCCAGGCTGCCTAGTTCGAATCCCAGTGCCACCACTGACTGGCACTGTTTGCCTCAGTTTACCCACATGTAAAATGGGGATGTTTGGGGTGGCTACATGAGTAAATGCTGCATCTGGGATATTACCGCCTGTCCCTTGGTAGACTCGCAAGTCTACTTGTTAAACACACACATTCTTGACCGACCAGGAGACTCACTCAGGCGAGGGGCCGCCCAAACCGGCTGGCCGCCTGCATTTTTGTATGTGAGCCACACTTGTTTGTTCCAATTTTTGTCCATGTTTTGCCTATGGCTGCTTTTGTTTCAACTGCAGAGTTGCGTGACAGCCACAGAGACCATAGGACCCCAAAAGCCTAACACATTGATGGTCTGGCCCTTCTGGGAAAAGTATGCAGGTTCCTGGCCCCTTTCCTAGAGGTTCTGGCTTATCAGATGTGGGATGTTCCAGGTGGTTCTTAGGATGTGGCAAATTTAGGAACCACCACAGCAGCGTGCCGTCCACATCTGTGTGACAGCCCAGGGTACCAGAGGTGTCGTGTGTGTTACCCGACAGACTGAGCTTCCGCATGGTCGGGACCTGTCTTGACAACCTGCCTGCCCGGTATCCTGACTCGGTGTCGGAGCTGTGCTGGGTACACAGCTGAGGAGCAGCCGATGGTTGGGCCAGGCACCCACCTCTGCACCCGCACGTTGCTCTCCAGGACTGCCGCCCCCTTTTCCGAAGCCAGCAAGAGATAACCCGAGGGGTTGAACTGGATGTCCAGGGGAGGGTCGTCAACCACAGCTAGGTACTCCTATATGCAAAGAAGAAAAAAACTCTTTAGGAGGAGCTGATTTAAAGATAGGAGGGAGGACTCTCCTGGCTTCCTCACCAACAGCGTCCGAGACTTAGAGAAGCCCTTCTCCTCTGGGTACCGCCACTGGGGACAGAACTAGAGATTCCAACTCCTACTTGCCCGAACTGCTTCTGCTCCCTGATTCCCTGGCCAGCTGGGAGGCTCCTCTCTCTGGGCTAAAGGACTGGTCACCACCCCAACCTCCAGATGTCTTTGCACGTACATTGATGTTCCGCAGAAAATCAATTGAAAAGAGGGAGAGCTGGATGTTCTCAGGCACCGAGAACTGCTGCCGAATCCCGCCCACAGACAGCACAGTGGAGGCCTGGGAATACTGTGGAAAGAGCAAAGTCACTGAGGGAGGCCAGGATCCTGTCACATGTGGGCAGAATCCTGCAACAGGAGCACCTACAAGTTGAGGGAAGTCTTACTGGCAAGTTTATAATGTTTTTTAAAAAAATTATTTTATTTATTTATTGGAGAGAGGAGAGCAAGAGGGAGCAGCAGACTCCCTGCTGAACAGGGAGCCCGACTTGAGGCTTGATCCCAGGACCCCAAGATCATGACCTGAGCCAAAGGCAGATTCTTAACCGACTGAGCCCCCCAGGTGCCCAATAAAGATTCTATTGTAAGCTTATAATCTAAGAGAAGCTGAGGTAGATACACCCATATGCAAGGCAACCAGCACCCAAAGAGGACAATAGTTATTAAAGTCCGTCTTAGCAGGAAAAAATGAAACAAGATGGGATCAGGAGGGAGACAAATCATAAGAGAATCTTAATCTCACAAAACAAACTGAGGCTTGCCTGGGGGAGGGGGGTAGGGAGAGGGTGGCTGGATTATGGACATTGGGGAGGGTATGTGCTATGGTGAGTGCTGCAAAGTATATAAACCTGGTGATTCACAGACCTGTACCCCTGGGGCTAATAATACATCATATGTTAATAAAAAATTAAAAGTAAAAATAAATAAATAAACAAATATAGTCCTTCTTAGCAGATGTGCAGAGCAGATAGAGTTGGTCAAGTAAAAGGGCTGGGCATTGTGGCACAAAATGGGAATGGCCTGGAAGTCCAAGGGCAGGAGATTAGCATTTCATCTGCCTACTGGAAAATAGAAGGATATGACTGAACTAGCAAGATTTGTGGTTAACTAGCTGTGGCTAAAATAGGAACAACGAGGGGTGCCTGGGTGGCTCAGTTGGTTAGGCAACTGCCTTCAGCTCAGGTCATGACCCAGGGTCTTGGGATCGACCCCACATTGGTCTCTCTGCTCTGTGGGGAGTCTGTTTCTCTCTTCTCCCTCTCCTACGGCCCCTCCCCCCATGCTGTCTCTCTCTAATAAATGAATAAAATCTTAGAAAATAAAATAGAACAACTGTGCAAAGCCTCAGAAGTAATAGAACCTTGGGGTGTCTGGGTGGCTCAGTGGGTTAAGCCTCTGCCTTCGGCTCAGGTTATGATCTCAGGGTCCTGGGAACAAGCCCCACCTCAGGCTCTCTGCTCGGCGGGGAGCCTGCTTCCCCCTCCTTCTGCCTGCCTCTCTGCCTACTTGCGAGCTCTCTCTCTCTGTCAAATAAATAAATAAATAAAATCTTAAAAAAAAACACACACACACAAAACAAAACAAGTAATAGAACCTAGAAGGGGGGGATAAGATGGCTGTTTGTATTCGTTACAGCTGGAATACAGTCTCCCTTAGTCAGACCTCTGGGCACCCAGAGGATCCCCCATTGTAAAATTTGCTTTTTCTTTTTTTTTAAAAAATGAATTGAAACCTGAATTTTATTTTTATTTTTATAATTTTTATGAACATATAATGTATTATTTGCCCCAGGGTTACAGGTCTGTGAATCATCAGGCTTACATAATTCACAGCATTCACCATAGCACATACCTCCCCAGTGTCCATAACCCAACCTCCCCCTAGGAAACCTTCAGTTTGTTTTGTGAGATTAAGATTCTCTTATGGTATGTCTCCTTCTTGATTCCAACTTGTTCCATTTTTTCCTTCTCTACTCCCCAAAACCCCTCCACCCTGCCTCTCAAATTCCTCCTATCAGAGAGATCATATGATAATTGTCTTTCTCTGATTATTTCACTCAGCATAATACCCTCTAGTTCCATCCACATAAATTTGCTTTTAAAAGCAAAAACCTTACTGCCAAAGTCTCTAATTTGAGGGAGGAATCACTGGGACGATTTCTCAACAAGAACCAAAGTACAGTCCCTTGGGACTTTGGACCTCCGAAGACTGAAGTCGTTCCTCCCCTCAGCCCCCCTGGCCCTTTAATAAAACATGAGTCCATGCCCCACTCATGCCGCCGCCCTCCCCCAGACCTCACCGTGTGGTCCCGTTCCACCACCAGCACCCGAATAGCACCCCGTGGCCTCTCCAACCTCTTCAGCCAGTAGGCCACAGACAGGCCCATCACCCCACCCCCCACAATCACCACATCCGAGTGTTCGGGGGGCAGGTAGCTGGTGTCATGAAGTTGAGTCCAGGCTCCTCCGGGAAGGACTGACTGGATCTTCTTCTTAATCTCGGACATCTTTCCATTCCAATCTGTGGGACGCAGTTATGGTGAGAAGGCCATTCATGCTCTTTCCTGGTGGTAAGGGGTAGAAGGCTTGGCGCAGGAAAAGGTGGCTAAGAGGTCTCTGAGCTGGCTGTCCCCATGGTCATGCCTTCTCATAAGGTCAACTCACACCCAGCAGTATCTGTAGGTTAACTATATGGTCTGTATGCATTTGGCTCTCTGCCTTCTCATGCATCATGCCCAGCAATGCGAGATTCAACCTCTTTTTTTTTTTTTTTTTTCAAGATTTTGTTTATTCATTTGACAGAGAGGCAGGCAGAGAGAGAAGGGTAAGCAGGCTCGCTGCTGAGCAGAGAGCCCGATGTGGGGCTCAATCCCAGGACCCTGGAATCATGAACCGAGCCCAAGGCAGAGGCTTTAACCCATTGAGCCACCCAAGTGCCCCGAGATTCAACTTCTTAAAATGCACACTCTGTCCTCTCTCCCTAGGTCAGGTGACTTATGCATGTCCAGCGCCTGTGCACACTGCTCTTTCCTCTGAGCCCCAGGCTCCTGTGTTCAACTGCACTGTCCTCTCCTCTTGGATGTTCCAGGCTCCTGGACCCATAGGTCCTGACACACCCCAAGCTGCAGTGCCCTCTGAAGCACGATACTCTGAGTGGCATCTTATCCTGGACATCCATCACCACTAGCAAAGCTACATTCATGTCCTATCTATTGTCAAGTCCTGATGGCTTTGCCTCCTAAATATCTCCCCAATCTGTTCCCTCTCTTTTCCCATCTCTGCTACCCAACCCTAGACCAAACCACCATAAGCTCTCGCCTAGATTAATGAAAAGCCGCCTAATTGTTTCCACTAATTCCCCTCTTGCCGACTCAATTCTTTTGCATCATAGCTAGAATATTTCCCAAGCACTAATTTAATCACATACTGTCTTGCTTAAAACCTTCCAGTGGCTTTTCATTACTCCAAGAATAGAAGTCCAAAATCTTCAACACGGCCTATGAGACACTGAACAGTCGGACTCCTGTTTTCCTTATTCTCTCCCTACTCTCCCACTCCAGCCCCTTCCACACCTTGGTGGTGCTTTATTTCTTCCCATCACAGGGAGCCTACACAGGGGTTCTTCTGTTTTGAAATTCTATCTACTTCTTTGCCGTTAACACCTTGCTTCCTTTCCTTTACAGTTTAGTTATCTTCTCAGGAAAGGCTTTCCTGACCCCATACACTATCAAAATCTCCTGTCACGCTGCCACATTACCTCATGCAAGACATTCGCAATTTTGAGTTTATTTGTGATTGCTTCATACTGTACCATGCCTGCCTTCTTCAGCAATGAATCTCCAGCCTAGCACTGAACCTGGCACATCGTGTAAGTGCCTTGAATAAATGAATCCTTTTGTCCTTTGTAACTCACAAATCTCCACGTCTTTTCACAGACTCCAATACAAAGTCTGAACTCTGCTCAGCAATGTTCAAGTATCTCCTTGATCTGGGCTTACCTTCCTTGTCCACACTACATTTCCTATTGCTACACAAACGCTCCATTTACATGGCTTTTGCTAGTTCCTTGCACCAAACGAACACTTCTCTTCTCCTAACTTTTGCTCAGTTCTCCAGAACTTGGAACACACACCGTCCTTGAATCAGTAAACAGTATCCTTCAAGGCTGATCTCTGTTCCCACCACCAGTGCAGAGCATTTGTCCGAGTTGGGTTCTATCCAGTCTCGAACCTTTCCAGCTACACTCCAGCCACCTCCACAGGACATATGCTCTGTCCTCTTTCCCTTCTTTCCTCCTTAACAGCCACATACTAAGCACAGCATCTGCAGGCTAGCTGCACATCTGTCTGTGCAACCAGTCAGTCAGCCTGGCTCTCTGCTATTCTGATGGTAATTTGAGGCTTAGAACGATCAGACATTTGTCACCTGAGATGGGAATCCTTGGGATCCATATATCTGCTCAGGCTTTAAAAGAACCGGCTAGCAAGCTTACCCCCTCTCCCAGCCGACCAACTGTCTTTACACTGTGGCCCGGGTCCCGAGTTTTGAAGGTCACAAAGCTGGAGACTGGGGCTACCCAAGAACCACGATACCCTCCGCTGCCCTCAGCTTTACCCAGAGTGGAGCCTCCTCTGTGTGTGCCTAGACCCCGGCCCAAGACGTCCCGGCCCAAGGCAAACTGCAACGACCTTCGCAGCATGGCCACTCTACGCGCGGTACCTTTGAGACACGGACCGCACCTCCTCCCTACGCCGTGCCTACCCCGCGGTCACCGCCCCACGCCGAAGGCCGTTCAGACGAGCGCGCCCATTGGCCAGCGGCCCTTTCGGGCCCCGCCCCTAAGGGCCGCCCCTATAGGCTGCCGACTCCGATAACCCCGCCCAGGCCCGCCCCCACCCGCCATTGGCGAGTACGGCGTCTACGGCAGTGCTGCGCGCCCTCGGGCGGAGGCGGAGGGAGAACGCGACGTCTCTGAGCGGAAGTGCGGCTGAGCCGGTTTCCGGGGCCGCTGGTGTGACGTGTCCCGCGCTTGGCGCAGCAGGAAGCGGCGGCGATCGCGGCCTGAGTTCCCGGTGCCGGCCCCGGCTCCTCTCCCGCTGCCGCCATGCTCGACTTCTTCACCATTTTCTCCAAGGGCGGGCTTGTGCTCTGGTGCTTCCAGGGAGTGAGCGACTCATGCACCGGGCCCGTTAATGCGTTGATTCGTTCTGTGCTGCTGCAGGTATCGCTCCCCGCGGGATCAGAACTCGGCTCGGCCCACTGACCCGGTCCATAGCCCCTTCAACTGATCTCACACCTCCCTTCCACCTCTCTCCGGCTATCCCGGACTGGCCACTCACTCGTTGCCAGTACTCCGCTTCTTTCTTCCGCCCCCATCGGACCATCCCGCAACTTTGCGACGCCCCCCTCCCCTCCGTTTCTGGGACTCTAGCTGAATTCCGGCGCTTCTTGAGAATTCCCATAGTTCCCTGCATTTACCCCCCCCCCCCAGCAGCTTGATTTACTGTTTCGAAGGCTGGGTGTGATAATGGAAAAATTAAAAACTGTAAATAGCGTACAGCTGCTAGTAAATCTGATTGTATCATTAAGTCCCTTCTTGCCTTCCCACTAACCTCTTTTCCTCTTCCCCCAAACTTAGTACCTTCTTCTCTGCCTGATGGGATGCTAGAGAGCAAGGTCCCAACAGCCTCTTGTCCTGGGAACATGTCTGACTTTGGGGGGAGTGTCTATTTTTTTCCTTCTAGGGTCCAAGTCTGGGTTTTCTGGGTAATCGGAACTTGAGACATACACCCTCCCCTTTTTTTCCCCAGGAAAGGGGAGGTAACAACTCCTTCACCCATGAGGCACTCACACTGAAGTATAAACTGGACAACCAGTTTGAGCTGGTGTTTGTGGTAAGTCGGGTATTTAAGAGGGACAGTATTTACACTTTCAGCATAGTCCTAATTATTGAGAACCCTAATTAACTGTACACAGCGTATATGATGAAGTAACTGAGAAGTCAGAGGGCAGAGAGGGAAACGGAAGACGTTCCTGAGCTCAGTCAGGGAGCTTGGCTGCCCCTCAGGTCAGGGAAACCTGCCAGGCCACTGAGCCAGTCTCAGGAGGCCTGCGTTGAGTTGGCTTGTAAGCAGATCTGTTGGCTCTGTCTCTCTCCCTTAACAGGTTGGTTTTCAGAAGATCCTAACACTGACGTATGTAGACAAATTGATAGATGATGTGCACCGGCTGTTTCGGGACAAATACCGTACAGAGATCCAGCAGCGAAGTGCTTTAAGTCTATTGAATGGCACTTTTGATTTCCAAAATGACTTCCTGCGTCTTCTTCGGTAAGAGGCCACCCCTCTGCAGAATTGATTTCCGTGACCTGATGAGCTTTCTTCTTTCCTGAGGGTGGTTCAAGGGTAGTAAATAGTATTGAAACACACTCTTGAATTTGCTGCCCAGTTCTAATTGACCTCTTGGTGTGAGGACTTTGATCATTCTCTTCTCTCTAGTGAAGCAGAGGAGAGCAGTAAGATCCGTGCTCCCACTACCATGAAGAAATTTGAAGATTCTGAAAAGGCCAAGAAGCCTGTGAGGTCCATGATTGAGACACGGGGTGAAAAGCCCAAGGAAAAAGCAAAGAACAGCAAAAAAAAGGGGGCCAAGAAGGAGAGTGAGTTTGAGCTCCTTGGACATACAGGGGCATGAAAAGTTAACATGGCAGTAAGGACTGAAGTTGTTCCCTGTCTTTCCCCTTGTCATTGCTTGTCTCCCTTGCTCAGTGCCCATCACACTGTCATCCCCAGTCCTTGTCATCCCCAAGATGTTTGCGCCTAGTTTACTCTTAATAATTTGGATAATAGTCATTGGGGTTTGGAAGACTATTTCCCATTGTTGGAATTTGGTCGTTTTTCTCCAGTGAGTTTTCTCCTAACAGGTTCTGATGGTCCTTTGGCTACCAGCAAAGCAGTTCCTGCCGAAAAGTCAGGTCTCGCAGTGGGGCCTGAGAATGGGGTAGAACTTTCCAAAGAGGAGCTAATACGCAGGAAGCGAGAGGAGTTCATTCAGAAGCATGGGAGAGGTCTGGAGAAGTCCAGGTCAGCATTCTAAATTTCATCATAAATACTGTTCCCTAGCTATGTTGGGGGCAAGGGAACTTGTCTCTGGCTCTTGGGTGGATGATTCCTCTCCTACTTCACCGTAACCCTTTGTGCGTAACCCTTTACAGCAAGTCCATGAAATCCGATGCTCCAAAGGAGAAGGGCAAAAAAGCACCCCGAGTGTGGGCGCTGGGTGGCTGTGCTAACAAGGAAATCCTGGATTATAGCACTCCTACCACCAACGGAGCCCCGGAGGATGCCCCACCTGAGGACATCAGCTTGGTAAGAGGCATGGGCCAGTGTGGGTTACCATTAATAAGAAGTTAGGGAGAAGGTAGAGACTAGGAGGGCAGTACCTTTGGTTTCTATGAATGAAGGGATGGGTCATATCTGGAGTTTTCCAAATCAGAGATGGAGGAATGGGGACAGGGTAAATCCCCGGCTTCTTTTCCCTCAGCCCTCAGTGTTCCTGATCCCATCTTGTTCCTTTCTCTCTACCCTCCAGATTCGAGGGACTGGGCCTGGGGGGCAGCTTCAGGATCTGGACTGCAGCAGCTCAGATGATGAAGTGGCCGCTCAAAACACCACCAAACCCAGGTAGGGGAATATCGGGGTGGGTGCTACGGGTGGCTCCAGGACGGATGAGGCTTGACTCCTGCCCGCTAGCGTCATACTTACCTATAATCTGTGCCTACAGTGCTACCAAGGGAACTCTGGGTGGCATGTTCGGGATGCTGAAGGGCCTTGTGGGGTCCAAGAGCTTGAGTCGTGAAGACATGGAGTCCGTGCTGGATAAGATGCGTGATCATCTCATTGGTAAGTTTTGAGAACAGGGGGACTCACGGTTATGGGACAGGTGGTGGAGAAGGGAACCACCCCGAGTTCTCTTCTGTACCATAGGGTTGGTTACTATTGACTTGGTGCTCATACATCTGTCCCTGTCTCTCTAGCTAAGAATGTGGCAGCAGACATTGCAGTCCAGCTCTGTGAATCTGTGGCCAACAAGTTGGAAGGGAAGGTGATGGGGACATTCAGCAGTAAGTATCTCTCTAAACCGGGAAGGGCTCAAGGCATTGTGTGCACCAGCCAGTTCAGTGCGTTGATCTTCATTCATACTAGGTGTGTTGCTTGGGGCAAACTCCTTTCCCGCTAAATGTCTGTTGCATAACGTAGACCTGAAGAGTTCTGAGAACTAAAGGAGTTAACACTCGTACAGTGCTTGGAACGCTGTCACATGTGGTGTGGATTCCTGGGACAAGAGCCTTTGGGTTCTCCAGATCTCAGCTTCATGGGGTGCAGGGGGTTCCTGCGAGTGCATTCCTTGGGTTTCACAGACCCACCACCCCCTTCTAGCGGTGACGTCCACGGTAAAGCAAGCCCTCCAAGAGTCCCTGGTGCAGATTCTGCAGCCACAGCGTCGCGTAGACATGCTCCGGGATATTATGGATGCCCAGCGTCATCAGCGCCCTTATGTTGTTACCTTCTGTGGTGTTAATGGAGTGGGGAAGTCTACTAATCTTGCCAAGGTCAGTATAGCTCCCCACCCGTCTCAGACATCCTTTCTTCACACTCCAGGTCTTAGTGACTCTGGTTCTAGGGCATTTCGTTTTTTTTTTTTTGCTGCTTTTGCCCAGATTTCCTTCTGGCTGCTAGAGAATGGCTTCAGTGTCCTCATTGCTGCCTGTGACACATTTCGTGCCGGGGCTGTGGAGCAGCTGCGCACACATACCCGGCGCCTGAGTGCCCTGCATCCCCCGGAGAAGCACGCTGGCCGCACTATGGTGCAATTGTTTGAAAAGGGCTACGGCAAGGACGCTGCGGGCATTGCCATGGAAGCGATTGCCTTTGGTATGGTACACAGGAGGGTGGGGGGCTGCTGTGGGCCCCTTTCCCTGGGCATCCCTTGTGATCTGCAGAGGGTCTGGGATCCCCTCCTACCAACTTACTGCTCAGCAGCAAGTCAGGGCGGTGAACTTGCCATATGGAATAGCTAACTGTGGGCAAAACGAATCTCTTCCACCCAAGGAAGCCTCTATTTGCTTTCCTTTATACTGTTGCCATATATTTCCTTGAATGTCTCTGATGGCCAAGCACAGAACAGGTTTTTGCTCACACTACCTTATGACCAGATCTGGAGCCCAAGAAAGCAAATACCTAAGCTTTTAATATAGCCAGGTTACTACTTGAGAGAAAGGTAGGATGAATAGGACAGCCTAGAAGTTTTGAGTTGACCACTTTTTTTCTCTCTAGCACGTAACCAAGGCTTTGATGTGGTGCTGGTGGACACAGCTGGCCGCATGCAGGACAACGCCCCTCTGATGACTGCCCTGGCTAAGCTCATTACTGTCAACACGCCTGACCTGGTGCTGTTTGTTGGGGAGGCCTTAGTAGGCAATGAGGCTGTGGACCAGCTGGTGAGGGCTAGGGCCTTGTCCTTCTCCCAGCCTCAGCTTTGGCCTGCTGGGTGCTTCTTGTACTTACACCTTGTTTCTCCCTTACAAGGTCAAGTTCAACAGAGCCTTGGCTGACCATTCTATGGCTCAAACACCTCGGCTCATTGATGGCATTGTCCTTACCAAATTTGATACCATTGATGACAAGGTAAATATGGATGGTGTGGGACAGTGAGATGGGGAGGGGTGTCCTTCACCGGGAGCTGATGCTCTAAGGATATGTTGTTGTCTCCAAAGCTTCCTGTTACAGAAGGGATAGGAAGAAGTGGCCTTGAGGTGATTGTGTGTCCTCTTTCTCCACTTCAGGTGGGAGCTGCTATTTCTATGACCTACATCACAAGCAAACCCATCGTCTTTGTGGGCACTGGCCAGACCTACTGTGACCTACGCAGTCTCAACGCCAAGGCTGTGGTGGCTGCCCTCATGAAGGCTTAATATGTCTCTTGCCCAAAACCAAATCACTGCTTCCCCCCAAAGCCCCTCTTCCTGTAACAAGAATGTGCTTTAGAGTCTGTGAGCGACTTCTCTTCAGTGTAGTACAGAGGCAGAGTGATGGGAACCCTAGGGCTGGCAGCTCCCCTGCCCCACTCCCTGGCAGCCCAGCCTCCACCTGCAGGGAGGGCCTAATCATGTTATAGTCCACTGCCCATCGCTCCCTTCCCTGACGGCCCTCCCCACCTACTCAGGCATTCCCTTCACTCTGCCTACACACTCAGTCTCATTTCAGCTTTGAGCAATGGTTGGAAGACCCAACACCAGAGCTTTGCTAATTGACACAGTCACAGGGATGTCCGAGCATCAAGGAGCAGTCGAGAGACTTCCGGGGCCAGCTCTGGGTTCTCCCTTGGATACATAGCTTTCGGGTCCCTGGGGCCAGGATGGTACCCATCACACTGTGGCAGTGTATGGCCTGTTCTTAATTGCTGCTAATTCTGATGATGACCCCTTCCCCACTCTTTCCTCAAGGCATCATCTAGGCCAGAGTGATTTGTTACAAAACGAACTAAAGGAGTTCCTGCTTCCCTCAAAAATAAAGGGAGCTGAGCTGCAGTGTTGCATTGGGCTTCTCAGCCTTCCAACTCTTCCCTGCTCCCGGAATCCAGATGTAAGCTTTGCATGTTCCCTTTCCTGGGAGAGAACCAACTGTCAGAAGGGTATATACAAGTTGCCCCTCTCCCCCACCCCACTCTTCACCTGAGCGGATCCTGGCTTTTCCTCCTCATCCTCTCTACAGTGCCTGGTAGACAAGTGCTACGTTGAAGAATACAAACCTCTTGTTAAGACTTGTCCTGTAGCTTGGTATTACAGATGTGCTATTAGTGCAATAAGGTGAAGGCTGTCTGCCCAGAGAAATACATAATTTATATATAAGAAAATAAATTTCATAAGTAAATTGCCTTTTATGTCTCGGAGTTATTTTATACAGGATTCAAAACTAAGATCCCACATCACATTGTGCTTCTAGGCCTGAAGGTAAGAAAGGAAACAGAGCGGGAATTGATAATGAATGGTTGTCCAGAGAATGAGATCACCCACTTCAATGTGAAAGAACACAACCCTTAAATTAAGTTACAAAAAGTAGGCTCATTTAGTGCCTTTGCAGGTTTTCTAAAGGGACTCTAAAAGTAGAGCCAGGGCCCTGGGAAGTAAATGAACAAGCTTTTAATACAGCTCAGTTATGTAAAATACTGTACACTGTAAAAGGTCTAGAAAACTAGAGCTTCAAGTCATGTTTTAAAAAAGCCATTAAGCTTAATTGAAAAACCAGGTATAGAGTACAAAACTGCAACAAGGGCCACGGTGACCCCACGGCGTCTAGCTCCCAAGTCCTTCATGCAGGGCTGGAGCCACAGTCAGTGGAGGTGTCGCACTGATCTGCTGTGTGGACACAGGCATGTCCAGCGCAGGGGTGGGGGAGGCTCACTGGGCCCCGTTGTCACTTGGGGATTCGTGAACTGGAAGAGGCCGCAGAAGATCAAGAACCAGTGGGCATGAAGGACTGAGCTGGAGCACCCCACCCCCACCTCCAACTCTACCCCCAACCTTCAACCTCTGGGTTTTGGTACTTCCACGGAGCTGTGCTGGGTTCTTATAAGTTTACTTGTTAAATACTCTCCACAGTCGGGCCTGACACCTTGGTCTAATGCTGATGATCTCTCCAGCCCCCTCTCATGTTCTACAATCTGTGGAGAGAAAGAGAATAAAATGAAGTCTCATGAAACATAGTATATGTCCAAAGCTGCAGATACTAAGTCCAACTTAACCCTTCAGGAGACAAAACAACACAGATACTAGGAATCTTGTGATAGACTCCACAGGAAAATACAGAATCCTTAACAGGTAGAAGTCCTTGTTCTCCAAGCTACTAAACAAATCCTAGAAAAACATTTTCTGCCCACAAAGCTGACAAACAGAATAGGAAATAGGATACCTCTTATTTCACTGTGTGCCGCCGAGGAGCCATTCAGCTGACCTTCTCTCACCATCCCTGCTGAACAAAATGCACATCAGTATCAGATATTAGACCGGGAAGTCAAAACTCCTAATACAAAGAAAACCAACCCACCAAAGGGTAATGAAATAACATGGTCAAAGAAGGATGGCATTATTTAGTAATGAGGACATCAAAGACCAGAGGATAAGGAGGTGGGGAGAATGAACTGGGTTAGTCTTCAGGTAAGAGGGAAGCAGTAAGGTCTGTGAGTGCACTAACATTGCAAATAAAGCATTAAATGGGCAAAAGTGTGTCTGCTGTTCCTAACTCATTTAGAAGGCCAAATTTAGGTAAAAATCTAGGGATGGAGACGGGGAGCAGCATGCAAGTGAGCAAATTCAACCAAGGAGAAGAGTGAAAAGTAGCAGATGCTCTCACAACACAAAATCAGTTTCAATCTGTGCTGCCCAATATGGTGTTGTTAGCCACATGTGGCTAAATAGTTTTACATTAAAAACTTTGTTCCTCAGTCACGCAAACCACATTTCAATGTCCAAAAGCCACATGGGCATTTGGTTATGGTACTGGACAGGGAAGATAATATTTCTATCACTGCAGAAAATTCTACTGGACAGCCCTGGGATAGAAAATAGCATAGGAAAAAGTTTAAAATGAAACACGTGGAAGAAAACAGTCATCAGAAATATGAGCAATTAGAGTATAAATGAATAAAAGCACAGTACTCATACAAACTGGTATTGGTATTCCCCCTCTTAGAAAGAACTTTAGCAATAGCTATCAACCACTAAAATATTCATGCCCTCTGACCTAGTAATTATACTGAGAACCCATCTGAACGAAATTACTGGCAAAAGGAAAAACTGTAGGGATGAAGATGTAATTCACTGCCAACAGTACTTACAATAGAATAAACTAGAACAAAATTAGAAATTGCCTAACGGGAAAAACTGGGTAAGCTAACATCCACATTGGATTTTTTTTTTTTAAAGTGATAATGCTATAATACTCTTTTTTTTTTTTTTTTAAGATTTTATTTACTTATTTGACAGAGGTCACAAGTAGGCGGAGAGGCAGGCAGAGAGAGAGGAGGAAGCAGGGTCCCTGCTGAGCAGAGAGCTGGATGCAGAGCTTGATCCTAGGACCCTGGAATTATGACCTGAGCCAAAGGCAGAGGCTTTAACCTGTTGAGCTACCCAGGCGCCTCGTCATCCACATTGGATCATAACACAGTCATTAACACTAGTGGTTATCAAACCAGCCATACAGAAAAATATAGGAGACTGGATCACTGAATAAAAACAGTAACATGACTATGTATACTTTGGTTCACAATTATGAAAAAATGCACAGGAAAAATTGTTAATTGGAAATATACAAAAATAACTGCTTGTATTACAATAATGAATTATAAAATTTTTTCCTTTTCTCATTACTTGATTTTTCTGAAATAAATATACTAGAACCTACAGAATCTTTTGAATCCAAGCAACTTTCACTATGCAAAAGCAAGTACACAGCAAGTATGTCAGGAGCCTAGCAAATGTTCAGTGTTAAACAACAACAAAAGACCTCTTACTGCTTACAAGTATGTACCCACAGAGAGTCAAATCATAATCAAGGATGGAGGAGGATAAGCTTTACTTGTTGCTAAATGTTTTTAAGCTAAAACTGCTCTGCTAGATTTCAAATCACAAACTCAGCTGACCACTCTACTAAAGCCCTCTGGCCATACTGAAAATCCTTCATTTTTAAAAGTTCAGAATATTCAACTGAAAGATAAAGGACTCTGGGAAAAACCACTTTGGGAGGAAGACCAGGTAGCTAATAAAAGAATCTGTGACATTCTGTAATATCTTTTTTTTTTTTTTTTAAAGATTCTATTTATTTGAGAGAGAGAGAGAGAGATTGAGCAGGAGCAGGGGGAGTGGCAGGCAGAGGGAGATGAGGAAGCAGGCTCCCCACTGAACAGGAAGCCCGATGCAGGGCTTGACCCCAGGACCCTAGGGTAATGACCTGAGCCAAAAGCAGACACACTTAGGTGCCCCTCTATAATACTTCTGATAATTTTTGTCAAGAGAAGATTTCGTTTAACAAGAACAGCTGTCCAGGGGGTTTTTATTATTGTTTTTAATTTTAGCATCTTTCCTGGGCAGAAGATCTCAGAATGCAGATCAAAAGAAATATGTAGAGCTTGGTAGGTACCTCTTGTTTAATGACAACAGAATATGCACAATGGAAAAGCCTACTCAAAGTCCTAAGTGTGGGCCAGCTGCAGAAGAATCTGAAACACTGCAGGCCAGCAGAAAACGCATCCGTAAGAAGAGCAAATTATTTTCACAAAAGAGGAAAACCCAAAGGTTTGTCTTTTGAAAGTGTTTTCTAAAAACCATATAAATACTAGAGAAGAACATAGGCAGTATCCTTTTCAACATCAGCTGTAACAACTTTTTTCTAGATAGCTCTCCTGAGGCAAGGAAAACAAAAGCAAAAATAAGATACTGGGACTATATCAAAATAAAAGGCTTCTGCATGGGACGCCTGGGTGGCTCAGTTGGTTAAGCAGCTGCCTTTGGCTCAGGTCATGGTCCAAGTGTCCTTACTGCACTCCCCGCTCAGTTGGGTGTCTGCTTCTCCTTCTGCCAGCATCTCCCTCTGCTTCTCCCTCCACCTGCCCCTCCTCCTGTTTGTGCTGTCAAATAAATAAAATCTTAAAAAAACAACAACAACAAAAAAAAGACTTCTGCACAGTGAAAGAAACAATCAGCAAAACTGAAAGGCAACCTACTGAATGGGAGAAGATATTTGCAAATGACATACCCGATAAAGGGGTAGTATCCAAAATACGTAAAGAACTTAGCAAACTCAATACCCAAAAAACAAAGCGTCCAATTAAAAAATGGGCAGAAGACATTAACAGATATTTCTCCAAAGAAATACAGATGGCCAACAGATAGACAAAAAGATGTTCTTCGTCACTTGCCATCAGGGAAGTGCAAATCACAACTACAATATCACCTCACACCTGTCAGAACAGTTAAAATCAACAACGTAAGAAACAACAGCTGTCAGTGAAGATGTGGAGAAAAAGATACCCTCATGCACTGTTGCTGGGAATGCAAATTGGTGCAGCCACTCTGGAGAACAGTATGGAGGTTCCTCAAAAAGTTAAAAACAGAACTACCTTATGATCCAGCAATCAGACTACTGGGTATTTACCCAAAGAATACAAGAACACGAATTCAAAGGGACACGTGCACTCCTATACTTAGAACAGCATTATTTACAACAGCCAAGATATGGAAGCAGCCAATTAAAAAGAATGAAATCTTGCCATTTGCAATGACGTGGATAGAGCTAGAGAGTAAAATGCTAAGCAAGATAAGTCAGAGAAGGACAAACACCATACGATCTCACTCATGTGTAATTTAAGAAACCAAACAAATGAGCAAAGGCGGGGAAAGAGACAAATCAAGAAACAGATCTTAACTACAGAGAACCAACTGGTGGTTACCAGAGGGGAGGTGGGTGAGGGGGATGTGTGAAACAGGTGATGGGGATTAAGGAGGGCATATGTGATGAGCACTGGGTGATGGACAGAAGTGCTGAATTGCTGTATTATGCATCTGAAACTAATTTAACACTGTATGTTAACTAACTGGAATTAAGAACAGTAAAAAAGGGGTTTTCTGAAGTCTTCTGGAGGAAGGGTTGACACAATTTTTAGTGTTCATTTGTGGTGATGTCTTTTATAAATCTGGTTCCATTCTGATGGAGAGCCATCCATCAGATGGCTTTGGAATTTCTCATTACAGTAGAAGTCCACTTAAAAAATCTGATTCAGAAAAGAAATCAAGGTTACTAGGTTTAGGAAAAGTTCTCTCTATATTAAACTGCTGTACTTTATTAGGTCCCCTGAGATGCATTCGGATCGACAATGCAAATACATATCAACATAGAACTTTTCAAGAATATATACTACATACAACAGCAAAGTTTTGAAAAGCATTCTTCAATTTGGCAGATACCAAAGTCTGGCCTTTTTTAGGGTTATTGGAAACTTGCCTGGGGCCATTAATAAACTGAACTTCTATATCCATTTGGCTTTGTTAGAACCTGGAGGTGAAATGACAAATGAGTGTACCCCTAGACTCTATCTTAAATACCATAATAGTGTTCAAATAGTATTTTTTAAAAAATTTGTTCCGATTGTAAAGATAATGCATAATTAATGCCAGAAACACGAACACAGAAAAAAAAATACTAATAAAAACAAAACTTACATCCTACCACAGAAAGATAACCACAGTTAATTCAGTAAATATCACTCCAGATACTTCCCCATGCATACAGAAACAAAAACAGAATACAAAACAGAATACAATGTAAATTGTACAGAATACAATTCTGTAGGGATGGGATGGACCGTGGTGGCATTTTACAACCTGGTGTTCTTTACTCATATATTATGTCTCTAATGTTTTTTCAGGCAACAAAATTTTCCCTCTTATGGCTTTACTGTGTTCCATCAATTACACAAATGCTGATGTATTTTTTTTTTAAAGATTTATTCATTTGACAGACAGAAATCACAAGGAGGCAGAGAAGCAGGCAGAGAGAGAGAGGAGGAAGAAGGCTCCCTACTGAGCAGAGAGCCCGATGTGGGGCTCGATCCCAGGTTCCTGGGATCATGACCTGAGCCGAACGTAGAGGCTTTAACCCACTGAGCCACCCAGGCGCCCCCAAATGCTGATGTATTTAATAAAGTCTATTAACTGGAGTATTTTAGGTTGCTTCCAACTTTTTTTTGCCATTATAAAAAAAATAATTATATATTTCCATACCTTTATCTCTATGCAATTGTGTAGTATAATTGTGCAATTGTCCAATTATCCCCTTAGGAGAAATTTCTAAGATAAATTTGTATCAAGTGGAATTTCTGGATCAAAGGTTTTTAAATTTTGAACATATTCCAAACTTCCCCTTCAGAAGAGCTGTACAAACTTTACCTTCCCCGCCAACATGACGTGAATATATTTCTTTCCTCAAAGCTTTAGCCAAAACTGAGTAATCTGTCATTCTTTTCAGTTTTGAAATCTATATTTTAATTATATTTCATTGAGAACTAGTGAGGTTGAGTATTTTTTCATTCTTCCTACTTCTATAATAAACAGCTGGAATATGCCTTTGTCCACTTTCTTACTATCCAATGGCATTTTAGTCTAACTTGAAGACTGACCATGATCTCCTTTCCTAATACAGGTGGGATTTTATTTCTTACGTTGGTAATGATTTTACTCATCACAGATACATAAAAGGTCAAAGAGCTATTGCTCTCAGTCTCAAAATTCATCTTACCTGATCTACCCCTTGTGGATATCTCACATGTCAGTCGCTTGAAATATTCTGGGAGATCAGCATATTCATTTCCATAGGAGATGACCTTAATTCCTTTGTCCAGCATGTTTTCTCGAAGCTTCTTGAACTCATCCACATCTCCTCTCCGAACGAGCATGAAATGTTCTAAGTCAGATTTATGCTTCACAGCTTCCAGAAAAAGGGCTTGGAAAGTGGTGTCATCCACAGTCCAGCCACAGCCCAGGAAAAGGAATGACTTGTTTTCATAGAGTTTCTGAATCTCTCTCTTGCGGGAAAAGAATCAACACGTTAATGACACTGTGAAGACACATGTAAGACATGTCCAAAACAAAAAGGTCAACAGGATCATAACTACAATGTTTAACAGACTGTGATAGCTAATTAGCCAAATTGCAAGATCAGACTCTTTTGTGGGATGAATATAAAGAGGGTATATTCATCCCACAAAGGAGTCTGATCTTATTGTTTATTCCTATAACTTGATGACTGGTCTAAAATTTTATCTTTACTGGACATTCTACTGCTCTCTATTCAGGCTTTCACTGAGTAGGCAGTGGGCTACTTGCTATACAGTTTATCTGTCAGATCTGTATGTCCAGAGGCCATAAGGCACTGAGAAATTTTCAATATATCTTACTCTTCCCATTTTTTCTTTCTTTTTTTTAAAGATTTTATTTATTTGACAGACAGAGCTCACAGGTAGGCAGAGAAGCAGGCCGGGGTGGAAGGGAAGCAGGCTCCCTGCTAAGCAGAGAGCCCGATGCAGGGCTCAATCCCCAGACCCTGAGATCGTGACCTGAGCCATAGGCAGAGAGGCTTAATGCACTGAGCCACCCAGGTGCCTCCCTCTTTCCATTTTCTAGATCATTATTTTCCTTTTTCTGCTTTATAAACTGAACCACGGGATCACCAGAGAAGATAATTCCATTACCAGATTTGCTAAAAAAAAAAAAAAAAGACACTTACCAAGAACATTAATATGTATGTGTGTATATATATACATATGTATAATATACAAACATCAGAGATGATTCTGCTCTTCTAGGGATCACTCAGTGTCAAAGATGGATGCAATAAAAAAACATGTCAGGGAAAGTATAGGTAAAAAAAAGTCCCTTATACTTTAGAAAGTATTACATTTCCCTGGTTTTTCTTTTGCTACGTATATAAAAAGACATTATCATTCTAAGCAACCTACCCCTGAAAAGAGCTAGTATACACCGTTCTCAGAGTGGGGGGCGGGCAGTGAATTTTCCCCACATAACCCTGGCCAGACAGTGCTTTACATGTATGTGTGAACAAGTCTAAGACTTGTATCTCAAAGAACCCACAAGCCTTTTCCATAAAGTTTTATCACCCTACTTAGAATTTCTTTGCACTGAGCAGTAAGTGTGATAATTCAATATAAGCCTATCACCGTTGTGATATAGTCTTTTCAGAATGTATATTCTAGAGTGACTGGTTGGTAAAAAAGTGCATATATTATTACTGGCACAGAGGTGGTTTCATACTGTAATAAACCAAATGGTGAGGAAGGATAATAACGTCATCTTTGTAGGCAGGGAGGGTGCTGGTGACAGAATGCCATCTGCTGGCTGTCAATCAAGAACAAAATAAAGGGGTTGCCTGGGTGGCTCAGTGGGTTAAGCCGCTGCCTTTGGCTCAGGTCATGATCTCAGGGTCCTGGGATCGAGTCCCACATCAGGCTCTCTGCTCAGCAGGGAGCCTATTTCCTCCTCTCTCTCTCTGCCTGCCTCACTGCCTACTTGTCATCTCTGTCAAATAAATAAATGAATAAAATCTTTGGGCACCTGGGTGGCTCAGTGGGTTAAGTCTCTGCCTTTGGCTCAGGTCATGATCTCAGGGTCCTGGGATTGAGTCCTGCACTGCACTCTCTGCTCAGCAGCGAGCCTGCTTCCTCCTCTTTCTCTCTGCCTACTTGTGATCTCTGTCTGTCAAATAAATAAATAATATCTTAAAAAAAAAAAAAAAGAAGAACAAGGTAAAAACCTCTGGCTGGACACCTGAAGAGACATTCTGCATTTCCTATACTAGCACATGCACAACCACAAGCTAAGCAGCACAGAAAGAAAGCTTCACTTTCCAGTTTTAACTCATGGGGAAAACGTTATCCCGTAAAGACCGAGGGTGTATTCAGAGGTTTCCCAGGAAGGCTTTCCTGCGACCAGCAAGAGCAGCGCCACTCACCATAACTTCAGTGTTCCTGAGCACATTCTGGTACCCAGCTGGATGGAGGACAATACCACTAGGATTGGTGTAGACCCCGTGGATGTGTAAGACGCTCAGCTTCCGCTTCTCCTGAGCCCACTCTAGAACCTGTATAACACAAATATAGCTCAACCAAGTTGGCAGGGCTGAGCATTTGCTTAAAGGTCCCCATGGGCACGAGGCTGCTTTGATGGACTAGGCTGCTGGCATGACACTTCATGATACCGTAGGGCAAGCACGTAAGGCTTAGTGTGGCTTCAGTTTCATCCCAGGTACAGCTGTTAGGGCTGATGGAAGCATGTCTGGTGATTTTGCTTTGAACGTAACCATCAAAAACTCAAGTGTCATCATTTGCAGAAATGCTAGGGCTCGTACCACTGGTGATACACATGACAGTTTGGGAAGACTGTTTCGGCAAAGATCCCCAAGGTATCACGCGTCCTATATCCAGGCCCTGTGCAGTCCCTTTTCACACTTACTCCAGGCTTGGCCACTGGCTTGCTTCAGCCAACAGGGCCTTAGCAAACAGGATGCAAACAGCAGCTTGAAAAATGTTGGCACAAATTTCATTTCCCTTTTGCGGCTTCTGGAAGCCGGCACCATCACATAAGAAGCCTCAGCTAGCCTCCTAGAGCTACGTGGCCCAGCCAAATGCCCACACCGGCAGACATGGGAGCAGGGCCATCTGACAGCAACCCGGCCTGGGCCAAGCCACCTCCTGACTGCAGCCATGTGGGTAACCAGCAAAACCAGCACAACTGCCCTGGTTCTGAGTCCAGCTCAAATGCTCACTCACGATATCAGATGCAAATAAAATGTTTGAAGACCCAAAGTTTCCGGGTGGTTTTTTTGTGTAGTGGATAAGCAACTTTGTCCCCTGAGTTACCTAAAAGGCTACCAGTGAAAAACAATCACTTAGATGATAAGGGTAAAGAGAGCCACCTGGATGTCACTGTTCCATTTCCTCAAGGACTTGAGAAAGCATAATTTCATTCTCATATCATTCTAGAGAAATCAGGTTTGGGTTAGTGAAGAGGCACAGAGATGCTGAACGTTGAGTAACACCAGGCTGCAATCTCACCACCAGTGAACTGCATTAATGCAATCAATTTCAATACTGCCCTCTTGTGGACTAAAACCACAAAGCAAACCTTCCAGGATGAAAATGCAAGAGAAAAGAGCCAAGTCTGAGAGAAGAAACCCCTTACTTTGAAAAGGCCCTTATGCTTCTGTTGCTGGTCATAATCCCAGGAGGTTATATCAGGAACATCAGAGAAGCTGTTTCTTGCCATTATTTTTTGAATTTCATTCAATCGTCTATGAATTCAAAAAGTATTTACTGAGCACCTGCTATGTGCCAAGTACTATCTTAGACGTCAGGGTAAGGGCTGATGTGGTATCTGTGCAAATGGAGGTGCTGTTTCCATGGGACAAACAGCGAGAAAACAAACCAAGATAAAAACTGAAAGTTACAGTAAAGTGCCATGAAAGAAATGGGTAAAAAAAATAAGGACAGGCCCCTTCAAAAAACGTAAGGGCAGGTCAGAGAGAGACTTACAGGTGAAGAAGGAGCTGACCATACCAACCACGCAGGTATCAGGTGGGAAACATGCCAGTCAGAGCCAACTGGCCTTCATGGCACCATTTCTTTACATTTGATTTATTTTGAAAACCTGACCGCAAGCTCGGCCAAATCACAAGAATGGCACTGAAGCTGCTGCTCTGGCAAAGACAGTACCATGACAATAAATGTCAGCAGGTGAATCAGTTTTCTATCCAAACTATTTATCTGGGCTCTAAGTCAGCCAGGTTCCTTGGAAAACAAAGTGGAGAAGGAAAATTGCAAAATACAAAGCAGGACAAATGAGACTTGGTAGCATTTTATAACCTGTTTTTTCTTTCTTCCTTCTTCATTCATCATCTCTGATTATGGTAATGGAAATATTTTCCTTTTCATGGTTTCACTGTATTTCATCAATTAAGTAATGGCAGTCCATCTACAGAATCTCCTACTGGTGTGGAAGTTCAAATTACAAATTCAAGTGACCATTCTAATAAAAAAGCCTTATCTTGTTAGTTGACATAGATCAACATCTATAATTCAGTATTATGGTAAGTGGCTCAACTACAGCATGGGCTGTATTAAAAACAAAACAAAACAAAACAAAACAAAACAAAACAAAACACAACACTCCTGAGGTTTTCACTGAACATCAACTTCAGCCCAGCTATCACTTGGCTTGAAAGTTGCTCTTCAACATCAAAAAGTAGTTTTCATATATTTCTTATAGAAGCCATGAAGAATATATCCTAAGAAAGAACTCTAAATCATATTGTGCTCATCTGATATTAGCAAATGTTAAAAAGATCTTACAGTTTAAATGACTTCCTATAACCTTGCTTTGAAATTGCGTGAAATTGTCAAAACTCACAGACCTGAATACTTTTCAGAGCCGTGCATTTTTTACTCTGTATTGATTTTATCTCAAAACGAAAAAATAAAAATCCAACTAGGGACAAGAATCTTCCTTTTATACCTCAACATAAATACCAGCAGTGTATAATATACCAACTAGAAAACAGTTTTTCTGATGAAGATACAACCCACTAGCCTGAAGAAGAGAACAATCCCTTACTTGTTACCTTTTTCTCATCAGTAAGGTCAAGGGATTCGAGTTGTTTTCCCTGATCTGCTGCATACAGTTCCAGGAGATTATCAAAATTTGTAGTTAATACCAGGGCTCCATTTTCCATCAGGTGAAGAACTGACTGAAGAAGCTGTTTTCCAGAATCTTCCATCTTTGACTCCAAATCATCAAATACTTCATATAAACAGTCCTTGAAAAATGTGGATCGAACATTACTAGTTCGCTGGGAAGGGATTAGAAAGAGAAAAATTAATTCCACGTGTTTTGTCGGTCACTTGTTTTGATTACAATAATATAGCAAATTTTTGAAGAATACTGTGTACTTAAGAATAAGGATAAAATATTGTCTACCTCAGAAAGTTATACTAAGAAAAACAGGAAACATGCCATGTGCTTATTATTATTAGCACAATGCCTAGCACATAGTAAGTGATCAGTACTATTACATCATATGCAAATAAGCATAAATTCTCTAAACAAGCATTTTTATAGATTGAAGAAAATGGGCATGGCCAAGATGTTTATGGATTTAGGAAAAATGGCTTATCTTATCCCTGCCTGCTTTTTTTCCCTTAGCATAATTCAGGAATTTGTTTACAGGTATGCTGGGAAAAAAAGTATACAACAAAGGTTACCATAAATCTGCATTTTGCAACTGTTTTTAAAAATACCAAACACTAATCAGTTCTAAGAAGACTTCTTCGTTTTTTAAAAAATTTATTTAAATTTTAAGATTTTTTAAAAAACTTACTCATTAGAGAGAGAGAGAGAACATGTGCACATGAGCAGAAGGGAGGGTTAGAGCGAGAGGGTGAAGCAGACTCCCTGCCAAGCAGGGAGCGCAATGCTGGGGCTTGATCCCAGGACCCAGAGATCATGACCTGGGCTTACAGCACACGATTAACCAACTGAGCCACCCAGGTGCCCTTCCTCCTTCTTTACATATGATTTACCTGAATAAGGGCTTTCCCAGTTTCATTCTGAGTATATGTAAATATCTCAATGACTAATGAGGAAACAGAATACAAACCCCAAGTAGGAAGGTGGCTTTATAACTTAAAAGAAGTGAGCCCAGGGACACAGGAATTTCAAACGGAACGTAACTACGTAATGTGCTATAACAAATGTCTAATCCCTATTTTGTTCCTGCAACTATCAGCCCGTTAGATAGTATCAAAGCAAGAATCAGTTCATAAAGGCCCCAGTATTTCCCAAACTCCAAGTAACTGTACTCAGCTGCTATAATGTAAGTGTTTGAGCTCCTTTTGTTTTTTCTCAAATTAGTCCCCCTACCTTCCTGGTTTTGTGTCTCCTTCTAATAGCTCAATGCTCAGAGAAAGATCTGTTTCCATGGAACCACGTAAGCAGATTCATAAAATACATTTCCATTTGCAAATTCTTTTCCTAATTTTTCAAAGAACTTTATAAAATTATTCAGACTTTAAATTATACCTACCAACTAAAAGAAATGGTAAATATTTAAACATTGGAAAACTAGAGCACAGAGGTGAAACTAAAACCACAAAGCAAAGGTGGTGACACGCCCTGAAGTTTATCTGGTCTGTCAATCACAGTCCATGCAACATCTACCATTAGACAGGATTCTCATGATAGGCTGTTGTCAGTGGGCTCAGAGTCTCTTCTGGTGCCAGACAGATGGTATAGCCCATATTTATGTGGTTAAGAATGTGGGGCATGCTTTTCAACTGCGACTTGAACAATCCGATCAGAAACAGTGAAGAATTTACAACCATACTTAATGAATTTCACCACATACATGAACTATATAAAAAATACGATTCCCCTTTAGTATCTACCAAAATCACAACCCATTTACCCTACAGTCTTGCAATCCCATCTCTGGGAATATATCTCACAGATATACTACAAACAAATGAAATGACATACACAAGGTTATCACTGCTCTGTTATCTGTAATAATAAAGGACTGGAAACAAGCCATGCAAGCTGTGTGTAGGAAATTGAGTTGGCCAAGAACCCATAAAGGAGGCCAGTATGGAAAGATCTCCAGGATATACTATTAAGTAAAATAAACAAGATACCGAACAGTACATTTAGAGTGTTACCTTTTGACATGGGGGATGGAAGAGGTAGTGAGATAGAATAAATCTAGTCCTATTTGCTTGTTTTGCGAAAAAGGAACACTGAAAGGATACTCAAAAAGTTAATAACAGTGGTGACCTATTGGGGAGGGGTGAGTTTGGGAAGAGAAGGTAGACAAAGACATGGTGGGAATGAGATGTTGGAATGTACGTAAACCTTTTTACCTCATTTTAATTTCTGCAAGGTGCATACATAATATCTATTCAAAAAAGCAAAACTAAGCTTAAAATTAAATAAAAACTATGGTGATTTTAAGAACTTCCTTGTTGTGTTTTATATCTTCATTTTGTACTCTGATTCATACACAGTTAATAGAACTCCATATTCCAGTGCCAGTTTAATTATTACACACACAGATAAAAATACCTGCGCATACAGACGGGTAATTATGGGTGTGGACTATTTTCTTGCTTGTAAGTTAAGAAATACAAAAGGTTAAAAGCCTGGGAATAAATGTTCTAAATCACTTATTTGAACTATCTCTTAGTTCTATTTCTTTAAGTTCCTACATCTTGCGTATGGACACAGAGAGGAAGGAAAGAGGCTTTCTGCAGCTGTGCTAATGATTTCCTCAGTCTTTTTTTTTTAATTATTTTTTTTATTTCTTTTATTTCCTCAGACTTAAAATGAACATTTCTTTCTCTTGAAATATGTGACCCTAGAACTAAATTTCCCACCAGTAGCCTAAACAAAGACAAAGGAATGAAAACAAACAAGGAGGTTCCATAGTCAAAAGGAAATGCCAAACTCCCACACAATTTTATGGACGTTTTCTTATTCACTTAAAACAGTGAAATGAAACCAATGGTACTTGAGTTCCTTCTACCCTTAACTCTCATTTTTCTGATCCCAGATACAGTAAACACAAAATCCTGACTCTTTCTCACCAAGGTTACGGACATTCAGGGTGTACTTACTATGTGCCAAACACTTCATATACATTGTCTAACTTACTCTTCATGAGTTAAGGAGTATTAGCCCAGTTTTACAGATGCAAAAATAGATTCTGAGAATTGAATTTTCCCAAAGTCTCAGTGCATTTAAATGGCAGAGTCTGATTCTGAAACCCAAGTTCTCTCTACTGAATGCACAGTATCACCTCCCTAGTGTAAGAAACTGGTTCAGTAGATGGCCCTATTGAATTAACCTGCCATATTATTGCTGTTAGATTCTTTAATTAAGAAAAAAAAAAATAATTTCATGGCACCTGGGTGGCTCAGTCAGTTGAGTGGCTGCCTCTGGCTCAGGTCATGATCCCAGGGTCCTGGGATCAAGCCCCACATAGGGCTCCCTGCTCGGCAGGGAATCTGCTTCTCCCTCTCCCTCTGCCTGCTGCTCTGTCTACTTGTGCTCTGTATGTCTCTGTCAAATAAATAAATAAAATCTTTTTAAAAAATCTTTTTAAATCTTTTAAAAAGATTTAAAAAAAAGATCTTTTTAAAAAATCTTTTTAAATTTTAAAAAATCTTTTTAAATCTTTTAAAAAGATTTAAAAAAAAGATTTTATTTATTTATTTGACAGAGATTACAAGTAGACAGAGAGGCAGGCAGAGAGAGAGAGAGGGAGGGAAGCAGGCTCCCTGCCGAGCAGAGAGCCCAATGCAGGGCTCAATCCCAGGACCCTCATGACCTGAGCTGAAGGCAGAGGCTTTCACGCACTGAGCCACCCAAGCACCCCTAAATAAAAAAAAAAAAAAAGACAAAAAAAAAAAAGACCATTTCAAACATATATAAAGTAAAAAAAATATAAGCCCCACTGTACACCCATCATCCAGTTTCGACCATTATCACATATGATCAATCTTATTTAACCTAAATCCCCTCCACTATAACCCTGCCATGCTCTCCCCTTGAACAGAATTTTTCTGAAGCAGTTCCCAAGCGTTGTATTTCATGCAGCTACTACAACAATTTCCCAAAGCCCCCCTAAAAGAAAAAAGAAATAATATTAATTCCTTATTGTCAAATACTCAGTGTTCACATTTCCCTAAACGTGTGTCCTTTTTTTTAAGCCTCTGGTTTGCCTCTATTTTTTTCCTTACGTATCCTCTATTAAAGTGGGTTTTTGGGTGCCTGGTTGGCTCAGTGGGTTAAGCCTATGCCTTTGGCTCAGGTCATGATCTCAGGGTCCTGGGATCGAGCCCCGGTATGGACTCTCTGCTCAGCAGGGAGCATGCTTCCCCCACCCCCCTCTCTGCCTGCCTCTCTGCCTACTTGTGATCTGTCAAATAAATAACTAAAATCTTCAAAAAAATAAATAAAGTAGGTTTCAAAACATGGCCCATGGTCCCTGTGGATCTCTAAGATTCTTTAAGGAGTTTGCAAAGTAAAATTATTTTCATAATAATATTAAGGTAATTTCTGTCTTTTAAACTGTGCCGATATGTGCACCAATGGTACAAAAGCAATCGTGGGTAAAACTGCTAATGACTTAGTGTGAATCAAGAGAGTAGAACTCAGCTGTGCCTGTAATCATTGCATTCTTCATGACCAAAGACTTAGAAAAAAAATCCCAGTTTCACTTTAAAATGTTCTTAGTTAAGCAGTAAAAATTATTAATTGTATTAAATCCTGACCCTTCCTTTTAAAAGTCTGTATGAAGAAAGAGGAAATGTGCACAGAGCACTTCTGCTGCAGCCCGAAGTATGATGGCTGTGTCCAGGCAAAACATTTGCGTGATTGAACTGCAAGCTCAATTATCCGTTTTTTCATCAAACATTATTTTCACTTGAACAAATGATAAACTAGTCATTCAGAGCTGGGCATTCTCAGGCATTTTTGAAAAAACAAATGAAGTGAGCCTGCCATTTTGAGGAAAACAACTGAGGACTGCCGTTATGGTTGCCTATGACATAAGTGGAGCTTTCAAGCAAAAACCAGAAATTAAAAAAAAATTATTTAAAATCAATTTAGTTAACATACAGGGTAATATTAGTTTTAGGGGTTGAATTTAGTGATTTATCAGTTGCATGTAATACCCAGCGCTCATTCCATCAGGCGCCCTCCTTAATGTCCATCACCCCATTACTCCCCTCCAGCAATGCTCAGTTTTTTTCCCTAGAGTTAAGAGTCTCTTATAGTTTGTCTCCCTCTCTTTTTAATCTTATTTTTCCTTCCCTTCTCCCATGTTCATCTGTTTTGTTTCTTAAATTCCATATGTAAGTGAAATCATACAGCATTTGTCTTTCTGACTTAATTCACTTAACATTATACCCTCCTGCCCCATCCACATCATTGCAAATGGCAAGACTTCATTTTTTCTGATGGCTAGCATTATATATATTATGTATCTTCTTTATCCATCCAACTGTCCAGGGACATCTGGGTTCTTTCCATGTTTTCGCTATTGTGGACATTGCTGCTATAAACACCGGTGTGCATGTGCCCCTTTGAATCACTGTTTTTGTTTCATTTGTATGAATACCCAGTACTGTGACTGCTGGGTTGTAGGGTAGCTCTATTTTTAACTTTCTGAGGAACCTCTATACTGCTTCCCAGAGTGGCTCACCAGTTTGCATTCCCACCAACAGTGTAGGAGGGTTCCCCTTTCTCTACATCTTCACTGACATCTATTGTTTCCTGACTTGTTAATTTTATAGCCATCCTGACTGGTGTGAGGTGGTATCTCATTGTGGTTTTGATTTGTATCTCCCTGATGCCAAGTGATGTTGAGCATTTTTTCATGTGTCAGCTGTTAGTCATCTGAATGTCTTCTTTGGAGAAATGTCTGTTCATGTCTTCTTGCCCATTTCGTGACTACAGTTTTTTCTTTTTTGGGTGCTGAGTTTATAGATTTTGGGTACTAGCCCTGTATCTGATATGTCATTTTTGAATATCTTCTCCCATTCTGTAGGTTGCATTCTAGCTTTGTTGATTGTTTCCTTTGCTGTGCAAAAAAAAAAAAAAAAAAAAGTTTATCCTGATAAAGTCCCAATGGTTCATTTTTGGTTTTGTTTCCTGTGCCTTTGGAGAAGTGTCTAGCAAGAAGTTGCTGTGGCCAAGGTCACAGAAATTGCTGCCTGTGTTGTCTTTTAGAATTTTGATGGCTTCCTATCTCACATTTAAGTCTTTCATCCATTCTGAGTTTATTTTTGTGTGTAGCATAAGGAAATGGTTCAGTTTCATTTTTCTGCATGTGGCTGTCCAATTTTTCCAACATCATTTGTTGAAGAGACTGTCTTTTTTCCATTGGACATTCTTTCCTGCTTTGTCAAAGATTAGTTGGCCAAAGAGTTGAGGGTCCATTTCTGGGCTCTCTATTCTGTTCTGTTGGTCTATGTGTCTGTTTTTGTGTCAATACCATACTGTCTTGATGATTACAGCTTTATAATAGAGCTTGAAGCCTGGAATTGTGATGCCTCCAGCTCTGGTTTTCTTTTTTAACATTACTTTGGCTATTTGTGGTCTATTCTGGTTCCAAACACACTTTAGAACTGAAAAACCAGAATTTTAGAAAACTCTAATCTGCCACCAGGAGCTTGACAACCTCCAAATATTTATGTGATGAGACTGGTGGTGTTATTAATGAATGTAGTTTTTGAGCTGTGTAGTGAAATGTTTCAATATCTAGAGGATATATGTAACTCAGTGAACCAAGATTTTCTAAATGACAGATGCTACAAAATCATGCATGGGTGAAAGATTTATTCTAAGTGCAAGATGGATCATGGATTTTAATCCAGTAGAATAGGAAAAGTTCAGATTCCATACTGCTCTTAATCTTTAGGAAGGAAGCTACCACTTAACTGAGTTTTTAGTGTAGTATCAACGGTGAATATCTCTAAGTATCTAAAAAGACTATTAAAATACTTCTTTCTTTGCCAGCTACACACCAGTGATACCTGACTTTTTCCATATACTTAAACCAAAACAACACACAGTATATACAGCAGATAGGAGAATGCAGTTGTCTTCTATTAAGCCAGATGTTAAAAAGATTCTTTAAAGTGTGAAACAATACAATCAATTTTTCATTTTTGGAAAATGTAATTATTTTCCACAAACATGTTAAGTACGTTTACATGTGATAAGCTTATTGGTACACTTAAGTAAATATTTTAAACATTTCTCAATTTTTAATAGTGAATGTTGACAGAAATACTCTACAAAAACAACAGCTACTTGAGTTTCTCAATAATTTTTAAGAGTATATAAAGGAGTCTTGAGACCAAAAAGTTTGATAATTTCTCCTCTACTGCAACTGACACTAACCCACAACTACATTTTAAGGTTAATAATAAATTTTCATCCAAAGATAATTAGTGACCCCAGTTTGATGTTTGTTGGGTATACACTTACTGACACTGACTTCAAAACTTCTCATTACTTTCAATCACAATTCACCCAACTAGTAAAATCATGCTTTCTGTTCTCAGGAGACCACTGTGATGGATGAGTGAAGGTTACAGCCAAGACAAGAGAGTGGCATGACAACACTGTACATCCTAGTCTGAAAGAGAACGTCTTCATCCACAGACCAGTCTTCCTAGTCTAACACAGTACTCATGAGCTTCCCCCTCCACCAAGATATCATTTTTGTTAATTAACTGGCTGACACACTTCCGTAATACTTTTCCTTTAAATTTTTTGGCTATGTACTCTTTAATTTTTGGCTATGTACTCTTTTTATACAACAACAATTTTGTATTTTTTAAGACATTAAGAAAGTTTTCTTTCCTCTTTGCTCTCAAGTGTGTTTTATCAGATATTAATACAGCCACTCTCACTTTCTATTTATTAATATTTTAATTACACATTTTCTTTCCTTTTACGTTTAACAACTCTACTGACATACAATTCTCATAACAATTCACCTATTTGAAGTGTAAATTCAATGATTATTTATAGATTCACAGATACCGCAACTGTCACCAGAGTCAATTTTAGAACATGTCATCATATCAAAAGAAACCACGTAGCCTTTAAATATCACCTGGCTGCCCTCCATCTGTGCTCTAGTCCTTGCCAACTACTAATCGACTTTCTGTCTCTAACAGATTTCCTTATTCTGAACATTCTGCATGAATGCAGCCATCTAATATGTGGTCTTTTGTGACTGGCTTCCATTACGCTAAGGGTCATTCAAACTGCAGCATGTTATCAGTACTGAACTCCCTTTAATTGGCAAGTAGTATTCCATTGTATGAATGTGCTGCATTTTGTTTATCCACTAGACAGTAGATGGATATCTGGGTTATTTCTACCTTGTGCCTATTATGAATACTGCTACCCACATTTGTGTGTAAGCTTCTGTATGGACATATGTTTTCATTTCTCTAGGGTCTATCTAGAAGCAGAACTGTTGGGTCAGATGGTAACTCTATATTTAATTGTTTGAGGAACTGCTAGACTGTGTTTCACATTGTCTGCACCATTTCACAATCCCAGCAGTGGATGAGGGATTCAGTTTCTCTACAGCCTCACCAATATTTAACTGACCTTCTGAGTCGACCCATCTTGGTGCATGTGAAGCGTACCTCAAGTGGTTTTGATGTGGATTTTTCTAATGACTACTGCATGAAAAGATACTCTACACCTTTACATGCGCTTACTAGCACATGGAACCATGTCAATTCAAATCCTTTGAATTACCTGCCTTTTTATTGTTAAGCTATAATAGTTCTTTATTCTGGACACTACACCCTTGGGAGATATATGAATTGCTAATATTTTCTCCTGTTCTCTGGCGGGGAGGGGGGAGGCTGACTTTTTACTTTTTTGAAAGTGCTCTTTGAGCCCAAGAGCTTTTATGTTTGGTAAGGTGCAGTATATCTACTGTTTCTTTTGTTACTTGTGCTTTTGGTGTCATGTTTAAAAAAAACTGCTGCCAGGTCCAAAGTCATGAAGCTGTAAATCTGTTTTCCTCTAGGAGTTTTATAGTTTTAAGTTCTTATATTTAGGTCTTTAATCCATTTTGAATTAATTTTGTGTATGGTGTGAGACAGAGGTCCTATGAACTCTTTAAAGCTTACTAATTATTTACACTATTCTAGATTAGTAACAATTTATCACAATTAAGAACAAAGAAATGAGAAGAGGAAGTAAAAGGTACTAAGTTTCTGAAATGAGTCACGAACCAAGAGGAAATTACTTTTAAATGGCTCTCTTTTAAGCTAACTTTTAATGACACTTCTTTCCTATATGCCCAAGGGCCTGGAAAGGAGGGTATGGGAATCAACACTAACAATTTACTTTATAAGGGGCACCTGGGTGGCTCAGTAGGTTAAGCCTCTGCCTTCAGCTCAGGTCGTGATCTCAGGGTCCTGGGATCAAGTCCTGCATCAGGCTCTCTGCTCTGCTCTGCAGGGAGCCTGCTTCCTCCTCTCTCTCTGCCTGCCTCTCAGCCTACTTGTGATCTCTGTCAAATAAATAAATAAAATCTTTAAAAAAATTATTTTATAACAAGAGTTTTTTTTAAATATGTGATTTATTAAGATTTAGAACATGATTTGGCTACTCTATTATTTCTAAATATATCTTAAATGAATTCTGATTTTTGAAGGCATTTTGAAGACAGTGCAAACAAGGAGGTCCTTATTATTCATGAACTGGTATCCAACTCAATTTGATAAAACAAGACAAAATTCCTTATAAATATTCTGAGTGATTGCCTTTAAAAGGAACATTTAAAGAAATGGTGTTGCTTAGCCTAAAAAGGGTAAGAATGATCTCTAATCTTTCTGGGATTCCCTAAAAGGCATGGATGGCAGGGCATGCCACTACACGGTAATGAGCAGAGAAAAAATAAATTCAAAACACAGCAATAATGGGACAGTGGTCTCATTTTTGTAAATATAAAGACCTCAACATCATTACTGCTACCATCTACAGGCACACACAGATACAGACACACACGCGTGCGGATCAAGATAACTACCCTGTATAGGGTCCATAAGCAGACCTTTTGTGGAAGAGCCAAGAGTTATGCAAATCTATAAGCTAAAGGGGCACCTGGGCGGCTTAACTTGTTAAGCCTCTAGACTCTGGATTTCAGCTTGGGTCATCATCTTGGGGTTGTGAGATCGAGCCCTCCTTTCTACTCTACTCTGGGTGTGGAGCCTGCTTAAGATTCTCTCTCTCTCCCCATCTGCCCCTCCAAAATCTATAGGCTCACAATGAATATCCTTGTTACATTCAGCACATGTGTCACAGTTTCAGGAAATAATGCCAAGATACACAGGAGGATACTCACAGGAGAGAGTTTCTGGATAAGGTCATGGGCAACATGGACAAGATTTTTGTCTTCATGGAGACATTTCTGAAATTTTCTGCTCTCCTCATCTTCTAGAAGATCAAAATCAATGGCGGCATCCAGTAAGGCCTGAATCAACCCCTTCCAGGACTTCAGGGCTGGAACCTGAGGTGCCACCGCAGCACTAATGCCTGTTCCAATCACCAGCACAAGTTCCCGAGGCTTCTTCGTTTTTAAGCTTGGAAGCAGCTTCCTGAAAAAGTCAACCAAACGAAGAGGATTGGGAATGTCCAACAGATAGGAGGCACATGGAAAGGCTGTTGAAAATCATGGTTTTCAGCTATTACTTTCATAGTTGCAAAGAGGATATAACAATTTCTGATACCTCTCCTGAGTATCTTAAGCAAAAAGACCAGAATATTGTGCCAGGGCTTGCTGAAAAACCTATTTCAGGAATCCTAAGAGGCAATCTTAAAAACAATTTTCTCCCTCATAGTTCTTTCAATCTAAGAAAACCCACTAACAGTAGGAAAAGATCCAATTAAATTACAGCCCAGCTGAGTTCTACTAACTAAATTATATTTTAAACCAACATTAAATTTCAAAAAACATGGATTCCAGAGAGAAAAGAAATCCATACAAATTAAATTCCTATTGTTGAGAGATATAAAACAAGAGATGAAAGAAAGCCAAAGTTAAGCTCAATTTTGTAAACACTAGTATGATAAAATTGAGCATGACTAAAACTGAGAATGAGACCATCAAGTATGGGAACACATTTCACTTCCATTTTGTTCTAGATTTCTACCTGCAAGGCAAAAAGGAAAAAAAAAGAGGAAGAAAAAAAAAGTAGCTAACAGAATTCTGAAAACACGGGAGCTTCACGTTACCTAAATAAACAAAGCTATAACTATTCAATAGATACGACAAGAAGTAGAAAACATTACTTTCTTACCACGACAAGCACGGAGTTCTGTCTTGAAGAGAAGTACAGACACAAGTTTTGTGTTTTGGTTCTCCATACCCCACTCCACCCCACTCCCCACACTTCAGTCTGGAAACTACATTAAAATATGTTTGAAATATATTTACTCACTTTAATTTTTGCTGATGGCAGGTGTTTTCCAAGGAACTGCCTTTCTCAATTTTTTGTCAAAATAAAAGAAAAAGGATTTGCATTTTGTCGTAACATAAGAAATGGTACTTTAAGTCTTGGGAAACCTGTTTGGGGAAACAAACCTTGCAACTGCCTTCCCTATTTCCAACTCCAGCACTTGGTCATTCAACAAATATGAAAAACTTACCAAGTACCAGATACTATGGTAGGTACTAGTGATGTTTCTTTCTTTCTTTTTTTTTTTTTTAAGATCTTATTTATTTATTTGTCAGAGAGAGAGAGAGCGAGCGCACCCACAAGCAGGCAGAGTGATAAGCAGGGTCCCTGCTGAGCAAGGAGCCTGGTGCGGGACTCGTTCCCAGGACCCTGGGATCATGATCTGAGCCGAAGGCAGCAGCTTAACCAACTGAGCCACCCAGGCGTCCCATTAGTAATGTTTCTATGAATAAAATGAAGTCCTTAATCTCAAAAGTTTAGTCTACTGGAAAAGACTGATAATAGATATCAGAAGCAAATGACGAAAGTAAGTTTCAGTTCAAGGCAATCAAGATATGGAAAATATACAAATATATACTCACAGAAAATTTCTAGAGGGATTCACAAGAACTATAAATAGTGGTTAACTCTGGGGATTGGGGAAAATAAGGATTTTTACTTTTCACTTGATTGTGCTGTATTATTTGAATTTTTTTTTACCTCTTCCATTATAGGTTTAGGGTGTAATCTGCCTAATTTAAAATTTCTAGTTAAAAAGGAAAAAACCAGCAGTTGTGTTTCATTTCTGATTCTTCCTAAAACCACTAAGTAACTACGTTTTTTTAGAAGGCATAAATTCATAAAACTCAAAACAGGGAAAGATGAGAGCAGATAACACAGGCCAACAAAATTTTAGGAATTGTACAGTGAGAGATGATTCCCTCTATAGAATTTTGGGAGCGTTCAAATAAATCTGAAGGTAGAGGGGCAGGTGGGGCCAAAACAGAGAATTCGTAGCAAGGCCATATTAGAAGCAGTTAGAACTCTATGACTAGAGGCCTGCTTTCTAGAGAGGCTATACCAGAGGGTTCTGTATCTGAGAACACTGTACACAGCTTGGGAAAGGGAATTAAGTAAAAGTCAATATATGAAATATAAGACTCCCCTGCATCCTTCTCCCAGAGGAAGACTCTCAGACAATGGCAGTCAACCTTATACCTGCACCCCATGCCCCATCCAGGCATCCTTTTTTGGGGAAAAAGGCCAGCATGAGAGAAAAGACCCACACATTCTGATAGGTTGGGATTCCTCAGTTACAGAACCTGGCCCATGGTTGACACTCACAGTGAAGCCCATCAGTGACCAAGTCCCTTAAGCACACATAGATTCTCAAACTGGCTTTTTAGTGTCTTCTCTTAAATGTGAGCAGACAAAGAAAGGTCACCTTACATTTGAACAAAGCCCCCAATGTGAGAGGTATATCTAAACAAACTAGCAGATAGAAAGGAATCTGCTGGGGGCACCTGGGTGGCTCAGTCTCAGTTAAGCAGCTGCCTTTGGCTCAGGTCATGATCCAGAGTCCTGGGATGGAGCCCAGCATCAGGCTCCTCACTCAGCGGGAAGTCTGCTTCTCCCTCTCCCACTCCCCCTGCTTGTGTTCCCTCTCTTGTGTGTCTCTCTTCATCAATAAAGGAATAAAGTCTTAACAAAAAAAAAAAAAAAAGAAAAGAATCTGTAGGAAAGAAGCGACAATACAGGAAAGAGAAGAAAATTGGAAAAGAAAACAGTATTTCATATAGATTTATAAACAAAGGCATATTTGAAAAATGAACAAAATACTATAAAAAAGGGGTGGGCAAACAAATAGATTTCTTGGAAATTAAGAATGTCATGAATAAAAAATTTGTAACACTGGAAGAAAAGAGGAAATCTCTGAGAAGGTATAATGATAAAAAAAAGCAACAGAAAACTAGAGTCTTGGGGCACCTGGGTGTCTCAGTCAGTTGTGTCCAACTTGATTTTGGCTCAGGTCATGATCTCAAGGGCTGTGTTGTTGGGCTCTGTGTTGGGCATGGAGTCTGCTTAAGATTCTCGCTCTCTCAGGACGCCTGGGTGGCTCAGTCGGGTAAGGTCTGTCTTCGGCTCAGGTTATGATCCCAGGGTCCTGGGATCGAGTCCCACATTGGGCTCTCTGCTCCTCGGGGAGCCGGTTTCTTTCTCTCTCTGCCTGCCACTCCCCCTATCTCCCTCTCTGTGTCAAATAAATAAAATCGTTAAAAAAAGAAAAAAAGAAGATTCTCTCTCGCCCCCACTCCAAGCTCACATACACTTTTTTTTCTCTCTTAAAAAAAGAAAAAAAAATAAAGAAAAAAGAAAATTACAGAGTCTTATTGCAAAAGGTCCAACATCCAAATAGAGTTTGTAGAGTTCTACTACAAAGGCACAATACAGAAAAAACTGTGAAGGGAATTATCAAATAAGAAAAAAGTTTTCCTAAGTGAATCATCAGTAGCCAACTTAGAAAGGGCCACCTGATATCTAGACTCATATGAAGGTATCTCACTGTGAAATTTCAGGTTGTTGAGAATAAAATAACTATTCTGTCTCCAATGAGAAAAGAAGAGGTCCTGTAACACAAAGGACTGGGAATCAGCAAAGACTCATTATTTTGGCAGGAATACACAGCTGCTGGCAGAGGATGAGTAATAATTTCATAATTCTAAGGAAAATGATTTCCTATCTAAAATTCAACACTCAGCCAAATCATCAAATAAATGGACAAATATAATAAGGACATCTTCAAATGTCTCCTAAAACTCTTCTCCTGTGAATCCTTACTAAGAGTGCATGATGAGAGTATTTTTCAGGAAAATGAAGGACCACACACCAAAAAAGGGCAAGACAATATCCAGGAAAGAGAGGATCCAAAACAGGAGAGATGTAAAAGGAATTCTGGGGGTCACGGGAAAGGAAAACGGCAAACCATCAGCAATGCAGCAGGTCTGGAGAATGATAGTCCAGAGCGGAGGCCAGTCCGGAAGGAAAACGGAAGGGAAAAAATCCATGAAACAATGTAAACTAGTAAATTACTGATGAGTGTCAGCATACCTAAAAGATTTTTTTTTCTGTCACAGAGTGTGAAGATAAGCTGATAGATACATAAAAAACAAAGCAAACAAAAAAAACAGAGAGAGATCGAGAAAGAGAGAATAACTTGGTGGAAAAAATGAACAAGAAAGTATAATCAAACTACTGTTAGGCTCAGCTATGAACACTATTAATACAGTCATATATGTAACTATTAGAAAACTGATGGCATGCCTGGGTGGCTCAGTGGGTTAAAGCGTCTGCCTTCGGCTCAGGTCATGATCCCAGGGTCCTGGGATAGAGCCCCATATTGGGCTCTTTGCTCAGCAGGGAGCCTGCTTCCTCCTCTCTCTCTGCCTGCCTCTCTGCCTACTTGTAATCTCTTGTCTGTCAAATAAATAAATAAAATCTTAAAAAAAAAAAAAAAAAAAGGAAAAGAAAACTGACAACCAAACATTGTAATATAAAACCCCAGGGAAATGTGGAAAGAGTGTTTCATGTGTGTGTAGGGTGGGGGCAACACGTGTGGAGAGGCTCCAGGAAAGTAAGCCTAATCCTCATCTTCATTAGTTGGAAAATAGATAAAACCAAAAACTAAAAAATAGCAGTAAATAGACAGCATTTAAAAATATGGATCCAATTATTAGAGGAAACAGATAGAAAAGCTGAAAGTGATTATCTCTGGAAAGGGACAATGCATTATGAGCCTGGAGTACTGACTTGGAAATTATGTACATTTATGACCTTTTTAAAAATAAAAGTTAAAGCCAAAATAAAAATGATTTTTATATGAAGGTCAATATTAATTTGTGAAAACAACTGGGTTTTGGGCAAGTCTGTTTGTTATTTTTAGTCATCTACCATTAATGGCAATTTACTAAATGTTCCTCGATTCCCTTCCCTTGTTTACCTGGGCTTTTTGGTGGGGGGTGCGCCATCACTGAAGAATCCAAGAATCTTGTCTATATCAGAGGCCTGGCTCCCTGTAGAAGCCATCCAGTTTCTAAAATAGATTAAACACCACAGACCACAATTAGATCTGTAATATATACCATTTAAAATAGCACACATGTTAAACAGTTTTAATGATATGTATACCCTAAAGGTGTTCTAGAGGTAGTCCCTGCTCTACAGAGATTCATTAATTAATGAGCATCTCTAACTTAAAGAATTAAATTCATCTGAAAGAAATTAACCTTGAAATTATGACTTTGGTACTCCATACTGTCATCTTGCTTCTGTTCCTAAAGGCTTCCCCCAACCCCTTCTTCCCAAAACAAAACAAAAATCGATGTCAATTCATACCAATTATTGGGCATGACTTTGTGGAGCCCAATAAATACCTGCTATTCTCCCCTGAGACTGGCTTGGGAAGACATAGGGAATAAAAACAATCCATGGATAAGTGCGCTAATAGACCCCAATTATCCATTTACTATCAACTAAAGAAATAACCGAGTCAAGAATAGAACAATCAATACTAACTTGCTGATTGTTAGACACTCCTTATTGCTGAACAACTATGTCCTCACAGGCAGTGAGGCATATCTCCCTAGTTGAACACACTGGACTCTGAGACTCTGTGATAAACGGGAAAGGTATTATCAAAGATGCATGAAGAAGGACCAATTATGTTCAGATGATGGGATAACTAGCAAAAGTAAGAGAATTACCATGGATTAGAGTGAAAATTATAATGAGAAGTTTTAACCACACAAAATTTTAGTAAATTTGCTAAATCTAAGGACCATTAATTCTAAAACAGCAAGATTTTAAACAGTGTGCACATACACATCCAAAAAAAGATAATACAGGAGTACCAGAGTTGTGGATGTTTTATTACTGTTTTATTGTCAATGTTTAGAAATAACCCAGGGGCATCTGGGTGGCTCAGTGAGTTAAGCATCTGACTGCTTCAGCTCAGGTTGTGAGCTCAGGGTCTTGATTTCACAGGTCACGTAATCGAGTCCTGTGTCGGGCTCTACGATGAACAAGGGGTCTGCTTGAGGATTCTCTCCCCTTGCCCCTCACCCCATGCACCTCTTCTCTCTAAATAAATAAATCTTTAGAAAAAAGTGAATTACTACTAATTATTTCAAGTTTACTATTTTATAGAAAGCTTTTTCTTTATGTAAACATTTTCTAAAGTTTGCTGAATTAATTTTTCTGGTAAATAGATGGCTCACTTCCTCACCCCATATTGTTTCACACATAATGGAATTCTTTGGTATCATAATCATTAGGAATATAGGAATCTCAAAATCATAAAGTGAGTTAGGAAGTAGGCCATTGTTCTAGAAACATCTTTGATTCTGTTGGAGAGAAAACTGGGTCTCAGAGAAGACGTGTAACCAGTAAGTTTTACCTTCATAATCACTGGAAATGTCTGTTAAATGTACGTGTTCTTAAAAAATAAGGTCTATTAATTAGCTTAAAAGACAGTATATATTTTCAGGCTCTAAACTCAAATTGCTGAACTAGAATCTCCAGAATCTTCAGGAAATTCTTATGATGAGGCAAAAAGGAGACATCCAAATAAAATGCAGTGATTTTTCTACAACCCAGCTAACTCTGTTAAATGTGGGACATTTAACACAGCAGGCATACCATCTGTATATATTACAGTCAATACCATCCCAGTTTGCTAAGAGTTAATCACCAATAAAATATTTCCATTAAGTTTTAGTTTATGGAAGTCATTTTCTACTCTCAAGTCCAGTCTGTGCTCCAGATTGGGGAAGCAGTATAGGAGAGCAGATACTTCTATGTTACGTGAGCTGACCCATTAGCTTGGGGATAGTTTTTAAAAATACACAATGAAAAGTGTGTATACTCATGCTCTTTCCTTAAATATGGTTCTAAAAGGCCATGTGAACAAATTAAACCCATGCAAAAAATACTCTGTATTAAGAAAGATTAAAGAAAAGTAAAAAGGGAAGTAACTTAATGTTATTAAGTTGTGAAGACAGACATCTTTAGATTTCAGTGCTCAGTTCAGCTACTAAACCAATTTCAGCCAACTGTTAGATAGTGTTTACCACATGCCAAACACTATTTACAAATATTAACTAATACAATCTCTATAAGCTTATGAAATACCATGATTACCCTATTTTAGGGATAAGAAAACTGAAGGACAGGAAGGCTGGATAGCATAATTCAAACCAAGGTGGTCTGTCCCCCAAGATCATGGTCTGAACCATTCTATTTATTACAACCTAAAAACACTCTCCAAGTAGTAGTATCTCACCTTTATGTTCATTTGTTTTTACTCTGCAGGCCAAAACTATGAAAAAAGAAAGATCCCACATTCCAGAAAGATTTACTCAAAATAATTCTGTGTAATGCTTGACAGCTGCTACGTGACCAGGCGCTCTGTTGATGGAATCATGGCACCCGGTTAAAATGAGAAGCTAAACGAAACTGCTTTTTCTGACGACAAGTGCTGTGTTTGTTACATATCCCCACTACCACTAATCTACCTAGACTGGTCCTATCATTCTCTCCTGGAAAATATGCTAGGCTACTTTTGCTGAATTCTAACAGATGATAAATTCTTGATGTTTACACCTGAATACTAAGCTTTCTTATTTTTTTTTTTCCTTTACAGAGTCAACTATTCTGAAGGTCTGCTCATTCTACATAATTTAAGAGAATTAAATATGGCCAACAGCTCCTAATAAGTTGTTTCCACAATGTTTTGAGTCCTCTTATTTAGGAACTGAATGAGAAGAAATTCACTATTGTCACATTATATTTCATCATATACACATCCTGCTTCGTAACACGGTAACATCTTTCCTTCAGGCTAAAGGATGCCTCATATACTACAATCTCACATATACATCCAGTGGCATCAAAGCATAAACCATATCTTATTTCTTCCAGAGTACTGTTTCAGAAAAGAAAGAAATCCATTTTAGTGTTTACCCTAAAAAACATGCAGTTACTTATAAAAAGCTTCCACACGGATTATGAAAATCTTATAAAGAATTCCTAACATGTATCAACTAGTTCACACATTAACTTCTTTATGTGATCACTATTTGAGCTTTTCATTTCAGTGGGACTTGCTATGTACAGCAGAGGTGGGAAAAGCTTTTCTGCCACAAGACAAAGGCGATTACCTGTGGCAGTGTCTTTGTTACTACAATTACTGCTAAAGCCACCAAAAAATCCTTCAAGACCAAGCAAGAGAGCTCAGCAAAATAAAAGTCAGATATTTGGTAAATGCTGAGAAAAGTAACAGCAACCTCATTAAATTTTGTAAGGCCCAAGTCTGCATGTAAGAAAGGACACTTACACTTTGAAACCTGTCAGCTTGTCAGGAAATAGAATGCTTCCATCTGGTGAATGAAAGGGAAAAATCAAGGCAAGTGTTTTGGGAAAAATCCATTAAGAAACAAGGAAAAGGAACAAGAAGAAAGGAGGTGGTTAGGAGACTGAAATTAAATTCATATAAACCAGCAGACTTGTGGATTTGAAAACATTAGCAAATCACAGTAGCTCTTGCTTTCCTAGCATCTTGTTGGTGCAATGATAGCAAAATTTGGCTCCTTTTCTAGTTCAAGAATCAGAGTAAGGTCTCTTCCTGTGCTTCCAGTGTGGGGTATTCAGCACAAACAACTGGCAGGCCAGAAGGAACTCAGAATATATCTTGGTTTATGGGTGGATGGAATAAACCAAAAGGAGAGAAAAGTTCTAATGATGACATTTTTGCCTAGAAATAAAAGATTTACAAATAACTAGCTTGGGGAAGTGGTACCTTTCTTGCCTTAAAAGATCAGTTGTATTTACAGCATGCTTTTCCCCATTCTATTTTAAAAATAAATAATTAAATAAAAGGGTGGTACTTGGGTGGCTTAGTCAGTTAAGGTCTGCCTTTGGCTCAGGTCATGATCCCAGGGTCCTGTGTGGGAACAAGCTCAGCATCCGGGCTCCCTGCTCAGCAGGGAGTCTCCTCCTCTCTCCCTTGGCCCCTCCGCCTGCTTGTGCTCTGTCTCTGCTCTTTCTCTCAAATAAAGAAATAAAATCTTTAAAAAGATAAAATAAAATCCAAAATGGTATCATAATGTACTTAACATGTTTTTAAAAAAATAAGACCGTGACTAGAATGAAGACTGGCTTATTTCTCTAGCATAAACACCTAAAAGGGTTAACTTCATTTTTTAAGGGAAAAAGATAGTCATCCTCCAACTTGGAAGAAACCAAATCCCTCTAGTTGTGGCTTTTGGACTAATTCCAACACATCTGGTTTTCAACAACTATGGGGGAGGGAGAGAGGAAGAGATATCCAGTGTAAAGTCCTACAAAAGTGTACTCAACCAGCTTGTTGACAATTAACAAATCAAATGTTTTACTCAGGTCATTGGTGAATTCAGTTCTATAATGTAGGCTGCACCCTTTCTTATCAGTGTATAAAACAAATTTTCCATTTTCTTCCTTCTAACACACATACAGACAGAACTGATATAGAGGAATTATATCTACATGCGCTAGGGCGGGATTCCTGTGTACCCCCTCTTGAAGCATTTCCTCTACCTCTGCTTAACTCAGTTTGCTCTTACTTCCGTATCTAAATTGTATGTGCCTGACAGCCTCTGTGTTCTGTCTGATAAGATCTGCATCACACTTACTTCCTGAAAATCTGTTGTAACTAGTCACTGATAAAATATCAGACTGATACTACCTACTCTTGATATTTTACCAGCAAAACACTGACCCATATAGGAGCAGTATATGAACGACCTCATTAGAAGAAGGTTTCTGAAAGACTTTAAAGAATAAGAGGTTTGCCCCAAATTCTTGAAAGTCTTTTTTAAAGATTTTATTTGTCAGAGAGAGAGAGAGAGAGAGAAAGATAGGCAGAGGCAGAGGCAGACTCCTCGCTGAGCAAGGACCCTGACGCAGGACTCAATCCCAAGACTTTGGGATCATGACCTGAGCCTAAGGCAGACAGATGCTCAACCAACTGAGCCACCCACGCACCCCTAGAAAATCTTTTTTTTTTTTTTAAATATTTTATTTATTTATTTAACAGAGGGGGAGAGAGAGATCACAAGTAGGCAGAGAGGCAGGCAGAGAGGGGGTGGGAAGCAGGTTCCCCGCTGAGCAGAGAGCCCCATGCGGGGTTCGATCCCAGGACCCTGAGACCATGACCTGAGCCGAAGGCAGAGGGTTAACCCATTGAGCCATCCAGGCGCCCCCCCCCTAGAAAATCTTTTAATTCAAGTCCTAAGATCAACCATGCTGATATTCCAGGAAAAAGAGCTCAGATGTTTCCATGTATATATTTCATGTTTTCATGGTATTTTCAATTATAAAACCAAAGTAACATATCACGTACTGGGAACAAAACTGTTTCAAGAAGGAACAGTAACACATCCAAATTAAAATTTCATTTGAATTAGAAGCTGGTGACTTAAGTTGATGATTTTACCGTGCAAAGAATGATAACTTCCTTGTCACTGCTCTCCCTCCTGTGAAGCTTCTGAGAAGGTATACCCTGAAAACAATGACACATGTTGCTAAGGAAGGAGACTTTTTAATAAAATATTTTCCATGTATCAAGTAGTACAATCACACAATTACATCACAAATGGCAAAGGGTACTCACTGAAAATGAAATTAAATAAATCTTCAAGGGAAGATGAATTTCAAAGATTTAATTTCAAATGAAATTAAATAAATCTTTATGTTCTAGGGAATCTCTAAAAACTAAATCCCTCCTCTGAAGACAGTGTGGGTTATGTATGGCAAATACTGTCAAGGGCTTCCTTTTCAGACCAAAAGATACCAAAAGACCACAATACTGCTGCATACAAACGCAGATTCATCCAAGTTTGGGCATCCCAGAAGATCTCATCATTACAGAGGATCTCTCTCTGAGTTAAAATCTGAACAGCTTTAAAGAAGGGAAGACTTTTCTGTAGCAACAAAAATAAAAATGTTTATTAAGAATTAAAAAAAAAAAAAAAAGAATATCCCACCTCACTTCCCCCCTTTTTACTTTCTTGAGGATTTCTGACTTCAAACAGTACTGAATTTGACAATTTAGAAAGAAGTTATATTTTGACAACATAAAGCTGGCAAATGTTATGATTAAAAACCCTAAGTTTACCTGAATGTTAACACTGATTAACTGAATTCATGGTCAGTCTGAGGTGGTTCACCTCTGAGGTCCCTACCACACTGGCCATGGAATCCAACCCCACTAAACAGCAAAACCAAGGACAGAATATAAGATACAAAGTAGATTTATTCTACAATTATTCTTAGAGTTAACTAAAAGGAAAATAACATGTTTTTCATTAAGATAAGCAAAGAGAAATCACTCAAGTCCAATTTATTCATTACTTTCAAGTTCATGTTCAAGTGCATAAACAGATAAAAAATAATTGAATAGATACCCATCTTAGGTTCTTAATTATGTTTAAAACTCAGTTATCAGAATACCATAAACTTGCTTTGAGTGTATTCAATTTCTTTTTTTAATAAAGATTTTATTTATTTATTTGAGAGAGTGAGAGAGCGTGCACACAAGCTGGGGGGTCGGGGCAGAAGGAGAGGAAAAAGCAGACTTTCCACTGAGCAGGGATCCTGATGCAGGGCTCGATCCCAGGACCCTGAGATCATGACCTGAGCTAAAGGCAGACGCTTAACCAACTGAGCCACCCAGGCGCACCCATATTAAATATCTTCTGATCTTGTCATATAATAGCTGTAATATCTACTAAATGTCAGGTTCTTAAATTTCCCACTTAGAAGGGTAATGGAGGCCTAGGTGGCTCAGTCAGTTAAGTGTCTGACTTTGGCTCAGGTAGTGATCTTCTGGTCCCAGGATCCACGTTGGCTCCACGTCGGCTCCATGTCGGCTCTGTGTGGAGCCCAGAGCTCCACGTGGGGCTCTGCACTCCACACAGAGTCTGCTTGGGATTCTCTCTCCCTTCCTCTCCCTCTGCACTTCCCAACAGCACACACACTCTAACAAATAAATAAATCTTAAAAAAAAAAAAAAAAAAAAAAAGAATGGCAATGGAACTTAAAAAATGTGGTTTTAGAGGCTTAAAAACTGTGGCAGTCTTTTCCCTTAAAAAAAAAAAAAAAAGAAGAGGGTAGACTACTAAATTTTGGGGTGATTCATATGCAATCCTATCTGGAGGAAGAAGAGAAAAAGCCCTGCAAAATTTTTTAAAACCGCTTCTAACTGGCAGTTCTATGAATACATACCATTTCCCTTTTTTTCAGCGAGAAGAAAGTATAGCTGATCCTTGAACAACGTGGGAGTTAGGGGCACAATCCCCTTCATGAAGTTGAAAATTCACATATAACTTTTGACTCCCCAAACCACTGTTGACATAAGCCTTACTAGTAACATAAACAGTTACTTAACACATATTTTCTATGTTAAATGTATTATATACTATATTCTTATAACAAAATAAGCAAGAGAAAATAAAATGTTAAGAAAATCACAAGGAAGAGAAAATACATTTACAGTGGTATACTGTATCAAAAACAAATCTGCAGGGGCGACTGGGTGGCTCAGTGGGTTAAAGCCTCTGCCTTTGGCTCGGGTCATGATCCCAGGTTCCTAGGATCCAGCTCTCTGCTCAGTGGGGAGCCTGCTTCCCCCCGCCCCCCCCCCCCGCTCTGTTTCTGCCTGCCTCTCTGCCTACTTGTGATCTCTGTCTGTCAAATAAATAAATAAAATTAAAACAAAAACAAAAAACAAATCTGCATATGAGAAAACCATTCCATTTACAAATTGCACCAAAAATTAAAATACCTAGGAATAAACTTAACCGAAGAGATGAAAGACTTGTACTCTGAAAATTATTTAACGCTGATGAAAGGATTTCAAGATGATGCAAAAAAATGGAAAGACATTCCGTGCTCAAGTTGGATGAATAAATATTGTTAAAATGTCTACACTACCCACAGCAATCTAAAGATTTATTGCAATCCCTACCAAAATACCAAAGGCAATTTTCACAGAACTAGGATAACCAATCCTGAAATCTGTATGGAACCACAAAGACTCAAATTAGCCAAAGCAATCTTGAAAAAGAAAAAACAAAATAGGAGATACCACAACCCTAGATTTCACATTATGTTACAAAGCAGTAATAATTAAATCAGTATGGTACTGGCACAAATACAGACACATAGATCAATGGAATAGAACAGAAAACCCCCAAATAAACCCACAATTATAAGGTCAATTAATCTTTGACAAAGGAAAAATGAATATACAATGGGAAAATGTCTGTTCAATAAACAGTGTTGGAAAAACTGGACATCCACATGCAAAATAGCGAAAGTGGACTGCTTTCTTTCACCACACACAAAAATAAACTCAAAATTGATTAAAGACATATATGTGAGATCTGAAACTATAAAAATCCTAGAAGAGAACACAGGAAGTAATCTCTCGGACACTGGCTGTAACATTTTTCTAGATATGTCTCTTGAGGCAAGGGAAACGAAAGCAAAAATAAATATTGGGACTACATGAGCATAAAAAGTTTCTTCACAAGAAAGGAAACAACCAACAAACCTGAAATGCAACCTACTGAATGGGAGAAGATATTTGCAAATGACAAGTCCAAAAAGGATTAGAACCCACAATATATAAAGAACTGCTACACCTCAACACCCAAAAAACAATCCAATTAAAAATAGGCAGAAGACATGAACAGACATTTCTCCAAAGACATACAGAGAGCCAAAGACACACTGAAGATGTTCAGCGTCACTCATCATCAGGAAAATGTAAATCAAAACTACAATGAGATAATCACTTCACACCTGTCAGAATGGCTAAACTCAAAAACACGAATCACAAGTGTTGGCAAGGATGTGGAGAAGAAGGAACCCTCTTGCACTGTTGGTTGGAATGCAAACTGCTGCAGCCACTGTGGAAAACAGTATGGAGGTTCCTCAAAAAATTAAAAATAGAACTACCCTACAATCCAGTAATCGCAGTACTGGATATTTATCCAAAAACACGAATTCAAAGGGATACATGCACCACTATGTTTACTGCAGCATTATTTACACCAGCCAAACAATGAAAGCAGCCCAAATGTCTATCAATAATGGAACTGATGAAGAAGAAACGGTATATATATAAAATGGAATATTACTCAATCATATAGAATCAAATCTTGCCATTTGCAACAACATGGACAGAGCTAGAGAATATAATGCTACGCAAGATAAGGCAGTAAAAGAAAGGCAAATAGCGTAAGATCTCACTCACGTGAAATTTAAAAACAAAACGGGGTGCCTGGGTGGCTAAGTGGTTTAAAGCCTTTGCCTTTGGCTCAGGTCATGATCCCAGGGTCCTGGGATCGAGCCCCGCATTGGGCTCTCTGCTTAGTGGGGAGCCTGCTTCCTCCTCTCTCTCTCTCTCTGCCTATCTGCCTACTTGTGATCTCTGTCAAATAAATAAATAAGTAAAATATTAAAAAAAAAAAAAAGCAAAGGGGGAAAAAAAGAGACAAACCAAGAAGCAGACTTCTTTTTTTTTTTTAAGGAGGCTCCACATCCAGCGTGGAGTCCAACTCTGGGCTTGAACTCACATCCCTGAGATCAAGACCTGAGCTGAGATCAAGAGTCTGATGCTTAACCAACTGAATCAACCAGGCACCCCAACAGACTCTTAACTATAGAGAAACAACTGATGGTACCCAGATGAGAGGAGGGGAGGAGGGAAGAGTAAAATTGGGAATAAGGATTAAAGAGTACACTTATCATGATGAAAAAAAAATCTACATATAAGTGGATCCATGTAGGTCAAGCCTGCATTATTCAAGGTCAACTGTAGAATGTTTTGCTTCAGCAGGTCAAATACCCATGTGTCTGAGCATTTTCTTTAGTGGTCTTACTTCAACTTCAACTTTGTGGGAAACTAGCGTAGAAACAATGTACAGCAATGAATAGGTAGGACTCAAAAAAAAAAAAAAAACCCACCCCAAAACAACAACAAAATGACAAATTGGGAAAGGAATCAATGAAAAAGAATTAAAAAATTATAAAAAAATACTCTATGAAAAGTAAAATTCAGAGGCATGGGAAAAGATTATAACAGGTATGGCTGGAACAACCCAGTGATCGCACTGGGTAAATTGGGTCTTTACAAAGCACACAGTGTGTCTGAAACACAGGGCACTGAACCCACGCACCAATGTAAACCACCCGGCATGCAGGGGACTTAGGCAATACTCTATTAGATTGTCATTGATTAGGACCTTATGAATGTAGCGTGATGATTTACACTGGAAACTCTTTTTTTTTTTTTCAAAGATTTTACTTATTTATTTGACAGAGAGAGATCACAAGTAGGCAGAGAGGCAGGCAGAGAGAGAGAGGAGGAAGCAGGCTCCCCGCTGAGCGGAGAGCCCGATGCGGGACTGGATCCCAGGACCCTGAGATCATGACCTGAGCCAAAGGCAGCGGCTTAACCCACTGAGCCACCCAGGCGCCCTACACTGGAAACTCTTAAACACAAGGAAAACTTCACAAAATCAAAAAACAGAAAATTAGAAAATGAGACCACCTAATTAAAAATGTTAAAAGGATTTACAGCTACTGAGTTTGGAAGAAATAAGGGAAGTAAACCAAACCTGCTCTTAAAGGGCAGTTTCCCTAAGGATTTCCTAAGCCCAAGACTATCCCTGCTCCTTCTAGAGACAAGAACCTTTGGCACCCCTGCCATTCTTTGCTACAGAACAAAGGCTTTTGGCTTCAACCTGGAGACCTATAAACTGGAACAGGAAAGTTTCAGCTTTTACTAAATGCTAGGTCTTAAGAGCATGTGATCCAACATCATTTCTTATTCACAGAATAAGAGATTTTTGTATGTTCAGCTGCTCTATGAAATGAACTTAGATTTTGTGTTACTTTGGAATTATTTAATTCACGACATGAGTGTAGGTGTTCATCGACTACCATCTACAGAACATTCACAGGATGGAAATTCTTAGTCCTATCATGGTATCATGTGTTTTTGGCTTATGAACTTCTTTGAAATTGACTGAGGAGAAACTCCTTCCTAGAAACCCAAGGAACTCCATCCCTCTCTCTGGACACACTAGTCTCCTTCCTGGTACTCATATAGGCCCGGTACACTCTGGTCTAGGGTCTTTTGTTTGTATTGGTCGTTCCTTCTGCCTGGTATGCTTTTTCCAAGTTTCAAGTTTTTGCTCAAATCATACCTTCTCAATGATGCTAGCCCAAACACCCTACTTAAATGTGCCACCTCTCCACTTAATGCATTAGCTGCTCTACTTTTTAAAGATTTTATTTATTTAGAGAGAGCATGTGCATGAGCAGGGGTAAGGGCAGAGGGGGAGGGAGAGAATCCCAAGCAGACTTGGCACTGAGCACAGAGCCCAACACAGTGCTCAATCCCATGAGCCTGCAATCATGACCCGAGCCACAAACAAGAGTCAGATGCTCAACCAACTGAGCTCCCCAGGCTCCCCTAACCATTTTATTTTTATTTTAAAGCCCATACCACTAACATGCTAATTACATTTATGACAAGCATAATAAATATACTAATTATGTTCATTATTTGTCATGTGCATCCTGGGAAGTAAGCTTTTCAAAGGTAGGAATCTTTGTTTAGTTCACAATATATCCCAAGATCCTAGAACAGAGGGCTGCCTGGGTGGCTCAGTCTACTGAGTGCCTGCTTTTGACTCAGATCATGATCCCAGGGTCCTGGGATTGAGCCCTGCTTCTCTCTCTCCCTCTGCCTGCCACTTCCCCTGCTTGTGTGCACACTCTGTCAAATAAATAAAATCCTAAGGAAAAAGACAGACTCCATGTATTTGGGCGCCCTTGTGGCTCAGTGGGTTAAGCCTCTGCCTTCGGCTCAGGTCATGATCTCAGGGTCCTGGGATTGAGTCCCACATCAGCCTCTCTGCTCAGCAGGAAGTCTGCTTCTCCCTCTCTCTCTGCCTGCCTCTCTGCCTACTTGTTATCTCTCTCTGTCAAATAAATAAATAAATCTTAAAAAAAAAAAAAGATCCTAGAACAGTACCTGGCACACAGTAGACGTTCAGATTTTACTGACTAAACCAACTCAAATGCAAAATGTTGCTCATGATTTGAATTACAAGAAAGAATTTCCTGTACTACAGACAACACATTTCCTACTAAAAGAAATACCCCATTAATGTTTTTAATGTAGCAAAAACCATGAAAGACCATTTCTTTTTAAAATGGAACATATGGGAAAAGCCACATTCCTGTGAACATGGCGTGCACAGCAAATCCACATCCAGACTATCATTTTCCAGATATGGTAATGATCATAACAGTCAGTGACAGTAATCTGATTCTAGCCAGCAACAGAAGGATTTCAGAATTAAGGTTTCAAGACTATCCTCTGACACTAACTGAACATTTTATATATAAATCATTTTATTTTTGTGACTCAAGTTTCTGACATCTAAGATGTAAACTGATTCTTAAGGCAAGGACTCTTTCTGGCAAATGACTCCAGGACATCCGTATTTCAAGACTAAGAAATCAGTTTCTGTATTTTATGTATTAAATCTATCTAAAGTGCTTTCTTTATGCACGACTGGAGAAGAAGAAAAGCTTATACAGAGGCAAAAGGGATTTCAAAACACAAATAGGATTGACTCACAGTTTAAAAACATTCAATGGCTTCTCACTGTGGTTAATAAAATGAAACTCCTCACTCACATCATGGCTACAAGACCCAGCTTGATCTGATACCAGCAGTCCTCTTTCTAACACCCCACCCACCCCTCTCCCTCATTCGCCAGGCTCTAGAGCCACATAGGACACACACACTTCCCCAGCTCGCGCACAGAACATGGCTTAGGGTGGTATATATTCCCAGTATTTCTGCCTTCCTCCCATCCTTGAAGCCTCAGCTTACCTGTTACCTCATGGAGTCTGCTTACCCACCCCCTTCAACCCCATTTACACTTCCGCTCCTTATCTGCATCTCTTAACACTTGCAATGACAGGCCTCTCCCATAAGAATAATTGTCCTCTTTTAGGACAAGTACAGTCTGTCTTATTTATCATCCTATCCCCAGCCCCTAACACGTTCTCTGTTAAACAGTAAGTGTCTAGACGGCGCAGTTAAATGCTCACTTGCTGACTGAAAGAGTATATGCCCACTATGAGTTAATCTGAGGTCTAAGAGATCAACAGATACTTTTAATTTTATAAGCTGTAGAAACAGAGTGAATGGATCAAGCTGAAGTGTTGCATCTTTCATGCCAAACAAAACCTGTGACTGAGCTCCACCACCCACCTGTTTAAGACTAATTTTCAATGCTACACATAGAAATTCTCACCTGCTTTGGAAATCCTCATCTTTTGGTTTTCTCCTTCCCCACTACATGAAAAAAAACTAAGATTACATAATACTTTTGGGAAAAGCCTATAGATTGGCTTCATAAAACAAAGCTATATGCACTTAATTCTGTCCACTTTTGGGGTACCTGGGTGGTCAGTCTGTTAAGAATCTGCTTTCTGGGGTGCCTGGGTGGCTCAGTAGGTTAGGCCTCTGCCTTCAGCTCAGGTCATGATCTCAGGTTCCTGGGATGGAGCCCTGCATCTGGCTCTCTGCTCAGCAGGGAGCCTGCTCCCCCCCCCCCACCGCCCCCGCCTGCCTCTTTGCCTACTTGTGATCTCTCTCTCTGTTAAATAAATAAATAAAATCTTAAAAAAAAAAAAAAAAAGAGTCTGCTTTCCCCTTGAGTCATGATCCATGGATCCTAGGATAAGCCCCACATCTCACTGGGCACCCTGCTCAGCGGGGAGACTGCTTCTCCCTCTCCTACTCCCCCTGCTTATGTTCTCTCTCTCAAATAAATAAGTAAAATCTTTAAAAAAATTTTTGTTCACTTCTTTTTATAAATTATTTTTATTAACATATAATGTATTATTTGCCCCAGGGGTACCGGTCTGTGAATTGTCAGGCTTACACACTTCGCAGCACTCACCACAGCATATACCCTGTCCACTTCTATTGTACAGTTTTCCTATGGCCTGATCATGACTACATTCTGTATATGCTTACAGTTTAGAATGACAGGGATTGTATTAGTCTCAAACTGTTGAATTTTCACATTCAACTACCCATTAAATGCCAGGCACTATGCTAACAATATTACTATTACCACACCCCCCTCACCGCCACTAAACACTATATCGTATTTACAATGAGCCAGGCACTGTTGTCTACGCTTTACAAATGCTCACTCTTCTATGAAGTGGACACTAGTATTATCACATACCACAGATACCATAGATAATGGAACTGAGGCACACAGATGCTAAATAATTTGCTATGGGTCACACAGCTATTAACGCATTAGCTATTAGCACACTGGGAGGCTGAAGTCCACATTGTGTATGTGCTGCCGAAGCGAGCACCTGAAGTCCACATTGTGAACACACAATGGAATATGGTCTCACCAAAGATGACTAAGATCAAAACCTGAAGGGCCATGACTTTTTTTTTTTAAAGATTTATTTAATTTATTTGACAGAGATCACAAGTAGGCAGAGAAGCAGGCAGAGAGAGGGAGGAAGTGGGCTTCCTGCTGAGCAGAGAGACGGATGCGGAGCTCGATCCCAGGACCCTGAGCTGAAGGCAGAGGCTTAACCCACTGAGCCACCCAGGCGCCCCAAGGGCCATGCCTTTAAAGGAAACAGAACTATAAACAAATATTTATAACACATTTGTGCTAGGTTTAATATACTTGCATGAGGTACAGGAAAGATCAACAACTGTGCTCAAGGGAGATCAAGAAAAGCTTTATTGGAGATAGATACCACCATGGGAAAATTCAGTGAAAAAATTAGTATTCATCCTCCTTTAGGTCTTGGAAGTATCTGACATTTAACTCCATTCTCTTCTGGATATCGGATTTTCCTGAGTCTCCTCCTGTCTCTCTGGGGTAAGCTCTTCTTCCTCTGTCCCATCCCCAAATATTCAGGGTCCTCAGCAAACTGCTTTAGGCTCTCCATCCGGTCACTTCACATACTCTCCCCACCCCTACCAGCTACTGCAATGGCTTAGAATACCAACTAAATGCTAAGGTCTTCCTTATCTCAATCTCCCAGCTCAGACCTCTCCTGCGTTTGCAACCCAGGAGACACCTGGATTACGCAGCCCTTCACAACTCAAACATACTTTCAGACATACTTCAGACTTAAAGGTCAAAAAACAGTTCAACAATCTGTACCTTATCATGTGTTGTTAGGTCTCTGACTGGCAGAAATAATCTCTGGGTCACAGGGCTATGTGATTATTTCCCTCCTTCTGTTTCAAGGCCAATGCAAGAATTTATTGATTTTGAAAGAATATACTTTACGAATGGGCTTGTAAGTCAATTTCGATCATCATTAAGAGCAAGAGAATGATTGATGAAAGGCAACTCAAGGGAGAGGTTTAAGCTTGTAACCTTAGTCTACCTTGATATTCTTTCCAGGATATTTGCTTTTTCCTAATAAAAATGAACTGAAAAAAAATCTCTTTGACCTGGAAATGAACTGAGAGATGAATGCATTATTTGGTCTGAACCAAGAATCTGAAAGCTAAAAAAAAAGGAGCTATGATCTGCTACAGGGGCCACCACAACTAGAAAGCTCAGGCAAAGTTCGAACGAACGACTTTAAAAACACTGCTTTGCTGCGCAGGTAGCATCAGTCTTAAAAAGTAGCCAGTAAAAGTACCTGAGGAAAGAAACAGGTAAGAGGAAAACAGGTTAGGAAGACCTAAAAACATACTTTGTTAAAGAGCAAAGGAGGTCAGTGCAAGAAGGAGGGAGGGGCTCACTGGTGGGAGCAGCGACAGAGGGCTGAGCAGCTAGAGCCCAAGGGACATGGACACTTTATCAGGGAAAAGAAAGCACCTCTCCTCCTTGACTAGCAAAGGAAAAGGTCCCCAGTAGGCCCCGTCGGAAATATGTCAAGTACAGTAAAGTACAAAGAGCAAATGAAAACCACCCTGTAATCCCACCTGGTGTTAATGACCACTGATATTTTGATTTCCGTGGAGAAAAGCGGTTTTCAAGAAAAACTCTTGGAAGAAGTGCAAGCCTGCTGGTTTCACACTCATCAGTTCAGAAAACTGTATTTGTTAGAGTTTGCCCCTGCTTTTACAAGGAATTTTCTGCATTACCTATAAATCTTTCTTTTCATTTTTTTCTTTCAACTTTTCTTCCTTCATCTGAGTAAGATTAATTTTTTAACAGTACTCAAATAGCCTATAGATTCATCAAAAGAGCAGTAGCAGGTGCTTCTACAGTAGAATAAAGAAAGCAGCAGTACATTTCTAGTGCCTGCGGGCAGTGAGGGCAGTGAGGGAATGAGGGTGAATGAGACTGAGGAGGGAGAGAGCAGATGGCTGGACCATCCCCAGTCCTGCTGGACATGGCTTAATGGGCTCTGTAAAACCGTGGGGTGAAGCACTAAGTTCTCATTACATGCAGGGGCTTGCCATTTGAGGGGGGGGGGCTGATATTCATTCTAGCAACTGACTATGGAAAGCTGCTCCAATGCAGAGACCAAAAACTGAAAAACTTTAATGGGTCCTCTTTGAAGCTACCAGTGCCATATAATAAGAATGGATGTTACAAAAGGGGATCAAAGAAAAAGAAAAGAGGGGAGGAGGGGGAAATCAGAGAAATAGAAGAAGATAATGTCCCAGAATGGAAGGACATTACTTTCCAGGATGAAAGGGTCCGCTGAGAACCAGAACGGTAGATGAGGAAAGTCCCATACTCTGGTACCTCATTAAGAAAGCCCGGAACACCAGGGATAGAATATTCTCAAAGCTTCTAGTAAGAGAGAAAAGAAAAAAACCAATGAAACAAGGTCTCATAAAAAAGGATTTGATTGCTACGTCTCTAGAGAAATTACAGACACCAGACAGCACAATCATTCCTTCAAAATTCGGAGAGGAAATTACTTCCAACCTAGAATTCTATAACATTTCCAAACTACCAGACAAGTATTATGGGCATTCAAATACTTCTTAGGAAATAAAGAGGCAAGCCAAGAAATGGGTCATGGGTGACAGCCCATGAGGAGAGAGGTAGTTCCTGAATGATACCTGAATATAGTTCTCCATTGGAAACATCAAGTGACACATCTGAGTTCATGGAAAATATTACTGATAAGAATGTGGCAATTATGTTGGAGCATCTGGGAAAAAATTAACAGTATGCACGTATGTGAAAAAAACAGTCAAAGGTCAACCTAAACACAAGAGAGGAACTGAGACAGATCATCAAGCTCAACAGGCTAATCACTGGGGGAGAAAAAAGCAAGACATAACATATGAAATGATTTAAAAATATGAAGATAATGCCTGAGAAAAGAGCAAAATAACGGAGTGGTTGCCTCTAAAGAACGAGATTATGAGGTGGGGAGAATGGAGGGACCGCCCCCCACCCCATTCTTCTAATACTCTTTCTTTGAACCATGTATGTTGATTACTTTAACAAAAAACAAAATAAGAAGGGAAAAAATAGCAACATTTAAAATCTGCCATTTTTCTTTCTACATGCTTTACTAACCTAACCTTTCTTCCAGTCTATCCATAAACAAATGAACTTTTTAGCTGGAGGCCTTGTTGAGCGGGAAGGAGTGAGGACAACAGATTCCTGAGCTTTTAACTCAACATTTTCCTGAATCAAAATTTCTAGAGGAGGATGTGTAGATTTAAAGGTACGATGGCGGTTCTCCCCATCAAGCAAGTTGGGGAAATGCTGCCTAGTACATGGGAATCAGTAAACTCCAGCGTGGGTTTGGTTTTCTAACTCAGTTATAACAGTGCAGCTCTCCTATTAACAGTGGAGATGATTTTCGTTAACGCAACAATATCATTAGAATAAAACGCTTACAGTATATTCCAATCATTAACAACTGAAACACACACAAACAACAATCTAATCTTTAACTTACTATTGTTCAAATTTTCAAATGCAGAAAATAGATTTATTCAACTTGAGCAACTATCTGTTGCAAATACCTTCTTGAATTTCTATAGAGATCCTGACATCATCTGGCTTTTATCCAACCACATGGTTGAATAGTCCCACAGTTTTATATTGTTCATGTTCTAGAACCATGGTTTTCCATCTTCACTCTTCCAATGTAAAGAAAATGCTCTCATGTAATGATCTTATTTTAATTTATAACCACGAAATGCTAATAACTTGAGTACCTTCTACATGCTAGGCATCCCATATATTGATCTTGTTGATCACTGCAACAATACTATTAGGTATTACTAATTATGTGACACATATGGAAAAACGGAGGCTGAGAATAAATGCTTGTAAATGACAAACCCTTGTGCAAACCCCAGTGTTTTCAAAGCTCATGCTCAAAATACCACGCTGCCTTACTTCTGGCAAGCACTGGAATTTGAGAAATCATCTAATTCTTCACCACACCTGCTTTTTGGGGTGACAAATTTAAGGTCCAAAACACTAAAGTGAGTCACCTAAGTGGCAGAATTAGGCTAAATTCCTTATCTCTTGATTCCTACCCTATTGAAGGCTTACTTAACAATCTATGAACCTGGTGCTATACTGGTATGCAGGACGTACCTAATATTTTTGGGGCCTTAACCATGTGCTAAGTTCTACACAAGCGCTTTAACCTGCATGAACTCACTTAATCCTTACAGGAGTCCTAAGGCAGACACTATCCACGTTTCACAAGACAAAGAAGCTCAAGAGAGAGAGGTTAAGTAACCTGCACAAGGTTAAAGAGATAGCAGGTTGCAGGGCCAGGATTCTGAAACCATCTTTCTGAATCCACAGTGCAAGCTCTGAGCCAATGCGCTCTGAACATCCTTAAGGTACAGGCTGCATGTCCCTTCTGAATGCCCAGTTTTATTTTTCTAATTAAAAGAGCATGCATGATGTGAGGGCTTTTCTCGAATCCTGATGCAAACAAATTAACTACTTAAAAAGAGAGACCAGCTGCAAAATTTGTCCACTGACTCCTTGCTTAGTGATACTAAGAAAGGTGTGATAATGGTATTGTAGTTTTGTTAAAAACCAGTTCTTATCTTTTACAGACACACACATTGAAGTGTTTACAGATGGTTCAACATCATCTGGGAGGTCAGGGTGGGTGCAGAACAAGAGTGGCCCTGTGCTGGTTGGTTGTAGAGGCTGGTGGATGGAAACATGGGGTTCATTATTTTCTCTACTTGTATAAATGTTTGAAATTTACAATTAAGAAAAAAATGCATGATTAAAAAAACTAGAAAAAACATGATATTAACAGTATTTGGGAAACAGAGCTATGAAAGATTTTCTCCCCCCTCCACACATTTTCTCTATTACTTTTATAATGGAAAACATAAACTATTTAAAAAAATTCTCTGTATTTTCTCTAAATAGGCAGAGCAAAACTGCCTGTAATCTAAGAACGTCAAAACATTATGACAAAAGCATTTCCCATCTCTTCACCAGTTAACTACTTTTTAAAAACTTTTAGAAAGGTCACTTTGTAAGGGTAAGTAAGATCTTCAAATATAAACTAGCCAAAAGCATAAAAGCACTTAAGAGAGAAATAAATTAGAGGACAATTTAACAAATACAATTAAATATACAATTCCTTTCAATAGTTAGCACTAGTCAAAGACCTTGATTGTGTAGTAATGCTGACTTTCCTAAATGGTCAAAAAGGCCACAGGCTAGGGATCTCCTCAGCTTATGGTGTGGTCAGATGGGGACCGGACTTAGCATCAGCTCCCAGGCGAGCCAGCTGTCTTCTGCGCGCACCCTCCAATTTTCTACCATTTTCTACCATGATATGAAAAATGTTGGGAAGTACTGGTCTAAGCCAGACCTGTCTTGACCATCACTCAAAAGCCAAATAAAATGCTGACATGGAAAAAGTAACTACATCCATATTATGGGTTATAACACAATGTTTTAGAAGACCACTGCTTTCTAGTATTTTTTTCTCTATCTGCACTCCCTCTCATGCCCCATATTAGGGAATCTTAAGGTCTATTCCAGCACCATTCAATGAAGTGACCTCCAAATATAAATGTTAGCTCAGTGGCATAAGGTTAAACTCTAGGTACAAGAGCAGAATCCTGATTCTCTGTGCTTATGCTAAATGTATGTATGCAAGCTAAATCTGAAGTAAGTTCCATTTATTAAGAAAGTACGTGTCAATGGAAAAATCCTCAAAGAATAGAAGGTTGGAGTTCTAAGGATCTTCTTTTAAAGACAAAAAACTGGGGCACCTGGGTGGCTCAGTTGTTAAGCCTTTGCCTTCTGCTAAGGTCATGATCCCAGAGTTCTGGGATGGAGCCTGCATCAGGCTCCCTGCTCAGCGGGAAGCCTGCTTCGAACCTCTCCGGCTCCCCCTGCTTGTGTTCTCTCCCTCGCTGCGTGTATGTCTCTCTCTCAAATAAATAAATAAAATCTCTTTAAAAAAAAAAAAAGGGACAAAAAAACTGAGCCCAAGTTACTTGTTCAGGTTGACAAGCAGCTAAGCTGGGACTAGTCCCCAGATCTCCCAGCTGCCAGTAACTGCACTTTCCAAGGCACCTCCAAGGAGTTCTTGCTAATTCCCCTTTGAATCTAAAACCAAAAACCATCCAAGTACTTCTTGATCTTCAGGGACTGAACTCTTGTTAGTCTGCAACTTGCAAATCATTATTTGAGAAGTCAGAATCTAACTTCATGCCACTAATTAATCTTAAATTTGTGATATTTAAACACAAGTTCCTTTATTAGTCACTCTTTGTTTATATTTGTGAAATTACAACGTCATCTTGTTCTTGGACGCTTCTGGAAATAGCCTCAAAAACGAATTATCAAGTACTTCTTTAAATAGTTATGTGGGGGGAACACACAATGATAAATCAAAATCTACGTAAAGAAGTCATGTTTGTAGAATGAAGGCAACACTAGACACCACTAAAAGAATTTTCTTCCTTGTACTGAGAAAACAGTACAGACAAGAGGAGTCCCCAAACAAAAGGAGAATGTGACACGTGTTGAAGTCGTAAAGTATGTAAGTACAGGAAAATGAACTGCCTAAAATAAAATCAATTGAATGACGAAGGGAAAAGAGGCAATATAGCATTAAAAAACAAAAGACAGACAACATATTTGCATAAATTCCTGTATATGCAGACAGCAACTCTAACCACATGCTTTAAATATTAAGATATAACTTCTGCACCCATATTGGATAAAGCTGCATTATGATTAAAAAACAAACAAAAAAAACCTCTGAATTCTTCAAACATCTTTACAGTTTCAAAAAGAAAAACCTGAAAGTTCTTCTCTAGAAGAAAAAATTGACCAGTGTTTTTATTCTTAGGCACTGTAGTGTGTACCTTGGGTTACCCTGAAACCCAAGAACACAAGCTCTGTGTCACCAAGCATTGACATCTGAGTTGGTTCTTCATTTGTTTCCTACTACAGAATGCCAATTCTGCAAGAATTGGCCATTAAGCACAGGTTAAGGAAGGAAGAGCCCTTACACAAAATCATAAAAGTCCTATACCTAAAACAAATTTGTAATTAATGTAATGCTATAAATTTAAATATTGACATTCACATTTCAGAGTCCTTGGAAAAGGAGACTTCACCTTACCTGTGAATTTGCCAGGAAAAAAAAAAGAGAGAGAGAGAGAGAAAGAGAGAAGTTGTGTCCCAACCTCCCTCGGGAATTCTTTGAATTTATATCCTGATCATCTGTCTTATTACAGAAACATACATACACAAATCTTCCTCCCCACTCTTTACAAATACATTTACTCCTACCTCCATTCTTCAGATCAAAAACTGACAGAGAGAAGACAATTCAAATGTTCAGACACATCTACTATACGTCTGTGAATGCACTGCATTATACTAAAGAATGAATATTTGTGGGTTTACTCTGTGCCTAAAGTGGGGATTACAAAGAAACCATGAGTGAGTCTTCAAGGTACTCAAGACTTCGGCAGCAGCTGCCAACCACACATCCTGACTTGTATTCAAAATCAGTTCAAACGCAAAGAACAGTACAGTGTAGGGAGAAAGATCACGGGATAAAGCATAACCTCTTTACTGTTCCCCTAGACTGCAGCATCCCGGCTGAATCTATCCTGCATTCGACTGCCAGATTCATTTCTAGGACTGAAGGAGTTTCTCTCCTGCTCAAGAAGCTTCAAACACGCCTCATTACTTATAACATCTAGCTCAAACTCTTCTTGGACTGAAGAAGTCTTCTATAGGTTTGCTCCACTCACCTGTTCAACTTTACTCCTGCTCAATATGGCTCCCTTCTGCCAGTCCCTTTCGGAGAGGTAAGTCGCAAACCTAATTCCACTACCTACTGGAACTCCTCAAGGGGCCTTCATTCTCAGCAGTCTTAAAAAATTGTTTCCTCTAGTGTCGGTACAGATCCATTAGTTTTCTGAACATCCCTTCGGAACTCGCCATTAGGTTTCTTAACAAATGGCAGGTATGTCCCAAGGTATTTTTCACATTAGCACCCCAACCAGAGGTTCATCTTTCCAGATACCCCTCGGTGAAATCAGAGGGAGTCGCTTGCAGTTTGGGCATGGGAGTTCCAACACTGCACCTTGGAAGAGAGGGAGAGAGGGTTTGGGGTGGTTGCAAAGTAGGGAGGGGGAAACATGAAGGAAGCATAAAAGGGAGGGGAAGGTCCGTGCTCTTTACCGTATTTTCAGTCTTGTCTTTGGAAGGAGCGGGGAGAGCGTAAGGAGAGAGGAGACTCCAAAAAACTCAAGGTGTTCCCTAGGTAGGAATACGGGCTGGGGGCCCCCGGATAACGGAAGGGTTCCCATCACCCCCGGGGGAGAAGGACAGGTTACAACCTGAAACAAAGAGGAGGTGAGGAGTGGAGAGCCTACAGAGATCGGGCATCTCCGAAGGACGAGCGGCAAGGAAATGAGAGGTGACACGACGCGTCCCTCAGGGGGCTGGCCGGACACCAGGGATGTGGTTGCCAAGAGGGACGAGGTAGGCGCCCAAGAAGGCTCTGGGGCGAGCGTTTATGGGGCATCGCTTCCACGGGGCGCGGGGGCGGGGAAGTGTTTTTGAGTGGGGTCTTCTCGCACAGGGAGAAAAGGATCCCGGTGCAGTGCTCTCCAAGAGCAGAAGCCCCGGAGACGCGAAAACGTTAAAGCGTTGAAGAACCGGCATTTCCTAGCCCCAGCCCGGCTTCCCTACACACTCACCGAGTCTCCTCCAAACGCCACCGCTCCAGCTGCAGCTACCGGCCGGCGCAGCCGCACTCAGCGCGCACCACCCCACGTGACTCGGCCCAGAGCCCGCCCCCTCACCCTCCACGTGATCCTCAAGACCCGCCCAAAACCTCCTGCCTCTCGCCCCTCTTCGGCGCGTGGTCTAGAGACGCCCCTCCTCTTTTGACAAGATGGCGGCGCCCAGCTCTAACGCGCCTCGCCTCTGGGTCTGGGGTTCCAGGCAGCGTTTGGGGAGTGTCTTTAGCCTCTTCTCAAAGCCATTTTGTTCGGCCGCTGCTGCGTCTGGGACCATGAGTGCCCAGCGATTAGCGGAGAAGCTCCGAGCCCAGAAACAGGAACAAAAGACGAAGCAGCCGCCGGTGAGTCCGAAAGGACCACAACTCCCAAGAGGCAGTACGTTCCCGGGTTCTCCGGCTGGGAGTGAGGTGGGAGGGTCCGGACAGATGTTAAGGAAATGTGGAGGATCTGTGGAAGAACGGGGAGAAAGGAAAGGGAAGAGGTCAGTATGGTGCCGTATCTTCCTGCGGGCTGGATCTTTGGCTCCTGCCGGCCTCAGCCCTGAGCACTGCGTGGAGATAGGTAAAACAGACATGCACCGCCGCTCTCAAATTATTCCGAGAAGGCGCGAGTCCAAAGCAGAAATAGTCATTCCCAGCCCACATTGTCACCCAAACTTATTGAAAGTCTTCACCAGTCTTTTCCTGGCGCTCCTTCTCTCCGCATAGGTGCCCACAAGCCCTGTTCAGCGGAGAGTTCAAGAACTAGTACGGTTCACAAAGCAGCTGCAACGAGTCCACCCCAACGTGCTTGCTAAGGCACTGAGCCGAGGGATTGTGCACCAGGACAAGGATCTCGTGGTCATCAATAAACCTTACGGTCTCCCTGTGCATGGTAAGGACCACGTGAGGGAGGTTGGTGCTTCTGTTTTCACTACAATTAGGGGCAACTCTGACACATTACTTGTGGGGCTCGAAGACTTGCATTCAAAATAATTAAGCTCTTGTAGAGTACTATATAAGGCACTACTGAAGACAGAGATAGAAAAGACAGTCTCTGCATTCCAGACATCTGGCAGTCAGCAGTGATTTCTGGAATGCACTGTGTTCAGACCTCCATGGGAATTTTTATAGAGAAATACTAAGGCTTTGTGATTCTTGTCTTCATGTTATGTTCCATCAAAACTGGGATAGAAGAGGGGCACCTGGGTGGCTCAGTGGGTTATGCCTCTGACAGCCCAGGGTCAGGCTCCCTGCTCAGTAGGGAGTCTGCTTCTCCCTCTCCCACTGCCCCTCCCCTCTGCCCATTATACCTCGCCCTTCCTCATTCACTCTCCCTCTCTCAAGTAAATATATAAAATTAAAAAAAAAAAAAAAAAAAAGAACCAGAAAAGAAGAAATGACATATAAGAAAAAAATAGATAGCACTTAATATATTAAGGTTCAGATCATTTCTCCTTCTGACAATGGCATCAGTATATTTTTTGCCTTTATTCACAATTTTCCCACATTCACTAATTTTTATAAGTACTCTGTTTCTATTTTTGGCCTATAAATCTCTTGTGGATAACGTGTTCTGGTAGTTTATTACCTTCTATAAGTAATGGTATTTCCATATAATGACTCTGAATTTCCTGCAAGGGTCTTTTTTAACCATGGTGATTTATTGCATATTTTGTTCACATGATCCAGAATATAATTTCATCAGTTAAGTCCAGACCAAGGAAAATAGTCCATCTTCATTGAACAAAGATCAGAAAAATCTCAACCCATAAGCCCCAAACTGCAACATAAATCAGTCAGCCACCTCAAGCCATGCGTGGAGACAGAATAACCTGAGAAAAATTAGATCTTATACTATCCATGGGCAAGGATCAAAGAAGGACCACCTTAAACATGCAGAAACTCCAATCACAGAAACCAATATGAAAACTAATTTAAAAAAGGGGGGGCGGAGTTTCAGCCAAAGCAAAGATTAAACTGCCCTACAGAGAGATCTCTACTATTGAAAACATACACAGGATTCACACACACACAAAAACACATATAAATCTGGGAGTGCCTGAGTGACTTAGTTGGTTAAGCGTCTATCTTTAACTCAGGTTAACTCCCACATGATCCCAGGGTTCTTAGATTGAACCCTGAGTCAGGCTCCCTGTTCAATGGGGAGCCTGCTTCTCCCTCTGCCTCTGCCTCTCCCTCTGCTCGTGCTCTCTCGCTCTTTCTCAAATAAATAAAATCTTTCAACAAACCCTGCATATAAACCTATATAGAAGATAACTTCCTTTAAAGAGTTTATAGAAATTATAAAATATAGAAGACATTCATGTTATTAAAAGTGCCAAAAGATATGTATTCATGATAAGAACTTAAAAAAGAATAAAAGGAAAATGTCTGTGTGTTTGTGTGCACAGAGTACCTAATGAAACTCCAAGACGCCTGGAACTTAATGGACATTGAAATATTTCTGAATAAATGTTGAATGTCTAAGACAGCTGTCTAAGACAGCTGGAGTGAGATAAGAAAGACCGATAGAAAGAAAATGCAGGGAAAGGGATTTATTGGGGGAAAAGGCATAGTTGTGCTAAAAGAATGCTTTTGGGGGAGGTATGGAGAAAAGTATAAAGACAAGGAATTAAGTCAGACATTGCCAAGTGTTGTGTGTGTTTTCTTTTTCTGCCTTGATCTTTTTCTTCCCATTCTTCATGAGATAATTATTATCCAGATATTTACATTTTATAGTTAAGAAAACTGAAAGTTGGAAAGATTAAATCATCTATTCAGGTTCAATGGCTAGTTAGGCCTAGAATAGAACTGAGTAGCATCTCACCTAAAGGTTATCTTCTTAGCTCTTCTGTAATAGCTCAGGAGAGCCTCACAGTCTTGTATTCACCCTTGAGTTTACTTGGCAAATTCTCAAACCTTTGTTTATATAGTGAAATATCAGACCTCCTCATTTTGATTGCTGATTTTATTATGAATGTGCAAGTAGATTAATATATATATGTTGAGGAGGAGGCCACATGCTGTAGGCCAGTGCTTCTCAGACATTATGAAAAGGCATGTGAGTCCTTTGGGCATCTTGTGAAAATGCAGATTTTGATTTAATAGTCTGGGCTGGGAGCCTGAGATTCCTTTCCAACAAGCTCCCTGGGCTTTGACATTGCTAGTTCCTGGACCACATTTCAGAATAAAACTCGTGAAAACATTGACTTTCTTCCCAGGTAGAGTTCTTTGGTGGGATCTTTTACTGGCCACTAAAACCTGTGGCTCTTCCCTTTGTAGGTGGCCCTGGGATCCGGCTGTGCATCAGTGACGTATTGCCCATCCTGGCAAAGATGCTTCATGGCCACAAGGCAGAGCCCTTGCATCTGTGCCACCGGCTGGACAAAGAAACTACAGGTGTAATGGTGTTGGCCTGGGAGAAGGAAGTGGCACATCAAGTACAGGAGTTGTTTAGAACCCGTCAGGTGGCAAAGAAGTACTGGTATGAAGCCCATCGCCAGTGGTAGACTTGGTATAAATGAAGGCATCCTTTTATCTCATTGTCCATTCATATGGAAGGAACTCCTGTTAAGAGAAGGAAGGCACTGTGCTAGGACTTATGGGCGTATGAAAAGAATAGGAAAGAGACTTAAGTGCTTAGGACCTTAGAGTCTCTTGGAATAGAGATTCCTCATTGTTGTTGTACATAAAAATTATTGAAAATTAATTACACAAGTAATACATGATTTCATTCCTTTGGTCAAATCATCAAAAAACAAAGATAAAGCAAAAAATTCTTGGAGAATCTACCCACTCTGTTGTTCTAGTCCGTTCCCTTGGGATAGTTTGGTTTTTATTCCTCTGGTCCTTACTCAATGTATTTATGAACATGTCTGATATATACAGTGTGTGTGTATTACATTGTACACTGTACACTACTTTTTTTTTTAAGATTTTGTTTGAGAGAGAGAGTGAGCACAAGCGGGAAGAGCAGCAGGCAGAAGGAGCGGAGGAGCAGGCTCCTCGCTGAGTAGAGAGCCCAACATGGGACTCCGGGTTCATGACTTGAGCTGAAAGGAGACTTAACCCACTGAGCCACCCAGGCACCCCAACACTGTACTTTTCTTTTACCACTTAATTATGTCTTGGAGATCTTTCCATGTTAGTGCATATAGGTTTACCTCCATTTTTTTTAATAGAAGAAAGACAGGTGAACAAACCTGTAACCTACTGCTATCCTCCATCAACTCAATTTTCTTCTCCAGGTGAGATCACTTTTCTAGTCTTGTGTAAGCTTCCTGTATACAGGGCATGTATAAGTGAATTATTATATGGCAGTGCATTTTGCACTGCTTTGCATCCTGCTTTATTTCACTTGGATGGTATATCTTGGAGAGCATTTTGCATGTACATTTAGAGCTTCATAGTATTCTGTTGTATGGCTATATCATTGTTTCCTTATTGATGGACATTGAGTTAACTTTCTATTTTTCAGAGTCTGTTGCAAAGAATACATGATTATATCTTTAAGACAGATTCCTAAAGATGGAATTGCTAGGTTGAAGGGTATACACATTTAATATTTATTTTTTGTTGGTGGTGATGGTTTTTTTTTTTTTTAAGATTTTTTTATTTGAGAGAGAGAGTGAGTGAGTGTGAGCACACAAGCCAGGGGAGGGGCAGTGGGAGATGGAAAGGGACAGAGAATCCCACAGACTCCCAGCTGAGAGTGGGGCCTAATTGGGCCTCCATCCCAGGATCCCAAGATCATGAGCTGAGCTGAAACCAAGATTCAGATGCTTAACTGACTGAGCCACCCAGGCGCCTCTCACACATTTAATATTTGAATAGTTACTATTATTAGGTAGGCCAGGTTTTCCTCCCACTAGGGTAATGAGGACCTACCTCCCCCTACAGCTGACCAGCACATTTTGGGGGGTTGCCACTGTGATGAGGAAAAAAAAAAAAATGTTTTCTATTTCCCTGTGTATTAGTGATGTTATTTGTCTGCATGTTTATTGGGGTCTCATGTTTTTTTTAGTTTCCCTTTCTGTGAACAAACTGTCTCTTTCCTTTGCCTGGTTTCTGTTGGGCTGTTTATTATTTTCTGTTTGATTTGTAGCTACTCTTTTTATCTTTTCGAAGTTAGTCCTTTTTGTGCTACAGATTTTGCAGCTACTTTGTGATCCTGGGAGCCTTTAAAAAATCTCTATGCCAAGACCCACCCACAGAGGCTCTGATTAATAAGTCTGATGGGTATGGGCATCTGAATTTCTTAAAAGCTCCACAGCTGACTCTGCTGTGGAATCAAATGTAAAAACCACTGTAATAAGAGATTACAGGTAATGGTAGAGGTTTAGCATAGTAACTAAGCTCAACAAGATCTGTGTTCAACTGTCAGTTGTGCCGTTTACAAGCATGGGTCCTTAGGCATGTTCTTAAGCATCTCTAAGCTTTGTCTTCATAGGAAAAGTGAGAATAATAGAGTTGAGGAAAGGGTTAAATGAGACAGTACATGTGAAGTGTTTGACATAGTACCTAGCTCATAGTAAAAGCTGAAAGACAGAAAATTGAGACTATCATGTATACTAGTAATCCAGGTGCAAGTCTGTAAAAAGTGTTGGGGCACCTGGGTGGCGAAGTTGGTTGGTCAGCTGACTCTCGATTTCACCTCAGGTCATGCTCTCAGGGTCGTGGTATCAAGCCCCACTTTGGGCTCCAAGCTCAGCAGGGAGTCTGCTTCAGGTTTCTCTCTCTCTCCCTCTGTCCCTCCTTCTCCTTGCGCATGTGCTCATTCTCTCTCTCTCCAGAATAAATAAATCTTAAAGAAAGATGTTATATTATTTGTGAAAATTGTTTATGAAAGTTTAGACTTGGTAACCATTCTGTGGAGGAATTGAAATCCGTTCATTGTGTGTTGATGAATGAACAGGATTTGCTAGACGAGATGGAGAACTGTGTTTTAGATGGTGGGAATGCATACACACAAAGGACAAAAGCAGGCAGTGTAGTTTGGAGTGGGGAATGGTGACAGATAATGCTGGAAAGGTAGACTGGAACCCAGTTAATGATGGCCTTAAATACCAGGTGCACAAAGTAGAAGTTAGCAGTAGAGCATAGCAGGTGACTGATTAACATCTACTGGCTTACTATGATAGCAGCTTGTTATGGTTATTTGTTTGAATCATCATCATCATCTTCTTCTTTTTTTAATTTGACCGACAGAGATCACAAGTAAGCAGAGAGGTGGGGGTGGGGGGCGGGGGAAGCAGGCTCCCCGCTGAGCAGAGAGCCAGATGCAGGGCCTCATCCCAGGGCTCTGAGATCATGACCTGAGCCAAAGGCAGAGGCTTTAACCCACTGAGCCACCCAGGCACCCTTGTTTGAATCTTCTTACTAGACTTTGAATTCCTTGAGAGTGGGGATTTTGGTCTCGTTCATCTGTACAGAACTAGTACCTCCCTAAATCAATGCCTCATTATATTCCTGGAGTATGTAGTGAGTGAACATATTTGAGCATAGTGTTGTGTCATTAGGAAGAGGGAGCTCACAGTTAAAACTCAATTTAAGTGTGGTAAAATATATCAGATGGCAGCCCAAACTGCCACCAGCCCAAAATGAGGTGTCCAGTGTGTGACTTGTGGGAGTGGGCTTCGTTTCTGTGATAGGCCACCCCGCAGGACTCCTTCATCATTGACCTAGAGGAGGCATAAGCATAAGGACACAAGAAAGGGTCGTCTCCCCATCTCTGACATGATGAAAGGAGACCTCCAGCAAAATGTTTATTGAGTTATGGGGGTTGTTTCTGTGACTTTGAGCCGAGTACCCCTGTTTGTCTACCTGGCAGATCGGGCAGGTGCGGTCCTGTGACTTTTTCATTCCATTCATTCATTTACTTGTTCATTCATTTCATATGCAATCAGGACTTAACCATCTTTTAAAAAACAGGATACAAAACCATATTATCCTCATTACTTTTTTTTTCTTAAAGATTTTATTTATTTATTGGACAGACAAAGATCACAAGTAGGCAGAGAGGCAGGCAGAGAAAGAGGAGGAAGCAGGCTCCCCAAAGAGCAGAGAGCCGGATGTAGGACTGTGGGATTATGGCCTGAGCCGAAGGCAGAGGCTTTAACCCACTGAGCCACCCAGGCGCCCCTACCCTCATTTCATTTTAAACTATACATACTCATTTTGGGGCGCACCTGGGTGGCGCAGTTGATTAAACGTCCCACTTTGGGTTTCAGCTCAGGTTGTGATCTCAGGGTGGTGAAATGGAGTCCAGGCTCAGGGCAGAGCCTTCCTGGGTTTCTCTTCCCCTCTCCTACTGCCCCTCCTCCTCACACGCACTCTCTCGCTCTCTCTCTCTCAAATACATAAATTAAAAAAACAAACAAACCTATACATATTCATTTTTAAAGGTTGGAAGGAAAGACTATGTTATTAATATAATTTTTTGGTTTTTTTTCCCCCAATAGTCTATAATTAGCATACATTACTTTAGTAGTAAAAAAAAGATTTGGTCATAAGAGTAGTATCAAGCTCTCAGGCTAAGTGCTATGACAGCCTTATGACTTAGGATGCTCCATTCTTAAGAACTGACCACAGTAGAGCAGAAGGTCCAGTGTTACACCTCTAAGTAGCCAAATCTGAGGAGCTCCCCGCTCACCTTATGACTTAAGCCAGGGTCTGTGTGTTATGCCCAGGACCATCACAGTGCGCGTCCCCGTGCCCCCGGCGGGAGTCGTGGACATCCCTGTCATCGAGAAGGAGGTGCAGGGTCAGCAGCAGCACTACAAGGTGGGTGAGCTGTCGTCCCCAGGGGCTTGGCTTTTCTGCTCTTCCTTTGCAACCATGTCTTGCTTTCTTTGGTGTCAGATGACGCTGTCCCCAGGCTTCCGCATGGAGGATGGGAAGATGGTGAGAGCACGGAGCAACCGGAAGGCGCACACAGCTGTGACTCAGTACCAGGTGCTCAGCAGCACTCTGTCCGCTGCCCTCGTGGAGCTCCAGCCCATCACCGGTGAGGCACCACCTTTCTGCTGGGGGATGGCAAGAGCCCAGGGCTGCTGAGCCACGCCCAGGGCCTCGCTCTGGGTCCTGCCCTTCTTCCAAGCAGCTGGTGCTATGAGAGGGCTGGGATTGCAGCTGACGTGTTTGAGAGTGTGCCTCTGGTGCTAATCCGAGGCTGGGAGCTCCAGCGGGGATGGCTGTTTAAAAATAGTAGGTAGCAGAAAGATATAAATAGTTTGCTTACATTTATTTAAAAAATCTGCAAAGCGGTTTCTCAAAAAAATTAAACACAGAATTACCATATAATCCAGCAATCCTCATGGGTATCTATGCAAGAGAATTGAAAGCAGGGGTTTGGAAAGATCTGTGTACAGTAGTGTTCATGGCATCATTATTCCCAATAGCCAAGAGGTGAAGCCAGTCTCGATGGCCACTGCCAAATGAATGCGTAGACAAAGTGTGCGGGCAGATGACGGAATGAGTATGTCTTGAAAAGGAAGGAAATTCTGACATGGGCCACAATGTGGTTGGTCTTGATGCTAAGTGAAAGAAACCAACACAGGACGAATGTTGCGTGATTCCAATTATGACACACCTAGAGCACTTAGATTCAGAGACCAAGTAGAATAGTGGTTACCAGGGGCCGTAGGAAGCAGGAAGGTATGGGGAGTTGTCGTTTAATTGGGCCAGAGTTTCAGGTGGGGAGGATGCTTGTGCTCTCTCTCTCTTGCTCTGTCTCAAAATAAATAAAATCTTTTAAAAAAATGGTTAAGATAACATTTTATGTTATGAATATTTTGCTACAGTGAAAAATGTGCAAAGCACTACTATTTAGCATTCTATAATAATGTTATCTAAAAATAAAACAAAACGGGTCATTGAGTGGGTCTCCCCCCCCCCCCCCTTAAGCCTTGGACTCTTGATTTCCACTCAGGTCACAAGCTCAGTGGTGGTAAGATTGAGATTCTCTCTTTCACTCTCCCTCTGTCCCCCTCCCTTGCACACATGTGCTCTTGCTTTCTCTTTCTCGTTGTCTCAAAAACAAAAAAGTTAAGCAGGGAGAGATACCAAGTTGATGATAATGGTTATCTGTAGTGAAAAGGGAACTGAGGGGGAGGGGAACTTAGTGTCTTAACAGCATGTGTAATTTTATTTCCTACCAGCTTATAGTTTGTTCTGTTCTTCTTTATACTTTGCTGTAGGTGCGGCCTTGCCAGTCTTACTGTGCTTCAGTTAAATAGGGTTAGAAGCACAGTAATGCACAGTATGGTTTCTGGAGCTGCTCAAGTTTTCTCTTTTCTTGTTGTTGTTGTGAAGGAGTAAAACATCAGCTTCGAGTTCATCTGTCTTTTGGACTGGATTGCCCAATCCTTGGTGATCACAAGTACTCAGACTGGAATAAGCTGGCCCCCCAGGTGACCCTGGTTTGTCTGTGCAACAGCTAAGGGGGGGGAGCTTTCGCTTTCCCCTTGTTAAAATCCGACGTGAGTCACCGCAAGGATGTATTGCCTGTACTGTACTAGTTACCCAAACTAGTCACCTCACTTAGAGAGAAACAGCTGCTGTTCTCACGGAGCTGCAGGATCTGTTCGCAAAACCCTTGCGCTTCATTTGTTTGTCTTGGATTGTGTTTGGAGGCTGGGGACAGGTGGGGTTGGTGGTGGGGGGGGCACTTTCCGGAGGCTTCAAGCAGCCTTTCATGCTATTGGTGAAGATGGGTGGGGGACACTTGTTTATCTTTTGTTGTCATAGCCCATTCTCTAGGAAGGCCAGAGAACTGGCTGATAAGAACTTCGCTGGCCTGGTGGTTTTTCTCTCACCTGGGTTCCAAACCCTTCCAGGAATGTCCCTGAAGCAGGCTGTACACCGCTGTGCCTTCCAGGGGAGTTAGTGGTGGTTCCTTTAAGGGGAAAATGTCTGTCCCTGTGTGCTGCTCAAGGACGAGCTCTTGGCCTGGCTCTCAAGAGGCTGTCTTGTCTTTGTACAGAAGCTGTCTCTTGGTACCCTGAAGAAGCTGGGGCTGCATCAGGCGAAGGCCCGTCACATCCCGCTTCACCTGCACGCGCGCCAGCTGATCCTGCCGGCCCTGGGGTCCAGGAAGGAGGAACTCAGCTTGGTCTGCAAGCCTCCTCGCTTCTTCGTCTGCTCCCTGCGACGCCTGGATCTACAGATGCCAAGTCAGGATCAGAATGGGGACGACGAAGCCGGACGTGAGGGTCAATAAAGACCGCTGGGCTGTTTGGCCCCTGAATCCTTCACTTTGTTTCATGGATCTCACTTGGGACAGACTCCAGAAGAGCCAGGTGTGGGAAGTGGAAGAAACCCAGCTGCTTCTAGGCCTTTACTGGACACTAAGTCCTATTTACTGAGACACTGGCCACGCTCTGGAAAAGCCTGCGGGAAGTCTCCCTGCCTCCCAGTCTCCTTGCCCAGAGGGAAGAGAGCCCAGGACCAGGCAGACTGGGTCCATAATTGAAAAAGGAGAAACTCGAGCACAGAATCTGTGCTCTGAAACTGTTTCCGTCCAACAATAAATCCCTTGATCTATCTGGAAGGCTCTGGTGGTTGGAAAGAGCGTGTGGCGGTCATCTGACTGCTGGAGAAATTCAGAAGCAGTTAGCCACTGTCCTCATGGAAGTTCAGGATCTAATAGCAAAACCTCTCTGCTCCACTTGTTTTGTCCCAGATTCTGCAGACCTGTCAGAAGGCAGGATTCTCTCCAGCCGCAGCGCAGGAGCCTTCTTTCGGTAGTGACTAGAGCCTGCAAAGGGTGTTAGAGAAGCGAGAAAAGCAGATGTGAAGTCCGGCCGGCCGGTAGCCCCTGGTGGGGAACACACACGGTCTGGAGAGGGCAGTGGTTAGCTCCAGCTCCGTGCTGCTCTGTGGGAACAGGTTTTCTTTCCTTTTTTTTTTTTTTTTTTTTTTTTTTAATTTTTTCAGAGAGTCAAGAAACCCAGATTCTGTAGAGTCTTAAACAGTGGCAGTGGGGGGGGACACTGACCCCCACCTTGTACAGTCAAAAATCACATGTAACTTTTGACTCTCCCAAAACTTAACTGCTAGTGGCCTCCTGTTGACCGGAAGCGTTACCAATGACACAAACAGTTGATTAACACATATTTTGTATGTTCTGTGTATTATATGCTGTATTCTCACTCAGCCAGAGAAAAGAAGATGTTATTAAGAAAATCATAAGGAAGAGAATACATTTACGGTTCTGTGCTCTATTTATCAAAGAGAAATCTGAGTATAAGTGGCCTGCACCATTCAGACCCATTTTTGGTGGATCAGCTGTATTTATGGGAAAGCTCCAAGTGTATTAACCCACTAAAATGAATGTGTACAACACAGCTGTCCCCAAACCCAGGTGGTCACCAGGTGTGCCCTGTTTCCCTCTAGAACGCCTCCTCTGAGGATGGGCTTTCTCGCTAGTCCCACCCCACTTCCTGAGCACCAGCTTCACTCCCCACAACCTCAACTAGCATAGGGCAGGTCCCACCAGAAACCTAACACAGAGGCAAGTCTTGAGACCAAAACCACCACACACCCCCCCACACCCCGGCCCTAGGGGCAGGGCAGGGCAGGGCAGGGTGGTACTGATTAGGACGAGGACACTGCAAAACACATCCTTATGTTTTCCCAATCTGCTGTCCTTGGCTCTCAAAGCCTCTGGACTGCTGTTAGCCTGAGGGCCTGGTAGGGTATACAAAGACTCAGCCTTGTATCCGGGCTTGCAAAGCATGCCATGGAGGGGGAGGGGTACAGACCCTGTTTCCCCAGTGAGGGGGGAGCGCTGCTTGGTGCACTGTAATCCCAACGCTGATGACCCGGGGTCAGGCCAAACCACAAGTTAAGGGCTCCGTGTTCCGCAAGACTCCTTTCCAGACACCAGCTGCAAGCTCGGGGCTTCCCAGACAACCCCTCACCCTTCTGCTCAGCCTAGGGGAGGAATGTTTCCCTCAACCTGTAATGGGTTCAAGGGGTAAAAGAGCATCTGGCTCCAAAGGCCCCAAACAGGCCTGGTTCAGCCCCAAGGCAGAGAGGAGCGGTGGGGAGACCATCGGATTTGTGTCCGTGAGGCCAACGCCGGGAAGACCGTGGACTCAAGTCACAGAGACTGTCTCTGAAGTGCCGAAAATACTGCCAGCTTTACAGGAGGAATATGTGGGACAAAGGTCGGTGGGTCTGTAAGGGTGGGCAGTGAAGGTCAGGTTGATTGTTGTCTTGGCGTCAATCATGTGGGGTCTTGGCGCTATCAGGACAGTTGTTACCGCTTGAGGGGGTAGTCTGGGTTCCTATCAAGGGATGCTTTGCCCCCAGGGTCCTTTGCCTGGCTTGAGGGGGTAGTCTGGGTTCCTATCAAGGGATGCTTTGCCCCCAGGGTCCTTTGCCTGAGTTAAGAGATAAGCTGGAAAGAATCCAGAAGTACGGATGGAGGTTTAGGGAGGTCTACGGGGTAGCTGAAGTCCTCTTCCAAACCCTCTACCCTGACTGGCTCTAAACATTAAACTGATAGAATAACAGGAGGTAAACATAAATTTATGTGATAAGTTTTACATGGCATAGGGGTCTTCAAAAGACCCCCAAAAAAACCAGACTTGTGTGCTTTTGGGATTTTTTGTTTTGTTTTTTAGTAGTCTCCACGCCCAGCGTGAGGTCCAAAGCAGGACTTAAACTCACGAACCTGAGAGCAAGACCTGAGCTGAGATCAAGTCAGATGCTCAACCCACCGAGCCACCCAGACTTGTGTATTTTTGTGCTGGGTGTGATGAGGAGTGGACAGTCATGGGATATGGTAAGTTAAGAAGGAGTGTGGGGTAATTGTATACTGAGGGAAACTTAACAAAGCCTGTTAGGGTTCTTGACATCCCATTGTCTGTGCACAAAGGAGATTTCTCCTTTCCTCTGGTATAAAGACGGCACCTCTCCAGAGGGTGCGATCTGTTTCAGAAAAGAAGGATGAGGGGGTGAAGAGGTCCAAGTGACCTTCCTGTTTCTGCCATTTTCTCAAACTTCTTCAGCTTAAACTACTCAGTGTGCCAAGGTACCATATTTTGGGGTAGCATTTCCTGAACCCCATTGCCAAGTAGCTACAAATTCTGGGATTCCCGCTCTCCCCTCAGGATTAGTAATTCACTGGAACTACTTCCAGAACTCAGGAAAGTGCTACACTTGCCGTTTTATTAACAGCAATCACAGGGTAGAAATCAGGAGCAGCCAAAAGGAAGAAAGGGTGAGGTCTGGGAAGGTCCCAGACTTCAAGCTACCCTGTCCCCTCCCCGAGGAGTTGGGACACAGCATATTCTTCACACTCTGGTGTGTGTCAACAGCCAGGGAGGTGGCTCAAGCTTCCACGCTGAGGTTTTTAAGATTTTATTTATTTATTTGACAGAGATCACAAGTAGGCAGAGAGAGAGAGAGAGAAGGAGGGAGGAGGAAGCAGGATCCCTGCCGAGCAGAGAGCCTGACATGGGGCTCGATCCCAGGACCCCCAGATCATGACCTGAGCCGAAGGTAGAACTTGAACCCACTGAGCCACCCAGGCGCCTCCCATGCTGAGTTTTTTTGGGGATTCCTCCTTCAGCATGATTGATCAGCTCACTGGCCAGATGACTGAACTCAGTCTAGTTCCTCTCTCCATCTCCCTGCCCCGACCTCCAATCACCTGGGTGATCGTTTGGCAAGGTCAGCCCCCATCTGGAAACGACCTGGGAGGCCATGGAGTCCCTGTTCATGCCAACCATCAGGACCCATCAGAAGTAACAAAGCCACACCTATGGCTTGGGAAACTGGATTCAGAGGCTTCCTCCCACAGACCAGGGACAAAGGCCTGGCAAATTCCTTGCAACATTCAGTTTCCTTTCCAACCCCCCCTCCCCTTCAGATCCCTTTGCCTTTTTGTGCCCCAGGGAGTGACAGCCTTGGTGGCTCCCTGTATAGATGCCCCCATGCCCTGGGGCCTTAAGGGCCTTAAGGGTCTTAAGGCAAGCGACCTTGAGATATTTCTGTTCACTTCCTCCCTCCTCTCCCACTTAGCACACTCCCACCTGCTACAGTCCACAGTGGTGAGGACGGATTGTCATCAGGGGTGGTCATCACGCAGTACAGGGAAGCTCTCCTTTCCTGGATCTTTTCACTTGCTGTGTAGACACTGTAGGCTTTTTTGCTTGCTGTGTTGACGCAATCAGGCAGCTCTACCAACAGCCTACACACACCAGTAACCCATGCCGTCTAGTCCCCACTGGCATGCCCGTACCCACCACACCCCATCCTAGATGTCTCGACAGTCAGAAGCCCCATGCTGTTCATATCGCCAATGAATTCCCATTCTCACAACGGGGCGGCTCTTTGCCTGTTCCCAGCTCACTCTCTGGGACTCCTCAATGGCTGTGTGTAGAATGTCTTGTGGGGTAATAAACATATAAGTAGGGAGACTCTTGAAGGGCCCATGTAATAGTCCAGATGAGCTGGGACAGGTTTGGAGATGAGTGGACTAGACAGGTTTAAAATGAAACTCAGGAAAAAAGAAAAAAGGGAAGGGAGAAAGAAAGAAAAAAAGAAATGCAGCTCGGATGAAGTCCAGAGGGTACAAGTGATCGAGTATGGCGTGGAGGCTGAATCTAAGACGACTCCCAGAAAGTCTGAACAACCAATTAGATGAGGTGAGTGGGCAATAAACAGGGAAGGAACAGTTTTTGGGGTAGCCCTCCCAGTCCCAAGTGAGTGCTGTTACGCTTCAGGCATCCACTGAGGGAGGACCAAAGGACGGTCATTACCCAGTGCTCCCGTAGCACGGCGAGCGTGTGCCTGTCTTCATCGTTGAGCACTGACCACAGAGCATCTTCATAATTTCCTCTAATTATATCTGCCCTCCCCCAAGCTGTGACCTTCTCGTGGGCAGGCATGAAATGTCTGTCTCCAGCCCCCAAGCCCTATACTTGTAAACCCTCCAAAGGTGACTACTGACCGGAGGCAGCTGTAGCACTGGGGGAGCGATGGGGGGCCATTCTCAGGCTCTGGAATCAGATGGGCTTTGGGTACACATTCTGACTCTGCTGTTTATTTGCTATGACAGTGGGTAACTTATTTAACTTATCTGAGCCTCAGTTCACTCACCTGCAAAATGAGTTTAATGAGAGTACCAGTATTATATATTTTAAGGATTAGCTGAATTTGTATTTAATTCCCAGAATAGTTCCTGACATATTGTAAGAGCCCAGTTCCTATAATATACTAGGTTGAAGCAGGTTCAGTTTGCCATTTGAAAAACATTTTTTGACATAGAGTTCACATACTATAATATCCATCTAAAGTGTATAATCCAATGGTTTTATAATCACAGAATCAGACAACCATCTAACCTAATTTTAGAAAATTTTCACGCTTACAAAAAGAAACCTTATGCCCATTTAGCAGTCGCTCCACATTCCCACTCATACCCAGCCATGCTAACCACTAATCTATCTTCTGTCTCTATAGATTTGCCTATTTTGGATACTTCCTATAAATAAAATCATGTGATCAAGGATCTTTTGTGCCTGGCTTTTTCCACTCAACATAATGTTCTCGGGGCTCATCCATGTCCTAGCAGAAATCAGTACTTCATTTCTTTTTATTGCTGAATGATATTCCATGGTATAAATACACCAATTTTTATCTATCCATTTATCAGTTAATGATTTTTTCACTTTCTGGCTACAACGAAACAAACATTCATGTACGTTTTCATTTTTCTTGGGTACCTACCTAGGAGGTACGTACACACCTAGTGGAGTTGTTGGGTCATGGGTAACTCTGCTTAATACTTGTGCTGTGGCCAAGGCTGTATTGCAAAGTGGTTGTACCATTTTGCATTCTCAGCAACAATGTATGAGGGTTCCAGGGTCTCACCAACAGTTGGTATTATTGGCTTTCTGATCATAACCATCCTTGTGGATATGAAGCAATTTCCCATTTTTTTTTTTTAATTGAAGTAGAGGGGCACGTGGGTGGCTCAGTTGGCTAAGTGTTTGCCTTCAGCTCAGGTCATGATCTCAGGGTCCTCAGATCGAGTCCCGCATCGGGCTCTCTGCTCACTGGGGAGTCTGCTTCTCCCTCTTATCCTCCCCCAGCTCGTGCCTGTGCTGTTTCTCTCAAATAAATAAAATCCTAAAAATAAAATACTATTGAAGTATCATTGACATTTCACATTATATTATTTTCAGATGTACAACATACTGATCCGATTTTTGTATGTACTGCAAAATGATCACCATAGCCATCACCATATATAATCAGAATTTTTTTTGTGACGAGAGCTTTTAATATCTACTCTCTTAGCAACTTTCAGATAAGCCAGTTTTACTCATGATATATACGTGACATCCCTAGGCCTTATTTATTTTATCACTGGAAGTTTGGTACCTTTTGGCCCCTTTCACATATCTCACCCACCCCCAACCCTGGCCGTTCTATTCTCTGTATCTATGAGCTCTTGTTTTGTTTTGTTTTAGGGTCCACATGTCAGTGAGATCATATAGTTGCCTTTTTCTGTCTGGTTCATTTCCTTAGCATAACACCCTGAATTCCATCCACGTTGTTGCAGAAGGCAAACTTTTATCTCTTTTTTTTAATGGCTGAGTAATATTCCACTGTCTGTGCACACTACATTTTCTGGATCCATTCATCTACTGATAGACACTTAGATTGTTTCCCTATGTTGGCTTTATCATTATGGATTTGATTTGCATTTCACTGAAGGCTAATGACACCGAGCATCTTTTCATGTGTTTATCAGCCACTTGTGTATTTTATTTGAAGAAATATCTATTCAAACACGTTGCCCATTTTACAATTGGGTATTTGTCCTTTTAAAAAATTAAGTTGTGAGAGTTCTTTATATATTCTGGATACCAATCCCTGATCAGATACATTACTGTAAGTATCTTATTGCCTTCTGTTGTCTTTTCACTTTCTTGATTACATTGTCTGCGACACAGAAGTTTTTTTTAATGTAGTCCAATTTGTTTTTCTCTTTGTTCGGTGTGTTTCTGTTTTTTTTTTTTTTTAAGATTTTATTTATTTATTTGACAAAGAGAGATCACAGGTAGGCAGAGAGACAGGCAGAGAGAGAGGGGGAAGCAGGATCCCCGTCGAGCAGAGAGCCCGATGTGGGGCTTGATCCCAGGACCCCGAGACCATGTCTTGACCATGAGCCGAAGGTAGAGGCTTAACTCACTGAGCCACCCAGGAGCCTCTGCTTCTGGTTTTTTATTTTTTAATTTTTTATCTATTTTTTATTTTTAAAAGATTTTATTTATTTTACAGGCAGAGACCACAAGTAGGCAGAGAGGCAGGCGAGAGAGAAGGGGGAGCAGACTCCCTGCTAAGCAAAGAGCCCTTCTCGGGGCTTAATCCCAGGACTGGATTATGACCTGAGCGGAAGGCAGAGGCCTTAACCCACTGAGCCACCCAGGCACCCCCTTCTGATTTTTTATATAAGAAAACATTGTCTAGTCCAAAGTCATGGAAATTTCCTCCTATATTTTCTTCTAATAATTTTCTCGTTTAGTTCTTGCCTTTAGGTCTATGATCCATTTTAAGTTAATTTTTGTATATGATATAAGGCAGGAGTCCAACTTGGTATGGGGGCAGCCAGTTGCCCCAGCACCATTTATTGAAAAGGTTATTCTTTCCCCCATGGAACTGTTGTGGTAAATTTCCGTTTTTGGAAGTATGCTGCATCAAATATAGATAATTTCACAGAATACAATTTAGTTTTGTTACAGTATTAATGTTGTGGAGAAATAACTGCAGTTTCTGATTTGGACACCAGATGGCAGCAGTCTCCCACATTTTATTCCTCTTCCTCCGAGCTACCAGTAGGAACAGGTTTTAATCAAGGATCACGTATCCTCCAGAAGTCTTGCTGTCTTTTTCTACCGCTGTGATAAGCCTGGCTTTGGTTACCCTAACCTTGTAAATCTCGGTGCCCTACTTTTTTAAAGTGGAGGTTTCCATCTTCTGGTGGAGAGAGGTAAGCAGAGGGAGACCATGATTTGGGCTCCCCTGGTGAATTTGAATTCAAATTTGATTCATAAACACTCAGTTATAAAAGCACGGCAGGTTCATTACAGAAATGTAGAATGTATAGCCAAGCTGTTCTCAGCTACCAAAACACCTGCTGGAAAGACACATGTTTCCACCCCGTGGTGCAGGGCTTTGCTAGCTAAGTTCTTAGTTTAGTTCTTAGGTCTTGGCTGATTTTATTCTGGCTCAATGTGGTAAATAGTTGCAATCTCTTTGTTGATCAGAAGCATTGATGGATAGTTATGTATGATTCTGATTAATAAAAACAGGCTGATGAACTGTTATTTGATAAATAGGAGGGGGAAGGAAGGTAACAAGTTTGGCAGCTTCTGTTACAATAATGTGCCTTAAGTGCACTGGCCATATGAGTGACCACTGTTGCTGCTTTTCCCTCCTCTGTTCCTCCTGGGGGATAAGCACCTCCAGAGCAGGCCTCACCCCTTCTTCCCGCACAGCCTTCCTGACCCTGACTTAGGAGTCGCCAGGCCCCTGGCCCCACCAGTGCCTTCCGCCTGCATCCGCGGGCCTGTGGACCTCAGCATCAGAGCTGACAGTGCGCCCCCTTTTGCCCGCACAGTCTGTCCAGGGACAGCTGCAAGAGTAGGGGGGCGGGCCGCGGGACTAGGGGGACAGCAGCCTCCCTGTACAGACAGACAGCAAAGGTCAGCTCTGCTCGCAGAGGCCGTGTGCACCAAGGCTGCCTTCAGCACTCTGGGAGCGATTACCGCCTGTCCATCAGCAGCTCCCAGGACCCGGGCGGGACGGCCTGGACCCATTCAGGGAGGAGGGCCAGGGGAAGAGATCCCCACTTTGATGTGAGCCATGAGGTCAGGCAGGGAGCAGGAGGTGAGGGTCGAGGGGGAGGCCTGCTGGAGACAATCTCCTCTCCCATCTCGGGCTTCCCCAGGAAGACGGGAAGACGCCAGCTTCTCTTGGCGCCCCTTTCATCTCTCTCTTGTGTGGGGCCAGGTCTCTGCCCAAGCCTTGGGGCTGCTCCGCGCTTCCTGTCCCAAACCTGTGTCCTGCATGTGGGCCTCAGCCTGCCTTTCCCAGTGTGTCCTGGGTCTGTTCACATACCCTCTCTGCCCCCAGAGGGGCAAAGAGGGACTGTGGGGCATCTAGGACGAGGCCTAAACCCACCTACTTGGTTTGTAGTTGATTCTGCAGAGCATGTGGTAATGACCTCCGGAAGGAAAGTCAGAGAAGACCATTTCCCTTGAGTACCCGGAGTCCCAGGACCCAGAGGGGCTCTACCTTTAACTATATTCCCAGCAGGGGCTGCAGGTGGCTCCTGATGGTGCCCACCGCCCTGCTGGGGAAGAGAGAGGAGAGGAACAGAGAGGGAGGCAGGAGGAGGAAGACGGAAGGACAGGCAGGAGGAGACAGCCACTGGCCCCCTTGAGCTCCTTGCTCTCCTCTGAGTTGTGAGCACACACACACACACATATACACAGACACACATGCACACCAGGGCCTTCTCCAGGCAGTCCTGAAAAGCTGCCAGCTCATCCTGGCCCAGCCCTGGAGTCTGGCCTTTTTCCTGTCTAAAGTTACAGAATTTTCCAGAAGTTTCCCTGTGTGGGTTTTTTTTTTTTTTTTTTTTCTTCCCCCTTTGGAGTTATAAACCAGATTTCCCCTATTCTCCTACTTCTCTGGCTTGGGGAAGAAAAGCCAAAGAGGGAAAGAAAGCAAGACAGAGAGGGTCTGCGATCAAACCCAAGGCTTATCATTCTTTCCTTTCTCCTACTGGGAGTTTCAGAAACCTACTTGTAACAGTAGCTACAACATTCAATGCTTGTTGCCTACCCAGGACCTCTTACTTATATTAGGTCGTTTAAAGCCCAGTAGGGACACCTCGGTGGCTCAATCAGGTTTAGCCTCTGTCTTCGTCTCAGGTCATGATCTTCAGGTCCTGGGATTAGGCCCTGCATTGGGTTCCCTGCTCAGTGGGGAGGCTGCTTCTCCCTCTATCCTAACCCCATGCTGGAGCTCTCTTACTCTCTCAAATAAATAAAATCTTAAAAATAAAACCCCCAGTAATAGTAAATTAGCCCCCCAAAATATAAAAGCTACCCCCAGTAATAAAGCCTCCTTTCGAGGAATAGATCCCTGGGATATCCCCGGGGACCAGGGGTCCTAGACATCAACAGAGAAGTCCCTTCCCGGATACCTTGGGGATGGAGGCTGCCCCAAGAAGAGAGCAAGCTGTGTGTGTACTTGGAACATGGGCTTAGCTGTATCACATTCTCTCTGGTCCTCAGTGTCTTCACCTGTAAAATGGGCAAGGTGAGACAAAGCCCACGATCTCAGTGTCTGATGAAGACAGTCTCTGAGACCCCTCCTAGTTGCAGGTCCCCGAGTCTGATTTGGGAGAAGAAATACCACCTTGCCCCACACAGTTCCTGCCTGAGAAGCTTCTGTGTCTCAGAGAGGGCAGAGGAAAAACTCAATATTTAGATCCAATTTAGGAGTCTTCTTTTTTTTTTTTTTTAAGATTTTTTTTTTAAGGGTTTATTTGTTTATTTGACAGACAAGTAGGTAGAAAGGCAGGCAGAGAGAGAGAGGAGGAAGCAGGCTCCCTGCTGAGCAGAGAGCCTGATGTGGGACTTGATCCCAGGACCGTGAGATCATGACCTGAGCTGAAAGCAGAGGCTTTAACCCACTGAGCCACCCAGGCGCCCCCTCTTTTTTTTTTTTTTTAAGATTTTACTTATGTATTTGACAGAGAGAGAGAGAGCACAAGCAGGGGAAGTGGCAGACAGAGGGAGAGGGAGAAGCAGGTTCTCTGCAGAGCAGGGAGGCTGATGTGGTCCTTGATCCCAGGACCCCGGCTGGGGGTCCTCCTCCTCCTCCTCCGAGCCGAAGGCAGTCGCTTAACCAAATGAGCCACCCAGGCGCCCCTCAATTAGGAGTCTTGCCTAGCATTGGAGGCAGACCCTTCCAGAAGGATGGTGGCATCCGCCACTGTCTCGGTGGTGGGTGATCAGCTGTTCCAATCAGAGCCGCAGCCACCAGCTTATCCTGAGCTCTCACAGGGCCCCAGCTAACCGTGCTGTGTGTTCTCTCTGGGTGATCTTAAATCCTCCGAATACTTCCCCTCAGCAGGTATCTTAGAAACCGGGAAAGGAAACCAAGGGAAGTACTTGCCCGTGGCCCAGAAGTGAGGGGCTGAGATTTGAGTCCACCTTCTTACCCACCATTCCTGCCCGGCTTCAGATGCTGTCTTAGATTTCCAACCATGTTTCTAGTGAGGAGGTAGGTCTTGTGTTAGGCTCTCTGGGCCATTAGTAGGTTTTCCTAGAGTCCCCAGGGAGTGAAAACTGCCCCAACTATGCTATGCTTACTACAGTTGGCAGAGAAGTAGCAAGGGAGCAGGAGACAGGTCCTCTCCCTCCGCGAACAGAGGTTGGAGGTCCAAGCTGGACGTGCGGAGAACTTGGGGGCTCCCAGGAAATGCCTGAGCAGTCAGGGCCCCAGGAACCCATGTGAGGGGCCTCCACAGCCACTCAGGAGATCACCTTGGGGAGAAGGGCAGAACACAGGTGGTCCCCAGATGGGGTTGTCCACTGGAGATGGAGCTAAAAACCAGAATATGTTCTCTAGCTCAGAGACCTCAGCCTCGGGGCCAGAAGTGCACAGCTGGGCCGGAAGTGCGCAGGTCTGTGGAAGGACACAGCCTCTGCCGCTTCTGAGGGACATGGGCTCCCCGAGGAGCGTGGGGTGGTTCAAAGGTGCTCACGTGAAGCCAGGGCCCTTTGGTTCCTGACCTGAGGGTCAGAAACCCAGCACACCAGGGCCAGCACACCCAGGCCCCAAATCCAGGTGGGGGAGGGTTGAAGTTGCTCTGTGGGAGTTTTCTCCCCCAACCCCAGCCCTCCTGAGCCCAGTGCCCAACATCACTCATCCCTGGGCAATCTACCTGCCACCAGAGTCTGCTATTTGCAGCAGCGAGAAGGTAAGGGGAGGTAGAGGGGGAGGGAGATCAGAGGGGGGAAGCCTGGGGCATGAGAGACACCAGAGGCTTTGTCCCTGTGCCCACCATTTTTGGAGGGAGGGGCGGGGGTCAGCGGCAGCTTCACAACTATTGGCAAGCCGCCCTGTGTCTGGGTCAGGGAATTAAGCTGTCGTCACCTCTGCAGCATGAATAAGGTCTGGGAGGGCTGTGACAAGAGCTGTCAGTGCTGGTGTCCTGTCCCAGCAATCACTGACCAGGCCAGGCAGCTCAGGACACCTGGGAGATAGGCCTGGAAGAGGAAGGTCCAGGGCCTGCTAGAGGGAGGACACAGCAACCTTTGTATGCACCTGCTCCTCATTGGGCACAGGCTGCTTCCTACCAGGGGGCTCCGTCCCTGTCCTGCCTCCCCAGACCTGGACTTGGCAACTTGCATTTCTCCCCAACCCCTGCTTGCCACCTGCTCGCGGCAAGGCACTAAGCTTCTCTAGAGAGCTTGTCCTAGTGGGGATGAGGACAGGGACGAGCTTCAAGGTGAAGCTGGTGACAGCGACTGTTGGGGCGTTGGTCCAGTGTCCGCCCTCCCTGTCTTCCCCTCTTGGTTTCTTACCAAGCAGATGCCAACCAGCCTACCAAGTGCTGGAGGCCTCTTGGGAGGTGTGTGAACTGATGGGAGGTGTCCTCATCGGTGGGGGTAGCCGGTTGACTCCTAGAATCCTGCTTGGTCCTGTCTTGGGAGGAGACGGAGCCTCTGTGGGAGCTGAGCCCCAACCAGAGAGGGGCAGAAAAACCGCAGGCCACATTTCCCCAGTCCCCAAGTCCTCCCGGGCTTTATGGCCTGACACCTTAATCCAGCAGAGGCCTCGCCACGCTTGAGTTTGAGTTGCTGGGGGGGAAAGTCTGGGGACCGAGGTTCTAGGCCCTGGGCCTCAGCCCAGCTCATTCCAAAGGCATCAGGCCAGGTAACTGTCCCCAGGGGCTGGGCATGGCGGGCCACCTCCCTGGGCAGCAGCCTCAGACAGTGTCTCTCCCAACAAGCCGGCATACAGCGGGAATGTGGGCACGCTCTCAAAAGGAAACCTGCATCTGGCCTGCTGTCTGCCTCCATGGACTGCCCTGGTGTTTTCCATGGATACATGCCTTCTCTGCCAGCTCTGCAATTCCGTGCTCTCCTCTGGCCTGTCCCAAGATCAGCCTGGAGGGGCTCCAGACCAGGGTTTGGGGTACCAGGAAGGGGAGGGAGCCTCTCTCACCTTGTAGTTCCTGGAAAGGAGTGATGCCCCGGGGTGGACCTGGAACCTCCCCGCGGCCCATGAGTTCTGGGTGAGTGACCTGAATGCTGGCAGGTCCCCAGGGCCACTCCTCTTCCCCACAAGGGTCTGAAGCTGGACAGAGACAAAAGGAGAGTGAGATACACCCCACACCCAGGTTTGCCCTCTGGCTGGAAAGCCAGGGACGAAGTGGGAGCCAGTTCCCAGGGAAATGGTGAGCTGTGGCTTATCATCCGTCGTCCCCCAACATCTACCCACCGACACCTCCTGGGACCGGGCTTTCCTGGGCAGTGGTGGAGGCACACACGATGCTCCCAGCCCTCAGCCCACAGTTTGGATGGCGTGGGCGATGCAGACGGGGTATTATGAGACCCCCAGGAAGAGCAGGTGCAGCCTGGGCGGAATTGCCAGTGCGGGGGGGGGAAAGGGCATCCTGAGGGGAGAGGGCAGGTTGGGAGCTAGGTCTCCAAGCAGTTTGGTGTAGCCCGAAGGCAGGGCCTGGGGCGAGAAGGGGAAGGGGTGGGGAGGAAGTGCGTGCCTGGGTCCCTGAGCTTAGACTCTAAGGTTGGACCCCTTGGGGGAGCCAAGGGAACAGAGGCTGGGGAATCCCCCTTGTGGTAGGTAGGGCAGGGGCTGCTGTGGGTCAGCATGTGGGAGATGGGGCTGAGGTCCCTTGGTGATGCTCTCAGTGGGTGACTGAAGAAGAACATGGCTCTTCTTGGATCTGACGTCCCCAATCAGCCCCACCTGCGTTCCCGGTGGTCCTGCAAGGAGCCTAGAAGGGTCTCTTGGACTGGCAGCTCTTAGGGTCCTCCTTGTCCTTCTCAGGAGCTCGGTTCCTAATACCCCACAAAGGCCCTCACGTCTGCCTGAGGCAGGCTTCGGGTGCGCTGCTTGCAGACCCGGCGTCCCAGCCGGCCTTTCCCCGGGGCACCTCCGTCTGCCCCTCAAAGCTCACAGGGAGGATGGGGCGGCTTGTTAAGCTGCCTCTAGGCTTCCAGTGGGGAGAACGGAAGAGGAAGGCATTGACGGAAGGTCACAGCCCTCTGTCCTGACCCCCAGGATCCAGGTCAAGAATTCTCAAAGAAGAGTCAGGGGGTCCATCCCCTGTTGCTCTGCCCCTGGTGTACTTCTGCTGGGGTCCCTCTGGATCCCCCTCTTTTCCTCTGTCTGTCCCTCTCTTAGCCTTTGTATGTGTTCATCCCTCTGGTGTTTCCTCTGCAGTCCTTCCTTCTCTTCAGACTTGGGTCTGCTCCCCCTGTGGCTCCCTCTCTGCCTCTTTCAGCTCATTTTCCGTTTCCTGGGTCTCTTTCCTCTGTGCGAATGCCCTTCCCTCCTCTGGGTGGCGGCCTGGTCCACATCTTCTCGCCAGCCTCCCCTTTCCCCAGGAGCCAAAGGCCGGCGCACTGGCCTCACCTCTGTCAGTCTGTCCGAGCTGGGACACCCTTCCCAGAGAAAGCAGTATGGATGGTGCTCTTCTCCCTGACATCCCGAAGCTGGGGGCTGGGGGGCGGGGCAGCTTTAGACCCTGATCATCTGCACCAGTTCCAAACCCACATAAACAACCCAAGCACAAATGCGCTGCTCCACAAACACCCTCACCCTCGGCCTCCCCTGGACCCCTCCTGCACAGAAATACTGACACCGCCCTGCCACCTAAGGGCTGTCACCAACGCCGACCTGAGCATCCTGCTGGCAGTGGAGGGGTCGGAGGTATGGGGCGGAGGGGGTTCCGTGGGCTGGGATCTCGGGGGCCATCCCGAGGGCTGCTTCAAAGCTGGGCTCCCTCCACGGCTAATACTGGCCTGAAGACTGGAAAGAAGGACAGGGTACATCTAGCCTCGTCATCACCCCACTTCCTCAGAAGCCTCCAGTCTTCCTCAGGTGGTCTGGAATTTTCCCCACGTCCTGGAGGAGACCTGCCTGGATCCTGCTCACCTGTCGGGACCCTCACTTTGTTTCGTCCCTCATGGGCACCCCGCTGTCTTTCCCTCTGGTCCTCAGATGGGCCAGGCCCTCCCCCGACTCAGGCCTCACAAGTGCCTCCCCCCACTTTGGCTTCTGTCCACACCCCAAGGCCCCTGGGCCTGTCTAAAGCCCCTCCTTCAGGCCTCGGCTTAACCACCCCGGGTCTCAGGGAACACCAGCCAGAAAGTCACCTGCTGGCCTCTGGACAAACAGCTTGTTCTCCAACCAAACTTCTGTGTTGACGCCTGGCCAGGGCCGAAAGGAGGAGGGGCAGCCATGGGCATGTGTGGGCTGGGCTGTGGGGCGAGGGGGAAGGGAGGGAGGGGGACTGGGTTTAATGAGGTGACTGCCACTTGTAAATGAAACAGAAGACAGAGCAGCTTGTGTGAACTTTGACCTCTCCTGTCTGTCTTGCCTTTCAACGGGAGCTTTACGAGCCGCCTCCCTTGGAAAGGACCCACCGCACGCAGCCCCCGGAGGGCAAGGTTGGACGGGGGATGCTCAGTCCCAGGATAGAGAGAAGGAGGGCTGGCATCAGGGGTGCAGGCTGGGCTCACCACAGCCCCGCACGTCCGCTCTCCCAACAGGAGCTTTGGAAAACAGAAGCAGGAGGCTAGATCTGAAGGGCGTGTTCTTTGCCAACCTGGAGACTTCTAAAAATGCAAATTCCCAGGCCCCATGCCTGCAGTGTTGGTTTGGGTTGGGAGTATCATTTAAAAAGCTCCCACAGTGTTTCTTAGACTCGGCCAAGTTTAGCAAACTTGTCTTGGAATACACGGTCATGTCAACGGGTGGCTGGACCCTCAGCTCACGGTAGTAGGAACCTCCTGTTCCCAGAGACTGTCACTGGCTCCATTTAATGAGAGTCCCCCGCCCCGGACACTGGACACTGTGCTAAGTGTCTTACAGTCACTAACCCCCTGGGCCCTCCACATGTCCCGCAAGGCAGAAGGCATTACCTCCATCTCACATGACGAAGTGTGAACAATGGGACAAAGATGAAAGAGCTTGCCTGTGGGAAACAGAACTGAGATTTGAACATGCGTCTGATTCTAGAAGTTCTGTTTTTAAGCAGAATACTGCTCCCACTGTCCTTCTGGGCCAATGGAAAGGTCGTCATTAACACCAAGGTGTCCAGACCAGGAAAGCATTGTCTCAGTGCATTTTAAATCTAGTCCTGGGCCAGCTTTGGATTTCATGGTTAACGACTACACCGCCGGGCGGAGACGCTGTCTGTCTGTCTTATTCTTGACCTATACCCCGGGTGCCTAGCACAGGTGTGGCTTGTAGAAAATGCTTAATAAATTCCTGTCAAATGGGTGCTAAATACAATTTAAAAAAGAAAAAGAGGAGCGCCTGGGTGGCTCAGTGGGTTAAGCCTCTGCCTTCAGCTCAGGTCATGATCTCAGGGTCCTGGGATTGAGCCCCGCATCGGGCTCTCTGCTCAGCAGGGAGCCTGCTTCCCCCACCTCTCTCTGCCTGCTTCTCTGCCTGCTTGTGATCTCTGTCAAATAAATAAATAAAATCTTAAAAGAAATAATAAAAAGAAAAAAGAAAAAGATTCCCAAGACAAAGTACAAAGCACACCTTTCTTCGCTGGATTGCCAAGAGCTTTTTCCTTTCTCTTTGGAGCAGTAAAGTGAGTTCAGTTAAAAAGGATAGCATCTGGGGAAGGGTCCTGGGTATGCAATTTGAGAGAGGGTCAGCTATGGGAATAGAGGGACGCGTCCCCTTCCCTCTGCCCTGCCGCGCGCCACCCCTGTATCCAGGAGGAGGGGTTTCAGTGGGATTTTTCTCCACCCCCACCACCCTCCGGTCCCAGCGTCAGTGCTCTTCTGGAAAGGGTCTTCCCAAGAGGTGCCCACTCCCAGGGCCCAGGCTCTGCAGGGTCCTTGCGCAATGAACGTATCTGTAGGTGGCTTTAGTCTTGCCAGCGTTTCCTTCACTCAAAAATGACTCCCTGAGGGCACCAGAGTGGCTCAGTTCATTAGGGGTCTGTCTTCGGCTGGGGTCGTGATCCCAGGGTCCTGGGATGGGGTCCCACGTGGGGCTCCCAGCTCAGCGGGGAGCCTGTTTCTCTCTCTCCTCCTGGGTTCATGCTCTCTTGTCTCCCTCTCGCAAATAAATAAATAAATAAATAAATAAATAAAATCTTAGAAAAATTCCAACTCCTCGACATTTTCATTCTCCCGCCCTTCATCAGCTCCCAGACTTCCCCGTTCCTGAAGATCACAAGCCACATCCTTTCTACTTTATATTGCTAGCGCCTGGCAAATACGGGCACTCCATAAGTGATCGTTTTTGGTAAGTCCTTTTTTTTTTCTTTCAGTCTGGGGACAAGTGAGAAGGCGCGGGCACATGGGAGGCGGAGGAATGTCACCACCGCCTGGAAAAAGATTTGTGGGGAGATGCCCCCTGCACTGGGACGGTGGACGTGGGCGGTGAGGTTATTGGTAATTATCAGTCTTTTTTGAATCTAGATAGTCTAGTGAATGTGAAGCTGTATCTCGTTGTGTTTTTTTTTTTTTTTTAAGATTTTATTTATTTGACAGAGAGAAATCACAAGTAGATGGAGAGGCAGGCAGAGAGAAAGGGGAAAGCAGACTCCCCGCTGAGCAGAGAGCCCGATGTGGGGCTCAATCCCAGGACCCTGAGATCATGAACTGAGCCGAAGGCAGCGGCTTAACCCACTGAGCCACCCAGGCGCCCCTCTCGTTGTGGTTTTGATTTGAATTTTTAGGAGTGCTGCTGCTGCTGAGAATCTTATCATGTGCTTATTAGCCACTGTATGTCCTCTTTGGAAAAATGTCTATCCAAATCTTTTGCTCATTTTTAAAGTGGATTGTCACTTTATTACTGAGTTGTAAGAATTTTTATGTAAAAGTCCCTTATCAGATAAACGATTTGCAAAAATGTTATCCCATACTGTGGGTTGTCTTCACCTTCTTGAAAGTGTCCCTTGAAGCTGAAAAGTTTTTGATTGTGATGATACACAATTTACCCATTTTCTTTTTTGTTACTTGTGGTTTTGGTGTCATATGTAAGAAACCATGGTCTAACCCAAGGTCACAAAGATTCATACCCATGTTTTCTTTTAAGAGTTTTCTATTTTTAACTGTTACATTTAGATATTTGATCCATTTTGGGGTGCCCAGGTGGCTCAGTTGGTTAAGTGTCTGCCTTTGGCTCAGGTCATGATCTCAGGGTCCTGGGTTTGAGCCCTGCATTGGGCTCCCTGCTCAGCGGGGACTTTGCTTCTTCCTCTGTCCCTCACTCCACTCATGCTCTCTTTCTCTCTTTCACTCACTCACTCTCTCTCAAATAAACAAATCTTTAAAAATCTTATAAAATCTTGTCTTAAATCTTTAAAAAAAAAATAAAGAGGCAAGTCTTTGATCCACTTTGAGTTAATTTTTGCATATGGTGTGAGGTAGAGAGCCAACTTCATTCTTTTACATGAAGACATGGAGCTGTCCCAGCACTATTTGTTGAAAAGCTCCCTTCCTCTCTGCGTTTCCCTTCGCCTCTCCTCTGCCCACGTCTCCATTCCTGAGAAAGGAATATGGGGTCTTTAATTCGCCATGTGACCTTGGCCAGGTCACCCATGTCTCAAAGTCTTAGTTTTCTCCTTCCTAAAAATTTGTAAGGTGAGCATCTTTGCAACTCCTGTCTCAAAGAATATTCTGTGAGGAGTCAACCAGATGATAGAGTAAGTTGGGGGACAAATTTTATAAGCACTTACTATCAGGTGCAGAACCCTGCGTTTGTTGGAATGAAAAGATCTCTTCTTTCTTTGTCACATCCACTCCTTGGGATTTTATGTTCACATCCTTGGATACTTGGTCCCTTCCACTTTTAACTGTTTAGTACCCCCCTCCCTGCCCTCAACAATAGAACGTCCTAAAGCTTGAGGTCAGGCAATCTTTTGTCTCTTTTTTTTTTTCTTTTTTTTTTTTTTTTTTTTTTTTTAGGCATTTCCAATGTGTTGGGATTGTTTTAGGCTCAGAGTGACTGTCAGCATGCTGAAACATCTCTTTTATGAATAGGGCAGTTGCACTATATTCCGAAAGACAAGGACAGGTAAAGAGTTCAGGCAGAGACATCTGCTTTATGAAGTCTGGAGGTGAGTCCTGGGGATTCCTTGGGCCATGATTCCTCTATCTACCTTCTCCCCTTCACCCATCCATCAGTCAATTAATTAATCAGATTATTTTTATCACTTGCTCTGAATTGTTCAAATACAACCTACTATGTAGCAGGGGAGCTGAAACCCTCTGGACCTCTGGATTTGTGGTGGATTGAGAAGGGAAGATACAAGGATGACTGCCAGTTTCCTTGCTTGTCTCTAAGAAGGGGCTTTGGAACTTCCCTGTCTTTGTCTGAGGAGGTCTGTATAGAGATGCAAGGTTGAAAATGGACATTGGGTCAAGTACTGGTCTCACCATCTTTCTGTTAGTTATGGGCCTTGGCCAAGCCATTCAATCTCCCTAAGCTTCAGTTTCCTGGTCTGTAAAATGAAGATAATGTGATAAATTCCTTCACAGGTAGTTGTGAGGATTAACAAAACAGAGTCTATAAAGCACTTGGATGATACCTTGAATAAAATAAATGTTTCAATCAATGTTGAACCTTTTATTTTTCTGTCCTTTATTTGTCTGGATTACTCTTCTGGGAGCTTTCCTGTGATGACCTACCTGTCTCTGATGCAATGATATTACTTGTCTGGCTGACAAGTAGGTGGTTCTACGCTCAGGCTAGGAATATGGAGGAGGACAGGGTGAGGGCTGGACTGAGAACTCAGAGGAGATGGGAAGGAAGGGAAGAGCTCATCCTTGGGACTTCTTTAGAAGTAAAGAGTTGACTCTTTTCTCCTAGCTGGCATCGCCCCTTAGCACTTCTTCCAAAGCAGGTATGATATCCCTTCAAGCCCTTTCTAAAGATGAAGGGCAAGTGATTGGTTGTAGTCTTAGCTGAACTTGGCCTCCATGGTGACCTCTAGGTCATATAGGACTTGAGAAAGGCTACAAGTAGCCCATATGGTGTCTCCCTATGAATTTCAAGAGGGTAAATTTCAACCCTCTCTGGTCCAATGAGGCCTAAGCCAAATTCACCCCTTAACTGGTGCTTTTTCACAGTTTATAACCTGTACATTAGTAATTGCCCTACTTAGAGGACAAGGGAATCCAGCTTTAACACTTCCTAAAGTATTCGTGAACTCCTGATCCTGTGAGTTTCAACCACAGCTTCATGCTGTAGGAGCCCCTCATGAAAGTAGAGGGAGAGAGTTACAGCTTCATGATCACTGAAGCTGCTTGGGGAGGGGAACTTGAAGGCAAGGAATGAGGGTGTTTCTGAAGGACACCCTGAATTCTAGGGAAAAGTCCAGTGGTGCCTAGAATCCCCCATCTGTACCCCACAGGGTAGTTTCTGATCCTAATGCTGTAGTGCTATAAGTGGGGCTGATTCTTTGTTTTGGGGGATGGCAGAGGGCTCTTGCTGGAAAAATGCAATGAATGACTGGTGGGGGGGGGGTTGCTGCAACATTCCTTCTGAGTTCTTATGTAATAGCTTTCTCTATTTGCTTGGAATGGTGCATAAATTTTGCCCTTTCTCTCAGGAAAGAAAGAAATCACCCAATCACCCACTGCACATCTGCTTCCAGTCATGCCTCTCCCGACACTAGCTCTGCCCACCATCAGTGTGTGTGGTATGGTGCCATTTTGTCCTGAGATGCCACCACTCTAGCCCTCACCCTTGGCATTTGCACCTTTTAGAGTCAGCTGGTCCCACTCTGAACTTGTTCTCACATCACTTGCCAGGACTGATTCTGCAGAAGACTCCATGGGTGGTGTTCTCTTTCTGCCTCTTCTCTTGTGATGGGCAGACCATCACAAGATGATGATCTGACTCCCAGGCATGTCACCTCCAAGATGAAGATGACTCCCAGTGATCTCTGCGTTGTGGTCTCCACCTCCTTGTTTAGTCCCCTCCCCTGGAGTGTGGGCAGAAACTGCAACCCAACTCCTAGTGAAAGGAATACAGTAAAGGTGGTAGAATGTCACTTCCTGCTTTCATTACATAAGAGGTAACTTCCCTCTTCTAGCTTCTGTCTATTGCCTTCTTGGGTGGCACGGATGCAAGTGGCCATGTTGTGGAGACCCACGTGACAAAGAACTGAGGGCTACTTCAGACCAACAGCCTGCAAGGAACTGAACCCCAACAACAATTGTTTTTGGAAGTGAATCCTTCCCCAGTTGAGCTTCAGATGAGACCCTAGCCCAGACCAACAAGTTGAAGGCAGCTTTGTAAGAAACCCTGAACCAGAGGACCCAGCTAAGCTCTGCCTAAATTCCTGGCCCACAGAAACCATGAGATAATAAATGTTTGTCACTTTAAACCCCTGAGGTTGTAGTGATTTGTTATACAGCAATAGACAACTAATACATCTTCTATGTAAGTCCTTCCTGATGCTACATCATTCTGTCAAAAGGATGTTCTTCCCAGAAAATGGAGTACACTCTTAGATTCTAATGGCTCTAATGGCTGCCTGTTATTGTCTGCAGAAGTATACATCTTAGCCTGGGAGTTGTCTGAGGGAGGCTTGAACTAGCTGAGCTTCTCAACCATCCTGGAAAATGTGGCCATCTGGAAACCACTTTATTGGAGGGGATAACACCTAGGAATTGAGAGACAGTAAAGGACAAAAGAACACACATCCCCCAATTGTCTAGGCCCCTACTCACAGTAAAGACTATTCGTATTCTTTGCTAGCCCCCCTGTCTCTAGCATGTAGATGAACATTTCGTAGTTACTCAGTAAGTGTTTGCTGACTTACTTGATCCAATTCCTGACAAAGAAGTTCCAGACACCATCAAGGACATCTATTACCTAAATTCTCGGACATCCAGCACAAAGGGCGGGAGCAACGTTGGGTCTTTGAAGACTGTGGTGCTGAGAATGTAAAGGGAGGTATCTGGGCTGAAGAATCCAGATAGGAGGCTACCTGAGAAGGCATCCCACACTGCAAGGGGAAAAAATCTGCCTCATCTGTCTAAAGCTTTCACGAGTCTTCACCTTGACTCAAAAGCCTGAAGGAAACATCAGAATAGTTTTGAGGAGACATTTCACTGATTTCCCAGGGTCCTCCCTTCTCCCTGGAAAAAGATAAGAATAAATCAGACTGGGGGATTGGAAATCTCGGCTGCTGCGCTGTGAGATTTGTTCATATTGGTAAAATTTTCCATTTCCTTCCTCAAAAATTAGAATTGGATGAACAGATCTCAGACATCGGAAGCCCAACAATCTGATTAGGTAGGGGAGGTGAACAGATTCATGCAAGGTTGTACTGTCAATTGTTGCAAGTCTGGTCTAGAACCCAGTGTCCTCTCCGTGTCACTCCTGTGCTGCTCTGCCTCATGAACGGGGCGATTTATAGCCATAGGAGCCAGGACATTCTAGCAACCACAGCCAGGGACTTCCCACACTCAGGGTGAAGCCCAGCTGAGAACAAATATGGGAGTGCCTGGGACAGTGGCCCATCTCCCTGGCTTCCCTGGAGCTGTAAGAGTTGGGAGTTCATTGGCGGCATGAAGCATCTTGTTCATATTTTCTCGGCTGGGCGGTCCTGGCAACAGCTCTTCATTTCCTGTAAGGGAATGAGTTTTTAATCTCTGAGCTCAGCCTCACTTAGGATGGGGTGGGGGACAGGAAAATGAAATCCTCAAAAATAAGCCTTCTCCCTGTCCCGGGGCACTTGGAGGAGCTGGTGGTGTTGGCATCGTGAACAAGGCACCCTGTCCTCACTGGCATTGGGCAGAGACTGGGAGGGCTGGAGGAGCCCAGGCAGAGGGAGGCCACCCCCCTGAGAACTTCTGCCCAGGCTTGGGCTCACAGTAGAGAGCCTAGGTCTTTCCTCTTCCATTTAGGACCGGCTGGAGGTTCAAAATCATTTTCCCCACCCTAGCCATGCTCCATGTTGGATCTCAGTTCAGAGTATGTCTCCTGGGAAGCCTCTTTGACCCCCCAAGTGTGGATAAGGTTCACCTCTTAGGCACGTCCATCGTACCCTGCGCCCTATTCCCAGTTCCATCCATTATGAGAGTTGCCTGCTTGCTTGTCTGCCTTCACTCATGGGCCAGACTCCAAAGGCAAGACATCCCTGTAAGAAAATGGTGAACGGTGGGATTGAGCAGAGAGAGACTGATCCTGTCATCACCTCATGTGGTCCCACAAGGCTCTCTGGAGCTGGGACGGACCTTCAGAGTTGCTCCTGATGTGGCAAGATGGCCAGCTCTTCTTTCCCCACATGAGCTCCACCCCGCACGTCGGGTGGGGCAATTGCCGGTGAGGGACAGCATGCGAGCCACCCGTGCCCCACATTGCCAGTAGCTGGGGGTGGGTCTGGCAGCCACAAAGGGGGGACGTGGGTCAAGCACAAGAGGATCATTGTGAAGATAGAGACTTTTTGATTGCCATGGTAACATAGATATTACCTTGACATTTAAGGGGCATTCCATAAATATTTGAATGTAAATGAAAGATGGCATTTTGGGGGTCTTTTCTTCTCTGGGCTAAAAATTCCAGAGCCTTCAAACATTCATCCTGTAACATGATTTTCACTGTTTGCATCATCCTTGTGTCTACTTGGAGTATATGCTTTTTCATGTAACACCCAGAACTTCTAGCAAGACCCATGGAACAGGGCTGCATTAGCACATTCTTTAGTCTACATGCTGCTTTTCTATATACAGCGCAACCTGAGATTTTTAGCAGCAGCCTCCTTTTGTTCTTGCAGCCTACTAAAATCCAGAAGTTCTTCTTTCCAAGTATGTTCTGCTGGCTTCCATGTCTCACCCTTAGAAGTTTCTGTGGTGTGTGTGTGTGTGGTGTGTGTATGTAGTATGTGTGGTGTATGTGCAGTATGTACATGGTGTGTGTGTGTGCTTCAGTGTATTTGGTGCATGTGTGTGGTTTGTGTGTATGTGTGTGTGTGTGTATGGCATATATATATATAGTATGTGTGGTGTGTGTGTGTGCTGTGTGTATGTATGTATGTGTATGTATATGTGTGTGTGATGTGTATGTGTGGTATATGCTGTGTATGTATATGTTTGTGTGGTGGGGTATATGTGGGGTGTGTATGGTATATGGTGCGTGTATGTGTACATGGCATGTGTGTGTGTGGTGTGTGCATATGTGTGTTGTGTGGCGTGTGTGTCGTGGGGGTGCTTGGGGGTGTGGGTTATTTGTGTGTGTGTGTGTGGTGTGTGCATATGTGTGGTATGTGGGGTGTGGGAGTGGTGTGTGTTTGGGGTTTGGGGGGTGTGGTGTGTGTGTGGTATGTGATGTTTGTGTGGGGTGTAGTGTGTATGTGTGGTACGTATGTGTGGTGTGTGCGTGTAAATGGTGTGTTCTGTGGTGTGTGTGTGTGTAAGAGAGAGAACGAGACCTAATTCTGGATCTTGTATTTATTCCTATTAAATTTCATCTTGCCTGATTGGCCCTCTGGGTCGCCTGACCGAGATCTGGGTTTTCTTGACGGAGTTTTCAGTTTCTCAGGCTCATCTGAGAGTCCGACTCTCTCTAAAACAGCCAACACAGACTGTGGTCTCAGCCCTCGCCAGCACTAATCTGACACATTACATGGAAATTTCCCCTTAATCCTCACAACGACCTATGAGGTAGGCCTTCTTATTTGCCCCATTTTGCAGATAGAGCAACTGAGGATTGGAGAGACGAATTCCTTTTCCCAAGGTTACAAGAGTTAATACATTGTGCAAAAGGGATTCGAACTCATCTATCTGATGCCAACACATGCTTTTAACTACTACAATATACAATCCCTATGTCTTCATCCAAATCATTTAATTATGGAAGGAATAACACAGGGATGATATTATTGAGGAGATAGCATGAAGAAGCATATGGAAGAAGGGATCTCCCAGGGTCAGAGTGAAAATTCTAGAATGTGAGGTGAGGTGACATCATCTATCCCAGCGATATCTTGTTACATATACCAGTTTGCAAGGGACCCAGGAACCCCATGAAGAATAATTCAGATATTTACATATATATCGGTATCCATCTGCAAACCTGAAATTGCAGGGAGGTAAAAGGGAGCAAAAAAAAATTAAAAATGAAAAAAAAAAAATCTCAAAGTCAGTGCATTGACCAGGGACTTCGTTCGTACATTTCCCTTTACCTGGACAGCTCTTTACACTCCCAGCCTCCCCCTCCCACCCTCACCTTTCCACAGCCCTTCGCCTAGCAAATTCCAATCGATCCTTCATTCTCACCTTCAATATCACTGCCTCTAGAAAGCCTTCCCAGATTACCCAGACCCATTAATGTCAGTTGGCGTGTGTTCCTGGAGCACGGTACCCATCTCCCTAATCTTACCACCGCTGTAGTGACGCAGTTTCTCATCAGATTTCTGCTAGACCAGAAGTTCCATGAAAGCAGGGGCCTCATCGGTCATGTTCTCCACTACAACCCTGCCCCTGGCCTGGGCCCGAGCCGGCTGTTCAACGATCGGCGGACAGATTTTGAAAACAGGAGGCGGAAGGAAGAGGCAGCTATCGAGTCTTTCCTAAACTACTCTGCCACGAGCTGCTCCTCGTTTTATGTCGTCCGTCGATCGCTAGAGCTCACCCCACCTTACCCCCACCACCTGGCTTGGCTTTGCTTGGTGTTCATTTGGACTGGTTTCCACCACCACCTATCATTGGCAGGAAGGGAGGGTCTGCAGGGCTCAGGTCAGCTTCCCCCCGGGGCATGGCTCTGCCCGTGGATGTGCAGTGGGATATCCAGAGCCCGGGGCCTCCAGCTACGCCAGCTCTGTCCTGCTGTGACTCTGGGATATGTTTTTGTCTGCCACAGAGAGTCAGTGTTGGAAGGATTTTTTAAAGATGACAGTCGGCGGGGCGCCTGGGTGGCTCAGTGGGATAAAGCCTCTGCCTACCGCTCAGGTCATGATCCCACGGCCCTGATATCGAGCCCCACATCTGGCTCTCTGCTCAGCAGGGAGCCTGCTTCCTCCACACTCTCTCTCTGCCTACCTGTGATCTCTGTCTGTCAAATAAATAAATAAAATCTTAAAAAAAAAAAAAGATGACAGTCAAGCCACTGCCTTGCCCCATGACTCTGACAGTGAGGTCAGACCTGGCGAATGGAGGAAGTCACTGCACTAGGCGGTCATCACCAGGGCTCTGTATCTCCACGATGGTCGCACTGGGATCACAGTGCCAGGACAAGGGCTCTCCAGCTGCTCTCCAGGAGCCAGCTGCTGACTTACGTACCCATGGAACGCAGAGACTTCTGGAGTTCTGACCTTACGATTGCTTTCTTAGCCAGTCAGTGCTGACTCTTGGCTGTGTGACAGACGTTACGCTGTGTGCCATCTCATTCATCCTTACAATGCTATTGCAGATAGAGCAGGATCCTATCTCCATCTTGCAAGTGAGAAAAATCACAGCTCGGGGACCTCATATGCCTTCGCCGGTGGAAAATCCAGCCCGAACATCTAGACCTCCTGATCTCAATCTCTCTCTCTCTCTTTTTTTAAATTCCGGTGTTTTATTCTTTTTTTTAAATTTTTTAAAAAAATTATTTATTTATTTATTTGACAGAGAGAGAGATCATAGGTAGACAGAGAGGCTGGCAGAGCAGGGGGTGGCGGCGGGGGGAGCAGGTTCCTCGCTGAGCAGAGAGCCTGATGCAGGGCTCGATCCCAGGACCCTGGGATCACGACCTGAGCCGAAGGCAGAGGCCCCAACCCACTGAGCCAACCAGGTGCCCCCCAGGAGTTTTATTCTTTTTTTTTTTTAATATTTTATTTATTTATTTGACAGAGAGGGAAATCACAAGTAGGCAGAGAGGCAGAGAGAAGGGGAAGCAGGCTCCCTGCTGAGCAGAGAGCCCAATGCGGGGCTCGATCCCAGGACCCTGGGATCATGACCTGAGCCGAAGGCAGAGGCTTTAACCCACTGAGCCACCCAGGCGCCCCCAGGAGTTTTATTCTTAATGGTCTCTGAGATCAACCTCCTTTTTGTCCTTCTTTTTAAGAGAGTCAGGGAGGGGCAGAGGGAGGGACAGAGAGAATCCTTTTTCTTTTTTTTTTTTTAAGACTTTATTTACGTATTTGACAGAGAGAGAGAGAGCATAAGCAAGGGGGGCAGCAGGCAGAGGGAGAGGGAGCAGGGAGCCCGTTGAGGGGCTTGATCTTAGAACCCTGGGATCATGACCTGCACTGAAGGCAGACACTTAACTGACTGAGCCACCCAGGAGCCACTAGGCCTTCAGGTCGTTTTGAGGTCCTGTGTTCTTCCCATGACAGCCACTACCAGCTCAGGGAAGGCATTATTTTCCGCCATGAGCCTTGGGGGCCACTGGGTATGGAATGTCTTTCTGCCTGGGATGACGCGTAGAAGCCAGCAAGATCACCACCAGGCGCACAAGTGAGTCTGGGAGCTGGCAGTTTCCTTCCTCAGCCATGTGAAACTTTTCCAAATATGGGGAGCCATCTGTTGGTGATGTGAGGACTGGGCAGCTTCCCCTCTCATCATTAGCTTGGCAGCGATGGAAAGTGAGTCCAGAAAGCGCCCTTGTGTATCATAAAGGAAATTTAAGCCGTATGTTTCTCATTCATTTACTCTTAAGTCATCAAAATGTTGGTTTTAAAGGGGCTTTTGATGTCCAACTTGCTTTCTGTTTTTTTCATGGGGGAGAGAGAGAGGAAGTCACGATTCTCTAGCTATAAACTGTCCAGTTTGGGGAAAGCTGGAGATGATCCAGTACCCCTAAACACTGGAAGGATAGAGGAAGCTCCAGACAGGGCTCTGCTTTAGGAACCCTGATGGAGGGTTCATTTTCACCCAAAACAAACCAAAAAAGCATAGGTTGGACACCATGATGAAGAAACCGTGGCTTTGACGGCATATGACATGCTGGAGATAGCGGATACAGTCCTGGAGCTGGGGTTTGAATCTAAGTGCCCTTCTTTAGAGCTCTTAACATCTACTGCCTCTTGGAGAAGAAGGGAGGGCATTCCTCAGGCAGGGAGAAAGGGTAATAACTCTCCAAGTAGAGGATACAACCTCTGAGAAGACCCCAAAAAGGGAAGGGCTTGGCACATGTAAGGGACAGAAAGGACAGTGTGGAGAGCACCCAGAGGGCCCAAGGTAAGGCTGGCCTGGCTGGCAAGAGTCTTGGGGTCAAGGCAAGGATGTGTTTCCTAAGCTAAGAACAGAGGGAAACTGCTGGAAGGTGGAAAAGCTCTCCAGGGGGCACATGAGGTCAGGGCTGAGAATCACAGGCAGTTGAAGAAAGGAAAAGTGGACACAAGAGAATCCTTGAGGCCAATCCTTGGAAGTTCATCTAATTCACTGTCATGTCCTTAGGGGGTACCAGATCTAAACTGCCATGGACACATGAGCAGATGTCCTGTGTTTGCAGCATCTCAAAGAAGGAGCTCCTATAACCTCACGGGGTCCTCCATTGGCTGGTCCAGGAGCCCTCATCCTAATTCTTTCCCCTACAGTTTCAACTTATTTTTGTTGAGTCTCAAAGGACTGAAAACAGTCAGCATTTGCTCTAATGCAACTTGCCCACACTCTTAGGCAATCGCCAATGGAAAACACTTACGGGACTCGCACTATGTGAAAGGTTCTGTGAAGATGGGAATATAAAGAATCCGAAGACATTCTTTGGCTGCAAGTTGCTCTTATCTGGAGAGTAAGGAAAGAAAAAAGAAAACTAGGAACACAAGGCATGGTGTGCTAAGTGCCAAATAAAATCTTCCTCTGATTCTGCCTTAGGCAGCCCTAGATTGTTCTTTGCCTGTATGCCCATTACTCCTGGGACTTACATCACCTCCACACAGCGATCGTCCCATGAGATGTGGTCACTTGCTTCCATTCTGTCTCCCCAGCAGACTGTGCTTCTTCAGGCCCAACTGAGTCCCTTCCCTCTCTGTGTGAAGCCCTCACCCCTACCTCAGTACGTAACTTATAACATGTGCTCAATAAGTGTTAGATGATTTATTCAATCAATGGTAGACAGTAAGTTTCTCTTAAGGATTCAGAAGATATTAAAAAAAAAATTGGACAAAGGCAGTAAAGCACTTACCCTAGGCCTAACATTTCATGGTGGCCAAAGAGAAGCAAAATGATGAAGCAGAAAGTGGTTGGAAGAAGGTCTCTCATAACCAAACTCCAGCTAATTTTTTCCAGGTTGTAGCCATGGCCTCTAACTTGAAACACAATGGATTCTGGGAAAATTGACGAGCAAACTGTTCTAATCTGTGGATAAGTGCTGAGTCATGGAGATCCCAAGTCCATCCTGAGCATTGTCTTGGGTGCGGGAGCACCAGATGTTGTTCTGGTCTTTTGGAGTTTCTTGGGACCCCATTCTTTCCTCTAGAGACTGTGCCCCCTTCTGAGTTAGTCCCTTTCCCTCTTGCTCAAATTAAAACAGCTAATTTTAGATGTTTCCTGATTACTCCTAGCTGGGTCTCATTAGCAGAATTAAAACAGTTGGAACCTCAGCTGGAGAAGGAGCAGCTTTCAGGGGTCCTGGTCTGTTTTTCATCTCCACGTTGCTGTTGATGTTGGCTGCCTTGGAGAAAAGCAAAATGAACTCTCTCCTAAGAGAGTGGACCACAGGCTGTTGGCTGAGTGCCTGAACCAGTGGGTGAGGGGTGAAGGAACACATGTCCAAGGGAATGTGACCACCTCTGGTGGCAGACACATGTTTTGCTCCTAACACAACTCGAAAGTGCACGGGCATTCATTATTTCATCTATATATTCATTCAACATTTAAATGATCACTTCGCCTACACCAGGCTCTCAACTAGTCCCCATCCCTGGTTCTTAGGATACGGAAGCGTTTAATGAATGATTCCTGCTGGCTGTGAGCTCACTGTCAGGTGGGTGTAATAGACAAGCGTATGACTACCAGCCCACGGATCCGTGTAGAGGTATGCAGAGGGCATTGTGGTCATACAATAATAATAACCAGTCATCTTGGAGTGTTGTGTTCCAGGTTCTGTCCAAGGATTTTATATCAGTTCATTCACTGAATCCTCACAATAGCCCTGTGAGCAGCGAGGAGAACCACCAAACTTAGTGGAGGGTGGGAAGCAAAGAAGAGGCATGTAAAGGAGGGGAGGCATTGCCAGCAGGTGGAAAGCCATATATAAAGGTGTGGAGGCCCCACGTGCAGGTGGAGTCTGGGGATGTCTGTACTTCTTCCTGCAATTTTTTTCCTCTGTCACAAAGAAAAAAAAAATCAATACAAATATCTTAAGGTTCAACATACTCGTTGGATCATGAGCTGGATTTTGAACATCTCCAGGGCGTTTTTTTGGTTCCACTGAAGACCATCTCTTGCCATAGCTCTGGTTTCCTGCTGGATTTGCACCTTCTCTAATAGGACAGGACTGTGACTGGGAGCCTCTTAAGGGCCCACCTCAGCATCATTGCTTCCCTCTTTCTTGCCCCTTTCCATGTTCCCGTAAGACCCCAGAAACGTTCTTCTCACTTTTGGTCAAGAACCTCTTAGGAGGGCTCCTTTCCCTCCACTAACACAGTTCATCTCCTAATGTCACTGGTCCCTGGGGCCTCTCTCATCTCTTCTCCTAGTGTCCCAGTCATTCTGGGACTGTCCCTAAGCAGAATGAATAGCAAGGAGACTTTGACATGGCTCGTGCGGGCCACCCGAGAGCTCAGTGTCTTCCTGTCCAACAATCTGATGTCCAAAGGGAGATTTCTGTGGAATCTGAACCAAAGGATTGACAGGAAGCCCAAATCCAAGCGTGGACAGTGCAAAAAGATGTTGTAGAGAGAAAGGAAAAGACAGAACCATTTGGGTCACACAAGAGATACTTCTGGAACAACTGAGAAAAGTGAACCTGGAGAGAGAGTAAGGCTGCAAATAGTGACTTTTCCCATCCTGAGTTGGTGACCCGAGAATCTTGGCACATCTGACCCTCACTCCCACTTTTCAAGAACCTGAAGCTCCTTCTCGGGTTCAAGGACCTTTCCCTCTCTTCTGCATGTCCTTTGTCCCAAGTCATAGAAGGAGATTCTGAGCCCCAGCCTCGGACAAGTGGTCAGGGAGCCCTGAATCTGGCCTCAGAGGGGACAGGACAGTGACTCTCCAGAAAGTCAGCTTTCTTTCTGCCTTGTGTCTTGGCTCTGGGTGATGATCCTCTTCAGAGCACTTCAGGCCTAGAGTCTCTTTTAATGGAAACAAGAGACTCGTAAATCCCCAGGCCAGACTCCCTTGGAAGCTCCTGGCTCAGCCCTGGCCTCCCGGGCTCCCTGCCATGGGGAGCGTCTCCCAATCTCCTCTCCCTCTCCCCAAACAGACTTCACACATTGACTTTTGGCTCTGGTGCAGCATCCTCTACTCATCTGGCTGGAGGCCTTGGGTCTGCTCTGGTCACGATGGTTGAACATCTTTGGGATGGACTGAAACTTGGGGTTGCTGGATCTGGAGATGCTGACCCAGCATCCTGGGGACCGGCTTATAGATGAGTCTTTGGAGAAGTTCCAGAGAGCTAGCAAACCAAGAAAAGTTTAAGTGAAATCCACCTACTACCCAGCGCCGAGGTCCCTCCTTTCCTTTTGTGGCCCCATGCCAGGATGCTGCTCCCCACAGCTCCAGCCTGCTGTCCGGGAGTCTGTCTCTCTTCCACTTTGATGAGGGGGCTCTTGGCCCCTCCCCTCCCCTCTTCCTTTTCCAGTCAACCTTGTCCTTCGTCTAGAGGTCATGAGCAGAGACCTCCAGGTGCAGCCAGGGCTGGGATAAGAGGAGTCAATCCCACACTGTCAGGCAGATCTGTCAAGAGGGTTTTAGGGTTTGTAATTAGGAGGGCCAGCTGGGCTCCTTCTTTAGTCTCCCCGCTCCCCCCACCCCCAGTCTGGCTGGTAACCGGACTTCTTAAGATGGAACCAAAAATGAAAGGAAGGAAGAAAGAAAGAAAGACAGAGAAAGAAAGAAGGAAAAAAAGGGAAAGAAAGAGAGAGAAAAAGAAAGAGAAAGAGAAAGGAAGGAAGGAAGGAGAGAAAGAAGGAAGAAAGAAAGAAGGAAGGAGAGGGAGGGAGGAGGAGGGAGGAGGGAAAGAAACGAAAACCACTAACCATCACTTCTTCCCTATGTTCTCAAAATCACCTTGTCCTGGGTTTCTCTTCTTGAATCCTGGGTCTTGGGTCTTTTCTGACAGAGGAAACTGATTCCTGAAAGTTGTCAGAGGAGGGAAATGTCTTTCCTTTGTGTTACAGCAGGTCAGCCGTGGGGCCAGGGCTGGAAACCCAGCTCCCCACGCTCTATCCTTGACTGGAGCCAACGGGGTGGGGTGGAAATCATCTGGAAGGCCCCGGAGCCCTGGAGGCTGGTCAGGCTCAGGCCCTAACTTGCAGGGTGACCTTGGACCCTCTGGGGTCTCAGTTTTGTCACAGGGATAGGAGAATTCCTCTGCTTTTGAGGTACTCCAGAAAAGCAACTGCAAGAAAAGAAGAGATTATTACCTGCAGCAATGTGTGTCAGGCCAGTTCAGAGGAAACTGGGTTCTAGAAAAGTGTTTCTTGCCAGTTAGGTCAAATCTGAAGTCCCCTGGGGAGGAGGTGGGGGGGATGGGAGGTCTTTCTCCACCTGCTCTCCCTTGCTGCTACAACTCTCTGTCTGCCCCTCCTGGGCCTCACTGTCTTTAGATCTCACTGCCTCTGTGGGAAACTCCTGCTTCGGGCCCCAATTACTGGAACCTTCAGGAAAGTTTAATTGAATATTTGTATTGAAAACAGGAGCCAGGGCCCATGGCCCCAATTCGAGGAAGCCTGGGGACAAGAGGAGAGCTGTGTTGGCTTTTCCTTCCGGATTAGAGACCTTCCATTGTTCTGAGAGCAAGAGTGGGGCAGGGGGATCTTTCACTGGCTCTGCAGAGCAGAAGTTAGGGTGCTCTGGACTCTGGGGCCCAGCCTGGATCTCGGGAGCCGGGGATGACCGGCTGCTCGGCCCAGCAGTGGGGCGGACGGCTTGGGTTCGCATGTATGCACAAGGCACAGTGACGAGCACCTCTGTGCAAGGCCCTCGGCCAAGTGTGTGTGCCTCTGGGCATGTGAGACAGAAGCATCATTAGTGACCCCAGGGCCATGTGACTGTGCATTTTTATTGAGGCCTAAGAAAAGCCATCCACCTCTGTCTCCCTGGAAGGCACAAGATGCCTCTCTGGTGAGCCGTTGGTCTCCAGCCTCCTCACAGCTGGGACCTGCCTTTCTGGGCCTGGCTCGCCCGGGGAGGAGTTGGAACAGGGGATCGAAGGGGCTCCCTCTTCTCTCAGGGTGAGAGCTACAATGACTCCAAATTCTGGCGTCCTCTGGTCCTGCTCCTCACCTTGACTATAATAAATATGACTATTCATTATCTGGGCGGATTCGAGAGGCGGGGCGACTTGCCCTGGGTCGGGGTGGGGGGGTGGTGTCTCCTGTCCCTCAGGTGCACTCATGTGTAGGGTCTTGCCAGGTAAGAGTTACCACAGGCCATGATTTCATAGCCAAGGACGGTTTGGTCATATTATTTGCTTTCTCAAGGCCCCGCAGCCGGCTCCAGCTGGAACTTGAACACGCGTTCCAAAACCCACGTTCCCCTTATGCCATACTGAGAGGCAGAACCAGGGGGTGGCGGGCAGAGGCTTTGGGGCTGGGCTAGACACCTGAAAATTTGGTCCTTCTACTTCTTTTTCTGAAGAAAGATTGTGAAATGAGGTGTAAATTCCTCAGTCAAACCTCCCCTTCCCCTCCCTATCCATCCTCGGAGGCCAGGCGGGAGTTGAGATAACCACAGCTGTCATCACTGAGGGCCTACTATGCGCCAAGCCCACTGTCCATGCTTCATATGGGTAACACATGTGGTCCTCGTCACAGCCATTGGAAGGGCGTCCTTCACCCGATTTTAAGAGGGAAGCAGAGGCACGGAGATGTGGGGTGGTACTCACTCACGGAGCGAGGGGCCTCCCTCCAGGGACCCGGAGGTCACTGCCAAGCAGCCCAAGTCAGCTTCCCCACCACCTCACTGTCTCTCCAAGGCGGCCTCTGCTGTGGTCATAGGGAGAGAGAAGGGGAGGGCTGCCATTCTCTGGTCCCCAGGCTGTGCCACTTCCCTTAGCTCCTGGCAACCCAGAGATGAGAAGAGGCAAGATTAGACTTGCTTTGGACGCAGAGGCATCTCCCTCTTCTGGTGCCTGGCTGGCCAGGGTTCCAGGGCAGTGAGCTTCCTTAGTGCAGTCCTGGGAGAGGGGGGTGGGGCTGGGGGAGGGTGTAGGCAGTGTCCTTGGTGGGAGGAGCACACTCACGGGGCAGGATGTGGGCAGCTCTCGTGTGTTACTGGACATGGAAGGGAGGTGACAACACACGGAGACACCAGCATATCCTATGTAGTCCCTTTGCCTCCTTGTCGGAGAGGACCTGAGGTTCAAGGGGGATGGGAACACGGGAGGAACCTGAGTAACGGACCCGGGAGTTCGGGTCCCCACCTGTGATGTTCCCCACGCATGGGCTACGCAGCAGCACGAGCTTAAATCCACTCCAGAAGCCAAGCAGACCTGGGAGGGTGCTGAGGCGGGCTCCCTTTGCAGTAAGAAATGCCGCGGTTTCTGTATCAGCTGAGACTTGTGACTGTCCTGGAAGCGTCTGGCTCAGGACCCACAGGCTTGGAGCAGAGAACACGGTGGAGAGAAAAACCACGTGTGAACCGTGGCCGCGGGGGCGCTCAACCATTCTGCTGCCCCCTCGCCCTCCTCCACCCTCTGGACCTGCCCTGCTGCCCTCCCCTCACTCCTGCCAGAGCCCAATACACAGCTCAGCTGCAGGACCGTCAGCCTGTCCTCGTGTCCTCCAGCTCCTGCACAGACGGACCCTGGCCATCCACGGGGACCCAGAGGGCGGGGTGGGGCGGGAGGAAACAGAAGCTGGAATTTAAATAGAGTCAAGGCCACTCTGCAAAGGGGGTGGGGGTGGATGGAAGGGGAGGAGAAGCTGGGGGCGGCTCTGGGGAGAAGAGGCTGGGGATGAGGGCCTTTGGGCCATTTGGGCAAGAGGGGGTTATGTAAATAACATGCAAATGGACCCTTTATTGTGTTTTGATCAATAGCCAGGCATTTTTTATCTTTGACTGGAAGCTTTGGTCTCCATGGGTCCCAGCAGGTCACCAGGTGGGAGGGGGCTGTGGGCTCCACAAAAGAAGGATGGGAAGGGAGGAATCATCACTTTTGTCTGCCCAGGAGCTGTCACACCGAAGGGACTAACCCAGGGGGGACTGGCGGCAGATAGACCCCGGGGAGCCCCTCCCGGTGGGCCGGCTGCCGGCAGCACTGACATTTACAGGCTGGGTGTGCTGGGGGCTGGTGGGGAGGGCGGGTTGGGCTGGCCTGATGGATAGGGCTGGCAGCAGCTCTAGCCACCCTGCTGGGGGTCGGGGGCCCAGGCTCTACGGAGCAAGGTCAGGCTGAGGGCGGAGGGAGCTTCTGTAGCCAAAATGTTGGGGGGGGGCAGTAGGGTGGGGGGCGCGTTAGGAAGGACTGGCAATGGGAGGTGGGTGTCTGGGTATTTCCGAGCACAGAAGCTGGCAGGTGGAGGGAAGAGCAGGTCCCTTGTGGGGGCAATTAAGCTACACTCTGGGGGGACTTGGCCAGAGAGGACCAGGTTGGGCTGTGGTTTTAGTCCCGAAGGACTAATGTGCCCATATTTGGTGTAGCTATTAGGGTGCCTGTGCTGGGGTGTAAATGCAAAATATAGGCAAAGCAGATATTGCTATTCTTGTCAGGATCTTCTGCTCTACCCCCAAACACACACACACACACACACACACACACACACACACCCTTCCTTCCATTAGAAAAGGAATCTGGTTTCCATGGAAACCTGGCCACATAACTAAAGTGTCTGAATTTACATCCTTGAACATAAAATAAAGTCTCTCCTCCCACCTGTATACTTTCCAGTGTTCCAGAATGCGATGCCCGAATTCGCCCCTGCTCAGTCCCAGAAAGTTCACCCTCACCTTTCATGCCTGCTCAGGGCCCTCATTATATCTGAGAATTGCAGGGTGGGACTGGGGGGTGGTCTGCCGGTTCCTGCCTTGTGCTTGCAAAACTGGGGCCCACTTGCATGTCGTCAGAAGTAGGAGACCACCACAAGCCCTACCAGAGGCGGTCCCGTAGCTCAGGCTGTCTGTCCAGAGCTGGGGGAGATCTGTGAGTCTGAGCTGCAAAGAGCTGGGAGGTGTGCGGTGGGTGGTTCCGGACTTCTGTAGGAACACAGGAAGTAGTGGTCATTGTCGTCTCCCTTTCCAGCCCATTTTACAACCTGTGTTGTTGCATCAGCATCATCTCCCAGAAGGTGGACGGGAATCCTGGGCATTTGCCCTACTTGCTGGCAAGAAGCTTGCTTCATCAAGGTTGAATGCTCTCTGGGACGGTTTAGGGTTTGAGGCAATAGGGCTGGGGCGGGGGCCAGCAGCCAGCTGTCCAACCGGCCACCTCCTCACTTCATAAATTCCCCTGCCACTTCCCCGGGATACCTTGAGTTTGACCTGGGTGTGGGGAGCCAAGTCCTTTCTTTGTCCCCTAATAAACAGCCTCAGCCACTGCTGGCCTCCAGCTGTTCTGCAGCCTTTTGGGCCCCTCCCCCACTCACCCTAGAGGTTCTTTCTCCCTGTGAAGTCTCATTAACTGGAGGCTTGGGGCCAAGGCAGCGTTCCTGCAGACCACCTTTCTCCTTATTAGTGCAATCATTTCTGTTCCATGTGATGGCCCAAGCTTCTCCTGGAAGCCCGTCTGCACAGAGGCTCCTCTGAGGCTTCTAGAAAGCACTGCCTGTGTTCTCAGAGTGACCAGAGCATTTCTCCCTTGCTGGGGGCATGGGGGGAATTTGCTAGGTCTTCTCAGGCCCCACGGAAGGCAGCTACTTTTGGATCAGCTCCGAGATGGGTTGGTCTCTCAACACCTCCAAAAGATGCCGCTGCCCTTCTTTGCAAAGAGATCTCTTTCCTCACGGCATTTGCCCACGGGAGACCTGGAAGCTCAGTTTGCCCAGAAGGTATGTCTCTGTGTGCCCAGGTTCCATTCCTTGTCACAGCTCTTTTCCTCCCTAAAATTCAGTGCAAAACCTGAGCTGGGTGAGAAAAATCTCAAGAGGAAACTTGGGATGATCTTTGCAGGTGGTGTTAAAAAGAAAACCGCAGGGAGGCCTGGGTGGCTCAGTTGATTAAGCCGCTGCCTTCAGCTCAGGTCATGATTCCAAGGTCCTGGGATGAGTCCCTCATCAGGCTCCTTGCTCGGCAGGGAGCCTACTTCTCTCGCTGCCTCTGCCTGCCTTTCTGCCTGCTTGTGTGTACTCTCTCTATATATATCTGACAAATAAATAAAATCTTTAAAAAAAAAAAAAAAGAAAGAAAACCGCAGGCCCAAGATGGCGTCGCTTAGGCCAAGTCACCAAACTGAGGCTTAATTAAAGTAATTGCCATTTCAACCTTCCCTAGAATCCTAAGTCTTAACCAGTCAGTTAGGAATTTTCTGATCAGCACCAATGAGGTAATCTGCACATGGACCCTCTCCATGCCTCAAAGATGAGGTAATAATTTACCTACTAAGACCTCCCTGCCCACCCACCTCCCCACCACCACCAAAGGAAGGTGATCTGGTCCCAGCCAGGTCAAGAAAAATCCTTTCTTTTCTTCTGCTAATAACTTTTTTGCCCAGCCTCCTTTCTATAAAAACCTATTTTGTATAGGTCCTCAGACCTCCCCTTCACTAGCTAGATGGGGTACTGTCTGATTCATGCATTGCTTAATAAAGCCAATCTGGGGGGTGCCTGGGTAGCCGGCTGAGTGGGTTAAGCATCTGCCTTCAGCTCAGGTCGTGATCCCAGGGTCCTGGGATCGGGTCCTGCATTGGGCTCTCTGCTCAGTGAGGGGCCTGCTTCTCCCTCTGCCAGCTGCTCTCTCTGCTTATGCTCTCTCTCTTTCTCTCTAACAAATAAATAAAATCTAAAAAACCCAAAACAGAAGAAGCCATTCAGATCTTCAGATTTACTCAGTTAAACTTGTGTTCTCCCAGGACATCTTAGCGGAGACTGGACTTTAGGCTCTCATGTGCATGGCTTCCTAACTCCCTCCGCCCCCCTCAAGACTTCAGTCTCCAAAATCCAAAGTGCTGTTCTACCTCCTTTTCCTAGAAATAGATGGGTGGTGGTAAAGAGTTAAAGATGTGCTGTCAGACAGGCCTGGGTTCAAATCCCGATACTGTCACTTACTGGCTGGGTGACTGGGGGATGTTTCTGAACCTCTCGGAGCCTCAGTTTCTACATCCGGAAATGGAGTAACATGGCCCATAAGGTTGCCGTGAGCATCACAAGAGAGAATGGGCGTCAGGCACACAAGGTAGCTGTTATCCCAAGGACAAGGCTCGGGCATGTGTCTGTGGAGTCCCAGGGAGGATTTTGCTGCTATTCTACATGCACCGGGAATGAATGTATTTCCCCCTCTTGCTCCCACGCAGGGAAGTCCCAGAACCCGGAAGTTGGTTTTAACAGAAAAGTTATTTGTCTTCTAAAGAAGACATGCTGGGAGGCAGTCTCTGAGAGGATCCACAGGCACTGGGAATATTGGTTATCCCGGGAGCAGGAAGGGGAGCTCAGGGTGAGACGTGGGATGGGAGGGATGCTTTCCATCGTATGTCCTTTTGCCTCTTTTGTTCTATGCCTACTTCATATAAAACCTATTTTAAAGAATTAATAACGTTCAAAATTGAAATGTTAGAAAAATTAAAAAGGAGACATAGTGAGGGGCGCCTGGGTGACTCAGTCGTTAAACGTCTGCCTTCGGCTTGGGTCATGATCCCAGGGTCCTGGGATGGAGCCCTTCATCGGGCTCCCTGCTCTGTGGGGACCCTGCTTCTCCCTCTCCCACTCCCCCTGCTTGTGTTCCCTCTCTTGCTGTTTCTGTCAAATAAATAAATAAAATCTTTTTAAAAATTAAAAAAAAAAAAAAAGGAGACATTGTGGGAGAGAAACTCCCCAAGCTTTCTTAATTCCAGATACTTGGCTGTTGGAGTTAAGCAGAGGGCTCATCGTGAGGGGTTCTTACAGAGGAGAAAAGAGGTGAGCACTGGGGATACAGGGTCTAGGCCCCTGGGAGGTCCTGGGGACCTGTGTGGAGTAATTTCCTCAGTGGTTTTTTTTTTTTTATTATTATCTAAGCGTCTTGTCCCGGCGGCTCCTCCGGGCGCTGGACACAGGCCCTCGGTGTCAGTGGGTACCCTGTGCTGTACTATGCCAGGGCTCAGAGGAACAGCAACCACATACTCTGGAAGCCGCCTTAGTGAACCCTCTCACTGCCAGCTGCCCTTGTTGGCTTTGTGTTTCCTCAAGGCTTAGCCCAGATCCTGCCTCCACCTCCGGGAAGCCCTCCTGTTCCCACCTAGTCAGAATCCACCCATGCCCTCACACTTGATCCCCTTTTCTAATTCTTTCTCTGATCTTGTTTTATGTTATCCTTAGCCATTTGGGTGCCAGTCCTGGTTATAAGCTTCGAAGCCACTTGAGGACATAGGGCAAGGCTCATACAAGTTCTAGAATTCCCAACCCAGTGCCTGGAATCTGAGAAGCTCTCCCCCATGCTTGTGAAGGTGAGGGAGGGAGGGAGGTGGGGAGTAGCTCTTAGGCCTTAGGACCTCCCAGACAGGTCCCGATATGTCCTGATTCTTTGAGCCTCAGTTTTCCATCTATAAAATGGGGGTTGCAATCATGGAACCCACCTGTGAAAGATCAGCTAGGTGGTACTAAGGGCCCCTGTTGGATGCTGAGTACACTTGGGCAGTGCTAGCTCTCATTTTGAGACCATATGCAACCTTGGACTTCCTGTCAGTTCAATCGCATACAGATTTTGCCTTTCTACCATTCCCTACGTGGCTTCTTGATGTCGTAGGTCATAAACGCAGCCAGCATTAGGCTGGGCCTCACTTCAGTGCTCCTTACCCTAAGGGATCAGCCCTTGGTCCCTCTCCACCACCGCTCTCCAGTGATACCTCAAGGCAAAGCTGCCTGAATCCGCCCCGCCTGCCAAGGGGACATGGGGCCAGTGCTTGAGGTGTGACCGGTGGAGGCCTGTCTGGGGCACCCACCTGTGAGCAGGGCAACGCCCTGCTGAAATCCTGACCTCATATCTTCCCTTCCAACCTGCATTTCACACCCCCTTTCTGCTTTCCCTCCTTTCTCCTTCACTCTTGCTTTCCTCTTCTCCAAATCCTCCATGGGCTTAAATCTGTAGATGAATGAGGGACAGGCGGCAGGAATGTGTGTCTGATGGGAGGTGGGTGGATATGGGAGGAATATCCATTGCCCTCACTGACCACCTGTTTCTGGCCCGTCTTCTGGTCTTGCTCCTGGCAGGAGACCACGGGTTACACTGAGTGAGACCAGGCTCCTTTTCATCCCATTGATGGTTCCATCCTGGTCCTCCTTACTCCATCACCAAGAGGCCCACTGGAGAAAGGGTCTGGCTGAGGTTCTTCTGTGAGTAGAACATTTCCATGTTATGGGTAATGGGGCCTTAAATTTCATGTCCACAGAACCCATGAATAGTCCATGGAATGAGATCCTCAGTCCTTTTCTCAGAAAGAGGGCATCTTCTCCCATAGTCCAGAGTCTTGGCGTTGGGGACGCGCAGGACAGCATCACCAAAGGTGACACTTGACCCATCCTGGGGCTTTTTCTTTCCTATCTTCGATGACAGAACAAACCCTCCGATCTCCCCAGGGCAGCAGAGACCCAGCGCAGAAACCACAGCTGCGGACAAGGGTGCCACACCTGTGCCAAACACCTTTCCCAGCTGCAGCTCCTCCTCCTCCTCCTCCTTACTTTGGCCTCTTCTCTATCTGGTCTGTAATCCTCGGTCAGAGTGGAAGTGCCTTCAGATTTATATGGTGCTATTTACTGGCCCTCTGCCAAATTAGTGACACTTTGAAATTCCCTTATATGACGCACTGCTGCTCTGACAATAAACAAGTCATTAGCTGGGTCGGAGGGCAGCTTCCAGATGGATTTGATTCATTGTTTCTGAACCAGCTCAAGAGGCTCATTAAGATGCAGGGTCCCTAGTCCAAGGCTCAGGAAACCCCTAAAGCAGGGGGTGGGCAGATGGGGCTTCTGCACACTCAGGCGCTGGGTCACTGGGTCACCTGCTTTCCCCTCTGATCACCCCCAAGGCTCATCATCACCCCACCGCTGGGGGAGGGGATACTAATCACACCCACAGACTCTATCCTCCTTCCCTAAGACACAGACACAGCCCTCCGCAGGGAGTGCCTCTGGCCCTGGCAGGCCAGCCCCTGCCTCCAGCTTACAGATATAGAATCTGATGCTCCAGAAAGGGGAAGTGACTTTCCCAAGTTCACCTGACTCATGAGTACTTGAGATGAGACTAGAACGAGCTCTTACTCTTGGTTTAAATCTCAACTTATGACCCACATTACGTCCTAGGAAAAAAAACCAAAACAATAATTTGAAGAAATGCAGGGTGGTGTCCTAGGCCAGACCTTTGTCTAACTTCTGCCTTCCTCCTCCTTTGACCTCCTCCCATACACCACCTCCTCTCAACCTGGCTCATGGGATTCTGCGTAGATAAAAGGGTCACGTGTTGGAGTCCAAGGGTCTTGTATGTTTGAGCAGATACATGAGCAACCTTGTGACACAGCACTGAGTTAGGTGTTGTGGGAGAAGCAAAGATGAATTCAACAGGCTTGGTCTGTTTGCAAAAACTCATGAACTAGAATGCAGAACACAATGAAAATGTTACCGGGAGGTAAACACAGAACTTAAAGCCTGAGTGGCAAGTTCTACAAGCTGAAGCCATGATGATCAGGCCACAGGGGAAAGGAGGTTGGATAGAGCCCTAGGTGCTGGGGGACTAGGGTTTTGATACTGAAATGGGGGTAGGTGACCTGACCTCTAGTTCACAGATCATAAAAGACAGGGAGCTAAAATGAAGACCTCTGCAAAAGCTGGGACCTTTGAAGGGAAGGCATCCTCAGAGAAATCACAATTAGAAAAATATCACTCACAGGCTTAGGGTAGGACAATTAGAGGCTCTGAATAGAAAAAAGCTCTCTAGTGAGAAATAGGAACTCCAGGCCGAAACCAAATATAACTACAGTGTCATAATTTTCACTATTGGAATTCCTGGGCTGAGAAATTAAAGTAAAAATAGGTTCTAGACGAGTAAAACTCATGGTGTATCAGGAGAAGGAATCATGAGACTGTTCTAGAAGAACGTGTTTTCAGGGCAACAGCATTCTCTCAGCAAAATATACTCCCCTTTGAAGTTGTACTGACAATAAAACAAATTGCAAACCACATGAGGAAGTGATATGTCATTAGGGAAAGTCAGAAAACATGTCAAGTTAGTTTAGCATTCTAGTAACATAAGATAGAGAACATTTTTAACTTTTTAATATAAATAGAGAAACTTTAAGCTATCTGTTTCAGATGGTTAAAAAGATGAACAAGAGGGGCGCCTGGGTGGCTCAGAGGTTTAAGCCTCTGCCTTTGGCTCAGGTCGTGATCCCGGAGTCCTGGGATCGAGCCCCGCATCGGGCTCTCTGCTTAGCGGAGAGCCTGCTTCTCCCCGTCTCTCTCTCTGCCTGCCTCTTTGCCTACTTGTGATCTCTGTCAAATAAAGAAATAAAATCTTCAAAAAAAATAAAAAAAAAAAAAAGATGAACAAGAAATACAAACCATAAAGGATAGGATATTTTGAAAGAGAATGGGCAAATTGATAAACAAATAAATAATACTTTCTAGAAATGAAAAAGATAATCATGGAAATAAAAGCTCACCGGATGTGCCAAACAGCAGATTAGACAAAGCTGAACAGAGAATCAGTGAACTGAAAGACAGAGCAGAGGAAATTACTCCAAATGCCCCCAGAAAGATGAAGAGAGAGAAAATATGAAAGAAGTTAAGAGGCACAGAGGGCAGAACAAGACGGTCCAAATGACCCCTACAAGGGTTTGCAGAAGGAGAATGGAGAGAATGGGGGGATGGCAATGTTCAGTTTTACAGAATTGATGGGAGACATTTGTTCTTAGATTGAAGAAATATTGGGAGTTCTGAGGGAGACCCATAAGAATAAATTCATATTCAGCTATGTCCCCTGAGTGAAACTGGGCTCAAAGAAGCACAACCAGTGGGTCAGGGACCAAGAGAAAGGACAGCTTCATTTTGCGCAAAAGTGTCAGGGAATGTTTATGGATCACTAAGGCTCCAAGGGCGGAGTAGAGCTTTAAGAGGCAGAGAGAATATGGGGAGGTCAGCAAGGAGACCCAGAGAGTAGGAAAATATGAAGTTTCAACCTGTTTGGCTAGTTTCTGAGCAGATTTTCCCCCATTTTTTTTTGGATAAAGCTACCTGGACTCTGGATGCCTGTTCACTCAAGGTTTTGGGCATCCCTCCATACTCTGTGCCTTCACTCAAACCCCATCTGTGTTCATCCTGCTCAGGTCCCCGACTCTGTCCCTGAGGTCATCTTGACTCCACAGTCCCAGGAAGGTGTGGGCTTCCCCTGCTCATCTTCTGGAGACCACTCCTAACCCCATTGCCCTCTGAGGCCTCCCCCTCCTTTTGGGGGCTGAAATTGGACTCTGCAACCTTCCTTCTGTCTCCTTGGGGTCCTTCAGGGCATGAAGGGCCCCTGCTCTGAAGTGGACAGCAGGGGCTTGCCGTGCTACATCTGGGTCTTGTTAGTGGTGCCAGTGGCTTCCAAGGAACAGAAAAACCTGGCCCTGGTAATTGGCTCATGAAAGCTGCATGTTGCCGGAGGGGGAGGGAGGGTCTGCAGAGGAAGGGGAGAGGGCTTAATGGGAAGCAAATGCCATGGAAGAGCCTAGTGCAGACCCCCCTCCCCTCATTCATGGCCATTAGCATTCCTCAGACACCTGTAGGCACTTGGCCCTGGCTGGGGATGGGATGTGCTTAGTCCTCCCTGCTGGGGCACAGAACAGAAAGATGCAGTTTGGTTCCAATTAAGGGGGCAGGGAGCAGGGCTGGATGGGAGGCGGGAGACCCCTTTCTTGTCTCTTTGGAGAGCGTGTGGTTTTATGTGGCCGTTGTCAAGTTCTCTTCCACCTATGGTTATTTACGGTGACAGCCAAATAGCAGTGGGCTTGGGGGACCCGATGAACCTGGGTCTGAATACAGATGACCCCTTTCCTGGCTTTGCAACCATAGAAAAAGCACCGAATCGCAGGCGACCTTGGCCCCTTCTCTGTAATAATGAAGGAATAATGTCTATCAAACACAGTTCCTTTGAAGAATAAATAAAATAGACCATTTGAAGACACCTGTGATAAAATGGATGCTCAGAAAGTATTCATTTCTTTATCCTTGGCTTGGTAAGTACCTTTAAGGGAAGAACAGTGTCTTACGCGTCTTTGCAGTCCCGGAGGTGCCAAATGCCAGTCACACAAAATCCATGATTGAGTAAAGGAGGGAGTGACTACCCTCCCCACGGACCTCCCCGACCCTCACACTGGTACAGGTCAAAGGTCCACTCAGAAGCCTGAGAGGCAGGGAAGGAAAACTCTGAGTCCCCCAAAGAGTCATGGAAATGACCATGGAGGCAAGCTGTTGACCAACTGGTAAAAAGGTGAATCTCCTTGAGGCCTCTTGAAGAACTCACTCCATCTAAACATTGAGAGATTCCAGATGCCTCTCACAGGGAGCAGGGAATGGTGGCTGGGAGGAAGGGTGTGCTGCCCTGGCAGAGGGAGTGAGCCTGGCCCAGGGAAGGATGCCCTCTCCCTGACTTCTCCCTCCCTGGGCATGCGGGTGCTGTGGTGGGAAAAGGCAGGGAGTGGGGGCTCTCCTGAGGCTGGAGGAGGGGTGAACCGGTCTCTGGGGTTGGCTTTCCTCCAGCTGCAAGGGCCCCTCCGGCCGGGGCTCCTGTCCACCTGCTCGCCAGCTGCTGGTGCAGCCCTGATCTCCTGCCGCATCTCCCGTGCATCCCGAGTCTGTTGCCCTTCGGAGCCAAACATCAGCAGAGTACATCTACTGGCCGTTTATTTTCTGTTTGTCTTGGGTGTGACACAATCTCCATTTTTCACTTTAATGACTTCTTTCTTTATTATTATTGTCTCAACCATTCTGTTTATTTGCTTTCCCCTTGCCCCAACCACTTTCCCTCTCTTCTCCCAGATTGGCCGCGGGGCCCATGCCAGCCTGCCCTGCGCCCCTCCTTCCCCCGGCTCCCAGCCTGGCCATCTTCCATGGCATCCCAGGGCCCCACTCTTCCTGCTGGGAACCTCACTCAAACCAGATGTGACTTCCTTCTTCTCTACCTCCTCCTTCCCCTGATTTTCCAAGGGCTGCAGTGGGGAGATGGGGAGGAGAGGGCTTCCACCCACATCCTGCTCTCCACCTGCTCCGGCTTCCCTGCCCTGCTCTGCAGGCCATGCCAAGGAAGGGCAGGAGAGCAGTGCATGACAGGACATCTGTTTAGTGCCAAAAGTGAGGGGTGGTGGGCGCGGCTGGGCAGGACTGTTACTCCTGGGAGCTTAGCCAACAGGTGGCCTTGGTCCCCTCTGCAACACAGCTGCCCTGGAAGGGTTGGGGCACAATCCATGAGATTAAATGTCCCACAGTCTTTGACTATGCTTTGCATCAAGTCTCCTCTGCCCAAATATTGCCTGATTTGCAATATCTTACAACTGGCTAGTACTTATGGACTAGGAAAGGCCTTTCTATCCACTGTCCCAACCACCCACTCCATAGCCCTAGGACAGAGGAGTGTCCAGCATCATTTAGCAGATAAAGGCCAAGTAGAGATTGGAACCCAAGTCTGGTCTGATGTGAAGAGTAGCTGATTGGCTTAAAAACCGGGCCTGCTTTCTCCACCTGGCCCCACCCGACCGAGGCTTCAGCCCACCTGGGACACAACTCTCTGTTTCTGGAATCATTTCTACCTCTGGCCACCAAGCATCATTGGAATTTGACCTCTGGGATTACCATCAGGATTGTCAGAGGTGATGTTATGGCTCTCACTGGGCGAGGAATATTGGGGAAGGCAAGAGAGGCTGGGGAGGGGTCTGCCATCAGAAGGGGAAGGGTGGTCAAGTCTTCACCCTGTAAAAAGTCACCCACCAACTAGCTCAACCAGAGGCCAGGCCACATTTCTTTGGGGCCTGAGCTTTTATCATGCGGTGGTGGGTGGGAGGCTCACTTGAAGCAAAAGAATTCACAAGTATGATCCAAAGTTACCAGGACCTTTCGCAAGGCCTTGCAAGGAGCCTGTGCAAAGATCATTCCCTTCTGGGAAAATCCACCTGCAAACACAGCCTGAGCAAGTTCAGACTGAGTACAGAGGAGGAGCCTTAGGGAAAGCTGTCGTTTGGAACAGACCAGAACAGTGAGTGGTTCTCAACCCTTGGTGAGCCTAAGGCACACCTGGCCATATGTTAAAATGCAGGCCGTGCATGGTGCCCAGGAATTCTGCTCTGGTGGATCTGGGGTGGAGACTTGGGGCCTGCATTCTAGAAAACTCTTTAGAGGATTTTGATCCTGGACCTCTGGGGATCACGCCGTAGAAAACACTGGTCCAGTGCTGGCACGGTCACAGGAAGGTGGAGAATGGGAGAGCCCTGGCCACAGCCATAGAGCACATCAGTAGCTGAGGCCAAGCTGGGATCTGGGTCCTGGGTTCCCGGTCACTGCTCGTTCAGCCTGCCAGGCTATTTCTGGCCAAACTCACTTCCGGCAGAAGGTTAGTAACATGAGAGTGAGAGTAGCTGGGGTGAAGTACGGGGAGGCAAGAAGGTGAGGTAACTTTGTGAGGGACAATGTATGCAGCCATCTTGGGACTCTTGAAAGGTGACAGAATCCTGGGCCCAAAGGCAGTGCCCAGGTCACTGGGGAGGGGACCTTTAATTGCGGGCAGGTGCCTTAAGAGTGGAGCAGAGCCTCTCCCAGAATGGAATGTCAATGGAATGGTGGCTCAAAGCCTTCCGGAGCCCCCCAGGTCAAAGGTCCCCATCAAAGGATCCAACTGTGAGTCCACATGACCCCTCTCATTAAGCCAGAAATGCTGACTGACTCGTTGTGATAGGAGCTTTGTTTGTTTATTTGCTCTGGCTGGAGGTTTGGTCTAAATATGCAAATGACTCTCATCTGCCCATTCATGAATCCTGAATCCAGAGTCTCCTTGTGAGGGCCTGGTACCCTGGGGAGGAGACACTGAAGTGGGAGGAGCCCTGAAGGACTGATGGGGACAACAGAGAGTTCCTTCCGGGAAACACAGCTTCCTCTTGGGTCTGGGCAGGAGCCTCCCCGGCAGAGGATCCCCGCTGCTCACTTGCCCCCTGAGGAGCCCTGAGGCGAGCTCCCTGAGGAGCTCCCTGAGGAGCCCTGAGCAAGGCATCCCTCAGCCTTCTCCATGGACTCTGCCAGGCCTGGTCCTGTGGGGCAGGCCAACAGCCCCAGAAGGTGGAGGGAGCCCGCAAGCACTCTCCCCAGCTAAAGGGAGGAAGATGCGGCTCAAAGTTTCTAGAGGAGCCCAGTTGGCCTGAGAGGGCCAGGGTCAGATGCTCTTGACCATGGCTTTGTCACCTCACAACCCTGGCGGTGCCCGTCCCAAAGCATTCTAGACTTGTGTGACCAGGCGGCCTGCTCTGGAGGGCCTGGTTTTGTCTTCCCTTGCTGCCTGCTCCTGGGGAGAAAGGACAGGGACGGTGGAGGGAGAAGGCAGGCCTGCAGGGGCACTTGCCTGCTCAGCACCAGCTGTTCAGGCTCCGGGCTGGGCTCTTCAGGTGGGCAGGCAGAGGCAGGAGAGAAGGACGGAGAGCAGGGCCGGGGGCGGGACAGAGAAGCCTCCAGAGGAGGGCCAGCCCCCTTGAAAGCTGCTATTGTTTGAGGTCTCTGCTCAGAGAAGGCCCCGAGTAAAAAGAGCTTGTTAGAGAAGGCCAGGCTGGAGACAAGCCGCTCTCAGAGAGCCAGTGAACCGTGCGAAATGACTTAAACTAACAGCCCTGACTGCACTGGGCTGGAACCCAGGAGTCAGTGTGCTCATCAGAAATTCATAGAAGGTGCCCCGCGGCTCGGCTTTCTCTGGCTGCCTTGTTCATTGAGCGTTTTTTTCTTTCCAGTCCCCCGGCTCTGAAAGGGAGACAGGGGCTGCCTGATGGGAAAGATCAAGTGGCCTTTGAAAACCTCTCTCTGAGTTTATTAAACCCTGGGGCCAGGGCAGGCCGACCTGGAGGCCCAGCCAGGCCTGGCTCCGCCCCCCAACCCCCCAGCTCCCCACGGAGAACCTGGTCTGTTCTCCTGTCCCAAACTTGGCAGGCCTGTGCCTGGGACAAGGGAACAGGAGGCGGGGTGCGGGGGGAGAGAGGGTCCTGGAGGAACGGTAGTGAAGACACTCAACTTTTCCCAGAAAACGTGGGAGACTCTCTGTGTGTGTTGGGGGGTGGCTGGCTGGGCAGAGGTAGAGACCCTTCGCCCACGCAAATGACACAGACCTTCTCTCCCTCAGCCCCCCAGGACACTCTCTGCCTTCCCCTGGGACTGTACACTCCTCCATTCTCCAGAGTGTTTGTGCTGAAGGGCCACGCGGAGGAAAGTGGGAGGAGGCAGAGGCTGGAGGGTCTCTAGGCCGGATCCCAGTTCAGTGACCAAGTAAGGGCAAGAATGAGGCTTCTCAGAGGCAGGCTCAAGTTTCCAGGATCTGGAGCCCCTCAGCGATGGACAGAGAGGTAAGAGATCACACCTGCTGAGGCTGCCCCCCAGCCCCCAACTCCACAAGGACTGGCCTGGGCTGAGTCAGCTCACAGAAGCCTCCAGCTGAAGGTAGACACTCAGCACCAAAAACCCCAATGAAAGTGCTTGGTAAATTGTGATGCTCCGACTCAGCATGAAGGACAGTTACGGTAGATTCACTCCTTTCACAAATCCTTTCTGAGGGCCTTGCCCGGGCCCAATACTATTCTAGATGCTGCATGTAAGTGGGGAGCAAGGCAGTGGTCCACGTTGTTGGGTAGGGGGCCGAGAACTCTGAGAGCATCAGCTCAGTCATAAACATGTGCGATTTCTTTCTTTCTTTTTTTTTTTTTTAAAGGTTTTATTTATTTATTTAACAGAGAGAGAAATCACAAGTAGGCAGAGGGGCAGGCGGAGGGGGGCAGGGGGGGCAGATTCCCCGCTGTGCAGAGAGCCGGATGCGGGGCTTGATCCCAGGACCCTGAGATCATCACCTGAGCTGAAGGCAGAGGCTTAACCCACTGAGCCACCCAGGTGCCCCAGACACATGCGATTTCCAAACCCGGCTGAGCGGCTTACCTGCCTGGTGAGCCCAGGCGTGGCCTGGACTCATCTCAGTCTGGGGAAGGAAGGAGGGAAGCGCAGGAGCGGTCTGTCCTCCACATTCAGGCAGACCAGCTCCCTTGACCAGTTTCTTTCCTGGGGATCCAAGTTCAGTTTCTTTTGAAAAAACGTTCCTGCTTATTTCAAAAGTTGAAAACCATCCACTGAAACCCCTTTCGCTCATTGTAATCTTTTCGGTCTTGTTCCATTTATTGTGTCCTCTTCCCAGGTCCTGCCAAGGCAAGCAGCGCCCCCTGCCATCCCCGCCCTAGCTGGATGCCTCCCGTGGAAGGAGGCTGATCTTTCGCAAGCCAGCTTTGGATTCAGATTCCTGTCCCACCTCTGTCCCCTTTTACGCTTCCCCTTTAAAGAAGGTCAAAGTTCTTTAAAGTTTTCCCCAAGAGTCTTCTTCCCAGGAACAGTAGAGAATAAACACATGGGAGTGGTCTGTAGATAAAAGCTATCCCTGGACCCTGGGGAGGCTACAGGGTACTCGAGTGGCCCTAGTCCCCACATTTGCGGGCCTCCTTCTCCTGGGCCCAGGCAGCTAACGGGTGCGTTTGAAGGACTTAGCTTCCAAGCCAAGGCCAGCCCTAGTTTCCTGCTGGAACTATGGGCCCGCGTGTTGTCCTATAGATCAGGGAAGCGAGGAAGGAGACTGGGATGGGTTGTAATGTTGAGTTAACCAACCCAGTCTGGACTGGCATGGAGATCTCGGCTCTCCTATCACCACTTCCCAGTTTGGGGGTAGCTACCTGGAGCACTCTGTTTACGTAGATCCTGAAACTATGTTGCTGTTTATAATAATAATAGTAATAATATTAATTAATTTATAATTTAAATAAATTTACTATAAAAATAACTTATAATTATTAATATTATTATTGTTGTTGTTGTTATTCTGAGGGTGTTACTTTTGGCTAGTGATGCCTGCTGTGGGCACAGCTGGGGGAATGGTGACATCTATGCCTTTTCTTCGTGTTGGAAAGAGCGGAGGCTTCCCAATACTCATTCGGATCCTATTTTTTCTGACCCAAAAAAACGAGAACACGCGATCTGACACCAGGCCGGAACGCTTGGATTTGGGAACTGGGCCCCAGAGTCAGTACGTGTATTCATTGTTTGCCCCTTCCTAGAATCATAGTTCTTAAAGCTGCTGTTCTTAAAGTTCTTAAAGTTATATACAGTTCTTATATCTTATATCTTATAGTTCTTAGGGTTTCTCTGAGAGGTTCTACCTTAGCGGTTTCCAAACTTTTGCAGGTGTATAGCAGTCAGCCTTGCCTTCAAGGGCTTCCTACTACAGAAGCAGCAGCAAATACAGCAGGTAACTCCGAGCTGCTCTGGTTGGAACAGGGTGTGGGACGAAGGGTCCTGTCTGCGGTGAGCTTCCTCCTGGCTACTGTCTCCCTGTCCTCTCCCTGCTCCCTCTGTTGCCTTCCAAAGAGTAACTTGTGCTCCTCGGAACCCATGGGAAGCTACCAATGTTCTCCTTCTGTTTCTAGGAGACTATTTTAAAAATACTTCTGGTGGGGTGCCTGCGTGGCTCAGTGGGTTAAAATCTCTGCCTTCAGCTCAGGACGTGATCCCAGGGTCCTGGGATCAAGCCCCAAGTAGAGCTCTCTGCTCACCAGGGAGCCTGCCTATCTGCCTACTTGTGATCTCTGTCTGTCAAATAAATAAAAATAAAATAAAATACTTCTGGAGAGGTAAGGGAATCAAGACCCAGGCGTTCAAGTTAATTGCTAAGTTATGCATTTACATTCCTTCGTGCTCAAATTCTCTAGTGCCCTTGCCCCCAGCAGTGATGGACCTCCTACTTCCCCCCCTCCACCCCCTGCCTCATCTTGGCTGTCCCAGCACCCCGCTGTGCACCCCTGGATAACCTGGCTACGCTCGCCCTGCCTCTCCATGCCCACAGCTCCCTTGGGATCCCAAGTCTTGGTCCTCAGCCTGGGCTGCTTCTTAGTGTCCTTGGCCCCTTCCTCTTTTCTATCACATGTCCACCTCCCCTCACTCTGTGGGCCCAGAGTGGCCCCCAAATTCTCTGCCTGTGGGATAGGTTAGGGGACTATAGCAGCCCAGGACTTGAGCCCTCCGCTATGTTCTGGGACTGACTCTGCTTTGTCCTCCTGTTCCCCTGTCCTCCTGTTCCCCTGCAGGCACGCTCTTTTGCAGAACACTCCCCCTGTCTGGTTCTCTCACCCCCTACTCTGTCTTCTGTGCTCCCTCAAATGCCCTTCTGCCCACACTTTTCCCCTCCATTTCATTTTAAGAGCCTTTCGGAAACCGTTCTCTTCCCCAGGAGCCTCCCTGAATTGAAGGGAGGTCACCCCATTCATTCTCCCTGAGCCTAAAGCCCACCGGCGAATCGTGCTGGGCACCACGCCAGGGTGAGTTTATTTTGTTCTTGGGTGCTGAGCTCTGGTGTCTTCCTGATTTATTTTGCGGTGTGCGTGTCCTCTGCATCTGTCCACATTTGCACGGCTGTGTGGGGAGCACAGCCCTGCGGGCAGGCATTTAATAGAGGACAATGAGAAAAGTAAACAGGGCAGCCGTGTTCGCATGGGTCAGGCTGGAACCCATGTGGGAGGAGGTGGGATAGAGGAGTTTCTCCTTGATGGGGAACTTCGGGCCCATGTCTGCTGGACTTGCCCATCCCCACCCAAGTCTCTGCGTCCTGGGTCCAGGTCCGGGGCTCGGCTGTGCTGACAGTCCTCTCCTCACCTCCCCACCCTTCACCTCTCTAAAGAACTGGGCTGAGTTTCAGTGTCTGTCAGCTAGTTCAGGGGGAGGGAAACATTAAACACTGCGAACAGTGCTTCTTGGAGCTGGGTAAACTCAGCACACCACAGTTTACTTTGCTGTCAGAAATCCCTTAGCTTACCACAGAGCAGAACCCCTGGAGAACCAGGACCCCCACCATCGCCCTCCTCATTCCGCGCTCACCCCAGGAGACCCGCCTCCCTCTCCTTCCAGCCCTAGACCCTTCTAAAGTGCCTGCCCTGCTCTGTGCCCCCCACCCTCCATCTATCGCTCCTTCTTATGTGTCCCCCCTACCCCACCCCATCTCCTTCTCCTGACCCTTTCCACCCGACTCTGGTTCTTCCCGAATCCTCCTCTGCCCCTGGTGTCCAGCAGCCTGAGGCCAGAGGAGCTCCCCTCTCAGGGCAGAGATGGGGGCAAGGAGAGATGAGGTCCAGGCACCTTGCGGGAGGCAGAGAGAGACCAGAAGGCACTCTCTTTTTTTTCCCTCCTCACTCTGGATAACAAACCATGGATTGGGGTGGGGGGAGCAGCAGATCAGGCAAAGGCTTAGAACTGGTGTCAGGAGATTGGAGAAGCACGAAGGGCAGCAGCCGCTCTCTTCAGTTTCCCCCGGGGCAGGGGTGCCTTGAGGTGTTTTGAGTTGGGAACGAGGGCGTCCCAGGTTTGGGACCTCGCTTTGCATTAACTTGAATGTTCTTCAAGACCACAGCTCTAAACCTCCCTGGCGGCCTCTCCTGGCCCCCACCTCTTCTCTGAAATTTGCAGCCTGAGCCAGGTTTTCTCTTTGGCTCCACTTGGAAGCTCAAACCTTCTGGGCTTGAGATGAAACACATGGTGCTCTGGAATGTGGCTACCAGCCAAGGGAATGCTCGGAGGCCCCCGCAGAATTTGCAGCCATCTGCCTGGGGTTGAGCTGGGGGTGCGTAACAGACCATTAGGGGCCAGGAAGGAGCAATGGAAGCCGAGGGCACTTTCCTTCGTTCTATCTCACTTCGAACCAGCGCCTCTTTCAACACTCCACTACATCCCGATGTACTGTATTTCCGCCCCTGGGGAGACCCAAAGCCAGGCTTGACCTCAGATGCCACGGGCCCAAGGCACTGGCTCCAAAGTGAACAGGTGCTGATTAGCAAGGCATTTTGCATATTCTTTGAATGTTATTCATTTCCTGCCAAAAGACACAGGCGATTTCCCCTGGCTTCTTCCCTCTGGAAACCGCATTTTCAGCTCTTCCTCCCCAACTCCAAAGAACTAATTGTCTTTGTCCTTCTGAAGGCTGTTGCTGACCCCACTCCTATAGCTTCGTCTGTCCTCAGTGACCCTGGTGACCCAGCTGGAAAGTCCCCAGCTGGATGAATCCTGGATCCCAGCCTGCCCTCTCTGGTGTGGTCGGAGGGAGCATCACCCTCAGCCTCTAGGAAGCTCAGGAAGAAATTGGCTTCTTTAATCCTGACCCCTGTCTACGAGGAAGGCCCCGTCTTGACTTCTTGGATGGTGACAGGGCCAGGCTGGAAGGCCTCTAGCAGGAATTAATCTTCCGGGATGGTTGGATTGTCATGGGAGAGAAGTGGCTGGTGGATACCCAACCAAGGTCATGGGTCACACAGCTCCATTCCATGGAAATCTGGGGGTGAGGAGCAAGGAGATAGGCTTAGGGAATTCTTAGGGGTTGGAAAGGATCTTTAAATTACTTAATTCAATACTCCATTACTATTATTTATTATTATCTTTTAACTATGGATAATCTAAGACCCAGAGGGCCAAAGTGATTTCCTGAGGCCTTTCTCTCGGTCAGCAGCAGAGCTGGAATCAGAAGCCAGGACTCTTGACTACAGAACATTACCTCCTTACGCACTCTTTCGAGAAATTCCACCATATCCCTGGAATGCCGTGGAGGGGACCACTGCTTTAGTGGACCTTCTCTCTCCCCAGGCTCCGCTGAGAGGGATGGCTTCACAGAGGGTGAATGTTACCTGTCTCTCGGATGAACCCCAGCACCACAGGGGGATTAGACATGGCCTGGGAGGGATATGTTTGTGGCCCAGAGGACTGTTTCCCCTCTTTCAGGCTCTGCTACCTATAAGCACGTGTTCTAGTACTTGGCCACAATGAATGCAACCAAGAATAAATGCTCAAAGCCAGCCAATGCATTGGTTGGAGGAGAGCCATTTGGTGTTTCTCTCTTTAGAGTTTGAAATAGAAAAGCACATACTCTGTAGCCATTTAGTCCTAGAGAACTCAACTAAACCACTGAGGACTTGGGATGGGGCCATAAAATAAAAGCACAGGCAAACCAAAATCATGCGCAGAGATGAGTTGAGATAGGAGCCCAAGAGGAGAGAGAACTATGGGGTTTGGTCCTTCATTTATTGGGAATCCCTTGGTGCCTACCTAGCTGTTTCTCTCTGTATCTACATTTCATATGTGCATGGGTTTCTGCCCCTTCTGAGCAAAAGCACTTTGACAGGAAGGGATGAGATCAGGAGCATTTTAACTTAAGAGTCCCCCAACAAGCCCAACTTGAATGAGGTTGGAAAGCGGCTGTTAGGGTGCAAGGCACAGTCCCTCTCTGTCATGGGAGAGATGGGACTTCTGGGGGGCAGGGCTGAGTTAGGGACTGCTTCTCTCTGGTGTGGCATAATGAGGGGAGGAGAATCTAGTCACCATACGTTCCTCCCTCCACCTTCCTTTAGGGAAAATGCTCAGATGCTTTGGGGTCCCTTGACTTGACCAGCCCCCTGTCTCCTGTTTCACCTCCTGGAGAATGTTGTAACTTTCACCTGCTGGAGAAACGTCCTCTGCTAGCCTCCCATCTTTTATCCTTTGCCCTGGGAGTACCAGTGTGTGTGTGTGTGTGTTAGGGGATGATGGGGTTGATGAAGACAATGGAAAGATGCTCCATCGATTGCCAGAATGTGGGCTTGAGGGAACAAAGACACGGTCAGCTCCACATAAGTTGGCTCAAGGACTTCAGGGTTGGGAAGGAGGTGACAGACCCATGAGTGTGCCCCACACTGGCTCCAAGCAGAGAGAGAAAGCAGTCCCATCTCAGGATTCGCTGGCACCCTCCCATCTGGAAGACAGAGCTGTGTCTTGCTACAAAGCTACATCTGTCAGCCAGATGAGCGGTACCTGTAAAAAATTCCCACATCAAGCCTTGTGGGGCTAATGCCTCTTCCAGAGCCTGCTGACAACAGGAAAACGATCCCAGGACTACGATTCCCAAGAGACTCGGCATAGATTCTTGCCCTTGAGAAAGGAGCGGGGAGTTTGATGTTGCCCACAGGTCCACAGACACTCCTGCCCCCGCAACTGGCCATGGGAGAGGGCCAGAACCAAAGAGGGGAAAGATTAGGAAACAAAAGCAGATTCCCAGAAAAGAGGGCCTCTTTGGGAACATCGGTCCCGGCCACTTACAGAGTTCCTCCAGCGTGCCCGGCCTCTGACGGACAGGACGTCTCTGGGTTCTCAGACCCTGCAGAACATGCTTACCGACCTCCTTGTAGAGCAGAAGGAGCTGTGGCTCTGAAGGGGGGTCCCGGGACTGCCATGGTACCTGCTGCTTCGTGTCTAAGGGCAATAGAGCCATCTTCCGGATACCCGGAGACCCATGCGGGGAGACCTTGATCAAATCAGAGCACAAAGCGGGAAAGTCAGCCTCAAACCTTGATCTTGGCTTTCTTGGAACTGATAGTCTAAAGAGACTGGAAAGGCTAAGAGCCCCGTTCCTGAAAGTTACATGGGTGGGTTTTTTTGTTTTGTTTTTAAAGATTTTATTTATTTATTTGACAGAGATCATAAGTAGGCAGAGAGGCAGGCAGGGGTGGGGGTGGGAAGCAGGCTCCCTGCTGAGCAGAGAGCCCGATGCGGGGCTCGATCCCAGGACCCTGAGATCATGACCTGAGCCGAAGGCAGAGACTTTAACCCACTGAGCCACCCAGGCGCCCCTTGTTTTGTTTTTTAACAAACACACCAAAGCCTGACTCTCCAAACACAGGTACCGTGCCTTCACCAGCCGATCTCTGGGAAAGCTGTGCTCTTGGGAGCTGCTCTTGCTCGGAATAGTTTTCGAACTCCCCTTTAGCAAGATGGCCTTCAGGGCTTCCAGTACATTCCTTTGAAAATCCCCAGCTGCAGCAAAATCTCTCTCTTCAATTTGCTGGGGCAGGTTTGATTTTGGGGGCAAGAGCCAGAAGTCATTTCAGATTTGGGTGAGAGTCATCAAATTGGGGAGTATTACTATTTGTATCATTTGGGGTCCACATGAGGTGCAACTCCAACACTGAAAAGGCCTGAAAAGAGTGGAGCCTTTGGGGTCCTTTTGAGAGATGGGCTGAGGAGTCCCACAGTGACTGAAATGCCAACAGCCTTGCAGGGGGCTTGGGGTGGGGCTTGAATAAGATCTGAAGTTTCTTCAGAGGGAGAGGCCCCGATCAAACCCAATCAGGGCCTAAGTAAAAACACACACGGTTCCATAAAGTGGCCTGGGAAAGATGCCACGTTAATAAAAGGGAAAAATGCGGAGGAATGTGTGAGGAGGGAGCCGTTAAGAAAATGCAAGGGCCCATAAACTCCGCTGTGCAAATGCCCCCCGCCCCCCTCCATCGCGGATCCAACTTGGTTCTCATTAGAACTCAGGAAAAGCCTGAAAGAAACCAGCTTCTTCGCGGAGCGGCCGAGGGCAGAGCTGGATACCTGGCTCATGTCTTGCCTTTGCTGATCCCTGATGTGTCCCTGGCCCAGACACCTCCCTCCAACCTGTCTCTGGGTCTGACTGCCCTCGAGGACTAAAGTTCCTCCTCCGGGTGTCTCGTTAGTCCTGCAACCTTGGCAGGCCAGGGTGCTTGGTGTAAGGAAGGGGGATGGAGGGAATGAGGAGAAGCAGGGACCCCTGTTTCCACACTGGCGCGTTCTGAAACACTATTTATGTAATAGGAGTCATTTTCCCCTTCATCTCCCCAAAATTGGCCTCGGGGACCAGCCAGTCCGTTGGCAGCTGGCCAAAGCCTTATCATGTTTTCAGGCCCCAAGCAAACAGGAAATGCGCTCCAACTGTAGTCAGAGGGTTAGCTCTCAGTGGAACTTCCCCATAGTCAGGAGTCAGCTGTGAACAGTTCAGAAGATGCGGAGGAGACCCCGGCTAAAGGCTGAAGGAGCCCCTGGTGTGGGCAGCAGATGGGAGAGACAGTGCGTAATCAGGAAAACAAAACTGAGATAGAAAACCTGCACAGGTAACTAAGTAATGACAGCACAAAAGATCAAGTCTGCACTCAGTATTTAGGAGGCTAGAAGGAAAGAAACGGGAATGACTAGACTAGCTGGGGTCCCAGGGTATCACTTACTGCAGTTTTGAGGGGAAGATAAATCTCGCAGCAGAGATCTGCCTGGAGCCAAGAGAAGGCTTCCGGTGGCTGTGACGATGGCGGGGGGGGGGGGAGCGGCGGGGGGGGTGGTATTTGAGCTTAAGTGGCAGCATTTACATGCACAGTAATAGAAGGGGGCAGCTGAGCTTGGGGGACAGGCAGTAGGGGACGTTTTACAGCAGTGCAGAGCTCAGACTAGCACAAGTAGTACAAAGAGTTTGTGCAAATGGTTTGGGTGCAGGAAGGACGGTTGTTAGGGGATCCCTGCTGGAGTGGTTAACACAGAAAGAGGTGACCTAGGAGGCCACCAAATCACCCAGAGTTTTGTGAAAACTGAGTGTACTCTTGCCTCCGTGACTGGGAGCAGGTGCCCTCGGTCCACGGGGTTCCTTCCAGGCTAGGACGCTTGACTGCTTGCTCTGACATTGATGTTGGCCGAACGCTTCATGCCCTGCCCCCCAGTTCTGGGGTTTGTGGTCGGATGCAGAGCGGGACTGATCTTCTGTGCTTAGGAATCTGTGCTGGGAGCCAAGGAGCAGGAAGCAGCCGAGATGCCTCCAATTAATACGGCAACTTGAACACCCTCTCAAAGAAAACTGGGCCGGGAGATCTGACAGAATCTCCATGGTCCAGCCGGACAGCTGGCAGCAGCTGCAGGGCCCCTTGGGTCTCCCTGAGCACAGGGATTGTGAGGAACCTTCAGCCCTGGCTAGCAGACATCCTGTGAGATCAGTCGAATCACCATTCCGTCTGGTACAGTTGCCGGGGTGGGGCCGTCATCATTGACCAATGAGAATCAAGGGCAGGGGCCTTCAGGAGCTCATATTCTCACCTAAACCAGGTCGCCGTGACGTGTTGTGGAAGGCTGGAAAAAGCAGCCAGGAAGGAAGGGACCTGTTGGGTGGAGCTGGGGGACAGGGTCCTCCTGTCATCTTTGGAGTGGCCCGCTAGCCAAGGCCTCCCCACTCCCGGCCCAAGCTCCAGGGGACATTCAAGGCGCAGCAGGTCAATTTTCAAAAATCACCTGGGAACTTATCCCTCCTCAACAGGATGCCCAAGCTGGAACTGAGTCAAAGTACTACAGAGTTCTAGGGCTGGAAGTGACGTCCGAGATCATCCTGTACACCTGTTGCATGCTGCAGTATCACACCCCCATTAATGTCAGAGTCAGAACTTCAAACTCAGGTCTCCTGACCTGACGGCCAGCAGTCAGTCCATCACTAATCTGGATAACCCAGTTTCAACCCCTTTGACCTAGCTCTCCAGAGGTCAGCATGGGTGAAGGCTAAGGTAAAAGGGGCAGGAATTGGGCAATAATAGTGTATGCATTTCAACAGGAGGTGATTGACCCACAAATGAGATGCAGAGTTTGGGGTGAATGAGCGTTCCAGGCTTTGCAGAGTGAGCAGCAGTGGACAGCGTATGGGGTTGTGAGTCAACAAACCTTGGTTTAGTTTCTTATTCTATCACTTAGTCACCACGTAACCCAGAAAACATTATTTAGGGGCACTTGGATGGCTCAGTGGGTTAGGCCTCTGCCTTTGGCTCAGGTCATGATCTCAGGGTCCTGGGATTGAGCCCCGCATCAGGCTCTCTGCTCAGCAGGGAGCCTGCTTGCCCCTCTCTCTCTGCCTGCTTCTCTGCCTGCTTGTGATCTCTCTCTGTCAGATAAATAAATAAAATCTTTTAAAAAAAGAAAGAAAAAAAAAGAAAGAAAGAAAAGCATTACTTAATCTCTTGGAGCCACAGTTCATTCATCTGTTAAGTGGGGGCTAAAAATACTGTGGGATTCTTGTGAAAAATAGTGTATGTAATAAAGTACTTTGCACACAGGGACGGCCAGGCATAGATTCACGGTTATTCTGATCGTTGGGGATTATCAGGGCTTGAGCTGTTGAGTTTGGAGGCTGGAATAGCTACGGTTGAGATTCTCTGAGTTCTCTGAGCTTCTCAGTAGAAGAGGGAAATCCAATCTTAGAAATGTTTCTGCTCAGCAGTAGGAGCTGAATTAGGGAGGGCAAAATCCAGGCCAAGGCCAGGCCAAATCCCCCAAGGCCAGGGTGGAAGGTCTGCTACACAGTGAGAAGCCTTTGAGGGAAGGGTGGCAGCTCTGGTTCCTGCCCCAAGCTTCCAAGCCTCCTGGAGATGACATCTTTTGCAGGACAAAGGAAGCCTGAGGCCTCTCCGCCTGAACAGGAGCCCTATCAGCTGTCTCGGGGAGGGGTGAAGCTGGGAGAAGGGGAGAGTTTGGAAAGGAGGCTGCCTGCCATGAGGCCCACACGCTTTAGCCAAAGCTACTTGGAGTCACTTGCGCAAAGGCTCCGGTGGCATCCCCTGTAACAGGCCTGATGGCGTTGCCCTCCTGACTTTTGGTACCAGCCTCTGGTAGGAGGCATGAAATGGGGGGTGCAGCATAGGGTCCCAGAAGGGGCAGGGTTGGGAGAAGAGAGGGTCCTGTCGTGATCCAGCCCAGAGCAGCAGGTTTTCATAGGTAAAAACCCTGCTGTGCCGGCTGAGGTCATTCCTGGCACTGAGTCCCCACTCTCTGCAGACGCCTTGCAGGTCTGTTCTAATATCCACAGCAGCCACATTCCTAACCAGGGTGGGTAACAGGCTTTCTGGACAAGACTGCTTTCCATCAAAAATTATGCCAATTCACCAGGGTCAGATATTTCAGAGAGAACGGAGGGTTTTTTTTTGGGGGGGGGTGTTGTTTGTTTTGTTTTGTTTTTTAAGGATGAAAATAAAAATTTGTAGGGAATGACTAAAAGCAGGACCCAGAGTGGAGCAAGGTCCTGTAGGCAGGAGCAGGGAGGAGGAGGGAGTGACTCAGGCAGGAGGGATCTGGGATCATAAGTGAGCCAGAGAAAGGGACAAACGGTTTAGGCGTTGGGGGCTGGGAAAGAGCCCTGTTTTGGGTCTGGCCCAGCCAGGTCTGTCTCAGATCCTGATGAGTTTACCTGCTACCGTGACTCATTCATCCATCCACTCAGCCCACACTTGATTTCTGCTCTATGCCAAGTGCTGTGCTAGCAATACAAAGAAGTTACATCTGTTATCTGTGTCTGTGTAACAAATTCCCATAAAATGAGCGGCTTAACACAACACACGTTTATTATCTCACACTTTCTGCGGGCCAGGAATCTGGGCATGGCCTCGCTGGGCTCTCAGTCTCCACATCTCTCGCAGAGCTGTGATCAAGGTTTTGACCGAGGCTGGGGGCTGGTCCGAAGGCCCAGCTGGGGAAGGATCTACTTTCACGCTCGCGCGGTAGGTGGCAAAATTCAGTCCCTCGAAGGTTGTTGCACTGACGGCCTTGGTCCCTACCTTGCTGTCAGCTAGAAAGATTCCTCTGAATTCCTTGCCTGGGCTTCTCCTGCCTGGTCGCTGGCTTCTTCAAAGTGTGCAGGCTGAGAGGCAACAGAGTCTGCTAGCAAGTTAGAAGTCATGATTTTAAGTTACCTGATAATAGAAGCACATCTTATCTTCTTGGCCCGATTCTATTGGTTAGAAGCAAGTCACAGGTCCCACCCATGTTCAAGGGTGGGGGGAATCTCATGAGGCTGTGAAAACCAGGACTCGGGGATTGTCAGGGACCCCCTAGGAGTCTGCCCAACACAAAAGTCAGGTGTTTCCTGTCTGCAGGTGACTCGGAGTTAAACAATGAAGGTAGTTCTAACAGTTCTGGGGAATGCAGCCTATTGAATGCCCACAGTGCACCAGGAACTGAGCTGGGGAGGTCCCTTTATGCACACTTGCTCAGTCTCCATGAGGTAGATACATTTAGTATCTTCTTTTGAGGGGAGGGAACAGAGTCTCAGTGAGCTCACTTTAGCAAGACGTGTAGATGTTTTTGAACTTAAATTTGTCAGACTTCAAAGGCTTTGTTCGTACTCCCTTCGTTACAGGCTTCCCAGATGAGTGGCAGGATGACATGGACAGTGTTGTAACAGTCCCTGTGTTTGGGGGCACGGAGCAGGCTTTCAGAGGTGATGACATGGAAGAAGCAATGGAAAGAATAGCAACAGGACCCTAGAGGGGTTCCGGGGAATGGAGTCGGCATCTGACAGACGACCTTCCTCTCTTTAGACATTCTCCCAGCCTTATCTCCCTCTTTCCTTCTTTTCTTATCAATCAGGACATAAATATTAACTCTGTCCCTAGATTCGGAGTGTGGTAGGAGACATTCATATATTGGTTCCCTGCTCTAAAGGTGCCTATAAAGAGCCAAAACCCAAACCCAAACCCAACAAACGGCAATCGGACTCAGGGGGTCAGGGAACCCGGCCTCAATACTGCACAACAGAATTGACACGGGTTCATGCAAGTGGGGAAGCAGACCCAAGGAGAGAAGTGTCCAGGCACTTGCTAGGAAGAAACAGCAGCAAGTGCAAACCCAACAGCTGTTTGAAAGCACTCCGAGCAGATCTGGAAGCCAGTGGCTGTTTGGATTAGCTTTCTAATTGGCTGAGTGTTAGCAAAGCCTTGTGTGTATACAATGGGAATAGTTAATCTTGTCTATTTGTATATCCACTCATGTTCTGTCACTCCCTGATCTTCTTAGAGGTCTGCCTCTTACTGTCGGTTTTCGGCCAAGAGAGGGTTTATAGCTAAGGGACCCTTCCTACGCTTCCCCTGGCACAGGTGGGCAGCAGGAGGAAAGCCAAAAAGAGGACCATGATGCCAACCAACCAGGGCTTCCCTAATGACCCCCTCATCACAGCCCGCCTGCCTTGCCACACGCATCCCAGGCCAGTCCCTCTTCCTGCAGCGCCCGCCTCCCTGCCACCCCCATTCCAGTCATCAAACCCACATACATCATGACACTTTGTGACAAACCTGGAAGTTAGGCTGTATCACTCCGAATGAGAGACCCGAGAGAGGTTAGGTGACTTGCCTGGTGTCACCCACACAGCTAGGAAGCGGCTGAGCCATTGAACTTAGGTCCAGCACTCGGGGTCCCCTGTATTGTCGCTGCTGGCCTACCCTCCCCCACATCACGTTCATCATAGAACATCCTTGCTCAAGAAGCCAGAAGGGCTCCCTTTGGCCCACTGTGTTAATTGTCCACATGCCTTTGCCGGCATCTTGGGGTCCTTCATTCTTCAGTACTTGTCCCCCCTTCCCCCCATAAACCCATGTCACCTCTGCTGTGGGCTTCTGTAGTGTGAGGCCAGGGTCCCTGACTCCCACCATCAGATTGTAGGCACCTTTAGATCAGCAACCAAGATCTGAACTTCTCCCACCAGACCCAGACGGCACAAGGTAAGTATTTATGCCCTGACTGACAGTGGAGGAGTGAAACATGAAGATAGGGCTGGGAGGACATCGAGCGTAGGAAGGTCTTCTCTCGGGCGCAGAAATGACCCCTTTAGCTGAGGGGCTTCCTGTCTCTATCATTATTCACTCACCTCCTCTGTCTCTCTGGGCCACTTCCTTCCCTATCTTTGACTTTTTGGCATCTGTTAATGATTTTCTTTTCTTTGTGACCTAAGCATGGTCCCAAAGTCCTCCTTATAATTGCTCTAGGCTCAGCTGGTCAGACATGCTTAAACACATGCATTCGGGGCGCAGGGAGGGGGAAGAAGAATTCTTTACATATAATGATGCTCCTGTCGAAGATTCGGCAAGGTTATGGCTAGGACATGGTCTAGTCTTCAGCGACACCCCATAAATGGGACTGATGCAACCACATCATATTTTGGGACGTTCATTCAGAGAATCCTAAGGGGATGACCATGCAAATGAGGAAGAGAGGAAGTCGGAGAAGCGTTAATTTCCTCTAATCTCTACCAATCGCATATGTAACTACGGCTACGGCAGGCTCACCGTCTCCCACGGGCCAGACACTTTACCGGATGCTCTACGGAAACCATTGCATGTCATCTTCAAAACAGTTCTGTAGAGTAGCGTTGGGATTATCCCTGGGGAAACTGAGGCTCACAGAGATTAAATCGCTTGTTCAAGGTTACACAGGAAGTGTAAGAGCCAGGAGTTGAACCCAGGCTGCACAACCCCAGAAACTTGACCTTTAATTTCTGATGCCAGTGGGTGATCTCATGGGTGTGTGTGAGTGTGTGTGTGTAGAGGGATTCAGGCTGGGACTTGCGCCGAGAGAAAGACAGAAGCTTGAGGTTCCTCCTTTTCTAGGAAGGGGCCTGGGGTGTGGGCTCCTTCCCCACCAAGCACAGCCCTTGGCTGTGCAACTTTGCAGAAGTGGGCAGCTGGCAGGAGCCCTGCATTTTTTAGGCCCCAGGCTGCCTCCTTATCTCAGGGAGCCTTGATTTACGTTCCTCTATCTTATCTTTGCACCCGGCCCTGGTGATGGATTTCACCTTCGGCATTTGGAGGCTTGCTCCTTGCCAAAAGCTCTGCCCCCGCTTCCCCCCTCCCCAAGACGGATTGACGAGACAGCCCTGGGCTCACTCTTACAGCCGCCCTCCACCTCCTGCCTCCCCCAGCTCAGGCGGAGAGAGGAGGACGATGCTCTTTCTGATTGGAGAAGGAGAGGGGGGACCCAGCCCCTGCCCAGGCCTGTCCTCACTGGAGATGAGTTAGGGGAGGGGGAGGGGGACAAATAATAGTAGGAGGCTGGTCCTACTTTCCTCTTTGTTTTGAATGTTCACCTGCCTTTTCAAATTTAATCTCCACGACCCCTAAATGAAACTGCTGTTGTAGTCCCTTTTTACAGATAAGGAAACTGAGGCTCCACAAGGCTAAGGTCACAGAGACCACATGTGCCTGCCATGTATCTTCTGGCAAAATCCTTTGCATCTTTCATAAAACATCAAGGAGGACAGAGTTCTATCTCTTTGGAGCTACGCCTACCCCACACCTTCCCTTCATGTTTTACTTCTTCAAAACTGACCCATTGGTGAGGTCACAGCAGTCCATACTTTTGCAAGGGTGGGTTCCAAGGGAGGGAGCGTGGCCCGCAGGAAGGGGAGCGGGAAGGCGGGTGGTGTTGAGTTAAGGCCTGAGCTGGAGTGAGTAAGGTATGCTTGAGGCGAGAAACCGCACTAAGAGATGGTGCAAGGTTAACCCCCTTCTCGTGCCTGGAAGGGAATCACCAATGAACCAGTTTATTAATGAACAAGCACTAAGAGCCTTCAGTAGGCATTGGTCGGGTGACACACAGTCATACAAGGCCAAGAGTCAAGAGAACAGAAGGCAAGCAAACATTTATCGAGGTTCCCTGTGTGCCAGGCTGGGGCTAGGGCATTTGCTTATCTGATCTGATTTGCCTAACAGTCTTATACAGGGGGGTCCATGATCCTCAATTCGGAAAACGTGGAGGCTCAGAAAGACCGGGTCATTTGCTTCCGGTCTTAAAGCTGATAGTTGTAGAACAATGATTTGAACCCCAGGTTATCTGACCCTAAATCTGTTAGTAAACTAGAAACTTCTCTCTTGTCTGTAACTTAGGAAGTGTCTCCTGCGGACTCAGAGCTGCACCTCGTAGCGGGCAGCCTAACTCGGTAACCTGTACAACCTAACCCAGTCTGCCTACATCCGCAAGACTTCAGAGGGAAGAGAGAGCTAGTTAGCAGGAGACATTCAGCTTACTTGTGGAAAGAACGCCAGATGTGCCCTTGCTGATAGCAGGCAAGTTTTTAAGGACCTGGACCGTGCCTTGTTCATCTTTGTGTTGCTAGGGCCTAACGCGGCTCCTGACCTGTTAGCAGGGGCTCAACAAATGTAGGCTACTGGCTTGGACTGAGGAAACTTTAGTTTTCGGGGTTCAAAACCCTAGAAGCAGGGCACTTGGGTGGCTGTCGGTTGAGTGTCCAACTCTTGGTTTCGGCTTAGGTCATGATCTCAAGGTCGTGAGATCGAGCCCCGCACTGCGCTCCATGCTGGCTGTGGAGCCTATTTGGGGTTCTCTTTCTCCGGCTCCTTCTGCCCATCCCCCCACCCCTCAACCCCCACTCGCACATGTGTACTTTGTCTCTTAAAAACAAAACAAAACATAGAAACTTAATCTGTGGACAGGCCCAAGGTATACAGATTCATTGAGTAGAATTCAAGGAAAACTAATGAAGGGACAGGCACTCTGAGCAAGGAGGAAATAGGTAGATGGGGCATTTGGAGATGCTGTTATAGAAGATACATCTTTGCTGGCGTCAAGGAGACTTGGTTTCTAGTCCCAGCTATGTCACTTACCAGTTGAGGGACTTTGGGCACGTTGTTTCCTGTCTATGAGGCCCACTTTATTCTTTTGTAAAGTGAAACATTGGGCCGGTATTCTAATAGCCCTTTTAACGCTTAACATACTATGAATTTTGAATCATTAGCAAGAGAGTTCCACCTCCGACAAGGACGTGTTAGGGGCTGTCTGGTCCAAAGACAAGCATGGACTAGGTGGCATTAGCAAGGTCTTTTCAAGCCTGGGGGGCTGGCTGATTTTAAAGAGGATGCAGCCTCCCATTTCTAAATCTCCTCTCCACAGACATTTGACTCAGTCTTCAGAGCCATCGGAGAAGCTGCAGTGTGCAAAGTGGCTCATCCCGGAGGGGTGGGGGGTGGGGATCAAGAGCAGGAAAACCACCACTCTTGTGGGTAATTCTCAGCTCCCCAGTGTGCTGGCCACCTCCCACCCAGGACTAATTTGCACTGCTAATCTGTTATGTCTTTCTTGGTAATTTAGCACTTTCAGACAGTTATGGTTAGATTCTGTTTATTTTTCTAAACCTCACAAAAGCCCCATAATACAGCAAGGGAGTTGAGCTGGAGAAAAAGAGGGGGAGGGGAAGTTTTTCTAGAAATACAAACTCAAAGTTCAAATGCTCTTCTCCATCTGCAGGACAGCTGTCGTGGTACCCCGTCCATCCCGAGAGCTCCAGCATTCCATTTCAAGGCTCTCTTGCTGAGCCCTCCCACCGTCATTTCTATGACAGAATGTGGCCTTGAGATCAAGGAATGGCAAGCTGCCGCTACAGACACCTGACACAAAGTCTCATCGCCCTCGCCTATCTCTTTCTCCTCTCCATCCTCACTGTGGAGTCAGGATGTGGGTCATTCTTTCCTTTTATCCAAGGGAGGAGAAAGGGAATGAGGGCTGGAAAGATACTGCACCCTTATGTGGCTGAGTAGGCGGAAGTTTGGGGTCCAAGTGGGGCAGTGCTTAACCTAAGCTAACCTAACCTAATTCCAACCTAACTTTAAACTAACCCTAACCTAACCTAACCTAATCCTAACTTAATCTAACCTAACCTAACTTAATCCTAACTTAACCCTAACCTACCCTACCCCACCCCAGCCTAACCTAATCTAATCTAACCTAACCTAACCTAAACTAGCCCTAATCTAACTAGCCCCAACCTAACCCTAAACTACTCTACCCTATCCTAACCTAACCTAACTTAACCTAACCTAACCTAACCTAATGCCCCGGGGAGATGTCTTGTTTTCCTCCCCAGAAGGTGGCCATGTGTCTAATTTCCCAGCTCTGGCTGGGAATGGTGGGAGAAATTGGTATCAGAGCATTTTTGCTGACTGGCTGGCTGGCTGGCTGGATGACAGCTTAGAGAACAGACTGAAGTTTAAGCAAGAAACGGGAAGACCAAGGCCAAGACCATTTAGTTTACCAGACACCCTGATGCCCCTTGGGAAGAAGAAAGGTGGCATGGAAGAGGCAGCCAAGGATGAGTTTCAACTGAGGCATAAAGGACACAGACCTAGATAAATAGGATCTGAAAGGCCATCAGTCATCACCTAATCCAAAGCTTTTTTTGGGGGGTATGGCATCAAAACTCCAGGGCACAGTGACTTTAGTGACCTCCTTAAGATCACAGAATGAGAGTGAGGACTTGGGTCTCTTGACTATTTGGTCCCTGGAAAAATGTTGGTCTCCTCTTCCCAATATCACCTTCAACTCATTCATTCCAGAAAAGCCCCTTACTAAACCTCTTTTTGGGGCTTCTTAACATTAACATGATCTGAATTTATCTTGAATTAAGGTCCTTGAGGGATGCTGGCATTTGCCTTGTGGTCTCGGGACTGCGCCCACTTAAAATAGAAAGGGTGAGTGAGGATAACAGAGGCCAGCCCTACAAGGTGCCAAGCCTTGCTTCCTAGAAGAATGTTCCAGTGGTCTGCCATCATGGGACTAAAGTCTTGAGCAAAGGTGCTCAGACCATGTTCAGTGATCAGGAACTTGGAAGATGTAATCCACATGGGGCAGACTCACTGGTTTCTAGATTATACTAGAGTTTGATTCTTGGGATGGTTTGATATGTATTCTGCTTTTTTTTCCTTTTTTTCCTAAGTTTTAGATGGCCAAGTTGTCTTATACAGAATAAACAGCTACCCTGAGAGAAGGAAGGAAGATTCAGATATAGACATAGGGGCTTCTCTCTTAGGTTCACCTTGGGACAGGAGGCAGGCAGCAGACCAAAACCTCAGAAACAGCCTTTAATTCCTCTAACTCCTGGCTCCCCTTCGGTTTGTACTTCTGATATGCTGAGCCCTACCAAGGACAATCACCGGGCCCAGAAGATGGGCTCACCCCAGATTTATGGCACACCAGCCCCCCCCCCGCCCCGGGGAATACACAGAGGTCCCAGCAGGTAAGTGCCCCAGGCCATTCCAGATCTTCACGACTCTTCTCAAGACCTCAAACCCTCTTTCTCAATGGTTTTCTGTTTTCCAGAAAGAAGGGAGTCCATCAAGAAGGATTTTCCTCCACCATCTGTCACCCTTTACAAACCTCTGGGCCTCAGCGGAGCTTCTCCTCAGTGAGGGCCGCTTCTGAAGGGCCATCCCAGCTTCCGAGCTCTCCGCTCTTCCAACCGCATCGTCCTTCAGCTTTTCTCTCTGCCAGTTCTGCTTCTTTTGCCCCCTCACTCAGCAGGTGTCGTTCCCCAGGAATTCTCCTGTGTGAAAATCTCAGAGTCTGTTTCTGGTGGAACCTGATCAGAGACAAGAGCGTTTTGGGTTGAGGGGCCTTGTTCTCTGGGAACTTATCCCCCCTTTCTCCTGAATCTTCAACCTCCATCTCTCCTTAGCATATGAACTTGTTTAAGTCTTTCCTATATTAGGAAAACTCAAATGAAACCTTCCTTCCACCTGACGTCCCTGTAGCCAGTTTCCATTGAGCTGGTCTTTCTGTTTTTTTTTTTTTTTTAAGATTTTGTTTTATTTTATTTTAATTTATTTATATTTAGATATTAATTTAATTTTTATTATTAATTTTAATTTTGTATTATATATTTATATTTTATTTATTAATTTTATTTGACAGAGAGAGACACACACATACACATAGCGTGAGAGGGAACACAGTGGGAGGATAGGGAGAGAGAGACGCAGGCGTCCTGCAGACCAGGGAGACAGACGCGGGGCTCGATCCTAGGACCCTGGGATCATGACCTAATCCAAAGGCAGATGCTTAACGACTGAGCCACCCAGGCACCCTAAACATATGCGATGGACAACAAGAGACAGCAGATGCCAGGGAATGAACCTGGGGCCTCATACTTGCAAAGCATGTGCGCTACCACTGAGCTACATCCCCATAGCCCCTTCAGCCAGTCTTAATGACACTCAGTCATATCCCCACACAGCAGTGAGAGAGACACTTTTATGAAACAAAATCTTGTCCATCACTCCTTTCCTCAAAGTTCTTTGGTGCCTTCTTATCACTCTCAGGATAAAATCTAAATTCTAAAGCATGGCATTAAAAAAAAAAGTCCTGTGTGATCTGATTTGTGTCTGTCAGTCCAGCCAGATCTCATTTCTCCTTCCCACTCCGCCTCTTCAGGCTACAGGAACATTGAAATTCATTGTTCTCTCCCAAAGCATAGTGGGTTTTTCTTACGGCTCTGCATCTTTGCGCTCTTTCCCTCCGCAGCCCCCATTCCCACTTCTTGGCTTGTCCACCAGGAAGATGCCCCTTCATACTTCCGGGTGCAGTGCATGCGTCGTCTCCTCCTGGGAGCTCTCCCTGATTTTTCAAGGCGAACTCAGAGTGCCCTTTCCCTCACTTCCCCCTCCTGCATGTCCCACCTGCCCCCAACCCCGTAGGAGAACCATCTTACTATAGTATTGCTAATTTGAAGTAGGAGCCACCACTCACCTCTTTACGTCTACATTTCTCAAGAGCAGTGTCCGTATCTTCCCATCACTCCGCCTCCTAGACAGAGTGCAGGGCCTGGCATGTAATGGGCGCTCAATAAATGTCTAATGAGCTAAAATGCCTAGCTTTTATCGGATGCTTTCAGTAAGGCCAGGCAAAACATCTGTGATGCTGTGTAGCTCAGACGATTCCAATCACCTTACAAGGTGGGAGTCGTTATTCCCATTTTAAAGATGAGAAAACTGAGACTCAGAGGGTCAGGCAGCAGTCCCAAGTTGGGAAGTGGTACAGAACTTAACGCTCGCTGCTGTTTGTGGTTGTTCATGCCACTAAACTTTCCATGGAGGCGCTTTGCCTCTCGCCCCTCCACCAGCCCCCAACCAGCCAGTGCTCACACGGGGCCTCTGCCCATCAACTCGGGCACGGAGGCCTGCACTTGGCCAAGAAGTTTCTGGCATTCACAGTTCGGCGGTCTTTTCTTCTGTGTCAAAATCCTCTCTCACTGCTGGAGTCCCACAGCCTTGCTCAGACTCTTCCAGACCTGATGCCCACTTTCCTGGTTTCCCAGCTGAGTTCTGCTTCCTGAAGCCTACAGACTTGGAGCCAGCAACGCTCAACAATGCTTGGTTTCTCAGACTTGGCTGGCTGGATAGGTCTGTCTTGGGCCTTCAGTTTTGGTGTACACCCCAGTCTATATCCCTGGCTCTGAGCTAAACGCTTCCTGTGTAGACCCAGCCCTCTTGTATGCCAGGCCTTGATCTGGCACCCTTCTTGCCTTGTCCTGAGTCAAGACCTTGTTATCTGCTCACTCTAACAGCAGCTCAGGAACCAGACAATCAGAGAAGGCAGAGAAAAGGGGTAGGGTGGGGAAATGCTTAGAAAGGCCCAGGAATGCTGATGAGGGATGTACTGAAGCTCATGGGCATGGGGAGTTACCCTGGAAGTCCTCATCCTCCCCTGCCTCCCCACCCTGCCCCCGGCACCTAGGGTTGGAGAGCTCATGCCTGAACTCTGGAGCCACAGGCCCACTTTCCATGCTTTTGCTCAGTGCCTGCTTGTTTCTCATTATGGCAAAGCTACAATGAAAATACAGGTAATAGGCTCCTGACTAACAGGACTGATATTTTGTACTCCTTTTTATTGCTATGGTAATGGTCATCAGTACCTGACTGTAATTCATTATAATTACAATTAACTGTATGCAGTTACTGAGGAATAACACTTGAACTTTATTATTATTTTTTTGAGATTTTATTTATTTATTCGACAGAGGCAAGTAGGCAAAGAGGCAGGCAGAAAGAGGGAGATGCAGGCTCCCCACTGAGCAAAAAGCCTGATGTGGGGCTTGATCGTAGGACCCGGAGATCATGACCTGAGCTAAAGGCAGAGACTTAACCAATTGAGCCACCCAAGCACCCCCAACATTTGGACTTTAGGAATATACCAGGGTCAGATTGATCTGAAGCTATTTTAATGATAATGCCTCAATTTTGTAGGTCATTTAAGAAAAAAAAAGATTTTATTTACTTATTTGAGAGAGAGAGCGAGGGAGAAAGAGAGATCACAAGCAGGGGAGAAGGGGAGAGGGAGAAGCAGGACTGGATCCCGGGACTGTGGGATCATGACCTGAGTGGAAGGCGGATGCTGAGCTCCTCAGGCGCCCTGGAGGTCATGTTTAACAGAGTGCACTTTCACACGTATTATCTGGTTCCAACTTGGTTAATGCGGTTTGTTGTGGGTTTTTTCTGACGCTGAAGGAGATCAGAGCAGGGACTGAACACCACACCCTATGCACCCACCACTGTTGAAGGCAGCCGTGCTGGGCTAGAGATGTGGTGTATGGCATCTGATTAATCTTTACAAAAGATGGAAATTGTAGAGGCAGAAGAAACTAGGTAGATTGCCTACTGTCCCACAGCTCATAACAGAAAAGCTGGGACCTGCAACCAGATAGGCCTGAGGCTGACGCTTACACGGGGCTGCTGTGCTTTGGTGCCCAACGCGAGGCCTGGCCTCTGTCTGTGGCTGTCACCACTTGTCTCCCATTGCGATCTGGGCTTTAAAGCAGCATTAAACACCACCCTGTCCTCACCCCTCGAGTTCTCATCTTCTTATGTGTCGAACATGACTCCCTGCCATTAACCTCCAGTTCCTTTGGCCTGAGATGATTTTGCCTTTCTTGCTCCTTAGCTGGAGCACCGACTCTGACATTCCCATCTGACTTACTGATGAGGGGGTACCTGGCATTCGATGCCGCAGGAAGTCGCTCTTCTCAAGGAGAAGACAGGCAGCTCCAAGGTCATGGCAAAGACTATGGTGACTGTGAGGGGGGTCCTCCTCTGTGTTGCCCAGGCCTTGATGAGAACATCATTCCAGTGGGGCACATGCGGCTTAGTGGTTAAGCGTCTGCCTTTGGCTCAGGTCATGATCGTGGGGTCCTGGGATTGAAGCCTGAATTGAGCTCCCTGCTCAGCGGGAAACCTGCTTCTCCCTCTGCCCCCGGCTTCTGCTCTCTCTGTATCTCAAATCAATAATTAAAATCTTAACAGAAAGAGGAGGAAGAGAAGGGGGGGGGTTGGAGGAGGAGAAGGAGAAGAACCTCATTCCAGAACTAGGCAAGGACTTTACTGTCTTAAGTGTCATCTCTTGACACCGCCACATGGATGGTGTTTATCTCCTTTAGACTGGCCACAAAGGATGGGCAGGGGAAGGGGCCTTTCGTGGGGAAGTGGAAAGAATTCTGGTCCAGAGCTCTGACCCTGCCTCTGTAGGTCCGATGCTCAGGTCTTGGCAAGTGTCCTTGTCTCCCCGGACATCCATCGGTAGAACTCATCACTGTATCACCCTGAAGGTCTTCTGGTCTCCCTGCCATCCTGGGGTCCCTCAGGTCCCCCACAGGGGGGACCATTCCAAGGGCTACCCTCGGCGGTTCTTGGAGGCTATCCTCCTGCACAGGCAGACGCAGAGCAGAGCGAGCCTCCAGTCTGGCTGTCTGCGCCCCTGAGGTCCCCGGTCACCCCAGCACCCTGGCAGCAGGTGGCAGTCTCGGTCACAGCGTTAAAGGAAGCCTGTGTGGGTGAGAGGCTGGAGCCCTGTGGGGGCTCCATGGACGGCGGGGAGCACCAGCGAGTGCCTGTGAGTGAGTGTGTGCAAGCGTGCAGCGCGCGAGTGTTTATTTATTCTAGGAGCGGTTGCTAAGTCGGGGTGTTTGCCAGGAGAGAGCTGCCTGAGAGCTGTGTTTGTTTACTTAGCAGAGAGCGGGGAAGGACAAGGAGAGAGACAAGTGTAGGCTCCATTGATTTAGAGCTGGTCCGGGGACCACTTGGAATGGTCCCCCTCTGTGGGCACTGCTGCTTCTAGAGAGCCCCTCCCCCCAGGGACACAGGCTCTGGTTTGCCTTCCTTGGCAGCTGTTTCTACTCCTGACCTCCCTCCCACACGGGGTTGAAGTGCCTATGCCCCACCAGGGCAGCTGGCCCACCTTCCCTTCATGCTGGGGGTCTCTGGGGCACAGGGCCCTGAGAAAATGTGGAGGATCCAGAGGAGGGGCGTGGCCTAACGACAGAATGCGTTCCTAACCTGGGTTCCCCTGACCAATCACCTCACAGTCTTTGGCAGGTTCTGGGAACTCCCGTTCCTCATCTACAGACCCACTCGGGAGTCCTCTTGCGAATACACAGTCATATCTTTCAAGAAGACTGGCAGACACGGACTGCTTTCTTCTCATCTCACTGAGCCCGTGGGTGCAAAGTCCTGCTCCTGTCAGTCCCACTTTCATCCCTGCGCCAAGCTCTGCCGCCCCTTAACTTGGACTTGGTTTTCCAACAGGCGGTACATCTGTGCAGGACTCCTGCCCCCCTGTGCTTGGTCTTCCAGGGTTTGCAGTGGGTCTATGTTCCCTGTCTTCAAAAGAGAGAGAGAGCAAGAGAGAGAAGACAGACCAACAAGAGACCCTCCTGACTCCCTGTCCACCCTCCGCCAAGGGCCAGGAAGGCATATTTCCTCAGTAGCTGGAGCTGGCTGAGTTGCTGGCTCACTATCCCGGCTGGGTGGCCCCAGGGACTCCCCAGAAGCCTCGACCCCCGCCCCCTCCGGCCCCAGCAGTGTGTCTGCTAGTCTCCCAGCGATCACTGGCTCCCCAGACCCAGGCTGGCTGGCAGCCAGGGGTGGTGTTCTGGCTCTCGTACCAGCCAAAGGGGGTGGCAGGAAGGCCCTGCTAATCCCCTAGAGAAGACTTCTTGGCTCTCGGAGAGGAGTGGCTGCCTGCGAGCTGCCCCTACCCCAGGGCCATGGAGCCCTGTACCCCAAAGTCCTTTAGGCAGGCTTTATGCCTTGGTGTTCTGCACATACCACCAAGGGGATTGGGCTGGAATCCCAGGGGCTCTGTGGAGAGGGAAGGAAGACTGGCTTCTTCCTACTTTACAGGTTAAGGCTCTTTTTTAATCTATAGTTTACCCCTGTTCCTCTCAAAAACCCTGAAGAATTATGAAGCAAGAGGGTAGGTGGATGCTCTGTTCCCCTCCAGGCTCTAGTGTCCTCTGGCTCCCGTTAGCCCTTGGACATCCCCAGCGACATTGGGAGTTGTGACCAGGACTGCCAAAGGCTACTAATTCCTTCTGCTCCTCCTCCGGCTGTCACCCTGCCACCCACCTCTGCCCCCTGCACACACAAACACACACACAGACTCAGCTTTCTGTCCCTGAGGTGGCCTGTTCCCCTGGTGCCACATAGAAACAGATGAAGAGCTGGAAAAATTGCCCCAGGGCCAAAGAGAATCAATATGGAAAAAGCAGGGAGAGAGTGAAACCAGATACAGAAGAGGCGGCCAGCCGGGGAGGTGGTACTCCGCCTGGCAGACCTCCTGCTGTCCTCCCAAGGAACCAAGGGCTGGGCTAGGGGCCTTGGTCTGCCTTTCTCCCTCCTTGCTCAGCTGGCATGCCTCCTTCAAGATGCTGCCAGGCCCCTGCTCCTTCAGGGGTCCTGCTTAGTCTTGGATCCAGGAAAGAGTAATCCTCCTCCATGAGCCAATCCCTCCCCGAGCTTGGCTGTTACTGGGTAAGCTAGACACCAAGAGTCTAACTATTCTTGCTTTCTCTTTCCTTCTTCTCCCATCCCTCCCAGCATGGTACTCTCCCAACATGGTACCAAAGTAAGGCTTCGAGTTTGGGAGGTGAGCAGGCTGCATTTCATTGTTCCCAGCAGCAAAGAGGCAGCAATTCTGGTCTCAGTTCAAGAGATCTCTACATTCCCCAGGGAGCTGGTACCATCTACCTCGTTTGACCCTAGAAGGTCATTTAAGGGCTGCTTCCAGGCCTGGCTCAGCGCCCTCGATGCAGGAGGGACCAACGCTGTGGCACTGAAGAGGGTCAGGAGCATGGGTCAGCAAATGGAACTGCCCCCCGAGTACCCCCCACCCCAGGCCACACTTTGGTGCTGGCATTCCCAAGGGGAGTGCTCCAAACCAAGCTAGGCGCACTGTGTCCGGGTGGACCCTTCCCAAACCATTTCTATCATGCATCGTTTCCCAGAAAGTTTCTAAGATGGGAACTCGCAGCTGAAGCTGGTTGTTTAGATCGGAAAATCTGGATGTGATGTCTTTAGAGAAACCAGGAAGTCTCCTCACATGAACCTTGCCTGCAACCTCTCCCCACTCCCTTGGCCTGTCCACTCGTCTCTGCCTGAGTCATGGCAACAACCAGTCACCAGAACGGGGAGCTTTACGAGGTGCCGGCTGAGTGCTCCCCCGTATGCCAGGACATTTGCTCCTCCTAAGGCCCTTCCTGATACGTTATTGCCAGCTCTACCCAGAAGAAGCGAGAACTCGGGCCCAGGGACGTCATGCGGCCTGCCTGAGGATGTGCAGGCAGTGGGCAGTGGGACCTGACTGGAAGTCTCCAGTTCTTACCACAGGATCCTTTCTGTTAGCAACCCAGAGACATGTGCGGGGGAGTTGGCGGGAAGGGACAGACTTGGTTGGCTTCTAGCGGGTCTTTGGTGTGGCCTCAGGAGCAGGGAGAGCTGGTGAGGGGCTCTCTGAGAGGTACCTCACCTTCTTCCGCCCCAGATCTGCCTGCTGTGTGTCTGCCAAGAGCCCCCCGTTCCTCCCCTGTATCTCCATGTCTTCCTTGTCTTTGCTTTGGGGGCGAGGGGTCGCCCCGCAGAGGCGACAGTGTTCTCAGGGCACGTTGGTCCTGTGCTGCCTCATGTACCCCATCTAGGGATATATGGCTTTGGCGTCACCGCTCTGCCTGACTCTGTTGGGGGGCTCCTTGAGCTTGCAAAGAAAGGACCCAGACTCTTCTCGGTCCTCAGACTTATCATGTGACCTCCAACCCAAAGTCAGACCCTTCTGGGCCTTCGCATTCTGGAGCGGAAGGCTATGGGAACCCAGATCTGGACTCGGGCAGATAGAGGTGAGGTGAGAGGCATGAAATGTACCCTGTTTTCCTGAGCAGAAACCTCTCCCAGGCCCATCCGTTTCCCAGGGCAGTTGTTCCCTCCACCCGATGACCTTAGAACCCCCTCCGCCAGGCCTCTCGGGGAAGGTGATTGCAAAAGCCAAGTTTATCCCAAGTAATGCAATGAGTACATTGCGGGGTGGGGGAGGGGGTGGGGAGGTGGGGGTGGGTGGAGGGAGGAGGTTTTATACAAAACACATGTTATTGCCACTATTCTAGTTATCTTGGATATTTCCTGCATGTTTGTCACCATGGTAACGGACTCAGCACGAAACCTTGTTTGCTGGACCCTGGGGTCCAGCATAACGGCCATGTGGTGTCAATTTGGACGTCTTGGTGCTTTTCTGTCTCTCTGTCTGTCTCCCCCAGCTCCCCCATCTGTCTTTTCATCTTTGTCTGTCCTCAGCCTGTCTCTGGGCCTCTCTGTTTTCTCCTTCCCAGAAATAGATGTTCCTGCATCCCTGCTCTGCCCACCCCAGACCCTCCCTCAGCCACTCCCGGCAGCCCTTGACTGAGGATGTCCCAGAACGGACGAGGAGGCTGCATCCCAGAGGAAAAGCAGGAGGCTGGCTGTAGTGGAGAAAGGGCTCAGCCAGCCCTGGGCTCTTGGTTTGGAATAGATCTGTGCTACCTACCTGCCAGGAAGGGTGGGCATGGGCCTGGGAAACATCGGTAAAAGGGATGCGGGCTTCTGATGCTGACTTTCCCTGTGTGGGGTGTGTGGCATCCCCAACTCTCCAAGCCATTGTTCCCCAGACTTTTGGGGAAGAGATAGGTATAGAATGACAGGAAAGGGGAGGGAAGCTCAAAGTTATGTGAGAGAAGCAAGCAAAAAGTGAGGGTCCCCCTAGAAGGGAGAAGCTTGGCAGCGAAAGGTCTGTGAGACCTCTAGGCTCTCTGGTTTCCCCGGGGCTCTCCCCATTTCTGGGCTGGGACAGAGCCATGGCAGACAGCAGTGTCCCTCTGCGGGAGCAGCTGGCAACAGAGAGGGTGTTGACAGGGACAGTGCATGAGGAAGTTGGGCCAGCCGTCTGGAAAAGGCTATGTGAGCAGACAGAATGTAAACAGGCTGCCCCATGGGAGGTGAAGGTGTCTCCTGGCCACCCCTCCACCCAGGTCCCGTTCCCATTGTGCCCAGGAAGCCAGGCCTGGACACCTCTTGCCAGCCTCTCTCTACCGTGTTTCCTGCATCCACACCCCTTTGGTCTTTGGGCTAAGATTAAGTGTGGAACAGCTTTTCCAGATCCCTTTCCCAACCTCCACATTTGTCCTCGGCTCTTTCTTATTGTGTGGGATCCCCACTCCCTGAGCAAAGTGGGCCTGGGGGTTGTAACAGACCCAGATCTCCGGGCAGGGCTGGTCACCCCCACGGGACTGCTCAGAGGAGAGGGACGTAGAGAAGACAGAGGCTGGGCTAGGCAGCTGTGGGGCTCTGAGAACAGACTCCTGTTGCCCAGGCGGTATCCACAAGGGTGTGCCATGTCAGCCTTCTCTGGCCCGGTGTCTGCCAAGGAGGGGTAATCCTCTGGATGGGTCCGAGCAGCAGGAAAAAGTGGGAAAGGGCAGTTTGAGGGGTCAGCCAATTGGAGGCAGGGGTCCTTTGGACTTTGGGGTGACACAGGGGCAAGGGGCCGATCCCAAGGGGAGGGACTGCCTAGAATTAGGGGGTGTGTTGGAGCTCCAGGCATGAATCCCACCCAGGAAAGGGATTCAGGATGACCTCCAGTCCAGGGGGAATTGGGCAACCAAATTGGAAACTGAGGCAGGACCAAGTAGGCAGAGATTCAGGGGAGATAGTGGACTGGCCAGCCTCAGAGAGCCTGGTGTTGGCAAAGAGCGTGACTTCTGGAACCAGACAGACATGGCTAATGTCCAGCTCCACTCCTCAGCCTTGGGCACATCAGAGAACTCTCTGAACCTCAATTTCTCACCTGTAAATGGAGAAACCCCGATTTTGTATTCTCTTAAGGAGTAATTAAGATGTTCTCCAGAAAGTTCCCCGAATCGTGTCTCAAACGACATGGAGGGTGCTTGGTAGTATTCTCCCTTCCCTGGAAAGAGAGGATGATACTTCCATACCCTCCCCGTAAGACCAACATGCTTCCTGTTTTTGTCAGGATTGGTCCTAACCCTGTCTGGCTCTACAGGGGACAGAACCAGGGCCCTTGGCTAAGAGGAGACTTTGGGATTTCGAGCCTCAAGGGCGGCAGCAAGGGGTGGGATTGGCTGTCTCCTCCTGGGAGCACAAGAGGGCAGCTGTGAGAGTCTCTGGTGGCGGGGGAGGGGATAGGAGTGGCGTGCCGTATCCTGGAAACCAAGTCACAGGGTCCAAATCTACCCGCTTCCTTAGGGGCGCTGTGCAAGCCTCGCTGAGGAGGTCTCCGTGGATGACAAGCGAAGGGGCATTCCCTCTCCCGAAGCTATAGCAGCCAGCTGACAGACAACCCGGGGCCCCTGAGTTAGAGTCTAGAGTCCCAGGGAACCAGGGCACCTGGTTGTGGGGGACGGGGGTGGTAGACCCCTGACGCAGGCAGCAGGAATCAGCGCGTGAAGCCAGGAGTGGGGACCGAGGGGCACGTGCATGGGATCGATAGCTGAGCCTGGCAAGGAGCTCTGGGCAGGCGCGGGCAGGCCTCGCTGTGGGAACTGGCAGAGTCCCCCTTGTGCCTCTGGCTCTGAGGGTGGGACACCCAAGTGTGCCAGGCTGGGTGGACCCACGCAGGGCCTGCCTCAGGGACAACCCCATCTTTCCGGGGCTAAGGGTCCCATTGGCCTCTCCAACTCTGCCCAAAGCCCAAGGCCACAGATTCACTCCTCACGCTGCCCTCTACCTGGTGTGAGTCAGCAGTCTTCTGCAAGCCTGTTTTCCTGTTGGACCAATGACTCCACGTGAGAGAGAAATGAGTTGTGAAGAGGGTTCCAGTGCTTCCAGAGGAGAGGGTGGGCCTGGGAGACAGCACGCAGAAGACAGAAGAAGGGCGGTGAGGTGTGAGGCCCAGCAGGGTTCCAGCTTACCCCACAGCGCTGCTGAAGGGGTGCAGGGCTGAGGGAGGGGCTTTTCAGCCCTCTCTGTCCTCAGCCCTCTCCACAGAGACCACATCTCAAGACTCAAGTGTCCCCTCCCAGTGACTCAGGCTTTGGCTGCCCTCCTGCCCACACCCAAGGCTGGGTCCAGTGCCCTGAAACAGGAAGGGCTGTGGTGAGAGTGCAGGGGTGGGGGACTGCTCCAGCTTCCCCGCTGTCAAGGCCTTGGGCAGAGACAGGCCTAGGCAGAGAGGGCCTGTGCACCTTCCTGGCCGTGTCCCCCTGTGCCACCTCAGGACTGAGTTTGCACAGGGGCCAGGATCTGTGCTCCTCCCCCAGCCCTGAGCCCCGCAGGTTGGTTGTTTCTCATTAGCAAAGTGTAGGATGTCACCACCACCAAGAGTATGTATATATTTGTTCTATTTGCTGGAACCACAGGTAGATAGCGCTTGGGACACGAGGACTGAGCCAGGGACAGGGCCTGAGGGACCTGGGCAGGGGCTGCTGGTCTATGGGGCCATGCCATTTGGGGGCCACGGGAAACCAGGTCCCTGCTAGATCCCAAAGGTGCCTAAGCAAAAATTGGGGGGGGGGAGAAAGGAGGAACCAATGACATGGGATTGTAGTTATTGTAACATTATATTATAATCACACCGAGGGACTGTGATTATAGTTATTGGTTGTAATTGTTATTAATAACAAAGACTAGCATTCACTTACTGATGACCAGCCTGTGCTGGGTGGTTCTTACTTCTACACTGCATCTTTCATTCTCACAGAAACTCGATTCTAAAGAGGAGGACACCAAAGCTGAGGAAAGTTAATAATTGATCTCGTTCTCACAGTAATGAGGCCTTACAGATGGCATCTGAACCCAGGTTCACTGGTATCCTGACATCTTGTCCCCAAGGACACCATCTGGTAAAGCCTATGGGCGATTTCTCGGAATTACGTTGTTGTTGTTTAAATACATGAGGGACGCCTGGGTAGCTCAGTCGATAACATCCAGCTCTTGGTTTCAGCTCAGGTTGTGATCCTGGAGTCATGGGATAGATCCCTGCATCTGGACTCTCTGCTCAATGTGGAGTCCGCTTGGGATTCTCCCCTCTCCCTCCACCCCTCTTCTCCCTGCTTGCATACTCTCTCTCTCCCTTTCTCTCTGAAATAAATAAATAAATAAATAAATAAATAAATGAATAAATAGAATCCTTTAAAAAAATACATTGAATTTACAAAGGAAACCAATTATATCGAAATGTAGTATCCAAACATTAGAAATACATAATATGGCAATGTCTGTTCTTCTTTATTAACACATTAAATAACAATATTTCAAAATAGCGATGAACGCAAATAATATTTTGTGATACCAGCAAAAACTGCTATGTGATTTCTATCCGTAACAAAGTCACAGGTACTGACAATATTTATATTTTTAATTGAAGGAAGTTCTAAGTACCAGAGGACAGTGAAAATAAGGGTGTGACTTTTTTCCTTCCCATCAAAGTTCCCAGACCCTTAGAATTTTATCTGTTGATGCCCAGGGGTCTAGACTCCAGGTTAAGAACCCTTGCTTTGGAGGGAAATTGTTACAACCTGCATGCAGGGTGTTGGGCAGGCCCCCTAGAAACCTTCTGTTTGCTTTGGTGGTAGAAGGTGTGCAGACCATTTCTGGCCAACGGACCTCTACGCCAGAAAAGGATGTTTCACTTCACTTCATGGCCCAGCTCTGAACTGCTCTGTCCCAGTGACCTAGTTGGGATTTACGGTTACTGGATTTAGCAAATAAAAACACAAAGGCCTACCTAAATTTGATTTACAGAAAAACAATGAAGTGTTTATTTTATTTTCTTTCTAAGTAGGTTCCACACCCAGCATGGAGTCTAGTCCAGGGAGTGAACTCATCACCCGAGATCAAGACCCAAGCTGAGATCAGGAGTCGGATGCTCAACCAACTAAACCACCCAGGCACCTCTGAAGTTGTTTTTTTTTGTTTGTTTGTTTTAGTATAAGTATATCCCAGGCAGTATTTGGGATATATTTATATTATTTTTTTTATTGTTCGATAACAGATTTCCACAAAGGTAGCAACTTAGCAAAAACACATTAGCTCGTAGTTCTGAGGGTCAGAAGTCTCACAGGCTGAAATCTAGGTGCCCTTTTCTGGAAGGCTAGGAGATGAATCTGCCTCCCAGTTCAGTTGGGTTGTTGCTGAATTCAGTTCCTCGTGGTTATAGGACTCAATTCCCTGCTGCCTCACTAGCTGTCCGTCAGGGTGCCCTCAGCTTCCAGAGAATATCCACGTTGCTTGTCCTGTGCCCCTGCCCTCTGCAAGCCAGCAAGGATAGGAAATTGTTCTCCTGCTTCAAAACACGGACTTCCCTCCTGCCACTGTCTAGAGGACACACTTTACTTCGGAGGGGCTCATGGTGATGACATTATGCTCATCTCGATCACTTCTCTTCTGTCGCACAACCTAAGAGTCTGGGGAGAAACACCAAGAGACGGAAATCCACGTGTGCAAATTGAGCGCTGGCCGCTGTGCACCCAGCGGGGACAGGGGCCTTTCTCTGCCTTGCCATATCCCAAGTGTGAAGGTGCGGGCTGACATAGGCATCCGTCCGAGCTGGTAAGTAAGAGGCTGGTTGAGAAAAGTGCCACACGGCACTGGTGGGGGAGACAGATAACCAGCATACCTTGGTGAATGGCAGAGGGAGAGGGATTTTGCTCTTAGAATGGGGAGGGACTGGGGGAGATTGGCTTAGCTCAGGATGCGGTTCAACTTCAACAAGACTTTGACGACTTGCAGAGGCAAACATCAGGAGGGCGTTTGGGGCAGAGGGGACAGCAGAAGCAAAGCCAGGTGGGGAAGGGAGCCGGGGTACAATGAGGTGGCCTGTGCCACGGGGGGACAGGGCACGGGGGGCTGGAGGGCAAGGAAGAGGGGAGAAGGAGGAACATAGTCCAAGAAGGAGATAGGAGTCAGACTGGAGGCTTGGAAAGCTCCACCAGCAGGCAAGGGTGTGCAAGCCGCAGAGTGCCGCTGCTGGGAACGCAGCTGCCATAGAATGCTGCTGCCCCCTTGACTGCGGTGGCAAGTAGGGCTATGACGGGGCAGCTGGGAAGCAGCCTCGCACAGTGGACAGAATGCTGGCCTAGGGGCTGGCTTTGCCAGTTACTCACGGACAGACTCTGGGCCACGCTGGGAACATTGAGGAATAGTCAGGAGCCAGTGTGATTTGAGCAGAGTAGGTAAGGGGTGAAGTGTCTGTGTGTGTGTGTGTGTGTGTGTGTGTGTGTGTGTGTGTGTAGGATGATACGGGGCCTTGCAGGCCCTTAGAGATGTTGGCTTGTATCCTGAGTAAGAAGGGAAGCCAACAAAAGGTTCTGAGCAGAGCTCCAATGTGATCTAAGTGTTAGATGGTAAGCAGAGCTACTCGGAGGGGCAGTTTGGGCCTGTGCTCCCAGGCAGGGTGTGGACTACAGGAACCCTAAGTTACAAGGTCTCTGGCCACAAAGAATGTGCACTGTCCTGCAGAGACATAACAGTGAGCAGTGGTAAGACCCAGGGCCGTAAGACAGAAGAACCTGGGTCTGAGTCTGCTCACTACCACTTCCCAGCCTAGAAAGTTCCTGAGGTCTCAGTTATCTCAACAGGAACCCGATAATGGCTATCCCTGTCTGATGGGGTTTTTGCAAAGACTGGCTCACCCTCAAGTGCCTGACACAGAAAAAGATCGCAGCTGATGGGATAATGTTAATAATGGTACCAGGCACGTTCAGTTCCTCGTCAAGCAGTGCAGATAATAGCGGCCAATGGCATTGGAGGCTGTGAACTCTTCAAGGTAGGAGAGATAGGCTAGCCTCCAAAGGTGCTAGGAATCAGGAGGAGGAAGGGTGACGGGACTCAGCAACAGCCCAGAGGCAGGAATGAGCACAGCGTGGTCTCCACCAAGATATACAAGGTAGAGCCTGGAACAACTCGGGGGGTGATGTAGGGTATGGGCAGGTGCCAAATGAGGCTGATGGGAAGGCTGGAATCAGAAATGCTTGAACATGAGTTGCCTAATTGGAGGAGACTGGGAGTGGGAGAGAGACTAGTCTTGGGAGGGTGGGAGGGAGGAGGGAGACAGGCCCACGACCTGGCTCATACTTTCCCCATGGTGGGGTCGGGGGTGGGGTGGGATGGGGGTGGGCCCTTGGCAGGTGTCCCAATGCCCAGGATTGCCACATAGAATGAGGTGGGCCAGTTTTTCCTGAAACTAGATCTTTCAAGCAGCTGTCCTCAGCCTGAGGGACCATGGCGAGGGGACAGGGGACAGAATCAGGCTGTTCCTTCCCAAGGCAGCATTTCTATCAGCTTCACTCCAGGGCTGACTCCCTGCGAGAATGGAAGCTGACTTAGGGATGGAGGGAGCAATGGCAGGGCCCCCCCTCAAAACCCAGGAAAGCCCTCAAGGGCAAGTGAGAGGGTACCACCTCCTTTAGGTGCAGCCTCCAACTTTCTCTCTTCCAGCCTTAAGGTGTGGCTGAGAGCAGAAAGCCTCAGATCTTGCATTTGGGTCTGTGAGCCTCTGAAGAGCTCAGCGCTGGTGATTCCCAACTCGGACACACCAAGGACCAAGTGTCTCTGGAGTTAGTAAAGGAGGTTGGGAGCTATTCTAGTGTTTATTTAAAAGACTCATAGAAAACATATATTTTCTGCAATAAGGCTAACTCCTCCCCATCTTTCAGATGTTGGCCTAAATATCGCCCTCTGAGAAGCTTTCTTTGACTTTTTCTTTTTTCAGATTTTAATTTTAAGTAATTTCCGCACCCAGTGTGGGGCTCAAATTCAAACTCACGACCCCAAGAGTCACACTCTCCACCAATGGAGCCAACCAGGTGCCCCCTAGACTTTTTGTGGAAGTCAGGCTCCCAGCGGGAAAAATGGCTCATTCAAACCCAGGAGGTGAGGAAAGTTTAAGAACGATCTTTGACAAAGCCATTGGCAGGAATGAGTGACAGTAACTAGGGGGGACATGACAGGTAGAGCACCCCAAGCGTCATTCTCCATAGGCCTAATGGGACAAAGGAAGTGGGCGGTTACTGGAACCCGGTAAACGCTGTAGCCATAAGAAGGGGCTGCCTGACCAGCACTTTGGCCTTCAGCACAGGGGTGCAGCCTCAGCCCACCCATGCTGGCTGACCCTGGAGGAAGCAGACTCGCCCTCCTGGGGCCAGGGCCTCCCACTGGTGAAAACCCAACTGGAAGCTCAAGGCGGAGTAATATGGGCATAGAATAATCTGGAGGGACAGCAGGAGAATATCTAGCATACCTCTTGCATTATTCTGTTCTAGCTTCCATAACAAAATACCACAGATGGGGTGGCCCAATCAACAGAAATTTCTAGACGCTAAAGTCTAAGATCACAGTGTTGGCCAATTGAGTTCCTGGTAGGGAGTCTCCTCCTGGCTTGGCGACTGCCACTGTGACCTCACAGTGCACATGTGGTGGAGACAGGAAGAGGGGGTCTGGTGTCTCTTCTTATAAGGGCACTAATCCCATTGTGAGGGTCCCACACTCGTGACCTCATCTGACCCCATTACTTCCCAAAGGCCCATCTCCAGTACCATCAAACTGGGGGTTAGGTCTTCAATGTACATCCTTGGGGGACACAACTTTCAGTCCATAGCACCCGCCCAAGGCTGCATTCTGTGCCTCCTGAATCTCCCATCCTACCTTAGGCTTACCCAGAGCATGATGTTACCATACTGTGTAGTAGTGGTGTTTTCTTATCTGCACCTCCTACAAGACTCAGTCTTCTCCAGGGCTAAGGCCAGAGTGTATTCATATGTACTCAGTAAGATTCACTGGGAAGATGAGTTAGAAGGTGGTTCAGACTAATGAAAACATCTCATTTCCTCACTTTGGCTGGGATGACATCATCTCAATGTGGCAAAGGCTATTATCTCCTGTAATCAGAAGCTTGGATTACTAGTGAGGTAGGCCCTTGATTAGTAAAACATGAGGCAAGAGTTAGTGATTTAATGAATTCAATTTGTTTTGTGGACAAGAATCCTTCAAAACAATTCATGGGGGTGAGAGGGAGAAGAGGAGTCCTTCGTGCTGAAAATCTCCAAAAATACCCCATCAGTCATGATGGGTGGGCCACTCTAAGAGCACTTACTTATTTTGTATGACTCAGACCAGGCCGGCAGGTGGTCCTCCAGGCCAACCAGGCCCCCATTACAAATGGCATTAGTGAAGCCATTGAAGTGTCTGCTTCCCTCTGTCTCCACTGTCCCTCTGCAACCTAAGCCACTGCCCACTTCCAGTAGGAATGACGTCTTACCACCCCCTTCCTTTCCCAGGCCTCCTTACCAGAACCCTGGCTTGGGTATCTCACCTGCCTGGTTTGAATCCTGGGTCTGCCACTCACCTGCTGTGTGACTTTGGATGACTTACTTAACTTCTCTGGGCCTCAGTTGCCCCCATTTGTAAAACTAGGATAACTGTGCAGATGGAAGAAAAGGTATTGTACGTCTAGCCCGGCCATCTGTTCCGGCAGGCTGACAGACCCCACCTCTTCCACTCCTGGCCACCCCCCCTCCTTTCTTTTCTCTGCCCACTCACACCAGGGTATACCGTTAATCCCCCCTACTCAAAACCTCACACTGGCTTCATGTTTCCCTTGGAATATGATCTAGGGGCCTTAGACCCTCCCCTGTCACAGCTGTTCTCCACTCTGGGCCGGGACAATATTCCTCCCACTTTTTACCTGTCATATTTCAGAGCTTACCGTCCTTCGCTCAGCCCTCCCCAGGCTCCCGAGTCCCCTGTTAGGTTCTCATGAGGGCCTAGACTTTTCCATCACTGCTCTCATTGCAAGTAGGCAAGACTCACTGTGACTCTATGCAGGACGGATCTCCATCCCACGGGGGTGCTTCATGAGAGCAGGAACTTTGATGGCTTTCTCTGCTGTTGGATCCCCAGTGGCCTGTGCAGCTCACTCCAATACATATTTGTTGAATGAATAACAAAGTGAAAAGGCTTTCCTGGAATACCAACAAGTGTGCTGGCTAGACAAAGACTGACATAGAGAACTTTTCAGAACAACACAGGATAATTTGTGTGGACCTGTCTCCAGAGAGAGGCGCCTGTCAAGCTTGGGACTTGAGGATTTCAAAGTAAGGAGGAAAGGGTGCTAAATAACTCATGAAAACCGGGCTTAGAGGTGCTTAGCTGGCTCAGTTGGTAAGGCATCTGCCTTTGGCTCAGGTCACGATCCCAGAGTCCTGTGTCAGACTCTGTATTGGCAGGGGGTCTGCTTCTCCGTCTCTCTCGGCCACTCCCCCTACTTGTGCGGTTTCTCTCGCCATCAAATAAGTAAATAAAAAGAAAGAAAGAAAAAGGAAACTGGACTGAAGTCCTCACATTCCAGGGGGAAGTGAATCGCACAGGAAAAGTCATATTTGTCAGGCATCTGAACATGCCAGAAACCTCTCCTACAACATCTTTTTAAATCTTTACGGTTATCCTTGTTTTACAAGTGAGGAGGAAACTGAGTCCCCAATGAGTTAAGTTGCCCATCCAAAGTCACACAACAAACAAGGGGCATGGTCAGGATCGCAGCCAGGCAAGTGAGGTGTGAAAGCTGGTGTTCCCGTAAGGAGGCCTGGGAAGGTGTGTGTGTGTGGGGGGGGTGGTAAGATGGCACCGCCAGACCAAGTGGGCAGCCGTTTAAATGGGCCTTATGACAGAAAAGCACCTTATCTATGAAAATGGGGTTTTTCTGAGACTGAGGCTGCTGCAGGTCCCTGGAGATGGCCCCAAATTGGACAAACCCCAGAATGAGGGTCTGGACCCCACTGCAATCATCTGCCCTTAGAAGGAGCAGCAGAGCTGTAGACTGGGGGCCATCCTTCCCCAGCCAAGGGCCCCTACAGCATGTCACAGGGGCACAGGTAAGGAGCGAGGTGGTGCATGGTGCGTGAGGGGGGGCAGTATCAGAGCGGGGGTCATTCCTGCCGGGCTGACCTCAGCTGGGTAATGTGATCAGCCTGTCATGGTTCTGAGCCCTGATTTGGGAAGAACAAAGGGGCCAGGCCCCTCGGCCTCCTCTAGCCCAGGAATGCAGCTGGGGCCAGGCCGTGACCAATCAGGAATGCAGGTTAGGAGCGGGGCGAATGCTGTGTGCACAGCCAGGCTTTCATGGCTGATGGGAGCTCGGCTCACAGAGCTAGGCTGACAGGCCTCTGCGCTTCCAGCTTTGATATCCCAGCCCTGCCTTGGGGGAGCCACACATCCCCAAGCTGTCCACCCCTCTGTGGCCCTCGAGGTGGTGGTGGGGAGGGGTAGTGGAGGGTCCAAATCCGCTCCCACCCCCCACCGCAACCCGGCAGTGTTCCCAGGTTCCAGCATCTCCTTGTCCCCGTCTCTCTGTCTCAGGAGTCAGAGAGAGAGGCAGGGGAGAGAAGGGAGATCCCATCGAGGGTCCTGTCTGCTCCTTAGGGCTGGGGCAACCTGAAGGCCTAGACAGACAGATGTCCCACGGGAGAGGCTGCCAGCCTCAGCCAGACACTGCTCAAAATGGGCACGGAAACCTCTAGAGGCTACCCCCTCCAGGGAGATGAATAATGTTGAGGGTAAATAAGGTTGGAGACATCTGACTCCTGGGTTGGAAGCTGAATGCCGTCTGCATTCCGAAGTTCTTCACCTCCCCTCCCTTCATGGATTCCCACTGGCCTGTGGGATCCGTGTGGGGTCCTCTGGGCCAGCCCTTCTCTGCATCCCAATTACCCACAATCCCCTCCCCTCCGGCCTCCTCTCCCTCCGCTTTCTCCCGTCCCTGCATATGAATAGGAGCCGTGCTTTACTGTGTACAGAACACAGTTTTTCCACGCTAAATTGTTGGATCCTTAGAAGAACCCTGTAACGTAGGTAGCCTTGTCCTCAGTTTACACAGGAAGGGAAGAAGGAAGGGGGAGTGGGAGGTTTTGGAGGGAAGAAGTTCAAGGCTATCGGACGGCATGCTCACGTGGATATTATAGTGGCCGAGGATGATGGCAGCGTAGAGACGGAAAGGATGTCGGGGACAAGGAACGTGGGAAACTTTCTATCCCCATGCCTGGAGCACGGCAGGCATTCAATAAATGTTGGTTAACTATGTCCAGTGTTCTCTTGCTTTTGTCTTCCCTGCCTTGTGGAGATAGAAATCACCAACGATAGGGGCGCCTGGGTGGCTCAGCGGGTTAAAGCCTCTGCCTTCAGCTCAGGTCATGATCCCAGGGTCCTGGGATGGAGCCCGCATCGGACTCTGCTCAGCGGGGAGCCTGCTTCCTCCTCTCTCTCTGCCTGCCTCTCTGCCTGCCTGTGATCTCTGTCTGTCCAATAAATAAATAAAATCTTTATTAAAGAAAGAAAGAAAGAAATCACCAACGATAGCTTCCGAAGGGTGCTTCCCAGAGAAGTCAGCACTTACATTATAGACGTAGTCTCGGCGGGGAGATACTGGAGAATCCCTACAGTAAGAGAACAGAGGAGAGGACCTTCCCAGAGAGATCTCTCATCTTCCAAGGCTTCAGAAGCCCCCAGCACACAGGAAGGAGATTTTGATGAAATGGAAATTAAGCTTGAGGAGGCCTGGCATCCTCTCCATAATCACTCTCCCAGAGTTGCAGAATGTAGAACAGAGGGGCCTTAGACACAATGCAGACATTTGGTTAGGAAGAAAGAAAGTCTCCCTTATCACTGCTGTTCTATGGGTCAACCCTGGCTCTCAGAAGCTCCTGGGTTTTTGCCATCCCTAAGCAGAAAGAAAATAGGGTTCCTCTGTCCTCCTCATCCCATATGAGAGGTTCTGAGCAGAAATACTGCATGGTTCGGTTTGAGAGGGGCTCACCACCCTTGGACGATCATGGAGGCTCTAGAAATAAGATGACGCAGCATATTCAGACTCTAGGTTGAAGGCTGCAGAGGAGGGAACAGTTCCCCAAGACTGAGGAACAGCAGAGGCATCGCCACTGTGTGAATCATGAACTGGACGATCACCCAAGCCGAGTCTAATGCAAAGCAATTCATCATAGCGCTGTTTGTAATAATGAAATTTCAGAAACAACCCATGTGCTAATATGTTAGTAGGAGGGAAACAGGTGAGTGAATACCTCTTCTGAAATCCTATGCCACCATTAAATGACTGAAGTAGAACTATACATCTCTAGATAGAAAAAACTCATAATATATTAGGTTAAAAAGTGCATGTTCCATAAAATCTGTATAGTATTATCTCATTATGTAAAACAAAGCAAAACAAAGCTCTATGTATTTATACATTTATATATATATATAACATATTTATTTATAAGATTTTATTTATTTATTTGAGAGAGAGAATAAGAGAGAGAGAGAGAGAGCATGAGAAGTGGGAGGGTCAGAGGGAGAAGCAGACTCCCTACTAAACAGATGCAAGACTCAACCCCAGAACTCCAGGATCATGACCTGAGCGGAAGGCAGTCGCTTAACTAACTAAGCCACCCAGGTGCCCTGTATATTTATATATTTAAAATTCACTTCTAAAAATTTTCAAAGACTATACGCCAAACCGTTAATAGGTTTACCTCTACATACTGAGATATTGGGGGAAAAAATTTACCAAAGGCATATATTGCTTTTGTTTTAAAAAATGAATATAAATGGGACACTTGGGTAGCTCAGTCAGCTATGTGTCTGCTTTCAGCTCAAGTCATGATCTCGGGGTCCCGGGATCAAGCCCCACACTGGGTTCCCTGTTTGGCAGGGAGTCTACGTTCCATCTCCCCTCTCCCTCAACGCCTCCCTCCCCAGCTAGTGCTCTCTCTCTGTCTCAAATAAATAAATAAAATTTTTAAAAATAAAAATAAATGGATATAAATGGGAAGGAAAAGTTCCAGGAGTACATAGTACAAAGAAACTTAATGACCGTACAAGATCATACACCGGAAAACACAGAAAAGTGGTATTTAGAATCCTGATCTTTAAATCCCGCAGGAGATGGATTTTCTTTATTTATCTGTCAGCTTAGCTTCAGGGACAAGAGAGTAGTGAGGATCCAAGGGGAATCCAGGCCAGACAGCAGCTATGAGGAAGCAGTAAAAGCCCAAGGCAAAGGAATGGAGTGTGTTCATTCTTGCTGCATCTCGCTGATGCTGCAAACCACTCCCCACCTCTTCACATCACCCCCTACTCCGCAAGCATGCCCTGGCAAGTGACACATACGTCTGAGGGTCAGGAATAGGTTAAGCTGGAGCCTTGCTGGAGAGAGAGAACTGGCTCTCCTGGGACATAAAAGGAACTCTGTGACTCCTGGTGGTGATGAGAAATGAAGAGGCCCAGGTTGGACTCAATTAGAGTCTCTATCCGAAATGTAAACCAGGTTCCCGGCCAAATGCTCCCTTTCCCTCGTCCTGGTTCTGGAGTCCCAGAGGACGGCAAAGAGAACAACTCAGCCTTTGGAGCAGCTGCCTTGTGGAGGCCACAGGTGTTTGCTCCAGAGGACCCTGCCCCATGTGGGGAGCACTGGCCCCCTCTCTTCCTTGCTCCGGGGTTCTGCTGAATCCCCTCAGAAGCCAGATTGTGTCCTGGCTATCTACCACCAGTTGCAGAGCCTCCGCCCAGCATCTTACGGTCAGGAAGAGACTTGGGGGCTCTGATAGACATTAGATGTTTGGGGAATTATGGGAGCAGAAGTCCCTAGCACTAAACCCAAATGCCTGAGATTCTTGCCCCCCAGCCCGCTGCCACGTTTTTACAATTCAGGGTACTCAGGTTACAACGTCCGTCCAGCCTAGTGTGGTTTTGTTTCCATTAGCTCGCAGTGGTCCACGTTTTCTGGGTACCTCTGAGTCTCCTCATCATAAGCTTCCCTTCTAATTACCCCCAGGATCCTATCTCTTCATCCAGTCTCATTTGCTCTGAAATCAGATGTGAGGCTAATTGCAGTTCCAGCATCTTCCTGCTGGATGGCCTTACAGCATTATGACAAGTTTCTTTTCCTTTCTTTTTAATATATTAATTTGTATATTTTGACCCAGACAAAACAAACAAGCAAAAAAACCCAAAAGACCACACAAACTACCCCCCAAAGCAACAAGAACATCCACAAGCTAACAAACACATGATACCTTGCAATGTTCTTTTCTTCAGAACTATCTCACAGATTCAGAAAAGTACTCCTTAATAAATTTGAAATATATCATAGATTCCTTGACTAAAATTAAAACTTTTTGAAATGTGTACTAGTCAGCTCAGGCCACCAGGACAAAATACCACAGACTGGGTGGCTTAAACAACAGAAGACGGGGCACCTGGGTGGCTCAGTAGGTTAAAGCCTCTGCCTTCGGCTCAGGTCATGATCCCAGTGTCCTGGGATAAAGCCCCGCATTGGGCTCTCTGCTTAGAGGGGAGCCTGCTTCCTCCTCTCTGCCTGCCTCTCTGCCTACTTGTGATCTCTTTCAAATAAATAAAATCTTAAAAAAACAAAATAGAAGAACCCCTTTCCTCACACTTCTATAGGTTGGAAGTCTAAGACTGGGTGCTAGCATGGTTTTGATATGAGCTCTTTCTGGCCTGGAGATGGCCAACTTCTTGTTGTGTTATGACAAGGTTCTTAATAAACCTGTCTGGGCTTTGGCTTCTCACCATATAAAGTGTAGATTAGAGCGAGGAAGAAATGAAGGAATGTACGTAAAGTCAGTCTATGGTCGAGATGAGCATCACAGCCCAACATCCTCTGCACGTCATTCCTATGGTCAGCGAAGGGAAATCATGGCACCTCCTAAGGGACAGGGGAGTCACAGGGGAGAGGAGACCATGAGGGAGCCTAAACCAGGAGAAGACATTTACTGAGAGAAAAGGCAGGAGTTCTGGTTTATGACGATCCCATAGACCAGTTTGTCTCAAGAGAGGAAGCGTATGACTGGTCTGCACAAGAACTATCCCCATAGATGCGGCCAATTTTCTCAGTGGCCAGGCAGTGGGACACAAAGTCTCAAGGAGAACACGGGTTAGTCTCAAAGCATTTGCATGTTACCTGAGGTAAGACGACGACATTGAACCTGATTATAGAGGACATGTCAAGGTCATGAGGTCTGCTGTTAGTCCACCTTAGGACAAATGGGAGGATTTTGAGATCTTGGCTCATGGTAGAAACAGGATGGGGAAACAGTGGGAGAGCAGGGCTCCTCCCGGCACCCACTGTGTGACCTGGGCCAAGTAACTTCCTGATTGTCTCCTCTGTGAGGCTGCATGAGGCAGGGGCTCCATGACAGCAACTTTCTTTCTTTTTTCTTTTTTTTTAAGATTTTATTTATTTATCAGAGAGAGAGGGGGAGAGAGAGCAAGCACAGGCAGACAGAATGGCAGGCAGAGGCAGAGGGAAAAGCAGGCTCCGGCTCCCTGCTGAGCAAGGAGCCTGATGTGGGACTCGATCCCAGGACGCTGGGATCATGACCTGAGCCGAAGGCAGCTGCTTAACCTACTGAGCCACCCAGGCATCCCAGCACCTTTCAAACTTACCGGGGAAGGAAGTCCTACAGCCCCGTCAGGCTCCGCTTGCACACATCTGGCTTCTCTGAGCCCAACTTGCTTGAAAACCCCACCAGAAGCAAGAGAAAAGACAAAGTGATAAGGCAGGAGGTTTGTGCATAAGAAGGGCTCATGAAAGAGAAATAAATCAAATGAGAATGAAAACAAAATAGTAGGCTTAGAGGTGGAGGAGAGAATGATCCAGAAAAAACAGACAGGGATGCTTGGGTGGGTCAGTCGGTTGACTGTCCAGTTCTTGGTTTCAGTTTGGGTGATGATCTCAGGGTTGTGGGATGGAGCCCCGACTCCAGCTCCCTGCCTAGCAGGGGGTCCACTTGGGGTTCTCTCGCTCCCTCTTCCCCCACTTTTGCATTGTCTCTCTCTCTTTCTCTTTCAAATAAATAAATAAATCTTTAAAAAAAAAAAAAAAGACAAGTGAGATTCTTGAAGACGGTGCCAAGGTGGGTGAAGTCCATGGACCCTGCTCTGTGTCTTGGTTGCAACCCCATGATTTGGGGCATGGCTCTTCTTTGTGGCTCAGTTTCCTAGTTTACAAAGGGAAATAAAAATGTTTTCTTTATTGGGCGTCCCTGCTGGTTCTATCAGCAAATATATCCAGACACAGAAAGCTATTAACACAGGGATCAGGACACAGAGGGAAGTACAGTTAAGATGGGAGAGACAGAGAAACAGATACACAGAGGAATGTCAGGTCACAGGGACAGGGGGACACATGCACAGATTTGGGCATCTCAGGGTCATCCCTGGGGTCTCAGGACATCACCTTGCTCCCCCACCCCAGGTCTGTCTCCAGGACACTGTTGCCACAGTCACACTCATCCCTGAGACGCTTTACCACACACTCACATACCGTGTGATTTCTTGGGAGGGAGGGTCCTTCTGTTCTCTCCATTCTACTGCATTTTTTTCCTGAATATTTACTATTTGTTGGACACTGTGCCAAGAGCTTTATATGTGTTGTATCATCTGCACGATAACCCTGCAAGGCAGTTACGTACTACTGAGTAGCTACATCTTACAGATGTGGACACTGATGGAGAGAGACATTAGTTATACAGTTACTGGAGGTAAAGCCAGAATTAGGGGACCGCCAAGCTTTCAGAGTGACCCCAGCTAGTATACGGTTAATGTCCACGTGCTTAAAATAGTATCTGACACATCATAAAAGCTTAATAACTATTATTGTTGATTATTTGAGGGAGCTGTTTCTTGGCAGGTGAACAGTGGAGTTCACATTCAAGCACTGGCTTGAACTTCCAGTTAAAAATAACAGAATTAACAAACTCTTTGGGGGCACCTGCGTGGCTCAGTCATTAGGTGTGTGCTTTTGGCTCAGGTCATGGTCCCGGGGTCCTGGGATCGAGTCCCGTGTTGGGCGCCCTGCTCTTTGATGAGCCTCATTCTCCCTCTCGCTACTCCCCCGCACCGCTCCCCTCGTGCTCTCTCTTGCTATCTCTCTCTCTGTCAAATAAATAAATAAATAAAATCTTTAAAATGCAGTCAAATGCTCTGCCACTGAGGTATACCCCCTAAAATCTTTAAAATGAATAAACATATTCTTTAACGTCATTTCTTCTGAAACACCATTATAATGAAAACTAAAGAAAACTGAAAAGAGAAAGAGAGCATAAACTCACAAAAACATGGCAAAGGAGGCAGCAGCAACAAAGTCCTGGAAGCTAGGGGTACCTGGGTGGCTTAGTGGGTTAAGGCCTTTGCCATTGGCTCATGTAGTGATCCCGGCGTCCTGAGATCAAGCCCCGAATCCTGAGATCAAGCCCCGCATCGGGCTCTCTGCTCAGCAGGAAGCCTGCTTCCCACCCCCACCCCTGCCTGCCTCTCTGTCTATTTGTGATCTCTGTCTGTCAAATAAATCTCATGTAGTGATCCCGGCGTCCTGAGATCAAGCCCCGCATCAGGCTCTCTGCTCAGCAGGAAGCCTGCTTCCCACCCCCACCCCTGCCTGCCTCTCTGTCTATTTGTGATCTCTGTCTGTCAAATAAATCAATAAAATCTTTTTTTAAAAAATCTTAAAAATTGGTTGAAAGTTTGCTTGAAAGCAGGTAAGCCCCAGATTCTTCCCCCTGCTCCTTGCTCCCATCCTTAGCAAAGACTAGACCTCTCTGGAGCAGAGCTCTCCTCTAGAGGAGATAAAACAGATAGTTTCTAGGCTGAGGGATATCATGCACGGAGGTACATGAAAACAGGGGAATTAAGTGCAAGTTCACCAGCCTTCTTCCCCCAGATGGTGAAAGCTAGGTTTATACTCTCCAGGCAAGAGACCAGATAAAGTTTTCTCAAATGACATCAAGAGTTTCCCAAGGGAGGGGTCCTGGCTGGCTCAGTCAGTTAAGTGTCCATCTTCAGCTCAGGTCATGACCCCAGGATCCTGCGATCACGCCCCACATCAGGCTCCCTGCTTTGCAAGGAGCCTGCTTCTCCCTCTCCTGATCCCCCTGCTTGTGCTCTCTCTCCCTCTCTCTCTCAACCTGTGTCAAATGAATGAAGAAAAAAAGAGAGAGAGAGAGGGAGAGTGTTTCCTGAGGGAATGACCCAACCGGCTCACCTGCAGTGAAATCGGCAATGATAAGCCTTCCCATGCACTGCTAAGCACCATTACACAGCTTTTCGGCGCTGTGTCCTAAGCAGCCAGCCAAGAAGCGCTAGATACTTGAAGAGAGCTTCTAACATGAAAAGCGAAGGCTCAAACAAACCAACAAAAGACCAAAAAGTCTTACAGAAAACAGAAAAGGCAAGGAAAAGGAGAACCTCATATACTTAGAAAGAGGTGATATTGCATCTAGAAGATAAGAATGGATGCTATTTTTTTTTTTAAAAAGGGAATTGTCAGGGAACAATTCCTATCTCTAGGAATTCAGATCAGATCATGATCTGAGCAGGAATCGAGAGTCAGAATCTTAACCAGCTGAGCCACCCAGGTGCCCCGAGAGAGAGAATCTCAAAGAGACTCCCCGCTGAGCACAGAGCCCGTCACAGGCCTGATCCCATAACCCCAAGATCATGACCTGAGCTGAAATCAAGAATTGGACATTCAGTTGACTGGGCCACCCAGAAACCAAACTCTCTGTATCTTTAAACTATGTGCCAGAAAAATTTTGATCAAAGACAGAAGGAGAAGCAGGAGGTGGAGGAAAAGAAGAGAAAGAAGCTTAGAAGAGTTTGGTAAAGACTGGGCTCTGCTGTAGTCTGGGCAAATTATTTCCATTATTTAATTTCTCTGATTTCCTCCTCAGAAAGGAGGATAATAGTACTTAACACACCATGTTCTTTCTTGTCTCTGATAGATAGTAACTATCATTATGGGAACCACCAAAGGATTAACCCTAGTTTTCTCATGTGGATCAGGGAGGTAACCACCTGCCTCATTCAGTGGTTGAGAGCTTAAGTGAAGTAACAAAGTTAAACCTCAAATTCATTTAGAACTAGGCAAAATATGACTTCAGCATCACATCCATTCATGCCCGGGGATGTATCCTAGAGTTTCCTTCATGCAGTTCTCTGTGTGAAATGTTTTGCATGGGAACACCTCCCATCTTCACCAGCAGAATGTTCTTAATTACCAGAACCGCTGTATGTTCCTGGGGAAACAAACAAGCAACAACAGCCATCATAATGCCTGAGGGCAATCACATCTGGGCAGTGAGGAAGGACCAGAAAGACCAGAGGAAACACTCTCCCTGATTCTTGCTCAGCATTTATTCAGACCTGGTCCACTTCCAAAAAGATCAGTGATGACACTGCAGCGAGAGTCACTCAGAATTCAATGGCAGAAAGTCTGGCTGCACATCCCTACTTCCCTTACCCACAAGTCGTTTCTTGAGGTTCTGTATCCTCACTAGCAAATTGAAACTGATAATAAGAGCATTGACCTTATTATATGGTTATCATGACACTTAAGTGAGATTACATATGTGTGTCTATGTGTCTAATGTATGCATGTATGTATCACATGTATGTGTGCATGTGTGCCCTATATAAATGACTGTTTCAAATGAAAAACAAATCCAGACCAGTAAGGAGAGACTTTTACGCAGAAAAGACTATTGCAAATTTGGGGGAGGGAACAGAATTTTGCAATTAGGAGAACACTATTGACTATAAGGTCTGCAAATATCTCAAGAGTTTGGCAGAAAGGGATTTTCTTCTATAGGGAGGAGTACACAAAGCCAGAAAGAAGGAGGTGTGAGAAAGCGGGCATAAGGGGCAGTAGATCAGAGAATGTCCCCCCAACCCCGACCCCAGGCTAGCCCATTCTCAGGGTAGGACAGTTGCAGGCTAGTGGGAGATGGGCCCAAAAGTTTAGGGGGCCTGGAGGAAGGGCAGAAGCATAACTGAAGTTTGAGGAACAAGCATGTTGTTTGAGTGATCAGTGGGGACATGCAGTTCAGATCACTATTTCTAAGGCAAAGAAAGACAGTTTTGAGGGTCTATGTCCAGCCTTGTGGTAGGTCAATAGGGAGGACATCATTAAGTATATGGGAAGGGTGATAATTTGCAGACAGTTGTTTTCTGGAACATGAAAGTTGGGGGGATTTCCCAACGTTCACCGTTTTCCAGGATTATGGGGCCCAGGCAGACTTTGATGTTGTCACTATCCAAATGCGACGTACTAGTACTATCAATAGTAGTAATAAAAGTATTAGTAGTAGAAAATAAGCCTAAAATCAAAGTAAAAAAAAAAAAAAACCTATATGTCGGAGAGAGGAAAAGCACAGGCTTCTTCTGTTCTAGGCTTCCTGACAACTAAACAAAAATGGAAACACTGATTCTCATGGATAAAAGGCAAAGAAAAATAGAAAAGTTCTTTCTGGTGCTAAATTCAAAGCAATTTGTCCTATCCACGCAAAGTGTCAGAAGGATTCTGAATGGACCACGTAATGAACAACACTTTCAACTAGAGTTTTGCCAAAGAGGCAGAATTCTTATGATAAGGTTTTATGATAATCTTTGACAAAAATTCATATTAAAACACTATTTAGTGAAGGCATTTCTCTGGGAATTAGAAAGTCTTGAAATCCAAGTCTAGAAATATCATCGGCTGGTAAGGAAGAACTTGGTTTCTTGGAGTATGCTTTTATCAGAAGTAGGAGCAGCATTCACATGCATGATCTCTAGTCCTCCTGATGGCCTGCAAGGTAGGTGTTACTATTCTCCTTTTACAAGTGAGAAAACAGAAAGGGTAAACGGCTTTGCCAAGGTCACACAGTCAGAAGACTGTGGAATCCACCTAAGGCTCCTTCCCTTTCCCTGAAACCAGACCACATTAAAGGATACTGGATTAGGTCGAGAGTATGAGTGACAAGCCCATCCTCTTCAAATCTCAACGGTCTCAAGCAGACTGGGCAGGGGAAGTGGATGGTATTTCAAGGCTCAACTCCCACCTGAGTGTCCAGGGCTCAGGTTCTCTCTTCTGATTGGAAGGAGACCCTCTAGATTTTTCTTTGCTTACTCAACTTATTTGGGGTGGAGGGTGGGCAGCATTTGATGAATTGCAATATCCTTTCTGTTATGGACATACAATAAAATAAATTGTATTTACTAAGATTATGCATACTGCCTTCTTAGCAGATGGTAGTTTTGCATTTCCCAGGCCTATATTTTATGTGGGGGAGCAATTAGGGTTCTCAAGCCGCTCCCTGTTGATCACTGGTTTTCTCTCAATGGTTGTGAAGGAATCTGGAAAAGCCATTATCAGAATGAGGTTTTTACTAGCCGTTCATTGCCTAGACTCAGTGGACAGGAAATGGACCACAAAAGAAGAACAATATAGATCCCTAGTTGTCGGTGTTCATATAAAACCTGCATTTGGATACCACCATGAGGATCCGAGTCGACAGGAAGCATTTCCGGACAGAGCAAATAACAATCTAGAACATTCTGAACTGGAACACCATTCTGATGCTTTTTCTTTTTCTTTTATTGTCCTTTGTCCCTGCTCCATGTTTTAAATTTAAAAAATGTATACCCTAATGCATTTGAATTAGGATTATCTATAGATGGATATTCCTGCTTCAGAAAGAGGAGGATAAAGAGACCTCTGCATGGAGGTACGATTCACCTTCTATTGGGCATGACCTGGGAGTATGCTCAGGGGGTCATCCTGGCATCTCACCATGCTCAGAAAAAGTGATTTAACGATGTTCTAAAACACAATTATTATTTTTGGCAGATAACATCCTCCAAAGTTGGATTGGCTCACACAGCATACTCCCACTGATCAGGTTAATCCATTCAGCAGTTTAAGAATGCATTTACAATTAATTTTCCTCCTAGAGCGATCAAACCACTTCTCTAAGCTAGATACTCTAACGGGGCATTTTGGGGATTTTTGTACTGCTGGGTAGAGTCCTTGACTGGCAACATTCCCTCTGGGCATATTGTCAAGGCTCAAGCAATTTCGGGAGGGCCAGGCTTTTCAAATGGAGTTCATTTATCCTCAGGGAAATATGTGACAGACCACAGGGGTCGATAAAGCCGCAGGATAAATATGGTTCATTTTTCCAAGAATATCCTTTTTATCGAGGACTTTTTGTGAAAAGCATAATTTAACAGCGAAGTGATTTATCGAAAGTATATTATGGAGTATAAACATATTTGTGTGACATTTTAAGAGAAGATGGGAAACTTTAAAGGAATCTCATGTTAATGACAGGCTGCTTCAGCTACCTGTCTCAGACTCCTCAGGCTGCCCCAAAAGTTCTCAATATTGGAGGGGGAGGATCCCGGAAAACAGTCATTTAAAGTGACTCCACTTAGGGGCCCCTGAGTGGCTCAGTGGGCAAAGCGTCTGACTCTTGATCTCAGCTCAGGTCTTGATCTCAGGGTCATGAGTTCAAGCCCTGCATTGGTCTCCACTTAAAATAAAGTGAATCCACTTAAAAGGGGGACCAAGCATACTCCCTACCAAGTATAAGTAGGGAGGAAAAGTATAGATTTGAATTTTATATTGAAGTTAAACCAAAAATTTAAAAAACTAAGTTCTTGTTACCTCATGCTTACCAAAACTGAAGTTATAATCGCGAGCATGCGGTATTTCTTTAAGGAAGAAAGGCTGGGGCACCTGGGTGGCTCAGTGGGTTAAAGCCCCTGCCTTCGGCTCAGGTCATGATCCCAGAGTCCTGGGATCGAGCCCCACATCGAGCCCCACATCGGGCTCTCTGCTCCGCAGGGAGCCTGCTCCCTCCTCTCTGCCCACCTCTCTGCCTACTTGTGATCTCTATCTGTCAAATAAATAAATAAAATATTTAAAAAAAAAATAAAGAAAGAACAAAGGCTGATTCACGTTTCGGGAACGTTTTCGGCATGCCACATATACGAGCTTGCAGCAGGATACATCACCTTTCTTTCCGTTTTGACTTTCACAACATGACCATAAATTAGCTTATGTTCACAAATGTGTTCCAAAGGTCCATCCATGTCAAGGAAGTGAGATCCCTGTTATACAAAAAGTCTCTTTCAGAGCACCTAGCCAGTCAAGAATTTTGCCGATTTTCTCTGCAATCATTAGCAGTCTGTCATTTTAGAAGAGCTTCTCGCGTGTTTCAGTTTTCCTGACACTCCTTCATTGCCTTTGTGAAACCCTGCATGGCGCCCACGTTTTGCCATAGTCTTTGCATTGTTTTGTTGGGCGTTTACGTCTAACACTCAGACCACCAGGCAGGACGTGAGAGGGGAAGACGCTATGCGAGGTTTGGGGTGGGAGGTCGGGGGTGCAGTATAGAAATGAATGGTGGGGTGAAGCAGGAGGCCAGTTTTATAAGTGGTCCATTCACTAGCAAATGTTTTGACACCTTCATGATATTCTTCTTCCCTACATAGCCTTAGAAATTACAGGGACTCAGACACACTTCAAGAATGGAGACCAGTACACATGCTTTTGCAATGAAAGATACTTCAAAAAAAATTTTTTTAGCGATTTTATTTATTTATCTGACAGACAGAGATCACAAATAGGCAGAGAGGCAGGCAGGGAGAGAGGAAGGGAAGCAGGCTCCCTGCTGAGCAGAGATCCTGATGCGGGGCTTGATCCCAGGACCCCAGGGATCATGACCTGAGCTGAAGGCAGAGGCATTAACCCACTGAACCTCCCAGGTGCCCCTGTAATGAAAGATGCTTTAGGAATGGTGGGAAAGCATGCTATAGTGTAGAACGTTGGGAAATTAGCTGACCCCTTGTTCAAGAACTATGACAAAATGAGATCAGTTTCTTAGAAAAACTCTGCCTTTACTTGCAGGTGCCCCTCCAACTTTACTCTGCACGGACCTGGAATGACCCTCCACCTAGGTAGGAGTCCTGGTTAGACACTTTTGAAACAAGATCAAAATGATTTCCTGCTCTGCTAGTTTCCATGTATGTGGGTCTATTCTCACTCATCAACAAAGGATGTCAGCCTTCCAGGGTCTCTTCATGGAATATAATACTGAAGGATCTGCCATTTGGCCATGACCAAAGGTGACATTCATGACAGTTTCTCCGAAGAACATAGAATTTACCCGTTTCTCCAAAATTCAAAATTTCTATCTTTTTGAAGCAAGGGTCCTAGTTCTGGTCTCAGCTGTATCCGCCATTGCGATTTGAGACATGTCTAAGCAAATTTGGCAAACTGGTGGGCTAAGTCCTTGAGAAGTCTATTTACATGAAGGACCAAGGAGCCTTCTGGGAAACAACCCTAAGGGAAAAGAGAAGTCGACAGGTTTGATACAGTAACAAATGGTGTTGATAATGTTAAGTGGAAAGTTGATAATGTTAAGTGGAAAGAAAGGCGTTTACTGTTTTCCAGTTGGGAACACTGTGATGTTCTGAGGGCTTCTGAGAGCTGCATCTCACTCGGAAGGGCGAGGGTGTCAATGTCCACAGTAGGTCATGATACTGACCAGGCCTGGTATGACCCGTGGTGCTGCCAGGGCCCTGCAGAAAAGGCAGCTGACCTGGGACTTTATTGCAAGTGGTTCCCAGCAGAGGGAGCCGTGCCTAGGTGATGCCCAGTGGGTGGGGCTGGGTTATGAGCACCTGAGAGACACTCCCTGAATTCTCCTAGGAAAAATTATGGGAAGACTTTGTAGAGAACAAGAAGTCCTGCCTCAGCAGATCGGAGCGAGAGGCAGGAAAACGGGGACTGGTGTTAGGGTGTCACCATGGGTCCCCTAGTCTGATGTGACCAAACCAGGAGAGTGTAGTAGATGCTGTTGGCACTCAGCCTGCAGGCACACTGGCCCGTGGTCCCAGGCCAGCACCTGCCTGAGAGCTTCATCGGCCTGCTGGGGCCTGCTCTGTAGATGACCACGGCCAGTAGGAGGTGCCAGGGAGTGAATGCTAGTGACTGACGGGAGTATAAATGCCTCAGCTCCCACACCTCAGGTAGATGTTTAATACTCTTAATACCCCCTAGTCGGGGGTAAGCTCTAATTTCTCATCGTGGTAACTAGCCTGATTACACACCTTTGGCAGGGCTTCTTTTCCTTCTCTGTCTCCCTAGTCCACTCCTCTACCAATGTTTACTGGGATCATATCCCAAACAAATGACTTGCATTTGAATCCTTTTCTTTTTAAAAAGATTTTATTTATTTATTTGAGATAGAGTGAGAGAGAGAGAGTGAGAGAGCACAAGCAGGGGTTGGGGTAGAGAGGGAAGCAGGCCCTCCATGGAGAAGGAGCCCGATGAGGAGCTTGATTCTAGGACCCTAAGACCATGACCTGAGCCAAAGGCAGAGGCTTAACGCACTGAGCCACCCAGGCGCCCCTGTGACTGCTTCTTCAAATGAAATCTTATGTGAAAGATACATCAGGTAAGTTTAAAAAAATTTACAAAGCTGCTGTGGTTGAGAGCAGGGGGTGAGAGGAAGAGGGACACCCCTCGCTCCACTTGGGCCTCCCCTGCCCCATCTCCTATTGGTCCTCGGGTACCAGCTCCTGAGCTGGAGGTCTCCGCAGAGCCCAGGCTGACAAACAGCTCTAAGGATCAGCCAGTAGGGTGTAGGGCCCCAGAACCCAGGACCAGGACTGGGCCCCAGCAGCTGAGCCAGGAGCCATTCTGTCAGCACCAGGAAGAGAGGGGACCCCTCCCTCCCGTCCGCCCATGGACTGAGGGGCTGAGGGCCACCCTCTTTAAGTTTACCTTAAACCAGGCACTGACCCACAGGTCAAGAACAAGCCTCAGGGCTCTGCCCCAGTCACCCACTTGTCACTCTATGTCTGGGCCCTCTTGTGGCCCACTTGACACCTCTTCAGGACACCCTTCAAGGTGTGGGAAGATGGCAACTGTGGGGCTGGGCAGAGATGAGGGGCCTGGGGGCCCCGGGTAGGGGCTGTGTGTCTCTCTTCTCCGGATGACAGTGGTTTCAAGCTGAGACTCTGATGCCCCCCTCCCCCTCATTTGTCTAATAAGGAAACCTTTTTGACCTAGCCTGTTAAAAGTCCCGGCTCTTCGTCTCATTACTGCCAAGACTTGCACTAAAGAGGTGAAAGCTGGCAGCCTTGGGCTCCCTTCAACTTGGCAACTGCCCCTCGGGGTCTGTGTCTCCAAGTCCCAGCCTCTCAATAGGGCTGTGTTTTCAATCCTGGTGAAACAAAGCGGGGTCTCCCCCCCTGGGCCTGAGCTCTTCATTCCCATCTTTCTGTGGGGGATTAAGAGGGGCTCTCTTGTTTTGGTGTCACTCTCCCTTTGAACCGCTGTGGCTTCATCGAGTTTCAGGCTCAGTTTCCTGCCAGGAAGTGGATTTACCTCGGATTTGTTGTTACTCTCTCCACAGGAGGATGAGGAGGGAGAGGGCGAGCCAGTCCCCTTCTCCCCAGGCAACCCGCCAGGCTCCCGTCTTGCCCCCAAAGAGTTCCAAGTCACCTCTTCCTCCCACAAAGGCAAAATTGGGGACTCTGCAGGGAGGGGAGCCCTGGGTTGCTCACTCATGGCTGGGGATGCCCACACTGATGACAGGATGACTTTGGCCTCCCTCTGGGGCTGTAGCTCTCCACCTGTTCTTACGTTGGCCTCGAGAGTCCCAGAAAATTGGGTGAAAGAGATGTTTCCACTGTGGAGCTAAGCTCACCCAAGAGGATAGATCTCTTGAGTACCAATCTAGGACCATTTCTACCTCACTACTTTCGAAATGTGTATTTTGACCTTTATTTGCCATCAACAGAGTATTATAAGCAGAGGCCTTAGAGTGGGGGTTGGGAGAATGTGTGTAATGGAGGAAGGAGGATAAAGGTCATTTGATTTTTGGTACCCTGACACCCAGGCAAAAGAGAGATTTTTTTTTCCCCTCTGGAGGGGATGTTATTGTCTTTATCCCGGAGAAAGATTTCCTGGAAAAGATCAAGAGAAATATCAAAGTATAGTTAGGCTCACGTTACCTGTAGTATGTAGAAAGTGGTTGTACACTGCCATAAAAATAATTTGTCTTATTAACAATCAGGGAAGGGTGAGCTGTGGCAATAAGAACCCGCATGGGAGGGCGCCTGGGTGGCTCAGTGGGTTAAAGCCTCTGCCTTCGGCTTGGGTCATGGTCTCAGGGTCTTGGGTTCGAGCCCCACATCGGGCTCTCTGCCCCATGGGGAGCCTGATTCCTCCTCTCTCTCTGCCTGTCTCTACCTACTTGTGATTTCTGTCTGTCAAATAAATAAATAAAATCTTAAAAAAAAAAGAACCCACATGGGTCTGTATTTCTGGAAATCCTACTCAGGGGCACAGAGTAGTCCCTGGAGAGTTTTCTAGATCTCAGGCAAGGGAAGCTAAAGAAAGGTAGTGATCTTGCCCAGGGAAAGAGACCATCTCTGGATCAGGACAGGTGTGTTTTGGTTTTGGGACTTTTTTAAAGATATTTATTTATTTGTGGGGAGGGGCCTAGCGCACAAACAGGGGGAGGGGCAGATGGAGAGGGAGCAGCAGATTCCCCGCTGAGCAGGGAGCCTGACACAGGTTTCCATCCCAGGACCCCGAGACCACGACCTGAGCTGAAGGCAGAGGCTTAACTGACTTGAGCCACCCAGGCGCCCTCAGGACAGGTGTTTTTTCTTGCTTGTCTTTTTTTTTTTTGTCATGTGCTCTCCGTGTACACTACCGCTTAAAAGAGAAAATTCCACTCCAAAACTGGGAGTGGAGAATCTGAGATGCGCTGAGATTAAAACAGGTGTGGAGTGTGAATGTGAGTCTGCGTGTGAGAGAGAAGCAGAGATAGAGATGAGTCGAGGGGGAAGAAAGAAGCTCGGAAAGTTCTCAGGAGAAGGATGGGCCGAGCAGCTGAATGTGAAGGGCAAACGACCAAAAAAAAGAAGCGTAGCCCATAAAGGGAGCCCTCGGATGCTGCCAGCCAGGGCCTGGCCCTCCCCTGTGCACCCGGTCACGGGCCTGAAGGGTGCTGGCTGGGGCCCTGTCTGCCCTTCTCCTCACAAAGCCTGGGTTGTGCTCTTGGCAGGGCTGGGCCGCCCGGTCTCCGAGGTCCTGACTGGGGCCGCCTGCCCTGCGAGCCTCCTTGTGCCGCCAGAAGCCCCAGATTTGTCCAAGTGCCAATACCTAATGAGGAGCTCGTTTGAATCCATGCAAGTACGAGGGAGCAAGGAGACATGCTAATTAAAGTGATTGCTGTTCTTTAATTAAGCAATAATTCCCCCAAAGAGGGCATTATCATGCAAATAGAGCCCTCTTGGGTGAGGTAAGGGCTTTGGACAACAGCTGAGGTCTGTTAATAAGGCCCCTGAGTATTGGAGGGCAGGGATCCAGAATGCCCCATTGAGCTGGGTGGTAGAACAAGGGAAATAATCACGGCCCGCAGCCCCGCAGCCCCGCAGCCCTGCGCCGCCTTTTGTCTTTCCAGGCTGTGGCTGCTGAGCTGTGGGAGGCAGGGACCCTCCTCTCCTCCCCGTGCCTTCTGCCCAAGAGAGGCTTTCAGAGCTGTGTGGGGTGGAGAGGTTTGTAGGACAGTGTCTAGTTTGGCCCTTTGTATGATCAATGCCCCATTATCAGAGCATGAGCACAGAAGGGGCAGAATGAGGTGGGAGCAGGGCTCCTCCGTGCTCATAAACATAGAAGAAACTACAAACCGTCGAGCCTCATTCAGCTGCTGGAATGCGTTGGAAAGCACACCGAAATCACTCCAGCATCTGGGGGTGGGGGGACCACGGCTGAGCTGCCTCCTTCTCCAAGACCCAGTTTCCTGGGTCGCTGGTGGCTGATTTACCCAGTTATCCTGTGGGTATGTGGATGTGAGTGAAAGCACAAGGCACAGGGCCTGCCGTCTGACTCGGGGGTCTCAACCTGGGCTGACCTGCCCCAGAGCAAGGCTGCCAGATAAAAACAAGTGGTTAGGGGTGCCTGGGTGGCTCAGTGGGTTAAAGCCTCTGCCTTCAGCTCAGGTCATGATCCCAGGATTCTGGGATCGAGCCCTGCATCGGGCTCTCTGCTCAGCAGGGAGCCTGCTTCCTCCTCTTTCTCTCTGCCTTGTGGTCTCTGTCTGACAAATAAATAAATAAAATCTTAAAAGCAAAACAAAAAAACAAGCTGTTATATTTTTATTCGCTAAATCTGATAACCTCATCCCTGGGGACCTTGGCAATACCTAGAGATATTTTGCATTGTCACGACCGGAGGAATAAGTGTTACTGGCATCTGGCGGAGAGAGGTCAGGGTTAGTGCTAAATGTCCTACCAGACACAGGCCAGCCCTCCCGCCACCCCTAAAGAATTATCTAGTCTGAAATACCCCATCGTGCTCAGATTGAGAAACAGGGCTCAGTAAATTTGAGTTCAGTGAAAAACTGAGTAAGGAGATGGTACATTTTCTGGAGCAAGAGCTTAGCAGTGTGGTTATAAAATGGAGACATTTCTCTCTTCTCGAAAGGTAGTGTTTGGACAAAGATTGTGTTTGTAAAATACTGAACGGACAGATCAAGTGCTACGGGCAGGTGCTGGGAGCCTCATGCAAGGAACAGTACCAAAGAAATGGGTTCTGGAAGCCAGGAGCCTCAGAGACCACACAAAGCCAGCTCCGAGGTAAGAGCAAGGTGCCCCTTCATGAGACCAGAGCCTGGGAAGAGGCCCCAGGGCCCATCCCGAGGGCAGAACGAAGCAGCCAAGAGCAGGTGTTGCTGACCTGGATCTGGAAGCAAGAACTTGACGTTGACGGTAACAGTAATAGCAGGGCTCAAGCTTATATTGAGCTTACCGTTCTAATTGTCTTCGCAGCCCGGGGCGGGGTACGATTATGATCCCTGTTTTGCAGACACAGAAATGAAAGCACATGCCCAGGGCCACAAGACTGCTAACTAAGCGCCAGGATTTCCGAGAGGCTAGCACAGCCCGGGCAGCGAAGTCGGCAGGGAGACTGTCTCGGTGGTCGCAGATCTCGAGGAATCCTCAGCAGATTGCATGGAACTGAGGCCCCTCAGCAAAGTGCCTGGTGGGCCCCGAACTGTGCCTGCATGGGGTGGGGGAGGGGCTCTGGGTCCCCTGACGGACTGCTGGAGGGCAAAGGTGGAGAGGCGGAGGCAGTCACCAAACCTGGTTTTGCCCCCATCATGGCTGATTTCTTTTGCGGCACCTTAGCTCATCCTCCCGACCGCCTGGATAGCTTTCCTAACTTCTGGGGCCAGAGCCTGGGAGGTTGACTGGTGCTTCTAGAACTGCCTTCCTAATGGCCTGTGTCTCAGGTGTAGCTTGTGTCCTGCTGTAGGGGAGAAAAAGGCAGAAAGTCAACAAACCAGGCAGTGCGGCTAAGGGAAGAAGATCAAGCCTCTTGCTCCCAGAAATCTTGGAGCCCTTTCAATTTTGTGTTCACTCCCTGCAAAATAAATGTTTTGTGTTACAAGGAGACAGAGATAGTATCTCATCGGCCCTATAGTTTAGCACGGCCTCTGCCCACGGCTCACTTGACGTTTGGTGGGGGGGGTGGGGGGGAGGAGCATGGAGAAAAACAGGCCCAGGTTCTGTTTGCAAAACATTTTCATCAGTCAAAAAGCTGCCAGGGTTGCAAATATTAAATAAACCCTGACTCACGGAGACATATACCTTGCTTGGCTTTGCTGATCGGTTGGGTAACAGACAGAAATTACGTTACTGTGGAAGTGACAGCTCTAACATTCTGCAGACTTCTCAAGACGGCTCTGGCTTTTTCTGAACAAAGAACAATCCACAAAACGCCCATGGTTTGCAATGCATAGGAGACTGCTTACAGGATCACAGACTCGGGCTCTCTCCTTGGTCAAAGGGGATGGGGTGAGATCACTCATTTAATGGCCTTCCACCTCCAGGTGGGGCTGGCTGGCCCGGAAGGTCTTCTGCCAGTGGATTTAGTGAGAGTGTGGCCCAAGCCTCAGGCCCTTACTGTGAGTTCCCCAAGGGCCAGCCCCGTTTTTTCCATTGCAGAATTATAAGTGGGTTTGAAATGAGAGCATGGTGTTGCTTTGCCAGGAACAAAGGTTTTCAGTGTATTCCAGTCACTAACCTAAGACACCATAATGTAAGCCAGGCTCCCCTCTCCCCAACTCTAGCCAGTCCTGAAGTAAAAGTTCATCCAAGAACAATAATAGTAATAGTAGAGCCAACACTTATACTGGGCTTGCTACGTGCAAGGCATTGTCCTAAGGCTCACAAAACCAGGAGGAAGCCACTATTACTACCATCATTTTGCAGAGAGAACTTTGCTGTTTTCCTTATTCTAAAGTCAGGCGAGGCTCCCGCCTCATCTCATACTTTCTTTTTGGATCCCCAGGTTGACCCCCTCATTCTGCACGAGAACAATGTCTTCTACCAGCTTTGAAACAGTTCATCCCAGCTCTCTCTGCCCTTCTTTTCCCAGAACCATTTCTTTCTTGCTTTTTAAACCCATAACCTCCGTGGACACCATGGCAAACCAGCATCTATGCCATGGCAAACCAAGAGAGCGCCGTGTATCCCCAAGCTCATGGCCCAGGATGGTCAGTAAAAAAGAAAAGGATCTCACTGTAGAAAAAAGTCTGAATCTCAACATTTTGTATTGGTTTATTTTGAGTTTCAGTCTCCGAGCCCCCATCTCCGTTCCTTCCAGCTCCAGAAAGGCCTCTGCCCTCCCCCTCGGGCATTTGTGAAGAATGTTAAGCAGGGCCCAGTCCTTTCATCAAGGTGGAAGCCCTTTGTGAAGGGGCCCAAGAGGATCTGGGCGGCAGGGGGGGCTAATTGGCTCAGTGTTGAGCTTTTGACAAATCCTGCAATGAATACAACAGAGGAGCTGGGGAAAGAGGTGTTCCTGATTGCAGGTGGGGGTCTGAGGAGAATGGAAGGCGCCTGTGAATGGACTCTTCAACAGGTTTTCCCATGCTCCCTCCGAGCCCGGGACCAGGTCAGGGAAGGTAGCTGACATCAGCCCCCCTCTTCCCCCGCTTGTCACCGGGGAGCCCTGTGATCCGAAAGGTGGAGGAGACAGAAGGTCCCCCCAATTCAGAATATCTCCCTAGGGATCTATCTGCTGCAGTATCCAAAAGTCTACACCTGGAGGGCCGTTCCCTAATGATACAGCTGCTGTTAGTTACTGACACTGGTCAATGAGTTCCCTCAAGCCTGGCAGGCCAGAAACGTGCCAGTAAGCCCCCCGGCCAGTTTGCATCTCCAACCTTGAGAAATCTGGAGAAAACCCTCCTCCTTCTTCCGTTGCCTTCCCTCCATTCACAGTCCCTTTGCAAGGAGGCCCGAGGCAGTGAGCAACAATTTTCTGACCATGATGGCTCATCAGAGAGAGAGAGAGAGAGGGGTGGATTGGAAGGGGAGTGGAAATGGCTACTAATTTCAGTTGTTCTCAATCTCTGCTGCTCTGTCCTAAGTCTCCACATGCAGGTGTCTAGCTCCCAGGGGCTCTTTCCCTCCTTGCTCCGCCTCCGTTTCTGGCATAACCATGGGGGTAAGGCTGTATCCCAAGCAGAAGCCACTAGCTCCTTTAGTCTGTTTGCTCTGCTCCAACAGGCCAGAGTTCCAGGTCTGCTTTCAAGGTATCCTCACCCTGTGCAGCCCTTGTCCAGGATCTCTCAAGCTCCCAGACCCCTGATAAGGTGATACAGAGAACTCTGTTCAGAACCATTGTCTTAGGGGGTAGCAGCATGAATGCCCCTTATAAGCACATTTAAACTTTTTTCTTTTTCTTTTTCTTTTTTCTTTTTTTTTTTTTTTTGGTTAGTTTTTAAACAGTACAATATCGGTTTCTGGAGTAGAATTCAGTGATTCATCACCTCCTTACAATACCCAGTGCTCATCCCAACCAGCGCCCTCTTTAATTCCCATCCCCCATCTAGCCCACCCCCCCCCCCACCTCCCGCCATCATCCCTCAGTTTGTTCTCTATAGTTATGAGTCACTTATGGCTTGTTTCCCTCTCTCCTTTTTTTCTTTCCCCTTCCCACATGTTCGTCTGTTTTCTTTCTTAAATTCCGCATATGAGTGAGATCATGCGGCATTTGTCTTCTCCTGTCTGATTTACTTCACTTAACATAATACACTGTAGCTCCATCCATGTCATGGCAAATGGCAAGACTTTGTTCTTCTTGATGGCTGAGTAATATTCCTGTGTGTGTGTGTGTGTGTGTGTGTGTGTGTGTGTATGTGCAAGCACACGCGCACCACATTTTCTTTATTCATTCATCAGTTGATGGACATTTGGGCTCTTTCCATGGTTTAGCTATTGTTGATAATGCTGCTATAAATATAGGGGTGCATGTATCCCTTTGAATCTGTATTTTTGTATCCTTAAGGTAAATACCTAGTAGTGCAATTCCTGGATGGCAGCGTAGTTCTATTTTTAACTTTTTGAGGAACCTCCCATACCGTTCTCCAGAATGGCTGCACCAGCTTGCGTTCCCACCAACAGTGCAAGAGGGTTCCCGATAAGTGCTTTTAATTAACGCAAAGAAAACACTAGGTTACATCGTGCAAAAGTGAGACTAAGAATAATGATTCATGAGATTTCCTTTTTAAATATATGTACATGTTTATTTTGTTAACAAGCATAATGAAATGCTTACCGGGTGCCAAGCTTGTCTGATTTTTACCAGTCTTCCAAATTTATGCCACTTAAGAATAAATACCTATATGCTATTTACAACAAGCATCATCCTTATTACAAATCCATGAAAGACTCTAACACAAACCAACAACGCATGTGTGCTCCATCTTTCATTGCCCCTGTAACATGAGAGGTGCTCACGGCTAAAGCAATTAGAGACAACTTTGGTCTGTAGGAGAGGAATTCGCAGTGATTCCTACCACGATGATGATGATAAAAATAATAATAGTTCATCCTTATTCTTGATTATGTCCTTGTTTCTGGGCCAAGTTCTTTATAGGCATTACTTCCCCTTAACCCTCACAAAGTCTTCGCAAATGGTACTATTTCTGTTTCTCATTTTGGTGAGAAAACAGATGCACCAAGCATGTTAGGTGAAAGTTAGTTTTCATACCATTCTCTGCCGCTGCTCTAAGGAATATTCGCAATGGATACGGAATGCTGGTTGCCTCAAACCAGAGAATGGAAAGTCAGAGCAGTCATTACATGGCGCGCCTGTTCCGTGACACTAGCCAGCTGTTGGACAGCTTCAATCTTCAAAACCAGCTGGCAACATGTGACATGGATACTTGTGCTGATGAGAAGACTCAGCCAGGTTCACACTGCTTATGGACAACAGGACCGGAGAGAGGGGTTCCAGCACCTCCGGAGACTAGCCCAGTTAGAACTGCCCTAGGTGTTAGGTATCAGGAAGGGGACTTAAAGCAACACCTTCAAGCAGCAGCTAAGACATTATCTTTGTGTTCCAATCCATGCTAGAGCTACAGACTGGCCAAACTCTTAGAGACCTTGGCGTGATGTACCTCCTTTTCCCTCTTTGAGAAGAAGGAGGGAAATTCTCCTGTAGAGACAAAGTGATTGGCCTAAGTTCACACAGCAGAAGGAAGGATAAGGAGAGATCTGGGGATAAATTATACTGAACAGGTTTCCCAGTCTTTAGTTCAGTGCTCTTCCTACAAGACCATCCAGTCTCTAGTAACTCATTCGTTAGCTGCCCCCTCTGCAAATGTCCTCAGCCGGTCTTTTTCTTTTTACGTCTCAGACAGGACGGACTCCTCCACTGCACGCATGCAACAGAATGATACGGAAGATGGCATCTGTATCTGCTTAGCACCTGCCAGTCTTTCTTTTTCCTGTAAAATGATCTCCACGTTCTTCACTAGTGCAAAGAAGATGTGTAAAGTCATTTTTTTTCTCTCCTGGTGGGTCGGGTAAATTAATCTAGCATCACAAACCCAGTCACAGAGTTAGGTGATGTGTGTGTAATGGGTTTAGGCAGTGAGTCTCTGGGGCTTAGGCTGTTCAACATAAAAAAGGCCATAGAAATCTCCCTCTCTGTGAAATCCTCTTGCACATAATTCAGGAAATGTACAAGACAATGAGAATACAGTCAAACTATTGGAATTTCTTTTTGAAGAAAAAAAATATCTTGCAGGGGCAAACTGTTGATTACCAACACTGGTCATGGTAGGAGAGCTAGCTACCTTGCAGTTATCAGATGTAAAACTCTGAAGGCTTGGGGGAGGGTTGGGCCATTTAATAACATGTCAATATTAAATTACATCATAAATAATCAGAACTTCCTGCATATTTAACGGGAACTTTTTTGTATAAATTTGGAAATTATCCAAATAGAACAAGCGACTTCTGTTATTACTGGCCCCCTCCCCCACCCTGGGGTTCAACATATTTTGGGGGTTTAGTTGTCGTTTTGAACTTTGGAACTCTTAGCAGAGAGTAAAAAGAAAGACCCTAAACCAATTGACTTTTGATGGTCATTCTCCCTTCTCTTTGTCGTTTTAAATGGATTAATGGTTTTCTTATGCAAATAAGATAAAATAAAATCCAAAACCAGGACCCAAACAAAACGTGTGAAGTCACTTTTTAGTCAGAAAGCCTTCAATATAGACTGAGCTAGCTTGATGATGATACCCTTTGACCAATCTTGCTGTTGCCAAAAGGGACACTTCTGTGTCCCAAGGGACACAGAACATCTGTGTGATATTTGGCACATCTATTAGATCGTTTCTAGCCCAAGGATATTTTAGAGGCTTAAAACTTTAACGTGAGTTGGTATCAATCCAGACAGTTAAGATTTGAGTTTCTAACCTAAGATAAAGTATAAAGATTAGTTATTATGATGACCCAAAGAATAAAGTCTCAAGGTCTTATTTACAATTCAAACCCTCCCTATATGGCTCCAATTGGCTGACTAACTTCATCTCTCACTGCTCCTTTGCTCTAAGCCCTGGGCCAAGCCCTATCTCGAGTCTTCTACCTGCAATCCTGCTTTCACAGGAAGGAGAATGGACCCATTTCTTACTTCTTTCTGAGTCTTCACCAGTCTCTGAGCTTAGATTAAGTTCTCTTTCCTTCCTTTTCTTTTTAAAGATTTTATTTATTAATTTAATTTAATATATTTATTTGAGAGAGAGCCAGAGCATGCAAGAGTAGAGGGAGGGGCAAAGGGAGAGGGCGAAGCAGGCTACCTCCTGAGCACGGAGCCTGACTCGGGGCTCCATCCCAGGACCCTAGGATCATGACCTGAGACAAAGGCAGATGCTTAACTGACTGAGCCACCCAGGCACCCTACAAATACATATTTTTAGCCTCTCCCTCCTATCTCTATATAAAAGGGCACAGCACTGTATATGCCATTCTGCTTTGACATCTCGCTTCATATTTTCCATTTCAGGACAGCTCCTAGAGTACTTGCTTTTGTCCTCCCAGTTTTACTGTGATGTGATTGATATACAACGTTGTATAAGCTGAAGGTGCACAACATCATGATCTGATAGATGGATATATTGTGAAAAGATCCCCATGATAAGTTAACATCTATCACCTCCCATAGTTACCATTTTCTTCTCATGGTGAGAACATTTAAGATCTACTCTCTTAGCAGCTTTCAAATACACAATGCGGTTTTGTTCACTATAGTCCCCATGCTGTTGTATGGTACTTCCGTAGGACTTACTTAAAATCCCCCCTTTGCCCCACCCATCTCTCGTAACCACCAATCTATTCTCTGTTTCTATTAGTTCTATTACCTAGATTCCAAACACAAGTGAGATCATCTGGTGTTTGTCTTTCTGTGTCTGGTTTATTTCACTAAGCATGAAAGTCCATCCATGTTGCTGCAAAAGGTAGAATCTGGAGTATTTTCCATAGCAATGCTCCAGAATGTCCCCCACCCCCACCCCTTTTTTCGGCTGCATACTACTCCATTGTGTGGCTGTAGTTCCTCATGATGGACATTCTGGTTGTCTTTAACCTGTCCTAAACAATGTTGCAGTGAATGGACCTTTGCATGTAGCATTTTATATGAATGCAAGAGTATCGGGAGGATAAATTTTAAGACTGGAACTACTAGATCAGAGGGTCAAAGCATGTGAAATTTTCCTAAATGTCATCAGATTTTCTTCCCTGAAGGCTGTACCATTTTTTGTTCTCACCACCAGTGTATGAAAGTATGGCATAGGCATTAGTATCCCCATTCTATGTATGAGGAAACTGAGGCACAGAAAAATATAAGGGGATGCCTGGGTGGCTCAGTCAGTTAAACCACTGTCTTCAGCTCAGGTCATGATCCCAGGGTCCTGAGATCGAGTCCAGCATTGGGCTCCTTTTCCAGCAGGGAACCTGCTTCTCTCTCTGCCTCTGCCTGCCACTCTGCCTGTTTGTGCTCTCTCTCTGACAAATAAATAAATAAAATCTTAAAAAAAAAAAAAAGAAAGAAAAATATAAGATCATGTAGTTACTGTTCAGGCAGGGACTCACACGTGCTCTGCTGCCTCCTACGCCTTCAGTGTTTATCAAACTGTTATCAGTGTTGTTACCTATTTTATATAGAGATAGGCCCTATCCTTCTAAGGCTTTATGAACACAAGTCCTGAAGTTCAGAGTCTCTCTAGAAAACAGAAATTGGGGCAATTAAGTCAGTGCCTGGTGAGAGTGTGGGAAAAGGGAAATGCAGTAGGAAAACTTGGGAAATAAATGCAAGGTGACAGCTGGTCACTGAATAGGTGCTCCTGTTCGGCCACCAGGGATGTCTCCAGATGAGGAAGACTAGAAAATCATGCCTCTGGGTGGAGGAAGGGAGAGGGAATGTGTTGAGCTCCTCCATGTCCTTCTCACATTCAGAGGGCAGACACACTCACACTTCTGGTTGTCTTCTCAGATGCTGGGGGAGTGAGATCCCAAGCTTTGCAGGCTCCAGGAACAGCGGGAAGAGCCCCAAATGGGTCACTCTGATAGATAAGGGTCCTAGAGACAGGTGAGGACAAGAGATCCTGAGGAAGTCCATAGATGTATTTAAATCTAGGCATTTTTTTAATTTGGTAATTTATGCCAAAAAGGTGCTCCATGAAAGTCTTTTAATGGACACATTAATTTGTAGTGACTTTAATAGAGAGAAATATTCTTTATTGTTATCCTTGTACATTAATGGACAGTAATCAAGAGTCTAGCCTCTAGAGCCAGGATACGTGGGTCTGAACACAAGTTCTGATACTGACTAGGGGTGTGCTCCTGGTCAGGACACCTCATGTTTCTTGGCCTCAAGTTCTCTCATTTGTAATACGGGACTCATGCTTAAAATAATACTTGGCATAACAAGTGTTATATAAGCATTAACTATTATTATTATTATTATAAGATCTAACTTTTATTCAGTGTTTGCTATTGCCAGGCACTAAGTATTTACATGTTTTACATCAGTTAATCTCTTTAGCAACCCTATGAAAGGAGGTCATATTATCAACCCTCCAAGAGGTATTAATATCATCTCACTTTCGGAAATGACGAGAAGACGACTCCAAGAGTTTAAATAACTTAACCAAGTCCAATGAGGTGGAGTTAGAATTTAATGTAGGTCAGCTTGACTCTACTCAGTCTATCATATTACTCTTAGAGAACCAGTTTTAACATTTATTTTGAATTATAAAAGCATCCAGTTCAGGCCTAAAAGTCATGAAATATACATCTGTGTCACTTATGCATCTGTCAACCTTCTTTTCATTGTGGCCATGGGCACTTGGCTCATGGTATTTCTCTTAACATTTCTCTTGATCTCATCACTGTCTCCCCATCTCCCCAGCCCTGATCCCATAAATTAGGTTAACCTGAAATCTCTGCACCACTTCCTCTACCAGCATCCTTTAGCCCCCGGAACTGTTCCACTTTGGAAACGGTGATCATAACCAAAGACCTGGTGGATTTTTCACTCCTAAATCCTGTAACAACTGCTCTTTAACCTTACAGAAATCTCCTTTTCTTTTGACATCTTATTTTAGTTTATCATTCCTTTCTAGCTCACACTGTGGATCCTAGGATTGATGATTTAAATTACTTTCTTACCAATACCCTGTATTATTCTCCTTCTCACACATCACCCAGCAAAGCTCCAAATTTGGATCAGAGCTGGCTTTTCCCTTTATGCTTGAGTGGTTACACTTTGATAGAGAAAATCAAACCATCATGCACATGCCTCCACTACGAATTCATGATCCCCAACCTCAGCCAGGCTCTCAGCATCACTCTTTACTCCTCTGATTGACTTTCAGCTTTCAATTTTCACCTCTCATTTTTCCTAATTCCAAACCCTCACCACCTTCCTCAAGCATCTTCTTTATGTTACACACCTTGAATTCAGTAAGCAACATTCCCTCCAAATTCATCAGGATAACCGGGGGCTTTAGATACTAGAGTTTTAAAGCTTGGCCACAACTTTAGAGGTTTCCATAGTCTTCCTGAGGGGATCACTTTTACTTTCACAGCATAAATACACTCTGTGCTGATGACTTTCAAGTTTATATCTCCAACTTAGACTTATCAATCTTGTGGACACCTGTCAATGGAGGTTCCACAAGGACCTCAAATTCAGAAGGCTCAAAATTGAACACACCATTGTTTCCTTAAAACCTGTGTATCATGTAGGACATTACAATCTTCCCAGGCACCATGGGGTAGGGGGCATGACTACCATCCCCTCAAGCTAGAAGGCTGGTGTCATCCTTGAGTTCCCTCTCTTCTTCACTTTCCACATGCAGTTTCCAAGTCCTGTCAAGCTTTCTTCTTGTTTATGGAATCTCCCCTCTCTTCTCTGTTATTCTTTTCTCTCTTATTTTATTGTGATCCTAGTGCAGTCTCTTGATCCAACTGGACAGTCCAGATGGCTTCTGAAGCTTCCCAATTTTTTGACCTCAGACTTGACTCCTTTATTTAGTCCTCATCACTGCTGCTAGCTAGATGATGTTTCTAAACACAAACCTGATCATATCCACTGCCATTTAAGATCTTGCATTGAATCCCTATTGCCTACAGAATAAAGTCCCATCTTCTTGGCATGACATGCATGGCCCTCTGTGATGTGGCTTTAGCTTCATTCTGCAGTGCTTTCATTTACCCATCCCTACATAGTGCCTTAAACTTCAACCACAGGGTAGAGTCTGCAGTTCCTGTGGGCTGCCTTGCTTCTCACTTCTATACCTTTATTCATCATGCCTCCTCTGCCAAGATGCCCTTCTACTCCTTCACCTTTACCTGGCTAGCTCATACTATCTTTTAAGACTTAGTTCATGAGTCAGTTTTTTTCTGGAAGCCTTTCTTGACAAGCCACCTTCCCCTCCCCCTGAACTCCAGGCAGTACTAGCAACACTGCCTTTGGCTCCCACAGCTCCTTGTTGATTGCACTGAAGACATCTCAGCATACTTACCCATTTATGTGTCTGGATCACACTTACATGGTGAGTACTTTGGACCTTGGGGCTATGTCATATTTCTCTATATACCTCTTTGCTTAGCAGGGGCATACAGTAAGTGCCCGGTAAGTATTTTTATTTTTCAAAATTTCTTTTTTAAAGATTTTATTTATTTATTTGACACACAGAGAGATCACAAGTAGGCAGAGAGGCAGGCAGAGAGAGAGGAGGAAGCAGGCTCCCTGCTGAGCAGAGAGCCTGATTCGGGGCTTGATCAGAGGACCCTGAGATCATGACCTGAGTTGAAGGCAGCGGCCTTAACCCACTGAGCCACCCAGGTGCCCCCCATAAGTATTTTTAAAGTAAATGTTGAACAAATAAATGCATGACCCATTAATGAAATACTATTTTATGCATGATTTGATTTTTCCATTTTATGAACAAGGCAGAAGGAGAGGAATCAGTATCAATAAACATTTTTTACAATAAAGAGTATCAATAAACTGATTATTTCTCCATGTGATTATGAGCAACTAGAAGCATAGTGATGGTCAAATGGCACAGAGAAATGGGGGGTACCCAGAGAGGAACCAGGAAGTGTTTACAGTGTAAGCCTGTGGTGATGGACAGCTAGGATTCCTACAGAGTAGCCACGGGACACCTGCAAGACTTCCCTCCTAGACATACAAAACTCTCTCGGTTAAACCTTCACTGGTTATAAGTTTTATTTGCTGAATGAGAAATCACTTAATATACCTTAAGTTAAAAACATACAGATTTGTGATTGGAAGTAAAAAACGGGACAGTGGAAAGCAAACTAGAGTTGCCACTCATTCACCCCGCCCCCCAGCTGACTTTCTGAGGATCTAATGGTTTCACAAAGACCTGGACATAGTAAGAGCAGAAGACTAAACTGTTTGTCCACCACCACTTTCAAAGTATTTCCACCACTTTGTGGAATTCAAGTAAGAAGGTAAGGGAGACTGGCATGTTCAGTACTGAGTGTTTTTATTTTTATTTTTTTAAGTCGGCTCCACTCCCAGCGAAGAGCCCAACTAGGGGCTTGAACTCACATCCTGAGATTAAGACCTGAGCTGAGATCAAGAGTTGGTAGCTTAACAGACTCAGCCACCCAGGCACCCCGGTAGTGAGGGTTTTTGAACTTCAGGTATCACTAGAACTCCTTTTGTAGTTAAAGTAATAATAAGTAATAATGGTGGTAAAAAGAAAAGAATAGAAAGCTAGTTAAAGTTATTATAAAGAAGTCACAGTCCTCGAATGCCCAGTGAGATTCGGGTGCTTTTCACTAAGTATCATACTTAACGCTTCACAACAACCTTGACATATAAATTCTTTTTCTCTTTTTCTGTTTGAACAACTGAAGTTCAGCGGGATCAAAGAACTTGAGGCAAGTCCAAAGGACGGCATGGGGAGACTCTGGGACCAAAGGCCACGTTAGCTTCACCAGGTGACCCTGAGCCTCTGCTGGTCACTGAGCTTTGTTACCTGCTCGCGTGTATGTGAATGCAGGGCGGGATGAAGCTGTCTGAGGAACTAAACACTGAACGTGCTGGAAAGCCTCAGGAGCCACAAGCGGCGGGAAGCTGGAAGCAAGACTGCACAGCCTAGGTAGAAGCCAAGAGAAGGGCGGGACTCGCCGGCTCCAAGGAGAACTTAGGTGGCTGGGCGAGGGGCGGAGCGAGGGGCGGAGAATGGGCGGGGAATGGGCGGGCAAACAGGGGAGCGTGCAGACCATTCGCGGACCGAGCAGAAATGCCGCCTCTCCGGGGGAAGCGAGGTGAGGACAGAGTGAGCGAAGGCATTGTGGAGTCTCCGTGAGTTGCTAAGGTAGCTCATCCTCACCATCCTAAACCAAAGCAGAGACCGGACTCGACCTTCCTGGGCCGGCTTTCCCGTAGAGCAAGCAGGAAGGGGATTGGGAGAAGGTCCTGCACAGAGCGTCCCCCTGCCCCCTGGCAGATTGGTACGGCTCATCCCCCCGCCGCTGATCTGGCAGGCTGCGCGCGCACCCTCCGGCGGGGCGCGGGCCGGCGGGGCGCTGCGGCCTCTGCGGCCCGGTTCCCTCCTCCTGCTCCTCGCGTGCTCCTCGCTGGCCCCGCGCCCGCCGGTGACGCGCCCGCGCTCCTTGCCGGAGAGGAGCGCGGCCGCGGGGGCGCGCCCCGGTGGCTCCGCCCCCCCCCCCCCAGTTCCCTCCCCTGAGTCCCGGGTGCCCCGCTCGCGCGGCTCGGTGCAAGGAGAGCGGGGACCCCGCGCCAGCCCGCCCCTGCGTCCCCGCCCCGGCGTGCGAGGCGCCGCGCCCTCCTGCTGCCCTGCTCGGTGCATGGAGGGGCCCGTTCGGATCGCAGCCGCCGCCGCCGTAGCAGCCGCCAGCGCGCGGGGGATGACCTGGGGGTGGCTTTCGGAGCCGGCTGCCGCGCAGGAGGTCCGGGGACTGAGGCTGCCCCGCCGAGAGGTGCAGGGGTGGGCCCGCCGTAGGATCGGAGGGAGGGGTGGTCCGGGGACCCCGGGCTTGGGGGCCACGCGGCTCGGGTGCGGGAGGTCCGCGGGAGGGCAGGCCGGCGCGCCCGGGAGGGCATAGGGGTACCGGGCTGAGTGCGGGGTCTGGGAAGGGCAGCTGACGGATGCCCAGCGGGGGAGCTCCGGCGCTCCGGATCCTCGGGGACTCTGAGCCACCTCGTGGGAGGAGGCGGGGTGAGGTGTCAGTAACACGCTTAATTCTCTTTGACGGTGATCCGCTGGGGCAGGTGAGACCCAGCATAGCCGGGAGTAAGGGGCGCCAGCAGGTTTTCCCAAGGGAGCGGGATTCCTCGCCTCTCTCAACCTCCATCCCGCAGAGCGCCTGTGAGAGACAGTGATTTATGTGTAGGGAGAAGCAAGAGAAATTTCCTGCACAATGTATCTTTCTCTGCCTTCACAGACTCAGTGACTTCCCAGCCCCAGGGAGTGTATTTTTCCTTCTCCTCTGTAAAGCTTTCTGTGGATTGCATTATCATTTGCTAAATACATTACAGCTCGCTATTTATTTCGGTCTGCAGCTTTGTTGCTTTCTCTCCACATCTAGGGATTTCAATAATAAATCACTGAGGAGGATAGATAGACTCTCTCGCCCTTGCCTTCATTGTTCTCCCTAACCCCACCAAATCAGGTGGAAGGCTTTCCAAAAGGCGCTCTTCTCCAGAATGCCTTCCTTTCCTGGTCAGGACTATCAGAGGATGGCAGGTGCTTTAAGGTCAGGCCGCTTTCCAATTGAGATCTAGAATTTAGGGAACACCATTCACAGAAAATGAGCCTCTATGTCCTGAAACAAACGCTGTGAGAAACAGAAAATTGAACCAAAAGCTAACACGAGATTCATTCTCAGGGCAGTGGCCAGTAAAAATGATAGAGGCCAGTCGTGTTTCCATGCCTCACTGATACCATTGCCTGCCGACTCCCAGCTGACCTCTTGGCATACCTGAAGGGCAGTGTCAAGAAGGAAAAGGTAGGGAGGGGAGCTGAAAAATAAGTGGGTTTATTCTCAGCGCAATTCTAAGTGTTCTATGACATTTTATAGCTCATTTAAAATAAGTAGTCTATTTTAGCTGAAAATGGGGGGGGCATTATTCAACTTTTAGGACAAGATGAAAGAAAAAATTTCTGGAAATTTAAAATTAGTGCTTAACTAGAAAGCATTCTTAGGAACCCAGAGAGGCACCAAATACTGTAGTTTCTGTTACGCACATGTTGAAATAAACTGCCTCATACTTTAAGTTATATGAGAAGGATGGAGAAAACCTGTTTCATTTTGTAAAGACGTGCCCTGGGTGTGTGCTTGGCAGTGGGTAGAGCAGAAACATTTATATTTCTATAAAAAACACACAAGTGTATATTGTTTAACTTTCATGCAAAAACTCGGATATAGTATTTGCAAATCTGTCTTTGTTTGAATAGTTTAGTCAACCAGGAAAATCAGTTACTAGAGGTACTGTGCTATTGTTTGTGTAGTAAGTCACTTGGGATGCTTTGATTGATTGCTATGGTTCTCATGAACCTCCTCTTCTGTGGAAAGTACTTAAACAGCTCTGACCCTCAAGCCGGGAAGTACAAAGAACCCTTAGGACTTGGAGCATACTGATCTAGCCTGTGTAGTTTGGTGTCTGAATCAATCTTATCCCTTGCCTTCTTTGCAAGAAAGGAATTAAGTTCACTTAAAGATAGGACCCCCCCCCCCCAATCAGCAAGGTATGTATAGAGATGGAGGCTTTGTGTGGGAATAGGAAAGTCTGTAATGGGCCACTGCTCTAAGGAGGTCAGGTAAATATGTTGACTAGTACTCCTGCTTTTCTTTTTCCCACTTTGCCCTTATGCTGTCATAACTTTCTAGATGATTTCATTTATGGGTTTGTCAAGATAGACATTGAAGTAAAAATTTTCCTCTCTAGAAATGTTTCTTTTGCACAATTTTAGACCAAAAATTGGTGATTGTGTCTGAGCGTATCCTGGGGAAATGATTTCCGGAGTTCAGCATTGTCTTAGTGAAATTAGGCTGGGGTAAGAAATTAAAAATAACTAATTGGAAAATTGGTTATTTATAACGTGTAATTACATTAGCTATGGCCTTGTAATTAGCATTTGTACTGTGCAGGAGAATATGCAAGACAGCACATCAGGAGAGCAGATGAGTTGTCTACACAGGTAGTCTTTCTTTAGATATATGATCTTACTACTTAATAGGAACTAATTAGATTAGAAAGAGAATTTGGAGTCCGGTTGCTAAATAGGTTGCTTTGAAGGACTTGATTTTATGGTAATTTTTTGACGAGTACTTTTTTTACCCCCAGAAGTTTTATTAACTTGGATTGAATTAGAGAAGGTTTTATTGTTTTTATTCAAGATTTTATATTGCATGTAAACATTCCACTTATTTATAAACATTCCATTTATACATTTTTATTGTGTATATGGCCCTCATTCACTTTTAAGGGACTGAGGAGGAAGGCTTTGATTCTTCTCAATTAAAATTATAAGATCATATACAGAATATCCTTCATGTCATTTTAAAAATATTGGATTACAATTAAGTGAAAAACTGGTTTGTTGGTTTTTTTTTTTTTTTTTTTAATCCTTCAAGTTTTCCGTCATTGTTTGTGCTCTTTCCCCCATTGTCAGGCTTAAAACATACAGTATCATTGTCATCTGTCCCCTGAATAATGGTCCTGAGGTGATATTATTAATGTGGCTTTTTAAAATCAAACTAATTATACTTGCCTAAAAGAGCCACATGTGTGTGATTCTAGCTGCCTGGTGCCTTTTGAGAGCCCGGGAGACAAGCTAGTGAATAGAGCTGAAAATTCATTCTGTATTTGATTAAATGGAACAGACTCGCTGCTCCTTACCCCAGCAGGGGCTATGAGATCTCTTGATCCCCGAAGCGGCTCCAGGACCCTGGGAATTCCATTAGCAAGCACCTGAGGAATTTCTGCCCTGCAGTGCCTTTTTTGTATGTGTGTATGTGTGTGTGTGGAGAGGGAGTGGAGCTGAGTGGTGATGGGGTAGTGGAGGGAGGGGGGTGGAGAGAGGCTACATTGGAAGACTCCATATGTTAGCAGATCTAAAATCAAGGCATGACTTAACAGCTTATCTTGTAAGAGAAAAGCCCAACCCGAAGGCAGATTGCTAGTCAGGACTTTACTCCAAGCAGGACTGCGTGGGGATGTGTTGCTAGCACTGAACCGAGCGCCACTCTAGGTACAGAAAGTCGCTTCTCTGCTTTCCCTCCGAAGCACAAGCATATACACGTTGCAGCCTTGGTAAGTCTTCTCCATATGATCTTTTGATAAATATGTAAAATTGTGTTATAGTTTGGTCTTGCCTGGAAGGACTGATGTATTGTTCTAATAACTTTTCCAACTGAGAGCAAAATCAGACTTTTACGGGAAGCCAGTTGCTTTACAGAGATGAAAGGCTCATTTGAATAGGCATAATTTAGTGTGCTCTTTTGTTTTTATATCATTTTATTGCATTCTTGTTACCTTGTTATAGAATTCAAATTCATGGGCGGTGTATGTTTCTTTCCTGCTGTCTTTTTGAGAATTCTGATTTTAAGTATCTTTTAAGACATTGCTTTGCAGACTTGCTAGCAGCCACAAGCAAATGAAAATATATCTACCAAAAATATTCGTGTAAAATCTTTGGAGCAAAATTTTTGGAAACATGAGTGTGTCTTCCTCCCCTGCCAGCCACCCTCCTCCCCACACACCCACAGCTGCCCCAAATAATTTTTGGATACAAACATTTTTCAGGATATTAGTCCAGTTTGTTGCTTGTGTACTTTTCCAGGAGGAGCAGTTCTGAATCTTGGATGGTATTGTTAATTGATTTTCATATTCCGAGAAGAGTTAAACACGAATGTGAATTCCAGTGCCAGTTTCCCACTGATGCAGAGTGCTGTAGCTTATTCGATGGTTAATTTGGTATATTTTGTTCCTGATTAAAATCATGTTGTGTCACAGTGCTTTCCCCCACTTCCAGCATGTAGTCCTCTCGCAAATTCTCACAATGCAGAGTGCTAGGAAAATAAAGAAGCCTTTTAGAGACCATGTTTAAGTCTTTCCCACCTTACTCCCGGGTATCCCTTTTCTAGTGCTGCCACACTGAAAGCACTCTTGAATGAGTTGGAGTAAACACTGAAGTCAGCAGTGTGTCTATCTCAGTTCACAGTGATTAAGACTCTTTTGCCGTGTGATATATTTTGATGGCCAGAGATCATAAAAAAAAAAAAAAAACTACCCCCAAACACATTTTGTTCTGCTACATATCAGTTGGAATGTGCGTAGGACTTCAGTTCTGGACAGCCAGCAACATGCCTTGCAGTCACAGAATGAAGGAATGGTGAAGTCCCTTGTATCTGAATTCAGAGGGAAAGAAATAGCCGGGTTATAGGACTGAAATGAGATCTAGTCTGCTTTCTGTTTTGTTGCTTATAGCTGCCTGGTCAATTTAATTTTTAGGTTACCATACTAGAAACAGAAGGAAAAATTGACACATAAAGCTTGCTCTTCAGCTACAGATTCATGTTAAGAGACTACTGCTCGCTGTTTTTTGTTTGTTTGTTTGTTTGTTTGTGAGCCGGGGCAGTGAACTTGACTGAAATCTTGGTTTCCTCATCTGTAAAATGGGAATAACAATAGTATCTCTTAACCACTTGTTGTGGGGGCTCCATGGAATGATGAAAGTGAATTGCTTGGATATACCAAATCGGCTCTGAGGGTTAGCTACTGTTACTTGTAGTAACTTTTCCCGTCCACATTAGTCTATTACTCTGATCCAGAGTAGTTTCTTTGAAGTACTAACTAGTAAGAAATTCTTGGAAGTTAGTACATACAACTATAGTTGTAGTGTGCTACATTTTCTTAATTTTGCAGTTGAACTGAAATGTTACATTTTTCTAATGGATTGTATAATGTAATACAATATTGCATTTTTCTAATTGATTGTATAAGAATGTACATGAGTATACAGTTAATGTACACCGAGCAAACAGCTAGGCGAGGTTTTACATATGCACATATGTGTGGTAACTATGACCCAGATCAGGATCCAGAATATTTCTTTCACCTCGGAAGGTTCCTTGGTGCCCCTTCCTGGACCACCCTGCCTCCCCCAGCAGGCAGTTACTGTTCTAACTAGTCCCACCGGACATTAACTTGAGCTGCTCTCAAACTAGATTTATAAAAATGGATTCATATGGTATATACTCTTTTATATCTGTTTTCTTGCACTGCTCATTGTGTCTATAAAATTCATCTGTGTTATTGTGTACGGTAGTAATTTGAGCTTTTAAAATTGTTAGAGCATCTTTGGTGTGTTTTGAAATTTGTATTAGTCAATTTTATCGGCACATTGGGTATGTGGCCACTGGGAAGAAAGAAAATAGCACTTCTTTCTAAATTATTTGACAATCAGATCCTAGTAGCTAGCTTAGAAAAATTACCATGACCTTATTTTTGTACCTAAAATTGGGTAAAAGTAGTATAATTATTCTTAGTCACAATTACATAAAGCAAATCCATTAATAATTGTGTTGTTGTATGTGTGTTTTAGTTTTTAATATTTTGTTTAATTTTTAATTTTTTTTTTTTTTTTTTTTTCTGAGAGAGGTGTGTGTGAGTGGGGAGGGGGTGGGGCAGAGGGAAAGTAGAGCAGGAATCATAAGCAGGCTCTACACGGAGCTCAGGGCCTGACACAGGGCTCGAGCTCAAGACCTGGAGATCACTACATGAGCTAAAATGAGGCGTTGGACACTTAATGGACCATGCCACCCAGGCGCCCCTTGTGTGTGTGTGTGTTATTAGAAGGGAAGGAAGAGACCCTCAAAGCAGAGAAGAAGGACCATCTAAGGACCATCGTGCTTAGCATTTAATCCATAATCAATACTTAGAAATGTACAGAAGAAACAACTAGCCCAGCATTAGCATGATGCTCTTTTAGAAGAGAACAGAGCAACACAATGTTCTTTTGAAAAATAAAAATAAAAATAAAAAAACACCCAAAAGGAAAGAAAGTGGAGCTAAGACGTTGTTATTGCTACGGAAAAATTTTGTACCCCCTTCAGGGAGAAGGTTTTGGCTCCCTCCTTGCTGTCAGACAATGCCTAGATGTTTAAAGTTTCTGTCCGTGTTGTTGGAATTCCCTCATGTGCTAAATAAAATTTATTTCACCTAAATAGTGAAACAAGGCTACAAGATGAGGTCACTGATTTAGAAGGCCACTCCTTTGTTTCTTAAATTTTGGAGGGGGTTGTGGTTGAGGTAAATAGCTTGTATTTCTGCTCTTGGAAATGTTGAGGGAGGATTTTCTGGATGTTCTGCTTGAACACAAGCCACTTCTCTCTCAGGAGACACTGTATTTTGCAGCTCTTGTGATTTTATTAAATCTTATGATTTCATACTCCTTGACACGAGGTCATTCTTCACTGACAGCCATGTGCAGGGATGGGTTCCCCTGGACTCCAGAGAGACAAGTTGTCCCTTTTTCTACTTACATCAGACCACCAGTGGTCCAGACTTGAGGGAGGTGGAGAGAGTTGAGATAGTCATCTGTGATTCATCTTTTGTCCCGTAGGGGCGCTCCAAAGATGCAGATTTTGGTTCAAACGAAGGAAGAACTGCGACAAATAGGATGGCCTCAGGATAGAAAATGCTCTTTTTTTTTTTTTTTTTAAATAAGTGGTTTCTATTTATTTATTTATTTATTTTTTAAGATTTTATTTATTTGACAGATAGAGATCACAGGTAGGCAGAGAGGCAGGCAGAGAGAGAGAGAGAGGAGGAAGCAGGCTCCCTGCCCAGCAGAAAGCCTGATGCGGGGCTCAGTCCCAGGACCCTGTGATCATGACCTGAGCCAAAGGCAGAGGCTTTAACCCACTGAGCCAACCAGGCGCCCCTAGAAAATGCTCTTTTGAGGGGACTTGAGCTCCTCTTACTTGACACTTGCTGAGGACACTGTGGAAGCCATTTCTTCTTTGGGTGAGAGATTGAACTGCATGACTTCTAATGGCACTTGCAGAACTCAGACTCCATGAAATGGGCTTTTTTGAAAGAGTGATTTTACATAACCAATCCATGTGTAATCTTGGAGGGAGAAAAATACGTTACAAAGTCCCAAACAGCCACTGAAGAAACAAATTTTCTCAGACCAGCCCTAGTTTAAAGTTGAGGACGGCCTCTACTTGTCAGCTCTTTTCTCTCTAAATAGAATTCTTCCTTTAACACTAATAAGTAAATGTCAGATATTCTTTCTTACTTAAAGAGAAAATAGGGACTTTTCCAATATTCTAAGTATGTAAGTGTCAGAAACAGTAATGCTTTCAAAGGATAGTAGTTGCTCCCTTTTTATGGAAGGGCACAATGAGAATTCTTGAGTCCCTCCACTGGCCGAGATATTTCTTCACTCCTACAACGAGCGTACAGTCAAAATGATTAAATATACATCTTTGCTCTCTGCCCTCTCTCCTCCACCCTACTTCTCTATTCTTGAATTTCAAAAGAGAGATAATTTGAGGGGGGAAGGCCGATACTAGTGACTTATCCCATCAATAAAACGGTATTTGGAACATTTTCTGAGGTCCATAGTTATTTATTCCAGCCATGTACACATCTTGTATCTGCAAAGATATGCTAATAATATTTAATAATGGATATTTAGAATGATTGAAGGGAGTGTATTATAAAGCAAAAAAGAATAGTAGATGGAGTTTTCATGGTTTTGTGTTTATGCACATGAACCCTCTGTGCCCTCGGTGGCTCTCAGCAGGTCTCTGTCCTCTCTTCTCTGTCGTGGCTACCTTTTACTCCTCCAGCATTCTTTTTTACAATTTCAGAGAGGGATGAGAGGAGATTCAGAATGTGAGACCAAAAAAAGAAAAAAGTGATTCTGCGTGGTAAGCACAGCTTCAACTAATGAAGACAGTGCTTTAGATAAAAAATCATTAAATGTCACATTGTGATTGGAATTCATGCATGGTGTTTTAGCAATTTTACTTTTTTCTTGAAAAAAAAATTCTTAAATTGTAAATGGATGAAGTTTTAAACAAATTTTTTTTTTTTTAACATTTAAAATGTGTATTTCTCTTCTGTGCAATGTTTGGTGTCCAAAGAGCTGATTTCATGTCCTGTTTCCAAGATACTTGGCATTGCAGGTGTTCTCTTGGGTATCTAGGTACTAAAAAGTGCATTCTGGCTTCTGTCTCTTGCCAGGGAAATGCCTGACAGTTATTGACTTTTTATGGTATCAGAGTAGAAGTAATTAGTATTCTCTATTTTACTATAATGGTGATATCTGTTCAATGAGTGATTGTACACACTGCCTGGTTGGAGGTAAATTTGGCAAGGGGGACGAATGTTTAATGGATAAAATACTACTTTTATCAGGCCATGAAATTACTCTAGTGACATCAGAACTTGGCAGCCTCTTTTATTCCAATAAAAACAAAAATAGCATCATAAGCTAGGGATAAGACATTTTTCTTGTCCATTTATTTTGGCTTATTCTCATGGTTTTGGCCTCAGGGTGTGCGTATAACAAAATAACAACACAGTGAGTAAGAGGCAATAAGAATTAGGGAATGAAGGTAGTTTCACTGAAACAGACATGCTGTTTATCCGTCGCCTCGGTTTCAGGCATTTAAACGGTTCCTCTCAGTTTGGTGACTAGCATCAGGGTGGATATGAGGAAGCCTCATCGGTTAAATGGAGTTAAACTTCATCATTTGGCTTGTTAGGACCTTACTTGCAGTATGTTGAAAAAGTTTGGTGATCGGCTTATAAAATTGTCACGTGTCTGGGCATGATTACAAATGCGACAGTACAGATCTGTAGAAAGGGTGCTGCTTAATCCTTTTTATAATCACCAGTGTAAAATAAACATCGTGTTACCAGTTAGTTCAGTTTGATTGGATGTAGTGTTTCCTCTTGCCTGTTTTACCCTGTTCACTCTTACTGTGAAGTTAGATTTTTAGATGTTATCATGATTTTTTAAAAAGATTTATTTATTTGAGAGAGAGAGAGAGAGGGTCGGGTGGGGAGAGATGGGCAGAGAGGGAGGGAGAGGGAGAAGCAGACTCATACTGGGCGCAGAGCCCCATGAGGGGCTCAGGCTCAGGACCCTGAGATTAGGACCGGAGCTGAAACCAAGAGGTGGACACTTACCAGACCACATTCCCCAGGTGCCCCAGATGTTCTCATGATTCAATGGCAGTGCTTATACCGGGTTTCAGTTTGGTGTCCCAGCATCTGAGCAGTAGGTCTGTTGACCCAGGGACTACTAGCACTGAGAAGATACTTTCATCATGCTTGATAGGTCATTAGACTCCTGAGTAGAACCGTACTAAAGTCTGACTGCTACATTCTCTCCATGACTTAACTTGTGGGTTTACCTCACTGTGATCACCTTCTTAAACAAGCTCATTTTATTATCAATTAAATCTTTTATAGTAAGGAGAACTATAGTTCTGATGGGTTAAAGTATATTTCAGAGTTCTTTTTTTTTTTTTTTTTAAAGATTTATTTATTTGAGAGAGGGAGAGAGAGAGCATGCACACACAGAAGGAGAGGGAGAAGCAGACTGCCTGCTGAACAGGGAGCCCGATACGGGGCTCGATCCCAGGACTCTGGGATCATGATCTGGGCCGAAGGCAGATGCTTAACTGACTGAGCCATCCAGGTGCCCCCAAACCTGCTTCTAAGTAGCTACTTTTACTTTACCTGTTTTTAAGTCATATTATAGTCAGATTAGAATGGTTCTGATCTCTTCATCCGATCTTTTGATTCCTATTTACTGATAGTTAGGCATATTTTCTCTTTTAATGGTCAAATCCTTTTTGAGCTTAAAATAAAAACATCAAAATCCTACCCTGCATTTCTAACTCCAAGCTCTAGTCATCTTTTTTTTTTTTTTTTTTAGATTTGTGCTTTAGTTTGATTTCTCTTTTAAAAGAAATTGCAATACTCGTGTTTGATTGTAGACCTATATAGGTCTTTCATATAATTTTCATCATATGTTTTTGTGCTAATTTTTTTTTAATCCCATGGCTAACTAAAGCCCATTTGAATCATTATAAGATGGGTTGTTAACTGTGGTCTCCTATTAGGCTGGCAAACACAGTTGTCGTTATTTGTTACTTCTTTTGTGTTTGAGGATGCGTTTTAAAAGAGCTATTGTCATAGTGGTTAGGTCTTAAAATAATTTCACATTTGTTACTATGACAGCAGCCACAGTGGGGTTTTTAATCATACAATACAGCTTGTACAGAGATTGATATCAGCATTCTGTGGCATCAGATACATTTTAGCTCTGGGATTTGACTACATACATCTTTCTTTTGTCAGGAGGGGTTCTTGCAGCCAGCTCCCAAAGTGGGTTTCTAAAAGTGGTCCTTCCAAGTCTGGGCTGTATCCCACCCACAGGAAAATAGCATAAATTGTTTTAAAGAAAAATTGTCAATGTTTTACTTATTTTGGGATCTCTCTTTGAGATAGCAGCTAATCAGAAAAGATAAGGACATGATTAACCCTGTAAGACAAAGATCGGATTCATGTTTTCTTAGCTAGCTGTGCTTAGATACAGAATACTTAATCAGTCGTGATCACACTAACCGATAGGCACTACCTATCCAACAAACTCCTGAAGCCTTCAACACACAAGAAAGAGAAACTGAGTTTTGAGTTTTTCATTCATTTCTGGGTTGATGAAATTATCCCCCCCCTTCATACTGAAATGTGAGTCATCTGGCAAAAAAATCCTTCCACTTGACATTGGAAATGAAGTCCCCATTTACTTGTAAAAGTTCCTTCTAATTCACTGAGAAATACTAACCTCTTTTGTGTCTGATTTACCCAGAGTGAATGTAGGGCTGGTATACTGGGGCAGTTAACAGGAAGGAGCCTGGTGACGGAGGACTGGCAGATTGCTTTTGCAGACTGGGAGTCTTGTCTCTCTGGGTGCCCTGCAGACGTGCAAGAATGGTGCCTCCAGAGGACCGGGAAAGCAAAGTATTGTTCCATCGGGTGTTGCATGTACAACACAAGTGGGTGTACATGCCCCCCCACCCCCCCTTGCTCACTTAGCTCTTTGCAGAGGAGTGGCCCGTCCCAGCAATGACTACATGGGTCTCATGGTTCTTTTTATTCCATACACAGAATAATTTTCTCCCGTCTCTGATGTTATCATTTCTTAAATAACTATTATACAGCCCTTTGTACTTGGCAGAGTGTTTTACAGTTTTGGTGTGTGTTTGCTCTTCTGCTTAAATATATGACGTAGTAAAATTTTCGTGAGAATGGAAACCGTGAATACAATATGTGATTGAGCATTAGTATCAGATATGAGAGTTTTTAATGTAGCTTGGAGTTAGGTGATCTTTAAAATCTCTGGAATGTTGGGAAAGGAGGTTCTTTGAAACTGTAGTCTTTCTTTTTAAGCTTTAAGTGGGTTGTAATTGCACACTTGTCTGTGCTTAGGAATAGAATAAAATACTTCTAAACTGGTTATTTTTTTTTTCTCTTTGACATTTCTATGCCACAGACTCTGTGTTATACATTCTTTTGACCTAAGGGAAGTTACGGAAGTGAATTTTGCCTAAGGTGAAATTGATTCCCTGCCATCTTGGATTTTTAAAGTCTTTCCTTTATAGAGGTCACTTTATTTTTATTTCTAGCCACAGGGATGCTTCTTTCTAGTACATTTCTTTAGAGCAGGTACCTGTGTGCTTAGGAATTTTGTAATAGAATGTCCCAAGTGAAAATGAAGTTCGAAAGCCCTTTCCAAGTCTATGTAAACAAAATAGCAAAGGGAGCTTTTTAGAAATAAATCTCATTTTATATGTGTGTCGTTGATTATGGAATGAATATAAAATCTAAATTGATATGCTCTTTCTCTTAACAGTTACTCCATGACCCTTGTATCCAAAACATGACGGGTGATATTGAGAGATAATTTGGTTGTTCGTTTCTTGGATATGGAGGAAAATGAATGCGAGCTTTACAGTTTTCAGTGAGCCTTTTAATGTTGCTTTGGTCTGTTATTGGTTATTTCCTTTTCATTTTGTATCAGTATGTCATGTTGGCTGAAACACATGTGAATGCTAAAGCATTTGGTCACAGCCAATTTGGGTCATTTCGGTGAAAATCAAACCAGTTGTTAGCTATTTAATGAAATGATTTAAAAATGGCTTTGATGACCTGGTTGAGAAGGAAAGAAAGAAACATAGATATTCCTAAAGTAAAATCCTGCCCCTCCTCCTTCATTGGAGTGAAGAGGGAGCTTTAATAACCAACAGAGACCAGCTCCCAGTAAGAGGTGTGAGGCTGTTTATTTTCACTCTGGAGATGTATATACTACAGAAGGAAAACTCTGGCCTTGCTTAACCTAAGCAAGTCATTACTTATCTACGATCTGGCAAGCAATTTGATTAAAGTTGACAGAGCTCATATAATATCAGAACCAAGCCCTCTTAATGATTGATGAAACTTGTCTGTCTTTTTTTTTTTTTTTAAAGGAGAAAAACTAAATAAGAACGCATACTTGTTCAGATTTCTAATTACCAAGTATAAGCCAAGTCTATAATGTAGTTTTGTCTGTAGTGATTAATAGGTATTCATTTGTATGTTGTTTTTTTTAAAGATCATGATTAAATGGTTTCGAACTAATATTTTTATGTTAGCAGGTTAATTTGGCTTTTATATGATTCAATTCTTGAAATTTTGAAGTTCCTACTTCACATTTTTAACATCTTTTAAAGGTGGTTTTCTTTGTTCTTTCTTTGGTATTCTTTAGTGGTAGTTTTGATCAATTAAGAACTTTCCTCTTTGTCCTCTTATCAAATTGAGTTAGTTGAAAAAGTCTTCAGCTTTAATGTTAATTTTTTTCAACCCCTTGCTTTCTAACCGTATAAACATGGTTTGGACAATTGTCTTAGCACATTTGGGCTGGGAAGTGTTGTGGCTCATTTCTTCGCTGCATTTCTTGTTCTCATTCCCAAGAGATTGATAGCAAGTGTGACTTGAATGTGTCCAGTGGTCTTGGGATGATTTAAACCAGGATTCTATGTACAGTGCTGGACCCAACTCGGGAGGATCGTTGTTTCATGCCATTCATAGGCTGCCTAGCAGACAGTCAGTACTGAACTGCCACACCCTCCCCCACCCGTACGCCTTGTTTTAAGCAAATTTAGCATGTGTGGTTTTCAGATTAATGAAGCAATTGAATCGAGAGCGAATTAGTTTTCTGTGAATGGAATTTTCTTAACCTGGGAATTTTAAGGCTTTGTGTCATCAGGATTTGGACGAGGGTAGGCTCAATGTGTCAAAACCAGATTCCACTACAGTCTGGTGACCCAGCCTCCTTGTGCTTTAGCTCTTCACTTGCATGATGGGAATGGATGAGAGCTTACCAGGCTGTTGGGCTATCTCATTTAATGTTCAGGTCCTGTGATCAGTGTATGGTAGGTTCTCCTGGAGGGTGAGAGCTGCTGCTCTGATAGAATGTGCTGTCCCTGAGATGAGGGTTTATAGTCACAAAACAGGATGTAATTGTGACGTGACTGAATTAGACCGTTGAATCAAAATCAAATGAGTGGGGGTTAAATTCTGGGGAGCTACAGATGTGGGAATAACCTAGAACTGATGATATGTTTCTGTTTTTGAATTGGTTAGAACTGGGTGCATAGTGAAGATTAGAACCTGGTGTGTAGCAAAGAGAGCTAATGGGGATCTTTTGGGTAAATTTCTGTGAATCTCCAGCATTTGACTTTCTTGTTCCATATATTTAATTTTGTAACTTTGTAATCTCCTCTTTCTCCTTTCTATCTCCCCAAACTCAATATCATCATATCAGTTTAATTGCCAGGAAAATAAAATTCTCTTTGTGAGAGATGTGTTTCATACCTCCCCTTTTTGACATGTTCTGAGAAGAAAGGGCTACCTGTTCTTGGAATCCTCTGCTCACTTTTCTCTCGATGATTTTCCCAAGTGTTGTCATCTATGGGAAATCCCAGTGCTTTCTAGAATTCTTATATGTATACTGCATGAGCTTGAATCTTACGTCCTTTTACATTCCTTTCTTTTGGGCTTACATATGGTCAGAACAAATAAACCCTTCACTGGGATGGTTAAAGAATACCAATAAAGTGCCATTCCCCAGTTGTTTCCAGAAAAGAAAAAGGATAGACATGGAATCATCAGATGCAAATACTTGACTTGGAGGTGGGCCGATTATCTGTTGTCTGCTCCACCCAGCAGCTCCCTTATGTTGTTTCTAGCTGGCCAGTGTGAGTCCCTTGCCCTCAAGTGACTGTTGCAAAGTCTGAGGGTTAGCAGTGGAGGGGGATCCAAAGAACTGGAGACAGGAGTTGTAGAATCAGTTAAGTGTTGAGAATTCTGTGTGTTTCTTCTACCCCACAGGTTGGCCTAAGTTTTGGTTTTTTATCACTGGAATCCAGGTTTTCAGGGAAGCACAATAAGGTCTGTTGTGATACTGAGTGTGTTTGCAGGAGAAGACGTTGGGTCACAACTCTGCAAATGCACAAACTTTAATAAGATATTCCTTCTGGGGCCTATAATGTAGAGGATAAAGCTTGACTGTATTGCATTTATAGAGTTTTCTTAGGGTAGTGGTCTTGGTGGCTATGGAGGTAGGTTAGCATTTATAGGATTCTTTTAACTGCTTTGACTTGGGGAACTGTGCATCTTGTGTTTGAAACTATAATTCTTGTTCTATCCCTCACCCCCACTCTGAGCTCAGATTTGTAGGGATGTGTGAGATCAAGGAAATAGCTGTGTTTTTGGTTAGTTAACAGAGTGTCTTAACCAAGATGATAATGGCTTGTATTTTTGCTAAAAAGGGGTCAAACTTGGATAATATATGACTTTTTCACAGGGAAAAATTCTTGTAAACTAATTTCGATTAAATTATTTTTATTACTAATCTCAAGTAGATATAAAATAAACTAGATGCAAAATTTTTAGAAAACGAAAATTTACAAAATAAATGCATAACTGCAAAACCAGTATAATCAAAACATTAAAAGTCCTTGAAATTTTTTTAGATTATCAGTATTGTTTAATATAGAAAGATAGTTATGCTTATTTTATATTTCTCTTGCCTGATTTGGCTCTTTCGATTGAAGTACAATTAATATTTTTTTTTTCTTTTTTTAAATAATGACCTTGTTTTTAACTACCGGCCCAATATTTTGTGGACAGTCACTTTGAAAGTGCACTGTTCTGTGTGGTACTGGGAACTTTCAAACCCATTGAATGAAATGTGTGGGTGTATTAATACTTATTGTTGATGAACCAGAGTAATATGTGATCTTTGTAATAAGTGTGTTCGTAATGTGTAAGGCTGATTGCTGTGTCACATGCTTTTCAAGTTTGTTGTACTTATGCTGCCATGAGCTAGAAGAGAATTCACATCTGCTTTTCTTGTCACTGATTCCAAAACTTTCTTTGTCCACTGTGTTCTGTAACATCACTTGACCTTCCCATGTCATAGACCTGATCCAAAAACACAAGTGTCAGTTGGGCACCAGTATCTCGTGTCCCATCCTCATTGTCCGGCTGATGACCTGCAGTAAGCCTACGGTAACTGAGCTACAACAGGACAGAAACAGTGAAATTCATAAAAAATAATTTTCATGCCGCTAGCAACCCATCTGCAGATTAAAACGGAGAAAGAGATCTAAAACCTGGTAGGCTTGAGAATCCCTCTGGAGTGAGAAGTGGCTGTGGATTCATACTGAAGTCAGTAGACATAAAAACAGATTTGTACTCAAGGCCTCTCTTTTATTCGGGAGGCTTTGTATAGAAAGGGGTAAGCGTAGGTCTGGGATTGCCCTGGGTTCAGACGTTACCCCTGCCATTTATTAGCTGTGGGACCCTGGGCAGGCTATCAGAGCTTTCTTTACTGTTCCTTCATTTGTAAAATGGCAACAATACCCATCTTTAGGATTGTTGTGAAGATCAGTAAAAGTACACGTAAAATCTTTTGCCTACAAACTTAATAAATGGTAGTTGTTATTACTCTTTGGAATAATGAATCTCTTAGGACAGCTGTTTGGTAAGATGTACAGATAGATGTATTTCCACGCAAACCACTTATTCCCTAGTGCCTAGTGGAATCAAGAGGCAGGGGTGTGGTGAAATATTGGAATTATTTGGCAAGGTTCTTTAGGCTGCACAAAGAGCCTGCTTCCTCATTACCATTTCCAAGGGACCTACCCTTACCCCTGGCAATGGACCATTTCTCTCTGGTGCTTGGGCAGGAAGACAACAGAGTACTGACTGAAGCATTTGAGTCTTTCTCTGGTAATTCTGCCTTAAATACTCGTATGGTCTTTTGAAATCCTAATTTTATAAATACTTATAAAGATGAACTTATTTATTTATACAAACAAATCAGCAAGTTGATTTGTCTGGTATTGACAGGAAGTGTCTAATCTAACCCACGTGCATGTATAAATTAACATTGTGGCATTTGGCTTTTAAAATGTGCTTGATTTCCGAAGGTATTTATTTACCAAATTCAGGACTTTAAAAAGTGTTATGAAAAGATGGGACAGATTGACTTGATAGTTTGGGGGTGAGGGTTGGGCAGCAAAGCAAGGTTTATTGAGTGACAGCAAAATGATAGCACAAAGCTTCCCAAGGAGGGAGGGGACCCAAGAGGGTTGCCCTTGATAATTTTATAAAACTATTTGTGGGTTGACCCAGTTAACTTGGCCAGTACTCTTTAAGTATATTTGAAATTCCTCCTTGAGAGTTATTTTTTAAATTTAATAATGCTTTATGTGGTAGGATTTTGTTTACATGACTTGCCCTTATAAAAATTCATACCACATTGCAGGAAACATGACTATGTGCAATAGAAACCCAGATATTTCAGTCTGTAATGCCAGTCTCTATCATAAATGTGTGAAGAGTCCATTATTTTAGCTACAAATCCTTGTAACAGTCTGAAAAGCAGAGACTTCTACTTACCCACCGTTGGTCCTGTGCTTTCAGAACTTTCAAGATCATGGTGAATGCTTTGTAGACCCTACTGGGTCATTTCTGTGTGTGAGCAAAGAGTGCTTTTGGTATTGTATGTGGTACCCTTTTCTGTTCAGGTTTAAAAGCACTTTTTGATAATGGCTGCTATTTAAACTCTTTTTTCTTTTGCCTGTGGCTTTTCTGTAATTCTGGGTCATGCCCTTTGTTTGTCATTTGGGTTAAGTACCTATTAAATATATTAGTTATTGATTTAAAAATTTGCATAGTAAAACACAAGTAAATATGGGAGTTCGCGTCTATCGAAGACCAGATAAACTCAGTGAACAGGTCAGAGACCATTAATGCTGATTCTCTTAAACTGTTGCTTAATAATGTGAGGACCATTCTCATGTTATCTCTTTTGGCTTACTAGAATGTACATTAGTCATCTGTGAAATAACTTTGTAAGTCCCAGGGAACATTGCTGGGTTTCTCTCAATGTACATTTATCCCTTTATCAACATTTATTCAACACTCATTTTGTGCAAGAAACTTCTCAGGTGTCGGGTAGACAGACATGGTTCATTTCCTTCAATCCAGGTCTAGGTGGGAATCATTTATGTGACCGGTAAATCTCCAGCCTCATTCTTTTTTCCCACCGTATGAAGAGTCAGATGAAAATCAAATTCTGTACTTTCTCTTCTAGGACGCCTCCTTGGCTATAGTTTTAACCCAGGGGAGGTCAGACTACAATGAAAATCAAAGCCATTCCTGAAGACGTTTTAAAAAGCATGGAGTTTTAGAGTGGTGTGTGAAGAGAGTCATGGGAATTTTTTTAGTTGAATGTAGGGGTGTCTGTGTCAGTTTCCTGCCTCTCAAATGCCAGTATCCCAGCAAGGTCTATAAGTCTGGCCTATGTTGAAGAGGAATGTTTCTTTTCTCTTCTTCTTCTTTTTTTTTCTTTTAAAGATTTTATTTGTTTGATAGAGATCACAAGTAGGCAGAGAGGCAGGCAGAGAGAGAGGGGGAAGCAGGCTTCTCACTCAGCAGGGAGCCTGATGCGGGGCCTTATCCCAAGACCCCGAGATCATGACCTGAACCAAAGGTAGAGGCTTTAACCCGCTGAGCCACCCAGGCGCCCCGAAGAGGAATGATTCTGCTGAAGAGTAGGAATTGCAGCCTGGGACCAGTTGAGGATCTTTGAGTGGCAGAAACCTGTCAATACCAGGAAGATTAAACATGCTGCTTTAGGGACATTTGTTGGTTGACATTTAAGATGAAAAGCTTCAGGAAGTCTGTGTTTAATGGTCCATTGGGGGCACATGATTTAGCCTATTTTGAAACCAAATGTATTGAGCTGTTGCAATACATATAATTACAATATATAATTATATAATTGAATATAACATATGATACATGATACTAATTAATATGTATAATACATGCATCTATAATATACGTAGCCAAATGGATAACATATAATATGTGTAATACCACATAATATTAAACATACCAATCTAAGACCGTGAAAACTTAGGTCTACTGATTAGTTGTTTCTCAACATTGATTTTCAGAGCAGTAGTTTATTTATTTATTTATTTAAGATTTTATTTATTTATTTGACAGACAGAGATCTCAAGCAGGCAGAGAGAGAGAGGAAAGCAGGCTCCCCGCTGAGCAGAGAGCCCGATGTGGGGCTCGATCCCAGGACCCTGAGACCGTGACCTGAGCCAAAGGCAGAGGCTTAACCCACTGAGCCACCCAGGCACCTGGTAGCAGCATAGTTTATAATGAAGATTTTATATTTGGGGTAACACGAGGAACGACCAACCAAAAAACATGCAGTAATGATTTCCTAAAGCCACATTTATTCTGAAACAGTGTTTTGCCTACCTGTTTGTACTGTACTAATGAGACAGTGACCACAGATGACAGTCTTTAAAATTTTTTTTAAAAAGTCTTCTTACTTGGCAAATTGTGGGCAAGCTTACGTGGGACATGCAGGTGCTTTGCTTTAATTTACATGGGACATGCAGGTGCTTTGCTTTAATTTTCAGTGTTCCTGGTTACTGACATCCAGATGTCTGGGAACTGCTGCTGTAGATTAAATCTAGCAAATTCTCAGTATGCAAGTTGTTCATCCTGGGGATATGGCTTCTTCGGGGTTTCTCATGCTAGCTGTTTTGTCCATCAGTGAGATTTATGCCTGGGTGTTGATGATGCCTCATTATCAGGAAGGGTTCTCTTCCTTGCTGCAGCGAAAGTTGGCTTTTTAGCCTTCTCCAGCAGAAATGGAAATGCCTCACTTAGTGTTAAGTGCACCTTTATTGTTCCATGTGCTGAGGTCAGGAGGCAAACCCCTAAAAAAATCTCGCTATATAAAGGCTGCTTTTTAGATGTTTTATTAGTACTGCTGTTGGTTATTTTAATTAGTAGTATGTTTTATGTGCACCCCGAGGCTGTTCAGGCAAAGAATGTAATTCAAATAAACAAAATAATATCTGATGTTTTGGAACACCCACACCTGCCATCTGGGCCTTTACTCTTAAGGTGTGCTTACTTAGGTTGGCAGGGAAGCTAGGAAGAGAAAAAGGAGATGATTATGTAGTGTAATGAAATGTTTTAAACGTCCGTTCTTGGAAAGCTTGATGACCAAGTTTTTAGCTTGGTAATGCCATTTTCTGCGTAAGCGGTGGTTCCTTTTTTTAGGGTAAATATGAAGTTTGCATGGGAAGACCTGTCTTCTCCATTGTTTGGAGCGTTGCTCACACCTTTTACCTTTTTTTGACTGTGTTTCTGGGGACCTGTGAGTACCTGAGAGATAATTTGACTGTCAAATGGTGGATGGTGCTTTCACAATGCAAGAGAGTTTGCTAGGGTAATTTCCACAGGGTTTTTGTTTTGTTTTGTTTTACTTTACTATAAAGTAAAGGAGCCACCTCTCCCAAGTTTTTACAATGAAATCATAAACTAGTCTCATTTTTTTTTCTTTTCGACTTGGCTTTTTTTTTTTTTTTTTGAGTTTACACAAATATTCTCTTTTCTGTTTGCAAACTGAAGTGAACTATATGCTTTTGACTTAATTTTGAGAGCCGAAATTGTGTTGATTTTGGCTACCTTTGCTGGATTTTCCTGCCATTCCCTCTTTCATTAAGTGTAGTCCTTTTTGGAGTTTGCCAAAGATGAGGCAAAACTTGTGTAAGAGGAGCACCTGACCTTTTAAGTGTGTGTGTGTGTGTGTGTGTTTTCCCCACCTAAACATAGCACTTGTAAAATGTTTGTCATAAAGCTGGAAAAAATTATGGAGGTTTTTTTCCTTCCTTAGAGACGGAACCTAAGCCATACTAAATTAGTAAATTGTTCTACCTGACTGACATTCTCTAGGAAAAAGAAATATATCCATTTAGAACACTAACTTATTTTTTAAAAATATGTTTAACATGTATGTTAATATGTTAAAATATTTTATAACATTAAAAAAATACTCTGAAAAACAATCTGAGGGGTTTGAAGTGGCGGTGGGGTGGGAGGTCAGGGTACCAGGTGGTGGGTATTATAGAGGGCACGGATTGCATGGAGCACTGGGTGTGGTGAAAAAATAATGATACTGTTATGCTGAAAATAAATAAATGAAAAAAATACTATTTTTAAAATAAGGGCTACTGCCACTTTTTGAATCTTTTTTCTGCCTTAAAAGCAATTTTAAATGCTATTGTTTGTAGGTAACCCAAGAGTTAAAGATGTCAGAGACTTAGGAAATGAGATCATGGTGTCTCTATTGTCTTGTTCTACTTTATTGCCCCCCGCCCTTCTTTTTCCCCCCACCTACCTTGAATATAAGTACACAGTACATTTTCTTTCTGTAAGTGAATGAGAAACTGCTTTTTTTGTGTTTTGGGGCTATAGATTCAACTGCATTCACAATCTGGCTTAGAAAATGGATCTAATGAAGAGATTTTAGAGTATTAAGCTAAGGCTACATCCCACAGCACTTTTTTTTTTTCTTTTCAAAGATTTTATTTATTTGACAGAGAGATTGAGAGAGGGGACAAGCAGGGGGAGCAGCAGGCAGAGGGAGAAGCAGGCTTCCCACTGAACAGGGAGCCTAACGTAGGACTCAATCCCAGAACCCCGGGATCATGACCTGAGCTGAAGGCAGATGCTTAACTGACTGAGCCACCCAGGCATCCCAACCCATAGCACTCTTAAAATTCCAAGACTTATATTAATTATGTCATTATGTAAAGAATGAAACTGTAACAAAACAAGACAAAAACCTCCCCATGTTGTTCATAGAAGCCAATGATGACAAGTCTTTCCATGAAGAGCCCCGCTACTAGGGTATATAGATGTAGCAACACAGAAAATGTATTCTGCGGATGAAAGGTGTGACTAGTGTTAGATACATAGGAAATGTTGAGTATAATGTAATACAAAAGATTTTAAGAAGTATGCCAGAACTTATGTATCTAAGTTAGGGTCTGTAAGCTGTGTCTTCCATCTCACATTTTTGTTACTGCATCAAGACACTGGGAACTAGTTATAGCACTGTAAGAAAATTCTTGGTGTTCTTAATTTGTTGGGAGATAGCCATTAATGAATAAATTGGTTAATAATGTTGGAGTTAAGACACTGTAGTTTTGGGACGCCTGGGTGGCTCAGTCAAAGCATCTGCCTTCCGCTCAGGTCACGATCCTGGCCAGGGTCCTGGGATCGAGCCCTGCTAGAGGGGAGCCTGCTTCTCCCTCTCCCCCTGCTTGGGTTCTCTCTCTCTCTTTCTCTCAAGTAAATAAATAAAATCTTAAAGAAAGAAAGACACTGTGGTGTTAAAAATCAGGTGTGATTATAAGAACATAGTAACAATCAGGTTTATACATTGGCACTGAAAATAGTTAACAAAGGATTTTCAGGGAAGTTATGCACAGAGGAGTTATCAATGGGGTAAGTTTTTGTGTCTTCCAAGTTGGGCCAGTCTCCTGTGGTTTCCCCAGTTGTGTATCAGGTGTGTGCGTGCGTGTGTGTGAGTGTCACGTGTGTCAGTGTGTCCATGAATGATCTTGACCCTCCTGTTTCCTGTTGCCTCCGCGTAATGTCAAAACGCAGGCACTGTTGTTTGCTACACACTCAGCCTAGCAGAGTTGTTCCCGCAGGCTTTGCATTTCTGGGAGACGGGCTGGACCTTCAGCTCTCCCAGCTGGATTAAAATGACCGGCAATATTGTGCTGTGTTTGCAAAGATACCGTGATCTTCATTGATTCTTCCACTTTCTAGTCCACTGGGGCCTTGTATCTTGATCATTGCTTTGACTCTAACTGCCTAGCAAAGTTTTCTGGGGTGCAGGTTTTCTTCCTACAGGCCAGTGCATATTTTTACATATCTGGAGACTTAACAGTCTGAGGTGATTAGGTACTGACTACACAGTCAACTCTGATTGACTTGTGTGTCCATTTGTGAGTGTTCCTGAAGAGCCCCAGGATCAGAGCACGGCTTCTCTTAGACTCTGTGAGAGCTGCGATGGAATTGTGTCCGTCCTAGTTCCCGTCACCAGCTGAACAGAAAGCATAGGCAGCTAGGAAATCCAGACTCCTTTAGTGATTTTATGCAGCCGTGGTTAAAGGCGGAATGAAGTTCTTCGAAACCAGAGTCACTCTGTCCCAGGTCTCTAAGAAGCTTCCAGCTGAGCAGGTAGCAGAGTATAAAAGTCATTGTGATGGCAGTCTTGTGCTCAGCCAGCATTGATTTCAAGTTTTTTGCAGCATAGACTTTTTTCTTAGGTTTCTCATTTTTTATTTTGCTTTCCCCCAAATGTTTGACTGTAAACATTAGAATCCATTGCATGAAAATGAATTTCTCCTTGAGGTTTTATTTCCTTGCTATTAAAATGAAATCCAAACCGAACCCCAGGGAGGGTGAGTCTTTTGGAACATCCAGAGAGAACTTTGTTTCATTTGGTAAGGTCTCAGCAATGCACTGGACATAACAACAGCTTTATTAAATTTATTACCTAACACTTATCTAGAGCCCCTTTTCAAATGTTTTCATATTCCATCCTGAATCCAAAAAAAAAAAAAAAGAAAGAAAGAAAAAGTTAGCCAGATGCCTGTCTGGGTCTTTTTAAGATCAGTCTGTTCAAGTTTAACTAGTTCTTAGCAAACTTAAAATCTAATGCTCTTAGCTAGCTTTTGTTTCATGGTTACCAAAACCCTGTTATTATTTCTTTTTCTTTCCCCGTGAAACCAATGCCAGTGGCAACCTTGAAAAATCTACTGAGTGTTCACCTGTGGCAAGTGCTGCCTCTTCGGTGTCTGCAAAGTAATCCTCTTGAAACTTGGCTATATTTTGTCTTTTTAATAATCTCTGCCAGGTCGCTTTGTAGAATTTCGCTGTTTGTCCGCAGCTGTGTTTTAAAATACTCGTAATGTGCCTGTCCAGCTCACGGTGGTTGCCAGAATTATCTTATCTCCGTGATTTTTGGTTTCCTGTGTTCTAGAAGCAGGAAGAAATAGTCTCTTTGAAAGATGGTGGAACAGGAACACTTGGCTTTTTCTTTCTTTCTTTTTTTTTTTTTTCAAACACACACATATTGTGAATAGAACCTAACTCCGCACTTAGACCCCCTTCTCTTTTGGTGTGTAATTAGGACCACACTGACTCCTCAAGCCCCTCACTGTTGCCTTTTTCTGCTGGTGACCTCTGACCCCAGTGACCTTTCCTCGGGTTAGTCCTAGGCCCTTTCCATTGTGTTGGAGCCCAAGCGGCTCATGTGGAGTTGATTATTTCTTTGCTCATTTGGCCTTTTTGGTGCCATAACTCCCAGTCACTTCCATTTTCTTCCTCTGCTTCTGACGGTCCACAGTGAAAGGAAATGCCTTCCGCAGGCAGCAGGACCCGTCTGGGACCCGTCTGTAGGCTCTGCTGACGCGATGGAGGCTGGGGGACCTGGGGGGGAGGGGTGTGAGGTCTGTCGGAGTCGCTGGGAAGGAGGGTGCGGCCCTTCTGGGCCCATCACCCGGGCCCTGGGAAGAGCTGGGTGTCCCTGGCAGTGTCCCAGTCCTGGTGGAGGGGGGACGCCCCGGGTCCCGGATGTGGACCTGGCTGTTCGATGGCCTCCAGCTCCGCGCCTGGAAGATTTATCTGTTCCTCCCACCGCCTCCCAGCTCCTTGGCAGGTCGGCGCATGCATCACTGTCACTGCACATGACTGACTGCTCTGAGGGAGTCTTTCATTTCTGAAGGGAGGAGGATCACCCCCGTAGATGAACGTGCTGACGGGTCGATGGCGTCTTTGTTGCAACTGGACTCCTGATGGCACTTCGCTGCTTTGTCCTCACCCTCCTCCTGCCCCTACCCACTCCTGCAGTGAGATCACTGAGAGATGGGTGGCAGCTGTTAGTCTTCCTTTTCGAGGCCCCATGGGGACCCCGGGAGGACTGCTCGGATCAAAGGCTGGAGGGATCTCGAGGGAGTCAGCCGTTAGAGGGATGGGTCCGATTACCCCAAACCGGGTGCTGTACTGATGAGTTACTCAACTCTCCGTCTGAAACTAACGATGTCCTACACGTTGGCTAATTGAATTTAAATTAAAAAAAAAGGTAGAAGCATATGAAACTCAATGACATTTTGAAACTCATTTTTAAGAAATCTAAGGGTTCATCCTGAGTTCATCCCCCTTCTCTTCTTTGTTTTCAAAGGTTTTTTTTTTTAAATTTTTTTAGTTTTAATCTTTTTTTTTATTAATTAAATTTATTTATTTTCAGCATAACAGTATTCATTATTTTTTCACCACACCCAGTGCTCCATGCAATCTGTTTTCAAAGGTTTTATTAATGGTATTGATCACGTGGATTGTTTTGAATGAGGCATCGCTACACCTTCCAGTGTGGTGGAATTTTTTTTTTTCTTTTTAGGATTCTTCCCTCCTCAAAAGGGAGTAAGAGTTTTGTCTGTTGTTTTCCCTTCAACTCTCATAGAAGCACTTCAGACTTCTTTCTGCTGGCCTCCTTGATCTCTTTCTTAGAGTTCCACTTTTGGCCAACTCAGCCCATTTTCTCTGTGCCTAAAGGACGCACTCTCCATTGCCTGCCACCATCAAAACGGCGACAACAAACCATGGAAAGCCCTGCTGCTTCTCGGGTGTTTCCTGTACTCGGTGACCGCATGTCCCACACTCACTTGTCCAAGTAGAAATCTGGACAGCATCCTTGTTCCTTTATTTAAGGTCAGAGCCATGGGCAAACAAATGGACGCTGATGTATTCCAAAGACGTCTGTCTCAGAGACCATTTCTTTCCCGGCCCAGATCATTCACTATCCAAGGCCTGTCAGTGCCACCTTTTAATAACATTCGGTAAATATGTCCATGTCTTAAAAAAAATTTTTTTTTAACCTTTTAAGTCTATTCCCTGCTATTTCTCTAGTGCAGGCCCCTAACTTCTTTCCCCAGGGCCTTCTCACCTCCATTCCTCTTGTCAGCCTTGCTCCACAAGGCAGCGTTAAGTGATTTTTTCAAAGGCACAAGTCAGATCTTGTCCCTTGCCTGCTTGAAAGCCATTAATACTCCCCTCTCAGGATAAAAGCCAAATACCCTGACCTGATTTATATTGTTCTGTATGCCGTAGCTTCTGCTCACCTGTGCCAGTGTCCCCCCCACCCCCCGCCTTTTTTTTTTTTCCCTCCTCGTACTCGGCTCTGCAGCAATACTCCCTTGCTCCTTCTAATTCTGGGCACACACAGCTCCTACTCTTCGGAGCAGCACCTCCCCTTGCTCTTTCTCCCTCCCTTCCTCCCTCCTGCCCCCAGACTCATGCATTCACATTCACCTGATCAGTGTTTCCGTGAGAAGTCTTCTTCAACCTTCTCAGACCAGGTGAAATGACCCTTCTGTGTTTCCTGTAACACTTCTGCTTTCTTCAGTGGTTCATCCATCCCCCGTCTGTTAACTACTGTAATTCTGCATAACCTTTACTTCCTAAAAGCGTTGCTTCTTAGAGAAAACCACGTCCATGGATGTTGATGGGAAAAAGTCATGATGGATTCCATCCTGATCCAAGATAGCCTGATCCAGGTAGAAAAACAAGTCAGCTGAACAATAAAAACAAACTTGTAAACAAACAAGTTGTACAGGTGATAAACAGTATTTTGAGAGTAAATACAGAATGTTCTTAAATACAGTGCAGTGAAGTTATTGGGCTCAGTCACGGAAGAGACGGCTGGAGGTGTGGTGGCTGGTGGAGGAGGGCCTGGAGGAAGTCCTTGTCCCAAGATGGTGGAGAGGCAGGAAAAGGACATTCAGACAGCAGGTCTTTTTAAGGAGTGAGCTGCATTCACGCTGAACTGAAACACAGAATTACAGCCCATGAAAACCCCTGAGGGCAAAATCCGGCTAAACCGGGAGGTGCTCCCCAACTTCCAGAAACGGGGTACAGAGAGCTTGGCCGAAAACGCTCTCCGTCCTCCCGCTCGCTTGGCTTCTGTACACAAAGCACTGTGTTTTGGGTTCATTCAAATACAGCAGGCCATTCCCATTCTCCAAGATGAGACTTTCTGAAAACCGTGGGGTCGTGGACGCGGACACTGGTGGGTGTATCTTTGCCCGAAACTGTAATATCAAAGTACTGCATTTTTGTTTCTGATTGGAAAAATTGTGATGTCCAATAAAGAAAAGGCGTCCAGAAAGTGGGATGACTGCAGGAGCCCTTGTGGTGAAAAGGCTGATTGTTCTGTGAGGCGAATGTTAGCCGTCACTTCCCTTACCTGAGCACGAGCCGCAGGGAGACAGAGGTCTTGAGCTCCCAGCAGACCAGTGCATATAAGATAGATTCCTCTCAATATATTTCACACTGCCATTGTGCTGATGATACTTTATTCCAAAGCTAATTATGTACATGCTCTCTTTTCTCAATTAGACTGCAGTATCCTTTAGTTCAGGAAGTGTGCCTACCTCATCTTCCTTAATCTTTGTACCCCCATCCCACAGATTCTTGCCCAAAGTAGATGCCCTGTGTATGGAATTAATGGACTGTGTATCTTCTAGGAAAAGTAGGGTTCTTTGAAAGCCTGCACAGAAAACAGTTTAGCTTCCTAGCTAAACTATCCAAATATTCAGAATGAAGAAAACTTTTATGAGATTTATAATTTGATGTGATTAAGGTCAAGGTAGCTCAATGAGTTTAAAAAAAAAAAGGTAAGCGTATGTTTGACTTCCCTCATTGAAATGGTGCTGAATTAATCTAGAGAGCGTTTATTCAAAAATTTTTAGGTAGACATGTTCTATTTCTTCTTTTGTTTAGTTACTGCAGAAGACTTATTTTTTAAATCAACAGGAGACATAGCATGTTTTGGAATAGATTATTTGAAAAGAGAAGCCAGTCTTGATTTTAAAGAAGGAAATTACTGTGTCATGCAGAATAAGATGGTTTTAAAAAGGGAAACTTAAAAGAATTTTCTGTTTTGAAGACCTGCATGGATCCCAAGCGGAGTTTTTATTCACAGATTAATCACAGTTATTCCCTAAACCTGAAAGAAAACTATAAGAAAGTTTGATATAGGAGTCTAGGGAGGGAGATAATTCAGAGGGACGGCTTTGATCATCCTTAGGAAGGCAAAGGCATTGCTTCAAAAACAAAGGAATCAAATCTAGAAATTCAGGAAAGACTTTTCCCAAAGGATTATTCTGGCAGCATGTTGAAAAGAGGTTATAAAAGCATTAAGTTCACAACCTGAACAATAAGTTAAGTAAATGTTAGGGAAGTATTTCCTTTCTTATTCTAGGACTAGGCATACCTTTAGCTTGCTTTTGCCAATAGAAATGCTGCTACGCCTGGGCTGGCATAGAAGTACAATGAGTTACATAAGACAGATTTTTTTCTATGTAGAGGTGAAGGAGAGCTTCAAGGAGGTCCGATAACTCAGGGCATATACCAGTCATCTTTAGGAACATCAGGCTAGGACTCATCCCATACAAAAGTGGGGAGCCTTCCAGTGATTTTTATAGCATGGAGGAAGGAATTGTGCCCTGATGTGTACGTTTAATGGGGGTACTACACCAGGCTGTTCTATTTTGGTTTTGGCTTTTTGTACCCTACTTTTCCCTGGAGAGATAGTACTATCAGGTGCTTTCTTGGGAACATCTCACTTAAATCAGCCACTCACAGCTCCAGTGAAAATAATAGAATCATGTTGACCATTAACTTCCTCTGAAGATATGAAGCAGGTAGAACTTCCTCATGGTCCTGTTAATTTCTTCGGAGACCAGTGAGTGGATAAGCCTCAAGAGTTCCGATTTTCACATAGGGAATTGATCACATCTTTGCTGAAGTCCAATAGTAAGACAAGAACAAACCCAATTTAAAATCCAGTTCCTTGAGTTATTTTTATTACCCCTAGTAGTTTAGGGATGTAGAGGTGTTTAAATGCTTTATGGCTTTAAATGCTCAGTGGCTCACGTGGTTAAGCATCAACCATTGGTTCAAGTCATTATCACAGAGTCCTGGGATGGAGCCCCTCATCTGGCTCCTTGCTCAGCAGAGAGTCTGCTTCTCTCTCTCTCCTCTGCCTGTGTGCACTCTCTCTGCCTCTCTCTAAAATAAATAAAACCTTAAAAAATGCTTTCTGGATAAGAAAAGCAATAGGGAAGGGAGAGTAATGTTTTGAAATAAATGGTAATTTACTATTTTGAATGCCAGGAAATATTGCCAGAGTGTGTCTGTCAGCAGTTTTCACATACAGATTTATTTTTAGAGAAATGAATTTTATAAATTAAAATCACCCGGTATAACAACAGTGACCCTGCATCCTACTTTACAATAAATTTTGGGTAAAAAGCAGAGATTTTTGTGTCTGTGGTGTTTTTTTGCAATTGAAAGCTTAGAAACTAACAAGGGTTGATAAATGTCCACAGTGTCCAATCCTTTTACTTTATTTAAAAAAAGATTTATTTATTTTACAGAATGTGTGTGTGGTGGGGCGGAGGAGGGAAGGGGCAGGGAGGAAGAATCTTAAGCAGGCTCCGTGCAGAGTGTGGAGCCTGACATAGGGTTGATCTCAGGACTCTGAGATCATGAACTGAGCCGAAACCAAGAGTCAGATGCTTAACGGACTGAGCCACCCAGGCAGGCTCCCTTTGTTGTAGTTATTTTATTTAAATTTAGAAGATTATTTTTAGAAGTCCATAGTGGATTAAACAAATACTTTACCAAAGTATTTGTCTTACCAAATACTTTAATTGCTCAAATTCATGTGTGACATCCATGCTTTGCTCATCACAGGGTAAGGATGTCAACCATATTCTAGGGACTGGGAGTCTTCCCCCCACTATGCTAATGGTGGCTATTGGGGGTGGGGTTTACATTGTTGCCATTTTGGGGGAGAACCACGTGACAGTATATATGTTAAGAGTATTAAAAATATTTTTATTGGGGCGACCGGGTGACTCAGTTGGTTAAGCATCCGACTCTTGAATTTTGACTCAGATCGAACCTCACATTGGGTTCCCCATGCTTAGCGGGGAGTCTGCTTCTCTCTCTCTCTCTCCCTCTAAAATAAGCAAATAAAATCTTTTAAAAAGTTTGTGCTCCTTGACTCAGTAATTCCACTTTAAAAAATCTAAAAATGTAAGTAGAAGAGTAAAGATTTATGGACAAAGATATTTATAACAACATTATCTGTAATAGTGAGACAAATATACATGGCTACACACCCATATAAAAAATGTAGCCTAATTACCCAAAAGGGAGTGCTTAAGAAAATTAAAGCACATCTATCCAATAAAGTATCTATGGCTGTTATAGTTTGTAGTTTTATAGTTTATAGTTTGTGTAATGAGTAAAAATGATCATTAGATAAAAAATGAATAAAGCATGACTTAAAACTATCGCATATATGTTATAATCTCAGTTATGTATATATATATATATACACACACACACATATATGGAAAGGATTAGAGGGAAATGCATCAAAATATTTGTGTGTTATCTTTAGGTGGTAGAATTGCGTTTACTCGTTTTTGTTCTGTGTTCTACTCATTGCTGAAAGTGTAGTGGGTATTTTTTGTCAATGAATATTTATAGAAAATTTCTGTTAAGAGTTTTCTACTTGTAAAAGTAATATATTCATTGTTGAATATGTGAAGAAAACTTGAATATTTTATTTAAAATATCATCTGCCTGTTAACTACATTGGGTGCTTTAAAATTTTTTTAAATGAGAAAAACACTGAAGTTTGAAACATGACATTATAATTTAACTCAGAATCCTATTCCATCTGATATGATTTAAATCACAATTCTGTTTTTAATTGTTGCATGAGAATATTTGGATGTTGTGTATGCTAGAACGGAGGTCAAATAGCCTTTGGCGAGTAGGAAGCCAGAAATGCTGTGTGGGCAGTGGGTGGGTGTGATCCTTCCGTGGACCTTTCCTATGCTGCCCCCTGTTTCCAGATCAGAAGAGAGTGTATGAGGAGGACGGGGTAGCAATTTCTATGCAGAGAAAATTAAGGTTGCTATCTCCCTTGCTGGGGTAGGTTTCTGTAGGTAAAGAAAAGGAAGAAAAGCACCATACATGTTAAGACATGTAAGAAGACAGTAGGAGCCTTGTTCTGTTGTGGTAAATTTGATCCAAAAAAACAAAATTGGGGGCGTCTGGGTGGCTCAGTGGGTTAAGCCTCTGCCTTTGGCTCAAGTCATGATTTCAGGGTCCTGGGATTGAGCCCCACATTGGGCTCTCTGCTCAGCAGGGAGCCTACTTCCGGAACCCTCTCTCTCTGCCTGCCTCTCTGCCTACTTGTGATCTCTCTCTCTCTCTGTCAAATAAATAAAATCTTGAAAAACAAAACAAAACAAAACAAAATTGTCCATTTGTTGAAGCAGTGCAGGGGAAATAGGGAAATATTTACATTAAATATAAATATACATGTAGTTGTTGTTTTCCAGTAACTTCTTAGTTCAATAGTAACAGTAATACTAACACTAAGAGTTTCCTTTTTTGGGGGGGGTGGGTGGGACCAAGATAGTACTTTTGGAAGTGACATAGCATTAAACAGTTTTCCAGGAGTGCTAATGGATATATTCTGCTTCATATATCACCCCACTTTCCTTGTGGTCAGCAATGTTTATTTGTGAGATCAGACCTAGGTCACGGTTGGTGGCTGTTGAACGTAACTTCAAGCTACCTGACTCCTTTGGCAATGAAATCCAGGCCCTCATTCTCGTTATCACTGTTCTCTAACAAATGCAGCAAGCTTTCCTTGGGTATCAACGAAGTCACCAAATACTTACGATACGGTCGGAAGTTCTTTCCAGCCCCCCAAATCAACTGACAGCACGTTGCAAGGAACCCAATGGAAAGATAGAATTCATCCCAGATGATCCTGTGGGATTGTTTAGGTAGCAGTAATGAGCTGTGAAGTTTTAAAGGACAGCTGTAACGTAACTCAGCAGATCATGTGCTGGGGTTAAAGTTGACTCTGCTGTTTGTTTCACTGCTTTCTGATAAATAAATCGTTGAGGAAAGATTTGGCAAAAGGAACGCCCCTCCTTGTCCCCTTCTCCCAGGACTGCGGCTCCTGTTAACAAGTTGTTTGAATGTTTACTTTGCCTTGACTGCTGACCAGTGGTGTGTCAGTCCTTGCCGTTGAACCAAGTGAGAATTCAAATAAACCAAAAAAAAGGTTTTCACACAGCTGGCCTCTTCCACCAGTGAGTGGTACCAGAATATCCTCTCCCACTTTTTGCAAGAGGTCAGCAAGAAAAAACTTAACACGCGTCCGTGATCTGATGATCTGTGATCCAGATGAACTTGAATTGGCAACTCCTAGATTTTGGAGCGCATGGTGCAGAGAAGGAAACAGATCTCAGGAGACGTTATTTGCTGAATTAGAAGCCACACTTAAGGTCCATGCATTGTATTTCTTTTTCTTTTTCTTTTTAAAAAATTTTTAAATTTATTTTCAGCATAACAGTATTCATTGTTTTTGCACCACACCCAGTGCTCCATGCAATCCGTGCCCTCTATAATACCCACCACCTAGTACCCTGACCTCCCACCCCCTGCCCCTTTAAAACCCTCAGATTGTTTTTCAGAGTCCATAGTCTCTCATGGTTCACCTCCCCTTCCAATTTCCCCCAACTCCCTTCTCCTCTCTATCTCCCCATGTCGTCCGTGCTATTTGTTATGCTCCACAAGTGTATTTCTACCTGATTTTATCAAAGGTTAGAATTGACCTTTGCATACGTGAATATGCACATAGAATTCCCATTTCTAAAAGGTCATTCATGTAGCTTTCTCGTTACATTTTGTTGTATTAATATTCCATAGTCCTAGATTCAGTGGCTAGCCCTGGCCAAGTAGGCATGTGGGGGAGAATTTGCAGACATAATAACCACTCTTTGGATCCCTAGCCTAGCAGGGTGCCTGGCATAGAGTAGGCACTATTAATATTTTTGCTGATTTTAAAAATCATGTATATGAGTGAATGAACGGATGAAGGAATAAAATATATAGCTAGAATATGCCGAATTCATGTGAGATGACAGGTCTCATTAAATACTACTTTTTAAGGTACTTCTGGGAATTACATTATATTGAGGTATTCCTTTCATTTTGAAAAATGTCTCTTTGGCGCCTGTTTTTGGCTGGGTATTAGAATTTACAGTGTTAAATACTGGCTCGTTCTTGCCTTCAAGGAGGAAATAGTTATGTAACCAGATACATTTCACAACAGAGTGATGAGTCCACGGGTAGATAGGTGTCCAAGGCGTAGAGCCATGTAGAGGAGGAATGAATCATATTTGGAAGGTGGCACGGACATTGTTAATTCTAGTAATTTTATTTGTCATGTTTATTGTCCATTCCCACTAGAGTAGATGGGGTATACATTTTTGCCTGTGTCACTTATTCCTATTTATATATTTTTAAATTGCTCTCTTGCTAGCTTCTAGAATAGTACCTGGCAAGTAATAAATATTCCATAAGGATTTGTCACACGAATGAATGATTTTTGATAGATATTGTAAATCCCTCCAGAAAGGATTTACCAATATTTCCACCAGCAGTAGATGATTGCGATTTTTTAAAAAGGTTTTATTTATTTATTTGACACAGAGAGAGAGAGACAGAGATCACAAGTAGGCAGAGGCAGGCAGAGAGAGAGAGGAGGAAGCAGGCTCCCTGCTGAGCAGAAAGCCTGTCCCAGGACCCTGGGATCATGACCTGAGCCAAAGGCAGAGGCTTTAACCCACTGAGCCACCCAGGCACCCCGAAGATTGCGATTTCTACCCACATCCTTTACCAGGGCTGGGTTTTGTGAAACCTTTTTTTTTTTTTTTTCAGCCTTAGCTCTATGTGTTATCTCTGCATTAAAGAAACACAAAAACGAGCCTTCCCTTGACTGCTGTGTGTCTCCAGCAATTCTCCCTATTTTTCTGCTTTTATAGCAAAGCCCTAGAAGGAATTTCCTGTGCTTTCTTCATTTCCTCCCTTCCCATTCTGTCCTGAACCGACCATCAGGTGCTAGTCCCTCTTCCACTGAAACCATTCTTGTCAGGATCACCTGTGCGTTACGGTGCCTTCAAGCCTTACTGTATTTCTCAGCAGTGTTTCCAATAGTTGCTCATGCTTTCCTTCTAGAAATAGGTTTTTTCCCCATTTTTCTCCCTGGACACAACATTTTCCTGGATTTCTTCCTATTTCATTGGCTACTTCTTCATGGTCTCCCTGGCTTTTTCCTTCTCTGCTTGGTCTCTAAAGATTGAAGTATCCCAAGGTTCCTGCCTGTTCTCTCTTCTCCTATCATATTTTTCTTAGAGCTCATCTAGTGCTGGGCTTTCATGGGTCTGATGTCTGTATTTCTGACATCTCTATTTCCAGCTCTGACTTCACACAATTCTGGACCCCATTATGCACCTGTCGACTTGATAGTAGTACTCCGATGCCTCGTGGGTATCTCAGAATTACCTTCCCAAAACAGAACGGCTGACTAACCTCTTCAGTCCATCTCCCCCCTTCTGGGCTTTCCCATTTCAGTAAACAGAGCTGTTGTGGATTCTGTTACACCCAAAACAGCTGAAATCCTTGACACATCTTTCAATTCTACCCTCTAGCCACGTGTTGAACAAATTCTGTCAGTTCTACCTTTAGAATATATTCTGAGTCCACTTTCCTTACCACCTCTGCAGCTGACTCACAGGTCTGAACCGCCTGTGCTCCTCTCTCTCCTGAGTGACTGCATTACCTCCTACTTGGTCTCCCTCTTCCCTTCCTGCCACAGTTCCGTCTAGTCTCACCGTAGTGGTCTGTGGGTCTACAAAAAGCACTGAAATGGTGTCTGGCACATATGAAACACTATGTAAATGATTGTTTTTATTTTGTTGGGTTTTTTTGGTTTGTTTTTTGTTTTTTTTTTTTTACTGTTTCTGTTTTAGGACTGCAAAGGGGGGTTGCATTTTGGTGGGTGGTAAATTTTAGATGCTTGTACAAGTACTAATGAATGCATACAGGCAGCTGAATCAAGTATTCATGTAAAGCAATGGATTCTGTATAATAGGAGATACTGTCTTAGCGCCTTGGAAGGATGAGCAGAACTCCCGTTAGCTTAGTGTCTAGAGATTAGTGTGAATTGGGAAGATACGGGTCATCGAATGCCTTGTATCTGCCACATTCTCTACAGAGCCTTCAAAATAAAAGGCAGCCATCATGCTCACAACTGGGACTGTTCAGATACAAGATTTCAGCTGTTTGGGGGGTATAGATGACCTTTTCCTCCTTTCTTTTTCCTGTACGTCTTTCAGTGAGCCAACGCCCGGAAGTCTGTCCTGCCTGATTCTGTAATCTGGCGCTATGCATCCAGATCCTTGGCCTTTACAGACACTGCTGTACCTCGTTACTCTCACGGTTCTGTGCCCTTCTGTGAATTCAGGTAAGAGCTGAAGAATGGTCGTGGGTTTTTTGTTTTTTTTTTTTTTAATTTTGAACCTTAATTCCAGTAACATACAGTGCTGTATTAATTTCAGGAGTATGATACGGCGATTCTGCCATTCTCTACAGGACTCTGTGCTCAGCCACCATACGTGTGTCCTTTAATCCCCAAGAATGGTCTTGTCCAAACTCCCAACTATTCCTCTTCTTAATCCTATAAAGAAACAAACTTCAGCTTCAAATCCTCTCCGGCGATCATAGTTTCCAAAGGCATTTCTAAGATTTCTTTAACCCAGCTGAATGATTTAGAAACGGATTCATTCAGCAATTTCAGGATCTCTTGGTAGTGCTTCTGGGCCTCGACAGGCCTTCCTGTTATTGTCCTTAAAATTTATTCCTCTTGTTGCCTTAAAAACAAATATCGTCCTATCACGTTCTTTTCAATAAGAGGATATGTTGCGAATGTCTGAATTTGGAAATTGTAACAAGAATAAAATGCTGACCACACCACTGAAGAAATTTTAGAATCAGCATGTTTTAGGACTCAGCTTGGAGAGAACTTGGTTCTTCTCACATAACCTTGTCTGAGTTTCTCTCCACTTTCTGTTACTGAAAAGCTTAAAAACATAGATAGTTAAATGTGTACATAAGCCCGTGCCCAGCACACGGCCCTCAGGCATTCTTATTTTAGATTCATGTACAAATTCCTATAGAAGTCATATAGAAATACAAGCGATGTTTATTCAGTAAGTAATATTTATTATCACTGTTGAGAATACTGTATGACGGGGTGCCTGGGTGGCTCAGTTGTTTAAGCGACTGCCTTCGGCTCAGGTCATGATCCTGGAGTCCTGCGATCAAGTCCTGCATTGGGCTTCCTGCTCGGCAGGGAGTCTGCTTCTCCCTCTCTCACTCTCCCTTCTCATGCTCTCTCTCAATAAAATCTTTCAGAAAAAAAAAAAACAAAACAATACTGTATGACTTTTTATAAGCCAAAAAGCTGATCTGCTTTTATTTCTGTTTTTGTTCAACAAACCACCTCAGGTTTTAGTCAAGAGAGGCACGTCCCTCAATCTTCAATTCTAGTGAAATATCCTATGAAAGTAGGGTTAGCAACTTACTGATTTTTTTTTCTTTCAAGTAGTTTATCCCCCCGGATTAACAGTATTCTTGTTCCCGCCACCCTTTTGGGTGGGCAGGGGACATCTCTTTTGATACGTTGGCGCGAGAATGCACCCTTTCCCCCAAGCTGCTGAGGAAATGATGTCACATATAAAACTATTCTAAACACCGAATAAAACTTAAAATTGACACTGTACTTAGCTTTACACCCCCCGAAAAGGACAGACTTTGTATTTCAGCATGACTGGACATTGTTTTATATTAAAGGGAAGTAGTAAGACCGTAGCCATTATTTATAGAATAACTTAGTTTAAAATCAAATCCTTGCTGATGTAGGAGAGAATTCTTTTTAATTTTGCAAGTTAGCTTCAATTTTTCAGATTCTTAACTTGCATTCCCTAGAAACCACTTCATAAAAAGAGCCATTTGCCATTTCTCCTTACAGAATTGGTATGTTGTCTGATTTATATCAGAAGGTTTCTCCCCTCTTCTACCCTAATCACTAAGTCTTAGGTTAACATGTTGCCCTTTTTTCCTTCCAAAAACGGGTGTATAAAAATGTTCCTAGAACTTTTACAAGCATTAAGAATAGTAACAGGTATTTTGAAATAAGGGCTTGCCTGTGATTACATAGATTGAGATGAAATGTATTCAATACACTCTTCTTTCTCTCTCCCCTTACCTCCTTTCTCTCCCACTCCCCCTGCCTCTTGGCACATGGGGAATGTTTCCTTATAGGGTTGGCACCTTCTTTTATTTCTGAGCCACTGTCCGCTGTCCAGAAACTTGGTGGACCCGTAGTACTACATTGTTCTGCTAAACCTGTGACTGCTCATATCTCATGGTTGCATAATGGAAAAAGACTGGATAGAAACATGGAACAGATTAAGATTCATCAGGGGACTTTGACTATCGTGTCTCTTAATCCCTCCCTTTCGGGTTCCTACCAGTGCGTCGCCAACAATAGCATTGGTGCCGTTGTCAGCAGCCCTGCGACAGTGTCCACTGCTGGTGAGTTGAATTTTGTCTCTGATATCTATGCTTTTTCCTAGAATTACCGTTAGCATGTGCGTTGTTTATAGAGGGAATTCCGAGCGTGGGCTGTGGAGTAAACGCATTGGAGTTCTCATCCCAGCCTTGACTCTTGCTGTGTGTTTAACTTGGGGGAAATGTCCTTGAACCTCTGTGAGCCTAACCTCATGTCTTCATCCATAGCGGGCATGGAAATAACTTCTCCTTTGTTAGGAACACAGTTTTATAACGCGAATTCTGAATTCCTTTGTGAATATTTAAAAGCCCTTAATAGCAACAGCAACAAAAAAGCTGTTGTCTCCTTTGATACTCAGTTGTTTCCTGTAGTCCTTTATCTTTCCTATCTAATGGTCTTATTTGTCTTGATTACCGAGTGATTTTAATTTATGTAATTGAAACCAGGCTAAAGAAGCAGGAAAAAAAAAAATTGACCGTAGCAAAAGGAATGTTGAGTATTGAACTTATGGAAAATCTGGAATGTGGTGGTTTGCTTAGTAGGTCTGAGCCATCTGCCTTTCAAATGGTGATAGTTTCCAGTAATGGAAAATGTCTTTGTAAGGACACCCCTATTTACAGAACAAATCTGGATTCCCCAGGAGTCGTGAGTTTGTCATAACCGAGAAGAGTAAATGTTTTTGTAGAGCTGTGACCCATGGACCGCTCCAAGACACACACTGGAAGGCCGAATTCCTAGTGGCAGGCGGCCGAATGCTTTCAGCCTTGGAGATAATAAAGTGGCTCCATCTGTAGCGAACTTTAAGTAGTGAGAGGGATCGAGAGAGAAATGATACACTGCTTGGTTTTTCAATGTCCTAGGTTCGTTCCTGTGAAACGTTTGATTGCAGCGTGAGTAACTACCCACAGAATAAAGATGCATAGGGAACGTGAGTTTTGATGAGGGACTGGATTTGAAAAGGGTTTATTTCAACAGAACAGGGAGGACTATACTTTATAGTTCTCCCTGACCTTTTAAAATTAATTAATTAATTTTTAAATAGATTTATTTATTTGACAGAGAGAGTGTACGTGCACACAAGTAGGCAGAGCATCAGGCAGAGGGAGAGGGAAGAAGCAGACTCCCTGCTGTCCAGGGAACTGGATACGGGCCTGATCCCAGGATCCTGGGATCGTGACCTGAGCTGAAGGCAGATGCTTAACTCATGGAGCCATCCAGGTGCCCCTCTCCCTGATGTTTTAAGAGCCGTTTGCTTTTCTTGTAGTCTTCTAGAAGCACTGACCTCTGGAAAAAGTTGCCATGACTTAGCTCTAGCCCTACCCCAGCTACTTTCTGAGATAAAAAAAATCACACCATTCTGTAAAGGGAGATCGGCTGCCACTAATAGCCACGTTGGCAGTTGTGGTTCCTGGTTTTTTAAATTTCTCTGGGGAAGAGAGTTCAAGTTCGTATTTATTTATTTTTCTACTTATTTACTTATTTCTTTTAGTTCTCGGTGACTTCAGTTCAGCAACAAAGCATGTTATTACAGCAGAAGAAAAGAGTACTGGTTTCATTGGCTGCAAGGTACCAGATAGTAATCCCAAGGCCGAGGTGCGCTATAAAATCCGGGGAAAGTGGCTGAAACATTCCACAGGTGAGACCTTCTACAAAATAACCCAGTGGCGCCCATAGAGCACCCATAGAATAAAATGTCATTCGCCTGCTGTTGAGCTCTGTGTGCTAGGGACTGTGCATACAAAAAAATAATGCATAAGCTATATTGATTGTCTCTGGTCTCCGAAGTGGAGACAAGCACAAGTGGCTACAGTGTATAAGTATTTACAGCCTCATTCATTCAGGTCTCTACTCACATATTTCTTCTACTGAGAAGACCTCTGTCATGGCCCCCATATAAAATATTATGCTCTGTTGCTCTCTGTCCCCTTTACTTGGCTGCTTCTTTTTTCTTCCCACAGCATTGTGTTATATGTAGTTTTGTTTGCTTGTGTCTTATTTACCCCTTTGTCTGCCACACCCATCCCCCCCCACCCCGCCCGGCACCCGAGCACACGCGCGCCCTGGAATGTTGGCTGCATGAGTGTTAAGCTTTTGTCTGCCTTCTTGATTGCTGTGGCACCTGTGACTGGGCCCTCGCTGGCAGGATTTGTTGAGAAAAAATGAAAGAATAGGCATTAATGGACACTGGGGATCAGTGCTGTAGGTGGAGGTCTGCTCAAGGTGGTAGCCTTGGTCATTGTCTCTTTTTCTAAAGACGCCGTGCTTTCAGCGTTCTCAACAAATGATCTGTTATCAGATGTTTCTGCTGGGTTTAATTTTTTTTCCTCTAGTACTGTTGACTTTTTCCCCCCCGGCCTTGACTTTCCCTTTCTTTCATTTAATGCATTTTTCCTGACTGCTTACTTGCTGCTCTTCTCACGTCTGAATTTAAAGCACAACTATCAACCTTCAGTTGTTGTGATTGGTATCTTCTAGAGGCTTAACTGCATTCCCTTCTCTCCTCAGAGAATTACTTAATCCTTCCGTCGGGAAATCTTCAGATTTTGAATGTATCTTTAGAAGACAAGGGATCATATAAATGTGCAGCTTTTAATCCTGTCACAAATGAATTAAAAGTTGAACCCATTGGCCGAAAGCTTCTTGTGAGTCGTAAGTATTTGAGAGAATAATGGTAACTAGGAAGAAGTTACCTCAGAGGCCTTCCTTATAAAACATTGGGAAATCAGAGTTCATCTTCTTTGCTTATCGTAAGAGAGTCTTATAAAACATTAAATACATAAATGCATTATGGAATGGTATTGAACATGTTTTTATTTATTTATTTTCAAAGATTTTATTAATTTATTTGACAGAGAGAGAGATATCATAAGTAGGCAGAGAGGCAGGCAGAGAGAGAGGAGGAAGCAGGCTCCCTGCTGAGTAGAGAGCCTGATGCTGGGCTTGATCCCAGGACCCTGGGATCATGTTCTGAGCCAAAGGCAGAGGCTTAACCTACTGAGCCACCCAGGCACCCTTGAACATGTTTTTAAAAGATAATGGATTTTAGAAGAGAATTTTGGTCAAGATTGACGGAGTGGAAAGCATATGGAGAACTTGACCCTTCACTCAAGTAAAAAGAAATTACAGAGAAAATGTAACTTTATATCCATGGTAATCAAATTGGTGGCTAACTGTGAATTATGAAAAAATACGTGTTTTTCTCTTGCAGGTTATGGTAGCTGAACTGGGATAGAACTAATAGTCAAAGCAAAACAAAGTACTGGTTTCTGGTCTTGTCAGAAATTTAACATTTTCTCAACCGCTAATTCAGAAATAGCTCTAAAGCGTCATCAGGTGTTTTAATTTTAATTCTCAACTAAAAATGAATTAGCTACAAGTTGGACCTCGTAGCGTAAAGAAGAATAAATGGGAAGTTGGGAAGGCTCTCACACATCTGCTAAGGAAGAGTTTGGACGTGAATATTTAATAATAAAAAATCTTTTGTGTTCTTTTTCCAGGCCCTTCTTCAGAGGATTTTCACATTCTGCACCCCACCCTGTCACAGGCATTAGCTGTCCTTTCTCATAGCCCTGTCACGCTGGAGTGTGTGGTGCGTGGGGTCCCAGCTTCTCAAGTGCACTGGCTAAAGGATGGTCAGGATGCTGTGCCAGGAAGCAATTGGAGAAGGTTGTATTCTCATCTTGCCACAGACAGCATTGACCCAGCAGACTCTGGAAACTATTCTTGTATAGTGGGAAACGAGTCTGGAGACATACAACGTGTGACTTACATGGTTAATGTACTAGGTGAGTGTTCCTTATTAAACTGGATTTCAAGTCAGGCTGATTTCCTGGCTTAACTGATCCTTGAATGGAAGATCTTTTTTTTTTTTTTTAAGATTTTATTTATTTATTTATTTAAGAGAGAGAGAGAGAGAAAGTGAGAGAGAGCAGGAGAGGGAAGAAGATCAGAAGGAGAAGCAGACTCCCTGTGGAGCTGGGAGCCCAGTTCGGGACTGGATCCCGGGACTCCGGGATCATGACCTGAGCTGAAGGCTGTCACTTAACCAACTGAGCCACACAGGTGCCCTTGAATGGAAGATCTATCAATGAAACAGGGACTAGTTGGAAACACCTATACCAGTAGTCAGAACAAGCTTCATTTTTTTAAAGGCCTGCTGAATTTGGCAGAGTTTCACAGTATTTCTTGGTGGCATAAAACATTTCACCTGGGATGCTCATGACAACCTCACCCCCAACCTGCTTATGTCATCCAGACTTTGTTCTTCCTTCTTCATGACATGGAGGACAGAGATGGGAATTCAGGGGGATGGAAGGGTCTGGACTGTATCAGTGTGCAGTACCTGGCAGTAGTAACTAAGAGTACTGACTGAGAGATGTCATCTCAAAAATGAATCTATTTCAGAGCGCCTGGGTGGCTCAGTCGATTAAGCATCCCTTTCGGCTCAGGTTGTGATCCCAGGGTGCTGGGATCGAGTCCCACATCAGGCCCTTGCTCAGCGGGGAGCCTGCTTCCCCCTCTCCCTCTGCCCCTCCCCTTGCTTGTGCTCGCTTTCTCTCTGTCAAGTGGATAAATTTAAAAAAACATAAAAAAAACTATTTGATTTTATTTTCCCTTTTGGGATGCTTTTACTGTATCTGGCTCATAAAATTTGCATTATTTCTGCCCACATTTCTATATATACACTGTATCTCAAAGCTTCTCCTTTCCTTTCTTCCAGCTACCTACCTCATGTCTAGCAGCAGAACATGTTTTCTGTCATCAAAACAGATTTTCATACAAGCCAGAAATAGTAGGTAGTAAGTGGTTTCATAGTAAAGATAGTTTTCATAAACTTCTACATGCGTTTCTTTGCAACAGTGGCCTGACCTAGTAACACAGGAAATAAGGAAGGGTATGGCGGGTGAGCTTTAAAGTGCAGTGAAAATCAGGTCTAGATTAATATGCATAATCAAATAACTTGGATAGATGTTACAAATGTTGGTAAATAATTTGCTTTTTCTAGGTGTAAGTGACTTGATGGATTTTAAAGTATCTGTCTAAACTTAAGGCAGGGGGCGCCTGGGTGGCTCAGTGGGTTAAAGCCTCTGCCTTCAGCTCAGGTCATGATCTCAGGGTCCAGCGATCGAGTCCCCCATCGGGCTCTCTGCTCAGCAGGGAGCCTGCTTCCTCCTCTCTCTCTGCCTGCCTCTCTGCCTACTTGTGATCTCTCTCTCTCTGTCAAATAAATAAATAAAATCTTTAAGAAAAAAAAAAAAATAAAACAAGGCAGAAATGACCCTGGAAAGAATTTAACTTGCAAATAAGCATTCTTCTGTTTTGGCTTTTGTTTAATGTGAAATCCAGGGAAACTATTTATTTTAAACAAATCACCTGAAACAAAGGCTCAGAGAAGCCCAAGGGGTGTGTGTGAATTAAGTGGGTTGAGAGATCTAGAAAAAGAGACAATGACATATTAGTAACATATGGTTTATCCTATTAGAAGAAAGTTCAGATACATTTCTAATTTTTTCTTGATGACCACAGCGGATGGGAGAATGTGAGTGAACAAGGCAATCTGGTTTCAACTAGTTACTGGTAGAGGAAAGATTTTCTGTGTCTCGTGTGGTAATTTCAGAAGGTACCTCTTAGGGGCTCGAGTTTAATTTATTTGTTTGATTTTCAGAAAATGCGTCAATTTCAAAAGGATTACAGGATCAGACCGTCTCTCTGGGCGCCACAGTACAATTCACTTGTGAGGTTCACGGGAACCCAACTCCCAACCGCACTTGGTTCCATAACGCGCAGCCTGTTCGTCCTTCCCCACGACATCTCACTGCGGGAAATGGACTGAGAATCAGCGGTGTGACCCTGGAAGATTCGGGGCTGTATCAGTGTATAGCAGATAATGGGATTGGATTCATACAGTCTACTGGGAGACTTGAGATTGAAAAAGGTAGGCTTTGGGTCCCCGCACGCAATCGTAGGGAGTTTTACTTTTACAGATAAGCTTTCGTTTTGGTTGAAAATATAACATTTTTACTAAAAAGGTATAATCCTATTATCATAACAAAACTAATGCCTATTTCCCACGTTCCTTTCTAGTTCCATGATGAAGCAATATTATTTGACCAACCTCATTGGAAAAAATTTTTTTCAGTGTTTTTTTTTAAACAATTACTACCTAGTTTAAAAGGCATATGGTAAAAATCTCTCATTCCTATTCCCCAGCCAACCATATTGCTTTTAGAACTAACTAGTTTTATCAGTTTCTTTCTTTCTTTTTTTTAAAAAATATTTTATTTATTTATTTGACAGAGATCACAAGTACGCAGAGAGTCAGGCTCCCCGCTGAGCAGAGAGCCCCATGCCAGGCTTAATCCCAGAACCCTGGGATCATGACCTGAGCCAAAGGCAGAGGCTTTAACCCACGGAGGCACTCAGGCGCCCCGTTTTATCAGTTTCTTGAATATTCTTGTATGTGCCTTTAGGATCACTCACACATAACATGTCTGTGTGCATTTTAATAACATCTCTTTGTTTTTTCCCCTAAACATTGGTGTATTCTTCACCTTGAATTTTTCACTTAACATATCTTGGATATCTTCCTGTATTAACATTGCTGCTTTTTTAGTATATCATGATATAGTTGTAATGATTTGGCTAGTACCATATTGATGGCTGTTTCTAATCTTTTGCCATTTTAAGGAGTTATACAACGATTGTCCCTCTGCATAGATTATTTTACATAGTTGTGAATATCTGTACAGTAAGTTCCTAGAAATGCACTTGCTGAATAAAAGCAGGTATATGTTGGTAATGTGGGTAGATATCACTGAGTTGCTCTGCAAAATTGTTTCTGGTTGGGATACCTGAGTGGCTCAGGGGATTAAGCCTCTGCCTTCTGCTCAGGTCATGATCTCGGGGTCCTGGGATCGAGCCCCGCATTGGGCTCTCTGCTCAGCGGGAGCCTGCTTCCTCCTCTCTCTTTGCCTACTGTTCTGCCTACTTGTGATTTCTCTCTCTGTCAAATAAATAAATAAAATCTTTAAAAAAAAATATATTACTGGTCTTTATACTCTTACCGACCAGCAACGTGTAACTGCCTGTCTCCTCCTGTCCTCACCAAGGCAGAGTGTTATTTGTTTTTTAAATCTTTGCCAATCTGCTAGGTTAAAAAAAGTACCTTTGGATCTATGTTTCTTCTATTATGGTGAATTGGGCTTCTTTTCACGGGTATGAGTCATTTGAATTTGCTTTCCCATATATTGACTTTTCATTGTCTTTTGTCCATTTTAAAAATTAGATTGTTGGTCTTCTTTCTTGTGGACTGGTAGTTCTTTATATATTAGGAAATCAGTCTTTTGTCTATGAGTTATAACTGTTTCCAGTGTTAAACAGTCAGTGTCATGCAGGCCAATTCTCTGACCTTCGTGCAATTATTTTAGAAGTTAATAATAAATAGTTTTTAATTGGCATGTATTTGGAAATGTAAAATCATACTCCTCAATAGTGGAGTTAAAAAAAAGCTATAATGGAAATTTAATATACTTTGGTGATGAAAATGCCACAGATCGAATCATGTAGGATATAGCAAAAATAGAACTTGGAAGGAAATGTGCGCCCTTGAATGCTTATAAAGAAAAGTTTTTTTCATAAGAAAACTGGTAGGACTGAAAATTAGTGAGCTTAAGTGAAATAACAGAAGAGATTTAAAGCAGAGGAAAAGAGATAATAAAGATAGGAGCAGAAATCAGTTGAACAGAAAATGAAGATAAAGGAGAAAAGATCCATAAAGAAAAAGTTGGTTCTTTGAAAAATCTAATGGATAAATCTTTGGCAAAATATGAATAAATAATAACAGGGACAAAAAGTAAAAGTCTTGTAGAGACTAAAAGTAAGAATGTGCTGAACTTTGTGCCAATAACTTACAAATATAGGCAAAAATGGACAAATTCTTAGGAAAAATACAGCTTAGTAAGGCTGTGACTTAAAAGGAATTAAAAAGCCTGAATAGTTCTGTACTATCCGGAGGAAACTGATTAGGAGTTTAAAATCTTCCCACAGAGAAAACACCAGGCCAGCAGGTTTTGTGGAGAGTTCTACTAAGCTTTTAAGTAACAGGCCATTCCAAATATTACACAAACCCTTCCAGAGAAAAGTAGAAAATGGGAACTCTCCAGTCAGTATGATTTTGATTCTAAAAATCACAAAGGAATGGCATAAGAAAGGAAGATCAAAGGTCAGTCTCATTTATGAACACAGATGCAAAAATCCTATCTAAAATATTAGCAAGCCATCCACATATAAGAAAAGGAAATCTGTCTTGCTTAAGGAGTTATCCCAGGAATCTGTCAGAAAATTTAAAGTGTCACTCATCCTTTTTTTTGAATAAAAAAGGAAAATAATATGATTATATCAATAGAGGTGGAAAAATTTGACATACTTCAGTATCCCTGTTACACACTCTTAGAAGAATAGAAATAGAAGGGAATTTTCTTAATTTGATAAAAAGTATCTAACAGAAACTTACCAGAAACATCACTTTTAGTGGTGAAATACTGGAAACATTCTCTTTAAAATCTCTTGTGTTTATCATCATACTGGAGATTCTAACCACGGAAGGACAAGAAAAATAAACTATATAAGGATAAGAAAGAAATTAACCAAATCATTATTAATTTATAATTGCCGTGATTGCCAACATCGAGAATTCTCAATTTGCTGGCAAATTATTAGAAATAATAAAAGCATTTAGCAGGGTGGCTGGTGGGAGACCAACAAGCAAGAATCAGTGTCTTTCTATATGCCAGTGTATTAGGTTTCTCCAGAAAACAAAACCATTAGAATATATAAGTTATAAAAAAGAGGTGATTTATTATAGGAATTGGCTCACATGGTTATGGAAATGGAGAAGGAGGAAAGCCAGTAGTGTGATGTGTTTGTGGGGAGGCGGAGGAGCTGATGGTGTGAGTCCTGACCGAAGTCCGAAGGCTGGAGAAACAGAAGGGCTGATGTTCGTGTCCGAGGGCAGGAGAAGATGGATCAACTTTAGCAGGGAAAGAATTCACCTTTCCTCTGCATTTTTATTCTACGGGACACTCAGCAGACTGGATGGTGCCCACCCATGATGGGCCGTGCCATCTGCTGTACTCTGTTCACTAGCTCTAATGCTCATCTCTTCCAGAAGCACCATTGCAGACACGCCTAGTTATCTGGACATCCCTTAGCCCAATCAAGTTGACACATAATATTAATCATTATAAGCAGCAACAAACAGAAAATATAATTTAAAAGTGATCTTTCAGTATTAGCAACATTAAAAAGGCCCAGGTAACTTAGAAAGGTAGACCAGTTGGTGGATAACCCAAATTCAGTATTAGACAGCTGTCAGGTCATTTCAAAACCTCTGCTGTAGATTCGTGCAATTTCAGTTAAAATCCTATCAGAGTATTTTGAGAATCTTGACAAACTGATTCTGAAATTTATATGGATGAGCAAAGGCCCAAGAATAGCTAAGACATAGGAAAAGAAGAAGAAAAAGAACATGGGGGACTTGTTTTTACAGATAATAGTACACAAAAATCTGTGGCAATTAAAATATATCGTACTGGTGCAGGAACAGATAGACTCTTAGAATGAGACAGAGACCACCGAAGAGACATTTTGCACGCAAGGACATTGCTGTTGATGAAGAGGAGGCTATCCATTTCAAGTTTTGATGCGGGATAACTGGTTGTCAAAATGAGGAAAAATTAAATACCTAAGTCATAATGTATACAAAGACAAATTCGTCATGAATTAAAGTCCCATCTATGAAAGGAATGATGACAAAAAAAGAAAATAAATTTATTTATTTATGTAGAGAGTGTAAGTGGGATTGGGAGAGGGGCAGCAAAAGAGTGAGAGACAGAATCCCAAGCAGACTCCCTCTTGAGCACGGGGGCCCTGATGCGGGGTTTGATCTCACAACGCTGAGGTCATGACCTGAGCCAAAATCAAGAGTCGGATGTTTAATTGACTGAGCCATGCTGGCACCCTGAGATGGCAGAATTTTTGAAGAAAATACAGGAGAGTGTCTATCTGATTGGGTTTCAAAACTTAAGACACTTTGAGCTAATTTTTTAAAAAAGATTGATGCAACTCCATTGAAATTAGAACATCTTTGTTATTAAAGGATACCACTAAAAATGGAAAGAAAGGCAATACACTGTGAGAAGCTACTAGTAACATGTAGAACTAATAAAAGAACAGTATCCGGAATTTCTGAAGAACTCTGAACCATGACAAAAGAGATAAAAAATATGTACAAAAGTCATTTCACAAGGGAGGGAAAATATCAGTGACACAGGTGAAGAGATGTTCAACTTCATTAGTACTCAGGGAGAGGCAGGTTATGCCCAGTGAGGCAAGCTGTTACACTGACTAGATTGGCAAACAATTCAGAAATGTGGGGCGCTTGGGTGGCTCAGTGGATTAAGGCTCTGCCTTTGGCTCAGGTCATGATCTGGGATCGAGCCCCACATCAGGCTCTCTTCTCAGCAGGGAGTCTGCTTCCCTCTCTCTCTCTGCCTGCTGTTCTGCCTACTTGTGATCTCTGTCTCTCTGTCAAATAAATAATAAAATCTTTTAAAAAAATTCAGAAATGTATTTATACCAAGTGATGGTTTTGTCAAATGTAGGAAGTAGGGCCGGAAGAAGAAAAGGCTGCGCTGGAGAAAATGCCATTTGTAATTAATATTCCATTGTAGGTGCACTTAAAAATAGCTCCAGGGGTGCCTGGGTGGCACTGTCGGTTAAGCACCCGACTCTTGGTTTCAGCTCAGGTTGTCATCTCATGGGACATGAGATCGAGCCCCACATCAGGCTCTGTGTTCAGCCCGGAGTCTGCTTGAGTTTCTCTTTCCCTCTCCCTCTGCTTCTCCCTCTTGCTCTCTCTCTCTCTCTCTCGAATAAATAAATCAATCTTAAAAAAAAAAAAATCTCCAGAGAATGATACCTACCTAGGACCACAAGGAAAGAGTTGGTGTCACCATCGTTTGGGAAAAAAGTGTTGTTCATGTATTTGGTAAGAAATACGTTCATCAACTTTTACACAGAACTGGTTTCTCTCCCAGGATTTTTCTCCCCCGACCCAGGAGTTAACTACGTTTTTGTGAAGGAGTATTATTCTGTTTTATGCTCCTTCACACTGTTTTCATATTTAAAGCCTGAGGTTTTGGCTTTGCCTGTTCTGTACTTAGAGTGGTCAGATGTGTCTGGGTTACATGGTGGAAAGCTTGCAACAGATTCCTTTATATACATTCTTTTTTTCCTAGAAGACAGGAAGTCCAAGTAGGAGATGTCTAGGAGCCTAGAATGAAGAATTCTACTTTTTTAAAAAATGTTTTTATTTGAGAGAGAAAAGCACAATTGGGGGAAGTGGCAGAGAAAGAGGGAGAAGCAGGCAACCCAGTGAGCAGGGAGCCCAATGCGGGGCTCGATCCTAGCACCCTGGGATTGTGACCTGAACTGGAGGCAGATGCTTAACTTGAGCCACCCAGGCGCCCAAAGAATTCTACTTTTTATGGGCAGTTTTACTTGCTAAATTTGAGAAGGAACTAAAAAGAAGCGAGTTATCTTTGTTTTAATTATTATTATCATTACTGTATCACTCTTTGCACGTGACTTTGCAGAAACTGTTATCTCTGTGAATGACTATGTTCTCCCTACTGTTCTGCATGTAAAACACTGCTTAGAGAATTGTTAACTCGATTTACTGTGGTGATCATTTCACAAAGCATGTATCTGTGTTGAATCATGATGCTGTGCACCTGCAACTAATGTTATATGTTGAGTATAATGTTAATGTTGATTTAACATTCAGTTAAAAAAACACTGTTGAAGAAACACATGTATAAGGATGCATTGAAGATTGCTACTTGGGCACAACGTTGAGAACATTTATACAGTAAGATGAATTGATGTTTTTTTGCATTGTAGATACAATGGTGTTCTTACTTTGTGTGTGTGTGAATTACTTTTTTAACAGGCGGTGGACTCAAGCCAGTTATAATTACATCACCAGCCAGTGCGCAGGTGGTAGATGGAGACTTTGTGACTTTGTCCTGCAACGCCACTGGAATGCCAGTCCCTGTCATGCGTTGGTACGACAGGCATGGGTTGATAACCAGCCATCCATCTCAAGTGCTTAGATCCAAATCCCGGAAATCACACGTACGACCTGGGGGCTTTGACCTGGAGCCGGTCTACTTCATCATGTCCCGGGCTGGCGCAAGCTCCCTGTACATTCAGGCTGTCACCCAGGAGCACGCCGGGAAATACACCTGCGAAGCTACCAATGAACATGGCAGTACACGGTCAGAGGCAGTCCTCTCAGTGGGTGAGTGGCCTTTCTTGTTTTTTCTCAGGTGATCAGCTTCCTCCAATGGTAGGCGATAAAGTGCTTTGATGCCTATTATTCTCATGAGTCCAGCAATCATCCCCTGCCCCCCATGATAGTGAAATACAGAACTGTAGTTTTTGGTATTTGGTCTTCACATGAACCGATGAACCTTAATCTCCCTTTCTGATTTTTCTTGTTAGGGCTGTGGTTGTCCTGTGGACAGCTCTCCTTTGGGAGCAAGCCCTAGTTATGACCTCTTTGCGTGATTAATGCTTTTGGTTTTCTAAGCTACTGAAAATGGTCATTGCAGACATTTTTTTCAAGGGAGTCCTTGGTAAGTACAGTATCCAGAGTCTCGAGCATTGGGGAAGTGGAATCGTGGTCCTTTCAAACAGTACCTCTTACTCAGAGGTACTTTTCCTCTGAGGTACTACATTACCTTTCTAATGGAATGTATAACATTTATTCTTTTTTTAAAAAAATTAACATATAATGTATTATTTGTTTCAGGGGTACAGGTCTGTGATTCATCAGTCTTACACAATTCACAACTCTCACCTTAGCACATACCCTCCCCAATGTCCACCACCCGAGCCACCTAATCCCTCCCATCCCCCTCCCCTCCCCAGTCTGTTTCCTGGGATTAAGAGTCTCTTATGGTTTGTATCCCTCTCTGGTTTCGTTTTTCATTTTTTCCCTCTCTTCCACTATGATCCTCTGTCTTGTTTCTCAAATTCCTCATTATCAGTGAGATCTTATGATAACTGTCTTTCTCTGATTGACTTATTTTGCTTAGCATGATACCCTCTAGTTCCATCCACATCATTGCAAATGGCAAGATTTCAGAGGTTGTTTTTGTTTTTGTTTTTGTTTTTATGGCTGCGTATATAATATTCATTCTTGATCTTCTGCTGATTTTTGTTGAGGAGGTCTTAAAAGCCTTATACAGTTTTTGAGAAACTAGTGTATAGAGTATCAATATTATTAAGGTTAATTCAAATCCAAACCTTCTGTCAGTGAGTACTCAGAACAGCCTTCTCCTGCAGGTGGTCAGTGGCGTGGAGACTGTCCCCTTCCTTGTCGTGCAAGAGGCAGAGTACTGCCCTTAGTTTTGGAGCTGAGGGCCCTGCCGTGGGCTGCTGCTTTAGAGAGCTTCATGTGGCCTTCTTCTGCCTGGGCCCTCAGATCCCACAGGTCAAAGAGTCCACGGGGTCAAGGGGCTGTGCTTACCCAGAGCCTGGCACCCAATGTTCCTCCCTCTATAGAGCAGGACAGGGCTCTGGGATTCCTTGCTTTCATTAGTTCACAGTCTGGTTCCACACAGCTGTCTCTCTCCATGGTCTGTCCTCCAGAGTGCAGGCCACACCACCAGTGGCCGGGACCATTAAGCCAGAAGAGTGGCCAGGGGGGCAGTCTTTTGCACAGGTGTGAAGGCGAAGTAGACAAGGTTGGATGTGTACACATGTATTTCCATTCGCATGCACATAGGGACCCTCTAGCTCCAGATGAAGCTGTAGGTAGGGAGAAGTAGGGAAGACCAGGGACTTCCATTATCCTCTTGTGCCCCTCTGTGCATGCCAGAGGTGGAGGTATTGCGGGGCTTAAGCCTGTATGCTGGGTTAGCTTCCTGGCTGTGCCACTTAGGAGCTTTGAGACCTGACAAACCCTTGAACTCCTTTCTGCTTATTTCCTCATCTGTGTAACAGACATAGCAAAGGCCCTCCCCATCAGGTGGACGTGAGAATTGGAGGAATTCGTATGTGCAAAGTGTTGAGAATGGTGTCTGGCAGTAGGAAACCTTCAAATGCTAAGTATTAGGTTATAATTATTGCTATCTACTGAACAGTACATGGTAGTTACCCCAGGTAGTGATTAGGGACGGAAGGAATAGTTACTGATTTAGTCATCTTAAGAATCCTCAAAGAAGGTGGCTGAGTGCTGCATAAAGGTATACATATATAAAATGTGTGTGTGTATGGATACAGGTGTGTGTGTACGTATCTGTTCTGCTAAGCAAAAATAAGAGTGGCTCTACTCAAACTTGTTAGCTGTAAGACAGGTGTAGCCCAGGCACTGCTTGGATGGAGTGATTGTGTCATGTAAATACAGGGTAGCAGGAGGCATAGACCGGATAGTCGTAGCTGATGGAACTAGATAGTTTGTCTAATTGCCTCGCAATTAGAAAGATCTGAATCCCTTAGAAGGTGCATAAGCTAACTTGTTTAGGCTAGAACTTTCTAGAGCTTTAAGATCCCCCCCCACAGGATTTTAAGTCTTGATAAATGCCATTATCATGTATAGTAAGTCACCCCATCACTGACATCCTACCTAAGTGGCCCTTGCATTTCTTCTTTTGCATGCTCCGTAGTTCTTAAGATCCAGGTGAGTTCCTCAAAGCTCACAACAATATAGAACAACCCACTTCTCTTTACAGGAGTCTGAGCCTTATCAAATTCTAACATACTGAGAGCTTATTTACTTTGTTTTTTTTTTGTGAAGAGGGGAGTAAGCAAGGTCAAAGAGAGAGATGACCACCCCTTCTCTTAGCAGAGACCTTGGGTTTTGAGGTGTTGGGTATATAAATATTTATAGAGTGGGTTGTAACTCTCAGAACTAAAGTAGGGGGGACAGTCTGGGGAGGGTGGCTGGCGTGAGTGGTCACAGTGGGAAGGGCTTTGACAGGTTTGGTTATATTCCTTGTTTAATTAGTTTCAATTCAGAGTCATTAAATTTGTTGCCATTAAAAGTAGTGTTTTTATCAGTCTCTTTTCCAATTCAAAAAGTGTCCTACCTTTAAAAAAAGATGTCTCATCTGACCATTTCACAGGTTTTTTGTTTTTTTTTTTTAAGATTTTATTTATTTATTTGAGAGAATGTGTGTGAGAGAGAGAGATTGTGAGCAGTGGAGAAGAGTAGAGGAGAAGCAGATTTCCTGCTGAGCAGGGAACCCAACACGGGACTCGATCCCAGGACCCTCCGATCTCGACCCGAGCCGTAGGCAGGTGCTTAACAGACTGAGCCACCTGGGTGCCCTCACAGAGTTGTTTTGAAGATAAGTTGAAGTAACGTATGTGAAAAAACTTTTGAAAGTAGCATTGAGCCCTTATAAATTGTGTCTAGTAGCTCATGAGTATTCCAAGTTATATTACTGGAAGTAGTAGAGGGGAAGGAATTGAATCTCCTTCTTAATAAAAGTTACAGAAAGTCTCACTGCATCCTAAAGAGCAGAAGTGGAATTTTGACTTTATATGGTTAGACCCCGGCTGGAAAACAAGTTTGTCTCCTGCTTCTGGATCACTTGAGGCCTGTGGTCTTTAAACTCTTGGCCAACTGAATACCATTTCCCAGTGGTAACCAGCCCAGGGGATCCATGAAACTGCTAATGATTAAAAGGTCATTCTACTACAAGAGCATGGAGATTCCTCAAAGAGTGGAAAATAGAGCTACTCTATGTCCGTGGTGGGACCAGTGGATATTTGCCCAAAGATACAAAGGTAGTGATCTGAAGGGGCACCTGCACCCCAATGTTTATAGCAGCAATGTCCACAGTAGCTGAACTATGGAAAGAACCTAGATGTCCATCAACAGATGAATGGATGAAGGAGATACGGTGTATATATACTATGCAGCCATCAAAACCCCCCAAATCTTGCCATTTGCTAAGATGTGGATGGAACTAGAGGGTATTTTGTTAAGCGAAATAAGTCAATCAGAGAAAGACAATTACCATATGATATCACGGATATGGTGAATTTGAGAAAAAAGACAGAGGGTCCTAGAGGGAGGGAGGGAAAAATGAAACAAGATGAAACCAGAGAGGGAGACAAACCATAAGAGACTCTGAGTCTCAGGAAACCAACTGAGGGCTGCTGGAGGGGAGGGGATAGGAGGGATCAGGTGGCTGAGTGAGGGACACTGGAGAGGATACGTGCTGTGGTGAGTGCTGTGAATGGTGTTAAGACTGATGAATCACAGACCTGTACCCTTGAAACAAATAATATGTTATATGTTAATACAAAAAATTTAGTAACAAAATAAAAAATAAAAATAAATTAAAAAAATAAAAGCCATTCTCTCCACCCAGCTGAGTTAGCGCCTGTTGCTTGAGTCCCTCTGGCCACAGCAACAGCACTAGCTCACCCCCTTCCCAGCCAGCCCGTGTTCTGACTCACTAGGTAAACATGGGCAGCTCCAGAAGCAATATTTTGAAGTTTGTCTCCATGAACTTAATTAGTTTTCTCCTATATGATTTTCTCTCTGGAGTTTTGTTTTCTTTAATGGAGGACGCGACTGGGACACCTTTTCTCTTTTAAACTGACAACTGACCCTATACTGTTAGCTGTGTTTTGGGGTTTGTTTTGTTTTGTTTTGTTTTTTTTTTTTTTTTTTTTTTTGCTGCTTCTCTCCTGAACTGCCGTGGTTGTCCTAAAAAACACACCCTTTTTTTTTTTTTTTTTTTTTTTTCCTAAACCAGGAATCCGACCTCATTGTGCAAAAGAAACCCTTTCACATTGTTTCCCCTGCTCCCTTCCTCTACACAAGTGGTCAAACATAGGAGATGTTTTTGTCGCCAATACGCATAGCACTTTAGAGAAAGCAGGCTGTCAGTACTTGGGTTTCATGGTGCTGGCCGCATACTTGTTTTCCTAGACTGCTTTCTCATTTTTGACAGCCGCCCTGCTGACATTCTTCTGCCAGCTCTTGTCACCATCTCCCAGAACCTTAATTTCTTCATCTGTAAAGTAGGAGTGGTGCTATCTACCGAAGAATGTTGTTTGGGGAATTTAATAAGATTATATTCCTTAAGAGTTTAGCACACTGCTTGGCACATAGTATGTGCTCAGTAAATTCTGGGGGGGGGTGATAAATGCAATTTATTTATTTTTTTCAGTGCAAATAAAAGTATTTTTCCCTTCTCTGGATGTTGCAGATGCTTTTAGTCGTATAAAGACTGTTGGCTTGATTTATTTTTCTTTAGATTGGCAGTTTTTTTGTTTGTTTGTTTCTTTATTTTATTTACTAGAGTGGCAGTTTCTTAAGCCGACTTTTGATTCTATCCAGAAAGAGGGCTTGCTTTGGAAATAAGTAAACTCTTCTTCCATCTTTGCTAGTCTTGTTTCATTTCTCCCCTCTTGTTGAATATAAACTGTTTTGCTTGTGTAGGGTAAGTATTTTAGTTCTCCAGTAGCCCCTTTATTTATTTATGTTTTAAGATGGATTTATTTATTTATTTGAGAGAGATGGAGAGAGAGGGAGCCAGTGAGCATGCGTAGGGGGAGGGGCAGAGGGAGAGGAGCTGACTTCCCACTGAGCGTGGAGCCCAAGGCAGAGCTCCATCTAATGACCCTGAGATTGTGACTTGAGCCGAAACCAAGAGTTGGACACTTAATCAACTGAGCCACCCAGGTGCCCCCTCCAGCAGCCCCTCTGTTATCTCTTAGTTTCTGTGGGTTGACCGGATGTAGCAAGGCAGTTCTGCTGGTCTTGCTTTGGATAACCCTTATGTTGTTGCAGTCAGATGGCACCTGGGGCTGGAATAGCCAAAGTGGCTTCACTCCCACATGTGGCGCTTTTGTGAAGGCTGGAATCCCCAGCTGCCTCCCCTTCCTTCCCTCCATTCCCCCTGCACCCCTGTAGTCTCTCTGCAGGGCTAGCTTGGCTGTCTGTATGTGGCAACACAAGAGTAGAAGTGCCAGGCCTTCTTAAGACTCAAGGCTGGAAGAGCACAGTCTTACTTCTGCCTTCATTGGTCAAAGCCCATCCTAGGCTCAGCCCCCATTCAGCAGGGAGGGGACCGCTGGAGGGTGTGAATGCTGAGGGCTGTCTTTGGAAACCCGTCTTTGGAAACTCCTTGTTATGTATTGTCCTCCACAATCTCAGGGTCATTAGATGGAGCTCTGCCTTGGGCTCCACGCTCAGTGGGAAGTCAGCTCCTCTCCTTCTGCCCCTCCCCCTAGTAGGTTATAGCCTCACTCTTGACTCTTTCCTTACTATTTAGTTCACCTTGTCTCCAAGGGAATGCATTGCTTCATTACCAACTGGAGTTAATGCTCTGTGTTCTCCAACTTAAAATCTTCCGAGGTTAACCTAGCAAATTGTTCTAAAAGGGAATACTAGCATAGAGCAAGAAAGAATAACGGCCTTCAGATCACTTAACTGCACTGCGGCATCTGAAATTGATTTTGCTGTAAGAGGTTGCTCCCGGAGGTTAGCTGTTTCCATGAATTATAAATTGAGATGCTCCTTCTTTTTAGTTCTAAGGCTCAGGTTGTCATTATCCATGTGGCCAGTTAGATGGCTGTGTAGAAGGCCCTGAAATAATGAATTTCCTGGGGCGCCTGGGTGGCTCAGTGGGTTAGAGCCTCTGCCTTCGGCTCAGGTCATGATCCCAGCTTCCTGGGCTCGAGCCCCACATCGGGCTCTCTGCTCAGCAGGGAGCCTGCTTCCCTTCCTCTCTGCCTGCTGCTCTGTCTACTTGTGATCTCTCTCTCTGTCAAATACATAAATAAAGTCTTTAAAAAAAGATGAATCTCCTCAAGCTCTCTCTCCTCTCTTCCTCCCATCCTCTCAGTTCCTTTTGAAACAAATACAAAAGCGGGACCAGTCACAGCTTCCGGTCCCGCTTGGAATGATAAAAGAGATGGTTCAGAAGCTGGATCCTTGAGCTCCTTTCCAGTGAAGGAGCACCCCAGGGCAGTGGATTCGGCACCAGAGAAAAATGCTAGCGGAGCCGCCGTCCCGGATGCCCCCATCATTCTGAGCCCTCCGCAGACCTACACAGCTGATACGTACCACCTGGTCTGGAGGGCCGGGAAGGATGGCGGGCTGCCCATCAATGCCTATTTCGTGAAGTATCGAAAGGTAACCTCTTCTCATTTGCCAGCTTTCTCTTCACAAGCCTTAATGTTGTGTGTGGAACATGTGCTTATTATCTTTGACTTTTATGGAGCTGCAGGAAACAGAACAGGAGTGTTCTAGGACTGAGTTTGGGAGAGCTGTCCCAGAGGTCATGCTGGATTTACCAGTCTTATAAAGCAGTAAGAATTAAAGAGGCATAATTTCCTCCAAAATTCTAAGAGCCCAGTGACTTCCTGATGGTTTTTATCAAGCATTTTATCCCCTTGGGTGCAAAGCTCTAGAAACCACTCTTTTTAAAAAGTCATCCCTTCTCTTTCTGAGATAGTAAAATACAGTTTATTTAGCAAATAAAGCAGTTTCTTTTTAGAAACCCTGAACAAAGTCCTCTGGCACAATTTCTGATGGTTATGTTTACTTCACGTTGTCCTTCTTCATTGTATTGGAATGTGATGTTGTTTGGTGATTTCTTTGGGTGAACCTGGATCCTCTCAGTTGATTTTTCAGTGTTTATCCTTCCAGAGGCTTCTATTAAAGCAAAATGAGAAAATCTCCTCTCTTTGTTTAATGAGACTAGTACATGAACCAAAGATGCCCTCCTAATTAAAATACGTTTCTTTGTCCAAGCCATTTTGGTACCCATTTAATATCTGGAAAAATGAACATGGTGATATTTGAAAGTGTATTCACTGCTTCTAACCTGAGGATTCTGGGTAAAGAAACTTTTATTGAAATTCCTACCCACACAAAAACTTCCCTCCAATGTCATTTTCTGGTTCCATTAACTAAGACACAGCAGATTAGATCTTTTTAAAATTTATTTCCTCCAATACATGTGGAACGTGTGGAGATAGGAAGAATGCTGGACCTGGATAATGGATAATTGCAGAATTCATATGTGCATACATATTCTACTTTGTTATGTATTATCATTAATACAGATTATTATATACTTATTTTATGCTCCTATTAGCACAATAAGAAAGGATTATTGTTTTCTTCATGAGTAAAGGAAACAAACTCTGGGAGATCAGATAACTTTCTTGAGGCGATAAGTTAGTAGTAAGTAGCAGAACCAGGAGTCTTTTTATTCCTAAGAATTCCCAAGTTGTGGCTACGTGTCTCCTTCTAGTTATTAGTATGAAGAAGTATTATGTCTCTTTTGCTTGCAAGGGGGATATTCCATACCAAAATTCATGTGAAACTGAAGATTTTCTCCAATTTGAATGGAAGGTTTTTCCTCCCTGAATCTCCTTTTCAACAGCTTATTTTCTCTTGAGTAGCTCGATGATGGTGTTGGCCTGGTGGGAAGCTGGCACACGGTTCGAGTCCCAGGAAGTGAAAATGAGCTCCATCTAACAGAACTGGAGCCCTCTAGTCTCTATGAAGTTTTGATGGTCGCAAGAAGCGCAGCGGGTGAAGGCCAGCCCTCCATGCTCACCTTCCGCACAAGCAAAGGTGAGTATCACCTTCCTTCGGAGGAACGAGCTGGCCAGCCGGATGTCACTTTATTAGTTAAGTGTCCTTTTGGGCCATAGAGATTTTTTTTTTTTAAGATTTATTTATTTGACAGTCAGAGAGGCCGGCAGAGAGAGGGGGGAGGCAGGCTCCCCACTGAGCAGAGAGCCCGATGCGGGGCTCGATCCCAGGACCCTGAGATTGTGATTTGAGGTGAAGGCAGAGGCTTCACCCACTGAGCCACCCCAGCGCCTCGAAATTCTTATATATAAATTCCCTAAATAATTTGATGATTGTACCTTTTGGGGCCATGCATGTTATATTATGCCATCCCATCCAGTGTTCTCCAAGTATTTCTCAGGGTTTATGATAGGTAAGGCATTAGAGTAGGTGATGTAGGGAAAACAAAGATGCTCAAGACAAGATCCATCCTAACGGGGCTTCTCCTTTGCTAAGGAGGGTAAGACATAAATAAATAGCAACTACAGGGCAGGATTTCAGTTGTGCTAATGTTTACTGAATGCCTTCTGTGTGCCGGGCCGTAAGCAGAATCGACAAAACTCCTAGCCCTCATGGAGCTCACGTTCTAGCTGGGAGATACTTACACCTAAGTTATAAGTACATTAGGAAGTGGTGAATGCCATAAGAGACGTAAGTTAGGGGATGGATATAGGAAGTGGGTGCAGTAGCAGTTGTCACAATTTAAGCGAGGTGGCCAGAGAAGTCCTCAGCGGGCTGTCAGCAGGGGAGCAGAAGGTCCAGGGTGAAGTGGGAAGGCCACATGGTTATCTGGGGAGAGAACATACCAGCTGAGAGAGTAGCAAGTGCAGAGACCCCAGGGCAGGGTGTGCTTGAGGTACCCTAGAAACACTGAGGGGGCCCCTGTGACAGAGGCAAAGGGAGGAGCTCTAGGGGAGAAAGCTCAGGGAGATGACAGAGGGGCCAAGCCACATGGTGCCTTGTCGCCCCTGCAAGGACATTGACTTTGACTCTGAGTGAGCTAGAAGCAGTGGAAGGTTTGAACTGAGTAGTGACACTGTCTGCCATGTTTCAAGGGGGACTCCGGCTGTAGGGTAAGGATACTGGAGGAGGGCACAGGTGTGTCAGCAAAGAGGCCAAAATATGACAAGTAAAGGACTTAGAAGATGCTGGAGGAGTGCAAAGAAAGGATGTTCTTTCTGTGGGCTAGCTTGTTGAGGGTGAGCTTGATTGACAAGACACCATTATAGCTTGGCCATCAATGGACAAAAAGACCAGTGAGTGGAGCGGGGAACGGGGTGGAAGAATATTTTCGCCTGAAGTAGAAAATAAAAAGGAGGTATGATCGAGAAGAAATTTATTTATTGGCTTTTGGAAAAGACCCTTTCATACTAATGACCGAGTCTAGCTAGGAAAAGAATGAGTATTTCTTATTTGAATTCTATTTTGAGTTAATTTTCATAATCAGCCCACAGTTGTTTATAGAATCTGACCTATTATAAATACTGAATAAGAAGCAGATATTTCGGTTTTATAATAATCACCCATTTTCACTTTTTGCCTCTTGGAATTTTCAAACTCAACATAATAATTTTCCCATAAAGAGACAGAAGCTCTTTAAGCATGAATTTTATGCTTTGGAATTAAGAAATAGGTAGAAGAAAAACGCATGAATAGTTTGAAAGCCTTTACTTCTTTGGCTTTTTTCACTTTGTGGTGTTTATTCTGTGTATAAATGAAATTCTGCCTGATGAAGAAAGACACCTTTTACTTCTCCCTTAAAAAGGCTATTAGAAAAAGATAACATAATTTTCAAGTTTGATTCCTCAGATTAGCTAAGTATTTACAATGTAGGTCTGAAATTTAGACCCTGTAACAGAGGAGCTCTAATATCTGTATACCAGTTGAGTTTTTGGTAGTGTATTTTCTTACTTTACATATATACAGAAGTTTATGTTGCAGTAGATGAGTATACGTCTTCTAACTTTTCTAGAGAAAACAACCTCATCGAAAAACACGCAGGCGTCCTCACCCCCCATGGGCGTCCCTCGGCGCCCTGTTGTTTCAGAGGCTGCAGACAACTTTGGAGTGGTCCTTACAGATTCCTCTAGGCATAGTGGAGGTAAAGTGGAGAATCTTTATTTTATTGATTTTGTTTGTTTACCAGTGGACCTGACATGTTTCAGATTATTTGGGGGTTGGAGGGGAGAGAGTGTTTGTTTGTCATTTGGATTATAACCTCTTCCAGGTCCTACTTCAACCATTTTTTTTAATGCCCTATACTCAGATCTTGGTAACTCACTGTCATGATTGGTATTTAAGGTAATACACTCAGATTCAAAATGTTCTGGTACTACGGTTATATAACTCATAAAAAGGAATTTTCTGCTTTCTCTTTGGCAAAGAAACCAAATTTATACTTTCAAAGTTTCTTTTTTTTTTTTGGTGACTTATCAAAATGTGTGGTGGTACCTATAGAAAGATTTAGATTTTTTTTAAGCAAACGATTACATGCCATACTGTTTTATTGCTGTATTTTGTCAGTGTCACACTCCGTTTTATTGCTCTATCTTGCCAATTGTATGGTTTTTAATTTTTAATTTTTTTTTAATTTTTAAAAGATTTATTTACTTATTGTGGGGGGGAGGGGCAGAGCAGGAGAGAGAGGGACAAGCAGGTGCTCTGCTGAACACAGAGCCCAATGTGGGGCTTGCTTTCACGACCCTGAAATGATGACCTGAGTTGAAACCAAGACTTGGATGCTAGACCAATTGAGTCACCCAGGTGTGCCCCCTACCCCCTCCAATGAGTGGTTCTTAGATGTCATAGTAATACAGTTTTCAAAAGACATCTTTTCAGTATTTAAATTTCACACTTACCAATTCTGCAATTACAACATAATGTACTTTTTGTGACTGTGTTAATAGGTGTTAGCAGAACATCTAGGGAGGGCTTCAAGTTCTGTTGCTGAACTCTGAGAATGTTCAGGCTTCTCTTCCCTATTTTTATGGTCTGTCATGAATTGGTCTCAGACAAAAGAGAGTCATAACATTTGAACACTTCCCAGAACCTCTCTGCTTCTTCAGTATCATGAGCCTCTCCTGCTTGAGTCCTTTCACCTCTGAGGAGCTGTTCAGCGACCGGAAGCAGATTGCTGACTCAGCCGTCGACTTTATCTGAGTAAAGCTGCCCTCCGAAAAACAAAGACCGTATGATTTGTGTAACACACTCAGGTAGATACGGACCAAATGCTGTCGCAGTGAAAGTAAAGTCAGTCTTGCCTTCAGGGGGTTTACAGCATAGAGGGTGACATCGACAAGAAATCAGTAACCATATAGGGGGTAATATAGACAAGTGAACCCATAATAATGACTTCGATTCATTACGCCTGAGAGTCTACACTTGTTGATGCGATCACAAGAGTATGTAAAGGAGGCAGGTGGTGGTAAGAGAGGCTCCCTCCGCTAAGCCTCGAAGACAAGACCATTATGAAGACAAGGATGGATGAAGGAACAGGACAAGAAGTTCTAGGGAAGGAGATGAACGATGGACATGTTGTATTCCATTTAGAGATGTGGAGGTTAGAGAACTTATTTGGTTTGACTGGTTGCCATGGGGAATGACGCCACGGAGGGGAGGCAGGCGGGTACCTTGTAGAACGTACTTAGAATGTCAGTCTTTCCCTGAAAGCTGTGAAGAACTCTAAAGGACTTTAAGGAGGGGGACAGGGGGAACAGCCAAAGATGAAGCTAGAGAAATAATGGGCGGAGTGACAGAGGGTCACTGTGTCCAGAAGGACACAGGTGAGAGACAAAGGGAATTGAATCCATATTGAATGAAAGGGAGAAATGAGGTGACCCTGGGCTGGGGTGGCCAAGAACCATTTACCAAGGTGGGTAATCAAGATTTTTAGGTGCAGTTTATCAAATGAGTTCTGGAAGTCCCGAGTTTGGAGTTATCCAGGTAGAGATAGCCGTAAGAAATGATTTCTTGAATCTTCTGAACAACCCTATGAAGAAGATAGCCGGTCAGTTTTACAACTTAGGAAACTGGGGCTCTTGGAGGTCATGCATTTTTTTACTGGGGCTGCTCTTCACATTCCGATTTTTTTTTTAAGGTTTTATTTATTTATTTCACAGAGATCACAAGTAGGCAGAGAGGCAGGCAGAGAGAGGGGGGGAGCAGGCACCCTGCTGAGCAGAGAGCCCAATGTGGGGCTCGATCCCAGGACCCTGAGATCATGACCTGAGCTGAAGGCAGAGGCTTTAACCCGCTGAGCCACCCAGACGCCCCCAAACTCCAACTTGTCTCTTTGATGTCACATGCTTTTTCTTCTAGATCTTGATGATTCTCCTGTGTAGAGATTCTTTCCCCTAATAACCTTCTTCTGTTCAATCTATGCTGTTTATACTTGGATGAGTTTTAACCTTCTGGGAATCAGTTGACGGAAGTTGTTGGTTATCTAGGACCAAAAAAGAGATTCACTAACAGTTCTATTCATTCTGTTTCCATTGCTTTCTAACTTGAAAGGAATACAGTAAGTATCACTCAAAAGTTGCCTGCTTTGAATATTTTCCTCTTTTTATCCAGTATGCAGTTTGTTTTTTAAATGCCACCATTTTCTCCATATGGGTACCGTGGGCAACGTCGTTGTGTTCTTTCTTATGTATTTGTGTTGGAGCTAGAGAGATGTTGAGACAGAGTGGTCTTGCTTAAGGAATGTGGCACAGGCTAGACAGCAGGGCTCCCTTAGTGACTTATCTAATAATCTGTAGATCATCTGCTGAATGTGTTTATAGCTTGGGTGGATTAAGAAAAACATTTAAATAAAATCACAACTAATTTTAAACATTTACTGTAAATTATAAGCACAATCAGACATGAGGCACTGAGTAATAATTACTTATACACTGTTTAGCTATGAATCCAAAGGAGCCTGGTCACTATTCTCATTACCATTTACTTTCAGTTTTTTAGAGCTAATTCTCAAGTTTATATATCTTGCTTTTCCTTCCTTTTATTTCCTGTTTTTGGCCATTTTGTTGCCTGTTAGCTTTTAACAGAGGGCAGGAAGATAGTTATGATGATGTTACTACTAACTCTGCTAATAAGTTTGGTGATGAACCTTTAATAAAATGTTGCTTAGGAATTTATCCCTTCCAGTTTCTTTGAGTTGTTCTTGTCTCTGACACCATGGGTTATTGGAATGGATGTTTCCGTGTTTAGTTCCAGAGGCACCTGACCGGCCTACCATCTCCACGGCATCAGAGACCTCTGTCTATGTCACTTGGATTCCTCGGGCCAACGGGGGTTCTCCAATCACTGCCTTCAAGGTTGAATACAAACGGATGAGGACCAGTGATTGGCTGGTGGCGGCTGAAGATATCCCTCCTTCCAAACTTTCTGTGGAAGTTCGTAGCTTAGAGCCAGGTAGTAATACTCAAACATTTCCTTTTTTGCCATCTGTGCTGACTTCATTATTATTTTTTTTAACATTTTATTTATTTATTTATTTGAGAAAGAGAGCACGAGAGCCAGAGAGTTTTGAGAGAATGAGTGGGGGGAGGGGCACTCATTACTTGTTAAAGTAATGGGAACCTATTCTGTGAAAATTTGAAAGGAAAGAAACTAGAGAGAAGAGAAGAAGTCACTCAAAACCTACCCATCCAGAGATAAACTATGTTTACACTTTGGTATATTTTTTGTAGCCTTTTTTGTTTTTTAATCATACCATAAATCATGCCAGGATCATGCCATAAATACTGTTTTGTGACCCCATTTTCCCTGTATCACAGGCATTTTCCAGTATCATTAGAAATTCTTCAAAAACTCAGTTTTTTAATAATTCTCTATCTATTGTATAAGTATATTATAATTTACTTATAATTTTTTTCTGGGTTTTGGATATCTTTAACTGTTGTGATGTCATCTTTGTGTATGTGTGTATAGGTGTTTTGCTATGATTACATGTTTTAAGTGGAAAATTGCTTGTTATTCGGCTAAAATTGTTTGCTCTAATGAGATAAAGGAATCTCAGCCTAGTTATCCTTAGTGCTTAGGCTATGGAAACGAGAGAATACCTAAGGCTTCTTTGCTCTGTAAGTCTCATTTCAGCAGAAGGAGCCCCCCCCCCCCCCCCCCGTCGCCCCACTATCTTGAGACTGTGTGCGGGTAGTTAAACCGCACGAGAGAAAAGCCGTCATCACAGATGCATTTGCGTGGCTTGTATCTCTTAGGTTTCATGACCATTTTGTTTATGGACTTTTAGATGGACTTAGCAGCAAATGCCTGTGTTTGTCTGAACAGGTAATATGAGCCTAGGGGCCTGCAGGTATCATTGGGAGAAGGGGACAAGTTTTAAATGAGGGTGAGACTCAATAGCACGTTTTAGGCAGAAAGCACCAGTCTTTGGAAGCCCAGTGGTTATGTCTGTGCTGTCAGGAAACGTGCTGGAGGAGTCTCGTTTATTCTTTAGATGCAGAGCTTCAGAAGCTCACAGTCCTTAGAGTTTTTCTTTTTTTAAGTACTTAATATGGAATGCAAATAAATGCCTTCTGTTGTAGTTTAAATCTGCTCCTGCTTCTTCTTCTTTTTTTTTTTTTAATCTGCTGCTTCTTATCCTATTCTTGTTGCAATCAGAGTGACATCTGCTGTCACCCACACAGTGCCCCTTCCGAAGCATATTTGCCCTGTTGAACTTCGCTTCAGTGGTTTCTTTCAAAGGGAAAAGACCCTAGTTTTGAGCACAGATACTTCAACTAATACTGTATTTGATGGTTATGACTTTAGCACATGACGGTAAAGAGAGTAAACGTGCTCTTTCCCGTTCTCTACACGCCCTTTCTGTGACAGACATCATTCCTCTTCCGTGGCATTGTCTCCTGGTCACTCCTCCTAAGCTCTTGGAATCTGAGTCATCATAAACACACTCTGCTGGCTGACAGAAGCTGGCAGGCGGGTTGGAGTCAGTTTACCGTGTAGGCTTCAGAGGACGTGTTTGTTCACATGGAGACTTGAGCGCAGTTGTCTTGTTCTGACTGTCATATCTTCAGCTGTCTATGGCCATTTATTAAAAACTGATTTTTTTGTTGTTTTTTTTTTTTCTCCCTCAAAAGGTTCAACATACAAGTTTAGGGTCATTGCCATCAACCATTACGGTGAGAGTTTCCGGAGTTCAGCGTCTCGTCCTTATCAGGTGGCTGGGTTCCCCAATCGTTTTTCCAACCGTCCGATCACGGGACCTCACATCGCGTATACTGAAGCTGTCAGCGATACTCAGATCATGCTGAAGTGGACGGTGAGTGGGACGTCTTCTCTATCAAGACGCGTTCTCGTTTGGCCACGTTGGTGATCGACTTAATGGTCTCATGACCTGGTATTATGATTAGTAAAATGTTTTTAACTTTTAAGTATTTGGCCATGTTAACAATTGATTTACTTTTCTGGTGACACGATATGATGAATAGCAAATGTTTCTAACTTTTAAGTCGGGGAAAATTGAAGGGCACAGATACTTGTCTGGAAGCACATGTGGGTAAGTGAGGCAGGGCTAAAAATCAACTTGTCTCTTCAGCTCTCATCCAAGTGTTATCTTAATTATCCTTTCAGGATCTGTTTCTTCTGAACCAAATGTCCCTTTCTGCTTCTGAACCTTGTGGAAATATACTACTTTATTTTCGCTCAGCCCAACAGAAAAACTAAATGCGCTTAATACCTTTGATTACCTTTGAATTAACTTCAAAATGGCTGTTGAGGATGTTTGCAAAATGAAGCTAGAAAAAGATCACCACACAGATAAAGGAATCTTCATGGCTCTGAAAGTTACATATATTTTTGTCCTTACAAGTCTTTGCTTCTTTTTTTTAGTATATTCCATCAAGTAACAATAATACTCCCATTCAAGGATTTTATATCTACTACCGGCCGACAGATAGTGATAATGACAGTGATTACAAGAGGGATGTGGTAGAAGGTAAGTCCCCCGACAAGCTGGAGTCCCAGTAAAGAGCTTGGATGGAGGGGTTTCTAAATGTTCTGAGAACCATCATCCCAGGTTAGGGTAGAGAAAGCATGAACTGTTATGTCCACTATTACTTTGACTTCTTCCCAAAGAAAGACCATCTTTCCAATTTAATATATGTAGTAGTTTACATTTTGGTCATAGAAACAATTACCAAAGTATGGGGGAGATACTATTTGTCAGCAGTTCATCTGAAAAAGAATTCTGTTTTCTGTTTTATTTAAATGAATGGTAACCTGGGTATAAAAGTCACTTGCAACTGCTACTGTATTTTAAAAAATGTGTCTCAGTCCCAGTTCCACTGAAGTCTGTACAAGAACAAGTGCATCTTGAGCATGTAATCCGCTTTTAGAGATGCTGAGAAATTGGAATATACGTAGAGTAAAAACCAGCCGAGAGAGTGAAGGGTGTTGAAACTGCCTTTCCCCTGCATTTAAAATCTGATCCAGAACTTTGCATGTGGTCTGAAGGCTTCAGATGGTCTTCTGGCCACTGTCTACACTGGCCCCCAGTCTCGTGTACCCTTTCCCCACTCTCCCGCCGCCTACCATGTTTCTTCTGTGACACACTGGCCTTCTGAGTTTCCTTGTGTGCACCAAGACTTGTCTTGCCTCGGGACGATGACACGTGGCAATTCCTGCTACTTCCTGTGCTCCTCTTCCAGTGTCTTATTTAGGTCACTGCACTTTTCTGTTGTGTGGTTCAACATCATTTCCTCAGATAACACCCGCCTCTGTATGTGAGATACCTGGGGTGTAATTTCTAACTGTGGCCTTTATGGTTCTGTCGTAGATGTCATCATGGTTGCTGTGTAAGGAGCAGGTGTGTCTGTGTGTGTGTGGATATATGAAGTTATTTACTTAGTTTGTCTCCCTCACTAAATCTTAGCTTCTCTGTAGGCAAGGAGCCTTTGCTTCCCTTGCTATATCCCCAGCCCCTACAATGATGCGGTGTTCGGGATTTATCGAATGAAGGAACAATTGGGAGTCCAGAAAGAACAAGGGAATGTCTGGGGATGATGAGGCTGGAAATGGGGTGATAAACAAGTAACATGACAGCTGTCTTCACATCCTGACTGACTTAAGTGGAGGAGAAACTCTGCCATTTGGGGGAAGGGCAGCCAACAGGAAGTAGCATATAAGGAAGACCCCTCTGTGCAGCATTTTTAACAAAATAAGAAACTCCCTAATGTTGGAGCTCTTCAGTAGAAGCTGGAAGCTTATTTCTCGGTGGTGTCTTGGGAGGGGTTATTGTTTTGGGAGGAAGTCTTCTTCAGAGGGTTTTTTTGCACTCCAAGATTCTGACTCTGAATTGCTAACATCCCAAATGGGTCATGTCAGAAAACAGCCCTAGACCAAGGTTATTTTCATGTGACTTCTTGACATTGAATGCTGCCTATTGTTTTTGGTAGCAGTAGCCTTATAATTAAGTCAGTTTAAATATGCTCTATCAGGCTTCTTTAAATATTGAGGCATTCCTTTTAATGTTTATCTGGTGGAGTGTCTTTTGCAAAGTAGTAAAAGGTTATCATCTGAGTTTTAATACCTGGTACATAGTAGGCGCTCAGTAAATATTTTTTGAATCAAAGAGTGATTATTTCTCTTCATCTGGAAAAGTAGGAAGCAAATCAGTTTCTAAAATCTGCTTTAAACATGAAGAATTGAGGAAATGAGGTAAGAGACTTGTCAGTGGCCCAACTATTCTGTGAAGTTAGGATAGTTGCTGTCCTGAGGGAGAAGTGACCAGAAGAAGCATGCGGGGGTAGGGTGCCAGTATCGTTTCCTTTCTTGACCTAGGTATTGGCAGCACGGGTACGTTCAGTTCATGAACTTCAACAGACTATTCAGTTAGGGGCACTTTTCCATACACTCATTTCACTTTCTAGAAAGGCTATCCAAGAAGAAGAAATGGTTAAGAGTTGTTAGTCACTATTTGAGATTTGAGTCCCAGTGAGGTCTTCATTTTAGTTTAGCTGGGTTAGGAATGTAGGGCTGTCAGACTTTCATTTTTAAACTCTTTCGGCAGAAGTTAAACATTTGCTATAAAATAGTTCTAAACAAGGTAAATGTGAGTAAAGGGAACAACTCTCTCTGTCTCTCTCTCTCTTTCTCTTTCTCCATGTCTCTCTTTTCCCTACCTCACCTGGTTCCACTCTCTAGAAATATCCACCAGTCACCAGTTTTCAAAGGATACTCTCTAGTTAAATCTTTGAACTTCTGCGAGCTTGTGGGGTGTGAACACAGTGTGTGGAACTAAGAAATTACTTTATGGAAGCTTCTATATCCACTAGTAGTGTCTGCAAATGTGAATTTTGCCTTCTGGTTCACAGAAAACTTGTTTATAAACTCAGTAGACGAAGCAGTTAGATGTTTAAGTGGGCTTCACTGTGCTGTGTAATTTGCTTATTCCCTATTTTCAAGTTTATGCATTTGAAATTCTTTTTGTGGCAGTTTTAAACTATTGGGCTGTTCTCCCAAACCAAGGAACAAAAGTATTTACCCTTTGCACGTAATGTTCTCTTTAAAGTAAAGTTTTAGATTACTTCTCTATTGACTCAGAATTGTTTAAGCTTTTGGAGAAAAAGTCTGAAATTCAATTACAGTGTTAAAGAATCCACTAAGAGCAATGATATTAAGTTATCCTATCTTCTGAATTAAGTTCCACATTGGGATAAACCATAAATGTTTCTGGCAGACAGTGCCTTTGTGATGAATATTTGTGTCTTACAAAGTTTAGTTTTAAATAAATGAAAGCATCAGGCAGGCATCCTAATCTCTAAGCCTGTTGCTTTGGTTTCTCACCTTTTCTAAAACATCCTTTGAGAATTACCCGTTTAAGCACATGTTGTGCTGGTTGGTTGACTTTCAACCTGATAATACACTTAGCTGTCTTATTCATCAATGATCAGTAAAGTCTCTTTCTCTCTACTAGTGATTTCTGTCATTTAGCCATTCAGAGAATTACCCTAACAGTGGAATCCTAATCTAACAAGATTTGTGTTCTTTTAACAATTTTCTCTCATTTATAACATATCAGAGGTGTAGTTTAATTCCATTTTGCCTAGGGCTTTGAAGGGAAAACTTCAAATCTGGTGTGGAAATTATTCGGGAGAATGTTTATAGTTAGGTGAGGGTAGGGTTGGGCAAGAAAGGACCCAAGGACAGAGAAAAAAATAGAAGTCTTTGAAAAAGTTTGTGGAATTTCAAAGTAGATCTTTTCGAGTCTTTGAGTCAAGGTTTTGAGTCAAGTTTATTGTAGGATCCTCTTTACACTTATAAAGGGGGCATAGAATTCCTTACTTCTCAAGCCTTTCGGAGTCCCTGGGTCCTAGAACAAGCAGATTATCTTCGTGTAAACTGTGGGTCTTTATGAAAGAGGGATTTTGTGATGGTGACCTGCAAAAGGGGTTTTGTTTCCGGTTTGGAGTATTTTTGTCTGTGTTGAATTAGAAAGGAACCTAGTGCTCTTGGTCCTGTCAGCCAAGTAGATTTATACTTGGATGCTTGGTTTGGTTTTGTTTTTCCTCCCCCTTCAATTAAGTCTTGAATCAGTAGGTGGTATAGTTGAGTGTCTCAGGAACTGTGGAAACAGCTTGAAGAGGTATTTTCTAAGAGGGGTTAAAGGTGCCTGAAGAGTTCACTGAATCTGGCAGAAGTGTCCCTGTTTATTAATGTTCATCACATGCCCATGGGAGTGAACATGGTGAGTGATGCATTCAGGAGTGCTCAGTTGAAGAGTGTTTCTAGATGAAACACCAGCCATGTGCTGTGGATAACAAAATCATTCTGTTGGAGGTATTATGTGGCTTGGGGACCTTGACTCAAAAGAAGAGAAATAGTGGGAACAGGAACTCATAGGTTCCCCTTGTAGATTTTGCTTTTTGATGATTCTCAACCATTTATTCAGGCACATGCTGAGCTGTCCGTTCGTGTCACGTTCAGTCCAGTGGGATGGAGAGTTTCTCTAAGACCTGTCTTGTAAATAAATGGTCATTTGTCCTGGATAAGGCACCATTTGTGGATCTCGTGTACAGTATTCCTGTCTGGTGGACAGAGTAGATTGACTTGCTAGGCTAAAATGGGACATCAGAGGACTTGAGGGTTTTTGTTTTTCCTTCACCTATGCTTAAAGCCACCATGTATTTTATGAAAGACTCACCACTAACTATTTATAACAAAGCATAGTATTAGTACCAATGCACAGGTATGGCTTGAATTCAGTCTACCTCTTGTCCTTTGTTTCGTGGCCCATTAAAAAAATGCTGTTTATCTGGGGAGTATTACTAAAATACATCTATTAAGATGGTTTTCATTGCACAGACTGACTCTACGGTGATACATGCTATTCCAGCCTTGTTTGGAGATCACCTTGCAGGTCGTACGATACGTAAAACTTCTTTTATATTTTTTCTTTCTAGGTTCAAAGCAGTGGCACATGATTGGCCATCTGCAACCAGAAACTTCCTATGATATTAAAATGCAGTGCTTCAACGAAGGGGGAGAAAGCGAGTTTAGTAACGTGATGATCTGCGAAACTAAAGGTAGGAGAGGAAGGAGAGCTCAAGCTTTGTCCCCAGATGGTGCTGGAATTCCAAACTCTGCATTATTCCTTCTGACTCTTGATGTGTTTACCTAAGGAAGCGTCTGCTTTGGACCGTTCCCTAGTTGTAGGCATTAAGACCATCCCAACAGAAAGTAGAATATATTGGCTAAAGCACTTCTCTTATTAGTTTACTTAAGCATCGATTATATTCATGAATTTCAGTAAGTCACTTCCCTTCTTTTTTCTCTGCACGAAGGGAGTAGAAGTATTTGCTGGATAATTTCTGCAAATTGGAATTGCTGCAAGAATTAGAAAACTTCAAAACAAAAGTATAATTTTCAGAAAGAGTGCTTTGTACGCTTGAAGTGGTTTCTTGCATGACAGTTATGCATAACACTGTCTACTTCTTAAGCACGGTGGCTAAGTTCAGCATCAGCCGTGCTAATGCTAGATTGAAATTCTTGACTTTGCCGATGTATGGATTGTGCAGTGTCTTCTGTGTTTAGGATGGCAGTGCTACACATGAATGATAGAAACAGCTACATGGCTATTTAAAAACTCATGTCCAGTCTCAGTTAATTGGACCAAAAAAGGGACTGTTTTAACTTGTGTCTGTTTTTAAGAACAAGAGGAAATTTCCCCAAATCCTCACCTATCCACCACACCCTTCTAGTCTTGGTGGTCAGAACTCAGTCCCACTGTGCTCCCCAGATCATTCCCTGGGAATGGAATGATTGACCAGGACCTACTCGAGTTGTGTGGGATTTGAGTGGGCAGCTGAATGGAAGTGGGCTCTGCTAGTGGGCTCTGCTAGGCTGCTGAATGGCAACCTTTTGTGCCTGCGATAGGTGATTTTATGATGCTGATTTAAAAATGAAGAAAATAAGGCTCGGAAAAATAGAATTATAAAGACAAGATGTAGTTCCATCTTTTAATGCTAAGTCATGCGACTTTCTGCAGCAAAACCCACATATTAAATCTACCTTTAAGTCTATATATACACAGACCTCTAGATTTACTTTGGTTAGTATATATTTGATGGGATTTTTGTCCCAGTCACCATGATTGTCCACAAGACATTTAAGAATCTAGCCAGGCAAAACATAGACAACAGTGTAATAACTGTATTGTTTAAATAGTATTATGGTATAGCTGTGTCTATAATTGTATGCCTCATTAATTGCTGGAGGAGAAGACTTTGCTGGAGAAGAAAAGTTTCTACCTACAGACTTCCAGATCACTGACAAATGAAAACACCTCTTTAAAACATTAGCCGTTCATACTGAATAACTTTCTCAAATGTATGACACAATTCCTAGCCTGTTTAAAGAGAGAACGTAGGATACACAATCTCTGCTTTTAAAGAAATGAGTCAAGGTTCTTGTTGTGAACAATGATTGTCTTATCTTTAGTCATTCAGTAAAGTTTTCCAGGAATGACAGAGGTGCTGAGGCCAGCCATTTCCCCCTGCCCTTAAAGATCATAGACTGTCATGATTTTTCTTTGGTTCTTTTATTTCTCATCTCACTTTTCTCGTTTCATGGTGTTAGCCTCTTCTTCTGCTGCTGCTGCTGCTGCTCCCTCCTCCCTTCCCCCATCCCCTCTGGCTCCTCCCCCCTGGCTCCTCCCCCTCCTCCCTTACCCCCTTCTCCCCTCCCTCTCCCACCCCCTCCTCCTTTTCCTCCTGCTCTTCCTAGCGCTAACTTTGTCTTCTTATTGCTGTTGATGTGTCTCACTCACCATCCACTAAAGAAATTTTTAACTTTAGCAGAGACTGACAAAATCATCAAGCTTGGTAGAATTATGAATAAATAAAGAGTAAATGAAGAGTGAATAAAGCTGATGGACTTCCCCGTGGGTAATTGTGATCTTTAATATATGACCTGCAACGTCTATTTTGCCTCAGAAACCCATTTGTTTTCTTTAGAATTGGCAGGGTTCTTAGAATTGTCTAATCCACATCCCACCTGAAGTAGGAATTTCTTTAGAGTCTCTGCCAACTATTTATCCACTTCTCAGGGTTAGAGACCTCTGTCCCTTGGAAGGTGGCCTCTTCTTTATGGATTCCTAGCTCTGTTCTGCATAATGGTGCTAGAAAGTTGAACCTGAAGTAGAATTTTTTAAGGACCGCTCTGTTCCACTGGGTCGTTAGGAGCCATAACAGGAAATATAATAGCTAATAGTAACAAAATGGATTGAACACTGCCGTGTGGCAGGCTCTATTCTAAGTGCTTTATGTGATTAACTCGTTTACTCTTCATTACAACCTTGCTGTAGAGATTTTATTTTTATCTCTAGTTCCCAGATGGAGAAACTGGTTCCTAAAGGTCAAGGTCATGCAGCTAGGGATAAGTGGTGGAACAGAATATGCCCTGGGCCTTCTGGTTTCAGAGAGCAGGCGTCAGCCACTGTGCTTTGCTGCTTTCTATGACATTTAAAGCATTAAGAACATATTATTTGAGGACAGAGAAAATGGGGTTTGAGTCCCACCTGTTATTAGCTTTTGTTGTCACTATTTTCCAGAATATCAACAAACTAGGATAAAGAACTGCATTTATGTGGACCCCAAAGGTCAATGGTTTTGGAATGCTTAATGTTAGTGGGAGGTTTTTGGAGTTGTATGTAATTGTTTGGTCCAAAGTCAGATCTTTTATCTCAGTCACATAAAAGAGGCATAAAGTATGTAATCTTGAATCCTACTCAGCTCAAAGTGTGTCATATAGAGAGGAGTTTCAGTCCCATCCGTAAGGTTGAGCAGGTAATCAGACAGCAGTTTGGGTTACGCCAAGGGCATTTCTTTCTCTAACTTTATGATTTCTCTAGTATTTGTGGACCGAGACTTCAGCACATCAGATTTTTCAGCTTTGGAGCCTCGCTGTGACTCACTGGTGGTCAGATCATCCCAGTAACAAGTGTAAACAGACTGGCCGTGCATTCCTACCCAGACCTCCTTCAGAGAGTAAACCATTCCACAGAGTCTGTATTCACCCTGACATCATGTTTTCCTTTGTATGTCAACTAGTGAAACGCCTCCCTGGAGCTTCTGAGTATCCCATCAAAGACTTGAGTACCCCTCCCAGTGCTTCAGGAAGTGGACGAAACGCCGGGCCAGCAAGCAGCCCCAGCAGAAGCAGCGACATGTTGTATCTGATCGTTGGCTGCGTGCTCGGTGTCATGGTCCTCATCCTCATGGTCTTCATTGCCATGTGCCTGTGGAAGAACCGCCAGCAAAACACCATACAGAGTGAGCCATTCATCATTTCCTTGTCTTTTTCTAAAGATGGGTAGGAAAATATTGTCCGAATCAATATTGATCCCTAATACTGTTGTGGGTTCGTGTCACGGTATAAAGTGCGTCAGCTACTCTGCAGTCAGGGGAGGTGACTTTAAGACTGTGCGAACTGTCAGCCAGAGCAAGTGGAGTGTCCCGTAAAATTGCCCGGTAGAAATAAACAGCAAAGCCAAAACCCGGCAGGTCTCTAAGTAAATAGCCGACTCTGTGCTGGGAAACTCGGGCTTTGTCAGACCACCAAAGAGCTCGAGTTCTTGAAGCATGGGCTTTGGAATTGTTGCGGGAACACCTCCGTACTAGTGCAGGTCTTGGCAAAAGGAGTAGGAAAGGCTGGAAAGAAGGGAGAGGAATACTTTTCTAAGTTACTTTTCTAAGTTTCTAAGTTACGGAATGACCTCAATTAAGGTTCTGTTTCAGTCCCTGATGAACCAGTACTGCTCCAGCCTGGCATCTCTTTCCCCCTACGTGTGTGTAGTAATGGGAGTGATGGTACCATATGAAAACAGATAACCTAGAACCCCTTTTCCCTCTTCTTTCCCTAGTCTCTCTCCTCCCCACCTTTCTTGTTTCTCCCAGCTCTGATAAGACAAGGGGATCGAATCAGGCAGAGACTTGAGTCTTTGGTGGAAGGAGGTTTTTTGGTTTCCCCATTGACTCCAGAATAAGAGAATTAAAGGTAATAGCTCAGGGGGAAAGAAAAAAAGGTGATTTGTTTCTATTGAACTGGTGCTTTCTAGGAGATAGACAGGGAGAGAGGTGGTGGTAGGGGTGGTGATAGTCTTAAAGGGTTGGAGAACATTTGATTGAGTCTTTTTCTAAATTGTTAATCGTGTCATTGACTTTAATCGTGTGAGTGTACACTGAGTCATTAAAAGAGAACTAACTGCTGCTCTAGTCGTCTAAGCAAGCTTGATCTTGTTAAGGTCATTTTCCTTTGTGACTTGGTGATATGTTCAAAGATGGAAATTTATGGTAGTGATTTCCATTCAGTTATATTCAGAAGATACTCACTAATTGTCTTTAATGTGCCTGGCACGGTGTTAGACAATGGGGATACAAGAAGCTAAACCTGGCCTCTGCCCTGACAGCTTATAGTTGTTGGGGTTTTTTAAAGATTTTATTTATTTATTTGACAGAGAGAGAAAGAGATCACAAGTAGGCAGAGAGGCAGGGGGGTGGGGGAGCAGCCTCCCTGCTGAGCAGAGAGCCCGATGTGGGGCTTGATCCCAGGACCGTGAGATCATGACCTGAGCTGAAGGTAGAGGCTTAACCCACTGAGCCACCCAGGCGCCCCTATCAGTTTATAGTTTAGCGGAAAAGATAAGCAGGTATACCAACGATAACTCACCTGTGCAAGAAGTTGGGTAACAGGAGGAAGGACACCTCATCTAGTATTTGGCCTGCTCTAAGACCTTTGAAGAATTTATCAAAACTCTGCCAACAAATCTGTACAATTTAAGTGCTGTATTTTCTAAGGGCTGTTCCACTTTTTCTAAATATGTGTAGCAAGTGTGCCTCTGGAATTTGGAATTTTGAGGCAATTATTTAAGTGCTTTTCATAAAAGGAAATGGGATCATTAGCCTTTTGCCTTTAGTACCCCACCACTTCCACATGGGCTGTGTGAACCAAGGAGCCGATTATCAGTGAATGTGTACACAGCTCCATCCTTCATTTAAAAGTGTTGCTTATTACAATTTAAACTATCCTACCTAACATTTGCCTTTTGTTGTTGTTTTATAATTTCCCTCGGCACTTTGAAGTGTGTGGGAATTTAAACACTCTCTTTTAATGTTGCCGGTACTCAGTTGGTTGCAACTTGCATGATTTATTATTTCTCTTGAGTAATTTCTCTCTGGTTAATTTCTCTTCCCACTAACAAGGCCTTAATTAACTCAGAGTTCCTAGCCGTCTCCACACAAGGAAAGAGCAATAACTTTCTTAAAGCCTATCTCATAATTAGACTTTAAGTGAACACATTTAGGGCATTTTATTTTAGTGTATTTATAGTTTCTTAGAGGTTTATTAATAAAACTGCCTAAGTAAGATTGTCTTTTTCATTATCTTACCCCCCCCCCCACCTTTTGTTCTCTCTTAACAGAGTATGACCCTCCAGGATATCTCTACCAGGGGTCAGATATTAATGGGCAGATGGTGGAATATACTACTCTGCCTGGCACAAATCGGATAAATGGGAATGTTCATGGAAGCTTCTTAAGCAATGGCGGTCTCAGCAATGGCTGCTCCCATCTTCACCATAAGATCCCCAACGGAGTCGGTGGAGTCATGAATGGGAGCTTAAACGGAGGGCTTTACTCAGGGCACACAAGCTCACTACCCAGGACACATGTGGATTTTGAACATCCTCGTCACCTAGTAAATGTAAGAGACCTAATTATAAATAAAGCCTCCCTATGCCCCCATGGTGCCGGGGAGCAAGATCAGGCTCAGCCTCCTTGGCTTTTGTCGATATAGAAACCTGGGTTTATTAGACTAAAAATAGTCTGTGTTACTGGCAGCGCCTTGATCAAGAGTAATCTCTGTAAGCATTCTATTGTCAGGTGATAGTTACATTCATCATCATATATAAATCATTGGTTTATATTTTAAAATTATTTCACAGTGAAAGTGGAATCCCACTAACGAACTGGATGAAGTTCTTCTTTTTTTTTCAAAAATTTTATTTATTTATTTGACAGAGAGAGAGAGAGAGAGAGAGAGATCACAAGTAGACAGAGAGGCAGGCAGAGAGAGAGGAGGGGAAGCAGGCTCCCCACCGAGCAGAGAGCCCAATGTAGGGCTCAATCCCAGGACCCTGCGATCATGACCTGAGCCGAAGGCAGAGGCTTAACCCACTGAGCCACCCAGTCACCCCTGAAAGTTATTCTTGAGAGTTTGAAATACCACTGGGCATAGAGTGGACCCAGTACTTTAAATTTGCTTTATTTAGAGTGGTCTGAAAACTCATAAGCTTTAGAGGAGCCAGGTAGATCGTGAACTTGAGCAAAGCAGGTGGAGGTGGTTGCAGCCCTGAGAGTTCTAGCTGCAGCTCATGCCAGTTATGGGCACACAGGACTGAGGGCCTGCGGTTACCGAGTTTTCTGATTTTTTTTCCCAAAATATCTTGTAAATCTAGGCAAAATTGCCAGATTTTTTACCTGTTGGCAACTACTTCCAGTTTTTGGAACCATTGCATAGGCCACGTGGAACCTATCTGCAGACCACCAGATTGTGACTTCCGACCTATAGTGAGTTTCTTTTGTTTGTTGGATCCCACGTGCAGTAGGGATGTTGCCTGTAAGATTTTGGCCTTTTATTTATTTCTTTATTTATTTATTAAATTAAAATTTATTTATATTTTTTAAAAGATTTATTTATTTGAGAGAGAGAGAGAGAATGGAAGTGCAAGGGGGCAGAGGGAGAGGGAGTCTCAAACAGACTCTGCCCCACGTGCAGGGCTCAAGTTCACAACCCTGAGAGCATGACATGGGCCGAAACCAAAAGTCGATGTTTCACCGACTGCATCACCCAGGTGCCCCGGGATTTTTGCCTTTTATAATATTAGTATTCTTTAGCCACAAGGAGTGATAGACCTTGAAAAACGCTTTATTTCAGGGAGAATTCAGTGATACAGTTTAGTTTTTGAAATGGGAATAGAACGACTAACGTATTTTACGTTATGCTGGTTAACGAGGTTCTCCGCATTAGGAAGTTTGATTTATTACACCGTTTGGCTATGCATCCACATTATTTTTCAATCAAATGGGTGATATGTTTGGTTGCACTCATTGTGTAATCAAGCAGTCATTGACGTTTTTGTCATTGTTCTGATTACAGACAAATTTGCCATAACTCACAAAGTGCTAAAATCTGAAAAAGTTCAGAGTTTTTTCATCCTCAGCTTCAACAAAGATTTATTAAATATTGCATTTGGAGAGCAAAACTGTAATACATATTTGTATCTTAGAGCTGGGCATCTAATGGGTTTTGGGTGATCTATTTTTAGTGTATTGTAGAAAAATACCTAGTTTGCTTGAGTGCATCTCATTACCAAAAGAGAATAATGATTTCATTATTTTACGTGGAAAGACATGGCTTATATTCAGACTTCGTAAACTTTTTTAGTCACCTGGTCCAAACTACTAACAGTGTCCAAGAAACGAAAGGAGAGAACATTAAGGTTTGAATAGCACATGCTGTTTCCGTAAGAAGAAAAAAAATAAATCTGATGTTTGATTGAGGATTTGGACACAGCAGTTTGGGTTTTTTTGAACAATGAATTACTATTTAAATAATAGTTGCCCCTTCGGGTGTACAATTTTAGAGGCTCTCATCTGTGGTTTTTACTCATTAGTTTTCTTGTCTTTTCTGGATGGGAGGAAGTGGGGAAATTTTCAAAATACTGGTGATCATAAAAATCATCGAATTAACTTCGATGTGTTTGGTGATTCACGTAACACATTACCTACCCTGTAGGCTGACTTCATTTTGTGAAGCTTTGGAGCTTCTGCTCACAGACGGAACGTAACAGAAGCTATTCTTTCTCGCAATGTTTTCTTTAAAAATCCCTGTTGCTAGTTGGATCAAGAATGTTGAGGGACATTTTCAGTACTTTTGGTTTGCTTAGCTTCTGGCTGTTGTTATGAGATGAATGGAAATGGAAAGTATTCTGGGAAAAACAATTGCCTGAACTTTCCTTAACCTTGAAGAACTGCCCTGGGTTTGGGTGTACTGGAACAACCTCTCCCACCTTTATCAGACTCAGTTCTGCTGGTTTTTATCTGAAAGCAGAATTTTTATTCTGACCGAAAGGCTCGTTCAATTCTGAACTTCAGTTGTGGAGAACTCTTGACATTGTATATGTCAAGCAAGCGTTTTATAGTGAGGTATGTGTTAATCTGGGCATTTGTCTTAATTGCTGGGCAGTTTCCGCCAAAAGCAACATCAAAATATTAATCCTCCCCTCCAAGTCATTGCTGGCTGAGAATCTACTCCATCTGGAAAAATATAACATGTTTTAAAACTTAGTGAGTCAAGTGAACAGACCTAATCGAAATAATTACAGGAAAATGAAGATGGGTTTATCTTGTGACATCATTCAAACAGATTTCCACCCTGTTTCTCTAACTGGCATCACATGAAATCGTTCCTTAACTGCTAGAAAAGTAAAAATGAACAGGAGGTTCTAACTTACAGTGTATTTAGGACCCAGTAGGTTTGAACCACTGAAGGGGAAGTGACTAAATTTCTCCATTTCTTTGGCTCCTTTCAGGACAAATATACATGGAAAAAAAACATGGCAGTCAGCTTGTAAAGTGTAGTTTCAGTGTTGTATGGAACTCCCTTGTAACTATTGGTGAAGAATGATAAGCGTAACTTTGTTTGGGGGTTGGTTGAAATAGACTGTGTAGCTGTTTATCACTGGCCTGGCTTTTCCGTTTGGGGCTGTTCAGTTTCAGGTCTGTGGTATCTTCACGATGTGTGTTTCTCTTTTTCCCTGTACTTCCGTCCCTGACCAGGGTGGTGGACTGTACACAGCAGTACCCCGGACCGACCCACTGGAGTGCGTTAACTGTCGAAACTGTCGGAACAACAACAGGTACACGGCTCTGTGTTTGCGTGGGTTGCTGGGAGTATGGGGTAGGACTCTTGTTTTTGCCCCCTCCACCAAAGGAGGTTCTTGACAGTACCTAGCTATAAATCTCAGAATTTGGAGACTTAAGTGGAGGGCTGTTACTAATTTTTTGGCCCTGCTTTGTAATCTTCACCTTTCTGGGCCTTGGGGTCTTGAGATAGATGGACAGTATTAAAGATATTGTTTCCTACTGAGATATTATTAAAAGTTTTGATGTTTGTGAAATCTTTAGAGTCATTTCTATATACAGACTTTGTCTTTTTTCACCTGTTCTTTTCCACTCTGTGTTATGAATGAGAGTGTGTTTGAATGTTATGGGGCAGATAAATGTATAAAGTAATGTGTTTTCATAAATTTTCTTACCGGATTATTCAGTACCTTTTTTTTTTTTTTTTTAATTCTTAAAACCTTGCGATAATTAAGTAGCAAAATCTCACTTTTTTTTTTTTCGAAGCTTTCTTTTAATTTGGGGGATTTGAAAAATCATTAAGTGACATGTGCATTTACAATATTTCACACAAGATAGAAAAATGTAGAGTAACATGTCCATTTCAATTTTGACAATATCCAGGAAGCTTTCAGGCTGCCTCTATACATAATAACTCCAAAAGAGTATCAGATATTCCATTGTATTAAAGTTGTGTCCTTCAGAAACCTTAGTCCTTTTTCTCCCGTAACAATGGCATTGGGTGACATTGTCTCAGAAGTCCTCCCCAGCCCTAAAACTCTACAATTTAGCAATTGTGTTAGAGTTAGTACATTAAATATAAGAATGGACTGGAGTTTGGGTATTTCATTATTGAAATGAAGTGGGACCTACATTTTTAAATCATTTACAAGGTTAAGAGCTGTGTCTGGAAGGTACCAAAACCAGAACTTGGAAGTAGCTGGTCAACTACAGATTGACCAGTACATTTCTCAGCGTGTGTTTTGAGAGTCACATAGCAAAAGCAATAAAACTTCCTGGAGATTTGTCCTTATCTTTTACTTAGCCCATCTTAGGGTGTCTGTGTTAGCAGGAGCTATCTGCCTATTTTGTGTACTGAGTTGTTTGTTACATTTTTAAAATTCTGTCTGACCCTAGCTAAATTCTAAGTTGTTTATAACATTGAAGCCATATTTTTGTCCTGAGCTGGCTGTAGGCTTTATCACAGTTTGTTAAGAACATGCTAAAGATGTTTCATACACCTGGTAAGTAATCGAAGAGACCTAATTGAGACAAATGGTATTGCCTAAAGACGTAATGTATTTTTCTATGTGATTCTTGTGGCCATCGGCAGATCTCAGTTCAACATTGGCATTAAAGCGATGTTACATGAGAACCTCGGACTTGAGAATAAGCAGACAGACATAGGATTTGCTGCTGCTTAAATCTGTAATCTTAGGGGAAAGTTACATAATCTCTCTGTGGCTATATCCTTATCTGAAAAACGGAAAATTGCCCTAGGAAATGTAAAATCACCCCAACATACTCTGATGATAGATTTTGGTAATTTGCTGCTAATCACGTCTTTATGACGAAGTTGCTATCCTGGTACCAAAAAGACATCCCATTTCCTTAAAAGAACTTTTATGAGCGGTATCTACCATCTTGCATTCATGGCCATTTGTATATTTGTGTGGGTGAATGTGTGTGTGAGTGAGTATATTTGTATAGTATTGGGAGGTTTTGTTATATGTGGTTTTTTTTCCCTTTTAAGACAATGGGCAGTTACAGGTCTATTAATTTTTTAAGTTGGTGACTTCTTGCATTTCATGTGTGGGGTTTTACTCTTACCTAGGAACATAGGTGTGTTCTCTTTAGTCTGAGAAAATCAGCTTCTGTTTGTCCCTGGCTTAAATTTACTTCTTTCCTACATGAGTGTCTGCCTGTTTAGGGCAAGTCTTGGCTTGCCTGCGTTGCCTCCACAGTTAGCCAGATGTCTTCTCTGGCTCCCACGAGCCATTATGTGATTTTAATGCTTAGCGATCTGCCAGATAAATATCAGTAAATACCTACCTTCAACTCTGGAAAACTGGAATCATTAAATGTAAAGCTTCTAACTCTTTTGACTTTGAAATCGAAAACAGCTATCTTTGCTCAAGATACCCCAACTGACAAAATCTGGAATAAGCTTTGAACGCTGAGAGGTGGAGAAGCACAATTTTAGTGCATTTACACTTTTTAGAATATTAACATCACTAACAGTACTTTTACATTTCTGAATGCCCGTTGAACTAAGGTGGACACACTTAGAGGCATAATTTCAGTTATGTTAGATGAGGGCTTACCTAGTAAACACGGGCGTGCCCATTTTATTTTATATCATTTATATTTTATATCGTTTTATTGTGCTTCTTTGCTTTATCGCACTTTGTGGATACTGTGTTTTTGTGGCCACCGTGTATCACGCAAGTCTGTCGATGCCCGTTTGCCAACAGCGTCTGCTCACTTTGTGTCTCTTTCACATTTTGGTAATTCGGGCAGTATTTCAAATTTTTTCCTTATTCTGTTATCGTAACTTCATCAGGGATTGTGACTCTCTGAAAGCTCAGATGATGGTTAACATTTTTTTTTTAAGCAATATTGTATTTTATTAATCGAGGCATGTATGTTTCAATAATAAAGGTGTGGGAGGGATGTGAGGGTTTTTTTTTATGTTAAGCAGAGGTGGGGATATTGGTTAAATGTTGAAAAACAGTGGGTTAATTGCATCGTATTTCTCTGGAAGATTTTTGAGAAGGGGAGCCCTGTATTCGAGAGATGTCTTTAGGCTTGATTAGTGGTAGCAGGACGCAGTGGGATTGCAGGGAAGAGACCAGCCTGATGGTTTCTGTAACGAAGACCCTAGCTTTCATGCAAGGAACAGGTGTAGGAAGGAAGAGATGGGGGAAGTTCTAGTGTGGGACTCTTTTTTTTTTTTTTTTTTTTCAAGGATTATTTGTTTATGCAAGAGAGGGGTGGGAAGGGGCAGAGGGAGAGCGAGAGACAGAATCTCAAGTACATTCCCCACTGAACGTGGACCCCAACGTGGGTTTTGATCTCATGACCCTGATCATGACCTGAGCCAAAATCAAGAGTAAGATGCTTAACTGACTGAGCCACCCAGGTGCCCCTAGAGTGGGACTCTTTAGGACTTGGCCATTGACGGATAGGGATCTAGAAAAATAAAGGAGGTTCAAAATGAACAGAAAGTTTCAAGCATGGATGGCATGGTAATTGCCATGGTAATAGTCATAGAAATAAGGAACATAAGGGGCACCTGGGTGGGTCAGTGGGTTAAGCGTCTGCCTTCAGCTCAGGTCATGATCCAGGGTCCTGGGATCGAGCCCCATGTTGGGCTCCCTGCTCAGTGAAGAGTCTGCTTTTCCCTCTTTGTCTGCCCCCCCCCCCCAAGTTGTGTTTGCTCACACTCTCTCTCTCAAATAAATAAATACAATCTTGGAAAAAAGAAAGGAAGGAAAGACGGACAGATGGGGGAACTTAATAAAATGATGTATTGAGAAAAAGGGACGGATTTGGTTTTGGGCATTTAGAGGTCCAAGTGCCAGTCGGCTGTCTAAGCCAAGGAGATAGATGAAGGTGTTGGTGTTGGGTTCAGGGGGCAGATCGGTACTATGAGACATATTCAGGAGTCATTTGCATCTAAGTAATAGAACTTAAATATGGGTGAGATCTCCAAGGGCGACAGTAGCCATGGCTGATTATTTTTAGTTATTTAAGGCGTTGTTTTGCCCTATTTCATACTTACTTAAAGTGATTAGACATCCTTATTATAAGGTGGTCTCTCTTTAATTATTTTTTGCTTATGGGCTTGAAATGTCTTTGAGAAGGAGCACCTGAATGGCTTAGTAGGTTAAGCATCTGACTCTTGGTTTCAGGTCAGGTCTTGATCTCAGGGGCATGAGTTTAAGTCCCACATTAGGATCCACGCTGGGTGTTGAGCCTACATTAAAATAATAATAAATAATAATAATAATAACAATAATAAAAAGTGTCAGATCCTGGTGCTGTTATTTGAAATGTCTTTGAGGAGATGAGAAAGGGGTAGGATAGCATAAGGAGAGTGAAAGGAAAAAGCGTTCATTTATTCATTCAGCAAACATTTGTTGCAAGTATGTAGTAGGCTGGACACCCAGCTAGGTCCTGGGACATAGTAAGCAAACTAGGCATTGTCCCTGCCTGGTTTTGAGCTTATAGTTTGATGGGGAGACATACCTTTTTTCAAAAGGATACAAATAAATCATAAAAATGACTATATACTTAAAACTGGATGTTATAAAGCAAAAGTAAAGAGTGTATTAGAAAAGAGCAGCCTCCCCAAGCTTGTGATGTTTTGCTCTAAAGCTGTGAAGAATTTGTAAAACTAGGTGAAAGAGGAGGAGATAGGTTTAAAACTTTCCAGGCAAAGACAAGGTACCATGTACACAAAATCTGTAAGCAGAATGCCAGGATTCATACAGAGCTTCAGGAAGACTAATGTGGCAGGAGCCTCATAAGTGAAGGAGCCAGAAGTAAAAGGTGAGCAAAAGCAGGTCATGCAGAGCTGTGGTGAGTCAGCAAGAGATTTTAGGTAGGCCAGCATTGTACTAGAACATTCTGGATGGAGTTTGGAGAATAAATTGGATGGGGCAAGAGAGGATACAGGGGACCAATCAGATGGCTATTGCAGTAGCTCAGAGGAGAAGCTGGGCGCTAGGATTGTTGCAGTAGGCAAGAAGAGAAGTAGATAGGTTTGCGAGATTTAGAAAGTGCCAATTGAAAAAAAAAAAGATACGAGGAATTGGTTGAGGAGGCAGGCAAGGGGTTATCTAGGTAACTTGGTGCAACCACTGAGCTAGGAATCACTGCAGGAGATGAGGAGAAACTGTTTACCCCTTAGCGCATACCCTTGGGAGTCATCCTTCTAGACCCCACATCAAACTCACCTTTACGCAAGGTGGGTCTTATATTCCACAGATGCCTAAGAACTGAGGCAGTCTTGCTTAGGGCCTGACCCCCCTGCAATCTTAGCTGCATAGTGTCCTGCCATGCCTTCTTGGGTTGAAACTTAAATGTATTTTGTAGAGTGGGCTCCTAAGAAACAAGTCAGTGTCAGCCTTAGTCCCCTTTTATCATCCCTCTGTTTTGGCAGTAGCTATCTGGAGAGAAAACGTGGCTTTTATTGTCTAAATTGGAATACTGATATGAAAATGTGAGAACAAGTACGAGGAAATGTACATTGCAGCAGTCTGCGGAGTTTTATTGATTCTCATGCTCTCGTGGCATGTTGTAAATTCCTGCTTCACTGTATTCGGCTAATTTGAACGCTTTTCACGGTTTAAGAGTGATTTGTAATAGCTCACCATGGACAGCTAGAAAGAGGTGTATAGAATGTGGCTTTGTGGGGAGTCCATCCCCTCCACTAAAGACTTAATTGAGAAATCCTTGTGCATTTCAAGAATGTAACAGATTTTAATCAAATAAATCAAAAACTTTCTATCCTCCTTCTCTCCTCCTCTTCTCAATTTAAAAGGCAGTGGCACGGTTCTGGATATGTAATCAATTGGGGTTTTTGTCAGTTGCTTGGCTAGCTTAATGGGAAAGGATTGACGTTAAATCCTGCCTGTTTACCATCAGTCTTGATAATTTGTAAAAGAGTAGAGAGGACACTGATGGAATTCACAGATGAACAGAGAGGTCCCATCAGGAAGGAACAAGTTATTAAGGGTTCTAGAAAGATTGGAAGTGGGCAGGAAGTAGCCAAGTAAAAGTGAGCTTGGAAAAATGGATATAATCCATTTGGGGGAAAAAGCGCAAGCTATACGTGGCTGATGTCAGGAGGAGAAATAAAGTTAATGCCTTAGGAAGCGCAGATACCATGAATGATCTCCGAGGTTTTGCCTAATGACAACCTTTAAAGTCTGTGTGTTGCTGGGCTTGGGGATACTCTTTCACCCACTGGGAACCTTCCACTGGGGTCAGATATATGCAGATAAAAATAGTGTGTAGAGGGGCGCCTGGGTGGCTCAGTGGCTTAAAGCCTCTGTCTTCACCTCAGGTCATGATCTCAGGGTCCTGGGATCGAGCACCACATCCGGCTCTTTGCTCAGCGGGGAGCCTGTGTCCTCCTCTGTCTCTGCCTTACCTCTCTGCCTACTTGTGATCTCTCTCTCTCTGTGCCAAATAAATAAATAAATAAATAAATAAAATAAAATAAATAAATAAAATTTTTAAAAAAATAGTGTGTAGAGAGGAGCATGCGAACATTTCGTTAGAGTACTGGCTCATTCTGGCTTACGAGTTGAGCTACCCAGCTGGTTTGTTAAGTATGAAAATGACTTCTTGTTGATTATGCCTAAATTTTTTCCCCCAGCAAGTGAATCTGTTAAAACTCAGTCTGTCTCCTATGGCTGATCACATAGCTACTTCAGAACTAAAAACCAGAGGCAGAAAACACACAGAACCTAAGACTTGGTTTCTTTCCCATCTGTGGTAATCTTGCCTCGTTCCCTAAGAAAAAAAATTCAAAGCACTGTTATTTATTTTTTTTTAAGATTTCATTTATTTGACAGAAGGAGGCACAGCAAAAGAGAGAGAACACAAGCAGGAGCAGGAGAGGGAGAAGCAGGCTTCCCACCGAGCAGGGAGCCTAATGCGGGGCTCCATCCCAGGACTCTGGGATCATGACCTGAACCAGAGCCAGACGCTTACCGACTGAGCCATCCAGGGGCCCCTGTGTCTGATTTTTCAAATTGCTCAGCACCTTCCTTTTGGGGAAGTTCTGTATTTCCTACTTATAAAATGGAGACTAAGGGGGCATTTTCAGGGAGTTAGGTGGTTAGGATAGTGTTTTTTGGTCTTTTATTTGTAAGATAGTGTGTGTGTGAGCTTGTCATGTTCAGTAACGTAGTCATTTATTGTCATCTATTATGTGACAATCGCCAGTAAACTAATTCCCAAAGGGCAGCTCCCACTTTGAGAGGGGGGTCATTACATCCAGTAAAGAGTATACGATGAGAGTGGGGGACAGCCATGGCCCTGGGGGAATGTCATCAGGGTGCTGTTGCCTAGTAACTGATGAGCTTCCAAAAATAAGCCTGGGTCAGCAAACTGACGGAGACACTGAGGCAAGAGGAAACAGAAGTGAGCGGACTAGTAAAACACACCACCACCAAGATGTGACTGTTTCAGAAGTCTCAAGGACGTACTCATGAACGTACGTGTCATACATCCAAGAGATTCATGGAGATCCAGTCTTTGCCCTCTCACCATAACCAAAAGAGGAAACTTACGCAGGTATCTACTCAGAGTAATTCTGTCCGTAACCATGCTTATCAAATATCCAGCTACTGGGTATACAGAAATGGAACACTTCGCTAGAAAATATTTTAGGGGTCCTCGGTAGTTTTCCTGGAATGTCCAAAATACATTTAGTGAAATACTCATGCAACACACTCATCCAAGCGCAATTCTGTGCCAGTCTCTTACTTCCCAGTGTGTGCTCCTCAGATGGTTGGTTCAAGTTTATGACACTGTAATAGTCCTTCTTCTGTCTTACAGGTTTGTCAGGTCTGTCCTGTTAACTGAAAACATATCTTGGTAAACTAACAGGTCTCAGACCACCTGAATCTGTTTTAGCACATATTTTTGTCTGTGGCAAGATGCCCAGAGTTCTATTTACTCAATGTTTTTAAACTTAAAATTAAGAGAAGTCGTTTCATTGAGCCAGAGACAACTCCGTGAAAACTTTCACTCTACCTTAAGCCAATAATAACTGCAATTGAAGGATTATCTGGGAACCCTGAGGCAGTGAAATTATAAACTCTTTGACTATATGAACTGTAAAATGTGCAGTGGAAGAGCATCTTGATGAATGTCAGATATTTGCAGATAGACTCATTTGACCTGTTCTGTCTCTCACTGCCTGTAGATTGGGGTCTTTATAGATATTCTTTCATGTGATTACCTGACAGCTTTAGAAATTTTAGTTCAGAGGGTGCCTGGGTGGCTCAGTTGTTAAATACCTGCCTTCAGCTCAGGTCATGATTTCAGGGTCCTGGAATCAACCCCCGCATCAGGCTCCCTGCTCTGCAGGAAGCCTGCTTCTCCCTCTCCTACTACCCCTGCTTGTGTTCCCTCTCTTGCTGTCTCATTCTCTGTCAAATAAATAAATAAAATCTTTGAAAAAGAAAAAAAGGAAATTTTAGTTGAGGTATTAATCAGTAAAATTGTTTTCACATGCTGTATTCCTAATTCTATTCAGAGCAGGTATTATATATATTTTTTAAAATTTTATTTTATAAAGATTTTTATTTATTTGGGAGAGAGAGAACACGAGCAGGGCAGAGGAGCAGAGGGAGAGCGCAGGGCTCGATCCCAAGACTCCAGGATCATGACCTGAGCCAAAGCAGACATTTAACTGACGGAGCCGTACAGGCGCCCCATTCCTTTTTGTATACTTTGTCCTCTATGCTTACGTCTTAGCACATAACCCCTAAGTTGAAGCCATTTTTATGCCAACAGCGGTAGATACCTGGGATAGAATGAAATTATTTACATGTGGTTTGTGGTTATCTAAATGGTTAATTCCTGATGATTAGGAGTTAAGATTTAGTGTACTGGAAAATTTTAAATCCGTTTGGTGTATCCTCCTGGAAAGTGGGTCAGTCTAACTCAAAGTATGACCTTACTGTCAACACCGTTCTGTGAATGGAGAGTCACGATTCAGAACCAAAGTAAACAGCTGCTGCTATCCTCTCACTTTGCTGAAAAATAGATACCAAAGAATAGGGAACTATAAAATTGTACTTTTTTTTTCTTGTGAAATATATGTCATTTCTTTTAAAACCTCTTGTGTGTTCAACCTGTGTGTTTGCTCCGGCACAGAAGACCAGGTTATCCTCCATCACACACAGTTGGCCGTGGCCCCTCTGTCTTGGCCATCCCTTGGGTCCTGCCCCACCATGTGATTCACCTCGGCTGCCTCACAAAGGTGCCTCACACTCAGACTGTCAGGGCTGCCCCCACACTTCATTTAAAAACCTCATCCTTCACTTTAAATGAAAGAAATGAACAGGAAAAAAAGAAACCAAAAGGAAAGAAACAGAAAAATTTAAGGCTCCTTACTACTCGGTGAGTCGTCATTATTTTATGTTAACATTGTGAAATTTCATTCCTCTTCTGTGAACCCAAACAAATTACTAATTTATAAAATTTTGTTTTTAGGGAACTTCCCTGGTTTTTCTAATACTGGCAAGTATTTTTTTTTCTTTTTTTCCTAGTTTGACTTTGCTTCTTTTAAATGAAAACTTTTCTTTCTGACCTGATGACCCTTTTTGGTCTTTTGGGTTTCTAGGGTTTCTGCATGACTTCTAGATTCTTGCAAAGAAATGAGGCATCAAGCCAGAAGCTCAGTTAGTTAATTTTACAGCTTCATCGTCGGGATTTTTGTTTTTTTTTTTTAAAGGACAAGACTGTGTGTTGTATGTCTCATTGTTTTAAGAGCTTTCTCTGACACTGAGGCTAAGCATTGCCTGCCCTCATGGAGATTGAAGTTTAAGTCAGACGACTTTGAAACCAACAGATAAAAGAAAACCCAGACAGCAGAGCCTGTGTTGAACGAGGACCCAGATAACTATGGCAGGGATACAAAAATCTTCAAGGGTAAGTGTGTCTGTTCATTCTCCCTTTAGTGGACATGTCTCACCTTAGTACTGGGCATTAACAAGGTATTACAGGTATTTTCCAGTTAGTTTAGTCATGGCCCCTCCCTGCCCCTGATAATGAATTTACTTGCTTAAGAAAAAGGATATATTTTTTTAAATCTGATTTTTTTTTTTTTAAGATTTTATTTATTTGACAGACAGAGAGAGCACAAGCAGGGGGAGCAGCAGGCAGAGGGAGAGAGAGAACCAGGCTCCCCACCGAGCAAGGAGCCCAATGTAGGGCTTGATCCCAGGACCCTGGGATCATGACCTGAGCTGAAGGCCAATGCTTAACGACTGAGCCACCCAGGCATCCCAAAATATGATGTTTTAATGTTTATTAGTTCAACATTTTTGAGATCCTACTGTGTGCCATGAACTATGTGCGTGGTGCTGGATACCATTACTTTACACTTGATCTTAGCCAAAAGGCCGAGAAGCGATGGATACCATTACTTTAATCAGAGTCCCATTTACCTCAGTTCTTTACTAACTTCTAGATCATTTTAATTCCATTCCTTCTCTAGGGTTTTATGTTATTTTTGTCACAGGTTTTCATTCTACAAATATTTAAAATCCTCTAAGACATTATAGTTACTGTTTCTTGAAGTCAGTATTTATTCAGAATTCCTGACACTCCCTTTCTTTGTTGCTCCTGGTTCCTTTCTGTATTTCCTTTCTCACGTCTGCTGGCAATCGTTTCTTCAACGTGAAAAACTGCCTCTGTTATTTCTTGTATTTCTTATAATAACAGGTCTGAGGGTCACAGAGGCTCCCAGCATTTTGGTCTGAACACGCCTTCAGGTCCTCTTCCTTTTCGAAGGATCCTTTTTACAGTTCATTGAATTCTAGGTTGGCAGTTACTTTCTTTTTGTACTTTAATCATGTCGCATTATTGCTTCTGTCATTTCTGGTGAAGAATCATCTGTGCAGTTAGTACTGTTCCCTGTCAAAGTAATAATGTCTGTTTCTTCTGGCTGCGTTTATGGTTTTCACATTGTGTTTTGCTTTCAGCAGTTTAATTGTTCACATCCAGAAGTGTACTCGTCTTTGTATTTATTCTGAATGGCTTGGGGTTCATAGGACTTCTCATATCCATGCTGGAGCTTTCATCAGTTTTAGGAAATTCTTAGCCCTTATGTCTCCATATATGGCTTCTGTCCCATTCTCTTTTCTCTCCTTCAGAGAGACTCCAACTGTATATGTTTTGAGCTTTTCCCTTTTCACTATGCCTTAAATGTCTTTTAAGTTTCCTTCTCTATTTCCCATCCTTTTTGTCTCTGCCCTCCAGTCTGAATGGGGTGCAACGCCTGCTTCGTGTATGTGAACCTCTGTTCATCTGTGCCCAGTTAGATCTTCGCCCCATGTATTCAGTTCTCAATTTCAGTTATTCTACTTTTTTACTGTAGAAATCCCAATAGTGGGTCTAGGTGTCTAGTAAAATTCCTCGTCTTGTCATCTGTTTTCATGAATATATGCATCCAGGTCTTTCAAAGTCTTTGCCTCATAACTCAGTATATGCATCACTTACTTTTCTCTTGTTCCTTACTCTTGATGGGCTTGGTAGTTTTTTATGAATTCTAGGCAGTGCGTATAAAAACTCACAGAGGCTCTGGAGGAGGAGTTCTTTCTCCAGAAGGATTGGTTTTAGCAGGCAGTTTGGCAAGGGGCACATCATTTTTCTCCACTCTGGAACAGAGCTGTTCTACTGCTGAGCTTCCGTGGCTATAAAAGCAGTGTCTACTTCTACATCACCATTATTTGTACAGCGTAAATCTTCAAGGGTCCCAACGGAAAGTGTTTCTCTCTTTAGGAGACTCAACTCTAGTTTCTGTCTTCCCAATGCCATGAAAGTGCTGGGAGGCCTGCTCAGCATCTTAGCTTTGTAGCCACCACCTTCTGCTTGATGTCTCAGCCTTTTCTTTTTGCACTGAATCGGGCAAATGCCTCAAGAGGAAAAGTGGTATTAAAACTCAGGTTCAACATTTACCTTTTCTCTGGAGAGCCAGCCGTTCAGGTGCTTGCTTTTTTGGGTAGTTGCCCTCTGATGACTTCAACAGATTTAAAGTAAAAATTTCTCCATTCTTTGTAGTCGTCCTTGGCAGGAGAGTCGTGATACAAACTAATCAGTCATAGCCAGAAAGCAGCAATTTAATTTTTTAAAGGTTATTTCCAGCAAGTCATGGTAGCCATCTAGATTCCCCTGACCAGAGATATTTCTGGTTTGGGGAAATCAGAATCCTTCTTATTCTCTAGCTCTGTAATTGCTACCTGATGTAATTTCCTCGACTATAAGACAGTTGAGTCTGAACTCTTAGGAAAGAGTAGACACTGGTCTCTAGCTGGCCACATGGAAAGTACTCTTTCTCACCAGCCACACATCTATTACCCTTTTCACAGGTGAGTGCTGACAATGTCTTTTATATCTTCATATATAACCCCACGTCACACGGTAGCCATTTGTTTACTTGTCCCATCTCCTCTGTGTGACTGGAAGTTGGAAATCTGCTGTATTTACCTTTTTATTTTTAGTGTCTACCACAGTGTCTGACATTTAGAAGTTGTTCAGCAAATGCTTTTAGAATAAAGGGCTCTTGTATGTAAGGTTATCTATATAAATGGATAATATCCATTAAGTTTTCATTGGTAGTATCTGAATTCAGAAAGGTAGGGTTTCTGTGGTTTTTTAAATTTTTTTGTTTTGTTTTCTTTTGTTTTTGCCTCTGACCATGTCCCCCATTTTGGGTAAATACCTTACTTAGAGTCTGTATTTGATCCCTGAAAATATTCAGGGGGAGTCTCAGGAACCTGAGACTAGGCATTGGACAATGGAAGAGACCAGACAAAATCCAAGAAGGAAAGAACCCAATAACACAGACATTACTAAATAGCTCAGGAGATCAGTGCTCACCTTTGCCAGCATCCCAGGGAATTCTTAATATTTAGAGTAGAATAAGATGTAGCATGCAGCAAATAATACCATACTATCCTGGAATCATGATCTGTCTAGCCCAAAGCCCTGATTCTGTCTCCAGCAAACTTCCTTCTATACTAGGCTTCTTTCATTTTTTATTGGCTTAAGACATGCATGGAAACAGTTGGGTTTTCTTTGAATCAGGTATATATTTCTTCTATATTATTAAAACTTAAAATACAGTCCTATATCTTTTACTCAAACTGTTCTGTGCAAATTAATGCCTCACAGACTTTGCTTTCATTTCAGGTGACAAGTGTCTAAATTCCACTAAAGGAATAGTAAGTACATTTCTCTATTTGAAATGAATGTTGGACTTACTTAAACTAAGGATCTTGTTTTCTGACAGATATCTTACTCTCTTGCAGGTTCAGATCTTTCTTCCTGCCTAGCATTCAGTATTTCCAATAATTTGAACCAACAGAGATGCTAGTAACATTTTCGTGGACGTCCTTGACTGATTTTCATTTGCCCTAGAAATGTAACATTCCATGTTAAAAAGGTGGAAATCCAAAGAATGCTTACCTTTATTCCCTAACATTGCCTAGCTACATCATACTACCAGTCAGTGCTAACATGCCCAAATCAAAACCAAATGAAATGACTTCAGGAGAATCTTCTTATAATTGTGGAAATAAAAAGTATATTTCTCTAATTCCAGCTTCTGTTAGTGATGGACTAGCTCTATCATCCACAGGTAATAATGATGAAATCTGGACCATTTGGAAGTATTGGAGAATAAACAGAAGCAGGCAGAAACTGAATAAATCTAACCTTAAAGACAATGTCTGACCGTTATTCATGGATTTTTGCTGGAGGGCATTCTCCAGTCTTGGGTCAAGGACCCAAACAGAAGGTGTCGGAGGGTGGAGTTCAAGGCCAACAGAATAACCAGAAAATTGGGGGGGGGGGTGCGGGGAAGCCAGTAAAAAAAGCTACTATATGGGTGAAGAAGTAGGAAAATAGGATATTTAAGGAGGAAATGTCAATAGAAAAAGACCCTGAGGTGACACAGATACCACAATTAGCAGGCAGTAACTGAAGGCAGCTGTTATAAATATGTTCAGGCACCTAAAGGAAGATAAACATACAATGAATTCACATATGAGGGATTGCAGCAGAGAAACAGAAAAAAATAAAAAGGACCAAATGGAAATTCCAAGCTGAAAGGTATAATTAACTGGAATGAAAAATTTACTGAATGAGCTAAACAGCAGATTGGAGACAATAGAAGAAAGAATCAATGAACTAGAAGATCAGTAGAAATTATCCAATCTGAAGAACAGAAAGAAGAAAAGAAAACACGTATCTTAGATGAGGGCCAGAAATCAAAGTAGAGCAGGATTGAAATGCTCAGTGCTAATAAATTCTAGCAACTAATTATACAAAGAAAAATTTAAAAATAAAACTTGGATTTTGAATGTCTAATCTGTGTAGTGTTTTTTCCAAGGGCGAGAGGGAACGGATTATCTGACTTCAAAGCAGTGTGTGTTTGTTGGCTTTCATAAGATTAGTCCTCTCATGTGTTCATAGGTTTCTTAGCTTTCTGTTCTCTTCTTCCTCCTTTTCTCCCCTGTTCCTTCCAGTGACCAATGGCCTTTTTCTTCTGTGTGCTATATTCAGGAACCAATTAGTTGTAAAAAGGAAGACAACTTCAGACACAGACCAAGGCAAAGGAAGCCTGTGAGATAGGTCCTCACATATGGTGTTTTTTTTTTTTTTTTTAAAGATGTATTTATTTATTAGGGGAGGGGAGGGACAGAGGGAGAAGGAAAGAGAGTCTTAAACAGACTCCATGCTCAGCGTGGAGCCTGATACAGGGCTTGGTCTCATGACCATGAGATCTTGATCCTGAGATCATGACCTGAGCTGAAACCAAGAGTCGGATGCTTAACCAGTTGCATCACCCAGGCACCCCCATATATGGTCTTATTCTTAAGTGGTGCATTCTCCTGCTCTATTCCATTTTAACTGTAATTTTTAAGTTCTTACTATATCAAATCATAGTGATATCATTTCATTATTTTTAAGCATTCTTAAAGCATTATTTTAAGCATTCTAATCTTTCTTAAGAACCTTGGAGTACAAAATATGAAATGATATTTCAAAATAAGTGTCTTATAATTATTAATCCCTCTAGACACAATCCTATTTCTTTTGGTTGTATTTTCTAGGTGTTTCACGAAAACTAATAGCACTTTCAGCAGCAGCCCCCTTCCTGTGGTCCCAGTGGTAACATCTTATCCTCAGGATGGTTTGGAAATGAAGCCCCTCGGTCACATGAAGATGCCTGCATGTCTGGCTTCCACAGTCCCCAACTGTGGCCAGTCACCTGAAGAGGACTTCAGAGATGACATGGCGCCAAGACCTGCCCAGCATACTTGCTGTCAGGACAGTAGGAGTGAGATCAACTCTGAGTGCACAGAAGATACAGCAGAGTTCAACAGAGGTACTAGGCGACATTATAAATCTTGAGTTCCTAGCTGGTCTTTAGTTAGGTAAGACCTATATGAGGACAGTTGCTTTCAGGACGTTCTGTCTGTGATCAAGTCACATAGTTCTTAAATACTGGGTGAGGGGTATTGGGTACTTCAAAAAAGTTGACTATATAAGGAATTCTGTGAAATTCTGTTATTCAGATCCTTCATCTCAGGATGTTAATCCCAATACAGTTTGGAGAATAAATCCAAGGGGGTTTGATTTGGTTTGTGCCTGAACAGTAGAATTGCTGAAAGAATGTATTGTATCATCACGGGCCTTTTTTATCATTTGAATTGCTTCTGGAGTTGTAGCCTTTCCTTAGAATGCTTATATGTGGGGCTTTAAGGGGTTTGCTTTAGCCCCGAGGTGAATTATACAGCTGTTCATGAGAGCTCAACCTTATTTTAAATCTCGGAAACCTACTTTCTTTCTCAAAGTCAAGCTCAACATAACTGGGCTCTACATTTACTCATTACTCTTTTCTTTATTGCTCAAAGTAATTTTGTGAGACTGTTGTGTAAAAATCCGCCTTTCTGATTTCATAATGCTCCCAAACCTCTGTGTTTTTCAGGAGACAGCTGTGTCCATTCAGAAACAGAGAACAAAATTTTAAGTTGGAATCCTCTTATTTTGCCTGAGGTGTCCAAGGACTGTACTGAAAAGACCACCTGGTCTCCTTCTGGCATTTCTTTAGACAGCCCTGCAGGGGTCCTTCAGCAACCCCAAGAAACCTGAGGGTGTGCAAACGACCAGTCATGTTCCCACTTCAAGCCAGTAACTGCACAAAACAGGCTAGGGGATGAACTGTGTGAAGGACATGAATCCAAATCAGAGAAGATCATTATTTATTTTTTTGTAGTAGTAATGTCCTATGAATGTATCTTAAAATGTGTGCCCTTTTATATTATTTATGCCTTAAAATTTCCCTCTTCCTTCCTCCCCCTCAGTAGGAAGCAACCTAGTTTTGCGTAGTTCTCAATCATCTGAGAGTGGTGGCATCATTCCATGTTTCCGAGAACCTCAGTGACCATAAGAGCTCCTCCTGCAAGGATCCAGCCTATTGGCCAGTTTGGCTAAGAGGGAACTGAAGTTTTCAGATGGAAAGCTGTCTTTTGATGTATTGTGTTATCAGACTTTCTGAGAACATTTGAAGTCACGCTTGGTTGTAATTTAGTGTTTGTAATAGCAGGTGTCTTATGAATTTGAGTGCCTTCCACAGAAGTGATAGGTGACCTGTTGGCTTTCTGTTTTCACACGGGCACAAATGATGTTCAGTTTTCTAGGCACTAGTCACAGATAGTGTCATGATCATGGTTGAGGTTAAGGTCTGTGGGGTATGTAGACAGGGGATCAAGGCTAGAGAGAAAAAGATAGCCCTCAGGTCCCACTCATCAAAACTGGGTTGGCTTATTCAATTGTCACTGTAGGGCTCATTTTGACTGTTTCTAAGAGTAGGAACAAAATGAGTTTAAAGCGGAAAGAAAGTAGATTTGGAAAGAAAGACCCCCAGTGTGCTCCCGGTGTCACACCACCTGAAAATGACTATTTTTCAAGCTTCCAGCATGGGCAATACTTGGACGATGTGAGTGTCAGAAAAGATTTAATTTGGAGGGAAAGGGTATGGTTTGAAATTTCCTGACTTTTTTCAGAATGTCGTCATCATAAACACACACCTGAAGCTTTGGTTAGTGGAGCCTGTAAATCACAGTTACGGCTCCCTCTGAGTGACAAGGACATTTGCAGCTGCCTTGGGAAGGCCTTTCTTCTCCACATCAAAAAAAAAAACACACACACACACAAAAAAAAACACTACTCCTATTTAATAGCTATTTTAATAGCTTGAGTCAAACTTCAGTGGATGACTGCTTGCTTTTGGATTGTGCTTCCCTTTGGGGAAAAATAATAGAAAATGATTCTCTTTATGTATTGTCGAGCAGTTTCAGCAATAAATGAGAAAAGTTCACAGTTCCTCAGAATTTCAGTGAAATAGACTAGAATACTATGTTAAGCAACTGTTTCTGTAAATGCATCAGTATTCCCTTATGTATGCCTACGTATCTTATAAATAGAGCTGTTAGCGAAGTATGCTGTTTGAGCTGGGTCACTCTGCAAGAATGACTTTGAGTAGAATGTAGCGAGTGTCATTTCAGGGTCAGGTATTAGGGACGCTGTAGAATCGAGTGCTGCATTCCAGATCGCCATACTGAGAGTATACTGGATTTATTCTTCCCGTGGTATAGATGCCATTAGCTTTGCAGGGGGATAGCTGCATCCCTTACTTCTGTGACTAGCAAAGGACAGAATCCTTGTGCACAGAATATGAAGACTTACTGTGTTTGGCCAACTGAGACATAGCCGTGCTGTCGCACAGGGAGTATTAGAAAACTGGGGAGCAGACGTTTGTGGGCAGTCATTTTGATTCAGGAAACACAGGTGTACTAGCATGAGCCTTGGGTCATAAACTGCTTTTAAAGATTGAGTTTGGATATTTTTGTGCACTAGGAAGAGAAGATGACTTTCCCTCTAGGGCAATCTTACTGTGGACTGCTTTTATTTATATTATTAGTAACGCTGTTTTAAGTGTTATCCCTCTTATTGTATTTTATTTATAAAAAAATGCCTTTATATATTGAGACGTATAAATATAAATATATAAATATATATATAAAATTGCCTTACCGTTCAGGAGTTCTGCATCGCCCCTAACCTTGAGTCGTTCCGAACTTGTATGACCTACCCAGTCACCAACAACAGTCCTGCCTGATGTCGCTTCCCCAGGAAGTCAGAGGACATAGCAGCGTCTCGTGAACCCTCACAACAGATCTCCAACACAGTCCCCCACCACGGAGCTGGCGCTTCAACCCGATTTACCCGGAGCTGTAATCCGAGCTCCTTTCAGTTTTCCAGACTGCTTTCCAAATACATGCGGTTCCCTCTTGCCATGGAACCAGCCCGGGTCTGCGTGCTCTCTCCCGCCCTCCCCTGCTGCATGCTTCCTCCGACTGGACCCCAGAGCCCAGAAGCTGCCCTCTGTCCACGCGGGCAGAGCATGCCTGTCACTTGGTCTTCCCAGAGCCCCCATATCTCCCGGTGACAGCACTCACCACCACCACCCCCCGCCTGGGAATGGGATCTTCCCTGGGCTCAGTGAGCATGTCATTGGTCAGGCCTCCTCTGTTCCATCTGGTCTTCGAATTCTCTGTGGTTCTTTGTTTTAGCGTCAAACTCTGCCCGTGCTCCTGGTGTGTCATTTCACTGTGTCCTTTCCCCCCCATTATGTACCGATCATCTGCTCATAGGTGCTGTACAGGTTGTGAGTGAACTTGCAATGTTTTTAACACCTGTGATGTGGTCTTTTAGGAAAGCATCTTTTTCTGGGTTTTGTTTTTGTGGAGTGAGTCTGTGAAGGCCAGTACCCAGAGAGCTCATTCCTGAGAGAGTACTGCCAAGAACTTGACTTCATGGCTGGATTTCACGTGTTGCTCTGTTTTGTTTTGTTTTGTTTTTTTAAAAGTAATGGCTTTGAGATGCATGTTTTTGTATCCTATTGAAAAGTATGTTTTATTTCCCTGAAAGTTGTAATGTTATGTTTGGAACTGTACATATTCTAAATGATGTAGCGTTGACAGGTTTTGTCTGGTTGATATGATTTTCTATTAAAAGAGAACGCTGCTTTCCTGGAGAGTAGCGTGTGAAGATGGGGACCATCAGATACTCCCTGTTCGTATGAAGCTGCTTCTAGCTTGTGGTCGGGGTGGGTATAAGTCTTCCTCAGTCCTCCATCCCCGCCCGTCCTCTTCTGAAAATCCCCATTGCATGTCCCAGAGCCACGTGAGTTAATCCCTTCTGTTCTGACCACAGAGATCCGGGCCCTGAAGGAGCAGGATCTAGGACAGCCAGTGTTTCATGGGGAGCCTGGGAGTATACCTGAGCCCCGGGGGGCTGTGTCCGAGCAGGCAGACCCCCCACCCTCGGGGGGGCTCTGTGTCTCTGGAAGGAAGCCAGGAGGGACGGAGAGGAGCCTGAGGGGCATGGAGAGGAGTGAGCCCTCCTCGCTGTTGTCTGTGCCGACCATTGGACCATCTGTGTGAACCCCTGGGCAGACATTGCGCCTCCTCAAGAAAAGCAGCCCTAAAAAAAAAAAAATGTCTGGGCTGCTTCGACCAGAAAGCCAACAGGGTCTTTGGCATGGGGTGGGGCCTTGTTCTGTTTTATTCCCCGTGTTGAAATAAGCCTCCCTTAAACCTTAGCTCCAGTCCTGAGAGCCTGGAGAGAACTTGAAATCCCTTTTCTAATAAAGTTGAAATCTGTGAGAACCTAAGAAGCAACTGCAGTTTCTGTCCGTTTCCCGTCTCCTTTCAGGCGCCACTTATTCCTGGCAAGATCGTCCCCTGGCTTTCTTGCCATTGCTTCTCATCCGAGTCCCCCGCCGAGGCAGCTCGGCGTCCTGACGCTTCTAGTCAGTGGAACAAGCATTCATTTGTGTTCACCCCAATTTCAGACACACACACACACACACACGAGCCCGTGAGTCATGCTGGCAGCGGACAGTGCAACGGGAACGGCCCCCGTCCCCTGCCAGCCAGCTCCCCCCGAGCCTAGTGGCAAGCAGCGGCACTTGGTCATGCTGACACAGACTCCTGGAGACTAGTGACCATGCCTCCCTCTGGCCACCCCTCTGATGAAGCTGGTCCCATAATTGAAGCTTGTGCTCCTGGGGAAGGAATTTGAGATTTGGGGAATAAGGTCTGAGGGCACATTTCTTGCTACAGTTGAATGAACAGAGCACATACCTTCAGATCCTGCTTCCCATCTCCTAGCCACCCTGTCAGTAGGAAAACCTGGGACCCAGCCGGGGTCAGCCTCTCCCTGTGGGAACTGCAGGGGAAATTGCCCTCTCCCAGTGATAGCATCTGGTAGGATTTATTTAGCAACTCTCAGTTCACAGGCTTTGTGCAGAAGCAGCTAGCTTGTTCATAACGCACCAGGCACCGTGCCCAGAACCACCCTTCTCACACGGCCTTGGACACCTGGTCATTTTTTCTCCAGTTATGTGTCTTCCTCATCCTTCCGTCTCTCCCTTCCACAAGCTGGGCCAGGCTGTCTCTTGTAACCAGGTCACTGAGAGGTGCTGCACTGAGCCTTGTCCTTGCTACGAAGGCGGGAAGGGGGAGCCGGTATCTTAGCCATCTTGGTCTTAAAATCAAGTGTGACAGGGGGATCTTTCCAACTCCCACCTGTGTCCTCTGTGCATATTTGGGGCCCATCCTGGGACCTCATGGTGTTGCGGTCACAGTGATGGTGACGTTAACTGGGGCATCCGTGAGTTCTTGTGCAGGATCTGAACCTGGGTTGGTGGGTGGCGGTTCAATGCCTACAGGCACAAGCAAAGGAGACAGACGCCGCGGAGGTGTCCCTGATTGTTCTCAGGACCAGAGACTGAGCATTGTGCATGAAACTCAGAACTGCCGTCCTTACATATAAGTAATCTATCTTTGGGATGAAATCATGCTTACCGGCCTCTGCCTCCAGGCCTTCCCTTGAATCCCCGTATTGGTGGCTTTGCTCCCTGAGGGCAGAGTGGGAGAGTGAAGTTAGTGACCACTACACTTCCACGGCCTTCCCTTCCAGGTAGAAGACAATCCCAACTCTCAGAATGACTGGGGTTCTACACTCACATGGGAAACAGCAACTGACCAAGGCCTGTAGGAGGGAAAGAAAGTGCATAACTTGAGCAACCCAGCATAGGTTCCGGGAAAAAAAAAAACCCTCCCTTTCTAGATAGACTCTGTCCTAGAGACCCCAGAACATAGAGGGGGTGGCCCCAGATGCCTAAGTTTGGGAATTGGAGTCCAGATGGACAGCTAGTACTGGGGAGAGGACAGAGTTAAGGAAAACCTGAGGTACCTTGCCCAGGGCAGGGAGGGGAGGGGTCTGCATCTCTCCTTAAATAGGTCTAGACCTGGCCCCCCATGGAGTCAAGCAGCCTTGCCCTTGAGCTTCCCACTCACAGGGGAAAGTCTCCGGGTGCCGGGCAGCATACTGGAACACCAGCAAGGAGGCCACCGTTGCCACCACCACTCCTGTACCCGCTGCACCCAGCACTGCTGGATAGGCGCTGAAGGGGGGGTCCGCTAAGAGTCAAGAGCGCTGGTTACATGGCTTTGGATCCATTGCTGAACTTGACAACAAAGGCTACGAGGGCAGCAAGCAGGCAATGCCCCGTGGTGGATAATCAAAAGCAAGACTGGACCCCCAGAATACAGAGGTCAATTCGTTCCCAAGGAAAGAGGTGCTCTCTGCATGCCTCGACCTCTAGAGCTTTCGCGTCCCAGCCATGCCCCCCATTTCTGCCATAGAAGGCAGAGGCCAATTGTCTTGGCAGCTTGGGGGTGAAGGGAAGGACACCACGAAATCTGGAGTTCCCAGAATGGAGAGAGAGCCGCAGGAAGCTGAGAGCCCACCTGTACCCTGGGAGGTGAGACTGAGGCACAGAGTTGGGCCTCTCCTCTTACTGAATCACCAGCACCCTGCACCCCACCCCATCCACACTTCGGATTCAAGCTGAACTGTGGCTCCTACCCCCGGGCCCAGGGCCTCCAGGGCCTCCCAGGGAGAGATGGGAAAGACAGCAGCGGACGTGACCTGAGGGGAGGGTGGAGAAGAGGAAAGACAGGGGGATGGAGGCACTGGGGGGGAAGGAGCCAAAGGAATGGAGTCAGGGATGCCCTGCGAGGAAGAAGAGGAACCTGGGTTTGGGGTTCGATCTTGGGGAGAAAGGGTAAGTGCCTCTGTGGCCGTGGCCTCAGCACCTGGTGTCTTCACCTCGGAGGGGTGTCCAGCCGTGTGGTGATTCAAAGCCAGGACGCGGAAGGCATAGCGGACACCTGGGTCCAAGCCGCCCAGTTTCCGGCCCCGGCTCTCAGGCTCGATGTCCCTGGCCGCCGTCTCCCAGGCCCCGGCTCCCGGGCTTGGGACGCTGGCCCTCCGCTGCACCAGGAAGCCCGTCAGGTTCCCGGGGCCCTCGACGGCCCAGCGCAGCTGCACCTCTCTCCGGTGCCTCCCATAGGTCAAGCGGCGGATGGTGACGTTGGGAGGAGCTGGGTATCCTGGGGGAGGAGGCGGGACACACGCAGGCACCTGAACCCCTTCAACCACAAGGTGTGCGTGTACCTGGGCACCCAGCTTTGTTCTCTTTTTGTGGAGAGACAGCCAGTAGCGTGGCACCACATTGGAGCGTGCCCTTCTGGTCTGTGTCACCCTGGTTTCCTCATCTACAAACTGAGCGAAAGGTGATTGCGACACCAAGGGGAACCGCTGGCCTGCATTCAGGAGCGCATCGCAGTCGGGTTCACACAAGTCCATTTGGGGCCCCGCGCTGGGGAGCGCACGTGTCCAAATTTGGAAGCAGAGGATTCCTGTGCCTTCCCTTCTAGGGGGCCCCTGCCCCCTCGCCACACACAAGCGCCCGCTACACCTGACTCACTCTGGACCTCCAGCAGGACGCTCCGACTGCTGCTGCCCAGGGCGTTGCGTGCCACGCACCGGTAGGCACCCCGGTGGCGGGTGGGGTCGGCATCCCGGATGCGAAGGTGGAGCTGGGCGCCCTTGGGGTGCAGCGTGAATCCGGAGGTGCCGCCTTCCACCTGCCGTCGCTGGGGACCCAGCCATAGGAGACGGGCAGGCGGCATGCCCCCCAGGAGGGAGCAGCCCAGCCAGGCCTCTCCTCCTTCCAGAACAGACACTCGGGACTGAGCCACTGACAGTTGCGGGGCTTCTGCAGAACAGAGAGAGTCAGGCTGGGAAGGGTCTGTTGCACCCGGGCTAGTGAGAAGGCTGGGCAGTGAGGGGCTGGCTAGCCCTGGAGGGGATGAGGAGGGGAAGAGAGCCAGGAGACAGGGCCAACGGAGTTGAGAGTGAAGCTTGTCTCCGGCTAGTCTGCCGCCTCTTCCAGGCTCCGATTCTATGCCAGCATCCTACCACCATCTGCTCCAAGATTTCCTGACAGTAACTGTGTGCCTCCATGCCCCTCAGCTACCCCGCTCCAGTCTCAGCTCCTAAAGGTGGGGCCCCGGCCTTACTCCCCTCTGTATTAACCGCCTCCCTCCCAGCACCTGCCAGTGAGGCCCCCTTCTCCCTAGTGGCCCACCAGTTCCTTGCCCCAGGCACAGGGCTGGGCCCAGAGCAGGTGCTTAGTTTTTATGTACTGAGTCCTAAACACCCAGTGAATCTCCTGGGGTGGAATTTCCAGCCCGGAGACTGAGTAATAAGGGAGGGAAATATTCCCAGGGGAGGGTCTCCTGAGAGCGCCCAGAGACCAAGATATGAATTATTTTGTGAGAACTATTATATGTGCCTGCTCCTCTGTGTGCTTTTCCCACATTTTTCACTTTAATACTTAACTCTTTTGTTTTTTTTCTTGATTTGGCAATTAATAGGACTGGCGGGGGGCCAGATGAAGACAGAAAGAAAGCAGACCCAGAACCCGTAGAGGCAGTGAGAGAAGTAGAGACCTCCGATGCCTGAAACATGGATGCAAGGCAGGAATATAATCAGGCATCTCTCATGCAAATTAATGCAAATGAGGGAGACAGATTCCCTGGCCAGCCAGACGGGAGCTGTCCAACAGCCACAGCCCAGCCCCATGTGACTGTTGAACCCTCGCAATGTGGCTGGCCCACACCTACATGTGCTGTAACTAATTACACCAGATTCTGAGGACAGTAGACTAGGATACCTCATTCATAATTTTTTAAATTACTATACATTGAGATAATCATATATTGGATATATTAAGTTCAATAAAACGTTTCTCTTGTTTCTTTTTGCTTTTTCACATGTGGCTACTAGAACATTTAAAATTCTATATATGGCTCTCATTGCATTTTTATTGGACAACACAGACCAAGACCAAACACCCTGATTTTATGGATCAAAAACACTTGAGTCCCTGAGAGATGAACTGGCCCAGACTTACTTTGCATTCCAGCACAGACAGCCCCCAGGGCCCCTCCTCCTGATTCCAAAGGGGCTGCTCTCGCAACTCGGCCAGAACCAAGCCACAAGCCTTGACTCACCCAGCTGGAGTCGGCAGTGGGGGTCAGGGACCCTGAGTGGGTGAGTGCCCCGGCAGGTGAACTCTTGGCCAGCCAGGTCTTCCTGGGCCTGTAGGAGGTGGACAGCCAGCGAGGGGCTGCTGCCATCCAGCGGCTGCTGTAGCCCATCCAGCCAGCTCAGCAGGGCAGGGGGCTGGCCTCCAGGCCACTCACAGCTCAGCATGATGAACTGGTCTTCGACTGTGGCTGTGGTCCAGCAAGTGGGGCTCTGGAGGGGATCCCCTGGACAGGGAATAATGGCTCAGCATGGCTGTCTGTACAGGAGGACAAAGGGCTTTGTAGCCCTACCTCTTCCTTCTTCCCTCTTTCCCTCCCTCTCTCCCTTCCTTCCTCCCTTTTTCTTTCCTTCCTTTAGATTTTATTTATTTACTTGTTTCAGAAAAAGAGAGAGTGCGCACAAGGAGGAGGGGCAGAGGGAGAGGGAGAGACTCTCAAGCAGACTCCCCACTGAGCACAGAGCCCGATGTAGGGCTCAGATCTCATGACCCTGCCATCATGACCTGAGCTGAAACCAAGAGTCAGATGCTTAACTGAGCCACCCAGGTGCCCCTCCTTCCTTCACTTATTGCCTTACTCACTCACTCATTCATTCATTCATTCATTCACAGTTACAGAGGGCTGACCATGTGCCGGAGCAATCATGGGAACAGACACCAAGCAATTATAATATACTTTGATGAATGCAGGTTTGATGAGTACAGGTACAAAGACAAACTCTCTGGGGCTTCAGGCAGAAGGACTTTAAAGACAGGATGGTATCTGAACTTTATCTTGGGTGGTGGGTAGAAGTTTTCAAGGCAGAGAGAAAGCTAAAGGCTCATTTCAAGAGCAACATGCAAGAGGGTGGTAGTAATCTAAGGTCAATGACAGTCTGCTGCCGCTGGAGGCTGAGAAACAGGCAGGTGCCACAGGGTTCCAAGCCCAAACTGCAGAGGACACAGAAGAGTGGTGGAGACCTGGCTGGCAGGGAGAGCAGTTGGGAAGGAGGTCTGAGCTGAGTGCTGCCCACCTCCTTGTTCATGGCAAATCTTGAAGTCTGTGATCTGGAGCCCCGCCCCAGATCCTAGGGCTCCTCGAGGGCGCTTCCCCGGCCCCTGCCCACACCTGGATCATCAGCGCCCTGCTGTGTCCTGAGTCCACTCACACAGCGTGATCCTGCAGAAGGCAGGCAGTGCCAGGGCTGGGTGCTGGCCAGCACAGACGAAAACACTGCCGTTGGGGAGCTGGGCGGCGGGCTGACTCCAGGTGACGTTGTTGAGGGCGGTAGGGCCAGCTCCCTGGGGCCCTTCCCACTGCAGCTGGGCAGCTGGAAGCCCCCCAGGCCAGGTGCAGACCAAAGTCACAGCCCCGAGGGTTGGGAGCACAGCACAGGAGGGCTGCCCCTCAGGGGGATCTGGGTGGAGAAGTGGGTGAGGATGGGCTGGACAGATGTTGCTGCTGGAACACTGTGGTCCCCAGGCCCAGCTGGGGGCCTGGTGGCCACAAGGCGAGGGTAGGAGAAGTAGGGAGAATTGGGTGGGTGGGGGAAGATGGATTCCTCTGAGGGGTTGGTGAGCAAAGAGCTGGACTCTCAGGTCAGGAGGCAGGAGCTGAGGGGGTGAGTAAGAGTTCGGAGCCCCTGAGGAATCCCAGGGGCCCTTGGAAGTCCCCAGCTTCCCCTAGGTTCCCCATTGCCCAGTTTCTCCTTTTTGCTGCCGTGTTTGCCTCATGGTCATTTCTCTACCCTTCTCTGTGCCTCAGTTCAGTCCCCAAAGCTGTGGGAAGAATCACTTGGGGAACAAGGTCCAAATAGGGTCAGGGGTTTCCCCTCTCCCTGTCCCTTCCCACAGGTTTCACAGCCTCTCCCCTGCTCAGCAGCCCCATCTGGCTCCCCCACCCCCATCCCCAACAATGCTGATTCCCGCAGGGCACGAGGCTATGGCAGCCCCTACCCACACACTCACAGTAGATGGTGAGCCTGGCGCTGGCCTGGGTACGTGTGTCCAGGCGGCTGTTGCGGGCCAGGCAGGTGTACAGGCCTGTGTGGGCACGTGTGGCACTAGCGATGGTGTAGACAGGCCCGGTGTGGACCTGAGTGTGGTCACGGAGCCACACGTAGTGACTCGGGGGGTTGGATCCCGCTAGGCAGCTCAAGGTCACCTCTTCCCTCTCCTTGGCCCAGAAACCCTCCTCGCTGAAGCCCAGTGGCTCCACGGAGATCACAGGATTGTCCGGACCATCTGGCGGGCAAGGAAGACTTGTCTCATCTCCCCAGTCTTTTTTCCTTCACTCACTTGTATAATCTTGGTTTGCACTGATCGTCCAACGAGCCTGTGTTATGTGCCCACTCTGTCAACCAGTGGGCGAGGGGCCCTAAGTCCAGTCAAATGTAGGTGCTCAGGGTCCATGGAGGCAAGCTCCCTAGGCTGTGGGAGATTTCCCAGAGGGACTGAGGGAGGGGGACAGCAAGAGCTGGCTAGGTAGGAGAAAGGTAGGGCACCAACCTTCCCGGTTCAGCCAGGATCGAGGGGCTTCCTGGGACTGGGACGCTTGGCCCCTCTAGACTGGAGAGGGCAGAACACAGGGTATGACGATGCCCCGACCATGATCCCAGAGCCAGCCATTCTCACTTCTTTGGGTCACTGCCTTCCCTTCTTTCCCATCTTTCTGACTCCCAGAAAGGACTGTATCGTCTGCCTGCTATTCTTCTCCTCTGTCTTTCCCAAGAACTGCTCGCCTGTCTCCTCCATGATCTTGAGTTTGCAATCCCACGAACCACCACCCACAAGACAGGACAGCATGAGTCCTGGTTTTTTAAATCCTTTAGATCAGCATTGTCCAACAGATCCACAGATCTTTTTAAATTGTCCAATTTTAAATTTCCAAATCTTAAAAAAGGAAAAATGGCTAATCCCAACCAAGCAAAACAGCATCAATGGATTGTAATAATTTTAATAATATTTTGTATTTAACCCAATACACCCAGAAAATTATTTCATGTGTAATCAGTTATAAAAACTATTGATGAGCTATTTGGGGTTTTGGTTTTTTGTTTCTATTTTTGTTTGTTTGTTTGTTTTGACTCAGTCTTCAAAATCCAGTGTGCCTTCGGTAGACTGAGCACACCGGTTTTGTTCAGGCAAACTGCAGGGCTCGAGCCCCGTGAATGGCAGCCATGTTGGACAGTGTGGCTCTAGCCCGTCCTAGTCTTCTTCCTTTCACACAAACTTCTAATTCCATTTTAAATTACTTTTTTTAATTGCAAAATTTCATTAGTTTTATTTGTTCTCTTTACTGAAAGGACTACTCTGGTCATTTGTTCACTTTTGTATTGGTTGTATTGTATTGTCTGTATTAGGTTCTTCACTTTTGTATTAGGTTCTCCCTCATTGCTTATTTTGGAGCTCCTTGTGAGTTCTGAAAAGTAGTCCTTTGTTTGCTCTTCATGTGCTTTATTTTCTTTAATTTTTTTTCATTTATTTGAGAGATAGAGCAGGAGAAGGGGAAGGGGCAGAGGGGGAAGCAGACTCCCCACTGAGCAGGGAACCTGACATTGGGCTCGATCCCGAGACCCTGGGATCATGACCTGAGCCGAAAGCAGACGCCCAACCAACTGAGCCCCCCAGGCACCTGTGCTTTAAAGACAGACTTCCGATTTCTACTTTGAGGCTCTCAACCGTTGACTTGGGACCAACTTGCTGCCCTCTCTGTCCACTGTGTCCCTCCTTCTAGTTTCCCCAGGGTCCAGTTGGTCCCTGTGAGACCTTCAGGCTCAACTCAAAGGCTGGCTCCTCAGGCCACCCCTTTTACTCTAATTATGGGTAAAATTGTGACGCCGAATGTATGTGCATTTACCTGGGAAGGGAGGCTCAAGACCTGGAAAAGGCTAGAACTCCTGTAGTAGATCCATGTCTGATAGGGGGAGTGGGGGGGCCCACAGTGCCCTGAGGCTCTCACTATTGGAGCTGCTCAGCGGGCTGAGTGCTGCTGGGGGGGCCCTAAGGCATGTCAGGAAGCAGGGTGCAGAAGGGAGGGGAGGTGCCAGCCCTGACCACGCACCCCCCATGTGACTCACAGATGACATCAAGGAAGGCGCCATCACTGCTCAGCCGGCTGACGGTGTTGTGGGCACTGCATATGTACCAGCCCAGGTGTGTCCTGTTGACTGGGTCTAGCCGAAGCCACCGCTCCGTCACCTCCACCAGCTCCTCCTCCTGGCCTTGAGGTGCCCGATGTTGCCAGGCGAATGTCACAGGCTCAGTGCCCTCCCGGACTGCACATGTGGCCACCACGGAGGTCCCCTCCACGGGGGACAGGTCACTCAGCCTCACCCGAGGCTTTGATACGGGCACTGGCCAGAGGAAGGAGAGGCCCTGAATTTGTTATCTCGGACCCAGGACTGGCTGGGGGTTTGGTGTGCCCACAGGGCCCTGGCCCTCCCTTCCTTCAAGCCCAGGTTTTCTCACTCCCCGGAGGCAAGGTCCTATGGCACCCGGGCCCAGCCCAAGGCAATGGGAGGCACATGCAAGTAGAGGCAAAGCAGCACACAAGGCCACTCGGGTCAGACCTGTCCCAGTTTGGCCTCTCACCCAGCACGGCCAGCGCGACGTAGGAGTAGGTGGTGTGCAGCTGGCCCCCGGCCGCGTGCAGGGCCTGGCACAGGAAGTGGCCTCGGGCCCCCTCCCGCAGCTCCCGAAGCACCAGGCTGCTGTTCCGTAAACTAACGGCCCCCAGAGCCGAGGCCCCGGCCTCCACCTTGGACTCCGCCCCGTTAGTGACAGCCACAGGCCGGGGCGTCAGCAAGCCCAGGGGAGTGAAGCTCCAGAAGACCACGAGAGGAGCCAGTCCGGAGCCACAGGCCAGCTCCACGGAGCCACCCCGCACTCCTTGGATGGACGTGGCCTCTTCATCAGGGCCTCGGTGGGTTGGGTGGGGCGGCCCTACGGACAGAGCAGCAATGCAGGATGTCTGCCCTGGCCTGGGCTCTCCTGCTTCCCCTCCTTGGGCCCCTTGTCCTCCTTCCTGGAGTGGGTTTGAGCGAGCTCCGGAGTTTCTTCTCTAGCTGTGCTGTGGGAGCCGGCGGCCAGGGGATCCTTGATCAAGATCAGCGAACAGACTGGAGCCGAGGCTCCCATCCCCCTGTGCCATCAGACCATTGCAGAAGCTTGATAAAAATATATACTCTGGGGCCTCATCCCAGACCACAGAGTCAGCATCCCCAGGGCGTCAGGGCCCAGGAATCTGTATTTTCAAAACAAACATCCAGAAGTTGATCTGATGATCAGCCCAAGATTGGGAGATCTGCATGGCCACCGGCAATTCAGGCTCGGGGGTGGGGGGTGTCTCTGCATAAAGATTCCAGGGGGAGTCCAGACCCACTGCAGCAAGGGGAAGATGACAGCAGCCTGCTGGCAGCCCAGCCAGCATGCAGCTGTCAGCCGCTAATTATGAGGTGCCTGTCCCCATACCATGCACCAGGGTTATATGGACAAATGAGTCACCCCACCCCTGCTCTTGGGGAGCTTTTAGTCTATGCTGTTCTTTTCTCCTCAGGACCTAGCATGGAACTGGGGCATGTGCCTGAGCCCCATGTTTTCCTGTCCCCCGTGGTCTGGTAGCTTTAACGTGCTGAGTTTCAGCACACACAGATGACGGTAAGTGCCTCAGATGACAAGGCATGGGAGTGATTCACATTAGCTTCCATTTGTTGAATGCGTTTGTGCGAAGTCCTGCACATGCATTACTTGTTGACCTTAGCTGTCACGGTAATCACATCCCCCAGAGACTCTGAGCATGAAGTCACTTCGTCTCGAACCACACGGTAGGTGGTCGAGCTGGGAGTGGAGCCTGACTGCCCATCTCAGGCTCTCCTCCACTGCTCCCAGCTCCTCCGGAGAGAGAAGGGAAGACAGGCATGGAGCTGGAGAGCGAGGGCAAAGTTCTGCTATTCCATAGATCAAGAAGCATAACCCTTAACACAGAAGCTTCTTCTTCCCACTGTGCTGGACCAAGCTGCCAGCATCTCTCAGCTAGACTGCTGGTCTCCCAAGTGCTCTCGGCAACCTGAAGACCATCCACTTTGGAGGGAACGTTGGGAAGCCCAGATCTATGTTGCACCATGCTTACTACCTGACGGTCACCAACAGGGTGACCCCAGCTTTGGGAGGGTAACTCAGTGGGCTCTCTGTGCCCTGGCCCCGCCTCCCCCGCCTGGCACAGAGCAGTGGCTCAGGGCATCCTGGCTAAGCCCTAGCGGATAAAGAAAGCTGATGGACTTCATTGAATGGCCGTGCAAGCGTTAAAGGGAGATCCCAAAGAAGGCAGCGGGAGAAAAGGCAGGATGTGAGTGGGGAATGGTCCACCGGGCGGGGTGGCCAGAGCATCACTCACCTGAGGCCCCTACAAGCAGAAGGCAAAGGGCTGTCAGCAACAGGAGGCTGAGCGGTCTGTGCAGAGCCCTTGGACCTCTCCATGGCCTCATCTCCCTGGGTGGCTGTCCACCTGGGGCTCTTGCCTGACACTCGGGTGCTCTCTCTCCAGAGCAAAAGCCTGGCCCCGGAAGGACTGGGGGTCTGGCTCGGGTTGCCAACCTCAGCCTTCTGCCACCCTTTCCCTGCTCTCCTGTTACCCTTGCTGGCCCAATGACAAGTGAATTATTTACCAGATGATTCACTCCATCCATAATGCAGAGTTGGGGAGGGCAAGACCTGGCTGGGACAGATCTAAGGGACACGCCCTGAGCTCCCTGAATTTTCATCTTAATGATAGTATAAAATGAGGCACAGAGCATAGAGTTGAAAAAGGCCCTAGTCTCAGTGAGTCCAACCACCTGCCCAGAGTGCAGTCCTCCAGACCTCAGGGGCGAGGAGATTCAAACACACCTTCAAATGCCCTTCCTCCCCCCTTGTGTTTTGCTCATGTTTTATTGGGAGAAACTGGTAGAGGGTGGAAGAAGCTCGGGGGTCAAACACAAAGTCAGGGTTTGACTGACCAACAGTGAACTCAGGAAATTTCTGAACCTGAGTTTTCATTTCTTTGCAGATAAGTAGGGATAATAATACCTTCTTTCCTGTAACGATTATTGTGGGTATTAAGTGAAAACCTTTTATTAGCCTAGGGGAACCTTCTTGGGTGCTCGTAATGTCCTCTTTCTTGCCTTAGGTAGAGGTTAAAGTTCATCAAACTGTGTAATTTTGTTGTGTAAACTTTTACGTGTGTTTGATAAAATTCCTTATCTCTCTCTCTGGCACAGACACATGTACACTTGCACACATGCACGCACACACTCGGGCAAACAGTGCCCAGAATGTAGCTGGCATGCCGTCCATTGTGTCCCCAGTCAGAGCTGATCTACGAGGCACAGACCCTTGATACTGGAATGGAGACCAGCTGTCCCATAGCCCTGGCCATCTCTGATAGACAACCTGACATGAGGTCAATTTTCCATCCTCTGGTGTTGGGTGTAGGTGAGAGTCCCAGACCCCAGTGAGATGGGGGATCTTATATCTGGTGTCAGGTTCATCAGGGCTCAGCTGGGACAGGAGCTGTCAGAGCTGAGCGCCTCACAGGCTCCTCCTGGGCCCAGAGCGGCCCACCGAGGCTCTCTCGGCTTCTCCCTTGTCCTAGGATAGTGGATGACCCCTGTCCCATTCTCATTCAATCACGGCCAAGGCTCTTCCATGCCAACTCCCTGTTCCCGCCTAACTTGACTTTGAGCAGAATGGCAGGTCGTCCCTGGGATTTAGGCTCCCATGTAAGGGAGACTCTGGAAGGGAGAGTCAGGGAATAAGGTGTATTAGGATTCCCAGAGAAATAGAACTGGTAGGATGTGTGTGTAGAGAGAGGTTTACTGTCAGATCTGCAGTTAGCAAGCTGGAGACCCAGCAGGGCTTATGATGTAAGTTCTAGTCTGAAGACTGGCAGGCTTTAGACCAAGAAGAGCTGATGCTTCAGCCCAGGTCCAAGACTGATGTCTCAGCTCAAAGCAATCAAGCAGGAGGAGTTCTCTCTTATTTGGGGGAGGTCAACTTTTTGTTCTGTCCAGGCCTTCAACTGATTGGATGAGGCCCACCTACATGGTGTGGTTGGGTGGGGGCGGGGGGGACAATATGCTTTAATCAGTCCACCTATTCAAATGTTCATCTCATCTAGAAACACCTTCACACATACACTCAGAATAATGTTTGGCCAAATATCTGGCCACCCCGTGGCCCAGTGAAGTTGACACATAAAATTAAAGATTTTCCCCCCACCCCACGAGGGCAGAGCTGCGGTCCTGTCTGGAAGGGAAGAAGAGGCATGGCCAGAATGGGAGAGCAGGTCCAGGTCTCCTGTCTCTGATGCTGTGGGAGCTCAGGGGCCAAGAGACGCAAGGTCTTCCATAAGACAAGAAAGTACAGTGGTCAGAACATAGCTTTGCCTCTCCATTATTATGTGATCTTAGCATGTAACTTATCCCCTCTATGCCTCTGTTTCCTCCTTTCTATAATTGTTTTCCTGAGAAGAGTAAATGAAGTGACACATACATAGCACCTGTCTATTAAAATTATTTATGCACCTTGACCTGAAGAATATCAATAATTAATTCAACAAACATTTCGTGATCATCTGCTACGTGCAATGAACCATGTTGTATACGGCAGGACATCTCTCTTTCTCCCTTATTCTCCTTTCTGTAGAGTATTGGCCAAGCCAGGGTACCCTGGCTCTGTGCTTTGCTCTAGGCATGCTCAGTGTCTAGGCCCAGGGGCAGGTGAGGCTGTAGGCTCCCCGGGTTTGGGTGCCTACTTCCCATCCTCCCCTCTTGCTCAGGTGGATACAGGCCCCCTCATGGTGGGGCTTCCATCGACAGCCTACCTGGGTCCCAAGGCTCACATCAACTCCTGCCTCATTGCTTTGGGAGATCCTGGAGGGAAGAAGAGGGGGTGGTGTGCAATTAGGAACGACGAGAGAACAACCCTAGAGCGTTGTCTCAGCTCAGCTCAGCTCAGGAGAGAAGAGGTTACAAGGATGGACGTGGGGACCCAGCCTCTGGAGCTGTTTGAATGGAAATTGTGGAGAACCACACTGAGGGCTCTGAATGGGTGAGGTCTGAGGCCTTCTGGAAAGATCGCCCTTCAGCCCTCCTGTTGACCAGCATTGGGTGGGCACCGCAGTAGCCACGTGACCCTGGGCATACAACACGTCCTGAGCTTCCTCATCCTCATCTTTCAAGTGGGCGTAACACTGACGACACCTTCAAGCTGTTGGACAGATAAGACGTGACCACACATATCCAGCATCTTGTAAGCCCCAGCACATTGTGTACACTCAGCAAATGTTCATTCTTGCCCTCTTTCTGTGTACGGTGAACTGGAATCTGCTTCCCTCATACAATCTCTGGGTTGAGTTCTTTCACCGAAACTTGGCAAAACAATTCATAATCTTCTTCCAAATGAAAGTCATTCGAAAATTGAAACAGCATGTCCAGTCCTTTCATTCTCTACCGGAATAATAATACAAGATACCATTTCTTTCCGGGCGTGTGCTGTGTTCTCCACACTCCATACGAAAACACTGCAATGCACATTTTGCCAACAGGCTTGGACTTCCTCCGTTTCCCCCCGCACTCCTTGTAGCTCCATCCCTCTGGGCATTCTCCAGCTGGTCCCCACCTAAGACTGTCCCCTTGGGGCTGGCCAGGGGCCCATGGAACCACTAGGCCTCTCTGACAAGGCCCCAAATCTCTCTCAGTTACACCGTTTTGGAGTTTTGTTCATCCGTCCAGTTAACATTTACTTCTGTGTCCCTGAGTCCTCACTCAGGCCCGCGAGGAAGTCTGGACAGAAACTTCACATTCTGAAAGGAAATGACGGCTCCGTGGGGCTCCCCAGGTCTTTTGAGGAGGTAGTTGTCCGGCAACAATGAGTGCTCAGGTTTCCTGGCCTTTGCCTCCCTTTTGGGCAAACTTTAGCCTCACGGTGGACAGCGGTGCGTCACGTTTCTCCAGCCTCTTGTGACCATTTTGCATCCTGGTTCTGAAACCTCCAGCTTTTGGGGGAGCAGAAGGTGGAAGATGGGGACAGCTGGACTGGAGCAGAGGAGGCAGAGGTTCCTGGAAATTAATGGCTTTTCCATATGTGTCCATGTGTGCCTCATCAGAGGCCAACCAGAGGCCCTTGGGAACCCGGGCAGGAGATGAGCCGAGGGCTGGAGAGGAAATGGGCCAGAGGCTCCGCAGCCGACATGGCTCCCGCTGTGTTCCTGGCTGAGAGGAGGAGGGGGAGGGCAAGAGGGACAGAGGGCCTGGCAGGGGTCACTGCTTAGTCACTTGGTTAACTGCTCTTTGGAGACCAGAGAAGAAAAGAATGAGGCCCTAGATAGAGGGGTGAAGAAAGGGAGACCAACAGACCATAGGGGGCAGACAGGGGAGGCAGGGGAAGCTGAAGTTGAGGTTACCAATGGTGGCTAGACGCCTCGCTGGGGCATGGGAAAGAGGCCTGGTTTCCATGCCAGTGTTGCCTCCTAGCTGACCCTCCTTCCATCTGCTTTGCCATGGAAGAGGAGACCTGCACAGCCAGCCCCCTAGCACCACTGCAGGCAGGATACCCCATTGCTCCGGGCCTCTGTTTCCAGATCTGTTAAAAACGGGGTTGTCACATTGGCCCAGGGGCTTCTCAGGGCTGTTGTAAGAGCTGGAGGAGTGGGTGCGCAGAGGGGAGTTGCAAAGCAGAAACCATTGTGCAAATATGGGGGTGTGGAAAGAGCAGAGCTTGGAGGCAGGTCAGCGTTCAGATCCCGGCTTTGTGGCCCGCCACCCGAGGGAACCCCAGGCACGTTCCTTCTCCACTCCAGGTCTCAGGTCTTCCCTGTAAATGAGACTGATTCTTGATGCAACAACACTAGAAAAAGGTTATTCATTCTGTTTTGTGAGATAATGGTTTTGCCATGATGTAAGACATCATTTTCTTAATACTGAAACACTTGGGGATGAGATGTCATGGTGTCTTATGTTTGCCCTACAAGACTTCTGCAAAAATGGATGAAGCTTCAGCCAAGTCTTAGGTTCTGCATTGCCTCAAGGATGTTTGTAGAGCAGACACCACAGGGGCTTCAAACCCTAGTTCACATTTTTTATTTTTTGAGAAGTATGAAGTCACTGAAAACTTGTGTTAGGTGTTCCCGGTGGAAGTGGTAAGGACTAAGGAGCATGCCTCTAGTGGCAGTTGAAGAGACTTTCCTGAGTTTGGGGACAGGTAGGAGGTCCCTTGGTCCCTGGAAGAGGATGAACCTCTAGAGGCCAGGCCCGTGACCCACAAGGGCAGAGAAATGGAAAGTCCCTCCAAGCTCAGCCAGTGAAAAGGTCGGCAGCAACCACGATGGACCCCGGGTTAGAAGTGTCTCCCTGTTTTTGGTACTTTGTACAGAAGCCTCAAAGATTCTGGTGGGGATCTGGGGTGGGGGCAGGGTCCCAGGAATGGTGACAGCTTTATTTGAATTTAATAGAGCGAGATTCACACCCACTTCACTGCCATTATTATTGTTATTATTATTATGTTGCCGCTGTTACTATTATGAAATAGACTGGAGCTGGGGCCGTGACACGAGGCGTCAGTGTGTGCTGCTCCCTGTTGCAGTGACAGGAACTTAGGAATGGCTGAAGCTCCTCCCCAGGAAAGGTTCCAAGCTCTTCCCCGCCCGCAGCTAGCAATGGGGCTCCCACCATGCCTGGAGTCACAGGGCAGGGGACAGGTTTCCGTGGCTCAGGGCCTGGTTGGAGAACTCGGCCTTGTCTGGACCCAGTAGGTATCTGTCTGGACAAGGCCAGTGGAGCTGGCCAGGCACCGGGGGTCCGTGGAGGAAGCCAGGGCCCAAGGAAACGCTTGCCTCTCTCTCCATCTGCAGGCCTGGTCAGCTCCCCTCTTCCGCTCCCAAGCCCTGCCCCCCAAACCTGGCGAGGTTCTCCAAGTTCCCTGGCTGGGGAGCAGGAAGGAGTAGGGAGTTTCCAGAATGTCTCTGTAGAGCTCCAGAGGGAGGCTTGCAAACTGGAAATTGTCAGCCGTTTCCTTGACAACCAGCAGCCAAATAATTCTGGGAATGGAGGAGGGAGGGGAGTTCCCTGTGGGGCGGCCAAGAGAAGCAGCCCTCAACCCCCAGAAAACTTCCATTCCCCATTACCTAGCTCAGTTGGGGTCCAGTCAGGAGATAGAAATCACACCAGTCAGCTGGAAAAAGGATAAAGAATTGATATACGCTTGTTATGAGGTAACAAGAGAATGCTCAAGTGTCCTGGGGAAACCAGGTGAAGAGGTTGCAGCCACTAGCCCTTAGACCTTTGAGGAGGGACCCAGAACTCTACGGAGGAGGCTCTGCATGGGAAAGAAGGACCCTAGGGGCTTGCGCCCAGACCTCTGAGGAAGGGGCTCCTGGAGCAGGACTGTGGGGCTCGTGGGGGATGGTGAAGCCGTGAGCGTTGGAGAGGCTGCAATCATTCGGCTGCTACTTTGGGACGGGCCTGTTGCTGGAGGTGGCCAGGCTTCTTCTTACAGGGAGCACTCAGGCACAAAGGGAACAAACGTGCTCACCCTTCCTCTTCTAGCCAGCAAGCCTCCCTCTAGTGGCTTGGTCGCAAGGATCAAAAAAGGAACAGCAGGCAAAGCAGAAATGGGATTCTCAGGGCCTGAGGCCACCTTTGCAAAGCAGTGAATCGAGGATAGGAATGGAGCTGAGAAGCCAGAACCTTAAATTATTATTAGTCACGGAAGCATGGGAAATTCTGGTCTTCTAGCCCCAGCTTTACTGAAAAGAGCAGGACATATAGTAGGTGCTCATCTAATATCCTCTGGCTTCACTGTGGTTGGTTCCTGAAAGCATATGTGAGCAGGCTTTCCTGGACTTACTCTGGTTTGTCTTGAAAAGTTACTGATATTCACAAGCTGTGACGGCTGGAAAGGACTTGTGTAATGATAACGATGAAAACAGTGAAATATTTAGGTAAGAGCGGCCTGAGGAACACTGACTGAAAATCACTGTGATCAAATCATACACTAAGGGTAAAGGACAAAATAAATGGATCCAGGGAACAGAAATAGAACCAAGTCCAGAAATCTACCCCAGCACATATGATAATATACAATAAAAGTGGGGAAAAGGATGATTTATTTAATAAATTATGTAGGCACCCCTGGCTCCCTAAAAAAAAAGGAACAAGCTTCATCTCTGTACCTCACAAGTTACTGAAACTAAATTTTAAATAGATGAAAGATTTAAATTTATTTAAATTTACACACGTAAAACAGTTTATGTGTTGTTCTCCATATTTAAACAATTTCATGGGGAAATATTTAAAACAATTTTAAACACTGTTTGAAGCAATTTAACGAGGAAAACATTAGAAGAATATTTATACAATGTCTGATTTGAAGAGATTTTTCTAAACAAGACAGAAAATCCAGAAGCCAGAGAGGAAAAGATAGATGTGTATCTTTTTTAAATTTTCAAAGGATTCAAAGATCACATGGAGTAAAAAGACAAATTACAGACTGGAGACAACATTTCAGGATCTACTAGCAATAGAGAGTTGGTAGCGGTAACACACAAAGAGCTCCTCCACACGATGAAAAAGAGAAATAAGTCAGCAGGAAAATGGACAAAACATACAAATATGATGCATCTATATTTCTGTTGTAAACAGCCAATGCATTAAGGGAAAAGCACACAATCTCGGCAATAGTTAGAGAAATGTACACTTTAAAAACGTGGTGTCTGAGTGGCACAGCTGGTTAAGCACCTGACTCCAGCTCAGGTCATGATCCCAGGGTCCTGGGGTCGAGCCCTGCATCAGGCTCCCTGCTCACCGGGGAGTCTGCTGCTCCCTCTCCCTCTGCCCCTGCTCATGCTCTCTCATGTGCTCTCTCTCTCTCTCTCTCTCAAATAAATAAATAAAATCTTTAAAAAAATAAAATAAAAGCATGATACCACTTTTCCTTCATCAGAATAGCAAAACTTACAGAGTGAGGAGGGTCAGGGCTGGTGGAGATGTAGGGGAAGCAGCAGTAACAGCTGTGAATATGGGGATTACCCAGACTCCTGGAAAAGGGATTTGGATGAAACCTAAAAGTACGTATCTTTCTGACCCAGCCACTTCATTTCTGGTAATTTATCCTACAGAAAAATAAATAAATACATACAAAGATACGGGCAGCAAACTCCAGTATGTATGGATATACATAAAAATTTTTGATAGCATTTTCCTTTTGCTGGGGCGAAAATACTAGTAGTGGTTGAATGAGACGTATGTCCCTATACTGTAATGTTATGTAACTACCAAAGAGAGTAAATTACAAAGATAAATACTGTACAATTCTACTTTAGAGACCTCCAAAGTAGTCAAAGTCATAGAGACAGAAAGAAAAGGGGTTCGGAGGCTCGAGTGGCTCAGTCGGTTAAGCGTCTGCCTTCAGCTCAGGTCATGATCCCGGGGTCCTGGGATCGAGCCCTGCGTTGGTTTCCTGCCATTCCCCCTGCTTGTGTTCTCTCTCTGTCTCTGACAATTACATATATAAAATCTTGAGAAAGAGAGAAAGGAAGGGAGGAAAGGAGGAAGAAAGGAAGGAAGGAAGAAAGGAAGGAAGGAAACAGTGGCTACCAGGGGCTGGGTGGAAGGAGGAATGGGGAGTTGTTGAAAGTACAGAGTTTCCGTTTTACAAGGTAAATTCTGGAGTTCCATTGCATGGCAACGTGAATATCCTTAACATTAGTGAACTGTACACTTAAAAGTGGTTAAGGTGGTAAATTTTGTATATATTTTACCACAATTTAAGAAAAAGAGTACATTAGAGAGATTTTCACGATGTTAAGTGAGAAAAGCAGCTTGCAGGGAAATCTAGGTGGGGTCTGTGAAATAAATGACATATTCACATAAATATGAATAAATGTCTGGTGGGCAACCCAGACCTCTCCCGCGTGACCCGAGTCCTCTGATTCCAGAGTGCTCTCCGTCCTCCCCAAAGCCTAGGATCCAGCAGGAGCTGGCATTGAACTAGGCTCCCCAGCTTTCTCAGCCTTCTGGTTCCAAAGCACCCTTTGGACTCCCGCCCTGGTGTTTCCCGATTTCAACCCTCCTCCCGAAAACACCAGGTCCCCATGGGCTCTGACACTGCCAGCCAAGGCCCACAGCTGTTTCCAATATTCTGTACAAACTTTATTGAAATGAGAAGCCCCGTTTATCATCCCTCAGGCCCCGGCTCCTCCAGATTAGGTACGTATGACCTGACCTGTCAGCAGGGCTTGAGCCAGCAATCAAAGAAGAGATTGTTCTGAGCCAGGAGGTAAGGGGGCAGACGCCTAGGGAGCTGAAAAGACCCTCGAGGGGTTTCTGACCAGCCAGGGGTGGATGGGGTATATTCCCAAGCCGAGGGGAGGAGGGGAGGGCAGGGCTGGGTAAATTCTTTAAGGGCCACTGCTCTGCTTGTCTTTTGTGGCCGTGTCTTCTCTCTCTAGCCTCCACGTCTCTTCCAAAAGATAGATCTTAGAGCAAGATGATCTCCCCATTACCAAGCTTCGAACTCAGCCCCAATTTCTCTTTCCTTTCACCTCTGAGCTATACCAGGAAACCCCTCCAGGCACAATAAAAAACTCTACTCCTCCTAGAGCTGCAGAATCATCAACCCTCAAATACTGAAAGTAGAGAATACTTTAAAGTCTCAGCTCCCTCTCAATGTTGAAAATCCCTCCACCGGGCCAGGCTGGTTGAGACCTGAACCTTCTAAGCCATGTGGTCCAATAAGATAGTCCCTAGCTGTGTGTAGCTATTTAAAAATAAATCTTGGGGCACCTGGGTGGCTCAGTGGGTTAAAGCCTCTGCCTTCAGCTCGGGTCGTGATCACAGGGTCCTGGTATCGAACTCCACATCAGGCTCTCTGCTCTGTGAGGACCCTGCTTCCTCCTCTCCTCTCTGACTGCGTCTCTGTGATCTCTATCAAATAAATAAATAAAATCTCTAAAAAAAAAATCTCACATCCGGGTATACATCCAAAAAAAGTGAAATCAGTTCTATCTGTACCTTCATGTTTACTGCAGACTGAGTCACAATAGCCAAGATATGGGAACAACTACCAGTCCACCGAGGGATGAATGCATAAAGGAGAGGCAGTCTAAATATATAACAGAATATTTCTCAGCCATAAAAAAGTAAATCTGGTCATTTATGACAACACGGATGAATCCGGAGGGCATTATGCTAAACGAAATAAGCCAGAGAAAGACGAATACTGTTTGGCTTTGGTGGAATCTTATATGTGGAATCTATAAAAAGGAGGCGGGGGGAGTCCAACTCAGAAACAGTGTAGAATAGTGGTTGCTTGTAGCTGGCCAGTGAGATAAATAGAAAGATATTGACCAAAGCGTTCAACCTTTCAGTTATAAGATGAATATGTTCTGAGGAGCTTGTGTACAGCATGGCGACTATAGTTAATAATGTTGTATTATATACTTGAAATGTGCTGAGAGTAGTTCTTAAGAGTCCTCACCAAAAAAATAAATACATAAAACAAAAAAAACTCAAAAAACAAAAGATACCTATGTGAGATGATGAATATGTTAATTAACTTGTTCACAGTGATCATTTCACAATGTATACTTAGATCAGATCATCACATTCACTTTAAATATATACAACTTTTTGGGTCAATTACACCTCAATAAAACTAGGGGGGAAATGAGCTCAAACTAAAAATTCAGTTTCTTGGTCATACTCGCCACATTTCAAGTGCTCAGTTAGCCACATGTGTCAGACAATGTGTTGAGGAAGGTGCAGAATCTTAGATCTTCCCCTAGGTGCGAGCTAACAAGTTAATCTGCCGGTTTCACAAATGCTGGCAGAAGACAAAGGGCTTTCTTATTTACAGCAACTTCGGAAGCCAGAGTATCAGCATTTTCTTGCTCTGGTTTCCTAAGCTCTGGTTCTCACGAAGAGGGCCACCTGATACTTGTACACACAGTGGGTAGCAATACAAGAGAGGAAACCCCAGGTTCAGGAACCCGAATATTTTATAATGTGCAGGAACCCAACTGGTTGTTTTTTTTCACCCCCTCTGGAGGAAGACATTATCTCTACTGTTCACGACTGTCGGCTACACAAATGTTCTTGAAAATTGTCCAGAAAAAGGTAATCATTCTGAAAAATGTGCAGAAATGCAAAAGACCCATGGAGAACTATCTCTCAGCACCATGCTGATATTGAACATCTCCATCCCTGTAGAGAGTTCTGCCAGATGGAACTGCTCTAAACCATGGGGAGCTAGCTGCTTTCCTAGGTCCTACTTGTCAGTTCTGAATATGGACCAGAGGAGTCAGAGAGAAATGAGCCAGCATTATAACTTTCACGTTGTCTTCCTTGATGTGGGTGTTGGTTGATATCATATTGCTTGTTTTTCTTAACTAAGCTGTGAAAGGGTCGGAATTAACATCTGTGTATTATGTTAACATCCCAGGGCTGTCATGTGCTCTGCGCTCATGAGGACACTGTGAGAGCAAAGGAGACCCAACCAGAATGTTCCCGAGTGGTCTAACACTCCAGGGTAGTGGTTCCCAGACTTCAGGGAGCTCGGGAATCACCTGGAAGGTTTGAGAAAAGGCTGGCTGAGCTCCATTCCTAGAGCTTCAGATTCAGGATGTCTGTGGTAAGGTCTGAGAATCTGCATTTCTGAAACATTTTCAGAGGATGCTGATGCTGCCAGCCTCACACCACGCCATGAGAGCCACTGCCCTCATGGGATGAGAGCACTCTGGACAGCAGCCAAGGTAATGCCTGTGGGACGATTTTTTTCTCATGCATATTTGCATTTTAATGCATGTTGGAAAAATATAACCAGCACACATCAAACTAGTTCCATTTTAAAGGAAAAACAAATCAATTTAAGGATATATTTACACATACAAATCACAATCTGTCAGCTTCCACATTTATAAAATGGCATTATTATGTTCCCATGGGAGTTTCCCAGGACTTGTGAAGATCTCCTGCCTTCCTTCCTCCCTCACCTCCCTTCCTCTGGAGGAAGGCACAATCCCCACACCCTTATGGTCTCCTTACAGTCTAGGGGACACATGCTGCCACCTTTAAACATCAAGAAATTGTTAGGGGTTATTATAGTCCCAGGTTCCCAGCCTAAGACAGAAACCACCCTTCCCTCTGGCTGAAGCCCGAGGACTCTAGAAGGAAGAAGAAGTCCTAGCATCGGGGAGAGTGGAGAGTCACTGCAGTGGTTTCCCAGAAGGCCCATCCTGGGCCCTCCACCTAGCCAGCTGCCCTCTGCCTGGGACTAAGCAGCACCACACTTCCTTTGGGGGCAGCTGCCTGGAGTTAATGACAAAGCATCCTGAGCCCCAACCTGTGTAAAGGGATGGACCTGAGCCTAGCCTGGAGGATGCATCCAAGGCAGAATCCATGTAAGGCCTTGTCTCAACAGGCCCAGTCTTAACCGTCATAGGGCCGCAGGAATGACAAAATAGGACTTAAGGGAAACAAATACTCTTGTGACCATTAGCACGAATAAACCCCTCTCTGGGAGCCCCTTCAAGGAACTCTGGTCAAACCAATGGGTCTTGCTTCTGTCTGAAGGGCCGCTAATGGGGGAGACAAGACGGGCAGAGAGGCAGCTTTATAAGTGAACCCCTAAATTCAGGCTTTTGGCTGAGCCCTGTGGGCTTCGAGTGGTGTTTCCATCACACCATTCATTCCACAGGTCTTTCTGCTCCCTGCCCTCCTCGTTTTAATGATCTCAGACAGACATAAAAACGGCTGAGCTCAGCACAAGTGACTGAGACATGAACGTTGCCTCAGGGTCCCCATGGACCCCAGCTGGGTACCATGCCGCCCTCAGTTCCATTTTGACAGGATAAAGTGAACTCATTTATTCAGTTGTTTTAAGTGAGCTCACACTAGGCAGTGCCAGAGAACAGAGACATAAATCTTTCCCAGCACATGGAGTCATTGCCAAACACCTTGGATAAAACTTTCTGCTTGTTCAAGACAGTTTTTCCTCCCCTCTAGAAATGAGGAGGGAAAAGCACTAAAAATTGAAGGGAATGGAGGGAGGGTGTTAGCAGATTCTGGGAATGACAAACTTGTCAACGCTTTGGCCTAATAAAAATTCTTCCAGTAAGAAAGGCAGACTTTTAACGCAGAGATTTTCCTTCGTCTTTCGGTGGGTATGGAGGGTGTCTCTGGTCATTGGGTCTGGCTGCGGGTTAACCCTAGATGAGGAACGAAGGATTTTCTGACATCTCTAAAGGCTGCATCTTCACCCTTCAGACAGGGGGTACAGCCTCAGATGCTTCCAGACGAGAGCAAACCCAAGCAGGCTGTTTGAAAACCCCCCAGCCGGAAAGAAAGCATACCTGGGGAGGACAGTCACCCAGAGAAAAAACAGTGAGTGGTGCGGCCTAACTAATCCTTTTTGGGTGCAGGATGACCCACTTTTGTTTTTCCGGTTCACTAAAATATTTCTTTTACAGTTTTTATTCTTTGCAAACATTCTAAAGCTACACACATGTAGAAGAAAGTCCTGGGGCATCTGGGTGGCTCAGTGGGTTAAGCCTCTGTCTTTGGCTCAGGTCATGATCCCAGAGTCCAGGGATTGAGCCCCACATAAGGCTCTCTGCTCGGCGGGGAGCCTGCTTCCCGGCCCCTCTCTGCCTACTTGCGACCTCACTCTCTCTGTGTCAAATAAATAAATAAAATCTTTAAAAAGAAGAAGAAGAAGAAGAAAGTCCCATAACCTTACCATCACCATAATGTATCCAATGGCTTTGTGTTTCTTGTCTATACACATTGAAAGCACAATGGTCACCAGGAGTCTAGCCCCCCCCACCCCCAACTCACTTTTTTTTTTTTTCCCAGCCAAGAATTCCCACATAGATCTAAAACTTTCCCATATAGTTCTAAAACTTCGCTACTCAAGGTGAGGTCTGCAAACAGCACAGGCACCATCCAGACCTGCTTTTCAGAGAGCTGCAGATTCTCTGGGGGATTTCTGTTTGCCCCACAGGCTGAGACGGGGTGCACACAAACGCATCAGCTAGGACAGAACTCTTCTCTACACTGGGACTGCATGGTTCCACCCTGAGCCCCTTCTTTCCGTTGGCATGGAACACCTGTGAGGGCTTGGCCCTCGGTCGGGTGCTGGGATCCATAAGACCCATGAGAAGGGTCTCCGTCTTCCTGCCCCAGGATCTAGCAGAGGTGAAGCAGGAATGGCACTGTGGGGTCTTCCACCAACGCGGGCCAGAGGTGAAGAGGGTTTTACAACTGGATGAATCCTCAGGGGCCAAGGCCATGGCAGGGGAAGTGGCTTTGCCCTGGCACAGAATGGGCTAACAATATTCCAGGTATCAGACGGAGTATGCAGGTATCCTGACCTCCGCAGGGTACACCGGTCTCCCTCGCCTGGACTCCCTTTCTGGCAGACAAGTCAGCATGTAGGCCTGCATGGTCCAGCCCAGGTACAGCCCAGGGAGTCCTCCCAACACCTGTGCTCTCCAGAAATCCCAGCCTCCCGGCCTAGGCCATGCCCGGTCCGTCTGTGATTGCACTCCTAGCATGCTTCTGCACATTGAGACAGAAAGCCATAAAAATGCACCTGTTTTTTACCTAATACTCAAACTGAACATCTCCTGCCCCAAGAAATAATGCAAAATAATGGGCAAGAATTTCACTGCATTACTTATAATTACAATATGTTGAAAAACTGGACACCACATAAATGTTCAACAAAGCTAGGAATATGCACTGTGATATATTCACTGGACAGAATAGTCTGGTCAATTATCATTTTTAATAATCCCAAAGACTATGCAGCGATAGGAAAAAACATTTGAATGTTTCAAGTAAAGATTAACTACAAGTAGTCATACTAAGATGGAAAGGACTACATCAAGATAATTGTTGTGATGAATTAATGGTTTTATTGGTATTTTTCCCCCTACTACTTTTATTTGCTGTTTTATTGCTTTTATAATATAAATATTAAGTGAAAAGTAATCCACATTCTGCGTGGGTTGATGAAAATGGGCACAGAGAGTTTGTCACATGGGGAACAGGCCAGTGGATCTGCAAGTTAAGACAGGTTAGAACTTAATCACTCCATTTTCTTTTCCTTTCTGGAAAACAGTCTTCCTCTGTGCAAGGCTTCTATGGCTCATGGTCTTCCATGTGTGTAGCTCTGCTGTGTGCAGTCATGGAAACATGGTATTTTAGAATGGACAGAGCCTCTGAGATCATCATATTCCAAACTCCCAGCTAATTCAAGCACAAGAAGTACAGTCTCCATTGCAAGTGACCGTAATGGAGGCTTCTGATCGATTGAACAGTCGTCTCATGAATGGGGAGCTCACTACTTCACAAAGTAGCCTGCTCTGGCTCTGCCTTCTAAATCATGCCTGAAGCTGTTATACCTGACCATGCCTCTAAACCTCACAAAAAGTGGGGCGTCCTGGTCAGTCATTTCCTTCCAACTGGGATTCCAAGCCACAAATCACAAACTACGGGACTCGAGTGAAACCACATCGTTCTTCTTAACATGATATCAAGCTCAAAATAAGACGTTAGGGGCACCTCGGTGGCTCAGTTGGTTAAGCATCTGACTTCGGCTCAGGTCATCATCTTGGGGTCCCGGGATCGAGCCCTGAGTTGGACTTCCTGCTCAGCAGGGAATCTGCTTGCCCCTCCTCAGCTAGTGCTTTTTCTCTCAAATCTTCACCAAAAAATAAGACATTATCCCCATTCATGAAAAATATATTCTAGAAATTCTGTAGAAACCCATAGCCATTCTACTGAATAGAAAAAAAATCATGGGCAAAGGTGAATTTCCAAAGAAGGTTGTGAGATAGTTGCCCACCCTTCCCTCTAAGGACTAAAGACTTTAGATCTGTAGAGATTCTCACTTAGAAAATTCCTTCATTTCTTCAGGAATACAAGAGTGGAATACAGACCTTTTCAGTGCTCATCTTTTTTTTTCAATACATTAGAGCTTCTGGTTGTCTCTAACCCAAGTAGAAGTTGAAGCTGATTAACTGTGGGAGGAGGGCTGACAGCTGCACATGGGCAGTGGGGACTCTGAAAGCTTTCAGGACATACCGTTCCTTCTCTTCACCAAGAATCATCCCATCTCCGGTGTGTTCCCTGTCTTACATTGGAAGGGTTTACGAGCTGGCTATTTAGTGGTGGGGTAGGAAACCACATTATAAAAGGATAATGGTGCTTCAACCTCTCCCCAGATTTTTTAAAAAGATTTTGTTTGACAGAGAGAGAGATCACAAGTAGGCAGAGACGCAGGCAGAGAGAGAGAGAGAGAGAGAGAGAAGCAGGCTCCCTGCTGAGCAGAGAGACTGATGCGGGGATTGATCCCAGGACCCTGGGATCATGACCTGAGCTTAAGGCAGAGGCTTAACCCATTGAGCCACCCAGGTGCCCCCTCAACCAAATTTTTAAATGACAGTGAATGGAGTGTTATGGATATTAATATGGATAATTTAAAAATGATAGATTGCAAAGTGTGATTTGGCAGGTAGGACACAATGTTTGTTCCTCACCCCTACCTCAAATTCTTATATTGAAGCCCTACCGCCAGTGTGACCATATTTGGAGTCAGGTCAGGAGGGAGGGGCTCTGGTGTTGGGATTATGGGATTAGAGACACCGGAGAGTACACTGGCCAGCGCTCTCTCTCCCTGCCACGTGAGGACATCGTGTGAAAGCAGACAAGCATCCTTGCCAGAAAGTGAATGCTGCTGGAGTTTGATCTTGGGCATTCTAGCCTCCAGAACTGTGAGCAAAGAAATTTCTGTGAAGCCATCCAATCTGTGGTATTTTGTTATGGTGCCCAAGCTGACTGAGACATAAAGCAATAGGGAAAATTAGGGGAAGAGGGCAGTGTCTCAAGACCGTGACTCTGACAGCCTGCCTCTGAGGGGCATCAGGCAGCACAGCTGGGGTGGGAGAGACGGACGTGGAAGGCTAGAGCCTGGCTGACCCATCCCTCCTTTGACAGCAGGAAGCACAGGACAGCTAAGAGCCCAGGAGAATGTAGAACCCCAAACTGAAAACATTAGGGGGCCACGGGGTCAGCAGACAGAAATAAGAAGGGCAAGGTCTAACTCTCCTCTCAGCCATGGATTAAAAAAAGTATACAAAATTCGGGGGCGAGTCGTTTTTGGATTCTTCCAAGAATAGAAAGTTGGTATACCTTGAAGCATAGCCTGAGCTATTTCAAGCAAGACCAAGATATTTCATAGTTCCATGGGTTACAATGTTATGAGTACCTTTAAAACACACGGTTCCCTGCCATCATGGTGGGGGCGGTGTTGGCATGAGGGAGGATTTAAGAGGACCCCACTCTTCCGTTAGTCCTATGGTAAAACTAACACAGGCCCACCTGCTGGACCCCACATGCCTTTGGAGTCAGCATGCATGGACTCTCTACACCACAGCAGGAAAGAGCAAAGAAGGCCCTCGAGCTCAGAGGGCAAAGAAGTGCAGGCCCACAGAGGGGTCCTTGAGCTGAACTCCCATTTCACCTTCCAGTGCAATAGCTCTGTCGTCTCTGCTCGGGTCCTTTTTCCAGTGGAGTCCCTCTTTGAATCAAAGGAAAGGAGACCGAGCCTCTCAGAGGACCCAGAGCAGAAGCAAGGCTGGACCCAACCAGCTTTCTCTCCCCAGAGCTGGGAAGGTCCTGCTCATCTCCCCTTCCGCCAGCAATCCTCTAAGACTTTCCACTGCAGATCACACGTGCAGAGACCGCCAGCGGCTTTCACTGGGACCAGGCTTTGCTGAGGGGGATCAACACTCTCCCATGACCAAAAGCAATAGCGTCTCTTGAGAAGGGCTGTCAGACACCCTACCAGACTATGACCAATGCGTTTGCCTTTCCCATTATTCATAGTTGCCTTCCATCCAGCACCTAACATCATAGGAGCTGTGCCCCAGGTGAGGTGTTCGCTCACAACTCCCACTGGGAGTCACAGCCCTGCTCTACGTAATTGTGAATTTCAATATGCTAACACTATCATGCTGGCCAAGATCAACTTAATGGATTTGGTTTAGTATTTGGTGCCAAGTAATACACAGCTGATTAACCCAGTGCACAGATGTACTGAAATCATCTGGTTATTCCTTGCCTCTCCATGGACTCCTTCCTCAGGCAGGCATCAACTGAGAGATGACCTTGGCCAGGCTGTGCGCGGAGATGTGAAAATTGCTTGCAGTTCCCAGCAAGGAGCTGCACCCCGAAGAAAGGCCTTCGGATTGTTGACTCACCACACTGGACAGCTAGTGTTAAGACAGCTGTGATGTGCACAGAACACAGGACGGCTCTGCGGCCTCCTAGGTGGCGAGTCAAAGGAATGTGAGGAGAGGGGCAAAGGGGAAGGCCGAAGAATGCCCATTATTTGCAGACCCGGTGGGAACAGTTGCCAAATGGAAATCACTGGAGAAGTTTGTGAGGATAACCGGTAGAGCGTCTATGGGAGATGCGGACTGGAGAGGGCAATGGCAAAGTTTCCTTTAGAACTCCCTAGTGCGAGGCTGCGTTATGTGCACGGCCGCACTGCCTCTTCAGATAGAGCAGGGCATCTTAAGATACTTCCTATGCTCAGTCATATTGTGCCGTATAACTGAGGTTCAAACCTTGGATGGAAAACATCAGGGAAGAATGTCAGGGAATGAAGAAATGGCAAAGAATTATTTACTCGACAAATAAATTTGTCAATAAACAAATAAATAAATAAAAAATTTACAGAGCACCTCTTGAGACTGTGATCTTTCTTATCTACTGCTTTCCCTATGCCCTCAGCTCCCCAGGCCTGCACTTCTGGGACCTATCTTTGGAGGCTCTGGCTTCTTCTGCACGGGGGATGGAGTCTATGTTTTTTTCAAGTTCTCCAGGTAATTGTGGTAGTGAGCTGGACCTGGAATTGCCTCACGGGGCTCATCTTAGAGAAGTGTAGAGTGATGCTGAGTATGTGGCCAAAGGCATCATTCAACACAGATTTCTCTCTCATAAAAGGACACAAGGTGTCTTCTCTGGGAAGCCAGCCGGGCTGGTGTTTGGGGTCCCTCCTCCGAGCTGCACCAGTGACCGGCACACCCCTCCCTCCGTCGGCACATTCTGTTAACATGCTGCCTTTTTCTGAGGCTGCTGTTACTCTGGGATCTGAGAACGGCTGTAACATCTTTTTCCTCTTCCGTTCACTGGTGTCTGGTCTGCCGGGGAGTGAGGCAGCTGGATGGTTTTCATGTGTTTCTGAGCCCTCCTCAAGGGGATAAAACCTGGGCAGGGAGCTCTGCACGTGGAATACCAGAACAGATATGCCAGAAACACCCTCCCCAGCCCTGGATGACGGGGGCACTCCCCGCAGCTGCGGGTGGGGCTCTGCGGGCCGCCCGGGCCGGGGCTCTCTAGCTGAAGGCCGTGGACCCGCTCCAGCTTTCAGGGAGAGTATCGATTTCCCCGGTTTCCTCAAGCCCACTGTTTCACTTGTTAGCAGCAAATGTGAGAAATGAAAAGCATCGCAATGGGACTTATAGGAAAACGTCTGGGATTCTCAGATATACCCTGAATGAAATGTTACTTTTTTAATAAGGCAAATGAGTCCCCCCCCCCCCGGCCTGTTTTGAAAAAATGCCTATAACAAAGCCACATTTTCAGAGACTATTACATGGCTGGTGATGGATTAAATCTGCTCTGTTTTGAAGACATTAAGAAGCCAAGCAGAGGAAATATTTCTACATTCTGTAGGTCAGCTGAAACATTAAAAAAGCAAAATTTCTTCTTTTAAATTGTTTGACTTTTTGAAGCTTTCACCCTGCACTCCCACCTAAGAGGTGTGCGCGTGCACGTCTATGTGCGGCGCGCCCGCCTTCCTAAGCACGCCTGACTGGGGGAAGGGACACCAGTGAGTAGGCTGGGGCCAGTGGCTTCTCCGCACGCTAGCTCACATTTCCGACCCAGTAAGGCTCTACTGCCATCTCGTGGCACCCCAACGTGTTCCCAGGAGGCAGTGTGCTCAGGTCTAGAAATGAGGTCCCACGACATCCCAGAAACCCACACAAAGATGTTTACCTGTAAATGAGATTAGAATAAGAAATAATCTCGCTTTTTTATTCAAAAGGATCATGTGCTTCACACCAATCTGGTTCCTGAAAGACCTCAGGTCTTAAGATTAAGGTACCATGACATTTATTTTGCCATATTTAACAGTTTCACTTTGAAAAAGCCCAAACAGAAAAAATTACCTTCGAAACCCACTGGGACATTCTCACATAAACTAGATATTTCACAAGCAACAAAGTTCTGTCTTCAATATTCAATCTTTTCAATTTCATCCATGTCTTCAGGATCGAGTTGCTTAATGCTGCTGTCTAGAAGGAGAGAGAATGGAATCAGTCTGAGCCCAGGGCCTGAATGAAATGTCAATGAAATCTCACTCAACTCCGAATTTCTGAAGACAGTGACACTTTTGCAGATATGTGTTCCTGTGAACCCTTGCACAGAAAGCATTGAGAGAGGAACATTCTCAAGATCAGTTAAGGAAGAGATGGTATCAAAATAACCAATTAATACTGACTAAAATAGCATCAGATGCACCAAACAATAGAACATGCGTGTCTAGACAGCTGGGTAGGGAAAAGGCCAGAGCACAAGTGAGAGGAGCCTGGGAAGGGGCCTGCTCATGCTAGGAGGGATGAAGAGAACCCGTGGGGGGGGAAGGCGGCAGTGAGTGTGAGGGGGCGTGGGGGCAACAGGGAGAGGGGCTGAGTCTCCTCCACTGAGGTCGCTTCCCAAGACTAGGTCATATGGCGCTCACCATAGCAAGAGTGGACGGGCTGTAAGTTTCTTTCTTCACCCTCCCTGCTTCTCCTACCATAGGGTGCTTTATCAGCTTCCCTGAGGGGGCCCTGGACATGCTACAGTCTGATTCTAGACTGCATACTCGTGCCTCTGTGCATTCCCCCAGGACAGTGTCCACTGCTTCCCACAAAAGTAAAGTACGATTTTTCCCAAAAGGTGAAGATATATTTGGGGTCATTTGGGTATTCCTCTTCCCCTGCTCCCCAGCCATATCCATGGGCTTTGGGGCATAATTTGAGAGGTAGACACCTCAGTTTAGGTCACCCTTCTAGTTTCCATCAGTTTCGGTCAGAGGGCAGGAGCCAGTCCAGGAGCCCTAGCCAGTTATCAGGGAGCCTGCCTTGTTTGGATGGGGGTCTGGAGGAAGGACAGCAGATCGCAGAATTCAGGACCATCTTAGTTGTTAGGGTGAGGCCAGAGGAAGGGAATAATGTAAGAGAAGAAGCTGGGGACAGAATATAATCCTAAAGGACTTTATTACTTTGTTTCAGATGGTGCTTTATGGGCCGTGAAAAACTGCCCCAGGTCCTACAAGGGGAGTAACATAAACCTGAACTCATACTCATTCCACTGGACTTTTGGATTGTTCTTCAGCTACTGTATATGGATGATTTCACCAACTGTCTCACTGTGGGGACTCTGGCACTGTGAGTTAGAAGTCTCCCACTCCTTGGCTCCTGCCCCTAAGCCTCTGGGCATAAGGTGCGTGACACACGTCATCACCGTCAACATCAGCAAGATGCACGGGTCCCATGGCAACAGGTGCTACTTACTAAAGTGATCCTGGATTTTCATGAGCAAGGGCAGCTTATCCACTTCAATCATGTTGAAGGCGAGGCCCTTTTTCCCAAAGCGTCCTGTCCGCCCTATGCGGTGAAGGTAAGTCTCATAATCTGGCTCCTCAGCTTGGTTTACAGGGAGATCAAAGTTCACGACAATTGTGACCTGCTTCACATCGATCCCTAGAAGAGAAGAGACACCCTAGGGTCCTGCAACTGTTTCCTTAGGACAAAGCTATTGACAAACCACATCTGCCAAGGGAATGAATTCTCATGTAACAGTCACAATTTACAAATAAAATCTGGTCTTCCATCAAGGAAGTGGATACTGGTCAGGCAGTGTGCTTGCACAGTAGGTCTAGGATGCTCGTTTTAAGAGTGTCAGTAGAAGCTAGTTCCACAGAAGGTTGTGTGTGTGTTGTGGACAGGAGCTCTCACCACCCACAGAGCCACAGCCTCCTCTCCGTTCCTGCTGTGTAAGTCCCCAGCAGCCTCCTATCTAGTGTCCCCTACCCTTCCTGGAACCCCACTCTGCACCATGCCCTGGCCGTCCTCCCATCCAGGTCTTTTTTATCCCTTGGCTCACCATTACAACAACTTCCAGCTGGGTTCCCCTCTTCTCTCCTCTAATCTCTCTGACCACAGTCACCATGACAACGTCCAGAACACTTGTGTTCAGGACCCAACTGCCCCAACTGCACAGGACGAAGTACAAATGATTCCAGATTCCCAGCACCCGAAGTCTCACCTCTTCCTCTCCTGAGTCAGATCCAATGTCACAGCCACACGGTCTTGCCATTTTCCAAGCAAACTGTCAATTCTTACCCAATTGGATTCTCTACCCTTCCTTCAAAACCTTTCACATCTAATGTTCCCTAGGAAGACTTCTGTGATCCCCCAGTGCCTCCGTCCTCCGGCACAGTAAGCTGTCTGGGTCACCATCCTTGTCCTCCTTGGAGCTCCTGGTGCCCTCTTTCCTCCTAGGTCTAGAGTCATGCCATCCAGTATGGCTATCCAACTTCAAATTAATTTAAACAAATTCATTTCCTTGGTCACACTAGCCATATATGGCCAGTGGTTACCAACTGAACAGCACAGAACAGATTATTTCCATCAGTGTGGAAAGTTTTATTGAGCTGCACTGGTCTAGACAGTCAAGCATCTGGACACTGACCTCCCAAGGGGCTGGGACCTCATCCTTTTTTCAGGCTACTCTTCCACAGTTCTGAGCTCCATAGCTTGGCAGTTCCCCATTTCTATCTGGTGAACTAAGAATGAATTAGGAAACACTGTCTGAATATGGGGTCTAGGCAAGAGTACAAGAAGGATGAAGTCTGTAGGAAGGACTCTCTTGAAAAAAAACAAAGAATTTTTTTCCCTCAGTAGTCAAAAGTTTTGAAGTTAAAAACACCTCCGAGATGGTCAACATCGTTAGGCAATGTGAGTTAAACACACAATGAGATGCCACATACATCTACTAGAATGATTAAAAAGAGTGACAACACCAACTGCTGGCAAGGAAGTGGAGGAACTGGAACTCTCCAACACAGCTAGTGAGGATAGAGAGGTAGTCGCTCTGGAAGACAGTTTCTGAGGAAGCTAAATATGCATTTACTGTATGACCCAGACATCCTACTCCTAGATACTTATCCAAGAGAAATGAAAACAGGTCTCTGAAAAACCTATACATGAATACTTACAGCTTTATTCAAAATAGCCCCAAACTGTTAAAAATCTAAATGTCCCTCAACTGGTGAATGGATGAATTGTGGTACACCCATTCAATGGCTACTACTCGGCAACAAAAAGGACTGGACTACTGATGTAAGTCACGACACTGATGAATTCAAAAGCATTACTTGAGTGGAATAAGTCAGACACAAGGGCTGACTATATAAACAGCATTAATTTATATAGCATTCTGAAAGAAACAAAATAAAGAGACAGAAATCTGATCAGTAGTTGCCAGGGGTCAGATGATAAAAGGAAGAGGCTGGCTACAAAGGGGCATAAGCAAGTTCTGGAGGATGAGGGGAGTGTTCTGTACTTTGATTATGGTGATGGTCACATGACTCTGTATGTTTGTCAAAAGTCACTGTAAAGTTAAAATCAGTGAGATTTATCATATGCAAATCACATTTCAATAAACCTGATGTTGAACATGAACACACACACACACGCACACACCTCGAGCACAGACATTGGTTGTTATAAGAACTTTCTCTTTCCCATCCCGAAACCTCTGAATGATGGAGGCTCGCTGATCCACGGTCAGCTCTCCGCTTAACAGAGACACTTGGTGGCCGTCCTGCATCATCTCCACAGTCAACCACTTGGCATTTCGACGAGTCTATGTGAAAACACAAAACCCAGCATAGCAGCCCACGTCCAAGCAGACTGGCTGTGTTTGCCATGCTCACATAGGCACAGCAGGGAAGCCAGAAAGGCTGCTTGGGAGCTGTGCTTTACCTTTCCCTTAAGCCCTAAGAGGAACCTTCGAATGGGGCACCTCCTGTGCTGCTCAAGGTCATATCCTCTCAACCTGTGGGAGCTTTGGCTTCTCAGCCATGAAGCAGAGATAAAATGCTCACTTGCTTCATGTGGTAGGATGATGACAAAATGGAATAACAGTGGAGACAACCTCAGGCACTGTAAGTGTGCTTCCTATCTCCTGGTGTCTCGCTCAGATCTTTAATGTGTTACGGTCACTGTTTTCACCACAATACGATGAAACGCATACCTCATTTCATTTAAAAAAAAAAAAAAAAAAAGAACCAAGAGCTTAAAAACATGAAGTCACTTGCCCAAGGTTTTCATGGCTAGTCCATGGTAGAAGCAAGCTTGCTTTTATTCTACAAGCATGTCCTCAGTGCTGTCCCTGTGCCAGGCGGGTGCCAATTCTAGTGAGACTAGGCAAGTAAGATAGAGGAGGTCCTGCACTCATGGAGCTTACAGTGTTCACGTGGTAGAGAGAAAATAAAACCAAGATGTGAATGTGAAACATGTCAGAGAGCAAAAAATAAATACGAAAATAAAAATAGGAAAATATTAATAGTGAGTGACTGAGTGGCTACTTTACTCATAGTAAGTCAGGAACTAGAAAAGAATATTCTTAATCTGATGGAGGGGACCTGTAAAAACCCCACAATGAACATCAACCTACAGGGGCAAGTGTTAGAAGCAATCCTAAAATAGGGAGGCCTCTATTTAACGTCATCTTGAAGTCTCTATTCCGTTACTTAATCTTTCTAAGTTCCTCCCATAACATACGGATTCATTTCTGTCCCAAGTGGTTCTGAAGATTAAATATGCTCCTGTACTCAAAGTGCTGACAGGGGTGCCTGGGTCTCTGGCCCCTATTAGTGTCACTGTCCCCTCCACTCCTGCGGGCGAGTCTGAGCACGGCGAGGACAGATCTCAGCACCGTTACCTGGCAGAAGATGATGGCCTGCCCAATGGTGATGCCACCGTAGATGTTGCACAGGGCTTGGTACTTGTCTTTCCTACTCTCGCACAACACGTAATACTGTCGGATGTTGTTCAGGGTCAGCTCCTCTTTTCGTAACTTAATAACATTAGGGTCTGGAATGATTCGCTCTGCAAACTGCCACACAGAGTCCTCAAAGGTCGCTGAAAAGAGGAGCATCTGGCACTCAGAAGGTAAAGCTCTGTAAGAGAAGGGAAGACATCATCAGCCTCGGCCATCCCTGTCACTCTCCTGGGGGGTGGAGGGCTTCAAACATGTCCTAGCCCCTGCCACCAGGGGTCAGCAGAGGAGTGGCTGCCTGCCACAAGTTCCACCCCTGTGCAAAGGGCCATGTGTTCTGCCCCTCTATGCCACCAAGAATTTGGAAAGACACACACAAGCTGAGTGTGGAGCTCAAGTTTAGATATGTATTTTGAAGGGTCTGGGGTCTTTCATGCCCATTTTCTTCCTAAGCGAGGCAGAGTCAGGAGCCCCGGGTGTCCGTCTAGGTATTCTTCATGGTGTTCGTCTCACACAAAGTGAAATGGGAGCAAGGAAACAGGCCAGTAATTCAATGGCAGGTGTTAGAGTTCTTGGGAGAAAAAGAACAGCCACACTCACTTTCTTTGGGATGGGAAGGACCTGGATAGAAACAAAAGGGGAACACAGGGGAAACACTACTGCACACAAACCATGAGCTGAACCTGCAGCAAACACAGGGCTGATTCACACCGAGTTTAAAAACGGGCAAAATGAAGCTAGCAGTAAGAACAGAGGTTAACCCTGGGGAGGAGTGGCAGGGATGGGGGGCAGGTGGAGGCTGGGATATAGGAAACAATCTGTAGGGGAACTCTGGAGTGCTGGTAAACTTTTAGTTCTTGGTCTGGGCTATTATCTCATGAACCCAACCTCTTTGAATTTTCACTCAGCTGTATACTTGTGATTCATGTATTTCTCTGAACATATTGTATACATCAATAAATTTTAACTTACTCTGATTTCACCAGAGAGAAATCACCACTTTTGAGAAGACAGAGCATCTAGAAGATAGGATGTTAGTGTTAAAGGAGAGTGGGGAGATCATGAAATCCAGTGACTCCCAGGTACTACGTCAAGCCTGTGGCGTGGGTTGTCTGGGAAGCTTTTCCAAGTAATGATCTGGCAGACTTCTGGGCAACTACAGTAGACTGTCTACAGCTGTACCTTCCCTGCTTCCCACGTACCACGAGTATGATTATAAAGAGACAGAAAGACATGAACCCACAACATGAACAGAAGGAGAGAAATCAGTGGATGTGATAACTCAATGTATTTCTGGAAGACAGGAAAGCGTGGTAAACAAGAAAGCAGATGACGCCCTCACATGAGCAGTACAGATGGAAACGGTGATGCAGACAGTGGCTGAGATGCAAAGGTAGGGGCTCCCTCAGAACCTCTGAGAGTTCTTGGAACTACGAGCACCCGGTGCCAGAGAAAGCGGGGGTGGTGTGCTAGAAGATACGAGGAAAATTCTGCATTAGCTTGCTGTGTTTTGGAGGAGAGAGAGGGTGGGGGAAAGAAGGGGAGACATCTTGGCCATCTACTGTATCACAGTTCTCCATCTGGAAAAAGCTGGCACCACGACTGGCATCCCAAGGTTTGAGACATTTCATGCCAAAAAGACGATGTACACAGATTACACCAGGAAAGGAAACATGGGCATTCTACAGAACACTCTGGATTTCAAAGACCTGGGATGAAACAAATCATGTAAATTATTTCATTAATGATTTTTATATTGATTAAATTGATAACTTATTAAATGCTATCTTTTATATATTTAAAGAAAATATAACATGAATTTCACCTTTTTAAAAATGTGGCTATTAGAAAATTTAAAATTACACAAGTAGCTTGCATTATATTTCTATGGGACAATACTATGATTTAATCTTGTTTAAGCAAAAGAAGAAAATCAACAATGGAGGAATGAACAAGCAACATAAATCCCTAAATTTTTTTTAAAGATTTTATTTATTTGACAGACAAAGATCACAAGTAGGCAGAGAGGCAGGCAGAGAGAGAAAGGAAGGAAAGCAGGCTCCCTGCTGAGCAGAGAGCCCGATGTGGGGTTCGATCCCAGGACCCTGGGATCATGACCTGAGCTGAAGGCAGAGGCTATAACCCACTGAGCCACTGAGGTACCCCCATAAATCCCTAATTATTACTTAATATTCTCTTGAAGTGAAAGCAATTGGGTCTTTCCTGGAATTCTGAGTCTTTCATTCTCAGTTATATGTAAATGGTAAGGGATGGCAAGAGAGAGTCTCACTTGATCTTTGGCCAAAATTAATATTTTTTAAAAGATTTTATTTATTTCACAGAGAAAGAAAGAGCAAACACAAGCAGGAGGAGTGGCAGGGAGAGGGAGAAGCAGGATTTCACTGAGCAAGGAGCCTGATGGTGGGCTCAATCCCAGGACCCTGGGATCATGACCTGAGCCGAAAGAAGATGCTTAACTGACTGAGCCACCAGGGCACCCCTGGCCAAAACTATTTTAAATAAGAAGTCTGGCTGAAAATGTGTATAAGGAGTAGCTGGATCCCACTTTATTTCAGGCAGTTGGGCATGTACAAGTAGGAGACTAGAGGTTTATTCTGTGCAGAAATCCCAGACTTGAGGATGCCAGCCTCGCAGAAGGTGAGAGTAAAGCCGAGAGCTGAAAATAGGGAGTGAAAATATGCATATGAATATGCAGCCCATTCCCTGGCCCTTTTCCCAGGAGGCCAGCAACCAAATATATGTCTCCTACGGAGGAGATGAGAGACATTCCATAGTTCTAATAACCTGCAAGTAACGAGCATCCTAGGGGGAGCTGCCCAAGTCACAAGCCCCAACCATGCACCCAGAGCTGCCAGCAAGCTTCTTGGTTCTCAACCATAGGTAATGAGAGGCTAGCCAAGAATCACCAGATACGAGGGGGAAAGGTCCACCATAAGAGAGACAGAACAAAGAGACAAAAAGGAGAAACTTAAGATAATTCAGAGGCAAAGTTGAAAACAGGAAAAAAATTGTAAATACTCGAATTAATATTCTCAGAGAGACAATAGCAGCATATTGCGCCTATAACAAGAAAAGGAAGTTACAGAAGAGGAACAGAGAAAGCCAGGGCAATCTCACGAAAAGAAGGTCAAACAACTGTGTTATTTTAATGACAGACAGAAGGACACATTCAACTGGGTGAAAAAGGTAAATACCAGAAAAAGAGCCACTGTCCCGCATGAAGGAAGAACAGAGGATGAGGCTTGGTGGGAAGGAGACATGAAAAGTATATATGGACACCGAACCTCCCAAGTTCAGGATGCGACAGGCAACACTTCTAAATTCAAAGTTGTTTTGTCTTTGGAAAGCACATAGTGCTCAACTGGAAGCAGGGGATGCTGAACCCGTCTGGCCACCCTGCACAGAGGGACATGCATTAGTGCGTTCCTCCCTTGGTATCTCTAGGAAACAGTGAAGTTACATCGCGTGCTTCCATGCTTGCAAGTGAAATGTCCTGCAGGTGAACAAATGGAGACATTCTGACCATGGATGCCTTACCACGTTCAGTGGGGAGCTAATTCTGGAAGATCTTACCAGTCAGTGCTCATACTTTGTACATTACACCAGCTGCTATGTCAAATTACAGCAACAAAAAATATCTTCCCCCATTTCTTAGGATTTGAAAAGTGGGAGTTCAAAATATCTTCTTGACTTCTATGGAGTTTTAATGAGACACAGAAAATCTAAAACAGAAGATTGCTGATATCACATCCAAATACAAACTAGCTTCTGCTCGACTGTCTGCATGTGCCGCAGACAGTGCAAACGTAAACTCTGGCAGCTTCCACTCAGTCTATAAAATTCTCAGAGAAAACAAAAAGATCTTGCCACCTAAATATCCCGCAGGCTTTGTGCACAGCACTTCTAAAAGGTGAATCATTTGCTTAATTGTAACACCGAGCTTTCATTATCAAAGTTTTTGCTTACTTTTGGCTTCCTCAGAACTTGCAGAGGTACTTAGTAAGATTTTTACCTGTATGGAAATGGAAGGAGAGAGTCACCTGGAGAGTCACCTGGACATCTGCTTGTATGATACTATCACTGTTGAGGCCATGGTAAGGAGTTAAAAAGTTGCCCAGTCATAAAGTCATATTTTCAAAGTGTGAGACAAAAAGTCCTTCTCTAATCTGAAAATACACTGAAGGTGGGAATGGAGGAGGTGATCATAGTAAATGATTGTAATAAAATGCTGTTTCTCCAAAACTGTGTGATGACCTGTGAAGTTGCTTTCAGGAGACTGTTTGCCCCTGAGTTGTCTAGTGTTACCTACAAATACTCGTAGCAAAAAAATTACTAATTTTTTAGGAAATAAGGCTGCTGCAGGACTAAAAAATGTCACCAGAAAAGGGCAGCCCAGTTGAACAAGACTTTCTTGTTCCTTTGCTATAAACTGTAACTTACTTAGAATCCATCTTTGATTTCACAAGCCTAAATCGCTTCTGTGCTTCACCACCATTTTCCTTGAGAACCGCAGTGGTAGCTGATGTACTTCAGGGCGTTTGAAAACGATGGACATTTTAGATGTGGAGAACCTAAATGGTGGACTTACAGATGCAAGGGATCTGAATGACAAACAGCTGATCTACCAAACAAGCCTGCAGCGCGGATGTGTACATTTCTAGAAAGCTAGACACGAATGCTTGCGTGTTTGAAAACCTGGTGTTGATAGTAAGTAAACTCTTAACTAGTCCATGCTTGAACACTTTTGTGAAGAGCACAGCACACTGGACGAACAGCAGGAGTCAGCAAAATGAATTTTATGGTCCAATGTAAAATTTCCCACCATATACCAAAAAGGCGGCTTCAGGTAGTTCAGAGAATTATTACTGGAAGAGGAAAGGAAAAGAGTAGAAACAGCTTACTGTGCTGGTTGGGTCTTTAAACACAAGTAAGAGCTATTTAATTAGTCCTATTGTATTGAAATTATCCTCATAAAAAATCTTTTATTTGAGTATCTTAAAAATATATAATGGCACAGAGCACAAAATTTAAGCAGCCAATAATGAATTTAAAGAGATTAAAATAAACTGCTGTCAAAGATGACATTATAAAATACTGTTTATGTTTCTCATATTATTCATTTAGCTAATTGAACTAATAATTATGGCTAATTGCCACTGTTAACCAGTTCTGTTGTTTTGCTTAAATAGTTGCATTTATTTATTTATTTCCTAAAGATTTTATTTATTTGACAGAAAGAGACACAGCAAGAGAGGGGAACACAAGCAGGAGGAGTGGGAGAGGGAGAAGCAGGCTTCCCACTGAGCAGGGAGCCTAATGTGGGGATCAATCCCTGGACCCTGGAATATTGACCTGAGCCAAAGGCAGACACTTAACGACTTAGCCACCCAGGTGCCCCAAATAGTAGCAACTATGTAATAGAAAACATAGGGGGATATAGAATTTAAAAGAAACATGTACTTCCCATATTTTTATCTTAATAACACATGTGTATGACTATTTTTCTATATTATTACATAGATATATTTTTTTGTCTGTAATGACTGTGTCCTGCTCTTTAAAAAGTTCTTTACTGTAGGGAAAGAAATAACCTAAGCAATTTTTCCAGATCTGGGAGGCACAAATTTTGCAAATGAAGAGGATGAGTGCACTATGTGTCGAGAACAATGAGTGAGGAAAAAAGGACCCAAACCAATGCACATCACTGAGAAATATTAGAATACAGTGGAGAGAGAAGATTCTGAAAGCTTCTAGAGACAAAAAACAGATTACCTACAAAAGTTTGGGGATCAGGATGACATTAAACTTGTCAGCAACAACATGGGAACTGACAGTATTAATTATGGTATCTTAAAAAAATTTTGTTTTCAACACTGACTCAGAATTTATTGGAAGAATTAACTTGGATTCCACATGCAAGCAAACTGTCCATCAAAAGATCAGATTTACAGCTACAATGAAGACACTTTCAGACATGTGGGAGATGGAAAGTGAAATTCCTAACAAGTCTTTTCAGGAAATGATTAGAGAATATACTCCCGAACATTGAGTAAACTGACAGTAACTAAGAAAAAGCACCCAGAAAACGGGAGATTCCAAGACCTATAGTGACAGCTGTACAACCAGACCAGACTGAAACTGGACAGAGCTTGGGAGAGTTTCAGGAAAAAAGACATTGATGGAGTAGTTTGTTTGTTTGTTTTTAAAGATTTTTTAAAAAATTTATTTGACACAGAGAGAGAGAGGTCACAAGTAGGCAGAGAGGCAGGTAGAGAGGGGGAAGCAGGCTCCCTGCAGGGAGCCAGATGTGGGGCTTGAACCCAGGACCCTGGGACCATGACCTGAGCCGAAAGCAGAGGATTAGCCCACTGAGCCACCCAGGTGCCCCATTGATGGGAGTTTTTAAATGTATTTGCCTATTTGGAAATACCACTGAAATTAAAACACATATGACGAAATAGGCAGAGAAAGATTAAATATCCCTAGCCAGTAATACTAACCAAACTAAGGAAAACAGACAATTATTAATTCTAGGGGAAATAGCTGTATAAGGAAAAAACATAATTATAATAATACACTGCATGACAGTGAACAATATTTATAATGCCCTAATGATAAAAACACTATTAAGGCAGTCAACTCTTACAACGTAAGCACAGAGAGGTGGCAGAGGGGACAGGAAGCGGGGGGAGGGTGGTGGTACCAAAGAGCTGGATTCCCACTTCCTATACTAGCAGTCAACAGACACTGACACACTAAGAAACAGCCATTTGAGCATACTATTTAAACATATGAAGGTTAATACCAAAATAGAGATTCTCTAGAAGCAGCACTGTTTTTCATTACAGGTCTTTCACAACTGCTTGTTTCTTGTTTTTTTTTTTTTTTTTTTTTTTTTTTTCTTGAAAGATTTACTTATTTATTTTGGGCAGGGCAGGAGTGGGAGGGGCAGAGAGAGAGAATCCCAAGCAGACTCTGCACTCAGTGTAGAACTCAACTCAAGGCTCCATCTCAAGATGCTGAGATCATGGTCTGAGCCAAGACCAAGAGCCAGATGCTTTATCCACTATGCCACCCAGGTGCCCCTCAGTATTACTTGAATTTAATAAGTGACACAGATCCTTAGAGCCCACTCCCAGAAATTCTGAACCAGTAAGGCTCGGGTTAGGCCCAGTAATGTGTAATTTTAAGGCCCCTGGGTGATCCTGAGAGAGAGGCCTAGGAAAACAACAGGATTTACTTGACAAATGAAAGGCAAAATCAGGACTAGACCATGTGTCTCCTGATTCGAAGTTACTGTGTTCTCTACTCTCCACAGCAGCTTGTGCAGGCTTTAATAAATTCTCTTTAGACATTTGCTCTTAACAGCAAAATTAGTGGCACAATTTGGTGGGTTTCATGTATAGGCCTGCAGTGGAAACAAAACCAATCAGGCAAGATGACAAACTAAAGTGGGGAAATGACAGCAGTCTACGAGGCTGCTGAGCTGGTGAAAATACTCCCCAGTTTGTTTTAAAAGCAAAGGAAGTAGGGAATCAAGCCATGAAGACAACTGGGAGCAGCAGATAAATCAAACTCCCCCTCCAGACCGAAGATCCAGGAAGAAAAAAGGTGAATGTGAAACTTACCTCTGAATCCGAATGCTCTGATCTGAGAATCCTTGTGTGTCAATCATCACATCCGCTTCATCCAGGACAAACACACGAATCTTAGTCAAGTCAATTAATTTTCGCTTGAAACACCAATCTAGAACAGTCCCAGGAGTGCCAATTATAATCTGTTTGGTGATGTCCGTGCCTCTGGGAACTGGGGAGAAAAGGGTTGAAAGACTCCTTAAGATGCAAAGGACCCTCACAGTCCACAACTCGGGACCACACAACAGGACTGTGAAGTGAAAGTATATTTCGTGACGATTTTCTAAGTGCAAACCCTGAGGGTCATTGAGGATTTGTATTTGCAGAGCTTTAGGATAAGTCCCCCGTTTCTAGGTTTAGAGTCATAACAGTCCTGCCATTGGATTCTGCCCCACGGTCAGTGAAAAAGCCACCCTTCAGCGATCCCATCACCTTACAAAAACAGCAGCACAGCTGTGAGAAACCTACCAACTGTTCCCAAATGGAAAATAAGCACAGTACTATCAATGGGTTACATTAAATAAATTATGGAATGCTATGAAGCTAGTCAAAACAATGAGGTGGGATTATATTCATGAATGTAGAAAGATGTCCAAAGCATGTGCTTTTTTAGACATTATGAAAAAACGCTCCCATCTTCATGAACACTCTACAAAAACAAACACCTACATGTACATCCTCATGTGTACAAACTGAAAAAAGAAAGCAAACCACGGAGGTCTTGTGAATAAAACTATTATCCTTGGAAACATGTTTTTGAATGACAAGGAAGAACAACTTCCACCTTTATCTTTTGACCTTCTCTGTTTTAAAGGTTTATTTTTTCCTGCTATGCACATGTGACACTTTAATGAAAATGTTAAACATTTTTTGTTCTGCAAAAAAACAACTGAGCCCCCCAAAAACGAAAGCTATCATCTTGCAGGATGTGGAAATGATGCAGCTAACATGTACGGGGTCCTTATTAAGTGCCAAGTGTGTACACAGTGCTGCCTCTACATCAGTTCATTTAATTCCAGTCACAGCTCCTTGGGACAGGTGCTATGATGGCTCCCATTTTAGAGACGAGAAACCGGAGAAGGTACAGAATATGGTTGCTGGTGGTGGAGTCCGGAATTACAAAATCTGCCAGGCCGGCTTACTGGTACATACTGCGATTCCCTCGAATGGCGTACATCACTTGAACATCCACACAGAATTTTCCCATCCGTTCGACCACGCGACCAGTCTGCAAAGCCAGTTCATAAGTAGGAGCTAGGCAGAGGCACTGCGAGAGAAAGGAGGGGGAAATCGCAAGGCTCACACAAGCCATCATGCAAATCTGAGGCACAGTTAAAATTCATACAGGGAGACGCAAGTTTTGTGCAAAACTGGGAGATTTTGGATGAATAAAGTATTTTCAGTTGAACACAATTTAGCAGTGATAGATCTGAAGTGAATGTTGAGTATGGAAGGAGAGAAGGGGCTGAAGGATAGAGAAATACCTTTATATATTCCTCTCTAGAGTTATGCAGAACCACAGATCTGGCTTTATTGTGTGTGTGTTGGGGGGTGGTGTAGGGAGGCTGGGAATCAAGAAGAAAGGAAATGCAAGGCAAACCACTCCTTGAGTGTCACCCTGTCACTTCTTCCCTGCTATTAAAAGTCTGCCTGTTTCCAGAACACTCCCTGATTGATCCAATCCACTATACACACCTCTGGCAGAATATTCCCTAAAACTCTTCCCTCTGTTACCTCCAGCCCCTATATCTGGTGGTTGCTGAGGAATGAAGATGTTGATGGAAGAAACTGGTGATATTTAATGCATTTATGGGCTTCAATTAAATATCTGTGATACAGAGGACAGGAAAACATAGCTAAAGTGCTAATAATTGTTTCCACACATTTCTCAACATGGGTTTAAGCACAGATTTTCCTGAAAAATTTTTATTCATAATACCAAACCCTGAATATGTATTTCAGTGAACCTGTCCAAAAAGCCAGGCACCAGTCTTCCACATCCCCAGCTTATCTTGCTAACAAACTGTAAGCTTCCTAAAGGAATCCTTTGCGTGGGGTGCACTCAGTACTCAGGTACTCAGCTTGTCAAATGAGCTGATGAGAGCAGCTTGGAGATACACAGGAAAAGCACCAGACACTTGCCCAAAGTGGAAGCTAGGCTAAGAGAAGGGCAAGCACACTTCCAGCCCCTGCTCTGCCACTGTTGGCTACCTGTGACCTCATGCGAGACACTTTCCTGCCCAAGTCTCAGTCTCCCCTCTGCTACAGGAGGCAGCGGACCGGGTGCTGCTTTGGTCCTACAGCTCTAAGGCCACCACTTGTGAATTGCTCACTTCAGGTCAAGTGCAGTGTGAAAAGGATATATTATTTCATCTACACGACAATTCTATGAGGCATTCATTCACTAAGCAAGCCAGACACTGTGCTCAGAGTCAGCAATGATCCACGCTTTTAGAGATGTTATCCTTCCAGACAGGGAAACAGACTTCGGAAGATCTACTAACTCACCTAAGACACTCTAGGAGTAAGCAGAGAGACTAGGACTGGAACAGGTCAAACTATAAAGCCTGCGCTCCCACCACCGTTCCATCCTGCCCCAATGCTCTGTGATTTTGAGAAGAAATGCCTATTCTACATGCTATCATAGCATGGCAATATTATCTCCCACTACTAAAATATCACTAGCACTGCAAGCATTCCCCTCTCTCCATCAACCTTTCCTTACCTGTGGGAACAATTCCAAGGTATTGACTCTGCTTAGCATTGCCAAGACAAAAGCAGCTGTTTTTCCTGTTCCAGACTGGCTCTGGGCTATGAGGTTCTGGGGTCTGTAGAAAAAAAGAGACACCTGGGCATAAACTGCACACAGAAGGCTAAAAACCAAGTTGGAACAGCACTGCCCTGGAAACTCACGGGTGGGCCAGCATCATAGGGAGAGCCATCTCTTGGATTTTGGATGGTCTGTTAAATCCCATTGCATAGATCCCTTTTAATAGCTCTTCCTTCCTGTAAGAAAAAAGAAAAAGCACACACTTAAAGCCTACAATTGGTCAGCAGCCTCAGAAATACAGACTCAAAAGGTGTATTTCTAAATTAAGCCACTCTACAACAGGGCTTCAGGATTTAGAAATATACAGTTTACACCTTGACTCCCAAACATACACAATTATGCCTGTATAGTTGAACCACTCAAATAATAAGCTATGCTATAAGCCTAGGCTGAGGACAGTATTAATAGCCTAACATTGAACTTTCGGTTGAACCAAGCAAAAAAGGAAAAACTCATCTGATAGAAGTGTATAAATTTGTCAGAAGAGTTTTATTTTCTGCACAAGCAGAAAACAGATTTACTCTTTCTTTCTTTTTTTTTTTTTAAGATTTTATTTTTAAGTAATCTCTACACCCAAAATGGGGCTTGAACTCATGACCCCCAGATCAAGAGTCCCATGCTCTTCTAACTGAGCCAGCCAGAGGCCCATACTATTTAATTCTTTTTAATGAATGACAATCTTTGATTCTTTAATAGCAGTTTTCAAAGAAGACAAAGTTTTATTGAGGTAATTCTTAACATCAATTCTTTCTAGGAGCAGAGGACACAATATTACCTCATCCTTCTAAGCCAACATTTTTTTTTTTTTTTTTGAGAGAGCAAGCGAGAAGACACACGAGTGGGGTGGGGTAGAGGGCAGGAGCAAAGGCAGAGAGAGACCATCTTAAGCAGGATCCAGGCCCAGCAGAGACCCCAATGGACGGCTCATTGATCTCATGATGTTGAGATCATGACCTGAGCTGAAATCAAGTGTTGGATGCTTAACTGACTGAGCAACTCACACACCCCTGAGCCAGCATTTTTAAATGCATCTTTCCCGCGATCTCATGATAGTTGACAGAAAGAAGAGAAAATGACATAGGTTGGAAAACCTCCACTTTCAATGACATGCACGTTTTGCATTTGGTTATTTGGCAGATTACTGGCTGCCAACTGTTAATCACAAGTAGGCATCTTCTTTCATTTAGAAATTGTTGGGGCATTGGGGTTTTGGCTTTTTCCCCTCTACGTAAGTCCCTATTAGTAACTCTTCCTGTTAAAATGCAGTTCCTTAATGCTAGTTGATAGATCCCTTGAAAATGCAAACCCATTTGGGAAAGTTATTCATTTTAATACCGTCTGAAACAAAATATAATTAGGAAGGTAACAGCTTCTAACTCATCTAAAGGGGTTGAGGGAAGGTATTTGGGCCATCAGTGTCCCCGTATCTGTATTACAGTATGGAGAATAGCAATATGGCTGTGTTGAGCTTAGCTATCCCCATTAGCATAAAGTTAGAATATTTTACCATCAAGATGTTCTCAATTTGCTGCACACTCAGGTATCCTACTGCTCCTTTCTGAATTATATTTCAAATACATGCAAAATGTACACATCTCATTTTAGTATTAAATATTAGAACATTAAGGGGATTCTGAGAGTTTTTATTTTTAGCAGATTACTTTGTTCGGTACCATTCTTTCCGGCATTTTCCCACAATAAATGAGTAAAAGTACTCACAGCCGCAGCTCTTCAAACGTTTTCACTGAGTAGAGTGGAGAGCTGGGATCCTTCTGTAAGACTTCAACTCGGTGACTGGATTCTACTAAGGACTGTCGGATTAACTTATTTAAGAGTGAATTAGCTGCCAAATCCACTGAAAAGCAAAAATTAAAAAGGATGATATTGCAGGAGAAAATCCAGCCTCCAAAATGAATCTAATCAATTGGTCCTTCCCATTCAGAGAATGTATGTCAAGCAACTGCTCCTACTCTCATCTTTCCTCTAAAAGGAGATTCTAGAAAGAATGATGTAACACTGAGAATTCCTTTTTAGACGAGAATCCAGTTTCTTATGCTCTGCTGCTATACCAACCTCTGACCTTAAGCAAGCCTACTTCTATCACCACCAGAACTAATTTTTCCTTGCCAGCTGAAAACTCTTAGTCCATTCCTACATATTCCATTTCAACTTCCCCTAAAGAAATATGGCTAATCCTAATTTAGTATTTCTCCTGATAGTCACTACTTACGAAGAAAACAGAAGACCGCCCTTTTCCCATTGAGATTATATTATTTGCTCATTGTGAAAATCATGAGTGCTAGTTTACATGCGAATAAATTTATCTCCTACCTACATCTTCATCATCTTCTTCCGTATTATTAATAGAACCATCTAAAAGAATGGAAGAGAAACAATAAATACCAACAGAAATGTAAAGTGTATGATCTCTCACCATCTCCATAGTATGCACTGACAGCAAGGGTCATCCAGTGAAGGAGTGGGTTAAAAAACTGGGAAGGTAGTGGAGCACCTTGACAGTTAATAGGAGCCAGAGGCATTTCAGTTGCCAGAGACCTGAGGAAAGCAATGTTTTGTTTTGTTTTTTAAATTAATTGAGGCCAGTCTGCCTTATCTAACAGCACTCACCTATATTTGGGACTGTAGAACTCTTAATGCCCCGAAGGTTCTTCCGGGGATGGATGAGGTTTGAAAACTATTGAAAGACACAAATTTCAACCAACATTAGGAAGCAAGTCACCAAGCAGCCCAGGGCTCCCCCTTAGCAGGGAGGGACCCACCCGAATACTGTTTCCTTTGCCCTGTCAGGTATTAATTCTGACACTAGATTCTTTTCAGGAATAGGTCACCTCTATGAATTACGCTAAAAATCGAAGGAGACTTTACTGCTGCCCCTGTACCTTAAGTTCCTCTTTATAGTCCTCTAACCTAAGTGTGGCAGTCCTTGGGGGTCACAGCACGAGGACGGGATGGTGGGTAGCAAAGCGCGGTGGTCGGTAAGATGGAAGCTAGCCGAAGCTCAATGGTCAAATTGGGAGAGCAGGAAACTCCAAGATCTAGTTGGGACTGTCAGCTCCTTTCTCTCCCGAGACTTCTAGGGGTCTTCATTTCGCCCTTTCAAACCAAAGGTCTTGCGTACCTCTCGGGGTCTCCTGCCCCTGGCCCTCCCCCACATCCTTGCCACATCCCCCCCCACCCCCACCATTTTGACACCCCACTCCACACGCTAGCGGGGTTCTCTCCTCCCGCCCTTCCCGGCAGATGTCCCTCTCGGAGTGCGATTCTGACCCCCGCCCACTTGCCCTCCCCGGTTCAGCGGCAGTTACATGACTGTTCAGCCGCTCGCTCTCCGCCGCCCCGGCGTCGCCTCCCCAAAGTAACGACGCCATAGCCGCGATCGCAGCTCCCGCCCCCAGCACGTGCGCCCTCCCCCGGCACGAGGCAGTGCCCGGCTCCATCCTGCGGCCAATGAGCTTCCTCCGGGGGCGGGCTGACGCGCCCTCGACCACCCGCGACGCGCTGCGCAGGCGCGCGAGCTCCAGGGAGGTGGGCGGAGCCAGGAGAGGAGGTGGGGGCTGCGGGAGACGAATTCAGAGGCAGGTTTGCCGTCTGGCAGCGGCGCGTGGGCGCCGGGGGTTCAGGAACCCGCCACGCAGCGCCAGTGTCGTGAACACTCGCCTGCTCCTGACCTTTGCTAAGCCAGCAAGAGCTTGAGACTGTAAGCCGCACTGATTCGGGAGTCCTACCTCCCTTACCCAACACCTACTACGCGATTTTCCGGGCGATGAGGCCGGATCCTCCCCCCTCCCGGCTTCCAGAACTCCTGCTGTTTCCCCGAAATATCCGCTTATACATTACATGATGTCAGAAAGACCAGAGAATTTCATAGGAAAGTAGAGGGTCAGAAATGGTGAGTTTCAGCTGACAAATTAATTCAAATGCGAAAGATGCTGAAAGGAAGTAAGGTTGTTCAGGTTCTAACTGTTGTCCCTGTTCTAATACCTGTGATGTTTACACACACCGGCTTGCTTTAATTTTAATTCTGGTATGTGCTCTTTGCTAATGCAGTCCTGAGATAACTGTTTTCCTTGCGGTACAACCTTTACCTCCTACCCGTATCTGCATAATCGGACACAGATTCCTTGTACTACTGACTGCTAAACTTCAGTTTTCTGCTTGGAATCTTGAGATTTGGATCAGCATCTCTTCAAAACCCCACAAACCAAAAACTTAGTTATGATCTCTCCGTGGTGCTGAAAGCAAGACTCCCCAGCTCCGTTGAGTCACTCTCAGGCACCTCAATCGTTTATTTTGAGGTTAATCAAATTCCTTTTCAGCCTTCCCATGTGGATTCTAGTAGCAAATGTTTTTGTCTCACAATGATAACTTTCTACTAAGTTAAGAAGGTATAAAATCGGGCCGGGTTCTTTAATGTTAATTTTCATATAAGGATCGCAGACATTTGAAAAACTGCTTTTCCGTTATTTCGCACTGGAATTTATCCTTTTATTCTTGTATTACCATAGACCCCAGATTCTATTTTGTTGGAGGTGGAGAAGGAGTGGCCAAACTAGAAAATATTAGGCAGATTTCAGCGTCAAGCCTGCACCTCCCTCTCTTGGAACTACATTTCCCACAGGGTGGACTACATTTCCCATGAGACCCTGGGAGCGCGCGCTGAAGACGCTAAGAGACAGCTTCCGGTCTCGCTAAAAGCTGCGTGGTCGACAACCGGAAGGTAAGTAAGGGGATTTGGGGATGAATTATTTTTTTGGGTTATACAAAGAGGAACGGATAAACGGACAAAAAGCTGGACCTTTTTTTCCCTTTCCCATACCTTGATCTTCAAAGCACTGATAGGAGGAAGTGGGATCTTGCTTAGGACCCTGTTTTTGTATCTGGTGCTTTTTGAAACTGGCAGAAACTCACAACAGTAGGAACTTAGTTCGACTCTTAGAGGGCCCTTGGACTTGAAGTCTCAGCTGTCTCTTGTTTGTTCATAAAACTAAATACTAGTAGAGGTCGGGATTCCAGTAGTATGTGGGGAGGGAGGCGTGGCCAGTTTTTTCAAATTGGGAGATTGCTTTCCACGCGATTGTTTTTTCACTGTTACTGGTCATAAGTGCGTGTCTCCTGGTCTTTTGGCTATTGCTCCTCCTTCCCTCTTTGGTTTAAAAATAAGGTTTATCGTTGAAAATGCGTTCTTACTCCGTTACTAATATTTTGAGATTTAAATCTTTTTTCAAAAAAATGTATTGAAACTCCAGTGATAGCTGATGTTTACAGTCGATGCTCAGCGCACGCACCAGTTCCCTCCTTGTAATTCCGCAGCCCCTTTGCAAGCGTTAGATCGGCTTAGGGTATGCGGTGGGGGTGTGGTTTGTTGGAGGAAGCTCTGTAGGCTCAGGTCCTCTTCTTGCCACAGATCTTAACCACCTGCTTAAGTCCTTTGGACTAATTTGGTTAAATAATGGTTAAACTAGGTGATCTCTGGAAACTTTTTGTGTTGGTACTTACTAGGCTTTGAGATAATATAAAGGAGGTAGGTCTTAGGTGTAATTTGCATATAAAAATGCAATGTGGCTTTTAAGTTTTTAAAAGTATAAAAACTACTTTTAATCCCACTACATTTTGATTTTTTCTTGTGCTTTGTATGTGCACGTCTGCGACCGTATAGTTTACAGCCTTTTTTATTTAACTTGCACTTTTTTATTAGCTTCCCCTTATTTTCAATGGCTAATATTCTATCTTATCATTTCTCTATTGTTGGAGAGTTTGCGGCTTTTACTTATTTGCAGTGAGCATATTCTACATCTATCTTTGAGTCACAATTTCTTTCCCAATAAATGCCTTGCAGTGGAACTGAATGATGTAGCTTAAATATTACTCATTTCTAATTTACATAGCTTAAATATTACTCATTTCTAATTTACATAGCTGTTTTCCCTTGAACAAGCTAACTATTTTTGCTCTCACTCTAATGGCTTCAAGTGCTAAAACACAACCTCCAGATTTTAGATACTCCTCACTGGATTAGAAGCATCAAGAATATGGGGCGCCTGGGTGGCTCAGTGGGTTAAGCCGCTGCCTTCGGCTCAGGTCATGATCTCAGGGTCCTGGGATAGAGTCCCGCATCGGGCTCTCTGCTCAGCAGGGAGCCTGCTTCGCGCTCTCTCTCTCTCTGCCTGCCTCTCCATCTACTGTGATTTCTCTCTGTCAAATAAAAAAAATTAAAAAAAAAAAGCATCAAGAATAGATCCAATTTAAGGTAAACAGAATTAGTGTTTTGGTCCATACCCAAATATGCCATGTTCATTTCAGTATTTGTGTCTACATCTAGTTCAGATGTTAGTCATGACCAGTTTTGAGATTATCTTACTTTGGGAAGTATTAATAAGTAAAACTAAGATCAAGTTCACAAAATCCCAATTCTTTAATGAATAAGCTTAATGCCCAGCAACTTTAAAAACAGCAGCTCACATTGGCCAAAGATTAAAAACAGTATAGAACAGGAACAGTGCTATCTTGACAAAGGGAAGAGTAGATCTGTGGCTTTCTCTTACAATTAATGGATTTGAGTGTAATTTGGAATTGAAATGGTATTTGATACCAATGTGATAAAGACCTAGGAAAGACCAGTGATGGGTGAGGTCCTTACTCTATAATGTTCCATGGGCTTTCAAGTTAGTTGTTTCTATTTAAATAGAAGGACAGAGATAAAGAAAGGGGTTATCCCCAAACAATCCCATAAAAAGAGGTTAAAAAAATTTTTTAAGAAGGAAAAAGCGGGAAGGGAAGCTTCCTGGGCATGACACCATTTGCAAGGTCACAACGAACACCCCAACGAAGGGCAGATCTTTTCTTCTCAGTTGGCACCAAGTAATTGTTTGGAACATAGATGTGCTGAGGTTTGGACTGGGGTTCTGCTCGAGAAAGCATCTGCTCTCTGACACCCCAGCGTAACTCCTTTCTATGATCCTCACCAGGTAACCTCATTGAGTCCCAGTCTCGTTTGTACTCAAAATATCGGGCTACCCGGTCTATCTTGCCTCGGTTTCTGTTCAGCTGGTCCAGCCTTGGGAGGATAAAGGACTTGGGTCGGCTGGCAACAATCAGGTCTTGTTCGTAAGCCGGAGGGCCCATTTCTTCTCTTCGTAGATAGCAAATGAGCTGATCTTGAGAAATTCCTTGGTACTCATGTGGTAGATTAAGTTTTTGTGAAATGTCAGCTGGGGATTCCCTCTCTTCATGGCACTGTAGACTCATCAGCCTTTGTCTTAAGTCCCAGAGATCCATATCACTCTCTGTACCAGACTCTGATTCACTGATAATCGACTCATCAGTCACTAATACTTCCCCATCTGGTTTCTTTCGCAACACCTTTCTCTTCATCACTGGCTTTCGGAGTCTTTGGGAGGCCTCGGAGGCTGTTTCTGAAGTGGCATTACTTTCTATGCGTGGGTACTGCAGGTGCATAGGAAAAGCAGGTCGCTTTCCTGGGGTTACTGAAGCTTTACTGTAGGGATCATACTGGATAGGCTGGCCATCTCTCCTGATATCTCCCTCACCCTGCCCTGCACAGATATGGGTAAAAGCTGTAGCAGCTGCCAACATTCGTTCTTCTGGATCCATATTGGCCCATTTTCGTCCATCGAGTCCCATGAGTTCCTCCATTGGCTCCCCTTCACTATAGGACCTTCTGCAAGAAAAAAATACCGACCAGATTTCTGTAATTCCCAGTTCTTAAACTGTTCATTCCCTTTTTGTGTACTATTTTATTGTAATCAGATGGAGAAAGAATGGCTAAGGCAATCATAAATCTAAGAGTTATAAAATGTAGATTATCGTACAGGGTAAAATGGTAATAGTTTTGAGGAAGATTAACTCAGCTGCAGAGAATCCATCATCTGCTTTCATTTCCACTTTCTTCTTATTTGTTCCCACCTTCTAATGCCTGGTGGTTCCTGCTACCTTTAGTAGCTCCTAGGACAGGACACGTGAGTTCTGCCATTAAAAAAGCTTGTGACTTGGGGCACCTGGGTGGCCCAGCTAGTTAAGCGTCTGACTCTTGGTTTTGGCTCATGAGATCAGGGCCTTCATCTGCCCAGGGTCAGATTGAGATTCTCTATCTCTGTACCTGCTCCCACTTTCTTTCTCTCAATAAAATCTTAAAAAAACAAACAAAAAACTTGTGACTTACATGACATGGGGCATAATCCTTAACAGACATACACTTAGAGGGGCACATTATATATCCAGCATTCTTCTGTGTGCTTAATTAATTCATGTAATCCCTCACCTGTGAGGAACTGGTACTCTTATTATCTACTTTCAACAGATGTGTAACATGGAGCACAGAAAGGCTAAATAACTAGCCCAAGGTTACACAGCTAGTAAGTGGTGGAGTAGGAAGTCTAACTCAGGCAGTTTGGTTGCTTTTAACTATGAGTGACTTAATCCAAAACCATCAGAAAAGCAGTGATATGCATAGAAATACTTCTGTACTAAGCAAATTAGCCCTTTGCTGTAATTACTTTTCTTCCTAGTTTGTTTACCTTCTGATTTTATTTTTTGCTTGTCCAGCTTTCAAGTTTTGTGTGTGTGTGTGTGTGTGTGTGTGTGTTTTAGGTAGTCGTATTTTTTTGGTTTTCTGCAGTTTCTGTGCTTCTGCAGGATCTTACTTAGAAATGCTCTTCCCCGGGGCGCCTGGGTGGCTCAGTGGGTTAAGCCACTGCCTTCAGCTCAGGTCATGATCTCAGCGTCCTGGGATCGAGTCCCGCATCGGGCTCTCTGCTCAGCAGGGAGCCTGCTTGCCTCTCTCTCTCTCCCTCTCTCTGTCTGCCTCTCTGTCTACTTGTGATCTCTCTCTGTCAAATAAATAAATAAAATCTTTAAAAAAAAAAAAAAAAAAGAAATGCTCTTCCCATTACAAAACTATAAAAAAGGTTTTCTTCTTCTAGTACTTTTATAGTTCCTTTTTTTTTTTTTTGTATTTAAACTTTTAATCATCATAGATACAAGAAACTCTTCAAGGCCAAAAATTAAATGAGCTGCCAAGAATTAGATAACATGGCCTTAGCAGGGATTTGGAGACAGTCCAAAGTGACTGTTAGTTATAGATTGTCTAGCACTGTCCTAGATTTAAGGATATAGTATATTCGTCCCCATATTTTTGAAATACAGCAGAAATTTCAACATCTTAATTACATTTTCCTGACTCTACTAACTGCTAGAGTTACAAAATATAAATTCAGTTTGACTTAAAAAAAAAAAAAAGCCTAGTGATGTTTATTACCTTTTTTCTGCCATCAAAATTGCTTAGAGTGGGGAAGTCTTGACTTCAGGCTTTATTTCTAATATGAAGTACAATCATTGATAAGTTTCATCAATCAGGCTAGTCTACTGTAGCACCTTTAAAGACAGAACTGAGTATTAGATGTTAGAACATACAAGCTACTAATTTTATCTGAAATATTGGAAAGTTAGTAGAAAAAGAGTAGACATATATTCTTTATAAACAGTTTTATGATTAGAAAGATTGGACAAGTATAATGAAAAATAAGAAGGAAATGTTTTAAGGAAGAAATATCAGTAACATCAGTCCTTAAATCATCTCAGCTAATGAAGGAGAGAGAGAAATGGGATCTACAGACATTTTCCCTAAATTCTGACTAAACTTTAACGCCAGCTCACTATTTCTTAAACCCCCCCCCCCCTTCCTTTTTGCCTGTGAACTGGCCAGACAGGATGGAAAAGAAGAATGTGGATGATCAACCCACAATAATTAAGCCAATTCTTATCTCCCTGGACAGAAGCAAAATATATCCTTTAGGCATTAAATTAAATCTTAGGTACTATTTGCACATAATGGAATTATACTGACATCACCAAAGTAATTCACATTGAAACTGTTGTGTCCTTTTACTTCTCTTTTCAGGCAGAGTGGACCTGTATGATTCCTTTATTCCTGGGGTTGGTTGTCTTATCATGGCTGAAAATGACATAGATAGAACCCAGACTGAGAAACTCCTAAAAAGAGTGCAAGAACTGGAGCAGGAGGTACAAAGGCTTAAAAAAGAACAGGCTAACAACAAAGATTCAAATGTGAGAGAAAATTCTTTAGCAGCTGGAAAAGCTAAGCGTGCATTTGATTTCAGTGCTCATGGTCGAAGACATGTAGCCCTAAAGATAGCCTATCTGGGCTGGGGATACCAGGGTTTTGCCAGTCAGGAGAACACAAACAATACAATTGAAGAGAAACTGTTTGAGGCTCTAACAAAGACTCGACTAGTAGAAAGCAGACAGACGTCCAACTATCACCGGTGCGGGCGAACAGACAAAGGAGTTAGTGCCTTCGGACAGGTAAGGGCCACTGTGTTCTTTCTGAAAGCCAGCAACACCAACATATTCTAGGTGTTACATATTAAGAATTCAGATTGTGTCTCCAAAACAAACATCTTTCTTTAATTCCACAGGTGATTTCTCTCGACCTTCGTTCTCACTTTCTGAAGGGCAGGGCTTCAGAGGATTGTAATGTAAAAGATGACGTCTACGATGCTGCTAAAGAGATTCGCTATACCCACATTCTCAATCGGGTACTCCCTCCAGACATCCGTGTGCTGGCCTGGGCCCCTGTGGAACCTAGCTTCAGTGCTAGGTTCAGCTGTCTGGAGCGGACTTACCGCTATTTTTTCCCTCGTGCTGATTTAGACATTTTAACCATGAACCATGCAGCTCAGAAGTACGTTGGCACACATGATTTTAGGAACTTATGTAAAATGGATGTAGCCAATGGAGTTATAAATTTTCAGAGGACTATTTTGTCTGCTCAAGTACAGCTAGTGGGCCAGACCCTGGATGAGGAGACATGGCAAGAACCTTTCCAGTTATGTCAGTTTGAAGTGATTGGCCAGGCATTCCTTTATCATCAAGTCCGCTGTATGATGGCTATCCTTTTTCTGATTGGCCAAGGAATGGAGAAGCCAGAGATTATTGATGAGCTCCTGAATGTAGAGAAAAACCCCCAGAAACCGCAGTACAGGTAAGTTAAAAACAAAACAAAAAACCCAAAACTGTTGCCTTTAGAATTTTTAAAAATATATTAAACATTTTATATAACTAAAGGTTAACATATCTTCCTCTCCCAACAACTGTCTGATTAACTAGGTCACTTATTTTGTCTTCATGAAGAATTTTTTTTTTTTAAGATTTTATTTATTTGACAGAGAGAGATCACAAGTAGACAGAGAGGCAGGCAGAGAGAGAGAGAGAGGGAAGCAGGCTCCCTGCTGAGCAGAGAGCCCGATGCGGGACTCGATCCCAGGACGCTGAGATCATGACCTGAGCGGAAGGCAGTGGCTTAACCCATTGAGCCACCCAGGTGCCCCTTCATGAAGAATTTAATCTATCTTGTAGAATGTTATAAACATGCAGGAGGGCTATCTTTATCTTCTCTCGTTCTGTACCCTTAGTAGGAAATGGGTGTTGGTACCAGGCCCCTTAAATAAAGTAACATTCATTTTTAATTTTTTTTCCCCTGAATTTATGCTGAGAGGTATTATTTTTAGATTCTGGTGAAGTCTGAAGGTAAGGATTCCAACTATTCATATTAAATCTTCCTTGCTCTACATTATTGTACTTTTGAATTTTTCCTAATTTTCAGTGTTGAAAATGGTAGGAAAGATGGAAAGAATAGTCAGACTTTTCTTTTAAGAGCAGGCTGAAGTCATATCAACCAACAGTTCATTCCTAAGCAGTGAAATCTACTTTTTCCTTCATATCATAGAAAATTAACAAGTTTGGAAAAATATAAAAAATAATTTCATAGCATTAGGGTTGAGACGAGTCAGCTCACTTGTAGGTGACCTGTTACCACTGAAATTTACCCTAATATAGATCAAGCCTAACTAGTTGATCTATGGTTTGCTATTTTTTTCTCTTAATTATAAAGTTGTTCAAGGTGAGGGATCGTTTTTATTTATCTTTTACTTGATACTGATGAAGTTTCCCCCTCTCCTTTTAACCCAATTACCTACTCCCCCAACCTTGTTCTTAAAATACAAGGCTGTTAGATGGCTGCTGTGTATTTTTACACCCTTGTTTCTTACCTCTTTTCTTCTCTAGTATGGCCGTAGAATTTCCTCTAGTCTTGTATGATTGTAAGTTTGAAAATATCAAGTGGATTTATGACCGGGAGGTTCAGGAGTTCAATGTTACCCATCTACAACAACTATGGGCTAATCATGCTGTTAAAACGCACATGTTGTATAGCATGCTACAAGGACTGGACTCCATTGCAGTACCCTGTGGGACAGGTATGACAGGAAAATCCTAGGATACAATTACTTACTAAAACTAAAGTTATATGGGCTATGGGGGGAGGAAGGTTATATAACATTTGGAGGTGATTCTATTGTGGTATGCATCCATGTAATATCTGATTGTATATATTATAGGACCAAAGATGGATGGAGTGATAGAATGGAGAAATGTTAAGCCCTCTGTCATAAAGCAGACCAGTGCCTTTGTAGAAGGAGTGAAAATGCGCACATATAAACCCCTAATGGATCGTCCTAAATGCCAAGGATTAGAATCCCGGATCCAGCATTTTGTACGTAGGGGACGCATCGAGCACCCACCTTTATTCCACGAGGAAGAAACAAAAGCCAAAAGGGACTGTGATGATACAATGGAAGAAGAAAATACTCTTTTGGAGAAACCAACAAAGAGAGTCTGTGTTGATACAGAAATTAAAAGCATCAGTTAACTCTAACAGGATCTAGGAGGCAAGAACTAGCTAGTGGTAGGTGAACAGAAAAGAAATACAACAAAGCATGTGCTGAAGTCCTAAAATTCAGATGATTAGTTCTTTGAAAAAACGAAACAGAAAAAAAAACATCCCCCTGCAAACCCAAAGACTATTAAGCCCCATAAAAGATGTTTTAGCCTGAATAAGAGTTCAAACATTCTCATTCCTCCCCAAAAGGATTAAGAGACAGAAGATGCAAAGAGCAATTGTGAAATGGAGAGTTTACATACACATGGGAACCTGTGCCTTGTGTTCAAGTTTATTAAAGCCTGATTCTGTAAGTGTCTAATTTGTTATGCTGTCTTTTTAAAAAAACAATGAGATATTCACTACTTATCTGAATTCTCAAAAAGAGCTTTGCCTGAGTGTCTTTTTTTTTTTTTTTAAGATTTTATTTATTTATTTGACAGACAGAGATCACAAGTAGGCAGAGAGGCAGGCAGAGAGAGAGAGAGAGAGAGAGAGGGAAGCAGGCTCCCTGCTGAGCAGACAGCCTGATGCAGGGCTCAATCCCATGACCCTGAGATGATGACCTGAGCCAAAGGCAGAGGCTTTAACCTGCTGAACCACCCAGGCGCCCCTGAGTGTCTTATTTTTTAAGAGAGAAATTAAAAGTAAGAAATTTAGTTAAATATTTGGTACATTTGTTTACAAAAGTCACACTATGACATGAAAGTGACCTAAGTGAATAAAGCTTACAAGGCTTATCAGTCTAGTGCTGTGAGCCACAAACAGTCCTGGTTAGAGTCTTTTTTTTTTTTAATAGATTTTTATTTATTTGAGAGAGCACAAACAGCAGGAACGGGGAGAGGGAGCTTTATGTGGGACTCAATCCTTGGACCCTGGATCAGGACCTGGGCAGAAACCAGATGCTTAACTGACTGAGCCACCCAGGTGCCCCCATCTTTTTCTTCTTTAAAACCTTGTACATATGTAAAAAAATATTCTTAGCTTAGTTCATGGGCCATATAAAAATAGGCCATAGAGTTTACCACCCCCTGGCACACTGGTTTAAGGAAAACTCTTAAAAAGAGATTTCCAAGCTAAATCTTGCAGAACAAGGGAGAGCCAGTTAAAGTTGGGATAAAGAAGTAAAACTTTAAGTGTGTCCAAGGCAGAAGATGCAGTTTGTATAAAGCATGAGAGAGAGCAACATTTTACCTACAAGTAACTGTAAATACAGGAGTATGGCTTGACACTGACAAGAGCATAGTTTAGGAAAGGAGCAAGGGTCATGTTTGTAGAGTCCTGTAGGCTTCCTGAAAAAAGCTTAGATTTTTATCTTGAGAGGCCACTGGAAAAAAATACAAGCAGGGATGCAGAAATACTGCTCTGGTTATGGTGTGGATTAGAAGAGGGCAAGACAGTGGTACCAGGTAGGAGAGCCAGTTAGAATAATCAAGGAATTAGATGATGATGGCCTAGACCAGATTTATAGTAAGGGGATGGAAAGAAGTAGATGAATTTTGAAATTAAGAAAGGAGAAACTGGGTTTTATGGTTGAGTAAATGTGAGGTTCAAAAGTAGGGTGGCTTTCAGGATAACACTAGGTTTCAGACTTAAGCACATCTAAGACACAAGGGACAGGAAAATAAGGGGCTTTGTTCTCAAAGCTGGTTAAGTAACCCTCAGAATATTAACACCAGTATTTACTCGAGTTCAAAGTTCTTTTAAAATGATACATTAGAACTTCTAGCCATTAAAATAATAAACATCAAATCAAATGAACTCATATACCTTTTGCCTCAATCTTCATCACTGTAAAGTGTAACACTTCTGTACATTTATGAATTATATTGTGTATATATATATATATTGTATATTCGAGATTCAAAGTCTTACCAATCAACAAACTGTTCCTACTTAGGTTCAAAACTCTAGGGATACAAATATGGTTTATACCCTCAAGCTGCTAGTTAAGACAACATATGGGACAATTACAAAGAATATTAACATGAACATAGTTAACTGATGCTGTGGAAGTGCCACAGAAGCTTAGTAGTGGGTAGGCCAAAGACACAAGACTTCACTGAAAAACTTTCAGGTTTAGAATGTAAAATAGTAGAAAAGTCAAGTGACCTTGTCATACTGAAGACGACACATCATAGCTTTTACATTCTAGGAGAGTAGAAACTGGAAAAGATCCTTATTTTAGAGATGGGAAAATAGTGGTACAAAATAACTAAGCTTTATTCTTACTAGCCAGTTTTTCCAGGTCATCTAGATTTTGAATCAGGTCATTGGTTTTTGGAACCTGATTTACCAACATTTCATAATGCCCTGAATGTTCTTAAAGTATTGCTTTCTCCTTTAATTCTGATGTAAGGACAAACGAAAACATTTCGTTTTTCAATTTCCTACCTTATTTCAGTGTACCTCCACTGCCATTAGTTTTCAAGTTAAAGAAAAACCTGGAAAGAAAACGGTTTATGAAATCACTATTTAAAAAAACAGCAACTCAGGGCGCCTGGGTGGCTCAATGGATTAAAGCCTCTACCTTCGGCTCAAGTCATGATACCTGGGTCCTGGGATCAAGCCCCTCATGGAGCTCTCTGCTCTGCGGGGAGCCTGCTTCCTCCTCTCTCTCTGCCTGCCTCTCTGCCTACTTGTGATCTCTGTCAAATAAATAAATAAAATCTTAAAAAGGAAAAAAAACCCAAAAACCATCAACTCTAGGGGTACCTGGGTGGCTCAGTCATTTGGGCAACTGGTCATGATCTGGGGTCCTGGAATCAAGCCCTGAGTTGGGCTCCCAGCTTGGCAGGAAGCCTGCCACTCCCCTTGCTTGTGCTCTCTTTCTCTGTCAAATGAATAAATATAATCTAAAAACAAAACAAAACAAAAAACACAAAAAATCAACTCTACAGAAATGATACATGGGACAAAAAACACTAAAAGCCATGCTTGGGAGATTGTATAGAGGCAAGGGAGTTAGAGGATCAAGGTCTTAATAATATATTAAGTAAAATCTAGTATAATAAGAATTTAGTGATATTTTTTGGTAGTTACCATAAACTTTGGACAATCATCATAGATGAAGCAATGATGAATCCCAAAATGTAACTTTGCAAAAGTACCTAAGTTATCTGAAGTAATATTTGGGAATTTCAGCTTCTGACTCAAGATAGGGACTAATAACTGATAGAAATAGTCCTTAAATCTTCCTTTCTTCACTGGAAAAATGGAATTATTCCAATAGGTGGTGAGGTTTAAATGAGATTGTACACATTATATATGAATATATAACATGCAATATGTTTTATATGTAAGATATATAACATGTTTTATATGTAAGATACATATATAAATAAAATGGTACTCTGTGAGAGGTATTACACAATTTATTTCAATGTTCATGCAATACAAAACTACCTACAGAATAGCTAAATAAAGCAGGGACCGAAATGACTCTGCCCGGGCTATGAAGATCTCCAACACGGAAGCCCTGAGAGCGTTTTTTATTTTATTTTGTTTTGTCTTCTTTTTTAATGGCATATGTACTATATATTCAGTGATTAACCTGTTTTCTTTGCATTTAAATTATACACTCTCCTTTTCTTGAATGTATGAAGATGGATATTTGTAAATCAGTATAAACTGTAGTAAAGCCCACAGGTAACTGTAAATTCTACTTTTTAATACAAAGACCTGGTAAGCCTTTCCCTTTACTTAGGGAGAAACTTTCACATAGAAGATAGAGCAGCTTATATTTTGCAGATTAGCTAGTTGTTATTTTTTTTTAAGTACGTTCGTACTTCTTGAATTTATTTCTAAAAACAATGGGGCTGTATAACTTTATAATCCGAAAAAAGGTGTATTTTCATCTGGGGTAGGACTATAGGGTTCTTCGATTCTCCACACTATCCTAACTCATTAGGGAGAGAGGTGCACGCACCGTGACACCCAGAAGTTCACAAAGGACGTAACCAGGGGTTGGAAAGACTCTGGTTCCCGCAAGACAACAAAGACGATCGTGTACCCACCTGGCCCCGGGCGTGGTTGTCGCCTCGGATGCTCGCGGCCTCCGGGGAACCTGGCTCCCTCGGCGGCACCGCCCCCCGCCGCCCTCTGGGCCACCGACAGGCAACCGCTGCAGCCACCAGGCAGGCAGTGGGCGCCCACGGTGACCTCGAGGGGCTCAGACGTGCCAAGGGCACGACAGAGCTTACACCTGCCTTGGGGAGCAGTAAACCTGGGTTCAGCAGGAATCTCAGGCGTTTCCCAGCCCCGCCGGGGGTAAACTGAATGGTCAGCGCTTTTCAAAACCCGACCTCTCCACAGCAGCGGGCAACCAGCCCTCCCGGGCCCGTGCGCCCCCTATTCCAGCGCCTGTCGGCTTACCTGCTCCGTCAAGGTCCGTTCGCCGCACCGAGTCCGGGCTAGCCAAGCTCCGCAGGCTTCCGTTAGTGTCCCGTAGCTCGCGCAGGCGCACAGCCTGCTCACGCGCCGAGACCTCAGTTAACCGCCCCGCAGCCGCGGTTTAAATCAGAAGAGCGAACCCGAGGACTCGGCACCGCCCTCTAGCCTTCGTATTGGCTGTGAGGGTTGTCGTCTTCCATGTGTACATTCTGATTGGTGCTCATTTTCTCTTGCCCTTCCCCGACTGGCGGGAGGAAGCCCGGGATCTGAGGCGTAGATTCGGGAATGCTCCTTTTTCGTTGTACCGGTGCGTTACCCGGAACCGTGGCTGCGTCGTCTTCAGGCGCACGGGTGGGGAAGGAGGGGACTCTGTAACCTTCGTTAACGGCTAGTTAGCTGGGGTTTGGCAGGGGCGGCCTTAGCGTTCAATCCACCTGAGTGGACGGCGTCTCCATTCTTCTCAACTCCGGACGGCTGCCGCGGTGGGTGGCGTCAGCAGGGAAGGCTCTCGGAGCTCAGCTGGAGCCATCTCCAGCGATCCGCCTCTTCAGACGGCCCACCTGGGTTCTGACCCACGCAGGTTCTGTTTAAAAACAGACTGCACTGAGTGCTTTCCGAGACTCCCAAGGCTGGCGGACCCATTGTCGTGGGTCCTGTCCCTACCGACGTTCGTCTGCACCCGTGCTCCAGCCACACTGACTTCTTGCTAGAACAGCGCTCGCGGTTTCCCTCCCGAATGCCCCCGTCGACTCCCTTCCCATATCTTATTCTTTAAAAACAAAAATGTTTTTGGTCTATGTACCCGCTTTGGGAATCGCTGAGGATGAGATCTAGGAAAGAAAATCCCTAGATGTCCCTACGACTCGATGTTCTAGTCATTGCCCTGAAACGTAGCTGAACAGTTTGTCCTCCAAGGCTGAGCGTTCGGTATCCCACTTCACACAAGCAGGCAGGTGCCAGTTGACAAATTTATATTATTTCTTAAACCCAGGATTCAGTGAGAGGGAGCGGATAATATTTCATCCTTTTTCTCCAATCACTTTCCCCCTTAGTCGGGGCCTTTGCATGACCTCTAAGTCACTTTGCATTTGTTGGGGGGTAAGAAAAAGGAATAAGATGGCAGAAAGTGGGTTGTAAAGATTTGAATGACCCTACCCCCTAGATCTCCAATATCAACACTACTTTAGTACCACACATTCTTTTCTTTCCTCATGAGTAAATATCCCTTGTTCTAGTTTGGTCATCTTGTATGATTTTTCTTTGACATCAAATCTTCCTAATCTGTCTTGAAGACAAGAGCACAGTCATTTTTCTTACCTGCTGCTTTGATCATTCAACATGCTCCTTACCTCCACCATCAGTTATCTTCTTGTCATCCTTTATGATAAAGTTCGATCTTTGAAAACCTTTAATTAATAACAACCCGAAGGATCTATTTCCTGTCATATTTTAAGTGGTTTCTTTTGTTCAACTCAACCCTTGTGTTTTGGTGGACCACTTCATGCTCCAATTTTGCCTAGATCTGATTTCATAATCTTCATGATTCTAAGAAATCCACTGAACCCAGGTCAAGAAACCTTAACCAAAGCCATCTCAAATTGAGTATATGGAAGAAGATCCTATTCTTAAAAACCATATTGTGTCCTTAAAAACATAAAGGAAGCTTCCAAACACATTAAAAAAAAAAAAACCAAAAAACTCGTATATAAGGAAGCCCCATGAACTTAGTGCCTAGTTCCAATAATTATTAACTCATGATCAGTCTTGTTGGTTCTATATCACTATCCATGTACCTCCTCTTGTATCATTTTGAAGCAAGTGTCAGGCATCTAAAATCTATAAATATTACAATATGATTACTTTAAAAAAGGACTTTTTAAAAGCATAACCACAGTACTAGTATCACACCTAAAATAGCTAAGGTATTTCCTTAATATCATCAAATAGCCAGTGTTCAATTTTCTACTTGTCTCATTTATCTTTTTCTTTAATTTGCTTGTTTGAACCAGGATCCAACCAAGTATATACATTGTGATTGGCTGATCTTTTAAGTTTCCGTTATAAGTTCCTCCTCCCTTCTTGTGCAGTTTGTTGAGAGAACCTTGTTGTTGGTCCTGTGGAGTTTCCCATAATCTGGATTTTGCTGATGAACACAGTTTAATATGGTTTCCTTACCTTTTGGTTATAACAGCTCTCGTTCAGATGCTTTTCTTGCTTAGGATTAGCTGTTTATTAACCCAGCAGCAGTTTTATCTTTGCCTTGAAATAATACTTTTAGCTGGTTATATTGTCATGCTTAAGTTAATCCCTCCTTTGTGATATGTTTGCTTACCTCACCTGTTTGTTGACATTTTCAAACTCCGTCAACTGTAGCTGGTCTCTGTAGACTCATTATCTCTTGTCTCTGACGTCTGCAATTGGTCCTTCTTTCAGTCTTGGAAATAGAACACTGGCCTAAAGAAAAGCAAAATGAAAACAGCTCTTTGGATGCTGCTCCCCCACTGCCTTCTGCCAGCCTCTTTGTCCACCTTGTCCCTATTCTCATTGCTGACATTCCACCCGCATCACGATATTCAAACTGTGCTCTCAGATATTGCTAATGTACTTCTTAATGGTCATCCCCAGGTATTTTGCTCATTTCCCATTCTCTTATTTTTTTGAGAGTGTTTGATAATTTATTCAGTAAGTATTGAACACTGTTAACCTTAGAAGTAAAACTGTCAGGTTTTTTTGCCACCAAAAATGTTTATTTAGGAATAGCAGGGGATTGCAACTCAGGACATGCAAGATATAGCAAAATGATGGGCAAGTACACAGAACAAAGGAGAAGAATGTTCTTTTATAAAGAAAAGGAAGAAGTTGGGAAGGGCGGCTGTTTTTATTTTTTTCTTTTAAAGATTTTTATTTATTTATTTGACAGAGAGCGATCACAAGTAGACAGAGAGGCAGGCAGAGAGAGAGAGAGGAAGGGAAGCAGGCTCCCCGCCAAGCAGAGAGCCCGATGTGGGACTCCATCCCAGGACCCTGAGATCATGACCTGAGCCGAAGGCAGCGGCTTAACCTGCTGAGCCACCCAGGCACCCCAGGGCGGCTGTTTTAAGCAAAAAGTTTATTGGAGTAAACTGGAAATTTGAAGCATTGTGGATTTTCATTCGCTGAGTGGTGACAGTCTCTCATTGGCTAGGCTGTTGCCAGCCATGTAGGAAAAGCCTCCTTCCTTTTTCTGGGGTAGTCAAGTATAGGCTGCTGCTTTTGGGAATGCAAGACACATCTCTTCTTATTGGGGATCTACAATTGACAGTGAGTAGTGGTAGGACATGAGACCATCCCTTTTTGGCCTCTTAGCTCCATCTTAAATGACATATCCTTTATTTGATTTCATGATACCTATGATAGGTACTGTACTATATGTCTTAGTGATTTGATGATGAATAAAAAAGACATCTGCCTCCCTTATGAAGCTTCCAGTTAGACTGAAGAAAATTACATTTATCAAACAATCACAGGTTATTATAAAATTACAGCTGTGTTCAGTGCTAAGGAGAGGCAAATGGTCTAACAAAAACATCTAATAAAGGGGAGATTTAACATAGTGCCACTGAACAAAGAGCTAAAGGGTGAGTAGGGGAGATGTTGTGGAGGGGACAGATGGGGGTGAAAGAAGATTTCTAAGGAGAGGGAAAGCATTTGCAAAGGCCTGTTGGGGGTAGAAGCTTGGAAGATCAAAGAAATTGAAAAAAAGACCAGGAAAGAGACAGGGTAGAGATAAGACTGGAGAGGTAGGCAAGGGCGAGATTATGTAGATCATGTAGGCCAAGACAAAGAATTCAATCTTTATTGTAAGAACTATGGAAACTCTCTAAAGTGCAGATTGGGATGGGTTATATGACATACTCAGGTGTGGATTTGAAATTTCATCTTCGGTGCATTGAAAATGTGTTTGAGGAGGGCAAGATTATATGAAGTCCAAATTGGAGGCAGTTGCAGTATTCTAGGCAGTAGATGGCTGTGGCTTAGGTTAGGATGTTAATAGCCAAAGATAGCAAGAAGAGGACAGATAAGAGAGATTTACTGGATAAAACCCTAAATGATGTGACCATGAATTGGCTGGGGTTGATGTATGAAAGAGGTCATCGATTATTTGTAGGTTTCTAGGTTTTGCAACTGGATGCCACTTTCTGAGATAGGGAATATTGGAAGAAGACCATATTTTAAGAGACAGTTAGGTTTTGGGCATGGTGAATTTGAGATGCCCTTGAGACATCCAGGTGAAGGTAAAATTAGGCAGTTAGAAATCTGATGTAGAGGTTAGATGCAAGGTATGGCCTTGTAATATTTACGTGTGGCTGGATAGCTATTAAAGTAATGAGTGAGAATGAGATCTTCCAGGACAGAATATAGAGTGAAAAGAGAAGAAAGACTACTCTCTTCTTGAAACTCATCTGGTGAACTCTTTGAGACTTCCCTGTCCTGGTTCTCCTCTCATCTCCCTTCTGCCTCTTAATTTTTGCAGGTTTCCAAAGAGTGGTCCTTTGTCTCCCCCTTGGAGAGTTAATAGTTGTTTTGTTTTTAAGATTTTATTTATTTGAGTCCCTTTCTCTTCCAGCCCAAGGCACTTCAGCAGCCGGTGCAGACATGGCCAAGTCCAAGAACCACACCACGCACAACCAGTCACGAAAATGGCACAGAAATGGCATCAAGAAACCCCGGTCCCAAAGATATGAATCTCTTAAGGGGGTAGACCCCAGGTTCCTGAGGAACATGCGCTTTGCCAAGAAGCACAACAAGAAGGGTCTGAAGAAGATGCAGGCCAACAACGCCAAGGCCATGAGTGCACGTGCCGAGGCTATCAAGGCTCTCGTCAAGCCCAAGAACCCAAAGGGCAGCAGCTGCAAGCTCAATCGACTTGCCTACATCGCTCACCCCAAGCTCGGGAAACGTGCTCGTGCCCGCATTGCCAAGGGTCTCAGGCTCTGCCGGCCAAAGTCCAAGGCCAAGGCCCAAACCAAGTCCCAGTCTTCTGCTGCGACTCCGGCTCCAGCTCCAGCTCCTGCTCCTGCTGCAGCTCAGCCTCCCAAAGGTGCCCAAGCCCCCACAAAGGCTCCAGTGTAGAGGCTTCTGTCTGCCAGTGTGAGGACAGAAGGACTGGTATGACCCCTGGGCTTCTATCCACATGGGGCTGGTGTCCTCCTATGCTATTTGTACAAATAAACCGGCAGGATCTGTCAAAAAAAAAAAAAAAAAAAAAAAGATTTTATTTATTAGAGAGAGAGAGAGTGGGGGAGGGGCAGAGGAGAAGGAATCTCAACAGACTCCCTGTTGAGTGCAGAGCCCATTATGAGGCTCAGTCTCTCACCCATGAAATCATAACCTAAGCTGAAATCAAGAGTCGGATGCTTAACTGACTGAGCCACCCAGGTGCCCCGAGAGCTTAATAGTTTTATTGCTTCCACTAATTTTATATGAGATAGTTTCAAAATCTTAATTTCCAACTCTTACCTCTTTACTGGTTTCTACAATTGATCTTAGCTGTGTACTAAGATTTCTAGTTGAGTATCTTCGTCTTCCCAAATACAACATATCTAAAATACTATTCTTTGTTTCCCTCTGGATTCACCCTTACGATACCATATTCCTTTCAGTGGTATCATTTCCCCAGGCTTCCAACATTTAAGTAGTGATCATTTTTTACTCTTTCTCATCCTCATATATCTTACAGTTACCAAGTTCTGCCATTTATTTCCTTTTAAACCCTCATCTCTCTCACTTCCATTTCCTTTATACTACTCATCACTAGTTCAGCCCTAATTATTTCATTTTCAGATTCCTTCTGTAATACATTTAATGATATGGAAGGGTATAGCACAGTAGTAGTATAGGCTCTGAAGTCATATTTCTGGGCTCAAATTCTGACTCTTCCACTCCCTAGTTCTGTGACTTGGGCAAGTTATATAGTCTCTCTTTGATTCGATTTTCTCACTTTTAAAATGGAGATGATAATCTGATTTCCTTCATAAGGTTGTTATGAAAATTAAATGGGAAAATGCATGTTGGCACAGTGTCTACCAAATAAAAACTGACTGTATTATTAGATAGTATGTAGTACAATTCACCCTTCAACAACACAGATTTAGACCATTCAGGTAAACTGATGATGTAGGGTTGTTTTATATATATATAAATATAAATGTAATACTGTAGGTATATTTTCCTTACGATTTTCTTTTCTCTAGCTTACTTTATATATAATGTTCTACAGTATATAATGCATATAATGTTCAAAATATGTGTTAATCAGTGGTTTATGTTATTAGTAAGGCTTCTGACCAACAGTAGGCTATTACTAGTTAAGGTTTTGGGGAATCAGAGGCTATAAGTTGATGTCCCTAACCACTGTGTTGTTGAAGAGTCAGTTGTTTGTGGTTTGCAGATAAGTTCTTCTGCTCTGTAGCTTATCCTACACCCTCTTAATAGGGTCTTTCACCGAGCAAAAATTTTACCTTTTGATTAAGTCCATTCTATCAACTTTCCCTTTTATGGATCATTCATTTAGTGTACAGTCTTTAACATTTCTTGCAAGGCTGGTCTAGTGGGGATAAACTCCTCAGCATTTGCTTGTCTGGAAGATTTTATCTCTCCTTCAATATTAAAGGATAATTTTGCTGAGTAAAGTGTTCTTGGTTGACGGGTTTTTTCCTCTCAGCATTTTAAATAGATTGTGCCACTTTCTTTTGGTCTGTAAAGTTTGTGTTAAGAAATCTGCTGATAGTCTTCTCTTTTACACAACAAGTTGTTTTTTCTCACTGCTTTTAACATTCTCTCTTTGTCTTTAATTCTTACACTTTGGTTACGTGTCTTGGTGGGGTCTCTTGGTTCACTATTTGGAACACTCTGGCTTCCTGGATCTGGATGTCTGTTTCCTTCCTGAGGTTAGGAAAGTTTTCAGCCATTATTTCTTTAAATGAGTTTTCTGCCCCTTTCTCACTCTCTTCTTTGGGGAATCTTGTGATATGAATGTTGGCCTGCTTAGTGTTTTCCCATAAGTGTCTTAAGCTATCTTCACTTGCTTTAATTTCTTTTGTTTGTTTTGCTGCTCTCATTGAGTGTGTTCCACTGATACTTTCTAATGCTTTATCTAATGTGCTCTTGGACCCCCTGATGTATTTTTCAGTGCATTATTGTATTCTCCAGCTCTGTGACTTAATGTTTATATCTCTTTGTAAAAATTCTCACTTTGTTCATTTATTCTTCTGTCAAACCTAGTGAGGATCTTTATGATCATTATTTTGAACTCTTTATCAGGTTAATCACTTATCTCTGTTTCCTTAAAATCTTTTTCTGATGTTTTTATCTTTGGTCACTGTCTCTGTGCTGTGCCCTGAGATTGGTAGCTCCCAAGAATTATCTCTCCATTTGTTACAGTCTCATGGGACCATGAACACAAATTCCACTGGCCACCAGGGCCAGGCAACCAGCTGTAATCCCAGAATGGGGATAGTAGACTAACTCCCCTCCAGGAGATACCGGAGATCTGGAATAGTACAGCAGAGGGAGAATAGGAAAAAAGTGCCTTCCCTCTAAGGTCTCTGGAAAGGTTTAGAGTAAGCCCTTAGATGTGTGTTTAATTAGAAGCCTGATCCTTAGGCCACAGCTATGAACATAAGCTAATAGGTCTCTTTCACAGGAAGACTAAGCACCTCACTCTATTGCCTCTTTGCTGTGCCCTGGGAAGGTAGTAGCCAGTTAAGAAATCTTTCTACAATCCTGTGGAACCCACAAGTGTAAGTCACTGGCTACCAGGCAATCTAGAAATGTCTCCTTGGCAGACAGTACAAGTTCCTATCCAGGAGATACCAGTGTCCTGGAGCAAGACAGAGGATTGGCACAAAGAGAGTATCTATAGGCGTCTGTGTTGGTATATGTTTCAGTAGGTCCATAGCTGAATGCTAAATCAGAAGCTTTCCCATCAGGCAGATGCTTTAAGATAAGCAAGTAAGTCTCTTTCTCCAGATGTCTTGATACTTTGCCATTGGCTGCCTTCGTACTGGGCTCTAGAGTGGGTGATTCTGCACAAGCTCTTTAAGAAGTGTTTCTCAGTTTCAAATAGCCTTGTGGGTCTCATGGACGCCAGTCTCACTGGCTTTCCAAATCAGATATTTTGGGGACTGTCTTTCAACACAGGGCTTTAAAGTCAGGGTATCAGGTGTATGGTTCAAACCCTTCATTCCTCAAGGAGAGACTTGGGTTTGTGAGTGCCCTCTTGAATATAGGTCACTTGTGGGGGGGGGGGTGTGGAGGGGAACATTTGTGACATGTCTCAGCTTCTACCACTTCATGTTTGTTTGTTTGTTTGTTTTTCTCATTCATCCAGTGTGTGGGAGCTGCTCAGCTAGTTTTGGGGGTTCTTTCAGAGGATCTTTTTCCATATGTAGTTATAGATTTGGTGTGTCTCTGGGAACAGGTCGAGTACACGATCCTACTACATCACCAGCTTGAACTGAAACCTCCATTTGGATTTATCTGTAATGTTTTTGAGTAACTCTCTGTAGCTCCTTTGGTGGTTGCTCTAGGTATTATATATGCATAACTAATCACTGTCTACAGGTGTTGTCATTTTATCAGTCAGAATGAAGTATAGAATACCTACTTCCTTTTATGCCCCTTCATAATGCAATCCATCATTCATAATGTAATTGTCTTAAATATTTCCTTTTTCATACATTAAGACCCACGTCAGACAATATCATAATTTTTGCTTTCTCTGTCAAATGGAATTTTGAAAACTCAAATGGGAAGGAAAGTCTATTATATTGATCCATTTATTCTCTTACTGTGTTTTTATTTCCTCTTGACTTTCCAAGAACAGCATTTCTTATGATCTTTCTTTAGCCATTCTTCTAGGGTAAGTCCCCTGGCAACATGTTCTCCCCAGTTTTCTTCATCTGAGAATGTCTCGTTTCTCGCTTTCATTCCTAAAGTGTATTTTTGCTGAATACAGGATTGCTCTTTTCTTTCAGTACTTGGAAAATGTTCTTCTTCCCAGCCTCCATAGTTTCTGATGAGGAATCTCTCACTTGAATTGAAAATGTCATTTCTTCTTACTGCTCTCAAAATTTTTTTCCTTTGTCTTTAGTTTTCCGAAGGTCGGCTCTGATGTGTCTTGGTGTGGATTTCTTTTCTCTCTGGCTTGTGGGAACAAGCAGGGTGCTTTTGTGTGGTGTTTTTGCCTGCTTCGTATAGCTTCCTCATGTGTGTCCGTCAGTTCCCAGGTGACTACTTGAGAGGGATCGTCTCCAGATCTTAGAGTTCTCTGTGTACTCTCTCTTCTAGTTCCTGCCTCTGTGAGCTCTAGCCACCCTGGTCTTCCCAAACTGTCAGTTTTGTCTCTTCAACTCAGGCACACTTCTGTAGCCTCTGAACTCTTCAGGTAGAAACTGGAGCCGTCTTAGAGCTGACCTCATTTATTTTCCATGCCTCGGGAATCACTGACCTACATTGCCTCATATCCAATGCCTTGAGAGCCACGTAATCTATTCCTTTTTTTAACATGCTTTAGGCCAGAGGGTAAATCTGGCCCCTATTAAACCATTTTGATCAAAATCAGAAGAACTGTGTAAATGCAATTTGAAAGGATTAAAAGTCAGTGGGTGGGTCAGATACCACCCAGTTTGTGCTGGGCAGCTCAGACCTCATGGAATCTTGGTGGCCCATGGTCAGGTGTTTAGTTTTACTAAGGTCCAGCAGCAGGGCAAGGGCTGTTATCTGTAGAGGATGGCGAGCCTTGCTCCGAGGTTCTAGGAGGGCTGTGCTCCACTTGACCTGTAGGTGCCTGTCGGGGGCTCCAGACATCATCCCCGTCTGCCACTGCCACCTTGTGCACCGCTGGATGTGCTGATCGGATGGCCCCGAGGCAGAGAAGCTGGCCCAGAAGTCTGGAACTGCTGCAGAGCCTTCTCTTTTCTGGGCCTTGCTCAGAACTGGCAGCTTTTTGGTCACTCATCAAATGGGCCTGATTAGCACAGCCAAATGAGGAATATGTTGCCTCCAAAATCCAAGACACCCACAAGCCAATGGACCTAGTTTTGTGTTGTAGGAGGGCCCTGATAAAACAATGAACTTATTCTTCACCTTGGAAGGGATCTCTCAACATGTCTCATGTCACTGAACCCCTAGAAATTACACTGAGTTAGAAGGCTTCTGAATTTTTATTGGACTTACTCCTTCTGACATGCAAATGTGTTACCAGTATGTCTGGAGTACTTGCTGCTTCTTGCTGTCTAGGTCCAATTAGCATTATATCATGACTGTAATAAGACCAGTGTGATACCTTCTGGAAGGGAAGGGTAATGAAGATCCCCTATGAACGAAATTGACATAGGGTTGGAGAGTTGTTTTACTCATGAGGTAGGATAGTAAAGATGTATTTCTGGCCTTGCCAGTTGAAAGCAGACTGCTCCTGGTGGGTGTATGGACAGAGATGGAGAAAAAAAACATTTGACAGATCAGTAGCTGCACCCCAGCTTCCAGGTGTTGTGTTCAGTTGCTCAGACAATGAAACTGCATCTGGTACAGCAGCTGCAGTTGAGTCACCACCTGGCTAAGCTTATAATCAAGCACAGCCGTTATCCATGTCCATCTGTCATCTGCCCAGGCCAATTGGGAGAGTTGAATGGGGATGTGGTGGGAATCACTTCTCTATATCCTTCACATCCTTGATGTTGGCACTAATCTCTGCAGTCCCTCCTAAGATTTAACTTTAGTTTACTATTTTCCTAGGTGGAGGAATATTTTTTTAAAGATTTTATTTATTTATTTGACAGACAGAGATCACAAGTAGGCAGAGAGGCAGGCAGAGGGAGAGAGGGAAGCAGGCTTCCTGCTGAGCGGAGAGCCCAATGCGGGGCTTGATCCCAGGACCCTGGGATCATGACCTGAGCCGAAGGCAGAGGCTTTAACCCACTGAGCCACACAGGTGCCCCTAGGTGGAGGAATTTTTAATGGCTTCTGTTTGACCTTTTCTGGAGTAGCTCTCACTCCATAGTCAGGGAACCAATGAAGGGATTCTGACAGCTAAGTATCTCTATTCCAAGTATGCATTTTGAAATTGGAGAAATAAATATAGGAAGAGTTCAGGGACCCACTGGAGCCAAAACTCCATTGAACACCTGACCTTCCTAAGCTCCTGCTCTGACTGGCAGGCCATAGTGATATTTTGGGTCTCTTAGAATTTGTGTCACTTCAGAGCTGGTTTCTAGTAGTCTCTGAAAGGTTTGAATATTTCCTTTACCCCAGTGCGCAGTTCCCTTGGTAAACAGCCATAGGTCTCTTTGGGCATCGCTGGGATGAATATTAAGCAAAATAAGTTAGAGAAAGACAAGCACCATATGATTTCACTCATATGTGGAATTTAAGACACAAAACAAATGCGCAAAGGAGAAAAAGAGAAACAAAGTAAGAAACAGACTCTTAACTAGAAAACCAAGTGATGGTTAGCAGAGGGGAGCTAAGTTGTGGGATGGGGAAAATGAGTGATGGGGATTTATAGAGTATGCTTACTCTGATGAAAAAATACAATGTAATGCATGTAAAAGAAAATAAAAAATTAAATTTAAAAAAGCTAAGCTTAAGCCTAGAATGTCAGTTCTAAGCCTATATATTCCCAGATTAATGGTGAGAAATTATCTGCGCTCTTCAGAAATCTAAATTTCCATAATAATATTTTACTGTGAAAACCATTAGCCATCACTTTCCTCAGTGCTGTTTGTATTGCCTTCTCTCATCTGCCTAGCTAGCACCATTTCTCAAACCTTAATAACTACACAGGGCATTTTTTTCTCTCTCAGATAAGTGGTCAGAAATATATCTGCTGCTGTAGGTCAGGCCAGATACTGATCCCGAGGTGGTTAAGGTGTCTTCAGCTGCTTTGGAACATAGGCAGTGTCTAATCCAGGTCTCAGAGGCTTCCTGTCTCTCTGACTGCCCCTCTGCCTCAGGGCTGACCACCTCAGTGGCTTGATCTGGGAACGATTCTCCTCCCTGGGCTTTGCATCTGTGCTCCTCATAAACCCTCCTTTAGAGGGCTTCTCTTGCAAGTTTATTTGAGAGCAAAGGGGATTTGTATTAACATCTTCACTTCTATGCCAGTTAAATGTTGATGTCCCATTGTTGCTTCAGCTCCACTGGGACTCTCTTATTCAACTAGATCTTAGCCAGTTCCCAGAATTCTTTGGCTGTATAGTTGACTCTTGAACAACACGGGTTTGAACTGCACTTACATACAGATTTTTTTTTTCAACAAGTATACCTATAGTACTATAAATGTATTTTGTCATCTTAATGTTTTTCTTAATAACGTTTCTCTTCTCCACCTTTATTGTAAGAATACAGTATATAATGCATATAGTGCACAACACGTTTCAACCATTTATGTTATCCATAGGCTTTCAGTCAACAGTAGGCTAATTAGTAAAGTTCTGGGGTAGTCCAAGTTAAATGCATATTTCTAACTGTGTGGGGGGTTGGTGCCACTGACCTCCACGTTGTTCAAGGATCAGCTGTACTTATCATAATCATAAGCATCTAATGAACATATTCTTGTAGTAGACACCATCCACATGAATCACCAAATTTCATTCTCACAAAATCCCTATGAGGTTAGCATAATTGTTTTTTAAATTAACTTAATTACTAGCATGAGTTTATACTATAATTAGTGTAATTATTTTTCTCTTTTAAAAAGATTTATTTAGGGGCGCCTGGGTAGCTCAGTGAGTTAAAGCTTCTGCCTTCAGCTCAGGTCATGATCCCAGGGACCTGCTCTGCTCAGCAGGGAGCCTGCTTCCCCCACCCCCACCTGCTTCTGCCTACTTGTGATCTCTGTCTGTCAAATAAATAAATAGAATCTTAAAAAAAGAGATTTATTTACTTCAGAGAGCAAGAGCACAAGTGGGCTGGAAGGGCAGAGGGAGAGGGAGAAGTAGGCTCCCTGCTCAGTGGATCCTATCTTTTTCAAGAAACAGAGTCCCTGGTGGTTGATTGCCAACCCATGGCTACAAAAAAGAACTGGCTGAAATTCTGAAACTGATTTTTTTTAACCACATTTTAAAACTGGATGTTCCTAATATTCTCTTTGAAAGAAGGGAGACAGCAAGATGGATTCATTATGCTCACCTCACAAATCTGAAAAGTAGAAGTGGGAGCAACTCTTGCAGTTACATAAACATTTGTGACTTAGTGGTTACCATCTGGACTTTTTTATGCAACCAAAAGCTTCCGAAGCAGCTGCTTTAAATTTATAGAACTTGGCTGTCCAGAGTGAGTGAACAGTTTTGATTCTTAAATGGTCTCTGTGCCCTAGGGAAGAACATGTTGTTTATAATAACAAGGACAATTTTTGGTCCACAGTCCTGGAAATTGGTCGAGAACAGCTGTTAAGGGGTGGCTAATCGGAGCCTCCTATCCTGTACTCATCAGTCTGATATGTGCTGGGCAACGACCAGAGCAACGGGCTGGAAGGTGGTAGGAGGCTGGGGCAATGGAACAGGGCTTCAGGGTATGGGCTCAGGGCAAAGCCCTCCCTGCCTTTCTGACTGAGATCCTGCTGATTCCATCTAAAATGAGCCTCAAGAAAGGGGGTCATGCAGAAAGCTTTAGGGTTGTCCTGGTGAAAAAGCCCATCGTTACTCATGGCCTCTCCACAATCGATCCCCTGTCAACTATGTTAGGTGAATTAAGGTCCTAAGCGGTGCACATGGTCAGAGCTGAACCAACGAGAAGGGGTGACTCAGAGTTCATGTCTGACCCCGAATTCCTGTTCCTTGCTTCTGTCGCCAGTCACACATGACCTGACAGCTGAGGGGACCCGGATCAGGATCTCTCTCTGCCTTGATGTTGTGACAGAATTTCAGTTCAGTCCCATCTCTTAAGCATAAATGGAAGACATGGGGCTCTGTGGCTTCTATGCCCAACTCATTGACCCATTTCAGAAAATGGTACCTTCCAGGCTGCTATAGCTAGAAAGTTTGGATGACAGTTAAAGTGGAGAAGAGAGGCTAGTTCAGGAGGCTGATTTGAGTTGAGTATGGGGGAGGGGGCCAGAGGATTCTGGGGTAACACCCAGGCCTGCAGGGCAGTGCTGTGGGCTGGGTCCAGCGACTAGAGGGAACGTGGGTCTGAGGCAGGCCTAGGGGCACTACAGGCCAGGAGAGCTAGTCAGCCAGACCCCATGTCCCCAGAAGACCTGCGAGTGAGGCAGGTAGCTGTCACATGCAGAAGAAATGGTCACAGAGAAGAAGTGGGACTGGATATCCATCTCACACTTCCTTCTTCCTGCCTGTGTGGGAGCTCGACGGGAGCCCTGTAAGACAGCAAGTCTCTTCTCCCAGACTCCCCTGGGACCAGATGATCCCACTCTCGGGTAGGCTCCCTACTGAGCAGGGCTAGGAGAAGTGCTTGTTGGAGGTTGGCAGAACTAGTGAAGAGGTTATTGTGGAATGCAGGGAACATTCTTTGTGTTGGGGGGTTGGGGAGAGAGGGCTTCTGTTCCTATTTTCTGTTCCCTGCATCCCCTGCCCTTTCATGGTCCTCCTACAGGGACAAGGGGAACCCACCCTGGGACTGACTACAAAGGAGCCGAATATAGTTCTCCTCCATCTGCAGACATAGGGCATGGGTCCAGGGTGAACCTCTGGGCAGGGCAGGAGCAGGACAGCATGTCCTACAACCTCCCATGGAGGAAGGGGCAGCAGAGTGGAAAGGCTTTGAATAGGAGCCAGGAGAGGAGGGGAGAAGGGGAGAAGGTGCAGACTCTCAGCCTCGAGATGGGGGAGGGCTGGGAACCTGCTTACAGGGGTTCAGACACGGAGCAGGGAGGAAAAGACGGGCTATAGGGTACATCATCTCTATCTGTGGGAGGGACAGGTGGCCGCAGGTGTCCAAGGTCAGTCTGGGGCCCACACTCAGATCCTCAGGTGAGGGGTTGAGGGGCTAAGCAGTGGCCAAAGCTGGCGCAGTCTGGAAGGCAGACTTAGGTGTTCACCTTTTTAAAGGGATTGACCAGGAAACCAGCTCCCGAATCTCCCGCCATCTCTGGGCCTCGCATTCTAGGAGGGGAAGACAGGTTCGATGACAAAGGTGCCCTTCCCATAATAGCAAATCACAGCCTCACACATACCGTGTCAACCATGACAGTTGTTATGAATGTGAACCTGTGGTATATGCACAGAAGAATTCTTGCATGGAGGTATGGCACCTGTCCACAGTTTCCTCAGATTTGGAAGCACAAAGGGAGTTTTAGGTACTTCTTATGAGTTTGGCGTATTTCCACAATTTCTGTTCCTTTTCTTCCATGTAGAATGTTGTTTATAGTTGCCTGATGAACACAGGAGAGAGATACATTACACAAACTTTGGGATTCAGTACCAATTTTAATCCCTCTTTACCCAGATCCTGATGCAGGAGCATCCTTCCAGACAGAACGCGGGGTCCTTTGCTTCCAAGCAGAAGCTTGGTCTCCCAACTCAGACCCTCTGAACTTCTGTCCATGGATTGGTGCCTGTGTCTCACATGGTCCAAATGCAAGACTCACGAATGTGGTCCCTGTGGGAATTACCTGGACAGTGGCTCCTAAGTCTTAGATCCCAACCAGGCTTGTGGGACACCCTAGTTTTAGTGGGAGTTCATTTGTGAATGTTTTCTCTGCCAGGCAGAAAGAGATTCTTTTTTTTTTAATTTTTAATTTTATTATTTTATTTTTTTAATGGAGAAAGACTTTTTCTTACCTGTTCTCCCTTTGTCTCTCCCCACAGTCATCTCCAGCCCTGGAAACCCTTCTCCAGATTGTAAAAAGAAGGAAACAACATGGTAAAATGGAAAGATAACAATCCACCCAGTCCAACAGGTAGGTGCTTTGTTCCCAAAGGAAAAATACTTCCCCCTCCATGTGCCCTTAGGCTTCAACTGTAAGATGAGGTCCATTCTTTCTAACCTACGTGCTTGTTCAGAAAATCCAAAGAAATCAAGTGCATAACATGCCTGAAGAAGGTCTGACACCAAGTAGCGTCTTCCTGACCATTATCCATACATGAATTTTTATTTCTTTTTTAGATTTTATTTCTTTACGAGAGAGAGCATGTATTGGTGGGGAGGGCCAGAGGGAGAGCAGACTCCCTTGGCAAGCAAGGAGCCCTACTCAGGGCTCAGTCCCAGGACCACGAAACTATGAGCTGAGCTGAAGGCAGACACCTAACCGACTGAGCCCCCAGGCACCGCTCCACATGTGAATTTCTTAAGTCCCAACGCCTCCGTCTGATGTAGCTCTGGCAGTCCTTGTTTCCACCTGTGAGGTCCAGAGGAACAGAGAAGGGAGAAACTTGTTGAAGATCCCATGGCTGGTAGGTAGCACACTTCGCCTTCCATCCCAGATGTGGAGGGAAGATTATGCGGGGGATCACACTTGGGTAGCCTGCATCTGCTTCTGGGAATGAGCCCGCTCAAGATAAATGGGCCCCACACTCACTCTTCCCCCAAGACGGGAAGCTGCCATTACCCATGCCTCTCTTTTTTGTGGTGACCACCAATCGCTAGGTAGACAGGACTGTCATCCTGCGATCTGGGAAGTAGGAGCTGTCCGTATGGCGGGACCGTTCCTTTGTGCCTCTCAGGTTAACTCTTGACAACAGTGCACTCGTGTTTTCATCAGCTAGTTTGATTATCTGAGGGGTGCATGGCATCCTTCTAGGTGCTGAGGAGAGAGCAGTGGACACGACACAGGTAAGTCTTGCATTCATGGCACTTTCGTCCTTGAGAGGGGAAGAGACAAGAAACATAAATAAGGAAAAGCCATCAAATGACAACCCGGGCCAAACACGTGGGAGCAAACAGGAAAGGGGCAGGGCGAGTGCAATCAGGGAGCTTTGCACATACATCCAGATAGTTTGTGTTTGCCGGGAGTGCACTGGCAAGCCTCACTAATCAACTGACACTTCGTGGATGAAAGAGGGAGGGACACCTGTGGGTGCGATCTGCAGGAAGGGAGGCAAAGACAGAACTGACGGGAAAACTCCTTGCCAGGACTCCCTGCTCCTTTCCTTCCCTCACACTCCATTTCTAGTGACCCATCCAAATATGTCTTCCTCTCTCCCCATCACCCTCCATGTAAGTCTCTCCCACTATAATCATTTCTGGTCTTTGTCTCCTTTGGACAAATTAATGAATAAAGCTCAAGGGACACAGATCTAAACCTCTTCACCACTTCTTGAACTGCCCCATCCGTCTCTCAGAGGCGTGCTACGCTGGGCAGGTGGACCACATCTGGAGTCCCAGGCTCTGGTCCTCATGACCCACTTTGGCAGGGGGTGGGGGGGTAGTACCGCTGGAGGTCGCCCTGAGGCCACTGTCCAGGATGCTTCTACCTGAAAGGGCCTGAGCAGCTCCATCACAGATGCTCAGTGATCCCAGCTCTGTCCTATGGGAAAGGCTGTCTTGCGGACATGGGGTTAGTCATGCTCTTTGCAGGCCAACATCCCGAACTACAGGGGAAGTGAAGAGGTACTAGCGAGAGAGATTCTCCACCAGCATTAATGAGTATCTCATGCTGGATCTAATAAAATGAAAGGGGGTGTCTGGATGGCTGAGTTCTGAGTATCTAGAGGCCTGCAAACACAGACAGGATGTACCCTCTCCTGGGAACATTGTAGAGAGGATTCAGGCGGCTTGATCTGAAATTTATGATTCTGTGATCTAGTGGGATGCCTGAGGGCAAGTGATGGGAATAAATAGAGCTGGGACCTCCCTCTAGGATCATCCCTGGAATGGGTCCCAGGATGTTCCAGTTGCTTCTGCTGGGCACATTCACAGTGCTCTTCATGGATGAAGGTAAAGCCTGGTGAGGGAGGCAGGGATGGGTGGCGAGAGCCTATGTGGGGAGAAAAGGGAGGTGGTTTCTAACCTTGACTTTTTGGGCTGCTGTACAATGGCTTAAGGAGATTTCTTCTTCTCTTCATAGGAAACCGAGTCCTAACATCGAGATGTATGGTGTAGTTGGTTTGCAGTTTTTGGATAAATAATGCCGCAATGAGAGGGGATACTCCTGATTTTTTCAAACATTGTCTCTCTACCCTCCCTGAAATACTCCACTCTCCTCACTCACTGCTCTAGTGTCTTTTTTCTGTCCCCAGCCTTGGGCAAAGGAGGGAGGAGGCTTGAATCCCTGGGTGCATAGCTGTCACCCACTCAAGGGAGTGAGGACCCCAGGCAGGAGCTGGGAAGGGTATCAGCTTCCTTCTTGTGAGGTTTACACTTTGCCAGTGTAACTGATAGTGGGAAGCTTCTGAAGCTGGATTACTTAACCTAGAGCTCTGCTTTAAAATTTCCTCTCTTTATTTAGTGGTTCGATTTTGCTATCAATGTGCCCGCTTTGATGGATACAGATGCCTCACTGGTTTGAAAAAGTGCTGGAAAGTCAATCTAACATTTTACAAAAGGAGTTGTACCATAGATCACTACTACTACAATGATCGAGTTACTGGTAAGTGCAGGTTATAGAGAGACACAAAACTGTACCAGTGGTCCCCACCTTCCCTGATGTCAAGGTGTGGCGGCTTAACTGAGACCATGGGAGAGGCTGGGGAAAGTGGAATTCTCATAAACTACTTAGTGTGGAGCCTGAGTGAGAGGCAGATGTATTTTGTCTGGTCCTGTCTAGAGAGATGATGAAATGTAGGCAAAGCTTTGGGGGCTCATTCCTATCCACAGAAAACCAGTGTGGTTCTGAGATGTCATTGCTAGGAAGATGGTGTGATTAAGCAAGGTGATCACATTTTCTTTTTTTTTCTCCTTAGGGAGAGCTCTGTATCGTTATTCGGAACTGTCATGTAAACCTTGTGAAGAGGGAATGGTTCAAATATACCATGACTTACTGAAAGAAACAATTTGCTGCAATCAAAAGGACATGTGTAATAACGGCAACATAAATTTAGATACTACAGTGGTATTTGGAAGAGGGATAGATAACATGACTGATGTGATAAAAGATAGAAGATAAACACGTGCTTAAGATTTTAAACCATGTAGGAATGCACATCTTAAATAATACTTTCCCCTTCCCCTAAAATAGACCAGGAGTATAAGGGCACCGGAGTGGCTCAGTCTGAAGAGCATGGGATTCTTGATCTCAGGATTGTGAGTTCGAACCCCATGTTGGGTGTAGAGATTACTTAAATAAATAAACTTGAGGGGAAAAAAAAAAGAAAAGAAAAAGAGATAGTATAAAAGGAAATAGAACATAAAGTAGAAACACACAAATTTACAAACACCATAAAACAATATAACAGCATTGACTTAACATATCAGCCAAATTAAAAAGATTTTAGTTTAGTAAACAGAGCAAAATCTAACTCTATGATGATTTACAAATATGACGAAGTCAAAACAATTCGGAATGTGTAAATATAAATGAATAGGAAAATACATATTAAAAAGCCATATTGAGTATGAGCCTTTTTATGGGCTCAAAATCATCAAAAGAGATAATATACTTTATATTATTAAATTCACTAATGTACCATAAAGATATAAATTATTAAAACAGGAAGCCAATACCAGAGCAATGACTTTTCTTAACAACTCTCCTATAGAAATTGTAGGAGGTATGATGAAAAAAAGAAATGTATGCTAATCATCAGTCATGTGGGTAAATAATTAGCAAGGGGATTGAAGACATATACAACATGATTATTAAGGTAGATTTTATAAAACTATATCTAATCCTGAACCCAGATAATAGAGATCTTGGCTTTTCAAATACACACGGAACATTCACAAAGATTGGTCACATATATTTGCCCTGTGGATGATAGAGTTGATTTACATCTGAACTGTAGAAGGTTCATATTTTTCTCAGTACATGTTTGGAATTTTGGCCAGGATAAAAACCATTATGATGTGCTCTTTAAAGTCTGAAACTCCCCTGGTGACTCCCAGCATCATTTTATTTACTGATCTAAATAAACTGTTTTCCAGCCTGGCTTGATCACATGGTTATAGATATAACGCAATCCTCCCCACCAACCACATGCACCCTCATTAAGAACTTCTGTTTAAAATAGCCCTGACGCTGAGATTCCTGACACAGATTATGATTGTGCAATCCAGTGACAGAGAGCCGTCTGTATGTAAATGAGGACTCCTGGGAGCTTGTGCATGGAATGTCTCTTGGATTTCCCAATTTTCGTCTGTACTCTTCTTCTTTCGTTGCACTGTATCCTTAGTCTTTAAATAAAAGCTGTATTCAGTATGCGCTATAAGTATTTTCCTAGAGAATAAGTGTGTTCTGTGAAGTCTGATGAGGTTTTCCAGATACCTAAATTTGGGAAATCTTTGCAAGCCCTCAAAGAAATACTCGGTAAATTCTAGGAAATAGAAATAATATAAGCAATATTCACTTACCACATGCAATAAAGTAGAAGTTAAAAATAAGACCAAAAAGGTGCCATCATCTGGAAATATAGGAAGATGTTATCAAGGAGCTCTTAATAGGAAAATCCAGGACAAAAAAAAATGCAGAATTTCTTAACAGAAAACATTACATATCAAAACCTATGAAATATAGCTATAGCATTTATCAGTGGAAAATTCATAGAATTAAATACACAAAAATTTTAAAAATAATAAGTTAATTAAACAATTCAAAATAGCAGACCACGAACAAAGTAAGCAGAAAAAAGTTAGGAACTAGCAATAAGTAAAAGCAGAAACTCAGAGGTAGTGTAATCATTCCATATGGCCATGTTGCTTTCTATGGCTGCCACATATTATCTCGCAGTTTCTATAGGTTGAAGTCTTGACAGAGCTTAGCTGGGTCTTCAGCTCAGAATCTCACAAAGGCTGCCGTAAAGGGGTACCAAGAGCCATGTTCTCATTTGAAAACTTAATTTAGGAAGAATTCACTAATAAACTCTCTTGGCCTGTTGGTAAATTTCATCTCTGTAATAGCATAACTGAGTTTCCTATTTTCTTTCAGGCTGTTGGCTAACGCCTCTTTCAGCTCCAAAAGGCCATTCATTCATAGTCCCCCACCACGTGGTTACCCTCATATTCAATTTACATCACTGCTTCTTCAAGGCCAGTGGGAGAGTCTCTCCTGTTTGCTAACATCCAGTCTTATATAATGTAACATAATATGCTTGATATTCTATCACCTTTGCTACATTCTATTGGTTAGAAGCAAGTCCTAAGTTCTGCCCACATTCAAGGGGTGATTCATTGGGCATAACCAATACCTTAGGATATTTCTGTCACATGTAGAAAGCAGGAAATAAATACAGCAAATGAATTAAAAAGTTTATCTAAATAAGCAAATCACAAAGTTAACCTCTTATTTAAAAAGGAGACTGTACAAATACAGAATATTAGATATTGCAAAGGAGAAATAAACATCCAAATGGGAAATTTTAAAAAAACATTTGCTTTAAATTTCAAAATTAATTTGTATAATCCTATGCAAATGAATATAAACATCTAGTTTACAGATGTATAAACATCTAGTTGAAATAACTAATTTTCTAGGAAAATAGAACTTTTGCCCAAACTGTCCCAAGCAGAATTAGAAAGGCTACAGAAACTCATTTATGTTTTAAAAAAATAGAGAAAATTGTGGTCCCTGGGTGGTGGTGGTGGTTAAGTGAACAACTCTCGATTTCTACTGGGGTCATGATCTTAGGATCTTTGAGATCAGGTCCTGCTGCAGGCTCTGCGCTCAGGACAAAATCAGCTTGAGATTCTCTCTCCCTTTCCCTCTGCCCCTTCCACTCATGTGCTTGATCTCTCTCTCTCTCTCAAATTAAAAAAAAATGAATCATTAAAAAATAAAAAAGGGGGCGCCTGGGTGGCTCAGTTTTTGGGTGTCTGCCTTGCACTCAGGTCATGATCCCAGGGTCCTGGGGTCGAGCCCTACATTGGGCTCCCTGCTCTGTGGAGGGCCTGCTTTTCCCTTTCCCACTCCCCTGGCTTGTGTTCCCTCTCTCACTGTGTCTCTCTCTGTCAAATAAAGAAATAAAATCTTTTTTAAAAAATAGAAAAAATTATAAAAGAGCTCCTGTCACCTCCCAAGAAAAGCACTATATCTGTATGTTTTCACAGAAGAATTTAAAAAAAAAACAACTTTTTTTTAAGGGGGATTAGGGGAGAGGGAGAGAGAGAAAAGCAGGCTCCCCACCCAGCATGGAGGCCACTGTGGGACTTCATCCCACACCTGAGATCATGACCTGAGCCAAAGTCAAGAGTTGGATGCTTAACCAACTGAACCACCCAGGTGCCCCTCCCAATAAAAACCTTTAATAAGTTGATGATTCCAATGCTACTTAAACATTTTCAAGGTATAGATAAGAAATATTCTTTTTATTAAATAATATCCAAATCCAAATGAGTTTGTGTAACATAGACCTTTATAAAAAATCTCACCTTTTTCTGGTTAACAACATAAAAAAAAAAAAAGAATTGGAAGAGATTGTCATTAAAAAGACTTGATGAGGGCACCTAGGTGGCTCAGTGGGTTAAGCCGCTGCCTTTGGCTCAGGTCATGATCTCAGGGTCCTGGGATGAAGTCCCACATCGGGCTCTCTGCTCAGCAGGGAGCTTGCTTCCCTCTCTCTCTCTCTGTCTGCCTCTCTGCTTACTTGTGATCTCTCTCTGTCAAATAAATAAATAAAATATTAAAAAAAATAAAAAGACTTGATGATGGAAAAAATAGTCTAGTCTGACATAAAAAAAAAACTCACAAACATCAGTTTAAAAATCTTTGACAAGGTAGTAGCTGACAGATTTCAAAAACAGATAAAAGAATAACAAAATGATCATATGATAGTTGTCTTTCTCCGCTTGACTTATTTCGCTAAGCATTGACTCTTAATCTCACAAAACAAACTGAGGGTTGCTGGGGGGAGGGGGTTTGGGAGAAGGGGGTGGGATTATGGACCTTGGGGAGGGTATGTGCTTTGGTGAGTGCTGTGAAGTGTGTAAACCTGGTGATTCACAGACCTGTACCCCTGGGGATAAAAATATATGTTTATAAAAAATAAAAAATTATTAAAAAAAAGAATAACAAAATGAATTATTTCAATTCTGTTGAGTAACAAGCCATTCTAAAACTCAGTGGCTTAAAATTATAAATTATTTTCCTGTGTGTGAGGAATTTAGGTGATCCCGATTTGCTTAGCTGGACAGTTCTGCTAATCTCAGTGAGCCCAGACTCATTCATATGTCTAGTGGGTAGCTGGAGACTGGTTGATTTAGCCTGGCCTTTGTTAGGGTGACTGAGCTCTGCTCTGTATGCTCATCTTCTCCTGGGACCAATAGATCAGCTTAGACATGTCTTACTCATGGCAATGGAAGAAGCATAAGAGATCATTGTGTAAATTTAAGGTGTACAATGTGTCAATTTGATACATTTATATATTACAATATAATTGCCACTGAAACATTAGCTAACATTTATTATGTCACATTTTATCATTCTTTTTTTTGTGGTAGGAACAATTAAGATCTAGTCTCTCAGCAATATAAAAGTTTATAATACAGTATTGTCTAATCAGTGAAATCACTAATTTCACATTAGATGTCCTGGATTTATTTATTTACTGATTTTATGTTTGTATCTTTAAACAACATCTCAATTCATCCACCACCCAGACCCTCATAACCACTTTTCTTACTCTCTCTATTCTCACTAGTTTGGCATTTTTAGATTCCACATGTAAGTGAGATCATACAGCATATGTCTTTCTCTGCCTAATTTATTTCACAAAATGCCACCAAGTTTCCTGTTGGGGTGCCTGTGTGGCTCAGTCAGTTAAACATCTGCCTTTGGCTTAGGTTATGATCACTGGGTTCCTGAATCAAGCCCTAGTTGGGCTCCCTGCTCAGTGGGGAATCTGCTTCTCCCTTTGCCTCTCCCCTGGCTCATGCTCTCTCCCTCTGTGTCAGATAAATAAATAAATAAATAAAATCTTTTTAAAAACGAAAATGAAAAATAGTTTCATCCTCTTGTTACCAGTGGCAAAACTTCCTTCTATATCATGGCTAACAATATTCCTGTATGTGTTGAGGGGGATGAATGTCACATCACTTATTTTTCCATTAACCTGTTGAGGAACACAAATTGTTTACATAGCTTGGCTGTTATAAATGATACTGCAATAAACATGGAAGTGCATATATTTCTTTGATATCCTGTTTTCATTTCTTTTGGATATATACCCAAGAGTGGAGTTGCTGGACCATATGGTAGTTCTTTTTTAAATTTTTAAAGACCTCCATGCTGTTTTCCATAGTAGCTGTGCCAATTTACATTCCCACTAATGCTGCCTAAGAGTTCCCTTTTTTCTCCCCATCCTCAGCACTTGTTATCTATATTTTTCTTAATGATAGCCATTTTAACAGGTGTGAGGTGATAACTCATTGTGGTTTAGATTTCTTTTTTTTAGATTTTATTTATTTATTTGACAGAGAGATCACAAGTAGGCAGAGAGATAGGCAGAGGGAAGCAGGCTCCCCGCTGAGCAGAGAGGCTGATATGGGGCTCGATCCCAGGACCCTGAGATCATGACCTGAGCTGAAGGCAGAGGCTTAACCCGCTGAGCCACCCAGGTGCCCCGTGGTTTAGATTTCTTTGATGATTAGTAATGTTCAACATCTTTTCCATGTACCTGTTGACCATTGGAAGTCTTCTTTGGAAAAACGTCTGTTTAGTTCTGCCTATGTTTTAGTGGGATTTTCTCTTTTCTTCTTTTCTTAGGAATGCATGGAGACATTGATGTGTTTTGAGCCAAGGATCCCAATATGAATCACCTCAGTTCTCTTCCTATCTCATCAAATGGCCCTGGACTATTCTCTTAACATCTCAGAACTCCAGTTTTCTTACCTATGAAATAAAAATGCTAACTTCTTCTTTAGAGTTGTTCCAAGAAAGAAATAAGATTATAATATCAGCTGCCTGGCATGTATTAGGTTCTCAGTAGATGCCGGAGTTGTTTTATTGTTACTGAGTTGTAGGAGTCCTTTATAGATTTTGGATATTGACCCCTTATCTGATACATGGCTTTAAATGTTTTCTCCTATTTTGTAAGTTACTTATTCATTTTCGTTTCCTTTTCTTTTCTTTTTCTTTTTTAGAAAAATGTCATTTTTATTTTTCTAACACTTGGAAGTTATTTTATCCATTTATAGAAATTCTCCTGTTTTCCTTTGTTAAAATTAAATTATTTTAAAACTAATTGGAATAGGTAAATGAAGCATTATATGGGTAAGTAGACCTGTAGAATCTTATTTAATATTCTTAATTCCAGTTACATCATTTGAAGTTTTTTTTCATATTATTTTTTCCAGTGGGTCAGTTTTATTTTTTGTCTTGTTTTTTTAAAAACTTAAATTCAGTTAATATATACTATATTATTAGTTTCAGAGGTAGAGGTCAGTGATTCATCAGTTTTATATAATACCCAGTGCTAATTACATCATATGCCCTCCTTAATGTCTGTCACTCAGTTTCTCCATGTCCCTACCCCTCTCCCCTCCAGCAGCACTCAGTTTTTTTCTATGAGTAAGAGTCTCTTATGGCTTGTCTCTCCCTCTGATTTCATCTTGTTTTATTTTTTTCCTTTCTACCCTGGATGATCCTGTTTCGCTTCTTAAATTCCAGGAGAGTGAGATCATATGATAATTGTCTTTCTCTGATTGACTTATTTCACTTAGCATAATACCATCTAGTTCCATCTACTTTGTTGAAAATGGCAAGATTTCAATTTCTTTGATAGCTGAGTAGTATTCCATTGTATATATACCACATCTAATTTGTCCATTCATCTGTTGACGGACATCTGGGCTCTTTCCATAGTTTGGCTATTGTAGACATTGCTGCTATAAACATTGGGGTGCAGGTGCCCCTTCGGATCACTGCGTTTGTATCTTTGAGGTAAATACCCAGTAGTGTAACTGCTGGGTCATAGGGTAGCTCTATTTTCTACTTTTTGAGGAACCTCCATACTGTTTTCCAGAGTGGCTGTAGCAGTTTGCATTCCCACCAGCAATGCAAAAGGGTTCCCTTTCTCTGCATCATCCCCAACAGTTGTCATTTCCTGACTTGTTAATTTTAGCCATTCTGACTGGTGTGAGGTGGTATTCCATTATGGTTTTGATTTGTATTCCATGATGCTGAGTGATATGGAGTATTTTTTCATGTGTCTGTTGGCTTTGGAGAAATTCTGTTCATGTCATCTGCCCATTTCTTGATTGGAATTTTTGCTCTTTGGGTATTGAGTTTGATAAATTCTTTATATAGATTGTGGATACTAGCCCTTTATCTGATGAGACATTTGCAAATATCTTCTCCCATTCTGTTGGTTGTCTTTTGGTTTTGATGACTGTTTCCTTTGTTGTGCAGTGCTTTTTATCTTAATGAAGTCCCAATATTTCATTTTGCCTTTGTTTCTCTTGCCTTTGGAGACGTGTCTAGCAAGTTGCTGTGGCCACGGTAACACAGGTTGCTGCCTGTGTTGTCCTCTAGGATTTTGATGGATTCCTGGCTCATATTGAGGTCTTTCATCCATTTTGAGTCTATTTTTGTGCATGGTGTAGGGACATGGTCCAGTTTTATGCTTCTGCATGTGGCTATCCAATTTTCCCAAAACCATTTGTTGAAGAGACTGTTTTTTTTCCATTGGATATTCTTTCCTACTTTGTCAAAAACTAGTTGACCATAGAGTTGAGGGTCCATTTCTGGATTCCCTATTCTGTTCCGTTGGTCTATGTGTCTGTCTTTGTGTCAGTACTTTGTGCCATACTGTCTTGATGATTACAGCTTTCTAATAGAGCTTAAAGTCTGGGGTTGTGATGCCACTAGTTTTGCTTTTCTTTTTCAGCATTCCTGTGGCTATTCAGGGTCTTTTCTGATTCCATACAAATTTTAGGATTTTTTAAACTTTTAATTAATTAACTAATTAATTAATTTTTAAAGATTTTATTTATTCATTTGACAGAGATCACAAGTAGGCAGAGAAGCGGACAGAGAGAGAGAGAGGAGGAAGCAGGCTCCCCACTGAGCAGAGAGCCCAATGCAGGACTCGATCCCAGGACCCTGGGATCATGACCCAAGCAGAGGCTTTAACCCACTGAGCCACCCAGGCTCCCCGAATTTTAGGATTATTTATTCCAGCACTGTGAAAAAAGTTGATTGTATTTTGATAGGTATTGCTTTGAATGCTGTAGGTAGCACAAACATTTTAACAATATTTATTCTTCTAATCCATGAGCATGGAACGTTTTTCCATTTGTGTTTTCCTCAATTTTTTTCATGGGTGTTCTATAGTTTTCTTAGTACAGATCCATTGCCTCTTTGGTTAGGTTTATTCCTAGTTATCTTATGGTTTTGGGTGCAGTTGTAAATGGGGTCGACTCCTTAATTTCTCTTATTTCTGTCTCATTATTAGTGTATATAAAAGCAACGGATTTCTGTACATTGATTTTTTACCCTGCCACTTAGCTGAATTCCTGTTCTATCAATTTTGGGGTGGAGTCTTTTGGGTTTTCCACATAGACTGTCATGTCAGCTCTCCAGATTGAGAGTTTGACTTTTTCTTTGCCGATTCAGATGCCTTTTATTTCTTTTTGCTGTCTGATTGCTGAGGCTAGGACTTCTAGTACTATGTTGAACAGCAATGATGAAAGTAGTCATCCCTGTCATGTTCCTGCCCTTAGGAGAAAAGCTCTCAGTTTTTCCCCATTGGGAATGATATTTGCTTTTATGATAGATGGCTTTTATGATAATAAGGTATGTTCCCTCTATCCCTATACTGTGAAGAGTTTTAATCAAGAAACTATGCTGTACTTTGTCAGATGCTTTTTCTGCATCTATTGAGAGGATCATATAGTTCTTGCCCTTTCTTTTATTAATGTAGTGTATCACATTGATTGATTTGTGGATGTTGAACCACCCTTGCAGCCCACAAATAATCCCACTTGGTCATGGTGAATTATTCTTTTAATGTACCTTTGGGTCCTTTTGGCTAGTATGTTGGTGAGAATTTTTGCATCCATGTTCATCAGGGATATTGGTCTGTAATTCCCCTTTTTGGTGGGTTTTTTGCTTTCTGGTTTGGGGGTCAAAGTAATGCTGGCTTCATAGAAAGAGTTTGGAAGTTTTCCTTCCATTCCTATTTTTTGAAAAAGCTTCAGAAGAATAGGGATTAATTATTCTTTAAGTGTTTGGTGGCATTCCCCTGGGAAGCCGTCTGGGCCTGGGCTCTTGTTTATTGGGAGATTTTTTTAGTACTGCTTCAATTTCCTTACTAGTTATGGGTCTGTTCAGGTTTCCTATTTCTTCCTGTTTCTGTTTTGGTAGTTCATACGTCTCTAGGAATGCATCCATTTCTTCCAGACTGCCTGATTTGTTGGCATATAGTTGCTCATAATATGTTCTTATAATTGTATTTCTTCAGTGATGTGATGTCTCCTCTTTCACTCATGATTTTATTAATCTTGGTCCTTTCTCTTTTCTTTTTGATAAGTCTGGCCAGAGGTTTATCAATCTTACTAATTCTTTCAAAGAACGAGCTCCTAGTTTCATTGATCTGTTCTACTGTTCTTTTGGTTTCTATTTCATTGATTTCTGCTCTGATCTTTACTATTTCTCTTCTCCTGCTGGGTTTAGGCTTTCTTTGCTGTTCTTTCTTCAGCTCCTTTAGGTGTAGGTTTAGGTTCTATATTTGAGAACTTTCTTGCTTCTTGAGAAAGGCTTGTATTGCTGTATACAAGAGCAATACTTATATTGCTATATACAATAGCAATACAAGGACCACCTTTGCTGTATCTCAAAGGTTATGAAGTGTTGTATTTTCATTTTCATTTGTTTCCATGAATTTTAAAAATTCTTTAATTTCCTGGTTGACCCACTCATTATTTAGCAGGACTCTCTTTAGCCTCCATGTATTTGAGTTCTTTCCAACTTTCCTCTTGTGACTGAGTTCCAATTTCAAAGCACTGTAGTCTGAAAATATTCAGGGAATGATCCCAAGTTTTTGGTACCAGTTGAGACCTGATTTGTGACCCAGGATGTGACCTATTCTGGTGAATGTTCCATGTGCAGTCAAAAAGAATGTGTATTCTGTTGCTTTAGGATGGAATGCTCTGAATATGTCTGTGAAGTCCATCTGGTCCAGTGTGTCATTCTAAGCCTTTATTTCCTTGTTGATCTTTTTAGATGATCTATCCTTTGCAGTGAGTGAGATGTTAAAGTCCCCTGTTACTATTGTATTATTATTGGTGTATTTCTTTAATTTTGTTATTAATTGGCTTAGTTAATTGCCTACTCCCATGTTAGAGGCATAAATAGTTACAATATTTAGATCTTCTTGTTGGATAGACCCTTTAAGTATAATATAGTGTCCTTCCTCATCTTATTAGTCTTTGGTTTAAAATCTAATTTGTCTGAAAAAAAAAATCTAATTTGTCTGATATAAGGATTGATACACCCCAGCTTTCTTTTGATGTCCGTTAGCATGATAAATGGTTTTCCACCTCCTCACTTTTTTTCTTTTTTTTTATTTTGCAGGCTCCCTGCGGAGCAAGGAGCCCGATGTGGGACTCGATCCCAGGATGCTGGGATCATGACCTGAGCCGAAGGCAGCTGCTTAACCAACTGAGCCACCCAGGCGTCCCTCCACCTCCTCACTTTAAATCTGGAGGTGTCTTTTTGTCTAAAATGAGTCTCTTGCAGACATCATATTGATGGGTCTTGCTTTTTTTTAATCCATCTGATAACCTGTGTCTTTTGATTGGGGCATTTAATCCATTTAATTCAGAATAACTATTGAAAGATATGAATTTAATGCCTTTGTATTATCTGTAAAGTTAATATTTCTCTGTGTTGTCTATGTTCCTTTCTGGTCTGTATTAATTTTGGGCTCTCTCTTTGCTTAAATGACCCCTTTTCATATTTCTTGGGGGGCTGGTTTAGTTGTCACAAATTCTTTTAGTTTCTGTTTGTTGTGGGAGACTTTTATCTTTTTATTTTGAATGATATCCTAGGTGGATAAAGTATTCTTGGCTGCATATTTTTCTCGATCAACACCCTGAATATATTATGCCAATCCTTTCTGGCCTGACAAGTGTCTGTGGATCAGTGTGCTGCAAGTCTAAAGTTTCTATTCCTTTGGGTTATGGACCTCTTGTCCTGAGCTGCTTTCAGGATTTTTCTTTGTCTCTGAGATTTGCCAAGTTTCACTATTACATGTTGGGGTGTTGACCTATTTTTATTTTATATGTCAAAACAACAAAAAAATAAAAATAAAAAAGCATTGACCTATATTTTAGTGGCCTATTTTTATTTATTTACTTTATTATTGATTTTTAGGGGGTTTCTCTGTGCCTCTGGTACTTGTACCCAGGTTAGGGAAGTTCTCTGCTATAATTTGCTTGCTTCTGTCTCTCTCTCCTTCTCTCTTTCCTCTTCTTCTCGGATCCCAATTATATTTTTTCACTTTATGGTTTCACTTATCTCTCAAATTCTCCCCTCATGATCCAGTACTTGTTTATCTCTCTTTTTCTCAACTTCTTTATTCTCAATCATTTTTTCTTCCATATCACAAGTTCTCTCTTCTGCCTTATTTATCCTAGCAGTTAGAGCTTCCATTTTTTATTGCATCTCATTAAAAGCTTTTTAAATTTTAATTTGATTAGATTTTAGTTCTTTTATTTCTCCAGAAAGGAATTCTTTAGTGTCTTTTATACTTTTTTCAAGCCCAACCAATATCTTTATAATCATTATTCTGAACTCTAGTCCAACATCTTATTTATATCCATATTGATTAGGTCCCTGGTAGTCAGTACTGCCTCTTGTTCCCTTTTTTGAGGTGAGTTTTCCCATCTTGTCCAGAAGAGAATAGATAAGCAAGAGAACAAAATACTAAAATGGCACCAACAACTCCAGAGACAAATACATGAAACAAAGCAGAAGAGACCTGAAACAAACAAACAAATGAAAAGAAAAAAAAAATTCCAAAAAGAGAGACTATAATCAGGTGAACAGAACAGAGCAATACACTATATCCTGTGTGTATTTTGGTTGTTTTGTTAGAATAAACTACATCTCAAAATTGTAAAGAAAGAAAAACACATATAGAGAGAAATAAAATTAAATACATTGAAAGGATAGAATGTAACTGTGAAGATGAAAATTAAAAAGAGTTTAACAAAATAAAACAAAAAAAGAAAACAGAATATGATTGTACAGGTGAAGAGAACAGAGCTATACTCTAAATTCTGGGTGTATATTTGTCTGTTTGTTAGAAGAAACTGCATCCCAAAATTGTAAAGAAGGAAAAACCTATACCTATACAAAAATAAATACGATGAAAGGATAGAATGTAACTGTAAAAATGAAAATTTAAAAAGAAGGGGTTGATAAAATAAATTGGTTGGAAAAGGAAAGAGAAAAAAAATTAAATTGAAAGAGTAAAGAATTGTGGGGGGAAACAATGAATTCTATATGCTATATTCCCCAGCACTGGAGATTTGATGTTCTCATTGAGTGGCAAACTTGGTCTTGGCCACATGTTCTTTCTGATCTTCTAGGAGATGGGCATTTTGCTTTGATTCTCAGGTGTCTTTACCCCGAGTGAAATTGCACTGCTTTTGCCAGTGGCCAGGCTAACTAATCTGCTCTGGATTGCTCTGTGTAGCTTTTGTTCCCTGAAGGCTTTTTGCACATCTTTAGAGGATGAGAATGAAAATGGTGACTTCCCAATCTCCAGGCCCATAGCCAAGAACTTGGGGCCCCACTCCCCAGCCTGAATTCAGGGAAATGCAATAATTTCTGCCTCCCTGGTCTCCATCTGCACTCTGTTTCTCACCCAGCCTGTGGATGAGCATTTGTATCTCAGGTGTGGGACCCTATTTCAAGTCTCCAAACCCTGCAGACTTTTGCAGTGCATACTTACCTGCTCCTCCTGGGGGAGTAATAGGGGTCTCATTGGTTTTGCCACTTCCTGGGCCCCTTCTTGGAGAGCAGTCAATCGACCATGTCCTGCTTCATAGTATATGGCAAATTTGAGCTGAGGGCCCACTCCTGGGCTCACTGTTTGCAGCCAGCTTCCCCACTCCAGTGCCTGGGAACTCTGCCAGCTCAAACACCCCTAGTCTTCATGTGGCCCTGAGTATCCTGAGACCACACTATCCCACCTAGAATTCCACCCCACTTGGCCACCGGAGCACCTTTCAGGTATTCTGAAGTATTGATCTTATGTTTAAGTCTTTAATACATGTTGAACTAATTTTTGTGAATGGTGTTAGATAGGGGTCCAATTTCATTTCTCTGCATGTGGTTATCTACTTTTCTCAACATCATTTGTGGAAGAGACTACACTTTTTCCTTTGAGTGTTCTTGACTCCCTTGTCAAATATCAATTGGTCATAAACATAGGAGTTAAGTTCTGGGCTCTCTAGTCTGTTCTATTAGTCTATTCTTCTGTTTTTATGCCAGTACCATACTGTTCTTATTTTTTAGCTTCATGGTATAATATGATACCAAGAATTGTGATGCCTCTAGCTTTGTTCTTCTTTCTCATGATTGGTTTGGCTGCTCAGGATCTTTTGTGGTTCTATACAAATCTTAGTATTGATTTTCTATTTCTTTAAAGAAATGCCACTTGCATTTGATAGGAATTGTGTTGAATCTATAGATGGCTTTGGATATAGCAATATTATAATTCATGAACATGGGATATATTTCCATTTGTTTATGTCTTCAATTTCTTTCATCAATGTCTTGTAGTTTTCATTGCACAGATTTTTCACTTCCTTCCTTAAATTATCCCAAAGTATTTTTTGTTTGTTTTGATGCTATCATGAATGAAATAGTTTTTTTTGTTGTTAGTATGATAGTGCAACTAATATTTGTGTGTTGATTCTATATCCTCAACTCTACTGAATTTGTTGCTTACTCCCAAAAGCTTTTTGGTTATACTTTTAGAGTTTTATATATATATGTTTACATCATCTGCAAATAATGATAATTTTACTTCTTCCTTTCTGATGTTTTACTTCTTTTTCTTTTTAATTTTAATTTATTTTTTAAATTTCTTTTCGGGGTGCCTGGGTGGCTCAGTTGGTTAAGTGACTGTCTTCAGCTCAGGTCGTGATCCTGGAGTCCTGGGCTCGAGTCCCACGTTGGGCTCCCTGCTCAGTGGGGAGTCTGCTTCTCCCGATGACCTCTCTCTTCTCATGCTCTCTCTCTTTCATTGTCTCTCTCTCCCTCTCAAATAAATAAATAAAATATTTTAAATGTCTTTTCAGTGTTTCAGAATTCATTGTTTATGTACCACACCCAGTGCTCCATGCAATACATGCCCTCCATTATACCCAACACCAGGGTCACCCATCCTCCCACCTCCCACCCCTCCAAAACCCTCAGATTGTTTTTCAGAGTCCATAGTCTCTCATGGTTCATCTCCCCCTCCAATTTCCCCCAACTCCCTTCTCCTCTCCATCTCCCAATGTCCTCCATGTTATTCCTTATGCTCCACAAATAAGTGAAACCATATGATAATTGACTCTGTCTGCTTGACTTATTTCACTCAACATAATCTCTTCCAGTCCTGTCCATGTTGCTACAAAAGTTGGGTATTCATCCTTTCTGATGGAGGCACAATACTCCATAGTATATATGGACCACGTCTTCCTTATCCATTCATCTGTTAAAGGGCATCTTGGTTCTTTACACAGTTTGGTGACTGTGGCCATTGCTGCTATGAACATTGAGTACAGATGGTCCTTCTTTTCACTACAGCGGTATCTTTGGGGTAAATACCCAGTAGTGCAATTTCTTTTTCTTGCCTAATTTCTCTGGTTAGGACTTTTAGTATATCTTGAGCAAGAGTGATGAGAGTGGGCACAAAACTTTTAATTTTTCACTGTACTTATAATGTTAGCTGGGAGCTTGTCATGTATGGTTTTTATTATGTTGAGGTATGCTCTTTCTCTAACCACTTTGTTGATGATATTTTTCTCATGAAATTCTGTTGCCACATGCTTTTTCTGTATCTATTGAGATGATCATATGATTTTAATCTTTAATTTTAATAATGTGGTATATAAGATTTATTGATATGCAAGTGTTGAGCCATCCTTGTATCTAAGACATAAATTACATTTGGTTATATGATTAGTCCTTTCAACGTGCTGTTGAATTTAGTTTGCTAATATTTTGTTGAGAATTTTTATATTCACCAGGGATATTGGTTTTCATTTCTATTAGTGTTTTTATCTGGTTTTAGTATTAGGGTAATGTTGCTCTTGTAAAATGAATTTGGAAATGTTCCTTCCTTTTTAATTTTTTGAAAGAGTTTGAGGATTGACATTAATTCTTTTTTAAATGATTGATAGAGAGGTGCCTGGGTGGCTCAGTGGGTTAAAGCCTCTGCCTTGGGCTTAGCTCATGATCCCAGGGTCCTGGGATTGAGCCCCACATCAGGCTCTCTGCTAGGCTGGGGGCCTCCTTTCCACTCTCTCTCTGCCTACTTGTGATCTCTGTCTATCAAATAAATAAATAAAATCCTTTTAAAAAATGAATGTTTGATAGAATTTGCTGGTGATGCCATCTGATCCTGGGGCTTCTGTGTTTCAAGGATTTTGATTACTGACTTATTACTATTATTTACTCATTATTAATCTACTCAGATTTTATATTTCTTCCTGATTCAGACTTGGTAGGTTGTACGTTTCTAGAAATTGATCCATTTCTCCTAGGTTCACCAATTAGTTGACATACAATTGTTCTTAGTAGTCTTTTTTATAATTCTTTTTATTTTTGTACCAGTGTAGTGTCTCCTCTTTCATTTCTGATTTTATTATTTGAATCTTCTCTCTCTCTCTCTCTTTTTTTTTTTTAGTCCAGCTAATGGTTTGTCAATTTGTTTATGTTTTTGAAAAACCAGCTCTTAGTTCTGGTGAGTTTAAAATTGTTTTTCTTGTCTGTTTCATTTCTTTCTATTCTGGTTTTTGCTATTTCCTTGCTTCTGCTGATTGTCAGCTTATTAATTTTTCTTTTGATTTCTTCTTTGAGCCCTTTGTTGTTCTGGAATGTGTTAATTTCCATCTGTTTGTAGATTTTTCAATTTCATCTTGTTACTGATTTCTGGTTTCATACCATTGTATGTTATGAACATACTTGGTATGAATTTCATGAACTTAGTATGAACTTAGTATGAAGTTTATACTTAGTATGATTTCAGTCTCCTTAAATTTGCTAAGACTTGTTTTATGTCCTGTCATATGGTCTATCCTGGGGAATGTTACATGCGCACTTGAGAAGAATTGATTCTCTTTCTGTTGGATAGAATGTTCTATAAATGTCTATTAGGTTGATTTCATCTATGTATGGTTTAAGTTTTATTGTTTACTTGTTGATTTTCTGTCTGGATGATCTATTCAATGCAGAAAGTGGAGCATTAAAGTCCCATGCTACTATTGTATCATTGTCTATTTCTCCTTTGTTAGTATTTGCTTAATACATTTAGGTGCTCCAATGTTAGGATTGTATGTATTTACAATTATTATATCTTCTTGATGAACTGACTCCTTTATCATTATGTATTGACCTTCTTTGACTTTTATTACTGTTTTTGGCTTAAAGTCTGTTTTGTATAATCTAGGTATAGCTACCCTGCTTTCTTTTGGTTTCCACTTCTATGCAATATCTTTTTCCATGCCTTTGCTTTGAACCTATGTGTGTCCTTAAAACTGAAATGAGTCTCGGGGCACCTGGCTGGCTGAGTGGGTTAAAGCCTCTGCCTTCAGCTCAGGTCATGATCTCTGGGTCCTGGAATCAAGCTCCCAGCTCTGCATCGGGTTCTCTGCTTAGCAGGGAGCCTGCTTCCATACCCCACCCCACCCCCACCTCCTGCCTCTCTGCCTACTTGTGATCTCTGTCTGTCAAATAAATAAATAAAATCTTCAAAAAAAAAAAAAAAACCCAAACTGGTGGCATCGCGTTACCTGATTTCAAGCTTTGCTACAAAGCTGTGATCACCAAGACAGCATGGTACTGGCATAAAAACAGACACATAGACCAGTGGAACAGAGTAGAGAGCCCAGATATGGACCCTCAATTCTATGGTCAAATAATCTTTGACAAAACAGGAAAAAATATACAGTGGAAAAAAGACAGTCTCTTCAATAAATGGTGCTGGGAAAACTGGACAGCTATATGTAGAAGAATGAAACTTGACCATTCTCTTACACCATACACAAAGATAAACTTGAAATGGATAAAAGACCTCAATGTGAGACAGGAATCCATCAGAATCTTAGAGGAGAACATAGGCAGTAACCTCTTTGGTATCAGCCACAGCAACTTCTTTCAAGATATGTCTCCAAAGGCTAAGGAAACAAAAGCGAAAATGAACTTTTGGGACTTCATCAAGACCAAAAGCTTCTGCACAGCAAAGGAAACAGTCAGCAAAACAAAGAGGCAACCCACGGAATGGGAGAAGATATTTGCAAATGACAGTACAGACAAAAGGTTGATATCCAGGATCTATAAAGAACTCCTCAAACTCAACACACACAAAACAAATAATCATATCAAAACATGGGCAGAAGATATGAACAGACACTTCTCCAATGAAGACATATAAATGGCTATCAAACACATGAAAAAATGTTTATCATCACTAGCCAGCAGGGAGATTCAAATTAAAACCGCATTGAGATACCTCCTTATACCAGTTAGAATGGCCAAAATTAGCAAGACAGGAAACATGTGTTGGAGAGGATGTGGAGAAAGGGGAACCCTCTTACACTGTTGGTGGGAATGCACGTTGGTGCAGCCTCTTTGGAGAACAGTGTGGAGATTCCTCAAGAAATTAAAAGTAGAGCTTCCCTATGACCCTGCAATTGCACTACTGGATATTTATCCCATAGATACAGATGTAGTGAAAAGAAGGGCCATCTGTACCCCAATGTTTACAGCAGCAATGGCCACGGTCGCCAAACTGTGGAAAGAACCAAGATGCCCTTCAACGGATGAATGGATAAGGAAGATGTGGTCCATATACACTATGGAGTATTATGCCTCCATCAGAAAGGATGAATATCCAACTTTTGTAGCAACATGGACGGGACTGGAAGAGATTATGCTGAGTGAAAGAAGTCAAGCAGAGAGAGTCAATTATCATATGGTTTCATTTATAACATGGAGGACATGGGGAGATGGAGAGGAGAATGGAGCTGAGGGAAATTGGAAGGGGAGGTGAACCATGAGAGACTATGGACTCTGAAAAACAATCTAAGGGTTATGAAGGGGCGGGGGTTGGGAGGTTGGGGGAACCAGGTGGTGGGTATTGGGGAGGGCACGTATTGCGTGGAGCACTGGGTGTGGTGCAAAAACAATGAATACTGTTACGCTGAAAAGAAATTTTTCAAAAATTAAAAAAAAAACTGCTATGAGTCTCTTATAGACAGCATATAATTGGGTCTTGTTTTATCCATTCAGCTAGTCTGTGTCTTTTGACTGGGGAATTCAATTCATTTACATTTAGGGTTGTTATTGATATGTAAGGATTACGATGCTACTATTACTAGTATTATTAATAGTAAAACAATTACTACTCTTGTTTTCTGGTTGTTTTGTGTTTATATTATTTCTTTTTCCCTCTGTCTTTGCCTTTATTTGTAAATTGGTAATTTTCCTTGGTCGTTTGCTTTGTTTCCCCTTTCTTTAGCTTTTGTGTTTCTACTATAGGTTTTCGCTTTGTGCTTGAGTCTTACTGGTTACAGTAATTGTAGTTGCATTATTTTTGCACATAAGTCTGATTGCTGAGATCAAGTGTCAAGTAGATTAAACAGTCCAGTTTAAGCTGATAGCAGGTTACCTTTGATTTCTCTATGAAAGCCCCACCCTTTTACTCCCTCTTTTTTATTTAGTTGTTATTATTTACCTTTTTTATATTGTGTACTTATTAAATTACAGTAGTTACAGTTATATGAATGCTTTTCCCTTTGCCCTTTGTACTACAGTTAAGTGGTTAAAATACCATCCTATTAGAGTTTTCTAAGTGTGATTGTATATCAACCTATAGCAGCGTGTTGTGTGTTTTTGTACGTTTTCATGCCATTGATGCCATTAGCCAAAGATGCCATTAGCATCTTCTCATTTCCACTTGAATAGCTTCTTTCAGCATTTCTTACAAGGCAGGTCTAGTGGTGATGAAGTCCCTCAGCTTTTTGTAAGAATTATTTTTATGTTCTGGATACAAGTTCTATGGAAGATGAATATCTTCTCTAAGTCTTTATCTTGCCTTTTTATTCTCTTAGAGATGCATTTTGATGAACAGGCATCGTTAATTTTTTTATTTTTTAAAGATTTTGTTTATTTATTTGACAGAGACACAGCGAGAGAGGGAACACAACCAAGGGGAGTGGGAGTGGGAGAAGCAAGCTTTCTGCTGAGCAGGGAGCCCAGTGTAGGACTCAGTCCCAGGGTCCTGGGATCGTGACCTGAGCAGAAGGCAGTTGCTTAATGGCTAAGCCTCCCAGGCACCCCGGACATCATTAATTTTAATGTGGTCTAATTTATCACTTTTAAAAAAAGGTTTTGCTTTTTAGGTTATGTTTAAGTAAGTAACCTTTGCCTCTTCCAAAGTTATAAATGCATATTACGCTTTCTTCTAGTTTTATTGTGTAAATTTCATATTCAATTTATAATCCAGTTTGAATTTGTTCTTTGTGCATGTTATAAGATAGAGGTAATGAATAGAAAAATTTAACTGTGTAGAGGACCCAGATTAGTATTAGTGCTAATAGAAATGCAATGTACTATGAAAGGAGCATCTCAAATTAGTTGAAACAAATGAACTTTTTCTTTTTAAGATTTTATTTATTTATTTGACAGAGAGACTGTGAGCACAAGTAGGCAAAGGGGCAGGCAGAGAGAGAGGGAGAAGCAGGCTCTCCACTGGGCAGGGAGCCTGATCCCAAGACCCTGGGATCATGACCTGAGCCAAAGGCAACTGCTTACCTGACTGAGCCTCCCAGGTGCCCCCAAAATACGAACTTTTAAATAAACATTGTTGAGTTAATTGAATAGCTATATGGAAATACATTAAATTGGATCAATTTCTTACAAGGATAAATTCCAAACAGAGAATTTGAGTGTTAATTTAAATGTAAGTATTAGGAGGAAACATGCATGAATTATTTTCTAACTGGGACATATAAAACAGCTGAATTCCATCAATTATCAGGAACGTGCAAGGTATCCTTTACAACCACTAGAATAGCTAAAATTTAAATGACTGATAATAATTGGTGATGGGAGGTATGTGGAACTTTCATATAGTGCTGGTAGAATTATATATTTGTATCACCACTTTCACAAGCTATTTGGCAATTTCTTTCAAAATTATGTATATGCCTATATGGCTACCCTATGACTTATAAATTTTACTTTATTTATATACTTAAGAGAAATGAGTGTATGTCCACCAAAATTCTTATCACAAGGATGTCTGTAGTAGCTTTATTTACAATAGTCGAAACCTCAAAACAACTTCATGTCCATCAACACAAGAATTGATTTAATAAATTACTATGTATGTATACAAATTATTATGTATGTATACAATTATTATGTGTGTATACGTATATGTATGTATATATATTATGTATGTATACAAATTATGTATACAAATTATGTATACATTTGTATGTATACAAATTCTGTATGTATGTATGTATACAAATTATTATGTATGTATATGTATTATGTATGTATATGTATGTATATACATATACATAATATGTATACATACATATTATGTATACATAATACAAATATTATGTATGTATGCAAAAAAAGAAGAAACTCTTGATGTAAACAAAAACATGCATTAATCTTAAAAAAGATCTGGCGAGTGATAGAAACCTGTGTATGCTTTCATTTGTTCAAGTTCATACATTCAAGAACAGGTAAAATTATACTATGGTGATAGAAGAACAGTAACTCTGAGAGTGAGTGGTTACCTGAAGAAACTTGCTGAGTTAATGGAAATGTCCTGTGTTTTATCTGGGATGGTGGTTATATAGGTTTATATAGTTCTCAAATCACAGCAAACTGTATACTTAGCATATGTTTATTTTATTATATATGAATTATACTTCAATTAAGAAGGTAAAGTAATTAGGGGTCCTGGGTGGTTGATTTGGTTAAGCATCCAACTCTTGATTTCAGCTCAGGTCATGATCTTAGAGTTTTGAGATGGAGTCCCACATTGGACTCTGTGCTGGGTGTGGAGCCTGCTTAAGATTCTCTCTCCCTCTGCCCCTCCTCCCTCTCTAAAAAAAAGAAGATAAAGTAATTATTTTTCAACTCATAATGAATATTGGATCTAGTTAATAATAATCAATGGAGGCTAAAACTGTCGGATAAAAGATTGAAGGGGAGCTTTATATTGTATAAAATAAATCTGAGAACAAAAATATTTATGTGATCAATCTTCACATCATGAAAGCTAGGATAAACCCATACCTTCAGATATTTCCAATAGAATTGGGTCAGATTACCCCTTCTAAACTTCCACTTCTATTTTATTACGGTAATATTGATTATGAATTTTGAAATAAAATTAGCTAATGGATTTTGGAAGAATCTCATAAAAAATAATTGTTGATGGGGTGCCTGTGGCTCAGTCATTAAGCGTCTCCTTTAACTCAGGTCATGATCCCAGAGTCCTGGGATCAAACCACATGTCAGGCTCCCTGCTCAGCGGGAAACCTGCTTCCCCCTCTCCCTCTGCCACTTCTCCTACTTGTGCTCACTTGTTCTCTCTCTCTCTCTTTCTCTCTCTGTCAAATAAATTTTTAAAAAATCTTTAAAGGTATTTGAATACTGAAGGGTCCCATAAAAAGAAATATCTTTTTCATAATATCTTCAAGGAAAACACATGGTATAGTAAACTTTTTTTATTTGGCAGGGAGTAGAAATTACCTTTCCTAATACACTCAAGAAAATAAATATGCAGCCAGAAAAAGCACAAAAGCATCATAAGTCCTGTAAACTAAACAGATGCACAAGGAAAATTTCATCAACCTTACTGGCCATTCAGTTACACACAGAAAACTTTTTGCTGACCAGTTACAGGCAGTAGAAATGAGACACAAAATCTGTTCTTGCTGTGATCTGTAACATACTGGGGCAAATAAGACAAACAGAGAAATGATTCATTGAGAGAGTCACAAAAAGTATTCATAAAATGACTTGAGTATTCAGCGAGGGAGAATTTGTATAGCAATTATGTGGGTAACTGGAGAGGTGACAGTGGAAGTGGATGGCAAAAGAGGAAAGAAATAGGGAAAGATTAGGAGAGGAAGGAGAAGAAGGGAGGGAGAGTTGTGATGTTTCTTGAGCGTACATCTTGACAGACCTACAAGTGGCCATGTGTGAGCTGTGACTATCACAGAGGCAGGAATTTCCTTATTTCCTGATTTGTACTGACATTGTAAATGGCTGCACTCTGCAAAGGCCAAGAAAATCATAACTGAGTTTGAAGTGAACACTGTCCACTTGGGAAAATATTTTGCCCACAGAGGAAAATCTCAGCTGTCCGCCATCCATTTTGCCGCTATTTCTGCTTAATTATAGTAAGCAACAAATGGGTACAACAAATATTTGTGAAGTTTCAGCTGAAGTGTTTCTAGTCTGCCTCAACTATTTTAAGCTAATCACAAGGTTTGGGAACAGTCATGTTTTAAATTTTGCTGTATGGAGACACTTGGGACAGGCTTCTTGGAGTATGGTAATGCCATTCCCTGTCATGGGAGAAATCTGTTGTTCTGGATCATTATCCTCTGACTAAGGTAGAAACCAAGCTGGAAGCATCAGGAAAGATGACACTGAAGGGAAGAGAGCTGCAGTACATCGAGGATGGATAAGGCAGGAAAGCAAGGGCGTATGGAGCACGAAAGGGGAGAAACATTGACATCATTCTAAAGTGAGACCTCTGGAGGGCGAATATTTTAGATTTTGAGGTTACAAAAATTTTGCTTGCAACACTTATGAATGTAAGTCCGATTGTTGAAATCAAAGGTCAAGTCTCTGCAGAATTTCTGACACACCATATATGATAACTGCAGAATGTTATCTGTAATAAGAAAGAACATAGTAAATAATGCAGTGGTCTACGTTCTGTAAAAACAGGTCAAACCTGGCACTAGTCCTGTCTGAAAATTTAATTAGGCATCAGGGTAGGTTAAGGGATGGCTTCACAGCTTCTACACACCAAAAGAGCAGAGGCAGGGAGACATAGAAATCACGGGCCCCCTTCATGGTTGTTTGCCTGAGGTCCCTAACAACCATCAATTCTCTGTAGCTGCTTCATTCCTATTCCAGGTAGAAGATTAGCAACTAGTGCTTTAGTATCTTCAGAGTTCAGATCTGTCAGGTTAGTTTTACTGGGAACAAAGAACCCCGATCTTCCTCCTATCACATCCTCCCCCGTCCACTTCTGTCTGCATGCACAGGGACCTGAGCTCAGGGGCATTCTGCTCTTCGGTTCCTCTCCTGGATTAGCCTGAGTTGAGATAGGAAATTGCTGACTCTCCTAAGAATGCCCAAGAATCTCACAGTACCTCCCCGGACCCCCTGACTCACCCTGGAAGATCTTTAAAGTCATGCATGACTCATACTTCTGAGCAACACAGAAACCAAAGCCTCTTCTACAGCGATCTGTCCGTGTGTGAAGGTGGCATGTCAGGCACTTCAGTGGTGTCGCTGCTGGAGAGTGGAGAGCTGCTGTGAGTGAGACCAGGGGACCATGGGAAGGACCTGGAATTATCTAGACCAGATTGTGGGAGCTGGGGGTGGGGTGCAGGGGGGTGGATGAGAGCTGGTGGTGGGGAAAAGAGCATGTAGTAAAGAGTTGGGAGCTCTTACCAACTTCATATCTAAGAGAAATGCCATTGTGAGAAGAAAAGGGGTCTTCTGGTCCCTATTTCAGCTCTTCTAACTGAGGTAACTTAGAGCAATGATTTTGCCTCCATGGGGTTGTTTTTTTCCAACTTTAAAATCGTTCTATTAATGATGGCATAGCCTACCTGACAGCACTGTAGGCAAGCAGGAGTATAATAATGAGGGTAAGTGCTTTAAAATATTTTACCCAAATTAAGAAAGGCACAGATTCCATGGAGCACTGGGTGTTATATGCAAACAATGAATCTTGGAACACTACATCAAAAACTAATGATGACTAAAATAACACAATAAAAATAAAGAAATAAAATATAAGATAAACTATTTTACCCAAGCTAGTGTTGCTAACATTTGCTGCTTAGATATTGTTAGGGAATATATTCTGTAATCCTCGAACTGAATCTGTGCAAAGTCTTCATGAATTATGACTAGTTAGTGACATGGTATGGTGGGTTGAGCTAATTGAAATACAGGTTAATAAAAGAAACAAGCAAAAAGCCCAAATGCAAAAGGAAAGTAGCCTTTATTGAGCATCTCATTTGGGCCATGTTCTCTCACTTTTTATCTGATTTAATCATTACAAAAGCTTTGTTAAGTATTTTCCCATTTCTCAGAGAAGCAATCAAAGGTACAGAGAATTTAAGACAGCAGCCAAAGCATTTAAAAAAAAAAATTCTGATTCTAGAGCATCCAGTATTTCCTTTCCTATAATCATTTGTTTTCATATAAAGTACCTGATAAGGGTATCAAAAGCCACTGGCACTAAAACAAACTACAGAATTATCCATTATACACCGACCAGCTCTGTCAGCAAATGGGATACAGATTTATGAATGAAAGGATATCCTCAGGAAAATCTTGCTAGGATTTTGAATTATGGGGAGTGGTAGAGACAGAATGGAGAAAGGGGCAGCCACAGAGGCTGGTCAGGAAGGTGCTCACAGAGCCCCTGGTGAGGAAGGACAGAATGTTGAGAAGGTCAGAAAAGATGGCCTGTAAGACAGGAGGAGCAATCTGAAGAATGTCTTTTCCTCCCTTATAAATGCCATCAAAGCTCAGCCCTCCATGGGTACCTACAGTACATGGAGATTTTCCAGGGCCTCCCTGTAGCCTGTCTCTGGAGTCCACTTCTCAGGTCTGTGACTCACCTACAATGAAGCAGAAAAGGAAGAAAACCATCAAGAAGTGTTTGTCCATCCTGAGCCAGAAGTCCCTTGCACAGGAAGAAGCCAGGAACCGCAAGAACGGCTCTTCAGGCTAGAGGGACAAAACCTGCATGATAGGGCAAGGATTATTCATGCCTAAAGGCAAGCAATCACCCAAGGCTTCCTCTTGAAGCTCGTTTATTTTCTCTGTACCCCATAGCAAGTATAATGATAATTAGTAAACGTGGGGGTTTACAGCAAGCTAACTTTTTTTTCTGGCTTATAAGTTGACTTTTTTTTAAAAGATTTTATTTATTTGACACAGAGAGAGAGAGAGATCACAAGTAGGTAGAGAGAGAGAGAGAGGGAAGAAGACTCTCTGCTGAGCAGGAACCCTGATGTGGGGCTCGATCCCAGGACCCTAAGATCATGACCTGAGCCGAAGGCAGAGGCTTAACCCACTGAGCCACCCAGACGCCCCTAAGTTGACTTTTTTTTAAAAATAAAATCCTTCTCCTAATAATTATTGGTGTAATTATGATGTTATCATTCCTATCCTAATTTTACAGAGGAGAAAACAGGCTTGGTGAGATCTAACATCTTACCCATGATTACATAGTGGGTGGAGGCCACACTTGACACCACTTTGACTCAATACCTCTTGGAGATTTTTCTTTTAAGATTTTATTTATTTATTTGAGAGAGCGAGAGAGAGAGAGAGAGAGAGAGACCACAGAGGGAAAGGAAGAGGGAGAAGAAGACTGACTGCTGAGCAGGGAGCCTGATGTGGGGCTCGATCCCAGGAACCCAGGATCATGACACTTGAGCCCAAGGCAGATGCTTAACAGACTAAGCCCCCCAGGTGCTCTGCCTCCTGGAGATTTATTCATACATTCAGCAAACATTTACTGGGAACTGTTGTGTGCCAGGCACAGTCCCATGTGTGAAAGTAGAACAATGTATAAGTCAGGAAAGTTCATGTAGCTCCTTACCCTTTGGGGAAGAAACAACAGAGTGAATGAGATAAAAAAGGTATATAATCTATGATCAAGCTGGGCCTTCAACCTAGAACTTCTGATTCTCATCCCAGGACCCCTTCACCTTAGCAGAAATCTGTTCTTCGCAGTCAGAGACTGTTATTCTGTTGGGCTATGAAGTCCCCCTTAGCATTATCATACAACACGATCTTTACCAAGTTGTGAACCAGCTGGTTTTTCTATGATTTAGTGATGACTCTACAAGTTAACTTAGTAAAGGTTCACCACAGGTAAAGCGGCGGGAAACCATAGCCAGACTTGGCATTCTAGTGTTCCTAAACCTGCCTGTGAGCTGATAGCACCTTGGTTAGAAATATTAGGAATCTTCCATACAGAGCTAATTTAATGGCATGTTCTTTCTTGTAGGAACAATATGTTCATTAAAACATACCAAGGGGCACCTGGGTGGCTCAGTCATTAAGCATCTGCCTTCAGCTCATGTCATGATCCCAGGGTCCTGGGATCAAGCCCTGAATCGGGCTCCCTGCTCAGCAGGAAGCCTGCTTCTCCATCTCCCTCTCCCAATTGCTTCTGTTGACTCTCCCGCTGTGCCTCTCTGTGTCAAATAAATAAATAAAATCTTAAAAAAAAATCAAGTCTGACATTTTTAGACATCAGGTGAAGACTGGATGACATAGGTCTTAGTACAAATGACACAGAATTTACAGTGCTCTTTTTCTATGACCACTCAATATGATTTGCCTAAGAAGAGGGCCAAAAGCCTTAAACAGGGAATTGGTTCCATAGAGAGCATCTTAGAAATCGGATGACATTTTTCAGGACTTTCCAAAGGCTTAGCAAGAAGGCAAAACCCTGAGCCTTCGGTGCTTGGGTTTACAAGGCTATCAGAGCGTTTTATTTGCCACCCAGTTTCTCTGCTTTATCTATTTAAAGAGAATGACTCTAAAATCATAGCCAAGGAAGCAAACTGCTGAGCAAGGAGCCTGATGTGGGGCTCAGTTTTCAGTGTCTACTCTTCTTCCTTGGCAGATGCTTTCTGAAAGGTCCCCTGAATATTGAGTCTCTTTTCTACTAGATTCTTTCCAGTTAGGATTGTGAAATTTTGCAATTCTGCCCAAACACTGGGATCCTCTGACTTTCTCCTCATCTCCCAGTACCTCATCCATCAGATTTTCTCTTGAAAACAATTTCTTTCTTCATTTAGCATGACATAGGAAAGAATAACTATTAGAACCCACTAGGAGCAGTGTGATACAATGGACAGAGGATTTCTCTAGGAGTCTGGAGACCTTTGGTGGATTACTGTATAATTCATGGCATCTTTAGCGAGCCATTTATCTGTGATGTTAGACTTCAACCATTCTTATGGTCCCACAACTTCAACATTCTAAGGTTTCATAATGTGAAACATGAGGATGGGTACTAAGTTCTGTTCTCCTGACCTAGCAGTTTGCGTGGCACATGATGATGTGCTGAACCATGACGGCTCAACAAAGGAGGGAATGAATGAAGGATAAACCTCACATGATACCACTCTCCCCTCTCCTACTGATACAGAGTCCCAAATTAAGGCACTCCATGACAAGACAGCCACCTGCTCAGCCTAGATGCCATTTGCCCTGCTCTGAGGAGGAGAAAGCAGAACATTGTGTCCTCATATTCATGGTCTCTCTTGGCTTCAGGGTGGGTAACTGAGATCTTGATGATACCACAGATGAGCAACCTCTTAACTTGTGCTTCTAAATTCTGCCCTTTGTTTTGGGACATGGACCTTGGCACAGAGTCAGAAGCTGGCTACTTTGTTCCTGGGCTCCTAAGCAGTGGCTTTCCAGAATGTGAGATAATGATTGTTTCAAAAATCTGGTGGAGAGGAGCCTGTTTGTGGGTCCCAGGGAAATCACCCTCACATATCCAGCTGCTGGTGGGAAAAGAGGTAAAGGAAAGAAGAACAAAACCAACATTTATCGAGTGCTTGCTGTGTGCTATACACGAGGCTAGCCACTTCTACTTAGATCATTTCACGGAGCCCTCACAACACCCTGGTGGTGCAGGGTCTGTCAAGAAGCCCAGATGTGGTTCAAGTATAGATCAATGTCACTAAAATTCTGACTTCATTCACAATATTGCTGATAATCTAATGCTATAGATGAAAAGTCCCAGTACCTAATGAAAATTTTCAAAAAAAAAAAAAAAACTACTTTCAGAACAGTTTATGGACTGATTTTATACATGTGAGTAAGAGAATTTTGTTAGTACCTTACCTTCATTCCTGAACAAAATTTATTAATATGGGGTCTAGTGTCCTCTTAGTTTCACGGGTTCTATGAACCTTGATAGAAAATTTTAATATTTTTCATTAACCTCTTGTCAGGGAGCAAGAATTTCTGTCCCTTTTAAGGTCCTTTTGGCCCAACTAAGAATCAAGTTGACATAAAACATATAAACAGGAGAAAAATCAAATTTAATAGCATACATATGGGGAATACACTCAGACATGGAAATCCCAAAAACAGGCAGGCAAAATGAGGTATAAATGTCCACTCAAACTAAGGAGAAGGTCTGGGACTTCAGAGGAAAGGAGTGCAATTTACTGGAACATAAAAAATAAAGAGTAAATATTTGGTAAACAGAGGTTTGCTGGGCTACTCAGAAACAGTGGGGTATAGAGGGCTCGGTTCCTCCCCACCTACCATACCTAGTTCTTATCATACTGTAATTTTATCTACAGTGATAGCTCTCTTCCTGGAGCAGGTCATGCATCTAAATTCTTTTAGGCAGTTGAGGGGTAGGTAAAGAACTTTTCCTGAATCTGCTGGCTTGTAATTTATTGCTTTTCTAAGTTTAGATTTTATTTATTTTTTTGAGAGAGAGCAGAATTGGGGGGAGGAGCAGAAGGAGAGGGAGAAGCAGACTCCCCACTGAGCAGGGAGCCTGAGACAGGGCTCAATGATCCCAGAACCCTGAGATCATAACTTGAGCCAAAGACAGAAGTTAACTGAGCCACCCAGGAGCCACTGATGGATTGCTTTTTGACTCAAAATAATCTTCATGCCAAAGTATCCCATCTTGGGGTAGCCTGCTCTTGGATCCTACAGTCTAAAGGAGATTTATCATTTCCTTCTATATTTAATGTTGGCAACAAACTGCAAAATGTTAGCAGTATCCAAGGCTATTACTAATAGAAGTGAAAGAACAGCAATTAGATGTTTTCATTTGCATCTTTGAACTTACTAGAACGCAAAGCCCACAGTGGTGTGTGTGTGTGTGTGTGTGTGTGTGTGTGTGTGTAAATATTCCCATGAATGCAAGTGTGAAGCCAGATAAAATGAAAATGCATCTTACTTCTGTCTGTCCAGAAAATTAGGAATTTCTCCCAATAAGAAAGCTCAGTTTGAAAAACTTAGCATGGGGGCGTCTGGGTGGCTGAGTGGGTTAAATGTCTGCCTTTGGCTCAGGTCATGATCCCGGGGTCCTGGGATGGAGCCCCCCCTGGGGCTCTCTGCTCAGTGGGGAGCCTGCCTCTCTACCTACTTGTGATCTCTCAGTCAAACAAATAAACAAAATCTTTTTAAAAAGAAAAGAAAAGAAAAAGTTAGCATGTTTCTGGGGCACATGGGTGGCTCAGTAGGATGGGCATCTGCCTTTGGCTGGGGTCATTATCTCGGGGTCCTGGGTTCAAACCCTGCATCAGGCTCCCTGCCCAGTGGAGAGTCTGCTTTTCCCTCTCCCTCTGTCCCCCACCCCCATGCCTACTCTCTCTTTCCCCAATGAGTAAATTTAAAAATCTTAAAAAAAAAAAAAGAATTGGCACATTTCTAAATGGAGCTATGCCATTTTACAAAACCGTTTTCTTGGGGCTTCCATACATTTTCTTACCAGCTTGTTGGATGAAAAGAAGCTCCACTTATATTGGATAAACTTTAGTGAACCATGTTGGCACTGATTTGTGGACTGCAACAAAGGAAAAAAAAATCCATACTACATTTTCCTTCTCAAATAGGATACTTGATATTTCTTTAAAAATTTGAAGTAGTCATTGAGGAATTGGCACATTTGCCATACTCCTTCATTTTACAATGGATGAAACTAAAGGAACCTTTTTCAGTGTTGCCAGTTTCCCTTTTCCTTTTGGTTTTGCTTGCTCTGTGCGTGCTGAAACTGTCAAAGAATTCTTACATCATGAGTCTCTTTTGGCAATTGCAAAAATCAGTGACTTTTTGGCAATGGTAAAAAGGTGGTTTTATCATGCAGGACTTTTTTTTTTTAAAGATCTTATTTATTTATTTGACAGAGAGAAATCACAAGTAGGCAGAGAGGCAGGCAGAGAGAGAGGGGGAAGCAGGCTCCCTGCTGAGCAGAGAGCCCGATGCGGGGCTCGATCCCAGAACCCTGAGATCATGACCTGAGCCGAAGGCAAAGGCTTAACTCACTGAGCCACCCAGGGGCCCTATCATGCAGAACTTTGAAACAAAAGCTTCTCTTCCCTTTTCACAGATGGAACTCCTACAATGCTTGGTGACCATTTGGTTTTCCTACTTCTTTGAGAAATGAATCTCCTCACTGATTTTTAGGACAGACATGCACAACAGTCAACAGACTATTCAAACAACTCTGAAGGAAATTCTGTCATCTGCCAAAAGAGTCATCAACTTTATCCAAAGTAAGTTTCTAAATCATCACATTTAAAAAATATTTCTGTGAAGTCTGGGTGGCTCAGTGGGTTAGGCCTCTGCCTTTGGCTCAGGTCATAATCTCAGGGTCCTGGGATCAAGCCCAGCATTAGGCTGTCTTCCACCAAATAAACAAATAAAATCTTTCCAAAAATAAAATTTTTTTTTTGGAAAATAAGAAGATCTCCTCTATCACACAGAAGTTCTCTGGCTTTTGACAGGGCAAACTTTAGTACCTATTTTGATAAAGAAGTTTTATTTATTTGTTTATTTTTTCAAGAAAAAGCAAACCTACCCTGGAACATTTTGAAAAAGAGGACTTTATTCATGGTGTGGCTCATTCCAAAGATACTTAACCATCTGGATGTGATATATGTTGCACGTAAGGTCCTGAACTTATTGCTAAGGAGTTATAAAAAATCAAACTTTTCTTGGCTAAACTGCCAATATAAATGAAGAAGGTAGAGGCCAGTATCCTTGCAAATGTATGTTTTTCCCTCAGCTTTATTCAGATATAATTAACATTAGCTTTGGGTAACTTTAAGGTCTATACTATGTTGATTTGATACACTTAGATATTTCAATAGGATACAACCTAATGGTGGTAGTTAGCTAACTAGTATGGTGGCCTTAGCTAATGACTCTGTTGTGTCACACATCATGACCATCTCTTTTTAGTGGTGAGGACATTTCACATCTACTCTCTTAGCCACTTTCAAGTAATGTAATCACAATGCTGTGCATTACATTGCTTGAACTCGCTCGTCTTCTAACTGTAAGTTTGTACTCTTTGACCAATAGCTCCCCTTTTTTTCCCTTTGCAAATGTTCAAGTGCTGTGGGAAAAGCTCTGCCAGAATGGAATTGTGTCAATTTACTTGAAAGGAGAAATCTGTGATCATCTGGAAATACCCCAGAAATATTTTGAAAGTCATTTCTATCTTCATGACATTAATGTTGAGTCCAGGAATCACACTATTTAATATTTAAAAATTTTTTTTGATTTTATGTTATGTAGGCTCTACACCCAATGTGGGACTCGAACTCACAATCCCAAGATTAAGAGTCGTATGCTCCACCAGTTGAGCCAGCCAGGTGCCCCCATGATATTTTATGCTTTCTATATTTCTGGTATAAATCATATCTAAAATGTCACAGAAGTGCTGAAGATGGGTTCATTTGTCTGAGACAAAACACTTTCCCTTCAATTTTTTTTTTAATTTTTAGTTCAAGTTTTTAAATTTATTTTTTATTTTCAGCGTAACAGTATTCATTATTTTTGCACCACACCCAGTGCCCCATGCAATCCATGCCCTCTATAATACCCACCACCCTGGTACCCTGACCTCCCACCCCCCGCCCCTTCAAAACCCTCAGATTGTTTTTCAGAGTCCATAGTCTCTCATGGTTCACCTCCCCTTCCAATTTCCCCCCAACTCCCTTCTCCTCTCCATTTCCCCATGGAGGACATGGTTATTATGATCCACAAATAAGTGAAACTATATGATAATTGACTCTCTCTGCTTGACTTATTTCACTCAGTTCAATTTTTTAAAAAAATATTCTTAATTTGTAACATACCTGGAGTATAAAATGTCCATGTGTCCCTCGATGACTTTAAAATACATTACGTTTTATTTTAAAATATTTTTCTTCATAATAGCTTTATTATGGTATCATTGATACCAAAAAACTGCTTTTATTTAAAGTGTGCAGTTTGATAATATTTGGCATGTTCATGCCTGTGAAACCATCACCCAAATCAAGTCAGTGAACATATTCATCAGGTCTAGAGATTTCCATGTGACCCTTCATAATTTCTTTTGTAATCCCTCTCCCCCGTTGCCATCTCTCCTCCTAACATCTGCAGGCAACCACTAAGCTGCTTTCTGATACTTTTGGATCAGTTTGCATGTCCTAGAATTTTATAAATTGAGATCATACAGCAAGTGGTTTTTTTTGTTTTTGTTTGTTTGTTTGTTTGGTTGGTTGGTTTGGCTTCTTTCAGTCAGCATATTGTTTGTGTGATTTATCCACATTATTGAGTCAATGGTTTATCTCTTTATATTGCCTGGACATATTTATTCTATGGACATACCACAGTTTGTTTATCCATTTGTTGATGGACATTTGAATTGAATTCATTTAGTTCAAAATATTTTAAATTTCTCTCGAGACTTCTTCTTTGACCCATAAGGAAGTTAGAAGTATGTTATTTAATCGCCCAGTGTTTGAGGCTTGTTTTTTCTAGCTATCTTTCTGTTACTGATTTCTAGTTTAATTTCATTGAGATCTGAGACCATACACTGTAGAGACTTGTATTCTTTTAAATATGTGTAGTGCGGTACTGTGGCCCAGAATATGTCTATTTGGTGAATCGTTCGTGCAAGCTTGAGAAGAATGTGCATTCTGTCTGTTGGATAAGATATTCTATAAATGTCAGTTAGATCTAAGTGTGGATTGGTGCTATTCACTAAGCTGTGTCCTGAATTTCTGCCTACTGGATTGCCCACTAATGATAAAGGGGTGCTGAAATCTACAATGATAACAGCAGATTCATCTATTTCCCCTTGCAGTTCTATCAGTTTTTGCTGTGTGATGCTCTGTGGCAAGGCACATGCACATTAAGGACTGTTACGTCTCCCTGGAATATTGACCCATTTAAAAGTCTATAATGCCCCCTTTATCTCTGTGATGATCACGGTGGTCACCATGAGAGCCGAGTTCTGGGATACCCTTTGTACAGCCACCTTCTGCTGTGCTTTGAGCATCTCCAAGGCTGGGGGAATGCCGTGTGGGCAGCAGGGAAGAAGCACTGAGAATTGTGGCCCATGGAGCAGCTGTCTCTTATTACTATCTCTTAAAATCCGCAGGGTGCTCTCTAATCTTCCTGAATATGTGGTTTGGTGTTTCTCATTAATTTTGGAAAATTCTCAGTCATTACTCACAATATTTCTGCTATTCCTTTATCTCTTTCTTTCCTTCCAGTGTTCCCACTATGTATGTTATACCCTTTCTATTTGCCTCACAGTCTGGATTATTCTGTTCTATCTTTTTTATTTATTTTTTCTCTTTTTACATTTCAGTTTTGGAAGTTACTCTTGGCATATCTTCCAGTCTCACTGATTATTCCTTGGCTGTGTAGTGTTTCAGTAATTACAACAACAAAACAAAAGCCAGGTAGCCTACATGAATATGTGCTAAGGTCCTAGTATTACTGGTGAAGTGGGAAAGGTAATAATTGGCAGTTTTCTGTAATAAGTTAAAGATGTAAGCGGTAATACCAAGGTAACAATTTAGAGAAGGGTTTAAATAAAAAGTATAGCTAATAAATAAGTACAATGAAATAATAAATGTTTTTGAGAAATCCAAGAGAAGTCCAGGAAAAAATTTTAGAAGAATTTAAAACAGTTCAAATAGGGGGGAAAATGTGCTAAGTAAAATCTTCTATATATACCAGTAACTGAATTAAATACAAAAAGATTAGATATTCTAATTAATAGTCCAAGATTGTCAGATGGTATTTTCAAAAACCCACCCCTGTGCTACTTATGAGCTCTATCAAAAACAAGAAGATTGAAAAGGGTGGAAAGTAAAAGATTTTAAAAAGTCATACCATGAAAACCCTGACTCAGAAAAAGAAACCTGGCATAGTTACACAAATATCAAAAAAATTTACTTTCAAGTGAGAAACCTTACTGGAGATGAAAAGAGACTTTTCATTATGGGAGGGAAGTTAACCTACCAGGAAGATATCATAATTCAAAGTATTTGTACACCTAACAACAGGGCATCAGAATTTAGAAAACCAAAGAATGGCAGGGGCAATAAGGGAGTTAGATATTATTTCTCATCTCATTATGAGTTATCTCATTGGGAGAGATTTTATTACATGCTTCTCACTAGCCAATAGAACAATCATATAAAAATCAGTAAGGATATAGGTTATCTGGGTGGTAAAACTTGAACCAGTTGATATATACAGAATAGTGCATCTAACAAAAACAGAGTAAATATTCTTTTTAAGCGCACGTTGAATGTTTACCAAAATTGGATGATAAATCAAGGTGTAAAAATTCAGAAAAGATTGAAATAATTCAGGATGTGTCCTTTGACCATTGTGGAATTAAGAAATGCATAAATTACAAAAATAAAACGAGAAAATTTCCCTACTGCTTAGAACAAAAGGAACCTTTAAATTACTGGTGGATTAAAGAAGAAATTATAATGGAAACTAGAAATAATTTGAAGTGAGTGCTTGTGAACGTGTGGCATTTATACTGTAGGAAGCAGCTAAAACAGGACTAAAAGGTAAGTTTATAGTCTTGAAATGGATATAGTAGTAAAGAAGTAATACAGAACACTAACGATCTAAATATTTACCTCAAGGAGCTAGACAAAGGAGAGCATATCAAACCTGGTAAAAATGTAAGAAAAGAAAGAGAAGAGCGGAGGTAGATATTCAAAAGACAAAATCAACAAATTCTAAATGTGTTTCCTTGAAAATCACATTCTTAATGAATAAAAATGGAGAGAAAACAAAACGTAAGCATATCAGGAATAGAGGTGGGCAAAATGGGTGAAGGGAAGTGGGAGAGCATTCTTCCAGTCACAGAATGAATATAAGTCACAGGATCTAGTGCACAGCACAGGCTGGTCAATGGTATGGTAATAGCGCTGTATGGTGACAGGTGGTCACTGCTACACCCGTGGTGAACCTGGCTTTTTGTATCAACCCTGGGGGCGCCTGGGTGGCTCAGTGGGTTAAGCCGCTGCCTTCGGCTCAGGTCATGATCTCAGGGTCCTGGGGTCGAGTCCCATATCGGGCTCTCTGCTCAGCAGGGAGCCTTCTTCCCTCTCTCTCTCTCTCTGCCTGCCTCTCCATCTGCTTGTGATATCTCTCTGTCAAATAAATAAATAAAATCTTTAAAAAAAAATCACCACCCTGTGCACCGGAAACTAATGCAACATTTGCATGTCAACTCTATTTCAACTAAAATAAAGGAATAATCAATTTTAAAAGCAATATTTGTAAAAAAGCATGCAAAAAAACTACAAAAAAAGTAACGGAATAAAGAAGATATATATCACTACCTTTCCAGCAGACATTGGAAAGAAAATAAAGAGGATAGTATAACAATCTATCTATAATGACAAATTTAGCAATTTCACAAAACACAACATTTTTTTAAAAAATTGTGAAAACTGTCAAAAGAAGAAATATTATTACTGATGAAATTGGATCCATAATTATAACTCTGTTGCTAAGGAAATCGTAGTCCCCAATGTCTTTACCAGTGACTCCTCTCAAACATCAAGGGAAAAAACCTAATAGTGTTATGGATCCAAGATAACCTTGACATGGTAAGAATGTTAGAAAATTTTTTCAGACTGATCTCTCAAACCCTGATGCAAAATTCCAAAACAAACATTACCAAACTTAATTCAATAATATGCAAAAAGGATAATCTACTTCAATCAGGTAGATTTACTTCAGGAATACATGAGTTGTTTAACATTAGAGGAAGGAATCAATTTAATTGTCCACATTCGTAAAGAAGAAAAACAAAACTATGATGATAAAATGGAATATAAGTTTATAATAAAATTATCATCAGATAACAGTCGAAGAGAACTTTTAAATTAGATGAAGAGTATCTATAAAAATCCTCTTAATGGTGAATTATTAAATTAGTAGTCTTTCCAGCAAACTGTGCTGGAACAACTAGATATCCATATGGCCAAAGATGTAACTTTTCCTTTACACTGTACAGAAATTAAACTAAATATAACTTCATATGGATCTTAGACTGATGTACAAATTAAGATGATAAATCTACTAAATGAAAACATTGGAGAAAATGTTCGCAACATGCAGGTAGGCAAAGATTTCTATAACAGAACCTGGAAGCACAAATTACAGAAGAAAAAGATCATAAATTTATCTTCATCAAAATGTAAGTCTTCTGATTCTTAAAAATCACTACGAAGAAATACAACCATTAGACGATGGCTGAAAAGTGGAGAGCATATGCAAAATTCTGAAACTATTTTAGAAACCATAACTGGTGGTGGTAGTATTAACATTGTTATGTTTAGACTGTGTGTTGTATGTGTAATGTGGGATAAAGCAAGTAATTAATTATGGAATATTCTAACTCTATTTGGTTATAATTATATTCTATTTTGTATATGCCAATATTACAATTCACATAGATATAATTTTATGCTACACATGTTATATGTAACTCTAATTTTATGCTGTGTCCTTGAGAACCAGAATTTACAGTGTGAAACAAAAGAGATATAAAATGAAAGAAGTTAAGTATTTGAATTGGAAATATCAGTTGGTACTCACAAGGCATGTGACATCTATTTATTCCCAGAAAATTTTTAGGGATAAGGGAATAATAAAGGAATAATGACCAATTCAGAAGTAAGAAGAGTCTGGTCCTGAAATAGCCTCTCTGACTACAAAAGTACAGAATTTCTTGAATTTCAAGTCTGGGGCAAGCAACATACAAGATAACTGGGACATCTTTTCATTCCACATAACAGGATAATTATCAAATGGCACAAGGGTCAAACAGAGACCACTTCAAATGGATTCCATAAAGATGTGATCATTTAATCTTTAGTAATGATAAGAAATATAGTATATTGAGATTGATAAAATATATTTGGATTCATGAGTTCAAAATGATATTGGAAAAAATTGGCTACTTTTGGAGAGTAATCAAAAGCCATATGAATGGAACCACTGGATAAGCAAATAGTAGATGAGGAAAGTGTCTCTATGAAATTATTCCTGCTAACAACTAAAAATGAGTTGAGAGGTTAAATATAACCATTTTGGAATGCAAACTGGTGCAGCTACTGTAAAAAACAATATGGAGATTCCTCAGAATGTTGACAATAGAACTATCATATGATCCAGCAATTGCGCTACTAGGTATTTACCCAAAGGATATAAAAATACTCATTGAAGGGATACAGGCACCCCAGTGTGTATGGCTGCATCGTCTACAATAACCATATTATGGAAAGAGCCCAAATGTCATCAACATATGGAGAGATACAAAGATGTGGTTATCTATAATCAAAAGGAATATTATTCACCCATAAAAAGAATGAAATCTTGCCATTTGCAATGATATGGATGGAGCTAGGGAGTATTATGCTAAGCAAAATAAGTCAGAAAAAGACAAATACCATATGATTTCACCCATATGTGGAGCTTAAGAAGCAAAACAAGTGAACATGTTTGGGGTGTGGGGAGGGGGGAAGAGAGGGGAGACTCTTAACTGTAGAGAACAAACTGATGGTTACCAGAGGGGAGGGCACTTGTCATAAGAACCAGATGTTGTATGAAAGTGTTGAATCACTGAATTCTACCCTTGAAACTGATATTACACTGTATGTTAACCGACTAGAATTTAAATAAAAACTTGAAAAAAATAAATATCACCATTTTGAGAACCTGATGAATTATGGATCTAAATAATAAGCATAAATGGCCACTAACATAGAAAGAAGCCCAGGCATATTCTGTCCCTTCATTAAACAACAACACGTCACCTACTGTCTTGCCAAAGAGATGGAATCTGAGTTTGATCAAGCCTGTGGATCCGGTTTTGAACTTATGGAAATACGCAGACACAAGAGTGTCTTTAACTGAACCATGAGTTTGCATTAGTGGATCCCCAGAATGTCATCTTATACCCGAAAGCTTGTACCCTTGGACAAACTTCCCTATTTCTCCCACCCCGAGCCCCAGGTAACCACCATTCTGTTTTCTATTTCTATGAGTTTGACTTCCTTTTTAAAGATTTCACATGTAAATGAGATCAGTGTAAGTTGTTTTCAGTCTTGCAATTATCAAATTGTAAAGAACTATGTGTATTCAGCTTTTCACAGATGTGCAAGGCTAATTCCACAGAGGGACTTGGGTAAGATCGCTAGATCTGTCTAATTTTAATAGCTGCTGTGTCATTTTCCTCCTCACTGATGTGTTCACTTACAGCAGTGTATGAGTGTAACACCCAGTTTAGGGGTGTTATCAGATTCCGATGATTGCCAATCTGTAATGTCAAAATAATATCTCAGTTTAGCTTCAGTTCACCTTTCTCAAATGATGAGTAAGGCTCAGCACGTTTTATATGCTGAAGAACCATTTGTATTCCTTTTTCTGTGAGCTAATGTTAGCATTAACCATCTACCTTGCTTCTTGAATTGTTAATATTTTTCTAGTCCATTTTTAGGATTTTGTCGTATAATAGGAAGAGCTAGACCTCAGTCTGAGTTATGAGTTGCAAATATTTTGTAACTGGTTGCTTACTGCTTATGAGTTAGTGGTTAGTTCCCCACCCCACCCCCAGCTTCAGAAAGTTTTTTAATGTAGCCAAACATGAAATTGTTTCATGGTTGTATATTTTGAGCCATATGTTGAAAGGCAACCCCCCCAAGACTATAAAAACTCCTCTCCTGTCATCTTTGACACATTAGTATTTATTTCTTTATACCATCTAGGTGGTCCTTCTATTTCCTTTGTAAGTCATTTATTTCCTTTGTAAGTCTGCATAAGTAGCACAACACTTCACTCTGAAATGTAAAAATACTTGCCACATACAAATACCTTGAGATCCTAGCTGGAACGTAGAAAGGGCCTCATTTTGGGGCACCTGGGTGGCTAGTCATTAAGTGTTTGCCTTAGCTCAGGTCATGATCTAAGGTCCTGGGATCAAGCTTCGCGTCCTCGGGCTCCGTGCTCAGCAGGAAGGCTGCTTCTCGCTCTCCCACTCCCCCTGCTTGTGTTCCCTCTCTTGCTGTGTCTGTCTCTGTCAAATAAATAGATAAAATCTTAAAAAAAAAAAAAAAGAGAAAGAAAGAGGGGCGCCTGAGTGGCTCAGTGGGTTAAAGCCTCTGCCTTTGGCTCAGGTCATGATCCCAGGTCCTGGGATCGAGCCCCGCATCGGGCTCTCTGCTCAGCCGGAGGCCTGCTTCCTCCTCTCTCTCTACCTGCCTCTCTGATCTCTGTCTGTCAAATAAACAAATAAAATCTTAAAAAGAAAGAAAGAAAGAGCCTGTTTTCATCTCCTTACTATAGTTTAAAGAAATCAGTCTGATTAACCTGGTTGCTCTGTGAGAATGGCCTGAAGGATGCAAGAGTGGATGTTCCACAAATATTTTGGGGGTGTTTCCTACATTCCAAGCCTTCAGATGCTGGGGTACAGTGGTAAAAGTCCTTGCTTTATTCTAGTCAAGGAATCAAACAAGTGACCAAAGAGGTGTGAAAGGTCAGGTAGTGAGAATCATTATTAAAAAGTAAAGCAAGGGGCACCTGGGTGGCTCAGTGGGTTAAGCCGCTGCCTTCAGCTCAGGTCATGATCTCAGGGTCCTGGGATCGAGTCCCGCATAGGGCTCTCTGCTTGGCAGGGAGTCTGCTTCCTCCTCCTCTCTCTCTCTGCCTGCCTCTCTGCCTACTTGTGATCTCTCTGTCAAATAAATAAATAAAATCTTAAAAAAAAAAAAAGTAAAGCAAGCACTGGGTGTGGTGAAAAAATAATGAATACTGTTTTTCTGAAAATAAATAAATCAATTTAATAAAAAAAAAGTAAAGCAAGAAAAAGGATGGAGAGGGATGTTGACATTTTCTTTTTTTCTTTTTTTTAAAGATTTTATTTATTTATTTCACAGAGGGAGACCACAAGTAGGCAGAGAAGCAGACAGAGAGAGAGAGGAGGAAATGGGATCCCTGAGAGCCTGATGCGGGACTCGATCCCAGGACCCCGGGACCATGACCTGAGCCGAAGGCAGGGGCTTAACCCACTGAGCCACCCAGGCGCCCAATATTTTCTAAAGATATATCAGGACTAAGGGGGGCCTGGGTGGCTCAGTAGGTTAAGTATCTGCCTTTGGATCAGGTTATGATCTCAGGGTCCTGGGATCAAGCCCCGTGCGGCCAGTGGGCTCCCTGCTCAGTGGGGAGACTGCTTCTCCCCTTCCCTCTACTTCTCCCCTGGCTTGTGCACGTGCATGCTCTCTCTCTCTCTCTCTCTAGAGTAAATAAATAAAATCTCAAAAAAAAAAAAAAAAGAGATTTACCAGGACTGAGGGGGTGACATTTGAATGAGCAAAGGGAATGTGGTAGGAAATAAGAGGGAGAGTGGGCTTTGCTCAGAATGGGGAAGACTTTCCAGGCTGTGGGAGAGCTTTGGATTTTCTTCAAAGAGCGATGAAAAGTCACTGGAGGATTTTGAGTAGGTGTGCGGCATCCAGGACCTGTAAAAGTGCTGTCTGACCCCCTTATAGAGAATTGACTATAACTGGGCAAGAATAAAAGCAGACAGGCAAAGAAAAGAAAATTGCCTTGGACCGGGTGAGAAATGAAGACAGATTGGATTATAGTAGTGGCAGCGGGACAGAGAAAAATAAACCCATGTGAGAAGTTAGTAGGTAGAATGGATAAGACTTCCTGTTAGATTCTCTTTGAGGCTGAGGCACAGGGATCTATAAGGAATTCTTCCCAGGTTTATTGAACCCCTAAACACTGAAGTAGGAGCAGATATAGTGAACCTGAAGGATTATGATTTCATTTTGAGGCAGCCTGAAATTATGGTACTTGAGCCTTCCAAAGTGGAAGGAAATTTGTAGACGGGAGTCTGGAAGTCAGAATAGGGGTCTGAGACAGACTTGTAAAACTGCATGTCATCAGCCTACGGAGCATACCCTACGCTGTAAGAAAGGACCCAATTCTCACCCAGCCTCGGTGAGTCAGTACTCAGCTTATTCCTAGCTACTCTCTTGTGCAAGGCAATTTAGAGCTAGTTCTGTCTGACTTTCTATCTTCAAGGTCCATTCTAGAAGGGATGGTTACTAACTTCTCATTTTTTTGAATACCCAAAGCCAAATGTCCATCTTATTGAAAGTTAACCCTTGACTGGATGCTCCTGATACCCCCCTCACAGCTAGGCTCTTGCCCCTCGAATGCCAGAACCACAGCTAGCCACTACCCTATGCCTTGCCTAACCAGATGTCCTTCTTGTATATGACTCCTGATGATGGAAGTTTCTGGCGCCTGCCCTAGCGAAAGGAACCATGGAACTGTAAGCACTGCACAGGTAGTTAGTGCTTGATAGTTTCCAGGGCCTTAACAAATATGAGCTTCTTTTTTTCACAAACTTGAATATAATCCTAATACTAATCCTATGAGAGACGAGACGACAGTTAGTCTCAACATCAGGAACTCACCCCAAATCACAAAGTTGGCAAACAGCAGAGTCAGCATTCGAGCCCATATGTGTGACAAACTTAAGTTTGGGATTGAGGGAAGCATCCTTTCAAGAATTCAGTATTGGTGCAGAGGACCTCGTACTTTCATAGGTTTCCCAACTCTGGGAAAAGGGATCTTTTCACTGACATCTTGAACTTAACACTGTAGTGAGCAAGAAATTTCATCCTATGAATGAGGAACCTCAGCAGCAAGACCAGTGCAGTGTCCCCTTGAGCCCTTCTCTTCACCCACGTGCCATCATGTCCACCAAGCTTTGTCTCTGTGCTGGAGTCTCTGGCTCACTTGTGTCTCTGCAGCCACATGACCCACTCTCCTCACAGTGTGACAGCTGTTTGACATCTCTGTACTCTTGACATATCTGTTCCTTTGGGTACCTGTCCCTACTCACTTTTTCCACCTAACACATTGCTAGCCCTCAAAGTCCTGCTCAACCCCCCTTCTTCTTGGAAAGCTTCCCTGGTCAGGCAGTTACATTTGAATGTCCTTCACCTAGATGTTCCTAGCCAACTGTGCTTGGTGTCCTTTTGATGTCTTTGACTAGACTTTAGCCTCTGTGAAGCCACTGAGTCGTGTCCTGGCTGCTTGGCCTCTTCTCTTCCTGGGATACTGGCATTTGATACTGATACTTATGAGAATATCAGTCAGTTAGTTGGTAACACCTGAGGGCAAACCTGACAAATTTCACCTTTTCCTCACCCTTCTCCTGAAGTTTCCCTTTCCTCCACCACGAAAGGGATACTCCAGTGCTCTCACCTCCACACCCAGGCTACACCTGGAGTTGGAGCTTCGTTCCGATGTCTCGGTCTTTATTGGACAGAGGCAAATCTGAAATTGTTCTGAGGAGAGTGACCAGGTTAGTGAAGAGAGGTAAAAAAAAACTAGATGTCCAAACCCTGTCTTGAAATACCTGAAAGGTAAAATGTAGGAGAGAAACTTGATTCTACTTGCAAAGCACAAGGCTTAGAAATTATATACATGTATATTATATATTAGAGTATGGTATATATTATTTATAGATTATAATATAGATTATTATGTTATATGTAATAATATGTAAAGTAACATAAATATACTAATATAACATACTATATGTTATATATATAACATTTAACAATATTATATATTATATATCATAATATATTCTATATAATATTATAAATTATAGCATTGATCTTATCATTCAGGATAATTTCTAAATAGATGCCTTATGGGGACAGGGTGGCCTCCTGGGTGGCTCAGTTGGTTAAGCATCTGCCTTCAACTCAGGTCATGATCTTGGGGTCCTCAAACCCAGACCTCATCAGGCTCTCTGCTCAGTGGGGAATCTGTTTCTCTCTCTCCCTCCACTCCTTCCCCTTGCTCATGTCCTCTCTCTCTCAAGTAAATGAATAAGTAATCTAAAAAAAAAAAATAGATCCCTTTGGGGTAGTGAGACTTAAGTTGGTGGCTTAGCTCTGGGAACATTGAGTTACTGTCTGTCCCTGAAATTTTATGATTACGTGACTTGGATGAATAGTCCAGGGACAGATCACTGGTGGAGATCAACCAGTGCTTTCCACAGGAAATTGTACATGACAAAAGTTCCAGGATGTTTGTTGTGTTTCTGCTGGGCATAGTCTTTCTGGTCTGCTCAAGTAAGGGTGAGTCCTGGAAGTAGAGGGAGAGCTGTTATTGATTAAGAGATGGGCTGGGGAAGGGGAAGTTTCCACAGCTGGCTCTTCGGGCTTTGGCAGATGTGTATGAGGTTATGACAAAGAAGGCTTTTCTTTTTTTCCCCAGGTGAATTGGAGGAACATCTGAAAGGTACAACTATGACTAGTCTATAGTCCTTTGTAAACAGGTCATTTGTGACATGTTGAAGAGAAAAACCTCTCAAACTTCAGAGAGGGCTGTAATCCATTCTTACTCAATAACCTTGGGAGTTTTATCTCGTCTTGGATTAATTTAGTCCATTTTTTGGTGTAAGGAAGCTGAAATCTCTTTGTTCATTTCCCCTATGACTGTATGAGATCATCAGGGTAAATAATGGGCCCACAGAGCCTGGGTGGCTCAGTGGGTTAAGCCTCTGCCTTCAGCTCAGGTCATGATCCCAGGGTCCTGGGATGGAGCTCCAAATCAGACTCTCTGCTCAGCAGGTAGCCTGCTTCCCCCCCGCAACCCCCTGCCTGCCTCTCTGCCTACTTGTGATCTCTTTCTTTCTGTCAAATAATAAATAAAACCTTAAAAAAAATAAAGGGCCCATAGATAAATTTCCTGGGAACTCTGATCTTTTGAGATCATATGCAACAATTGATTCATGTCTGTATAAGTTATTGTTCAGAAGATTATCACAGAAGTCAATGGCCAAAGAAAGATTCAGAACCACCAGGCAATAGTAAGTTCCTATAGAGAAACCCACAGGCCTGGAGCATCTTCAGACTCCATCCTTTAAAGAGCTCTTTCTGTGTCTGGCAGAGATTACCAACACATGCTATAAATGTAGAAAATACCATCTTGGGTTGTGCTATGACACCATGAAGACCTGCACCCTAAAGGACCAACAATCCTGTGCTGTTGAGAACCTTTACTTCCTTACAAGAAAAGGTAACGTGGGGTAAAGAGTGGCCAAGAGATAACCACCTGTGCATGGGGGAGTGGGTGGCTGAAGACGGGGAAGTCCTGTAGAGGGAACAGCAAAAATGCATTATTCCCCAAGACAATATTGAGTAAAGGAAAGGTTGACGTCTCTTACCAGTTGGGGAAATACAGTCCATTCTCTGGTCAATAATGAGTAGATTCAGTCTTGTAGCTCATTTGGGCTCAGCAAATGGCTCTTGAAGCTTTGAGGAGAGGTTATTCCTCGGAACATGATAAGAGGAAGTGGAGTCATTACAATTGTGTACTCTCTCTTTCATGTCCTCAGGGCGGAGTATGTACTATTATTCTAAACTGTCATGTATTACCAACTGCGAGGACATCAACTTCCTGAGTTTTGAAAAAAGGACAGAGCTCATCTGTTGCAAACATAGTAACTATTGCAACCTCCCTGAGGGGGTCTAGCTCAACAGTTTTCCTGGACTGGCTCATTCTTCAACTCACCATTCCCTTTATCTCTTCCCCCAAACCTGTACTTGGATCTCCTCCTCCAACCAAGGGTAGAGTGAGAAAGCCAGCTGGTGAAAGTCATAAGGACAGAGAGTGGAGAGTAGTGAGTCTCATTAATGATGGAGGACTAGACCAGACTGACCTTTTGCAAATCCCTGTTGCTCACATCTGGCAGTATTGATTTCCTTATGATGGAAATAGAATTGCCGCAAATAGGATTGGGTTTGGAACTGGTTATTATCTCCTGTATGGTAATGCAAAGAATTGGAAATCCCGAACTTGTGCTGAGAACTCTGTGACCATACTTTATTCTCACCTATATCTACTCTTCTGGTTGGAGTTGAGATTCTCTTTGGATTAGTCCTGATATCTCCTGGTGCTCTCCTTTTACCCATGGGTTATGGAGATTAAAAAGGAAAACACTGGCTTCCCAATTTGTTGGCAACATGAGCCATATCTTTCTTTGTTAGAGCTCTTGGAGGAGGGGAATCTCAGGCAGAAAGAAAATTGGACAGGCATAGGGATGAGGCATTAAGGGAAATTGTAGGGACCTTTCTGTTTGTGGAAACTAAGATTTTTTATTAAAATTTTTATTTTTTATTAACATATAATGTATTATTAGCCCCAGGGGTACAGGTCTGTGAATCGCCAGATTTACACACTTCACAGCACTCACCATAGCACATACCCTCCCCAATGTCCATAACCCAACTACCCTCTCCCTACCTCCCTCCCCCAGCAACCCTCAGTTTGTTTTGTGAAATTAAGAGTCTCTTATGGGGGGCTCAGTGGGTTAAAGCCCCTGCCTTCGGCTCAGGTCATTACGCCAGGGTCCTGGGATTGAGCCCCTCTGCCTGCCTCTCCGCCTACTTGTAATCTCTGTCTATCAAATAAATAAATAAAATCTTTAAAAAAAAAAAAAAGAGTCTCTTATGGTTTGTCTCCCTCCCAATCCCATCTTGTTTCATTTTTTTCCTTCCCTACCCCCCAAACCTCCCACATTGTCTCTCAAATTCTTCGTATCAGGGAGATCATATGATAATTGTCTTTCTCCGATTGACTTATTTCACTCAGCATAATACTGTGGAAACAAGATTTGAGAGACAATTTGGTGTGGGTGAAATTGAATTATCAGGGCCCTGGCTGGCCATGTGACCAGCCAGCACCAGACTGAACTAGGTGATTTAATTGGGAATGGAGACCTTGTGCAAGGATGGCCCACGCTCCTTATAAGAATGAAGGGGGTGAAAAAGAATGAAGGGGGAAATGTGAATAATAAAGCAGATGGCATGGTAGTTGAAGATAATAAAACGAACAGAGATGCCACGGGTAGAGTTGTAGTTAGAAAGTTCCCAGATAAGATGAAGTTACAGGTAAACAAAGGGTATTAGAGAGCAGAAGTTAGTAGTGGTGGGAAGAGAAGACCCCAAACACTGAGTGGAATAAACAGGCGGAGAGGAATGGAATAGCACTGATGGTGGAGTGTGGCCAAGGTGGTGAGGCTTCCTTGGGTACAGAATAACTCTGGCATCTCTCTCCTTAGGAGGCACACTGAAGTTCCCGGTCCCCGATTTCCATGAGCTTTTTCCTCCCTCGTTAGGCCACATGAAATGTTTAACGATAAATCAACCACCCCTCTACTCAAGTCATTTGGTATGCTCTCTGTGTCTGAGAATATGTTCCTTTCTGAGGAATTCTCAGTTGGGATTTTATGGAGCCAGAATGAAGAAAGACAGGACAACCTTTTAAAAATGGACAAGCAGATTGGAAAAGCCAATGTAACATGGATATTTTGAGTTAGGGAAAAAACATATTTTTATTCCTATTTGTATTATGGGCTCACTCACCTGTTGAATCACTGGGGATGGGAGAAATCTGTCTAGGGGAAAAGAGAGAGAGAGAGATCATTGTTTTGCATTGGGTCTCAAAAGAGACTTTAAAAATATTTCTGCATCATTGTTTGGACAAAGCTTGGCTTTGTTGAACAAGAAGAGGGTTCTAATTATAAAATCTTTCCTAGATGGCCCAAGAGCAAATGTTGGCATTCTCAGGATCAGAGCATCAAAAATAATTTTTAATGTAGTAAATGGCCTTCATTTGGTTTTGGTGCCCTGCCCCAATCCTCCTAGCTGACCAGTGCTTCTGCCATCCAGCTGCATTGAGTGTTGGCTGGGGGCAACTCAGTGCTGTTTACTACTCTGCAGATTTGTCCTCTGCTAAATAGGAGCTGCCTTTCCCAGATGCTAAGCTCCCAACATGAGCACAGACCTCACCCAAGGGTGACTCCTCACATCATGATGGGACTAAGTCTGGGGTGCATTATATGATCCAGAGCTCTTCCACAAGATTTGACTAAATCCCGTCTTCAGGGCGCCTGGGTGGCTCAGTGGGGTAAGCCGCTGCCTTCGGCTCAGGTCATGATCTCAGGGTCCTGGGATCGAGGCCCGCATCGGGCTCTCTGCTCAGCGGGGAGCCTGCTTCCCTCTCTCTCTCTCTCTCTCTGTCTGCCTCTCTGCCTACTTGTGATCTCTCTCTGTCAAATAAATAAATAAAATCTTTAAAAAAAAATAAATAAAATAAAATAAATCCCGTCTTCAGCTGAGACCATGTTCTTGTTAACACTTTTTGCCTGACATCTTTTGCTTCTGTTTCCACCCCCTCCCTGCCACCAAAATTGTGAACTGAGAAGACCAAATATTTTCCACCATCACTAGGAATGGAACTCTAAAACAAGATGAAGTTAGGTTAGAAAATGAAGTTACATTTTGATACCTAGGAGTGACATGTAAGTGTAGGGTTTAAATGCACTCCTCCTCGTGAATAAGGAGACTCTTTCTTGCTGGGTTTCCTTATCACCTAGATAAAAATGCTCTAAACTTCGAGATTATCTTTTGGCTCATCCAATTTTGGGATTTTCTTCTTAGTACCATTTTCCAACTTGCCCAAATGAACACAGTAAGACTTAGGTGAAAATTTCTTTATCCATGTGTTACCACCCCCAAGTATCACTCCTCTGATACACACACGTTCTTCTCTCACATCTGTGCGTATAATGATGCAGGAGAATTTTCTTCACATATATCTTAAAAGGTGGTAATTTGGGGCACCTGGGTGGCTCAGTGGGTTAAGCCTCTGCCTTTGGCTTAGGTCATGAACTCAGGGTCTCTCTGCTCAGCGGGCAGCCTGCCCCCTCCCCGCCTGCCTCTCTGCCTACTTGTGATCTCTCTCTGTCAAATAAATAAACAAAATCTTTCAAAATAAATAAATAAATAAATAAATGTGGTGATTTGATCTAATTAATCTAAGTATTAACTTTGAGCTGACTGGTAAATAATTCATTCAACCTTATACACTAGACCAAAATAAAATTTCACATGTATGAAAGATTTAAGCATAATAAACAAAAAACCTTACTTTTAAATACCATCATGACTATTATTGTTTGACCTTTTAGAGTTTGCTAGACACATGTTAAGTACATTTCATGTGTGATCCTCATTTAATCTTCACAACTCCCTAGGAAGTAGCTATAATTGAAGGACAATTTAATAGATGAGAAACCTGAAGAACAGATGGGTTTCCGAGATGCTAATTGGATAACTTGACATATAACAAGTGTCACATGGTTTTCCAGTTATCACTCCTGAATAAAAATACTATTGTATTGACTGGTACTATGGTCACAGTTCAGAAAGTAGAGTGGGCATAGCTTGTCTCTGCTCCCTGATGTCTGGGACCTCAACTGGGAAGACTCAGAGTCTGTAGGTGACTCAAGAACTGGAGACTGGAATGATACTGAGGTGTCTTCACTCACATGTCTTTACAGTTGACCCTGGTATAAGTTGTGATGTCACTGGAGGCTAGTGGTCAAAATACCTCCATATCGACCCTTCATGTTTCTTGGGCCCATTCATAGCATGAAGACTCCAGACTTCTTAAACAGAAGCTTAGGGCTCTAAAGAAAAGTGTGTATTCTTTTCAAATACAAATACAACATGATCTTACATACATGTGGAATCTAAAATCAAAGGAAACCCACAAAAACAAAAAACAAGCTCATAGATTCAGAGAATAAGAAAACAGATTGGTGGTTGCCACAATGTGGAAATTGTATCACATTTTATGGGCTATCTTTGGAGGTCATGCATGATTACTTCTGGTGCATTCTGTTGGTTATAGGTGAGTCACAAGCCTGTGCAAGTTTCACTTTTTGATTGAAGAGTAGCAAAGTTGTGGGAGAGTTTGTGGTATAGGAGAAATTGCTGTAGCCATCTTTGGAAAATACAGTTTGTTACAACTAGTTAATGACACAGCTGGAATTGGATACAACATTTACACAATCCCCAAGTGCTCTCCTATTCTAAACTCACTATCATACTAGAAACAATTATAAATATTTATATAATCTAGCAATAGAGCTTTTCTAATCCTAACATCAATCACAAAACAGGACAAGTTTGACAGATTTGACCACATACAAAATGGGTGTGTGTGTGTGTGCGTGTGTGTACATGCACATACATCAAAGGGCCAATCAGGAACAACTGGCAACACCAAGAGCCCATAATTCCTTAAGTGGACATTGTGAAGCTTTAGTCACATACATATATCTATATTTATAGTATATCTGTGATATATATATATGTGTGTGTATATATATATGTATATATATATGTATATGTATAGATACGTATATCTATATGTATATAGATGAAATGGGTGAAGGGAATCAAAAGCTACAAACTTCCAGTTACCAAATAAGTAAGTCATGGAGATCTAATGTAGAGCATGGTAACTGTAGTTAATGATACTCTTTTGCATATTTGAAAGTTGCTAAGAGAGTAAATCTTAAAGGTTCTCATTACAAGAAAAAAATTGTGTATTTAGTGATGGATATTAGACTTATTGTGGTGATCATTTCACAATATATACAAGAATCAAATCATGATGTTTTACACCTGAAACTAATGTAATTTTGTATATTAGTTATACACCAATTAAAAACAAATCATGAGAAAGTAATTTTAATGTTGGGGAAAGAATGAGGCAAGATGAAGAAATACATGGAGGAAACAAGCTTCACAGCAGTGTTGGTAATAAAAGTGAAAAAGTAAAAACAATCAGGATTGCCCAAATCAAATATGATACATCCATATACTGAAATGCCATGCATCCTTAGAAGTGATAGAATATCAATACAAACTTATTAATTTGAAAACATGTTATAGTATGTTCAGTAAAAATCAAAATAATATATTTTAATTTGATTCCATTTTCACTTAAAATCTATTATCTATCCACCTCTTTATCAATCAGCTCTTTTATTTATCAAATTTTAATAATAGAAAATTGTACATTTTTAATGTATTATGTAGTTTTAAACATTGAGTGATAAACTTTTCTGGCATAAGTTTATTTTCTTTTCCTATAGAAGTGAAGTCATGGAAAAAGTTTCAGAAAATCAATATAAAAAAACCTTGCAACAACCCAAGCTGGAATTCACAGACAAGGAATTTAAAAGCCCTATTATAAATAACCTCATAAACTTACAGCAAAAGACACACATGAATGAAGAGTAGGGACTCTCAACAGAGAGGTGAAAAATAGAATAAGGAATCATTTGGCCAAAAGGCTCCTATAACAGTAATATGATAGGTACTTTACTTTTTTTTAAGATTTTATTTATTTATTTGACAGATAGAGATCACAAGTAGGCAGAGAGGCAGGCAGAGAGAGAGAGAGAGAGAGAGGAGGAAGCAGGCTCCTTGATGAGCAGAGAGGCCTATGTGGGGCTCGATCCCAGGACTCGACATGATCCCGGATCACAACCCGAGCTGAAGGCAGAGGCTTTAACCCACTGAGCCTCCCAGGCGCCCTGGTAATTTACATTTTTGTCTTTCTTTCTTGTTCCTTCTTCTTTTTCCTTTCTTTTTTTAAATGGGCACTGTGCCGCCCTGCTCATATCAGTTCTAGAGGGGATAGAAACAGGAGGGCAGCAGGTGCAGTTAGAAGCAGCGAGCTAGGGAGCTGGCCCATGTGAACACACAGGCAGGTTCTCCCGGAGTCCTCCCCGGGTGTGATGCACCAGGGCAGTCCATATGTGGCTTGCCCCCCAAAATCAGGGCAGTCTGTGTGTGGCTTGATTTTTATTTTAAAAATTAAATAATGAATATAAATAATTTCAATAGGATAACAGTATATTATTCAGTGAATCTGAGATATCAAAGTAGATGATAGTTTAGCTTTCTTTTGAGTTATAATATAATACTACTGGCAAACTGCTAGGCTCATTAGAAACAGATAACAAAGTCATCACTCACGTCACATGCATAGCAAAGGTACCGATGAAAGACGAGTCAATAATACGAAGCCCTTGAACTACCACAATTTTTCCTCAGTTCCATTTATCATTGTAGGTATGTGTAAAACCAACTCACACCAACCTTGATATCACTGACATTGCTCTAAGAGCCAGGTAATAATTAAAAATATTTTGAACACTTTTCAAGTGCTTAGCAATATATACATATATCTCATCTCAACCTCCTTAAACACGTAGGTAGTTTCATTGTCTTTATGACCCAGATGCAGAAACTGAGTCTTAGAGATACTCAAGTTTTCTTTTTCTTTTTTGGTAAGTATATGCTGGATAACTGAGCATAATAAAAAAATTTTATTTATTTTTTTGAGAGAGAGAACATGAGCAGGAGGTAAGGGAGAAGGAGAGGGAGAAGCAGACTCCTCACTGAGCAGGAGGTGCCCAAGTCAGGGTTCAGTCCCAGGACCCTGGGATCATGATCTGAGCTGAAGGGCAGATGCTTAACCCACTGACCCACCCAGGCACCCCCAGATATTGAAATTTTTTAAGGAGAAAAAATAATTTGCAAAGGCACTGCCAGAATGCATTCAATATCTATCTGACCGAGAATCCCTGTCACTAACAATTCCACTAAATTGCCCAGTAACCCAGAAAATGAGACATTCATTCTTGAACTAGCTATTTTGGAAGCATGAATATAGTTCTTATAAGAGACAACTACTTTGATTTTCCAGACAAGTAATATATGAGATATTCTTGACAAACTATTGAGGTTAAAGTCACATTTCTTTAGTAGTGATCAGAAGTAATCACAATAAACAGATCGATAGCTGGATTATATAGTTTCTTTTCACTTGACAAGTATTTTATAAAGTGGGAATTTAACAGTGAGTTATAACTTATGAGAGTATAGTATTGTGGAAAATATTATTTCACAGGACTCAAAACCTCCAAGTTATATATGAATTATTTTCCTTTTGAAATTTTGGAGCAACAAATGGCAAATTAACACATACCATGTTCAGTGAATGCTCTTGAGTTGTATGGCAGATTCTCTCTCTTTTTTTTAAGATTCTATTTATTTATTTGAGAGAGTAGAGCAAGAGAGAGAGAGCGAGCACAAGCAGTTGAGGGGAGAGAGAGAAGCAGACTCCCTGCTGAGCAGGGAGCCTGATGTAGGGCCCAATCCCAGGATGCTGGGATGACGACCCAAGCTGAAGGCAGTTACTTAACTGACTGAGCCACCCAGGCGCCCTGAGTTCTTCCTTCTGTGCACTACATATTAGCTGTTCCTCCACGCTGGAAAGTAGAAAGTCAGCCTGTTGCGGGTATGTCTGAGGCAATCTTCCCACCGATTTTTGTCCTTTCTGCCTCAAACATGGCTTACTTGCTTCTCACGCCTCCTTTCTCTTGCTCATCTCCTCTTTGCTCTGCTCTCTCTCAAATAAAATCTTTAAAAAAAATTTTTAAAACTTCATATTTATATTGAATATCTTACTTTCCCATCAAGGAGGGTATAAAGTTAAGCAAACTGGCAAACAAAATGTTATTCTTTTTTCCTTCTTTCAAAAGCTTGTCCTGAGAAGGACTTCCAGACTGGTAGAGCAAGAATCACCAATAGTGTGATTCTCCATAAAAACAATGAGAACACTAGCAAAAATGGCCAAAATCAACTTCTTTCAAACTCTAGATATTAACCGCAGGCTTGCAACACTCTGGGAAGTTTATTTTAGAAAGTTTATTTTATTTCCAAAATTGTTTCTTCTGGGATTACTATTTTAGAAAGACTGACTTTTGGAAAGAACAGTGAGCTTTGTGACTTTTTTTAAAGTTTTTATTTAAATTCCAGCTAACATACAGTGTTAAAGTTAATTTCAGGTGTACAATATAGTGATTCAACACTTCCATACAACACCCAGTGCTCATCACAAGTGGCGTCCATAATCCCCATCACCTGTTTCCCCGATCCCCCCACCCACCACCTCTCTGATAATCAGTGTGTTCTCTGTAGTTGAGTCCGTTTCTTGGTTTGCCTCCTTCTCTTTTTTTCCCTTTTGCTCCTTTGTTCATTTGCTCTTTGCTTTGGTTTCTTAAATTCACATACGAGTGAAATCATATGTCATTTGTCTTTCCTGACTCATTTTATGAAGCATAGTACTCTCTTGCTCCATCTACATTGCTACAAATAGCAGGATTTCATTCTTTTTTATAACTAAATTCCAGTGTGTGTGTGTGTGTGTATGAGAGAGAGAGAGTGTGTGTGTGTGTGTGTGTGTATCACATCTTCTTTATCCATTCATCCATCGAAGGACATTTGGGCTGTTTCCACATCTTTGCTATGGTAGATAATACTGCTATAAACATCGAGGCTCATGATCCCTTTGAATTAATATTTTTGTATTCTTTGGGTAAATCCTTAGTAGTGCAATTGCTGGATACTAGGGTAGTTCTGTTTTTAACATTTTGTGAAACCTCCATACTCTTTTCCAGAGTGGCTGCACCAGTTTGCATTCCCAACAGTGCAAGAGCATTCCCTCTTCACCTCCTCACCAATACCTGTTGTTTCTTATGTTGATTTTAGCCATTCTGGCAGGAGTGAGGTGATATCTCATGGTAGTTTTTATTTGCATTTCCCTGATGATGTATGATGTTGAGGATCTTTTCATGTGTTTGCTGGCCATCTGCACGTCTTCTTTGGAAAAATGTCTATTCATGTCATCTGCCCATTTTTAAATTGGATTATTCATTTTTGTGGTGTTCAGTTTTATATGTTCTTTATACAGTTTGAATACTAACCCTTTATCAGATGTCATTTGCAAATATCTTCTCCCATTCAGTAGGCTGCCTTTTTAATTTTGCTGATTGCTTCCTTCACTATGCAGAAGCTTTTTTTTAATTTGACACACACAGAGAGAGAGAGAGATCACAAGTATGCAGAGAGGCAGGTAGAGAGAAGGGGGAAAGTAGGCTCCTCGCTGAGCAGAGAGCTCAATCCCAGGACCCTGAGATCATGACCCGAGCCAAAGGCAGTGGCTTAAGCCACTGAGCCACCCAGGCACTCCACTATGCAGAAGCTTTTTATCTTGACATAATCCCAATAGTTTATTTTTCCTTTTGTTTCCCTTGCCTCAGGAGACATATCTAGTAGGCCTTGGTGTTGGCCTGCTTTTGTTGATTTCGATGGGAGTTCCTGTGCCTCCTGGACCTGGATGCCTGTTTCCTTCCCAAATTAAGGAAGTTTTCAGCAATTGTTTCTTCAAGTAAATAATTGCTCTCTTTTCTCCCTTTTTCTTCTGGGATTACTATAATAAGAATGTTTTTATGTTTGATGGAATCACTGAGTTTCCTATGTCTATTCTCATGTTGCATAATTCTTTCTCTCTTTTGTTAAGTTTCATTACTTTCCATTACTCTGTCTTCCTGGTCATTAATTAGTTCTACTTTTTCAGTCAGCTGTAAATTGCATCAGGCTCATTTCCAATCTCATTTATTGTGCTCTTCATCTCTGATAGATTCTTTCTTAACTCTTTTGTCTCTGTGGTAAGGGTCTCACTGATATCTTCTCTTCTTTTATTAAACCCAGTGAGTATCTTTTTTTTTTTAAAGATTTTGTTTATTTATTTGACAGACAGAGATCACAAGTAGGCAGAGAGGCAGGCAGAGAGTGAGGGGCAAGCAGGCTCCTTGCCGAGCAGAGAGCCCTATGTGAGGCTTGATCTCAGGACCCTGGGATCACAACCTGAGCCAAAAGCAGAGGCTTAACCCACGAGCCACCCAGTTGCCCCCCAAGTAAGTATCCTTATGATCGTTGCTTTAAATTCTCCATCAGTCATGTTACTTAATCTACTTTGCTTAGATCCCTGGCCATGGCTTTATTTTGTTCTTTCATTTGGGATAAATTCTTCCACCTTCACATTTTGTCTAAATATCTACCCTCTTCTGTGTGTTAGAAAAGCCAGTTATGTCTCCTGATCCTTCGTCATTGTGGCTTCTTCTCTCCCTTTACTTGTGGAGTTTGTTCTGTCAGTCTTTATGTTGATTTCTGGGGTGTTTTGGATGATTTAATAGTTATCTAGTTATGTTCATGTGACTAAGCTAGCCTACGGTCCTCCTACTCCACCACCATCTTCCTCTCTTCCCTCAACGATTCCTCTTCCTTATGATTCTTAATTGACATATGAAGAATACTTTGTGCCTTGTACCCTGTAACTTGTTCAAGTTCTGCATTAAACAGATGATCCACAGAGGCATCTTTGAATCAGTGTCTCACCATGGGCCCTCACAAGTCCTACAATGCTTTTGTTCCATTCTATGAAGATACAGTTATTTGAAGCTTCTTCCACTGTTGACCTTTCTGTGAGCAGGGTTTCCCAGGTGGCTAGTCCCCTGCAGGGGTGCAGTCTCCATGCAGGAAGAGGTGCAGGTGGCTTGAACCCTGGACTCCAAGCATCTGCTCGCTTCCCAGCCCCTGAGGCCCTCACTAGCTTCCTCTCCACAGGATAGCCTCCCTCCCAATTGGCCAGCTTTGTGGCATTTTAACTTGACCTATTCCTTTCTCTCTTTCCCTAGCTACATGGTAGCCTTGAAAACCACAGCACCCTTGTAACCATGGTAGCTATGAAAATCATCAGCCTAGCAGACACTCTGGGGAGAAAAATGAGCTTGGAGCTACCCAAAAAAGCCCCATTCTCACAGAATTGTCACTATTCTGCATATATGAATACTCTCTGAAAAAGCTCCATTCACAGAGCTTGTCTTTATTTGCCCTAGTTCAGAGCTTGCTCCATGGGAAAGTGTCTATCCTTGGGGTATTTGTGGAAAACAATACGTGACAAGTGTTGACATTGCAAATGCCTGAAGTGATATTAATTAGGGAAAGCAAGTGGAGAGCCAAAAACCTTATAGGAGAAGTCTGGGGAATGAGTTGTCTATAGAGGCCTTTGAAAAGCCTTCAGTGTATTTCTGAGAATATGGAAAGATGCACACATATGTAGAGCTGTGCACACATCTAAGAAAGGCCTGAGAAGAACTTAACCTCTCACCTTGGCTAACCTTGGGGCTCTATACAAGCAGGAAATAAAGGCTAAGGCAGAGTTGTAAACTGCCAGAGCTTTAAAGACATATGTCAACATACAAAGATAGCCCTTCTGTAAAGGATAGATTTATTGGTTGACAGAACTTAAGGAAATTTTGTTGAATTATTTCTGACCACAAAAGTAAGTGAGCAGTGATATCAGTGACCACATATGATAAGGAATACACACTTTACAGCATTAGTCCAGGAAAGTCTAAGCAACATAACAAGAGTAAGAACAAGAACAAGAATAACAAATAAACCACCACCACAACAAATCCTAGGGAATTTATTTCCAGAGTTGCCACTTTATATTATTTACAATGTTCCATTTTCAAGAACAACAACAACAAAAAATTGTGAGACACACAAAGAAATAGCAAGTATGGCCTATATGCAGGGAAAAGAATATGTTGGACTGACTAGACAAAGGCTTTAAATCAGCTGCGACAAATATCTTCAAAAAAGATAAAGGAAAACCATGTATAAAGAATTAAGGGGAAGTATGAGTACAATATCTCCCAAAATACAGACTATAAATTGAAATTATATGAAACAATCAAATATAAATTCTAAAATGAAAAACTGTGGTAATTGATACTCATTGAACCCACTTTAGGGATTGAACAGCAGATTTGAGCTAACAGAAGAAAGTGTGAGTGAATTTACAATAGATCAAGATCCCCTAGTCTGAGGACTAGAAAGAGTGAAGAAAAATGAATAAAAGCTCAGACACCTGTGGGGCACCATCAAGTATGCTAACATATGTACAGTGGAAGTCTCAGAAGGAGAGAAGTGGAAAAAAAGAGCAGGAAAAATATATGTATATATATTTTTTGTTCCATTGCCTGTCTCAGGGATTTAGCCAAAATCCCGAGAACTTTGCTGGCACCACTGGGGTTCAAACAGGAAACAGGAACATTTAATAAAGAATTCGATAAGTTTTATGAGTCAAGAGTCTAATTATACAGCAGGCTAGTTGAAGAATTGAGGAGACATTTGGATCGCCAGCCTCCTTAATCCACAGGAAGAAGGGGAGAAGGATGTTGCTGGACATGCAAAGCATGTTTGGCAGAGACTTTTATTGGGGGCAGAGTTAGCCTGAGGCCATGTTTTCAAGAGAGAACCTGGAGACTAAGGACAGTGACCTCATCCTACTCTATCCTACTGATCTGCAGAAGCTTCCCACTAGCCTTGCTCAAACAGAGCCCAGAGGTTTGGGGCCACATATCATGAATCCATATGTCATATGGGTCAGCCAGCAGGTAGAAAAGGGTGGAGAATTGATCTGGAAGGAGTAAGTGGAAGAAAACCAGCACACCCCACCCCTTTTATCTCTCAGCATCCATTCTCCTTCACTTGGGTGGAAACTTTACATTCCCAGCACAGGGGGTTCAGTAACTCCCATTCCAGTCTTATTCTTGGGAGGTGATAGCAGTTCAATCATACTACCACCACCAACAATGAAATAGCCAGTGCCAGGGCTCCTTCTAGTGAGGGCCAAGGGAGATCACTGAAATGATGAAGCAATATGAAGTAGGCACCACAATCCCCACTTCCGTAACTGAGAAGGTCGGTCATCCCAGCTGCATCATCAGACCTGTGTTCCCTGTTCTCTCACTTCTGCTGGTGTCTCAACTGGAGAGTCTTCCTGACCTGGTGGCATACTCTAGCCCTCATTCTTGCAAGATCTCAATCTCTGGTGGTTTGATCTTTATTGCCTTTCCTATTCAACAAGACTATTGAGCAGAGGAATAATTAAAGATCTTCCAGCGAATCCCCTGATTTTCAAACTTCGCTTTTCCTTCTCCCATCATGTAATTACAACTCCCTCATGTAATCAAAATAAAACTACAGTCAGTACAGTAACCTCTTTCTCTGCCTGTTGGGGACAGGCAATGGAGACACTCGGCTATCCTGCTCCTACTCCTCTTCTCCTCTCTTCTTCTGACCAGCAGCATCATGGGCTAATGGGGGATGAAGCAATCCTTTTATGCCATAAGAAAATTTTCTGATATGTGTACCATGGGTTCTGTTACAAATGAAAGATGAAAGTATTTGAAAAACCCTTGCTCAGAATAATTCCCTGGTTGACGAGGGAGTGCTATATTGCATGATCTCTTTAAAAATACCAGACCATCACTTCCTCATATCAGGTGATTCACAGACCTGTACCCCTGGGGATAAAAATATATGTTTATAAAAAATAAAAAATTAATAAAAAAATAAATTAATTAAAAACAAACAAACAAACAAACAAACAAAACAAAAAGATGCTCTGGTCAAACTGGCTCAATCTTATTTTGCCATTTTACTCCTGGATCAATTAGTTTCTACTGCATAACAAATGACCCCAAATCTTAGTTACTTAGAACAATAAACATAAAAAAAAAAATACCAGACCAGAGGTGCCTGGTTGGCTCATTCGGTAAGGCATGTGACTCTTGATCTTGGGATTGGGAGTTCAAGCCCCATGTTGGGGAGAGAGCTTACTTACATAAAGAAATAAATAAATTCAGACCATGCATTTAATTATTATTTTATTTTAGCTCTCCTCTTTTCTGTACCAAATCTTGCTTTATTCCTAGATAGGGCAGTAGCCAGGATATAATGGGTCAGGTTGATTTCGCAGGAGAGAAAAATCACATAAAAGACCAAATGTACTTTTCCTTGATTCTATGTCTTCCAGTCTCAGAGCCTCCAGTAATGTTTCCCTGTTCAAAGCCTCAGAAGTCTTCTCCAATGAGTCCTGAATCTCCCAGCCATGTTCCCATGGTCCCTATCTGCACTGACTCTGTAAATAGACAACTGAGGTAGAGAAGCAAAGATTTTGGGGTGTTCTTGTACCAGGTGACCAGGAGGGAAATGTTCTATCTCTAATGTGATCTACAAAACACAGTGTCTACTCTAGGGCTGTTGAGGATTGGCCAACTAGCCTGAGACACCGGCCACCCTTAAGCCCCAGGCAGGGTCTAATACCAGACCCAGCTGCTCTCCATCGCACCAGGCTGCCCTTCTGCTTCAAGAGAGGATGGGAGTCACTGCATTTCAGAGGTTTGGTCCAACAGCAAGTCAAAGTACCCCTGTCAAAACCAACCAACCAACCAACCAACCAACCCAAAGTGCTCCTTTCCAAGTTCTATTTCTGCACTTCAGGAAACACCTCCTTCCAGGGACTCATTTTGGAAATATATTTGGGAGGAAAGGAGATTAGTCTTAAATTCACTCCTGATTCAGATTAGTACTATAACTGATTCTCAGTACAATCTCATTTCCACACTAGGCCCTGGTTCAAATCAATTGTAATCTCATGGAATCCCATCAATTCTGAGGATGGGGCACCTGGGTGGCTCAGTTGTTAAGCTCTGCCTTTGGCTCAGGTTATGATTCCTGGGTCCTGCACCAAGCTCCCTGCTTGGCAGGAAACCTGCTTCTCCTTCTTCCTTCTGCTTGTGTTCCTCTATCACTGTCAAATAAATAAATGGCATCTATGCAGATGGAGAGAGAAAGCAGCAAATCCAGGGGGAACATGTCGTTGATATAACAGCAGCCTGGGTAGACGGGAACATGCAGAAGTGACAGCTAAGGGACAGTATAACTTCCACGCCCTCTTCTCCAGGCTGACTTGTCCATGTCCCAGCAGCCTGCAGAGGGAAGCTCCTCTGCTGTGACCACAGTCCTGGAAATTGGTTGAGAACGGCTGTTGGGGGCTGGCTGAGTGGAGCCTCCTATCCTGTACTCATCACTCAAAAATGTGCTGGACAATGACCAGAGCAACGGGCTGGAAGGTGGCAGGAGGCTGGGGCAGTGGAACAGGGCTTCAGGGAATGGGCTCAGGGCAAAGCCCTCCCTGCCTTGGTGACTGAGGTCCTGCTGATTCCATCTAGGAAGAGCCTCAAGAAAGGGGGTCACACAAAAGCTTTAGGAGGTGTCCTGGTGAAAAAGCCCATCGTTACCCATGGCCTCTCCACAAACGATTCCCTGTCGACTATGTTAGATGAATTAAAGTCCTAAGTGGTGTGCATGGTAAGAGCTGAGCCAACGAGAAGGGGTGACTCAGAGTCCATGTCTGACCCCGAATTCCTGTTCCTTGCTTCTGTCGCCGGTCACACATGATCCCTGACTTGACAGCTGAGGGGACCCGGATCAGGATCTCTCTCTGCCTTGACGTTGTGACAGAATTTTAGTTTAGTCCCATCTCTTAAGCATAAAAGGAAGACATGGGGTTCTGTGGCTTCTATGTCCAACTCATTGACCCATTTCAGAAAATGGTACCTTCCAGGCTGCTATAGCTAGAAAGTCTGGATGACAGTTAAAGTGGAGAAGAGAGGCAAGGTCAGGAGGCTGATTTGAGTTGAGTATGGGCCAGAGGATTCTGGGGTAACACCCAGGCCTGCAGGGCAGTGCTGTGGGCTGGCTCCAGCGGCTAGAGGGAACGTGGGTCTGAGGCAGGCCTAGGGGCACTACAGGCCAGGAGAGCTAGTCAGCCAGACCCCATGTCCCCAGAAGACCTGCGAGTGAGGCAGGTAGCTGTCACATGCAGAAGAAATGGTCATGGAGAAGAAATGGGACTGGATATCCATCTCACACTTCCTTCTTCCTGCCTGAGTGGGAGCTTGACGGGAGCCCTGTAAGACAGCAAGTCTCTTCTCCCAGACTCCCCTGGGACCAGATGATCCCACTCTTGGGTAGGCTCCCTACTGAGCAGGGCTAGGAGAAGTGCTTGTTGGAGGTTGGCAGAACTAGTGAAGAGGTTATTGTGGAATGCAGGGAACATTCTTTGTGTTGGGGGGTTGGGGAGAGAGGGCTTCTGTTCCTATTTTCTTTTCCCTGCATCCCCTGCCCTTTCATGGTCCTCCTACAGGGACAAGGGGAACCCACCCTGGGACTGACTACAAAGGATGAATGTGGCCTCCAGCCCATTACCTTCTCCTGCATCTGTAGACATAGGGCATGGGTCCAGGGTGAGCCTCTGGGCAGGGCAGGAGCAGGACAGCATGTCCTACAACCTCCCATGGAGGAAGGGGCAGCAGAGTGGAAAGGCTTTGAATAGGAGCCAGGAGAGGAGGGGAGAAGGGGAGAAGGTGCAGACTCTCAGCCTCGAGATGGGGGAGGGCTGGGAACCTGCTTACAGGGGTTCAGACACGGAGGCACATCATCTCTATCTGTGGGAGGGACAGGTGGCCGCAGGTGTCCAAGGTCAGTCTGGGGTCCACACTGAGATCCTCAGGTGAGGGGTTGAAGGGCTAAGCAGCAGCCAAAGCTTCTGGAGCAGTCTGGAAGGCAGACTCGGGTGTTCACCTTTTAAAAGGGATTGACCAGGAGACCAGCTCCCAAATCTCCCGGCATCTCTGGGCCTCGCATTCTAGGAGGGGAAGACAGGTTCAATGACAAAGGTGCCCTTCCCACAATAGCAAATCAGAGACTCGCACATACCGCGTCAACCATGACAGTTGTTATGTACGCTTACCTGTGGTATATGCACAGAAGAATTCTTGCATGGAGGTATGGCACCTGTCCACAGTTTCCTCAGATTTGGAAGCACAAAGGGAGTTTAAGGTACTTCTTAGGAATTTGGCGTATTTCCACAATTTCTGTTCCATTTCTTCCACGTAGAATGTTGTTCAAAGTTGCCTGATGAACACAGGAGAGAGATACATTGCACAAAGTTTGGAAATGAGTGCCGATTTTAATCCCTGGTTGCCCAGATCCTGGTGCAGGAGCATCCTTCCAGCCAGAGCACGGGGTCCTTTGCTTCCAAGCAGAAGCTTGGTCTCCCAACTCAGACCCTCTGAACTTCTGTCCATGGATTGGTGCCTGTGTCTCACACGGTCCAAATGCAAGACTCACGAATGTGGTCCCTGTGGGAATTACCTGGACAGTGGCTCCTAAGTCTTAGATCCCAACCAGGCTTGTGGGACACCCTAGTTTTAGTGGGAGTTCATTTGTGAAAGTTTTCTCTGCCAGGCAGAGAGAAATTCTTATTTTATTTTATTTTTTTAATGGAGAAAGACTTTTTCTTACCTGTTCTCCCTTTGTCTCTCCCCACAGTCATCTCCAGCCCTGGGAAGCCTTCTCCAGATTGTAAAAAGAAGGAAACATGGTAAAATGGAAAGGAAATGGCCCACCCAGTACAACAGGTAGGCAACTTGTTCCCAGGGGAAAAATACTTCCCCCTCCATGTGCCCTTAGGCTTCAACTGTAAGATGAGGTCCATTCTTTCTAACCTACGTGCTTGTTCAGAAAATCCAAAGAAATCAAGTACATAACATGCCTGAAGAAGGTCTGACACCAAGTAGCATCTTCCTGACCATTATCCATACATGAATTTTTATTTCTTTTTTAGATTTTATTTCTTTATAAGAGAGAGCATGTGTTGGTGGGGAGGGCCAGAGGGAGAGGGACAAGCAGACTCCCTTGGCAAGCAAGGAGCCCTACTCAGGGCTCAGTCCCAGGACCACGAAACTATGAGCTGAGCTGAAGGCAGACACCTAACTGACTGAGCCCTCAGGCACCGCTCCACATGTGAATTTCTTAAGTCCCAACGCCTCCGTCTGATGTAGCTCTGGCAATCCTTGTTTCCACCTGTGAGGTCCCAGAGGCACAGAGAAGGGAGAAACTTGTTGAAGATCCCATGGCCGGTAGGTAGCACACTTCGCACACATCCCAGATGTGGAGGGAAGATTATAGTGTGGATCACACTTGGGGTAGCCTGCGTCTCCTTCTGGGAATGAGCCCGCTCAAGATAAATGGGGCCCGGGGCACCTGGGTGGCTCAGTGGGTTAAGCCGCTGCCTTCGGCTCAGGTCATGATCTCAGGGTCCTGGGATCGAGTCCCGCATCGGGCTTTCTGCTCAGCAGAGGGCCTGCTTCCCTTCCTCTCTCTCTGTGATCTCTTCCCGTCCTCTCTCCTACTGTGATCTCTCTCTGTCAAATAAATAAATAAAATCTTTAAAAAAAAAAAAAAAAGATAAATGGGGCCCACACTCACTCTTCCCCCAAGACGGGAAGCTGCCATTACCCATGCCTCCCTTTTTTGTGGTGACCACCAATCGCAAGGTAGACAGGACTGTCATCCTGCGATCTGGGAAGTAGGGGCTGTCCGTATGGCGGGACCGTTCCTTTGTGCCTCTCAGGTTAACTCTTGACAACAGTGCACTCGTGTTTTCATCAGCTAGTTTGATTATCTGAGGGGTGCATGGCATCCTTCTAGGTGCTGAGGAGAGTGCAGTGGACACGGCACAGGAAAGTCTTGCATTCATGGCACTTTCGTCCTTGAGAGGGGAAGAGACAAGAAACATAAATAAGGAAAAGCCATCAAATGACAACCCGGGCCAAACACGTGGGAGCAAACAGGAAAGGGGCAGGGCGAGTGCAATCAGGGAGCTTTGCACATACATCCAGATAGTTTGTGTTTGCCGGGAGTGCACTGGCAAGCCTCACTAATCAACTGACACTTCGTGGATGAAAGAGGGAGGGACACCTGTGGGTGCGATCTGCAGGAAGGGAGGCAAAGACAGAACTGACGGGAAAACTCCTTTCCAGGACTCCCTGCTCCTTTCCTTCCCTCACACTCCATTTCTAGTGACCCATCCAAATATGTCTTCCTCTCTCCCCGTCACCCTCCGTGTAAGTCTCTCCCACTGTAATCATTTCTGGTCTTTGTCTCCTTTGGACAAATTAATGAATAAAACTCAAGGGACACAGATCTAAACCTCTTCACTGCTTCTTGAACTACCCCATCCGTCTCTCAGAGGCGTGCTACGCTGGGCAGGTGGACCACATCTGGAGTCCCAGGCTCTGGTCCTGATGAACCACTTTGGCAGGGGGTGGGGGGGGTGGTACTGCTGGAGGTCACACTGAGGCCACTGTCCAGGATGCTTCTACCTGAAAGGGCCTGAGCAGCTCCATCACAGATGCTCAGTGATCCCAGCTCTGTCCTATGGGAAAGGCTGTCTTGCGGACATGGGGTTAGTCATGCTCTTTGCAGGCCAACATCCTGAACTACAGGGGAAGTGAAGAGGTACTAGCGAGAGAGATTCTCCACCAGCATTAATGAGTACCTCATGCTGGATCTAATAAAATGAAAGGGGGTGTCTGGATGGCTGAGTTCTGAGTATCTAGAGGTCTGCAAACGCAGACAGGATGTACCCTCTCCTGGGAACATTGTAGAGAGGACTCAGGTGACTTGATCTAAAATTTATGATTCTGTGATCTAGTGGGATGCCTGAGGGCAAGTGATGGGAATAAATAGAGCTGGAGCCTCCCACTGGGACCAACTCAGGAATGGGCCCCAGACTGTTGCACCTGCTTCTGCTGGGCACATTTACAGTGGTCTTCATGGACCACGATGAAGGTAAAGCCTGGTGAGGGAGGCAGGGATGGGTGGCGAGAGCCTATGTGGGGAGAAAAGGGAGGTGGTTTCTAACCTTGACTTTTTGGGCTGCTGTACAATGGCTCAAGGAGAATTTTTCTTCTTCTTTTCACAGAGGACTATGGCCCAGATTCGAAATGTATGGCGCAGTTGGTTTGCAGTTTTTGGATAAATAATGCCACAATGAGAGGGGATACTCCTGATTTTTTCAACATTGTCTCTCTACTCTTTCTGAAATACTCCACTCTCCTCACTCATTGATCTAGTGTCTTTTTTCTTCCCCAGCCTTGCATGAAGTGGGGAGGAGGCTTGAATCCCTGGGGTCATAGCTGTCACCACTCAAGGGAGTGAGGACCCCAGGCAGGAGCTGGGAAGGTTGTCAGCTTCCTTCTTGTGAGGTCTACACCTCACTGGTATAAATGTTGATAGCGGAGTAGGCTTCTGAAGGCTAATTCCTTTTCCTAGTGCCCTGCTTTCAGTCTTTCCTCTGTTTCTTTAGGGATTCGATTTTGCCATGAATGTGATTTCTTTGATGGATTCAAATGCCGTAGTAAAATGAAACGCTGCTGGAAGTTTAATTTGTTCCTGCCGTACAACAGGAGTTGTACCACAGAGCACTATTACTATTCGAATCGAATTACAGGTAAGCTGGGGTTAAAGGGAGACACAAAACATCATCAGTGGTGCCCGCCTTCCCTGGAGTCCAGGACCATGGGAGATACTGGGGAAAGGGGAATTTCCATACACCAACTGGGGATAGAGTTGATGTGGAAGGCAGATGTCTCTTGCCTGATCCTGTCCAGAGAAGCCTAGATGAGATGCAGGCACAGCTTTGGGGCTCATTCCTATCCACAGAAAACCAATGAGGTTCTGGAGAGACGTTATTACCAAGAAGATGGTGTGAATAAGCAAGGTGATCACATCTTCTTTTTTTCTCTCTTTAGGGAGATACCTGTTTCATCTTACAAAACTGTCTTGTAAAATTTGTCAAGAGGGAGTGACCCAAGTATACCATGACTTACTGAAAGAAACACATTGCTGCAATGATAGATCCATGTGTAATACTGGAAAGGATAATTTAGAAAGGTCGGTGCCGTATGGAGAAGATGCAGATTACACTATGCATGATGACATCCAACAAGAAAACTTACAGGGTAGAAGAACTTAAACTATCTCTGCCAGTAATCTTTGCTCTTCCCTTACACAATGGCAACATCATTGTATATTATTTCAAAATCCAGACCCTACTCTCCAATCTGTTCTAATAGATCTACCCATGGGAGCTCCATATTTCCTGTGTCAGTGCTTCCATTAAGAGGAAAATGGGAACCCCCAATCTCTGCCTTCTTCTTGGGTTCCCCTGTCTTTACCACTTGATACTGCTTGGCGATCTGTAACTGTCCTCAAGTTCTGATGCTAAAACTGGGGGGAAATCTCTGGCAAAGGGAACAGAGTATTTTTCTGTTATAGCTTCTGAGTAAAGATCAAAAGAAAGTAGACTGGATAGAAATAGGAAAAAGAAATCACAAGATATTTTAGAAGAAAAATTGGGGAGGAATATAGAAGAGGCATTTACTGGAGGGCAGGAAGGGCTTCTATTAAACAAAGGCTTGAGAAAGTAAATGTGAAGTGAGGAATTCAAACTTCCACAAAAAGAATAGTCGGTGAACTAGACAAGAGAGTCTTTGTGTATGCCACCATTTGGGGAAACTGTACCAGCCACAGTTACATCTAACACATAGCCCTAAGCTACCATGTTTCCAATGATCTTCTCTTGCTTTCAAGGCCAAAGCCAAGTCCATCAGGGTAGGTACTTGGCCTCATTGTTGGCCAACTACTCTGTCTCCTGGCATGTGAGGAATACTGTACCACCCAGTCCCGAAAAATATTTAAATTTTACCTTGCACCCAATGAACTCATTGGTAAAAAGCTGAGTATTTATTGGCACAACCCTGCAACAGATTGTGTCAAGGAGAGATAAAAGTTTCAGACTTCATTCTAGTGTTCTAACCAAAATAATAAGCTCTGAAATGACAAAAATGAATCCCTAAATTATTGTTCACTCACTTTAGGTTAAACTTTTCTTTTGTCCCATTTGCCTTCCTATGTGTTAGAATCTACAGAAACTATTATATTTATTTTTTAGCTGAATAATTATGTATACAAATATAATATTATCCCAGGTTTAGTAATTCCCCTCTGGATCCAGGTTTATAAATGCTTATTGTTTTCTACCACATTGTATTTGCATAGACATAATAACACATTTTAAAATACAAATTAATTTTGAAATATTTGCAATATATGTATACTGGGACTTGTCTCAAATTGTGTCACATTAGCAGGCGTATTACACTTTAGCATCTTGAGAAGTAGAAAATATGGTCGACACATCCATTCAGGGCTGGTTAATTCGTTGATATGGATAGATGGAGATGCTGGCAGTAGTTTCCAACAATGAAGGGATTCACGGGGGAATTACTGTGATGTATGGTTAGTGCCTAGAATAGTCCCAAACCAGTCAAAATTGGAAACTTCACATTAGAGAGGGGAAACAATAGAGATGGTGGAGAAGGCAACCAGTAGTAGGAAGACTATACAGGCAGCTGGAGACTCAGTAGCACAATGAGTGAAGTGAAGCGAAGCTTCATAAAACACTGTGGCAAAGCCCCCAGCGCTTCATCATACCCAGACTGGCCCTCCAGGTCCAATCTTTCAGAGCCCGTCCTATTACGTTTCCCATCTTGGATTTCCAGGAGATTCTGACTCCCCTATTGCCCTATTTACAATGCCCCATCACGTCCTAATTTCCTTGCCCAAGTGGAGTACATCTCTGTTCTTTGCATTTGGTGGTGGTGGTTGTGGGGGGGCGGGGAGATAGGACATGGAAGAAGCCATGAGGAAAGACAGACTCTGAACATGGACCCTAGTTCCAGATTACAGTCCAGAACACTCTTTCTGGCCAAAGATTCCTTGGATTCCTTACTCGGAGACAGACTGAGACAGGAAAAATTGATCAAAGGAAGACAACCAATTGTATGGAACTAGAAATCTGGAGGACTATTCATCATAGGAAAACAGGGTTTCTTTCATAGAGATGTGTGTATAAACCTAGAAACCCAATAGAAATGTGCTCATGATTGACAAGCTCTCAGAAAACCACACCACAGAACTTCTGTTCTGCTCACAAATTTTGCACCAGTCATGATTGGACTGAAATACCAGGAGGCCGGCCCCGGAACGTCATACAGAGATACGATATACTCTACATGGACATATTATAGGATCCGGGGCTCACTGTTTGATCTCATGTTTAGCACATGATGGAGCTCTAAGATGGATGGAGCTCTAAGAAGACTTGAATATTTGAAAATGTGCCCTGTAAGTATTCAACACAGACGTACGGATGGCCTGATTTATTCTGGAGGTGCTGCTCACAGCGACAAAAAAAAATTGGAAACATAAACATTATTGTTCCCTTTTGGCACTTTGGGTAGTTATAGCTCTGTCACAGACTGATACTGGCCCTCAGGCAGAGGAAGTAGCCTCTGGAAGAACACATGTTCTTTTCCCATGACTGGGAAAAGGCTGTGAGTCTGGAGGTTGAGAGCACCTGCCTCAAACTTCGTGGGCTGATTTTAAATCTTTGCTTAGGACCATCAAGGTAGGACTGTGGTCTTTCAGTTGGGACAAGTGGGAGACAGCAGTGCGGTTTATGAACCTCTACAAATCCTGTCATCAGTAAGGCAGAATAGCTAGGACAGCAAAAGCAAAGTTCCATCTGCTAGCAAGATCTGCTCGGGTGGCCTCAGCCCTCAAAGATCTCAGACATGTAGAAAATACACCACTGTAATTCCTCCCACAAACACAGCGTTCCATTCCAAGGAAGAAAGGAACAGTCATTAGAAGCGAAATTAAGCCGGGAATCCAGGCGAAGGTTTTAAGACAAAGTTCGAATGTTGATGAGAGAGGAGATAGCAGGTAGCAACACTTGGAAATCACTATAGAGGTTGCTCTGGAGAGATGAAAAATTTTAAGTACTTCCCTTTTACTGCTTTCAAGAGATGGAGCTAGGAAACAACCCCCCGCACTCTGTCCTGCCAGCCCCAACATAGGGATCTTCCTGGAAAAACACATGTGTGTATGACATTTAAACATGTATGGCATAAAAGAACTGCACATAAACCCCTAATAATGTTACGAGACAAATGCACTGAACACCATACTTACAGAAAACAGAAGGGTGCCGGAAAAAGATGGCTGCAAAATTGATAGAAACTCAATGTGAGATTTCAAAGTGAACTAAAAGAAATAAGGGAAGTGATAGAAACTATGAAAAAGCAGCATAGAAAACACTTCTTAAAGATTTATTTATTTGAGAGAGAGAGAGAGAGGGAGAGTTCTCACGTGTGCACACACACGAGTGGAGGAAGAGGAAGAGGGAGAAGCTCTCCAGCGCACTCCCCGCTGAGATCATGACCTGAGCTGGAACCAAGAGTCCCACACTTAACTGACTGAGCCACCCAAGTGCCCCAGAAAAAGATTTTCTTTTTTTTAATGTTCAGCTTCTTTCTTTAAGATTTCAGTCTAAAAGCCATTTTAGGTGGCTTTTTAGATGGACTGAGCAAGATAGACCCCACATGATGGAGGCTACTGGCTAGAGGCGCAACATGGGCTGTTGGAAGCCCAAATGGGTGAGGACGACATCCGCGTGCTGTGGTGCAGGTTGTCAGAGTTTGCTCTGGCGAGGAGAGTGTCCCTGCAGAGTGGTGTGGTGGTAGATGGGGGCGAACATGGGCGGTTGGTGACTGAGTGGACTGAGCAAGTTTCACTTGGTCTAGTGTTGGTCATTGGAGTCCAAGCTGCGTGAGGAAGGCAACTTGTGTGGCGGACAGCTGTGGCAGGCTGGTAAGGAATGCTGAGATGTAAGTGGGGTACATGGTGACCCAAAAAAGGATATGGCCCCTGAAAGTTGCCAGAAGGGGATCTGCATGTGGGGGTGACACTGGAGTATCTGTGGGGGAGGGGGGATGCTGGAGTCCAAGGCGGGTGGTAGCAATGGGAGTTCAGTCTTGTACAGAGGGGAATAACAAAACAAGAAATGTATTGAGGATAATAAGAGCCCAGTTTCTCAGTATTGTAGAAAGGATTTATAGATACGGGAAGAGAAAAAAGAAAAACTAGCATAAATTCTAGATGGAAGTGCTCATGTCTGGGGAAGAGGGCCGTTCATGCATGCACACACTTGCATGTGTACATCCACATGTGTGTTCTTCAATTTCCGCCGTGGCGAAGCCCTGAGGGCAGTGACACTCCAGCGGCCACGTGCATACCTAGCACCATGATTTTGGTATCTCAATAACGTTCCCACTGAGAAGAAGCAGGGCTTCCTAGAGAGAAATTATAAAATGAGCCTGGCTCTCTGCTCAGCGGGGAGCTTGCTTCCCCCTCTCTTTCTGCCTGCCTCTCTGCCTACTTGTGATCTCTCTCTGTCCAATAAAAGTAAATAAAATATTTTTTAAAAATTTAAAAAAAATAAAATGAGCCTGAACATTTGGCTGAGGCAAATAGAAGGAAATGTTCCAAGAAGGATGAAGAATATTGAAAGGAGACAGGAGCGAGCTTGAAGCGACTCTTCCTGATCGAATCTAAACATTAAAATGTGTGTGACAGTAACAAATTATAATCAGTTCAACAAAAATAGGAAAATGAGCTTATATTTCATAATCAAATAAAGAGGGCTCATCCTACCAGTTTGGCAGAAATCAGTCTCCATCTGTGAGCATGCTCCTTCCCACTCCTATTTTTCCCAGGGCGCTAGAACCATACAGGGTAGAAAACCTGAGTGTGCGTGAAGTCCGGGGGGGTGGGCGGGGTGCAATCTGCTCATGGCACGGCTCTGTACAGAGGTTACTGTTGAGAAATCCAGTGACCAGACTCACATGGCTTGCTCAGATCCCACCAATTCCAGCCTCTTCCATGCCACGCTAGACACATGGGAATATCTGTTTGGCTGCTTCTGGTCTCATCTCCTTGGCGGTATCCTGCAGCTCTTCCATATCTAGGAGTTGATGCCTTCCTGTGAGGTTGCCAGGCAAGCAGGGTGCAAGTTACTACCTCCAGACCCCTCTAGATGCCCTCTCCTCTTCTCCGACCCCCCAACCTCAAAGACCGTCTCCTTCCTGGCAGAAAAGCTTGTTTTCTTCTGGATTCCTGATGCAAACTCCTTTCTACACTCTACCCTTCTCCTCACTCTGGGAATAGCATTCATGAACAAAATTCAAGAAGACCCAACCTATCTCTTTTCATTTTGCTACTTCCCTCACTGAGAGGCCAGGGTCATGGGCTTTAGCAGGAGTATTGTAAGAAAGATAATACTAAAAGAGAGAAACACAAGGAAGAAAGAAAAGGAAAGAAAGAGAAAGAAAAGGAAAAAAAGAAAAAAGAAAAGGGAAGAAAAGAACCTACTGTAGAAGGAAGGCGAAAAGCCAGGAAAAGAATTGACCTATTCTCAATCTTATCCTTTTTTTTTTTTTTTTTTTTTTGGAGAGAAAGCGTGAGCACGTGATGGGGGCTAGGCAGAGGGAAAGGGAGAGAGAAAATCTTAAGCAGGCTCCACGCTCAACCCAGGGCCCAAGGCTGGGTTTTATCTCAACACACTGAGATCTTGACTGGAACTAAAAATCGTGAGTCAGACGCTTACATCTCTTGTCTTCTTATTCTGAAGCAGCTTTGGTACACAGTGAAAGCTCTAGGTTTTGTAAGAACCTGCTGGAGACACTGGTCTTGCTCTCAAAGTGTTTCGTTTCCCCCTACTCCATCACCACAACCACCAGGGACCAAGATGGAAAATCTAGAAAAGAAGAGCACTTTTTCTTACACAGACAAAAGGCAGAACCATGAGCTTGCAATCCGAAACAGTGGCTTTCCAGGAAATCCTCATGAAGAGGCTTAGACAATAATGTCATCCAGAGGTTGGAGCCCCCAGAGGAAACGCAACCTCTACAGGTTTTCATTGCATAAGTCAGAGACCCTGCAGCACCTGAACGTCACCAAGTAGACACTCCATTTTATTTTGTCCACATTAGCACAGTTTTCCAGGCAGCCCATGAAGGTTAACCACAGAGTCCCATCTTCTGCGGGAGGAAAGAGAAACAGGTTAGCAAAAAGGTTTCTGCAAAGAAACTTCTTTGCAGACCGTACCAGCAGACAAGAACAGCCTTGTGGGTAGCTCAAGTCTCTGTTATCCAAACAGGCAGAACTGCAAGATGTTTCCAGGTGAAGACTTCCCAGAAGGAAAGCAGTGGCAGAAGAATTTGCAAAAGTTCTTGGGAGTGGGGAGGTGATGACAGCAGTGACGGAGGGATTTCCAAGGCTGGATGTCTCAGTGGAGAATCTTAACACCGGTTTAAGTCAGAGTTATAAATGCCAAGGTTTTGCTTAGCACGAAATGTAGGAAAACCGAGAGGACCATTTAGCTCGTGTCTGTTGCTGACACTGGTCCTTTTATCTTCACAGTTTAAAACCACCCCATGGAGGTCCAGGCAGGGACAGTTGAGGAGCTGCCCTCCCCTCTCCAACAAGCGCCTGGTCCCCACTGGCCATATTGTGCCTCCCCTCTCCTCCCCACCCAGTCTCCCTGCTTTCTGCAAGCTTCTCAGATTACTGGTTCCATAGCTACAGATCCCCATCCCTCAGGGACCTCCTCCATCTATTTTCCATTATGGCTTGTGATGGGGTAGAGAGATCAAGCATCCCAGGGCTGGGGCTGCCTGGGGCAAAGTAAGGTCCCTGCTTTGTTCCATGGCACCTATGTCCCGTTCAGCTTCTCGCACACACCCCCATCCCCCAACTTACTCTTGAAAATTCTCCCAGTCACGCAGCCCTCGTCTTCTGTAGCAGTACACACTCCTCTGCCTCTGGAACACCTTTCTCCTGGAAACTGCAGGTGGCACATCCTACACTGAACGAGGTCTGTCATCGGACCGAGAAACCAGGAACAGAAGTGAGAAGCGATCTCCTGCAGCCACGAGAAAGCCCACCTCCCCGTTCCGATCTGAAGTCGGCTTGGAGTCCAGAAGGCTTTCACAGAGACCCAGGAATTACAGGCATTTGCCTCTATTAAGAGAGGCCATACCAGGAGCGGGACTGGAGTTTACACTCTTGGGAGTCTGGCTGGGGGAAAAATGGGAGGGGAAAGAAAGGGGGCGGGGCAAGGAAAAGAACGAACTCAAGATGGAGATAATCACGTCCTCTTCATACTCACTGGAATAATGGGAATCCTTGATAAGTATTTCCTGGACTGTACTGGCAAGGAGAAACAAAAGCGATCTGCAATTTCGTCCCAGATTTAGCCCCGTACAGGGCCCCTGAAATGCTTGTAATACATGGGGTCCGACAATGCTTTTCACCTGGGGCCACTCTAGGCTCTTTCTGTCCTTCCAAAGCCTTGGCACCTGCCTCCTGGCATCTCTGCACATCTTCCTTCATTTCCCTTCACCTTCTTGGGGCTAGAGCACAGGCCACAGGAGAAAGATAAACACACCCATTCCCCCCTTGTTCCCTTCTTTGTAATTGACCTGTGCAGCTTGCTTCGCTACCTGTGCCTGGAAGCTGACAAAGGGGAAAAGTGTCTGAAATTCACAAAGTTGCCACTGGGTAGGTCTAACCAACTGGTACCCGGAAGGTCAATATCCACTCCTGCCTCTCTCTTTGACTTGCCCTGGAGTACACTCACCCCATCCCCTTGTCACCTGCAGCTTCTATTGTTTTGTCAAACCCGTCCTGCTGTTAAGGGGCTGCTGAGTGCTGAAACTCGAGGTCTATCTCTGGATTCCTTTCAACACCCAGGGCCCGCTGTGCCTGGCTCATCTCCTCTCTCCTCCCTCCTCCCATCTCCCCCCTCCCACCCCATGATCTGTTTCTACTCACTTGTGTGCTCCTTGTCACGCAGTGACCCAGACAGCACTGTTGGGGGAAAGGATACGTGCTCTGCAGACCTCATTTTACAAACCCCGCCTCAGAGCTTCCATGAAAATCTTCCCAATTCTTTTACAATCCCCCTAAGGGGGAAATGAAGCCTCTGGTGAAGGTCCCAGGGATGTGATGCATTGGAGGTGAACGGCATGGTATTAGAATGATCATGTGGTTCCCTTCAGAACCCCTCCCTCCGTCATGGGAGCTCTAACCTGTTTCCTACCCTGGACATACCACACCAACCGCCAACCCCAGAGACTCACTTCTAATGCAGCCGAACAGGATCGAGAGTCCCAAAAGCAGGGGCTTGTCCATTTTGAAAAGAGAAAGGAGTGGGTTAGGGCAGGAAGCTGCCAAGTGCCTATTTATACCTCTGCTAGGCTGGGCTTCCCCGAGAGGGCTTATGGGTGGGGACACTGCAGAAGGTGCTGGAAAGGCATACTCCACCCCTAGGGAAACCAGTGACTTTGCATATTTTCTTTTTGGAGAACTAGGGAGAAAAGGGACCTGAAATTCCCTGGACCTGATTTATTCCAGTCTGACCACCCAAGATGGTTGATGCCATGTTCTGTGGGGTTTTTTTCTTTTTTTCATGATACCACACTGTGGGAAAATATGAGGGTAAGTCAGAGCTAGGTGGGTACGATTCAGAGTCACCCATGCCAAGGTGCTCTTTAAAGCTGAAAAGAGTCTATGAGCGCAAATCATAGCAATGCAGAAAGGGCATTGAGCATAGACCCTTAAAAAGGCATAGATATGAGGAGTGGAGAAGAGAGGTGGGAGGTTAGACTCTGGGATGCTGACAGAGGATTCCCAGTTTCACACTCAGTCACCCGGGAACAAAGCAGACCCTGGCCATAAGAGCTGAGGAAGAATCTGCTTCCCATCCTGGAGTTTCCCAGGGATTGAGAGAGATTTTGTTAGGAAACAGAGGTCTGAGATTCCTCCTGGAGCCAGGGAAGCTGGTCCTTCCCACTTGGTGTCAGGCCAGGTGCTGGGGGGCGGGGGTTACCCCAACTCTGAGAAGGACTAGGTATTCGGTCAGAGAGGTGGCTGGAGGTACAAAGTCCCATGGAGGGGATTGAGCTGGTGGATTCTAGGAACAGCCACACCTAGTATCTCGTTCTAAGTTTTCTGGTAGTTTCCTCCAGTTATTCTTATACCTGTAACAGGTGGGAGCCTCGTCTCTGCTGTCATCGCAAGGAACTGAGGGAAATGTCTGTGCCCGTACTTAGGGCAAAACAATAGAGGGAGAGAAACAGCAACCAGAAGGAAGCAGACTGCAATGGGGCACAATTTAGGGCTACAGAAGCAAAGTGGGGTCGTGTTCTAAGCCAGATGTTGGCTGAAGACATAGGGGACAGTAAGAGTGACGTGTGTGTGGAGGAGATTTTCCCCATAACATATTGGAGGTTATTAGTGTAACCAGTTAACTGCTTCCCCTGGACACCTGGAACCCTGAGGAAGCTTTGAAATAAGACCATTAAGTTTTTATGTGTTCCTTACACACACACACACACACACACACACACACACACACGACATCACTGATTCTTGTGTTCTGCATATTTACAAACAGATCTTTCCCTTTCCCTCCTCCCATTGCCCTGGAATTCAGCATCTTCTCTTGCGTCTTTACATTCCTTTCTCTGACCTTTTGAGCTCTCCCTTCTTTACCTACTAGGAATTCCATATTTCATTGTTTGGCTAATGGCAGCCCACAAGAAAGGAGGAAATGCTTTCTTCCTCCGCCTCATCAGAACCCGTCTCTTCTCCTGATGACACACCTGTGTTCTGCCACTTCTCCTCAAGCAGAATTTTCCTCTCCCAGCCTTCGTGATCCACCTGGACTCCTAGCTTACAGCCGAACCCTATTTTATTGACTTATTTATCTCTGAAAGTCTCCTCAAAATCATCCTTCCAAGCATGAATAGCCCATGATACCTGATTTTCTTACTGGGTCCCCTCTTTCCTTTTCTCAGCGCCCCTAGTTCTTTTCTGATCCTCTTAAAGCAGCCCACATAATTCATGTTATGACATATATTTCAGACCTGTGACTTAACAGTACCCAGGAATGAATCCCTTTTGCCGATTGCCCTAAGGTTTATGTAAATCTGTCACAATCCCTTGCTCATGACGCTCTCCCTTCTAACCACCACAGACTTCTGGGGGCCCACCTGTTAGTCCAGAAGAGTAGCCCAACCACTCAACTCTGAGAGTGATGAGGTAGGTGTCTTCTGGTTAGAAGCTGTTTTGATTATGGACTAGCATTTTTGGTTTGCCTCTCCAATGTTTTCATGTAAGTCAGAAAAAACAAAATGATGTTTTTTGAATGGAAACTCACCTTCCAATTCTAAGGCATCATTATTTTTAATTTTTTAAGATTAAGGTTTTAAGATTTGTTTATATATAGAGAGAGAAAGCGAGCATGTGCGTGCATGAGGAGGGGAGGGGCAGAGGGAGAGAGAGAATCCCCAAGCAGACCCGCCACCACTGAGTGCAGAGCCTGACACGGGGTTCCACCCCAGGACCCTGAGATCACAATCTAGGCAGAAATCAAGAGTCTGACGCTTAACCCACTGAGCCACCCAGGTCCCCCAAGTTACCACTATTTTTAAAGGAAATGGATCTACTCTACAGCGAATACAACCACAATATCGAGAAAATCACTGGTAATTAAGATATTTTCACATAATGACTTTTTAAATTTTATTTTACTTTTTTAAAGATTTCACTTATTTATTTGAGAGAGAAAGAGAGTGAGAGGGGAGAAGGTAAGAGGGAGAAACAGACTCCTCGTGGAACTAGGAGCCCAGGGAGCCTAGGACTCGATCCTGGGACTCCAGGATGATGACCTGAGCCTAAGGCAGTTGCTTAACCAACTGAGCCACCCAGGCACTCAATATAATGGCCTTTTTGAAGAGGTTAATGGGACCACAGGTGAATATCGCCAAGATCTGAGGAATGAGACCTCCACAGAGGCAGATCCCACACAGAGGCATCTCAACAAAATGAAGAATTTCAATTACTGTTCTGGTATAACACCAATGGCTTCAGGGTCCTTGGCTCTTCCCAGCACCCACAGGACTTGTTCCAGTTATCTAGCAGGGACAGGACAGTTTCTTCTAAATCAGCGTTTGGGAAAATGGTACTATCAGAACAGCCTGTCTCTTTTCCTTCAGGCCAGTGACCAGCACAGCCTTGGGTAACTGAGATGAGATGAAATCAGAGACGTTCTACTCTATGGAGAGATGTGAAAACAGGAAGAGACACTATGAGCAGGTCCAAGAAAGAACATAAAAGGAGTGTATCTGGGGAGACTTTACGTGTGTATTTTTTTCTATCACGAGACTCATGATCCCCAAGGATTTCCTGGGACTCTCAGAATTGTTCAATATGTCCACAGTTCCCTAGATGGTTCCCTCCTATGATGGAGAAGAGAGTGTGGACATTGAGGTGACTAAAAAGCAAGGCTAGGACCCAAGGGAGCAGACATAACCACTCATCCACCCATTTTTTTCTCTTATGATTTACAGCTTTAAAACAAAACAAAACAAAACAAACAAAACAAAACACCTCCTCTACTTCCAATACGCTGTTTCAACAAACCTATCTTTCACCGGGAGAACTCACTCAAAGGGTGACCTCAGCTAAGGAGAAATTAGGGAATCCTCTTGTGTGCTTTCCATGGGAAAGTCACCAGAACACAGAGGCCATGCTTAGAGACCTTTTTGCAAAACCTCAGGCACTCCCATGGTGACACAAAGCTCTCTGTATTGCTTTGTTTGCGACATACTATTTAAATGAATCCTTAAGATTACAAAAATAATCTCTCTGGGTTCAGAGACTGTTCCTGACTGGCTTGCCAAAAGAGATTTCCCCCTTATTTCCTGTATGTGTGTGTGTGTGAGAGAGAGAGAACGAGTGAGAGAGAGTGTGTATGTGTGTAGAGCCTATATTTTATACTGATGAAAAATAATACACATACCAAAAACTGTCAAAAACATAAGTGCATATCTTAAATCATTGACCATGAGCCAGGTTATGAAATCGAATATTGCCAAAACCACAGAAAATTCCCCACACCAAGGGCTCCTTCCTAACTACATTCTCCTTTTTCCTCATCTAGTGGGAAACAACCTTTCTCTTATGGAACTTAACCATTGTTTGGTTTTATAGTTTTATCACACTATATATTTTTTTAAGATTTTATTGATTTATTTGAGAGGGAGAGCATGAGCAGGGGGACAGAGGGAGAGGAAGAAGCAATCTCCCCACTGAGCAGGGAGCCCAACACAGGGTTCCATCCCAGGACCCTGGGATCATGACTTGAGCTAAAGGCAGACACTTAACCGACTGAGCCACCCAGGCGCCCACCACACTATATAGACACTATATAGACAGTGATAAAATGTTAAAAGTAAGAAGAAGACAATAAACATAATAGCTGCAAACAAGTGTTTGACTGGCAGCTGAATTCTCAATCAGAACGACAGAAACAAGAAATTGCTGGGATGAATCTTTAATACAGTGGAAGTAGAGCACTGCCAGGACAGAATTCCATATCCAGAGGAAAACGTTCTTCAGGAATAAAGTGAAATAAGGACATTGTTAGGCAACAGTAATGCCATCAACAAATCTGCACTTAGAGGGGCGCCTGGGTGGCTCAGTCAGTTAAGCATCTGCCTTCAGCTCTGGTCACGACCTCAGGGTCCTGGGATCGAGCCCCACATCAGGCTTCCTGCTCAGCGGGGAGTCTGCTTCTCCCTCTCCCTCTGCCTCTCCCCCCAGTCATGCTCTCTCTCTTTCTTCTCTCAAATAAATAAATCTTAAAAGGAAAGAATCTCAAGAAATTACCAAACATAGTAGAGAGTCTGTGTATTTTTCATCCATCTTTCCCAATGAAACATTGTAAATAATCATAATTCATTCTACAAACCAGGGAATAGATATGGTACAATACTATTAATCGAACTATGTCCCTCATTCATTCATACAAAAGAATTCTTGCCTTTTGGCTAAAATCGAGTGTAAACTATGTACCTTATTCAAATTCCATGTTTTTACATGTATGCATTTTTTTTGGTGTATACTATTTTTTTTAAGATTTTATTTATTTGACAGAGAAAGAGAGAAAAGTAGGCAGAGAGGCAGGCAGAGAGAGAGGAGGAAGCAGGCTCCCCGCTGAACAGAGAACCCAATGTGGGGCTTGATCCCAAGACCCTGAGATCATGACCTGAGCCAAAGGCAGAGACTTAACCCACTGAGCTACCCAGGTGCCCCTTTTTGGTATATACTATTATGAAAATGTGTCACAGGTATAGATTTGTGAAATAATCACCAAATTGGGGTATATAACAGTTCCATCCCATCCCTTATACTCAGACACTCTAACACCAGAGCCTGATAACCACTGACCTCTTCCCCATCACCATAATGTTATCATTCAGAAGCTGTTCCAAAAATGGGATCATACAGTATGTAATCCTTTAAGACTGGATTTTTCCAGTCAGCATAATACACTTGAGAGCTGTCCAGTTGCTGTGTGTATGAAGTTCTTTTTTTATTGCAGAATAGTAATCCATTGTATGAATGTACCATGGCTTCTTTATCCACTCGTCCATTGAAGAAAATCTGGGTTTTTTCCCCCCAGTTTAATCCAGACTAATACAAGTAAAGCTGCTATGAATAGTCTTTTTCAGGTTCTTGTGTGAGCATACATATTTTTTCTTCCTCTAGGATAAAAGACATTATACTGAGTTTAAAAATCTAGACCCAAAGTGTTTAGATGCTTTAGCAGTCAACAATTAGTGACATTTCTAGAGACAGAGAGCAGATCAGTGGCTCAACGGGTAGGAGGTAGGATAGTGGTGTTGACTGTGAAGGGGCATGAGGATGTTTTCTGGGGGTGATGGAAATGTCCTATAGGGTCCTATTAGGGTTGTGGTTATAGTGGGCACATATGTCAACACTCACTGAAATCCACACTTTGAATGAGTTCATTTCAACATGCACAATCTATACCTTAGTAAAATGGATTCAAAAAGTGTTTTGTGCATGAGTCTCATTATAATTCTTCCTTGTGTTGTTCATATATGATTTCTTCAGGGCCCTGATGCTGCCCCCAGGGGCTAAAGTCCCACTAACAAGAAATCCCAAGCCCCAGGGAAGGATAAATCTTTTTCCACATTTTGATCTAAAAGCTCATAGAAGGTTTTCAGTTTGAGGACAAGGAATGAGGTCACATGGGTCCAAATTTCTGTCCTGTAGAAGCTTTGATTAGCATCCTCAAGGTGAGGATTCACGCTTTGATTCACCATCCTCAAGGTGAAGGGATTAAAATCAGACAGTAATGACAGTAACAGCCATGGGGAATCAGAATGGCCTTGAGTACTGAAGTGCTTTGATAATGTCTCTATTACCAGAATTAGACCGACAAAGGGTAGCATGTCCTGCTTTTCCAACCACTGGCACTACAAATCCATTCTGTATCTTCCTGCTTGCACTGAGCCTACAGATCAGAGGGATGTGAAGGCTTAGGTTCTTCTCACATCTTTCCTCTTCTGGAAGTTTCTGTGGTTTTCTAGACCCCCCCCCCATCATGAGGGAGGGTGCTTTGAAGCTCATTCCCCAAAGTTACTCTCTCCCCAGACTTTCCTCCCTGGCTTTTGGCATGTCTGCTGTTTGCCTTAACCCTAATGTCTCCCGCCAGGTAGTAACCAGAGCTTGTCCCTTTACCTTTCAACGTATTCAAGGAAAACCCTGCACTTAGCTGCTTATCTGCCCTGGGAGACTTACAAGTCAGGTGAAATAAAAACAACTGTAGAAAGGTCAAGACAAACACAAGTCTTGGACAACAAGGTCACTTTGCTTCCTCTGGAACCAGGATACCCACATCAGAGAATGAAGTCTGCCGGGGCAAATGCTAAGTTTCAAATGCCACAAAACTCTCCGTGTTTAAACCATCTTATTGTGACTCATCATTCTCCGTTTCTATAACCATTAAACAAGGTTGATTCTGACCATTTTTGTTCTTTTCAGGGTTTCTGTGAAGGGAGTGTCCGTCGGAACTCCCCCCACCCCACCCCCGCAGCGGTTTCCACGATGTTGCTTCCAGGTCTCTTCAAAAGGTCATCATTTAAAAACAATTTAATAGTTTATGTGTACTAATTTAGTCCTTGCGATTCTTCCTGAGAGATACTATTTTTTTTTTTCCTGGAGCAAAGACTGAAGATAGAGAGGCTGAGGGACACACACAGGGTCACACGACCCGCGAGTGGAGAATCCAGGTCGTCTGCCTCCTGATCGTGACGCCATCGAGGCCAACTGTGGAGAGACGGTGGCAGGTTTCATAGATAATAAGAAAGTGGGAAGATTTTCAAAACTCTCGCACTGTTCCTGTGTTTGAAGTGTTTGGCAGGAAAATCCCCAAACTGAAAAGTGTAGGAAGGGAGGGGACGCCTCGGAGCCTAGCTCATGGGCCGGCATAAGTGGAGAAAATCTCGGTAGGATGCAGAGGGTGGTGGCAGTCTGGAGAGGAAAGACAGACAGCTGAGTCCCTGGGTCATTGCGGGGAAGCCTGAGGGGTCCCGGGAAGCTCCGAGGGAGGAGGGGTGATCTCTGCCGTTGTCCCTCTGCAGATGACCCCACCCAGTTGACACCCTAGGCTCGCACGGTGGAGAACCTTCCTCGTCCCGGGCAGGAGCTCCTTTCTCTCTTGCACGTGCTTTCCCCACTTCCTCCCTAAAAAAGTGTCTATCCAACTTCAGGTCTTGGTGGGACCGGTCCCCTTCTAAGACGCCGCCTCTGACTGCAGTGTCTCCCCACCGCATAGCTGAGAGCCATGACGCGAACACAGCCCTCGCGTGGACTCGTCCTCCTCTCCCATCCCCCACGACCCCAGTGACAGCGTCTTCTCTGTCGGTCTCCGTGCTCTCCCGACTCCCATTCCCTTCTCCGTTCCCACCTGGCCTTCCTGTCGCTCACTGGGGCCCATTCTTTCCTCCTGGGGAAGCATGTACTGACTTCAGCCCCCTGGAATGGAGTCTGACGAGCACTGGATTGGAGAAGAAGGCTCTGCCTCTGCTCCTTTGAGGAAAGGAAGGCTGTGATTCCGGAGCTGGGATGCGGAAGCTGTGTGGAGGAATGAACGAAGACGATCTGAGAGCCGGGAGGAGAGGCTGTCCTAAACACTTCATCCTGAGGGGAAGTGCCGAGGAAGGAGCGCCATGACAAATCTGTGGAAGGGCGCACTGTATGAAGTCAAGAAGAGGAATCCTGAGAGCAGTGCCACCCCGGGTTAGTGCCGGGACGGCGAGGGGAGGTGGTCAGGGCCGGAAGGGGTGGAGGGGAGGTGGTCAGGGCCGGAAGTGCAGGCAGGGGGAGGTGGTCAGGGCCGGAAGGGGTGGGGAGGAGGTGGTCAAGGCCGGAAGTGCAGGCAGGGGGAGGTGGTCAGGGCCGGAAGGGGTGGAGGGGAGGTGGTCAGGGCCGGAAGTGCAGGCAGGGGGAGGTGGTCAGGGCCGGAAGTGGGGGGGAGTTGGTCAGGGCCGGAAGTGCGGGGGGAGGTCCCATTGAATCCCGGCTCTCAAAGAGGGTGATAAAGCTGGGGGGTGGGAGTGGGGTTCCCATAGCTCCAGACCGGGGTGGTGGGGAGGTGGGTTGTGGACACATGTCATGTCCTCCTGACAAGCGCAGGATCGGTGTTCCAGGAAGAGCCTGGGACCCAGCCCTTGGGGTTAGAGGAACAGAACGTCTTCTCCTCGGGGTCCTGAGCTGAGATGGTTTCTGATCACTGAAGTCTAGATGGGCAGCAGCTGAGAGATGAAGAGCTTAATCAGATGAGAAAAGGGAACAAGGAGCACTGAACTCTTGGCGCCCTTCAGAGTTGGGGGGTGGGGGGAGGGAGGAGTAAGAGGTACATTTAGAAGACACCTTCTACTCCAGGAAGAAAAGAAAAAACAGCCCTTATCATTTCAAAGACTTAGACATAAGCCCAAATGTTGCAGGTCCAAGACCAGAAAGAGCAGGTCTTCGAAATCTCCTGCGGATGTATGCTCACACACAGTATAAGGAAGGGAGATCCTTGTCATACCTCCACACCCCACTCCTGGGCCCTGAAACATTCCTCCCCCAAAAGAAGTCTGGGATGCATGTCCAAAGGTGGTCCGCGAGGGACTCTCTGCTCAGATACCCCAGGGTACCCGCGTCTCCATAGTTTGAAAATGGTTGCAAAAGCCAAAAAGTCTAACCCTGGATACCCAGGTATAATGGGGCATGTTTTGAATCATAATTTCTTGTTTTGTTTTTTTTTTTTAATTATCAAGTCATTTTTCTGGTGTTTGCTCCTTGCCAGCGGCTTTCCAGCGTGTCTTCCGTCCCACCTCCTGCCACTCAGCGTCCCAACTTGGCTTTATGGTGTGTTAGGTTGGAGACCGTCTCCTCCGCACGCCCCTGATCCCGATGGCCGCTCGTGCAGGCTGCCCCTTGGAGGGCCCTTCGCAGGCACCCATCCACGGACACTCCCCCAGGACGAGTCTTTGTGAGCAGCTCAGGCAGACTCCCAGCTCCAGGTGGAAGCCAGATGGCAAAGCCTGCTTATCGGGCACATCCTCTCTACCAGGGGCCGCCCAGCCACTGTCCCAAGCCCCCAGAGCAGCACCGCTGCCGGAAGTAACAGTAATAATGATAATCATAGCTAGTGGCTTGAGATTCATGGTTTGTTTGTTTTTAAGATTTTATTTATTTATTTCACGGAGAGAAAGAGATAGAAGCAGGGGGAGCAGCCGAGGGAGGAGGAGCAGTCTTCCCAGTAAACAGGGAGCCCCATGTGCTGCTCAATCCCCAGATCCTGGGACCATGACCTGAGCCCAAGGCAGACACTTAATTGACTGAGCCACCCAGGCGCCCCTTGAGTTTCAGGTTTTTATTTTTTTTCTTTTCAGCACCAAAAACCCGAGGTTCTGGACATGATAGGGCTTCCTCCATCCTTGGTCTTCTTGCCCTATTAATTATCTCCTCCAGCGACTGCTTCTCATGGCTCTAATACCCTCTGTATGTTGATGACCCACAGATCTTTACCTCCCTCCCTGAACCCTCCTCTGCCTTGCCTTTATCTCCATCAAATTCAATATGTCCAAAGTCAGACCACTGATGTTATATCTCATCTCACACCAGCATCACACCCTCCACACAGTCCACTCCTGACCTCCCCCATCCCCCACTCTTCTCTCTCCATCTTTCCCAGTACCTTGTATTTCCCGAATATTCCTTCCTCCCCTTCCTCCACTCCCCACCTCCCCCTCCCAACATGAATATGGCTCCCTAATCGCCCACCTCTGTAAATCTATCCTGTCCTTTGTTGGAAAGGTGATTAAGATTCAAGGGAGCTGCCACTGGGGGAAAAAAAATACTTTCGAGGCACTGAAAACCCTTTTAGCATTGGGAATATTTCCTCCATCTAGCCTCATTGTTCTCTACTAGATTGTTTGCACCTCTGGGGACTTAACTTATGTTCACTTGCATTCTCCAGAGTGCCTAGGATGGGGCTGGGCCAAGGGTAGGAGCTCGCAAAACCCAAGTGAATTGACTGTTGCCCACGAGCAGATATTTTTTGTAATGCCCACGCAGAGGAGAGCTCATGTCAACTCTCTCCCAGCTCAGGTCAGAAGACGTGGGTTTAGTTTAACAGTTCAGTAGACATATTTTGGGTCGCACCTCTGGCCCGGAGCGGGCAATGAAAATTAACTGAAACCCTGAGGCAATGGCTCAAGAAAACATTCCCTACATCCCAATCCCTCCGTCCTGGTCCACTGGGAGCCACGGTGCAACATTGAGGTACGGGACAGCCTGAGCCTGGGGCTGAGGAAGAAGCCGGTCAAGGTGGGTGTAGATATGTCTGCCCATGACCCGCCATCCCATCAACCTGCCGCTCAAGTTCACAGCGACTACCCTGAGGCGAAACAAGCTCAGGAAGGTGAAGAGAATATCCCAGAAAGGGAAAGGGAAGCCAGCCAAGAGAGTAAGATGCCAGTGGGTCGCAGCAGAGATCTTGAGCCCCACACCCAGGCTAAATGAAATAATTAAACCCCAGTAAAATAGAAACAAAATGGGGCTCCTGGCTTAGTCAGCTAAGCAGCTGCTTTCAGTTCAGGTCATGATACCAGGGTCCTGGGATCGAGTCCCTCATCAGGCTCCCTGCTTAGTGAGGAGCCTGCTCCTCCCTTCTCTCCCTCTGCCTCTTCCCCCGCTAGTGCGGGCAATCTCTCTCTCTCTCTCTCTCTCTCTCTCTCATGCTCTGTCTCAATTAAATAACTAAAATCTTAAAAAAAAAAATAGAGGCAGCAGCTCTTCCTGCCCATGGGTGCTGACCCATGCTTTAATAAACCACCATTTTGCACCAAGAATGTCTCAAGAATTCTTTCTTGGTCATCGGCTCCGAATCTCACTGCACTGAACCTCACGTACATTCTAGAGCTTCATCATTTGGCGCCCGAACGTGGGGCTGTGAGTCTTTACAATTGGACTCTGAGCTTCGGTGCAGAATTGGTCATTGAAATCCACAAACTTCTGAGTGCCCAAGTACAGAGGCACCACCTGTGTTCCAGGTTCTAAGAACCTAAACCAAAATCCATCCACAGATGAGATGAGGCAAAAAATGAAAACACATCATGTCCAGAGCTCTTCTTATGGTATGAGAGGAAGAAGAGCCAAGTAGAAATACCAAAATAAGAATTATCAGCTAAATAAGAAGAAACTTAGGTTCACATAATTTTGGAACTGTGAGAAATCTTACAGACCTTTCAAGTAACTGATTCTCAAACTCACACTGGTGAGAGACAGACTGGCTTTGTTTTCTATTTTATTTATTCATTTATGTTCATCTTCAGCCCCATTCTTGCAATTGCAAGGAATCAAATTCTCCATAACCTGAATGACCTTGAAAGATGACCTTGATCTCCAGATGAAAACTCAGTTTGGCTGGCCCCTGGATTTCTCCCCATGAGATCCTGAGCTCAGCGCCCAGCTAACTTGCCTGCACTTCTGAAAAATCGTGGTGGTACACCATGAGCTGAACCTTTTGTAACTAGAATTAATGTGCACTTGGCTATAGGATAATGAGGAGTTATGTTTCTAAACACACTCCATATCTGTATTTGCAAGGCTTTTTACAGACAGATTAATGTGTCCTCTGATGATTGATGCTTTCTGTAGACCATGCAGCAAGTAGTGGTTTAAATATGTTGTTTTGAAAACTGAGGCACAGAGATTAACTGAGCCAAGTATACTGATACAGCAGCCTGCTAGTAATGGGGCAGAGTTTCAGCGCAGAGTGAGATCACACTTGTGCATGTCTGTTTGCATGATTGACCTTGAAAACAATCCTATGAGGTGGCTATGGAAATAAGAATTTTATTCTGAAAGTATGGAGCTAAAAAAAAAAAAAAAGGTTAAGCAATTTGTTCAAGCTTCACTGTGGAAAGTGAGAGCCAAATCATGTCTTGGAACCCAAACCCTATACTTACCAATTAAAAATGTTTAAAAGACATCAAATAAAATTAGCAAGGAGAAGGAAAAAAATAGAAACAAGACAAAGCCATGAAAAGAGTAAGCATCGAGCCCCATGTTATAATTCACACGATAGAGCTTTTTCCTCCTTCGCTCTCAACACATGCCCAGAGGATACCCCAGAGAATCCTTTTCCTAAAGGGCCCACCTCCAACTCAGCCGTTGCTAACCCTTGAAATGGCCATCGCCCCATTCAAAGTGATTAAAGGTTCGTGCCTGGAATTTAGAAGACTTGGGTATGAATCCCACTTCTGCCACTGACTAGAAATGACACTGATAGTTATTGAACACTACACCTGAAACTAATGATATAATATCAGTTGGTCACTTGAATTTAAATTTTTAAAAAATTAAAAGTTAAAAAAAAAAAAAAGAAAAGAAATGACACCTGCCTGAGATAGTAACACCTCGGGGCCTCAGTTCCTCACCTGAAAAGATAATAATAATGAAATTCTTATGACACTCAAATGAGGTAATACATACAAAATTGAGCACAGTGCCTGACACACAATGCCTTTCCAGGGCGTGGTCACTATTTTATCATTATTATTATCATGACTATTTCATGGTTGGGCCCAGATGACCCAGGGCCAGGCCCATAGCCCGCAGTCACTTCTTTGGGCTAAAAGTTACCATCCTTCGTGTGTGTTCCCTAACGCAGAATTCTGGAGCATTGAGATCTTCACTAACTATGTATTAAATGCATGGGAATACCCCTGGGGGGTCCTGTGCCAAAAACACCCCGAGGTGTGGGGGAGGGGGTGCCTGGCAGGCTCAGTGGGTAGAATGTGTGACTCTTGATCTCAGGGCTATGAGTTCGAGACCCACATTGCAGGTAGAGGTTACTTAAATAAAATCTTAACAAACAAACAAGACACCTCGGTATGAATCAGCTTTTCAGATTTCTTAGCCACAGCAACAGTTTAGGGAGATGGCACTGAGTTCTGGGGTCCAGAGGGAGCCGTGAAGGGCTGGGAAAGAAGAGCCCCACTGCTCCTCTCCCGCAGATTCTCTGCAGGCTGTTGTATTTTGACACATGCCTTGAGTCCTGAGTACAAAGATGGTTAGAAAACCCCAGACTCGGATCCCTGAAAAGTCACTCCAAAGACAGAGTCCCCGCACTGCTCGGCTTTCTCCACAAGTCTGTACACTCCCCTCTTGAGGGTTTTCCTTCCGGCTTCCTTTCAGGGTGCCGAACCTCTTCAGCACCTCACAAGGCTTTACCCACAACCGTAAGAGCCCATGCAGTAGAAGCAGATCGATTGTGCCTCACATCTCAGCTCCTCTGTGTATGAAGAGTCTTAGCTTCGTTGTCTGGAAACAGGGACGATCCCTGATCCCCAGACTCCTGAGCTAGGCAATGTGCTTAGCACAGTGGTGTGGGAGACTTCCAGAAGCGCTCTGCTCCGGGCTGCAACCCCATCGGTGCAGTCCTCCCCTCAGGATACCATCGCATGCAGCCGTTCAGCCTGAGCCTGCTTGTTGTGCCAGATTTCACACCATGTCTCCGTCCTGGGGCCACCCATTACTCTGTCCCCAACCCACTGTAAGCCAACTAGAAACATGAGCTGCTCGCCCGCAGCTGCCCGCATAGCTTTCCGTGTATTAACTCATCCCGTCATCCCAACCAGCCTGTGTTGTGGATACTATTAGCATCTCCACTTCACTGTTCAGGAAACCGAAACTTAGCGAAGTTACTAATTTGCCCGAGATCAAAAGCGCTATGAAGAGGTTCATCAAGGATTTAAATGCAGAATGCCTGGCTCACCAGAGGATCTTCTGTCCCCGTGGGCTACATGCCCTCCGCCCCCCCCCACCTCCCCTTCCAGGAACTGAAGCAGGCTGATCCTGTGTCCTCACCTTGATAACGAGGTGCACTTCCCTGATCTCCTACACACGGACCAGCCCCTCTGGCTTTCTTGGCAGAGTTCAGTGCTCCAAAGTATTTCAACATTCAACCAACTGACCTCTACTCAGACAGCAGATGCTTCTGATGTAGAGCAAATAAGAAAAATGCTGAGATGAGCCCTGCTGTGTCGGAGAAACTGGCCCATCACCATACACACGTTATCCGGCATAGTGATTAAAAGCTGTGTGGTCAGGGGTGCCTGGGTGGTTCAGCATTGGACTCTTCATGTCGGCTCTGGTCGTGATCTCCTGGGACTGACTCTGCACTCAGCGGGGAGTCTGCTAAAAGGTTTCTCTCCCTGTCCCTTTGCCCCTCTCCTGCTCTCTCTAATAAATAAATCTTTTAAAAAAAAATAAAAGCTGCATGGATGCTGGGGAACCTGGGAGTTTCAGTCAGTCTAATGTCCGACTCTTGGTTTTGGCTCAGCTCATGACCTCAGGATCATGAAACCAAATCCCTCATCAGGCTCTATGTTCAGTGGGGAGTCTGCTGGAGATTTTCTCTCTCCCCCTCCCCCCTGCCCCCCCCCCTCTCTCTTTAAAAAAAAAAAAAAAAAGCTGCAAGGATGGAAATTGAGGGCATTATGCTGAGTGAAATAAGCCAGACAGACACTTCATGGTACCACTTATACGTGGAGTTTAAAAAAAAAATCTAATTTATAGAAACAGAGGGTGCAAAAGTGGTTGCCAGGCGCAGGGAGAAAGAGACACAGGTTGGTAAAAAGGTACAAATTTTCAACTATAAGATGAATTAGGTGTGAAAATCTAGTGTAAACCAGGGAGCCTATGGTTGACAACATTGTGCTGTATAATTGAAAGTTTCCAAATAGTAAGTAGGACTTAAACAATCTCACATTCCTCCTCTGCCCCGCCAAAAAGATAAATACGTGAGACGATGGATAAATTAATTATCTAGATGGGGGATGGGGAAATCCTTTAACAATGTGGTGTGTAAATATCTGTATCTATCTATATATATCAATATTTATATTTAATATATAAATGTCAAACCACCATGATGTATACTTTAAATATTTTCCAATTTTATTTGTCAATTATAATTCTATAATGCTGAAATGTAAAAAAAAAATAAATAAGTAAATTAAAACTGCATGGGTTTGGGGACAGGCCCAAGCTGTGGTCACAGCCCTGATCCCTAGCACTCTGACTTTCGCAAATCACTTAACCTTTCTTAGCTTCCATTTCCAAACCCGTGAAATGGGCGGAAAGATGCTTCAGGGAGAGTAAACAGTCCAGGGCCAATGTCTCAAGAGCTTTCCCTCCAAGCCCTCCATCAGAATTAACTGAGGAATCATCTCTGTCCTCCAGAACCAGATGACACATGGGACCCACGCAGTGTGACTTAGCCTGCTCCTCACATCCAAGGGCTCTGTGAGCAGGGCAGGACTATTGGAAGGGGCCCCACCGGAACGCAGGAAACCCGCGTCTCAGCCGCAACTCCTATTACAGCCACCAGAGGGCAGAGCCGGTCACCTGCCGGCCTCCTGAGCTGCCAGGAAGGACTTACCTGACACCAGTCTTAGAAAAGATGATTGCTTGCTGCTTAAAAGATTATATTAGTTCAGAGAAGAGCAGACGGGAGCAATGAGAAGCCCATGGGGTTCAATACTGATGCTTTCATTCCTCTTGGGTGTTAGTATTTGAATCTTTTGAATTCCTGCCATTCTATAGTATAAAATTAATCTAGAGAATTTTTGTCTTTTTTTAAAATTTTTTTATTTTTTTTTTCAGCGTAACAGTATTCATTGTTTTGCACCACACCCAGTGCTCCACACAATACGTGCCCTCTCCAATACCCACCACCTGGTTCCCCCAACGTCCCACCCCCCGCCCCTTCAAAATCCTCAGATTGTTTTTCAGAGTCCATAGTCTCTCATGGTTCACCTCCCCTTCCAATTTCCCTCAACTCCCTTCTCCTCTCCATCTCCCCTTGTCCTCCATGCTATTTGTTATGCTCCACAAATAGTGAAACCATATGATAATTGACTCTCTCTGCTTGACTTATTTCACTCAGCATAATCTCTTCCAGTCCCATCCATGTTGCTACAAAAGTTGGGTATTCATCCTTTCTGATGGAGGCATAATACCCCATAGCATATATGGACCATATCTTCCTTATCCATTCGTCCGTTGAAGGGCATCTTGGTTCTTTCCACAGTTTGGCGACCATGGCCATTGCTGCTATAAACATTGGGGTACAGATGGCCCTTCTTTTCACTACATCTGTATCTTTGGGATAAATACCCAGTAGTGCAATTGCAGGGTCATAGGGAAGCTAATGAAAAAATGTTCATCATCACTAGCCATCAGGGCGATTCAAGTTAAAACCACATTGAGATACCACCTTATACCAGTTAGAATGGCCAAAATTAACAAGACAGGAAACAATATGTGTTGGAGAGGATGTGGAGAAAGGGAAACCCTCTTACACTGTTGGTGGGAATGCAAGTTGGTGCAGCCACTTTGGAAAACAGTGTGGAGATTCCTCAAGAAATTAAAAATAGAGAATTCTTTTGTATTTGATGGTTCCTTTTCTTAGTAGTTTGCAATAATGACGATAGGGACATCTGGGGTGGGGGAGATTCAGTTAAGCGTCTGCCTTCAGCTCAGGTTATCACCTCAGGGTCCTGGGATCGAGCCCCATGTCAGGCTCCCTGTTCAGTGGGGAGTCTGCTTCTCCCTCTCCTTCTGCCTCTCCCTCTCCTTGTGCTCTCTCTCAAAACAAAAACAAGTAAAATCTTTTTTTTAAAAATGACTGTAGTTTTGTAAGCACCTTCTCTGTGTAGCAAACACAGCCAACGGATTATCTTAAGTCATCACCAAAGCAAACTATAATAAGGCAAACTCGTATGATGCTTATTATGCCAGATAATGGCAGTCCTGAGGGACTCCAACTACCAAAGGACACTCCAAAAATCAGAAATAGACTTCTGTTCATGAAAGATAGTGGCTTCATAGTTAAAAACCTCACAAGGGAAACCCAGATGGATTCCATGGTGAACTCTGAAACGTTTCAGGAAGGTATACTACTAATTCCAGAAAAAGCCTTCCAGAAAATTGGAGAGTTCATTTGTCCAAACTCCTTTAATGGAGCTGGAATTACCTTGATACCAAAACCAGATAAAGGCGTTCTGAGAAAAGCATCTGGTCTGTGACATAGTTTCCCATCTCTAGAACTTCACGCACACGTTTTTCTCATTATAGAACACCATTGATCTTGATTCTGCTTAGTCAAATCCTGCAATTCTTTATGTAATTGCCCCTCCATAAACTGTTGCTTCCTTCTTCTAGTCAATGGTGACCAATTCTTCCTCTAGATAGATTTTAGGTTACTAGGCAGACTATACCACGAAACTCTGAAGTAATCGATCCTAGAACCGTGTTGTGTGATTTGGCTGAACCAAGGAATCCAGCACAACACAGGAGTGTGCTGTGCCCTTGTATGTTTGTGGGGCAAAGCCCGATGCCAGGGCTCAGCGGGGGCAGTACCCCCTCAGTGGGGGTAGCATCACACATAGAAAGCTGAATTAAGAGAGAAACTGAGGAATCTGAAGGTGGCTCCCATCTCTGCCTCACGGAGACCCCTTGCCTTCATTGGGATGAGGTGATCACTATCCTTTCTTCCTTTGAGAGTTAAGGTCACCCTTTGCTTGTGCAATTTTCTTGGCCTAGTCCCTGCCTTGGCCGTGGAGCGGGAAGAGGAAGCACAACGCCCACTCTCTCGGAGGCAGGGCCTCCGGTCCAGGTGAATGACCTGCCTCTCCCACAGTCCAGGACATACCTCACAGAGTAGGAAGCTTCTTCTCCATCCCACATCCTGGCTTGTGCTCCATGGCCAAACCCTTCCTGGAGCTTGATTGCCTGCCTCACCTTCCATTCCCCAACATCCATGGACTGGCTCCCGTTCCTCCTGTTCCCAGGAGTCCTCCTGGTTCTAGGCTGGTCTTCCACAAAGGGTGAGTCCCATGGCGGGCAGGAAGAGGGGGCAGGATGATGGGTTCAGGGAGTAATGTCCTAGCAAGTCCTGACCGTGCTGAGGGGGTCCGGGCCCTGAGACTCTCTGGCTGCTGCAAACTCCCTTCTCCCCACCCCATGGAAACTCTTCCTGGGGACCTTCTAGAGCTGCTGTCCAAGAGCTTCACCAGACTCCCACTCTAGGAACAGTGTGAGGGGAAGGGATGATGCCGAATTCCTGGGGTTGACAGATAGACAAGCTAGAGAGCTACATCACCTTCTCTTTCCACTAAGACCCAAGTCTTGATAAATACTTCGGAAGGAAGATCCCCCCACTGGGCCCTGGCTCTTCTCTCTCAGCCAACCTAGCCCATCCCTACTAGCAAGAAATGCCCATATCAGTGTCCCCCTCAGAAGCCACAGCTATAGGCTGATCCTGGAAAGAAAAGAGAGGGCTTCCTGATAACTGTGGGAACTCCTAGAACCTGTCTTCTTGATAAACCCAGGTTCTGCAAGGAGAGTCCCCAGAGGTTGGATGAGGGAAGTCTTCAGAGTCAGGGGTCATGGCCTCAGTCTCAACATCTGCAGTGATGAACCCTGCCGGCCCCTCATGACTTGGCATCCCTTGGTCTCATCCTATGCTTCTCAATTATGTCCAGATCTTATGGGGAAACTTTGCACTTCCTGCGATGAATTCGTTGGCAATAACTGCAGAAGGAACTTTGGTTCCTGTCGACCCAGATATCCTGACTTTGCATGCCAGACCAAAGAAGTATATACGCAACATTTCACTGGCGGTAAGATGAGGGCAAGAGAAGGAGGGCGATGGGAGAGCAAATTTTATGATTGTTTTGGCAAAAAAAGGTGGGGGGGGGGAGGATGCACTAGATTTGGAGTCAGAATTGTCTAGTCTCACCAGCTCTGTCTTAACTCACTCAATAGTCTAGGACATGTTACTCACCTTCTCTGAGTTCAAATGTCTTCGTCTATACAACGATCAGGTTTTATGGTTGACCTCCAAATTCCCATCCATCCCTGATAGTCAGTGACCGAACTCTAAGACAGTACAGCTGTGGCAGGTCCTTTGCTGTAAAGGCATGGGCGTGTTGGGGACAGGGTGAGTTGTCCCAAAAGGAGACGGTCCCTGGTACGGAGGGGCTGCAAGTCTCAGGCTCTGCCTCAGGGGACAGTCGTGAGTTGCCCTCACGTTCCAAGTCTCACCTGGGCCTCCCTGTCACTCTACAGAATACTTCTATCAATATTCCATCCTGGGCTGCCCCAAAAGATGTGTGGAATATATCCGCATCACCAGCAAGGAGAAAAACGTGTTCTTCTGCTGTAATGAAAGTTACTGCAACAGCCTGAATGTGAAGGATAGCATTCCCTTCAACCCCGCTCCAGTGCAGCCTGACCTGTTCAACTGATTTGCGACGATCTCCTCCCCGCGGCGTCCTGCCCGTCCTTCCTGAACAAAAGTCAATGTCCGGAAATGCCGTCGCTCTCAACTGCCACCCGCACTGTTTGGCTCTTAGGAGAGCCAAGAGGCTCAAGAGAAATGAGCTGTGGGTGAAAAAGGAACGTGACACGACTTTGAAATGCCGTCCGGGCCCGAGGAAGCCCCAGCCAGCCTGGTCGTCTGGTTCTGCTCTTTCGGCTGGAGGCCAAACCCCAAGTCTAGGTGAGGTGAGAAAAAGGGGGAGTCTACACTGGGACCCCTGAGGGCCCCGAATAGATGATGACAGCAACTCTAACCAATAAAGAGACCATGTGCCTGGGAACTCTTCTGTGGCAGTGGGGAGCCGGATAACAAGGAAGGGGTGCTGGCAAAAGTCCCCGAATCATTTCTCAAATGTCTCAGATCTTAAACCCCACCAGGTCAATGAGGCTCTAGGCCTGAGGAGGTCACAGAAGCAGGGAGGGCCTGAGGAGAGAGCCTGGCTTCCCACAGACCATCCTCTGCATTCTGGGGGCTGGTGGGTTGAGGAGGCATGATGGGAAGGGACACGTTCTAGGTTTTGTATGACTTAGCATTAAAGACCACATATTCTGGGGCGCCTGGGTGGCTCAGTCGTTGGGCATCTGCCTTCAGCTCGGGTCATGATCCCAGGGTCCTGGGATCAAGCCCCACATCGGCCTCCCTGCTCAGCAGGAAACCTGCTTCTCCCTCTCCCATTCCCCCTGCTTGTGTTCCCTCTCTCACTGTGTCTTCTATCAAATAAATAAAATCTTTAAAAAAAGAAAGAAAGACCACATATTCGGAAGAAAATTGCCGGAATCAGAACCACACACCATCTCTCTCATGAGCCCTGAAGACCTCAGGGAAGTACTTGGCTTCTCCGGACGTCAGCCACCTCCCACATTACACCGTGAATGTGAAGCCCAAGTTCATAGCTTTTAAGTAGCTATTAAGCACAGGTGTCTGCTGCTTCTTATCAACCCTGTGGCAAATGCTGGGCTGGTGATTTTAGGCATCACCCCATAAACCCTCCAGGCAAGGAGATTATGGACTCCTCAACTTACAGGTGAAAAAATTATGGGTCAGAGAGTTTCATTAACTTTGTAGAGTGTGCACAGCAGGTCAGTGACAGAGGTGTCTGCCCACACTCATTCTATACCCTAGAAATGAGCGGCCTGGGGTGTCTGGGTGGCTCAGGCTGTTAAGCGTCTGCCTTCAGCTCAGGTTGTGATCCCAGGTCCTGGGATCAAGCCCTGCGTTGGGCTTTCTGCAGTGAGGAGTCTGCTTCTCCGTGTCCCTCTGCCTACCCCCGCCCTGTGCTTGCTCTCTCTCAAATAAATAAATAAATAAATAAATAAATAAATAACAGAAATGTGAGGGTTCCCAGAGGACTCACACCGTCACCACCATCACTGTGGCCCAGTCCTGGCTTCCCTTCCTTCCCTCCGACAGCCCTGGTCTCCTAAGTCTGGTCCAGGCCTCCCTTCCCACCTCAGCCCAGCCATCAGGCTCTGCTCACTCACCCCCGTGTCTTCTTTACTGTGTGGCCCACTGAGGTGGGGGAGCCAAGTGGTGGAGGGCACAAGCTTTGACTTCAAACAGAACCGGAGTTAGGCAGCAGCTCTCATACACGTGCTGGCTGCAGGATTCTGAGCCAGGAGACACTTACCACCCTGATTCTAGGTTTCTTCTGTAAAATGGAAGTTACATATCCCCTTTTTATTGTCCTGTGACAATTAAAGGAGAGGGATCCCAACACAGTGCCTGGAACACTGTAATGACTCAATGAACAAAAACTCTTGCTACTCTTCCTACTTACTAGGCATGTGAGGGGCGCCTGGATGGCTCAGTCAGTTAAGCATTGCCTTCAGCTCAGGTCATGATCTCAGGGTCCTGGGATCGAGCCCTGCATCAGGCTCTCTGCTCAGCAGGGAGTCTGCTTCCCCCGCTCTCTCTGCCTACCTCTCTGCCTACTTGTGATCTCTCTCTCTGACAAATAAATAAATTAAATTTTAAAAAAAAGAAATAGCTGAACAATGACAAGTAAAGCTGAATAGATTCTAATTTGGCTTACAGCAAAATGGAAAATACTACTTCTAGGTTATATATATACATATATATGTACATATATATACACATATACATATATATATACACACACATATACAGGTCATCTAAAATTTAGATTCATTATGTTCAGTTAGCGACTGTATAATAAAATAAATAAATAAAAATTTTTAAAAGGCCCAAAAAATTTAGATTCTGAATTTAAATGCTAGGCCACTGGGTGGCTCAGTGGGTTAAGCCTCTGCCTTCGGCTCAGGTCATGATCTCAGGGTCCTGGGATCGAGTCCCGCATTGGGCTTTCTGCTCAGCAGGGAGCCTGCTTCCCCCCACCCCCCGCCTGCCTCTCTGCCTACTTATGATCTCTGTCCTTATGATCTCTGTCTTTCAAATAGATAAATAAAATCTCTTTTTTAAAAAAGAATCTGAGTGTTGGTTTCAGCTCAGGTCACGATCTCAGGGTGCTGAGATCAAGTCCTGTGTGGGGCTCCGCAGTGGGGAATCTGCCTGAAACTGTCTCTCTTCCTCTCCCTCTGCTCCTCCCCCTTTTCATGCTTGCTCTCTCTCTCTCTAAAATAAAATTAATAAATAAAGATTTTTTAAATTTAAGTGCTGCCTTTTATTATGAAAGGTGGTTTGATCCTTAAATTTGCATATGTATCAGTTCAAAAGACTTCAAACACAGTAGATATTTAGTACTCTAAAACAATTTTTAAAAAAGCTTGAGTCATTTAGTGAACAATTAAAGTTAACAAAAAAGTTAGCTCTCTGATATTTTACGTAGAATTGTGTATAAAGTCATTTTGGGTTAAATCAAATTATATTTTAAATGTTACCAGTCCACTCAGTCATTAAGATTTTTCTAAATGTCGGGACGCCTGGGTGGCTCAGTGGGTTAAGCAGCTGCCTTCGGCTCAGGTCATGACCCCAGCGTCCTGGGATCGAGTCCCACATCGGGCTCCTTGCTCAGCAGGGAGTCTGCTTCTCCCTCTGCCTCTGCCTGCCATTCTGTCTGCCTGTGCTCTCCCCCCACCCCCGATAAATAAATAAAATCTTAAAAAAAAAAAAATTTTCTAAATGTCACTCTGTCTTCAGGCCCAAATTGCTCTTACAATGTTCAATGAAGGAAATACAGGATTAATTTCTCGATTTAGAAGTCAAAATTGCTGTGATATTAAAGCATGCCTCTTGGGCACCTGGGTTGCTCAGTCATTAAGTGTCTGCCTTTGGCTCAGGTCATGATCCCAGGTTCCGGGGATGGGGCCTTGCATCGGGCTCGCTGCTCCACAGGGCGTTTGCTTCTCCCTCTCTGCCCCTCCTCCCCTTCGTCCTTGTTCTCTCCTCTCTCTCAAATAAATAAATAAAATATTTTTTAAAAAAGAAAAGAAAAGAAAAAGAGTTCTTTATCAGGTGAAGGAAACGGAGTGCTTTCAAGACATAAATGTGTTCCACTGTAAGCTGTCTGGTTTCTCTTATATGAGTTCGCAGCCCAGAATGCACCAGAAGAACTAGAAAAGGAAGAGGAAAGAAAGACGGCCAACCCCTCCCCAAGAGCATTCTGAGAACATGTTAGTTCAATGCTGCTTTGAAAAGTCTCTTACATGGGCCTGGCAAACCATGGACATCACCGACTCATTATCCCGTTAGCCAAGTAAGGTGGGCTGAGATAGGGTCATAGCCCTAAGTCCCAGCATCCATATGAGAGCAGAAATGAATGGTCTGATTCCAGAAGCTCCCAGGTATAAGAAGCAAGTGTCACTAAAGAGAAGGGAAATCCTCCAGGAAGCAGCAAGTTTGTCATTCTGTCCAGGCCTTTATAGTCTCTAGGGGGTACCAATCCTCCACCGGAATATTCCTTCCATCTGCCCTTTCCAAGGCCCAGCTCACTCCTACCTCACCAGGAGAGCCGCCTCGGCTCCGTCGTTGGTACTGGGAGATCTCAGGCTGCACAGAGCCCCAGTGCTTTCCATAAGGATGATTTGCCTTCTAGCTAACTCAAAAGCTGCTTTAGTACAGAGATCCCTCACCTGTTTCTCTCACTGCCCCAGCCCAACACTTCTCCAGTGACCGGTGCACAAGATGGGGCTTCCGTGATAAACTAGCAAGTGGGGAGATTATTGCTGCGACAGGCTGCAGCCGTCCAGCCTGGATGTGGGAGAGGGAGAGAACGCTAGAAGGAAGGAAGCCGGAGACACATGGGCATTGAGTGTCAGAACAGGATAACGTCTTCATCTCCACGGGCGCTTGCTCCATGGATCAGCAGAGGAAGAGTGGAGAAGCTCCTGCATGGGTTCTGTGTAGCAGGTGCTGAATATTGGGGATGGCTTGAGGACACTGCCCCCACCCGTCTGCTCTGTACTGTGGGCTGCCCTCAGGGTCAGGGCCTCCACATTCCCATTTCTCTGTGTCACAAGGGTACTGACTAGGGCTAAGGAAGGAGTCCCAAGTTGTCCCAAATGACCATATTGACTCTTACAGTTCGTATGATATCTCTGTGGTCACCTAGAAATCCTAGCAAGAATGCCATGGCAGCGGGGTGCTTGGGTGGCTCAGTCATTAAGCATCTGCCTTTGATTCAGGTCATGGTCCCAGGGTCCTGGTATTGAGTCCTGCATCGGGCTCCCTGCTCAGCGGGAAGCCTGCTACTCCCTTTCCCATTCCCCCTGTCTGTGTTCCCTCTCTCGCTGTGCCTCTCTATCAAATAAATAAATAAAATCTTTTTAAAAAAATCACTACAAGAAAATAAAATTGTAGGTCAACATCTCTGATGAACATAGATGCAGCAATCTTAAACTAGCAACCTTAATTCAACAGCACATGAAAAGCATCATATACCATGATCAAGCGGGATTTATCTCTGGAATTCATTGATGGTTCAATACATGTAAATCAATAAATGTGAAACATCATGTTAACTGAATGAAAAATAAAAATCATACTATCATCTCAATAGATGCAAGGAAACCATTTGACAAATTTTAATATCCCTTCATGATAAAAACTCAACAAATTAGGTATACAGGAAGTGTACCTCAGTATAATAAGGACCGTATAAAGGACAAACCCAGAGCTAGCATCATACACAATGATGAAAAGCTAAAAGATTTTCCTTAAGAGTAGGAACAAGACAAGAGTTCCCATTCTTCCCACTTCTATTTAACACGGTATTGGAAGTCCTAGCGAGAGTAATCAGACAAGAAAAATCAGTAAAAGCCATCCAATTTGAAAAGTAAAAAGTAAAATTGTCCTTTGCGGATGACATGATTTTAAATGTAAAAAAATCTTCAAAAATACTATGAGAACTAAGAAATGAATTCAGTAAGGTTGAAGGATAAAAAAAACAAGATATAGAAATCAGCAGTGTTTCTGTAAACTGCCAATGAACTATTCCAAAAAGAAATTAAGAAAACAATTCCATTTATAGTATGACCACAACAAAAAAATACTTGCAAATAAATTTAACCAAGTAAAAGAACTGTACACCGAAAACTACAAGACATTAATGAAAGAAATATAATAAGCACAAATACATAGGAGGATATCCCATGTTTGTGGTTTAGAAGAATTAATGGTGTTAGAATGTCCATACCACCCAAAGCAATCTACAGACTCAACACAATCCCTATTAAAATCAAAATTAAATTAACGTTGTTTAACCAAACAGTTCAGGAAAATGCGTTTTAAAGATCTAACAATTTAATATTACACAATTAACTCCACTATTTTCTAATGTTAAGATGGACTTGGAGGCAAGGTTGTACTAGATGTAGAATCGATTATAGAATTGGTTGTATCGGGGTTCCTGGGTGGCTCAGTCCATTAAGCATCTGACTTCGGCTCAGGTCATGATCTTGGGGTCCTGGGTTCAAGCCCCATATTGGGTTCCCCACTCTGTGGGGAGTCTGCTACTCCAGTTCCCTCTGCCCCTCCCCCTGCTCACACTCTCACACACTCTCTCACTCTCTCCCTCTCAAATAAATAAATAAATAAATAATGTTTTTAAAAACCCCAATGGCATTTTCACTGAAACAGGAAGAACAACCCTAAAATTCATAGGAAACCACAGAACACCTTGAATGGCCAGAATAAGGCTGGAGGCCTCCCTTCCTTTCCTGGTTTCAAATCATATTATATAGCTAGACTAATAATCAAAACAGTATGTCACTGGCATGAAAACAGACTCCTAGCCCAATGGAACAGAGAGGGAGCTAGAAGTAAATCCACACAGGCAGTCAAGTAAACTTTCACAAGGGTGCCAAGAATACATTATAGAAAGAAGATAGTTTCTTCAATAAACAGTGAAGGAGAAACTGGACATACACCTGCAAAAGAATGAAAATTGACCCTGATCTTACACTAAAATATGCAAAAATTATCCCAAAATAAATTAAAGACCTAAACATAAGCCCTAGAACTGTAGAACTCCCAGAAGAAAGCAAAGGGGGAAAACTCCTTGCCATTGATCTCGACAATGATTTTTTTTGGATTTGACACCGAAACACATGTAACAAAAGCAAAAATTAATGTGCGAGACTATATCATACTAAAAAGTCTCGGAATTGCAAAGGAAACAATCAGCAAAATGAAAAAGTGCCTTATGGGGACGCCTGGGTGGCTCAGTTGGTTAAGTGTCTGCCTTTGGCTCAGGCCATGATCTCAGGGTCCTGGGTCAAGCCCCGTATCAGGCTCCCTGCTCAGTGAGGACTTGCTTCTCCCTCTGCCTCTGCTTGCTGCTCCCCCTGCCTGTGTTCTTTCTCTCTCTCTCTCTCTCTGACAAATAAATAAATGAAATCTTTTTAAAAAGATGTGAGTATGGCTTTCTCTTTTACCCCATGGGATCATGACCTGAGCCCAAAGCAGATGCTTAACAGGCTGAGCCACCCAGGTGCCCCCATACTCCCATTTTTCAAAGAAGTCCCCTGACCCTTCATTCCCTCCAGATACAGTCAGCTCTCTAATTCTTGTTTCAAATTTCTTGCAAGTGTTGACTACACTCACTCTCTCTTTTCACACTGTGTATTCATTCCTCAATGATGATCTGACTCACGCTCCCACTTTGTCAACAGATCTATCTGGCCAAGGTCATCCATGGTCACTAAGTAGCTAGATTTAACAGCCTCTCATTCATCCTTACAGGACTGGACCTCTCTGTGTCCTTGGGCATCATGGACCTGCCAGTGCTTCTCACAACTCCTCTCTTAAGTCTAGACACTGCTCCCATGTTTCTCTTCCCACCTGTCTGACCAGACCCTTTGATGATAGAAGTCTCCCTCACCCAAATCTTTATCTTTGGTGTTCCTTAGTATTCCTTTCATCTCTACCCATTTTATTGCTAAAGTCACTCTCCACTTTCCCATGCTTGTAACTACATGGGTGCATGAAGTGTGTATTTAGTTTTCCAACTCTGTCAACTCCAGCCCTGAAATCTACAAGGATGGTCACACCTTATGAGCCATTCCCTGGATTCTGAAACCCTTTCAGAATGCTGCTTCCATTGGACCTTGAATGTTTCTGGGGGCTTTCATGCATTTCTCCTCAACCCTGGAAAGTTTGGAAAACCTTCGACAAGGTGAAGGAAAGAGGGGCTACCAGATTCCAACACCCCAGGTTCCAGATGAAGAGGTCCAGTGGGAGAGGCGTGGGAGGGAAATGGAGAGGAGCAATCTGAAGAACAGATGAGTCCAGATTTGGACCAAGTCCGGGGACATGGCTGAGAGATCACACATTGCACGGGCTCTGGCTGGTGGTACAAAGATCTCACCGGAATACGGAGGAGGCAGGCTGGAGCCCCTTGTCCCCTCTCAGACCTAATAAAGTCACTACCTAAGGAACACACAATGAACATGCTATTGAAACACAGCTTCGCGATGAGAGCTTTTGCACTTCTCCTTGCAACCAGATTGCTGCCCCTAGCTATGGTTCTGTGGGAAAGGTGGAACGATTCCCATATACGCCTTTGAAGGCAGGATAGCTCTCCCAAACATTAAGATACCTCTAATTTATCCTGTCTTTAGAAGGAAGAGAATGAGCCGGTTCGAGGGGCAGAGGGAGAGGGAGAAACAGACTGCCCTTGGAGCAGGGAGCCTGATATGGGGCTCAATCCCAGGACCCCGAGATCATGACCTGGGCTGAAGGCAGACCCTTAACTAACTGAGCTGCCCAGGTGCCTCTCCTCTACTATTTCTTATCAAACAGCTTCCCACAAACTCATGTAAAAACCCACCCAAGGAGATAGTTATCATCCTACCCACAGGGCTTAATCTACCTTGTGTCTTCTAAGAGCAGCCCAAGTTCAGAGAAAGGCAATGGAAGGTCCCAGAGGTTTCTGCACTGACCATTCACCTTCCAGATGTCAGTGAGTCACAAACCCTTCCTAGCTTCCTCTGGCTGAGCAGGAGGAGTCTGAGAGCACACCCCTTCCCCACCAGTTCTTCCCACACCACTTCCCCAATTTCCCTGGCACTTCCAGGATCAGAAAGGGACAATATGAGTCATTTGGAGGGCTGTCACTCTTGAAAGTTTCCAGGAAAGGAAATGCACAAAGCAGCCCAATCATACCCTAGGATCACCTGACAGCCACCCAGGGGAAGGCCACTGGAGGGTTCTCTGCTCACACTCAAGGACACAAAGGGTAGGAATAGCTCTGCAGCCAGGTGACCACTTCCTGACCTCAGGTCAGTGTCAGGCTAAAGCACCAGGCTCTGGGGCCTGCCCTTGCATGAGGCGCCTGAGGGCCTTGGACAAATAGGTCTCTGCTCTGATGGTTCTTGGGAGAGGGGGTCAAGAGTAGAAATCCTGGCTCCCCCCACCACCGCCCAGTCCCTCTCCTGAAGGTGAGCTGGGAGAGAGTCTGAGAGGATATGCTGGAGCAAGATATAAGCTGCTCTAAGACAAATCAGGTGTCTGGGGCCTCCCCTGGGTCCTTGACCTTGGCCGTCAAAGAACAGCTGACATTCAACATCCACCGTCCATGCATGATCCTACTCTCATAAAACATGTGCCTAAAACTTACATATATGTACATGTACCTATGGCCAGATATGTACGCATCCACATCACGAGGAGTCCTGTATGATCTATCCAAAATTAACAATGTTAATTTTTAAGTATTGGTTTGGGTGGGGCTTTTTTCAATAATTCTTAAAAATTTTAGAACTGTTTCAGACCTAGAAAAACGTTGCAAAGACAATATGCAGTTTCTCACCCTGTTTCTCCTGCTGTTAACAGTTTACTTCTTCTCGATACTTTTGTCACAGCCTATGAGAGAATATCGACTCATTATGACTAACAAATTCCATGCCGTGTTCAGATTTCCTTAGTTTCCTGCCTAATGTTTTCTCTTCCAAAATACCTCATCTCTTTCATTCCTCGTGCCTCTTCCTCCCCTCTGGGCCGGGACAGTATTTCAGAATTTCCCCATGTTTTGTAACGTTGATCATTTGAAGATGAGCATGCAGATATCTTGCAGGATGTCCCCTAGATTGGGTGGGTCTGATGTTCTTCTGACGGTTAGATGAGAGTTATGATGTGGTGGCAGGAGAACCACGGAGGTGAGGTGCCGCTCCCAACCCAACCTATCAAAGGTCTAAGTTATCGCCCCACTGTATCACTATGGGTGTCAACCTCGACACCCCCCCCTCCACCGAGTCCTGTGTGCCAGGCCACACCACCCTAAGGTTGCATTTTCCCCCTTTCATTATGGTATCTTTTGAAAGCAAGTCACTAAATGTAGCCCATTACATCTGTTTTTAACTCTTCTGTTAACTTTTCTGTATTTTTCAGACATTTTACAATAGTTAGGATTTACCTTGTTCATGAGAGTATGGCTAATAAGGCATCTTTTAAAAGAAGAAGGCCTTTTGCTGGTCCAGCCTCTCTCACCCTGACCCATCCATAGCTCTTTTTAGTACAGCAGGACCCAACTAGATATGCTTAATGTAGACTGGAATGCTTGAGTGGGGTTTTTATGACTGTGGAGCTTACAGGGATGTTCCTGATGTTTTCAAGTTCAAGGATAAGGCTGTGTCCCACAATTACTGATCCAACTGGCCATACCTTGTATCCAGAGGGGAAAAAAATCCATTAAAAATATTTACATTTGGCATTCTGAAAATAAAAGTCAGTATTGAAAAGATATTCTTAGGAGTTCCAAAAATTTAAAAAAAACACACACACAAAATTAATTTGTATTTATTGGTTTAAAAGAGAAACAAGACAATCCTCTTTGTTTTAATTTATGAATGAAGATTATAAGGAATTTAACAAGGATAATGGTGTCCATTTTGCATTATGGCTGGTTGGGGAAAGAGAATGAAGGAAAGAGATAAGGACAAAGGAAGTATAATATAAAGGGAAAAGAAGGGACGCCTGGGTGGCTCAGTTGGTTAAGCAGCTGCCTTCAGCTCAGGTCATGATCCCAGCGTCATGGAATCAAGTCCCACATCGGGCTCCTTGCTCCGCAGGGAGCCTGCTTCTCCCTCTGCCTCTGCCTTCCACTCTGCCTGCCTGTGCTCGCTCTCGCTCGCTCTCTCTCTGACAAATAAATAAATAAAATCTTTAAAAAAAAAATAAAAAAAAAATAAAGGGAAAAGAAGAAGAGGTCAAAAGAATGGGGAAAATACATACAGAAGTGGTGATAGAGGGGTGCCTGGGTGGCTCAGTGGGTTAAGCATCTACTTTCAGCTCAGGTCATGATCCCAGGGTCCTGGGATCAAGCCCCACATGGGGCTCTCTGCTCTGAACAGAGCCTGCTCCGCCCCCCCCCCGCCCCGCCTACCTCTCTGTCTACTTGTGATCTCTCTCTGTCAAATAAATAAATAAAATCTTTAAAAAAAAGGGGGGGGTGGGTGATAGAGGTTTTAAAATATTCACTGAAAAGATAATAAGATGGTAACAAATATTCCTATAGTAATAATAGCAGAAACATTTTACATAAAGGAAAGATATAAATCTTTTTTTTCCTAAGAATGTATGGAACTCGCTGTTCTTATAAAAGATACCGTCCCACTTTTTCAATTCCTCCCAAGCTCCCTGGAAGAGCTGCCCATACCCCTTATGCGCTCCTGTCACGTCTCTTCATTCCTTAACCCTCCTGTCACGCCTCTTCATTCCTAAGGGGCTCCTGTGTCACTTCTCCATTCAACCTGCTCTGCCAATGATCTGCCAGCTGTCACAGAAATCAGATAGTGATGCTCCTCCCTCCTGGGTCCCCACCTGCTTCGGTGGCCTACACCCACTTTCCATTCCCGTGGTCTCCCGTGTCTGCGATTTGCCAGCCCCGCTCCCTGGACAACGGAAGCCATTGCTGGGCTCAGAGACCGCGCCTAGCATCTAGAGCTGGTGAGCCCGTCTCTGCTGCTTCGGGCCTCGGCACCTTCTTGGGCTTCTCTGTCTGTCCACCAGTGGGACAGGTTTTCCTGAGTTTTCCACTGACCCCTCCAACTCCTGGTGTGTAAAATGGAGCTCATCCCCTGTCTGCGTACATGGCGGTCACTCCTGAGTTGTGCCACTAGCAACGAGGCAGCCTGTCAGCCAGAGAAGTGAGGTGATTGTGAAGGAGGGGGAGACACAGAGCAAGGAGGGCTGGTGATTTGCAGCGAGATGACACCAAGGGGGACCTGACAGTGTTTGGTGTTGGGGGGCAGGAGCCAGTAGGCAGGGGGGAGGTGAAGAGGGAACTGGGAGGAGACAGGAGGATGCTCGTGTCCTTCAGGAGCACATGCGGAAGGAGAGAGGCCCAGAGAGGGTCAAGGGTAGCCAAGGATGGGGACAGACAGGGCAGTGGACTCCTCCACCAGCGAGGGAAGAACAATTAGTGGGATTTCCAGTACAATGACTTCCCTTTATATTTATTGCAGAAATCTTGACCTTCACAGCAGAAGCTTGAAACCTTCAGGTCCCCACGAACCAGCTGCCAGGACTTACACTCATTGGAACAGTCCAGCTCAGTGTGGTTGTAGCGAAATCCATCTGGAAAAGAAGGATGCTCACAGTCAGGGTCAGAGAGTAATAGTTAGAGCTCAAAGAAAGAGGACTTTCCACAACCATGCCCAGCCTGGGGGGGGGGGGGGCAGTGGAGAGAGGAGCACGTCAGCCTCACTTTCCTGACATGGTATCAAGAGGCAGGGACCTGCTCAAGCCAGGAGAGCCTGGTTCAATGTCATTACCTCTTATATTGAAATAGAATATATCCCTGGTTCTGCATCCTGGGCCTTGCTCCACGGTGCAGTTGCCACTGCCTGCCTTACATTTGCCTTTTCTAAAAAGACTGCAGACCATACACGTTGTGGCTGGAGCTGTGGAGAAACAGACATGAGCTGGGGTGGAAAGACCTCAGACCGAGGCGTGCGAGGACACCTTAGGACACAGCATGACTCTAACTACTTCTCCCACACATAAATTTCTGGGCCAGAAATATTCCCACTAGGTTGCTTCCATCAGATATTTCGGGAAAAGGGGTCTTCCCACACCGTAATCTCAAAATCTTTTAAGGATAAAGAACTCCTGTATACTTCACGAGTGAATTGCATACTTTGTGAATTACATCACACTAAAACAGTTTACTGAAAATAACCTAGAACAAAAATTGAAGATGTTGCCTGCCAGGTTAGGTAAGAGACACTGGCAAGTGAGAAATAAGGACAGAAGACTTGAGTTCTAACTAGGCAAGTGAAATTTCCGACTTTGCTCCAAACAACACTAAGTGATCATCTTTCTTTAATTTTTCTTCCCTAGTCGCCTGGCTGAGCATCCCCCTGGTACCAGCTCTGTGCTCACATGCTATTAAAAATTTAAAAGAGGGGGCTCCTGGGTGGCTCAGTCAGTTCAGATCTGCCTTTGGCTCAGGTCATGATCTCAGGGTCCTCGGATTGAGCCCTGCATTGGGCTTCCTGCTCAGCGGGGGAGCCTGCTTCTCCCTCTCCCTGCTGCTCCCCCTGCTTGTGCTCTCTCTCACTCTCTCTCTTTCTCTGTCAAAAAAGTAAATAAAAATTTTTTTAAAAAATCTAAAAGAACAACAACAACAAAAAAAATCTAAAAGAGGTGTGGTGCCTGGGTGGCTGTCGGTTGAGCCTCTGCCTTTGGCTCAGGTCATGATCCCAGGGTCCTGGGATGGAGCTCCGCATCGGGCTCTCTGCTCGATGGAGAGCCAGCTTCCCCCTCTCTCTCTGCCTGCTGCTCTGCCTACTTGGGATCTCTCTCTCTCTGTCAAATAAATAAATAAAATCTTCTTTAAATAAATAAATAGATAGATAGATAAAAATCTGAAAGAGTTTACTATGTAAAGGGTCTCCTCTTAGCTGTGAAGTCATCGTGTGGAAGACAACCAGAGCACCTGCCTACAGCCAGTCGGGGCCAGGTCTCTGGGGGAAATTGGTGAGCATAAGGACTACACTGGCTTGAAGGTAAGGAGGAAGACTTTAGTCTTCAAAGATTTCCTGGCCGAACACCAAATTCATCCAAAGTATATACATGTCTAAGTGAAATGGTGCTGTGAAAATATTGGTTCAAAACAAGCCATTTATTACATCTTCTGGCTACATCGCAGCCCCTAGGCTGCTGCTTTATGGAAAGTCTCAAGCTACTGTTGGCTCTGCTGCTTAGGGCCAGCCCAGTCAGCCCCAAAGCCCTAAAATGAGAAGAGCCCTTGGCCCCAATCTGCCCCAGGGGAGAGACTGACTCCACCTGGAGATCTTAGGAAGGGACCTGGGAGTAGCCGGGGTGGGGACAGCAGGGAGAGACCTTAAACCCTCGGTACACACACATCCCAGAACCTCATCCTTAAGCATCTTCCTTCCCAGCCAGGTCAGGCCACCATCCTGGGGCTACTCCCTCACCCCTGCCCAGCCAGCCCAGGGCCTCACCCACTCCTTGGAAGAACACAAAAGGGAAGATTGCCAGCAGCAGGACCAGGAGCAGGAACTTAGCCATCTCCCTCTGGGATGGCAGCAAGATGCACAGGCTGGCTTAAACAGGGAGCAGAGTGACCTGGAAGGGCTAGGTCAGATTGTTCTATAGCCTGGATTTGACTGCTTTCAAGCTGTGGGCAGAAGCTTCCTTTTATATGCCCACCAGTGTTGTAGTTGGCCCGGCCCTTACGATTGCAAAATAGCCTTCAGCAACAACCATCAGGGAATTTTGAATTTTTTTGAAAAAAAAAAAAAAAAAAAAAAAAAGGTTGATTACTTACAAGACCTGGACAGGACACGACATACCTGGTGCTGCACAGTGAGGGTGGGCATGGGGGAGGCAAGTGCCCACACGTGTCTGCTTTTATCGGGGTTGACTGTTGGGCTTAGGGTTTTGTGGGCTCAGTCTATTAGTCTATTAGTAAATTTAAAACATAAGAATGGGAGTTAAAGTCCAGGAAGAGGGGGGTAAAAACAGTGGCACAAATGGTCAGTTATCAAAATCAACCAAGTTCTCTTTTTTTAACATTTTTTCATTTGAATTCAATTAATTAACATATAATGTATTATTGGTTTCAGAAGTACAGGTCTGCGATTCCTCAGTCTTATATAATACCCAGTGCTCATTCCATCAGGTGCCCTCCTTAATCTCCATCACCCAGTTACCATCCCCGCACCCCCATCCCCTCCAGCAACCCACAGTTTGTTTCCTGAGATTTAGAGTCTCTTGTGTTTTGTCTCCCTCTCTGATTTCATCTTGTTTTATTTTTTCCGTTCTTCCTTGATGACCCTGTTGTGTTTCCTAAATTCCACATATCACTGAGATCATATGATATTTATCTTTCTGCAATGACTTATTTCACTTAGCGTAAAACCCTCCAGTTCCATCCACCTCATTACAAGGCAAGTTTCATTTTTATGGCTGCATAGTATTCCATTGTATGTAGGTGTGTGTGTGTGTGTGTTGTGTATACACACATACACATTGTATATATATTGTATGTATATATACATTGTATATATATCATTCGTGTGTGTGTGTGTGTGTGTGTATACACAATGTGTGTGTGTGTGTGTGTGTGTGTGTGTGTGTGTATCAGATCTCCTTTATCCATTCATCTGTCAATGGATATCTGGGCTCTTTCCACAGTTTGGCTATTGCAGACATTGCTGCTATAAAAACTGGGATGCACGTGCCCCTTCGGATCACTACATTTGTATCTTTAGGATAAATACTCAGTAGTGTGATTGCTGGGTCGTAGAGCAGCTCTATTTTCAACTTTTTAAGGAACCTCCATGCTGTTTTCCAGAGTGGCTGCACCAGCTTGCATTCCCACCAACAGTGTAGGAGGGTTCCCCTTTCTCCTCATCCTCACCAACACCTGTGATTTCCTGACTTGTTAATTTTAGCCATTCTGACTGGTGTGAGGTGGTATCTTACTGTGATTTTGATTTGTAGTTCCCTGATGCCCAGTGATGTTGAGCATTTTTTCATGTATCTGTTGGTCATTTGGATGTCTGCTTTGGAGAAATGTCTGTTCGAGTCATCTGCCCATTTCTTTATTGGATTTTTTGTTCTTTGGGTATTGAGTTTTATAAGTTCTTTATAGATTGTGGATACTAGCCCTTTATCTGATAAGACATTTGCAAATATCTTCCCCCATTCTGTCAGTTGTCTTTTGATTTTGTTAACTGTTTCCTTTGCTGTGCAAAAGCTTTTATCTTGATGAAATCCCAATAGTTCATTTTTGCTTGTTTCCCTTGCCTTTGGAGATGTGTCTAGCAAGAAGTTGCTGTGGCTGAGGTCACAGAAGTTGCTGCCTGTGTGTCCTCTAGGATTTTGATAGATTCCTGCCTCACACTGAGGTCTTTCATCCATTTTGAGTCTATTTTCATGTGTTGTGTAAGGAAATGGTCCAGTTTCATTCTTCTGTATGTGGCTGTCGCATTTTCCCAACACCATTTGTTGAAGAGACTGTCTTTTTTCCATTGGAGATTCTTTCCTGCTTTGTCGAAGATTAGTTGACCATAGAGTTGAGGGTCCATTTGTGGGTTCTCTATTCTGTTCCATTGATCTGTGTGTCTGTCTTTGTGCCAGTACCATACTGTCTTGATGATTAGAGCTTTGTGATAGAGCTTGAAGTCTGGAATTGTGATGCCACCAGCTTTGCTTTTCTTTTTCAACATTCCCCTGGCTATTCAGGGTCCTTTCTGGCTCCATACAAATTTTAGGATTATTTGTTCCAGCTCTGTGAAAAAAGTTGATGGTATTTTGATAAGGATTGCATGTGTAGATTGGCTCTAGGTAGCATAGACATTTTTACAATATTTGCTCTTCCAATCATTTCTTTGTGTCTTCCTCAATTCCTTTCATGAGCATTTTATAGTTTTCTGGGTATAGATCCTTTGCCTCTTTGGCTAGGTTTATTCCTAGGTAACTTATGGTTTTGGGTGCAATTATAAGTGGGATTGACTCCTTAATTTCTCTTTCTTCTTTCTTGTTGTTGGTGTATAGAAATGCAACTGATTTCTGTGCATTGATTTTATATCCTGACACTTTGCTGGATTCCTGTATGAGTTTTAGCAATCTTGGGGTGGAGTCGTTGGGGTTTTCCACATGGAGTATCATGTCATGAGAGTTTGACTTCTTCCTTGCTGATTCGAATGCCTTTTATTTCTCTTTGCTGTCTGATTGCTAAAGCTATGGCTTCTAGTACCATGTGGAACAGCAGTGAAAATCAGCCAAGATCTCTGACACAGAAGAGTCTCAGTGGAGGCAAGAGGCCAGGCTCCTTATCTAGTGTGTGGCTGGCTACGTGTTCATTCCAGATGAAATGCCTCATTGAAATGGATGCCTTGGCCATCAAAGTTTAAGTCAGGGACTTGAGTAACAACAACAACAACAAAAATTATAAATAAATAAATAAAAATTAAAACAAAAAAACCCAGAAAAACAAACATGATGTTATATGCCAATTATATCTCAATTTTTTACAATAATTTTAAAAGAAAATGGGGAAAACAAATGTAAACAAATGAGAGCTGCCAAAGAGCAACTTTGTTTTCCCGTGCATTGTTTTACTGAAGTCTCGCTGTTCTGTGCCAGCTTGAAGAGTGTCACGGGGATGATGCCTCACATGATACTGGGAAGGGATGCGGTATCACCTGGGGAACTGAGGTAAAGAGAGTGGGACACAGAAAATAATGATCTGGTCAGATCTCCCCGTGGAAACTCATGCTCTCCAACATCCTGCCAGTGCTTCCTAAGGGGAGGATGGTGGAATTCTTGTCTGATGTTGTACCTGTTCTGTGGTTGGCAATAAACAGGTTTTTTGTTGTTGTTGTTTTTAAGATTTTGGGGATGCGGCACCACTGGAAATTGTCCACAGTGGCTCTGTCATGACAGTGAAATACAATGACGGTGGTAACTGACTGCAAAGCCCCACCTGTGGCTCTGGGATCAGCCAGGAATCAGGAAGAGACCTCACAGACCAGCAAAAGGCGTGATCACCTCACACAGGAATCTACCACCCCAGATCCCTGGCTGGCCTTCCTACATCCGCTCTTCAGGTCCAGTGTCCTCAACAGCATCCTGTCCCATCTCTCCCTCAGGGGCACCGGAAGTCACGTGACATGGTGGAATGGGCTGAGTGGCACATGCCTGTTCCTGAACGATATGTTATGGATGTTTCTTGGCTTTTTTTTGGGGGGGTGGAGTCTTCAGAAGTCCACTAGAGGTTGAGAGCTTGACAGATGTCACATACTCAACCTATCTGAGCCCATGAGGGCCTCCCTCCATATTCCTCAAGTTGGGAAAGAGCTAATAGTCCTAATTCATGACTTCAGTCCAAGCTTACTTACTGAATTATTCCTTTTACTCCCAACATGCTCCAGTCCAGAGGATAAATTATGTGACCAGGCTAGTCAGAGGTCACCAGGCAGAGTCTCTGCCCCAGGGCAGGAACCCCCTCCTCTGCCCCATCCACACAGTCGCCTTCCAGAACTACCACACTTCCAGGCCCACCCCAGTCCTTGTTGGATCTCCCCCACAACGTGTCTAGGCCGAGACCCAACACGGCAGTGCCCCGGCCAGAGCACAGACTCAGAAATCGGCCCCAGGCGGGGTGGAAGCCTCATTCCAGCACCCACTGGCTATGAGAGTTTGGCTAGTTATGAATCTAGTTTCCTCACTGAGTTTCCTCACTGAGGAAATAGGAACTATAATAGCACTTACGTCATGAGGTTATTGGGTCAATTCTTCGCATGAAACTTGTGTTCAGTTATTCACTAGAGAACCCAGTTAAGGAAAATTTAATTTTAAAGCTGGTGCTAGGAAATATCACAAGCTTAGAGTTCATGATGCCTGGTGTCCGCCTGTGAGGGCAGCAGTCCTGACTTCACCCCTGCATACACACACGCTGACACATATACCCTTCCCCGTGGTCAGCCCCCTCCCTTCCCCCCACCAGCGCACACAGGCCACAGCTACCTTGCCTCTCCCAAAGGCAGACCCTGTCCCTGACCCACCAGCTCCCACCACGTCCATGCTCTACCTCGGGAACCTGCTGCCACTGTCCAGACCAATGACAGGTCACAGCGGCAAGAACAGGAATTACTTGGGGCACCTGGGTGGCTCAGTGGGTTAAGCCTCTGCCTTCAGCTTGGGTCATGATTCTAGGGTCCTCAGATTGAGCCCCGCATAGGGCTCTCTGCTCAGCGGGGAGCCTGCTTCCCTCTCTCTGCCTGCCTCTCTCCCTACTTGTGATCTCTCTCTCTGTTAAATAAATAAATAAAATAAAAATTATTAAAAAAAAAAAAAAAGAACAGGAATTACTTGATAAAGCAGTGAACAAGCTGTCCCCCTACCCCCACCACTGGCCCCACAGAGATTCCCAAATCACTACTGTGAACACGCATCTTCTTCCCACGCGTCTCTTGTGGATTCCGGGCACTTTCATCCATGACGTGCCACACAGTCTGATGGAAGGGCCGCTTATCCTGGAATGTTGATTATGAAACCCATATGGATTAACCTCCTGGACCCAGCCCCTAAATCTCTCTGGTCCGACTTGCCCTGCTCCCTCCCAGCACCCTCCCCCACTGCCGGCACTTTCCTCTCCACCACCAAAGGGGACCACGAATGCACGCCAGCCATTCTTCACTCCTCAATCACTGCTCAGCAGCCAAGACATGTCCTGTGCAATGCAGGCTTGGGGCGGGGAGAATGCTATGTGGTGGTGAAGGGCAGGCCTCCGGGGCAGAAAGCACTGGGGAAATCGGACTTTGAGTCTTTGTGTCCATTTCTCAGATAACATCACTGTAAACTTTCTTTCTGTTGTACCAGAGTCGGCATGAGCCCACCAGAGCTGCTCTAGTGAGAGAGCTGGGGAGGAGGCAGTCTCGTCTGCGATCCTTGTCAGAGCTCCCAAACTTCTCTTCCCCAGCTCCCTCCCCACACAGACACACCCCTTGCCCTCCCTCACCCCACCACGAGGTCCTCAGCCTGGCCACATGGGGAGGATTCCTCTGTTCTCTACCTTGGCCCCACTGTAGCCAACACTCTCTACGTTTTGTGCCACCTGTGGCTGGATGTGTAGCTGGTTGTGGGAGGTGAGGAGATGAATAACTAGAAGGAGATCGGTCAGAAATTCTTCCTAGGGGACAAGCAACCAAGAGCCTAAAGAATCTTGACTGTCTGATTTGGTCTCCCAGCTCACAGGAGCACATAGCCTCTGCTGTCCTATCTTGGAAAAGAGAAGTGTTCCAAGAGAACTCCTCAGTTCTGAGGACCTTTGCTCAAATCTCCCTCCCCTAGAGTCACTATCTGTTAAAGACCCATGCTGTTGCCCCTGCCTATTCATATGTTGAAGACCCAACCCAGCCCGGGTAGGTATTTTGGAGATGGGCCTTTGTGAGGTAATTAGGTTTAGATGAAGTCAGGAGGCTAGAGCCTCCATGATGGGATTAGCACCCTTGGAAGAGGAGACCCCAGAGAGCCTACAGGTGGTCTACTTGGAAAATTTCTTGTTGGTCCTTCTCTCACTCACACTCAGTCTAAGGGTTCTGTTCTCTGTTCCCTGGAGTTCTGGTCCATTGGAATCTGCAACTCTACCCCTTCCTGGTGCTCCTCCTGCCTTCCTGACCATTATCTCTCACTCCGTCTTAGTCTTCTTCACCGCTGACATTGACACCACTTGACACTGACATTTCCTGGGGTTTCTTCTTTAGTGTGTTTCTCACACAGTTTTTCTTACAGAATTTACCAGAGGAAAAAAAAACCCCAATTAACTCTCATAATGATGATCATCAAATGCTGTTGGGATGCACTCAACCATCTACTGTACAGGTTGAAGGTCTAGAGTCTTTTATCCATGGTCCTGACATTTTTCTGGATCCTCAGATCTCTCTATCAGGCTTCTTGGTGCCATTGCCACCTGGCTTTCCCTCTGGCCCACCATATTCACCATGTCCACAGAGAACACCTCGCCCTCCTGTGCAGACGGCTTTCCCCACCAAATTCCCAGTCTAAATGCCTCCAGTTATATCCAAACTGGAAATCTAGGAGTTTGTTCTGCCCACCCCCTACCCAAACGCCATCCAGCCTATCTGTAAGACTTCACCCGCCAAAGGTTTTGTAAATCTGCTATCTTCTTCCCATCTCTACTAAAACAGCTTGGCACACAAAGTAACCAATGGCCTTCCGCCTACGTCCTCTCCAGACCCTCTCCCACTCTTTATTGTTCTTACTTTATCCTTGAGTAATTCTGAACAGCTTGTGGTTGCCCACCTACTCCTTGCCCAGCTCCAAGTCTTTGATCTTACAGTATCTTTTTTCTAGAATGTTGCCACCCACTCTTTCCTTCAGCTGGCTCTAAATAATCCTCATACAATTCACCCAACAAGCATCTCTTAGAAACCTGTAACCCCTAGATGAGCTTCGGTGCCCCTGATCTGTGCTCCCATAGCATCTCACGTTTACCTTTGTTCCAACACATACCATGTTGTAATGAAGTTGTGTCAGACTTCCTAACTGAAAGACAAGAATGTATCTTACTGCTCAGAGAGTTCTAGCATTCACAGGATAGCTGGCAGTAAATACCCAGAAAGGTATAGAGGGAAACTGTGAGGTCTTCATTCATTCCAGACACAGTGTGGACACGTCTTACAGATTATCCTTTTGGAAAGGACCTTACCCCTTGGAAATGTCTATTGAATGAAAAGCTACTCTTTATAGCTCATCAAAACTCCCCTGCAAGAGTTCATCTAAAATGCAGAACTAGGGGCACCTCAGTGGCTCTGTTGGTTAAGCATCTGCCTTCAGCTCAGCTCATGATCTCTAGGTCCTGGGATCAAGCCCCAAATCAGGCTTCCTGCTCAGCAGGGAGTCTGCTTCTCTTGCTCTCTCTATGTCTCTCCTTCTGCCTTCCCCACCACTCATTCTCTCTCTCTCAAATAGATAAAATCTTTTAAAAAATAATAAAATAAAGTAAAATAAAATAAACAACTAGAATAAGACTCAGACCTAACATCCTGGCACAGCTAAGGGATGAATTTGGAACCACATCTGGAGCTCTTCATTCCTCTCTTAAGAGATAAAGAAAAGAATAAACGTGAATACAGTGACTGTAGTAGACTCTTCTATGCCCTTCCTTACTTGTAATTTTTAGAGGGAGGGTAGTTAAAAGCCAGCAATTGAATTAATTTGTTGGCTACTTCCTACCTCCTTTTGTTCCCCAAAGAGAGCCCAAGTCAGATGACTCTGGGCCCTTCACAAACCCTCTGAATGGCACCAGAGCACGGAATGTCATTACCTCGCCCAGGGGACAGGCGTGCTTTCTCACGGTTAAGGTGAGTAGTATGTTTCTCTTTTTGCTCTTCCCCCCAATCCAGCTCTACAAAGGGCTCAAATCTCTTAGTTCCAAGATCCCTTGTTCACAACTCTCTCAGACAAAAATGTGCAGGCAAAGCACTCCATATTAATTCATTTTGGTGAATAGCTCTGCTTAACACTCTCTAATTTGTTTTTTCAGGTACCGAGAAAACAATCTCACTGTTAATACCATGTGATCTCTCGGCCCATCCTCTAATCACGTTGTCCAGACAGCAAAACCCAGTGTCTGTTTAATGCCTGAGATGTGCTCTTGAGCCATTTTCTTTTACTTCACTCCATTCACCATTTTTTATGCTCCCGTTTATTGAGTATTTTTGTAGGCCAGGCAATGTGTTAAGCACTTCCCATGCACTGCGAGGAATCGCCCTCCCCCCGAGCTCATTGTGACTTGCATCTCCCCCGATCCTTTAAACCTCTACACAAGTGTTGCCTTCTGGGGATGTTTAACTTAAACATTGCAACTCCCATTCCTTTCCTCAGAATTCCTTATGCTGGATTTTTTTTTCCTAAAATGCATTTTGTTATTAATTTGTTTATCGTCTATCTCTTCTCGTTATGATATAACTTCCATGAAGGCAAGGTCTTTGTTTTGATGCTTTGTTTTTTGTTTGAGTTTTTTGAGAGGTCCTTTCTTTTCCATGTCTGAATCCCCGGCACTTAAGATAATACCTGTGATGTAGTAAATATTCGGTGTTTGTGGAACACATGAAGGATCACCGCAGTCGCATGAAGTTCACGGGTGAGATAACTGAGGTCGTAGATGATAAACGACTTGCCAAACAGCTCCTGGAGCCAGCGTTCCATGTCTGTGTCAGCACAGCCCAAGCTTCTCTCCACCACATACACTCCCTCGGCAACTCGTGTCCCTCTGCTACGTCATGTGTGTCTCTTCCCTGCTCCTTTCCAATTCTCCATTTCTTTTCTTTCCTTTCTACTTCCATATCTCTCTTCCCCATTCAGCTTTTTACTCCTCTGAATTCTACTTCTCCTGACTTCCTCTGTTTGAACCACTATCCCCCTCTACCTCTCTATTCAAGGAGGTTCCAAAATGTGATTCTGTAAGCTAGTTCAAAAGCAATTCATGCTGATGAATTAGTCCTCACTAAATACAAGTGAGATTTTATTTATTTATTTGACAGAAAGAGAGAGAATACAAGCAAGGGGAGCAGCAGGCAGAGGAGAGGGAGAAGCAGGCTCACCAAGCCAGGAGCCCGATGTAGGGTTGGATCCCAGGATCCCGGGACCACGACCTGGGCAGAAGGCAGATGCTTAACCGACCGAGCCACCCAGGTGCCCCCAAAAGACAGGTTTCTATGTCATTTTTACAGGGCTTTTTAACAGAATAGTAACCATTGTTTAAAGGTATCCAATGTTTGATTAGATCGCCATCCCAACAGAGATTTAACATCTCCCCTGTTGTTGGACATCTAGATTGTTTCCAATTTTTTGTGGATAAAAGAAATGTTATAATAGAGTTCTTTTGCATATAAAAACCCGGGAATGAAACACGCATGTGATTTTAGAAAGTCACACTGGGTGAGTGAGGTCAACCTCATGGGGGTGTAAGACCATCCTCCTTTCTATCCCACTTTTGGAACTGTGATTAGAGGTCCATCCACAAGCAAAAGCGCCTACGTAGGTGTTGTGGGATCTAGAACAACATGTCAAGAGACCTGGGAGGCGCCATCCACCTGTGCGTCTGGTAACAGGCAGACAGACTTCACTGAAGGCTGCAGAACCCACGGAGCCAGCGAACTTGCCCAGACCCATTTTCCCCCTGATCGGGGGGAAGTCTAGGAAGCTTTGACCTGGAGAGATCAGCCTGAGAGTTCAGCCCTATGTAGGGAAGATTCTAGCACTTCACTGGTTCCAAAAGAATTAAAGTATGAGTTTGGTTACAGCAGAGGCAACATTAAGAAACATTCCCAGCATCACCCTTCCCCTCCCAGGGAAACACTGCCTGGGGCTGATCTATCAGACAGTGGCAACCTCCCATGGAGGGTATAGGGGACCCGTGAGTGAGTGCCTAGCTACCTTAGTTGTGAGGACACAGCTGAAGAAACCCAGTTCTCTTCATCAGCATCCAGACACAGAGGTGGGACCTCCATGACTTGGAGAAGTACGAGGATATTGGGAAAGAGTCGGCTAGGAATTTCAAAAGATAATAAAGAGATCGTACTCAGTAGGCAGTCCATCCCCGAGCCTCTGTGAGTACCGTACCTGGAGACGTCTTCGGTGAGTCCATGGGTATCCCTAATGGCCCAGGTGCTCAGCCAACACCTCCCACCACTCTGCGGCTGGCTCCTTGTATTCAGTGCTCCAGCACATGGGGAAAACGGATTAGAAAAGAGGCTTTGGGGGACTCCTGGGTGGCTCAGTCAGCTAAGCAGCTGCCTTCCGCTCAGATCACCATCCCAGAGTCCTGGGATGGAGTCCTGCATCCAACTCATTGCTCAGCGGGGAACCTGCTTCTCCCTCTGCCTGCCATTTCCCCTGCTTGTTCTCCCTTGCTCTCTCAGAAAGAAAGAAAGAAATCCAAGCTTTGATTTAAGGGTGAAGAAGAAACCACAAACATGAGTTATAGCACCACCTTCTGGAAACCAAAACAGAGGTTCCCAGCAGCTAACCTGAGGAATTGGAAGAACCAGAGAAGACACAGAAACTTAAGAATTCTGTATTAGAGTGCAAGAAAAGTGGAAAAGATTACCACTACAAAGACAGAAAAGTCCATATAATGACAGCATTGAATAGAATGCACCATCCAAAGGTCATTAACAACCATTTAAGGAGATGTTTGCTACTTCAGATATGAAAGCAGCAATGCAGAACTACAAGGAACATGAAAAAAATCAAGGAAACACATCATCACAAAATAAAATAGTAATTTCGTAATAACCAAGCTCAAAGCCATAAAATTTTATGATCTGATAGAAGAATCCAAAATTGCTGTTTTGAAGAAACCCAACAAATTAAAAACTCAGAAAGACGATTCAATTAAATGTCAAAAAACACATGATCAAACTCCAATTTTTACAAAGAGATAAAAAACCATTTTAAAATAACAGAAAAATAAACAGATTTGAGAGCTGAAGAATTCAATGAATGAAATAAGAAATGTCACAAAGAGCACCTGCAGTGATCAGAACAAACAGAAGACAGAAGAAGTGAGTTAGAGGATAGGAATTTTGAAATCACCCTATTAGAGGCAAAGAAAAAAAGAGAAAGAAAGAAAGAGAGAGTGGGAGGGGAGGAAGGAAGACCAAAGAAAGCTAATATGATCTATAGGACTCCATCTAAAGGACAAATATGAAAATAATTGGATTTCCAAAAGAGAAGAAAAGGAAAATTTCTCATCTCAAGCCACTGATCCCTTCTTTAGGAGCCACCAATATTTCAAATTTTCTGTGTATCCTACAAAACATATTCTGTATATTTACTAACAGGCTTATAGATCCCCACTTTTTTTTTTAAGATTTTATTTATTCATTTGACAGAGAGAGATCACAAGTAGACAGAGAGGCAGGCAGAGAGAGAGGGGGAAGCAGGCTCCCTGCTGAGCAGAGAGCCCGATGCGGGCTTCGATCCCAGGACCCTGAGACCATGACCTGAGCCGAAGGCAGCAGCTTAACCCACTGAGCCACCCAGATGCCCCTAGATCCCCCCCTTTTTTACACAAATGGTATGGCGGTAGACAGAATTTTGTCCCCACCAAGTTCATATGTTGAAGCCCTAATTCCTAGTACTTCAGCATGTGACTGTATTTGAAGGTAGAGCCTTGAAAGAGATGATTAAGTTAAAAAATAAGGCCTAATCCCAAATGCTGGTGTCCTTATAGAGGAGGAAATTTGAACACAAGCAGATACCATAAACACACACACACTGAGTTAAGACCAGGTGAAGACACAGCAAGGGGGCCGCCATCTTATAAGCCAAGGAGAGAAGCCTCAGAAGAAACCAGACTTACTGATACCTTGATCATGGACTTTGAGTCTCCAGATCTGTGAGAAAAAAATTCCCGTGGTTGCAACCATGTGGTCTGTGGTGTGTGGTTCCAGCAGCGCAGACAGACCAATACAGATTTTTGGGTTCTGAGAGTCCAAGGCCACTGGAACAAATCCCAAAAGTGTGGAAGCAGCTTAGGAACTGAGCGATGGGTGGTGGCTGGAGGAGTTTGGAGGGACATTCAGAGGACGCGTAGATGGCCTTGAAAAGACCATTGGGAGAAAGGTGATCCCAGTGAGGTCTCAGATGGAAACAAACAACATGTTATCTTAAACTGGAGGGAAGGTGGGGCGATGCCTGGGTGGCTCATTGGTTAAGCCTCTGCCTTCAGCTCAGGTCATGATCCCAGAGTCCTGGGATCGAGCCCCGCTTCGGGCTCTCTGCTCAGCAGGGAGCCTGCTTGCCTCTCTCTCTCTGCTTGCCTCTCTGCCTACTTGTGATCTCTCTCTGTCAAATAAATAAATAAAATCTTTAAAAACAAAACTGGAGGAAAGGCAATCCTCACTATAAGGGGCAAAGAATTTGACTGACCTGTGGTTTAGTGTCTTGTTCGTAGTGTTTTGAAAGTAGAACTGACAAGGGATGACCTTGGATTTTAGCTGAGTAGCTGTCTAAGCTGAGTGTTAAAGGCGTGGCCTGATTTCTCCTCAGTGCTAATAGTAAAATGTGAGCAGAGAGAGGCAGCTGTCCGGAACACACCTCTTGTCTCTATCTTCGTCTTCCTGTTATTCAGGGTACAGCTCCCTAGCAGGCCAACAGCCTCAGAGAACAGGCCTGAGGTCACTACCAGATTACTGTCCGGTAAAGAGCACATGGTCTTTGCCCACAGTGTATCACTTTGTCATGTTCACACCTTGATCGTTTATCTAGTCATCTCCACTGGTTGCATTGACCTTCAATGACTAAGGCATTTAGCACCCCAGAACAACGATCTTCATCTACCCGTGGGTTTGCCATCAACCTCCCTCCAAGCTATGCAAAAATCGAGTAAGAAGGTCAAGCCTAACCCTAATGTCTAGATCTACTTGTGTGCAGTGCTCACTGGGCTTACGCTTCCCCTCATTCCCCACCACTAGGAAAGCTGCTCACCCCACACATTCTCACTCTCTTCCAAGGGAGAGGCCACCCCGGGCCGGTGAGCAGACCAGGACCTTCCCGACCGCAGACATTTTCGCGTTTGGTTTGAGCCACCAGTAACAGAAACCAGTGCCTGTCCCTGATTCTCAGGTCTGCTTGGAAGCTCCCACCCCGCTCTGGCTCCCCATGCTAAGCTCATTTTTACCGGCTGTTTCCTGTCTGTCCGAAATGTCAGGGTTTCCGTGTGGTTTTTAGGAAAGTAAGAATCTGGAATGTGTACCCAGCAAGGGATCAAAGGGCTGATGGCATTGGGGGCCAGCAGGGCCCCCGAGACAGGGAAACGAGTGTGGCCGACGCGGTGCAGGGGAAGGTGAGGCAGGGGGACGAAACAAGCCTCCGAGGGTCTGAAATGGTCTCTGGTCAGCTGTGCGGGTTCTGCTTGGGGAACCAGTGTCAGCCCGACCCCACTTCTCCTGCTCCCTCTGCCTTCCCTGGCACTAATGCACTCGGAGTAAGTTGACAAAGAGGAGATGAGCAAGAGAAAGGAGGCGTGAGAAGCAAGTAAGCCATGTTTGAGGCAGAAAGGAGAAACGCTGATGGGAGGATTTGCCTCAGACCTACGTGCAACAGGCAGACCTTCTACTTCTCCTTTCAGGTGCGATGGAACAGCCAAGAAGGAAGCACAGAAGGAAAAACTCCACATAAGCATCAGAGAAGACTCATTTCTGCATAGCCCTCCCCCCGCACTGTGCTGGATTTCTGCCACTTCCTCACGCTCTAGAGATGTTAAGGACACTGTGACATCGTCGAGAGCTCTTGGACTCAGGCTCAGTACCACACTGGCCGTGGCTGGCCATCAGGAAGGGTACTTAGCCCTGTCAGGCCGTCACTTCCTTTCCATCCTTAGCAGGAGGCGAGCAGGTGGACGGGCCATGATCAAGAGTGCAAGGAGCCCACCACAGCGCCCGGCAGTCAGTATGTGTTAGCAGGTAGAGGTACATCTTAGCGGCCTGCCTCAACCTGTGCTTTGAGACTTCAAGGCTCTGCAAACACCTTCCCTGACCACCTTTGGCCAAACCAGATGCCTTCCTGGCTCAGACCACAGGTGCGCCTATGGAAGCCTGCCCCGGTCTCCAGAGCTCTGTTCTCTAAGAGTGAAGGAAAATGAGACTGTGGTATATCGCAGAATACTAAAAATTGCAAGAAACCACGTGATGGCAAGTTTGGAAGTCTCTGGAGGCAGGGGCTAGAAAGGGACACACCTGGGATTTCATTGATCCCACGTTATTTATTTACTCATTTTAGCAGGAGGATGGAAAAAAGCTGAGCTGCCCCTTGTATTAAATCCTTGGAGGTGTCAACACGGGGACCCCAACACAGCCTGGGTTCCAGGGGACTCGGGGACACCCTCAACTCCACCCGCAACTCACAGTCCACTCTCCCATGTGGTGACAATAAGGGGAACAGCTTTACCAAAGCAAAGGGCCCTTGATTCCAAGAATTAAGCTTAGCAACACCAAACAAACTAACACATAAACAAGTAAATAGCAGTGGAGAGAAAAACCTTCCAAATGACTTCTGTTTCCTCAACACAAAACAACAACAACCCAAACGGAGAGAGTGGGGACTGCACAGAAAATGACCTTGTGGCCACCCTGTCCTGTTGGCGGTTGATGGACACCCACCTGGGACAGCTGGAGAACCAGTCCAGAGGCCTGTCCTGGGGCCTCACTTATGAGCTGTCCCGAGGTGCCCATGTGTGTGTCCCCTGTGGCCGGCATCCCAGGCTCCTCTGGCTTCAGCTGTGGGGACGCTGTTCTACTCTGTCCTGAGGGCCGTAAGAGACCTTCTCCCTGGCCCCTGTCCAACCTCACACGTGAACTCAGGGACTCGGAGGATTCAGCTGGGGCAGCTGGAGGAGTCTGACCTCTTCCGCGATCACACGTCGTGAGCAGGGCAGGCCGCTGCGTGCAGCCTCTGCGGGGGAGGCACACGTCCAGCCCGGCCCCGCGTCCTACTATGACGGCGCCGGGTGGGCGTCTGGCCCCATCAGGATGCAGGGCTTCTCCTCCTTCCTGGGGGGAAGAGGACAGCTCATGACCCAAGAGGCACAGCTCACTCAGATGGCCTGGGAGACTCACCCGGCCTCCTTCCCCTCTCTCCCTCAGAGCCCTCCAAGTTCTGCCCAGTCTCTCTAGAGAGGTGCAGCCACCTCAAATCTTCCTCTCAGCCCCTGGTTCTCTCCTGCCAAGGACACCCCTGGTGGTGGGAGCACCATCCTGCAGCAGCTGCTGCCTGGTGGAAGCCCAGGGTCCCTGGGAAGCAGGAAAGGCCCCAGTTTATCTGGAAATTCTGCATCCATGTCTGTGAGGTCATGACACCCCTGACGCTGTCTCATGGTCACTGTGGCTTCCAAGGGCTGCCTCTCCCTGGTCTCATGACCTTCCCCCGTTTCACCTTCTAGCCCTTCCCTTTGCCTGGGCTGATGCCACCCCACAGGGAAAGTAGCCCCATTGCTGAGTTTCACCCTGTTACCTTCAAAGTAACAAAGGGTATTTGTGCCCACGGAGATTTGGGGAGTCTAGGGCTTCTCAGAGGGGTTTTACACACCACAGTGCCCGACAGGCCTCCACACTCCTCTCCCAGGCCCCTCCCCTCTCTGGCTCTTGAGTCCAAGTAAGCATAGCCCTGGCCAGAGTCTTCCCCATATCACTAGGAGGAACAATTTTCTTCCCCAACCCTATCTTGGCCCCGGTCCTACTTCCCAGACGTACTGGTTCAGCCATCTCTCTACAAAAGCAAAGGTCTCAGCTTTTATTTTGTAAGGGCTCTATTTATTTATTTATTTGAAAAGAGAGAAAGCAGGAGCAGAGGAAGAGAGAGAGAGACAGACGACAGACAAAGAAGTGGACTCCCCACTCAGGTGGGAGCCTGTCCCAGGACTGGGATCCAGGGTGGGATCTGGACCCCGAGATCAAGACCCAAGACAAAAGTGGAGGCTTCACCCATGGAGGCTCCCAGGAGCACCGTGGCTTTTAGAAATGGAAAGCATTGAAATTCTTTTTCTTCTCCGTCATCGGCAGACACATCAGTCAGCCTAAAGACAACGCCAAGTCACTTCAAAGTCTGTGTGTGCGATGATTCGGTTTGTCTCTGTTACATGATTATTTTCAGTTAATGACCCACAGTACATGTTTCTGCCAATGCCTAGGATTCCTCAAAAAGCTTTGTCTGGGGAATTCAGAAACCAGTCTTGGAACCCCTACTCTGTAGAAGGGTTTCAGCAAATCTGAGGTGACAGGGTACAGTGGGCAGGTCTACTGCTCCCACTGCAAGCTGAGCCCAGGCCCAGGTCTGACCCCAGTTTGCTTGAACCTGTCAGGCCGCCGGCTGCTGACGCTCAGGCTCTGAACTCACATGCAGGCAGCCCCGTCCATGCCTCTCTGGAGCTTGGAATCCTCTGTACTTCTGAGCATGAACTCCTGACTCCCTGAGCAGCCTCAAACGGGGGGCCTCAGAGCCTCTCCTGACCCGGGAATGTGTCCAGACGACACAAGGGGGCGCCACACACTAGCTGCCCTGCCATGATTATGGGAGGCTAGTCACAGGGGGGATCTGGGATTATGTGAGAATTGTTCATTTGCTTCTCTTGATTGCCAAATTGAATGGTACATAGAGAAGTAACAATGGTGAAAGCAGAAATGAGAACTGTTGTTTGCAGAACTTAATGCTTAAGGGAAGCCGTCCCCTCAGAGCAGGAAGAAGCCAGAGCTTAGCCTAGAGGCTCATGGACCTCAGGCAGGGCACTTCGTGACCAGCGGCAGGGATAACTGCCCAGGAGGAGAGGGTTCCAAAGGCTGAAAGAAACGTATTTTATTGTGTCCAGGGGAGATGGGTCCTTAGGAAATGATTTTTTGGGTAAAGCTTTAGTGTTCTCTCCATCCAATGTGGGGCTCGAACTCACAACCACGAGATACAGACACGTTCCGCTGACTGAGTCCCCCAGGCACCCCAGCAACTTGATATCTTTGATTATCTAGGAATGCAAGCCTGATTGCTTATAACAGGAAGCTAATGGTCACATTATTTTCACATACATTTTCAGCATCTGCGGTGCCTGGAGCCCACCTGAGCTGGCAGAAGGCTCTGCGCAGCGACGAGTCCCAGCCTTTCTGACCACCACTGCTCGGGTTTTGAATGGAAACCCAAGGCCTTATCCACTCCCAATACCAACGGGGAACAGTCAGGGGCAGTGTGCGGTTCCCAGACTGTGGGGGATGGGGTCCTTCTGTTTGGTCCCTTCCCAGGTCTAGGGTCCATGGGAACAGGGGGTGGTGCCCTGCGGTCTCCCTCAGCCAGGACACAGTCACCTTCTCGGTTACTGCCCATACATACAGCTGCACCTGTCTGTCCCCTCCTGTGTAGATGAAGGCTCCCGCTAATCTGGCTCTTGGAGGCCAAAACCCCCCAGAATTGGTGAGCCTGGTTGAGCACTGAGAGCTGTCAGGGCCCTTGCCACCACACCCAAGAATGCTTGAGTTCAGGGCAACAGGTCATGGAACCAGTAAGATGGGGCCTAGGTCCACTGTCCCCACCTCAAGAAGACTTCCTTGTGAGGAGGGACCCTGGGAATCACCACACAGTCACCCCAGGGCACATCCCTTTTAGCGGATGAGTTCGGGTCTATGGAACCCAGAGGATTAGCTAAAGGGATAATTCTACTGTAAACATTCATAGGCGCCTCCTTGGGCCACTGCTGCTTAATTTATGTCTAAAACCTCTGGTCCTGGAGGTAGAAATACCGACCCCAATGAAAAAATGTTATTGTGTCCTGAAAGCATGTTTTGGTACTCATCAGGCTGGGAGCCCCAGAATATGGTGCTCGGCACCCATTTGGGTCCAGATATGACCAGACAGAAGTGACGGGGACAGCGTGTGTGCAAAAGCGCCGTCCTGCTAAACCGCTGACAGCCTTCAGGGTCACCACAACGGCCCTTACGAGAAACTTCCCTTCTGTAAGGAAGGATAAGAAGTGCACTTAGAAGCAACGGTTGCAAAATCAAACAAACAGGACGCTAGATGAATCGGCATACAGAAGCTTCCAGAAGGCCTCAAAATCCAGACTAGCTTCATGGAGAGATTCCTTGCAGAACACCCGTGAGAAAGTCCAGACCCGGGATGTTCAAGGTGACCGGTGACTGTGGCTGGTTTTCCCTCTCGGAAACCACAGACTAGTTCTGGGGGTGAAACTGGCCAGTTTGCAGAACCTGATAGAACAACAACAACAAAGCTCCCCTCCCCTCAGCTGATATGGCACTTGGTCCCCAGAGGGACAGAAAGGGCTCCTCCACCTTCCGCAAGGTATTGACTGAGGAAGATAAAGCAGCTGGAGGCTGGGTCCGCCCAGGACAGCATTGAAGCCACAATCCAGTTCCTCGAGGAACTGGGAGTCCCGACCCCACCTCACACATCTCTGGGATGCTAGAATGCGGCTCTGGAGGTCAGCTGACTTCTCCCAGTCCTTTTTCCCCACCCCAGACCTCTGCTGTTTACCCCCAAGGGCTTGAACTTGCCTTGTGGCCTGGGGCTCTGAGATGTCCGTATCAAAGGACAGACTTCAGGGAGGTGATCAGATCAGCAGGGGCAACCACATTTGGAACGTGGGGCCCCGGGAAATCCCAAGTGCAGGGAGTCGGAAAGTCCCTGTTGCATCCGTTGCATCCGTCTGCATCGTGTGTACGCATGCGCGGGAGGCGGGTGCTACTTTCTACCTCCAGGTGGGATGCCCCAAATTCAGGACTCTGTTCATCGACATAAATGAAGTCTTTATAGAAGTCCCCAGAACGATCCTGGGAACCAACACCACTACTTTTCTGGTTCACAGTCTCTGGGGTCATCTTCGGCAAAGGAAAGCTGCTTTCAGCTTGGTTTCATCAAATCAGGCCCGGCTTCAGACGGAGCAGCGTTAAGTATCGTGCGGAAATCCCACTTGCACTCTGCCTTCTCAGACCGGCTCATGCTCTCTCCCACAAGGTCTGTCAGCGAGAAAAATAGCTTGGGATGATGGCGACGGTGCCCAACGTCTCGTGAAGTTGTGAAGGGTGTGAATATCATTGAGAACAAGGCAACGGAATAGATAAAATAAAAATAGCATAAACATCTTTACGTAAACTTTTTCAATTTCTTCTGTCTAGATGACCAAAGTTAAAGGAAACGATAATCATTAACTGTCTAGGTCAATACCAGTGAGATGAAAGGCTGAAACCTTAGCTGCCAAACGTGGGCTTGTCTCTACAGGGACGGCTACTAATAGACCTGGGTCTATTAGTAAACATGTTACAAACCCTGAAATAAAACTTGCCTGAAGAAAGTAGGTCTTCAGAAATCATAAAACATATTCATAATATTTATAAATTTGCCATGCCCCAGAATGCAGGTGTAAAAGACTGTTCATGCTTATGGACTCCTTTATCTTCACAAAAAATGAAGGTTTCTATTTTTTTTTTAAGAGATTTTATTTATTTATTTGACAGACAGAGATCACAGGCAGAGAGGCAGGCAGAGAGAGAGACAGGAAGGGAAGCAGGTTCCCTAGTGAGCACAGAGCCGGATGCGTGGCTTGATCCCAGGACCCAGGGACCATGACCTGAGCCAAAGGCAGAGGCTTTAACCACTGAGGCACGCAGGTGCCCCAAAGAGGAAGGTTCCTAAAGATGAAAAGTTCTAATGTATGTAATTAAAACAACCAGAAGAAATAAGGGATACCTCCCCTAATGCAAGAAAAGTAGGATGTCTGTTTTCAGTAACAGAGGGTATAAAGAATGGAACGGCATTCTTTGTTTTGGGAATAGAAAGGAATTTTGTCCTAAGAGAGACTGATTATGTCAAAGCAGGGAAGAGAAAAAACACAGGACAAAATCTGAAAGTAACAGAGAGAGTTGTAGAAGGTTTATGAAAAAGGAAACTTGGCAAAGGAATTTTAATGTGTGGCAAGTCAGAAAGCATCTAACTAATTTGAATGAATTTTAGATTTATTTGTGTGCTTGAGAGAGCTGGGAGGAGTGGCGAGAGAGCGAGAGAACAACTCAATTTTTCCTAAAGATGCATTTATTTATTTTTAGAGAAAGAGAGCGTGAGCAGGGGAGGTGTAGTGGGGAAGGGAGAGAGAGACAAGCAGATTCCCTGTGTGGTGCGGGACTCCCCGCAGCGCTGGCTCTCATGACCTTGAGCTCCTGTTTTGAGCAAAATGAAGTCAGTTGCTTAACCAGCTCACCACACAGGTGCCCCGAAGGTAAATGAATTTTAACATCAGAAGAAAGTTGTGCAAACTCGGCATTGGTTTTTTGCTGGTTAAAGGATAGCGTTTCCTTGAGCTATTGTTCTGTTCTTGATCAGAGATTGTATAAGAATTTTCTCAGTCATCTTCTAGAAAGCACAGATTTGGGGTTTTCCTTAATACGTTACGATGCATGACAGTGTTTCTAGCCAACACCTTTTAGTCTTCCTTTCCTTCAGTAGAAAAACTCTGCTCCTGCCTCTGTGGGATCCAGCACGAACTTCTTCAGGAACCCGTCACTGTGGGACACTTGCCCCCACAGCGCATCCTGCCGTGGTTCCCCTGTTCACCAGCTCAGCGTCACCTGCCTTTGGTGCTGCTACAGGAGGGACGCTTAGTGGTGTTTGAATGTCTGCATCACGATGGTCCGGGTTCTGCTGTGATGCGTGTGAAACTCCTGAGCTCCTCACATTTGCTGAAGGAGTGACCTGCTGTTTGTGAATGAAGAATATTCGCGAACATTTTCCCTGCCCCGAGTAGGATCCACCATCCTGCCAAAGAGTGGAGACCTGATTTATGACAGTGACATCATGGGATTCTCTGGCTGTGGTGACAAGGCGGGCACAGGGTGATGTTCTCTGGCTGCCCTGACACAGGTGCAGACGTCACCAACGAGGGGACATGTGAGCAGGGACCTGGGAAGCAGGTGAGGGAGGCCTGAGGCTCGGCAGGGAAAGACCTTCCAGGCAGAGGGAGTAGCAGGTGTGAGGGTCCTGAGGTGGGACTCTGCTTGGGGGTTGAACAGCTGAGGAGCCAGGAGAGTGTGGAGAGGCGAGGGGCACTGCAGGTGAGGGGAGAGGGCCACGGGGACCCCGCACCCTGCAGGGCCTCGCTGCCCTCTAAGGATGTCGGCTTTCCTGGGAGCGCACGCGGGAGCCAGGGGAACGTGTGGAGCGGACGGGGGACCTGTTGCCCGTGGTGTCGCGGGAGCCCTCTGTGTGCAGGTGTGCAGGACAAAGTGTGAGGGTGAGGAGGGGCTGGGGTGGGGGCAGGGGGGCCGCTGGGGTCTGCCTGCCTACATTCCTACCTTCCGTATTCCGTTTCTTTCGTCTTTTTCCTTCTTCCTTTTCTTCATTATTTTCTTCTTTTCTTTCTTTTTTTTTCTCCTTTGGGGATCTGGTAGATTTTTAAAAAACATAATCTTCCAAATTTCTATTAAATAAAAACATTCTATGATGATTTGTGAGTCCATGAAGAGTTTTGAAAGCCTCCTCTGCATTTCTGGTTATTTCTCTTGTTAAAGAATTAAGTGTTTGTCGCAGTGAGGCAGGAATCTCTTTCCCCTGCCGTCTGGCCAGCAGGCCGCCCCCCGGGCAGTGCAGGCATGAGGCCCCTTGTCTCCAGCATCCGCTGCTCCCAACGGGAAGGCCGCCCCTCCGGTGCACTTGCAGTCCACCGGCTCGTCTCTCTCGGAAACGCTCAGACCCTCCTTATCTTGCCCACTGTACCGGGATCTCACAGTGACGAGTCCTTCGGGCTCTCACTGTTTTTCCTCCTTGATACTTGCTAGACACTTTCTGCTCAAGATATATATCTGAGCTGAGGAAAATGGGAAAAATGCTTTTCCATGGTAAATTCTTCCCATTGTTTCTCTGGCATGCTGTGGCTTTGCTTCGCACTCCGGGTCCCCCTTCCACATCTCGGGAATTCCTCAGTCACTGGTTGTCTGTGTCATCTGTGTCTGATCTGGGCCAGGGAAGGCAAGACAGGCCAGAGGGGAGAGGGAGATTACAAAGCCCCAGAAGGGGTTTCTAGAAGGAGGGGGCGGCCACTCCCCAATGCTTCCAGGAAGTGAGGGAGAGAAGGGCTGACAGTGTTGAGGCTCAGTGTGGGGAACCTCCTGCCCTTGGGGCCCCATGAACCGGCCTCCTCTGGGAGGGCAGCCAGGCCTGACGGGGTCTGACTGGGTAGAGTTCCAGGTCCTGGAGGAAACACTTTGAGGCTGGTGCTATTTCCATTTAACATCGAAATTGGAAGCACCCCCCGGGTCACATCACTCAGGTCAACTTGGGATTGGGCCTCCTTGCCTGAGCCAACATCCAGAGGCTTCCCCAGGAGGCTACTCAGCCCCGCCCTGACACAGCAGTGGTGGATTCTGTCGAGGGGAGACTCATGTTCTCTTCTTTGTCCCTGGGCCTCTCCCCACATGTGGCTGCAGGAGGGCTGCGGAGAGGAGGCTCCCTGAGTGCTGATCCCCCAGAGCCCGGGAAGCCATGCTGTGCCTTCTCAGACTCTGACGGGAGCTGTGCTTACACATGATTGGGAGGGTCTCTGGAAGCTTCCTCGGGGCAGAAGTGAAGGTGGGGTAGGTATGGATTTGTGGGTACTACAGCCTGGTGTCCCAGAAATACTTCATGGCTCCTTCTCTTGAAGTCATCCATGATCTGACCCCCGCCCCCCGCCCCCCCGCCATCTACCCAGGTGCTAAAACTTTCCATCTCTGTGGTTGTGGGGGTTTCTCCCTCCTCTCATGTCTGTGGGGAGCAGTGTCTAAGGAAGGTCGTGAGCGTTCGCCTGAACTTAGAGCAGAAATATCTGTCTTTGCTGGAGCTCCTGGTCCCTGTTTCGGTTTCATGCCTGGGGCCTCCCTGGTTCCTGCTGAGTCTGAAATCCATGCAGATGACGGGCCACATCTCTGAGGGGACCGTGTCCCTGTGAGGTCACCCGCTCCTTCAGGGGCTGACCAAATCAGGGTGGAGAGGATTGATCCCATTCTCCCTCAGCGCCCAAGGCACTCCCTCCTCTCCCCACTCATCCAGGTCATGCTGCCAAGGGCTTCAGGCCTCCAGATAGACCAGCAAGTGGGGGAGGCTGTTCTCAAACAACTTCCGTTTGTATTGCCAAAACATGCTCCTTGCGGGCATGCATCAAATGGACTGGAAACTTTCTGGAAGAAAGTGGGAGTGGGACGCCTGGGTGGCTCAGTTGGTTAAGCAGCTGCCTTCGGCTCAGGTCATGATCCCAGCGTCCTGGGATCGAGTCCCACATCAGGCTCCTTGCTCGGCGGGGAGCCTGCTTCTCCCTCTGCCTCTGCCTGCCATTCTGTCTGCCTGTGCTTGCTCTTTCCCCTCTCTCTCTGATAAATAAATAAAATCTTAAAAAAAAAAAAAGAAAGTGGGAGCTAGGTTCAGAAGGGGAGAGAGGGAAGACAAAAAGAGTTGAGTAGGTCTGCTCGAAATCCTGCCACAAAATGGTTCGTGTCCTTAGGTAAATGTTTTAGGAAAGGAAAGGTGAAGTTGTATGGGAGTTTTCTAAAGTAACAGCAGCGCGCAGGCAAAATGCCCCGCTTGTCTCCCATCTTCAGGTTAGAGCAGAGGGGCTGGGCAGAGCCCCTGGGTGGCGCAGAGACCCCTCGTCTGGTGGGAGCTCTGGAACCAGTGTGGGTGCCCTTTGGGTGATTCTGGAAGTCTGTGTGGAGGAAACGCTTGCCGTCTATCAGCATGATTTAGCATCTCTAGGTCACCCCCAACCCTGTGAACCTGGGGAGAGGGTCTTCCTGGTGCAGCTGTCTCCATCTCAGCCCCTCACTTCCTGCCACCCCCACACACAGGTCATGGAGCCGCTCTTCTCATTCTATAGGTTGTCTGTGTATTTTGTCAGTAGTCTCTTCACCTCACATGGGGCTCAAGCTCACACCCCAGGATCAAGGGTTGCATACACTCTTCCACGACCGGCACCCCAGGCTTCCTCTGCTTTAAGAAATTCCCCACGGGTGCCTGGGTGGCTCAGTGGGCTGAGAATCTGCCTTGGGCTCAGGTCATGACCCCAGGGTCCTGGGATTGAGCCCCACATGGGCCTCCTTGGTCAGTGGGGAGTCTGCTTCTCCCTCCCCCACTCTCTCCCCCCAATTGTGCTCCCCACTCTCACTTTCAAAAAAAAATAAAATCTTAAAAAAAAAATCTTCCCATCCATCTGCTAATCATAAACATGTTCCATCATGAGACCCTTTTCCCAGATACCCCCCAGGATCACAAGCTGCCCTGGGGACTGTGACAGTGACAGCAGGCAGTTAGCGGGGGGCTGGGCAAGGCGGGGGAGAGAGAGAGACAGAGAGATTTTTTGTTTTTAAAGATTTTATTTATTTATTTGACAGAGAGAGATCACAAGTAGGCAGAGAGGCAGGCAGAGAGAGAGGAAGGGAAGCAGGCCCCCTGCTGAGCAGAGAGCCCAAAGCGGGATTCGATCCCAGCATGACCTGAGATCATGACCTGAGCCGAAGGCAGCGGCTTAACCCACTGAGCCACCCAGGCACCTGAGACAGAGAGATTTTGAAGCATGGACCCAACCCTGTGGTCAACCACATGACCCTGAGATAATGACCTGAGCTGAAATTGATATCTGAACACTTAACCAAGTAAGCCACCCAGTGCCCCCAAATGCCCTTCGTTTTTAAATTTGGATTGTTCCCTGGGTGGGGAGAAGCAGTGGGACCCCATCTCCATAGCAGTGGGGGTGGAAGTTACTCTCCCAGTCTGTCCAGCTGACAGGAGGGTGGACAGCAGAGACTGACAACCACTGCATCCCCGCAATCATGCTGTTACACCTTGATGACAGTCTTCAGGAAATTACAGGGGATACTGCACTCTGCTCCCCAGCCTGCACGTAGAAAGCAGGACTCTGAAGTCCAAGGACGCTCAGGTACGTGAACCACCCTCTGTGCGCGGTGTCCTCTGCTGAGCCCTACCAGAACTGGGGCGCACAGCTAATGCCTTCAGCGGCGCCCCCCCACCCCCCACATCAAAACTCATGGATCACTTGCAGGTGAACAGAGGAGCCCTGGGAGAAGGAGGTTTGGGGGATATGCTGGGCTCCTAATGATGAAGGAAGCCACAGAGATAGAAGTGAGACTTCTGACTCTGTCCAGCCCTAGGGGATAGTTTGAGTTGAAAGAGTTCCGAGTCCACCACCTTAAAATATGTCATTTGACCCAGCATCATTTTGAGCTGAAAGTCACTTCCATTTCACAGCTATAAGAAAAACTCTCTGGCCCCCCTCTCCCCACCAGGGAGGGAGGATGGATGCTTGGTGACGGGAGGCAGCCCAAGACCCCAATTCCTAGGCATCTCTGTAATAATTTATACCAATCAGCCTTTCCATTCCTTTTCCCATAGAATCACCATCCCATATTTTGCCACCCCTGAATGTAGAAATCCCTTTTTTCTCCTTTTGTTGCTTCTGTACCAAGTTTGCCTTCTATGTGAAGAGGCTGTAGCAGTTCTGGTTTGATCACCCATCTCTAGTGAGCCCCTCGTGCATGTGTAAGTGATGCTAGCGTCAACCCACTGTTTGCACGCCTTCTTCTCCTCTGCCTTTTCCCAGTCTAGAAGCCCCGGCTCCAAAGCCGCTCCTCGCTACAGAGTCCTGTGAGGAAAGGGGCCGGTGGCAGAAGTGGGGAAGCTGTTGTCACAAAGCGATGAGCAGACAGCTGCCCGCGGACTACTCCCCGAGCTGCCGGTCACCCTCAGGACAGCATGGGAGTGCGAGTCGGGAGGACCCATGCTCTCCTGAGGGCTGGCGGCTTGGGGACAATAAGGACATGACACCACCAACAGGAATACAGGGGTTCCTGGGGGTGGCCCACAGCAAGAGACCCCACAGCTAAGCTCCTGAGACAAGCTGGGCTCCAGCTTCCTTGAGGGGGAGCCTGAAAGGGCGGGAGTGGGCTATCTGGTCCCGTAGTACATGTTTTCCTGTTAATCAGTGTATGCTGCTCTGTGTTCCTCATTTGCGCCGTCATTCTTTCCTTTGTAATGGAGGTCAAATGGGGAGCAGGTCGAGGAGCCTGAGCGGTTGGGGGGCAAAGTGGGGGATGGAAGGAACAAGGCTCCATCCACTGTGCTCACGAGAGCATCTGAATTTTCTCTCGGGCACACCAGATTGCCTGACAGATTGCAAGATTACATTTTTTACCAGTTGTTTGGGGTCAAGGAGCAGTAGAATGCGGGCAGAAATTACGTACAGTATTTCAAGTTCTGGCCCTAAAAGCCTCCGTGTGGTTCTCCATGCTACTTCCCCTTCTGTAGAGAGCTTGGACACTAGGTTAAAGATGGCAGCAGGAAAAGCTGAAAGGAACCGGAATCTCTAAATAATCCCCATTACCTGCATGGACGGTGAAGTGGGTTAGCAATCATTTTTTTTTTATTGTTTTAAGACACCAACATTTCAGAGATTTGGGTTAACGCTTCCAATACATACATCACTTTCGGCCTACTCTTTCCCTACACTTTTCAGCTTCCGAGGGCTCTTCTTCCTTCAGCCGGCTTCCTCCAGATCACCCCGAATCATAGACCCCATAGTCTCCTACAGACCCTGCTTTTAAAAATGAAAATAAGCATGATTCGTGACTCGGGCCTGGCGAGGAAGAAGGCACACTTGCCCCTGCCCATGCCCACCCCTCTTTACCCCAACTGGATTTTGAAGACTCTCCCGGGAGCCTCTCACAATGAGGGAAAGAAAAGGGTGACTGGGCCTGGCACAGAGCTAGTTTATGACTTCCCCCTACGGACAGCCCGTGGTGAGTGCACAGCAGTTGCTAGGAACGTGCGAGGAATGTGAGAGTTGCAAAGTGTGTTGATTCCGCTTCTTCGGGTCAGGGCAGGGCGGTCTCCAGCTTTAGAACTTGTTGCAGAAAGATGAGTCACTGCAACATTTCTCCTCCAAAGCAACATCCTTATTAAACATGGTCATAGAGTAGCACACACTGCTGCAGCCTTGGTACCCATAGGAAACGATGTCATCTACAGAGAGGCAGAGAATAGGCCGAATGAGACTCCAGAGTCTGGGTTGCAGACCCACGGCTGTGGGGTTCAGCGCATCCTGGCAAGCAGTGCTGTCAACATTGCAGAACGGATCCATGGATCACTGCATCCACAAATTAATCAAGGAACCAGGAGAAAATGGCACTTTCCATCCAGGACTCCTGCTCCCTGCTAGGGAGGAGGATCTGCTTCCCAGGATTGAGAGATTTGATCGAGCGGCCCCTAGTGGTCGCTTGCAGAATAGGTCTGGGGGCTCTCTGTCCTGGGATTCAGTCCCTCCCCACCCAGGAGAGGGCAGGAAGGGGTGAATAGAAATTGCCCTAATCACCCTCCCCACTGCTCTCCCCCTACCTCTACCCCCAGTTTCCCAAAACTCTATCACACTCAGGTCCCACTCAGTGGGATGTTAGCACCCTTCCTGTCAGCGCAGGAGCTAACAGAAGATCCCGTCTTCCTCTCTTACAGGTACGGGCCCAATCAGGCGCCCCTGGCAGCAAGTATCTGAAGCAGGTGACATAAATGCACAAATTTAGTTGAAAAAAGGAAATGAACCCCTGCCTATATTGGTGCTACTCCCGGGCTCCTAAGGTCCCACTTCCCTGGGTCCTAGAGTCACCTTGCCTTGTCCTGGGACCCGGCTCCATGGGGTCCCATGCGGGGTCCCACTCTCAATCCTGAACACCCACTCGCAGCACCCAATGGCACACAAAGGTTGCGCAGGGGACTGCTGAGACCCACCTACCTTTGTAGACCTTCCTCAGAAAGCACTGCTGGTAGCCTTCAGCCTGGCAGACGCTCTCCCCGGTCTGGCAAACCCCACTGGCGTTGACTCGTTGACACTGGAAACACTGAAGAGCTGGAAAGTGAAAACAGGCATCATGAGGCTCTTCTGGCTCTGTCTTCCCCCAGGTCAGGAGGGCGCACACGCTTTGGGCCACGGACAGCCCAGACAGCGACCAGATCTCAAGCCCGGTGAGGTGGCTTGAGGTGCTTCCTCATAGCTGGGAGGACTCTCGACTTCTAGGGATGGAGGACGGTAGGAGGAGATCAGAGAGAGGGAAGGAGGCCAGCCAGGGAGGACTGAGGGAAGGAGAAGAAGGCAGGAGGGGGTCGTAGCTGCCGGTGTCCCTGCAAAAGTCTGGTCTGGAGCCGCAGTTCCTCCCTCTTCTCCAGCCTTAGGACAGCAGCAGCTGGCCCCTGCCTTCACTCCACAAATACTGAGCACCTGCTGTGCGCAAGGCACTCTGCCAGGTGGTGGGGGACAGAGAGACAGGAGGGGGGAATGAAACATGCGCGTCACTTATTTCCTTAGGGCGACGAATTCATCGGGGCAGAGGCTGGCACTGGACATGCGAGGAAGAGAATCTGATCCTGGGACAGAGAAGAGCGGGGTCTGACCACGGGGACCTTAGGGTGGGAGCCTGTGGGCTGTTCTCCAACCCAGGGTGTCAGAGAAGCACTCTCAGGGTCGCATAAGCTCCCACAAGAGCAAATTAAAGGAAGAAGAAAAGGTGACTCTTTAAACACCCGTGAGGACGTGGGAGGACTGGTTCCAGGAAGACACAGGGGCAAGTGCAGAGATTCTGAGAGAAGACCCGTGTGACCAGTTCCAGGAAGGAAAAGGCCAGCAGAGGCCGAGGAGGGGGAGGCCGGCAGAACTAGGAGGTGAGCTGCAACAGGCTCCGGGGGCCGGACCCCAGGGTTCCTCCTCAGGCTGTAGCAGGTCCTCAGGACGCAAACGCATGGGCCCCAGGACTTTGGTCAGCTGTCAAAGGACTCTTCCTTGGGGGTCTTTTTCTTCATGCTCTTTTCATCCTGTTTTGCTGGTTTTTTTCAAGAGTGTCTGCGCCTGGGGCCAAAACTCCTTCATGGCCACCAGATCAGGCCCATAAGTGACACTGTTCACCCAAGGGCACTCCTGTCCACCAGCACCTGCAGATACAGTGGCTAGGCCTTGCGGGACTCCCAGTAAATCCTCAACAGACCTGGGGTAGGACATCTTGATGTCCTGCTTCAGCGGGAGGAAGTTACAGAACATGAGCTCTTCTGCCCACAGCAGCCTGAAAAGCCTAAGGGTCCTGCTTGGGGTGGGGGGGGGGAAGGGGAGAACAGAGAAAGCAGCAGACAGGGCTGTGGCTCCTGCCCCAGGCTCACAGAGAGTAACACCTCTGGGGCTCCCTCAGGGACATCCTTCACTCTGTCACCACCCTGGCTTTGCTCTCCTCAGCGTGCTTCCCTCAGCTCAGCGTTAATACCCCCTTCCAAAGGGAGGCCCTGAAGAGTGTTTATGTCAAAGAAGTTATGAAAAACCAAGTTACAAGCAGAAAGGCATTGAAGTGTCCCTACAGAAATAAGACGTCTCTGGTTAAGTCCTAACTCCCATGGGAACCTTCAGCTTTGGGTAGAAGTCAGGACAAAGCAGGCAGATACAGAGTCAGAGGGAGAAGTCACACCTAGAGCTGGAATCCCCACTCGCCTAGATCCTCCTCCGTCCCTGTTGCCCCCACCCTTGCCCCCCCCCCTGGTGCTCACCCTGTAGGAAGTCCACCTGCGAGGACAGGACCAGGAGCAGCAGCAGGAGGCACCGACCCATTTCTGCGTTTCGTCTCAGCCACAGGGACTGGTAAAAGCTGAGCCAAGCTGCAGGCACCCAGAGCCTCTGCGAGTCCCAGCTTTATATGCACAGGCTGGACGAGCAGCCGGTGGCAGCCCAGCGGAGGCTCGCTTCCCCAGGATACGGCGGGGACAAAGTGCCTGAGGACCTAGGGCGCTGCATTCCCCCCAGCAATACCAGCCCAGCTCACTGCACAGGCTTGACCTGAGGGAGCCAAGGTGGATAAGAAGACATCGCTGTTTGCATCCCACTTTCCCAATCGTAAACACAATAATAAAGCTGACATACGCAGCCTAAGCATTCGAGTTTCAAGTGAATTAGGGAATCTGGCCCTATCCAAAGAAGGATGCCATATTTAGGGGAAATACTGCAGAACAGTGCTAAGAAACATACCTACCCTATTCAAGATTCTCACCTCGTCTGCAAACACAGAGAAATAAACCCATGCTTGGACTTTGGGGAAGTGCAGGACAGAACACTTCACAGAACACAATAGATTTTGGTGTGGTGTCGTCTCATTTATTAGAAATAAAACACATCTGCATTGTTTTGTCTTGCTTGGGCCAACAGGAGGAGAGAACAGTATTTCCCCTCCCTTCTTTAAGGGCTATGTTGCAAGTAGCCCATACTTGGTTTTCCTTTTCAGCTTTTTTTTTTTTTTTTCCTAACTCACCATTTGTTCAGGATGCTAAATGAGAGCAGGTGGAGGGATTCCTTTCCACCCCACCCCGCCCAGCGAAACACTCCTAACAGGGGAAAAGTAGTTTTTAGACCATGGTTTCAAAACTTTGGGAATAGCCCTAAAGACATCAGCAAGTTCAAACAGGGGAGCTCTTTCTGCCCCAGGGCCTTGTTGACATCCTGGAGCCATTCGCCAGGAATCAGTGCAGCCTCCTAGTTTGCTTGAAGCCACAGAGGTGGAGAGCTTAACAGAGGGAAGAGGGAAAGAGACAGTCCTAAAGGGTCCCGCTAGACCACCCTCTTCAGGTCACAGGGACGATTTTCTCTGCGGGCAAGTCAACTTCACTGCCCACGTCTGGGCCAGTAAGGAAACAGAGTCAAGAAAACTACAGCTCGAAGCCCTGGGAAGTGGGACAAAAGAGCGGGATTGCTACCCAGAATTGCTACAAGGCTTTAAACCTCAAATGTCCAGTTGCCTGCAAAAAAGGCGAGGCATTGAAAGCCCCAGACACCCGGGACCCGCCCACACTCAGGAGAGAAGCCGTGCTGGAACCTGTCTTTGATGGGGGGTTGGGTGGATTCAGGTAAAGGGTTCAGAGGCTCAGTGACCAGCACACTAAGTTCTGAGGAACAAGTGTAAGCCTGGGACTCCAGATAACCTGCTCTGTGTCCTTGACATTGGCCTCAGGGCCTCTGACCCTGCTCTCACTGCAGCGGGAGAGCGAGGTTCTAGTCTCAGGGAGTCTAGGAGTGAGTGTCTCGGACAGAGGAGCCTGAGGAAAGCCATGGAGTTTTATGAAGCAAGGATACAGAAAGATCTCTCCGGAGTGAAGGGGTCCTGACAGGGTTGCCAATGAGGAATTTAGAGGGAGAGCAAGAGAGAGCACAAGTAAGGGGAGGGGCCGAGGGAGAAGGAGAAACAGACTCCCCGCTGAGCAGGGACCACCCCCATGTGGGACTGGATCCCAGGTCCCCAAGACCATGACCTGAGCCAAAAGCAGACACTTCACCAACTGAGCCACCCAGGCGCCCCCCACTTAAATCTTTTAACTTCTCTACTGGCAGCGGCATTGATGAGGGAAGAGCGATAACATCTTTAATGGCTTACTTCTTCTTAGGGTCTTGTTATTTTTTCCTGACCACAGGAAACTGTTGTAAATAAGGCTCCCCCCACTCTGAAACTTAGGGAGGGTGGTCTGATGTGTTCCCTTATCTCTGATTTCCTTACACCTCTGCATTTTGGGACTTTCTGTGAGCCTGATCACGTAGCCCCCTATCAATGTCTCCCTCTCCGGCCCTGCCTGTCCCTTACTCATCGCCACACACACAAGAAATGTAACTGTGCCAAGTGATTAATTAGCTTGAAGTGATCATTTCACAAAATATGGGTGTATTAAATCATTTCATGGTACCCCCTTCAATATATAACATTTTCTTTTCCCTTATCCCTCAGTAAAGCTGGGGAAAGACCCTTACGGTGAGACAGGCTGATGTCTGGTTTAGCCAAGGTGGCCAAGCAGCCCTGAGCGGTGTGTTCAAGAACTAAGGGAAGCCGACAGCTTCCCGATAGCACACCAGCGAGGAGACAGACATTGTAAAAAAAGAACCGAATGGAAATTCTGGTGTTGATAAGGGGTCAGCTGCCATGAAGAAGTCACGAGAGGGCTCTGGGGAACGTCTGACCGGCTCAAGAACCAGAGATGTCTAACAGGTTGACAGAGATGCTGGGATCCGAGGATAGGAAGGAAAGCAGCAGAACGAAGAGCAGCTCCGAGGGGGCAGGACGCCGTCAGGCCCCCACCCAGATGCCTGTGGAAGAATCAGGAGGGGACCGAGAGAAAGGAGGGGACAACGTGGCCACAGACACAATGGCTGAAGACGCCCCAGACAGAGTGGAGTGCATAAACGTCCATGTCAGGGATGGCCAGCTTTACGCGTCCATTTGGGAGCCTCTGTCCTCAGTAACAAGAGTCAAACGTTTGACCCGGTGTCGCTGTGAAGATATTTTGTAGATGTGGACAATGAGTTGACTGTGAGGGAGAGACACTCCCATCACTAACACGGGGGCAGCCCATCCAATTGGCCGTCAGCCCAAAGAGCAAAACCAGTGTCCCAGGGAAGAAGGAACTCTGCCCTCAGACGGCTGATGTCCAGGCTGCAGGTGGCCTGTCTAACATGTGACAGGCTGGTCAACCCCGTGATCACGGGAGTCCGTGTCTGAAAAGAAATCTATGAATCCTCGTGCACACAGACCTATGTGTCTGTGTGTCTGTGTGTCTGTGGTGTGTGTTGTGTGCACAGCCTCATACAGGACAGCATACAGTTCCCACACGGTGACGCGCACAGGTGCTCGGGTCCCAATCCCTGGAACCTGCAAATATGGTCCTGCAGAGAGAGGGACTTCACAGACGTCATTAAGGACCTGGAGATGCCAACAGGAGAGTGGATTCTCTGTGTGGGACTCGAGTGAGCACAGGGGTCCTTATGAGAGGAAGGGCCCTCGGTTCGTCAGTCGTGGGGGGATGTGGTGACGGAAGCAGACGTTGGGGCCAGGTCAGTCAGGGGGCCATTCGCCAAGGAGCGCCAGCAGCCTTCAGAAGCTGGAAGAAGCCAGGGAAGGATTTTCCTTCAGAATCTCTAGAAGGATCTGGGCTTGCCCACATATGGATTTTAGCCCCGTGAGACTCATTTCAGATTTCCAAATCCAGAAGGCTGAGAATTAATATGTGTTGGTTTAAACCATTAGGTCGCGGTGCTGTTTTTCAGCGGCAACAGGAACGAACACCGATCCTCCCTGACTTCTGAGGAAGCGATGAAATCCTGACCCATAGAGCATTAAACACACAGCTCAGCTACTGCCTCTCGTCGCTTGGCCTGGCCCACCTGCGTGCTCGGAACACGCCCAGCAGCCCAGAGGAGGGGAAATCACCGACAAGAGACCACCAGATACCAGAGGCGAGTCTGTCCTGTGGTTTACTGAGGACAGTCATCAAGGTGTAACAGCATGATGCAAGAAACATAGTGGCTGTCAGTCTCTGCTGTCTGCCCTCCTGTGAGCGGGATAGTCAGGGAGCGTGACCTGCCACCTCCACCCCTACAGAGAGGATGTCCCAATGTCTCTCCCCATCCAGGGAAAGATCCAAATTTTAAAATTGAAGGACAGGGGCATCTGGGTGGCTCAGGTGGTTAAGTGTCTGCCTAGGTCATAATCCCAGGGTCTTGGGATGAGCCCTGCATGGGGCTCCCTGCTCGGTGGGGAGCCTGTTTCTTTCTCCCTCTGCCACTCCCCTGCTTGTGCCCTCCCTTTATCTCCATCAAATAAATAAAAATTTAAAAAAAAAAAATCAAAGAACAGTTTTGGGATGCCTGGATGGCTCCGTTGGTTCAGCACCCAACTCTTGATTTCAGCTAAGGTCATGATCTGAGGGTCATGAGATTGACCCTGAGATCCAGGTCCATGCTGGGTATAGAACCTGCTTCAGATTCTCTCGCTCTGGCTCCCTTTGTCCTTACCCGTCTCACATGTATGGTTTCACGCACGCACACACACACACACACACACACACACACACTCTCTCTCTCTCTCTCTCTCTCTCAAATAAATTTATCAAAAAATCAAATCTTTTTAAAACTCCAACTTCAATTTCTACTGAATGTGTGTGGCTTTCCTGCCACTGGAAGTTGAACAATCCTAAGTGGATTCACGGAATGTAGGGCCGGTCGGTCCAGACCTGTCTGGCTTTAGGCTGAATGGGGGGCCCAGACATCACCCCCGTCTTTGGTACAAATTCACATGGAAACCATCCCAGCTGTGCTCATCACCAGCAACGCCTGCAAAGCCCCAGGGAGCAGGGCGGTTATTTCAAGAAGCTCTTCTTATTTTCTATCTTCCCCAAGGCTGCAAAGATGCAGAGTGATAAAGACTTTCATCTGATGCGTCTCCCAGCTCCAGGGCCCTGGGACAAGAGCTCCAGGAGCTCAGCCTTCTGCGCCCCTACTCCCAGGGTACTGGGCACTGCTTCTCCCACCTGGTGCGGGTGAAGACTGAGCTCAGCACTGTGGCCAGGTTCACACAGCAGGGAGCTGGCACCCAGGCCTGGGCTCTGGCTGTCTGCCACAGGACACCCAGGGACCCTGCTTGGCACAGGACTCTGCCCTGCTCAAGGAAATGCCCATCCCGGGGAGCGGGGAGTGCCCTCCACAGAAACGTTTCTCTCTAACCCTGTCCACACTTCCCTCCAGTTCACCTTAGCGAGGTGGCCTTGTGCATGTCTTGGCTTTCTGAGAGGCCTTTTCGGGCCCAGTCCGTTCACAAGCACATCAACTCAGGTACCTGTTTTATCAAGAGGTTCTTCCGACACTGCTGATCAGGATGTCTGGAGAGCTCCGACAGGAAGGCCGAGAGCACGCAGCTCTGGGCTGAGCTCAAAGGGATGCACCCCTGTAGCTCCTCCCTGACTCTCTCTGCCAGACCCTGAGCCCAGCGGACCCTTGTGGCTCCCAGGACACGGTGCTCCCTTCCCTGGATTGAGAGGGTGGTGCGCCCCTTCTCCCCACCCCACTGATGAGGGAGGGTTTCCCACTCCTCATTTAGGGAGATGGCCGAAAGCACCCTGTGTGACAGCAGACAGACTGACAACCCCTGATCAGTCTCATCCTCTCACGGCCAGTCAGGGTCCGACGGGACTGCACGTGGGGGCAACGTCATCACACAGGGAGTGTGGAGGGCAGACTCTGCAGCAGGAAGAGGCTAGGTGACCCCGAGTTGTCAGAGAGGATGGCACTGGGTCATAGGAATAACCCCACGGTGTCAGGGAATGGCCATGAGCTCTGCAGGCCTGAGCGGGAGCCACAGCGGTGCCTTGAGGAGGGGACTGGCCGCTGGGAACCTTATCCACAGGATCCGAATGAGGAGGGCAACTCATGGTTGGATCGCTCCCGACTCCGGCTACACCGATGTCATCGTGGCACATGACCGTGGTCGTGAACTTTATGACTTAGCCCAGAGGGCTGAAGGTCTTCGCTGGGTCTGCTTCTGGGATGGGGACTCCCAGCACCCACATGCGGGGGCTGGCGAGCAGGAGACAATGTTTTATGTCCTGGAGAATAAAATTGATGTAATCGCTTTCATATAAAAAACCACAGGAGGTACAACACAATGACCCTTATCTGTGGACTGTGTGCATCCCTGAGCTCTTATTAGTGGGGTTTTGGGCCTGGGGACAGAGGGAGAAAACAGTCCCCAGGGCAGCTTGTGATCCTGGGGGTATCTGGGAAATGGGTCTCATGATGAGTCATGTTTATGGTTAGCAGATGAATGGGAAGATTTTTTTTTTAAGATTTTATTTATTTGAAAGTGAGAGAGGGGCACCTGGGTGGCTCAGGAGGTTAAAGCCTCTGCCTTCGGCTCAGGTCATGATCCCAGGGTCCTGGGACCAAGCCCCGCATTGAGCTCTCTGCTTAGTGGGGAGCCTGCTTCCTCCTCTTTCTGCTTGCCTCTCTGCCTACTTGTGATCTCTGTCTGTCAAACAAACAAATAAATAAATAAAATCTTTAAAAATAAGAAAGTGAGAGTGGGAGCACAGTGAGGGGAGGGGCAAAGGGAGTGGGAGAAGCAGACTCCCCACTGAGCAAGGAGCCCCATGTGGGGTTTGATCTTGGGGTCATGACCTGAGCCCAGGCAGATACTCAGCCACTGAGCCACCTAGGCGCCCGTGGGTGGGAAGTTCTAAAAGCAGAGGAATACCGGGATGCCTGGGCGGCTCCCGGAAGACTGTATGCAAGTCTTGATCCTGGGGTGTGGTCTTGAGGCCCTGTGCGGTGAGGAGACTACTAAAAATTTAAACAAACTAACTAAAGAATGAGAAGAGCGGCTCCATGTGTGGGGGTGGCAGGAGTGTAGGGGCTGAGGTGAGGGCAGCTGCACTGGGAAGACACTCTCTCCAGACTCACAGGGTTGGGGATGACCTAGACATGACAAATGATGCTGGCAGACAGGAAGCATTTCCTCTAGTCCCCACATAGACTTCCAGTATCACCCAAAGGGCACCCCGCACTGGTCCCAGAGTTCCTACCAGGCCAGGGGTCTCTGCCAACCCAGGGGCTCTGCCTAGCCCCTCTGCTCTAACCCGAAGATGGGAGACAAGCAGGGAGTCTGCCAACTTGCTGCTCTGGCTTCAGGAAGCTCCCCTCAAACCTCTTTTCCTTTTGTACAGCATTCAACGTAAGGACACAAACCATTTCGTTGCAGGATTCCTAGCTGACCTACTCAACTCTTCCTTCTCCCTCCTCGCCTTCTCAAAGGATCTCCCACTTCCTTCCAGGATGTTTCCAGTCCATTTGATGCATGCCCTCAGGGAGCATGTTTTGGCAACACCAACAGAAGTTGTTTGAGAACAGCCTCCCCCACTTGCTGGTCTATCTGGAGGCCTGAAGCCCTTGGCAGCAGTACCTGGATAGTGGAGAGAGGAGGGAATGCTTTGGGCACTGAGGGAGAATGAACCCGTCCTGGTTCTGTCAACCCCTGAAGTGGCAGGTGACCTCACAGGGACACGGTACCCTCAGAGATGTGGCCCGTCATCTGCATGGATTTCAGACTCGGCGGGAACCAGGGAGGTCCAAGGCACGAAACCGAAACAGGGACCAGGAGCTCCAGCAAAGGCAGGCTGCTCTAAGTTCACGACCTTCCTTAGACACAGTTCCCCACAGACAGGAGAGGAGGGAGAAGCCCCCAGAACTATAAGGATGGGGTAATTAGCATTTGGGTAGGTGGTGGTGGGTGACAGATCATGGATGACTTCAAGAGAAGGTGCCATGAAGTATTTCTGGGACATCAGGCTGTAGTACCCACAAATCCATACCTACCCCACCTTCACTTCTGCCCCGAGGAAGCTTCCAGAGACTCTCCCAATCATGTGTAAGCACAGCTCCCGTCAGAGTCTGAGAAGGAGCAGCATGGCTTCCCGGGCTCTGAGGGATCAGCACTCAGGGAGCCTCTTCTCCGCAGCCCTCCTGCAGCCACATGTGGGGAGAGGCCCAGGGACAAAGAAGAGAACATGAGTCTCCCCTCGACAGAATCCACCACTGCTGTGTCAGGGCGGGGGCTAAGTATAGCCTCCTGGGGAAGCCTCTGGATGTTGGCTCAGGCAAGGAGGCCCAATCCCAAATTGACCTGAGTGATGTGACCCGGGGGGTGCTTCCATTTCGATGTTAAATGGAAATAACACCAGCCTCAAAGTGTTTCCTCCAGGACCTAGAACTCTACCCAGTCAGACCCCGTCAGGCCTGGTTGCCCTCCCAGAGGAGGCCGCTTCATGGGGCCCCAAGGGCAGGAGGTTCCCCACACTGAGCCTCAACACTGTCAGCCCTTCTCTCCCTCACTTCCTGGAAGCATTGGGGAGTGGCCGCTCCCTCCTTCTAGATATCCCTTCTGGAGCTTTGTAATCTCCCTCTCCCCTCTGCCTGTCTTGCCTTCCATGGCCCAGATCAGACACATGACACAGACAACCAGTGACTGAGGAATTCCCGAGATGTGGAAGGGGGACCCGGAGTGCGAAGCAAAGCCACAGCATGCCAGAGAAACAGTGGGAAGAATTTACCATGGAAAAGCATTTTTCCCATTTTCCTCAGCTCAGATATATATCTTGAGCAGAAAGTGTCTAGCAAGTGTCAAGGAGGAAAAACAGTGAGAGCCCGCTGGACTCGTCACTGTGAGATCCCGGTACAGTGGGCAAGATAAGGAGGGTCTGAGCGTTTCCTAGAGAGACGAGCCGGTGGACTGCAGGTGCACCGGAGGGGCGGCCTTCCCGTTGGGAGCAGCGGATGCTGGAGACAAGGGGCCACATGCCTGCACTGCCCCGGGGGCGGCCTGCTGGCCAGACGGCAGGGGAAAGAGATTCCTGCCTCACTGCGACAAACACTTAATTCTTTAACAAGATAAATAACCAGAAATGCAGAGGAGGCTTTCAAAACTCTTCATGGACTCACAAATCATCATAGAATGTTTTTATTTAATAGAAATTTGGAAGATTATGTTTTTTAAAAATCTACCAGATCCCCAAAGGAGAAAAAAAAAGAAAGAAAAGAAGAAAATAATGAAGAAAAGGAAGAAGGAAAAAGACGAAAGAAACGGAATACGGAAGGTAGGAATGTAGGCAGGCAGACCCCAGCGGCCCCCCTGCCCCCACCCCAGCCCCTCCTCACCCTCACACTTTGTCCTGCACACCTGCACACAGAGGGCTCCCGCGACACCACGGGTAACAGGTCCCCCGTCCGCTCCACACGTTCCCCTGGCTCCCGCGTGCGCTCCCAGGAAAGCCGACATCCTTAGAGGGCGGCGAGGCCCTGCAGGGTGCGGGGTCCCCGTGGCCCTCTCCCCTCACCTGCAGTGCCCCTCGCCTCTCCACACTCTCCTGGCTCCTCAGCTGTTCAACCCCCAAGCAGAGTCCCACCTCAGGACCCTCACACCTGCTACTCCCTCTGCCTGGAAGGTCTTTCCCTGCCGAGCCTCAGGCCTCCCTCACCTGCTTCCCCAGGTCCCTGCTCACATGTCCCCTCGTTGGTGACGTCTGCACCTGTGTCAGGGCAGCCAGAGAACATCACCCTGTGCCCGCCTTGTCACCACAGCCAGAGAATCCCATGATGTCACTGTCATAAACCAGGTCTCCACTCTTTGGCAGGATGGTGGATCCTACTCGGGGCAGGGAAAATGTTCGCGAATATTCTTCATTCACAAACAGCAGGTCACTCCTTCAGCAAATGTGAGGAGCTCAGGAGTTTCACACGCATCACAGCAGAACCCGGACCATCGTGATGCAGACATTCAAACACCACTAAGCGTCCCTCCTGTAGCAGCACCAAAGGCAGGTGACGCTGAGCTGGTGAACAGGGGAACCACGGCAGGATGCGCTGTGGGGGCAAGTGTCCCACAGTGACGGGTTCCTGAAGAAGTTCGTGCTGGATCCCACAGAGGCAGGAGCAGAGTTTTTCTACTGAAGGAAAGGAAGACTAAAAGGTGTTGGCTAGAAACACTGTCATGCATCGTAACGTATTAAGGAAAACCCCAAATCTGTGCTTTCTAGAAGATGACTGAGAAAATTCTTATACAATCTCTGATCAAGAACAGAACAATAGCTCAAGGAAACGCTATCCTTTAACCAGCAAAAAACCAATGCCGAGTTTGCACAACTTTCTTCTGATGTTAAGATTCATTTACCTTCGGGGCACCTGTGTGGTGAGCTGGTTAAGCAACTGACTTCATTTTGCTCAAAACAGGAGCTCAAGGTCATGAGAGCCAGCGCTGCGGGGAGTCCCGCACCACACAGGGAATCTGCTTGTCTCTCTCTCCCTTCCCCACTACACCTCCCCTGCTCACGCCCTCTTTCTCTAAAAATAAATAAATGCATCTGTAGGAAAAATTGAGTTGTTCTCTCGCTCTCTCGCCACTCCTCCCAGCTCTCTCAAGCACACAAATAAATCTAAAATTCATTCAAATTAGTTAGATGCTTTCTGACTTGCCACACATTAAAATTCCTTTGCCATGTTTCCTTTTTCATAAACCTTCTACAACTCTCTCTGTTACTTTCAGATTTTGTCCTGTGTTTTTTCTCTTCCCTGCTTTGACATAATCAGTCTCTCTTAGGACAAAATTCCTTTCTATTCCCAAAACAAAGAATGCCGTTCCATTCTTTATACCCTCTGTTACTGAAAACAGACATCCTACTTTTCTTGCATTAGGGGAGGTATCCCTTATTTCTTCTGGTTGTTTTAATTACATACATTAGAACTTTTCATCTTTAGGAACCTTCCTCTTTGGGGCGCCTGCGTGCCTCAGTGGGTTAAAGCCCCTGCCTTTGGCTCAGGTCATGGTCCCTGGGTCCTGGGATCAAGCCACGGATCCGGCTCTGTGCTCACTAGGGAGCCTGCTTCCCTTCCTGTCTCTCTCTCTGCCTGCCTCTCTGCCTGTGATCTCTGTCTGTCAAATAAATAAATAAAATCTCTAAAAAAAAAAAAAAATAGAAACCTTCATTTTTTGTGAAAATAAAGGAGTCCATAAGCATGAACAGTCTTTTACACCGGCATTCTGGGGCTTGGCAAATTTATGAATATGTTTTATGATTTCTGAAGACCTACTTTCTTCAGGCAAGTTTTATTTCAGGGTTTGTAACATGTTTACTAATAGACCCAGGTCTATTAGTAGCCGTCCCTGTAGAGACAAGCCCACGTTTGGCAGCTAAGGTTTCAGCCTTTCATCTCACTGGCATTGACCTAGACAGTTAATGATTATCATTTCCTTTAACTTTGGTCATCTAGACAGAAGAAATTGAAAAAGTTTACGTAAAGATGTTTATGCTATTTTTATTTTATCTATTCCGTTGCCTTGTTCTCAATGATATTCACACCCTTCACAACTTCACGAGACGTTGGGCACAGTCGCCATCATCCCAAGCTCTTTTTCTCGCTGACAGACCTTGTGGGAGAGAGCATGAGCCGGTCTGAGAAGGCAGAGTGCAAGTGGGGTTTCCGCACGATACTTAACGCTGCTCCGTCTGAAGCCGGGCCTGATTTGATGAAACCAAGCTGAAAGCAGCTTTCCTTTGCCGAAGATGACCCCAGAGACTGTGAACCAGAAAAGTAGTGGTGTTGGTTCCCAGGATCGTTCTGGGGACTTCTATAAAGACTTCATTTATGTCGATGAACAGAGTCCTGAATTTGGGGCATCCCACCTGGAGGTAGAAAGTAGCACCCGCCTCCCGCGCATGCGTACACACGATGCAGACGGATGCAACGGATGCAACAGGGACTTTCCGACTCCCTGCACTTGGGATTTCCCGGGGCCCCACGTTCCAAATGTGGTTGCCCCTGCTGATCTGATCACCTCCCTGAAGTCTGTCCTTTGATACGGACATCTCAGAGCCCCAGGCCACAAGGCAAGTTCAAGCCCTTGGGGGTAAACAGCAGAGGTCTGGGGTGGGGAAAAAGGACTGGGAGAAGTCAGCTGACCTCCAGAGCCGCATTCTAGCATCCCAGAGATGTGTGAGGTGGGGTCGGGACTCCCAGTTCCTCGAGGAACTGGATTGTGGCTTCAATGCTGTCCTGGGCGGACCCAGCCTCCAGCTGCTTTATCTTCCTCAGTCAATACCTTGCGGAAGGTGGAGGAGCCCTTTCTGTCCCTCTGGGGACCAAGTGCCATATCAGCTGAGGGGAGGGGAGCTTTGTTGTTGTTGTTCTATCAGGTTCTGCAAACTGGCCAGTTTCACCCCCAGAACTAGTCTGTGGTTTCCGAGAGGGAAAACCAGCCACAGTCACCGGTCACCTTGAACATCCCGGGTCTGGACTTTCTCACGGGTGTTCTGCAAGGAATCTCTCCATGAAGCTAGTCTGGATTTTGAGGCCTTCTGGAAGCTTCTGTATGCCGATTCATCTAGCGTCCTGTTTGTTTGATTTTGCAACCGTTGCTTCTAAGTGCACTTCTTACCCTTCCTTACAGAAGGGAAGTTTCTCGTAAGGGCCGTTGTGGTGACCCTGAAGGCTGTCAGCGGTTTAGCAGGACGGCGCTTTTGCGCACACGCTATCCCCGTCACTTCTGTCTGGTCATATCTGGACCCAAATGGGTGCCGAGCACCATATTCTGGGGCTCCCAGCCTGATGGGTACCAAAACATGCTTTCAGGACACAATAACATTTTTTCATTGGGGTCGGTATTTCTACCTCCAGGACCAGAGGTTTTAGACATAAATTAAGCAGCAGTGGCCCAAGGAGGCGCCTATGAATGTTTACAGTAGAATTATCCCTTTAGCTAATCCTCTGGGTTCCATAGACCCGAACTCATCCGCTAAAAGGGATGTGCCCTGGGGTGACTGTGTGGTGATTCCCAGGGTCCCTCCTCACAAGGAAGTCTTCTTGAGGTGGGGACAGTGGACCTAGGCCCCATCTTACTGGTTCCATGACCTGTTGCCCTGAACTCAAGCATTCTTGGGTGTGGTGGCAAGGGCCCTGACAGCTCTCAGTGCTCAACCAGGCTCACCAATTCTGGGGGGGTTTGGCCTCCAAGAGCCAGATTAGCGGGAGCCTTCATCTACACAGGAGGGGACAGACAGGTGCAGCTGTATGTATGGGCAGTAACCGAGAAGGTGACTGTGTCCTGGCTGAGGGAGACCGCAGGGCACCACCCCCTGTTCCCATGGACCCTAGACCTGGGAAGGGACCAAACAGAAGGACCCCATCCCCCACAGTCTGGGAACCGCACACTGCCCCTGACTGTTCCCCGTTGGTATTGGGAGCGGATAAGGCCTGGGGTTTCCATTCAAAACCCGAGCAGTGGTGGTCAGAAAGGCTGGGACTCGTCGCTGCGCAGAGCCTTCTGCCGGCTCAGGTGGGCTCCAGGCACCGCAGATGCTGAAAATGTATGTGAAAATAATGTGACCATTAGCTTCCTGTTATAAGCAGTCAGGCTTGCATTCCTAGATAATCAAAGATATCAAGTTGCTGGGGTGCCTGGGGGACTCAGTCAGCGGAACGTGTCTGTATCTCGTGGTTGTGAGTTCGAGCCCCACATTGGATGGAGAGAACACTAAAGCTTTACCCAAAAAATCATTTCCTAAGGACCCATCTCCCCTGGACACAATAAAATACGTTTCTTTCAGCCTTTGGAACCCTCTCCTCCTGGGCAGTTATCCCTGCCGCTGGTCACGAAGTGCCCTGCCTGAGGTCCATGAGCCTCTAGGCTAAGCTCTGGCTTCTTCCTGCTCTGAGGGGATGGCTTCCCTTAAGCATTAAGTTCTGCAAACGACAGTTCTCATTTCTGCTTTCACCATTGTTACTTCTCTATGTACCATTCAATTTGGCAATCAAGAGAAGCAAATGAACAATTCTCACATAATCCCAGATCCCCCCTGTGACCAGCCTCCCATAATCAGGGCAGGACAGCTAGTGTGTGGCGCCCCCTTGTGACGTCTGGGAACATTCCCGGGTCAGGAGAGGCTCTGAGGTCTGACCCCTGTTGTGAGGCTGCTCAGGGAATCAGGAGTTCATGCTCAGAAGTTCAAAGGATTCCAAGCTCCAGAGAGGCACGGACGGGGCTGCCTGCATGTGAGTTCAGAGCCTGAGCGTCAGCAGCCAGCGGCCTGACAGGTTCAAGCAAACGGGTCAGACCTGGGCCTGGGCTCGGCTTGCGGTGGGAGCAGTGGATCTGCCCACTGTACCCTGTCACCTCAGATTTGCAGAAAGCCTCTACAGAGTAGGGGTTCCAAGACTGGCTTCTGAATTCCCCAGACAAAGCTTTTTGAGGAATCCTAGGCATTGGCAGAAACATGTACTGTAGATCATTAATTGAAAATAATCATGTAACAGAGACAAACCTAATCATCGCATACACAGACTTCGAAATGACTTGGCGTTGTCTTTAGGCTGACTGATGTGTCTGCCGATGACGGAGAAGAAAAAGAATTTCAATGCTTTCCATTTCTAAAAGCCACGGTGCTCCTGGGAGCCTCCGTGGGTGAAGCCTCTGCTTTTGTCTTGGGTCTTGATCTCAGGGTCCTGATCCCACCGTGGAACCCAGTCCTGGGACAGGCTCCCATCTGAGTGAGGAGTCTGCTCCCTCTCTCTCTCTCTCTCTTCCTCTGCTCCTGCTTTCTCTCTTTTCAAATAAATAAATAAAGCCTTTACAAAATAAAAGCTGAGACCTTTGCTTTTGTAGAGAGATGGCTGAACCAGTATATCTGGGAAGTAGGACCAGGCCCAAGATAGGGTTGGGGGAGAAAATTGTTCCTCCTAGTGATATGGGGAATACTCTGACCAGGGCTGTGTTTACTTGGACTCAAGAGCAAGAGAGGGGAGGGAGCTGGGAGAGAAGTGTGGAGGCCTGTCGGGCACTGTGGTGTGTAAAACCCCTCTGAGAAGCCCTAGACTCCCCAAATCTCCGTGGGCACAAATACCCTTTGTTACTTTGAAGGTAACAGGGTGAAACTCAGCAATGGGGCTACTTTCCCTGTGGGGTGGCATTAGCCCAGGCAAAGGGAAGGGCTAGAAGGTGAAATGGGGGAAGGTCATGAGACCAGGGAGAGGCAGCCCTTGGAAGCCACAGTGACCATGAGACAGCGTCAGGGGCGTCATGACCTCACAGACATGGATGCAGAATTTCCAGATAAACTGGGGCCTTTCCTGCTTCCCAGGGACCCTGGGCTTCCACCAGGCAGCAGCTGCTGCAGGATGGTGCTCCCACCACCAGGGGTGTCCTTGGCAGGAGTGAACCAGGGGCTGAGAGGAAGATTTGAGGTGGCTGCACCTCTCTAGAGAGACTGGGCAGAACTTGGAGGGCTCTGAGGGAGAGAGGGGAAGGAGGCCGGGTGAGTCTCCCAGGCCATCTGAGTGAGCTGTGCCTCCTGGGTCATGAGCTGTCCTCTGCCCCCCCAGGAAGGAGGAGGAGCCCCTGCTTCCTGATGGGGCCAGACGCCCACCTGGCGCCACCAGAGGAGGACACGGGGCCAGGCTGGACATGTGCCCCGCCACAGAGGCTGCACGCAGGGGCCCGCCCTGCTGACGACGTGTGATCGCGGAAGAGGTCAGACTCCTCTAGCTGCCCCAGCTGAATCCTCCGAGTCCCTGTATTCACGTGTGAGGTTGGACAGGGGCCAGGGAAAAGGTCTCTTGCAACCGTCAGGATGGAGCAGAATAGTGTCCCCACAGCTGAAGCCAGAGGAGCCTGGGATGCCGGCCACAGGGGACACACACATGGGCACCTCGGGACAGCTCATAAGTGAGGCCCCAGGACAGGCCTCTGGACCGGCTCTCCAGCTGTCCCAGGTGGGTGTCCATCAGCCACAACCAGGACAGGGGTGGCCACAGGGCCATTTTCTGTGTGGTCCCCACTATCTCTGTTTGGGTTGTTGTTGTTTTGTGTTGAGGAAACAGAAGTCATTTGGAAGGATTTTCCCTCCACTGCTATTTACTTGTTTATGTGTTAGTTTGTTTGGTGTTGCTAAGCTCAATTCTTGGAATCAAGGGCTCCTTGCTTTGGTAAAGCTGTTCCCCTTACCATCATTTCTTGGGAGCCTGGACTGGCACGGGTGTCCTCGAGTTCCCTGGAACCCAGGCTGTGTTGCGGACCCCATGTTGGCACCTCCAAGTATTTAGTACAAGGGATAGCTCAGCTTGTTTCCATCGTTTTGCTAAAATGAATTAATAAATAAAGTGGGATCATGAGGTCATAGGTGTCTCCCTTCTTAGCCCCTGCCTCCAGAACCTTCTAAACCTGCCATCATGTGATTCCTTGCTATTTCAGTATTCTGTGAAATACCATGGTTTCATTTTCTCAGAAACTATAAAACCACAACTGCAGTAAACACGGAAGGCCACGACCTTTCTTTCACAGCAGAAATGAGGCCGGAGGGGCGCCTGGGCGGCTCAGTGGGTTGAGCCTCTGCCTTCAGCTCAGGTCATGATCCCAGGGTCCTGGGATCCAGCCCCACAACAGCCTCTCTGCTCAGCAGGGAGCCTGCTTCCTCCTCTCTCTCTCTGCCTGCCTCTCTGCCTACTTGTGATTTCTGTCAAATAAATAAATAAAATCTTTAAAAAAAAAAAAGAAAGAAAGAAAGAAATGAGGCTGGAATCATTCATATTAAGTCTTTAGAGGAAATAAACATGTGAGAAATTAGCCCCATGCCCAGGCACTTCCTTTTACCCCTGCTGGAGGGGATGCAGTTTGAGCACAGCTGTCTCTGGGGACTAGGGAGCAGAGAGACTCCATCTTGCAGGGCCCACAGGGGCCGAGGTCCCTGCAAAGGGAGAACAGATGTGGCCACGATGGTGGTGGAGTTGGGGGCCTGGATCTGAGCAGGAGCATCTGCAACCAGTGTCCAGACAGTCACAGGGGACACGCTGGCCCTCACCTGGTGGGGAATATCTTCAAAGGCCCATCTGCTGTACAGGTTGGGGGAAGTGGTCAATGACAGCATGATTCAACCACTAGCACTTGCTGAGGCTGAGGACATGGGGGTGGATCTCATTGCTTTTTGCCCAGAAGAACTCTTTAATCAACTCATGTCCTTTCTTTTTTAAAAACTGTGACCCAGGGGCACATGGGTGGCATAGTCAGTTAAAGGTCTGACTCTTGGTTTTCGGCTCTGATCGTGATCTCAAGGTCGTGGGATCAAGTCCTGTGTTGGGCTCCAAGCTCAAAGCAGGGCTACTTGGGACTGTCTCTTCCTCTCCCTCTGCCCCACCCGCACCTCAAATAAATATTTAAAAAAAAAATTTTAAGGTTTTATTTATTTGTCAGAGTGAGCACAGGCAGACAGAGTGGCAGGCAGAGGCAAACAGAGAAGCAGGCTCCCGCTGAGCAAGGAGCCTGATGTAGGACTCGATCCTAGGACGCTGGGATCATGACCCGAGCTGAAGGTAGCAGCTTAACCAACTGAGACACCCAGGCGTCCCAATATTTAAATCTTAAAACACACATGCAAACACACACACACACACACACACACACACACACACACACACAATCATGGGACCCAGACCATCCTTGGGAAAGACAATATTGGATGTTTCCAGCTGGGTACTGGGGATGCAGCTGGAGGCAGGGTGCGGCACAGTCTTTAAGGGCTCTAGAGGGCCAGGCTGGGGGCATGGGAACAGATGAAGTCTGAGTTCTAACTAAACTAAGCAGTGTGACTCAGAACAGCACTGGGTGTTTTGAAAGCACAAGTCCTCCCTGGCAAAGCAGACACAAAAGCCTTTCCTAGTCCACGAACCGTGGGAAAGGGTCCAGCTGAACATGTGTGTACAGAGCCTTTGACAACCACAGGGAGCTGTTCAAATCTGATGACCTCTTCTCTGTCTCAGTTTCGGCCGGGGAGAAGACTTTTAGGGCTGCTCTGTGCTTTCCTTTTAAAGATTTTATTTATTTGACAGAGAGAGATCACAAGTAGGCAGAGAAACAGGCAGAGAGAGACAGGCTAGCCGCTGAGCAGAGAGCCTGATGTGAGGCTCTATCCCAGGACCCTGAGACCAGGAACTGAGCTGAAGGCAGAGGCTTAACCCACTGAGCCACCCAGGCGCCCCCGCTCTGTGCTTTGAGACCCGCGCCCCTGAGTGTCAGGGAGATGGTTTTCAATGGGTGGGAAGACAGCTAGGGGCAAGGGCGCGGGGTCTGAAGGTGGTGGGGGCCACACGCGCAGCTCCTCCCCCCCCCCCGCCCCGCCCTGCTGGGACAGCACAGTCTTTCCCCTGCCTCACTGGGGAGCAGGGAAACAGGCCTCCCCTGAGCAGGTACAACTCCCAAATTCATGCCACCCTTTCTTTCCCTCCGCCTGTCCTCCTCTCCTGCGACTGATATGAGTGAAACCCTGGGCTCACTTTTCTCCCTCCTTCCCCCATCTTTCTCTGTCTGGATTACCTCTCCGCCTCCCTCCATCCCTCCAGGTAGGAGAGGATTAGGCTCTCCTCTGCAGCAGAGTCTCTGGTTGGGGTGGACATCTTGTATTCCACAAGGTGCAACACCCTCCATCCTTCTCAGTCTTCTCTGTCTCTCTCAGGAGCAGGACATTTCTGCTCAGACCCCTCCCAGATCAGCAGGAGTTCCAGGACTAGAAACAGAGAGACCCCGACCACAAGGACCATCCCCCAACCTCTGCCCTCTGAGCTGTCCACATCTGGGAGGAATAGGGTAGAGGAGGAGATAAGGCAAAGGTGAGCTTCCTGCTGCCTCCACGAGCAGGTGCCCACAATGGCCGCATCACTGTGGACCTGTGTTTCCATCCCTGAGCGCTTTCTTCCCGGCCTCTCCTCCTCTGAGTTGCAGTTGGCTCAACCTCCCACGGAGTAGGGGCTTCTGGAAACAGCTGGTGTGCATGGTATCTCCTTTGGCAGAGAGTCTGGGAAGACACCCCCAAACCCAAGAACCTGCACTACAAGGGAGTCCAGTCTTAGCACGTCTTAGCATGTCCCTGAGTGTAGGGGGAGGTCACGAGAAAAGTTCCTACCCCCTCCCCGTATTCCCACGGACCCATCACACAGCCTTGCTTAGCAGAAAATACAGAACCAAGGCTAGCACGGCACACTGGGGGGGCCTTACTCATCCTACATTCAGTGGAGATAGCACAAAGACCTAAAAAACCAGAAGGAGGCTCAAACTTGTCTGAGTTGAATGTAAATTTACTTACACATGTTTGGGAGGGCTCTCTGGAAGCTTCCTCGGGGCAGGAAGTGAAGGTGAGGTAGGTATGGATTTGTGGGTACTATAGCCTGGTGTCCAAGAAATACCTCATGGCTCCTTCTCTTGAAGTCATCCATAATATATCACCCACCATCACCGACCTGGATGCTAGTCACTCCATCTGTGTTTTGGGGGCTTCTCCCTCCTCTCATGTCTGTGGGGAGCAGTGACTAACGAAGGTCGTGAGCGTTCGCCTGAACTTAGAGCAGAAATATCTGTCTTTGTTGGAGCTCCTGGCCCCTGTTTTGGTTTCGTGCCTGGGGCCTCCCTGGTTCCCGCCGAGTCTGAAACCCATGCAGATGACAGGCCACCTCTTTGAGGGGACCGTATCCCTGTGAGGTCACCCACTCCTTCAGGGGCTGACCAAATCAGGGTGGAGAGGATTGATCCCATTCTCCCTCAGCGCCCAAGGCACTCCCTCCTCTCCCCAGTATCCAGGTCATGCTGCCAAGGGCTTCAGGCCTCCAGATAGACCAGCAAGTGGGGGAGGCTGTTCTCAAACAACTTGTTTGTTGCCAAAAACATCCTCCCTGCTGGCATGCATCAAATGGACTAGAAACTTCTGGAAGAAAGTGGGCTCGCTTCAGAAGGGAAGAAGGGAAGACAAAAAGAGTTGAGTAGGCCAGCTAGGAGTCCTGCCACAAAATGGTTTGTGTCCTTAGGTTGAATGTTGTACAAAGGAAAAGAGGTTGTAGGGAAGCCTTCTAAAGTAACAGCAATGAGTTGGCAAAATCCTCCACTTTTCTCCCATCTTCTGTTTGGATCAGAGGGGCTGGGCAGAGCCCCTGGGTGGTAAGGAGACCCCTGGCCTGGTGGGAACTCCTGGGACCAGGGCTGGGTGGCCTTTGGAACACTCTCAAAGTCTGTGTGGGGACTGGAGGAAAAGCTTACCGTCTTCGAGCATCATTTGGCCTCTCTAGGACATATCCGACCCTGTGAGCCTGGAGAAAGGGTCTTCCCCGGTGCAGCTGCCCCCACCTCAGCCCCTGCACCACTTCCTGCCACCCCCACACACATGTCATGGAGCCGCTCTTCTCATTCTTTAAGAACTCCCCATTCATTTTGCTAATCATAAATACTTTACATTACAGAGCCCCTTCACTCCAATACACTGTTACAGAGGAAAAAAACTTTCTATACTCTTCGAGATTCTTACAGGTGTTCTAAGAACAAATTGACGGAGACAGATTATCAGGGGAAAAATCAAATCAGATTTAATGATGTGCACATGAGGAATTCACAATAAACATGAGATTCCAAGGACAGTTAGGCAAAAGGATGTATTTATGTTATCCTGAACTAAGGAGAAGGGGTAGGGATCTGGGACTTCAAAGGGAAGGAAAGCAATTCAAGGATGGAGAAGGGTTAAGGGAGTGATGGAGGCACAAAGAGAGAAGGGAGGACACAGGAATCTGAGGAAATGCATCAAGGGCGATGGGAAGCAGAAAGCCTTGGTCTGGCAGGTGAAGCTGTGGAGAAGTCAACACCCAGAGCTGAGAAGGAGTGGGCTTCAGGACTTCAACAGTGCTGGGACAAGGTGGTCCCATTCTCTGAGGTGACAAGAGCACAGAAAAGGGCTAAATGAATAACTGAGCAGGACAAAGAAGGGTCATTTACAGTATCACCGTGGGATTCAAAACCAATTTAAGCCCTGGGTCTCAAGAAAGGCGAGAGGTGCCCATGGTGTTGGTATCCATACGGGGAAATGTCACCTGGAAAGGAAGACAAAAAAAGAGGATCTTTGATTCACGGCCTCCAAGATCAAGTGTTTCCTACATTCGAGGTAAACAACACATTTTTGTTGAAAGAATGAGTGATTCAGTCAGTGGGAAAAAACACCCCATGGTCCTGAGGAGTCAGGTTGCCAGGTAAGAAGGGACAGCAGCCACGCTGCACTGACAAAGGGGGCCCCTAGTGGGCCATCTTCCCCCAACCCCTCACCTTGAATTTTCACAGCCAGTCCCCCCCACCCCAAGTCTGCATGGAGACTCCCCAAAAACCCAGGGACCCCTCAGCAAGCCCTTTTTCTCCTGAGAACTCTGTCGGTCCAGTCAAGGGCCAGTGGCAGTCCAGCACCCGATCCAGGACACTTGTGCAGTTTTTTCTTTTCCCAACGGATTTCACAGACCTTTTAGTCACTATCATATGTGAGCTTAGACGATACTGAAATATTGCCACACTGATTTCATCCTCAGCTCCAGCAATGCAAACACTAATTTTGCAAACAGTGCCAGAACCCGCGTCTGGGATAGCTTTCCCAGTGCTTAAAGATGGAGTATGCAAGGAAGAGCCAAGCCCTTGTAAGGAAACTCCCGATTGTAAGTCCAGGAAACTGGTTATAGAGCTATGGTGAAAATTACTTTAAAACACCACCCTCGGGCACCTGGGTGGCTCAGTGGGTTAAAGCCTCTGCCTTCGGCTCTGGTCATGATCCCAGGATTCTGGGATTGATCCCCTCGTCGGGCTTGCTGCTCGACGGAGAGCCTGTTTCCTCTTCTCTCTCTGCCTGTCTCTCTGCTTACTTGTGATCTCTGTCTGTCAAATAAGTAAATAAAATCTTTAAAAAAAAAAAAAGAAAGAAAGAAAGATAGAAAGAAAGAAAGAAAGAAAGAAAGAAAGAAACCCTCAGGGAAACCATGACGCATTCTGGCCATGACCCCTTTTGAAATTTTTCCAGAAAAGACCCTCCCTGAATTCTCTGCTTTTGGCCTCAGGGACCTGAGAGCTACCCCCTCAAGATCAGGTAACGGTCACCCACCTCAAAACACACCTACCTTCATGATCTCTGCCTCAGAGCATTCCCCTGCCTCTCCACAGCCGGGATGGTCCTTTGCCCTTCATGGAAAACCTGACCTTCATTGATACCCACTCCGGTGTTGAAAGACATGTGGGCATTGAATCTCACAGCCTGGAAATGTGCTAGAATTGGATAGTGAAAACAGGCATAATGAGGCTCTCCACACCCTGCCTTCCCACAGGTCAGGAGGGTGCATACCCTCTGGGCCATTGGCAGCCCGGAAAATGGCAGGCCTGATGAGGTGGACGGGAACAGGATTTCTGGGGGCTTGGCTCATACCTGGGAGCGCTGAGAGGAACCCCCTCTCTTCCCAGGGACATACTGTACTGCCCAGCGAAGGTCAGGTCCTACCCTGGAGTTCCAACAGCCCCACTCATATGCCCCAGGGCCATCTTCCCAATCCTTCCCAAGAAGCAGCCCACATTGCCTTCACCACCCCTAAAACTTCCTTTGCTCCTTTTCAACTCAAATTTAGAGCTCTGGGCAAGAAGGCCCAAGGAGCGGGGAGCGGGGGGGGGGGGGGGGGGGGGGTGGGAGAGGGGGTTGGGGGGTGGTCAGGAATTCTAAATGAGGTGGGAAGAAGGTGAAATCAAATTGGGAAGGGGGGAGGAAGGAGAGAGGGAAGAGCAGGGACAAAAGTGGAGGAGGCAAAGGAGAGGGCAGGCAGAGAGGGAGGAAACACAGCGGGTGAGGGAGAGAAGGCTGTGATCACCTCCGTGCTTAAGGTTAGACCCTTGTGCCTGGCTCTCCACCTCGCGGCCCCTCCCCGTGGCCCACCATTTCCCAGCTCACTTGAATTCTGTTCCCCAGATCTGTGGTGAAGCTCATACTGATATCCGACCCGGCCTCTTGCTTGCCAGCAGCCGTACAGGACCAGCATCAGCAGTGGGGGCAGCAGCATCAGCAGCGTTGGGGCGAAAGGTCCCATTTTGCATGCAGGATCAGGGAGCAGAAGAACGCAGGGCAGAGCCACAGGTCTGACTGAGGACGGGGCGCTAGAACAGCAGCTGGGAGGAGCGCCAGTGGGAGCCGGGGCAGAAGGCTGCACTTCTTCCCCTACAGCGTGCCGGGAAGGGAGCCCGAGTTGTCTGCCGCCCGCCCCCGCAGAGGCGGGGCACACACCACGTGATTTCTCCTAGCCCAGTCTCCAGAGCGTGCTGGGAAATCCGGTGATTTCTCAGAAACGGATGGTTAAAAACAAGCATAAAGCCACACCCCCATTTCTTTTTAAAAAGATTTTATTTATTTATTTGACAGAAACCACAAGTAGGCAGAGAGGCAGGCAGAGAGAGAGGAGGAAGCAGGCTCCCTACAGAGCAGAGAGCCTGATGGGGGCTCAATCCCAGGACCCTGAGATGATGACCTGAGCTGAAGGCAGAGGCTTTAACCCACTGAGCCACCCAGGCGCCCCTCACACCCCCTTTTGATTAAAAGGCAAGTCTAAGGACAGGCGAGCCACAGGAATTTCCCCGCTGCAAGCCCGCATTACTCACTTCCGCAACCCCACCCCGCAGGCAGCCGGAAGCCGCACCCGGGGCTCCACCTTAGCGGGGGACATTCTCTGCGGGTTCCTGCCACCACCATAAACACCCCTGTTTGCTGTAGAGCCGCTATCTGCCTCTGGCTCTCTCTCACTTCTCAGTCCCTTGTCCCGGGGGTTAACATAACAGGTTTATCTTCCATGCAGGCTGAAGACTAGAGATTTGGGTTTGTGTATATGCTGAGGAATGTAATTTAAAAACACTGAACTGGAGGGACCCCCGGCTGGCTGCGGCGGAGGGGAGTGGGGAGAGCGGTGGGTGGGAGGTGGAGTAAGCAACGCTTGACCTTGGGAGTTGTGAGTTCAAGCCCATGTTGGGTATAGCGATTACTCAAATAAAAATTTTTAAAAAGCAAAACAAAACATTGATCTGGAAAAAAGAAAAGTTTTGTAGCTTGGGCTTCAGGCTCCTCTGTGCCCCCCTCCCAGGCACACCCCAGAATTTGGGGCCACCCTTACCCTAATGCAGACCTCAAGAATGAATGGATCTGCTCCCCCTCCTGCATTAACCTTCTCTCCCAGCTTAAGAACAGGAAACCCACTGAAACGGAGAGATTACTCCATAGGCGAATATATTCCCCAGCCCACCTCTGAAGTCTGAAGACGCTGAGGCAACTACCTCCTCCCAAAATAGCAAATGACATTGACAGAGAACTTGCTATGTGCCAGACCTACGTTGAATACTGGAACAATACTGTTGACAGAGCAGAAGGCAAGCTGAGGACAGAGCACAGGCTGACAGCACAGGTGGGATCTGTGTCTCACCTTCCTCAGGTTATCTCTGCTGCCGTAAAGACAAGGGGAGGAAAGACAAATGGTTAACGTACAGAGATTACAGTCCTGCAGGACAGGAGTCTCCCTCAGTTTACAAATGTCTTAGTGATTCACAGGAAAAAAGCATTCTTATCAACCATCTAACTTCCAGAAGGAAACTCCCAAGGCTCTTAAGGTTAATGCTTTGCTAGAGGGAAAAACAACCTTAACTTGACAGTGGCAAGGCCTCTCATATCTTGTAGGATAGGAAAAAAGTTCATTTGAAAACCTCCCTTTTGGGGCGCCTGGGTGGCTCAGTGGGTTAAGCCTATGCCTTCGGCTCAGGTCATGGTCCCAGAGTCCTGGGATCGAGCCCTGCATCCAGCTCTCTGCTCAGCGGGGGGGCCTGCTTCCCCCTCCTCCACCTCTGCCTGCCTGTGATCGATCTCTCTCTCTCTCTGTCAAATAAATAAATAAATCTTTAAAAAAAAGAAAGAAAGAAAAAGAAAACCTCCCTTTTCCCTTACCTCCCCCAACCACACAGTATATCATCAGCCACCCCTCACAGCCCTGGGGCAGCAGCTCTTAGTGCTCATGGGTCCCATTTCTGTGCTTTAATAAAACCACCATTTTGCACCAAAGACGTCTCGAGAATTCTTTCTTGGCCATTGGCTTCGGACTCCGCCCCACCAAATTTCACCTATTAAAAACCACATCATGGGGTGCCTGGGTGGCTCAGTGGGTTAAGCCTCTGTCTTCCGCTCGGGTCATGATCTCAGGGTCCTAGGATAGAGCCCCACATGGGGTTTTCTGCTCGGTGGGGAGCCTGGTTCCCTCTCCCTATCTCTGCCTGCCTCTGTGCCTACTTGTGATCTCTGTCTGTCAAATAAATAAATAAAATCTTTTTAAAAAATAAAATAAAACCCACATCATTTAGCATCCAATGTGGGGCTTTGAATCTTTATATCTGGACCTAGGGCTTTGGTTAAAACTTGGTGAGTACTTTCCTTCTCATCCTTTGCTCTCATTTCAGGAGCTTGTCAGGGAGTGCGGTCTTCCTGGAACACTTTTTTGCCTGCTGCTCAGGCTGCAATCCTCTGGCCCATGGCTACTCTACCGGAAGGAGAAGCCTGCCTTTTGGCTGGAAGTTAGTACCCTGCCCGGGGTGATAATAAGACCCAGAAACTTGATGCCGTCTCTTTACTCCTGTCCTTGGGCAAAGTCCTCTGTCATGGGCTGGGGACAGCTGCCAATCTTAAGATTCCTTTGTGTGGTTTCCTCCTCCTTGGTCTAATGTGATCCCCTTCACATCCCTAGTCTAGCTGCTTCTGGCTGCAAGACCTCAGTGTGGACCTGGCTGAAAACAGTACCCGACTGAACTTTAACCTAACCAGGGACCATTTCCCAGGGACATTGGCTATGAGGATGACATATGTTAGAATGTTGCTTAGATCATGATGGCTTTCTCTTTGTACTGCCTTCTATCAGTGTCCTCTACTAACTACTTAAGTCACAAAATTGGGTACTTTCCTCTTATAAAACATCTCTAGTATAGTCCATGGGTTTAAAAAATAGATTCTAAGTGGCCTTCACAGCAAAGCAAGCCAAAGTACATGTGGTCTTCACAGCGGGGTCTTCAGCAGGGCAAGCCAAGGCACATTGTGACCTTCACGGGGAGACTTCGGCAGGGCAGGCCAAGGGGCAGTTGGCCTTCACCTTGGGACCTTCATGTCAAGGGAAGCCAAGGTGCACGTAGCCCTCACAGCAAGGCAAACTCAGTCCATACACGGCATCCATCACAGTCTAGAATGCGATGGGGAAGTAGGGGGAGGGCAGGTCTCTCTCCTACAGGGCCTTTGTGGCAGGCAGTAATCACAGAGATTTCGTGTGAGGGATACTTCAAGTCGCTATGACTCCAGGAACCTCCGACGTACCCTGCATGTAGGATGCCACCCGGGAGTCAGGGTGGGAGGGCTGGTTTTCTTGGTAATGGACGTTCTCTATTCAGCCCCCAAGGACTCTCCCCTGGGATGCCTTTTCTCCCACTGGAAACAATTCAGACTGCAAAATTTTAAAAAGGTACTGCATGACCTCAGTAGGATCTATCAGATCTCTTCTGCGGGAAACAGGACAAATGGATGTAGGGTACCTTCATTGCTCGTACCTGGGCCATCACTGGTCTACACCAAGAACTGAGGGCCTCTTACAGAATGTGTTTGCCCAAATGTGTCAGCTAGTAAACTCCGTCCAGACATGTCGGATGATAATTACCTAAATAGGCCTCCTGCGAATAAAGCCTGGTTGCTGGAGGAAACACTGGCCCTCCCTGGCAAAGGGGGCACTGACTTTCTCCCTCTCTCATTATTCATCCTAATAGACCCAGGTTACTTTAGTGGTATGTGGGGGCTTCGCCCTCATTCATTTCCTGGGTTAATGGCTGTCATTGCTTAGTCTACCTCGGGGTGGTGACTTTCAGAAACATTCCCAAGCAGCTGCTGAACTCCCTTTGTTTCAGGGAAATTCCCTGTCTCCTCCAGCCCGACAGGAACCATCTGTTTCCTTTGGTTGGTGGGGAAACATGGCGTCTGCCGCTCTGTGGAGCTGATGAGCTCTAGAACCGGAAATCCTTCTTCTGCCGTTAGGCAGCTCTTCACCTCCTCCGTCTCCCCCTCGTCCTGTTTCTGCACCACCTCGGGTGCAGCCTGCATAACTGGCCTCTAGACCATCCTCGCTGCCTCCTGCACCACGGCTCCTCCTACTCCCCACTCCATCAAGGAGCAAAGAGCAGCTGCTGGACTTACCACTGCCCACCTCAGAGTTCCCCACCAGCGTCCCAGGTCAAAACTGACAGCGGGGAACAAATTCACTTCTATTGCAAGGAGCAGTGGGTGTTGTATGCAAACAATGAATCGTGGAGCATCACATCAAAAACCAATGATGTACTATATGGTGACTACCCTAACATGATAAATAAAATAAAATCCAGGTGAAACATAGTTTTGTATTGAAACTAAGTTTGTTGGTTTTAATAAAGACAAACATGTGTTTATTTTCTTTAAAGATTTTATTTATTTATTTATTTATTTATTTGAGAGAGAGAGAGAGAGCATGAGAGCAGGGAAGGTCAGAGGGAGAGGCAGACTCCCCACAGAGCAGGGAGCCCCATGTGGGACACAATTCTGGACTCCAGGACCATGACCTTAGCTGGAGGCAGTTGCTTAACCAACTGAGCCACTGAGGCACCCTGATAAACGTTGTCTTTAAACTTATCAGCATTAAGTGTGAAACTTTTATTCTATCAAGGTTTGCTGAAAGTTGAATAAGCTCGTTGTTACGTCTGTTGCAATTTGTTAGCAAAAAGATGACTTAAATGATTGTTAATTGTCTCAAAGTTTTCGTGGGTAATTTTTAAGACAGTTTCAGTGGGATTCATAAAAGAGACTTTCAGGACAAATACAGGTATTTAATATCTTTAAGATCCCAAAACGGAAATTGGTAAGAATTTCCAGAACTAACTAAACTGAGGATGATTATAGTTTAAGACTCTTGTCTAAAACATTGCTAGTTCTCTAATATTTGCTTTTCCAGACTATGGACACTTTCTCTTAAAACATCAGTGATATACAGAAATAATAAGACAATTATTCCTCTGTGAACAAACTGAAGCCTTTAACTTTTCTCTCTACCTGAACCTTCTGAAATTCAGGAGGTCTCAGTGAGTGGTCTTTCTTCCATGGCAATTACGGTCATTAGCGTAAGTTCCATAAGAATTTGTTCTCCTTGCTAACAGGACGCCATTGGAAAGAAACATTGGTGATTTTACCAAGGCTTTGACTGGAATGTCATATTTGAGAGAGACAAGCGTAGACTAAGATATGGCCAGACAGCTTAAAGGAACTAAGGTTGACTTTATGAAACCCAGAGCCATAAAGACCCTTGGAACTGTGGGCCTGATACCTTGCTTACAGAGTTCCCAGCAGCCTCACCAGGTGAGTAAAGAATGTCACTTCCTAGCAGGTGCAGGAACCTCAGGATACTTTGGGGACCTCGAGAAAGAAACCCACCCAATCTAACTGGTGGTTCAGGCATATCTGGCAAGCCCTTGGCTTGACTTCTGGCCTGGAAAGGCTACCAAAAGTTCAACCTAGAGGTTCCTTGTAAATAGTTCCAGCAAAGCAGATTCTGAAACAGCTGTATGGTCAAGCTCTATTCCTGCTCAGCTTATGTAAATAATTAGGCCAACTTTGTTAAAATTGGACTTGTTTTATGAATAAATTAGTCTTGATTTGGCTATCTCTGATTAAAAATGAGGGTTACTGGGGCGCCTGGGTGGCTCAGTGGGTTAAAGCCTCTGCCATCTGCTCAGGTCATGATCCCAGGGTCCTGGGATCGAGCCCCACATCAGGCTCTCTGCTCAAAAGGGTGCCTGCTTCCCCCTCTCTCTCTCTGCCTGTCTCTCTGCCTACTTGTGATTTCTGTCAAATAAATAAATAAAATCTTAAAAAAAATGATGGTTACTATAGAGAGAAAATATTTCAATTACACATATTTGTAGTTACCAGATTTTAAGCATTGAGACTCAAGAAAACTGGAATGAGGATTTGCCCCAAAACAGCCAATAGGGTTAAATCTTTTTGAGTTACTATATGAAAACCCTTTTCTCACTATAGACCTAGCAATTGATGGAGACTCTAATGTTCTGTTAATTACTCCCTTGAAGCCTGGGTTAATTCGTAAATCTCTAAATGAATATGCAAACCATATCCTCCCTAAACCTGATCTGATAAAAAGTTACTAGCAGCCCACCCCATACAAACCCTGGAGACCCGGTTTCTTTAAAGGAGGGGAAGTCTAACACAGTAGAGGATTTAACTCCAAAATGGAAGGGTCCCTGGGGGGTCATATTATATATTCCCACTGCAGTAGAATTAAAGGGACACTCTTCATTGGCTCATATATCTAGAATAAAACCTGTAACTCCCTCACAGGAGACCAGGAAGCAAACTACCGTGCCTTGTTATTCCTGTGAACCAGTGGAAGACCTCAGTTTTCTCTTCAAAGGACAACAAAGAAAATTTCAGTGAACTACCGAAAGTCTCTTTATTGAGGTTCCTCTTTCTCATATTAACCTTATTTTGTTGTCTTTTCTGGTGTCTCCCTGCCTGCTGCTAAGACTCCTTCACTGTCATAATCTCCAGCTGACGGAGGGTTCTTTTTTTTTTTTAAGTTTTTTTATTTATTTATGTGACAGAGAGAGAAATCGCAAGTAGATAGAAGTAGGCAGAGACGCAGGCAGAGAGAGAGGGGGATGCAGGCTCCCTGCTGAGCAGAGAGCCTGATGTGGGGCTCAATCCCAGGGCTCTGGAATTGTGACCTGAGCCAAAGGCAGAAGCCATCCAGGTGCCCCCAGAGGGTTCTTTCTACTCAAGAATGGGTATTATTGTGGTAACCTAATGAGATTTTTAGTCTGCATGCCATATGCTAATATCCCTATGTTAGATACCTTGGATCAGCTGCCTCTGCCTTTGGTAATTCCTGTATATGAATTCCCCAACTGACCAACCAACGTTGACCCATAGGTGGGGACAGCTCTACACCCCTATTCAGCAGGAAGAAGTTCCAGAAGCTAAGACCTTCCACCCTCATCAATCTTAAAGACTTAAGAGTCCAATTGTTCAGAGGGGTATGATGTGGGAAACCAAGGCAGAAGGAAGTGGTGATAAAATTAAATGTCAAGGAGTGCCTGGGTGGCTCAGTGGGTTAAAGCCTCTGCCTTCGGCTTGGGTCATGGTCTCAGGATCCTGGGATGGAGCCCCGCATCAGGCTCTCTGCTTGGTGGGGAGCCTGCTTCCCCCTCTGTCTTTGCCTGCCTCTCTGCCTACTTGTGATCTCTCTCTCTGTCAAATAAATAAATAATAAATAAATAAATAAATAAATAGATAAATAAATCCTTTTTTAAAAAATGTTAAATGTCCATAGCCTATAGCCCATTGACAAATACTTGAGCCAGGCAGAGTCTCATGTCCCTCCAGGAAGCTCCCAGCGATCTTATCGTTAATGCCTCGGTAGAGGGAAAAACAACTTTAGTTTGACGATAGCAAGGCCTCCTGTATATTGTGTCTTCTTTAGCATGTGAAAATTCCTTTTGGAACTTCCTTTATCTTTACTTTCCCCCCACCCCAAAGTCTAGAATCACTAGCCCCTCACAACCCTGGGCAGCAGGGAGCAGCAAGGAGCTGAGGACAGCAGCAACTCTTTTCTGCCCACGGGTCCTGTCCCTGTGCTTTAATAAAACCTCCTTTTTTGCACCAAAGACATCTCAAGAATTCTTTCTTGGCCATCGACTCTGGACTCCAAAACATGACTCTGAAAACTCGTCACCACAGCTACATTAATATCTGAGGACCGGAAGACAGGATTCCCACCGCCAAAGACGGCTCCTTCCCAGGTCCCCAGGCCCTGTTCTGCATCATGCACATGTATCAGCAAAAATAATTTTCTGTACTCTACTCATAAGGTTTTTACTACATGGTTCTTCTGGGACTCCCATTTAGTCTTAATCCTAGAATTCTCTGGAGTGGGATGAGGGCCCTGCTGTTTAGGCCAGCCCCAGGAGATTCTTTCCTTTCTGCTCCTTAAAGCTAACCCCTGTCCTTCTTTCCAGCTTTCCAACCTCCCTGTGGCCAGGGACGGCCCCTGCCTGCCCTATCCAGGTTCTTCCTACAGTGGAAAAGATGGATGGGACCCCTTTAGCCTGTGGGGTGCTCAGGGACTCAACACTGGTCATTGTGCCTGAACTGGGGGTGGGGATAGATCATGAGAGAAACCTAGGATGGGAGCGCATGCATTGTTTTCATAAATATATTAATATAGTTAACATAATACACTTGGAAAAAAAAAAAACCTACAAGTAAAACTTGCTTGCTTTCTTAGTACAAACTATGTAAAGCTTGATAAAATCATCACAGCACACAGTCAACTCTCTTCCCAGGACTGCCAAGGAAGATTAAAGGAGGCCTCCGTAGGTTATAGTAAGAATTTAGATGTTTACCCAAAAATGTTGTGCTTTTTTTTTTGCTTTTTTTTTAAGATTAAGAAACCTTGTTCAGTTGCTCTCAGTGAGTGGTTAAGGATGAAACGGTAGAGGCCGGAAAGAGCTTGTCGTTCAGCTCTGGTTTCAGGAGTGTCTCCCCACATCCTGAGCCCCACAACCCATGTGACCTGCAACCCCCACACCCCCCTGAGGCCTCTGAAATCTCTGCCTTATGTCTTCCTTCTTTCCTGAATGCAAGAAACCAGATAACTTGGGATCCTTCCAGCCAGCCTGGTGTTGCCCATAAAATGACACTACAGTGCTCTTCCTCTGTTCCATGACATAAACATAAGGATAGGTCTGCACTGTGGAAACCTAAGGAAATATTTAGAAAGTATGCCATTGGCTAATATCCCTCTCTGCCATCAGTTATAAGAAGGAGGCCTGGTTCCCTGTTAGAGTCCCAAGGAGTGAGAGGAGGAATGGCTGTGGGTGCCTCCAGTGAAGGCAGAGTCCTGGACATCAGGGTTCCAACCGCAGGAAACACCCAGGGTAAGCCTTACTAAGCTTGGCAGAAAGGTGGCAGAACGCCCAGACTTCAGGGAAGAACAGACCCTTGTATGAAGGACTAAAAACCTTTATGAATAGCCAGTGGGGGTGGGCAAGCCACCTGGGTGGCCTCGTGGGTTGGGCCTGAGATGTCTTTGGCTCAGGTCATGGTCTCAGGGTCCTGGGGTGGAGCCTCATGCCATAATAATGACTCATTATTTATGACAACGTGAATAGACCTTGAGAGTATTATACTAAGTGAAAATAAGTTATATAGAGAAAGAGAAATAATGCATAATTACACTCATATCTCTAATCTAAAAAACAAACAAACGAATCAAAACCAAACCCTGACTGATTGTACAAAGATTTATACAAAGTCTGCTTCTCCCTCTTCCTCTCCCCCTCCCCCCAGTCATGCTCTCTCACTCTCTCTCTCTCAAATAAAAAAGGAGAAAATCTTAAAAAATATAAAAGCATAAATAACCATTGGTTATTTATTTATTTATTTATTTAATAAAACCACAAGGAGGCAGTTTTATTAAAGCACAGGGACAGGACCCGTGGGCAGAAAAGAGTTGCTGCTGTCCTCAGCTCCTTGCTGCTCCCTGCTGCCCAGGATTGTGAGGGGCTAGTGATTCTAGACTTTGGGGTGCGGGGGAAGTAAAGATAAGGGAAGTTCCAAAAGGATTTTCACATGCTAAAAAATACAGTAGGATACAGGAGGCCTTGCTATCATCAAATTAAAGATTGGATGCAACCATTAGTGTAAACGATCATTCCTTATCTGGCTTCAATTACAGCATAATTTTTGGCTCTTAGTTTGATCAGTCGTCCAGTCAGATAAGAGATCCAGTGCTGAAGAAGCATGGAAGGTCTCAGTGTCCTGACAAGCTGGCCACCTTCCCCAGGTTACAAGTACATGGGTTTAGCACCCTGGTATGCTGGTAAACACTTAAAACTGGCTTGTGGGGGCGAGGCTGGAAGGAAAGAATTTGAAGACTTCCACAGTGTAAACAGCAATTTGCAGCTACCATCCAAATGTCACTGAATAAGGAGTTGAGATGTGGCCACCATTATAGAGTATTTCTAGCCTAAGATACAACAGTGCCAAATAACCTTATGAGCACAGATAATAAATAGTAAAATATCATTAAATAATTAAGAAGTGATAAGTATTTACCTTTGTTTCTAACATAATACCTTTTATACATTAACTTTAATAATATCTGTGTTTAACAACCAGCTTATGGAATTCCCAAAACTTGACCCATCAGCTCTCATCAGTCAGTTCAAGACAGTTCCCAGCACATCACGGGTTAAGTCACCACCACACAAAGAAGCAGGTCAAGTGAGAGGTTCTCAGCTCTCCATACATAAGACTATTCCTAGGGAGCCTACTTGCCTCTCTTTCTGTGTTCCCACTACATGTGAGCCCTTGGGAAAAGACCATTTGGCTCAGCTCATCTTTTTAAACCAGACTGCATCTTTTTTTTTTTTTTTTTTTTTTTTTTTTTTTTTTTTTTTTAACCAGGGTTCACCTATTGGGTTCTTCACTTCACTTCAGGCCATTAGAAACCAGAGCTTTGGGACGCCTGGGTGGCTCAGTTGGTTGAGTGGCTGCCTTCGGCTCAGGTCATGATCCCGGCGTCCTGGGATCGAGTCCCACATCGGGCTCCTTGCTCGGCAGGGAGCCTGCTTCTCCCTCTGCCTCTAGCCTGCCACTCTGTCTGCACGTGCTTGTGCTCTGTATCTCTCTCTCTCTCTCTCTCTAACAAATAAATAAAAATCCTAAAAAAAAAAAAAAAAAAGAAACCGGAGCTTTCCCTCATCTGGGATGGCAGAGATGGACAGAGGAAGGACACAGGAACTGGAATGCCTCTGGACATCTTAGCTCCCGAACACTTCTTGGTCCCACAGCAAATTCTCCATCACTCCATGTTTTTTATACGGTGTGCTTAGATCCTCACAGGTTTGACTCCAAAGTGCCAGACCACGGGACACAGGGAGAAAGTTTCCAAAACAGAGCTTAAGGAAAGCCAGCCTGGGTGGGATTAGGATACAGTCCCGTCATGCTAACTTTAAGAAAAAGAGGGAGGAAAAAGTTGGAGGCTGAGGTTTAACGAAACACTGTTAGGGCCAATTTAATGTTAAAAACTGTTTAACTATTAGGGCCTGCTTAACCAGAGCAACTCCATATTGCCTAGGTAGCCACATTGTTGTTTACATCCACGGACTTCATTCCGGGAATAAATGTCCCAGTAGTACCTGGTATGGTTCCGGGTATCGATTCTGGGAGTAAACGCCTTAACAATAGAAGCCACATACCTTGGGTCACGGTTATGCCCTATAAAACCAGTCTATAAGATCGGGAGGGGGTCGCTCTCTTCAGAGGCAGCCCTTGCTGGTCATTCTGACATCGATGCTTGGCATAGAATAAAGCTTCACATAACTTTCACTTTGTCTCAGTCTCGTTCCCCTGGCCAGTCAGTCTAACTTCTAATGCTTGGCATAAAATAAGGCTTTGCAGGGGCACCTGTGTGGCTCAGTGGGTTAAGCCGCTGCCTTCAGCTCAGGTCATGATCTCAGGGTCCTGGGATCGAGTCGCGCATCGGGCTCTCTGCTCAGTGGGGAGCCTGCTTCCTCCTCTCTCTGTCTGCCTCTCTGCCTACCTGTGATCTCTCTCTGTCAAATAAATAAATAAAATCTTAAAAAAAAAAAAAAAGAATAAGGCTTTGCATAACTTTCACTTTGTATCAGTCTCATTCTTTTGATAGCAGACCCCAACAAAGACCATTCAGGCTTTAGGTCCTACCTTTCAATACTGTGACTCCTAGGTAGGGATGAGGCAGCAAAGTTCCAGAAAGTTCTGAGAACTGCATAAAAGCGTGCTGCCAAACTTTAAACAACTGGTGTGTGTTATACATAGTGCCTCTTCTTTTCCATGAATTTCCACTGCTTCTGTCAACAAAAGTCTGACTCAGTCTGATCCCCAGCTGTTTCTCCAGACTCTCCACATGGAGAAAAAATTATCAACTTGCTCCTTCATGCATTTCTCCACTCCCCAGCAACCCAGCCTCAAAACCACAAATCCTAGTTTTGTCCCCCTACACAAGCCAAGTAGGGTAGGCCTCCCTCTGCAACTTTTGACCCCTGCTGATCCCACTTTTTCCAGCTAACCCACAGTCTTCAGCCATACCATTCTTAGAGCTTTCTATAAACTTTCCTCTGTGAGGCAGAGAGGGGTCCAAAAAAGGCAACTCATCCATTCCTTCATTCACAAAGCATTTATTAAGTATGTATTATGTGGCAAAACTGCTACTAGGTAGTGGGGGTACTTTAGCGATCAAGACAGACAGGGGAAAAGAAAAAGACACAGACAGGGACCCTGCTTTCAAGGAGCTTAAGACCAATGGAAGAGATAAATATTAAACCCATAATTGTAAGAGTGATAAATGCAGCTGTACCGGATCCAGCATTCAGTACTACATATAACGAAGTGGTCCAGCAGAGGTGGGCAGGGAAGAAGTAGGAGGTGAGGGCCAAGAGCTCTCTGCCACCCAACCCCCAACAGTTCTAGCTTTCCACCAGGTGGATGCCTCGCTGCATCCACAGCGAGAGAGAAATTATAACTCAAGGCACAGCTTTCAACAATTCCTTGTTGATCCCTTTTCTGGGCCTATATTTGCCACTTGTTTCCTGTCAAAACATGTTACCATAGCCTGGTTGAGAGCAGGAGCCATAAAAGATAGGACACCCAAGAACAGCTTTGTCATGTCAAGATCCAACCGGTGTCAAAACCATGGCAGGAAAGGAAGAAGAATAAACATAGAATAAGTATTTTGATCTCAATCTGTGTGTGTGTGTGTGTGTGTTTCCCCCTCAAATCTTCCACTGGCTAAATGCAGTCTGAAGCCAAACACAACCAGCTTTCAGGTGATCAGGTCAAGAGAGACTAGTTTACAGGCCCCCAAAAAAGAGGCGCCTGGGTGGTTCAGTGGATTAAGCTGCTGCTTTCAGCTCAGGTCATGATCTCAGGGTCCTGGGATTCATGATCTCAGGGCCCTGGGATCGAGCCCCGCATCTGCCTCAGCATCCCTGCTGAGCAGAGAGCCTGCTTCCCCCTCTCTCTCTGCCTGACTCTCTGCCTATTTGTGATCTCTCTCTCTGTGTCAAATAAATAAATAAAATCTTTAAAAACAACAACAACAACAACAACAACAAAACCAAAACAAAACAAAACGGGGTGGGGGATGCTGATTCAAAGAGCCGAACACAAAATAATCAGGCAATCACAGCTCGCTGTCAAGAACATTTCAAAAAGAGAATAGCTTTAAAAATTTATTACAAAAAGAATATTATTTTGGTAATAGGATTTTTTTTTAAGATAGGGCAAAGAGCCCCAATACACCATGTTATACTTGGCAAATTAGCCTTCAGTGGCATCATTTGCCCTGAGTTGTTAGAAAGCCATTCCTGCCTGAACAGCCTGCATGAGAACCTCAGAGCTCAAACCATTGTGAGGCACATGGGTGGTCTCTGAGGTTCTAGAATTCCCAGGAGCTGTAACTTAGCATTGGGAGCTTCTGCTCACAGTTTTCCTTCACAACTCTTGGGTGCCCTACGCCAGAGTCTCCTCTTTCCCAAAATCCAGATGAAGAAGTTTCTCTTACTAATGAGTCTTTATCTAATTGGATGTCCCAGAGGTGAGTCCCCTATCTTGGCTCTGGGAGAATTCTTTCACGTCTTTTAGCCCTTGAAGAAGGAAGACCAGAATATTAGTTATCTAAATCAATCTGACTCAGAATCAAGAATAGCTAAACCAGTTCAACTCTGAGAGCTCCCAAGCCAGTTGATTCCTCCTAGTAATGGCTTTGCCATCAGAGAAGCCCACTGGTTGGGCACAGTCTCATTCCTACTACTTCTTTCAGTCACTCATCTTTTGTACCTGATGCTCTGTGAGATCAGAAAACAGGTCTAAGGGTTTTGTGAAAGTACAATGAATGTTTGTCCCAATGAATGGAGTGCAAGGGATCCTTGTGTAGTTAATGTAGCAAGGAAAGATGTAAGGAGATGGGAATGTGATGTACCCAGAAAGCCATCTCAGAACACAGCAGGGCTATGGGCCAGAGACCTTACAAGCCTCTCTGTCATGGCCATGTTCTATCCATCCAGTTGTCTGTATTTCCTCTTGCAGGGTCCTCTTTCATGGGTTATATTCCCTCATTTTTCCTAGAGGAGAAGAGAGAGGCCATGAGATCCGAACTGTTGGCGAAATGACAAAGTGTTTTCTGTAATGTTGGTTGTCTGAGATTTTGTTTTTTGCTCTCTTAGATTTTCAAAGTTGATTCAGAAATGTAGATACATAGCTACCAGGTGGTAGTATATGCCAGCCACATAGCAAAGCAGTGACTCGTCAACTTTAAGAATGAGTAAAATGAGTGTATTTTTTCAAGCCTCCTTTCTACATCAGAAATTTATTAAAACTCCTGTTAACTGTTAAACAGTCAAGCAGATAATATTCAATAACAACTTTCAAAAATAGAAACCTCCCCAAAGCCTTTCCAAATCTTACCTTTCCTTTATCAACATATTCTAATCCCAGTCTTTCAGAAAGTTGTAGATTATAAGAACTGTGAATCATCCAGAATACATGAATCTATTGTAGGACTCTCACAGAGATAAGGGTAATTTGGAGCCCTAGGCTACCTCGTCCTCAAGAGATCTTGTCATTCCTCTCAGATTTTGGCTAGGATTAATAACTCAGTCCTTTTATAGTCTACCCACCCTCCTCTGAATTACTCAGTCTAAGCACATAGTAATAATCAAATTGTTTGGTGCTACATTCAATAAAATAAAAAGTACTACCTAAAGAATATTTGTCTAACAGTCACTGATGAGATGGATTAAAAGTAGAAGGGACTGGCCAAAAGAGAATGACCGGCTAAGAGATTTTTAAGTCCTAGTGTAAAGTGGGGAGGAGAGAAAAGTTAAATTAATTGAACACTTAAGCAATGAACTGGGCACTTCACAGTTTATCTTACTGAAAACCCATGCAACTACATGAAGTGAGTATAAATGGTACATCACAAGGAATCTCAATTCAGAAATAAATAAGCAAATAATGTTTTTTATCTTAATAACTGATCCCATCTTTGAGTCTCCAACCTGCATGGATTAGGGACTGAGTGTAAGAAAGAATTTGAAATTGCCAAATAAAGATATCTTAAATCTTGTCTGGTCATTTTAGTGAGTTCATTAGATATTTGTCATCTCTGGTTTAAATTATCCTGTCCAAAGGGTAAAATCTTGTATTTTCAGTTTTAGCTAGAATTACTTACTTATTGAACCGAGTTGCTTTCTCTTTCCCTTTTGTATTTTCATCCTTCCTGACTTTCACCCAGAAAGAAACGGGAGGGAGGGCTGGTGGTAGACTTCTGATAATGTGATTGATGGCACAGTGATTTCCTGATGCTGTCTTTGTCAGGGAGGCACACAATTTTCCCTTTGGGTGCTTTTGGTACATGGGCTAGGGGACCCCCCTCTACATTTCTTAATAATGTGGATCTCAGGGATGCCTGGGTGGCTCAGTCGGTTAAGTGTCTGTCTTTGGTTCATGTCATGATCCTGGGGTGCTGGGACTGAGTCCCTTCCCTGCTCAGTGGGGAGCCTGCTTCTCCCTCGGCCTACTGCTCTCCCTACTTGGGCGCTTTCATTCTCTCTCTCTCTCTCAATCTGACAAATAAAATCTTAAAAAAAATAAATAACGTGGATCTTAAAATTCTTCCTTTAAGTGCCAGAGGCAGTCTCTGTGTGTTTCATTAACACCTCTGACCTTCATGGTCTTTTCGAGTAATTAGTTGATTTCCTCCAACATCTGCAATATCTTCAGATCTCTGAGCAGGCCTACAGGAAACCCAGGAATCCCACGTTAGCCTTATTGCATAAGCAAAGCAGTCCTTATCCCGTTCTTTCTCTCGCCTTCACTGTCTCTCTTGTTTCTTCTCCACCCCAGGAGCATCAGGTCAGCCTGATGAGCCTCCTGGCTCCATGGATCATCAAGCTTCAGTTCAGCAATTTTCAGGTGAGTACGTTTCACTTGGAAACCCTTCAGATGGTGAGGCTTTATATGAGACTTCTGCAGGCGAGAGCACTTTAAGTGAGCACTCTTCAGGTGAGCACACTTCAGCTGAACATACTTCCAGTGAGCACACTTCGAGTGAACACACTTCAGGTGAACACACTTCAGGTGAACACACTTCAGGTGAACACACTTCAGGTGAGCATGCTACGGGTGAACACACTTCAGGTGAACGTGCTTCAGGAGAGCACACTTCTGGTGAACCTTCAGTTGAACAGTCTTCAGGTGAAAAGCCTTCAGTTGAACAGCCTTCCGGCGAACAGTCTTCAGGTGAAAAGCCTTCCAGTGAACAGCCTTCCGGCGAAAAACCTTCAGGTGAACAGGCTTCAGGTGAACAGGTTTCAACTGAAAAGCCTTCAGGTGAACAAGCTTCCAGTGAGAAGCCTTCTGGTGAACAGGCTTCAAGTGAACAAGCTTCAGGTGAGCAGGCTTCAAGTGAACAAGTTTCAGGTGAAAAGCCACTGGGTGACCAGCCTTCAGGCATTCCACCATCAAGCACATTTTCAGGTGAGGCACATTTTTGGGTGAAATATATCTGGATGGGTTCTTGTCCTTGACTTCAGGAGAAAAACAGGCAACACATCAAGACACCCAACTTTAAGGAGAGCATATAGAAGACTAGCTCACAAACACTTCACAGACAGCTCTCTCAAAAACACTCGTTACATCTCTTTACAATAATACCAGGAGGCAGGATATAGGTTTTGTGGAGCCCTGAAGGCGAAACAATTTTGAGGGCCCTTTAAAAAATAAAATGACAAATACAAAATGCCAACAGTCCCTCCAACTTCACCCTACATAAGAAATTATGAATACAGGGCGCCTGGGTGGCTCAGTGGGTTAAAGCCTCTGCCTTCAGCTCAGTTCATGGTCCCAGGGTCCTGGGATCGAGCCCCACGTCGGGCTCTCTGCTCAGCGGGGAGCCTGCTTCCTCCTCTCTCTGCCTGCCTCTCTACCTACTTGTAATCTCTGTCTGTCAAATAAATAAATAAAATCTTAAAAAAAAAAAGAAATTATGAATACAAATGCCCACTGCTCCCTTGGAAGGAGCTCATGGGACACTCACCTTCATGAGCTTCACGTTAATCTGCCTCAACAAACTATGTTAGAATGCCTCGCCAACTCTGGGAAGAGATGACTAGCCCTGGAGCTGGTGGCTCCATTTTATTTGAACAAAGAAAATAAAGCATGAACTCACTCTTGTCTGTTAGATTCCTAAAAAGGTTCCCATCGCAAGTGCAATCCTTTGGCTCTTACTAAAGAGAGGCTGTTCAAGAAAGGAAAGCAAGATCCAGAGTTTGACCCCTCAAGATATTACCAGACATAAGCACTTCATAGTTCCTTCCATCGCACAACTTCAGATGAGAGAAGTGGGGCTAACATCACATAGCTAGAAAGTAGCAATCCTTGGATTCAAAGTTAAGTTGGTCTGACTCCAAAGCCCACATCTCACCTATTTCTTTATCCTTCCTTAAGTAGGGAACTGGTAATGGACATAGTAAAAGAGGCAAATGGAAGCATTTCAAAAAGAATGCCCTTTGTGACAAATTGACATTGCTGTTTTGTTTCTAATAAAGATTTTATTTATTTATTTGACAGAGAGACAGGGAGAGAGGAACACAAGCGGGGGTTGGGAGAGGGAGAAACAGGCTACCCACAGACCAGAGAGCCTAATGCGGGGCTCGATCCCACGACTCTGGGATCATGACCTGGGCCAAAGGTAGATGCTCAACCTACTGAGCCACCGAGGCACCCCAAAAAATTGACATTGTTGAAGGTCAACTTGAAAATGGAGAATGATCACTCTTTACAGAATTTGCAGTATTAGAGCATTCTAATATAGCCTTTTTTAAAAAATAAAGATTCTATTCATTTATTTGACAGAGAGATAGAGTATAAGTAGGTAGAGCGGCAGGCAGAGGGAGAGGGAGAATCAGGCTGTCTGCTAAGCAGGGAGCCCTATGCGGGGCTCGATCCCAGAACCCTGGGATTATGTCCTGAGCCAGGGGCAGCCGCTCAACCCACTGAGCCCCCCAGGCTCATAACACCCAGACCCTCTAACATAGCTTATTAATCAGTCAGTTATTACTCTAAGTGTGCCTTGTGGGTGACAATATGATGGGAGAGTAAAATGGGGAGCCAATCACGTGATTAAAGGTCTACTTTGCTCCTATGGAGTTATACATGGCAGAGCCAGTGGGGATATGAATTGGAGTAAACATCAGTATTGTAGAGAGAAATCTGGGATTCTTCAGCAATGACATTTATAGAAGAAGTAGTAAGAATGAAGGAATTTCCTCTGGTCCAGAGGAGAAACTACGCTCTATCAGATGCAGGGCTCTCAAATGCCAATAAGAACCATAAAAAGATATGTGGTATCCAGGCTACTTACTGCCCACCATCCCTCTCCCTGGGACTCATGGCTCTCTCTACGCCTGGTCCATCGGGAAATTTCATCAGGCTTATCTTAAATTTGCAGGCCCAATATTAAATTGCCACACATGTTCATATATGAATGATCAAGGAAAATGTCTTCGTGGAGAGGGAGTCTGCTCCACTCAGAATTCCCAGCAGTGCATGTTAAAGAAGATCTTTGAAGGTACGTGGGGACTTCATAACACAGTCTGTGCCAGAGACACACATCAACTGAGTACTCTTGAGAGCAGCTGGGGTGGCGGGAGCCAGAGGAGGGGTCAAGCTGCACTTCCCCAGAAACTTGAAGACTCAGGAGAACCTTATCCTGAATTAAGAGCACAATTCTAGCTGCTGATGGAGAGGGAAGGGCCCTTCCCAACAGGCCTATGGTGTCTTAAAAGGAGACAGGGAGACTGGCGGTCTCTTCCTACAAAAGAAATGGAGGAGTTGCACCTTGAGATGTTGAGACATTGACCATAAGCTCAGGATCGTGTCTGTCTTGTTCATGGCTATATGTTCCTAGCACTTAGCACAAATGTTTAGTACATGGTAGGCATTTAGCAAATACTGAATAAATGAATAAACAATTGTCAGTCAGTGTTCATAGGTTGCCAGACCTGTTCTGCTTTATTCCCATACCCTCTACCCTTACTATACTCATTCTTCATCCCCGAATAAAGGATCTTGGTTATTGCCATCCTGTGAACCACACTGTCTGACTTCCCTTGTGGTTTGTCTAGTCCCTCAGTAGAGGCTGGAGGCAGCAGATGTGGGGAAGGGCACAGAAAAGACAGGCAGAAGGAGTGGGGGAGGAAGATACACAAGCTGGAGGTCTTGGTCATGCCTTCATGGAGACACTGGGGACCATGGATGAAGACAAAGGTCAGAGGAGGAAGCCTTCTGCTCACTACAGTCTGTCTCTGCTTCTTTCAGGTGGAAAACTCCAATTCATGGTTCAGGGGTGTGAGAACATGTGCCCGTCTATGAACCTCTTCTCCCACGGAACCAGGATGCAAATTATATGCTGTCGGAACCAATCTTTTTGCAACAAGCTCTAGAAGCCTGTGCCCTCGCTTCCTGCCCTGACTCAGGCAGCAAAACTTCTCCATCATCATACAGGGCTCGATTTATATTTTCTTTCCCAGCCAATAACTAATCATTTCTGCCTCCGCCTGAGTGTCAGGATGTTCAAATACCTCCCCTTCCCTCTCCTATCCGTGCCCCGTTACCCTTTCTTATCTGTCATCTGTCTTCCCTTACCCCATCTCTCAACACACTTTTCTTTCTCAATAAATTCTGCATGGTCAAGAATACAGCCTGGAGATGCACTTCTTTTCCCATCAGCCAGCTGCAGGGTCGGCCTGAGCTTGCTTCCTCTCCACACACTAAAGTGGACGTGTTCTAAATCACTCCACATTCATCAAAGTGGTGGGATTCCTCCAGGGAAGACACAAAGAGAAACGCAGAGTAGCTTGAACAATACTGTGGGACGTTCTCTGACCCCACTCAGTGTCCTTCCTATTAGAAACCCTACCCCCTTCTATTAGCCCATGATGGTGTCCAAAACTCATCCCTTCATTGGCTCTTGGGTTTTCAGTCTTCGAGTCTACTCATCACATAATGATAACAAAATGTCTCCTATTTGCTATATAAATACGCAGGAGGTCATACTGCTTAAATCTTTCTCTCACACAATGTTACAGAATCATCTCAGTATAGAGAAGCAGGTAGAAATACTGTAATAGTCCCTCTCTCACCTTGTATTAGTGTTATATTCTTTAATAATGTTTTTACATACATGGTCTCATCTGATCCTCAGGAAAGAGCCCAGTAAGACAAACAAGAAAGACAGTGTCATCCTTGGTTTACAAATACACACAATTTATTTATTAGTACACCACGTTGCTCCAAACTGGCCATGGTTACAGAGTTACATTGAGCCAGGGCCAGATTTCAAAACCAAATCTGCATGATTTCAATTTGAGTTGTTTCCACCACATGATAAATACTAGGCAGAATGGTTCTTCCAAGACCAAAATCAATCCTCCCTCCCAACACAAGCACATCTCCTTTTAGCCACTGCTCTCCCACACCTGTTTAAAACCTCCTGCGATCAGCTGGGTGGTCTTAACAGTGTTAAGTGCTCTGCTCTTGCACAGAGCAAAAGACTTCAATTTTTATAAAATCCAATTTTTTCTTTTATGGACAAGGTCTTATGGACAAGCAAGATTTCATGCTTAAGAACTCTTGGAATACTACATCAAGAAACATTTTACAGGTAACTGGGTAGCTCAGTGAAGCGTCTGCCTTCAGTTCAGGTCCCACAGTCCTGCTCCCTGCTTAGCGGGGAGTCTGCTGCTCCTCTTCCCTCTGCCCATCTCCCCTGTTCATGCTCTCCCTCATAAATAAAATATTTTTTAAAAAAGATTTTACTGGGGGCGCCTGAGTGGCTCAGTGGTTAAATCCTCTGCCTTCGGCTCAGGTCATGATCTCAGGGTCCTGGGATCAAGCCCCACATTGGGCTCTCTGCTCAGCAGGGAACCTGCTTCCTCCTCTCTCTCTCTGCTTGTATCTCTGCCTACTTGTGATCTCTGCCTGTCAAATAAATAAATAAAATCTTTAAAAAAAATTTTTACTGTTTTTGAAATTTTAAAAATTATACACACACATACATATAGATTTAAGCATGTGCTATTTGCTTAAAACCAAATGGGCTGGCTTTAGATACATATTTGGCTTTAGATACTACTTTAGATATGTATTTCCACGAAGACAATCATCATTGTGAAGAGAATGGTAACTAGCACTTACAGAATATATATTCTATGCTATGTGATACATTTAGCGTTTTTTTTTTATGCTTTCTGTTTTAATCCTGAAAACAATTTTATGCAATTAAGATTACAGGATCCTAAGCAAGACAAATTGGAGAGTTTTGTCACAAGCCAAAATAAATGGGGGTGGTTCAGAGACTCCTTCAGGTTCCTTTTCAAATTTCTAAGTGAAAATTATTTTGAATACACAGCACTATCCCTTGATTAACTGGCATTCAAAAATAAAGGCCCAAGACCTGGAACTTAAACTCCAAAAAAGGGGCACCTGGGTGGCTCAGTCCTTGGGTGTCTGCCTTCAGCTCAGGTCATCATCCCATGGGTCCTGGGATTGAGCCCCACATGGGGCTCCCTGCTCAGCTGGAAGTCTGCTTCTCCCTCTCCCACTCCCCCTGCTTGTGTTCCCTCTCTATTTCTCTGTCAAATAAACAAATAAATAATCCAAAATAAAATAAAATTCCAGGGGCGCCTGGGTGGCTCAGTGGGTTAAGCCGCTGCCTTCGGCTCAGGTCATGATCTCAGGGTCCTGGGATTGAGTCCCGCATCGGGCTCTCTGCTCAGCAGGGAGCCTGCTTCCCTCTCTCTCTCTCTGCCTGCTTCTCTATCTACTTGTGATTTCTCTGTCAAATAAATAAATAAAATCTTAAAATAAATAAATAAATAAAAAATAAAAATAAAAATAAAATAAAATAAAATTCCAAAAGAATTCTCAACTTGAAATATGGTTTACTTGGGTGCCTGGGTAGCTCAATCTGATAGGCATCCAACTCTTGGTTTCGGCTCAGGTCCTGATTGCATGGGTCCTGAGATCGAGCCCTGCATGGGGCTCCCAACTCAGGAGTCTGCTTGGATATTCATCTCTCCCTTGACCTCTTCACCTACTTGTGCTCTCTCTCTCTCAAATAAATAAAATCTTAAAAAAAAATTAAAAAGAATGAAAGAAATATGGTCTACTGAGAGCAAGAAGAAAAACGAAATCTTAATAACATTATTAACATTTTTTTGAGGGAGGGGGATAAATATTAGCTAAAACTATTCTATAAATATAGCTACATATGTTGAAGAAATAAGTTCAAAAATGTGGTTAAAATGGAAGGGAAGTTCTGGCTTCCATTAATAATGGAGTAGTTGGTCAAACTAACCCTCTTTTAGATAACACTTATAAACAGGGTGAAAAATAAGAAAGAACTACTCGAAAGTTCCTTGAAAGGTACTGGATAAAAGTCACCCCTAAAAAAGACAGGAACAGGGTCAAGCAAGATTTGCAAGTCTGGGGCTTTATGCCTGAGAGGACTTCTTTGTCCACATACCAAGGGGAGGCAAAATCCCACAGTTTACTGATTTGTGGATTCAGAGAACAAAGATTAGGGCTGGCAGAGCAGCTATAAAAGGAAATCCTAGAAAGAAAGAAGTCATAATTAAACCTCAAAATGAGTATAAACTGTGACCAAATTCTTGGCTGATCACTGACTCCTGGAGGTCTGACAATGGCAGCCAGAAGCTGCAAGAGATGTGTGCTGCTGTCTACCTCAAAGAAGACAGAGTTTGGACTACAATTCAATTACAATTCAACCTAGGAGAACGCAAGTCAACACTCTTCAAAGGAACACACACAAAATCCAGAACCCCTACAATGCATCATTCACTATGTCCACTATATAATAAGAAATTAGTAGAAATATAAATAAAAATGTGACCCATAGGAAAGAAAAAAAGGTTACTGACCTTAAGATGGAATTAGTGAACAAAAGCAAAAAGCAGCTGGTAGAGATATGTTCAAGAAACTAAAGGAAAATAGTGTCATATAAGTGAACTGATAAGGAATCTCAACATAGAAACTAAAACTATAAAAAAGAACCAAATGGGGGGCGCCCGGGTGGCTCAGTGGGTTAAGCCTCTGCCTTCAGCTCAGGTCATGATCCCAGGGTGCTGGGATCGAGCCCTGCATCAGGCTCTCTGCTCAGCGGAGAGCCTGCTTCCTCCTCTCTCTCTGCCTGCCTCTCTGCCTACTTGTAATCTCTCTGTCCAATAAATAAATAAATAAATCTTTTTTAAAAAATGGAAATTTTAGAACTGAAAAGTACAATAACTGAAAAAAATAACATAATCTTAACAGCATATTGGAGACCACATAGGAGTCAGCATTATTGAAGAGAGCTCAATAGAAACTACCCAATTTGAAAAACAGGGGGGAAAAAAGTATCAAAGAAAGTGAATGAATCCTCAGTGACTTGCGGGACAATAACAAGCAATAGAACATATAATTAATTGGAGTCTCAGAAGAATAGGATAATGAGATAGAAGAAGGATTAAAAAAATGGTCAAAATTTTCCCAAATTGGGGACGCCTGGGTGGCTCAGTTGGTTAAGCAGCTGCCTTCGGCTCGGGTCGTGATCCCAGCGTCCTGGGATCGAGTCCCACATCGGGCTCCTTGCTCAGCGGGGAGCCTGCTTCTCACTCTGCCTCTGCCTGCCGTTCTGTCTGCCTGTGCTCGCTCTCTCCCCCTCTCTCTCTCTGATAAATAAATTAAAAAAATCTTTAAAAAAAAAAAATTTTCCCAAATTGGGTGAAAACATAAACTTACACAACTAAGAAGTTCAGTGAACTAAGGGTAGGATAAACACAATAGAAAACCACACAGGCACATAATAGTCAAATTCAAAGGTAAAGAATTCAAAATTCAAAGGTAAAGAAAATAAACTCAAAATTGATCCAGACAAAAGATACATTGTAATAATGTGTATAGGAGAACACTGACACAAATACCAGCTGACTTCCTATCAGAAACAGGAGAGCACAAAACAAGAAAACTGTATGTTTAAAACCATAAAAGAAAAAGCCTGTCCGCCAAAATGTTACAAACAACATAATTATCCTACAAAAATGAAGGTAACAAATACATTTTCATATAAGCAAACAGGAAGAGAATTCACAACCAACAGACCTGTACTATGCAGAGGAAGGAGTGGAGTGTAAGTAATTTCTTTGAGCATAAGGAAGCCTAAGGAAAATCTGGCCAGATGGCAACTCTGATCTACAGAAAGACATGCGGAGAACAGATATAATGTGGTAAATTTAAGACATGTATACTATTTTCCTAATTTTAAAAGCTGTGCCCTTGGTCTTAAGAAGGGCACCATCCTGAGTATCCATACAGGAGACTGTCATCTAGAGAGAAAGACAAGAAAAGAGAATCTCTGATTTGTGGCCTCTAAGATCAAGTGTTTCTCACATTCGAGGTAAACAACACATTTTTGTTGAAAGAATGAGTGATTCAGTTAGTGGGAAAAAACACCCCATGGTCCTGAGGAGTCAGGTTGCCAGGTAAGAAGGGACAGCAGCCACGCTGCACTGACAGAGGGGGCCCCTAGTGGGCCATCTTCCCCCAACCCCTCACCTTGAATTTTCACAGCCAGTCCCCCCCACCCCAAGTCTGCATGGAGACTCCCCGAAAACCCAGGGACCCCTCAGCAAGCCCTTTTTCTCCTGAGAATTCTGTCGGTCCAGTCAAGGGCCAGTGGCAGTCCAGCACTCGATCCAGGACACTTGTGCAGTTTTTTTCTTTTCCCAACGGATTTCACAGACCTTTAGTCACTATCATATGTGAGCTTAGACAATACGAAATATCGCCACACTGATTTCAGCCTCAGCTCCAACAATGCAAATACTAATTTTGCAAACAGGGCCAGAACCCGCGTCTGGGATAGCTTTCCCAGTGCTTAAGGATGGAGTATGCAAGGAAGAGCCAAGCCCTGTAAGCAAACTCCCGATTGTTAAGTCCAGGAAGCTGGTTATAGAGCTATGGTGAAAATTACTTTAAAACACCACCCTCAAGGAAATCCATGATGCATTCTGGCCATGACCTCTTTTGAAACTTTTTCAGGAAAAAAACAAAACAAAACAAAAAACCCTTCCTGAACTCTCTGCTTTTGACCTCAGAGCTCCTGAGAGCTACCTCCCTCCAGATCAGGTAAAGGTCACCCAGGTGACATCTTGGGCCCCACCTACCTTCATGGTCTGTCCTCAGAGAGCTCTGTTGACTCTCTTCAGTGGATTTGCCACCCTGGAAAATGGCACTTTTAATTTCCAAATAGAACATGACCTCAGAAACTTCCTCCAACACAATAGAAAATGGTCTGAGGTTCCTTCTATCCAGGCCTTTGTCCACCTCCAATCTAAACCCTCTCTCTGTCAACCCTATTTGCCCTGCCAAGTCCTTCTCCTCAAAAGAAAATCCCAACCCCCCCCCCCGCTTCCTCCCCAAAAAACCTGCTTGCAATTTCAGGCAGATACATTGCCTCCATTACCACCTCTCACTTCTGTGCCCCCTTCTCTATCTAGTCCATCAGTGCCTCCTTGCCCATCCCCCAACCCCCCCCCCAATCTCATGCCCCTGCCAACACACTCCCCTCCTCAAGGAGGTGGCAGGGGCAGAAGGCATTGTCTGCATTCATGTGCCGTTCTCCCTTGCTGACCTTTCCCAAATTAAAAAGTGCTTGGGCTCTTTCACCACCAACCCTACCACCTTCTGAAAAGAATTCCTATACATCAACCAGTCCTATAATCTTAACTACTACATCTATGTCATCCTCTTGTCCACCCTCTGCCCTAAGGACTGGGAGCATATCTGGGCAGCGGCTCAAATTCATGTAGACACCCTCCATCAACAGGATGCCACCCACAACCCATTGGCATCATTGCTGTCCCCAAAATGGATTCCAAATGGGACTATCTGCCCAATATACCCGATAGACAGAGGAGGGGGCCACATGATTATTTACCTCCTGGCTGGTATAGATAACACTACCCTCAAGGCCATCAATTATAAAAAGATAAAAAAGTTACCCAGGGCCCTAATGAAAACCCTGCCCCCTTCTACTCCTGGCCTTTAAAAGCTATAACAAGATACACTACTCTCACCGCCAACACAGACAAGGAAAAGATTTATCTTCACTGTACCTCATTTCACAGTTGGCCGCAAATATCCATGAAAACTCCAAATATTGGAAGATGGCCCACAAACCCCACAACAGGACGTAATTAAGGTGGCCTTTAAGGTATTTGATAATATAGAGGAGGAGCAAAATCCCAAAAAAACTCAAAAGAAATCAGGCAAAATATCAGATACTGGCAGCTGCCATCAGGCAAGGCTCTCAGGGTACTCAAAAACCTAATGCCCCATGCATAACCCCACCACGACCATGCTTTAAATACCATCAACAGGGCCACTGGGCAACAGCTTGCCGCAATCCCAAACCGCCACCAAAACCTTGTCCTATCTGTGGCAGAAAGGGCACTGGAAGTTGGACGGTACTCTGCGAGACTGTTTCCCTTCCAACCACTTCCAATTCAAACCAATCCCCTAACCCAAATCTAGGCCTGGGGAACCTAATGGGTCTGGCCACCAAAGACCGACAGGGCCCAGGGTCTGTGGACCCCACCACCATCACTGTCTCAGAACTCAGGGTAATGCTGTCAGTATCTGATAAGCCCATCTCTTTCTTACTGGACACGGGAGCAACATTCTTACCAGAGTTTTCCAGCCCTCTCCACAGTTCCTCCATCTCTACTGTTGGGGTGGATACCCTCCACGCATAAGCAACTGGCCCTTTACTCTGCAACCTGACACTCCCTTCATTCATTCCTTTTTAGTTATCCCACAATGCTCCCCTGCAATCTTAGGGAGAGACATTCTAAGCAAATTCCAGGCCTCCCTCCAATTTGCACCCTCCAACTCAACCCCCTTCATCCTACTTTGTCACCTATATGCTTCTCCCTCCCCTCTATTTCCTCTACTCACCCTCTTCCCACAAGTGGATCCCTCCATACACTGTGGAACCCACCATAGCCACTCACCATACATCTGTCACAATCAAACTCCAAAATCCCCCTCTCTTCATCAGCTACAATATCCACTAAGCCCTGCAGGCCTTCAGGGATTAAAGCCCTGTATTTCCAAACTCTTTCAGGCTCATATCTTAAAACCCACCAAATTCCTCCACAACACTTCTATCCTAGTTGCCGTCAAAAAATTGGACAAGTCCTTATCCAAGACTCTAAATTGTTAACCAGGCTATACTTCCTGTTTACCCCATTGTGCCTAAACCCTACACCCTGCTTCCTGCATTCCTCAATCCACCACTTGTTTTTTTCCGTGCTCAACCTAAAAGATGCATAATTCCCCTAGACCCCACCTGCCAGAATCTTTTCTCCTTTACACAGATTGACCCTCCAAAACCAAACCAAACCAAAGACCAAATCTCCTAATTGCCCACGTTGAGGGAACATATACTTACCTTAATTTTTTTTATTAAAAGATTTTTTTTATTTATTTGACAAAGAGAAAGCACAAGCAGGGGGAGCAGCAGGCAGAGGGAGAGGGAGAAACAGGTTCCCCGAAGAGCAGGGAGCCTGATGCAGGGCTCAATTCCAGGACCTCGGGATCATGACCTGAGTTGAAGGCAGACACTCAAACAACTGAGCCACTCAGGTGCCCCAGAACACACACTTTCCTAAAGGAGGAATGCCTATTTTGTATCAGTAAGACTGGACAGGTCATCACTCACCTGAGTTACTTGAAAAACATCTTCACCTCAATGGAATGGGTTCATGAATGATGGGACTTACTTTATGGCCAACAGTGGCTATGGCCCTCTATTGGCTATTGGACCCTCTTGCCTTTTTTGGCATAATTCTGTTGTTTTGACTTTGTTGAATACTTAATGTCCTATCTAGCTTATCTACCAAGAACTAAATTTCTTTTACCAGCTACCTAAAACACACGGTTATCATCTTCTTCCTGTGCCAAATAAGATATTATCTAAGCCAGAAAAACACCATAACCTCAACATCTCCACTCAGCAGGAAGCATTGCCCTCAACAACCCAATCCCCCGTCTTTCTTTTTTTTTAAGATTTTATTTATTTGACAGAGAAAGAGACACAGGGAGAGAGGGAACACAAGCGGGGGAGTGGGAGAGGGAGAAGCAGACTCCTCACAAATCAGGGAGCCTGATGTGGAGCTCCATGTGGGGCTCCATCCCAGGACCCTGGGATCATGACCTGAACTAAAGGCAGGCACTTAGCGACTGAGCCACCCAGACACCTCCCTGTCCCCAATTCTCTCTCTCTCTATTTTTTTTTTTAAGGAGAACAGACTGAAATGTTAACCAAAGACCTGCCATTTTCTACCAGCCACCACCTCAGATGACTGGACTGGAAAATTACCACCTAAACCCTGGGACCAGAGTATACATCCTGTTCAACAAAAACATGTTTAACTGCAAAAGCAGTCTTCCTTAGCAACTCTACCAATGACTAGCTGCAAAAATTTTTACTCACCTCCTCAGTTAGAACCTCTAACTACCCCTAAGTCTGCAAGCGACAAGAGCTCCAGTCTTAGCTAGTGACGCCCTCTGCTGGCCTCTGTTGCCACAATAAAAATTGTGTTTGCCATAGAGCCACCGTCTCCTCTCTCTTCTTCACCCTTCACGGCAGGAGTTAACCTAACACGACCCAGCAATTGCACTACTAGGTATTTACTCAAAGGACATAAAAATATTTACCCAAAGGACACAAAAATACTATTCATAAAGCACACATGCACCCTTATGTTTATCAAACATTATCAAACAGCTAAATAGCTACAATTATGGATAGAGCCCAAATGTCCATCAACTGATGAACAGAATGTGGATGTGTGTGTGTGTGTGTGTGTATAGCAAAAAGAATGAAATCTTGCCATTTGCAATGATGTGGATGGAACTACAGTGTATTATGCTAAGCAAAATAAATCAGAGAAAGACAAATACTATATGATTTCACTCAGATGTGGAATTCAAGAAACAAAACATGAAAAATAGAAGGAAGGAAAAAGGAGAGTGGAGAAGCAAACTATAAGAGATTCAGCTATAGAGAATAGGGTTGCTAGAGCAGAGGTTGGTGGGGAAGGGCTAAATGGGTGATGGGGATTAAGAAGAGCACTTGTTATGATGAGCACTGGGTATTACATGTAAGTGTGAATCCCTAAATTCTACTCTGAAACCAAGATTGCTAACTAACTAGAACTTACATAAAAACTCAAGACAAAAATCTACATTAAGAGTCATCATAATTAAATGTCCAAAAACTAAAGACAATGAAAAAATATTTAATTTTTTTATTTTTAATTGAATTATAATTGACATACAATCTTATATTAGTTTCAGGTGTGATTTGAAAATTATCTAGATTTGATTATATAGATTATGAAATGTTCACCACAGTAAGTACACCTACTATCTGTCAGCATAAAAAGTTATTATATTATTGACTATATTCCCTATGCTATCCTTTCATCCTTGTGATTTATTTAAAGCTGGAAGTTTTGTAACTCTTAACCCCCCTTTACCTATTTCACCCATCACTCACCTTTCTCCTCTCTGGCAACCACCAGTTTCTTCTATATTTTTTAGTCTGTTTCTGGGATTTAAAATTTTTTTTACATTCCACATATAAGTGAAATCATATGAAATTTATCTTCCTCTTATTTCATTTAGCGCAATATCCATAAAAGGTCCATCCGTATTGTCACAAATAGCAAAATTTTCTTTTTTTATGGTTAAGTAATATTCCAACACACACACATACCCCTTATCTTCTTTATCCATTCATGTATCAATAGACATTAAGTTGCTGCATTGCTTCTTGACTATCGTAAATAATGCTACAATAAGCAAGATGAATATATCTTTTTGAATTAGTGTTTTTAGGTTAGTTAGTGTTTTTAGTTAGTTTTTTGGTAAATATGCTGGAAGGGATTACTGGATTGTATGGTATTCTTATTTTTAACTTTTTGATGAACCTCCATATTCAAAGAAAAAAAAATTTTAAACAGCCAGAGAAAAATGAAGCCTTATGTATAATCAGAAAACTGAGAACTCCACTTTTGCACAGGATTTAAAAGATAAATGCATAAAAAAAATTATAAATCTATGTTAATGGGTATATAAGAATGTAATCTGTGACATCAGTAAAACATAATGGGGAAGGGAAGCAAAGCTGTGGAAGACTAGGGTCCTTTCATGACAAAATAAAGTTGGTGTTCATTTTAAATAAATTGTTTTTTAACCCTAGTATGGTGGGAATGTAAAATGGTATAGCTGCACTGGCAAACACTATAGGGTTATCTCAAAATATTAAAAATAGATTTGCCATATAACAAGCAACTCCACTTCTAGGCAAATACCCAAAAGAACTGAAAGCAGAGACTCAAATAGATATTTGTACACCCATGTTCACAACAGTATTATTCACAATAGTCAATACATACAAACAATTCAAAGTACAATTCACAAAGTAGACAGTACAAACAATTCAACAAGTACAAACAAGTCCATCAAAGAATAAATGGATAAACAAAATGTGTATTTTATCTTTTTAAAGATTTTATTTATTTGACAGAGAGAAAGAGATCACAAGTAGGCAGAGAGGCAGGCAGAGAGAAAGGAGAAACCAGGTTCCCTGCTAAGCAGAGAGCCCGATGCAGGGCTTGATCCCAGGACCCTGAGCTAAGGGCAGAGGCTTAACCCACTGAGCCACCCAGGTGCCCCCAAAATGTGTATTTTAACTACAATGGAGTATTATGCAGCCTTTAAAAGGAATGAAATCTGATACATGCTACAACATGGGTGAACACTGAAAACAAATGTTTAGTGAAATCAACCAGACACAAAAGGACTAATATTGCATGACTGTACTTATACGAAGGACCAGAAATTTTCAAATTCATAGAAATAGACAATACAATTGGTGGGTGCCAGGAGCTAGTGGGGAAAAGTAAATGAGGAGTTAGTGTTTCGTAGGTATAAGAGTTTCAATGCAGGAAGATGAACAAGTTCTGAGAATGGATGATGGTGATAATTACATAACAGTGTGAATGTACTAAATGCTACTGAACTGGCACTTAAAAATAATTAAAATGATAAATTTTATGTTGTATATATTTTACCACAATTAAAACTAAAACTCAACACATTTCTTTTTTTGGATTCAGACAAGATTATTCTGAAATGTATGTGAAAAGACAAAGGACTAGAATATCTAATTTGAAATTAGATATTTTGAAAAGGTTAAACTGGAAGGAATCAACCTACCAAATTCACTATATGTGTGTAGTAATCAAGGCTGTGCGGTATTATTGGACAGACAGACATATACAACAATGGAACAGAATAGAAAACTCAGAAACAGACCTACAAATACACCCAACTGATGCTTTTACAAAGATGCGAAAGCAATTCAGTGGAGGAAAGATAACCTTTTCATCATATGGCAATGGAACTAGATATTCAAGAGGCAAAGAAAAAAAAAACTTGACCTAAGGCATATACCTTGTATAATAATTAACTCAAAATGCATCACAGCCTTAAATGTAAAATGAAAAAACAATAACTTTTAGAAATAATATAGGAAAAATCTTTGAGACCTAAGTCTAGACAAAGGATTGTTAGACTCTGTGTCACAGATCCCAAAAATGTCATTCATAAAAATGAAAAATTAATAACTGGAATTCATTGAAGTTTGAAACTTTTGCTGTTTTCAAACCTGTTAAGAGGATGAAAAGGCAAACTACAGAATGGGAGAGCATGGGCGCCTGGGTGGCCCAGAGGGTTGGGCCGCTGCCTTCGGCTCAGGTCGTGATCTCAGGGTCCTGGGATCGAGTACCGCATAGGGCTCTCTGCTCAGCGGGGAGCCTGCTTCCTCCTCTCTCTCTCTCTGCCTGCCTCTCTGCCTACTTGTGATCTCTCTCTGTCAAATAAATAAATAAAATCTTGAAAAAAAAAAAAAAAAAAGGAATGGGAGAGCATATTTGCAAACCACATATCCAACAAGAAACTAGTAACTAGGACATATAAAGAATTTCCAAAACTCAATTTAAAACTTTCAATTAAAATATGAATGAGACAGGATGCCTGGGTGGCTCAGTTGTTCATTAAGTGTCTGCCTTTGGCTCAGGTCATGATCCCAAGGTCCTGGAATCAAGTCCTGTGTCCAGTTCCCTGCTTTGCAGGAAGTCTGCTTCTCCCTCTGCGCCTCTCTCCACTCATTTTCTTACCAGTCTCTCTCACTTTCTCAAATAAATAAATAAAATCTTTTTTTTTTTTTTTTTTAATGTCCTGTAAGGGGTGCCTGGATGGCTCAGTGGGTTAAAGCCTCTGCCTTCTGCTCAGGTCATGATCTCAGGGTCCTGGGATAGAGCCTCTCATCGGGCTCTCTGCTCAGCAGGGAGCCTGCTTCCCTCTCTCTCTCTCTGCCTGCCTCTCTGCCTACTTGTGATCTCTGTCTGTCAAATCAACAAATAAAATCTTTAAAAAAAAAAAAATTTTTTTTTAAATGAGGAAAAGAGTGGGGGAGGCACTTCATAAGATACTCAACCTTATTTAAACTTAGGAAAGAGCAAATTAATACCAAACAAATATTACACACCAGTAACATGGCAAAAATTAGACTGACAGCATCAAATGGAAGGGAAAATCTGAAATACTAGAAACACATATTCTGTTGCTATGAAAAATCTGATACTTTAATAGATCATTCCAAACTGTTTTCCAGCAATTGCATCCTCTTTTCATGGTCATATAAATTGGTTCAATCACTTTGGAAAGAGTTTGCCATTATTCTACTCAAGTTGAAGATATGCACTGTCCTAAAACCTATTCATTCCACTCATAGGTATATACACTATTCTCCAGGACCTACAGAAATTCACAGACATATACAACAATGTTCTTAGCAGCAGTGTTAATAATAGTCTCAAACTGTAAATAATCCAAATATCCATTAGCAGTAGAGAGAATCCATAGTAGTGATATGTTCATAAATGGCATCCTATACAGTAACTAAAATCAATGAATTTGATACATGCAAGCTATTTGTGTTAATGAAAATAAAAAAGCAACATAAAAATTATGTACAGCATAATTTCATTTATATGAAGTTCTAAAACAGGCAAAACTAAACTGTATTATAAATAGGGGCACCCGGGTGGCTCAGTAGGTTAAGCATCTGCCTTTGGCTCAGGTCATGGTCCTGGGATCGAGCCCCACATTGGACTCCCTGCTCAGTGGGTGTCTGCTTCTCCCTCTGCCCCTACCCTGCTTGTGCTCGCTCTTAAACTCTCTCTCAAATAAATAAAAATATTTTTTAAAAAATAAAATAAAGATGTATAAATAGCTGAAAAAGCTAAAGAACCAAGGAGAGGATTATTATAAATTTTATGATTACTTCTGTGGGAAACGAGAGGGTTCTGAGAGGGAAGTGGTACAGGGGAAGGCTTGTGAAGGTCAGAAATGATTTTTCTGCAACTGAGTTTGATTAAACAGATTAACTTTACAAGTGCTTGTTAAACCATACACACTTTATGTATTTATATTTATCTCAACAATCATACCCACTTCACACACCACACTATGCATATATGCAATGCAGCACACGTTGACCTTTCTATCAAAATTTTAGCTGTTATCTTTGGGTAATAATTCTATTTCTCTCATTTTTACATTTTCCAAATTTTCGTCGATAAGCAAACATTACTTTTCATAATGGGAGTAAACACATTCTCCCAACAACATAATGAACACTGCAGAAAAATTATGGCAGCTTATGTTTATTGAATGCCTTTTGTGCAATATGGTATACTACAATCTTTAAATACATTAACTCATTTAAGATTAAAAACAACTCTAAAATGTAGTTATTATCAGTCTCTTTACAGAGGTGGTTGCCAATGCTCACATAATTATAAATGTGAGGGCTAATCTGCCCAAGTCTGAATGGAACGGCCTCCCCATTCTTACACAAATTCCATTAGCTGAGAATTCACCTTCTCCTTACAATATTCTGTAGCATTTTCTTCATCTGATATTTAATTCATTCATTTATTCAACAAATATTTATTTAGGTCCTACTATATTCCAGGTACTGTTCCACATACAAAATACATAAAGGGGCAGGAAGGGGGAGGGGAGATATACAAACGGGAAATGAAGTCTAAGTTTACATTTTGGTGGGGGAGACAGACAATAAATAATTTGAGATAGTAATCAGTTCTATGAAGAAAACAAAACAATAGGACAGTGATTGGGAATAGTAAAAACATCTGGGCCGAGATCTGAATGCTAAATAAGCCATGTGAACTACTGGAAGGGATTCCAGGTGGTGGCAGCTGTAAACATAAAAGCCCTGAAAGGGGAATGAGCTTGGGCATGCTTCACGAATAGAAGTAGAAGTAGATGGACACTCTGCCTGTAGTATGATGAAAGAAGAGGACAGATGGTGTATCTTGCAGTCCAAGCAAAGAATTTAGATGCCATTTTCGATGTAGTGGGAAGTCACTGGAGGTTTTTAAATAAGGGAATGTCAGAGTACGATTTATCTTTTTAAAAAAAAAAGTTAGGACCTATGTCTAGGAAAGACTTGGAGGGAGAGAGGGTTGGGAAATGTCAAGAGTGGAAGTGGGAAGACATTAGTTTTTAGTAAGAAATCCAGGGAGGAGATGAAGGAGCTTGAACTAGAGTGGCAGCAATCAAAATGGACAGTAGTCTTCAGCTCTCAGATACATTCTAAGGATAGACCGGATCAATGAGTATCTATATCCTCACTTAACAACTATTCATTGCATGCTGTAAGACATCAGGCACTGTTCCTATAGGTGCTGGGGACACAGAATTGAACACAGCATATAGGATTCCCTGACCTCAAGGAGCTTATGTATTACATACTGCAGTGAGGGGAATAGATATTTAATAGGTAAATAAAAATATCTTATAATGTCAGATAGTAAGTGTTATGATGACAAATAAAGAATGATAGAAGTGGGGTAACATTTTAGATAAGTCAAGGAAAGACTTTGCATAATGGGTGACACTTAAGCAAGGAGTTAAAGTGAAGCACAAGCCACACAAATGTTTGGGAGTAAAGCACTCCAGGAAAAGGGAAGAGCAAAGGAAAAGATCTTGAAATAAGAGTATGTGCAAAGCAAATGCACCTAGGGCAGGATAAGTGAGAAAGAGGCAGAGCAGGCCCAGATGCTGGTAAGAGAGCAGATCCCATAAAGCCAGGAGGTAAAAGAGAAAATTTTGAATTTTGTTTTAAGTGTGATGAAAAGCCATTAGAGTTGAGAACAGGGGAAGGATTCCTGATTCACATTTTAGAAAGATCATTCTGGCTGCCTTTTTGAACTGTTGAAGGATAAGTAATATGAAAAGAGAGGTAACAACAGTGCCTACAACTAGAGTGCTTCTAGTAGAAGTGTGAAGTAGGATAGATTGTGAATAATTTGTTAAATTGAATAGGATTTGCTGAATTAAATGTACAGTATGAAAACCAAGTCAAGGAAGATTTCTAGGGTTTTGGCTTAGAGAAATGGAGAGCTGAATGCAGCATTATTGGCATAAAGAGAAACTAGGGAGGAACAGGTTAGAAGACACAGACCAAAAGCTGGTTTTGGTCACATGTTCACTATGAGTCAAGTAGAAATGTCAGCTTGGCTGTGTCTTTAAAAGTCTAAAGCTCAGAGGAGAGGCCAAAGTCTGAGATAACTGTTCTTGAGAGTTACTAAAGACAATTTTCAAGAACAAAATTTTTCATATTTGAGAATTTACTGGCTCAATTCTTAGGAGTCACCTATCACTTCAAATTTATTTCTCCTAGGGATATACTGCAGTTAACACAATTTGCCAGTATACACTAATAAGCAATAAACTCTAACAATAAAATTTCACAAGTTCTTAGTTTCAGACTAAGATGATTAATTTTATAAATTACCAGGAAAAAGGAATACAAGGCCCAACCTAATACATTCAAAAATTAATATATATTTTATCAGAAGAACAAAGTCTTAGTAAATCTAATAGTAAAAGAATTAGGAATCAGATCTACTTTTTTCACAGTTTTCTTACTTCTCCCTCCTCTTTTATTTCCTACTACCTAGAAGCTTGGTCACCAAGAAGTCCACAGAGTTAGCTATTCATTTTCAAAATAGAATTTATTTCTGTAATAAAGAATTAAAATATGGCTGTGAAAGTAGATAATAATATAGAAAAATATTTTAAATGTGCAACAGTAATTTTAGAGTAAAGGTAGTTAAGCACTAGAGTCCATGCTCAACATCTACTTGAAAGACCAACCAGTATTTTATAATGGAGAAAACATATCTACTTGTAATTTTAATTAACAGTTATAATTCAAAAACAGATTTATATATCTGATAAAGCCCTTGTAAAAATATAAATACAAATCTTGAGGATATATTTTTTGAAGTTGGCTTCACTTTATAGACTGAAAAATTTACTGTCCAAAAGTCACAGGATTGCTTTATTACTAATCCATCCATATAATTAAATCAACATAGAGAAAATATACCTACTTTTTGGATGAAACCAAATGTCTTGTCAATAATGCAACAAGAATATCATCTTTCATTACATTGGCTGGTAAGCTCATGTATCCCCAAAGCTTGGTTTCCATCATATGGGTCTTTAGACACTAAACACAGGATGAAGAAATATCTAACGAATTCTATCCATCGGTTCCCCAAAGCTTTACTTACAGTGAAGATATAGATGTTGTTTGTATGAAGAACATGCAAAAAGAATTGGAAAGTGTTTGGCTAGAGGGAAGTCAACTCTTCAGAGACTATTGTTTGCAGTTTGCAGAATAGGTTAATCTTCTCTAGGAAGAATAATGTCAACATAGCAGCACTATATTCATCAGGAATCCAATGGATCTCTCATGTGGCAGGAAGCCAAACCTTCTGGCTGCTCACAACATCACTCAGCTTCCCTTTAATCTTCAGGAAGTGTCTCTTGAATTCTAATCCATCACCCTATATTAGGAATAATATCCAAAAATAATATAAAAAAAATAGACTGCCATAAAATCAAACTCTCTTTAGTGGTTAAGAGACAAACGTCCTTAGCTATGTCCAGTTACAATTCTCATCGGTCCTCTTATGAAGACCAAATATCCTAGAAGAAATGGCTACATAAATAATTCCAACTTGCTTTTGGGCCTATCACCATTCCCAACACACTGGGCTCAGAGACAGAAACAATTACACCTTGTTATTTAAAGCATTGCCATCTAGGGACCTAAGTCACTGTTTTCCATTGGCACTGGGGGTTTAATTTAAATTTAAATTAAGCTACACAACTACACTGAAGTCTTGTCAAAAAAAGCCAGTCATTCAGTTATGAGGATTTCATTACACTAGAATCTTAATAATTTAATTCCATACTAAGCATCTAGACAATAAATTTCCAATTTTAGAATGTGACCTATTTCTCCAACCTCCTTTAGGATCATGTACAATCTCTCAGGAAACAGAAAAAATGCTTTTTTGGTCTTATATACCAAGGCCAAACTATAACCTCAGAATCAGTAATTCCTAAAGAAATAATCAGAAATGTGAACAAGACTCCCTCTCTCTCTATATATATATATAAATTATAGACTTATAACAGATAAATGTTCATCAGTTATACTGTACATTTTGACAAACATAATTGTTATTAAAAAGATATATATATGGATTAAATAAGAAATTTAGAATGATTTAAAATATTCAGGGTAACTACTGTTGCACAGTATAATTTAGGATTATTTTTATTTTTACTTATTTACATTTTCTACAAAAAACTTCTATAATAAGGAAAATGTCATTTGGAAAAACTATGTTTTAGAAGGATAATGACAAAACAAATGTTCAGAACACTGAATGAAAAAGAACAAGTTACCACATATTTATAAATGCCATGTATATAAATTTAATACCATTTAAAAAATTCTACCTTAACGAAGACTACCATAATGAAATAGTATAAAATAGGTCTCTGTTCTCTCTGGATGATAAGATCAAACTTTATTCCTATTTTCTCCATTTTATATTTTCATATTTTTAGGTTTCTATAATGAACATTGTATTAATTGTATTGTATTAATATTAATTGTATTGTATTAATATTAATACTTCTTTAATATCAGCAAAACAGTTTAAAAAAAAAAAAAGTACCTTAGAAAGCCGAAAGTCAACCAAGATCTTCTCATCCATTTCTACCAAATTCACTTTGAAAATCAGTTTATTGTTTCTCCTATCAGTTGTTGATACAGTAACCTAAGGCAATAAAAATAAGTTTAGCCCAAATTACAAAACCATTTGTAATACTTCTCATTTCAAGGAATGACTAAAAAACACACCGGTATACCACAATTGTGCAACAGTGAAACCTCATGTTCTGGGAAAGTACAAGATGCTTCACACATACACTGCTGGTGGGAATGTACAACAGTGCAGCTGCTTTGGAAAATCACTTGGCAGCTCCTCAAAAAGTTAAACATAGAGTTACTATATACCTTAGCAACTCCATTAACAGGTATATTACCTAAGAAATTGGACGTGTATTGTTATGGGTTGAATTGTATCCCCTCAAAATTCACATGTTGAAGCCCTAACCTCTCAGAATGTGACTGTATTTGGAGACTGGGCCTTTAAAGAGGTAACTGAGTTAAAATGAAACCACTAAGGGGGCCCTTATCCAATATGACTGGTATCTTTGTAAGAAAAAAAAAATTAGGATACAGAGAGAGAGAGATACCAGGTATGCATGTAAGGAAGAAAGGCCAGATGAGGAAGCAGCAAGAGGGCTGCTATCTGAAAGGCAGAAGAGAGGCCTCAGAAGAGACCAAACCTCCCAGCACCTGGATCTTGGACTTCCATCTCTCAAATTGTGAAAAAATAAATTTCTGCTATTTAAGCACCTAGTCTGTGATTATTTTGTTATGACAGCCCTGGCAAAGTTCATAAAAAACTTGTATAAAAATGTTCGTAGCAACATTACTCATAATAGCCAAAAAGTAGAAACATCTCAAATGTCCATCAACAGGTAAATGGTTAAATAAAATGTAGACTTCTATCCACATAATGGAAAATTATTCTCCCATAAAAAGGAATGAAGTACTGATAAATGTAAACAACACGGATTAACCTTGAAAACATGCTAAGTAAAAGAAGACAGATATAAAAGGCCATTTATATGATATTATATAATTCCATTTATATGAAACATCCAGAATAGGCAGTCCATAGAAACAGGAAGTAAATCAGTGGCTGCCAGGAAATGAAGGGAGGAAAGAATGAGGAGTGACTGCCAATTGCCATAGAGTTTATTTTCGGGGCAATGGGATGTTCTGTAATTAAATGATGATGGTAGCACAATCTTGTCAATATACCAAAACCACAAAATTATACACTTTAAAATGGTTAAAGTGATGATTTTTAGGTTACATGAGTTTCACCTCAATAAACCTACTTGATTTAAGAAAAAAAAAAAAAAATAGGGGCACCTGGGTGGCTCAGTGGGTTAAAACTCTGCCTTCAGCACAGGTCATGATCTCAGGGTCCTGGGATCGAGCCCTACACCAGGCTCTCTGCTCGGCAGGGAGCCTGCATCCCCCCACCCCCATGCCTCTCTGCCTGCCTTTCTGCCTACTTGTTATCTCTCTCTGTGTGTCAAATAAATAAATAAAATCTTTTTTAAAAAATTTTTAAAAAATAAAATAATAAAATAAATTACCTATACAACTGAGAGGAAAATCAGGCTGGCCTCAGATTTCTGCATAGTAACAACTTCCCCTACCTTTTAATTTTGAAAGCTTACAAATCTACAAAAAAAAACCTGAAAGAATCTACAATACATAAATATATATTCTTCACTGGTCTTAACAACATAGATAAGTATATGTTTATTTGACTTTTTTTAATGTGGTTGTCTTTTTTTTTTTTTTAAGTTTTCAACCAAGCTACTGAAAACAAACACTTCACTTCAACATGTTTCTCCTATGAACAAAGACATTCTCCTACAAACCACAGTATTATGATAACACCCAAGAAATTTGGCACTGATACAAAAATATTATTTAATACAAAACCATATTCAAATTTCCCCAATTATCCCAATAACATCCTTTATAGCTTTTTTTCTTTAAATCCATGATTTAGTGAAAAATCATGCATTACATTGTTTTTCAGACCTCTTTAATATATAATATTCACCTCCACTTGTTTTTTGTAACATGAGGTTTTTGAAAAGCCTAAACACATTAGAATTTCAATGTTACAAATATGCTATAATAATATAAACAACAAAATATGGTAGGCGGGAGCAGGGGAGATGGAAGAAATACGGGATTGTTAATATATTCATTTTTCACAGAAGGGAATCTTTCCTACTGTTACAGTAAGTATATACCGTTTTTAAAAACATGACTTGCAGGGCACCTGAGTGGCTCAGTGGGTTAAAGCCTCTGCCTTCGGCTCAGGTCATGATCCCAGGGTCCTGGAATCGAGCCTGCTTCCTCCTCTCTCTCTGCCTACCTCTCTGCCTACTTGTGATCTCTGTCAAATAAATAAATAAAGTCTTAAAAAAAAAAATGACTTGCTTCTCTTGATATTTTTAATAAACGTAAAGAAGACTTTCAATATTATTTCTTAAGGTAAAGAACATTTTACTTAAGTCTTTGCAATTTCAATTGTTGTTCTTTCTTTACTTATTTTTCTGTCAGAGAGAAAGAGAGGAGGTGAGAGAGAGGATGAGAGCACAAGCAGGGGGAGTGGCCAGCAGAGGAAGAAGCAGGCTCCCTGCTGAGCAAGAAGCCTAATGTGGGACTCCATCCCAGCACCCTGGGATCACAACCTGAGCCAAACGTAGACTAAACGACTAAGCCACCCAGGTATCCCCCAGTTGTTTTTCAAAAATATTCTGATAATGATCATTTTTTACTTAAAATACTTACATTTTTCTTCAGGAAAATCTATGAAACATACCTGATTCATACAACTCTTTTTCCACTGATAGCCCAATTTCTCACAAGTCTCTTTCAGGCATTGATAAGACTTGTCTGCATCCAATTTGGTAAAAAATCGTGTCATCCTTTTAACCAAGCGCTGCCAAGGGTTCTACATGTCAAACAGAAGAAAACTGAATAAATATGGTATTACCAAAAGCAGTCATATTATAGCTATTTGGTCTGAAAATTCCTTTCTGTGACTTAAGATTCTTATACAGGACAGCAACCTTTAAATCTCTCTTCCTTGTTAAAAAAAAAAAATGTGTATATGCTAAAGTGTTAATACTGTATTTCTAAGATTTATACATTTGTTTTAAAAAAGGCTTTATGACAAAACTAGAGGTTCTTCACCACTTATCTGATAAAATTAAATTCCCTTACCTGTGAGGATCCTGGAGTGCCAAGTAATTGACTATTCAGAAGCATGTGATCAGGACATGTGGGTTGGGAAAAACTGATCCCTTGTACCAGTTTATCAATATATGAAGGACTGGTGTCCCATAATGAAAGACCTGTCCGTGGTTCTGGCTGGGAACTGGAATACTTCACATTTTCTTCACTGGAGCATTAAGATATGGGGGGGAAAAAAAAAAAAAAAATATATATATATATATATATCTTCAGGTAAAATCAATCAGGCAAAAAAAAAAAAAAAAATCAATCAGGCCTTTCTTACACCACTTACCATTCTCACACTGATAAAAATTACATTCATTATTAAGAAAAAATATATAATGTATTGTTTTGTATGGGAATATTGCATTCAACAACTATTTGATCTTTATTAATTAATCTTACCTAGAGGCACTGTTCACTGGAGAGAAGTCCAAATTGGATTGAATGTGCTTAGAAAATCTAGTAGGAGATTCTGATACACCACCTGAAGTGACTCGGGGCCTCTTTGCCCCTAAAAAAAAAAAAAAAGTACATGTTGTACATGATTATGTAAGAAATGTGGTCATTATATTTATTTAAGAAATGTGGTCATTATAAACTCAGAAGGATTCACTTGTCAAATTACACATTTCACAAATCCTGACTTATAAGTATGTTCCAAATGTTGGATTTTATACTATAAGGCCATAGCTTTAATGGTACCTTTTACAGTAACAGACAATGGTCTATGAAGACAAAGAGACCAAGTTAAAAAATCAAAACATTTTAAAATAAATAATTGATGGTAATGGCAATAAACATTATGAATCTACTCTATCCAACACTCTTTGCTCTCCTGAAAAAGGTACCAAGAATAATTATTACACAGAATATGATGCCACTATAAAATCATGGTTACTCCCCTTAGCTGGATCCTCAACAATGACAGATGGTTCCTTTGTTTCTCTAGTCAGTTTCCTCTCCCTTTCTCCAAATGATTACTTCAAAACTTCTATACTCTTGTTAAATTCCCACAACTACCCATCCTTTTCTCCCTTCCATGCTCCTATCCAAGGCCCAGCCCTCTACTTATATGTGAGCCCCATACCCTCCTTTCTCTTCAGGGATCTTGATGCTCCTTCATTCCTTCTCTCTTAGACCTTCAGCCTTTTCCTCTCAACTGGAACTGTCCCTAAACCATTTAAACACACTTAATTTAGCCAAACATTTTATTTATTAATTCATTCATCCAAATATTTTATTAAGGCTACTATGCATCAGGCAGTAAGATGAAAGAAATAGCATGCTGGAATGCTGATGAGAAAGAAGAGAAAGAAAAATTAATGATGCAGGAGGAAGGCAGAAGAATTGCTAGACAATATCCTTGAGTAAACAAAAGAGAACTGGGCCTTTGTTAATATATTCATCTTTGTGCACAAGACAGATTTGACTTATATCTGGAGCAAAGCGGGGTATATGAGCACAGAAGCACCTGGTCAGGTGAGTAGAGATGATGAAGAGAGTTTGTGGAAGTTCTCTTATGATTGTTTCTACTCAGTGAAACAGGAAGTACTGTCACTGGCTGAGAATGTGGATGAGGAAGGAGAAAAAAGAAAAGGTATAAAAATGCGATTTAGAAGCCTCTGCTTTCAGCTCGGGTCATGGTCCCAGGGTCCTGGGATCGAGCCTCATATGGGGCTCTCTGCTCGGCGGGGAGCCTGCTTCCTCCTCTCTCTCTGCCTGCCTCTCTACCTACTTGTGATCTCTCTCTGTCAAATAAATAAATAAAATCTTTAAAAAAAAATGTGATTTAGGAGAGTGCGGTTGTGAAAGAAGTGGAGAAATGCACTGTAATTGTCTGGCAGAGTTAAGGGCTCACTTGAGATTAGTGATCCTGAATTTTTAAAGTGAACACTGTTATGTATTTTGGTCTAAATACCATCAGCTGTGCAGGTGTAAGTATAGAATAGGCAGAAGACTGGATTAAACTTGGGTTGGGTTTTGACCAGTAAGCATGATGAAAAGAGAATAGGACCAGAAAGCAGAAGCTGAATATAAAGAAGTCATTATAATGACTGACCTTGGGATTTAAAGTAGTGAGCATGGGGGCGTCTGGGTGGCTCAGTGGGTTAAAGCCTCTGCCTTCGGCTCAGGTCATGATCCCAGGGTCCTGGGATCAAGCCCCACATTGGGCTGTCTGCTCAGCAGGGAGTCTGCTTCTTCCTCTCTCCCTGTCGGCCTCTCTGCCTACTTGTAATCTCTATCAAATAAATAAATAAAATCTTAAAAAGAAAAAGTAGTGAGGATAGAACTGAGGACCTAGTGAGGTAGCAGATAAGAGACAGTGAAAAGGAAGAATTAGTGGATTTCATTTCCACTATAGGGTCAAAGGATTGCTGGAGTCAGGGTACTAGAGGAGGAAACCAGAAAAAAATTTGCCAGTAGTCAAAGCAGGATACTTAAAGAGAAGATCATTAGAAAAGAGCAAGGAAATATAAGATCAGGATACTGGAAGAATCATCCAAATGAATATTTAAATCACCAAGAACCACAACAAAATGTACATTAACAGTCTTATTGGGGAGAGTAACAATGTGGCAGGAATTTTCATTAGGGGTTCAAAAGCTGATTGTAACAAGGATGGAACTGTGGGTGGTAATCTGATAATAAGAGATTCAAAATGAAGTTGGGGAGAAATGTAGGAAAAAGGGAGAAAGTGGCAAGGATGTCTGTCCCACCCCATGTTTCAAGGGCAGGAGCATGTTGGAAAGAATACATCTACCACTGGTGAGGAAGCCTGTGTTCCCAGGGGAGAGTTGGATTACTATTAGAATAGAATGAAAGGTAAAAGACGCATTTAGAGAAGAGTTAAAAACTCATTCATCTCCAGCCATTGTCCTCTCTCCTTCCATTCACAGCCAGACTGCTTGAATAAGCTGTCTACACTCTGCTTCATTATCTCTCTTTTAGACTATAGTCACTGTACTGGACAATTACTCCCACCTCTCCACCAATCCTGTTCCTGCCACAACCATGAATAATTACTGGGAAAACTTTTAGGCTGCATGTTATCAACTCACTTAACAGTATCTGCTACTATCCTGCATTTTCTTCTCTTAGCTTCAATTCCTCCATGTTCTCTTGATGCTCCTCCCACCTCTTTGGCTGTTTTTCTCCGTCTCCCTGGCCTCTACCTACCACTTAAATATTGGCATTGCGTACAGTTTCATATACACTATTTCATCTACCAGTTTAAATTACCATCTATTTGCAGAAAACACCAAATATCGACATCTCAAGTCTGGCCCTATCTCCTGAGTTACACACATACACAATCCCCTTATTAGACAGTTTTACTTCTCAGATTCATAATATCCAAAAACAAATAAAATTTCCCCCCAATTCTATTTTTCTTGAGTTATATCTCAGTATACGGTACCATCATTTTGAGTTAGTCAACCCAGAAAGGAGTCCTCCTGGATTCCTCATCCTCCTTCATTTTCTATATATGAACAATCAGTAGACCTATCAATTCTAATTGGTAAATTTCTTTGAAATCTACTTCTTCCTTTCAATCCCATTGCCACTAATCTCATCCAGGGTACCATCTTCTCACATCTAGGATAAAAAATGTCAAAAACAATGAAAAAAAAAAGAGGTAGCCAGAAAGATCTTTTAAAACCAAATATATGATCATATACTTACTGGCTTAAAAATCTCTCAAAAGCTTCCTCAATGGCCTTAAGTTTAAAGCTCAAAATCCTTAATGTGATTTAAAAGTTCCCCCTCCACAATTTGGTCACTACCTAGCTTTCTAGCTTCATCTCAAACCTCTCTCCCTTCTTTATTTGCTCATCTACTCAATAAACATTTGCTTAGAGCCTACAATGTACAACACACTGCGCTAACCACTGGTGACACCATGATGAACAAGCCAGACATGGTCCATGCCATACTGGCCTACTTTTAAGTTCCTCAAATGTACCACCTTCCAAATTCTAAGACTCTCCAGATGTTGCTTCCTCTGTACTCATCTTTCTAGTACTCATCGGGCTAGCTCTCCTTAAATCTTTAGACCTTAGATTTAATGTGATTCCCTCAGGAAGACAAGTTTTTTCTGTTACTTAAGACTTAGTCAAACACTTAGCTATAGTACTCTGACCTTCTATTAATAAAATTCAAAATTATTTTTTGTATTTGTTTTCCCAACTAGACATTATAACCAACCTACATAAAGACAGAAACCACAGACATCTTGTGTTACTGACTTGTAATACTGACAGCAAGTGTCTTTTCTTTCACAGAAAAAAATACTCATATTTTTCAGGATATTACCTTTCTTGAGTGGTTTATTGTACCATCTATCTTTTTTGATGTCTGGGATGGTAATCCTTACTGATGGATTCTCAACTAGGATTTTATGCAGCAAAGCTGAAAATAAAATATTAATACAACATTTATAAAAGAGTCATGCAGATTAAAAACTTGTGCTGTGGAACATTTTCTCTAATAGTCTCCTTATATCCAAATATTTCTGGGCAAGAGAAGAAATAAACCTACTACATTATTGCTTTAATTTCATGTAGTTGCTCTTTGCTACATTCTCAGGTCTGAATTTTTGTTGTCTGCAAACAAGGAGAACATGAGCCAGTTGCAAATGTTTCTCCCCGTGTATGACATTAACAAAAAGATACAAAAACCCTCATCAATTTTCAATACCAAATGTTACAGTTCTAATATGTCAATGTTATGTCCTTATTCACCCAGTTTTATGAGGAAAATCTACTTTCCAATAACTTTTTAAGAGAAAATAACATAAGCAACTATCAACCTAAAGTATCTTATCTTCATAAAAAATTCATGTTTCCAAAACATAAAATTATTTTCTAATGGACCAAGGTTAAAATGAAAAACTGAAACTATAAAAAACACAAAAACACAGGGAATTTTCTTCTAAGTTAAAGGAAGGGAAGACCTTTCCAAACATAACAATACAGTCAGAAAACCACAAAGCACAAAAATAGTAGATTTGAATAAAAATATAAAACTTCTGCATGTGAAAACAGCATAAACAAAATAAAAATGCATGGCAAATTGTGAAAAATATCTGTAACAAATGCAAAGATCTAATGATATTAATGTTTAAAAAAAAAAACAACTCATATAAAGTATTAAGAAAATCTCCCTGGTAGCAGTGAGTAAAACAGATCATCCACAAAAATGGACATAAAGCTAGCAATGGCTATACCACCTCACTGATATTAAATTTAAAATAAAGATAAGAAATAGTGACTACAGGGATACCTAGGTGGCTCAATCTGTTAAGCAACAGACTCCTAGTTTCCACTAAGTTTGTGATTTCCAAATCCTGAGACTAGGCCTGATGCTGGGCTCCACACTCAGTGCAGAGTCTGCAGAAAACACTTTCTACCCTTCCCCATTGCACGCATACACCATGTGCACTCTCTCTTTTGAAAATAAATAAATCTTAAATAAATAAATAAATAAATAAAATTAAATAAATAAATCTTTGGGGCCTGGGTGACTTAGTCAATTAAGTGTCTGCCTTTGGCTCAGGTGAGGATGAGCCCCCAAGTCAGGCTCGCTGCTCAGTGGTGACCCTGCTTCTCTGCCTGCTGCTCTCCCTACTTGTACACGCGTGCTCTCTCTTTCTGTCAAATAAATAAATAAAGTTTTTCAAAATAATATCTTTCTAAATAAATAAATAAATAATTGAAATCTTTTTAAAAATTTAAAAATTTAAAAATATTAACTAACGAGATTGTATGAAGTTTCTAAAAAGCAATTTGGCCAAGTAAGCCATAATAATTAAAAACTGCCTACATCCCTAACACTTCTGGATTTGTTTTTTAATTAAATAATTTAAAGGTATGTGCATTATGTGGATGATCATATCATACGTCTTTAACGAGTGAAAAATTTAAAAAATATACAAATCTCTAAAAAAAGTGAATTGGATGAATATAGTAAACATACCCACATAGTAATATTCCATCACGGCCTTTAAAACAATAATGTAGACCTAAAATTATAGTCACTGGAAAAATGTCCATGACTATAGCATAAAGGCAAAGAAATAGGTTACAAGATAGCATATGTAGTGTGATCTCATTTTCTATAGAAACATACATACTTATAAATAATATGCATATATAGCAAACGTATATATTTGTTATACATCTTTTCAACAAAGTGTAGAACTGCATATCAAAATATTAAAAAAAGCTATTTCTGAGTGCTGGGCTTATACAGTTGTTGGTTTTTTTAATACTATTTTCTAATCTGCTTGCAAGGATCATAGATTACTTACATGATTATTTAAAAGCTAGAAAGAAAAATATATAAAGAAAAAATTCAATCACCAGGCTTCATTATCTAAGAAATCAGTACTTTCAATCAACAATCCAGTTACCTAGAGGAGCTGAATCAATTTTTTTCCAAGGGTTGAGGTATGTTTTTTTTTCTTTCCAATCAGAGTATTCCTGACAACTGTCACTGGGCTGGTCCCATGGCAATTCTAAAAAAGAAACAAGTCTCAGTTTTCTGAGTGTTCACTTTATCACACAGTAAATATTTTAAAGGAAAATAGTCAACTATACAAACCCATTAAAAGTTTCCACCAAATTAATTCAATATTATTTTCAAACTAAGAATGCCAACTCACGTAAATCTTAGAGGCACTTCAAAGATAAACCAATTCTGCTCTACCGTTTCCAAAATTATTCACATGAATCTTAGAGAGGCTGCTATTGTGATACTTCATACATACCAGGTGCCTCCTTAGCGCAGTAGGCAGCGCGCCAGTCTCATAATAGCTATACATACCTCATTTTTAAAAAGCTTTGGGATTCAAAGTTCCAACTTAGTTATAAATAAATTCACTATTAAAATACTATCACATACGGGATGCCTGGATGGCTCAGTCGGGTAAGCATCTGCCTTCAGCTCGGGTCATGACCCCAGAGTCCTAGGATCGAGTCCTGCACGGGGCTTCTTGCTCAGCGGGGTGTCTCCTTCTCCCTCTCCCACTCCCCTGCTTGTGCTCCCTTTGGCAAATAAAGAAAATCTTTAAAAAATAAAATAAAGGGGCGCCTGGGTGGCTCAGTGGGTTAAAGCCTCTGCGTTCGGCTCAGGTCATGATCCCAGGGTCCTGAGACAGAGCCCCACATTGGGCTCTCTGCTCAGAGGGGAGCCTGCTTCCCCTGCCACTCTGCCTGCCTCTCTGCCTATTTGTGATCTCTGTCAAATAAATAAATAACAAAACAAAATACTATCATATAAATATGGTTTCCCTTGGTTTGTTTCATTTATTTTGGTATAACAAATCTGGCTTTCCTAGGACAGGAGTTCCATCACGATTAAAGAGCTCTTACCTCCAGCCAACATTGCCGTAAGTACTATTCCACAGGACCAAACATCAACAGGTTCTGCGTGAAATTCTTTTCTTTTTAGAAGTTCTGGAGCAACATAAGGTAAAGTACCGCACATCTTGTTCAATAAACGTTCACGATTATTATGCCGAAACACTGTTGCCAAGCCAAAGTCAGAGATTTTGAGGTTATCTAAACCAAAGGAAAAATTGAATGGCACTGGATAAAAATGTTTTATAAATAGATATACTTAAAGGAATTAAGATTTTATTGGAAAATCACTGGTATTACTTACAAAGTGTATAGCACTTTTCTACCTTAAAATGACAAAAAATAATTTTTTAAAAGATTTTAGTTATTAGAGAGAGCACAAGCGAGAGAGAACAAGCAGGGGGAGGGGTAGAGGGAAAGGAAGAAGCAGGCTCCCCACTGAGCAGGGAGCCCGATGTAGGGGCTCTATCCCAGAACCCAGGGATCATGACCTGAGCAAAGGCAGACGCTTAAATGACTGAGCCACTCAGGCACCCCAAAAAAGAAATTTTAAAAAGAAGAAATAAAAAATATCATCACATAACTAAAACTAGAAAAAGACCTCATTGCTTCTATTAACTTAAGAGAAAAATCATCAATATACAAAACAGTTTGGACTAGGTTAAAGAAAGAAACGAGTCAAAAGGGATTGCCCTTCTGGAAAAAGGGCACTCTAGTTGTGGTTGAAAGCACAGACAAGAACTTCATCAACTTGTACAGAGGGCAGGAAGGAGACACCAATAACATGACAGGCACAACTTTTTCAGCAGCAAATAAACCCAGCTGACAGGAAGAAAATATGTAAAGATGTACCAAAGCTTAAGATCCACAAACCACTAGAACTTCTTGTCAAAGTTTAGAAAAGAAGGAACACTGCACAAAAAAAAAAAAAAAAAAAAAACACCAGAAAAACAAAATTTCCTCTAACTTCCTTCCCATCTTTAACAAATGTCCTGTAGGCAGGACTTTCAACTTATTCTGTCCTTAGTGAATATTCACCATAACTGAGTGACACTGTGCTAGCCAATGCAGGTAAATAAATTACTGAAAAGAGGAGGAAGCAGGCTCCCTGCTGAGCAGAGAGCCCGATGCGGGACTCGATCCCAGGACCCTGAGATCATGACCTGAGCCGAAGGCAGCGGCTTAACCCACTGAGCCACCCAGGCGCCCCAAGAATTTTAAGATCTTATAGCAAGGGACTCTAATCTAATCTTAGGAGGGAGGGAAGTCCCCCTATTACCAAGGTGTGAAATGGTACAGCCTTTTTAGAGGGCAATCTGGCAATCTAGCAATTTTGAAATAGTCACTCTTTGAAATAGTAATTCCCATTTCCAGGACCATAAACACAGAAACATTCCCTAAAATTCACAAACATAAGCAATATGTTTGTGAATAGCTTAAATATCTGTAAATAGCTTAAATATCCATCAATAAAGAAATGGTAAAATCTTATTGCACATGTATACAATGAAAACTATATTGATAAGTTGCTTTTTTTAAAAAAGGCACCTGGGTGGCTCAGTCAACTGAGTGTCCGACTCTTGGTTGTGTCTCAGGTCATGATCTTGAGGTCCTGGGATCAAGACCTGTGCCCAGCTCCCCACTCTGCAGAATCTGCTTGTCCCTCCCCCCTTGCCCCTCCCCCTGCTTTCTCTCTCTGGAATAAATACAATCATTAAAAACAAAACAAAACAAAACTATCTGTAGTATTGACATGGAACAGGGTATAAATGAAAAAAAAAAGACAAGTGCCATAGCAAATATCCATTATAACACAACCCAATTGGACCTGTGCACAAATCTACAGAACAGATACTGCTGTTCTATCTCTTTAAATCTAGAAACAATTTTAATGTCCTAAAATAGGGTTTTGATTCTTTGAAAATCAAGTATATCCACACAATATAATATGTAAGACATTGATGATGTTTACCTCAATTTCAATTGGGAGGCAGCTACTCTAATTATCCTTTTAATAGCTATATATGACACAATCTTGACAAATCACTGAGATTAAGAGTGGCAAGTTATCAGTGAAAATGCTAATAGGTAACTGTAACATTCCTTGAATTTTGTTGTTTCCATATGTCTGCAACATATGGTTGTAAAGACCTGCATATAATAAATTCTAAATTGAGGAGTGTGCTTATCTCTGAGAAAAAGGGAATACATTTGTGAAGGAATACAGAGGACTTGGACTATATTTGTAATGTTTTCTTTTTTAAAAAGACTATGAAAGGCATATGAAAATTTATATAAAACATATATGATATAGTAAATATGTTAAATATTGAGCAAGAACAAATATACATACATATTTCCTTTGAAATCCCCTATAATTACTTCCCTCAATATATTCCCTTCCCTACCTTCTCAGAAGTGACTACCATTCTGATTTTTGTTTTAATATGCTCTTTTTTGTGTGATTTTCCCCATATTTGTATTTCTAAACAATATATTTGATTTTACATATTTTTGAACTTCATATAAATAGAAGCATACTTGTATGAATATCTATGAAACATACCCATGTCATTACTTGTACCTATAAATCATCCATTTCATAATTTATCTATTCCATTGTTGATAGACATTTACGTTGTTTCCAGCGTTTTGCTATTTTACACCACTGTTTTGAGCAATGTACTTATGTATAGCTTTTTTAAGATTTTATTTATTTATTTTTGCATGAGAGAGGGCATGAGTTGGGGGGCAGAGGCAGGGGGGTCTGCGGCAGAGGGAGAAACAGACTCCCTGAGGAGCAGGGAGCCCGATGCTGGGCTCGATCCCAGGACTATGGGATCATGACCTGAGCCTAAGGCAGACACATAACTGACTGAGTCACCTAGGCATGCTAATGTTTTATTTTTTAAGCCAGATTAGTATACAGGTAGTTATTTTATTTTTATTTTACTATATCGTATATGTTTTATATAAATTTTCATATGCCTGAACTTTTTAAGTAAGCTCTACAGCCTGGGTACCTACCTAGGTGGCTCAGTCAGTTAAGCGTCTACCCTCAGCTCAGGTCATGATCTCAGCCTTCTGGGATGGAAGCCCACATTAGGCTCCCTGCCTAGCAGGGAGTTTGCTTCTCCCTTTGCCCCTCTGCCTGCTTACGTATGCTCTCTCTCAGATAAATAAATAAAATCATTTTTTTAAAAAAAGGAAGCTCTACACCCAACATAGAGCTCAAACTCACAACCCTAAGATCAAGAGTAGCATGCTTTACCAACTGAGCCAGCCAGGAGCCCTATGCCTAAATTTTTTTTTAAGTTTTAAGTAACTGTAAACGTTTTTATGTAACATAAATACAAAATAAAATAATGTCCTGAAAAATAAAACCCACATGCATATTAAAAAACCATATATTCTATAATCTAACTTAAGATTATACATATGTGGCTAAAGATATGTATATCTCCCTCATCTTCAACCCAAATAGATTCTCTTATTATCACCATTTATAAAGAAGGACAGTAAGGAGAGAAGGTACGTAATGCCAGCTTGCCCACAGCTATACACCCACTATGAGGTGGCCTAGATTAAACCTAGGTTCAAATGACTCTAAATCCCGAGCTCTTAACACTATGCTGTACTGCCTCTAACAGAAAAAAGTAATCCTTTTTCCCCCAAACCCACATTAACTCAAAAAAAAAAAAAAAAAAAAAAAGTCTTAATTTGTAGATGAGGAAGGAGATGAATTGACTGTAGTATACCATCAAGGATAACTATTAGCATTGAGGGGCACCTCGGTGACCCAGTCAGTTAAGCATCTGCCTTGGGCTCAGGTCATGATCTCAGGGTCTTGGGATGGAGCCCCATGTCGGGTTCTCTGCTCAGTGGGGAGTCTGCTTCTCCATATCCCTCTGTCGGCTGTTCCCCCCGCTGGTGCTCTTCATCAAATAAATAAATAAAATCTTTTATAAAAAAAAAACAACAACAACATAGAAACAACCCAGAAAACAGAAAAATGGATTAACTGTAAATAATGCAGAGGAGGAAAATTTTTTTTAAGTCTATTAGCATTCAAAAAGTTAATAGAAATAGAACGAAAAATGGAAAATAAAGGAATTCTCCAACTGTGCTCTCATTTCTTGGGACTCACCAATCAATTACTCAGTTCCTTTTCCTCATACACTGAATTTTCTGAATTATCTAAAATTTTGCTATTTGCCTTATAAAGCAACTTGCAGAAGCCTAAATAACCAAAGGAGGATCTTGGGCATCTAGGCAGACAGCTTAATAAATGTTTATCTAAAAGATAATCATCAAAAATTAACAGTGGTTGGGGCGCCTTGGTGGCTCAGTGGGTTAAACTTCTGCCTTCGGCTCAGGTCATGATCTCAGGGTCCTGGGATCAAGCCCTGCATCATGCTCTCTGCTCAGCAGGGAACATGCTTTCCCGCTCTCTCTGCCTGCCTCTCTGCCTACTTGTGATCTGTCAAATAAATAAATAAAATTTTTTTTTAAATTTTAAAAAAAATTAACAGTGGTTATAAATGATTGATGGGTTTTTGGTGATTTTTTTTACTTTCTTCTTTATACTTTCCACCTTACTTCATTAACTAGTATTTTTATAAAGAAAAAAAACCAGATTTTTAGTATGAAAACAAAGTTTTCATATTCCAAATTCACATCTCCATTACTTATTAAATAACTGGCTTTCCTTAACTCATCTCCTATTATGAAGGCCAATTAGAGTTCAGGAAAAGGCTAGGAGGCTGATAAGAAAGTACAGTGACATGTGGTGAAAAATACTGCCAGAAACACTAAACCTTAGGGTTGGACAAGATCTTAAAAATACTTTGATCCAGAATGCCTAGATGGCTCAATGGGTCAAGCCTCTGCCTTCAGTTCAGGTCATGATCTCAGGGTCCTGGGATGGAGTCCCACATCGGGCTCTCTGCTCAGAAGGGAGCATGCTTCCTCCTCTCTCTCTCCAGCATTTGATTTTCACATTACAAACTTCCTACATTCCAAAGCAACCTATTCAATTTTTGGATAGATCCAACAATGGAGTCCACACTTGCACTAACCCAATGCTTCCAATGTAGTCTTTACTCACATGGTCTGAAGAAATGCATTTAACCACTATTAAGTTTCCCCTGGGTTCCTTTAATTATTCCTTGTTTTTACAGTTTGTGGCCCTTCCAACTAGTCTGGTCACTCTCCTGTAAAAGCACTTCATATGTCTATATGCCTTTTATGGTAGTGTCCCAGGGCACCCATTATTTCCAGTATGGCCTCAACAAAGCAGTACTGGACTGCTATCTTCCTCATTCTCAACAATACCACCTTATTTTTCTCATGACTGCATTGCAAAGGTAACTAATAGGAAGTCTGCTGTCTAGTAAATTTTTTTTTAAACTGTTTTGCTACCAAAGAGAATACCATTCAAATGTATTTATCCTGGACTTCAAATATTTCTGTACTGGAAAACAACCTGTTAAACTCAACTCACCTCTCTGGCCTGCTGTATACATTCATTCCATAAATATTTCTGAAAATCTACTATTTGCAAGTCTAATGCATTAAACGAGCATTAAACTATTCGAATGCATTAAACGAGCATTAAACAAACAAACAAAAAAACACAAAAATCACTGCCTCGGGGGCCTGGGTGGCTCAGTGGGTTAAGCCTCTGCCTTCGGTTCAGGTCATGATCTCAGGGTCCCGCGATCGAGTCCCGCATTGGGCTCTCTGATCAGCAGGGAGCCTGCTTCCTCCTCTCCCTCTCTCTCTCTCTGCCTGCGTCTCTGCCTACTTGTAATCTCTCTCTGTCAAATAAATAAATAAAATCTTTAAAAAAAAAAAAATACTGCCTCATGCTGCTGATGTTTGTCATTTTTTTATAATTTATGTTAGAGAGAGAGCAAGAGCACAAGAAGGGGAGGGAGAGAAGGAGAGGAAAAGAATCTTAAGCAGATTCCCCACTGAGCACAGAGCCTTCTGTGGGGTTCAATCCCACGACGCTGAGATCATGACCTGAGCCAAAAACAAGAGTGAGATGTTCAACCAAATGAGCCATACAACCACCCCTCTGTCATCTTTTCTGATCCTGACTCAATAAGCTAATACTTTCACCATCCATTCCCTCTCAGTTTTTATGACATCCATGAAATATACCTAAACTCTCTGCATCTCCATGCAAGTCACAGGTTAAAAAGAACAAACAGGATGGAGCTGAACAGCAGAGTAAGATGACCGTAGGCTTGCTTTATCCTTCGAACATAGCAAGATAAATATCAATTCATGCTGAATACCCAGAAATCAATCTAAGGACTGACAGAACAAACTCAAAAATTAGAAGGAGAGAGGCCACATTCTGGAAGGTAGGAGGTACGGAGATGTGATCTGGGGAGATGAGATCTGGGGACTGCAGTTCTGCAGAGAGGAGGGAGCCCTGGTAAAAGAGAGGGGTGACAGAGAGAGAAGAGCACATGGGAGATCAGACATGGAAAAACGCTTCCCCAAAGCCTGACTGGGAAAAACAAGAAGGGTTGATTTTTGTGAGTTTTTAATGACCAGTGAGGCCGAAGACTGGAGTTTTAGAGGTATGCAGCATGGCTGGTGTGGAGCCCTAAAGGTGCTGCAGTGCTCCCAGGGAGAAGGAGGGCAGATAACCTGGAAGCAGATGGTGTGAGCTGAGAATTCCTGGTACATAATGGGAGACAGTTCCCCTTCTTGGTGCCATTGAGGAGAGCTGGCATTGGCTCTCTAGGAACAAAAGAGCCAGTGGGCATCATTTCCCTCCTCTGCCCCTCAGTCTAGGTGCTGAGACACCTGCTGAGGACAACTAACATGGACACGGGCTCTTTGCAGCACTTTATTCCAAACTCCATGCCCTGTGCTTTGGTGTGACTGCCCTTCTGGGACAAACCTGCATCAAATCCAGCACAGTGATACCCTCCCCCAGAGGACCAGCATAGGTCCATGCCATGCCAGGTCCCTAAAGTTTGGAATTTTAAAACTCAGCCAGCCTACCTGGGATAGAACACAGGTGCACTGCAATGCCAGCGGGCAGACAGCCCAGACACAGACAAGGTGAAGGAACGGATCTGTGGGATGCCTGGGACACATGCTCTTCTGGAAGGGCTTCCTGGACAGTGGCGGGTATGAACTCTCCCCTCCAGAAATGAGGGAGGGGGCTGGTGCCATTTCTCTCTCCTGCCCCTCAGCATAAACTAACTTTGGTAAGCAGCACAGCACCAGCACTGGTGGCCTGAACTGCTTACAACAAGCCTCACCCACCCTGTGCTCTGAAGGTGCTGCTTTTCTCAGACAAGTGTGCCTAAGAACGGTGCAGCAAGCCCCTCCCTCAGAAGACCAGCACAAATCCCCCACATGCACCAAGTTTACTGACTAGAATGTTCTGCAGAGCTTCAGCACTAGTGGAAACAGCATCTGGTGCCTTTTAACAAGCAGACCAAAACATACCTAGGTCAAACTCAGCACACTCTAGCCAAGGTCCAAACACTCCCCACTGCAGGCAAGAGAAACTACAGAGGACTGACCCAAAGGAAAGAGCAATCAAAATACAGCCACAGAAAGCACACAACATACCTCAGAGATACTTCCTAAAGCACCAGGCCCTGGAAAGTATAGGATCTCTTCTTATAAAGCCATTAATCTCAGAAGCGGGAAACATAATGGGCTTTCCTAACACAGAGAAGAAAAGAGAGATCTAGACAAAATGTAAAGATTGAGGAACTCATCCCAAAAGAAAGAATAAGAAAAGGTCATAGGCAGGGAACTAATTGAAACAGGTAAAAATATGCCTGAACTTAAAGCAACAATCATAAGAATATCAGCTGGACTTGAGAAAGGCACAGAAGACACAAGGGAGTCTCTTACCTCAGAGATAAAACATCTAAAAACTAGTCAGGCCAAAATGACAAATGTAGTAACTGAGATTTGAAACCAACTGGATGTAATGACCACAAGAATGGAAGAATTAGAGGAATAAATAAGTGATACAAAAGATAAATTATGAAAAACAATGAAGCTGAAAAGAAGAGGGAAAGAAAAATATATCCCAAATGTAGAAGGAGAGAACTCAGTGACTCCATCAAACATAATATTTGTATCATAAGAGTCCCAAAAGAAGAGAGTAAAAAGGGAACAGAACAGGACGCCTGGGTGGCTCAGTTGGTTAAGCAACTGCCTTCAGCTCAGGTCATGATCCCAGCATCCTGGGATCGAGTCCCACATCGGGCTCCTTGCTCCGCAGGGAGCCTGCTTCTCCCTCTGACTCTGCCTTCCACTCTGTCTGCCTATGCTTGCTCTCGCTCGCTCTCTCTCTGACAAATAAATTAAAAAAAAAAAAGGGAACAGAACATTTATTTGAGGTAATAATAGGGAAATGAAATAAAAATTTCCCTGATCTGGGGAAGGAAACAGACACCCAGATCCAGGAGGCAGAGAGAGAGCTCATCAAAATCAACAAAAGCAGGTCAATACCAAGACATAACACAGTTAAATCTGCAAATATAGAGAGAAGGGAATAAATCCTAAAAGCAGAAAGACAAAAGAAATCCCTAAAGTAATCCATAAAGTAAGACAAATAAGGTTAGCAGCAGAATTCTCCCACAGAAACTTAGGAGGCCAGAAGAAAGTGACATGATATATTCAACATACTGAATGGGAAAAATATGTAGCCAAGAATACTTTAGCCAGCAAGGTTGTCATTCAGAATAGGAGGAGAGATACAGAATTTCCCAGACAAACAAAAACTAAAGGAGTTTATGACCACATAAATGGGCATGCAATAAATAGTAAAGGAAACTCTTTGAGTGGGAAAGACAAAAAACAATAAAGACTAGAAAGGAACAGAGAAAATCTCCAGAAAACAACTTTATAGGTAATACAATGGAACTAAGTTCATATCTATCAATAATTACCCTGAATGAAAATGGACTAAATGCTCCAATCAAAAAACACAGGGTGTCAGAATGGATAAAAAAGACATAATGGGGGACGCCTGGGTGGCTAAGTGGGTTAAAGCCTCTGCCTTCGGCTCAGGTCATGATCCCAGGGTCCTGGGATCAGGTCCCACGTCGGGCTCTCTGCTCAGCGAGGAGCCTGCTTCCTCCTCTTTCTGCCTGCCTCTTTGCCTACTTGTGATCTCTGTCTGTCAAATAAATAAATAAAAATCTTAAAAAAAAAAAAAAAAAAAAGACAGAATGGATATGCTGCCTACAAACACCTGCAGATTGAAACTGAAGGGACAGAGGCACCTGGGTGGCTCAGTGCTTAAGCATCTGCCTTCTGCTCAGGTTATGATCCCAGAATCCTGGGATTGAGCCCCGTATCAGCTCCCTGTTCAGCAGGAAGCATGCTTCTCCCTCTCCCTTCCCCCCTGCTTGTGTTCCCTCTCTGGCTATGTCTCTCCCTGTCAAATAAATAAAATCTTAGAAATAAAAAAGAAATCGAAGGGACAGAAAATCATTTATCATGTTAATGGAAGTCAAAAGAAAGGTGGAGTAGCAATACTTATGTCAGACAAATGAGATTTTGTTTTGTTTATTTTTGAAAGTAGGCTCCACACCCAGCCTGAAGACCAAAATGGGGCTTGAACTCACAGCCCTGAGATCAAAACCTGAGCTAAGATCAAGAGTCAGATGCTTAACCAATTAAGCCACCCAGGTGCCCTGAGCCAAATGAGATTTTAAGCCAAAGACTGTAACAAGAGTTGAAGAAGGGCACTATATCATAATAAAGGGGTCTACCCAACAAGAGGACCTAACAAGTATAAACATTTATGCCCCCAACTTGAGAGCACTCAATATGTAAAACAATAACAAACATAAAGGAACACATTGATAATAATACAGTAATATAGCAAGGGACTTTAACACTCCACTTACAGCAATGGTCAGATCATCTAAGCAGAAAATCAACAAGGAAACAATGGCTTTGAATGACACACTGGCCCAAATGGACTTAACAGATACATTCAGAACATTTCATCTTAAAGCAGCAGAATACACATTCCTTTCAAGGGCATGGGACATTCTCCAGAACTTACTACACACTGGGTCACAAATACAAATACAAAGAGACTGAGATCACACGTGTATATTATCTGACCACAACACTTTGAAACCTGAAGTGAACCACAAAAACAATTTGGAAAGACCACAAATACATGGAGATTAAAAAACACCCTACTAAAGAATGAATGGGTCAACCAGGAGATTAAAGAATAAAAAAACACATGGAAACAAATGATAATAAAACACAAATAATGGGGCGCCTGGGTGGCGCAGTGGATTAAGCCGCTGCCTTCAGCTCAGGCCATGATCTCGGTGTCCTGGGATCGAGCCCCACATCAGGCCCTCTGCTCAGCAGGGAGCCTGCTTCCCCCTCTGTCTCTGCCTGCCTCTCTGCCTACTTGTGATCTCTCTCTCTGTCAAATAAAATAAATAAAATCTTTAAAAAAAACAACAACAACAACAACAAAAAACACAAATAAGCCTTTGGGATGCAGCAAGAGCAGACTTAAGAGGGAAGTATACAGCAATACAGGCCTACCTCAACAAGCAAGAAAAATCTCACAAGAGCAACCTAACCTTACACCTAAAGGAGCTAGAAAAAGAACAAATGAAGCCTAAAGGCAGCAAAAGAAAGGAAATAAAAAAGATTAGAGAAGAAATAAATGATACAGAAACAAACAAAAACACCCCAGCAGAACAAATCAATGAAAACAGGAGCTGGTTCTTTGAAAGAATAAAATTAATAAACTCCTAGCCAAACTTACCAAAAAGAAAAGAAAAGGATCTAAATGAATAATGAGAATTAGAAAAGACAGATTACAACCAACACCACAGAAATATCAATAATTAGAATACTATGAAAAATTATATAACAAATTGGGAAATCTGGAAAAAACAGATAAATTCCTAAAAACATATAAACTACCAAACCTAAACTGGAAGAAATAGAAAACTTACACCAATAACCAGCAAAGACATTGAATCAATAACCAAACTCTCCCAAAAAACAAAAGTCTGGGACCAGATGGCTTCCCAGGGGAATTCTACCAAATATTTAAAGGAGAGTTAATACTTATTCCACTCAAACTGTTCCAAAAAATAGAAATGGAAGGAAAACTCCCAAACTCATTCTATGAGACCACCTTATTTTCATTCTAAAATCAGACAAAGACCCACTAAAAAAGAGAACTACAGGTCAATATCCCTGATAAACATGAAGGCAAAAATTCTCAACAAAATACAGCAAATCGAATCCAACAGTGTATTAAAAGAATCATTCACCCCAATGAAGTGGAATTTGTTCCTGGGTTGCAAGGTTCAGTATTCATAAATCAATCAACATAATACACCACACTAATAAAAGAAAGGATAACCAGCATATGATCCTCACAATAGATGCAGAAAAAGCATGTGACAAAATTCAGCGTCCATTCTTGATAAAAATCCCCAGCAAAGTAGGGATAGAGGGAACATACTGCCAACATCATTAAAGCCATATTCAAAAGGCCATATTAAAAAAGCTAATATTATCCTCAGTGGGAAAAAAACTGAGAGCTTTTCCTCTTTAGTCAGGAACTACATCTACATCTACAGATGTAGATCTACAGACAAGGATGGCCACTCCTACTGTTATTTAACATAATACTGGAAATCCTAGCCTCAGCAATCAGACAACTAAAAGAAATAAAGGCATCCAAATTAGCAAGGAAGAAGTCAATCTTTCACTATTTGCAAATGACATGATACTCTGTAGAAACCCAAAAGATTCCACCAAAAAATTGCTAGAACTGATAACACAAATTCAGTATAGTTGCAGGATACAAAATCAATGTATGGAAATTTGTTGGATTTCTTTTCTTTTCTTTTCTTTTCTTTTTAAATTTGTTGGATTTCTATACACCCATAAAGCAGCAACAGAAAGAGAAATCAAGGAATTGATTGTACCAAAACCCGTAAGATACCTAGGAAGAAAACTAACCAAAGAGGCAAAAGATCTGTACTCTGAAAATTATAAAACACTTATGAAAATTGAAGAGGACATAAAGAAATGGAAAAACATTCCATGTTCATGGATTAGAAGAACAAACATTGTTAAAATTTCTACACTCTCCAAAGCAATCTACACATTTAATGCAATCCCTGTCAAAATACCACTAGAATTTTAAACAGAGCTAGAATAAATAATCCTAAAATTTGTATGGAACCACAAAAGACCCGAATAGCCAAAGCTATCTTAAAAAAGAAAAGCAAAGCTGGAGGCATCACAATTCTGGACTTTAAGCTATCTTACAAAGCTGTAATCATTAAGACAATATGGTACGGCACAAACTCAGATACATAAAAACCAATGGAATAGAATAGAAAATTTAGAGATGGACCCACTACTATTGGGTCAACTAATCTTCAACAAGCAGGAAAGAATATCCAATGAAAAAAAGACGGTCTCTTCAACAAAAACTGGACAGCAACATTCAAAGGAATGAATCTAGGGATTCTGGGTAGCATTGTCCATTGAACATCGAACTCTTGGTTTTGGCTCAGGTCATGAGATCACTGCACTCAGCATGGAGTCTGCATGAGTTTCTCTCTTCCTCTCTGTCTGCCTCTTCCCACCTCACACTCTCTCCCTCTCTTAAATTAAAAAAAAAAAAAAGAAAGAAAGAAAGAAAATAGACTACTTTCTTACACTATACACAAAGATAAATTCAACTGGAGGGAGGGGGGTTGAGAGAAGGGGGCGGGGTTATGGACATTGGGGAGGGTATGTGCTATGGTGAGTGCTGTGAAGTGTGTAAACCTGGTGATTCACATACCTGTACCCCAGGGGATAAAAATAAATATATTATATGTTTATTAAAAATAAAAAATTTAAAAAAAATAAATTCAAAATAGCTGAAAGAATAGGAGCACCTGATGGCTTAGTCAGTTAAGCGTCTACCTTCAGCTTAGGTCATGATCCCAGGGTCCTGGAATTGGGGCCCACATTAGGCTCTCTGCTCAACGGGGAGCCTGCCTCTCCCTCTCCCTCTGCCTAATGCTCCACCTGCTTATGCTCACATGCACTCTCTCTCTGTCAAATAAATAAGTAAAATCTTTTAAAAAAAATTGATTAAAGACCTAAGCTAAACATGAGACAAGAAACCATCAAAATCCTAGAGAGGAACACGTGCAGCAACCTCTCTGACATTTGCAGTAGCAACTTCTTACTAGATACATCTCTGGAAGCAAGGAAAACAAAAGCAAAAATGAACTATTGGGATTCCATCAAGACAGAAAGCTTCTTTACAGCAAAGGAAACGATCAACAAAACTAAATAAATAGCACCTTTGGAATGGAAGAAGATATCTGGAAATGACATATCTGATAAAGGGTTAATATCCAAGATCTATGAGGAAGTTATCAAACTCATCCCCCAATAAACAAATAATCCAGTTAAGAAATGGGCAGAAGATGTGAATAGACATTTTTCAAAGATATACAGATGGCTAACAGACATACAAAAAGATGCTCAACATGAGTGATCATCAGAAAAATTCAAGTCAAAAGTACAATGAGGTATCACTTCATACCTGTCAACAACAAAGGAAACAACAGATGTTGGTGAGGATGCAGAGAAAGGGGAACCCCCTTGCACTGTTGGTGGGAATGTAAACTGATTGCAGCCACTCTGGAGAACAATTATGAAGGTTCCCTAAAAGGTTAAAAATAGAACTGCCCTGCGGTGCCTTGGTGGTGCAGTTGGTTAAGCCTCCCACTCTCAATCAAGAGCCCACTCAGGTCATGACCTCAGGGTTCTGAGATCAAGCCCCAACTCGGGCGCCACACTCAGCATGGAGTTGGCTTGCTTCTCTCCGTTCGCACACCCACTCTCACTTGCTCTCTGATAAATACATAAATAAATAAAATCTTTTAAAAAAAGAATAGGGGCACCTGGGCAACTCAGTGTGTTAAGCCACTGCCTTCGGCTCCGGTCATGATCTCAGGGTCCTGGGATCAAGTTCTGCATCCAGCTTTCTGCTAAGCAGGGAGCCTGCTTCCTCCTCTCTCTCTGCCTGCCTCTCTGCCTACTTGTGATCTCACTCTGTCAAATAAATAAATATAATCTTTTTTTTTTTTTTTTTTTTTAAAGATTTTATTTATTTATTTGTAAGAGAGAGAGAGTGAGAGCGAGCACAGGCAGACAGAGTGGAAGGCAGAGGCAGAGGGAGAAGCAGGCTCCCTGCGGAGCAAGGAGCCCGATGTGGGACTCGATCCCAGGACGCTGGGATCATGACCCGAGCCGAAGGCAGCTGCTTAACCAACTGAGCCACCCAGGCGTCCCTAAATAAATATAATCTTTTAAAAAATTTAAAAAAATAAAAAATAATTTAAAAATTTAAAGAAAGAATAAAAACAGAACCACCCTACAACCCAGCAACTACACTACTAGGTAATTACCCAAAGGATACAAAAATACCAATTTGAAAGGACACATGCACCCTTATGTTGACAGCAGCATTATCAGCAATAGCGAAATTATATAAAGATCCCAAGTGTCCACCAACTGATGAATGGATAAAGAAGCTGTACATATATATATGAATATTCATATATATATGAATATTACTCAGCCATAAAAAAGAATGGAATCTTGCCATTTGCAATGACATGGATAGAGCTAATGACTTAGCTCTGCTTAGTGACTCAGTGACTTAGCCAAGTGAAATAAGTCAGTCACAGACAAATACCATATGATTTCACCCATATGTAGAATTTAAGAAAAGAAACAGATGAACATGGGCGTGGGGAGAGAGGCAAAATTTAAAACAGAATCTTAACTATAGAGAACAAACTGAGATTTGCTGGAGGGGAGGTGGGCAAGCAGATGGGTATTAAGGATGGCACTTGTGATGAGCACTGGGTGTCATATATAAGTGATGAATCACTAAATTCTATTCCTGAAACTACTATTACTCTATATGTTAACCAACTGGAATTTTAAAAAAAACTTGAAACGAACAAACTAAATAAATAAAAAGAACAAAAGGTTAAGGCTAAAAGTCCAGGGTATTCCAACAGAAACTTTCCTTTATTAATTCATTGAAAAGTTGTTTAAGACTATTCGTACAGCTATTTATTTAATGAGCTACCCTTGCATCTAGGTTAGATTTCTCTATCTCCTCCATAACTATATTAGGAAGTACTTGTGAAATCGAAATATACTGAGTTTCTCAAACTTCCTCGACTTTTCAGATTTTCTGCCCTAAAATTTCAAAAATGCAAAAGCTTCAGCCTGCCTTATGTGGATTAAAATAATTTAGGCAGGGATGTCTGGAGGGCTCAGTCAGTTAAGCGGCTGCCTTCAGCTCAGGTCATGATCCCAAGCTCCTGGAATCGAGCCCCACATGGGGCTCCTTGCTCAGCAGGGAGCCTGGTTCTCTCTTTGCCTGCTGCTTTCCCTGCTTGTATTCTCTCTCTGGCAGATAAATAAATAAAATCTTTTTTAAAAAATTTAAAATAAAATAAAACAATTTAGGCAGCAGTGACAAAAAGCTGAACTTACCCCTTTCATCCAATAGGAGATTTTCTGGCTTAATATCCCTGTGAGTTATCCCAATACCATGCAGATAAACCTAAAAGAGAAACAGAAGGAAGCACACCAAAATTTGGTAACTTACTTCATTCATAATAATTTTAAGCAAAAGGAAAAGAGACAACTGTACCTACCACCCCCGCCATGAGTTGATGGAAGAACCTCTGAGCATCTTGTTCAGGCATGCCTATGTCTGGCTCTATCAGAATTAATTATGAAAGTTAGTTTGTCAGGTAAACATAATCAGGCATCAACCACAAAGTCTAATTCTAAGGTTAGACTTTTGTGATGGTATTCTGGCAAACAGAATCTTACAGTAACAATTAAAAGACTCTGGTGTCCACTGGCTCATACAATACTTAGTAACTTACATTTCCCCATCTGTTATGTGGCAAAAATAAATTAACATCACAGGAAAGTTTCAAAGAAAACAACAAACTGCTACCCAAATTAAGAATGGAAGCTATACCTTGAAAGCCTCTGCTTATCTTACACTAACCATCATTTATTTGGTATCTTTCAAGTTCTCCCCCAATTTCTTCTAAATGCTATAAAAATATTTTCCCCGCCCCTGAAATGTAATTGCCAAAGTGTTAGCCTGGGCAAATATAAACTAATTTCACCAAATATTTAACAACAAAATGAAATTTCATACACTCACTCATACTACAAAGCCATGAATGCCTGCAAAATTCTTTCAGGAAATACAGTTTGATTAAGAAATGTCCTACTGTCAGTTATCTTTTTATATTTTGATCTCCCTCTTTATCTCTTTGATTTCTTTTACACTGAACTCTCTCCTGAGATACATACTAGAGAATCTAATAATCAGTTTTTAAATATGAACACAATAGCTTTAAATATTAAATTTAGATCCACATAATATTAATCTTATGTACTTCTCAGTGTTCTGCAATATCAAGTCTTCAAATTTACATAGAACACTGAAGGAACAAGTACAGAATTTACTAAATATAGGCAAAGCAATCCTAGAAAATTCTCAAGCTAATTTCACTTAAATAAATGAATATAACAACACGCTATTATTTTGGCTCTATAAATGTATACGATTTCATGTAACTGAAATGTCTACAAAAAGAATTGCTGCGTAGGTAAATAATACGTTGCACTAATGATACTTATCTGTGAGATTAGTTTATCATTGTTAAACTCTACAAAACAGCAATTCTAGTCAAAATCACATACACAAATTGGGGGGAAAGTTTTCCTTAATGATTCCATATACGCTTTAATGTGCTAATATAACTTGCAAAAAACAAGAAAACTTACTCCAATTTCACTGTTGCATAAGCAGTTCTGAATGGACAATGACCAAATCGCACTCAAGATGAAAAAACAAACTTAGAAACTTATTTGGTAAAAATAGTTATTATAAAGCTTATTTCCCTACCTATTCTGTCAAAAAGTTCTCCTCCACTACAGTACTCCAGAAATAGATACTGGATATTGCCTTCTCTCCTGTGACCATAAAATTTCACCACATTCTCATGATTTAGCATTTTATTGATACAGATCTCTTTCTTAATATTTTCTGGACAGTCTACGGCACGCTTCATGTCTACAATCTTGACTGCAACTGCTTCTTCAGTTCTTCTATTCACAGCAAGTTGAACCCTCAAAAGGAAAAGGAAGACATTTGAATTCTATTTCTTTGAAAACTTCAAAAGATTAAATATGAATCAACAATTTTATCTTCATTACTTTCTCTACTCAGTAGAAACCAAGAAAATGGTTTCTGCCATGTTCTCTACAGAAACTACTCCTTTCTGAAATGTGAAGTATGATGACTAATGCTCTAAAGAAGTCATTATGTTGTACATCCAAAGATTATTTAATACATACTTGAAAAACAGGGCACCTGGGTGGCTCAGTTAGGTGGCTGCCTTTAGCTCAGGTCATGATCCCAGAGTCCTGGGATCAAGCCCCACATCAGGCACCTTGCTTGGCAGGTAGCCTGCTTCTCCCTCTCCCTCTCCCTCTGCCTGCCTGCCTGCAGCTCCCCCTGCTTGTGCACTCTCTCTCTCTCTGTAGAATAAATAATTTTTTTAAAGAAAAAATAAATTAAAATGGAGTAACAGTAATTCCATGCCACATCACATATACAAATGCTCTATTCATTTAATTTTAATAACACTACCTAATATTTATTAACCTCATACTATATATGTCTGTGGTAACTGTTCTAAGGGGTAGGTACTATTATTTTCATCTTAGAGCTGAGGAAAACAGAGACATGCCTCTAAGAAGTTTGCCTAAGAACACAAACCAGTATGTTAGTATGTGATGAACGAAGATTTGAAACCGGGCAGTCTGACTCCAGAGTCTGTTCATTTGCTCATTTAACCACTATGCTTAAACCCCAGGAAGGAATATGTGGGGGGAGAAAGCGACTTCACAGGTCCCTTCCAGCTCTTTACAGAGAAAATGTTTTTTAAAAAGGTATGGGGGATTCATTCTTACAAAAGATGGTGCGGCTCTAAGAGTTCAAACGCCAAGATCTGTTCTCTAAGATGCCACTGTGTTAGAATAAACCATTCCAGAACAACGAGTATGTTCTCAGAACAGGGAGAAAACTAAAAAGCAAGTGTGAAGGCAAGGAGAAAGGACTCAAACTCACTCTCCATAGGCACCTTCTCCCAGGGTTTGCACCAAGTCCCAGTCTTCCACAAAGGGCACTGCCATGACTCCACCACGGACCACGGCTGTCAAAGGCAGGAACCCAGAAAAGACGGGGATGAGAATAAGCTTCAACCACCTGCCATGACCCCTCAATATAACAGTTTGGTTTCCCCTTACACCTCGCCCGTATTTTATCCAAGGCTTTTATCCAAGGCGAGCAAGTATTCTAAATTCTGGCATTCTGTGGTGGAAATCACCATCCCCATTCCCACGCAGAACGAAGCAGAAACTGCCTTCCTCAGACCTCTGAGAAAAAGCAGCGGCTCTGTTGAGGAGTCGGGGACACAAATGCTTTGATGGGAATGACTACGGACGGGCTGGGGGTGAGGCGGGTGAGGGGCCGCGAGCTAGTGGAGACCGACAGAGTTTAACTCCGACGCCTGCAGCCCCTCCTCCCCCCGCGCTCAGCTCCAATTCCCACCCCCCACACCGCCCCAAAGGCCGGGAGGAGACTGGGGCGGGGCCAAACTGCCCCAAGAAGCGGAAGGAAGGGCTGGCAGGCACTCGAGGCCGCCGGCACCCAAACCTCCGGGGTCTCAAGCCCACAGAGGAGTAGTCTCTCCAATCCCCACACAACGGGACCCCCCCTGGTCCCACACCTTTCCACCCTCCGAAACCGCCCCTCAGCGCGAGTCTCTCCGATCCCCTTCGCTAGTCACCGATAACTTCCTCTCGCCATGCCCCTCCCAACTAATGTAGACCCCGAACTCCTTCTACAGGCTCCTTTCCCACCCTACCGGCCGCCCCTCCTCACCAGGCCGTCCTTGGGCCGCCACCACAGGAATCCAAATGCTGCGCTTTTCCCGCCAAAACTCTGCCGGCGTCACGCTGTCGCAAACGCGCGCACCCGTGCCGTAAAGGAGGAGAGCGCGCGTCCCTTCGTCCTGCCGCTTTAAAGGGTGGCCATAATGGGCTTCCGGCGTTGGGAGGTTGCCCGCAATGCGTAAGCCGGCCCCCCGGGCTTAGTTTGGAATCGAGGGGAGATCCGGGCTGGAGAAGTTTAAGAACCGTCGAGCGCATCAGCGCGAAGGATCTCTGCGGCCAAATGCTAGCAGGTATCTGGTGCGTGGGCCGCTGCCGGGGGCGGGGGGCCTCGCGCTCCTGGGCGGAGTCGAAGCCCCCTCGGACGCCAGCAAACTGAGCTGCGGGGTCCTCGTGTGCCCTCCCCGCTACTCTGGACCTGCACACCCCCCTGCCCTTTGCCTAGCGGCCGGGCAGCATTGTGCGAATCGTACTCAGACGTGCTGCTTCTGAAACTTTAAAATGCGGTACGGCTCAGGCTAGAGCTGAAAAGTAGACCAGCTGTTCCGGACCGATCCTGTGAAAAATGTTAACTTTATGGCGGGAGCGAGAAGCACCCAAAAAAGACTGGCCGCGCTGCAGTGTGGGTGGAAGACATCCAGCTGAAGCAAGCTACTCTTTTCGTAGCGTGAGGGCGTGCCAGGATAACTAGTTTTGCCTTGTTTCCGGGGTCCTAGACCATAACTTACCCCAAGCTTTTTGTGGGAGCAGCATCGCCATACCTGCTTTCCTCATTCTTAATATAAGGACAGGTGGAGGCAGAGGACTGTTTGCTTCATTTTACGATGCAGATTTTAAACGCAGAGTAACCAGTTTAAATGGGAAAGAAAATTCTGGGGAAAGGGACCTGGCTAAGAACAAAACAATGTGGAAAACCTAGGTATCCTCCCCACCCTTGACAGTAAACTAGACTGGGAACTCAAGGTGCAGGCAAGATCATCTCCATTAAGCTCTCCGGTTCTTAAAATTGGGCCACTTCCTTGAGTATAAAGCTCTTGATTGTGATACTAGTAACAGAATAAAATGAGTGTACATGTTTCCAAAAAAGCACATGTTTGTTTTGAAGCAAAGTCAGGGACAAAAAAAGCAAGGCCAGAGCTCTTCAGAGTGCTTACTGGAGAGGTTTTTAACCATGATGTCAACACTAGGCTTCATGTAATAAAGTAAATTTTCCAGGTCATTTACTGTTTTCTCTCATTTTCACATTGTATGCTACAAAAATATAAAGTAAGGAAGAGGAGGACCTGCACAGTTCCTGTGTCTGAGTAGAATGAAGGTATCTTAGCCTGAAAAAAGAATAATGTATACAGATTTAGGGCAGAACACCAATAAAAAGATAGCATGTGAGAGAATTAGTGCACACAATAGCCTCTCTTCCCTTCTCAAACCTTACTAGAGAATAGTAAATATTTAAAAAGCAATTTAATGGGCGCCTGGGTGGCTCAGTGGGTTAGGCCGCTGCCTTCGGCTCAGGTCATGATCTCAGGGTCCTGGGATCGAGTCCCGCGTCGGGCTCTCTGCTCAGCAGGGAGCTTGTTTCCTCCTCTCTCTCTCTGCCTGCCTCTCTGCCTACTTGTGATCTCTCTCTGTCAAATAAATAAATAAAATCTTTAAAAAAAAAAAAAAAAGCAATTTAATAATAAAAATAGTAAATTTGTAAAAGGCAATAACCCACAAGATGGAGTATGAAAAATAAAGTTTTGGAAATGAGAAGTTTCAAATGAATAATAACTTAAAAGATGAATCTTAAAAGCCAGCAATAAGAAAGGAAAGCAACTTGATTTACAGAACTCCCAGAAGGCTCAGGTTGGATTAGTGACTCTAGGTAACTGAATGTGGAGGTGAAGGTGGAGCTAAAAAGAGGATAGGTTGAAAGACTATGTAAGAAGTCTACAGTAAGGAACCTGGGAACCCCTCCCTCCTTTGTGCACCCAAGGAACTGCTCCTCCCCAAAGCTGGTGTAAGACTTGAGAGGGTAAACCCTATCCTAACTGGAGAGCATCAGGCATAGTTAAAGGCTAATTACCCTACTGAAAACAAAGGTATTAAGTTTAGGTACTGAAGGCTGAACAAGTACTGAAGGCTGAACGACAAAGCCTTCTTGCCCCACCATACTCCCAGAAACCTGCTAGCTGGGCTTATATCCCTAAGAGGATATACAAGTCTTCTTGAGGAAATCTTACCTATATAAAAGATCTAAATAATACCAATATCAGGGATTCCCTATGTAAATAATTATGTAACAACAGAAATACATTCCTATGTAACAATATGAAACTCAACCAGATCACAGGGGAGAGGCCGATGTTTAGTGAGGCCCACCCCAAACAGAACTTCCAATCCACTTTTTGGGTCCCACTATCTAAGAAGAGCAGACAAACAAGAATTTGAAAAGGTCTTTAATATGATAGATATTAAAACAAAGGAATTTTTTTTAAAGCTTTTGGACCATAAAAAAGTGACAGCAGAAAAAAAAGGAAACTAAATAGGTTAGAAAAAAGTTTAGAAAATATCCCAGAAGAAAGGATAAAGGCGGAAAACAGAAGAGTAAATATAGACTATCAGGAGACTAACCCAGTAAGTCCAACATCCAAGTACCTTAATTTTCAGAAGGAGAAGTTGCGGGAATACACAATTAAAATTTCCCAGAACTGAAGAACTTGATCTGCCATAATTTTAAGTACCCAGCACAATGGATGACCCATTCCCAAGTGCATCATTGGTAAAATTTCAAAACATTACATAGAATCTTAACAGGTCTGGGGTGGGAGTTAGAGGAATGTACACATACAAAAAAATTTAAGAATCAGAATAGCACTGCAGGGGTGCCAGGGTGGCTTAGTTGGTCTGCCTTTAGCTCAGGTCATGATCCAAGCAAGGGTCCTGCTCAGTTGGGAGCCTGCTCTTCCTATCCCTGTCCCCTGGCTCCATGGCTCCATGCTCTCGTTCTCTATCTCAAATATTTTTGAAAAGAAGCAAAGAATAGCACTGCAATTCTCAACAACATTTAGAAGACAGAAAACAAGGGACCAGTATCTTTAATTCTAAGAAAAAGTTATTCCCAACCTGGAACTCTGTACATAGCTAACCTATCAACTGAGTATGACAAGAGATATGCAAGATTTCAAGAAATTTCTCTCCCACATGTTTTTTTCCTCAGGAAGGTAGGTAAAGATGATAAGAACGAAGTTAGAAGATTAACACAATATGACAGTGAAAGGATACACCAACCCAACTGGTTAGGTAGCAAATCTAGAATGTAAACCAGTCCAGACTAGAACATATCAAAACAGAAGACCCTCTAAGAATGAACACCTAACAAGTCTGAACACATTGAAAGGATGATTGTACAAATGAAGGAGAGTTTGGGGAGAAATGAGCATCAAGTACAAAACACAAATGAAAAAAAAAAAAACAAAAAAACCCTCCCCCAAAAAGTAATGCCTGAAAAAAAAAAAAGAAAGAAAAACCACATGGCCTAGTTGTGGAAAACCATAAAGTAAAAAATACTGATCTAATATAAATCTTAACTGTGACAGAAGCGTAAGATGGTAAGAATATGTGTGTCCACAGGAATCACAGACTGGACAAAGAGTGACACCCTCAATTTCCACACCACCAGATGATACCTAAAACTGAAAAACCAACACATAGCAAAATAAAGCAAGTTATTTAATGATATGGAGGTAAGTAATATGAAAATCAGCAGAGTTGAAAGTGGCTGTCTCTGGGCGGGGTGGAAAAGTGTTGTTGCTTTTTTAGAACTATGTGATTTTTCTTACACTAAGTACACTAGAACAATAAAGTGAAAAGTAAATTTTTAAAAACCATAGCTTCATGTAACCTAAAAGGCAACAATATTAAAATCATAAGACTAACAACTGTAGTGATTATCCCGTATATGCTTCCGAGGAGATCACTTTAACAGTTTTTACCTGGTATTGCTCATATTGGTTAAAACAAAACAAGCTCAGAATAACCTCTTCCACTAGGGAGAAACTCTATATATTAAAACAAGTAATATATTTCTGTATAGTAAATTACATCTGAACACCAATCTAAATCTCATCCACAGGTCAAACACTTAGTATATAAATTGATTTGGAAGCTTAAGGTTCCTGGGTATACAAGAATACCTGAGCATACCCTTTGGGGGCAACATTATGACTTATCTAAAAGTCATGTAATTGCTCCTGTTTTTTAAAACAGGTAACACTGAATAGTTACCTTATATTTTTAATGACTTAGGGTTTATATACATCACTGATACATGTCTTATATTGTAAAATATATACAGTGCCCTGCTGACAAATATAAGGCTATTTGTCCGGACATTGAATATTGATGGAACTACTGTGCTTTGAGTTAAAATGTTTTTAAGTTTCTCTTCTCCTTTACTGAAGTAATGCTAGCACTATCTCCAGGTACTCGGTACTAGCAATTCCTCCCCCTAATTTATAGCTTATTTGCAAGAGCTTCAAAACCAGGTCATTGAATTTATTAGCGGTATATAATAACAACATGGGCCATATATTTAGATGAGACTAAGAGAGCAGCTCACCTTTAAATAATCACAAGAGATTTAGCATATAAGCTAAAGGAAATGAGCAAAGAGGCATTTACTGTATCATAGATAAGAGTACTGAAAAGCTGGATTTCAAATAGAAATGTATGATTATATTTCAGCTGATTCAAAAGCACCTGACCATCAAATTCTATACATAATATTGGAGACGTTTCATCTTCTCTATGAGAACAATTTCACTGTCTGCCTTGAGTCTTCAAAACACCAAGTTATTGAGTCTCACTTAATTTATCCTTGCTCGAAAACAAAAACAAAAAAAAAACCCTAGCCAGTCCCAAAGAATACTAGTGAGATCATGTGTGGCTAGCCACCTTCTGTTCCTCATAAAAGCAAAGAGCCTCTAAGGAAAAGAGATGTTCAGAGACAAGATGGCAACACAACTGACTTTCCTGCCCAGAAATTGTACTCCTCTGGTTCCACAAACATTTATTCATTTAATAAGCTTACTGAACACCCACTATATGCAAGACATTGTGTTAGGTGCTGCAATTTTTGAAATGACAAAACTGTTTGTACAAGTGGGATCTGAGCTACTCTTTGATAGTGTTCCTGATTTGATAGAGACAGAATGCCCTCATATGGCTCATTTAGGGAACTAAAAGCATGGATGAGATTTACTTTCTGTCCTTCTACCAGCCCAGCACAAATTTCTGCCTTTCTCAAATCAGTCATAAGTCAAAACAAATAAGGCACATTTTAAAAAAAAAAAGGTCCCCCCTTTAATTGACCAAAGTAAAGCCATGACATTTCATTTGGTAACCTGCTCAGAATTATAAAAATCACTCCATTTGGCCCAGCCCATACTGCCCAGGGCAAAACTTTCAGACAATACTAATCCCATCGTGCTCTGTTGTTATAAACTGCATATTTTAAAAAAACATCTTCAGCGTCCTAAATGTGACGCTCAGTGCGAAGCATATCAGACAGAGGTGGACGTAACAGTTATGTCCGTGACAAGCCTCGATTATCCAGGTCCTTTACCTGCAATATAAAGATGTCATTTTTATATTTAAAATCAAGTCAGATTGGAAGAGCGTCCCTGAGTTGGGTTCTGCTGCCTGATTTGGCTTTGTGACTAAGTGAGTGCTGGTTTGAAATCAGCTACTCTCATGCTTAGCCTTTTGGAGTACTAAGGAGCAGTTTAAATGATCTACCTGCCAAATACATCAAGGGTTCTCAATCTTTTCTTATGTAAGAGATGTAACACACTTCGGGGTGACTCTATGCCATAATTATTTAGTGGGAGAGAAGAAAATGTAGTGTACACGCATATACATACACATACGCATGCATGTACACACACACAACACACACACACTTCCTTTTTTCCCCCCGCCAGGCCGGATAATCGCAAAAACAGATCAAGTACAGCAGTATAGCCCCAACTAGAAAAATATCACTGTAACCACAACTAAAATGATAGCAGATTAGGGTGTCTACTCTTGAAGCACAATCTAAAATAAAAATAATAACATTCTGAGTTGTAAGCTACTTTTTTGACTTTAGAAATGTCCCTATATTAAAAATATGTGGCCCATTTTTAAGACTAGAACCAGTCCCTAAACATGAGTTGCTTTTTCAGTGTAGCATCTGCTCACCTTATATATCCTGACTAGCCAGTGTTCTGTGGTATATGCTTCCTCCAGGACATCAAGTTCAAAGTCTTTATTCCCAATCTCAGCATTCCGGACACGGTCAAAGCCTGGTGGACGCTCTAGAAAGGGACAAATATAAGGAGAAACACTTCTTTCTACAGTGCTGATTTCCTAAGGAAAGAATAAATCAATTTGGTAAATCATCTACTAACTGGAATGTTATTTCTCAGCCTGAAGTTTGTTTAGAGAGTAGGGCCTACATAAAAAGACCTCAGGTAGTTAGAACAAATCAAGTGTTACCCTGACTCAAGTCCTCTCCAAACTGATGCTTAAAAAAGTCCATGGAAACTGTTTTCTAAAAGACAGGGGTTTGAGGCACCTGGATGGGTCAGTGGGTTAAGCCTCTGCCTTCGGCTCAGGTGATGATCTCAGGGTCCTGGGATCAAGCCCTGCATCTGGCTCTCTGCTCAGCAGGGAGCCTGCTTCCCACTACACACACATACACACACACACACACACACACACACACACAAACACACCCATCCTGCTGCTGCCTACTTGTGATCTCTGTCTGTCAATTAAGTAAAATTGTTAAAAAAAAAAAAAAAAATGGAACACCTGGGTGGCTCAGTTCATTAAGCAGCTGCCTTCGGCTCGGGTCGTGATCCCAACGTCCTAGGATATAGTCCCCTATCTGGCTCCTGGCTCGACGGAGAGCTTGCTTCCCCCTCCCACTCTGCCTGGTGCTTTTCCTGCTTGTACTCTCCCTCTCTGTTAAATGAATAAATAAAACCTTAAAAAAAAAAAAATACAGGGGGCTGATTTCCAGCCCTTCCATTCCTGAGGACTGCTATCCAGAAGCCTCTGTGTTACACTAGTCACCCTTCCATGCATCAGAGAAGAACCAAACAGAAGTCAAAGGCCTGCATCCACTTCAGGTATTGTCCCTAGTACAGAAACAAGGAACTAAAATCAAAAGCAAAGACTTAAACTAATCAGATTACTCTCTGGGCATTTATTGAAAGAAATGAGAAATCCTTTATATCACTGTATCCCCCCTTCATTCCTCTCTCCACTGCAATACCTTTTACTGAGACACAGTGAAATATAATGGTAAAAATCACAGAATCTAGAGCTAGACTGCCTGAGTTTAACCTAATTCTGCCACTAGTTCCATGATTTGGGACAGGTTAAGTTCCTTCCTCAAATTCCTCATACATAAAATGGAAATAATATTAGTTATCTATGTTTTGGGTTGTTGTAAAGGTCAAACAAGTTAACAGATGTAAAGCACTCAGAGCAGTGCCTGGCCTATGAAAAAAACTATACATATTAACATTACTGTTCTTACTAATGTTATTATGCATCACTCACTGGCTTCTGTGTAGACTTGTCCAAAGCGGTAGTAACACATCTTGTACATAAGGCAGTTGAGCAGCACTGGAGAACCCTCACGGTCCACACGGAATTCCCCAGTTGGAGTATAATAATCGTGTTCCTTAATATGTTTGCCTGTATCTGTGCTCCCTCCAATCCGGACCATCCACAAAAACTTGTTGATGTCTACAAAAAAGCAGAAAGAGAACGGCTGTGTCACAAAGTTTGCTGGAGCTAAATTACCTAATAAAAACTATTATTTATTTCCTTCCTTTTTTATTTTTTAAGTACAGTTGACATACAATATTAGTTTTATGTGTACAACATAATGAGGGGACATGTGAAAAAGCCACTACTTCTAAGAAAATCCCTCAAAACATTTTTATAATGAGAAATGGCTAATCTTTTAAAATAGGAAACACAATGTGGGGGTAAAATTTTTCCCCTCAAAATTTACATTTCCTATAGATTATTAAGACTTCTGAAAGCTATTGGTCCAAACTTAAGTCACACTAGAAATTACTCCCAGGTATTAGTTGGTCTGAGCTGTCCAATATAGTAACTTTATCTATCAGCCACATGTAGCTACTGAAACTTGAAAAATGGCCAGTCCAGGAGCACCTAGGTGGCTCAGTTAAGCATCTGCCTTCTGCTCAAGTCACGATCCTGAAATCCTGGGATCGAGCCCCATATCGGGCTCCCTGCTCAGTAGGGAGTCTTCTTCTCCCTCTCCCACTGTCCTGTCCCTGCTTGTGCTCTGTCTCCCTTCCTCCCTCTCTCTCAAACAAATAAATAAAAATCTTTAAAAAAAAAAAAAAAAGGCGGCTAATCCAAATTAAGATGGGCTGTTAAGTATAAAGTACACACTGGATTTCTAAAAACTTGTCCAAAAACAGAACAAGACAAGTAAAATATCATGGTTAAATAATGATGTTTTAGATATATTCAGTTGAATTACTAAAATTCATTTCTTAGTTTCTTTTTACTTATTTTGATGTGACTAATAGAAATTTAAACAACGTATGTGGTTCCCATTATATTTCTATCAGACAGCACAGACCTAGAAAGTAGCAACTTTATCAGAACTAACATGCTATCTTCTTGACCTACAGTTGCAAAATTACAAACCTCCAAAACCTATCTATGAGAAGTCAACCATACTACCAAGGTCCATAAATACTGACACCACCAGCAACTGAGGTTATCTCTCTTAGAATGTCACCTGTGTAGGGGCGCCTGGGTGGCTCAGTGGGTTAAGCCGCTGCCTTCGGCTCAGGTCATGATCTCAGAGTCCTGGGATCGAGTCCCGCATCGGGCTCTCTGCTCGGCAGAGAGCCTGCTTCCCTCTCTCTCTCTCTCTGGCTGCCTCTCTGTCTACTTGTGATTTCTCTCTGTCAAATTAATAAATAAAATCTTTTAAAAAAAAAAAAAAAAAAAAAAGAATGTCACCTGTGAATCTTCTCCACAAGCCTTAGGGAAATGGATGGTTAGTATAAAAAGTATTATTGATCCATAGGAAGAAAGGTTCCTACTGTACCAAGGCAAAGGGTTCCAGGAGATATCTCAGTGCTTAAGAACAGATTCTGGATCTAAACAGCCTGGGTTTGAATTTTAGCATTGCCAATTCTAGGTGGGTGACCTTGAACAAGTTACTTAACCCTTCTTGAACTTGAAATAGAGAAATAAGAGTACATACAACAAAAGGGTAATGAGTAAGAACATGTACAGCACTTAGTATACCATTTGTCACAAAGTAAGCATTCCATATATAATACTGCTTTCCTCATGTACTGTAGTGTCTGCATTCTTACCTCCATCTTACTAATGGAAAAGAGAGGCACAGAAACTTACCTACGTCACACAGAGAAAAAGAACCAAAAACAAAACACCAGAGAGCATCAACTGAACTATCCAGGAGTACTGAGACTGTAGTTTCCTAAAAGTTATGTCTGAAGCAAAAACCTGACAAGCTGTAAGAATGGAAGAGTATATATATAGCAAAAGAAACCATCAGCAACATGAAAAGGCGACCTATGGAATGGGAGAAAATATTTGCAAGCCATGTATTAACACAGGGGATTAACAGCCAACCTATATAAGGAACTCCTACAACCCAGTAACAAACCCCCCAAATAGTCTGATTAAAAATGGGCAAAGGGGGTGGGTGCCTGGGTGGCTCAGTGGGTTAAACTGCTGCCTTCAACTGAGGGCATGATCTCAGGGTCCTGGGATCGAGTCCTGCATCCGGCTCTCTGCTCGGCAGGGAGCCTGCTTCCTTCTCTCTCTGCCTGCCTCTCTGCCTACTTGTGATCTCTGTCAAATAAATAAATAAAATCTTAAAAAAAAAATGGGCAAAGGACCTTAATAGGTATTTCAGAGATATTCAGATGGCCAACACGTACATGAAAAAGTGCTCAACATCAGTAATCATTAGGGGAAGACAAATCAAAATCACAGTGAGATATCACCTCATACCTGCTAGAAAAAACAAGAGATAGCAAATGCTACCAAGGATGTGGAAAAGGGGGTAACCTTGTATACTGCTGGTGGGCGCATAAACTGATACAACCACTATAGAAAACAGTACACAGGTTCTTCAAAAATTAAAAATACAACTACAATATAAATTTACCTCACATATGTAACATGGAATACCATTCAGCCATAGAAAAAAAATAAAAAAGAAATCCAGCCATTTGCAACATGTGGATGGGTCTTGAGAGCATTATGCTAAGTGAAATAATCAAATAGCAAAAGACAAATACTGTATGATCTCATTTATACGTGGAATTTAAAAAAAACAAACTCAGAAACAGAAACCAGAATTGTGGTTTCCACAGGCTGTGGGCAGGGAGGGGGGTAGGGGAAACCGGTTGAAGGTGGTCAAAGGTGATAAACTTCTAGTTATAAGATTAGTAAGTTCAAGGCATATAATATACAACATGATGATTATAGTTAAGAATACTGCATTATAGCGGCGCCTGGGTGGCTCAGTGGGTTAAGCCGCTGCCTTCGGCTCAGGTCATGATCTCAGGGCACTCTGCTCAGCGGGGAGCCTGCTTCCTCCTCTCTCTCTCTCTGCCTGCCTCTCTGCCTACTTGTGATCTCTCTCTGTCAAATAAATAAATAAAATCTTTAAAAAAAAAAAAGAATACTGCATTATATATTTGAAGTTGCTAAGAGATTTTAAAAATTCTCATCACAAGGAAAAAAAAACTTAGGCATGCGTGGGTGGCTCAGTCGTTAAGTGTCTGCCTTTGGCTCAGGTCATGATCCCAGGGTCCTGTGATCAAGCCCTACATCAGGCTCCTTGCTCAGTGGGGAGCCTGCTTCTTCTTCACCCTCTGCCGTTCCCCTGCTTGTGCTCTCTTTCGCTCTCTCTCAAATGAATAAATAAAATTAAAAAAAAAACAAATAAATGCAATATAATTTTTATACCCAAATGCCTGTTAATCCCTTTAGAAAATGTTGTTTTTGGAACTGGTATCACATAGCATAAAAATGCTCCAAAGAGGGGTGCCTGGGTGGCTCAGTTAGTTAAGCATTTAACTTGGCTGGCATGATCTCAGAGTCCTGAGACTGGGGCTTCCTGCTCAGCCGGAGTCTGCTTGTTTGTCTCCCTCTGCCCCTCCTGCTTGTGCTCTCACTGTCTCTCTCTCTCAAATAGATGAATAAAATCTTTTTTTAAAAATGCTCAAAACATTTTAGAATCATCTTCAGGGCCCAAGTTTTGTATGCTTTTTAAAAAAACACTTTACTGGGGCGCCTGGGTGGCTCAGTGGGCTAAAGCCTCTGCCTTCCGCTCGGGTCACGATTCCAAGTCCAGCAGGGAGCCTGCTTCCTCCTCTCTCTGCCCACCTCTCTACCTACCAGTGATCTCTGTCTGTCAAATAAATATATAAAATCCTTAAAAAAAAAAAAAGTTAAAAAGTCCTCACGGAAGGCATGAGCTGGAATGTTATTACCATGTAAATAATAGCAACAATCTTTGGATTTGGGGTTCATTCCTTCACTCCTTTTCATCATACAATAGCTCTTGAGTTTTTCAGAATTCTAACTAATGCAGCTCAATAATTTGAGCTTGAGAAATAAATTCAGTATGAGAAAATAAAACAGTAATTCTTTCATGATTTTCACATGAATATTTTCACAAATGTAGATAAAGACAGTGTTCTTTTTTATCTAATTTTTTTTAAGTCTAGCTTACATATATAGATCAGAGAAATTGTCAAATCACTACTCTTTCAACAATTCAAAAATATAGCACAACGTCCACAGAAAGCTTTTCTCTGTTAAAGTTTTCTTTCTGAGTCTTTCTTTACATAAACTTAAACAATGCTATCATTCTCACAATTATGCATCAATTTGACCTAACTAAATCTCCGATCATCACATTTTTATAGTCCTCATAACCAAGTGATATGAAGGAAAAGTTTCTCCATCTTCATTAAAACATCAGTATTACCATCACATACAGGCACAAATGAAAAAGATTTACTTGTAATATTGAGTGTTCGGTAAGAATGCAAAGCAACCAAGAATTTCAGACACTGTTGGTAGGAATATAAATTGGTACTACCATTTTAAAAATCTCTTTGCCAGTACCTATTAAAGCTGAAAACATACATTCCTTCTCAACTAGCAATTCCATTCTTTATTATCACCAGAAGGCAAGCACTATAATGTTCATTAAGAGCATCATTTGTGACAGTGTCAAACTGAACCCATCAACACTATAATGCATGCATTGGGGCACTTGGCTCGATTAGTTAAGCATCTGCCTTTGGCTCAGGTCGTAAACCCAGCATCCCAGGATGGAGTCCAGTACTGGGCTCCTTAATCACTGGGGAGTCTCCTTCACCCTCTGCTTCTGCCCCCACTCCCTTGTGCACACACACGTGCACACTCTCTCAAATAAATAAGTTCTTTTTAAAAAATAAAAAGTAGATGGGGCGCCTTGGTGGCTCAGTGGGTTAAAGCCTCTGCCTTCAGCTCAGATCATGATGCCAGGATCCTGGGATCGAGCCCCACATCGGGCTCTCTGCTCAGCGGGGAGCCTGCTTCCTCCTCTCTCTTCCTGCCTGGCTCTCTTGCCTACTTGTAATCTCTGTCTGTCAAATAAATAAATAAAATCTTTAAAAAATAAATAATTAAATAATAAAAAAATAAAAAGTAGGGGCGCCTGGTGGCTCAGTGGGTTAAGCCTCTGCCTTCTGCTCGGGTCATGGTCTCAGGGTCCTGGGATCAAGCTCCACATCGGGCTCTCTGCTCAGCAGGAGTCTGCTTCCCTTCCTCTTTCTCTCTCTGCCTGCCTCTCTGCCTACTTATGATCTCTGTCAAATAAATAAATAAAATCTTTTAAAAATAAATAAATATAAAAATAAAAAGTAAAATGCATATATTATGCTATACTCGCACAATAGAATACTCACAGGAATGAGAATTAAGAATTTTTTTTTAGAAGATCTTATTTATTGGGACGCCTGGGTGGCTCAGTGGGTTAAAGCCTCTGCCTTCGGCTCAGGTCATGATCCCAGGATTCTGGAATCAAGCCCCACATCAGGCTCTCTGCCTGGTGGGAAGCCTGCTTCCCTTCCTTTCTCTCTGCCTGCCTCTCTGCCAATTTGTGATCTCTGTCAAATAAATAAATAAAATCTTAAAAAAAATAAAAATAAAAAAATAAAAGATCTTATTTATTTACTTGAGAGAGAATGAGAGAGAGCGGGATGAAGGGCAGAGGGAGCAGCAGACTCCCTGCCGAGCACAGAGCCCAATTCGGGACTCAATCCCAGGATTCCAGGATCATGACCTAAGCAAAAGGCCAACTGAGCCACTCAATTAGTTGAGAATTAACTGAGCCCTGAGAATTAAAAAATTATTATGACCTGCAACATGAATGAAACTTACAAACACAACACTGACCAAAAGAGCCAGAAACAAAGAGTATATACTGTACTACCCCATTTACAAAGTTCAAAAACAGGCAAAACTACCCAAATATATATATATTTGTCAAAACTTACCAAATTACAGATTTAAATATATGCAGTGTATAATATGTTAAAATGCTTCAATAAATCTGTTTAAAAAACGAACAAATGGCATTAGAAACCAAGATAGTGGTCACCCTTAAGACTGGACAGTGGGGATAGACAGATGCATGATATATGAAGAAGAATTCTAGGACATGAGTAATGTTCTGTTTCTTGATCTGGGCGCTAGTTACATGGATATGTTTCCCTTGTGAAAACTGATCATGCTATATATTTACAATATCTGCATATTTTTTAAATGTTCAATGTGAAATTCACTTTAAAATTTGGATAATTGGGGACGCCTGGGTGGCTCAGTCGGTTAAGCGGCTGCTTTCGGCTCAGGTCATGATCCCAGCATCCTGGGATAGAGCCCCACATCAGGCTCCTAGCTTGGCAGGGAGCCTGCTTCTCCATCTGCCTCTGCTGCCACTCTGTCTGCCTGTGCTCGCTTGCTCACTCTCTCTCTCTCTAACAAATAAATAAATCTTTTTTAAATAAATAAATAAAATCTGTATAATTGAAACCTCTTCATCTTAGCACTTTCTTTCCACTTTGTCAAGTGTCTCATGTGCTACTTCCCTTATTTTCAGAGAAAAAATTTACAATATAATCCAAATAATGACATTCATTTTTCTGCCATCATTAAACATACTTCCGTGCAACTCTGTAGGCAATAAAAGGTTGACTGACTGAAAGCAGTTATTTAACAGTGGTTAGTGCTAAGATTTTGAGAAATTACCTCTTTCTACCACATATAATGTATACGTTCACATATATAAAAATACATATATACATATACAAATATTTTATGTAGTATTTGGCTATACTGTGTTTATTAAAAACCCTATAAATGATTACACCCAAACAGTTCTGGTACAATTGTTTTTTTTTTTTTTTTTTTTTTTTAAAGATTTTATTTATTTATTTGACAGACAGAGATCACAAGCAGGCAGAGAGACAGGCAGAGAGAGAGGAGGAAGCAGGCTCCCTGCTGAGCAGAGAGCCTGATATGGGACTCGATCTCAAGACCCTGAGATCATGACCTGAGCCAAAGGCAGCAGCTTAACCCACTGAGCCACCCAGGCACCCCCTGGTACAATTGTTGAAGTTCAAGTCTGTGGACACATGTCCCTGCTATCATCATTCTTCCTGTGCTTAAACAAAACACACATGGAGATCAGTCTTTAAACGTTATACTTGGCACTTTATATGTAGTATATATAGAGACATATAATCTAAAATTTAAACATCTCTAAGAAGCAGTATTCAAAGAAAATTAAGATTAAAAATATGAGGTAGTTATTAAACGCAGGAAAACAAAATGCATTCTTTTAGGTAAGAATGTAACCATGGTATGGTTGACCCCGCAATGAGTGTTTACATAGTCAAATTTTGAAAATCCTTTATCTGGATTTAACCAGAAATTAAAAATTGACCCCACAAAGAAGAATCTAGTGGAAAAGGAAGAAATGGGACTAATAAAAAGAAGGAAATTTCTTCTCTAAAATTCTAAGTGGATACAGCATATCTAAAATAATCAATGAATAGAGGAACATGAATATTTTTAGAAATAGGAACATGAGTACAAGAAGAAACAACTGAAGAAATCATTGCCTCTGGAAACTGATATCATAGGGAGTATAGGTTTGGGGACTGAGTAGTAGCTACCACTTTTCATTATAAACCTTAAAAAGTGTTGAACACTTTCAAGTATTAAAATAAGGTATTGCTTTAGTTTAAGTTGTTTTAAGGGAGAGAACCACACTTTGACAAATCTTCTAAAAATATGGTTTTACTATTAACCATAGAGAACACAGTAATATATGCCATACACACACACACACACTCACACACACACACACATAAATATGAAACATTTTAAGCTGGCATACGAAATCTATGGCTTAAACCCATTAAAAATGCTAATTCGTAAGTTCATTGTCAGATGCCTTATGTTCTTTTTTTTTTAACACTGTATTTTGCTTTGCTATTACTTTTTGTTTATTAGATTTATAACAGACAATGAAATGAACACCACAAAGGTTCAGCTAATTAAGCTTTATGTTCTTTGTTTACTGGTTGTGGAACTATTCCTAGGTCTTTAGACAATGCCATACCTATATGAGAAATTTTACTTTTACCTCTTACTTATTGAAAACAAACAAACAAACAAACAAAACATATAAACCCTAAAGCTATACTTAGGAACTTCCCCAACCAATATGTTGATATTAGTAAAACAAAACAAAACAAACAGAAAAACTGGAGATTCATCTAGTTTTCTTAGAATCTATGACCTGTAGTTAGAAATAGAATCAAGTACATACCATCAGAGGAATATCCAGTAAGGCCTCCAAAAATGACTAGCACATAGCTAACATCAAGCTCCCTCATGATCTCATAGGCTTTTTCTTCTGTGGATGCCATTGCCTAGCAAAATAGATGCACATTTCTCAGAGCAGAATTCCAAGTCATATAATCCCTCAGAGAGAAATATTCCCAACTAGACCCTGTGCGCCAAACACTCAAATGATTCCTTCATCTTACCTGCCCTACTCGAGAGATATGGGTATTATTCCATGTGTTATTGTCTACTAAAATTGTCCGATTCGCCATAGCCGTAATTTGGTAGCCATAATCCCACCATGACATGACCTTCGCATCCTGAGAAAAGAATGGGAAATGAAAATAAGCTTGCTGCCTCCAAATATCAAATACAAGAAAAGACCTGGAAGGGCATCTGATAGTAAGTGAAGCAATGCCTAGCCAGAAAATAAATCTTGGCACTTGGTCCTACATTTATAATATAATCATGAAATCTCAGGGCAAATTATATAATCCAACATTCCCAATACTTTCATCTCAGATCACCTTATATAAACAAGCATAATAGGATGGAAGGTATAGGGGACGGTGTAATATTTCCAAATAATCTGGTGTCATGAGGTAATTACATTAAATAAATGATCTTTAACAATACACAAAAAGTAGTTAATATCAGAATGGGGGGGAATATAAGCCACAGAATATAATGGGCAAGAGTTTAAAAATTCTTACAGCTTTGATTAACAGTCTAACTCAGAAGGGTTATTTCCAATAGCTTTGCAAAGAAAACCACTTCAGATTCTCAAAAGGTATAAACAAAAATGTTAAAAGTGCTTATCATCAGGTGATGACTTTATGCAAAATTTGTTATCTTTTTTTCTTGCTTCTATTTTCTGATTTCTTTTACAATTAGGGTGGTCTGCCTCATGATAAAATCACCTCGCTGTCAAAGTGTAGATGATTACACCAGTAAGGATACTGAAAAAGTCCTGAATTGAATGGAGGCTGACCATCAGGGCTCATTCAACACCCGGGTTCTATAGTTCAAATTTCTCCAGGTTTTCTACCCATCTAAAAGCTATACAATTCACTATCACGGTAAATGTCTCCCACTTCCCCATACCCCTCAATCCAACTCCTCCCAAATTTTTACCTCTGGAGTATTGTGACGAAGCCAATAGTAAGCTTCTCGAAAGTCATCAAAGATGATCCTACTGCCATCCCCACCACGGGCAGACAGCACAATGGAGGGAGAAGAGTAGGCCTCACTGGTCACCCAGGTTGAATGAAAGGTGTAGGTAATAAGAAAGAAAGCCATGACTAGTATCATCCCACTTGCCACCTAAACAAGGAAGAATTGTGTTGTAAAGCAAATTAGATTTAAACAACTCAGAACAGCTTCTTACACACAATATAGATGAGATGAAGCAAAACAAGTCAGGGGCTATACAAGTCCACTCTGACTACTATGATAATATTCCCACACCCTAAAAATACACACACACACACACACACAGAATTTCCCAAGCCTGTTCTTAGTGTTGCTTAATTCTCACTTCATTCTTAATAGGGTAAGTGGAATCCTGTTGCTTCTTGCTCTTCTTGTCTGGACGACTTATATCCAAATTCTTCATGTAAGTGGACAGCACTTGGGAGACTCCAATGCCAGAAAGAATGCACATAACAGGTGCCAACACTAGCATAAGACGCACCTGTAAGAGACAGGAAGCAAACAAAAACAGTCTAATCAGAGTTTTACAAATTACAGATTTCAACCTATCATGACACCAGTTCAGTGGTTTTCAACAAACATGATTTCTCAAGAAAAAAATATGAGAAAATACTTGATATATCTACAGTAGAAGAATGTATTTCTTAAACTGTTTTCAGTTATATATGTATATGTGTCCCAAATAATGGTATGTTAAAGAATGTATTTAACTATGGTTTAAGAAGCACTGTTTTACAACAATATATAAAATCTCTACGCTTTCAACAGTCTAACACTTGACAATCTTCCCAAGGCTTTAAGGGGAAAATATCAACTCTTTTCCTAAGACACACAGAAAGAAAGGGGAAGAAACCTGCCCACAGTCACTTTCTTCAACAGAGTGTATGTACCCCTTCCTGACACAAGGTTATGAAGCCAAGAATGCCGGGCCCCATAACCAGAATGTATCAGTCCGTTATACACCCTTGAGAAGGAGCAGCAACAGTGAGCAGCTTTACAACTCAACCCCTCAAATGCTCCAAGGGAAACACATGCACACTCATCAGTACATTCTGAATCCTGCCATGCCCCTCAGAGTCAGAGGCAGGGATGTTATGACTGAGGGCATTCCTCACCATGACAGCCGAAAAGTACATGCTGGTCACACCATACATGATGATGAAAATCCGGGCATCAGATAGGTTGCTAAAGCAGTAATAGAGACCAACTGCAAAAGTAAAAATAAAAAGAAGTAATAAGCAGCTACAATAAATAATCATAGACTCATGCAAGGATGTTTACTACAGAACTCTTTAAAATACCAAAAAGTCAGAAAACACCTATATCCAACATAAAAGATCTAATTTTTTTTTTAATATTTTATTTACTCGGGGCGCCTGGGTGGCTCAGTGGGTTAAGCCGCTGCCTTCGGCTCAGGTCATGATCTCGGGGTCCTGGGATCGAGTCCCGCATCGGGCTCTCTGCTCGGCGGGGAGCCTGCTTCCCTCTCTCTCTCTGCCTGCCTCTCCATCTACTTGTGACTTCTCTCTGTCAAATGGATAAATAAAATCTTTAAAAAAAAAAAAATATATATATATATATATATTTTATTTACTCATTTGACAGAGATCACAAGTAGGCAGAGAGGCAGGCAGACAGAGAGGGGGAAACAGGCTCCCTGCTGAGCAGAGAGCCTGATGCGGGGCTCAATCCCAAAACCCTGGGATCATGACCTGAGCGGAAGGCAGAGGCTTTAACCCACTGAGCCACCCAGGCGCCCCGAAAGATCTAATTTTTATAGTATATTTATGTAAGAGAATATAATACATCAATTAAAGTATTGCTGCAAGATATTATGGACCATTTGCCCTCTTACTTATCTCTGTACTTGTAAAAACAAATAATATATTTAAATATCATAACTCTAAAATAATACTCAATAACAGAAAATATGAATCTTTATAAAATGAAAAAAATTGGGGAGAAACTTCATCATCTCATTTTTATTCAATAAATTAACTGGATGAGGGGGCCTGGCTGGCTCAGTCAGAAGAGCATGTGACACTGGATCTCAGGGTCATGAGTTTGAGCCCCATGCTGTGTGCAGAGATTACAAAAAAAAAAAAATTAATAAAAAAAATAACTAAGGGGTGCCTGGACAACTCAATCAGTTATGGTCATGATCCCAGGGTCCCAGGATCAAGCCTTGCATAACACTCCCTGCTCCGCCGGGAGTCTGCTTCTCTCTTTGCCCCTCACCTCACTTGTGCTCTCTCTCTCACTCTCTCTCAAATAAAATCTTGCAGAAAAACAAACAAAAAAAACCCTAAAATAAATAAATAACTGGATCAATATATATCAAAATGTTAACAGTAGCAATAGGAATGTGAAGAAAACTGAAATGTTTATGTTTTTCAACTTGTCTATATTTTTTACAAGAGACAACTTAATTTCATAAGAAAAAAATTAGAAGTTACATTACTTTAAAAAAAAAAAAAAAAAAAGGAGGAAGCACCCCACCTCTAGTAAATCCAAAAACGTATCTGGATTGGCTAGAACGTAAGTAGCTGAGTCTTTACTATCAGCCACGCCTATTCTCAAACTTCAATACTGCTAAGGAATAAACAGAGAAGAATCATGGATAGGGGATGAGAGAGAGAGGTACACTGAAAGTACTCAAAAACCAAAACCAAAACCTGAATCCAAATGCAAGCTGAATTTTAACTTATAACACAAATGAACAGAAAACTATAAGGCTCTGAACTTGCCAGCATCTCTAACTGTTCAACTTCTGACTTCTACTCTGCCTCAAATATTAGAAAAATGCTTAGCCATCCTTTGCATGGCATAGGGTAAAGGGGAAAGAACAGAAACAACAAAACATAAGGATGGGGGTAATTTACTTATTTAAATCAAATGATCTTTTTTTTTTTTAAAGATTTTATTTATTTATTTGACAGAGAGAGAGAGATCACAAGTAGGCAGACAGGCAGACAGAGAGAGGGGGAAGCAGGCTCCCTGCGGAGCAGAGAGCCCAATGTGGGGCTCAATCCCAGGACCCTGGGATCATGACCTGAGCTGAAGGCAGAGGCTTTAACCCACTGAACCACCCAGGTGCCCTCAAATGGTGTTTCTTACAAAAGAAGGCCACCTCAGAACAAGGCAGACAAACCTGGAAACATGAAGACCAGAAGCTGAAGATCAAAATAGTACGAGGACCAGGTCGTGGGCTGGTGTTCAGACACAGAAGCAATGATGGGGATGTTGTTCTTAGCATAAGAAGGATCCAGCAGTGAGTAGAAACGCCCCGTCCAGGGAGATATTTTTCCTGGCAGCAAAGAAGCAACAAACGTTTCACAATCATTCCTGAAACAAAATAACCTCTGATCCTAACTAACCACAATTTTCCATTTTAATAAGCGTCTCTGAGACAGAGAAGGATTAGGTTTTTGTTAAAATGCCATCATTACTTTGAGAATATCATTCCATCCTTTCTTTCAAAGTTGAGAGTACTTTTTGTCAGCACAGCTAGCAAAGTAAAATCTGGCTGTACATGAACTCAGAGATGGGAGGCAAAAGTGCATTCTCCAAGGGTTTTAGGTCAAATTTGGCAACCATGGCCAACTCTATAAACTAAGTCAGCTCCATCCTCCAGTGCTGCTCCAAAGTAGACAATACATAGAGACATGGGCAGTATCAGATCAACTAAGAAGTGAGGAAAACGTGGCATGCTAAACAGCCATGGGTTAGTGCCTATGGGATTAGACAAGGCCATGTTTGTAGGATATGGCCAGCGGTACTGATTTTTCCCACCCTACCAAGAAGAAAGAAAAAAAAAAAAAAAAAAAGAGGAGAAAAACTAGCAAGGTGAGATACAGTCCTTTCACCAAGTGTGTTTCTGACATTAAGGGCTACTCTAACAAGACATTCTACACAGAATCCAAACACTGGGGTGACAAGTGGACTGAATGTGAAGAAGCAGAACTTTATAATCTTGGGAGGAAAAGAATGACTCTTTCTGTGGTCAAGAAATAACCTATATTTTTGAAGTTTACATGTTCCATACCCATTCACACAAGCTGTGAGCCTTCCCTACCTGTCAGCATGAGGAGAGCTCCCACGGTGAGAAGGACAAAGCCTACCAGAGAGATGACACTTCGGAAAAGAACTTCAAACTGCTGTGGATTCAACTTGCTGCGCAGATAATCCACGAAGGCATGGATCTGGCAGAGACCAAAGACCCCAAAGGCCGCCATGTGCTCTGATGAAAGGACAGGCTGTAGGTAAAAGCATGTATGTGACAATGCTGAAAAGCACTGGATCCAGCCTAGACCTGAATTATCCTGACCTAGTTTGGACCAAACAAAGGGTCAAATGAGTTCTGAGGCTCAGAGGATTTAGCCAATGGAGGGAAGGGTCTAATTCGCCCACCGCATTTTCCAAGGAGTACTTGGGGTCCTCCAAAAAATGCCATACATTATCATTATCATACCTCTGGCCTTTGCTCGGGCTATTTCTTTAGCCTAGATAGCAATTTTCTCATTTTTCCACAATTTGCGTCCACAGAAATTCTCATCACTCAAGGCCCAATGCAAATACCACTTCGCCTGATCTGCCAAACTGAAATCCATTATTCCCCTCTATGTTCAATGCACTTTAGATCTCTTCCATTACTTACTAATTCTTTCTTTGCTTAGATCAATGGTTCTCAAACTAGTGAGCACCATAACCATGGGGAAAGCAAAGACGAGAGTGTTAAGACAGACTGTGGAGTCCTCACCTAGAGTTTGATTCAGGGGGTCTCTGATGCAACCTCAGAATTTATATTTTTTTAATAAAAAATTTGGAGTTAATTTGCTTCTTCAGAATACTGAAATTTTTATTATTATTTTTTGTAATCTCTATACCCAACATGGGGCTCAAACTCACAATCCCAAGATCTTCAAGCGGCATGCTCTACTGAGTCAGCCAGCTGCCCCCAGAATTTGCATTTCTAACAAGTTCCTAGACAGTGCTGGTCCAGGAAATACATTTCCAGAATTGTTATATTACCGAATATAGACATCTGCCTGGTTTTCCTTCCCTGTAAGACTATAACTCCCTTAAGGACCAGGACTGTATTTTTAATTTTTATATTTCACTGATTAGCAAACTGCATACAGCAGGTGATCAGTAAGGAAACACTGCTGACCTCTGAATAAGAGTCCCATTTCTATCAGAATTTTACATGAGAAATCAAACAAACCACTTAATTCTTTGGTTTCACAGTTGTGTCTTAACACTATGAGTAATGTGGTTTAAACGTTTGTGTTCTGCTTCCTAAAGGACTTTCACACAGGCCCCATCAAGAAGTTCAAGGATCATTACTAATACAGGGACTCATCAACATTAAAAAGGACTGGAAATAACTTTGCATTTACATCAACTCAGCTCAAAATGTCTCTCCTCCAACAAACCTAAGCCAAATTAAAAGTCATTCAATTCTAACTTTATGCAACAAATCTTAACGCACCCTGGAAGCAGACTTTAATGACCAATGATTCTGTTGCTTCAATTAACACGACAGTCCCACGTTAGACTATGAGTAAGTCTTACTCTCTTCATCAGAATCCAAGATAAATTAAGCTAGTTGGAGCTGTTTAGAGAACACAGAAGAAGATAAAACTCTACTTGGGCACCTGGGTGGCTCAGTGGGTTAAAGCCTCTGCCTTCGGCTCAGGTCATGATCTCAAGGTTCTGGGATAGAGCCCCGCATCGGTCTTTCTGCTCAGCAGGGAGCCTACTTCCTCCTCCCTCTCTGCCTGCCTCTCTACCTACTTGCGATTTCTGTCTGTCAAATAAATAAATAAAATCTTTAAAAAAAAAAAAAAAAAAAACTCTACTCAGTCTAGGGCTCACCTGAAAACCCACAAAGGAGATCTGCATGGAAAGAATGGTGCCCAGGCAGTAAACAGTACAGTAGGCCACATAGATCCGATGGGAGAAACGTCCTGTGAGCATCAGCACCAGTACATGAAGAGGAATCAAGTTGATCAAGAACACATAACCTCCCCATGAAGAGACCTATGACAGAATAAAAAAGAACAGTTCCTCTCAGTACTCCTCCTCAGACCCCACTATAACTTCGGGTATTACCTGTGACCTTACAAAGAACATCTCTTTACAATCTTCATTTATGCCAAGTGGCTTAAAGAGCTTAAATAACTGACTTCTTTAAATAGGAAAATCAAATTCATACCTATTACTGTAACTCAATCCCCTATTCTCTATATCTCCTGCCATCATGATCACAAAAGTAGTACAGAACCCTCAGGGTTAATCCAGATGCAATCGATTATAATGTTATAGGGAGGATTTAAGGATTCATAGCAAGTAGAAGCAGTTAAGAGAAGTCAAAGTGAACACATAAGACTGAACAGGAAAAAATATAACCAATATGTACCCATAGGACATATGATATCTGGAAAACTTTAAAAATTAAAACATTATCTCTGCCTTGCTATTACACAATAGACGGATATCCACACCTGCCTTGGACTGGGCTTTCTAGGGACACAAGAGACAATAAAGACTTCTAGCCTCCAATTCATGGTCTCAAAGCCCAAGAGCTATTTCCAGTTTCTATCAGTTGATCCCAACAGAGACACTCATGGAAGAAAGGAGTGAAAAGTTACCATGTAGAAATAAGCAAGGGCACATTTGGCCGCCCAATAGATGGAACCAGTCTTTACTGCTTTGATCCACATGTAGTAGGTGAGTAGCATGCAAAAGATGGCAATTCCTGCAGAAAAAACAGAGTAACAATTCAATAAAAGGCCATACTGGCACAATGTTTAATAATACTATTCTGGGGGGCCTGGGGGGCTCAGTGGATAAAGCCTCTGCCTTCGGCTCAGGTCATGGTCTTAGGGTCCTGGGATCGAGCCCCGCATCGGGCTCTCTGCTCAGCAGGGAGCCTGCTTCCTCCTCTCTCTCTCTCTGCCTGCCTCTCTGACTACTTGTGATCTCTGTCAAATAAATAAATAAAATCTTTAAAAATAAAAAAAAAAAAGAAAAGAAAAGAATACTAATTCTGGCAGTGCCTAGGTGACTCAGGTGGTTAAGGGTCTGCCTCGGCTCAGGTCATGATCCCAGGGTCAGGCATCAGGCACTTTCACCCTCTGACCCTCCCCCATGCTTGTCCGTTCTCCATGATTAAATAAATAAATAAAATCTTAAAAAAAAAAAAAAAAGACTATCCATTTCTTAGGGCACCTGACTAGCTCAGTCAATTAAGCATCTGCCTTTGGCTCTGATCATGATCCCAGAGCACTGGCTCCATGCTCAGCAGGCAGTCTGCTTCTCCCTTTTCCTCTGTGCCTCCCTACCACTCATGTTCTCTCTCACTCTCTCAAATAAATAATAAAATATTTTTTAAAATATATAATAGGGACACCTGGGTGGCTTAGTTTGTTGAGCTGCTGCCTTCAGCTCAGGTCATGATCCTAGGGTCCTGGGACCGGGTCCCACAACAGGCTCCTTGCTCAGTGGGGAGCCTGCTTCTCTCTCTGCCTCTGCCTGACATTCTGCCTGCTTGAGTGCTGTCTCTCTCTCTCTGATAAATAAATAAATAAAATATTTTAAAAAATAAATTTTAAAAAATGTATAGTAATAATAAAATCTTTTAAAAAAAATTATTCATTTCTCTTATCTAGAAAACAAAGTAAATGATTACAATGTTAAAATATTAGTAACATTCAACACTAAACTAACTCTACTTTTATAACTCCAGAGAAGAGCAAAAGGCCTTACATAAGGAAAATTACCAGCTACCTTTCTGGAGGAAATGACAGAAAGAGAGATTATAAATTTGTCTGAGTCCCTTCCTCCCATTTGTAATCTTCTCATCCAGATACCATTTTTGCTACTGCTAACATCAGATATGAACTCAGATTCTACTGCACTTCCTCAAGATCTACTGAATAATGAGATGAACAGATCATCTTCAGCATTTTAAGTCTTACCTTCATTATCATAGGAGCCAGCCACAGATCGGGAGATATATCCAGGAACTACAGCAATCATGGCAGCAGCAAGAAGCCCAGCCCCTGCGTCCTTTAAGAAAAGAGGGGTAACAGGAAGTTAACATCATTCACTCCTGACAGACGAGGATCCACTTGTCCATTCTACTTAAAATGGGCCAAGAGAACAGTCCAACAGTTTCCAAGGTAGAAGTGATGCTACAAGTCCTAGAAATGTTCACAGCACGAGAAAGCTAAAAACTTCACAAGCAATTCCCCATGATAAGACCAGTTTCTCTGAAACGGAATACACATCTGCTAAGGACAGACAAATTATGTAAGCTGTCAGACATCAGACACTGCCCCAGAATGGGCTGTTTGGCTGGAGTATTCCCAGGCTTATGAATACTATCCCTAACAATATCTGCACACTGCTGAACAGTCACACCTCTAAAAGGTATGCAAGGATAATCAAAGGAAGACAATTATTACCTAGTCAAAAAGCCAAAAGGTGATCATCTATCTGGACTAAAGCTGACAGGAGCTTGGATAATCAAGTTGTAATATCACAAAGCAATCTGTGAGCTCAGAAGAGAGGAACAACAAAATATAACTCATCACTCCAAAAGCGAGTAAGGACTTATCTGTTGAAAGAGTCAGATTTGGAAGAAGAGCAGCAAAGAGAAAGATGAAAAGGTTTCCAAACTAAACTCAAGTGTCCCAAGACCTCCTACTAGTTTATCACCTCTCAGGTATCTCCCTGACACCATAGCCACAAACTAAGAATAGCATCCAAGAAGCCAGGATCAGCAATCTGGAACCTAGAAATAGAGAGTCAGTACTGTGAAGCCTACTACAACAGTGGTTTAATAATTTTTAAATAATGTTTAAAAAAATCAACAAATAATGGCTAACTGTGCACTGCCAGTAGGAAATATTAACCATTTTGGAACACTTCCTGTGTTTTTCCTCTCCCTTAGGTTGTAAGAACTTCGAAATCTAAAGCTCACCTTTCACATTTTAAGTTTTTCTTTTCCTTATGTAGAAATTTACATTTGGCCTTCAAATGTTCTCTCTAAGAACAAACAGTTGTTAATACAGAGAAACCACATATTCTAAGGAAGGGACTGGAGTGAACCCAGTAATTCAGCCTAGCCAAAGCTGTCTTTAGTCTCTGGCTCCCTGCCCTTCTCTGGCCCTTGGTCCCCCACCCTCTAGCATCTACTAGAGGGGTTCAACATTCATTCCCAAGCCTATCACCCCAAATCCTTCACCTTGAGCTCTTTGGTAAGGTGGTACGTGACGATAGTGGTGAAGGAAGAGAAGAGAGGGGCCAGGAACACACAGACATTCCGAATGTCGATGGTGATGTGGAAAAAATGGAGTACATGGTAGATTGCAGCAGAAGTGATCATTAAGCCTGTAACAGGAAGAAGAAAACCCATTAGGTTATCTTGAGACAATGAACTTAAGGGAAAGAGAAAGAGAAAACGGAAGTATCAATAAAGTGGTAACATAGACCCAGACAAACCATCAGAAATACTAACACAGAAACTGTGGTAGGCCTATAAATTCCAGAATTTATGAAAATTCAGCCATCCCCAACTCCCAGACATGTTCTCCTGTATACATAAGATCCATTTTTAGGAATCTATAATCAGAATGAAGTTACAGTCGTCACAAAATGAAGATATTAAAAATAAGGGAAACTGCTCTATAATATAGAAATGCCTTCTCTTAAAAAATTTTTTTTAAATCCTGTTCCTCTCACCTGGATAAATTGTTCCTCCAATGATTCGTCCCAAAGGGTACCAGGCCCGGTCATCAAACCAGTTATGGAATTTATAAAATCCCTCTTCAGCCAGGAACCGGGTAGTCCGATAATTAAAGTATCTATGGCAAGAAAGAAATGATGTGGGTCTCCTCCCCTTCGTACTCAAACACTTGTACCAATTTGAAGAGAATTTTGTTCCTCAGGTTTCACCACTGAGAAACTTAACCATTACTCTAATAAAAATCAATTTGGTACCAAAAATTATGCCAAGAATGAAAATCATTTTATATTACCCTAAGTCCCCTCAATTCTATCCTTGTCTCAACTAACGCACTGCTTCCCTAAGAAGGAACTGCCACTGGAGCCTAACTCAAGCAGGATACTTCTTCACCAGCATGACAATTAGCAGGCATAAGCACCAGTCAGAGAATTGAAGCACCAAACACAAAACAGCTGAGATGCAGGCACCAATAAATTTGGCCCTTTCCAAGAGACAGGAACATACAAAAGAACATTTTGATGCCACACAGGAGTACATAAGGACAACTTCAAGTGATCAGCACCTCTGAAGATGTTGATATAACACCCACACACCTTACCATTTTTTTAATCAACTAAGTAACACAAACTTTTTTTTTTTTTTTAATTTATTTGCCAGAGGGAGACACAGCAAGAGAGGGAATACAAACAGGGGGAGTGGGAGAGGGAGAAGCAGGCTTCCAGCCAAGCAGGGAGCCCGATATGAGGCTCGATCCTAGGACACTGGGATCATAACCCAAGCCAAAGGCAGATGGTTAATGACTTGAGCCACCCAGGCGCCCTGTAACAAAAACTTCTTAATGAGTGCTTAAACTTACAACAAGTCCTACTCATGTTATCTAAAATAGTTCTCTACGTCACCACATAATAACATAAAAATATAAATTACACAAAAACATGTGAGGAATGCCTGTCAGGCGCAGTTGGTGAGCACGTGACTCTTGATCTCAGCGTTGTAAGTTTGAGCCCCACTGGTTGTAGAGATTCCTTAAAAATAAGATATTTAAAAAGAATATTTGATATAAAATGCTTGGAGTTAGACATGGAAAGACACAATTCTTTAGGTCCAAGGTACATAACCTCTTAAGTTTCTTATTTTAAAAGAATAAGAGAAAAAAATATTTTTAAAAAAATAGAATAGGGGCGCCTAGGTGGCTCAGTGGGTTAAGCTGCTGCCTTCGGCTCAGGTCATTATCTCAGGGTCCTGAGATCGAGTCCCACATCGGGCTCTCTGCTCAGCAGGGAGCCTGCTTCCCTCTCTCTCTCTCTCTGCCTGCCTCTCTGCCTGCTTGTGATCTCTCTGTCAAATAAATAAATAAAATCTTTAAAAAAAATATAGTGAGAATAAAAATAAGAATGACCAACAGACAATGAAAAGATGGTCAACATCACTCCTCATCAGGGAAATGCAAGTCAAAACCACAATGAGATACCACCTTACACCTGTCAAAATGGCTAAATTAAAAAAGACAAGAAATAACAAGTATGGTGAGGATATGGAGAAAAAGGAACCCTCATGCACTGCTGGTGGGAGTGTAAATTGGTACAACCACTGTGGAAAACAGTACAGAGCTTTCTCAAAAAATTAAAAACAGAAATACTATATGACCCAGTAATTCCTCTACTGAGAATTTACCTAAAGAAAATGAAAACAGGGGCACCTGGGTGGCTCAGGTGTTAAGCATCTGCCTTCGGCTCAGGTCATGATCTCAGGGTCCTGGGATCAAGTCCCGCATTGGGCTTCCTGCTCAGTGGGAAGCCTGCTTCTCCCTCTCCCATCCCCCCTGCTTCTGTTACCTCTCTCGCTGTTTCTCTATCAAATAAATAAATATCTTAAAAAAAAAAAGAAAGAAAATGACAACACTAATTTGAAAAGATACATGCACTCATATGTTTACTGCACTATTATCTACAGTAGACAAGATACAGAAACCACCTACGAGTCCATCAATATATGACTGGATTAAGGATGATATGGCATATATATACACACACATATACATATATACACAGATGCAATATTACACAACCATAAAAAGATGAGATTATGCCATTTCCAGCAACATGGATAGACCCAGAGGGTACTGGGCTAAAAGAAAGACCGGATGACAAAGACAAATACCATATGACCTCACAATAATAAACAAAAAGCAGAATCAGACCTGTAAAAACAGAAAACAAACTGATGCTTACCAGAGGAGCAGAGGTTGGGGGGATGGGCTAAATGGATGAAAAAGCATGGGAAACATAGGCTTCCAATTATAGAATAAGTCACAAGAGTAAAAGCCATGGCATAAGGAATATATTCAATGATACTTTAATAACACTGTTATGGTGACAGATGATAGCTACATTTGTGCTGAACACACCATAATGTATAAACCTGTCCAGTCACTATGCTGTACGCCTAAAACTAATGGAACACTGTGTACCAATTATATTCAAATAAAAATTTAATTAAAAAAGTAAAAAGAAGTTTAAAAAAAGGAAAAAATATAAATAAAAATATAAATAAATAAAAGGAATTTTTAATTACTAAAGGTAATGATGACTAACTACCTTTCCTGCCCATCCCTCTAACCCTGTTTCCCTCTTGGTCAGTCAAGTTTGAGCAGCTGAAGTAAGCAGAAGTAGCAGATGGCAGAAATTTCTATCCTTCTATTTGTTGCTGATGAATGTTATTTTGGTTAACTGTCAGAGAAACACAAGGATGAAGGTAGCAGGCAGTCAACATATGTGAGAACTATGTTCTTTACCTAAGGGCAGGCAGGACAAGCCAGAGAAAGTATAAATTAGTGGGAAGAGGTCTGGACTGTGGTCACAAGACAGGCCTCAGTTTCCTGCTCCACAAAAGCAAGCATCAAATCACAAAATCTTTATAGTTCCTTCTAGGTCTGGCTACAAAGCAGACAGTCTCATTTTCCCTGATCATCTCACCTCAGTGTTACAGAGAAAAAGCTGTAACAGACTGGTGATCAAGAAACAAAAGGATATATTTTCTCATTCATGAGAAAAAATAAATAAATTTATTTAAGAGGCCCCAAAGAAAGTACTTGTGTGCCTCCAAAATGCTTTCAAATACCTACACAAAATAACAAATTTGTAAATCAACTCTTATCAATGCTCCATAAGCTGATAGATGCTATTTTTAAAATATTAACGACACTTGAAGAACCTAGGATTCTGGATTTCCAAATGTTTAATTAGGCCTAAACTTAAGGCAATAAAACACAGTGACTCTAGTGTCTAGAGATGGACAAACCTAGATTCAAATCTTGACTCTTCCAAACATGTAGCCTTCAATAGCCTCTCCCAGCCTCAGTCTCCTCATTTATATAGGAGAAAACAGCACCTCCATCTCACAGGGTTGTAGACTTAGAAATAGTCTGTGAAACAGTGCTTGAAATAAAATGAATACTCCCCTAAAACCCCTAATCAAACTCATGGCTTTAAATTCTCTCCAATATCTTAGAACTTAACCAATAGGGCCCAATTCCTATCATACAAATTGTTAAACAAAGTCATAAATCTCAAGTTCAAGACTTGTGATTTTTCTTTTGAGCCTTAAACACACACCAGGCCCCTTTCCCTCAATTTGTATCACTAACTGTGGACCACACTGAGCAGCCAGACTTCTCTTAGGCTAGCCACCTAATGAGTTCAAGAGACTTACCAGGTTAATTCCAACAAAAATGTCTCAAAAGGAAGCAATTATCTCCTTTGGAAAACTTGAGGGTTTTTTGCTCTAAATATATGTGCTCCCTAGCACATCCCCAACACCAAGAGCTGATTAGAATGTGAAATTTGAAACCCATGAACCTGAAGGCTTTCCAAAGCAAACATCAGTCCAAGCAAAAGTACTCACGGATCAAACTCATGGATGACACTTTCAAATCTCAGGACAGCAAACAGACGAGTGGAGAACGCTGCAAAACCAAGAGAGATAGTATTTTAATGGTAGTCTGCCATGAAATATAGTAGATTAATATATTATAGAGATAACAGTATTATCAAGCAAAGAAGTCACAGGAAATATAAACTGATTCCTAAATAGGGGGTTCCTGGCTGGTTCAGTCAGTATAGCATGTGACTCCTGATCTTGGGGTCACAGGCTAAACCCGATGTTGGGGGTTGAGTTTACTTTAAACAAAAAAAAAAGAAGAAGAGAGAAAGAGAGAGAGCTCTGAATAAATTATTTATCCATCTCTCCCACATAGGGGAAACAAAAGAATTTCACTATCCCTGACAATGCCACCTAGGCATTGTAACATAGGCAGACATAGGCAGGACACATTTAACTCATTATTAAGGCGTTGAACAGTGCATCCACGTATTAATACTGCACTCAACTTACATGGTCATTTTTTCTATATGTTGACCTCCCCTCCCCACAACTAACCTTTACTTTGGAGCAAACTAAGAGGTAAAGCAAATCAAGACTATACTTACGACTCATCAAGAACTAAAAAATCTAAAAAATAAATTAATTAATTAAAAAAAAAACAGAATAAGTTCTGAAGAGATTTTCAGAAATACTAAAAGTAGGCAACTAGAAACTAGACTGAAGACAATTGTCTTTTACAAAATTCAGTGTCCAAGGGTCCCCAGTATATCTTTCAGTCCTAAGAGAAAAGAGAATGAGCACAGCATGTTTCCCATTCTTTCTCAGATGATCTCTAGTCCTACTTCTATAATCCTGTGTTTCTTATATCATCTTCAAAAAATTATACTGATGGATAACAGTAAAAAGAACACATCACAATCTACTGAAAAGAACGAGGCATTTAAGAAAGCCATTCTTGGTTGTTGTTTTTTTTTTCAAGATTTTCCCCTTTCCATCCCCAGAGAAAGCGAGGTCCACATGCACACTCACATAACACAGCTGCCATTGACAGAATGAGAAGCTTCAGAAGTGTGTCCTGCTTCTCATAGGACAACCGCAAAAATCCCAGCTTAGTCATCTTGACATCAATGGGTAGCAGCAGATGACACTCAAATAGCTGAAATGGGAAAGTCATCAGTGTAGGATATTAAACACTTTCAACTTATCTAATTCATTTTCTTATTTTATGGTGGCAAAAATCCATAAAAGAGGCAGGGGCTAATGAACATGCCAGAGAGGGTCAGAGCTAATACTAACACCCAAGCCTTGCCTAAGGTATGACTGACTGGCAAGGAAGTAAGCCTAAGTCAGGTCTATGTGCCAAGACTCAAAAGGAGTGACTGGACTCTTTATCACCATAATTCTGCTTCCCACTCCTTCACAGCTAACAAGTACAGAATACTGTGGTACAACGGGAGTAAAGAGCAAACAGGGGAATAGAAAAAAGGTGGTTGGGGAAGAGATACAAAGAAAATTGGAAAGACTGGAAATAGAGGAAAAAAATAATTAAATGGAGAAAGAGAGCATTCTAGAAAAAAGCAGAAATGTATGAAAGAAAGCAGGAAATGAATACTAAGTACAGAGGTGAAAAGAGAAATCAGAGAAATAAGTCATGATTGAATATCCCTGATCTGTGGCCGCCCTGCATTTCAGCAGCAACCACTGACTGGCTACAAGCTTCTTTCTGTTCCAAATCCCAGTGGGGTCATAGGGTCAACTAAAGAGCATGACTGTTCACTAATGCAAGTAGTGAAGCACTCAAGAGGGAGAGATATGCATACACAGATCACTGCACTTTCAATTCCATATATCACACTGCAACGACTGCTCAGATCTACAGCCAATGCCAGCTGCCTGTCTCAAGACTTGTCTGTAACTGACACTGCTGATTTAAGCCACTGATCTGAGTGACAGCTCATGGAACTAGATGACAATCTGAAGGCAAAAGAAAATGAATTTTTCCTACTGAAGCAAGAAAAGCACAGGGAAGAAAAAAAATTAGATTAAAATAAAACGTGGAAAGGAGGTTATCTATTTCTGTTTAAGATAGTGCTACCTTCTTTTTCTTTTTTTTTTAAAGATTTTATTTATTTATTTGAAAGAGAGTAAGAGAGAGAGCATGAGTGGGTGAAGGGGAGAAGCAGACTTCCCTGCTGAGCAGGGAGCCTGACGTGGGGCTCGATCTGAGGACCCCAAGATCACCTGAGCCGAAGGCAGATGCTATATAGTGCTACCTTCTTAAACCGTAAGCTGATCAAGGGCCAAACGATTAAGAATATACTAATAAAGGATATGCAACATTGTCAAGGCTGCGGGGGGGGGGGGCTGCATCCTTCCCAATCTTTTTCTCACTATTACTGGAGAAAAAGATAGGAAAAAATAACACGGGACTAGGTGGAAGGCATAAAGAATCATACATTCCTAGCTCCAACATCATCTTTCCCCTAATTAACTGTCCTAGAGGGGCAGTTTTACATGTGTTTTTAAATTAAAACCCCAACGTTTCACCCTATCTTGCAATCAAAAATAAACATCTAACTTTAGGAAGTCAATAAACCCGCCACACCCCACAGGTCTGTATCTGTTTTTCTGGAATGCCTGAAACAGAAAAATGGTTACACCACTGAGCTGATAGGAGCCACATGCCCAGGAAATGAAAGGACTAGAGCTGGACCAGAATACTGAGTACGGGAACTGGTAATTTAAGTCCGGACATTAACAGAGTTTTCCTAGTGTGCTCTCTGGTCATTTTCGCTTATCGCTAAAGTAAATACGAGCAGAGACACTTTTATACACTTAGCATCTGCTCTCCCCAACGGTGCCTGGGAGCTGTGGCGTCCTAGTCCCACCCTCGTTCTAGTTTCCAGGGCTGTAACTTCCCCAGCCCAGTTTGCCCACACACTTCCTCGTACCCTCTCACTCTTGTACTCCCCGCCTCACGCCCCTCTTCTGCTCACTCCAGCAGGTCCCAACTCCCTGCCTCCCTCCTTCACAGAACTCAACACCTCTGACACCAGCCACCGCGGGCACCCCACCCCCTCAGCATCCTCAGCGCTTTCCTCTCCGGGACTAGTCCCAGGATCCAATCTTTCGCACGCCCTCCTGGCCCTAAGCGCACGCCCCATCCCGGACCTTCACATCCTTCCATTCCAGGATATCTCCACCCCACATCCCACGCCCCCTCCCCTGCAAGGCCCTAGACACCGCTTCACGCACGCCACCCACCGCCATCAGAGCCCCACCTCCTGCTCTTCGTTCAGCGCCACCAACAACCTGGGCTGCACCTGCAGCTAATTCTCAAGTTATAGCCTAAGGCCTTCTCACCTGGCCAGCGTTCCTCAGGAATCCGCTCTGCTCCCTCTGCCATCCGTTCAGCGGCGCACCCAACCCTGGCAGCGGCCTGGTCCGCCTCCTGGACCTTTTCCCATTGGCTGGCTCAGGTCCGCTGCCACACGTCGAAGGAGAGATAGGATTGTGGAACTGTCTGTCAGAGACAGAGGCGAGGACAAAGCCGCGCTCCCACTTCTTAAATGGACAATACAGATATCACTTAGCAGCTAGGAGGCGGGACTTCGTGTTCCCGCTGAGCTGTGATAGGCTCGCTCGTGAGAGCGAGAGCGCGGAAAGAACGTGCTCGGAACAGTTTGGTTGAGAGCAGAGGAGTGACGTGTCGGTCTGCAGACCGAGGAGTCGCGGGGTGAAGGTGTGGCGGGTTTACCCCAGTCATGTGACCAGAAGCGGAAACTACGCGAAGCAATAAACCGAATCTACAAATCCCAGAAAACAGGCCAGGAGGCTTCTCGTCTCAGTTTGGGAGAAAAGTGCAAAAATCGACTGTTACCTAACATAAAGTTAAAGGAGAGGAGGGAAGACTCTTCTACCTATGCTCGATGAAAACTCAAATGGTTTCTGGTCCAGACCGCTACATCTTGTACAGGATGAGAATTCGCTCAAGAGTTGTTTCTGGCAGTGCTCCAGTAAACTGCGATAGACGAGAGAGCCCGGCCACATTTCTCGAAGCGTATCCCTTTCGTAAGCCCCGGACTTCGTGAGCGAGCATCCCAAGGCCTGAAGGGATCGTGGGGGATAAGCTGGCAGGGTCTCCGCTGGCTGACTAGTAGTCAGCCACTGCCGCAGGGGCAGCCCTTCCGAGCGGTAGACAGGCTTTCTTGGGACACCCAGCACGCAGCCTTGCTGTGTGCCTTGTCAGCTCGCCCCTTTGTGAGATACCTGCCAGGAAAGCCGCCCTAACCACTCTCCTTACTTTCTCCCGCTCAACCACACCCGCCTCCCCCCAAAAAGCAATGCTGAGGGTAGGGAAGAGGGCGAAGGACGAAGTTCAGCAGCCAATTCCAGAGCCCCTCAAACACTCATGTACACACACACACTACAGTGGGCAAAAGCTCCACTAAAAAAATGGGAGCGTCGGTAACTCCTCAAAGTCAGCGCCAATGCCATTCATTTATCTTATTGACGCTGCTATGAATGCAGCTGAACATACGGAAAGCACATTTGAATCTGTGCTTCAAAATCAGTGCTTTTCACAATTCACATGACCAGGTTGACCCTGGAACGTTATGATTCGACAGCTGTCTGCTTTTTTGTTTTGTTTTTTTACAATGTGTTCAATGTAATTTTATTAACGCATGGAAACTAAAGCTGAACCTAAAGGAATGGCGGAGCTTCAAGTAAATGCTTCTGGAAAACAAGAATGGGAACGGTCGGTTCTGTCAAAAAAGAAAAAAATTAAAATTAGATTCCTTTAAAGTTAATATATATATATATATATATATATATATATATATATACACACACATACATACTATTTGAAGAACAGAAGATCTTGGGTTTTCATCAATTTTTTTAAAAATGATTGAACATGTTTCTTTTTTTTTTAAGATTTTATTTATTTATTTGACAGAGAGAAATTACAAGTACACTGAGAGGCAGGCAGAGAGAGAGAAGGAAGCAGGCTCCCTGCTGAGCAGAGAGCCCGATGCGGGACTCAATCCCAGGACCCTGAGATCATGACCTGAGCCGAAGGCAGCGGCTTAACCCACTGAGCCACCCAGGCGCCCCTGAACATGTTTCTTAAAGGGAATCCTTTTAAGTTTCCGGTGGTAAAACTAAGTCATCTTTTTCAAAAGTCAAAATATACTACTAAAGAACAAAGTTTAAAAACTGAAGCTGATTTTTTAATGATTGTATTTATTTATTTGACAGAGATAGAACACACAAGCAAGGGGGAGCTACAGAAGGAGAGGGAGAAGCGGGCTCCTTGCTGATCAGAGAGCCTGTGGTGGGGCTCTATCCCAGGCTTCTGGGGTCATGACCTGAGCTAAAGGCAGGCGATTACTGGACTGAGTCACCCAGGCACTCCCTAAAGCCGATTTTTAGGTTTATTTTTTTTTTTTAAAGGCGGATTCTTTACTACCAGTTGATAGGGAAAGTTTTATCTATAATGAAAGTTGGGACAGCAAAGTCATGGGGGGAAATACTGTAAACCCAGAGATCATACATGATTTCAACATATTAGTTAAGCCTTCTCCCTCCTGCTTTACCGGACACCAAATGTTTTGAGTTGGCTCTTTTCAGAAACACTATTTTTACTATTCCACCAATTGCTTAGAATAATAGCTTAGAATTTTGCTTGCTTTATAGGAGTCAGGTCATTACTGTGGAGCTCATGGTCTTTCCTGAAGTGGCTACTTACCTTTTTTACATCATTAATCAAAAGAATACATATATAAAAAAAGAATACATACCTTCATCTCATCTGAGGCGCACCAGAGAAAGAGTATTTATTCTCTTCTTGAAGATTATCTCTCGAGCATCTACCTTTCCAAGTGTGCTGCAAAGCCATGTTACCAAGATTTCTTTTTAATGCACTTATTTCACTATTTCATGTTTGGTAAGGTGCTTTTTGTTTTAATTAGCCATCTATTTCTTGGATTTATTTTTCCCATTGGTATATTTTTCAAGTAACTTTTTCAGAAAAGCTGAATGGAAAGCAAACAATGCCCTTTGTTTTTGCCCTTTATAACATGGCTAGAATTATGAGAACAAAATGGGGACCCACACGTCCCTATACACATGACCACACAAAAAAAGCATCCTTTTTGGGACGTGCTTGGGTGGCTCAGTGGGTTGAGGCTCTGCTTTCAGGTCAGGTCATGATCTCAGGGTCCTCAGATCCAGCCACATATCACATCCAGCTCTCTGCTCAGCAGGGAGCTTGCTTCTCCCTCCCCATCTGCCTGCCTCTCCGCCTACCTGTGACCTCTCTCTCTCAAATAAGAATCTTTTTTTCAAAACTTAAAGTTTAGGGGTGCCTGGGTGGCTCAGTGGGTTAAGCCACTTTCTTCGGCTCAGGTCATGATCTCAGGGTCCTGGGATCGAGTCCCGAATCAGGCTCTCTGCTCAGCAGGGAGCCTGCTTCCCTCTCTCTCTCTGCCTACTTGGGATCTCCCTCTGTCAAATCTTTTTTTTTTTAAAAAGTTTTAAAAAATTAGTTAAAAAAAAAGCATCCTTTTTAAGGCATTATGACTTTATGTACTATTATCTGGAGTTGTTCCTGAGAAATCTAATGCCCATGTGAATCACAGTCTGTAAGTAGCTCATTTTTCTGATAAATGATTTTCCTTAGAGATCCCATCTAGGTATGTTTTCGTTTTTGCTCTTTTTCATCTTTATTCTCTGCACGTTCTATCTGAATACACCAATGTCATCATCAGTCCAGGAAACTTTCTTGGGTTTTATTCCTGTCTCCGTGTTCCTGTTCTCATTTCTGAAGAATGTCAGACCTCCTGATTCTTGGACATTTCCATGATTAATTTTTTCCATGTCTTGATCATTCTGCTCTATGTTCTGGGAAACTTCCTCGATTTTATCTTGCAGCTCTCTTAATTTAGGCTCCTTAGTGTCACTTACATACTTATCATTTTGTGTTTTTTCTTCATGATGTGTATTCCTTAATCCCCTTTCCCTATTTCCTGCCAGCCCCCCAAGGACCTCCTCTCTGGTAACCATTTGTTCTCTGTAGTTAAGAGTGTTTCTTGGTTTGTCTTTTTTTTTTTTTTAAGATTTTTTTTATTTATTTACTTGAGAGAGAGACAGTGGGAGAGAGCATGAATGAGGAGAAGGTCAGAGAGAGAAGCAGACTCGCCATGGAGCTGGGAGTCCGATGCGGGACTCGATCCCGGGACTCCAGGATCATGACCTGAGCCGAAGGCAGTCGTCCAACCAACTGAGCCACCCAGGCGTCCCGGTTTGTCTTTTTTCTATGCTCATTTGTATCTTTTTTTTTTTTTTAAGATTTTATTTATTTATTTGACAGAGAGAAATCACAAGTAGGCAGAGAGGCAGGCAGAGAGAGAGGAAGGGAAGTAGGCCCCCCGCTGAGCAGAGAGCCCGATGCGGGACTCAATCCCAGGACCCTGAGATCACAACCCGAGCCGAAGGCAGCGGCTTAACCCACTGAGCCACCCAGGCGTCCCTGCTCATTTGTATCTTAAATTCCGCATGAATGAGATCATATAGCATTTGTCTTTCTCTGACTTATTTCACTTAGCATCGTATTCTCTAGCTCCATCTAGGTCATTGCAAATGGCAAGATTTCACTTTTTTCACTTTCTATGTATATATACACACACACACACGCCTTCTTTATCCACTCACCTTTCAAAGCCTTCCAGTTTGGCTAATGTAAACGATGCTGCAATAAACATAAGGGTGCAAGCATCCCTTTCAATTAGTATCTTTGTACTTTTTGGATAAATTCCCAGTAGTGCAATTCCTGGATCACTGGGTGGTTCTTTTAATTTTTTGAGGAACCTCCATGCTGTTTTCCAGTGGCCACACCAGTTTGCATTCCCACCAACAGTGCATGAGGGTTCCTTTTTCTCTCCATCCTCACCAACACTTCTTGTGTTTTTTGTATTAGCCATTCTGCCGAGTGTGAGATAGAATCTCACTGTAGTTTTGATTTGCAGTTCCCTGACAATGAGTGATGTTGAGCATCTTTTCATGTGTCTGTTGGCCATCTGTAGGTCTTCTTAGGAGAAATGTCTGCGCACACCTGTCACTTTTATAAGCCATTTCATTTACTTCCACAACTGCTTTACGTTCCAAGAGCTTTCCCTTCTGTCCTGTTTTCACAATCTGTTCTTACTTTATGGATGCAGTAATTACCCAAATTTCTAAGAAAGCGGTTATTAGAATTTTTAAAGTTACCTTTTGTTCTGAAATTAAATTTCCTCCAGTGTCAGGAGGTATGTGCATTTGGAGAAATGCTCCAGAAGTGATTCTGATGCTGCTTATCCACAACTACTTACTGAAATAAGGTTTCTCTCAATCAAATGGGCACTATTTTCCCCATCGGTTTGAAAGGACTAAAAAACACTGAAACTTGAAATCAGAGAATGAGTGCAAGAATAGGAAGCTGAATGTACAGTGGCCTAACCTAACCTAACCTCTCATCTTGCTGAAGTTCCCTGAAATCCAATGTTTTGTCTAGCTTTGAAAAGTAGTGGGAATGGGAATGGAAATGGAAACTAGTAGCTGTTTGAATGTTATTTAAAAAAATTTGCTTCATCACTTGCCACTCTCCCTCACTGTGCTGTTAGGTCCAAGAGGACACTAATCATCTTTCTGGTTCACCTTTGAATTCCCAATCCTTTGCAAAATGCCCAACAGAGAAGGCACTTCAATGTTACACGATGAAGTCATCCATTTCCCCACTTGATCCCTGACTTGCTCTATGGACTCATGTTAATCCATCCAAAATACTTCACTGATACACGGCTGTCCTTGTTTAAAAGGCATGTTACACTGACCTCAAGTTGGTTAACGGTTTAAAAGTCCTTTTAACTTCTGTGGGTCATATAGCATAGGAGGAGTGTTAACGGGAAGGAGGGAAAGGTCTATTCCATTGTACTACTGAGCTGATAGCTTTTACCAGAGGAGTCTTGATGGGGGCTAATCAGAAAATACAAGAGGATGGAAAATGAATGGACAGTGAACAGACAACTGTAGTTGCCTTTTTATTCCCACACCTGAAATTCTTTTAAGGCAGTTCAAAAACCTCTAGCCACTGGCTGTCCTCTTCTGGGTTTGCTCCAGTCTGTCACAATTCCTCTTCAACTTTATCTTGCCGAAGTGTAGAGCAATTAACAAGTCAGTATGTGAATCTGTCCACTTAAAAGTTTCCAACAGACTCAGCAAACGTACTTGGGTCTTAAGTATCTACTTTCCAATTTTTTGATTGCTGTCATGGACAACTGAGCTCTAGGTGGGATACAAGGGCAGTGTTTTGAATCCCATATGCCTGTTCAAGCTGATGCCTCTCCCTGAAAAGAACTTTTATGAACAGGCTACCTTAGATCCTACTGGTTGCATGGTTAAAACTCACGCTCCCTCATGTTTAGCAATACAATCTCCCTCCCTTTGTTACGGTTTACCTCCAATTGTCAGTCTGAACTCAGCAAAAATGGAGCCTGCTCTCCCTTTGCTCCTAATGTCCTACCCACCTCCCTGGTGCTTTTGTGGACATCTCATCTGAAATGACTGCCTGATTTCTACTGTAGATATGCCCAATCCATCCTTCGTACAGGCTTGGTCTTTCGAGAACACTCATAAAATTTTGCAGATTCCTCACTTCCGACTTTGAGCATTAAAAAAAAATTTTTTTTTAATGTATTTGAGAGACAGAGATTACAAGTAGGCAGAGAGGCAGGCAGAGAGACAGAGGGGGAAGCAGGCTCCCCACTGAGCAGAGACCCCGATTAGGGGCTCGATCCCAGGACCCGGAGATCATGACCGGAGCCTAGGGCAGAGGCTTCAACCCACTGAGCCAATGAGGCGCCCTGAGCCATTTTCTATAGCTAGTTACAGCACTGGATAAAAATCAGGGGCCTTTGGGGCGCCTGGGTGGCTCAGTGGGTTAAGCCTCTGCCTTCGGCTTGGGTCATGATCTCAGGGTCCTAGGATTGAGTCCAGCATTGGGCTCTCTGCTCAGCGGGGAGCCTGCTTCCTCCTCTCTCTCTCTCCCTCCCTGCCTGCCTCTCTGCCTACTTGTGATCTCTCTCAAATAAACAAATAAAATCTTAAAAAAAAAAAATCATGGGCCTTTATCCACTTAACCCCTCACCCTTCTAAACTGAAACCAGCTTAGTTGGTACAAATGCAAATTTCAGGCAGCTAAAATGTGGGTTTCTGTTAACCATATGTCTAATCTCTTCCCTCATGCAAATGTTCAGTACACTGAAACCTGAAATCTCTCTCTCCCTTCGTGAATACACAGTGGACATACATATGGGCTTTAAAACAATTCCCAATTCTATTCTAAGATGTAAATATGATTATACTCAAATAATCCATACTTCCTCAGGGAACATTTTTCAGGACTAATCTCTCAAAACTACAATCAAATTGTCCAAGCCAAAGTCATGTGTTCCACTTAACCTTTTTAACATCTCACAGGGTGCTGTTTTTAAAATTCAACCATTACACGCTTGTCGGAAACCAGCTCACATTTAATTGTGACATTTTAAAATTGGACAAGTGTTTTGACATCTGCCCCCCCCCATATTTAGTCTCTTTAAAGTGACAGGAAAACACCAACCAATTGCAGACTTAATGGGTTTAATAAGTTTACCCCTTCAGTTCCTATTTGCAGCACCCAATATTCCTTTGAAATACCAGACAGACCCGGCAGTGGCCAACAGTACACTTCCGACCTTCAGAGTTCCAAGTTCGGGTTCTCTGAGCACTCGGTGTTGCAGTGGCACTTGTCCAGAACTGGTACCTCCCTTTAGCTGGGGAACTTTAAATGTACCAGTGAAAAAAGCCTTTTCCCCTTCAAGGGGAAAGAAAATCACTCCTCAAAACCCAGCAGATCTGGCTGTGAGGTCTTTCCTCCTGTCCCATCTCTTCAGGCTTGTTTTTTTGCAGTGGAGCAAGAGAGACCAAAATCTAACCTGAGTTACAAGAAACAACAGACAGTGATGGCTATAAAGGGAGTGCTCGGGAGCAAATGAGATACTCCTTTACCTCCCACATCCAATATATGTGCTTCACAGAAAAACAACAAACAAAAACAGGTCCACAAAATACGACAGCTAGGATTACAAAATCCATTCATCCGAGGGTGGTGGAAGGCAGGATGGGGAGCTGGAAGGGTCAATGGCACAGGGACAAAAATAGTATTCCAATCAGTCCAGGCACGGGGGCTGGCAAGTGCTAGAAAAGAGCTACAGAAAAACCTGTGGTCCGCTCAGACTCACCGGTGTTAAAAATCCACACACTGGGGTCAGGAAGATTCTGCCTTAAGCGCACCAGACAAAAATCCCAATTCCTCAGAGAGAAGGGAATACGCAGAGGGCCCTTGGCAGAACGGGTCCTGCCTTCCCTGGTAGAGGAGGGGACAAGGAAAAGAGCTCCTACGGCCTCCTTCCAATCCCACCCATCCCCTCTGGATGGCAGGCAACTCAGTGGCCTGCAGCAGCCTTCAGTTTGGCAGGAGATGGATGTGGTGAAGGGAATTTCTCTGCAGACGTTGAGCTACTCAGTGCGGACTGCAGGTAGACGGTCTTGTGGAAAAGTCTGTTGCTTAAGAAAACCACCAAGGAGAAGAGGCGCAGCTGGAAAAGGCTGAAAGGCAAGAGACCCGACCTGTTAGCTCCCCAATTGATCAAACCTAATGTTTTAATTACTTGACAATGTACTTGACTACGTTAAATTTAAAATGACACAGGGGAAAACGAGACAACTGAAATTTGATCAAGGAAGCACCATACAAATATTAAACACATGGGATAACAGGCAGCCGCTTAAAAAGGCGCTGGGTCTGGCTGCTGTTATGAGTGCAATGGAATCGCTATTTGAAGTATGAAGGCTCAGAGGAAATGAAGTTCCATTAACATTGATTCTGATTAGAGAGGTACTTTATTATTTTTTAATTAACATATAATGTATTATTTGTTTTGGGATATGCGTCTGTGATTCATCAGTCTTACATAATTCACAGCACTCAGCACAGCACATACCCTCCCCAATGTCCACCACCTGATCCCTCCCATCCCCCTCTCCTCCAGCAACCCTCAGTCTGTTTCCTGAGATTAAGAGTCCCTTATGGTTTGTATCCCTCTCTGGTTTAATCTTTCATTTCTTCCTTTCTTCCCCTATGATCCTCTGTCTTGTTTCTCAAATTCCTCATATCAGTGAGATCATATTATAACTGTCTTTCTGACTTAGTTATTTTGCTTTAGCCTAATATCCTCTAGTTCCATCCATGTTGCCACAAATGGCAAGATTTCATTTTTGATGGCTGCTTAATATTCCTGTGTGTGTGTGTGTGTATACACATATACACACACACACACACACACACATACATACATATACACCACATCCTCTTTAATCCATTCATCTGCTGATGGATATCTAGGCTCTTTCTATAGTTTCTCTATTGTGGACATTGCTGCTGTAAACATTGGGGTGCAAAAATAGATCACTATGTTTGTATCTTTGGGGTAAATACCCAGTAATGCAATTGCTGGGCCATAGGGTAGCTCTATTTTCAACTTTTTGAGGAACCTCCATACTGTTTTCCAGAGTGGCTGTACCAGCTTGCAGTATAGAAATACTTTTCTATAGCTGTTTATAAACCTCAAGCTATGTCTTAAGATATCATATACTACATGTGCTTCATTTTCAAGAGTTTCAAGGGAAAGCCAGTTACACCAGAGACTGCCATTACACTAAGCACTGGTGGGTAGCAAGAGCAAGTAAACACCCGAAATAGATCTGAAATGTCTAATACATGTATCCTCACTGACTTAACCAAAACTGATCAAAGATTAAACTTTTTTTAAAATGGCAAAGCTGGGACGCCTGGGTGGCTCACTTGGTTGGACAACTGCCTTCAGCTCGGGTCATGATCCCAGAGTCCCGGGATCGAGTCCCGCATCGGGCTCCCAGCTCCGTGGGGAGTCTGCTTCTCCCTCTGACCTTCACCTCGCTGATGCTCTCTCTCACTGTCTCTCTCTCAAATAAATAAATAAAATCTTTAAAAAAATAAAAAATAAAATGGCAAAGCTTTAGGAGTGCTATTATTATTATTGCTAAAGATTCACTTCATTTTTTACAATTTTTTATTGTTTCTAGAGAGAGAGGCATGTATACACAAAGGAATGCTCACATGGCAGGGGAAGGTCAGAGGAAAAGGGAAAGGGAATCTCAGAAGGCTCTGTGCTCAGCATGAGGCCCGATCTCACGACACTGAGATCATGATCTGAACCAAAATCAAAAGTCAGACACTGACCTGGCTGTGCCATCCAAGCACCCCACTAAAGATTTATTTTAAAATACTTTGTTTTGGGGTGCCTGGGTGGCTCAGTGAGTTAAGCCTTTGCCTTTCGCTCAGGTCATGATCTCGGGATCCTGGGATGGAGCCCACATCGGGCTCTCCACTCAGCAGGGAGCCTGCTTCCTCCCCTCTTTTTCCTCTGCCTGCCTCTCTGCCTATTTGTGATCTCTCCCTGTCAAATAAATAAATAAAATCTTTAAAAAAACAAAAAAAACTTTCTTTTGGGGCATGTGGGTGGCCCAGGTGGTTAAGCATCTGCCTTTGGCTCAGGTCATGATCTCAGGGTCCTAGGATCAAGTCGCATATTGGGCTCCCTGCTCAGAAGGGAATATGCTTCTCCCTCTCCCTTTGCCTCTTCCCCCCAGCTCATGCTCTTGCTCAAATAAATATTAAGAAATACTTTGTTAAAAAAAAGAAAGAAATACTTTGTTTTACTATCAGTATCAATAGACTCATGCAGCCAGATCACATGATCTACTATGAAAAGTTGGCCATTCTTATAAAAATGGGTTCACTACAAGTGTTTACATTGCCCTATCTTCAGTGAATTGTTGAATTTGAATAATATGTATAACAGCATCATTTTTTAAAATATATGTATGTGCATATATGCCTGGGAAAAATTAGGGGATATATTCCAAGTGTTTTTCTCTCATCATAGTGTATATTAACACTTTCCTACAATGTAAAAAATTTATGTTTTTTTTAAGTCTCATTCCTGTAATAGTGAGATTATAGTCATGATCCTTTACAGAGAGACAGCTTACTACATTTTAGCGGATACTGGCTAGTACTTACTATGCTTTGCCAGGGGTCTTTGCTTCATTGGCGCTGATAATGAATAGAGGAAATAGGATAGAGAAGAGGCAGCCACTGTAAACAGAAGAGAAATAATCACCTTCATGATAGCCATGACTTTGGAAAAGAGATTAGAAACCCAGAGTTCCCTTGCCTCCAGAGCTAACATCATGGCTTGATGAAACCATAATCTATCAAACACATCTTTAAAAAAATGTTGTTTTCCTAAGCACTGGCTATGGTAAACTCTGCCCCGGGAGGCAACATAAAAGAATAAGGCATTTAGGGGGCACCTGGGTGGCTCAGTGGATTAATTAAGCCTCTATCTTCGGCTCAGATCATGATCTCAGGGTCTCGGGCTCTCTGTTCAGCAGGGAGCCTGCTTCCCCCCACACCCGCCTGCCTCTCTGCCTACTTGTGACCTCTATCTGTCAAATAAATAAATAAAATCTTTTTAGAAAATTAAAAAAAAAAAAAAGAATAAGGCATTTAGGATCATGCAGACAAGATTTTAATGCTAACTGACAAATGTCTGGACTATCTGTCAAGGAGAAAAATGTCTACAGACCTTCTGATGGACAAATAAGAACAGAAAATGCCTACCATAAAACCAGGCATACAGAAGATGCTCTCTACACTGAGTATTTTACTAGTCCCCATCAAGTCCCTCTCACCAAACTACCTGATAATGTACGAGGACTGCATTGCTGTGAGGAAAGCCAAGGGCAAGCCAAATCCAAAGTAGTAAGGCCAATTCCTTTCTATGTTTGACAACCGCTGGTGCATTTCAATTCCTAAAACAAGACGGCCAATAAAATTCATTAGTAAGATTGCTTACTTCCTCTTATCAAATGACTAAACACAATAGACAAATTATTTGAGGTTTGAGTTTTAAGTACAAGTCTGTCATTTGGAACAGTTAAACATGTAAACTAGAATTGTCCAAATACGAGATAAAGCTTCTGTGAGAAGTTTTTCAATTCAACAATCACAATTTCAAACCTGCTAAGAATTATGAATTACAACAGCATGCTCTGTCATGATCAGTCTCAAACAAATCAAGGTATCAAATAAAAAGGCAGCCATTCTCTAGAAATCAATTAACCTCTTCCAACCACAGATACCTGTACAAAGATGCCAAAGTCTTTAAAATATCTCCCAGAGAATATGAAAGCACTGACACCAAATGAATTTCTCAAATTTAGGAAAATGTGTGCTCCTTTATGCCACTATATGACTCAGGTAGAGCTACATCACATTAAGCACCATGAAGGTAATGTTACATTGCCATATTCCCCCAGCATCAAAGTTATGGGTTAAACCCTCTAAGCCAAGTGTAAACTCCCTCTTGCCAAAGAGGCTACTTCCTTCCAAAGATGGTTTACCAAGGGCCTAAATATTGGAACAGTTCATGAAGACTGCTTGGCAGCATTTCTAAACTAGACCTCCTACTTCTAAGATTCTTTACACAGACTCACCTTTATTGAACCAACGATATTCAAAGCAGTACAGTGAGTAGAGAAGGGACATATGCAGAAGACTAACCAGCTGACCAACAAGGTGGATGGGAAAGAGACTCACAAACATCCCCTAAAGAACAAATATGGAAAATCTTAATCCCAAAGCTTCAGAGACCGAACACTCTTCACCTGCCACTGTGAGTCACCCCCCCACACCTGTATAAACAGCCTCACAGATGCGCCTCAAGTTTCTCAACAGCGGGAGAGTGGAGAATGCCCGTGGGCAGGGAAGAGGAGGTAAATTTGTATTGCTTATTATTTCACGATTTCTAAATTTTCTAGTTGTTTCTGTGAAAAAGTGATTTAAAAATCATTACCTCCCATCAAGCTTATCTGCCCCAGCATATAGGCAATACCCTAGCTTTGTGGCGCTCCCTTTACTGAACCATTTTTCAAAACTTGCCCATGTACCCAGAAGGCCAGTCTCACCTGGATGAGGAAAAGAGCCTGCAGCAAAAGGTTGAAGAGCATGTCAGCAATTATTTTGCTGACACTAGGGAATGGGTGAGGCTTCCTCCCTGACACCTCAAACGCCAGGTCAGCTATATCCTGTAACAGAGAAAGTAGCTCATCAAAACATGAGTAAGATGGCTTCACCACCATCCCCAAAGCTAAGGTTTACCATGAGATCTGCCAGGTGACAAAAAGCTCCTGGACATTTGGTAATGAGAGGCTTTGTGACCTGAGACCTAATTCCATTTTACAAGAGCACAAAGATCAGCAGCGAGAAAGGTTCAGGCTATGAAAGTACTCCATGTACGGCCACGAACCACAAGCTAAAACCTGCCACCCATCAACTCCATCATGCTGCAGGACCCAGACTCCATTCCACCATGGACCTACTTGAAACCAAATGGCATTTACAACTTTGCTAAGCACAAACAGAGGGAGCACCCAGAGAGCACTGAAAATGGATGTAAGGAAGAATTCCAGCCACGACCAAACATCTCCATGTAGTGATGGATCACCTGAAAAAAAGGGGAAAAAAAGAGTTGTCAGTTTAACTGAAGAAATGAAAAACAAAAAAGACCAAATATGGAACCCCTAGGTGGTGACTCTCCTCCCTCACCCCCCAGCTAGGTTTCTTGCCAGTGCATCACCATACCGACTTCAGGTAGTTTTCCTTTTCGGACATACACCAGTCTTTAGCTGCAGCTCTAAGTCAGAGGAGCCATCTGTGCGGCTTACTGATGGTGACCGAGATGTCACAGTGCTCCAACAGCACAGGCTATGCAGGAAACTATGTGGGTTTCTATCCCAGCTCTGCCACTTACTAATGGTTTAACCTCAATAACTAATTTCTATTTCCTCACCCATAATAAAACTCTCTGTAACAGTACCCACTCAAAGGGTTGTTGAGAGGCTTGAGCTAAAAACATCTAAAGCTCCTGGTACACAGAAGGGTTCAACAAACTGAGAGAGACAGGGATATACCTCCCACCCCCAGCCCAGGCAGATGGCATGCAGCAATGCCTATACTTACCAATAATTTGGGCTGTCACCGACTGTAGTACAGGAATAAACACTCGATAGAACAAGAGGAGACTTAACTAAAGGAAAGAAGTAATCAAGTAAACATTAAAAGCTCTTCCTTAAAACAAGTGCTCCAAGTTTCAGTGTCATTACTTTCCAGACAGAGGTACTTACCTATCTTACCTATCTATTTATTTATTTGACAGCAAGAGACAGAGAGAGAGAAGGAACACTAGCGAGGGGGAAGTGGGAGAGAGAGAAGCAGGCTTCCCACCAAGCAGGGAGGCTGATGAGGGGCTCAATCCCAGGATCCTGGGATCATGACCTGAGCCGAAGGCAGATGCCTAACGGCTGAGCCACCCTAAAAATAAAGGTGTAGAGGGGCCTATGTGGCTCAGTCAGTTAAATGTCTGACTCTTGATTTCAGCTTAGGTTATGGTTTCAGGGTCATGGGATCAAGACCTGTGTTGGGCTCCGCAATGGTCATGGAGCCAATTTTGAGATTCTCTCACCTTTCTCTCTGCCCCACACTTGTGTTCTCTCTCAAAAAGTAAAATAAATAAATTAAAACATGCATATTTAGGGTTATCCTTGACATTTACATACAAGAGTTCTTTGTGTGGGAATAAAATCACCACTGGGGCATAGACTCCTCAGTTATGGTCTTCAGCATGTATCACCATAGGAAAGCTAGTGGTCTCAGTTTCAAGACAGGAGTTGAGAACTATTAATAATAGCAACAATCTGAAGATAAGGCACCTGGCATTTAAGGAAAAGAACTTACCCAGAATACTCCACCATTCCAAGCACAGCACTGGAAAATTCTACTAACAATACGTGGCTCACTGGAAAAGACCACATGTATTCAGCTCGTAAGGTACACAGGCTATTCCATAACCTCAGTCACTCCCCACCTTAGACATTTTGTTGATTACCATTATTCTCCTAGCACCTGTTATTCTTCCAATGTTCTCCTAGTCTCAATGAGAAAAGGCTAAAAATTCTAAAGAAACAGACTTTTTTTTTGTGGTTCTCAATTCACCATTCTGTCTTTTTAAAATGCCAAGACATTGAGCAAGCATGACTGCTAGACCCTAGTTTAACTCAATGTGGAGGGAGAGGGGGGAGTCTCTTGTAACAATTTTTTGGGAAAAAAACATAAAGAGCAAATAATGGGGTACTGAAACTCCAAGTGACTATACAGGGTCCTAATTCTATACTAAGAACTAGTCACTTCCTGAAGTCCCTCCCCCTCGGACATTTTCCAATATCAGCCCCCACTCCTTACCTCTCTTGCTTCCTTTCTATACTTTGGGCTCTCCTCTGTGCCAGAACACTGCTTGCCCTTCTTCGACGCTGTTCTTCTCTCTTTTGCTGAATCCGAGCATCTAGCTTTGAGATGGTACAAATTCCCCAGATGGAGTCTTTGATTCCCTATAGACAAGGGTATTATTTTTCTTTCAAACATTTTATTTATTTGACACAGAGAGAGAGAGAGATAGGGAGAGAGGGAATACAAGCAGGGGGAGTGTGAGAAAGAAGCAGGTGCCTGGCTGAGCAGGGAGCCTGATGTGGGGCTCGATCTCAAGACCCTGGGATCTTGGGGCACCTGGGTGGCTCAGTTGGTTGGATGACTGCCTTTGGCTCAGGTCATGATCCTGGAGTCCCAGGATCGAGTCCCACATCAGGCTCCCAGCTCCATGGGAAGTCTGCTTCTCCCTTTGACCTTCTCCTTGCTCATGTTCTGTCTCTCTCTCAAATAAATAAATAAAATATTAAAAAAAAAAAAGACCCTGGGATCTTGATCTGAGTCAAAGGCAGACAGTTATAAGACTGAGCCACTCAAGTGCCCAAGGGTATTATTTTAAAGAGGAAGGATTATGGATCAGAGAAGATTTTCCTAAGTTACATACATTCAAGTGAAATAACAGTGGAAACCACTGAACTTATTTTTGCCGTGTGGCTTAAGGGAGCCTTGATAGTTTGATGTAATTCAAAATTTACAGCAGTTGTAAGACTAGAACTTCCAAATATCCTTTCTCCAGATTTACCAATTAATAATAAATGTGGCAAATTAATTTATTTACATACACACACACACATTTTCCCCATATGAAAAGGTGTATTTTTTTTTAAAGATTTTATTTATTTGACAGAGAGAGATCACAAACAAGGGCAGTGGCAGTGGGAGAGGGAGAAACAGGCTCCCAGATGAACAGGGACCCTAATGCGGGACTCGACCCCATGACCCTGCGATCATGACCTGAGCCGAAGGCAGGTGCTTAACCAACTGAGCCACCCAGGCATCTCCAGAATGTGTATTCCTAGAGGGATATTCTTTTCTATAACCACAAGTTACTGATTCCAGAAATTTAATACTGAAATACTTTAAATCCCCAGTCCATATTCCAGTTTCTCCATTTGACCTGACAATGCCCTCTATAGCATGTTTACTCTGCATATGTCAGAAATCAGTTCAGAATCACATGCCACATTTACTGTCATATCTTCTTAGCCTCCTTTAATTAGACACATCTCTTCAGCCTATCTTTCTTCTTCAAGTATAGAGGCTACTTATTTCATGGTTCCCTCAATTTCCATTTTCTCATAATTAGACCCAGGCTACCCATTTTTGGCAGGACTATCACAGACGGGCTGAGGTGTCCTTCTAAATATTAGATGCACAGTAAGGCATCTGTCTGCCTTTGCTGGCGTTGTTACTTTACATACGCAGTAAAGGTGCTATCCAGCTTCCCCATTGTATGATGCAAATTTCTCCTCTTGCAACTAGTAGGCCCTCTGCGGCAGACACCACTGCAACCAGCAAATATCCTGCTCATTTAAGTTTCTCTCTCTGAGATTCAGTACCCATTTACAATTCTTGCCCAAACCAAGCCTCAATAACATGGGAACAAAACAGTGGTTTTCAAATCCTTCCACACTTAACACTATGAAAAGTCTGGTTACTGCCCTCTGCTCTACTCTTTCCGTATTAATTAAATACCTCTAGTGTGCCCTATACCCTGCACTAAACTCCAGGGATACAAGGACAAATTAAATACTGGTTTCTATAAAGGACCAGGGGCTGGACCACAATTGGGGAAAGACAAAGAAATCATCATTGTAAGATGTAAACAGCTGGAGGATGAGAGCATGCCACGTAAGACAGAAACAACATGGTAGTAGTGCTGGAGGAAAGAATGTCCTTAAAGACTCTTGGGGGGCGCCTGGGTGGTTCAGTGGGTTAAGCCGCTGCCTTCGGCTCAGGTCATGATCTCAGAGTCCTGGGATCGAAGCCCACATCGGGCTCTCTGCTCAGCAGGGAGCCTGCTTCCCCCCCCCCCCTCTCTGCCTGCCTCTCTGCCTGCTTGTGATTTCTCTCTCTAATAAATAAATAAAATCTTTAAAAAAAAAAAAAAAGATGGGCGCCTGGGTGGCTCAGTGCTTAAGCGTCTGCTTTCGGCTCGGGTCGTGATCCCAGGATCCTGGGATCGAACCCCACATCAGGCTCTCTGCTCAGCGGGGAGCCTGCTTCCTCCTCTCTCTCTGCCTGCCTCTCTGCCTACTTGTGATCTCTGTCTGTCAAATAAATAAATAAAATCTTAAAAAAAAAAAAAAGACTCTATGGAGAGAGAGAGGATTAAGTCTATAAAGACAGTGACAGAGGCACTTCCCCGCCAGTGGAAAAGTTAGTGCTACAAACCCCAGAACTGCCTATCAACCAGTTCCAAAAACTACTTTCATCCATCCCTCCACTCACATATTAGGCATCCTCAACGAGCTAGATACCAGTCATACGAAAATGCTCGAGGAACGTGTAACCAACCAGGAAAAGTATACAACCAAACAACAACAAAAATTGTTTCAAGTATGTGCCACAACAGATTTATGTCCAAAGTAAACCGGTGGCACTGGGATATTCAGTCTCAAAGAGAGTAGGTGGGAAAAAGACATTCTGGATGTGAAGGCCAATCTGGACTCAAGAATGGCATTTTTACCTATTACCAGCTACTACAAATTTTGAAGCTAACCACCAGGATACAGGAAAATGAGAAAGGGCCAAGTGGGGACAAACCAACTACGGACAGCATAAATTGGCACAGTGCGCACCTGATCTTTTTAGCTACAAGCAGAGTTTTGTTTTGCTTTGAACTTCTAAATCTTCCACAAATTGTTTAAATATTTAAGGGAGTGAAGGTCAAATGGCTGAGGGCCTGACATGTGCTAGGATGATGACAGGATCCCCACCTCTAAGATGCTTACAGTCTACTAGGGCAGACTAACATTAACAGCACATAGTAGAACTGATCCAGGGTTGAAATTTTGTAGCATCAGAATGGCAAGATGAGGGGCGCCTGGGTGGCTCTATGGTTTGGGCTGCTGCCCTCGGCTCAGGTCATGATCTCAGGGTCCTGGGATCGAGCCCCGCATCGGGCTCTCTGCTCCGCAGGAAGCCTGCTTCCCCCCACCCCCTCTCTCTGCCTGCCTCTCTGCCTACTTGTGATCTCTGTCTGTCAAATAAATAAATAAAATCTTTAAAAAAAAAAAAAAAAAAAGAATGGCAAGATGAGGTAAAGGTATTGAAAGTACATCTCGGAGCAGCTGGGTGGCTCAGCTGGTTAAGCATCTGTCTTTGGCTCAGGTCATGATGCCGGGGTCCTGGGATCAAGCCCCCACATCAGGCTCCCTGCTCAACAGAGGGGGTCTGGTTCTCCCTCTGCCCCTCCCCCGCTCATATTCCCTCACTGTCTCTCAAATAAATAAAACTCAAAAAAATAAAATAAAGGGGTGCCTGTGTGGCTTGGTGGGTTCAAGCCTCTGCCTTCAGCTCAGGTCATGATCCCAGGGTTCTAGGATCGAGCCCCACATCGGGCTCTCTGCTTAGTGGGGAGCCTGCTTCCCTCCCGCCCCACCTGCCTCTGCCTACTTGTGATCTGTCTGTCAAATAAATAAATAAAATATTTTAAAAAATTAAATTAAATTAAATTAAAAAGTAGATTTCATTGCACGAAGTGTTTTTGACCCTTCTAAGATAGTCCTTCAATTCCCCCTCTTTTATTTGAAAGTAAAAACTTTTGAGCATTCCCATTGAGAAAGGATCCCCCTGCTCCCAGGATACAGCTACAGAGGCTACAACTAGGCCGTAAGCCTAAGACACCCACTATGACGGAATTTTCTGCTATTGGTTAATTTGGGTTACTAAGTCCTAAATAGATCTTTATGGGACATTTTCATAGTGCATCATCATTTGCACCACGTAGAATGGAGGGAAAGTAGGTTCTGTAATGTAAACAGGAGTAAAGTAGTTCAGGTAATAGTAGTCTATCAATGTTCACTTATTAATTTTGACTAGTGGACCACAGTTACATAAAATAATGCTGGTGAAGGATATAGGGGAACTCTTTTGAACTATTCTGCAACTTTTCTCTAAGTCTCAAATTATTCCAAAATAGAAAGCATTTTGAAAAAAGGCTCTGGAGTCAAACTAACCAAGGTTCCGATACTAGAGACACTCACTAGATAGCTTTCCCAAGCTTCTGGAAGACGTAAGATAAATACTTAATCTCCTGTGTAGTGTGGATGAGAATGAAAACCTGTAGGTGAGGGACCCAACAAATGTTAACACCCCCCCCCCCAAAAACCTAAAGATTTCCTAGTCAGATACTGCAACAAAAAGATCAAGAGATGATACATTGAGGTACTCACCCTGGCAAGGTCCTGGAGAAAGGTTTTGACACTGTCAGCCATCTCTTCACCACCCCAACTACCAGCTACACAGAGGAGAGAGAAGCATCTCAGAATCTTTCATCATGAAGGACCTGGAAACAGATGGAGCACAATGGGGCAACAAATAGGTATATCACAGGTAAGTTACTTCATGTACATGTCTACAAAAGGACCTTTTCCACATACTTACATCTCTACGGGGAGCACAGATTTGGGCACTTCCACAGATACTAACCCAGGGAATTAAGTGAAAGTATAGCTATAACTGTTGAAACCTGAAAGCAATACAATTTTTAAGTCACTTCCCACCCTCACTTTTACGTGGGGGTAAATGTGCTCTTGAACCAAGAGTCTGCTCTCTGGGCCTGATGTCCCTAACTATCCCTCCTACACATTCCAAATAGCTGAAGATTTGGAAATGAGTGATAATTACATCTCAGTATCCTCGTAAGCGGTAGTTATACTTGCTGTAGAACCTCAAACGCCTGAATGAAAATATAAGAGCAAGACAAAAGTTCTGGCAAAAATTACTAAATATGCACTTCACACACAGGGCCCTCTGGCACACAAGTAAGCTTAAGGTACAATGTGAAACCACCCCACCTAGACTATCAGATAGGCCTCCCCATGTTTTCCAACTTTAAATATATACATATATATATGTGTGTATATATGTATATATATATACATATATACACACACACACACACACGATTTTAATAAGCATACAAAAACAATGGAATATAAACTAGGTCCAAAAAGTTTGTGTATAAACATTCCTTGAAACACTACAGCTTTCTCATTTCAAGTAATTCTCACGTAAACAAAAAACCCAGCTCCAAATATTATGACAGAGTTTCACAAGCATCTTGTATAAAACTCCCAATTTCAAAACATAAGCACCTTTTCCCTCACACATTTAACCACTTCAAACTGTACCTTGACCCAACTGGACTACTGCCACCCAGAACCAGAAGAGCAGGGACTAAAGCAGTAGGAAAGCAACTTGCATAACACTGTATGTACCATCTGCTCCTAAGGTCAAAACCCATTACTTCAGATACAGAAGTTTCTAGGGTTCAGAAACTTCTGTGAATACTCCCACTTAAAAACGCCTCAAGGTGACAGGGTAACTCACTATCGGGTGACTAGTAACTACTCAATACACCATACTAGTTTCTGAAGATTATCATGGATTCACTCTTAACCAGCTACTGCCTCCTCTGTAAATTAAGGATTTAAAATTCTTCACAGGTCTTTTGAATAGATGTTAAAACTGAAAAATAGTAACCTCTATATAAACCCAATCCCACTAAAGACTGAGCTATCTTGGGAGTTGGAGGAAGCCAATCATTCGGTCTGGATTTCTCACAGGACCCTGACAAGTCGCTCACAGCTCTAGTCAAGGAGAACAGCTGTGTTATCGGAACCGTGGCCACTGACACCTGGCTTCCCAACGTACAAGGGACAGATTACCTACTGACCTAAAGGGGCGGTATAAGGACAAGTCACTTCAATTCTATAGAGACCCTAGCAGCCTTCCTTCACGGATACTTGGTGAATTGCCCGGTTTGACAAAGAGCTGAGGCATGGAGAAAAATAGGACTTGCCACCATTTAAGACCACACAGGGGGAACTTTACTGTTGAGCTGGAAGGAAATAAGATGCATCTGGTTCTCAGCACTTTACAGATGGAGGAACTGAGTCTCCGAAGTTAAATGCTTGCCCAAGATGACAGCAAATGAATGGCTACTGCGAACTTCAAAAACCCTGGTGGTTCTAACCCTCAGTCGGGACTACTTCTTACTCAAGCTTTGCAATGAGTGTTTAACCCGAGCACCCCATGGACAACTTCTCTTGAACCTGGAGATACAGGTGGCCTTTAGATCCCTAATAGTCACCAGAACTCCTGAAGAATCTTGAGGCACAATCCTGTCCTTTCATTTCTAAGCCACCCAATCCAAGACCGGAAAGCAGGAAGCTGTTCTAGCCCACACCAGGTGCAGAAAGGCTGAGCATCCTCGCTTCTCTCGAGGGCTTCACGGACTGCTTCAAGTCCACGGGTCAGCTGGGACCCGTCTCCGCGGTAGCTCCTTGCCAATTTCGACAGGAAACACAGTCTCCCCTCGCAACCCAGCCGTGCACGAGGTACTGAGCACGCTTACCTCCGGTCACACGCAGAGCTAAACATAGACGCGCCGCACCTGGGGCAGCGGACTGCGTCCCGCGGCCTGGCCTGGCCCGAATCGGGCCAGAACATTCCTGCTAGGGGTGCCCTCCCGAGGACCCTGCCTAGAACCATGCACTCCCGCGCTCGGGCCCTCCCTTCCCTCGCACGCCCTCGCCGCCCCTGCCTCGCAGGGCCCCAGCCGCGCGCCGGCTGCGCGGCGCCAGTGGCCTTGGTTCGGCCAGTCTGCACCTACCCGGCCGCTCCGCCGCCGCGGCTCCGGCCCGACCGGCCCCCTCGCCCACCGCGGACCCAGTGGGCTCCTCTCAGACCCTCCGCGCCCGGCCGCCAGCTCCCGCCCGGGCGCTCCCAGGGCCGGGGCCGCTGCGCCCGCACTGGGCATGCCCGGGCCGCACGGGGCCGCTGGGAAGTCGGGCGGGAGCCGAGCCGAGAGGAGCCGAGCCGAGGCGCGCCGCGCAGCCCTGGGTGGGGTGGAGGGGGCGGGATCGCAGCGGCGGAGGGGGCGGGGCAAGGAGGGGCGGCGGAGCCTGGGAAATGCAGTCCATGTTCCGACCCCGCCCTTCCCACGCCGCGTCCAAGGACGCCCAGGACCGCGCCGCGCGCTTCCCGGACCGCCTTCCTCATTTAGTCCTGCCCCGAGCCTTCGTCCTGTTCGTTGCACTGCCGGTTTACTTCTGCAATTACATGTCCTTCTAAAACCCTAGGAAGTCTAACAGGAGAACAAAATACAGAGATCACCTTTATCTGGGTGGAGATTTTCTGAAACCGAAGGGAACTATGCAACGACAGGCTTAAGTCAAGATCATGAAGAACAGGACACGCCGCCATACAGTTCGGCTGCAGTAGGTGTGCACTCTGACGGCGAAGTGATGGTTGAGATTAAAATTCTAAAAATGAATAGAAATAAAGCCCTTTAATCTCCATCCCCACCAATCCATTTTTAGCCCAGGAATGGCAATTTCTTGGTATCCACATTAAGTCTCGCCTAGAACTTTTTCTTTTCTATTCCCAGGCTCTTATATCTCACTTACCAGTTCTTTACTTTTCACTTCCTATTTTCCTTTACCTCTGTGTTTAGAACTGCTAGTGCTAGGACCACCTATAGGATCAGATTTTTACCACGAGAAGCTGCTTAGAGCAACCTCCTATTTGTGGGGCGCGAAGCCCGTGTGTCAAGCGACTCACTCAAGGTCATTAGTAGAGTAAATGTCCAGGCCTCCTGACTCTTCCAGTTAAGTGGGCTAGGAGTTGTTCACCTCTTCTCCCTGGTCCAACATCCAGCCCCAAGCCAAAATAAACCACCCCCCAACCTTGAGCCTGTGGAAACCTTCCTTCCCTTCCCTTAGAGGAAGAGGATCAGTGGAAATAATTAAGATCAAAGAAGGGAATGAAGCATTCAGAATAGAAGCCCTGAAGTAAAGGGCCAACCTAGGATTTATATGTAAACTCCTGGAGAGGTTTGGCGAAGAGGGACAGGGGCAAGCCCTAAGAGGAAACCACCCCTAAAAGGATTTTACACCCCTTGTAGGAGCCCTCCACCCCTATCCCATGTGATAGATGACAAAAATCCAGTTGGATGATGAAATGCCAATTGAGTATTACCCCCACCTTAAAAGACCACCAGAGACATGAGTCAAAGCCAATCAGCGAGGGTCGTTTATTGCAGGTTCCAACCTGGACCTCTGCAGCTTTCGATGCCGATAACACGGAGAGGTCCAGAGCTGGCTTGGTGCAGGGTTTTTATAGACAGGTACAAACAAGTTTCGGGTGGGGCTGAGCTGATTGATTGACAGTTTGAACAGGCATACTTGGCGTCAGTGAATTGGGTCAGGGGACCCCGTGCGAAAGCAGACAAAGCAATCTTACAGAAGCAGAACTGGCCCGGTTAGCCCACGCATGCGAAAAAAGCACTACCAGGATATTGAAGGCCTGGTTACTTATCAAGTAAAGACAATTGGGAGTCTCCTGGTGGAATGTTACATTCCTGCTATCAAGCATCCTTGTTAATGAGATTTAGGTTTAGAAGAAATTTAACTTTATTTACTTTTCCTTCTACCTCCGCCTCCTGCGGTGTTTTATGGAGGGGAGGGTGACATTAGGGCTTGAGAAACTGAGTTTTGTGTCCCTGGAAATTGGGCTATTGATAAGGTAACTTCTTTGTTTGTAATCTCAAGGACATTTGCAAACCAAGGGAGACTCCTGTCTTGCAGGATTGTGATCTCAGCAAGTTAACTATTTATCATTTTATGGCAGTCAGGGGTGCCTGAGGAATGCTACACATATGGAGGGGAGCGGGTGAAGGGGGGGGTGCAAGGCGCCAGCTTTTGCTTTGTCCTCAGCCAGCCTCCTGCTCCTTCAGATGACAGGCATCATAAGGGTTAATAAGATTAAAACAGCCCTCCAACAAGCCCATAAAAACCCATAGACTTAGAAAGCTGAGGGCCATCGTCCCAGGTCCCCTCTGTCTTCCAGAGCTTGGTGCTATCGCTGCACTATCACTCAGTACACTTTGCTTTGCTGCCCACTACTCAGTCTGGTCTACCTCTTCATTCTTCAAAGTGGTGACTGAGAACAGCAGGCACCAAAGGAAAGGAAATCCTGCAACCCTATTGCTTTGTTTACTCCAGCACTGAAGTCATACAAAGAGGAGACATACCTATGTGCTCCTTTTGCTCCTATTGAAGTAAAAATCTTAAACTGTTTTTTACAGGGCACCTGGGTGACTCAGTTGGTTAAGCAACTAACTACCTTTGTCTCAGGTCATGGTCCTAGAGTCCTGGGATTGAGTCCCACGTTGGGCTCCCAACTCCATGGGGAGTCTGCTTCTCCCTCTGACCTCCCCTCTCATGTTCTCTCTCACTCTGTGTGTCTCTCTCTCAAAATAAATAAATAAATAAAAATCTTTAAAAAAAACTGTTTATTACATAAAACAGCTTTTTTTCCCCTTTGGAATTTTATTTTGATTAAAGTAAGCAATACATCCTCTGAAATTTAGATATCATGCTATAAAGAGATGGAAGTGGTTTAATGGTAGACTGAGTATTGTATCAATAACAATAGTAGCCATTCTTCTGAACTCTATCCTTTCTCAAAAGTGTGAAGTTAGAATTTAATACACATTAATCCCTAATTTGCTTGACAGAAGGAAATCTTACAAATCCCAACATGTATAATACGATCTAGAATTTAAGAATAATAATAATTATACTTTGCACTTTTGAAGAGCTCTCATAAACTCAAAAGATCAGATGCAACCTATGAGACAAATAGGAGAGGGTGTTATTCTCCTAATTTTACAAATGAGAAAGCTGTATGGCAGAACACTAAACTCAGACAACTTGACTTCCAGCCTAGCTGTGAGTTTTAGTTTCTGTATCTGTACCACAAGGTTGCTAAAATAAATGGTATGTATGTAAAGATTCCTTCTAACTCTATGTACCATGATTTAGTGAAATGGTAACAATATCAGATCTAGAGGCTAGATCTCCCAGTCACCAGTCTTAGAATCTTCTGGGGGAGAGAGATACTGTAATTTATTAAGCATCAAACATGTACCAACCCTTTCAAACTTACTATTTCACAGCAACCACTTAAGTGAGGTAACTAATAAAATTAAAACAAACAAATAAACAAACAAAACCAAGCCAGTTTGTGTGCCATGCCCCTTTCTTCACAATACCTGCCTTTCCTAGTTAAATTTAGGCTGTGTATTATCATCACTAAAGCAGTGTTCCTCAAATTTTAATGTGAAAAGGAATCACCTAGAGACCTTGCTAAATAAAGATGGTCATTCAGTCCATCTGAGGTGCAGGCTGGGAGTCTGCATTTCTAAGAAGCTTCTGGGTGATCAGGACATCCATTTATCAAGTGCCTGTTATCTACCTACCTATCTTGACTACTTGTTTGGAATATATCCTGTTCTCAACATGCTTCTCTCCAGCTGGAAAACAGTTGAAGTAGTGCAATGTGATAAAAAGCAAGTCTTGAGGGGCAATGGGGAGTTAGCAAAGAAAGGATCAAGAAGGAATTCTACACCAAGAAAGCAGTTTATTTAGAGCGCTGTAATTTGTTCATTAAAGCTGGAACTTAGAACGGGAGGAGAAAGTGGCAAGAGATATCTTGATACCTACCAAGTGGTTTCTTTTCTCCAGAGTCTTTTGAAATAATAGGATTTAGTGATAAGCAAGACAGACAAGATGTCTGCATTAATGGGGTTGAGTAAATAGACTGGATGGTATAAAACAGAATAATATAATTGTGATAAATCATGGGGAGGGGCGCCTGGGTGGCTCAGTGGGTTAAAGCCTCTGTCTTCGGCTCAGGTCAGAATCCCAGGGTTCTGGGATCGAGCCCCGCATTGGGCTCTCTGCTCAGCTGGGAGCCTGCTTCCTCCTCTCTCTCTCTGTCTGCCTCTCCGCCTACTTGTGATTTCTGTCTGTCAAATAAATAAATAAAATCTTAAAAAAAAAAAAAGAATTAAATCATGGGGGAAAAAAAACAACACTTGGGGCGCCTGGGTGGCTCAGTGGATTAAAGCCTCTGACTTCGGCTCGGGTCATGATCTCGGGGTCCTGGGATCAATCCCCACATCGGGCTCTCTGTTCAGCAGGGAGCCTGCTTCCTCCTCTCAATCTCTCTGCCTGCCTTCTGCCTACTTGTGATCTCTATCTATCAAATAAATTAAAAAAAAAAAAAAAGCACAGAAACATCCTTGAGAAGGCTGGCAGGTGGTCTCCTCCTGGCTATGAGAAGGGTAGCAAGGGAAGGCATGTTAAGGAGCTGACTTTGTGTTGGGGTCTGAATGCAGAGGAGACAGCCATGTAAGGATCTGGGGTAAACAAGGGAAACCAAGTACACAGCCCTATGGCAAAAACTTGGGTGGTGGGGTGCCTGGGTGGCTCAGTGAGTTAAGCCGCTGCCTTCAGTTTAGGTCATGATCCCAGGGTCCTGGGATTGAGCCCCACCTCAGACTCTCTCCTCAGCAGGGAGCCTGCTTCCCCTCCTTTCTCTCTGCCCACCTCTCTGCCTACTTATGATCTCTGTCTGTCAAATAAGTAAATAAAATTTAGGAAAAACAAAAAAACTTGGGTGGTATGTTCCAGGAACAAAAACAAAACAGTGTGGCTGCAAATATGACAAACTCACACTTGGCTTCCTCTTCTTTACCTCCCACATCCCATCAATCATCAAGTACAGTTGACCTTGAACAATGCAGGCATTAAGACTGCTGCCCTCCCCCATCCCTGCTCACAGTCCAAAATCCACATAAACCTTTGATTCTCCCAGAATTTAACCCCTAATAGCCTCGTGTTGACTTGCAATCTTACTAATCACATGAATAGTCTATTAATACATATTTTTGTATGTTACGTGTATTCTATACAGCGTCATAGTAAAGTAAGCTGGAGAAAAAAATGCTAAGAATGAAGAGAATGTAATGAAGTACATTGAGTAATGAAGAGAAAATACATGTACAGTAACGTACTGTATTTATCAAAGAAAATCCACTTATAAGTGGACCCACATGGCTCAAGGGTCAACCGTAGTTTTGATTCTACCCCCTAAAAATCTCTCAAATCCACCCCTGAATGTATCTCTACCACCACCATTGCTTTTCACCTAAATTCTTATAAAAGTCTTCCTGCCTCTAGTCAGTTCCCTCAACCCATTCCCCACATAGCAGATAGAGCTTTTAGAAAATGGAATTCTGATTATTCTTCTTTCTGCTTAAAACTCTTCAGGGGCTCCTATACCCATCAGGACAGAGTCTCAACTATTTATCTTTATTATGGTTTATAAAGACTCGGGGGACCTGTGCCTACATATCTCTTTTACCACATGTCTCTCTGTACTCTGTATTTCAGTCATACCTAAAACACATCAAAGTTTCTCCATCTCCCCCATTAAATGAGGGGAAGACCATTACTGCTTTGTTCTTTTTCATAATCCCCAATGCCTAGCACAGTGTCTAGCACTGGAGTAGGTACTCAACTATTTGTTGAAAGAACAAGTGAGTCAATGAATAGAAGTTAAAATAAGTGGTTAGATCATAGCTTTCCATGTCAGTCCATGAGCTTTGGACACTATCTTGATGGCAGCAAGGAGCCAGTGAGGAACTTGAAGGAAAATGAAATGATCATAGTGGCATTTATGAAAGACCACTCTGGTGACAAGAAGACACATGGATTTTTGAAGCGAACAAAACCAGCAGTAGTGAATGTGGAGGTGGGAGGCTGGTTGTTTCCATTATTTAAGGGCAGAAAACAGTTTGGAGACAAGAGAAAAGCACCTTAAGGACTTGGTGATTGGGCCAGGAGGTGGAGACAAGGGCTCAAGAATGGCTTTTATGTTTCTAGAGGGACTCTACGATGGGTCAGAAAGGTCATGACCTGAAATTGGAAATGCAGGAGAGGTAGGAATCATGGAGGAAGATAAATTCAGTTTTATGCATGTTGGATTCCAGGTGCCTCCCATACCCACAAGTGGAGATATTTCAGTAGGTAACTGCATCTGGGCTCACAAGAGATCTGGGTAACAACCCAGATTTGAGAGTCTTTGGCATGCAGGGGATAGTTGAAGTGATGGAAGCAGAAGAGATCAACTGGAGAAATGCACAGAAATGAAGCAGCACTGGGACGCCTGGCTGGCTCAGTCAGTGGAGCGTTTGAGTCTTGGTCTCAGAGTTGTGAGTTCAAGCCCCATGTTGGGTCTTAGAGATTACTTAAAAAATAAAATCTTTTGGGGCACCTGGGTGGCTCAGTGGGTTAAAGCCTCTGCCTTCGGCTCAGGTCATGATCCCAGGGTCCTGGGATCGAGCCCCGCATCGGGTTCTCTGCTCAGCGGGGAGCCTGCTTCCTTCTCTCTCTGCCTACTTGTAATCTCTGCCTGTCAAATAAATAAATAAAATATTTTTTAAAAATCTTTTATTTATTTTTATTGTTTAAAATATTTTATTTATTTATTTCACAGAGAGCAAGATAGTGAGAGAGGAAATACAAGCGGGGAATTGGGAGAGGGAGAAGCAGACCTCCTTTGGAGCAGGGAGCCTGAAGGCAGGGCTTGATCCCAGGACCCTGGGATCTGACTTGAGCTGAAGGCAAATGCTTAACAACTGAGCTGCCCAGGTGCCCCTAAAATCTTTTTTTTTTTTAATATTTTAATTATTCATTTGAGAGAGAGAGAGAGAGAGAGGGAAAGCAGGGGGAGAGGCAGGAGAGGGAGAAACAATCTCTCCCCCCTGAGAAGGAAGTCCTATGCAGGGCTCCGTCCTGGGACCTGGAGATCACCATCTTAGCCCAAGGCAGATGCAGACGCCCAACCGAACCAACCAGGTGTCCCCAAAATAAATTTTTTAAAAGATTTTATTTATAAAATAAAAAAAAAATTTAATTTATTTACTTGTCAGCTGGGGGGAGAAAGAGAGAGCGTGGTGCCCAAACAGGAAGCAGCAGGCAGAGGGAGAAGCAGGCCCCTGGTGAGCAGTTCGATGACAGACTCAATCCCAGGACCCTGGGATCATGACCTGAGCCAAAGGCAGATGCTCAACCCAATGAGTCCTCCAGGCATCCCCTGAAAAATAAAATTAAAAAAAAAAAAGAAAAGAAAATGAAGCAGCATAAACTAAAACCACGAGTATAATAACTTTTTTTTTAAGATTATTTATTTATTTATTTGACAGACAGAGATCACAAGTAGGTACAGAGGCAGGCAGAGAGAGAGAGAGGCAGAAGCAGGCTCCCCTTTGAGCAGAGAGCCCGATGCAGGGCTGGATCCCAGAACACTGGGATCATGACCCGAGCTGAAGGCAGAGGCTCTAACCCACTGAGCCACCCAGGCGCCCCAGTGTAATAACTTTTAATTAGTTCTATAAGTCCTTCTAGAAAATTATTGAAACTCGGAGAGGTCCTGGGGACTCCCGAACTTGAAAGTGGTGTCAGAAATAAGGGCGCTCTTATATACTGTGATCCCTGTAACTTCAGTTAACTAATGTGAAAATGAAAGGCATACACAGGAATTTCTATAGCGGCACTGTTCCCAACTGTCAAATTCTGGAAACAACCAAAACAGGCATCAACAGTAAATGGATTAAAAAATTTTAGCATATTGGGTGCCTGGGTGCTCAGTGGGTTAAGCCTCTGCCTTTGGCGCAGGTCACGATCGCAGGGTCCTGGGATCAAGTCCCGCATTGGGCTCTCTGCTCACTGGAGAGCCTGCTTCCCCCCTCTCTCTGTCTGCCTCTCTGCCTACTTGTGATCTGTCTCTCTCTCTCTGTCAAATTAAAAAAAAAAAAGTTGTTTTAGCCTATTTATAGAGTACTGTATGAATGAAAATGGATCAATCTCATAAATATTAAATTAGGCAGAAGAACCCAAACTCAGGAGGATGACAACTGTATGGTTCTACTTATCTAAAGGCAAAAAGCAAATAAAGTTAACCAAAGTGATAGAAATCATCTTAATGCTTGTATTTGGGAACAAGGTGGAGAAGGGATAGGAGTAGGATATCTGGGTTGCTGGTCATGTTCTATTGACTGATCTGGGCAGGAGTTACCTGGATGGGTTCACTTAGAAAACTTATTGAGCTCCCCACTTAATTTGTGTTTTTTCTGTATGTATGTTACCCTTCAGTTTAAAAATTTTCATTAAAGGGGCACTTGGGTTGCTCAGTGGGTTAAAGCCTCTGCCTTCTGCTCAGGTCATGATCCCACAGTCCTGGGATCAAGCCCCGCATCGGGCTCTCTGTTTGGCAAGAAGCTTTCTCCCCTCTCTCTCTGCCTGCCTCTCAGCCTACTTGTGATCTTTGTCTGTCAAATAAATAAATAAAATCTAAAAAAAATTTTTTTTCATTATAAAAGCTTAAATATGAAAGAGAATCAGGTCATTAGGACTAAAAAAGCCTTTTTTTTTTAAGCTGGGAGAAAATTGAATGTTTTTTATAAGGAGAAAGAGCCAGATACAAAGGAGAGTTGAAGAAACCTGAAGGAGAAGCTATAGAAATTTTTTTTTTTAATACAAGATTTTGTTTATTTGAGAGAGTGAGCATGAGCAGTGGGGAGGAGAGGTGGAGGGAGAGGGAGAAGTAGACTCCTCACTGAACAGGGAGCCAAACCTGAACCTGTGACCCTATGGTCATGACCTGAGCTGAAGTCAGACCCTTAACTGACTGAGCCATCCAGGTGCCCCTAGAGAAAGATTTTTGAAGAGATTTGAGAGATGACAAAATCAAAAGTTCTTGTGGAGACTTGTCTATTTCTTAAGACAAGATGTGAGAAATTCCACTAGAAATATACATTCCAAGGAGTCACATGAGAGATTTTGATTCAGTGTATCAAAATCCAAAAGTTTTGGATAAAATCCAAAAACTTGCATTTAAACTAGCCCTCCCACTGTTTGTAGCTCAGGAATTGTTGGACTTAACCCAGAGAATCACTGCCCAGAGGTGGGGATAAGAGCAGAAAGGGCACAGTACAGGGGATCAGAGGATTTTTGCAGGTCTCTTGGTTTGCTACTTTACCTTTGGTCAGGAGAGATTTGTATCTTTTGCTTGTTTGTTTTTAGTGTCCCCAGGTCATACACCATGCAAACCTCTGGGCAAGAGTTTTTGTTTTTGTTTTTAAAGAGTTGCTGAGTTTTTGTTTTTGTTTTTTTCTTTTTTAAAATTTTTGTTTATTTATTTGACAGTTGGGGCACCTGGGTGGCTCAGTGGGTTAAAGCCTCTGCCTTTGGGTCAGGTCATGATCCCGGGGTCCTGGGATCAAGCCCCACAGCGGGCTCTCTGCTCAGCAGAGAGCCTGCTTCCCACACACTCTCTCTCTCTGCCTGCCTCTCTACCTATTTGTGATCTCTGTCTGTCAGATAAATAAATAAAGTCTATTTATTTGACAGAGACAAAGAGCACAAGCAGGCAGACCAGCAGACAGACAGAGAGGGAGAGGGAGGAGCAGGCTCCCCACTGAGCAGAGAGCTGGACTTGGGGCTCGATCCCACGACACTGGGATCATGACCCAGATCCTTAACTAACGGAGCCGCCCAGGTGTCCCACCACTGGGCAAGGTTATTCCATTTCTGTGAGCTTCAGATGCCTCATCTGTAATGATATTATCTACTGCAGAGTAATTAAGAATTGAATTAAATTATATGGAAGGGAAAATTCCTCTTCTGGCCAAGATGTAGTAGCAGGAACCCTCCCACATGATACCATTACAGAAACAGACAATATACACACAACAATGGTTTTCTGATATTGGACATCAGGCAAAATAGGACAGTAATCCCTGAGAGCAAGGGAAACAAATGAGATGAGCCTACTATTGATTCATCTTACTAGATGAATGCTGTAACAACACAGAGACTAGAAACTCGGTTGAATCCAGTAGTCTCCCTGAGCTGGAGTTGGGAGCCCTGGGAGGCAGGTGACTAAAGTTCACAGGGCAGAGCTCTAGAGAGGGAAGAGAACAGAGAGAGGAGCAGAGGCTCTGGGGAGCTGTAGAGAAGCTCCTCCCAGGTTCAGCTGAACACACACCAGCCCATTAATAGGAGAAAAAGCTTCCTGAAAGGACTTAAGGAAGTAATCCCTAAACCTCACAAAGAGCCAGGAATACTTTGTTCTCACCAGCCAGAGGGAAAAGAACTTGATAATTGTTTTGTTTTGTTTTATTTTATTTTTTTCAGTGTTCCAAGATTCATTATTGATAATTAAAGGACAGAAGGTAGAACAATGCCCAGAAAGATAGTGTCTCAGCGGTGGGGGAAAAACCAGCCCTTCCTAAAGGCTGCATTAGTCCCATTTAACAAAGTTTAAAAGTGTTCCTCATCCTTGAAAGTACCAATGTGTCCCAAGTAAGTTTACTCTATCCCAGAAAAAAGCGCAAGAGTATGTACAGGAAGAGAAAAATATCCAACTCCCTACAAGGAAACATTCATAATGTTTGATATTTATAAAAAAGGACTAGGCATGAATGCCTGGGTGGCTCAGTGGGTTAAGCGTCTGCCTTCTGTTCAGGTCATGGTCCCAGGGTCCTGGGATCAAGCCCCACATTGGGCTCCTTGGTCAGTAGGGAGCCTGCTTCTCCCTCCGCTTGCCGCTCCCTCTGCCTGATGTCCCCCCTGCCTGCTTGTGCTCTCTCTCTCTCTCTGACAAATAAATAAATAAAATCTTAAAAAAAAAAAAAAATGACCAGGCATGCCAAGATGCAGGAAAATATAATGCATCTTGAGGAGAATAACCAATCAATAGCAACAGATCCTTAAATGACACAAATGATAGAATAAATAAGAACACCAAAAAGAGATATTGTGATTGTATTCCATATATTCGAGAAGGTAGTGTTGATGAGGGAGCAGGAGGCTGGCTGAGAACGGAGCAGGGGCTGGCGCCTTGCACCCCCTCTCCACCCCCTCCCCTTAGTAATATGTGTGACATTTCACAGGCACCCCTGACTGCCCTACAAGAAGAGCAAATGGTTATCTTGCAGAGATCACAGTCCTGCAAGGCAGGAGTCTCTCTTGGTTTACAAATGTCCTTGAGATTTACAACAAAGAAGTTACCTTATCAATAGCCCAATTTCCAAAGACACATAACTCAGTTCCTCAAGCCCTAACGTCACCCTCCCCTCTATAAAAAACTGAAGGAGACGGAGGTAGAAGGAAAGGTAAATAAAGTTAAATTTCTTTTAAAACCTAAATCTCACTAACAAGGACGTTTGATAGCAGGAATGTAACATTCCACCAGGAGACTCCCAATTGTCTTTATGTTAGTGCCTCATTAGAGGGAAAGTGGCCTTGGCTTGATAGTAACCAGGCCTTCAATATCCTGACAGTCTTCTTTACCCCAATAGCCCTTCTGAACACCCCTTTGTCCTCACCTACCCAAGTCCTGTGTATATAACCAGCCACTCCTCACATGCCCGGCGCAGCAGCAGCTCCGTCTGCCCATGGGTCCTGTCCCCGTGCTCTAATAAACCACCTTTTTGCACCAAAGACAGCTAAAGAATTCTTTCTTAGCCGTAGGCTCCGAAGCTCACCCTATTGAACCTCACCTAGGTTCAAGGACTTCATCAGTGTGGACACCAGGGTGGTCCAGTAGGTTAAGCATCTGACCCTTGATTTCAGCTCAGGTCATGATCTCGAGGTCAAGATACCAAGCTCCCCACTGGGCTTCATGTTCAGCAAAGAGTCTGCTTGGGAATCTCTCTCCTCCCCTCCCCCTGCTCACTCACACACACTCTCTCTCAAATAAATAAATAAATAAATAAATAAAATCTTAAAAAACAAAACAAAAACAAAAACAGAAGGTAGAGAAGAAACTGAGCAAGTTAAGTAGATGCATGAACATATTAGAAAAGAATCAGATCAAACTTCTAGAGATTTAAACTGCAATTTCTGAGAGGAAAAATACATTTTATAGGATTACACAGCAGATTAGGGACTACAAAGAAAAAATGATGAGTTTAAAGACACAAGAATAGAAAATGTCCAGGGGCACGTGGGTGGCTCAATCCACTGAGTGTCTGCCTTTGGCTCAGGTGGTTCTGAGTTCTGGGATTGAGCCCTGCATCAGGCTCCCTGCTCAGCAGGAAGCCTGCTTCTCCCTCCACCACTTCCCCTGCTTGTGTTCCCTCTCTGGCTGTGTCCCTCTCTGTCAAATAAATAAATAAAATCTTAAAAAAAAAAAGAGGGGCACCTGGGGGCCTCAGTGGGTTGGAGCCTCTGCCTTCAGCTCAGGTCATGATTCCAGGGTCCTGGGATGGAGCCCCGCATCGGGCTGTCTGCTCTGCGGAGAGCCTGCTTCCTCCTCTCTCTCTCTCTGCCTTCCTCTCTGCCTACTTGTGATCTCTGTCAAATAAATAAATAAAATATTAAAAAAAAATAAAACAATAGAGAATGTCCAAAATGAAACAGAGAGAAAATGTGAATCAGTGGACCAGGAGACATGTTCAAGGGATCTAAAGAGTATTAAAGGAGACTGAAGTGAGGAGGGGAAAAACGGCTGAAAAATGTCCACATTTGATGAGAACTATAAACGTGCAGATCTAAGACAATCACAAGACAATCACAAGAAACAGGAAGAACACTATGTACACCAAGGTGCATCATAATCCAATTGCTTAAAACCAGTGATAAAGAGAAAGTCTTAGAGGCTGTCAGAGGCTGTCAGAGAGAAAAGAAATATTATGTTTAGAGAAACAAAAATAAGAATGACAGAAACAATGCAAGCCATATGAGAATGGAACAACATCTTTAACATATTCAAAGGAAATAGTTGTCAAACTGAAATTCTATGCCCAGCAAAAGACTTTTTAAAATATTTATTTATTTATTTATTTTAAATATTTATTTATTTATTTATTTTTTGAGAGAGAGAGAGCACGAGAAGGGGGAGGGTCAGAGGGAGAAGCAGACTCCCCACCAAGCAGGAAGCCTGATGCGGGACTCGATTCTGGGACTCCAGGATCATGACCCGAGCCGAAGGCAGCCTTTTAACCAACTGAGCCACCCAGGCACCCGACAAAATACTTAAAAAAAAAAAAAAAGATTTTGTTTTATTTATTTATCAGAGAGAGAGAGAGCACAAGCAGAGGGAGCAGCAGGCAGAGGGAGAGAGAGAAGCAGGCTCCCGGCTGAGCAGGGAGTCCTGTTGCGGGGCTTAATCCTAGGACCCTGGGATCGTGACGTGAGCAGAAGGCAGACACTTAACCGACTGAGCCCCGCAGGGGTCCCCAGCAAAATACTTTTTGAAATAAACATGATATAAAAGAACTGATACAGGGACTCAAAGAAATACAGGTACAAAAATGTTCCGAGCAGCACTATTCAAGATAGTCGTAAGGTGGAAACAGATTAAACGTGCATGAATGGATGAGTAGATAAAGTGTGATATATACATACAATGTATTCAGTCATAAGACAGAATGAAGTATGGATGCATGTTAAACTGGATGAACTTCAAAAGCATTATGTTAAGTGAAAAAAGATCGTTACAACAGGTCACATATTGCAATAATTCCCTTTATATGAAATATCCATTCCTCCTCTCTCTCTCTCTGCCTGACTCTCTGCCTACTTGTGATCTCTGTCTGTCAAATAAATAAATAAAATCTTAAAAAAAAAAAAAAAGAGGGGCACCTGGGGGGCTCAGTGGGTTGGAGCCTCTGCCTTCAGCTCAGGTCATGATTCCAGGGTCCTGGGATGGAGCCCCGCATCGGGCTGTCTGCTCTGCGGAGAGCCTGCTTCCTCCTCTCTCTCTCTCTGCCTTCCTCTCTGCCTACTTGTGTTCTCTGTCTGTCAAATAAATAAATAAAATCTTTAAAAAAAAAAAAAAAAGAAATATCCATAAAGACAGAATGCAGATTGGTGGTTGCCAGGAGCTGGAGAAAGGAAGAATGAGGAGAAACTACATGGGTACCGTCTTGTATTTTGGAGAGATGAAAATGTTTTGGAGCTATATAGAGGTAGTAGTCATGCTACATTGTGAATGTACACTTAATTGTACATTAATTGTACAACTAATTGTACATTAATTGTAGTCACTTAACTGTTTATTTTAAAATGGTTTTTATGCTATGGAAATTTCACCCCAATACATTTTTTTAAAGGTGAAATAAAGACTTTTTCAGAGATGGAATAGGTATTAGATTGATCACCAGAAGACCTGCACTCAAGAAATATTGAAGGAAGTTCTTTTTTTTTTTTTTAAAGATTTTATTTATTTGGGGGCGCCTGGGTGGCTCAGTGGGTTGAGGCCTCTGCCTTCTGATCTCAGGGTCCTGGGATCAAGCCCCGCATAGAGCTCTCTGCTTAGCAAGGAGCCTGCTTCCTCCTCTCTCTGCCTGCTTCTCTCCCTACTTGTGATCTCTGCCTGTCAAATGAATAAGTGAAATCTTAAAAAAAAAAAAAAAAGATTTTATTTATTTGACAGACAGAGATCACAAGTAGGCAGAGAGAGGGGAGGAAGCAGGCTCCCTACTGAGCAAAGAGCCTGATGCAGGGCTCCATCCCAGGATCATGACCTGAGCAGAAGGCAGATGCTTTAATCCACTGAGCCATCCGATGCCTCTAAAGGAAGTTCTTTAAAAGAAGGAAAACTATACCAGATAGAAACTCAGATTTACACAGAGGAATGAAGTGTGCTCTAAGAATGGCATATATGTGTACAAAAGATTTAACACAATTTTTTAAAGCTCTCTTTCAAAAATAATGAGCTGTTTAAAGCAAAAATAATAATATAATGGAGGTTCATACCATGTGTAGAAGCAAAATGTATAACAATATTACAAAGCCCAGGAAAAGATGAATGAATATATATATATATATATATATATATATATATATATATATATATTTAATTTTATTTATTTGTCAGAGAGGGGGAGGGGAGTGAGCGAGCACAGGCATACAGAATGGCAGGCAGAGGCAGAGGGAGAAGCAGGCTCCCTGCCGAGCAAGGAGCCTGATGTGGGACTCGATACCAGGACGCTGGGATCATGACCTGAGCCAGAGGCAGCTGCTTAACCAACTGAGCCACCCAGGCGTCCCATGAACATATATTTTTTAAAGCTTCTTAAAATATACATAAATACAATATTACTTAAAGGTTGAATGTGGTAAGTTAAAGATCTAGACTAGAAACCCTAAAACAACCTGTAAAATCAGGAATAAGAATTATAGTTAACAAGCCAACAAAGGGTACAAGATGTAATCATTAAAGAGATTCAATTAATTGAAAGGAAGGTAGAAGGAGGGGTAGAGACAGATGAGACAAAGAAAAAATAAGATGTTAGATAAAAATCTAGTCATATCAATAATTCCATTAAATGTAAATGGTCTAAACACCCCAATTAAACATGGGAATCTAATGAGAAAAATGCCTCTTTGGCCATCATTGGAATCTGGTATTCTAGGAGTCTTGGCCACAGGGTCCATAGATAGGTAGTAAGAAGAAGTCCAAATTCAGTTGGCAAAAATCCTCTGCACAAATAAGTCAGTGAATATGTATTTCAGCTATTGAAAGATGTTATGAGTAAAAGATTGTAATGTCCTGTTAGGCAGCAAGTTACAAATGAAACAGTAGAAACTTTATTCACTTGAACAAAATAAATTCTTTTTTTAAAGATTTTATTTATTTGCAGGAGAGAGAGAATGACTGGAGAGGGGAGAGGAGCAGAGGGACCCCTGGGTGGTTCAGTTAAGGGTCTGCCTTGAGCTCAGGTCCATGATCCCAGGGTCTTGGGATTGAGTTCTGGGTTGAGCTCCTTGCTCAGCAGGGGGCCTGCTTCTCTCTCTGCCTGCTGCTTCCCCTGCTTGTGCTCTCTCTCTCTCTCTCTGACAAATAAAAAATAAAATCTTATAAATAAATAAATAAACAGGGAGGCCTGGGTGACTCAGTTGGTTAAGCATTGCCTTCAGTTCAGGTCATGATCCCAGGGTGCTAGGATCAAGTCCCGTATCAGGCTCCTCCCTCTGGAGAGTTTGTGTCTCTCTCTCCCTCTGCTGCTCCCCCTGCTTGTACTCTCTCTCTCTCTGACAAATGAATAAAATCTTTTAAAAATATATAAATAAATAAACTGCTAAGGAATTTTTACTTTCGTTTTTACTTTTTTTTTTTTTAATCAGTTACAGCTAATTGAGTTCATTTTACTTCTCAGTCCACTGCCATCATTGATCTGGACAAGGGCTTGCTTGTTTGTTTACATTTCTGCATTCACCTGTATCACCAACCTCCACTCCCCCTCTGACCATCCTTTCCTACACGGATGTTCTGTGTGTTTGATATCATTTTATTTGACTATGTTCTTGTAAAACCTGAATCACTTTATATGTCCATAATTTTAATTTACAGAAATGATGTGCGATAGATGGCAGCCTGCTTCTAATTTTTTTCTTTCACTCAGCTTTGTTTTTGAGCATTGTACCAAGGTGATATGTACATCTGATTCTTTTTTTTTTTTTAACTAATTTTTGTTTCAGATTTTATTTATTTATTGGAGAGAGAGAGAGAGAGAGACAGTGAAAGAGAGAACACAAGCAGGGGGAATGGGTGAGGGTGAAACAGGCTCCCCACCAAGCAGGGAGCCCAATGTGGGGCTCGATCCCAGGATGCTGGGATCATGACCCAAGCCGAAGGCAGACACTCAACAACTGAGCCACCCAGGTGCCCCATGGATGTCTGATGTCTGACCTGTCGATGCCTAAGGAGTCAGTTTTGTCTTGACTTTTTCCTGTAGACGCAGAGGAACAGTTTGAACATGTCTTGTAAAGTCAGTTTAGAAGCCCCCAGAAGCCAACTGAGCAGTAAGGATGGGGTAGAGGAGGTTTTTACTTGGCCCTGAGGAGTTGCTGCTCTCTGGTGGCAATGCAGAAAGTGTTGCTGATGATAAAATTCTTCAAGAGGCCAGAAATAAGGATTTCCATGTGAAATCTTCTGATTTTTTAAATTTCAGAAAAATTTAAAGATTCAGCCACACACTACCATTTCTTTTTTTTTTTTTTTTTAAAGATTTTATTTATTTATTTGACAGAGAGAGATCACAAGTAGGCAGAGAGGCAGGCAGAGAGAGAGAGGAGGAAGCAGGCTCCCTGCTGAGCAGAGAGCCCAATGCGGGACTCGATCCCAGCACCCTGAGATCGACCTGAGCCGAAGGCAGTGGCTTAACCCACTGAGCCACCCAGGCGCCCCACACACACTACCATTTCTTTACTTTTACATTAAAACATTTGGATCAGGGGCACCAGGCTGGCTCAATGTTAATACCGGGGGACTTGATTGAAGACAATATTGAGTAAGAATCATGATACAACAGTCTAGGACTAGTGGAAAAAGCAAGGCGAGAATGTGAGAGGAAGGATTTAGAGAATTAAAAAATACGTAACAACTATATTGAGATATAATTCCCACCTTATACAGTCCACCCGTGTACAATTCAGAGTGGCTTTTAGTGTAGTTTTTGCAACCATCATCACAATCAATTTTATTTTTTTATTTTAAGATTTTATTTATTCATTTGACAGAGATCACAAGTAGGCAGAGAGGCAGGCAGAGAGAGAGGGGAGAAAGCAGGCTTCCTGCTGTGCAGAGAGCTGGATGCGGGGCTCAATTCCAGGACCCAGAGATCATGACCTGAGCGGAAGGCAGAGGCTTTAACCCACTGAGCCACCCAGGCGCCCCCATCACAATAGATTTTAAAACATTTTCACGACCTGTAAACATTTGCGGTCGTTCCCCATTTTCCCCCAGTTCCCACCCCAGCCCACCTCCACTAGGCAGATCCAGATGCACTTTCTGTCTCTACATAGGTTTACCTATTCTCTTTGCCTGTGTTGGAAGTGAAAGCTTTTCCTCTACCAAGTTCAATTCAGTAATGGGGGCCTTTGAAATAACAATAGATAGATGGAACAGAAGAAAAACAAGTTTTATATGTAGGCATGCGGGACCATTCAGCTGAAGAGGGTCTCTAAAAAGCTAGAGATGGGGGTTTGTCTATCAATTTAATAGGGGAGAGGTATGGGGGGGGAGGCAAAGGGTTTCTATGGGAAGAACAAATTGTTCCGTTTTTTTGTTTGTTCTCAGGAAAGACAAATGGGCTTTTAGGGAAGCAAAGGGCAAGTATGACAGTTTGTAATAAAGAAGAAAAACAAGTTTGTTTTCTTGTTTATGCAATTTCACTTCCCCTTGTGAGTGGCCCATCTTCCTAGAAATGAAGCACCCTGGGGGGATATTTATGGCAGTTTCACTCTTGGAAGTCTTTTTCTTTTAGTTAGATAAGGGAACCTTTGAAAAGGCTTCTTTCTACATCTGCTACATCTCAAAGTCTTTAGTTTAAAATAATTTTTAAATTAACTTTTAAAGTATTTTAAAAATAACTTTAAATGAACTTCAAGTCTTTAAGTGGGTCTCCATAACCATGCTGTTTCGTATAAATGGAATCATATAATATGTGATCTGTTTGGACTGTTTTTGTTTTGTTTTGTTTTGTTTTTCTTATTTGGCAAAATGTTTTCAGGTCCACCTATGTTGTCACAAGGAAATGAAAGTGCATAATTTCTCTTGAATGGCAACTAATGTGATTCAAAAGAATTATAGTGCATAATCCATCATTAATGCTTTCCATGGAAGGGTTGATGGGAAATTCATGTGATGTACAATTGAGTCATTTGCTAGGACAGTCTAAGACTGTCCCAGTAAGAAATGCCAACAAGGACAGTGAAATTGCAGTCTTGTGATGCTAACTGGTAAGGGAAGGTTTTGGTTCTCTGTGCTCAGGCTGAGTATAGGAGTAGAGGGTTTTGGTTCTTAGTACTTAGCTCATAGGGATAATGCAAGTAAAATACTTTAAACGGTGCCTGGCTCAGTACTCAGTAAATGTAAGCTCTTACGATCCCTAGACAAATTTGTTTCTCCTTCACAGACTGCTTTTAAGGGCAAACGCCATGCGGTTGTGCCTGGCCACTCACAGGTGGCCAATGAAATTGTAACACACAGAGAAAACTGCACAATGTAGCTAGGTGACCAATTGAATTACAATTTCACCTTGGTTAAGATTGGCAACCAAGGGGCGCCTGGGTGGCTCAGTGGGTTAAAGCCTCTGCTTTCGGCTCAGGTCATGATCCCAGGGTCCTGGGATCGAGCCCCGCATGGGGCTCTCTGCTCGGCAGGGAGCCTGCTTCCTCCTCTCTTTCTGCCTGCCTCTCTCCCTACTTGTGATCTCTGTCAAATAAATAAATAAAATCTTAAAAAAAAAAAAAAAAAAGATTGGCAACTGAAAGGCTCCCAAAGGGCGGGGCCCATACTCCTTGGAATCTAAGGAAACAGTATGCAACCCCCCACTGATCTGATGTCTCCACCAGGCCTGACCCATCCTTGTATCCACACTTTTGTTACCTGAGGCTGGTTTCCCCGGACTTGTTTTTAAGTAAGTCCCCTGGGGGAAGGGGAGCAGGGACAGTTTAAAGGTTAAACAACAAAGTTGTTGTTTTATTGTTTAACCTCAATGGAAGCCTCTGGCTAAAATAAAAATATAAAATAGGTCCTTACAGTGATTACCAGAGGAATCACTAAAAAATAAAGAATGTTATGATGAAATCTTTAGAATAGTAAATGCTTACCCTCTTAGTTTGCTGGGAGGTTTTGTGATGCATTGGGAAAAGGCCCAACCAGAAACAGAAAGGCAAAAGTATTTAAAAGTGACTTCCAGAGTCGGGGAACCTTGCCCAAGGGTGCCCACCTCCTCCCGGTGCAACTTTCCCGGCTCCCCTTCTCCTGAGCCCTGAAACTTAGCGGGAGAGTGTTTTTAATAAATCTTGCCTTGCACCCACTTTGCCTGGTGTTGTGTTTATTTCGCCGGAAAAAACTTTACACTTATTTATTTATTTATTACGATTTTATTTATTTATTTGACAGAGAAAGATATAGTGAGAGAGGGAACACAAGCAGGGGGAGCGGGAGAGGGAGAAGCAGGATTCCTGCTGAGCAGGGACCCGGATATGGGGCTCAATCCCAGGACTCTGGGATCATGTCTTGAGCCAAAGGTAGACGCTTAACGACTGAGCCACCCAGGCACCCCAAGCTAACTTTTAAAAAAGAAAAAAAAAGACAAATTTCAAAAAAAAAAAAAAAAAAGACAAACTTCTTCCACAGATTAAAAAGCAACAACATACGCTAAAAATTTAACCAATTATTAATGTGGGACTTGTAAAGTTTTTTCTGGCGAGATAAACACAACACCAGACAAAGTGGGTGCAAGGCAAGATTTATTAAAAACACTCTCCAGCGAAGTTTCAGGGTTCAGGAGGAGGCGAGCCAGGAAAGTTGCGCCGGGAGGAGGTGGGCACCCTTGGGCAAGGTTACCCGACTCTGGAAAGCAGAGTGGCGGAAATCGCGCCCAAGGCAGGGAGGAGGGGGCTTTTAAGGGGTTTTGGGGAAAAGCTCAGGGGCCTTTTGGCAAGTTTCCCTTATTTGGATATCCCGCCTGCTCATCGGGATCCCATTGGTCCACAGGAGCTCTGGGAGGGGGTCCCAGATTCCTGCTTGGGCCTTTGTTCTCCTGTCTGAGCTCAGGTCTTGTGGCGGGAACTTTCGCCATCTTTAGTAGCCCTTCCTGCCAGCCCAACAGGACTCAGTAGAACAGTACAACCAGTTTAACGGAGAAGGCAAAGAAACGCAAATTTATATGGAGTAAAGGAATGTCAAAATGAATTTACAAATGGATGATAAGCTGCTTTTTTCCCCAAGGTTCAGAGAGTTGGGAAGCAAATTGAACCTAGGCTTGACAGAGTCAATTTGCACGTCTATAGGAATGAATTGTTTTGCATTTCTAGGAGTTATTTGCAATTTACAAAATTGCAAAGTAGCTCAAGGGCAATGAAGTGTTCAGAACATGCCATCCTAAAATGAGCTGCTTTGCTCTACTGATTATTTTGAGCTGAAGAAGCTGGAGAAACTGCAGATACAGGAAACGTGCTCTGAACTCCCCCTTCTACCTAAAAGCTGGTCAAAACATTTCCCATGAGAAAGGTGCCCTCCCTTACCAGCAAGACTTCTTGTCACCACAGACTGGAGCTGATGTTGAAATGGATGGTTATAAAGTGATTTACCAAAATAACCCTGATCTTATAGTAGATTCCTCCACATATTTCCTAGTGACTTTCCCACAATTTACTGCCCCTACATCAAACCCCTTTGTCTTTCCACTTATTCACAAATTTATCATTTCTATATTTAAAAAATATATTCCTGACTGCTTCCTCTGGTCTTCATTTTCCTCAGGAAGACTCCCATGGGTGCACAAAAGATTATTAAATAAAATGTGTATGATTTTCTCCTGTTATTGATCATTTAATTCACAGGCACAGAGACAGAACCTAACAGTTTTCATCCCCTACAGCAATGAAACTCTGAAGACAGACAATCCATAAGAGTGTGTTCTAAATGTGGCTAGTTTTCCATTGGAGACACCCAGTAAATCTCATTTTCTTAGGCAAGGTGACACAAATGATATTTATTTCTTGTTGGGTCTGTCGGCTGGCTCTGGGAGTGCAGGAGGAACAATAGAAATGACCCCCCACCCAGGGTCTCGCTGCAGTCTTCCAGCCTACCCGCCCCCTCCTTAACCCTTGACTCTCCCACCAAAAGGATGTATGCCCAGGTCACATCTCCATAGGTAACCATAGATACCTATGCAGGAGACAGATAAAAGAACCCCGCCAACTCCCTCCCAGCATGACTTCCCCCACTCTGCTTTCCAGAGTCGGGGAACCTCGCCCCCGAGGGTACCCACCTCCTCCCTGTGCAACTTTCTTGACTCCCCTTCTCCTGAGCCCTGAAACTTCACTGGAGAGTGCCTTTAATAAACCTTGCCTTGCACCCACTTCGCCTGGTGTCATGTTTATCTCACCTATAAAACCTTACATTTCTGAAAGAGGACAGCTACCTCTGTGTTGACCCCAGTCTATACTTTTTTTTTTTTTTTAAGATTTTATTTATGTGACAGAGAGAGAGACAGTGAGAGCAGGAACACAAGCAGGGAGGGTGGGAGAGGGAGAAGCAGGCTTCCCACTGAACATGGAGCCAGATGTGGGGCTGGATCCCAGGGTCCTGGGATCATGACCTGAGCCAAAGCAGACTCTTAATGACTGAGCCAGCCAGGCGCCCCTTCGCAGTCTATACTTTCTAATTGACTAAGTTCTTCTTTCCCACTTATTTCTTAATTCAGGAATGACCTTGTGTGCAAAGCATCCCATGATGGGAACCCAGACTACCCCCTCAAGCAGTAACAACTGCCCTGACACCAGCAAGACCCCATGTGACTGCCCCCAAAACAATGATCGACCTGACCTTCACTGCCCACTTGCATGTACCCACCGACTTTTGTCCCACATTTTCCTTATATAAACCTGGATGTATTTTCAGCACTTTGGAGACAGTCTTTGTGACATGAGCCTGCTGTTTTCCAGGCATTGGCCTCACTGTGTGGATGTCTCAGCTGTCAGTGGTTGACCCTTTTTCACTCCTGTACCTGGCTACATTATTGTTAGCATTTCAGCGAAATGAAATAAGTGAAAGCGAAATAAGTTGCCTGGGGACAATACAGTGTAATGTTAAGGGTAATGTCAGAGACTTCCCTCTCAATGAATGCTTAGGAAAGTAGTCTTCTTTACACACACACACCTGCTTCACCTTGATGACCCTCAGGAATTAAAGAAACAATAAAACTATGGCAGAGTTAAAAATAAAGGTCTGGGCAGAATTTGCTGAGCTCAAGAATTAGAACAAACTTTGAAGAATTCCTCCTTGGTTAACTAGAGATTCAGCCAAGAGGGCTGCCTTTGTTTGATTTTTCCTGTTAAGCTACAAGAGCTATTAGAATCTAGCAATTTTCTAAGACCTAGGTGTTTCTTTTTTTTTTTTTTTTTTTTCAGTTTTTAAAACATCTTATTGAGGTATAATTCACATAGCATACATTTCCCCCATTTAAAGTGGATAACTCAATGATTTATAATATATCACAGAATTGTACAGCCATCACCACTATCTAATTTTAGAATTTTTTTGGCCCCCCAAATGAACCATAGCCATTAGCTGTTTCTCCCTATTCTACTACTCACACAGCCCCAGGTAAACACTAATCTTTTCTTTTCTTCCCTAAGATTTTATTTGTATATTTGACAGAGAGAGATAGAGAGAGAGAGCAAAAAAGGGGGTAGTGGGAGAGGGAGAAGCAGACTCCCTGCTGTGCAGGAGGCCCTATACAGGGCTCGATCCCAGGACCCTGGAATCATGACCTAAGCCGGAGGCAGACGCTTCACCATCTGAGCCACCCAGGCTCCCCAAAACACTAATCTTTCTATCTCTGTACATGTCTATGCTGGATGTTTCATATAAATGGAATCATACAATAGGTAGTTTTTTGTGTCTGGCTTCTTTCACTTAACAGTGTTCTCAAGGTTCATTCACATTAGAGCATGCGTAGTATTTCATTCCTTTGTAGCTGAATAATATTCTATTGTGTGGATATACCACGTTTTGTTGACCAATTCACCAGCTGATGGACTTTTTGGGCTTGTTTCCATTTTAGGCTATTACCAATAAGCTGCTATGAGCTTTCCTGCACAAGTTTTTACGGATATATGTTTTTATTTCTCCTGGGTACATACCTAGGAGTGGAACCGCTGGAGCTATGGTAACTATGTTTGTTTGTTTGTTTCTTTTTTGTAAGATTTTATTTATTTATTTGAGAGAGAGAGAGCATGAGAGGAGAGAGGTCAGCGGGAGAAGCAGACTCCCTGCTGAGCTGGGAGCCCGATGTTGGACTCGATCCCATGACCTGAGCCGAAGGCAGTCACTTAACCAACTGAGCCAGTCAGGCGCCCTGGGTTTTTTAATTGTAGTAAAATGCATGTAACATACGATTTATCATGTCAACCTTTTTTTCAGTACAGTTTGGTAGTGTTAAGTATATTCACACTGCTGTGCAGCCAATCTTCAGAACTTTTTCTTGTAAACTGAAACTTTATACTCATTAAATAACAACTCCCCATTTTCTTCTCCCTCCAGCCCCTGATAACCACCACTTTACTTTCTGTTTCTGTGAATTTACTCTAGATACCTATAAATGGAATCATACGGTACTTGTCTTTTTGTGACTGGTTTATTTCATTTAGTAAATGTCTTCAACAAGCAACCATGTGTGAAAATTAATGAAAGGAAGACATGTTTATAACCATGAATATACAGCCAACACTTAATGGTAATTAAGAGCATGAACTGAAGTTACTTTGTATAAGTTATCCAAGCTCAGTTTCCCCATCTATAAAATGGAAAATAAAAAAATAGTATCTACTTCATAGTAGGCGTGTGAAGGTTAAATGAGATAATACAAGTAAAGCAAACAGTACAGTGCCTGGCATATGGTAGTTGCCCAAAACTGTTGATTTCTTTCTTTTTATTGCCCTCAGATACCGTATTTACTCACCCCTTTGCTTACTTTCAAATAATACACCAGTGTACTATTTATTATATGTTATAATTGGAGGCATCACCGAGTTGTGGTTAAAAAAGTTCAGATTCTAAAATTTAGGAAAAGTTTTCAATTAGCAATAATCGCGCCTCGGATAAACCTCATTGGCTACGATACTGCCACTGCGCAAAGCTCAGATTCTAAAATTTAAATGTCAGTGTTTTTATGTCAACTTTGCCAATTACATGTTGTATGACTCTGAGCATCTGAAAAATTAAAATAGAAGATAACTAATAGAAAAAAAAAGAAAGGAAGGAAGGAAACCTTGTTTAGGAAGGAGTTGACAGGCCAGCAGGGGGAGCTCTCATGCCCTGTCACTCATTTTTTATTGCAGACCCACAGGAAGAGATAGACTTTGCCCATTGATGCTGTTTTCTATCCCAGCAGAAGGATGGCAAGCTTTCCTCCTCCCCCAGCAACAGCCTGGTTAAAGAGAGAGAGAATCACAGAGCAGCCAATGAAAGGCCGCTTTATTTCAGTCTTCCAGGTTACTCTAATGGACTTTTTGTTTATAGCAACACTTTCAAATTCCCCCTTTCTTCTATAAGAACCTTCCTCCAAGGGTGCCTGGGTGGCTCAGTGGGTTAAAACCTCTGCCTTCAGCTCAGGTCATGATCCTGGGGTCCTGGGATCGAGCCCTGCATGGGCTCTCTGCTCAGCAGGGAGCCTGCTTTCTCCTCTCTCTCTGCCTGCTTCTCTGTGATCTCCCTCTGTCAAATAAATAAATAAAATCTTAAAAAAAAAAAAAAAAGCCTTCCTCCCCTTTGTTCTGCAGACTTGCCTATGGTTATGCCAGAGCTTGCTCATCCCAGGTGTCTATTCTCTGATATTCCTGAATAAACCCTTTTTTTTTTTTAAACTGGTAAAATGACTGACAGTTTTATGTTTAATGTTAACACATATAAGGTTATATAGCATGTGTCAGAATTTCTTTCCTTTTTAAGGCTCAGAAAATTTCCATTGTATGTATATTCCATATTTTGTATATCCATTCATCCTTTGATGGATATTTGTGTTGTTTCCACCTCTTGTCTGTTGTGAATAATGTTGCTATGAACACGAGGGTGTTAGGAAGGAAAAAAAAAATTCTCTACTCTCTCAAGTTCTGTACCTGAAGGCTGTGAATTAAATGGACAAAAGATAGATTAACTGGAGAAAAGGTACTTAGTTCATGTGCATAAGAGATCACAGAAAAGAGTGAAAATCAAGGAAGCCTTTAATTTGGGGAACTTATATACTCTCTTAAAAAAGGAAACTTTTTTTTAAAAAGATTTTATTTATTTATTTTTTTGTCAGAGAGAGAGAGAGAGCTAGAGCGCAAGCGCACAGGCAGACAGAGTGGTAGAGGGAGAAGCGGGCTCCCTACGGAACAAGGAGCCCGATGTGGGACTCAATCCCAGGACGCTAGGATCATGACCTGAGCCGAAGGCAGCTGCTCAACGAACTGAGCCACCCAGGCGCCCCCGAAAAGGAAACTTTTAACAAAGTTTCAAGGAACAATACATTGTTGGGAAGTAACTAGGAAATATAGAGGGGAACTAATGGAAGATAAGCGCTATTTTAGTAAAATCTATTTATGCAAGCCCATCTTGGTGTGATTTCTCATCTTAAAGGTAAGAGTTTCTTTTCTCTCACTGGTATTGGGGAGGAGCACTTTCCTCAAAGAGAAATCTATGCCCTGCTTTTAGGCACTGAAGGTAAATAAGTTTTTGTTCATTTTTAGGAATTTCCATTTTTTTGAACTGATAAATGCAGAGAGAAAATTCACCATAGCAAAATTTAAAGTAAATTATATTTAAAAAACAATTCTCTACAACAACATAAGATAACCCAGTAACAACAAAAAAAGTATATTTTATTTATTGTTATTTTTTATATTTTATTTATTTATTTTTAAGATTTTATTTACATATTTGTCAGAGGGAAGGAGAACATAAGCAGGTAGGGCAGCAGGCAGAGAGAGAAGCAGGCTCCTCGCTGAGCAAGGAGTCTGATGCAGGACTTGATCCCAGGACTCTGGAATCATGACCTGAGGTGAAGGCAGATGTTTGACCGATGAACCACTCAGGCATCCCAAGATTTTTTTTATTTTATTTTTATTTTATTTTATTTTTTCCAAGATTTTACTTTTATGTAAACTCTATACCTAAGTGGGGCTTGAACAAATAGCCCCCAAATCACTACCAACTGAGCCATCCAGGTGCCCCCTCTCCCTGCAAAATGTATATATATATTTTTTTTTTTTTTTAAAGATTTTATTTATTTATTTGACAGAGAGATCACAAGTCGGCGGAGAGTCAGGCAGAGAGAGAGGGAGAGAGAAGCAGGCTCCCGCTGAGCAAAGAGCCCGATGCGGGGCTCCATCCCAGGACACTGAGCCGAAGGCAGCGGCTTAATCCACTGAGCCACCCAGGCGCCCCCAAAATGTATATTTTTAAAATGAAATAAATATTTTGATTTTGGAACTATAAATCAGTTTTTCTTATTTTCTTTATTTCTAATTAAAAAAAAAAGATTTTACTTATTTATTTAATAGGCAAAGATCACAGGTAGGCAGAGAGGCAGAGAGAGATGGGGAAGCAGGCTCCCTGCGGAGCAGAGAGTCCGATTTGGGGCTCGATCCCAGGACTCTGAGAACGTGACCTGAGCCAAAGGCAGAGGCTTAACCCACTGAGCCACCCAGGCGCCCCTTTATTTCTGAATTTTTTTTTCTTTTCTTTCTTTTTTTTTTTTTTAAGATTTTATTTATTTCTTTGACAGAGACAGATCAGAAGTAGGCAGAGAGGAAGGCAGAGAGAGGAGGAAGGAGGCTCCCCGGTGAGCAGAGAGTCTGCTTTGGGGCTCAATCCCAGGACCCTGAGATCATGACCTGAGCTGAAGGCAGAGGATTTAACCTCCCGAGCCACTCAGGTGCCCCTCTTTCTGAATTTTACATTAAAATGAATTTCTTTATATTTGAGAGAAAAGACACTTTGATTAAAAAAACAAAACAAGGGGTGCCTGGGTGGCTCAGTCGTTAATCATCTGCCTTCGGCTCACGTCCATTCCAGGGTCCTGGAAGAGAGCCTTGTGTAGGGCACCTTGCTCAGCGGGAAGCCTGCTTCTCCCTCTCCCACTCCCCATGCTTGTGTTCCCTCTCTTGCTGTGTCTGTCTCTGTCAAATAAATAAACAAAATTTTTAAAAAGTTTCTTAAATTAAAAAAAAAAAACCAAAAACCACAAAACAAAACAAAAAAATATGGCGTGACCTAAGATAGTCAAGCCAAGGAGGAACACCATAAGGAGAAAAGCAGATTTCCAGGCAAGACATCCAACTGAAGATAGAGCAAAGCATGTTTTGCATTTTGTCATTTTCCCAGCTCGACAAAGAGCCCAGATGTATTAGTATGTTTACATACTAACTTGATCTTCACAATGCCATGTCTATTCATTTTCCATACTAGGCCAAACAATGGACTTGAACTAGTGCCAGGCACCTCTCTCTCTAGATTTAGGGAAGAGAGAATTGGTGAGAAGGCAATGGGAATTGGTCCAAGGTCCAGCCTGGAGACATCAGAGAGTAACAAGATCTGTCCTCTGACACTCCCTGGGCTGAAACCCTTGTTTTTGTCCTGGAGGCATAATGGTCTCCCTTTCTCTTTGGGTAGACAGTCACCGCCTATGGGAATGTAGCAGCTCTGCTTAGTAACCATGGGAACCTTATTGGCATGGCAACTTGGCAGACAGTGAAAGTCAGCAAAGGGTGGAGGGATAGAAGTGGTGGGAGGTAGTCCTGTGGAAGAGGGGAGGGAGAAGCAGCCTTCCTTCCTTCTTGCTGAGGAAGGAAAAGGGGGAGGAAAGATGCCCAGCTCTCTGATCAGCCTCAAGGACAAGCCCCTGATCAAATGCAAAGCTCACTTTATCATCCAGCTGGGGGGGGGAGGTTAAAGGTAGGACTCTATGCCAAACTGGACACCAGGAGCTAGACCTCTTGATGTTTCTCTGGACTAAAGTGTGCCTCAGCAGTACCAAGAAAGGAACAGGGGCTGGAGACACAGAGTAAACCATCCCACAACATGTGGGCAAATTCTGACATGAAGTTTTTGATTGGAGGCAAAATACCACACTGAGCTTTAGTAGGGCTCTGAGAGTCCACGCACCTTTCATTAAAGATGTCTGAGGGTGAGGAAATTTCCAACCAGCATCTATGATAATGCGACTAGGTTGACGAAGGCAAAGAAGGCAGTAACGGGGTGCCTGGGTGGCTCAGTGGGTTAAACCCCTACCTTCAGCTCAGGTCATGATTTCAGGCTCTTGGGATCGAGTTGGATCGAGTCCCGCATGGGGCCCTCTGCTCAGCAGGGAGCCTTCTTCCCTGCACCCCCCGCCCCACCGCCTGACTCTCTGCCTACTTGTGATTTCTCTCTGTCAGATAAATAAATAAAATCTTAAAGAAGAAGAAGAAGAAGAAGAAGCAAGGCAGTAAAAACAAAACCCAAACAAGATCCACTGGGAAGGAAGAATTTCTGAAATGGAAGGAGAGAACAGCAGGGCCGCTGGCAGGGCCCTGCTCCTCCTTTTTCTGGGCTTAGCCAGAATCCCTATTGGTCCTGGTTTCTCTGATGTACAGGGTGTGAACTGGGGCTATCCTGGGCTTCGAAGTCTGATGGCCCAGGGTTAGACTCAGCCGTGCATCTCACCTACCTGTATCAGCCTCAAACAAATTATTGTTTCTCAGAGTCTGTTTCCTCTCCTCCCAAGACAGAGGGTAATGGTACCTACTTTTGGGGATGTTGTGAAAATCACATAATATTTTTTTTTAAAAAGGGTTTAATTAAAAAGTAATATTAGAGCTCCTTGTCTGAAAAGCACCCGCATAATAGTCACAAGTCTTGTTACTCTGTTGGCTGTTTAGAATGGCTCTGTTTGGTTCTGTAGCATCACCTGAGATCTGAACAAGGTTTTTTCTAATGCACCAGCTTTTTAAAAATAACAGCTTTGGGGGCGCCTGGGTGGCTCAGTCATTGGTCATCTGCCTTGGGCTCGGGACATGGTCCCAAGCTCCTGGAATCGATCCCCCAATCAGGCTCCCTGCTCAGCGGGAAGCCTGCTTCTATGTCTCCCACCCCACCCTGCTTGTGTTCCCTCTCTCGCCCTCTCTCTCTCTGTCAAATAAAAACAAAACAAAACAAAAACAGTTTTGTTGAGATAGAATCACATGTCATAAAAGTGTCCCTTTTAAAGTATACAATTCAATGGATTTCAGTACGGTCAGAGACTTTTACTACCATCACATTACCTAATTTTAGTACCTTTTCATCTCCCCAGATGAGAGTAAAGAAACTACACACCCACCAGCAATTACTCACCACTCACCATTCCCCTTCCCATCCAAGTACTAACCAGGACCGACCCTGCTTAGCTTCCGAGATCAGACGAGATCGGGCGCGTTCAGGGTGGTATGGCCGTAGACCACCATTCCCCTTCCATACAGCCCCTGGAAACCACTCCTCTAGTCTCCTTCCCTGTGGATTAATCGAGACATTTTATATACATGATATCATGCGATTTATGGCTTTCTGTGTCGGACTTCCTTCATTTAGCATAATGTTTCCAAGGCTCATCAATGTTACAGTCTGCGTCAGTATGCTTCCTTTTTATGGCTGACTAATATTCCACAGCATGGAGAGACCACAGTTTGTTTATCCTTCATCTTCAGATGAAGGTGGTTCATCCGGGTGGTTCCCGCTGTCTTGGCTCTTACAAACGTTCATGTACAAGTTTTTGTGTGTATGTACTGATCAAGTTTTAATTTATGGTTTATCAGGCCCCCTGGCCTACTATGATGGGATAAACCAATGGTAAATATGAAAGAGAGGCTGATGTCATTACTTCTTTTAAATTTTTCTCTTGACTATACCTTCCTTTATGCCTATTCTCCTTATTCTTACACTCATCTCTCCTTGTAGAGTGGTCTAATCAGTCTTTTGCAAATATCCAGGTAAGGAATTCTGAGATGCTCATGGAAGATATTTTTCACCCCCACAAAAGATAATAAGTGTGGAAAGGAGAGAGAGAGAGAGAGAGATTGGAGCAATGATATATAGGTCAGCCTTAGTCCTCAAGGGCAATTAAAAATATCATTTAGAAACATTGGTTTTAACTTTTCTTACTGAGAAAAGCTATACAAAAGTATGCAACTCAATTAATCATCATACACATGCCCATGGGCGCGCGCGCATGTGCGCGCGCGCATCCCCCCATCATTTACAATTTGCTTATCTCCACCAAAGTAAGGGTAGAGGTAGGGTTGCCAGATAAAATATGGAGATACAGGGCATCCAGTTAAATTTGAATTTCAGGCAAACAATGAATAGATTTTTAGTACAAGTCTATTCCATGCAATATTTGTGACATACTTCTTTAAAAAAAAAACTATTCATTATTTATTTGAAATTCAAATTTAACTGGGTATCTTATATTTTGTGTGGCAAATCTGGCAATGCTAGAAGGAGGTATTCAGGAACATCCATTTGGTATAAATCATTCTTATGACTCAGTAGCAACTGAAGCTGGGTTAGAGGATATCCCTGAATAAAACGCAATTTGGAGTTAGTATGTAGATTTAATTCAGTTGGATCTCTCCTTAGGGTTTTGTATAACTAAGCATTGTGCCATCTTGTTTTCTCCCCATACCTATGTGAAATACTTAGGAGTCTACAAAGGGGCACACAAATGAAGGGAATTTAAAGACATCCCAAGATCCCTCTGAATTTGGAGTCAATTTAAATAAAATGTTGTGATTGCTTTTGGAAGGAAAACGGACTTTAGGTTGATTACATTTAAGAGAAGAAAAAGATCTTACTTGAAACTCTTTCTATTGTAGATGAGCAAACAGAGGGCAGAAAACCTAAGTACGGGGCACCTGGGTGGCTCAGTGGGTTAAGCCTCTGCCTTCAGTTCAGGTCATGGTCTCAGGGTCCTGGGATCAAGCCCCACATTGGGCTCTCTGCTTGGCGGGGAGCCTGCTTCCCCCTCTCTCTCTGCCTGCCTCTCTGCCTGCTTGTGATCTCTCTCTGTCAAGTAAATAAATAAAATCTTTATTAAAAAAAAAAAAAAGAAAGAAAACCTAAGTACTTCTCCCCAAGTCACAGAACTAGCTAATGGTTAAGTTGACACTAAAATCCAAAATACCTGACTCCTAGCTAGGTGTTTCCCAACATCACACATCCTTCTGCTTTTCCTCCCTCCCTTTTAATTTTCTTCTCTTGTAATGTGGTCCAGATAATCAGATCAGCCATAATCGTATCGTTATGTGAAACACTAGACTGAGTATTTTTCCTGGGTCTTGCAAGTATAGAGAGCTGGGTTACTTAATATGCATTAAATATTTTTCTGTTCTAAACAAAGTTTACAAAAGGATTAAAGAATAATCATCATTAGATTATGGGTAATCTTTTCTCTTCTGATAGGTAACGAGTGAGCTTCCTTTGATGTATACATTCTCCATTGCCTTCATGTCCACTGGACCCAATGAACAAACATATTCTTAACCTGGAAAGATTCTGGATTTTTCTCAATATGCAAACCTACAAAATCAACAGATTTTGGATGATTATAGATTGTCATACATGATTATAGATTGTAAATAAAACTTCTTTATTTACATTTGCCCTATATCTAACTGCCCTGTGCATTTCTAAGTCAGTATTTGTATCACTGACTTCTTCCTACGCATCCCAGGGGTCTGATCCATATCCAACACTGGGTTTTTCCTCTGACAGCTCCCTAAGACCCAGCAGCGATGCCATGTCATGTCAAGAATTTTTCAGGATGTCATTTGGTCTGTATATCTGTGGGGAGCCCTCTTGCTCATCACCAACCATAACTCTTCTTTGAGGTTTGGTGTTCAACACTGCGAAGCTCTCACCTTGTAGGATGTGACAACTAGAAGAGACTGGTTTATTTAAATCCTGGCGACAATGACTTGGTGGAAAAAGCCTAACTGCTGAAAGTGAGACTTTGGGGGTTCTTTGCTCCTTATTTCTACAGGGTGGGAAAATGCTGTCGTGACTCAGAGTCAAATCTTAAGGAGGACAGCTGTGGCCTGGGGCAGAATTTGCAGAGCCTGTGGGGCTGGGCTGGGCTGGGGGGGCATAGGGGGGAGCGTTTGCCAGTGAAGTGATTTTTGTGTGGCCGGACGAGTATAGTGAAATAACCGTGTTAATTGGCATTTTCATTTCCTCAAGTTCATTTCTGAATCATCACATTTCTGAATACCAGGGCATTCCAGGGTAGCATAAAATAGAGATTATCTGACACAGAGGGCAGGGGGGAGTCAGTCCTCAGAGGTTTATATATAAACAAGTCCCAAGTCTGCTTGACCTGGTAGATGCATGAAGAACCAAAAATTGATCTAAAAGGGAACTCATGAACCGGAACCATCTTGTGAGTAGCCTCCCATCATGACACTGTGGTTGAGTAGTAGGAGTCAAGAGAAGAACACAATAGCCTATTCTGTTCCCACTTTCCCGGCACACGCTGATTCATGCTGATAAATCACTCGGTAGCTACAGACAGGGGAAGATGAACGACCTTTCTTTTTTGACCACCGTAGATCTAAAAGCGTCCCCCGCACCGGGGACCTCATTTCCCTTTTCCAATTAAAATCTGTGGGTTCTCCTTTCCTGAAATAGCCAAGTCTTTTCTTTATAGAAAAAAAAAATTGTCATCATATTTCCACTGAAGGGAATTTCCAATATCTTAAGGGATCTCATTCTTTAATATTTGCCAGCTAGTTCATGTATTTTGTCATTTTTCATCAGGTAACAGAGGCGACTATTCTGGAATTTGTAATTATTCTTGGGATTGATTTATTGTCAATTTTTATAGTGCTGTTTATTCTTTTTGAAAGTAATGTGCTCTTGTTCTTGGGGCTTGTGCTTTGTGGTGGAGAGTAATTACCTACTGACTAGATGGGTATGAATACATTTTGAATCTTGGGGAATATTCCACTTCCCTTGTGGAAACAAATCAGGGAGTTTAATCAACCCTGGAGATTGAGGATGGAGATGAATAGGGGTTGGAATTGAATGTTGGTGTCTGAGAGCTACCAGTGATGGAAAAAATCAAGCAGCCTTAAAATGTTAGCAGCTATGAGCTCATCTTTATTTGCCGGGCTGTGATTGACGTAGGTTTTCAAAAAAGACTCAGCAGCTCATTTCCAGAATGCCATGGAAAACTGGCTTCTTCCAGAAGGGTCCTTCTAAGGAAAATCAAGTGGAACGAGCACAGTCCATATCGTGCTATCACTGAATTTCTAACGATAACAAGCTGTTTCTAGCCTTGAAAGCCATTAAAAGCACAAAATCCAAAAAACAAAAAAGAATGTGCTGCCCTGCAAGGTCAGGTTTCTCCTCACAGGAGGTATCTAACATCACTCAGGAGAGATACTGGTTTCTGAATCAGGTGGGAGGTTAGATTAGAGAACTTTAAGAGCTCTATATCCTCCAAGATTCTTTGATTATATCAAGTAAATTAGGGACTAAAATAAGTTCAGTTCAGGAACTAAAATCAGCCCCTAGAATGGTCCTAGTGTGATTTTAGCAAAATTTTTTTACGCTGTATTTCCCATAGCCAGCAGTTTGAACCTATAACCAGACTCTGTTTTTTTCTTTAAAAAAAAAAAAAATTTATTTATTTATTTGACAGAAAGACAGAAAGAGAGATTATAAGTAGGCAGGCATGGGGGAGGGGAAGCAGGCTCCCTGCTGAGCAGAGAGCCTGATGAAGGGCTCCCTCCCAGGACCCTGAGATCACAACCTGAGCTGAAGGCAGAGGCTTAACCCACTGAGCCACCCAGGCGCCCCAGCCTCAGTTTTCCTTAAAAGGCACATGTATGCCTTTCCAAATAACCCAAGCTTTGGTTCTGCTGGTTCTCTCTGTGGGAAATGTAGCCCTGTGCTAGCAGACCGTCCACTCACCCCTTAAAGACCTATGTCTAAGGTAGCAGTGCTCTACTCAGGTGATTTTGTGATTTTCCCCTCCAGCGGTCAGTCACTTGAAATCCAGAGGCATTTTTGATTGTTACAACTGGGGGGATGCTACTGGCACCTAGTGGTCAGGGAGGCTGCTAAGCATCCTGCGTGTTGCAGACTCCAAAACGCAGGACAGCCTCCAACAGAAATCACCCAAACTCAACAGGCCTGGGCTGGAGAAAACGTGCCCCAAGGTTTTCAGGCAACCCCCCTGCTCTTTACCCCACCATCATATAGCAGTCATAGAACTCTCTTTAAAACACTTTATATCTGGAGCGCCTGGGTGGCTCATGATCCCAAGTCCCAAGTCTGGCTGGGGCTCTCTGCTCAGCAGGAGTCGGCTTTTCCCTCTCCCTCTGCTCCTCCCCCCGCACTGGTGCTCATGTTCCTGGGCGTGCTTGCGCCTGCTCTCTCTCCCTCTCTCTCAAATAAATAAATACAGTCTTTTAAAACCCCCACTTTATATCTTCTTTAAAGCACTGATCACTTTATCTAATGGGAATGTCCTTTGTTTGGAAACTCTCTTAGGCTCTAAAAGCTCTTAGGATGCATCAGTGTAATTGGACTTCCTGGGACTGGAGATGTGGGGAGGTGGGGATAGCTCTACCTACCCAGCCCAAGGAAGGTTTTGGAAACTTTTATATAACATATAAGCAGCACTTCATGAACAGCTAGTAGTTGCTAGGTCCTGTGCCAAAGTTTTACATGGATGGCACATAGGAGGTTTTATTTATTTATTTATTTATATATTTATTTATTTATTCATTTAAGATCTTATGTATTTATTTGACACAGAGAGAGACACAGAAAGAGAGGGAACACAAGCAGGGGGAGTGGGAGAGGGAGAAGCAGGCTTCCCTCTGAGCAGGGAGCCCAATGCGGGGCTCGATTTCAGGACCATGGGCTCATGCCCCGAGCCAAAGGCAGACGCTGAATGACTGGGCCACCCAGGTGCCCCAAAGAAGCAGGCAGAGAGAGAGGAGGAAGCAGGCTCCCTGCTGAGCAGAGGGCCCGACTCGGGGCTCAATCCCAGGACCCGGGGACCATGACCCAAGCTGAAGGCAGAGGCTTTAACCCACTGAGCCACCCAGGTGCCCCACCCCAGGAGTTTTAAATATGAGGTGAATGTTGAATTATCTTATATAATTCTTCTAGGATCCTATATTAGTTTTTTTTTTTTTTAAAGATTTTATTTATTTACTCGACAGACAGAGATTACAAGTAGGCAGAGAAGCAGGTGGGGGGGGGGGCGGAGAAGCAGGCTCCCTGCTGAGCAGAGAGCCTGATACAGGGATCCATCCCAGGACCCTGAGATCATGACCTGAGCTGAGGCAGAGGCTTTAACCCACTGAGCCATCCATGTGTGCCCCTGTATTAGTTTCTTGAGACCACTTTAACAAGGTCACCAAGTCCCTGGATTTCAGGCCCACCCTAAGCCAATATAATCTCATTTCAGCTAATTACATCTGCAAAGACCCTATTTCCAAGTAAGGTCATAGTCTAAAGTTTGGGGTTGCTAGGGTCTGAATTTTTGTGTCCTAAAATTCACAGATTGGAAACTAATGGCCAGCGTCGTGGTACTCGGCGGTAGGACCTTTGGGAAACCTCATAGACGAAGTGAAGCACTCATGAATGGGATCCATGCTTTTATAAAAGTGGCCCAAGGCCCTAGCCCCTTCTACTTTGTCAGAAAGTGGCCATCTGGAACTTTCCCTGGAAACCCTGCCATGCTGGCACCATGGTCTATGACTTCCAGCCTCCATAACCACTAAAAATCAATGTCTGTTGTTTATAAGCCACCCAGACTGTGGTACGTAGTTATACCAGCCTCAATGGACTAAGACATGAGTGGACATGAGTTTTGGGGGACGCTATCCAAACCACTACAGTCTGCCCTCTGGTCCTCTCGAGCAAAACACATTCATTCCACAGGTGGTGGGTATTATGAGGTCACAGATTGCATGGAGCACTGGGTGTGGTGAAAAAATAATGAATACTGTTTTTCTGAAAATAAATAAATTAATTTAATTAAAAAAAAACAAAACACATTCATTCCGTCCCAACATTCCCAAGTCTTTTTTTTTTTTTTTTTTTTGAAGATTTTATTTATTTATTTGTCAGAGAGAGAGAGGAGCGAGAGTGAGCACAAGCAAACAGAGTGGTAGGCAGAGGCAGAGGGAGAAGCAGGCTCCCGGCTGAGCAAGGAGCCCGATGTGGGACTTGATCCCAGGACGCTGGGATCATGACCTGAGCCGGAGGCAGCCGCTTAACCAGCTGAGCCACCCAGGCGTCCCCCAACATTCCCAAGTCTTAACCCATTTCAACATGGACTAGATCTCATCAAAATATCATCCACTCAGAAAGTTTCAAATGTGATCATCTAAATCAGATATGGGTGAGATGGTGGGTGTGATACCTCTGGGGCAAATTAGCCCTGCCTCTATGGACCAGTGGAACTGGTTGTCTTCTAAAATACAAGGGTAGGACAGACAGAAGATAGACATTCCCACTTGGAAAGGGAGGAAGTGGAAGGAGGAAAAGGACCAGTGGTTTAAAGCAAGCCTAAAACCCAGCAGGGCAAATTCCATGAGATTTCAAGGCCTGAGAATGATCCCCTGTGCCTCAGGGCACCATCATCCAGGCCCAGCGTGGGCACCCTGCCTTCAGAGTCGTTCTTCCTTCTTCTTGGAGGATACCAGGTATTCACAGCCCAATGCCTCTCCCTATCAGCCTGTTTCCTGACTGTGGATTTCAGATTTCCTTCAATGCATTCCATCCCCTATCCTTTCGGCCCAGGTTGGCAGTGTTTCTGTTGGATGAAATTCTCAGAAACTTTACATGCAACACAATGCGTAGGAGGGGAGGGGGTCCAGGCCTCCATTCCTCATTGCCTTTTACCCTAAGCAGCAAGGAGATGCCAGGCCACATTTTTCACCCTTGAAAAATCTCCTCAGCTAGGGGCACCTGGGCGGCTCAGTTAAGCATCTGACTCGATTTGGGCTCTGGTCATGATCTCAGGGTCCTGGGATCAAGCCCTGAGTTGGGCCCCTGCTCAGCGGGGGCTCTGAGATTCTGGCTCTCCTTTTCCCTCTGGCCCTCCCCCCTGTTCATATACTCACTTTCTCTCTCTCTAAGATAAATAAATACATCTTAAAAAAACAAAAACAAAAACAAAAAACCAGAATGTGGTATATCCACAGCATGGAACATCATTCCGTCTTAAAAAAGAATGGAATTCTGACCCATGCCACAACAAGGACGAAACCTGAAAGCATATACTAAGTGAAATAACCCAGACACACAAGGACAAACTTAGAACAGTCAAATTCATAGAGACAGAAAGTAGAATGGTGGTTTCAGGGTGTGCAGGGAAGAAGGAATGGAGATTTATTGTTTAATTTATACAGACTTTCAGTTTGGGATGAAAGAGGTGATGGTGGCAATGATAATGTGAACGTACTTAATGTCACTGGATTGTACATTTAAAAACGGTTAAAATGCTAAATTTTATCTTGTGTGTATTTTACTGCAATGAAATGAAAAAAATGTTTGCTTGGAGGAATGACCTTGCTTGTGTTTTAGGACATTCTCATTCCAGATGCCTAGAATATCAATCATCAACTTCTAGTTCCTCCAAGTCCTCACAAAAATAAGAACAACAGAATTCCCTTACTGAATAAATATACGTTGGGCGTTATGCTCAGCATTTTGTGGGCATTATTTTATTTAATCTGCACAGCCACCTTGTAGGAGATATTGGAATCCCAACTTTATTTATTTTTATTATTTATTTTATTTTATTTTTTTTTAAGATTTTATCTATTTATCTGACAGAGAGAAATCACAAGTACACTGAGAGGCAGGCAGAGAGAGAGAGAGAGAGAGAGAAGGAAGCAGGCTCCCCGCTGAGCAGAGAGCCTGATGCGGGATCCGATCCCAGGACCCTGAGATCATGACCCCAGCCAAAGGCAGCGGCTTAACCCACTGAGCCACCCAGGCGCCCCGGAATCCCAACTTTACAGATGAGGACATTGAGGCTCAAAGCTGGCAAGTAACTTGTGCAAGGTCCCCAGCTGATACATGGTTTGACCCTAAATTTTCTGCAAAGCCCAAGCTATTTATCACTTTGCTGTGCTTCCTTGAAAGCCTCTCTCAAACCTGAGTCCCATGCTTTTGAAGATCAGGACAGAAGGTGGCCTCTGGTACAGTGTCCCCAAGCTTCTCCTAAAAAGGATACTGGCCAAGACTGTAGTGCCTTCTACTGTGCCTGAAAGAAAGTACTTTACATATAGTAACTCTAATCCTACGACTGGCATCAAGGTGGGTGCTATTTATTTAACTTCATTTTACTGAAGAGGAAATGAGGCACAAGAAGGTTAACTAGCCTAAGTCACAAAACTGGGTAACATCCCAACAAAGTAGACTCCAGGGTCCCCATTTAAAAAAAAACTTTTTTTTTAAAAAGGATTTTACTTATTTGTTTGTCAGAGAGAGAGAGAGAGAGTGAGCACACAAGCAGGGAGAGAGGCAGGCAGAGGGAGAAGGCTCCCCGTTGAGCAGGAAGCCTGATGTGGGACTTGATCCCAGGACCCCAGGATCATGATCTGAGCTGAAGGCAGACCCTTAACAGACTGAGCCATCCAGGCACCCAACCCCCTCTTTTTTTTTAAAATATTTATTTATCTGAGGGGGGGGGCAGGAGAGGGAGAGAGAGAATCTCAAGCAGACACCACACCCAGTGAGAAGCCCAACCCAGGGCTCGCGATCCCATGACCCTGAGATCGTGACCTGAGCTGAAATCAAGAATCCCACCCTTAACTGACTGAGCCACTCAGTCACCCCGAATCATTGACCTTTGAACCAGCCCCTACTGGATCTGTTGATGCCCCTGGAGGGCAAGGTGACCAACTCTTGCTCTCCTCTGAATGGGACCTTATTCCCTTGTTGCACCTTTGTCTCATGACTGAAATGTCTGTGGGATGAAGGCCTAAATGAGCAAATAAGGGCTCCAGCTCCTTTCAGCTGAAGCTCTCCGCTTTGTCCAGAGGTCCTTCCTCACACCTCTGCCAGTTTATCTGACTTCATCTGTAACTTACAGATGAAGTAACTCACTTCAGACCGAAGTGTTTGGGTTCTCCAAGGTTGCTTCCATTGATACCCACAGATCTTGTGCTTTCAGTTGTCTGCTTTGGTGAATTATTAGACTTTGTACTGACAGCACTTGTAAGCACAGACTTATGCATAGTGGACAAGATAAATGAATGAGGAGACAATTATCATAAGACCCCAGGGCCTTCCTTATAATCTCCTGGTGGATTATTCTCTATTACCTCAAGTCCTCCTGTGCCAGAAACCTCACTCAGCTTTATCAGCCTGGATCCAGCTCTCATCCTGAATCTTTGGGCGGTAAATGCCGTTATCACTTTTGGCTGGAGGTCTGAGCTGGGTTTGGGCTGCCAGCATCCCTCAGCTTGCTGACCTCGGTCCCCAGTAGAATGGAATGAGTCAGAGCCCAAAAAAGGCCAGGGGAGTCTTCGATGTATTGGAGGGCATCCACCTGCCCATCCACTCAGCCACCTGCCTATGTTTTTATGGAGAATCTAGTGTCAGGCGCTGTGAGGTATCCTTATTGGGAGTTACAGCACGCACAGATCTTGGAGCTGCTGAATATTCATGAGGGCAGAAGAAAGTCCAATGTTAGAGGGGAGAAATAGTAAGTCATGAATATTAATAAAGGCAGGCCACATGCTGCAAGGAAGGCTCTGAATGCTAACGAGTAGATGACGTCGGGCCCGGCGCGTGCCAGCGGGCGGGTGCCCGAGCGCGGGCGCGCCCCCGAGGGCCCGGACACGAGCGCGGGGAGGGGGCGGAGGGGGCGGGGTGGAGGAGGGGAGCGGAGCCCGGCGCCGGCCGAGCTGCTGGGGGAGCGCTCGCTGGTTTGCCGCTGCCGCCGCCGCCGCCGCCGCCGCGCTGTGCTCCGGCCGCTCCCCGCGGCCCGTGGATGGGGGTGTCCCGCTGAGCCCCGCGATATCCGCCTCCCTCCGCCAGGACCCGCACAGGTGCCGTCGCGGGGGGCGACCTTAGCCCGACTGACCCACTGCCGTGGGTGGGGGTTGGACGGACGGGGGTGGTGAAGGAGAGGCCCCGCGACTGGGACTTCTCCGCCAGCAGGTTCGGGGACGCCGCAGCCCCGCGCCCCCATCCTGTCCCATCCTGGAATTGGAACGGAAGAGCCCCGAGGCCGGGGAGCTGTGGGATGATGGGCACTTCAAGCATCATCAGATCAGAGCCTGGGCCCCCCAGCCAGGCCTGGCGTGCGAGTGTGTGTGTGTGTGTGTGAGAGAGAGAGAGAGAGAGAGATTGAGAGAGAAGGGAGGCGCGGCGCGGGCTGGGGGCTGGGGGAACCGGGAACGCTGCCCGATGGTGTGGGGCAGTGGGACTGTACCTGCTCCCTGGACCGTTATCCGGCCCGGCTACTCTTAAAACGCCCCCGAGTCATCTATGCCCCTAAGAGCCTGACCCCGCACCCGCCCGTGCCCCTCCCTGGGGTGTCGAGCCCGTCCCCAGGACCATGCATTCCTGCAGTGTCAGAACCGCTGGCAGCTGCCGCAGACGCTGCGGGAGCGATTGTTTTACTACGGAACAGGTCGGAGAAAGGACGAGGGTGGTGGTGGTTGGGGGGAGCGCTGCCCTCCGGTGGGCTCAGGGCCTCTGGGGCTCAGGGGCGCGAGGCTTGACAGAGCCTCAGGACGGGCGTGTTATCCCAGCCCTCTCTTCTTTTTTGCCTGTCCCTTCCCTTGTCGCGGCTGGACACCCGCGGAGCTCTCTGCCACTCCCGTGTCCTGCTCTTGTTTGGCCAAAGGGCCGTGGAGTCTGTGTGCGGCCTGCGCGGGCTGAGCCCAGCTTTCTTGGAGCGCCAGCCATTGTGCTGTTTGGAGAAGCCTTTCTTTACCCCAACAGACCCGGGCGGGGTTGGGAGGAGGGAGGATGTGAAATGAGGGTGAATGGAGCAGCAGGAGGAGGAGGGGGGGGGGAGCGGAACGCAAAGGGGTTGCTGACTTCTATGCAACAAAATACATTCGTTGTGGGAAGCTGTCACTGTCCTGTGTCCTGGCTGGTTTTGCTGAGTAGCAGTGGGACAGCCTTGGTGAATCAGTGCAGGGCAGATTTTAGGGATGAGGTGGGTAAGGGGCTAGAAATAACTGATCTATGGGGTAGGTAACAGGAAGAAGGGGGGAGATGGACTGGGGCCTCTGTGGAGGTGCAGGGGCCCAGCTGGGGAGAGGCAATGGTGAATTCTCTGCTCCTGCTTCTCTCTGTTCAGCTCAGCAAAGCTGGGAGTGAAAATTTGTGACTGCAGCCCCAAGCTGCATCATTATGCTGCAAGGGGAGAGGCTTCTGTGTTTCCTACTGGGTCTCTGTGACGGTTGGAACCGTCTTTTCTTTTCCAAATTACACTATCTATCGGGAGCCAAAATAAATGGAGTAGATTATAGGACATAATCAAAGTCTAGTCCTGCAGGCTGTTATTGGATAGAGTGAAAAAGACAAGGTGACCCTTCCGCGGTTCCCTTTTCCTGCCATTCTTCTTGCCTTTAAAAAAAAAAAAATCATTTGGGAAGTGTAGAGACAGGGGATAAGCTCTGAATTGCATTAACCCTAGCTTTTCAGGGAGGAGGCCTCTGAGATGAGCTGGGAGTGAAGACAGAGGAGAGCTGGTCAGGATGCAAGAGTAGGACATTTCAGTGGGAGTGCAAAGGCACCTCACCAAGGGAGAAGAGCAAGAGAAAGTGAGCTAAAGGAAGGACAGAAGGGGCACAGGTTCCAGAAGGGTGGCCAGTGCCCTCCCAGAGGCCCCTCCTTGAGCCAGGCTCTCATGGCCTCTGCCTTAGTCTGGGGTCTTTCTACCAAAACCAGGCTCGGTTTGGGTGTTGAGTGACTTCCAAATTCTAGTGCAGGCTTTCAGTATTTGTTTCATCCCCACATCCCCGGGGTGGTCATTTACGCAGAGCTTCTTGGCTCATGGGCGTGAATCGATGGACAGAAATCAGGCTATGACCATGTTTCAAAACTCTAGGGCTGTGCTATCCCGTTCTTGTTTTATAATCATCTAGGTGAATCCATTTCCTCCAGAGGCTGCCTGGGCTGAGGATAGGTGCTTTCAGCATAATCCTCCTGTTGCCAACACCCCAAACTCAGTCTCTGTCTTAGATTCTGGTTGGATCGTTCTCTTGTTGCTGGTTAATAGTATGGACGGTGCCGTTCAAACTAGCCCCCCCTCCCCGCCCCGTTGGTATCACTCTTTCCTGCTCCCCCTTCTCTCTTAGAGAAGAGTACAAATTTAAAGGAAATGTACATATCTGGAACATAAGGCCGTTAGCTTTCATGTCTCCCTGAAATGGGGCCCATGTTCCAAGAACCTTTGACCAAAATAAATAAAAAAAGAGGTGATAAAATTTATTCAGCCATGGTTCTCCCATTTGATCAACATTTGGAGCATTGCACATAGACTGTCACGGCAGGGGGAATTTTTATTTTATTTTACTTTTTTAATATTTTACTTGAAACATCCTCCCCTTACCTTTCCATGAAATCGAGTTATCCTTATTTTCCTAAAATCGTTGACATCTTTTGGACACCACATAAGCCATGCATTGTGCTTAGCACTTATGCCATGCATTGTGGCATAATTCAAAGATTATCTTCATTACTCTACAATGTAACATTCAATTTAAAAACTATTTTATTTATTTATTTTTTAAATATTTATTTATTTATTTGAGAGAGAAAGAGAGCATGAGCAGGGGGGAGGAGCAGAGGGAGAGGGAGAGAGAGAATCTTTTTTTTTTTTTTTAAAGATTTTATTTATTTATTTGACAGACAGAGATCACAAGTAGGCAGAGAGGCAGGCAGAGAGAGAGGAGGAAGCAGGCTCCCCGCTGAGTAGAGAGTGCGATGGGGGCTCGATCCCAGGGTCCTGGGATCATGACCTGAGCTGAAGGCAGATGCTTAATGACTGTGCCAGCCAGGTGCCTCCAAATCCCTCATCTGTAAAGCCTTTCCTTGCTTCCTATTGTACTCTGTGACCTTTTCTCAACTTACTTTGGCACTCAGGGATTCTCAGTCTTTTTTGTGCTATTGGCTCCTTTGGCAATGTAGAGAAACCTATGGGATTCTCATCCAAATATGTTTTTAAATGCATAAAAGATAGTTATATTCAAAGAGCCCTTTTAGGGGTCTGTAGACTCTAGATGAAGAACCCTTGACTGTGAATTAGTTGCATATTGCTTTATAGTTCTGTTATCCAATATGGTAGCCACAAGCCACCTGTGGCTTGTCCAAATGGAAAATGTACAGTGAACACACGCTGGATGTCAAAGACTGAGTACGAAAAAGGAGTGGAAACTGTCTCATTAATATTTTAAAATATAGATTACATTTTGAAATACAACCTTTGGGATATATTGGCTCAAATAAAATACATTATTAAATATTTTTTTAAAATTAAGATTGTTAATTAATAAGTTATTGAAATTAACTTCCAAAGCTATTAGCTTTACACCAACACCTTCATCTCCTAACAGATGAGAAAATCAGGACCCATGAAGCTTGTCACTTAGCCATGCATTGGCAGGTCTCTTTGGCTCTTGAGCATATGTTCTTTCCAAGATACCATACTGCTTTTATGTCTCTTTATTTTTATGTCTTATCATGTTGCCTTTGCAAACCATAAATACTTAGAATGTGTTTTGTTGAGATGTGATGGTAACTGGCTTAATCCCAGTACAATCCCAGTAAGAGCTGGCTCGTTCCTGGCCTGGCATGACCTTTGCCTCACTCATTTAGAGTTTAAGTTTTATAGACAGAGACAGACAACGGCACTTACAGGGCAAAACCCATGGTTTTTGTTATCTGTTCGGTTCTCCTCAGGTGGTGTTTCCAATTTCAGCATCTCATTGGACCAGTAATCACACAGACAGGAGAGAAGAGTTTGGTTGCCTTTCCACATTATGGGGAAGGAAGTGGAGTAGGGAGGGAAGGGTATGAGAGACAGTAATGCTGTACTGCTTGAAATTGAAAATGAGAAGCGGTACGTGGGAGACAAATGATCATTTCTCATTGAGTGCACGTTGATTGATTGCCTAGCTGCACAGCGGTGTGTGCTAGAAGCCATACGGGATGTCCAGAGATGTTTTTGCCCTTGAGGGATTGAAATTAAAATTGGGGAAGGACTTGGATATCCACATGGTTGGATATATCGTGGTCGAAGGCAGTGTATGAGGAGGAACAAGAGCTGTGGAAAAGAAAGCAGGCCTGAGTGTGCAGCCTTTCAGCAGGGTGTGCCTGAGATGGAAATGGAGGTTGGCCTTGGAGCACATGGGCAGTTAGCTGGGTCACTCTCTTTCAGGATAACCAATCATTTGATCTGTTCCTTTAACTCCAGACAGAAGCTCTGTGTCTTAGAAGAGCTCAGGTGCTTGTTTGAAAGTCTCTATTGGTCTATGATTTATTGATGAGGGTAGTAATATCCAGGTCCATGAATTCCTATCCAAAACCCTTAGGGCCAGGCATTTTGAAAGCAGAAATAGCGTGCATATTCTGCATATCATCTCCTGGGGATTGGGGCAGCAATCGCCATAATTAAAAACATTAATACTTCTGCAGCAAAACACATTAAATGGAATAAATTAAAACCATAAGCAACTTTAAATTCATGTAGATCAGCTTTAGTTGCCAAGTGAGGTCAGGTCAGGTTCTGCCACCAAATAAGTTATCAAAGACTTCTGGTTCTCAGAGCACGTGGTGAAGAATGTGGTCCTATGGTAATAATAATAATAATAATAATAATAATAATATTAAATGGAGAACATATGGAACAACAATGATGTTTATTATCTTCCAGATACAGTTCTAAGCACTTACCTGGGTTTACTCCCTTAATCTATCAGACAATCCCTTGCGGTTGATTATTTCTTGAGAAAAAAACAAAAGGAAGCCCAGAGAATTAAGCAGCTTGTCCAGCTACAACTTGTCAGGGTCAGAACAGGATGCAAACCTAGGCAGTCTGGTCCGGGCCTGCGTCTTAACCACTCTGCTTTGTGTTTTGGAGCAGGGAACTGGAAGCAGGCAGGTCTCCAAAGTTTTCTCCACTTAGGTTACTCACATGGATGGCTCTATTTGAACATCTCCCGTGTATAACAGTGAACAGCCACGATGGATGCCTGGCAAGCAGAATCTTCTTTCTCAGAGGGATCTAGAGCCAGGGATGACTTGGTTATGGCTCCCCAGCAGAGCTGTCACAAAAGCCCAGCCCAGCCCAGCTCATGTTACCTTGTTTATTTCTCCTAGATCAACTGAGAGTTGCTGTTGTCCTCTTGCTGGGCAAGAATGGAGGCCCCGCTGGTGAGTCTGGATGAAGAGTTCGAGGACCTTCGGCCCTGCTGCTCAGACAACCAGGAGGAGAAACCTCAGTGTTTCTACGGCTCATCTCCCCACCATCTAGAGGACCCCTCCCTCTCTGAGCTGGAGAATTTTTCTTCTGAAATAATCAGCTTCAAGTCCATGGAGGACCTTGTGAATGAATTTGATGAGAAGCTCAATGTCTGCTTTCGGAACTACAACGCCAAGACAGAGACCCTGGCTCCCGTGAAGAACCAGTTCCAGATCCAGGAGGAGGAGGAGACCTTGCAGGACGAGGAGTAAGAAGTCTTAATTGCCCTCTGTTGCTTCCGACATGAGCCCCGTAGACTGGGGCTCCTTGACATGGACCTGGTTTCTGTCCATGGGTTCGTGTCACTTATACTTGCCTCTAGTGGGGCAGGGCCCCGGGAATTGCGGACATTACACTATTATGTCCCTGTACGGTGACCTGTAGAGCTTTCTTAAAATGGAAAACTTAAAGGAATGAAAGATTTTTAGAAAATAGGTTTTCTTTAATACAAAATGGAATTTTAGGAGCATGATCCATTTTAGAGCCTATCTTCAGTTTTCTTTCTTTTTTTTTCCCCTTTCCAAAAATTTATTTTGCACAAGCCTTCTATGACTCTCTTTTTCCTCATTAAAGCACACATTTTACTTTGCTTGCATGTGGAGCTGTTTCCCTTATTATTTCTAGTAGCTTTAATTACATAAACTAGAATTCTTAACCCTTAGAAAGCTTACTTTCTGGTGAAAACGAAGAAGTAAACAATGGTAAAGTCTTTGCTATAATAGCATTCTTCAGACTGACAAATTTAGGGATCCATTTAGTAATTTCTAGAAGCACATGTTGTAGGATTTTTGCCTTCGGTGCCTGCTGTTCTTGGTCACACCGCTTTGAAGAATGAAGAGGCAGACGGGGCAGAGTTGAGGGCAGCAAAGCAAGGTTTATTGAGTGATGGTACAAAGCTCCCAAAGAAGGAGGGGACCTGAGAGGGTTGCCCTTTTTTTATTTAAAGATTTTATTTATTTATTTGAGAGACAGAGGAGCACAAGCAGTGGGGAGGGACAGAGGGAGAGGGAAAAGCAGACTCCCCGCTGAGCAGGGAACCTGATGTGGGGCTTGATCCCAGGACCCCCGAAATCCTGAACTGAGCCAAAGGCAGACACTTAACCAACTGAGCCACCCAGGTACCTCTTCAATTTTCTTTATATCAGTAGTAATCCGCCCAGATATTAGAAATAAGGACCAGAAGAAAAATTAATTAACAATGACAGATTCCTGGGGCCCCTGGGTGACTGAGTGGGTTAAGCCTCTGTCTTCAGCTCAGGTCATGATCTCAGGGTCCTGGGATTGAACCCCACATAGGGCTCTCTGCTCAGCAGGGAGCCACCCCCTACCCCTGCCTCTCTGCCTACTTGTCATCTCTCTCTGTCAAATAAATAAATAAAAATCTTAAAAGCAAAACAAAACAAAACAGTGACAGATTCCAACAAATTGCTTTGAGAAACAGCAGAATTATGAAAATCACCTGTTTATAAACCCTTCTCAGGACTGGAAAATCATCTACAAGTGTTAAGATATGTCCAAACCAGAAACCATACTAACTGAGAGCCCAGGGAATTACTTTGGGCACAATAAAGGTGACAATTAGGTGATGTGGCTTTTGAGTATACAGAGTCCCTGGGTCACTTACTAGCCACTCATGGGGTCTTAACTGTAGTCAAGAAAAGGGCTTTGAGAAAAGTGCTGTATGAGGAGTGACAAGAAAAAGACGAAGGGGATAATTTGGCACATAAATTAAAGAAGGATGTTTTAGGCACTTAGTAAAAATAGGCCTGAATTCCCTATAGAGATAAAATAAGTACCAATTGTTCTTAAGGGATCACACAGGTAGTTGTAATGGGACTTTGGAGCAACCGGGTTTTGGTTTCTCTTTTTATGAACTTGAGCCGGGGGAGGGGAACTGTTGCCCATAAATAAGTGGGATAAAATGGCGTGTCCTAGGCAAGGGAGCCTGACCAGTGTGGGAGATAGTTGCTGACTTGATGACCCTGTGAGTGTACTGGGACTCTGTGTCTGTCTGTCTCACTCACTATTATACCCCCATGTCTAATGCAGGGCTTGGTGTATTGTAAGTAATCCAGGAATATTTTTTTAATGAAATACTGAATATTAAATGAATTGGGTGAGCAATAATGGCCATCCTCGTAGGTAAAGGTAGTGCATTTCCAGATCCACACCATTTTCTTTTCTCCTTTTTAATTAATGTTGGCCTGAAGTCATGATCAGAGAGAACATTTTACTCTGGTGACCAGTACTGTAACTGTGAGCTCTGTGTTTAAATTCAGTTTTAAGTTTGAAACTGACTCTTCTTAAATGCCGAGCCTGTTATAATTTGTTAACTCATGTAAGTCGAAAAAGAATGGCTCTGGGGCTTTATTATACAGAATATTTTTTTTTTTCACTGCCTGGTGCAATGAACTAGAAATACAAAGACTGTGAGTTATAATTTTCTTACTCCTGCTAACTCACTGTGTGACCTTGGGCTAGTCACTTAACTCTAGTCGACTGCGTGGGTCCTCATCTCTGAAACCTCCAGAGCTCAATCTTGATGAAGCGGGGCTAAGAACTCGGAAAGACCCTAATTCCTTAACTCACCCACAATGACATTTTAAGATGCATCCCATTCCTTTTGCTTCCAACAAATCATTTCTTCCCAATCTAACGAACCCTGCCTCCCCCGCTCCCTGCTGCCTCATTAAGGACGAAGGCCCAGTGAACTGGTTCTTGCTCTCTTCTAGCACATTAGCAGAGGCCACTCAATGTTAATTACCATCACATGGGGTTATTGGTCCGCTCACCCTGATTTTTCTGTCTTGCCTGCCTCATTGACTGCTTCAGCTAAAAGACCGAATGTTGAATAGTTCCTTAGAGATAAGGTACAATTTGGGGATAGCGTAGAGGGAGGAAGCCGGGAAGAGAGAAATTAACACTGTGCTTTCTAAGCAGTCCATGTATCTAAGCCTTTCCAACTTAAAATAAAAATCAGAGTTAAATTGCACATTTTGCCTAGAGATACCTATCCGGACACTATAAAATTATAAACTATAAAATTATGATGGAGAAAGGAAAAAGATAATTTAACATCTAATTTGTTTATGATTCTCCTGAGCATAGCTTGTGAACTTGCCTAGTTTTGGTAGTGGAATGGGTGTTTCATCCACAAACAGACTACAAGTGTTTTGGCTGGGTTAGAGTTAAATAATAGAAACATAAAACAAAAGCTGTGTCGTTCTTAGTCAAGCTAACCTCCTTAAAGATAGCACAAGTCATAAAGCCAATGCAGTAATTCCCTTTAAAGTTTGGATTTCTTTAAAAAAAAAGAAAAAAGTTTGGATTTCTTTCCTTCCCGTGTGGAACCATTTGGCCAATAGGGAGTTGGCTGAGATGTCAAGTTAACTCTGATTCGTCAGGCCGTGGAAGTTTTAGGCACTACACGAGTCAAATTTGAATAGTTATTTCCTGGCTGTAAGTTTAGAAACTTCCAGAATCTATTCTTTGCCGTGTGTGATCATCGTTTCCTTTGTCATGAGAGATTGAACTGGGAGGCTAGAGACCTCAGCCCACTGCCTGCCTCACTGGGGTTGTGATCAGTCCTCTTACTGGCACCCAGGATACTGAGGGTCCAGACATGTGGGAACAATCAGTTTCCTGCTCTTCAGATAGAATTGTTGGGTTAAAGCTGTTAAAAATAAAGTCCACGTGGGGTCATGCCTGTCTGGCTCCGTCCGGAAGAGCATGCGACTCTTGACCTTGGGGTTGTGAGTTCGAGCCCCGTGTTGGGTGTAGAGATGCCTTAAATAAGTAAAAACTTAAAACCAAGTAAAATCCACACAGTAAATAAATAATACCATGTAGTCGACTATACTTGAGGGTGAAGACCAGTAAATACCGAATATGCAGGACAGGTAAAGCTGATGGGTAACTGATTTTTAGGAACTTTATTTGTCTTCTCAGAAGTTCAGTTTCCCCAGAGGGCAGTGGTAGTATTGATTCTATTTAAGTCCTCGAAAGAAGTTAAAAGTTGTTCAAAGCCAGTATGTGCATATAATAATTCCTAAGTATTAACTGTGAAACAAGCCTTAATATACTCACAGGAACACATACCCAAGCGAGGCTGTTGGCCTGGCTGGACAAGAAACACTGGGGGGAGGGAGGAGCCAGCCTCAAGGGTATTAAGGGAAAGGTTATCAAGTCGGAATTCTAATAAGCCCTTTAAGCCTAGCTGCCTGCTGCATTGTCCAGAATAGGTACAAAGAGGTGTGTGTGGGTGTAGGACTCATGTAGCCTTGACGGCCATATTGCCAGTAGACCCAGATCTCTGTTATCCGTGTCTTGTCCTGCTCAGTCCCTCACACTCTGCCTGTGTCCATTTCCGAATCCCCAGCCCTGTGTGGTGAAAGATGGTTTAGTCAGTCCACAGGCACCTCGCTAAGCCCGGGCCATAAACCATGCACATGAAGAGCAGCATAACGACGGGAATTAAGGCCACCTGTTTTTTTTTTTTTTTTTTTAAAGATTTTATTTGTTTATTTGACAGACAGAGATCACAAGTAGGCAGAGAGGCAGGCAGAGAGAGAGAGAGAGGGAAGCAGGCTCCCTGCTGAGCAGAGAGCCCAATGCGGGACTCGATCCCAGGACCCTGAGATCATGACCTGAGCCGGAGGCAGCGGCTTAACCCACTGAGCCACCCAGGCGCCCAAGGCAACATGTTTAATCTTGGCTGTTTGAGAACAGATCTAGGAGGTAACATTGGGAGTCTCCCTTCCCCAAGATAAGAGTCGGAAGCAGGGTGCTTCTCCGGGAAGTAGAAGTTCACAGTCCTCCTCAGGGTGCCTGTAAAAGGGAATGTGTTCATTCCCAAGGCCCCTGCTTGTGGGGAAATAGGTAGCCTCTCTGGGGGAGAAAGCCCTTCCCCTTCTCTTCCTCAGAGAAAGCTTTGTGTTTCCCTCCCACCACTGGCTCTTTGCTCCCTCTCCTGCTCCCGTGGCTGCTGCCAGTGTTTCTGCCCTTGCCTTCTATGTAACCTTTGCTGAGGCAGGAGAGCTAGACAGGAAGCCGTCATGCCCCTGCTGCCCCTGCCATCGCTCCTTTTGGAGACGGAAAATGGAGTTCGCGATCTTTCACTCAGAGCCACTTTCTAAACTAGCTCGTGAGTGGGAACTTGGTATATTATTCTGATCCCTGTGCCAGTGCCAGTAAAATTATAAAGAACTGGAATAGTTACGTGGTTAGGCATATAAGCTCTGTAGCTCTATTGCCCGGTTTCAAATCCCACCTCTGTCTTTACTGGCTGTGTGACTCTAGACAAGTTAACGGACTTCTCTTTTTCAGTTTCAGTTTTTATTCCCCCCTCCTTAAGATCTGCCTTATAGAGTTGTGAGGAAGAAATGAATCCATCCACACAAAGGTTTAGGAGAGTACCTGGCTTATAGTCCGTGCCCATTAAGGGTTGGCCGTTATTATTGTGACTTGGGCACTGACTACGCGTAGGGGTGTGGCGTATGTGAGCAATTACAGAGATAAGAGTCACTCTGTCTTAAAGGTTGTTTATGAGCCCCAAAGGGTAAAGAGTGCTTCAGAAAAGAAGAAGAAAATTTGGACAGAACAGGAAAGAATGAGGATGGCTTGAAATCCCAAGGAGATCAGGGTGTGGGGAATCATCCCTAAAAATCTAGAATTGGAAGATGAAATCCACAATATGTCAGTGAAGGCTCACATGAGGAAAGCTGCCACACCCTCCATGATATGACAGAATCCCTGCTTGTTGTTTTAAGAATGCAGGCAGTTTCAAGGTCATTGGCAAGTGTGTGGTTCATTAAAGTTCCCAGCTTCTATCCAGCCTAGAAGAGGCACAAAAGCCTCCTGCCTATTTTGGGCTTTGCTGAATATCATTTTTCCAGGCGCTTGCTGCAGGGAGAACTCGAAGGTCAGTGCCCACATGCTTGTTGTCGATTCTCCGCAGCAGAGAAGGTAACACAGCCATGTTAAGGGGGAGTCCCCCGCTGGCCTTCCCGGTGTGGGGCTTGGAGTTTTGTCCTGGAGACAGCAAATTGTGTTTGCCTCCTGGCTTTAGAATGCTACTGAGACTTGCGTTAGCATTAGGCTGGATTAATGAAGCTCTAATGGTGCCTGATGGAGATTGGATTATCACCCATGTTTAAGAAGCAGACGCTGAAATCCTGCTGAATGGATGTCTAATGAACACTTGATGAGTCCTCTTAAAGTGCTTTCTTGTAATTGTAGGAAAATAACAGAATAAGCGGATCACCCGCGCACGGCTCTGAAACTGTTTTCTTGAGTTCCTTCAATGTGCCTCATGACCAGTTGTATACCTTGTGCACTAGGAAAGTTTCTTTGCTTCTAGCCCATAAATCATATATCATTCTGGGTTTTACGTATGTTAAGAGCACTCACCTGTTCACATTTCAAATGTCTGTGCTCCTGTCCGTCCTGCACTTGCCTTTTCAGCCTGGATTTTGTCATGTTTTGAATTTGATCCATATGTATACTTAGTTGCTTATTTTTAAATGGCTATTTATTTTAGTCGATCTAAATAAAATGTACCTTCTTAGACCTTGTTTTCGTAGGTATCACTCATGTTTGGCATGTGTAAGCACCTGAGGAAGATTGCATAGAGCCCCCCTTTATCATTAGCTAATGTTAGCCAATGCCACTGGCTGCCGTGGATGACATAATTTTAGGAGCTTGGTTTAATGATTTTTGTTAATCTCTCGGTGTTGACTCATTTGTTTATTATTTTTATTTTTTAAGATTTTATTTATTTATTTGACAGAGAGGGACACAGCAAGAGAGGGAACACAAACGGGGGGAGTGGGAGAGGGAGAAGCAGGCTTCCTGCTGAGCAGGGAGCCTGCATGGGGGCTTGATGCCAGGACCCTGAGATCAGGACCTGAGCTGAAGGCAGACACTTAACGACTGAGCCACCCACGGGCCCCTCATTTGTTTATTTTCCTGTGTGTGAGAATTTGTGACTTTAGGTAATTTCCCCTAACCCCCTCTCTTTCACTGCGCCCCGCCCAAGAAATCTTTCTGAAATAAGTGAATTAAATGGCATGAGTTGTAGGAAAGGGTTTCTTATAATGTACATATTGGAATTTTTAAAAGTAATGTAATAAAAGGAGCCCCATCTTCTCTCACAAAAACCAATTGTTAGAGGTGTATTGATTGATTCCTTTCCTACATTTGCCTTAGAATGTCCATGACGGAGACTTACATTGCTAGAGCGCGGGGTCGTGCCACCCGTGGGCTCGCTAGAGCATTCTGGGTAATAAGTAAGCATGAACAGGGCATTAACCCCTTAGCTATGTTAGATGTCAAGGAGTTCATTCTTGACCATTTAGTTGATTTGCATTCAATAAAGTTGAAATGCATCTGAACTTTATGATGGCCCTGATCTTAATGAGATTCAGCCAGAAAATCTGCCCTGATGTCCATCTGTGTGTCTATCATCTGTGTATCTATCAATCTATCAATCTATCATGATCTTCCTCTTTCTCTCTGTCTTCTTCACCCATAGGAAAGGAAAGGAATCATGGGCATTTCTTAGCTTCATGACATATGAACTATTTGGTGGAGGGGCAGATTTATTTTCAGGGACAATTTATTTTTTGCCAGAGTTGGCTTGATTGTACTCTACCATGTGTATCTCAATGGTGAGAAAGCCCTCTTCTTTTAAGCAAACACCTTTCATGCTGAAGCCCCTGGCCGGCGTCCATTCTCTTGGCTCTTTCTCTCCTGGTAGTGCCTCTAATTCCGTTTTTTTAAGCTGCTTTGCTCTTGCATGCTGGAAGGCAGATGACCTCAGCCTGGCACACACAGAAGCCTCTCTCCTCCCCTGGCCCAGCTCTTCCTTCCTCCAGGCAAGGCCAGGCCACAGATGTGTGCTAATGAGAGCTTCTCTTTGTTTACAGGGTTTGGGATGCTCTGACAGACAATTACATCCCTTCACTCTCAGAAGACTGGAGGGACCCAAACATGGAGGCTCTGAATGGCAACAGCTCTGACACGGAGGTACCTCTCTGGGGCCCCTTGCTGAATAAAGCTCGAGAAGATGTAGATTAGATTCCAGCTAGGAAAACATTCAGTAATTCAACAGTCTTCCCCATTAGGTCACGAAGCCCAGCAGGAGCTCCCAAACATTGCTGGGAAGGCAGGAGTTGCAGAGGAGGTAGAGAATAAGAGGAGGGGACCTCTGGTGTGTACGAGGTGATTCGAACGGCTGTCGGTGAAAAGTGTCAAAGCAAGTTGCTGTGGTTGATCTGTGTCCTGCACCGTGCAAAATAAGGGGGTCTGAAGTAAGAGGAGGAGAGTGACTATGACATTTCCCTTGTGTGCAAATATGAATGGTTTAAAAAAATATATCAGGTTTTCCTATCTAAAATGAACAGTTCAGTCCCACCAAAACCAAGGTGGCAAATATTGATACACTTGTGGCAAGGTCAAAGCCTGGCTAACGATCAGAGCTGGGCCCTAGACTTTAGGGAGGTGGTCACTCCGTGGGGAGTGGCCAGTGAGACATTTCTAGACTCAACCAAGAAGATGTTTAAGCAGCTGAACCTGAGTCACATTCGTGCTTACTGATGCCAAAGAAGAAAGTAGCCTCAAGGTTTCTGAATAAAGAGAATATACTTGTTTTGAGTTGATTTGCACGGGCTATGACAAGTGACATTTCAGAAGATCCAAATGGCCCTTCCTAGCTGAATCTATGTGTAGAAAAAAAAAATCATTTAATGGCTCCATCCTTCCTAAAAGCTGATTTCTGCCTTGCTTCGTTTTCTAGTTTTAGCTGTAAATGAAATTTAATGATTTCTTACCAGGAAGGGCTGTCACAGCCATGTGGGCTCAGCAAATGAGGGAAGGGGAGGTGGATCTCATCTTCCTAGGTCCTCCAGAATTGAGTTCAAGGGAAGGAATGAGAGATGCATTTTCCTTACCGGGCGATATTTCTGCAGATCATTGCCCCAAAGAGCACAGCAAAGAGATCAACAGGGGCTGATTTATTGAAAAGGTGGCTGTCCATCCTTAGCTCTTTTAATAATTAGCAATCCCAAACTCTCAAAACCTCAGGGTTTCATGGATGGGGCAGTTAAGGTGGTGACTTTGACACTAGGATATTCGCGACAATCCTACTCAGTGTGGATAGAGGTCCCAAGTCTCCTTTTGGCTCCCGGCTGCTTGTTTTCTCTTGCGATGCTAATACGCATCCTTGCCCCAGTGCAAAGGACAAGGGGACAACCATGGAATAAATCTCGTTACTGAAATGAAATCAGGTCCATCATGGTGCAAAAGACAGATTTTGCTTTCTTATCTCTTTTGCCACCTTTTCAACCCCTTCTGTGGACTAAGCCAGAGGATGTGTAAGATAGCCTGCCCTTCAGAAGGTTTCTAATTTATCCTCATTTGCAGATTTCCCTCAAGAGGGTTAATATTTCAAGGCAAATTGAACGACCCTGAGAAGGATGATCTTGAGTTCGATTCCTTGTGAAATTTCTTCCATCCAACCCATGGGAAAATGACAGGGTAGCCAAAGTGGATGGATTAAGGCTGTTTTATTTCATCTCCTTTATTATCGGGATTCATTACAGTAGAAGCTCTTTTAACTGACCTCAGTTTAAATGATTTGCTAGATTAACCAGCGCTCTGTAGTCCTGTAAGAGAGCGGCCGACCCAGTGTCCTTGTCTTGCTGAATGCACACAGCTGGTAGGCTGCTTCGAGCAAGCTCTCATAGCTCTTCTTCCACTTAAGTGGTTCATGGCCAGGAATCAGTTGTGTTTGCTCCCAAACCTCTTTATGCTTGTCCTTGGGACTCCAAGTAATGTAATCAAACATTACAGAAACTGTTGGATTATGACAGCAAAGAGAGTCATGTTTTGCTTTTTAAAAATCAAAGTAACACATGTACAGTCTTTTTTTTTTTTAAGAAAAAATATTTTATTTATTTATTTGAGATAGAGTGAGAGCGAAAGCGAGAGAGCATGAGCCCGGATGGGGTGGTGGTGAAGGGCGTGGTGGGTAGAGGCAGAAGGAGAAGCAGACTCTCCGTTGAGCAAGGAGCCTGATGTTGGACACGATCCCAGGTCCCTGAGATCATGACCTGTACTGAAGGCAGACGCTTAACTGACTGAGCCACCCGGATACCCCATATATATACATAGTTTTAAAAATCAAATAATACTTTAAAAATATTATAAGACTAGGGGTGCCTGTGTGGCTCAGTGGGTTGGGGCCTCTGTCTTTGGCTCCATGGTCTTGGGGTCCTGGGATAGGGCCCTGCATCAGGCTCTCTGCTCGGCGGGGAGCCTGCTTCCTCCTCTTGCCCTGCCTGCCTCTCTGTCTACTTGTAATCTCTGTCTATCAAATAAATAAATAAAATCTTAAAAAACTATATTATAAGACCTAAAGCCTTCCTCTGACCCCCAGCTATTCCTGACTTGTCTTTCCCTAGGCATTAGGAGCCACCACTTTTATTTCTTTTGGCATAGACCTCAAATTTTCTTTTTCTTTTTTTTTTTTTTTAAAGATTTTATTTATGGGGCGCCTGGGTGGCTCAGTGGGTTAAGCCGCTGCCTTTGGCTCAGGTCATGATCTCAGGGTCCTGGGATCGAGTCCCGCATGGGGCTCTCTGCTTGGCAGGGAGCCTGCTTCCTCCTCTCTCTCTCTGCCTGCCTCTCCAACTACTTGTGATTTCTCTCTGTCAAATAAATAAATAAAATCTTAAAAAAAAAAGATTTTATTTATTTCACAGAGAGAGAGAGAGATTACAGGTAGGCAGAGACGCAGGCAGAGAGAGAGAGGGAAGCAGACTCCCTGCTGAGCAGAGAGCCCGATGCTGGGCTCCATCCCAGGACCCTGAGATCATGACCTGAGCAAAGGCAGAGGCTTAACCCACCGAGCCACCCAGATGGCCCAGACCTCAAATTTTCTAAGTAACACATTTATATTGCTGCTTGCTTAATGATTAAAAGCAACAGTTTGAGCTGTTATTTTTTAACTTTATACTATGGAAGATAAGATTTAATGCTTTCATACCTCCTCAAACATTCACACTTAGCGTTCCACCTTCCAACAGAGGGTTGTCACCGATTTATAGTGAAATCAATACTAAATATATAAGCTATCATAACTATGTAAATACTATTTTTTTACTGAATCATGTAGTGTTGTATAAGAATATTTCTTCTCTTATAAAACCTTTTTCTTAGCCTGGAGTAAAGAATTATTTTGTTTTTTTTTTATTTGCTTGATTTTCTGTATATTTATCTATCAACAGTCCAACCCAGAACTCTTGAGTGAATTTTAAATCTCACAATATGATTGAAAAAAAAAAATCAGACATTCAGGGGTGCCTGGGTGGCTAGTTGGTTGGACATCTGCCTTCAGCTCAGGTGGTGATCTGAGAGTCCTGGGGTCAAGGGGCATAGAGGCTCCCTGCTCAGCGGGGAGCCTGCTTCTCCCTCTGCCTCTGCCCCCGCCCTTCCTTGTGCTCTCTGTCAAATAAATAATTAATTAATTAATTAAAAAAAAAACCCAGGGCGCCTGGGTGGCTCAGTGGGTTGGGCTGCTGCCTTCGGCTCAGGTCATGATCTCAGGGTCCTGGGATGGAGTCCTGCTTCGGGCTCTCTGCTCAGCAGGGAGCCTGCTTCCTCCTCTCTCTCTCTCTGCCTGTGTCTCTGCCTACTTGTGATCTCTCTCTGTCAAATAAATAAATAAAATCTTTAATAAATAAATAAAAATAAATAAATAAACCCAGACATTCTATCAATTCTTTTCTTTTCTTTTTTTTTTTGGTCTTGAAAATGTCCAAATGAGTATCTCTATCTTTCTACTATCAACTAGTCTGGTTGTATTCTAGATCTGGTACACAGCTGTTCTTGTGGAACTTCCCTTCACTTTCATCTGGGGGAGACTTCTTGCCTCTCTCTCCTGTCCTTTGACTGATGAATTTTCTTTTAATCTTTCTAGGTATATTCCCTTTTTTTTTTTTTAAGATTTTTTTTAAAATTTATTTGACAGAGAGAAATCACAAGTAGATGGAGAGGCAGGCAGAGAGAGAGAGAGAGGGAAGCAGGCTCCCTGCTGAGCAGAGAGCCCGATGCGGGACTAGATCCCAGGATGCTGAGATCATGACCTGAGCCGAAGGCAGCGGCCTAACCCACTGAGCCACCCAGGCGCCCCATATTCCCTTGTTTTGGTGGGGAAAAAAATTCACTATATTCTTGAGAAAGGGTACAGAGGAATCTATTTTTTAGAATATACTAGAATATCTTTATTCTCCTGCCATAGACTAGATTGAGAGTTTGATTTAATAGTTATTTTAGGTTGCAAACATTTTTTTTACCTGGAATTCTGAAGGCATTGTTCTCTTATCTTCCAGCTTTCCCTTGCTGTTGAGAAGAACTCAAATCCATTCTGATTCTCCTTTTATATGTGACTCTTTTATGGTTCTTTCTGAAAGCGTTTAGGATATTCTTTTGCCTTCCTTTTTTTTTTTTTTTTTAAAGATTTTATTTATTTGACAGACAGAGATCACAAGTAGGCAGAGAGGCAGGTAGAGAGAGGGAGAGGAGGAAGCAGGCTCCCTGCAGAGCAGAGAGCTCGATGCGGCACTCGATCCCAGGACCCTGGGATCATGACCTGAGCGGAAGGCAGAGTCTTTAACCCACTGAGCCACCCAGGCGCCCCTCTTTTTCCTTTCTCACTTGAAATTTTCCATTTATGTGCCTTACAGTGAGGTCCCCCTCTCCACGATTCAGTCTGCGTTATATATAGTGCACCTTTCACCCTGGAAACTCATGACTAAATTGTGGTATGTTTTCTTGTGTTATTTCTCTGAAGATGAATTATTTCTGTTTTCTGCCTCTATGGTGATGATTACATACGTAGTTCTCTCCTTTATTATGTAAATGTGATCAATGACATGAATTGATTCTCAAATATTAAGTCAGCCTTGCATTCTTGAGATAAACCCAACTTGGTCATGGTGTATCATTCTTTGCTTTTCTTTCATTGTGTGGTTTTCTTTTTTTCTCATAGTTTTACTGAAGGATGATTGGAATACAATAAATGGCATATATTAAAGTATTCAATTTGATAAGTTTTGACATATGTATACATCTGTGAAATTATCACCACAATCAAGATATCAAGAATATCCATTAACTACTCCCCTTCACCCCCCAATCTCCAGGCAACCCATTTCTATCACTATAAATTAGTTTGTGTTTTCTAGAATTTTGTATAAATGGAGTCATGCAGCAGATACTCTTTTTTTTTTTTTTTGCAGGGGGAGGGGTCTGGCTTTTAAAAACTCAGTATAATCATTTAGATATTCATCTATTTTGTTGTTTAAATCAACAGTTCATCCCTTTTTATTGCCAAGGGCTGTTCCATTATAGAGATATAAAATAATTGGTTTACTCATTCACCTGTTGGTGGACATTTGGGTTGTTTTTTGAATATTGTAAATTCAGCGATTGTGAATATTCTTGCCTAAGTCTGCTTGTAGTCGTATGTCTCTGTTTCTCTGGGATAGAAAACCTGTGAGTGGAATGTTAGGGTCATAGGGTAAATGTATGTTTCACTTTTTAAGAATCTGTCAAACGCTTTTCCAGTTTGAGAGCTCCAGTTAGTCCACATCCTTGCCAACCCTTGTTAGAGTCAGCCTTTTACATTTAGACATTGGAGTAGGCATATAGAGTAACTTATTTGGGTTAAATTTGCACTACTGAGCATCCTTTCATGTCCTTATTTGTAATCTGTCTTATTCAGTGAAGCGTGTGTCCAAGTCCTTTGCCCACTTTCTTAATGGGTTATGAGTGATCTTGTTAAGTTGTTATTATTCCTTATATTAAAAGGTAAAATGAGACATACTAATTTTTTTTTTAAGATTTTATTTGTTTATTTGACACAGAGAGAATGAGAACAAGTAGGGGGAGCAGTAGGTAGAGGGAGAAGCAGGCTCTCCGCTGAGCAGGGAGCCTGATGTGGGGCTCCATCTGAGGACCCTGGGAACATGACCTGAGCCGAAGGCAGACGCTTAACAACTGAGCCACCCAGGCACCCCAAGGCATACTAAATTTTTAAGAATTAATGTAAGTAAGATCAAATAGGACAGCACAGGCCCAAAGCGGTTAGGAGTTCTCCACCAACAGGAACTATAGATAAGCTGGAAGCAAAGGAAGGAAAGTATTCAGTTTGCTATAGCTTAAATGGCTCTATTATTTGGGAAAGCCTAGTTGGCTGTTCGTGATTGGTTGCTCTTTGATTTGAATTCTTAACCTTGAGGCATTAAAGGTTTAGGTTTTGACTGGCTTGGAAATCTAAGGCATTAAAACCACCTCAGTCTAATGGCCTCCTTGTTTAATTAATTTAACACACGCATTCTAGACGCAGTCCTTTGTCTGATATGTTTTATGCACATATATTTTTTTTATATTTTATTTATTTATTTGACAGAGAGAGATCACAAGTGAGCAGAGAGGCAGGCAGAGAGTGTGGGGGGTGGGAAGCAGGCTCCCTGCTGAACAAAGAGCCCAATGAAGAGCTCCATCCCAGGACCCTGAGATCATGACCTGAGCTGAAGTCAGCGGCTTAACCCACTGAGCCACCCAGGTTCCCTGTTTTATGCACATCATTTTGTCTATGGACTGCCTTTTAACTTTCTTAAGCTATTTTGAAGGTCAAATGTTTTTTAAATGTGATGAAGCCCTATTGATTTTTTTTGTAGTTTGTGCTTAATGTGCAGTATTTTAGTAGTCATTGGGATTTTTCTCGTAAGTCTTCTAGAAGCTGCATAGTTTCAGCTCGTCTGTGGCTTATGATTCATTTCAAGTTAGTTTCTATATGTGGTGTGAGGTAAGGGTTAAAGTTCATGTGTGTATGAGTGTGTGTGTGTGTGTGTGTGTATGTGTATGGCTGTCCAGTTGTTCTGGTACTACTAATTGGAAATATTATTCTTTCCCTATTAAATTGTCTTGGCACCTTTATCAATCGACCATGTATGTGTGGATCTATTTCTGAATTCTTCATTCTTTTTCATCAGTGGGTGTCTATCTCTATGCCGATACCATGCTATCTTCATTACTATAGTTTTGTAATAAGTCTCAGCATAAAATAGTACAGCTTCTGACCCTTGAACAACACAGGTTTGAACTGTGTGAGCCCACTTACTTGTGAAATTTTTTTTTGGGAAAAACAATAGTGTATTGTAAATGTATTTTTTTCTTCATTATGATTTTCTTCATAACATTTTCTTCTCTCAAGCTTACTTTATTGTAAAAATGCAGTATAGAATACATATAAAATACCAAATATGCATTAATCAACTGTCTATATTATCAGTAAGGCTTCTGTCAACTTAACTAGTAGCTAAGTTTTGGGGAGTCAGAAGTTACATGTGAATTTTTGACAGTGCAGGGCATCCAGACTCCTAAACCCTGCATTGTTCAAGGGTCAACTGTATGTCTTTCAACTTTGTTCTTTTTTTTTTTTGAAGTTGTTTTGGCTATTTTTGGTCCTTTGTATTTCCATATAAATTTTGGAATCAGCTAATTAATTTCTCTAAGTTGCTGGAAATTCAACTGTGACTGCTAAATCCATATATTGATTTATATATGTAGATCAATTTATTATCTTAATGTGGTGAATTACACAAACTGATTTTCAAATATTAAGCAAACCTTTCATTTTTTTTAAAAGATTCTATTTATTTATTTGTCAGATCACAAGTAGGAGAGAGGGAGGCAGAGAGAGAGGGGGGAAGCAGGCTCCCCACTGAGCAGAGAGCTCGAAACAGGACTGGATCCCAGGATGCTGGACCTGAGCTGAAGGCAAAGGCTTTAACCCACTGAGCCACCCAGGCGTCCCCCAACCTTTCATTCTTAAGATAAACCCCAATTAGTCATGATATAGTATCCATTTTATATAATGTGGGATTTGATTTGCTAGCATTTTATTAAAGCTTTTCGCTTCTCCGTTCACTAGGAATTTTTTTCTGTAATTTTCTTGTAATGTCTTGACTTGAATTGGGAATTTTCCTTTCTCTAGTTTCTGAGAATTTGTCTTAGATTGGTATTATTTCTCCCTTACATGTTTGGTAGACTACACCAGCGAAACCATCTGGACCAGAGGTTTTCTTTGTGGAAGGTTTTTGATGACACATTCAATTTCTTTAATGAACATAGGGGTGTTCGGATTTTCTGTTTCTTCCTCCAGCTGATTTTGGTAAATAGTGTTTTTCAGGGAGTTTTTTCATTTAATCTGAGTAATTGACCACAAAGTTGTTTATGATACACTTTTATTATTTTAATGTAAGTAAGATCTATAGATCTTACTGTAGTACAGTGATATTCTCCTTTTTATTTCTGATCTGCTAATTTGTGTTTTCTTTCTCCTTCTTTCCCTCTCCTTCCCCTCTTCTCTCTTCAGTCTAGCTATGGGTTTATCACTTTTTTGGGGGGGGAGTTATCACTTTTATTAATCTCTCCACAAAATCACTCTTGTTTTCTCTTTTACCTCTGTTGCTTTTTTGTTTTCTAGTTTGTTGATTTCTTTCCTTAACTTTATTATTTCCTTCCTTATACTTACTAGGGTTTTACTAAGCCACTTTAGGTGGGAGCTTAGATCAGATTTTATTTATTTATTTATTAGAAGATTTTATTTACTTTTTTGACAGAGAGAGATCATAAGCTGGCAGAGAGGCAGGCAGAGAGAGGGGAAGGCCAGCTCCTTGCTGAGCAGAGAGCTGGATGATGCAGAGCTTGATCCCAGGACTCTGAGATCATGACCCGAGCTGAAGGCAGAGGCTTTAACCCACTGAGACACCCAGGCTCCCCCAGATTTTAAACTTTAGCAATAATTGTCTTAGTCTACCCAGGCTCCCATAACAAATTGCCACAGACAGGGTGGCTTATAAACAACAGAAATTTCTTTCTCACAATTAAAGAGGCTGGAATGCAAGATCAGTGTGCCAGCGTGATTACATTCTAGTAAAGGCCTCATTCTGGCTTGCAGACTGCCCATTTCTGTCTGTGTTCTTAACATGGTACAAGGGATTTCAGGAGCTCTGTGGACTCTTTTATAAGGTACCAATCCCATTCATGAGGGCTCTACACTCATGACCTAAGCAAATCCCCAAGGCCCCACCTCTTAATGCCATCACATCGGGCATTAAGATACCAACAAACGAATTTTGGGAGGATGCAAACATTTAGACCAGCAATAACATAAGAATTTTAAAATAATAAAACTTCCTTTAAGTGTTGCTTTACCTGAATCCCACAGTTTTGAGATGGTGTGCTTTTACTAACCTCATTTTGAAATATTTTCTAATTTTTCTTGTGATTTCTTTCTTCTTTGACCTATAGATTATTTAGATGAATGTTACTTACTTTCAGAGTGTTTAGGGATTTTATAGTTATAATTTTGTATTGGTTTCTGGTTTAATCTTGTCAGAGAACACAATCTGTACAAATTCAGTCTTAAAATATATTGGAGTTGCTATATAGCCCAGCATATGTTGTATCTTAGAATGCACTATGTGCCATTGAAAAAAATGTATATTCTGTAATTATTGGTTGTAATGGTTAATAAAGCTCAACTAGATTAAGTTAGTTTATAGTTTTATTGAATTCTTCTAGCTCTTAACTGATTATCTTGTCTGTTTATCCATGAGAATTTATTTTTTTGTTTTATGTTTTATTTGAGATATAATTGGTATACAATGTTAAATTAGTTCTTTTTTCAGGTGCACAACATAATGAGTTGAAAATTCTATACGTTACACAATGCTTAACCATGATAAGTGTAGTTACCATCTGTTGCCATACAATGTTATTACAGTATTATCGACTATATTCTCTTTGCTATACTTTTGATCTCCATTGTTGATTGATTGATTGATTTTAAGTAAGCTCTACATCCAACATGGGGCTTGAACTCATGACCCTGAGATCAAGAGTCACATGTTCTACCAAATGAACTAGCCAGGTGCCCCTTGATTTATTTATCTTATAACTGGAAGTTTGTACCTCTTAACCCTCTTAAGCTATTTTGCCTCTGCCTCTCCCCACCACCCTTTCCTCTGGAAATTACCAGTTTGTTCTCTGTTTTTATGAGTATTTCCGTTTTTGCTTGTTTTGTCTTTTAGATTACACTTATAGGTGAAATCATAACATTTGCCTTTCTCTGTCTGGCTTATTTCACTTAGCATGATACCCTCCACGTTGTCCATCCACGTTGTCACAAATGGCAAAAATCTCATTCTTTTTAGTGGTTGAGTAAAATTCCATTATGTATAGATGTATATGTCACGTTTTCTTTATCCATTCATCATCCATCAAAGGACACTTGGGCTGCTTTCATAGCTTGACTATTGTAAATAATGCTGACATCAATGTAGGGGTGTATATATTTTTTGAATTAATGTTTTCATTTTCTTTGGGTAAATACCCGGTAGTGTAATTACTAGATTGTATCATGTTTCTATCAATCCTTTTACTTTTCACCTGTGTCTTCATGTTTAAAGTATGCCTTTTATAGATTGCATACAGTTGAGTCTTTTGTATTTAGTCTGACAATGATGATCTATGCTTTTTGGTCTATTGAATTTAGTTCATTTGCATAGTATGTTCATTAGCATTTAAAATAACTTTAATAATTTATGTTTAGTGGTATGATCTTGCATTTCTATTTGTCCTATCTGGGTTTTTTGTTGTTGTTCCTCTGTTCCACCTTCCTTGCTTTTTGGGGGTTAATCAAAATTTTTTTGGTATTCCATTTTCTTTCTTCCATTGGATTTTATTTTTTAATATTTATTTATTTTTAAAAAGATTTTATGTATTTATTTGACAGAGAGAGAACAAGCATAAGCAGGAGGAGCAGCAGGGCAGAAGGAGAGGGAGAAACAGGCTCCCCAAAGAGCAGGGAGCCAGTTGTGGGGCTCAATCCCAGCACTCTGGGATTGTGACCTGAGCTGAAGGGGACACTTAACTGACTGAACCATCCAGGCACTCCCTCTTCCATTGGATTTTAGCTATACCTCTTTGTGTGCTTTGTTTTTTGTTTTGTTTTTGTTTTTTTACTGACTGCTCTAAAGATTACACCCTGCACTATTAATTTATCATAGTCTATTTAGGATTCATATATGCTACTTTACATAAAATGTGAAACACTCTCAACAGTTTAAGGATACTCCTGTCATCCTCTGTGCTATTCTTGTCATATATTTTACTTCAATCCACATTACATACCCCACAACACAAGTTACAATTTTTGCTTTAGACAGTTAGTTGTCTTTTAAAGAGATTAGGAGAAGGAAAAACAATTTTTTTCTATTTACCATTTCTGGTGTTATTTATTTCTTCCTGTAAGTCAGATTTTTAATCATTTCTTTTCAGGTAAAAAACTTTCTATTTCTATATAGATTACTATATAATCTTATAATGTTAGTTCACAGGTGACAGATTCTCAGCTTTCATTTATTTCATGTTTTCCCTTCTTTCAGTGAACATAGCCTTGCACTGTCTGTGCCCAGTGCCTCAAAACAATAGGCTCTTAGATTTTGTCCAGATTTATATTTGTGTGTGGCAGGGTAAGTCCAGTACTAGCTACTCTTTTGTGGCTGAAAGAGGCCATCTCGTCTGTTTTTGTGTTTTGGAATTCCTTTTATTCAAGTGTACTTAAACTGATCTTTTGCTTTTTCTCCCCTCCCATTCTCTATCTACTTATTTTCTTTTACTCTCTAGATGATTTTCTCGGCCTTAACTTCAACTCTTCTACTGAAAATATAAATTTTGCTACCATAATTTTAATTTCTAATAGCTTTATCTTGTTGTTTTTTAGAATCAATTCTACTAAACAGTCCATGTTTCAAGGAGGCAGTGTTTCTTGGTATCCCTCTTCCTAATGACAGGAAGGAGTTTCTTCTGCCCTCTGTATTACTTTTGATTTACCTTTCCTATGTATTTGCTTTCGTCCCTGTTTTTCATGTTGGGGATTGTCTGAAAATATTTGACAATCTTTAGGCATATTTAAAAGTGAGGCTAAACTCACAGAGTTCTGCCTGTGGGGGAAGGGCTTGTCTCCTACTGGCCCCCACTTTAGTGCTCAGTAGTGACCTGGTCACTGGTCATTTTGTTTGGAAACCCCAGATATTGGCATGTACGTCTTTTTTCTTGCGCAGTGTAACAGAAATGTAGCGACCACTAAGTGGAGTCCTCCAGTGTTTTGCTTAAGGAGGATAAGCCTGGCTGCTAGTATTCTTGGAGCCTAATCAGGGCAAGAGGCTGAGGGTCTCTGGTGAGTAGGTAGACTTCCACTTAATCCCTCTGTTTTGGGCACCATCCCTCACCCCAGCTTTCAGGTGACCTGGTGTCTCTTGTGTACATGTTCCCTTAGTTCAACCTTTCCAAAGTGAAATCTCCACTTCTTTTGGTGGTGGTGGTGGAGGGTGGTAGTTGCCTTTTCTTCATGGGAGAGGAGAAGAGACTTGGGGTCTTACTGCTCCTATGAAGAATCCTGGCAGATCCTTCCTCTTGTAGCCCCACCTCCCAGTGCCCCCCTCCCCCAGTCTCCAATTCCTGAGACTTTGAGCATTTTGGGGTGAAAGCACATACTTTGGGAAGCTTTCTCCCACAGGGCTTAACCCTTTAGCCTACTAGCTCAGCATCTGCCCTCTGGCATCTCATTCACTGTTGTCTTTCCTCAGTTTGTTTTGTCCCTGTAGGATATTCTCTTTTGGTCCTTTTGCTCTCACTTCAGTAGGGTTTCAGAAGGAAGAGGAGATAAATGTATGTGCTCAATCCCCTACGTGTCTTCCTTCTGTTACTAAAAAAAATAGAGGGCACCTGGGTGGCTCAGTCCGTTAAGCATCTGCCTTTGGCTCAGGCCATGATCCCAGGGTCCTGGGCTGGAGCTCCACATCGGGCTCCCTGCTCAGCAGGGGGTCTGCTTCTCCCTCTCCCTGCATGCTCTCCCTCTGTCTCTCTCTTTCTTGTTCTTGCTTTCTCTCAGATAAACAAATAAAATCTTAAAAAAAAAAATGGGAATGAGGGCCCACTTAAAAGATGGTGTACTGATAAAGTGGATGATAGAAGAAAGACAATGTGGAACTTCTATTCAGAGACCCATCATGGAGAAAAAGGCATTGAGCTTACATTAAGAGCTTGGGGAAGGGCGCCTGGGTGGCTCAGTGGGTTAAGCCGCTGCCTTCGGCTCAGGTCATGATCTCGGGGTCCTGGGATCGAGTCCCACATTGGGCTCTCTGCTCAGCAGGGAGCCTGCTTCCTCCTCTCTCTCTCTGCCTGCCTCTCTGCCTACTTGTAATCTCTCTCTGTCAAATAAATAAATAAAATCTTAAAAAAAAAAGAGCTTGGGGAAAAACAAGTATATTCTTATATTTTTAGGTCAAAATAATATGCTCGAGTTATGTAATATTATTATTATTTACAACTCTCCACACTTACTGGATTTTTCAGTTTATCAATATTCTGTCCCTGGCTTATATAAAAGATAGTCTCTTTTATCCCTGTAACTGTGATTAAGAGCAGGTGGTGGTTGTCTTGGACAAGAAGAAGTAAAGTCTGGACAGTGAGTCCAGCCCTTCTGTTTTCCAGGTAACTGAGCAACTAAGTTGTGTGTGGAGTTGGACTGACTATAGGAGGTGATCGTGAGACCATTCTTCTTGCTTTCAATATTTGTTCATTAATTCTTTCCAGAAACATCTGTTGTCTACATGCTGTTTGCTATGCTCTGTCTGGTGCGTCGCACTGTGGGGATTCAGAGACACTGACTTAACCTCACACAGATGTTTCCCGGTTGTTCACAAGCATGAAGGGATGTAGTTGTCCTTTCCTTGGGCTGGGTGCCTGCTGTGGATTTTTTTTTTTTTTAACTTGTTGAGTGAAGGTGAAAATGGATCTTTGTTTTCTTAATTTTGGTCAAGAGGAACCACCTATGTGGAACAACTATGATAAGGGGAGGGAAATACAAGGCAGTGGAGACTCCCTTTCTTGTGAATAGAATCTTCTGGATTGCTCTGATGAGAGCCCACGGCTAACAATCGCTATTGAACACAAGGACTCAGCATCATTTTAGTTTTCACGCAGACTTTGTGCGGCAAGATTTAGTGGCAGTTAGGGCCCAGGGAAGATTCCCTCATTTACTGTCAAGCTTTAAGCTACCACATCACAGCCCTAAGGGCACACCCTTTACAGAAAGCAGAAGGACGAAACAGCTTGCCAGGGAGGAAGATGGCCAGAACTTTTCTGCCTCTAGGTCTTCTCTCCTCCATTCTGGAAAGAAGTCTCTTGGAAGAATGATATTTCTTGGAAGAGTCATAGTTCACTTCTACAGTGTGGAACCAATGTGAGTTTAGTCTACAGAGAAATTCAGCCCCAGATGACCTGGCCTGTGGGTTGTTTGTGGCTTTAGCCTTCCCATTGTCACCTGAGAGGCTAAAGGAACTCCCTGTGGCGATTTCTAGGTCTCTGTCATATATTAAGAATAAGAGTAGGGGCGCCTGGGTGGCTCAGTGGGTTAAGCATCTGCCTTTGGCTCAGGTCATGATCCCAGGGTCCTGGGATAGAGCCCCGCATCGGGTTCCCTGCCCAGGGGGGGAGCCTGTTTCCCCCTCTCCCTCTACCTGTTGCTCTGCATGCTTGTGCTCTCTGTTGAACAAGTAAAGTCTGAACAAAAATTTTTTTAATTAAAAAAAGAACAAGTATACATACACTCTTCCGCCTGCATAAGTGTGTGTGTGTAAATCAAATAATCCTATCTATATATATAAATGCCATCATCTTTCAAAATTCTTTCTCTTATCCTCTGTTAATCCCCATCCAGCTTTATACTCTCTGCACAAGATACTGCCACGATAAGGAAGGGCAGGTTGGCAGGTCGGGATCCTCTCAGGGGCATTTATAAGAGGAGAGGGCTGGCTGAGAAGTGACAGAGGGGTCAGGGAGGAACAGAGTCTTCGAGATCTGGGAGGAAATGTGGGAGGAGCCCTGGAGAAGTGCCAAGGGATGAGAACCGAGAACCGGAGACCTAGAGAGGGAGGAGGAAAGGCCAGATACAGGTTGGGTGTGGTGAAAGCAGAGGCAGGGAATTGCCCACACTGGGCAGAGGGAAGGAGCTGGGGCTTCCTTTAAGTACTTTGTGTTTGCTTCTCTTTCTGTTTTACTTCTTAGTGGCACACTTCGGAGGTCTGAGGAAGCGTGGGGTAGGTGCAGCTCCCACAATCTTAGAACTCAGGGAAACTTGTCAGTGATTATAGGTCGTTTTGGGGTCTTTTTTTCACCCAAGCCTGACAAGTCAGACCTGTAGGCTTTGTGCCAGAGACGGGGAGAGGAGAGACAGCTGTAAGAGGGATCCACGCACCTCCGTTCAGGTTCGATAACATTTAAAAATGACAAGATCTGGGGCGCCTGAGTGGCTCAGTGGGTTAAGCCGCTGCCTTCGGCTCAGGTCATGATCTCGGGGTCCCGGGATCGAGTCCCGCATCGGGCTCTCTGCTCAGCAGGGAGCCTGCTTCCTCCTCTCTCTCTGCCTGCCTCTCTGCCTACTTGTGATCTCTCTCTGTCAAATAAATAAATAAAATCTTTAAAAAAAAAATGACAAGATCTTTAGAATAAACTTATTGTCACCCCACCCCCACCCCCGCCAAAAAAATTCTGGTTATAGACTAACACTCGCTTATAAAAAAGAATCCAAACAGAAAATGAGGAACCCTGTTTCTCCATGGCTGAGCGTGACTTCCAGCACAGGCCTTTCTGGCCCCGAGAAAGTTTGCCCTAGCCGTGTAGTCGTGAACAAACTGAGGTTCCAGGGGCTTCGGTTGGCAGAGTGGGGAGTGCGGAAGCCAGGCGACTACCACAGGTGGTACACCTGGCAGAGAGAGGAGCATATGGGTTCGCCAGCAGAAATAGATGCCGCCATCTGGCATACAAGCCCCTTGGATGATCCCATTACCTCCCTGCCCTACCCCTTACCCAGGTGGAGCACAGATGGCATTTAAGATGCACTTGATTAATTTTTTTAATGACAGAGTCCTGGTTTTAAGCAAACCTAGAGAGAAGGTGATGTGTTTTGTTAGGCATGTCTGGCAAGGTGGAGCTCAAAGACTAGGGGAGAAGTTTCTGAGGATGGCTTATCTCTGACATGGTTGCTCGGGAGGGAACTGGGCATCTTCTGTTGGAAGAGCAGAAGCATAATCCCAGGAAAGCAGCCCATAAGCCAGCCAGCTAACCACGAGCAAGTCCAATTGATTCCTGGATGAGAGGTGTCTCTGCAGAAAGATTTCCTGGAAGCACCCCTCGCCAGCCCCTAAATGACTTTCAGATCGGACTTCTGGACATAGACAAATTGTTGGTTTAGGGGTTGATTTTGTGCAGGATTTGAACATATATGCCGGGCAGTGGCTATTTGGGGTATGGTTAGGAAAGCCAGATGTGCTGTGAATATCTTGTTGGATTGCAACTTCCAGACTCTCAGTGGTTGTGAACTTCCAGAATCTTACTTGGCACTGTGGGATCTCGGAGGAACAGGATGCCTGTTTCGATATTGTTGTCGTTTTGTCCGGGCCTCAGTTCATATGGTCGGGTTGTTCCCTGGCACGTCTCATGTAGCTTCAGCACCCCCTTCAGCAACTGTGACCTCACACCTAGATTCCCATCACAGGGTGGCCTTGCGTCCAGTCCAGTCAAAGCTTGACACTTTCGACTGGAACAACCTACCCCTTAGAACGCCTCAACCAGTGCACTCTGGAAACAACCCCCAGATTGAAACTCCTCGTCTAAGTAAGAGAGGCTTCGATGCAGGAATTGGTTGAGGTATCACTACCTTATTCATGCAGGGACGACCCCTCTGTGGGCTAAGGAACAGTGCTCCTTCCTTTGAGTCAGATGCTCTTGCTGGACTCGGGGAGGCATGCTGTGCAGAAGGGGTATGTTTGGAATTGGATGAAACTCTGGGCATCTCTTCAGATTCCCTCCTCACACAGCAGATGGCCAGATGGGCCTCTCAGTCCGTGTCGTCTGTTCTAGAGACCAGACAGTAAAGAGAACCCTAGTTCTGCTGATGATCAATCAGAATTCCACGCCCCACCCCCCTTCAGATCCATGAGAAAGAAGAGGAAGAGTTCAATGAGAAGAGTGAACATGATTCTGGTATCAATGAGGAGCCTCTACTCACAGCAGATCAGGTATGAATGTTTCTCTTGGTTCTTGGGACTTTTTGTTCTTTGGATCAAGAAAAAGTCTGAGTACATACGTGTCGTGTCCATTTAAAGCAAAAGACAAATATATGGTCTCATGGTTGCCTGGGCTGATGACTTGGAGTGTCTTTGGTAAGGGAATTCATTTCTCCCTAGGCCTCGGTTTACCCACCTGCACTAAATAGGAACATAATTCTTGACCTTTGGGTTGGGTGGGACTCATATTTGATTATAGCCAGAGATAGGCCCTGTGTTGACTGGCTTCAGTTCTTGCTAAGCCTCAGAATGCAATCTCATTAAGTGAGTTGGGGAAAATCAGGAGGGGGAGACAAACCATGAGAGACTGTGGACTCTGAGAAACAAACTGAGGGTTTTGGAGGGGAGGAGGGGTGGGGGTTTGGGTGAACCTGGTGGTGGGTATTAAGGAGGGCACATATTACATGGAGCACTGGGTATGGTGCATAAACAATGAATACTGGAACACTGAAAAGAGATAAAATAAAATAAAATGGAAAAAAAAATGTCAAGACACTTAAATGAGGGTCCCAAAGACTTATTCTTGCAAAAAACAGTTGAGGCTTTTGTACGGTATTTTCTCATATTTCATAGAATACCCAAAATGCGGAGCCTTCCAAAAGGAGTCTTAATGGACAGTTGTGACTTTAATTAAAAAAAAAAAAAAAGATAGTGCTTGACATTTGATTGAATTAGTTAAATGTTGGCTTTAGTCATTTATTACTTAGGAGGGAATCATCTTGGGTCTTTGGATTCTTTTTTCAACTTTTTGGTCAATGAATATTTCTGGGCAACTTTTTGAGCAGGAACCGTACAAGTTTTTCACAGAGTAGTTCCGAAAAAGCTCCGCCAGGAGCCTGTGGTGCCAGAAAGCACTTTTCGGCCAAAGGAACTCTTTCAGATCTGAGGCAAAAAGGTGGGATACAAACAGGTAAGGGTCAAGAGATTGAAGGGCACCAGATGAAAAGAGAAGAGGGCCTGACAGCTCTTCTTGTGAACTGTAGGGGAAATACAATTCAGCGATCCAAGGTTAGCGAAAAGTTCTCTGTGAGAGAAGGAGAAAGTCAGCTGTGAAATTTCTGAAGGGGGCTTGTCGTTTGCTTGCATTTTATAAATGGCTTTCAGGAAGCAAAGACTGAGTATTCCCTAAATTTGCTGAATGGAAGTGAGAAGGTGTGGGACTAAAATAGAAATTACTCTTAAGGCGGGCACCCTAAGTCCTCTTGTCCTTGGTCCCGCTGACGTGAAGAAGCCGGCCTCAGAGAGCACCAGGCCCAGGGGCCTGGAGCCTGAACCTGTCACAGAATCAAGGACAGACAAATGCATGAGTGCCCTGTCGTGACCAGACCCATCCATGACGCCTTTCAGACTGTCTTTGCCTCTTCCATTTTCTTTATGTGTCAGCAGTTAATGAACAGAGCGGCTCTCCTGTCTTCCTCTGGCAGTCCTTTGATTTAGCTCTCTCTTTTAGGAACAGATCCCTAGTAAGAGCAGAGATTACAGCTGGGTTCCTTGGTTCCTTTCTGCTCTCCAGACCCCACCTATCCTTTTGTTATTTTAGCTTCTTCTTCTTTTTTTTTTTTTTTTTTAAAGATTTTATTTATTTATTTGACAGAGAGAAATCACAAGTAGATGGAGAGGCAGGCAGAGAGAGAGAGAGAGAGGGAAGCAGGCTCCCTGCTGCTGAGCAGAGAGCCCGATGCGGGACTCAATCCCAGGACCCTGAGATCATGACCTGAGCCGAAGGCAGCGACTTAACTCACTGAGCCACCCAGGCATCCCTGTTATTTTAGCTTCTTGTTTGGCATTTGTGGCTACGCAGCTTTAGCTCCTACCTAGGAGAATTCTGGAGAAATTTCCTCTACCTAAAAAAAAAAAAGCCTCCCCATTTTGAGTTGGTCTAGGAACAGCGTAAGCACTGTAACAATTAATGGGCTGGGTTTTGTGTTAAAGTTGAGGGGATAAAGTGTTTTCCCACTTAGAAATAAAGTGCTTAGCCCATTGAAGTCAATGTTCTCTTCCAGGCAGCTCTGCTTTGGTTCCCGAAAGAGGAGTTTATTTCCAATAAAGCACTCATCTAAATGGTGTTCTTGGAAGAGATTTCACATTTTAGAGTGCTTTACATTAACAGAAGAGTGTATGTAAGCCTTTGGTCAGATCTATTTTTATTATTATTCAATATTTATTAAATAACAATATTGCTTTAGGAATCTTAGAGGCAGCAAATTAGAAACATCCTTAACTGACCCAAATCTGAGCTGGGATGTCCCCCTGGCAGAGACCAGAGTTAGCACTCTCTTGCGTACCTTCTTCAGGTGATTGAGGAGATCGAGGAAATGATGCAGAACTCCCCAGACCCTGAGGAAGAAGAGGAGGTCCTGGAAGAGGAGGATGAGGGAGAAACCTCCTCCCAGGCAGACTCGGTCCTCCTGCAGGAGATGCAGGCCTTGACCCAGACCTTCAACAACAACTGGTCCTACGAAGGTGAGGGGCCTGACGGGTAGCCTTGCCCAGAATGGACCCTCCTGCCTGTGGGCTGGGCCATGGGCACCTGCTTCACATGTACTTAGTTGGACCTCCGACCCAGGGAGTTGGCAACCCCTTTCCTATTGGGCGTCAGGAGAGAAGTTAGCAAATTTTGGGGGTGGGGGGAAAGGCAATTGAGCACAGTCAAAATGGTAAAACCAAGCAAAGGTGAAGATGAAAGCAGAATGAGCAGAAGAAATCGGAACCCCTTGTCCAAAATGAGGCTCCCACGAAATCAAGGAAAAAGGTAATGATCATGATAGCTGGCATTTCTGGAAAGATCTCTATGTGCCAGACCAGTTCTAAGAGTCTCTGTGCGTCATCTCATTTCATCCCCACCCCAGCTCGATGCGGGTTGGAGTAGTTGAGTGTGCTGAGAGGCGAGATGGCTTGTTGGATGCCACTGCTGGGGAAATAGAACCATCCAGAAAACCTCCCTTCCCGGGGAGGAGGCACACGTGTGGGCCGGCGGGGACTTAGAAACATGGCAGAGGGAAGGTGGGCCGGGCAGGTGACGAGGTCTGAACACGGGCGAAAATGGAGGCTGTCTGAGGAGCCGAGATTCTGTGGCTCTTAAGAGCAGAGGCCGGGCGAGGGCAAAAGCCGAAGGAATGTGCTTGCGATGACGGGGCTGATTTGGCTGCGGAGCTCTATTCAGGCTGTTCTCAGCCACACAAAGGCCCCAAACATAGCCACGCTCCACGAAGACTCAGGAAAACAGCTCGAGTGCACAGGGACATGGCAAGGGCAGAAGGAGGGGGACAGCTCTAAAGAGCAGAATAATGGGGGAGGGCAAACCGAGTCAGCAAATCCACAGGCCATGGCAGAAACAGAACAGAGAAGTAAAATGGGTGCTGCGGCAGAAACAAAAGATGTTAGAAAGGGACAAATTTGAGAAGATACTCACTCTCCCGCCCCCCAGATCTTTTTTTTTTTGTAGGCTCCATGCCCTCTGTGGGGCTTGAACTTGTAACCTTGGGATGGAGAGTTGCAGGCTCTAAAGACTGAGCCCACAGAGGCACTCCCCACCCCCTACCCCCAAACTATTTTAAATGAAGAAATCTGAGGGGACAAGAATTTACGACAAAGTTACCTGTATCCCATTATCTCAGCTTCCTTTCCCTTTTCCCTGATAGCAGGCTTGGTACTGGCCAGCCCGGATGCGCTTTTCAGCCTGTGGTCCCAGTCAGCCGCCTTGTTTCTTGAATTCCTGCATTGCTCTGCAGGACCGTGGGGGTGAAGGGGGCCTCAGACCCCTGTGCTGAGATTGCTGGCTGGCTAGAGCTTGATCAGTTCTTGGGACAAACACCATCTCTCTCCTGCTCTGCGGCACATATGCCCAAAACCTCCTCTGAATGTTTTCTCCCCCTGATCCTTGACCCATTTTGCACCAGCATATCAGAGACACAGAGGAAAACTAGGAAGAGGAAGAAGGGATCAAAAAGTCACATGCCTGTGCATGCACATTTTTTTTTTAAAGATTTTATTTATTTGACAGAGAGATCACAAGCAGACAGAGAGGCAGGCAGAGGGGGAGTGGGGAGCAGACTCTCCACTTAGCAGAGAACCCAATATGGGGATCGATCCCAGGACCCCGAGATCATGACCCGTGCTGAAGGCAGAGCCTTAACCCACTGAGCCACCCAGGCGCCCCTGTCTATGCACTATTTTATTTTAAAAATTTTTATTTATTTATTTGAGAGAGATCACAAGTAGGTAGAGAGGCAGGCAGAGAGAGAGGAGGGGAAGCAGGCTCCCTGCCGAGCAGGGAGCCCAATGTGGGGCTCGATCCCAGGATCCTGGGATCATGACCTGAGCCAAAGGCAGAGGCCCTAACCCACTGAGGCACCCAGGCACCCCTCTGTGCATATTTTAAAAAACGGTTTTATTTATTTATTTGTTAGAGAGAGAGCACAAGTAGGGGGAGAGGCAGGCAGAGCAGGCGGAGGGAAAAGCAGGCTCCCTACTGAGCAAGGAGCCCAACAGCATGGGGCTCGAACCCAGGACCCTGGGATCATGACCTGAAGTCAAAGGCAGATGCTTCACCACCTGAGCCGCCCAGGTATCCCTGTCCATGCACATTTTTGTGAATGGAGTCCATGGGTTTCTGTGGGGGCTGTTTCTTCTTCCTCCTCTGTTATCCTGAGAGTAGTGTTCACTTTGGCTGTTGTATATGGGTCCCTTCCTTCCTGGGGATGCCCCTAAATTCCCTGTCCTGTAAGGAGGTGGGAGGGGTTCCCTTGGGAGACACGGCCCCAGGAGCCATCCAGTAGGCTCTGGCTCGGACGCAGTGGTCACCTGCGAGTCGGTCTCCCCCTGCAGGTCTAAGGCACATGTCTGGGTCGGAGCTGACTGAGCTGCTGGACCAGGTGGAGGGCGCCATCCGGGACTTCTCGGAGGAGCTGGTGCAGCAGCTGGCCCGCCGGGACGAGCTGGAGTTCGAGAAGGAAGTGAAGAACTCCTTCATCACGGTGCTTATCGAGGTTCAGAACAAGCAGAAGGAGCAGCGGGAACTGATGAAGAAGAGGCGGAAAGAGAAAGGTCTGAGCCTGCAGAGCAGCCGGATAGAGAAGGGAAACCAGATGCCTCTCAAGGTACGTGAAGCCCCCCACCCCGCCCTGCCCCCCCACCCTGCGGGAAGAGGAGGTGCACCCGGCCTCCGGTCCTCGCCCTGTCCGGCCCCAGTACCAAGCCTGCGCAGGACCTGTAAACAGATCTGGACTGCGCAGGGGCTGTGAGCAGGACCGTAGGCAAACAGTAGGGGGCTGTAAAGAGAAAGAAGGCTCCCCTTTCTCCTTTCCTCCTCTTGAGGACCTCGGTCTGGCCAGGGGACATTGGACGTGGACACTGGAAAATACTTGTGTGTGGCCTGTGCTCCCTGAGGCAAGACCTTAGAAAGAGGGGGGAAGACAGTTAGTACTGAGGGGCGCTGTGCCTGGGACTCAGGTCAGCATCCCACGACTCGTCCTGACTGCTCTCCTTAGGATGGTGGGAGGGGGCTGCAAATTCGGAAGCCCTGCTGGGAGCCTGACAGGATTCTTCAGACCACTGGCTCGTGATCAGGGAAGCTCCAGAGAATGAATCCTCCAAGGAGATTGTTCCAAATACCTTGGCCGAGGCTCTGTCCCAGACCTCCCAAATTGGGCCTAGGCTTGTGCGTTTTATTAAAGGCTTCCCAGATATGGCCAGTAGCTTTACTTACATCGGCCCTTCCCAGTGGCCAGACACTTTGTTTTCCTCTGTAAGATGCTGTGTCATCATCTGTCCCAGGCGTACGGGCCTGCTTTATTCCCTGTCCGAGACGAGGCTGAAGGGAGGAAACCAGGGAAGGGCAGGGGGAGCCGTTGCCCCGAGGGACTGACTAAGATAAGAGTCTTTGAGACTCGACTCTTGATTCTTGCAAAGCTCAGCCCTAAGTTTTGGCCCATTTGTTAGCCCAGGTGTTATCTGGGACAGGGGTGGCCGGCGGGTCTGGGTAGCTTAGGGAGGACACCCAAGTCCCCGGGGAGCGATGACTATGGAGCAGGAAGCATTCGTTCTTGAGCCCCGCCCGTCCTCTCCCCAGCGTTTCAGCATGGAAGGCATCTCCAACATTCTGCAGAGCGGCATCCGCCAGACCTTCGGCTCCTCAGGGACGGACAAACAGGTACCTGCAATTCCCACACTCCCAGCTTTCCTCCTGACCCTTGCAACCTGCCGAACAGGGTGTGGTGATTCACTAAAATTATCCCAGCCCTTGGACAAAGGGAGGTCTTACCATCTTTTTTCACTCATTTCCTTCCTCTTTTTTTTTTTTTTTTTGATTTTATTTATTTGTTTGACAGAGAGAGATCACAAGTAGGTACAGAGGCAGGCAGGGAGAGGGGGGAGGCTCCCTGCATAGCAGAGAGCCCGATGCAGGACTCGATCCCAGGACCCTGAGATCATGACCTGAGCCGAAGGCAGAGGCTTAACCCACTGAGCCACCCAGGTGCCCCCTTCTTCTTCTTCTTCTTTTTTTTTTTTTTTAATTTAATTTGTTTATTTCAGATAGAGTGAGAATGAGCACGAGTGCAAGCAGCAGGGGGGTGTGGGCAGAGGGAGAGGGAGAAGCAGGGAGCCCGATGCGGGAGTTGATCCCAGGACACTGGGATGGTGACCTGAGCCAAAGCAGATGCGTGGCCGACTGAGCCACCCAGGCGCCTCAACATCTTCTTCCACTCTTAAGAAGGAACAGTGTCTTTTAAAGGGTGCAGTGGGGTTGGGTTTTTTTTTTTTTTTTTAAGCTGTTGCTGAGCCCTCAGGCACAAAGGTGAGTAAGTCCTGGACCCTGCCCTCATGAAGTGCATAATCTGATAGAAGGGACAAGCTTGAGATCATGGAGAGAGCACATGTAATTGTGTACGTGTTAGACATCTTTGTAGCTGAATCCTAAGGGTGAGAATTCTGGCACTGCGGCATGGGAGGACATTCTGGAGACATGGAACCCGCTCCCCTCATTTTGCAGCTGTGAGAACTAAGATCTGGAGAGATTAGGTCTCTCAAGACCGCACCGCTACGGGCAGAACCAAGACCAAAAGAGAAGTCTTCTGGTGTTTGAGCTGCAGCTCTTCTCACTCAGTCCCCCAGGCTACCGGCCTGCCCTCCGCCTGCCGACCTTCAGGATCTCTCGGGCACCCAGTTCTTGGGCCCCACGGGGCCAAGAGGATCTTGTTGTAGAAGCACCTCATATCCAGCAGAGGGAGCAAACCCAACGTCCAAGACCAAGGGCGGGGATGAGGTTCTCTCCCCCGTCATTTTTGATAAAAGAGAGATTGTTCAATTTCATATTGCCCGCCCAAGCACACAAAAGTATAATCTCCCTTTAGAATGTTCTCTGCGCTCAGCCTGAAGGAGAAAAAGCTCTCCAGGATTCCTAAATATCCAAGAGCTTCTGGTTGTCCGGAGAATGTGTTCAATGGAATGGAGGGCTGATATGGGAAAGTCTTACTTTTAGGGACTTTCTTTCTTTCTTTTTTTTAAAGATTTTATTTATTTATTTGACAGAGAGAGAGGAAGGGAAGCAGGCTCCCCGCTGAGCAGAGGGCCTGACGCGGGCCTCCATCCTAGGACCCTGAGATCATGACCTGAGCTGAAGGCGGAGGCTTTAACCCACTGAACCACCCAGGCGCCCATTTTAGGGACTTTCGCCAGAGACAGGAAGGGGTCCCGAGGCAGGGGTGTGCGGAGTATATTGGTGTTGCTCCTGTCAACTTCTGTGGAGCATGTCGGGGAGAGACGATCACAGTCCGTGTGCGAATTGTCCACACATCTCACCCTCGGAGGGACCACACTTGTATTTCCCGCCCTGCCTGGCATTTTGTGTGTTTGTCTCGTAGTATCTGAACACGGTCATCCCTTATGAGAAGAAGGCCTTGCCCCCGTCAGTGGAAGATCTCCAGATGCTGACAAACAGTGAGTTCCCCTCATCCTCAGAGAGACGGGTCGCCCACTCCCGTCCCTCCCTCCCCGTGAGAGGCAGCGTTAGATGGGTGGGAATGGGCTCCGTGTCCCTGTGCCACTCCCCCCTCGAGCGGGGGCAAAGCTACAGTGCTCTGCAGTGACACCCAGAGCCGTCTTTTTGTGTCCTTGTTTCCTTGTAAAGGGCAAAGCCTTGCCAGGAAGGAATGAGCTGGTGGAAGAGGTTGGGGGCGAGTGGGGTCTCACCCCACAGTGCTCAAAGCCTTGCCTTCTCTACCTTGTCTGTTCTTGTCTGTTCTCTTGCCAATAGCTTGCTGTTGCTTCATCCCACCTATGGCCCCACAGCAGGAGGCTTGGTCGTTGGGGCTGGGGGCATTTTTTAAGGAGAAGCAAGGTTTCTTGGGTGGCAGGAGTGGGGGACAGGAAAGAATAGTTTTCCTTCCAGGAAACGACTGCCTCCTCTCCTCTGCTTTGGCTCTATTGTCAAATATTAACAAACATCCTGAGCGATGGGAGAAACCCGTGTGTGACAAAGAGCCCTCTGTAGGCAAAATCTCTTCATGTACATTAAACGCAACAACCCCCAAAAGGCTGGGGGCTCTTGGTGTTAGCCATCAGTGTCAGCCTGATTCTTTTAAGAAGAGAAAAATCCGAGGCTGTGACGGGGTGGCAGGCGCAGTGAATCACAGGACCGTCCATCTCCCTGGCAACCGGGAACTGCGCGGAGTGACAGAGTCACTGGGCCTGTCCAGCCCAGGGGTGCCCTGCCTTTGCCGGGGAGGGAAGGGCTTGAGCATCAGGCTAATGCGGGGGAGGGCAAGAGGAGCTGCTTCTGTTCTGCAGAGGAAGACAGACCCCTGCTGCCCCCCTCTGCCTCCCCCGACCCCGGGCTATAAAGGTGACCGAACATTTTCATTGTTACCAATCTGGGGACCAAAGCAGGCGGTTCTGGTAAACAGAAACCCTGGCTACATCCATGGATACAGCGTCCTTGAGAATCTGGAATTTTCAATTCAAAGTACATTGGCATCTTCTTCACTCCTTTTAAACTCCTCTATTTGCATATATATGCACTAAGACTTTTTTCCAAGGGAGCAGACAGAAACGAACTGACATTTATAGGTGTTTGTGTTTTCACAAGCAGTAAGTATTTGGAAAATAATTTGGACAGATTATGAAGGTTGATATATGTAAAGTACTCAATCATGGTTTTTTTTTTTTTTTAAAGGAAGAGCTGTAAATTTATTACAGATACCCATTCAGGAATTCAGCGTGAAATCCTTTCATTTTAATTAAGAAACTGTGGGTTTATTTACATGTTTCAGGTCCGTTTAGAAAATTTTAATTGGAGTGTTTCCATCATTTAGAATAGTTTGGAAATACAGAACAGTGAACAAAAGAAAATAAATAATTCATTGTCCCCTCCACTGTGGTTACTATTTTGGTGTTTTCAGCCATAATGTTTTATGTCTTCTCCACATACTTGGGATTATACTGGCTATAAAATTTTCTATCATGATTTTAGTCATATCAGTTAACATTTGGTTAACATTCTTTTTATGGCTCTCTCTTCTATCATGTGGGTACACCACATTCCAATATTTTATTCTTTTTAAAAGAAAAAACTACCATCTTTCCTGAATGTGAATTCTGCGGCAGGTTATAAAAGCTTTCTTTTTTTTGGCCAGTCCTTATATGGATCTGCGAATGTCTCTTCTTTATTCCTGAACCAAAGGCGCAGGCCCCAGACCAGCTCTTGGGACCAGACAACTCCTATACATTTTGGATTTTGGCAATAAACTTAGATACACATTGGCTGAAAGCAAGGGTTGCATTTTTACAGCTGTCGTTGTCTTCTTCTTCTTCTTTTTTAGAATTTTATTTATTTATTTGAGAAAGAGAGAGAGGGAGAGAGCATGCACCAGCATGGGGAGGGGCAGAAAGAGACGCCCCACTGAGCAGGGAGCTGGAGGTGGGGCTCGATCCCAGGACCCTGGGATCATGACCTGAGTCGAAGGCAGATGCTTAACCCACTGAGCCCCCCAGGTCTCCCCCAGAGCTGTCTTCTTGGAGCGGCATTTGGTGCGCCCATATTCAGTTATAAAGTACTTGCAGCCTGTTAGGTTGACATGAATACACATCTAAAACTACAGAAGAAATAAAGGAAACCAAGACCTGGAGGGCCCCAGTTTCAGGCTCTTTCTTGTCTCGGGACCTGGCCACTAACTCACGCCACTAACTCATGCCAGTGTGAAGCGAGGCAGAGGCATCAGGAGAGAGCAGGGCCGTAGAACAGGATGGAGATCCTTCCTCTATATTGCCGAGGCTGCCGCCTCCTGGTGACCGGTTTCGGCCGACCTTGATAGCTTTCCCGGCTTGCAGAAAAGCAAAACGTACTCATTGAAGAAGACCGGACCCTGCAGAAATAGGGTATAGAAAGGAACATCCCCTGTGGTCTTGCACCCAGAGATGACCAGTCTTAACAGATTCACATACATTCTTCCAGACTTTTTCTATGAATATTAGCATTCATTTATTCATTCCCAAGCTAATCCACGATGCTCTGCAGCCTTCTTGCTTCACCGGTAAATATATCTTGTACCCATGAATCTGTCTCTCGTTTTTCATAGAGGTCTCTAAGACTACACGGGATAGATACACCGTGACTTATTTAAAGCCATGTGTGATGCAAAATCCTGCACTCTCTCCTGCCCTCATTTTTTGATATTGTATACAAAGTCCAACAACATTCTTAAAAGATTTTCTACAAAGCTGACTTCCACAATATGAATTACGGACGTGAGAAAGCGGCACCTCACTTAATAACAGAAATAACAGCCTTTACGCTTTCTTAACTTCCCTCTTGTTTGCCTTGTATGTCTGTAAATCATCAGGAGTCTCAATGAGGAATCTCTGAGCTCCTTGGGGGTCCGTAAGTCTTTTGCATTTCCACAAATTCTAGCCCTGTGGTGGGCATAAAACAGAAAAAAATACCATTTGTTAAAATAAGTTCATTTGTTATTAATAAATAGGAATAATGACTTATAATCATAATCAGAGAAAATTTTCCAATATCCGCTTACATGCATGGAATGTCTTTAAAGAGTTTTGTTGCCGATTCAATGATGGGATGACTGTTATTCTTAACATTTAGATTGCATCTGAAAGCTGATTCTTTTTTAAAACTGCTTTATTTCTTTTCATACTTACTAAAGAGAGATACTTAGGAAATAACGTGGAGATTATAGATGAGCAAAAAAAAAAGTAAAAGATAAAAGAAAATAAAGTCACCAACAGGCCACTCTGATTTTCAGATGTATTCTACTCCATCAGCAGGTGGAGTGCTGATGCTTGACAGAAGCTTCTAGATGTTTGCTCCATACTCAGTGATGTCTGGTTTCCTTTCTCACTCTGGGTTGGTTTGATTTCTCACTCCGGGTTGGTGGGTTGTCAGCCTAGAAGCGACCTTTATGCCATGCTGGTATCCTGGCTCATCTCTCTCTCTCTCTCTCTCTCCTTCCTTAGTTCTCTTTGCCATGAAGGAGGATAATGAGAAGGTGCCCACTTTGCTAACGGACTACATTTTAAAAGGTGAGAGCTGCCCCATGGGGCCCCCGGAGCAGGGCTTCCTGGGGTTCCCCTCCCCAAGACCTCCCGCTGAAGGCAGGGAACCCGCTGTGTTCCTCTGCCTTCCCAGAGCGTCCTGCCAGCCCAGATGGCACTGGGTGCACGGGGCCAGGGTCCTCCAGTGGGCGATTGTGAGGCCTCCCAGGAATGGGGTTTTGTCTTTGCATGTTGCCGGGAGGCCTGAGAAGGGGATTCCTTCTCCCTGGAGGCACCAGAGCGACTCCACATTAGAGCTGCGGAACCAGCACGAGCCTGACTGTGAAAGTTCTGGAGAGTTTAGGCTATTTCGTAGGGAAAAAAACAGAGCCCAGGGCTACATTTGCTGGTCTCAGCTGCTTGAAATCATGCCTAGCTACATCCTTTCCCGACTTTTGTTTCATCTTTTATTAAGGGAGCTGTTAACATCCATAAAAGCCGAGTGACGAGAATAATGAACTCTCATGTACTTGTCCTGCTTCAGCGACCGTGGATTCATGGCCTATCTTGTTCACTCACACCCCTACCCAGCTTCTCCCCTCCGTATGACTTTGAAGCAAATCCAAACCATCAGTTTTCTTAATCTCTAAGTATTTCAGTGTACATTTCTAAAACATAAAGACTCTTTTCAAAAACCTAACCACAATATTGTTATCACAACTAGAAAAATAAAAAAAAGTCTCAATATCTTTGTCCAATCAGTGCTCACATTTCCCTGTTACATTTTCTCATCTGTTTGAATCAGGATCCAAGGGGAGCCCATACATTGCAACTGGATAATACCTCTCCTGAGTCTCTTTTTATATATATACAGGTTCCCCTTCCTTTCCTCTCGTTCCTTGAAATTTATTTCTTGGAGAAACCAGGCTATTTGCCCCATAGAATTTCCTTGTTTTGGCTTCTGCTTGTCAGTTGTGTCCCCATGGTTTAATTTAACATGTTCTTCCATTTTTCGTATTTCCTGTTAGCTGGCAGAGCCGAAGGCTGGATCAGACTCAGTCTCAAATCTTTTGATAAGCATTACATGATCAGTGGCGCTAAACTTCCATTAAGAGACACATATTCTCCGGTTGTCTTTCTTTCTGTGATGTTAATATCTGTATTAATCTGCTCAGGCTGCTACAACAAAATAGCACCCGGGGTAGGGGGTATTGTTGGGGGGGGAACACTTCAACAACAGAAATGTGTTTTCTCACAGTTTCAGAGGCTAGAAGTCCATGGTAAAGATGCCAGCAGATCCAATTGCTAGCGAGGGCTCTTTTCTTGGCTTGTAGACAGCCACCTTCTCGCTGTGTCCTCACGTGGCCTGTCCTGAGTGCACGTGAAGGGAGAGAATGAGGGCTCTCTGGTGTCTCCTCTTATAAGGACGATCAGAGCAGAGCGCCATCCTGTGACTCATTTACGATCACCTCCTTAGAGGTTCCGTCTCCAAATACAGCCGCACGTGGGAATTTGGCTGAGGGCCCCCGACACTCAGGCCATAACAGTATCCACTGATGGTCATCCGTTGTCTGGATTCTTGATTTCATTCAGCTTTGTCCACAAGCACACGCGACGCTGGGTACGCTTCCAGTAGGCTTGCGGATCTTGGATAAGAACCTCTGGGTGGTACTGTTTCCATAAGGATCAGAAAGATTAGTCTTAACTTTCTGCAGGAGGACTTCAGGCTAAACATTGGGAAGAACTTCTGCCTCTTAAAGGCTTTCAAAGCCAATTTCTCAAAGGAGGTCTGTGGAAATGGGTTGGGTAAGTCTGGGAGCCTGAGGGCTGGACCCCTTTCCCCACTGCGATCCACGGAAATGTCAGTGAATTCATAAAACTAGTTAACATTTACTGAGCACTTTCTGTTTGCTTCTGAACAACCCTGTGGGGTAGGCAGAGGCACTGTCTGTTGTACACATGGAGAACCGAGCGCGGAGATGTGGAGCCATTTCCCCAAGGTCGTAGAATTAGCACAGGCTGGATCCAGGGCTTGAACTCAGGCAGATCAGCACCAGAGACCAGATCCGAGCACCAAGCATCCACCTTCCTGTCGTCTCTTCCTTCTTCCAGAAGGAAGACATGTGATGGCAGTCATTCCCTGGGTCCCAGGGGGGCGGGAGGCTCTCTGTTCAGGACAGGATTGCCTCTGGGCCGGGACCCCCCTGGGCTGGCATGTCCTGACCCGCGCTGGGCTTTGACCTCTCTCCTTTCTCCTTCTCTTTGCAGTGCTCTGTCCTACCTAACCTTGCCCTCCGGGGCAGCCTTGCCGCGGAGGTCACGGAGCAAGAGTCATTCCAACCCAGGGACTGCATGACACCACGTAACCTCCGACGTGTATTTAAACGTGTATAGCTTAACCTGGATTAAACATGAGCAAGCGCGCGGGGTCCTTTGCTGTTGGCTTCTAGTCCTAGTGATCATTGGATGCATGACCGAGGGGCAGGGCTGGGAGGCGCCTCTCCGCCTGTGGCGGAGGAGGGCAAGTGCCCTCCTGCTCACTGTGTAGTCTGGCTCCAGCCCTCGAAAACAGCTTACACTCTAAGACTAATTTTGAAATAAACCTTCATTTAATTAATATTCTTTATGGGCTCTGGAGTGTGGTGTGTCAACCCTGGAGAGAAAGGCGGCAGCGGGACTGCCTTGATGTGACATTCCGGGGCTCACAGCAGATGACCGGGTGTTGAGGGACCTGAGCATGGGCCCTGACGTGGGGCCCATGGGTACAGTCAGAAGAGGAGGCCATCCACAGGCCCTCAGGATCTTGCTGCTTGGCAACTTTAAGGGAGACATGCAATGTGTAAGAGGAACTGCTGGTGGCGGGGCGGGGGGGCGGTGTCAGACTAGAGGGGCCACGGGGAAATTAGCAGATAAGAGGGTCTCAAGGAACAGCCTGTACCTCCCACTGAGATGGCCATACCGGCCCTTATCAGGGGGACCTGGAGGCTCGGGGGCTGGAGGGAGTCAGCTGTGCTAAGCCATCCCAGCTTGGGAGTGATTGCAGCTCTGCCTGAACACCTCCAGTGACTTTGGGGAGTGGTGTCCTGTGGCAGAGCGTGCCCTTCCCTGCCCTTCCTATAGCCTCAGAGGGCCTGTGCCCCGACTCCTGGTGCTGTCCTGGCCTTGGTGGCAGGCAATGTCAGCCTTAATGACTGCCGTCTTCATACCAGCATGCTGCCTTGATTTCGCCACAACCTGAACTTGGCTTCCATCTTCTGGCTTGAATGACAATAGCCCCATGAATTCCCACAACCCTGTCTTTTTTCTTTCCTTCTTTCTTTCTTTTTTAAAAAATTTTATTTATTTATTTGACTGAGAGAACACAGCAGGGTGAGGGGCAGAGGCAGAGGGAGAAGCAGATGCCCTGCTGAGGGGGGAGCCTGATGCAGGACTCGATGACAGGACCCTGGTATCACGACCTGAGCCGAAGGCAGATGCTTAACGACTGAGCTCACCCAGGTGTCCCTCCACAGCTCTGTCTTAAAACAAAAACCTTTACCGAGCCCTTGCCATGTGCCTGCCACTGACATTATCCCATCATAACCGAGTCTCACATCAGAGCAAGCCTCTGCTGCAAGAGGCAATAGTGTCCCCCAGGTTTTACAGATGAAGAGACTGGCAAGCAGAGACCGTCAGAAGGGGTGGAGTCAGATGCCCCTTTCCACTCACTCTTCGTATGGCATTTGCTCTAACCAAACATGCCAAACAGAAAGCCAGACTTCATCATGTGGGCAACCCCACAGAAGGCTGCGGGTCGATGTGGGTGACAATGGAAGGCCTCCCTGGAGCCTTGCCTCTCACTTCTTGGGCCCCTGCTTTTCTGGGAGCAGGACCACCGAGCAGGAGCTGTCCTACCTTGGGGTGGGGGGGCCCTCCACCTCCAGGGAAGCTGCCCCTGTGCCTACAGGTCTAACTCAGGCATCCACCTAGAGCAGTATGTCTACACCTGTGGAGGCCTGGCTGCTGGGGGGTGGGGCGGGTTCGAAACACCCGTAGGTTCCTGTATACACCCTCAGGTGCCAACACACCGGCATGAGCCCCAGTGCTTCGGCAGAAAGGGATGACTGCAGTTCTATACTCACAGGCACTGTGGTCAAGGATGCCAGGGGTCACGGTGGGGCGAGGGGAGGGGGGCACCAGGTTATTTGCCGGCTGTGGGGTTTTTCACCCGCCTCAGCAAAAGGGAAGCAGAGAATCCTCCAGAGCTTTCCTTCCTGCCTTGTATTTGTCAGATCTGGGTCAGCCACTCCTTCCCCCCATGCATCCTGCCAGCAGGTGTCTGAGGCAGCAGAGACAAGCTAATCAAAGCTGCTGGCAGTTAAAAATAAATCTCAAGTGTCAGGGATGTGCTCCAGCTAGAGGAGGTGAGGGGGGAAAGGTGGGGACAGTGGTCCCTCTCTTCTCGCCTTTTGTCCCCATCAGCAAGCAGTCTTAGTGGGAATGTTCGGTCCCATTGTCATGGTTTTGCACTCTCCTTCCCTCTATCCTCGCTCCTGCTCTGCATGTGGCGTCCAGACCAGCAGCGCTGACAACACGGCGCTGCCCGTGAGAGACAAGCTCTCCAGGCAATCTGTATTTGCCTTAAGGTCTGGAGAAGCTTTGCGTGGAGGCTGCGGCTGAGCGCAGGTGCGGTTCCAGGTGCAGGCGGTTCCGCGCTCCCAGCATTCCCCGCGCCCCGGCCTTCCGGTTGTAGAAGCGCAGAGGCGGCGCCCGGAGGCCGACTGGCCCTTCGGTCTGCGGTCGGCCTTGATGGCCAAACGCAAGTCCTTCTCGGCTGGCCGCGCCCAGCGTGAGCACCGGGGAGCCCCGGCCTGCGGCAGCCTCCCCGCAGGGAGCAGCGGGCCCTCGAGGGACCTGTGATTTCACCGAGGTCCCTTCGTTCCAGCGAAAGGCGCCCCGCGTGGGTTGGGCCAAGGGTCACGTGGCCATGTCCTGGTAAGGACGCTCCAGTCATCGCTTATGTGGGGTCGAAACACACAGTCGCGCGAGGACAAAGTGTTTTCCAAACGTTCCCTACCCTTGTCTCTCTTTCGGGAGGGACCCAGATGTGACAGCTCAGCCAGGAAAGCTAACAGGGGAGGGTGTTGTGGCCCCGATGTTTGGGGGATAAACTGGCTTTGAAAAATGAAATAGAGCTTTATCTCTTCCGGATGGTCTGGAGGGTGACTCTGTGTCTGGCTGGTGGCCGGGGAAGACGAGATGTGGATGGTCAGGGAGGAGCCATCGTGCGGGTATCTCAGGAGGAACCATGAATCCGGTTCTGATGGGCACGCAGGCTTTTGAGGCCTGCTTTCAGCACTGGCAGGGCCCTGCCTCCCCCTCACCCACACACCGTGGCATTGGGGGTCTCACCCAAGGCCAAGAGCAGGGAGCACCTGGGGGGTCCAGCCTGCCCTGCTGCAGGAGCACAGAATGGGCAGAGGCAGCCCCCGCTTCCCCGGAGGCTAGGAGAGGTGACTCCCACCATGAGCCAGCCTCCGTGATTAGCATGCGTGGAGGGCAGCGTAATTAAATGCTGCTCTTGGAGAAAAGACTTGCGTTCTTGATGGCGCCTGATTATTTATTTCCAGAGAGGATGAGCGGATAGTCGTCAGGCTTTCTGTCTGAGCCTCCGCTTTGCTTTCCCCCTCCCTTCGCGAGGGAGGGGAAGCAGAGGCCGCTCTGCTGACCGGAGAGGTGCCTTGGCTTCATATCAATGCCTTCCTTTGAAAAGAACAATGAGCCACCTTAGCCCACAGCCCAGCAGCTCCACACCCCGCCCAAGCCCTCATGCATATTCATCTTGCTTCAAAGAGCACAGCATGGAATATGCAAATTGGCCAGGCAGGAGCCGGTTGGCATTTTGATAATAGCTTTGTCTGAAAAACCCCAGAGACACACACACATCTAGTTCCTCTCTCTCCCCGTCTTTCTGTCTCTTGCCCCTACCCTTGTGTCCCCCTCCTCACTCTGCCTTCCACTCTGCAATCTGTCTGAGAACAGGAAAGTGCATCACACAACTGCAGAAGCCGGTCAGCGGGAGAGAGGGGGTCTGGGTGGAGGTCTGGGTTCTGGTCTGGACTATTTCCACCACATCCTCTCTCCTCCCCTCCTCCTCCAACAGAGTCACTTCGGTGTTCTCCCTGGGGAGGGTTGGTTCCTGACTTCACATAGCGGTCTCTACCACACATCCAAGCCGCCAGTGACAGGGCAGTTGGCCTTGCTGTTGCCTACTTTATCCCAGTTGGTGGATGGTCAACAGCAGCCTCTTCTCTAGGATGAGCTCTGGGGGCCCCTTCTGAAGCACAGCTCCTAGCAGGGTGTGCAGAGCTCCGGTCCCTAACCCCACTCCTTCCCCAGAGGCAGCAGCTTCAAGTGAGGAGCTGCTGGGCTATGGTGTATGCGCTCTGCTTGGGGGGAAGTGGGCTAAGGTTTGCATCCCACATCTTTGAATGATGTGCATGTGGGGTCCTTAGAGGAGAGGAGCGAAGGCAGGTGCATGGGTGCTGGCACCTCTGAGATTTCAGGGAGAGGGGAGCATCTGCCTTCGACCCTGAAGTCCAGCCCTGCTCACGCTGGGGCTTAGGAGACAAATTACTTCATAGGAGGAGCATGGGTTTTGGCATTGGGTTCAAATCCTAGCTCTACTGCATATTAGCTTCCTAATTTTTAAAAAAGATTTATGTATTTGAAAGAGAGCAGAAGCGAGAGCTGGGGGAAGGACAGATAGGGAGAGAAGCGGATTCCGTGCTGAGCATCTAGCCCAATGTGGGGCTCCATCCCCCCAGCTAGAGATCGTGACTGGAGGCGAAACCCAGAGTCAGACACTCAACTGACTGCACCATCCCGTGTCCCTGTGTTACTAAATCCTTTCCGAGCAAATAATTTCGCTGAGCCCCTGTTTCCTCCTTTTAAAGATGGGAATAGTAATACCGGTATTCTAAATACAGTGTCTTGCATATATGCTAAATACTCAATAAATCATACTTTTTACTAGTAAACTTCGAGGAACAGAGAGAAAGGGCTTGGCGCTGTGGCCTTTCCATTGCTGGGGACCTGATCATGTTTCCTTCCAATCCAGTAGGCACAGAAGACCTGAAAACAAAACAAGACTAGGGAAGGGGTGGGCTGTTCCTCTCAAATCAGCCTTTCCCCCCATCCTCGATCCTCACATAAATCCTGCTTTCTGGCCGCCCAAGGAGCACTGGCACCTGCTGATTCCATAGCCTGTGGCCTCCAGGCTCTCCTGGACAGGCAGACAAAGCAAACAGGCAGGAACTCAATCATTTTCTGATCTCTCAGCAGGTTCATTCAAGGGGAGTGGTGCAGGAGGGAGGCTGAAAAGTCCAATGTATTTCTGCATTTAGCGAAGGGATTCTATTTTCACTGCTAAGGAGACAGGTAGAGCGACAGAAGAGGAAACACACAGACTGCCCCAGACACAGAAGCCTCACATGCCTTGTGATTGAGCCAGACGGGTGGGAACGTGAGGACTAGTTCAAGGGGTTCAGGAAAGGCATTGCAGGTCTCCTAAAATGCTGCTTCCACATGTTCACTAAGCCTCGAAAATGACATTTAAACAGTCTGGAGGGGTTCTGCTTCTTTGGGCTGTCTCCAGAAGGCAGATCTGGGATCCTGGTGAAGGTGGAGGGACTGAGTGGCTCTGGGTAAAATGTAGCCTTTCTGCCTGGGAGGCATGGGACTCCTGAAGGCTGGGGGTGGGCGGTAAAGGCAGGTGACAACATACGGTGTGCTGTACACGGGCTTTCCATACGGGGTGTGGTTGTGCTTCCTGACCCTCTCTAGGAAACGATTTTGTTGCCTCTCGGCTTGGATCACTGCTCTGGACAAACAGCCCTGGGAGGGGCAATGCTCAGAGCATCATGCATTTTCTGCTCAGGACACCTGATCCCTCAGACCCATTTCTGAACTCAGGCCTGGGTGAGGCAGGGGTTCAGAATGGCTGGCTCCTGTTCACAATGCAGCCAGCTCGGTCCCAGCCCGGGAGACTCTGGTTTAGCAGAGAACAGAACCTGCGCCTGCAGCCCCAGATGGCTGCCCAGCAATCCTGGGTGCTCCGGGCCCAGAGCTCCCTGTGGGGCTGTACAGGAGGCAAATATGCCTCCAACACGAGAGGCAAGTTAATCCATCTCCTTCCAAATCGTGACCCCACATGGATACACAGTGAGACCCCATCAGGAGGGCAGCAAGATGGGTGAAGTCCGCTGGCTGCTGGAAGCCTGGATGGTGATGTCAGTCTCAGCTTCTCCAGCAGGGATGGGGGCTGCCCGGAGAGCAGAGCAGTCCCTCCGGGAGAAGCTGGGGACCCACGTCATCATCCTCAGGACTAGTTCCACGGACCATCAACTGAGAGGAGCTTAGCGACCATCTCCTCTAACCCTTCAATGTGCAAGCAAGGAAGTTAACTTAGATGGTGCATGTGTGTCTGAGGGGGAGCTGTTAGCAGAGTCTTGACCAAATCCTGGAGAACCCAGGGCTTTTCCTCACCCTGAAGAGGAGTATGGGAGGCCTGCGGTGGGCGGAGCCAGCCTTAAATGAGTTCCCTGTAATGAAAATTTTGCAATACTATGGGGAAAACCACCACCCTGGAATTCACAAAATAACAGGTGGATGTGAGATATGCACACCTGACGTGAGTTCTCTGAATAATGCTTGGGTGTAATAAGATGAAAAAAAAAATCTGAAAATGAAAAGGTATAATGAGATATACACAACTGAAGGGAATTGTCTTAAATGGCTGATTGTAATGAGATGTACATAAATTGTAAGGCTTGTAATGAAATGAAAAAAAAAATTCTTGCCTGATAATACTGGGTGTAATGTCTACACCTGAAATAAGTCGTCTCACTGTGCTGAGTGTAATGAGATGCACATAATTTTAAAGAGTGTAATGAGATGAAAAATAAATCAAACACTTGTCTTAAAATGAAAGATGTACAAAGATGCACACCTGAAGGGCATTGTCCTAAATGGGTTCGCTTTAATGAGATGCATTTAATTTGCAAGGGGGCTAAATGAGATTGGCCCGGAGAGAGGCTGAGAAAAATAAAACTATAAGATATGTACACTTGAAAGCAGTATAATAAAATTTGCCTCATCTGTGGGATGGAAATAAAGACGGCAGAGTGGAAAGGCACAGAACATGGTGCGATTCATCAGTATTCTCTCTGCCAGTCCTCCACCATCCCTTTCCTGTGATGCTTTGCAAAGTTGAACTGTCCTCTGTCCCTTGTATGGTATCAGGTACCTAGTAGGCACCTGCGAATCCCACTGGCTGAAGAATGGGGTTATAGTCTATATAGTGAAAGGAAGTTAAAGGGAGCAGCTATAAACAAGTAACTTCTAAAAGGCAACATAAAACTACTTTTTCTTTCTTTCTTTCTTCCTTTTTTTTTTTTTTTTTTTTTTTTTTTTTTAAGAGGAGAAGGCAGGCTATGGCGAGAAGGAAGAGGCAGAGGGAGGAAGAGAGAATCTTAAGCAGGTTCCACGCCCAGCATGGAGCCTGTCACAGGGCTGGATCTCACGACCCTGATATCATGACCTGAGCCAAAGTGGAGAGTTTGCTGCTCAGTTAACCAACTGAGCCACCCAGGGGCCCCCAAAACTACTTTCTGAGAGCAATGTTTCCCAAAGTCTTTAGGCATCTTGCCTTGGATTCTGGGAAAAAGTTGGTTAGGGGACTGAATCTGCATGTCTAACACGAAACCCTGGTAGGTTTTATGCCTCAGGGTTAGTGTTTGCCTGCAGAGGCTGGGTAGGCAGGTAACATGTCTGATGCGGGACACAGGCACACTCGGCAATGAGTTGTAGGAGTATCTTCCCTTCCACAGATAGGTTCTCTTGGATTTTTTTCCCCCCCGAAGGCAGAACCTCTTGGGCTGTTTTGTCTTCTCTTGCTTGATGGAGCAGGGGGTAGAGAGAAATAGTTTCTTTCTTAAAAGCAAGAATGTAGATATTGGAAATAAAGTTAAAAAAAAGAAGGAAAAAATAAAAGGGAGTGGAGAGCATAACTAACTCACACACCAACCAAGCAGTGACAACCTGATAATACCATGGCAAGAGGGATTCAGTGTCTTTGTTGGGGAGACCTCATGCATAGGCAATGTTGTGATAGCCTGGAGAGCAAGTCCAAAGGGGGAAGCAATGATTTGCTCCTGCCCTGCTGTGGCTGTGCAGTAATATAGGTCCCGAGTTGCAATTCTGTAGCTTTTAAATGTTGGTACAAAAAGTTTAGAAACAATATTGGTCCAAACATGCCTGGGAACTGAATTTGATTGAACACCACACTGGACCCGAGAATCTTGTTTGCAACTCTGAACGATCAAGTTTGAGCTCACTGTCCCAGGATGAGGTCATATTTTAACCACTAGGGGGATGTTACCAGCACACACTCTCAGTGTTCTACTAGGATGTGTCAACTCTCTGAAGACAAGAACTTTGTCTTTGCTGATCACAGTTGCAGCCTCTGTATTGGAAGTTGCCCGAGACAGTGTCGGTGCTCAGCAAATACACTTCAGATGAATGAGTGAGTGTGACCAAGCCATTGCCCTCATCTGGCCGTGTTCTAGGCAGCAGAGGGGTCTCTTGGTCAAGGCAGTGTAGCTCTGGCCTTTGGCTCCCAGGAGCAGGAATCTTCCAACCTGAAAGGTCTGCTGTGCTGGGATAGGGGTTGGTGCCAGAAGTCGTCTGGTGCGGTTTCCAGGATCCGGACACCAGCACTCAGCCTCATCCTGCATTGTCCCTTTTCTGTTACTTCCTTGGGGATTGTGGCATTGTGACACATCTTCTCCCTGGGTTGGATAGGGCTTGGTCATGCGGAGAGAGAGAGGTGGCTGCCTCTTTTATAACACCACCGGCCACATCTCAAATGATTTGGGAAACCCCTTTTCCATTGGTTGCATGGTTGAAAAGCTGGCAGAACGACTGAGGAAGGGGTGGAGGAGGCTGGGGCAGGCTACTGTGTAATTTCGTAGAATAGTGTTACATACAGTGTGTTCTGTGGAATACCAGTAAAATTGGAATAGATATTACTTGGAAAAAAAATAAATAAATCTGGAGAACAGGATAAACAAACAGGTTTCTTCCTGCAGGACTCCTCAGAGCCTTTATTATGCTAATGTGCCTTATGAAACTCCACCAGCAAAATAGAATATGTAGTTCATCCTAGATTAATTTGGCCATGGTTTGGTTTTTTTTTTCTTTTTTTAATGGCGTGTCTTTTTAACAGCGTCTTCCTTGGAAAACACTTCTTTGAAAGCCTGCTGGCTTCCCGGCTCTGGGAAGTGGAGCTCTACTGTATCACAGGTCTTGAGACTTTCTCCCTGCCTAGAGGCAGGGTCTCTGTTTGCAGTCTCTCCGAGTAGGACAGGAGGTTTGGGCTCTGTGACAACGGTGACCTAGGGATCAGGCATCAGGGCTGTGTGGGGGCCCATTTTGCCCATGTGACAACTCCCTTCCCAGCCTTCAACCTGGCTGGAGGATGTCCACATGTTAAGTGCAGACTCCCCAGGCTTCGTGAATGTGAGCAAGGAACACCCCCTCCTGCTCCCAAACCGATGTCCTGGACAATTCTGGGCTGAAATTAACGAGAAAGGTTGTACCTAAATTTCCACTTGCCCCCTCAAGGAATACAGCGCTGAGCCCTGGGGTTCGGAGGGCAGGCTTGTCTCTGGACACAGCTCTAGATTAAAAGCGGCAGTCAGGACTTCCTCTCCTTCCTGATTCCTGGGCCCTGGATGGACATAGGAGGGCTGGGGGAGGGGCGACGGTGCCACCAACTTTGAGGATGAAAACCCTTGGAGCCTAGGATGCAGCCCTGAGAAGCAAAGGCCTCTGAGGGAGGTAGAGTATGGTGCCGCAGGGGACCAGATTTTGAGCGCGCCACTGCAATGGGGGAGAATTGCCAGGAGAGGGCAGTGCAGAGTGTCCTCCGGGCTCCTCTCCCTAATCTGTCTTTGAGCCAGACACGTATGCAGTGTGTGTGCCAAACATGGCTGTCTTCCTGCCCAGACAGGTAAACTGAGGTCACTCAGAGAGCCTTCTATAATGTTGCCTTCCATGGGTAGTCCGTTCAACAAGAGGTAGGCTGAGGCCTCCAAATTTTCTCCGGTCCAAGGTCCCACTAACCACTAACCACGGAAAAAAGAACTGAGCACCAGAATGATGGTAGGTAATAAGATTTACTGAAAACTTCTCGGCCACATTCAGTACTGGTTTGGTGGATACATCAGAAGGAGGTTGCATAACATTAGGCAGGTGGAGGGGCTGGGAAGAGGATGTGTGGACATGTGTGCAGGTGTGCCTGTGCTGGGTGGGTTGCCGTTCGAAGTGGTAGGAGAAAGAGTGTATGTGTGTGTGTGTGTGTCAGAGAGAGAGAGAGAAAGAGAGAAATAGAACAAGAAAAATGAACCAGAAAAGGAAATGTATTTTATCCCACTGCACATTGCAAAAGTCTCACGCCAAAAAAGCTAGACTTTCCTCTACTTATGGCATCAAAAGGGAGTAAAAAATGATTGGATCACCCAGATTATAAATAAGGTTATTTGTTTCTCAAAAATCCCTATTAAAACATTAAATATCAGCTCTTTTGGGGGAGAAATACATTCATTTCAGGGAGACCTCAGGAGAGCGACCATCCTTTTGCTCCACCCCAACCAGGTGGGGGAGGGGAAGCCCCAGAAGGCCCTGAGGGTCCCCTCAGCTTGAGCCAGGTGGCCACTCGCATCCTGCCACTGAAGGAGATGGCCAATGCACGATTTACAAATGAAACTGCAAGTCCATTAAATTAAATCCAATGGAAAACACACGTGTGAGCAGTCCTGTCATTCACAGCCAAGGGATGGGGGGGTGCCAATCATGGGGGCCTGGAAGTTGGGGTGGGAGGGTGGGAGTCAGGGCAGGTGGTGGCAAGCCTCCTCCTTGAGGGAGCCCCAGTTCCTCCAGTGCTGTGTGTTGTGGTGGTGGTCGGGGGGGAGATCATCGAGGGGTGTGGGGGTGGGGCACCACTTGGCTCTGGGGCACCATTTCTCTGGCTCCTTGCCCACACTTTGGATACTGATGGGAAGAGGGATATAGCACCTTCTCCAACCCCTGGCTTCCCACTGGACTGGATGCTTCTTTCCAATGTTTCTTCTGCCTTCTCTGAAGGATAAAATGAAAAGAGAATGGGGGCTGCTCTGCCAGCCCAGGAGCAGGGGGACAGCCATGGGGGGCTGAGGGCTGGGACATCTGAGGAGCTCCATTTGAGGGCTGGAACATCTGGGATAAGACACCATTGTCCTGTTGCTACAGGAGCTGAGTTCTGTGACCACCTAGGGATGGCTGTGGTCCCCAAAGTCACCTTGATATGGCTCCTAGCTCAGGTTCTGCCATCTCCTTGGGTCCTGGAACTGACCCAGGGGAAGGGATTCCTCTGAACGCCCTACAATCCGAGCCTTGCCAGCTTACCATTCCTTTCCAGGAAAGAGAGAGAGAGAGAGAGAAGGTGGCTGTGGGGGCTCCTGCCCTCTCTTCCAAGTCCATGGTTTGCCCGTGCCTGAGACAGGTCCTTGGAGGAATGAGCAAGAGCCCTCGGGGGCCTGGGTCCCACTCCAATCTGCAAGATGTGACGCCTCAGGGCCTTTCCCTCTGCTACAGCCACTGGTGATGAGTCTGGGCTCTTGCCCTTGAATGTCTTTCGAGGAGCTGAGAACCTCATGGGGGTGGAACCCAGAGCCCCTTGACTCTCCCTTTCCTCCTCTGTCCCTGGCGAGGCTCACTCTCAACAGCCCCGCTCCGCCTCACAGCGCAGGGCTTGTAAACATCTCAAGTCCTTCAGTTTGGGCAGGGGCATGGGTGCCATCTGTCCTCAGGGATTCGTGAGTCCAGCTGTCACTCCTGCCTTTCCGTGTAGGCTGCGTGGCCGGCCCCGCAAACGGAGTCCTCTGCAGGTCTAGGGAAGTGGGGCGGGGGCGCTCACGGAAGCCTGGGAGTTGGGAAGGAGCGGGGGTCTCCTCAGCATTTCTTCGAGCTACTGATTTGGGGAAGCTAGGGCCCAACTTCCTTGGTGCTGCCTGCCCGTGCCCCCCTCCCCCCCACCCTGGAGCCCTCCTGACGACACTCCTGTCCTGCTTGGTGACCAGTGCCATCTGGGCTGCAACTATTCCAGGGAGTCACTGTGTTCCAAGCCCAGGTCGCTGACATTTGTCGTCTGAAGCTCATCTGCCTCCTCCTCCAGCTCCTCTTCCTCCTCCTCTTCCATCTCCTCCTCGTCCTCCTCTTCTGTCCCATCCAACGAGTCGTCATGTGCGGCCATCATGGCCTGCTGCATGGCCATGGTGGCATTGTCTGAGGACAGGGACTGCAGGTTGTCCAAGCTGATGGAACCTACGCGAGAGAAGAAGGCAAGGGTCAGGCTCGGGAACCTCGGTGTTGGGTAGAGTGGCGGGGACTGGTTCACGGAGTGGTCGACAGTTCCCAGGTGTGAAGTCGCCCAATCCACACGTTTGGCAGCCCCTCCTGGCCCCTTCCCAAGAAGTGGTGCTCCGGCACCCCCCGCAGCGTCTGTGGACGTTACATACTTGGACTTTCCAACAATTCTGTATGGTGGGAGTTACCGTCCCCATTCTAAAGAGGAAGAAACTGAGTCTCAGATGGTTAAGGCATCAGCTCAAGGTGACAGGCATGATGGAGTTGGGATTCTCCCCTTGGTCCGTGTAGCTCAGAATCTGTTACAGCGGACACGGCAACTGCCCAGGACGGAGAACCCGAATGCAGCTGCAGAGATGCACGCAGAGGTATGTACGTGCACACGCACACCTCCACTTCCCACACACAGCTGTCTTCACGTGCCAAGCTATAAAATGTCTGGCTCAGTGAATTATTCATTGTGCACCAGGCGACCGGCAATTAGGAAAGTGTATGTGGAGGGTGTGATGGAGAAGCTGGGAAAACAAAGCTCTTCCTGGCCTCCGTTCACAAGCCAGCTGCCTGCTTCGGTATTTATAGATGGCCCTGGCTCTGGGGGAGCTGGGCAGACGCTCACGGGTGCGCCGGAACTTCAGGCGGGTGTGGGAGGGAGGAGGGGGCTCTGCTGAGCAGTCACTGACTCAGATGACCACGGACTCCCACTCGTCTTTGTGAGGTCGCTTTTTGGTTGTGAAAATATATGCAAAAACATCCCCTTCTTTCAGGCCCGTGCACATCCTTGGAAGGAGAACACGAGTATGACCGAGCTGCCACTGCCACACAGGCAGGTGGCTGCGCAGCCCTGGCGTCTTCATGGAGCCCATCCAGGAGGTCCGCCCACCAGCGCCAGGCCACAGTTCCCCCGCCCCCAGTTCTTACCGTCCGGGTTCGTCCCTGGGGCGCCGCCCTGCTGTTGCAGCACACCCGCAGCAATGGAGTTGGGCCAGAATCTTTGGGTGGGCCGGTGCTGCGACTTGATCTTCTTGGCTTTAGGGGCAGGGTCTGGGTTGCTGGCATCAAGCATGGGCTGCAGGATGCGCCTCCGGGCGTTGATGAACCTGCCCAGGGGTAAAGGTAGGGACCTAGTTAGTACCCCCTGGGGCTGTGGGGTGTGTGTGCACATGTGCAGGGAGTGAGAGCTGCTTCCAGACTCTCAGCAGCTGATCCACTGTACAGAACAGACTGGGGGCTTGTCTAGGGTGTGAAAGCCCAGCTGGGAGAAGAGCCCTGGGCACTGCAGGGCTCATGGAATCTCCTGGAGCTTGGTTACCACACAGCAGGGGAGGGATGCATGGGGAGGGTCAGAAATCTCTACTCAGGACTCATCAGGCTTGGAACAGAGGAAGTAGGGGTCCCCTAAGAAGCACTGAACTCTGACTTCACTCCAGGGCCCAGGGCTCAGATCAGGGGCCCCAAATCTTGGGTCTACCCTCACCTAACCAGACCTTGCTCTCTGAGATTTCTGGGACAGCTCAGCCAGACACAAAAGGGGAAAACATGCCTGTGAAGTCAGAAGACGCAACTCTCCCTCCTCCTTCCCACCCAGGCTTTGCAGAACACTGTAGTTCTTCAGTTCACGGAGGTGGTGGGTAGACTAGATGACCACCGGGCGCTCCTCCAGACCTTGGCTGTCTGCAGGTGGGGCCAGGCTTTCCACTCAGCCAGAAGCTTCCAGGGATGTTCCTGACACAATCTCCCAGCAGAGGGCGCTAAGAAGCTGCAGATGAAGCTCTAGGAGGTTGGGTTGATTCTAGCTTTCTGCTTCTGGCCCAAAGGGGAAGACTGCTGTGGTAGAGCAGCTGGGCTAGGCTATCTCTTTCCCCTGCTGGCCCTCGGAGCTGAGAGCCTTTGCGCGGGTGAGAACTCACCAGTTATTTACTTGCAAGAGGGTGAGGTTTGTCTGGGCTGCAATCTGCCTCTTCTCATCCTCCGTGGGGTAGGGATGCTGAAATGAGAGGTGAAGGGCTAATGCAGGGTGGGCACATGGTGGCCTGGTCCCCCCAGAGACCATGTCTACATCACAGGTGCTATCCTGACCCAGGCAGCCCAGAGGTTTAGGGCCTAAATCGGGGAAAGTACAATGTTTGTTTCCCAAAAGTAATGAAACTAAGGCCTGGGGGAGGCCGCCCCATGTCTGTGGCTCCACAGTCAGGAACACTGCCCCCTCTCCTCAAGATGGGGGACAACATGGGTTTCCCAAGAGTCAGTAGAGCTCAATATTGATAGCTTCCAACGCACTTTCACATCCTGACTTTGTCCTCACAGCCAACCCCCAGCAGGCAGGTCAAGCATCGTTAGTATTAGGTTGACAATGGCCCGCAAAGCCTACAGGACTATCAGAAGGTGGTACATGGGGGTATCTGAACCAATTAAATTTAAATTGACTGAAATTTACTGAATATCTACCCTGTGCCCAGATTTATGCTGGCATCCCAGGAGACTGAAGATGAATATAATGGTAACTACTAGTTGTAGAAAGGTTATCATGCACTTAATTTCATTTAACAAAGCAGAGACTGAAGATGAATATAATGGTAACTACTAGTTGTAGAAAGGTTATCATGTACTTAATTTCATTTAACAAAGCACATTGCTCACATTTGAGAAGGTAGGCAGGTTAAGTATTGTTATTCCCACTTTACAGCTGAAGAAACCGAGTAACTTCTCTGGTGTTCCCCTAGGGGCTAGCTCCAGCTTGGAACTCAGTTCTTGTCGTTTGTAAGACTGAGTCCTTGTCTTTGTGGGGGTGAGGAAGGGGTGTCCCAGGGCACTTCAGTCCCTGCACTGATGACAGCCTTGTCTCCCGCTCTTAGACTGTGCTTCATGAGGGCAGAGACCATGTCTTATTAATTCGTCTTATTAATGTATCCCCAGTGCCTTCCACATGCAAATGACATGCAAATGACTCCTGAGTGAAAGAAAGCAGAAACAAAGCAAAGGTTGGGTAGTTTGGGTAATGGGCTCTAGAGAAGGTTAGAAGGAGAAATGGGTTGGCCAGAGTGTGGGGAAGGTTGCACAGGTCACATTAAGAATGGGAAAGTTTTGGGTGGTGGTGGAATAGGGGTCCGTTTGGGTCCCACTCGGTGGTGAGCTGCACGGTAACTGGGTCTCTGCATCTTTATGTCTTCTCCAGGTCCCTGTACCCACACCTCCCACCCAGCAGGCATGTGGTGAAGAAGTGATGAGGGTCAGATTGGGTGGGAGCCTTGCCCTGAAGCGAGGGGAGGTCTGTGGACTCCTAGGGCAGAGGGCCAAGCCGTCCAGCCTCCTCTACCTCTAGCCAGGGATATTCCTCGGGACTGAGGTGGCATTAGAAAGAGCTGCTTGGGCTTTCCAAAGTCCCAGAGACTGGGACTCAGATTCTGGCTCGGTCACGTCATGCTGTGAGGTCTCAGGCATGTCCCTTAGGCCTACATCATAAAGTCGCCCTAGTGATGAAATGAAACTGTACTCATAACGTGCTCACGAGGAGATGGCTCTTCATGCTATTATTATGGGATGATGTGGGCAAGGTGCTTCAGGCTAAGGAACGAGCATGAGAGCGACAGCCTTGGAAGTGCTCTCATTATCAGTGACAAAGGCAAGCAACCTCTACAGCTGGCTCCAGCACCCCCTGACCGAAGCCGTTAGGATCATGTGTTGTTCTAATTCACACCTCTGACCCTGACCACCACGCCAGGGCAGCTGGGCCTTGTGATTCATACATTAAGATTCTAACAAGCAGGAAAACACATCAATGTCAGGGGAGCCAATTTCTTCCTAACTGGAAAGAACAGAGGGAGGCTGGGAGGCAGGATCGCAGGCCCCAAGGGGCAGAGGAGCAGGGGCTATCCACTTCTGACACCTTCTGGGGAAGGGGTGGGGCCCCAGCCCTGTTTTTTGGCTCCATGGAGTTCCAATTTTCCTAATGTGAGGAGCCAGGCAGCCCCCGTCTATGGCCACTTGGTCCGTGAACACAGCAAAAATATGGCAACCATCTGGCCTTCCCGGGCTACACTGGGCCCTTTTGTGCCTTCTTGTCCTCGCATCTGTCATTCCCTCCGTTGCAATGCTCTTTCCCCCACTTTTCCACTGTGTGTGTCTGTGAGCTTCTGGGAAGACCTGCCACAGATCAAATCCTCTGTGAGCCATTTCCCAAGTTCTGGGGCAGAGTCCATCACGGCTGTGTTTGAATAACGGCATTCAGCCTGCTATATGATAAGAGGTCTCCCTACAAGACTGGGGAGTTGCTCTCAGGTGGGAACCCGGTCTTAGCAGACATGGGGTCTCCAGTGTCCAGCCCAGGCAGAGTAGATGGTCGGTGTATTGGGTATGGACCACGCGAGGGAAACCGACACAGGCAGGAGACGGCCACCTTATTTCTTGAGCAGAATGCATGGCTCATCAGCTGACGGGGAGGGGAAGCTAGCTGCCTCCTGGCTGCTGGAAGGTGGAAGATCTTCCACCTCCTGGCAGGTGGAAGATTCGTGGCTGTGACAGCTCACAGCTTAGGGAGAAGGCTGCAGACAAAGGGGAAGAAACCCCCTTTAATGGGCAGTGTGTCTGTTCCCTTGGGTGGTAGAAAAGGGTGGGCTGACTGGTCAGGCAGGACTTCCTGAACGAGGTGGTACTTCAGCTGGCCTTTGAAGAATGGCCAAGTGTCCCAGCAAAGGTGGGGATGGGCCTTCCAGGCAGGAGTCTTGTGCCAAGACTTACACTGAAGCCAGCCAGACCACGTCTCTTCCACTCTTAAAGACCTCCAGGGAAGGAGATCCTTCAGCCTCTCCCACAGAGGAATCATGTGTGCTCTAAGGAGGCTCCTGGTACAGCTCTCCCTTCTGAGTGGAGGGTATAAATTCAGAGGTTAATGTGCCCCCACTGGATGGAGAGTGTGGGAGGTGGGGTCGGGGAAGGCAGCTGGCTGTCCTCTTATGGAGAGAGTTATAAGCCTCTTCTCCTCCCACTGTCCAAACGCCACCACCCATCCTGCCTGCAACGGGCACCTTAGGAGGCACGTGGTGGAGGCCGTGGGGGTGAGTGGCAGCTCTGGCCCGGCTCTGGGGACAGGTGTGTTAGCCAGAACATTTCTGGCACCACATCTGAGTGCTCCTAGGAGCAGTCGAGCTTGTACACGCCTCAGACCAGATGATTCCTGAGGACAGAGTCAAAATAGTCCTGGCCCCTGGACAGACCTTGATTTGGTCAGTGCTCCTTTTAGCACAATTGGAAAGGCTCAGGGCCAAGGACGGGAGGAGGAATCAAGTGAGATCACGGTAAGCCATCAAGCCATAGTAGCCACTCTCTGGCCACTATTTGGAAGAGCTGCTCTGGAGTCAGGAGGGAAGCAGGCAGCCACTCTCTGGAAGCAGATAATCCTTCCAGAACAAGAGATATAGAATGAACCAGAAAATGACAGATCCTTCTCAGGGCGGGCTTAGAGCCTTATATAACTATGCAGAGCTGCCTGGTGGTCAAGTACACAGCCTCAGGAGAGGTCAAGTCCTGCACACACACACCCCTACCATTCACCAGCTCTGGGAGCTTGGCGATTTGTTGTCCTACGTCTCCTATCCTTAGTTTCCTCGGCCTTGAAAGGGAAATAGCAGAACAGCACATACCTCTTGGGCTCGGGGGCTGATCTAACGAGATAATGCAGGTAAAGTGTGTGTGTGCTTCACGAACTCCCTCTGGACAATGTAGCAAAGCCTCCCAGACACCACAGAGCCAACTGTGCAGTCTCTAGAGAAGGGAACTGCAGTGTTTACACAGAGGGGGTGTTTCGTGGTGGCCCAGCGGCCATCAGGAAGTTCCTCCGAAATCTGACCTAAACTCTTTCTGACACCTTGCTTTGTGGCCTCCTAGCTTAGGTCTCCCCTGCCCTAAACTGAAGCTGAAGACATCTTTCAGATGAAGGGGGAGTTCCACCTGGGGAACTGGCTCTGGGAGAAATGTGACCAGGGCTGGTTCCTGGGTCCCCTGCTCCTTCCTTCACCCTGAGCCCACCCGAGACTATCCTTCCTCCTCCTGGTGCAGGCAGGTGACCATGAGGCTGGCCAGTCATGGAGGGATGGGGCACAGGGGAAGCGGAAGCCGGCTTTCCTTCCCTGGGCTCCCATTGCACCGGCGTCAATGACAGCCCTCTTCCCTTCTCACTCCTGACCAACTGCGGACACGCACCCTGCAGCAGCCCCAACTCTGTGGGCCTGGCCTTGCTCTGGGAAGGTCAGACACCAACCCGATGGAGGCAGCTGGCATGGTGAGGATCCTGAAACAACCACATTTTATCACATCTGAGATGCCATCGATGGCAGGTGCACCCTGATTTCACAGGTGGTAAATGGGGAAAAAACGAGCCTTTTAGAGCAGAGGGAAACCCAGTAAACACCACAAGAACTCTTCTTTCTTATTATCATGCACCTCGTGCAGACCTTCCATTCTTTTATTGCTCCTTTTTACTCCTCTCCCCTTTACAATTGTACCTGCACAGAAAGATCCAAAGAAAATATATAGTTTTATCTATTAATCACAAGTGGGACCACCATTCAGGTCAAAAAATAAGATACTACCAACACCCAAAGCCCCCTTCATGCCCCTTCTCAATCATTACCCTCAAAGATATCCTCCCCGAAAATAACCTGTTTTTTATGGTAATTTCTTTCTTTCTTTTCTCTGTAGTTTTCCTATCTATGTTACATCCTTAAACAATATAGTTTACTTTTCCCTGGTATTTGGACCCTATATAAATGGAATCCATTAGCACACAGGATTTCACTCTGAAGTATAGGTGTGAGACTAATCTACATTTATTTGGTGTTTCTGGACCTATTCATTTTTCATTGCTCATAGTTTTCCATTGTAAAAAATTAACCGCCTTCCTATTTTCCACCGTCCTACAATCTCGGAACTATTCTCCCTCCCTCTGTTTTCTATTTCAATCCATCCTTCATGCTGTAGCAAACAAGACTGGTCCTTCTTAACCTGCCCCCAGTGCCTCGTGCCCACTGGGACACCTTTCTTATGAGTTGGAGCACTTATCCCATAGGGTTCCATATGCTACATGGATGATTTGTTTAGCTGTCACCCCAACCAGACATGCTGCATGTTTCTGAGGAAAAGGACCCCCGCCTTTCTTTCCACCCCCACCTCATCAGTGCCAAAGAAAATGCCTGGTAAGTGTTCAGTATGTATTCAAGGAATGGATGATCATAGGAACCTAAGTGGGTAACTGGTGGTTGTCACCATTCACTGTGGGCCTTTGTGAGTGAAGATGAGTGGGACAGGATGGGGAGCATCAGTGAATCAACTCCCTGGGATCAGGCTGCCCTACTTGCCCTACTTGCTAAAAGGGACTTTCCTGCAAGTGTCTATTCCATGAATGTTTGTTGGGAGAAGACTGGGGTACTTAGGGTCTATGGAGGCACACTGGGCAGCTTTCTAGAGGAGTCTTCAGTGCAGCACAGTAAGAAGGGGGGAAGAACATGAACTCCAGGGCCAGGCTGTCAGGCTTTGAATACTGGTCTCTCACCCTCTCAAGACCTTGAGCTTGTTACTAGGGTTCATCTTCTGTAAAATGGGGAAAATAATTCCACCTACCCTGAGATGGTAATACGATTTCAATGAGTTAATATCTGAAAGGTTCTTAGAACAGTGCCTGGCACTCAGTGTTTGTTCAATAAATCGATACATAACAAATAAAATAAATCTGCTGCATGACACACGTGGCTCCCTCTCTGTGAAAGCCACAGGTTGTTTTTCTGACAGATGGCGAGAGTCCTCAGCAGCTCCTTCTGAGCATGGAGAGATGTGCGGATGGAAATTATTCTTTCAAATGGTTTTATTTCCTGGATTCTGGGACTACTCCAGCTCTGTGTGCATACAATGGGGTGTTTTCCCCTAGTCTGGGTCTTAGGCTTCTTGGGGGGATGCTAGAAATTGTAAATCTCTGCTAGCCATTTTTCAGGTAGAATATTTGAGAGTTGCAGACCCCCATGGAGTGTCCTGGGGCTCAGGGCAAGCTAATGGCCTCCCACACCCCCTGTCTTCTCAGACCAGCTCCATCCAGCCTTGCAACTGACCAGCCAATTGTCAACAAGGCCCTATCTTTGATGGAGACCACCAACCTCCCTCCTTCCCTGGGACTCCCTGGTGCTCAAGCAGTCAGTGTGGCCCACACCCTGGGACTACACTTCCAGCACTCTCCATCTGTCCTGGGGAGTTGAGGGCAGCTTCCGGGGTCTGTTCTCTCTTTGTCCCTGCAGTGAAGGGTGGGCGGGAGAAAACAGTTTCACGTCACAGGCAGGAATCCAAGATCTCCCGTTTCCCTGGCACAGAAGGGAGAATGCAGCCAAGCCATGGTTAGCCTGACTTCCAGGACCTGGTGTACCTTCCACCGAAGCTCTACAGGTACAGATGCCTGAGCAGCAGGGGAGAGACAACAGTCGTGGCATGACACAGAGCTACACAGTTCCCCAGGCTCCAGAGGGGAGAAGAAGGGTAGAGGAGTATTTCACGCTCATGACCTTAGGAGGAGGGGTCTGTCTCTTTGGTCGGCAACCATCACCGGCCAGACAAGGCCATTGATAGTCAATCAGGAAAGAATTCTCACCCATCCAACTCGTCCTTCTCTTCCTACTCCATCCTAAATCCTAGACTCCCTGCCAGACCTGGCCCAGATCCCAGCTCCTCCATTAAACCCTAAGTTTGTGCATCAGCATCCTGTGCAAGGCTTCTTTAAGGCAAGACCTCACTCATGCCCAGAGCCCTGGAAGTCCCCAAGGCCAGCTCCTGCACTGGGCTGGTGTCCTTGATACCAGCGCTTTCACTGATACCCCCAAACCAGTTACAGGTGTGCAGAGACAGTGCCAGGGTGGCTCAGTGGGAGTCTGCCAGCTGGTCCCCAGCTTCAAGTGGTATGGTTGGTTTCTATCACTTTCTGGGTGTGCCGTCCTGAAGACGGGGGGAAGCGTGGCTCTGCGGGACCAGTGTTACCGCATGGCAGCCCTTTTGCTGATCGTTGGAAAAGTCTTTCTATTGGACTCAAATCTTCTCCTTACTCAACCAGCCAGAGAGCCTAGACTGCCCTTCACACAGAAGTCGACAGCACTGTCTCTTACTTCATAACAAGAGTTCCAACCACTTACTGGATGCCTACAGTTTCTGGCTAACTTTGATTTTTTTTTTTTTTTAAGATTTTATTTGTTTATCTGACACAGAGAGAGAGAGATCACAAGCAGGCAGAGAGGCAGGCAGAGAGAGAGGAGGAAGCAGGCTCCTTGCTGACACGGGCCTCGATCCCAGGACCCCGAGGCCATGACCCAAGCTGAAGGCAGAGGCTTAACCCACTGAGCCACCCAGGTGCCCTTGGCTAACTTTGAATACTTATCAATATTCACAGAGTACTCTGTCAAAATACCTCACTGAATTTTCCAGGCACCTATGAAACAAGCATCATTATTCACGTTTTACACATGAGAAACCAAGCCCAGAAGGGTTAAGAAACTGGCTCCACTCACTCCAGTGAGTGGCAGAGCCAAGACTCACACCCCCTGTATCTTCAACCACGTCCGTTCCACCTCTGGGCTAGACCATCTGTCAGGCACTGCGCTTTTTAACGTATTATTGACCATCTTTGCCATAGGTGGATATGATTATCTTTATTTTATGAAGAGGAAATTAACATCAGAGATGCCAGTTGACTGGCTCAAGGTCATACAGCAAGTAAAAAAAATGGAGCTGGGATCAGTCTCAGGTCTGTCTGCCTCCAAAACCCTGTTCCTTATACTATACCATATTGGCCCTAGAGAAACAAATCTTTTCTACGGACCGAACATCCCCAGTCCCCTTAACCATTCATCATATGACCTGTTTCCCATTAAAAGTCATTTGAACAGACATTTCCCTACTCTGACTGCTCTTCTCTGGACATGACTTCTCAAAGCACCTTTTGAAATGCGATGTTCAGTCCCAGACACGCTAGTCTGGATGTGTCTGACAAGCACAGGTAGGCAAACTTCTCTCACCTGTACTACTTCCTCCATTCTTGGACCCCTTGAGTGTGTATGCCCCTGCTAATACTTGATTACAGCATGGGTTGACCACTCCTGGTTTAGATGTGTAATTTATTTCCCCAATTAAATTATCAGTCCCTCGAGTGCTGGAATCATGTCTTATACCCACGACTTAGGTGTCAGTGGACAGATACAGTATTTGGGACTTAGATCCCATTTTCCCATAGAAACAAGTTATTTCTTTAATAGTTAGCCTTCCAGGCTAGCCCCCAAAGGCTGATTTAGTTAAAGATCTATGTTTTGGTGGAAAGGAGCTTTTAAGACTCAGGGATAAAGAGCCAATCTCACTCTAATTTCAGGGGGTGGTCTAGATTTGAGGAAATTCTGAGGTGGGGGAGCACAGGCTTCATCCTCTTGTCTTTTCCTGGGCCCTACTGCCACTTCTCAGCACCTCTTCTCAGAGCCCCAGGGCCGTCATCATGTGACCCTGCAGTCAGCTTTCTGAATTTGAGGCCTCTGGCTGCTAGGACTTTAGGGTCAAATGTCTTAAAACTATATTCGTGATGATACAGATAAAACTTTCATCAGAGTCTTAAAGGTCAGGGGCCTTGAAGAGGGGAAGAACAATTGCTAGAAACCTTTCCCCTGGTGCCCCATTCTGGTTTGCCTCTTCAAAATACTGTGTTAAAAAATATTCTAATCTTCATTTGCTACTGCTAACAAGCGCTGGCACTCTTCCCATGAAGCTGATCTTAGCTGAGTGGGAGTAAAAAAGTAAGCTTTGGAACTAATTCATACTAAGCTGTGAATGAAAGATGGCATCTCGGCCTTTCCATTGGCGTCTGTTTTTGACAGGGATTGGATACTTTGAAGTCGATCTCTGATGAGTGGAATTTCAGATCGTGTAACAAAGTTGAAGGAAAAAGTAGCAGGCAAGATATTCTGGAACAAAAATGGTCTAAGTCTCTCTGAGCTATTTTTTTGCTTTTCAAGTTTTCTTACTTTTCGCCACAGATTCCCTAGAAGTGTCAAGATTTCTCTCAGCTTTTCCTGAGACCGGGTGGATTAGGGGGACTCCCGGAGTGAGACGGGAGGCATTTGCAACAGCAGCTGTGTTTGGATCAGGACAACGTACTTTCTCGCTCATCTCATTCAATCTTCACAACAGTGCTGTGGACTGGATATCGTGATTCCCATTTTAGAGCAGAGGAGACGGAGATCTGATGAGACCCAGCAACGTGCCCTGGTCCCCTGGCTAGGTAAGAAGGCGTGCAACGCTCAAATCCAGGGCCTGCCTCCCTGTACCATGCCCCTTCCACAGAGCACACACTGTAAGAGACATCACCATTTCTAAGCCAGCTGGAGATGGATCCCATAAGCGCATCTCTGACAGGGATCGATGTGTATGTCTTTGGGGCTTAGGAGAATGCTAGGCACAGGGAAGGTGGCAAGCAGGACGCACAGAGAGTGTTTGTTGAGTCACTGAAGATTTACACCAAGGCACAGAGGCAACCAGCTAGATTTCATGTCCACACACCCTCCCTGGCTGGGAGCCCACGGGCAGGACACACGCTGTACCCGGGTGTGTGGCAGCCTGTGTCCCCCAGTGGGGGACATGTGAGGCTCCAGTGCCGTGGGTGAGAAGAGCTGGAAATCTGACAAAGATGCGCTCAGATCTGGACAGGCTCAGATCAGGTGGAGTGCAGGAATGTTCATAGCAGTGTTACTCAGAAGCCGAAAAGTAGAAAACAACCCAAACGTGCCCCAGCTAATGAGTGGATGAACCAAGGGTGGTATGTCCATGCAGTGGGATCCTGTTCTGCCACGAAGCAGAAGTAAGCACCGATGTATGTTACGACACGATGAATCTTGGGAGCCTGATGTAGAGTGAGAGAAACCATTCACAGAGGACCACATATAATAAAATTCCATTCCTGTGAAAGATCTGAAATTGGCAAATCTGATGAGACCCGAAGTGGATTATTGGTTTCTAAGGGCAGGGCAGTGATAGCTAATGGGTAACAGAATTTCTTCAATTGATGAAAATATTCTGAAATTCAATACTGGGGATGGCTGCACAACGCTAAACATACAGAAAACCTTCTGACTTGAGTTACAAAGGGTGAATGGAGGTATGTGAATTCTAGTTCAATTAAAAAAAAGTCAAGAGATGGGGCACCTGGGTGGCTCAGTGGGTTAAAGCCTCTACCTTCGGCTCAGGTCGTGATCCCGGGGTCCTGGGATCGAGCCCTGCTTTGGGCTCTCTGCTCAGCAGGGAGCCTGCTTCCTTTTCTCTCAGTGCCTGTCTCTCTGCCTATCTCTGTCTGTGAAATAAATAAATAAAATCTTAAAAAAAAAAAAAAGTCAAAAGAGGGAAGGCCCCTGGTGCATTTTGGGCACTTGGCTTCTGTGACAGCTGCAGAGCTCATATGAGGGCCCTGGAAGCAGGCCCTCAGCTGCACGTGGCCGGGTGGGAAAGCAGCCGCCCCTCACACACAGGGTGGGGAGGCAGCGAGCAGGGTCCAATGGTGACGCTGGCTGGATGCCACTCCAGGATTGCGGATGTGAGCGTTGGAGAAGGGAGAGGGAACGAAGGGATGGTGAGGCTGCCTCAGTGAATCTGAAAACTAGGGTGGCAGGTAGCTCTCCTGCTCCCCTCCCAGGACAGGGCTCTGTGTCTCCACGGACAATGTCCACTGACAGCATCCACTGAGAGCCAGGGGTCCCCTTTGCTTCGCCTAGACTTTATGTGGGAGCCGAGAGATGCTCTGATTTCTTGGGTCAATGCAGAGGGACTATAGCCTCGTGGGTGAGGAACTAGAGTCTCGAGGAGCCACAGACTTGGGTTCGAATCCCATGAGATGTTGGGAAACATGTTCCCTTCTTTGAGTCTAGTTTTGTTACTGGTAAAACGAGGATAGCAGGGCCCTGGGTGACTCAGTCTGTTAAGCGTCTGTCTTTGGCTCAGGTTATGATCCCAGAGTCCTGGGATCGAGTCCCACCCACACCGGGCTCCCTGCTCAGCGGGGAATCTGCTTCTCCCTCTACCCTTCCCCCTTGCTTGCGATCTCTCTCTCTCTCTCTCTCTCTCTCAAATAAACAAATGTACCAGCCCCTGTGCTGGCTGGGTGGATTACATGAGGTGAGGCCCGAAGATGCGCAGCGCGAATTGGGCTGCCACGGTGACTGATGAAGGCATGGCTCCTTCGGTGTATGGCTGGGCCTGCTGGGGCTTGGTTTCCTCTTTGGGATCTCCCCACATGCAGAGAATATTCTGTAATGTTGCTCCTGTGCTTTGGTGACAGCAGCACAGAGAACAGCCCACTTCTGGGTAGAAATGAGCAGAATAACTGGGCCAGGGTGAGGGGCACTGGGGTCTGGAGCAGAGGGGCTGGGGGTAGAAGCTGGGCAGGAAGAGCAGCCCTCTCCCTCCATCCTCTGTGGACAGGACCCTCTGCTGGAGTTCCCCCCCAGCCTGCCTTTGCTGTGGAGTGATTGCTTCCAGCAGGAGATTGGCCTCTTTCAGCCAAAAGACAACAGCAAGAAAGTATCATGGGATTCTTCAGGGACCCCATAGCAAGCAGCTAATGGATGAAACCTTCCTAACCTCGCGCTGTAGCCTAACAACAAAAAGGCTCTGGGGTTTAAGTCCCATCTCAGGAGCATTCTGTCATCAGAATCCATGTCTGTAGCTGCTAATGCCACGCAGCAGTGGAAATGACAAGAAGCCTCAGACACAGGACGAAAGGAATCAAAGAATACTAACTGGTCCCTGAGGGAAAGAAGACAACAGGAACAACTAGTATTCACTACAAAAGTTTGAATGAACAATCTCTACCAGCTGAGACTGTAGATTTACAATGCTTTGTTTCTTCTGCAAACCATGGAAACTGCCATGCACATCGTCCCAGACGCTCGAGATAGACAGGCAAACGTGCAGAATGGTCCTTACACCATTTATCTGCTTATCAGGAAGTCAGCAGTGTTTGATTCCAGGCTGGTTTATACCAGTTACATGTGTTAGTGTAATGATATAATTTAACTATTCTGTAAACCAATAAAACATAAGCGTTGGGGATAAAAATATATGTTTATAAAAATAAAAAATTATATTAAAGTACAAAAAAAAAAACATAAGCGCCACAAGAAAGTTATTCTTGCTAAGAAAACTAAGTGGGATGCTTTGGAAAGATTTGAGATTCTGACTTCCTTAAAAATTATCAACTAGGACAAATGTAAGCGGCTGGAATACATAACAAAAATCTAGAAAGATCCCACAGCCAGATTACTTCCCAGACTTGAAATTTTTTATCCTATGTTAAATAAAGATGGAATTTATAGATGTTCTATTATAGGAGAGGTTTGTGCAAGTAAAAGGACAACCTCTCGTCAGAAAAAGATCTTGGCCCTATATCAAGACATTAGCGAATCAATATATATGTGTACCTTCTAAATTAAAATAAAATCTATCTTTATAAGGGCTTTTTCTTTCTTCAACCAACTTTTCCAACTGGCCAATCAACACGTGAGTTCTCCCCAGTGCACTGGATTGGATAGGAGACCATCCACTGGATAGTGAAATCTGTCCTTTTTCAAACATTTTCTACCCTTTCTCCCTAAAACTGAACAGCTACTTTATGGCCATATGGTGTTACTGCAAAGTTAGAGTTCTCAAGAGCTGTAGTCTCAGAGTTGTTCCTCAAAGACACAGTGAAAGCAAGGTAGGAGAGGGGGACCTCGCGTAATCAAATATGTTACCAAATATGTTTGGGGAAAGCTTCCCACTATGCCCCCTCTTGCGAATTCACGATGCCCCTGGTACACTGAGAATCAAGAACTGAGCTGAACTTTGTATAACTCAGATTTTCCCAAGCTCTTTCACCCCATCTTGACAGCAACACCTATAACATCCTATAAAGGTACACACTTTGGGAATCAAATCTTTAGGGCCCCCATAAGAGGTATAATGTATGACCCCTATTCTTGAGCAATTTACAGCTGAGTCAGAGCTATGAGACAGGTACGTTTGACACAGACATATATACGCAGATCAGGTAAGCAACAGTATCCATCAGTATGTTTTTAGAATGAAATGATGGTAAAAATCAGTAGGTGTTACAGATCAGAACAACAGGTAGGGCATCCACCTCTAATCTCCACAAGCTGTGTGCCTGATTCTCAAAAACTTGCTCTTAGTCCATGGTTCTAGACAGTTCAAAGAGGGTTCGCATTTCTTACACGTGCCTGTGTACCAGGCTTTGCTCTTCATACATTTTCTCTCATTTAATTTTTACAAGCGTGGGAAACGGGTATTATCTTTTTTCAAAAAAATCGACTCAGAGAGACTGCGCAGCTGGTGGCGGGGCCTCAATTTGTAACCCTGTCCATCTGGCTCTGAAGCCTAGCTTCTTTTGGCTGTGCCCTTGTTAACCCAGTCTTCAGAGCCTCTCCTGAGCTGGGGCCTGGGGGCCTGTGCGCCCACTGGGATCTGGGTAGCCAGACTGATCCACGGCCCAAGTTGGGCCTGCAGAGGATAGCTGTGCCAGGCTGTGTCCCTAGAGCCTCGACTTCTCCACAGACCCTTCCTTCCCCAGTCCACAAGTTCTGAGTTGTGACTTTTTTTTAAAGGCCTGGGGGTCACTCCCTTGTCCTCTCCTGATGGCCGCTGTGAGGAAGGCATTAAGTGGGGGAAGACTTTGCCAATGTTAAGTGCTTTATTAATAGTATCCACACTGAGTGTACTCTGAGCTGGAGAGGGTCCAGGCCTGGGAGGGTGTGAGCAGAAAGTCTTACTCATGCTTTTCAGCAAGCCCTCGCCATGGTTCCTGGTCCCTTTTGTAGAGCTGATCTGGATCCTTCCTTCTCTGCTTTGTGCTCAGTGACTCCCCCTGCCCCTCTTCTCCACCTCTACCTTCCTCTGCCATCCCTGGTCCAGGGGACAGTGGCCATGAGTGGAAAGAAATGACCCTAAGCTACCGAGGGGCGCTCAGCCGGAAGGGGGCAAGAGGGGAGCCTGTGAACTTTGAAGTCCAAGGTCAGATGGGAGACCAGTTAGGAGGGGCTGATAAGATGACCCTCCGGTTTCAGGCTCAGACTTACATCAGAGGGGAGATGCAAATAGGGAGAGGCAGGTAGCTGAGGCAGAGCCCCGGCTCGGGTGATGGGGGTCAGTTCTGGGTGCTGGCCTGAGCGACTGGGCTAGTACGTAGGGGAATTGGTCAGGCAGCCTCCTCTCCCTCCTAGCCTTTTCTCTCGCTCAGAAGTGAGGCTGGAGGTGTGTTCACATCAGTCAAAAATGCATGGGGTGGGGGTGGTGGGGCAGGAAGGACGGGGCACCAACATTTATTAAGCACCTCAATGTGCCAGGGCCTTGGCAATTACTGAATTGCTTCCTGGTTTTCTTCCCAAGACGTGAGTGTGTCCAGGTTTCAGTCAGAGGTAAAGTCTAGATTGGAGCTCCAGTTTGGCCGCCTAAGGACCCTGTGAGCTTTCTAGCACACCCTCAGCCTGGGGTCACACATCACTGAGCTGTGATGTGTGCAGCCAGCTCTGGACCTATGGTGGGGGGCTGGAGGGAAGGGGGACATGGGAAGCAGAGGAGCGGCTACCGCCATCTTGGGTGTGATGCACCAGTGCATGAGATAGATCCTTCCTCATGGAGTCCCTCTTCCCATGTAGCACAGACGCCGGGCTTGCAGGCCCACTGCAGCTCTCTGACAGTGTGGAAAACCACAACAGGCAGGAGGCCTGGCCATTCCTGCCCCCATCGTCAGCCACTGAGTCAGAGCTGCTCTCAAGAGGCCTGAGGATGGTGCTCGCCCTGGCTCCTGGGCTTCATCACTAGGCTCTGACCTCTTCCCCTCACTTTGACCCTTGGCCTTCCAGCCCCCTCTCTCAAAAGAGAGGGCTGCCTTAGGTTCCTCCTTGTTCTCCAGGTGGTACTCTCAAAGTGGCTTCCTCAGCAAAGCCCTGGGGTGGCCCCAACACCCTAGAGCTGGGGGGATGGACATGTCGGGGGAGAGGCAGAGCCCCAGCCCCACATCGGTCACCACAGAACAGTTCTTACTGTTCACTGGGTGCGTGGGCCTAGCGCTTCTGGGCCGGAGTCCCTAAGATGCCCGTATTGGAGAAACACAACCCAGGCTCAGGCTCCATGGTGTCTGGAGGTACTCCCACTTCAAATAAAGAGCTGTTGATTGACCAAATGATTAATTTCCATGACCGTTTGAATTCTCTCCCCTCTGAAAAAAGAGTTTCCCTCATGCCTGGTTCTACCTCAAGGCCAAGACAGTCTCTTGGTGTTTGTTTTTTATCTAACTTGGTACCTCCATGCCAGGCCAAGACCTCAAAACCTCGTAGACTGCTCAAGCCTGCTGGTGCTTCCAGAATCTACCTCCCCACCCTGGGCGCACAGAGCTGTGGGTGCACATGCTTAAACCCAAGGCTCTGTCGCCCTTTCATAGAAGTGGCCAAAGAGGCTCATGAAGGCAGTCAGTTTTCTGCACCAGAGCTGAGCTGGTTGTGTGAGGAAGGAGATTTCTCTCTGGGCTGCTCCTCTAAACCTGACGGTTGCAGCCACCGCCCTCCAGCATGGTGCCCCATCTGGCCACTCTGATCAGAGGGACAGGGAAAAGGGGACACATATCTGCTGCTACCCTCATGGTGAGGACTCCAGGGAACAGAACAGCCTGGGCTGAGGATCCACATTTTCTTCCCCAGAAGAAGGGCAGGAGAGCATGTGGCTCCCTGTAGCAACCACAATCCTGGCCCCCAGTCCTTAGCTCTCTTCAGAACATGTCTGTCCTCATTCCCTCACTTTATGTCACCTTCTTTGTGGCAGCAGCAAGTACCAGAGAGAGCCTCCCAGCTTGAGGTCCCACCAAAGCCTCTCCTCTCTGCCTTGGCCTCTGGAAGATGAGATCCCTACCAGAGAGCCTCTCTCTGGGCCCATGCCCTCTGTAGATCCAGGGAAGACAGCAGAGTCTGGAACCTGGGGGTTTATTAGTACCCTGTGCTTCACTCCACACCCCCAATCCACGCACACTCACCATGAGATGCTGGAAGAGCCAAGAACGCATTATATTGGTGGCATGCTTGGGCAAGACTCCTCGTTTGTTCTTGGACTTCTTATCCTCATTGTCCAGGAGGGAGGTGAGGTCAAGGTTAACCTTCAGGGCACGTGGAGAAAAAATCAGCATCAGCAGCCTGGCGGGCCAGCAGCTAGGGACTGTTGCCATAGTGACGACAGGCTCTTGCTGCCAACCCCCTTTCCCAACTCATTCTCAGGGCCCTGGGGAGGTCACCTTTCCTTTCACTCTGCACCAGCCCCTCAGAGAATGGGAGACAGGGAGGAGGAGGAGGAAGAGGGGTAGGGAGAAGGGGATGAGAGAGGACACAGAGGAAATGGGGACATGCAGAGGGTAGAGGAGAGACAAATTTGCCAGAAACCATCCACTAGTTATTAGCATTTCTAGGTTACTTTACTGTTTGCAAAGCACCTTACACCCCATTACTGTGATTAGCACTCATAGCAGCCCTGGAAGCTGGTAGGGCTCTGTGCAAGTGGTGTTCATCCCCTCTCTGTGGGTGAGAACTCTGAGGCCCAGACAGGTCAGGTGACTTATCCAAGATGACAGAATTAATGTCACATCTCAGGCCTGTCTTCAGATCTTCCTCCTCCCCCTACCTGTGTGTGCACTCTATCCCACTGAGCTATGGAGTGGCTCGGGCTAGACCAGGGATAGGAGGTGCAGGATCCTTTGATGTAACCCTGAGGGGGAGGGAAATCTCAGGAGTTGATAAAGCCTTTCCAACAACCAGCTTCCCATCTGGAAACTGAGCATAATGATACCTCTTAAAGGAATAACGTGATTACGTAAGTCCCTTGTGTAAAGGGCCTAGCAGGGAGCAAACAGTTATGACTGTTCCCCTCCCCCCACAACTAGTGCACATGAGCACACACCTGTGCACGTACACTCACCTGTGTGTTCTGGATCTGGATGGCTCCCTGGGGGATTGCTTGGGTGACCACCTGACCCTGGGAGGTTACCATGGTAACTGGCTGGTATAAGGCTCCACCTGAGGAGACAACCAGTTTTTGGGTCCCCTGCCATGAGGGTGAGTAGGAGTGAGGGCAAGACGGACTTCCAACTCACTTGGCATTCCCACGTAAATACCTTCAATTCTGGAGGCTCTCAAGCCCCCGTTGGGGAGGGGTGAGGTGGGGTGGGAATGGGGTCCAGAGAACAGAGCCTCTGGTGGGAAGTGTTTGGGGGCAGGGACAACAGCTTTATTTGGTCTTTGAGGGGCTCATGAGACTTTGACCCAAATTTGTTCTAAAATATAACAGTTAGGTCTTGGTGCTAGTCATCTATAAACTTACAGAATGCTGTGGTCAAGAATTGAGCTGGAATCCCCTTCTTGGGAGAGGGCACCCCTCCCATTTCCTAAGATTGTTTGTATGGTACCCTGCCCCCCACCCCCGGAATCCCCTTGGAGCCACCCCTTCTCCTCCCAGGAGTGTTCCCCACAATCCCTTGCACCGACCTGACACCACTTGTGAGTTGACGGTTGTCATGGCGATGTTGCCCTGCTGGAGCGCTGAGGCTGGGACCACAATCCCCTGGGGGTTATTGGAGACTCCAGACATGGAATTGGGGGAATTCTGCAGGAGGTCCTGGCAGTAAGGGAGGCGTGGTTTGTGACAATGTCACTCAATGCCTAGAAGCCACAGCCCCAGATTCCTCCTCTCCCTTTCTCTCTTTCTGTCTTTCCTCCTCCCTTTTTCCTGTTCCATCTAGGGCCCAAATCTGAAAGGCAATTCTCACAGCCCTCTAGAAGCAGTGAATAAAAAGGCTCAATATTGAAACCAACTAATCTACCAACCAACTTACTAACCAACCAACCAGCCAGCCAACCAACCTACAATGTTTATCCACTTAGCTATTCTGTTCTTCTAAAGCCTGAGACACAAATCATCTCATAAACCAGCGGTCCCCACTTTGGCTTCACTTTGGAATTTCCCATACTGATGCCTGGGTTCTGAACCCAGAGGCTGTAATTCAATTCGTTGGGGGTGTGTCCAGGGCTTTGGTGTTTTATGAGCTCCCTAAGTGGTTCTAACATGTGGCCCAGGCTGAGAACCAGGCTTTATCTGCCTAGCACCTCTTCACCCTTCACACTGAACTGTCTCCAGATGCCTTCCTAGATACCCTCTCCCCCCGAGAAACTTACCTCCTCACGTACCTATATCACATTATTTATTATACCCAGCTCCAAGGACAAATGGCTTCCAACATTTTATCTTTGAATCCTGAGCACCTAACTCAGGTGCCTGGCACACAGCGGACACTAAAATTGTTGTTCAATAAGAATAATATAGAAACAGCCGCCCTCGCCTCTTTACAACCTGCCTTTAGGGCATGTCATAGGAGCCTCGACCTCAAGCCACCCTTCAGCACATTTCATCGATTCCTTCCTCTTCCCCAGGCTGCCAGCCCAGAATCCCACTGCAGACAGAGGCCCCCTTTTGCCCCACGCTGTCAACCTGCCAGGCCCCATTTTTGCCAGGAAACAATCCTTGCTGTTTGTTTTTGCAGCCGCCAAAGCAGATAAGAACATTTATTTCTGGCACTCTGGTTGCCTCGTCATTGCCATGTCACAGCTGGGCCAGGAAGGGCTTGGACCTGATGCTGAGGGACTCCGCATGCCATGCTCGAGGGGAGGGAGCTTGGCCACAGCCTCCAGGAAGCAGCAATAAACCCTCCCTGCCTGGGGGCTGGGTGCTAGCTAGATGGGGAGAATTTGTGGTGTGTGAGAGGAGGTTGGGGTCTCCAGGTTTTCTTTGGAGAAAGCAAGGAAGGTGGCCAGTGAGGTGCCATGGAAGGAGTGGTAGGAGACCTGCCTGGGTCTCTGGGCTCCTCTGACCACAGTGCCTCATCTGAAAATGGCTTGAACCACATAACCTCTCTGAAGACCATCAAGGGCTGACACTGTCATGCTCACAGCTTGGAGTCCTAACGCATGAGCTGTAAGAATTTAGACAAGTAAACAGTCAAGAAAATAGACTACCACTGGGGGAAAAGAAGGCCCCAAGCTTCCTAACTTTCATTTTAGGACTGGGGGAGAAGCTTGGGCTTTCAGCCTCCAGGGAAGGTCTAGAGTTTCTTGGAGCCAACTTTTGGTCTTCCCAACTCAACCGGTTCAAGTCTAATACTGAGGCCCACTTTCCGAAACCTAAAAACTGGAAGAGCCTTTAAATGCTACATATTCCAACTCTCTGAGCACAAATAAGGAACTGAGGCTTCTTAGAAACCCAAGAGACTCACCCAAGACCTCCGGCCAGTTCACAACAATGGGACTAGAACACAGCCCTCCTTCAACCACAAACACTGAATACCCACCCTGTGCCAAGAACCGGGCTACAAGGTGCTCCTGGAACCACAGGGGCTCAGTACATAGTTACTGGAGGCAAGGTGAACAGGTGAAACACTCAAACCCCAGAAGTACAGAGGAAGCATGGGCACGAGAGCAAAGACCATGGATTTGGGAATCAGCAAATCCCAGCCCTTCTGGGAGCATCAGTCTCGTTTATAAAATGTGTCTGGCTCAGCGCTGACATCCAGGAGCCCTCAAAGCCTGTTTTCAGCTCTGTCTCCATCTAAGGTTGATTCTGCCCTCATCCCAATACCCTTGCCAACCATTCTCACAGGATGTAAACCAATGCCGATGTTATTTGAAGCTGAAGCAAAGTTAGAAGTTAAATGTAACAGAAGAGGGTGTTGTCCCTCTATGCCTTTCACCCTAAAACTAATGGAAAGGACTTTTCAATTCTCTCTCTCATCTGGAAACTTCATGCCATGGTGCTCCTCATTGGGGAAAGGCATTTGGGAATTTCCAACATAAAAAGTTGCCCCAGACTTTTTTTCCCCCGAAAAAAGGTTTCCAGCAAGGTTAGGAAAACACAAGTGAAACAGTAAAATAAATACAAGATGTGTGCCTTGGGATTCAACCAACACACATTTTTGCTAGCCAGAGGCAGAAGGGTGAGCTATCCCCTGGATACTTCATCTACTTATTCAGACTCTGGCTGGTTCCCGGCCCTGTGGTCTTGCAGGCCTGCGTGCCAGGTTCTGGGCTTGGGTAGTTAAAGGCAATTTATGCATTAGATCAGATTCTTCTCTTTTCTATCGTCTCCTCCCACTCGGGGGTCATTGGTTGGGACATGCTGAAAGGCAGCCAAGCTCAGCAAAGGAATGGAGAAGAGACGTTCAGGGACAGAGACCACAGGAAGGGCCAGGGATGGCTCCATTGTAGCTGGGCAAAAAAGAGGAAGAAAAATCTGGGCGTCCCCGAGGTCTGGGGAAATAATATCCAACCCCTACATTTGTAAATATGACCTATTTCACATACTGGCCTGAGCCCTGTCGTGTTTTCAAAGACACAGAGTTTCAGGGTCATGGAACCAGACCCTCTGCGATCTGTATTTGTAAAAACTGCCCTCGGCTGGTCCCAAAGGTCAACGGTTCTGAAACTACCTATGTATTACACACGTTGAATATTCACATTCTTTTATCATGCTATTTCATTTTAATGAAATACTCCCACACTACTGGGAAAGATGATTCTATTTGCCTGCAGAGCAAGTAAGGCCCCGAGAACCGAAGTGGCTTCCTAGAGTCACACAGATGTGCCTCGAACCCAGGTTCTTTGGCTCTGAGTACAGCACTGACGCTTGCTTGGAGAGATGTGCTTTGGAGTCAGATACCCAGGCTCGACATAAGCAGGGTGCCTGGCACACGTCAGCACCCAATAAGTCACTTTCCACTTCCTTTGGCTAAAGCCACTCAGCGAGGGAGCTGAGTTTGGCACAGCCAGGATTTTAAACCTGTTCAGAAGGTCCCAGAGCTGCTTGGGTTCTCAACTTTGCAGCAGTGGAGACTGAGCCGGGGCTGCGTACTGAGCCGTGGGGGTCAGTCCTCGTTTTGTGCCCCCTTCATTCCTGCCACCTTGCCCAAGACATTCCTGGGCCCCGGCCAAGCCCCAGAAGTGGGAGCTGTGCCTCGGCCTTGGACGAGCTCTGTGACCTGACTGCAGCCATTCCGGGGGAGCCCTGGGTCTGGCTCTCTGGAGCTTTTGCCTCTGCGGAGACAATGGGGCTCTGAATCTCTGGGAAGAGTCTAGGTCTTCCATACTGTGGCAGCAATGGAAGCCCCTTAGGGAGAAAATGCTGGCTAAGCACACAGTATTTTTATCTTCTTGACAGCTTCCTCTTGGGGCTCATCAGACTCCCAAGCAGGTGGGTGATGCTCTGTCTGGACCCAAATAGGGCTGTTTCCTTCTAGTCTCCTTAGCGCCCATAAAGAGGTGAGAAGAACATGTTATAGTTTTAGGGACATTCTTCAGCATCCAGAGTCTCACATTCCTGCCCAAATTGTCCAGGAACCAGGGGCTCTGCGCTGGTTATCTAGCTTAAGAACTCCAGGAACCAGGGGCTCTGCGCTGGTTATCTAGCTTAAGAACTCTGCCTCGTCCCACCAAGAACATGGCCGTAGTGTCCCTGAGCCTCTGCAAAATGCTAGAAGCCTGGCTTTCTGGTGGAGCCATCCCACTAAACTGGGGTGTGTGTGAGCTCCTACCTTCTAGTATTAAGATTTGCTTTCCAAAGCAGGACAAGGCCCTAAAGCTGAAAACTTCCTTGGAGTTTTCTGGGAATGATGTCTCCAGGTCTGGACCAGGTGACCCAGGACTTGGATGAAAACCCACGAGCTAGGCTCCACAGGCCTCCCAGAAGCTGTGACACTGCTGATCCTCGTGCGCTGTTTCCCTGAGACACAGAGAGGCAGAGAGCCTCTCAGAAGCAGGCCAAGCAAGGTAGGGGAGCAGCTTTAGAACGGCCCAGAGCTCGCGCCTCCTTAACCCTACTTGTGGACCAGCTGCAAAGCCTTCACTGCCTCAGGCCATCAGTCACGGTAGGGGTGAGTTTTATTCCTAATCTCATTTTGGAACAACAACAACAAAAAGATGATTTGTTCAAAAGGAAGGCCTTCCTAAGAAAAAGTGAAAGGTTCTAGGATTGCTTTTGGAAGCACAGGGTGTTGGGGTGGGGCGTTTGTGGTGCAAAGGAAGGGACTGTGGCTATGAACTCTGACCTCATGGTCTGATGTTGGTCCAGAGGGAGCCGGCCCAGTCCCTGGAGCCACCACTCTTCACTGTCAATAGGGAAAGGGCTTCTGTGGCTGGGGAAACAAAATTCCCACTAAAGGAAGAAATTCCCGGAATAAACTGATGGGAGGAAGAAAGGAAGGCAAAGACAGACAGAAACATTTTCCTTTAAGTACTTTTGAAATAGCTGGAATGTTTATCTTACTAGGAGGCCTGTAGAACAGAGGACATGAACTAGATGACAATGCAAAGGTCATCCCGACTGAGGATTTAGAAAAACCAATGCCATTCCCTAGAATCCATTGTTTGTTGGGGGTGGGTGGGTGAACAGGTGTGGAGGGGGTAGGAGTTGGGAGGGGACAGCACTACCCATGGGGACCCACTGTCTGCCATCCACCCCTAGGCCACTAGGGGTCTCTGCTGATCCACAAGCGCAGACTGCGCTCCCCCAAACCTCTCCAAGCCTCCCAAGAGGACAGGTCTGTGGGCTAACTGGCCTGGGCTGGGGGCTGGGGACTGGTCTGGGGTACCTTACTTCTGCTGGAAAGCTTGTCCAGACTCACTCTGGGCATGCCCGTGGCCCAAGCTCTTGACTTCTTCAGTGTTTCCTGTTGGTCTGATATACTGCACATAAAGCATAATGGTTCTCTGTCTTATGCACGTGTCTTCTTTCCTTAGCTTTGGTTGCAGCTATTTTGAGGGAAAGAGGGTTCTTTCTTTGAATTCCCCCAAGCTGCCGACCACAGTGTTGGGTGCACAACAGATGCTCAATAAGCGCAGGGCCTGACTGGGCTTTGGCCCGGGATGGGGAGTGTGTGTATGTGTCTTAGTGGGGAGGAGAGGTTGCCTCTGTCCTCAGACACACTGTTCCTGGCAGTGTCCTTCCATTCTGGCAGGGCCAGAGTCCTGTCTTTGGCTGGGAAGGGCTGGGCTCCCAAACTCAGGAAAGCCAATCACATGTAAACAAGCCACCTAATCCAGTGGCTGTTTCTCTCCTGCTGGGGGCTTTAGTCTCAAGGGAAAGGCGCTTCTGGCCTGTGGGGACAAGTGGCAGCTGCTGCTCTTAAGGAACATTCCTTCTCGGAAGAAGAGAACTGCTCAGGTTTCATTGGTCTGGCAGGAAGGGCGGTCCTCATGGTCTCCTGGCGCCCTGAACTGGAGGGCTGGGGGCTGGGAAGTGGTGGAAAGGACAGCATTGGTGGCTGTGGCAGGAGGGAGGCAGGGTAGCTCCTGGAACTCTACTTCCTGTTACTGTGGTGTAGGGGTGCCTCCTTCCCACCTCAGTGGTGATCCTGCAGGGTAGATCACTTCCCCCTCCTCCCATCAGCCTTAAAACTCCCTAGTCAAATCCTCAGGATCCTTGGCCACTGGGCAGAACTTCCGGGGGCTTGACTGAGGTGACTGCCTCCTACCTCCCTGACCTCCTGCTAATCTTAAAAATGCAAACTTCCTGTAGGTCTATAGGCAAGTCCACCTGCTCCAGGCAAGGGTGTACTCACTAGTCCCCTCCCTATTTTTTTTAGAGAGTTAGCAGAAATGTACCTTTCTAGTTTTCAAATCACTGCTCTACAGCCAAGTGGGGTCACCCCTCCATACCCAGGGCCCAGGACCCCTGGTTCTTCCTATGTGTCCCCCCGCAAAAAATCAATACTCTCTCTATATATAGTATTATATATAATATTAGTAAGTAATATAATAAGTAGAACACAGTTTCCAGCATAACCTATCTCAGTCTCTGCTGTTTACCTGAGCCAGTGTCTGAACTTCTCTGAGCTTCTCTTTCCTGGGGTAGAAAATAATGTGCCCTCTCAGCCTTGCTGTGAGGAGTAAATAAGGTAATATACATAAAGCACCCAGTACATACAGTCTAGGGAAGGTTCAGGAAATATTGACATTCTCCCCAGTTCTTCCTGGGGCAGCACAAGATGTGGCTACTCAATTAGTTTGCCTCCAACATGTTTCCAACATTTGCCCCATCGCCTACATTCCCTATTATGTCTCACATCTTTGGTGACTGGCCATCATTTTCAGCCTTGCAGCACAGCCATTGTTAGGTTCGGAGGTCAGAGATCATGTCACACCCCCTTTGAGGTCCTTGGAACTCAGCAGGCTCAGTTGTGCTTGAACTGATGCACGGGGCAGAAATGAATGACCGCTCATCCTCTAGCAGCTTCTTTGCCCCAGGAATTCTGAAAGGCTGTCTCTGTTCCTTGCCTTCTCCTAGACGTCTCTCTACACCGGGAACACTCACTTTTGGAGCTCCCAGATAGCCTACCACTCCTCCTCCTCATCCCCTTTCCTGAAGAAGTCCTTCCAAGGCCACAGAATCTGCAACTTCTCCAATCACAATGGGCAAAATCTTCCTGCTGGCCTTCCTAATCCATGCTGAGGTTTGCTCATTTTGTCTCCAGGCAGGAACAGGCTGTGGCTGTGAGAGTGGGCAGGTGGGGACCAGGCCTTCTCTGGGGGCAGAGAGAAGGAGGCTAAGCAGTGACTGGCGTAACCGGAAGCCACACATGTTTGATCCAGACCTCTTCTGTGGCTCCTCTCCCTATCTCTGGCTACTCCTTTCCTGCCTTCCTCAATGTCCCCTTACTCTGGAGTCTTCTGTGGCTCACATAACTTATCAAGGTCCACAGGTGTGACTCACAGCTCCCTTGTACTGAGACTGGGAGCTCCTTCTGGATAATTCATTCATGCTCTCATAGGATCATGCTCGGTGACTGAGAACTTCAGCTCAGTCCAATTCAGAGCAAGGTGGGAATTAATTCTCTCCAGTGGGATGGTTTGGTTGGTTTGGTTTATGCCCTCTAGGAAAGCCGGGAGAAGCCCGTCCAACAGGAACTGGGAGTCTAGGATGAGCCTCCTTACTGAGGAGGCTGCCCCAGCAAGAAACCTGGATTCAGAGGTGTGAGGAAGCTGGGATGTCTTCAGGGGCAGGTGGAACAGGATGGCTTCCTGGAGCATGGAAAAAACCAGCTGTGGCCCAATTTCTTGGGAATTCTAGTTCAGCTTGTGGGCTTGGTGGAAGCCGTCTCCCCTACTCCCTACTTGCATCCCACCCAAGAGAAAGCTCACATTCAGAAAAGGAAGTCCGAGCAGGGAAGGTGCCCAGCTGCCATAGAGCTGAATGGGGACATGGTATGGCATGGGGGGGGGGTAAATTTGAATAAAAAAATCTCCCCTACTTTGCAACACAAGGCCAAATGATTAGCACACAGGGAAAACCATGAACCAGCGGTTTGCAACAAAGCTGGCAGGCCGCTGGAATGTTGATACTGAAGCTCATGCTCCAGAGGGGAGACACCCCTCCCTGGGCCAGGCTGGTGCTCAGTGCGGCTATTTCAGGCTGGGGGGATTAAGGCTGAACCATGACGAATGTGAACCATCGTATGTGTGCGTGCGTGTGCTTGTCACGCACACACACACACACACACACGCATGCCCCAGACACTCCTCTCTTCTCTCCCATACTGGTTCCCAGGCCGGCCTCCTGCACAGAAAGTCTCTTGGCAGCCGAGGCCTCTCCTTCCTGGGGAAGGCCCAGCTAGCGCCGCAGCCCCCAGCTCAGGGACAGTGACAGCAGCCTGCCCTGGGACTGTGGACAGCACGTGGCGCGTCCTACGCACTGTCCCTCCTCCACAAGCCTGGCTTCGCACTGACCCCGTACCCCCTAGCCTGTCCCTTCACCCCCCACCCCTCTGCTGCTGTTGTTCCTTTTCTCTCTCTTTTTCGCCTCTGGCCTTCTCAGCCTCTCTTCCCTTCCCTCTGCTGCCCTTCCTCTCCAGATCTTCATCCTTCCTCTGCTCCCTCTTGAAGGTTACCCTCCAGAGTTGTCTTTCTTTCCCTTTGTCTTTCTTCTGATTTCTCCTTCCCTCTTTTGGCTTCCTCTGGCCCCTCTTGATCTGTTGCCATCTGTCTCCTTGTCTTACTTCTCCCCACAGATATTTACTAGCTGTCAATGAATCGGACCTTGGGTTAGCTGCCACCAGGCATGGGTTTTAATTGTATATATAAAACACTGTCTGTACTCAAAACATGTCTGTTATCTAGGAGAGGAGAATGACCCTTATACCAGCGACGCTGAGATAAAGTCGCATGTGATATTTATATATAAGTGGTCCCCAGGGCTCCAGCACTTAGTTGGGAGAAAGAAAAGGCCTTTCTGGATGGGGCATCAGAGAGGTCTCCTGGGGAGAGCAGCCTTGTTGCTGTACTGGGGAAGAGGCTGGGTTTGGTGGTGCAGAGCCACGGAAGGGTTGTCAGAGTAGACTGGCCTGGGAAAATGCAGCCCTGGGAGAGCCTTCACTATCCGGCCAAAGGATGAGAAAAATCTGAGGACAATTGGAGCTTTTGAGCAGGACAAAGACATGAACAGGGCCTTAGGACCATAAATGCAGCAGCAGAACCTGAAAAGGCATGTATAGGTGTGTTTATGTTTGTGGTGCGTAGGCACGTGTGTGGAGTGCTGAGGGCTAGCCATAGAGGACAGGTAACCGGGCTGGGAATCTACCACAGCAGCCTGAAGCCACTGAAGTCCCAGCTAAGTAGGTGGTGGCAGGCAGAGGCAATGAAGGGACAAGTCTGAGAAGTTCCAAATAGGAACACCTTGCCCCAACGCCTTGTCTTTTTTTTCGAGCTGTCTTTGTTTTTGCCCGATTGTCTGAGTTCCTCTTTCTAAGCAGATCAGAAGCCTTTCTCTGGTGTGGCTACCCCAGGGCCAGCTTCACTATTAGGCAGAGATCTGATATTTACAATGACGGGAATCAAAGTTCTCTCCTCTTTCCTCAAAGCTCAGAGGCCCCGAAGGCTGGGATCTCCCAGGAGGACTGACTTTCGCAGGCAGCGTCTGTGCGCCCTGGCTCACCCAGAGCCTGTGTTACCCTTCTCTGCCAACCCTGGGTCCCCAGTGGCCCTGCCTGCTGCAGACTGACTTGTCAGCCCCAGGACCCCAATCTGGAGGGGGCTGCTGTGGCTGCTAAGCCCTCTGGCCCTCCTCTCCTCCCCCACTACCCTAGTACACCCCCAATGTCAGTGCACGAGGTAGACTTGGAGAGCCCAGGAGGGGAAATCCAGAGCCTCTCCAAGGACCTGATTATTTCCAAAGACTTGTGCTAATTTTCTGATATGATCCTCACATCTCTGTGAGGCACTAAATCCTCATTACTTTTCCTGACCGATGCATTCTAATTAGATCAACACTTAAAAAAAATTCACAATAGCCACAGGATGGCTTTCCATCTCATTAACTCCTCACTTATTATTTTCATGAAAATTACTGATAAAAATGTGCATCTCCATTTGCTGAGGCCTCACAGCCTCCTCAGCTCCTATCTTGCATCTCTCCCGTCACCGGGGCTGTGCAGCGTCGCCATGGTAACCCACAATAATAGAAACTAATAAATTACAAACGAGATGCTCGTTGAGCAATTATTGTCCTCTTTTATGCAAGTTTCTTGCTAATTTTGATCATAAGGGAAAGTACAATAAGACTCTGAAGGAATGAGTCTATTTCAAGAGAATATTAGCTAGCAGAAGCCTGGGCGGCTGTTTTTAGATCTGTAATAAAGTGATTTGGTGATTTCAAGCAACAGGAAGAGGAAATAAACTTCTTGCCTCGTGTCCCATGCAGTACTCACTGTAGAGTCCCACAGAGATCCTTCTGAATTTGTGCAAGCAGGGCTGACCTTCTAGAAGGCCCCTGACCCTTCCCTTGCCTCTACAAGCTGGAGGAATGGATAAAGTGTGCTGGTCCCTAAAGCTTAGAGATAAAAATGGCACCACCTTTCTTAGACACTTTTTCGAGTGCCCATTATCTTGAGAGTTTATCCTTTTCCCCACACCTGATTTGTCTCAGGAGAGGAGGGTACAGTAAATCTCCTAGGGCCCTCCATGTGTCTGTCCCAGACTCGGGAACTCAGCGGGAGGAGAAGAAAGCGGTGAGCTATGGCTTACGTAGATGTGGGTGAGTTTGGTGGAAAAGTACCACCAGGCAGCTTTTTTTTTTTTTTAGCTCCGTAGGTTTGGGGAATATATTCCACCCTGGAGAGAAGAGCCCATTCTCCCTCAAAACACAAAGTTGCCATTTATAGGTTCCCCAGTTCCCGGGATGAAGGGGACTCTTGGGAGATGGGTGGCTGGAGGTGACATTCCCAGTGGTCCTGAAACTTAGGAAGACAGATGAGCCAGGGTAGGGTGAGCAACTGGAAAATGAGCTGGCAGAAGCAGAAGCAGTCGCATGGGAAGCTGTCTTCATCTATGAAATGTGCAGGATTCAGGGAAGGACAAAACCCTCCTTATCAAGAACACAGAGAGGTCAGCAAGCCCTCTTGAGAAGTGTGCGGGGCTAAGAGGTGGGGGTCCATTCCCGGCTCTGCCCCAGCCTCATCTCAACACTTATGTGCATTTCTTAGGCTATCTTGGGCCAGGAACCCAGGAATCACTTTGGTCATTTTCTAAGGAATACCCATGCCCCAGTATGGTGAGTTCTGGGGCTGCCTGATGAGCAGGAGTGGATCACAGCAGGGCTTTTGTGCTGAAAGGGTCCAGTGAGTCTAAGCTACACTACTAGGCCACCAGAGAACCTTCACACATTCCTACACCCAGCTTAGGAGCCTAGTTTAGGACATAGGACCCAGCCCAGTGTGTTACCTGTGAGTGAAGGTTTATAGAGGGCTGGTTGGGGGAGTAGGGTCCCCCGAGGTCATTCCTGAGCAGGTTGTCACTGTGCATCTTGGTTTTGAGGCAGGTGATGTACCGGTTACAAAAGTCCTTGCAGAGTTCATTGACTTTCTCCAATTCCAGCAGGTGAATTCTCAGGACCTGGATTGCCTTCACCATCTGGGGAGAGGAGGGAGAGCTGAGCCTGGTGTTCAGATCACATTCCTCCTGCTGCCTTGACTTCCCGAGCCCCAAGGCCACCAGCGGAGAGAAACCCATGCCCTGCTCTGGGTATAAAGTTTCTCATCCACTGGATTTCAGTTCTAGCTACGGTGGCCTGCTGATGGTTTGCATGCTTTGAGCCCACTGTTAACACAACCGCTCTTGAGTAAAGGGTACTCAGAGAACCGTACAGCTAAAAGCCCAGGTCTCTAGCCCCAACCCTGCCAGTCATTGCCTGGGGGGGCTTGGGCAGTTGCTCTGCACCTTGTTGTTGGAAGAGTGGGTATAATTAAGTCCCCTGTAACAACCATCTAGGTTTGTGGAAAGGATTGTAGGAGGGAATGTAGAAGCTGCGAAGTGTGGAACGCTGAGCAGGCATGAGGAAGATGGGGATCAGAGCTCTTGTGGGAGCCTCTAGGAGTCAGGGACTGTCTATTCTTAAGCATGTATTCTGAGGGCCTCATGTGACACAGGTCACCTTGCAGAGGCCCCATTGCTACTTGCTGACTGACGGGATCATCCCGCATGACTTAGCTGGGCTCTGAACAGCGAGCTGTCCACAGCGGCCTTTTCTGTGCCCTTTGGATTGTGGTACGCGTGACTGTCTCTCTTCAGATGGATACTCCTCACCCTTCATGGCAACAGGAGAGTTCTCAGTTTGGGCTTTTCTCTTCATCATTGTTATTATTAGAACAAGAAAAGTGCGACAGGAAGTTTGGAAAGTCAAGGAGGGAAATAACTGTCCTTGACCCATCACCCTAAAAGAACGATGATTTTCTTTTTTTGGTCTTTTCCACAGGCATCTATTTTAACATTGCTTTAGTCACCTTGTGCTTACAACTTTGTTTCCTGTTTTCCCCTTAGTTTATCAGTTGTATTTTTCTACACAGCAGCACGGTGTTCTCTATTGTCACTTCTGGCCTTCGAGCTTCTAGAAGGGAGAAAGGGTGTCTGATTTTCTTGCTATGTTATCATTGGCGCCAACACTCTGGACACTGAGTAAATATTTGCTGAATGGGTAAAAGTTACTGAGTAAACATATTTTTAATTGTTGCCTATTATTTCACATGTGTCCTCCTTAACCAATCCCTCATCATTGGGCATTTAGGCTATTTCCAATTTTTCAATTTTATAAAAAATGTTATAGTGACTGTTTTCCAAGCTTTCTACTTTGATTCATGTGTCTGCCTATTTCCTCAGAGTGAACTCCCAGAAGTGACAGGAAAAAAAGTATGGACATTCTTTCGGCTCATGATAAATACTGCCAAATTGCTTTTCAAAAAAGCGTGTTCAAATGATTCTGGACCAATTGGACATTCACAAGTAAAAACAAACAAACAAACAAAAAACCAAAACCTTGATTTAAGTCTCACATTTTATATAAAAATTAACTCAATTGGACCACAGACCTAAATATAAGATAAAACTATAAAACTTTTAGAATAAAAATGCAGGAGAAAATCACGAGTTCCTAAGAGTGGATTAAGAGGTCTTAGACTTGACCACTCAAATTTGACCCAGAAAAGGAAAAACTGATAGATTAGAACTCATCAATATTTAAAAAGCTTGCTCTTCAGGAGATCTTGCAAAGAAGGTGAGAAGGCAAACTATAGATTGGAAGAAAATACTTGCAAACCATATATCTGTCAAAGGACTTCTTTCTAGAATATATAAAGAGCTTTCAGAACTAAACAATAAAAGAGCAAGCAACCCAGTTAGAACAAGGGAAAAAGACAACATCAGACATTTCACTGAAGAAACACAGATGGCAAGTAAGCACATGAGAAGATGTTCAATGTCATTAGCCATCAGGGAAATGCAAATTAAAACCACAATGAGATATCACTCACACACCTATCAGAATGGTTAAAATAAAAAATAGAGATTAACACCATGGCCAAGAACCAGACACTGGATCACTCATACATTACTAGGGGATGTGAAAAATGGTTCAGCCACTCTAGAAAACAGTGTAACAGGTGTTTTTGAAACAAAACTACATATATGCTTATCCTACACCCTGCAGTTATCCCAGGGAAATAAAATATATGTTCACACAAAAACAGTTTGTGAATGTTCAAAGCAGCCTGTTCTAACAGCCCCAAACTGGAAACAACCAAAATAAACTTCAACAGGTGAATGGATGAAGACACTGTGGTACGTCCATGTCATGGACTACTAGTTAGCAACAAAAAGGAACAAACTATTGATACACTCAGCAACTTGGATGGATTTCAAAAGAATAATTATGGTGAGGGGAAAAAAAGCCAGTCTCAAAAGGTTACCTACTGTATGATGCCATTTATCCGACATTCTTGAAATGACAACATTATGGAGATGAAGAACAGATTGGTGGTGGCCCGAGGGTGCAGTGGGGGAGGGAGGGAGGAACTGGCAGAGGGAGGGAGGAAGTGTTCTCTCTCTTGACTGTCAGAGTTTACATGAATCTGTATCTGTGATACAAAGGCACAAGGCTAAACATGCACAGGAGTGCATGTAAAAAGGTGTCATCTGAATCAGATCTGTGGATTGTATCACTGTCAATTTCCTGGTTGTGAAACTGTATGCAGTTATGCAAGAAGGGAATCAGAACTTCTTTGTATTAGTTCCTAGAACTGTATGTGAATCTGTAATTACATTGAAATGAAAAATGGAAAAAAGGGTGGGGCCTGTTGCCATTGGAGACCCACTGGTGTTGACTTAAGCAGTATCTAGGGAGTCTCTGTGTAATCCTACCCTCCCAGCTGTTGGCTAGCATCTTGACGCCTAGGAATCAAGGCAGGTAATCTCTCCCAGAGAATTTTGACGGTCAGGTGTGAGCAGAACGACATGACTGGACACTGGTGCCATGCTCCTCTCTGAGTTTCATAGACATTTCTAGTGGGGAACGATTGAGTAGTCCCTGGGTTAGCTTTTAGATTGCGTGATGGGCAGGAATGGTGCCTAACTAAGGGCTCTTGGAGTACTGAATTAGACTAAGTGTCACTCAAAGACAGTAACCAACAATTTTGTGTCTTCATGCAGGGCTCAATCCTAGGAACTTATCCTAAGAGAGTGCTCCCTCCCTTTTGCCTGAGATCAAAAGAGACTGTGGTCTCCCATGCAAAGAAGAGTCTCGTGACTTTAGAATGGCTAATTTGGTACTGAAAGAACATTTGCTCTCAATTTTCTACTTGATTTTGGCCATGGATATCTTGGTTTATGTCTTTCAGAATAATTAGCACCATACAAAAGCATTTAGTAAATGCTCATTGACTGCTTGATAACAATACCCAAACCTGTCTTATTCTTACTGTCTCAGACACTGTGTTAAACCTACCACATGCCTTCTCCTATTTATACCACACGACCACCTCTGCAAGGAGGCACCATGATTGCCCATATTTTATAGTTGAAGAAAATGAAGCCCAGAGATATTAAGTTTTCTGTGTTTAGAGCCACATGGCTGGTAAGTGGTAACACTAGGATGTGAAGCCACGTGTACTATGTTGCTCCCAAGATGGGCTCTGCAGATTTGTGTAGATGGAGAAAAACAGTCTGAAGGGTACAGGATTTGGGAGTGGCCCAGTGATGGGAAGTATAGGGTATGAGGAAGACCAAATAGCTTTGGGGACATTAAAGTTTAGGATTTCCAGAGTCCTGCCTGGTAATGTTTCCTCATTCGGCTACTCTGGTTCTTCATCTCTCACTCCTGGCCTAGCTTACAGGAGTCAGAGTACTTCACCAATGTAGATGTCTGCCTCCTCCTGGGTAAAAAGAGAAGGTTGGACTATCAGGTGCTTTCCATTTTCTGCTTGCCTGAACATGACTTATGCCCTCAGTTCACAGACGGGGCTGGTAGGGGCCCTGGGAGATGATCTGGGCTGGCGTCTAGGTGAGAGACCAAACTCTCTAGGATACATGGCTGCTCTTGTCTGAGGCGCTCCCAGTGACAGCCTTCACTTCAAGTCCCTTCTATTTCTCTCAGCCTGCTGATTGAGAAGTTCTTTCTCACATGTACCAAGATCTCTCCTGCCTGAGTCTGAAGCACCTACCAGGCTTCTGCAGGCACCTAGAACCTCTAATGCCTCCATCAATACAACCTCCCTTAATTTAATATTATCCATTCAACACAAATAAGGAGTTTCACTCTATGCTATACAGGGAACAAGGCATTTGACTTGAAAAAATTGTCCAACTGGTTTTGTGTTCTCCAGACAAATATCATCCTAAGTCCTTAAACCTTTCTTCTTTTTCCTTTTCCTCTTCTCTTTTCCCTTCCCTTCTCTTCTTCCATTTCTTCTTTCCTTCGGTCTCCGAGCTCTCCTTTACTGGACTATTCCTTTTTTAATCAAAATTTCACTTACTCGTTTGGTTTTAAATCTACATACAAGCATCTACCACAAAGAAAGGTGTACATATCTACTCATTTATTTTCTAAAACATAGCCAATAAGTACTTATTAAAAAAGAATCAGAAAGTACCAACACATAAGACAAAAAGACAAAGTAAAATCTACGTAGAATGGTTTTGTTCAAATGAAACACACAAGGAGCTTACACCACATTTGGCACCCAGTGGTCAAAAGCGGACCTACTTTTTGGTCTAACAAAGCACAGTCGAAGGATGACTTTTTTATGGGATAATAGGCTTGGTTTAAAGATTTAAGAAGGGAGAGTAAATCATAATGGTATTCCGAGGCAATGAGGAGGACCTATTCAATATTAGAGACAAAGATGGGCTGTACCATTAGTGGGGTGGCTGGTGGGCAGAAGCAAATCTGTGGGGGTTGTTGTCAGACACCCTGAATCCAGGCCTATTGTTTACAAAATTGGGTGTTACTGGGCCACGAGTTCTGTGAGCCTCAACTTCCTCATTTGGAACATGGGGATAAAGATCATTGCTTGCTTTTAAGAGTTGATTAAGGCTAAAGGCAATAATGATGTGAAAGTATCTTAGAAACCAGAGGGAAGCAAGTGCATATAATTTTTTAAATCTCTTTTAATAATTTCTAATATCCTGTTGGCTTTTCTACTGTTCTTTCGTATTCAGCGAGTAGAAAAAGAATCATTCCCGGTGTTTTTTCTCCTGTATTTATGTTTAATAAATCACCCTCTATCCTACGTGTTTGCAATTTTGGGTTTTTGCTTCTAAATCAGAATAAAACTCTGATTTATTAAACTATTTTTCTAAGTGATCAATGCCATATAAAAAGTTATTTCAAATCTTCTAGAGCAATAACAATTCCATTTAATTTAATACCATCATCAAACGTGATGGATGTGTTCTCAATCCTTCCCCCTAAGTCTTGCTTCACCTCCAGCTTCTCTCTCTGCTTTTTCTTCCAAAATAAACAGCCCTTTTCTACTGAGAGGTACCCTTCAAAAAAAGCAAAATGAGAACTGACCTTATATTTTAGTCTTACACCCCTGCACACTAGCTCCTCACTGGTCCCAGGAGAATACACAAGGACTGGGGCATCTTGTGGGCTATGAAGTTGCACGGTGGGATGTCCCAAATCTATTATTGCCTGCCTGCTGATTTTGGATGACCTGTTTAACTCTATTTGTAAAATTGAGGATGATAATACCTACCCTGTAGAGTGGGTATGAAAATTGAATAAAATGATATATGCAAATGTTCTGGGCACATAGTAGCTATTTGATAAATGCCTTTTCTTTATGCCAACACTCTCCCTCATCCCACTACCCCAAGTTCCTTTCTAAAAAGTGGCCTTCTGTAGGGTTGTGGCTTTTGCCCTTCATAGTCATAAATCCTTGCCTTCCAAAACACACACATACACACACACAACACACACATATATATACATCACTTTATGATTTGCAAAATGCTTTTTTCATCATTATCTCATTTGAATCTCACAACCACGGGGACTCAGGTGACCTAAATTTCATGCAGCAAGTTGGGGGGCAAGTTCTTTTCACCTTCTCCTCCCTCGGCAAGTTGGGAAGCTGGAACTACTCTCCCTCACTTACATACAAGAGAGTTTCTAAACTTGCATTCCTTAAAGTGCTCAGATATTTCCTGTGGGTCATTAGGGCAGCCAAAGCTAAAATCAAACCAAAAATTGTTCCCGAACCGGCCAGCTGGATCTGAGCAGTTGGAAGTGCAGGGTCCCTGGAACAAGGAATGGGACGTGGGAGAAAGGTGAAGACCAGGGATGGGAGAACTGCCAGAAAACAGGGGGATAAAATGGTGATGCGAGCCATCATGCATGACAAGTTCAATGACTTTTAAGTCAATAACATGGCACTTTGCCTCCAATGTCCTCAGAATTTGGAGCAGCAAGTGGTTCAGAGGGAAGAGGCAGGTGGGCTTTGGGAGTTAGACCCACTTGGTGCAAATCCCAATTCTGTAACTTATTGGCAGTAGGACTCTCACTCCTTGATCTTCTCCTTTGTAAAATGGGGATGACAAGAACTACCTCGTGGGGCTGTTATGAGAATTACATAGAGAAATGTGCTGGAGAACAATGGGTTTTGGAAGCTGAGTCTTGGGTCTTCCACCAACTGAGAAATACTGGCCAATTTACTTCATCACTGTACTTTACTTTCCCCATTTTTCCTGTAAAATAGGATAATAGTAGTGACTCTCTCCGCATTGTACTGAGGATTAGATGAGATGCAGCTAGAAAGGACTACTAAAACCAAGACCAGGCACATAGAAAGCTCTAGGAGAACAGTGGCTATAGGTCAGCATGGGGGCTGAGTGGGGGCATTGGGAGTTCGAGACCTGCACAGTATCTGTCTTGCACGCCTGCCTTGGGACTGGCAGTGTGATCTTGAACTAAGTGAGTTCACCTTGCATCTCAATCTCCTCATTTTAAAGTGGGGATAATAATACACACATACTTGTTGGTTTGAAGACAAGATTAAATAAGGTAATATAGGTAAGGTGTTTACAATAGCACCTAGTAAGTGCTCTATAAATGTTAATCACAACTAGCTTTGATTAGTCTCACTAGCATTCCCTATCTTGGTGTTGGTAAGATTCTCTGCTCCTATATAGGTGGCGAGAGTTGGGCGGCAGGCTGAAGTGAACGACTCTTGATCAGGGCCGCCTGAGGTCTCTGTGGACACAGAGCTCTGGCCCGGCTCCTTCATGTGCCTCCTTATTCACAGCCTCCAGCCTCTGGCCCTGCCTTTTTAGAGTGGGCCCAGGGGCCTGGGGGGCCCCATTTTGGAGCAGGCTTTGCGGTCAGGCAGCCATAATCTGTCCCTCGAGCCACACCAGAGTCTCATTAAAACGTGCCCCATAAATGTTAAAAAATTTACACATAAAAAAATTCCATGCATGAAACTGAAACCTTACGTTTAACAGCCTCGGTTTGAAATCTTGCATAATATATAAAACCTCGGCACTGCACTGGGGGCCCGTAAATCAGATTTTATAAAACAAAAAGCTTTTACCTTTCAAAGGGGTTTGGGGAACTTGCAAATTTTACAAACTTTACCAACTGCCAGTCAGAGGCTGCTGGGTCCAAGCAGGGGATCGGTGGGCCCGATGAGAAATGGGCCTGGTTGGGTGTAGGGACTTGGGGGGCAGAGAGTATCCCCAGGGAGCTCAGTGGGGGCATGCTGGCTTAGCCACCCCAGGGGTGAGAAGCCACCTCCATAGTTCTGAAACAGGGAGGTAGAGAAGGTCGGAGAGTGGGTGGCAGGGGATGAGAGTAGGTGGCAGAGAGAGGTGGGGAGTGGGGAGGTGGGGGTGTGGAGATGCTGTTGGCATTTATAAATGAGGACTTTACTGTCCCCAGGAAGAAGAGAGGTGGGGAGACCTTGGAAGGAGCAGGGTATTGGGAGCCAACAGACCTGGGTTCTGGTCCTAAATGACTCATTTCCCTTCACTTTTACAGTGTCCCCATCTGTAAAATGGGGAGTTGTATGTGCTGGACAGTCTTCTCTCAGTTGTGTTTTCCCTTAGCATTTTGTGACTCTTAAGTTTCTCTGTGGGCATCAGTGCTGTGGGAGCAGCTGGATAGCCAGGAGAGGGACGTTCCCTCAGAAGCCTATAATCTGGGAACCCCTGATCTTTGGGTAGCTCTGGGAGAGCGCAATCAGCCATTCCCATGGGAACTTGTCTGGGAGACCGCTGCTGGGAGCAGGGGAAGGGATCGCTCAGCAAGCCAGTTTGCTTGGAGGATTGGAGGACAGGCAGCTGGAGGTGGGGGGAATGTACATCCTAAGGGCTGACATGGGGCCTATGGGCTCTCTGAGCTTGGGAGAAAGCAGGATCAGAGCATGACCTGAGGGCCCGGGGAGGGACAAAGTTTTGGGGGACCCCCACATCCTTCTGACAATCCCATCTGTGAAAGTCAATATTCAAGGGCAAAGGAAAGCCGCCCTGACACACATATATATAAAAAATAAATCTCTCAATTATCTCAGCTCATTTGCTTGGGGTCTCTCATTTTATGTCCCTGCTCCGCTGCGCAGTATATCTGTCCGGATAAAGAGTTACAGTCCGTTGGGCTACGTGTGCGGGGTTGTAAAAAATACAGATGCCAAATTAACTGGCTGTGGCACTCAGCAGCTGATTGAGCTGATAATGACGCGATCTGACCTTTTTCTAATTTCTAATTATGTGCATCTCGGCTGTGCTGGCTACATGATTCTTGTTCTAATGACGGCTCCCATGGTTGGCCTCTCCAGCCGCCCCCTCCCCACGCAGGACTACAAATGGGGTGGCAAAGGGCACTGCTCAACTCCCCAAATGAAGTTGCAGGGTCTCTGCCCCACCGTCTTCTTGATGGCCAGGAGGAGACGCCAGAAAGGTGGTTCTCCTTTACCTTAGCGATACTGCATTTGAGATTAACCTTCCGGATGCCACGCATTTTTAAAGGACATTTGGTTCCACATGCCATCTTGTTAATTTTTTTTTTTTTTTATTGCCATGACATGAGAGAGGTGTATTAGCTCTACAGACGAGGAAACCGAGCTTCAAAGGAATTAAATCATTACAGTCGCACACAGGCTAAGCTGTGAAGCCAGGCTCGGGTCCTCCCTCTCCAAGAGCTCCTTCAACTCTCTATTCAAACACCTGACCAGTCAGCGGCCACTGACAGTGGCTAAGACCTAAGTAAATGCGGTCCACCTGGGCAGATGTGGTGTCTGAGGCTGTTCTGCCCACGGGACCGTTCCCAGCCTGATCACCTGGGATAGAAGTCCAGGGGACACCAGGGGTCTGGGGTCCCTGCGGCAGCCCTGAGGTATCCACAGCCCCAGGTCAGGTGTGCAAGGAGCAGACACGTAACCGAAGTCTGTTGGGCAACATCAAGAGATCGGATTCTTTGAGGGAACCAAAACCTGAGAGACCCAGGTAGTGTTAGCAAGGGGAAAGCACAGAGCTGCAGCCCCTTTTTGGTGAATTCCAGGTTATCCTAGAAAAGGAGGCTGTTCTCAGGTGTGCCTGTGAGAGCTTCCCCTGGCAAGGCGTGCGAGGTTTTTTGCCCCAGGACTCCTGCTCCTTAAAAAGGGTTCAGTTCCTTTCCATCACTCTGCCTAATTTGAGGTATTTTCTACCGACTTCGGCGTCAGCTTCTTTTTGTGTCACGGGATAAGAGTGGCTCGTGGCCCTGCCAGGCCCGTTCCAGCTCCCCAGAAATAGCTGCCTCGTGTCTCCTAGCCCTGTGGCTGCTGCGGGCCTAAATTCCCAAGACCTGCTTCGCAGGGGCAGTTCCGAACTGGTGACCCGCTGGGGAGGGTGGGGCCGGAGCAGCCTACAGGGAACCGGACAGTCAGGAGGCTGGGCTCCTGGGGCAGTGGGGCTGCTCCAGCCCAGCCGGGGGAGACGGAGGGCCGGCTGAGCAGAGCGGACCCGCGGCCCTCAGGTACCCGCGCTAACAGGCCTGACGGCCCGCACGTGCTCCCCTCGGCAAGTTCCCCCCTCTCCCGAACCGCCAGCCCCGCTCTCACACCTCACCAACCTCCAGGCCAGGCTGGCCTCTCCTGGCAGTTCTTGGGGACTCCATAGAACAGCATGTCCAGCTCCCGCGAGCAGCAGCCGCGCGGGTAACTCACAGCGCGTAATAACACGGAAGTCCCCGAAGGCGCGCTGAGTGCGCAAGCGCATGCACATGCGTGGGCAGGCGCGCGTGTGTGGGCAGGCGCGCGTGTGCGGACGTTCTCTTCCTGTTTTTGGTGCCACCTTTGCTTTTCCAGTACTGTTTTCCTTTTGGGAGCAGGTATTAGCTAAACTCTGGTTACGAGAGGTCAGCCCTATAATCAATTCACGGAGGAGAGTTTTGTAGTTTCCAAATTGACTATGCATGGTTTAGGTAATCCACCCACAGAAAAATCAGGAATTGTGGTTAATAATGACTCATTCCGGGATATCTATCGTGATGAATGAACAGAGCAGCTGCTCTGTTTCTCTTTCTCCCTCAGCAGACAGACCTCCCAGGGCTAGGAGAGAATTTGAGATGTCACCTACGGTAGTGGTTACCAAATCTTATTGATGATTGCAATTGCCTGGGAAACTTAAAAACATAGAATCACAAGGTCCCATCAAACGTACTGAATCACAATGCCCAGGAATATATATTTTAAAAAACCATGTAGTGATGATCTGGATGATAAATGGGTTTAGAAGCCTGGTCTACATGCCTCAGTTGGACAGGACCTCTATAAGCCTTCTCAACATGACTGTGTCTCTGGGTCTTTTCCTCTATTGATGTGTTTGACTATGCCTGTCACCCTCACTCTCCACACTGTAGCACACCAGCCGTCAACTCCTCCCTGGGCAGCCCAAGACATATTTATTAACAAGTCAGGACTCCTCAGAACAGCTACTATAGACCTTTTGGCTCCTGCGACCCTCCTTCCTTCCTGTCTGCACTGCAAAGGTGGAGAGCAGGGTGGTGGAATGCAGGTGCAGCAATGAGGAGAGAACACAACGCCTCTGGCAGCAAAACCTAAGCATGCAACTCTTCGTTTAAGGAATCAGCAATGGTTCTCAACTGCTAGAATGGGTGCATCTAGGGCCTGCCCCAGAGTGGGCACCCCACATTTTCTGTTGAATGAATGGAATGAATAAAAGGATCATTTCTAGGGCTTGTGGAAGGATCAGAGGGTGGGAAGACCCTAAGCCAGGGTGGGGGTTGGAGGGTCTTTACCAGATTGTCCAGTTCTGGGTCATCGCTGAAGAAGGGTTTGTGCTCCTGCTCCTGCTGGTGGACAAAATTCTCGATGTCCACATCAAAGCTGGCGGAGGTGATGCACTCTGAGCCCTGGGTGGCCTGTTCACATTTCTCAAACAGCAGCGTCAGGAGCGGGAAAAGAGGGTGCCTGCGGGGATATCAAGAGCTCACACATGCGCACAGAGACCTGATGTTGGCTGGGCTCAGAAGCCACCAGGGCCCCTTTCCCACACTCCCGTCTCTTCTTCTCCCGAGGTCCTACTTCTTGAGACCATCCCCAGTCCCCATGCCAGCCTGGATGCCAGCCCTCTCATGCCCTGGCATGGAGGAGCCAGTCTTCTGGTTCCTGGAGGCCTTAGAGGACTCTATTCCACCCCCCGCACCTGACTAGGTGCCTAACTCTTAGGTTAGAGAAGCTGCGTGGATATTGGGTGAGAGAGGAGGGGTATATGCCTTCACAGAAATAAGCGCCCATTTCTGGTTCAAGGTCAACCCAGGAAGGACATGTAGGAAGTATCCAGAAAAGTCCTGAACATGAGCAGTAGTGGTTTGTCACAGATTTGCTGGCCGTCTGGCACCAGCTGAGGGCAGCGGACATGCACACCTGTGTGTTTCCCAGTGTACACAGGTGGATGTGTGTGAGCTTGAATACGCGTCCATATGCGGTGTGTGGGTGTCTCTATCTGTCCTTCGTCTACTGGCTGACTCAGTTTAGGTCACACATCCCAGTTACACGTACGACGTCTCTCTGCACCTTTTTGTCAGTGCACACTTAGCACAACCGTGACTCAACAATTAATGGCATTGCTGTTCTCTTCCAAGATTGTCCCTGTGTTAAGGATCACTGTATCCTTAGGACATTGCCCTGCACGCTCACTGCAGGCACTTACTAAATATTTGGTGGCAGATGATGAATCAGCAAATGAAGACAGCATGAGTGTGAGCATGTGTGAGTGTGTGGGCGTCGTTCCAGGATGCATTATGTAAGCCAGAGTGCCTACTTCAGTGCCTGACAGGCTTTAGGGGTCCTCACATAGATATCACCAAGTCTGGGAAGCTTCCTTCACTCCCCCGCCCCTAACCTATGCTGATGGCTCTCTGAGCTCTTTGTTTTATTGTCTGCCTTCCTCACTAGACTGTAAGCCAGATGAGGGCAAGAGCCAAGCCCGCCTTACTCTTCACTGTGTGTCCAGAGTCTGGAAGAGGTATGTGGATTCCAAGAAATATCCATTGCCTATAATATGTGTGTGTCTATTTGCACATAAAAGCACACATCATTCTTATTTTTCTGCAGGACATGAACAGTGAGGTCTTAGCATCCAGCATGAGTGCCTGGGTTTCACAGATTGTTGACCCTTGACTGGCACCCTCATTCCCTTTCACTGCGATTCCAAAAGAACGTTTGCCAATGGACTCTCCTCAGTTCCTTGGGACCACACAATCCAGCTCTAGTCTTTCTGATTAAGCCCTGTTGGCTGGGTGAGGAGGAAGTTTGTGTGTTGGCCGTAGCTCCCAGGCCTCTACCAACAGGCGTGTTCTAGTCAGCATGGTCCGATGGAACTTTCTGCAGGGATGGAAATGTTCTACGATCTCCTCTGTCCAATATGGTAGCCACTATAGGAGGCCAACGGACACTTGAAATATGAGCGTGGTGCCTGCAACACTGAATTTTAAATTTATTGAATTGTAACTAATTTTAATGTAAATAGCCACATTTGGCTAGTGGCTAGCATAATGGGGAATACAATAAGCCCTGAAAAGGAAAGCAGACCATGCTTTTTCCCTTCCTGTACTCTATAACCACAGCAAGAGGAAGACTGACTATCCAGCCTACACAGGGTTTGCATGTAGATGGGGAACCCCTAGTAGCCTGTCCCATGCTGGGATACTAATAATTCTGGGCAAGAAGACAGAGGTGCTCAGTTCCATCCATACTCAGCCCTATACCCGCTGGGCACTCTGCTTGGGCTCAGGGGCAGTGGTGGACGAGGAGAGAGACATTCCTGCTTGGGACGAGCCACTTGGTGGGGCAACCTGCCCCTGGACACCATCTCCCGACCCTCATTTTGGGAACTGTTGCATAAACAGCTGTGCCCCCCACCCCCGCCAGGCTGCAGCCTAGGTTACAGTCTGGGGAGGATAAAGGGTCAACGTCTGGGGATGGTGCATTGGCAGCCCCCTGTGGCTAGAAGATCCATTCGACTCCTAGAGGAAGCTGGTAGGGCAAACAATGGTTTCCCTGACCCATCCGGCTGAAGACAAAGAGAAAACCAGGTGAAGGGGTTAAACTCCAGTGTAAGTCTTCATTTGCAGCCACTAATACCGCAGCATATTATAGTCTAATCTAACCTGATCCCAGTTTAATGCAAGATTCTCCTTGCCCTGAGTGGAATACCAAAGAAAGCCTCAGTGGCTGTAATTTAAGCAGAGCCCTGCAGTGGTTTAGCTGAGGGACATGAAAGGCAAATTCCAGACGGTGTTATGAATTATTGCGCCTTATGAACCTTCCTACTCTCAACAGATGCCTGCTGCCATTTAAACAGCCACTAGATCAATTAGGAATGAAAGGCACAAATCGACTCCGTACAAGGGCACTAAATTACCAGGAACTAATAATCCGCAGCATCGTGCCAGGTGGTGGGGGTGCAGCCCCGGCCCCAGCCCCGCAGGAGCCGCCGGTCACCGCAAGCTCCTTCCTCTCCGGTTGCAGGGAGGGTAGGCGGCGGCTGCATGGGGAGGGGGTGGCCTCTGTGTGTGCACACATGTGCACCTGGCTTGCATGTAGGCTGTCGATGAGAGCAGGTGTGAGTGGTGTCCTAGTGTCCCATCCTGTGTTGCTATTGTGCGTGCACACGACACATTTATGCAGGAGGCGAGTGCATGTGGGCCGTGGCCTCGAAAACAGGTTTTGCATGCTCTGAGTACAGTTTGCATATGCCCTATATTATATGTAGTGTGTGCATGCGTTATGTTATTTGTATGCAGTATGTGTGAGGGGTTTGTGGGTTCCGTGTACACAGCATGAATGTCATGTGGGATGGGGGAGAGGGATCTGCTAGTGATGGAGTCTCCCCACATTAGAGTTCAGGTACGCAGGGAGAGTCTTCTTCTTTGCCACTGTCCTTGCCCCTGCAGGGCAGAGAGTAATCAGGGAGGGCCTCTCGGAGGAGGTGACATTCAAGTTAAGCTTCAAATGGTGAGGAAGCAGTCAGGCAGAGATCTGGGTGGGGGGGTGTTCCAAACAGGGTGTGGGGGGAAGCAAAGCATTTAAGACAGGAATGAGCTTGGCACGTTTCTAGAACAAAATCCAGATGTGTGTGTGTGGAGTGAGGTAGGTAGGCTAGGAATGGAGGGAGATGAAGCTGAAGAGAGAAGCAGGTGTTAGATCATAGGCGGGAGGGTGAGGAAGGATGGGGACATTGTCAAACACTCTGGGAAGCAATGTGCAGCTTCTGTGTGAAGCCGCAGCATGGGCCCTTTTTATAAACTTCTCACTTCCAGGTGTCAGATCTCCCCAGAATGTGTGTGTGTGTGTGTGTGTGCAGGGGGGGCATATCTGGGGTGTTTTCTATGGCTTCTGCTATATCTCAAGAAGAAAGAAATATACTTTCTATTGCTGCCTCCCCCCGCCCCCAATTTAACCAGGGGCCCCTGGAGCACAGAGTGAACCTCGTGGATACTGGCATGGCCTCCTCTCTCCAGCCCCTTCCTGCCTGAGCCACACTATCAGCTCCCAAATTTCTTTTCTTATCTAACACCCTCCCCCAGCCACTCTAATCCCTGGATCCCTGAGCCTAGGGGCTCAGATGGCACCTGGGCTTGCCCACGGCTTTTGTACAAATGTTAGCCAAGGTCAATGAGCTGCCTGTGGCTCCCATGCTCTGCCCGCCTGGATCTCTCCATCAACCCAGACTGCTACCTGCTACCTCAAGCGTGGGGACTGTTGAGACACTCTGTATCACCCCCCACCCCTGAGAAACAGGCTGCTTTCCAATGACCTGGCTGGGTTCTGTGGCCGCAGTCATGCCACTGGTTCCCAACACAGTCCCCACCCCCTTCCGCGGCTGCCCGGCTCTACAGGTTAATCTTTATTTCTAAGCTACCTTCCAACATCACCTCAGAAGGCTGGAGATGAGGCCGGAAACCACTGCTGCAGGCTTAGGGTAGGGTGGGGTGAATAAGGCAGAGCCCACGGGAGCTGGACATCTTAGCCACCTGGGACACGAGTGGTCCTGTCTGAACCAGGTGAGGGATGGGAAGAAAGATTTCCAGATGGGTGTGGGATTCGGTTCTTTATTTTTGGCCTTCCCTAAGCTTCAGGTTGTCCAGCTACAATGGGTTTTAAGGAATTCCTCTTCCTGCTGTCCAGATCTGTCCCATTGCGGATCAATACCCTTCAGAGGCTAGAAGCAGGAATGTGGAAACTCAGTCCCCAGTGCTCAGGTGATGATGAACAAGATATGAAAGATGGCCATTAGACTTTATTTCCAAAGAGCGGAGGACATTTGACCTCCATAAGAACTCACCTTCTCCCTCCCAGATCTTTCTCCACTCTTCTCCCCCTGTCAGCTCCTGCCTGACCGCCCCCTCCACCCCAATCTCTCTTAAGCCGTTCAAAATTTGGAGGAAATAAATCTCACTGCACTAATTCAGTGAGAGTTTGAGCCTCGTCAGTGCAGAACAAATAAAAGGAGTGAACTGGCATGACATTTTACTGCAGAAGAGAGGTCGTTTCCAGCCACTAATAAAAAGGATTTGACACAGACTAATAAAGAGAAATGAATTTCTCTAATGGCCTAATTTAGCACATTCAGCACTGTGCCTCTGCCTGGGTGCTGGGGGCGGGGGGTGCAGGTGGGAGCCGTGAGTGCGGACAGAGCCCGGAGCCGGGAGACGCAAGGCTGGAGGAGAGGGGAAGAAGAGACGATTTCGAATAATATTTGATTATTTCCTTTTTCTTTTCTGAGCCCCTACCCCCACCCCCAGCCACACGGCCTCTTCTCAAGAGCAACGGAACCAAAATCAAGCTCAAGATACGCAGTCTCTGTTAACGATCCAAAGAAATAAAGAACGGCTCTCCCCAGAACTCGGTCCTGTGCTAGCTTAAGGAGGTGATTAAACCGGATGTGTTGATTTCTACAGGGGTTTAAGCCATCGTTTGGTTTAATTACTTCTGACATTTCTGCCTTCGCGTTTTTTTAACATCACCCATTGGCTGGCCTGGAAGGCCCAGTCTGGGGCTCAGCTCTATGGGGCTGCCCCCACTGCCCCACCCCGGGGAGCAGATCGGAGCTAGGCCAGGGTTTTGGCTGTAGCCTTTGGCAGCGGTGAACTCTGCCCTCTCTCTAGCCACCGAGAGCCTGAGCGATCCCCGGCTCCGGCCCCAGGTTTTCTTCAGGCCGAGCAGTGTTGCCCACACCACCTGTCTCCTGGTGAGGCTTCTGAGAGCCTCCCTGGGCAGGCAAGCCCCAGCATAGCCCATCTTATGCCTCTCCACCTCAGGACAGATATTAACATAAACTGGCCTGACAGGTTTCTCCACCACTTGCAAAGCCCCCCCCCTCACCCCCCCCACCCCCACCCCCGCCCCGGGGTGGAGACCACCACTTCCTTGGTAATTCATATACTGGTCCCTAACTGCAAGTTCCCCTGACAGACTAAAGCTCGTTTCCTTTTGTTAAAAGGACTCTTGATGTTGGACCCTTTTCTGCTTCTCTTCCATCCTCCTGGGGCAACCTGGGTTTTTCGGAGAAAACAAATTTTTTGGACATTTCTTCGTAGAGGACCAGAAATACAGAAGCAGGGGCAGGAACAAGTTAGAAAGAATGCAAAAATACAGAGCTTCAGGGAAGCTCAGAAGCAAAGAACACGAGAGACAGAGAAGAGATCCATAGACAGAGAAGCAGAGCACCACAGGCTGGGGGCGGGGGGCGGGGGCAGGATGGTCACACGCAGGGGGGCACATTAGTGTTGAGTTCTCTTTCTGGGTGATAAACCTTGTGATTCACAGTCATGCCACTCTGTCACTTCTGAACCTCTCAGCCATCCCTTCCCTTGTGACCTTGGCCAGGACTGCAGACCTCAATTATGGGTCCAGCCAAGTGTGTGGCAGCCTCCCTGACTGTCCTGACTGTCCACCTCCTCTCCCTGTCACTGACCTTGGAGCCCAGACTCATCTGGCTATGGGGAAGATGGGCAGAGGAGGCCCGGGGTCAGCCCTCACCCCCTCCCTAAGCCCTGGCTGCTTCTTCCAATGGGAACAGGGGCCAGAGCCTCCAAGGCCCTTCCTAGCTGGGATGAAGGATGGACTGTTCAGAAGGTGGAATGGTTGGTAGGAGAGCAAAATTTTGGGGTGGAGATGTTCAGTGATGAGCCGGTGGGACAGTGCCCTGCTCAGGATCAGACTGCAGCAGAGCACATGGTTCCATGGGCTAGGGAGGTGGGGGAAGGCGGGAAAAGCAGGGACTGGGCTTGCTCTGCAGTCACCCCCTCTAGTCTCCACTGACAAACACCCTGCAGATCTCAAGTTGCCCAAGGCCCACCTTGGAAACTCTATCCAGGGGTTGGCACTTTGATCCTTCATTTCCAGTGCCTTGGGTCAGAGGTCACTGGGATCAGAGAATCACAGACAATGCCCTAGAGCCACCTTCCAGGACAGCCCCGTCTTTTTCCTGGGCACTTATTCAGGGCCAAGAAGCTGCATGACAAGTATTCATGAGCTGATAATGTCCACATCCTCAGATGAACATTCCAGGGGCTTCAGGCTGTGGCCCCAGACTTTTCACTAGTTATTTCTTTCTTTTTTTTTTTTTTAAAGATTTTATTTATTTATTTGACAGACAGAGATCACAAGCAGGCAGAGAGGCAGGCAGAGAGAGAGAGAGAGAGAGAGAGTGGGGGGGGGGGGAAGCAGGCTTCTTGCGGAGCAGAGAGCCCGATGCGGGGCTCGATCCCAGGACCCTGAGATCATGACCCGAGCCGAAGGCAGCAGCCCAAACCACTGAGCCACCCAGGCGCCCCTCACTAGTTATTTCTTAACAGAGTTGGCAGAGAATAGGGTGTTGGCCAGACGGCAGGTGGTCCCTGACCCCGTCTCTTCACTAATCCCCTTCACCAACTGAGGCAAATGGGACTGCTCACTTTTGCTCCTGCTGCTCCTGCCCTCGAAACTCTGTCCCTGCATCTCCCCCTGTCCCTCCTCGTCATCCTCGGTATCCATTTCCAGATGCCGTCCATTCCATCAAGGCTTCCTTGTGGGTCCCTTCAGCAAAAAAGCAATGGCCTCCCCAGAAGCATCCTTGGAAATGCTTTGGGGTTTCTATATTGACCTTGCTTACAGTTTAGGATGAGAAGCTTGGTGGCCCAAAAAAAGCATAAGCTTTGGAGTGAGACAGCTGTGTGACTTGGGGGCAGGTTACTGACCTTTTCTGAGCCTCAGCTTCCTCTTTTATGAAACAGAGCTAACAGCACCTACGATGCAGGTTATCCTAAGGATTCAATGAAGAAACACATAGAGTGTCTGGCACTCAGAAAGCTATCAATTAATGCTTGTTCCATTTCCCTGGGAAGGTGTGTGGGCACCTTTCTTCTTCAGAGCAACATTGACACCATCGGCTCCAATAAATTTCTATTCCCATATCCACTGACTCATTTGGCACGGAAAACAAGCCCACATGCCAATTCAAATAGAGGCACAGAAAGAGGAGGAGGAGAGGCAACGTACGATTTATCAGAACTCAGAACCTCTCTCTCTCTCTCTTTTTTTTTTAACCAAAAAAGCACTGCCAGTAGGAATTTATTTTTATTTCCCTTATGACACTCATTAAATTCTACTAACTATAGTTGTTTGTGCACAGATCTTTCTTCTTCATGATGTGCTGAGCTGCTCTGGTCCATGAGCTCGTCTTCTCTCTTTTTGAATTCTCAAGGATCAAGCACAGTGCCAGGCACACAACAGAGGATCAATAAATATTTGGTGAATCAATGAGCAGGAGCAAATGAACCCTGGGAAGGAAGATTCTAAGACACAGTCCTTAAGTTCTTTGGGGCTCAGACTCCACCCCTGAACTCAGATCAGACGTTGCCATCTGGCAGCTTCTAGCTACAACGGCTACAAAAGGACCTGTCTTCTTTGGGCTCTACTGGGTGTATGCAGGGTGGGGGCCGGCAGGGTCCTGGAGGGAGGGGAGTGAGCGTGAAGGAAGAGCTCGCCCAGCCCTCCATTTCTCCTCCCCTCGAAGGCACCAGATGGAGGGAGCAGAGTGGGGTGGGGGAGAACGAGCCAGCAGCTCCTGGTTGGATTATTTTTACTTCAGGTGTGACGTTGAAACCATGCGGGTGTATTTTTAGTCCTGCCTAGTGGGTGGTGTGTTCGCCTGGGTTGCCTTGGAGAGGACTTCTTCGTGTTGCTAAATTGGAATCGCATCTGCTAGGGTTCCTGGGCTCCAACCAGTTCTCTACCCTCCAGGTGGGTGGACAGGTCCATTCTTGGAAAGGGTGGGGCCCAGAGTGCGCCACAGTCTGCTCTGTCTCCATCCCTTCATACACACACACACACACACACACACCCTCCCAGCACCTTAAAAATAATAATAACAATAATAATAATAATAATAAATGTGAGAGCTCAACGAAGTGATTTCTGAGCAAGTCTTCAAGGCCAAGAATACAAACAACCTAAAACTTGAGACGGGTAGAATCTCAGGTCCAGCCCCTTCGTTTTAAGGAGAGGTGACCTAGGCACAGAAAAAGGAGGTGTCTGTCCTCAGGGTAGCTAGTAAGAGGCAGTCACAGCTGCAGTCCAAGGCACCAGGGATTCAGCCAGTCCCTACCACCCTCCCCCCTCCCCCCCGCCCCACGCAAGCAGCTTGGGGTGTTATGGGGAGGGCGCTCTGTCCCTGCTGCCTTGGTCACTGGTGGTGACTGAACACACCCCCCACACACTTTGTGGCACTTTGTGAGTTACCAGATGCTTTCCCCTGTGCATTCCCTGTGCATTATCAAATGCTTTTCCCAAACATTCAATATCCTTCTTATTCCCATTTTACCAATTTAGCAAACTGAAAGCGTGTCGTTAAGTAAGGATATCAAGCTCGTAAGTGACTGAGTTGAGATTGAAATCTGGGTACCCAAACTCCAAATTTTGGGCTCTTCCTTCCCCCGTGTATCGCTGAAATCACTTCCTCCTTCTTCCCTTTCCTCTTCAGTCCTTGGCCTCGCAGACCTGAACCTCCATGTTTACCCTTTGAGCATCAAGATCACAGCAGCCCAAGAGAACCTCTGTCTTAGCAAATGAGGCTCCCAAAGAATCTTCCGTCATAATAATCGTACTTCTATGTGTTCAGGGAGGGCTTTTACATGTTTGCAGATCTTTCGTGTTCTCGTTTGGTGGCCACCCTGTGAGGTAGGAAGACAGCTTATCTTAAGAGGTTAAATAATTTGCCCAGCGGTGGGGGTCAGAATTTAGATGGACGTCTTAGTTTTTTGTTCTTTCCACTTGACCATGAAATGGACTAGTACTTGAGAAAATCAGAGAGCGGCACCGTCGTTAAAAGAAGGTCAAGACTGGCTGAGCACAGCCCTGGTGAGAGCCCCTGGTCCCTAAACCCTCAAAGCCCTACCTGCTGGTTTTCTCCTATTCCACCCCACCCGGTCCACAGCAGCAGGAGGCCCAATTGCTGGTTGTCTTCCCTCTTACGAGGGGAACAGAACCAGTCTTGTCCTTCTCACAGAAACGACTCATGAATGCAGCCACTGTTCACCTATGTGTCAAGCACTTTCAGCTGTTAGCATTGGTTACCTCCTTTAATCCTCCTATAACCTTGTGGGGATTAGAGTCAGTGGGTTCCAGTCTCCTGATCTCTTTTCAGTGTGCCTTATTCTGGCAGGGTACCTGGACTTCCCAGCTGGGCTTGAGCCAGGCCGGTGAGCTGGAGAAGCCACAGGACCCACAGCCTCTGAACACACCTGTTCCCTGCACCAGGCAGCTGCAGCCTCTGTGTCTGCCAGCTTGGGTTGGGGGCCCTGCAGATGCCGGCAGGAGAGGCAGGAATAGGCTTTGCCTGGTGCCAGGGGAGACTTGAGCGTGGTTTTACTTCCAGATTATGGCTCGAGCAGGATCACTCCCCTGATTATAGTCAACAGCAGAAATGTTATCTCTGATGCCAGGGAATCCAACTGCTTCCAAGAGCAGGGAGTCTGCTGGAGCCCCCGGCCCAGAGAGCCCAGCCCAGAACACAGCCTGGAACATCTGCTCCCAGCATCCAGTCTAGAAGCCTTAGCATGAAGCATCTGGTGCCGCCTTTTCTGCTTGGAATGGCTGAATTTCTCCCACATTCTTCTTAGGCCACCTCACCCAGCACATTCCAGGAATGCCTGAGCCCAGTGCCAGGGAAGGCATAGGGTTAAGCCCCAGGGTCGACTCACTGGAGCCAGGACACCCTTTGGTCACAAGGTGGAAGTGTTCCCTCAAAGACACTTCATTAGTAAGTGCTTGTTCCCAGGGTCCTGGCCAGGCAGCTGCTGAGGGGGACAGTCACAACAGGACCCAGCCCCTCTGTCCAGCCCCCAGACCTTGGGGATGCCTCCCACAGCATTGACCAGCCCAGCCCCGGGAAAGGCAGCTTGGTGATCATTTCCCTTGGGCTTCGTCTCCCTTGAGAAAAGCAGTGTAACTCTCCCACACTGTGCTCTGGGCCAGAAGGCTTGCAGTCAATCCCATAAATATTTTTTTGAGCCCATCCTATGTGCCAAGTTTATAACGACCTTATCTTTCTCCTACTCGCTGGACTGACTCTTCTTTATTCAAAACCCCTCTTGGAACTTAACACAGTGCTTTACACATTGCAGAGCTCACTACATGTTTAGCTGAACTATAGTATGGAGATCCCTTGAGTGGGGATCCTTTCCAGTCCTGCTTCTGGCTGTCTTGCCTCTCAGCATTCACCTTCTAGCCTGACCCATCCCTGCTCGCACTTCCCCAAATGTCTGATAGCAGCTAACACCTGCAGCATGCTCACCAAATAGTGAGGTTCTTTACCAGGCAGCTAACGTGCATCCTCTCATTTATTCCTATAACAGCCCTGATGAAGAGACGGCATTATTTGTAGCCCTATTTTACAGACAAGGAAACCGGGGCCCAGAAGGCTTAGTGCCCAAGGTAGAGCCAGAACGTACACTCAGGCAATCTAAACCCAAGGGCCATGTTTCTAGCCCTGAATTCCAACCCAGACCGCTTTGCATCCTGAACAGGCCAAGGGGATTCATGCTGGCCCCTCGCACCTAAAACACCGCTACCCCTACCCCCTCTCCCTGCGGCCCCCCTCTACACAGCAAACACTGATCTGTGTGTCAGGTACTCTCTTCTATTCTCTAATTTTAGTCTAGCTGTTACTGTTTTCTTTTTTACAGTGGAGAAAACAGAGGCTCAGAGAGATTAACTCACCCAAGGTGACAAAGCTAGTGATCACCAACGCTATTTCTAGAGCGCGTTGCCTTGCCCAGCTTGGCCATTCTACTGAATTTACGCCTCTAGTTCTAGGGCTGCTGGAAGCAAGCCTGGAGCCTTGGTGACCTCTGTGAGGATTGTCTCAAGAGAGCGACCTGAATGCTTCCCTGCCCTGTTCGGATCTCTCCCTAGCCAAGTGCGGCTTCTAGACGGACCTGGTCAGGCTGAGATGGGCACAGTGAGATAGGGCTTCCGAGATGGGCACGGTTTTTACTGGACTAGAGCAGGACTCCAGCTCAAGCTGCCTACAGGGAGGACTCGTACCGGGAGAAGTGCGGAGTCTGTGGTTGAGAAGAAGAGAGATAAGAGCCACCCCAAGACCTGGACATGTCATGGGGAAAGGCCAAGACTCTGAAAAGCCAGGAAACTTGCAGGGAAGGAGAAGCTGGTTGGATCCAGGAAAGGTTTGGAATGTACTCAGAGAAGGTGGAGAGGTTGGGCTGAGAGTGGGGCTTGGCTCAAGCAGATGGGAAGAGACAGACAGTGCTGGGTAGAAACTAGGAAGGAGAAAATTCACTGCCTCGGAGTTAAGGTGGAAAAGCACAATCGCAAACACCTACTCCATGCTAGGCACTGTTGGAAGTATGAATTCATTCAGAGAGAACGTTTTACATTTAGAACCCAGAGGTAGACCAGACAGGCCAGTGAGGACTGAGAAATGTGAGATCATGGCTAAAGGCATGAATAAAACCATTCCAAAGAACTGGTTTTAAGATGTATTGATCTGTTTATTTCCCCTCCAGCAAAAAAAGGGGGTGCTTGTGTGACTCAGTAGATTAAGCGTCTGACTTTTAATTTCGGCTTAGATCATGGTCTCAGGGTTGCGAGATCGAGTCCCATGTTGGGGTCCGAGCTGGGCATGGAGACTACTTGGGATCTCCCAGTCTCCCCCTGCCCCCTCTTAAAACAAACAAATAAATAAATTGGGGTGCCTCCGTGGCTCAGGCTGGTCATGATCTCAGGGTCCTGGGACGGAGCCCCGCATGGGCATCGGCTCCCTGCTCAGCGGGGAGGTCTGCTTCTCCTTCTGCCCCTGCCCCTGCTTGTATTCACACACTCTCTCGAATAAATAAAATCTTATAGAAAATAAATAAATAAAAATAAATAAGCATAAAAGAAGATGTACTGATCCGTTTAAAATCAGAGACTGTGGACCCGCAGCTTGGCTGCTTGTGCAGCACGCAAGGGCCTCAGCGGGATCCCATCGGTGGCTTGAAATGGGCCATGGTGGGGGCGCCTGGGGTGGCTCAGTGGGTTAAGCCGCTGCCTTCGGCTCAGGTCATGATCTCAGGGTCCCGGGATCGAGTCCCGCATCGGGCTCCCTGCTCAGCGGGGAGGTCTGCTTCTCCTTCTGCCCCTGCCCCTGCTTGTATTCACACACTCTCTCGAATAAATAAAATCTTATAGAAAATAAATAAATAAAAATAAATAAGCATAAAAGAAGATGTACTGATCCGTTTAAAATCAGAGACTGTGGACCCGCAGCTTGGCTGCTTGTGCAGCACGCAAGGGCCTCAGCGGGATCCCATCGGTGGCTTGAAATGGGCCATGGTGGGGGCGCCTGGGTGGCTCAGTGGGTTAAGCCGCTGCCTTCGGCTCAGGTCATGATCTCAGGGTCCCGGGATCGAGTCCCGCATCGGGCTCCCTGCTCAGCGGGGAGGTCTGCTTCTCCTTCTGCCCCTGCCCCTGCTTGTATTCACACACTCTCTCGAATAAATAAAATCTTATAGAAAATAAATAAATAAAAATAAATAAGCATAAAAGAAGATGTACTGATCCGTTTAAAATCAGAGACTGTGGACCCGCAGCTTGGCTGCTTGTGCAGCACGCAAGGGCCTCAGCGGGATCCCATCGGTGGCTTGAAATGGGCCATGGTGGGGGCGCCTGGGTGGCTCAGTGGGTTAAGCCGCTGCCTTCGGCTCAGGTCATGATCTCAGGGTCCCGGGATCGAGTCCCGCATCGGGCTCTCTGCTCAGCGGGGAGCCTGCTTCCTCCTCTCTCTCTTTCTGCCTGCCTCTCTGCCTACTTGTGATCTCTCTCTGTCGAATAAATAAATAAAATCTTTAAAAAAAAAAAGAAATGGGCCATGGTGGGAGCATTTACACAGTGGAACTTAGCCAACGCTACAAAGCGGGGCTCTCTATCCCCTCGCCCCAGTAGCCAGTTCGCCGGCTCGCCAGCCTGGAACGGTGGTGTATTTATGGGGCGAGGGGATTCATTAAGTAGGCTCCGTTCAGTGAGCACAGCTTTGGTGCATACTCTGTCCAAGCGGCCGACTCTAAGGTCGGCCAGGTGCCAGAGATGGGACAAAGGATAAAACAGACACAGAAGCTGCCCTCACGGAGTTAAGGACCTACTGGGGGAAACGGAAACACTCTTCATGCAATCATGAGCCATGCCACAGAGGAGAAATACGGGAGGCAGCAGCCACCCACCCTCTCCTCCTGTACCGCAGCTTGATTTTCCAGCATTTCCAGTGCAGACGCAAAGCACACGGCCCTTGCTAGTTTCTCATGGCTCAAGCCTGCAGCTCAGCATTCCCTATTGATAGCGGGTAACTTGTTCCGCGCTGGGCAGGCCCCTTCTTCCAGTTCTCAGAGAGCTTTGAGTCTTGCAGGGGAGAACCAACGCCCTAGCAGAGCCTTCTCAGCAAAGCCGACCTCCTCCACCTCCTCCCCCTCCTCGCACCTGGCCAGGCCTAGCTCCCTGCCACTCTGCTGCTCCCCAGGACATCATGGTTTCCATGGGAACCCACTCACTTCAAAGGGGAACGAAAGAGACTGGAGGGGAGGAGGGAGAGCGAAAACTGGATTAACCTCACCCTCCTGGCCCCATCTCTGCCGCTTGGCAACCTAACCGCCAGGTCCTGGCCAGCACCCAACGCTGTCCATCAGCATGCAGGGGGTGGGGTGGAGTGGGGTGGTCTGAGCTAAGTTAGAACTTCTTGGGGGAAAAGCCCCAGGGGTGAAGTGGGGGCGGCTAGGGAAGGAGAGAACTGAGCTAGGTTCAAACCTGCGGTCCCCACTGCATGGGGCATCCCCTCCTCAGACCCCCACTCAGCCTGGCTCCTGGGCCACAAACACAAACACAATTACCCGCGATGTGCATCCAGTCATGGGATCTGCTCGGATTAGACTGCAATGATTAATCTGAGTGGGAGCTCCTGGTTGCCTTGCTGATTAGCCCAGATGATGCTCTGGTATGATCCAATTAAAGACAGACTGCCTCCCCTCTCCCCCACCACACACACACACACACACACACACACTTTCCACATCAGAAGGAACTAATACATTTCATTAACACGTCCTCATACACAAATAAAACCTCGGGGGCACTGGCAGGCTCCCTAGGCTCACGGGCACACCCCTCCCTTTTGTCACACAGTCCCCCTGCCCCCCTGCAGGTTCCTGGCCAGAGAGGAGCCCCCTCGACCCTTCCTTCGTCTGTAGTTCTGGGAGGGGCCACAGTGGGGTCTCCCAAAAGTCGGTGCTGGGCACTAATGTGAAGTGAAAGAGTCTTGTTACATTTATTGACAAAAAATGCCGACTCCCTGATGTGCTTTGGAGCTGCCAAGCTGCCCCAAGGCAGGCAAATCTAATTAAAATTACCCGACCCTTCAGGAGGCTGAGCTCCCTCCCCGGTCATCCTGCAAGGGCTGTAGAGAGAGCAGCTGGTACTAATGGGAGAGGTGTGGTTGTGGGAGAAGACCCCGGGCCCCTGGGGCAGGAAGGACTGCAGAGAGAAGCCTGTCAAAGGTGCTGGTTGTCCTGAGATGCTGGGCCGCCATGTTTGGCCCTGCAGTTGGAGGCAATCAACCTGGGGTTCCTCCTTCATGGTCAAACAGCTGCAGAGGTGATTTGGGCAAATGCCAAGGGCTGTTGGGGGCTCAGCCCGGTGGGAGAGGGTATAGCTCAGGTGGGCAGGTGAGCAGGAAGAAGTGTTGGAGGAAGATCTGGCCGATTGTATTTCAAGTGACATCATGATGGGCAGCTCCCCTGGGAGAGGTGACCCACTTCTCCTGCAGGGTGGCCTGGGTGGGAAATGAGCCTGGGGTCTTGGGAAGGACTGGGGAACCTATCTGATTCGTGGCAGAAAAAGCGTAGGTTCTTGCAGGGGCTCTCATGATTTTCTTAAGCTTACAGGTTAGCTTCTGTCGGGAAACTCAAGCTCAGAGAGATTAGTACACAAAGGAGGTGGGACACAAGCCTGGGGTTCCAGAAACTTTTTGTTATACCACTAATCGGGGGCCTTTCCAGGCTATGATCTGTGCTCACAACAGGTCCCTGTTCCCTAGGAGTCTTCAAAATGCCTAGGATGGTGCATACAAGTCACGTGCATACAGTCAAGGGTCTGCACCTCTAAACAGCTCCCAGGTGATTCCTTCTGCCAGGCCCTGGGCCATCCTGTGGGTTACAATGATCTACATGGAGTATGGCGGCTGTCCCCCCAAGCCATGAGACCATCAGGCTGCTTTCAGAGGCCAGGGTACTCTCCTCCGCCTTCTCACTCTCCCCACACAAGCACAAGCCCACCTTACAGTTTCATTTCTAGGTGAGCGAGAGGCTCATCTCCCCACACCCAGCTGCTCTGACCGCTGGCCATTCATGGAATGCAGAGGCTCTGGTCCTTCTGGAAGGGCCTACTCCAGTCCATTTCTCCTTCTGGTGGACTCTCTTACTAGCCTTTATGATCAAACTCAAATATTGCCTCCTCTGTGAAAACTTCTTTGTTAAAGCTCTGAACACACAGTGTTCGTTTCTTGACTGTGTATCTGTCCATTGCCACACATTTGCTTTTACAGTTTTCCTCTCTTTCCCCAAAGCAGGACAGGAGCACTCCATCTCTCTGACAGGTACTGTGACCAGATCTGGGGGTTCTCCGGGTTCAAAGCGGGGCCGCTAGGCCTGGCCTCTGTGCCCGGCAGAGTGCGGCCCAGGCACGGTGACTCATGCTTCCCCGTGGGCGGGGAAAGTCCCTTGTGTCAGGATCTCTGGGTCGGGGCTCACTGCTCCGGGCTCCATATTGGCATTAGGGGCCTTCGGCTCACCTGAGCAGCCAAAAATAATGCCAACGGTCATGATAGTAACAGCAGTAATTACCACCACCATTCCCAGAAAAGCACTGTCATTGTGGGGAGGAGTGAGGAAGGAATCAATCCTCTTCCCCTTCATCTGGGGTGGACCATTCCACCTGCTACTGATCCTGGCACCTGCTGCGATGTGTGTGAGGTCACAGGTAAGACGTGCTTGCTGAGGCATGGGAACGGATGTGCTCCCACTAGTGAGTGCGAGGAAAGGTCCAACCTCACTGCTCAGGGCTGACTCAGGCATCTTTTCTAGGGGTGTGGACTCCGCAGACATAATGACTAAAATCTCTGCTGGGGCTTCGTTCAGGCTGCTCTCGGACAACGGCCACTTCTCAACCGCATACACAGAACAGCCAGCCCTGGTGCCCCTCCCACCCTCTATGAACACTCAGGGCCGGGCCCTGCTCTCAGCGGGCTCCCCATCTGGAGGGAGGCCGCGGAAACCCACACAGCCACACACCACAGCTCTTGCTAGAAAACAAAGACAACCGTGAATCCGATGTTGATGTGCTCCAAGGACCAGCTGCATTAGATTCATCTGGAATGCTTTTGAAAACATTCGTCTTCCTTTTCCTATAGCTTGACCTCCTGATTCTGCATTTCTGAGCATGGAGCCCAGAAACAGGCATCTGGATAAGCTCTCCCCAGTGATTTTCGGGCATACTAAAGTTTGGCTAATGCCAAGTCCTGGATGGTCATGGCAGATGTTCAGTGACCTGGTGGACTTCCTGGAGTGAAGACCACAATGGGGGACATGCAAGGAGAGCGTCCCGAGGTGGCCGTCAGCTGAACTGAGGGTTTCTGATGCCCACGAGGGCTCAATGCCTAGCTGGGATGAGGAAAGGGTCCTTCTGGAAGATTGTTTCCTGGGTTCTTTTGCCCCTCACTAGACAATTCCAGGAAGATAGTGTCAACCCACAGCGGCCAGCTGAGCTATGTCCAGAGTGATCTGAGAGAGAAGGTGGTGAGGAAAGTGGCCGTTGGCCATGGTCTTTAGGAGCCCACCTGCTGGCCTGCATGCTCATCTCGCAGGGGTGAGCTGGAACGGAGGCTGCCTCAGCGGGGAGGGGCGGGGGCGGGGGCTTCCAGACACAGCTGAAGTGTCTCCTACCTGTACACAGCTCGCTTGTCAGCCTCCAGCTGGGCCTGGGGGTCAATAGGGGCACTGGGCACCGGTGTGCTGGCAGCAGCTGAGGGTGCGGAGATGTGGACAGCCTGGGTCTTAGAGGGAGCCTGAGCCGTTGCTGTCATCTGCAGAGAGAAGCAAGGGGAGGCGGCAGGTTAGTATGGCCAGGACAGCTGGTCCCCGGGGAACCGTGAGTGGGTAACAAGCATCCATTTGTTTACGTGCTCCAGTGAGGAGAAAGCATTCTTCAGATCAGAACATTCTAGAGAATGATTGAGGACCATAGAAAACCAGGTGGGGCACCAACACTCTTCAAAAGAGATGATTCTTAATGCAAATGAAGGTGGTGACCTCTGCCAAGATGCAGAAAAAACCCACAACGGTGAGCCCTTTAAATCGGGCTTATGGGTCATTCGGGCTGTTCTGGGCAGTAATAAGTTGATTTGATGACTTTGAAGAGCAGGAAAAAAAAAAAGCTGAATCGTTCTCATTTGCGTAGAGCTTTATTCCATTTCACTCGAGCCAGAAGTAACTGTTTTAATGTTTTTGATTGATAATTGAATGGCTTTCCAAATTTGGTTTCCCTGGAGCTTGGAGGTAAACGGATTTTAGTGGACACTGGAGAGAATTCTGTTCTTAGCTGTAACAAGTATTTTGGGTAGTGATTTTTGTCCTATGTGATGTTTTTGAAGGTATCCCCAGGCCCCAGAGTTTGTGCCAGAGTGACACCTTTTAAGGCTATATATTGGACTTTCTGTATAAAGTTTTATTTAAAGAAGGAATTCGATGGCTTAAATTTTTGGATGACCATCATTACAGAATTTAATGCTTTTATAAGATACTTTCTTTAGCCAAATGGATCCCTAAAATGTCACAAATGGTGACATGCCTCAACTCTTCACTTCTGCCAGCCTGTCCACTGCACCAGCGCTGTTGGGCTTGATAGACTCATCTGTCCTGTTTCCACCTTCATCCATGGCACTCTACAGACATAGCATAGGTGCTTCGCCTTTGTTGAGAAAAATGAATGAGTGAATGAATGAATGAATGAATGAATACATCTTGAAAGAGTCAAGATGTTTTGGTGTTGGAATGTTCATCACACGATCTAGGTCCCTGCTCGTGGAAGGAAAATCATGGTCCTTCCTTCCAAACAAGAACATTATTGCTAGTGCTGATACCCGCAAGATATTTGCTTTTACTGTCTCATTTACCTCATTTAGATTTTTGCTCAGGTGCTATGTCTTCAGCATGAAACAGAGCCCCTTTGCCCATTGCTGTCCACTTCCTTTGCTTTCTTTCATAGGCTTTTCTCTGAGCAGATACTACCTATCTACTTGCTTAGTTATTTTCTCTCCCACTCCCAGCTAAACTTTAAGCTCAGGAGGGCTTGATTAGGAGTTGTAATCCTAGGACCCAGAATAGCCATGCACTAGGAGATGCTCGTAAATATTTGTGGCTCAATAAATTAATGGCAGGTGGCGAATGAACTCTTTCATTTTTTAAAAGATAACTATCTGCTTTACTTTACTGGATCCCCATCATTTTTTGTTAGGAAGAAATACCCTTGTCTCTGTGGACTGGACTGGGGGAACTCTCCCAAATTCAGAGCATGGGAGGCTAGACAGAGCATCATGGTACCTTCAAGCCAGAAGACAATAGCTTGAACACCACTGTCTCCCATTATTCGCCTTTGACCTTGGGCAAATCCCTTAACTTTCTTAAACTCCTACTTTTTCATCAGGAAGCAAACTGGTGTCATTTTAGGACCCAGGGATATTAAAGAGGTACAATAAGGACCAAAGTGGAAACAAATGTTTCAATTTTCAAAATAGAGAAAGAGGGTGGAATCAGAAAAACTAAATACCGCTCATCTTCGCACTGATCGGGGCCAGGCTCTTTCATCCACTGATGCAAGCAGTCATTTCTTCAAACATTCCCTGAGTCCCTGGGCACTGTGCTGGGTAGGCACTGGGCTGACAAGGGTGAGTACCTGCTCTCTTGGAGCTGTTTCTGGATTTAACACAGTGGCTACACTGGCAGGTGAGGAAAACGTGTAGACACAGATGCTGTAAGTGATCTCAGCAAGATACGTCCCACGACACCCTTGTGGAAGACATGGAGAGCCGTGACCGGTGGACAGTTGCATGGATTAGGAAGCTACACCCTGAGGGTGGCATTTAAAGACAGAGGTCAGCTTGGGGAAGGCTTCTAGGACATGCTTCCTCCTCGGCCCTCTTCGTCAGTATTGTCAGTGACTGAGAGGGGGGCTGAAGAAACGCTCAGCAAATTTATGGGTGACATGAGATCCAAAGATCTTTACAGATTTTGGCCACAGGCTAAGTCTAATAAGATTAATTTTCATCTAATAAGTCAGAATTTAATGCTTCTAACACTTGAGCCAAAAAAAGAAAATCAATAAAATAAGTGCAGAACAGGAGAGACATGGTTTAACAGCAGTGTTGGAGTTGACCGAAGGCTCAATATGTCCAAAGTGTAATGTGTCTATCAAAAAACAAAACAAAACAAACCACACAGAGACAAGCAACCTCACCTACTGCTATCTGAGGATGGGTTAACAGAAGCATGATTCACACAAAGGCTTTAGTCCCACTCCTCTCTGCTTAAACAAGAGGAGAGAACGTTCAGAGAACTGATCAGGCTGGAGAAGGGATTGTGCATTATGTTGTATGAGGAGTATTTGAATCTGGAATATGTAAGAAAGATTTAAGGGACAGGGTAATGAGACATGGGAGCCCCCTTTGAATATGTGAGCAAGGGATTAGACTCTATTGGTTTTGCTCTGCAGGCCCCAAAGTGTCAAATTACAAGCGATGCATTCGGTCTATAGGAACATGGAGACAGATCGGGGCTCAACCGAAGTAGGCTTCCCAGCCTTTGAGCCTTTTGAGGCTGGAATGGGCTCCGTCCCAAGGCGGTGGGGCGGTAAGTTTCCACTAGTGCAGGTGCCAAGCAGGGACTGATCGGCTGGGCCCCTGTGGAGGGGATGGAAACTCTAGCTGGGCAGCATCTGAAGTCCGCACAGGGACGGGGTCAGACAGCATCGGGGTACTCTAACAATCACCATCCACGGCACGGTGTTGACCAGATGCTTCGACTAGAGAGGACGCACAGTATCCAGGAGTACTTTGGAAGCCCCTAAGTGCTCTCAAGATGGAGGGGTCGTTGTTATCATTAAACACATGATTTCCAGAATATGCTTCTTTTCTAAACAAGGCACAGCTATGCCTGCAGTTTGTTTAGGGGTGAGGGGCAGGGGAGGCTGGTATGCTCCGCCTTGCCCACTAAGGGTGAATTTCCTCGTATTCCCATGAAGACGGGCATCTGGGAGAGAGGGATGAGGGGCGATGCTCATTTCCTCTGTTTCCCCTCTCTAGGCAGGGCTGCAGGTTACAGAGGTAAGCACAGAATAAGAATAAATCAAAGCGGTCACTTGCCAGCATCCTGAGAGGCCCCGCTGAGAGGCTGCTCCGGGTACTCAGGGAGGGGGCAGGGACAGCAGGGAGCAGACCTGGTCTGAGCGAGGACAATGATTCAAATTCACTTAGCTCCTGGGGGCCAATTCAGCAAACTCTGCATTTCCTCCAGGTTTGGAGAATGAGTATTTACCACCAAATACATACCCTTTTCTAGCCAGGGACTTCATCTCTCAAGAACTGAAGCTCCAAGGGAGAGAACCTCCCACCTCCCCAGCAGCTGCCTCAAGGGCTAGGGGAGGAAGGCCACTTGTGGAGGTGCTGGGAGGAGGTTTCTGGACAGCCCAGGGAACTGGTTGTCAGCCATTTACTAGCATGCCTAAATGTAACACATTCGCTCCCAGTAACTGCCCTTTTCTGAGCGGTCTGACAGGTATAGACTCCACGAGGCCACATGCTGTGTTCACAGCTGGTCTTAGAACCGGCCACCCCAGACTCTGAACCTTCCCCGGAGGAGACCTCAGAGCACTCTGGAAATTCTGCCTTGGCAGCAAACTGGGACAGGGTGTGGGGACGGCACTGCATCAACACAAGGACTGTCCCTTTCCAACAAGGAGAACTGAGGCACAGAGGAGGAGAGGCAAAGTTGAACAATGTCTTGGGTGTTTTCTGGACGACCAGAAAAGTCTCAGAGAGCAGAAGGAGCGGGGAATCTGAGGGCGTGGGTTTGATACTCCCTCTGTCGATTATTAGCTACGTGTCTGGGGGCAAGTTTCCCGACCTCTTTGACCCTTGGTTTTCTGATCTGTAAAAAGCAGGGGTGAATACCTACTGCAAGCCTGTGAGGAGCAATCAAGAGAACGGGGTGGGGCACCTGTGTGGCTCAGTCAGTTAAGTGTCTGCCTTTGGCTCAGGTCATGATCTCAGGGGTCCTGGGATGGAGCTCCGCATTGGGTTCCCTGCTCAGTGGGAAACCTGCTTCTCTCTCTCCCCTTCCCCTCCCCACCACTCCTGCTAGCTCTCTCTCGAGTAAATAAATAAAATACTAAAAAGAGAAAAGGGAAAACAAGGTAATGACTAATGGATGGAGAAGGCCAGCAACATTCCCTAGAAGGAGAAGGGAGTGCTGTGAGAGCCTCCCCAGGGTTCTAGGGTTCCACCTTCTCTTACCTTAGGGTCCTTTCTTGGGGTCAAGACCCTGGGGCCACCATTCCATACCCTTTCCTTCCATGAAAGCTAGAACCACTGGACTTCTCTCCATCATTCAGCTGGAACCAGCCCTGCCTTAAGCTTGGAGGGCAAGGGCCCTGCCCAGATACTTGGTTTAAAACACGTTGAGATGAAAGTTCATAATCCTCACCCCATCCTAAATCAGAGTGGGACGAGTTGACATTCGTGAGCTGTGTGTAGAGGAAGGCAAAATCCGCAGGCAAATCCGGCAGCCTTTCTGACAGTCTAATCCGACCAGGAAAATGGGTAGGAGATGCTTCACGGTGCGAATTGAGAAGCTCGGCTCACTTTACCTATCCCCGTTGTCCGCACTGCATGCCCACCCATGCTTTCATTTCTGCTAAGCACCACCCCTCCCCAGCTGGAGGAGGAGAGTGGCCCCTGATGTTCTAATGAGCTAATAAAATACTTCTATAGGTTTCACATTCAACAGTCATCCCGTGCAATAAGCTAGTGTCCTTCCCAATTTGCACGAGAAAACTGAAGCCCACAGAGACAGTTAGAGACCACAGACGGGGTGGTGGTGGTGGTGGTGGTGGTGGTGGTGGTGTGTGTGTGTGTGTGTGTGTGTGTGTGTAAAGGTTGGGGCGAGAACCAAGGGCTTTTGTTCCTTTGAAGAGGAGAATGGGAAGACCTCCCCTGCCTGGACCCCGTCCTCTGCTCCGTCTTCCGTCTTGTCTTCCGGTCAAAGGAGCCAGAATCAGGTGGAAGAGTTACTTCTTAGCCGTGCTGGGCGTGGGGAGTCTCCACGCAGTTTCTCGCCTCCACTGCGGCCCAGCGAATCCCCATCCCCCAAGAGGCAATCCGCAGACAAATCATTCTCTAAACACTGGTCACAGGCGATGCGAGTAAGGGTCCTTCTGTGTGGAGCCCAGGCGGGAAGTATGGGTGGTTCTTGAACTGAAGGCGGCCTGTGCTGCTGGCTTCACTCCCTCCGAGGGGCCTGAGCCCCAGGACCCCATCACACAGGGCTCCAAGCCTTCCATCACCAGCTGCTGTCAGCCTCTCCTCAGGGCTCCCCTCTTTTGCTCCTGGGAGGTGGGGGCCGGTGGCTCAGGATGAGGGATGACTCCGGAGTCCTTCTAGCACCCCACAGAAGTGGTTCATGGGAGACACTGGCATCAGGTAGAATGGAATCCCACCTTTGTCACTCATTACTGGCCAACCCTGGATCCAGAACTTCACCTTCCTAATCTGTGACATGGTGATGATGCTTCCTGCCTCCCACTACCACGGTGAGAACCGCTGCTTCCTCCAGGGGATGCTGGCTGAGCCTTGGCAGCGGTCAGGTCTACCTGCTCTGTGCTCCCACGGCCCCGGCATGCTGTGCAGCCACATGGACAGATTTGCCTCTCTCCGGGACTAGCTTGCAGGCCCCTGGAGGGCAGGGCTGGGTCTTTTCTGTTTACTCTTGCAGCTTGGGGGTTGACAGAGTATCCAAAACACCTCTTGAAGGCAGGGATGACTGGTGGGGAGGAGGTTGGCTTCCCCTCCAAAGATAGCTTTTTGGCTGCATATTTACCTTCTCGACACTGAAGGCCTCAGGCCAGCCGGGAAGTCAGAGTTGCTGACTGCACACTTCGGGAGTGGGCATCCAGCCCAGGGCTGGGGAGAATGGGACAGAGCATGACACGCTGGCCTGAGCATTTCTTCTCGACATGCCTCTCTGCCTGTGTGACTTGGGCAAGTTCCTCAAACTTTCTGATCCAGGGCCCTCACCTATAAAATGGGAACCCCAGTACCCACAGTGCAGGGTTGTTGGAATTAGATGAGATAATGCGTGCAAAGCAGCCGGCACTTATGAGACAGTGCATAGTAGTTACCATTAATAGACTCCCCAGTCTGGGGCTCACACTCGGAGTTGGTCTCTTTGGCTTCTGTTCCACGGGCTGCCTAGGTGGTCCTGCCCTTGTGAAGGGGACCCGCTCTCTTGTAAGCACCCCGGGGAATGGGGCAGGCTTGGGCTCAGGCACAGGGAGGGAGGCAGTTCCCACAACTGCCCACAGTTCGCAGAGGAAGTATGTGACTCAGTTCGTCTGAGCCTCAGTTTCTCCGTCACAGACAAATGGGGCTCATCATCTCTTTTCTCAAGGCTTCAGTGAAGCCGCTCGCGAGGGTGAGTAGCACAAAGCGAGTGCTCAGTAAACCTCGTTTCTAAGCATTTTGCTTATCTTAATCCTTTCTGCTAGTCTTCCCTCCAAATCCAAACTCCACTCCCTATCCCTACCTTGCCCCAGACACCCCAGCTCCCACACTGCCCATTTCGCACCCCCGGATGCTTGGCCTCGCTCTTGGTGGTGACTCTAATACCCAAGAACCTCTGAGTCCTTTCTTCCCACCCTGGACAACCTAGGCCTGCAGCTTCTCAGTGTGACTCAGCAAGGCCACCCCTCCAAAGAGGACACCCCGTCTTCTGAGCCCTCCACCTGACCCGGGCAAGGAGGGAGCCTCCCATTCCTGGTGCCCGCCCCACCAGGCCACAGAATCATTGTGTTCTGGAGAACACGGGGCTGCAGAGGCCTGGCCCACGAGGGGCTGCTGAGGCTCCGGGAGGGCTGAGCTGCGCTTGTCTGGGAGCTGGTACTCTGTGCGGTGCCCGGGCAAGCTAGCAGGGAGGGATCTGGTTCCCTCAAGCCAGGACAGAGTCCAAGGACCTGGAAGGAGGTCAGGGCTTGAAGCTATTTGGTAAATATCAGGTTTGGCCTCAACAGGTGGGAGGCAGCAGGGGGCAAGACCAAAAAGTGATGTTTTTGTGGGGAGGGCACAGCTCCCAGGGTGCTCCAGGCCTGGTCCTGCTCCCTGACCCTGGTTTTGTCTCTGGTACAGCACCCTCCCTTTCTGTTGTACCCTGATCAGACTCTGCCGTGTAGGGTTGCCTGAACATGCCCGATGATTTACCTCCTTCTGCCTCTGCTCCCGCAGCTGCCTCAGCAGGAAATGTCCACGTTTCCCCGGCCCTGCCGGGGAACCTACCCGTTTTCAAGTCTCAGCTGAGCAGTAAGTCTCCCGAGAAGCCTTTCCCAATACTCCATACCCCCTCAGACCTAGGTAGCCTGTGTATGCCTCTAACCTAAACGCCTGTAACACTTTGGGCCCCTTCATTGTCTGTCTTCCAGAGTGGACTGATGTCCCAGCCCCCATCCCATCACCATGCCTGGCTCACAGTAGGCTCCCATGCGTTTGTTAAATGCCTGAATCACTGACTGAGCCAGTGGATGAGAGAGAGAGAGAGAAAGAGGTGTCGAAAGGTTCAGGGATCCAAAATCGGGGAGGGGTAGACAGGGGCTCCTCTAAATGTCCCCCAAACCCCCAGTCAGCATAGGACGGGGAAGAGCTGGCTTGAAGCGGCTCCTGGAACAGCAGACCTAGGTCCCCTACATTCTGATCCCAAGGCCCGCTGGATAGAACGAACCACAGGAAAATGACTTCGTGGTGTAAAATGAGGGGTCTTAGTTAATTAATTAGTTTTAAAAGGGTTTGCAGGCAGTAGTTTTCAAAATGAGGCTTGTAAAATGTTCACTGGCCCTGTCTGCACTTGTGGGGTGTTAGTGACATGTGGCTGTTGGGGGCAAGGCTGTGAACTTAAATCTGAGCCTTGCTTCCCTGCTTTGGGCGTTACCAGGCAACTGTCTGCTCTCCTCACTTCCCATCCATCTCCGGAGGACTCCTCACTTGTGTAACAGTCCCAAACCGCTGATTTCCAGTAGGTCCAATAGTGGGTGTATCAGAATCTCAGTGTGTGTGTGCCTCTTTGGGGCTCGTGTGTGTGTGCAAGGGGTATGTTCACAGCTAGAGACATATTTGATCATGCCTATCATACTCCTAATAAAAAGCAGAGTAATGAAAGTTCAGCACAATCTTGGCTACTGAAGACGTAGAAGAGAGCGAGTGAAAACTCAGCGTCAGGGTCATGGAGGTAAAGAGGTCAGGAAGACTGCTCTGCTTTTCCTGCCCACACTTTCAACAACCCTGTGGGGTGGGGAGGGCACACATTATTCCCATTTTATGGATGCAGAAACAAAGACCCCAGATGGACTACAAGCTCATCAGGACAGGGACTGTGCATACAATATGTATGCCTTGTACTTAGGACAGTGTCAGCAAGCTCACAGAAAGCACTCAGTATTGAATGGATGCATGGACAGAAGAAATAGTACTGAAATGACTGGCCCAAACGTATGCCATGCATCAGCAGTGGAGCTGGGACAAGCTCTGAATTTCTGCCATGTGGGGTCATCCCACTCCTCCGGACCGCAAACTCCAAGGACAAAAAGCACCCTTGGGCCCTCCCTTGCCCATCTCTCTCCTTCTAGACCCTATAGACACCTAGGCTTCTAGAAGATCATACCGGAAGGGAGGCAAAGCAAGTTCAAGTGCTCCCTGGGCCCGCTACGGACTTTGATCACCTGTTCCCTGATTTATTTTAAGCTTTGTGTACTTGGGCCATTAACTATTTTTGTTGCTGTTTGGGGCAATCACCCTGCTTGGAGGCAAGAGGGTAAACAATGAGATCTCTGTGTTTTGGGTAAATTTCACAACTCAGGTGTAAGTTCATTGAATAAAAAAAAACCTAGGCAAGACTGGTAGAGTATCTCTTCACAAGCTTAAAAGTCATATTGCTAGCCCACCACCTCCTCAGTGAGGGCACCAACTGAGTCAGACCTGAAGGTTGTTTTGCCTCTGACACAACGAGGAATGTAGGTCTTGAGTGAGTTGGAGTTCAGGGATACGTCCAGCTGAAACACATGGGTGGCCCAAGCAGGCCAGGGACAGAGGTCATTGCACAAAGAGAAGAAAGGCCCAGCAAAAAAATAAAAAAAGAAAGAGAAGAGTCCATTTTGAGGAGTCAAAGCCAGGGAAGGCAGGTCGCCCATATGGTCCCTGGGGTGTTGCCCCCAGGGGCAGAGGGACCCGTCAATCACAGCCACAGAAAAGGCTTAGGGGGACTTTCAAAGCTGCTGAATTAACTCTATTGCTGCAAAGCAAAAGGCAGGGGGCTCCAGCCCTTAAAGAGATGAGAGGAATGTAAAGTGTGAAAACATCTGAGCTCGCTCTGCCCGGCACAGCTGCATGGCCTGGCTGGGGGCCATTCACAGCTAGGGGCCCCAGCCACCCCCTCTGCCTCCAGCTAATGAAACCAGCATGGGGATCCTAATGACTGATCAAAGCCCATCCAACTTCCCCAGGACGTCTGCTCCCCTGGCCCTGCCCAGAGTGGGAATGGTGCTGTGAGAGGGAGGGGAAGAAGGTACTTGGTGGTTGGGCATGGGGGGTGGGGCAAGAGAGGCGGGTCTGGCCAGGTCTGACCTTCCCCTCTCCTGGCTGGCCTAAGCCTTCGCCTTCTTGCCAGAGAGGTGAGACAGCATCATTCCCACTCCAGATCTCCAGGCACAGTTTTCTGGGTCCTGAGCACCAGTCTTCTCACTCTGAGGGCTGGCGGGAGGATGCAGGGGGACAGAGGAACACAGCTTTTGTCAAAGGGCCCCAAGCCAATGCATGATTTCCTTCTGACGTGAGCTTCTGGTGCTGGTCTGACTTTCCCTGCCTGGCCCCTCTCTGCTCACTAACGAGGCTGCATCCTGGGTGAACGACCAAAACCTTTTTAATGTCACCCATCATCAAGTCATGCTACTTTACGTACCAGTTTGTTCCTAAAGGGGTAACTGGGTGCCCACATCCACAGGCAGCTGCGCCTAGTGGGACAGACTGGGACCTGCCAGGATGTCTGCTTTCTGGTCAAATGCTCAAGCAGCCCGACATGCCGGGGACACACAGACAGAGGAATACTAAACACTGAATACATACACAAATAGACCAGATAAAATATTTGTCTTGCTTAGAAGCCAAGGACAAAGATATTTGTGGAACGGTAGGTATGTGTCTGTGTTTGAGGAAGCGGGGGCAGGGGGAGGGTGCTGATAGCAGGAGTTGGTGCATGTGGGGAGGGCAAGGGAGGGGAAGCTGTTGCTTTCACTACTAGATCCGAATGCTTTCCTGAAATTGCTGGTGGAACTGCAGAAGGGAGAACTTTGCTCGGTGGTGACATTGCATCTGGAATGTTCCAGGAAGGGGAAGAACCTGAATGACATTCAGAGATGAAGACGGAGTCCATGAAGGGAGGGTATACACCCAGGCATGAGGGGATGGCTGTGTTACCTCGAAAAGTCTGGGAGGGGGACTTGCTGGGATGGGGAGAATAGTAGAGAACATAGCTTTCAGAGTTCCATTAAGAGCAGCCGGGGGCTTGGGGCAGCGGGAGGAGGGGGCTGGGAAAGTCCAGGTGACAGATGGCCAGGCTGCTGCTGGAATGCAGAAGGAAAGAGACTCATGTAGGAATTAACAGCGTATATTGAACAGGGGGGACCACACACCTAGCTCGTATCCAGGTCTCCCTGGAGACAATGTTTTCATTAAATAATCACTGTAGAAATCCATAGTCCCCAGTGCCTTGCCCCCACATCTCAGGGCAGAACGTGAGTCTCTAGGACTGAGCTAGACCACGCTGGAATCGAGGTACTGTGGCTGGACAGTAGAGGGCGCTGTGACTCTAACAAGTTAACCAGAAGCCACCAGAAGGAGGAAGCAGGCCACAGGAAGGGTTCCAGTGGGTTGTTGGGTTTGCGCTGTCTAAACTCCTGGTTGGCCTTTAGTGTCCAATAAACACAGAGTGACATCCATGTAAGTAATCGCAGGGTTTCCCTAGGATGGACTGAAATAGAACGGAGGGGCCAGAAGCTTCTTTGGCCATCATACCATTTGGCTTGTGCCCAGATAGCAGGGGGCGATAACCATTAATGCTTCTCTCCTGAAATGGGAAGAAAAAAAGCCTCCCTCATTTTTAATAACTTTATTCCCCAAACTTCAAAAAATGAAATTGCCAAGTTAAGAACTTGCCTTGAAAAAAAAATTCTAATTTATTATAAAGAAGGTCCGGGGCTTGGGAATTTTTTAATGCAGATTCCTAATTTTCCAAAGTGAGATTCTCCTGTGCATTTGAATAGATTATGCTCGGTATTGCTAGCCCTTAGCACAACGGGAACATTATTAAAACGATTGCATGGGTCTCAGAGGAAGGGCTCTGCTTCTCGCTTCCTTTCTCATTTTGGGGACTTCGTATCAGAGACTGTCCATTTTTGCCTGTGGAAGAAACTGGATTTCCAAGGAGGTGATACAGAGAAGTGCTCTGCTGTCCAGGCCTTGAGGAAACAAGTCAGACCGGATCCAAAAGTAATGAGATTAGATCTAAAGGAATAGAAGTAAGTGGGGAATCCTTCCCAGAGAGCCCCGTTTAGGAAGGGACTCCCCTGTGTGCCTGACCCATGTTCCTATTAGGCCCGGCTTTCCTGAGGACATTGAGTGTCAGAAAGCAGCTGGTTCTCTAGGATAATGAGCATGAATAGGGCAATGGAGCAGGGCTTCCCCTGAGAAGTTGGGTTCAGCCTCTTGAAAGCAGAAAGGGAAGAAGGCAGCAAGTTCCCCAGCAGAAGACTCACACAGAAGATATTCCTATGTGGGAGCCCCTCCTAGGAGCCCCCAGAAGAGTGTGGAGAAGGGACCCCACCCCCTAAAGAGCCAATTGGCCTCAAAGTCCAGTTCTCTCTGGAAAGGACAGCCTTCCCTGAGGAGGAGTCAGAGGTCTTTGCTCTGGGGATCTCACTCACCTCTACCATCCTGCCCCGGCCGTCTCTGCCCAAATGACTCCCCACGACTCCCCGTCCTGATTCAGTTTCTTTGGGAACCGCGCTGGCTCAGGGAAGGCCCATGGCAACCCAGCCATAGCCTAGTGGCCTAACCAAGGCCATCAGGACCCCAGACTTTGGCTCGGTCACTTGACCAGGGACGACGACACTTCCTGTCAGACACTTGTTCCCAGGGCCCTGGGGTTACAAATAGATGTGTGGCTTCCTCAGGGCAAAGTATTCCTTTGCTGTAAATGGATTTCCCAAGGTGAAGTCCTGGTGGTTCCTCAGAGAGGAGAGCCTTGCGACAGTCGCTGCCCAGGGCGTCTAACTCGGAGCCCCTAGATGGGGACCCAGAGCCTCGCTCCCTCCCCCGAAAGGCTCAAGCCGCTCACTGGTGACTTCTGGGGGCCCTAGGGCCCGAGAGCTGAGGCCCCACCTCCATCACATCCCTTAGCAGCTGGGATGTATTAGTTCTCAGCTGTATGCTGAGAATTAAATTAGGCTCCTGTACTTAACAACGCCCGGATAGCATTCTTGGACCACAGAGGCTCTGCTGCAGCTTTCCCGCTAATCCCCACCAAACCCAGACTTCTCCCAGCTGCCCCAGCAGGCAAAACAAGGCTTGGGGCCGGCGGGAGGGAGGCAGCATCCACCAGCTGTGCTGGTCCAATGCTCTGACCTCTTGGCCCTGCCCTCGTCTGTCCCCGAGCGTCGTGTATGAGGCCTTGGCACCCACCACCTGCTAAGGATAGGAAGTGACCCCACGTCTGTCCCCCATTTCTACTGTGAAGCTAGGAGAGTAGGATCTAACCACAAAAGAAACGGAGCGGAAGTGCTTGACTTTATCGGGACCCTGGGGGTCCCCAACGCTGCCCGAGCACAGGCTTCCTCTATTGAGGAAGGAGGAAGCTCATTCCCCATGATGACCTCTGTGCTCCTAGGTCTCCACAGGCCAGGCCTCCAGCATTTCATTCTGACTATGGAGGGGAGGGTCCTGACGTGGTGTCGCATGCCTGGAAGCTTTCAAATAGAGGGACCACGTAAATGCTGAGTCCGCCCCTGCAGTCATTCGTAGAAAGCTCCAGATGTGGGCAGGAGCTTGGCCGCATAGGAGGCTGGGTTGGAGAGAGCTGAGGAAGGGGTGTGGAGCTGACATGTTGGAGCACGGGTGGGGATAAAAGGACGTGTGTTGGAAGGCCGGAGAATGACAAGTGCTTTTGAATTTCCGGCGGGGAGAGGAGTCAGTGGTGGTCTGCAGGCTGGACGTTCTGTAAAGTGGTGATTTCTTGGGGGCAGGGGGAGGTGGGGGGAATCAGGGAAGGATGGAGCAGCGGCTGTATGCTCACACCAGGCTGCGGGGGTCTGGATCCTCGGACCTAATGTGATCAAATTCAGTCAACCCTGTGTCTGCATCTTAATACCCACCTCGTGCTGCACAGACCTGCTACGTAGTCCCTGAGAACGGCTGCGTGTGAAATGCTCAGGAGCGAAGGGCGTCAGACAGAGCTGCTGGTCCCCTGCACACAGTAGGCTTTCACTGCCCATTTGCCGGGTGAATGAGTGAACGAGGGCTCTAGCTGGGTCCGTTCACATTACAGATACTCACTACCCCCTTACCAAAGTAGCACTCACTTGAGAGACCAGGGTAGAGAAAACAGGAGGGGGTGAAGGTAAGGGCAGGAGAACTCAGGCCCCTCTGACTGCACAGCCACATCACTAACTCAGGGTCTCCAAAGAACGAAGTACGGAGGGAGGTGAGCATGGGAGGAAGCACGGGTCCAAAGGGATGGTTCTGAAGGACCAGGGGAGCCCAACCCACAAAAGCTGGGCCGGGCCTCAGACGGAGGGGAGGAGACAACAGCAAGGCAGCGCGAAAATGCCACCGTCTCAAGAGGGGCAACCAGGATGGAGTCTCAGGAGAGCTCGGGGGGCTGTTGTGTCTGAGCTGAGGGATGGAAACTGGGAACCAGGGGGAAAGGGTTGGTGGACGTAGAGATACAGTCCTGGCCTTTTTCTAGGAAGAAGCTAACGGAATCCTGAAGAGAAGGGTGATTCCTGGAATGGGCAGGCAGAGTAGGATGGGACAGAAGGGCTCCAGTGACCAGTAAATGAGGGATCTGCTCCAGAAGAACCTCTGATTAGGGTTTCACCAGATACTCAAAAGCAGACTCGATTCATAGGCATCTGATCTCCCCGCATGAGGGGTTGGGTTGTCTGATGTCTGCTCCAAGAGGGAAGCAGGCTGAGGGTGGGGAAAGGACCATGACTGGGGGCTCCAGACCATGGTCCCCGATGTTGGTGACAGAGCTACCCAAGTAGGGTCCAAACCCGGTTTTCTCAAAGGCAATGGTCCTCCGGGGGCCTGTGTTGACCGGCTCTCCAGAGGCGGGAGAAGCCCAGAGTGTGGCCAGGAGATAGCTGGGGGAGGCCTCGCTCTGTCCCACCCGGGGAAGGCCACCGCACCCCCTTCCCGTCATTTGGTCAGTCGACACTCACCTGCGGGCTGTCCTGGTAGGGTGGGGGAGGGACATTCTGCGTGGCCATCATCATCAGAGCAGGGGCTGGGGAGGCATGTTGCATCATGGGATTGATTCACATCGAGGATCTGTGGCAGGAGAAAGGGGGCCGCACCGTTAATAGGCTGAGCGCAGGGAGCCCTGGGGACCGGCCGGCTCAACATATTCTGAGGCCAGGCCACCTGGACTGAGGGCCTACAGCAAGCACTGGAAGCCCTTTAGGGGAACAAATGAAAGCTAAAGAGGAGAAGCCAGGGTGGGGAGGGGCTTTCTGAGCCATTTTGACTTAAAAGAAATGATATTCAAATCATACGTGAAACAACTGAACACCCCCCACTCCCCAGCCATGCTTTGTACAGCATCAGCTGGGGCCTGGTGGGCAGGGAGGGGCAAGGGAAGGGGAGCCTGGCTGGTGGCAGCACAGGGCACTGGCGGCAATTCGGGTATCCCCCAAGACAAGGGCGCTGGCCCTTTCCCAGGCTTCTGGAACAGCCACCTGGGTTCTCAGGGGTAGGAGGTCTCCTGCCCTAACTCTTCCAAGTCCCACCTCACTACCCCAGGGTCTGAGAGCGCAGGCTAACCCCTCCCAGGCGTGCTCGTCACACCCCCTAGTGGCCGAAAAGGGAGGTGGGGGTGCAGGCCTGCTCAGGCTGGAGGGTGGGGTGGCCAGGATGGGGAGACCAGTTGGTTTTCAGGGAAGGGAAAGAGGCTGGGGGACATCCAAGAGCCTGGGTGAGCCTCCCGTCACTTGCCGAGTTTTTCTAGGTGTTTGCTTGTGACTGTGGAGCAATGGATATGTCTGCGATGTTCTTTTAAGTAAGCCTCCTTAGCCTGTATTCAGGACGGAGTCACCAGCATCTTGGGGCCAGAGGAGCAGAGCCAAGACCACCCCCATCTTACAAACAGAGGAGGGGACAGAGGGTGTGCAGAGGGGGTGAGGCGGTGCTAGTGAAGCAGGGATTGGACCCGAATCTCCAGGTGCCCTGTCCCCCGCTGTCCTGAACGGCACTACTCCCCACCCATCACCAGTAAGTGAGCTGCCCCTCCTGGGCCTCACGGATTCTTCTTGAAATGGAACGTGGCGTTGTAAGTGGAGACAGCCTGGCAATACTCCCCACCCCAAGGAAACGGAACGCCCAGAAAGCTGTTGAGCTACACTAGATGCCCTGAAATATTTAAAGCTGGAAACCACAGGCTAGTTGCCTGCCGCAGGTCTGTCCATCATGGGGCCCGGAAACTCCTAAGAACCTCCGTGGGGCAAGAGGCCTGTGCTTCTCCTGGGTGGAGGGTGCTGAAGAGCTAGAAACATTTGTGAGCGCAGACTCAGAACTTCCCTTCCCTCTCCCTGAGTGCACTGTGGGGCTCCCTCCTCGTTCCACTGATGCCTTCCCATGCCTTCCCTAGGGTCTTCTGGAATGTTCACATATGTGAATTCTGTGGTAATGTGAGGGTGTTTGGAGCTGCCTAAGGGAAGGGCCTGGTCTCCAGCACCCTGAGGGGTGTGTGAGTATGAGACAGAGTGTAGGTGTTTTTTCGTTATTTTTCAGGAAAAGGAGGAAGCAGGAAGGCTGGCCTGACCTGAGTCTCCAGCTATGCTCGGACCTTAAGTGCATGCGGAAACACGGGACGTGTAGGTGTTCATTCACGGACTATTTATTTATCAAGTGTCGTCTACACGCTAGGAGGTGTGGGAGAATAAACAAGAGGAGGCAAGCTCTCCTCGGAGTGTTATCAGTCAGGGAGGTGATGGCCCAGCAGGCAAGAAGAAAGAGAAATGAAGAGAAAGGAAGGTTCCGGAGGAGACCCCAAAGGGACAGAGGGCTTCTGCAGGGCCTGCAGGGCATCCCCTGGGCCTCTCTACCACCTCCCCTCGCCTCCCCTGGCTTTACCTCAGATGACAGACCACCAGGATGTCTTTGCAATAGAAACACTCAGGGTCTCCCCACCTCGCACACACATGAGGCACCCAGATCCATTCTGTATTTTTGTCAAGAGTGTCAGAAGGGAGACCTCGGGGGAGCCTGTCACTTCAGGCGGGAAAACCATGTCTGTCTTCGCGGCTGGCTCTTTGTCTGGGTGGCGGTAAACATCCAAGGAAGGCAAGAGCAGAGCAGAACATCTTCCCAAGGGAAAAAGAGGATAGAGACTCCCTGAGATGTCCGAAGAAACTTCCAGAATGAAGACATTTGAGAGATTAAAATGAGTGAGGAATCTCTGTTAGACACTGAGGGACAAGAGGAAATTGGGATATTTCAGGAGTGTGTTAGGCTCAGCCTTTCCTGGAACTCTGGCAGATGAGGTAACTTTGGTTGGGGCCTCAGGACCTGCCTTCACACCTCTTCCTTGGAGCTTCCTTGGAGCTCCCTGGCGGGAGAGAGAGTGAACCACTGCAGGACTGTAGTGCCAGCAGCCTCCAGAAGAGGGAGCCTGGGGGCAGAGTCTGGGGTGGGAGCTCCCTACGTGGTTTCTCTCTCCTCTTAGGGGCAACGGGTTCCCTTTAACCTTGGGTTTGGGTCTTGGGGTAACCTCATTTCACGCAGGAGAAAGTCAGTAAAGGCAGAGCAGAGGACACTTAATGAGGAGGACTGGGGCTAAATAGAGGGGTCTTTAATTTGCTTTCCTTTGTTCACTGTTCAGTGAATGAGAGCTGGGGTCATTTTGGAGTTGCTGTCCCTAGAAATATATGCAATGGCAGGAGGGCTACCCAGCCTGGGGGCAAAGAGAGATGGGTGAAAGAGGTCTGCAGCCAGAAGCAACCACCGACGCCCAAGCTGAGAGGAGATTTTTCAGTCTGGAGTCTGTCAGGCTGGGAGCTGGGGCCAGACCTGCCTCGCCAGAAGACACAAGAACAATTTTCTGAGGACCCAGATGGCCTTTGCCCCTCCCCTCCCCCTCTCTGGGGTCACCACAGGCCACTAGGCCACTAACCCATTGCCCTCTGGGGGCTTCTCCTGCCAGAGAACAGGAGGACTTTTCATCAGGGGCTTAAGTTTCGTCAGTTCTCTGCTCACTCAGGCACGGAAGCTTCTGGTAAGGAGACGCTAGGGGAGACCCCACACCCATCTCCGGAAGCTTGCTCTTTTCTTCACACCACTCCACAAGCACAGGCACTCCCCCGTCCTTGGGGAACCCCACTGGCGAGGCTTGGGGGAGCTGAGGGATGTGTGGAACCTCCCTGGAGAGAAGGATGTGGGGATCCAACTTCTCTTGTCTGAAGCTGGGCGCAGTGAGACTCCGTAGTGGGTGGAGGGAGCTCCCTGAGCTATCCCTGCGTACCTGGCCCTTTTTACACTTTCTTCGGGAGTCCGGGAGTCCGGAGGGGAATAGTAGGCCTGGGCTCTAGAAACTGCAGTCTCCGGCTTCCGGCATTTGTCAGTGGCTCAGAGAGGCTGCTCCGCCCTGCGCAGAGGCCCCAGCGCTCTGTTACCAGACACCAGGGCACTCCAGGGAGCGCAGCCAAGACTGCAAATGGAGGATGCACGAGGAATGATTTACCATGGAGAAATTTCCCATGGAAGGCAGGCTCACGTCAAAAGATTGTTCTTAATGTTGAAAACCTTTATTTTAGGACAGCTGGGAGGGAGGAAAAAAACAAAACAAAACAAAACACAAAACCCTAATGCAACATTCAACCCCACAGTGATCTCCAAGAAGAAATAATGCGTGTCACTGATATTATCAAAAGGAGCTAAAACCGCCATTTTATAGAGCTCAGGAGCCCAGGAAGGCTGTGATGCACAGGTTGGGGGTGAGTGAGGGGACATCAAAAGACACCCCTTTAGGAAGTAGGAATGGGCAGCCAGGGAGCACCCACTCCCTGTCTCAACTCTTGCTCCCTCAGCCCTGTGAGGTGAGGCCCTGGGTCTGTAGCCCCAACTCCAGTGTGTTGACAAACAGGCTTAGAAAAAAATAGCAAGCTCGTTAGGAAGGAGCTCATTAGGACTTGTTGACATGAAACCCATTAGACCAATTAACATTCCATTAACGGCCTGGGGCACCAAGGGGTTAATGCTGCCCGGCAGTAATTGGGCTGGGGTGCTGGGGTTGGGGGCTCAGGGCCTTAAGGATGAGAAACAAAGTCTAATTGGGAACTCTCTGGCCAGCTGGCCCGACAGCATTTGTTCTCGCCCTCTGACCCTAGCAGAGACTACATTGTATCTGGCACCCGCTTGGAGGGGGCGGGGACGGGACCGCTTCCCTTTGGCTCCTCACAGTCCCGCCTCATGGCCCTAGATGGGAGGCTGGGCGGATGGTGGGCACCGGCCCAGGTGTGGAAGTGTTTCCATCCTTTCCTACCCTGATAGTCCTGTTTTCTTCATCCATCCCTGCTCCCACTTCTGGTCCAGCTTCTCTCTTGGCGCCCAGGGAAGCAAGTTCCCTCTCCTCTCCCCGGCTACCTGTGCGTGACTCCCGCTTACAAAAGCTCTTTGGAGAAGCGAGAATTCTTGAGGCCCCAGAACCTGATTCATCTGCAGAGGGGCGAGCGGAGGGCACACTGGCCCTGGGTCTGTCTTCCTTCCTCCCTTCCCTCCCTCCCTTCCTTCCTGCTATCCTTCTTTCCCTAGCAAGGAAGCTAAGACACACTGAGGAGGGCCCCACAGAAGCCCTTCTCTTCTGCCCTCTGACACACACCGGCAGTATTTTCATTATTTTCCTTCCCTAGCTACACGTAGAGGCTGTGGAAGTCCCATCCCCTGCCTGGGCCTCCTTTCCCTCTTTTCCTAAATTCCCTTGCTCAAAGCCTGTGCTCAGGGTCAAAAAGTCTGGAATCCTCATCTAGCTCTGTCATGTATCTGTGGCCAATACAAGTCAAGTTCCCCTCTTGGACTGCAAAATGAGGGATTTCACCAGAATATTCTGGAAGTCTTTGCCCACGGTGAAGCCCTCAACACAAGCTTGGTTGAATGGAAGGGAGATAGTTGGATAGTAGCTTCATTTCTTTTTCTTTCTTTCTTTTTTTTTTTTTTTTTAAGATTTTATTTATTTATTTGACACACAGAGATCACAAGTAGGCAGAGAGAAAGGGGAGCAGGCTCCCTGCTGAGCAGAGAGCTGGATGCCGGGCTCCATCCCAGGACCCTGGAATCATGACCCGAGCAGAAGGCAGAGGCTTTAACCCACTGAGCCACCCAGGCTCCCCTCTAGCTTCATTTCAAAGGCTAGCCAGCTCATGTCTTCTCCTCCTCAGTGCCCATTTGAGAGTGAGGGAGAGAGGCCCCTGAGGCCGGAGAGCCAGGAGCTCTCCTCAGCACCCCCAGCCCAGAAGGCCCCCTCCCACCCCCTATCCCCAGGCCAGGGAGGGAGCCCTCTGAGCAGCTGCCCAGGCCTGGATTCTGACGTCTAGACAGATTTGCAGGAGACTGAAATAACAGAGTCAACTCAGCAGGAGAGACCAAAAGGCTGCATTAGTAACCTGGCTGGCTGCATCTTCTCCCTCCGGAGCTGCCGCCTCGACCCTGGCGCAATCCCCTTTATTTTCCTTCCGCCTAGAGAGAGCCTCGTCCAAAAGGAGTCTCTGGCTCAGATCCCTTCCCAGAAGCGGCCTGTAGGTGGCGCCTCAGAGCCCTGCTTTAATTGCATTATATAATAGAACCTGTTTACTAAATCATGTAATCAGTCGCCTTAGGATTTACAGCTTCGGATGTGTATAGAGAATTGGACTTTGAGTCAAATTTAAAAACAAATAAAAATGAGAGGCAGCTGTTGCTGATAGTGTGATATTCATCTTTTGGAAACAAATTCACCCCACTGCTATAAATTATGCTTGGAAAAAAAGTGTTGGTGGTGGGAAGGAGTTGGCTAGGTCTCCTGCGCTGGCAACTCAGAGCGATGAATCTTGAAATAACGGTGTCAACCTGTCACTGATTTCATGTGACTCTGTGGATTTATCTAAAGAAACGCAGGGGTGCGTACACACACACACACACACACACCAGATTTCTGCGCAAAACCCAGGAAGGGCTAGAAATCTTGAGATTTGGAGGAAACACCGTGGTCACTGTGTGGGGTGTATGGAGCTAGCGCTGGGTGGTGGCGGGTGGGGCCACGGCCGGGACGGTGGAGAGCATGGAGGTAAAAGGGAGGTTGTAACTCTGGGCTGGGAAGCTTGAAAATGTGAGGAGGTCTGGTTGACATGTCTGCAAGTGAGGGAGAAGCGAAGGGTCCTTGAGGAAGGAAGGGAAGGGGCCAGCCCCCCAGGAGCCTCCCAAACGCTGGACCGGGTGCTCTAGGAATCGGGGGGGAGGTCAGGGGCCCAAGGATTCAGGGGACAGGAGTGCTGTGGCCTCATGGATGATGCTGCTTTGCCCCATCTCTCTGACCTCGGGTGCTCGGGGTGAGTGGAAGTCCTCAGGTCTGATAAGAGCAGGCTCAGAGTGGGGCGTGGGAGCCAGAACTCTACGTTACCGAAGGAAGCATTAGGTGGAGGGAGACCCTAGCAGTCTTTGCACTCAGGAGCAGACCCCTGCCGTCCTGAAGGCCGGCTGGCTAAAGGTCCAAAATGAGCCACTGCTCCACCATGACCCAGGTCTGCATGGACACTGCACCTGGTACAGAGCCCTAGGTCACTGCAGAATGCCCCAGCCAGAAGGACGACTTCCCTGGTGCCCCTCTGGTTCCTGCTTGGATATCTCCATAGGAAATCATTTTCTACTGACTTCAGCAAGAGAGGAACTGAGGCCACTCAGACCCCTTGGCTGCCTGCAGCTCTCTGAGCGAATTATCATTTACTACCTTTCTGAGAAGCCTACTTGGGTGGTGGTGCCGGGTCATGCCCCGTTATGCTGGTCTCCAGGGAACAGAATGGAGACAGAGCAGAAGCCAGTGTGAGCTTTCAGAGATGTGAAAATGTCTCTCTCCCCCTACCTTTCTCTCCTTCTCAGCCCTAACTGCCAAGTGGGGCAAGTGGTCTTCAGAAGGGGTAAGAGCCTTCTGTGAAGTCAAAGAAGCCAGAGGCCCTCCTGCTCCCCACACAGTCTCTTCCAAATGGTGTTGGTCCTCCTCCCAAGGGTCTCCACTCCTCTCCTTCCCCTATCCCCAAAGCCATTTTGCAGTTTATCTTCCTCGTGGCTGGGTCAACAGATCATTTATGCACTCTGAACCCCAGCTGAGAGACCCTGTTCTGGGAGCTGGGGTGGTTAGGAGGCCCCCTGGATCCCTCTTGCCGCAGTTTAGGGAGGGGATGCTCAGGAGTTACAGAAGGCAGAGGGTTCGACTCTGCGCTGGCTGTGAGTGGGTCTGTTGGTGGTCACAGACCACAACACCCCCTGACCACCCTGCCTAGAAGGGAGCCCCCCACCTCGCCCTCCTGTTCCTGCCATGCCTCCCTGATTCATGGGGGTTCTGAGAACATCAGGGCCCAGACTTGGGCCCCTCAGGGCTGCCGCCTTGCCCCCGACCCCTCCCCCCCACCGCCCCAACCAGTTTAGCTATTTTGCAGTTTGGCTTCAAACACGTGGACCAGGGTCAGAGTTAGGAGAGCGACTCCCCAGCCTTCCTTTCCTGCCTGCCTCCTGCTTCCCCACACTGGGGCCAGGAAGCGACAGAGCCCTCACTCTCCTCCCTGCCTGGGCTGTCACACCTTTCCCAGCTTCAAAAAGCTGCTGATATATTTTACAAACTGAAACAGCAATTTAATTCCCCCTGATAGCAGCAATTGTCCATTAGATCTTCCTACCGAGGAGCTTTAACAATAATTCCTTTCATCCGACTGCTTGCTTCTTCTTGATCTGAGAATCAATCCCATAAATAGCAGGCAAGAGTTTTCACATTACTCTCCCCCTCCAGCTTTTAGCATTTTGATGAAGATTCTCATCTCCTCTTAAAGCACTTCACAACTTGGCAATTTTCCCCCCTTTGGTTTCTTTAAACAAAATAAAACAAAAAAACAGAAAGGGAGGGGGAAGCATGCCAGTTATCAGGGTAAGTGCCATCCCTGCACGTGTCTCACAGGTAAGTGCTTTGCACCTTTGCCTGCCTGGAGGCAGGGGGATGGCAGCGGTGACCTCCAACGGCCACTCCCTCGCTGCTAGAAGGGGGTACTGCTCGCTCTGCTCCGGAGGGGCCCCACCGTAGGACCCTAAATTTCATGCTTACCCACAGTTGGGTCCAGCTTTTGCCTGTAATGCTCGACTCTGAGCATTTTCCTGTTTTCAGGAAAGCCCTCCCCTTGGCGCTGCATCTCAGGAGTGGAGGCCAGGAGGTCGTGCTGCTGGCCCGGTGGGGCCCACCTGAAGGTTCCATCAAGAAGCCTCTCCCTGGGCCTGTTGCCAAGTTCCCCGCCATGGCTCAGGCAACTCTGGAACCTAGAGCTGGGATTCTGTCCCCTCTGTTTCATGGCCAGCCCCCTTCAGCTCTACCCAAATAGCATGAGTGGGAGAGGCAGGAAGGAACAGGGAAAAGAGAGAGCTAGAGGCCTTTCATTCAATTCTTTCTCTTATCTTTTAAACGTGCAAGCAGTCCCAAGGATCAGGGGCAGAGGAGAGCCCTCCTGTTCTTGGGTAGCTAGAGTGAGGGTGGATTGCCAGGGCACTTGGGAGCCCCAGCCTGCTCCCCCAAGACACCATCACGTGCTCTCCTGTCTGCGCACACGCACGCGCCACACACACACACACACACACACACACAGAGAGAGAGAGAGAGAGAGAAACAAATCTAAAAATGAACCCAGGGACCGAAATCCCCCTCGACAAACCTGATTCCCAGGTTTATTATTATTTGTCAAGAGCTGACGGCAGCCGCTGCTCGGGAACAGAGCTGAGAAAACAACACGGGCTGGGCCCCTGAGGCTCACAACTCAGCAGAGACAGAGGAACAGCTCAGATGCTGGGAAGCCCAGATGGAGGGAGCCAAGCAGCCATCTCCCTGCTGCCCTATCTGCCTCCCTCCCTTTCAGAAATCTTTCTCTTCTCCGAGGCAGGCACACTGGGAGAACGGCACTCCCGGGGAGCTGGAGAGAGGAGGGAAGTCAGGGGTGGGCAGGGAGGGGGCTGGAGCCACAGGACTGGGGCGGGCGGTGGCATCTATAGGGATAAGGGACCCTGATTCTTAGTCCATCTGTCCCTTGTGATGCTCTCAGATTCTGCTGGAACCAGATGCTCCAAGGAGGGTCAGCTGGGCCCCTTTTCTCTCTTAGGAAGATACCACGTCCTCTGGCTGGATGATAGGTGGTTCTGTTTTCTAAAAAATTGCCTCCAGAAAAAAACGCTCAAGAGTCAGGGCTGTTAAAGCAAGTGGCTCTCTGGGCTCAGTTTATCACAGAAAAGCCACTCGTCCCTGATACTTCCTCCCCCAGCTAATGGATGTCCTTCCTCCCTAGGCCTTTGGGGTGGCCCAGGGGAGCTTGTGAGAAAAAGGAGGGAGACCGAGGAGCGTCCATAGCGACAAGGTCAGCTCAGGGAGGAAAGGCTGCCCAGGAGCCTCCCTCATGCTTGGTCCTCATGGCTGTTTGGAATGACAGCGGGGACACTGGCTCTGTGTTTCTCATCTGTCAGGGTCGGGGGAGCCCCAGGGAAGGGAGGATGATGGCCGCCATGTGCGAAAGACAAAGTGATGCTGGGCAGTGAGCCCATTCCTGGGCATTGCCAACCGGTCTCCAGCCCCAGCAGAGCAGAAACGCCCTCTATCACCTTATGAAAGTTTTCCTCCATGCTTTTTGCTGTGCGTCTCATCTGCCATTAAGGTCTCTGTATTACACTCTCGTGTCCTTTCCTTCATCAAAATTTTGCTCAAAACTCTACTCTTCCTTGAAGCAGAAGTACAGCACGGAAGCATGAACGATCACTATGTGTGTTTCTGTGTCGTGGGGGATCTGCTTCCCACCCGCATGCCCCATCTCGCCCACGGAACCTTGTGCTCTTCGGTAGACAAGATCATGGCCCTTCCTCACGTTTCCGTGTTAGGGGACAGAAATCCTCTGCCGTACAATTTCACAAGCTCTATCTCCTTATGGGACTTGGATATGTACACAGTTACAATTTAATTTCTTTGGCTTACTGTTAAAATGTGAAAGGAACAAACAAATCTGGAAAACAGAGCTCTTCCAATTCCAGCAGTCATGTACACCTCGCGGAGAGTGAGTTTGTGTCCGGGGAGCAAATTTTGAGGGGAGTGAGATGGCAAATGGACCGAATAACGGCTGCTATTTATTGAGCTTTCCCTAGGCCCCAGGCATTTTGCTAAGTTTCTGATGCAGATAACCTTGTGTCTTTTTCCCAGCCACTGCCTGGTGTAAGCAGGAGGGCTGTGCCCATTCACCGGCGTGAAAACTGAGGCTCGGAGCCACTGAGGAGGTCTTCCAATGTGACCCATGGTCTGCTGTCTGCAACTGAACGTTTAACCTACAAGTCTCAGGGTGGAGGAGGGGAACGCCAGAGGAGTGAGCCCCCCCTCAGCAGGTGGGAGAAGTACAGAAGAGGCAAAAGTGATTGTGGAGACAAGCTACCAACTGGGTCGTACCATCTAAAGCGCTTCCCCACGTCCTGGATTTCCGTGAATTCTGTGATAGCCATCCACCCTGGGCATGCGCAGCCCCGTTAAGGCACGCGGCTTCGTTCGCCCCTGTGGATGGAGGCCCCCCCCCTCGGCAGCCCCTCCCGCCAGCAGCTTCGGACAGCTGCGTGGGTCCACAGTTACCTAAATATTTCATTACAGTTTGCTGCTGTTATTTCACAAAAGTGAGTGGAAGAGGGAACCCTGGTAGTGGTGCTGGTAGCGAGAAGTAGGGGTCTCATGCCCATCATGCCACGGAGACAAAGACGGGGAACAGGAAGCTGAAAGAGGGGCTCGTCTCGGTGGCCTGGGTGGCTCAGTGGGTTAAGCCTCTGCCTTTGTCTCAGGTCATCATCTCAGGGTCCTGGGTTGGAGTCCCGCATGGGGCTCTGCTTCCTCCATCTCTCTGCCTGCCTCTCTGCCTACTTGTGATCTCTCTCTTTCTCTCTCTCTGTCAAATAAATAAATAAATCTTAAAAAAAAAAATAGAGAGAGAGGCTTATCTTGAGTCTCCACTGTCCACTCGCTGTACTGGGGTTTCCATCAGGAAGGGAGGGAACACAATTAAAGGATGCATATGAAATGACAGAAATCCGTGGGGGAAGTCTGCACCGAAGGGGTGATGTGTAATGGGGAATTCGATCGTGTGCATTAGCTGTCTGGGAGTCAGAGTCCGGGAACTAGTGCCGTGCTAAAGTGGGGCAAGCCAGGGCCCTGACCCCACACCCCGTGGCACTGGGGCCGGGGCTCTGACTCACAGGTGACTGGGATTCCGTCAGCGTCTCTGTCCTGTCAGCCAGGACTGTGGGGCCCTGCAGCGGCCCAGGTGGGCCCCCCCACCCCCAGGCCGGGGTGGGCTGGAAGGGAGTGTGCAGTCTGAGGGCCGTCTGCTCTCCATGGATGTCTCGGCTTGGACTTCTTTCCCCACCCGCCCCTGGTTTCCCAGGACCACCCACAGCGGCAGAGAAGTCTCTGTTCTGGAGGGAAGTGTGCCCATGACTCACAGGCTCGGAGGCACCTGGCTCCAGCTTTGGAAAGCCTGTCCAGTTGCACAGCGATGGTTTTTCAAGTTGGGGCAGCCCATCCTTAGGGGGGTAGCCCATCTCTTGTCATAGCTCCCCAAGTCCTAGCTTTCTCCCCCTGCAGAAGTCCCTTCCTGTGCACCCTCTCCTTCCCACCTTCTTCCTGTTCCAGCCCGGATGGATTCTGGGCAGTGGTCCGAATGGGGGACCAGTTAGGTCATCTCTACAGGCTGGGGGCGGGGTTGTTACCCACAGCCTCCTGAGCAGGTAGCTGCTAAACAAAGTGCAGAGGACCACAGCTGTGTTCTCCTTCCCACAGGCTCCTGCCTGTCCCCCTGCCAAGCCCAGCCCCTTCAAACCCAGCCTTGGAAAGGGGGCTGTAGTTCTCAGGCTTCTAATAAGGAAACCTTTAGTCATCTCCTGGCCCTTTCTGCTGCACTCAGGCACCGAGGAGAAGTGTTTCATATTAGCAGCAGACTCTTTGAATACTCGTGGTTTGTCTGAAAGTTAGAACTCACCTCGAATCTTAATACTGCCTTTTTCGCAGTGCCAACTCGTGTTCTATCGTTAAGCTCGCATGCCTGCCTTCGGTACAGAATCTTTGTGGACTTGACGTTCAAAATTGTGGCCCTTTCACTTGCCCCTCTTCTCTCTCCAGTAAGAGGGGATGCCACTTTCCATGGCAGAGCAAGGACAGGAGATGCAAGAAGAGAGAAGACGGTGGACTCTGGCTCTTAGGGACCAATTAGGATGTTCTGACTTAGAACAGAGAATGATCTTCTGGGATCTGAGCCCTTGTGAACCTGGATCTTCCAGCGTCTGGCCCTCTCAGGGAAAAGGAACAAATCATCTTGGCTCCCAGATCTAGAGGTTCTGTCCAGAGCAGATTGGTCTGGGCAGTCAGGGGAGCTGTGTGTGAGGTGTCTGTTCCCAGAGCCAGTCTCCAGGGTGGGGACGAGAAGCAAGTGGGGAATTCTCATCCAAGATGCCTCCCCCAGGGTACAAGGTAGCCCAAGCTGGGGCAGAGCCGAGCTATCTATTGGTAGGGACTTCTCATCTTTCCTCTCTTTTTTAGGGCCTGGCTGTCTCAGGTCGGAGCACCTGCTGTGCAGGATTGCGGAGGGAAGTCTGCTGTCTCTTTGTCCTGGGATTCATAAAAGTGAAAAGAAAAAATCTCACTTAATGAGACACTTGCCATGGTCAGGATTATTTCACTAATGGGAGCTTTGTGTGGAGGTGAGCTGAGAAGATATAGGGAGCAGAGATGAAGAGGAAAGGAGGCCCATTTAAGAATGATTGGGAAGGTCAAGGAGAGAGGTCCCCATGGGGGACGGGCTGGGGTTGCTGAACCGATGAAAGGTTCAGGGAAATGTACATCTCAAGAGGCTGGCCGCTGTGGCTGCCTTACTGTCCACCTTCTGCCTTCCTCTCACTTCTCACTTTCGCTTCTTCCCCAGTCCCAGGATTGGCAGGGACTCAAAGCTCCAGGACAGATTGCCAGAGGACCCACAGAGTGGAAGCCTCCAGAGCACTTATGAGGTCTGACCTCTCTGTTCAAATGAGAAAACTTGTCCAGGTCCACGCAGTGAGTTGATAATAGAGACCTAAGCAGAATCTAGGTCCCAAGCAATAACTTCAGTAAGCATTAACTGAGCATCTACTATGCACCAGGCTCTGTGCTGGGCAATGGATGTTCCAGGAGCAAACAGAGACAAGTGAGCAGGATAAGCAAAGAAATAATGAAATGACCATTTCCCTGAGCTGAAGCAAGACAGATGACTTCAGATGGAAAGTGGCCCCAGGGCGTGAGTAGGGGTAATGAAAAAAAGGAGCAAACAAAATCTCAAGCCTTAGCACACAGTGGTGACGTTTTTGAACTTGCAAAAGAAAAGCAAACTGAAAGTTTCCCTAAATTCTCATTGCAAAATCAGAAATAGGAAGACAGTAAAATAATGTCTTTGAAACCTAAGAGGAACAGGGTTTGCACATGGGATTTTGAGCTCTATCTGAAGATCAATCAAGTTTGAAGGCAAAGTAAAGTCTGTTTTGGACACGTAAGAACTCAGAGTTTATTTCCCACTCATCCCTATCAAAATAATTAGAGGTGGTATTTCAGTAAAACAGAGGAATTAGACAAAGAGAATAGTGTCCACGCAAGACATGGTGGCGGTCCAGCGGAAGCCAGTGGGAGGGAGCAAGCTGGAGGGGTGGGGGGGTGGGAGGGACAGGCGGTACATGGCGGGGGTGCTCAGAAGATTCTCCTGCAGCGGCCAAGTTGTCACAACAGACCGTTCCATTTCCTTTCCCCTGGTCAAATCACACTATTTAGTTCTGTGGTCAGATAATATTTCTATCCTACAATCTACCTGTACGAGGAATGCAGAGGGAGCTACAGTGAGACTGTACATCTTATAACTCTATAAAGCTGGTATTATCCGGACTACACATAACATAGAGTTCATGATATAAATCACTATGTGCTATACAATATATACCATGTAATATATAGACACACTATATTCTATATAATACTATACATCAAACATAGTAGCAAATATGGTTTAATAAAAATTATCAAACTAAGTCAAACTGGAAGGGGAGAATACATGCTAATTTCCCCAGCTTGCATAGCAAGGAGTGAATAGATAAATACACAAATTAAGAAAGAGGTATTCAAGTATATTACATAACACAACACAGGAAACACCAGCCACCAAATAATTAAAATCAGAGACTGTTAATTGTAGTTAACTTTGGGTCATTTGGACCTTGTGGGTAGAGGTAGGGGAAAGAAGGGACCCTTTTTCTTCTATTTTATATCTCTTACACTGTTTTTCCCTCATGTGCCCTTTACTTCTAATTTAAAAAATTCCTAAAATAAATAATGAAACGTCCACAGAGGAGAATACTATGCGGTGGTTAAAAACAATGGAGTCAACCTATTTTGACCTGAAAAGCTGTCCATTACAGAGCCTAGGTTAAAAAAGCAAGTTCTTAGAACAGTTTGTACAACATGCTATTTCACAACGGTTTGCCTAAGCACCTGAACTAGTGAGATTATCTTCCTTTCTGTGTTCTCCGCCCTATGTCAAGGGGCCTGCTTTTGGAAGTCCTCCTTGTCTCGGATTTGTGTAAGATACGTCTCTGGTTTTGCCACAGGGAAGAGCAATTTTATATCTGTTTCAAGTATCATGTCAGTTTTTGATGATACGTGGTCAGCCCCAAGCCTGGCCTGGATGAGGCTGCTCAGGAGATGAAAGCCTTTCCCGTGGAAGCTTCTGGGGAGGGAGCATTGGAGCCTTACAGAAGTCAAGACTCAGAGAGCGCCTGGCCCACCTCCCTCATTTCACAGAAGAAAGCACAGAGGTGGGGCCTGATAAAAGGTCACTCTGTTGAAGTTCTGTCCAGAAGAGAGAACTGGGCTGTTGAAAGCCGGAGTCCGGAGCCAGCCCCTGAGAAGTGGAGGGCGGGAACGGAGGCCTGAGGCCAAGGCTCTGCAGAAAATCCTATAGGGAGCTGGCCAGGGTGTGAGTGGAAGGGGGTCGGGGGATCCCCTTCAGGAGTTGCTCAGGGCACAGATGGCTTGACTTGAAGGGGAGACGGGGCAAAATCAGACCAGACTGCCCTTCCTTAGTGTCCCTGGTGGCTGGAAATGGGGGCAGGAGGAAGCATGTTGGGGCTCCTGGGGAGGGGCATGGTGAGGAGCTGAACTTTACGGGACATTTCTTGTGCCGGCTGCTGGATGAGATGCTTTCTCCTATATCATCTCATTTAATCCTCAAAGATGACGTCTAAAGTAAATACACTTATCCCAATTGCATAAAGACAATGCTAGTCAGAAAACACAAGTTATTTAACTTGCCCCAAACCTTACAGCCAAGGAAGAGCAGAGCTAGAATTTGAATGTGGATGTGTCTGGTTCCAAAGTCCCAGCCCAAGAGATCAGAGGGCTTCATGAAATATAGGATAGCCAACTATAAGAGGAGACGTGTCCTTCCCCAACTGCGATGCGACTAATCCTGGTCCCTTCCTGTGTTCCCTTCCCTGCCTGTGTGATCAGTCCCTCTACCCAGTCCAGGAGTATCCAGGCACACTGGCTGGCTGGCTCCTGGGGACTAGGTGTGATGTTTGCTCTACAGGGCTCGGAAAATTCCCACCTTGGAGGGTACCGGCAGTGGAAGCTCCCTTTCTCACAGCTGAGGACACAAGGTCCTGCTGTGTCAGCTCTCGGAGGGAGATGGGCTGAGACGGAGCGTGAGTGCAGGGAAGAGAGGGAAGCTGGAGTGCTGAATTCTAGGTTTTGAGGTGCCCAGCCCCACACCTGTCCTCCACCAACCTCAATGGCACACTGACGGCTCTTGTGGGCCCTCCGATGCTGCCCCCGGCCTCGCCCGTGTCTCCCTAGGTACCTCTGCCTCCACCGAGCCTCTGACTTCAGGGGGAGGCAGGCAAGCCCAGGAGAGTATGTCAGTTAGGGTTTGTCGTTGACACGTGGAGCTCATTAACGAGGCTTATTTTTAAATTGTAATTGCAAAATGTAAATGCTCCCCAAACTGATGTGTAATTGCTACCCCCTCCGCCCCAGCCCTTCCCCTCTGGTGCCAGCTTTGCAAGGAGAGAATTAGAAAATAAAAAGGGGGTGGATTATGTAAGCAAAACGATTTTAAAAAAAGAGAGCGAGAGAGCTAAGAATTTAAGTGAGACAGCTGGCGGCTCCTCTGATTACCACCCTTCCAGCATTAGCTGCAAAAATTGTCCTTGCCGACTGCACCAATCCCAGCAATGGTGTCAACTGTGTTTAGTCCCCAGAACAGACCAGACTGGCACTCAGCAAGATAGTCCGGGGGGCAGTAGAGGGGTGGGGGGACGGGGGAGGAATGGGGAGGGAGAGGGAGGGGGATGTCAGAGGGCTCTATGAGGTTGCTCTAAGTCATCCACGGAAACTTTCCATTCTATGGAAAGATGCGACCCTTGGCAGGCAGGCGTGAGCAGTCCCTCAACCCATTTCCATCCTTCCCTTCAACCTAGCACAATGGAGGAGGCCAGAGCCCCCTCCATTCTCCCGGGCTGGTCTGGCCTGTTGGGACTTGAGCTCCTGCAGTCTTGGCGAGGAGAGCAGTTGGGCTCTCAATACAATGACCAGGCCCAGGGAAAGCCACCAGACTTGGCAGCGACACCTGTCCACATGGGTTCACCGGGAGTTTCTGACCCTCTCTCTTTTTTCTCTTTCTTTTCTCTCTCTCTGATTTATTTATATCATTTTCCCATCTTCTTTAAGGCCTCACCACCACTATCATCTGTAGAGATCTCTGTCCCAGAAATGGGCATTGTAGAATTCACACTTAGGGTGAAGACTTGAGCTCCCTACATAGGCCCTTTTCTCTGGCTTTTACCTCTAGGAGCCATAGCAGGCTTCAGCATGCTCCCCACACCTCCCTACCCCTAAAACACAGAGCTCCCCAAATGGCCAGAAGGCACAGGAACCAGGATGAGCACTGAGGGGCCAGTTCTGCCCATGTTCCCCCCAGAATACCTGTGGCCTGGCTACCTTGGAGAGCTGGCCCCCAGGAACATTCACCTTTCTGCTCCAGTACTGTCTCCCTCTCCCTCTCTCCGGGGAAACCAGCTTTTGGGAGGAACTGGGCAATGACTGCCCCCAAAATGAAAGCTGATGACCCGTAAGGTCACAGCAGCCCTGAGACAGCAGGGAAATTTACATGAAGTCCTGGGCAGCGTCCTTTGGAGTCGGGGCCCAGTCTCACCACAACAGATCCAGTCCTTATCGTGGCATACTGGAAAGAAAGAGGGGTTGTTTTGGAAAACTGGATTTCTAAATCCCTGCCTATACTGGTACTTAATGTCTTTGAGATCATGAAGTTACTTAAGGGGATTTAAAAGACCCTATCTGATAAGAGGATTAAATGAGAGTCTCCATTCAAAATGCCTTATAGGCTCTAAAGAACTATTTCTCAGAGTTCATCAGAAACACCTGGGATGCAGTTTCCTCTGTGCTCATCAAAAACACTTGGGGTGCAGACTCCTGGTCTTAACCTCGGCTTAGAAAAGCAGACACTCCGGAGCGAGGCCCAGGTAGTGCCTCTTAACAAAGACTCCCAGGCAATTCTTAAGTGATAACGCTTGCTCCAGAAGGTTATACGATGGTTATGGTCATGGTGGGTGGAAGCAGCAGCCCAACTATCTGCGTCCACAACACTTCATTGTTCCCAGACTACGGAGAAGAAAAGAGAGGAGCGCAGGGATGAGGCACAGCTCTGGCCCCGTCCTCAAGGAGCTGAGGAGGAAAAACGTAAAAACAATACAGCATTGTGGGTTCCCAGCTTATATAAGCTACGAGCCAGCTAATGGGATGGGCAGCTTCTCGAAGTTTCCAGGAGAAAAGATCATCTGCCTGCAGGGTTTACTTATGTGTTTAAGGATGGAGAAGCATTTCTTACTGTTTGGGTGATCCTGGCGACTCGAGGATGGCCCTCAGGAGACTCACTCCCTCTTCTCACTCCCAGCTGGGCCAGAAATTCTTCCTGTCAGCTAGCGCCCCAGCACCTGTAAAAAAAGGGCAGAGCAGCTTTCAGAAGGGATTAGAGGCCCCGGGTGATCAGAAACCAAGGGGGCACCCGCTCTGGCTCTGAGGGATATATGCCATCTCCTCCACAGAACCCCCTGCCATGTTTACGATGCCAGTTTTTCTCCGCAGTGTGGCTGCTCAGGCCCACTGAGTCATTTGAGAGCCCACGTCCTTGTCACACAGTTGCAGCACACTGTGGTCACCCGCCTGGTTTCCTGATACCAGTTGCACACGTGGCCCTCTCTCCCCGAGAGTGCGGGCAAGTCTGAGAGATTTTGGGCCCTAGTTAGTGAGGAGCTGCCTACTTCTTTGAAACTGTAGGAAGCTCAAAGGAAGAGTAGCCATCACGTTCAGATGTGTGGCTGAGTCTTGGGCCCTTTTCCAGCGGCAGGCTTTGGCTGGGGTTCTGAGGAAACGTTAACAGGTAAGGGGGAAGGGGACCTGTGGGCAGCAGGGAGGAAGAATCAGGAGGGCAATGGACCCCAAACAGAGATGGGCAGTGAAGGACAGCCTTGGCTTAAAGTCGGCTCTGGCTGGACTACTTACTGATTGATGTTTAGATCGAAGTGAATTATTTTGGTTCTCAGTATTCGAAATGAACCAAGACGTCCAGAAACCAAGGTCGGTGGTCTGCACTGTTCTAAGGCCTGGCCTGACACTTCCCAGACACACACATTGGTTTTCTCCTCATGGATTGAGTTACTAATTTAACCCCAAGGAGGCTACGTTTGGGGCTAGGATGGCAGGGTTACGGGACGGAGAAGGGAGGAGGGCAGCTTGATGCCCAGGTGCATTTGCAGGACAGCTTAGGGGAGCACTTCCAGCCAAGAGCCCCAGCTTTGCAACCAGAGGTAAATGCATCTTTAACATTCACAGTTCCTTCCTAGTTAACACCATCTTAGTCTCCTTGTAAAAACACATTTGCACCTCAGTAAAGAATGTAATTAACCAGCGACATGACAACAGGAGGAGCTAAACAGTGGCCTGGGCTTGGAGCTGCAGTGGGGAAACGGAAGCTTAGACATTCGCCTGAACAAGATTTTCCTGCCTTCCTTCCAGTGTGCGTGTGTGTGTGCGCGCGCGCACGCGCGCAGGCACGCGTGCTCACCAACACGGGCACCACTGGGGCTGGGGATGGCAGAGACACAGCATCCGGGTATGGATTCTCACCTTCATGAAAGAGTGAGCTGGGGTATGCTATAAGGAGGGATGAGCTGAGAGAAGCTTCCAAGATGGCGAGGTTGGTGAATGAATTTCCATTAACAAAAGCTTCCTGGGTTAACACCAACCCTCTGCCCACACCCCAGACTCCTCCCAAGGGGAACTGAGGAATAGAGATACATTCAGAGCAGCAGGAGGGGCAGGTGCCCCCCACCCTCCCCTGGCCACGGCCAGTCCTGGGGCAGCCACACAGAGAGGTCCAAGGGATCAGGACCAACCGAGGAAGAGTATGTCCTGAGCACCAGATTACTCGTGTCCCACTCCGCATACTCCCAGCCTGTTCCTTGTCCCCGGGGCTGTGGGTGAATTCTGTGAATGGCTTCCGGTTGTCTATCCCCCGGCCCCTGGCAGCAAACCCAGGAGAGGTGTCCTGTTCATTTCACTCTGCCACCACTTTCCATCCCTTTCCCATCAGGGCAAGAAAATGGTCCTCCTTCCTTTCCTTGCCCAGTGACACAACCAAGCATGGGCCCTGTCCTTGGCCATGCCTGCCAGGCCCCTTGTCACCTACAATTCACCTCTTCGGCTTGTCAGCTGCCTCCAGACTGAGCTTTCCAGGCAGACGCCCTCACTCTGCACCAATCCCGGGCCCCATACAAGGCAGGACCTTGCTATCCCTCAGGGGTTTGCTGCCATGTCAGCTCCTTCCCCAGAACTTTCAGGGACTCCCTGCTCACAGAAGACACCAGCAGAGGTTCACTGATGGCACTTTACCAAGTGCAGCCTTCAGGGTATCTGAAGTCTGGCCCCAAACCGCCCTGCCCCACTCCTCTCCATTACCCACAGGCTCTCCACCCTCCCTCCAAACGCTAGCATTTTCTGTTCTCCAAACCCATCCCACAGCTTCCCACTTCTCCTGCGGCCCCAGTCCTGTATTTCAACTCAAACATTCTGGTTCTTTCCTCTAGAACCACAAGTAATTTTACCTCATCTGTGTTTCCAAGTAACACGCTGTTTATCATTCCCTGGAAGCTTTTGCCACATTCTGTTCCATGCTATAGTTATCTTATGTATTTTTCATCTCTTTCCAAACTGTAAGCTCTTCATGGGCAGAGACTCTGTCTTATCCCCGTAATTTCTCAGTTCACCAAAAGCTTGCACATGTAGTGTCTCCTTTAACTCTTAAAGCAACCTCTAAAGGTTATTATTTTAATACAACTTCATTTCCATTGCCATTACAAAACAATATATGCTGATTAGGGCAAAATAGATAAATAAGAAGGAGAAAATTTAAGTTAGTTGTTATCCCACAAGACAAAGATAACCAGAGTTAATATGCAGAATAAAACTCCTCTTTCTTAAAAATAGTATCACACTATATAGGCTGTTCTGTAGTCAGTTTTTTATATTTGTAACATACAAACACCTTTGCATATAAGGAAAATATGCATTACAATCTTAGTGGCTAAATGGCATTCCACTTACGGATGTACTATAATTATTCAGCCAGATTTCTATCAGTTGTTGTCTAGATTATTTCCAGATTTTGCTATCATAAGTAATGTCCAAACTTATAGCTGAATTATGCCCCAGACTTGATCATTGTTTTAGAATAAGCTTCTAGATGTGGAGCTGCCAAATCCAAAGGTATGCTCACTTTTTATTTTTTTTTAAGATTTTATTTATTTATTTGACAGACAGAGATCACAAGTAGGCAGAGAGGCAGGCAGAGAGAGAGGAGAAAGCAGGCTCCCCACTGAGCAGAGAGCCCGATGTGGGGCTTGATCCTAGGACCCTGAGATCATGACCTCAACCAAAGGCAGAGGATTTAGCCCACTGAGCCACCCAGGTGCCCCGGTAATGTTCACTTTTAAAAAATTTTTACAAATTACTTACAGGAAGGTCACACCGATTTACATCCTATCTGCAATGTATGGGAGATTCCTTTTTCTTTCCGGGTGGTTGTTCCCATTTTATAGATGTGGATAATGAGGCTTAGGAAGGTCGGGTCCTGGGCTTACCTCAAAAAAACAGCCAGTGAGTGGCATGTCTTCTGATTCCAGACATTGACAGTTTGTGATTCCAACCTTGCCCCTGGTCTTTGCTCCTATATTTCTTACCCATTCAAAGGGAGTGCTTGTGGTACTAAGTGCTGAGTAAACGTTGCTGCCAGAAAAAAACAGAGGAGGATGTGCCCTCAGTTGTCAGGTGGGCCTTTCCTGGGAGCTCTGGGGGTGTCAGCCTCCCCTGCCTCATTTCCCAGGTGTCTGGGGCCAACTTGGCAAATGAAAGCTCTCTTCTTGGGGAGCTTTTTACGCTTCCTTCCTGCCCTCTGCCACCTCTTTGGACAGAGGAACATTGCTTCAATTGAGCCTCCACATATTATGAACCTACCGCATACTGAGGTCTAGGCATAAAAGATCATGCACACACACACACACACACACACACACACACATTCTCCCTGCCTTCGAGGTGCTCACAGTCTAGATAATAAGGAAACAATTGTACCCTCCGATGTGTGGTGGCTGCTGCTTCTGGCTGTCGGCCACACCACCCACACCTCCGCCAAAGTCCACAGTGGCAGGGGTGGGGAAAGAGAGGTCCGGGTCAGGGAGAGGAAGGGTGCAAGCCTTGCCTGCCGGCTCCTTCAGCCTCTAATTGTGTCCTTTCTTTTTCCTTTTTTTTTTTTTTAGGTTTTATTTATTTATTTGTCAGAGAGAGAGAGAACAAGCAGGAGCACAAGCAGGGGGAGCAGCAGGCAGAGGGAGAAGCAGGTTCTCCGTTGAGCAGGGAGCCTGATGTGGGACTCCATCCCAGGACCCTGAGATCATGACCAGAGCCGAAGGCAGACACTTAACTGACTGAGCCACCCAGGCTCAGCCGGAGCTCCTTCTCCATATCCTGCTGCAGCCACGTGATTTTCTGTTTTCTCTCTCTGCTCTAGCTTTACCTCTGCCCCCAGACGCCACCCTGAACGTGGCACTGAGGCTCCAGAGCCCCTCAGACAGGACCCACACGATAGTAGAGAAGAGAAGCTGGCCTGCCCCTATGCAGGCACTAATCGGGCCCCATCTAAGGGAGGTGGGATGGTCTGAGGCGACACCAGCATGCCCCCACGGAGCACCCCTTCAGGGTTGCAATATACAAGGATTTCTCTTTTCCTGGAACTGACAACTACCTGCTTCCCAACCGCCTGGGGAAAGCTTCCAGACAGAAATTCAGCTTGTAATCTCCGTTCTGTCACTGCCAGCAACTGCTCTGAGCATAAGGAGGGCAATGCACATGACGGAGAGTGCTGAGGAGGAGAGATAGTCTGGGGCTGGGGGTGCCAGGAGGAGACTGCCCTGGGGGCTGTGGCCACCCGTCCTAGCCGGGCATGCTGTCCCTCCACTCACATCTCCCTTGCCTGAGGGAGGGGCCAGAGTGTGCCTTTTTCCATCTTGGCCAGAGAAACACACCACCCTTCCTCTTGGGGTCCTGTGAAATCCCTCTCCTCTAGAGGCTAGTGTGCGGCCTGCAACACTACTGCCCTAGGCCCGGGACTTAGGCTTACTTAACAGGCAGCCTGGGCAGACAGAAACAGACAGAGATGGATGGATGGGAAGGCGGGGGCCCTATGTGACCTGATGGCCCAGATGTTTCAGGGACAAAGGAGGAAGCAGAAGTGTCATCTTGAAGATAAAGTCCCATCTGTCCCTACCAGATCTCCGGGAGATCCAGCAGCCTCCCTCCCTGGTTCTCTGGCTCTCGTCAGGCCCTTCCCTGCCTTTCCAAGCTTTAAACCAGGCCACCCTCTGACAAGGACAGGCAGGCTTCCCCAGAGAACACCTTTGCCTGTTTTGCCAGCGCATAACTTTTGCAGGTGACTAGCACAATGGTGAGCCCTGGGCCTCTGAAATCTCTGGCTAGAGGAACGCACCAAAGGCCCGTTTTCTGCCCACTCTGAAAAAGCTGCCCCATTCTATATTTAAAAATACAAAAAATGCAAAAAACATCAGAGTCACTGTCTCCTTTGGCTTAAGAGCCTTGAAAGAGCCTGTTCCCACCCTGGAGCCCCCCCACCCACCCCAGAGCCTGTTCTGGCCTGAGTGTGGTGATGGAAGGACCCTCAGGCACCTCTCCTAGGGCAGACATCTGTGAGTGTCCAAGGCCACTCTCACTGCCTTGTGGGGTGAATGAGTCAAGGAAGCATGGCAGCTCGTTCCAGCCTGGCCATGGGTTTGCTAGGTGGGTCCAAACCCTTCACCCTTTGAATTCTGTTCATCATCACCAACACCATCAGTCTTCATCATTGTACACAAAAGCCTGGACCTGACACTGTGATCTCATTCTCTGACCGCTCTGGCTGTTGAACCCTCCCATCCCCGCGAAAGCCTCACGATCTACAGAATGACAAGGCTGGTCTCAAAGAGACCAGATTCCCATCCTTTAGGATGAGAGGGTCTCCATCTCTAGAACCATCCTTTCAATGCCATTAAGACCAGCCCTGACTTTGGAGAAGTTACTTAACTTTTCCAGCAGGATTCTCTTTCTTGGAGAAAACTTCGGACCCACTGGAAGCACTCTGAAAATCTCTGCAAAGCCCTGCATGTCTCCATCCTCCCTTTCTGCTTGACTGGGCTCAGCCCCTTCTCTGACAACTCCCCTACCATTCCTTTCCCCAGGGTTCTGACGCTCCAGTCAGTGAGCCCCTGCTCCCTCATCCAACAGGCCTGTAGAATGACCTCATCCTGAGACAGCCTTCTCAGCCCCAGAAGTAGAAAGTAAGCGTACCTTGGCACAAGCTAACCATTCATTTTTGCCCCGACCTGAAGTGGACCACGTTTTCCTCCTCTCTAGTTCCTCTGCCACACCTTAGCTCAACAATTGCTCCTACTGGGTTTCTCTCTGTGGCCCAGTCTATCCTCTACATGGCTGCTGCAAGGATGGTTCTAGAAGAGTAGGACCTTCTCTGTGCTATTCTTTTAGCACTTAGCCCACCGGGTTGTGGTTGTCTGTTTGCCACTCCGTCTACCCCACTAGATTATATCATCCTAAACTGTGTCTCAAGCCTATATATCTCTCCAGAGCCCAGTATGTATTTTGGACATATTGGATGCTCAATAAATATTTGTTGAATGAAGGAATTAATAAATGTCTATATTCAGCGAGGATATGTACACACAACATGCAAATGTTCTTTACAAAGAGCTATGGTATCCAGTTTGTTATTTAATTCTTGCAATGGCCCTATAAAGTAGGTATTATGAGCCCTGTTTTTAAAAGGGGTAACTGAGCTTAGAGAAGTGACTTTGTGACTTGCCCAAAGTCACAAAGCTGGGTAAAGAGTGCAGTGAAAGAGCAGAGTCCAGGGAGCTTCACGGTGACCCCCTCTGCTACACCTGCTCCCCTGCCGCGATCCTCCCAGCCAGAGAAAGGGTGCAAAGAGGCTGAGCTGCTTCAGGTCTGCCTCATTCGGGAAATAAACAAGAAGGATTCTTCTTCTCATCATCTGGTGAGTCGCTGACATTTTGTTTGACAAAGAATCTAGGAAAAGCCTCTCTTGGGACTAGTTTTGGGACTAGGCTGTGATAATATTGCTTTATTGAAAAAGGATGCTAGGAACTGAGCTCCGGATGGCCTTTTACGTGGAGTAATTTATGCAGGAAATGAGAAATAATTTTTTTTAAAGACACACACATTGAACTGTATATGGTCACAAAGGGTGACAACACACACACAAACACAAACCCACAATCCCAGAAACATGGCCACAGACCCACAAAGGTACAAACTCTAGTTCCCAGTCATGATCACAGCCGCACACCCCATAAGAAGTCACAAGACTCCCAGTCACACCAGTACAGAGCCCTTGTAAGTGGGTACACTCACTTGCAACAGTCCAATGGCTCTGGTTTTCCCTTTCAGGCCTTCCAGGGGAAATTGCGATTTTCCCGCACACATGTAAATTTCAGTCATTAAGGAACGAACAGGAAGCATGACATTGAAAAAATTAATCTCTCTGTGCCCCCCTGCCCTTCTCGGGGCCCTGTTCCCTCCTGCGATGATCACCCTGCTTGTGGAGAGATGCTGCCAACCCGGTGACCTAGCACCCACGGCACAAGTTCCCACTCCCACAGATTTACATCTTAGGCTTCACAGAGGTTTCAGTCATAACCTGCTCCTGGAGGATAGCGAAGGAATAATAACAAGGGCGAGAGATGAAATGTCCGTAAAATTCTCATTCAGATGCCACTCAGAAATGAATGTCGGAAATGGAAGGGACGGTAAAAAAGGATTTTATTTAAAATGCTTCCCTCCCTAGGCTGGTGATGAAGGGTTGGGATTCATAAGGATATCGGAAAGTCAAGAATTCTCTTCCATTCGTGGTGATTTTTGACCTGGGTCCAGAGCAGAGCCCCGGATTCCTGTTCTGGTGGAATTAACAACTGAGATACTCAGAGAGGCCAGAAACTGCACCTGGAACCAGCACACCTGACTTCTAGTTATGACTCTCCTGTATTATTAGCTCTGGATGTGACCCTGGGCACACCACTGCTTGGGCCTCAGTTTCTCTATCTATAAAGTGGGAAAGTTAGGATCACATGGTTGCTTCTGCCACGGTTTCATCAGAAGGCCCCTTGCTCTGCCTTGGCCAAGTGTTAGTGAGACATCCTACACTTCCGTGTCTGCATGGTGATTTATACATCCCAAACCATATCCAGCCACATCTGTGAGCTTTTTCTTGAGCGTCACAGTAACTTTGGGATGTTGGTAGTGCTGAAATCAATACACCCATTTTACAGATAGAATAATCAAAACTAAGACTTAAAGAGTCTTGGCCAAGGCTGCAAAAAGAATCAGTATTGATTCAACTTACACAGAATTCAAATCTCTTGAATATCACTCCCTATATAAAGGGAAAAAATGTATAACATACCTTGAAAATCCTGGCATTTGCTCTGGAAAATATTTTTTTTCTATTGCTTATCTTGGACTTGTTAAATAACAACTGTGATTTTAAGGCTCCTGCTGCCTTTTTGCATGGCTTAGGATGGCTGCCCAGGGCAGATGTTCTTTCATTTAGGAAAAAGATGTAACCATCCTTTGGCTACTAAAGGAGGGCCTAATCTGAGAGGGGAAAGATCAAAGAAAAGGGAACTCATTTGTTATTTGCTCTTTCAACAAATGTTTATTGAGTGCCTGCTATGTGCTAGGAACTGTTTACAATTGTTAAAAAAAAAAAAAAAGATGAAAATCTCAGCATTCATGGAGCTTACATCCTGGTTGGGGGAGGGTGGAAATGGGAATGGTGGACAGATGATAGCAAGATACATAAATAAAATATACAGTGTCAGATAATAAGGGCAAAGCAGAAAAGGTAAATGGAAGAGAGTAGAGTGTTCGGAATTTAAAGTTCCCCACTGACTTCCTAGGGAAACGAAGAAGCCAGGGCCTTAAAGATAGAGAAGTGTGAAACTCAGCAGAAGAGAGCAGAAAGAAGGTTCCAGCAAGGCGGTGGCTGGCCAGGCTGTGCAGGAGAAAATGGACAGTGAGATGCCTTCTCTGCAGATGGGAGAGGGAGCTGAAGAAGTTGACTCATCTGTGAAGCTTAACTTAGTCCTACTCTGGGCCATGGCCCCCAGCAGGCCTCTTCTCCTGGTGGAGACCAGGGCTAGGTGAGTGAGGCCAAAGGATTGTCAAAAAGCTCAGTAGTGGAGGTGAAACCTGGATCAGTGGGGAGTGTGGAGCCTCACCATATTGTAATTCGAGGCAGAAATGATGATCCTGTCATCATTTAAAAGTCTGGTGTTTACTGTGTATTTATGTCAATGATCTTGATAAAAATTTTTTTCCTTTAATTAAAATAGTATTTCTTCTGATGACTGAGTTTTTGGGGCCTGTGGGGAGTCCCAGGAGGCCTGGCTCCTGCATCTTTAGTAAGAATGTACATGAGACAGCTCTGTGCTGGGAGGAGAGAGAAGGGGCCATGCCCGCAAAGAAGGAAGTGGGCAGGTAGAGCAAAGGAGAACTCACGAGCAAGACAGACAGGAAGGGGAGCAGGACTGATTCCCGGAACAGAACCTTGAAGCAAGACATGACCAGGAGAATCCAAACACCCTTGCTCTCCTGGGTCCTCGGGAGAAGTTGGATTTCCCACAGTGTGGGAGGGAATCTCAAGCTGTTCTACCAGGATATTCATGGGAAAGTAAGCCTTGCAGTCTGGAGGGCTTGGGGGGCACACGGCTGATGGCAGATGGCCAAGCACTACTCCTCCCAGCTCCACAGCCAAGGGTCCACTGTGATAATTATACTGTGAAGGCACCAGAGTCTATGGGGGGGTTCTGGGAGCAAAGCTGCTGGTTGCCACCATCAGCAGTCCTGCCCTGGTCTGGGAGGGGAGGGGAAGGTGGTCACTATTTGCTTTCACTCCAAGGGAAAGGATAGGGTGGCACCTTGTCGCTCTGTCTGCTCATCAGAGTGTGACACCCCCCCCCCCCGGGGTGGGTAGAGAATGGGAGGGAAACAAAAGGGAAGGGCGCCTGGGTGGCTCAGTGGGTTAAGTCTCTGCCTTTGGCGCAGATCATGGTCTCTGGGTCTTGGGATCGAGTCCTGCATCAGGTTCTCTGCTCAGTGGGGAGCCTGCTTCCCCCTCTCTCTCCCTGCCTGCCTCTCTGCCTACTTGTGATCTCTCTCCTCTCTGTCAAATAAATAAATAAGTTCTTTAAAAAAACACACACACAAAAAGGGAAGACTCTGTATGACAGGACCAGTGTTCTCCAGGGCACCCCAGCCCTCTGGCTCACAGATCTGCCTCCAAGGGAGGTTTCTGGACCCAGAGCCAGTCTGCTTTCCCCACTCTTGTTCCTTGCTTTCTCCAAACCCTAACAGACAAACCCCTAGGACCTAAGATGATCTAGTCCTATGCTCAAAAATCTTACTGTTAAAAAAAAAAATAGGTCAGGTAGTTGAGATCTTTCATGACATGGCCCCAACGTCATTTCCCTGGCTTATCTTTCACATCTCTCCTTCAAGTCAGGGGACAGCAAACTATACCCACACCAAATCCTAAGATGGTCTCTTTTTGCCAATAAAGTTTTATTGGAACACAGCCACACCCATTCATTTGCTAATAATCCATGGCGGCTTTCCTCAACAGTGGGAGAGTTGAATCGTCTCAGCACAACACCTGGAATATTTACAGGCTGAACCGTTCCATGAAAAGCTGGCCGACCTGGTCTCAGTTCTAGGAACCCTGAGCCCATCCTCTTCCCTGCAGACCCCTCCGGGCCCTTGCTGGTTCTACTCCCCAAGCCTCGGGAGCTCCTTTCGGCCGCTGTAGTAGCTGGAATGGGGCTCATTCTTCAAGGACTCAGCTTCTATATTATCTACTCTGTGATGTCTCCTGAATTCCTATAAATATTGCTTCCCTCTTCCCCCACCCTGTACAGCCCCAGCGTATCGCTGGGATGACCACACATAATTTATCACCCAAACTGGCACAATTTTGAGAATGAAGGGGATCACGGTGAATAATTACACGGAAATTATAGCCTTCAACCGAGACCATCCCAAGCAAATGGGGTCATAGGGCAGCCCTACACTTAATGCTTAGTTCATTCTCCCTTCTATGGGTCAGTTGTTGACATATTTAGCTCCCACAAAGGCACAATGCTCAATGGCAAAGGCAGTGTGTGTGTGTGTGTGTGTGTGTGTGTGTGTGTGTGTATGGCACTGTGGGAGGTTTTGTTGACCCTGAGAGCATTCATATAGATAAGCTATGATCAATTAATATTGTTGAAATGAAAAAAGGAAGAGCTCTGGTCCTAAAGGAAACAAAAGCAGCTTCTCTAAGAGCAGCAAGCTGGAACAACCAAGGACAGAGGAACCATTAGCCAAATGGAGAGCCACTTGTAGCCAGTGGAGGGTGCCCACCTGTTTGTGTCGTTGTGCATGCACGCCCAGCACAAGAGACCGTGCCAGGGCGTGCTACCCCCTGGTACTCCCACCTTTCTGCTTCCTTGGCTGCCCTGCAACCCCCTACCTTCCTCTTCCCAGCTCTGCCAATCCCGAGCTTAGCTGCTTTCCCTCCAGCTCTCTCTCAGGATGGCTGGGGTTCCCCTACATACCAGAAGGCTGGGCTTGCAGTGGTCAGAATAAAAGGGAGGAGCACCATTTCAAGGATGATAGTTTATTTCTGCAAGTTCTGAGCTGAGGCTGAATCCTGGGTGTTCAGAATTGAGAGATACATCTCCCTTCATAAAGCACCAGCACATTCTATAGAGGGCAACTCACCAAAGTGGGAAACAGCAAGAAACTAAGATGACCCATTTAAGGTATTGATACTCTCCATCTGTTCTCTACTAAACAGCCAGGGAGATCTTTTTGAAGTGCAAATCCATTCTATCCCCTCCCCTCTTCTCCCTGGTTTCAAACACAGTACCACCTTCCCGTTCCTCTTGAGATCAAGGCCAAAATCCTTACCTTGGCCTAGAAGTTCAGGTGTGGTTTGGCCCTGCCCAGCTCATCTGCTTCCTCTAGCTTGCTCTTTGCCTTCCAGCCATCCAGGACTTTGGTCCCTCAAATAGAACGTGCTTCCTCTACCACGGGACCTTTGCATAAGCCAACCTGCCTTTCTGGAAGATGCTCTTTTCTTGTCCACATTCAACTAGTGACAGCCTGTTTCACTTTCACATCTCAGCACAAGTCACTTCTTCAGAGGAGCTACGCTGAACTCTTGTGCCAGGTGAGGATACTCTGTATGTTGCATTTCTTTCTTTCTTTTCTTTTCTTTTTCTTTTTTTTATTTTAAAGATTTTATTTATTTATTTGACTGAGAGAGACACAGTGAGAGAGGGAACACAAGCAGGGGGAGCGGGAGAGGGAGAAGCAGGCTTCCCACTGAGCAGGGAGCCTAATGCGGGGCTTGATCCCAGGTCCCTGAGATCATGATCTCTGTATGTTACATTTCTTCATTCAGTTTGAGTACTTAATTCATATTATGATTCTTGGAGTAATGCCTAGGCTATCAGGCACTAGGCTATAAGGTCCATGTGGGCAAATACCCCTGATTGTTTGGCACACCTTGAGTCCCTAGCACCTAGTAGCTCTCAAAAATTTTAACGGAGTGATCATTCGCACCAGCCCGAGTCAAAGATCAGGAAGGTGACGTCGGACCATTTCTCAGTGTAGTAAACTAAAGTGACTGGAAGTAAGAGCTAGGGATTAACTTCTCCTCATCCTCCACTTTTAGCTCTTTCTCCTCCTTATCCTAACAAAGCTGTCTCTAGGGACCTATTGCACAGAAGGCCACATAATGGAGTGTACACAGGCCGAGGCCCCCGCTGTGAGCTCACAGGACAAGACAGGCAACAGATGCGGACAGACTCATATAGAGCTGATCAATAACCAATAAAGAAGCCTGGGCCAGGGCCAAATGGGAATGATGAATTCGCAGTAGGTCTTATTTCCTTCATGCTCCTTCCCACACCATCTTAGGCTCAAAGGGAACGCAGAGGGGCCTTCTCTGTTCTGTGAATCCCTCCCTACCCACCCCTCCCTTTGCTCCCTCCGCTCCTGCCTCTCTCCCTTCCTTCTTCCCCCACCAACTTCCCTCACTCTTGTATAGTATCCTCGATGCGTATGGACATCTTGACCCCATGGCAATGCAATCTTCTTGAGGTTAGGGACTGTGCTTTAAGTGACTTTGGACACCGCCCCCCCCCCCCCGGCTCCTGGTGCCAGGTGCGGCCCATGGTGATTATCCGTGGACCCTGTTCAGACCTGCAGTGGTGAGTGCCCGGGGTAGAGAGCCAGGGAACAGCATTAAGGCCTGGGTGTGGGGTAGTGCCGGGGAGGCCGTGGGGGCACCGTGGTCCCAGGTGTGCAGAAACGGTCAGCTGGTGGGCCAGACAAATGCGGAGGCCTTCAAAGCCCAGCCCGCCCTGGAGCGAGAAGCTGCCCCCTCCGTGGGCCGGGTCATCTCAAGTGTGCATCTTGCCTTCCCAGGTCTGGAGGACGACGCGTTCGCTCAGCCTGCCCCTCCCAGGTGGGTGGGGTCACAGACAGCCAAGCTCTAGTACCCTGGGGTGGGGCTAAGCGGAGGGGCCCCACCCGGCCAGGGAGAAAACAAAGCAGCTGTCTCCTTGCTGGTGCTGGCACCAGGCCTGCTCCTTGTGAAGTGAGGCCTCTGGGCTGGGCTGATCCATAATAGAAAATGCAAGCGGCCCAAGGTAGCAACTCCAAGCCCCTGGGCCCCAGGCGGGACTGGGCAGTAGCCTAAGGGTTGGGAGCACAGGGATTAATAACGCATCAATTTTAATGCAGGGAGAGGTTTTTTCCCTGCTTCACAAACAGCAAAGTGAATGTTTGAGCATCCCGGCAGGGGGTTAATGAGGACTCTGATTAGTTATTCGGATTTCTCCACACTGCCTCAATCCATCCTACTAGGGAGGCGAGAGGAGAGAGGAGGGGGTGGGGAGGGGGAGGGCTGCGGAGGAGGGCCCTCCAGCCTCTGAGCTCCATCGGCCGCAGGAGAACTCCCGGCACACCCGTCCTTCCTCTCCACGCTCCACACACTGCGGTCGGTCGAACAGAGGGCTAGACAGAGCTTGGTGGTGACCTGGTTCAGCCCCTTGACCGGAGGGAAGACCAGAGGGGCAACGATTCCCCAGCCACACCTAGGATGAGTGAGAGCCCTTCCCTGCCCAGGCCAGAGCCCAGCCCAGATGGGCTTTCCCACTACATCAATGTTCCCTTACCCCGCTCCTGTCTTCCAAGCCTGAAGTGAATGTTCTTCTCTCCTAGGGGAGGCCGCTCATCAGGCATAATCCCAGAGTTTGTCTGAGGTCCTCAGCCAGGGCTGTCTGCTGGGCTGGGGGCCACGGGGAATCCTTATCAGAGCATCTCTGCCCCTAGCCCAGGCTGGTTCCAGCTCCCAGCTCGGGGAGGGAAGGTGCAGTTCCCTGGGGTGGCCCCTGAGAAGGGGGAGCCTTTCAGCACTGCCTCCTCGGCTCCCAGCCGCCTGCCCAGCTCCTGGCATCCAGTGTAGCTCTGAGGGAAGCCCAACGTAAAGCTACCAGCTCCCTGGGGCCAGGCCTCCTGCAACAACCCCTCTCCCTTCTCTGTCAACTCCAGGTCATTGATGGATCCTGCCCATCTGGCCCCTAACATGCAGGGCACAAAAAAGGGGCAGAAGCCTGCAGAGACACAGCATGATCTCAGGAAGAGAAATCGCCAGACCATCTGGACACAGGCTCCGTGCCTTTCCCACTATTTTAACGCAAATGGACTTGTGAGCAAGGGCTCCCCCCTACCCAGTCCACCCCCAGGTCCTAGTCCATCTGCTGCAGCCCCAGACCCAGAGCAGGATCCAAACCCAGATCCATAAGTCACTTCACAGTGGGGCATCCATCCCTTAGTCTTTCTGAGATCATCTTAGTGTCACTTAAGTGCCCAAAATACCTCTCTCTGGAGGCCCCTCTCATCAACCCCAAATTCCCAAACTGCACATTGAGGCCCCTTCCTCTCTCCCAGCACAAGTCCATGTATTCTCCCTATGGTCAGGGCCCCTCATCCTGGTACCCACAGGGCTCTGCCCTCTCAAGGTAGTTCTCAAACAATGCTGCCGTCCTGGCTTCCGTGAGCTCTTCTGGTATAGAAGAAGGGCTGGTGTATACCGCAGGTTCTTGTGCCCAAGCTGTTGTGCCCAGTATGTGGTACACACACAATCTCACTGACCCTCACTGACCTCGTGGAGTAGGTGCTCAATACACCTGCGTCTTTTCCCAGCACAGTCTAACAGAACTTTCTGTGATGCTGGAAACGTCCTCCGTCTGCGCTTTCCAATATCATAGATACCATGTGGCTATTAAGCACTTGAATTGTGGCTGCTGTGACTGAGTAACTGAATATTTATAATTTCATTTCATTTTAATTTAAACAGACACATGTGGCTGGTGGCTACCGACTTAGCACAGCCTTGCAGGGGTCAAGCTGGTAGGGGCCAGGCTTTGTACCAGGTGTGTCTGCCTCCAAGGCTCCTGTGCTTCTCCACGGTGCTGTCTCTGAGGCCTTATTATCAAGGGCATTAGGAAACTCGGGCCAGACAAGGCAAAGAAATGGTCCGGAATCAGTAGGTCTAGGATGCATTCCAGCACTAGGTCTGTGAGGGTGTCAGGGATACCCTGAGGCAGGCAAAGATGAGTACGACCAGTCTCTACCCTCAAGGGGCTACTAATTCAGTCGAGAGACAAACAAATTCTACCCGGGACAGGGGATTTTAGGTGCAGACCTGATAGAAGTAGGGTGTTGCCCAGACATCTCAAAGTCAACCCCGCACAGGGCCTCTCGGCCCGAGGAGGCTAATGGGGAAGTTCCCTGAGACATTCGTGATTCGCCCCTCAGCCTGCCATCCTGGGGCAGGATGGAGTCCTCTCCACAGTCCCTGGCACTCAGGGCAAATGCCAGCAGCTCCAAGAAGTCTCAAAAACGGTTTGCTTCAACCCCAATCAAAATGGGCTTGGGTTTGCCCCCTCCGAATGACCTTATCAACATCTCTCCCTCTGCCCCGGCCTTCTGCCCAGTTCCCTCCCCAAGGCATGTCAGTAACCCAGCTTCAGGCTGCCCAGAGGAACCTCTGTTCCCTCCGAGAGAGCTCACCACATGGCGCACCTGTCCGGGGCCAGAGTCATCGCACCGACATGGCTCCTTGCTGTGCACCGTGCGCCACCCCTTACTTACAGAGCAGTTCCCACCCCATTTTTCTCATTTATTTGATCCTCGTGACTCCCCTTTGCGAGGAGGGAAGTTGGACACTGTCTCCATTTCAGGGATGAAGAAACAGAGGCTTGGAGGAATTAAGAGACTCGTCTGGATCCTAGATGGCAAGTCAGATCTTTTGATTCTGAGTTCAGTGTTCAGTTTATGGGGAGGATGATTGATATCTGAAAAAATGGATTACAGAGGGGAAATATGCTTGGAAGAAAAAGCTGATGGGCTTGTCTGAGGATGCGTGGTGCTGGGTGTCTTGATGGGACCTGGGGCAGAGCGGAAAGCTGAGGATAAGCCCCTGGGGCTGTGTTCTCCCCTCAGTCCACCAGATGGTCTAGCCACACAAAGTCATCTGCTATTCTCCAAACACCATCTTGCTTCCTCACCTTTGTGCTTTGCTAAGGAATTTATAGCCTTCTTTGCAACTCTGACTTCTGATATCCTACCCAGCCTTCCACTACCATTTCAAATGCTACCTTCTGAAAGACTCTTTCCTGGACCTTTCCAGGTGGAAGTGGTCTCTCCACCCTTTGGGCTCTCATAGCATTTTGTATAGTCCAACATTTGCCAACTTGGTCTCATCTATTTAGGGCTATGGTAATACGTGTGTCTGCCTCCTCCACCGGGTCTCAGGAGGGGACAATTCTCCTCACTTCTGGATCACTCACAATACCTGGAATTATGCCTTGGGCATAAGAGGTGATCAAAAAATATTGGTTGGGTTGAATTTCATTGCTAATTATATTTCTAAGGAGGGCTGGTAAAAGAAGGTAGAGTTCATCCCTGTCTTTCTCGTGGTGAATGTGAAATGTCAGAGAGGCATCATGTCTTTTGTCCTCATCCTCAAGTCTGAGCTCCAGGATGATTTAAAAGCACACGTGCAGAAGACGAAAGGAGGGTCTTATAAACCAGAAGCGACAGAAGAGTAGCCTGCCCTGTTAGAAGTGTGCTAGGAAGGCCAAACCCCAGAATGCACTGGTGTCTGAGAACACCCCCCCCACCACATTCCCCCTCTCTTTTCTCTCTCAAAAAGCAATACTTGAAGCAAAAGGGAAGAGGGGGGAAAAAAAATCAGAGAACGAGTAGCTACAGCCCGGGCAGACTTAGGAGGTTATCAAATGACAGAAGGAAAGTAAACAATTTAACTCCCACTTGGCTTTGTTTTCTTCAAGGACAATAGTCATTGAAACAGAAAAATGATTTCTGAAAGGTTCAAGTTTGAGATAGGTGAGGAGATGGTAATTGAGGAGCTTATGACTTTAAGTAAAGTCAAGGCCACGGATAGCAGTAAATCACACTTCTGAGTATGGAAAGAACTTAAGGATAGGACTGTGGAGCCACGCTTAGCTGTTTGTGAACTGATGAAAAGAAATCATTTTTTTGTTTGTTTTTTGTTTTCTTGGTTTTGTTTTGTTTTGTTTTTTTTTTAGAGATGGAAACAAGCAAAAGTCATCTCTGTTTTCACAAAGTGGCAAACAGATTCTGGAAGCCACAAATTAAATATTAATTGCTAACAAAAATTCTAAATTGAATTAATTTCAAAAGAAAGAAGTGATGGCCAAGAACCAGAAGAGAGTCATTGAAAACCAGTCATGTTTAACTTGATTGCCCTTTGTGAAAAGACCAGAATTTCTAGGTTGGCACAAGACACAAGGAAAAATCTGAGAAGTATGTTGATTTCAGTAAGATCCATGACAGCACCTTCCATGACATCCTTCTGGGAAAGATAGATTGGTCTGAGGAGCAAGTCAGAGAACAGGTGGGTAAACTGTTAGCAAGATTGTGATTGTCCCCTGTCAGAGATGATCAACAGATCTCCAGTGTGGCTTTTGTGTTGAAGTGACCAGCTAGGTGCCATCAAGTGTGTTTACCAGTGAGAGCTGTGTGATGTTCTAGAAGGTGCGCATATCCTTCTATACCCTGGAGGGGAGAGTTAGTGTGTTTACAGATGGAATGAAGATTGAGAGAGAGCTCGTGAGGCAGGAAATGCAGGCTGAAAGCAAGGAGATGGTGTTGAATAAAGAGAAATAGAAAGTTCTACTCCTGGAGGAAAATGTAAGCTGTACAAGTGAGGGAGATGGAGCTTACAATAATTTTTTTGTGAATAAAACAATAGGGAAGTTTGAAAATTCAATAGGTACCAGTATTATGGTTTGGCTGCCCCTACCCCCCCCCCCCCACCAGCCAAAAGCAATTGTAATCTTTGGCTGCATTCCTACAAGTCCAGGTGAAGGAGGCAATGTTTTAGACCACACTGGAGGGCCACGCTTACTTGCTTGATCGGCGGAACAATGACCCTACCGAGGGCATCAGGGAGGCGGGCGAGGATATTGACAAATGGTATCTACCCACAGCACAGAAGACACAGGGAGAGGCACGAGTGTTGTCTTCAATGTGTAGAGTATTACGGCACGGAAGAAGAGTCTTACACTGTGTGGCCCAGAGCAGATCCAGGACAGAAAGGGGGAAGTGACAGAGAGACACATTTCCCCTTCATGTGAGAGGCACCAGAGGAGAGCAGCTGCCTCCACAAGGAAGACAGCGAAAGCCTGTGTCCCTGAGATGCCTTCACAGCATGGCAGGTTAAACCAGCTGACCTCCAAGACCCCTTCCAGTTCTAGGACATGATGAGACCCTTGAGTGAGGAAGATGGTTCTGATCGGGGCAAAGCCTCTCCAGGGTCCTTCGAATACATTGTGGAGGTCATCATCTCCTTTGCCAGTGTAATAAATCTGGTCCTGCATTCTGGGGAATTGCTCTTGGGAGAGATCAGAGCGGTCGTGACATGTGGCATTTGGAAAAGAGCCAACATTTTCCCCTATGCTTCTCTCGCAGAGATTCCCTGCTAACACCTCCCACCCCCAACATTTCTGGGAGGAATGTGGCTCCTGCTTAATCTTCCCCTGGGGTAGGAGCAGAAGTGGGCAGTGGGGGTGGGGGTGGGGAAGTGGCTGCCACCCCTGGGGGGGCAGATCCTTCTGGAGCTCAGAAGACCAGTGAAGCTAGCAAGGTCCAATCAGGTACAAGCCAGAGAGCTGACCACTGTGGTCAAGGGCGTGATCACAAGCTGATAACTTGTCATAAGGGAGGACATGAAGCCGTTAAGGAGCGCATTCTAAGGAAGGCCAACCCAACAGCCAGACGGTCTCCCTCGACAATCCACTCAACACCCACTGATATGAGACATGTATATGGGAGGGATTCTTGTTTTCAGCCCTCTCTGGGCCTTTGCTCACAGGGATCCCTCTTCTCAGATGTTCTCCGTCCCCTCCACGTTTGTGTCCTGCCCACCCCTCCCCCCCATCTTGCTCATCTCCCAAGGCCTATCCTTTGTGTGTCCTTTGTGTCCCTTTTAGTTTTCTGATTTGAAATCATTTCCCACTGGAGCACTCATTGTGTTCTGCCTTGGATTATGGTGAGTTGTCTTTGTGCCTGATATGCCTCCTTCAGCAGGAAGCAAGTTTCTGGAGGGTAGAAAGGGGGACTTGGACTTTTGCATACGATTAGTCTTGCATATGGATGGCAAGATGGTGGCCAGTAGAGCATTGTGCTCGTGGTCCAGACTTCTGGCCCTGGCATGGACAGCAACTCCTCCACACCTCCCGTTCCTGATGAGTCAAGTGATTAAGTACCACAGCACATCCCCAAGTTCTGTTTGGATACCCAAGGTCCCCAGATCCCCAACTTCACACCCTTATGGTTATTATTTGGTAAATGTTATTTTGAAGCATTTTCTCCTTTATCACTATTGTCAAATCCTGTTAGCGTTATGGTCTCCTTTCAGTTCTGGATCTTTATCTGTTGTTTCTCATCCAACTATCCATCCATCCATCTATCCGTTCATCCATCTGTCCATCCAACTATCCATCCATCTGTCTATCCATGCATCCTTACTTTCAACCAACATTTATTGAGCATCTGCTTTGTGCTGGGTCACCAAAAAGACAAAGATGTGTACACTCCTCCTAAGGAGAGCACGGTTATCGCAGGGCACAGACTTGTAAATGAATAACACAAATACAAGGGGGTAGGTGCTTTATTAGAGGCTAGCAGGAAGCGTGTTGGGACCACAGGGGGAAGGACGGGGAGAAGGAAGCTGGTTAAAATGCCGAAGCCCCTCCTCATCCTTTCTGCTCTGCCTCTGACCCGATGACTTGAAGCATTTTCCTTGCCCTATTCTCCCAAGATAGCACCGAGAAGAAAGGCAGGGTTAGTGTGAAACAGAAGCAGAGGGTGCCGAGGGGCCTGGCCTGCCAGGGGCCACAGAGAATCTGTGATCAGACCTGGTGTGAGCCCCCCAGTCCGGAGACGGGGGGGGGGGGGGTCTCTGAGGTCCCGAGTCTGCATTTCTGAGCCGTTCACCTCTCCCCGCCCCCACTGCAGCAGCACACTCGGCAAGTCATTTATTCCTCCATAACATTTGCTCGAAGGAACGTTGCCGCTGAATTATGGCCGGGACCATTATCTCACAATAACTGTCTGGGAAATGTTAATGTTAATGCATGGATCATGCAGAATGCCACATTAGGGGTTTTATGGTGGACATAACATTTTTATGAACTTTTTCTCTGGTAGCATCAGCCTTTGATGGAAAGAAAAGAAAAAAGGAAAGAAATAAAGACAGAGTGGGAAGGCAGGAAGAAAGCTGGCTCGGGGAGACGGGGCCCTGGGAGCAGAAGTGCTGTTTGACGGCACCTAGGGCTGAGCCGCTGAGGTCCGCTCGCTCGGGGGCAGGCCGGCCTGGAAGCACTCCAGCAGGCTGAATATCTTTCGTGTTAGGTATTTGTGAGTGGAGAGCAACCGGCCAAATTGGCAACTCGTGGGAGACAGGGTCTCCTTGGGCAGACCCATAAAACTTTTCAGCCTTTTCAGCCACCTGCTGCCAGGCAGGCCTTCAGTGCCAGTGGGGGCCGAGCGAGGGGTGCGGAGGGGTGTCCAAGGCTTAGCGGGGTGGCCACCGTACCTCCTGGAGGAGGGGATGGGGTCCTGGCAGGACGGCTTTGGGGGCTCACCTTAGGGAGTAATGGCTAATGGCTTAAGGAGATTTTAATTTCTGCCATTAAAAGGAAAAAAAAGGAAAAACACAATCTTGGGAATGGCAGTATTTTACACCTGGCTTTTAGAAAGGACTAATAAAGGCAGTGTTTAGCATTTTATATCCTTACTCAAAAATAACGATCTTTGGTTCTCCTCTCAGACATATTTTAAGTGAGCTTGTGTCTCCTACCTCCAGAATATTCTTTCAGGAGGCTGGATTTATGGCTCTGTTCTTTACCTGCCCTGGGCTCCAATTTAAGCCTCATAACCACTGCATTACGGTCAGTTTGCCTCTTCCCTTCCTTCCTCTCTACCTTTGCATTCGCCCCCGATGCTGTTACTACAATTTTTCTTCCAGACAGAGTACTGTTTAGCTCCTGACCCCACAAGACACCCAACACCTGTTTACAGCCATTCCTTTGAGCACATTAAAACTTGGGCTGGGGGTGGGGTGGCAATGCTGTTCGGCAGCCCCCCTCTGGTAGTGTCAAATCATCACAAATCACCACCTGGGGAGGTTCCAAGACTCACCCCCCCGACCTCCACCCCCGCCAGACCATGAGTGCCCTCTGACCCGGGACAGGGACACAGGTGGGAGCCTCAAGCCGTATGTATGGTCCCTGAGGCAGGAAGGGATGCAGAGTTGGCTGGAGACTGACTCTCTTTAAGGACACATTAGTGGGCGTGCTGAGAAGACCTGACTGCTGAGCACGGTTCAGTAGAAAGAAAGGGTGCCTGCAGGCTGGACCCTCCAGGTTCTAGTTGTGCAACAGCGTGTGACCTTAGACAGGTCACTGCATCTCCAGGGGTCATTTTTCCTCTGTAAAAGGCTGAGGCCAGAGTGGCAAATTCCTAGGTCTTCTCGGTAAGTCTGACTCTGGACCTGCTCAGATCACTGGGAGGCTGTTCAGGTGGCCTCGGGCGTCTTGTCTGTCTTTGAGGCAAGGTGAGCGCTGCAGGCGTGGGGCTGGATGGATCTAAGTTTGGGCTTCACGACTTCCTAGCTCTGGGAACAGGCTTTTTACAAACCCTTGGGGTCTCTGTCTCCTTGCACGTAAAAAAGGAAATCACAGTGCCTATCTTGTAGGTTGCCAAGGTCGGCGTGCTTTCGAACAGACTCAGAGGTTTACTTCTGTATTATGTTTCACTTAAATATTATGCCTGCCGTTCTGCGCTAGAATGAAAGCTTCATGAGGGTGGGGATCTTGCTTTGCTTCCTTCACGGATTTATCTCTAAGGCTTAGGCCAATACCTGCCACACTGTAAGCCCTCCGTCCATATTCAGGGAAGGAATGAATGAATGTCAGAGTACTGGGGAAGGTAGGAGTCCTCAGTATCTCCACTCCCACGCCAGGGCAGATGCCTGGGTATGTGCCCTAAAGCTCTCCAGAGGAGAAATTTTCCAGGCTTATGCGGCTCTTAAGTCTCTTGACATAAAATGCCAGTTTAAGGCGCGTCAACTGTGTTCACGACCCAAGATGTAGGGAACTCGCTCTAGCCCTCACCTCTGTTCCGCAGGGTACTGAGAGCAGGTGTACCTGAATCAGGCAGCAGGCTTGGAGCTCTCGCCTTTCCAAAGACCCCCTCCCCTCCTTCCCCAGGCCGCTCCCCTCCTTCCTGAGCTGCCACACACTCGCTCCTGGGGACCCCCGCCATATGCTCCATTCCAGCTCTAAACTGCGTGCTAATTGTTCTGAATGAACAGCACCAGCTGGAAAAGCAGGCAGCCCATTTACAGACCTTAAGATAACACCCAGCTTCCCGTAAGTCAAGGGGGTTTCCAGGGAAGGGGAATGGAAAGTCTTCCTTCCAGGGCCAGAGCTGGGCGAGACGTGTCCTTGGGGCCAGGGCCAGGGCGACTGTCCAGGGTATCAGCTCTTCTTGGTCTCTACCCAAGCGAACCCATTTCAAAGCAGCCCCACCTGGGCAGCCTTCTCAGAGGTGGCCCAGACCTGTTTTCTGTATCCACCAGGCCGAGGGGCTCTTGCACGCTCCCTGTGTGTGTGGAGAGTCTCCTGTAATGGCTGGTGCTTCCAGAACCCGGCAACATCCCCGCGTTCTCTGAGAGGGCCCTCGTTCGGAGAGGCATTGCACCTCTATCCTGAGGAAGCAGGAAGGCAAGCAGGGCAGGGGAAGGGTAGAAATAGGGGCTGGCGGCAGACGACGCACTCAGCCATGGAGAACTGCCTTGACAACCTGTCTCACCCCTCATGTGGGAAGGGTGTCACCTACGTGTCTATTGTGTCATCCTCCTGTGCCTATCCCTACACAGGAGACCACTGCTTTCCAAGGTTCTGCTGTGTGGATTCAGCTTTGTCTTTCATTTCCGTCAACGTTTCCCAAAAATGGAAGGAGAAATGTGTATGCGGCTGTTTTCTGAAGGAAGAGTCTTGAGGTCTGGAAGAACCTTTGAGGTCATGACAGGGAAGTCCTGGATTCACTGAGGAGGAGGGGGGAGGCGGTGGGGTGTGGGGTCTCTCCGGGCAGGGAAGGGCTCAGCACTGCACCCTGTCTTCTTTCTCGTGCCTAGGGCCTACCTGGGGACGTGCCAGGGAGGCCAGGGCTGTGACCAGAAGCCTGGAGATGGGGGCCCACTGCCAGCTTTGCATCCAATGAGCTCTCTGACCTCAGGCACGTCACTTGCTCGGTAGCCCCATTGGCTCTTCTATAAAGTGAGGGTGAGGCACTTGCTCAGCTAACCCCTCAGGGTGGTTTGAGGGTCAGAAGAGAAGGACGTGTGACAAGGCAATGAAAACAGAAAAAACAGAATTCAGAAGTCAGGGATTTAGGTTATGCTTATTTTCAGGACTTGGGGTGTCTCTTACCTACCTGGGGGTTAAGGTTTTGGATGATGTAGAGAAACAGCCGTCTGTGCGGAAAAACAAAAGTCTGCCTGGTTCTCCACAGCCAGAGCAACAGGAGGGGCTGCTGAGGGAAGCGGAGGCTTGGTCCCACTCAGCCTGGGTCACTGGTGAGGCCGGAGTGCACAGAGGCCTGATCTCTAGGCGAGCAGGCTCTCCCAGATCTGCCTGTCTAGGGGGAGCCACAGGAGGAAGGTTTCAGTTTGACAAAATGAAGAACTGACTGGCCACGAAACACTTGTGGATGGCTGGGCTGGGGTTGGAGCCAGACAACTGCAATGTTCTGGATGCTTCTGCCGCCTCCAGAGTTTCTCACAACAGACATTCTCTGAGTTCTGAGACCCTCCCGGGAAAAGAGGAGGAGAGGGCAGGGAGAAGGGGATACGGGCCTCTTTTTGAGGGGCTTCAGCCAGAACACCCTGGCCGTGCTTCCCCGTCAGGCACTGTTTGTACACTAGACTTATGGCTCCTGGCAACGGGCCTGACTTGGAGACAGCCTTGACCCTGGAGGGCTTGACCCAGTCCCCTTGGCCCCATGGCCCCACCAGTACATGGGGTGGCCAAGAGCGCCTCCACAGTCAGCCTCTCTCCAGCCAAAGGAGGGCAGCAGGGGAGGTGAGCCAGAGGCCAGCTTCTTCCCTGGAAGGCTCTAAGTCCAGCTTCGGCCACAGGCCAGCTCACTGAAAGCAGGGGGGAAGTGGTGGTCAGTGTGAGCTTCACGGGCAGAGAATTACACCTATATGATATCCGATCAGATACAGCCTCAGTGACTCCATGGTCCAGCAGAGTCTGGGTCAGCTCAGAGCCCGAGAGTTGGCTCAGGTATTTTCTGCCTCTCCAGGCCCAATTTCTAGGTCTCAGGGCTGAATGTGGCCTCTCAACTTGTGCCATCCATACTGTCTTCTCTTTGCAGGCAATGCCTTTCCTCCCCTCCTCTGCCAGTAGGAAGTTTACTCATCCTTCAAAGTCCAGCTCAGATGTCACCTTCTCTGTGAAGCCTTCCTGGATTTCCTCCAGGCATCAGAGTCACCCTCTTCTCTGGATTCTCCAGGCAGGCAGAGTGAGCTGTGCCTGAGATGCTGTGACCACACTCAGCACACAGCACCAGGCCCCGAGCTCCTTGAAGCACCCAGCGTGCGACCATGCCCTGGGATCTCCAGCAGCACCATGCACAGAACCTTGCACACAGTAGGCGCTCCAACATTCACAAGCGTGCAACTGTGTAAATGCGTGCTTGCCCATGCCTGAATACATCGGTGAAAGGAACACCCAGAAAGGAAGAATTGGAGAGCTAGCTGAACCCCCCGAAGGTTGCCCAGGGTGGTGGTGGGGGAACACCTCTGTCTACCTCTCCCCCTGCCTGCCTCAACCCCAAGCCCAGAGCCCACCAAATCCAAATTGTTTTTTATCAGTGATGAAACAATAGATGATCTTTTGACATTTCCCGGGCTGTTTGGAAGGAGGAAAGATAATATGTAATAAATTCATATACTACTCTGTGTTTCTTGGCTCCAGCAGCTCCATTTCCATCTCTTTATGCAGGAGTCCTGGGGAGCTGAAATCCTTGATAATGCCAAACAATTCAACACTTTTTTCTTTTTACTCTGTCTGCACCACAAAAAAAAAAAAAAATATCGACTTTATGCTGGCAGCTGTGGGAAGTGAAATCAGATGCCACATTCCTTCTTGCATGCAAGAAAAGTCAGTCCTGCTTTGGAGGCCCTGTCCCTACTGGAGGGTCTTTGGAAAGGAGAGCCTAGGACCTCATGTCTGGTTAATCCAAGGTGAAGGCAGCCTGGTCCCACGTCCCCGCAGTGGATACAGGCCGGTGGATCTTGCTCCTGAGGGGTCTGGGACAGACTGAGCCATTTTCTTTCTGTGCCCTTCTAGCTCTACCGCCCGTGGTCCTTTCTCAGTCTGTCCCAGCAGCGGACGGGCTGCATCTGATCTGACTCCAAACAAAACCTTCCTGAGCCAGAGCCAGCCCAGGGCCCTGGAGGTTAGTAGAGCAGGCCGATGCCTTCGAGCTCAAATTCTCAACTCGAGCAGCACATTACAGCCCAGGGCCAGAATCAGCATCTATTAGAAGCACCTTCATTTCCTAGAGAAGGGGACTGGCGATGAGCAGAGGACGAGGCTTGTCCAGGGCCACACACCGCACTCTGCTAGAGCCTCGAACCTCTTCTTCCAACCTCTAGGCCAGACGTGTATCTGTTTGTCCATCCACACTTTGAGTCCGCTAATGAGTCTTAAATGCCTGCCCTGTGCCAGGCACTGTGCTCAGGTTCCAGGAAGCTTATCCTGAGTAGGGGGGGGGGTGAGGGGGTGGGGGCATTGTGGGGGTGGGGGTGGGGGTTTGCTCTCAGGTTTCCCCACAAAGTGCAGGGCTCTGCCTATTTGCATCTAGGTGGGGTCTATCAGGACAAAGAATGCTTCAGCAGGCATTTCCAACTCCCCCAGCCTTCCCTCCCCATACCCACCCCCCCCAGCATGCGCGCACGCGCACGCACACACACACTCACTCACCTACACTCCAGCCGCCCTAAAGCACACTGAGTACCCAGAGGGCGGGCAGGGGTACTGTTACACGATCATGCCATTCCCTCCTTCTCATAGACTAGTGATTCAGAGTATGGCCTTGAGATCCTAAATACTGGGATTTGAATCTTGGTCCTACTCCTTGCAGCTGGGGACTGGGGCAGGGGTCCCCTCTGTGCCTCAGTGTCCTCATGTGTGAAATGGAGATAATAACGGTAACAGCCCAAAAGAGGATGAACTAGAACAATACACACACAGGGCCTAGCACTGAGTGTTCAAACACCGCTTGCTGCTGCCATTAGTAGTAGACGGAGTCTGACAGGGAGGGGTCCAAAGAGGGCTAAATGGGTGGGTGGGGGGCGGTGCAGAATTGAGAGTTCTCTAGCCCTAGCCTTGGCCAGCTTTGTTCCTTCCCAAGCAGTTTCTAAAAGGGCCACACGAATATGAGGTCGGCAGCCACCCCTTTCAGCCTGCTGCTTGTCCCCACACACTGCGCTGCATGGGAGGGCCCTGAGGCGCTGTTGCAAGCTTTCTCTCTCTCCTTCCCTGAGGAGGAGGAGTGGCAAGCACCAGAGGATGGTGACCCTTACCCTGGACAGTCAGATGAGCATCAGCCTTTCATGGGGAAAGAGAGCCATCAGTCTCCTACGCCAGTGCCTGCCTTTTACTCTGAGCCACAGTGAGGGGAAGGCAGGGGTGAGGGGGGCGTATCTCAGAAACAGGGAAGAGACTAAGCAACTTCAGGCCTCTTTGGGTTCACTCTGCAGTTTCGGGGGAGCATCTAGGTCACTCCTGACCCAGGACCAGAGCTCAGGAAAGCCCAGAGGAAAGCAGGGGGCAGGATACAAGGGGACCCAGTCTGCTCCAGCTCCTGGGTTCCTCCCTACCCTCTCCAGGAGGGGGAACCAGGAGGCCGTCGGGAAAACTTCAGACTCCCGCCAGTGCCACTGGTGGAATTCTTCTACATTCCCTTCTTTCTCCCAGTCTTTGAGATGAACGTGGCAGACGTAATTGACCCCATTTCATAGATTAACATGTTGAGGCACAGAGATGCTGAATGTCATGAGTAAGTGGTGTTGCCAGGATTCCAACCCACCTATCCCGACTCCTGGTGGAGCATACCTCTCCTCCAACACCCTGCCTTCACCCTGCCCTGAGTGCTCAGTTCCTCATTTCCCCAGAAAGGAAGCTGAGGGGCTCATGAGCTGCACCCCAAACCCTGCACCCGGGGAGGGGAGGTCCGCGGAGTCCCACACTCAGGCTGGAGCCGGGATTAGACCTTGGCCTGAGGAAACCTGACAGGTGCTTTTGGACTTCTGACTTGAGAATGGATGGTCGGGTAAGGACTGTGGAAGGGAAGAACAAGGAACTGGCCCAGAGGCCTGTCCCGTGAGTTGAGGAGACCGTGGGAATAAGTGGAAGGTCAGGGGACCCCATCTGAGCCTCAGGTTTGACCACTTCCGACAGAGGCCCGCAGTTGAGCTGGCATGTGCATCCATTCCAGCTACTGACTCAGCTCCTGATGCCGAGCTAACAGCAACCTGTCCAGGAGCTCCGAGCTCACTGCCTGATAGACCTCCCTGCATGCAGCCAACGCTCAGTATTCTCAGGGCACTGGGGGGGCACAGGGAAGGAGGCTCTGATTATGCTTTCATCTGGACCAGAGTTTACGACAGTCCCGCTAGCTACTGCCCTCTGTGCTTCGTTCCGATTTAGAAAGAGCCCTCTGCTCGGGAGGCCACGCTGAGGGCTAGGCCGCCCAGGGATGCAGGGAGGAGGCAGTAATGTTCCCACAAGGCCGCGACCGGTCCCTTTGGCTCCAGAGCATTCCACGTGGGCCTCCATCCAGGACATTCACGCACAGGTGGCCCCCGACGCTCGTGTCCCTCAATACGAGGGACGTTTCTAGACTTTCCATGCCCAGCTGTACGGGTCCCCTCTGCAAGGCACTCATCTATATTTCCACAGTGCAGGAGCTCCTCTGTGTCCCCGATGCCACTTTCTGAGGGACCCGAGCCCCTACTCTCTAGCTTGTTCAGTCGGGCCTGTCCAACCACTGCTCCTTCGTCAGCCTCCCTCTATTTGGGTCTTCCCAAACCTTAACAGCACTCTTCTCCCCTCTAGCATAGGCTCAGCTCGGCCCAATGATCTCCTGTTGAGTGACCCCCCTCCTGTGACAGGTCGATCATGTCACATGGCAGCAAGAACAAAAGTGATTAAAACCATTTGTCCTCAGAGGGGTTATGATTTGGAGGCAGTTACAGGAATGTGACCCTGAGCTAGTAGATGGGGAGGGTAATGTGGGGCTCAAAGAAGGGCCAGGTCCATGCTGGGGAGATGATGCTGAGTTGGGCCCAAACTAACAAAAAGGGGGGACGAGGCAACCATTCCAGACAGAGGAAATAATATTTGCAAGGGTAGAAAATAGTACAGCAATGCAGGAAATGAGAAGTTTATGTCTTTGACGGAGATAAGGCTGGTGAGAAGGACGGAGGTCAGGTTATGGAGGGCCCCACATGCCAGCTTCAGAAGCCTGGCCTTTATCCCTCCAGGAACAGCTGTTTGCTTGAATGCATAGCACTCCCCACAGAGATTTGCTTCAGATGTCACCTCCTCCAGGGAGCCTTCTCTGACTTCCCCAGAATTAAATGAGGCATGATGAGTTCCTACTTTCTCTACAGTACTTATTACATTGCTAAGTTTTTGTTTAAATCGCTGTTTCCACCACTAGCCTGGAGATCACATAGAGTTTTCTATTCATTTTAGGTCCCCAGAAATGGCAGAGGGCCTGACATAGTCAGGTGCTTACTAAGTATTTTATGGATAAATGAAGGAGAGCAAATTGAAGTCAGATCATCTATTCACTATTCACTCCCTGCTCTCTGCCTTCATTCTGAGTCCTAAGCTTAAATAATAAGTGTTGATTTATATCTGTACTGATCTGTTTCCTCATCCACATCATGGAAATAATAGTACTCTGAGGATTGTTGCAAGGAATAAATGATATAAGTAAAATTGCTTAAGATATAACTTACCGCATGGTAAGTACCCTATAAATGTTAGCTTCCCTTCCTTGTCATTCAGCTCGTATTTATTAATCGCTTTCTATGTGCCAGGCACTGTTCTAGGCACTGGGCTCATAGCAAGAAGCAAAATAGACTCCCCGTCTTCGTAAAGCCCTCCTAAGTGGGTGAGATATTTAATGCCAGATGGAGGAGATAAGAGCCAAGGAGAAGAATATGCCAGAACAAAAAAGGAGTTGTCCCAGGAGTCAAGGCAGCAGGGAGTCAGGGAACCGCATGGGTGAGATGACCATTGAGCAGAGACTTAGAGCGACCAGAGAGTGGTCAGGGCAGGAGGAGTGTGTGGGAAGAAGAGCAAGGAGGCCAGTGTGGCTGGAGCAGAGCCAGCCTGGAGATGGGGCAGAACCGGCTGGCAAGGATCCGGAGCAGGTAGGGCCGAGGGAAGACTGAATTTTCACTTTGAATGAGATGGAGGCCATTGGAGGCTTTTGAGCGGAAGAGTGGCGCGATCTGATTATCATTTTAGATGGAGACTCTGGCTGGCTGCAGGGGTTGACAACAGGCTGCAAAGGGTGACGAAGGACGACAGGTTGGGGCCAACTGCAGCACTCCAGGCGAGAGACCGTGGAGCCTGGGACAAGAGTGGGAGCAGTGGTGAGGAGCTTGGCCTGCCAAGGCTTCAGAATTCATTGCTGTAGAGTGTGAAAGAGGCCAGGATGACCCCAAGGTAGTTGACCTGAGCACCTGGGCCTGGATTTGTCCTTCACGGAGACGGAGAAGGCTGCCTCCCTTGTACTAGCTGGTGCGGGGGTGGAGAGAACAAAAGAACATTCTCCAAATGCTTATATACACGTGGGGCGGGGGGAGAATTATGCATGGTGTGTATGAGGGAAGAATAAGAAGTAGCAGTCTATGAAGGGATAAACCAAATAGAAGACAAACGCCAAAATGACACAGACGAGAAAGGTTATGGCTGGTCAGGAAAGGGGTCACTTGTGTTGGCTCAGGCTCCGCAAATGCCTTTTCTGAGGGCCACCTTCTTGCCAAATCCAGTGACCTTGTCTCAGACCTCATTTCCTTTGGGCTCATTGTCCCATGTGACCCTACGATCTACCCTGCTCTGGGAGGACCCGCCCACAGCTACAGCTTCCCTGTGCTGCCCTCCTGTCCCCTGCTCTAGCTCACTGCGAGCTCCCTCTCCAGAGCCCTGCCCTCTCCAGAGGCCGTCTGAGTCCCCACAGTGCTCTGTGGCTCTAAGGGGGGTGTGTGCACGCACATGTCTGCCCACACACACACGCAGATTTGATCTGTGAGTGTGTGTGACTCTCCAATCTTCTTCTCTAGAGGACATTTATTTTAGATGTCGAGTTACCACCTGGTGTGCAGGCTGAGCTCCGTGCCTCCCCTCCTCCAGGTCCTCATGTCGCCTCACCTTGCCGGTTTCTGTTAGTGGCGTCACGGTTGTGCCAACACGCTGGCTGCAGGCCTCAGCTTCTCCTTTGGCCGGTTCCTCCTCCCCGTCCTCTCCTCGAAGTCACCCAGCCCTCTCCTTCCACTCTTCCTCCTGAGTAAATTCCTGCGACACTGTGACCCCGTCTCTAGCCTCCCTGCCTTGTCAGTCCTCCTGAAGGCCACAGCCGGACTGACCTGACTAAAGCCTGATCTTCACACTTCCACTCTTCTGCTGGAAAACTCCAAGTGGGTTCTCCTTTCCAGCAAGACAGAGCTCCAGCTCCCAGCCTGATGTTTACTTCTCCCTGTCACCACTTCTCACTTTTAACCCTCACTGGGCCCCAGTACTCTACCCTGAGGCCAACGGTGGAGGGAGCTGGTGATAGTTGGGCACCTAGGAGGGCCACCCATTACCTTATCTCACGACAGCCCCTGGGATAGAATCACCATATTCATTTTGCTGGAGAAGAAATAGACTCTTAGGAGTGGACTCTTCCTGTCACTCTGGAAGTCACAGAGTTAATGAGGAACAGTCCTGGGAGCGACACTCAGGCCTTTTTAACTTTATGGTTCCCACCCTTTCCATCATACCCTACTGTGCCCTACACACATTAACCTTTCCACTGTGGAGACATGGCTCTTACTTTTCTGCTCACTCACAATGCCAGGCCAATTGGCCTCCCCACCCCACCCTTTCCCTCGATCCCCCTGTTTTATATTCTTTATGGCCCAGCTCCTGGGTCTCTCTCTCCTCTGATCCCAATTCTCCCAGCTTCTCCACTTGGCATGGGTATCTCCTTTCTTTTTGTGCCTAAGTCAGTTGTTTTCTGTACCCTTCCTCTGGCCACCTACTTAGAGAAAGCTGTCCACTGTGATGGCAAGCTCTGTAAGAGCAGGGGCTGGTCTCAGACTCCTGGCTATCCCACACATTCTGTTAGGCCCCAAAGGAGATGGTCCATAAATACTTGTGGAAATGAAAATATGATAACAACTAGTTCTTTAACAGAAACATTCAAAACAACTTCTAGCAAGAATCATTTGTATTTCAGCTTATTGTATTAATTTCCTCTAGTTAACGTGGAAATAATTGTCTGAAGTTACAAGTAGGATAGTAATGTTAGGAAGCTTTGTTATTTAAGAAAAATATTATTACAACATTGGTGGCAGTGAGCTACGGAGTTCAGCTTAGGAGACAACTTCCTTCCTTGACGCACACTTCTCCACTGCTCAGGATATTCTGCAACGTTCTGATTTCTTTCCTCCCTCCATCAACGTCTGAGGAAACGAGATTAAAGGTAATAGCCACAGCCATTTTGAACATTTGAGTAAGAGGTAAGGGGGAAAAGGGAGAAGATAACTGTATTTCCCCAGGGATAGAGATAGAGAGCGTGTGTGTGTGTGTGTGTGTGCGTGGTATATGTGTGCGTGGGGGGATGTATAGGGTGTGTGTGTGTGGTATGTGTATGCTATGTGTGTATATAGTGTGTATAGTGTGTGTGTGTGTGGTGTGTGTATATGGTGTGTTGTGGTGTTTGGTATGTGTGGGGGTTATGTGGTGTGTGTGGTATATGTAAATGGTGTATGTGTGAAGTTTGTGTGTGCTGTGTGTGTGGTATGTGTGTGGGGTGTGTATGAGGTATATGTATGTGTGGTGTGTTTGTGTGTGTATGGTATATGCATGGGGAGTGTGTGTGTGTGTGTGTGTGTGTGTGTGTGCGTGTGTGTGTGTGTGTGTATGTGTTATAACTAAACTGACTTCCCCGAGGCTGGTCACTAATGAAGACTGATTCTTTCCAAAGTTTGAAAAGATCTGCAAAAGACAAAGAGCTGAGAGTAAGAGGGGGAATCTTTCAGACCTAAGACCAGAGAAGTGTTTGTCTAAGAGGCCAGACAAAGAACAAGGAAATGAACTACTAAAGAAGGCAGATCTCTTCCGGAGAAAGAAAATCAAGTAACGCCTCACGCTTGAGCGAGCTCCCTGGGGACAGAGCCCCTCTCCGTACCTCCAACCTCCCCCTGAAGACACTCACCGACAGAAAGCAAAGGGAGAGGGAGTTACATTTCCCTCACTTGCCCCATTAGTCAGACACCTGCTCACTTCCAACACATGGTGTTGGCCTAAAAAAAAAAAAATTAAAATTTGTTTTTGTGATTAGGCAATTAAAAGCATATGGCCAAGGAGGTAAGGAATTGAAGCAGCACAGGATGATATGCATAGGAAAAGCTATTTCTCCCACTTCTGAGCCTGAGCCCCCCATTCCTCTGCTCTACCCCCAGGGGCAGTTACTGTAACCGTGGTGTGCCTGCGTCCCAGACAGATATATTTCTGACATAAATGGGGCCATGCACACAGTGTTGGTCTCTATCTTGGCTTTTTCCCTTTGGTGCTGGGCTGAAAATAAGCCTACATGGTCCACAGTGACTGCCCCTGCTTCCCAAACGAGCCCAGTAACACCCACAGTCTGTCTCCACTCTGGGTTCTTGTTCCCACTGGACCTCTTCCTCCACTTCCACATTTCACAAGCACACCAAGTGTGGGTAACGTCCCTGGTCTTGAATGATCGATTTCCTCTTTTCCAAGGCAAGCAACTGTCAAGGATAGTGTGACTTGTCTTTAAGTTTGAGAGAAGCCCAGCCTGCTCTCCTAGGACCTCAAAGACCTCCACATTACTGATAGCAAAGGGATGGGAGAAAGGAAGGGGTTGCTGTTGCTGACCTCAAGGTCAAGAGCTACTGAGTTCCAACAGTCCTGAAGGGAGTGCCCACTACATGCCCCGACTTGTAGTAGGAGCTGGGGATTCAAACATGGAGGCTGCTTGCAGAGGACTCAGCAGCAGTGCCCCCAGAATCAACATTACTATCGGAATGAGTTTCTTAAAACTGAACGGGCAAGGGTCAGCCCCTCACCCCCACCCCACCCCCGAGCGTGCACCAAAGTGAAACCAGAGGGGGCTGGCACGCATTCATCTCCCGTGGCTGCCACCGCCACCACCAAAGAGACTGTCATTAAAGCTTTGTCCCAGGCTCTCTGATTTACATGTACAAATACTCGCTGTCAGGGGCGCGAGCCCCAGAGAGCAATAATAGATTCTGGTGGTAGCAGATGCAGATGCAGGAAATAAAAACAAAAATGAAACACGCTAGCCTGGCAGAACTCAATGCTGGGAGAAATCCCGGGGGGGTGGGGGGAGACAAGTCTGTGGGAGGTGGATGGGAGGGTCTATCGGATCAAGTATTGATTGCTTGGTCTTCCACAAAAGCTAGCCTAGGATTCTTTTTCTAAAAATTGTGGTCACATATATAACATAAAATAGGCCCTTTTAACCACTTTTAAGTGTACAGTTCAGTGGCATTAATTGTATTCATAATTTTGTGCAACCATCACCACTGTTTCCAAGACTTTTCCATCACCGTAAGCGGAAACTCCATACCCTTTAAGCAGTAACTCCCCATCCCCGCTATCCTTCCACCCCTGCTAACCTCCAGAAAACCTCTGTTTTCTAGTCTTTATGAACTTGCCTATTCTAGGTATTTCATATAAGTGGAATTACATAGTATCTGGTCTTTTGTGTCTCGCTTTTATTCACTTAGTATCCTGCTTTCCAGGTTCATCCACGTTGTAGGAGGGCACTAGAGCCTATGGGCACACCATATCTTGTTTATTCATTTATCCGCTGATGGACACAGCTTTTTTCCACCTTTTGGCTATTGTGAATAATGTTTCTGTGATTATATACATATTATACAAATATATTTTGTATTCTCTGTATTCTATTCGTTGGGGTGTATATTTAGGAGTGGAATTGCTGGGCCATGTGGAAAGTCTGTGTTTAGCTTTTTGAGGAATGGACCTACTGTTTCCCGCAGTGGTTAGCCTAAGACTTGGAAGGATGACTCACTCAGTCCTGCTCTAGCAGATCGGAGATCGGGCTCTGGATACCTTGGTCCTGGGAGACCACCTGCCACACTCCGGCATGGCTACCCCGGCCTGTGACGGAATGAGGGAGAAAGAGCCTAGAGCCGAGGACCATCACAGTAGGGTCCAGCCGGCCTGTCTTCCAAGTTGCCCAACGAGGGCTTGGAAGAGAGCCCACTGTAAGCCCCTACTATGCGGGGCAGGGAGTCCTAGGGTCCCCCCACCTGCCTCCTGTTTTATATTTGAGACAGTGAGGCCCAGAGATCTGATGACACCTAAACTACATCTCTTGTCCCTTATTTTTTTCTGCTGTACGGTCCTCCCAGCACCTGGACAAAATGGGACAGCCCAGGGTGGAGTGAGAAAATTCTCCTTCAGTGCCGCAGCTTTACGGCGGTGGTGATACTGGTGTTGGCCTCGGCTCCCTCTGCCAGAATCTTCTTTCTCCCACCAACCAACCTCGCCTAGTTCACTCCTGTCCACCCCTTCCCAGCTCTGCTCAGGTGTCACCACTCACTCCCAGGCTCCACAGAACCCCCCTACCCCCTCAGTGGAGGTGGACGCCCTCCTCTGGGCTCCCTCAGGAATTCACTGTCAAGGCTGTTGTCACACACTTGCTGTTTTTAGCTTTCCATCTGCTTCCCCCACTGTAAGGTTAGCATCTCGAGAGCAGAAAATGAGCATGCTATGTGTGTCTCCCTAGGACAAGGATGGTACCTAGTGTTTGTCGAATGAATGAATGAATGAAAGTAATTGAGTGAACGAACTCTGTGCTCTTTATAAATAACCATGCTGCTTAATCAATGTTTATTGACCCAGTGAATGAATGAGTGAGTGGCTGAATGGGATCCCAGGGGCTGAGTGAGCTTGTGGAGTAGACTCTTGGCTCACGGTCAAACCCTTGCTCACTCACACACTCCCTTACCCACGTACTGCTTCATTCATCACAGTCACTGCTACGCGTCCAGTCCTATTAGGTACTGGGGTTCAGATACAAATGAAGACTCTGCCCTTGTCATCAGGAAGCCCGCAGTAGAGTAAATGGAGACCCAGGGAAACCAGGAGTGTGCTTCAAGCCACTCCAGTTTCCCCCAAAGCACGCAGGGACTTGAATCACATCTAGACCCCGTCCGGGGCCTTCTCAGCTCCACCAGTTGCTGGGCACAGCTGGCTGAGGGAGGAGGGGCCAATTAGCATGCTGCACACACCTGTCCAAGGCTGCTCCAAGGATCCAGGGGCTGGAGAATTAACGACCAGGAGGATTTTTGGAGCTCCCCGAACCCAGCCCAGCTCACATCAGAGACCGCATTCCCCTTTAGGGATTCATTCACTCTGCGCAGCTGGTTAATTTTTCATCAAGGGGCGGGGGTAGGAGTTGGGAGAGAGCTCTGATCCCTCACTCTTTCATGCTGGGGGTGGAGGAGAAACACAACATCCTATCCATTTTATTTTTTAGATGAAATAGGAACAGATTGTGGTTGCCAGGCAAGACCCAGCCCTCACAGGGCTCGTGCTTCTGCTGCGGGCTGATTAACGGTTATTGGGCAAAGGATAAAGCATCCAGACGGCTCAGGCCTCCGGTGAAGGTGCGTGCACATTTAATGAGCACCGGGTGACATGTTAGTGGTGAGCAGCCATTTTTTGTGAAAAGTGATTTAAGGTTTCCAGTCTCCCATCCCACCATCATCTCCTCTCCCGTTAGGACCAGGTCGGACTAACGCCATGCTCTGGCCTGGGGAACATTTGTTCTCTTCCTTTAGGAGCACCCCCTTCTCCACGGAGCCTCTGGCTGCAGCACCAGGGGCAACTATTTCTGCTTAAATCTGACCCAGACCCTGAAAGCATGGGGTTGAAAATGAAATCTCAGTTTGCTCATCCAGAAAATGGGAACGGAAAGAATAAGAAACCGGCCTCATCAGTAAGTGGGACTGGAGGTAGCAAAGTATATTCACCTCCCATTATCTCACTAGATCCTCATTCAAAATCAGGTGCCCCAAATTCGAGGTGACCCCAGAAGGGCTATGGAGCAGACACTATCATCTATCATGCCCATTTGGGGGAAAAGGATGCTGGAGGACAAAGTCGCATTCTCCACCCAGGTCATGTAGGGGGTCAGTGGCTGAGGAGGGAAGGGGTCCAGAGCCAGAGAGGAGAAGGGGCTTACTTCCGTCCTTATTTGTGGGCTCCCTCTACTGTGGGCGTCCCCCTCACGCCACCCAGCAGCAGCTGAGATGCCTTCCCCTGGTCAACAGGGCCCCTGCTGGCCTGCTATGGACTTGGCTTGAAGAACTGACCATTTCCTGACTCCATGTCTACCCTCTTGAGATGTCCGCACCCTGGACAGCTGGGAGAGATCATTTCTGGTCAATCAAAAACGAAAAACCACCTATTGCGTACCTAGCCTTGCGCTCTGTTGTTATGTGCTCTTTGTAAGATGTAATACATGGTTCCCCTTCTCAAGAAGAAGGCAATGTTATCGTTGAGACAAAATCTCTGCGGAGGCATCTGATAGAGGGTGTGTGTTAAATAGCCAACATCAGCGCTTCCCCACCTTTGGTGTGCTTATGAATATTTAGTCTGGGGATCTTGCTCAAATTCCGATTCGGTAAGTCTGCGTCAGGAGCCGAGACGTGCTGAGGCATTTCTAACAGTCTCCCAGATGCTGCTGCTGCTGCTGCTGGTCCTCAGACCACACTTGGAGTAGCCAGGCTCTGTATGGTCCGTGTTGTGACAAGTCAGAGGGCGAGGCTGGTCAGAAAGAGTTTCCTACAGGAGATGCACTTATGTGTGGTCTGGAGGACCAGAGGGCCAGAAATACGCAAAGCAGGAGGGGAAAAAAAGGCTGTTGCAATTCTCAGCAAAAACTCTGGGGGGTGATGGGTCATGGGGACATAGAAGAGGCCTAGCGGAACGAACTCTCAGCGGGGCATTGGAGGCCTGAGGCCGAGAAACCTGTCCCAACTGTGTGACCCTGGGCTTGTCACTTCTTCAAAAGGGCCCTGCTTTCTTCCTCTCCAAAGGAGGAGTCCCATGGCTCCCAGCCTGGGCAGCACATTAGAACATCTGGGCAGCTTTTAAAAGAAAACAACACCTGGATTCCTTCCTGCGAGGGTTTTATGTAGTGGTCTGGGGAAGGGCTCAGGCCCAGGTAGTTTTAAAAAGCCCCCCAGTGATTCTAATGAGCAGCCTGGATTGAGATGGCTATACTGGGTGACCTTCAGCATCGTCCCCCAACCCCAAACCTTGCTCTTTCATCTTTACATTTGGATAGAAAGCACCAGGACTCCTGGCTTCTGTTGCCGGGCATTCTGCCTGGAGTGAAAAAAAACCAAAACAAAAAACCCTACAGTATCAGAGAAATCCTAAGAAAAGCTTCACCCCAATGCCAGAAATCTGAGCATTTTGCCGGTGGAGGCCAGGTGGAGGGGCTGTCCTGCCCATCTGGTTCCCATTAATCCCAGAGCATGTTTCACATCCCTGGCAGGTCCTTGGAGCTGGGAGCAGCCCCCTGGGTGGCCCTCAGTAGGGGCTTTTCAAGCCAAGCCCTGCTGACAGGCTGCAGGGCTCTGTGGGGCCCTCCTGGCTTCCAAGTCACTTGCACCTTCTTGGGGGTAAAATCCCGGGCAAATTGGAAACCAAAGACGGCAGATGCAGGAGCTTGGCCTCTCTTTCATTAGTGCTCTGTCACAAAGCATAAAGGGCTTCGATAAATTCTGTAGCTCAGCAGCAGCTGAGGAGACCCAGGAGGAAGAAGATTCATTTGTTCCCCCAGAAGACTGAGTCTTCAGGAATTTCCAGCTCCTTTTGTCCCCCACCCACTCATCCGGGAACTAGCCCACAGCCACATGTTGCTGTCTGCCTGGAGATTCCTAGGCTTTGGAGACCGTGCCGAGGGAGTGACTACCCCATCTGGTGGGGCCCCGAGGACCCTTCCGCCTGCCAACATGGGTGGAGAGTCAGGCTCTGTTTCCATAAGGACCCCAGAGCATTTGGCTGCTAACACGTCCTTCCCCAGGCTGCAGGCGTGACAGCTCTGTGTAGGGGGAGGGGGAGGCATGGGTCTGCGCTGTGAGCCGCCCACCAGTCCCAGAGTGGCTAAGCAGGGTCGGTGCTGGGCGGTGGATGGGTAGCCCAGATGGAGAGTGCCTGGGCTGAGTCTCCATCTGAACTCTCCCCGAAGGGATGCTGTTTCTGCTTTCACTGGCTGCTCCCTAGATGGTATGGTGTTCGGGTTCGCCCTGGGCTCTGGGGTCAGACATCCCCACTTACCAGCTGGAAGATCTCGGGCAAGCTAATGAGACTGTTGTGCCTCCGTTTTCTTAGCCACAACATGGGGTAATAAAATATGTGCCTCATAGGGTGCCGGTGAGGACGAACATGGTAAGATTCTTAATAGTGAAAGTTGGAGGGAGAGAAAGGTCAGAGACAGAGAGGTCTCCCCAGCTGGCAAGTTGTCAGGCAGCAGGGAACTCAGAGATGCTTGCTCGAGTGAGCTGGAGGAGAGGACCCAGGCACAGCACATGCTTTCCAGGATGAAAGCATCGGTAACGCCCTCCTTCTCAGGAAAGGACAAGAACCTACAGGCCGCACTTTGTCTGATGCTTACAACATGTGCTAGTGTTCCCTGCACATTCTGGCCAAATCAGCATGGGAGACTCTGGCCAAATAGCAACGCCAGCCCCTGGATTGGGAAAAGGCCAAGGGCCACGCCTGCAGATGTCCCTCCCAGAGGGAACCCAGGGTTACATTCACAAGCTGTAGGGGGGCTGGGGGAGGGATGAAGGAGAGCATACTTGCAAATGCTTCCCTGGCCAGTGCTCAGCCAGAGGCCAGCAGGTAAGCAGCTGGGAGGCCCAGCACCCCACCAGCCAGCCCCAGCGGTCAGGGGCAGGTCGTGGGCAGTGGGGAAGAGGGGCTCCTAGAACCCCAGCGGGTAGTGAGGGGTGGCACAGTGGGTCAGTGCCCACCAGTCCATTCCACCGACGCAATACTTCCATGAAGTCTGGTTAAACTTACTTTGAAGAAATTGAGTAAAAATCCATTTTACACAAAATTTCAGTTTAGAGGAAGAAATTATTGATGTTTCAAAAGGATTCCTTCCAGTGCAAAATTATTTACCATGGGACTTGTCAGTAACAGATTCCTAACACCTTTAGGATATGACTTGATTTTTTAAAAACTCAAACGACAAGCACATTTTCAGGAACCCAAATTTGTGAAGCACGGAAATTTTTGGGGGGGTACCGCTTCTTCATTTTTAACCCACTTGTAGCCATGGCTGCCCTGTCCCCAGTTCTGTCCTTCACCACTCCTTTGTTCTTTCCATGTCTCTCCAGTTACATCCATAACTGAGTATATCCTACATGGCCAGCTCTGGGCTGGGGGCTGGTCTTATGTTCCCTCATTAATCCTCACAAGACCCTCACTGTGCCCTGTCCCTTGTTCGTGGCACACCTGAGACCAGTGGTGTGTGGGTGAGTATTTCACAGTCTGCTCTCTGGACGACAGGACCCACCATGGCCAAGTCCAAGCTACAGTGAGGGAAGAGAGCTGCCATTACACAGTCTATCCACCACCCAGCCGTGACAGGCATGAACAACCTCAAGGACAGCAGTAATAGTAAAATGGAGCGAAATGCTTAGGATCTCATACATTTTTAGTATTTCTTACCATTGTTTTTGTTTTTATCTTAGTGAAATATATACAATAAAACTGACACCTTTAAACATTTTTGTAGGCTATAATGGTCAGCATGGTGGCCATAGTTCATAATACTGTGTGCTGTGTATTTGAAAGTCACTCAGAGAGTAAATCTTGAAAGTTCTCATAATAAGAAAAAAATCTCTAACTCTGTATAGTGATGAATGTTAACTAGACTTACTGTAGTGGTCTTTTTGCACTATATGCAAATATCGAATCATTATGTTGTACCCTGGGAACTAATATAACGTTATATGTCCATTATACCCCCATTAAAAAAAAAAACCAAACTTCTAAGTGTACCATCATTGGTGTTAAGTACATTCACACTGTTGTACAAACCACTGTTAATTTCCAGAATATTTTATTATCCTGAACAATAACTCTGCACCCATTCATCCAACGAGGACTCCCCCTCCCCATACCTTTGCTTTAAAATAGAATTTATTAAACTTAAGTTTACATAATTTAATTTTAATCATGGCCATGTTTAACCAATGGCTTGAAAAATTCCTGAAAATGCAACCAACAGCTTTCGCAAACTGGGACAAGCTGGTCCCAGCACAGCACTGTCTAGAAACTCAGGACCGCTCGGCATCTGCTACATTTACTCACGGTAATGTAATGATAATGACGTCAAGCACAGCATTTGAAATGCAGCCTTTCATGTAAGCCTTATGGCAAACCTAGAAGTTAGGTCATTTATTATCCTCACTTTACGGTTGAGGATCCCGGCGAGGCTACACCGAAGCTTAGGAGAAGCTAAATGACTCATAGCCCTAGATCCCATCTGAACTCCTCAACCCAGCTGTCAGGACTCTGAACCGGGCCTTCTGTATTTATATAGTTTGATTTCTCAACACCAGCCCATGTCCTTAACCCCAGTGAGGCGTCGGGACAGAACTGGCAATCTGGGATAGGTTTTCTAAAAGTTCCTTTTCATTCTAGCTCAAGAATCCTTTTCAAGGCAAGCCGGCTGCAGAGGAGTACCAGCCTAAGTCTTAGCTTTGGCTCCACCTCTGAGATACTGAGAAAATCACTGTCCCTAGGACATGGGGTCCCCAACTGAAGAATGAGGGGAGCAACAGTCTCTGTGGTCTTAATTGCTCTAGACTCTAATATGCTATGGGACATTTCTGCCTAATAGCCCAGGGAAAGCAGGAGAAGCCCAGATTCTATTCTCTGTCCTGTGGCCAGCTCACTCCCAGCCGTGGAACCTTCCACTGGATCCTTCCAGCGCACTCAGACTGGAGTAAAGCCTCCCATACTGTCAGTCCCAAGCAGAAGCATACTGGGTACCTGAAAACTGGACCCAGGAATGCCCTCGCAGAAGCTGAAAGACCTCAGCAGTGAAAGGGGGCTGTCAGTGAAGAATGGTTTGGAAGAGGCCGCTCAGATCTGGGGGTGGGGCGGTAAGAGGATCAGATGACCTCCAGAAGTCCCCAGTGTCCTCTCCCCGAGGAAGCTGGTCTTGCGGGTTTCCTGAGCTAGATTGATTCCAGGCCTGGAATCCATCATTCCCTTCATAATACAAATAATCACCAAATGTGCTCAAGCACTCGGTAGCCTGGATACTCACTCTAGCAATTCTCTGTGTGGACGGTGATTAGACCATCATTATCTTAATGCTTCTTAATTTATCTTTCTGATTAGCAACTTACCATTTTATTTGCAAAAAATAGCCTTCTGCTGGGTGGAAGCCAGCCGAGCACAGCAGCTGTCATTTTCTCTGTACTAAATCAGGCCAGGCTTAAGTTGGTTTTCTGGTGATGCTATTTCTTGTAGTCTTGGCGCTAACACACACCACAATCCATCATGGTTGTTGTTGGAAAGGCTCACCCTTGGGGGCTGCAGGCAGAAAGGTCACCTCTACCCAGGGAGGAGGTCCAGGATAAGACACCCCCTCCCCTAGCAATGCATTCAGGGAAGGGCTTGCAGAGTCTGACCTGAGTCTTGCCCTGATGGGGCAGCCCACGGGGCCACGCAGTGCTGAGACTAGAAGCAAAGTCAGTGGTGCATGTAAACATAATAAAAGCTGCCATCTCAAAAGCCCCTGCCCTGTGCCAGGCATCCTGTGAAGCGGCTGATATCCACGATCTCGTTCAGTTCTCAAACAACCCTATAGGTGTGTGCCGTTGCCATTCTCCCTTACAGACGGGAAGACCAAGGCTGAGACGAGTTACGTAATTTGCCTATGGCTTGTAGGTGGCAGAACTAGTTCTGAATCAGATCCTTGAGACTCTCAGAACCGATCTTAATGCCATGTTATAGTGCCTTCCTGAGCATAGTCGACACAGCATGAGGTGAGAGATTTTAGGGCAAACGTCGTCAGGGTGACTTTTCAATAGGAACACGTTCTTGCTTTCCCACTCACAGAACGGGCTCAAATCAGCAACTCTCCCTCCTAGCCGCAAACATCACCCTCTCCTTTCCCACTCTCCACCACCATGAGCAAGTCCTGATCTTTCACGATGCTCTTAGCTGTCGCGCCCTTGGTCACAGAATGTTTGCCTTTTAGATAGACCCTTCTGTTTCTCTGTCTACTAACCATGAACAAATCATACTGTCGTCCGAGCCCTACTTCCCTCCGGAAAATACCTTTACTGTTTCCTATCCCTGAAACATACTGGTCATGGTTCAGCACATCGCTCTTCTGCCATTGCCCCTAAGAGGTCCATCATATTTATCCCACTTGGATGTTCAAACCCTACACTTCATATATTTCAATGGTTCCTACTTCCTTCAGAGAGCAGTATACCTAGATATTCAAGGTATCTGAGGGAAGGGGAAGGCTTCATTTCTTGACTCCTAAAGTCTCCAGAGAAGGTCCTCAGGTAGAAGGAACTCACTGAAGGAGCAGGTGACTGTAGTGTTCTTGAGGTGTCATCCTTTTCCCCATATATTTTCCTAGTTAACAGACATGCCTTCACTAAGTTAGATTTATGAGAATCTAGCTTGTACTATTCAATATGGCCACCATTAGCCACAAGTGGTTATCTAAGTCTAAATGTAAAATGCTATTCCTGTGTTCATGTGGCTGGTGGCTACCCAAGTGGACAGTACAGATACAGAACATTTCCATCACTGCAGGAAGTTCTACTGGAGAGCACCGGTCTAGATAATTTTGTCCTCTAAACCCACCTGGAAGCCTTTGTAAACTTAAGTTGGGTACTCATTAAGGGGAAAATTTAATGGATTATGGTCACATATTTACCTCACTCTGAATTGTATAGACCAGTGTTTTTCCAAGTGTGGTCTCTGTACTAGCAGCATTATCTGGGAACTCATCAGAAATGGAAATCCCCATCTCAGACATACTAAATCAAAGACTCTGGGGGTAGGCCTGGCAACGGGTGCTTTAACAAGCCCTCCAGGGGTTTCCAGTGCTCACCCTACACTTGTACAGATAAATCACTGGATGCCTGTGTTAAGAGTCTTCTGTATGTTGGCCACCATCATAATCGTTTTACTGTACTATCTCACTTAAACCTAGCCACAACACTGTGAGATAAACAGACAAGGAACTGAGGTTCTAGGAGAGAAGTAACTAGTTCAAGGTCACACACAGCTTCAAGATTGGGAGAGGCAGGTTTGAAACCGAGTTTGTTCTGACTCTAAAGCCCATGCATGCCCTAACATTTCCTGGCTTAACAGCTCCTCCTTGCCCTAAACTGGGGGAAATGAGGTGGATTTCGGTAACCCAAAAGCCAGCCCTCTCTACTCGGGGCAGTGGTCTTTTTCTGGGTCTTTCTAGGTTGACCAGGCACAGGAATCTTGTCTTAAAGGTGCAGATGAGTTCAGAGAGATGAATTGCTCTAAAAATAAACTTCTTCCCTGGATAACTGTAGATTTGCTTTTCTTAAGAGTTCAAGAAAACCGCCAGCGATTGTATTAGGGGATTAGAGCGAGAAATTGCTGTTTCTTCTTTAATCTCTGCAGTAGTCCCTAGGCTGGTAAGTCTGATTTTATAGGCAAGGAAACACATGGTTTGTTTTGTACAAAAGTCATGTTCCTGAAACATTCAACAAATATCCATTGAGCACCTATGTTATCCAGATACTGTCCCTCAGGCCACCTCATTTAATCTGTACAACAGCCCCATAAGGACCTATTATTTAAGATGGTGGCTATTATTTCCCCCATTTGACAGATGAGAAAAGAGAGACTTTTGACTGGTAAGTAGCCAGTAGGAATTAAAACCTCAATCTGCCTATTTTTGCAAGTCCTCACTCTTACTACTCAAGCCTACTGTGTCTGGCACTGGGGTAAATTAGAAGAAGGGACTGGACTCTGGGGATCTGGGGACAAATACAAGAAAATCTTAGGCCCAGCAGGCTGATATACGCAGGGAAAGAAGTTCTGTGTGATGGCAGGTCAGTCACGGAGAAGGCTTCAAAGGAACAGTTCCAGGGGGATTTGTGTAAATTGGGCCTGTTCTATACAATGCTAGGATCCTATTTGACCCTATCATGTTTATATCATGTATATATCCCACTCTTTCAATCCCTTTCTTTCCGGGGTAGTTCTAAGCTGGTGATGGCCAACCAACTCTTCCAGGCCCCGAGGGGAGACCTGGCCCCAGCTAGTTCTGAATTATCTAGCTAGTGACAAGGAAGCCAGTGCAGTTACTCAGATCCCCAGTGGCCTAAGACAGATGACCCATCCTCTGTCTTCCTGGAAAGTAAGCAAGACTCAGTGGGCAGGAAGGAAGGTACCAGGCATAATCCTTGCACAATTTAGCTGAGAATGTCCATCTCCCTGGCACCAGGGATAGCCAGAACCTTGCCATGCCTGTGTCATCTTGAATGGACTTGGGGGGTGCGGAATGTGGAGCCCAGAGGGGTGATGTGGGGCTGTGTGAGTGTGTGAGATAGGGAGTCTCAACCTTGGGAGAACCTCACCCAGACCCTTTAGGAAGGGCACTGAGGAGAAACACGGATTGCCCCTTATACTGCCTGGGACCTAGGAAGGACTCTACCAGACAACCCGTTTTAACTCACATACACTTAGGATCTCCTCAGGATAGTTAAACTACTCTCTAAATCTCCAAATTATGGGGAAAAGCTGGAGAAGACCCATCCTGTTCTCTTCCTGAGTTGGGCTGGCTCATACTTGTCTTCCCCTGACATGTGGGACACTTAAGTCTGATAGAGAACTCCAGAATGCCAGAGAGGAACTTTTTAGGGGAGACACGGCCTCCCCCTGCCTCTGTACAGATGGCCTGGGCCCCTCCTCCCCCAGTCCCAATTTCCCATTCCAGATCCGGAGTGCGGTTCCCCAGATGCCTGCAGGTTAAGAGGGGTGGTTATAAGCTGAGCTTCAAGCAGCCCCAGGAGCCTGGGTGCAGGTTGAGGCTGTCACGAGGTGCATATCAAAGCCGGAGTTTAAAAACTGTACTGGGAATAGTGCAATTATCTCGCTTCACCACATTTCTCAGCCCCGACTGAGGTTTAATTAAAGCCAAGTAAAAACACAGAGTCGCCATTTCAGATATCACCCCCACTGCATGCTGGTTAAAAAAAAAAAAAAAGGGAAAGGGAAAAAAAAAAAACCTTTATCAGGGACTTAAAATTTTTTTTCTGTGGGTATCTTCCAGCTCAGTTGGATATTATTCCTTCATAACAGCCCCTTTAAAGAAAAACTATATATATTTAATATATATGTATAAAATGAGTTAATCCCCCATAATCTCCTTGAGTTGTACCTAAAACACAGTTTCTTGCAGGTGACCTTTTCAGGAAAGGCTGTTCCTATGGCAACCGCATTGTTTGATTCAGTCAAGAGAAAAATGCTGCATGGAAATGTATTTAATTTTGCTTAATTTGATGCCATATTTAACACTTGCACAGGCTAAAAGGAGAGAGGGGCTGAAAGGCAGGAGCCAGCTCATCCGGACACGTTCACTGGCATCCCATCCTGAGGGAGAAAGGACTTCCAGGCACCGTGATCCACTTGGTACCTGCCTCTGGCTTAGGGGGAGGGGAATAGGGCTCTGAGGGTGCACTGCAGGAAAGAGAGGGCAGGGCCTACCGGGTAGCCCCCCAGATGCTGGGCCACAGGGCCGACACTGCAAGTTGAATAAAGACGTAGTGACATAGCTTTGGACCAAACGTTAAGAGGCCTGGGTAGAGTCTTTGTTTTGTTGTTCTATGGCATTTTCTCATCTGAAGTGTGAGGCAACCGAATTCAAAGACCTCTCAGTTGTTTTTTTTAGCACCAAGCCTATAAGGCCCCGTGCGCAAATGTGGTCTCCTCAAGTAGACTTTGAGCTTCATGGAAGCAGGGGCTGGGCACAGGGTGGACACCCAGTAAAGGTGTCATTCATTTGGTCAGACAGGAGCCTGCTCTAGAACATACCACAGTCCAGTCCTCAGAGGTTTGGGTACAGTCTTGTGCACCGCAGTTCACAAGTCTATAACTACTTCTTGCCATATACCATCACGGAGGGTGTTCCTAAAGTAGGATATGCCAGGGCAACTGACCAAGATGCCACAGATGGTGACAAGGATAGAGTCACTAGTCCAAGCTCTTTGGTTTCCAGTGGTCCTGTCAGGCCAGGTATGTTCCTGTTTGGAACAAACATGGTGACCTGAGACAGGAAGGGCTCAGTAAGACAAAATGCTGTCCCAGATACAGCCAGGAGGCTCCTGCTTCTGCCTCAGCCTTCGACAAGCAGCACAAACTATATGCATACCTCTATTCCTGGTAAATTCTAATCCCACCTACTAGCTTGATGACCTTGAACAAAGTATTTGACCTCTCTGGGCCTGAATTTCCTCACCTGAAAGGTAAAAGAGATGATTGGGGATATCTAAAATGCTTTTCCTCCTCTGATATTTTTTGTGATGTGATTCTACTCTCCCATTCCCATATGTGAACAGCTACATTAGTGAGCTAGATTAGCCACTACATGGTTCCAACTCCAGGGAGTCAGCCCCTCTCTCCAGGTCTTCAACTGGAGCCCCAACATCTCTATCATGAACCAAGTCCAGCCATGTCCTCAATCGTGGACAGCTATGATGTTCAGGACTAATCCCCTTTCCCATTTACCTGAGTTACATCAAAAGCCTAAGCTTACCTGATCATGTATCACTGTGTAGATGCTCAACTCCATGCTACTGCGTCCACCTCCCTCCATCTCCCCCTCTTTCCTCCTTCCCCACATCCTTTGACTGTGTCCTCTGGAAATCTTGGTCCTCTTGGACAGTCTCCTTCACTTTCTTGCTTTAAGTGAAACCCAGCTTCCCCCTGAGGACACATGTCCTTAGAAGCCCTTTCCAACAGAGGCAGGTCTATCTTCAACATCCATTGTACTTCAGAATGGGAGGTGAGTACATGCCTACCTTTCTCCCCACCTACACTGTCTCTTTCTACCTTTGAAAACCCAAACTTATTTGAGGAGCTTATCATCAAATCTCTTGACCCCTTCTACATTTATAATTCTCTCTTTCTACCAACTTTCTGGTCATTCCCCTGCATTCACGGATGACTTCAGCATCTCTATTCTGACTCCTTCTCCACTACTACTACTTCTGTTATCATCATTGGAGACTTTAACATCCTCTTAGTTCCTTGATCTTCTAGGCCCAGTGAGCTTTTGCTGGAATCACACGGCCATTCCCTAGACTGTCATACCACTTACTGAACTACCTATAAATGTAGATTTCTAATGCCCCACTTTCTGACCATCCTCACCCTCTTTATAGCTAGCTTACTATGACACTCCCATTAACATCAATTCTCCAACTTCATCAAGACTTTCGTTTCATTAAAAAGTCACTTTTTTGGGTTATCCATTGCTACCACTCCCTGTGTGTCCACTTTCTTCCTTATCCAGCTCCGATCCCATGGTCCAACACTTTAACTACTCCCTTGTCAATACCCTGAACATCTGGCAGCTCTTCTTCCCCTGTATCAGTCTAACAGAACTCCAGCCCTGGTATCCTATCCATTTATCAGTGGCCTGCACCAGAGCAGCTGCACATTGCTGAGAAAAATGACACAAATTTGCTGACTAGACTACAAATATGACCACAAATCTCACTCGATGCTGTCAGAGAAACCTACTGCACTTCCTTAGAAAATTCAATTTCTCATTCTCTGGGGAAACGATCCCACTTCCTTCTGTCTCCTCAAATCTCCAACACTCCCTTCCCTAGCCCATTCTCAGCTGATGACCTTGCCATATATTTTATAAAGAAAACAGATTTCTGGAAGATGAGAACTACCTCATCTTCCCATCAACAAGTCCTTTATTGTATCTGCATCAGAACCAAAATGTTCTGCCTACCCCACTCTGACTGCAATGGAAAAAGGGTCCTGCCTTCTACCCAAGGTCAAAACCTTCCCTGGACTCTGAACCCATTCTCCCCACTCAACTAGTCATTTCCACCACCACCCCCGCTTTTGTCTTTCTTCTTGCATTATCATTTTCTCCCTCTTTACTGGGTTGTTTCCATTGACATCCAAACACACCTCCTTTAAATAAACGCTCCCTTGGCCCCACTCCCTTCTCCAATTTCTGCCTCTCTCTGAGCTCCCCTCTACAGCAGATCTATTCAAAGGAGTCTACTTCCTCACCTTGACTCTCTTCTCACCAGATAAAGCTCACTCCAATCACTGCTCCACCAACGACCCATCGTGGATGTTACTAATGACTCTATCTTGCTGAAATGGTCAATTCTCTATCTTCCTCTGTCTTCAGCACAGTTCGCCAAAACTCAAAAAGCCGTCTTCTCCAGGTTCTGTGACACCTCACTTACCTGGTTTTTCTCATACCTCACTGGCACACCTTCTCAGTCTCCTTTATGGGCATTTCCTATAAATACTAGAGCATCTTCAGCACTCTTCCCTTCTGTGACTCTGTCTCTGTGGGCTCTTACCTAGTCTTGTAGCTTTAAGTACGTTCCTTCACCTTCAGGTCTCTTGGCCTGACATCTCCAACTTCACCTTCCATCAGATCCCCAGACATCTGTATTCAACTGTCTGCTCAATGTCTCTATTTCAGTGTCTAAAAGGCATCCAAGATGTAGCATATTCAAAACAGAGCTTTTAATTTCCCTCCTCAAATCCACACATCCCCTCCCACCAAGCCTTCCCCATCTAAGTAAAAGCATACTCTCCACTCACTTGCCAAAAATCCGTTAGTTGGTGTTAATTCCTCCCCCTTCCCTTCCACTTCTGGTTCTTCCGGAAGGCCTTTTAGCCCAACTCCCAGAGCACGTGTGAGTGGAGCCACATGAATCCAACCACCATCCCCTATCTTCTATCTCTATGGCCAAGACCAAGTCTCTCTGACTCTACACAGTGGCCAGAGTGGTCTTTCTCTTGCTCTCCCCACTCCCCTCCCGACTGACAGCCTTCCGATGGCTCTCCACTGCCTGTGGAGTACGATCCAAATGTCTGTCCTAAGACCCTTTGAATGCCCCTACCTGCCTTTCTGATCTCATCTCTCTCTCTCTCTCTCTCTGTCTTTCTCTTTCTCTCTCTCTCTCGTCTGCTAATTTTCAGGTGTTTGGGTTCAGGCCCATTGGTGACTCTGCCTTTACTTTTCCTTCCAGCAGAGATGTATTTCCTTCCTCTCCATATGTGGCTGCCACCTTCTCATCCACCACGTTTTGGTGCAGCTCTCCCGACGTCGGAGAGCCTCCCCCAACACCAGCTGAGGCCATTCCCATGGCACCCACTCGGTCTTCCTCACAGCATTCACTAGTACCTCATGTTTTCTTCTCTCCATACGTGCTTCCTTGTCTCTTCACTCTCTCCCTCCCCACTTAGAATCGGAACCCCCTAACAGCAGAGCTTCTGCCTTGTCCAGCACGATTCCTTGCACTTGCAACAAGGCCTTGTACGCAGTAGGTACTTAATGTTCCTTGACCGACTGCCTGAAGGAAGCAATCTGTGGCTAGACAGGAGGGGCAGAGGGGACGACTCTGAGACTCAGCACGGAGGTGGTGAGGAAATACGAATGAGATGTGAGCCCTGTGAGGACAGGCGCTGCGGTCCGCCTTATCCCTGCACCCAGGACCGGACCTGCAGCCCTGCCTGGCTCCTCGCCACCCCATAAAAACACATGGGACACACGGCAGCTTGCAGTTGGCCATTTTCTTAGCACCCTGGCTTAACCCTCCACCTAAAGCAAGATTGTCTGTTTATTCTCACGACCCTGTCAGGTGATCACAGACTTCCAGGATCCTAGAATATTCAGGGAGGAAGCCCAACAACTAACTGGGAGAGGAGCCAGAGGCCACTGTCCGCAGAGCCGGGCCCAGGCCGGGCCTGGCCCCCGGCCCCAGGGCGGTCGTTCTCCTGGCAGTATGCTCTTTTTGCCCTCACTGCACCCTTGTTGGCACAGCCTCGTCTGTGCTCTTGGTGCCATGGCTGCTGTATGCCTTGTTTTATGGTTTATTAAAAGGTTAATAATAATCGAAAAAAGGCTACAGTTGGACAAACAGCTCTCCTAGGTGAACTGGCGGAGCTCCAGTGCATGGGCCCAGTGCTGCGGAGGTGACAGGGCCTACTAGAGCACAAGGCATGACTCCTGTGCTCTAGTGAGCGGAGAGGACCCTTTCCGGGTGCGAGGAGACCTACTCTGCTACTCGTAAACATCCTTCACCCTTCTGAGGTTAATCACTCCCTCCCCCAGGTTATGGAAGACCTCATGGCACCGTGGTTAGGAGTGTGGACCTCTGCCTCGTTCAGACCTGGATGATGCCTGCATCATGTGACCATAGGCAAGTAACTTCAGTCTTCTGAGTCTCCTCTGTGAAGCGAGGATAATAGTCCCACTTAGCTCAAAAGGGTTAGTATCAAGGTAAGCAAGATAACAAATGCGAAGTGTCCGGTATAGCTCAGTCACTAAGTGGGGACAGTCACTAAGTGGGGACTGTCATAGCTATCAGGTCTTCCGATCCCACCCTCTGGCCCCAGAGCCAGCTTAAGGCTGTGGTCACCATTGTCAGGAGGAAGCAGCTTCTCACTCGGCCACTTGGCGGTCTTACTCAGAATATTCACGAAGGTTCTTATTCTGCTGGTTCCTGCTCACACAACGGTCTATGGCCCATGTGTGTCTTAGAGGGTCGGTTCCCTGAGGCTTAGCCACACCTACACCATCTTGAACCACTCCGCGCAACAAGCAGTTAAGCACTTATTCAAGTCTTTGTGATCATGGTAAAAAAAATAATAAACAAACAACCCAAACTCCAAAAAACTATAGAATGTTAGGATGGAAAGGACTCCCCCCACCCCGAAATCACCTTCTCATTTTGTTAATCAGGAAGCTGTAGCCCACAAAAGCCCACAAGGTCACACAGTGACAGCTGGATTAGGAACTCGGGCCCCCTAACTCAGGAAGGCACAGTGCCCACCAATCCTCATTCCCAAGTTCCCTTCCACACAGAAAAAGACTGGGTAAGACCCCAGACTATGAGGCATTTTACACCAAAATGTCTCTTCCTCTTGGCCGAAGCTGAGAAACATTTTCTTTGCACCATTTTCCCTCACCCCTTAGGGAGGAGGGTCTCCAGGGCAGAGGGCAACTGAGAGCCAAGAAAACTGGTGACTGAGGCCCCGAACTGGCTTCCTTCTGCCCCCCACACCCTCTTTCCTTCTCCTCCTCCTATACGCACCCCCTCCTTTTGAATTCTCTCCTTTTCTCATTTCGACTGGGCTGCCTGCCTTCCAGGCTGTTTGCTCAGAAGCTGGGCTCTGTTTGCTGAGCTGTTATTCATTTTCATATTACCTGGGATATTTTCAGCTGCTCCTCTGGGTTTTTAGGAGAATTTCAAGTGGTAGAAAGCAACGTGGGCAAAGGCAAATACGCATTGTGACCTCTGAGCCTCACCTGGGGAATCTGTTCATCTTATCAGCTGCCTTCCTGCCGAGCACGGCCGCTGCTTCCCGGCCTGAAGCTGGGCCTCTCAGCGTGGGCTTCCGGGGAGCAGGCCATGCTTGTAGGCAGACAGGCTGCAAGTCTTCTCAAAGCCATGACTGATGCATCAGGCTGGTTTGCTCAGGCTCTTGAGTGATGGCCTAATGACTTGTAGGGCTTTTGGCCCTGCCTCCCCTCACAGGACCTCCTTCTTGCGCTTCCAGACCAGCGAGAGGGCCTCTCAGAGGTGCTTTTCCTCTGTCTCCCTTGCCTCCCCCAAGAAGCGAGGAGCACAGGCAGTTGGAGAAGTCACCTCAGGAAAACAGCTTCAAGAACCCAAGAACAACTACCGTTGTTCCAGATACACCAGGGCCCAATGCTGAGACCGTGGGATGACAAAGAAGGGAGGAGGAAGGGCATAAAGAAGAAGGCTGCTCCTCTGGGAGGAAGCTGGAGACGTGTCCCTGTGCCCCATTTACTTGACAAGATCAAATCCTGAAGGGCCTCTCTCTTCAGTCCCCACCCCACGTCCGGGACAGAGCAAGGCCTGAATCCTGTACAGTATGGAAGGGACAGAAGAGAAGAATGTGGGTCATCGGAGGATCCTGACTGAAAGGCTTGGCTTTCCCATATGTTAGTCACATGACCGCGGCAAGTCACTCAGGCCCTCTGCCTTGTCACCTCCCCTGTAAAACCAGGGCAGTGGAGTCTACGTCAGGGCTGCTGTGAAGTCTCTGGGAGAGAACATGTGAGCCAGTGCTCAGCACGTGGGGACAGCCTCTGTACATGTCAGTAATTACTCCTCCAGACTCAGACCTTCCGTCCACGGGCCAGTCACTGAGGACACACCACCAGTCACATTGAGACAGACTTGCGGAGAAATACCCAGCATGCTGGTCTCACTTGCCTGCGCTTTCTGAGACCCAGAGGCACCACCGCTGACCACACTTGTTCCCCCTCTCTCCCTCCAAGCCTCCACAGAGTTTGTTCCGAATGTTCTAGAGAGCCGGCCAGAGGCCTGGTTTATTGGATATGTGTTGAGTTTAATCAAGGGCATTGAGTGGCTATGGCCTTGTTGTGCTCTCCTGGCTTGTCCCTGTAGTTGTGATGGCCGGTGGCACTGCCACACCCAGCAAGACACGTCAGTAAAACAAGAACAAGTTTTATTAACAGGATGGAGGGAGCTGCTGGTCCATCTGTCCCACGATGTAGGCCGCAGTGGCTTCCCCAACCGCAGGCGGGCCCCTCTGTGGTCCTGTCAGAGTCACCTCATTTCTGGGCTCCGTGGGCTGAGTGGAGCTGAGAACAGGCTCTGGGCCAGGAACTGGAGCAGGGCCCACGGAAGAGATGTTTCTTTATAGGCCTAGTGGGACTTTTTTTCTTGAATAAGCCATCAAGTTGCTGCTATCTTTTCCTTAACTCTGTTCTCATGACAGGATAGACATTGAAAGACTAAGTGGAACTGAAGCCAGAGCCTTCTCAGAGGCAGGGACCGGGTCGCCTCTGCCAACCAGGTGCTCAGCGGAGTGCTCTGAGATGGAACACTTGCCTGGCACACAGGGAATGAAGGACTGAAAACAGAAGGGGGGCTACAGCTGGGTCACCTGTGTGCTCTGACCTGGGGTGGAGGTTCGGGCTGGGGAGCCAGACCACTGCAAATGATGACAGAAGGTCCGTTCAAGGAAGAATGTGGAAAACACATCTAAGCAGCACTCAGCATTGGAAAAGTCCAGAAAGAGATCATGACTCCCTTAGATAGGACAAAATGGCAAAAGTCCATTTTTTAAAAGTTGGGCAAAGGGCCAAGTTGGACTTGCAGAGCTAACCCAGAGCCCGTTAAGATCTTCCCCCACAAAGAAAGCCAGGATACATCATAGAGCCTGGGTAGGAGACAGTCTGAGGGTACAAGTTCATGGCCACTACCACAGGGAGGAGAGAATGGTAGGGCATAGAAAAATGAAGTTATTCAAACTTCTTTCAAATCCCTAAATAGGATCATCAGCTCCTTGTAAAAAAACACAGACATAGAGTCACCAGGGGTCAGCCCTGTAGAACGTTCTGTTTCATCCCCAAGGCAAACGAGACTCCACCTCTTTGATCCCAGACAAGTGAGAGCCCTTGACAGTCCTGGGGAACCCCTCACATAGGTCCTCTCAAGTCAGATGTCACCCTCCCAATATAGCCCCGTCCTGTCACAGACCCACAGCCAGGGGCCCACGTGTGGGGAGGAGGGCGGGCTGGTTACGATCTCCATGTTTCCTCCTGCCATTCTATTTTGGAAGACATGAAATACAGAGAGAATCAGAAGAGTCCTTCTGGGAAGGTGGACTAGGAGATGGGTGCCTCTGGTTTTAATTTTTTTCCTCAGTGGAATTACAGGCTAGGAGACCACACTGGCCTTCTGGATAAAGAGTAGACAAATGGCCAACTACAAAATAAAGATGTTTCCAGGCATTTTTTGGTCCCTTTGTTACTCTCTTACCCCTTGAACCAATTCATGAGAGTCTGGGCCGTAAGCGTGTAGGAGATTTTTAGTTTGGCAACACACACTCAATAGTGCCAGGCATGCGACAATTAGAAAAAATAGTCAATAGGAGAAAAGGCTAACAAATGCCACATAAACACTGAAATTAAAATCCCCAAGGTTTCAGCCCAAATTCTGGGCCCTTGAGAGCATGCATGCAGAAGGGCGACCTCGCAGGGTCAGCCGTCTTGGAAAGAGCCACTTGCTTGACTGGAGGGAGAACCACACTGGAGGCCAGAAGAAGAGAATATGAAGGTCATTTGTTTAGCTTTCAGGGTCGCGGGGAGAGCGGGCTGGGGCTAGCTACAGTCTTATTTGCAAAGCAGTGGTAAATAAGCCCACAGGAATCGAGAAACCCAAGAACCCTGAGTTATTCCAATACTAGCCAGGAGTCTTTGAAACCTGGGAGAGGATCTTCTCTGGCAGACAGATTCCTTACAATAGCCAGAAAGATTGTTTCATGGGGACAAGGAATGAGCAGAGGCGATGGCAGAACCTTCAGGAACTGTTGACATTCCCATCTCCATCGCCTGTCTTGTTTACTGTGTATCTCTAGCGCCAACGACGGTACCCAGCACATGAAGCACGCAATAAATATTTGTTAAATGAAGGCATGCATGAACCCCGATCTCTGGGAACTATTTGTTACTATTCCCCAAGCCCATGCTATGTGGAAATTCACCCAAACCCCAAGGAACACCAGCATGCCCCTCCTTACCCCCACTCTGCAGCATGTAAAAATGGCCTATGTCTAAGTGTCCCGGCATCTTTTTGAGTTCATGCTATAAATGCACTTGAAAAGACCTAGAATACCCCCACCCCCCATTCTGTTGGAGAGAAGTGAGTCTCCTGTCTCATTTCCAGACTCACTCCGAGCCCCACCCTGGACAGTGGACACCACCTCCCTCCATCAACCAAAAGCTCACAAGTAGCAAATGGCCAAGGGGCCAAGCGGGCTTTGGTCTGGGAGACTTTGTCATCCCTCTGCAAGTGTTAGCAGACAGGCTGGATTCCCCAGCTCTGGCATTAATTGTAGCCCATGTGCTATGATTACAAAATGGAATTAAATGACATGCCAAATTAAAGAGTTATTTTTTCTAATAAATATTTTGCATAGGATGTGTTTATAATGGCATTAATTATTTACACTGCCATATAGAGAAAGCATAAATATAAAGAGAGAGATCAGACGGTTCCTGTAGGAGAAATAAAATGAAAATTTCCACCAGGATGATGAATACCGGTGGTCTAACTTGGGGGCTGGGGCTAGGGGGCGGTGGAGAGAGAGGGACATCTTGAGAACAAATCTGACAAACGTTACCGAGGCTTTTGAGGGAAGAATATGTTAAAAATGAAAGTGAGTACAGAAAGTTTAAATATTTAATACCTGCATTAATTCTAATTCACACTTTCTTTATTTTTCAGATTAAAAATTTACAAGAATTCCCATCTCTTTCATCCTTCTCCTCCCAAGAGACACGCTATGGTCACCGTTCCAGGGACCACCTCTGGCAGCCCTAGGGTAAAAAAAGGGGATGAGAAAAGTAGCACCCATCCCCCTCCGCCATGGTACCTATCCCCCCACCAGACATCTCCCTCGACTCCACTCCAGGAAGCCACTGTTGTTGGGTTTCTGGCGCCAGAATGACTGATGGGACCGAAGCCACTTCCTGGCCTCCTCAGCTCTCCCCGGGAGGCCACAGAATTCTCAGAGATGATGTGGGCACGCTGTGGGTTTAAAGTACTTGCCCAAGTCCAGACCTTGTGGGCACAGATTTCTTCTTGAAACAAGAGCTTCTTGTCACACCCAATTCCAGGTTCTGTTGCCCTCCGAGAGCTTTTATTCTAAAGCCTACCAGATCATCTTTATATGCTTTAAATAATGCAATTTTAGGGCACCTGGGTGGCTCAGTGGGTTAAGCCTCTGCCTTCGGCTCAGGTCATGATCTCAGGGTCCTGGGATCGAGTCCCACATCGGGCTCTCTGCTCAACGGGGAGCCTGCTTCCCCCTCTCTCTCTGCCTGCCTCTCTGCCTACTTGTGATCTCTCTCTGTGTGTCAAAAAAATAAATAAAATCTTTAAAAAATGCAATTTTAAATTCTGAAAACCAGAATTAATTTGAATGCAAAGAAAAGTAACTTCTTGAAGATCACAACTGAGAGAGTAACACTAGTGCATTACTCCCAAGATTCAGCTCTAGCCCCCAACCCAGCATTAAGCTGGTGAGCAAACTCACCTCATACTAATAACACAATATACGTCTGCATTCCTCTAAAAAGCCCTTTCCCACACCACATTGGACCCTGCAGTTCCACGCAGTGGCAAAGTTGCTGTTGTCAGCCTTCATTTGATATCCAGGAACCCCCAGGTTCTGAAAGGTCCTGTGACAGGTCCAAGGTCTCCCTACTCCAAATTAAATTTCTACCCACTGTTATGACGCAGCTTCTCTGGTACAGAGTTCCCAAATACTGGACATGGAAGGAAAAGAAAACCTGAGCTGAGATGCTTTTTATCCCTGTTTGCTGATTTCTGGGCAGCCAGCCTGCAGGGCAGGCCTGTATTTTCAGGCTGAGAGCAACGAGGGGTAGCATAGACACGCTCTGCTCACCTGACAGATCCACTGTGTCCTCGGTCCTGTTTTCCTTCTGAGACTGGCATTGACCTTGAGGCCAGAGACCCTCAGAGGAGAGCTGTTGACAAAGTTGTCTCAAAGTCTGAGCATTTCTCTGACCCCCTGGCTTTAGATCATCAGACGTGGATGTGGTGTTTTCTTCCTTCTCTCTCTCATAGCATACCACCCCCCTTCCATCATTTACCACAAATTCCTGCGCAAAATACCTTCATAAATAGTGCTGATTAGCTCCTTGTTCTAATCAGGCCTCTGCCTGGAGACAATTCCCTGCCCCCAGCCCTCGTGTATCTACTGATCCACAAAGCGCCTGTAAATCAGAGGGAAAACACACGCACGCGTACACACACACACACACACACACTCCCTCCATCAGAAAGCTGAGCAGGAAATCACGCCTGTGGTGGGGATCTGGCGCTGGGAGATGTTTGGGGTTGTTTGTTGTTTTTACTCCCAGATACCTGCTGGAGTAGGGCCAGCCCTTTAAATGAGATGAGCAGAGCTAGAAATCATCCCATCTTTCTGGAGAGCAGAAGGCCTGGGAGTGCTTCCTCCATCCTCTCTCTCACATAATTCATACAGTCTCCTCCTGAAAGGGCAAGGAAAGAGAGGCCTCCCGTCAGCTCGAAAGGACCAGCTTCAGAGAGAGCTCGCCTCCTGCGGAGCCTCGGGGATAAGCATGTCCTCCTGCAGGCTCCACGGAGGGCACTGTTCAGGCTCAGAGCTAGAACCGTGTGGGCACAGGAGCGTGTGCACAAGTACGTGGAAGTGAGTTTGGTAGACCAGTTGTTTGAGCCTCACCAACATGCCTACCCACCCTTCCCGATTTCACTGGGTGTGAAATTTCCACATGATGGGAGGAGGGACAGAGATAGTGGGAAAGAAGGTAATGTAGCCAATTGAATATGTTGATCAGAGGCTGTGTTGTCACTGATGACAGTAACAGACACAGTGATGGCGATCACAGTGCTGACACCTTGCAGGAGCGAACCCCTTTCTCCCAAGGGCTCTCACCAGTCTCTCTCTCACCTAATAAAAATCAGAAGAGAGACCTGATGCTGGCAGAAGGCACACTCCTAAGATTCTAGTGCAGTGCGTTGCACGTTATAGGCATTCTTGTTTTTCTCATTTCCCCCTATTCTACATGCATTTTCTTGTGCTAAATAAAATGACTTAAAACCTGGGTCAAGATTAGGAAGTAAGCACGGAGGCCTCTCCTGACCCCCAGATCTTGTGTGTAAATTGGTTTTGCTGCTGTAAGGAGACAGAGGGAATAAAAGTCTCCTGACGGCAGGGTCCAGGGTCTGGGCAGCCAAGAAAGGGGAAGGAAGGAGAAAAAGCTTTCCCTTTCTTAGGCGGAGGAGCTCTTGGCAAACAGAGATGAGATCATCTGAATTCATAAACCTTTTATTTTTAAAAAGCCGTTTTCAAAGGAACTGATACCCCCTTCCCACCTCTATATCCCCTACCCCAGCCCTCCAAAAAAGCAAGCCTGTCTTGCAGTCTGTCTTTGGCAAGTATCCTACTTGCATGAGCAAGAGGGAAAGTTCAAGAGCAAACGGAATCAGAGTTACTGAAAGTCCTGAAAAAACGGTGAGACATAGGCCCACCTCAGAGCATTTTCCTGAAATGAGGGTAAGTGGGAAAGGGAAGAATTGGGAATGAGGGGACAGACCAGCCATGTGACCTTGAACAAGTCACTTACCTTGAGTTTCAGTTCTCTCCTGTCCAAAAATAAGAGAAGTCTTATCTGGTGGGGGTTTAATTCTCCTAAGCTATGCTTACGGAGCCTCTCAGGTGAGCCCATACCACCATTACCACATTTATAATTTTACTCCATTCTCATAAGAACCCTGTGGGAAAGGACCTCTTCCTGCCTTCTGAGAGATGCGACACTGCGGCAGAGGACCGTAGCAGCCTGCCTGTGGGCAGAGACCCCGTCAGTCAGGGGGCTGGGCTGGAGCCTGAATGCACTCAGCCACATCGGCCACATCGCAGCTCTCTCCTCTCTCTCCTCATGGGCAGATGAGGTCACGGACACGCAAGGCCTTTGGAAAGTTTAAAGGCTGGAGAATGTGCGGTGTTATTTCTGACAATTTGGAGAGTGGGGGGGAGAGGGGCACTTTTCATGTGTAAAGCTACCCCATTCAGGGTCTTCTTCCTAAATACTGGGCAGCGTGAACTTTCTCCTCCCTTGGCTCTAGAAGCATTGCCTCACTTTTCAAAGCAATATTACCACAGATGACCTGTGGATACCCCAGGGGCAGTTGGGTGGAAGCCGTGAGGGCTTCATTCCCACGGGAAACCTGAGACGACCCTGTACTCCTTCTCCAGCTCTGTGCTGATGTCTTGAAGGTCTGAGGCAAGGCCTCTCCCTGCCCCAGACATCGGTATCTCCATTTGGGATGGAGATAATCTGAGCAAAGCTGAGCGGCCAGCCAGAGGGAGGTGGTGGAGGAGGGCAGGTGGGCAGGATGGCAGAAACCAGGGTTGGGGTGCCTTGCCCCCAAGAGTAGGGAAACAAGGGGAGGCTTGTTACGGGGCTATCTGTAGTGCTGGGAAGTGCTGTGAGCATCTTAGATGGTGATGACGACCTTGGACAGAGAAAAGCTTTGGAACCTTCTAGTAGAGGCTAGTGTTTGCCAGGGTGGGTTTGTTCATAGGACTTGAAACAAGGGTGCCATGGTCATATATGTTGAGGAGGCTCTAGGTTACACTGGGTTTTCTTTAGTGCTAGACCTCTTAAAATCTTTAAAACTGTAATGAATCCTATGACTCTTTAAAAGGGGGTGTTCATGCAGCTTTACCCAAACTTGCTTGGCTTTGGAACTCACTTTTCTCCCCACAGAGCCCTCTGTGCTGCGGGGCCCACTTTGGGAAGTGCTAATCTAAGGCAACTCTCCCATTTCACAGATGGGGTCAGAGGAGGATGGGAATCTACAGCTTCTAAAACTGGCCACCTTCCCAAATGCCCCTCATCCCTAGGGGACTGAGAATCACTCCACACCTGTTTCCGGGGATTAGAGAAAATGTGTCCAGCTGCAGCTGTGGTGCATGGAAGAAAGGACACCTGTCCCTCCTTTTAAGGGGTGGGTGTGGTGAATGGGATGGGGGGAGGGGAATGAAGAACTAGGCCCCTTAAAAATGAGGAACGATTTAACAGGGTAGAGGAGCAAGACAGCTAGACAGGTCACCCCAGAGAACATTCTATGCCTCCCTAGGTCTCAGCAGGGGCCACCCAGGATGCCAAGTCCCAGCCCCCGGGCCCAACCCTGCAGTTACTACGCCTACTCTGAGATGCTATCTTTGACCTCAGTTTCCCTATTTGGTAAGAGCTCCTTCCTGGAAATGAACTCCTGTCCAATGATAAAGTCCAGGGCCCCCAAGTCCATAGTAGCCTGAGCTACGTTCCAAAAGAATTGGGGGAAGAGTTGGCACCCATCACAGTTCTTGCAACTAAACAGGGAGCTCAACCAGGGAGAGGGGATACGGCTGGGGGTGATGCCCACCCCAGCCCCAGAATACCCCCCACCCCACCCCAGCCAACCAGAAACAGATCAAGGTCTCCTGGTAGGTAGCTCCTAGTCTGCTTCCTCTCCTCCAGTAGGTGTCCCTTTTTGAAAATGACTGGCTGAGCACCAACCTCTCAGGTCCAGGGAGGTTATTTCTAAGGGGCTTGAGAAAGGTGACCTTTCCCACCCTCTAAAAATGGGGAGATGACTGATTACAACCTCAGCTTTGTTGAGGTCACTGGGAGTGGGGCAAATGGGATTCCGATGGGCCAGGAAGAGCTGGACGGAGGGTGCCGAGATGAAGGCCCCTTCCCCCTCCCATCATACATCATTCTGGGACTTTTTCCTCTAAGCTCTGAGCCCAGCCAAGGCAGCTGTTGTCCAGATCCAAACAAAGACATGATACTTCTTCCAAACAGGCCGAGCTGGGCGGTCTGTGGATGGGCAGGGGTGGTGGGGAGCAGAGAGAGGGGGCGAGGGAGAGCCAGGACAGGAAAACAGTCTGCTCGTCTTGTCCTCTGGTCCATGCCCTTTGTGTGAAGGCTTGAGATAGCCACTTCTGTGGGGCCCAGTCTGGCCCTCGGGCAGCCTCTCCCCCTCCTGCTTTGCTCCTCAGCCACATGCCCTTGGGCTGAGCTAAGTCCAGAACCCGGCTGAGTAGGGGAATTGTTCTGAGAAAGTGGCCCGTTGGCTGGTTGCTATGGAAACCGACATACCACAGTGCTGACCCCGGAGAGGTTTAGCACGCTCCCCCAGCAGGGATGCCAGCAGCTGGACTGCAGCTGTTACAGCGTAAGTGGGGGCTGGAGCCTCCGCCAGCAGTCCCTGCTGTTTGCCTAAACTAGTCCCGGCAGCAGCTCCCCTCCATTTGCCCCCACCCCCCAATCCTAGCACTGCCTCCCCCTGCTCCAGCCAGGAAAGGAGCGGCTGAGCGGGCCTAGGCTCAAGGGGGTGGGAAGGGGAGGGGAGCAGAGCTTGAGTCCAGAGAGAGGAGGTCTTTTATAAAGCAGGGCACACCTCCCCATCGCATTTCTGGGGAAACCGAGGCCCCGAGTCGAGGAGGGATTGGTTCCCAGTCACACCACCTGGGCATGACAGAGTTGCTTTCGGTTCCCCCTGCACCGCTGAGCACTCACTGAAGAGTCATGGGCTCTGTGCAGACCGGAAGCATCTAACCCAGCATCACTCCTGGATGCACCATAGAGGGGAAAGGGCGCATCCCTGAACAAAAGGTACACCTGAAAGCTGGCCACAGAAAGAGGGGTATATGAAGAAGAAAAGGAGCGTGAGCTGGGAGCACTGAGGAACAGCAGGAAAGGGAGCTGGAGAGATAGGAGAGGCAGGGAAAGGTAGAGGAGAGAGGTAGGGAGGTACCCAGAAAGGGACAGGAAAGGCTTGGTGGAGTGCTCCTTCCCCCAAACAAAGACAGACCTGCCAAGGACTCCCCTTAGAGAGAAGGGAGTGGAGAAGGGGCAGGGGTGGGGCAGGGGCATTGAAAGAGGTTTCAAGGAGGCATCTCCTGCCATCCCATCATGCTTTGAGCTCCCCAAGTGGCCTAAAGCAAACACACCAAGCAGCCTCCCTTCCGCAGTGTGAAGCTGTGAGACTCAGGCCAGGCTAATCTGCACCAGGGACTCTAAACAAACACCCCCCAGCCAGAGAGGAGAGACTGTTTTCCCTGGGGCGGCCCCATTGGCCAGCCATCCCTCACAGCAGCCGGAACACCAGCTGCCTTCCATTCCCTATACAGCTGGCCTCATACCGGGTTTGCTCCGACCCTCATCCCCACCTCTCCAAGGAGACTCAGGGCTGCTCCCTCCTTGGCTGCCCTCCTCATCTAGAACTGGGGCCCAAGTCAATGCCTCGTGAGCAGGTGGCTCCCATCTTCCTCCAGAACCACATCTCACTGCTAATAAACGAACACGCTTTTCCATACTCTTCCCCTCCAGCTACCCTCAAATAGTTGCTCACAGGTGACTGGAGGGCTGCTCTGGAGCCTCTCACCCTCTTGAGCTGTTGGGAAGCTGTTGTCTTTACAGAGGCTTTGCTCCACCCACATGAGACTCTTGGTACAGCTCTGGAATGAGCCAAAGTCATTACACTCCACAGCCGAAGACCCGGCTCTGCAGTGGGCCAGCAGCTCGCTTTTGCACTTCCCACCTTTTGAAAAGGCAATCTGGTATCTCAGGTGGGTGATTTCTATCGGGTTTGCAGACCCAATGAGAACAGCATTGAAGCTAAGGCCCTGCTCCTCTGGCCCACCTCTGCCTTCTGAGCATGACCAACTGGTCAGTTCTGGACACTTAATCTTGACTTGGGGGGTGAGATGCACTGGCTAAGAGGTGCCTGGCACCTGCCCGGGCCAGTGAGGTCATTTATTGAGCACTGTGGGTGTGATGGAAAAGGAGAGGGCATGTGGAAAAAGTCTCGGACAAGGAAGAAGTTTGCAGTCTTAATGGAAGACAAAACTGCCCCACCGTGCAGAACAGACAAGTTAGGGCTCAGCAACAGAGCGCCCTGCGTGCAGAAATCGTGCTCAGGTTGAGACACCATACCCTCCAGGGAAGGAGCGTCCTACCCATTTCTTCCTCCCTCCCTCCTCCCTTTCTTTCCTTCCCTTCTTTTTTTTTTTTTTTTTTAGAGAGGGACAGAGAGAGAGAGAGAATCTTAAGCAGGCTCCATGGACGTGGGGCTCAATCACAGGACCGTGAGATCATGGCCTGAGGTGAAATCAAGAGTTCGACGCTTAAACAAGTGAGTCGCCCAGGTACCCCGCGTCCTGCCCATTTCTTGAAGCCAAGTGTAGGCACATGCTTGGCAGCAATGGGTATGTAAGCAGACAGTGGTGGTGAGGGTAAAGTCAGGCCTATGAACCCGTGCCAGTGGTGAGACTCTAGCCGGAGCTTCCTTCTAGCTCTCCGGCTTGGGAGAGAGAGACGCACAAACACCCAGCATCTCCTCCTATACCTCTGTACCCTCTCACCAGCCCTTCCAAGATGACAAATGGGCTATGACCCAGGACCCATGGTCTGAGTCACTCTGGGACTCCGTCACGTTCCGCCTGAATGATGACGGGCAGTTAGTTTCCATAACCACTCTTTGATTTAAATCCACCCTACCTCCTGCGACCTGGGTGGGGATTATTATTGCCACATTACAGATGAGGAGAGAGAGGCCCAGAGAAGTGAGATGTTGACGTGAGCTCATGCGTTTGAGAGCAACAAAGCCAGAATGAACCAAGGCCGTCTGCTGTGGGCCAGCACCTTCCCACTATGCCACGAGGCCTCTCTATTCGCTTCCCATTCCTTACAGAAGTGAGCATCTGGGAGTTGATCAGTGAATATCTCTTGTACAACTGGAAAACATAACATTGCCCAAGTTGCCCAGAAGGCCAGGGTGAGCCATGTTCAGGTGTGTCTGTGTGTGGGGGTGGGGGTGGGGGTGGAGGATGCAGCTGAAGCCCACGTGAGGGCCCGCTTCCACGGGGAAGGAAGGGTGGCCCCAAACACTGAGCTGCCATTTTGAAGAGATAGTGGCAAGGACACTGAACTAGTTTTAAGTTGAAATAACTTCTAAAACAGCCTTAGAATCCTCAACCTAGAGCAGCTAACATCCTTCTGATGAAAAACAACCACAGGGGCACGTGGGTGGCTCAGTGGGTTAAAGCCTCTGCCTTCAGCTCAGGTCATGATCTCAGGGTCCTGGGATCGAGCCCCACATCGGGCTCCCTGCTCAGCAGGGAGCCTGCTTCCCTCTCTCTCTCTCTGCCTGCCTCTCTGCCTACTTGTGATCTCTGTCTGTCAAATAAATAAATAAAATCTTAAAAAAGAAAGAAAGAAAGGAAAACAACCACAACCACCACCACTACCACTACAACACAACAAACCAAAACCAAAACAAAAATTAAAGGGGCCGGGGATGAGGAGTGAGTGGGAACCGTCAGCAGAGAGCAGGTTGTACCGTAAGGAGCAGAAGGAGGTCAGTGGGCACACGGCACAGGAGAACAGACAGGCCTCCAACCAGGCCCCCTGCAGCAGGGTCCATGGCCAAGAACTTCTCTGTCCTCTGAAGCAAGGGAAGGTGGGCCCTCCCCAGGGGCCTGGGCGGGGGAGATGCCAAGGATGCCCTTCAGCTGGAACCAAAAGCAAAGGGTCAAGCACGGGAATCCACAGGGCCAGGCCCAGTGTGTAGAAACAAGGACAAAAGGCCTGGTCTGTGCAGAGGCCTGTGAGCGCTGACGCACTGGGGCATGAGGGCCTGGGCATAACAGAGGGTCTCAGGGTGCCCGATGGAAAGGGATCAAACTCCTGGTTACAGACAGTGATTCAGAACCAGAGCCACAAGCTGGAACAAAAAAGTTACTTTATGGGTCATTTATTACAGGAATTTTTAAAATGTTGGAGCTGGTGGAGGTTTTAGGGACCACTTTGAATGTGTCCTGGCTCAGGGCCTAGGACACAGAAGAGCACCCCCACCACCACCCTGCCATATTTATTCAATGAATGGACCCACGAATGAATAGGGAGAGAAGCAGAAGTCCAAAACCGCTGATATTTGTAATGATGTTCGGAGGCCAAAGATACTGATGTGCCTTCTGAATCCTCCAGGAGAAAGCTGTGATTTCTGCACTCTTTAACTGCCTTTTAGGGCCATGTTTGAAAACCAGTGCTCTGATGATGGTAATTCCTCGTGAATCAGAATTCAAGCTGATTCTCTTTGATCCAACTGCATGGAGTTCCCAGAACGTGCCAGACCCTGTGCAGAAGTACTTCACTGCCCCTTCCGTTCCAGACCATGACGAAGCAGGGTTCAGGGTTCTGACAGTTCTCATGTCCCAGAATGGAGGCCGGGCTGGAGCGGGAGCTCTGCTGGCTGCCCCCGGGGTGGGGAAGGTGGGGGGGGGACACATTCTCTGTGTCTCCTGGGGTCCCAAGCAACTTCTGCTTTGGGTTAAAGAGGGTCGGAGTGACCCCTCTTGCCCCTCTCCCGCCCCGGCGAGAGCCCTCCATGCCCTGGCAGCCTGGGGAGGCAGAAAGGAGAGGCAAGCCTGCCACGGGGCTCCTCTCCTTGCCATTTCTTTAGCGGCTCCCTCACTGGCCCTGTTTTTCAGACCTCTAGTAATAAAAACAAGCCAATAAAATGAACATGAAAATATATTCATTAGGATTTATAATGCTCATTAAAACTGCCTGTGTACGAAAGCATGACTTAGCTTCATATAAGTGGGAAAAAAATGCAAATTATACTGCATGCAAAGGAGATATTTCCCTAATCGTCCAATCAAATGCCAGCCCAATTATCTGTGGCCAACCCAATGGGTTAAAATTATACTCTCTCTCCTTGGACACAGTGAGGCGCCTGAAAGTGTTTCATTTTAATAAAAATGAAATCTGGACCCTGCAGAAAACCAGCTTCACTAATGACGTGTTTACACAGAGAAAGACAATTTCTAGTTAATGGTGATTACTACCGAGAACAAATTAAACTTCCTGGAGTATATGGGTTAGAGATAATGGGAACGGGGAAAAAAGTTATGGTTTTAGTGTGTGCGTGGCGGCATGGGGGAATGGGGTGACAAAGGAGGAGAGAAGCCCCAGCACCTCCAGGAGGAAGTTGAGACCGCAGGGACACCGGGGCGGGTGCGGACGGGAGAGCTGTGCCAGGCCCAGCCACCCAGCTCAGCAGTGGGAAGGGGTGGCTGGCTCTGAGCTCTCCAAACCCTAAGGCTGCCTACCTTCCTCTGGGGCAGGGTCTCACGCTGCCCTCAAGCTCAGGCCCCGGGGCGTCTGACACTCTTTCCTTCTTGGCAGGGCAGGTGACAGATTCCTACCACTCCCCAAGTCACTGGGAACATACGGAAAGTGCTTCCTAACCCACTCCACTGGCTTAGGAGTGACAGAGTCCAGAGGCAGGCCTAGGCAAAGCCAAGTGAGCAAGCAAGCTTCAGATGGGCGATGGAGGGAGCAAAATGGACAGGAGGTAGAATGACGGAATCATCATTATGATGGGAGCATAACTTCACCTACGCTTGACTAAGTCCTTACCATCTGGAGGGCCTCATTCTAAAACATTTACCCATGTTTACCCTTACCTTTGGGACAATATCATCGCCCTCCTCCTTTTTAAAGCAAGAAAACTGAGGCCAAATGATGTTACTTGAACTCCCCATGTCATATGCCTAGTAAGTGAAGAAGTGGGGTTTCTAAATCAGATCTGATTCCAGTACCCGTGCTTCTAACCATCCAACCGTGCTGTTTGACTACAATAAATACCAGCCCTTTACTGTTAGTATGAAAAGGAAGTCAACAGCTCACTGCCGGGTCCAAATGCTCTCAGCTTCCTATCCACTCCTTTGGCTACCAGAGGACATGAAGATGCTCTTTCAGCAGCAAAATCTCAGGAACTGCCAGATCCCTTCTGCTCCCTGTCTCCCCTCTCCCCTACCTCCCACAACCAGGTGAGCCAGGGCAGGGGAGGTGGGAAGGGAGCCAGGATTCCTTCAGTGCTGAGTTTTAATGTATGTTCTTTTGTAAACAAGAACAATCATTTGTGAACAGGCCCAGATGCAAACAGTCCCCAAATCAGGAATTCCAGCTCAGAGGCGCAGAATAATACAGCTTTGGGGAAGATTTAATAATAGTAAAATTAAAATTGTAACTGAAGCATAATGAAGAATGTGGTACAAACAGGCACTGCAAAGGAAAAAAAAACCCTACACAGATTAGCCCCTATGGAATAGTGATTGGTTGAGAGCAACAGTAAACAATGCACAGAAATGCAACTTAATTATCTCGCAATTCTTAACATTCTACCAAAGCCACATGGAAAGCTTTGATGTTGGCAGCAGCAGCGGCAGCTCCTCTGTCTCCCCTGCTCCTGAAGGAAGATCATTACTAAGAAATTTGCAACCACTCCAGCAGCTGAGCCGGAGAAGAGCAGCGGGGTTTATCTGCTGAGAAACCAGGAAGTGGCCAACCACCTGGGAAGAACGCATCTCTAGAGGGCTACCAAATCAGGGGATTGGTGGACCAAAAGGGAGCTCTGAGGATTGGGGCACGAGGATCAAGATGCTGGAAGGGGAGGCTTGGCTGACAACCAATATTCAGAGCTAAGTGGGTCGGCCTCCTCGGGGAGCCTAGGGTCCATCAGCCGCAGGACTGGCTTGGCGAGCACCAGGGTACTTGCTGGATGGAATCTGGCCTCTCCCCTTCCCCAAACACACACACACACACACACACACACACACACACACACACACACACACAGTAAGTGCCCTCCAGTTGAGAATGTCTTTGTTGTTCCTGGGTTTGTCCCTGAGGTGACCCACTAGTGTTCAGGGCAGTGGTGGAAGAGACCCAGAGAAAGGAGGACTCTTCAATCTGAGTCATATGTCTCTTTAAAGGATGCTTCTGATGGACATCTGTAGAGATGGATTTGGGGGACTCCCACAACACCCTAAAACTCTAAGGTCTGGCTTCCTTTTTCCTGAACTTGCCCAAGACATGGCACCACAGCCCCTAATGTATTTTCTTCCTCTTTGGAGTCGTCCCCCTTTCCTCTTTGTGAATGATGATTCCTGGAAATAGGGGAGGTTTCATCTGTTTGATCTGTCAGCTCTGCCTAGAGACAAGGAGATGGGCAAGATGACCTTTTGTGGTCCCAGGTGTAAGAAACAAAAACCGTGGTCCATGAAGTCTCTGTCTAGGTTTCCTTGGAGTTTGGCCTTGAATAGGCTCCTAGGAAGGCTCCTGACTTTGTTGAGTCCTGAAGTGTAGCAAGACTGTGTCCAGTTGATCCCTAACCATGAGGTGGCCTGGGGGATCCCAGTCGCTGGGTGACAGGGTCCTAGGGTGCCAGTCTTCATGCCACCCACTCAAGGGCTCCCCTGGTGACTGGACGCAGGGTCGCATAAGTCCAGAGGAAGTCTTTGATCCCTAGACAAAATAATCAAGGCGAATAGGTGCCCAAACTGGCTAAGAGCCTGGGGAGAAGGAAGTGTGTGTAGCTTTTCCCTGTACAGGAGATGGGGATGCTGCATTCCTCAGTGGTGGAATTCCTCATTGCCCTGGAATGAACTATTTTCTGTGGTTCCCAAGGACTGGAGGCTTCACTCTTATCATTCTGGAAATCAGTTCCTGGGTAGGCTAAGTTCTTCCATTTCACAGGTTGTGGATTTCAAGTTGTAATGGAGGGAGGCCACCGAGACCTAGACTGGATGCATTACTCACCGCTGTGGGCTGGGGGTGGGCAGGCAGAGGCAGTCTCGATACTGGTACATTTACTGGGGATGCTGAGCTTTATAGACTCTGGTATGTTCGAGCAGTGCAGAGACTCACCAAAACCTTGCCTCCCTCAGCAGGGCGGTTTCCAGAAGTGAAAAAACCTAACCCCCAGGTCCCGCCTCCACCTTCCTCAGCCCCTAACCCATCATCCTGGTTATTCTGTAGTCTACCACCCTGCGCCCGACTTCCACAACCCTCATCTCATTCTGAAAATATCTGGTTTATGTAGGGGTCATTGCCCACCCCTCTTTCCCACTAAAATATAACTTCCTTCAGGGTAGAGGGTGTGTCAGTATTCCGCAAAGTGGCCAAACCTCCAGGCATGTGGCAAGCTGTCCATAATGGGCATGGGGCGAATGAAAGACTAAAATGCCCAGGACCATCTTTAGCCTCCTTCTCTCAATCTCACCTTGGGGGTGGCCCCATGTCCCCTAAAATGCCTGGCCTCAAGATATGAGTGTGGCTGGAGCTTGGCCCATGAGGGGTTGCGGGACAAAGGGAAATGGTCCTAGAGTCCAGAAACATAACGGAAACACATGTTCAGTGCTCACGGGGCAGGAACCAGGCATGGCTCTGTGGCCTCAGCGTGGATTAGCTCATTTTCATTGTCACAACGTGGGTTTTGATGCTGCCAATTTCACTAACTGACTATATGACCCTGGGACGGCTACTTCCTCTCCCTGCCTTATTTTCTCAGTCATCTATAAACTGAAGAAGAGGGGCACTGGTCTAGCATACCTGCTGGAACTGTAAATCCTAAAAAGACCAGGGTCCCGTATTCACAGTTAGAGCCTAAACATCCAGCACAACGCTTGGCACATGGAAGGTCCTCAATACACATTTATGAAGCAAACAAAGCAATGTTCTGTCTCACTCCCTTCTAGGATGCTAAATTGCCCATTGTTACGCTGTAGGCAGGTCAGTTTCTCATTTCCCTGGGGCTCAGGAGACCTGTCTATTGTTTCCAAAAGCCCCAGGGGCCTTAGACTTGGAATTCACCTAGATCTGTGTCCTCAGTGAAAGTGAGGCAGGGACACTCCATGCAGCTCTTGAGCTGGAGGGAGAGAGAGCAGACTAGGGTAGGCAGAGGATTCTGTGTCCCCCAACTTGGAAGAGAGGTTATATCACAAAGGGATCATGATCCCATGTGGCCGCAGGGCACAGAGACTCAGGTGGGCCGGCAAGTTAGACAAGGCAGAGCTGACGGGTCTCTTCCTCTCACAGATGCCGAGACTGAGGCTCAGCAGGGGAAGCCACTTGCACAAAGTCACACAGTTGTGTTGTGACCAAGACCCATGGCTTTCTCCCTTTTCTTCCCTCGCTGCCCTCAGACCCGAGCCCCAATGTTTCAGCCCAGGAGAGAGCTGCTACGCAGCACTCCATCACTGCCTTGGAGGAAAGATAATCGGAGCGAGATCTGGGGAGATGGAAAACTGTCGGTGACTTCTCGCACTTGAATATTTAAAGACACATTTTATTCTTTGTAAAAAGCGGCTTGGCAATTGCCCTGGTGCTAAATTTTTGCAGATGTCAGATGCGGCCACCTCTTCACTTCAGTTGTCTAATAGCCAAGTGGTTGCTGCCTCTGTTTGCCTGTCTCCTTGGGGTGTGCTCTCTTCAGTCCCGGGAGCACCAGGAAGCCTGGTGTTACATAAGCACCTCATCAGAATAAACATCCAGCTAAATGCCCGCTTCCTTCGGTCCTCCCGCCCTGGAGGAACACTTACCTCAAGCCCCACATTTTCCCAGAGTGCAGAGAGAGATTTTCGTTCCTGATAGCTACCCCCTTATTACCAGGGGTCGCCCTGAGGCGTCAAGCCCTATCTGGAACACCTCTGGGCACCTCGTTCCATCTGTAATGGACAGGGGACAGGGGATCACCTTTCCTCGGGCCCCAGGCTCCCTCCTAAGCATCCTGGCATTCCTAATAGCAGCTACTTATTCATAGAAAACCTACTGTGGGCCAGGCCCCATGAATATAAATAGGACTAAGCCTCGATCCCTTCCTAGGGAAAAAGCAATGTAGAGCTGAGGTGGCAGACGCGCGAAGAAAAATTTACAGAAGCAGCTATGATTGAGAAATGTATGTATTCTGGGATCCAGGAGGAAGGAAGTTCTGGCTCTGCCCAGGAGTCAGTGGCATTTGCATGGGGCTTTGAAGGACACGCAGGTGTGAATGAAGGAATGAATGAAGGAGTAGGATCTATAAACTGCAAAAGTAATACATAACAGGAGGTGTGAAAAGCAGTAGGGAAAATAGCATTTGGAGGGACTGAACTAAACTACTTCTCCTGGCACTCGGCTACCCCCCAGACTGGCTCTGGTCTGGCCAGACTCCCTTCTTCTTTGACTCTGAGAGGGGAACTAGAGGCTGGGGAGTTCTGGTAGCCTGCTGTCATCACATCTTTTCGGCCTCCATTCCCTCCTCTTTAGAGCCAACAATAATAGCTACCACAGGGTTGTTACAAGAACTAAATGAGATACTATGTACCCGTACGTAGTTAGGGCCTTGATAAATGGAAGAATCATTATTCCTGCTTTTGTTACTATTACCACTACTGTTGCTGGCAAGCTTCCAGGGACCTAAAAAAGAAAAAATGCCTCAGAGGCATAAAAACACTTCTGGATATATTTGAGTCTCCACATATTATAAGATTGTTCTTCACTTCCAACCCAAACATATCAGGAAGGGCCTTCCTACTCCTTCGTGATGAGGAAATGAAAAACATTTTGGAAAAGGCAGGCTTTTATCATGGGAGCTTGCTTGGCAACCCTCAAAGGCCACATATAGGTTCTGTTGCCTGGGACAAAAGTCAGAGCCAATGGATGACCCACTTAGCTCAAAGCTTCACGAATACAGGTGCATTAAAGAGCTTTATGGATGCAGCTGTGTAGGACCCCTTAAGGGAGTCAGCTGACCCCCACATGCAACCCCCAGACCCAGCTGGTGAAGGCACAGGAGTGGGCAGGGGGTCCGTAGTGCTCACTGAGCTACCCGGCATTCACTGGGATTTGGGCCTGGCAGTCCCACATCCCAGGGAATTACACAGACTTCTCATGGAGTACAGTCTTGTCCCGGTTTTCATCCCGCACCACACACTCTTAACCAAATGCCCAAGCCAGAAAATGGGATCTCATGGGTAAGGGACAGATGCAGCCTGTCCCTTACCACCCACCACCCGCCATTTCAAGCCTGTCAGATCTCCACCTGTGACACCTCACAAATGTACAGCGCGTTCTCTTTCTGCACAGCTACTTCCTTCAGGCAGGGCATCATCGCATCTTGCAACACCTTCCTGAAAGTTCTCCTTGCCTCCTCCTCCCCCTGCCTCCCTCCAATCCGTTCCACACCCTGAAGCAGGAGCCATCTTTCCAAGACACAGATCTGGCCAAATCAATCTCCTGCTTCAAACTCTTCTGTGTGCCACCCCTCCCTTGGAAGCCTGGCCCTCAAGATGCTCCATGGCGTCCAGTCCCAGCTCCCACCACAGCCTCTGTCCCACACCATGCTCCTGTCAGATGGGACATCTTGCGTTTCTCCCCTCCTACCAAACCTTCCCTAGCTACTGCTGTTCCCTCAGCTTTGAGCACTGCCAGCCTCTCCCTTGTTTTCTTGGCTCACCCTCATTCTTCAGGTATCAACCCAGACAGCCCCTTTCTCAAGGAACCTTCTTCAGCCCGGCAAGATTTTATTATGTGCCCTCCTGGGAGCTCTCAGACTGGTCCGCCCTTGCCTGACGACAGCCCTTAACATAGTGGACTAGAAATGCCTGCTTACCTGTCATCTGTCTCTATTCTCTCACTGTGCCCTGAGCTCCAAAAGGGCACATCCCCTTCCTGAATAACCCCTGAACATGGTGGGCAATAAACATTTGTTGAATGGACAACAAATGAACAAATAAATGAACACACAACAGATTGGATGAATGAATGAATAAATGAATGACTTAGTACACATAGGCTGAAAAAAATCCTGGAACAGGAGGTCATCTCCACTGTGTAAGCTGAGCACATGATGCGGGAGGCAGAGACACGGGTTGGAGGCAGGAAGAGGTTGGGGGCTGATCCAGCAGGAGGGGAGCAAGAGAAGAAGGGAGGGGCCTGGCAGGAAGGCAGGAAGGATATCCGAAGAAACTGCCCCTTTCCGTCCTGCTCCCGAACCCCGCACCCTCTCTGCGGGCATCTCGGCTACCTAAGAACAGAGAGTTTCGCCAACACCGAGACTTACACTATTTCATAAACTTTCCTTAAATTAAAATCAGGCGACGCACACACATACACATATACCCCACAGACATCTTCGTCGCTGAAAAGTTGCTCCCTATAAAATAAAAGAAGCTGTTTAAATGTCTTCCTTCCAAGCTAGCCCCACAGAGCTGGAGCTGAGAATACATTAGCCTTTAATGAAGTGAGACTCTCATCTTCCAGGAGACACCTCATTTAGCGCAATTGTTTCAGAGCCATTACAGAAAGACAATTACAAGGAAGCGGGGAGAGTAATTGGAAATGCTGGCAGGAGTTGGGCGAAATGATAATAAATAAAAATATTCAACCTAATAAGCTTCCAGGAGGGGGTGGGATGAAGAAAATCAACATAATTAGAACTGAACCTTAGCAAGGAAAAACAGACAGCAGGGTGGCAAGTGCTCAACTTGTACAGGAAGAAAGAAGAAGTCACATGCCGCCGAAGATGATTCCGGGCCGCAGGCTGCTGGCCCCCTCCCGGAGCTGCTGGAGGGCGGAGGGATGCCCAGAGCCCAGAGCTGTTGGGGGGCTCAGGGTGTGTGGTTCCTGGACATGGAAACCTGGGTGCGTGGAAGAGACAGGCCGGGCCTGGTGCGGCCGGGGTCCTCTGTGTATGGAGAGGAGGCCCAGGGAGGTCGAGGGGGGAAACACAACCCAAGCCCTGACTCAGTGGCTGCCGGTCGCTAGTTCTGCCACCATGGCAAGAGGCCCCGGCTTCCTGGGCCTTGCTTCTCTCATCTTGTCTCCAGGGAGGCAAACTCTTAAGATCCATAGGGGGCCTACCAGTCTCCAGTGAAGGCTGTCTCCCTCTATAGATGTGTCTTCCTCTCCTTATCTGATAGGCCCCTCTTTGGGCCTGAAATTTCACCACAGGAGCCTAGAAGTTAGGCTTAGGGAGGCAGCTGAAGCATCATTTACGTGAAAGTCATTACTGAGGCTGCTCTATTCCCATGCCCACCCCTACCCCGGGGGCATAGGCCACATCCTACTTGCTGGGCCTTGGCCCTGCCTGTTGGGTCCAGCACAGCACCTGTAACACAAGTGTGTTGATAGTTCTGTTTCTGTCTCCCCCTTAAGAGCCATGAGTACTGTTAAGAGCATTTACAGAGGAGATGGTATGAGGCCTGGGACTTGTTTCAAAATAACCCCAGTGAGCAGGGGAGTGCTGATTTACATTATGATTTCTTGTTTGGTTGTTTCTGAAAAAAAGCAATGTAAGTAACTTGAGTTTAGGGACTTCAGATTTGTCACCCAGTACTTAGCTTAGGACCCGGGACACAGTGGGCACATACTTACTATTTTGTAGCATAATGGGTTTCTAGAAAATATGTCAAATAAACTGACTGAGGATTGAAATGAAGTCAAATTTTCAAATTTTGGAAGATTCTCAGATAGTCTCAATCAATTCAAATAAAATAATTCAAACCACACTTAATTTACTGAGACCTTTAATGTACCAGCAATGTGCCAGGCCCTTGGAGAGTCACAGGGGAACAGGATCCCCAAGTGACTCTCCCTAAGGAATTCATCATCTAGTGAAATTCAGGTTGTAAAGCTTTAGGCATGATGTGAAGCCACACTAGGGGTGGGCCATTTGTCCAGAGACACTAGCAAATATGAAGTAGTCCCACCTCCTGGACAGTGGGGCAGTGGCCTAGGGACATGATCCTCAAATGAGTTTGCAAGTGTATCAGTAAAAATTTTTTGTACACCTTCGATATGTATATATAACCTTTATATAAATATATATATAATATCACATACATATATTATATCACATATATGTTCTAACATATATATTATATGTTATATATATGTTATATATAATATGTATGTGTGTGCATATATATAATGTAATATGTATATACAACATATGTGTGTGTGTGGCTTAGATCTACTACCTTACCAATATATGATATGTCTATAGAACATACTCAGAAATGGGAATCTAAACAGGATGAGATAAAAAAAAAACAATAAATAAAGTTGAAATTTTTTTTTCCTATTCCAATGACCTATCTTGTTTACTTTGTTTTGGAGACATTATGTGTAGAGTACCAGTGTCCTGGGACCAGACAGGCCTGCCCATATAGAAGTAATTGCATAGGTGCCAGGGTGGCTTAGTCTGTTAAGCACCTAATTCTTAATTTCTGCTCAGGTCATGATCTCAGGATCCCAGAGTTGTGAGATCGAACTGCATGTCACTCTCCACACTGGGTATGGAGCCTGCTTAAGATTCCCTCTCTCCCTCTGGCCCTCCCCCTCACCACCACTGCTCCCCGCCAGCTTGTACATACATGCACGCATTCTTTCTTTTTCTTAAAAAAAAGAAGAAGAAGAAGAAGTAGTAGTAGTAGTAGTAGTAATTCCAGTATGCTCAGTATACCAAGCAGAATTTAATACCTGCTTTTCTCTTGCTGGTCATAGCAACCATTTTCCAGTAACTGGTGACAAATATGCCTCCGGGCCATTAGAACACTGGGATACAAAAGCCAAAGCAGAGGATGGGAGAAGAACCCAGACACCTCCCTCTGAGAGAAACTAGGAGGAGTCCTACTCATTCATTCATTTGGCAAACACTTATTATAAATTCAGAATGTGCCAGGTGCCATGCCAGGTAGAGTGAAGGCTACAGGGCAGAACCTTGTACCGACTCAGGTTCGTGGAAAAGGACAGATGCGAATCTGCTTGAGGAGCAGGCGGACGCTGGTCAGTGTCAGGAGGTTCAGGCCAGGTGCTCTGGGAGGGAGAAACTGCCTTCCCCCAAGGGATCTAAGACTTGGGCAGGAGGTGGCACGGGACTAGGGATTATGGGCAGGGTTGGCCATGCAGAGAGAGAGAAGAAAAACTCTTCAGGAAAAGGAAATATGACAATGTCACAGGGCAGTAAATTAAGGAGGTCATTCTGTTTCGCCGATCCTCCGTTCCATCTGGAGATACATCCTGAGGCCAGGTGGGAGACAGAGAATGCTTACCAGAAATGCAAATACAAGCAACAGGGGCTTGCTCTCGGACTGAACACCCTGGAAACTAGAGAGTGAGGCCTGCTGCCAGGCCAGCCTCCCATTGGACATGCCACTGGTCTGTCCAAAAAACCAAAGGATAATGGGAGAGAAAGCTGGTCTCATAACAGGCATTCTCTTCCGTTAGCGATGAACAGAACTTGAGCTGGCCTACAGGCGAGCCAGAACAGGTGACTCCTAGGGCCCGTGCTCAGTCTAGGATGCCACCTTCTGGACTCTTAAACCCTGGAGAGTGAGGCACCTCTAGGAAAGACATAACTAGGATACAGTGTGGTAAAGAATCACAAAAAGGGGCCCAGGGTGCACCAGGAGCTCAAGGATAAGTCCTAGCCAGGATGCAGTCCTATCTCATCACCAAGACACTGACTTCTAACCACGTAAATGAGGGGGATGGAGAGCGTTCGAGGCGAGGAGAACCTCACATGTAGAAGCAGAAAGCAGGAACCCTTGGGGCTCTGGGGGAGACAAGAAGCCTTGGGAGTCACTCTTAAACAGACCTAGAGCTGGCTACCACACACAGTCGGTGCTTAATAAATGTATGTAGATGGTAAATTGTCATCTCTAGGAAGTAAAGGCTGGGATAAGCAATTCATTCTCATAAAGCCCCAGGCAGGGCCACATGCTGAGATGCATTTATTAAAGTCTTTTGATGAGAGAGGGAGGGAAGAAAAGAGAAGAGGGAGGAGGAAGAGCTGGGGTGGGGGCTGCCTATCAACATCCTGAGAGAGCCCCCCCCCCGCCCCCCACCCCACCCCTTTATATCCAGGAGCAGGCACAGGGTCTCAGAAGGAAAGCAGACAGGAGCCATGGAAAAGAAAGGAAATCTAGCAGTAATGTCCTAAGCCCCAAAGCAGGGTCACGCATGCCTATGTTCCTTTAGTTTTCCCAATGACCCTGTAAGATGGGGTTTTTATTACTCTGTAACAGATAGGCAAACTAAGGCTAAGTAAAACATGTTTGGCGGAGGAAGTGGGAGCTCGAATCTGTTGGATGCTATTCTTCCAGATGTTTCCCAGATCACAGAATGGACACAGCAAAGGGAAGACAGAGCCAGACACCGGGTGGTCGTTTGCAGCCTTAGGTCCTTGCCTAGGTCTTGCCTCCCCAAGTTCTGCTGGCCCCTGGATGCCCCTAGGTGAAACCCTAGAAGTTGGTGCGAAACCACCCCAGGACCCAGGCTGAAGATGGCTAGCGGCCCTCTAGGACCTGGAAGGTTCTCTGTTAAGGACAGTTCAGACGGACCCTTAGTAGACCCATCCACAGCAGCCTCCCATCCCCTTCTCACCCTGGGTCCTTGCTTCAGCCTTGACTTACGTTTTGCATCCAGAAAGCCAGCACCTGCCCTCTGAAGTTCCAGGGACCGCCCAGGCCCCGACACAGTTTCCCTCTCAGGAGCTGGGAGCCCGGGTTCCATCCATTGCCGCCTCTACCACAAAACCTTCAGTGGCCTTAGGCGAGTGTTAACTCTTTTTGAGCCTCAGTTTCCCCATTCAGTACTGAGGAACTCACTGATCTCTAGGGTCCTTGAACATCCCATTGGCCTCTTTCTCACTTCCAAGATTTCCATATTTCCTCCCTGCCCCATTCCATAACAGCCAGGAGTCCCTTCCCTCAGGTAGGTCACCTGCAGGCTCGTCATAGGCCCTGGGGACCACAGGGGAGGCCATCCTATAATAAAGGGCTAGAAACTGGGAGTAGGCAGGCTACCACCAGGGCCTCTGTACAGCCTGGCCAGGACATGCTGGCCACCAGATTTGGGAAGGTGGCCAGGTCCCTGATTCAGAGCCACTCCCAGCTGCCTCTACTGAGAGAGCTCTGTGGGCAGCAGAAAGCACAGTCTTCTGGGCTCTGGTGGCCGCGCGTTCGCTGCTCCCTTTTCTAGCTGGGGAACAATGGTGTGTTGCTTCACCTCTCTGATTATGCCCGGCTCCCTGATTTGTTCTCTTCTGAGAGGACTTGTCTCAGAGGGTTGGTGGCAGGGTTACAATGGATAATGCATGAGAAACACCGAGGGCAGTGCCTATCACACAGCAGAAACTATTCTTCTTAAGTGCCCCCAACATTCTTAAGACAGCAGGACTCCCGAAGTACTTGACAGTCATGAGAATCACATGGTGAGGAAGAGAGCTGCCACCCACACTCAGCCAGTCACCAAGGCTGAGCAGTTTCATGATGAAAAAACCCCCCTTCTAGCAGGAAAGCTCACCCTGTCCCCCAGGGAGAGACCCAGGTGGGTCACTTGAATGTGATACACTTTTTTTTTAAATTGGGTCTAAAGTTATAAAACAACAGCAGGGAACTCCTCCTGCCTCTGCAGGTACTTGGGCCCAGGTGGGGATCAGGGGCATTAATTAAACTCACTCAACCTCCCCCACAAGACCGGTGGTCCCACGTCCCCAAAGCTTCTCTCCGTGCAGTCTCCTGCACAAGAACGGGGCTCCTCCTCACGTCCCAAGGCTGGAAAAGGATCCACCTGGTGGACCAACCTCACAGGCACCCTCAGACAAGTCCCCCCAGCCCCCCGGCGATGCCCACCCCAACCTAGCCTAATTCGGTCCTAAGTATTCCTAAGGTGCATTCCAATTTCCCACTGTAATAAATGGCACAGAATGCAAATGGACGTGGATGTGGGACACAGATGTTTGCACTAATTTAATTGAGGGAACACCTTGGATTAAACACTTTGCAAAACACTCACAAATAGGTTCAGTGCATTCGGTAATGAAAAACCTCCCAGCCCCCTGGCACTTTGCTTCGGCTGCCTGGGGCTCCAGGAGCGCGGCTGGGAGTGGGAGGGTGTGGGGGAGAAGCCCAGAGCAGGGTGGAGACAAGATGCCTCCAAACACAGGGAGAGGCAAAGGAGCCGGTTCCTAGGAGGGCTTCCAACAGATTTTCCACCAGCTGGGGCTGACTCCACCAAGAGAAAGAATCTGGAAGGGCTGAGCGGGGCGGTAGGCAGCACCTGCCTCCCCATGTGGGTAACCACTCACCTGTAGGGGTCAGCAACAGGCAGGTGCCTCCCTGTCCTAAGGACTCAGTGCCAACCAAAGGCCTCACTGCCCACCTGGCTTATGACCAGTCACCCACCTGTAGAGGACTGAGGTCCCCAGGCCCAGAAACCCCATGGAAGATCAGCCTATTTGATCTTTTGGGCATGAGGGTGGGTGGAAAATACCTCTCAGAAATTGTGGTTTATTTGCAAGGCAGTGCTCATTTCTCTGAAGCTTCTTCCTCGCCTTCCCCTACAGATTAGGGGACTTCGAAAGCTCAAACCCTGTACATCTACCAATCTCCAATCGTTCCCTTCATTTTGCACCACCCATCTGTTCACCCCCTTAGCTCCGAGCCTGCAGAGAAGAATGAGGCTCCTTGGCCCTGAAGGAGAGTGCTGTGGCCTGGGTTGGGGGGGGTGGGCTGAGAGCAGGGTGGCGTGGCAGACGCGCACAGGCGCAGGTGCGCTGCCATAAATGCCCTCAGGGAGGCGTACTTGGTAACCTGGGAGCCCAGGGACAGTGTGGCAGCTTGGCAGGAGAGGGTCAAAAGAAAGTGGAGAAAAGGGGAGAAGGATTCCTGGCAGAGGGAACAACCTTTGCAAAGATAACGAGGCACAGAAGTCTAGGCAATTGCAGACTCAGGAGAGACTTCCCACGTGGGTCCACTTGGGGGACGGTGGCACAAGGGAAGATGGGCCATTTTCACCAGCCCCTGCCCCCACCCCTGATAGTTCTCATAGTTGGGCAATCTACATCAGTTCCTATAATGATTGTTCTGTAAGTCTCAGAGTTCAAATCAGGCCAGGATGATTTTATATTCCTGAAAACAGAATCCCTAATTTTCAAACACAATGATCACTTCAAGTGTAATAACCATTATAATAATAACCTCTTATACTTGTATAGTGCTTCATAGTTTATAAACCACTTTCACATATCTCTTATAATCCTCTATCAACAGCCCTTCGAGAAAGATAGAATAGGTAGTTTCAGTATTCTGGCTTTCTGGATGAGAAAATTAATCCCAAGTTCTCAGCTACGTAAATAACAGAACTAGGGTCCAAACTCAGGTCTATGTGACACCAAAGTGCATGCTTGTTCACTCGTTCAATCATTCAGTTATTCAGCCATTCAGTGAATCATGGAGCACTGGTTGAACACCTATTATGTACCAAGAAACACTTCAGACTCAGAGCATGGACAGCATGGTGGGGATATTAAGATGAGTAAAAGCCTAGTGCAGAGACAGCATACTGACAGATATACCCGGACTGACAGGGAAACAGCAAGGCAAAAGCAGAGCACTAAAACCCAGGAACCAAGAAAAACACAAAGTCACTCTTTACAAAACTGCCTCACTCATACACACACACCCTGCTGACTGCGTTCACACACATAACACACCCATGTGATGACATACATGAATATAAAGGAGCCATATCTTCTGGGCTTCCCTATGCTCTCTAGCATGGAATGCAGACTCCTCCACACCTGACATCTCCACCACTAGCTGGGCAACAGTTCAGACCCAGCAGCTGGAGGCACACTATGGGGCTGAGTTTTGCCCCATCCTATAGCATGTATAAGCATTCCAGCACTGTGTGAGCCCTGTTGTCATGCAGCAAAGGCGTGATACACTTCTAGGCTGGCTGGCTGGGTGATGGATAGATGAGTGAATGGATGGATGGATGGATGCTGGATGGATGGATAGGTAGGTGGATGGATGGATGGATGGATGGGCAGATGGGTGCATGGATAGATGGATGGATGGATGGGTGTGGGTGGATAGATGGGTGGTAGATGGATGCATGGATGGATGGATGGATGGATGGATGGATACATGGATGGATACATGGATCGTGGGTGGATGCATGGATGGACGCATGGATAGATGGATGGATGGACGGATGGATGGTGGATGGATGCATGGATGCATGGATGAATGGACAGGTGGATGGATGATGGATGGATGGATGGATGGGTGATGGATGGTTGGATGGATGGTGGATGGATGAAAGGATGGTGGATGGATGGATGGGATGGGGAGGGACACTGGGAAGCACAGGAGCTTTTGCCTAGCTAGAGGTAGATCCTGTTGGGGCCCTGCCAGTGGGCCCAATTACAGCTAAACCCTGCTTTGCTTTCTGATGAGGACAAATGAGTCTCAGGTCCCTCTACAAAAACAGTACCCACCTCACAGAACTTATGTCAGAATGGGTGATGGGAGATGCTGACACATGAAGTGCATGACCTAGCCCACAGAGGTAATACCTTCCCAGCCAGGAAGTAAAGGAAATGGACAGGGAGCTAACTCTGCAGAGACTCAACAGAAATCAGTCTCCTGACTTCCCACTACCATCACCCAGCCTGGGGCTTTAAGGGCTTCCCAGAGAATGCCTCTCCATCACACCACCCTCTTCTCCTAGCTTCATTCATTCTTTTTTTTTTTTTTTAAGATTTTATTTATTTATTGACAGAGAGAGATCACAAGTAGGCAAGCAGAGACAGAAAGAGGGGGAAGCAGGCTCCCTGCTGAGCAGAGACTCTGATGAGCAGAGAGCAGAGAGGCTCAATCCCAGGACCCTGAGATCATGACCTGAGCCAAAGGCAGAGGCTTTAACCCACTGAGCCACTCAGGTCCCCTTCATTCATTCTTTTTTTCATTCGACCAACCTTACAGGGTGCCTATGATGGCCAGGCCTGGTTCTAGGTACTAGGATTAGGAGAAGAATAAGATTTCGTCCTTAACTTGGATAGACAAATAACTGTGCTTGAGTTCCTGGGATGACAAGGAGGACACAGCAGTGTTTCACAAAAGGCAGGGAACCTCTGGGAGGAGGTAGTCATAGAGGAGATACGTGAGCTGGGTATTACAAGAGGAACAGGGTTACCAGGTCAGGAAGATTCCAGACAGAGCACATAGCACTTGCAAAGTCTCTAGGGTATGAAGTTATACAGAGTATCTGGAGGCAATCGAGCAACTAGGCATATTGGGGGTATCAGGAGTAGGAAAGTACCCTTGTGTCTTAGTGTCTATCAGTAACAGGGAGGAGGAAACAGCAAAGAGGGGGGTAGGAAATGAAAGTGGAAAAGTAGACACAGGAAGCCTGTGATCAGTCAGGCCAAGGAGATTGTAGACAGGAAAGCCCCACCATGGTGATGGAGCACAGGTGGGGCCGGTCAGATGCAATGGCATGAATTAGGTTCCCACCAGTCAGGCACAGTGTTAGGCTCCTCCGTATATAGGAGGCTCTCCTTGGCTAACTCTGATGATAAATGAATTTGACGAGGTATTTTCCTCTTTGATTCAGGCAATTATCCCTGGAGAAATGGCCAATCTGGGAGCAATCTTTCCTTTCTGAAGAGCCAGACTGGCTGGCTAAGAGCAAAAGTGGGAGAGGGCTCCCCCATGGCCGTCACCCACCACTACCCGCAGCCACAACTACTGGGAGCCATGCTTGGAAATCCTTTACAATGTCCTGGGGATCCGGGAAGAACTTGAGAAGGGATAATGGTGGAGGTCACAGGAGCCACAGAGGAAGTAAAAATGGTGGCCTAAATCCCTTGGGCCAGACAAAGATTTATAAGCCTGCATTTCTAGTAAACAGGACAGAAAGGCAAGATGGGTGGTGGCCACCACCTTGTAGTTCTCAAACCCTCAAACCTTCTCCAGTCCCGCTCACAGCGGGCCAGGTTCTCCCTCCCCTCCTTTCTCTTCTCCCCCTCCCTTCTTTCCCTCCTTCTCAGCTCCTCTCCAGAAAGGTTTATGGAGCCGACTTCAAATAGCCCCCTCTCCTGCAGGCATAGTCACACCAACTGAAAGGAGATTTAATTAGCAAAATCTCGTTAGGCAAACGAAATTATCCGTAAGACAATACTCCTCTGGACAGGGGGTATGATTAAACAAAGCCATTAATTGAGAGAGTCGCTTTGGCAGCTCCCCGGATGCATTCATCTCTGGGTAGGCTCCACTTTGCCTCCTTGGGCCAGAGGAACAGATTCTGCGTCCTCCCCACCGGCCCCACCCGCTCCCCACTTCATCTCCGCTCTTGCAGAGCCCCTCCAGTTGGGGCTGCAGACCTCGGCATCTCATCAGCGGCCGGGCTGCCGCCAGATTCCTGCTAAAGTGCCTTGATTGCATAATGTCTATTTGCATAATGTAAATTGCAATCTCCTAGCTCGGGAGGCAGGAATCACAGAACAGCCATTATTTTTTACCACTCCACAAAAATTCTACATTTAGAAAGCAGATTTGCAGCTCAGAAAGCCGTATAAATCTGAATCCGCCAGAAACGCCATTAAATCACACCAATTAAGCCGGACCAACGAAGAGCCCCTGTCACTGTTCTATGCACACTCAAGGACTCCCCGCCCAGATGGAGACCACAAGAAACTGGAGGCTGTGGAAGCTGGGCTGGGAGCAGGAACTGCAAGAGGCAGGAAATTCTGTCTTATAAACCTCAACACACCTCCCGACCCCAACCACAGGTGTCCATCAAGCCCTGGAGGAGACAGGATGAGAGGCAGGTGGAACGAGTCTGAGTTATTTCTGAAAGATGACTACCTCTGTGTCAAGCTCAGCCCGTACCTTCTAATTAAGTTCTTCTTTCCAGCTTATCTCTTCACTCAGACAAACGATCCAGTGGGCAAAGCATCCCACGACGGGCACCGAGACTACCCCGTCAAGCAGTCACAACTGTCCTGACACCAGCAAGACCCCACGTGACTGCCCCCACAACAATGATCGACCTGACCCTCGCTGCCCACCTGCATGTACCCACCGACCTTTGTCCTACATTTTCCTTATATAAACCTGGATATATTTTCAGCACTTTGGAGACAGTCTTTGTGACGTGAGCCCGCTGCGGGCCTCACTGAAATAAATCCCTTTCTTGTTTCCCCACCGCTCCTGTCTCTGCCTGTGGATTTCGTCAGCAGCGAGTGGCCAGACCTGGTCTGCTTGGGACCCCCCCTGGGGCCAGTTGCTCTCCCACTCCTGCACCCCAGCTACACATCTTAAGCTCATTTGACTGGTTTCTGGTGGGCACAGGCCTTCATTTCATGCAGCGGGAGGACATGTTATCAGGAAGAAGTCTGCACCCTTAGCAGAGGAAAAGGGGAGATCTAAGGTGTTTTGCACATGGGGCAAAACATCCATGCCTTTCATAGCTCTTCTGTGACTTTTCCTCTCTTCTCCCAAGTCCCTTCTGGCCAAGGGTAAGAAACAGTAGGAGAAATCCTGCTCAGACTGGGCTGGGCTGGAGTCTGAGCGCTTTTTAAAAGCTGTTTCCTAGCGGTCACTGGGGAGAGAGAGGTGAGTCACATGGTGCCTGGAAAGGGGCATTCTCTGGGACAACAAGGCAAGATCCCAGCTCCCCCTCTGCCAGCCCTGCACCTGGTTACTCTTTTGCCTCTTTATTGTTCATTCAATATTCATTTGTCAAAGGGCAAGATGCTAATGTGTATTATTAAAATATCAATAGTTTATGAGTGAACTTTTATGGAGGGTACAGTTAAAGGAAAGATTCTTGACCATCCCTTGTCAGGAGTAAAGGAGAGAAACAATCTTTTCCAACTCCGCTTCTTATTTATTTCTTGGGTGGAGGAATGACTGAACCATTTGGAGGAGCTATTGTGTGCCAAGAATGGCTACAGTGCTCTCACAGGCTACCTTCCCGGCGGTCCCCACAGCGGTCCTGGGAAAGGTGTACGGTCCCATGTGTATTCCGGACGTGAGCGATCTGCAGACCGAGCAGATGGGCCCGGATCACGAAGGTGCTAAGTCGGAACCCAAACTCTTGCTCTTGGATTTCAAACCCTAACTACCCCCCTCCCCCACCAAGTTGGAGCCTTGAAAATACAAATGAGCTTTATGTTTTCATCTGTTGCTTCATGTGTTCAAATTAAACATTCATTTCCGGGCCCAAGTTTCCAACCCCCCACACCTTTTTATCAACCAAGCCCATTTACCCTTCTCCTCCCTGCTCCCTCCCTTTCCAGCGTTAGCCATTCCCCGGTCACAGCCCCTTAGGAACACGAATTGGTTCTGTCTCCACTCTTTCGTTGCTTGAGTTTTGTTTCTATCCTCTTAAGTCACAAGGCATTCAGGCACTCAGATTCTCTTCCAAATTCAGGTGCATCCGGGTCAGGAAAATGACAAAGGAAAGGGGGCCTGGTCCCTTAATGTTGCAGGTTCTAGCATGTGGCCGAAGGGCAGGAAGGAGAGGAGAGGACGTGGGGTCAGATAGGAAGGGCTGCCCAGACTTCCCCAGTCCCCAACACAGCCCCAGTTGCCTCTTAATTACTGATCTTTGACACAAACCTCCCCCAGCTTGGGAGGTAGGCCTTTGTAACTGCCCCAGTCAAGAGAACATGGTGGAAAAGATGCTACTTGACCTTGGCAATACGGCTCCCACCTGGCTCTTGTTCGCTTTTGGGTGGGGTGCTCCCCCTTGGTGTCCAGCCACCATTTTTCAAAGAAACCTGAGCCATAGGGAGTGGTCACATGGGCCTGCCTGGCAGCCTCAGCTAAGATCTCAGCCAACAGCTCGTACCAGCCCCCCAAGTTATAAGTGAATGAGCCTTCAGATGATTCCAGCACCCAGGTTTTCACTTGCCTCACCTGAGGTCTCAGTCCCAAGGGAACAGGGACAGGGCGTCCCTAAAGTGCCCTGTTTGAATTCCTGATTCACAGAACATGCGCATAATAAACGTTGTGAAGATGCTGAGTTTTGGGGTGGCTTGTTACACAGCGGAAGTGACTGGAACACCTCTGGGATTAAATTGAATGTTTTTGGTTTCCTTCTCAAGTCCAGCCTTCCCTGGTGTTCACTCCGAGACTTCAGGCTATGCCTTCCTCATCTGGTCCCAGGCCCCCTGAGCCTGCCCCCTCTCCTCTTCCTCCCTCTCCAAAACACAGGACGCTCAAGCCTGAGGCAGCCTTGGCAAACACTCCCTTGAAAGAGCATTTGACTCTTGCCACCTCAGAATCCCAGCGCCCAGAGAAGCCTGCTTGTCCTTGCTCCTCAGTGTGGGTCCAAGAGCGCGTCCCTGTGAGGGAGCTCGCCCTGGGTGTGTGTGGCCCAGAGCCAGGCACGGGTGCTCTCGGAGGCAGGGAGGGAATGTGCAGACCTATTCCCTCACACTCTCCACTCTCATTAAGGTTCACGCTCAGCTTGCTTCTCTCCTACTTGACTTGACTTATGAGGTCCCTTTAACCTCCCGAGCAGGAGACATGATTCTCACAAAGGCCTTTCCACTGAGGCTCCCCCAGCCTCCCAGCCGCATCTCCTAGGTAGGCTTTCCGGGAACAGGATCAGGACGGAGGGAGGCACCCTTCCCCACCCACCACCTCCCCAGGGCCCCCAGGGCTCCAACCCCTCCAGATCCTGGGCTGCAGAGGAGGTGCCCTGGGAGCCGCAGCCCGTCAATCACAGAGGCGACCAGCACTGAATCGCAGGCCATTAGGCGGGAGGGCCGGCGCCCTGCTCACTCACCGGGCAGCCATTGGCAGGATGTTAGACGATCGCATGGCGGCCATTCTTATGATTTATTCAAATACTCATTACAGTCAATCTATTTTTACACAGAGGTGAAGATGTGCACTGATAACGGTTAATCATTTATAATTCCCCGGACTGGTTGGAAGCCAACGTCCTCTCAGAGGCGTGGCGGCAGCCCAGCCTCCGGGAGCCCCAGAAGCAGGGTGGGAAGCTCCGTAGCCCAGGGCAACCCAACCTTCCGGCGGACATTTGCAGAGCAGAGACCAGGTGGAGGGTGCCGTGGGGACAGAAAGACATGGGAATCCCAGACTGTCCTCCAGGAGCTCACAGCCTCACTGGGGGGCATGTGGGAAGGTGCGGGCCAGAGGGGCACTTGGCGTGTGAGTGCGGCAAAGCTCGGGGAGAGGAAGAGAGAGCACTTCTAGCTGGAGTTACCAAGGAAGGGTTCGTTGAGGAGCCCAGACTTGGGCTGGGTTCCTCCAGGTGGGTGGGCTTTCACCGAGTGGGGGCCAAAATGACACATAACGCCGACGGTGGGGCCATAACTGTGCCGATGTAAAGGACGCCACCAGCAGGGTCTCCCTTCCCCTCCCCCACAACCCCCTGGAAATAAACCAGGGTGTAACAACAAATGCGGGCTCTGAACCAGCCCACTTCCTCCGCTCACTGCCTCCCCGGCTCAGCCCACAGATGACAGTGGCTGGGTTGGCCTTGCAAACCCAAGAGCTTCCCTCTCCGACACTCATGAAACACATGACACATCAACTCCACCTTAATGCACAATCACTAAAGTCTAATTAAGTAGGATGTCATATTACAGGGCTTCTTTGTCACATTCAGACCTAATCTAATTAGAAGTCCACCGTATTTTACGTTCTGACCCATTGTTGGGTATCGCTCTTGCACAATGCATGGCTGTTAAAGATCAGGTTCAGGGCTGGTCCTTAACCTGTAACCTCATTGAGTCAGCATGGAAACACCGAGCACAGTTACTTACAGTTCACAGTTCCTTTTCTGGTGAGCGGCATGGAGGACAGGAAGCCTCAGAATCCTCCTCCGGACTTCACCTGCCAATGAAAGAAAAGGTTTTTATAGATGTGTATGATTCTGCTGGAAGTGAGAGCCGAGGTGGGGCAGAGGGAAGCCTCAGAGTGGGTCTGCTGTGGGAGCAAAGCCAGGACTCTATTCCCACAGTGCCGAGTGGGAACATTTCCTGATGAAGGGACTCCGGGTGCAGGACAACTATTGGTTAGGACAGCTAACCAGGACGGAGAGAGAGGATCGCTCCCTCCTTACCTGCTTGGTGCCTCAATTTCCTGTGAGTTTCATCCCCTTCCCTATAGGAATCCCGGAGAAAAACAGGCTCATGGCTGCTGAGAGCCCTGAGCTGACCAAAGCAATAATCATTTACTGATGCCTCCGGTCTGATGGAGGACCCCATGCAGGGGGACAGAGCTGTGCAGCCCCCATGAAAGCTTACAACCTATACGGGGAAGGCTGCACAACACTGGCAAACCACAAAGCCAAGACTGTTGTTTACCGCAGGATTAAGGAAGGTCCCAATGGAGGAAAGAATGTTCAAGGAAAGGTGAGGTGTCCAAACTGGGATAAAAGGGAAAGAAGTCGCCTGGAGAAGCATAATGAGGGTAAGACTGGAAAGATAAAGAATGTGACTGCTTTTAATTCTCTTTCTGGAAGAAAGTAATAACAACAACAAGAAAAACCCAGCACGGGCACCTCTGGGTGGCTCAATTAAGTCTCTGTCTGCCTTTGGCTCAGGTCATGATCCCGAAGTCCTGGGATCGAGTCCACATCGGGTTCCCTGCTCAGCAGGGAGTCTGCTTCTCCCTCTGTCCTTCACCCTGCTTGTGCTCTCTCTTGATCTCTCTCTCTCTCAAATAAATAAAATCTTAAAAAAGAAAAAGAAAAACCCAGCACAAGCTTATCATGTGTCTGCTCCATGGTCTACACTGGCTGGGTGTAGCAGGAATAACACCCAAGGGTGGGTCCTGGTATAGAAGTGCTGCCACGCTGTCACTGGGGAATAAGATGACCTACATAGAACAGCATCAGAGATGAGACCATATGCACAGCAGTGCTGAACTGTGTGGTAGGGACTATAATACTCTCTCCACAGAGAAAGGAAGTTGGCGAGAGCTGAGGCACTCAAGGAAGTATTCAGGAGGAGGGAGAACACGAGTGGGGCTTTGGAGACCAGACAGGCAAGGTTTGGCTGGTAGACGGGAGCAAGAGGGCATTCCAAGAAAGGGAGCAATCCAAGCAAGGATGAGGGGGAGGGGGCAGCATGGAATGCCCTAGGCAATGCAGATGCTGGTCTGCCTGAGAGGGACCAAGGAGGAACCAACACTGAGTAAGCCAGTTGGGGCCAGAACATCAGGACTCTGAGAAGTCAGGCTTGGGCCAGAAGCTGGTAGAGCCATTTAGTTTTTCAACAAGGAAATGACACGGAGAAGAGGAGCCCCCTCACCTGCCCCAACCCTTTGGAATCTTCTTTTTAGGGTGCCTAGGTGGCTCAGTTGGTTAAGCAACAGCCTTCAGCTCAGGTCATAATCCTGAAGTCCCACGATCAAGCCCCACATTGGGTTCCCTGCTCAGTGGGGAGTCTGCTTCTCCTTCTGGCCCTCTCCTGCTCATGCTTACTCTCATTCTCTTTCTCCAATAAATAAATAAAATCTTTTTAAAAAAAGATCTTCCTTTTAATTAAGACAGAGAGACTTCTTGGAAGAAGAGGAGTTTCAGATAGATAATTCAGGCATGTGGTATAGTGTGATGTGCTCATGGAAAGAAAATGTCCCTTTTGTTCATGATGACGTCCACCAGGCTGAGGCCCTTCCTCTGGGGCTGTCTACTAACATCTGCATGACTGAGGTTAATGGTTCAAGGAAGTTCCTCTGAGGTAAGTGCAGAACCCTGGACTGCAATTCCTTAAAGACAGGACCACATCTCATGCAGCGGTGAAGCCCCAGAACCTAGCAGAGGGCCCAGGATGTATTGGGTTTTCAGTATTGTCTGTTGAAATGTTCATTGGTAGACCCTGTTCCTTCCCAACAGAATCCATAACCAGCAGCTCAGAACCAGACATGGGTTGGCAATGGTCGGCCATGGGCTCCAACTTAGAGTCTTGTAAACAACAGACACACTGCTACTGAGCATACGTGAACTCAATGTAAGAAGTGTCTAGACTGAATTGCACGCAGTAGCACTTTATCCCTGCTCTCTGGGATTGACTCTTGAGCCGCCAGCAACTTAGAAGAAGATATGGCAGACTTGCCTTTTGCATATGCTGCGAAACTGGGAAGGACAGCCGCTCCTGGAGAGATGGATTCAAGAGTGTTATAAAGCTTTCAACAAGCTGCAAGAATGGGCCAAAATGAAAAAGTCCATTTTTTTCTCTACCAGTTTTTGCACAATAAGATCATGACAGCCATAAAAGAAATAATTCTGAAAATAAAGAAATACAGCCCACAATCCTATCATCACTCTAAACCACCAAATTACTATATCCCATGTCCACATGAAAATCCATTTTTATTTTTTACAGAATTGTAGAAAAAGGTTTGACAAGAATATATACACCAAATCCCACTCTTATATTCAAAAATCAATTGCAGAAACACAGAATAGGGTAACCTGGTTTAAAAAAGAAAAAGAAAGAAAGAAAGAAAGAAAGAAATGGTTCAGGTGATTAGAATTTAATATAAGTTTGGGATGAGCCCAGAGTGTGTTGCTGCAAACACGTTACCTGTGATCTTAGGTTGTATTAATAGCCACACAGTGTCCAACTGAGGGATAAACAGTCCCCTCACTTCAGACTTATCAATCCATATTGGTTTAAGACGCAGTTCAGCATTATATCTTAATAACTTTGACAGAGAAGAGGAGAGGTGAACAAAGATGACCGACCAGTAGCTAAAAGTCCAAGCTCTGGAGTCAGACTGCCCAGTTTTCTGTCCCGACTCCACTACTTACTAGTGGCACGACCAAGGAGAGGTTGCTTAACGTCTCTCTGCCTCAGTTTTCCCTCTGCAAAATCAGGCTAATAAGGGTTCCAGCTCTAAGGTTTGAGTGAGGATTGAATGATTCTGTAAGCTGCAAAGCACTTAGAACCGTGGCTCACACAAAATCACCACTCCCTGAACGCTAGCTCTTTAATGCTATTTTGTTGGGTGTTATTTTCATTACTAGGAGGCTGTGCAGTAGAAGACATGAGAGAAGAAATAAGACTCCTGCTTATGTTTGTCCCTCTTTAAGATTGCCTGTCCTTCTCCCACATGGTGGCCCTCCAAATATTTGAAGCAACTGTATGAAAGAGGGGCTGTGTGACTCTAGACAGTAGGATCAGGTCTAATTGCTAAATGTTAGAGGAAGTCAACCTTCATTTCAATGTAAGGGAGAAGTCTAGCAATGGGAACCATGCAAAAACGGGTAGGCTTCCTAGGAAGGTAGTGAGCTCCCCAGCACTGCAGGGAGACTGTACTGGGTAAGAAGCTGCCCCACAGTGTGATTTCCCAGACGTGGCTTTGCCCATCTTTGAAATGTTAAAAAAACATCAGGAGACTGATAGAGTTTACAAAATCATGTACTGAGAAAGCCTTACTCCTGTCTTCGTTCACCATCGTTTCATGTAGCAATTCAACCCCCCAAAGGAAGAAGAGTAACAAGGACCATTCTTTGAACGGAATAAATAGAGCAGTGTGGGAAGCATTCCCTCTCCGCCCTCTCTTCCTGTCTCTATCTCTTTGTCTGCCTGCTCTTCTCTCTCTCCCTCTCCCTCTCTCTTTCACACACACACACACACACACACACACACACACACACACACACGTGAACATGCAACCTCTCCACACTGGCCTTTTTTTTCACTCATGACCATGCACCCGTGGAGAAGTCTGCGTAACTTGGCGCTGACCCGTGGACGCAGGCTGGGGAACCACCTGTGTGCCATGTATGTTAGGGCCTTCCAAAGCCAGCAGGGGGGCCTGGCAGGCAAGCCGTCATGCCAAAAACCTGCACACAAGCAGCCATGCCATCATGGAACCAGAACTGAAACTCAGGTCTGAAAACAAAAAAAAACTATAAATAAAATGGACCACTCACGTTTATTAATATGAGGAAACTGGTGAAATGATGAATGAGGGAGGAGTTGTTGAAAGCTCGTGTTTGTCTGGAACAATGTAGAGAGAGGGGCAGGACAAAGCTTCCCATAGGAGGTAGCACGTGCTCCGGGAAAGCTGAGCGGCACCAGGAGGCACTCCTAGGTAAGTCGGGAGGGTGGAAAGAGAGAAGCCTGGGGCTTGTGAGAATGAGTTTAACGAAGAGAGCGCCCCTAACAGAGAGGTGTCAAGACACGGGTTCATGCCCCTCCTTACTCCATCATTGAAGTGCAATCTTGGACAAGGAACTTCAAATCCCTCCATGCCTCAGTTTCCCCATAGGCAAAATGATAGGGTTAGACTACCAGATAATCCTTAAACCAAACTTCTGTCTGACATCTACACACCTCAGAGGCTGCCCAGACTAACCTGCCAGGGAGGGCGCTAAGTCTCATTCTAAGGAGCTCAGTATCTCACCCTGGTTAAGAGTCAAGATGTGGGAGCCAGAGGGAGTGCTGGGTTCAAACCTGAGGCCATCCCTTACCAAACCTTCATCTATACAAACCTCAATTTTCTCAACTTTAGAAGGGGGGTAATAGTAGCATATTTAAAAGAGCCGATGCATCTAGAGCATTTTGTACAATGCTTGGAACATATTAATAGTAATAATAAATGAGGGCTACTTTTTTTTTAAGCGTTAAGATTTAATGGCTGGCAGCAGCTGAATGGAAAGGGAGAAAGAGGCAAAGCAAGAAGGTTGAGGACTTCTGCATTCATCCCACTGCCCATGAAAGCATTTCTGCCCTTGCCCTAGCCAGACCTTTGGGATGACGACAAATTATGAAAAGCCATTCTTGGACACCAAGAGTCTCTCTGAATGCTCTTCTTCTCTGAAAACCCCTCCATGGGCATATGAGCAAAACTTCCGAGAAAGACAAAACATGAACAGACCGTTCCAGGAGGAAACCCCGGAAGGACCCCACGCCCATCCAGACGGTGTGTCCTGGGTGTCCCACCACATTGTCAAGTCTCCTTTCTGTTCCCCTGTGCTCCCCTCATCACCTGACCACAGCTTGCGGCTGCTTACATTTGTTGAATGAGGTTGGCAGTCAGAGTGCGGTGAGCCCTGGCCACCAGTCTCTAAAGTACACAGTACCTGGGTAATTGAATACTGATAAAATGGCCCGGCATTAAATTCTTTACTCTGAGATGCATCCCACCTGGCCATTCCCAAAGCCTGGGAAAAAACGGAGGCTCAATTCCATACCTGTTTTCAGCCCCCACAGGCGCCACACAGTCCTGGCCGGCCAGTTACAGAGGAACTGGAAAAGGTCCCTGAGTCACGGTCCCCAGGCCCTGCCCGGGCCCGAGCCTCTAATCTTGGGGCTGTGCCTGGAAGTACAGGTATGCGTATAAAACCCTGCTATTTTGGTGGGCTCATCCTAGACTTTCCTAAGGAACTAGAGAACTCCAGAAGAAACCGGAGGCCCTCGTGATCTGTCTACATCATATGGAAGTGAGGCATGGGCTCCCAGGGCGGCAGGGCCCTCTGCAGAGGCAAACCCTCAGGGAATGGAGGACCCGCTCACAGGGCAACCTCCTGGCCCTGCGGCCAGCCTCTGAGGTGGGACTACACCAAGACCCACCAGGACCTGCTGATTCTCTGTCGGGATCATCACTGTTCTTCTTTGCTTGGCATTGTCAGTGTTTTGCCTCAGGCTTTCTCTCTCTTCCCGGGCCCTAATCAGTCTCTTGGCCTCTAGCTTTACCCCATTTTTGCCCACCTTCCACCTTCTCAGCAGAGGATCTTTCTGGAACTCAAATTTGAACATGGCCACTCCTCCTTAAAAACCTACAATGAGTCTTCGCTCTCTGACAGAGGTTGCTAACTGGCCACCCTGTGTTGACTCTTGCCTGTCCGGTATTTTTATAAATTCTTTTTTTTTTTTTTTAAGATTTTATTTATTTATTTGACAAAGAGAGAGAACACTAGCAGGCAGAGTGGCAGGCAAAGAGAGAGATAAAGAAGCAGGCCCCCCGCTGAGCAAGCAGCCCTACGCAGGGCTCGATCGCAGGATCCTGGGACCTCAACCTGATCTGAAAGCAGACACTTCACCGACTGAGCCACCCAGACACCCCATGGCATTTTTATAAATTCTGCCAACATCTAAAAAGTGGGAGATTTCACATTTGAACAATCCATATTTCTAAGTTTTCCCCAAAGACTGGACGACCTCACAATGCCAATCCTGTCTGTCCACGTGGCAATCAACAGATGAAGCCGAGGATCAGTCACCCCTTTTAATCACGCACGGGCCCTCCTGTGTACCCCGAGAGAAGGCGAGTGTCACCCTGGAAGTCTCTCCCATCATGGGGCACACACCCGGAGGCTGACTTACTCTGCCTACTGAAGAGTTTCGGGTTCAAGGTGACAGCACGAGGGTGGGTGGCTCATTATGTTCTCGGCTGTGCTGTGCCAGCTGGAGGGTGGAGGATGGGATTCAGGAAAATACCAGTAGCCCCAGGCAGGCCTGCCTCGTGTCCTTCCCTCTCACCTGGGCAGCTCCACGCCCAGCCTGGGGAGAGCCAGCAAAGGTCTTAGGGCAGTTTCCCTGGAATGCCAGTGGCTACAGGGCAGGTGCTGAAGAAGCCCCACCCCGCTTTATTCCTGAGGCCCCACCCCCGGGCCCAGCCTCGCCCCACCCCAACTCAGGGGCGGCTATACCCCCCTCCCTTTATTTCCATCCCACTGTTCCTATCAAAGCCCTAACAGCACATATTTTGTTAATTGTACAAACCTAATGGGGGAATGCATTGGCAAAAAAGGGTAATGGCCATCAGACCAGCAATAAAACAAAATTAATGGCCCATAGGAAGAAATCATGTCCACTTAATCCCGGCTCTGAAACTCTAATAGAATAATGGAATACCAACGGAGGGTTTTTTTCTCTCTATGCAGATTGCTTACACCATGTTAATCACTTGCAAAGCAGGCCACATACCACTCTGGCTCACATGACCCTCCAGGGAAAGGAGCAGACCAGAAACATTTAGTGCAAGGCTCATTACTGACAGGCACCACCGCAGCAACACCTTCCCCCTCTCCCTCCTTCCCCCAGGTGACTCTGGGACAGCCAGTATGGGGTGTCATTGAAAGCCACGAGGTGTGGCGGGCCGGAAAGCAAGATGCATAATACCTAATAATAGCAAACATTTATTGAGTGCTTACTATGTGCCAGACCCTGCACTAGCTAAGTGCTTCCTACACATTGAATCCCTCTGCCTCATGTTCGTCCTCTGTAGCCGCACAGTCTAGCAAGGTAGCTGCTGGCCATGCGTAGCTTTTTTAATTCAAATCCTCATTAATTAAAATTACAGAAAATTTAAAATGCAGGCATTAGCCTCACCAGCCACATTTCAAGTGCTCGACATGTATCTAGTGGCTATTGTACTGGAAGGTTCAGAGAGAGGACGTCTCCATCATCACAGAAAGTTGTATTAGACAGCACTGTTCTAGAATATTGTGGCCATTTCATCTTCTTCGTTTAACAGATTCAGAAGTCAAGGTGCAGGGAGGCGAGGCAAGCGGCCCAAGTTGATGCCGCTGGATTATAGACGTGCTGGGTTCGAACCCAAGTCTGTCTCAGTCTGACTCCAGAATCCCCAGCCTACCCACCAAGAACCAGCAGTTAGGGCCACAGGGTGGCCGTCTGAGAGAAGTTAGCAGCAGAAAGGCTCTTCTGTCCTGTCTTCAGCACCCACCCACTCCCTGCCACCCCAGAGAGCAGACAGACCCCAGTGCTCCAACTGGGAGCCAGCTCTGTGGGTGTCTCAAACTACAGAGGTCCTCTGGAGAGGCGGAGGGCTTTACAGGGCCTCCAGCCCAACCTCCTTCAATTTATGAATGAAGAAACCAACGCACAGAAGAGTAAAGTGACTTGCCCCGAGTCAAACAGCTGGTTTGCAACAGAGTTAGAACAATAATCCTGGTTTCTTGACCTCTAGTCCTCCCTGGCCAAGGGAGAGGACAGAGCATTACCCAGGGTCACCTATGGCCACAGGTCAGAGAAGGAAGAGGTGGCTCTCCTGCCTTCCTGGAGAGTCCTGGGTCAGGTGGAAGGAGGCTGGGATGAACCTGAGGGACTAGGCTCTGAGGAAAAGCAGGATGGGGACAGTCAGTCAGGCCTAGAAAGCGCAGTGCTTAAAAGCAGGACATTGGGTTGCTACTACCTTTTGGAAAAATAGTATACAGTGTTTATTACCATTAAAGATACACATAGACTCTGGCCAAGCAGCTACACTTTGGGAATGTATTCTATGGGAAAAGTAGCAGGGCCCAAGGATAATGTGGCAGCATCTATCGTGGGAAAAAGTAAAAAACATCCTAGATGTCTACCAACAGCGGGTTTGTTGCATAAGTTGTGGGACAAGTATACTATACATAAAGGAAGCCATTGAAAGAATGCGTTAGAGCTAACATCTTTTGCCATGCAAGATGGCCATAATGTTCAAAATGAGAAAAGTAAGTAGCAGAGGATGTGTGTGGAGTGGTTCCATTTTTGTAAGAACAGAGAAGACTCCAGAGTGAGTGAGGTGATCCCTTTGCTCTGTTTGTGTGAGCATGGAGGCAGCCTGGAAGGGGTGGCGGGCGTGTTCACACGGGTGCTGCGGGGGCACCGGGAACGGAGGGAAGAAGGGACACCATTTGTAGCACATCTCTGCCTGGCTTCTGGTTGCTGTGAGCACCACCACTTTTGTAAATTCGTGAAAAGAAACTTAATAAGGAAAAATAATTGACACAAGAAAGAAAAAGACTCTAAACGCGCCTTTCTCACTAGCTTCTTGGCCTTGGCAAGTTCCTTAATCTCGCTCCATCTTGGTTTCCTTTCCTGGAGACTGATGATGATACTATCATGTCATGAAGCAAGGAGACTGGTCAGAAGCGAATTTATTTTATTTTATTTTTAAAAGATTTTATTTATTTATTTATTTGACAGAGAGATCATAAGTAGGCAGAGAGGCAGGTTGAGCAGAGAGCCCAATCCAGGACTCGATCCCAGGACCCTGAGATCATGACCTGAGCCACCCAGGCACCCCAGAAGCGAATTTAAAATTACTTAGTCACATGGGCCTTTTTATCAATGTCAAGGGGAAAATCTGCCCCATACATGCAGGTACTTCCAGGGTCCACTCTCCAGGCCGTCCCAGAGCCACAGCCACTGCTCCCGTTTCAAAGCTCTCACAGTCCGTGTCTTCTGCCACAGAACCATTTGAACGTGTCTCTCTGCCTACCAGACCGGAAGGGCCTTGCAGGTAGGAATAGTACCTCACTTATTCATGCATTCATTCAATCATTCATCTGAGATAATAATAACTTAATAATTAGGGCACCTGGGTGGCTCAGTCAGTTAAGTGTCTACTCTTGATTTTGGCCCAGGTTATGATATTGGGGTCGTGAGACTGAGCCCCACATTAGGTTCCCTGCTCAGCGGGGAGTATTCTTGAGATTCTCCCTTTCTCTCTGCCCCTACCCCCCTCCAAATAAACACACACATCTTAAAAAAATAATAATAACTTAATAATTTTGTTTTCGGCACATGTACCAGGCCCTGTGCCTGACACCAAAGATACAACAATGAATGAGACCAAGAAGTCCCATGGAGCTCACATCCTAATGAGGGAAACAAGCAAGCTATATATGCACATATATCTGTAAGTCAAGTGGTGCTAAGCACTAAGAAGAAAAAAGCAGCACCACAAGGGAGTAGAAGTGAGTGGGGAGGGGCAGGGGCCTTTTAGGGAAAGAGGACAGGAAGGAGCTTCCAGGGCTCCCAGAGAAAGCGCCCTCTGAGGCCTGTGCCGCAGCCTCAGTGAGGCCAGTCATGGTTCAACAGGTGTTAGTTTAAGAATAAAACAAAAATAGGGGCACCTGGGTGGCTCAGTAAGTTAAAGCTTCTGCCTTCAGCTCAGGTCATGATCCCAGGGTCCTGGGATCCAGCCCCGCATCAGGCTCTCTGCTCAGCAAGGAGCCTGCTTCCTCTTCTCTCTCTGCCTGCCTCTCTGCCTACTTGTGATCTCTGTCTGTCAAATAAATGATTAAAATCTTTAAAAAGAAAAAAAAAAGTATAAAATAAAAATAGACTCATGGAAGACTGGTAAATAATTAAGCCCCCCTAAACACACGCCTCCCTTCTGAGGATACCCCTCAAAGAACTGAAAGCAGGGGCTCAGAGAGGTTTGCGCACCCATGTTCACAGCAGCTTTAGTCAAGGAGCCGAAAGCGGGGAGCAACCCAGGTGTCCGTGGACGGGTGAAAGCATGAACAAAGCGCGGTCAGTACGTATGAGGAAGGAGCAGAGCCTTCAAAGAGAAGGAAATTCGGACACATGGTACAACGTGGATGAACGTGGATGAACCTGCCATGCTAAGTGAAATGATCCAGTCACCACAGGACAAAAATAGTATGATTCACGTGAAGGACACAGAGAAGTCAGATTGGCAGAGAAAGAAGGTAAAATGGCAGCTGCCGGGGCTGGGAGGGACCAGAGATGGGGGGTAATGGTTTCACAGATACAGAGTTGCAGGTTTGCAAGATAAAGAGTTCCGGGGATGGGTGGTAATGATGATTGCACAACAGGACGAATTGTACACTTACAAGTGGCAAAGACGCTCCATTTTATGTTAGATGTAGTTTACCTCAATTTTTAAAAATACATGCCATCACTAATGTCTCTCAATTTCTCTCAGAAAAGAAAACAAGAGCCTAGAATGTTCAAGAGCAGGACGAGAAGCCACTGACAGCTGAGGTGAGGACAAGGGACCCCGGGGCCCACAGAGAGAGCAGGGAACCCCGAGTCTCTGAAGGCTGAGTGGGGAGAACACGGATGGGGAGCCTCCAGGTAGAAAGAGACAGGGGCTCCCAGGCCAGTCTGCCGGCAGGAAAGACAACTTTCCTGTGGAAATATCTGAGCCGGAGGGATTCCAGAGTGCTGGTGCTCGACAAAATCTAGGGTGAAAAGGAAAAGAGAAAAAAATTTTTTTTTTGGTAAACTGGTGGGAAGTAGGAGACAACTGGTAGTGAGGTGGCCCTCCTCTAGTCTGGAATGGAAGACAGTCCCATGCATCCACTGCAGGAAATCTAAAGGGAAAAGGAACTAGGAAACTGAGAACGGGATGAGGGCATCTGGGCCCTTCACTCAGTGCAACGATGAGCACCTTGGTATGCTGGAAAGTTAATTTAATTTAATTTAATTTATTTTTTTTAGAGGGGGAAGCAGGCTCCCTGCTGAGCAGAGAGCCCGATATAGGGCTTGATCCCAGGACCCTGGGATCATGACCTGAGCTGAAGGCAGAGGCTTTAACCCACTGAGCCACCCAGGCACCCTGGAAAGTTAATTTTAGTCACGACTCAGGAGTCAGTCCTGTCCTCATGGCCCTTTGACCTTATGTGACCTTTGAACTTCTCTGAGCCTCAGTTTCTTCATCTACTAAACCAAGTGGCCAGATCAGGGTAAGAGGAATGTTAAGGCTTTAGGGGTCCACAAACCCCTTGAGATTTTTTCCAGAATGGTGTTTGTATGTGCATTTTCTGTGGAGAGATGTATCCACTTTTACCAAGATTTCAAGGCTAACCATGTCCCCAGAAAGGTTAAGAATTGGCGGAGGGGATATTCATTCACAAGGCTCACATGAAGCTGGAAAGTTCTAAGATTCCAAGAAATCTTGAACTAGATTCCAATAAATCTTTGGGCCTCAAATAAATCAAGATGTTTATTCTTGCTTTGCTGGCAGCACAGAGATATTTAAAAATGAAGTGAAATAATTATATACTTTCAAAAGTTAAAATTATTTCTCTCGTGCAAGTAAATATGATCGTTATGGCTGCTGGTGTTTCACGGAAAGCAAGAGTAGTTCTACCGCAGGCATAAAGGCCGCATGATAAAGGGAAGTGATGAGCTACAGGTTCACCTTCTTTTGGGGAGAAATGAAGAGGCCCTCCATTCCCCTGGTGGAGGGGGGTCCGGGGCCAGAAGGAAGAGTAAACACAGCCTACCCAGGAGGCGCAGCCTCGGGCAGAGCGAATGCATCTCTTTGTGCCAACAAGCTCTCATTTTGTATCTGGCTTTACTTGGGAGGAAAATTTCAACTGTGTGCCTGAGGAAAGTGACAGGACTGAAGATATGTCAAGGAAAAACAGCACAGGCAGAGGACAGTATCCAGCGGTCAGAGAGCAAGACCCAGACTGGAAACCTACAGAATGACTAAGCCAGCATCCTCGTGGGCAGAAGGGACCTCAGCCACAATGGGGGATGCATATCCTGGGGAAGGCAGGGGGACAGCTGGTTGTCAGAACCCTGCACTGTTAGACCTGGCTAGAACCTTGGCGATCATCCTTTCCAGCCTCCTGATTCTTTTCTGCAGAAACAGATTGAGAGAAGGGGTAAAACTGACCCACACATGTCCAGGGCTGGAGGCCAGCCTGTAACTCCGTTCAATTTCCAAAACGTGTTTTGAGTATGTCAGACCCTGGCCTAGGCTGGAGATCAGTAATGAACAGCAAAGCCAGCTCCCTGCCCTCAAGGAGTTTGGAGCCAGTCTAAAAGGAGAAACAGACACCAGTTGCTTGATAGATAAGCGTCATCTAGCATGTATGCAGGGACCATGGACAGGGGTGTCCCCACTTCAAGCAGGTACATCCGGATAACGACGAGGTGGACGGTCAGCGGCTTCCCCTCAGACCTGTGCTAGAAGTTCTCTAAAGTCCACGCCCAGCCAGCAGCCGTCTCCATCTCCGAGAAGGGTGTCCCCCATGGCAGCCATCGAAAGGAGACTCGCTCTGAGCCTCCAGCCCCCATGGGAAGAGGAGAGCCACTCACTCCAGCAGGCCAGCCCCAGGCCCTGGTAAGCCGGCCTCTCCAAACAGCACTTCCATTCATTACTTCCTAACTTGCCTCGGGGGGCTGGTCCTGAATATTGTTTCATAAATAACTTAACAGGGCTCCAGCTTGCTTAACTGAGGTTAGGCAGATGTATACAGCACAGGCTGATTATGAGGGAATTGCTGTGCTGGATGGTTCTGGGATGCTGATTCTCCACGGAGGGGTGGCTCGGTGGAGAAGGCAACCACTGGGCCGGTGTCCCCACCTGGATCCCCAGATCGCAGTGGGGATGCTGAAAGAGCATTTGTTTCCAATTGTTCTTAGCCACTAATTTGGCTCCAGGGTATAACACCAATCTGAGAACAAACGGAGTAGGAAAACTGTGCCTTTCCTGAAGGAGGCCCGATGTGCCAGAAGCAGGGGAGGGCAGGGCTGGGGGGGAGGTTGCTTGAGTTCAGCGCACAGGCCGGAGGCCTGGGGAGCCAGGCCGACGGCTTCCCGCTCCAGCCCGGTGTCACCCGGCTGCCCTGCCGTCTGGTGTGCCGCACCTGCTCATTGCTCCTCCGAGTGCCTCCAGCAGAGGACAGATTACTCTGATGGCAGGTAGATAAAATGGGATCCCTTGCTAGCAGTAACTACCCAGAACAATCTCTCTCCTGAGCAGCTGACTGTCTCCACCTGGCACCTGCCAGCGAAAGAGCTGACGGGTAGCAAAGGCAGGCAGGAGGCAACTGTCCCCGTGCGCAGAGGGACCACGAAGGCCCCATCGAGGTGGGACTTGCTCTGAAGGCCCCCCGTTGGGTGGCAGAAAGGTAGGCTGGGCCCCCCCTCAAGAGAAGACACAGGTGGCACTGTCTCTGGCAGAGAGAAGACCTAGCACCCTCCAGGGGTAAAGGGGAAGGCAGAGCTGGGGAGCAAGGCCTTGCCAGGGGTTTCCTCAAGACTGATGCCCCAAATTCCCAGTAAACAAGAGGCCCTCTCTCATAGTTAAATTGCCTTCTGGTGGCTGAAAATAATGGAATCAGGGAACTTTGCCTGTGACCCTCTTGAAAGCGAACGAGGAGGTAAAATGCTTTTTAACAAGCCTACCGCTCTATTCACAGCCTCCCGGCAGACAGGCCGTCGTTTCTGGGACAAAAATGCCTTCCTTACCAACACATGAGTAAGCTAGTCGGTAGCCTCATAAATCCAACCTGGTATAAAAATACTGGAAAGAAAACCATTTTTAAACATCTCTGAGCAGTCAAAGTACACGCCACAAAATCTTCCTACTAAAGTTTATGAAGCTTCCTCAGAAGGGAGCCTCTCAGACTGTCACTTAGAGCTGCTTCAGACTGGTTTTACACATGTTTCTAACAGGACCCGTTTTTTGGTACCTCAGGCCTCAGCTGCTAGAAGCAGTGCAAGAGGAGGCGCACACAGGGGATGGGGGGAATCAAGCAAGGAGAGCACGAAGGGGCCACCTCGTGAGTCAGCACGTTAGGTTCCGTCAAATTCAGGATCATTTGCCTAGGAAAATAGGGGAGAACGTCCTCTGCTGATGTTTAAAACATCCTCAAAGGGTTTTAAGAAGCCTTTTAGCTCTCTGGAAAACCCCCAATGAGTCTCCTTCGAGATGCTTCCAGGCTTCCTGTAAGTTGTGTTGAACTTGTCTGGAGCTGCCTGTGTTCATTCCTGGTTGGCTCGGTCATTTGCTCAATAGGCACTGACTCGTGTGGATGCTGGGGCATAAAGCAAGATGAAGGAAAGGACGTTGTTTGCTACAATACACACACACATGTACACACGCACGCACACACGTGTGCACACATGCGCACGTCAGAGCAGCTATCATACATCAGGTGCTCAGCAGATGCACGTTGTACTGATGTTCACAAAGGGGAGGTATAAGCCAGTCAGATCGTCCTGTGACCCAACCCCTCGCTGCTCCGCACAGAAGCAGCTTGGTGGGGAGGGGCTGTAATAATGCATGAGTCAATGAAAAACATCATCGTACCAAAACTTTAAACTGCTCCACCAAGAAAAACACAAGGACAATGCAGAATCAGGCCTGAAAAAATGTGGACCAGATTCTCCAGCCCGTCTTGGAGAAAGCTGTCACTCCACCGTGGCTGGTCCTGTGACAAAATAAACAGTTCGGAGCCATCAGTGTCTGAAATGCTTCCAGCTCCGGAGTCCCCGGGACCCTGGTTTTACTTAAGGAGGGCTGGCGCCACCCTGCCAGCCTGATTTTTTTTTTCTTTTCCCTAAAGCTTGGGAAAGCAGGATTTAGGTCTCTGCCCCAACGCAGCCCAAGGAGACAGCAAGCAACCCTGCATTCCCTTCTGGCTCCTCAGCTGGTCCTGTCATCATTTTGGGGACAGAAAGCCTTTATGAGACTCATAAGGGATAGTGGGGGAGGGGTTAGGATTCTGGCAATCTGTCCTGAAGAATTCAGGTTAATAATTTATATGTGCATTAAAAAAAAGAAAAAAACCCTCCTGAAACAAATTGCATACAAATTGTGTGACATTTGAAGGAAATTTGCCAATGTTGCTCAGTGAAGCGTAATAAATATATGCAGCTCATAATAATAAGTTACTTAAACTCAGGGCACTAAATGATTTATTAATTGTCTTCTAATCCTTTCCAGCTCCAGCTAAAACCAAGAGTGTGGATATATTTCACATACCAGCTCATAATGCCTTCACCACCAACAGTGCAACTGCCATTAGCTGTTCGGTCCCTTTTTCATTCGGGACCCAAACTCTCCAGAGGGGCTTTGCAGCAGGACCCAGAGCTGAGGGGACTGCTATTATCAGCAAATGGATAGACGGACCCCAAACACATCCCATCCCACTGCACTTCTCGCATGAATGTCCTGTAAATGAAAAGTCCATAGCCAGAAATGTCGCCTGTGGATGGAGGGATGAAGAAAGAGGGCAAGGTAGGGTCCCAGGAACTCAGTGACTGAGTTCAGAAGTGAAATGATTCTCCGGGCTACCTTGCTTCCCTGCAGTCTTCCCATTTCATAATGATGCCGTCTTCCACCAGTTACCCACAACCTGGGTGGGGTCCCCTTGCATTCCAACTCTGCCTTCTCTCTCACTCCCACGCCCAACCAGGGGGATTTCACTCTTAAAAAAAAAAAAAATCTCTCAGGGCACCTCAGTAGTTCAGTTAAGTGTCCAACTCTTTATTTTGGCTCAGGTCATGAACTTGGGGTCATGGGATCAAGCCCTGTGTTGGGCTCTGAGCTGAAGTAGAGCCTGTTTGGGATTCTCTCTCTCTCAAAAATAATATTTCTCAAATCCATCCTATTTCATCTCCACTATCACTGCGTAATTCACAGCCCAGGGATGCAAACTGGCAACTCTTCCCAGATGTTTCATGGGATTTGGGCAGTGCTCCTGGTTTTCCTTTGTTTTGTTTTTAAAAAGGTAATAGGTGGGGCGCCTAGGTAGCTCAGTCGGTTATGTACCCATCTCTTGATTTCAGCTCAGGTCATGATCTTGGAGTCACGGGATCAAGCCTTGCTTCTACCTCTATGCTCAGCACAGAGTCTGCTTGGGATTCTCCCCCTCTCCCTCTGTCCCTCCCCCCACCCACGTGCGTGTTCTCTCTCTTCCTTTAAAATAAATAAATAAAATCTTTTTCTAAAAAAAAAAGAGTAGTAAGTAACATGGTTCAAAAGTTTTAAAAACTATATGAAATTCTCCCTCCCATTCCTGTCCCCTACTTACCCAAGCAAAGACAAATACAGATTCTTGTTATCCCCCACTTTTTTGCACCTTGGTGGATTTTTTTTTTTTACACTTAATATATTTTTGGAGATCTTTCCATATCAGTACAAAGACAGAGCCTTCATTCCTTTTTAAAATTTTTATTTATTTCCTTTTTTAAAAGTAAGCTCTACTTGCAACATGGGGCTTGAACTCCCGACCCCAAGATCAAGAGTCATATGCTCTACCAACTGAGCCAGCCAGGCACCCCTCTCTGTCCTCTTTTTAAATGTGTAGTATTCCATTATCAGAATATTTCATAATTTAACTAATCTAACTAACTGCAACTGATGGATATTTGGGTTCTTTCTAATCTTTTGCCATTACAAATAATGTTGCAAAGAATAAACTTTCATGAATGTTATTTCACATATGTACAATATATCTTTTAGGATCAATTCCCCAATATGAAATTGCTGAGGCAAAAGGCATATGATAATTTTGATAGGTATTGCCAAATTGCACTCTAAAAGGGTTGTACTGATTTATGCTACCAGACAGCTTGTTTCCCTAGAACTTTGCCAATACAGTGTGGTAACAAACTTTTTGGATTTTTGTCCATTTAAAAGATGAATGAATAATGCTATCTCAGTATAGTCTTAATTCGCATTCATTTCTTAATATTGAACATCCTTTTCATATGTTAAGAGCCATTTGTATTTTCTTCTTCATTTATAGACCATTCAAATTCCTTGCTCATTTTTTTCTATTTGGTTGTATTTGTTGTTGATTTTTAAGAACTCTTTGTATATTAGGGACAATAGCCCTGTGATGTGAGTTGCAATTTTCCCCCCAGTTTGTCATTTGTCCTCATGACTTTGTTTAAAATATTTTTTCCTGTGCCTTTTAAAAATTGTAATTTGAATTCCAACAGGCCTGGAGCATTCACAATCTCATTGGCCACAGCCTCTGTCACTCCCCATGGTTTTACAAATGATTTACTTTACTATTTTTAGTTGCCTACAGGTTGGTGTGATGCATGGAACTACTACCACCATTGTATGACCCAGAGGAAAGCTAGTCTGAAAACAAAGCTGATATCCGGAGGATGGCAGAGAAAGAATCTGAGTGCCTGTTGATGTCACTGAGTCACTGAATTTTTCTAACCCTAGAGCACTCCTGGTTCTGGGCTTCATAATATGTAAGAATTAGAATTTCTTACTGTTTAAGCCACTTTGGGTTGGATTTGCTGCTACTGGCAGCCAAAGGCATTCTAACTGAAACATATCTTGAATGCGCTTGTGAAAGTCTGGTCCCTTCCAATCCATCTCCACTGGTGCTGAGGCCAAGTTCTAGAATATAAATCTGACAACACCACTCCCCCATTTCAGTACATTCCATAGCTCCTCATCACCTGCAAAATATAATCCAAGAGCCTTAGCACTCAGTCTGTCCCTGCCCACCCCTCCCTCCTTCCTCTTGCTGTCTTACACTCCCATGTTGTGGCGCACCCTGTCCCTGCTCCCTGGAGGGCCCTCTGCCTCCTTCTCCTGTCTAGTTCCCGGGACGGTATGTTCCACCATCACCTCCTCCAAGCAAATTTCAGACCAAGTTCCCATCCCCACCCCATCACTGCCATGCACCATCTGGTGTTTTCCTCTATGGCTGCCTTAACCTCATTGTCTACACATCTTTCTTACATGCCTGAGCCCACATCCTGCTCACTTCGTTAGAGTTCCTTGAAGGCAGGAGCAATGTCTTTCTCATTTATGCAGCCCCAGCACCTAGCTTGAGACCCAGTGTGAGGCAGGTGTGCAACCAATGTTTGCAAACCTGAATGGAGCTCCCTACACTCCCCTCATGCATTCCCGCAGATGCCCCCTCAGATGTCTTCCAGCCCAATGCCTTTCTACCCACATCCATCTTTACAGAGAAGATAGAAGAAATGTCCCATCCAAACGTGCCTGCTCTAAGAAGGGAAGAAGATGACCTAGTAAATCACCAGACCAACAGTGCCATTTGCCTGAGCTCCATGCCAGTGTCCCCGATGCTGTAGCTAATCTCCTACCGCAACAGAAAGCCAGGGATAGGAGCTGGGTTCCCAGCCATGTAACTGGCTGTGTGAACTCAGAGAAATGGCTTAACCGGGGCGTCTGGGTGGCTCAGTGGGTGAAAGCCTCTGCCTTCGGCTCGGGTCATGATCCCAGGGTCCTTGGATCGAGCCCTGCATCGGGCTCTCTCCTCAGCGGGGAGCCTGCTTCCTCCCCTCTCTCTCTCTGCCTGCCTCTCTGCCTGCTTGTGATCTCTGTCTGTCAAATAAATAAATAAAATCTTTTAAAAAAAAAATGAAATGACTTAACCCCTCTGTGCCTCAACCTTCTTATTGGGTAAAAGGGATGAGCAGGCTGTTGTGAAGAGGGTCATTGTCTTTAAGTGGCAGTCATCTTATTTCCTTCCTCACAGCTGAATCAGCCCCAGATAAATGAGGCGAAGTCCACGTAGAGCACACCCCAAACGCTTCCCCAGGCCAGGCCTCCTTTCTCGGTCAGACACCAACATGGTGGCCACGCAGAAGAAATATACTGATGGGAACAACAGGGAAAGGAGGGAGCTGGAATCCTCTGGGCACTTCCTGTGTTCCAGCCTGTGCTACCCGGGACATACCCATCACCACACACCTGCGGCACCTGTCAGCATACACATGCCTCCCAGCAGCCCCGTACGGCAGTGTTTTTGGTCCTCTTCTAGAGAGGAGCAAAGTGAGGTTTACAGAGGTCAGACAACTCGCCCAGAGGGGCCACGTCATGAACCCAATTCAGTGGGGAAGTCAGGGTCTCAGCTCAGCTCTGGCTGGCTCTTACCCGAGTTCTTTTTGCCACCTCATGTTACATTCAGACTGCAGGGAATGAAGCTGGCCCGACGCATCCAGGACTTGTGTTCCTGCCTGATAAAATGAGGAGGTGACCAGGGAGGTGAGAGGGAAGAGGGAGGTCCCGGGTGAGGGAAGGGGGAGACATGGGAGAGGGAAGAGAGAAGGTCCTAGAAGAGGTTTCTCTCATATCCCCAGCATGCTTCTGTGGATGTGGGAAGGTGTGTGTGAGCTGGTACGCATCGCTGCATGTGCATAAGTGCATGTGACTATGTGGGCATGCGTGTGATTGGGACTGTGTCACGTGTGTGTATGGCTCCATGTGTGCGTGTGTCTATGACCATGCGCCTGCGTGTGTGTGACCTGTGTATGGCTCTGCGTGTGTGCATGTGTGCACGTACATGGGGACCCATGTGTGTGTGCTGAGGGGGAAGGAGGACAGCTTGCACACACAGGCCTCCCACCTACTTCCGTACCCGCACACGCGCTGGCCGTGTCAAACCTAAACACGCCCCACGTGAACTCTGCATGCGGTCAGCAGTGGGAGACTTCACCTATTAACTGTCGCAGGCCGCTCCAACCAGCCATGTGACATCGGCGTTCTTGGTGCTGTTATTAGCCCATGACTGACCTGGCAAGGCCTCCCAAGGGACAGCAGAGGGGAGAAGGGAGGGAGGAGCTGCCTTTGCCAATTCAGTCAGGCTTCCCTGGATGGACCTTCCCAAATCTGGACACATCCCAGCCCCTCTGGTCAAAGAGAGAATTCTGGGGAGGTACTTCAACTTATGTGTCTCTCGGGTTTCAGAGACGTGCAGAGCACGGGGGAGACACACACACCTTCCCAGACCAGCAATCAAAGGCAGCAGCCTGGGCCTCTGGCTGCGCAAGCAGTGGGAGGGGGCCTGCAGGAGAGGAAGGCTCCTTGGCTCCCAGCCAACGCTCCCAGGCCCCCCTCAGCACCCATCCGGATTCACCCTCAGCCAGGACGGCTCTGAGTTTCTCTCCCTCCTCCCTCTCATTCCATCTGGTGCTGTCTATGGTTGAGAGGAACAGGGCCCACGGTGGGGTCACAGAAGCCTGTCAGGAACAGGCAGAATCAAAACCACAGCTCAACTCCCAGTGCCTGCCTAATCCCCCTGGCTACCTGCCACTCCAAAGTCCTCTGAGCTCTGCCGGATGACAGCCACCATAAAGGATTTTCTCCCAAAGCAGGACAAAAGAAGACTCTTAGGGAGTCAAAAAAAGAATCTATGGGGCCTGGATCCAATACACATTCTTCCCCTTTCCGTGGACTCCAGTGAGAAAAAACTGTATCCTTATACGTACTTAACATAAAAACATCTCAGCAGCTGGGGAAGCCCTCATTCTCTACCTTCCCTAAAACTTGTGAGCCCCTAGCGTCCCTGAATCTAGCTAACCAGTTCGAGTTAGCAGCAGCAGAGATGGACTGGAAAGCTCCTTCTTTAACCATTCCCTTGCTTCTTTGCAAAACAAGATGTAGAAACCAAACAACTAAGCATGGTATGTGACTACCTAGGCCCGCGGAGAAAGAACACACACACACACACACACACACACACACACACACTGTATATTTTAATAATTATCCAACCTTCCTGTGGTCCTCTGGTGCCTTCAAAGATCCTTTCAACTCCATCCTCTGGTTTTTGTGAATGACAAGGCACTGGAAAACAGAAGTTTACATCCTGCTTTTCCAGCTGAAAGACCTTGGGCAAGTTACATCCATTTTACAGCTGAGACAAGTGAGGCCCAGAGGGATCCAGGGTCCAGCCGAATCACTGAACCCTATCACACACTGTGCTGTGTCCACCAAGGGCCTAACCCACAGTCCACAACTCTCTGCGCTGCCCCCTGGCTTTTCTTGTACTCATTCTGGCTTTGATGAGAAAACCAATTACTCTTGCACTCACTCCCAAGCCCCAGCCTCCTGGTGGGAGAAAAACAGTCCCTAGTAGCAAGCTGATATTTGGACAATCTGCTCCGGAAGACACGGCCTTCCCCTTCCAGGACTTAGCAACGCTGCCAAAACAAGAGGAGAAAGCTTCCAACAAAAGTTTGTTTTCATGGAGATTTTATTTCCTTCGCTGAGGCTCTCCCACCACAGATTTCTCTTTGTTAGAACTTGCATTCAGAAGTCACCAGATACACAGCCCCTGACCCTTTGAGCCCTCCAGGGATCTCACGCCTTTATCTCCCCTCCCAGGCCCACAGGCCGCCAGCTCCCCCGCTCCCCTGCTCAAAAGGCCCTTTGAGCCACTCTAGAGAGAGAGGGGGCTCTTGGAGTGGACAGAGGCTTCACGGGGATGAACTCTCCACATCAAAGGGCGAGGGACAGGGGGCCCTGGGAGCGAGTGTCTCTGAGTATTGGCGAGGGGATGACGACGCCTAACCACATCACATCCCTGAGTCCCTCAGGCGGAGGTAGCGTTCCACGATGGCGATGGCAAGGCTGCTAACCGGGGCTCCCGACAGCAGGACGTGGATCTCCCAGGCCATCCCCAGGGCTTGGCTCTGCTCGTGCAGAGGCCAGGCCAGTCCAGGCACAGCTCCGAAGGGGCTAACATTTGTTGGACAAGCCTTTCCTTTTTGTCCTTTTCAGGATTAGCTGCCCTCCCAAGTCCACAATTTAGAGATTTTACTCTGGCTCCTCTCTTAGCCAGGAGGAAAGGAGCTCATGGCACTAATCTATGCTTCATGGGCAACTCTCCCTGGTGTGTGCAGTAGAGAGGAAGAGAGCGCGGGAGAACCCAAAGAGTACCCAGAAAAGAGAATCCAAAGAGTAAATGCTTCTCTCAGGGATAAACTGCTAATGGGAGAATTACAGGTTCAAGAGGCGGGGTGAGTTGGGGGTAGTGGCTCAGTTCGGCTCGCTGGATTTAAGGGTCAGGACAGAACTCGGGTTTGTTTGATTCTCAGCCCTACGACTTGCTAACTTTATGCTCTTGGGCAACATAATCTCTTTGGGTCTCGTTTCCATCCTCTGTCCAAATGCGGATGATGCCATGTCAAGGACTGTATGAGGAACAGACAACAGATCGAGAAAGCCGGGTGTCTAGTACCCATGAGGAGCTTGGCTCCCCCTCCGTAGGGCCTGAGATTGAGTTGGCACCATTAGCATTTCTCTTTGGGTTTCCACACAAATGGTCTGGGTTTTCCTCTATATACACCACCTCACCCTTGTCCTAGATGGTTTGTAGCTAGACAATAGGATTTTTAGTGTTCACATTTTTAAGGGTCTATGTAAACTTTTGTCATGCAGAGACAATAAAGACAACTGACTAAGCATTTTTCAAAACTACCATCTCATTTGTTTCTCAAATGGTCTTATCCCCATTTAGTAACTGAAGGACTTGTGAGTCAGGTGTATGAGGTGACTTTTCCGAAGTCACCCAACAGAAAGGTAAGATGAGGCCAAACCTAGTCATGTCTAGCACAGGCATGTCCAAAGAAATCCCACCCTGAATAGGGCAGAGGGGGTGACAGTGGAGATGAAACTCGGGGCTTACACACAAAGAGAGGCCATGAAGCATGATAACTTTTCGAAGATAGGGGATTCTAAATAAACCACTGGAGTCCGGATTTGAAAACCCAAAAGCATGGAGGCAGCTCAGAGGGACACCTCTGGGGCAGGGTGGCAGAGAAGAGAGGACAATCTCATAGGATTTCTGTAGCCGCTCAGGAGTTCTGGGGAAGCTGTCCTATTCCACATCAGACATGAAGATCAGGAGAAGGCCGCCCTAGGCCAGACTAGGCTACAACCAAACAGGATCTGTAGTAGAAACAGCATCTCTAGAAGTCTACTTTCCAAGTCCAAGTGAGTGCCGAAGCCAGAACCTTAATGACCCACCTATCCACAAAGTGTGTGCCCCAGTTGTCCATCACACAGTAATGATCAAGGGATAGGGGAAGAACTAGGGAAGGGCACTGGTCCTGTCCTAACTAGAGAACTAACCAAGGGCCCTCCAGCTTCAGAGCTGGCTCCACAGGTCATGTTTGCTCTCCAAGTGCACCTTCCATTAGCCCAAGAATACAGAGGGTTGGGCTGTGACCTTCCTTCTCTCTCCCCTCTCTCGCCGCCCTCTTCAGTGGGTTGCCCTGATGAAACTAAGCTCTGACAGGCCCTTTACAAACACCCTCCCGTCCTCTTGACCGGCATAGGGCCGAGTCAGGTGCAATGACACCTGCCCTAGAAAGCTGACTCCTGGACATTCGATCCAGAGAATTCCAGGATCTCAAATTCATAATTACCAGCTCCAGAAAGAACGCTATCCCTCTGCCTCCTCGGGCACATACAAGACTGACGGCAGGTTTCTGGACTGATCTCCTGCTTAACCAGCTGCAAAGGAACTCTTGCAAAGCGAAGATGAGGAATCCCTCCTCAGTCCAGGGAAGCAGCTGGTCTATACTGTGAAGCAATTGACAGACAGTCTCCTTTTGCTTTCAAATGTACTTAATCAACATGAAAAGGATTGTGAGGGCTGGAGCTCCTACAGGTAGAACTAACAGAGAAGAATAATGTTCATAAATCATTTAGCATGCAGTCCAAACAGAGGTGTTATTATTATTATTTTCTTAAAGGAAAAGGCAATGCAAAGAAATAGAGCCATGCAGGAAACCAAATGCACTGGGACTTGCCCCCCAGTGTAGGGTCCCCAAGTGAGCGAGGCAGCCCTCTCATATCATTTTCAATGGCCATCTGACCCTCAGTAACTGAATTTCCAGTGTGGGTCCCTCCCCCAAAGCTCGGACCAGCGGAGGGGTCAGCACTGTGGACAGACAGCTGATAAAAACAGCTGCGTCCCACTCCCACTGCAGCCCCAGCCCAAAAACGGACTGTCTTCCTCCACCCTGACTCCACCCTGCAGCAGCTGGGCCTGAGCTGGGAGCTCCAGGAAGACGGAAAGGAGGGTCCACGGCACTCAGGCGACATTTTTTTTCAGGCCTCAGCTCAAATGTCCCCTCCTCAGAGGATCCTTCCCTAGCCCAGCCACCCTGCAGAATGGTGCCCAAATCCTGGCTACTCTCTACCATCTTCAACTGCTTTATTTTCCCTTCAGAGCAATTATTACTACTTTGCATTGTATTTGACAGACGTTTGTTATGTGTGTCCTCTCCCAGGATGGAAGCTTCGTGAGGGCAGAAAAATGTATGTGTTGTCAGTTGCATCTCCAACACCCAGAAAAGTACCTGACACATACTAGGTACTCAGTGAATATTTGTTGAATGCATGGATGAATGGATGGCTGGATGGTTGGACAGTTAAGTAAGTGAATAAAACAGTTCCTTCCCTCTCATCCAGGAAACATTCAGATAAAGAAATCCTTGTGTATTCCAAAATAGGAAGATGGCAGTCAAGAGCGAGGGGTCTGTTGCTGATTTCTGATTCTGTCGTTTTGAGCTGGAGTCAACTATACCTGCTCATCAGCTTCCATTCCCATCTGTATAATGGGTATCACTCCAATGCCAGAACAGTGGTGAGGGAGGAATCAGAGAGAACTAACATCTATTGATTTCTCTTACACGTGCCTTATAACATGCGAGGCAACTGACTGATGAACACGACCTCATTTAACCCTCACATTTAATCCTGTAAGAATGATAATATTACCTCCCTTTTAGAGATAAGAAAACAGAGTCTCAGAAATATAAAGTAATTCACCTAAACTTGCACACCTAGGAAGTAATAGAGAGGAGATTTCAACCTGGACCTGCAGATCCCAAAGCCACCTCCATGAAGCACAGTGGCATCACATTGCAGAGTTTAGCCTTTTACACGTTTGTTAGGGGCATCGTCCTGGAGGAAAATCCATGAGCTCTGCACTTTTCCAGAAGTAAAGAGGGAAGAGAAGTTGGGGTGACATCTTGTCCCCGTTGCCCTGACGCTTTCAAGACTTCCACACAGAAGATCCCATATCCCAGGAGATCCCTTGGTCTCAGGCAACCTGGAACAGTTGGTCACCTTCAGTGGGAGGCAGCCACAGCTAGAGACCCTGAACACTCTGACCAGTGAACAGGGGATTTCCTCAGAAAAAGCGCGTTGTCCACATGTTCCACTAGCAGGGCTACAAGGGCCCAGCTGTGTCTGTACCACAGGGCTCTATGCCCCTCAACATGGCGCCCGCACCTGATTTGCCCCACACAGGCTGGAGCCCACATTGGCACGAAAGGAGAGGCAGAGACCCGTGAGGTGTCATGGCCTTCCTTTTGCTCTTTGGCCTCAGAAAAAGAAACCACTTTGGCCTCAGAAAAAGAACAGCGTGGGCTCCTTCCCTAAGGGACTGCAACCACCAGGACGAGATGACCTCCTCAAAGCAAGGAGGGCAGATTCCTAGGATTCCAGTCATGGAGGCTGGACAGGAAGAGCAGAATGCAGGACAGACAATAAGTGACCAAGAAGTAACATGGCGCCCATGGGAGGGCCCCTCCCAGATTCCCAGATCAAAGGCACAGATTCGGATAGAAAGGCCACCTCTGTGGGTTCTCTTTCTGTACATTCTGTACATGAAGCCGTCTTTCTCTTTCCCAGTCAGGCTGTGGCAGAGCCGCTCCCATTTGTCTGCATTCTCCTGCCTCCAGAGGGAAGACCCATATGGGGTTCATCCTCCGTGCCCCCACCTCCACTATCTCGCTTCATGTCCAGTGAGGGCCAACCTCCGTCCTGAATCTCCTTGACTCTGGGGATGGGCCAACTGATTCTTCTCCTGGGGCCAGGACTAGAATGAGAGCAATCACAGCCTAAGACATCAGTGGAGACCAACTGGAGATGAGGGTGGGGGTCAAGGGGAAGGTATGGGGGTTGCATAGCACACACTCCCCCCCACCTTCAAGATTTCTAGCTTTAGGGCCTATGTAGAGGGACTCTTTGTTCATTGGTTCATTCATAACCCAAGGGCCTCTGCCTTGTATCTCGCAGCCCAGAGCTAGAGACCAGAGCCCCCTTGTCCTCCTCCTCCGTCCTCTAGCCTCACCCTGCTTACTCCTGTGCTGTGGGCATGTTGCTTCATAAATGTCTTCGAACTTTTTGTCTGGGTGTTGTCAGTGTCCTGGCTCTGTGCCTAGTGTCCTTCCTCTTCTCCTCAACATGCTGTATCTGTAACCCCCTCCTCCTTTTCTCCTGCCTTAAAAGCAGAGCCCCCTTCTCCTTCCCTAGGATGTTTCCACCCAGGCTCCAACCTCCATCCCACGGTGCCCATAAGGTGGGAGTGCGTATTCGTGTATCTTCTGTCTCTCCCTCTGCTCAGGCTGCCTGGCTTGACCTGTAAGCCCACAAACTCTCTTTAGACCCTTAGGCATGACAGTGCAGTAGAAAACCCTCCCCAGAAGGCAAAACTCCACCCATGACACTTACTGGCCCTGTGCCCTCCAGAGACTCAGCGTCTTCATCTGTAAAGTGGGTGTAATAGTCCCTGCTGACTTCCTTAACTGTGGTGACAAGGAGCAAGATAATGGACTTGAAGTATTTCCTACATTGTAATATGAATGGAAGAATTATTAAACCTTTAAATTATTGTCTTAACCCTCTGGAATGATATTCCTCTCATCTCTCTTTTTCCTTTCAGTGTCAAACCTTTGAAAGAGCAGTGTGTGCTCACAACTGTCACTTCCTCTTCTCTCCTGATCCCCTGCAACCTGGCTGCGGGCCCACAAGTCCAGTGACAGCTGAGGGGACTCCTGGCCCTGCATGCAATGGCCATTTCTCAGGCACGGCCCTTCTCAACTCAGAGTGGGATGCTTGTCCCTTCTCCCTTCTTCAAACCAACTCATCTTCTCTTTACTGTTTTCGGTATGATACCACTTCTATTCCAAATCTGTAGAATCACCAAGAAATCTTGGAGTTCCTGGTGATTTCTCCCTCACCACCACCCAACCCTGCCTCCTCCAATTTTGACTTAAGCCAGACCCAGCACATCCCCATGTAGGCAGTTTCAGTCCTACTGGTCCAACTCCCACCTAATCCACCTAATCCATGTTCTCTTCCTCCTTACCCCTTACCAACACGCATCTTAATTCCTTCACTACTTGTCATTCCCAATTATAGTAGTCTCCCAACGTACTCCTCTCTGCTCTGATCTATGTTACACATTAGTGTCAGCAAAACCCTCTTATAAGGCAGTCTTCTCTTTTTATTCCTTATATCAAAACCTGCAGGGGCACCTGGGTGGCTCAGTCAGTTAAGCGTCTGACTCTTGATTTCGGCTCAGGTCATGGTATCGGGGTCATGAGAGGACCCATGTCAGGCTTTGTGCTCAGCACTGAGCCTGCTTGTCCCTCTTCCTATACTTCTCTGCCTTTGCCCCCATCCCCACCCACACGTGCATGCGCGCGCACGCGCACACGCGCGCGCACATACACACACACACACACACACACACAGAGTCTCTCTCTCTCTCTCTCAAATAAATTAATAAAATCTTCAAAAAAAAAAAAAAAACCCTCAACAAACTGCAATGGCTCCTTGGAGCCCATAGAATAAAGTACAAATCCCTAAGACTGACACAGAAACCCCTCACACCAGGGTTCTAACCTCTTTCCAGACTTAACTTACAATCTACTTTGGTGCTGACCGTACAGTTTTAATAAACTAGAGTATTTCTTGTTTCCTGACTATGCTCCATACTTACCTACCTCAGGGCATTTGCACACCCCATCTATCTATTGAAATGCCTCTCTTCCACAACTGTCCATTAGAATCCTACTCCTCCTTCAAGCCCAGCTCAAAAGCATCTGTCCATGAAGTATTTCTTGGCAACCCCAAAAAGAAATATATTTCCCAATTCAATTCACAGTATGTCATTTGATGCTTATCATCTTCTATCAGACCCTTTCATTCCTGAATGTCATTTAGCATACTTTTAAACCTATAGTAGTTATGCAATAAATAGTTGCTGAGTAGAAAAATGAATGGCTAAATTAAATCTCTCCAGTGGTTTCCAATCCACGGGCCTCAGGTGAGATTTGCTTGGTGGTTGTTGGCCCGCAGTTCAAGTCCCACCCACCCACGAGTCCTATGACAAAGCCGGATTGATGGACAGCCACACCCCACACACATGTGCTCCCACCACTTCCTCATCTCCTATGCATCCCTCAGTCCTCTCCAATGTTCACTCTTGCCTGCACCCTTGGGTGCCAATGGCTCTCACACCAACAGACTCAGTGACTACTTTCTAGTCCTTCTCTTGCTGGATTTGCCACTGACTCTGACTCTGTAGTTTCACTCTCCATTGTAAAGCCTTCTACTTCTCTTGTTTGATGACGCCACCCTTTCCAGATTCATCTAATTCCCCTTCCTCTCCATAGCTCGTCTATGGTTTTTCTATCACCATCTTTTAAATGTTGTATTCCTCAGGATTCATCTTTGCCCACTCTTCTTCCTCTGCTCCCTCTCTCTGGGTGATCCCATTCACTACATGGATTTGACCACCATCCATGGGCTAATCTCCACCTCCAGCCATGTCCTCGAGCGCATATATTCAGTGTCCTGACAGACATCTCCAGTGAAGGGTCCCATACATATTCAAACTCAGTGTGTTGGACGGGAGGAAGGGAGGAAGGGAAGGAAGAAAGAAGAAAGAAGGAAGGAAGGTTGGAAGGGAGGAAGGAAAGAAGGAAAGGAAAAAGGAAAAATAATAAACCCACTCCCTGGAAGATCTATTCTTTCTTGGTTTTCCTGGCATAGTTGCTGAAACCCCCATCCACCCAGTACATAAGGGAAAAACCTAGAAGTCTCCATGGAAAGCACCCTTTAGTACTGCCCTTTCAGAGTTCTCAACTCTGGCCCTTCCCCTCCCTTCACAGCACCTCTGCTTCCATCCAGCATTGATGGCTGCTCGCCTAGAGGACCGCAGTAGGTCCTCCCCCGACCCCCCGTCTTACCCACATTAACCCAGCCTTCTCAGTCCTGCCAACGTGATCTTTCGAAAACACAAATCTCTCCAAGGCACTCGCCAGCCTAAAATCCTTTAATACTAACGATAGCTACAATTTATTGAGCATCCTCTTTGTTCCAAGACTGCTCTCAGCACTCTAGGCTGATTAACTCACTCAGTTCTCGCAAAAAGTAAAGTACTATTTTTATGCCCTTTTTACAGGTTAAGAAATTGAGGCATCGAGAGATTACATGATTCACCCCAATTCACACAGGCGGCGAGTGGCAGAGCAGGGCGTCCGCCTGCTTCTTGGCTGCTATTTCCCATGGCCTCATCGTTGACTCTATGAAAAAGATTTTATGTATTTATTTGACAGAGAGTCAGGGAGAGAGGGGACACAAATAGGGGGAGTGGGAGAGGGAGAGGGAGTGCTGAGCAGGGAGCCCGATGGGGGCTCGATCCCAGGACCCTGAGATCATGACCCGAGCTGAAGGCAGATGCTGAACCCACTGAGCCACCCAGGCACCCTCCATGAAAACTCCTCAGGTGACACAGAAGGCTCTCCCTGACCTGGCCACCCGTGCTCCACCACTCATCTCCTGCCACTCCATGGACCATGCTTCCCGGTCCAGAAATCCTGAACTGCCCACTTGGCAAACACGCACCGTGTGGGTCCATGCATGCGTGGCTTTGTGCAAGCTGATGTCTTGCTTATCACTCTCCTCTCCAACATTTGGCCACATTTTGGACTATTTTCTACTCAAGCCACCTTAGAGGTCACAAAAGTCAGTTTCTTCCAACCACTGCAACAGCCATTAGCCTGAGCTGTGTTCCCTGTATGGTGCCCTACTGCCTCCTGCCCTTGAACTTCCTTCTCAGTTCCTGCTCTAGACTATTAGACTCAAGGGTGGGAACTCGGTCTTATTTTTCTCTGCGGCTGCAGAGTCCAGCACAGTGCCTAGAACACAGCAGTTGCCCCATACATATCTGTGGAGCTGAACTGAACTCCGCCTTCCTCAGAATACTACAGCCCTGCCAACCAAGGCCCCCGTCATTCCAGAACACCGCAGCGCACAGCCGTCTCTTTCTTCCCAGAATTCCCTCAGCGCACAGAATCTGTGCCACTCATTTAGTAATTAATTAATCCTGCTCCTCCTTGTGACCTCCCCTGCATGGCGATCTTCATTATTATTTAAATCTTGTATTGTTACTTTTCTTTCCCCGAACCACTTCCCCAATTAGGGGATAAACTCCTTGAGGCTGGAAGTTAGGGGCTAGGTTTCACTTGTAGTTTCGTATTCCTGAATGGCTTGTACATCTTAAGTGCCTGACAAATGTATGTTCATTTAATGTAGTGCGTTCTCAGGGAGCTGAGGTTGGGCTGCTGCGCACATGGTTGGGGGTAGGGCATGTGATGGGAGAAAAGGGAAGAGATGAGATCCTGATGTTAAAGTAGGGGCTGTTTGGAGACGCAAAATATTTAGGACTCAAGGGAGCATCACCCAGCCTCTGTTCACAGGGCCCCCGTCTTCCCCCACCACACACCAGAGTCTCACCTGCTGGCTTTGAAATGAATGTGTCCTTGGATGTAATAAAATATAGAATTAAAATACTGGATTCAGAAACAAAGGAGTCACAAAATATGCAAAAAAGCCAAAAATACCTCTCCCTGCCCCCCATCAAGAAGCCTCCCCCCCAGCTTGCTGGCCACCAAAGCCCATTTTTTTTTAAAGATTTTATTTATTTATTTGACGCAGAGAGATCACAAATAGGCAGAGAGGCAGGCAGAGAGAGAGAGAGAGGAGGAAGCAGGCTCCCTGCTGAGCAGAGAGCCCGATGCGGGACTCGATCCCAGGACCCTGAGATCTCGACCTGAGCCGAAGGCAGCGGCTTAACCCACTGAGCCACCCAGGTGCCCCACCAAAGCCCATTTTGCATTTACGGTCCCTCAATGGATCTATGAACCACTGGAGATCCCACAGGCCAGGCAGTGGAAGAGACAGAGCCCACCTAAGGCCTGGGGTTCAGGCATGCCTTTCACAAGGGCTCTCCCAGCCCTCTCGGAAGCAAGCCCGTGTCCCAACACTGGAAAGTATTTGGCTCTACCAGCCCTATTATGTGCAAGGCACAACGGATACAAAATAAGTGTCGTGAACCAGGTTGTCAACGGTCCAGGCAACTTACACTGACTACACTGGGAAATTCCCAGGCAAACTGGGGTGGGTTAGTCACCCTATGACTGGACCACAGGGCAGCAAATTTTTACAGAGCAAGCACAACCCTGATAAATCCATTAGTCCTTTGGGGCTCACAGTGTGGCCCACAGACCCATGGCATCAATATCACTTGGGGAGCCTGTTAAAAATGCAGACTCTTGGTCCCTGTTAGACCTACTGATTTAGAATCTGCATTTTAACAAGATGCCCAGGAGACTTGTTTATATATTACTGTTTGAAAAACATGGCTTTAGTGGCCCTTTCTTTGGTGATCCAAATGCCAGCCACACTGGCTGCATCCTGGGGACCTGAACCAGCCCAGCTCCCACGGCTGCTCAGCCCACCCACCAACATGCAATGAACTTCCTCTTCTGGGAAAGGAGTGGCTTTTGCTTCTTCCCCTGTCCACCTGATCACCAGAATTCCTTCCCGCTCCGGTGTCTCTACGATTCAAACTGTGCAAATGAGATTTTCTCTCTAGGGTCTGACCTCTCTCCATGCCAACCTCCAATTCATGGATCTCCAGTAAAGGGCAGTTCCAGAAGCCCCAAGCAAAGGACAGCATGGATTTTTTTTTTTTTTTTTCTTTCCTGAACCTATGACCCACCCTGTGGGCAGAGGATCCCCCGTGGGTTTTCCTTCTCCCTGCTTGGATGGTGAAGGCAATACAGGGATTTGGGGAACTGAAGCTTTGGGAAAAGGAGCTGACACAAGACTACCCTGGAGATGACACAGAAATTCCGGAGTCCTGAGTTTTATTCATCTTTTCAGGAAATATGTGCACACAGGGACACACACCCCCTAGTCAGCCTCTTAATAAACTAAATCGAACAGTTTGCTGACCCAAGTCATGCAAAAGTCCGGGCATTTTGCTAGTTAGCTAATGGAAGACCACCTCACCAGAGCTCGGCCAGACCTGTGTGTACTCAAAAAAAAAAAAAAAAAAAAAAAAAAAAAAATCCCTCAAAGGAGGGCATTTGGGTTTGTGGCTTTGAACCTTGGGCCTCTCTCAGTGGTTGTGAGGGGTAGGATATCCTCAGCAGGGAAGAGAGAAAACCAAGGCCTTGTCGTCCTATCGCCATGTTACTAGCTCTGCCCTTGTCGCCTCTGCTGTCTCTTGGGGTCACTACATGGCCCAGGAAGCAGAGGCCTTATGCCACGTGTGTTGGCAGCACCTGGCTACATACTGGCCTGACAGCTTGGCAGACAAGATAAGTATTTAGAGGCCAGATTTGAGGTCTGGAGAGAGCCCTGGGCCCTCTATGTTCGAGCTAGAGCAGGGAATTTTCTGAGCAGTGTGTCCTGAAGGCCTAGAGTCCTGGTTACTGGATACCAGAGCCTTGCAGATAAGACTTGAAATGAAGAGCTCATGAGGAAAAACTTACCACAGTGATCCATTATGAGGGCCGTGTGTTTAGGAACTGCAAATATTTTACCACATAATGAAAGGTTTTGAAAATTTAAAAGTACCTGGAAACAGGGGTTGGGGGTGAGAAAGCAGTGAGTGGATCTGCCCCATCTCTACCAAAAAAAAAAAAAAAGGAATTTGTTTCCATAATATCGTCAAAGGAGGCTTTAATGGAACAACCCACTCGGTGCGGTGGAAGTGGGTTGAGGGTATCTATCCAAGAGGACTCACTGCCCGCCAACGACAGCCCCTCTCCAGAGCCCCAGGAGCCCTACTTTGTTTTCCTTTCCCCATGCACTTTAGAAGGCTCACACTGAAAAGGAAGGAAGGAGGGCCCTGGAGGAGCTGAGTGCTTCGTCTGCTTGGACGTTTTGGTGAGTGCAGCCCCAGACCTTCCCTTCGGAGGGTGGGGTTGGGGGCAAGAAGTAGGAAGCCTCAAGCCCGCTCAGCCGCTAAGCGAAGGCTTCTGCCCACGGTGCACCTGCACAGTGTGCAGGCCTCTTTAGGGACAGATAGGGACAGACTAGTCCTCTGCATGGCAGTGCATGTGCTCCATCCATGGGGGAAGTGAGGCTGGAGGGGAGAGGCGAGGAGCGGGGAACTGGGAACTGGGGTCCAGAGGCTAACCTCCCCTACTCCCCGCTGGCATTTAACATTTCCCCAGGCCCCAGAGAGATCAGGCCTAATGCCCCTTGAGGGAGTGGGGGCGGGAAGTGTCACAGCTGCAGCCAGGCAGGCCCCCGGCCCCCAGCATGTCTGGGGTGAGATGGGGGGCTCTCTCGGGGATGCCATTCAGGCCCTGTCTTTTGGGGGAAAAAAGCCAAAGAAAAACATGTATTTATAACATGAACTTCCCTCCTCTCCTTCCCCTCAGCTAACTGATTAATTAAATGAATACAAAGGCCGTCTTGTTGGGAGCCCCAGCCGCAGGGACCCTCTGTGTTTTCTTTAAGCCGGCCTAGCAAACAGGAAACAAAAGGCTTAATTCTGTCTGGTTTCATGAAGGGGGCTGTATGTCACAGCCAGAGGCTGGGGCTCCGCCAGACCCCACGGAGCAGCCACAAGGCAGCTCGCGACCCCCACCCTCCCAGCAGAGCCCACCACCCGCTCAACATATACTCCTCCCCAGTCGGGAGCTAAAGCCAAGCTAGCCTGCCTCTTGGGGGAAATGCCTACAGGGCAGGAGAGAAACTTAAAGGGAGCCAGCCATGCCCAAGAGAAAGCTCTGGAAGAAAATCTTCAAGGGAGGAATTTCATCCATTGGGCCATTAACAACAGGAGAGAGGGAAGGCGGCTAAGTCTGGGGCCTTCCTGATGGACAAGATAAAAAATAACCATTTTTCCAGCTGTCATACTTCCTCTTAGAGTGAATCTCCCAGATATTCTTTAGTTTGGCAGTCACACAGGTACCACCGCTCCCTCACCACAGGTGGAGACCATGGTTCAGAGAGGGACCGAGTAGGCAAGTCACACCATACCACAGACGCCTGATCAAGCGACCCTGACCTGAGTCCTTGCACTGTCTCTCTCTCCAAGGCTTTGTCCTGTCTTCTGGACATTTCTCTAATTTTCTGGGAGTCTCCCGAACTTTGTATGAAGTTCAGAGTTTGTGAGGGAGGAGGGAGAGCAGGAGAAGCTGTATTTCCGCCCCCCACCTCCCAAAGTAAAAAAGAGTATCTGAGAAGGGTTTTAACTCTAAAGGGGTACGGAGGTATTTGTTCTCAAGAGTTCATCAGGTCAAAGGAAGTGTCCCCCCACCCCGGGTTTCCCCCCTTCCCAAACCTAACCAGGAAGTGACAAAGAAGACCCCACTTCCTCCTTAAGGGTAGTGAGGACACGAGCAAGCACCAGTCTGGGCTTACCCCCAGTTTAATCTCCCAGCTCAGAAGGCACTCATGGAAACCAAGGCCTAGAGGGACCAGAGAGAAGGAGACAGAATGAGGAATGATGGCACAGAGGTGACCCTGGGCTGAATGTAGGCCAGTGGTGTGAATTAATTTAGCCTTGTCTGGCCCTCTACTTCAGTGGCCCCAATGCACTTAGCAAAGCCTCCCTGAGTTCCTAGATGTGTGGTGTTCAGTGCTCTGGTGGGGCACACCTCCCTCTAGAAGAGACAGCAAGAACACCAGGGGAAAATCTGGAGTTGTTCTAGTCCTTTCTGTTCCTTCCCTTGCCTCCAACCCTTGGAAGAACATTTCTACTCATCCCTTTGCCTTATTTCCCCATGTGACTAAGGACTGTGATAATGGAAAATGCAATGCCATGGAAGTGGGATCCCCTGGCCCTGCCTCAGTTGCCCTCTGGGAGACAGTGAGACCAGCTGCCAGGATCTGATGGCAATACAAGGTGGTGCACTCCTCACACACAGCCTCAAGTGGCCGTGTTCCTATTTTATAGATGGGAAGACTGAGCCGCAGGAAGTAAGCCACCTGCCTCAGCGCTCACAGCCATGGTACTGCAACTGGGCTGGACCTCAGGCAGCCCAAGGTTCCCTCTATTCGTGGAAGTTACTTCTGTCTTATCTAGCACATAGGAGCAGCAAGGTGAGGAGAGCTGAGGAGACCCCAAATCAGTGATGTGGAACAGTGAAATACACAACACCAGTTTTTTGGCTTTTTTTGTTTGTTTTTTGTTTCAATAACTGATTTAACTTGCTGATTTGGTTTCTCTTGGATGGATAGTAAATTCCATTTGTATGGAATGAATGTGCAGAGGTGGCAAGGCACCTGGATCCGAGCGAAGATGGGAACAAAGGAATGTTGTGCAATGAGAAGGGAGTACCCAGAAGAAGGTGGGAGCAGCCTGCGTTCCACCGACACCCTTCAGCCCCTGTGGAGTGGACTAGAAGCCTGGGAGTGTTACTTGGAAATGCATGGGTGAGCCATGATGGCCAGAGGAGCTAGGTTGGGCAGCTGAGCAGATGACCCAGGGCATGGGGTAGGGTTGTGGACTTTGACAACCACCCATGAGAAAGAGAAAGAAAGGAAAGAAGAGGGAGGAGGAGAAGGAGGAGAAAGGGACATTGAGGGAATAGGACCTGCAAAGAATCAAAAAGGGACAACAGAACGGGGAGGGGAGGAGGGGCAGCAATTGTAAGTATTTGGTGGGGCAGGGGGTATGTCTGCATCTGAGGAGCCCAGAGGTCAGACTTACAGGGTTAGGACTAAAGGTCATCTAAGAGCCAACCCCTGTTACAGGTCAAAGGAACTCAAAGGAAATAGATGAGATGAGATGGACCTTCATGGATGAATTTGCTCAACAGTGAAAACCATCCCCCAAATATACCTGTATTCAAGGAAAATTTCCCTGGGCACTAAAATTACAAGCCTACTAAGGGCAAGGCTGAGTATACTGAAGGGGACCCCAAAGCAGGTTTTGAAGGGAAGAATGGCTCCTCCCTGCCACTAACCCCCAATCTTTCTTACCCCTTAGGTACCACCAACAACAGGGGAGCCCAAGGTCGAAAGGGCTGGCTGATGGGGTGTGGTGTCATAGGGTTCCCATCCCCACCTTTGCCTTTCTGGCCTGTCTATCAAAAAAGCTGATGGGAGCAAACAGGATTTCAGACACCGCATTCTTGGTCCTCTTCGGAGAGAACACTGCTCCAGAAATGATGGTGGCCCATGTGACCTCTTCCATATGAGGACTCTGCTCTGGGCCCCTGACACAATTATCTCTCTGTTTATCTCTTTTCTGGCCAGTAGCCTTGAGAGCCACCGCAAGCTCCAAGAAGATGGGCACCAAGGCCTAAGCCTGACCCTGGGGCCGGCAGACACAGACAGGAAAGCTCAGTCTCTTCCAAACTTCTCCCCATGCAAAGGCCGGTCTTTGAGGTCTGAACAAAAAATCAGCTAACTCCTGGGAGGGCCTTCCATTGGCCCTGCAGACCAAGGAACATGCTGCAAATGTGCTTTGTAGGGAGGTGACAGCCCAGGTCCCCAGGGACCTCCAATCTGCAACCCATGGCTGTGGTGGGGCCCAGGGAGAGGGCTCAGTGAGTCTATGCACAGGGCAGCATGGAGTGAGTGAGGGTGACCCACCCCAAGATCACCATGACCCTTTCCAGCTCTGTGCACAGGCAGATGCTGCCTGAACACCCCCAGCTCCCCACTGGACCCCAAGTGTACAGAAACCAGGACCCCCGGGGAAGTGTACTCTCCCAGTGACTCCCTGGCTCACCCCGACAGTTCCCCCACTGGAGGCTTGGCCCAGGTCTTTTCCCCCTGCTTTGGGCAGGAAGGGGCTCTGAGGCAGAGTTATTTATTATTAAGAAGTCCCTAGGATGAGAGCTCTGCCAGCCTGAGGTCTTGGCGGAGCTTTGAGGGGAGCTGAGGACTCCCAAGGAAGGCTGGGGCGGGGCTTCTTTCTCAGGCAGATGAGGAGTGGAAGAAATTTGCTTTTGGGCACCAGTCAAATGGGGGTTCCGAAAGAGAGATCCCTATGTAGGGACCTGGGTGCCTTCCAGGATCTGGTGGGGAGACTGGAAGGATCCAAGTGGGCAGTCAGAGGGCACCTCGAACAACCTCTGGGTTTGCTGCTCACCCTCCCCTAGAGCCTGGGCAGTAAATAAATGACTCTGAAGGTGAAAGTGGCTAGAATGAATTGAGAAATTTCACCTCCCTCCCACCTAAGATATCATGAATTACACGAAGACCAATTCTCCCCAGGTGTTACTATTGAACTCCTCCAAACACCTGCCTTTCCCAACTAAGCAAGATCTCTATCTCCTTCAGAGAAAGAGGGGCCTACCTGGGGCCACCCCCAACCCCTGGTAGAATTGTCCAGTAGAATTTTCTGCAATGATGGAAGATATGGCTACTGAACACCTAAAACACAGCTAGTGAGACTGAAGGACTTTGTTTTTAATGTGATCTCGTTCTAATTTAGTTTAAATTTAAATAAGCACATAGTATGGCTCCCATATGCTTACCCAACAGGGCAAAAGTCAATGTTTTCAGGGAAGTACCTTCTTCATGCCAACATAGCACTAAGACAAAGAGAGGCCTTTTCTCTAACAAAGCATGAGGACCCCTCCTAGAAGGAGGACCATCTTTTAATCTTCCTGGTGATCCGGGCTACTTCATAGAGGAAGCAGTGGCTCTATCCAACACCTAAGAGTCATGGAAAATTAAGATGGATAGGACCAGGGACATGATCAGATCCAGCTCCTTTGTTCTACTGATGAAGGAATTCAGGCCCAGAGAGGAGAGATGGCTTGCCCAAGGTCACGGGAGAAATGACAGCAGGGCCATCAGAACCCCAGTGTGAGTTCTGGCCCCGTGATCACCTTCTTTCTGCACTACCTCTGAACCCCAGTACCCTCCCTGACAGCCACGCTTGTCCCCTACGGGCTGGGGTAGCAAAATACAGACGGGAGCTTCTCAGTGAGGGAAATACACAACACACCGTGAAGGTGTGGGGAGAGCACAGGGGTGTGGTGTGTGGGGACAGAAGGCAAGTTTGACAGAAGAGGGTCTCCTCGGCTCAGGCCCTGCTTCAGGCCCAGTTCTGAGCCATCATCCTCAGGGGGCAGGAGGTAATGAGCTCCATGCCTAGCCCAGCCCCTGATGCACACTCAGTGTGCCCCAGAATGAATGAATGAATGAATGAATGAATGAAAGGAATAAACCTCCAGGACAAGTTTAGGGTACACAAAGGGATACGCAAGCCCATCCTCTTGTTGGCTCAGAGATTGAGAGGAAGTCCCACCCACACCATTTCTAGGTACATACTGGGAAATGGAAAAGTGCCTCCTCCCGGGATTTTGGCATGGACCTACCAGCCCAATACTCAAAGCCCAGAGACGAAGCTGAGGCCCTCACAATACCCAGTGTCCAGCTTCCTAACCAGACCAAGTGGTGGTAGAGCCTGGATGCTCTCAGCCAGGATGGAGGCCCTAAACCAAGCATTCTCAGCCTGGAGTCCCTGTGTCCTAGGGATTCTAGTCTGGGTCACTGCCAGTGATTTGTGCCCCTGCGTGTGTGCGTGCTTACAGGCACAGTTTACTTAGGACAGAATCTATCACTCCACTTAGATTTTCAAGGAGGGCATGATCCAAACATCCTAAGAACCCCAACACCTAAAATCCATTGAGGAGGTTGGGGAAATGATCAGGCACAGCTCACAGGACTCCTTCCCTGAATGTTTCCATGGCACATCAATGACAGTATTTTTAAAAAGGGAGTCCAGTCCCACTAGAACTTTGCTCTCTCATTCTCTTGCATAGTATATCAATCCACCGAGCCTTTAGGCTGCAGATTCTACCTTAAGGTGGCCTTCCAATATCTTGTCAATCACCAGATTCTATCAGCTCTTCAGAATGGCTCTTAAGCCCATCCTGTTTTCCATTCCCTCTCCCCTAACCCAAACCTCACCTGCCCTCCTCTCACTGCCCCACCTCTGTAAAGTCCTCCCCCTTCTTCCTGCTTCCTAGCCTGCCCAGCTCCAAACCAACCACATCTTTTAAAAAATCCCAGTCTTATGCGATTGCTCACCTGTTCACACTATTATGACTTAGGGATAGGAAAGGCATGTGTCTTGAACTTGTGCCTTAAGCCAGTACATAAGAGGATAGAGGGTATAACAGAAAGACCATAGGCTTTGGAGCCAGACCAGCCAAGGTTCAGATTTTGGCTTTGTCTCTTCCCAGTTATGTATTAATGAGGAAGTTAATTCAAACTCTCTGACAATCAGTTTCTATAACTATGAAATGGGGTAACAATAAGCATCTTTCTTGACGAGGCAATATTTCTTATGTGGTACTAAGAGTTTAGGCTCAGAATCAGACTCTCGGGATGCTAATCCCATCTCCCAAAATTACCAGCTGTGTGATTTTGGGCAAGTTTCTTAACCGCTCTGTGCTGCAGTTTTATCCTCTCCCATATAGGAGGGTAACCATAGTACCAATGTCAGACAAGTGTTGTGAGGATTGAATTCACCAAAAAGAAAAACAAAAACAAAACTCAGAACAATGTCTGGCATGTAGTAAATGCTTGCTGAATGCATTTTAGTTATTATTACTAGTAGAGTTTATAGTGAGAACTAAATGATCTGAAGCATACGGCTCACCTTGCCCACTGGTTGGCATATAGGAGATGATCAGTAGGTGACAGCATCTTCCCTGCACTAAAAATGTGTTGAATTAGCCTGTTTTAAACTCATGGAGTTTGCCTTACTTGGTAAAACATCCAAGTGGGAGCATTCCAGCACAAGCCCTGAGGAGGAAGGAGGCCTCGGGGGACACCGAAAGAAGAGTGGGATTTGTGGGTCCTCTGATTTTGGGGGGCCCCTAAAACCCCCGTTCTGTCAGCCAGTATAATCTCAGCTCAGCGAGGTGAGATGGGGCCAGAGGGCCGAGTTCTCCTGCGGTGTGGTAAGGACCCTCCTGAGAGGACGTGCATCAGGGAGCTAACCAACCTCTCTGCCTCGAGACCCCTCCAACCTACCCAATAACAGTTTTCTCAGAAGACTGCTAGAAAAAAACCTGCCCATGTTATCTCCTGATGAGAAGCATCCACAGAGACCAGGGGAGGATTACTGCTCCTGAGAAAGATTCAGGGTGGAAGCTAGCCTGGGGGCAGGAAAGGGGGGCTGAGGCACTCAGGGGACCCTGGAGGGAAAGGGGGAGTATGTGTGCAGAGCTCTCCCCTCCTGCCCTGCCTTACACGGCGGATCCCCACTCCGGGCTCAGTGGAGCCCAGGGAGGCTCATCCAGAGGCACTTCAACTTGACTTTGGAAAGCCCTGAGACATCACATTGCTCTTGGCTGTTCCCCCTCCTCCGGGGCCCTGCCAGCAGCTTAGAGCTTGGAATAGCTGCCGACATGCACTCAGATAGTGCCTTCACTTCTGAAGGGCCTTCATGGTCATTAGTATACATGATATTCATAACACCCTGGTGAGAAATTTATAATCCTGCCCCCAGCCCACAAATGAGGAAACGGAGGCTCAGGAAGGTGAGGGGCTCGCCCAAGCTAGCATATCGGGAATGTTCTCTGTTTCAGCCTTAAATCCTCCTCCCTTGCTCTGAACTTTCTACTCTTTCCAGGCCACGGTGCTGCCCTCATGAAGCCCCTCATCCCACAGGAAAGCACAGAGGGCCAGGTTCGCTGGGGGAGCCTCCGCCAGCTCCTGTCCCCAGGTCGCTGGCAATTTCTGCTTCCATCCCTGCCCCCCAAATCCCACTCCACCCCACCCTACCCCCACCCCCGGGTCTGAATGGGGGTGCGGATGGGGGTCCACGGAATCACAGCCCGGGACAAAGCAGCCCAAGATCTCGAAGGAGAAAGACCCGGCTGTCTCCTACGTACACGTTTGTAAGTTACGAGCATCACAGGGAGAGAAAGAGGCACATAAATTAAAGTGGCCAACTTGTATGCACACACACACACTGGCACGGGCAGAAGGCTGGCCTTAAATGGTAAAAATTGGCAGCTTGAAACAGTAAAAAATCCTCAACTTTGCCTCCGAAAGATGCAGGGCAACTTCACAGAGTTTTATGTGGCCCATAAATTAGAGCTGAGGAAGGGCTCCGCGGCGTTCCCGGTGCAGACGGGGCTCGCTACCGCGCGCATACGCCGTGTGGCAGCATTACAAATGTCCCGAGCAGTTTATATACAACAGCACAGCGTGAGTTTGCTGGGGGATATTGGAGCTGGTAATTGCTATTCTAAAACTGGCCTTGTAAGCTTGAAGAAATGTTTTGAGGGGGGAAAAGAGCCAATTTAAGAGCTTTATAAAGCCATAAATGCCTTCTGAGCAAACCAAGTGTAATCTATCTGGAGAGACAGATCGTCCCTCAAACCCAATGGCAGACCCCACGATGCTGCACAGCCTGGAGAAGTTACCCTGAAGGCAAGCAAGTTACCTATACGGAGACAGGGAACTATCCCCAATGATCCCGGTGCCTCTGAGGCCCCTCCTAGGGGACAGACCTGCCACCAAGTTGTCTCTGCTCACAGCTCCTTTCCCTGCCAGCCCATGCCGATTCCTTCCTCCAAACCAGACCAGCTGGCTGGGGCTTCCTTCGTGCTTCCTAAGTGTCCTTCTCTCCCTGCGGTCCTTGGAAGGAGGGAGGGCTGGAGCCTAGGGAGCCATGGCAGAGAGTTCTGGCCCCAACCTGGCCCCAGTTCTATCCAGAAAGTGGGGCTGTTGTTAGAATCAAATAAGGAACTGTACATGAAGCACCTGCCACATAGCACTCAATAACGAGCAGCTATTATTCTTTTACGGCTGTTGTTACTTGTGGGGAGAACTCGTGTGCCCTAGGCAGAGGGCACCTTTGCAAAAGCTGGGTCTCCAGTTTTTCCGGACCCAGCTCCTGCCAGGTTCCCAGGCATCAGGTGAAAGGACATCATTTAAGGATCCCCCCCCTCCACAGCAGCGCACGGACACAGACACTGGCCCGGCTTTCTCCACGAAATAATGCCGGCGCCTTTTCTGACTTCATGTGCCTTTATCTCCCCAAATCACCTACAGACACATTCTTTAGCCGTAGCCCCTGCTCTGGCTTCACATGTTATACCAGGACCCGAGAGACCTCTGCTAACCCTGATCAACAACTCAGAGCCTCTTCACATCTGCGAGCTGTGCGAACTTGCCCAGGTTTATGGCTAGAAAAGCCAAGACTCGGAGAGAGCCAACTGGAATAGAAGCAGGCAGGTTCCTACTCCCCCCAGCTCTGTCCTCATCCCCTGGTCTCCCTCTCCCATCTCTTTGCCGGTGCCCTCCACCTCCATAATCCCACTTTCTTTTCGGATGTCAATATTTCATAACGGAAAACAAAAGCCATATAATGCACAATTACCCACTTTCCATTGTGTTTTAACAGCTCTGCTGACAGCACGAAGCACCACACAGGAGCAGTAGAAAGGGATTCGAGATCAAGCTTCCAGTGAAATGTGTTTTTGGTTATATGTATTTTCATAGTTTTTGCAACACCTTATTAAAGTTGAAAGTTATATATAACAGCATTACCAGTGGCACTTTTCAATAGCACTGCAGTCGGTTTTCTTTCCAGCCCGAAGCAAATGCGCCCCAGCTGCCTCCAAGCAGGTACATCCCTGTCCCCATGTCTTCTTCCAGCTCCCCTGAGCTGTCCCCCACTCCCAACCCACACCTTCTGCATGTGTGCACGCGCGCGCGCACACCCCCCATAACTTCTGAACAGTGGGTGGAGAGATGAGAAAATGGTCTGAGGTGTGGACAGGTGTCTCGGCTGTGACAGAAATCTTATAACCCAAAATCATGGGAGTGAAGGTCTTCCCTGACACACACTCCTCCACAACTCACAGAGAACCTATGATGACCTATTTGTTGCCTCCTGCCCTAAATTATGCCAAGCAAGTTTCCATTTCCAGGACTTCACTGAGGCCAGGCCCTTTTGCTGGCTTCCTTATCTTCTTTCCTTCTGCTTTCTACACCCCACTAAAACCTGAAAATGGTTGTGATCCATTCATAAAATAAAATCAATGCACAGGAGGTAGCCTGGTGATGGGGAAAATCCCTTGGGGCCTCAGGGATAGGCCCTGACATTCGCATTAGCAGGTCCCCTTCAGTAAGTTTCTGACTTCTCTTGTCTTCATCTTTTGGGTGCATAAAATAGGAGTTTGAACTACCTGGTTAGAAGGGTCTCCCCAGTCCTTGCATTCCTAAATGAATACCTATAAAGGTTTTCTGAGAAGTCTTTATGTGACACCTGCTAGGCACTTGGTGCCATCAAGAATAAGAAGAATAAGGCCCAGCTCCTGTCCTCAAGGAACCTGCACTTGGAGGAAAAAGAGAGACCTCTGAGAATGAAAAGTGAAATTACAGCAAATACTTTCAGCTAGCTCAAGCTAGCAATACATGAAAAGTCATGAGGCAGTACATGATTAGATGCCAAATGGATTGTGCAGGCAATAATTGCTCTAGGCCGAGGAGTTCAGAGGAGGAGAGGGCGCTGAGCGGTGGGCTGATCTCAGGACGCCCTACCTAAGAGGCGGGAGTTGACGCTGGGCTTGAAGGACACGCGCACGCGCGGGGTTTGCATCTGTGCGAAAGGCCAGGTAAGCGGATCTTCGTGAGCAGTGGTGGTCAGTGAAGGGTGGGTTCGGGGACATTGCGTCAACCAAATTAGAGAGGAAATGAGATTCATGTAGACAAAAGCAGAGGCTGGGTTGCAAAGGGTTTCAAGTGCCAGACTAAGATGTTTGAATTGTTATCCTACAAGCAGCAAGGAACCAATGAAGTGAGCAGCACAGAACTGTGTTTTGGAGAGAATTCATCAGGCAATGATTTGCCGAATGGATTGCAAAGTGAGAGGCATGGAAAGTAAGGAAGCCAGGGAGAAAGTAATTGCAATAATCCAGGCAGGCGGTGCCTGCGTCTGGACTGGGGCAGCGGCGGTTACAAGGCAGTGATGTGCCAGACGTGGAGAAGGATGGGAGGGCAGCCTTCGTCTCACAAAGGTTATAGACTGACTGACCATTTACTTATTGCCTGAACTTGGACACTTTTGAGAGTGCAAAGGGAGCCATTCCAATGACACGGGGACAGCACACTTAAACCAGGACTGTCCGGGGCGATCTGGAATGTGGAGTTGCTCAACAAATAGAGCAGAGAGTGAAGAAGAGGAGAGGTGAGGGGGACATCAAGGTTTCAAGCCTGCAGGACAGGAAAAATATGAGCGGTGACAGGGACAGGAGGAAGGAAGGGGCATAGAATGATAGAGAAATCAGGGATGACAGGAGTTCACTGCAACTGTGTCACAAGGAGAGTTTGAATTCTTTGAAAACGAGAGCTGCACCTTATCTGAATCACCATACAGACGTGTGCTAAGTGGAACTGAGACAAGAAAGACCTGCTGAATTTTGTCTAAAGATGCTGATTGTTGGGGCAATAAGAGGCAGGGTTACCCCTCACCCCTTCGTTCTGTTTGTTTATATATATGTTTTCAGAATTCCAATAGACCTGCCTCTTGGTAGGGTTTGTCCCCATGGTCATCTACAGCCCAGGGACGTCTGGTGAACTGATGATTCTGATGTGTGCTGAAAACATAAATGGGACACCAAAATGGCCAGCCCTGGCAGGGGACTCTCAGCAAATCCTCCTCCATGCAGGAGAGAAGGAGCAGGGAATGAAACCCAACCATGCCTCCTCCATACAGAAAATGAGGCCAAAAGAAAGGAAATTCGAGCTAAACAATCAAGAGAGCAAAAACGCAGCTTTCCCCTACGCTGGGTGGATTTGGACTCTGGTGTGCAGAAGTCCCAGTTAGAACATCAACAGCAACTTCTGTTGTGTCTTATCCATGCTGAGGATTAGCACCCAGCCCTAGGCCTGAGAAAATCTAGGACCTTCCCACAGATGCAGACCCACACCATCAGCACCCGACTCCATGTCTTGTGCCTACACTTCTGTGGCAGATAGACCCGCTAGTCAGGTCCCTTAACACTGTCCAGAATAGGATCTCACAGAGCCCCAGTGACCCAGAAATTTGAGGCAGAAACTGACCATTGGCTATGAATTATCCAGGTATCTGAGACTGCTGCTACTTGATAAAACTAATCTCCCCAAGAGTGTTGATTACTGCTGAGTTAACAGGACAAGTCTTTGGAATAGGGCAAAGTTGCCTGGTCTAGCACTTCTCCTTCAGAGGAATTTGCTACTAATCCTCAAAGAGAGTAAGTACCCTTTTAGAACCTTCTGCTAGCAATTCCATGAGTCCCTCCACTGATCTGGGAGCACCAACATCACAAAAGGTTGCAGTGGCTCTCAACCTTTTCTCCACTGCACACACACACTTATGGGTGACTGCAATCCCCTGTCGGTCACACTGGATCCTTGTAGCAGCAGATCCCTACTGGGAACAGGGAGCCCTGAGTAAATTATCAGAACAGGCTGAGGAGTGGTATTGTTTTGACAAGGCCTTCCCCCAACCCTTCAACCAACAGGGAGGTTCTGATACACTGCACAAAGAAGGGCAGTGCTCACTCGCTCCCCTTGAAAATTACTAGGCAGAAACCAAGAAGACAATGTATAAATCAGGAAACTTGCCACTATACCAAACTTCCTTTGAATACATACCAGCTGTATGAACATGTATCACCCTCTTAACATTCATTTTCTCACCCTTAAAATGGGAGTGGTTATCGTAGGGAGCCTGTTTCCAAAGGCTGTTGCAAGATGAAAAAAAGTTTGCGCAATATAGTAGAAACTTAACAAATGTTTGGATTTTAGTTCAACTGACATTTAAACAGTGTGATTAGTGCTGATATGAAATTGATATTTTCTAATTAGTGGCTATTTTCTCTCAACATGACTCCAAACATGATCTCTGCTATAGACTGAATGTTTATGGGTCCCCAAAATTCATATGTGGAAATTCTAATCCCCAATGTGATGGTAGTAGGAGGCAGGGCCTTTGGGAGGTGGTTAGGTTACAAAGCTGGAGCCCTCGTGAATGGAATTAGTGCCCTTATAAAAGAGACCTCAAAGAGCTCCCTTCACCTTTTTTGCCATGTGAGATTCTAGCATGAAGTTGACCACCTGTGGACCAGAATATTGTCCCTCAACAGACACCAAATCTGCCTGCACCTTGATCTTGGACTTCCAGAACTGTGAGAAATAAATTTATGCTATTTAAAAGCTATCCAGTCTATAGTAATTTGTACAATAGCCCAAACAGACTAAGATATTCCCCTTTAGGAGAAATCTATTTGTTGGCTAATAAAGGAGATAGTTGTCTCCATCTTCACCTGACCCAGGCCTCTAAGAGTAGCCCATCATCCAAAGGGTGGTAGACAGTTAATATCATAGGTAATGATGAAAGGCTTAAAGCTTTCTCCCTAAGATCAGGAATAAGATAAGATGTCCACTTTTGCCACTGCTATTCAGCATTGACTGGAAGTTCTTGTCAAAGAAATTACCCAAGAGAAAGAAAGAAAAGGTATTCAAATTAGAAGGAAGAAGTAAAATAATTTCTACTTATAGATGACATGACCCTATATATTGAAAATCCCAAAGAATCCACAAGAAAGCTACTAGAACTAATATACAAATTCAGTGAAGTTGTAGGGTACATGATCGCATGCAAATATCAGCTGTGTTTCCATACACCAACAATGAACAATCTGCAAAGGACACTAAGAAATAGCATATAGAAGAATAAAATGTCTAGGAATATATATAATAAAAAAGGTGAGAGACTTTTACATTGAAAACTGAAAAGTGTTGCTGAGAGAAATTAAAGAAGACCTAAACAAATGAAAAGACATTCCATGTTCATGGATAGGAAGAATTAATATTGTTAAGAGGTCTATGCCACCCAAAACTAATCCTATGAAAACTCCAACAGTCTTTTCCTCAAATTCATATGAATTTCAAAAGGCTCTGAATATCCAAAAACAATCCTGAAAGAGAGGAGCAACACTGGAAAGCTCATACTTCCCTACTTCAAAATTTACCACAAATCTACAGTAATCAAAACAGTGTGCTACTGGCATAAGGTTTGGCATATAGGCCAATGGACTGGAATCAAGAGTCCAGGAACAACTCTGTATGTCTATGGCTAATTGATTTTGACAGAGTCCCAAGTCCATTCAATGGGGAAAGAATAGTATCTTTAACAGATGATGCAGGGAGAACTAGATTTCTACATCCAAAAGAATGAACTTGGACCCCTACCTCATACCATATACAAAAATGAACTCAAAAGGATCAAAAACCTAAATATAAGAGCTAAATCCTTAAAGCTCTTCAAAAAAATAGGGATAAAACCTTGGATTTGGGGGCGCCTGGGTGGCTCAGTGGGTTAAAGCCTCTGCCTTCGGCTCAGGTCGTGATCCCAGGGTCCTGGGATCGAGCCCCACATCGGGCTCTCTGCTTGGCAGGGGGCCTGCTTCCCTCTCCCTCTCTGCCTGTCTCTCTGCCTACTTGTGATCTCTGTCTGTCAAATAAATAAAATCTTTAAAAAAAAAAAAAACAAACCTTGGATTTGGCAATGATTCTTAGATATATCCCCAAAACTATAAGTAATAAAAATATATAAATTGGACTTCACTGAAATTTTTAAAATTTTGTCCATCCAGGAACATTATCAACAGAGTGAAAAGACAACCTACAGAATGGTAGAAAATATTTGCAAATCATGTGTCTGATAGGAGTTAAATATCTAGAATATGTAAAGAATTCCTAAAACTCAACAACAAAAAGACAAATCAATTTAAAAATGAGGAAAGCACCTGAATAGACAGTTCTCTAAGGATATATACAAATGGCCAATATATACACAAAAAGTCTTATCATGAGTCATTAGGAAAATGCAAATCAAAACCACAATGAGATACCACCTTATACCTACTAGATAGACTACAAACAAACGAAAACAAAAACAGAAAATAGTAAGTGTTAGCAAGGATGTGGAGAAATTGGAACCCTAGTGCTTTGCTGGTAGGAACTTAAAATGGTATGGAAAATAGTTTGATAATTCCTCAAAAAGTTAAACATCGAATTACCATATGACCTAGCAATTCACTCCTAGATATATAACCAAAAGAACTGAAAGTAGGGACGCCAACAGATACTTGTATCAATATTTATTGCAGCACTATTCACAGTAGTTGGAAAGTGGAAACAATGCAGGTGTCCTTCACAGAGGAAGAGATAAACAGAATGTGGTATACATATAAAATGGGCTATTATTCGGTCATAAAAAGGAATGAGATTCTTACATATGCTACAATACAGATGAACCCTAAACACATTACGTTAAGTGAAATAGCCAGACAAAATGACTAAATATATTATGATCTCATTTATATGAATATCTAGAACAGGCAAATTTGTAGAAATGGAAAGCATATTAGAGGTTGCCAGGGGCCAAAGGGAGGCCAGAGTGGGGAGTCATTGCTTAACAGGTAGAAAGTTTCTGTTTGGGGTGATAAAAAAGTTTTAGAGATAGATATGGTGATGATTGTATTACATTGTGAATGCAATTAATGTCACTGAACTGTATACCTAAAAATGGTTAAAATGGCAAATTTTATCATATATATGATATATTTAATTTCTCATAGAAAATTAAATTGAACCCAAAGAACCTAACCGAAGAGAAAAAACCCAGATTTCTTACAACCATGAACTCAGTAGCTAAAAATGCACATAGGCTTTGCAACAGACTCTACTCAGACTGAGGTATGGGGCCACTGGGCACAGAGGACACTGAACAAACTCCAGGAGGGAAGGGCCAGGGATGCTGCTTGCTTTCTGCAAGGGTGTTGGAATCGGGTACCCACAAATGGAGTGGGGCTCCCCTAAAATGCAACCACTCAACAACTGTTTATTGAGCACACACAATGATTAACAGTGAGTGAACTGCCTGGGGAACTTGTACTTGGCCTGTCTTCTGAAGTCTGAGCAGCCATGGCCTGGAGCCCTGGACTCAGCTCAACCATTAGGATGCCTTTCTTTGTGGTTTGTTTTGGGTTTCAAGAGAAGGTGCCGTGTAGATGGAAAAGCATTATACAGGTGTGAGATGGTTGGTGTTGCTACCATTACTATGATCACTAGGGATTTATTGAGTCTTCTTGGAAGATGCCAGCCTAGCCAGCCTCCAACTCAAAGCCAACAAAAGCAATTGGTTGCTCCTGAGTGTGGGGGAGAGAAAGCAGGGAAGCAGGGAAGAGCAGTCAGCACGGGCAAAGTTCCAGAGGCTCTCTTACTGTACCAGCAGTCTTTTCCTCCCTCGGTGCTGGCTGGCTCGGTGCTCTGGGGTCTTTGCTTATTTTCTTCTTATACACATGCCCTTGTTTATGGCTTCCCTCTGTCTGCCTATTCAATCCTACTCAAACTTCAAGGCCCCCCCACCATGGGAGATACGATTTCTTTTTTTTTTTTTTTTTTAAGATTTTATTTATTTATTTGACAGATAGAGATCACAAGTAGGCAGAGAGGCAGAGAGAGAGAGGAGGAAGCAGGCTCCCCACTGAGCAGAGAGCCCGATGCGGGGCTCGATCCCAGGACCCTGGGATCATGACCTGAGCTGAAGGCAGAGGCTTTAACCCACTGAGCCACCCAAGCGCCCCGGGAGACAGGATTTCTAATGGAAAAAGTTTAGATGCAGATGGACCTGGGTTCTAACCCAAACTTAATCAGCTGTGTTTCTTGGGACAGTTATCCCCACCCTTTCATGATGTCTCTCCCAATTCCCACAGCCCACGTGATCTCTTCTTCCTCTGAGAGCCCCACTCAGTCGTATCTCTCATTTGGTGAGAAGTCCTGCTGACCTGTAATATCTCTTGTCATGAACCACTCTGATGTACTGCTACGTAACTCCTCCGGAACTATCGCATTTCCCATGTTTTCATGCTTCTCTCCCCCACTCAAACTGTAAGCTCCTTCATGTAGAGGCCAAGTCTTGTCATCTTTTGTCCTCCTCCACGGTGGCTAGCACACCGTGGGTGCTAAATAAATTGAAAATATATTTGAGGCAAATGGAGGATCCACAGGCAACAGAGGAAAGCCCCACAGGAAACAGAACACATTCAGCTCAAAGTAATAGCCCATTCATACTCTCTGCTCTGGATGAAACTGTTCCCTGCCCATACTGGCACTTAATGAACACTCCATTCACTGAGTGAATGAAATCTGCGGGTGCCCCCCGCTCATCAAGGTCAACTACTGTGGCTAATCAAGAAAATTGTTAATCCGAAGGAAACACTTCTTTTTTGTGAATTTTAGGATGTCTTTGGAAATGGTGTCTATCTTCTTAGTTTCATTTGACCATTAAAAGGAGTCAATGTAAAAAAATTAATTAAGAAAAAAAAAAAAGTCAATGCCCCATGAGCACAGCTCTCCTTCCATTGAGAGAAAGGAGTAAGCTACAGTGGAAAAGGGTAGCTACTCAGGGCTCTAAGGCACAAAGCAGACAACCACTGTCTTTAAAGAGACTTGGTACAAGCTGCCTTCACGTACCATGTCCCTTAGAGCTTAAAGAATTCCCCAGCCTATTTGGCTAGGAGGCCTTCTGGGTACTAAGCATCGGTCATATCTCAGATGAGTCACGACCGCCCTGGCCTCCAGGTCCTCATCTGAGAAGAGTCCAAATTAGACTAGAGGCTCCCCAACATCCTCCTGCAAGTTTTATTGATTTCAATGAGCCTTCCTACTTTCCAGAAAAATCAAATGAGTCAGGGAAAAGGGAAGAGACACATTAAAAGTGCCCTGGAGTCGAGTCACCAGCCCAGCCTCAAGGGCAGGAACAACAGCAGGTCACCTGTGGCCATCTCAATCCCCACAAAACCCTCCGACGGTCCTTTAGAGGCCAGGACACTGCCGTGGAGCAGGCCAAGTGCATCTGATTTGGAAAAGCTGCCCAGCCTCTGTAAGGGAAAGGAAGAAGCTCCTTCTTACCATCTCATCCCCAACATTGGGAATAAAAGTAAAGTCTCAGAAAGCTTAGCCTGTTATACCTATCACATGCCTTTGCTCCATGCATTAGGCCATTTGAGTCCCAACACAGCACCATAATACAGGCATTAAAGTCCCAATTTTTACAAACAAGGACATTTGAGATTTGGCCAAAGTCAAGCTGATAGTACCCAGCAGATGTGGGATTTGAATTCTAGTCTGTCTGACGCCAAAGCCTTTACCTTTCAACCAAGCCCTGCCTTGATTTCTGTCTATCACTGAGAGATTCAGAAGCCAAATGGAGGGAGCAATGGGGCAGCCTTTAGTGGGAATGGGAGACTCAGCTGTACCTACCCTCTTCCTCCCAAGTGACTCATAGGGTGACCAAATTCCCCGGGTTGTCCAGGACCAAAGGGCTTCTCTGGACAACGGACTTTTATGCTAAAACTGTCCTGGGAAAACTGAGATGGTTGGTCATCTATAACGAAGCCTCCCTTAGGCTCTGTGGTTCCAAAGAAAGCAAATACATTTTCAGAATGCAAACGTAAGTGAGAGATATTATCAATGACTCCTACTCTCAATAGGAGAATAGCTTTAGGCCTGTCCTCCAACGCAGCCCCCAAAGGCCAAATTATACAGAGAAACCTCTCTTCTCTGTGTCCCAGCTCCAGACTAAGACCAAGAGAAGCCGGTCTGAGCTGAGCTGGGGTTTGAGGGGAGCAGACCGATGCAAAGAGGTACTTGGCAACTGAGGCCAACTGGGCTAGATTCTTTTGAGGCACTGACCCCATCAAATACTCACAACAACCCCCCAGTAGGGGATTACTGGCCCATTTTACAGATAGCCACAATTTTGAAGACCATTTAGAGGATCTTCTCAGAGGTCCCCCCAAAACATTCAAGAAGGCTGAATCCTTAGCGTTCTGCTCAGGAAGCTCCTTACCAGGAATCTAGGCAGAATCCCTATAATGCAGGCTCATGGGGAACTGTTTCCATGAGGAGGGAGGTCAGACTGGGCCAGGCTGTCCCCTCAGCCTTCACTGGGCAGCTGGTAGAGGGTCTCACTCATGTCTGTTATCTCCAAGTGTATGCATGCACCGAAAGAGAACAGGACTTGGCCCGTGACTACACCTTCACCAGGCACGAAGACAGAAGACAGGGCCAAGCCTCTCTCCAGCCATCCAAACACACCTCTTCTAAATCAGGCAGCACCTCCTTCAGGAAGCCATAGTCATCAAGGACTACTGCAGCCTGCCATGAAACTTCCTCCCCTGACCCCACTCCTACCTCTTCATGATGGGTCTTGCTTTCTTACCTTGCGCTATTATTTAACTTGATGAATAAGAGGATGAGCACTGGGGGTGCCTGGGTGGCTCAGTGGGTTAAGCCTCTGCCTTCAGCTTAGGTTGTGATCCCAGGGTGCTGGGATCGAGCCCTGCATCGGGCTCTCAGTGGGGAGCCTGTTTCTCTCTCTCTCTCTCTGCCTGCCTCTCCATCTACTTGTGATCTCTGTCTGTCAAATAAATAAATAAAATCTTAAAAAAAAAAAAAAAGAGGATGAGCACTGGTGAGAGGTGGCCTGGGTTCAAATCTTGGTCTGCCCATAAACTAACTGGGTAACTCGAAACAGGTGACTTAACCTCTCTGGGCCTCAGATTACTCAAGTGTGAAAGATGCAGGCATCCACCTCAAAGACTGTGAGAGTTAAATGAGTTATAAGGCATCAAGTGTTTAGAACAATGCCTGGTATATAGTCACTGCTCAATGAGTGTTTGCTATTATGGTTATTTTAATATTAATATTGATGCTAATAAGATATTGTCACCCTGACTGGACTGGACTAGAATTTTTGGAATGCAGGATGAGAAACTGACACTTCTTTGCACTATTCCCCATATTAGGCAGACTCCCACCAAGTAAGAGCTGTATAATCACTTCCTGTGGATTGAACTTCACAGAAAACTGACAGTTCCTTCATGTTACTTCCTAGAATTAGGGAGAGAAATGTGTCTGCCTGTCAGTGGCCAAAGACCACCTTTACCAACACCCCCAAGGATGGCCCCAAAGTGCCTCACAGTGAGATGAGTAGCAGCTCATCTTGGAAGGAGGCCCCCAGGAAGAGAATTCAAGGAAGCCAGAGCCCTCTGGACATGCCACCCCCTGAAAGTTGGGGACCCGAAGAGCAAACCCCTCCTCCCCCAGGAGCTATGTTATGCAGAAAAGCCAAAACCCTGTAGAAAGATCCTGGAGTGAATACCAGGGCCTCAGTTCCCATCCTAGTTCTATGCTATGTGGCCCTTCATAAGCCCCTTAACCTCTCTGAACTTCTGTTTCCTCAGAGGTTAAATGAGACAGTTGTTCAAAAACCAGTTCCTTCCAATTCTGACATCCCATGTTTCCATTTCAGAGTAAGGGAAAAAGCATTCTTGTATCAACCTACCAACTCATTTCACAAGCAATCATTTAGTCATTCCTTCCACGAACATTGACTGAGCTTTCATCATATGCAAGTGGACTTATAGATTATAGGAGATTATAGGAAAAAAGAGACAAAATCTGATCTATACTGGAGAAAAATAAAAGAAAGTGGGGAAGCCAAGGATAGGAGAAATGGAATTTCATTTTAGTTGGGGTCCTCAGAAAGGACCACCCTTGAGAGAATGACATTGGAGTGGAAACCTGGAGAAACCATGGGAGTAAGCCAGGTAGTTACGTGGGGAAAGAGTGCTCCAGACAGAGGAAGCAGCAAGTGCAAATGCCCTGAGGTAGCAGCATGCCTGACTTTTCCAGTCACCACAAGGAGGTCTGGGGTCAGTGTGGCTACGGGAGAGGGGTGAGGCACACAGCAACAGGAGTTGAGTCAGGGAGGTAGAGATTCAGCATGGTAAAGACTTCGGCTTTTATTCAATTATGAAACCAAATCATTGAAGCTTTATCAGAAATGAATTTGACACTTCATTTATATGGTGAAAGCCAAGGACGTTGTCCATTTGTTCATTTTTACCTCCCTCCTCTCCACTGTGGACCTGTAATCTATTTATAATTTGACTTTTATTACTTTCATTTGAGGCAGAGAAACTGAGGCCTGAAGATAATCTGTTTCTCTCTCCAGGCCTATAGCCAGACTTGAGCCCAGTCTCCATTCCAGAATCTCGGATTGGTTTCTCCCACCTCTCCCCAAGCTGCAGCCTGATCCAGAGTCAGACTCCGTCCTCCTAGTCCCTCTCAAACCCTCCCAAAGTTCCACTTGCCATCTCTCAACCCCTCCTCTTCCTGGGGCCTTTATACTTACTGCTTCCCCTCCCCGGGGCACTCTTCCCTCATGCCTTTCTTCAGCGATGCCCCGCTGTCCCTGCCGGCCCCAGCTTAAACATCCCTCCTCACACAGACTCTTCCCTACTCTCTAAACAAACTCTTCCTGCTAAATGCTCTCAGGGTTTCATGGTCTTCCCCCTCAGAGCTCTTATTACACTTGTATTCTCATGTTTATTTGTATGATTTATTTTTTTTTATTAAGGCCTCTCTACTCCAACTCTAAACTCTATCAAGATCGAGGCTATTTCCGATTTTGCTCAGTTTTCTATTCTAGAACCAAAACAGTGCCTGGCACACACGTGAGGCATCCAGTTAATCTTGAAGAGTAACAGAATGTCCCGGGTCTGCTGTTTATTAAGCACCCTGGGGGCTGAAGTGGGGCAGGCTCAGGGCTCTTCAGAGGGCCCTGGGGTGTGGCTGGAGCCCTAAGCTGCGTGGGACGGGCCTGGGCTGGAAGAGGTAGGACCTGATGCCACGCAGGTTATCGCATTTCCTTATCCCGGCCACTGCTAGGCTGGAGGATTACTCTTCCATTGACGGCTAAGAGAACTGAAGTGCAGGGAGGAAGTGAGTGTCTGGAAGTGTGTCTGAGGTCACACCTCTTCTTTCCGATTCCAAGCTCTATGCTCTTTCTGCTCTGCCCCAAATGCCCTGAGTTGGGCAGTTTCGGATTCAGCTCTACTGCTGAATCTCTGTGTGACCCTAGGCAAGCGTCTGCCCCTCTCTGAGTTTCAGTTCTCCATATATAACATATCGAGGCTGGAATAGACCAACATCTTTTCCAGTTCTGAGATCTCATGACTTAAGATTTTATGCTTCTAATTTCATAGAATTGAAACAGTGGGTACTTAAAGTACTTAGCTCAATGCCATGCACATAGCAGACACTTCATAAATGTTCATTTCTTCCCCCCAACTTCTTTCCTTTACCCATGCCTCCAATTCCCTGTTTCATGGACTCTGCTTCACGGGCCTCCTTGAGATCACCTATGCGGTCCTGGTTCTTCCCAGAGACACAGAGCACTGCCTCCCCTGCCTTCAGGGAAACCAAGCCAGCCTCTGACTTTGACATCTCCTCAGATGGCCATTCTAGCTGTGCTCCCCAGAGAGGCCCATGGTCTTCCTGTGCCCCACTCCCTCCTGCTTCCTAAAAGGGCTACTTCGGTCTCCTCAATGTCTAGCACTGTGGAGGAGAGAGAAGGAAGTGACAGGAAAGGAACTCACACACACTGAGTACCTTCTAGATGCCAGGCACTAGACAAGGCTCTCTGCTGTATGGTCTCACCTAATCCCCTGCAAAGAGCCATTGTTCCCCCATTTCACAAAAGGGAAGAAACTGAGTCTCAAAGAGGTTAGGTAATTGCCCAAGATCATACATCCAGCAATTAGCAAAAGCTGGGCTGAAACTCTTACCTGTGTGACTCTGAAGGAAATCCTTTGCCAGCCCCAGGGGTGACTAAACCTCACCCAAGGAGCCACTCAGCACCATCAGCTGCACCCTTGAAAGCCTCTTTCCTTTTTGTATTTATGTAACTGGATTTATGGCCCTAGCAACTTAAGTCCATTCATCTCTCCGGCCACTTCCTCCTCCCTCTCCTCTCCACCCCCTTGTCCAAAGTACCAGACTGCAAAATTATCACAAATTGTCCCCAGTGCTTCTGAAAGGATGACAGGCCTTTACCAATGCACCAAGGAAACAATATCAAGAAGTTGACTCCATCCCCTGTAAAGAAAGGCGGTCAGATCTTCCAGTAAGTACCAACTCCCCAGCTGGTGCTGAAAAAGAAGGATGAGACTTTCCTCCCCAGCTCACAGCTGCTATCCATGAGGACCTTCCAGAAATCAGACTCAGGTAAGCCATCCATGTGACCATCACCAGGTACCCCCGGATACTATTAAGGTCCTAGCCAGGGCTTCAGGAAGAATAGGGAAGGGATGCCTGTTGTTTTCTAAAGGCTTCTCCTGAAAGCTATGCCCTTAAGGAGCATGATGGTGGGTCGGGGGCTAGAGGGTGTGTGGGAATGGCATCCCCTCCGCTCTGTGACGCAGCCTGGATGGGAAACTCAGATGGGAGCAAAACTCCCCAGTGGGATTTTTCTGGTGCCCACTGTCTTCTTCTCACCTTGTTCTGCCCTTGCCAGGGACAGAAAATGAGCCCCCAGGGATGGAGGGCTTAGCTAACTCTTTGCTTAGAGAGGGCCTCATCTGAGAGATGATACACAAGGTTGCCCTCCGAGACCCCCAGCATAGGTTACACTCCCTGTTTATGCTCTTGTGCCTTTCCAGACTTCTCTATGACTCATATCATGGTTTCAGTAATGGCCTACAGAACTCCAATGCCCCCCCAACCCCGCCACGGGCTGGTCTAGTTCACAGTCATATCCGCAGGACTCTGCAGGCTCTAGGCACATAGAAGGTGCTCGATAAAAATCTATCAGATGAAGACTGGTTTGGGCTGATGGGACCTGGCAGAGGCCAACCCCTACACCAGGCCCTAGACGGCCCCTGAGCTGGGTTGGATGGGGAAGCACAAGTGAGAACAAAGACACACAGTAGGCATGGAATTCAGGTTCGGCAACTCTCTGCCAGACTCTGGAAACCACCAAGAGGGAACAGTTCATGCCCTGGCCATGGGTAGCATGGCAGGCCATCCTGCCCACTTTTGATTACTTAAAACACGGCTGTCATCACTCTATGAGTAGGTCTGAGAGGAGGTGTGTATCGGCGTGAATGCTTCGCTCTAAACTAACAAGAAACATAGAATCTTTGCCAACCAATTTTCTCCCCCACATATTACATGTGAGGCACTGTGTGGGCGCTTTCATTTATGTTTATGAAACAGGCACAACACATCCACATACATTAACTCATTTGGTCCTTTCCACAGCCCTGACAGGATGCATTATCACCACCACTTAGCTGATGAGGAAAGTGGGGCCAGCTTTTAAGGTCACACAGTAAACATGATTGAGTCAAGGCTCAAACCCAGCCTTTGGCTTGTTCCACACTGTCCTGCCTCAGACACCCTTCCTGCCACACCACAAGCGCACTACCCATGACCTACCCGGCCGGGCCCAGCCCTAGATCTCACACTGAACTACACATGCACTGGAGCAGGGCCTGTGCGGGTAGGAGGGAGATGGAGAAAGTAAGCGGCCTGGAATCCAGAAACTACTCCGGAAACATGCAACTCCCTAGAGCAGACAGCACGCTGGGCTAGGAAGATTCCCCATCCAGAGTGACACCGAGCCAGCTCTGTGACCCTGAGCAGAGTCTCTCTCTTAACCTGCCCTGAGGCTTGCTTTCTTTCTTAGGTCCATGGTGATGACTAGATCAAAAGGTGAGAGCTCCCAGCACATGGTGAAGGAACCCCCAGTCTGTGGCTTTGCACAGCTACCCCAAAATCATGGGATTCAGGAAAAATTCTTCTTCTTCCATGATCTACAAGCTAGCTGTGGCAACCCATCTCCCTCCTCTACAGAAGAGTCCAGTTCTGCCATGCTCAGGCAGGGACGTCCACACCACGATTCTGTGCAAAAGAATGCCAAGGAAGTTCCCTTCCTCCTTGCCAGCAGCTAATGGCACTCCCCAGAGTACAGCCTGGGAACGAAGTTCTTCCATCTCCCCTTCCAGAGCCAATGGAGATGGCTTTGAAAAGTATTCCAGGAGACCAGATGTCCAGCTGGAAAGCGGCCTTCCTAGCAATTTGGAAGTCAGCAGGAGGTAGCCGTTCCCCCCCATCTCATTGTCACTAAGAGGCTCTAATGTATTGGGGTGCCTTACCAACGAGAGCTGTGCCAGTGTAAGGAACAAGTCACTTTCCCTGGGAACAGTCTCCAGGGATGGCTGGGGGAATCCCATCCAGCTCCTTGGCTTTCCTCCAGATCAAACACAAGTGAGGAGTGCCCCCAGGGGACTACTGCCCCACTGTGAGTCTGGCTCTCTGCTCCCAGAGCTGGGAGAGGGCATGGTGGGAGAGGGACTCTCCACATGGCAGCAGGGCAAGACCGCCACTTAAACACAGGCCATGGGAGAGCAGCACACTTGAGCTTCCATATTACTGGGCTCTCCTGCTTGATTTCTCTCCCTGTGGTCTCCCTGTAGACTAAAGATCTCAGAAGGCCTGCCTGCAGGAGCTCTTCCAGTCTCCACAACCAAACTGGTGAGGCCCAACAGCTGTTCCATCTACTCCTTTCCATTCCCCTCACCCAGAGTTAGACAGGTCCTACCAATAATGGGCTAAATGTCCCTTGGTGTCCCACTACCTTCTCCAGACACATGATGCCCAGGGGTCTGGACCACTCATTTTAGCATTTAGAGCCCATAGGGTCATAAATAGTAGATCCAGAAGGGGCTTTAAAAACCATCTCGTGTAACTTCCTCATTGTATAAAATGAGAGGCTAAGAACCAAAGATATTAAGAGACATGTCAAAGGTCACATAGCTTATCTCCAGCCTGACATGAATCTGTCTGGGCTCTGCAGTACGATCGTATAACTCCTGGAGAAAAAGGCCTGGATTCCAATGCAGCATGCTACCGGGCATTCATTAAACAGTGGGCTCAGCTCATGCTTGCTGCTGGACAGATGAATCACCAGGGAGGGCTCAGCAGTGAGAACAAGCACCTGTCACCACGGGGCCCTGCACATACCCAGGAGCCTCTCTGGGCCTCTCTGGGCCTCTGGCCTGGAACTGGAACCACAATCCACACTGAGTTTGGCCTCACCTGAGAAAGGGCAAGAACAATCCCGTACTCCCAAGGCTTAACATAGACCCGGGTACAGAGTATCACTCAGTGACAATGGGCTGTCAGAGCGAAAACAGATGAACCTCTGGGGGTGGGGCTCCCTCCCCCCGCTTCTACCACAGACCCACACTGCTACCCCTGATTCCACACGTAAACAGAGTTAGCAAGCCCTACGACCAATGAGCTCAATGTCCCTTAGTGTCTGTCAGGATTGCAAGTCAGAGGACCACAGTGTGAGCCTCCATTCTTATCACCCCTGGAGGCTTACAACTTGGGCTGCCTTGCACTCTGACACCCGTACCCACTGCCATCACTATACCCCCAACCTCTAAATCTACCCCCTCCCCCTGTGCTGGCCAGCCCAGCCCTGCCTGTAAGTGAAGGCTTGTAGAAGTAAAAATACCGATCATCATCTAGGTGTTGGTTTCCATAACAGCTGGTAGCTCTTCCCAGAGTTGGCCAAACAAAGATACGGGTAACAAAGACGATGGGTTCTGCTGGTTCCTTTAAAGAGATTCTCAGGAGAGGAATAAGTGGAGCTTGGGCCCAAGCAGCTCTCAGAACTCCAAGGTGCTTGCTTTGTCTCCAAGAGCCTAAAGAATGGAGCCCTGTTGTAAAAGTTAGACCTGGGCCACCCTATTTAATGTGAAGGTGGAGATATCCACCGTCCCTTCCTGGACCCCACCCCCATAGCCACTCTCTCAGCCCCAGCTCCTCTCACTGTCAAATGATATAAAAATGTCCATTCCAGCTGCTTCTTGAGGTTGAGAGGATTAAATGAGAGTGTGTCCGGGGAAGGGCTTTATTAGGAAAGAAAATTAATGTGTGCCATGAGCTTACCATGTGCCTAGCACTTTCAGATACTCTGTTCCAGAGTTTTCATAGCACTCCTATGTGCTTTGTATTATTATGTTCCTAACCATATCTCCAAGAAAACAGAGGCTCAGAGAGCTTAAGTGAGGTTCCAAAGACACAAAGCTTAGCAGTAGTAGAACCAGGGTGAGAACCCAGAATATGACTCCAAAGCTTGTGTTTCTTCTCCCAACACCACACTATCTTGACAAAAGAAGTGTTGCTCTTGATGAAGAGGCCAGTGAGTCTTCAGACAGAAAGTCTGCCCTCATGCCCACTGCTATTGCTAGGACCCATTCATTTGCCCAGGAAAGCCATCAGGCAAGTCAAAGCCAATACCCTCTGCTGTCTTGAGACCCAACAACACAAGGGCAATTCGGGGCCCAAGCCCTCCCAGTGTGTGCCTTTGCTGCGGGTGGTGGCTTGGTGGTTTCAATGACTGCGTAATCACAAAGCAATCGGGTTGGGAGGAAACAGAGATTCATGGAACTTTGGGCTGAAGGGGACCTGTGAGAACGAAGTCAAGTTCCTCATTGGATAAGTGAGGAAACTGACACCCAGAGGTCAGTCACTTGTTGAAAGTCACACAGCCAGGCAGGGGCCAGGTCTAGAGCAGAATCCACCATGCTCCAACTCCCAAGTTCAAATTGTTGTTCTCACCACCATCCCAACCACTCTGATGTGGGTCAGCTTCACAGACCCTGAGAGACCCAGGTATGGACTTAAAATCTCTACTCACTTAGCTTAGGAAAAGCAGGGATGGTGGGCAAGAGAGTTCTGTTGTAGTCAGGAATGGAATTAGTCAGTTTGCTTCATGCAGAGTCATTAACCTAAGTTCTACGCATTGAGAAGCCAACGGGAAAAATCCCTCAGTCACCAACCCAGGGAAGCCTAGATGGTATCCAGGAGGTAGTGGTGGCCCACTTGACTCCCTGATGTGCCTAGGGAGGAGCTGAACTTCTAACTCTAGTTCAGGTTGGCCCCCAGCAATCCCTATGAGCCCTGGGACCTGCAGGGTCTCGAGTTCCACCCTCCCCTTCCAGCCCTGCCTCGCCAGAGCTCACACCCACCCTTGCACTGACCCTATTGAGAGCTCTCCTCCACGCACTCAGCAGCACCCTATCCCACTTGTGCTTCCTTTGCTCCAACAGCTGATTTGTGCCCATTTTCGCGGCGCCACCATGCATCCGTGTGTCACCCCTTGGGTGTTTCTAGGTTGAGTGTGTCCACCCGCAAACTGCCCATTGCCTGAGGACAGAGTCTGTATGTCTACTTCCACCTTGGCCCTGGCGGGGGTCAGCATGCAGCGGGCAGCGCCAGGCCACAGTGTGACTGGCTGTCCAACAGCTGTTGATGGTGCCAGGGACCCGTGAAAGGCCCCAGGCCACGCACCCGGGGAAGTTGGGTAAGCCACCGACTGGATCCCCTGCCCAAAATAACATGGGGAGGGAGAGGAGCCTGATTGAGTCTCAGCTGTATGAGAGACACTTTACAAATGCTCTCTCCGCAATTCTTTGAGCTTCATACTTTTATTTCTCCCTTTATGGGTGGAAAAGCTAGATCACAAATGTTAAGTAACATGTCTAAATTCTTTCACTTAGAAACTAAGAGAGCTAGGTTCTCAGGACAGTTTTATCTGAGGCTAAGCCCATACTTGGCACTCTTTCCACAGCCGGCAAGCTCCTGGAAGACAGGGACATTGTGGCTACATCTTTTGTCCTGTTTGGTGTTGTGGCTTGTAGTCTCAATGTCTAGAACTGTACCAGGCTTACATACAGGAGACTTGCTATAACTATTTGCTGGACCAAGGAACAAAGGAATGAATGAAGACCATGCTGTCTCTCCCCGGCAGGACAGGAAAAGGACTTGTGAAGTCAGGTTCCTAGGCTTTATTTCCAGGAAACTTGGGCAACGATTTGTTCCTTCTCTCCAACCAGAAAAGTACCCAAAGAACCCAAAGTTCCTTCAAAGGCCACGTGGAGAATGGGTGGGTTTATTAGGCCTAGGATAGGACTGGGAGGGAGAGTATGAGCTGAACACAAAAGACCAGATCTTAATGAAGTGGGGGAATTTAAAAGTGTTCTCGGTGCTCTGTGACCCACTGATTCTGAGGCCGCTCGGGCGGATCTGACCTCTGCCAACCCTGGGGGTTCCCTCATCCCCCACTGGATTACCCCCACTGCCTTGCCTGAGCTGTACTGAAATTGGCCACATTCCTATTAAGCAGAGAAACTAGCAGTACCACCACCCACTCCAGCCCCATCCGAACCCTCAAAAGATCCTGCTCCGGGCCCCAGGGCCAGCTGCTTTTCTCCACATTCCAGCCAAAAATAATATGAGAACGAAGCTGTTTGGTGGAGACTTAATCTAATCTTCATTGCTTCAGTTTTAAAATATCCTGCCTGGTTTAGGGTTTCTTATTACACACAGGGATGTGTTTTTAGTGAGATAGGTCTTAGCAGAAACGGCCTTCTTGTAATTAGAAACCCAGTCAGGCAGGGCCTGCGGTGAGGCATCCAAGCCAAACAGCAGATCCCCCTGAAGACAGCACGTTTGCAGCAGCAGCTCTTCCTGAGCTGCCCGAGGGCTTGCTCCTCCCTTACTCCTGGGGGTTCTGGAAGGAGCGAAAGCTCCAGCTCTGGGAGAAGGACTGTGCCTTGGATAACAGCAAAACTGTTCTGGAAGGAGTGAAAGTTCCAGCTCTGGGAGAAGGACTGTACCTTGGATAACAGCAAAACTGTTGCTCCCTCTACCTCCACCCTGCGTCTCCCTGCTCTCACCCCCAATCAGAACGGAGACGACGATGTTGCTCAAGACCTCTGGAGGAGGATGTGTGGAGGAAAAAATTGCCCCAAGACGTCCCCACGGACGAGGGAGAATTAAAGGCAGGCATTCCACTGGAGCCACGTCTCCAGTATCAAGGCTAGCATTGAAATATCAGGCATGAGAAGCGGAGGAGACTCAAAGTACGGATACACTTTTGTGTAAGTGCTGGGTGTAACTTCTTGGGCTTTCTGGCCCAGAATCTGCTTTGATCTGCCAGCATGGAGACTGCTAAGTGAGGTTCAAGCTGCGGCTAGCTCCGGACCGGGCGCCCATCCCCCCAGCTTGACCAGATGTCACACACCAGTCCAAGCTCAGGCCTCTTCTTTCCGCTGGCACAAAGGGAAGGGGCTGGATGTCCAATAAGTCAGATTCTGTGTTTTATCGGATGCTTGGAAGCTCTTCCAGGTAGCACCACCGGGGAGAAGCCCCGCTCGTTCCCCCAACTTAACTGCCCCTCCTGATGAAGTGCAGGTGGGCTTGGGGATCGCAGTGGGATTTTCAAATTCTAGGATGTAAAGAAAAGCGGGCAATTGGCCCTTTCGCCCTCAGTCTCAGAACTCCTGAGAGTTTCGGGGGGAAAGGCTCTGGATCAGGCAGGGAAGGAAAACACAGGGAAGAATGTGACTGCTGCTCAGAAGCCTCTCTTCGTTTCCTTTATTATTTAGAGCACACCCTCGGTGGGAGTCAGGGAGTCATTCGAGATTCGCCCCTCCTGGCCTAACAAGGGATTCCTGTGATACATTCCACTTTACAGATGAAGAAACCGAGATCCAGAAGCTAGGGGACCCGCAGGAGTCATGCAGCCAGACAGTAACAAAGCAGAAAACCGCCACCCCCCCCCCCCATTTTCGGCTTAAACACTAGCTCAGCATGCTGACCTGCCAACCTTGATTATGTCCTTCCTCCCTTTCCCACCAGGTATTAGATTTAATTAAATTAGCAGATCCCCATCGCAACAAGCCTGGCCATGCAGCCTGGCCAGAACCCAGCCAGGGCAGCTACTCCCTCTGAATTCTGCTTCTCAATATAATTCAATCTTCAAGAAGTCACAGATCGCATGTGAAGTGTTTTTATACAAAGCATGGTGTGTTGGCTAGAACCAAGGCTGCCGGTGGCTCACGATGATTTCATTTTCCGTATAACTTCCTCTGCTTTTCCTCCGTGGCATCACTCCGCCCTCTCCACACTCCGATCTGCATCTTGTGTGATCCAGACACTTGGCTCCGCGTGCAATTGCATCACACGTTTATATATATCTTGCAGCATCGCAGTCCTTGTGCCACACAGCATCAGAAAAAGGAAAACTTATAACAGCATTTCTCACCTTCCCCGAACTAATTTAGAAAATGTGCTTTAAATTAAATAAATCAGGAACAAAAGTCTGAAATTGGAGATAGAATTTCGGGGGGGGGGCACTATTAGCAAGGAAATCTTGCAACATGTTGGAATCCTATAAATTTTATAGGTTGTTTCTTTAATAAAAACAAATTCAATTGCTAACAACACAGTATTATTAAGCCGCTAACGTTTAAAAATCTAATTTGGCCTGCTCTGCGGCTGTTTATGTTGCATTCACCCAGGGTAAGGAAGTCAGGTTGATGGGTTTGGTTTGGTTTCTAAACCAGGCTAATGGAGCCCCCTTTAAAACCCAGCCTTTTGCTTTCTAGGCATGCCTTGGTCCCTAATGAGTTACAGTCCCAGGTTGAAGATGGACATGGCAGACAGAAATTTAACACACACTCTGGTGCACCCATAAACATCAAGGCCAAGGGAGAGGAGGTATGTTTCCAGTTAAGTTAAAACTCCATGAATTCAGGATTCTCCACTCACAAGACAGTAATTCTCCTTATTTCATCACTAACTTACTTCAAATGTGTTTATACAATTTATTGCTACTGAACTTCCAGGCAACTGGTGTAGAGTTAATGAAACCCAGCTTGGAGAAGCTTTGAGCTTTGAACAACTAACCACAGTTTAAATGGTTATGACATGCGGTCAAAGCCACAGCCCAGCCCCACTGCAGTTTCTGTGTTAGGACCTAGTCAAAAACCTTGTCCTCTCACCTTTTGTGCCAAAGAGATTGAAAAGGGGAAAAGCGCTGAAAAATAGCCTTCCATGTTTCTTCTCAAGGTTCCCAGCCTTTCTCCCTGACATTTTAACACATCTGTCTTACTAAATGCAAGGCAAAGCCCCTCCCCCCAGCCACAAGTAAATATTTTAGTTGCAGCTTGAATTGGCAGCCATTTGAAATCCTGAAATCCAGTTGGAGTTTAATTGAACAGGGTCAGGCCTACATAAAGTGATGCTGAGACAGAGTGTAAGGGGCACTTAAAGTCAGACTCAGTGGAAGTCCAAAAGGCAGTATCAGACGGCACAGGTGACCCTGGACTGGGAAAGAAGTAAACTCCTCTTTCTGAATTACTTGGACATTGATTTTTTATTACTCCTCATTGTCACATGGCGTCCTCCCCCAAGCTCTGTCCATGTGGGAACTCCAGGAGCCTACTTCTTTTTAAACAGACCCATTTTGGAAGAGTAAAGGGGAGGTACTGGCCTTGCCACCGCAGCACATAAAAGCCCCTTTTGAAAGCAGTACTTTCATTAACTTAAAGCAATCTACAGACTTAAAAGCATGGCGCAGTAAACTCCCAGAAAGGATCATAAAACAGCCAGTCTCAAGTTGGGTACCCTTCAGTGCAATTTGCACGAGGCCTTTTACTGTGAGCAGTGGCTGGGCCCATCTCCCTCCAGTAACCCCCTGCCCCTTATTCTGAGCAGCTTCTCTTTCTCTGGGCTTTCATGCCTTTCGCGCTCACAAAGGGGAGGCGGTGACTGGGGAGTCTCCGTGGGGTCATGGCTCCCTCCCGCCCTCCGGCTCCCGGCAGGAGAGCTCACGAATGCCGAGCCTGCAAAAAAACAGCCTTGGAGCTCCACCGCCCGCCGGGCAGTAGCGAGGGCCTGGGCCCCGGCGGCCACTCGTTGATCTAGCGTCTTCTGAGTCCCGGAAGCGCCGACTGGCTGCCTGAGCGAGGGGTGCGAGGGGCGCGGAAGGCTGGGACCATGCGCTCACGATTGCAAAAAGGAAATTTCAAATCTTCCTCTCGTACAGACCCTTACACACTTCGCTTCCCTAGTTGGCCAGAGGGATAACCTCCCTCTCGGGTTGGGACTTCTCTCCCACCAGCCGAGCTAGGCCTGAGCCATGAGGATAGAGTGCAGTTGCGGGGTGCAGCTCCAGTGGGAGACCACGAGTCCAGGGACAGGAGGCGCCCTTCCCTCTCTCTAAGGCTGTGAGGCCTCTAGAAGGCCATAATGACAGGGTAGGAGAGAGGGCTAGGGGCTAGGGCTTTGCGTAATATAGCGTGTGTTTGAACACCATCATTTCCTCAGCTTTGGGGAAGGGAGGGTCGCCTAGATCTGCCTAAAATGTGAAGCTTTTGGCTTCCACCAGTTGGAGAGCACTCGAAATCCGAAAAGTCAACACGCTAGAGAAGTCCCGAGACAAGTGGGGGTGAGGGCAGAAGACCCAGAGCGCCCCCGTCTCCCAGGCTGAGCACCCAGGCCGCCTGGCTTATGGGCTCCCGGCCGCGCCGCGGGCGAAGGAAGCACAGGCAGCGCCTGCGGATCTAGAGCCGGCGGCTCCGACCAGGACGCTGGAGTTCGAGCCCGCCTTGCCCTCGGCCGCAGCCGGGACTCCCCGGGCGCGATGCGGCACCGCGCAGCTAGCGCCCCCTGAGCAGGCCTCGGTCCCTGTGGGCCACCCGTATCCGCCCGCCGCGCTGTGCCCGCAGCCCCCCAAGTGGCTTTCAGAGCCCGCAGAACCACCAAGGTCGGTCCTCGGATCCACTCCGAGTCCTGCGAGGCTGCCCTGTCGCTTCACCCAGACGTCTCTTCGATTTGTCCGCTTCCTGGAATCTTTCTCCTAGCACCGGGTCCAGCGCGCCTCAAGTCCTCTGCTCCAGATCCACTTTCGGGGAGAAGCAGCAGAAATTCGGGGCTTGCCTGCCATGGCTCGGATCAACTATTTTCATCGCCTGCCTAGATGTTTTTCCGCCCACGGAGCATGGGGAACCGCTCACGCGACCCTCCCCAAATTTAAATAACCTCAATCCCAATAAAAAGCCGCGATCCCGTGGCAAAATACTAGAAACACCACCCGTTCCGCCGAGTCCAGCCTCAGAGGTAACCCCAGGCCCCCAGCTCCTATCTCCTGCCCTCTGCTCTGGCCAGGGGTGTAGATCCGATCCCTAAGCTACTCAGTCCCGCTTCTGAAAACAGCCTGAATCCTACAACCCAAACTCGAGCGTGTCCCTAAAGCCCAGCCCTAATTCAGGGCTGCTGCACCACCACCAGCCAACCCCCCCACCCCGCCCCACTGCCATTCCTAGCCCGTGTCCCCACCGCTCAAGAACCCTGGGCTCTCTCGCCCAGAGCCCCCGGAAAAGACCTCCCGCTTCGCTCGTTTCTTCCTCGGGTTCGGGAGTCAGGAGAGTCCCGCTCGCCCAACCCGAAAGAAACGCAAACTTTGCGCGGCAGACTCGGGACTCTGCCCCATCCCCCCCAGCTCACGGCTCTTGGGAGCTTTCCGTCCCCCCTTTTACGAACTCGTGTCCTTGTTCTCGGGCCAGGAGGGCTCCCGATTCCCAAACCTCGCCTTGGGCCCCTCCGCCTCCCCGACCTCGCCAAAGACTCCCAACAATCCGCGGAAAGCCAGTTACCCTACAAATCGCTTCTCCCGGGGCGAGGGTCTCTGAGCGTGGCCCATGGGAGCCCGGTTGCCCTAACTCAGAGCTTGAGTTCCGCTGTCCCCACCGATCCGCCTGCAAAATCCCACTCGCCCTGGCTCCCCAGGCCGGGCGGGACGCGGCCGCGGCTCCTCCGCTCGGGTCACCCGGACTGAGGCTGGGGCTGCCCCTGCTCGCAGCCGCCCATAAGGCAGCTCCAGGCCTGTGGCGCCGAGCAAGCGCCCGCCCAAAGGGCGCCCGAAGCCGGGAGCAGGCGAACGTAGAGCCGGCCCGCGGTTCCCCGCCTCGCCCGCGGAGCGCCCAGCCCCGAGCCTTCTGCAGCCGGGCTCCGGCCCGCGCGCCCGTCCCTACTCTCGGGCCCCCCGGCTCTAGCGGCGCACCGCTCCCCGCCCGCCCGCTACGGTGTCTCGGGCCCGCGGCCGTCCGAGTACGCAACCCCGCTCCTCACACCCGCGGACAATGCGCGTTCGGCCACGGGCCCGAGCGGGGCGAGGCGGAGGCGGCGGCGGCGGCGGCGGCGGCGGCTGGGCTGCGCGCGGGCCGGGCCGGGGCTCGGGCGGGCCGCGCGGCTCCGGCCGCCTCCTTCCCCGGCCTCGGCGCCACTCGCGCTGCTTCGCTCCGCGCTCTCCCGGCGCTTCCCCAGCTTCTCTCTGCACGCTCCCGCCGTCCCTCTCTGCTCCCTGCCTCCCTCCTCCCTGCTGCCTCCCTCTCTCTCCTCCCTGCTGCCTCCCTCTCTCCCTCTCTCCTCCTTGCCCTGTCGCAATGAATAATACTCTGGCTTGGGGACTGGAATAAAACACACGCGCTCTGAGGCAGCCGCCCGCAGCAGCAGCAGCCGCCGCCGCCGCCGCCGCGCCGCCGCCGCCTGCAAAAGCGTCTCTGACATGGAAATGAATGACAGCTTACCTGATGCCAATCTTCATCAGACTGACACCGGCGTGACAACACAGCCTATACTTCCCAGCACTGCTCGGGACGTCAGCGGCACAGGGACCCGCCCCCCGGAGCCCCCCCCCCCCTCACACACCTCCCCTCGCCCCACTCCCCCTCTCTCCCCACCCCCCTCGCCCCCACCCACTCCCGGCCCGGCGCTTCCAAGTCGGAGCCGCAGCTGGAGTGTCTCCCTCTACTGGAGGCTTTTCTGAGACGTCGGCGCGGGCCCGCTCCTGCTGGCGGGAGGCAGAACCGCGCTGGAGAGGAAGCCGCGGACGGCGAGCCCGCCGCGGACCGCGGGACGCGGAGGACCCCCTCGGAACGGGGGACATCCACACCACCCCCACGCCACGTCCTCTCTGTACACCACCGAGGCCGACCGGCACCACCTCCTGGGCTCGGGGGATGGCGAGGAGGGGAAATTCCGTGCACCCCGAGAGAGCTCCCCCGAAATCATGAAACTTAAAGCTGGCGAGGAATCCTTCCCTCCGCCACCACTCCTTCTCCCCCCCACCCCCACCCCATTCCTGCCTGATGGCCTCATTTTTATGATTGCATTTGAATAATTCTCATTACCCTGGCCCCAGAAAAGGTGCTCAGATGACACTCTGGTTAGTTATTCCTATTCTCAAGAGCTTTTTCTGCTGTGGGCTTCCTGGGGCGTTTGGCTCACCGAGGGGGAGACTGTAATGGGGTGGGGCAGCAGGAGAGATAAAAGGGTGTAGAGGCTTTGTCAGTAAATCACCTCTTTGCAAATGCCTGGCAAGCCTAATTCTAAGCCACTGCTATTTTCATTTTAAAAACTCCCAGAGTTCTGGGGGTCGGGTGGTGTAATATAAAGGGAAGGACCAGCAGGGCTGTTTCAGCCTGGGCCTGCTAGGGTGGCTTCCTTCTACTTCAGGGAGGAAATTCACACGGGTGCCCTCTAAGAAGACCAGTGCAAGCTTGCATGGTCATACATGTGCTTTCTTTCATCCCGAAAATATTACAGTCCTACTAAGTGCCAGGCATAGGCACCCAGCCACCTACAGATGCAGGCTTGCTTGCTTCCACAACTTAGCACATGGCCCTCGGCATAAAGGGAAAAGAGAACCCCTTCCCCCTTTACATTCGCTGCTTGCTCCCCATAGAGGAGCCGGTTAAGCCACAGTCAGGCAGCGATTGATCCTCTGACCCCAGAGCAGGCAGGGGGCCTGGATAAAGCCTAGACAAAGACACTGATGTAAGCAAGGAAAGCAGAAAGTGAAACCCAAGCAGGCCAGGTTTTCAGTAAAGAATCTGACCCAAGAAGTTGAAGGCTGCCCCTTCCCTCTTTGCAGGCCTCTGGGTCGCTCTTCATCTGGCTCCATCCCAAGCACGGATGAGAGCTAGTAGCATTCCATGGCTCCGAGGAGGCAGCTGAGACCTTTTCCACATCCTATCCCAGATACACTAGGTGCTCTTTGTCCAGATTTCCCCAGTACCCCCCAAATTCAACCGCCAAAGTTGCTTGTGAAAGAAAGTCTTCACTGAGAGCCCTCTTTATAGATGGAGTTGAATGCTCTCACCTTCACGTGGAACCTCCAAAGACTTCACTAGGTGGATTTATGTCACCCCAGCCTCTGATCTGTGGTCAGAGACTCTGGCTGCTGACAGCATAATCGCTATTATATATTATACATTGTATAATAATATAATAATAATGAATGCACTTGCCCTTTTTATGTAGTACAGAAGCGGCCAGATTCTCCAACCCAGAGGCTGGAGGTCAGGCTGCCATAAACTCTCAGAGGAAGCCCTCTTCGGATGCAGGAGGGGGAGGGGAGATCCCTTTGCCCCTGCCCAGGACCCCTGGAGGGAAGGTTTTTTCTCTTTCTCAGGGCTCCTAGTGAGTTGCTAAAACCTGCAGAGTCAGAGGGGAGAATCGGGCTGAATGCAAATACTTAACCCCATCAGAGAGGTGTCAGTGAGCCATAAATAGGACTGCAGGCAACAGCCATGCATCACTGAGTCACACTTGTCATACCCCTCATTTCCTGAAATCTAGTTCTGTGCCCAACTCTTTCTTGATACAGATCCATTGCCATGAGCTGTTAATTTTTGGAGTCTTTTAAAATACCGTGATTCCTACTAATGCCCTTTTGGTGCCTTAAACTGTACATTGTAATTTAAAATAAATGTATCCTGCTTTCACTACATTTGTAATTTGCAAAAGCTTAAAAAATGATTACCTAAATGTAACCATCCTTCCCATAATCACTCGAAGTAAATGGCTGTCCTGCACACACTGGAAATTCAGCTGTGTGCCCAAGGTAAGATTGAAGAACAGAAGCAAAGAAATTCATGTCACAGTTCCTGTCCTCAAGGAGCTTTCTTTCTACTGAAGAAGGCAAAGCACCATTACATAAAACATTAAACGGTAATAATACAAGAATCCAACAGACGACCCGAGCTAGTGAATATTTACTGAACGCATGACTGAACAACACGTCAAATTCCAGGAGTTCCATATCTAAAGGTTGGCTCTGTCAGCAAGTCACGAAGGAACAGAGTGGAAATTAAGTCTGTAGAATGCACTTCGCATACTCTACAGTCTATCCACCATCATCCTTCTGAGGATAAAGAGGATGGAGAGGGGCACACATGTCATGTAGTCACCTGCACATCAACAAAAAAAAACATTGTGAGCAAACAGGAGTTCCTCCGAAACCCCATCATCACTCTTAAATGTTGGGTGTCCCTACAGCTTGGTTCTGGGCTCTTTTCTCACTCTGTCCACAAATGATTTGTTTTTAGGATAAGCAATTCACACCAGCGCAGATTGTCCCCTCTGAGCTACAGACATCTATAGTAAATGGCCTGCGTCCTGTCATTATCAGCCTGTGAATATAATTTAAACTTGTCTGTATTAGTCTGCTCAGGCCACCATAACAAAGTTCCACAAGACAAATGGCCCGAACAACAGACGTTTATTTTCTCACCATTCTGGAGACTGGAAGTCCAAGATCAAGGTGCTGCAAGGACTGGTTCCTGGTGACACTTTTCTTCCTGGCTTGCAGTGGCACCTTCTTGGTGTGTCCTTATATGGCCAGAGGGAGAAAGCAATTTCTGATGTCTTTCTCTTCTTTTAAGTGTACCATTCCTACTGGATTCGGACCCCCTCTTATGACTTCATTTAACTTTCACTACCTCCTTAAAGCCCCTATCTCCAAATATAGTCACAGTGGGAGTTAGAGCTTCAACATGTGAATCTTGTTCTGAATGGGGGTGCGGGGTGGGGGGGTACACAACTCAGTTCCACACACCAGTTCCCTCTATTCTCAAGTTAGTTATTTTTGGTCAATCTTGATTGTGAGTTTTTTGAGGATGGGAACAATACCTATTTCATCTTAGAATCCTTAGAACCTTGATCTAGTGCTTAGTCACAAAAATATTAAAAAGATACCTGTAAGTCGAATTGAATGGGACTCATTTCTCCATCACTGCTGCAGCCCAGTTGAGTGACTTATCACCAGTCACCTGTTATATGAATATTTTGATGATTCCCTAATTGGGTCTAATGCTACCAATATCCCCGGTACTTCCTATACTCTAACACCAGAGTGTTCTTCCTAAAACAAAGGTTGGATCACAACTTGGTATTCCCTCAAGAAACCATCGTCTATAAGACTTAGCTTAGGGGCGCCTGGGTGGCTCAGAGGGTTAGGACTCTGCCTTCGGCTCAGGTCATGATTTCAGGGTCCTGGGATCAAGCCCCGCATTAGGCTCTCTGCTCAGCGGTGAGCCTGATTCTCCCCTCTCTCTCTGCCTGCCTCTCTGCCTACTTGTGATCTCTGTCTGTCAAATAAATAAAATCTTTAAAAAAAAAAAAAAGACTTAGCTTAAAATGTTTATTGGACCTCCTAATTAAAAGAAGGGACTTGAATGCCACATTCTTTTTTAAAAATTTTTATTTATTTGACAGACAGAGATCACAAGTAGGCAGAGAGGCAGGCAGAGAGAAAGGGGGAAGCAGGCTCCCCACTAAACAGAAAGCCCAGTGTGGGGCTCAATCCCAGGACACTGAGATCATGACCCAAGCTGAAGGCAGAAGCTTTAACCCACTGAGCCACCCAGGCACCCCAAATGCCACATTCTTTAGCACAGCATCCAAGTTTCACCTCCTTATCTGGCCCTGATCTACCTTCCAGGCTTATCTGTATCCCTTCCTTCACCTCCCCATCATCACCTTCAGTGGCTCCCAGTGTTAGCCCATGGAATTCCTGCATAAGAACCTTTATGGAGCTGGGTTCCTGGTTTCAAATTCTTGGAGAAAGTTGATCTGGATAAGGGCCTAGGAATCTGTTTTAAAAGCTGCTGTATGAGGAGAATGAGAAGACAAGCAGCAGAACGGGGAAAAATATCTACAAAAGACACATCTGATAAAGGCCTGTTATCCAAAAAAATATAAAGAACTCATAAAATTCAACATTAAGTAAATGAACAACCCCATTTTAAAATGGGCAAAAGATCTGAACAGACAACTCACCAAAGAAGATAGAGACAGCAAGTAAGCACATAAAACAATTCTCTGCATCATTTGTCATTAGGGAACTGCAGAATAAAAGAATAAGGTATCACTAATGCCTATTAGAATGGCCAAAGTCCAAAACACCGACAACACCAAATGTTGGTGAGAACACGGAGCAGGAGGAACTCTCATTCATTGCTGGTGGGAATACAAAATGATAGAGCTACTTTGGAAGACACTGCAGCAGTTTCTTACAAAACTTAACATACTCTTACCATATACAGCAATTCTACTCCTTGGTATTTTCCCAAATGAATTTAAAACTTACACCCACACAAAAACCTGCACACAGATGTTTCCTGTATCTTTATTCATAATTACCAGATCTTGCAAGCAACCAAAATGTCCTTTAGTAGGTGAGTGGATAACTAAATTATTATATGTCCAGATAATGAGAATTATTCAGCACTAAAAAGTAATGAGCTACCAAGCCAGAAGAAGACATGGTGGGACCTTAAATGCATATCCCTCAGTGCAAGAAGTCAATCTGAAAAGGCTGTCTAATGTATGATTCCAACTTGTGACATTCCATAAAAAGCAAAACTACAGAGATGTAAAAGGATCAGTGGTTGCCGGGGTTGTGGGGCAGGGGAGGGGTGAAAAGGTAGAGCACAGAAGGTTTTTAGGGCAGCAAAGTACACTAGGATACCATAATGGTGGATACATGTCCTTATAAATTTGTCCAAATCCACAGGATGTACAGCACCAAGACTGAATCTTCATGTAAACTATGGACTATGGGTAATGATGCGTGGATATAAGTTTGTTCTTTATAACAAATATTCCACACTGGCAGGGGATGTTGGTACTGGGGGAGGCTGTGCATGGTACAAGGAAGGGGGCAGGAAGTACCTGGGAAATCTCTGTCCTTCTGCTCATTTTGCTCTGAACCAAAAATTGCCCTGAAAATACAAAGTTTATCGATTAAAAAGAAGAAAGCCCCACTGTAATGGAGAGCTCTGGACACTTCCATTCCAGCTAGCCCTGGTGCTCATGGAGGCGGGGACCATCGGTGCCCTCTCTGCCCTCCCTGTGCCTGCTCACACTCTTTCCTCAGCCTTGACTTTTAATTCCCTCCTTCCCTACCCACCAAGATCTCATGGGCTGTTAAGACTTAAGCTGAGGGGCGCCTGGGTGGCTCAGTGGGCTGAGCCTCTGCTTTCGGCTCAGGTCATGATCTCGGGGTCCTGAAATCGAGCCCCACATCGAGCTGTCTGCTCAGCGGGGAGCCTGCTTTCCCCTCTCTCTTTGCCTGCCTCTCTGCCTACTTGTGATCTTTCTGTCAAATAAATAAAATCTTTAAATAAAATAAAAAATACAAATGCTTGGGTTTATCCCAGCATTTCTGATTAAAAAAAAAAAAAAAAAAAAAAAAGACTTAAGCTGAAATACTACCTCTCTCCCAGAAGGTCTTTGCCCCCCACCACTACTACCCCGCAGAGAACGCCAGCTTTTAGAGTCACATGGAACTGGCTGGAATCTTCACTCTGTCACAAGATAGCCAGGTATCTGGGAAGTCACGGATACCCTCCAAGCCTCAGCTTCTGCCTTTAAGAAATGAGGATGATAATAGTATCCAGCTCATGAGCCCATGGAGATTAGATAAAATAATGAAGGCAGAGCTCAGCACAGTCCCCGGCACATGGGAGGCCCTCTAACAAATGGAGCCATTAGATTTAATAGCCCTTACCCAGGCCTCGGCAGCACTTGCCTGCGCCTTTATTATAGTGCTTATTTAATTGGCCTGAGGAAGGGAGATATTGTTTACTGAGAATGCTGTGACAGGCTCTGAGGCCTGGAAACACAGATAATGGGAGCAAAAAAAGGGAGGAAGGGGGTGCTTACTCTTCTCCTAAGGCCTCCTTCCTGACCCTGAAACCGGGGGTGGGGGGTGGGGGGTGGGGGGGTGAGGGGGGGGTGGGGGGGTGGCGAGAGGGCCAAGTGAGGAAGAGTCTGTTCCTGATGAAATGCATCAAGGCACACCCCTTAGAGACAAGCCGAGGGGCCTGTATGATGAGAAAGTGCATCTGCTAAAAGGTGGGGCTCCAGGATTCTGCTCTGAGCTGGAAGTTGGGATGTCTAGGCTCCTTGCCCATAGCTGATTCACTTTTTTGATCCGGAGAGAGCCTTTCCACTCCCCCATTTCACTCCCACCCTCTAGAGTATGGGGGATGCAACCTGTCCTCGGGCGCATGATAGGCAATTAATTGGGTCGTGTCTCTAACTGGCTTCTCTAATAGAGGAGCAATATAGCCTTCAAAAAAAAAAAAAAAAAATACAAACACCCAAATCCATCTTTCTCATGGTAGTGATGTACATACTGGAAGTTTCTTCAAGCACTGCCCCCCCCACCCCCCCCCCCCCACACACTCACTTTTTCACCCTCTCTCTCAAGGGAGCTCCCCAGCTCCAACTCCAGATGAGAGGCTCTGTGGGAAGCAGGAAAGGAAAGAGACGTGTTTTAAGCCATTCGGCAGCTCTTTTCAGTTTCTAGCAAGGGGTCCAGTACGAAAGCCACTGTGGTGACAAAAATGAGAAAGAGATTATTTAGACTATAAAATGCTATGATGATTTCTAAAAAGAACCACTTGTGGGAAATGGCATCCCAAGGGTTTGGCCACAGAAATTTGACAAAGTGAAGTACAAACCTGTGCCGCCCAACACACAGTAGCCACTAGCCAGAAGTAGCTGCTAAGCACTTGAAATGCAGCCGGTCCGAAGTGAGATGTGCTGCAAGTGTAATCATGGATTTAGAAGACTTAGTGTAAAAAAAAAAAAAAGAAAGAATGTAAAATATTTCATTAATAATTATTTTATATGTATCAGGTGTTGAGTTGATACTATTTTGGATACATTGAATTAAAATTAAGATAGGCTATTAAAAATCTTTTCACCTGTTTCTTTTATTTTTACTTTTTCTGTTTCTTTTAATGGGACTGCCAAAAAATTTTAAATTACTATGTGACTTGCATTCTATTGTTATTGAAGCTTCTCCTCTGGGCTTCCTTTTTTGTCTTGGTATAAACTATGTTTGGATGCTGTGGTCTTGACCATTTATCACAGATCACTCTGGCTCACCAGCTCTTCAATCTACTCTGCTTCCCAGCAGCACCACACAGGAGCTGCTGAGGGGTGATAGAGTGGGGGGAGACCAGCAGGACACCCAGCGCCTCCTCCCTCAGACTGTGGAAGGTTCTAGAGACACCTTTCCTCCACCCGCAGGGTTCTGTGGCCTTTTGAAATGTTTGTTTTCTCCAAAACTAAGAGGTCTTCCCCTTGAACACTTCTACTGCCTCATCCCCCATCTCCTCAGCCACCTCGTCACGCGCACAGTTGTCATCTCCTGCCATCACCGCGCTCACCCTCGGCTCTGTTCCCGTTCTTACCACCTCACCATCACCTCCTTTCGCAGAACTGCCCTGCCTCCTTCTGCTCATACTCTGCACCATCTCCTCCCCATCTCCAGGGATAAACCCTACCCGCATATGTGGCCTCTGATGCTGCTTCCAACCTCTAAGCCTCCCTGAGCTGGGGATTCTGCAAGGCCACGCTCCCAACTTCATTCTGGCAGCCAGACTTACAGCAGCCCGACTGCAGGGCTCAGAGAGCTGAGAACAACCCTGGAAAAGGGGGAGGCTACACTGCCTGCAGAAGCCGGTCCTGTCTTACCACACTGCATGGAGAGGGTGAGAAAGAGTGACCAAATGAAGGAAGAAGATAACCCAATGCAACCAGCATGGGGAGCATGGTTTGCTTAGCCAGAAGAACAAAACAAAGTGCCAACAATAATAGCAGCTGATATGTATTGAAGATTTGTCCAGTGCCAGACTCCAAGTTGAGTGTTCACAAGGCACTGCCGAATCACATTCCCATGGTGTCCACATGAGGCTGAGATAAGGGGAGGAACTTGTCACCAAGTAACAAGTGTGCGGACTCAGAGAGGCTGCCTCCAGGACCCACGCTCAGAACCAGTATGCTGCCCTGCTTCTTCATAAACATCGACGTTCACACTCTCCTGCACATGTTCCCTCTCCGGCTCACTCATTCAGCATGTGTACACTGATAGCCTCTAGAAATGTACCAGCTCGTGGACTCCTGTCCAGCGACTAGGCTGGCCAGGCACCTGCTAGGTCCTTGGGCTAGAGAGATGAGTAAAGCAAAAATCCCTGAACTCAGAGATCTCAGGTTTGCAAGGGAGATGCAGGAAAGCCGAACTCTGTCTTCAGATCACCCTGTTCTACAGGCAGACACACTGAGACCGGGCAGGAGTGGGAAGGATAAGGTGAAGCTCAAATCTCTCCTGCCTTTAATGGGGCAAGTAAGAGTCAGCTTGCATTGTCTAACCAAACCAGGGTTCATCATCCAGCTCCACCCTTCCCTGGTGATTTTGCAAACACACTGTGTCACTTCTTGGCCACAGGTCCTCCCGACAGACTCAGCATGCCTTCTTCTGCCTGCGTCCCCATTGGCTGTGATCACAATGCACAGCGGGAACGTCAACACTCAAGTCAAAACTCATCCATTGCAGAAACTTGGCTTAATTCAGGACACTCAAGTCCTGCTGAATCTGTGGGCTCCCATCTCCACTATAGTAGTATGCACCTGAATACTGCTTTGTACATTTGTACATGTTCTTAGACTTCAAATATTTATGCATTAGCTCCCCAACCAGATTTGGAAATCCTAAATGCAAGGACTATTTTTTTTTTTTTTTTAGTATCTTACCTTCCCAACTTCTAAGCATTTGTAGCCACCTCAGCCTATGTGGATTGCCTAATAAATGCTGATGGCTTGATCTCTTGTGCTCAGACGTAACTGTGTGTGTCTGTGTGCATGTGTGTATCTGTCTGTCTGTCTGTCTAAACTGGTATGTAGAGCAGGAGTGTTTGTGTGTACAAGAATCATAAAAGTATGTGTGAGTGAATTCTCCAGCGACTGCAGTCATGGAAGCTTAGGCACAGAGCAGCACAATCCGTCAATTTCCAGACGTTATCTCTCATGATAATTTCCTGCCAAATCTTTGAGTTGCAATTAAGAAAGTAGATAATTTGAAACATTTTCCTCCGCATGTTGAGATGGATTATAATCCTAATTTGATAAAGACTCTTAATGACTCATTAGCCACCCTTGGCTTCTCCTCAGGTCATCCCACTTCCCAGGCGCGGGGAGGCAGCAATGCTCAGGCCATTACGTGTTATTGCTTCAGCAGCTCTAAAACCAAAAGATACAACAAAGCCACTACAGCGCACCACAGTACCACAGCCCTTGAATTCTCTTTTCTTCAACCCCTAGATTTGAGTGTTGGATTTTCTTTTCCTGGTTCTGAACAAAGACTCTAATTTCCTGATAACCAAAATGCTCTCCCTGGTGTCTTTGCACACTGCCCAAGGTGGCATATATAAGGCATTGGAGGCTTCCCTGTGCATAGTGGCAGAGGGAGACCCTGATCTCAAACCTCTGGCCCCTACCCCCACCATGATTTGTTTCCTAGGAAGTGATCCCCAAGACCAAAGGGTAGGGTTCCTGGGAACAAGGACTATTTCAAGTTGTTTACAGATGATAACCACATAATAATCCCCTTTCTGCCCTGGCTGACCAGGGATCAGAAAGCACAGAACACATGGGCACCTGGGGGACTCAGTCGGTTAAATGTCTGCCTTCAGCTCAGATCATGATCCCAGGGTCCTGGGATCAAGCCCTCGCATCGCATCGGGCTCCCTGCTCAGTGGGGAGCCTGTGTCTCCCTCTCCCTCTGTCTTTCCTCCTGCTTATGCACTCTCTCTTTGTGTGTGTCAAATAAAGAAATAAAAGGAAAAAAAAAAAAAACACAGAAGGTCTTTGGGGAGGTTACCCCACCCATTCATTTCCTTCTCCCTTGGCAGAGAGGCACCTCTTCCAGCCCCAGGCGTAAATAATCAAATTCTTCACAGATTCATGGCTTCCCTTGGATCACCCACTGTGGAATTCAAGAACCCTGACTCTCGGAAAGTTCTTACTCATCTGTGGACTCACATGGACATGTGTGCAGCATACACGGACACACGCTCACCACAGATGTCCCCGTAGGATGCACAGCCACACATCCAGACAAGCACAGAGATGTGGGTGGACGTGTGCAATAGGCCCTAGATGCTGAGAGCTGGTAGGTGAGTAAGGAGGAGAGGAAGGCTTAGTCAAGCAGCAAGCCTATCTTTCTTGCATGCCTACTACGTGCCAGGCACCATGCCAGGTGCTGGGGCACCATGTGGCACAAAGAGAATGGAGAAGCTGGGGAGGCTCAAACCTAGTCCAACCAGTGGTTGCTGCACTTGGAGTTGGAGGAGGTGAGTGGGGGTGGCATCCGTAGTCCCTGTCAGACTTCTGAGCTCAAATTCCCTTCCCATTCCTCCCCCATGTGTGTTCTTACCCTGACCTGCTCTGCTCTATCCCTGATGTCTACAGGGTAGGCTTGGGTGAGATAAAAAGCCTTCACTCGCCCACTCCACTCCCGCCTTACACATTCAATCAGTGTGACAAATGCTCTCTGGGCAGGACCCCTGAGGCTGTCTTCGCTGCCACCCACCCCTTCTTCCTTCCCAGTGAGTCCGGGGAGATCTGAGCAGAGGGGTGATAGATAGCTCTGTCTTCTTGTTCCAGACTCCGAATCCAACAGGGGCCTGGGAGAGCTGTATAAATCAGAGCCTGGTCTGGGCGCTCACCAGCACGAGGGCTCAACCAGAGGAATGGAAGGCGAGGGACCATAAAACTGTCTGTGGGCTGAGTCGTTTCATTTCGAGTCAGGGCCAGGGAGAGAAAATATTTGGTTCTTGGGAGATAGACTCATTTGAAGAGGATGAATAAGCTGGTGGAGGTCTGAATATCTGCATGCTCAGATAGAAGGAAGCTGAGGGAGGCTGGTCCCATGGGAGGGTAATGGACGAGTCGTCTGTCCCTCATCTCTGGTGTCCACTCATTCCCAGAATCTAAAAGGGGTGGGGTTTGCTCATGTCCCAAACTTTGACAAAGCTTAGAAAAATTAGTCTCTAGTGAAGAGAGAAGATTTTTGTCCCAGATGGCTGATAAACTGTAATTTCCCCTTCTTTGAGAAAGGAACAGCTGGGGGTTAAAAAAAAAAAAAAAAAAAAAGACAATGCCGGGCATTAGCTCTAACTGTGATCAAACCAGGATCAGACAGAGGCAGGAGCCATTCCCATTTCATTGACTGAAACTTGTATGGGGCAGCTAGTGTGTGTGTCGGGCACTGTGCTAGGTGACGGGGGCACAGAAGCACGTGGCCCTGCTCTAAAGGAGCTCTCAGTGTAGCAGGAAAGACAGAGAAGCAGTCTGTATCCATTGTCACAGCACCTGTGACAAATTGCTGCATCTCTTTGCCTGCCATTCTCCCCTCATTAGACTGGAAGCTCCTTGAAAAGAGAAAGGGAAGAAGGAGCCCATCTGAGTGCCAATGCCAGGTTCCCGTTGGGCACTTTCCAGTCATTGCACAACCACCATAACATTTCATGGTTTATTTTATTATCCTCATTTTACGGATAAGAAGATTGAGGCTCAGAAAGGTTAATTCACTTGCCCAAGGCCGGAGGTAGTATGTGGGAGAGCTGGGACTCAACTCAAGCTGGTGCATCCCCACACACGGCTCACAGGGTCTCGCTCATATTGTGCCTTCAACACCTGAAGCAGGAACTCAGGAAGCTGTTGACTCCGTATAGGAGGGAGGGGCACGGTGCCGTGTGTGACTGATGCTGGGTGGGTGGGTCAGAAAGACTTCGCAAGGGAAGGGATTCCTGAACAGTTTAAAAGAACAAAATAGAATTTGCCAAGATGACAAGAGATTAAAGTCAACGTAGGTGGAAACAACATGTGCAAAATGATGTGGAGACATGAAATGGCGTCTCATGTGCTGGTCATCTCCTCAAGAGCTCCCTGCCTCACCCATGAGCTCCTTAACCCTTCCTGCTCCAGGCAACAAGAGGTCAGCAGAGACCCAACGGGACGCCTGTACTATGCAGTGCAGTATGTTTCTTTGGCTGGTATTGTTATCTTTCCTGGGACTAGATTATAAGATCTGGGTAGGATCCAGTCTGCTCTACTCATAAGATAATTCCATTAGCTAGAATGGTGCCTGACTAATTTTGGAATCAGTGACAGAAGTGGACCAGGAAAAGGGGGTGTTCTCTACATCTCTGCCTTCCCATGAGACTGGTAAAACTGGGCCAGACTAGGAGTCCCTCCTATTTGGGGTCAAGGAACACCATGTTAAGTCCAGATGGGCACAGAGATAAAACCAAAGGAGGTAAGGCCCAGGGTCCTTGAGGAGCTGGCAAATGCCAGCCCTATATTCTCTGTCGTCTCTTCTTCTTCCTCTCTAGTTCAGGAGCCAAAACTAGGATGTGGGCTCAGAGAAAGTGGCCACAGAACTGACCTTGGACCTGCCCCCAATCTTCAGCTTATGCTAATAGGATGAGTCTCTGTGAGGCAGAAGCCTGAGGAACACTAATATTTAATTTAAGGGATAACACAAAGGAGAGGAGCCTACAAGGGAAACTGAGGAGAGCCCAGGGAACTGTGAGACCCAAAATGATACCCAGTTACCTACTCATCTTCTATAGCTTAGTGGCTATCACCCCACAGAAGTCTGTGGATTACCAGTCCAACTTCTAGAAATAATAAAGGTATTAACTAAGCACAAGAATGAAAGAGGAAAAAAAAAAGAATGCAAATGAAACAAAGAAAAGAAAAGAAAACAAAATAAAACAAAACAGTGGGTTAAATCTACTCTGGAGAGCCCCCAAATGTTCAGCCCTCAGAGACACTAAGTCCCATGGCCCTGAGGGCAGATACCTGGCTGGACAGGGGCTACTGGTAGGAAGTCTGTTTAAAAAAAGAATCCCCACTCTCCCCACCCAGCCTGTCAGCCATATTCTTCTGTCCTCCTTCTCTGGAGGAACTGAATAAGAACAATATTGGACATGGGAACATCAAGTATGGTGGAGGGTGAATGAAGTAAGGGAAGATCTGCATGCTGAACTGTGTGACTGTTAGTCCTCTCTGGCCTTGCTGGAAACTCCCCGTCACCGATGACCAATAGATTGGAAGATTCTTCTTTGAAGAACTGAACAACACAAGTGAGAACTTCAGTTACTGATATTTGAAGTTCCCTCAATAAAAAGACCCACTTTCTACCGAGTCACTCATTTGAAGCCATTTACACGACAAATTTCCAAAATCAACTTTCAGTGTCTCTTCATTAAATATAAATAAGCAGTCAAGAATCAGTAGATACTTAAAAAAAAAAAAAAAAAAAGACTCAAACTTGATAAAGGAAGTCCAGCTTGTGGCTTCTTAAGATGTAAGATCAGAAAATAATTTGGAGCCAAAGTTCTGGCTGAAATAAAGGATGCATTTTTCAGTGAGTGTCTGCATATACCCTTTGGAGACGTGACATGGTAGTGGGTAGTCAATAGGCTTCAAAGATTGAGAAATCTGATCTTGACCTCCAGTTGTGGACATTACAGCAATTCTCAAACATCCTATTTTGGGTTTGAGCATGCTGGTCTCTCCAATTAGAACAAACAAACCTCCCAAGTCCCTAACAAGGTGAACTGCTCTTCAACCTTTAAAACTCTTCTAAGCTATCACCTCTTCTCAAAAGTCCTTCCTGATGTCTACTCTCAGAAGTGTTACTTCTTTCCTCTTTTGGCCTACTTCTGAGCCATCTGTGTCTGCATCCAGCTAAGCATCCAAAACCCTGTGATTCAGTTGGAAATAAGCTGTTTCTCCAGCTACTCTGTGGTCCTCTCTCTAGTCAGCAGCTTATGCGAGTTATGCTGCAGGATGAACAACAAAATCTCAGTCACTCACCACACAAAGGTTTATCTCTCATCATGTTATATGTTAGCTGTGGCTCTGGCCCCACTTCATGTCTTCTCTTCTCTTTATGTGGGTCTTATTCTGGACGTGCCATTCTCCTGGCAGACAGAAAAGAGAAAAATGTGTGTGGGACCACAAAATGTTCTCGAAAGCCTCTGCTCAAAAGTAACATTATTACTCCTGCTTCATTTTTGTTGGCCAAGTAAGCCACATGATGAAATGTGATGTCAATGGCAAAGATACGCATAATCCTGTCACAGGGAGAGGCAGCAAATAATTGGGGGCCATAATACCATCTGCTACAATCTCCTTGTCGGGGTCTACATCCTACTTCTGTATCCTGGACCTTTCTTCCTATCCTAGATGATGCTTGGCGCCAAGCAGGATTCAGGGCATCTTCATTGACTTAAACTGAACTGCCAGATAACAACTTAGCCTAATATACAACCGGAGAATAGAAAGGGATTTGGAAAGGGCCTAAAAAGCCAAAAAAGGGCTTAACGTAGAGCTGGGAGAGTATCACCAACAAGCTCAGGGTACGCACAACAGCACCAAGCTTGGAACCAAGAGACTCGGGTGTCAGTTCAGACTCTGAAAGTCATTACACCTCTCTGGGCTCATCTCGAAAATGAAGGAGATGAAGTAGAGGATCTCTAGGGTCTTTTCCAGTTCCAACCTTTCAGGAGTCTGTCATAGAACACCTCAGCCTGGGTCCCTGAGCACCTGCTGGCCAATCTGCCGACTTCTAGTGGTTACAGTAGTCACTTCTACAACTGAGAAGAAAAGAAGCCCCAAAGTCATATCCCATGCTAAAATGAATTTCTAAACACTGAAAATTCAATGATGACAATAAGAGAAAATAAAACTGTACTTCAAAAATGAATGTGTTTTCAACAAAAATGTTAAGTGGCAAATGTTTTCTTTAAAACAAACCATTTTCTGTTTTGAGCACATTGTTCTAGACAGACGGATATCCATTACATGAAAGCTACTTATCATGACATTGCAGAGGGGTGATTACACATCTGAATGTACCCACACTGAGTTCTGGTTCACAAATGGAAAACATCATATAAGGAGAAACTGTCTTGCACATAGGGAAAGTTTGATGTTTGTTGAATGAATAAATATGCACTTTGGTCGGGCTTCTTGGGCACTGAAGCTATCATTACTAATCCAATATAGCCTTATTCCTCTGTATCTGGAGCTGGTCTTATTTTTTTAAAGCTTTTTGGGGGAAAAAAAAGTTAATCTAAAAAGGGTTGAGAAATCCTGCAGCTAATGGATTGATGTGCCAAGAAAACTATTTAACAGATGCTGGGTCCTAAGCCCTGTGTTCTCAACAGCAGAAAGCAAATGTTGTGATGACCCTGTTTGATTAGAGAAACTTGTACTCTTAAGTTTCCACCCAGAAATCGGGGATGTCAAGTCAGGTATCCACCAACACCAGATAATAACCGTATGTACATATCATTTACTGAATGCCAGGACTCTTCTGAGACTTATAACTGTCACAGCAATCGTAGGAAATGAGTTCTGTTATTATCACCATTTTCCTGATAGGGGAATCAAGGTCCAGAAGTCTTAATTAACCTGTGCAGGGTCACACACTGAGTGGCAGGGTTAGGCTTTGAAATCAGGCAATCAGGCCTGAGTCTGTTCTAAAGTCCCCTCTGCATTATATTGCCTGAGGGGGCAGCATGTTACCAGGTGAGTTGGATTCATTTTTGTCTATAGATGTAGCCTGGAACCATAAGCATATCGTCACCCCCTCATCCATATAGACCCTTCCCATCCGTCCCCATTCCAGCCTGGGAGCCTGTGGCTTCCACCTTCTGATCGTGGGTGCCATGAAGAAAGTGAATATGACTGGCTCCTTCAGTGATCCTTACCCACCTCCAAGATTCTGGACTCCATGCCTCCTTGCCTGGATGAATATAAGGAAAGGTGACCTCTCCCTTGTACAGCGAGGTCTAGTTTCCAGTGGTCTGTGCCCTGCACTCAGCACGCCAGGCTTGTTCCTGTAAAAAGCAATCAATACTGTCCCATCCCACATCCTCACCCTTTCCTGCTCCTCGGTCTATAACTGCTATTGATTACATCAGAGCTGGGAAGCAAATGCCAAAATATATCAATCAATCACTGAGGTGCCAAAGAGACTTTATTAAAACCATTACACCTTCTTCTGTTTTCCTGCCCACCCCAGGTTCCTCAGCCCAGTGGCCATTTCTTTTGGAAGGGTTCCAAGAACTTTGCAGACATGATCTGATGGCTGGTGGAATTTCCTCTATTTGGGGAAAATTTAGACCCAGAGAAGGAGCAAGAACAAGTCCCATGGTGAGAAGATGGAAACCAGGTGTGTGAAAATATGTGCGTGTGTCTGTGCAGTACATATATATATATGAAAATGTGCACGTACATATGTTTGTTTAAATAAAAACCTAGAACTTAGTCACATTTCAGAAACATTTTGTAATTATCACTGAAATTTTTACAAATCAATTCCTTCTGGTCTCTTAATGTCCTTCACTAAGTGGTTTAATTGTGAAATTTCACTTTATAATTGGGTTCATTTTAATGCAGAAAGAGGTAGATTTGCATAAGCAAATGACAAACAGTTAAAAAAATCCATTAGCAGAGAAGCAGGAATCCGAAGAGCCACACACCCTGGGTTGTCCTTAGAATCAAAACCTGTGGTAAGGAAATCCCTGGCCAAACCCAGACCAAGTTCTGCTGCCACTGACCAGACTGAGGGGAAGCAGCAAAGGCATTTCAAATACTCTGACGTATAACCGGGACAAGAGGAAGCCTGCCAGTGTGAAGGGGAATTTCTGTTTGTCAACGAAAGACCTCTTCTTTGAAACTCCAGGCAAGGATTTAAAAAGAATCAACAGTTTTATAAAGCTTTTTGATAATTCTTTTTCCAGGTGAATAGAGTACTGGAGAGTAGTAGGACTGTGGAGAATCTGACTTCTAGTCCTCATTCTGCCACTAACTAGCAGGGATCCTCCAGCTGAGGTCTCAACTAGACCAAAGCTGAATGTCTGTGTTTCTCTCAGGGGGGTGGAGGGGCAGAGAAAGAGGAGAAACAGAATCTCCACTGAGCAGGGAGCCCAATGCAGGGCTCCATCTCAGGACCTTGGGATCATGACCTGATCTGAAGGCAGACACTTAACCAGCTGAGCCACCCAGGTACCCCTAAACGCCTATGTTTCTAAAGCTCCGACTGTCATTACCAGTAATTGACGAACTCTTTCGTTCATTCACTCAACAAATATCCATTGAGCGCTTGCGATGAATAGGTCCTGTAGACATTGCTGAGAATCACAAGGACATGGGGTGAGAGCTAAGCTAAGAAATACATAGATAAACAGTAGATAAGGCCCTACCCTCATGGAACTTAACAGTTCTAATGGAGTGCTATGGACTGAATTGTGTTTCCTTAAAGTTTATATTCTGACAGGACTGATGTCCTTCTAAGAAGAGGAAGAAACACCAGATCTCTCACTCTCGTGCTCACTCTCTCTCTCTCTCCATGCACACTCAGATAGGAGACCATGTGAGGATGCTGTGAGAAGGTAGCCATCTGCAAGCCAGGAGGAGACATTGCACCAGAAGCCAACCCTGCTGACACTTGATCTGGGACTTACCAGCCTCCAGAACTGTAAGAAAATGAGTTTCTGTTGTTTAAGTCACCTAGTCTGTGGTGTTTTGTTATAGCAGCTGGAATAGACTAATATAAGAAGTGTCGGGAAAGTCATGGTGCTATGGAGCTCAGGTTGGGGTGCTTGGCCAGTCTAGGGGATGAGGAAGGTTTGCCAGAGGATCTGAGCCCTAAAAGGTCAGGAGAACTAGTAGGGGAAAGGACGCGCTCACGTGTGAAGACCTGCAGGTAAGAGGAGAGTAAGTTCAGCTAGGGAAGCCAAAGGCATTCCTCGTCGTTGGAGCTGGAAGTGTCAGAGGAAGAGGATAGCAGGAGTGGGGCTGAGGAGGTAAGGGGAGCCAGGCAGGGGAGGTTTCAGAAGCAAACATGTCCCTGAAGATCTCAAAGGCCAAGGAGCTGCCATACCTTTTGAAACTTTGGGTTCGACCCATTGATACTTCTGATTCTGTTGGAAAAAAAAAAAATGCTAGCTCGGTTTCTGCAGGTGCAAAGATGTAAATAGTTTGCTTTTCCTGCTTCCCTAACCAGTGAAATCCTTCTTTGCGTGTTTGCATAGGTCCCTTGTGGAAATGCTTTGCTTTTTCATCCCTAAGCTTCCTCCTTGCCTTTCGAAGGATCTTCTGGGTCAGCCCCTTCTTCTTCAGGTGTTTGCCTTCAGTTCTATGAAATTCCTTTGCTTTTTGTTAATAATTGGTAGTGCTTGTTGAATTAGCTAATGCCATCCACATAACCAGGCACTGTTTTAAGGGCTTTCTTTGTATCAGCAGGTTTTTTTTTATCCTCACAACAACCCTATGAAATAGATTCTGTTTGCTCCAGTTTATGGAAAAGGAAACTGAGCACAGAGAGATTAAGTCACTTGCCTAGGGCCACTCAGCTAAATGAAGAAGCCAGGATTAAACCAGTGCAGTGTAGCTTTGGTATCTGTACCTTTAATTACTACTACTGTGCTCTATCGTCTTTGGGGGAAAAAAAAACCCAGATGGAGAGATTGGGGTCAGCTAGTTTCCCATGACTAGCTGAAATGCTGGGGCTATTTCTGATTCTAGAGTCTATGTCCGAGAAGCAGCAGCTGGCTTTGGAGAGAGTCAGGAAGTAGGCTCGATAGAACTGTCGTGGAGTAGTTGAAGAATAAGGGAGAGAGACAGAGAGAAGCAGGAAGTTGGGGCCCCACTCAGGTTTCTGGGTAAACCATATAATCAAACCTTTGTCATTTTGTGCCACTTTATTGATTTGTTTATTCATTGTCTCAGTCACTGAACAAATGCTTATTCAGAACCTATTCTGTTTCAGGCACTGGGTTGGGAAAGCAAAAAAGAGGAGTAGTTAAGTATTGAGAATGACCATGAATCTTACCAGCACCTTACCCATATAGAGTTCAAAGATTTTAAATTCGAGGGGATGGCGTTGATATATAAGTAAATACAATTAATTATTATGGTGTGATTAATATATCTATCAATATATGCTCATCTGTCTATAATGTATTAAAAGGAGGACAGCCTATCTCTGGCTAAAACAGTCAGGTGGGGCATCACTTTGAAGAAGATGTCATTTGAGCCAGTCATGAAGGATGATGGGAATATCCTAGGAGAGTAGCTGGGCTTCTTGGAGCTTTCCTGGAAAGTAGGTTGTAGTTCCCCACATTCTGGGACACAGAGTCATGGATTAGATAATATTCACACTGAAAGACAACTTGGAAATCATCTGGTCCCACCCCTTCATCCACAGGTAGCAAGCTGAGCTGGCCAGCCCTGGGGTGGGCAAACCATAAGGGAGCATTTCCTCTCAAGGTCCTGGGAGTGTGTCCTAGCCCTAGTCAGCCCTGAAACTGAGGCACAGCTTTAGTGGGGTTCCAACAACCAGTATGTTGCAAGAACCCTCCGGCTACCTCCACCCCAGTTTTCTGGGCTTTGTGATTCATGGGTTGTGGGGAGCCAAGCAAATGGAAAAGAAGATGAAGAGGAGTCTAGAAAGTGACCGTGGTTTCTGGTTTGTACAACTGAAGAGACAACTCCAAGTCTCTACCTTCACCACCCTCGATACCTCTCAAGTTCCCGGCTTCCCCATCCCCAGGTCTTACGGTTAGAAGTAAGCATATCTTCTTCATAGTAGCCTTCCTTCTAGTCTCTCTGCTACTCGCTCCCCCAACGCCACACCTCCCCAACATTTAGTTCAGCTTCTGATTATCCTTTCAGCCAGCCCTGAGGAGTACCTAGGAACGTCCCCCAAGGAAGTCACAGAGCTGCAGTTCAATAATCTGCCGGAAGGGGGCAGGGCTGCCACGAGACCCGGTCCTGCCCGAGCCTCCCAGCCCCCAGCCCAGTCACAACTCCTTAGAGATGCAAATTGAGAAGCAGCCTTCCTAACCCGAGAGGGCTGCTAATTCTCTGACGAGTATGCAGATTTCCATCCTGCCTTTGCCTGGGTTTATTTGTTTTACTTTGCAATAAATTTAATACAGACTCCCTGAAGCAGAGAGACAGATGGACTATAAACTCTGCATTTTGAGCAGCCTTAGTTACTAGGTTAGTGTGGTTTTTGATCCCTACTTAAATTATATCTATGAAATTTGACATGGATTTGGGTCTGGGGTTTGCTAGCTCCTTGGTGCTCTGGAGCTGCTTCTAGGGAATTTACAAGGGTTGATTTGATTATTGGGACTTTAATTTCTCACAGAAGGCTAACGAGCAGACTGGGAAGCCTGGCTGCGGTATAACAGGAAGATGGGAAAGTGAGAAGTTGGTTGCTACCTGCCCCAGTGTAGGTGGGGTCAGTATTGTTTTCCCACGCCCCTGGCAGGGCCCTCAGTCAGACACACTAGGGACCAGGAGCAGGAAGCCTGTGCTGCCCTCCCCACTCCCTGGTGTGGGGGGTGGGGGGTCATGCTGCAGAAAGTGCCCACAAGAAGCTCAGAATCCAAGAAAAAAAAAAAATCAGACGCACATATGGGGCAGACATAACTAAAACATCTATAAAGAAGCATTAACAAGACTGGTACAAATTGGTGTTCTGTAACAACGTAAATTGGACATGAGGGGACGTGGCAGAGGGGAGAGATCTGCTACTCAACCCTCCTATTAACACCTTTGCCTCATGTTACAATGTGCAGCCTTCCCCCCTTCCCTGCTCCCTTTCACAGACCATTAAAGAAAAGAAGGTGTAAGGAGCTAGGAGTATGACGGGCTGGGTTCTTGTCCCAGCTTCCCGGGTGCTTCTTCGTTCCAATGTTGAGTAATACATTTAATTTCTCTGAAACTCAGTTGCCCTCTCTGTGAAATTGGAATCACTTGATTATCCAGAGGGCTGAGTAAGATAATTTGGATAAGAATGGTCGTACACAGCAAAGGGCATGCAGGACCATAAAAAGTGTGTGAGGGCCTGGTGCCCTAGTAACAGACAGACAGGCAGTTCTAAGATAATCACTGATGAGAGGAGAAAGGCCTGGTGGCAGAGGGAGGCTGTGGCAGGAGTTTCAGTGAGACCTCTACCTGTCCTATTCCCTGAGCCTAAAACATGTCAGTGAGAACTAGGTACGGTGCATGAGCTGGGCCCCAAGTCGCAGACAAGGTGTGGTGGTCCACTCTCTGACTTGGTCCTACTCACCTGCACACGAAACCTGCCTGCCAGCAGAGAAGGACTGGCCAGGGCATCTGGGAAAGTTCCCGCAGCAGCAGATTCCAGGCGCTGTTGGGCAGACTTCTGAGAGCCTGGGCCACCCTGGCAGTGGGAGTGGGAGATGGGCAGGGAGGTGTGACTGCAGCCTCATCTCAGCCCAGGGGAAATCCCAGAGCAGAGGCAGAGGCCAGAGACAGAGGAACATGCGCCCCTCTTGCTCAGCCTCCCTTCTCTGCACCTCTACATCCTTCAGCCAGAAGATGGAGCAGGAAAGGGAACTCGAGGGGGCACTAGAAGGAAGGTGTTGGAAGAGCTGAGAAAAGAAAAGGTTTGGGAGTCAGTGAGGTAAAAGGGCCAAAGGAAGGAAGGGGGCAGATAAAGGAGAAAAGGAAGGAGCCAAGGACAGGCTGGCATTTGTTCCTCGTGCTTAGGGAGGAATCACCAAGAGGAGGGAAAAGAAAAGAGGAGCAGAGTAGAACCAGAGAAAAGAAGCAGCCAGGCTTTCCAAGAGGAGAGGGTGGGGGGCAGGGGACGGGAAGGCTGAGAGGAAATGGAAATGAGGGGCTTGGTCACCATGGAGAGAGAAGCTGGAAGCTTGGCAGCAGTTTGTCTATTAAGAGGAAAGGAGGGGAATCAAAGAAGCCGTGGGTGTGTCTACACACACAACCGAATTGGAAAATAACTAGCTGAATTCAGCCCAAAGCAGGGCATGGAGGGGGAAGGGGATGAAAAAACTGCCTAAATTCTCTTCAAAATGACAAAACTCCCTGCCCCCACCTCCACTTCTCCATCCTACCTGCCCTGCCCCTTGCCCCAATAATGCACTGAATTAAAACTCTCAGCCATCAAGATTTTGTCAAACGAAATTTGGTGACTTCCCACCCCCCACCCAGACGCAGTCCCATGATTTGTGCTGTGCAAGGGAAAGGGAACCTAAATCCTGCAGCAGAGGCAGAGGAAGGAGACAGTGGTTGAGTGGCAAGGAGGGGCAGCCGGGTGTGCGCAGGAGCCAGGAGCGAGGTTAACCAGACACCTTGGTTTTCATAGCACCTCCTGAGGTGGAATGGAGAAATCCAGCAAGAACGCACCACAGGGCTAAAAGAATGACCACACCCCACAAAGAGGGTGTGGGCAGACCTGGGCATGGGGACAGCAGCCCCAAGGCTCCTCACAGTGCAGAACAGTGCCGTGACAAGAGTGGGGGAGGACATGCTTGGCCAGGCCTCCACTTGCACTCTCCCTTGGCTAGGAGACATTGTCCTGAGCAGAGGCTTCCCAGATGAAGGTCAGGACACCGAAAGAAGTAAGGAATCCAAGATTTCTATAGGTTAGAAGGTTAAAGGGCAAAGGGAGTGAGAGGGACAATGAAACCCTGGGCATGTGTGGCAGAGGTGAGTGGGGGAAAAAGAACCACAGTGTATGTCCTATAATATTTGGTTCAGGCTCATTCTAACAATCACTCATTGTTTATCCGAAATTCAAATTTGAACGGTGGCCCTGTGTTCCATCTGCCACCCCTCCCTGGAGACAGAAGGGTTGCAGTGGTCGCCACCATTCAATACCACAAGGTCAAAATCTTCCTAGACATAAAACAGGCGGCAGGACCTTAACCACATGGGCGGCCGACTAGTCCGGTCCAGTTACCGCTCCGGTTGTGAGAAGCATGGTCATTTTCAAAGGCCCCGGGCTAAGTGGAATGACCAAATCCTCTTATCTCTACCAATGACTTTAAGATAGAACCAGAATCAGGGCAAGATACACACAGGGGAATCTCTCCTCTGCACCCACTGGAATCCCAGAGGTTAACAAATCTAAACTGATAAGGAAGGATTTCCTCCACTGGCCTCTTGCGCCAGTCCTTCATGTTGAAAAAAAAAGGGACATTCTCAGCAAAAGAAGATTGAATGAACACTTCTCCCAGTACTTTACAGTTTACACCATTCTACGCTATTTTCTGATCTCACCTATAAGTCTCCTAGTGCAACGGATGCTTTTTATTTTCAGAATCTAACCTCTCAGATGTTATGTTCCAGGAGGAAAATAAATAAAGAAATATGTAAATCAATAATAACCCTACATTAATTTTGAACTCAGTTATGAACACAGAACCAAAAAAAAATAATAATAATAATAATTCAGTGGTTGCCAAGTAGAAAAGGACAAACCCAAAGGAGGTTTCATTTTTTTAAATCCAAAAAAGTTTTCCAGTAGTGTAAGAAGCCATAGAGAATAAAATAAAATTAAAACCATAATAATAAAAAAGCATACCCAGCAGTGTCCTGTTAAATAATTGGATGGGATTCATCAGGGCAGCAACTGGTGCTGAGTGTTTTTTAATTTTCTCCCTGCTGGATATTCTCCTCTCATGGTGTCAACAAATAGATTAACTACTTGTCAGAGACGGAGTCTTCACAGAGCAAAATTGAATTCTTCGGTATTTATTTTCCTCTTTGTATCTCCTCCCCAAAGAGGAATATCTGGTTGTTTTTTTAAAGACACCCCCTCTGCCCCGACCACCAAATCTAGAAATGATCACTTCTGTCCATGAGGATCACTTGATTATATCATAAGAAGAGTTAATTCTTCGTGTAATCCATGGTGCACCATGGATTCAATAAGAGGGTTTAATAAGATTTGCTAATTGCCTCTCCTTATGAAGGAATCAACTTTGCATGGGCAGACCTGATACTTTAATGAAGGCAAGTGAAGGCCAGATGGCACCACGGTGCTTTCAACAGACAAAGGTTTCACTGAGATCTGAATCCAGAACAGTGGGCCCCCAGCACTGGGGGAAGTGTGTAAAAAACAACCCGTAACTAAGCAGTCCGAGCAACACACTCATCCCTACAGCAGCAATTTGGCCTCAGAAAAAATGACATTATGGCTCAAATTGGGCTAATATTACTGACTTAAAATTTTTTTTTATTTTAGAATTTTGTTAGCATTTAATTCATTCTTAGTTGTAAAAAAATTATAAACATAGGAAAGTCATGCCTATTTTTTTGTTGGTGCCTTTGAGGTTATATTATGATATAAATAACTCAAGTCCAAATTAGATGTCTGAGAGAATAGTTTTCTTCTTTGAAAAAAAGTGGGCAGGGGTGCCTGGGAGGCTCAGTGGGATAAAGCATCTGCCTTCAGCTCAGGTCATGATCCCAGGGCCCTGGGATAGAGCCCCCACATTGGGCTCTCTGCTCAGCAGGGAGCCTGCTTCCCCCTCTCCCTGCCTGCCTGCCTCTCTGCCTACTTGTGATCTCTGTCTTTCAAATAAATAAATAAAATCTTTTACTCATACATGAGCACCAATGATCGAGTGGAAAAACTGGCCTTAAAAATCAGAATGCTCTGGGGCCTGATTCTGACATAATCCGTGGGCCAGCTCAGGCCAGTATGATTGTTTGAGCTTAGTAACAGGAGTTGTCTATGCACCTTTTCACTTTCCCAGGGGTGCTTGAGAATCAAATGAGCTAATGAATGTAGAATAACTAAAAAAAAAAAAAAAAAAAAAAAGTATTGCTCAAAGCACTGTGAAAGGTGTTTTACCACAGCATCCTAAGAAAGGGCAAGCAGTCTAATATGAGATGGGTAGTTCTTGGATTTGCCTGTTTAACTCCATGAGCTTAAAAGAGTTGTTGTTTCCATTATGATTAACTAAGAAGGCTCCATGGAAGAGAAGGAAGGAGAGAGAAGAGGGAGCATGCATGGCGCTTGCAGGGACCTGGCTTAACTCATTGACACAGCGGGGCTGTTTGTCCATCTGTGTTCCATAATGGTGTTCACAGGCCTGGCCACTCTACCCATGCCCTGCTCCCCTTTCTTTGTCCTCCTGCCTTCCAGGATCCCCTTCTGACTTCGTCTGGGAAATGAGACAGAAATGATATGACTTAATGGTGTCTGGGGAAGAGAGTTGTCAATTTTTCCTACACTGGCCTTCACCCAACTTTCCAATCAGCAATATTGTGATCAAGGTTGGACACACCGAAGGAAAGTCTAGGCACATCAGATCAATCGGAAGTTCCAGGCACTGATCTCTGAAGGAGAGGAAACAGAGGTAGTGGGGGGCCAGGGGCCTGTTGGCACCAACTCAGCATGTACATTTTTGGGAAGGTAGATGCAGATACAGATTAGTGACATCTTAGCAGAAAACTGAGAGACTAGCAGTTCCTGGACAGCAGCAGCATTCTCAGAATCAGGCTCTGATACCAAAATGTAGAAGGCTGCTCAAATACTGTTTGGTGGGCTTTTTTGCGGGGGAGGGGGTTGGTATTTTACCCTCCCTGGCATGTGAATTATCAATTGTCTTATCAATAGAGAATAAAACACAATTCCTTTTAATAAGCAAAAACAAATTAAAAATTCAATGTACAATAGGATACCAATTACAAAAAATTAAGTACCTGAGAACTAGTTTAAGAAGTAATACAGAGACTTGGAGAAAACTTTGTAAACCTTTTTGAAGAACATAAAAGACCAAAATAAATGCAGGAATCTATCATACTCTGGTAGGATGAGTGAACTCTATATAATGTCAATGCTCCCTAAATTAACCTTCGAACTGAATCCCTCCCAGTCAAAATCTCAAGAGATTTGGCTGTGAGACAGGGTAGAAGAACGTCTGTCAAACATTTAAAATTTGTAAGGAAGAATAAAGGTCCACTAATGCTAAGGTGGCTTTTTTATTTTTTATTTTTATTTTATTTATTTATTTGACAAACAGAGATCACAAGTAGGCAGAGAGGCAGGCAGGGGGTGGAGGGAAGCAGGCTCCCTGATGAGCAGAGAGCCTCATGTGGGGCTTGATCCCAGGACCCTGAGACCATGACCTCAGTAGAAGGCAGAGGCTTAACCCACTGAGCCACCCAGGTGCCCCTAAGGTAGCTTTTTTGAAAAAGCAAAAAGGAGAAACACTTGACACCAAAAACTGAAAAATATCACAAAGCCAGCATTATTAAAACAGTGTGGTACCGTCCGAGAAAGAGAGAAACAGGCTGGTGGGTTGGAAGAGCGGGTCCAGAAGCAGGCTTGCGTGTGCATGAACACTTGGCAGGTGATAAATCTGCCATCATAAATCAAAGGGTAAAAAGATGACTTATTGCATGCATGGTAAAATAAATCTGAATCTCTATCTCATTACTGAATAAGAAAATAAACTGTATACAGATTCAATCCCTAAATGTGAAAGGTAAAATAGTAAATAATAGAAGAAAATACATGATCATATAGTGTGACCTTGAGGTAGGAAAATATTTTGTAAGCAAGATTTAAAAGCCATACCATAAGGAGAAAGATGGATGGATTTTATATCAAAATTTAAGATTTCTGTTAGGTGAAGTAGACCATTCACTGAGTTAACACATAGATGGGTAATGCATGGAAGAAGAGATTTGTACTAACAAATGCTCTGGAATCCCAAGAGATTAGTAAAAACAAAGAAGAAATAATAGAAAATTGAACAAAGTAAGTAAGTGGGTGGAAATCCCAAGGGCTAACAAGTCTTTGAGGTAAGACTTAATTTCACAAATAATATGAAAAACACAAAAGAAAGATAAGATACCACTTCACATATTATAAATTAGCAAAAATTAGAAAGTCTGATAATACCAAGTGCTGATAAGAATGTGGAGAAATAGGAAGGCTGATAAATGTAAAAATTGGTCCACCTGTCTTAGAGAGCAATTTGATAGAGCTTATCGAAGTAAAGAATGCACAGAGCCTATGACCCAGCACTGGCACTGTGGGTACACACACTCAGGAAAAAAAAAAAAAATCTCATGCAGAAGCATAGAATGTCCACCATCTTGCTGGAGACAGAAGCAAAGTACTGGTGGTAATCTGGGTACCCACCACCAAGGGAATAGAAGGGTAGATGATGGTAACCACTGTGAAGTGGTAAGAAGGAATGAAATAGACCCACTTAACGCAACACAGATAGGTCTCCAAAACAGGGCTGGCATGGGGGGGAGGTGTTGGGGAAGGATAGATTTATAGCACAATATAATTCATGTAGGTTTTTTAAAAATTTTTAATTTTTTCAATTTGTGTATGCTTTAAAAATACACAAAGCAATACCACATATGTCTCAATGATATATATGCAGGTGGATAAACTTATGGAAAGTGAGTTAGAAGAATACATACTACAGTGTTGGGGTGTCTCTTTAGAGCCAATGCACCCATCCCCCAACTGCTGGGAGTCTTAGTGCTGAGGCTCAAGGCTGCATCCCTCAGGAAACTGCCTCCCCTAAGTCTATGCCCCTTCTAGGGAAAGCGGCCAGTGACTGGCTGATACGAGGACAGTGAAAGGCTTGACTCCCCAGAGGCCCCTGGGTGGCTAAGTCAGTTAAGCATCTAGGTCTTGATCTCAGGGTTGTGAGTTCAAGCCCTGTGTTGGGGTCCGTGCATGCCCAGCATGGAGCCCACTTAAATAAATTTTAAAAATTAAATTAAAAAAAAAAAAGTGTTAAAGACTTGGTCTGTCCTGCTTTGTTTAGGAAAACTCTAAAGGATCTTGCCAGGTCCAGAGCTTCCATAGTCCCAGCTGAGTCCCTGGTGGCAAGCACAGTGGGGACCAGCTTCACCTTCGATCCTATCCCATGGTCCTCATTTCCTTCTGTGTGTGTCTCCAGAAAGCACTCCTCAAAGAAGCTGCGCACTAGCCTCCCTTTCAGAATGTGCTTCCTTCCAAAGAGCCCTATCTAAGGAATATGTGAAAAAATCAAGACTGGGAGCAGTGGAAAAGGGAAGAGAAATAGGGATGGGGAACAGAAGGTGAAAATAAGAATTCAGTCAAGGTGTGGTCTCCCAGGACTAGTGACGATAGCATACCTCGTAACTCAATCACATGCACCCAAAGTCCACAATGTAAGACCAAAAACTGAAGATACACCATCTGTCTGTGGACAGTATGCCAGCTGCCCCTTCCCTTGTTCATATTGCTCTGTAATTAAATCCCAATTCTTCTTCTAGTGCAGGCCAGTTGCGAGCAAGGAATGGACTCAGAAAGAGCAAGGGAAGTCAATGGACAAGACTTAGTTTTCTTACCCTTGTAACTAGGGGCGACCTGAGAATTCAGAAGCCAGGAACCCCGTTGGCCCAGGTCTATCCTTGCTGCAAGGGGCTATGAGAGATACATCCCACCCAGCAAGGGAAGGTAGAACTAAAGGAGTGTGGGGGGTGAGGGGTAGGGGTGGGATGGGGAGAGAGACAGAGACTGTATTTCCATCTCACGCATGGAACAGCTCAAAATCTGCCAGAGACATAGATTCTATTCTCTCCATTCACTCCAGCACCAGATGGAGCAAGAGATCTTTATGGCACTTTTTGAGGAGGGGCGGCGGGGGGCAGTACTTACATCTGGGGGTAGCAGCTTCGTCTGCCTCTGAGCCAGATGTTGCAATGCCTTGGGCATCTTGTTCTGCCTTCTACTCCCCTGCTTGCCTGCCTCTCCCCTCCTCCAACTCTCCTGCTTGATATTTTTCTGTAACAAAAATTTTTTCCCTTCCTTGGGCCTTGACCCAGCCCATCTCCTCTCCATATCTCTCTCCCCCAACTCCAGAGTCCTTCACCCCTTCGGGGTCTAGACGGGTCTCTGGGCTAGCTTCACACATGCAGACGCTGAAGCAGACGAAGCTCCAAAGATAGCAAAACTGATGCAATTGTGCTCATTTTGGAAAGTGCGTGCCCTGGGAAGAGACTGTTCAGGAGGGTCACTCAGAGGCTGACCAGTGGGCACTCTGAAGTGCCCAGAGTTCTCTCTTCCCATTCAAAGAAAAAATAGAGAACTATGTTTAAACGAGTATAAGTAAATCATAATGGAATTCACCAACCTTAATGTACTGAGCTCCTATTACGTAGCATGTAATAAGTATGTTCAGAAGGCAGGGACTTCCAAAATGAGTAAGATGCAATCACTGGTGTCTAAGAACTGACGATCTGGTAAAAAGGTAAAACTTGCACACCAATATCCGTGCAGAGTGTAACATGGTAAGGGCAATAAAAAAGTTACCCCCAAATGCTCAGATTGTTCAGAGTAGAGAAAGTCACATTAGAAGGAAGAATCAAAGGTTTCCAAGCCCCAAAACTTTTGAAACAGCTTGCAATAAGTGGATAGAATTTGTTACTATACTGTAAAAACTAATTTTAATGTATTTGATACACTTGAAAACAACATAAGGCATTTAATACACCGAATAATATATTTTAAAGATGATCAATATTCCTACTGCTTTTTAAAAAAAGCTACATGAAATAAGAAATCAAGATTCCCCTTTTACCCAACTAATTCTACCCCCCAAACTAACCCCAAAACTAACTACTTTAACAGTTTGGTGTGAATCGGCCCTCATCTTTGGATGGAAATGACTTTAACAAAAAGAGAAGAAGAGTATCCCAGGTAAAGACCTGGAGGTGAGATGAGAAAAGGCAAGTAGTGTGCCCGGTGTGTGTGGCTAAAGTAGGAGATGAGAGATGACATCACAACAGGGGGTCAGAGTCATGTCACAGAAGGTCTTCAGTACAGAACTTGGGCATTTGGGACATTATGGGACATTTCTTGGGACAAGAAATGGTGGAAGGAGGGGCGCCTGGGTGGCTCAGCTCATTAAGAGGCTTCCTTCAGCTCAGGTCATGCTCTCAGTGTCCTGGAATCAGGTCCCCTTTCAGGTTCCTAGCTCAGCAGGGAGCCTAGTTCTCTCTCTGTCTGCCACTCCCTCTGCTTTTGCTCCCTCTCTCTCTCTCTCTCTCTGAAAAATAAATAAATAAAATCTTAAAACAAATGGTCAAAAGAGTTAGGGATTTTTAACTAGAGTAAGAGAAAATCCGGAGGCACAGGCAGTAATAATTCAATTATATAAAGTTCTATCATGTGCAGGAGAGATTAGGCTTCCAATCTGAGGATCCACAGGTCAGAGTTTTGGGTCAATAACTTGAGGTTTCAGGAGAGGTATTTCAGTTCTCTATAGACAGGAAAGGACCTTCTAGCAAACGGACCTCTGCCATAAGAGAACAGATGACCTAGGGAAGAGTGAGTACCTCTTTGTTGGAGAAGCTCTGGCAGACGCCCAGTGACCAATCACTGTGGACAGAAGATTCGTGCATTGAGCAGGGAACTTGTACAGTCTTTTCTAGCATTAAGATTCTACAGTAAAATGAGGAGGCAGTGAAAGATTTTTAACTGAGGAGTTATATAATTAGAGCCACGCTTTAGAAAGATTAATCTGGCAGAAACATATAGTTTGGGTCAACGTAGAAGCGGACTTAAAACAGATGAGCATGAGGCTGGTAGAAGAGCTCAATCAAAAGCAATTAGGACTCTGGTTAAACATGGTGGATTAGGCATGCCTGTCATCCGTACTCCCTCATAAAATGCAACCAAAATGACTCATGAATAAAAGGGGCGTGAATCCACAAAGATGAAGACTATGGAAGAGGAGACAACAGCAGACAGGAGGTGTTGACAAAATCCAACTTGGAAGTGGAAGCATCAGGTGCCTGTTTAGACCAAGGACCAGGCTGAGGCTGGAAATGGGCATGCAGGTAGCTACCCAACACCCCCTACTCCCTACCCCAAATCCCAGCAGATGACCAGACATCCTGGGAGAGACTGAATTGGAGGAGGTCCACATGAAGGACAATAGTCACAGCTAAATAATGAGGTACCATTCTCAAACCAGAGGAGTTATGGAAAGATAAGACTGAATGGCGAGATCCCATGGTCCCCTTCCCTGGTAGGCTCCTGGAATGCCAACAGCCAGGCTCATTCTCACCTCCTCAGGCAGAAAACTAGAGAATTTGTTTCTTGGGGAACTTACCAACTCAAGAGAGAAGAGTAATCAACACCGAGATTTGGGGGCCCCCAAATAAATGGCCAGATCTCTGGCCGATCACTCTGCTATAAGGCCCACTAGTTCCCAAGACTAAGTACTTCTCACTCCCCCTCCCCAAACACACACACAGAATCTCTACCTGAGCCTTAGGGCATCATTTTTAAATACTAATGCCAGGCAATAATTACTGATGATTTTAGTGAAATCTCTAACAAAAAATATTGAGCAATCAAAATAAAGGAATTTTAAGGAAACAGGCAATGCAGGAAGAAAAGGAAACTTCAAAAATAGAATAACTAAAACTTAAGAAATCAAGGGATGACACTGTCTTCATAAAACAAGAGGATGCCATGGAAGAGAACAGAGAGAGAGAAAGAAAACAAAACGGAAAATAGAAAGAGGGAAGTACATTTGAGGATCAATCTAGAAGGTCCTCAGTCTAACTAATAGGGGTTCCAGGAGAGAGACAGAGAACTGATGCAAAGGAGTCACCAAAGAAATAATATTAGAGCATCTCCCAGGAGTAGAGCCCACAGCTGTCCAGGTTGATAGGGTCTATGGGTGCCCAGCACTACAAATGATAAAGTGGCACCGAGGACTGTCACTGCGAAATGGCAGAAGGTCACGGGTAAAAATTAAACCCTATTCTTGGAAGCACTATTCGTAATAGCCAAAAAGGGTAAATAATCCATAAACATCCCTGTGGTATAGTCATGCAGCAGAACACAATTTGGCAATCCAAAGGAATGAGTACTACAACACGCTACAACATGGAGGAGCCTTGACAAGGTTGTGATAAGTACAAGAAGCTGGTCACAAAAGACCACAGAGTATGTGCTTCCATTTCTATGAAATGTCCAGAAGAGGCATCTACACAGAGACAGAAATAGATTGGAGGTGGCCTAGGGCTAGAGTGGAGGTGGTTTGAGGGGAAGTGAGTTCAGACTGCTAATGGGTACAAGGTCAGTTTTTTCTGGGGATAATCAAATGTTCTAAAATCAGAAAGGCATTGGACTGTTTAAAAACAGGCCTAGATATAAAAGAGGTGGGAGCACACAGTCTTTACATTTTTCAGAGGCACTTGGCTGGCTGAGTCATTAGATCATGCAACTCTTGTTCTCAGGGTCTCAGTGTCTTGAGTTCAAGCCCCATGTTGGATGTGGACCCTACTTAAAAAAATAATAAACAAATTATGGAGGAAAAGTGACTTTGAACTAATATTTCCATATCTTGACAAATTATGAATCAGAATCGACAAAAACATTTTCAAAAATTCAAGTACTAAAAAATTTTTTCGTAAATCCTTTCTATGAAGGCTCAGGGAAGATATGAGCATCATCAAAACAGGCAGTAAACTAGGAAAGAGGAAAACACGAGACCTGGGAATTCAGAAGCTCACACGGGCAAGGAACGAAAGGAATTCTCAAAATGTTGACGCAAAGTGCCACAGGCCTTAAGTCTGTCCTGTCCAGACTGGAGTAGGAAGAGAGATGATCTGGGTGGCAAATCTCAGGAAAAATAAAATGAAAATGAACAGCTATGGGACTGATAAACTATCTGATAGCTATGGCCAATTGGAGGGAATTTATAGTTCTAGAAAATTTGGGGGCAGAGTGTGACAGGCACATACCCAGCTAGGAAAATTTTTAAATGACCAATATTAACTAAAAAAAAAAAAAAAAATTAATACATATGAGAAAGAAAATGCAGTCATGGCACATGACAGGACTTAGCTGCAATGTTCCCACAGTTACAATACTATAAATACTGAATGCCAATTTAACCCAAAATGATCTAGTAACTAAATTAGGAGGCTCGAGGGAGAAGTGGGTATTTTTGTGTTGGAATGTGTTAGAGAGTTTAACATCTGTCAGAGGAAGACGACAATGATGTTGAGAAGTTGGGGGAGTAGAAGCATTAGAAGCATAAAGCAATTTAGAAAATACAGACTAAATAAAGGAAGAGAAATTTTGTTTCATAAAGGTCATCAGGCCTTGAGTTAGAGTAGTGGTGGGATGGACTGGAGAATTTGGAAGCTGAGCTGAGGACCTAGTAAATGTGGAGAGCGAGGGGAAGGGGAGCCTAAAACCAACAAGAAGCAAACAACATCAGCCCATGGTTTTAAGCCTGGGTTACCATAATGGCGGTGCCTGGGGAAAAAGCAAAGCTGAAGAGAGTTAGCTGCTTGGAAGGAAGATAAAGGTAGCCTCTGCTCTGTTCTGGGTAGTGGGGTCCCTTTGGCCACACCCCCTTTGGTACACCTCTGTGGCTTCTGGGGACACAACGTTCTGATTGCAGCTGTGTGGCAAATAGAAGCTGAGAGCATCTCAAACGTATGAGATTCTGGGTCTCGGAAATCACTTAAATTAATTCCGCTGATGTTCAGCTAATCAAATCAAAGCCCAGAGACATTAATCCAAGGGAGGAAACAGTTAACCAAGGGATAGTCAACAACATGTTAAGGGACTTACAGAAGTAAAGAACTGAAGACCAAGAAGAGGCCATTGGATGGGGTGATTAGATGATTACCAGGAAAATCAGTGCCCCGGTGTGGAGGGGGAAGAACCACAATGCAGGGTGTGAGAAGCAACGTGGGGGCTGGGGGAGCAGATTCTACTTGCTAGCACCTCGCACTTAGTAAGGGCTCCACAAATATTAGGGGTGTGTGTGTGTGTTTCAGAGAAACATGATGACTTAAATGGGGGAAAAAAAAAGGCTGGTAGCTTTTTAAGGACAACTAAGTCCTTAAAGATGTTTGAAGGAAAAACGGAGTCTAGAGCTGGCGTCTAGACAGAGGAGAAGGTCAGGCAGTGACAATGGCTAACAGAGCTGAGAAGGGCAATGGCTGATGGAAGTAAGCACTAGAGTATCTGGATGGACTAAAAAAAAAAAAAAAAACATGAGTGCAACAATTAGTTGTGAAAAAGAAGACAAGTCCACACTAAAGGAGAAGAGAAAAGGATGGTAGGGGAGGGGGAGAATATCCAGATGAATTTTTAAAGGGACATTGAAAAACCCTAGATTGGGTGATCTCTTTCGAAGGAAACCGGGAGACATAAACCATCAAATGAAAGGAGGTATCTGCAGGAAGGCTGCAAGCTGGAAGAAGTTGGAAGAACCTGGAGAAGCTTTGGAACAGATTTTCTTTGGAAACAGTGGTTCTAATCCAGGAGTAATTTTGCCTGCTACCCTTGCTCCCATCTCCACTCCTAGAAGACCTTGGGTAATGTCTAAAGACTTTTTTTTTTCTGTCACAGTGAGGGAGGCATCTAGTGGCCTTTTGTGGAGGTCAGGATGCTGCTAACCACAGGCCAGCCCCACAACAAAGAATGATGCTGTCCCAAATGTTAATTGTACCAAGATCGAGAAACCTTGCTTTAGAACAACTGTTGAGGTGACTTCACTAAGCGGTCAACAAGAAATGTGTAGGAGGAGTGCTCAACAGCTGCACAGGCCAACCCCAGCTTAAATAACATAAATTTGAATCCAACTGGTATAGTTTTTTGGAGTTTTCTAGTTACATTAAGCAGCGAGAGCTCATATAAGTAGAATGTCTCATTTTGAAGGGCTTTACAAACATTTGTCATGAATCCATTGCTAAAGGTATAAATATCTATTATTTATAGCCTTAAACAAATCTTTAAGGTAAGTACCCTTTTTATGGCTTTCCACTGAGGAAACAAAACACAGTATTGTTAAGTAACTTACCCAAAGCCACACAGCTGGTACAGTTAGAGAAAGGATTTAAACCCCAGCGATTTAACACAAGTATCTATTCTTATCAGGATTCCAAGCCTTAGGGGCTTCTAAAATCAATTCCATTTCTCATTTGACCCTCTTCCAATGACCTTTCAATTCTGAAATGTAGGTGTCCAAGCAAAGGTGTTTCCTTTGACAGATTTGCACCATATGTATCTCCTCCCTATAGTATGCAGGCCTTAGTCTTGAGTTCAACAATTGAAATCCTAGTGCTAACGGCTAGGAAGGTGGGTAAGACATCCTTAGAGAGAAGTCACATATTTGATATACGACCTCTGAAATAACTACTTTGAATGAGATCAGTAACCTCACCCCTTGGAAATTCTGTAGATGGCCACTCTGTTTTGTGAACCGGCATGTTAGCCATGCCCCTGTTTCTGAGATTACAGTGTGATTAAGTGCCTCTAGCATTATTCATTCTATCTATCAAGGCCTTTTTGACTATTAAACCCTGAACATATGCTCTGCTCAGCCTGGATTTGGAATTACCAACCTCCTAAGGTTGTGTTCCTCAGAACTTGGCAGAAGCATTGCTAAGTTTCTACCTTGTATGTGCATTAATTCAAGGAGGACTCTTGGAAACCTAATGACTGGCCTATGATTGATGCTGTTATGAAAAATGTCAAAAAAAAAAAAAAAAAGTCCAAGAAACTGATGGGGAATTAGACACTTTCAAGCATCATTAATCCATCCTCAGAACCAGTTTGACCTTTGACCCAGCTCTGGCTCCTGAAAGCAAGAGGGCTGTAGGCTTGGGGCCTCCTGTCTGTGGTAGCTGGGAGGGGCGATGCTGCTGCAATGGGAAATGGGGGAGCAAACAGCTTACCTGAAGCACGCTGAGATGAAAAGCAGCTAGGAGGGGGCCAAGGGACCATGATACCAGGCAGAGAAAGACTGCATGCCTGCTCTGACCTCATCATTCCTCTCCCCAGCCTCTGTCAGCTCTGCCTCTAGGTCAAGGGGCTCCCAGGAGACTCCAGGCCTCCCATCTTCCATCTCCCTCTCTCCTCTCCAGTTCTTCTCATGGCTCCATCATCATGGCTCATGTTTCCGTTCCCCATCCTTGCTGCCCTTATCAACATTCAATCCACAACCACTGTTTTCCCTGTATATTCCCTCCCAGAAAGTCTCTTGATTACATATTGACACAGGAGAGAGGCAGGTCCAGGACTGGAGAATGTTTTTATTTCTAATTTCATTACTAACTTATTCAGGGTTTTTCCCTCTTGATCGTGATTCTGCTTGTAGCTTAAGTACTTCCTAGATAGAGCTATTCTTCAAATCAATTTTTATATTTCAGCAACAATTCACATCGGATGATTCCTGTTCACTCTGTAGCTAAGATAAAATCATCAAGATTTCAAACTCTAGGACCTTCGGCTGATCCTCACTGAGTAACAAATATTTGGCATTTTGAGATTTGAGCATGATGGGGGTTACAAGTCTCATTCAGGGCAAGCGGCTCCACTTATCCTGGTCTTATATCCTTATACCTCTGTCTTGCTTTGGTCTGTCTTAAATGCATCGTGCTGTTGTGCTCTCCAGAAATCCAGCTTTCATCATAGTATCCCTCTGGTAAGTGTCTCTCAGCTCTTAACAAGAGTCACCAGCCCAAACTTCTCATGCTGGAGTAAGAGGATCTGGGACAGGGAGTAAATGTTCATCTGCTCTTCCCTGCCCCACCCCACCACCCAACATGAGTCAGGATCCTGATAGAAAAGGCCAAGGATAGAACCCCCAAAGCACTGATCCCCAAACCTCTGCACCTCCAACCAGCTTTACATGGCGGGCTTCTCCCCTTCCCGAGCCTCCATGTTAGTCCCTTGGCCATTGCCATGTGTCATTCCCTGCTGTCATTTCCTTTCTCTGATCTATCCCCTTCAGTAGCTCCAACACGGAAGTTAGGGTTAGCTAGCCAGTTAACTTCATCTTTGATTCTAACTCCCCATTACCAGGCCTGCTCAGGTCCCTCTATTAACCAACAGGCCTACTTTCATCAGCATGTTGTGTTGGCTGATTTCTGAGAAGGATATAGTTGTGCATGTCCTGAAGTTTTCACATCCGGATTTGCTGTCAGGATGATCAAAACTTCTTTCCAGGGGCACCTGGGGGGCTCAGTGGGTTGAAGCCTCTGCCTTTGGCTCAGGTCATGGTCTCAGGGTCCTGGGATCGAGCCCTGCATCGGGCGCTCTGCTCAGCGGGGAGCCTGCTTCCTTCTCTCTCTCTCTCTGCCTGCTTCTCTGCCTGCTTGTGATCTCTGTCAAATAAATAGATAAAATCTTAAAACAACAACAACAACAACAAAAACCCTTCTTTCCACCGGGAGCTAAAGAAAGATGATCCAGCCAGGGCTCCTCTGGGGCAGAAGACAGAGTCCCCAGGGTGCTTCTATGCTCTTTAAATTATTTGGACTTTGAAGGGATCTGTTTAGACCCTACGCCAACTGAGTGCTGAGAGATAGAATGTCTGCTGCTCTTTGTTTCTTCTAGGAGCTCCATAAAGAGAAGAAAAATAGAGGAGTCCATAAGACCCACCATCCCAGTGACCTGGCTGGAGAAGAGGTGTCACCTGTCACATCAGCCTCTCACCTAGCTGTCACAGAGGCTTCTTGGAACACTTCCAATCCAAAGAAGGACCTAGAGCAAGGAATGGATATAGTAGGTACCCAGCCAATATTTGTTGAATAAATGAAAAAGAAAGTTTTAATATCTCACTTACTTATTATCTTATAGTAAGATAAATAATATCTTATTTAGTATTTCTTCACTATTGAGATAACCCTCACTCTGAAGTAGATAGAGGCTAAAAGAGACAGAAAAGAAATTAAAATGCATTTGGCACGAAGACAGAGTAAAGCTGTGTCTAAACATGAGATGGAAATCGCATCGTCTCTTAGCATCCCAGATTCTCCACGTGCAACGACTCGGGGGCTGATATTGGCACAGAGAAGAAAATGAAAACTTATTTCCCAGACCCTCAGCCCAGTGAGAGTGTTCCATCTCCATGATCCAAAGAACATCTAGGCCTATTTCTGACCAAAAGAGAAAGAGAAATTTCTTCTCGTAAAACCCAAATTTTTGCAGAGCTGAAGAACTTGCTATATCACAGCTTTAGCTAAACAACATGAGCTTGATTATCAAATATTAGAATTGGAAGAAACAAGCATTGATGCAAGTAAAAGAATATTCTGCTGCTGATTTAAAGACAAGTGAATCGCTAAATATTTTTATTAGCAGCAAATTTGCTGCTTGCTGGAACTAATTTCACGCCCTGTAGATATGGTGCTTAAGTTGGAAATGGCGTTAAATTGCTCTCTCCTTGAGGCGGGTAAGGCTTCTGGTGGCAACCACCACTAGATGGCACAGACAAGGTAGCTCCTCTAACACAGGCAGCTTTGGAACCAATCATAGGGAAGTACAGAGGAAGTTCCGCCCTAGATTTCCTCCTCCTTCCAAAGAAAGGTTTGTGTCTCAAATATCCAAACTTTTAAAAAGGACCATTCCTCCCAAGGTTCTTGAATTTCCCAGTTCAATCTTTTTTCTAAGCTCATACACCTCTAGTTCGTATATCTAATTAGTCAACTAATTGTAATTTATATAGTTTCCTATGTGTTAGTCCTGTCTCTTCAATGGTACCATATAGCTTCTAGAAAGGAAAGATTACATTTTATCATTAGAATGGAAACCACAGTGAGCAAACAGGTACAACTTGCAGGTCAGAGAGCTAGAATAGAAGAACTGAGATAAAGATGGTAGTGCAAAGGATGAGACCAGGTTAGACCAAGATGGAACAGAACAGAGGCCACTGGAGCCTGGGGAAATGAAAGCAGGGGAGCAATACCGAATGAAGGCAGGGCGAGCTCTGAGTGACAGGGAATGACTGAGGCTCGGAAGCCACAGCCAGAGGACACGTTAAGTAGTAGAGGTCAGAGCAGGCTATGGGTGAACAAATAGACCGACAGAATATAGAACACAAATGTCTAAGGAGAAAGAAAGGCAAGAGGCCAAAGGTCAAAGCAGCAGTCAGGAAATACGTAGAAGCTACAAAAAGTAGGAGCAAAACATATACAGAAAGATTGAGGTGCTTATTAAACAGAAGCTTCCAGTCAGTTACTACTAGGGCCTGCACAAGGTCACTAAGTTTTGTTCAAATGAATTCATTTCCCTGTAGAGTTATAAAGTTGATAAATCAAATCATGCCACTGATTCTCTTGCTAAAGACTTATGAGTTGACTACAGAATGAAACCGACTTCTTTCACATGGCATTTGAGACCTTTCACCCTCCCCCACCTCATTTCCTGTTACGTCACTCCTGTCCTTGAACCTGGCACTCCACCCACGTTAAGATATTTGCTGTTCCTGAACCATTCCAAGGACAGGCATTCCTCCATGGTTGGCTTATCCCATTTCTTCACTTGGAATATCTCCCATCTACATGCTCTACTCATTTCACAAAAATCCTGCATATTTTTCAAGGCCCAGTTAATGTCACTTCCTTGGTGAAGACTTCCTTTGTTTTTCCCCCATGAAGAAGTAATCTCCCCTTGCTCCAGGTCCTCTGTAAACTTTGCTTATACTGCTAATGAGGAATAAGATATAATATATACAATACCTATTATATTTTACATTGAAAAACATATATACCTCTAACGAGTTAGAGGTAATGTATATTTAATTATACACATATTAATTTGGAGCTGGTGTACATATGGTTATCAACTCTGCTAAATTGTGAGCTCTTTAAAACAAGATTGAGGGACACCTGGGTGGCTCAGTTGGTTGGATGACTGCCTTCGGCTCAGGTCATGATCCTGGAGTCCCGGGATCGAGTCCCCCATCAGACTCCCAGCTCCATGGGGAGTCTGCTTCTCTCTCTGACCTTCTCCTCGTTCATGCTATCTCTCACTGTCTCTCTCTCAAGTAAATAAATAAAATCTTTAAAAATAAATAAATAAATAAATAAAACAAGATTGATGTCTTGATCATTTTTATGCCCTTAGAACCTAACACAGAACCTAGCAGATAGGGGGTCAGCAATGAACATTCATTAATTTGAATGGGAGTCAATGCCAAACACATATATTTTTGAAGTTATCATTATGAATTATGCTGTAAAATGGGTCATTAGGCAAAACTGAAGTTGTCTGAACACATACCCAGATAAGAAGGATGTTTCCAATGCTGCCAAGTTTTATGCTAGCCAACATTTTTAATAATCATCCAGATTAACAAAGAGTGTTTACTAAATGTGCAAAGAGACCCACTAATATGATAGGGAAAAGAATAAAGACTTTAACAATAAATCTAATAGGCTGGAATCTGGTAGTCTGGAAAAGTAACAAGATAAAATTGAAGTAAATATAAAGTCTTATATTTAGATTTCAAAAATAAATTGCATACACCGTGTAGGGTGGAGATTTCACTTGGCAGTGATAAATGTGTCGAAGAGTTAGAAGCTTCAGTTAAGCATAAACTTTGAAAGCAGACAGTGAGATGTGACCAGTGACAATCTAAGGACACTAGTCCCTGATGGTTGTGGAGTGTCCTGCTCAAAAGAAGCAGGAAGATTGTCACTGTTCTCCAAGCTTATGTGATGTATTATGAGAAATTTGAGCACCAGATTCTACAGATGCTTTAATAAGCCACAGTTCAAGTCCAGCCTAAAAACAAATAGACAAACAAACCACAGTTCATCCAGACTGCTGTGACCAGATGGTAAAGGAGTCTAGAAATGAAATAAATCAAGAACAAGGGAACTCCGTGTGTACTTAACTTGGAAAGCTAAAAACTAAGGGAAGGCTTCATTGGTATCTTCAAATATTTTAAAAGTGGCCTCTTATGTGTTGCTACAAATGGCAAAGCTAGACACAGTGAGTATGAATTATGAGGAGGCGGAGTTTGGCTCAGTGTAAGAAAGACCTCTGTAAGATTTATAGCCATCCAACAGCCAAGTGGGTAGCTATGGGAAGTTGCGAGCTCTCCAATCCTGAAGAGATTCCACCAGAGGCCAGATAACTAGGTAGATATCTGTAAGAGACTTACAAAAGATATTGTTTATATATAAAAAATATAAATACCTTCCCTTATGAAATCTCTCAGTGGCTCATCAGGATCAGTGGGATAATGTTTAAGTTCTTCATCATGTCAGGGCCCCTGGGGGGCTCAGTCAGTTAAGCGCTTGCCTTTGGCTCAGGTTATGATCTCAGGGTCCTGGGATCTAGCCCCTCATCGGGCTCCCTGCTCAGCAGGAAGTCTGCTTGTCCCTCTCCCTCTGCCCCAAGCCCTGCTCAATCTCTCTGTCTCTCTCTCAAATAAATAAACAAAAATCTTTAAATCCCTCATCATGTCATACAAGCCCTTCCTGACTCAGATTCCAATGAACCCCTCTCTTCATCTTCTGCCCTTACCCACCTCCCATGCCTTCAGCCCCAGCACATTCCATACAACAGACACTCTAACCTCCTCACCTGTTCTCTATTTGTTATTCTCTCTCATACCACTAAATATTTGCATGTGCTAGTCCTTGAGCGTAGAACCCTCTCTCTCTTACCCTCTGTGACTAGTTTCCAGTCATCCATAAAGAAATTGTTCAAGGGGGCGCCTGGGTGGCTCAGTGGGTTAAAGCCTCTGCCTTCGGCTCAGGTCATGATCTCAGGGTCCTGGGATCGAGCCCCGCATCGAGCTGTCTGCTCCGCAGGGAGCCTGCTTTCTCCTCTCTCTCTGCCTGCCTCTCTGCCTACTTGTGATCTCTGTCAAATAAATAAATAAAAATATAAAAAAAAAAAAAAGAAATTGTTCAAGAGTCAACCTTCTCTGACTCCTCTATTTCCTGCCCTGTACTCAGGAAGCACCCCAGATTGCCCTCTGATGCAGCCTTTATTGCAGGGTGTTTCTTCTTGTTTGTCTCAAACAGTAGAATGTGAACAATTTGGAAAAACAAACAAATGAACAAACAAATTATGTCTCATCTCCGTACCTCCCGTCTCTAGAACACTGCCTGATGGATGGCAGATGTTAAGTTTTTTTTTTTTTTAAAGATTTTATTTATTTATTTGACAGAGAGAAATCACAAGTAGATGGAGAGGCAGGCAGAGAGAGAGAGGGAAGCAGGCTCTCTGCCGAGCAGAGAGCCCGACGCGGAACTCGATTCCAGGACTCTGAGATCATGACCTGAGCCGAAGGCAGCGGCTTAACCCACTGAGCCACCCAGGCGCCCCCAGATGTTCAGTTTTTGAAGTGAATTGAATCAAGCCTTTTTTCCTTAGGTCAAAACATGACTAAGGGGTCAGGCAGAATCTAGACTTTACTAAATGTGCAATCATCTCCAGAAGCAAGAGTTTAGAGAAATGACCAATTCAGAGAATGGCATCCTTCTAAACTGTGGATAATTACACAGTACTTTTTTTTTTTTTTTAAGGGATCTGTCTTCCATGTCTTAATTCCTCAAGCCCCCTGCCCTCTGCACTCCCCTCCTTTCTTCTCCTTGTTCCCACTTACATGCTACCTGACTCTCCTATCTCATCCTGGGAAATATGTTGGCAAAGTAATGAAAGAACCAATTCTATTTATCATCTTTTTTTAAAAAAAGATTTTATTTATTTATTTGACACAGAGGGAGATTACAAGTAGGCAGAGAGGCAGAGAGAAGGGAAGAAGGCTCCCTGCAGAGCAGAGAGCCAGATGCGGGGTTCCATCCCAGTATGCTGAGATCATGAGATGCTGAGACCTGAGCCGAAGGCAGAGGCTTAACCCACTGAGCCACCCAGACGCCCCTATCATAATTTCTTTATTAGATTAACTTAAATCATATCTACTGCCTTCAGGGCCTCCAAGTTTGTGAAACAAACTCATGTTAACATTTTCTATCAAGGATAGTTTGGCAAGTGCCCCAAAAGTTAGCAAAACACCATTCAGGGGCAAAGTCCCAGAACTGGATTCCTCAAGGCTTCTTTTCCTCCTTATGGACAGGGCTTCTTGCCATTAAAAAATGTGGAATATTTATGAGACCACCCTCTTAACCTGGGCCATACCTAGGTATCGGTATGCTTCCGAGGGAGTTATTCCTAACCCTGATTTACCTCTTAGATCTCCTTCCTAAGTATTAGGTTTTTCAATCCCAATACAATACAAAGCACCAACCTATAAAAAGCCTTTCAATTTGAGTAGCTGTGAGCTCAAATAAGATTTGTGACCACATTTTAAAATCCCTCCATTCTGGCCATCTTCTCTCTCTCAGAGCCCAAGAACGGTGGCTGCACTGATTGAGCTCTGCTCGATTCTCCTTCGAAATGCCCTGATGGAACCCACTGAGTGCCCACCAGTGTGACCTCCGTCAAACGGGAGCATTTTTCAGCTGCTTCTCGGGCGAAGTGAACTTCACATCTTGTAAGGAAGCATGGGGCTAAGGCCTGTCATGGGCTGTAACAATGCCTCAAGACATCTGCTAATCCAGAAACCCCATGGTTCTTCTAATACTCTCACACTTTCCCATAAAGCATGGTGAGCTTCCTTCCCCCACCCACCAAATGTTCCTGTATAGGCTCCAGCTGAGTTTTGCCATATATATCCTCCCCGCAGCTGCCTGGTGTGTGCCTCTCAGGCTGCTGGCCTCTCCTTCACAAGAGTTGGGGAAATCACATCTCATGGAATCCTCTTGCCGGTTGGTCGCTTTATGTCAGCTCTGCAGAAGAGAATGCCTGGACCGTGAACCCAGAGGCTAGGGCCAGTGGCAACAGTGGTAACAGATCCTTCTCCCAGTCTGTAGGAGAACAAAGGGACATTAAACTCCACCTTATCATCACCCTCCAGGAGAGGATGCCATTCTACAAAGAACAAAAAAAAAAAAAAAAAAAAAAAAAAATCTCATCCCCACTAGAGATGAGGAGAAATGAAATTAGCCTTCGTACTCCACATTCTGGGGAAGAATCACCAAAAGCTAGTTAAGGGCTTGGCATTATGGGAATCAGGCCGCATTCTGACCACAGGCTATATGAACTCTTAGTTGGCATACCCATTCTGTGGTTGATTTTGGCCAGTCAAATCAGGTCCCTCCTCTGCTCAGAAATCTTCCAAATGGCTTCCCATGTCACTCAGAGGAAAGCTCAAGGTTTACCACGCCCTCTGTGCGTTCCCCCAGCTCCAACCACACTGGCCTCCTTTGCTCTTCTTGAACGATGCCTGTAGACCTCCCCTCCAAGGGCCTTTTGCCTGCTGAGCCCTTGGTTCCTCACTCTCTCACTTCCTTCAGGCCACTGCTAAGCTGTCACCTCAATGAGAGGTCTTTCTTCATGACCCTGTGTAAACACCCCTCAACCTGCATGCCCCTCGTGATTCTCTATTCCTTTATCTTATTTTCTTCTTTCTAGCATGTGATACCCGTAGGTGTTTCACATATTTATTTGTTGATTATCTGGCTTCTTCCACTAGAGTGTAAGTTTCATGAGAGCAGGGACTTTTTTTGGTTCATTCTTCACCCCCATGGTCTGGAACACGGCAAGGCATCCAGTGATACTCATGCATGAATGGCCCTACCCTTAGGCATCCATATTAATGACATATGATCACTTGCCTGGAGCCAATGAGTAGGCAGTGCCTGAGCAGACCATGGAGCTTCTTGCCCTCTGGCCCAGCTCCTCTCCTATTTTCCAGAACTCCAGCTTTTCAAATGACTACTAGCATAATCCGAATTCAACTGTTTCTCTGCCAACCAGCCTTTTCCTGTTCTTCAGCTTAAGGAATAGACATCAGAACTCCTTCCAGCATGAAAAAACCTTCCCAGCTCACAAATAAGCCAAATGGCCTCAATCTTTTGGCCACTAAACTAAAACATTTAATTTGGTTCTTCCTTGTGTGAGCGAAGCAGTCCTTTTAGAAAACAAACACCTGCCTCACAGTTGTTGAGCCAACAGGTTGAATTTTCTCTGAAGGATAATCCAACTTGCTAAGAATGGACAAATAATTCAGAAATGAAAAGCCTGTTACTTGTCTCCTCTGTTTTGGAGTCCCACCAAAGAGGGAACTCACCCCCTTCCCCAAACCCAGGGAAGCAGAGGCCCTCATAAGACACAATGCTTCAGTAATGCTGGCAGAAGCTATGCAGGTTTGCTTTCCATCCTATTGTCTTATCCTGTCAGCTCCCTCATCTCCCAGAATCCAGGCTCAATAATTTACAGCAGAAAGACGTTTAATAAATAAACGGCCAGATTGGAGCTGTCAGCTCTGCACAATGGGGCTGTTTGCATCTTTCCCTCGGCCTCAGCACCCGTTCTCTTGGCTTGCTTTGGCTAAAACAATCCCGTTTGCTATTTTCATAAAATTAATTCCTCTGCAGTTTCTATTAATCAGAACATTCTTTGGAGAGAATTATTCTGGGATTTCATCACCATTGGAGTTCAACTGTTATGTGAATCTGATGAATTTTTATCACCTCTAGGAGTGGCAGAGAAGGTAAAAAACTTGGGTGGGCTGAGGTAAGTGGGCAGCAAGTTCTCCCCTCATATCCTCTGAGGTCTCACAGAACCCAAAACAGTCTCCGCTGTCAAATATCTGAGCAGCTTTCTCCCACAGACACACCTCTTTATGTGTGTGTGTGTGTGTGTGTGTGTGTGTGTGTGTGTAATTCTGAATCTTCTTGGGGTCATGAGCTCTTAAGAATATGAAGAAAGCTATGTATACTCTCCCCAGAAAAGCCTACATACACACATAACCACTAAGCCTTCCATTCAAAGGGGTCTGTGGACACAGACCCTTCTCTCCCTGCACATATGGCCCATCCATGGACTCCACACTGATAACAGTGCATCCTGTGGCTTCCTAATCATCCTCATCTCCCTGAAGAAACTTAGACTGGAATAGAAACTCAGCCACCTCGGAATTCCTTTACTGAAGGAGAAAAAGAGATTTTTTTTTAAAAGAGAAAAAGAGCATAGAAGTGAGAAAGTTTCTCATTATGGTCAAATACATTTTGAGAAATGAGGAAAAAAAGGAAAAACAGAAGAGAACTCATATTGGCTGAAGGAACGCAAGTGCAAGGATCCATCAGCCGATTATGGTACACTGTATTTGTCTAGATGGGACATGGGATCAGAATTAGGAAAGATATGATGAAGTCTCCTTCCACCAGACTATACAACACCTATCCCATCCTAAGATAGATAGGCTCTACATGAGAAAAGACACAGCATGGATGAAAGAAATTTTGGACCAATGGAACCAGGATTCTAATACCAGCACTGTCCACAAACTATGTGGTTTTAGGCAAAAAATAATTTGTCTCTATCAATGTTAGTTTTCATTTTGTTTTCTATTAACATGATTTCCAAAGTCTATTTCAGCTCCAACATTTCATGGGACCTGATTCATTAGAGACCTCTTAAAAAAAAAAAAAGATTTTATTTATTTATTTGAGAGAGAGAGAGCATGCATGAGAGAGAGAGCGATTATGAACAGGAGGCAGAAGGAGAGGGGTAAGAAGATTGCTCCTTGAGGAGGGAACCCGATGCAGGACACTGGGATCATGACCTGAGCTGAAGGCAGACGTTTAACTGACGAGCCATCCAGGCATCCATCATTAGCGACCTCTAAGATAGTTAGGCTCAGAACTTTTTCTTAAGGGCCCAGCAGTAAATATTTCAGGCTTAGGGGCCATACAGTCTCTATATTAACTACTCAGCTGTGGGTGTTGTAAAGTCGAAGCAGCCACAGACAACCTGTGAGCATACCTGTGTTCCAGTAAAACACTTAGACTCGACACCGAAAGACTTGATTTTCATATGGTTTTCACCTTTTGTTTTTTCCCCAAACCATTTAAAAATGCAAAATTCATTCTTAGCTTATAGGTCATACACAAAATAGATGGCAGGCCAGATGAGGTCCCCACACCATAGTTTGCTGACCCCAGGTCTATAGCATCAGGTAAATAAATATTATGACCTGGAACATCATGCTGTTAATTCTGGATGACCTTGGAAATCCAGTAACTTGGGTTTAACAAGTGACAATTGTACTGGGGGAAATTTTTGTTTACCCAGTTTCCCAATTAGCAGAATAGAACAATGGTAGCTTTTGAGTCTCAGCTAATAACCAACAATTACTTAGGTTTGGGGTACACTTCCAGACATACAGAAATGCTCAAATAACCGCACATGAGAAAATATATATAAAAAAATTCAGGACTCTCTGGCAGAAAAGTTTTGACTATAAAGTGAACATGAAAATTTTATGCCTTCTGCTAAATCACTCCTTACCTGCCATAGTCTTTTTGCTACCTCAGACAGCATTAAAAATCATTTTACACATTGAAGAAAGAGTCAATTAGGCCCTGGTTTGTGTTGTTATTGCTTGAACTTTCTGGTTTGTTTAGGAGAAAAGGAAATTGTAATTAAACAAATGATATGCATATACATATGGTGCCTAATACATTCTACAAGTACAAAATTAACAGTACATATACAGCAGAGATGTGGAGCAACGTGGAGAGGCACTGTATTACACTTGACAGAGGAGACAATTTTTAGAAGGAGAAAGGTTGGATAGTCAAGTAATCAATCTTCTCTAGAGTGAACTCTGATTAAGAGATGGCAAAAGATGGAGCACTATGGTGACAGCACTTCTCTCAATTTCAGTGAGAGGGTAGAATATCATTATTTAATCAGAAAACTAATACCTCCTCCCAGTTAAGGGGTAAGATAGAGGTGGGGCTCCAGGGGAGGGTCCCTTGATGTGAGAGGAAACCTAAAATATTATATCCATCTGGAAAGATGTAAGAGGTTTAGAGTGCCTTCTCAGTCATGCCTTATTCTTAATTTATAATTTAACTGAAGTCAGATTGATCATTTGAAGTATAAGAAGGTTAACTTTCCCAGTCTTGAACTTCTGAACACTTTCTCCCCAAAACATTAAGAAATCAGAACTGGTTCTAACCAGTTGGTCTAAATGGTGTTATTTTCCATTATTTGTCTCCACTCTGGCTTAGACCAGTCTCCACATTATTCCCCAGATACTCAATGCTCATTCATGTCTCATTCTCTTTGTTCAAACTGTTTTCTCACCCTGGATTCCCTTCTACCTCTGTTCTACCTTTTCCATTCCTACCCACATGCCAGGTCCCAGCATTCATGCTAACTATACCACAAAGACCCCCAATTAAATCCAGCCAAAAAACTATTTTCCCCAAAGAATATGGGTGAAGAAGTGCCCTGAAAACTACAAAATGCTCTGGAAATATGAAGTATTATTATTATTATTATTATGGAGGGCAATTAAGTTTAGCTCATATTATATCTTGCCTTAACGTATTTCCTAATGGTTTCATATGCTGTTGGCAGTAACAAACCACAGCCTACTAAGTATTCACAGGAATCACACAGTATTTTCTGTATCCTTATAGTCTCTACCAGTGCTTAGTCACAGTTAACACTCGATTCCAATGAAATAAATTAATCAAAATAATGGCTTTCTTAACATCAGAGCTCTGCATTGGCCCAAGTGGTTCAGTTGTTAAACAAATAAGAATTAGTTTGTTAGGACATATGACTGCAAATGAAACCTTAAAAGTAAATTTGAGACTTACATTTAATGGAATTCAACCATCTTCTTCCATTTTACCCATAAAGCTATGACGCAGGAGCTGAATTCCCTAAATCAGAGTTTCAGTGTTTCAGGACTGAATAGTTTGCTTCATGATGTTTCAGAATGTTGTCTAAGGTCAAAGATGCAAGTACTGCAGTTCTCAAATTTGGTATTGTTTATTTTGAGTGTTGTCTGTTTTCCCTTCCTGATTCAGCCGTGGAGCGTGCATCCTCTGTCCTATTTCCATTGGTTGGCCTGATTTATGGATATTTTGGTCTAACGGGCCATACAAAGCTTTGGAACAAAATCACGGCGAGCTTTAGTTTGCAGTTAGGTAAGAGCAGTCGGCTAAGGCATGAACAGTTCCAGCTGCCTGGAGGTGTGGCTACTGATTTATTGGACGGACCCTTGCCTCGCTTCTTCAGTCTGTCCCATGAGAAGAATCATTCTTGCCACAGTCTACTTCCTAAGGCTAACGGAAGAACAGCTCCAAATAAAATAAGGCGAGGCAGGGATAAACGAAAATCTGACGCTGGTACATACAACTTGTGCTTCGGACTCGGTTCCGTCCGGGGTGGGATGGGGTGGGATGGGGTGGGAGGTTTTAGGAACCCTCAATGTCAGAGCCTGACCTCACCTCTCCGAAGCCTAACCTGACTTGCCCCTGGAGTCCCACCACCCACCCAAACCAGTGGGTCGGGGACTGAGATGTCCATCAGACTCCGAAACAGACATTAACGTCTAAACCGCTGTACAAATCTCGGACTTCTAGACTAGGCGAAGGTGTTGCCTTCCTCCGCTTCACAACCTCGCTGTAGTCTCCATAGTAACAGCGAGGGAGGCCGGGAGAACGCCTAACAACCCGCCCCCACGCTAGACTGACCAATGGTTCCGTGGGTTACCTAAGAGATGGTGTGATTGACAACAGGGTGGGACGGGAGGCGGAGCCAGGACTGCCTCGATCCAATCGAACTTGAGGCCGGTCTCGGGTCCAATAGCACCCACCAATCGGAAGGCGTAACGGAGTGCGACGTGCCCACCCACCACGGTTAGCGTTGCCTGGAGGCGCTGCTGTTGTAAGCAAATGAGAAGGAGGCTAGGCGTTGAAAGAGCGGCGCTGATTAGCGAATCTGGAATCACCTGGATGAAAGCCCACTTGTGATTCGTCACAAGTAGACCGAAGCCCCTGTGGGCTGGAACGGGCCGGACAGTGAGGTGTGAGTAGGGGACCCGGGAGAGGGAGGGCCAGGTGAGGGGGAGACGAGGAAAGTTGTGGGGGCGTGGGGTGCTGCCGCGAAGGGAGAATGGCGGAGGCTGGGGCTGGGGAGGCTAGAAGATGCCGCGGGCGGATGGCTCTGCGCAGACTCTCAGACCACCCTTACCGCCGACCTGCTCCCAAGGCCCGGCGGCTAATAAACACTTAATTGGGGCTGAGAAAGAAGGGATGCTTTCTTTGTCGTGCTCCTAAGAAAGTGAATGTCAGTGTCTGATTCAAATACCTATGACCGAGACCGTAGTCTCTCCAGTTACTGCGAGGTAGCCCGGCGAACATTCTGATGAGACCCGGGGGCGACGTTTTCCTGCCGCCAGTTTGAACGAGCCGCAGGGCTGGGGAGAGACGCTAGAGCCCGCGTTCCGGGGTGCTGACTCCAGCGCTGGAGTGCTGCTGTCCGGGGAGCGCCTGGGGAGGTAGCTTCCAGACGGCCCGCACGCGGCCCGGGAAAGTGGGTGGAAGGACGGGTCTGGATCCACTGGATCCCGTTTTTTCGCAGTGCGTTAGGACCTGAGGCCACATCGATGGCATTTACGTAGCTCCACAATGGATTTCTCCCAGGCTTGCATTTTACTTAATTACAAAGGTAGAAGCATTATCCTAGTACATTAAAATTCAAACCGTAGTGAAATGTTCACTGTAGAAAAATGTATGTGCGATATCCGCCCCCCCCTCCCCATTATATTTGAAGGTTTGGAATGGTTATAAAGGAAAGTGGAAAGAAATCCTGAAGAAGGGCCATTCATTCCTGTAATCTCTGTTTTCTGCTGCCTTCAAGGTCTTGAGTCTGAAAATGTAGGAATGGGTTAGATATCTAGCTCCCACCACCAGCCCCACTAGGACCAACTTACCTTACCCTCCACGGAATCCACATTTGTACCCGACTGTAAGTCATCTCCTAATGGCCATTAGTATACTCACGCATGATGGACAGCCATGGCGAGCTGTGTATTTTTAATCGACTGGGCTGTATGCATGAATGTATGCCTCTCTCAGTTTTCTCTGAGAGCTGTGAGAAACGGTATGTAGAACTAACAATAAATGAGTGAGCAGTGCACTATACAGACCTCTAAAAGTTTGGGACGATCTCTTCCCAAAGAAAGACCTCACAGTAGGAGCACAAAGGGGGGAAATTGGCCCTGGGGTTGCTCTGGTTGTCAGCTACTAAACAGGGTGTTCAAATGGAGACATTTCTTTATTCTGACTCTAGTCCACCTGCTTTAAATGCCACAGACTTAAATGGACTTACTCTGGAAAGCAAGTTGGCTAAACCATCTGTTCTCAAAGAAGGTTTGGAAAAGTCCTGGACATGTATCCAAAACACCATTGTTTTAATTTTTTAATCATATTTACTCAATAATTTAGCTATTCCACTATGAGAAATAATCATTAGTATTATTCCCACACAGAATTAACAAGATAAAATGACCAGATGTTCACATCTTTCCCACAGCAGCACTCTATACCATATCCAGGCTTCCCTTTCCATGCTTAGCCAGAAAATGTACACAGTTTGTTTATAAAGTGATGAACCGCATTCTTTTTTTTTTTTTTTTAAGATTTTATTTATTTACTTGACAGAGAGAAATCACAAGTAGATGGAGAGGCAGGCAGAGAGAGAGAGAAAGAGGGAAGCAGGCTCCCTGCCGAGCAGAGAGCCCGATGCGGGACTCGATCCCAGGACCCCGAGATCATGACCTGAGCCGAAGGCAGCGGCTTAACCCACTGAGCCACCCAGGCGCCCCGATGAACCGCATTCTTAGAAGAGCTTGGGGATAGTTGTCTCATTACTTTAAAGCCATGCCACATATGGATTCCCAGTGTCTCATAAACCTTTAATATTCCATGGGGGATTGAAGGGCCTTGTTTCTAATGGTACCAACTTCGACCACCACTTGCCTTGTATTCTAGGCGTTAGAGTTGGTCCAAGTTTTACAAGTTATTTCTATAGTTTATCCCAAACATCGGCAATTAAACTTGACTAGTTATCTTGTTAGGATAGTGCCATCAGCACAGTCAACCAAGCAGGAAACCTGAGTCATCTCTAATACCTTTTCCCTTGACTCCTTTCCATTTCCACAGCTAAGACTGAAGGCCAGACCCTCATCATCCCTTATCCAGAGAGTCCCCTATTGGTCCCCAATCTGGTCTCTGATCTCAATTCATATGCACTGAGCCTCCAGCTACCTCTTTAAAAATTAAGAATTCTCTGAAGAATTTCATAAATCGAGACTATTATACTGGCTAGTATAACAGATACCTATGCCCTACTAACTAGCTTAAACAAACATGAACATTTTGGCACATCTGCTCAAGTTTTTTCTTTTAAAGAAACAAAACATCACTGATTGAATTAAGATCCTTCTGTTCTCTTTTCTGGCCCCATTTGCTTTCCTTTGGAAATTGTTGTGCATCATTCATGCCCATGTATTCTTTTTTTTTTTTTTTTAAAGATTTTATTTGACAGGGGCGCCTGGGTGGCTCAGTGGGTTAAGCCGCTGCCTTCGGCTCAGGTCATGATCTCAGGGTCCTGGGATCGAGTCCCGCATCGGGCTCTCTGCTCAGCAGGGAGCCTGCTTCCCTCTCTCTCTCTCTGCCTGCCTCTCTGCCTACTTGTGATCTCTGTCTGTCAAATAAATAAATAAAATCTTTAAAAAAAAAAAAAGATTTTATTTGACAGACAGAGATCACAAGTAAGCAGAGAGGCAGGCAGAGAGGAGGAAGCAGGCTCCCTGCTGAGCAGAGAGCCCTATGCAGGGCTCGATCCCACAACCCTGAGACCATGACCTGAGCCGAAGGCAGAGGCTTTAACCCACTGAGCCACCCAGGCGCCCCATGCCCATGTGTTTATATTTGTACAATATATATGCATTTTGTAAACAATACGTCACTTTTTAAAGATTTATTTATTTTTTTGAGAGAGAGAGAGCTTGTGTGAGAGAGTACAGGGCGGGGAGGGAGGCAGAGGGAGGGAGAAAGAGAAACTTAGGCAGACTCCACACTGAGCAGAGACTACTGAGCAAGAGCCCTACGAAGAACTCGATCTCAGGACCGAGATGACAATGTGAGCTGAAACCAAGAATCAGATGCTTATTTGCGCCACTGAGTGGCACAATCGGTTACTTTCATTACTTTCTTAATTTTGAAAATACAAGTGGTATCACACTGTGGGCTTCATTTTGTAATTTGCTTTTATCACTCAACATTGTTTTGGAGATAACATTCATATCAATACAGATAGCCAAGTTCATTTTAAGTGTTCATGATGAGTATATAATATTGTGTCCATTCCCTTATTGATAGACCTTTTGTTTTTTTCCAGATGTTTTGCTCTTTTGAAAAAAAAAATACTGCAGTGAACATCCTTGTACATGTCTCTTTATGCAAGAGTTTTTCTGGAGTGTTGGTTCTCCAAGGGGATGGTACCGCCCTGTAGGTCATTTTGGAATTTGTGAGAGCACATTTGGTTATTGTTGTGATTTAGAAACACTACTTGGGGTTTACAGAGCAGGGCTGGGGATGCTAGATTGCCGCAAAGAATTGTCCTGCATCATTTTCAAGTGTCCCACAGGATCCTCATTTCCAATCTCAGCCTAGAACCTAACTCCATTTTTCATATAAACATAATGTATTCTTTGGCACAGTGTGACATAGTAGAATTTCCAGGAATGCAACTCAAATGTAAATCAAGGGGAAATTATACTTACTTGTGTTTTGGAACTTTCACAAGAGTTGTTCATCACTTGAGAAAATCACAGAGCTGAAGGCAGCCCAGCTCGTGGTATTTGAGTTGCCACACAGCACACCTGCATGGGCCCGCATTTGTAGCTTTGCGCTCATGAGGATTCTAAGTTTAGGTGCAAGCATCTGACTGCTGTACTTCATTATATATTCTGGTGTAGTCAGCCTGAACATTTGTATATTTAAACATATGCTGTTTTATTATGAATTACTTTCCATTTAAAATTGGCTTGTATATGACATAAAGTAGAGGTCGAGGATGACTGCTTTCTGATTGGATAATCATTTGTCCCAACACCATCCAGGAAATCCTTTACCTGCTGAATCAGAACCAACTCTGTCCTATACCAAGTTTTCATAAATGCATGGATCTGTTCCTGGGCTCTCTGTTTTATTCCACTGATCCATGTGTCTTTATGCCATATCACACTGTTTTAATTACCTTGGTTTTATAATGTGTCTTGCGGCAGTTGGTAACAAGAAAGGCAAGTCTCCATCCTAGTTCTCAAAATTGTTTTCGCTATTCTTGGGCTTTTGCTCTTGCATATGAATTTGGGATACGTTTTCAAGTTCCATGAGCTCCACAAAAAATTATTTTGAGATTTTGGTTAGAATTGCATTGAATTGATGTTGAGATCTTTTATTATTGAACCGTCCCGTCCAAGAATGTTGGTGATTTCTCTACTCTGGTTATTCTATTCAGGCCTTTAAAGAAAAATAGCTTTGGGGGTGCCTCGGAGGCTCAGTCAGTTGAGTGTCCGACTCACAGTTTTGGTTCAGGTCATGATCTCAGGGTCATGAGATCAAGCCCTGCCTTGACCTCCTCACTCAGCACAAGGTCTGTTGTCCATCTCCCTACCCCCGTGTGAGTTCTCTCTCTCTCTCTCATAGACAGATAGATAGATAAATAGATAAATAAATAAATAAATAAAATATTTTTTAATACGTTTGAATAAAGTTTAGCAATTTTTGCTGTAAAAATCTTACATCTTTCTTTGTATTTATTCCTACTTATACCAGAAATATACACATCTTTCTACTATGAAAGTTTCAAATACATTCAAAAGTATAAAAAATAGTATAGCAAACACTCATGTACTCATGATCCAGCTTCAACAGTTATTGCGTGACCCGTCCTATTTCACGTTAACCCCCTTCACCTTTCCCTGGATAATCCTAAAGTTCCCGGACATATATTATCGGTGGTATGTCTGTGCATGTCTATATGTATGTTGTAATCTTTTAGCAGTGTAGCCACAGTGTCATCACATTTTTTTTTTTTTTTAAATTTTACTCATTTGGGGGGGGGGAGAGAGAGAGAAAATGCATGTGGATGAGCATGAGTGAGGGGAGGAACATTGGGAAAAGGACAGGCAAGACTCTAAGTGGAGCTTAGAGCGGAACCTGGGGCTCGATCTCATAATCCTGAGATCATGACCAGAGCCGAAACCAAGAGTCAGCCACTTAACCCACTGAGCCACCCAGACACCCCAATATCATCACATATAAAACAAAATAATAATTCCCTAATACCATCCAAAATGCAAATACTGTTCATAGTTCCCCAGTTGCCTCATGAAAGGTTTTTGATGTTTGGTTTCTTGGAATCAGGGTTCCATTTACCCCATATCTTTGTCAACACTTGGTGGTGTTACCTTCCCCAGAGCAAAATAATAACCAAGAATTTAACTTTGAACTGCCCTTTCTCATCTTCCATGTAACTGTTGATAAATGTTTTCGCTCTTCCTTATTTTGTTTTAATTGTTGAAGTGTAATTGACATACAGTTTCAGGTGTACAACATATGGAATCTCTCTGACATACTTATTTTATAACTGGAAGTTTATACCTTCGTGGCCATTCTGGTGGGTATCTGGTGGGTACTGCAGGGTGGTTTTCATTTCAGTTTCCTGATGAGTAATGGAGTTGAGCACCTTTCACATCTTTATGGGCCGTTCATATATTCACTTTAAGTTTCTGAAAGAGGTATATTAAAATCTCCGCTAAATTTGTGGGTTTGTCCATTTATTGCAGTGATTCCTTTTGACTTTACATATTTTAAAATTTTGTCTTGGGTTTATATTTGTCCTGAGTTGGTTTTCTGTTTGTTTGTTTTTTGGGGGTTTTTTTTGTTCAGTTTTCTTGTTGGGGACTGTCGCTCTTAATACCTTTGAAAGCTTTCCATTCTATTTTGTTTGATACTAATATTGCTTCACCAGATTTTATTTTGTTTGGTTTGGCTTTTTTAAAATTGTGGTAAAACACACATACCTTGAATTCACCATCTTAACCACGTTAAATGTTTGGTTAAGTAGTCTTAAGGATATTCACATTGTTGTGCAAGGGATCTCTGGAACTTTTTCATTTTACAAAACTGAAACTCTGTATCTGTTGGACAACATCCTCCCATCTTCCCCTTTTCCCCCTTGTTTTTGTTTTATTTGTATTTGCTCTTTCAGTTTCTTTATCAGTTGCCTTTTTTCAGTATCTCTTTCATTATTCTTTCCATGCAAAGAGCCGGTTTAAACAACATCCAGTATGAAAATCTCCTTTAATATTCGAGAATAATCATGTGTGTTTACTTTGATGACTGTTATATTTGGGTTTATTTTACAATCTTGTGTTGTATTTTCTAAGTTCCTTGCTTTTTCTTTGTTTCTCTCCCCTCTTGCCTTCTGCCCTCTTTATTTTTTTCACTCTATTAGTGTGGAAGTTATTTACCCTGTTTCTGTTATTTGGTGTTCACCTATATGTTTTTTAACATGCAGATTTAGTTTAACAAAGCCTACAGGTGATCATTAACTGGCATCTCTTCCAGAGCAAAATAATTACCAATAATTTCACTTGGAACTGCCTTTCTCATCTTCCACATAACTGTTGACAAATATTTCAGCTCTTCCTTGTTTTTATTTTCTTTATTATTAAAGTATAATTGGCATACAGTGTTATATTAGTTTCAGGTGTACAACACATTGAATCTCTGTGACTTATTGTGTAACTGGAAGTTTGTACCTTTTAATCCTCTTTAGCTACCTTATCTATATCCATTCCTCCATCCATGGACACTTAGGTTGCTTCCATATCTTGGCTAGTGTAAATAATGCTGCAATAAACATAGGCTGCTCAGATTAGTGTTCCCATTTTCTTTGGGTAAATTCCCAGTAATGGAATCACTGAATCATATCACATTTCTATTTTTAATTTTTTGAGGAACCTCCATACTGTTTTTCAAGTGGTTGTACCAATTTACGTTCCACCAGTAGTGTATGAAGGTTTCTTTTCTCCACATCCTCACCAACACTTGTTCTTTCTTGTCTCTTTCTTGTCTAGCCATTCTGACTAGTGTAATATCTCATTGTGATTTTGATTTGCATTTCCCTGATGATGAATGATGTTGAGCATCTTTTCACGTGTCTGTTGGTCATCTGAATATCTTTGGAAAAATGTTTCTTCAGAACCTCTACCCATTTTTTCATCAGATTGGTTTTTGGTGTTGAGTTGTAGAAGTTCTTTATGTATTTTTGGGTATTAACTCCTTATGGAAAATACCATTTGCAAATATCTTTTCCCATTCACTAGGTTGCCTTCTTGTTTTGTTGATTGTTTCCTGGGTCGTGCAAAAGCTTTTTATTTTGGTGGAGTCCTAAATAAATTTTGGTGGAGTTTATTTTTGCTTTTGGTTCCCTTGCCTGAGGAGACATATCCATATTGTGTTGCTATTGTTCTTCTTTGTTTTTAACTCCTCAAACAATTAGCCCTTCTTTTCATTACAGAAGTCTTTACTATCAGTATTACCCAGTATTTTTCTTACCGTCCCTCCTTACATTTCATGCCTACTTTCTTGGTTCATTTTCATTCTTGCTCAAGTATAGCTATGAGAGCCATTTCACTCCTTTTATGTCCAACCCAAATTTATTTTATACCCACTCTAGTGGGAGCCTTGCCCGCTGACTTGTGTGGCATCCCTACCAAGAGGTTTCAGTTGTCTCTGCCGGGATCCCACGAGTTTCTCACTTTGAGATTGGTTTTATGTAAATCTTCCTTCTCAAGATTCCCATACCGCTTTGGTAGTATGATTTGAACCCCGCACTGGCATGTGGTGTTGGCTTGGGATTCAGATTTCTCTTGGGTTAGTCTGTTTTTCACTCACGGCCTAAGGTACTTGGCCAACTTTCTTCCAACAGAGTCAGTAGCAAATGTTCTAGTCCCTGTTTCAAAGACAACTAAGCCCTTTCTGGGTTTATCTTTATGCCTTGTTTTTCATTCAGTTCTCTGTGTCGTAGGTCTGAGACCTCATCTGTTCAGGAGGGACCACTCCATGGGTCTGCAGCTGGTTTTAGTAACCCTGTAGACCTTTGGGCTCAGCTCCTGCTCACCACTCAGATTCTGATATGTGCTTTCATTTATGATACTTAAGGATTTTCCGTTATTGCTTCCGAGCTCTGCTGTGTATTGAGTTCTTTTTGCGTAATTTTACAAAGCATTTCTATGTGTCCACTGTTGTGCGAGGTGCTTCCCGTGTTAGGGCTGTCCAGCATATTGGCCAGAAATTGCAATCCTCTTGCTAACGTTAAATATCAGCCCTTCATTCGATTTCTGTGGATTTGTTAGCACTGCTTCATTTATTCATCCAACAAATATTTCTTGTTTATTATACCTGTGGTAAGAACTGGGGATACTGTGGGAAGCAAGATATAAAATCTCTGCCCTCTTGGAGTTTGCTATCCTGGTTGGAGACATAGAAAGTAAACCGGTAAATAGTAAGTTAAAAAAGTGAACTACAGTTTGTGAAATGGACCCTGAAGGAAATAAGGAGTGATGGAGGGTAATTGTTCGGGGTGTTCCTTTAACCAGAGCCATGAGGGAAGACCTTTATGAGGAAGGCACATTTAAAGCTGAGATCAGACAGATGAGGAGAAGCCAGTCCCACAAATAGTGGAAGGTTCGTGGGGCTTGTGGATTAATTCCAGACAGTGGAAACAGCAAGTATAGGGACCCAGCGGTAGGGAAACTCTTGGCACTTTAGAGTTATTGGGGTAATACTGTGCGCTCTAATGAGGGGGGTGCCCCAGATAGATTAGAGAAGCAAGTGAGAGCCCAGTCCACCTGCTGCCACTCCTCTCTCGGCCTACCCCTCCCCGTACCTGTCGTCTTACCACATGGATTCTTTCCCAAATGGGCCTATGGGAAGTCATCTCCTCATTGAGGCCCTTCTCCTTTTGCACTGCTCAGCTCCCACTTTGTCCCACTTTGTATGCTGTCTCCTTATCAGAGTGCGGCATGGATAGCTGTTTACATGACAGTGTTCCCCAGTGGGCCTGCAGCTTCTGTCAGAAGATACATCTTATCTGCCCTTGTGATCCCCAGACCGTGGCACAGTATAGATGTTGACTGAATAAATGTTTGTTTGTTTGGCAGTTTATGCCCAGGGCTTCCTTTCCAAACTTTCCAATGCCTTTATGACAGAACTTCTCATAGATAATAATTTTTGTGGTATTTAAACCATCACGGTAAAGAAAACCATGAACTGAGGAGGAATTTATTTGCTTAAGATTTGTCTCTGATACTGAAGTGGAAAATCAGGCATGCTCTAGACTCAGTGGAGTGGGTGGCCCACTGAGTGATGGCCCCTCAAAAGATCGTGCCCACATCCTAATCCCTGGAACCTGGGAGCATGACCTGATGGAGAAGGAGGGTCTTTGCAGACGTAACTGAGGATCTTGAGAGGAGAACAAACCAGATTCTTTGGGTGGACACTAAGTCCACTACAAGTGTCCTCATAAAAGACAGAGGAGGAAGTGACAGAGACACAAAGGAGAAGGCCATGGAAAGATGGAAACAGAGATTGGAACTATGCAGCTGCAAGCCAAGCAATGCCTGGCCCTCCAGATGCTGGAATATCCTGGAAGCATTGTCCTGTAGAGCCTCTAGAGGCAGCCCAACCTGGCAGGCCCCTTGATTTCAGATTTCTGGCCTCCAGTACCGTGACAGGATACCGTTCTATTGTAAGCCACTGGTTTGTGAATACATAGCCCTTTGCATGACGCCTCACTTACGTGTTCTGTGACACGGCTATAGTAAGACCTACTTCAGACACCTGCGGCCATGAGTAAATGAAATGTATTTGTAAGATACTTAGCACTCCGTGAATGCTCAAATACAGTGAGGCTCCTTTCTTCTTCATCGTCCTTGTCTTCTTCAAGGGCTTAGGAGTTTGCTTCCTTTGGTGAAGAAAATCTCAACGACATAGGGGGACATTTCTGTGTTATGATTGTCTGGGTCTCTCTTTTCTTTTCTTTCCCTCCCTCCCTCCCTCTCTCCCTTCCTAAGATTTTATTCATTTATCTGTCAGAAGGATAGCAAGGGAGCACAAGTAGGGGGAGCAGCAGGCTGAGGGAGAAGCAAGCTTCTCGCTGAGCAAGGAGCCCAATATGGGGCTTGATCCCAGGACCCTGGGATCACAACCTGAGCTGAAGACAGATGCTTAACCGACTGAGCCACCCAGGCATCCCAGGATTTCAGTTTTCTAAATCCTCTGAAGGGACTGGACTTCCCCCAAAGATCTGTACCAGTTAATCCTGCCATCACATCAGTCATCAGAAGTTCATCAGACTGAGTTCAGACTTTCTGTACTTGCATTTGTCTGAACACCCTCACGCATACCGGGAGAGGGAGGAAGACAGGCAGAACTGGCGCAGGGGGTGTGTGGGGTGCAGCGCTCACACTTCTTCTCCCCCACAGATGGCTGGCACCGTGCTAGGGGTGGGGGCCGGTGTGTTCCTCTTGGCCCTCCTCTGGGTACTGGTGCTGCTGCTGTGTGTGCTGTTATCCAGAGCCTCTGGGATAGCCAGGTAAGGCCTTCTCTCCAGCTGGGAGTCCAAGGTAAAAGCAATTAGAACTGAAATCGCTGATGTTCGTGAAACTGTTAGAATCCAGAAGATCATTTTTGTAATTACTGGCAGTTTGAATGAGTTGCATTTTAACCCGTTATTATAAGCACTGACTGCGTTATTTATGCTCTGACGCAGAGGTGAGAGGAGAAAGGAAATGGTGTTTTCTAGCTCTCACTGTTGAGGCGATGGGGTGGGACAGAAGAGACAAAAAGGGAATCCGCATTCGCTGCCTGTTGAACTTCTTGGGAGGGTGTATGTATGTGTGTTTCTGAATTGTTCCGACTTAGGGCACTTGCTTGGTCCAGTCCCTGAGGCTCTGACTTGGGCATGGGGACACTGCAGACGTGCTGATGGCTTAGGCTGGCTCTCTTTAGGACACTGGCCTCAGTACACAGACCACGCCCACACTTCAGAGCTGTGCTATGGCCAGACCGTGTCCAGATGAAGCAGCGAGCAATGTAATTTGCCAAAGTCTTCCAGCTAAAGACAGAGAAGTTGAGAAGAGAGAAGGGCTGCTTTGATTGTTCATGATTATGAACATACAGAGGCAAAATAAAAAATACCCATTCTCATTCTTAAGAATTTGGGATTACCAGGCATCAACAGGAATGCATCCAGTTGGGGGCCTGTCCAAAAAGAAGGGCTCTGGGCTGAAGGGGAGAGATTTCTAAATTCTCCGGACAGCGTGGGCAGCAGGGCTCTGGGCCTTGTTAAGAGACTGAAACTTAGAATATTGGCTCCAGGGAAAAGCTGCTCCAGACCTAACTGAAGAGAGAGGAATCTGTAAACCATGCTCGTAACATTCTGTCTTTGGACCCCAGGTTCTCTGTCGTTTTCGTGTTCTTCGGTGCTCTGATCGTCACGTCGGTTCTGCTGCTCTTTCCCCCGAGCCGGTGAAGTCCCAGCCCCTGAGGTAGAAACAAAGGTACAACTACTGGCTTTATTTCGCCTCCTGAGTCATAACTCTTGTCTGCCTTGATCTACACCTTCATCTTGCCCTGAGCTGCTCCCCCTGTGACAGGCCAGCTGAAATGTGATAGAAGCGTAAAGTTAACATGAGAGGGGGATAGCTTGGAGGGAGTTTTACATTCCCCTGTCCTTTCACCCGGGACAAAAATCTCACTGTGATTCACACGTGCAAACCATGGGGCAGTTATTTGCCTGATTCGATGCCTGCTGGTCATTAAGCTGCACAAGCAGTGTGTTCGAGAGCCACCTGACACTGTGGGGGCTGGAGATGAGAAAATGAGTTCAGAGTAGGAACAGGGTCTGGCCCTGAAGTGCAGGTGTCCCCATCCCGGTAGTTTGGGCGCAGAAACCCAAATCCTGGCCAAAGTGTATGCGGTGCCTTGGGCGTGCTGAGCGGCCTGCTGAGCGGCGTGCTCGCCCGTCTCCGTGTGTTTGATTCCTCCACCTGTGCTCTGAAGGGACAACTCTCCATAGAGAAGGTAGGTGGGGAGAGAGCATTTCTGTGGAAAGCATAGGTTGTGGAGACAGCTGAATGCGGTACTGACTACCATCTGGGGGATCAGCTGGCCTGCGTTCCTGGAACCCCATCAACCTGCGCCCACCTCTCTAGAGGGATAATTACCATCTCCCTCAGAGTCCTTCTGGAGACCTCACCTGTCGGCTTCACTCCTTCCTGGGGCACTTCTTATCTCCCATTACTCCTTCTAGCAGTTTCTTTCCTCTCAACTTCCCATTTGCATTTTTTAAAGTGGTAATGATGACATTAACTCACTTTTTTTTTTGTTGGGGGAGAAGGAGATGGGGAAGGGGAAGAGGGAGAGGGAGAGAGAAGAAATCTGAAGCAGACTCCCCACTGAGCTCAGAGCCTGCTACAGAGCTCAGTCCCACAACTCTGAGATGACCTGAGCCGAAATCAAGAGTTGGATGCTCAACTGACCAAGCCACCCAGGTGCCCCATCTAACATTTTCAAGGGATTTCTCTGTGTGAGGTTGTTTGCTAAGCACCTTGTTTGCATTATCTCACTTAAACCTAAGATAACCCTAAATTGTATGAAGTAGGTACTATTATTATCCCCAATTTATAGGTTAGGACACCGAGGCTATAAGAGGTTAAGTAACTTGCCCAGGGTCATATACGTATGGGAAGAGTCAGAGCAGGGATTCAAGCTGAGGTCTGTCTGCAAAACCTTCACTGTTGGGGACTCATCAGAATTTTGGGGGCCATCACAGAGAGTTCATGGGTGAGCATCGACAGTAGACCACAGTATACAGAATTATACAACTTCCTGACTACAACTGGCACACCTTTATAACTCTGTCTACAACTAATCATGGCAAAAGGAAGGAATTTCGTTCTGAAAAGTCCATGGGACGTAATACCACGCACGTAAGGAATCGTTTCCATACGTGTCAGGGATTTTGGTCAGCATTTGAAAACCACTCTGTTGGTGCAAATACCAAGTGTTGGGGCCAGGAATAGACTCCTGCCTCCGTTTCCCTGTCGGAGAGGGGACGGGTGAGGAAGGGCCATATCTCTGGATGGCTGTGGATGTGAATATTGGAAGAAGGGCACAGAGAACACACTGTTTTGAATTCAGTCCTTCTATCCTCTGTCCTACGAGTTGCAGACCCAGGAGACAAGAAGGAGGTTTGAGCAAAATATGTCCGTCAGCGAGGCCAACAGAATTGGTGTTTTCATTTTCAGGGTTTGAGCACTGGCCCCTGCAGCAGCCTGGCTCGATACTGTATCAATAATACATGACCTGGGCCTTCGGCACCCAAGGCCTGCTAATTGGCTAATTAAAAAGTGAAACGTGTCAAACGAGCAAACATGTAGCCCGCGAGAGACTTGTTCGGTACTGGAGCCAAGGTCAAAGTTATGTTAAAGCTGTTTTATCAAACTGACCTTTGTTGTAAGTTGGCTGTTGGGGTAATCTCTGGAGCAGCCCTTTTCTTCTTGGTATCTTGGGATCTCGGTGATCAGAGCAGTGCGAGGACTTGGCAGGTCCTCCGTGTCACACCATTGTATTAGCTTCCTGTTGCCGCTGTAACAAATCACCACCGACTTCGTGGCTTACAACACAGACAGATTATCTTACAGTTCTGTGAGTTAGGAGTCGAAACACAGTCGCCCTGGAATAGAGTCAGGGGTTGGCAGGGCTGTCTTCCTTCCTGGAGGTTCTGGGGAAGAATTTGTTTCTTTGTCCTCTCAGCTTCTAGAGGCTGCCTTTGGCTAGCGGCCCCTATGCTCTGTCCTCAGAGCCAGCAAGGTGACCTCTCGCCGACTCTACTTGCATCTTTCCCTCTCTTTCTTTGACCTTCTCTTCTGCCTCCCTCTTCCAGGTTTAAGGACCCTTGTGATTACACTGGGCCCACCTGGATTAGAGAATCCAGGTTAATCTCCCTATTTTAAAGGTCACCCATTAGCAACCTCAATTCCACTGACAACCCTATTTCTCCTTTGCCATGTAACCTAACATATTCACCATTTCTGGAGGTTAGGATGTGGACATTTGGGGGCCATTATTCTGTCTCCCACAATCGCTTCTCAGATATTTTCGGTTCTTTTCCCTTTGGGAAGCTGTGAAGTCACCCCATTACTTGGTTCGTGTTCCTGCTCCATTAGGTCCATTAGATTAATTTGCTTTTTCCTGCCCTGATTTAAGCACCACCATTTGGATCTGGGGAGAGTAGAGCTCTGGCAGCAGACAGTAGACAAGTGGGCAGAGCCAATTCTAAGTGTAGGTTTTGTCAGCAAAAACCAGCAGCTTTGGGGCTTCAAGTATGATCGGTTGCCAGGCAGCCAGCTGGATGGTTTGGGGCTCGTTATCTGTCCTCTCAACATTTTAATATCTCAGGCAAATGGCCATTTAGCCTAAGCCTTGGAGTGCTGGATTATGAATGGTAGGGTCCAGGACTCTTGTGATGACAGTTCTAAAGAATCACCTTTCCATTTTAAAAAGGAACCCTCTGGAATCGGCAGTGGGTTGATGATTTGGGGGCTTGATCTTGGATATATGGGGGTTATTATACCATCATCTTTTTATATGCGTTTAAAATTCTCCATAACAAAAAATTTAACAACAAAAAAGAGCTTTTCTAAGACCAAGCAAGCAAGCTCCTCATGAACTCTTTCAGATAACTGATTTCAGAACATAAAAGAGCTCATCCAAGGTCTTCACAGTGTTCGTGAACCTCCTCTTAAATTGAGCCATATTTTTCCCTGTACTTCATTAATCTTGTCTTTTTCTTGTGTTTCTGGCACAGAGTTAAGGTTCTTTCCTAATGGTTTACAGAGGAGACTCAGAGCAGAATGTTACTGGAAGTCACAAATGCAGACAGACTCTGGGCTCACTCATCAAAGGTTTCAGATGAGCAAAAGCAGGGGGCTGGAGTGACCGTAATTTCATTTTTGATGTTTCTCTCCACAGATTGTGGATTCCTTTTTCATTGGCCGCTATGTCCTGCTGGCTTTCCTCACTGCTGTCTTCCTTGGAGGCCTCTTTTTGGTTCTCATTCATCATGTCCTAGAGCCAATCTACGCCAAACCACTGCGGTCCTACTGAGCACTGTTCTGGAAAACCAGGACCCTGTTTTGTCCTTCACGTTTGATGTCACCGGTGAGCGGAAAGGTACTGTTCAGAGCCTTGTTTGGACAGCCGTCATGCCTTAAGGTCAGGGAAATATCCATGTACAACTAGGACAAATCCCTTGAATCCTGGCTTCCAGAAATGGGGTTGCAAAATTGGCCCTGTGGAGACGATTCCCACCATCTTCAGAGGGATGTTGCGGTCTTCTTCACACTCGTTCCTCGGGTTTTCTGTCTGTTTTGAAAGGGAAGAAGTAACAGGGATCTACTTCCAGTAGAGTTTCAATCAAGACATCAGTAAATGGATTTGGGGAAAATGAGCACTTTGGCTTCTACTGTCCAAGAGACGGAAGAATCTCATCTTTTTGATAATACCCAAGATTCTTAGTTAAAAGGGTGGGATCATTGGGAAAGGAAAGGCACTCGAAGTTCAAAAGCTTATTTTAATGTGATGAGTTGGAAGACTTAACCAGGTGTTGGTTGTTGACCGTGTGCATATGGCACCACAGAACCTGTACAGGCAACAGGTATACCTTCCCTCTGCTCTAGTAAAGCAATAACCAACCAAAGGACTGGCTTTCACTTCAGACTCTTGGCTACAGCTTTCTCAATCTATATTCTATATTTCAAATTTATTTGGGGATTAAAGGAAGGATACGGAAGTGTTGGTTGGTTTGTCTTGTTGCTATAGATCTCTGGATTCTTTCTCTTTCTGAATTTGGTAGCCTTCGTGTGCCTTATTTAATTGTGATAAGAGTCCATTTTGGGTTATGATAATTTCTTTTTAGCTGTGTAGCCTTTTCTCCAAAGCTGGTGAGAAATGTACATTCCTAGGATTAGAAAGAACTTTATACCTTGTGTGAGATCCCCTGCCAACCGAAATTTATTATTAAATGGAGAGCCCCTGGGCTGGTTCCACTTCAGAAGTCTCTTCCTAACTCCCTAGAACTAAATGAAGAAGGATATTCTGGCTTAAAATGAAGAACCAGAAAACAGGATGGAAAGAGAACTTTGAACATGTGTTATAGGCCAACAGTACACTAGTTCCCTTGTAATTCAATGTCTTTAAATTTTACAATATATTTATTGTAATCTGGTTTTAAAGAAGAAAAAAGTAAGGCTTAAAGAGATGAGCTGACTTGCCCAGGTGTCACGCAACAGCTAGCGTGTGCGACCAGGTGTGGCAGACCCTGAGGTCTGTCTCTGACTAGGAAGAAAACACACTGAGCTTTGTGGAGCTTTGACTGAGAGCTCAAGGAAGTCAGGGCCACGTCTCCTTCCCTTTCTGTCCTGGAGCCTGTTTTCAGTGTAGAGATGATACCGCAGTGGGGGCTAAGCTCTAAATTAAAAGAGGAGAGAATGGGTGACTCTGGGGAGTCATGGACTGGTGAGGGCTAGGTGTATTTATTTTTACACTTGAACTGTCTCTATCCTATTCGGTTTGGAAAACCTTTGCAGATAAGGCTTTGTCACAGAACACCTCAAAGGACTAGTCTCTTCATCTGGCCTAGGGCCCACAGGTGAGAACAGAAAGAAGAAACATACCTCTGAGCAGATTGGAGGGGAGAGAGGAGAAAGCAGACACGTGGGGAAAGCGGAGCAAGCAGGTGGTCAGGCTAGGTGCTCTTCTCTAGACATTTGCACTGAAGCTTCCAGGTGCACTGAAGCTGTGTGGAGATGTTGAGCCAGCCAAGTGGAGCCTGGACTCCTCTAATAAGCACAGGCAGCCATTTTTCTCCTCCTGAGAGAGTTGCTGACAGAGCAAGTCTGGGAAGACTTGTAGGTTCTGACCTTGAATCCATCTTTTTTATTCACCAACAAAGGTGTCCGACTATGAGATCAATGGATAATAGCTATGAAGTTTTGGAGGACTACTTACATGAAGAAAAATGTGTTAAGGTTGGAAACTGAAACACCACAGCTTTCTAAAGCATGTGCGTGCACGTGTGTATTTTACACAGATACATAAATGGCTGGTTTGTGTGTTAAGGGCAAAAAATACACTTTCTATGAAGTATTTTAGCGTGGCCTGTCTTCTGTAGATTATTCCCAGTCCATATCGACCAGCTGTGGGGAAATGACTGATAGATTACCCTCTACCTTCATACTCCAAGCAGTCATGGCCAAGCCCCAAAACACCCCCACAGGGGTGGGATAAGAAGCAGAAGGCTTAAAAAATGAATTTACTGAGAGCTCTACACAGGGCACGCCTACAGTGTTTAATATGGCGCCCCTTGGGCTCACTGCCTTCCTGGAGGCGGGGCCTAGAGGTCATCTGAGTGCCCCATTCATCATTCTTTGGTCAGTGGCTTTCAAGCATGCCCGTGCTCTACTGTGCCTTACCCAGAGGGGATCCTGTAGCAGAGAGACTGTGGTGATCCACACTCTTTACAAGGCGGATAGGGAGAGTAAATCAAGAGTGCGCCATGAAAAACAGGTGGTTTCAGAGCCTGGTAAAACCTGACAGAAGCTCCATTAGCAGGCACTATCCCACAACGGAGACGTTGGCCCGGTCCGCTAGGTGGCGCTGCGTGTTATAGTTTAGACGGTCCCTCAAACCAGCAAAACACACACATATTAGGTAGTTTTTAGACAAGTTCCTTAAATTTCTCATATATAAAAATGGAAGTAAAGCTGACATTCTTTGGTGACATGCTGCATTAGCTATTTAATCTAAAAATTCATCAAAATTATTGTACCATCGTTCAGGTCCTAGGAAATGCATAGCCATTAGTTCATGCTTTGTACTGTGTATGCAGCTGGTCACTTCATCCTAACACACGGTGATCCATTTCTCCTTCTGTTCTCTAAGACAACTCTTCCATCAACTCTATCTCATGGCCGCTTCAGTTGAAGCATTTTTATTTTACTTTGATTATTTTCAAACTTTGATTTTTTTTCAAAGTGTAAAGAAACCTGCCGCAATTATTTTATGGAAGAGAAAGAGGCAGAGAGCAGAAGAGATTTTCAGAGTTTCCCAAGTTAATAATGGGGCTCAAACCTGACATCAGGGTTCCTAACATCTCACTCCTCAGACAGTTTAAGGATCGTTTTTGGCTTGCAAGCAACTCCTGATTTCTGTATTGGCTAATATTTTTTGTAGCTATTGGTCCCCCGTCCTTTCTAACCAATATCTTTAAAAAGGTAAGAATTTCCATTACAGAATTTGTAATTAGCACCTAGAGTACAAATAATAAATATTTTGTCATAACTTCTTGTCTTAAACCTTTAAGTATCTGGCTGTTGGTATGTAGGAACAAGTTTCCAGATGTGGGATTCATTCTCACAGGAGCACAGGAACTCAGGGTTGGAAGGAGTTTTTGTAGCTCATAGGATTCGATCTTTAATCTCTATTTCCATCCTAATACCTGGAAATATTCTATTCCTCAGAGGCTGAAATCAGTTTTTATTATATTTACCAAACATGTTCTAAGCATTTTTCTAAATGCTTTGTAAATATTAAATAATCCTCATAAGCAACCATATGAAGTCGGTGCTCTTAATATCCCCGTTTCACCGATCAGGAAGGGGTTTTACTTGCGGTCATTCAGCTCAGGGTTAAACAGGAGTCAGGGTTTGAAGTCAGGTAGTTTGGCTCCAGCCTAAGCTTCTATGTACTTTTATTATTATTTATATTATTTAGTATTTTACTGTGTTGCTCCATTAAAAAAAAAAAAAAAAAAAGAATGAAAAACAAGGGACCAAGGTCAAGCAATATAAATCCAGTTGATAGAAATAGCAAAAAGCCGCAGCTAAGTCGAACGGAAAACCCAGAATGGGGATTGGGCAAGAGTCCAAGACAAAGCAGTTAAAAGCCATGTGGGACCTCAGAGACACCGGCACTCATCCACCGTGTGTTTTTGGTGGGTCTTTGCCTGGTGGACTTTGGCTCCTCCCTGGCTGAGAGGCAGAGTGGGGCCGCCCAGAGGCTGTTTTCCAGGACATACCCAGCTGTCTCTCTCTTAAGCGCTGTCCACCTGGAATGTTTGATACTTGGGTTGGTTTTCAGAGGTGCCAGTGGGAGAACCAAAGCCACAAACCAAGAATGTATTTGTTTCTTGGTCTCTGTTTCTAACAGATCATTATCAGCAGTCGCTGTTTACTCCAGGAAAAAATGCTTCCAGCCCTCCACCCCACCCCAGCACACATCTTCTTGTCTCAGGTTCCTGGGACCTAAGAAAGGACAGTAGGGATCAAAATCAGGACCCAACACCATGAACAGAATGAGAAAGTTACTTTTTTCTGGCTTCCATCACCATGTTGGGTATTGTAAAGAATGTGTCAGGTGTTGCCCTCAGAGAACTTGGGGAAGTCACAGAGGCAGCATTTCCCCGGACCTCAGAGTTACATAGCCATTCCCTACATGTTTCCTTTTAATCTTTGGGGATCTCTTTGGTTTTTCAGTCTTCCAAATGATGTTTCCCCAGGTCTACACTGAGGAACAGGTAATAACTTCCTATTGTTGTAGTAACGAAGTACGACCGAATTAGTGGTTTGGAATGATACAGATTTCTTATCTTAACAGTTTGGGAGGTCAGAAATCTGCACTAGGTTTCACGAGGCTCATATAAAGGTTCTGGAGGCTCTAGGGGAGAATCCCATTTCCTTTCTTTTTCTGGTTTCTAGAGGCTGTCCTTGTGGATTCTGAGCTAGCATACCCTTCGTCTGTCTTCAGAGCCCCATCTTCTAATTTGACCACTGACAGTCTTGCCTCCCTCTTTGATTTATAAGGAGCCTTGTGATTACTCTGGGCCCACGCTGACCACCCAGGATAGTCTCCCCATCTCATGGTGCTTAATCACATCTGTGGTTAACATATTCACGGGCCCTGGGTTTAGGATGTAGACATCTTTGGGGGAGAGGGTGTTATCCTGCCCACCATAAGATCTACGGCCCCACCCTCTGAGCCTAAGTCTTGCTTCGTTTCACCCTCCAGTTTCCATCCTCTCCCCACCTCATGGCTTTATCCCCAAGAGCAATCTCCAGTCCCTATGATGTGCTGAGTCTCCTTTGCCCCAACTTCAGCCTTGCTGAAAGCCTCCGAGTACCAAGGGTTCCCCCTCTTTTCATTACTTCTCTCCTCTCCGCCCCTCCCACCGCAACCGCACACCACCCCAGCCTCCCAATGGCTCTCTAAAGGAGAAATGCAAAGAGTTATTGCTTTTTAATTACAAGTGCTATTGTAACATCTATAAGGAAGAACACTTTAAGCTTAATTGAGACCAAATGTGAAGTTAAATTAAATGAATAACTAATTAACGTAATGCTCCTGCATTAGCCCCAAGTGAGTGCTGAGGCCCAGAGAGAAGGCAGGTAGCAGGCTTCTGGGAACAGTAGGCGCCCAGAGCGGAGGTGGGGCAAGGAACCCGGGGCCTGGGAGACCTGTGCACAGGGACACAGACCAGGGCCTGGGTTCCTCCACCTTTGCCGTCTCCCCCTAACTCCCACCCACAGCCCCCATCTTCATCGCTGAGGCCAGGGGCTGAGCTCCACGGGCCTTCTGCTCATTGCCAGCACCCCGCTGATCCCTTGGCTGGCCAGGCACAAGCGGGCACATTCTGCCGCTCTCCGGGTCCCCCTGCTGCGCTCTGAGCGGCGTGCTCAGTGTTCCTGTCCACGTCCTCCCTCTTCCAGGTCCCCTCCCTACCTTATCAAACTAGCCGCGTGCCCAAGTCCCACTCGTTCTTCTTCTGATGCCTTTCACATCCCTTCCTCCATGGATCACACCCCTGCCCCGTCCCTTCAGGCTGGACTGGGAGATGGTGCAGCCTCTCAGCTCTGGGCACCATCTCCAGCGATCCCCCCCCTCCCCCCGTCTTGTTCAAAAATGTTTCCGTATTTCTATCTTCTCCCTTTCCCAGTCAAGCTCCTCAGGGGCGGGCAGCATGTGCTTAACACTGACTCAGTCGGCTCCCTTCATGCCCGTCCTCTGAGGCAGGTCGTGCCGGGACTGCCTTCTAGGTGAGGACACAGGCTTCACAGGAGTCAGGGGCGAGACGAGGGCAGAGGAAGCCTCCCACCCCAGGAGGAAGTCTCCCAGCCTTCCCACCCTGACCCGATGCAATGGAGAGAAGGCTGACAGGTGGTGAACAGAGCACCCTCTGCTCCCCACCTGGAAGCAGGAAGAGTGTGCAGCCCACGCCGGGCTCTGCCGGCGGAGGATGGCACCATCTAGTGGCTTCCCTCAGCGAGCCGCTCAGATGCCTCTGCTCGGAAAGAAGCCTCCAAGAAAGCTGGCCGTACAGCCCCGGGGGGGGGGGCACCCGACCCAGAGATCCCAGACCATCACCTGCTTTCAAACCCGAGTGAGTGTCAGTTTGTCACTAGGGCAGTGTGTACAAGCTGTGTCAGTGTTGCCCTGGCCTCAGCGTCCCCGTTAATGCCACAGCTGCACCTTGTGTAGGGCTCTACAGCTGCACCTTGTGTGGGGTTCTAGCTCCTGCTGAGCCCCACAGGCCCCCACCCCCCACCGTGTGGTCACGAGCATCTCCTCAGGGAGATGTGGCCAGCCCCAGTCTGGGAACGTGGCAGCCCACGCGCCGTGCCAGGCCCTGACAAGGATGAGCACAGGCCCGGCTGGCAAAAGGGATCTGTATTGTGCTGATGGGTGGCTTCGGAGGTCAGGGAGCAATGCCAAGGTCTAGCCTGGCAGGCAGCACTCTGGGGTGGGGTGGGCAGGAGAAGTAAGGCAGGAACAGGGGGGAAGGGGAGGCAGGCCGCAGAGAGCTCAGGCCACTGCCCATGGGACAGTGGCCTGAATGAGCCAGGCAGCTTCCTTCTTGCTAGTCTCGTCATCCTGGGGCCTGTGCTCAGGCGGAAGTCCGTCTTCCGTGCCCACCATCTACTCTGTTCCCAGAGCAGGGCTCATCTGCAGTGAGCACTTGGTGGTCACTGGCCCCTGTGGCTTTAGTCAGGCCTGCCCCCGCCCCCCCGCACTGTTCTGACGTGCTCTTCCCCTGGGGACACGGAGGGCTGGGATGAGACTGGGGCCAGGGAAGCCCAGCCCCAGGCTCAAGAGTGATGCCTCCCTAACGTCTGTCCCCTCGGCACCTCCTGGTCCTGGTCCTGGTCCCACAGAATACAGTGATAACACTTTAATCGACTCGGGTCAGGAGTCAGGATCAAATGCAGGGTAGAAGAGGTTCCAACATGGGGAATACACGAGAAAGCTGGCTTATGGACAAAGGAAGGAAGCGAGGCTCGGTGGCTCTCAAATAGGGTCAGAAATCCACGGACAGGTATAGGCTGAGCACTGAGGCTCACTTTCCACACAGGAAGGAAAGACACACCATTGCCAGGCCTTGGGCCCATGTCCACCCCCTGCCTCCTGCCTTGGAATCTGAACAAGCAAGAGTCAGAGCAGATCCTTCCCTTACCAAGCTGGAGACACCACTCAGCTCTGATCCCCAACCCTTCTGCTTTGCAGCTTCTGGAGCTTAGGGCTGTGAGTCCTCCTGCTGGCAGGCCCCTTCCCTCGGAGAACCTCCCAGCCCCTCAGAGGACCGTCAGCCCGTCTGTGGTGGGTTCCATTGTCTTGCCCCCATGCAGGAGTCGGGGGAGAGCACTTTGGGAATCAGCTGGGGCCCTCCTTGCTTCTCTTCGAATCAGGGCTTCATATCTCTTTATACCTACAGGAGGGGTGAGAGGCAAGGGAAGAGAAAGTAAGAGACAGGTTTGTAAGCTCCTGCCCCAGTGAAGAGTATAGGGAAGGCAGGTTTGTAGGGTCCCTTAATAATTGCCTCTCATCGCTGTTCTGTCATTAGGGCTCCCTTCCTCCCCTTCAGTGGCAAATTAGCAAGTAAGCTTGATAATGAAAGCCTTGCAATGTTGGTGCCACACCTGACAGTTTGACAAAGCGGGATCCCAGATCCATCCTGTCTCAGCCTGTGATCGAGTGGTTGTGGCTTAGGTTTGAGCACACCCAGTTATACACAGAAGGATGTCGGGGCACAAAGGCCATGCCCATGGTCTTATCAATGCGAGTGAGCTGAGAAGTCGGGACCGTCCAGGGATTCCCGGTTCCAGGCCCAGTGGTCCCCCTGCCCTAGCAAGTTCCTCTACTCCCCCTGCACCAGCCTTCCTCAGAGCCCGCCCAGCTCCGGGTGGCAAGAGGACAGAGGAAAGCAAGCCCCCACACACCTGGGTTCAAATTGAGGCTCAGTTGAAGGCCTCAGTCACATTCCCTGTCCTGAGCCTCTGTTCTCTCTTCTCTAAATGACAGAACCGATGTCTCACAGTGCCTAACAGGTAAGCAGCTGCGTCTGAAGGCAGACTCAACTCCAGGCAGGGAGCAGATGCTGACTAAATATATCCCCCCCCCCCCTTCCTGCTACTTTTCTTAACCTTCGAGTCTCCCCTCAGGCCAGGCCCAAGAAGGCAGGCGAGGGGAGGGGACAAGTTGCCCTGCTCCCTCCTCTAGGGCAGGCGGGATAGATACTCTGCTATGCCTCCTGCTCTCGGTTCTTCTACCCTTGAACCTGAAAGATGCCATCCTCCAGGGGAAGAGTTTCCCCGGCTATGTGCTGGTCACCATTGACCTCCCGGGGGTTGTTGACACATGTTTACCATCCAGGACTAGGTCCACACTCCGGCCGGCTCCTCATTAGCCAGAGCCTCCTGCTCAGAAGCAGAGCCAGAAAGGCCAGAGGGAACATTCCCCTCAGCACCAGCACACGGCCTAGCCTTTTGCTGGCTCTGCCCTGGCACTGCCCTGTCCATGCGGCCTCCGCACCCACCACCACAGGGCAATGGACAGAGAGCACACCAGGCCAGCCACCGAGGCTTGATTGGAATTTTATCCCAGAGACTTTGATTGGTTATTGCTTTTTTCTGTACACCCCAGGCCGAGGGGATATCCTGGCTTCTGAATTCTAAGAGGCATGTAGGGCTCAGAGTCTTAGTTCAGAGCAAAAACAATTTCCCTGGATCTCGTCTCTGTCCTAGGGGTACAGCAAAAAGCCCTACCACTCGCCCGGAGGAGAAGAGTCTGCCAACCCCTGTGGCAGTTTGGGCTGCTCAGGAAACACTTCCAAGCACCATGCTCAGCTCGGGTGGAGAGTCTCCTGAGCTGGCCCCCAAGAAACAAGAGAAAGCTGGGAAAAAAATCACACTGGAGGAGAAAGGATTTGCATGCAGGCCCCACACGAAGGGCACATCAGCCACCGACTTGAAGACAATACTCACAAAAGTCATGGGACTTGAGGAAAATACTACCGCGGGTGGGTTAGGGCCAAATTAGAGCTACGGAGACACATGGGGACAACAGAGGACACATTAGCACGGTAGAGGGGCAGGGCATGGAGCACCTCCAGGGTCCAGCCCCAGTCCGGGCCACAGGTAGGCTCAGGCTGGGTGCGGAGAAGTGAACACGGGCTTTCACTCCCCTAAGAAGTCTACAGCTATCTGGGGACTCACCCTCTGTCTCTGTTCAAAGATGACTTCCAGGCAAGGATTTCTTTGTACACCAACCGGCAGAGGAGCTGTGGGAGGGGGGGTCAGAGGCACAGAGGGAGGGGGAGGGCGACATTAGCCTTGACCACAAAGGGGTTCTGAGTGTCGAGCAGCTGCTTTCAGAACCCCTCATGGTCAACGCTTTGGACCTCCAGGATTCCAGCCTGGCAGGACAGGAGAGTCAACCCCACCAATACCTATCTTTGTAACCCCAAGATCTCGTACCAAGCAGGCCAGAACATCGGCAGAGATGAGCATATAGAAGACGTTGTTCCAGCCTGTGGGGGAAATCAGTCCTGCCAGCAGAGGCCCCAGAGCCGCACCTGCGCAGAACACAACATCAGAGAGGGGCACCCAACAAGGGGCCCTAAGCAGCCCACCCACCCGAGAGCGGCATTCCAAGAAGTATGCTCAACACAAGCCTCAGGGCTCAGCTGCCAAGGGCCAAAAACTAGAGTCACAGACCTATGGACCCAGTGCCGTCGATGATGGCCTGTGACAGTGGAGAGTGCCTTTGCATTGCCCTTCAGGCTCTCGTGAGTTCCCTGGGGAGAGAGAAAAGCATGGAGAGGCCAACCAGAGACGCAGCACCAGGCAGCACCAGGACCAGGATAGGGCTAACTTGGGGCAAGGCAGCAACTGGGGCTTGGAGTTGAGAGGAAGGGGGCTATTGATGGCAGACTCTGGTGGACTTTAAGGCCCTCCTACACCAGGATCTCTGTGCACCAGGGAGGGAGTGGGAATATGGGATATTGGACCTGGAGATGTGCCCAGGCCCTGACCAAGCTCCCAGAGTCCTCCCCCGCCCCAGGGAGGCAGCCTGCTTACCAGGTCAGCAGAAACAGCGGTGGTGATGAGTGCATAAGGACCATTGACCAGGGCCCCACAAATGATCAGCATTACTGAGGCAATGACAGAGACAGCTCATTAGGAATGAGAGGCCTCCTCCCGCCCCAGCCCCAAAGCAGGTGAAACCCCCAGGCGTCAGGCCAAGAGCCTCCACTTCCCTGTGCCTCCCACCAATGCCCCCACGTGGCTTCCTGGGGCCCCCAAGGCAATGCTCTTCCTCTGCGCTGGCTCGACTTGCGGCCACCCCCTCACCTATAGAGTTGGTAATCCCGTTCTGACCAATGTTGTTATACAGGAACATCTGAGAGAGGAAAAGGGAGAGGCCGGGTCACACCCAGGCCTCCCCAAGGGCTGTGTGGGTTAGACTGGGAGTCTGGCACACCCTCTCCTCCCAGGGAACCCCAGAGGTCCACCTTACTCCAGAACTCTTGGTCTTTAATGGTTCCTGGGGTGGAGGGTCTAAGATGTAGAAATCTCTTGTTTCCTGTTTCTCATAAAGGCTTCTTTCACACCCAACCTGAATTTCCTATTCTTTCCTGAGTTAGGAAGTTCAGCTGCTGGCCTCCCTCTTCTCCACCAAGGCCAAATCCTTGCTAACCCCTTTCCAAAGTCCTCAGTCTGAATCTCGGAGTCTGTGCCGCCCCCAGCTTCTCCTCCCCTGGCGTGCACACGGACGTGCATACACGCAGAGAGACAGGCGTGTGCATCCACGCCCAGGTGCACACACATTGCAATAACCCGCATAGGTACATGTGAGCACGTGCGCTCTGCTCTTGAGGTTATACGCACCATGGGGGCAGCCAAGATCAGCATGACACAGCAGGTGGTGGCCCTGCCGTTGGTGTGGTCGGAGATGAGCCCCGCCATGATGCCGCCTAGAATACAGACCAACTGGCACCCAGCTGCTCCCAGTGGGACCACAGCCGCCCACTAACGTGGCACCCCAAGCCTTGCCCCATCGTTTCGTCCCATTGCTCCACCCAATGCTAGCCTGGGTGTGGGCGTCCAGAACCAGTAGAACTTCTCCCTCTGAAGCCCTCCCCACACCCACTGCTTTTATGGGAAGATCAAACACAAGGGTCAACTTTCTGAGGTCTCCCCAGCTGGGTAGGAGCCCTTTTTTCTCTGATGCCACCTGCCTAGTTCACATCACATTGGACCTGTCCCGTCCTTCTGCACCCCCACAAGACAAAGGGGGAATAAGGGAATACTGCCCAGGGCAGAATAGGGCAGGGCCTCACCCATGATGCCACCAACATCGAAGAGGGTCGACAGGTCCCCAGCCTGTTTGGCGCTAAAGTGAGCTGTGGAAAACACAAATATATGGTCAGAGCCGGGCTCGGAACAGGCGTCCTGGAGTGCCATGGCCAGAAAAAGCCCTACAGAGCACCTGACCCAGTCCCATTGCCTCCGGTTTCAGAGGAAGGAGTGGGACCCATGGGAAGTGGTTGGCCAGAGTCACAAGTAAATTTGCAGCAGCCTACTCCTACACCTCAGCCTGTACTTTTTCTCCCCTTGCAGGCTGGCTCTGACCTCTCAGAAAAGCCTTCCCTTGAAAGCAATGGGGTCTGGCCCAGGAGAACCCTGTCAGACGAGGCCACCTTGGCCCCGGGGGAGGAGGGGACACCGCTGGTCTCACCAGCCCTAGTTGTGCTCTGCTCCTGAGCTCCTGGCCAGCCTCCACCAGGAGGCTCCCTATCCATGGGAGGTCTCTGCTAATACACAGAGCCAGGAAGGAGAATCACAGGCAAATGGGGACCTCAGGTCCCAGGTCTTGTCCTTGGATTAGAAAGAGCAAAATCCTGAAGATGGAATTGTAGCCTAAGCCTCAAGGTTGACTCCTACTCTGAAGCTGGCATCAAGGCTACAAAACCAAGAGCTGCCCTGGCGCGCCGCTCCCTCTTATCTTTGAGAGAGGCCCTATGACGAGGCTGTTGGTCAAGTCAGGGGCTGGGATTTGGCCTTGCATAATCCCCAGGGCATCCTATTCAGAGAAAGTACAGCACTTGCAAAGCAGACTTTGGGGTCCTCCCACAGGGCTTGGAGGGAGCAGCATAGCTGAGGGGCAGAGGGCCTGGGCCATGGCAGAGCTCCGAGGGCAGGGACGGGCTAGAGTGGGCCCTGAAGGAGGGCAGTGCCGCTGACCCAGGCACCAGATGTCAGTCCTGGGAGGTACCCGGCAGCCCTTGGGGAGAGGAGAGCGGTGCTCACTTCAGGCTTTAGGCAGAGGGGTAGCTCACCAGACCCTCTTCCTATGTGTGTGTGTGGGGGGGGGGGGGCATTCAAAGGCAGACCTGTCCCTGAACCATCCAGCCCCTCTCATCTGTGAGCCAAGCCAGCTGGATGGAGGTGGGTTCTCCTAAACACAAGGCTGGAGAGGAAGTCAGGAAGGATGACAGAACACATCTCTGAGTTCCGAACCCCCAACTCTGGTCCGAGGGAAGAAAGGTGTCTGGAATCAGGGTCTCTGAGGTAATGTATGAGGTCTAACTTCCAAAGGAAAAATAAATTTTAAAAGTCTCCCTTTGCCCTAGGAGAGGGTGCACGGACATCCCAATGGTGTTCTGGAATCCCGTGCATCACGTGCCTCCTCAGAGAGCCCTCCCGCCCCTCTGCCCCTTGTCCTCACCCACGTTGAAGATGTAGAGAGGCAGCCAGTAGAGGAAGGTGTAGCTGACCAGCTTGGCAAAGAGCAGACACAAGGAGAACTCCACCACACCCTGCGGAGCATGACAGAGGTTGTCGGAAAGGCATGCCAGGCGCCCTGAGCCAGGGGTAGCCCCAGGAGGAACTCAGCAGCCGCCCCCCTCCTTCCAAACTACTGCACAAAGCACATCTCAAGTCTTGTTGTGTGAGGGCCACCCTCCTGTGTTACCCTCCCCGAGCTGGCTCCGCACCCTCACACCTCACACAGAGCCTAGAGCCCCCCGAACCCCCCTCATCTCCCGACCGCCACCGGGGACATCCAGAGAGCTCCAGGCCACGAACTTCTCACCGGGATGCGGAGCGCCCCTAGGAAGCTGATGGCCGAAGGCTGTGCCCTTGGCTCCTTGGAGCACCTGCCCGCGCTCTCCAGGCTGCTCTCCTTGTTGGTGCAAGGACCATTCCCCAGGTCCTCAGGGCTGTCTGGGTTCTCTTCCAGCCCATCCTGAACAGAGAAGAGCCCCGGCTGGGAGCACAGTCAGAGGCCACTGCCCGCCAGCTGTGGGGGCAACCCAAGCGGCAGGCAGAGTCTCCCAAGCTGGAGGAGGTCCGCGCCCCCCTTTGCGACTGAACAAATGTCCCACCAGGCCCCATCAGTCTGTCATGGAGCCACCCTAAGGTCCTGCCACTGAGCCTGTGAGCTAACTGTGGGCGCACAATGCCCCTACTGCCCCCAGTCCTCTCTGGGACCTGCCCCCCATGGATGGAGTCACGGGCGGAGAGGCTCACACTAGTGTGGTGCTGGGGAGCTGCGCAGTCCACATCTTCTGGGTCTGAAAGAAAAACCCAACCTTCTAAGAAGCTTCCAAGCAGGCCCTGCCCCCAGCCGCCAAGTTAATGGCCAGTCTACTTCCCAGCAAGAGGGAGCCTGGAACCTGGGCTCGGGAGGCACCTTCCAGGCCTGGCTCCCCTAACGCCACCGGTGTCACTAAGGGCCTTGTGGGCCCCCATTCTGTGGCTACCAAGTGGCCACAAGTGCGGGCTGAGCTATCTCCCAAGGCCATCAGAGAATGGGGAAGAGGACAGCAAGTGACGAGGGTCCCATCACCTCCCACTCCCCCTGCTCACACGTCAGAGCCAGCACTTGCCAGGCAACCACAGGCCAACTGCTTAGTCCCCCAGCCCTGAACCAATAGCAAGTAAAGGCTGTTCGTCTCCCTCTTTGTCTTCTTTTACAAGTGAAAAAGGAAAAAAGGCTGAAGCCCAGAGAGGCAGCTAGTCCCTGGCCACACACACACCAGTAGTCCTCCCCCAGGGCCAGCTACCTTCCCCCGGGCCCCAGGAAGAGAAGGAGGAGGCTCAGTTCTGAGCCCCGTAGGGAGGGCGGGGGCCACTCACATTCGATGAGAAAGAGGAAGGTGAGGACACCCATGGCAGCGGTGATGATGCCCGGCACCACGAAGGACAGGCCCCAGTGCTCATTCACCCAGACACCAGCGATCAGGGAGCCCAGGATGTTGCCCACGGATGTGTGCGAGTTCCAGATGCCCATGATGAGCCCCCGCCTGGAGGGGAGGGAGGCAGGACCAGGAAAGACAGGGGAGAAGAGTAAAAGAAAGTCAAAACAGAAGCACAGGGTTCATCACCCCCGCCCTGGCCAAGTGCAAACAGCTGGCTGCCTCCAGCCTCCAGCCTCCAGGCCCAAAGACAGCATGGGGGGAGGTGGGGAGGGCTTGCCAGGTGCCAAGCAAGGGACAGCCAAGGCCGGGGGTCCTGCTCCCCTCATCCAGCGACTGGAGCCAGCTCACACAGGCCTTCCAGATGGAGCTCCTCCCACCCCGAGCACTTCCGACCCCCCACTCCTCTCTTCCCTCTTGTCCTGGGGCTGTTACTCCAAATCTGGGTCCTCAACCAAGGCCACCCCATCTCCAGGGGACACAGGCAGTGTCTGGGCGTTTTTAACTGTCCCAGCTCCGCGTATGCTTCTGGCATCTAGTGGGTAGATGCTACTAAACATCCTGCCATGTGTAAGGTTGCCCCACAGCAAAGAGCGACCAGCCCCAAATGTCTTGTAGGGCTGAGCTGGAGAAACCCTGCTCAAAACCAACTTCTTCCCCACCCCCCCTGCCCCCGCAGAAACCAGTTCAAGTACATAATAATAATAATAATAATAATAATAATGCTTTATAGGTTTCGTTTTTGTCTTCATGCAAAATGGAAATTAGTCAATTATGAGGAAAAAGTGTAACAAGGGTGGCCTGTCCTGTGGACTAAAACCTTATCCATGAGAAAAATCAGTAATGCTTTTCAGCCACTAAAACATTGAACTAAATGTGAAAGTCAGCAAGACAGACCCAAGTTTCTAACCTTTCACCCTGAGATTATACTAAGGGCCATGAGAGACCTCACTCCCCACAGCCCTCCCTGCCTACCTCCCGCTCCTCCTCCCTCCGCACACTCACTTTCCTTTCCCGAACCAGTTGCCAACGCAGGTCACCACAGAGGGCCAGCCTGTGGTCTGGACAAGTCCGTTGCAGATCTGCAGAGAGACTGGAGATGAGTGGGACAGGCCTGGGCCATGCTGCAGACTCCTTCTGCCCCCTCCCCCGGGCTGCGGGGCCCTCCCCAGCCCTCACCAACCCCAACCAACCACACTAGCAGCCTCTACAACCCTCCCCACGATGGAGCAGAGGTCTGAGTGCAAGACAGGGGCTCGTACCTGGATAAGCACAAAGTACCAGAGCACATGGATGTTCCAGAAATATCCGAGGCCGAAGAGCGAGGTAAAAAGGCCGCTGAGCAACATTCCAGCTGAAAGGTAGTAACGGAGGGGGAGCCGCTCCCCAAAAATTCCGCTGGAGAAGAGAGTTGGATCTGTGGTTAATCACCAGCTGCCTCCTCCCGGCACCCCTGAGCTGCCTCTGGCCCAGGTGGCCACCGACCACCTCTGTGCAGCCTGCCACCTGCCAGGGAGGCCCTTGAGTCTCCACTCACTGGACTTTGCTGCCTCAGTTGCCACTGCTGAACACGCTCCTTGAAACGTTTGTTCTCCCCTTGGCCTGCTCACCCCTTTGCCTTTGCTGACCACTCCTTCTCACAGACTTGCCCCAGGGCGCAGTCCCTTGTATCAACTTTATGGCTCCAACTGGGTAGCCTCCATCCTGACCTCTCCCACTGAGGGGTCACACCCAGATGCCTTCCGGACATCTTCACTTGGTTGCCCCCAAACATATGCAGCTCTGCACTCTACGACTGAACTCTCCCTCCTCCTTCCCCTCTCAGTCCCGTGGCCTGTGCCCCTCCTCCAAGTGAGTGTGGCACCCCCATCCTTGGTCACCAAACCACCACACTGGTTTGGAACCAGCTGTGAAGCAGGCCCCTCTTTTAGGCTGTGAGCCACCGGAAGGCAGTACCTGGCGTTCTTCCCATTTGGTTCTTGGCAACAGACAGCAGACTCACTACGTCAAAGCCATGCTTGCTGGGCTAATTTAGGCCTAGGAGAGGCTGACGGTTTTCCTAGCCATGTCCATGTCCACGGCCACCCACAAAGGATCCCAGTTCAGGAAAAAAAAAAAAACCCATATTCCAACCATCCCACCACCACTGTCATCTGTGAGAGTAACCTCAGAGGAAACACTTTCTAGGAAGAAGCAGCTACAGAGCCTGCCAGGTGAAGGAGTCGGCCCGGTGACCGTGGGAAGGAAAGGAGAATGGCCAGGCGCTGGTGGTGTGGGCCCATGTCTTTGCCTCCCGTCCACCTGGGGGAGCCCTCAGCTCTGGGGCCCCCCACTGTGAGACAGTCACAGGCTTGGCCCATCCCCTACCTGATGAACATGCCGATGGCGTAAGCCACAAGGAAGGCATTGTCCACGGCCCCCAGTAACTCCTTGTAGTTGTTCTTATCTGGAAACAGAGGGGAGAGGCAGAGAGCTGGTGCTTGGCAGCCCCTGCAGGAAACCCTTTCTGGCCCCAGACAACCTCTTCCTGCGGCAAGAGCAATGTGCCCCGTTCCTACCGAATGGAGCCCAGTCACACCACGTTGTGTCATTGATACTGTGGCTGTCGTTGATGGGATTGATCAGCTCCGAGCAGTTCTGGTGCAGACGGCTCTGAAGAGGCGAGAGGGTGCACAGGTCGGGGCTCACCTCCTGACATCAGAGCCCACTCGGCCCAGAGCCGAGCAAACCATCTCCCTCCCCAACCACACCAGCACCGCGGCCGGCACCGTGGACTCCGTGAGCCTTCCTGTGGCAGCTCCTCCTGCAGGAACCCGCCACAGGGGCAAGGGGCCGCGCGTCAGACCCTCCACGAAGGGCAAGGTGAGTCTGAGCAGAGCCCATACAGCCTGCGGTCCCTGCCCTCCCGTTCCCGCCATAGCCCATTAACACTGCTGTCCAAAGGAGCACCTAGGGAAAGTTCCCTAAGAAGAACAACTACTAAAAGTGAGGGTTGGCCATGTGAAGGCCATTCATCTCCGTGGCTCCAGTTAGGGAATAAGATTCAGACCATTCTACTAGAGTTGATTTCTGCGGGAGCCCAGCATCTCCTGCATTCTTCCTCACCGCCAGGCCAGCCTCACCTTGACAACACTGATGGGCTTCCTGGACATGTGATAACAGGTGTAGATGAAGAAGGTCAGCACCAGGATGAAGCCTCGGAACCTGCAGGGAGAGGCGGGTGCCTGGGTTAGTGGGAGGTCGGTCCCACTTGACCCACTCTGGCAACCCCAGGGCCTCCACACGGCCAACGCTCTAATTCAGGGTCCAACCGGACACAAGTTCCTTGGGACAGAGGCCAAGGGGAGGGTGGGAACAGATGCCCAGAGGCCAGTGCACTCAGAGAGCCCAATCTCTCTGGTCTCAACTCCTGTGGCCTTCCAGCAGAGCTGGCCCAGCCCCCTAGACCACACAAATTATGCACCCCTCTCCCCCAGACCGCTTCTTTCATCTCCCATCACCTCTCTTGTCCTGTGACCTCACTAAGGTCAGGAAGGCCCTGTGTGTGCACTGCTGAGACAGGGGAGCAACCAAGTAGAATTGTTTTTAAAAAATACCAGCAATGTTTTTAATGGTGGGAGCAGGCGGGAGGTCGCCATGGCTCGTCTCTAAAGTGAGCTCACGACTCCTCTTAAACCTTGAACACAGCAGGCCTAGCAGTGGCTGCAGCCCAGGAAGAGCAGAGCCAGACACCTCTGGAAATGTAGCAACAGTGGAGAAGCCGGGGCCAGAATCCACATCCTCTTCCCAGGCCCAGTCTGGTCCGTCCCACGGGACCGAAGGCTCATTCTTGGGCTCATTCTTTCCATCTGTGGCTCACACATCACATGCGCCCTCTCCTTCCCCCACTTCTCATCCCAAGGACCGGCCAGGGATGGAAAGAACAGTTCAGCCAGGCACCCCTCAAGCATGCACCCCACGTCCGGGCCCTGCCCTTCTTTGGGTGGGCTGGGGGAAGGGCCTCGACATCCTCCTGAGTCAATGTTTGCTTCCCCAGGAGAGCATCAGCTGAGCCGAGTCAGCAGCCAGCAGCACGTACATGGAAAACAGACCTTGAGAAGGGCCCACAAGCCAGGAGGAAGGGGCAGGCGTTAGGAAAGATCCAGAGCCTTGGGTTTTTCAAGATCTCGTGGAGAAGAATGGACAAGGGGAGGAGAGGCCCTGGAGAACTTTCCATCCTCAGCTCCATGAACCTAAGGGGTAGGATACTTTGCCCTCTTTAGGGAACTGCCTTCAAACCCCGAACTCACTTCCCCCCAATTTCAGAAGAGCCTGGATTTAGGTTGGGCTCTCAGGCCCCTTCTTCCTTTACCCCGGACTTGAGCTTCCTACCCGGGTTCTCTGACCCCCCTCTCTCCACAACCTCATGGTGCATTTTCTCAAGAGAACGAAGTCACACACACTCACACACCCACCCATTACCAGGCTTAACATTTTCCAGCCGCCCTCCATGCTGTCGAGAACGAAGTTCCAACTATTTGGTCTGGATTGTATGCTCCTCTACAACAAACAGGGCCCCCTGGCCACCAGTTCCCAGGGACACATGGGTGGGTCACAGAGGTCCTCCAGGGACTTGAGTTCTCCAGGGAATGTGGGGTCACTCTGAGGGACTGTCACAGTGACCAACATCAGAAAACTTTGCGGCAGCCATGTTTTCTAGGTCCCAGCCACAGGCATATGGCCCATGCCTCCTAGTTCGGAGGCTTGTAGAATTTGGGGACATTCTCTGAGGGGATTTGAAGAGGGAAGGTGTCCAGCTGGCCTTCCTCAAAGAGGAATGGCTGGGAGGAAGCAATGGCCCCGCAGACAGCCGGTCCAGTGCCCTGTCTGGGAAGCACTGGGGCGGGAGAAGCTAAGTGCTTTGTGGGCTGCCTCTGGTGTACTGGGGAGCCGAACACAAGTCCCTCCATCTTTTCCCCTCTGGTTTCCTCAGCAGTGGCACGTGGATGAGAGCACCAAGCCTGTCTATCTCAAAGACAAGTGAACACAATGGGACTCTCCCCCGAGTTCCCAGGTCCCTGTTGGACCATCTTTAAGCCCCCACTCCCACCCCTCCCAGGGTTCAGCTGAGCCTAGCATGGCTGCTAGCTATACTGACTGTGGAGACAAATCAGATTTCCTCTGCGTCTGACAGATCCCTGAGGCCCCACTGAGGCTCCCAGCTCTGACTGTTCTCCCATGACAGGCCCAGCAGTGAGGAAGACCCTTGTCAGTCACAGACCCTGGTGTTGCCTGGGAAGCCCGCCTGGGAAGCCCTCCCGGGAGCTGGTCAGAGCCGCCCGGAGGCCTAGCACAGTTCCCAGCTCCCCCTGCTCTTCCCACACACACTCCCCTCCCCCACCCAGCTTCACCTCTGAGCCCGCAGTGGGATGGTGTGGAGACTCTGGCCTGCTGTGGCCTGCCCAGATGCTCCCTGGAGAGCAGATAAGGAGGGTCGGGAGGGGCCCACACGAGTATCCAGACCTGTGAGATTCCAGCCCTGCCCTCCTCCAGGAGCCCGGCCTGCCCTTTCCCTCTGCTCTGAACTCAACCTCCAGGAGAAAAGCTGACACCCAAGAAAGCAGAAGAGTCATGAATCTAGGGGGTTGTGGGGGGTGGGGCAGGAGGCCCTCAGGCGTGCCGCGATGTCAGGCCTGGCATCAGTGCCCTCTGGGACTTCCTCCCTGGACTGTAGAGAGGCGCAGGGAGGAGCGCAGAGGCCCGCGGCTAGCTGGGCAGAGCGCCCTTGGAGCCAGGCCTCCTGTCCGATCAGTCCACTTCCCATTCCACAGTCCTTTTTCCATTCCATTCCACTTTGGCTGCTATTCCGAGAAAAAGGCCAAGGTGCCACCGTTCAAAGGGGACTGGGGTCACTGATCAGGTGGAGGGCTGAGCTAAGCCAACCAAAAGCTGCCAGATTCAGAGCCTCTCACAGGAAAGATAGCTGAGAGGCTCCGGGGTGTGCAGAACCACAGGTTTCACTTCCCTTCTTACCAGCCCTTTCTTCGGAACCAAGAGGCCCCCGGAAGGGAGCAGTGGGCCCTGGGGGGCAGTGAGGGGAGGGATGGCAGCCCAGGTCCTGGGCCAGGCTGGGCTGACAGGCCAGGCACAGCGAGGCCCCTAGACGGTTCCAAGTGAGGCCACCTGCTCCATGACCGACCCCCTAAATCTTTGTTAGCAGGAAGTGGCACTTCTTAGAGTCCTAGCCTCCCCCAACCCAGCACTGGTTACTCAGTAACCAAATTAGATAGTGAGACGAACTAGCTATCTCTTAACTGTTAGTGGACAGTCCAGACTCGGCACGGGGACTTCTGAGGTGAGGACAAGGATCGATGTGTCCCAAAGCAGCAATGGATTAAAAACAAATAAAACCCCCACAGGACCTGTTACCACCACTAGTACAACAACCCGGAACAACAAGAAACAGCAGAGGAGAGGGACGTTGGTCTTAGGAGGTGATGGAAAAAAGCACCCTTTCCCCATTTAGCCACCCGGTCAACCCTAGTACCTGCTTCCTTGCTTTCCGATCACATTCCAATCACAACCCCCTACCCCGTAAGGCCAGTGAGGACTTCAGCTCCCTCAACAGCCACCCTCTACGCCCCCGTGCCTCAACCAGGGGCTGCTAGTGGACGGCTAGGGCTGCTCAGGTAGCCAGGTGACAGGCTGCTTGTGGCTGCTGGTGAGCTTGGCACTTGCCCTGAGGAAATGGGACTTGGTGGCCTGTCTTTGGAGGTCCCTGTTCTGGGACTCCACAGATCTGAAAAGGATAGAGGCTGAGCCTAGAGCCAGGCCTTCAGCATACAGGGTGGGACAGGGGCAGGTCACGGCTAGACAGGCCCAAAGCCCTCTGGGGGCAGAAAGTCAGCCAAAGGAATCCACTCCTTGTCATCCTTCCTCCAGCTGGGACTCAAGAGCTTGCTCGGAGACATCAGCTTGATTCAGAGCTTGGTCCCGAGATCCTTTCCAGCAAAGGGAAAGACTGGCAGGTGGCCATAAGAAGCCCAGGACTTCGCAGGATGAATGAGCAGATAAGATCATGATCACTTTTAGGAAAGCAGAAAGCTTGCACAAGGAGACTCGGTGAGGGAAGCCCGAGACTGTAAACAGACAGCCATGGCTTCAGCTCCAGCATGATGTGTTGTCTAGGCAGCTGGAAACATCTGGAAGGGCGTGAGAGTTGGAAGGGTTTGGAAGAGGTGGTTGACATTATGCAAACAGCACAGATGGAAATGCCCTGGGGATGGCAGAGTCAGGGTCCCACCTAGCAAGGCAAGATGATGGACTTCCCCTGGAGAGTCTCTGGCCGCCTAGAGCGTGAAGTGTCAGGGGTCCAAGGCGTGAGCCCGGGGCCAAGAGGAGAGCAGCTGCTTGGCCCCTTCATACACACCGACTCAGGAACCCTCCGAGACTCTGACTCGATGTCTGTCCTTCATCTTGTTGTTACGTTTGGATGGCTCCAGTCCGACCTTAGCACTCAGTTGGCACAGTTTGAATGGAAGAAATAAGGCCTTGACCAACCACGTCCATCATGCCAGACCAGTCCACAGGCCCTAAGTCAGATCCTCTTCCCAAAGCCAGGGGAGGTAGGAGTCTGCTCTGCAAGACGGGAAAGAGGAAACGGCAGAGGGGAAGAGGAAGCAGAAGGCAGCTGGGGAGAGGGCAGCCATCACGAGTGACAGGGGAGGGGAGACCACAGGGACGAGTGACAGGGCAGGGGAGACCACAGGGCCATGCTGTGTGACCAGTGCTGACCGCGCGGTGGGGGCAGGGATAATAGTGTGTCCCCCAGTTTCTCCATCTGGATCTCCAGTCCTTTCCAGAGCAGCCCCTCACGGCCACAGCTCATTTTGAGGCTCCCTTTCTGTGGCCCTTACCAAGCCCTTCTTCGCAGTTACCAGGAAAGTGAGACAAGACAGTGCTACTCAGGCAGCAATGGGGGCCCTGATCGGGGTCCCAGCAGAACAGGGAAAAGATCGCCAGACTTAGACCAAAAGAGACTGTGTCCCGCTGCTGACTGTGGCCTTGAGTGAGTTGAACTAAGCCTCAGTTTGAAATTCTTTACGTAAGGTGATCGACTCCCGCACGCAAGAGTGTCAGAGGATTGAGATGTGGGGGGTGGGGAAGCCTCCAGCATACAGCAGGGTCTGGGGATGTATTCGAAGGGCTTCTGTGTCCCCTGGGGGTGGGCGCGAGGATCTGGCCACGAGAGCCCTCCGTAAACTCTAGAAGGGGAGCCGTCTGTTCCAGCGGAGGCCAGCTGGCAGCCTTGGCCTTTCCAGCTCACCGGGGAAGATCAGGGTGTGGGGAACAAACAGTGATGTGGGAGTTCACAGCTCCTGCCTTCCTGCCTGCCCAAAGCCTTCCTCCCCCCAATTCCTTCTCATCCAGCCAGTCCCGCCTCCCACGGGCTCCTCTACTCCTTGTCCTGAATGCTTCTCCCTCACGGAGCCCCAGGAACTGGGCCCAGCCCCATGAGCGCTGGCTGCAGTCATCTCTGGCCAGAGGCCCATGTTCCCAGCTGCCCCCAGACGTGCCCACGCAGACGCGGGGCCTGAAGGCGGGGCACCGGCCAGGCCCAGGGCTGGGAGGACTCTACCGGCCCCAGCCTGACACAGAGGAGGAGGGGCAGGAGTAACATCTCCCTGGAAGGAAACCTCTGTGGCTCCGACTTTTGCTCCCACAGTTCGAACTGCCTGTCTTCCTCAGGCAGGCCTCTGGGGGCTACTCCCTCCGTGCTCCTCTGCCCCCATCCAGTAGTAGCTACATGGGGTCAGTCCCGAGCAGACCAGCTGTCTTCCCTTCCATGCCGTTGCCGGCTCCATGGCCTCTGCTCAGGACACCTCCAGATCCCCTGGGTCAAGGCCACCTTCTCCTCCTGCTGAGGCTGGATCCTTCCCTCCGTCCACAGACATGCACAAGCACTTAGCGCTGACCAAGGACGGACCGTGAGCCAGGACCCGGGCCCCCAGGCCCCAGGCCGTGTGATTTCCTCATCTTTTCACTTTCACCCGAACCCTGTGGTGTAGTTACATGGTCATTCCCACGTTATAGACGAGGCCCTACAACCTCAAAGGGAGGGAGTGATCTGTGTGAGGCCAGCCGGCCCTGGGACATGTCCCCTGCCACAATCTCAGCAGGAGGAGAGCAGAAGGACCCCGGGCCAGGGAGAAGGACTAACCTGGGTGCAAATTCCGGCTGGGTCACGTACTAACTATAGGGGTCGGACAAGCTGCAGAGCTTCTCTGGGCCTTGTGACTCCCATAGGTGAGGTGGGGAAACAACTCGTCGCCTTGCAGTGAGCTACAAATCAACACTGTCTGGCACAGAGTAGTCGAAAAGGCGAGGAAAAGGAGAGTCAGTAATTAAGGGTCCGTCAGTGGTTCGCGCGAGCCTCGGCCTGGTCTAAGTTCTTCACACACGGGGCCTCACGTAACGCTCGCACGGTCCTGTGAGGCGGGCTTCGCTCCTGCCTGCTCGACAGACGGGGGATCCAAAGCTCACGGTGACTCCGGCCTCCGGTGTCCTAGTCGAGGAAGGTCTAGCTAGACCTGCTTTCTTCGCTTCTGCTTCAACGCCCTCTTTGGGGACATGGGGAGGCAGTAAGTCTGAGAAGACTTTGATCCTTAGTTTCAGGAAGGTAGGCCCAGGTCTTAATCATTACTACAAGCCCCAGAGCTCAAGATAATAAAAATAATAAAGTAATAAAAATAATAATGTGCCTACAGTAGGCACCACATTAATGCTTAGTGTGTGATAGGAGTCCAGCCCTACACCCAGCAGGAAAGGACAAGGACACTTACTCAGGGCCCTTCACCGGCCACGGGAAGTTAAGAATGTTCTCGTATCAGGTTTATCCTGTAGAAACTGAGGCTTAGAGAAGGCAACTGCATGAAGCATACCGTGGTGAAAGGATTTCAGTCCAGATCTGGCTTAACTCTGGGAGATGTTGGCCAACACAGTACATAGCTGGAGTCATACTTCGAATGACGTGTGGTTGTAGAAAGCTGTGTTAGGTGTATTCATGAGTTCTTCTAAAACGCTGGTGTGGGACAGGCTGTTGATAATTACTTCCCCTCCCCAACCCTATTTCCTCTAAAACAGAAGTTACTCTGGCTAAATGGTATAATTAATACATATGGATGAAACTCCATTAGGAATAATAGCGGCAGACATGTACAACTGGCACACACGGTGATAAGACATGGTGGGGTTTTCTGTTTTTGTTTTGTTTTTTAAGAAGAGAAAAAGAAAAGTTTTATCCTAAAGTAAAATGACCGGTCATTCCAAAATAAGAAAGAGGACAATAAAGGACAAAACCTGAAGGGATACATTTGTAGAAGTTTGTGAAAAGAGGATTTGATTTCCTTCGGATGATAGTACATGCAAATAAGGAGTCTGAAAATAAATAATTATGGTAAAGTTTTGTCCAAATCTGGCTCAGTTTTTGTTTTATTTGTATTATTTTCAAAAAGAGGCTGTGGTTCCTTTAGTATCAAATACGCCAGTGCAAAAGTAGAATCTGATTTTCTCTGCTAAAGTGCCAAAATTTCCTTGAATGTTGGTTATTGGTCTGCTTTTAAAGAGAGGATGTAAAAAAAATTTTTTTTTAACCTCCTGGGGAATCTGCCTAGATGGCAAACATCCAGTGTCCTACAGAATAATTTTCTATACTTTGTAAAACAAAGATTTTTAGGAAACAGTTCAGTTTCTTTACAATGTTACCTTCTAAGTTTATTTTTTATTGTATTATCATCACTTTGAAATGGGCAGACAAGAAGTTTCTTAGGCACTCACGATGAGCACTCAAATGTCCTAACAACTTTTGATGTTTTGCTTTTCCAAAATCAAGTCCTAAATGCAAAATAAAATTAAACTTTCTGGACACCTTTCATACTTAAAACTATGAATGAGACCCCCAAGAGAGCCTCTGGAAAGTTTACTTTTTCACTTTTTATAAAAAGAGAGGGGATGGGGCACCTGGGTGACTCAGTGGGTTAAAGCCTCTGCCTTCCGCTCAGGTCATGATCCCAAGGTCCTGGGATAGAGCCCCGTTTCGGGCTCTCTGCTCAGCAGGGGGCCTGCGTGCCAACCCCCCCCCCCACCCCTCTCTGCCTGTGTCTCTGCCTACTTGTGATCTCTGTCTGTCAAATAAATAAATACTCTTTAAAAAAATAAAAAGAGAAGGGCTGCAAATAATTAGTTTTATTTGATATGTTGCTATCAACCAACTGCATGGAAATAGCTGTGAAATCAGAAGAGACACTCAGCCTCAACTAGGTTACATTTCTAAGGGCAAAATGTTATTATTTATATTAACAGTTCACAAATGGTAGGCTACATGAGCAGTTTGTCCAGATTTCTCAGTGCCCTCCGGGTCCAAGATCTACCACCCTGTATCCGTGGCCTGGCAGCCCTGTCTAACAGTAATATTACAGGCGACCAGTCACGATTTTTGGTTCTGATTTAAAATGCTATCTGGGTTGCAACCTTACTTCTTTAATTTGAATTGAACATCTTCTAGGTCAGTGGTTTTCAACTCGGGATGGACATCAGAATTTCCTATGGAGTTCTATGAAAATAGAGGCGTAGGGGCACTTGGCTGCCTCAGTAGGAAGATAGTGGGACTTCTAATCTGGGGGTTGTGAGTTTGAGCCCCACACCAGGTGTAGAGCTTACTTATATAAATAAAATACAGATGTGTAGGCCTTATTCCAGACTGACAGAGTCTCCTGAGTTGATATTCTTGGTATGTCCTTGGGATATTATATAAGTTCAATCTCAGGATTTTTAAATATCTCAAGAACTTTTTCCTCCATACAAATTGTATTCATTCGTTTTTATAAGTAAAAATGTAATGTTCACCATCTTCTTTGAATTTACCTTACTGTGTTTTTAGACACTAGATTTTTAATTGGCTGGATTTTGTTTTGCGTATCTCAGGAACATTTCCTGGTTAGCCACATTATTCTGGTCACAAATTCTCATCAGGTTGTTCACTTCTGAAAACTATCATAGTACGTTAATTCACACCCCTTTAGGTTTCTGTCACCTATAGGCCGTTGTTTCATTCTGATGCTTCCTAAAGGCTCTGCAATCCGCTGTAGGCCAAAAGTTGCATCTTTACCAATCGAGAACTATCTCGGAAAAGCACTGTCCCAGACACTCAGTCTTGGGGTATAGGTCTCTCACGGCATTGCTTACACGTCTGGAAAGAACATATAGGCAGATTGAGGCAGGACTTCCAGAACTCCAGGGAAGAAGCAGACAGGCTTAGGTGATTGCTAACCCAAGATTCAATGGAATAAGAATCACAGAAGCCCAAGTGAACTGATGAGGGACAGCTGTCGTTATGTTTAGAATATTGTTGATGTTACAATGTTCGATTTTCTGGAAATACGAGGAAGCACTTCTAGTTCTTCCTCAGCAGTGTATAACCCAAAACAATTCAATAGACTCTGTTTTTGTAAACTACAACAAAACACTTGCACATTTCTTATTCTCCCTACCAGACTGCCCCCCACCCCCAAATTCAGAAACTTTTGTTGAGGATTCCTGCTTTTCATAGCAATATGGTTATTAGCAAGCATTCAATAAGAAATTGACCTTTTGTTGGTGTTTTTTAAGAAGGCTACATGCCCAGTGTGGAGCTCCAACTCAGAGGATGGGAGACCAAGACCTGAGCGGAGATCAAAAGTCAGATGCTAACCCCACTAAGACACCCGGGCGCCCTGCCTTTTTTTTTTTTTTTTTAAACACGGATGTAATTCAAAAAATTGATTATATAACCAAGGCCTTACGTGGAATGTCATATTTGACAGTGATGATCATTTAATCAGATATAGCCAGCCCCTTTTAAGGAACTAATATTGACTATGTGGAGCCAATACTAATAAAACCCTCCCAAGAAACCTGGCTTACTGTGCTCCCTTACAGGCAAATAAGGAAGGTCATTCCCTGGCAGGCCCAGGACATGCAGGGTATTTGGGGGACTTTAAGAAGAGAAGAATTTGCCCAATTTATAGGTACAGCAGGTAAAACCTAGTGTGAAAAGCAGTGTCATGTCTTCCTAAACGCTAAGTAAATAATAAAGAATAATAAATAAATAAAGGCTTTTAAAAGTCCAGTCTAAGATTTCTTATGAAAACTTCCAGCAAAGCAACTTAACAAGGCTCATATTGTAGATGAACACTCTTGCTGTTCATATATATATATATAATATCAGATCAAATCTAATGAGACCGGCCTTATTTTGTGATCAAGAATCATCTTTGTAAGTATTTTTGATCAAAGTAGGGGAAACTTTTGGGAAGAAAAAAAAATGGACACCCCTCCAGTTATCAGATTCTAGCCTTTCCTTGACTTTGGGCTATTTTATAATGCTTTGAAGCAGCAGGTGACTGTTAAGTCATACAAACTGTGTGAATGAAAGGACAGTCTCCAATTCATAGTTTTTTCTCCCAACCTGCGGAAAAGTCAGTTTGGTCTCAAAATTCCTGATTTACAAATGGCCAAGTTCTTCAGATTCTTTTTAAATTGCGGTAAGATACACATCACATAAATTCTACCATTGTCAAGGGTACAGGTCAGGGGCCTGAAGTGCCTTTCCATTGCCCTGCAACCATCCCCGCCATCCGTCCCCAGAACTTTCCGTCTTCCCAAGCTGAAACTCTGTACCCATTAAACAACAGTTCCCTCTTCCCCCCTTCTGGACAAGTTCTGCCTCTCTCATTATAAGTCAAATAAAATCTTTAGCACATGTTCATTTTTGTAACCTATCAGAGCCATGATTTCAACTTTTTATGAAAAATATTTTAACAGTCCTAAGCTCCAGAAGGATCAAAGAAGTAATGGAAACGAGCGAAGACGGATGGAAGTGACTGAGGGCTGTCACCAGTGAGGACTGTCACCACTTGGCAAGCGCTGTGATCAACCATCCCAGCCTCCCTCAGGGGAGAGGGTTGGGTATGTAGGATTTTCTGTCTTAAAACCAGTAAGTTGGTCGTCTTAAGAGCACCCACCCTATCCAAAAGAGATCCTCAACCCCTAGTCATATAATTTGGGAATATAGGCCTAGTGTTGTTACACGGTTTCTCAAGAGAAGCCAGGGGTCTGGCTATTTACGTTAAATTTTACAATTTGTCAATGATGGCAACTAACACAATGCCCCCAAAACACTGTGCAGACCAAGCAGACTGCTCCAGTGTGTGGCCTCTGATGGGGAGGGAGCTGGAAGCCCCCCACCCCACCGCACAGCCCCGCGAGGTCAGGAAGGAGGCTACTGCAGAAGCCAGGGCACTCCTTGGGCGGGGGTGATGGTTCAGCGGAGGAGCAGCTGTGGCTCTGATCTCAGAGGTCTGTCCCTCGCCACCCCACCCCGCCCAGGGTGAGGTTTCAGGACACTGAGTTCTGGCCTCTGTATTATCCAAGGAGTAGGAGAGAGCAAAAGGGCCACTCAGCAAGTCCTTCGGCCCCTGGATCAGCAGTTCCATCAGCCCCTGGCCTCTGTGGCCCCGCACGCAAGCCCAGGTTCGATGGGGTGTGCGAGGCGGGCTGTTCCCCGGCTGTCCCCCGCCGGTCCCCGCACGGCCGCGGGCGCTTCCTGCCCTCCGGCGCTCCGGGGCCGGCGGGGAGCTGCTCCAGGACCCGCGGGGAGCTGCTCCGGGACCCGGTGCGCCTCCCTCCCCGAGCCCGGCTCACCAGCTGTCCCTGGAGAAGGTGCGCAGGAACCAGACACCCGGAGCCAAGGAAGACCGCATCGTGCCGGTCCGGGATCCGAGGCGGAGAATGTGGCCGAAGGAGGGCGCGGGGCCAGGCGCGTGGCCCTCGCTGGCAGTCGGCCGGGTTTAAATGCCCCGCGGCCCGGCCCGCCCCGGCTCGGCGGCCAGACGCCCGGAGCCCCCGCCCCCTTGCACCTGAAGGCCCTCGGGGTCCGCCCGGCGCGAGCCGACCGCCAACCTCCGGCACCTGCATTTTCTCGCGCTCGGCCTCCCAGCTGGCGGCCCTCGGAGCTTCTCGGGGCTCCTCCCGCTTTGCACTTTCTGCTCACTTCCCGCCTGGGTACCGAAAGCCGCGAGCCAGGCTAGTCCTTTCTCCGCGACCTTCCGTCTGCGCGCCGCTGTCCCTGCAGCCCTGCAGCGCCCTTCTGTCCTGAGGAGTGGCTCCTGACACCCACCGGGAAACTGAGGCGCGTGGGGGACCAATACCGACGCGATACCTGATGGTCCCCCATGACACTGATCTGAGCGCGGGGGCACCCTCGGAGCACAGGAAGTTTTTCAGGGAGTCACGGTGTTGGCCCAAACATCTCTCTCAGGCCCCACAGGGCCTTCCTGTCCCACTCCCAATCCAGACTGTGCCTTGAACCAGACAGGACCCCACCACTCCCTCCTCGCACCGAGACTGGGGACAATCTTGCAGCCGTTCCTGCTGTCCCTTCTGGAGGCCAGCAGCCAGGTAGCAGGGAAGGAGCCCAGAATTCTAGCCTCCAGCCTGAAGATTTCCAGGGTGTTTCCACCTATAGAAATAAGATACTGTGTTGGGGCGCCTGGGTGGCTCAGTCGGTTAAGCCTCTGCTTTTGGCTCAGGTCATGATCTCAGGGTCCTGGGATGGAGACCCACATCCGGCTCCTTGCTCAGCGGGGAGCCTGCTTCTCCCTCTCTCTCTCTGCCTGCCTCTCTGCCTACTTGTGTTCTCTGTCAAATAAATAAAATCTTAAAAAAAAAAAAAAGATACAGTGAGGTCTTTGGATATGAACTCAAGGGTGACCTAGGCAGGGCTAGACAGGAAGCATCAGCTGGGGAATAAAAATAGAACATAAAATAGGAATGTGTCTGCGAAAATTGTTTTCAGCCGGAATACCACCCTGCCCCTAACTCCTAGCGGCACTCAGGTCCCCTGTGCAAAGTCAGAGAAGCGGCACAACAGCTCCACCAAACAGAACGGGGCCCAGATAATGGGCTTGGCTGTTCCCCGCCCTGGAATCAAGCACGAAGCCGGTAAGCAGTGTTGTAAAACCCGTTGACACTGGGCGGACAGAGGGCAGAGGTCTGGTGGCAGAGATGCGGACAACAAGAAGCAGAGGACAGGAGGAAACGGGATAGAGGGAAGAAGGAAGGGGACGGAAGGAGCCGGGGCTAGATTAGGTGTGGTACAGGGAGGTCCAACACCGAAGGAAAAGCACAGCCAACAGCAGCTAACTTAATCCTGAATTTGACCCTCACGGTGCCGAGATGTCCGTTCCTTTCATTCTTCCAAGTCAGTGAGGTGGGCATGACCCGTCTGGGAAGGGAGACGCTATGTCCTGGTTTACCTGGGACGATCCCAGGAGACACCTGCTGTCCCAGCATGTATGAGGGACCAGTTCTGTGGTCAGTAACACCCAGCGGACAGGAGGCCTGAAAGCCAGCAGGTGACAGGGTAGAAAACAAACAGAGTAATCAGCCGATACCCCCAGGAAGACAGCCACTAGTTTCTCGGGTACTAAAGGGAAGGGTAAAGTCGAAATACAAATGAAACAAGAAAGCCACTGCCGTTACGCGATGCCAGCTGGGAGGGGGACATGGATAGTACTGGAGGAACGGAAAGGGGCATCTCCAGGCCTCCAGTGGGGCTACCCAGACTTCAGTAGTGTGGGACATCTCTCTATTTCCAACAGCAAGAAGTCGGGGAATAAGCTCGTTTCACACGTCCCTCTGGAGACATTGTGTTTGTGCCTCGTCGGGGGCCACGCTTGTTGGGGCTGGAACTCTCAGAGAGACAAGAACAGCATGCCCTCCTGGTGGTGTGGCCATTATTCATGGGGTGCCGACAAGCAGCTGGGAGCAGGGCCAGTCCTGACATAGTCTTTGCCTTGTTCCGGTTACTTCCTGTGAATTCCAGCCATATATCCCTGTTCAGGGGCCAGGGTGGCAACGGGAACACTCTTACCAGTGTTCCTTACTTGCTCCTGGGGGTGAGCTGGGCAATCTCTGCTTCCTGCAGCTTGGGAGAGTGACAAAGAGGATGTTATGGCTCGGATACTCCTTTCACTCACCTATACAAGGTCTCCACTCTTACTCACCTTCCTGTTATCTGGCACCCCATATATATATCCCCTAACCCTGTAGGGTATGGACAGTTGCATCCAAAGGAAATAAGGAGGGAAGGGAGGAGTGACTGAATCTAAAACTAAAGCCCTATCATTTGTCAAAAATGCTTGCTATGGTCTAGTATCAGACACTTGGAGGACAGGAGCTGTGGTTAATGGCCTTTCTGCCCGTCCAATGCCAGCTCCTACTGCGAGGTAGGAGTTCCTAGTTCCTGCTGGTTCACTGATCACCCACAGGACTTTCTGGGTAGCCAGTGATCTGTATAGATCCTTTTAGATATGGTAACAGTGTTCCCCTTATTTTTCTCCAAGGGATTCAGGGACCCAAATGGCCAGAGAAAGTGCCATGAGAATAAGCCATTGAGCAACAGAACTTCAATGAATGGGGTAGGAGTTGGGATATTAGAGGAAATAGAGATTATTCAAGCTTTTAGAGATTCAATTTCATGTTAGGCTTTTTAATTAAGATGCTGAGTGTTGTAGTGAGAAGAACACAGGCATTGAGACAGAGCCAATCCCGACTCAGGTACTGCTACTTCTCGGCATCTCTGTTCCTTCATCTGTAAAAGGTGGGTAATAACATCTGCCCTTGCATGGTGGCTGTAAGAATGAAAAATTATGCATATAAAAAGTGCCTGCCAGGAGCTTCTGGGTGCCTCAGTCGGTTAAGAGCCTGACTCTTGGGTTCGACTCTTGGATTCAGCTCAGGTCGTGATCTCAGGGTCATGACATCTGGCCATCCCCCGCCCTGTCCCATCGGGCTCTACACTGGGCATGGAGTCTGCCTGACGTTCTGTCTCCCTCTCCCTCTGCCTCTTCCACTCATGCTCTTTCTCTAAAATAAACAAACCTTAAAAAAAAAAAAAGTGCCTGGCCATGTTAAGTACGCTTGGTAAGTGGAGCAATTATCATATGTGTATGAGATCTTTACTACAATGGATAGATACCAATGACAACAATGATAACACAATATAGGGGTCAAGATCAGAGTCCTTATGAGTATAGCAGAATAGTTGGCTTTTCCTTGCCAGTGAGTATAGCAGAATAGGTGTGACTTGTTATCCTGCATGTGTGCATGTGTGTGTGTGTGTGTGTGTGACCGTGTATGTATGTGGGTACCTATGTATATATGACTTTACTCACTGAAGTCATTATAAACATCATGATTACACATGTCAATAATTTGGGGTTGACAAGGATGGATTTATGGGCTGACAAAAGTGTCATAAAAAATGAAAGAAACTATTATTATCTCAAATATGTCAGATGCTGTCATTTCACTAAGAATTGCTATTAAATTGCTTCCAGCCAACACAGTCAAAAGATAGATAAGCAAAGTCACCATGTGTCCCAAAAGATTTTGCTTCAATGAAAGACAAAGAAAGTCCCAGTCTTGATATAACTGGTCAAAAGTAAGGGCTTCAATCTTTTCGAGGAAGGACTGATGGTTCATACTAGCCTGGAGAAGGGGCTTTGGAGACTTCTATCAGCCAAGCGAGGAGGCAGTCCTGCTCTCAAACCGCCAACCAGCGATGGCAGCAAATATTTATGAGGATAACCTGAGAGCAGATTGGGGAAGTGGTTAAATTATTAGTCTCCTGAAGTCATTTTGTTGGTGGTGGGCAGAACTGAAAAAGAAGATATCGTAATGAAAAAAGGGCCATAACCTCAGGCAGCCTCCCAAGCTGAGGACAATTTATGGTTGCTCTAGCAGCTGAAAGTAACAATTCATTCATCTGTTCATTTCATACATGCCTGTTAAGTGTTGGGTCCAACACCAGGAGCTAGGGATACATCTATAAACACGATAGGTGCTGGCCCAAACCTCAGAGAACGTACAGTGGAGTGGGACAGCGACACACAGACACAATTCCACCCCAAAGAGCTCCAATAGAATAAATGAATTCAACCAAGAAATAATTTGTAGAATTATGTTCATTCTGCTACGGTGGCACTGAGAAGGGATCAGATAACTGGGCAAGTCTTGGAAGGCTTCATAGCAGGTAACAGAAGCAGAACTGAAGGATATAGCTCAGTGCCTGCCAAGTAGAGGACACAGGGGCAGCAGAGGGCACACGCCCTAGTGTGTGCTCAGCAAGGAACCGGAAAAAGCAAGGTGTATTTAACAAGTGGTGCGTGCGCCTCACAAGTGATGCGAGCGCATGCCCAAAGTGTGGAGTTGCAGAGATAGGACTCTTATCACTGGTTGTAAGACACTGAGGAGCCTTCAAAAGTCCACGTTAAGGGCTTGGGATTATGCTTTGGACAGGATATGATGAGTGGGTTTTATGATTGTTTGTTTTGGGGGCTGGGGGCAAAGGGAGACAGAGAGAGAGAAAGAGGTCTAAGCAGGATCCAAGCTCAGTGCAGAGCCTCCTGCTGAGCCTGATCTTACGACCCTGATATCCCGACCTGAGCTGAACTCAAGAGCTGGATGCCTAATGGACTGAGCTACCCCAGTGCCCCAAAGAGGAGGTTTTTTTTGTTTGTTTTGTTTTGTTTTTACAAAGATTTTATTTATTTATTTGACAGTCAGAGATCACAAGTAGGCAGAGATGCAGAGAGAGAGAGGAGGAAGCAGGCTCCCTGCTGAGCAGAGACTCTGATGCAGGGCTTGATCCTAGGACCCTGGGATCATGACCTGAGCCGAAGGCAGAGGCTTTAACCCACCGGAGCCACCCAGGCGCCCCAAGAGAAGGATTTTAAGAAGGGCTGAGACATGATCAGATTAATGTTCTTAGAGGAGAAATGGCCATTTAAAAGTCCTTTGTCAGATTTCTGGTTCTGGATCAAGATGGAATAGACCCACATCTCCTAGTATTTAGTGTTCTCACTGAGTACTAAAAATCCTAGAGATATATGTGTATATTACATATATTACATAAATATATACATAATAATATAAGAAAACTCTGAACAAGTAGAAGGAAAAGGGCAGATGAGTTAGGAAAAGATTTGAGGAAAGACACAGTAGTGATTTGTCTGGGTTCACTTTTTCCTATATCTATCCGTATTAGATGCTGGAAGAGCCAACAGCACAGACCAAAAAAAGTGGGGGGGTGGGGAGAGAGAGAAAGAAGGAGGAGAGAAGGAGAGAGGGAGGAGGAAGAGAACAAAAAGCTGACACACTCCCACCGAACACCGCAGAAAACACTGCAGCCCTCCCCACATTCCTATCAGCCAAGGCAAAGTGGGGAGCCTCAACTTCCATTTGGGACTGGCTATAACGAGGAATCCCCCCAGCACCCCCCCCATCAGGGTGGTGTAAGAAAACCACAAAGTGGGAAGCCAGAACTTTCACCAGCTCCCGGTGGTGATGAGCACCTCGCCCCCAACACCGTCTTGTCTGTGGAGGACACGTGGGGAGCAGTAAGGAGCACCCTCCCTACCCCATGCGGGGTGATGTCCGCGGAGCCCAGTAGGGAGCCGGAGCTCCCACTATCCGAGCAGTACTGAGGCGTCTTTCCCCACCCATCCCCTAAGGGTATCAGTGGAGGCCTTGTAGAAAACCTGGGTTTCTACCACCCACGTGGCAGAGAGGAATAAAAACAAGATCCAACTACACGCTATTATTTTCTTAAGAAACTTTACTTCCCATGCAATCCATTAGTAACATTCCAGGCATTTCTCTCAGATAAATGAACATTTCTGTCCATACAAACCTGTACACAAATGTCCATAGCTGCCTTATCTGTAATAGCAAAATACTAGAAACAGCCAGATTGTCCCTCAAGGAATGAATGGTTCAACCAAGTGTGGGATGTCCATACCAGGGAGTACAGCTCAGCAGTAAAAAGGAACAAATTATTGATACACAGAACTTGGATGGATCCCAGCAGCATTAAGAGGGGGAAAAAAAAATCTCAAATGACCACTTACTGTCTGATTCCTTTATATAATGTCCTCAAAATGACAAGATTATGGAGATGGAAAACGAATTAGTGGCGGCCGGGGGAGAGAGTTGGCAGTAAAGGGGAGGGGTACAGGTGTGACTCTAGAGGGGTAAGAGGAGATATGCGTGGTGATGGAATCATTGTGAAGCCTGAGTGTGGTGGTATTTGCCCAAATCAGCGTGTGGGAATGGCGCACACAGAACTATACTACATGCTGCACCGATGTCAATTTTCTGGTTTTGATATTATACCATAGTTACATAAAATAGAACCATTGTGGGAAACTGGATAAAGCCTACACATAACAACTTCCTACATATCTATAATTATTTCATAAGAAGTTTTATAAAAAGTTTTATAAAAGCAAAAAAGTTTTATAAAGTTTTATAAAAAGCAAAAAAAAAAAAAGAGGCAGTTTTTCATCAACTTTTAAGTTCCTTCTAGTAGGTCTCAGCTTGCTAATTCTAGAAACAGGAGATGGTAGAAATAGGAAATTTACCTTGTAAATGTAAATCTTTTCTTTCGAGAACACGCTATGTATGGAGTGGCAGGATCAGCTCTCCGTGTTAACTCAGACTAATGTCAGACAAGATTTCTGGACTCTTCCTTAGATTCCAACTTCTTAGTTCTTATCTCATGCCTGCCTTTGCACCACTGGTTGGCCAGAAGAGAATGCTTCTCCCCATTCCTCAGACAAGGAGATTTACACTTATAGAGAACTAGCATGCCCGATTCACGCAGCGATGGTGGTGGAAAAATGAGCTACCATCTCTCCCCAAGGACCGCTCCAGATGTAGAACCAGATTCCCCCCTAGCACCTGGGGAAAGTACGGAAAAGTCTCCCCACTTAACACTGCTGATCTCTTAGCTCTACAACTGGGAACACATTTTCATTGTAACGCTGTGAAGCAAGAGGAATGAAACAGGGAGAACAGGTTGGACAAATAAAAAGTGGAAATTTGGTTCAGAAGCATGTGACTTCAAAGAACCATGGTACTTTGCACAGGCAAGGACGGGGAAGGTCTTCAAGGGAAGGTTTCCTAGCAAGATTTCAAAAGGCCTGAGTAAATAAACCAGTGCCACACAGTAAAGACTGGAGATATTCCTGCTACTCCTAGATGTCTGTGGCAGCCACGGCAAGCCCCAATACTGGAAAAACTCCCTTTGACCCAGCAATACCTTCACCCTAGAATTTCTCCACAAAACTCTTGAGTACTGGCCTCAGATCTCCAGCTCCTAAGTTCTTACTGCGCGCCTTACACAATGCATGACACAGGCTGCGAGATACAGGAATCAGGTCCAGACGGAAATTCCAGGGATAGAGTCCTAATCCTAGACCTACCTTCTGAGAAATTTCGTATTCTTAGTCCCAAAACTTTTCTTCTCTAGAATCAGTATCATCTTTGTGTTCACTGCATGCCAAGGTAGGCGCTCATCATTTCTATTTACTGAGCACTGTTTCTCAACCTTGTTTTCCCCTTCCTAACAATGAACTTGGGACAGGTTCCTTAGTTTATAAATGAAGCAGCTTCAGCCAGAGAGAGGGGGATATTCGCAGGCTTCTTGGAAAAAACAAAAAAACAAAAACCCCCAGAAAATTCACTGGTTTCTTTCAAGTCTTTGTATTGCTTTATCAGGTTCTTCAAGTCTTATCAAGTCCTTGTCTATTTATTGCACCAAATTAAGCTTAAGATACATACTCACAAATCTCAAAATTAAAAAATCTAATCAGGTTGAAAACAGATTAACCAACAGTCCAGTTAATTAACAAGTATTTTATTTATTTATTTAAAAGATTTTATTTACTTGAGAGAGAGCGCATGAGAGAGAGAGAGCACGCACGAAGAGGGGAAGGGGTCAGAGAGAGAAGCAGGCTCCCCACCAGGGAGCCCGCCCGATGTGGGACTTGATCCTAGGACTCCAGGGTCATGACCTGAGCCGCAGGCAGTTGCTTAATTAACTGAACCATCCAGGCACCCCAATTAACAAATATTTTAAAAGTCAAACTGAGATTCCTCTGAAAAACTTCCAGCAAAGCAAATTTAAGGAGACTGTATGGCAAACTAACACTCTTGCTGCATCTATATAAATAATCAGATCCAATATAACAAGACCAACCCTAGGTTTGTGATCAAGACTAGTCTTTGAGACTAGTAAATAAACCAGTGCCACACAGTAAAGACTGGAGATATTCCTGCTTTGAGACTAGTCTTGATCAAAACAAGGGAAGTGGTAGAAAACATATTATCCACGGTCTAGAAAACTGCCCTCCAGGGTATCTGGTTGTAGCCTCTAGTTGATCTAATTTATAATTCTACAAATCATAAATAACTATGAAAGAGACAAGTTCTGCCTCTATTTGAACTTTCAGTTCAACATTCCTTTATCCATAGGAGTATTTTTTTCTTTTACTTTTTCTTAGAACCAGTTAAAACATCTGCTTATTCCCTCATGGATTAAAGCCTTTAACACATGTTCATTTTAGTATCAACATATGCTCTTTTAATATCTGCCTGACAGTCATGATTAACCTTTTTTGAAAATGACCTTTTAACATATATAAATAATTATCATTTAAGGCAGAAAAAATATGTGCTACCCAGAGTTACAGGCAGTATACTGTGATTGGGCAGGAGGAATAATTGCTTTGGATTGAGAGAAATCAAAATATCTTTTCATAGAGCAGGTGGCACTAGTACTTTGCCTTAAGTGTAAATAGAATTTTAAGACAGAATAGGAAGGGCATTTCAAATGACCAATAAAGGACATAGGGTTAACTACGGTTAATCCTAAGGGACTCTCCTAACCCTAACATTGTTAGCCAGCATCCAGCATCCTGGACTCCCAAGGAGGGGCTAGACTCAACCTATGAGATTCATGTAGGGTCAACACCCAATTTGGAACCAATCCCCCTACGTACCGGATGAATACAGTGAATCTCTCTATGCATCATTCTACCTCACAAGACCTATTATCTCAACTGCTCAGCTGAGAAAGGGCTCCTAGCAAGCACAGGAACACGATGCCTGATGGTAACTAGGATAACTGACTCATTAATTGAAAGCAACGTGTCTTGAAATTAACATTACAGCCTACTTCCTGCATACCATATAGCAGAACTCTACGGTGGCCTAAACAAATTCTCTAACTCCTACCGCCTCAGTAGGTCAGATATGTAGTCATATGGATCTAGTTGCATTTTATTTCCGGAGTCAAACTAAGTTTCATTAATAGTTGTTACTATACATTTCCATATTGCCAATAGACAAGAGGAAAATGTAGGTAAGGAGTTCAGAAAATGTAATCGGTTGAAAGCTGTACATTTAGAGGAGTATTAACTAGGTCTCCAGGTATCATTGTTTACCTGGGTCAGATGACATTCCTTCACGAATGAATTTTCCAGCCTGAGCCACTGTATGGAAGTCCATACTTGCTCTACAGCCTTACTGTTCCTAATGACAGACACCACAGGGTAAGCCACTACATGTCACTCTTCTAGACTAACAAGAAGTACCGCCCCATTCTTCAGAGACCCATGTTGAGCTAACCGACTGATTTCTATCATGTTGCCTCATGCTCCAATCCTGCTCTGCTTCAAACACTTTGCCCTTGATCTTCCATTACTAATCTTAGTCTCAGTTCTGTTCTTTGCCTTATGTCTCTGTGGCACCCTCTCCCTGTCTCAGCTGTGCTTCTGGTTCCCCTTCATCTATGATCCCTGGCCCAAGTTACTGGTAAGGTAGGAACAACAAAGTTATCTTATGGGAAAGAAGATTTCGCGACTCTGAACCCTAAAAAGCTGTATATGACAGTCAGGTTTTACATGTTGAACATTAAGTACTAATGACTGATAGAAAAAAGATGGGTTGGTTGGCTCTATGGCAACTGCTTTAAGCTCCTTAGAAGAAAAACCACAGTGCCCACCTAGGAAAGCAGGTTAAGGCATGTCCCTCCTCCAGCTGAAGCATAACCCAATCTTGATAAGGTGGGTGGATCCTGTTGGATGAGGGTACCTACAGTTCTGAGCAGGAAGGATTTTAATGTAGGCATCATCTCACCTCTGGTTGAGCAATGAAGAAGGTGTGCTAATTTGCAATTTAAATGACACACCCATCCATTTGGCAATAAGGCAAACTCTTTTCTTGATTCTCCAACTTAAAAAAAAAATCTGGTTTTAGTGGTATAAAAGCTCAATGTAAGATGGGAACAATGAATAAAATCAAATAATTTGATTTTGATCAAATTTGTATCAAATTTGATGCAAATCAAATATAAATGTCATAATAACCTAGGCATATAGGAACCTTTTTCTCTTAGGCATTAAAAGGTCAAATTGGACGTCCCTATGTTCCTATACCTACCTAGCTCACTCCCAGCTAAAGTATCTGAAGCATCAGGATTCCACAGAAAGCCAACGTGAGCAGAGCAGACCGTGCTTCTTAATGTTCTTCTTCTTCTTTTTTTTTTTTAAAGATTTTATTTATTTATTTGACAGACAGAGATCACATGTAGGCAGAGAGGAAGGCAGAGAGAGAGGGGGAAGCAGGCTCCCGCTGAGCAGAGAGCCCAATACGGGGCTTGATCCCAGGACCCTGGGATCATGACCTGAGCCGAAGGCAGAGGGTTTAACCCACTGAGCCACCCAGGCGCCCCAATTGCCTCTTAATGTTCTTAACATGTGCCAAGCACTATGTTATTTATCTACACGCTACCTCACTGCATTCTCACGACAACTCTAGGAAGCAAGCACTATTATTATTCCCATTTTGTAGATGATGAAACTATGGCACAGAGAGTTTAAGTAACTTGCTTAAGGCCACACAACTGGTATGTGGAAGAACCAGGATCTAAACTGTGACTTCGATCTCAACCACTGTATGAACTGTCCTATAGCAGCAGGGCCTCTAAAGACAGAGCAAGAAAGAGCTTTGACAACAATAAGCAATTTTTCAACCTCCAGAAGTCTCTATTCAGAGGGAAGATAAGAATTATAAGTGATTTTTCCCATCCATAAATTGAGTTCCATAAATACTCTCTTACTCCCATCTCTCCCTAAGATTTCAAAGCTTCTTTCACAATTACCATTTCGTGATTCTTGTCATTTGTGCTCTCATGTTCTCCATGATCTTTCATCCTTCATATTCCAAAGTTTTATATGCCTGGGAATTCACCTGATTATAAAGCCAGGTGACTGGGAGCCTATCTGATTAGTTAAGATGTGAGCTATGTTAAGGGGACTACCATACAGACCTGGCTTGTGGGAATGGACTTAATTTCTACTTAATCACTCCTTCCTATAGAAAGGCCACAGAACGCTGCAGCCTCTAGGTTCTAATAGTAATGGATAATAACTACTATGTCACAAGTCCCACAGCTGAGGGGTACTACTTTCATACCTAAACTTTCTATTATTTAGGGGGGAAGGCAGTGAGGAGGACACTTACAATGCTAACAAGGTTATGTCAGGCCCGAGGTTTCTAAAATAAATTGTCGTTAAGAAAATTCAGATGTATTAAAAAATAGACCAAACAGCACAATGAGACCGGGACATGCCCATTATCTGGATTCACTAGTCATGAACTCTTGCTACACTTACTCCATCTCCCTCTCTTGTTGTCTCATTTTGTTGAATTATTTCAAAGTAAATCTCAAATATTTTATTTCATCCCTAGATTCTCCAGTATCTATACCTGTATAGATATTTTCTTATATAACTATAATACCATCATCCTACTTACCAAAATGAGTAACTTAGACTCTTCAAATTCTCTTGATTGGTACAAAGACATTTTTTTTTTTTTTCACATCAGGATCCAAACAAGGTCCATACATTATATTTGGTGGTTATCTTTAGAAGTCTGTCTTATTTGGAAATCTAGAGCTACCTCTCCATTTTTAAAAATTTATTCCATTAACTCATTAAAGGAATTGTCAGTTTACTTCTGAACGACTCATCCTCCAGATTTCTGCTTCGTGATAGTATAATTTTTTCCCCCTCTATTTCCTATAAAGGAATCCTCACTCCTTTTCTCTTTACATATTGTCTTTACTTAAACCAGAAAACACAGAAAATGATTTGAGTGGCTATCTTCTCAGTTCTCCCCAGTATGGAACACAGTATCCTCCTAAGTGAACGGGATAAGTTTCTTATATATGGTGGGTTCCTTAGGGCAGATGAAAAAGGCTTCAAGTCTTCATTACATTCAGTTTCGAATTTTGGGGGGCAAAAACACTTTACAGAAGGCGATGTATGCTCCATACTACATCACACCAGGAGGCACAATATCTGCTTCTCGCACTTTCAGTGATGTGAGGGTGAATTAGTGGGTTCAGATGATGAAAATGTCTACTAGTTTCATCCATTAATGACTGCTGTAGATTTCTGGTGTGTGGGGGTAGGAGGGTGGCAAAGAACCTGAGCCAAGAATTAAATGACAACTTCTACCAAGGGTGATCTCATCTTGGGGCCCCAAAGAGATGCCTCCTCATGTGGTATAGAATCAAACGGCCTTACTCAAAAGGAATCCATTAGACTTCGCCTTGGCATATCCCTCTAGTAGTGATCAGTAATACTGAGAGCAAGACCAGAAATGGACCATTTCTTTCTGCCTTAAGACTGGTTTAAAAATCTAAGTTAAAAAAAAAAATTAATTAAAATAAAAACCTAAGTCAACATATTCAAAGCCTTTTGCCTAACAGAATGGGCCTAGCATGCCAGAAGAACATTTGTTTTCTCTTTTCTGTAATATTTCCAATGTCTTAAATCTTTTTTTCTGAGAAACATGGAAAAACGTCCAAGACAGGACACAAAGCACATTGTGCTCACTATGCCTAAAGGGAAATTAAAAGAAATATTTTGCCTCCAAAAACATAATCTAAGTAAGCATAGTAAAGTAATACCAGATACCTCCTTTATCGCACTTTAAAAGGTTACAAGATACAAGCAAGAGCAGCAGTTTCTAGCCTCTGAGCCCAGTGGGTAGTCAATAAAGTTGTGGACAATCTCCTTCCTGTCATCATAAAAGGGCTAAATAGATAGGGCGAGGCCTAGACAATTAAGTAGTATACTAGAGCAATATACCAGAACAATGCAAGGGGGAGGACACAGAGTTTACTAAACCAAAGCAACTGGAGCAAGCTATTTTGGTAAGACACCTAGGAAAATATATTACCCACCCACTTTCTTTTTGCAGGAAAACTAGTACATGAATATCCTCCGCTACTACCGTAATCCTGGAATGGCCTCTTAATCATACACGGGTTCCGGCTCTTGGCGTGGTATGGGTGTGTAACCGAGAAAAGTATCCTTCTGGGGAACAACACGGCTGAGCTTCCCTGGGATTGTGCCCCTCTTGCTGGACACACACCCATACTTTCTTACGTCCTCCTGTTCTGCCCTCTCTTCCACTGGGACCTATTGAACCTGCATCTACTTTGACAAGATCAGTGATGCAGTGAGAGCAGAGCTGAGTGAACTCGTCCCACCCTGCCCTCACCATCCACAGGTAAAACCTACTACTAGTGCAAGCTCAGCAAATGAAATGGAAACCTTGAGGGAGGTCAAAAGTATAAAACATAATTAAAAAATTCATACACTGTTAGCGCTACAGGGAGATTAAAGGTTACTTACTATAACCCTCTTATTTTATAAAACAGAATACTGTAGCCCAGAGAAATTGTTTTTGCCAGATTACAGTAGCAATAAGAAAATAAAATACAAAGTAAAATGATGTCTAGAGACCTTTGGAGTAAAGATCAAAAACATTAGGTAAAACTATGAGTCATGTAGAAATACTTGGAATTTTTAAAGGACAAATCTGTTTGTTCATCTAACAAACATTTACTGAGAGCCTTTTATGTACCAGGGATAGTCTTGAGAACTAGGGATGCACCACTGAACAAAAACAGGCAAAAATCCCTGTCCTCATGGAGTCTACAATCCAGCAGGGAGCGAGAGAGAAAATAAACATTAAGTAAAATATACAGTAGGTCATACAGGTAGAAATATCATGAAGGGGCACGGAAAAGGGATATGGAGTACCTGGGAGTGGAGGAGGTCAGGAGGGTCACATTTTAAAATAAGATGATCCAGGAAGGCCCTTCAATAAGACACACTTGAATAAAGACTTAAAGGAGGTTAAGGAAGTTAGCCAAATATTATCTAAGGGAGAAATGTCCCCAGGCAGAGCAAAGAGCAAATTATCCCTAAAGCAAAAGTATCCCTAGATTGTCCCAAAGGGCTGAGCAGAATGAGCAAGAACAAAGAGCAGTAGGAGATAAAGCTTCAGAAGTGATTAGGACCTTATATGGGGCCCTGATTTTATGGGGCCTTCTATGACATTACAAGGACACTGGCTATTTCTGAGTAGCCAAAGGGGACTTTGAGCAGTGGAATGAAATGATCTTACTTTTCTGAAAGGACTGCTCTGGTTGCAGTACTATCAGGGGACAAATTTAGAAACAAGAAGAAACTAGGAGATGGCCACAATAATTCAGGCATTTTGTTGACTTAGATCAGGGATGCAGTGGGGCAGATTCAACACTGAAGCACAACATTTCAAAGTGTTGTGTTTGGAATACATTTTTTAAGGTAGAGCCAACAAGAAATGGATGAGGGTTGCATAAGAAAGAAGAGAGTAAAGGTTGACGCTATCCTTTTTTGGCCTGTACTCCTACGAGGATGGAGTGGTCATTTGCTGAGATGGAGAAGACTGAAGGAACAGATTTTTGTTGTTTGAGAGTGTGTGTATGTGTGTGTAGAGTGGGGGGAGACTGAAGGTTGGTTTTTGGATGTGTTAAGTGTGGTTCATATATGGAGAAAGTTCATGAAACACAAGTAGACAAGCAGACAAGAGCCACCTGGGTGGCTCAGTTAGTTAAGCATCTGCCTTCAGCTCAAGTCATGACCCCAGGGTCCTGGGATCAGAGCCCTGAGTGGGGCTCCCTGCTCAGTGGGCAGTCTGCTTCTCCCTCTGCCTCACCACCCTGCGCCCCCCGCTTGTGCTTACTCTCTCTCAAATAAATAAATAAATTTAAAAATACATAAAAATTTTTTTTTTTAAGATTTTATTTATTTATTTGACAGAGAGAAATTACAAGTACACTGAGAGGCAGGCAGAGAGAGAGAGAGAAGGAAGCAGGCTCCCTGCTGAGCAGAAAGCCCGATGCGGGACTTGATCCCAGGACCCTGAGATCATGACCTGAGCCGAAGGCAGCAGCTTAACCCACTGAGCCACCCAGGCGCCCAAAAATACATAAAAATTTAAAAAAAAAATACAAAGACAAAGAAAAAAAAATATACAAAGACAAATTACTTAGGAAACTCTTATAATAACCCACGAGAGAGATGCTGGTGGTTTGGACCAGGCATCTAGCAGTATAAGTCACGTGAACTGGAGATACATTTTGAAGGTCGAGTTGACACGACTTGCTGAGGAAGTGAAGAAGGATGAACGAGAGAGGAAGATAGAAGTCAGTGGTATTTCAAGTTTCTTGTCCTCAATAAATAGATAGGACTACAATTCATTGATATGGGAAAGTGTGGAGAAAGCAAATTTGACGGGAACCAAAAATGCAGAAATGTCAAGTAGGCAGTCAGGGTTATGATAATTTGGTTTCAGGGAGAGGTCTGGACCAGAGATATACATGTGGGAGTTTGTAGAGAACATTTAAAACCACCAGAAGAAAAGAGATCACCAAAAGAGCAAGTGTAGATGGAAAAAAGTCCAGAGACTGATCCTGGGACACCCTAATATTGCAAAATTGGAGATGAGAAAAACACAGCAAAGAAACCCGAAGCAGCAATGGCCAAGTGAGTTGGAAGAAAAACCGAAAGCTTTGGTGTTGTAGAAGCTAGGTGATAAAGTACTTAAAAAAAAAAAATGGAGTGATCAATTGTGTTTAATTCTGCTGATAGGTGAAGAGGAAGTTTGAGAATGAATGACCATGGGATTCTGCAACGTGGAAGTCATTAGTGGCTAAAAAAGGTGCTTTCGTTGGAGAGGTAAAGGCAAATAGTCTTACTAGAAGGCACTCAAGAGAGAATGTGAGGGCAGCAGGAGAAGGGACAGACAACTCAAAGACTTTGTTTTGCCATAAAGAGAAGCAGAGAAGGTTGGTGGTAGGTGAAGGAGAAGCAGGGTAAAGAGAGGTTGCTTTCTTTTCTTTTCTCTCTCTTTTAAAGTTGGTTGGTTTTAAAGGTGGAAGAAATTACAGCAAATTTATATATTGATAGGAAGACTAGTAGTCAGGAGGAAATTATGTTGCAGAAGACAAGGGGAAGAGATGCTGAGGCAATGTCTTTGAATAGGAGGAAGGGAACTGGATCTTGCCACACAAGTCAGAGCAGACCCAAGACGGAATAAATAGTTTATCCATATTAATAAGAATAAGAGACGCAGGTAGGTAGGTAGATATGATGGTAGGAGCTTGGGGAAGCTCTCTTTAAACTGCTTGTCTTTTCAGTGTGTATTTTGTCACCAACTGATGAGTATGAGGGAAAACCTAGAGGAAGTTTGAGAGGAATAAAGAAATAATGATCTAGGAAAGTATTCATTCTTATTCATTTGTTTTTTACTTGAAATGCCTGCCATCTATCCTATTTGAAATACTTGGTCCAAATTTAATTATATTTTTCCTCCCAGAAATCAAAATCTATTTCTTTTTTTTAAAGATTTTATTTATTTATTTGACAGACAGAGATCACCAGTAGGCAGAGAGGCAGGCAGAGAGAGAGAGAGAGAGGAGGAAGAAGCAGGCTCCCCGCCAAGCAGAGAGCCCGATGCACGGCTCGATCCCAGGACCCTAAGACCATGACCTGAGCTGAAGGTAGAAGCTTAACCCACTGAGCAACCCAGGCACCCTTCAAAATCTATTTCAATTAGGCTTACTTCTTACATTCAGTCCTCTTCATTTTAACAGGTCACTGCTCGTTTAGAAAACACAGAATTTGTCCTCCCAACTGTGATTTCACAAACCTGTAAATTCAGGCACACTCTTAGATTCCAGGTTTCTTTCCAAAGTGCATCCATCAATTCACACAGGATTCACCACACTCCCAATGAGGGTCATGAAACTCAGGCTTCCTCCTTGGTAGCTGCAAGCCATTCTAGCATTCTCTAACCCCACAAAAATAAATCATTAACACTGTTTAGATAGGACCAAATTACAATGCAAAACCATACTCCTACTCAGGTGAGACTTATATGTTCAGAGACTGAACTTAGAGGAAGAAGACTTGAAAGCTGCTTAAGTCTATGTAAGATTTAATCCCATCATCATTTACTATTAACTTGATATTAGATAAGTCAAATCACCTATCTCAGATAAACCAACTAAAAAAATAGAACAAGGAAAAACTTGTACAACACCAAATAAATAAGAACCAATACAACTTATCCTAGAAGTAAAAGATTGGTCTGATATCTGAAAACCAAGTAATACATCTTATTAAATAGGAAAAAAAGAAATTTAAAAAAATTTCACAAAACTAAACACATTTTCATGATAAAAACACTCAATAAACTAGAAACAGAGGGTAACTTCCCCAAACTAATAAAGGGCATTCAGGAGCCCTTTATTAAAAGCCTTTACTGGGGGGCGCCTGAATGGCTCAGTTGGTTGAGCGGCTGCCTTGGGCTCAGGTCGTGATCCTACAGTCCCAGGATCGAGTCCCACATCAGGCTCCCTGCTCAGGAAGGAGTCTGCTTCTCCCTCTGATCTCTCTCCTCTCATGCTTTCTGTCTCTCACCCAAATAAATAAAATCTAAAAAAAAAAAAAAAAAGCTTTATTGGGGGACGCCTCGGTGGTTCAGTCGGTTAAGTGTCTGCCTTCTGCTCAGGTCATGATCCCAGCATCCTGGGATCGAGCTCCACATCAGCTTCCCTGCTCAGGGGGGAGCCTGCTTCTCCCTCTGCCTGATGCTTCCCCAGCTTGCGCACTCTTCTCCCTCTCTCTGACAAATAAATAAATAAAATCTTGAAAAACAACAACAACAACAAAAACCCTTTATTGGAGCTCCTGGGTAGCTTAATGGGGAAAGCATCTGACTCTTGATTTCAGCTCAGGTCATGATCTCAGGGTTGTGAGATCAAGTCCCATGTTAGGCTCTGTGCTGGGTGTAGACCCTCCTTAAGATCCTCTCTCTCTTTCTCTCTCTCTCCCCGCCCCCTGACCCTATGACCCTCACCCCTCACCTCTCCACCCCCCCCCCCCACAGCTCATGCACTTTAAATCTCTTAAAAAAAATCCTTTATTAAAACCCACAGCTAACATACATAATGATGAAAGACTAAATACTTTTCCCCCAAGATCAGAAACAAGACAAGAGTGTCACTCATCATTCCTATTCAACATGGTACTGGATGTTCTACCCAGGGCAATTAGACAACAAAAAGGCATTCAGAAGGAGAGAAAAAACTATCTCTATTTGTAAATGAGAAGATCTTACATGTAAAAAAAAAATCCCAAGAAATCCTCTAAGAAACTATTAAAATAAAAAAGAGTTCAGAAAGGTGGTAGAATATAAGATCCATATACAAAAATCAATTACATTTCTATACACTTGCAATGAACAACTTGAAGATAAAATTAACAAAACAATTCTATTTGAAACAGCACCAAAAAGAATAAAATACTTTGGAATAACTTTAACAAAATAAGTACAAATTTTATGCTCTGAAAATACAGAACATTGAAAGAAATTAAAGAAGACTTGAATATAAAGATATCCCATGTTCATGAATCACAAGGCAATAGCTTTCAAACTGATCTACAGATTCAATGCAATCCCTATGAAAAAAATCTCAGCTAGCTTTTTTGCAGGAGATAATCTTAAAATTCATATGAAAAACGAAAGGTCTCACAATAGCAAAACAATCTTGAAAAAAAAGAACAAAGTTGGAGGACTCATACTTCCCAACTTCATAACTCACTACAGCTATATTAAGATAGATTGGGGAGGCCGGGGTGGCTCAATCAGTTAAACATCTACTTCTGGCTCAGGTCATGATCCCAGGTTCCTGGGATAGAGTCCCACCTCAGACTCCTAGCTCAGGGGAGTCTGCTTCTCACCCTGCTTGTCGCTACCCCTGCTTGTGCACGCTCTTTCATGCAATCTCTTTCTGACAAATGAATATGTAAGATCTTAAAAAAAAAAAAAGATTATACCAATATAATGATAAACAGAGATTAATAGAACAGAACTGAACATTCAGAAATAAACCCCTAGATCAATGGTCCACTAATTTTTGACAAGAGTGTCACATCAACTCAATAGGGCAAATAATAGTTTTTTTGAACAAATACTGTTGGGACAACAGGATATCTTCATGCAAAAGAATGAAGTTGGGCCCCTGTCTAACACCATGCACAAAAATTAACTCAAAATAATTCACAGACCTATATGTAAGAGCTAAAAATATAAAACTCTTAGAAGAACACATAGGAGTGTATTAGGGTTAGGTAGTGGATTAGGTAATGATTAAAGAAACAAGAACAAAAAAGTAGATGAACTGGAGTTCATCAAAATGAAAAACTTTAGTGCCGCAAAGGAAATAATTAAAAAAGTGAAAAAACAATCTCCAGAATGGGAGAAAGTCTTTGCAAATCATGTGTCTGATAAGAGGCCTGTTTGTAAATATACTAAGACTCATTAACTCAACAATCAAAAGACAAATAACCCAATTACAGATTAGGCAATGGATCTGAAAAGATAGTTCTCCAAAGAAGATATACAAATGGCTGATAAGCACATGAAAAGATGCTCAACATTATTAGCTATGGGGTGGTGGAATGCAAATTAAAACCACAGTGAGATATCACTTCACACGGGGGGGGGGGGGGGGGGGGGGCAGGGCACATAATGGAAGAGACAGATAAGGACACAGGTTGGTAAATGTGAAGAACTCTGAACCCTTATACACCATAGGTGGGAATACAAAATGGTGCAGCTACTTTGGAAAACAGTTTTCTGTTCCTCAGAAGGTTCAACATATAGCTACCATTTGACCTAGCATATTTACTTCTAGGTATATGCCCAAAAGAAATGAGAATATATGTCCACAAAAAAATTTGTCAATAAATGTTCATAGCAGCATTATTCATAAGAGCCAATTAGTAGAAATAGCCCAAATGTTCATCAGCTGATGAATGAGCAAATAAAACGTGGTATCCATAGGGTGAAATATTACTGGGCAACAAAAAGCAATAAAGTATTGATGCATGCTACAACATGGAAAAATCTTAAAATATCATACTAAACAAAAGATTCCAGTCACAAAAAAACTATATATTGTATGATTCCTTTTATACAAAATGTCCAGAATAGACAAATCTATAGTGACAGAAAGTAGGCTGGTGATTGCCTAAGGCTGAGCGAGGAAGGAATGAAAGTGTATGGTATGCAAGAATTATGGAATTTTTCTTCTTAAAAATTTTAATTGTGGGGGCGCCTGGGTGGCTCAGTGGGTTAAAGCCTCTGCTTTCGGCTCAGGTCATGATCCCAGAGTCCTGGGTTTGGGCCCCGCATCGGGCTCTCTGCTCGGTGGAGAGCCTGCTTCCCCTCCTCTCTCTCTGCCTGCCTCTCTGCTTACTTGTGATCTCTGTCAAATAAATGAACAAAAAAATCTTTAAAAAATTTTTTTTTAATTGTGGTTAAAAAAAAAGCCAAATCAACTAAAATTTACCATTGTAATTGTTTATAAGTGTACAGTTTGGTAATATTAAGTAGATTCACATTATTGTAAAATAGATCTCCAGAACTTTTTCATATTGCAAAACTGAAACTCTACCCTTTAAACAACTTCCCATTTCCTCCACCCTGCAGACCCTGGCAAGGACTATTCTACTTTCTGTGTCTGTGAATTTGACTACTCTAGGTTCTCATGTGAGTGGCATCATACTGTATTTGTCTTTTTGTGACTCGACTTCATGCAGCATAATGATCTTAGCACTCATCCATACTTAAGCATGTGATAGCATTTCTTTACTTTTTAAGGCTGAATAATATTCCATTTATATACATACCATGCTTTGTTTACACATTCATCTGTTGACAGACACTGGGTTGCTTCCACTTCTCGGCTATTGTGAATAATGTTGCCATGAACATGGTATACAAATATCCACTCGAGATCCTGCTTCCAATTATTTTAGATATATACCCAAAAGTGGAATTGCTGGATTATGGGGGTATCTCCTTAGAATGACAAAACTATTCTAAAATTTGACAGTGGTGATAGTTGCACAATCCTAGAATAGACTAAAACCCACTAAATTATACACTTCAAATGCGTTAATCATATGGTATATAAATTATATCTCAATAAAACTGTTAAAAAATACAACTCCTAAAGGCTGAATGGTGGATATAATTACTTAAAGCTTTTGACTGAACTAGATTATTAATCTGGTTAACTAACCTGTCAATCTTGTCATACAGGTAATTTTTGGCTCTAATTTTCGATGACCTGGCTAGATGTTTAGTAGGAGTTTTTTTGAGACGTAACCTAAGTGCTTCTTCAACACTGCTCCATTACAGAAACGTAAGAAAAAGAAATTCATAGTATCTTTAATTCAGTAATAAACTTTTCATATTTTGTGTCAGGAAATACTGTGAAGAAATAACACACTCATACTAACTACAGAAATTTTTATTTCATCTGTTTTGTAGCTATGCCATTCACCAGATTCTTAAAAGACAGGGATAAATAAGGCAGGACTTGATTACTCACTTTGACTTCAAGTTTACTTTTTGAAAAGTCACTCACAATGATTTCACCTACAAGATGCTCAAAAGACAGAGGTTTTATTCACCTTATTTTTGCAATACAAAATTATAAAATTATAAAGTCCTAAGTCCAATGTCACTGAATGGGGAAAGAGGTAATAAGTTAAAAAACCAGTAGAGAAAAATCTTGAGAAAAAAATATGCATCAAATTCAGATTCTTCTCACCTCTAATTGTTATACACAACTAGTAATGCTATCGGCAATACAGATGGCCACTGATACTTAGAAACTCATATCATCTTCTTTTCAGCTTTATCTAGACATTTTCAATCTTGTCAAGATTCAAAGATACACTTTAAGAAAGACAATAAATGAGATAATCTCAAAGATTTCTCATGATCTCTTCTGATCAGAGCAGAGCTAAGTAAAAAAAACCTTACTGGTCTGAGTGATCATTTTTAAAACAATAGACTCTCTACAGTTCACAGCAAAAATACCAGTTTGGAGGTCGACTTTCAATTTCAGTCCCAGGCAGAGGCTGAAACAATGTTTATGATCTAACTATAGAGATGGTTGTCTTGTTCAGACAGTCCTTCTTTCCAGATTACACATTTTATACATTTTAACAGCTTTTCCGAAATAATCTCTCAGGGTTGACTTTAAGTGAAGATTGAAATACTAACAATTGGATTCAGATTCTCATTACAGATTTTTCAAAGTCCGTCTGTGTGCAGAAGCCAAATTATGCATGGCGACTCGAACAGTTGAGGTCCCCTCAGGGATATCACAGGAATTGATGACCGAATGTAGTGCCCGGGTATACGCTGCAAATAAAGGTTTGCACTGTGAGGAATGAAGTTAGATTCTAAACTACTCACTCTGCCAATCTCCTTCCCATTACTACTGCTTCTCTACAAGTCTCATAGATATTAACTTCTCCTATTCATTGAATAAACTTACTATTTAGTACATGTCAAGCACTCTGTGAGGACAGAAAAGATAATGACGAGAATGGACACTAAAATAATTAAATTGCAGGGCGCCTGGGTAGCTCAGTGGGTTAAGCCACTGCCTTCGGCTCAGGTCATGATCTCAGGGTCTTGGGATTGAGTTCCGCACTGGGCTTTCTGTCAGCAGGGAGCCTGCTTCTCTCTCTCTCTGCCTGCCTGCTTATTTGTGATAAATAAATAAAATCTTTAAAAAAAAAAAGAAAAAGAAAAAAATCATTAAATTGCAGTGTTAACACTTTCAAACCTGAGGTATATGTAAAATATCATCACTGAATGAAGTGCAAATGAATGAAAATACATCTAGGAAAAGATGGAAAAGATTTCCAGAAGTAGTAACATGTAAGATGGTCTTAAATAATTAATAAGAGTAAAGGAAAGGAGGTCTTCTAGGCAGAAAAATATGTGGAGCAAAAGGCACAAAAAAGGTGACATGTACTGGAAATAGCAAGTTTGATAAGGTTGGAGTGTCTCCTGGGGCCAGAGAGAAAATATGCCAAATATGGCATGCATTTTGTACTGTAATGTTGAACCCTCAAGGTTTTAGAACAGAAGAATGGCATGATAAGATTTGTGTTTTTAAAATTTAACTCACAGAATTGATGAGAAACTCATATCATGGGGAAGTAGGAATACAAATAGTGGTGGTATTTTGGTATTTTGGTGTGTGCATGAAGCCTACATAATCTCTACACTGTGTACATCAATATGTTTAAGGATGGCCAGGAAACAGAAACATCAGTGACAATAAGAAGGACTGTTTTCTCTAGCTGCGATTCCTGAAGATAGTGTTTATACTGGTCCTCATTTTCCTCTGTGTCACCTGGCAGATCTGGGCAGTCTAATGTGGATAGAGATGGTAATAAATCTGTAAGTAACAGTAAAGTATCTGAGTAACAGGGAATGCAACTGGACAGATGGCCATAAAACACAAGCCCTAATTTCTTCATTTATAGGAGAAGCAGGAAGCCAAGTCTCCCTACAGTGGAGTAGAAATATTTCCCCAGCATTAATGGAGACAAGAAGATAGCCAATCTCAAAAGGATTATAACTCACTATAATTATTTTTATTGTCCCAGAGTTGTTTTGTAAAGGCGTTATAACAGTCTCTGATATCAATCTCAATAAATGCTAACTTACTGTGATCACTACATTTCTTGTTTGTTTTTTAATTGCCACCAGACCACAACCATTCCTTTAAGAAGCTCACCTCTATGGTTTTTATAGAAAATACAGTTGTTGGCGCAGGTATCAGGATGAGCATCCCAAAAATCAGGACCACAGCAGCACAGTGGAGGTAGAGTAATATTATACAGCCGCATTTTCTCCTGGATCTGGACTCGCAGAGCTTCCATATATCTATAAAGATACAATATGGTCAGGCAAAGTGGACCTTTGAGCATGAGAATGAGCATGAGTCCTTATCTGACGACCAGCTTTAATCATTAAAACTAGTTCACATCTCTGTGTCTCAACTCTTCCTCTTTGTACTGGGAAACAGCACTGGGGAAAATACAGTGCTATTCCTCTAGAGCCAGGACTTTACGCAGAACTTTTCAAAATACCTTTGGGATTCCTTTTCTCTCTGTTGTTGTTTTTCTCTGACTCCTTTTAGTTCCTCAAGTTTCATCTGGGCTAATATGTCACTCATCTTCTCCCCTGAATACAGCTCTTCGTGAAAGTTCATTCTTAGTATCCTCTGCTCTTCAGCATAACGTTGCTGTTCTTTCTTTTTTTTAATTCTGAGAATAAAATCATAGCAGGGTTAGGAATTTCATAAAATCATTATTTAAATTAGCTTCTAGACCCAAATAATTCAAGGAATTCCCAGAAACAAGAGAGTCAGGAAATCAGTTTAGCACCCTAGGGTAGCCTTAAAAACTCCTGCTGGCTGACTGAAGGTTATTCTACAGCTCATGTAAATATATAGCCTCTCAAATGACAATGACCACTGCTTACGTATAAAAAGGTTTCGCTGTAAGAACACAAGTACAAAAGCTTTCTTACCTTAAACAATCAAATAAATAGATAAATCAACCAACCAACCAACCAGACAAAATACAAAAACAATGGGTTTTATGACTCTGGACATCAGGTGATGAGAGGCAGTGATTCTTGACAGACAGTAAACAAATGAAGTGAGCCCTATTAACTACCAAAACCTACTGCCTTGTAAGTTTCCAGGCAGCAGCATGAGGTAGGAGTATTGAGGTAGAGCCTGGTAGACTTCCTGAGTCAAGAAGACCAAAGGCAACTAGAGTTCATAACAGAGAATACCAGAGAGTGGAGAGCTGTTCAAGAGTGAAAACTTGGAGGTCTACTGTGTGTCCTTCTGATACAGACCAGAGTACTCTGTACCTATTTGAAAAAATAACCTGAGGCTAGGAACAGAATCATCAAAATGGGTAACAAGGAACAGTGACTAGGCTCACATAGAGCTGGGAATAGTGCCTTTTCCCACCAATCAAACTTGAAAAACTTGTAACACACAGGGCATTGGGCAGAGTTTTCAGAATGATCTTACCGCCACATTGGGGAATGTTGGTTAGTCCTAAACTGAGCACTGTTCCAGACACAAGGTCATAAATTATAAAAGCAAATCCCCAAAGTAATTTAACTGTACCCCAAAAGCTGAAAAAAATTTATAAGAATACAAAGATACCTAGCAACTAACAAGATAAAATTCACAATGTTTGACATCTAATCAAAGACCACCAAGGATGCAAAGAAGCAGGAAAACTTACTCATAATGAACAGAAAAACCCATCAAAACCAACCTAGAACTGAGTTATTATGATTAGCACAGGAAAACATTAGAATAGTTATGCCTACATTTTATACGTTCAAAAAGTTAAGATATAAAAAAGACAAATCAAACTTCTCAAGATGAAAACTATAACTTCTGAAATGAAAAACACACTGGAGAACAAGCCTATATTTAATGAAATCAATAACTAATAACCTTTCAAAACAGAAAGCACCAGGCCCACACGGGATCACCAAATAATCATGGAAGAAATTATACCAATTCTCTACAATCTTCCCTCAGAGGACAGAAACAGAATGGGTATTTCTTAGCTCATTCTATATAAGGCCAGCACTACCCTAATACCAAAACCAGACAAAGATATTACAGGGAAAGAAAACTAGAGGGGCCCTGGGAGGTTCAGTGAGTTAAGCATCCGCCTTTAGCTCAGGTCATAATCTCAGAGTCCTGGGATCAAGCCCCACATCGGGCTCCCAGCTTGGCAGGGAGTCTGCTTGTCCCTTTCTCTCTGCCCTCTTCCTGCTTGTATTCTCTCTGTCTCTCTCTCTCAAATAACTAAATGATGAATGAATAAATAAATAAATAAATAAGTAAACAAACTAGAGACCAGTATTTCTCATGAACACAGAGAAAGAAATCCTCAAAAATGTTAGCACATCAAAACCAACAATGTAGAAAAAGAATTATATGCCAAGACCAAGTGGGGTTTATCCCAGGAATGCAAGGCTAATTCAACATGGAAAAAAAAAAATCAATGTAATCTATCACATCAACAGGAGAAATAAGAAAAATCACATACCCTATAAATATACATAGAAAAAGCATCTGACAAAATCCAGCACCATTTATGATACTCTTGGTAAACTAGAAATAAAAGGAAATTTCTAAACTTGATAAAGGGTATCTACAAAAAACCTATAGCTAACATCATACTCAAAGGCGAGAAACTAGACACTTGCCCCTAGGATCAGGAATATGGCAAGATTTTCTCCTCACCACTTCTTTTCAACGTGATACTGAAAGTCTTAGTTAGTGCAATAAGACAAGAAAAGGAAATAAAAGATAAACAAATTGGAAAGGAAAATAAAGCTGTGTTTGTTTCCAGATGACATGACAGTCTATGTTCTTCCCAATCTGATCTATAGATTCAATGCAATCTCCCCCCACCCCAAATCCCAATAAGTTATTTTATAGATAGCGACAAAGTGATTCTAAAGTTTTTATGGTGAGGCAAAATTCCCAGAATAGCTAAGATAATACTGAGGGAAAAATACAAAGTTAGAAGATATATACTACTCAACTTTAAGACTTATTACAAAGCTGCAGTGATCAAGACAGTGTGGTATTGGTGAAAGAATAGACAAATAGAATAGTATGGAACAGGAAGCCCAGAAATAGACCCATCTTAATAGAGTCACTGGTTTTTGACAAAGAAGCAAAGGCAATGCAATGGCATGAAGACAGTCTCTTCAACAAATGGTGCAGGAACAACTGAATATCTATGTACAAAAAATGAATCTAGACAAAGACCTTACACTCCTCACAAAACGAAAAGGGTCACAGAATTAACTATAAAATGCAAAACTAAAAAACTCCTAGAAGATGATTTAGGTGAAAATCGACATGATCTTGGGTATGGTGATGACATTTTAGATACATACCAAAGGCATGATCCATAAAAGAAACAATTGATAAGCTAGACTCCATTAAAATTAGAAACTTCTGCTCTGCAAAAGGCACTGTGAGAAGACAAGCCATAGACTGGTAGAAAATATTTGCAAAAGATATTTCATAGAAGACTACTGACCAAATATACAAAGAACTCATAACTCAACAATAAGAAAACAAACCTAACTTTAAAATGAGCCAAAGACCTAACAGACATCTCAGCGAAGAATATATAGAGTTGGCCTTGAACAACACGAACTTGAGCTGCATGGATCCACTTACATGTGGATTTTTTTTTAATAATACAGTACTGTAAATGTATTTTTTTGTTTCTTATGATTTCCTTAATAACATTTTCTTTTTTCTAGCTTATTTTATTGCAAGAATATAGCATATAATACATATACCATATAAAACATGTGTTTATCAACTGTTTATGTTATTGTGAAGGCTTCTAGTCAACAACAGGCTATAAGTTGTTAAGTTTGGGGAGAGTCAAAAGTTACAGGTGGATTTCAACAGTGTGGAATATTACTGCCCCTAACTCCTACATTGTTCAAAGGTCATATGTTTATGGGATCATTCCTTCATGATGAGTGAGTAAGTGAATTATTGACTCACTGACTGAATGGTGAGGTTACCCTCTAGTGAGCATTAATATGGAAGACAAATATCTTCATATCTTTTGCCTAGAGAAGTCTGTACATCTAGCTCTTCCCCAGACTTCTTTGTCACCAACTTCCCAATAATGGTCAAGTCTCTGACCATCCAGCCAAACCATACCACAGCCCAAGGATCAACATGAACTCTCACCTATGGATAAGCATAAGAGTTTAGGTTGAGTGAACAGTAATATACCTTAGATCACAAAACAGAGTCATAATGGCCCTTCAATCAATTCCCAGACTTGAGCCAATTTACCTCTTGAGCCAAGAACCTCTTGGACGAAGTGAAATCCCTGTCCCTTTGAGGAAGGACCTTGCTATACTGTCAAAATTTTATATTGCTAATCTTTCTTCCCCAAAGGGACCATGATCTACTAGCCAGATGCCACAGTTCTGAGTCAGACAACTGTGATTATTGCTTTGGCTCAATTGTCCAATTATGGTAACCACATCCCTCTTGCCCTGCCACTCTGGAATCCCACCACCCCTACTACATCAGGGATCCCCATTTGGTGGTTTCAGTTCCAAAAGAGAAGAGTGACCACAAAACTCTTCAAGGATGTTGAATTTCTCACAGTGGTGATGAAAGGTGTGCCCTCTTGACCCTTCCAGAGTTGGTGAATAGGTCTTTCATGAGAAGTCCACTCTAACATACCAGTATCCCTAAGCTTTTGAATACCTTTCTCTACAACATACCACCTACAACAAAGCAGTTCTGGCATTTAACTTCATTTTGTGTAGGCGACGCTTGGGGCCATGGTTTAGTCAACCAACTTCTAACTCCCCCATTTCAAACACTGAATCTGGAGTCACTGCTGAGTGGGCCCATACCAATAGATTCTGTCTGATCCAACTTTATATTCTACCCACCATGATCCTATACTTCTATGACCCAGTCTATACATACTCCCCAGTCGTCTATTGCATTACAAATCACTCCTACAACTTAATGGCAGAAAACAATAATAAAGACTTATCTCAGTATTTTTGTGGGTCAGGAGGGCACACAAGTCACGGTGGAGACAGCTTATCTCTGTTCTATGATGTCCAAAGCCTCAGCTGAGACTCAAATGCTGAGGAGCAAGAATCATCTGAAGGCTTAACTGAGCCTGGAGGTTTCCGGACAGGGCGCATTCATGTGCCTAGCAAGTGCATGCTGGAAGTTGGTTCCTCCTGACATAATCTCCACAGTGTTGCTTGATCTCCTCACAGCAGGGTGTCTGGCTTCCCAGAGTGAGCAATTCAAGGGCCCAAGGTGGAAACTGCAATTTTTGTTAACGATCTAGCCTGGGAAGCCACACACCATCAGTTTGCAATATCCCTGATCCTGGATCAGCCCTCTTCATTGTGTGTGGGCACAATACAAAGGTGTGGATACCAAGAAATGCCAATCATTAGGGGTTACCTTGGAGGCTGGGTGCCACACCTGGCATGACAGATCAGGTAAAGCCAGATCAGAGCAGTGTGGTTCACTGTCCTGGCTATTCTAGCCATGGGGTCTACAGATGCTATTCTTGGTCTATCCGATTTTTCATCAGCCCAATCCAATAACCTTCCATAGGTGCAGAGATTATCACTTCTGCAAAGGGAAGCATCAGCTGGAATCTTCAGAGCAAAGCCCCACAAAGCTGTTTTGCCAGGCTGGACAAATTCTTTGCCTGACACGCGTCTCTGGGACGCCGTTTCTGGAGGCACATTTTCTGTGGCTGCTAATCAATTTCGAGCTGAGTGGGAAGGGGGAGCGAAACAATAGCAGAGTTTCAGAAATGATTCTCCACTGAGCAAAGCTAAAAGAAATCTACATTCACATAGTAGATTTGCATAAAAATAGTCTTTTCACTCTTTGTAAACTGCCATAAACATGATGTGCGGTGACACGCGACATGTTGCTGGAGCCAGCAGGAGTTTCCACTCCCGCATGCTATGGTTCCTGCTGGAGCACCTCTGCAGCTATTCTGCTGACCTCCAGGACCACGGGAAAGCCTACATGTTTCCTTCTCATCACCTCCTCCATCCTGTGGTGGGAGCCTTCCTGCCATTTTGCCTTTTCAGATGGAATGATGTGGCTCAGGATAGCCTAGACAGCTCATCCTGAACAGAGGGCCAGGGAAAAGCAGTGGACAGGCTGTGAAGGGCTTGGTAAACATGCGAGAGACACTGAGGCACCAAAAGCACGCCTGCCCCACTAGAGAAGCGTTGCCTATAATGCACTCTCTCCTCTTCCAGGGCAGGACAACCTCACACAGGCGTGCCTCTGTTCTCGATGGAGCTCACTACAGCCGAGACCTGCTGCTTCTGAATAGCTAAGTCAAGGTGGAGAGGAAGGGATTTTCCTCTAGGAAAACAAGGACTTTTGTTTCCATTACACAGCTTCTGTTATTATCGTGCTGTGTGACCAGGGAAAGTCTCAATCTTTCCACCTGTAGTTTCTTCATCTGTGGATAAGAATAACCCACTTCTCTGGAGCTTGGACATGAAGTTACTGAGTGTAGAAGGAATAAGTAAATATTCACTAAACTCCAAAACAGGTGAAAGGTGAAAGGTGAAAGGCTTACAAGGGAAACTGGGCAAAAGAGTTATTTTGCGCCCCTAGTAATTCCCCTGGCTTCCTTCAGAGCTGAAGGGAAAACTGGGCAACAGTGTGATTTTGCTCTCTAGTAATTCTCTTTGCTTCCTTCAGAACTGTGTGGCATTAAGACAGGGCCACAGGCTTGGGAGCCAAATGCCTGGACACCTGCTTGCTCTACCTTATTATGTGCCCGGAACACTGCTCCCCACAGAGCCTGCCACTTTAAAATAATGGACTTGGCCAGCGGCCTCTGTTTAGTGCTTTCAGCTCTGGATTTCAAGACCTTGAGTTTAAAGGCATTCTTAGAATGGTCACATGGTGCATTGAGGACTGTGGACCAGATGGACACCTGAGTTCTCCCCAGATCTTCAGGACAGCTCAGAGATTAACCCATCCCATTTCTTCACCTTGACTATACAACTGATCGCCCAGGGGATCCTGTAAAAAGTTATCAATCCCCTGCCTCACCCAGACCATTGAAAAGGATCTGAGGGTGGGACCCCTGCTTAGATGTAGTTTAGAATGCTCCCCAGGTGGATTCAAATAGGCATTCAAGGCTGAAATCATCTGATCCATCATTATTCACAGCTATCAGCAGAGAGGCTCCGGTCCAGGCACAGGCCCAAACACTCTGGTAGTCAGCTTCACAGTTGGAATTGAACTTCAAAGTTCATGAACCCCAATCCCTAGAAATGACTATCTCCCCATCTATGGAAGCTCCTGGATTTCCTCAGTAAAAATCATCCCAGATCCCAAAGTAGCAAGGGAAAGGCACTTCCACAGCAAGAAGGCAATTGGACACATACTGACTTTCTGACAGTCACCTTCCCCTTGGCAATCTCACTAATCACAGGTGCTATTATCAAGCTGTTATCAACTACAAGACCCCTAACTTAAACTTCAGCTTTGCTCAAAAGAACAACTGATGGGACATAGCCACAGAGAGTCACATATAACAGGAAAATCTGCTCCTGCTTCAGCTTACTTGTCTTCCAAGAGGTATGCCTGTTGGTTGCCTCTCTACCTAGGCCCTTGTGGTTGAGGCCATTTCCTTTTGCAGCAGACCAGGAAGTTCTGTGAGGCCCACTGCAGTCTGTGAGTTCAGAGACAAGGAGAATGGCCAGGAATCAGACTAAAGTTCATCTTCCACGTTCAAGTGTCCTCTCCTGCTGATGTGGAAGGGCCATCCTCCCTCCACAGCTGTTTCCCTCGCTGGTCCCCTCCCCCATTTCAGGAAATGAATTGAAAGCAAGTAGCAGCCGGGTGGTTTCGCCATCCTACTTCATCATTTCCTGGCTCAGAGACGCAATTCAATCACAAAAAGAACTGCTCGACCTATAGTTAGCAGATCTGGATTCAGGTCTGCCTCTCAGGGTTGTGACAAAGATCCTTCTCATTAATGTACATGAAGGATCTTTGTAAGCTGTAGAGACTTGGGTGGGGGGCCTTTATTATTAGGGAATTGAGGGAATTGAGGCTCGGATAGGAGTACAAATACTCAGAAGGACTGATTTTTCAGAGAAGTAGAATATTCTGCCCAAACCACTTTGGAGTTGAGAAATGGCTCCAAGGGATCCTTGCCTACATCTACAGAACATTCCTAGTATTTATGGGCTCCCTTAGGGCACACAATGGGGCTTACTGATGGAGGCCTCAGCGTCAACAGAAGCGTGGCAGAAGCTCAGAGCCAATGCCTCCATAAAGAAAGCTATACACTGTGCTGCTGCCGGGCAAATGTGATGATCCTCACTATGGTCATTCATTGTGCCCATGGAAAATGCCCATAAATAGTTGTTGAGTGAACTGATTTCAATACAAGGTAATGCTCATGTTAATCCAGACTCCTTTGAGATCTGCAATTCGTCAGGGCAGAAGTAATAGATATTACTGAGGATTACATTAGTTGGAGGAAAAAAATTACCAAACAAATCTCTCCAATTATATAATACATATATATTGACTGTAGTTAAGAAGTAGGTAGTACAGATATGTATAGTACTACACAACAAAAAGAAATAAGAACACAACTCAGTTTCCTATAACTTTTCTAGTGACAGTTATTGATATGTGCCCCAAACCGTGTTGGGCATTGTTGCAGAAAGAGTATACAAAAAAATCACCCACAGTGTTACAACTGAGGTGAAAGCCTGCATGGGCTTGAGGGGGTGAGGGAGTCAGGAAGGACTTGTGGAGGGGGCGACATGTGATGAGGCAGAGAAGGGGAACTAGGAGAACAAGCCAATCAGGGAATCGGGTGACAAATGGAAACTTAGAGCATATTATGATCAAGCCACAATAGCTACGGCTGATTGAGGAGTGACTATGTGGGCACTGTGCTAAATGCTTTACATAGAGTATGTCATTTGCTTCTCATGGTTAACTCCATGAGGTAGGTCTTTTTATTCCCATTCTGCATATGAAAAAACTAGACTTCAGAGATCACAAAGTAGGAAGTGGCGGGAACAGGATTCAGACACTAGTCTGACTCACACCCTCCCCACAGCCCCTCAATCCTTGCTTTCATGTAGTCCAGCATGAATGAAATTAACTACTCATGGTCTGAAAGGCACACTGGGGGAAAAGACAGGATGAAGACAAATCATGTAAAGGTTTTGTTTATGGATTCCGAGATGACTTTATTGACCACAGAGGCTGGGGAGAGGAGCCACAGGAAGGGAAGGAGGCGAAGAACAAGATTAGAATTGCAACTGAGATCATTCCAGTGGCCATAGGAAGAGTGGTCTAGAGATCACTTAAGAGACTGTGATCGAGATCCAGGCTTGGGGCGAGAAAATCACAGCTTGGCCCTTTGAGAGAACAGCAGCCCATCACCTTGAGCTTGTTAGAAATGCAGATTCTTGGGGCACCTGGGTGGCTCAGTGGATTAAGTCTCTGCCTTCGGCTCAGGTCATGATCTCAGGGTCCTGCGATCAAGCCCCACATCGAGCCCCACATCAGGTTCTCTGCTCAGTAGGGAGCCTGCTTCCCCCTTTCTCTCTCTGCCTGCTGCTCTGCCTACTTGTGTTCTCTCTCTCTCTGTCAAATAAACAAATAAAATCTTAAAAAAAAAATGCAGACCTACTGAATCAGAATCAATATTTCAAGAGGATGCCCAACTAACTCTACTGCACACTGAAATTTGACCAGCACTGACATTAAGGACAGAAGCTCTGCCTGGTGGGGACAGGAAGTGGGGAGACAGACACTCCTCATAGAGGTGCATAGCTCTGAATGGAGGATGCCTTTGAGAATCAGAGGAGAGCCAAGGACCTTATCCCAGAAAAAAATGCTGATGCATACCAACATCAGCCTACAATCTGAAGGGCTTCACAGAGCGCTGAGGAGCATGAACCATTACTGGGTCTGTAAGAAATCCCTGAAACTTAATTCCTTAATAATTTAGTTCAGGAGGAGTGGTATGGGGTTTGCAGTTAAAAAGAAGAAGAAGAAAGAAGAAGGAGGGAGGAAGAAGAAAGAGGAAGAAGGGAGGAAGAGGAGGAAGAAGGGAGGAAGGGGAGTAGGAGGGGGAGGAGGTGGTCCAGGCTTCAGAGCCTAGACCAGGCTTTGGTCACTGCAGCCAGGGCAAAACTCTGTTCCCCCCCCCCCCCCCCCCCCCCCCGCCTCTGCCTGCATTGTTCTGCAAATCCCCTGGTGACTGGAGCAGACCCCCTGGCACTGCAATCCTCAGCCCACCCTGGCCTCCAGAGCTGGACCTGACCTGCCTGCCTGCTTTTCTTTTCTTTGGCCCCAGAAAAGTCAAAATTAGCCTCACTTTTGTTCCTTTTCTTCGATGCCTCTACAGTCTATCTCAGGAAAGGATTATTGTGCTCTGGGGACTGTCTCTTGTGGGATATGGGGAAGGTGATGAGTGAAAAGGAAAATGGTCTTCGACAAAGTGGTTCAACTCAGACAATCACATGGCTTTCCAGTAACTGCCCACCACTGCTTCAGGAAGGCTACTGTTTCAGCTCCCAAATATTAGCCCAATAGGAGGCCAAGGAAGGTTGGGGAGTGGTCAGAGGTTTGAAAGCATGACCACTCGAGCAAAGGACTTCTTTTGGTAGCCTTCTGACATGGTACTACAAATGGCGATACCCTAGAGGCTCTTGTCCCATGACTTGAGTTCAATATCACTGACTGAGTTCTTTGGGGATCAGGAGACACATTAGGGTCACTGCCAGGACAGAGAGAAGTGGGAGCAACTCCCAAGGTGTGGGCTCCGGAGGCAGTAGCATTTGACCTGGTTTGAATCCACAATTAACTACTTCCTGGCTGCACAGGTTTTCCTTGCTGACTGCTCTAGGACCAGATGGAAATATTCTTTCCTCTCACAATGAGCACTACTAGAAAAACAAAACCATGTTCAGTGAGCCAGGGGGGCAAATGTGATGTGAACTGTCAGAGCTAAAGATTTCACAAAAAGAACTCAAGGTGTGTCAGGCATTTGCCTTATAGAACTTCTCAAAAATTCCAGAGAGAGCTCCCACTGACCTCATTCAGGCTTGCTTGGCCTGACATCCCCAGATATCTGGGAAATGAAACCAGTGGTGGCAGCAGCATGTGAGAATGCTTTCCTGATGGGGAGGACATTTTTCCTTGTGCTCATGTGGTCTTCTATCTGATATACCTGTGGGTGGAAGGCAGTCCAGTGACAGAAAAGAGCTATGAAGTGATCAGAGCCCCAGCCTTTCCCTGCTGACCACTGGTAGCAGCTGTCTCCCCAGCCTGAATTCCCAGGGGGTTCACTTCCCTCCCATAGAGAGTTCTGATATTGGGATTCCTATTTTGGACGTACATTTTCTCCCATCTGAAAGCATGCCCTGAGAGTCTCAAAGGGAATGTATTATTTGACAGGACACTTGAGATTTCATTTTGAGAGCCGTACTATGTTTCCGCCTTATGATGACAACTACTACCTCAGCTACCTCACCTGCCTCGCACAACTCCCTGCTTACACCGACCATATGGGCAGCCTTCCACCCACTTTGTCCGTGCCCTCCCCATGGGTCCCTTCCCCTGGCATCTCACTAGGATTTGGGATTCCTCCCCACTCCTCCGCTCCTACACCTACTGAATCAGCGAGACTTGAGAATCTGTATGATAAGCAGACCGCCTGGGCAAGTCTGCTGCAGGCTGGGGAATCCGAGTCAGCTCACAGCCTCCCAACTTGTACAGGTGAGTCTTAATAACCATTACATCTCAGTCTTCTTTATTTCAGTGATTCTCTACCTTGGCCGAATATCAGAATCATGCATGGGGTTTAAAAAAAATAACATATAATATGGATTCCAATGGATGTGTAGGTTTCGCCTTCTTCTCTAAGAGGCAAAAAAGTGCCTTAAAATCCCCAGCAATGGTTCCACCAGAAGAGTAATGTTAGCACCTGATAATCTCTTAGAGAAGAGCCCTAATAAGAATCAGTCACTTGGCACCACTAAGGGCAGGCAGCCTTCTGAACAAAGAAAGTGTGGGGACCCCAGGACTTACCCTAGCAATTTCCTTTAAAAGACTAACCTCACTGGGGACAGGGAGATGCTCAGAACATTTAGGTTCCAAGATGGTCACAAAAAAGCTATGGACCCTAGATGGATCTCTATGGGTAAGACGGTAGGAGAATGGAGATTTTGGCTCCACTGCACTGGCTGGAGGAGCTAGAACTGGGTCTGACTCACCATTGCAGGGCCAGCTGGTATCTTGGCAGGATGCTGCGTAGGTGAACTGCTAAATCGGGAGATCAAGTCAGGGTACCCATGGCTACAGTTAGCAAAGGAGGAGGTGATGTCCCTTCTCAGAGGGCCACAGCTGGGCCTGAAAGGTCACTAGGAGCAGCTGGTAAGCACCAGCCGATGACAGGGAGGACCAGCATCCAACAGTAATACCGTAAGGCAATTGTGGAGATCACAGCAGAAGTATTGATAACTGCTAATATTTCCCTGATGTTATTTGCCCATCAATGATCTCAGTGTCTCATATCACAGTTATTCATTCATTTAGTAACATTTCATAACAGTTCTGTGAGGGAGTCACAATCAACCCTATTGTACAGAGAAGGAAACCGAGCCACGGATGTTACAGGGAGAGCAGCTGCCAGACTGTGTGGCAAGCAGCCCAGCTCTACAACCCACATGGCTAACCACTAGGCAGGCCTTGCTGTCCCTATAATGACAGCCATCATTTACTGAGCCCTTGCTGTGTGCTTTTATGTTCTCTGTGCTCTTTTGGTCTTCACCACTATCTTATGAGGTGGCTACTATTTTAATTCCCATTTCACAGATGAGAAAATTGAGACCCAGGGAAGCTGGGAAGGTAAATGGTGGACTGATCATTATCCATTCTCTTTCCTCTGGGAAAAAAGGCTGGACTAATCCCACCCACAGCAATTCCTTCACTTTTTAGAACTTCTAAGCCTTTAGGCTTCTTAGAAAACTGAAGCTAGGTGAGAATATTTACTAGATGATGCTGAGTTTCCTGCAATAAAACATGTGTAGTCTTTAGTGAGGAACTGGAAAAACAACGATAATGTGACAATATTTCTACTTCCAAATTTGTAAAAACAGATCTTATCAATTTCCATGGTCCTGCTTCAGACTTACTAAATCAGAATACATGAAAGGTGAGGCCAGGAAGCTTGAATTAAACAAAACAAAACAAAACAAAAACCCACAAGAGATGCTGGTACACAGCCAGGGTGGAGAATTACTGCCTTTATTTCCTAGTAATATTTCACAGCCCCCAATGAGTAAGCAGCAGTATTTTCCAAAACTGTCTATAGCTTTCAAACTTTTTGCTTAGAAAGCAGCTGCACGTGGGAGCCACCCAGCGGAGAGGAGCTGGTTAAGGCTGGGGCAGAGAAGCAAAGCCCACAGGGCTCAACACTCACAGCCTCGTGCTCTCTGTCTACGCCTTCCTCTAGCCTTTTCTACTTGGAAAATCATCATCTGTTCTTCAAAGACAGGCCCAAATGTCTTCTTCCTGGTGAACACTTACCCAGTCTAGCCTCCCCTCCTCCAGCCTTGTCCTGCCAAAGGACTGCCACCTTGTGAGCCCACCGCACAAACCTCCCTTAGAGCACGGCCCACCTCATCCCTTCTCTGTGTTCTCCCTGCACTAGGCGAGACACACTCGCAGGACTGGCAGTAATGTACATACTCCCTCTGGCCCAGCAGGTGTCTGGGATGTAGCAACCTATCAGAACATGCTAGTGGAGTGAATAGGAGGGAAAGAAAGAAGAAAAGAGCAAAGATATGGGGATAGGGAAGAAAAAAAGGGCCAAAGTGGTAACCATGGATGGAGGATGGCTAGTGAAATCTGATTTAGTGCTGACCCCTTGAGCACATGTGATCCTTGTTCTGAACTATGGGACAGCCAGTCCAGGGACTCACTTGGTCACCCTGGAACTGTGGGCAGAGTACTGAGAATGAGGTGAGGACATTTATGATTTCACCAGGAATCATTTCTCCTTCCTTCCTTCCTTCCTTTTTTTTTTTTTTTAAAGATTTACTTATTTATTTCAGTGAGAGAGGGGGAGAGCACACGAGCAGTGGGGAAGGCAGTGGGAGATGGAGACAGAGACTCCCAAGCAGACTCCCCACTGAGCATGGAGCCCACAGCGGGGCTAGATCTCACGACCCTGAGATCATGACCTGAACTGAAATCAAGAATCAGATGCTTAAATCACTGAGCCACCGAGGCGCCCATCATTTCTAATTTCTGTTGATACTTATAACAGCCTTTTGAGAGACACTGGGGAGGTGGTAATAATCTCATTTTACAGCTGAGGAAACTAGGGCTCAGAAAGCTGATAAACATGTCTGAGGTCACAGGGCTAGGAAGCAGATGACAGGTTAATTCAAATTCATTGCTAGATAAAAGTGGCTCATACTGTTTAGGTCGGAAGAGCCCTAGCATATCATCTGATCCAACCGTCTGGTCACTGGTGCATGTTCTCCAAAACCTCTCCTAAGATGGGCGAGGGAGCTGCGTTAGAATAATTCTAGTACAGGGGAGCTCCTTGCAACCACTGCAGCTTGGATGGGGCCCCCCGAAAACTCTCCTTGCATTGCGGTAAACTGTGGCACATTCCCATTAACTCAATCCTCTCCTCCTGAAGACCAAGCAAAGGCATGGCCCTTTTCCATTCTGTCAGTTCTCCTCTACTGCCCCTGAGATGCCAAGGTGGACCTCCTGGACTGAGTGGAGGTCCCACTTCCCTTCCCTCGCAGCACTCTGGCAGACAGCTGCCAGTATCTGCTCAGCTAGGACAAGGACACTGCGGCCAGTGTGGGTGAGTCACCACTGGTCTATGGGGATTTAGTTCCCTGGGGAAAGGGAGATTCAAAGGGTGTCATCCTCTGCCACTCTGTTCAGGAGAAAAAGCATCTCCAAGCATCTCAATCCTGCTTCCTCAGAGGATCAAAGAGCTTTAGTCCTACAACTTATAATGGAAATATACTCAAGGCCTGAAACAACATCTAGTTGAGTTGGACCTAAAAAGGGGAAAAGACTGCAAAATGAACTGCTTCGTGCCTAGAAAGTAATAGTAAGGAATTAAAAAGACCCTTCATGGTTTGTTTTCAGTTTTTGCAGCCCATCAATAAGGCAGGGAAGGGAAGGGAAGTCAATGTTTTTTGTGTAAACAAGAATAATAGGAAATCAGCCTCACAGCTTGCAAGTGGTAGGATCAGGACTTACCCCAGGACCTCTGGGTGTGAGGTCAATGCCTTTGACCTGCACAGGAGACCAGAGAAAACCCTCCGCAGATCACCCAGATGCTGACAATGTCGGGCACTCGCCTACTTCAGCTCGGGCCTGAGTGCTGGCTGCTCCCACTACAACGGGCGCCAGCACCTCTGAGCCTGGTGCTTTCTTCTGTATTGGCTTATCTCGATAGAAGGCAAGTCAGAGAAGACTCTCCTTGTCACAGTGCTCCTGGTTTTCCAACTGTCCAGCTTTCTTAGCCCTGGTTCACCCCTCTGGGTCTGACCACTACTCATATTCACAGAGGCTATCTATCAGGGCTATCTAACATTTAGTACCTATTTTTTTTCTCAGTATCAGACCAAGGAATCTATCCACACTTCGTGGCCTGACATCCTACAATCCAGCTCAATCCAGCCACACTGTGAAGCTGCTTGAAAAGCAGTCGTGAATAATCCAGCTGCTTCCTTCACAAAACACCAGATTTTAGGGACCTCCTCTGGCAAGTGCGAGGGAGAGCCATCTCATGCTGAAGCTGACTCTGAGGGTCCTTAATCCTATACTTTCTCTCCTGAGTTTTTACTCTGGAAAACTTCAAACCTATAGAAAAGTGGAAAGAATAATACAATGAACATGTTATTCACCTAGATTCACCAGCTGTTGTCATTTCGTCACACTTGCTTTCTCTCTTTCTCTCCATACACGTATACTGTACATACATATATACAGTCAACCCTTGAACAAATGGGTCTGAACAATCCACCTATATATGGGTTTTTTTCGAGAAATACACTACAGTACTGTAAATATATTTTCTCTTCCTTGTGATTTCCTTAATAACATTTTCTTTCCTCTAGCTTACTTTATTGTAAGAATACCATATGTAATATATATAACATACAAAATATGTGCTTATCAATGCAAAATATGTGCTTATTTATGTCATCGGTAAGACTTCCAGTCAACAGTAGGCTATTTGTAGTTAAATTTGGGGAGAGTCAAAAGTTATAGGCAAATTATAACCCCTAACCCACGTGTTATTCAAGGATCAACTGTACACATGGCAACCAAGAAAATGAAAAAATGGCCCACATCATATCATCAAGAAAATGCAAAACAGGGGAGCCTGAGCGGCTCAGAAGGCGCCTTTGCCCTCAGCTTGGGTCATGATCCCAGGGTCTTGGGATCGAGCCCCACATCTGGCTCTCTGCTCAGCAGGGAGCCTGCTTCCCTCTCTCTCTCTCTGCCTGCCTCTGTCTGCCAAATAAATAAATAAAATCTTAAAAAAAAAAAAAAAAGAAAACGCAAAACAAAACAATGAGATACCACTGCACAGCTATTAGGATGGCCAAAATCTGTAACACTGACAATACCAAATGCTGACAAAGATGTAGGGCAACAAGAACTCTCATTCACTGCTAGCAGGAATGCAAAATTGTACAGCCCATATAGTAAATGTACTCTTACCATATTAACCAGCAGTCCTGCTACTTGGCATTTACCCAAAGGACTTCAAAACTTATATCCAAACAAAGCCTGCACAGGGGTGTTTCTAGCAGCTTTATTCATAACTGCCAAATCTTGGAAGAAACCATGATGTCCTTCAGTAGATGAATGGATAAATAAACTGATCCATCCAGACAATGGAATATTGTTCAGCGCTAAAGAGAAATCAGCTACCAAGCCATGAAAAGGCACAGAGGAACTTAAATGCATATTACTCATTGAAAGAGGCCAGTCTGAAAAGGCTACATACTACATAATTCCAACTACAGATTCCTCAGCTTTTCAGAAGTTTGCATTATACCACTTTGCTTCTATGAACAAAGTGAAAACAGAGTCCAGCATTTGTTTTGCATGAGCCATTAGGGAGAAAGCATGAGTGGCACCACCAAGCTCCTTCCCTGGGAACTACACTCAGGAATCTCAGCATCAAGCCAGCATAGCTTTGAATGGTTAGATCTGTGCTTCATCTCGATTTATTTTGTTCATGCATTAGCAAGATGTCTTCCAGGGTGTCAGAAAAGCATAGGAGAGATGATTTTTTGGGTCTGGGAACACTCAAGATTTTTTCTATATCAATTAACAGTAATTGCTTCATAGCTTTACACCATTTCAGCTTATGAAAGTGTCACAGGCATGCACTGCTTTTGCATAGTGGGGGAAACCTGTAAATGGCATTCTGAAAACAGCTAAATGATGGAGACAGTGAAAAGATCGGCGGTTGCCAGAACTTAGTGGGGTAAGGGGGTGGTTAGAGGGATGAATGGGCAGAGCACACGGGACTTTTACGGCAGTAAAACAACTCTGTACAGTGTTATAAAAATAAATATATATCATTATACATTGGCCCAAACTCGTAAATATACAACACCAAGAGAGAACGCTAATGTAAACTGTGGACGTTAGGTGATAAAGATGTATCAATGTACGTTCATCATTTCTAACAAATGCACAACAGTGATGGGATATGTTGGTAAATTAAGTAGCTCTGAATATTGGGGGACAGGGAGTATAAGAGAAATTGATGTACCTTCTCCTCTCAATTTTGCTTTGAATCTAAAACTGCTCTATAAAAATAATTTAAAAAAATACACTGGATGGGATTATCAGCAAATTAGCGGTTAAAAGAACCAAATCTAACAATAGAAATTATTTCAAATAAATAACAGGAAAAAATAATCCAAAAAGGATCAAACAATCCAATTAAAAATGGGTAAAGGTATTGAACAGACATTTCTCCAAAATGATCTATAAATGCCATCAGGCATATGAGATGCTCAGGGGAGGAGGGCCGGGTACCTGGGGGCCTCAGTCTATTAAGCTTACAACTCCTGGTTTTGGCTCTGGTCATGATTTCAGGGGTCCTGAGATCAAGTCCTACATCAGGCTCCCTGCTCAGTGGGGAGTTTGCTTTCCCTCTCTCCCTTCCTCTGCCCCTCCCCCCGCTCATTCTCTTTTTGTCTAGTAAATAAATAATTAAAAAAAAAAAAGATGCCTGGGGCACCTTGGTGGTTCAGTTGATTAAATGTTCAACTTTTGATTTCAGCTCAGGTCTTTATCTCAGAGTTGTGAGTTCAAGCCCCATACTGGGCTCCACAGCTAGTGGAGCCTACTTAAAAATCAAAACAAAACAACAACAACAAAAAATATGGGGCACCTGGGTGGCTCAGTGGGTTAAAGCCTCTGCCTTCGGCCCAGGTCATGATCCCAGGGTCCTGGGATCGAGCACCACATCAGGCTCTCTGCCCAGTGGAGAGCCTGCTTCCTCCTCTCTCTCTGCCTCCTTCTCTGCCTACTTGTGATCTCTGTCTGTCAAATGAATAAATAAAATCTTTAAAAAAAAAAAAAAAGATGATCAACATCAGTAACAATTAAGAAAACGCAAACTAAAACCTCAATGAAATATAACCTCTTACCCAAAAAAAGTGTTGTCTAGGATGTGAGAAATTAGAACCCTTGTGCACTGTTGGTGGGTTTGTAAAAGGGTACAACTGCTATGGGAAACATTACGTTGGTTCCTCAAAAAATTAAAAATAGAACTACCATATGATCTAGGAATCCCACTTCTGGGTATATTATCTAAAAGAACTGAAAGCAAGGTCTTGAAGAAATATTTGTACACCCATATTCACTGCAGCATTAATTCAGAGTAGCCAAGAGGTGGAAGGAACCCAAATCTACAGATAAATGGATAAATAAAATGTAGTATGTATATACAATGGAAGATTAACATTTTTCAGCCTTAAAAAGGGCAGAAATATGGTAACATGTTATAATATGGATGAACCTTAAGAACATTATGCTAAGTCAAATAAACTAGTCACAGAAAGACAAATATCATATGATTACACTAATATAAAGGATCTAAAGTAGTCAAATTCATAGAAAGAGAAATAGAACGGTCATTACCAAAGACTATAGGGTAAAGAGGAGTGGTTGTTTAACAGGTACAGAGTTTCATATTCGCAAGATGAAAAAGTTCTGGATATTTGATTCATGAAAATGTGAATATAACACATATTTATTAACATTACTAAACTGTACACTTTAAAAAGTTCATAAATAAATAAACAAAAGAATGGGAAAATGAAAGAAAGTTGATTTTAGACATACAAAAGCTGAAAGAATTCATCCCCATAAACCAACAACTACAAGAAATGTTAATGGTTGCAAAATAATACTTGAGGTTGTATATTTGACTATTCTTATTGTTTAAGTCTCTTTAAATAATAATAGACTTTTAACAAAAAATAATAATGTATTTCATACCTAAAAAATGCATGACAATAGTATAAATGTTGGGATAGGATAAATGGAAGTATACTATTGCAAGATTCTTACACTATGATTTTTATACTATATGGAAAGCAATATACTGTCATTTGAAAGTAGCCTGTGGAAAAGCTGGAGATGTATACTATAAACCCTAGAACAACCAATAATATAACAGAAAAAAGTTATAGCTAACATGCTCACAAAGGAGATCAAATGGAATTATAAAAATATAAAGGTAATTCAAAAGATGGCAGAAAAAGAAAAAAAGGGGAACAAAAACCAAATGCCACAAATAGAAAACAAACAGCCATATGATATACTGACATCAAACCCTATCAATAATCACATTAAAGGTAAATGGTCTAAAACACCCCAATTAAAAGGCAGAAATTGTCAGATCTGACAAAAGTCAAGACTCAATTATATGCTGTTGGCAAGAAATGTACTTTAAATATAAAGAAACAAAGTAGGTTAGAAATAAGAGGATGGAAAAAGTACACCATGCTAATTAAAAGAAGACTAGGTGACTATATTAATATCAGACAATGTAGATTTCAGGGAAAATAAAATCCTCAGGGATAAAGATCATTTCAAAATTAAGGAGTCAATTAATTAAAGAGACATAACAACTCCAGACATTTATACATCTAATAACAGAACTTCAAAATACATGAAGCAAAGACTGATGAAACTATAAGGAGATATGACATATCCACAGTTACAGAGATTTCAATAGCCCTGTCTTAATTATTGATAGAATAAGTAGGCATAAAAGTGGCGAGGATACACATCTGCCTGGTATCCTCACCCATCTCGACCTAATGGACATTTATAGAACACTCCACAACATTTAAGGAATAGCAGAATACACATTTATAAAGCAACAGAAAACATATTCTTCTATTGTGAGGTTATTGAACTTGAAAAATTTACCAAGATAAGCCATATTCTGTGCCATAAAACAAATAACAATAAATTCTTAAAAGGATTCAAGACATTCATAGCATACTATTCTCTACTACGATAAAATTAAATTAGAAATCAATATCAGAAAGATACTATGAAAACCACCAAATATTTGGAAATTAAATAACACACTTTTAAATATAAAAGAAGAAACAAAGGAAACATTAGCAGGTATTTTGAACTGAATGGAAATGAATTCATTAGGTGCTGCTAGAGTAGTAAATTTACAGTACTAATTGTCTATATGAAAAAGAAAGCCATCAAACCAATGACCTATTCTTCTACAGTAACCAACTAAGAGAGAGAGAGAAAAAGAGAGGAAAGTAAGCCTAAAGTAAGCAGAAGAAAATAAAGATTGAAGCAGAAATAAATGAATTATGAACAGAAAAGTAAGAAGGAAGGAAGGAAGGAAAAGAAAGAAGAAAGAAGAAGGAAGGAAGGGAGGGAGGGAGGGAAGGAAAGGAAAGGAAAGGAAAGAAAAAGCTAGGTATTTGAGAAGTACAATAAAACTGAAACATCTTAAGCATAAGTGGATCACCCCCACACACAGAGTAGACACATTTTTTCTTTCTTTCTTTTTTTTGAGAGAGAGCATGTACATGCACTGGGAGGGTTGGGGTGGGGGAGGGAAAGAGAGGGGATCGCAAGCAGGCTCCACACCCAGCACGGAGCCCAACATGGGGCTCCATTTCATGACCCCAAAATCATGACCTGGAGAGGAAATGAAGAGTCAGATGTTCAAGGACTGAACCACCCAAGTACCCTGAAGATACAAATTATATTAAGATAAAAAATAAGAGGGGCAACATCACTACAGATCCTACAGATACCAAATAATAGAAGAATACTAAGAACAATGCCTTGCCAAAATATTTGACAACTTAGATGAAATGACAAATTCATTAAAAGACACAAACTACTAAAGCTTACACAAGAAAAAAATAGATAACTTAGATAGCTCTATATCTATTATCAACATTAAAAATGTTAATAACTTTCCACAATGAAATATCTAAAACCAGATGGATTCACTGGCAAATTCAACCAAACATTTAAGATAGAAGTTAATACCAATTCTATATAAACTCTTCCTCAAAAAACGAGAGAGAATACTTCCCAACACATTTTATCAGTCTCTGAAACCAAAATCAAAGATATTATGAGGAAAGTACAAACCAATATCTTTTGGAATGTAGGTGTAAATTCTAAACAAAATTTTAAGCAAATCCACTAAAAAAACTATACATTATTACCAAGTGGGGTGTATCCCAGGAACTAGGATTGGTCTAACATTCAAATATCAATCAATGTTATTCCCATATCGATAAACTAAAAAAGAAACATACGATCATTTTACTAGTGAAAACAATTTTTTGACAAAATCTAGCATCCATTCCTGATAAAAATTCTCAACAAACCAGGAGAAAAGAACTTTCTCAGTCTGATAAATGGTATCCATGAAAATACTACAGCTAATATCATACTTAATGATGAATGATTAAATGCTTTCCTAAGATCCGGAACTGTCCACTCTGAGCACTTCTATTCAACATTGTACTGAAGGTTCCAGCCAGTATAATCACGCAAGAAAGAGAAATAAAACCCATCCTGATTTAAAGAAGTACAACTGTCTTTGAAGATGACATGATCACCATGTTAAAAAATCCAATGAATTAATACATGAGAGCTTAATAAGGCTGCAGGGTAAAAGATCCACACTCAAAAATAAATTATGCCTCTCTCTATATAAGCAACAAGAAAGAAAATTAGAAACTGAAATAAAATAAATACCATTTACTTAACAATAAAACTATGAAATGCTTACAGACAGAAATTACAAAAGACATGAAAGACCTATACACTGAAAACTGTAATTAAGAAAAATTATAAATGGAGCAATGTATCTTGTTCATGGGTTGGAAAACTTAATTAACTCTTTCTTCCCAGTTCTCCCCATATTATCTTTAGATTCAACACAATCCCAATCATAATCCAAGAAGGCTTGGGGCAACTGGGTGGCTCAGTCAGTAAAGCATCTATCTGACTTTTGGTTTCAGCTCAGCTCATGATCTCAGGGTCATGAGATCCAGCCCCAAGTCAGGCTCCATGCTCAGGGGGAGTCTGCTCAGTGGGAAGTCTGCTTGAAATTCGCTCTCTGGTCCTCTCCATAACTCTCACTTTAAAATAAATAAATATATCTATCTCTCTCTCTCTCTCTCTCTCTCTCTCTTTTTAAATCCAAGAAGGCTTTTTGTATGAATTGACAAATTTATTTTAAAATTTATATGGAAATACAAAGGACCTAGAACAGCCAAGACAGGTCTGGAGGAAAAAAATTGGAAGGCTAACACTAGGAGATTTCAAGCATTATTATAAAATATCCTAACCAGAACAGCATGGTATTAGTATTTAGACAAACAGATCAGTGGAACAGAAGAAAGTCCAGACATAAACCAACACACATATGGACAACTCACTTTTTAAATACCCTAAGACATAACTTGGATATCATAAAGTTTACCATCACCATAATATAATTTGAAAACATCTTCATCACTCCCAAAGGAAATCTCAAAAGAAACTCTGTATTCATTAACAGTCACTCTCCATCCCCTCTTTCCCAGACCCAATAGAGCCTCCATGGATTTGCCTATTCTAGACATTTCATATAAATGGGATCATACACCATGTGGCCTTTGGGACTAGCTTCTTTCGCTAGGCAAAACATTTTCAAAGTCCATCCACGTTGTAGTACATACCAGTGTTTCATTGCTTTTTATTGCTAATATTCTGCTGTATAGATATACCACATTTGATTTATCTATTCATCAGTTCTTAGATACTTGGGATGCTTCCACTTCCTGGCTATTATGAATAATGCTACTAAGAAAATGTGTGTAAGTTTCTGGGTGGATGTGTACTTTTAGTTCTCTTGGCTATATATCCAGTAAAATTCCTGAGTCATATGATAAATCTGTTTAACCTTTTGAAGATTTGCTAAACTATTTTCCAAAAAAAACAACTTTTGCCAGTTTACATTACCCACCAACAATGTATGGAAATTCTAATTCCTCCATATTCTCATCAACATCTCTTATTATTTGTTGTTTTTATAATAGCAATGCTTCTGGGTGTGAGACGGTATCTTACTGTGGCTTTCATTTGCATTTTCCAATAACTCTTGATGTTGAGCATATTTTCAAGTATTTATAGCCATTTATGTACCTTCCTGGGAGAAATATCTATTTAAATACTCTGTCCACTTTCTAATTGGGTTGTCTTTTTATTACTGAGTTGTAGGAGTTCTTTATATATTCTGAATACAAGTCTCTTTATTAGATATATGATTTTCAAATATTTTCTCCCATTCTGGAGTTGTTTTCCACTTTCTTGACTGTTTTTAATTTTAATGAAGTCTAACCTATCAATTTTCTCTTTTGTTTGTGATTTTTGACATATGCACAATGGCAATGCAGTAGAGAAAGGATAGTCTTAAAAAAAAAAGATTGATTTATTTATTTAGAGATTAGAACTTTGAAGTAGGATTAACCCATAATAAAAATATACATGTGAAAAAAAAAAGATTTTATTTACTTATTTGAGAGAGAGAGTGTGGGTGCAAGAGCAGGGGAAGGAGCAGAGGGAGCAGATTCCCAATAAGTGCAGAGCCCAATGTTGGGCTCAATCTCCCAACCCATGAGATCAGGACGTGAGTAGAAACCAAGAATCGGGTGCTTAACCAATCAAGCCACCCAGGCACCCCAAAAAGATAGCTTTCTTCCAGTGTTCCAAGATTCATTGTTTATGCACCACACCCAGTGCTCCATGTAATATGGGCCGTCCTTAATATCCACCACCAAGAGAGCTTTTTGACAAATGGATATTCATATGCAAAAAAATAAACTTCATATCATATATAAAAATTAACCTTTAACTGAATCACAGATCTAAATATACAATCTTAAAGTGATAATCTTTCTAGAAGAAAACAAAAAAGAAATTTTTTTCCTTGGGCTATGCAATGATTTCTTAAATATAACACCAAATGTCGGGAGCCAGTACAGGAGGCCTACTCTAAGAGCTGTAAGGGACTGAATATGATTGGCTGTTCATTTAGGTCCACTCTCGCGGGAGGTGCTTGAGCACTGCATTGTGATTGGGTAACACTGCCTGTATAAAAACGCATGCGCCGAGGGTAAAGGGAGAGAAAGAAAAAAGCGATTAAAGAAGAAGGTTCGCCACTACGTGAGTCTCCGAGTCGTTCTTGCGGGCCGAGAGCGACAACCAAAACCATAATCTATTAAAGAACAAATTGAAAACGGGTTTTCATCAAGATTTAAAACTTCTGCTCTTTAAAAGACAGTATTAAAATAAAAAGACAAACCACCAGGTGGGAGAAAATCTTTGCAAAGCATTTATCTGATAAAAGACTTATATCCAGATTATATTAAAGAAATCTTAAAATTCAATAATAAGACAACTCAAAAAATTGGGGTTTGAATAGAAGTGTCACAAAAAATGATATACTGATGGCAAATAAACACTTGAAAAGATGCTCAACATCTTCAGTCATATAGGAAGTGTAAAATAATGCCACAGTGAGATACCACAACACACCTATTCAAATGGTTAAAATAAAAAAGACTGACCATACCCAATACTGAATACTGGTGAAGCTGTAAGCACTTAATCTCTTACACTGGTAGTAAAATAAAATGGTACAACCACTTTGGAAAACAGTCTGACAGTTTCTATACAAAATTAAAAATATACTTACCATATGATCATACCATTGCACTCCCAGGTATACTCCCAAGAGAAAAGGCATCATACTTCCAAAGGCTTATGCATGAATGCTCACTGCAGCTTTTTTCCTAACAGTCCCAAACTGGAAACAACCCAAATATCCATCAAGCTACGAATGGATAAATTGTGGTATATTCATAAAATGGAATACTGTTCCACAACTAAAAGCAATGAACTCTTGATACTATAACAAGAATGAATCTAAAAATAACTATGCTGAGTAAAAGGAGATGGGCACAAGAGTACATGTTGTATTGGAATAGGGAAAACAAAAGGAAGTTAAATCCTATAAAGCCACTGGTCTACAAGAGTTAAGTTTCCAAACACTTATGGACAAATACCTCCTTCTCAGAAACCTCTAACCTATTAGAGAGTAATGGTTATTTGAACAAAAACAAAGGGGCGCCTGGGTGGCTCAGTGGGTTAAGCCGCTGCCTTCGGCTCAGGTCATGATCTCAGGGTCCTGGGATCAAGTCCCACATTGGGCTCTCTGCTCAGCAGGGGGCCTGCTTCCCTTCCTCTCTCTCTGTGATCTCTTCCCTTCCTTTCTCCTACTGTGATCTCTGTCAAATAAATAAATAAAATCTTTAAAAAAAAAAAAACAACAGTTTACACAGAAGTAACAATCCAAAGTTGGCTTGTACAAGTATTTCTGTTTTTCCTGTAGCCTAAACAATGCTGACCATGGCAAAAGGCAACCTACAACTATCTTACGACCATTAACGAATCATGACCAGAAGATAACGATCCAGCAACTGAAGGACACTTTCCCAGTCCTAGTCCCTCATCCCTTGGAAAAGTGCCTTTAAAAACCATGCACAGTATCCCTTCAGGGGCTACATTCCTCTTTCTTATCAACTATCTTGTATCCAAGCTATCTTCCGTAAGCTCTGCCTGTTTTCTTTTTCTCCAATTCAAAGTTCATTTTATCACATTGAGACTCAAGAACCTGATCAAGAGAGTCTGGCTAACAGCATGATTCCAAAAATGCAAGCTAATCTACAGTGACAGAAAGCAAAGCAGTGGTTGCTTTGAGGTGGAGACAGGGAAGGAGAAAAAGTGGGGCTACCAAGGGCATGAGTAAACTTTTGGAGATGACATATGTTCACTGTCTTGACTATGGTAGTGATTTCATATATGTATATGTATATATATATGTCAAAAGATCAAAGTTTATACTTTAAATATATGCAGTCTATTGAACATTAATTGTATTTATTTATTTTTTAAAATTCACCCATAAGTAGAGAGGAAATAAGTAGTTCCTGGAGAAAAATATCAGAAAACCTAAGTAATGAGCGTTTGTTAAAATATATGACTGATTGAAGACGAAAACTTATAAATACATGCTGATAATGTCAGTTGTTAAAAATTACTTCAAAACAAAAGAGCTATTGTTTTCTGAACAGTAGTATGAGGCCAAGTTACACACATACCTCTTCAACAAAGCATGGACTGCTGAAAATTCTGGGCTTCTATCCATTTATGGCAAGCTATTTACTCCAGGGGAATTATGGCCTTCAAGTTAGATTAATACAGGTATATATTAAAAACCTGGAAACCATCCTACAAAGGCTGAAAGATCAAGCACTGGAAAAGTACAAGAGACTCAGTAGTTGTACTGTATATGGAACTCAAAGCCATCCAGATTCTGACACCTAATATGGCCATCTCTAGCAGAGTGACAAGGCTACTTTAAACAAGGATTTTCGTGTGTTTCCCCACACTTGCCATTCTTTGCTGAGCTCCAACTCAAAGTCTAAACTGAATATTCCTCAAAGGGTATAAAACATAAACACAACTTTTATAGTATGATTCAAACTCAAATGCAAAAAGAAGTCATAATAGGGTTAGAGGTAAGAAAATTCAATATTGCAACATGGGCAGAGAGAGATGGTTTTCCTATCAGTCAAGATGAAGATTTAAAGGCATGCAAGGCAGTGTAGTAGGAATATGAGAAAGGTAATGTGTGGAAGGCCAAAACAGGCAGAAATTAGTCACAACTAACTTTAAAATACACGGCAATCAGCTCTCTTAAAATACAATGCGTGTGAACCATGCAAGAGAATGACAGGACAAGATTAAAAGAATACAAAAGCTAAAAGATGAGTCTGAGATCATGAAGGTGCTCCTGGCTAGGGATAGACATAGAGATCTTATTCCAAAGACAGCCAGGAAAGAAAAGTGGTATTTTGAGGACATTTATATTTGCTTAGTTCAGTAACTCCTTATGTTGTGAAAAAGGCAAGTGGTAAAAGATTTTTCTGAAGGTAATCAATCAAATTGAGGTTTTCAATGGTGAAATTTAAATGAGCCAAGTGAATGACAATGTAAAAGCTTAGTTACTGGTATAATTCTCTGTACCAATCATTCTCTAAATCGGTAAACCAAGAACTAAGGAAACACGTCAGCACTGTTTTGCAAATGTTGACAATGTAGATCTTGGTAATAGAACAGTGACTAGAAATGATGGACTCAGCCCCTCCTCCTCCTCCCTAGCTACTCCTTACGTCAAACATCTTGTGAGAGTTGTCTAGACCTTCTGTCTCTATTTCCTGGTCTCCTCAACTACTCCAGTGTGGCTCTAAGGCCCATCAACCACTCCATCAAAACAACTCTCTCCAAAGTCAATGGTGGCCTACAGGTCATTTCATCCATCTGGCACATACTTTCTCAATGGGACCAATATTGTACCCAAGCAAAAGTTATTAGAGAGCAAAAAAAAAAAAAAATTTAAAAATTTAAAAATTTAAAAAAATAAAATTAGATATTAAAAATAGTCTGTGGCCTTCCAAAAGTCATAGTACATAAGCAGAAATACAACGTATCTAGGCATTCTCCACTTCTTATACTATAACTTCTCCCCAGGTGACTTGAGGTACGCCATCTGCTTCAATTAGAACCACCAACATCTGTATCTCCTAAAGCTACAGCTCCATCAGACAGTTGCTCTGAGATTCAAACCTATTTAACTACCTGCCAATTTGACATTTTTATTTGATTGTCTCAAAGGTATTTTTGACAGGTTTTTGAGATTCTTAACCTCAAAAGGTTAGAAGGTTAAGAACTGCCATATAGTAGTTTCAGAAAGGATCATAAAATCAAAAATACAAAGTTAACTTACAAAATTGGTATAAACAGTTATTCTGTAAACAAGCTCTTATTCTTCTCTGATAACTTTAAGGCATCTTGTGTAATTATAACTTTCATTTGGTACACAACAGAAACTAAAGTAGGCCAAAAATCAACATGTCAATGTACTGTTTTTTTCCAGAGCACTGAAGCGAATGCAGCTATAGCAGTTATGCCAAAAGGTATTCTGAAACTAGTGTCAGACTTTCAGTAAAAGAGAGGAGGGATAGAAAACACTGCAGTTTGGTTGGCAAACTTGCTATGCAGTGTGTTGACACAACTAAACAAGTATAGGTCAACATTTATACTCTGGAAAGAATCCTTAAGATGAATCAATATTACAGGCAAACTGCATTAAAAAATAGCCATACGGGACAGCTGGGTGGCTCAGTTGGTTAAGCAACTGCCTTCAGCTCAGGTCATGATCCTGGAGTCCCAGGATCGAGTCCCGCATCAGGTTCCCTGCTTGGTAGGGAGTCTGCTTCTGCCTCTGACCCTTTCCCCCCTTCGTGCTCTCTCACTCACTCTCTCTCTCTCAAGTAAATAAATAAAATCTTTAAAAAATTTTTCTTAAATAGTCATACCTGTACCTTTGGGGCAAATAATACATTATATGTTAATAAAAACAATTTTTTAAAAAATAGTCATACAATTGCAACAACTTGAAAACTCTTCTCACTCATGAATCTTCCATACGATAAGGCCACACAACTAATCCTTTAAGAAGTTAAAACTAAAATACCGACCTAAACCTAAAAATGAGGACTATCTTTTTGGCTCTACGGTTTCTGTCTTTCCAAGCCAGATATTTGCCAACACCAATACTTTCAAATAAAAGGAATTCGGCTTGTAAGATTAAAAAACAGGTTTATTTCAGGGGTTAAAGAGGTGCCCTGTTAGATCTCAAAGACATGAAAGAAATATTCTTCTTTGCCACAACAGGATTAAGGTCTAATCTACCAGGTCTAAATCACTGCTTGCTGATCCTGTTTTTCTGTTCAATCTTTCTGTCTACTCACTTCCTGATTCTGCTAAGTATTCTTCCTTAGTGATTTCTGAAATCATTATTAAAAATAACATAATACTTCCTACTGGATTCTCTAGTTGGATTTCCTTTAAGCACCTTAAACCCAGCATGCCCCAAACTAAACTTATCCTCTCTACATCTACCTCCTCCCAGGCAAATCTGTTTTAGATTTTATCTGCTGGCCTAAACCATAAATCTGGGACTTAACCCTGAATTCTCTACTGACAAATCCCACCAACTCTCTGTCTTACATTCTTAAAATTGCCTCCTCATTGCCTCCTTGGCCCTGGCTTATATGAAAGGTGGTGTTACAGGCTTCAAAGAGGTTGGGTGATGGAATCCAATAAATCTGGGATTGAATTCCAGTTCTGCCATTGCTAAGTGTGATCTTAATCTTAGGTAATTACTCAACCTCTCTAGGGCTCATTTTCTGTATAACAATAAAATTTACCTCATAAGGTTACTGAAGTGAGTAAATGAGCTAATGTCTCTAAAATATTCAACATTGTGCCTTGTACATTATAAACACTCAATGAATGGCAGCTACCACTATCCTATAGAATTGTGTATCAATTAAATGAGACTATAATCTATGTAAAGTACTTGACACACAGTAAGGACTTTATATAATAATTTTTTAAAAAAAAATTTCACCTCTCATCTTCTAAGTATAATACTTCAATAATCTCCTAACATCTAGTCTTAGTCACCTCATCTATTTCCCACAATGCCCTAAGTGGCTCCTGTTTTCAGGATAAAAATCCAAATCCCTTCTCATGACATACATAGCTGTTTATGATCTTGTCTTCATTTCTTAAGACTTGCCTTTTTCCACTATTTTACCTCTAATCATATCCAGCTCAGAAGTGTCACTCAAGTCACTGCTTTTCAATGTTATTGCTTTTACCTAAGATTCCCATACACTCTTTTCTCCAGACCAATTACAATTTTGTCTCATAGCACTGCTACTAATCCTTCAAAACTTCAGCCCAAGAAGCCTACTACTACAACCATACCCCCAATTCCGAGTTGAAAACACAGTCTCTGTACCCCCATATATTCTTGCAATTTTTTCTTCTAATAGTATTAAAAGGAATGTTTTATTTTACTTGAGATTTTTATACTTATGTTGATAATAGAAATTAGTCTGTAACATCGCTTTCTTGCAATGTCTTTATCAGGTTGGCAGTAAGGTTATAGTGGTCTCTATAATTACGTGGGGAGTATTCCCTGTTTTCCATTCTCTGGAATAATGAAAAATTTGATGTTATTTTTTTCCTTAAATACTTGGCAACTAACACTTATTGAACATACATTATGCCAGATTACATACATTTATAGGTGACCACATTTAATTCTCACAGCAACTTTATGAAGTATATCTCTGTTTCAGAGAGAAGAAAGCGAGGCTCACTGAGGTAACGTTCCCAAAGTCACACAACTGGTATGTCGCAGAGGTGGGATCTGAACACATTATCTCTGGATGTTCTTAACCACATGCTATGTTGTCCTGTAATACCAAAAATATGGTATTATAATGATCTATTCAGTTATCTGCTTCCCCATTCATAAGTGAAAACTATCTAGTAAAATATTTGAGGAGTAGGATGATGTCTTTCATTTTCCACACCCCCTAAGTCTAGCTATCATATATACCAATTAATAGATACTCAACAAACTGCTGCTAAATGAATGAATGAAAACATATCATTTGACTCCAGTAACAACTGAGGTAAAGCAGTTATTATTAATTCCTGTATAGAAAGCTGATGTATGTTCATTTTAGAACGTTGCTAAAATGGCTTTGTCTTTAAGTTAAATCATAACCATGCAAAAAAAATAAAAATAAAGTCATTGTATGATCTAGTTTCTTCAACAAGGAAAAAGCAAAAAAATTATTTTTAATTATTTGCAAATGACTGACAACAGGTTTAATTTTCTGATGCCATCTGTGAGACAAAGACCTTCATACTTTTTCTGGGGTCAAAAGTATAAATCAAAGAAGAAAAAGATTATCCAGTGAGAAAATGGCAATAAAACAAAAGCCTTAAGCAGAAAAGCTTTCAAAGAAGGTCAGCATATAGCTAAAGAAGAATTCCCCACTGTCTATGCCATGTGGTAGGCATGTCATAAGAAGATTTAGGTTAGACATAAAACACCCACAGCAGGGATATCTTGGCTTCGGTTATATGAACTGGACTAAATTTCTGTTCTTTTGCTTGATGAGTTGGTAAAACGCTTATATACAGGCACTATAGAACTGGAAGAATTTCTGATGCAGATCTGTCATAATTATGGCTAAATGACTAGGTTATGGTATGACAAATCTGGCCTAGATAAAAGAATGAACTTCTTGAGAGCCAGTGTCCTTAGATTCTGAAATTGTTATCCAGGGAGGTTATGTAATCATAGTCCTAAGGAACATTAAGAATAGAAAAGATAACTTGAAATATTTAAATAGAATCCTGTCTAGATTTTTCCAAGCCTCTTCTACCCCAATCCAAAACAAATACACACACTATTTCACAGCAGCTGTTTTTATCAAGTTGTTTTTAAGACAAGAGTATTCTATCTCAAGGGGATAAAAAGCACATGAGAATAGAAACATACTAAAGAAACTATTAAACAGCTCAAAGGAAACTATTCTCACTAGTGGACTGTCACATAAAAATTTCAGAAGTCCTTGTACTCTCTACTACAAAATAAACAGGAAATTCACCAGCAAGGGGCCCCTGCAGATATTGCATAGGCTCTCAAAGTCAAATACACTAATGATAAAAAATCTGAAAAATTAAGAAACACACAAAGAACAGAAAAAAATTATTTCCAGCATCCAAAGATAATTCTTAAATATCTTGGAATATTTTATTTTAGTCTTTTTTTTTTTCATCATCATTAGTGTTGCAAAAAGCTTTGTCACCATTGGGTCCATGGCTTGGGAAAAGTTCAGGGGTGTTTAAGAAGTTGTCTTGGGGGGCACCTGGGTGGCTCAGTGGGTAAAAGCCTCTGCCTTCAGCTCAGGTCATGATCCCAGGGTCCTGGAATGGAGCCCTGCATCGGGCTCTCTGCTCAGCAGGGAGCCTGCGTTCCCCTCTCTCTTTGCCTGCCTCTCTGCCTACTTGTGATCTCTCTCTCTCTCTCTCTCTCTCTGTCGGATAAATAAATAAATAAATAAAATCTTAAAAAAAAAAAAAAGCTGCCTTGTGGCAAGAGGCAGAGGCTTAGGCAGAAGTTTCAAGGGCAAGGGCATGCAAGAGTGCCCCTCAAAGGTCACTGGGCTACTATTTCACTTAGAATTTTACATTTCTGTTCATGAGAGAAATCAATCTGTAATGGTGCTTTCTTGTGATGTCCTTATCAGATTGGGATTAAGATTATGCTGGCCTCTACAATTATTTGGGAAGAACTGCCTGTTTTCCATTCTCTAGAATAGTTTATGTAAAACTCGCTATTGTTTTTTTTTTTCCCTTGACATTTGAGCCTATACCTGACCATAAATTTTTCTTTTTGGAAGGATTTTTAAAAACTGATTTACTTTGGGGGCACTCAATGGCTCAGTCGGTTGAACATTCAACTCATGATTTGGGCCCAGCTCATGATTTCAGGGTCGTTGGACTAAGCCCTGCATTGGGCTCCATGCTCAGCACCGAGTCTGCATGGGATTTTCTGTCCCTCTCCCTCTGTCCATTCTCCAGCATGCATGCTCCCCCCCCCCCACACACACAAATAAATAAAATCTTTTAAAAAAATAACTGATTTACTTTCTTTAAGTGTTATAGGGTGAGTCAGATTTCTATTTCTTCTTGCATCCACATTTTTTTAAAGGAATTTGTCTATTTCATCAAAATGATCAAATTTTTTTTTAGCATGGAATTGTTCATATGTCCTTTTATTATCATTAATGTCTCTAGGCTTTGCAGTAATGACTCATTTTTCATTCCTAATATTGGCTTTCTCTCTTATCTTTTTCACTGATCAGTTATCCCTGGCAAAACTAAATTTTCAAAGAACCAGTTGTTGGCTTTGTTGATTTTCTCCATTGTACATTTGTTTTCTCTTTCACTGATTTCTGCTCTTTATGACTTCTTCTTGATTTGCTATTTTTTCCTAACTTCTTAAAGATGGAAAGCTACATTTATTTTTAGCCTTTTTACTTTTTCTGATAATTGCTCTAATTCCTTCTAATTCTGACAAATTTTGCTATGTTTTGTCTTATTACTCTCTTCAAAGCATTTTCTAATAATTTCCATTGCAATTTTATCTTTCATTCAGAATTCTCTTAAGATGTACTGCTTACTGATTTTTAGCTTAACATCACTATAATCAGAAAACATACTCTGAAAAATAACCCAGGATATGATCAATCTTGATAAATGTGCTACTGACACATAAAAAGAATATATTCTCTCACTGTTCAGTGTTTTTATAAATGTTTTCATTTTCCTTGAGGAAATATCTAGCAGTAAAAGGTCTATGTCGTGAGCTAGATATATATTTAAGTATTTAAAAAAAAAAAACTAAAGTTTTCCAAAGTGGTCATACTCTTTTCCACTTTCACTACCAATATATCAGTTATAACTCATCAACATCCTGGCCAACATTTGGTACTGTTAAGTTTGTTGTCATCTTCTTTTTTAAGCTATTCTAATGAGTATGAAGAGGTGTATCCTTGTGTATCTACTGAGTTGCTATTTTGAGATTATATTTGTCAACACCTGACTTTCTAGTTTATCCTATTTCACCAGTTCTCTGGTGAAATTCTCCATATCTTCATTATTTTCTTCATCTTTTTCTCTATTTACGTGAGTGTATTACTCAACTGTTTCAAAGTCCTTGTCTGCTAATACCAACATCTGTGTCACCTGTGAGTCTGCTTCTGTTGTCTCTTTCCCTCTTGGCTTTTGGTCATATGGTCCTATCTCCTGACATGCCTAAAAATTCTAACTGAATGCTGAATGTTGTTTTAAAAGAAATTTAGAGGCTCCGAGTGATGTTATCTATGACAGAAAAGTTCACCCTTATCTCTGCTAGGCAGAGAATGCAGGGTTCATCACCTCAATCTAATCAGGCACTCAGCAGAATCAAGGCTGCTTTATAGTTTGGGTAAGGCTTATTCAACAGTTGGTTAGACCATCTTGTTAGTGTCAAACTCTCCATGTTCCCGTAGAACTCTTCGGTGTCTTGTATACCAGACTGAAAGCCTGGTATATTCACTGGGTCTTACCTGATGGGTCCCCAACACCCCCAACCTCATCCTGGTGGGTCCTGAACTCTACATGTACTATAAGATTATAGAAAATTTCTCTCAGCTTTCTAAAAGTTTTCAACTTAGACCCATAGCCTTTTTTTTTTTTAAGATTGATTGATCGATTGATTTGAAAGAGCACAAGCAGAGGGAAGGAACAGAGCTGGAGGGAAAAGCAGACTCCCTGCTGAGTGGAGAGCCCAACATGGGACTCAATCCCAGGACCCCAAAATCATGACCTGAGCCAAAGGCAGAGGCTTAATTGACTAAGCCACCCAGGTGCACCACCTTCAGCCTTCTTTATTGCACAAATTTAGATAGTGGCAAATGTCTTGAGACCCCCTCAAAGTGTTTGAAACCCCTCAAAGTCTCCAATTTTATTCGTTCAGTGCCTGAAGACCAACAAAAGTGCCTCTTACTTATTTATGCCCCAGAAGCAGCTCTATGCTTGGTCCCAAATCATGTTGAAACAAATATTGAAAATTCTTAAAGAAATCTTTCGTTCTCACTGCTGCCAGAATTTTAGTTTTTTTTTCCTTTTTTTAAGATTTTATTTATTTATTTGACAGATAGAGATCACAAGTAGGCAGAGAGGCAGGCAGAGAGAGGAAGGGAAGCAGGCTCCCCACTGAGCAAGGAGCTTGATGCAGGGCTCGATCCCAGGACCCTGGGATCATGACCCGAGCCAAAGACAGAGGCTTTAACCCACTAAGCCACCCAGGCATCCCAGAATTCTAGTTTCTTATTTCCAAATATGTATAAGTCAGTCCTCACTTAATGTTCCACAGGCTTCTCACACTCAATGTCCTAAATTGAACCTGCTAGCTTTCTATCAAATCTAGTTCTACTTTGGGCATTATCTCCCTATGTTAATGGTACTACCATTCATTTAGCTATCCAAGAATAAAGTTAGAAACTACCTTTGACCATTCTCAACACCAAACCAAACTGGTCACTGAGTCCTATGGATTCTACTTCTTAAATTTTATTAAATACATGACTCTCTGTTCCCATCACGGCCTACCTCAGCTACTATAATAACTTACTAGTTAACTAGACTCTCTGCCTCAGTTTTTCAGAATGATCTTTCTAAAATACAAATCTGACAAGACTTATGCCTTAAAATCTTACAACAGCCTTTTGATAGCCCCTCTGCCACTTCACTTCCACCCATTTAGCCACCCTAAGTTCTCACAGTTTCCCACACATAACTTATACTTTCATGCTATGTCCATGACCATCTAGCAAATTCCAATTCATGCTTCAAGACCCAGCTTGAGTACTAACCCATCTATATATAAAGCCTTTCTTGATCTCCCTAAACTGTCCCCCTGTCTTACTTCTCATATAGCATTAAAATTACTATTTTCATCTCCTTTTCTCCATTTGTCTGGCTTCCCTTGGTGCTCATCCTATTTCCCAACATCTTCATCACCATCATTATCATCATCATCACCACCACCACCAGCACCACCATCATGGTCATAATAGGTATAGAATCAAGGCTTTGATTCTACCAGGATTTTATTAAATGCCAAACACTATGTTAAGTATTTTACGTATATTTCTCCATTTAATTCTATCAACAACCTAGGAGACAGGGATTATAATCCTCATTTTATAATTAAAAATACTGAATCTCAGAGGTAAAGAAACATGCTAAAGGTTAAACATCTAATAAGTTGCAAATTCAAACCCAAGACTATTTGATTCCAAGCCTGTGCTATGAACCACTACTATCCTGCCACATGTTTACATTTAATATTCTCAGCATATAATGCAGTACTTGGCATGTGCCAGACTCTCCACAAATGTTTGATTGTTGAAAAATACCAAATGAAATAATATATGAAAGCCCTTCAAAATTATAAAACTCTGCATGAATACTATTATTTGCTTCCACTCTCTATTTAATGTTGATTTTTCTACTCACCATCTTATTAGCTTCTCCAGTAAACACATATTTATCGATCTAGACCCAACTGAATGTAATAATTTCTCTAACTTTCCAGAGGCAATCGGTAACCCCACTTCTGTATTCTCTGGGACTCTGTACCTACTTCTTCTATTGTAATAATTATACTACTTACTTGCATGCAATTATGTTCCCATCCATTTTGGTTTATGAATTCCTCAAGAAAAGGAACGACGTTTTATTTATCTTTGTAATGCCTATGTCTAGGACAGTCTCATATGAAAGTGCCAGATTAATGTTTGCTGAATAAATGCAGACTCTCTCTCAAATGTGGATAAGAAGTGAAGTCCTTGCTTTCAAACCCACATATCCCCCCCCCCCCGCTTTATTGAGAGATAACTGACAAATATATTGTGTAACTTTAAGGTGTACTATATATATCAATGACTTCTTATATATATAGTATGAACTGATTACCATGATATTAGTTAACACTTTTATCACTCCATAGTTACCTTTTGTGTGTGCGATGAGAACAATTAAAATCTACTATCTTAGCAAACTTCAAGTACTGTAGTGACAGTGTCACCACACTGATCTTTATTAGATCCCCAGAGCTCCTTTATCTTATAACTAACGTCTGCAGCTTTTTACCAACATCTCACACCCCCCCCCCATATCCCTCCCTGCTTCTGGCAAACACCAATCTATCCCTGTTTTAATGAGTTCATTTTTTTTAGAGTTCCTATATAAGTAAGGTCATAAAGTATTTTTCTCTGATTTATTTTATTTTGCATAATACTTCAATATTAATTCATGTCAGAAATGGCAAGATTTTCCTTTTTCATAGTCGAATAATATTCCATTATATATGTACCACATTTTCCTTATTCATTCATCTGCTGACACTTAAGTTGTTTCCACGTCCTAGCTATTTTGAATGCTGCAATGAACATGGGCGTGCAAATACCTCTGTAAGAGAGTGATTTCATCTCCTTCACAAGTGGGATTTTTGGATCATACAGCAGTTCTGTTTTTACTTCTTTGATGAATCTCCACACTGTTTTCCATAGTAACTGCACTAATTTACATTCCCACCAATAGTGTACAAGTTTTCCTTTTTTCTACATCCTTGCCAACACCTATTTCTTGTTTTTCATATAACAGCCATTCAAACAGGCATGAGGTGGTTATCTCATTATGGTTTTGATTTGCATTCCCCTGTTGATTAGTGATGTTGAGCAACTTTTCATGTACCTATTGGTCATTTGTATGTCTTCTTGGAAAAATGTCTATTTAGGTCCTTTGACCATTTTTTAATTGGGCTGTTTGATTTGTTATTTTTTTTCTATTGCACTGTGTAAGTTCCTCATATATGCACCTTATCAGGAATATACTTTTCAAATATTTTCTCCCATCTCACAGGTTACTTTTCATTTTGTTGATTGTCTCCTTTGGTGTGCTGAGTGAAGTCTTCATTTGATATAGTCCCACTTGACTCTTTTTGTTGTAGCTTGTACTTACAATGTGATATTAAAAAATCATTGCCAAGACCAAAGTCAGGGAGCTTACTCCTTTGTTTTCTTCCAATAGTTTTAAAGGTTCAGATCTTATGCTCAAGTCTTTAATCCATTTTGGGTTTATTTTTGATGGAGTAAGTTAGAGGCCACTTTCATTCTTTTACATATGGATATCCAGTTTTCCCAACACCATTTTTTCAAAGAGACTATCCTTTTCCCATTGTATATTCTTGACTGCACTGCTATAAATTAACTGATTTATTTCTGGGCTCTTTATTCTGTCCCACTAATCTATGTATCTGTTTTATGTGACTACCATACTGTTCTGATTACTACAGCTTTGTACCATAGCTTGAAATCAGGAAGCATGATGCTTCCAGTTTTGTTCTACTTTCTCAAGATTTCTTTCACTGGGGCGCCTGGGTGGCTTAGTCACTTGAGCATCTAACCCATGATTTTCTCTCAGGTCATGATCTCAGGGCCATGGGATCCAGCACTGCTTTGGTGGAGGTGTGGGGGGGTGCTGTTTCCACACTCAGTGGGGAATCTACTGGGGATTCTTTCTCTCCCTCAGCCCCTCCCCTATCGTGCGCACGTGTGTACACCTAAGTATGCACTCTCTCTCCATCTCTCAAATAAACCTTTAAAAAGAAAAGATTTCTTTCACTATTCAGGGTCTTTTGTGGTTCCATACAAATTTTAGAATTTAGTATTTTTTTTCTTCTTTTTTTCCCCCTAACGATTTATTTATTTATTTACTTATTTATTTGAGAAAGAGAATGAGAGAAAGCAAGAGCATGAGAAGGGGGAGGGTCAGAGGGAGAAGCAGGCTCCCCGTTGGGCAGGGAGCCCAATGCGGGACTTGATCCTGGGACTCCAGGATCATGACTGAAGCAGAAGGCAGTCGCTTAACCAACTAAGCCATCCAAGCACCATAGCATTGTTTTTTCTATTTCAGCTTTAGAACTTTGATAGGAGCTGCATTAACTCTGTATATTATTTGATATCATGAACATTTTAACAATACTAATTCTTCTAATTTATGAGCTTTCCATTTATTTGTGTCATCTTCACTTTCTTTCATCAATGTTTTAACTTTCAGTATACAGATCTTTCACTTCCTTAGTTAGATTTTTTCCTATGTATTTTATTCTTTTTGATGCTATTGTAAACAGGATTATTTTCATAATTCATCTTTCACATAGTTCATTGTTAGTATACAGAAACACAACTGATTGTTGTAAATTGATTTTGTATCCTGAAAAGTACAGGAATTACTGAATTCATTTATTAGTTCTAACAAGTTTTTGGTAGAGTCTTTAGGGTTTTCCAAATATAATATCATGTCTTCTGCAAACAGCTACAATTTCATGATTCCTTTCTAATTTGGATACCTTTTATTTCTTTTTCTCTTAAATGCTCTGGCTAGGATGAATATAAGTGAGGAGAATAGGCATCCTTGTTTTGTTCTGATCTTAAAGGAAAAGATCTTTTCTTTTCTTTCTTTCTTTCTTTTTTTTTTTTAAGATTTACTTGAGAGAGAGTGAGAGCACACTTGCGAGTTGGGGGAGGGGAAAAGGAAGAGAATCTTCTAGCAGACTCCCCACTGAGCATGGGTCCCTACAGAAGCTTGATCTCAGGAGCCATAAGTCAGATGAAACCATAAGTCAGACGCTTCACTGACTGAGCCACCCAGGCAACCCATGACTTCCACTTTTCACTGTGCAGTGTGATAGCCGTAGGTTTGTTATGTAGGGATTTACTATGCTGAGAGGTACATTCCCTCTGTATCAGTTTGTTGAAGCGTTTTTATCAAAAATGGATATTGAATTTTCTCAAATGCTTTTTCTGCATCTATTAAGATGATCACATGATCTTTATGCCTCATTTTGTTAATGCAGTTGTATCATATTGATTGATCCATAGTGGCTGAACCTTCCTTGCATCCTTGGAATAAATCCCACTTGACTTTGGTATAGGATCCTTTTAATGTACTGTTGAATTCAGTTTGTTAATATTTTGTTGAGACTTTTTACATCAATGTTCATCAGGGATACTGGCCTGTAATTTTCTTTTCCTGTAGTGACCTTGTCTGGTTTTGGTATCAGGGTAGACCTTGTAATGAGTTGGAAAGTGTTTCCTTCTCTTCAGTTTTTTTGGAAGAATTTGAGGACTGGTGTTAATTCTTCTTTAAATGTTTAGTAGAATTCACCAGTGAAGCCAGGTCCAGGACTTTTGTTTCTTGGGAATTTTTTGATTACTGATTCAAGCTCCTTATTTGCAGTTGGTCTGTTTAGATTTTCTATTTCTTCATATTTCAGTCTGGATAGGTTGTGCATTTCCAGAAATTTATCCTCTTTTTTTCCCTAGGTTGCCCAATCTAGGTGTTTCTATGGTATCAACTGTAATGTCTCCTCTTCTGTTTACAATTTTATTTGCTTTTCTTTTTTTTTCTTTCCCTTGGTTAACCTAGCTAAGCATTTCAATTTTGTTTATCTTTTCAAAAAACCAACTCTTAGTATCATTGATCTTTTCTATTCTCTATTTATTTCTGCTATAATCTTTATTTCCTTCCTTCTGACTAACTTTGGGCTTAGTTTGCTCATCTTTTTCTAGTTCCTGAGTTGTAAGATTAGGTTATTTATTTGAGATCTTTTTTCTTTGAAGGCGTCTTGTACATATAAACTTTCTTCTTGGAGCTGCTTCTGCTGCATACCATACATTTTGGAATGTTGTGTTTCCATTTATGTTGTCCAAAGATTTTATTTCTCCTTTATTTCTTCTTTGATCCATTGGTTGTTCACAAGTGTGCTACTTGTTTTTCATGTATTTGTGAATTTTCAATTTTTCTTCATTACTGATTTCTACTTCCATACCAATGTGTTTGGAAGAGATACCTGATATAATTTCAGTCTGCTTGAATTTGTTAAGACTTGGGTTGTGGCCTATGTGGCATATGATCTACCTTGAAGAATGTCCTATGTGTACTTGAGAAGAAAGTGTGTTCTGCTGTTGTTAGATAGATTGTTCTGTATATGTCTGTTATGTATTCATTAAGGTTCATTAATGTTGTTCAAAACCAATATTTCCTTATTAATTTTCTGTCTGGATGATCTATCCATTGTTTAAGGGAGGATACTAAAGTCTCCTACTATTATTGTACTGCTGTTTATTTCTCCTTTCAGTTCTGTTAGTATTTGCTTCATGTTTAGATACTCTGTACATGTGCTGCCAAAGCAAGCACTATGTTTAAATACTCTGATGTTGGGTGCATAAATATTTATAATTGTTATATCATCCTCATAAATTTACCCCTTTATCATTATATAATGACTTTCTTTGTCTATTGGGATGCTTTCAACTAAAATCTATTTTGTCTGATATAAGGATAGACACTCCCACAGTACTTTGGTGCTCATTTGCATGGAGTACCTTTTTCTATCCCTTCATTTTCAGCCTATATGTGTCCTGAAAGCAAAAGTGAGTCTCTCATAGGCATCATTTTTCTCTTAAGACAGTGTAGTATTGACAAAAGAATTGACAAATAGGTCAGTGGAACAGAACAGAGAGCCCAGAAATAGACCTGCATAAATATAGTTAACTGAGCTTTGACAAAGGAGCAAAAGCAATACAATGGAGCAGAGATAGTCTTTTCAACAAATGGGATAGAACAGCTGTGCAGAAAAATGAATCCAAACAGAGACCTTACACCCCTTATAAAAATTAACTCAAAATGGATCACTGAACTAAATGTAAAACACAAAATGATAAAATACTTAGAAGATAACACAAAAGAAAATCTAGGTTAGGGCCTGGGTGGTTCAGTCGGTTAAGCACCTGCCTTTGGCTCAGGTCATGATCCCAGGTCCTGAGATCAAGCCGGGCTCCCTGCTCAGTGGGGAATGTGCTTGCCCCTTTCCCTCTGCCCCTCCATCCTCCCCCATTCCCCACTCACGCTCTCTCTATCTCATGCTCTCTCTCAAAAAAATAAATAAAATCTAAAAAAAAAAAAAAAAAGACGGGCAGCTGGGTGGCTCAGTCACTGAGCATTAGCCTTCGGCTCAGGTCATGATGCCAGGGTGCTAGGATCAAGCCCCACATCAGGATCCCTCCTTAGCAGGGAGCCTGCTTCTCCCTCTCCCACTCCCCCTGCTTGTGTTCCCTCTCTCACTGTGTCTCTCTATGTCAAATAAATAAAAATCTTCAAAAAAAAGAAAGAAAGAAAATGTAGGTGACTTTGAATATGGCAATAATTTTTTAGGTATAATACCTAAGGCATGATACATTAAAAAAAATAATTGCAAGCTGGACTTCATTAAAATTAAAATCTTTTGCTTTTCAGAAGACAGTGTCAAAAGAATGAAAATTAAAGCCACAGATGAGGGAAAGTATTTGTAAAAAAAAAAAAAAAAATTGATAAAGGACTATTATCCAAAACTACAAAGAACTCTTAAAATTTAAGAATAAGAAAATAAATAACCCAATTAAAAAATAAGCCAAAGACCTAAACAGATACCTCACCAAAGAAAATGTAGAGATGGCTAATAAGCATATGAAAAGATGCTACATATCCTACATTAGGGAATTGCACATTGAAACAAGAAGATACTATTACATAACTGTTAGAATGGCCAAAACCCAAAACAATGACAACACCAAATGCTGGAGAAGATCTGGAGCAACAGGAACTTTTGTTCATTGCTCACAGAAATGCAAAATGGTACAGCCACTTTGGAATAAAATTTGGCAGTTTCTTTCAAACGTAAACGTCTTCTTACCATTTTATCTACCAAACGTACTACTTGGTATTTACCCAAATGAGGTGAAAACCCACATGAATCCTGCACATGGATATTTAAAGCAGCTTTATTTAGAACTGCTGTATCTTTGAAGAAACCAAGATTCCTTCAGAAGGTGAATGGAGAAACAAAACTGTAGTACAACCAGACAACAGAATATTACTCCACACTAAAAAGAAGTGAGGGCACCTGGGTGGCTCGGTTGGTTAAGCGACTGCCTCTGCTCAGGTCATGATCCTGGAGTCCCAGGATGGTGTCCCACATTGGGCTCCCTGCTCGGCAGGGAGTCTGCTTTTCCCTCTGACCCTCCCCTGTCTTGTGCTCTCTCTCTCTCATTCTCTCTCTCTCAATAAATAAATATAAATCTTTAAAAAAAAATGAGCTGTCAAACCATGAAAAGGTATTAGAAGAAATTTAAATGCATTTTACTAAGTGGAAGATTGACAATTTGAGAAGGCTATGTATTTTATACCCACTATATGATATTCTGGAAATGGGAAAACAATGGAGACAATAAAAATATCAGTAGCTGCCTTGGGCTGGGAGGAAAGATGAATAGGTAGAGCACGAAGCATTTTTAGGGCAGTAAAATGATTCTGTATATTATATTATGTGAATACAAGTCATTATCCATTTGTCAAAATCTGGAAGAATGTATAACACCAAGAGTGGATCCCAAAACTGGGAAAGGAGACAAACCTTAAGAGACTCTTAATCTCAGGAAACAAGCTGAGGGCTGCTGGAGGGGAGGGTCGTGGGAGGGATAGGGTGGCTGGGTGATGGACACTGGGGAGGGTATGTGCTATAGTAAGTGTTGTGAATTATGTAAGACTGATGATTCACAGACCTGTCTGTACTCCTGAAACAAATAATACATTATATGTTAATATATTAAGTGCATCCCAAAGTAAAATATGGATTATAGTGTGTTAATGGAGGTTTACCAGTGGTAACAACTGTACCACTGTGATTCAGGATGTTGACATAGACAGTCCATGTATACCATAAGGGGGTAAATAAACTCTCAGTACTTTCTGCTTAATTTCGCTGCAATCCTACAACTTAAAAAAAAAGTCTATTAAAAAAAACATAGCTCTTAACTACCTTTCATACTTCTATCCAGATAAAAAACAGTTTACACTATGGATCAGACGCCAAACCACCTGATTATTTCTAAAACTTAGCTTTCAAAATCATCTTAACTGGTAAATTAAGGCTCACATTAAGGATCAAAGAACTTACTTTTCAACTTTCTTCTGATGTTCTTTTTGCCTTTGTTGTTCTTTTACTTGTTCCCTTTCAATATCCATGAAAAGTCGTCTGTATCTCAGGTATTGCTTTTGACGCTAAAGGAAAGAAGCTGAAAATGTTAAGATTCTGCTCTGAGGACTTTCCAAGGAAGGAAAATATCCTTGTGCCATATATAAAACTAGATGAAACAAAAGACACATGGAATTAAGTCCTTAATTTCCTTCTATTTTATGGTGACCTAGGATAATATCATATACAGAAAAAGGTTTATATTCTCAAGCACATAGCTATTCGATAGTACAGACAAATCAGAGAAATAAGTACTAATTTAGTTTGCCCTTAGTCCAGTCATCTGTCAACAATACTTGAGGAAATGACTGCACTTGGTATGATAAGATATATTACTATATTTACTCTGTGTTCCCAAGTAATAAGTACCATAGAAGCAGGGCCAAAGGAAGAATGGGAGAGGTGTTTTATAAAAGAACAATAGTCACTTTAAATTTCCAAAATTAAAACCACATCACAAAAGAATACTCTAAGCCTAGTCTCATATGGTAGGAAAGAGGGAAGAAGGACTGAGGAATATCTGAGTGCCAAACTTTCAAAGGGAACAAGTATGGGGCGCCTGAGTGGCTTAGGCATTTAAGCATCCGACTCTTGACTTCAGCTCAGGTCATGATCTCAGGGTTGTAATATCAAGGATCACATTGGGTTCATGTTAGGTATGAGCCTGCTTGGGATTCTCTCTCTGCCCCACGCCCGGTCTCCCAAAGAAAGGGAACAAGTATAATAAAAGCAAGTGCTATACAGCAATGTCCACAATAGCCAAACTATGGAAAGAACCTCGAAGTCCATCAACAGATGAATGGATAAAGAAGATGTGGTATATATACACAATGGAATACCACGCAGCCATCAAAAGAAATGAAATCTTGCCATCTGCAACAACGTGGATGGAACTAGAGGGTATTATGCTTAGCGAAATAAATCAATCAGAGAAAGACAACTATCATATGATCTCCTTGATATAAGGAAGTGGAGATGCAATGTGGGGAGTTTGGGGGGTAGGAAAAGAATAAAAGAAACATGATGGGATTGGGAGGGAGACAAATCATAAGAGACTCTTAATGTCACAAAACAAACTGAGGGGGGGCCAGAGGGAGAGGGGTAGGGAGAGGGTGGTGGGGTTATGGACATGTGCTATGGTGAGGGCTGTGAAGTGTGTAAACCTGGTGAGTCACAGACCTGTACTCCTGGGGCTAATAATACATTATATGTTTATTTAAAAATTTAAAAATTAAAAAAAAAAAAAAGCAAGTGTTATTGCCCTTTGGGTTTATGCTCTGGGTTTATATATTCTCTTTCAAGGACAAAAGCTACTTAAAGGGCACTAATGTACACATGGACATGTTTTTGCCCTTTGAGTAGCTTATATCCTTTTGGTAAAAATTATTAAAAGCCTAATAGCTTGTTCTTAATATTGAGGCCATCACAAGCATCAGTGGTAATTTTTTTAAAAACACAGATTCCCCAAACCTACCTTTCAATATACTGATCAGTATATCTGTTTGGGTTCAGGTATTTATATTTTGAAAAAAGCTCCACATCTGATTCTGGCACATCATCAGTGTTAAAAACTGTATACAATGGAGTATTATGCCTCCATCTGAAAGGATGAATACCCAACTTTTGTATCAACATGTGTGGGACTGGAGGAGATTATGCTGAGTGAAATAAGTCAAGCAGAGAGAGTCAGTTATGATATGGTTTCACTTACTTGTGAAGCATAAGGAGTAACACCGAGGACATTAGAGGAAGGAAAGGAAAAGTGAATTGGGGGAAATCGGAGGGGGAAATGAATCATGAGAGATTGTGGACTCTGAGAAACAATCTGAGGGTTTTGGAGGGGAGGGGCGTGGGAGTTAGGTGAGCCTGATGGTGGGTATTATGGAGGGCACGTATCACATGGAGCACTGGGTGTGGTGCATAAACAATAAATCTTGGAACACTGAAAAAGTAAAATTAAATAATAAAAAAAAAAAACTGTTGGCTTAACCCAACTTTAGATTGAGAAGGGAAAAAGAAAAGGAAGTCATGAGTTAAAACCTTTCCTTTAAGTTATTGTGACAAATGCACACTAATGGAAAAAATTCACTAGGATCAGATATCTGATTTCACCTCAAGGTATCCCAAATCCTAGAAGTTTGAAAGAAAAGTTCAACATATTATAATGACTCAAGTAACTTCTTTCCTTTATCCATGGAATTTGTAGTATTGGCTCTTAATGTGTAAGAACACAGTAAATCCTTCACAATTTCACACATACTATTATAGTAGAAATACTGGTGTTCAAAAGCAATTAACATTACATACCTCTCTCTTGTCTTCTTCCTGATCTACTCCAGACTGGAGTGTCAGCGGAATTCGAAATTCAGTGCTCAATCTTGATTGATATTCATCATAAACCTGTTAGAAGTACAGTCACACAAAGTGACAAAATTGGCAAAAGCAAGCCGTATATGTGCTTTTGATATGTTTATCTATTGTTTCTTTTTTCCTGCAACTTGGACCTCAACTGGATAAAGACAAATAAAAAATCAATTAAATAAAATAAATTTTAAAAGAATGAAAGAAGCAGATTCAGAAGGAATAAACCAAATAAAAAATAATAAAGAAAATGAATCAGGTCAAAAACATGGATGAATTAATAACAAATAAAAATGTTCAGAGTGAAAGTTCTTCTAAAGTGGTCACTTAAAATCACTCTGAGTATACTTAGGACTGAATCCAGGATGTAAAGCCTGATCCCTTATTATCTCAAAGCTATAATCATTTTCAATTTATACAACTCTTTTGGTGGGTATGAGTCCAAATAAGAACCTAAAAACATTATAACATCAACTGACATGAAAGTGAGAAAACTGGAGTTAACTTCCCCCATATTACTAGAAAAGATTTATGACATAACAGTATACCTACTTTGTTAGGGTCAAATTATGATCTCTAACTTTTAGAATGAAAACTCAATATTATTTTTTTTAGCTTAAAAGTTATGTATCTTTTAGCAAAGTTGCAGGATATAAGGTAAGTATACAAAAATCTATTATAGTTCTTTATACTTGTAATTAGCAGTTCAAAAATGAAATTAATGGAAAAATCCATTTAACATACCACCAAAAACTTACAATAAAATGAACAAAGTTAGTGTAAATTTTATACTCTGAAACCTAAAAAACATTGTTGGAATAAATTAAAGAAGGTCTAAATGAATGAAAAGACATGAAAGGACAGATAAGATGGCAGTATTCTTCAAACTGATCTACAGATTTAATGCAATCTCCATCAAAATGTCAGCTGACTTCTTTGTAGAAGTTGACAGGGTGATCCTTAAATTCAAATGCAAGGGATAGCTAAGATGGTTTTGAAACAGAAGAGCATAGTTGGAGGAATCACTCTTCCCAATTTCAAAACTTACTATAAAGCTTAGTAATCAAAATAGTGTGGTACTGGTTAAGAACAGACTTAAAAAAAAAAAAAAAGAATAGACTTACAGATCCATGGAACAGAACTGACAGTTCAGAAATAAACCATTATATTTATGATCATCTGATTTTTGGCAAGAGTCCTCAATGGGTAAGCATTTCAACAGATGGTGTTGGGACAACTGGATATCCACATGCAAAAGAATGAAGTTCAATTCCTACCTTATATCACATATGAAAATTAACTCAAAATGGATCACAGACCTAAATGCAGGAGATATAAAATTCTTAGAGGAACACATAAGAGTAAACCTTCATGATTCTGTCTTAGGTGGTTTCTTAGATATGACACCAAAAGCACAATCCACAGAAGAAAAAGTAACTAACTTAGATGTCTTCAAAACTAAAAACTTTTGTGCTGCAAAGGAAACCATCAAGAAAACAAAAAGCCTACAAAATGGGAGAAAACATTTGTAAATCATGTAACTAATAAGGGACTTGTATGGAGAATATATTGAGAATTCACAAACTCAATAATCAAAAGACAAATAACTCAATTACAAATTGGGCAGATAACCTAATAAGCAGTTTTCCAAAGAATAAAGATAGCCAATGAGCACATGAAGAGATGCCTGCTATTAATGAGCAGGAAAATATTAATCAAAAGCACAATGAGATACCACTTCGCACCCATTAATATAGCTATAATTATAAAGACATTAAGTGCTGGTGAGGAAATTAGAACCCTCAAACACTGTTGGAAGGAATGAAAAATAGTGCAGCCACTTTGGAAAATAATTTGACAGTTCCTCAAAATGTTAAACATAGGCGCGCCTGGGTGGCTCAGTGGGTTAAAGCCTCTGCCTTCAGCTCAGGTCATGATCCCTGGGTCCTGGGATCGAGCCCCGCATCGGACTCTCTGCTCAGCAGGGAGCCTGCTTCCTCCTCTCTCTGCCTGCTTCTCTGCCTACTTGTGATCTCTGTCTGTCAAATAAATAAAAAATCTTTAAAAACAAAACAAAACAAAACATAGAGTTACCACATTGCTAGCAATTCCATTCCTTGATATACTCAAGAGAAATGAAAACACAGATCCACAGAAAAATTTGTATGCTAATATTCATAGCAACATTATTCATAACAGCCAAGAAGTAGAAACAATCCAAACGTCCATCAATTGATGAGTGGATAAAACGTGCTATATGCATGAAATGGAATGTCATCTAATGATAGGAATAAAGTACTGCTATATGCTACAAGGTCAATGAACTTTGAAAACATTATGTTAAATGAAAAAAGCCAATCACAAAAGGCCATATATTCCATGATGATCCCATTTATATGAAATGTCCAGAATAGGCAACTCTATAAGACAGAAAATTTGGTTAATGGTTGCCTAGGGTTGGGGGGTAGAGGAAAAAGGAATTGGCTGCTAGTGAGTAAGGACTTTTGGGGTATGAAGAAAATGTTCTAATATTCACTGTGGCAAACTTCACACAACACTTTGAATATACTAAAAACTCTGCATCATACACTTTAAATAGATTAATTATATAATATATAAATTATAGTCAATCCTCAATATTCCATACTCCTTACTTGTGAATTTGCCTGTTTACTAATATTTATTTGTAATTCCAAAATTAACACTTGTGATGCTTTTATGGTCATTTGCAGACATAGAGCGGTGACAAATTTGAGTCACCAGATATGCATCTTGCCAGCTGAGGCTGAACAAGGGGATGCTCTGCTCTTTTTGTTTCAGACTTCAAACTGTAAACAGGTATTCTTTTTAAGGTCTTTTTAGTGCCAAAGTTTTTGCATCTTTTGTGCTTTTTTGTTGGAGATTTCACTATTTAAAATGGCTCCCAGGACCCCTGGGTGGCTCAGTCAGTTGAGCATCTAACTCTTGATTTCAGCTCAGGTCATGATCTCAGCGTCCTGGGACAGAGCCCCAGATCCCATCAGGCTCTGAGCTCAGTGGGTAGTCCGCCTGCAGATTTCTCTCCCTCTCCTTCTGCCCTTCTCCTGGCTCCCTCTCTTGTTCTCTCTCTCTAAAATACATAATCTTTTGTATTTTTTAAAAGATTTTATTTATTCATCTGACAGGGAGAGACACAAAGAGAGAAGGAAAACACAGCAGGGAGAGGGAGAAGCAGGCTTCCCGCTGAACAGGGAACCCGATGCAGGACTCATTCCCAGGACCCTGAGATCATGACCCGAGCCGAAGGCAGACACTTAATGACTGAGCCACCCAGGTGCCTCCATTTAAAATACATCATCTTTTTTAAAGAAATAAAAATAAAAGACAGAATAAAATAAAATAAAATAAAATGGCTCCCAAGCACAGTGTTGAAGTACTATCTAGTACTCCTAAGCATAAGAAGGCCTTGATACCTTATGGAGAAAATACATGTATGAAATAAGCTCATTCAGGAATAAGTTACAGTGTTATTGGCTCTGAGTCCATGTTAATAAATCAACATTATGTATTAAATAGGTGTCTTTAAACAGAAATTCACATAAAACAAAGTTAGGTATTGATGAGTGACCATAACATGATCAGGGGCTCGCAAAAACTAACTCTGTATCTTCCCTAGGAACAGTGGTTTAGCATTCACTACTGCAATGTGACAACTTTATATAATTACCATGAATAACAAGAACAAACTGAATAAAATCTGAAAATGATACATAGCAGGGACTGATGATAATTATTTCTGGAATTTTGGGTTATTTTTTCTTTTTGTTTGTGTTTACTTTTGCTTCAATAAAAATGAAAACATTTTCTGCTTTCAAAAAAGGAAGAAAAACTAGACTTTCAGCACTGGGCAAGGAGTAAACTTACTATGGACCTCTCCGCCTCACTGATACTAACTAAAGGTTCCAGGAAATGTGGCCTGTGGTATCTGGAGAGTGTAGGGGTTGGGCATCCTGAGAAGGAATGAGCTAGAAAACTGGATTCCTTAAACCTGTGTATGAATTGCTATATGTCCCCAAATCACCCCTGAGTTGTGCCTGCATGGGATGGACCCGAAGGAATATAATGAAGGCTATGAAAACTGACTAACGCTTGAGCCACTCTTCACGGAAGGTGAGAAAGAACTTATAACATAAACTTAACCAGGCTGATTGCCTGTTAGAACAAATAAACAAAAGATGCAACGTTCTTCAGAGGATTTCAACAGAGGTCAGAGTCTCACAATATAATATTCAAAACTGGACCCAGAAAAAAGGATGGCAAGAGAATCCGGAACATGGTCCAAGGACAGATAACTCTTCTTCTGACATAGTAGGAATAGGGGAGAATGCCAAAAAAACAAATGACTGAGGGAGTTAGTGCATGACGGCTTCTATTTTCTTCATGAAAGTCTGAGGGTATGCGGATGTAGCAAGAACTTTACAAAGTATTTAAGGTTTACTATTATTAGTGTGAGCTGCAGGAGAGGGAGCTGACAAAGGGCAAGCAAGAAAAATGCTAAGCAGCTATGACTATAAGCCCCAAGTATGACTGTGATCTAAATCTACACTATTAAAAAATTTTTTTTCCAATAAGGCTGGATTATTTCAGGAGCCTACAAAGAGAAAGGACTGTCCCAGGGGATCGGGCTTGTATGGCAGAGGGACAACCAAGGCAGCGCACCGTCAAGCAAACAGTCACTTAGGTATGCCTCTTCTGTGCTCAGTTAATACCCTATGCCCCCTCTACCATTAATTATGTTGCTTCATAATTATCTGCTTATGTGTCAGTCTCTCTTCTTTAGACTGTCTGAAATTTGAGTTCTGTGTCTGATTCACAACTGTATCTTTGATATTTAGCACCTAAACAATGGCTAACACTTAATGAGGCATTCAGTAAACATTTGATTGATTGACTAATTCAAAACATATTTAGCAAGAGACTATTAGGTACCAGGCACTGTACTATACAGGCTGCCGATACACTGGTAAACATATCAGGGGTGGTACCTCTCCTCATAAAGCTTACAGACCAGTGGAAAAAATATTAAATCAAAGAATTATTACAAACTGAGTTGTGTACTGAGAAGGAAAGAGAATGCAAGGATAGAGAAAAACAAAACAGAGGAGACCTATTTTTGATAAGGTGGTCGGGACAGTCTTTTCCAAGGAGGTATTTACGCTGAAACCTGAAGGATGAAAAGTGACCAGCTTTGTGAAGAAAAAAGAGAAGAATATCCAGGCAAAGGAAAAAAACATTGCTACAGATCTGAGGTAGGAAAGAGCTTGGCACACTTCTGGATATATAAGTGACAATGTAGAATAAAACATGACAATGTACCTTTAGGCCAACCTCATAGAGACAAACTAAAAATTACAAAAGAGCTACAGTGTAGTCCTGAAAACCTCAGCCCAAATCCTACTTCGTCTTTATGCTCCTTTTCTTCTGCTCTTATAAAAGAGCCAAGAGGAAATGTCTCTTTTATCTCTTTTATATATCCTAACAACACTGGTTGCCTGAAGGCTCTGTTGTTAAAATAACATAAAATCACAAGACAGAAATTACTTGGACAGTGACAAATTCTAGTGGGAATATACCAGACTTCAGTTAAGCCATGGAGGCCAGACTGCTGTAACGTTTTCTTGAAAAACCACAGATCTTAACTCAGTACATCGAAGCTCAGGCAATATAACCCGAATAAGCTCCAGCTTACACTCTGAACAGCTAATTTCTTGGTGATCCCATCTTGTGCTCTAACAGCTGACTGACAGAGATCTAGGCCTGGCCACTGGGTGGAAGAGCCTCCTGACTCCTCTCCCTCAGAAACCACTCATTTCTTCCCCTCTTCTGCTATAAAAGACAATGGCCATCAGAAATACATCCCTTATAAAAGAACATACATATAAAATAGAGTTTTTCCAATATCCTCAGTTTTAGCAAGAGCACTAAAGTAATCTTGGGTCAGGATAAGTTTCACACACTATGAAATAAAACAAGAATCTGTTTTTTGCTCAGCCTTACCAATCCCAGCTCTGTATGTGCCTACAATCCTATCTAAATTCCATTACTCATACTCTACCTGTCTTTTGCTGCAAGCCTCTCTCTGGTGTTTGGCCAGCAGATGCTCATGGTCATCCAGAAGCAAATCCTCTCGCCATCTTTCAGCTGTCCCAACAGATGGCTGCCTTCTGAAGTATAAGCTCTAAAAAAAAACCACAAAAGCAGTCACCAAAGTATATAAGCAGTGACATAATGCTAGTAAAAATACTCTAGACTGTAGTGATAGCCCTGACCTACTACTCTATACAGGTCTATTACAATAGTCTGATACATTATGGCATAAAAGTAGACATTACACTCCTTGCCACTATTATGGTCTCAACTATATCCACAAGGCAGTCATAAGTTTCTTCATCTATAAAACAAGGATAATCACAGTATCTATCTCCCCAGATGATTGTGAGACTGAGAAATGAGACAATGGATACAAAGTTCTAGAACTCTTCTGGTTCTGGAAAGTGCTTACCAAATGCAAGCTGTTACGTCTATTATTAACAGGATTAAGAAGAGAACATTACCACAAGCAGCAGCAGTGGCAGTACTGTTGTTAGAAGTACAGCTCTGGCAAGCCCAGATCACACACTAACTGATTTACTTTCTGCTGCTTACTTTTCACCGCACTCTGCTCTACCTGCTCTCTGGCTGAACCGGATCCTAGGTATCATGAAAAGCATATTCATGGCGCTCCGAAGTAACTCCTTTCTCCATCTCTCATCTGTCACATTATATAAGGCCTGCCCATAGTTCCTGTGCTAAAAGACAACGTCAACACTGAACATCAACTGTCAAAGCAGAAGCATCATGCCCAGGCAATGGTAAAAGCCTCAGTGAAGAGGCCAGAAGTAGTTTCCACAGGTCAGAATGGTATGAAACATCACAGAATTAGAGGACAGGATAGCTCTGCCCACTATTTACTGACCTTAACACTAAACCCATAAGTAGTTACTATATTTCCCTGTTAAACTTACGCCAAAACCTAAGCAATTTATTCTCTGCTACTTATTCCTCACTATACTCTGCTCTACTTATTCCCCAGAGGCAAGATCTTAAACACTGGGCGAAACATACTGATGGCACTCCAGAAGGAACTCTTCTTTCAATCTCCCATTTCTCATAAGATGAGGGTTGCTTGATATACTTGCTCTAAAGGAATAACAAAATAAAAAGTCTAAGCAGAAATGACTAGTGACAACTAATGACATCAGTGATAACTCCAAAATAATACTAGGCGAGGATAACATAACGGAGCTAGTGTGCAGGTGTGCCTGCATGTGTTAATACAAAATGCCCAAATAGAAATTAAAGTAGCAACGAAAATGTATAATGGATCCCAAGATACCTATCCTCCCAATTTCAATAATTAGTAATTTTTTTTCCACCTGTCTCTTTTCCCACTTTTTTCCCCCCAGACTATTTTAAAGCAAATCCCAGATTATTCTGGTCCTTTGTTTTATTTTTTGTTTTTTGTTTTGTTTTGTTTTGCATGGGGTAACTCTTTATTCAATAATACACTGAGAAGTATTTTTGTAATGTTGCTAGCATTTTCCCAAGGTACAGCCAGGAAACAATCTTGTGTCATTTCTACAAGTACTCCTACTAGATGTCCCCAGTAACTCCATGCACAAACAGTAGCTGGCAGTGGTAAAGTTCAGAGAGCTCTGTGGCGGGAAATGGCTTGTTTTAATCCTTCCTCATTACTGGTGTGCAAACTGGTAGAGCAGAATGTTTGGTTTGATGTACTGCTTCAGCTGGCCAAGAGGAGAAGGTCTTCAGTATTTATAAAGCTAAATGCAGAAAGTCAAATATGCTCCAGGATGTGAGTTTATGCAGAATGATCTACTGTTAACCAATCAATATTATACAAACCCTGTCTTTTGGCCAACCCAAACGACAGATATGCTTTCTTACCTGGACAGACTTTAGGTCTGGCACATTTTGAAATAACTGAAAATGTTAGGCTCTTTGCCTCACTCTAGAAGCTTTAATTCTATGTAGCCTACCTCTGAACTAGCTTGAGAAGCTTCAACCCAAATCGTAAGTCATTTCATCTCTGTTACTCTTTTAGGAAGGAAAGTCTTCCCCCTGTATTCTGCTCTACCTATTCTCTAGGGGAAGCTCGGTCCCGGGTTTTAGATTCAACATACTGAGGATACTCCAGAGGTAATTCATCACTCATTCTCTCTGCTCTCAGAAAAGATGGAAGTTGCTTGACAAACATGTTCTAAAGGAATAAAGATATAAAAGCAAACTGTCTGACCAGGGCAACAAGCTAATCATAGTATCGTAGGTTTCAAGGAGAACTCCAGGGAAATGGTATCAGGTGAGGATAATCTGATACATTTTAACTTGAACAAGGACACAATACTTTTATTTTATGCCTTTTTTTTTTTTTTGGAGGATGCAACAATTTTAGCTCAACTCTGTAGACCTGAATTTTTAATCTTAAACCATGGACCAAGTAGTCTAACAAACTCCCCATACATTAAGTAATTTAGGATCTGCCACATCTTCCTACACTGTTCATATAGGGACAGCATGTTTGTGGTTATACCATGTGGGCTTTAGCAGAAGTTGTAGTATAATCTTAGTAAACTAAAATAGTTTGGTTCTACAATAAGAATGTGAATGTGATTTATCAACCTTCTAAATGACAGAACTGATTTGACTGATAGAGTTCATCAGACCAGGGTCGTCTGCACCTGTTTCTATATTTCAATCTCAATTATATATTTATTGAGAATATATAAAATCCAGTTACTTTATCTCCTATTTATCTCCTTTTTATTCTGCTCTACCTGATCTCTGATGAAGGTCTGGTCCTGGAGTTTAGGAGGCAGATACTGATAACCTGCCAGAGAATAGTCTTCTCTTCCTTTTTCACTTGACACATCAGAATATGACTCCTTGAAGCGTACTTTCTAAAAGAAAACAAAAACACTAATTATAACTTGTTCAGTAGGAATAATATGATAGTAGTAATACTACAGGCTTTATTGAGGGCCTTACACTAATTTTTCTAACTCAAGATAATGTGAAATAGGGAATAAAGCAGAAAGCCATACTTTTTGTCATTTGCAAAGTCTAGCTGAGAACAACCTTTGCAAGTTTCAAACTGAAATCCTGAACAATTCAGTTCCTGTTGGTCTCTCTCCTTTTTTCTGTTCTACCTTGTCCCTGGTGGAAGTCTGATCTTGATGCCCGGGTGGAAGATCCTGCTGGACATCCAGAGGAAATGCCTCTCTCCCTCTTGGGCCTATCAAAATTGATGCTGGCTGCTTCAAACTGGTTTCCTAAAGAAAGAACACAAAATACCAATTGTTCAGTTAAGAAAGACAGGTTAACCAATACTTTAGGCTGCAGTGAGAATTCTGGCATTAACTAAGGTCAGAATATAACTGAACATGATATGAAAAAAAAGAAAACACTATATTCTGTTCCACATAAACCCAGTTATAGCCCTATATAATTTGCTTCCTGTTGGTCCCTTTCTTCTTATTTTTGGCCTAACTGATCTCTGCTGGAGGGCTGAACTTGGAACCTGAGTAGTAAAAGATACTGTTGCACACTTGTGGGCCACTCCCTTTTCCATCTTTCAGCTGTCAAAGCAGATAATGGCTGCTAGAAATATTTTTCCTAATAAAGACTTAAAAAAAAAAGTAAATTGTCAATTAAGTGGTAATGTGCTGCTGATAATACTTTAACATTTAATGAGAACCCCAGACTTCTGAGGAATTTATGAGGAAACTATTTTTTCCAAATATGACTCTCCAAATCACCTGCAATTTAGTCCTCACAAATCCCACTCCAAAATTTAAGTAGATATTTCTTCTTCTTATATCTCCTTTCCACTCTGTTTTACCTGCTCTCTGGGTAGAAAATGCTGATGCTGGTCTTTTAGTAGAAAATCCTGGTCCTGAAATTTAGATTGACTATTCTGGTCTTCGGGGAGCACATGATGGTCTTTGGGTGGAAAATGCTGGTCCTGACATTCAGGTAGAATATTCTGGTCTTTCAGTAGAAGATCCTGGTCTTTAAGTAGAAAGTCCTGGTCCTGACATCTGGGTAGATTATTCTGGTCTTTGGGAAGAACACACTGTTCTTTGGGTAGCAAATCCTGGACTTCAGACACAATACTCTCATCTTCTGGTTCAATATTCTGGGCTTCTGGCATAATACCCTGAGTTTTTATCTTAACAGCCTGGGCTTTAGGCTCAATAGGCTGCGCTTTGGGCTCAACAGCTTGGCTTTCCAGCTCAATAGCTGGGATACTGAGCTTTGGCTCAACACTCTTGGCTTCTGGTTCAACACTCTCAGCTTCTAGCTCAACACTCTGGACTCCTGTCAAATCACCCTCAGCTTCCAGCAGATCACCTTGGCCTTCTGGAAGATAATCCTGGGCTTCTGGCAGAATATTCTGAAGGCCCTGAAGATCTAATTGCTTTTGTTCTTCCTCTTTCATCGTGGCAAATAATGGATTTTTGAACTGTACTTTCTAAAAGTGAACATAAACATCAAACATAGAATGCCAGGTAGTAGCAACACTCTAAGTTTTCCATAAGATTCCTAAAATAATCTCAAAAAGATATGGTAGTTAGGGGCTCCTGGGTAGCTCAGTGGGTTAAGCGTCTGCCTGAAGCTCAGGTCATGATCCCAGGGTTCTGAAATTGAGAACCCCATGTCAGGCCCCCTCCTTAGTGGGGAGCCTGCCTTTCCCTTTCCATCTGCCCCTCCCCCTGCTCAAGCTTTCTCTTTCAGTCTTGTGCTCTCTCTCTTTCTTACTCTCTTCCAAATAAAATAAATAAAATCTTAGGAAAAAGACAAAGGGGCACCTGGGTGGCTCAGTGGGTTAAGTGTCTGCCTTCGGCTCAGGGCATGATCCCAGGGTCCTGGAATTGAGCCCTTGTCAGGCTCACTGCCACTGGGGAGCCTACATCTCCCTCTCCCTCTCCCTCTGCCTGCTGCTCCCCCTGTTTGTGCTTGCTCATGCTCTCTTTCTCTTGCTCTCTTTCAAATAAATAAAATCTTTAAAACAATAAAAATAAATAAAAATTTAAAAAGATACTGTAGTCAAACAAATTACTAGAATAAAACAGGAAATTTTCATCTTTGCTCAACTTAACAGTACCTAAACCTATATTCCCAAACTAGTACAATATGGCAACCCAAATCACACTTAGTTTAACTTCTATTTTACAATCTCCTTTCACTCTGCTTTACCTGAACTCTGCTGAAAGGTTTGTTCCTGTCTTCAGAAAGGAGAGAATGCTGGTCTTCCCAAAACAAATTTTCTGTCTCCTTATCTGTCGTAATAGATGAAGATTCCTCAAAGTCAGGTTCCTACAAAATGACATAATCAACAATGAAAAAAAGTATCTATTACAGGTAGAAACAATGTGATTACAATAAAATCCTGGGATTCAGCACATTATTAATATAATTTGATAGGTCAATATAATCAAATATTATAAAAACAGGACATTACAAAAGAAGCATAAGACTATATAATGAAAACTATAAAACACTGTTGAAAGAAATTTAAAAAGATCTAAATAAACAGAAAGACATCCCATGTTCATGGAACTCAGAAGATAATATTAAGACATTGATAAACTCTCAATCAACCGGTTTTCAACAAGAGTGGCAAGAAAATTCAATGGAAAAAGAATAGTTTTCCACAAATGGTACTGGAACAAGTGGTATCTACATGGAAAAGAATTAAGTTAAAACACTTCCTCACCACATATAAAAATTTACTCAAAATAGGTTATAGGCTTAAATGTAAGAACTAAAATTATAAAATTTTTAGGACACATAGAAGAAATTATTGATGACCTTGGATTAAGCAATGATTTACTAGATACTACATCAAAAGCACAAGCAACACAAGAAAAAATAGATGAATTAAGCAACACCAGAATTAAAAATTTTATATAAATGATAGCATTAAGAAAGTGAAATGACAACCTACAGAATGGGAAAAAATATTTGCAAATCCTGTGTATCTGATGAGGGACATGTATCCAGAATATATAAACACTTATAACTCAATAATAAAAAAAAACCAAATACCCCAATTAAAAAATGGACACATCTGAATAGATATTATCTCCATAAGAGACATATAAATGGGTGAATAAGCACATGAAAAGATACTCAAGATCATAAGTCATCAGGAAAACACAAAACGAAAGTACAGTGAAATATCACCTCACATCAGTAGGATGGTTATAATAAAAAAAGATGGACAATAATAAGTATTGGTGAGGATGTAGGGAATTGGGACCCACATATATTGCTGATGGAAAACAGCTTGGCAGTTCCTTAAAATATTAAACATAGAGTTAGCCTAGGATCCCAAAATTCCATTACTAAAGAAATGAATGTCCACACAACACGTTTGTAAGTGTTTGCGGCAGTCATTTACAAAGGCGTAGAAGTCCATCAGCTGATGAATGCATATACCAAATGTGATATAGCCATAAAAGGAATATTATTTGGGAATAAAAAGGAATGAAGTACTGATACTTTCTACAACATAATGAAAACATGCAAAGTGAAAGAAGCCTGTCACAAAAGACTGTATATCATATGATTCCATTTAGATGAAATGTCCAGAATGAGCAAATCTATACAGACAGCAAGTAGGTTAGTGGTTGCTTAGGACTAGGGGTAGGGAAAGGAGGGAATGGGAAGTGACAGCTAATGGGAATAGGATTTTTTTTTTTAGGGGTGAAGAAAGTGTTCTAAATTAGATTATGTCGACAATTGTACAAACTGGTGAATATACTAAAAACCACTGACAACTATACTTTATCTTTACAGTGTTCCAAGATTCAGTGTTTATGCACCACACCCAGTGCTCCCTGCAATACAAAACGTATACTTTTTTTTTTTTAAGATTTTATTTATTTATATGACAGAGAGAGACACAGAAAGAAAGGGAACAGAAGCAGGGGGAGTGGGAGAGGGAGAAGCAGGCTTCCCGCCAAACAGGGAGCCCGATATGGGGCTCAATCCCAGGGATCATGACCCGAGCCGAAGGCAGAGGCTTAACCCACTGAGCCACCCAGGTGCCCCCAAAACGTATACTTTAAATAGGTAAACTGTGTGGTATATAAATTATATCCCAATGGAACTGTTAGGAAAAAAAATACTGGACATTAGAATCTTAACCCTTAAACCCAGACTTAATTAGCTATGGACAGCTCTAATAAGCCATTTTTTTCCTTTTTTTTTTTTTAAGATTTTATTTATTTATTTGACAGACAGAGATCACAAGTAGGCAGAGAGGCAGGCAGAGAGAGAGGGGGAAGCAGGCTCCCCGCTGAGCAGAGAGCCCGATGTGGGGCTCAGTCCCAAGAACCCGGGACCATGACCTGAGCTGAAGGCAGAGGTTTAACCCACTGAGTCACCCAGGCGCCCCTTCCTTTTTTTAAATTTTTTTTTTCTTCAAGATTCTATTTATTTATTTGACAGAGAGAGACACAGCGAGAGAGAGAACACAAGCAGGGGGAGTGGGAGAGGGAAAAGCAGGCTTCCTGCCAAGCAGGGACCCAGAAGTAGGGATGCAGGGCTCGATCCCAGAACCCTGGGATCATGACCTGAGCCGAAGGCAGATGCTTAACAATGCAGCTACCCAGGCACCCCTCCCTTTATTCTTTACATTGCGCTCCCTGATTTTCTATAAATTTCTGGTAATGCAAAGTAGTTAAAAGACCAAAGACCTCGACGGACCTGAAAGGTCAACTGTCTTCTTGTTCCTATATTTATCTTGAGGGATGATGGTTTCCTACAAAGTGCTTTCTGAAAAAAAATAATACAAATATAGATGGTCTAGAGAAAGCAAGATGTTCATGATACTAAGTTGAGTTTTTGTGAAAGATCTGGAATGATCTTAACAGATGAGGATGGTTTAATATAGAATAAAGAAAAACAAGTGGTTGAATTCTACTTCAGATTTACAAACAAATCACTCACACACAAACATGGAGTGAAATAAGCTGCTAGAATATATTAACTTTATAAATGACAATTTGTTCCTATCCCAGCCAGGATCAATTTTAAGAGGCTTATCATTTTGTCTTGGTGACCTGACAATGTATCTCTAAATCTGGAATAACAATAACAACCAGACAGATTCTAAGGTCAGTAAAAATAAGTCTAACAAGGAAATGAAACCAGAGTTCAACTGGGTTATAGATTATGTCCTTTCTGACTGGCAGATTTCCACTTCACACAACGCGGGGGGGTGGGGGGTAGAAAACTGTTCAGATTTGAGGGAAAAACCATATACTTGATATAAGAAATACAAAAAATTACACTAATTTCTTTTATCATTCTCATTTCCATGGAATAGGTATTTCCAATGTGTTAGTTGAAAAATACACATGCATTCTTTGGAAGCAGCAGTCAGTCTGAATTCATCATCACCATCATCATAATGAATTAGATTTAAATGGCATCTTTGATGTATAAAACTCGTTTATATAGGATGTTATCTCAGACTTAATCCTTTTCCCTTCTACTGAATGGTTATTTCAGTAAAACCTGTAAACAGTACTTTTTCTGGAAAAACATCAACTGAAAGGTTTGAACATGTTTCACACAATATAAAATATGAGTCTCTAGGATCTGATAACTCTTTTTTTCTGGTTTACTAGAATGTGTCCAATCACTCATTCTAACAGTACTCTGGAGTCAGTCAAATGTCACGAACTGGAGTTGCCAAATCCACAGGTATGAAAATTGTCCAAAATACCAGCCACGAAGAAGAATTTAGGTACAAAAGAATATCTTGAAAGTCATAATATAGCAATGCTAGAAAAAGGTAACCATACTGAATGTATCTGAGACAAAATGCCACCATATATGACACACACACCCATGCCTGCTTGTTTCTTATATTTTACTATGTCTTAATTACCACTGAAGGGGAAGACACTGTAAATTAGTATTCTACAAACTGCAAACAAAAAAGACACAAACGTTTTTGGTGGTTGTGTTGAGATACTTAAGGAAAAGAATACAAAAAATATAATATATATACAATCTAGGAAGCAAAATTAAGAACTAAGTAAGGGACAGAGGTGATCATGGCCAAAAAAAGAGCAAAAAAGATGAAATGGTCCATTTTACTAAGTGCTGCCTATCAAAATTTGAAATTAATGCCAAAATAAGTAAACACAGGAAAATACATGAGTTTGTTTTTAGCATCCAAATTTGTGAACACTGAAATAAACAGGCACAGAACAATGTCATTTTACAAGTATCACCTTAAGTATCCTTTTAAGTCTAGCTCCACATTTAGGTTCCAATTATTCACTCTAACCTGTATTCTGAATTAGAAGAGTTTCTTTTTAAAATAAAATAGTATTTTTTTCTTGATTATAAAGTAAAATATGTGCACTCTGGAAAGTTTTTAAAATAGAGAAAGCCGAGAGAAAAAAATAAAAATCACCTGTAGTAATGCTAACCAGAAATAGTCAGTTTTAACCTCTTGGTCCATTTCTTTCCAGGCTTTTGTCTCTGCACACAGCATTCCCTCCCAATCTCTTTATTTTGCTTTATTTTTTTATACACTTATCATTTGAAATTATATTCTACATTTATTTGCTTCCCTACAAGCACAGAAGCTCCTTGCGGGATCTTTATCTATCTTTTCTCTATTCCAAGTTCTGCTTCTAGAACAATGCCTGGCAACTATAATCATTCCATAAATGTTGGCTGAATAAAGTTTTTTAATTGAGAATATATTGTATATAATCTTATATCCTACTTTTTTCACTTAACTTTGTATATCACAATTTCCCTTGTCTTCACATCACGAAAGCATGATCATTTTTAGAATAGCTATATGTGGATATACCATAATTTTTTAACCATTCCCTACTATTGGATATTTCAGGTTATTTCCAATTACTTTTACAGCTTTAAATAATGTTGAGATATAAATAAATCTTTATCTGTACTTTTAAAAATAATTTATTAGAAATTAATTTACCTCTTGTGGGGGAGAGGTTTTCCTTCTACTGTCTGCAAACACTGACGCATTTTTTTTATTCACAGTCTTAAAGGATGCCAGCCGGTGACGGGCCTCTTTCATGGTTTGACTAAGCTGCCAGGAAAAGGGAAAAAAGAACAAACAAAAACAGGCTAAAGTTTTAATACCAAATTCACTAAGTGTTCCAACAGGAAAAAAAGGCCCCTATTATTAAAAAATGCCAGACCTAAGACAAGAGGATTACCTGCAAAGGAGACTTTGGTCCGCTGATAGTATTTTAACATGATTTTCATTATTCTAAAATACTACATTTCATAACTTGGTTTAAGTGCTGTTATTCAAATTGTTTTTTACCAACATACGCTTTGTGCTAATAAGAATGTACACAAAAATATCAGAACTTGAGAGTTTGAATTAATAAACTTGGAAATGATTAAGCAGATACATTCCTAACCTTCCATTCACCTTCTCAATAAGAAGTTATTTCTTCAATTAGTCCTTGCATGCCTAATCACTTTTATCACTCCTTACTAGAAGACTCCATTCCTAGTCCCTCTAAAATTCTGTTTTCCTATTTACAAGAATTCCTTCTTCACCCCTAACATTTGAAGACTGTAGCTATTTAGCTTTTTCTCAAATCCCCCTTCTTTCAGGAAGCCTTTCTATTAACTCAGAACACAAACTCAAACACCTCAACCCATTTGTTTCAAGTACTTGAAATAATAGCCGATAATAAGTATTAATATAAAATATGCTGACTTTGTGTTCATTCCTTCTATCTACCTAGTAATTTCATTAAGCATCTGTTTTGATTTTTTTCAGAGAAGCAAATATTTTATTTTTCACAAATCTGCACAGAATGTTCCCTTAAAGAGAATACAGAAATAAACAAAATACATTTTTTAAGCTGAGCCCTACATCATGAGGAAAAAAGTATATCCCTATACTACTCAGTAAAATTATGGCAAAACCAGGACCAGTTCTAACCCATCCAGTAAAAGTTTAATGATATCAATTCTCCCTTGAAGGCAAATCATGAGCACGATTTCCAGATATAAATAACAAACACCTTGATTTTTACTAATAGTGAGGTCGGGATAAAAACATTCTCACTACCAGCACAGTTTCCTTACAGTAAATCACCTCTGTTCTGCCCCTGCTTTCAAAGATCTACACCTCCAGGGTGCCTGGGTGGCACAGTGGGTTAAGCCTCTGCCTGCAGCTCAGGTCATGGTCTCAGGGTCCTGGGATGGAGTCCCACATCAGGCTCTCTGCTCAGCGGGGAGCCTGCATCCCCCTCACCCCTGCCAGCTGCTCTGCTTGCTTGTGATCTCTCTCTGTCAAATAAATAAATAAAACCTTTAAAGGTCTATACCTCCAGCCAGAGAAATCAGCTTGAAACATTATTCTTTATTCTGCTAAGAGGAAGACTTCTAAATTTGGTTAGCAGAGTAGCTAAAGGAGTCAAGATAGAGATAATCATACTGCAAAAAGAGATCCATATGCAGCTGAGGTTATGAAAAATACAGAGCCACACATATGCCTGCTTTTACTCATTACCAAGTATGGTAAATGTTATTGCCCTGCACAATGTGACTGAGGATTCAAAATACCTACTGAAACAGATATGAAATAAGGATATATAATGTTCATCTCCCATCAACTCCAACCCTCTATTAGAGTCACAAATTGATTTTAGTCCCTTAAGCAGGATATTTCCACTGGTCCAGCAGTTGGAATATACATTATAGTCTTTCCATTTCTCTGTTATTACCATAACCCTTCATCAAGCCTCAACCTGAAGGCCCTTTCAAGGACCAGCTATGAGGACAGTAACAGGCTGAATAATGGACACCCAAAGACACCAGGTCCTAATCCCTGAAACCTGTAAATGTTACCCTATAAGGAAAAAGGGTCTTTGCAGGTATCATTAAGTTAAGGCTCTTGAGATAAGGAAATAATCTTGGGCTATCCACAGGGGCCCTAAGTGCCATGCCAACTGTCATTATGAGAAAGAGGTAGAAGATCTGGCCTACAGAAGAAAAAAAGGTGATGTAAAGATAGAAGCAGGGATTGGTACGATGTAGCCACAAGAAAAGGAATGCAGCAGACACCAAAAACTGGAAGAGTCAAGGAAAAAATTTTATTCTAGAATCTGTGGCAGAGGCCCTGCTGACACCTTGATTCTGGCTCAGTGAAACTAATTTTGGACTTCTGGCCTCCAGAACTTCGAGAAAAGAAATTTGTCATTCCAACCCAATAAGTTTGAGGTAATCTGTTACAGCAGCCACAGGAAACTTTTACAAGCACCCAAGTGAATGTTAATAAGCATTAAACAAAAACATAGAAAAGAGGGAGATATTACAAATCAAATTATTATTAAGTGGGCATCCCAAGCTATAGGCTTGCCAGTAACATAGATCTTCCTCAAAAAGGCAGGCTGGGCCAGTGAAGATTCCTTATCTTAGATAAATGAACTAGGAAGTATGAAAAGTTGAGACAGAAATGAACCTAAAGGTCCAAAGCTGGAGAAAAGAGGCTAAAGGAGCCTATGTATGCCAAAGTTTCAGAGCTGTGATGATAAGAATACGAGTTAGTAGAAAATTAAGCAAATAAGGGAGAAGCATATGTATAAAGACAGGGCAACCAACTCTGCCACTTTGCCTGGAACTGTCCAGGTTTAACACTGAAGGTCTCAAGTCCTCAGACAATGAGGAAAGGTGGGTCACCCTATGAGGATGACCGAATCGATCAAATTAATGATTAAATATTAGTGGGAAGATCAAAGATCCCATGCTGTGTGATCAATGGAACTACCTGAGATTTAAAAAAACTGTCTGGCCACATACTCCTTAAGGGAGTTTAGATTTGTGTGAGTTTCTGATTTGTCTTTATTATCTCGTGCATATTCCTAAAATAAAACAAATTTTTGTAGCCAAAGAGCCAAACTTAAACATTAGTTTTTCAATGATAGATTACAGAAAACTTATCAGGTGATTTTACATTCTTTAACTGTTTCTTAATCACAAAATGAACTATTATTTCCAGGTTGAAAAAGCTGGAAAACCTGCACTATAAAGAGAGAATAAAAGTGAAAAATAAGGTAAGAGATTTGGTGAGAAATAAAAAGCTGAGGTATACCATGCTAAAAAATAGTGATAAACTTAATTGTGCATAAATAAAAAGTTATTTCATGGTGAGAAAGAAACAATCATCAGTTGTTCTTCAATTCCCCACCAAAATGAAGCTACCAAGGGACAAAACAGAAACTCAATCCCTAGAAATAAATACCAGTCTTAACAAAAAGCATGGGGTTTGGCTAGCTCTATTTTATGGGAACACTTGGAATTTCTTCTGGTTTTATGATTATAGTTCCTATCTTTGGGTACCTAATCTTGTTTTTTTAAGACTTTATTTATTTATTTGAGAGAGTGAGAGAGTGAGCATGAGACGGGAGAAGGTCAGAGGGAGAAGAAGACTCCCCATGGAGCTGAGAGCCGGATGTGGGACTCGATCCCAGCACTCGAGGATCATGACCTGAGCTGAAGGCAGTCACTCAACCAACTGAGCCACCCAGGTACCCTAGGTACCTAATCTTAATCTGTCTTAGAACAAGTAGGTAATACCAAGTATTACAAAAGTGGAGGATGGGGCATGGGTGCAGAATAAGAGAGGTCCTACCAAAATCACATTTGGGGTATAGTGATATGTTCAGTTTTGATAGTCGTATTTGAAAAGAACACTGAAAAACTAAATAATATTCAGAAGAAATCAACCAAGATTATGATGACAGAAAACATTTGGAATTTAAGAATCAAAAAAGAAAAATGATAATTATAATCAAATACTTTAAGTTTCTTAGAGATGACCATGGTATTTTATTTTTTTTTTTTTATTTTTTTTTTTTAAAGATTTTATTTATTTATTTGACAGAGAGAAATCACAAGTAGTCGGAGAGGCAGGCAGAGAGAGAGAGAAGCAGGCTCCCTGCCGAGCAGAGAGCCCGATGCGGGACTCGATCCCAGGACCCTGAGATCATGACCTGAGCCAAAGGCAGCGGCTTAACCCACTGAGCTACCCAGGCGCCCCGACCATGGTATTTTATTTTCTATTACTTAAGAATACAAAACTAGACCCAATGGGTAAAAATTATAGGGAGAAGAATTTGCCTCAATACATTGAAAAAATACTTATAATTTCAAGACTTCTAAAAATGAAATAGTCTAAAAAGTAGTCAGTTGCTAAGCAGTGACAGTGTTCTAGCAGAAACTAGGCATTTATATATGAGACATTATAAAAAGAATTCCTTATAAAAAGAAAGGTTAGACTAGATAATGTCATTTCCAACATTTAATTAAAAATATACATAAATTCAAACATATTAGAAACTTCAAACATACAGAGAAGTAGACGGAAGCTATACTACAAAAAAGTTTTAACATTATCAGTTCCTGGCTAATGTTTTATCTATAATGCCCTGCTTCATCTCACCCTTATGTTTTTTTTTTAAAGACTTTATTTATTTGACAGATAGAGATCACAAGTAGGTAGAGAGGCAGGCAGAGAGAGAGAGAGAGAGAGGGAGGAGGAAGCAGGCTCCCTGCTGAGCAGAGAGCCCGATGTGGGGCTCGATCCCAGGACCCTGGGATCATGACCCGAGCCAAAGGCAGAGGCTTTAACACACTGAGCCAGCCAAGCACCCCACCCTTACGTTATTCTTGAAGTGTACCCCAGATATCAAGTCACGTCATCCTTAAGTATTTCAATATGTCAGATGAACAGGTAAAACCCTCCAACTCCAGGATTCTATGCTTCTATCACTCCAAGACACAAGAAAATTGAAAAGTCCACTGACACTCAGAAAGTGAATCACATTCACCATTTACTCAACCACTCTAGATAAACCAAGGGAGTTAGTGCTTGAACAATGTCTCACTGTCTAGTTCTTAGTGACACCTAGTGGATAAAAACTGCAACAGAAACAGTAAAATTAAAAAGCATCTATTGTCATGATGTTGAAGGGGCAAAAGTTTGTAGGCTTAAAGTAGTTTAGGTCACCGAACATTCTTCAGTAGTTCAACTTCTAAGAAAAAACAACAGGGTATAAAAACTTTTTCTAAGTTTTGAACATTTCAGGCTTTTCATAACCTGATTTCCTCCTACCTATCTAGCCTCATTTTCTGTTATTCTCCTCTGTAAATTATCAATTAGAATGGTTCCATTACTTATTCCCAAATATACCAAGCTTATTACATATTCTAGACTTTTCATTGTTCCACCTATCTCAAAATTCTCTTGAATTTACCAATTCAATTCACCTTATCAATTCAAAATACACATATAGCTCAATTCCACCTCTACCAGGAATTCTCCAACAAATATCTCTTTGAATTTTAAAATTTTGAATTCCCATAGCACAATTTTTCATTAAATACAGCAAATGTCTATATTATTATCTAATAGATTGGGGTCTGTTAGCTTTATATCTCTGCTTGGAAATACAACCCATGAAGAGTCCTATTTCACATTTCATTGGTATCTCTACAATGTTTAACAAACACAGTATATTCGAGTATCTGTGAACTGATGTGTGCTACTTATGTATTATACAGATGAAGTAAAATCTCACTAAGTGAGTATAGCTATGAGCACCATGAAGGCAACAATTGTGTCTTCATCGATGTTCTAGCCTTATACTTCATGCAGTGCCTGGCTCAATAAATATTTGCTCAACAAATTGTTCATAATCTTAAAATGGGAAACAAATGATTTATAAAATGATTACTACAAATCAAGCAATGTCATAGTTTGGGGCAAAGAGAAAAAAAATTTTTTTAAGTATTTCAATATAACATGTGCTTTTTAATAAGCTTTTCCCTATTGACACTAACAACACCATCAGATTTGCTTCATACTTACGACTGAGCACACAAGCAGTTACAAATCCTTTATTTTCACATTATCATAATTTTCTTTTTTCTTTAAAGATTTATCTATTTTAAAGAGAAAGAGAGCAAGCCTGAGTGGGGGAAGGGTTAGAGAGAGAGAATTTTCAAGCAGACTCTCCCCTGGGCCCAGAGTCCCACACAAAGCTTGATTCCACAAACAATGAGATCATGACCTGAGCCGAAACCAACAGATGAGCACTCAACCAACTGAGACACCCAAGCACCCCAAATAATCATCATCCACATTTTTGCTCTCCTCTCACTATCCCTAGAGATACGTTTTATTTTTTTTTTTAAGATTTTATTTATTTATTTGACAGCAAGAGACACAGCAAGAGAGAGAACAGAAGCAGGGGGAGTAGGAGAGGGAGAAGCAGGGGGAGTAGGGGAGGGAGAAGCAGGCTTCCTGCTCAGGGCTCTATCCCAGGACCCTGGGATCATGACCTGAGCCAAATGCAGATGCTTAATGACTGCGCCACCCAGGCGCCCCTCTAGAGATACATTTCAAATAAGATAAGTATAGTTCCCACAGCAGAGTTGAAGACTATGGTATTAAATGGACTAAAAGCTCATGAACACAAGGAGAGTCGAGTGCCTGGTGTCAAGTGATTTGAGTGGATGAACCTACTTATGGTAGTTAATTTTTAAATAACAGATATGTAAGGGGTGCCCGGGTGGCTCAGTCAGTTAAGTGTCTAACTCCTAGTTTCGGCTCAAGCTCCACATCAGGCTCTGTGCTCAGCACAGTCTGGTTGAGATTCTCTTTCTCCCTCTTCCTCTGCCTTCCGTCCACACTCTTTCTCTCTAAAATAAATAAATCTTTAACAAATAAATAAATAACAGATATGTAAAATCAATTACTAGATATGTTACATTTTAAAATTCTAATTATGTTCAGAGTTTACTATACTATTATTTGATCTATAGATCTACTTATTATGATAATCAGATTAAAGGACAGAAAAGAGTAAAAAGAGACAAAAATAATGAATGAAATTCCCCCATATACGTACCGTACCTATTTGTGACAGAGGTTAGGAATCAATTCTGTCCATATGCTACAAACAGAATAATTTACCCATAATACAATTCTAGTATAATTGGTGGGGGCAGGGGGAATCTCTGTTCTTTGACCTAAAGCTTTATCATAAGGTTGGACCCATACTTTGGCACCTTCCTTTAGATGATTCTAAACGGTCTTACCAAAAATAAAGAAATATAAAATATGTATAAAAAATAAACATTATTTCATTATTCACCACTTTACAATGGTAAGAAAAAAAAGGTAATTAAAAGTGAAGTTGAATTTGATACCTCCTAATCTCTACTTCATATCCTAGATAGATCCTGTATCTAAGAAAAATCATAGACATAAAATGAATATGTACTTACAGCCTGGGCTTGTTGTTGGAATAATTCATTCTGATTCTCTCTATCATCCATTCCATCCCCAAGCATCTGGGAAGGAGGTAACCCAGCACTTCCAATAGCAACATTCAAGTTGTCTGGGAAAACACTTGTTCTTTTAGGAGTTAAACGTGCTGGATCTGAAGACTGCATGGCTATAGAGCCTTCTTTTTCTGCCTACACAAAGGAAGAAAGTGAGATTCTTCTAGTGAGGTTCCACTCGAGCCATTACAATTAAATAATGTCTATAAGATTTTAAATTAGGGTGGGCGTAGAAAGGAAATAACTGACAAAATAATTCAGGCAAAGAAATTAATATTTATCAGGCACCTACTACATGCTAACAATTTACTTATCTAATTCTCATAACAACACTGTGAGACAAATACCATAACATGAAGAAACTACAGTCCACAGAGGATAAGTATAAGTGTAAGTATAAGCCCAAGGTCACATAGCCAGCAAGCAGCAAAGCCAAAATTCAAACCCAAATCCAAAATTCCGACATTGATTTTATCTATTGGTAAAAGCAAAAAAAATTGTGAGTCAGAACACAAGAATAAAATACAGTTTCTCTACATACAAATCTACTGTCCTCCCTAGCAATTATACAAAATATGGGATCCAAAGAAAGTGATTCTCTTACTGTCTAACAGCTTATCTTGTAACACACACTTTCCATTCAATCTTTACTCAGGTTCACTTTTGAACTTACTGCTTCATAAGATCTCTGAAACTGCTGCTTTTTTCTCAGCCTGATTTGCTGATTTACTCGGCGTTTGACTTGTCTCTGAAAATGCTTCAGAGCTTCTTGTTTTTTTCTTAGCTTTTCCTTTAGTTCTTCTTCAATCATATATGCTGAAGTCTTGAAAGATGAAAGATAGAAAATACACTTAAGTGTCAGCAGTTTTTGCCCACTAAAGCTCTGTTGTAAGCACAAATCAGTCAAGATAAAATCCTGACAAAATAATTCAGTTCTGTAATCCAGAATTCCCAGTAGAGTGAGGAAATCACAGGAGTTCAGAGCTGATAATCTAGACATAGCTGGTTGAGTACCAAGAACTCAAACCAAATCACAAACTAAAAACTGGAATTTGTGAGCACTCAAATCAAATCTTAATTTTTCATTGAGCTGACAACTAAAGTTGTCTTCATTAATTCTTATTGAACCAGTTATGTCACACATTTTCTAAAACTGCTCACTGCTCACTAAATATGTCCTATTGCTCACCACTCACTAAATATATCTTATTATAAAATGCCTTCATACTCAGATTTATGCTCCATTTTTAACCTAGCATGCTCTTCCTGTCATCTCTATCTAGTAAAGTAAAGTAAAGGTCTACTCATTCTTTAAGATCACCTAATACCCACCCACCTAGGACCTTCCACAATCCCTCCTCCTCCTGAGCTCTCCTGTGCTATAGAACCTCTCATTGACATTAATTGAGAGCAACATTTCTCAAATCCCCCATTAGATTAGGTACACTTTGAGGACAGGAAATGTATTTAATTCTCCCTTGTTTCCCCTACAGCATATAACACAGAGCCTTGAATATAAAGGCACTCAATATTTATGTAATGTGCAATTCCAAAACATAGTCTAAACAATCTATAATATTTCATCCCATTTGAGTCCCTGATCAGTATTCACTTCCTTGAGTGCTCTGAATAACCATAGCCATCATAATTAAAAGCAATTAATCTGCTACAAGACAAGCGCTTTAACTAAGAAGGTATTCTTATCTCTTATATTAAAGATGAGGAAACTGGGGCTCAGAAAGATTAATCTTTAGTAGTAGCCCAAGATACTACCTATTGCTGTCAAGTAGCAGAGCTAGAAGTATAGCCCTATACTGCACTGTTTTTCTCTTGACTGTTTCTCTTTCAAAAGGAATCTTCAAATTAAGTAAAATCATACTTCTCTTGAGCCCTTCTTCTAACACAGTGATTCCAAATTTTAGTTCAGAAGGTGCCCAAATATTTCATAGGCGGTCATTAACTCTCAAAATCAAATGAATCTAAGTTCCAATTAAAATTAAATGTTCCAAGAAATCTACCCCATATTCTATACAACTATATACCCATACCATAGAAGTACAGTGTACAAGTATCAAAGAACAATTAGGTAAAACAATTCCAAAGGAGAGCTATAGGTAGTAAAGCCTGAACAACTGAGCGAAATTAACTCAAGTCCCAGAAGTCATCCTTCCTCTTTAACTTCCATTATCTGTCTGCTTCCTCTTTTAACCCCATACTGAGATTATCAAACATCTTATTGAAGTATATGACTGACTCCAAACTGTGAATCTCAACTGTAAACCAAAGATTAAAGTGTACCATATTTTAGAAACATATTTTTCTTAGGAAACACCATTATGTAAGTCCACCAAACCCAAGAACATTGTCCCATGTTCTGGAATGTTAGGAGACACCCAGAGACAAATCAATTTGAGAAATACAGGGTTAAGCAAAAATGAATACTGTTTCAATTGTACTAACTAACTCCTCATAGACTTTTTGAACCCTAAGGCTTATCCAAGGGGGCAATATATACAATGAAGTGTTTCTCTCAACAACCAAAGAACATTTTCTGGATAATTCACATACGATGGAACTGATATTTAGATTATACAGTAGTCTCCAAAGATGATCCCTTCTCCCCACAGTGAATCAAGCCTCCCAGTATTTATGCTCTTGTGTAGTGATCTCCCATACTGAACGTTGTCTGGCTCTATATATCCAACAGAATGAGGAGGAAGCACTGGCTCCATGACTTCTCCAGCAAGGTCATAAAGCAACTTCCACCTACAGCTCTTGTAGTGATCACCCTAGCAGAAACCAGCCACCATGTAAGAATTCTACCTTAAGACTACCAGGCTGAGAAGAAGCCCAAACTAGCCAAGTAGAGAGGCCACGTGGAAAGAGAAAGCGTCCAGCAAGCCCTAGCCATTCTAGTCATCCTCAACCAAGTGCCAGATATGTGACTGAGAAAGCCATCACAGACTTTACAGCCCAGTAGATGCCAGATGAAGAACCAAGAAATCCAACAACAGCCAGAACCAAGTAAACTTGTCCCAGACATCTCCAGCTATTTTGGCTGTCCCAAATGAAGCTTCAGACACCATGTTGCAAACAAGCCATCCCCACTGTGCCCTGGCTGAAATCCTGACACACGGTATCTTTTGGTTTATGCCACTAAGATCCAGGTTTGTTACATAATAGATAACCAGATAAATTATAAAATAATGCAATAGCCATAAGTGCTGATAAAACAGCAATGTATTTTGATGCTAATTTAATTAATGGAAGGGGAGGGAGGTCTGAAGCTATGGAATTTTTAGGAATCTTGACAGCTCCTTGAAACTTTGGGGACAAAAATGACGAGGGTTTTCCCTTTAGCATAAGCATGATATTAGGTCTACCATGCTTTAGAAGTAAGTATCCGGCATTTATTCTGAACTGACAAGAGCTGTATCTGTTAATAAGAGTGGATTCCCCAGGGGCGCCTGGGTGGCTCACTGTGTTGAGCCGCTGCCTTCGGCTCAGGTCATTATCTCAGGGTCCTGGGATCGAGTTCCGCTCTCTGCTCAGCAGGGAGCCTGCTTCCCTTCCTCTCTCTGCCTGCCTCTCTGCCTACCTGTGATCTCTCTCTGTCAAATAAATAAATAAAATCTTTAAAAAAAAAAAAAGAGTGGATTCCCCAGATAATGTATGCTAAACCGGTGAAGAGTTCTATGAGATGCTTGATCAAACAGCCCTTGGCTGGTACTGATCAGAACTTTTTTTTTTTAAAGATTCTATTTAATTAATTAATTACTTCTGAAAGAGAAAGAAAGAGAGAGAGCACAAGCAGGCAGAGTCAGAGAGAGAAGCAGGCTCCCTGCTGGGCAAGGAGCCCGATGCATAACTCGATCCTAGGACTCTGAGATCATGACCTGAGCTGAAGGCAGCAACTTAACCGACTGAGCCACCCAGGCTTCCCCGATCAGAATTTTTTAAGTGAGGGAAAGGAGATACGTTTATACTTTTCCAAGACCTGCATTTTGATTTAATGTTTGGGAACATGAGATTCAATTCTCCTTAACATAGTAAAAGAAATTTGGGTGGTTTTTAGGCATTTTGATGCTATATTACAAAGATGTCATAATTTGAGCAATGAAAAAGAGGTGTCACTAATTTAAATACCAAAATATCTTTGTATCAAATCTTACTGTTTCTTCTGGGATACATGTTAAGACATTTATCCCTCTTCATTCCTACTTCAACCATCCTTTTTCGAGACTTTCCCTCTTTATTCCTTACCACTAAAGAAGTCTTGATGCCATACTTCCTGGCTAAATTGTAACAATTACATCCTAATTTTGTCCCCCAGGAGCCAATCTATCCCTCACCTCAAAAATATTTTGAAGCAATTAACCTAATCAAACACTCTTTTATTAAGAAATTCATCTCTAAATATTAAACCATGAATGAAGTCAATCCCTTATCCAAAATTTCATGCGGTTCCTTACAGCTCCTATTTTCTACAATTCTATTGAACCACCATCCCCTCTACTAAGCTTCCCATTCCAATCAAACTAATCTACCCTTAGAATCCTGATACACCTTGCTCACTTCCCACTCTCCCCATTCTTGAGAGAATCATCCTCCTTCTGTAGCTAAACACATTAAACTTGCCTGAATCACATCAACCCAAAGTCCTACCTTTCTTCTTTAAGTATCAAAGTCAGAGCACTTAATCATATACTACTTAGATACTTAAAATCCTTTCTAGAATTAGGCAAAAGAGGAATAAATGAATTGTGTACATACATACAAAAAATAAAATTAGTGAATATATGACATTGCTTTGCTATTTAACATTTATTTTAAACAAGTCTCATTTCTTCTCTGAGATCAAGGACAACTCATATTTTTCATCATATGTTCAGCATTTTGTTGATACAGTCAGAAGAACCTTCACACAATTTATGCATTCCACTAATTAGGCATCAAGATAAAGTTGGGGGAATGATAATAAATGACATTTTTCCTGTGCTCTGGAAGTTCACACTCCATCAGGGAAAGCAGATATGTAAATGACTTACTATAAATATAATGTGGGAAATGCCACAATAAAATTTCAAAAAGTAGCTAAGGGGCACAGTATTGTGAAAGACTATCAAAAATACTCTTACAAAACTGTCCTCCTGTGTCAATTAGCACATATGAGTTATTATGTAAACAGGCACACAAGTAAACTTTGCAAAAGTTTCTTTTCATCTGAAATGCTGTTCCCTACGATCTGTACTTATAGCATTTCCATTTTTTAAGGACTAACATGGACTATATTTCCACATCCATTCATTGCATAAATTGTGTGAAGGTTCTTCTGACTGTATCAACAATGAGTATTTCCTTAAGACTTACTATAGGATAGGAAAGGAAGGAACCAAGAAATAGAAGTTCCCTGTCCTCATGAAATTTATACTTAAACTTTCTCAGAATCCCAGTCAGAATTAATGTATTCTTTCCTTATTCTCTGTGTCTTTGAATCTTCCTGAATCTCTACTACACATTACTGACTTCAAGCAATCAACGTATTCTTAAGTGTGGCAACGGTCATCCCTACTACGTTGCAGGGTGTCTGCAAGATACAGACAGTACCCATGTCTTGTGTACAGCAAGCAATCAAGAGCTTGTGAAATTTTTTAAAAAAGGGGGCAGGGGGTTGTGAAATAAACAATTTTGGCAAATAGGTGTTTGTTCTACAATCCTAATTCAAGAACATACCTATTTCCAGTAGGAGAGAAAGGACATCCCCAGATAGGACTCTTCATCCTTACCTAAGCATCAAGGGTTAGAGAAGGCTAACATGGGGGGAAAAAAAGAAAGAAGAAAAATGGGGGAGGAACCCCACTACGTTTGCATCAAACTGACACTCACATATGCTGGGACTTCCGAGCTATCTGGCAAGGCAGGTTCCACCCATGCCCCAACTGGCATTATAGCCTGGTTCCTCTCAGCCAGCACGGCCAACACGTCCTTGCTCTTCAGGGGGTTTAAGGCCAGAGGCACCCTGGCGGTATTTCGAGGCTTCTTGAGGGGGGCCATACTTCCTGGCATCTGTGACTCCTGGGTAGGAGAAAGGAGAAGCTTAAAATCTTCAAACGACTGCGCTAAAAGCTCAACCTCCTAAGCCATGAGCACAGGCTCCAGAAAGGGAGAGAAGCCTGACGGGCAGTCGAAGAACGAGAATTCTGGAGAAGGAAGGAAGGAAGGAAAGAAGCGGAGAGAAGTGGGAAGAAACAGTAAGGAAAAGTATAAAGACTGCCTTCTGGAAAGAACGGGGATGAGGCGGGAGAGAAGGGATCTACTGAGAGAACGAAGACGGTGCCCCCCGGAGACACCGCCAGGAAAGGGAGGAACCACCGCGGCCGCCAGAAGGAAAGGGGCTGGTAGGGCTGGGTGGGAACCTGAGCCAGAGGCAGAGTCCAAATAACCGGTATCCGGTTACGGGGGGAACCGCTGAACGCCGAGAAGTCCCGGGCCAGAGAAAGCCTGTTCCTGAGGCCTCAGGGGTCCCACTCCTGCTAAAATAGTAGCACCGACCCAGTGCGGGCGGGCCGCTCGCCACAGAATCAAGCTATTCCGGACACTAAGGCAACCGCATCCAGTAAACCGCCACTTTCTGGAGGGCCGCCCCGCTCCGCCCTTCGGGGGCCTTGTAGCCGCCCCTTCCGGTCTTGCGTCTCCTCCCCCAGGAGGGGAAAGCGTGAGGGGCGGGACTTCGGGCTCTGCCAGAACGTCACTTCCGCTTCGTGTCTGACGGACGGGGCGGAGTATGTGAAGGCTGGAGGGGCTGGGCGAGAACGGGTGGGTTCGCGGGGATGCCTGGTTGCCGGCGGCCGAGGTGTTGGTGCTATTGTACTTCTAGCACGGAGACCAGCCCAAATCTTTCAGGAAGGGGTTATATTGAACTGAAAAACGCTGACTGGGAGGGGCAGGGGTCCCCGCAGAGGAAAGCAGGAGAAAAGGATGGAAAGAGGTGGGCCTGGCAGGGCTTCCTCGAGGAACAAACTAAGCTAACAGTAAATCATACCGATCCTGTGCACCCCTTGTTACACTTATAAGCCTATTTAATGCATATTCTTATATTTGAACATCGCAGCCTCGCCAGCGGACACCCTCTCTACTCCAAGCTCTGATATAATTCTGGGACACTTCGTTATCCCTGTGAAATACCCGTTCGTTCATTCATTTCACATATAATTGAGAACTTTTTATATACCAGTCCTGTTCTGGGCACTGGAAATATATAGCAGTGAACAAAACAAATATCCCTTGTTCGTGGAATTTATAATACAATGAGTAAGTAAAGGTGTCTGATGCTGATGAGTATTGTAGCGTAAGCAGAGAAAGAAGACGGGGTGTTGCAGGGATAGGAAATGAATTTTTAGATAGGATGACTACAGAAGGTTTCACTGAAGTATTTTTTTTTCTTTTTTAAGGTTTATTTATTTATTTGAGAGTGAGAACATAAGCAGTGGGGGAAGGGCAGAGAGAGAGGGAGCCCAGTACTCCATCCCAGGACCTTAGATCATAACCTGAGCCAAAGTCAGACACTTAACCAACAGAGGCTCCCCCACTGAGGTACTCTTGAGCAAAGGCTCCAAAGCTAACTCCCATGATCTGCTGGAATAAGCTACTATAATCTTCCAAGGAGAGTTAAGTGTTCAGGTAGAGGGAGCAGCAAGTACAATCATTCCAAAGTAGGGTAGTAGTAGTGGTGGGAGCTTATGGAGGTTCTCCTCTGACTACTCCATTTTCTCTGTAAAATAGCATTATAGCCAGCCTATAAGATGGCCTCTTATGGTCTCCACCTCCTGGTATTCACACCCTGTGTAGTTCCCTTTTACACTGTACCAGTGTTGGTGTGCGTAACCAATAGAATATGGCAGAAGTAATGGTATATCACATCAGAGATTAGGTTTTAAAGGATGCTGTGTTATTTCTCTCACTTCTTTCTTGCTCTTGCTTTCACTCTCAGATCACTTAATCTGAGGCCATTTGTGTCGCAAGCAGCCCTATAAAAAGGCTCACATGACAAAGTACTGAAAGCCAAGAGCCCTGTGAATAATCTTGAAATATTGTTATATTGTTGTAACAATCTTGTTATGTTGGCCAACAGCTTGACTGTGACCTCATATAAGACTCCAAACCAGACTCTGCACCCAGAAACTATGTGAGATAATATTTGTTGTTTTAACATGCTAAATTCAGGGGTAATTCGTTACACAGAAAGTGAGAACTAATATAAGTAAGAATCAATTAATATATAGGAAGGATCATTGGAGGTCCAAGGAAGAAAGATAAGGTACGAAATAGTTGTCCAGAAGAGTAGAACCAAAGACCTGTACAATTGCCTGATGGTCTTAAGGACCCATGATTATGAATTTCAAGTAAGACTAGTCAGGGTGGTTGAGCATTTTTCTTCAGGCATATGAACGGTTACAGGCATAAAGCAGGTGGAAAATTAATTTTAATCAGGGTTAAGGCTTTACTAAAATATTACTATCAAGCAAGAAATGAAGATTTAAGGAGTTGAAGAGAGATTACTGTGAGGGAGTAATTAAATGACTGACCATGAAACTTAAAATAGATAATAAGGAAAAGGGAGGACAAGTGGGATGTAAGGAACATTGTAAAGTTAGTACAATCCAGAGATTGAAGGTTCCAGGAGGTCTAAGGCTTTTTTAAAGCAAGATTCTGGAAAGGATGTCCTGAAAAAGTAAGAGGTGGGAATCCAAGAGTGGGATGCTTGAAACTGAGGGTGTGGAAGGGTTGCAGATATTTGTACTGTCAAAGTCCATGGTATGACTAAGGGAGGGAATGCCAAGATAGGTTAAGGTCACTGGATAAAAAGAGGTCATAGAAATGAGGGGGTCAAAGCATTGGATGTACTATTCCCAAGGTTATCAAAATCACCAAAATATATAACCAGAATAGTGTTGGTGACCAGGAACAATCGTCTTCAAGGAATTTTGAGAAAAGACCTGGAGGTTTGTAGAGGAGAATAATTGGAAAGCAGTGAGTGGTATGGTCTAACAACATTAGATTCAAAGTGAGGGGTGAAGCTAAGAAAAAGGGGAGAGAATAGTTTATAAATAGCAGTGAGCAGGAAGTTAACCCATCCCATCTCCACCCAGAGGAGTAGGGAACAGAAAACAGCGCCCTTTGAAAGGAGGGAGGGAGGGAGATTGATTGGCATATCTCCAAAATGCTCTCTCTCTCTCTCTCTCTCTCTCTCACACACACACACACACACACACACACACACACACACACACACATAGAGCTCTCAGCACTGGGAAGAAATGATTAGGTGGCTCCTTGCTTTCTCTACACTTCTGGCCCCAGGTCTCTGCATCCCACTGGGTTTCATATGAATCCATACTCTTGTTACATCCAGGAAGCTCACGTCTGGGGCTCTGTTCCCATTTTCTGACCTTTTCACCCAGTTTATCTTCTATATGGCCAGAGTTAGTTTCATAGCAGGGAATTATTTGTTCAGGAATGTCTGTTTTCTTTAGAAACTTAAAGGAACCTGTGTTTCTGGCGCCAGAGTCTTGAGGTCCTGTAGCACAGAACTCCTCATCAGAGCTGGATTATCTCTGATGTGTTTGGCTGGGGGATCCCTGGCCATCTCTGCACAAAGCCCTGAGTCACTGGGTCCTTGGCAGCTGTCCACTCTACACAGAATTGATTGTATGATGAGCAGTGGGGGCAGTTTGCTGTTTGGTTGCCATTATCCTATTTGTGGCTGACAGATTCACAATGGTTACAGATCAGATAACTTGGTCACCAGTTATCCCATGAGGGCTGACCCCAAGGAAAATTTCTATACAGGTAGGAAACCTCCCAATTCCGGTCTCATGGGATCTGGATATTGGGAACTCAACCCTAGGCAGCTGAGTCATACCTACTTTCACTCTCTTCCCCAAACTTGAATTGGATTTCCCAGGACTAACCAATGTTCTGGGCTATTTCCTGAAAGTAGACCATAGCACTGTCCTTCTTTGATCTTCTTCCTTAGCCACCTCTCCAAATAACCTGTCTAACTGGAATCATTGGTGAGGGTCCTTCCGCCTGCCTCTGCAGACCAGGTTTTTGCAACAGCATTTCATCATAAATGTCACCAGTAGCAGATCACTCAGATGTCTCATTAGCATGTGCTATCCTGATCTTTGCAAAAGATGCTCTAATTTTGGATTAGAGCATGCAGAAGTCTTTCTCCTTTCTCTTGATGAATGATAAAATAAAATCAATATAGGAATCACAGCATCCTGTGCCAGGATGGACCCAGAGATGCACTTCCCAGATGCCCCTTCAAGGAAGGACTTGTTGGCCCAGCTTTTGGGAGCATTGTTGTTTTTCCAGCTGTCAGTTCCTTCAGGGACTGCCTCGGCTTTCAGATTGCTGCTTTCCCTTCACTTTAAGGAGCAGCCACGTCCAGTGACTGATAGATACAGAGATGTAAAGGCCCAGTGGTTTCTGCCTGACTTGGGACAACTGATGGGTCATCATTTCAGCCTCAGAGCTGCCTGTGGGGTCAGCTGAAGCTATCTGGCCTGCACCACAGCTCAGCTCCTCCCTCTGCCCACTCCTGCTTCCTTTTCCTTTCCGCAGGTGTCAGTTTCAAACACGCTCCTTGATCAAGGAGTTCTGTTTCTGAGATTCTGTTGCAGAACCCACTTCCTGGAGAACACAACTACCATACTCTTGGAGGGTTGTGAGATCTCAGGGACCAAAACACTGGCAGCACTTAGGCCATATAAGCCCTAAAGTGAAAAAGCACAGAGTCTTGATCATTATTCTCTTCCTTTCCATCAAAGACACCTGCAATATTTCAAGGAGATGGTCCAACCACAGGTTAAAGTTTTTCTTGTTCCCTGTTCACACTTAAGAGCCTCTGGATTAAGCTAACTCTCAAGGCTACCCTGCCTTCAGATTTTGTAAATAGGGGAAAGAATGATACTCTTTATCGTTGATGTCAATTTGCATCAGGCTTTATACTGTTTTTAACGTAAAGAGCCCTGAGATGTACAAAGAGAGAGTCAGTTGATCAAGAGGAGAATGGCGCAGAGACTTAGGAAGATTCAGAGTTACCTACAAAAATTGATTCTAGGAGCTGCCTCAGTGTTTGGGCCTCTCCTTTGATGGTAACTTCACTGGGTTATCTGTTCTGCGAAGCCAAAGAAACTTGCCTTTGTCTTAATATAAAGTAAGTTTGGTCAAAATGATTTTATCTATCTACAGTTGTTATCTATATGATTCACCATGCTTTTGACTGTTTTTGAAAATGTACTCCTAGGGTGCCTGGGTGGCTCAGTGAGTTAAAGCTTCTCCCTTCAGCTCAGGTCATGATCCCAGGGTCCTGGATCGAGCCCCACATTAGGCTCTCTGCTAAGCAGGGAGCCTGCTTTCCTCCCCCTCTCTCTGCCTGCCTCTCTGCCTACTTGTGATCTCTGTCTGTCAAATAAAGAAATAAAATCTTAAAAAAAAAAAAAAGAACTTCTAAAATGCAGAATTTGCAATCATTAAAGATAATTTAAAATTATTGTTAAAATCTTTAAATTTAAAAATTTAAATATATCTTTAAAATATAGTGCAGGGTTTTTTTTAATTTTTTATTTTTTATAAACATATATTTTTATCCCCAGGGGTACAGGTCTGTGAATCACCAGGTTTACACACTTCACAGCACTCACCCAAGCACATACCCTCCCCAATGTCCATAATCCCACCCCCTTCTCCCAAACCCCCTCCCCCCAGCAACCCTCAGTTTGTTTTGTGAGATTAAGAGTCACTTATGGTTTGTCACCCTCCCAATCCCATCTTGTTTCATTGATTCTTCTCCTACCCACTTAAGCCCCCAAGTTGTATCACCACTTCCTCATATCAGAGAGATCATATGATAGTTGTCTTTCTCTGCTTGACTTATTTCGCCAAGCATGATACGCTCTAGTTCCATCCATGTTGTCGCAAAAGGCAAGATTTCATTTCTTTTGATGGCTGCATAGTATTCCATTGTGTATATATACCACATCTTCTTGATCCATTCATCTGTTGATGGACATCTAGGTTCTTTCCATAGTTTGGCTATTGTGGACATTGCTGCTATAAACATTCGGGTGCACGCGCCCCTTTGGATCTATAGTGCAGGTTTTTAAAGCAATGTCAGAAGAGGAATTTTAAAAAATGTTTTATAGAATAAGTAGCAAGGCACTCAAGGTAACTATTTGGGGAAAACCAAGCCATTAATTTGTGGGTGTTCTGCTTTGATTGTTTTGATAATCTGCTATTAGTAGACACATTTTCTACATCCCGAAGCTCTAGGGACAGCACATGAACAGTGCAGAGAACAGAGCTTTGGAAACAAACTTGGGTTTATATTCTAGCTCTGTAATTTACTTTCTGTGGTCAAGTCATACAATCTGAGTCTTTATTTCTTCATCTGTAAAATGGGAGCAAAAGCTGACCATTCAGGACTTTTCTGTGAGAATTAGGGTAATATATATACAAAATGCATGATATGTAATAGGTTTTTGATATATGCTTGTTAATTTTTTATTTTTAAGGTATCAGGATAGAAGTCATCTCTTGTACCTTTAGAAGATTTTGATTTGTCTACCAGAGTCCCTTCTCCAATTTTGTTTTCGGGTAATGGACTGATCCACCCATGACTGTGGGGGTAGGCACGTAGGCCAGCCTGGGACAGTATCCTAACCAGAACAGAATATGATTGATCCAGAGCATGTCACACGTGCTAGGCAACCACAGTCCTTCACCAAGATATTTTTTAACTATCTTCGTCAAAAGTCTTCTCTCTGGATGACAAGAAGCACTGTCCTGTATGTTAGCCAGTAGCTACATGTGGCTATTTAATTTTAAATGATTTAAAATTAGATAAAATTTACAATTCATATTCTCAGTCCCACTCGCCACATTGAAAGTGCTCAATAGCCACATGTGACTAATAGCTACTGCACTTGGCAATGCAGATACAGAACATTTCCGTCATCTCAGGAAGTTTTATTGGACAGCATTGAAAATCTATAGCATCTGGCAACCATAACCCCACCAAAAAGTATAAGAAAGTTTGAGAAAATGAAGCTGACACCAAAAGCTAAGCAAGAGATGAGTAATAACCAATATAGCTTTTAAGTATCTTCATTCCAATGATCCGAGCTCCCTCCAAAATTTCATTACACAGGGGTGCTTGGGTGGCTCAGTGGGTTAAGCCTCTGCCTTGGGCTCAGGTCAGGATCTCAGGGCTCTGGGATAGAGCCCCGCATCTGGCTCTCTGCTCAGCAGGGAGCCTGCTTTCTCCACCTGCCTCTCTGCCTACTTGTAATCTCTGTCTGTCAAATAAATAAATAAAATCTTTAAAAAAATTTTTCATTACACAATACAAGAATTTTCTCCTTTTTTGCTTCAAATCGTTCACAAGGAACTTATATCACAACAAAAAGTCTTAACGGGGGCGCCTGGGTGTCTCAGTCGGTTAAGTGTCTGCCTTCAGCTCAGGTCATGATCTCAGGGGTCTGGAATAGAGCCTGGTGTTGGGTTCCCTGCTCAGTAGGGAGTCTGCTTCCCCCCCCACCTCTGTCCCCTGCACCTCTGCCCGTCTGCCCCTTGTGCTCTCTCTCTCTGTCTCTCTCAAATAAATAAAATCTTAAAAAAAAAAAAAAGAAAGAAAGAAAGAAACTTTGTTTCTCCCCCTGTTGAGCTCCCACATCACACATCCATCTTCTTAGTGTTCCTGGACTCATTACTGGGGACCCAATCGTTCCCTTGCTGATGCAGCTTTGTATTTTAGGTCCTCTTGTCTGCCTTATCCTTCTTTGTTTTACATCTTGCTTCAGAGGCTTGCTGTATTCTACTGACTTTTTACATCTGGGCCCGACTTAAGGCAACCTCTTTGTGGAGTGTGGTGTATATAAACACTAGAGCAAGAAGCACAAGCTGAGTCTGGACCGGACCAGCTTACAAAATACAGGACTTTGAACAGGCTACTTAGCCTCTCTGAGCTTCACGATCTCTTTGGGGAGAAAAAGAAGTCCTGCACATAGAATTGATAGAAGATTAATGAAATTATAATTTAAAAGGCAATGTGTAAGCGGCAATGCGAATGTATTGGCAATTACACTTGCTTACAGATTGAAATGTAACTCTCCCAACTATATGTAAGTGCCTGCACAGGAACCATGACTTCCATTCCTTTGGAATGTGCCACTTTTCCCCTTTCCCCCATCCCACTCCTCTTATTAACCTCTGGAATGTGGAGCCCTCTTCACACTGTAGGGAATTATTAGATGCTGGCCAGCTGATTTCCATTTCTGGGCCTCCCTCACTGGGAGGAGAGGGGGACGAGGGGCGGGATGGAGAGGCAGTGTGGCAGCAAATCCTTCCGCAGGACATGGTTGGTGGGAGGACACCATCTGAGGATCTAGAAGAAGGGAAACAATGAAGGCTTTCATGAGTTGGGGGTAACTGTGGCTTCCCCAGGATTTTTTCAACCTGTTTTTATTCGAGTACTGAACTTTTACAAGAACAGAACTCCAGAGATGTTCTCTAGAATGTCCTCACTGCATCTTAAATGGGTCAGCAAAAGCAAGATCTTTCCAACATTTCAATGCCCATTAATTTCCCCTCTTTGTTCTTTTGGAGAGTGCTGAATAGGGCGCGATCAGCAACCATGGACACAAGCCTGAGTTTCTCCCTGTTTCTGAGGGGGTGGGAATTCTATTCAGAAGTCAAATAGTTACCCTCAGCATAAAAGGCTTTGATGTTTTTCAGTTGGCCAGCTCTGAAATAGGGGGAGCACCTCCCCTCCACCTCACTGAAATTCACCCGGGACCTCTTACCAACCGGATATCACATACTTCTCCCAATACACCTCACACTTTTTTGAGATACCATCTGTCTGCAGAAGGCTTTTCCTCTGAGTAACTCCTCACATTTACAGATATCCGCAGGCAGAAAAACTAAGGGTTCAGGACGAAGGCCCTGGCAAGAGCAGGAGGAAACTTTTGACCCAATCTCCACTTTCTATTTGATATTTCTCAGAAGTGACCTGGAGTAAGGCTACCTAGGAGAACTTTAAAAAGGAAAAGGAAAGACAAAATGTCCTTTGGGAGGACCATTCCTTGCTGTCCAGGTCCCAAAAAAAAAAAAAGCTTGTTTTGTTCCAAAGAGAGCTAGCTAATCTGTCTCTTGTTCAGTGCTTGCCGGAGCAGCTGGGTCGTGCCTCCTCTCAACACAAAGCCTCACACAAATTCCTTGTTTCCCAGGCAATGCACTGCAGCTCTGCAAATTCTCTGGCTGATGTTGGCATCCTGATTCCGCCCTCTCTCTCCCTTCTGGCAAATTGAACTTATGACAGGAACAACTCCACCACCATTCACGTACAAGTTTATGGAACCAAGAACCAAAAGCAGCTTCAGCAATAATCAGGGACACCAGGGGTGTGCAGAGAGGGCCACCTCACATTCTGGAGCTCAGTCAGAGAGCTGGTGCTGGGGGCAAAAGACTAGACCAGGACCAAGACTTGTACGTGGGAAGTGGATTCCTACTGCTGAGCTAGGGGGTTGGTGAGAAGCCCAAGCTTTGTGGGTGATCAGCCTGCATTTCTAATCCAGGTTCTGCCACTGAATAACTGTAGGATCCTGGTGCATTGTTAACTTCTTGGAATTTGAAATTTTCTTGTTTGTAAAGTGGGGTTATAATGTCTACCTAAAAGGGCCACTGGGAGAATTAAATGAACAAATAGATATAAAGTGCCTGACGGAGTGAGGAGTAGCTTACACAAACACACACACACACACACACACACACACACACTCCTATATTAGTTTTCTATGCTGCATAGCAAGTTGCCACAAATTTAGCAGCTTAAAACAGTATACACCTGTTATCCTATAGTTTCTGCAGGTCAGGAGTGTGGTCATGGCTTCACTGGCTCTGTTCAAGGTCTCACCAGACCTCAGTTAAGGTGTCCGCTGGTTGGCATTTCTCTCTGAAGCTTCAGGGTCCTCTCCCAAGCTCCCTGGTTGTTGGGAGAATTCAGTTCCTTGAGATTGCAAATCTGAGGTCCCTAGTTTCTTGCCAGCTGATGGCGAAGGGTCGCCCTTGGCTCTGAGCCTTTGCTCATCCCATGGTTTCCATCTTCAAAGCCATTAGGACGACAGTCTCTCTCTGGTCTGCTGAGATGAGTCTTCCATGGAAAAAACTAATCAACGGAGTGGCTATCCTACCACCTTTGTCATGTTCCATCAGATAGAGGCACACACATTCTTCATTTTGTGCTTTAAACTTTTCCAGAACTTTTGAAGAAGACAGAGGAGGAAGGGTTTCACAGCACAACTCTGCAAGCTGTTCTTTGATTTTCTTCAGCTCCCCCACCATATGGCTCTTTCATTCTCTCTTTCCTTCCTGACTTCTCTCCCCTCTGCTTGTTACCCACCCCCCAATTCCTGTCTCTTTCAAAAGCATAGCAGTTTATCTTTTTGTTCCTCAACCTTTGATGCTTAACCTTACATCCCACCCCCTGTGATGTATTTAAATCTTTTTCTGGCTAAAGACAATTCCTTAAGAAGAATTTTGGTGCCATTTGTTGGAAGACTTCTTTTCACTCCGCTACCAAAGACGATTTACAGTCTAATGCAAGAAAAGATATGATTCAATACCAGGAAGTGAATGGAGAGAAAGAAAGGAGAGTGTTAAATATAAAAATTACCACTGATCACTATGGTCAATATGGCCAGAAGCTCTCCAGTAAGATCATCAATGCCAGTGCGTTCTTCCTATAGCCTGGAGACAAAGAAACAAGCCAGCTGGGTGGAGATGTTCTTAAATCTAATGGTCGAATTATTAAAATTGGTACTTACCTACCAATGTGTGTGTGTGTGTGTGTTACTTCTTCTTGCCTCTACAATAAAGTAACTTCAGGAGTCCTCGGTTGGACTTACATAAGAGTTTCACTCTGGGCATGTTACTTAACTTCTTTGTCCCTCCACTCCCTCATCTCAGAAATGGAGAGGTGGGAAAAGGTAATCCCGAATGTCTCTTGCTGTGGAGTGAATCTACTGTTCTGCCCTTCCTGCAAGACCTTCAGTTCTCTGAAGTCAGAGCTCATTTTTATAATCCCCCAGCCAGCTTCCCCCGCCCACCAGCATTTCCCATAAAGGTCTATGTAGAGTGGTAACTTATTCAAAATAAGGCATTGCCTCCTGTCCTGGGGGTGGAACACTTGTGAGTTTACGTTGACAGGTGTGTGTGTGTGTGTGTGTGTGTGTGTGTATGTGTGTTTTGGGGGCTCCATTCTGAGCCTCAAGGGCACCATCTGGGTGCTCAGCACAGACGTCTGAGTGCAGCAGGCTAGGGCTGCCATGGGTGCAAGGGTGAGGAGTCCAGTCTCAGCGCCCCAGTGGGACCAACGAAGAGTGGCCGGAAGCAACTGTGCACAGCAGAGCCAAGAGGACGGGGCCACACTGCTCAGGAGGGGACAGTGTCTTTGGAAATGCATCTGTGAAGTGCTCAGAGGAGAAACGGGCCCGGGTCTTGGCTAAGGAAGGGCATTACCATTGGCAGTCAAGCAGTCCGTCTACATCATCTACTTCAACCGCTGCATTAAGCCTTGCTCAAAAGTGGGCCCAGTGAGGAGGCTCATAAGAATGAAGAGTTACGGTCCCTGCACCGGAGAATCTCCCAGGTTAATGAGGAAATGGCCTCGGTAATATTTTCTGATCCCAAAGTGGGACACACAGACCTGATGTGGGAAACAGAGGCAAAAGAAAAATGATTAAATTTCCTTACCCACTGACAAGCCCTTAAAACAGGCAGAGTGACATTCCTCTAGGGACTCAACGGCCTGGCTTTGCTAAGGGCAAAGGGCAATCCTAGCCTGTATACCCCCATCCAGGATCCTGTAAGTCTACTTTAACAATTCCTTTGGAAACTCTATCTCTAAACCCTCCAAGATAGCGTCAACAATCATTCCCAAGCATATGGCCCACTGATATACATCTAAAGGGTCTCACAAAATGGTTTTATTACCATGAATAAACTCCCCCCCCCCATAATAGCTGGCCCCTCAAGGTCCTGGAAACCTTGCTTCAAAGATTTCTTAGAGACTTAAGCCATCCCTCACCCCCTCCCAACTTGCAAATATATAATGGAACACTCCTCACAAACCCTGGGGGCAGCAGCTCTTTCTGCCCATGGGTCCTGTCCCCGTGCTTTAATAAACCACCATTTTGCACCAAAGACATCTCAAGAATTCTTTCCTGTCCCTCAGCTCCGAACTCATCAGACCGACACGTATAAATAGACATTTGACGTTGAAGAAATGTAATACATAGAATCTGGATATCCCCATAAAATCAAAGACTAGTCTACCCTCAACAATTAGATGAGACAGACACACCCAAGGAGCATATGCAAGGTAATGGAGGACAGCTGAGATAAACGTTATGTTATGTGTGGAATCAAGTTGGCTTGACCTTATGTGTATGTAACCCAGTTGCTTATCTGATGAGGAAGGCCCTCCCCACCCCCACAAAGTGAATCCCAGTTATTTCTGGGAATTCACAAAGATGTGCCTCATATGTACTCCCAAACTGGTCTGTCAACGGTAGTCGATATTTGGTGCCCTCCCTGCCCTCACGCCCCTGTCCCAGCTCCCTGACCTTGTATCCAGTCGCTTAAGAAGTGCCCCGGCCCCCCCATCAAGTTCTCATCCCTGTCATATTCAGCAACTGTTTGCTGAGAACCTACTATGTGCCCAGTCCTATATTAGGCCGTAGGACTACAGAGACCAGTAAGACATAGTCCTTCAATCAGAGCCCTCACTGGTTGACGAGAGAAAGATGTGTAGGCCCATAACATAAGCTCCTTTAGGTCTACTCATCTTAGAAGGACGTGGAGAAAAATTGCAGGATTGCTCCTTGGATACCCAGACACGCAAAGCAACCACAGTCCCTTTATGCCTTTGTGGCTGGCTGCTGTGACCCGCCACCTGTGCCCCCTCACGGCCCCCAGGCAGCAGAGAAAAGTTACATATGAATCCATCCTGGTAAACTCATTCTGACCCATCTATTTTGACATTATCTTGAGGAGGCTTGGTCACTGCTGGAACAACTTATGTAACTACTATTCAATGTGTTTAGTTCCCTCCCCCAACCCAGCTCCTGTCTAAGGAGAGTTGGGGTGAGTGTATGCGGTATGGCTTAGGAGACCTCGTGACAAGGACGGAGCTGGGGTCTGTGGACGCGCGTTTGGCATTTTCCCTACTCCCTGCTGAGCCACATGCCGACCCTTCCCAAGGCCTGGCAGGTCCCAGGTGTTGCCAGTTCTTTGTCCTCTGGGCACTTCTCAGTCCCCTTAAGGGAGCTTGTGAATACTTTGGGTCTCTTGCGTATTCTGTATGGATATAAGGAGCTTAAGGTCCACCCCTAGGGAAGGGGAGGGGAGGATGCTGAGAAGTTAGATTCCGCCTAGGTCTCCAGCTCTCACATTTTTCTTGCCATCGTCCTTCAAGCTAAAAAAAGGTGGCCTCCAGACTTTCTATTTCCTGAACATCATATCCTCCTTTACCCTCAGACAATAAGCCTCAAGGCCTAGCCCTCACAGACACAAGAGGCCTTTTATCTAGACTATACAGCAGAAGAACTCTGTGAGTCTGTCCGCATCCGCAGGTTGCTCGTGATAGCTGGAAGTGATAGTTAAAGGAAATTAAAATATCCTTTGTTCTTTACAAAGACTGGCTCATAAGCCTTTTGTCTTGCTGCTGCCTCTCAAACACTGTTTTAGATGTCAGAAGCTTAATCTTGACTTTTTCCTTTTCATTGTAGGTCTACTGAAACCATGCTAACTTTTACCAGAGGCAAAAGTCTAGGGAAAAGTCATAGACACAGAAATGCAAAATGGGGAAAAAAAAAAAAGGAATCTTTATGTATTTCAGAATATTTTTTTGGAGTTCCTTCATGAAGTTCAAAACCAGTGCTTCTCTCCTTGACTCTCCAACCTTTGGCTCAGATGAGCTATGCAATGAGTCTTCCGTTCTCAAAAACTGGCCTACTCAGGCTTTCTCCAATATGGAACAAGACTCCTTTGAGAGGGAGCTACCACATTTACAAGACTAAGACCAGGCTCAGAGACAACCAAGAGGGGAGCTGTAAACTTTGATCTCATCAAAATATAAAGATTGCTACAGGAATGAAAGAAAAGAAGAGGCAGTGGGGTTGCTTTTTTTTTTTTTTTTTTTTTTTAAGTTTAAAATGTTACCTAACAAAAGTTTCCAGGGCCCTCCACTGTACTGAGTTATTGTTGATTCTCTCAACAAATCCCACAACGAAGTTACATACCCTACAAAGAATATGTGGAATTGGAGGCTTAAGGAGATTGTAAGCCCATCACAAGACATCACAGTTCATAAGCACACATTCCATTGACAGCCCTCCCGAAGAGGTGTGGACACAGTAGTCAGGGGTCAGGGGTCAGGGGGAGCGAGGATACTTCTCATCACATCCTCGAGACAAGAGGAGATAAGTAGGCAGCAAAGCTGCTAACAGAACCAGGATCCTGGCTGTTAGAGTAGTACCTTCATCTGTGTTCTGACATGTTCCAGAAAATTGGCTGGAGGCAGGGGAGTGAACAAAGTGGTTCCTGGAAAGAGGTCCCCAGCATCTATGTGGTTCTGTGATAGGAGAGAGAGTGCCAGGCAGGAAGTGGACAGGTAGGAAAATAATAGAATTCGAGCCATTTTCCAATCTTCTTCCTAGGGGAGGAGCAGGGATTTTCCATTTCTTCAGCGGTTCTCTGGAGTCTATCTTTCCCCGGGCTTTTTAAAAGCTCCTCTCCCTCCCTTTTCGGAGCTTATTGGAGGTCTGTCCCCGGCACGCGCCCTCCTTTGCAGGAACACGGAGCGTGAGGTGGAGACAGGGGAGGTTGGGACACAAGATCCAGTTCAGTGTGTGTCCCAGGCCAGTCCCCTCACTGAGCCCCAATCCTCATCACCCCCTGGTAGGTAGTGGGGCTCAGCACAGGCAGGCAAAGAATGGATGGGACCCATCCGATGAGAACCCGCACTGAGGATCATATCCTAAGCAGATACCCCCTTCCGACCCGGGGATGTAGTGCTTTGAAACTAGAAAATGCCTGGTCTGAAAGAGAGGAAAGAACAAGTCCAGCAATACACAGGGCTCTGTGTATTCAGAGGGAAGTTGGCAGGGTTGTGCTCGGGCAGAGAAACTCCGAGTGGTACAAAGGGACGTGCCCAGAGTGGAGAAATCATGCTAATTGTGTGCGCCGGAGCTGGAGAACGCCACCCAAAATGAAGAGAGAAAGGGGAGCCCCATCCAGAGCCTTCAGTGCCTTGAGCCTCACTCCTTTTGTCTACCTTCTTCTGATCCAGACAGGTAGGAGACCAGAAGAGTAAGAGAGGGTCTGGAGAGGGGGCCCGCAATCTGCAAAAGGGAGGGAGGGAGAGCTGAAGGTCAGAATGCCTTTAAGGTGGGAGGAGGGGAGAGAGCTAAGCGGCCGTGGGAAGCATCTCAGTCAATTCAGGCATTAGTGTTGAATGTATTTCTTCATTCTCTGTGCCTCCCGCCCGGCCCCTGCGCCCCTCCCCCAAAAGGCTGCATGACTTTGGAGCTCCCACGGCATTCAGTACATTAGATAGAGGGCAGTGGGCCATTTCTTATGGGATGTCTTGTTGGCGTGGGCCAGTCCGGCGTTTTTTCCAAGGGATCATGATGGGGCTTGGAGAGGTGGGGGAGATCTGGGTTTTGTGCCTCCCCAACCCCCACCCCGGCTGCCCTGAGTGTAAAACAGCAAGGGAGATGAAATAAGCTTGGGAGATAATGAGCCATTTGGTTTTTGGTTTTTGGTTTTTGGAAATCACACTAGTCTATCCATAACTCACCCCATGCCATAGACCCCTACCTTCTGTACTGCCCCCTACCAACTCCTTAGAGAACCGATCTTACTTTAAATAGATGTGTGTCTGTGTATGTGTGTGTGCGGGCATGGGTGTGTACACACACACACATACTCACACTACTCCAGAGAGCCTGGCAATTCACAGTTTACTGGGGCAAACCGATGCAAAGATCATTCTAATAAAATGCAGAAACTCCTATGTGTCTGATACACAGAAGAGGCCCGGGATCAGAGAGATGTCACCTACCCCATCCACAAAGCTGGTGCTCGTGGTGGAGGGTGGGGTGGGGAGGCATATTTGGACAGGCGTCCTGGGAATGTCCGCACTACATTTTAAAAGATGAGAATACTAAATAGGTGTGGGAACGGGCATTATAGTTGGGGAAATGGGCAAAGGTCAATATTTTGAAATGGCACCATGCATTTGGGGGCAGCCCAGCCACTCAACTTAGCTGGAGAGGAAAATGTGAATTTGGCAAGAGCCTTGTAAACCATACTAAGGAACCTGGGACATAATCTGTAAACAGTGAAGGGGGAGAGTGGGTATTGGATGGCTTGTGTTTCGGAGAGCTCGTTCCGCGGCGAGGCATTGGGGAAGAAGCTGGAGGCAAATGAGATAGGCAGGGAAGCCTGTACCCATTTGCTAGGACTGCTGGGACAAAGAACCACACACTGGGTGGCTTAAACAGCAGAAATGTCTAGTCTCACAGTTCTGCAGGCTAAAACATTGAGATCAAGGTCAGATTCTCTTTGGGGTGCTAAGGAAGGATCTGTTCCAGGCCTCTCTGCTGGCTTTAGGTAGTTCCTGGGCTGGGGCAGCAGAACTTCTCTCTTTACAGGACATTCTCTTATGCTTGTGTCTGTGTCCAATTTCCATTTTTTATCAGAACATGAGTCATACTAGATTAGGGGCCCATTCTCCTCCAGTATGACCTCATCTCAGCTTATTACATCTGCAATAACCCCATTGCCAAATAAGATCCCATTTGAGGTACTGGGGGTCAGGACTTCAACATACCAATTTGGGGCTGCGGGGGGGCACAAGGTAACTGATAACAAGACTATTGTGATAGTTCAAAAGAGAAATAACATGAGCTGGAATTAGGATAAAAATAGGGGGAACAGGGCATGTGGAGACAGTATTTTGGAGGGAAGGTCAGGACCTAGTGATTGACAGGAAGTGGGAGGATCCAGAGAGGGCAGTAGGATTTCTGTGTGAAACCTGAAGTGACACCTGGGACAGGGTTGGGGGTATGATCATGAGTACTCTCGGTACTTAGGTTGACATGCCCATGAGACATCTATGGGAAATTGTGAAATAGCCTAAAGCAGGGGTGAGGGTGGGGGGCAGAGAGGTCAGCTTATAGGTGAAATCCAGAACAATGAGAATGGATAATATCACCTAGGAGGAGAAAATGGGCTGAACATGGAAAAACAAGTAACCCCAAGTAACCCCAAGATTTGTAGCGGAAGGTAGAGGGGGAAAAAGGCCCTCTGGGAAGGCCAAGAAGGAACAGTGAGAGAGACAGAGGGAGAACTAAAAGACTGTGGTGTCCAAAAAGTTAGGGGAGTTGGGAGTTTTTTGGAGAATGAGCATCAAATGTGTCAAAAACTTCCAGTATATCAAGAACCAATTATAGTTCAACCGTTATTATTATATTACAACTAAAAGGGTTTGTTGGAGATGGCAATTCAGAGGTAACTATTCACCTTAGTGAGAGTGGTCTCGGTAGAAATTACAGTGAGTGGAAGGAACCAACAGAGCTGAAAATACGGAGGCAGTGAATTGAGAATACAAAGTGCACAGGGAAATACACAAGTCAGAGCTGTCCTTAAATTCTTTCAGGTCATCAAATGGTAAGGAAAAAAGTTATAGAAAGACCTTGAGTGTCAGTGTGACCAGGTAAAAACAAAAGGTGACCACGGATCTTCTGTGTGGGAAAATGTGAGCCAGTAAATAGAGCACAACATAAAAACTAGGCTGATGGGATATTAGTTATGACCTACAATGGGTAAGAGGTAAGTGCAGGCTTGGGCCATGGTATTGCTGAGAGAACAACAAAGAGCTAAGATCCCACAAGGAATTTCTGCCGTGCTCACTATGTTAGGAAAATGCCATCTTCTGTAACAAATATGTTCTAAAATTTAAGTTCCATGTAATAGTACATATTACTATGTAATAGGACAATACAGTTCTAGTCCAGGCCTGGGATGAGGAAGAGCTCTGTTCCGTGAAGTTCTCAGGGACCAAGTTGATAAAGCTCTCTATCAATTCTGACATGTGTTTTCAGTAGTCACCCTGTTACCCTGAGGTTTTTCTCCATTTCTTTCAGGTAAATAATTAAAAAACAAACAAAACAAAACAACCAGAAAACGAACAACAGGAGAGAGGTTTTTCTAAACTATAAGTGGTACCTATAAATTCCACTGCTTCTATTGGCTGGAAGTCAATCACATAGCCATATCTAAGTGCAAAAAAGTCTGGGAAATGTAGTTTTCTATGATCAGCACTTAAAGGGGGTAAGAAACACTTGGTCTTCTTTTTTTTTTTTTAAAGATTTTATTTATTTATTTGACAGAGAGAGACTCAGCGAGAGAGGGAACACAAGCAGGGGGAGCAGAGAGGGAGAAGCAGGCTTCCTGCAGAGCAGGGAGCCTGATGTGGGCCTCGATCCCAGGACCTGAGCCAAAGACAGACGCTTCAAGACTAGCCACCCAGGTGCCCAACACTCAGTCTTTAATGCTTTGTCCCTAACATTGACAAATGAGGCTTTCCTAAACTGATCACAGCCCAATTCATGAAACATTCAAACAAGGTTTTTTTCTAGAGGCTAGAACACCAACATACAGACATGAACATGGCATGCCATAGATCTAAATAATCCGACTGTCAACATTTTACTTTCTGAGATCCTAGAACTATTCCATCCTCTAGGAGCCCAAGAGGAAGAAGTCCCTCACCTGGCTTCTATCCATTTAGCCCTAAGATTACCTCCATATTGTAGGTCTTATCTTTTTCTTCTAACAGAGAGTTATGTATGGAAATGCATTTAACCTAAGGATACAGTTTAAAGAACCTTTAAAATGTGAATGAACCCATGGAACCAGACTCCAAGATCAAGAAATAGAACACTTCGGCACCTCAGAATCATGTGCATTCTATTTCAGTTACCGTTGCCCTCCAGGGTTACAGTGGTATCCTAACTTCTAATACAGATGAATTTTGCATGTCTTTGAACTTTGTATAAATGGAATTGTACGCATGCATTCTTTTGTATCTGCTTTCGCTGAACACCAAATCTGTAAGATCCATTTGCGTTGCTGTTGAAATTGTTATGTGTTTGGTTTCAGTGCCTTATAGTATTCCATCGTAGGAATATACCACAGTTTATATTTCTATTCAACTTTGATAGACACTTTGGTTGTTTCTAGTTTGGGGCTCTATTGAGACAGTTGTTAAGATACTCTAGTACCTGTCTTTTGGTGAACAGGTGTACGCATTTCTTTGGGGATATGCCTAGGAGTCAAACTGCTGAGTTATATGTGTGTATTTAACTTTAGTAGATATGGTCAAACAATTTTCAAAAGTGATTGGATCAATCCACTTTCCCACCAGCAGCTCCAGACATGCCACATCTTCACCAGCAACTATATGTGTCTCTTTTTCATTGTAGTCACCCTAGTGAGTATGAGGTGGTATCAAATTATGGTTTAAAATTCCTTTTCCATTATTATTATTAAGGAAGTTCTATCTTTTTCATATCATTAGTAATTATTTGGATAGTTAGAAGTACCTCTTAGAAGTACCTCTTCTAAGTCTTCTGCCCATTTTCTACTAAGTTTTCTGGATTTTTTAAAAAAGTATTGATTTGTAGTTTAAGAAATATGCTTTGGATACAAGTCGTTTGTAGGATATATGCCTTGTAAATATCTCTCATCCTGCAGCTTGCCTTTCTCTCTCTCTCTCTCTTTTTTGCCTTTTACTCTCTTATTGGTATCTTCTGATGACAGAAACTCTTAATTTTATTGTGTTCATGTATCACTTCCTTCTTTTATGGGTTTCACTCTTGTGTCCTAAGAAATCTGTCTGCCTTCAAGGCACAGAGATATTCTCCTATGTTTTCCTTTTTTTTTTTTTTAATGTTGTTTTACCTTTCCCATTTAGATCCATAATTGACGTAGAATTGACGTTTGTGTAAGGTGTGAGGTAAGGATCAAGATTCATTTCTTTCCTAGATGGCCTGGCACTATTTATTGCAGAAAGAATCCTTTCCCCCCAGAGCACTGAAGCATCACCTTTTCATAAGTCAAGTGGTCATATAAAGTTTATTTTTAGACTCTCTGTTCTATTCCACTAATCTGTTTGTCTAGTCTTGTGCACTATCACAAGGTTAACCTCCTACAATTTTGGTTGGTATTGTATTACATTTATAAGTCAGTTTTGGAGAGTTGACAGCTTAACAGCAGTGCTTGTTCTGATCTAAAACAGGGTAAATCTCTGTGTGCCATCTTAATACCTATTAGCTATATACACATCACTGAACATCTATACACTTTAAAGTACAGATAGAAAGCTACAAAGACCTCTCTCTTCCTGGATCCCAAGGGCCTTCTTCACACTTTCTGTTTCCTGGCTTTCTCCTGTGTTCCTGAATGACTGACACTTAAAATGAGTTCACACTCTTATTGGCCCTTGGAGGTCTCAACAGGATACCAACAGGAGAACCCAACACAGTAACCTCAACAAGTATGTAATCAGTAGGGCACCTATAGGACAGGACAAAAAAGGGGCTTATTCTCAGAGCATTGATCACTAGGAAGAACATTAAAAACCAAAAGCAGAAAGCAAAATGTTTTCCCTTTAGAAAACCACACTATGTGCTACCCGTGGATTCTTTTTCTCTTTTCTCTCTTTTTTCCATCCTTTTTAAAATTAACATATAATGTATTTGTTTCTTCAGAGGTACAGGACTGTGAATCATCAGTCTTATCATAGCACTCATCCACCCCAGTGTCCATAGCCCAGACACCCTATCTCCTCCACCTCCCCGCACCCCTCAGTTTGTCTCCTGAGATTGAGTCTCTTATGGTTTGTCTCCCTCCCTGGTCCCATCTTGTTTCATTTTCCAACCCCTTCCCCCCATGACCTCCCTGCCCTGCCTCTTAAATTCCTTATATCAGAAAGATCATATGATAATTGTCTTTCTCTGATTGACTTATTTTGCTTAGCATAATACTCTCTAGTTCCATCCACATTGTTGCAAATGGCAAGATTTTGGGGGTTTTGATGGCTGCATAGTATTCCATTGTGTATATATGAACCATATCTTCTTTATCCATTCATCTGATGGACATCTGGGTTCTTTCCATAGTTTGGCTATTGTGGACATTGCTGCTATAAACATTCACCATCCTTGGATTTTTGTATGCAGTTCTGCTCACTTCACCTCAATAATAATAATAATAATAATAGAATTGGAGAAAGGTCAGAGAAGGGTATCTGTGATGGCCAGAGGGACTTCTTTGTGATGATAGACCCAAACAAGACAAAAACCCATAAAAAAGGATATAACTTCAGCCCATGGTGCTCATGAGTATGGATTAGGTGTAAAAGACCAAATCCTAGAATACCTGTTTGGCATCTTTGACACTTTTAAAAGGAAAATTTCAGGCAAATACTGGTAAAAGGAAAACTATGCCAAGCATAAAGGAACATAGAAAAATGAAGAGATGATGATTCCTTTAAAGGAAGAGGCTTTAAGGGAATCCAAGGCCTCTGGCATATACATTCTCATATTTTAAAGCTTAACATTCTTTGGTTGTCACTGCTGGACAAAACCCTCCTTGAGAGAGGCCACCTATCAGTATGGCACAGTTTAAGTTGACAGGTAAATCTTGCTGTGATGTCAATTTCCTTTTGTTCAGCCTCTAGTGGGAACAGAGACTTTCTATATAATGATGCCTCAGAGACTCAAGGACCATGATTAAGTTAATCACTTCTCAAGGTTGAATAGCCCTAGACCCTTTTATTTCCACTGTGGATCATAGTTGTTACAGCCATTTCCTCATTTCTGTGTCCTGCTTTGGCCCCTGTCCCAGTTCTCTGTGTCCCTTGAAAGTTGTAGAACCCTGAACTTAATACCAACTCTAATTTTGGCTAGAGTTTTTGGAAACAGGGTTTGCTCAGCAAAATACTTTCTTTGTTAACTTCTTGGAAAGACTGCTCCATTCATTTCTGAACATGTGTACATACATCCCTGCGACTCATGGTCATACCCATGTTCCTGCACACAAGAAAGGTGCCCACCTAAAGGAAGGTGAAGCCTAAGGCAATCCATAATGCGGTAGCTTTTCCAATGTTTTTATGCAGAAGAATCAAATTTAAACTGACAAAAAGAACTGATCTGAGCTGGGAAGACATCACAAAAGGACCATAGGACCTTGTACAGGACACAGGGGAATCTCAAGGGAGGGCCAGAGAAGATGAAAGGGAGGGGGAATCCCTTCCACTTTTCCTTGGAGCTGGGACTGTCACTTCCCAACCTCCTGGATGGAGAACCTCAAAGTTTGATGCAGGACGTTTCTGCATATACAACCCTCACGCATACACACCCCACTGCTTCCAACTGTGTCCTGAACAGAGGTTCCCCAACCATTTACTCATCACCACCATGGCCTTTAAAGAAACTCAATGACTTTTCTCAGGGCCATCTGAAGTCCCACATACCAAAGTCTATTTGCCTATTAAGGGAACTCTGAAAACTTGTTTTTCTAAATCAAGCCAAACCTGAGACCTCGCAGTGTCTAGGGAAGAAATCCCACCTAAACAATCACAAAGAGTGCCTGGGTGGCTCAGTGGATTAGGCCGCTGCCTTCGGCTCAGGTCATGATCTCAGGGTCCTGGGATCGAGCCCTGCATCGGGCTCTCTGCTCAGCAGGGAGCCTGCTTCCTCCTCTCTCTCTCTCTGCCTGCCTCTCCGACTACTTGTGATTTCTCTCTGTCAAATAAATAAATAAAATCTTTAAAAAAAAAAAACAATCACAGAAACTGAGAGCTGGAAGAAATTTGAAGTATTATGTGATCAAATGGATTTCAGTCTGATACACAGAGCCAGCGGGATTCCTAGTAGTGCCCCAAATTATTGGGGAGGACAGGAGTCTGGTCCCCACCATCTCTTCTACCAAATCTTTGAGCCAGAACTAGACTTTGTTTTCATTCTTATACATGCTTTTACGGGAAAAAAATATCTTCAATAAAAAATATTTGAAAATATTTGATTTTGTCCATCTACCTCCCCCAAATCAAAAATCCTCTTGATAACAAGCCTAGGGGGTCTCTGGGTGACTCTGTTGGTTAAGCAACTGACTCTTGGTTTCAGCTCGGGTCATGAGATCCAGCCCTGCATTGGGTTCCATGCTCAGGGAGGAGTCTGCTTGAGATTCTCTACCTCTGCCCCTCCCTTGCTCTCTTGTGTGCTCTCTCTCTTTCAAATAAATAAATGAGTCTTTTTTTTTTTAAAGAATATATCATAGTCCTACATATGGCAGCTTTAATCATTCAAATAGTCTCTTCCACTTTTAAGGTTTTATGGTTCTAACATACCTGGCAGGTAAGGGATCATAGAATGCCAGAGTTGAGAAGACCCCTTGTGATCATCAGGGCTCACAACCTCCCTATGCATAGGAGGAAACTGAAAAAGCACAAAGAAGTGAAAGAACAGCAATGGGCCTTTCCTCGACCCCTTTCAAAGGTGATGAGCTCACTCCTTAACAAAGAGCTTGTTCCAAAAATGGACTGAATAGGCTTATTACATTTGCTTTGATCTCCATAACTCACCTTTTAGTTTAATGCCCTCTTGGTTTGGGCTGGGTCCTTTGAGCTCAAGGAGGAGAATAAAGAAGGGAAAGGTACAACTTAACTTCCCCCAATTTAAAAAATAGTAGCAGAGTGGGAGAGTGGGAGAAAGATACAGGGAACTTCAGAGGCAGTGACCATCAGAGAGAGCAGCTGGGGGTACAGAGGGACTGAGAACCTGACCTGTAAGTGTCTGTTTAGCTAACCTCAGCCCTGCTCGCAACTGACGTCCTCTCCAGAAGACCTTCCTTTGGGTAGTCGTAATGTTCTACAAGGACATGTTACACTAATGAATGGCATCGGTTCAGGTCCCAAAGCCCCCTAAGAGATCTCTGAAATATGAGATCCAACTCTAGATGGGATAACCACTGGACACGATGGCAAAATCCCAGAATGGCAGGGCTGGAACAAGTGGTTGTAACATCAGGTTTGCCACTTATTTTACCTACCTGAGTCCCAAACAGAGAAGTGACTTCTCCTAGGTCCTAAGTCAATAATAAGGTCCCAAGTCTCTGATGTTCACTCGTGTGTTCTCTCCACTACATGACAGTAGGTGATGTATGTGTTGTGCTTTTCCTTTGTGAACCTGATGAGGAAGTTCTTGTTGTTACTTGTATCCTGATTTTCTAAATGAGAAGAATGTGGCCTAGAATGATGGCTTGCCCAGGTCCACATAACCTGAAATGGTAGAGCCCAATCTTACAAGGTCTTCTGATTCCAAACTCTTTGTTCTGCCCATCCCAAATCCCTCTTGTATAGGAGTTGCCTGTTGGGCTGGGGCCTGGGTGTATTTCCAAAACCAACTACTCAGCTGAAGAACTGTTCAGCCCTGGGCAGGCCTAGTAAAGTGTTCCTTGCCACCAGGGCAAGGAAAGAGGAGACTCTCAGTATGAATGAAGAAGGGCCCCTAAACTTCCCCTTTATTGGCACTGTCTTGTGGCACATTCCCTTCTCTATGAATCTCTGTTTCCACGCTTCTCCATTCCCTACTTTCCCAATCCCCAATCAAGAAGCAAATCTGACAAACTCATCCTGAGGTCTATGTTTTGCTCGTTGATACATCCCCAGGGCACAGAGCAGTACTTGGCACATGGGAAGTTCTCAATAAATGTTTCTGTGAATGGAGCACATAGTGTGTGGGTTAGTTGGAGGTCTTCCTCAAGAGAAAGGTACTGGAGAAAACCACCAGAGGCAGAGAGAGGCCCAGTGAAAAGAAGGACTGAGGGCAATGGGATGGGTGTGAGGGTGATGGAGGATCAGAGAGGCCCAGAGCTATCGTGGGTATGGAGATGGCATCAGGGCTAAGAAGGAAGGACTGACAGGGCATGAGGAGCCCAGAGGGTGAGGCATGAAGACAACTGGGGACATAAAGGATGGAGAGGGTTAGGGAGCCAAGGGTCTGATACTGCCTTCTCCCCGTGGGTGTCCGTCCACAGAGCCGCTGGAGGGGGTGAACATCACCAGCCCGGTGCGCCTGATCCATGGCACGGTGGGGAAGTCAGCCCTGCTCTCCGTGCAGTACAGCAGCACGAGCAGTGACAAGCCCGTGGTGAAGTGGCAGCTGAAGAGGGACAAGCCAGTGACCGTGGTACAGTCCATTGGCACAGAGGTCATTGGCACCTTACGGCCTGACTACCGAGACCGCATCCGCCTCTTCGAAAATGGCTCCCTGCTTCTCAGTGACCTGCAGCTGGCCGACGAAGGCACCTATGAGGTTGAGATCTCCATCACGGATGACACGTTCACCGGGGAGAAGACCATCAACCTCACTGTGGATGGTAAAGTGCTCTGACAGGGACGGAGACGGGACTGGTCCTGAGATTTGGGCAGGGACTGCCCAGTACACCAGCCAGATCCCGGACATACCAACACAGAAACCACTTGGGAGCTGAGAGTAAGACAGTCGGGCATCAGAGTTTTTTGGCAGACAGGACACAGCTAATGCACACGGAGTGCTTACTGTGGGCCAGAAACTAGTCTAAGTGTTTTGCATATCTTGACTCATTTAATGCTGATAATAATGTAGGCATAGTTAATATAACTTACCCCATTTTGTAGATACAGAGCCTGAGCCACGAAGAGGTTGACTAACTTGCCCAAGGTCATACAGCTGGTATGTGATAGAGCCAATACTGGAACCCAGACATTTGGAACCTAGGTTTAGCCCAACTGAAATAAGTTCCAGGCTGGGCCAGTTTCAAGACATCTTGAAAAGGCATTTGAGAAGAAGGAAGGGAAGGTTTGTGAGGGCAGGGACCATGGCTGTCTTATTCAGCATTGTACCCTCTGTGCTTAGTATGTGCTCCACAAATAATCGGTAAAGAAATGAATGAATGAATGAATGAATGGGTGGATTATGGGGAAAGATTGGACTGATGATCCCTAAAGGGCCTCTCAGACCACAAATCGAGTTGCAACATGTTGGAAGGCGGGGAGTTACGAAGTGGAGGGGAGACACTGTTTGGCTCCGGCTCACAGGCTCCCCCACCTCTGGGACTCAGTGCCCATTTCCAGGCCACAGGTGTTAGTGGCTTCCACCACTGTGCTGGAGCTCAGCGAGGCCTTCACCCTGAACTGCTCGCACGAGAACGGCACCAAGCCCAGCTACACCTGGCTGAAGGATGGCAAACCCCTCCTCAATGACTCGAGAATGCTCCTGTCCCCTGACCACAAGGTGCTCACCATCACCCGCGTGCTCATGGAAGACGATGACCTGTACAGCTGTGTCGTGGAGAACCCCATCAGTGAGGGCCGCAGCCTGCCTATCAAGATCACCGTTTACAGTGAGTGCCCTGTCTTCTTGCCCTTGGAACTCCAAATCCTGAGAGGTCGGCACTGTGAGGGACTGAGGACAGCCCAGACAGAGGTCCCCTAGATGGGGAGAGAGAGGCAGGGATGGGCCAGCTCTCCACGGAGGCCAGCAACCTGTGGGAAGTGGGCTTAGCCAGCTCCGCCTGCCATAGGCCAGCCAAGCCTCTTGGGGCTCCTTTTCTCTTCCTTCTGCCACAGGAGCTCTCCTCACCAGACTTGTTCCCCTCTGAACCCTTTCCTACCTCTCGACCTCTCTCTCTCTTCCCAGGAAGAAGCTCCCTCTACATCATCTTGTCCACAGGAGGCATCTTCCTCCTTGTGACCTTAGTGACAGTCTGTGCCTGCTGGAAACCCTCCAAAAAGTCTGGGTAATTCTTCAAGTTCCACACCCTGAGTGCCCTAATCCTTCCATCCATCCCCACCCCATGCTCTAGTCTTCTTAGTCTCTTAAATGCCCATCCCCCCAGGGCCCTGCCCCTCTTTCCCCCGGAGATCCCTCCTTAGCCTTGCACATAATGCATATGGAACTATACATTCTGGGCTCACAACCCCCAACAGCCCCTCCCCTCAAACAATGGTTTCCCTTAGGGCACCTTTTTTGGGCGGGGCATGGTGGTTGTGGTTAATGAACTGCGTTATGATTATCGGCAGTTTACAGATAATAACACTGAGACTCAGTGTTCGGGGACTTGCTGGCAATGCCAGCCACAGAGGCGACTCATTCCAAAGCTCACGGGCTATTGCCACTCCCGCTGCCCCCAGCCCATCCTCCTGTTACAAGGCCTCTCTTGTGGCCACCAGATTCCACTCGCGACCCTGCCCCTCAGACCCTCCCCTGCTCACACTCATTCTGTTCAGAGGCTGCTGGGTTGCTTTGCAGGAAGAAGAGGAAGTTGGAGAAGCAGAGCTCCCTGGAATATATGGACCAGAACGACGACCGTCTGAAACCAGAAGGTGAGCTCCCAGCCACCCACTCACCCATCCCATCGGCACTCAGATCAGTGGGCTGCTGGGAAAAGGCAGAAGTGGGCCGCAAGGAAGCCAGCTGTGCAGGGCCCCTTCCTCCAAGTGCACGAAGACTGCAGAGCAGGGAGACGTGCAGCCAAGGTAGGACCCCAGGTATTCTGGATCCTTTGGTGGAGGTTGTGGCGGGGCCTTGACCGGCTCCTCGGGGAGCGAAGAGTGTAGGTGCTGGCTGGTGGAAAGGGTCCTGTACAGCGCCAGCCACCCCCACTCTTCGCTCTGCGCAGCGGATACCCTCCCACGGGGCGGCGAGCAGGAGCGGAAGAACCCCATGGCTCTGTATATCCTGAAAGACAAGGTGAGCACACTTGGGTCAGTGCCCCACAAACACACAGTGAGCCCTACTGCGTTCCGGGGTGCCATAGCCACATGGAACTGATCTCTCTTTATAGCACTCCGAGGAACCGGGAAATAATTGTGTCACCCGCCCTTTAGGGCTCAGAAAAATAAGGCTGACAGAGGTGAAATGACTTGCCCAGGATCAAACAAGTAAATACACATTAAGTGGCAGATCTAGGCTTCTAGGTCTCTGGATTCTAACTCTGATGATTCCCCCACTGATCTACAACGGAGTCTGTCTCAGGCTGGGCCAGACAAGTGGGAAGAGGAGACTAAGGGCACAGAGCGCTCAAGTTAATGCATGTCAGCATTTACCGAGCACCTGTTACCTGCCAGGCACCACGAAGGGTCTGTATGGCCAGACTTCTGTCTGCCGTATTGCACCGGGTGGGAGAGTAGAGGGAACCCTGCTCCTTCAGCTCCGTACGGGGCGCTCACCCTGGCGGCGCGTGTCCTTGCAGGACTCCCCGGAGCCCGAGGAGAACCCCGCCCCGGAGCCTCGGAGCACCACTGAGCCTGGCCCGCCGGGCTACTCTGTGTCGCCGGGAGTACCCGGCCGCTCGCCGGGGCTGCCCATCCGCTCGGCCCGCCGCTACCCGCGCTCCCCCGCGCGCTCCCCAGCCACCGGCCGAACGCACACGTCGCCACCCCGGGCCCCGAGCTCGCCCGGCCGCTCGCGCAGCGCCTCGCGCACACTGCGGACTGCGGGCGTGCACCTGATCCGCGAGCAAGACGAGGCCAGCCCGGTGGAGATCAGCGCCTGAGCCTCCTCGGGACCCCCGGGGTGGGGGCGCGCCCTGCAAAGAGGCGGGTGCCCAGGGAAGGCTGGGGGGTGGGGGGGCGCGACCGCTGCCGCCAGGGGAGGTCCCCGCGAGGGCGCGGGGGTCTCGCGTGGGGGCCAGCCTAGGCATGGGGACGCAGTGGGGCAGCCAGGAGTGTCTCAAGTGGTGAAACCGGGTGGCGTTTGCTCCTGGTTTCACCGGCTGTGTTCTCAGTGGGTATGGGCTGTGCCCTTTTAGGACCATATAGATTATTAAATTTCTGGCCCAATCCCCCAAGAGTCTTATGGAAACTAACATCAGTAACCTAACCCCCATGACTCTCCTGTGCCCTTCCTACCGAGCTCTGTGCTCCTACCCACCTTCCTCCCCTCCGAGCCAACGCCTGTTCCCGGGACACTTTCTTGGCAAGCTCGGATTAGAGAGGCCACTTACCCAAAAGGAACAGCTGTCCTAAACTTGCCAGTTAGTGGGTGCACAGAGGACAGTTCTGAGCATCCGGGAAATTATTGTGAAGACAGTGCCTTATAGCGCCCTGCTCTGGGCTTCTGGTACCTGGGTGCGTACCAGTTGGTGAGGCAGGAGTCAAATTCATTCCTTTGACCCCTGACCTGCGCCCTAGCAAGGGCAAAGGATTCAACCCTCCAGAGCTTGATGTCCTCCCAAAGCCTCTGTCAGGGGCTACCAAGCATTCTTTCCTTCTCTATTCCTATAGAGAAGGAGGTTCTCACTCCCGTGACCCAGAAAGCTAGATTAAGTGAAGAAAAAAAAAATTGTTTTAAACCCTCACACCTATGCCTTCTCCCTAGCTTCCTTACAAAACAAGCCTTTCAAACAATCAGGATCCCTGGGAAAGGTCCTTGGGCTTCCTTCAGCTCTAAGAGTGTAAGGTTCCAGTTTGCAGAATGATGGTGGGGAAGGGGAGGAGGAGGAGGCTTACTGCTGCCCACAATGGTAAGGAGACAAACTCCAACACTTGGCCTCCAGCCTCCCACCTGCCTTGTTCCAGGATACTTAGATCCCAGGAGATAAGACAAGAGCAGACTCCCTAATCACACAAGCATAGAATTATAGAGAGGTTGGGCCCCTGCGTCACCAGGTTATGCCCATGTCACTGCCTCTTGAACAGTTTGCAGGAGACACAGTAATCTACTGTGTGAGCAGTGAGGACAATTAAAAATCTGTAAGAGAAGGAAGGCATCTGTGTTCTAACCTCCCATCCCTGATGCCTGTAGGGGTCCTTGCATCCCTGGCCACACCCCAAATTCCTGAGCTCCAGCCCCGACTCTCCACCATCCTACAGAGAAACACCCCTGTCCCCAACCACTCCACACTGGGGCAAGTTTTGTTCCAGCCGCAAGGGCAACAACATTTCTAATTGGCCCCCTTCACCCTTACCTCGACAGCATGCCCCTCCCAGCTCCCTGTCCCCGTGCACTTCTCCAAGGCTCACTGAGCAGGTGCCTTTGCGGCTTTCCCTTCTTGGCCAGAACTGCTCCCCTAATTTTGGGTTCTTCATCCAGAATGAGATCCTGCCTGCAGGGGAAAGTTGCTCAGGCAGGTGGAAGATGCAGGGCTTGGAGAAGGGTACAGGCTGTTCTGTTTTGGGAGGCAGGGTTGAAGTAAGTGGGGGAGGAGAGCATGCTATACCCCATGGCTTGGGGCTAAATCCCTGAGGGGCCAGCTTCCCAGGCTCAAGCCAAATCTGCCTTAAATCTGGGGTTGGGGGGATAAGTAAGGAAGTGGTTTTGTTTTTGTTTTGTTTTGTTTTGATCTTCATCTTTGTATTACCAGCATCTAGCAGAGTGCCTAGCACATACTGGATGTTCAATAAACTTTTGATGAAATGAAAGGACAACTTTATTGCACTTAAGCAAAGAGAACAAAACAAGGAGCTTAAAAAAGCTAGTCATTTCCCTTTTCCTTTTGCTTCTCGTCTTCCTTTATCATCCTTCACCGTCTTTGCAAATCCCGAGTTGTCCACTCCAAATCAGCACTCACTCACTCACCCATTCACTCATTCATTCATTCCAGTGCTCCCTCATTTATTCAACCAATGTGTTGATCTACCTTGGACTAGGCCCTGTGTGAGACACTGGGGAAACAGTGTAACTATGCCATGACCCTTAGCCAGAAGACAGTTCCATGGAGGAAGACAGGTGAGCAAGCAGGTTATTACAATACAGTGTGAAAAATGCCATGACTGAAGTCGTTAGAGCAGATCCTGAGAGCTCGTAAGAGAATCATCTAACCTAGATTAGGGGTTGCCAGCCAAAGTGTCTTGGAGAACAGGCTTGAACTTAGTCTTAGAGAGATTAGTTATTCAGGTGAGGAAACAGGATAAAAGGACACATATTCCAGGGGAAAGGAGCAGCCTGTATAAAAGCTTGCAAGTATAAGGTGAGTCTAGACTACTTGGCACTCATAAAATGTCGATTATCCAGGAGCAAATGTTTATTTTAGCACAGTAATGGAAGACTAGACTTCAGTTAGTGGCAGGGTGGGGGAGCTGAGCCCAAGACTCCTGGATTAAGTTGGTATCCCAGAAGGGAGTCCCAAGCTCCCAAAATAAAAATGCAAATCCTCCCTGGAGAAAGGCATCTCCTAAAATTTTCAAAGATTAAGGTCAAGCTGGTATGACCATGAAAGGCTGCTAAACATAGAAGGAAACAAATCACCATGAGTGAGAGTCAGCTGATAGAAGAAGCAGTAAATTTAGAACCCCAAGGCCCTCAGATATTGAAATTATCACATTAGAATATAAAATAACTATGAAATGTTTGAAGAGATGAAAGACAAAATTGTAGAAATGAACCAGCAACAGGGGACTGTCGAAAGTGACCCAAGTGGAACAGGAACGAAATAGAACTATTACAAGTAAAAACGGAACTTACACAAATAAAAATGCAAATGAGAAAATTAAACAGCACACTAAGTAGAGTTGAAGAGAGTTAGTTCAATTGGAAGATGGGTCCGAAGAAATGTCTCAGAGTAAGGCACAGACCAAGAAGAAGATGAAAAATAGGAAAAAGAGAGTAAAGGACATGGCACACAGAATGAAAAAACCAAGCATGTATTTTGCCAAGAGCTCAAAGAGGAGAATAGATACATGGAAGAGAGACGATATTTTAAGAGTAATGACTGAAGTTTTTGTAGAACTCATGATAAATGTAAATATACAGGTAAAGGAAGGGTATTAACACACACTACATAAATTTTTAAATTTCCACTTTTACGCAAAATATAGTAAAAGCAGAGTATACCAAAGACAAAGAGAAAATGTTAAAAAGCATCCAGAGAGAGAAAGATGGGTCTTGCATGTTCACATAATAATAAAAATCACTAGTTAGTGGAGTGTATCTTCAAAATAATAGACACAAATAACTATTAACCTAGATTATTGTACCTAGCCAAGCAATCTTCTAAATATGAGGACAAAATAAAAGTATTATCAGATGAACAAAAACTACAGTTTACCACCAACACTATAAGAATTCCCAAAGGGTATATTTTGGGAAGAAGGAAAAGCAAGATTTGAGATTCAAAAAAGAATGGTGGGTAAAAACGTAGGCAAATCTATAATAGTGCCTCATAAAATCATGGTAATAGTATCTAATTTGTACTTTCCAAAACCTGACAAATAAAATACAGGAAAATGATAGCATGTAAATTGGGAAGGATATTAATCGAATGAAACTATGGCAAGATTCTTGAATTCTTTGCGGAGGGGATGTTGTTTAAGATAGTAACTTCAGATTTTATCAAATAATCAAGGGAACCTTATCAGGGTAACCACTAAAAGAATAGAATGAGAGAATTGGTTTAAATTCCAAAACAATAAAAAGGGAAAAAAGAAGAGAGAAGCAAACATAAACTCAATTTTTTTTTAAGTCAAGAAAAAAAGAAAAAAACCTGACACAGGAAAAGTGAAACTATAGAAAGTCAAAAATAAGATGGTAGAAACAAGGCAAAATTAAAAATAAATTGTAAATTGCCTAAATTTATCAGTTAAAATATTATCTGTTGGGTTATATTTTTGATAATCCAGCCATATGTTATTTAAATGAAATACACCCAATATAAACATTTGCAAAAGTTGAGAATAAAGTAACAGAAAAAGGTATACCAGGCAAACAGCAAGCAAGAGGAAGCTGGGATAACTATTAACCATAACCACAAGACACATGGACTTCGGGACAAAAAGCCTAATTAGTGAGATGATCTTACATCCTGTTTGCCTGAGACAGTCCTGGCTTACTCCTGTTATCCTAGCAACAACCAGTATGTCCTTTGACTTCCAATTAAATAGATTGCCTCTTTAATATTAGGACTAAATGAGGTGCCTTGAATTTGAGTGCAAATAATTTATTTCAGGAAACACCAGTAGAGTGTAAGGAAGTAGATCAGGAAAGCAATCAAAGTCAGTAAAGGGTATGTTATGAAACCAGTTAAAACTGTGGGAAACTGGAGCTCAGTACTATGGGGGACTATGGGAGAGCAGTGTTGAAATCAGATTTTAGATCAACAGATCTCAGGGTAATCCCAACTGAGAGACAAGGCAACTGGGGTATTGATCAGCCAGATCTCCATACATCGTGAGCCTTAGCGCCTACTGCTTCTGGCTTGTCCTGCATGTGTCCAGATTTGGTCCCCAAACAGAAAGCAGCCTTCAGCTAGAGGTAACTTCTGAAGAATTGTACATGGAACCTCAGTGGTGTCTGCTACACAGGGTAACTACATTTATTGAAAGATTTATTTTACCCAAACAATTAAAATTGAATTGTGTGTGTCTAAGTAACTTCAAAATATACGAGATACATATGTATACATGTATCACACTTCTCTTATCCATCCAGGTTGTTTCCATATCTTGGCTATTGTGAATAATGCTACAATGAACATAGGACTGAAGGTTTCTTTTTCTTTTTTTAAGATTTTATTTATTTATTTTTTGACAGACAGAGATCCCAAGTAGGCAGAGAAGCAGGCAGAGGGAGAGGCTCCCTGCTGAGCAGAGAGCCCTATGTGGGGCTCGATCCCAGGACCCTGAGATCATGACCTGAGCCGAAGGCAGAGGCTTTAACCCACTGAGCCACCCAGGTGCTCAGGACCAGAGGTATCTTAATGAGATCTAGATTTCAATTCCTTCAGATATATATCCAGAAGAGAGATTGCTGAGTCATATAACAGTTCTATTTTTAATTTTTTCTAAGAACCTTCATAGCTGTTTTCCACAGTGGCTCTACAATTCACATTCCCAACAGTACCCTGGGAGGTTACCTTTTCTCCATACCCTCGTCATCCTTTGTCTTCTGGATACAGCCATTCTAACTGATGTGAGGTGGTATCTTATCGTGGTTTTGATTTGCACTTGCCTGATAAACCATGGTTTATCCATTCACTTACTGAAGGACATCTGGGTTACTTCCAAGTTTTGACAATTAGGAATAAAGCTGCTGCAAACATCTGTGTGCAGATTTTTGTGTGGATGGAAGTTTTCAACTCCTTTGGGTAAATACCAAGAATGCAAGAAAAATTTAAAAATAGAAAATTCACGGAATGCCTGGGTGGCTCAGGCAGTTAAGCCAACTATTAAGTCAACTATTGGTTTTGGCTCTCGTCGTGATCTCAGGGTCGTGAGATCGAGGCCTATGAAGAGCCCTTCATCGACCAGAGAGGCCCATGAAGATACTCTCCGGTCAACAGGGAGTCTGCTCCCCCTCTCACTCTCTTTCTGCCCCTCCCTCTGCTCCTGCTCTTTCCCCCTCTCAAATAAATAAATAAATAAATAAATACATCTTTAAAAAAATAGAAAATTCATAGATGTTTTCCCCCACATTAACAGACTAAAGGAGACAAACTATCTCAATAGATGCCAGGGAAAACCTTGTAGAGTTTAATGCTTAATCATGATCAAAAGCTCTTAACAAACTAGAAATAAAAGGACACTTTATTTTTTTTTAATTTATTTCTTTGACAGGCGGAGACCACAAGTAGGCAGAGAAGCAGGCAGAGAGAGAGGAGGAAGCAGGCTCCCTGCTGAGCAGAGAGCCTGATGTGGGGCTTGATCCCAGGATCCCAGGCTCCCCAAAAAAAGGACACTTAAAAAAAAAAGGACAATTTTGTAATCCGATTAATAGTATCTACAAAACACCAACAGCAACCCTCATTCTTTTTTTTTTTTCTTTAAAGATTTTATTTATTTATTTGACACAGAGAGAGATCACAAGTAGGCAGAGAGGCGGGCAGAGAAAGAGAGAGAGGAGGAAGCAGGCTCCCCACTGAGTAGAGAGCCCGATGCAGGACTTCATCCCAGGACCCTGGGATCATGACCTGAGCTGAAGGCAGAGGCTTTAACCCACTGAGCCACCCAGGTGCCCCAACCCTCATTCTTAATGGAGAAACATTAGAAGAATTCATTCTAAGTGAAGAAGGAAACAAAGACCCATGGTCACTCTCTCTGGTCAACACGATCCTGGCAATGCAGGAAAAAAAAAAAAAGTATGAAGAAGGGAAATAAAAAAACAAAAACTTCATATTTGGATTATATGTTTTCCTACATAGACAACTCGAAAGAACTGACAAACTACGAGACAAAATGTCAGAGTATCTCAGTTCTTTCTGCTTTGTAAGGAACCACCCCAAAACTGAGTGACTTAAAAGAACAGTTGGGGCACCTGGGTGGCTCAGTGGGTTAAAGCCACTGCCTTCAGCTCAAGTCATGATCCCAGGGTCCTGGGATCGAGCCCCACATCGGGTTCTCTGCTCCAGGGAGAGTCTGCTTCCTCCTCTCTCTCCCTGCCTGCCTCTCTGCCTACTTGTGATCTCTGTCTGTCAAATAAATAAATAAATAATTAAAAAAAAAAAAAGGCAGCTACTTGGCTACTTGGGGCACCTGGGTGGCTCAGTCGTTTAGTGTCTGCCTTCAGCTCAGGTCATCATCCCAGCCAGGGTACTGGGATGGAGCCCTTCTTCAGGCTCCCTGCTCAGGGGGGAAGTCTGCTTTTCCCTTTCCCACTCCCCCTGCTCGTATTCCCTCCTCTCTCTCTCTCTCTCTCTCTCTCTCTGTCAAATAAATAAATAAAATCTTTTAAAAAAAAAAAAGAGTGGCTATTTTATTCAGTCGCAATTCTTTGTGTCAGTAGTCTGCGTTGGACTTGCTGAGTGATTCACTTGCTGGTGCCATGGGTTACTTGTGTGACCACATCATCTGCTATCCTGAGCTGGATCTGGGTGCCTAAGATAGTCTCACCCACCTGTCTGCTGATTGATACGGGTGGTTGGCTAGTAAGTCTAAGAATCCTCAGCTAGCATAGCTCATCTCTACCGAGCTTCTTCGTGTAGCAGCCTCAGAGAGGTGTTTCAAAAGGTCAAGAGCATGTACGCGACTAATGAATCGTTGAACACTACATCAAAAACTGATGCTGGCTAACTGAACATTAAAAAAAAAAAAAAAAAAAAAAAAAAAAAGTCAAGAGTAGAAGCTGCAAGCCCTCTAGAGGCTTAGATCTGAACGTTCCACACATCACATCACTTCCACTGTATTCCGTTGGTCAAAGCAATTCACGAGGCCAGTTGAGCTTTTGGGGAAAAGATTCTACTTCTTTGGGGGAGGGGTGACAAGCATTGCACAGGAACAAGTGTACAGGATAGTAGGGAGTACTGCAACTGTCTTTGCTTAAGGAGTCAGCTAAAAACACATTTAACAAAATGTGGGCAGCAAAATCTAAAACATTATTGAAAGACGTGAAGGAGGGGTGTCTGTGTGGCTCAGTGGGTTAAGCCTCTGCCTTAGGCTCAGGTCATGATCTCAGGTTTGTGGCATCAGGCCCCACATTAGGCTCTCTGCTCAGCTGGGAGCCTGCTTCCCATCCCCCATGCTCTCTGCCTGCCTCTCTGCCTACTTGTGATCTCTGTCTGTAATAAATAAATAAAATCTTGAAGGAAAGAAAGGAAGGAAAGAAAGAAAAGAAAGAAGGAAAACTAAAGAAAGAAAGAAAGAAAGTGTGAAAGGTGTGAAGGAAGAGCGAAATAAAGGGAAAGGTATACGTGTTCATGAATAGGAAGACTTAATGTTACAAGATGTCAGTTCTTCCTATACATTCAATCAGGTCCACAAGGTTTGCAAGGAACTTGACAAGCTGAAGCCCTGAGTAGAGCCAATACACTTCTGAAAAAGAAGGGGAGAATAACTCACCCTTCCAGGTCTCAAGATTTATTAGGTAGCTCTAGTAATTAAGACAATGTGATGTTCACACAGGGATAGATAAATAGGCCAATGAAACAAGCTACATATGTATGGACATTTGGTGGGTAACAAGGAATCATGGCAAGTCACTAAATAAGTAGTATTGGGAGTATTGTTGACTATCTGAAAATATATATGTGCACACACACACACACACATATATATATATACATAAGCCATATAAAATAATCAATTAGTGATAGGTCAAAGACTTAAGTGTGAGATTTTCATACTTTCAGAAGAAAATATGGAAGATTATCTTTTTGGTTTTAGTGTAAAAAGAGATTTTCTTCAAAAATGGAAAGAATACACTAAGCATAAAAATAAATATATCTAAAGTTAAGAACATCTGTTACACCATAAAGAAAGAGAAAATAGAAGGCCAAGCTTGTTTTTGCCACATTTCTAATCCACAGAGAATTATTATCCAGCTTATATAAAACTCCTGAAAGTTACTGAGAAAAAGACAAATAAGCAGTAAAAAAAAATGAGCCAAAGATAGAAACAAATACTTCCCAGAAGAGAAAATGCAAATGGTGAGAAAACACTTGAAAAAGTGGTAAGCTTTATTATTTAATCAGGCAAATGCAAATTGGGACAATAATAAAATATTATTTTACATGCTAGACGGTCAAAAATTAAGAGGTCTACCAACTGTTCTGGGGATGTGGTTCAAGGACATTGGTACAACCAACTGATTTGGAAAACAATGGTGACCATCTACACTTGAATATTTGTAGGACCCATGGCCCAGAAATCCTACTACTAGATTACTAGTTACACTAGGAGACATAGAAAATGAAGGCTAGGGGCAGCACTGTTCATAACAGAAAAAGAAGAATGACTTGATCTACTGCATAGCAAAGAAATGATCAAAGACGCTCTTCTGCAAAGAATCATAGATTTGTCCCTGATTCGTGACAGCACCCAATTTAGAGCAAAGTTCCACTTCACAGGACCCTCCCCAATATCAGCCAGTCAAAGCCCAAATTCCACAATTGGTTCTTTCTAACACCCTATTAAGTGTCTTATTGAGCAACTAAGTGTCTCTCACTGAGACCCTGCACAGTTCCCCATAATGTGCGCATTCCTTAACTGCAAGGAGTAATAAACCCCATATATTCCGAAACTAGTATGCTCCTGGTGATCTTTGAAGTCCTGGAAGGCATTGACCAGTTGAACACAAAGTACAGTAACTGAACTCCTTTTCTTCTTGGACGTGAAAATTGAAAGCCTTGGGAATCTCCATTTGATCTAGTCTCCAGTGTTTGGTCTAGGGTGACACATAGTCATTGGTGTTGCAAAGGTCAAGAAATTGTAGTGTTGAAATCATTAGATATGAGTCCCCCCATGGATGTTGAACTTTCCCGTGACACCCATGGGCCCAGGAACCAGAGAACAGATGCTATGGCAGTGAGGTAGCATCAGGGCAACCTTCCCATTCAGCTTAGAGAAATTCATTACAGTCTCCTCTCCTGACTGAGTTTCCCTCCAGCCATGGGTATCCTGCAACAAAAATGAGAACTTGAAGATTGGGACCAAACCAACTTAAGCAAAGAGGGAAAAAATAAAGCAAAACCAGAAGACCAAAAGGGTAGGATCTCAAGACCTAAAAGAGTGCCTCCAGGTAGCTGGGGCTAGCTGTGGCTGTGTGGGTCAGAGAAGAGATATGGTATTCCCAGGGCACACAAGAGGTAATTAACACACATCTAGTATTTTCTAAGCACTTCCATATCCACTCCCCATAAACCTGATGCAAACATTTTACAGCTAAGGGAAGTGGGGCTCAGAGAGGTTATGTGACTTATTCAAGGTCTCTCTACCAATAAGTGGTCAAACCAGGATCTATGCCTAAGTGTGGCTAATTGCAAATCCCACCTAAATTCATGTATTTTGCCCTCCCAGCTTGCCCAGCAGGAGTCCTGGCTGCATCTTCAGAGAACATAGGAGCCAGGAGCCAGAGGTGGAAAACCATGTGCCCTGGAGGGTCCCTCAGGAGGACACTTAACTCCTCTCCTCTCTTCCCTTTTACAAGCAACTAAAGAATTACTCACAAAAACACAAAACTCTAAAACCGGGAGGTGAAGGAAGATTCTGTGTAAACTGGTCACTGGCCCCAGAGCAGCGCGTCCTTGAAATAACTGGAGACAGTCCCCATGGGCTAACCTCATCCACATGACTCATGCCATTGGCTCTTCCTTAATGTGTGGAAATGAGACAACACAGATGTTGAGAGGTGCGGTTGCTGGAAATGAGTGCTATGATCCCTGGGAGCCATCCAGACACACCTTACTGTTGGGAAGTCCCCTTGGCCATCATTCCACAATCTCTGAGGACTCTGCATGCTTGGACTGAGTGAGGAGAGTCGCAGTGTCTCCCAGGAAAGCCCAATTCTTAGCACTTGGCTCTTCAGAGTCTGGGAATGGAGGCGAACGCTGCACACGATCTCCAAGGATAAGGAATGTGACTGTGGAGTTGGGGCAGCTCCTTGGGCTGCTGTAGCCTCCTTCTGGAGCTCCATTCCTGCTGTTCAGCACAGGCACCCCTCCCTACTGTGTACCTGAGGATAGGGCTAGCCATGAGTCTGAATTCCTGTGAGACTTGCCGGCCTATTATACCATCTTTATCAGTTGTAGAGATTTGAGTACGATCCAGTTGGTTCAAATCATGAGCAGAGGACTTGGCTGGGCTCCCCAAGTCCAATGGATAAGCAGAAGAGACTACAGAAAGATGACCGACAGCAGGTAGTCTGGGGTCAGATGGACTTGGGGGCTCTGGACCCAAGAAAAATCCCAAGTTGGCAGTAAGTACAGTAAATCCATCTGTCCCACAACATCCTTCCTTGTCTTGTCCTTGGATGACCTCAATGTTCACATGAATACCTCCTTCATCACTCTGGCCTCCTAGATCCTGGACTCGGTAAAACGTACTCCACTCTGCTGGGCACACAGACGCCTGTGCTCCTGCCACGGACTTTGTCACTGCCCTTCTGAAATAGCACTTCCGAAATACCAGATGCTGCTCTCTAACCCCAGTTCCTACCTTCCAGCTCTCTCACTATGCTGCCTTCACTCTGTCTGCTCTTTACCTGCTAGAAATGCCCAGTTTCTAGAGACTAGGGTGATCTCTTGCTCTGACTATCTTTCTCAGTGTTGGTCTGCATTTGAGGGGAGAGAGGAGGGGTGAAGGAGGCCTGGGGCTGTGGCTACAGCTGGGGCTGGTGCTGAGGCCAGGCAGGGAAGGGAGAGGAAGGGAGGGAGTCAGCTGTGTTAGGGGCCCCACAGAGGAGCTGGCCAGAAACAATGGGGAACAAAGACTGGACCCTCTTCCGCTGAGGCCCAGCGCCTGGCCTTGGCCTTCCGGGAACAGCTCCAGGAAATGGCTGAGATTCCAGATTTGGGAGGAAGAGACCTGTAAACAGTAGCTGGTCTCTGAGAGGGGAGAGCAGCGTCTCTCTAGGGGAGGGGGCAGGGAGGAGCGGCAGGGTGAGCACGGACATTGCAGGCTCAAAGGCTGCAAGGCTTGCTTCCAGGCTGCAGGGCTGGAAAGACCCTGAGAAAGATACCTGCCAAGGATGCTTGAATAGTTTCAGTGATGGCATGTGGGTAAAAACAAATAAATAACAATATTGGCTAAGGCTTACCCGTCACTGAGAATGCATTCGGCGCTGTTCTAAGTGATTTCATGCAGGATCGCATCTCAGTCTTACTCCAACCCTCAAGGTGGAGACTTTCACTATTATTCCTACTATTACAAACCCTACCAGTTGCAAGGGTGAAGGAGCTGGCCCAAGGTCTCCCACAGCTTATTTCCTTTGTCTCGCAGCCAAGTAGGTACACACCGTGAGCACCTCCCAACTTGTTCTGGAGCCCCTAAAGCCTTCCCATCTTCTGCCCTACCTACCCCCCTATCCTAGGGGTCGTGGACTGCACGACAATATGCTCCTGCCACCCTCCCCCTAGCTGCCTTGGTCCACTTTTTTCCTACCCTCAGCTTCTCACTGCGGTGCCCTGAGTCACCACTGCTGGGTCTCCATTCCACTGTGGCAAGGGAAGCGCTTGGAGCCAAGGGACTAGGATTGGTTGGCATCAAGGTTTAAATAGAGGCTGAAGGCTGTGCTTGGAATTATGTCAGTGTGAAGGTCACCTTTAGGAAATCAAAGACTCGACCCCAAGGTAAAGCTTAGGGCCAGAGCTGGAGTCAGGGTTATGGTTAGAGGGTCAAGGCCAGAGTTTCTCTCTGCTGGTCTCCTCCCCGTTCTCCAAGGCTCTGAGGGCCAGGCAGGAAGCATGAATTTCCTCAAAGCTGCTTCCCTCCTGGGGCAGAGTCTCGGTCACAAACAACCACCACCACCCCTCCCCGCCCCTCCTTCCCTCCGCTGTGAGCTCAGAGCAGCAGTACAAAGTGCTCGCTCCGACAAGGATAGGAGCCCGAGAGCAGCCATGGGCTCTGGAGGAGGAGGCCTCCCTGGGGCCCCGGGGCCTCTGCCTCTCCTGCTTCTGCTTGTCACGGGTGAGTGCGGCCCTCCCCTTTCCTAGACCCTGCTCCCCTGATCCAAGGCCTGGCCCCGGGGAGAAGAGGCCCCCTTGCTCCTTTGTTTCCCTTTTGCAGTAGGGGGACCAGAGAGGAGGACAATGATGGGATGGTGATAAGGATGGTGAAGATGACGATGTATGTATGAGACAGAGACAAAAAGACAGACAGATTAAGAGCTCTGCCTGGATGCCCTGTGTGCTAGCTCTCTCCCCTCCCTGCTAGGTTGTTATCAGAAGTTATCTCAGACAAGAGAAGGCAGAAGAGATGTTCAGGGATCTGCGGGGTCCCGTTGGTAGTCAGAGTGGAGTCCACCCCCCCTTTCCCTTGCAGGAGGCATGGCCCAGGACTCCCCACCCCAGATCCTAGTCCACCCCCAGGACCAGTTGCTCCAGGGCGCAGGCCCCGCCAAAATGAGCTGCCGAGCCTCAGGCCAGCCGCCTCCCACCATCCGCTGGCTGCTGAATGGACAGCCCCTGAGCATGGCCCCTCCAGACGTCCACCACCTCCTGCCTGATGGAACGCTCCTGCTGCGGCGGCCCCTGGCCTCCGGACGTGCCCACGACGATCAGGCCCTATCCGCAGACCTGGGTGTCTACGCCTGCGAGGCCAGCAACCGGCTGGGCACAGTGGTCAGCAGAGGCGCTCGGCTGTCTGCGGCTAGTAAGGCCTGGTGGGGGGGGCAGGGCGGGGCACACCTGGGGCCTGAGGCCCGAGCTGAGGGTACCTGGGGGCTCGTCTGTGAGGGAAGGCCTGGGCTGGGGGAACTGAGGTGGGGGGCTGTGAAGAGTGAACACAGGGCAGTGAAAATGTGGGTAAAGCCGAATGGGGCGAGTGTCGTGGGAGGCACTGAGGCAGGGCCCCCCTGCCGACCCTCCATCATCCCTGCAGATCTTCGGGAGGATTTCCAGACCCAGCCTCAGGATACAGTGGCCACAGTGGGTGAGCCAATGGTTCTGGACTGTGGGCCGCCCCGGGGCCTCCCAGAGCCCACAGTCTCCTGGTGGAAGGATGGCAAACCCCTGAACCTACAGCCAGGGCGGCACACGGTAAGTGTGGCCCCCTTCCCGTACTTTCTCCGGTCCTGAGCGGAATGGGGCACACCTGGAGGGAGTGACCTGCCCCTGCCCCCTGTGCCCTGCAGCATTTGAGGAGGGGCCTAAGCTGCCCTCCCCCATCAGAGCCCATCCCCACATGGAAGACTCCACAAAGCACTTGGCCTTGACAGGTCTCCAGGGGCTCCCTGCAGTTGGCAAGAGCAGAGAAGAGCGACGCGGGGACCTATATGTGTGTGGCCACCAACAGTGCAGGACGGCGGGAGAGCCGGGCAGCCAGGGTATCTGTCCAGGGTAAGGCGAGGGTGGTCAGCTCAAGGTAGGGCCTTGTTTGGGCTGGGCTGAGGGTATGTGCAGATTAACCTGGGATGGGGATCAGAGTGATGGGGGACCCCATCTAAAGGGAGGTTACCCATCCTAGAGGAGAAATAGGAGTGCTCTAGACTGGGAAACCTGGGAATTGTGGTTGTTCCACGTCTGGGGGATGTTTCACTCCTCAGTCTCATCACTCTGGCCTATAGGCCCCAGACCAGCCCTCTGCTCCCCACAGAGCCCCCAAAGTATAAGGAGCCTCTGGAGCTGCTGGCTGTGCACATTCAGCTGGAAAATGTGACTTTGCTGAACCCAGACCCGGCAAAGAGCACCAGACCTGAGCCCGCAGTGTGGCTCAGCTGGAAGGTAAGGCCCAGGACCTAGGAGTGGGTGCCTGTCCAGAGCTCAAGGAAGAACTGGTCATAAACCCCCTTGACTCCCATCCTTCCTCTGGACTGTCTCCCAGGTAAGCGGCCCTGCCGCACCTGCTCAGTCCTACACAGCCCTGTTCAGGGTCCAGACGGCCCCAGGAGGCCCGGGAGCTCCATGGGCAGAGGCCCTGCTGGCCGGCTGGCAGAGTGCGGAGCTTGGAGGCCTCCTCTGGGGCCAAGACTACGAGTTCAAAGTGAGACCATCCTCCGGCCGGGCTCAAGGCCCTGAAAGCAACGTGCTGCTCCTGAGGCTGCCCGAGCAAGGTCAGAGACAGATGCCCGCAGGACTCAGCGGGATACTGGCTGGCCCTTTGCTGTCTTGGGGCCCCTGGACTGTCCCACTCTAGTCTGGGGGGATGGTGGGTCTTACTCCCCGACTCCCTTCTGCTGTGTGGCCAGCAAGCTGAGCTGCAGGAAGCTCTCATTCTTATCAGCGTGGTCTGTGACCGCATCCCTGTCCCAGCTCTACTTCCTGGAGTCCCCTCCTTCACCATCCCTTACAGCCTCTCTTCCCCCACTCCAGTGCCCAGTGCCCCTCCCCAGGAGGTGACCTTAAAACCTGGCAACAGCAGTGTCCTTGTGAGCTGGGTCCCACCACCTGCTGAAAACCACAATGGCATCATCCGGGGCTACCAGGTACATCCTTCTGGTCCTACCAGGACATCCCTCTTCTCTGGCACCCTTCACACCCTTGCTTGGGGCGCTGGGAATCGCCCTCCCCCCCGCCCCCCGCAGAGAAGCAAGGGACACTCACTGCTACTGAGCCAGGGTTTGCCGAACCCTGCCAAGCCCTTTCCTACCTGATCTCCTTTTTGGCTCACAGTCCGTCCCAGGTTATTAGCCCCACGTTCCAGACACAGAAAGTGAGGCCAAGGTCACGGGTGTGGGAAACAGAGCAGGAATCAAACCAGGCCATGTCTGACTCCCACCTTCTAAGCCAGTAGCCTCAGAATGTGGTTTTGGGACCAGAAGCAGCAGCGCCTGACGTGTTAGAAACGCACATCCTTGAGTCCTTCCCTGGCAGGCTCCGTGAATCAGAAACTCGGGGATCCAGAAACCTGGATTTTTAGCAAACCCTCCCAGGGACCTTAAAGCACAGTGAAGGTTGGGAACCACGGCAGGGTGTCTATTTTAGCGGATTGCCTTGGTCCTGTTTCTGTCAGGCTAGAGAGAAGTCTCTCTCACTCTGCACAGAGAGAGGAATAGGAAGTACCGCCGCACGGGGCACACGGAAGGTCCCCAGGCAAGCAGCAGGGCAGGGTGGTCACATGCCCAGAGATGAAGGTTTCAGCTCCTAAGATGGAGCAGGGGGATAAGTGCTGACCTCTGCTTGTGCCTCAGGTCTGGAGCCTAGGCAACACTTCACTGCCCCTAGCCAATTGGACAGTGGCGGGTGAGCAGACCCAGCTGGAGATTGCCACCCGAAAGCCAGGTTCCTACTGCATGCAAGTGGCTGCTGTCACCGGCGCCGGGACTGGGCCCCCCAGTAGCCCTGTCTGCCTCCTTTTAGGTGAGGCCAGTGCCCACAAGCCCACCCATACCCTGTGAGCCCCCCTTCCCACCTTCCTCTCCCCTCACTCTCATCTCACCCCTGCCCCACCCTTGTCACCCCACCCCTGCCCCACTCTCATCACCCAACCCGCCCTGCCCACTGAGCTCACATCCCTGAACAGAGCGGACCATGGAGCGAGCCACCCAAGAACTCAGGGATGGTCCCTGGACCCTGGAGCAGCTGCGGGCCACCTTGAAGCGGCCAGAAGTGATTGCTGGTGGGGGTGTTTTGCTCTGGCTGCTGCTGCTGGGCACCGCCGTGTGTGTCCACCGCCGGCGCCGAGCTGGGGTGCACCTGGGCCCAGGTGAGAGGAGGCGATGGACGCCCAAGAGATCGAGGCCCGAACAATACAGGGGTTTAGAGCTCAGGCCTGGTGCTGGACACTCTGGATCTAGCCTTCCCTTCACCCTCTCCCAGGTCTGTACAGATACACCAGTGAGGACGCCATCCTAAAGCACAGGTGAGAGATGGGGGAGGGGCTGGAGGTGTGGCAAGGGCAAGGGCCAAGGGACAGTGGAGCAGGGATGGAGAAATGGATAGAATATTATCTCTCCTACTGCCACCACTGCACTTTGAGACCCTACTACGCAAATCTCTCCCGAACTCCAAGGGAGAATTAATTTCTCTTTCATTTATGTTCCTATCACCCCACTTGATGGTTGAGTAAACCGAGACTCCTGACTTGAGTGACTTTGCTCGAGGTCACTCAGCTAGTAACACCCCAAGCTTAATCGGTGTGCTTGTCCCCACCTCTCACTAATACTTGCTAGACTCTCCTGCTGACTCGTTCTGCTATGTGGGGAATACCTAGCACGGGAAGACCCATATACATTTTCTCTGTATACTTGGTGTCTACCTCACAGTGCCTTTGCATTCAGATCATCTACCTATTGAGGGATCTCTCGGTCACAGTAATCACCCACAGTTCCAGCAGAGGGCGCTCTGCCCCTACGGTCTTGCTTCTCCCTCCTCACTCGATTCTCAGTATCAGGGTCCGCAGGCAGGTACACCTGCTCCAAGGGTCTTTGGCTGCTAAAGCAAGTCTGCAGCTGTAAGACATGATGCTAAGAAAGAAAACATCCTTTTTTGTCTTATTGGCTGAGTTCTACACTAAATAACCACTTCAACTCTCTGCCCACCTGCTCCTGCTCTTTATCTCAATGGATTTCCTCTGAAGGGCTTTACATTCCAACTCTGCATCTTTCAACAGAAATTTATCAAACACCTGCTCTGGGCTGGGCACGTCCAGCCCTCTGGCTACCGTTTTGCAGTCAGTGTCTCAGCCTAGAGCAAGGTTTCGAGCTAACTGGGCCCTATTCCTGCATTTTTCGTTATTCTGTGCTCGCTGGCCTTTGTTTTCCAGCTACTTCCTGGGCTTTGTCTGCTCAACCCTGGAGCCCTTGGATGCCCTGAAGCCCTTGGATACCCTGGGACATTATCCCTTGTGTTTGAGAGGGATTCCATTCTTTTTTTTTTTTTTTTTTAAAGACTTACTTGAGAGATAAAATGAAATGGGGGGAGGGGCAGAGGGAGAGAGGGTCTTAAGCAGGCTCTACGCTAAGTGCAGAGCCTCACATGGGGCTTGAGCTCAGAGCCCTGAGCTCAGGTCACCTGAGCAGAAACCCAGAGTCAGACGCTTAACTGCCTGGGCCACCCAGGCGCCCCAGAGGGATTCCGTTTTGATTGTTCTGTCTCTTCATTTCTTTAGCACAGGCTCTACCCACCAGGAACTCTCCCTCTAAGCAGAGGGACAGCCGTGTGCCTATAGGAAGGCAATCTGGTGTTAGAAACGCAGAAACACATGGGGATGACCAGGTGGTTCAGTTGGTTAAGCAGCCAATTCTTTTTTTTTTTATAAAGATTTTTATTTATTTATTTGATAGACAAAGATCACAAGTAGACAGAGAGGCAGGCAGAGAGAGAGGGGGAAGCAGGCTCCCCCGCTGAGCAGAGAGCCCGATGTGGGGCTCGATCCCAGGACCCTGAGATCATGACCCGAGCCGAAGGCAGAGGCTTAAACCACTGAGCCACCCAGGCGCCCCAAGCAACCAATTCTTAATTAAAGCTCAAGTCATGGTCTCTGGGGTTAGGGGATCTAGCTCTGCACTCAGCAGGGAATCTGCTTGAAGTTTCTTTCTCCTTCTCCCTCTGCCCCAACCCCTGCTCTTGCTCTCACTCTCTCTCAAATAAATAAATCTTTAAAAAAGAAAAGAGAAGAAAGAAAGGAAAAGAAAAGAAATGCAGGAACATGTACAAGATACGTGGAGGCAGGGTAGGGTGGGGGAACATGGGAGGAAGGTTCTATGTTTACCCTAACGGTAAGAAGGGGAAGGGAAAAGGAGCAGCAAGGACTAGCTGGCTATGGTCATAGTTCCCCTGTGATAAGCCATTTGCTCTGGCTGGGACATAGGGTGCATGAGGGGTCAGAGTGAAGGATAAGGTTAGGGAGCTGGAGGCCCCACCAAGGGGTCTGTTAGCCCTGTTAGCCGTGCTAGGCAGCTGGGCTCTATCCTGGTAAATCAGGAGCCACTGAAGAGCAGAGAATTGCTCTGTTCTGATCCCTATTCTTGAAAGATTACTCCGGCAAACAGCAGGGCATCCAGTTCAAAAGGAAACCAACTAGACAGAGAAAGGCAACATCCATGTAGCAAACTCCTGCTCCTAGCTGAGTGATCTCACATTTCCTCATTTCAACTCACAATATCAGCCTTATATGGAAAGCTTTATTTCGTGGCCTTTTACAGATAAGGAACCAGGGCTTCGAGAGGCTAGTAGACCTCGCTGCCCAGGGCTACACAGCTAGGCTGAGGCAGACGGGGATTTTTACAGTGGGTTTGTCTGCCCCCACATCTGTGTCCTCTTTGTCTGGGCACATAGCTGTCCCTCTTCATTGCCTCCTGGTTCTGGGACACCTGGACTCCCCCTGATCCCAGGATAAGAAAAGACCACTAAGTTCGGGCCACCAGGTCAGAGATCTTCAGGAGTTTGTGAAGGACTAGTGAGCAGGGAGAATAAAGCTCTACTGACCCCTCGGCTCCCCTCTGAGCTGGAGGTCTTGGCCAATTATGTTCTCCATTCCCCCCTTTTCTCCTGCCCCACCCCCACCCTCCATTGCCCCAGGATGGATCACAGCGACTCCCCTTGGCTGGCAGACACTTGGCGTTCCACCTCGGGCTCTCGGGACCTAAGCAGCAGCAGCAGCCTCAGCAGCAGGCTGGGAGTGGACCGCCGGGATCCACTAGACTGTCGTGGCTCCTGTGAGCATGCCCAGTGGGGGGCCAGGGCCCAGCTGGGGAGCAGGGGGACCCCAGGGCCAGGCGTGGGGGTCACAGGGTGGGATGCACTCACCATAATTCTTCCTGTCGTTGCTACCACAGTGATCTCCTGGGATCCCCGCAGCCCTGGTGTGCCCCTGCTTCCCAACACCAGTACTTTCTATGGTTCCCTCATCGCTGAGCTGCCTCCTGGTCCCCCAGCTCGGCCAAGCCCCAAGACCCCAGCTGTCAGGCGTCTCCCACCCCAGCTGGCCCGGCTCTCCAGCCCCTGGCCCAGTCCAGACAGCCTGTGCAGCCGCAGGGGCCTCGCTTCCCCCCGCTTGCCTCTGGCCCCTGCAGAGGCTTGGAAGGCCAAAAAGAAGCAGGGTAAGGATGGGGAGGCGAGACACAGCCTGGAGCAGGTGGCAGGAGGGAATAGGAGTGGGAATGTGGTGGGACGTGGCCTGGGAGCCTCGCAGCTGGATGTGGGCTGTATCCCACTGGTGGCTTCCAGTCCTGTCCTGGTGGACACAGGGTCTCCCCACTATCACCAGAGCACTTAGGGAGGGCTGTGCCGGCCTCTGCTTTTCTTTAGGCTGGGCTCTGTTTCCGCTTGGCCACAGCAGTCGTGGGCCCGACTTCGGTATTTGTTTGAAGTTGGCCAACATTTCATAAGCACCACTGTAAGCCAGCCGTGGGGACACGAGAGATGGCTATTGCCATCTAAGGTCTCAGAGTCTAAGGAGAGCGGCTGACCAGCATATAAGCAACATTAGAACCTGAAAGCATGTGACCAGTGCTAGAGTGACCTCATCTCCTTGTGCACTATGCCTGGGGCCTCCCCAGACACTGACTCCCAACTCACTTTCCAGAAAAGAGTGAGTAATTCCTTTCTGCCTGGATATCTCTCCTGACTTCTGCCTACCAGCTTTGCCTTCCCAAAGACAGAAAAAATCAGGGTCTCTTTCTTCAGCAACTACTATATGTTAGGTGACTTATACGTGTTTGTTATTTCCTTTAAAAACAGCTTCCGACCTTTTGGCTAGGTAATATTTCTCTAATTTTGCTGATGGGGAAAGAGGATCAGAAATGAGTATCTTGTTCAAAATCCCACAAGCTGTAAGCTGCTGAACTCCGATTTGAAGCCAAAGTAGCCCGCTTCTCAAGGCCACCCTCTGGGAGCACCCCTGAGGGATTCTATTCTAACACTGACTATTTTCTCTCCTTGCTGAACACTGGTCTGCACTCCACCTGCTGTCTTCGTGCGCCTTCTGTGCTGATTAGTAAGCCTTACAAATGTCCTACAGCCAATTCTTTTTTTTTTTAAGTGGATATAATCCAACTTTCATGAAGACAAAGATGGATTCAGAGTAATTAAGACCTTGTCCAGTGTCCAGAATTTTATGACTCTAAATATTAACAAAGTTGGCATTCTTTCCAGCACTGCCTCAGAACTATAGTATTAGAAATTCTAGGTGGCAATGAAATAGCCGCTAAAAGGGGGTTGAAAAAGTCCCCTTTAAAAACCCGCCTTCCCATGGAGAACTATACTGACTTGGATATGACGTATAGCACATTCTAGAACATTAATACTACTGGGGCGGGGGTGGGGGGAAGTGAGTAGTTTTCTATAGCCAATTCTTAAGACAGGTTCCAATTCTGGGATGAGGCTTTGGTCCCCATTCCAGCCTATGTCTCCTGACCCCAGCCCCACTGGTCAACCACAGCAGCTCTCCTGCACCGGGGACACTCAGTGGCCCACCTCCAGTTCCCGGGACCCCAGCAGCAGCAAGACCATGCCATGGTCTTGTCCAGAGCCATGAAATTGGCTCTATTGCTGTCCCTGAGTCCAAAAGACTGAGGATTCTTTGTCTTCTGACACTGGCAAGCTTTCTCAGTGCCCCGCTATTCCCCTTGACATCATTATTCCTTTTTTCTTATTATTTGACCTTAGTTCGGTTTTTTTCTCCACCACAACTGCACTCTCTCATGTTTCGTCCATTATATTTTGTCCTAAACACTGAATGAATTCAAACAAATATTTATTGCCATTCAGGTATGCCCAATGAGATCTGACCTCATCTTGATAACATTTTTATCGCACACTTGGCTCCAATAACACTGAAAACTAAAATCTAAGTGATTGCAAGTATGGTGGAAGGCTTTTGTGATGGGAATCCTTTAGAGGAAATAGAACAGGCTGGGACAAAAGTGGCCTTTTCTAGGACTGGCCTTTCCTCTTCCTTGTCCACACCAACCAACCAACACGTGTCCCCTTTTCTGAGCTTATTCAGGAAGCCAGAACTAGATGAGACAAAGCTGTTGAGAGCAGAGTTAGAGCACCTGAAGTTGGCCTCCAGGACTCCCTAGGTCACACAACAAATAAAGGAAATAAATTTAAAAAACAAAGCAGCCTAGGAACAAAAGGAAATTTTGATGGAGGAAGTCTAGCCATTGTGTGGGTTTTCATCCCAGTGGCTCAGAAGGTCTGGCCACTGTACATGGATTCCCAGGGTCCAGATAGTCTTGGTGAATGCCATAGCCTTGATCTCGTCCTGCTCTGAAGCTGCCCATGGTGACCTCCAAATCTTTGAGATCGAACTGACTAGACAACTCTGCCTCAAGGGTCCTGCCTGGTCTCTGGTTTTGCCAAGGAAGGAACCAAGAAACTAACTGAGTTTCTTTGCCAAGAAACTAACTGAGTTTCTGATTATGACACTAATCTGAAGGCTGCTTCTTTTTCCCTTCCCTTGCTATTTTCCTGGTTTCTGGTCTTGGGGAACTCTCTTCCCTCGATTACCCTTTTGGTTCACTTCTGGTTTGGCCTGACCAAGAAGCATGCTCTTTGGTCACTGCACACAGCTGGGTCTGTTTCTTCAGTTACCTCAGCTTCTCCACTGTCACGGTTCACTCAGAGCCCTATCTCTTAAGCGGCCAAGTGAGCCAAATGGTAGCCGCCATCTTGTGATTCTTCTCACCTTGTGCTGACATCTTCATCTCTGATATTATCCATCCATTTGCTCTTTCTTTCAACAAATATTACCAAATATCTATGGGCAGGGCTTTGCCTCCCCCGGTGAGACCAACACTTCTTCCTATTCTAGAGGTCCTCTTCTTCTCTGCTGACTCTTTCCTGTTACACCCAGCATGTGCAGGTTTGTCTCACCCACTTGGCTCAACTTGACAATCCAACACTTCTTCCCAAGTGAGATCTACTCGGGTTTCTCAGGGCAGGGTCCAGAACCATGCAAGATATTTGTATTGTGAGAGATGGAAATTAACAGATTCTCTCCAAGAAAAGAAGGGATATTTGTCTTCACAGGGCCAAAATTCCTGAGAGAAGTAGCAATGTGAGGGTATAGAGATCAGGAAGATTGGAATGTATACTATAAGGAAAATACAATGGTCGAAGTCTCTTTTAGGCACCAGAAATTCCCAATCTGTTTTTATAAATAAATTAAAATTGGCAAAATTATCATTTGACCGAGTGTTCCCAAATGAAACCAAAGCTCACAGAAGTTAATGGATATCCCTGAGGTCACAGAGCAGCCATGGAACTGAGCTGGGCTCTGAGTACAGGTCTTCTGACTCCAAGCCTAGTACTACCTTCCTCCCTTATCATAGCTGCCTGGATGAGGGTGGAGAGGGTGGAAGGAGGTTCTTCCCTCTTTTCTCTGGGTTCAGGGACTCTAAAGCTTAGCTGAATGTTGGGCTGAAGATAGAGCCTGTGGTTGGAGTCTGAAAGGCCCACCCTGGCTCCCCCCCCCCACCCCCGACTGTCTCTTGCAGAGCTGCAGCAAGCCAACAGCTCCCCACCCCTCCGGGCTGGCCGCCCTCTGGAGCTCTGGGCCTGGGAGCTGGGGAATAGAGGCTCCAAGAACCTTTCCCAAAGCCCCGGTGAGAAGAGGCCCGAAAAGGGAAATGAGAGGGTGAGGCAGGGTGTAGGGGCCCGCAGCCCTGGCAGGTGGCTGTTCTGGCCTCTGAGGAGCCTGGAGAGGTGGGGTGTGGGGACAGGAAGCTGGGGGTGGGGTCTGGGGCTGATGGGGGTTCTTCCAGACTCACCCTCAGGCTATTGTTTCCCAGGAGCTGTGCCCCAGGCTCTGGTGGCCTGGAGGGCCCTAGGACCGCAGCTTCTCAGCTCCTCCAAAGAGCTGGCTTCACGGCCTCTCCCCCCAGCACCCCTCACTTCTCATGGAACCCCTGCTCAGAGTCAGCAGACGCAGTAAGAGGGCATGGGGTCAGGAAGCAGGGCTGGGGGACTGGGCCTGTGAGGGGCGTTTGCTGATCTCTGATGGGGGTTGGGGGAGGATGGACTGGGCTGCACTAACCACCCATCATTCTCTTACCCTGATCAGGCACTCTGCAGAGCCCCAAGTGCCTTCCTCCCTCCCACTGCCAGCAGCCCCCCTCCCAGTCCTGATCTCTTCCAGTACCCCCAGCCCCTCCAGCCCCCAGGCCTCTTCCCTGTCTGGTCCCAGCCCAGAGTCCAGTCGTCTGTCCAGCTCTTCACTGTCGTCCCTGGGGGAGGATCAGGACAGTGTGCTGACTCCTGAGGAGGTGGCCCTGTGCCTGGAGCTCAGTGAGGGCGAGGAGACCCCCAGGTGAGTTCCCTGAGGGAGACCAAAGGACTAGGGGATAAGCTGCGGCAGGAGTATGGTTCTCTCTCCCCGGCCCCATCCTCTCTCACCGGAAATGCTTCCCTGATGCCAGCCTGCCCACCCCAACCTTGGTCCTGTCTCCGTTTTGTGTCTTTTCCAGGAATAGTGTCTCTCCTGTGCCCAGGGCTCCTTCCCCCCCTGTCACCTATGGCTACATCAGCATCCCGACGGCCTCAGAGCTAGCAGATGTGGGCAGGGCTGGAGGAGGCGTGGGGTCCGAAGTGAGGGGCTTGCTGTGCCCGCCCCGGCCCTGCTCCACCCCCACCCCCAGTGAGGGCTCCTTGGCCAACGGCTGGGGCTCTGCCTCCGAGGACAACGCCCCCAGTGCCAGAGCCAGCCTGGTCAGCTCCTCGGATGGCTCCTTCCTCGCTGATGCCCACTTCGCCCGGGCCCTGGCAATGGCCGTGGACAGCTTTGGCTTTGGTCTGGAGCCCAGGGAGGTGGACTGCGTCTTCACGGGTATGTGAGATCACCCTGCCTCACTTCTCACCTCCACCCTTGGAACAGACACAGCTCCTGGAAGAATCCAGCCTTTTCCCCAAGAGGCAAGGCTTCCTAACATTGTCTTTGTGGTTATCCTTAAAACAGTGAGCTTTTATTGAATGATTACTATGTCCCCAGCCCCAGGATAAGTGCTTTATATACATTCAATATTAACAACTCTATGAAGAATAAGGAATATTCTTTATCTTTCTTTTCCAAATGAGGGAACTATAAATCAATCAGGCTTTTTAACTTGCCCAAGGTCACCCATAGAACAAGGACAAAATGATCAAGGCTAAAGCCCAGAAGCAGCCAATTGCATGGCCCCTTGCCCTCCCTCCAGATTCCTCCTCCTAACCCAGATGTTGGTCTCTGGGAAAGATTGCTCCCACCTCTTCTATTCACTCTAACCCACCGTTCTAGATCCTCCTCACTATAGGAAGTTCTTTTCTTTTCTCTCTTACCCCCTGCTATGCTTACAAACCCTTCCTCTTGCCCTGTCTGTGATCGGGGTGAGGAGAACCTCACCTGTCGAGCAGAGTGGGACCATTATCTCCATGTCAACAGAGAGTAGTTCAGCGCTCCCTGTGCCCCTCCCCCCCCCTTTTTTTTTATTAAAGATTTTATTTATTCATCAGAGAGAGAGAACACAAGCAGGGGGAGTGGCAGGCAGAGGGAGAAGCAGGATCCTCTCTGAGCAGAGAGCCCGATGCAGGGTCCAATCCCAGGACCTTGGGATCATGACCTGAGCTGAAGGCAGACGCTTAATGGATTGAGCCACCCAGGAGTCCCCTCTTCCTCATATACTCTGTCAGACCCCCTATCCCCACCTTATGAACCTTAACTCTACCCTTTGCCTCCAGGAAAAACAACCAGGCTTGTGGTAAATGGGAAAGCAAGGATTATCCAGGACAGAAAGAAAAGAGAGATGCCTGGGGTGGGGGCCGGGGGATGAAGGGTGACAGTACGGATAGAAGGCCAGAGCTGGGCTAGGAGGAAACAGCTCGAACTATTCTCTCTAAAGAAACCATCGGACCCAATGGCCCCCAGAAATAATGGGCCGAGTTGGGGCTAAATTATCTTTTGGGTTGAGAGTATGCCTTAAGCAGGCCCTCAGCCTTCTGCCCTAACCTGGTCCCTCAGAGTGAAGGTTAGCCATCTCCAAATAAATCTACCCTCCCTGACAGACGCCTCCTCACCTCCCTCCCCCCGGGATGACCTCTACCTGACCTCCACCCTCTCCCTGCCGCTGTGGGAGTGGAGGTCAGACTGGCTAGAGGACATGGAGAACCACCGCAGCCAGCAGCTGGGAAGAGGCCTGCCTCCTTGGCCCCCCGACTCTCGGATCTCTTCCCGAAGAAGTCAGCTTGGCTGTCCTGAGCCCAAGGCTGCCAGTAAGTGTCTGTCTCCTGAGCTGGTGGGGTGACCTTGACGTAGGGATTCTAGGGAGGGGCCAGGAGGGAGTCCAGGCTATTGGGCAGGAGAGAGGGAGCAGCCAGGTAACTCCACTCCCCTTGGACTTCCCCCACAGACTCCTCATGAAGTGTGCCCAAGACCACCAAGAAGAAAATCAAACCACCCCCCGCCATGGAGTGTCAGTCTTGGCCTGTGCGTCTCTGCAGCTGGGGGACCAGCTTGCCCGGCCTCCTGGAGAGTTCTCCTCCTTCGGGGATTGTGAAAACAGATGAAAGCAAAACAAAATAAGCACAAAGTAGACCCAGAGTCCTTAAGGAGCCAAAGGTCATCGAGACCTGACTCCTCGCCCTTGCTTTCTCCTCCTTCCGTCCATCCCACAACCAGGTCTTCTGGCCTGAGAACCGGCCTTATCCCAAAGCTCCCCACCCACTTGAACCACGGGAGATAGGGGAGCCAGAGGTCTACCCAGAGGACAGCAGCAGCTTGTGGGACAGGCAGGAGGGAAAGGAGCTGTACAGAGCCACCCCTCTCAGGAGGGGTCCATTCGTTCCCCCAGGCTCACCTCTCCCCCAGCCACACCTGGTAGAAGAAGGAAGGAGGACGCACTGACCAGCGCTGGAGGGGTGAGCCCCTTCCTAGCTACCCAGGCAGAGGGGCCAGCATGGATCCAGCGAGGTGGGAAAATGGGGGGCAAACCCCTTCCTTGCACTGTGGACTCTATGACCACCATAAAACTGTCATGACTTGAGTGCGGTGAGCTCATTCCCCAGAGCGTCATTTTGGGGAGGGTACCGGGAGATATGGGAAGAATTCTGAGTTTGAACGGGATCAGGGGTTCACTGGCACTCAGGGAGAGACATTTAGTTCTGTTCTGTGATTGAGGGAAGAATTACACGCATCCTTTGGATTCCCCTGGTCTGCTGGTCTTTGCAACTTGTCCTGGGAAGACAACTCCTTCTTTCAGTGGTCCCAGCCCCCCTCCCCAGAGACCAGTCCCAGATGGTTAAGACCAGAGGGTTTCTTAAAATAGGCAAAGTAGGTAGAACCACCTGTAATGGCTATCTAGTGAACAACCTTCAGACGAAACAATAGAACAGAGCAATGGAGCCAGACTGCCAGGGCCAGAGCCACAGAAGGTTCTGGAAGGGCAGATGGGGGCCTGTCTTTCTAATGGGGTGGGAAAGGCAGGGGCAGAACACACAAGTTTTGGGGGGACAGTGCTCCTGAGCAAGACCAGGGGCCACAGGAGGATGCCCTTAAGGAGGGTCAATCAGGAAGCAGGCCCTGAAAGGGGTGCTAGCCCCCAGACCTAAGCTGCTCTAACTGAAGACCACTCTGAACTCACAGGCCAAGTGAGGAAGGGCCTGGGGGACACAGAGCTGCCGGAACTACTTCCCCAGGCCAGCCTGGGCTGGGGTGTCTCAGTCTCAGGATGACAAATCCTTGGGCTCTGGATACATATCCGTTCCTCTCGATTTGCTTTTCCTTTTTTGGATTTTGTTTTTCTTTCAGCTTCCTGGTAAAATTCCTTTTGAAAACATTCCAACCCTGTTTGCCAGACCAATGGAGAAAAAGGGATTTGTGCACGCTTAGGTCACAGTGGCAGGGGAGGCCAGAGCCTGGGCTTGGGGTAGGGGCCGGGGCAAGTGGCCATCCCATGAGAGGCCAGGGCAGTTCCTGAGCCTGGGGGTGAAGATGTCAGAAGGAAACAAAAGCTCAGTAAACCATTCGGGGGCATGGGCTGTGGGGGAGGGAGCCATGTGCACTGTAGCATTCAAGGCCAAAATTTCCAAAAATTCTATGCCAGTCAAACCAGTCACACCTGGGCCTGCCTAGAGGTCTCCCTGTGTACACACCCTCTGTGAGGGGGTCAGGGAATTTGAAAAAAGCCTGTTTTCCTTTGTCGACTGGGGATTCCCCCATCAACCCCATTCTCTGAGTTTTATTTTTAAAAATTGTTCACAGAATTTTAAAATTTATTTTAAAGAGAGAGTGGGGAGGGAGGACAGAGGGGAGCAGAGAGAGGGGGAGAGGGAGAGAGACAAGCAGACTCCCCATGGGTGCGGAGCTGGAAGCGGGGCTCCTTCTCACCACCCTGAGATCCTGACCTGAGCCGAACTCAAGCGTTGGATGCTTAAGGGCCTAAGCCACCCGGACACCCCTGTTTGAATTTTTTAAGAATTATTATTATTGTGAGGGGCATATTTCCTTACAGGAGAGTAAAGAGACCACTGGGGAGGACACCCGAGGAGGACCTGGCTTGGTTGTCTGAAGGCGGGACGTTTCTCACTGTTGGTGGTTTGGAAAGTTCCTTTAACTGGGCTTCAGTGGGTTTCAGCTCCTTCAGGAGGCAAGACAGGCCCCCTTCCTTTTGTGGAAGTTCAAAAGGAAATGGAAGCTACTCTGTGCCTTGATCTACATCCTCTCGCAGCCCCTTTCTTCCCCATGTCCTGCGTGAAACCAGACAAGCGGGGTCCAGGGCTCCGATCAGACTCTTTTTATTGTCACATTTACAAATGAGGTTCAGGTTGAGATAGAAAGGGAAGACCTGGCTTTCTAGCTTCTAAGCATCATTGCTGGGAGGGAAGAGACCCTCCCCCTGCTCCTCTCTGCTCACCCCCATTTACCAGGGGGAGGGGCTCTCGGGCGGCTCCTCAGCCCGGGGACAAGCCCTTTCCTGTGGATTTCCTGATTGGTATCCTCCTTGAGGGTCATCTTGGTTCCTAGAGAGAGAAAGAGGCTGGTTTGCAAGGCCCTAGGCTGGGACAAGCAGGCTGTGGGAGGGGTCGGGCCTCCTCTCTTCCTCAGTCCTTCCTGAACCCACTCTCCTCTGTGGAGGCCAGGCTCCTCTCAGTATGACCTTGTCCTCACCTTTGTCACCTGTTCTTCAGGATCCTTCCCCCTTCAGTCACTGGGTCCCCTCCTTTGGACACTAGCTTAGAAAGCCTTTCTTTCTCTTCCTATTTTCAGTCACCCCTGGCTCACCGTGCCTAGCCTTCTACTCCCATCACTTGCACACCCCAGCCCTCACCTCTCCACGTTTTTGTCCCGGCCTTTGGCTCCGGCTCCGGCTCCGGCTCCGGCCAGGGCCCCGGGAGCCTCGAGAGCTGCTCGAGCCTCTGGAAGAGTTACTGCCTGCTGTGGAACAGGTGCTGGTGGCCTGGCCCCGGGACAGGAAGCCCGGCCGGCTGTAGGGGAGCCAGGCTTCTTCTGCACACAAGAGAGAAGGGCAGCCGGGCCCAGGCAGAGAACAGAATGTCCCTGTTTGCCCACTGGGCCACCTTGGTCTCAATCCCAGCTCTGAGAATTGCTGACGGCCGGCACGGTGCTCAGGCCATCCTGGGGACTGAGGAGAAACAGCATGACCAGCACGTGGCCTTGACATAACGCATGCTCAGAAACGCATCAGGAACTCCCAAACAGAACACCCAGCCCCACTCTTCCCTCATCTGGGCTGCAGTCCTGGGAAGTTACACAACTGGGGAACTTCAGGGGATTTTTTTCAGAGAGAGCTAGAGACAAGTGTAGGTTTGGACCAAATGCATGAACCCAAAGGAAGGTGAGGGGTGAGATGGGTTGAAAATTTCAGAGCCCTGTGATGGCAGGGTCTATACTACACAATTAGCCTCCTGTGCCCCCTTCTGGTGTAGCAGTGACCCTCTGGCCTGCCCTGGCCCTCCTTACCATCCAGGTGGGGACCCCGCTGGGCCCCTGGAGGCCCAGCCTGCACTGTTCTCCTCTCCCCACTGCGCTCCCGCTCCCGTTCCAAGGAGGACATGCTGCCTGCTGCTCTCAGCCCTAAGGCCCAGCTTGTCTCTTCCTCTGGTGGTGGCAAGGGTGGTGGGGGCAAGTCTGGGGAGAGACCGGCTTTCAGCAGACTCTCCTACCTCACCTGACAGGGATCTTTCTCCCACTCCTATTCCCCGGCACCAGGAGGCTGCGACTGAACGGCCCAAGATTTAGGTTCACCTGCTCCCTCCTCCAGCCCCCAGAGCTCACCCTTGGTTTCCTGCCTAGTCCCCCTACTGTCACCATCTGTCATGGCCCATGGCACCCTCACCGCCAGGACTGTGCTCCCGACGATAGGGAACAGCCTTGGGTTTCCGGATTCGGGCACGGGGCCCTTGAAGTGGAGGAGTCATCTCCCCAGGCACCTGCCGGGTTCTCCCTGTAGCATTAGCGGACGGGGAGAAGAGCAGGTATGAGAGACGATCAGGAAAGGGGCTTGAGGGTGAAGAGGAAACAAGCTGGGGAGGGGGGTGTTGTGGGAAGGTAGGGGCAGACAGATCATTCTGCAGACTCACCTGGGGCACTGCTGGCTGTACTGAGGACAGGGCTGGGGCTGAGGTGATGGGAGACTGTGGTGCCAGCACCCAGGCCAACAGGCCTCCCTTCGTGGCTACTCAGAGTGGGCTGGGATACACTGAGAGGGGAACTTGGCCCAAGGGGCACCCTCCTGCAATGACATGAGGCTTCAGCATTTGTTCACTCAAGAAGCTCTAAGTACCTACTATGTGCCAGGCACTGTGCTAGATACTCCAATGAATAAGGCACAGGCTGTCCCCCACAGGGCTCGAAAGCTAGGGAAGTATGAGGGGAGCCATGTTTTTGAAGCTTGCCGAGCCACTCCGATGGAGAAATAGTCTGAAGGGAGTGAGAGACCTTGTCAGGCGTCAAGTTTCTTCCCGAATCACACTTCCACTCTGACACGGTCATGAGACCTCTGTATCCCAGATCCATCCATCCATCCATCCATCCAATCATCCACAGAATAGATATGTACCCAGGGCCTATAGTGTGCAAGGCACTATATACCTCCCTACCTGGGCATCTGGTGGAGATGGGGAATGTCAGTGGGAGGCTGGGGAGGGTCAGGAGGTGAGGGGGTAAGAGTGGCTGTGGACTGCTGTCCATAGGAAGATGTGGGGGAGGGGGCTTCCCCTTGGGATGGAGGGACCAAGCACACTCCACTGGAGCTGGGCTCTGCCGCACGGCTCCGCTCAGACGTTGGTGGGCACCACTCCTCTGGCTCTGAGCTGGGGGCAGAGAGGGAGGGGAGTAGCGATGACTGAGTAGCTTCCATACCTTCTACTTCTGGTTGCCCTCTCTGTTCCTCTCCTAGCACCTCTGCCCTCCCCCTGCATGGGACCCTTGGCCGTCCCATCTGTCTAGGACATCTGCAACAGGGCACAGCCTTACCCGCCCTCCAGCTCTTCCTCAGTCCCCTCTAGGCAGCTCAGTTCAGAGGAAGGGGGAGGTGGTGGCAGGGCTTCTGGCCAGCTGAGAGAGGGCATCTGCACAGGTTTTCCCAGAAGCTTTACTTTGCCTCCCCTGGCTCCTGAGAAGGGTAGGATGGGGACACACCAAGATAAGAGGCAGATGAGAAATGTCAGAAGAAGGTGCTGGGCTGGGTTTCAGAGGGGAAGGGTAGGGATATTCCCTGGGGATGCTCTGCTCAGAGCTAAAATGGGGGCGTTAGGGATTAAGTCATACCGCTGTCCCCCTGGATCCATTCAGGAGGAGCATACTGGTTCCAGGTGCCTGGATCCCCCGAGGGATTTGGGGGGAAACCCCCATGGAAAGTCTGCAGCTCCTCCCCAGGTGGCTCAATGGTGCTGTAGACAGGACCCTCGGTAGGGGCGGCAGTGCCCCGGGCCGTCTGAGCCAGGTACAGGGAGATCCCTGCTTCTGAGGAGGAGAAAGAGGGAGGCCAGGGTGGGAGGCAAGGGACAGGGTGCAGAGACAGAGAAATAGCGGTAACAGGAGAATGGAGGACAAAAGGAGACCCCGCTGGATCAACTTCTTCCCCCACCCAAACCTTACCTCCCAAACCAGGGTAAAGGTTAGGCATGAGAGAAGGTCCCCCAACTCCTATCCTCCCCAAGGACTGACCAACCTCAGGAAGACTGGCAATCCTCGGCTCCCTTTAGTGTGCCCCAGGAGGTGGAGAGGAGAGAAGGGTGTTGGGGGCCAGGTGTGCCACTGAGGGAATTAGAACTCCTCACCATTGTAATATCTGTCGTCTGGGTCAGGATTGCTGGGGCAGCAGCTCCCCCTGGGCTCCTGGGCTGAGGGGCTTCGAGATGGGTGGGGCCACGAGTCTGCTAGCCAAGGGTAGGGGGCGGGGCCAAGGCCCATGGGTGGCCTGAGGGAAAGCACGTGAACGCTAGGGACCCAGAGCCTGAACAGGCTAGCGGATTTAAGAGTAATCAGGAATTGTAGGGCAGTAATGGTGAATTTGAGGGTGGCACGTGGGAGACAGTAGGTGGCAGGGAGGCCTGAGGAGGAAGGAGAATGGTCGCTTGATGGAGGGGGATTGTCCTTGGAAGATGGATTACAAGGATTACCTGGAACTGGCTCCAGAGAGGCCCTCTGAGTGTGGGAAGGACACTGGGAAGATGAGGGGGAGACTGGGTGAGAGAAGGGCCCGTACTTGGGGTCTGAACCCCACTGGAGCAGAGATAGCTTACCTGCAGGTGTGTAGGCAAAGGAGGCTTCCGAAAAGGAATCCATGGGAGAAAGAAGAGGGTAAATGGAGAAAGGGTCAGAAATACCCACATTCTTGTCCCCTTCTTGGCCACGGTCCCAATTCCTTCACTCAGCCTGTACCCCAGGACCAATTTCATCAGAATTTCTAGAAGTGGGACTCAAGCATCAGTATTTTTCTAGGGGCGCCTGGGTGGCTCAGTGGGTTAAAGCCTCAGCCTTCGGCTCAGGTCATGATCTCAGGGTCCTGGGATTGAGCCCCACATCAGGCTCTCTGCTCAGCAGGGAGCCTGCTTCCTCCTCTCTCTCTCCCTGCCTCTCTGCCTGCTTGTGATCTGTCTGTCAAATAAATAAATAAATAAAAATCTTAAAAAAAAAAAAAAGTATTTTTCTAAAAAGTTCCCCAAGTGATTCCCATGTGTAGCCAAGGTTGGGAAGCCCTGATCGAAGAGACCTCAGAATCTCTCCAGACACGCCCCTTACCAGGGAGTAGCAGAAATCAAGTCGGCTCTTCTCAGCGGGCCCCGCCTTTCCACCCAGACCCTGCCTTGCATTTTAATACTCTGCCCTGGCCACGCCCCCTCCTGCTAGGCCCCGCCCCTCGGGAAAGAGCTCCCCGCCCCCTCCAGAATTGCCCCTTCTATACTGAGACTGACTGCGAAGCCCGCTCTCCTCTCGAGTCATCTTAGAGGAATATTTTATCCCTCTCCCAGACTCAGGTCCCACCCCTTCTAGGTCCTGCCACTTCCCCCCAGTCCCGCCCGCTCCCAGCACGACGGTGCCCTCTGCGCGTCCCTCTCGAGGGAGCCACCCCTCCCTCTGACCCCGCCCCCACTCCCGGAGCTGCGAGCTCCTCCCGTCCGGCTCTAGGGACAGCCAGCCTCCCTTCGGAAGGGACTGGATCTCTAGGCCCCGCCCATTCCAGGCCCCCCCTTTCCGTCCCCAGCGCCCAAGTGAGCCCCTCCGCCTGCACCGCCCCCCAGGCGCCGCTCACCGGTGTAGTGACTGAGCTCCTTGTGCTGCCTCCGGCGCCGGTAAAGGACCGCGCAGAGCCCGAGCAGCAGCGCCCCGCAGGCGGCGCCGCTGCCCGCGAGGAAGGCAGGCTCCCGCAGCACCCTCGCCAACCGCTCTGCCAGCCCCCGGCCCACCTCCAGCCCAGGCTCCGATTCCGGCGGGTTAGCTGTGGGGGTCAGAGAGGTGAGAGGACCAGGAGCCTGGAAACCCGGCAGCGAGGAAGGGGGGCCATCCCTGACCCCGTAGGCCCAGCTACGCCAGGACCCTCCGACTCCAGTTCCCCAGCCCTGAGCGCCCACCCCTTCTCCGGACTCACGCAGCTGCACCGACACCGGGACACTGGCCACGCCCACGCCAGCGCCGGTGACCGCCGCGACCTGGGTCCGGTAGAGAAGACCGGGCAGCAGTCTCTGGAGCACCGCGGAACGTGCCCAGCCTGCCGCGGACCGGTTGAGGTGGAAGCGGCTCTCATTGCCCAGGCACCAGATCTGGGGAGTCCGAGACCAGGGTTTAGAGTCTGAAAAGGGATCCTGGCCTCACGTGGAAACTCGAAACTCTGAATAGTAGAGGGGGCTAGCCAGGCATCATTCAGCCTGGAGGGAATACTTTGAAAGCTCTCTCCTCTTCCCCAACCACATCTCCAGCCCCAAAGTCTAGGTTCCCTTCTCCCTAATCCTAGCCCCTAGCTTCTCCCTCTCCCTCCCCTCCCCAGTCCCTTCCAAAACCCTGTACCTGGTATTCCTTGATGACCCCATTTTGCTGGGAAGGGAGTGGAGGTTCCCAGGACACTGTGACACTGCTGTTGCCTTCACCCCCCAAGGCCACCGTTACTCCCTGAGGGGGACCACTGGGGGCTGTGCCCACCGTGGAGTATGGTGAGAAAGACAGTCATTGCCAGCTGCTCCTCCTGCCCCAACCTTCCCACTCCTAGGTACCACCTTGGGAACTGAAATATCAGGTATCCTTACTTCCCACAGCTTCCCTTGCTCTTCCCCTGCAAACTTCTATCCTTCCCCACTCCCCTTTTCCTGCTGTCCATTCATCAGCTCTGTGCACCTCCTCCCTTACCTTCCTCAGGAATGCTCCCGGTCACGACGGGACTTTCAGTCCCCAGCCCCTCCTGGCCTTGCGCTTGCACCTTGATCTGAATTTGGGTCCCTGGTGGGAGTCCTCTCAGCACAGTACTTTGCTGGGTTGGGGACTGTAGGTCCAGTACAGTCCAACTTCCCCCATCAGGACCTGCTACCCTCCAAGACACCCGGAAACCTTGCACCAGCTGGACTGGACCATCTACCTGTAGGAGACAGGACAAAGCACATGAGAAGAAGAAACAGGGACCACACAAGTCCTCTGGGCCCCACCCATCCTCCACTCACCCTGTCTTCCCCAGCACTCGCCTCCCACCCTTCCCGGACCCATTCTTGGAGGTCACTATGGCCCCCATGATCATCCCTGCCCTTAACCTCATCCCTATGCCACACTCACAGTCCAGGACACCTGCAAGGTCCGGGGCCCAAGGACTATGGGCTCCTGCATGCGCACAGCCACTTCAGCCAGCCCCCGCTGTCCTCTCCATGGGTCCTCCACAGGCCTGGATGGGTTGCTGTCTAGTGACCAAAGAGCCCACTCAGCAGGGGCCATCAGGGACAGGGAATGAGACTGAAAGTGTTCTTGTATCCTACCTTACGCTGCCCCCACAGACTGTACTACTTAGCACCCCAGAGCACACCCCAGGATCAGGAGGGGGCTGGTCAGGGGAAGAGCTTCTGGAGGTGGGCATGGGTATCCAGCTACTATGAACCTACTTTCTGCACTTTAGAGACCTCAGTTCCTCATCTCCAGCATGAAGATGAACCTGCCAAGGTTCCTTCTAGTCCTAATAAGGTACAGTATCTGTGGGTAAAAGGCTCAGAAGTAAGGGTCTGCCAAGACGACTGAATTTCCCCCTCTCCCCTCTTCTGTTCCCTCCACGAGAGGGAGGTGTGACCTATTCTGGGCTGGGCTACCAGGAGAGGCGGGCACAGCAGAGAAGAGCTGCCATTCTGTCATAGTTTGAAGGGAGGGGTGATCTGCAGTGTTTCGTGTCATATCCCCGAGTCGGGGACTCTGACCTTACTCACCCTGGGTGCGCACAGGCTCAGAGACGGGGCTGGGCTCACTGAGGCCCCAGGCTCCCACAGCGCGCACCAGGAACAGATAGATGGTGTTGGGCTGCAGACCACCGACTGTGTGTGTCTCCAGTTGCACGCCATCAGCCACCGTCCGCCATGTGTTGCCAGCTGCTTGGCTGCAACCGGGATGGGGTGACAGAGTTGTCTGAGCCAGGGACCCCCAACCCGTCTCCTCCCTCTCATCTGTTCTTTCCAAGCTTTCCCCCCAACCATAAGCCAAGACAAGGACATAAGATTCCCTTCTGACTTTCCAGGTTTGCATGTAAAACTTTCTCCATACCTGAAGGCCTCTATCACATAGGAGGTGACTGTGGCCCCTGCCTGCGGGTTGGGCTCCCAGGTCAGGGTAATGCTGTTCTTGGTGATCTCAGTGACCACTGGCTGAGAGGGAGGCCCCGGAGGGATACTGGGTTCGGTAGGGGGCTCTGGCGATACTCCCCAATCTTCTGCAGTGAGGAGAAAATCTTTAAGTAGAAGGATAGGAAAAGGATGCCCCCACCATGTAACCTGCCCCCTTCACAGAGAAGCTGGGGATCTGTGACAGTGGTGACAGTGGAGAAGGGAAAGGAGTGAACTAAACATCAGCCTCCCAAGTGCACCACTTCTGTCCTCCTCCTCCCCACCACCGTGGCCATGGTATTTGGAAGCTCAAGCAGTGCTGGGGCCTGGGGAGGTACTGACTACTTTCCAAGCAGGTTTGGATGCTTTATAGGCAAAGCAAGGGGCCAGAGGCAAAACTCACCCCGCTTCCTAAGCCAGCTGCTCCACGTGGCCTCCCCGGTGAAACTCTTGGCCACACAGCTGTAGAAACCCATGTCCGTCTCCTGCAGGGGAGGGTAGAGAACTGGCAAACTGGAGATGGAGCACGGTAGGGTGAAGGGAGTTGAGGGGGCGTTGTTCAGAAGCCTGGGGAAGGCGTGATCCACTTTCCATGGTCTCAGAGAGCAGAGAAGTAGAGATGGTGGGAGTCCCCGCAGGTACTTACGAGAGGTGGGCACGTGGACTGTGTGGCCATGGTCCATTACTCAGGCCCCGGGGGGGAGACTCACCTGCACGCTGGCGATGTACAGGGTACCGTTGGCCATGAGGTTGAGCTGGAGGTCATCCCCCTGCAGCCACTGCCCATCCTTCTTCCACTGGACACTAGGTTGAGGATTCCCAGTCACTCTGCATGGCAGCCACACAGAGGAGCCAAGTGCCAGCGTCTGATTGGCTGGTCCCTGGAGGATGATGGGAGGCAGCCCATCCAAGGAGGAGGCTGAGAGAGGAAGAACTTGGGCACCTCAGGAGAGGATCCCGGGTTCAGGCCACCAGCCCTTTGTCTTCCTTCTCTGCTCCTTCTCTCCTCCTCCCCCCAGAGATCGGAGGGGCTTCGATAACCATCTGGAGTCTCTGCCTGGGACCAGCCACCTATCAGTGGCTGCTGTAGTGGATTTCCAAACGTCAAGGTCATGTCTCAGGAACGTGCCCCTCCCCTTGCAGACATATTATATAGAATCCAAGAAAAACAGATTATCTTGAAGCCATTATATCCTTCTAGGCCATGGGTCCAGGCCTATCTCCATGAGTACCTACCTCTTTTTACCTCCAATAGGGCCTTGGCCAGGATGCTGCCGGCCACACTAACAGCCTGACACACATAGTAGCCAGCATCCCCGCTCTGCACAGAGGTAATGTTGAGCTGGCCACTGGGAGACACTGAGAAGCGCCCCTTGGGTTGAAGTGGCTGACTGGGGAAAAGCAGAACCTGGGGACAGAGCAAGGAACCAGGGTAGGGAATGAGCAGGCAGCTGGCAGAGAGAAAGATCCCTATTCCCATCAACCCCAGAATTCAGAGAATTCCTAAGGTTCTAGTTCCTACCCTGTCACCACCAGCCAGTTATATGACCTTGGGCCAACTAGTTAGATCTAATCACAAAAATGTGGTAATTTTATTAGATGATTTTGGGGTGCACTTCCCTGCTTTATGACTTATTCTTTGGGAAACTTTGAGCAAGTTCTTTAACCCTCCTGAGCCCAGATTTCCCCAAATTTGGCTCTTAGGGGATAGTTATAAGGATTAAATGAGTAATTATGAAAATCTTTTAAAACATTATGTGATAAAGGTTTAATATTTTCCCCTTCTTTCTGGTTCTATGTTACATAGATACGTGGAAGGTTGAGAAAGAGGTTTGGGTCACAGGTAAATGGCACCTTGCTGACCCCCTGATGGGTCCCTACTCCCACCCTCTACTACCATCAGCATTTTTACTCATTTAAGAATCTAATTAAAATACAGCAATCCCAGGGGCGCCTGGGTGGCTCAGTGGGTTAAGCCTCTGCCATCTGCTCGCTCGGGTCATGATCTCAGGGTCCTGGGATCAAGCCCCGCATCGGGCTCTCTGCTCAGCGGGGAGCCTGCTTCCCTTCCTCTCTCTCTGCCTACTTGTGATCTCTCTCTGTCAAATAAATAAATAAAAATCTTTAAGAGAAAAAAAAATACAGCAACCCCAGATGCTGGAGAAGATGTTGGAAAATCGTGGTGTGGATTTGGAATGAGGTAGTAGAAGAACTGGTTGTCCATTGGGGTGGGATTAGTCACTTATTTGATTATACTGATCCTGTTTCCCAGTAGCAAAATTCCCTTCCCCTAGCGTTTGGTACTCATGTTGTAACTTCGGTGAATGTTCATTCCGCTTGTGTATTGAGGAATTTGTTTGCACAGGGGGGTGACTGTGAGCTCCCCTGGGGGAAGTCCCTTAGAAGTAGATGATCTAGGGCACCTGGGTGGCTCAGTGGGTTAAGCCGCTGCCTTCAGCTCAGGTCATGATCTCAGGGTCCTGGGATCGAGTCCCGCATCGGGCTCTCTGCTCAGCAGGGGACCTGCTTCTCTCTCTCTCTCTCTCTCTCTCTGCCTGCCTCTCCATCTACTTGTGAGCTCTCTCTGTCAAATAAATAAATAAAATCTTAAAAAAAAAAAAAAAAGAAGTAGATGATCGAGTCCTGCTGTGCCCTGAGCAGCTTTTTTAGAGTAAATACTTTACAGAGCAGTTTATTAAAGCCCAGGCCCCAGGTATGGGCTGGATTTGCTACATCTTCAGGGCAGCCTTGCTTAAAAATAGAAGGATTCTCCAGGGAATTACCATACAGGACTGCTTCCTCCCACCTAAACATATTAACATCATTTCTTTTTAAAGTGTTCAATATGCTCCAGGCCTTTTATATTCGTTATCTTATTTAAGCCTCCCAAATAACTTGCAAGGGTTTCTGGGAGGACCAAAGGTAAAACAGGGCCTCCAGGAGAAGTCTGTAGAATGTAAAAGGAGGGGGGCTAAGACCCAGAAGAGAAGCTGTGGGAAGGCCCACAGATCTGGCCACCTACTTGACTTCCCTCTTTTTGCCAGAAGATGGCAGGTGGGGGATTTCCTTTGGTCTCACACTGGAAAGCCACGCTCTCACCAGGAGCTGCCATCTGGTCCTGGGGCTGGGTCACCAGCTGGGGTGGGACTGGGAAGGAGGAGGGGATAAAGGAACCGGGAGTCAGGCATTCAGAAGGGAGACTGAGGGAACAGGAGAGAGAGGGAAGCCCAAGCTTGGCTTAAGTGGGAGCCGATACCCGTCTCTTGTTCAAGCAGGCTCAGCTTTCTCCTCCTTTCTCTCCTCCAAGTCTCCAGTGGCCCACCCGTCTCTCCCACTCCGCCCTTTCTCCCTTGTTCTTCTCTTTACCCAGTCCTCCACGTTCCTGCATCTCATCCCTGCCTCGGGCAGTCTGAGGCAGGCCCTTACCGTGAACAGTGAGGGAGCCAGATGCTTCCGCGCGGCCCACGCTGTTCTCAGCCACACAGGTGTAGGTCCCCTCGTCGTCAGCACTCACACGCCCGATCCAAAGGCTGTGGTCACTCCGGATCTCATACCTGCTCCACTCCCCACCCCCAGGCTGGGTTGGCCAGAGCTACAGACCCCTTTTCTTTCCCCCAGGATAGACATCACAATTGGGGTACATAAAGACAAGGTAGGCCTCAATAGGGACCCATCAAATGAGATGGGGAACAGATAGGGCAGGGGCCACAGTCTCCAGGAGACAGGTTTCTGTGTGTCGTCAAGTGAGATGGTGTCTGCCTTCCCATTTTCTAGGGTAGGGTATGCTCTTGAGCCGGTTGGGTCTCCTTACAGGCAGAAGGAGAGGGATTCTCACCTGCCTGTGGGCAGTTCCCCATCCTCCTTGCGCCAGCGTAGACGGGGTGGGGGGTCCCCCTGCACCTCGCATGGGAAATCCACGGGGGCGTCGGCCAGGACCACCTGATTCACTGGTCTACGCAGGAACGAGGGTCGCTCTGTGGAGCGGGAGTGAGTGAATCACCAGGGGGTCCGCACGGCTTCTTACTACCCAGGCTGCACACCCCTGTAACCCGCAAACTCCCTGTGCCTACCCAGTACCACAAGTTCAGCGGCCCCACTCTCCCGTTCTCCTGCCATGTTGGAGGCCACACACACATACAGCCCTGCGTCACTCTTGAGTGTATGTGACATCATCAGCTTCCCTCCACGGATCTGCAGAGTAATAATGGTAACTTTGGTCTTCGGTAGCCATCAAAGCAAATTTATTTATTTCATCCTCCCAGTAAGCCCAGTGAGAGGACCAGAAAAATTGACCCACTTATCAGATAAGGAATCCTTAAGTGATCTGCCCAAGGGTGGGGGGGGAGGGGCCCTCAGGTCTATGTTTGTTCCCACAGCCCAGCCTACCTTCCACAAGTTCCTGGGGCTTCTTGCTCCACACCTGTTTTATTCCAAGTCCATCCTATCCATCCTTAACTTATCCCTCACTTACTAGCTTACTCTCAGCCTCTGGTCTGCTAATGCCAGGTGCTTAAATCTCCTTAAATCTTATCATATTCAAGACATTACTCCTTGGCCCTCCAAAACCCTTAGAATCACTCTTTCCTCCTTTGGGACAGGCAGGGCACCTTACCCTATGGCCCCGCGCCAAGACGCCCTTGGCCCCAGCCCATCAGATCCTTAGCCCTGGCACCAGGCCTCGCCTCACCGTGATCCTCCCCTCCTCCTCCTTGAGTCTTGCACTGTCCTTCTTCCAGGACACGGAAGGCTCTGGGTGGCCACGGGGAGGCACGCATTCCATTACCGCCGGCTCCCCCACTGCCACCTCCACGTTTCCAGGAGTCTGCCGGAAATCATCACGGAGGACTGTGGCGGGGGGGGGGGGGGGGCACGACATAGACAAAGAGAGAATGAGAATGAATGACCAGGGGAATAAATGAACAACTGGGTTAGGACACAAGGGAAGTGTCTTGGGGAGGGGTGTATTACCACAGACCCGAACTCTTCCCCAGGTGCAAAAATACTCTGGCCAGCGCGTGGACGTTAGACACCTAGGGTCACGGTCCCAAAAGAAGATGCTGAAGGAGCTGAAATTGGGGCTGGTTCCTGATTGGATTACCTGGGGCCTTCCCGCGTCTGGTGGGAACCAACCAGAAGACAGGGCGACACTCACCTGCCACTTCCAGCGAGGCATTTCTACTGGCCGCTGCCCCCAGGTAGTTGCGCGCCACACAAGTATAGACTCCCTCGTCCGGGCGCGCGCGGCGCCCGTGCACGATGCGCGGGAAGAAGAGGGCGCCGCTGGGCAGCAGCAGGCGGTGCGCGCGCGGATCCTCGCGCGCAGTGGCCACTCGAGCCCCATTCTTGTACCACTCGATGTTGGGCCGGGGCCGGCCCTCGGCACGGCAGGGCAGCGTGGCCGGCTCGCCTCGGGAGACCAACAGATCTGGCGGCTGCTCCACGATGCGCGGCATCGCGTCCTCTGGCTCGACCCTTGACGCTGAGGGCAGGGGGGTTGACACAGCATTTTGACCCAGAAATTAGGGAGAGGTTTCAGAGAGAAAGACAGCCTTGTCTGCCCACCCCCCCATCCCTCTTCCCTCTGAAGGGGTCCTCTGGGCAGACGGGCACTTCCACGTTCTTGGGCTGGAAAGGATCTGCTTACAGACAGGCAGATCAGTAGACTAATCAGGACACAAACTCCTAGGCTGGCTTTCTAGGCTGCCTAAAGACAGCAGCCTTCTCTCTCAAGGTTAAGTGGAGAATGACTGGGCCTTGTGGGGGCAAGTAGACCACTCCTCTAGTCCAAGGGTACTCAGTCTCCCACACTGACTGGTTCGCAGATTGTCCTCACTCCCTGAAGCAGAGCACCAGAGCCAACACGTGGTCCTTGGCCTCCACATGGTGGTGGGCCAGCCTGGGGTCTCTTAGGAAAAGTGAGAAGAGAGTGATCTGACTAAAGTCTGGGACTAGGAGAGGTTCTTAACCTGGAGTCTGGGAATGGACATAGAGTGCTTCTTTGTCTTTTTTGTTTATTTATTTATTTTATTAAGTAAACTCTATGTTCAACGTTGGACTTGAGCTCATAACTCAGAGATCAAGAGTCGCAGGCTCTGCCAACTGAGCCAGCCAGGTACCCCTCTTACTGACTCCCAGACAATCATGCTTGGAGAAACCCGTAAAGCCCCAGGAACTGAATGAAAATGGTAGCAAAATGCGAATAACGCTCCTTTTCTAAGAGGTTCGGAGTTTTCAACAGATTCTTCTACAGGTTGATGTAGCAGAGAAAGGCTAAGAATCACTAACTAGGAAGGGGACTCCTTTCCTGAATCACTAACTAAGAAGGGGACTCCATTCCTTCTTTTGTTTCATCCAGTCGGTTCACCTGCACAGTCTGCTATTGGCTCTTACTTGGCCAGCAGACTCCTGCGGGCTTCATCTTCCACAGTTGCTTTAGGATCCGGGATGCTCGAGTCCATTAGGCTCAGACACTCCCACTTCATCACAAGTGGATTTGTAACCCGCGGCGGCCAGTAGGCGCCGCTGCTGCCTCGCATAATTTGGCGTCCTCATAACCAGGACTACCCCGACTCCAGTTCTCTACCTTATCTTACCCCCGCCCGCGCCCCTCCCACTCTGTTCCAAACCACCCCCACCCCCGACCTTGAGCTCCAGGCGTCGGTGTGGGGTTGGGTTTCATTGCCCCACCCCTATTCTTAGAAGATCTTTGGAGACAAAGCCGAAGGGGTTGCCCCTTGCCGAGGTCGTCCAGGAACAGTTAAACTGGCTAGGACAAGAACAGTTTCCCTCCCACTTAGGGAAGGGAGTAATTTTCTCGATTTCCTTCCTTCCAAATGGAAATCTCTGCTTCTCAGCTGTCTCTTCTACAGCATCCCACCCCTGTCCCAATTTAGGCAGAGCCCCATGCTGAGCCACGGTAGAACAGCTAAGAGCTCAGGGATTGTCCTGGAACCAAGTAGGGCTGAGATCTCAGATTTGACACTTCCTAGCTATACAGACTTGGCAAATTATGGAGCTTCTCTGAGTCTGTTTATTTTGAATATGGGAGTGGTGATAGGGTTGTCATAATACCATAATGAATGTAAGCGCTTGGGGGAAGGCTCTATAAATATGGTAATTCCCTGATTATTTAGGGGCTCTTCCTCCCTAGCCCACCGTACCTAATCAGATTCTATTAGACCCTAATATTCCTTTCTCCCCCATCACATAACCTTAGGGTGTAATGGAAATAGGTTTGTTACTGCTAAGCTTTATGCTGCTTTTGTGACCACTGGGGTACTTTTCATCTTCTCTGAATTTGTTACCTCGGCGGCAAAATGTGGCCATCAACCTCCTTACATTTTCAAGTATAAATGAGACACTGCATGGTGACAACACTGTTAGATAGAACGCTGGGAGTACAGAGGTGTGTCGGTGCTGTCTGGGAGAGGGGCTCTGCCCCTAACCTCCTGGAAACCTGAAGGGGGGCCAGGAATTCGGAGAATTCCAGCTCACTTCCCACCTTCTTCAGCCCTGCTGGCTCGTACATACCACACCCTTCTGGTCGGCCCTTCCCCCCTAATTCCTGTACACACAGCTGCAGGCACCCTTTCCCTGGAATTTCTTCCCTGTCATTCCCCGTCTCAGGAGATGCACCGAAGGCAGCTAATGAATAGCTAATGATCATGCTAATGAAGCTCTGGGGCTCCTCCCTCAGCACCTGGAGAACCACCCACACAAACACATGCACATTGCCCTTGTCTCCTTTTTCGTCTTCTTCGAGTTTCCAGGACCGTGCTGCCCCTAGACTGTAGTGGGTGGGTGTCAAGGGATGGGGGGGAACCAGAGGGGAAATCCTGGGCAAAGGTGTCCGGGAAAGCGGGAATTTCCGACGCGGCCGGCAGGGGGCGCCATCGAGCGTCTTCCCCAGACTCCAAGCGGCCAACTCCGGCCGCCTCCCCGCCGCGCTAGGGGAGCGCGCGCTGTCTCAGTCATTTATTAATCACCGTAATTAGCGGTAACGACCTCGCCGCCGGCACAACCCGCCCGCCGCAGTCCTGCCGGGTGGGCCGGCTGTGAGTTCCACCTCTGAGCTGCAAACTTCTAAAGTTTCCTTAAACCCTCCGCTTTTGTCGTCCTCTGTAGCTAACACATCCAACGTTTCAGCTTCCTCACCCAAGTCCTAAGTGAGTTCTTGGAAAACTTTGGGGGCGCGAGGGAAACTTGCTAGCTGGGGGGGTCACCGAGTGGCCCCGGCCCTCCGACGACAGCGTGCCCTCTTCTGCCCTCCCTCCCTGGGTGCCGGCCCCTCTTAGCTCGGTATTGCCCATCACCAGCCACGGTTCTCCTCAATTGGGGTGGCCGCGGGGGTCGGTTGCGCAGATGGAGAGCAAAGGATTTGACAGCCATCTCCTCCCAAGCCCTGGATCTTCCACCGATACCCCCACTCAGGGTCTCCAAGCCCCAAATCCTTCCTTGGTCCTCACCCACGCCCCCGAGGAGGCGCTTGGGGCGCTCCGCTTGGTCCCAGATCTTGAGGTAGGGGCGCTTTGGCCTCCCCCTCCACGCTGCCTTCCCATCTTACCCCATCCCTTGATCCGACGTCCCCACGGGGCAGGGTCTTACCATTGAAAGAAGGATCGCCGGGGGGCAGCAGGCTGTGGTTGAGCGCCGCCACCGAGGAGTTGAGACCGAAGAGCAGGTCGCTGGAGTTGGAAACGTCCCCCGCCAGCGAGTCCGCGAATAAGTTCATTTGAAGCAGTGTTTTGAGCAGGTAGCGCAGCATGGCGCGACCCAACTGGGATCGGGGCGGGGGGCTCGGGGCCCAGCCCCTGGGTCTGAGACCCGCGGGCCGGGAGCCGTAAGCCCCTCCACAGCCTCTGCGCGCTGCCCCAGCCACGGTGCCGCTCTCCTGCCGGCGCGCCTGGGTACGGTGCGTGCCTCCGCGTGCCCTCCTCCTTCCCTCGTCCTTCTCTCCACCCCCCAGTGCCGCGGTCCCCCGGGAGCTGGGCGGGCGGAAAGCAGGTGCCACGCCGATCACGGCGTAATTAAGGGATTAATCCGCCTCCCTCCACCCTCCCATCCCCATCCGGATGGCCACTAGCAGGGCCAGAGACTCGAGTCGTGTAGCGCGCGAGTTGAGTCTCCGCCCCGCGCCCCGCGTCCCGGGTCGGGGTTTTGGACACCGCAGCTATTTCCCTCCTTTCTCAAAGCAGCCAAGATGAGGGATGAGGCTCTGTCTGACTTTGCCCTTCTGACTGACTTTAAAACAGGATTCCCATCTCTCTTTTACCCGCCCTTAGGCTAAGACCAAGAACGTTCCACCACCTCTCAAAGCCCTGGTTTCAATTTCCTCCCAAGTCCCGGGGCTTAGCTGCGAAGTGCTGGAGGTTGGAGTGGTTTAGCGCGGGAGTCCGGGGCGGGTGCAGAATAACTGCACGGCGCGTCCACCCGTCACCCCGCTGTAGCCCGTTTTACAGCGGAGATACCATGGGACAGCGTGCTGTGTCTTGACCCGGAGTCCTGCTTCACACGCTCTAATCTAGTAGTACGCGCAGGAGACTCACCAAGGATAAAACTGGAGGGGACAGGCCCAAGGGAATCCGGCCACTTAGCATCTATATGCATACCTCGGGCCATCTATTTGCATACTTTTACAGTACTGTGCTCTGACGTGGTTTATTAAATTGTTTTACCTTCTTGAGGAGACTGAAGGCAGATAGCCAAGACCAAGACAAAGAGAGCAATATTTTCTGTAAAGGCAAGTGCAAGAGAAGAGAAGGGCCTGATGCAAAACTCGTGCAAAACCGTTCAAACCCGATAAAGGTTGTCCTTCCAATGCGGAGCAGTGGGGAGAAACCGCGATCCCCTCTTCTCCATCCAGCATGCTTCTGAGTTTTCTGCAGTTCTTTTTACCTGAAAATCTCTTCGTCCCCCACCACCCACTCACTTGCTCACTTTCCTAGGCTGGAGATAGCATTGAGGTGTCAAGGAGAGCTAGAGACCTTGGCCTATCTATCTGGGCAAAGCCATGTTGATGGCTGAGTGGTGGGGTTCTAGTCCAGTCTTCAGGCTCTGGATGATGAGACCACCTTCCTGGGGTGGCTGCTTCTGACCCGGGAGGGGCTGGTGAACAAGCCTGGATCCAGAGAGGTGGATGCCACCGGGTCACAGAGCCCACAGTAAACACATTCCCCGAGTTCAAAGTATCAGGCAGGCAGTGCTAAAGTGAAGCAGACACTTTGTCAAAGAGGGGGAGGCTTGCCCCAGAACTCCACCCCCAATCTACACCTATGAGCTCTGCGCTGGACTGAGTTCCCAAAGCCGGAAACAAAAGTGCTAGGGGGTTGGGGTGCTGAGATGGTCCTGCTGGGAGGCAGCGCCCTGGGAGCTGTTCTTTCAGCACCCTCTGCCTGTGCTGAACTTGGGATCTGGTGCCCCACAAAAGGCTTAAATCCGACCTGACCTTGAGGCTGAGATGAGTCAGTGTAGACAGGGGCTAGCAACACATTTTCTCTGATGCACCAGGGTACTAAAATATGGGATTTGGCACTGTCCCTTGCTCCAGGGCCAGGCAGCATTCAGGTAAGAGACTGTAAGAGATAGGTTTCCCTCACCAGAAAATCAATCAGTTCAGGAATGATGCACCCAGAAGGGCTTTCCAATCCCTTATTTGCCAAATGAAAGACATCCCCTCTGTGGACTTCAATTTCCTCTTCTGATAAGGAGATATTGTACTACCTTCTCTCCTCTGATGCTTCAGATTTCCGGTTCTGGGACCCTGTGTTTTGTCTCCTGCTGACTGGGGTCACCCAGCTTCCATTACACCAGAGGCTAAGCCTGGACAGATATCCAGGGTCCTGGCACCTGGCCCTGCTGCAGGACACGGAGAGCAGACAGGAAACTACATCCCACCATGTGGCTCCTGCCCCATCCTAATCCCCTGATTTGCTCCCAATCGGCCTCTCAGCAAACACAGAGCCTGCCAGCGTCTAGGGGCTTGTCACCCTGTTAGCGGATTTGTTCCCAGAGACAGCGCAGTTAATTGGCCCTTTATGTGGGGATCAGGGTGTATTTGCTCAGGGTTCCCTGAGCGGAGGCTGCAATTCAGCCCACAGGCAAGGCTGCTTCCGAATCCCTCTCATCCTGGTTTGGAGGTCGGACAAATAGTGCGGCCACTCTCCTTCCCTAGACTCTCCTGGTCTGGATCTCTTTTTCCCCCTCTACACCTCCCCCCTTCTTGGCATGTTCTTTTTCCTGTCCCTACCTTTCTTCTTTTTTTTTTTTTTTTAAGATTTTATTTATTTATTTGACAGACAGAGAGATCACAAATAGGCAGAGAGACAGACAGAGAGAGAGAGATGAGGAGAAGCAGGCTCCCTGCTGAGCAGAGAGCCCAATGCGGGACTCGATCCCAGGCCCCTGGGATCATGACCTGAGCCGAAGGCAGAGGCTTAACCCACTGAGCCACCCAGGCGCCCCCCTACCTTTCTTCTTGTTTCTCTCTGGTCTTTCCTTCTCGGTACTCCTCTGTATCTCTAGAATACTCTCCCTTTAAACCTACTCAGACTGAATGCCAAAAGGGGGTGTGTACTCAATTGGGGGTACACTGGGAAATAAATACCTCCCAAGTTCCCTTCCCCTGCCCTAGTGTTCTGAGAGCCCTGGGCCTAGAAGGAGGTGGAACAGAGAGAAAACAGAGGGGTCACCCCTTCCAGTTCTTCTGCAGCCCTCTCTTTCCCTTCCTTTCTTAAGGTCAGATGGGCAGCCGAGAAGTTGGCCCTGCACCTTTCCAAGTCCAGCCTTTCTCTGGACTGTTTCCATAAGCCATTTTAGAAGCAGTCTGCCTCCTATTTGTCTCCTCACCAGCCTTGCCTCCCCTCCCACAGAATAACAACTCTGGAGTCTCTCTCTTGCATAGACAGAGTAAGTAACTCCCTGCATCTACCTCCACTTCCTTACCTGTAGACGGTAGGTGCTCCTATAAGACATACAACACTCCGAGTGTATGCACTGAAATCGGGAAGCCCTTGTCTGGGGGTCCACTCAATTTATAAGTTTCTACCTTGGGCTGAAGGAAGAATCAGAGTTGAGTTCAGGGCCCCTCCCTTCTACTACTTCAGGAGACTCTTTTCCAGAGTCTCATCAATAGTAACGTCTGTACTTTAAAAAGGGTAAGGAGGGGTGGTTCAGTGGGTTAAGGCCTCTCCCTTCAGCTCAGGTCATGATCCCAGGGTCCTGGGATCGAGCCCTGTATTGGGCTGTCTGCTTGGCAGGGAGCCTGCTTCCCCCTCTCTCTCTGTCTGCCTCTCTGCCTACTTGTGATCTCTCTCTGTCAGATAAATAAATGAAATCTTAAAAATAAATAAATAAAAAGGGTAAGGAAGAGAAGAGGAGGTTGGGAAGTTGGCAGAAAGTAGCAGCAGGCAGAGAGGATGGAGATAGTTTGTTCTGAGAGGGTTATGGCATCTAGAGGGAAGAAGTGTGTGTGTGTGTGTGTGTGTGTGTTGAGGGAGAGAATAGTCACCCCAGGCCGACTTCCTTGGCCTAGTGCCAGCAAACAGGCCAGAGGATGTGATGGGGAGTTTTCAGGGACTAAGCTGGGGGCTATATGGGAGGTCTTGGTGGTCCCAAGCCTGAGTGCCAGCTGGTGGATGAAGTTGCTGGCATGTAATTGCCCAGGAGGGCAGTCTGAGGACAAACCCCCCATCTCACACTGAATACTGCGACTGTCTGTCTCCCCAGTGTGCATGCGTGCACACACATACCCCCCACCCCGCCCAGCCCATTTACATCCCCCTGGAGCCTGCAGCCTCCCATCACTCTCTCTGCCTGGACCCCTTCCCAGGGCGCTGGTACACATTGAGCAAATGTGTGTGTTTTGGGGGTGGGGGGGGGGCAAGGAACTAACATCTGTCCCCCACCCCCACTAGGCTTTGCCTGTGAATGGCCCAGCAGGGTTGCTGGCTTCAGAGTGGTGATGCCAGGGAGGGCAGTGACCCAGCCAGCAGGGGCCAGAGGGCCAAACGGGAGGGGGGTTCTGAGAGCAAAGAGCAGACACCCGGCTGGAAGGCGGACAGCAGGAGCCTGCCCCTGGCAGGAGCCAGGGTTTGTTGGCCCAAGCCCTACAGCTGCTGAGATAATAAGCCAGGCCCCCTGCCCAAGAGTACCCCTTGCCCCACAGGGTTCCAGTGGAAGAACCTGCGGGGAGACACTTTGCAACACACTCCACCAAGTATGGAAATCCGGAGGCAACTGGGTAGAAATATCCAGACCCCAGTACGGATGGAACAAGGTCTGGAAGAGAAAGAGATTTCCTGGGTCCCTTTATGAATGGTACACAGCAAGCACTGCATAAAGATCAGTTTTGTGAATACATCTAATGAACTAGCCAGACCTCACGAGTGCCCGAGAGCCGACTAGCTTCTCTGCCTCCTCCTCCCCTCCTTCTTATATTTGTTTCCTAGGGCTATTGTTACAAAGCACCACAAACTAGCTGGTCTCACACAGCAGAAATATATTCCCTCCAAGATCTGGAGGCTAGAAGTCTGAAGCCAGTGTGTCCGCAGGGCCCTGTGCTGGCTGTCAGAAGACTTAGGGGAAATCCTTCCTTGCCTCTTCCGGCCTCTGGTGGGTACTGGCCCTCCTTGACATTGCTTGGTTTCTCATGCAACACTCTAATCCCTGCTTCTGTCCTCACGAGGCATTCTTCCCTGTGAGTGTGTGTGTGTGGATGTCTTATAAGGACAGAGGTCACTGGGTTAGGACTCATACCAATATGGTATGATCTCTTCTTAACTAATTCTGTCTCCAAAGATCCTATTTCCTTTTTTTTTAAAAATATTTTATTTATTCATTTGAGACACAGAGCACAAGCTGGGGGAGCGACAGTGGGAGAGGCAGAGAGAGAATCTCCAAATCAGCTCTGCACCAAGCATGGAGCCTGACGCCATGCTTGTGCATGTGCACAAAGATCATGATCGGAGCCAAAATCAAGAATTGGATCCTCAACCAAAGCATCCTCTAAAGCCACCCAGGTGCTCCAGAATTCCCCACCATTCTTAAGTCCTTCATCCTTAGACCCATTTGCCTGGGGGTAGCTACTAAAGGTTTCCTGTGTATCCTTCCAGACTGAAAAAGCATACATAGCTCTATCCTTTTTTTTTTTTTAAGATTTTATTTGTTTATTTGATAGACAGAGATCACAAGTAGGCAGACAGGCAGGCAGAGAGGGGAAAGTAGGCACCCTGCAGAGTAGAGAGCCTAATGAGAGGCTCCATCCCAAGACCCTGAGACCATGACCTGAGCTGAAGGCAGAGGCTTAACCCACTGAGCCACCCAGGCGCCCCATATCTCTATCCTTTTAAAAACATAAATATGATCAAACTATGTACACTGCTTTGAACCTTGTTTTTTTTTTAACTTATCAATATTTTCAGGGCATAGTTTCATATCAGTATATATATCTCCATCTTTTTTACTTTAATGACTGCTTAATATTCCATATGTATATATGTATGTATGTATGTATAATATACTTGTAATCAGTCCCCTATTTATGGAAATTTGGATTGTATCTTTTTTGAAAATAAACAGTGTTACAAATAAACATACAGGGTGCCTAGGTGGCTCAGTGGGTTAAAGCTCTCTGCTTTCAGCTCAGGTCATGATCTCAGGATCCTGGGATCAAGCACCGCATCGGGCTTTCTGCTCAGCGGGGAGCCTGCATCCCCTCTCTCTCTGCCTGCCTCTCTGCCTACTTGTGATCTCTGTCTGTCAAATAAATAAATAAAATCTTTTAAAGAAGACAAATAAACACACAGATATCTTTGTGCACATGGATAACTGCAGGATAAGTTCTTAGAAGTGAAACTATAGAGACAAATAATAGCTGAGAACAGTTAATGTTTATTGAGAAGTTCTATTCATTCACGTAGTCAGCAGACATTCATCAGGTACCAACTGTGTGCCAGACACAGTTCGGTAGGTAGGGGCTACCTGTCTGAGAAAGACAGACAAGGAATCTGGTGTGAGCCCTCTGAAGACGTAATCTTGTATACTTCCCACAGGAGCCTATGACGTAGTACTGCTATCTCCGTTTTTCAAATGAGAAAATTGGGCATAAGAAAGGATAGTAAGTGAAGTAATTTTACTTAAGTAAACTCCCCAAAATCACACAGCAAGACTTTTGAGTAGAGGAGTGACATAGCCTGACTTATTTTTATTTTTTTAAAGATTTTATTTATTTAATTGATGGACAGAGATCACAAGTAGGCAGAGAGGCAGGCAGAGAGAGAGAGGAGGAAGCAGGCTCCCTGCTGAACAGAGAGCCCGATGCGGGGCTCCATGCCAGGACCTTGAGATCGTGACCTGAGCCGAAGGCAGAGCTTTAACCCACTGAGCCACCCAGGGGCCCCTGACTTATTTTTAATAGGATTTCTCTGGCTGCTGTGATGGGAACAGACAGAAGATAAGGCAAGGGTAGAGAAGGGAAAACAGCTGGAAACTTTTTGCTATAACACAGGCAAGTGATGACAGTAATAGGACCAGGGAGGTACCAGTAGGAAGGGTGACAGCCAGATTCTGGATATATTTTGCAATTAATGCTGACAAGATTTTCCTGAGATGGGGAAGCTCAGATTCGATGGAAAGTATTAGGAAATTAGGTTTGGGGCATGTTAGGTTTGAGATGATTATTAGGAATCTTGGTTGTGTCATCACGTGGACAGTTGGATGAACTCGTCCGAAGCTCGAAGGAGCAGACGAGGTCAGAGCCATGAGTTTGAGAGTCCTCGTCACGTAAATGGTACATAAAGCCACAAAAGTAAGTGAGATCATCAAGGGAGATAGAATAAAATGGACAGGCCCGAGGACTGGGCCTTTAGCTACTCTACGTTTAGAATGGAGGAAGCTGAGGGTGAAGCAAAAGAAAACTAAGAAGGGGCCAGAGAGATGAGAGGGAATCTGGAAGCGCGTGATGTCCTGGAACCCAATTTAAGAAAGGAAATACCAAGTGACAGAGGAGGGGGTCCACGGTAAGTGTAGTAAGATCAATTAGGATTCGGATGAGGACAAAGATTAACACTGGATTTAGTAATGTAGATGCCACTGTTGGCCATGCGGAAAGCAGTTTTGGTGCACTGGCGGAGGCACAATCTGATTGGAGAGGGTCCAAGAGTCAATGGAAGGAAAGGAATTAGTTTTGCCAAAATGGGAAGATTTGTAGGGAAACAGTTAAAAAAATATGTTAATATATATTTATAAACAAATGGGAGAAATATGTTTATGTGCTGACTGACATTATCTAACAGAGAAAGGAAATCCATGATACACAGATGAGAGGGGGAGAGTGCTGGCGCAATGTCCTTACGGGGGAGAAACGATGCAGTCTGGTCCATAAGTGAACAGGTTCATTTAGAAACCACAGTAACAGCCACAGTGACAGACAAAGGGTAGGGTGTCTGGGCACATACAAATAGGTGATAAGAGCCAGTGGGCGTTCTCTTCTGATCGTTCCTCGATTTCCCATGAAATAGGAAGCAAAAATATCAGCTAGAACGGAGATGGGGGAAGAAGTGTTGATAGTTTGAGAAGAGAGGAGAGTGTGTAACAGTCGTGTGGGACAGCAGGAGACTTAACACACAAGGAAACACAGTGTAATTGCTAGGCAGCATTAGAGGACCGCTTGAGGTTAGCAGTCATGAATTAAAAGTGAGACAACTGGGGCACCAGCGTGGCTCAGTCGGCTCAGTTAAGTGTCCAACTCTTGATTTCAGCTCAGGTCATGCTCTCAGGACCCTGAGATTGAACTCCCACTGTGGGCTCCATGCGGGGGGTGGAGCCGGTTTGAGATTCTCTCTCTCCCTCTGCCCCTCCCCCATTCGCTCTTTCGCTTGTCAACAAATAAAATAAAAATAAAAGTGAGACAATGGTGCATGGTTTTGCATTTTTTTCCCATGTCCATTCAGCTGCGTGGGTGCAGGCACAGAAGAGGTAGAGAGTTGAATTCTCCCATTTTTGTGGGTTAGCCAGAAAAGCTTAAAGAAATGAGAGTCGGGTAGGGAAGTTGAGAATGTATGCCAGAAACTGATTCTGATGATTGAGTTAAAAGGGAAGTAGAGCCTAGAGTTGATAAATTGAAAAAAGTGACACTGAAAAGAAGCTAAGATCAATGGAAAGAATCGATCAAGGGATTGTCCTCATGGGATCTAGAGTTGGTGGGAATTAGAATATCAGAAGAGGTAATAAATAGGGAAAAAAACAGGAGATGGTGGTTGGAAATGAGAATGCCCAAAATTAAGAGCAAGAAGTGGTTTGGCTATTGATTAACCAATAACCAGTCCTGATTCCTACAGGATTATGACAAGGTCTGCAGGGTATGAGTGCAGGAACAAAGACCTAGGGTAGAGCGGACAAGATTGTGGTAGGAAAAGTAAATAAACTGAGCACAAAGGATACTGGATGGACCATCTAAGTGGTCATTAAAACCACCAAGAATTAAAGCAGAGGAAGAGTGGGTGAGAGACGGCTACGCAGCAGCTAAAACCCTCCAGGAACAAGGAGGAACAAGGTGACATGACCCTGGAGTAGCTAGTGGGTGTCTTATTTATTTTTGTATCACTGGTGTCTAACTTAATGGGCAGTGTGTAGTCAATGCTCATCTAATGTTAAGGAAAACATGAATTACTGTAGATAGCATTTACTGTAAACGTACCATCGCCAGGGCTGTTCTAAGTGCTTAATTCGTGCAGTTCTTCTAAAGCTCTATGAACAGGTACTGTTGTTACCCTCATTTTACAGATGGGGAGACTTAGGCACAGAGTGATCAGATAACTTGCCTAAAGTTACTTGGTTAGTAGAGGATCCAGTATTCCAACTTGGGCCAAACCTACACCTGTCTGCTTAGTCCATCACATTTCTATAAAAGACCTGCCTCTGGGGTGCCTGGGTGACTCAGTGGGTTAAAGCCTCTGCCTTCGGCTCAGGTCATGATCCCAGGGTCCTGGGATCGAGCCCAGCATCGGGCTCTCTGCTCGGCGGGGAGCCCACTTCCCCACCTCTCTACCTGCCTCTCTGCCTGCTTGTGATCTCTATCTGTCTGTCAAATAAATAAAGTCTTTAAAAAAAAAAAAAAAAGACCTGCATCTGAGGACAGCAGAAGGAAAACTCCCCCTGTTCCTCCCTGCAAAATTCTACTCTTCTATATAATTCTAGTAACAGAATAACTTCTACAGTCACATTGTTGAGTATAATCCATTAAGGCATCCAGGTCTTTTTCTCCCACTGTTTTTAGTTCCTAAATTTCTTAGTTCCTGGTACCTACCATTATCAAACTCACCACTCTTCATATTTGCTCACTTCTCTAATTTCTTTTTTAAAAAATATATTTATTTATTTGAGAGAGGGAAGGAGAGCACAGAGGGAGAGGGAGAAGCAGGCTCCCCGCTGAGCAGAGAGCCTGCCCTGGGGCTCAATTCCAGGACCCTGAGATCATGACCTGAGCTGAAGGCTGACACTGAAACACTTAACAGACTGAGCCACTCAGGAGTTCATTTCTGTAATTCCTGATACTTTTACAATTCCAGGGAAGTCAGAAATGGACTCTGTTCTTTATGTCTCAATCTGTACATTGAATTTATGTTCATTAATGTATGAAATTCATAAAGGAAAAGACTAATTAAGATCTTCAAATCCCCTGCACCCAACAGAGGATGTTCCATTTTTCAATTAAAGAGGACTGTTCCCTTGCCTCTAATGATTTACATTCAGAGGGAAATACTTTTGCGTTAAATATACATGTGAACGGTTTCCCACCTTACTTTACCAAGTCTTTATTTTTCATGTTTCTTTGGTTGCATTCATAGACTTGTCTATGTTTACCTTGAATACTAGACCCATCTCCTTTATTTGCAGGGATCCCTCTGCTCTGGAGTCCTTCCTTCCACTGTTCTATACTGATCCTTGGTTGTCCGTACCATAAGGGGTGCCTTTTCGTGACATATCCTGGAGCTCAATTCCTTGGAGGGGAATGACCAAGATCTCTTTGGGCTCCCACAGAAGGACAGTCTGACCTAGAAAAATTCAACCTCATTGTGACCTCATTCCCCATCTAGATGATGAGTAGAGATTTGACTAGATTTTAAGAAGCAGCAGAAAAGTCACCATTCTTTCTTTTAATAAGATTTTATTTATTTATTTGACAGACAGAGATCACAAGTAGGCAGAGAGGCAGGCAGAGAGAGAGAGAGGAGGAAGCCGGCTCCCCGCAGAGCAGAGAGCCCAGTGTGGGCTCGATCCCAGGACCCTGGGACCATGACCTGAGCTGAAGGCAGCGGCTTTAACCCACTGAGCCACTCAGGTGCCCCGAGAAGTCACCATTCTGACCAGTAATAGGAACCGAGGCTGCCTTTCCTTCCTTCTTCTCATGTGGCCCTCTCCTTTTCCCATGTTTCTCTCCCCTTCAGTCCTCCCTACCCCCCTCCTACTGCCTGTTTATTTTTAAACCTTACCTCCTAGGTCCTGATTGCATAGCTCATAAATATTCAACATTTCCTAGAAGCAACCTCTGAATGATATTTCACTGCTCAGTGTTATTCCTTCATCTAATCAGAAATGGGGCTAGACTTTTCATAGGGTCACTTGCCTCCGCCCCTGAGCCCCACTTATCAGAATGGGGGGCCTTATTTTCCTCTCCACGATCTTAATCATAAAGAGATTGCCCACTGTAACTTTGGAGCCCCTCATGGGTTCCAACCTTGATAGACCCTGAGACTCCTACGTCTAAATGTGAGAATTCTCAAATATTCCATGATGAGAAGTTTTGCCTATTCTAGGGCAATAGAAGAGGAGAACAGAACTGGAGTTATGATCAGGGTAGAAAAATTAAAAGCACTGTGCTTGGCAAATATTTTCATTGTGTTGAATGATTTCCTATGTGCATATAAAAATGGAAAGAAAAATAAGCCAAAATATAAGGAATGTTTGGTTAGGTGTGAAGGGCATTTATATGATTTTTCCATCTTTTCTCCTTTTAAAAATATTTTGTTCACTAACAGTGGAAAATATAAAATTATCATTTCAAAGGTGCTAAGTAGAGGAAGGAGGCAGGCAGATTATGGTCCAGGACTGTCCTCAGGACAAAAACTCCCACTTCCGGGGGCCCTCAAGAGCAGCCCAAGCCCAAGGCAGAAGCCAGTCTCACCTTTCCTCCACTGGTTTGGAAAAAGGATCAGCAAAGCCACCACTCTTTGCATTGGGGCGAAGGAGGGAACAGAGACACAGAAATAGGAAATAAATGCAGGGAATCAAAGAATGGTAGGTCCTTTTGCAAATATCCTCCCCAAACCTCCCTTTATGACATCTTAAACAAATCTCATCCAGTCCTGGCTTCAATCCTTCCAGAGACACAGGGCTCAAAACCTGATGGGGAAGTGGAGTCTGAGTGGAAACAGCTCCAACAAAGAAAAGAGGTCTTGTCTGTGGGTATCTGCCACAGTTCTAGCTCCCAAAATAATTGGTTGGGAAGTGGTTCAGAAGACAAATAGGATCGAGAAACAGATGGAATCAACCCAAGAATCAAGGAAAAGAAATCTCTAGCTAAGGTTCTAATAGTTGAGACATTGGAGACTCAGGGCCAAGCTCACCTTTTTTTTTAATTCCTCCAAAGATTTTATTTATCTATTTGACAGATATCACAAGTAGGCAGAAAGGCAGGCAGAGAGAGGGAGAAGTAGGGTCACTGCTGAGCAGAGACACCGAAGTGGGGGCTCGATCCCAGGACCCCAAGATCATGACTGGAGCTGAAGGCAGAGGCTTAACACACTGAGCCACCCAGGTGCCCCATTCAAGCCCACCTTTTAATGCTCTGCCCAAAACACGCAAGAGGACCTATGTTGGCAGAGGTTGGGGCTAGCGTGGACAGCAATGTCCAAAAAAGCAGCTTCATGGCCCCCAGTTTGGTCCTATTTTGGCACGGCTTAGGTTGGAGAAGGGAGTGGGAAATATTCTAGGGCTATTTCAAAAGGCTAGGGCTGCTGTCAGAGGAGAGCTGTAAAAAAAGTGTGTGTGTGTGTGTGAGGGGGGAGGGTCGGTGTGGGGACAGGGCCCATGTGTTTTGGGCTCTATTAACTAACTCCCTTCCATCCATCACAGCCTCCCCCCCCCCGGGGCCGCTGCAGCCCTGGCAGCTGGGTCACCCCGGGGAGGCTGGGCTGGGGGTCCCTAAAGGGAGCCAGGCTTCAGGCAGAGCAGCGGAGACACATGTGTGCCTGGCTGGGTTGGGGCTGGCGCCTCATTGAGAAGGGGGCTCTCCAAGCTGGGCTTCATTAGGGCAGTGGCACTAATAGGGGAGGGGGTACAGGGGGCTGGGCTGACAGCCAATTACTTGCTCGTCTGCATTATGGATTAACCCATCTGGGCCTGGGAGATTGGCTCTGAAAGGGGCACAAAAGGGGGGGCGTGACCACAATCACACACTGAATTATCCTGTCTGAGCGCAATTGTCCACCAACAAACGGGGCCTCAGGATGGGTGACCCCCTTGGGTTCTCTCCATCCCCCACCCCTCGCCCCACAGGAAGAGCCAGAGATAAACCACTGCCTGGTTAAAAGGCAGGGTCTGGGACAAGGAGAAAAGGGACGCCATTCCAGAGAAGCAGGGAATTTAGGGGAGGAGGCTGGGTTTGAGATGAAGTCAGAGAAGCCAGGAGCCAAGCAAAAGTTCCCTCAACAGACTTTTCTACTTCACTCCTCTGCCTCAGAGGGAAAGCCTGACAGAAGAAACTCACCTATCTGAAATACTGAGCAGAATCAGAGGGCCTCAGCAGAGGCTAGGGGCCAGGGATGAAAGCAAGGACCCTCAGAATCAGGTGTTTTACACTCACCCGTCACCCCTTCTAAGGCTAATTGATTCCAGACATAAGGGGCCCTCAGATGGGGTCTTGGAGGACCCCTGCCCTGCTCTGGCATCTCTGATGCTCTCCCAGTGGGAGTGCCCGCACCCTCCCCCACGCCCCCTTTTTCCAGGAATAAGCATGCTTGCTGGGTGATGGAGAGAAGAATGGGAGGGGGCAGCAGGCAGGGGGGCTCTCTCTGGCTAATCCCCTCATTACCATCTCATAATCAGAATCACGCTTTCAATGTAAATGGGGATGTTAAATATTGGTTTCTCTAGACACAAGCTCCTTTGGAGAAAATTACTGATGCTCCCCCTTTTGCCAGTGCTGGCCCACTCCCACAGTGAGGGGGGTGGCGTGAAGTATGAGTGAGGGCTGGGGGCTTAAGAGTCCAGGGGTTGGTGGGGAAGGTGGAGGGGTCTGACAAGAGGGGACAGAGTGATTTGTTTTTGGTTGGCCTGACCAGCCTCCATTTTCCCGACTCTGTAGAAGAAACTCATCCGGAGGAAACTGCTTGTTTCAAACTCACCAAGACCTTGTTGGAGCTGACTGGCTTCCGGTCTCAAATCACTCTTGACTGGAGATCAGTATGGAGTTGTAGAGCCCAAAGTCGTATTACTGGGGTAAGGGAGTGGTATTCATTAGGGAGCTCGGGCGCTGTTGTCCGTTACTGGAAACTCCTGGCAAACCCCTGGGAAGGGACGTGGACTTTCCTTCCAACAATTTCCAGATACAGAGCACATCAAGTTACAAGGGCTCTTCAAGGCAGAGCTTCGTGACTGTCCTTTCCCATCAGCCCCATGAAATACGTATGGCAGTTATCATTCCCAGTGGGCAGGCCTGGAGTCCTCAAGCAACCCAGCCAGGTCCACATGGCTAGTCAAGGGCAAATCCATGCTGGAACATGGTTCTTCTGAATCCAGCTCCCTCTGCTCTGTGCTCTACCCTTGAAAAGTGAGGCCACTACTCCTATGCCACTCATGGGGACACAGAGAACACTTGGTGTGGGGACACAGAGAGCACTTCTGGTGACCACAGAAGGGTGTGCATGGAGGGTAGGTATGGGGGGTTCAGGCAGAGGTCATTTTCTGCTCTTCTCTATCTGTGTATGTTAGAACACAAGGCCGCAGACTGCTGGGGAGATCATCATACTGTCTGTTCTCTCTCTCTCTGTCAGGGGCTCCATCCCTCACTGCTTCCTCTCCACCCTGGGTTCAAAACTGGGAACGAAAAAATTCATATCATAGTGGCTTCTTCTCAGTTTTGCTTAGCATTTTACAGTTTTCAAAGTCCTTCCCGGAGTCAGAGGATTAGATCCTTACAACCACCCTGTGAACTTGCACCATCACTTCCTGCTTCAGGACACGGGTTCCCACGTCCCACGATAGATTTACTTGCCAGCCCTACTGTTCAGTAGGACGGTAACCTTGGGCCAGTGGTGCCGTATTACCTGCCTTGGTGTCCTTATCTGTGGAACACAGATGATTATAACAGAGCCTACTTCCTAGAGTTGCTGGGAACCGTAAATGGGATTAGGCGTGCCTAACGCTTAGACTAGGGTCTAGCTTATACTAAGTTCTCAGTCGAGGTTAGCGATGGGGGGGGGGGGGGAGGTAAGGAGCGTGACCAAATTTGACAGACGCAGCAACTGAGGCCCAAATGACTAGGAATTCGTTTAAGGTTGGTAAGGGCAGAGCTGGCTCTTCGTGCGGTGGGAACGAAGTCTGCAGGTGGTCTGGGACTTCTGCCCAACGACGTTCCTCAACGTGAAAAGAAAAGGTTGATCTCCCGAGGTCCTCTGTTGTGCTGTAGACGGCGAGGGCAGGCTCTCTTTCTGCTTAGCCAGGGTAGGCCCACGCAGAGGAAGGAGAAGCGAGCTCCCCACTGAGGCCAGCATGCGGCGGCGGCGGCGACCCCTCCTCTCCCCGGGCCGGAGGCGCTGGCGGGAGCCAGGGGCACCATGTGGTTTGCGCTAAGCCTCTCCCGAAAAGAGAGGGCGGGAGATGCCTTCGGAGAGCCCCCTCCAGGGCCTCCGAGACGGCTTCCGCTGCTCCGCTCTCTCCGTTTAGCTTTCTCCTCATTAACTCCCCGGCCTCATTAATCAGCCCCGATGAAATGCGCCCCCGGGAACGCTGCCCGCCAGCTTCACCGTTTGGCGCTTTAATTATCCTCCCAGCGGGAGGAGGCGGGGTGGGCGACGTGCGCGCGGAGGTACGCGCGCTCTCGCACACACACTGCCCCGCGGTGTGCGCACACACACCAGCCCGAGGATGGCCAAGCCCAGGTAGGTCCTGGGTCGTGACCCAGCCAGGGCAGCAGATACCGGGCTCGGTGCCTAGGATGCTGCATGAGCCCCAGGTAGCGGCCAGCGTCTCCGCGGCATCTGTCCAGTCAGTCTACTACGGACCTGTCATTTGCATGAAGTCTCCTCCCTACGAGGGAAGGGGTAACTTCTGTCCCCAAAACCCCACCAACCTTCATCTCTCTCGTTTAATTTCATTTACTCATCACATCCTCGCTGAGCGCCCGCAGTGTGCTGTGGTTTGGGACGTAGGACACATAGACACAGTGACTTCAGGGACTTCCCAAACCATCCAGGAGGGACAAAAGAAAAAAATCCAGTCCAACTTGAAAAAGCAACACCAAAAACCCACCATGGCAAGGGGAGATTCTTTTTTTTTTTTTTTTAAGATTTTATTTATTTATTTGACAGAGAGAGATCACAAGTAGGCAGAGAGGCAGGCAGAGAGAGAGAGAGGAGGAAGCAGGCTCCCTGCCGAGCAGAGAGCCCGATGCGGGGCTCGATCCCGGGATGAGAGATCATGACCTGAGCCGAAGGCAGCGGCTTAACCCACTGAGCCACCCAGGTGCCCCGCAAGGGGAGATTCTTAAAGGGAGCACAGGATACCGCATTAGAGCAGAGCGGGACAATGGAATGCAGCTGTGGCCTGCCTGGAAAGGTTTTCCTAAGAGGATCAAAGCTTGAAGCGGGACTTCAGCTCTAAGTGGGAGTTAACTGGTGAAGGAGTGGTGCCTAAAGAATCAAACGGCAAATACAGAGGACCAAAGCTAGACTGCACTGTGTGTGTGCAGAGCTCTGTGTGTGGGTAATTTGATCCCGTTGAAGGACAGGGTCCAGACCAGGGGACAGCAGGAGGAAAGGAGGCAGATGTGGTAAGACCCAGGTCAATAGGGGCCTTGTACGCTATGGAGAGAAGGTAGATTAGTTTTAACCTAAAGGCAATGAGGAGTTATAGAAGCATTTTACAGCCAGACGGGGACATGGTTAGACTCCTGTTTTGGAAAACCTCTTTTCCAGCGAGGAAGATGATTTGGAGGGAGACAGGAATGGAGGGAGGAAGGCCAATTAGCAAGCAAGGGGACTGAGTGGGTGTGGGAGCGGAAATGGGGGGGGGATGTCTCAAATATTTCCCAAGTTTCCTCTGCAAAGGTTTTGGGAATTGGGAGGAATATGATACTAAGGTATTCCAAGGTGTCTGACTCATTTCAGATTGGAGGGAAGTCAGAGTCCAGATACTTCTCCCCTCATGGGAAGTTTATCTGCTAGTCCCAGGTAAATAATTTACTTCATCAGTTCTCTCATCTGTAAGATGAAACATGGGTTTAATCAGGCTTACAAACTCAAACCTACAGGGTCCAGGAAGATTAAAAAAAAAAAAAAAAAACAAGATCTAAGCAGACCAGGGCGAGAACAAATGCCCACTGAGGGCAGTCCCCTTCAACCTGAGGCTACTCCAGCCAGGCCAGAAAGGGTCTCGGGCTTGACAGATCATCTACAGGACAAGCCAGAGCTCAGTATTTTTAATATGGTATCTCCTAATTTAAAAACACCCATGCAATCAAAACATGTTGGTGTAAAACACATCACATGTATTGAAATCCATGAAATTATATATATATATATATATATATATAAATTTTAAGTCATTGTTCCCCTTCAGAGCACGCTAAGTAATCAACTACTTCTCTAAAGTATTCCAGATAATAAATGAAGAAGGAATCACAGAATTAGAATGTCACAATTTGGCAAAGTCTAATGAAATAATGGGTCTAGGCAATGATCATTGTTGGTTGTTAATATAACAACAGCAACAACACCACGACACAAGGAGCCATTTGCTCTGGGGACAAACAGTATTGCCTATGAAGAATTCGTGCAAAAAAAAATCAGACATTAATTGATCTAGCTTCTATATCTAGCAACCTATTTACAGAAAATATAGGGGCAGAAGAACATGTTAAATGGCACCATGGGGATACATTCAACAAAATCCAGACTGTGGAAAATTCTACAGAACAAATGGCCCAGTTTTTCAACAAACAAATTGCAAGGGGGGAAAAAGAGATTAAGCAGTGAATATCAGGTTAAAAGAGTCATTGACCTGGACAGATTCATTTGGATTCTAATCTGAAAAACAATACCAAGAAGACAAGTAATTGAGACAGTTGAGGGAGTTTGAACATTGATTATATATAATGATACATGGTTGATAATGGTATCATCATTATACTACTAAACAAGTCCTTACTTTTTAGAACTATATTGAAATATTTACAGAAGAAATATGATTTCCAAGATTTGCTTCCAAATCCTGAGTGGAGAATGGGGGTATAAATGACAGGAGATTGCCTTTGAATGTTAAGTGCTCAGTCTGGGTGATAGATACATAGGGCTTCATTCTATTATTCTAATTTTGAATGTGTTTATTATCCACAATATACTCTTATCCACAATAGAATGTTATATAAAATATATATAAAATAGACTATATATATGTGCATATATATATACATACATACACACACACATGCATGCATACATATATATACACACTGATTTTAAAAAATACTTTCTGGGCCAAAAGGTGCTGTTGTCTCCCCTGGATTCATGGGCAGCCAGGTTGTGGTTCCATTCACCTGTAAATTGCCCATGATCGAAACCATCAGTGGTGAGAACCTTTATTACTAGACCTCATTTTCCCATACCTTTTTCTGGTCCCTTTTTAGCTCCTTTCCCAGAGGTGCCCATCTCCCAGAGAAGACGTGATGGTGTGTAGAGAGGAACATTAAAAAGAGCCATAAACACTAGGACCAGTTCCCTGGGACCAAAGACACACAGGATGATGATGTGTGGAGCAGGAAGTTAGGAGCGGTCACACCCTAGCAGGCTTCCTTAAAACCCCTGCCTGCGCCCTTCTATCCTGGCCTCTTCCTACTGTTTCACCTCAACCTTAAAGGTGCACACAACATCTGGCCGACCTCCCACCTTCTACCTCTGCGTTCCAGAACCCAGACAAAGGCATTCACTGCCCAGGAAAAAATAGAAATAAAAGGCGGGAGTCTCCTCGGGTCAGTTTGCCTTAGAGAAGACGGCTGTTAATGTGGGGAGTGAGGGAAGACCCCTTATCCACAGACACGCGTGAGGGACAGTGTTGGACCCAGGCTGTGTGTGTGTATGCGCATGCAGTCTCTTCTGGCTGCATTCCCTCCTGCCTCCACCCCCACTTTTCCCTCCGCAGTGGACGACCCTTCCCCCCGCACGTGTGTGCGGCGCTAACTGCTCATTTAGAGCCGAAGGGGCGGGCTGAGAGAATGAATTACGCGAGCCCCGAGCAAGTGGAGGCTGCGGGGCCGGGACGCTGGGCGCCGGGCGGGGGTGGAGGGGCGACGCACAATAGGCAATCAGCGGACCCGTGCGCGGCGGGTTGGGGGTCGGGGGAGGAGGGAGACGCCTACAGGGAGGTGCTCCCTGAAGAGTCCCGGCCCTCCCCAGCCCGCAGGCATCTTTTTGTCCCTTGGCTCCTCCTCCCGCCCGGCCCTGGGGGCCCAGCTTGGCACCCTCTGTAGGCGTTTGGCGAGGGTCGCTCCAGGCCGCCGCTAGACCAGCGTCCTCGGTGCAGACCTCGCCCCTCCGCCCTCGCGAGCGCGCAGGGGTCTGCGCGCAGTGGTCGGGCAGCCGTCCTCCCCTGCTCCCACCTCTTTCATCAGCCGCTCCCCGGCCGGTCCCGGTAATGAGCTCCTGGCCCCCGCGCCATTGTGTGCACGTTAGAGTGAGGTCGGGTCTCCGCGGTGCGGTGGAGGGTGACCGCGCGCGCGGCTGCGACCCCCGCTTCACACCTGCTCCCCGCCCCCAGCCCGGGGCCGGCGCGGGTGTGTCCTCTCGCTCCCCGCGGGAGGGGTCTCAGCTGGGGCTGCACTTGGTAAAGAGGCCGTGGAGAGGACGGCGGCGGCCGGAGGAGCAGCTATAAATTTGGAGCAGATGTGGCCTGACAGTCACCCAGCCTGGGGAGGTGGGCGGGGCGGGGTGTGGGGGACTCCGTGCCCCTCCCAGGCCCCATCTTCCAGTGTTACCAGCACCTGGCCCGAGGTGACCCGGGACTGCGGACATACGGAGCCTGTCCCCCGACTCACACCGGCACTTGGGCTCTTTGTGTGCCCACGTGTGGGGGAGGAATGGAGGTCAGGGAGATGCCCGAATCAGCTTATTCCTTTTCCCCCTTTAAAAGAAAAAGTGTTTTTGTTTTGTTTCGTTTCGTTTTCAGAAGAGACAAGCAAAGTCTGCACCCCTGGCTCTGAGCTGCCACTTTTCTGCCAGCAGCTCCAGGAAAATGAGGAAAAATAGCAGAAGCAGGCTTCGGTTGTTCTTTCTACTCTTTTTAATCAGGTGCTCATTTTGTGCAGGAAATGCCAGGTCAGGAGGCACAGGCAGACAGGATGGTGGGGGAGGGCGGGGGGGGGGGGTGGAGACGGAAAAGATAGCAACACACACACAGAGTTAGGGACCAAAGCCTGCCCTGAGTACTATATATACAGCAATACTGTACCTTTAAATAGCACTTCCTTTAGTAGGTAGTATTCTCTCCATTCAACATAGGGAGCAGCCTGCAGTGTGTCCCCAGGAGTGTGGTGGAGTTAGCATTCAATGCAGGCATCCCCACACTAGTGTGTCTGTGTGTTGGGGCGGCAGGAGTTGCAGTAGAGGGCTTACCACTATACCACACTGCCACGGAGCTACCCAATGGGCCTTCCGTGGACCTGGGAGAGTGAAGAGACTTGGAGCTGAGCCTGGGTAGGGGTGGGCACAGCCTTGGGTCAGCCTGCCTGGCCCGACACTGTCTGGGCTCCCTACCTAAAGCAGCACGAATTGAAGGAGGAGTCCGTGAAGTTTCCAGCATGAAGGTCATGGTACCATAACCAATCTGACAGAGTAAATTTGGGGGCTAGTGTCCACAACACAGACTCCAACCTCAGTTGGCAGAAACCTCTACAATGACTCTGTGTTCCCTCCTTGTGGCTGCCCCTCTGCCTTCCCTAACCCTGTGGGGCTCTCTCTGAGTGGCTTGTAGGATCCATTGCTCTTTCCCACCCTTCCACTCTCACTGGTCTCCCCGGTCCATGCCCAGATGGTTTACTAGACCAATGGTTCTCAGACTTTAACTTGCATCAGAATGCCCAGAGGGCTCATTAAAACACTCCCAGCTTCTGATTCAGTGGGTTTGTGGTAGGGTATGAGAATCTGCATTTCTAGAAGTTTCCCAGGTGATGACAATGCTGATGCTTGGGACCATACTTTGAGACGAGAAGATGGGAAGCAAAAGTAGGGGCTGAATACTGAAGTATTGTACTTGTGGTACTGGAAATGGTTACTGGCAGTTCAAGCTCCCAAGGATACTGGGGTCTCCTTTCTCTGTAAGGGAGAGATGGGCTAAGTCCCCAAGGAATTGTGGGCATGGTTTGGAATTAGCGCAGTGCCTGTGACTTTCCTGGGGACTTAGCACTCCCCCTAATGGACTGTAACGATTCTGCGCTTTCTTCCACCTTAAAAATGGAAGCAAGAATGACCCTAATTTATATTCCCAACCTAGTTTGGTCATCTGTTCATCTCTTTGTCATTAGGGTGCTGTCATATATGTTTCTATTTGCAAACTAATTAGCACAGGTTTTTGGTACTCAGCAGTGAATCAATGAATGTGTATGAGTAAATCAATTATGCTTTTTTTTCTCTCTTTAGGAGAAAATTAACACTTATAAGTCCCCTCCTCTTCCCTCCCCTCCCCCAGCTGTTCTGAAACAATTTAAGGTTGATTTAAGGTGTTCAAATTCCAGATATTTGCCCAAAAAATTCTCTCTGAGGTGTCAGTATCTTTATCATCCATTAGAAGCCTTTGGCACGCAAGCAAGCAAGATTTAAGCCAGAAACTGAGCGTGGATTTGCAAAAATTGAATTGACAGAGGGAGGGAGGGAAGGATGGACAGAGTGGGAGTAGGGAGGGAAGCAGAGAGGGAAGAAGGGAGTGAAGGAGAGGAAAGGGGAGAAGGAAAGAGGGAGGAAGGAGGAATGGAGGGAGCTCGGAGGAGTCGAGCAAGTGGCATTTCACTTCTTACCACCAGGTGGCAGACCTTTCCTCAGGAATGTGAACAACCCTACAATTATTTGAAGCCGGGCCTAAACAAACTTTTTTCAAATCAGAGCTAGGACAAAAAGGGTGTTTCTCTACTTAGAAGACTTGGGAATTGAGGCAGGAGAGCAGTTGCTTGTAAATACCTTTGTAACTGCTGCCAGGGTACTTGAGCGATTCCCTGAGCTTCCTTAACAGTCAGAAAGGGATCAATGAGACGTTCCAGTTTTTCCTTCTGGGAAAGATGTACACCCTGTTGCAGATGTAAGAAAATGGGTTACTTAACTAAGAAAAATACAAAAAATGTGTTTTTTGGTTTTTTTTTGTTGTTGTTTTTAGAGGAAATGAGGCTTTTTAGAAGAATGAGGTTTCTGGTACCATAAAGACACGTGGCAGCCCTAAACCACTTTATAGGCACATTGTTTGGCTTCCTTCTCCTGGCCATTGTTAGGGAGGTACTCCTCTCTTTCCTACCATCCGAGAGTGCTTTATTCTGTTGCTCATATTGAACTTTTCTCAAACAAACAAACAGCAAAAAAAAGAAAACAAGTTTTATTCTAACCCTAGAATCCACTCAGGGGCCTTCTTATGAAATTCCAGCTTGCAATCTAATGGACACTTGCATGGTCTCTCTTACACCCCAAATGATCGTGAGCCTCAGATGATACTCAATAGTCAACAAAACCTAACTCCTACAATAACTAAAGCAAGAGATACACACTTACAACAAGAATATATGTATTGGGGAACCGGGTGGTTCAGTGGATTAAATGTCTACCTTCAGCTCAGGTCATGAACCCAGGGTCTTGGGATGGAGCCCCTCATAGGGCTCGCTGCTCAGTGGGGAGCCTGCTTCTCCCTCTCCTTCTGCCCCTCCCCCTGCTTGTGCTCTCTTTTGCTCTCTCAAATAAATAAATAAAATCTTTTTTTGAAAAGGATGTATGTATGTATCTCTTATAGCAGGACCTAATGAAAGTTTTGGGAGAAAGTAAGGTAAAGATTTCTGTTGTATACATCTCATCTCTGGTGTGGGAACAGCAGATACTGAGAATATAGTATGACCAACGCCAAGGTCAGAGCAGATCTACTCCTTACATAGAAAACAGGAAACTGTATATACCAGTATCAGGCTCTCTAACACAGGTGGGATATTATCCTGTTAGCCTGCAGGGGTCCTTAAGTCTCTCAGTTGATCAACATGAGGGCTTCTCCCTCATTTGGGAGTGCTCAGATCCCAGGTGCACACTGAGGGTCTCAAACTAAGCAAAGCTCCCCTGCCCAGAGTTCTTCGCTAGTCAGTTCTCTGCCTCGGGCTCAGCTCCCTTGTTCACCTTCAATATTAATGGATATGGGTGGTAAATACAGAGACTATGGAGAAAAAGTATTATTTAAATAGTACACATTTGTTGTGTGTGTGTATGTGTGTGCGCTCTATTTGGGTGAACAGAGTCACTCAAAACATATTTATGGAATGCCTTTGGGGCACATTGCATAGCACTTCACCCTTCATTGAAAATCCATTAAAACAATTACCAGGTCATGCTTGGAAACTTTTTTCCACAAAGGAATTTGCTTTAGTTGCTCAGTTAGCAGAAACTAATTTGAGATGCAAATTTAACAGCCCCGTTTGCACTAGGAAGGCCTTATGTAAACCATCACACAGTGAAATAATATATGTGAATTTATTCACACTTGTATCTGAGTAGATGGACTTAAAAGCTACAAAACAGGGGCGCCTGGGTGGCTCAGTGGGTTAAGCCTCTGCCTTTGGCTCAGGTCATGATCTCAGGGTCCTGGGATTGAGCGCAGCATGGCATTGGGCTGTCTGCTCAGCAGGGAGCCTGCTTCCTTCCCTCTCTCTGCCTGCCTCTCTGCCTACTCTCTCTCTCTCTCTGTCAAATAAATAAATAAATAAATCTTTTTTAAAAAGGTGCTACAAATCTAATGGGATAGTGTTCATGTGAGGGAAGAATAACTTTAGAAGTTAGTGAAGCATCTTGTACTAATTCTCCAAAGTTAAATGTTTACCTGGAAGGTTATGCCCTGGTTATAGGCCATCTAAGGCCACCAATAAATGGAAGTGGGTTCACATCTGTAACACTTATGGAATGTCCTATCTTCTTGACTCTCATACCAGGAAACTAGACTCAAAAAACAAAACAAAACAGACCAAACCCCTAATTTTTACTGAGCTAGTGTTGATCAAGGCAAATATCTAGACTCATTCAAACCAACATTTGGTCTTTGAAATTAATTTATAATTGTTTTTTCCCATTGCTCCCTTTAGGAGCCTTTATTAGCATGTGTATGTACACCAACTTGGTTCTGTCTTCTTTCAATTAATCATTTAAAGGAATTTCCATTGCCTACATAAGGAACGAAAATGGAGCTTTCCCCCACATCTTGAAAAACCTAAGTTATCTAGCAGAGAGATGCAGTTTGAAGGAGTTGTGGGCACTTGTTAACAGTTCCCAGCTGCAGTAGAACCTCCTGCCATTCTATTCCTGTCCCTTGTTTCGTGTCCCAAATCTCTGCAACCAGTGCTTAATCCAGTGTCTAATCCTTTTTAAGGCAGGAGGAGAGACAAAAAGTGGAGGGGGGCAGAGGGTCTTACTCTGCCTTGAAAAGATACATTTTCTAGCAAATGGCGGAACTGACATAAGGGAACTGAAATAAGGAAAGCAGTACAGACATAAGCTGGCATCAGACAGTCTCGGATCTAGGGTGGAGATCCACCACTTACCAGTGATAAGATTTGGGGTAAGGAACTTGTCTGAGCATAGGCTAACTTCATTGTAAAGTGAGGCTTTACATTTACATTATCTTTACATTATTACATTTACATTATCTTTGAAAAAGATAATGCATGGGAAATGCTTCATATTCTGTCTACTAGAAAGCATCAGTGAATGAAAGCTCTTCGTATCTCCAGACCCGAAGCTCCATGATGATAGATGCCTGTCTAGTTCACTCCTGTGGCTTCGGGTGGGTTCTGGCAAAGCTTCGCCTGACAGAGTATGAAAGGACCAGCAGAACAGCAGAAAGCCCACTGAACCATCAGTAAACCAGGGTCTTGCATCATAGGAACTTTCTATTCTGGAAAAAAGCTCTGTTTCGAGAAAGAGTCAAAGATGTTCTAAATTGTTGGTCCATTAGGTGGGGTCCTTCCAGAGGTGGATACTGAGACAAAGATTAGAAAGCAAGGAGCTCATTTCAGAGAGAGAACACCGGTAGGAAACGAGAAGTGTGGGAGAGAAAGGAAGGACGTCAGTAATCCCATCAGGGAGCTCTGGGAGATGGCACAGGACACATCTCGGAGTTTATACCATGTGAGGAGCAAGGAAGCCAGGATATTTATTTACCAGCATTGGTTAAGATCTGCTGCTGGGAACATTAAAAAGAATGGAGGTGCAGCAGAGCCCTTAACGGTCTATATGGCAGATTTCCTAATGGAGCTTGCCAGACACTGAGTGGCATGGACACCCATGACAAACAGCACTCTGGAATCTACTAGTCCTGTGACCCAAGCATTGGTTAAGATCTGCTGCTGGGAACATTAAAAAGAATGGAGGTGCAGCAGAGCCCTTAACGGTCTATATGGCAGATTTCCTAATGGAGCTTGCCAGACACTGAGTGGCATGGACACCCATGACAAACAGCACTCTGGAATCTACTAGTCCTGTGACCCAAGCAGCAAGGCCACTTAAACTGCAACCAGAACTTGTTGCAGCGTCTAGTCTTTCTCTGGCTCCCCGTCAAAACTTGTTACTTTATAGACAGATGGGAGCAGTATTCCTAAATGTGTATGTATCACCAAAGTCTGAAGAGGTCTACCCAGTACTGGATCTCTGAGTGGTAGGAAAAGCAAGGTACTTGTCCTCAAACGTGGTGTGGATGTCTTGGGATTCTTCAGACAACTGGTCTCCTAAAACCTTCACTGATATAGTAGACTACCCACCCCCGCTCCCGCCCCAATCATTTAGGATTTATTCGTTTCCCTCTGGTATTCCAGTGATCCAATTAACATAATGCCATCAAAATAGGGGAGCTTCATGGTGTTCTGTGTTATATATATAGTCTTTTGGGCAATGATTTGAGGCTGCTGTGAGAAAATATCCTTAAGATCTCAAAAGCTCTACTTGAAACAGTCCTTTAGGCATTACTTAAATTATTCAGGGGTCTGAACAAGGGTCCTTACAGCCATACCCCTGGTTTGATTTTTCACTTCGAGAGATTTTTACCAGATGGGAGAACTGGGGCAAGAGTTATATTTTCCAAACCAGCAAATCCTTGGGCTTCTAGATGTCCTCTAGATTCTTCTAAGTTTCATAGTTCCTTCTGTTGCTCCTCTCTTCTTGTCCATTGTTACGCAGCTAGAAGAAGCCAAAGTGGCACTTTTAACATTCTGTCTGGAAATCTCCTGAATCATATTTTTTAAAAAGGCTATGAGGTACATTTTTTAGCTTTCAAGTTTTCACAGGCAACATTTTGCCAATAATTGCATCACCACATAACATGAGTTGTCTCCTCCTTCGGCCTCTGATAAGGATTTTCTCACTGCATTCCCAGCCTCCAGCAACTGTTTGTCCACCATTCCTCCAGTCTTTGCTAACAGCCTTTTTGGGGTTTTTCCAGCTTCTAACCACCAACTGGTCCAAGGGCAGAATTCCAAGAGCATGAGAGTGGAAGTTACAAGCCTCTTGAGGTTAGGCTCTAGAACAGCATCACTTCTGCAAGCCACAGGACCATCCAGAGGTTAGGCTCTGGAACAGCATCACTTCTGCAAGCCACAGGACCATCCCAGATGTAAGGAGTCCAGGAAAGACTCATCTCTTAGTGGAAAGAGTTATGAAATACTGTGACAACGCCTTTCAGCCTACAGCAGACATCTTCATAGTTAACACGTGGATACATCTTTAGAATTCTTAAAATTGAACTCGCTGAGTCAAATGCAAATACCTATTGGTGAAATATTGCCAAGTCACCCTTCCCAGAGGTGAGACAAATTTTTAACCTCACCAGCACTGTATGATGCCAGATGAGGGTTCTCCAGATCGTACAACACAATGCATTTTCCAAATTATTTTTTTGCCAACCTGACAGGTAAAAATGAAATCTTCTTGTAGTTTTAATTTGTATTTGGCGTATGATGAGTGAGATTGGACATATTTTCCTGAGAGCCAATTGTATTTTCTTGAAAGCAGCTAGTCATATGTTTGCCATTTGGTTTGTAGGCATGACTTATCATGTTTCAAAGCCTTTGAGAACTTGCATATGTTAGTAGTTGGAGACTTGGATACCAACTCTGGGACAGGTTCTCTTAAGTCTCTGAAATAAAAGATTCCTAACATACTCAATTTGGGTCTTTCTGACGGTAACAAATTTTCTCTCTTGGGGAGGGCCATTCATAGGAGGAGATCAATATGTCATTGTTTAACTGGAGAAGACCCAGGTTCCTAGATATTTTCTCCTAAATCTTGCTGTCCCAAAAGGAGAAGATCACATAGGTGGGAGAGAATCCTGAGTCCTGTCTGGAGGGACCCAGTTGCCTTCAGTTTCCTACAAGGTGTTAAAGGAGAACTGATCATAAAGATACCTCCCAGTGCAAGTGATGTAGACCATTTCTGCAGTTTGTGGGTCCCTGTGTGAAGCGCTCTGCAATGAAGCACAACACCTGTGTTTGAGTCTAATGACTTTGGGTGAGTATTTCCCCCTTCACTTCAGTTTCTTCACCTGTAAAAGGAGGGTGACACTACCTGTTTTGAGGCTCAAATATGAAAGCAATTTGCAGAGGCAAGATATAAAAATATATGGTGTTATGATGTTTACCTAGAGGTTCTAGATGCCATTCAGGATCTAACGCAGGATGTGGAATCTCAGTAAACTAAACCACTGTTGCCTGTAGGACACCACTATCTTTCCCAGCCCGAGATATGGATACTCCTGCCTAAACTCTTCTAACACCACCATGAGTAGCCAAACTTGAGGTTAAGCGAACAGTCCTCCAGTCTGCCAAATGTGTCTAAGACTCCAGGTACTTGCTGCAACTTTGGGGACACCTAGGTCCACCTTTACTTCAGATTGGCTGGCTACAAATTAGGGGGCTCTCATGACCACCATCAGGTTCAATAATTTGCTAGAATGATTCCCAGAACTCAAGACTTATGATTGTAGTTTTATTATAATGAAAGGATACGAATTAGAGCCAGTCAGAGGAAGAGACGCATATGGCAGAATCTAGAAGTGAGAGCGTTCCAAATACAACCTTTAGTGTCTTCAAGAACGTGCTTCGCTCCTGGCATTAATGTGTGGTAATAGGCAAGCTACTGCCAACCCCAGACACTCACCCACATGCTTTGTATATTCTAGAAACAGCAAGGAAGCCAGTGTGACTGGAATTGGAGACTGCAAAAAGAGATGAAGTCAGACAGGTAATGGAATGGAAGCAGGAAGACCACACAAACAGTTCTTAAAATCATCTAGGCAAGAGATACTAGTGGCCCAGAACAGTGGTGGAAGCTGCAGGAAGTGATATTTTGAGTAATTTTGAAGGTAGACCTAACAAGACTGGCAGATAGCTTGGACACAGAGTGAGAAAGAGTCAATGACAGTACCATCCTTCTGAGGCTGAGCAACGGGGATGAGGAGGAAGCCTGGAAGGAACAGGTTTGTAGGGGACGATCAGGAGCTGTTTTGTACACACAGTGTGAGAAGCCCATCAGGTGACCGCATGGAAATGTCAGTCAGGCAGCACATTACATGAGTGTGTGGCTTGGAAGAGAGGCCTGGCCTGGAGATGCTTTTGAGAGCCACCAGCCTATGGGGAATTACTGAAAACTGTGAGACTGAAGGAGATCACGAAGGAAATGAGTGCAGATAAGAAGGACAAGCGGTCCAAGGACTGGTTCTGAGACACCAGCAAAGGAGACCAAGGAGGAACAGTGAAGGTGGTGGGAGGAAAACCAGGAAGCAGGGGAGTGTCGTGTTCTGAACGCAAAGTGATGAAAACAGCCGAAGGTGGGAGACGGGATCGTTTGTGTCAAATACTGCTGGCAGGTCAAGTAGGATGAAAATGAGACTCCACCTACAGGATATGGCAACAAGGAGGGCAACGGTGACCTTGACAAGAGTGGTTTCATTGAGTCCATGGAGCGTCAGAGCCTGCATAGAGTTGGTTCAAGAAAGAGGTTGGCAGGGAGCAGGAGGAAGGAGACAGGATTTGAACAGGAAGTACTGACAACACTTTTGAGAGGGAAGGAGAGAGAGGATGGCTTCTGGAATGGTAGTGTGAGGAACTCTGTGGTTCTTCTCTCCCACGAAATAGCCATAACAAGTGAAAATTATTTCTTTAAAAAAAAAAAACAACTTTCAGTTTCTGGAAATTGTCCTAGGGGCAAATAGCAAAAGAAGAAATATTTATTCAAGAACAGTTTATCAGATCTGTTTGAACGAGAGTCTGTGGCACCTCAGCCACAACCCCCTGCCTCTCTTGACCACTCTCCCATCTCAGCTTGATAGAAACTCAGCATGGCAGCAGTGGCCTTGAAGACAAGGCCCAAACTCCCCAAACCCCAGGTCCCCATCATAGATTGTGTTATTTCCCTGTGCATGGTGGCCACCAGAATGTTCCAGACCTCCCAACTCTGTGTTGCAGACATTAAATGCCAGGGATATGTTGCCAAAAGGTTGGAATCTCTCTTCTTTCCCTGAGCCCCCATTCACAGGTCAGAGGCTTTACCCAGGTATGACAGGCCTAGAATACTGGGAGCCCAATCTCTCTCAGCTCAGTTCACTCGTAGAACAGAGGCTCTACATGGCCAGAGGTAAGCCAAGAAGACCAGATGGTTATGACCCTGACCCTGTGCCCGGGAGAGGCAGGTCACTCTGAGATACTTGGACCTAGACAGTTAGAGCTGTCCCTGCCACCAGCTCTAATGCATAAGTGCAAAGATTTGGCCCAGGGAGAAAGGTAAACCATAAGAGTACCAAGGCCTTCACCAAGTGAACTGACTTTATATGGAACAGAGTGCAGGAAGTTCAAGCCTAAAGGCACTCTTAAAAACAATGGAGGTTTAGGTGGTAGCAATGAAAAAGTTGGTAGCTCCATGAGGACAAGAAGCTAAACTGTAGGCTGATAAGTTTATCAGAGAGAAGTAGGGAAAGATTCAGCTAAGAATAGCACTTCTGGAGTGAGGACAAACCTCCAAAGCTTAACTCAGAAACTACCCCTGCAGGGGTGCTCAGCTGTAGAGGCGCCTGGGTGTAGAGATTACTCAATAAAATCTTAAAAAACAAAACAAACAAACAAAAACCACAAAAAACCAACTAGGCCTGCAGAGGACCAGACTTAACTAGTTCCCGCTGTGGGGCAATGTGGGCCTCACTTCATAATAGAAAACAGAGAGAAATCAGCTGGCAATCAGTGAAGCCTGACTGTCCAGTGGGAATATAGATATAAAAATCCTAAAAAAAAAAAAAAAAAAAAAAAAACCACACACACACAAAAACCAAACAAAAACAAAAACAAAAAATACTTATAAACTGAATCCAACAACATATAGAAGAAATTACAACTCATAACCAAGGGATTTATTCCCCCAAAGGCAAAGTTGTTTAAAGACCTGAAAGTCAATTAACATAATTTATTATATCAATAGAGAAAAGACAAAAATCACCTACATGATCATCTCAATAGAGGCTGAAAAAGTTCTTTGACAATATTCAACACTCCAGCATCCTTTCATGATAAAAACACTCAACAAACTAGGAATAGTACAGAATGTCTTTAACTCGATAAAGGACATCTACCAAAACTCAGAGCTAACATCATTATTAATGGTGGAAGACTGAATGCTTTTCCCCTTATGATCACAAATGAGACAAGGATAGCCACTCTAGCCCCTTCCACACTGTACTGGAGGTTCCAGCCAAAGTAATTCAGTGAGAAAATGAAGTAAAAGACATTCAGATTGGAAAGGAAGAAGTGAAAACATCTCTATTTTTTTTTTAAGATTTTATTTATTTATTTGACAGAGATCATAAATGGGCAGAGAAGCAGGCGGTGGGGGTGGGCGGGGAGGGAAGCAGGCTCCCTGTGGAGCAGAGTGCCCCATGTGGGGCTCAATCCCAGGACCCTGGGATCATGACCTGAGCTGAAGGCAGCTGCTTAACTGAATGAGCCATTCAGGCGCCCCTAAATATTTTTTTAAAAATAATCTCCACATCCAATGTGGGACTTGAACTCACAGCCTCAAGATCAAAAGTTGAATGTTCCAGTGACCGAGCCAGCCGTGTACCGCCAAATATCTGTTTTTAGATGACACGATCTTGTTTGTGGAAAACCGTAAAGAATTCACTAAAAAATTATCAGACTAAACAAGTTCAACAAGGCTGCCAGCTACAAAATCAATCACATACATCAGTAGAATTTCTAGACACTGGCAATGAACAATTTGAAAATGAAATTAAGAAAACAATCCTATTCAGGGGCACCTGGGTGGCTCAGTGGGTTAAGTTTCTGCCTTCGGCTCGGGTCATGGTCTCAGGGTCCTGGGATTGAGCCCCATGTCTGACTCTGCTCAGTGGGGAGCCTGCTTCCCTTCCTCTCTCTCTGCCTGCCTCTCTGTCTACTTGTGATCTCTGTCTGTCAAATAAATAAATAAAAATCTTATTAAAAAAAAAAAAGAAAACAATCCTATTTGGAGTAGCATCAAAAAGAATAAACTACTAGGGTATATTTAACTGCCAAAATGTATAAAACTTATACTCTGAAAACCACAAAAATTGTTGAAAGGAATTAAAGAAGACTTCGAGGGACGCCTGGGTGGCTCAGTTGGTTAAGCGGCTGCCTTCGGCTCAGGTCATGATCCCAGCGTCCTGGGACCGAGTCCCACATCGGGCTCCTTGCTTGGCAGGGAGCCTGCTTCTCCCTCTGCCTCTGCCTGCCACTCTGTCTGCCTGTGCTTGCTCTCGCTTCTCTCTCTATGACAAATAAATAAAATAAAATAAAATCTTAAAAAAAAAAAGAAGACTTCGATAAATGGAAAGATATTCTTTATTCATTGATTGGAAGATTTAATATTGCTAAGATGGCAAACTGATGTACAGACCAATGCAATCCCTATCAAATCTTTGCTGGTTTTTTTGGGGGGGGGGAGCGGGGAGCACAAATTAACAAGCTGATGCTAAAATTCATAAGGACACAAGGGGCCCAGAGTAGCCAAAACAATCTCGAGTGAGACTAAAATTGGAAGACTCACTCTTCACAATTTCAAAACTTATTATAAAGCTACAATAATGAAGACACAGTGCTTATGTCAAAGTGATTGATATGTAGATCAGTGGAGTAGAATTGAGAGTCTAGAAATAAATCTCACATTTACAGTCAATTGATATTCGACAGGGGGTAGGCAAGACAATTCGATTGGTAGCAAATAGTAGTTCCCACAAATAGTGCTGAGACAAATGGATATCCAGATGCAAAAAAAAAGGGGGGGGGCGGGGGGAATTGGATTTCTTCCTCACAAATATTTAATATGAGAAAAAGACATTGAATAATGTAGTCATACAGGAAAATGAGAGAATGAATGAGAGAAATGAAATGATTGCTCAAGCATATCAAGGGGCCACTTGAGGTCAGCAATCAGCATTTGATTGAGAAGCAAACCAGTCAGCCTGATTGGTCTATTTCTCCAACCACCAGCAGTGGTTATATGGTTATATGGTGCAAGGAGCATAGGCAGACAGTTGGATTAAACAGGATTGTAATTTTGACAATGAGTACTATAAAGACAGAAATTAATAAGTGAATGGAAAGGAACAGTCCTCACTTAAAGGGCTGAAGTGGGAAGCTATGGAGAGCCACAGTTGAGTTAGAGCAGGAAGGTATAAAGAAGGCTCAGAGAGGAAACCAAGGACATTAGGGAGTTTTTCTTACCACTGATCACAAACACCAGAGGACACAGGAGCTTGAAGGGGTGCGTAACAAAATCAGAGAAGAGAATTTACAGAATCCCAGCGTTATTAATTTCGAATGCATTTAAGATGCCCTTGTATTCCTGGGCTTCCTATGTGGAGTGACTTAAACAGGGAAAAAGGGCATGAGGTTAGTCCCTATAGTCTCGAGTCAGATAGAGATGGCAAGGCTGTCACTGCTGGTCTGGGTCAGGGCTGGGGACTGAGAGACCTTCCTTAGCAGCTATCTTTCATTAAGGGAACTTCATCATTATCTTACCTATGCTCCAGAATTTCCTAAGAGCTAGGCCTTCTGTCCCCATTTGGAAACAAAATTGACACAGTCCGCCTTCAGTGTTACCATGTCCCACAAGTGCTATAGCAATGGGAGAGAGGGGAAATGGTTGCATTACTTCTTCAAATACTTCTTTTTAAAATAACTGGGTCTTAAAAGGAAGAAAGAACAAAGAACAGCTTGATCATTGCCAGAGGGGAGGAGGGGTAGAAGGATGGGCAAAATGAGGGAAGGGGAATGGGGAATACAGGCTTCTAGGTACGGAATGAGTGAGTTATGGGAATAAGAGACACAGCATAAGGAATATAGTCAATCGTATTGTAACAGTGTTGTTTTGCAACAGATGGTAGCTACACTTGTGGTGAGCAGAGCATAATGCTTAAGCTTGTGGAATCACTCCTTTGTACCTCTAAAACTAATGTAACATTGTGTGTCAACCACACTCACATAAACAAATTCATTAAAAAATAACAAAGAAAAAATAACTGAATTTTTTTGTTTTCTCAAATATCACAAAACCATCATTTCTTTTTGAGAAGACAAAGATCAACAACAAAATGAAAACCAGAATTAGGTATTACCAGTATTAAAACCTGTTGCATATTATTTCAGCCCTTTAAAAATTAATATATTACAATGGAAGCTTATTTTTCAACAAATTACTAAGAAACCTTTTTTCTTAAAGCAGTTTTAGGTTCACAGAAAAATTGAACAGAGGGGTGCCTGGGTGGCTCAGTGGGTTAAAGCCTCTGCCTTCGGCTCACGTCATGATCCCAGGGTCCTGGGATTGAGCCCTGCATCGGGCTCTCTACTCTGCAGGGAGCCTGCTTCTTCCTCTCTCTATCTCTGCCTGCTTCTCTGCCTACTTGTGATCTCTGTCTGTCATATAAATAAATAAAATCTTAAAAAAAAAAAAGAAAAAAATTGAACAGAAAGTATGGAGACCTTCCCACCCTGCAGCTGCTCCTATTACTAACACCTTATTTTCCTGTGGTATATTTGTTACAACTGAGGAACTGCTATTGATACATTATTATTATTATTTAAGATTTTCTTTATTTACTTGAGAGAGAGAGAGAGAGAAAGGGAATGCACAGGGAGACAGTGAGAAGCATACTCCCCACACCCCAGCAGGAAATCTGCTGGTGGGGGGAGGGCTTGATCCCAGGACCCTGAGATCATAACCTGAGCCGAAGGCAGACGCTTAATGGACTACGTAAGCCACCCAGGCACCCTTCATATGTTATTATTAATTAAAGGCCATAGTTCACATTAGCATCTGCTCTCTTTGTTGTCAAGCTGTAGGGATTTTGACAAATGAGTAAGGTCAGTATCTATCTACATGTATGTCAGTATCATACAGTGTATTTTCATGGCTCTAAAAATCTGTGTTCCACCTCTCTCTTCCTCCGTCCCTCCCTCTCTCCTGCCCAGCCTCTGGCAACCGCTGTTCTTTCTGTATGTCTCCATAGCTTTGCCTTTTCCAAAACATCATATAGTTGGAATCATGTAGCTTTTCAGACTGGGTTCTCTCACTTAGCAATATACATTCCTCTGTGTCTTTCCATGGCTTGATAGCTCATTTCCTTTATTCGCTGTGTGGTTGTACCACAGTTGGTTTTTCCATTCACCCGATGAAGGACTTCTTGGTTGCTTCCTGATTTGGGCAATTATGACTAAGGCTGTCATAAGCATTCATATGACGATTTTTGTTAGATTTTTAAGAGGTTGGAACCATTGTCTTGAAATCCATTATTTCATATATTTTGTCTAGTTTTCTAGTTATTTAAGATAGGAGGGTATTAGTCTCTGTTACTCCATCTTCATTGATGGTGAAAGCCTGCCTGACACCATTCTATGTGCTGGCTCTATTAGAAGCAAATAAATTGGACACTACTTAGATTCAAACAGTTTACATTTGGGGGAGAACAGATGATAAATACATGAAAGAAAAATGTGCATAAATAAATGATTTTGGAAAATGTGTATTGATAAAATAAAATGGTAATGTCATAAAAGAGGCACTAATGGCTTCTCTGGGGAGGTGACATCTGAGGAGATGGATTATAAGAAGGAGGCTGTCACTTGAAGGGTTAAAATTGTTCTAAGACAAGGATCTATGATAACTCTAAAGGCCCCCAAACAGATATAAGCTTGACTTGTTTGATAGCACACATACAATGCCAGTGTGGCTGGAATGTGCCTGAGGTGGGAGATGAGGTTGGTGCAGAAGGTAGGCTGAGCTTCGAGTAAAAAGGGCCTTGGAGACCATTGTTCTCATTACCTATCACTGCCTAACAAAACACTCTAAAAATCAATGGCACAGACCAACAATCATGAATTTTGCCCATGAATCTGGGCATGCTGGGGCCAGCAAGGCAGCTCTTGCTAAAGCTCTCGCATGTGTACACAGTCAGATGGTGGCTGAGACGAGGATTATTTCAAAGCTTCTTCATTCACATATCTGGCTATGTGGACAATCAACTGGAGGCTGGAACATTTCTGGCCCCTTGGCTTTCCCTCTATAGATACATGGTTTCTACATGGGTTAGGGTAGCCAATTTCTTACAAGGCGGCTACAGGTTTTCAGAGCAAGTATATCCAGAGAAACTGGCAGAAGCTTCAGGGTATCTTGAAATCTTGAAAAGCCTTGAAAAATCACACAGTGTCATTCTACCATGTCTGATTCATTGAGGGAGTCACAAAGATTCACCCAGATCAAAGGGAGGGGACATAGACTCAGCTTCTTGTTGGATGATGTCAAATAATGTGCGAATACGTTTTAAAACCACCACAGTCGCTGCAATGAGTTTGGATTATATTTCTACAGTAGGAAGATATTGGTAAGTTTTTAGCAAAGAAAGGATGTGCAGTCATTTACAATTTTATTAAAAGACTGTTTCAGCAAGATTACTAGATACAAAATAAACATGCAAGAATCAGTTATACTTTTTTATATCAGCAAAAACAATTAGAAAATAAAATGTATGAGATGACACCATTTACAAGAGTGTTAAAAGAATACACCAACTACCTATGGATAAGTGCAATAAAATGTGTAAGATATCTTTGTAGAAAACTATAAAACCTTAAAGAGAAACAAAAGACTAATGAAGGGGTACCTTCCCAAGGAAATGTTCCAAGAGATATCATTTCCAAGGACTGTAAGACTTACAAAGATGTCAGTTTTTCTCATGGTGGCCCACAGATTCAGTGCAATACCAATCAAAATACCCACAGCTTTTTCTGTAGAACCTGACAAGCTAATTCTAAAATATATATGGAAATATTAAGGATCAAGAATAGCAAATCACTCTTGAAAAAGGAGGAGGAGGAGGAAAAGGAAGAGGAGGAGGAAGGACTTTCTCTACTTGACATAAGACTTATTATAAAGCCAGGGTGACTCATTATTGTGCTGCAAGGAACACAGAAAAATAGACAAATAGACCAATGTAACTAAAGAGCCCAGAAACAGACCCATGCACATATGGACACTTGCTTTATGTCAAAGATAGCATTGCAAGAGAAGGAGGGAAAGGATGGTCTTTTCAGAAAATGGAGTTAGAATAATTGGGTATCCACATGGGAAGAAGGAAGACAAGAAGGGAAGGAGGGAGGGAGAGAGAGAGAGGGAGGAAGGCACATCCTCTTGCACATATGCGCTGGGAGACATGTACAAGAATGTTTGTAGCAGCATTATTCATAATATCCTAAATTAGAGACAACCCAAAAATTCAACAGGAGGATGGATAAATAAAATGTGACATAGTCATAAAATAAGAGTATTTTACAACAACAAAGATGAATAAACTGTAGCTTCATATGGAATAGATGAATCTTAATTAAAAACATAACATTGAATGAAAGAAGGGAGATACAGACTACATGCGATTTTGCTTACCAAAAAAAATCAAAACCAGGGAAAACTTTTAGCAAAGCATGATACCGTGATAACACTATAAAGAAAGACAAGTCAGTATAGTGGTTATCATTAAAAGGGAGATAGGAATTAACACAGGGCAGGGATTATGGGGCAGAGCTTCTGGAGTGTTTCTATTTCTCTGACCTGGAGGGTGACTATGTAGTATTTGCTTTCTAAATAAACCATATAATAATAAACCATACAATAAATAAACCATATAGTAGTAATTGTACATTATAATAAGACATGTAATAGTTGTACACATATGTTTCATGTACTCCTCTATACTCATGTTATATTTCACAAGCAAAAGGTTGTATAAAACCAAATTCACCACGTCAGTGGGCAAGTATGCAAGCAGGAAGTCCAGTTGTCCAGTAAAGACATGATGGAGGCTTGGACTAGAGCTGACAAGTAATCAGATTTAGGAACTATTTCAGAGGTGGAGGTAACAGGACTTGATGTGGAACATGAAGGGGTAAAAAAGCTGAAGCAACAAACACACTGACAGTCATAAAAACACAGCAAGAGAGTGTACAACAGAATTAGCGAAGCTTTGGAAACAGAACACATTAAAGTAGAGCGCTAAATTGTAGGAGTGGGTATTAGACAGAGGGCTTCTGTCCAGCTGGTTAAGAGATGCTTCCTAGAAAAGTTGGCAATACAAGCACTGAACACAGAAGATACACACAGTCTCTTCAACAAATGGTGCTGGGAAAACAGGACAGCCACATGCAACAGACAGACACGGGACCACTTTCTTTCACCGTATACAAAAATAAACTCAAAATGGATGAAGGACCTAAATGTGAGACCATCAAACTCCTAGAATAGAACACAGGCAGTAATTTCTTTGACATCAGCCATAACATTTTTCTAGATATATCTCCAAAGGTAAGAGAAACAAAAGCAAAAACAAACTCCTGGGACTACATCAAAATAAAAAGCTTTTGCACAGTGAAGGAAACCATCAATAAAATAAAAAGGCAACCTACCCAGTGGGAGAAGATATATGCAAATGATATATCCAATAAAGAGTTAATATCCAGATCATATAAAGAACTTCTACAACTCAACACCAAAAAACACACAAATAACCCCATTAAAATATGGGCAGAGGAAAGGCTCCTGGGTGGCTCAGTCAGTTGAGTCTCTGACTCTTGATTTTGGCTCTGGTCATGATCTCGGGGTTGTGAGATTGAGCCCTGCTACAGGTTCTGTGTTCAGCAGGTGGCCTGCTTGGGATTCTCTCCTTTCTACTCCCTCTGCCCCTCCCCCTGCTCTGGCATGCTCTCTCTCTCCCTCAGATAAATATATATATTTTTAAATTGCGCAAAGAACCTGAACAGACATTTTTCCAAAGAAGACATACAGATGGCCAACAGACACGTGAAAGGATGTTTAACATCACTCACCATCAGGGAAATGGAAATCAAAACCATGATGAGATAACACCTTACACCTGCCTGGATGGCTAAAACAAAAAAGACAAGAAGTAAGTGTTGGTGGGGATGTGGAGAAAAAGGAACCCTCATACACAACTGGTGGAACATAAATTGGTATAACCACTGTGAAAAACACTGTGGAGTTTCTTCAAATAATTAAAAGTAGAAATACCATAAAATCCAGTAATTCTACAGAGGATGTTTACCCAAAGAGAAAAGGAAACACTAATTTGAAGGATATACACCTCTATGTTTATTGAAGCATTATTTACAATAGCCAAGATATGGAAGCAACCTGAGGTACCATCAACAGATGAATGGATAAAGAAGAGGTGGTAAATATATATAAAATGGACATTACTTGGCCAAAAAAAAAAAAAGAGAGATCTTGCCCTTTGTGACAACATGGATGGATCTAGACAGTCTCATGCTAAGTGAAATAAGTCAGACGGAGAAAGACAAATGGCATATGATTTCATATATATGTGGAATCCAAGAAACAAAGCAAGCAAACAAACAAAAAGCAGAAACAGACTTCTCAATACAGAAAACAAAGTGGTTGCCAGAGGGGAGGGAGGTGGGGAAATGGGCAAAACAGGTGAAGGTGGAGTGGAAGAGGCTTCCAGTTATGGGATGAATAAGTCATGGGAATAAAAGATACTGCATGGGGAAGAAAATCAATGAAGGAATAAAGGGAGAGAAAAGCTGAGAAATTCTGGGCACAGATTGTGGAGGAAGTAGAAAAGGGAGGTATACAATTAAAGGGAGGACTTGACAGGTTTTTGTGTTTTTTTTTAAGATTTTATTTATTTGTCAGAGAGAGCGAGCACAGGCAGACAGAGTGGCAGGCAGAGGCAGAGGGAGAAGCAGGCTCCCTGCTGAGCAAGGAGCCCAATGTGGGACTCCATCCATCCCAGGACGGCGGGATCATGACCTGAGCCGAAGGCAGCCGCCCAACCAACTGAGCCACCCAGGTGTCCTGAGGACTTGACAGTTTATAGGTCAATTACCATGTATTGTTCTGTATTCCTTTGCACATTATTTTGAGACATTGTGCACATTATCTCTCAAGTAGGTTTTAATCTACTTATGCTATCATTTGAATCCACAAAAAAAGGTACAGTACTTCAAACACATTCCATACATTCTGATTGAACTATGAAGCCTTGAACAAGTCCATCACACAGCCCCTGGAAGCCAGAATCAGCCATGGTAAGCCAACAAGACAAGCACGTGATGCAGGTTGCCTATATAGCAATGTCTCCACACTGTGTAGTACATATTAATAGCTTTTATGTTATTGAATTAATTTTAACCTCAGGATATTACTGGAAATTTTATTTTTGATATTTTTTCTCATTGGATAGACTGATGAGTGTGGGAATAAAGGGGGGGGTATAGAGAAATAATGTCTAGAAACAGAAGTTTGTGGGAAGGGAGACTTCCCAGTCAACCCACTTTATCTAGGAAAGCTTCCTGCATGAGTCAGAGTTGATCTGAGAATCATCCAGAATTAACAATAGGAGGAGGGAGGATCTTTTTCAGGCTTGTGGGAAAATGAGAGCAGGATAAGCAGAGATATTAAAACTCCTCAGAGTCTCTGATCTTATTAAAAAAAAAACAACTTACTGTTGGGCTGAATGAGAGTGAATTGTGCTTTGACAGGTGTTTGAGATGCCACTAGAGCCCTTAAAAAAGCTGACAGGGAAGACACCGGAAACTAGTGATGGAAAGCGACAAAGGAAAGATTCTCTATTAACTAAAAGTACAATAGTCCTCTTCATCCATAGGGGATTGTTCCAAGACCCCCGCGGATGCCTGAAAGTGCACACAGTCCCTAACTCTACATGTACTATGCTCTGTCCTGTGCATACATAGATATGATAAAATTTAATTTATAAATTAGGCATGTTTAGAGATTAATGACAATAATAGACCACTTAGAGCAATGTGTTGTAATGAAAGTTATATGAATGTGGTTCCTCTCTACCGAAATATATTATTGTACTGTACTCACCCCTCTTGGGATGACATGGGATGATGATAAATTGCCGACATGATGAGATGATGAGAGCCGAATGACAGAGGCATGGTGAAGTAGCCTTAGGCTACTGTTGACCTTCTGGACCGTAGATGAGAGAATTATTTGCTTTCGTGACTGTCTTTGGCACTGGTAATTGAAACCCTGAAAGTGAAACCGCACAGAAGATGGGACTACTGCATAGCCAAAATGAGGTAATAGCGCATACAGTGTTTATTATGAAACAGACACCATTCTAAGAGAATTAACTGTATTAACCCATTTACTCACAACAGTGCTGTCAGGTCATCCTCACTTTATAACTGAAGAAACCAAGGTACTGAGAGATTGCTTAAATAAATTGGCTGAGGTTACTGATCTGGAATTTGAAGCCAGGCATCGACTCTAGAATCCATACTTTCTTTTCTTTTCTTTTTTTTTTTTAAGATTCTATTTATTTATTTGAGAGAGAACGAGAGAGCAGGAGAGGCAGAGAGGGGCTGAGGGTGAAGAAGCAGCAGACTCCTGCTGAGCAGGGAGCCAGATGTGGGACTCCATCCGGGACTCTGGAGCCATTGAGCTGAGCTGAAGGCAGCTGAGTAACCCACTGAGCCACCCAGGCAACCCTAGAATCCATACTCTTAACTAAGGAGCTGACTATATATTTTTTCTTAGAAAAAGAGGAAACGATGGCATAAATTCTGGAACTTCTTTGATTCCTCATACTGGTAATTTAAAACTATGGTGGCATTGTAATGTGAAATACAGACCCTCTACTTCTTCCCAATTGCTTATTCTTTTTGGCTTTCTAACCATCTTTCTCTCGGGTGATTCTGAGTTTAAACGTAGCCAGTCGATGCCTGGCTTCAAATCTGAGGATCTATTAAAAAAAAAAAAAAACAGACTAATGTATATTTGCTTTTAAAAAATCGCATGGTTTATTCATATTTGAAAGAAGGTCCACTGAGGCTTTTAAGTTAAGGATCCAAGATAAACAATTAAGAGTTTTGGCTTTCAAGAGTAATGAAATACCTTTCAGCTATGTATTGGATTTGGGGTGCTAATGTTGATTAAATTGCAGCATTTGGAAGAGTATTCAGTAACGGTTAATAAACTAATTAGTAGAGGTCACAAGAGTTGCCAGAGACAGTCTTTTTTTCAATCTCCTTACACTCCAGAGTGTGAAATACAGTAGGAAAATGATGCAACTTCCAAATTAGGAGGTTGGGGAATGGTACCGGAAAGTAACTTTTCTGCCGGGCTCCAGAGTTTGTAACATATTTAAGCTACAAATTAGAAACGCGATAATGACATCTCATTCTTCTACAGACCGTCCGAGTTACCCAGGCTAACCGGAAAACACATCTTAACTGGAGTCAGAGTTGCAGCTCTTCAAATAATGCACTTGGGTTTCTTGAAAAGCCACAGCTACCAACTCTAACCCCGGTCCACAACTGCTTTTTTAAAGCCTCCCCCAGAAATGCACTCCTTCAGCCTTGGCCCTTCCTGGATATACCCTCCGCAGCTTTCCCCAGTCCCCGCCCTGGACGTCAGCCTCTGCACCCCGAGGCCAGCTTGGAGGGAGGAGACGCAGAGAGGAGGGAGAGAGGAACGAGAGCGAGCGAGCGAAATGGTCAAGTCCTCCTTAACTCCTGGCCCCCTCGCGGGCCTCACCCCTCCTCCCGGGGGCTGAGATTGGAGAGGAAGTGGGAAGGCTCCAATCTGTTCCTCACACCAGCGCCCTCATGCCCCCACCCTTCTCCTCCGCTCGGGGCTTCGGCGCGCCTCACCCCCGCCCCTCGCCCCGGGAAAAGAGCGCGCGGCGCGGTAGGGCTCGCGGAGAGAGGCCTGGGGGAGCCGACAGCGCCCGCTCGGCAGCAGGAGCCCGAAGCCGCCCGCCCACAGGCGAGCCAGGCCCGAGGGCAGCCCCGGAGACCGCGGCGGCCGGATGCGCGGGCGCGTCACTTCCGGGCGGTGCAGCGGCGGCCGCTTGGAAGATGGCTGCGCCCTGTGGCTCGGAGCTGCCCGCCAACTCGCCGCTAAAAATCCCGAAGATGGAGGTGCTCTCCCCGGCTTCTCCTGGTGGCCTGAGCGACGGAAATCCATCGCTGTCCGACCCTTCCACGCCTCGGGGTGCCTCCCCGCTCGGGCCGGGCAGTGCAGCGGGCTCGGGGGCAGCGGCGTCCGGGGGTCTCGGGCTGGGGCTGGGGGGCCGCAGCGCCGCCTCGTCCTCGGTCTCCTTTTCCCCTGGTGGCGGCGGTGGCGGGGCTGCGGCAGCCGCCGCCGCCGCCTGCCGGGGCATGTCGTGGACGCCGGCCGAGACGAACGCGCTCATCGCAGTATGGGGCAACGAGCGGCTGGTGGAGGCGCGGTACCAGCAGCTGGAGGGAGCCGGCACGGTGTTCGGCAGCAAGGCCCCTGGGCCAGCCATGTACGAGCGCGTGTCCCGGGCCCTGGCCGAGCTGGGCTACGAGCGGACCCCGTCCCAGTGCCGGGAGCGCATCAAGGTAACCGGCCGCCCGGCCTGGGGCAGCGAACCAGAGGCAGAGAGAAGGCGGGGAAGCGGGCCTCGGGGGCGGGGGCCGGTCTGAGCGCAGGGCTCCCCTCCGGGGCCCGGTGGGCGATTCGCATCTCCTCCGCCTTTTTCTTCTCTCCCTGGGAAGGGGGCTTTTTTCCAGATGGCCGCCAGCCCGTAGGTTTCCTGAGTTTGAAGTTGGGCGTGCCTGCCGCCGCCCCTCTTTCTTGCCAATTGAGGATGTTCCTGCGCTCTGAAGTTGGTAGTTTCTCATTGTGCGCTGTGCGGCAGTCCCCGTGTCGCTGGCGCCTCTCGCCCCCACCGCCGGGGCCCCTCGCTTTGTTCCAGGCCGAGGGGCTCCCAGGCAGAGGCTTACCAGCCGGGGCGGGATTGAGGAAGGGTAGAAGAGGGGGGCCGGTGAGCCCCCAGTTTAGGAATTTTCAAATGAGTGGCTGTGCAGAGCCATGCCAAAAGCGCTTTTGGACGACTGGCCTTTGTGTCAGTCGCCTTGCTTCTAACTTGAGCTTCGAAGGACGAATAAGACTTGAGATGCTTTGGAGAATTGGAAGGGCTTGATTGCAGTCAGATAGTGTATTGTTATCGTGGAGTTAGGGGCGCAATTAAAGTTAGCCTGGCTGAGAGTTGGTCTGGAATTTGTGGAGTGTCGATGCCTCCAGAGTTAGATTGGCTTGAGGCCCTGCTATGTTTCTGACTAAGCTCCTTCACGAAAGCCAGTTTTTCCCTGCTTTAGTTATTTTGCCGGATGTGGTGACAAGTACAGCTCTCATTGTGCATCTGGCTATCTTTGTGTATCTGAATGTTTAACTACAGAGGCTTAATTTGGGCTAGAAATTTTTTATCACCAGCCAGGTTATCTTTTCGCTGTTTCTAGTGACTTTTAATCTAGGCTTTCAGATTTGTATTATTGGCAGCTAGGGAGTGGTTTTATAGGTAAGCTAGTTCCCTCATCATAGTGTCTGCTAAAACATTCTGTTAGGACTCTTTCTCCCAGTTTTCAATGAACTACTTCTTGTTAAAAGTCAAAGTTATGTGTGTACTTCTTTTCTGGTAGGGTTGACACTTTTTCAGAGCTCTTTGGGGGTAAAAATCCAGTGAGAACAATCGCAATCACACTAAATAAAATCAGAGATTGCTCCCAAGTTGAGGAGATCTTGGCTCAAGTAGTGTTCATCCTGGGGTAATGTTTCTTAGAAAATTTGGGTCAGAAACAGATATTTCAAACTTACTATTGTTCAAGGAATTTGGCACCCATTTCTCAATTACAAAATTGAGTTGGTTTACTTGATAACATGTACCTTTAGGTCTTCTTTTGTCCCCTCTTCCCTGCTCCTCCTCCCCAATTAATAAGATGGCATTAAAATAATTGTTTATAGACAGGACTAAAATAGTACCTAATAGTAGCCACTGTTTCATTTTTCTATTAAAGAATAGTTGTAAGTTCAATTTCAAGGTTATCAGGGTTAAATTTCTGGAAGCGTTTTTGCACTGTACTGATTAACATCCACCCATCAGCTTTTCTTGACTTTAGAAGTGTACTTCGGCATTTGTAATGGTTTCAGCTTGATCGATTTTGCCCATAGAAACTTCCCAAATGGAAAAAGTGTTGTGCTGTCAAAACCTCACTGAATAGAAATCCCTCCATAAAATTGTTTCTCAAGTAGCCAGGAAATATCTAGTTGGGTTGCATCTCTGTCTCGTTATGAGAAGCATAACCTAAAGCAGGAACAGGAGATTAGGCTTATCTGAAGATTTTTAAAAGAGGGTCAGTTGCCTGTTTTCAAACAGGTAAGACCAAATTGACCTCAACCTCTTAGAATTTTTGGAAAATATGTTGATGATAATGGATTCTCTGATCAACAGTTGTAGTTGATGAAGGGGACAGATAACTCTGTGTGTGTGTGTGTGTGTGTTTTCTCTACTTGTTAAGTGATTTCAACCAAGGAACCGATTACTTCATTATAAGAATGTTGGTCTTTCCTGCCAGAATTATAAGTACCATAAGGCAAGTTCTGGTTTCTCTTATTCAGTAATGTATCTCCAGGGTCTAGCACATAATAGTCACTGGATACGTATTTATTAAATTTACCAAATAAAGTCTAAAAGGAGAATTTTGAAACATATAGAAATCTAGATTAGTGTTACTCAAGCTTTAATCCAAAGATAGACTTTGAAACCCCGTTTGAAAAATTTTGCATTGAAAACTAAGCTCTGTCCCTCCAGAAGACTTAGGTTAAATGTAATGTTAAGCATAGAAGCAAATGTTGTCACTGAAATCATAGCCTTACCCAGTTATGAGGTGGATGTCCAAGTAATCCAGAATATGTTTATGAAAATAACGCAACCTTAAAAATATCGTCAGGGAATCTCAAATCCCTGAAAACAGATCTTTAGATCCTAGTTTCAAAAATGCCATGTGTGGTTCAGAAATCTCTTCTTTAACTTTATTGTCTTGATGAGAACTGCAAAAACAAATTCAACCATCCTTTTTGCTTTAGATTTTGTAAAATAGAAAAGAAGTGGTACAGAAGATACGGACCATAAGGAACTTACTCAACAGACGAATGTGCTCACTTAATTGTGAGCTCATGTCAAAGGTTCTCAGGGAAGGAATATCATTTGTGTCAATTAAATTTCTGGCTGAATGTATCTGGAATATTTATTAAAACTCAATTATGAAAACTCCGTAAATGATTTCTTGTAAATTTGAAAGGAGGGAAGAGATATACAGGAACTTCGGTTTTTCCTTGAAACTTACTTTAATCCTAGTTTCAGCGTGTTAATCTCATCACAAGAAGGCATCAGAAAGCTGAGTGGTAGCCCAGCCTCTTCCCTGGCCATCTACCTGAATAAACTGAAAGCATATCACTACCCTTTTCTGGACTGTGTTTTAGATTTCCTGTCTATTGAAATTGTAAATGTTGAAATGAATAACTCTTGGATTTTGCTACCAGAGTATTATTTTTCAATACCATCCAAGTGAAAATGTGTATTTCTAAGTGCACAGGATTTTAGCTTAAAGTAACATAGAAACATTGTTTATTGCTGTGAAGGGCTTCAATTTGAAGTCTGACATGTCCAGTTACTGGTATTTATTCAGTCCTTTAGATGAAATGGGTATGTTTGAGACTGTCTTACTCCACAGACTGTTTGGTTCTGAAGTTTTGTTGCTTTTTTTGTTTGCTAGAGGGAAATTTGTCCACTAACAATTCCATTGTCCACTCTAATTTTAGAGTCAGATAAACACATAATAAGGTGGTTTTCTGTCTGGTCCTTGCATGATTTTTCTCTTCCTCTAGAGTATTTTTCTCCCTCTCTCCATCCACAAATACTTAAGTGCTTTCTATGTGCAGGGCTGTATGCTAGAGGTTAGGATAAATTTTAAAAAATTGTAATATACAGCCCAAGAGCTTCCAATGTATTTGAAGTCTGTATACATGCAGCAAAGAGTTAAAAAGCTCTACAACACAAGGGCTGGTATGTGATGCAGTATTTGATTAAGTGTCATATGACTAAAGCAGACAATAAATGCGATGACTTCAAAGGAGGGAGAGATCTCATCACAGTCCATACTGTAGTAGTTGAAAGATCTATCTAGACTTGGCATTCATTAAAGCATTCACTTCGGGGCCAGATGCTGTATTCACACTTCAGTCAGTTAATCTGATGCACTGCAAAACTCATTCTCAAGTCCCATATTTTTGGGTGTTCTCCAAAAATTTGCCTCTTGAGAGTTGGCTTTATGTCTTTGAAACAGATGTGTACTTCTAGCTCTGCCTCAAGATGAAATGCAAGGTGTTGTATGACCTAAAAAGCTTTTTTTTGCTGGATCAGTACGGGTTGCTCATAAGACAAATTTAAAAGTGGTCGGGAGTCTTCTGCCTAGCCAACAAAATGATCAGTTTCTTCAGGGATATTTCTAAGATTTATTCATTAGTCATTGTCATAACCTTTAGAACAAATTTCGTACTTTAGCAGACAAATAACATATAGTACATTTGGTCTTTCACTTCTGGCTCTCAAGCTTTGTCATTATTTGTTTGCCAGAACCACTAGGGTAAAGTGACATGGAGCCAGAAGATATCTTTGTCCCTGTATAAGCATTGTAATAGCCTCCACCCATCTCTGAGGACTTTCCTCTGATGTTTGCAGCCAAGATGGTACCTCTGTACTATCATTGAAAGATTTCCAAGAAATACGGAGTATGGCTCACATAGTTTGTAAGAAGGATTTAGTCAGATTTGTTTGCTTCCATTTTTTGACATATTCCTTTGTTGTTCCCTTGCCCCTGTCACCCAGAAGCTTGTGTGTTCCAGAATGCTTGTCTGCATGTGAATCTGATATAGGCTTGATGCGTATCTTTAGAGAATAGACCATCTTAGACTACTGAACGTACTCTTACAGTCTTTCCGTTTAGGAGGTAAGCATCTAACAAGCACATATTAAAACTTAGGAGGAAGAGGCTTCCAAGCTTATTTCTTGGCATTTTGGGAAATCTAGTGAAGACTGGAGTGAAATTATTATGGATCCTTCATTAAGAGGATGTGTAAAAGGAAAAAAGAACTTTGAAAGCACATAGTTCAGTGCTATTTAATAAAACTTTCCATGATGATGGAAATGTTCTATGTCTAACGCAGTTCACTATGATAGCCACCAGTCACTTGTGGCTCTTGAGACATTGGAATGTGATTAGTGTGTCTGAGGAATGGAATTTTAAGTTATATTTTGTTTTAAATAATTTAATCTTTTTAAAAATATTTTATTCATTTTAGAGATCGAGTGAGTGGGGCAGGAACAGAAGGGGATGGACAAACAGGCTCCATGCTGAGCACAGAGCTTGACATGGCCCTCGATCTCATGACCTTGAGATCATGACCCGAGCCGAAATTAAGAGTCAGGTGCTTAACCGACTGAGCCATCCAGGCACCCCTTAAATTATTTTAATTTTAAATTATAAGTGCCACATGCAGTTAGTGGCTACCATATTGAACAGTGTAAGTAAAAAGTTGTTATTTAGAGTCCTAAAGAAGTCTATTTTATGAAACAGTTCTCTTAGCTACATACTCACACTTTTAGGGAAAGCACAAAGTTCGTTTTTCTTGTCCTCCCTGTTACTTTACTTCTGCTCAGAAGTAAAGTAACTTCTATCAAGAAGTCAAGAAAAATGGTCCACTGAATTAGGGAGGAAAAGCGTTTAGTGCAAGGAATAATGTGTTTTAACCTCAGGTGGCTTAGGTAAAGTTTGTCCTATTCTTGGTTCTCTAGGATAATACCATCTAATAGAACTTTCTGTGATATGAGTGTCTTATTGTCTGCACTGTCCATCAGTCACTATGCAGTAGCCACTACCCACAGCTGGTTATGGAATACTTGAAATGTGGCTACTGTGACTGAATTTTAAATTTTATTTGATTATTAATTAATTTAATTTTAATTAATTTAAATAGCCATATGTGTGTAGCCACTGGCTATTGTATTGGCCAGAACAGCTTTGGAACAATGGTATTTAAGCTTTTTTGTTTATGTACTCCCAAGAATTTTAAAGCTGACATTAAAACTTTTTCATTCTATATGAAAATCTACAGAAGTTAATAGGATATAGGAAATAGGAAATCTAGAATGAGGTGAATAAGATGGAGATTTGCTATAAATTTACTCAGTAATGTACTCTGAATCAGAAAAATCCATACAAAATTCATATCTGTAGATTTCTATCAAATGCATCTTTCTATCAAAAGTACAAAATAATGTACTCTGAATCAGAAAAATCCATACAAAATTCATATCTGTAGATTTCTATCAAATGCATCTTGAAAATATTGATGATCAGACAATGTTCCACTTATATGTAAAGATGTAAAGGTACATGTAAAGATACAGTATCACTAACCTATTTTGCTTTGGTTATTCTAAATTAAGGGGCCAAGCTTTATACCTAAAAAATAAGGACCTAGACTGGGAATGCCAGGAATCCCTAAGGTTTTAAGGGGCCTTCATTAATCATTTAAGAAAGAGTAGAAGATACCCCAGTGGGAGGCCATTGCTTTAGAACTCTGAGCATCTTTCTGATATCTTTCTTGGCAGATATAGTGGGACTGGGCCCTTGGAGTCCACTGCCCTTAGGAAATGGGAGAAACTTTTGGGGCTTAACTCTTGGCTAGAATGCAAGAATCCATGGGAAGATTTGGAGATCTTGCCCATTCTCTTTCATCAGACTCAACTGACAGATCACAGCGTTTCTTCAAATACTAAAGTCTGAACTAGGCACTTAACTTTTTTTTGTTTTTTTTTAATTATTCACTCACAAATATTTGAGTACCTTGCATGGAAGGTTCTAGACGTGCAGCAGGGTACTATCCACCATCAAGTGTCACCTTCCAGTGAAGGAGTCAGACTACGAAAGCACCAGTGACGGTGTTGTGAGTAAGGTCTGTCAGCACATTGGCATTATGTTCATGGTGCTTTGGACTCACACAGGAAAGGCATGTCATCATAGACTCTCAGGAGGTGGCTCTTGGAGGTAAAGACTGAGCAGAAGAAAGTAGAGAGAGATGAGCGGTTGGGGTAAAAGGCCAGAAACAGCAGAACCTAGGACAGTGCAAACTGCAAATACAGTAAAATATATTTTGTTCATGAATCCTAAACTGGAAACATCTAAATGCTGTAGTTCCAAAAAATTTTTAAGTGATAAGTTGTTAAGAAAAAATGCATGGCTTTCAGGTGCCTTGTTAGCACAGAGGATAGTGTGTCAGTCTCATAAAAAGTCATGCCTTTCAGTTGAGGAACAGTTTGCCATAGGGCATGGTATTGGTGAAGGTAGGACTTAGAATGTACAAATGACTAGTTGGTGGTATCCTAAAGAACCAAGAAAAGTGAAGAGCAGGTAGTTTTGGAATAATAGTAATTTGCACATACCAATTCTAGACAATTTTATGTGTTGATGAGTAACCTTTTTATAGTGTTGGATTATAGTTGTGCAAATGCCTGTTATATACCTCATTCTTTTTTTTTTTTTTAAGATTTTATTTATTTATTTGACAGAGAGAGAGAGAGATCACAAGTAGGTAGAGAGGCAGGCAGAGGAGGAGGGGGAAGCAGGCTCCCTGTGGAGCAGAGAGCCCGATGTGGGGCTCCATCCCAGGACCCTGGGATCATGACCTGAGCAGAGGCTTAACCCACTGAGCCACCCAGGCGCCCCATGTTATATATCTCATTCTTATATACTGGAAAGAAAAACTGAAGCAGTACATCTTTTTTTTTTTTTTTAAATTAAATTTTTAAAAGATTTTATTTATTTATTTGACAGACAGAGATCACAAGTAGGCAGAGAGGCAGGCAGAGAGAGAGAGAGAGGAGGAAGCAGACTCCCTGCTGAGGAGAGAGCCTGATGCAGGGCTCAATCCCAGGACCCTGGGATCATGGCCTAAGCTGAAGGCAGAGGCTTTAACCCACTGAGCCACCTAGGCGCTCCCAAAGCAGTACATCTTCTGAACATACAATAAGAAGGCAAATATTTTACCCTGTGGCCTAATATTCCCATGATACATATGTGTAACTGAAACCCTTTCTCAAAATTATATTGATTATAGCTAAGATTTATATAACATTTGCCACGTGCTGTTCACTGTTGAAAGTGTTGCACAGACATTCCTTTATTTAATCCACAAAATGACTCTCTAGTTAACGATGTACAGTATACTCTGGTATGTTCTGTTAAATGGGAGCACAAGTATCCTAGCTCCGAATCCACTAGGCCTTATGTCCTCTTGAGTGTCCCAAGTATACGGTATCTGAAAGGACCCAACACGTTGTCCTCTGGTAGGCTCCCTTTCCCCAGTCTACTCCCTGCATCGTCCTCCTCCTCCTCTACCACCTCTACTTTGCAGCATAACCTCCCCTTTCACCCCAGTCCCTCTGGTGCCTCTCATCTTTCCCTCCCACAGCCACAGTCTCAAGTTCCCTCACCTAAAGCTGGTGCAAAGAAAACCTGGGTGGATGGGGGTGCCCTCTCCCACTGGTACTGGGCAGCTGGCTTACTCCTCGGGGACTGGCAGCTCAGGGTCACATTGGTCCCCACACGGGGCACACCCAGGAGACCACAGGATGGAGGAGCTAGAGGAACTGAAGCAGGGAGACAGGTTAAAAGCTCAACCCCAGGGGACAAACAGATCCCTCCCACCCACCCACAAACACCGCCGACCCCCCCCCCCCCCTTCTGGCACTCTGTCTGCCTCCTCTAACCTTTACACTCATCAGCCCTTTGGGAGACAGACCTGCCTGGGCTCCCGTGGAGCTGGGGAAGGTGTTGCCAAATGTGTGCTTCTCACTCACCCAGCACACTGAGTTCTAAAGTTTTGCTGCTGTGGCTCCTTTTGATGCCTTGGTGGTCTTTTTTTTTATTATTATTTTTTAAAGATTTATTTATTTATTTATTTGACAGACAGATTACAAGTAGGCAGAGAAGCAGGCAGAGAAGGGAAGCAGGCTCCCTGCTTAGCAGAGAGCCAGATGCAGGGCTTGATCCTAGGACATTGGGATCATGACCTGAGTCAAAGGCAGAGGCTTTAACCCACTGAACCACCCAGGCGCCCCAGAAATAGCAGAAAGGTGATCACAACCTACTGAAATTCGGATTTCCCAACCCAGCTCACTAATGGGCTATAACCTACAGTTAGATAAAAAATGAGAAGATACTGAGGTGAGATCAAGATATTTCCAGTCATTGTGCTCTTAGCTTAAAGGTATCAGAACTTCAGAAACATCATAATTTGGAACAGGTCACATCCCAGATATTCTGGTGAAATGTTTTACGCTGTGTAATTCTAGATAGCTGGAGCCTAGGGTTGGTGGAAAGAGATGGACGGAGGTGGGCAGTGATAAGAAATGAGACTGGAGACATAAACCAGAAGCACAGATCATTCAGAGGCTTTTTGCAGTAAGCTGGACTAGAAGTGCAATAAAACAATCGTTATGAAAACAGAGAAGACAGTAGATTTCAGATACACCCAAGTCAGCAGGGCTTGTTTGGGAAATCTGAAAATTCTAATCTCTAGGGTATGATAGAACTTAACCCCACACACAGCTTCTACCAGCTTACACGGGATCTTTGTCATAGCCTCAGAGATCATCACAGTGCCTCATAACCTACGTTTTTAGAGTTGGTTCTAGAACCAATGAGATCCAACTAACACACCATTTTAGCAGAGCTCTATGTTACCTTGAGGATATATTCTAGACTCTTGGATTCTCATCTCCCTGAGCTTTAGAACTGATGATCCTGCCCTTTTTTCCCCCCTCCTTTTTCTAACATTACCAGAGGGCAACAACTAAAAGTCCCATCTCCAATTTCAGATGTTAATTGTCGTACAGGCCCTCTGAAGTATGCTCATATCAGGTAGAATAGCAGCTCCTCCCCTCTCCTTTTCGAAGGTTATATCTATGTAATGTTTAAAAAGGTTTAAATATGGGAGGAAAAATGTCTTGACTTTGAAAAACAAAGACCAGTACCACAAAGCTGTAGATTTGAGACAATTGATTGTTAGGATTGCTATGATTATCAGGTTCTCTTTTATCTTATTTCTATGGTGGGTTCATGCAGTTTGGTTGTCCGCCTGCTAATGACCATCGCAAAAACTTCATTCAGTGTTCTGGAATGAATGCAAATCTGTGCCTCGTATGCATATGTTACAAATTATCTGGAGTTTGTAATCTATGCGGAGTCTTCCCCCTGCTGTTCTGAATCACTGGAAAATGGGTATTAGAATAAGGCATGTATTTAAATGTTTTAATTCTTACCTATTGTGGCGGAGAGAGTCCTTGAGAGCCAGTGGAAATCCTTTTTTTTTTTTTTTCTTGGCACTAATCAAGCAAGTGTTATCTTGTCACTTAGTGGGATGTATTGTTATTCCTTAGTAAAATACAAATCTGTGTTTATTCTCAGATACTTAAGGAATAACAGCCATTATTTTATTTTTATATATGTGTTCGTGGCTGTATTCATAAATTACGTATTTTGAGCTACCAAGTAATACTTCATTCAATATAAATCGATACAATAGAATGGAAGTTATTTACTTAGATTTGTTTTCTAGTTGCATATTCTCAGCCTATGTAAGACTATTTTGTTGTAATAGCCTGAATTTTTGAAACTCACAATATTGTTTCTCTAATATCTACCTTCAGATTTCATTTATTCGAATAAGTCAATTATGTTTGTAATCGATATTAATAAAATCAGAATAAAGTTCGTATCTATCAAAAACTGCTTTTATTATTATTATTTTAAATTTACAGATACTTTCTCTAAATGGAAGGAGCTGGTTTATGATTTAGAAAGAAGAGTGTGTGATAGGTCAAAGAATATCTCACTTTATATTTGATCTCTCAGTCGCCATATAAAATATTAAGGAAGTTTTATTCATTCATTCATTCATTCATTTAGCAAAAAATCTTCTGAGCTGCTTCTGCATGCCAGGCATTGATTTAGGTGCTGGAAATGTATCAATGGACAAAATCAAAGAAAACCCCTTTCAAAGAGCTTACATTCTTATAGAAACCAATGTGATATTTAAAATAATGCAATTTAAAACAATTAGCACAATAGAAAGAAGGCCAATCAAATATATTACTAGGTATCAACCTTATTGACCTTACAATGTTTGGGCTTTTTTTCTTTTTCTTTTCTTTCTTTTTTTTTTTTTTTTTTTTAAGTAGGCTCCATGCCTGGGGCTTGAACTCCTGGAGATCTAGAGTCGCATGCTCTGCTGACTGAGCCAGCCAGGCGCCTTGGAATGTTTAACTCTTATCTTTCATTGTATGTTAGTCATAGAGGTTCAGTTTGCCTTTTCTGTATTAAGAATGAGTATATGGTTTTATATGAGACCTTTTTATTGTAATATGTCCAGTTGTCACTGAAGTTTGCCCCATGAAGCAGCAAACTACAACATTGTTAATATTCATTCAGTCATTAGAGAATGAACACCCTTAACTCAGTCTTTTGCATAACCAGGTAATGTCCCTTCTCTCTTTTGCAAATTAGGAGACATGGGTAATAGTTGGACTTTGAGGGATCAGAGGTGTGCCTGTTTTTGAACAGTATAAAAGAGTATTTCTCCTTTATATGGTAATATACAACCACAGTATAAAATTAAGAAAAATCAGTGGAGATACTTTAACTTCATGGTAGCATAATTCTATATCTGTGAAATGTTATTTTGCAAAAAGTGGTGAATCTAATTTAAAAAAAAAAAGATTTACTTATTTGAGAGGCCGGGGGGGTGGGGGTGCGCGAGGGCAGGAAAGGCACAGAGGGAGAGAATATCCAAGCAGACTTTCACTGAGCACAGACCCTGAAACCTGAAGCAGGGCTCCATCTCACAAGCCATGAGATCAGGACCTAGCCAAATCCAAGAGTCAGATGCTTAACCAACTGAGCCACCCAGGTGCTCCCTGATTTTAATTCCAGTAAGTTTTCATGCACCAAAAAAAGAATGAGAGATCCACATGCTTTTTGTTCCATTAAACTCCAAGAAAATATATGGGTCATTCATACTTATTTGATTCATGCTATTCTGCCTACTGCTTCTTGTAAGCAGGTTGCTCGATGAGTAAGGCCTATTCCTGTAGTTAGTTAGGATTCTTTGTCTCCCCTTTTCTTTATATGTCTGTGTTAGTCACCATATTCTCGCCAAGACTACAGACCTTTGAAAATAGTTAGATGATTGGTTTATATATATAAAGAGGAAAGGCAAGCAAAAAGTTAAAGAAGCTATGCTAGTATAGCCTGGTGTTTCTGAAACTTGAATAATTCATCTAAAACATGTTTATGCAACAATGTTACTTAATATGTAACAAACCTAAATCTAGGTATAACACTTGCTGATCTCACATGTTATCAAACAAAAATAACTTTAAAATACTTCTACATACCAATAAAACTAAGAATCAGAAAATCAAGCTAGCATTCCTTTAACCTTGGGTGATGTGGTTTAGCGGAAACTTGCTTTCCAGACAAGATTCTGATACGGACTGCTACAATTTGTTATTCTTACCATGTGCTTTGTGATAAAACTTTGGGGCTGTCTTTTTCTATTTGAACTAACCTTTATTTATAAGTGGTCTCCATGTGGTGTGACTTTCATTTTTGTTAGAATGGCTAATATTTATTGAGGACAAGCTATTCAGTAGATACTATTTTAAGTGATCTGTATTTTTTCATTGAACCCTCACAACAATTCTATGATAGAGGTACTATTATTAGCCCCACCTAACAGATGGAGAAATTGAGGCACAGTGAGATGAATTCACCTAAAGTCACAAAGCTAGCAGGTGGTGAAGTTGGACTGAGCAGTCTGTATCCATGCTCTTAACCACTTGTTTATGTTAACCCCTTTATGAATCATCAGCCCACATTTTTAAAAATGTTGACAGTTGAACTGTTTTTGGCAACAGTGTGATCATAAACAAATGCAATAGCAAAGACACATAGCAACACGGATGTTATTATGCTCATATATGTTACTTAACATGGAAAACACGTTTCAAAAATTCTTGCAGGTAATTCATGGTGTCCTAAGATTATAAGCACAGTGAAAAACATTTGACTTGAAGACCCAAGGAAGAGTTTACAACAGGTGTTGAAACAAATAGTCTTATTGTCAAAGATTCAGTTCACTAAGATCTTTATATAAATGATGGTATTTATTGAACTACGAACTCCTCTTAAAGGAAGTTAAGTTTGAACTGCAGAAGGAATTTACAAAGTAGAATTACTTTTTGGCAGTGAAAGCAGGTAAGGATGTGGGTTACCAAAAGGAGGCCATGGAGTTTCATTACCTAAGCCTGCCATCACTCACCTAATGTGTAAATGGTATAGGTACTCTTCTTAGAGATGATGAGGATGAGATGAGCTGTTTGTAATACATAATGTAAATGGGTCAAAGAAAGTAAATATGCATAGGAAGAAAGCTAAAAATAGAAAATAAGAAATCAGTGCAGGGAGTAACCCAAGTAAATACGGTTACTTCCGCTAACTATTAAAATGAGCTCTGTTATAAACTTCTGGCAACTATGGCAGAAAGGTAAATACAGTGAAGAGAGGAATACCGGGTCCTAGTTTTGAATCCTTAATCTGCGTGAACGAAGCTCTGATAGAGACCTTGGATAAGTTCTTACCTTGCCCTTAGTTCTCTATTCAGTTAAATAGGGATGTATCACGTGTCTTTCATATACTTGTGATACACTCCTCAGACCCTCCTCTAGGAGTGAGACACTAGTCAGTCTACCCCCAACCCCCCCCCCCCCACCACAGGCTGCTTGGAGCAATGACTGGTCATGGCTTCCTAGTGAATTCCTGGAAGGAAGTTCTTTTTGCCCAAGGGAGCTGTCTGTCCCAAGGTCAGGCTCCTTCTCCAGGGGCAGCCTGCATCCGGTGCTGAAATACAAAGATACAGCCTCCTTGCCCCAGTTCAGGACGACTCTGAAGGCTCATCCCAGTTCCCTCACCTCACTTTAGGTTAGCTGAGGCCTCTGTTACAACCTGTTTGTCTCCCCAACCCTGTTCCGGTCAGTCTCTCATAGGCGTTCTCAAGAGCTCTCCTCCATAAGACTGCTGCCCTGGCTCCTGAGACTGCTTCCTGGGACCCTCTCTTTTAGCATTAAAGTAAACATTAGGAATAATAAATATAAACTGCTTAGCCCAAATCTCAGCATACAGTAGGCACTGAGAATAATGGTAGTTAATGGTTTTTACCTTCATTGCATGGGACATTGAGCCGCATATGGAAAATGTTTGATTTTTGTAAGCTACATTTTTCATATGGCTATTACTTTTAGCAAGCCTCATAAAGGTAAGAGTAAAATATAAAAATGCTACCAAATGAGCTATAGAAAGTGTTATGATTGCTTGAATTTCTTTCTAACAACTTCCTAAATAAGTTCAGGTTGCCAAAGGACAAATGCATAAACTTAAAACATGCTTATTTTCAGGGCTTTCATTGAAAAGGTATTTGTCAGCATATGAAGATGTGTTCTGTGCATGTGTTTATGATCTGTAGTTTACACCATGGAAATGCAAAAGAAAAACCCCACTTTTTGAAGTACATTGACCCCTGAACAACATGGGGATTAGGGACACCACCCCCTTGTGCAGTCAGAAGTCTGGGTGTAACTTTTTTTTTTTTTTAAGATTTTATTTATTTATTTGACAGAGACAGATCACAAGTAGGCAGAGAGGCAGGCAGAGAGAGAGAGAGGAGGAAGCAGGCTCCCTGCTGAGCAGAGAGCCCGACGCGGGACTCGATCCCAGGACCCTGAGATCATGACCTGAGCCGAAGGCAGCGGCTTAACCCACTGAGCCACCCAGGCGCCCCTGGGTGTAACTTTTGACTCCCCAAAAACCTAACTGCTAATAACTTACTGTTGACCAGAAGACTTGCTAATAATATGAAGAGTTGATTGACATATTTTGTATATATATTATGTACTGTATTCTTATAATAAAATAAGCTAAAGAAAAATATTTTGAAAATCATAAGAAAGAGAAAATACATTTACAGTCATGTATTTGTCAAAAAAAAATTTATGTATTTAAGTGGACCCTTATAGTTCAAATCCGTGTTACTCAAAGTTCAACTTTAATTCAGTATTTACCCTTTTAAAAACAATTGTCTGAATCTTGTCCCAGATTCAGTCAAGACTAATGCTTGTACCCAGATACCATGATGGGGGATTTCTAATAACCTTTCTTTTTAGATGATTTTGTCTAGACGTCACAACCAAATATGCCAAATTTACTAAGGGAAAGAATCTGTGGTATAGATTATCTTTGCATAATAGATGGTAGTTTTTGGTAAGAAAATATATACAAACCTTTCATGGTTCACATGAAAGGAGTAAGGTGGCTTACTGTATTTTTAATGGGGGGAGAATTGCTTTGCACCATTTTCCTTTTAAACACTGGTCTCATTACTAGCAGGAAGTACCCTGTGTTTGGGAAGCAGTACAACGTTGTAATGCTAAAGCTGTGTGAGGTGTTTTTGTAAGTGTGTGTGTGTGTGTGTATGTGTGTGTGTAGTTCTTAATTATGGACCAATTAGTGTCCAATGCAGGATGTTTGTGTGGGAGGCCTTTACAGATGAGCGGTTTCCCCCTGCTATCCTAGAAATATTTTAGATAACTCTCTTGAATATGTTTTCTTTCTTTTTTTTTTTTTTTTTTTTAGTTCTCACATATTCACAAAAGTTAACATTTTAAATATCATCTGAATGTCCTTTGAGGTTCTGCCCCAGAGTGTGAAGTACTGAGAAAAAGATTTAACAGAGATGCTAATACAGCAGCTTCAGAACTGATGGAGGAGGGCAGGTGAAAATAACCTAATCCAGGTGAATTCTTTACCAAACAACTGATTTTCCCCCATTTAGATGGGGAGAAAGTTCTAGACAAAGAGTGGTATGTGACCATCTTTGATGGCTGTAACTCTCTGTGGCTGCTTATGTCCAAAAGAGTTCAATAGTTCAGGAAGCCCTAATTTTTTGACCTGTCTTGTTCTCAATAGAGCAGCACTTGAGGATTTCATGCCTAGAAGGATTCTCGTATCCCAAGAAGCCCTTAAACATGACCACACTTCCTAGGTCCCCTTGTACGGTGTTGCTGCCAAGACGAGATACTGTATGAACACCCACATGACTTACCAACAGTATAGAATTGAAAATGGATAGTCCGTGAACATAGTTCCTTGAGCAATGGAAGATGTGTTTTCAGCAGTTACATTGCCCTCCTTGAGGGTTTTTCTTCTTCATAATCTGAATGGACAAGACCCTCACCTGCTAGCACGGAGAAACCTAGAAAACATAGGGGAGCTGATGCTCACTGAGGATTAAAAATCTGAAGAGTCTCTCCCTCCTGAAGCCAGGACTGACCAGTTATAGACACAAAAGTGAGTCACTCGTAGCCAGAGTTGGAATGTGGCGCAAGCTGAAAAAAAATCCAATCCTGGCCAGTTCCCCACAGAAACTGGGGCTCCAGAGAGGTAAGATCTCTTGGTTTGTGGTGGGCCTTCTGTCTGGCCCTATCAGAATCCAGGAAACAATTGAGTGTTTTTTCCTTTTCTATCTTTGACAGAACTGTACTCTATATCCTTGAATATTTTATTTATTTAATGTGTAAGGCATAAGAAATGATCAAATTTGGACAGAGCAACAGAGCCCTATTTGGTGGGTGGACCCCTCCCTCACCCAAAGTAAACCGTAACAGCAAGCATGGTAGATATTGTTAAAATAGCCCTTGCCCTCTGCAGCTATTCCCTTTGTTACGAAGGGAATTTGCTTTGCTAATTATAGCTGTATCTATGTGTCATACCGTTTTCTGCTCCCGCTTTTTTCAAGGCGGAACCTTAGCTACCTTGGATTTATTGATTCTATACATATAATACAAAACCGTGGTTATACAATGAGTTTCCTGATTTTCTCTGCTAAGAAAAAAAAAAATTGCTCTTCTTGCAAGTGATTTACAATGTGAAAATTACCTTAATTCATTTACTTAATAAATATATTTATTGAACCCTTATGTGATAGGCACTATTCTGGGCATACGGGAATATTGAACTAGGCAGACATAATTTCTACCTCCCAGAGTTTATGATCTAAGGGAATAGTTCTCTTAGGGAACATTCATATTTGCATTTGGTACCTCCCCTTCCCCCACCCAAATCCCTTTCGAAGGAATACTTACTTCTCTTGGGTCCTTGTCTCCTCAGTTGGTAAGTGAGGAAGGTGGACTACATGATTTTTGAGGTTCTTTTCCATTCAAAACATCTATAATATTTTGAAAGATGGAACCTGGTTTGCTCTTAGAGCCTTGGACAGCTCCCCCCACCCGCTGTCAATCAGTGTATTATAGAAAGTTTTACCAAAGAGATTTTCTGGCAAGGATAGTGATATAGACACAAAGTATCAAGTGTTCAAATGACTTAAGGACAAAGTTTAAGGGTCATTCTTCTTAGTAATTAAGACACTGCCAACCATGATATGAACAATTCCAGCAGAATAATAGATCAGACTTAGTCCCATCGGGTTAAGGACAAATTAGTGTAGACATTGCCAATTTCTTTGAGACCCTTTGGTCTTTAGGCAGTATTAAAATGGGAGGATGCTAGAGCTTAGCCGTTGTGACTACTAAGGAAAGTAGTTAAGACTTATTACACTTGTTTCTAGATCTGTGAACTTCCCTGTTGTAAGTTGTTACCTTAGTAATTTATCTAGCATCTGTAATGATAAGTGAATCAGATAATGAATAATCACATATTATGTGATTCAATTAATAATCAGTATAATTTATGAATCATTTAATATTGCCTAATTACCACCTTGGAAAAAGATTTCTTCTCTAGCAGGTGGGAGAAAAGTCCTACATGTTTGTGATGAGTAAATTGATATCCTTGTATGTTTTTACTGCTAGGAATTGCTTCTTTCAAAAAGCAGGGGAATTTGGCTAATTATCTCTTAAAGGAAATATTAATGCTGCTTTATCTAAAGGAGCAGGATACGGAGCAAATTGGTTAAATTGTACTTTAACTGGTTGTCCCAATCTTTCTTGTAATACCTAATACACAAATTAAACCTACCTTATTTTAGGGCTTCTGACTAATACCTGTTCTATTCTTTGATGGAAGAAACAACACCGTGGTATAGAGCAGCTTTTTAACCCAAGATTCTTGTATGGGCTTTCAGAGTCCATGTTCCCCTTGAAATTGTATGAAACAATTTCATATGTGCGTTTTTCTGGGGAGGGGATCCATGACCCAAAAAAGTTAAGAACCTCTGTTCTGGAGAGGAAAAGGAAAAGAGAAATTTAAGAATAGAAAGATCTTTCACTTGCCAAAACCTCCTCTGTAGCGCTAAGAAGTGGGAGAGTGTGAAAGTGATGTATTTTTGGTCTTGGTTTTGATCTGTTGGGGTTTGGGGTTGATTTTAAAGCGTTTGGGTGATTGGCAAATGCACTTGCCAGATTTTGATGGAAAACCTAAGAAAATAGGTAGTAAAACTTCTGCAAGCCCCCAGAGGGATTTCACCTTGAGTGACTTCCTAATCATTAGTTATAGTTCTCTGTAATAGACATGCATTTGTAGTAATATATGCTATACTTATAATATCTCTCTTACTGTATGCAGAAATGTGTTTATTTGCTTATGTCTCCTGTTTCGGGGTTTGTTTGTTTTTTGTTTTCCCCCACCTTTTGTGCTCCCAGTAAGCAACTAACGCAAATTAAAGAACTTTTGAGTTTCTCTAAAAGATACTGGAAGAAACTCAGTGGTTTTGTTGTTGCCTCATTAACTAAGAGCAGCTTGCTGTAACAGTTACACTACAGCAATAACATTTTTAGAAAGATTTTATTTATTTATTTGAGAGAGAGCGTGAGCACAAGGGGAGTGGGGGTGGGGAGGGAGGCGCAAGGGAGAAGCAGACCCCCCGCCGAGCAGGGAACCAGATGTGGGGCTCGATCCCAGGACCCAAAGGCAGACGCTTAACCCACTGAGCCACACAGGTGCCCTAAAGCAGTAACTTTAAAGGAAGAAGATAGATGTATTTCACAAAGACCTTTTTGCTTCAAAACTCATGTGTGCTTAGGCTAAGGTATTGTTTTTAACACTTTTATAAATGACTAGTTTGGCGATTTTCCCCCAGGATGATTTCCCTTATCTTTTGTGGAATAGAACATGTGATTTTTAAGACTCTGACTGCAAATAAGTATATTCTTTATAAGTAACCATTTGGGTTTAAACATCCATTTGGGTTTAAAACATCTCAAATTTATCCTATTTAGTTGCTAGAGGGTTAAGATCAACTCTGTAATCCATTTCTAGTGTTCCCAGTTCTACAACTCCATTTGAAAATCTGTTTCAGTGCTTGTGTTTTCTTATAACATTGTTTCCTGCTATACAACTAAGCTGTCCTGCCTCGCAGTTTGATTTTGTTTTTCATCCGACATCCTAGATGGATCATGCCAGTGTTTCCTAAATGACACATTTATGTGGCCTTATTTCCATTCCTCCTTATTACATACCCTGTCCCACCTGTAGTCAGTTTGGTTAGAACAGTGGTTTTGTCATGGTGATTATTTTATGATTGTATGAAATGGGGCAAATTTTGAGACAATGATTGAGCCAGTAGCAGAATTGGTTGGCATATGCCCATATGATTATTTAGTTTGCTTCCCGCTTTGCCGTAGCAGGGAAGAATTCAATTCCTCCCGCTTCCTGAAAGTCAGAGGAGGAATTGGAGGACACAGAAGTGAAAGACACCTTATTTTTTACCCCCAAAGTAGCTCATGTGATGTCAGGAAGGGCTTTGATGAAACCACTGGCCCTACTTATAGATCTTATTTTCCAAGCCTTTCATTATTTTATTTGCCCTTTTCTGAACTCTACAATTTCCCTCTCTTGTAGCTGGTTCGATGCCCAGAACTGAATGCTGTGCTCCAGCTGTGGCCTCACCGGTGCTGAATAGAGAGGAAGAGCCACCTTCATAGCTTACATGTGATTCCTCTGCTTATACAACCCAATACTGGATTTACTTACTTTGGCAAGATAGCTGCATTGTGCACTGTATTTAATGTTACGTGTACTGTAACCCTGGGTCTTTCTCTGCATTGCTGCCGTTAAACCCCCAATCCTGCCAATCTAGAACTCCTGCCTTTGTTTACCCGCACCCCCTCTCCCGTAGACCCTTCTTACATTCATCCACAATGAATGTCATCTTTATTCTCTCATTTCCTTTCACTCCAGTCTTAAACTTTGGTGAAACTTTCCCTCTGTCTATAAATTATCGGTTGTCAGCCATCTTACTTTCCTCCCTGCTTTGGTAATGGGACAATCTTTCAAGCCTTTTCTCTGGTTCTTTTCCTGTTGGAGTCATTAGCCACTTGGCGTTTCTTCCAAACCGAATACCTCCAGACTCTTCTGATTTGACCACCTGATCAAGTTGTTACCTCTCCTTTAGTTCTTCTTTCCAGATTTTCTTGACTCCTCCTGACCTCTATCCCTCTGACTTCGTTCAAGATACAGTATTATCTCACTCCTCTTCCCCAGAAGGGAGATTGTATATTGATTTATGAGGAAATTTCTAGTAATAAGGAAAGTGTTACTCTTCTCCATTGTGAATAGACTGGTCTTTAATAATTTTAAGCAAATTCTTTCCCTGCCCCTACTCCCTCTGCGAGATCATAATTAAAAAAAAAAAAAGTTAGAAGTTAATTTCCCATACATTTCTAAGACTAGTGAGCTAAAGAAAGAAGGAAGGGCAGTGAGGTGGGTATTTGTGTTGGGTAGGAAATGGCCTTCCAAGAAAGCTAAACTGAGATTCTTGTTGGGTTTGGCATGGCTGTCTGAAATGGGAGGTGAGACTTTGTTTTTCCTAGATTCTGGAGCATTCTCTTAATCTCAGATTTAGAGTAGGTTTTTCAGTTGGCTTATTTAGGACTGTTGACACAGACACACAGTTATTTAATTGCCTGCTTTGGTTCATCATTTAGAGTGTGGGAAGTGTAACTTTTTCTGATTGGAAGGTCTCCATATGCTCCTTTTATCCATTTCTAAAGTCCCTGCAGTTCCACTGAATTCCAGTGTCTCCTGTAGTGGTGGTCAGGTTCATGTTTGAGTTCTCACTTTTTTTTTTTTTCTATCTTAGTTGATGTGTCCCTATTCAAACAGCCTCTCCTTGGATCTGTGGGTCTTTTACTGAACTCAGAAGGTACCTCTTATGTGTACTTATGTCTTGAGAGAGTTAAAGTCAATCTGGAAATCTTTTTAACATTATTTCAACATATCAAATTCCTACCGTATGGATTTAGGAATTACGAAACATTTTTCCTTCAGGCTCCTGATAGATATTTTACATATCAGCACATTACACTATTAAAGTGTATTACAGAAGTACACTATGAAGAAAGAGGTGGCAAGATCTCTTAGCCTTTTTTGATGAAATATAGAATGTATCCTGACTATTCTTCGGTCTCTAAAATCATTAGATATTACTAGTTTCCTTATTCACAGTTATTTAAGCCAAGTAAAATTGTAAGCTCAATTTGGTGGTTTCAAAGAAAGCCAATCTTTTCTGTGGTTTTCCATCATGTATATAGTCAACAATTGGTGGCTTTGCTTTATGCCCATATCACATCCTGAGAAGGCTGGCACCTTTCTTCGAAGGAACATCAGTTTTATTCCTTGACTTCTGAAATAACCCTCAGTGACAGATCCCACTGGGCTCTTCTGTGTGCTGCGTGCTTTTCTCTGGGCAGCCAGTAAGGAGTGAGTGGTGGCATCTCCATTTATGGCCTTGGAAGGGTGAAAGGGACATGGCCGGGACTCTCCATGTACGGTCTTTGGAGGAGTTGAAAAGAGTGGTTGGGGTGTTCTTGGAGGCAGAAACAAGACATTGTGAGATAAAAATAAATTGGCAGGAGATGTTTGCAATTCAAATTCCAATCCCTGCAAGGAGGGCAGAGGGCACTGGGAAAGGGGAGTATATAGAAAGTCAAATGAGATCTGCTGCAGGCATTTGTCTCCTTCCATTGGAAGAGTTGCCCTGTGACACATTTCCCAAGTTCCTGCCTGATTTTTTTCTAGAAAGTTCTGTGTTATGTAGTTGTGACTATCTTTTACAAAGAGAAAGAGAGGGAACACTTTTTTAAAGAGTGTATTAATCAGAAACCTCAGTTCTTTAAGGCATCGTTGGAGGCACCAGAAGAGATCTCTAGAAAGAGGCGGGAAGAGGCAGGTGCTTATGCAGGGGGTAGGCTGGCTGGTTTTCTGATGGGGAGACTGCTCACTGCTCTGTTTATGTCTGAGGAAGATCATCCTGTGTGTCCTGCTTTGATTATTCCTTTTGCCCATCTGGATTTCTGGTCTCAAAGGACAGATCTGCAAAGTATTTGACAGTGTCTTGTCGTTTGTCAACTGTGATTTAAAGATGCGGAACTTTCATGGAGGTTCTGTAAAGACCATTAAGAGTTGTTTCAGTTTGGTGAGAATATGTGACATATTGGCTTATGGAAAGTAATCTCACATTTAGGAGAAACCTACAGTCTGGCTAACATGTATACATTAAGTCTGAGGTGAATGGGTTTTGTAGAGTTGAGTCAGAAAGTATTTGAGAGCCATCAGGGAAAAAGGGTCTTGTCTCTCTCAAGAAAATTCTGAGTGAAATCCAGTCAAGGAGAAGGGAGGTTCGAAGGAACAAAAGCAGCAGAGATGAGTTAGACAGTGGATAGAACTGAACTAAATGTGGATGCTGGGACTAAGTCCTTGATTTATCCTTTAGAACATGTAAGACAGAGTTAAGGAAGCAGGGCTAATGATCAGAAGTATGCATTGAAAGACCATGAAGAAAATGGAAGTGTTGTGCAAGATAATAAAATCGTCCGGGTTTTCTCTGTGGACTCACATAGTGATTTTTATTTGCTGTGTGGCACGAGGCAGAGAAGGAAGTAAAATGATCCCTGTCCACCTCACTTCCCCCCCGTGCCCCCCAAAAAGGAAATTATTGGCCTTCTTTGTTGGTTTTAGCTGGCAGTTTGTGTTGGTTGAATTGATGAGTACTGGCTAATCGTTCAATGTGGGAATGAGTGTATTGTTTCTGGATGGTTGGTGTTTGAGACCGGGGGATCTGTAGCATAATCAGTTTGACCTCTTTCAAATTTTAGCAACCTCCTTAAAGATAGAGTAAGTTAGTTAAGGACTATGGACTTCGTAAGTAATATGTTTTACTAGCTGATTCATTTAGACAATTGTTTTGACCCTGTTTTCCTTCTTAGGAGTAAGGAAGGTTATATTCTTTGCTTTGGGAAATTCTTCTTTCTGTCCTCCCTTCCCTCACTTTTTCCAAATTCTGGGCACAATAGCAGCTCTTTTCTCTTCTGTGGCAGGTGTGCATCCTATTGGCTGGCTGGTATTTCTTGTTTTCTTTTTTTTTTTTTTCTTATTCTTTTTAAAGGGGGGGGTGGGGGTATAAAAATATATGTATGGGGTACATGCAATAATGTTGTAATGTTTCTTGTTGTTTAATGGATGATTAATTGCAAAATAATTGTTTGAATTATAACATGTTTGAGTAAATGCTAAATTAGTTTTTTTTCTAATATAATAATGAATTTGAAATCTAGCATTCCTGTAACAATGTGTCTATGTTTGTCTGTCTGTGTCTGTCTAATAGTAATTAATATCTGTGGTCCGTACCTGGAAGAGGAAGTACAGCTTTAAAGGAATAACAAAAGACTTTGTGTCTTAGACCCTTCGCAGGTGTTACAGTCGGGTGAAAGAACATGGTGTTGGGAAAAGAAAGAGCAGTTACACATTTGAACAGTTGGAACAGGTGTTTGGTCAGGGAGGATGGGATGCTCAGCCCTGCCAGCCTGTACTTATTAACAGTAGTGGCTTGTACCAGGAGCTGGAGTCAGATGGCAGCACTATGGAGGAGTATTCACAGGAGGACTGGGGAAACCACAGTCAGGATCTCCATGGCTATCCAACAGATCAGGAATTGGGTAAGAAAGCCAATACATATGATTTAACGTGTGTGTGTGCATGCGCGCACGTGTGTGTGTGTGTATGTACCCCTTCACATGTGCACCCACCCTTAGTCGCTGTCCTAGCCTCTGGTGCTGCTCCCACTGTCCACATGAAGCACATGGCCAGCCTCCTTGGGGCAACATGGGCATCGTTGTTTTGGCCCTAAATTGCCAGCTAGAGCTTGGTGTGAGTCATTTGGATGAGGCTACGAACAAAATTCCTAAAGATGCAGAATTCCTAATCAGGGACAAGTGAAATCCTATGCAATTTAAAATATCCTGCACCTCCTGAGTTCTAAGACAGCTGCCAGGAGTGTTAACTCTTGGTGCAACTTCTCTGGACATGACTATCTTTTCCTTGCTTTATCCCAAATACTTTTCTGCTTATGAATTGGAAAAGGTCCCCAGCCAGACTTTAGTCTGAACAACAACAAAAAAGAAGCCTCAGTTTATATTGAAAAGAGCTGATGTTTGAATTTTATCAGTGATCATACTTCAGAATTCACTAAGAATCCCATCCAAGCAGTAGCTGGAATGATTTAGATTAGCATTAAAAATGGAAAACAAAACTCTTGGCCATCGATTTCAAACTGGGATGGCCTAATTGAAAAAGAGGTATATGTAGTTGTTTTTGCAACAATTGCTCCAGTTTGGGCTTTCATAATTTGGAAGTCCCAACCCAGTTTCTGGTGCAGGCAGTGTGGTTCAGTAACAAGTTATGTGATGAGTGTTCACTTCTAAGTAAACGTTCTGACTACCCAGTGAGCTGCTCAGGTAGCCTCCAAGGAAGCGTAAGTAGGATTGGCATTGTAAATGTGCTTCCTTAGCTCACGGTAGAAGTCCACAGGCCAGGTGTTACAGAATTCCTGATGATAGAGAAATGCTAATTTCAAAAGAAAAAGGATTAAATGCTAATATCTCTTACAAATGCTATATTTTTTTAATCTCTCAAATATTGGAAGGGAAAAGGAGAGAAGAAAGAGGCTATAAAACTATAAGATTAACACAATGCGAGAAACTTAAAGATTGGGAGACTAAAAAGGGCTGATGCCAAGTTATCGCCACCCTTTAATTTCTAAACGGTAATAAGGTCTAAATGGCTTTGGCATCCCATTACTTGGGTTTTGCCCTAGAGAGTTAAGTTCCACCCAAACCTTTGAGAAAAAATAACATGCAGAGTATATTGATCGTGATATTGGGAGAATAATTGCTCTGTAAAACCTACATAGAAAATCTGAGTAGGAGAGAATCATTTTTCATTCTCGTTTCTTTAAAAATCATGTTTGCCGTGAAATTAAGCTTTAAGCTCCTAGCTAGAAATCCACTGGTGACCTTGAAGAATTTTATACTTGTAGAGCTGGTTTCTGATCTTGCATATAAATGTATGCATCTCATTATATAAGAGTTATATTTATAAATCTGGCATTGGACAGTGTTTGACACTGGAATTACAGCCTTGCATTCAAAGTATGAAATGAACAGTAAACACGGTTACTTCTCTACCTAAATGTGTGCTACTTAGAAAAATATAATTTGTTTCAAAAACCTTGCTTTTCAGATGAAATACCTGTCACAAAGAGAGCATTAAAAATAAAACAAGAGTCTTCTGAAGAGGCACAGTAAGTAGATGCTTCTTTCTACAAAGTATATTAACCTAAATTTAATGACCGTTGGGAAGACATAGAAAGTCACTGCTGTCATTAGACATGTATGGAAAATACAGCCATACCATTGAGGGAGCAGTTGTATTCACAGTGTCTCATCTGTTTAGCTTATGTTTGCCAGTAGTTAATCTACACTGAGAATTTTGTATATGACATGAAGAAATAAATGTGTTAGCACAAAAACAAATGGTGTTTGCCTGTACTTGAATGTGGCTATGTAGGTAGGTGTTTCATTACATTACAGAGATGACTCGCAGGGCCCTAAGTTAATCTGGGGTTGCCTACGATGCCAGAAAGGCCAGAGGGGCACTTGCATGCCTTATGATATTACACTGTGGGGATCAAGAAGCAAGCTCCTAGGTGGCCTTTTTATCCATTTGGAAAAGAAAGACATTGACAGACGAAAGATGGAATCCCGGGCTGGGGTCCTTCTGCTGGCTACGTCAGTTCAGTTCTGTCTTCTGTAAGGAGACCACAGGACTCTGAGTTTCAGTGATGCTATGTTTGTAGTTCTTTTATTTATTTATTTTTAAAGATTTTATTTATTTATTTGACAGAGAGAGAGACAGCAAGAGAGGGAACACAAGCAAGGGGAGTGGGAAAGGGAGAAGCAGGCTTCGTGCTGAGCAAGCAGCCCAGTGTGGGGCTCAATCTCAGAACCTTGGGATCATGACCTGAGCCGAAGGTAGATGCTTAATGGCTGAGCCACCCAGGCCTCCCTGTGGTTCTTTTAATTAATTTTAAGGAAGTCCCTCACTAAGTCTATGACATAAATATATTAAAAGATCAATTTAGGGGGAAAGTAGAGGAACGCCATTCTTTTTTTCGATCTGGTCATCCAGAAACCCTGATAGCACCCATTTTTTTCTTCTGTACTTCATTGTGCGCATGTGAACTTGGTGTTTGAGGGGACGGTGGACAAAGGGGGAACAGGCAAGATGGAAAGAGCTGTGATAAGCAACAAGCAATATAAAAAGGAAACTTGTTTTCACAGAGCCAACCACCACCACCACCACCCACTTTGCAAATGCTTCTTTTTCAGAGTATCTGTAGAACAAAAGAATTCCCAGTATCAGCTGCTCCCCTGTCAGGGGAAAGGGTGAAAGTTTAGGGATCAAGAATTATTTCTCAAAATTATAACCACTCCGCACGCCTCAACAAAGAAGTTTATGACTCAAGTCAGTAAGCCTGAGGCTGTTTCTTGTTGGGAAGTAGGTCTGTTTTCCAGTTGGGACATCAGAATGTCCCAAAGGAAGGGAAACTCTGATGTTGAATATTTTTTAAAAATGCATTATTACTAGTCCATCCCTTCAGGCCCTGAGTCTCCAAAAAGGCCATTGTCTCTCCTTTACTAAAATGACCCGTCTCTCCCTTTCAACTGCTTGGACCTGGAGGAGAGGCCCAGGTGACCTAACTGGAGATGAACTCAGACCTCACAAAATGGGTGTCCCTACCATCTGCACTTTTCCCGTGGTTAGAATTTCAGAAATCAGGAACTAAAATAGATCCTTCTCTGGAGCCATTTAAAAACCTGGGTCTCATTTTTACTGTGCTCTGTAGTTTTAAAAATGTGATGAGTCATAGGCCCAGGGATCTCCAGACAGACATCAGATCAGCAGGTTCTGTAGAAATGGACCACTTGCTGCCTCTGCTCCAGGTTTTAGCTCACACAGTGAGAATCTTTAAAGTGGTTCCTAATGGGCCATTTATTTTCCAGTGCAAGTTTACTCAGAATTATTCCTTATGGATGATTTAAGGCTAAGACAATGCTGAATAAAATAACTTCATCTGGGCATTGGATATGTTTTTCTCCAAGTATAAGTGGGATGAGCCTAAGATAGTGGACATAGTGTGTAGTTAAACATACCAACCTTCAGGGTGCTTGGCTGGCTCAGTTGGTTAAACAACTGCCTTTGGCTCAGGTCATGATCCTGGGTTCCTGGGATTGAGCCCTGTGTCAGGCTCCCTGATCCTTGGGGAGCCTGCTTCTCCCTCTCCCTGTGCCTGCTGCTCCCTTTGCTTGGGCTTTCTCTCTCTGTCTCTCTCTGTGTCATAAATAATCTTAAAAAAAAAAAAAAAACTCTCTTAAAAAAAGAAAAAAAAATATATATATATGCTCCATCCTTCATCCATAAAGTAGAGTCACCTAACCTGCTCATTTAGTTGACAGATATTTGCCAAGTGCCTACTTCATGGCAGGCACTGGGATGTTGATCAGTGAGCAGAATCAATGAAAATCTCTGCCCTCTACCATCCCAACTCCTTAGCCTGGTCCTTGATATCGTTGTAGCATTTCAAAAGAGGACAAGGAAGGATGGTTTTCTTTCAGCATTCATGCAGACACACAGTCCTCTATCTTTACCTCCTGAGCACCAAGCCGAAAGTGAATGATCACTGAGTGCCTTTGTGTACTCTGAGAAGGAACAGTTCTCCAGCAATGCAGTGATTTTATCGAGATGGCCACTCCAATACCTGAGAATTTCTGTGACAAACTAAAGAGTGGAAGATAAGTCTAGGGCAGTCTCTGGCTTCGAGAAGCAGCAGGCGACAAAATCTTAGCATTTTGTCATCTTGCAGAGAACGCCAAAGAGAGTAAGAGGACAGACGGAGAATGAGTACGTGGGAGGTTCCCCAGTTTGTTCCCCAGACTCTTCCCCTAGAAGATACAAGGATTTAATAGGAAACTTTCAAGCATTGTCTCCTTCCAAGAAGTTGTACACCCTCTTCTCTGCCTGCGTTCAATCGTACATAAGGGCGGTCTTTGAGTATTTTTGTAGCTTAAACCTATGACCGATGTAGACCGTAATAGATTGTTACTAAGTTAACATTTAACAGACTTCCATCTTTCAATGTCAAAGTCTTTGCCATACCTGAGAAACAAACTTGTAATTACATATGCTCATATATAGTGCATGAATTATCGTAAAGTATCAGTTCCGGTTTTAGGAGTTAAGCAGCATCTGAAACAAAAACTTCCCAGCACGTTCAGCCTTACTCTGTTAACTCTCCAAATCCAAATTGAAATAATTTCTATACTTTTGCTCCCCTTGAGCAATAGTCCCCATTCATTTTTCCCTTCTAAGTTTGATGTAGACTTTTTCCATCTGAATTCTCAGATCTTAATTCTGTGATTAACTGACAATTCTTCGACATTTGGGAGTAGTATGAGTTTCAGACAACCGGAAGAAAATATCGTTTTGTTTCTGCATCAGGCCATTAGACATAATTGGTTGTGCATTTCCTACAGCAAACACACATGGGCCAAAATTACTGAACTCTAAGAACTTCCAGGTTAGAAATTAAGCTCTTCATTATTTTAAGTGATGCAGGATGCCATTTTGAATAGAGCACCCTTCGCCTGCCTTTGGTACTTAGATTGGAAAGCCATTCTATGCATAGAAATAGCCACTTTATAAACCAGCCAGAGAAAGAGAGATACCATATGATTTCACTCATCTGTGGAATTTAAGAATCAAAACAAGCAAAGGGAAAAGAGAGAGATAAAGCAAGAAATAGACTCTTTAACTATAGAGAACAAACTGATGATTCCCAGAGGGGAAATGGGGGCCAGGGATGGAGGAGTGCACCAGTCGTTAGGAGCACTGGGTGTCGTGTGGAGGTCTTGAGTTCCAGGATGGTTCGTCTGAAACCAATATAACAATGTGCGTTCACTGTACTGGAATTGATTAATAAGTTAAAAAATTCTAAATTCTTGATTTGGGTTTCTAAATCAGGGACTTACATATCAATAGTTACTAAGTTTAATATAGCCAGACTCTAGAAGTCATGGAAAGCACTTTATCATTAATTGCTAGAAATTTCCTAGGAAAGAGTGTTTCTCAGATTTTAATACTATGTTCATCTTGGCTTGCACTGTCCAGTACGGTAGTCCCTAGTCACATGTGGCTATTTATTTATTTATTTATTTATTCTTAAGATTTTATTTATTTATTTGACAGAGAGAGAGACTGCAATAGAGGGAGCACCAGAAGGGGGAGTGGGCAGAGAGAGAAGCAGGTTTCCTGCTGAGCAGGGAGCCCAATACGGGGCTCGTTCCCAGAACTCTGGGATCGTGACCTGAGCCGAAGGCAGATGCTTAATACCTGGGCCACCCAGGTGCCCCAACATGTCTATTTAAACATAATTTTTAAAATTATGACTAAAAATTTCATATGTCACTCACACTGATCACATCTTAAGTGCTAATGGCCACCATATTGGACAGCACAGATTAGAACATTTGCATCACTGCAGAAAGTACTGGTGCACCGTGCTGAACTAGACACCTGAAGAATTTGACTTTGTATTTCCCTTTCTAGGAAGAGAGACATCATGCAAAATATCGTCCAGATTTTGGAATCAGTACAATTGAAATGGGAACTGTTTCAGAGCTGGACGGACTTTTCAAGGCTTCATCTTTCTAACAAACTGGCCATTTTTGGAATCGGTTATAACACCCGTTGGAAAGAGGATATTCGTTACCATTATGCTGAGATCAGCTCCCAGGTGCCCCTCGGCAAGCGACTGCGGGAATACTTCAACTCCGAGAAGCCCGAGGGACGGATCATTATGACCCGTGTGCAGAAAATGAACTGGAAAAATGTTTACTACAAGTTTTTAGAGATCACCATTAGTGAAGCTCGGTGCTTGGAGCTGCACATGGAAATTGACTGGATACCCATTGCCCATTCCAAACCAACTGGGGGGAACGTGGTTCAGTATTTATTACCGGGAGGCATTCCCAAAAGTCCAGGCCTTTATGCCATTGGCTATGAAGAATGTATGGAGAGGCCCCCATCTCCACACCTGGAGCGACATTCTCTGGACCCGGGAAAGGAGGGCCGGGTTGACTTGGAGACCCTCTCGGCGCAAGCCTCATTACAGGTGGAAATTGAACCCACCCGAATAATCTATTGCTACCTCGGGATTGCTGAGGTTAGGACTCTCCAGCAATGCTTATTTTTACATTTCCAAGCAAATACCAAAACCTTCAGCAAAGATTGGGTTGGTATTAATGGGTTTTTGTCCCAGAACTGTATTGTGGATCCCGGAGTCTCCCCCAAATCTATCTATATCAAATTCGTAGAAGTAGAGAGGGATTTTCTTTCCGCCGGCTCTTTAGTTGAGTGCCTGGAAAAAGCCATTGGATATCCCTTAAAATTTAACAACTGAACGTCATCCTTCATAAGGATTTGGGCTCTTACCTCCCTCTTCTCTACTCACTCTGCATTCCCGAGACTGCCCCTTATCCAGATGCTGGCATCAGACTCTTCACGGAAACTCTTTCCACAGTCGGGCCTGTACAACTGCAACTGAATTATACCAGACTTTGGGCAGAAAAAACAGACCTCACCTGAAAATGCTCATTTTGAGCAAACAAGATACACAGCGAACTTGCATGGTGGGTCAGCTGTTCTTTTTTTAAAAACAAAAGACAATTTTTAAATGGATTTTAGAGCCCTAATATAAACAAATGTAGGTACATTCCATATTGGACAAAACTTATACTTTGAGTTTCATATGAAATTGAAAAATTGTATTTTTTTCACAATGTTTCATTTTTACACATCTCTATGTCTCTATATAAGTATTATTTACAACCCTGAATAAATAAGCAATAGATAATGGCAAGTTAAATCGCGAGTCACAGTAAATAAGACTGTTTTTCAATATCACCCTTAGCTACTATTGTATATAATTTAGAGTTTCATTTTTTTCACCAGCCAAGTGTTTTGCTATTCCCAATCAGTGTTGCCTGCAAAGACCTTTGTTTCTGTGATGTATCAACTTTACGGTTGTGTTGCCATTTGAACTTTTTAAAAAAAAAATTATTAAAGTAATTCTTGGCCTCTTGGAGCACTGTTTGAGCTTTTTTGTAGCAGGGCATAGGCACACCGGTGGTATGACCTATGCAGACTTCACTGCTCACAACATACAGAACAAAGGGAGCAGGATATCTTCACTCTCTGTACCCCGCTGACCAATGTCATTATTTGTCAGAGCACCAAAGTCACTGGATGTTGCATTTTATATTTCTTTTTGAAAAATGGGATATTCCTTCTAACCCTACGTACGTGAATTTGCAAGAGATTCTCCTTCTTCATCTTAACGCTCAGTCATCAGGGGCCACTCTCTCAAAGAGTGTAAGTGGGGAATTATTGTCATCATGCTGTTTATAAAACAGAAAATATAACAGAAACATCCAAAAACTTTTTTTTTAAGTGATCCACAATAAAGCTTCCTATCTGTCCATTAGGAAGGCAGCTTCCTTGCTCAGGGATTTCTTGGCATCAACTAATGAACACTCCACTTAGAGGTTAGCACTTTTGGCTAACAGCTAGTTTACTGGAAGGGCAGGCAAAGATCACTTTGGTCTCATGGCCGGGACTTGTTAGCTTGATGGTGTATCTTCAATGATTCCCCCAAAATGTCTCAGGTGCTCTCCTTTAGATGGACTGCAAATCCAGGTAAGAGCTATAATTTCGCCCATCTTTTTTATACTATTAAATATAAAATTGCATATTGATTAAAAAAAATAGTCTTCTTCTTCCTACAACCTGAATAGCCTTAAATCAGTGATTTTCTCATCCTGATACCTCTTAGTTGGCTGACGCTTATATTCTGATGGCTAGAGAGCTTATAATCAATGGGATGATTTTATTAATGTCTTATTTAATGTATTTTAGTCTAAGGAGTTGACTGTTGCTAAAAACGGATGCTAGTTGGGGCCCCTGGCTGGCTCACTTGGTAGAGCATGTGACTCTTGATCTCAGGGTTGTGAGTTCACATTCCACATTGGGTGTAGAGCTTACTTAATAAAACAAACAAACAAAAATATAAGTGGATGCTAGTTCAGGGAGAATATAAATATTCTTGGAATTTAAGTGTAGCACCTCTTCTCTCTGGGCACAGTAGACAGGTATGGGCCTTAGGAAATTCTCCTGACTTTGCTCTTCTTTGGAACTTGGAATTACAGACCATCTTTTAGCAGTAATTTCTTAACATTCAGTGCTAAATGCTGCAGGAAAAAGCATTACCAGGAGTAGCATACAGCATCCCCCCAAACTTTGCCGCCAACCAAACCCAAAACCAACATGCTTCGTGCATTTTTTTCTATCCCACTTTCTGTTGCTGTTGAGTTACTTAAGCTGGGGGATCATTTTGTGAGGGTATTTCAGATCTACCCAACATTACTGAGAAGGGGGCATTACTAGAGCACCATGGGCAGCATGGAGAAGAGGACCAAGGCTGGCTGGATCCAAGAATCAGTGTGTTTTTACCACTCAGCATGGGATGAGTGAGAGTAGGGGCAAGAGGACAAAACAGACTGGGAAATGGGAGCTTGGAAAGGAAAGGAAAGCTTGGAAATGGAAAGCTTGCTGATAACTGAATATCCAGTTTCTCTGGCCAGAACAATCTTGAGGAGAGGGTAGCAGGGTATCATGTAACTAATTTGAGCATTATTAAAGATAAAAAAAAAATGGACCTTAATGAAGCCTTAGAACTGAGTCAAGGGGAATGGAGACGCTATGTTCATGCTTTGAGAAATGAGATGAAGTACGATCGGAAGAAACACTAGTAACCTGCATGTCTCCAAACACAGGAAACCATGAACTTAGCTCTCTCATTCAATCCGTTTATGGAAGCAGTCCCCAGGCCACTCACGGGTTATCTGCTAACATTCTCATTTTACACAAGGGTAGACAGCTGTGTTCATCCTAAAAGGCATCCTGGCAAAAACTTCCAGAAAGGAACGGAGCTGCTCTGCTAATTTCTGTCACTCTGACTGAGCCGGGGTCAGTGGAAAGAAGTGGTTGGAATAGGAGTTAGAATGGAAGATCTTTTGGTTGGGGTGAGGGCATTGAAAGAGTCCTAACGGGATGGCCCCTATATAGCACTTGGTAGGAGTGAGCACAGCCCATGTAATTAGATGCTTCGCCGTTCTTGGGATACAACCAAGAGACTTGGTGCTACCTTTCTTGGAAGGAGTTACTGATTTGGTGTAACTTAACCCTAGTCTGGAAATGAAGGAGGAATGTTTACAGGAGGTGGTTTGAAGCATAAACTAAAGGAAAATTTGAGTGTGACAGAATAGAAAAACTAAACCAACAGCCCCCAAGTACACACACACACACACACACACACACCCTCTCTCTCCTTGACAATCCAAGTTTGCAGGCCCTTGCATAAGGGTATGAGATTAGCAGTTATCTGTTTCTGTTGCCTTTGCTGCCTCTCAGCTGCCAAGTATTGGATTCCAGGGTTGCATGAGCGGTCTAGTGTTTGCATAGGTATTTCTCGAAGCCACTGCATGGCAGATATTTGAAGAGCAGTCAGGCAAGTCACACGAGGCAGAGGCATCCTACAGGGTGTGTGGGGCAACTCTGTAGAAAAAGACGTTCCACGCAGGCGCCCGGACCACACCCGGTGTTAAAACAGAGCGGGACTGTGTGGAATAAATGGAATCGGAGGCCTGGCTGCTTTTCTTCCCTGTCAACTGCCACCCAGAGCAGGCAGCGCCAAGAATTGGTTGTTATGCTTTCTGCCGCCGGTGACCTTTGCTCGGTGGTTAAGCTGTGCCCCAATGTTTGAAGCATCTGTATTTGGGCTGTTGGACTGAGAAGCAAGAACAGGTGCGAGCCCGGCTGTGGCGAAGCTGCGGCCGCCAGAGGGCGCAGAGGTGCCTTTGGACCAACTGGAGGTGGGGGGGTGCGGGGGAGACGGTTAAATTAAATTCACAGCGAACGAGAGCTGGTCCCGGGAATTAAAGGATCAGAGCCGGCCTGACGACGGATGGGGGGCAGCGAAGATACGGGGATAAAGAAACGGGGGGCTTTGTGGGGTCTTCTTCCCACAGCCGCCCCCACCTCCCCAATTAGCATAAGGTCCATAAGCCATTCTTTTCGCTGGGAGCCGGGCGCCTGTTGCCTCAGTTTCCTGCTTAGCTCCTGGGGCTTTCTTAAGCCGGTCCTTTCCCTGCTCGGGAGCTGAGACACAAGACCCAGTGACCTGGGGCCTGGGTTTTAGGGAGTTTCCGAGGACGTGCTGAGAGCCCCTCTCCGCCGCCCGCAGGTGCAGACGGTTCCCGCACGACCCGGCTGGCGCGGCTCTCGGCCTTCCCCGGAGCAGACAGTGGGGGCCCCTGCGGGGCTGGGCGGAGGCGGGCTGGGCCGCATCTCTTCCCCGTCCGGTTCCGGAGAACCGGGCCCCCTCCCGCCGCTCCGCCCCACAGCCTGCGGAAGCCCAGTGGCTCCGGGACAACGCAGCCCCCTTCTTCCTCCATCAGGGAGGCCGCCCCGCTTAGGCGGAGGACGCGGTACCCCCAAGCTCGGAGCGGTGGCCAGAGTCTCGGCCGGCTCAGGTGTCAGAGATGCGGGCGGCTCCTGGACGTCGGAGAGTCCCCCAAACCTCCCTCGGTTCCCCGTCTTTCCCCCACCCCCGCGGCGGAGGGGGAAGGGTATGGCCCCAGTGTGGGAGTTCAGGCCCCTTCCCTTTTCCCCTGGCCCCCCGGCCGGCTGTGGGGGCACCGAGACTTACCGGACCCCACCCTGCGTCCTACCAGGGTGGAGGCCGCGAGATCCGGCCGTCGGAGCGCAGGAGCCGCCCCCCCCCCCGTGACGGGTCACCCGCACGCCCCGCCCGGGAAGACCGCGACCTCTCCGCCCCCTCGAACGCCCCGCCCCCCCGTCCCCGTCGGTCCCCACCCCGCCGCCGGGACACACGCGCACAGATTCTGGCTAGAGCCGCCCTCGGTGTCAGTGGCCAGACTCCTGCGCCCGCCCCAGCTGCCTACCCGCCTCAGCACCTGTCGCTCAGTGTGTCCCGGAGCCGGCGCCCCTTACTCCGTCGGGGCCAGGGAGTGCCATGGTTTCCCTGCCCAGGCCCCCTGCGACCAGCTTGCTGCGGTTTTTGTTCCTGGGGCTGAGTACCCTCGGTGAGTGAAACGTGCTCCGGGAGGGAACTTGAGCCGGGTAATGGGATGAATCCGACCCTGAGGAAGGTGGTCTTGGGCACGATGAAGGAACTGGATGGATGGGGCCACCCCCCTCTGACTCTTGCCCTCCTCCCCCACACTCCCTCTCCCCTCTACCCACCCAGGGCATCACTGGCTGGGGTTGACTTCTATCTCCACTGTGTCCCGACAACTACCACTTTGGGTGTGGACTCTGCCCGGTTGGAGAGAGGGTCAGGGCATCTGTGTGGGTAGACCTCTCTGGGAGTTGTGCGAACCATTCCTCACCAGCACTCCCCACCTCCACCCAGCAGGGCCAGATGAGCTGAGCGGCTAGATGAGACACAGGCTAAAGAGCTTAAGGACTTAACTCCAGCCCCCTTATGTCCCCCCACTCCACACAGGAGCTGATATGTAAGAACCCCAGGAATCCCCTGGATCCCAGGCTTGGCAAATGCACTTCACATCAATTCCCCAGTCCAGATCCTCCCTCTCCCCCCTCCAGCTTCCTGCCCTGGGAATAAAGGGAGGTGCCCCAAAAGTTTGACCGTGAGGTCACTTGGGACACAGGAAACGGGGGAGGGGTTTGAATGCCTAAAGGAGCAGAATTGTGACCCCCCCCCATGAGGTCCACCACCCCCATTGGTTCCCAGAGCTAAACGGACAAAGGAAATAGAGAGAAGTTTCCTCAAAGAGTCAGAGAAGAAGGGCGCTTCCTTGGAGCAAGTGCTCAAGGAGTGCTGAAGGCTTCCAGGAGCTCTCAGGAGCTGGGGATGGTCCATTGTGACATCTGAAGAGTAAGGGCCCAGCAAGAACTAAACCCATTGTAAGCGTCTTCCTCTGGGGCTGTCTTGCCATCTCTTTTCAAGGATCTCCTGAAGGGTGAAGGGTGAGTTTGTCAAGGTCAAATTTAACTCATTTCACTCAGGTTGGAAATCACAGATACAGAGAGACAGAGTGAAATTCATCCACAGTGATGGGGACAGAGACAGGGACCAGCTAACTCTCACCCATGCCCCCTTTAGCCTGATTTGTGCTGCGAGAGTGTTGGGGCATGAAGTGATTAGGGTCCCTAGACAAAGAGGACTTCGAGCAGCACACCCGCCACACCAAAGCCTGGACAGATTTCTGTCCCTGTAGGCTCGGTGGGCTTGCTCTGGATCCCTTCACTTCTTGGCTGCCTTCTCCCAAAGGCAACCTCAGCACCCCTTTCCCTTCTGCATTCTATCCCCAACTCCCCCATCTCTCTGCTGGGGCTTTTGCCAAGCAAGGGAGAAAAGTCCCAGTTCCTTGCTTGGACAGTGTCTGCACCTCTCCTGCAACTTCTCCTTTTCCTATCCTAACTCTGGCCCTCAGTTTTCACAAGGACAGCCCAGGCCCAACCTCCCTACCAGGCGGCCCAGGGGGTTGCTGACCTCCACCAGCCACTCAAGAGTTAACTGGCACTAGGGCCCAGGGCCCTGGGGGCAGGCACCAGCTCTGCTGGACTCTGAGGCACTGGGCTGTCAGGGAGGCCCGGCAGCTCCACGCTCCTCTCCTCGGTGGCTCTGCGCTGGCTGCTGCCCCTGGGGCGTGAGAAGCCCAAGCGGGGAGTTTCTCAGAGAAAAGGAGACTAAAAATAGTAGCCTCGGGGAGCAGGCCCATTTTTTGTGCTTCTTTGGGCCTTGCCGGCTCCATCACTCCGGTCTCGGAGTGGGCCAGAAGGGTCCCTTTCTTGGCCTGTTCCTGTGTCCTTCACTCGGACCCAAACACTCAGTTGCCCTCTGCCTGTGGTACCGTGGACCCTGCCAGCGAAAAGGGGCTTCTGCTCCCATTGACACCCAGGCCTGAGGGTGCCCTAGTTTCAGCTCTTAGTTTCCCACTGGGGCGTAGGACAGGGAGCATTTGCCCAGACCCCAGTGTGTCCATCACTAGCTCTTTTACCGCCGCCACCTTTCCCAGTGAAAAAAGGTCAATGCAGGACCTGGGGGAGGTCGCTGGGGGCACCTGCGGCGAAGGAAGCTCAAGCGTCTCCCGGACCCCAGGCAGGTTTCCCGACGGGAACTGTTTGCGGCCTCTCGGGAGTGCGCTGCAGAAAGGCCGGGGGAGATTCGGCACCGCCCACAGGCCTCCTGTAGTCCTGGCCTCCCGAGACCCGCGTGCGGGCCAGGTCCGCTTGGGTCCCCAGGGGGGAGTCGGACTCCTTGAGGCAGAGTTTGTTTTCTCCTGTAGAGCCTCCGGTCCAGCGGCGCCCCGGTCATTGTCTTCTGGCTTATCACCGGGCACAAGTTTCCTGCCCAGCCCGCAGGGACCCGCCAGGAAATGGATAGGGGGGTGCTGCGAAAGCCAAGGAATAGGGGTGGGGGTTCTGGAAAGACGCGCAGGCGGAAAGCGGTGGGGGTGGCTCGCATCCTGGCCGGATCCGCGCCGGGGCCCTTAGGGGCCTGCAGCCCGGCTCCAGGTGGGCGGAAAGCCCAGCCTGCGTGCGGCCTCTGTCCGCGCCTTGGCCGCCTGGTCATCACGCGGAGATGGCGTCTCAGACTCAGAGTGCGGAGGCCAGGGGCTACGGTGGCTAGCCTCCTGGGGCCTGGCCGGTACAAGCCCAAGGTTATTCCTCCCAAGGGCTTAGGATTCCGCTGCTCCATTGCCTCTCTGAAGGGCAAAAAGTGAATGTTTCTGGACCTCATCAGCAAGCACTGGTTCCACTGTCCTCTTCTCGAAACCGACACCCCGGTCCACCTCCTGAACGCCAAACACACGCAGATTTGTACTTGACTGCCAGGAGGCCTTCCTTCGTGTTCCAGCTCTGCCCGGGATTTCCTACGACATCATAGGACCCTCCCAGATCGCCTGGACCCCCAAAGGGCCCCTTTCTGGGCCTGCTTTCCCAGGGCAGGCCCTGGGTCGGGACGGAGCGGGAGGCGGGGGAGCGCGGCGGTCAGTCGGTCGGCTGGAGCGCTGGGCTGCTCCAGTCTCTCTCTCCGAGCTGTGAGTTCAGAAGGAGCCGCGGGTTAATCGCTAATCCGGCGGCCTCCCAACCCCCTCCACCCGTCGGGTTGAGAAGCAGGAGCGGGGAACGCTTGCGATCCTGACCAGCGTCGCTACGCCCTCTTGGCTCCCTCCCTGGGGAAATTGAGGGAGCAAGTGGGCTACGTAGAGTGAAGATTAAAAGTATTCAACACGCCCTTCCTCTTAGAGATCTTCCTCTCCCCTCGCCGTGGAAATCAGCCCCCTCTTCTTGGTGCTCTGAAATCTGCTCCTCTGGATACAAATAAATGCACAGAAATGGGTCCCTACCCCTGTTAGGAACCCACAGGCAGGCCGAGATTACGGAGAACACGTTCTGATGAAAGCAGGACACTAGGTCAGCAGTCCCTGGGCCTCGAGGCTCGAGGCCTACAGAGGTGGGACTCTGCCGGAGTCTTCCTCTCCCCCCGCTGCGCTGGGCAAGATCCGCAGGTGGAGGAGACAGGAGCCCGTCCTCCGAGCTCATGCCTCTGTGCTCTTGTCCCCAGCCTCTCCCTCACAGGCCCAGCTGGAGCTCCACGTGCCCTCTGGCCTCACCAGGTTGAAGGCAGTGGAAGGATCAGAAGTGGTGCTCCCAGCGTGGTACACCGTGCAAGGACAGGTATCTTCCTCCCAGCGGTGGGAGTTGCTCACGGTGATGTGGTTCTTGGAGCAAGAAGGGAAGGATCTGAACCAGGTGAGGGAGGGCTGCATCTCAACTGGAGGCTACAACGCTGTGGCTGAACATGGGGAAGAAGTGGCCAGAGCGGGAGGGTTCGCCAGGGGTGGGGGATGGGGAAGGAATATTCAGGAAAAAGTAAGGTCCTCCTCACCAGCTCAATTTTTGCTCTGACCTTGGAGGCCCCCAAAGAATTTTCTTTTCCCCAACTTACCCTAGAAATCCAGGACACAAAACACAGGAAAGTGGAAAGGCATTTTGCTTTGCTTCGGGGGAGGGGCAGCGAGGATTGGGGTTTGAGGACCAGGGAAGGGTTAAGGCAAGTTTCTCACAACTTGAAAAAGCTGAGCATCTTCCTATTTTCACCTTCTTTGTGCTTCTGGGCGCTGTCACAGGCCACTTCTCTTCCCGAATCCGTCCCCCTGCCCCTTTACACAGGGGCAGTCTCCTTTCCCAACCTCACATCTATCCTCTTTCCTGATATCAGACTTCTTCTCAGAGGTTATTTACCCGGAAGCCAATGAAACTTCATTTTCAGAGCCCCTTATTTGCTTGGGATCTCCCAAGGCTCTGGAAAGTATTTTCTAGAGGTCCTTTGATAAATAGGAGTACATATGAGAGAAATCTAGATTGCAGGGGTACATCCAGGGTTTCACAGAGCCTGAATTTATACATGGGGAAGGGGGGACATCTTCAAGAAGAAGATGATAAAAAGGTTTAAAAAAATCTTTGACCTACCCCCTGTAATCTAAGTTTCTTTCATAAATACCTTCTGTTTACATTATCCCTCACCCATCATACCACCTTTCTTAACACCCCAAGAGGGAAATGAAGAGACAAAGCACTGGGGAAGAGGACCCAGGGGCAGGGAGAGAGAGGGGAGAGAGACAGTGGGGGAATGGGGAGCTGGGGCAGGTCAGAGGAGGTGAGTGCAGGGGAGAAGCACTTGAAGACTGCCAGTTTGGGGGAGGGGGGATTAGCTGAACCTGTGGGCACAGGGCACACACGGAATAACGGGGAGGCATTGTGTCCCACACCAGGTGCTGGCATACATCAGTGGGACCACGTCAAGCAAAAATGGGGTATCCCTGGTCTACGCCATGCCTTCCCAGAACGTGTCACTGAGGCTGCAGGACCTCCAGGAGAAAGACTCTGGGTCCTACCGCTGCTCTGTGAATGTGCAAGACCACCAAGGCATCAAAAGGAGCCACAGCAGCAAAACTTTAGAACTCAGTGTGCTGGGTGAGTGAGAAGCACACACTTGGCAACACCTTCCCCAGCCCCACGGGAGCCCAGGCAGGTCTGTCTCCCAAAGGCTGAGTGTAAACGTTAGGGGAGGCAGACAGAGTGCCAGAAGGGGGGGGGGTCGGCGGTGTTTGTGGGTGGGTGGGAGGGATCTGTTTGTCCCCTGGGGTTGAGCTTTTAACCTGTCTCCCTGCTTCAGTTCCTCCAGCTCCTCCATCCTGTGGTCTCCTGGGTGTGCCCCGTGTGGGGACCAATGTGACCCTGAGCTGCCAGTCCCTGAGGAGTAAGCCAGCTGCCCAGTACCAGTGGGAGAGGGCACCCCCATCCGCCCAGGTTTTCTTTGCACCAGCTTTAGGTGAGGGAACTTGAGACTGTGGCTGGGGGAGGGAAAGATGAGAGGCACCAGAGGGACTGGGGTGAAAGGGGAGTTCGTGCTGCAAAATTCTGGGCTGAAGGAGGGAGTGGGGAGAAGGGATGGAAAAAGAGGGCCCAGCAGGTGCAGGCTCTGTGTTGGGGACTTTCACACGCTGTATACTTGTGTCACTGAAGAGGCTCTTGAGCTAGATAATCTGCATTAAAATTCCAGCTCTGTCGTGTACTAGCTGTACTTGGCTCTGTGCTTCCATTTGTAAAACGGGATGTCATAGCCCTGATTTGAACCCACTAATTATAAAAAATGTTTTGGGACAACTGGGACATTTTCAATATGGATAATTAGATAATTATTATTAGGTATTAGATAATTCCATTAAAGGATTATTAACTTAGCAGATGTGGCCGTGGTATTATAGTTATGTAGTCGATGCCCTTATTTTGGGGGGACTCATGGTGAGCATTTATTTTTAAGTGTCTCACAAAAAGAGGGAAATGAAGTAAGTATAGCAAAATGTTAGCAAACTACATTGGTATGTGGAATTTCATTTTGTCCCTCTTTCTACTTTTCATTTGATCATTTTTATAATAAAAAATTATTTGTATTTTTTAAAAGACTTTATTTATTTATTTGACAGAGAGATAGAGAGCACAAGTAGGCAGAGGAGCAGGGAGAGGGAGAGGGAGAAGCAGACTCTCTGCTAAGCAGGGAGCCCCATGAGGGACTAGATCCCAGACCCTTGGGATCATGGTCTGAGCCAAAGGCAGCTGCTTGACTGACTGAGCCACCCAGGTGCCACAAAAATCATTTGTATTTTTTAAATAGTGCTCAAGCTCATAGGTTTGTTGTGAAATTTTCGCAAGTTAGTTCAGGTAAGAAACTTAGTCTCTGACATAGAGTAAGTGGCCAATAAACTTTAACTGTAATAATGATTATTTAATATAATCCTTTCAACACCATCAAGGAGGTCATATTACCCCTTTTACAGATCAAAAAGTTGGGACCCAGGGATAGCAAGTAACCTGTTTAAAGTCACATGTCCTATTCTGGACGGCAGGTTTTCTGATTCCTAGCCTACTGCGTTCTTTCTCCCACACCGCCAATCGGAAATAAAAGCAAACATGGTGCTTGGGTTTTTCTGGGCACCAGTTCCTCTTGGATGCTTTTTAGATATCAATCAGGACACTGACCTGTGGAAATGGGGAGGGTCATCGAGTTAGCAGCATGATGGTTGTCACAACTTTTACCACTGTGAGGGAACAGACAGATGAGTCTCCCAGAGAGTCAGAGAGGACATTCCAGAAGGGACAGAATTTTTTCCATTGGGAAAAAGGGTCCCTGGACTGATGGCCCAATTGTGTCCGCAGATGCCATCCGTGGATCCTTAAGCCTCACAAACCTTTCCAGTCCCATGTCTGGAGTCTATATCTGCAGGGCCCACAATGAGGTGGGCAGTGCCCAGTGCAATGTGACCTTGGAAGTGAGCACAGGTCAGTGAGGGGTAAGTGTGGTTAAGGAGAAGATTGGACACCGGTGGGGGTGGGGTTGCAAGAGGAGAGGAGGCCTCCTGCTGAGGCCTCTCACTGTTAACAGGACAAAGAGCTTGTCCCGGTCAATGTTTCTACAAATGTCTGGTCACTGCATTTTCTGCTTGACAGGAAGAAGAAAAAAATGTTTATGGCCGCAGTGGGGTAGAGGGATTGGAGGGGGTGGGGACCAGTGTCCACCCTGGATGTCTGCCCCTGACACCAAGGCTTTTCCAGGGCCAGGGCCTACGGTTGTTGCTGGAGCTGTTGTGGGCACTCTGGTTGGACTGGGGCTGCTGGCTGGGCTGGTCCTCTTGTACCAACGCCGAAGCAAGGCCCTAGAGGAGCCGGCCAATGATATCAAGTAAGTGTGTCTGGTCTCTGCCCCAGTGGAGTTCTCCTAGCTTCCCTTGGCTGGGAGTTCTGGCCGCTGTCATCTAAGGGAAAGGTGGGCAGTGACTGAAACGTCATTCCATTGGGGGAATTTTAAGGGCGGGGAGAGTGAAAAGGTGTCTGAGCAGGGAATAAGACAAAGCAGGTAGAAATCCTCCCTTCTTGCTCCTCCAGCTTCTGACCTCTTAATCACTTCTTTGATCACTAGGGAGGACGCCACTGCTCCCCGGACCCTGCCTTGGCCCAAGGGCTCAGACACAATCTCCAAGAACGGGACCCTTTCCTCTGTCACCTCAGCACGAGCCCTCCGGCACCCCCAAGGTCCTCCCAGGCCCGGTGCACTGACCCCCACGCTCAGCCTCTCCAGTCAGGTCCTGCCCTCACCCAGGTTGCCCAGGACAGATGGGGCCCAACCTCAGCCAATATCCCCCAGCCCCGGTGGAGTCTCTTCCTCCGCTCTGAGCCGCATGGGTGCTGTCCCTGTAATGGTGCCCGCCCAGAGTCAGGCTGGGTCTCTGGTGTGATGGTCCAGCCACTTATTACCCAAGCCATCTGGTTTCTCTCCTTCCTGTAAGGGTCAGCCCTAGCTCAGAGGCTTGAGTCTTGGGGGAACACCTTCCAGACCCCCAGTCCTCCACCCACATCTTTCTCTACTATGGGAAAACTGAGTCTCAGTTAAGATCCAAACATCAGGAGGTAGAAGAAGAGGAAGTGGACCTCAGATTAGGAAGAGCGCCCACCCCCTTCCCCAGTCCTCCCTATGACTGCAGGGAACGCTGGTCTGGGTAAGGACTGCTGGCCAGTGAGTCCTCCAGGCCCCCTCCATCTGTACTCCTCCATATCTAACAGCACCGTCACTCCCACTTCAGCTCCCTGCATTCATATAACCTGTCCTGCTGTCTTAGTTGGGTTTTGTTGGGACAGGGGATAGGGAAGGTATTTTTTTAAACTAACTTGAAATGTGTGTTTTTGTTTTTATTTTGCAAATTTCAATAAAGATGCATTGTGTTTGTATGAAAAGTACCAGTCGAGTCATATTGCCTTTTCAAACCCTGGAGGGCTTTTCCACACAACTTCCTGGAACAGCTCTTCTAGAGTCATTAAAAGGGTCATTTGTGGGGGCGCCTGGGTGGTGCCACCGGTTGAGGCTCAGATCCTGATCTCAGGGTTGTGATCTCAGGATCCTGAGATCGAGCTCCAGAGTCTGCCAGGGATTTTCTCTTCCTCTCCTCTGCCCCTCCTGCTCATTCTCTACCTAAAACAAATAAATCTTAAAAATAAATAAAAGGGTCATTAGCTCTCAGGTATCATGGGGAGGGCTCAAAAAGTCTGAGGCCAGGAAGACCCTAACCCACTCGGAGCAGGAAAGGGTTGAAACCTGGTGCCCTTCCTGCTAAGGGTGCTCACAGACTTGGGGTGTCGGTGCTCTTAATCTCCAGCTTCCTCTTAAGGGTAGGAGGGAGAAACCTGACTTTTTCCTCCCTCTCCCAGACCACTGAGTCCTTAACATACACATCTTGCCCTCCAGTGCAGTGTGGGAAAGCTGGACATAGGACAGGATGTAGGCCTGTGCTCCAATTCTGCCACGCCTGTCCTGTCAAGGGTGGGGTCTCCTCCAAGACTCAGTTTCTCTGCCCAGACAAGGAGTGCCTAGACAGGGAGTGGGGAGGTGGCTGTGGTTTCCATGGAGACTCCTACCTCAGCAAGCCTGATAAAGGTGCCAAAGAAGGATCTCAGACAAAAGAAGGGTTAGGAAGGATAAGAATCTCTGAAGGGGTCAGAAAGGGTCTTCTGCCTGGGCTCATGCTCTGGAACACCAAAGTAGTGATGTCCATTTGCCAACTCAGGTTATTAAAATGCCTCCCTCTTCTTCCAGGGCCACTCTCTGTTTACAGATCACTCCAGATCTGATCCTTTCCCATGAGGTGCCCACCCAAGCCCTGCTCTTTTCCCCGGGACCTGACAGTTTCAGAAACAGGGGGGAAGAGGAAGGAAGAGGGAGTGAGGCTAGGATGATTCCAGTATTGGGGCTGGAGGAGGGAGGAGCATTTCCTTACCTGAGGGCAGCGGCCTCTCCCCTTGTTTGCTCTGAGATAGCCAGTCTCGCGGCTGCCCTGCACGAGGAGGCTGCCCTTTGGGCGCTGCCTTCCCTCACCCAGACCCAGACGCCTAGACCGACCCCCAGACAGCTGGACTCGATCATGGCCCGGCTTCCGGGGCCCATCCTCTGCGGGGCCCTGCTGGGCTTCGTCTGCCTGGGCGGTGAGGAGGCAGAGGGCGGGGGTGGGGCCGGAGGTGGGAGGTTGGGGGGTGCTGAGCTGGGGGCAGAGGCCTGGCTTCCCGGCTGCGGGTGGGGAGCCGGCTCAGTCCCGCGGGGCGGGCCAGGGGTGCTGTCGGCGGGATGGGGAGAGGGCGTCGAAGGCCGGGCGGGCGGGTGAAAGACACAGTCACGAAAACCTGCGGGCAAGTCCGGCCTCCCCGGCAGGGTTTAACCACCACCGGACTATTGTTTTCTTTTCCCTGACAAACACACCCTCATACCTGGCCCAGTCTCGGTCCTTTTACCCACAAAAACCCTGCCTAGATGTGTGCTCCTCCCTCCGGAAACCTCCGGTTTCGAGAAGGGAGTGATTGAGGGCCCGGAGCTGAGCTCGGGAGGAGGGAGGGAGGCCCCCCTACCCAACCCTGGGCCTTGGAAGCCGCATGTCGGGCCGGACCCCCACCCCCACCCCCACCCCCACCCCCCGGATTTGGGGCCGGGCCTCCACTCCACCCCAGCCCCGGGCCTGGCTCCGCTCTAGCGCTTCTCCCGCCGGCCTCCTGTCCCTCTTCGTCTCGCAGGCCCCGGGCTAGCGGTGGAGGTGAAGGTCCCCGCCGAACCCCTGAGCACCCCCGCGGGCAAGACCGCAGAGCTGATCTGCAGCTACAGCACGTCGGTGGGAGACAACTTCGCCCTGGAGTGGAGCTTTGTGCAAGCTGGGAAGCCTATCTCTGAGTCCCATCCCGTGAGCTGAGAGTGGTGGCGCTGGAGTGGGGGTGGCTGGGAGAGGCTGGAACAGAGGGCCCACCCAGGATGAGGGTGCTGGTCAGAGAGGTTGGGTTTGGGGATCAGCAAACCCAGGATGCTTGGATGAAAAAAATGAGTGGTCTCTTTCTAGATGTTCTTAAGACCACAGTCTGCATGACTCCAAATCCCATATATGACTCTGTATATCCAACCTCTCTCACTCTCTCCCCTAACTCCTACAAGCAACTCTCCTATCCCTGTTTCGGTTAATAAGCCCACTGACACTCAGCTTTGGTGATTGTTAGTAAGATCAAATGATGTCCCTTCCAGGAATGTTTGCGTTAATCCACTCCCCCGGCCCCGAATCCCTGCAAATTGAGACCCATGCTTAGCTGAAAGCAGTAAAACTAGTTCATTTAGCACTTGGGGAGGGATGGTATTTGGGAACAGATAGATCTTGCTTGTTCTGGCTTCAGAGCATTAGCTTCCCTGTCTGGTATAAAAAGAGGGGCCCCGGGGCGCCTGGGTGGCTCAGTGGGTTAAGCCGCTGTCTTCGGCTCAGGTCATGATCTCAGGGTCCTGGGATCGAGTCCCGCATCGGGCTCTCTGCTTGGGGGGAACCCGCTTCCTCCTCTCTCTCTCTGCCTGCCTCTGTGCCTCTATGCCTACTTGTGATCTCTGTCAAATAAATAAATAAAATCTTAAAAAAAAAAAGGGGGGGCCCCTAATACCTTCTTATACCTGCTTTCAAAAAAGGACTGTAGAGTTGACACCAGGCAGACAAAAAACACGTTTGTGTGTCTTCTGCTTCTCCCCAGATTCTGTACTTCACCAATGGCCATCTGTATCCAACTGGTTCTAAGGCAAAGAGGGCCAGCCTACTTCAGAACCCCCCCACAGGAGGGGTAGCCACCCTGAAACTGACTGATGTCGACCCCTCAGACACCGGAACCTACCTCTGCCAAGTTAACAACCCTCCAGATTTCTACACCAATGGGTTGGGGCTAATCAACCTTACTGTGCTTGGTAAGGCAGGCTGGGGACCCAGCAGCCACCCGTGTACCCTGAAAGATTGCACTGGTCCGGCTAAGTCCTCCCTGCCCCCCAAGCCCCCGATTCTACCCCAAGCACACACTGCACTGGGGACCCCAAGGGGAAATACCTCCTTCCCAAAGTCCTCCATCCTCCACAAAGATGGAGGAAGAAGACTCCTCCCTCAGTTCTTAGTCACAAAAGATTCAAGAGAAAGTCTTTCTCATATATAGATCTGAGTTATGCCCCCCAATAACCCTATCTTTGGGGGGACATCCCATTTGTAGCTCAGATTCTGTCTCTCCTTAGGTCAGTGGCAGAGAAAGGGAGTGACCATGAAAGGAAAAAGGGCCCCTGTTACTAGGCACCAACCTTCTGTGCAGAGTTTCCAGCTCACTCCAACCCAGAACCTGCTCAGAGATGAGCAGACAGGAACTATTAAAGAGTCTGGGGATGTCTAGATGGAAAAGTGAGAACTTAGGAGGTGTGTTACAACTGCTTTCAAGTATCTGAAGGCTTGTCCTATGGAGGAGAGATTTTTCATTTCTCTTTGTGAGCAGAAATTGGGACCAAATGGGTAGATATTACATTAACACAGATTCTTGCTCAACATGAGGAAGAATTTTCTAACAATCAGAATTTCCAGTAGTGGCAATCATTTCCTGGGGAAATGTGGAATGTGGACAGAAGTGGACTACTATTTGGTGGGAGTGCCAGAGCAGGAAATCTAGCACTTAATGGGGAGGCAGGGCAGAGCTAAAAGATGGCTAAGGTACTTTCTTTGATTTTTGCAGTGCCCCCTAGTAGTCCGTTGTGCAGTAAGAGTGGTCAGACCTCTGTGGGGGGCTCTGCTGCACTGAAATGCAGCTCTTCCCAGGGAGCCCCCCGGCCAGTGTACAACTGGGTACACCTTGGATCTTCCCCTACACCTTCTCCTGGCAGCATGGTGCAAGGTAAGGGCCTGGGGCACCAGGCAAGAGGGGACTGAGGTCCTGGGCAAATCTGATCTCTAAACTCCACGTCCCCTCATTTCTCAGTTCTATGCCTGTGGGTCCGAGACAGACGGCTGTACCTTTCCCTCTTCTTTCCTGGTGTCTGTATTGTTCCCTCCTATCTGTCTTCCTGCCATCTGTAGCTCTGTGCTCCTGGAAGCATTTCTCGTTACATGCACTCCTGGGATGTTGGAAAACAGTGGAAGGTGAGGGGGGTCTTTTATGATTCCCACTTTTGAGGATTTCTTAAGGGTCATGGATCACTTCCAAGCTTCCCAGAGAGGAAGCTGAGGCAGAGTAGCGAGGATGGGCTTGAATCATTTAGTCAGTGTCTTGGGAGGAACCAGAGAAAGAGTAAGAGCCTTGGCTTCTCAGCCTTCTCATGCTTGTTCCAGTGCCCTGTCGCTTACCCCAGCCCCAGCGCACTCCTTTATCAATACAGAGAGCCCCCCCCCCATCATCTGGTGTGTGTTCTGCCTTCTAAAGGGAGGGTAAGCAGCTTAGTGAAACATTTGGGGGAGCTTTGGGCCACCCCAGAAGATACCGTTTCTAGCAATCAAGCCTTCCCTCCATCCCAGTCAGGAACCTGCCATCAGCCAGTAAGCATCTCACTCCGATTCCGTGAATGTGCCCTCTCCCTCTCCCCTGAAAAGGCAGCTTTGCAGGGTGGAAAGAACACAGAAGTGGCAGTGGCTTTGGCACTTCCTTTCTGGGTCGCCTCAAATGATTACTTTCCTTCTCAGAGCCACCGTCCCCCCTAATAAAGGAGATTAGTCCCTTCCTGACAGGATTGTGGTAAGGATGAAATGAAATATGCTTTCATCATAGTAGGCGCTCCCTGTGAGTTGAATGAATGATGGGACCCTTCCTCTTTACCCTCCAGATGAGGTGTCTGGCCAGCTCATTCTCACCAATCTCTCCCTGACCAATTCTGGAACCTACCGCTGTGTGGCCACCAACCAGATGGGCAGTGCGTCCTGTGAGCTGACCCTCTCTGTGACTGGTAGGGGATGCTGGGCAGAGGTCTGGCTGGCAGGCCCAGGCTGGGAAGGCTGCATGAGACATCTGAGCAGGGGCAAGGAAGGTCTGCTCCTCTGAGTTCCTTGTGTCCCCTTTAGACCCATCCAAAGGCCGAATGGCTGGGGCTGTGATTGGGGTGCTCCTGGGTGTGCTGTTCCTGTCAGTCGCTGTGTTCTGCCTGATAAAGTTCCAGAAAGAGAGGAGGAAGAAACCCAAGGAGACATATGGGGGTAGTGACATTCGGTGAGCAGGAGGGTTGGGCGGGGGAGGGGTGTCACAGAAAAGGGGAAAAGGATAAAAGGGCTTGGGTTATGAGTAGGTGACTTCAGCCCTCAAACTCTGACATCTTTCAGGTTGTTTGGGGGTAAGGAGTGCTGCTCAGCTCTGGGATTTGGTGGTGGGGGTGGCAGGTACAGCAAGTGCACTTGCGTGTGAGCAAGGCACAGGGTGGAGGACTTGGTTCATGGCTTCCCTCACCCTCCTCATACTTAAAAGAATTTTCAGTTTTTAAGGCCTTTTCGTATACATATACAAGAGTTGCGTTTGTCCTGAGACTTCAACTGAGTTTAGTTCTGTGTGGAAAAAGCTGCCTTGGTCACCCACGTGAGCAGTCAGTCGTGGGGTCCAGAAGAGGGCTCAGAGCAATATTTCACCACGTATGGTATTCAGATTATCTGGACAAAAAACACCAGGGGCTTCTTAAACATTCAGATTCTGGCTACTTCCTATATCCCTCCTGAAGCAGTGTGTGTGTGTGTGTGTGTGTGTGTGTTCCCGTGCACACGTGATGGGGCATGGAATCTTCATTTCAACCCAAATTCCACAGATGATTGTCATGCACAGTAAAAATCTCAAGTCTTTAGGATAGAGAATTGGTGGGGGTCCCTTGAGGGATACCCCCAGCCTTCACTAAAAAATTTTCTTCTATCAGGGAGGATGCCACTGCGCCTGGGATTTCTGAGCAAACATCCGTGAGAGCTGATTCTAGCAAAGGGCTCCTGGAGAGGCCCCCCTCTGCCAACAGTGTGACGACCACCAAGTCCAAGCTCCCTATGGTTGTCTGATCACCCCCTCATCCTTGCGGAGGAGTATCAAGAATTAAAGCCTTTGGGCACCATATTGTCTCGCTTTTCTTTCTGCCGGCATAGCAAATTCCTCTAGGCGGCACAAAGAATATCACCAGTAGAAGAAGGAATGGGCTTGGAGTTCTAGAGGAGGTGCTGTAGGTGGGAAGTCTGGTTGGCTCCAAGAAAGCAGGTTTTTAACAAGGTCCTCTTCCCCTATTCTCCCCCTCCTCGCCTCAAATTTCAAGTGAAATTTGCTCAAGCTTCAGGTGATGGCCTTGTGCACCCAAACTCCCTTCCCTCCGGCACCCTCTGAATACTTGGACATTCCTCTTTATTGTTCACATTCCAACCCAGCACGGTCACATGCACACACGGATATAAAAATCCTTCGGGCCACAGCCCCAGGAGCCCGGCGGGGGCGGGGCTAGAGGGGCGGGGGCGGGGCCGCGGCAGACTCCTCCTACCGAGCCTCCCAGGCGATTGGCGTTTGCATAAACAACAGGAGAGCTGGAGAGGGGAAGCAGATTACAGGCAGGCGTGGGCTCGGGTGCGAAATAGGTACTTGGTACTTTCCCTCACGATCGGAACAGGAGGTATTTAACACCATAAAAACCCTCTTTCCCTCTCTCCTCACCCCAGAGCCAAAGTTCTGGGGCTAGGCTGGGGCGCGAACAGCACGGACACGCAGAGCGCCCCCTTTATCTGAGTACAGAACCAAAGGACTTTTCTTTCTTTCTTTCTTTTTTTTTTTTTTTAAAGTGTACTTGGGCGACGCTTAGGGCGCCCTCCGCAGTGCGCGCAGGGAAGTGCACGGAGGCTGCGGAGGCAGAGCTGCATGCGGGGTGCGGTCAGAGGTGGGCGAGAAGCAAAAGAAGGAAGATATGAGAGCGCGGCGTTTGGGGCTAGGGTGGGAAGGAAGGGCGAATAGGGACCATATTAGACTGGAGGGCTAACTAAAAGGGCACGGACTTAGCGACTCCTCGACGGAGCCTGCCTGGGAGAGGGGGGTCTCTGGGGACGCAGGGAGGGCTCCTGAAGCTGGCAGGCTGGTGGGAAGGAGAGGATCACAAACACTGCAGGGAAGTCTCGTCACTGCGAAGGGGACGCGGCATCCATCTCTCCTCGGCAACTGAGGACAGAGAAGGTCTGAGCACCTGCCCTCCCCGCGACTTCCTCTCCCCCTTCCTTCTCCCTTCCTGAACCAGGACACCGGGGCGGCGAGCGCCAGGGGGCCCTGGTCACCCAGAACCCCCACGCGAGCCACTGAGCCAAAACAAGCCCGCGGCCAGTGCGTGTGTGCGCCGCACTGTGTTTATAGCCTCAGGCCGAGTTTGTGCAGCCAAACGCGGGTGGCTGCGTTTCTGTGTTGGTCCAGGTGTGTCCCTGTCGCAGCCTCAGGCGTTCTGATGTATCAGAAAACCCGCAGGCTGGGAGGGGGTGAGGGCGGACAGAGGGAAGGGTGAGGGATTTGGTCCTTTCCTCTCCCCGCCAACCTCAGGCCTCCCACCCGCTTCCGAGTCGTATTCATTACCTTTGAAAATGCTCAGTTCTTCGTCCAGGGCGGGGCAGAAGGGAGGGAGGAGAGAGAGGAACAGGTGAGCTCTCGGGACCAGCAGCGCCCTCAGCCTCCTCCCGGCCACCCACCCCAGGTCTCGGATGTGAGTCCCCCACCCTTAGCTTTCTCTCCACCCCGCAGCCCGCCCGGAGTCTTCGGGTTCCTTCGTGGGGGAACCGGGGCCGCTCTCAGCAGGCCCCAGGCTTGGGAAGGGGGGAACCTGCCGCCCGCCGCTCCCTGCCCGCCTCACCTGGTCTAGTCTCCGCTGGGGCCGCCGCCCGCGCCTCCCCGGGCGCCCCCAGCTCCGCCCGTTCCCCCGTGGCCCGGGCCCTTCCGGCCGCGCTCTCCACTCTTTATCTTCTTCCGCGCCATGTGGCCCCGGAAACTCGCCTGGATTTTGGCAGCGGCTGCGTTGGCGCCAGGATCGTCCAGCGGGATGTCTAGGATGTCGTCGTCCGGCTTGGAGCACGCGCTCTCCTGGGGGCGGGGCAGGGGGGTACTCGTGGGGTGACTGGGCTGAGACCCCGCGAGGGTGAGATAGGAGTAGAGCCGTGAGGGGCCCGGGATGAGGGGGAGCCCCCTCGCGCGAGTGGGAAGCGCAGAGAGGGGAGCTGCGGGTGTGGAGAAATAGCTGAGCAAGGGCCGTGCACGCTGCTGTGTGTGTGTGTGTGTGTGTGTGTGTGTGTCCCTTCTGGAGAGAGGCAAGCAAAAAGTTAGGGTCAGGGTCAGGTGAACAGCTGGGTCTCCAACTCGGGAAAGAGTCGTGCACGGTGGAATGGGGTACAAGACAGCCAAATAGCCCTAAGTGAGGGAAGGGTCCATCACCATCCGCTGAGCTGGAGAGCAGCAGAGCTGATGGAGGATGGGCTGGGAGGAGCAAAGTAAACAGCGGCAGGGACTCCTGGAAGTGGCTGCTCCTCCCACGTTCTTAGAGGGTGCCTCCAGCTCAGAAGGGCCCCTTCTGAGTCCAGGATTCCCTGGGACAGGGTGTAGAAGGATCAGGCCAGTCCCTTCCCTAGCTAAGATCACATCAGGGCTCAAAGCTGGAATTAGGGTGAAGGTGGGGCTAACCCCTGGTAAGTCAGCCTCCCTCCACCTAGGGCTAGAGGCCCGGAGACTGCTTTGCCAGTGATTCTTCCTTTTCTTGTGCTCCCCTGGAGGTACTCAAACAGCAGAGAGGAGGTGGTCTGGAAGAAGCTACAGAGAAAAGGCTTCACTCCAAAAAAGGACAAAGGAAAGATAAGGAGGAGCAAGAAGCCCTTGGTGTTGTGTGCTCCAGAAGAAAGGCGTTATGACAATAGCTATCCATTAAGTACTTCTCTTGTTCCAGGCACAGTAACACAATGTTTTACAGACATTATTTTATTTAGTCCCGACAAAGCTATGACGCACCTTTTATTGTCATCCTAGCTAATAAAACTGATGATTCAAGTGTTCATAAACCTTGTATGAAGTCGTACAGATAGTTACTAATGGACCTAAGATTCTGACCCTTGCATGTCAGAGTCCAGAGTATATCTTCAACCCCTATTCGGTAGGATAAGCAAAGGCAGTCAAGAAAATGAGCCAAACTCTTCCTCGTGTTACCTAATGCTTTCTTGTCTTAGCTCCTTCACTTGCAATCAAAATCATCGTATCTACTCTATGGGTTGTGAGGAAGAATAAACAGCATGATATACATCCACTGTCTGGCACAATCTAGTTGCTCAATAAATGGTAGCAATTATCAATAAGTTGATATGAAATAGTTGTTTCTGTTGGCCAAAAAAACCCCCAAAATTCAATTTCATATGGATCAGCCTATAATAATCATATCCACTCCCAGTCTTCAGGTTTCTGTCTCCCACAGCCTACCCTAGCTGAGACAAGCAAAGGTTAGGGACTTGATGGTATTGATTTTAGAGGTAAGGCTCTGGAATGGAGAGGGCCTCAGTCTCTGAGCCCCTTTCTTGCTTAATATTATGCAAAGCACTAATGTGGGTTGGGATGTAGATGGTTACTATGGAGTTAAAAAGGCATTTCTCTTTTGATCTGACCCTCTGGTTTCTGGGCATTGTCTTTAGCCCCCCCCACCCCCCAAGGACTTCTACTGCTTTAAAAATCATACTTCACAATGCTGAACTTCACAGTTCTGCCATTTGTGCTCAAGATGCCCACAACTGATTTAAATGCAGTTAAACAGAGTTATTAAGAGCCAATATGGTTGTAGACAGGATTGGCATTCTTTTTGTCTTCTGCAGGTCTAGCTCTCTCTCTTTCTCTCTCTCTCTCTGACCTCTTATTCTCCATCTGTAATCAGAAACAACTCTTTTGAGTTCCCTGATTCTCAGAGCTCACGTCTCTCTTGGAATATCCTTAGGGAACAGTGATTTAAAACCAACCAACCAACCCATCCCTGACCCACTTATCCTTGGCCAGCAGCTAGGGAGGAAGGGGTCTCTTCCCCAACCACGCTGTGGCCAACCTGCTGTCTCTACCCACCTCAGCCAGATCCAGAATGGAAACCTGGAACAACAGGCAGAGCTACCCAACACACAGCTCCTCCCCCAGAGCCGCTCCTTCTCCCTCCAGCTTAATTCTCAGGGCATAGCTGCTAAGTGGCCTGTCCACAGGCAGAGCCAGAGAGAGAATAAATGGAATCCAGGAAGGGTCTCGGCTCTGGGCTGGTGCCTTCCAAAGCCTGAGAGCTCCGTATGAACCAGAGGTGAGAATGTGCTCTAGAGGGTCAAACAGGAACCATGACTTCTGGTCCCAAGTGGGCATACCACTTCACCTCGGGGAGGGGGGGGGGTGTCTCAGTTTCTTCAGCTGCAACTGGAACTTGGCCTAGAGGGATAAATCCTTTAGGTCCCCAATCCTAAAGGCCTTAAGAATTATCCCTGCCTGGGTGCCTGCATGGCTCATGGCTCGGTCAGTTAAGCATCTGCCTTTGGCTTAGGTCATGATCCTGGAGTCCCAGGACTGAGACCTGCATAGGGCTCATTGCTCAGTGGGGAGTCTGCTTCTCCCTCTGCTCCTCACCTCATTCTTGCATTATCTCTCTCTCAAATAAATAAATAAAGAAAATCTTTTAAGAAAATTATCCCTGCCTATTGCTTACTATAAGCTAGGCCCTATGCTTTGCATACATTACCTCACTTAATCCCCACTTCAGAGATCAAAAACAGCCTCAGAGACATTTTGTAACTTAACCAAAGCCACAGAGCTAACTAATTGGGATGGGATTCAGAAGCCTCAGGGCAGGTAATTATTTCTAGGAGTTCAGCTAGACCAAGTCAACCAGACTCAGTAAAAGAAAGGAGTGGGATCCAAAAAAATGTCTTTTTGCTTTTCATATTAGGTGAGTGGAGGGAAGTCATATATATGTGACTGTGTAAATCAGCAACTGGTACATTTGAATCAGCAGCTCTGCGTCTTAAAAAAAAAAACAAAAAAAACAAAAAACTGTTTTCTTCTCATTTCTGTTTGAGCCTCCTTACCGAGGGACAAGAAGGAAATAAGGCAGGATTAAGTGTTTACCATACACCAGGTCAGATGGTCAGCAAGGAGAGCCCCAGAATGAAAGATAAAGAGGGCTCTGCTTTGGGGTAACTGGCTGGCTCATGCAAGAGGGGGTTGACATTGAGGGGGTTGGGCATAGAGCTTACTTTAAAAAAAAAAAAAAAAGACAGTCTTGCCTCTAGACCCCAGGTGCACTCTGTTCTCTGCATGTCCCAGGTCCCTTCCAGCTCTCAGTCCACCTCCACAGAATGGGGATGGGGTAGGAAGAGGCTCAGTCCCAGCCTTGTACCAGCTCTCTGCCCCGGCCATCTGCCCCTGCACCTCTTCTCTTTTTTCTTATCTCCCCCGCCCCACACAATCTGACCATGGTGCTATCTCTTGCTTAGTCTTTTAGCCCTGCAGATCTGGGACAGGGTATCACAGGGTTGTTTTGATGATTAAATATAAAGTCAGACACATGGTAAACAATCACAAATTGACCAATATTATTGATGTTAATGAATCAAAATCATAATAACAACCACAATGATTCACCTCTAAGTTCTTTCTGCCTCTTGGTACCCAGACATAGGGAAGTTTCACCTCTTATAAACTGGGTTATTCTTTCCTTCCAAACCCCACTTTTTTCTTTTTAAGATTTTATTTATTTATTTGACAGAGAGAGATCACAAGTAGGCAGAGAGGCAGACAGAGAGGGAGGGGGAAGCAGGCTCCCTGCTGAGCAAAGATCCCAGGATCCTGAGATCATGAACTAAGCCAAAGGCAGAGGCTTAACCCACTGAGCCACCCAGGCGCCCCCTCACTTTTTTTTTTTTTTCTTTTGTAAGCCATAAGGTGGAGGGTGGGGAGCAGGTAAAGTCATAACCTCTGGTATCTTTAGCTGGGTTGACTGAATGACAAAGAATGCAAGGACTTTGGAGTAGCCTTTCTCCATATGTAGGGTCTAAAAATAAATAGTAATTAAAATTAAAAATAAACACATTTGATATATGTATGATCACTGTACTCCTCTAGTGTGCAAGGAGCCAGGTCCTGGGCCAGGCGTTCTCATACCCAAGTCACCTTAACAGCAACCTACTTTGGCATCAGGCACTCGCAGCATCCAGGTCTCCGTGTGGGCGCTGACAAATTGCAGACACTTCCTTGCCTCGCCAGCAGGGCTCTCTCGCGGTCACTTCACCCAGCCCCCTCCGGGGCTAGAAGGCATTGGGGGACGGGCCAAGCCCTCCCCAGAACCACACTGACTAGGCTCTCTGCTGCCCATCATCAGTCCTAAGCTAACCAATATGAACTGACTGTCCCCCCAAACTCCGGCCTTGCGCTGTACAGTGCACGAGGGTCACGGAGATCATCCTGTCTGCCCACCCACGGTGGCGGCAGTGGGATGGGGAATGGATGAAGGCGAAAGCTAGAGGAAAGGAGACGGAAAGGAGTCGCCGCAGCTTCGCTACAGTTTACAGCGTCTCTCTGGGGGAAGTTCCTCTTCTCGTCTAACCTGCAGCTTCGCAGCTGCGGAACCCTGCAGAGTCCCCGGTCCAACCTGGACTGCCTGGCGGATGGGCGTCCAGACGCCCCCGCGAGTTAGGGAGCATTTTTCCTAGGGCTTCCAAGTCAGGCTGGTACCTTCCACCACCCACCACCCACGTCTCAGCAGGCACCCCTTATTGCTCCTCGGTCTTCAGCACCCTCAAATGCACTTCCATCCCTTACTCTCCCTCCAGGGGGTTCTTGGGAGCCCCTTGCCCCAGATCAAGCTGAGTGCCGGTCCCCCCGGCCCTCTAACTTACGGTGCAGCAGTCCATGCTGGTGTTGGGGGTCCTTGGCTGGGGTACAGGCTGGCGCAGGGCGGGGGTGGGGTCTGTGTGGTGCTGGGTGGGGACTCTGGGGCCTTGGGGTGCCCGCTGACCAGCACCGAAGCAGCCGCTCTGCTCTCGGGTCCTCTCTCCCGCGCTCCGCTCCGCTCGCGAATGTAACCTGAGCCCTTCGGTGGAGAAGCCAATCAGGAGAAGCCTCGGGCAGGGCGGGCGGGGATTCTGCAGGGAGGACCACGCCCCCTCCCTGCTCCCTCCGCCTCGCTCCCGCTCTTGCCCCAACCCCTCCGCCTACACACTTCCATCCATTCCTCCTACACACCCCAGCCTCCCAAATTCAACCCCCTTGTTTGCTGAGGCGGCAGACTGCCAGGCAGATGTACGCCGCCGCAGGCAGAAGGAGGCCCCGACATCCCGGGCACAAACACACTCACATCTGGGCACAACACCCCTCCCACCCATATGTGGAAAACCACGCACCCCTCACCCATCTCCCCACATTTCCACAACTTAGAGTCCCAAATATGGCTCCCTCTAACTCCTTCCCTCCTCACCCTCGCCAGTCCTCAAAGAAAAGCCCCCTAAGACGTGCGTTTAAGAAGTCCCATCCTCGCTCTGCTAGGGAATCAAGAAAGCTGTCAGTACAGAACCTGAGGGTGAGTACACATTAAACACAAAAGCTCACAAGCCCCACATGTGCATAGATGGCCCTGCCCGGCTGGCTAAACCGCGCACTGCTACATCCAGACTCTACAGATACGACCTAAAAAAAATAACTGTATAGATCTTGTACACACGCTGTGCAGATAAATGCAGACGGTGCGCCGCCTACACAGGTGGGTAATCACCCTACCTGCTATGTCCCCATTACCTATTATCTAACTATCTATCTACCATCTATCTAATGTATGTATTTATGCATAGATACTAACTTGGGAGATATACCCTTCCTTCCCACTCCGCAGACCAGAATCTCCCTAATGTCTTTTTAAAAATTAATTTATTTTAGAAATAGAGAGAGGCAAAGAGAGAGAGAGAGCAAGGGTGGGGAGGAGCAGAGGGAGAGGGACAAGCTAAGGGGGGGGGTGGGGACCCGATGTGGGGCTGATCCCATCACCCCCGAGTTCATGACCTGAGCCAAAACTAAGAGTCCCTTGCTCAACCTGCTGAGCCACGCAGGCAACCCTCCCTAACCTTGATCCATTGCTTCAAAATAAAACATAAAACTGGCCACTCTCACCTTGTCCCTGGGAAGAAGAAAAATACCTGAAACCCTAAGTATTGGGAAATAGAAAAAATCGTTGTCTTTTGGGGTCCATGGTGGAGGAAGGATGTGGGCTTTGTGAGAGGCTGGAAAAGGGAGATATGGGACAGGCATGGTGGAGCAGCAGCATCTGTGGTGACCAGGGCCCCCCAGCCTGTCAGGGTGTAAGAGCTGGCTGCATGCTGTGTTAAGTGGATAGGGTAGGCCACATCTGAGGAAAATATAGTCTCTGTCAGCTAAGATCCCAGAAGAGGGAAGGCTACTCAGGCAGGCTGAGCAAGGAGGAGCAGAGCAGAAACAGAGCAAGGAGGGGACAGTGTCCTGTGGCTCTGCTTGGGACAGGGGATCCTGAAGGAGCACTGCAGTGAAGCCACAGCCCCTGGCCAGTCACAGCATGGCTGTTGCATGCTTCCTTCCTACCTGACTGGGCTACAGGCTTTGCTTGGCAAAGGGAAAATGAGTGGGAGGGAAATTCTGGTGGCCACTCATGGTGGGAACAGGGTTAGTCAGCTTGGTCCCCCAAATTGGGCTGGATGCTGGCTGGGATTCCAGGGCTTGGGGTATCGGGGTGTCTCTCCCAGCATGTTTGGGACCCACCCACCCTTGTAACTGAAAATCTGTTCCCCAATCTGTCTCTGGCACATGTTCTATCCCCCCCACCTCCACCAAATGGCAGGATGTCCTGGGAACTCAGCCCCTTGCCTAAATGAGGGGCACATCTGGGGCCTTAGCTTATGCCGGTTCCTGTTGGACTTCAAATCTAGAATCCAGAGGCGAAAAAGAAGGAGGAAATTGGGGACAGAATGGATATCAGGCCTGGACTCTGCTTTTCTCTTCCCAAATTAGAGCTGAGGAATTCGGGATTTAGCGAGTTTGCAGTAAAGTCTCCCAAGTTGCTAGGCAACATCCCTCTGCAGGCTGCGCTGCCTCTGGGCCCTTCTTCCTGCTGGTCAGAGCTGAAGGGGGGGTTCTCTTTACAACATGCACCCCTAAACTCCCACACAGGCAGCACAGCCCTTCCCTCTTCCTAAAAGCTGCCCTTGTGTGGGGTGAGGGCGTCCCTGAACACTGGCGGGCCCATGGGAGAGCAGAATGGCAACTGTCAGTTCTATCCTCAAAACAAGCATTTCAGCAACAGCCCACTTGAGGCGCCCACGCAGAACTGGCCACTGAACTTGCCGTGGGGGATGGGCAGTCTCCAAGGTAAGGAAAAGGTAGACAGAGAGGAAGGCAGAGACAGGAATCAGAAGACAGACACAACTCAAATAATCCAGAGGAAGAAGCAGCTACATGTACAGCCTCATTTAAATGACACACGCGCGGACCCAGAGGCACAGAAACAAGCCCTGCTCACATAACCACAGAGACACAAACTGTGGGCCCGTTGCCACCCACTGATATCCAAAGATATGCATGACAGTGGACCCCTTTTCCATCATGTATCAAGGGCATGCTTGAGGCTTTCTTGGTGAGGACCTCCTCTTTTGGACTAGGTGCTGAGGGTTCGCCAGCAAGTTGGGCTGGGTGGAATTCTGAGCCCCTGCTCAAATAGATGAGCAAGAAGAAGGGACAGGAGCTGTGTGGAATGTCTGGGTCTGGTTGCTTTAAGGAGCAGGCTGCCTCACTCTGCAAAGCTCAGGAGCTTGGCAGAGGAGTACCAGATGACACTCCCCTTGAGGGACTAGACTATCTGCCTGGCTGAGGACCTGGGTGCCAAGGTCATCTTTTGGAGGGTCACCTTTAACCAGCTGGACTTGAGCCCTGTAGCTTTCCACCGTGCTTCTTCGAATTTCATAAACTCTGCGGCCCCCACAGTTACTGAAGGAGAGGAACTGGCAGCCTGGAAAGGAGGTGAACTCTGGAGGGCCAGGTTAGAGAGGGAACCTGGGCATGTAGGGGAGGGGGGCTGCATCCATCAGGAAGCATGGCAGGGGAGGGGCACAAAGTCAAAGCCAAGGCCAGCAGAGGAAGAGATTTGAGACAAAAGAAAAGATAAGGGATGGATTAGTGGGAAGATTCTGGGGTCCAATACGTTCCATCTGGGGACAGATGGTGGGGGATTTGGAGAGAGTTGGTCCTCGTAAGCAGAGAGAAAAGCCAAGGCACATGGCAAGCTATTTGCCAATACTTGCGGCTTCCCTTCCTTGGAGTGGGCATTTTCTGAACATAACATCCCAGCTCAAGCCCACAGAGGCACTCCAAGATAAGATGGGGGTGGAAAGTCGGAGGCCGATGCCTCTGGTGGAGCTGATCTGGGGGTTTCTTAGGTCAGGATTTCACCCATTTGAATGGAGGGGGTGGGGGTAGCAGGAAATTCAGTTTTCTCTGCAAATATTTCAGCTTTTGCTGTAGTAGTATTTTTAGCAACTTGGTTGGCAGAGGAGGAGCCCGGGTACATTTTTAAAGGGGCCTCTGCCAGACTGGAGGCCTCCTCCCACCGTTACCCCACCCATCCTAAAGGAGGGGAGAAGAAAGCACCATGGATGGCTCAAGGGGTGCATTCAAATCGGGGTTGCTGGGCATTCGCTGACCTTTGAGTGCTCCTCACCTACAGTTGGTAGCAATCATCAGCAGTATCACTATCATAAGTAGCATTACCCAGAAAAGAAAATACTTCTTAAAACTTCTGTTGTGTGTGGGGGACTCCTAGGGACACAACAGAGAGGGTTTAAGATACTTGGAAAGACAGCGGAAGGATCCAGCACTCCTGAGGGTCCTGTGTTGTGTTCACCACATCAGCTCCATGCTTCCATTTCATTCTTAAAACAAACTTGTGACTTCAGCCGTATGTTTCCTATTTACAGAGGGAGGAGCAAAAAGGCTGAAGAACTTGCCCAAGCTTATATCGTCATTCAAGGGAAAACTCTAGATCAAAACTCAGAGCAGAATAATAATATTGGAATAGAGCTTTCCCAAGTGCTACCAAATTCACGATTTAATTTGGTGCTCATGAGAACTGCATGGGAAAGTATTGGTATTTTTAACCCCTTCTCCTGAGGACAAAGTAAGGCCTAGAGAGGCGAAATGACTTATCTGGAATTAGCCCTCAGGTGAATTGCAGAACGAGGGCTAAAATCAGGAGTTCTAACTTTGAATTCTGTGTTTTGACCTCTAAGCTGCTCTGTGCAACACCTAGACCTTGCAGTGGGCTCCTGGGAGTGGGCGCTATAGTGGTTAGCAAATCAGACATAGTCTCTTCTCTCTTGGCTCCAACAGTCTGATGATGAAAGTACATATGTATATGTGTGCGTGTATATATAGATATAGACGTGTATATGTATCTACTTGTGTATATATATGAGATAAATTTAAGTAATAAATAGTAGATGCCAAATGAATGATGCAGAGTAAGCGTTATGGGAGTTGAGGTGTGGGAGAAATGATTGAGAATTGGGATGATCCAGGAAGGCTTTCTGGATGAGGGGGATAGAGATGGGCAGAAGGACATCTTAGGCAGGAGTAAATGTGAGCCATGCATTGCATTTAGTGTCTCTGTGCTTAAGCTACCTGGTCCAGAAAGGCGCTGAGGACAGCCATCCCCATCTCCTCCCTGCCACTCACAAGGATGTTTTTTGTTTTGTTTTTAGTAGGATCAATGCCCCATGCAGGATTGAACTCAGGATTCTGAGATCAAGACCTGAGCTGAGATCAAGAGGAGGAGGCTTAACTGACTGAGCCTCCCAGGGACCCTGCCCCAGCGAGGTTTTATGTTTGAAGCTCAGCGTCCTGATTTTACCTATGGCAACATCTTGAAACCCTCCAGGACCTGTAGGTGTGCTGCAAGTGTGTGCGTGTTCCTGCTCAAGGCCCTGCTCCTCCTGCTGTGGCCGGAGGCTGCTTTCTTCACCTCCACCCCCTTGTTCTCTGGGCCGTTGTGGTTCAAAGTCCTGGATGTGGTTTTCTCCCTGTTCCTCAATTGCCCCAATTGTCTACTTGTTTTGTTCCACTCCACTTCCCTTTCTTCAGTTTGCTTCCCCACCTTTCCTTACGAATCACAGCTGGTGATGGTGTGTGTACCTTCTGGGCCTCCACATGCCATCTGTAAACATTGGACCCACACAACCATTCTTACAACAAGGGAACAACCATCTTGATAATATTTTAATGACAAACTCCAGCATAAACCTGATAACTCCCCCAATTTGGGTCCAGAAAAATGTCTGTTTGAATTAGTTTTTATAAAAAGACTTAGATGAGGTGTAATTCTCACCTGATTTTTTTAGTCCATTTATGGACCCTTATTTTTGTGGTTCAGCCAGATATTCAGATAAAAGACATGCTTTTTTTTTTTTAAAGATTTTATTTATTTATTTGACAGAGAGAGATCACAAGTAGGCAGAGAGGCAGGCAGAGAGAGAGAGGAGGAAGCAGGCTCCCTGCTGAGCAGAGAGCCCGATGCGGGACTCGATCCCAGGACCCTGAGATCATGACCTGAGCCGAAGGCAGCAGCTTAACCCACTGAGCCACCCAGGCGCCCAGATAAAAGACATTCTTGATTCCACTAGCAATATGCGTCAAGGGAGGCTGAGGCCATTCTCCTTGTCATCGTCTACCTCAGGACAGAGCAATAAACTCTCATCCTGGAGAGGGAGACCCTCTTATAATAATTCAGAATGCGCATCTCGTGGAGCCTGTGTATGAGGCAAGGATCCTAGCCTTCCCCTTCTTCATGCTCACACTGTTTAATCTGAGAGCCTGGAGGGCTGGTTTTGATCTGGATCCTCTGGTCAGGGCTCTCATTCATCTGGCATCTAGCAATGTACATTTTTTTTTTTTTAACCTTTTGTCTTATTTTAGGAACTTGAAACTCTTGCAGAAATTCAGTAATACATAGTGAACCCCGCTGTACCCATTACCCACGTTCAATAATTCCCAGCATGTCACTGAACTCATATAACCTGTATTCCTTATGATTCCCCCTATTACCATTTCGTTTATAAACATTTAAGTATGTGTCCTTGAAACATACAAACTCTTTAATACTTATTTTTAAAGTGTATGTCCATTAGCCTGGAAGCCCCCTAAGGAAAGGGACGAGACTGTTTTCTTTACCACTGTAGCCTTCATGCAGTGTCTGGGACATAGTGGATACCCAGTAAACATTGTTTGAATGATTGAATGAGGAAAGGCTGAATGAATCATACCATTACAGGGAAACAAGGTGGGGAGGGCCTGGTGGCTTAGTTGCTTGGACATCTGCTTTTGGCTCAGGTTGTGATCCCAGGGTCCTGGGATCCAGCCCTGCTGTCAGGCTCCTTCCTCGGCAGGGAGCCTGCTTCTCCCTTTCCCTCTGCCCCTCCCCCTGCCATGCTCTCACTCTCTCTCTCTCAAATGAATAAATAAAATTAAAAAAAAAAAAGGAAACAAGTGGTAAAGAAAAAAGTGCATATTTCTGTGATCAGGTATGATCAAATTTCTTAGAGGCCAGGTGTGTTTTCAGCAAGCACTCAGTGGGCGGCCCTTAAAGAGGGAGGCAACTCTTCACTTCTCTGAGATTCAGTGTTAGGCCTTCCATTCTGAGGAGCTGAGACATAGACCCTGTGCTCCTCGGAAGTCCATGCTGAGGTGGACATTTTATGGGAACAGCATGAGAAATGGAGCATGAGAAGGGCCTAAGAGCTTGGGAAGGAGCCATGCCTGTAAAGCAGTTTATTGAGTTTTGTGTTTCTATTTCTGTTTTATTATTTCTTTCCTTTATCTTGGTTAAGCATTTCAACCTTGTCTGAGCTATGAAAGGGGATATTTAAGGAAGAGGTCTATCCACAGTCTCAGGGGAGTCCAAGGTGGAAGAGCCAACTTGGTGGCAGCCGCTGTTTGTGGGGTATCTTACAAGGAAATGTCCCTCAGCAGGTAAGAGTCCAACTGTGTGGTCTTGTTGCCCTGTTCCATGGAGAGAGTCTCTTCCCATTGATAACCTTAGAGAGTTTTGTTATTATTATTATTTTTAAAGATTTTATTTATTTATTTGACAGACAGAGATCACAAGTAGGCAGAGAGGCAGGCAGAGAGAGAAGGAGCAGGCTCCCTGCTGAGCAGAGAGCCCGAAGTGGGGCTCGATCCCAGGACCCTGGGATCATGACGTGAGCCAGAGGCAGAGGCTTTAACCCACTGAGCCACCCAGGCGCCCTTGTTATTATTTTTTTTAAGGGGGATGTTTCTTTTGTTGAGTGATCAGACCATGGTTGATCCCAATTCTCTTGAATAAGTTTATATGTTAATGTTTTCTGCCTCCCAGGCCAATCCAGGGGTCTGATAGGTAGATGAAGACCAGCCAGCCACTCCCATTTATAAGGAATTAAGGGCCTACCACCTTTCACTTTCCTCAAGTCAGTACAGATCAGCCACGTGGCTAGAGATGCTGTTACCAAAGATCATCTTCTACTGAATCTCCATTTGAGCTCCTGTGAGAACAGTAAGTGTTAGTATGGAAAGGTCTCTTAACCATAAATTTCCAAAGGATGGAGACATTGACAGAATTTCCCTAGCAGACTGTCATCTGTTGGGGCCAAGATATGGGGGAGCAGATATTAGAATTCAGCCATTGAAAAGCCTGGGTGGCAGACCATCTGCAGGAGAAAGCTTCCTCAAAGGCATCATCCAACATGAAAGACATGTCACACACCCCTGAAATTAGATGACACAGGAATTTAGTCATTGGTTCAAATGTCTTTCCTAATGTAAAAATGAAAGTAGCTCTGTTAGAGACAGCTTAACCCTGTCTCTAACCTTGGACAGTGATGTTGCTTTGCTTGAATTTTTTTTTTTCCTTTGGCCAGATGAAGCACTGAAAGTAAAGGATTATTAACTACAAGCTTTTGTTATTCTGTAATTTGGGCGGAGCATTTAAGTTTAACGAGGTAAGCACTGGTAGTTATTTGGGGTTGGTACACTTTTGTTATTTTTGCTTTGCCTGCCGTGGGATTGTGTGTTGGAGTGGGGTGAGTGGGGAGTGCTGGAACATGAGCTGTTTTGGGACTGGGTTGTTAGTGGAAATGTTCCTGTTGCTTAGACAGAAGGCATGCCAGGTAAAACCATCCTGTCCTTTTGACCCTGAAGCCTTAAGGTCTTTAAGTAGTCTTTCTACAGGTGTTCAGTGTTCACAAATACCTCGAAGACGGAGGTTCTATACCAAGTTCTATACCGTAGACACAATCCTATGGCATAGCTATTCCTCAGAAGCAAAAGAGTATAAAGCCTAGTCCTTAAAAAAGAGAGAGTGCTTTTTTTTTCTACTGGGAAGAGCGTCACGGAGCTATGCTATGTTATGATTTGTTAAACATATGTCAGATCATAACAGTAGGAAAGTTCCACATTTGGGATACTATGTGAGGATGTGTATAGATCTTACTAAAACCATCATGGCAGACGCTGTTGATTTCCTAGCCAATATCTACGCATTTCCCCTTCTTGCTTGCTAACAGAACGGCAGTTTTGCTGGGAGCAGTCATGGGTCCGGACCTGACTTTGTGCCATAATCAGTCTCAGCCTGTTTCTACTTCAGCTTTTATGACAGCTAGGGCTGGTCACAAGAGGCAGATATGGCCAATGAGATATAAGCAAATTTCTGCTGAGAAATCTTCTGGGAAAGCTTTTGCTTTCCCGAGAGGAGGAGGCAGATGCAGCTGGCACCACCAGCCCCCTTCTTTCTGCCTTAAATACAGACCTTAAATACAGAGCGGTATCCGCTAGCTTTCGACCATGCAGCAAGTCAAATACTGAAATCACCAGGAAAAGTACTTCCTTTATATTTAAGCCATTGTCATTCAAACTGTCTGTGATTTACACAAATGAATCCCTAAGATGACATCATAATAAAGAGAGGTTCAAGTGCAGATCAGGGCACCTGTCGTTGACAAGAGGAAGACTGCATGCGCAGGTTATTTCCAGGGATTCTTTGATGACAGACCTGAAAATTCTAAGTTAAAATAGCTAGTAATTCAGGCACAAGTGTACGTGATCTCGTGCAGCTTGACTTCCTAATCGGTTGTCCTGGATTGGCTCTGCTTAATTAAAGGAACCATTGTAGGATTCTAAGTGACCATTTATAGTTCCTGTAGTCACGCTCAAAGCCTTTGTCCCTGGCCTCACAGCATTGCTACCACATCAAACCTCTCAGTTGTCCCATGACTGGTGTGTGGGTTTGCTATAATTAGAATTACTGACAATTAAGGAAAATTCCTTTAAGACAGAGACAAGAACCCAGAGACAGATGAGGACTGGATGGGTTCAGGCATTTTATCTCTAGCGAGACGGCTGATCTGTGCTGCTTTTTAAAAAGTTCCAGGTTTTAGACCCTCGATTCTTCATAAATGGCAGCAACAGGCTGGCTTTTGTCCACCCGACAGGCCACTGGTTTGGTTTGGTAGGGAGAAGTCGTTAACATATGAGTTTATTCAAGGGACTTGGGATTAACCTTATCAGACCATACAGCGAAGTGAGGTCCCCCCGCTTTTGGTAAAAATAAAACCTTCCAAGGTTAGCGCTGGAAAGAGAAAGATTCAAGGCAGAGCAGATATTCATCCAGAATCTCTGTTTGTGCAGCCTTCAGAGCTCTTTCAGAGCACGCTTCTCTCCTCTCCTCTCCACCGTCCTCGCGGCACAGTCCGTGCGTCGGCATGGAGGGGCCTGTCTAGTCGAGCTGATATTCTGAAGGGCTAATTAGATATCCTGAGGACGAAGGTTCTCTACCAGTTCTTCGGCTAATGAAGGCATGTCTCCTTTAAAGTGGGCATTACTTTTGGGTGCCTGGGTGGCTCAGTGGGTTAAAGCCTCTGCCTTCGGCTCACGTCATGATCCCAGGGTCCTGGGATCGAGTCCCTCTCTCTCTGCCTGCCTCTCTGCCTACTTGTGATCTCTGTCTGTCAAGTAAATAAATAAAAAAACTTAAAAAAAAAATAAATAAAGTGGGCATTACTTTTAACCACTACAAGGGGATGCTTTGCCCCTAGAAGCAGAAACCTTGGGCACACTGTGAGGGCACTTATTATGATTATTATAAACCAGTACCTATATGCAAGAACTTTTTTTTTTTTTAAGATTTTATTTATTTATTTGACAGAGAGAGATCACAAGCAGGCAGAGAGGCAGGCAGAGAGAGAGGAGGAAGCAGGCTTCCTGATGAGCAGAGAGCCTGATGCGGGGCTCAATCCCAGGACCCTGAGATCATGACCTGAGCCGAAGGCAGTGGCTTAACCACCCAGGTGCCTGGAGAATGAGCCACCCAGGTGCCTGGAGAACTTTTTCTTTTTTTTTTTAAAGATTTTATTTATTTATTTGACAGAGATCACAAGTAGGCTGAGAGACAGGCAGAGAGAGAGGAGGAAGCAGGCTCCCCGTTGAGCAGAGAGCCCGATGCAGGGCTCGATCCCAGGACCCCGGGATCATGACCTGAGCCGAAAGCAGAGGCTTTAACCCACTGAGCCACCCAGGCGCCCCTGCAAGAACTTTTGAATTTACTTGAAAGTAAAGTAGACATGTCAGAAGTCTGAAAGGTCTCAAATCATTTTCCTAGAGCATTTTCTGTGCCAAATATTTATTTTGAGCATTTATTATGTGCCATCTGCTTTACACCAAGGGCATCACATATTGTACTGATCAAGCCTTTTTTGGTTGTAAGGGATAGAAACCCAGTTTCCATTAGCATGAGCATAAGTTCACTGCAAGGACAGAGGGGGAGCTTCAGTAACACCAATTCCAGGAATATAAAATATTAAAAAGATTCTCCTCTTGCCTTTTAATTTCTTGTCTTTGCTTCATTCTGCATAATGCTGCCCTCCTCATCGTACTGGAACTGTGGCTGCAGGCAGCTCTGAACTTAAACCATTACAGTCTTGAAATTAAAGGCAAATATCATTCTTCAATCCCAATTGCATTAATAATAACTTAAACATTCCTGGGAGAAGTGTCTGATAAACCAGACTCGGGCCACATGCTCATCCCTACCCCAATCCCTGTGGCTGGAAGGACGAACTAAAACTGACCCAGCCTGTTGCACAACCAGGTGGCCAGCTGGATTCTATGATGGACGTCCCCTCCAGAACCATTTGGTTAGAGTGGGCAAGAGCATTACCACCAAAGAAAAGGAGTTGTTCCTCATCAGGCTGACCGAGGAGTATAGGCCCAATTCAGTACATGAAGTCAGGCTATGCTAGTAATACTCCAGGGAAGCAATTACAATTATCCGTGTTTTATAGTCAAGGAACTTGTGGGGAAAGAGAGGTGAAGCAACTGGAACAAGGTCACACAGCTGGTGGGCAGAAGAGCTACGATTCTACTGGGGTTCGCTTCACTCCAAAGCTACGCCATTGCCTGGCCACCTCTCTTCCCTAGATGAGTTTCTCCTTGACCTATTAGAGTCATGGGGCCATCAGGAAAAATTACCCCAAATCTGCACACTGGGCAACGACCTTCTACCCCTCAGCTCCACTCCAGGAGACGCCATCTTTGTATTGCGGGCTCTTTTCAGGCTTCTGCTTCCTTTGGAGTTCCTAGCTGAAACAAAAATAAGGAATTAGTGGGCCGCTTGACTGGGTTGTCATGTCTGGACCCAGGGGCTTGGAATCCTATTGTAGGTTGCTGTTAGCCTTTCCATTTTCCAACCATGGTTCCCTCAGAGTCTCTCTGTGTTATCTTTACCCTCAGATTGGTGAGAAGGCTGCAGACAGGTCAGAAACAACAAAAGAAAGAGAGACCTTTTCCTCCTCTGCATACGCATAGCAAATTTTGTGCAGGTATTCTGCACAGTCCTTCTTGGGTATGTGTGCATGTTGCTGACCAATACTTGTGGACAACACAAACTCAGCCAACCTTTGGCCGGGGGGCTGGCAGTCACAAGCACGGTCACACCAAAACCTAACAAGGTGTAATCATAGACAGCAAAGAGTTGTGGTCAGTCCCTCCTTCTCTGTGCCTGGAGGATATGTAATGGTTTTTTTAGTGGCTGCCACACAGCCTGGGAATTGCTCATGTTTTGTCTTTCTCACTAGGCTGCAAATGCCTGTGGAGCCAGAATTTGGCCTTTCGTTTTGACATCTCAGGATCTAGCATGGTGCCTGAAATACAGCAGGAACTCGGTCAGTGTTTGTGGGTTGAATGGTTATAAGACAATGCTGTGGTTTGCATTGCTACGGTTAAAAAAGCAAGCATTCTCCAGGGGTCTGGCACACACAACAACCGTAAAAGCTATCACTTAGATGCCACTGGGTAGTTTACAAAGCAACGGATAACTCCTTGGCCAAAAAAACGTTATATGTGCATCTCATTTAGACCTAAACCACAATGAAAATGAGCTTTGGACTTGGCTGGGTGCAGAGGAGGGAGAAGGAGGTTCCAGAAGGAAAGGGTGAAACCTGTAAGCCGGGTTTGGTCTTGCGGAGAGGCACGATAACGAGGACAATCAGACAACTTCTCGGAGACAGCATGCGCTAAGTTCTTCCATTGAAGTTGACCTTCAGGTGCTCCCTGGCGAAGGCCCAGCCTCTGTTCAGGTTCCAAGGAGGAAGCTGGATATGTAACCAGAGCAGGGTTAGAAGAGTGACTAGGAGATCAGCGAAAAAACATGACATGTGCGGGAAGGTTAAAGGCGCTGGAGATGACTCAGGTTGGAGAGGAGAAGGCCGAGAGGAAACTGAATCATTTTCTTCAAGCCAAAGAAGGGCTCCCCGGCTGGGGGATGGCGACCAGCTGTCCTCCTTTGCCTCTGCATGCAGAGCAAGGGGAAATGGGCTTAGACCGAAGGCAGGGCTAAGATTAGAGAGAAGGAAGAACTTGGCAGTGAGGGATGTTGTATAACCTAGTTTTCGAGACACTTGAGGACTGAGGAGACTCCCACACTCCTGGTCCGGGCCCAGTGGACGCGTATTTGGGGATGGTCTGGCATCTGGCTGGAGACGGAGGAGGGGGTCCTGTGGGCCCTTCTGTGTGGAGCCTGATCTCTCTGGGTGTCCTCAATTTCCCGTTGGAAGTAAAGTTCCCAAATTTTGGAGCTGGCAAGGCAGCACCTCCCCCACCCACCACGCACTGCACCAGTGTTCTGGGCTGGGTAATAATGCCTGTCATTTCCTCTCCCCGGGGGAGTGGGGCTGCAACCGCCCTGACAGCCCCGAGGGATTGAAGGCAACTAAAAATAGTGCATTAAATATAATCTGTTGAGGGGCACATTTGCATTGCTTTTCTTTCCCCCTTGCCTGTCTCTTCATCCTTCTGGGCAGGCCACGCCTGGGTCTAACTCCGGGCACCGGGGCGCAGTTCTGAGTTCCAGCTGCTCCCATTTTGTCGCAGAAGTGTTGTTTGGATGGGAGATCCGAGGGAGCAAATCCATATAATATCATCGAGGGTATCCTCGGGGGGTGTCCACTGGTGCGCCTCGTCGTCACTTCCTGTTGGGCCCTCTGGGCCCTGAGATGCGGGGAGTGAGGCTGGGAGTCGGGGAGGCAGTGCTGAGAGGGAGAGTCAGCCCAGGCTGTGTTCTCCCGCCACTTCTGTCTGTGGCACAGTCTCAGAGGTTAAATATTAATTAAAAGCAGAATGACAGGGAGAGCGGAGCAGCGTCACTTTTTATCCCAACACAAATGCTAATTTCCTTGCTGGTATACTGAGACTTTGCAGTGGGATTGGGAGCCCAGGCAGAATAGGTGGGGAGGGGGAATGAGGGGAGGAGAGGGGCGATGGGAGGGGGGAGGCCTGCCTTAGAGCTGGTAAGAGGAATGAGGCAGCCGAGGTATTGGTGCTGGAATTGGAGAAGGAAGTAGGGGGCTTGCAGGTTACAGAGTTCGTGGTCACAACACCCTCCTAGGCTCCCCCTACTTTAACAGTCATGATCTAACAACTGTGGTAGAGCTGGCTCTCCCCAGGAGTCTAAAGCAAGGGTCCTGGGGTCCATGCATTGGTTACAGGGTTCACAAAACCCTGAAGATGCAGGTGTCTTGCATAGTTGCAAAACTATGTGTGCACGCGTAAAAGGTATTTGTGGGGCAGTAGTGAATTTCCATCAGGGCTGGCGTGACGTTCAACAGAGTCATCCTCAGCGTGTGGTATCCACCTTTGAGGTCACCTCAAAGCCCAAGATGGCTGCTAGAGCCTTAGCTCAGGCTAAGGCTCTATCTTCTGGATAGGGAGCAGGAGAAAGCTGGGGTGGGCAGAGAGGGCAGAAAAGATCCACTCCAGTCTTCTGTCCCCTTATTAGTAAGCTATCCCAGAAATTCACCTCCAATTTACTGGCCACACCCACCTGCAGGAGAGGCTGGGAAATACGGTCTTTTAACTGACCGTGTTGCAGCTCCATATAAAATCAGTGTTTCTGTTAATAAGAAAAAGGAGAGAGTGGCAGACCCTTAGAAATTTCTGCAGCAGGCTCTGTCTCGCAAAAGGTCAAGAATCTCAGCTTTGGGGGAGGAGATGTTGCCATCTGGCCAAGGGTTCCATGCCCCTGCCCAGACAAAGATGCTTACAGAAACAGACCGAAAATCCAGGTGCCTCCTTTGTTCAGATGGAGTCCCATCAGCCACTCCAGAGTTGACAGCTGGATCTTCAGCGGCTGGTGGTCCCACTTGAGGTGGGCAGGGTCAGCCTCAGATAAGGATGGTTATTTGAAAGGAAGCTAACTACCCCGGTTCTTGTTCCCCTGAGGAATGTGGCTCACAGGAGGCTTTGTGGTATGTGTCTAGGAACAGCTTTGTTTGGTCTCTCGTAATTATCTTCTTTCTGGCAGCACTTTGTTCCCCACAACCTGGAATAGGTGGCTGAGGAGAAGGAAGACATTGTTACTTTTCTTTTCTTTTCTTTTAAGACTCTACTTATTTATTTGACAGAGAGAGAGAGATCGCAAGTAGGCAGAGAGGCAGGCAGAGAGAGAGGGGGCAAGCAGAATCGCTGCTGAGCAGAGAGCCCGATGGGGGACTCGATCCCAGGACCCTGAGATCATGACCTGAGCTGAAGGCAGAGGCTTCACTGCGGTGAAGGACACTGAGGTGGCCCAAAGTTGTTACTTTCTGAGGGAAGAGGCCAATGGGGATGAGTCTGGGACGTGAGTGTCAGAGAAGTGAACTGGGCCAGTGAGAGATTCTATTTGTTGAGTACCTGGGTTGTATATTCAATTCAATCCTATTTATTTATTTTAGTCTTTGAAACTTTGTACATGCTCTTCCTAATGGAAATGGTCTTTCCATGATGGACGTTGATCCCTCTTCAAGAGTAAGCTCCATGAAACCGTTCCTGACTCCCCTTGCCCAAATGCCACCCTCACCCCCGCCTCAGGAAACTCGTTGCAGTTCTGGACCTATCTTTATTACAACATTCATCACCTTGTTTAAAATTGTTGACTTGTTTCCCTCCATTAGGCCAAGAGCTCCTAAATGATAGAGAATGTTTCATGATTACTTAGGGTGTGCAAGTCCTAGTAGGGCTTGATACCTGTTTGACGGGGGATGAACACATTTTGAAAGTGTTAATCTATTGTGAGCAGATAATTTAGAATTAAGAAGGGGATTAAACAAATTGCAAAGATACTGGCTTCTGGGAGTTCAACAGTCTAGAGGGTAAGACAGGAGAGTAGATTCCTGATCTGAAACAAAAGTAAAGGTGAGAAGATGCAGGTTATTTTTAGAAGGGGGAGGGAGAGATTAATTAAACAACAGGGGATCTTGGAAGGTTCAATATAATTTATAAGATATATAATATATAATTCAGATGACCAAAGTGTATTCATCAGATATATTTGGTCTTCATGTACAGTTTCTGAAAACATTTCAGAGCCATGAAGGTGAAATGGGTATAATGGGTATTTTATTACTAATACAGCTGACTTTTGGACCCCAAAAGTTGGGGGCTGGTTGCCAGAAGGACCAACCTTGTGATTGGAACTTTCAGCCTCCTTCCCCCAACCTCTGGGGAGAGGGGCTGGAGGTTGAATTGGACAATAGGCAATGCTTAGCCAATTATGACTGTGTCATAAAGCCTCCATTAAAACCAAGAGGACAGTATTTGGGTTCTTTTTAAGGAAGCTTCCATACTTGGGGAACCAGAATGCTCCTACATGCAGCCGAGTGGGGCCCTAAGCTCCAGGAGGACAGAGCTCCTTTGTTCACGAACTCACGCTATGCATCTCTTCATTTGGCTGCTGATTTACATCCTTTATCACACCCTTTTATACACTGGTAAATGTAAGTGAGCGTTTCCAGGAGTTCTGTGAGCTGTTCTAGCATATTCATTAAGTCTAAGGAGGAGGTTGTTAGAGCCTCCAATCTGTAGCTGGTTGGTCAGAAGCAAAGGTGTCAGCCTTGGGCTTGTGACTCACATCTGAAGTGGGGGGATGGGGAGCATCTTGTAGGACTGAACCTTTAACCACAGGATAACCTGATGTTATCTCCAGGTCGTTGGTGTCAGAATTGAATTCTCAGACACCAGCAGCCTCTCTGAGAATTACTTGGTGTAGCGTGTGTGGGCCTGCTCTCCAACCCCCACCATTGGAATTGGGGTCAGGAACCCTAAAGGAGAGGGGTAACACTGATTTTTGGGAGGCCTTGAAGGAAAAGCCAAGCCTCCGTCTTTAAGGCAGGCCTGGGGAGAAGGGGCAAGGGAAAGGAAGAAACATGTGCCCTCTTCGGAGATGAGGTATTTTGACAGAGTTGGAAATCCCTATGGGAATCTAGAAGTGTTTTTACCTGTTCGTTTAAAGATGGGGAGACGGGTGCTCTGTGTGCATTCGGTTGAGTACACGGCTCAGTCTTGTGCTGGAAGAAGGCTGCTGTTTTGTTCCTGTATGGCTGGCAGGTAGGTGTTCGTGATGGTGTCAGGACGGGGAGGTTTTGCTGTCCAGCAGGGGGAGGAAGCCAAAGGCCTGGGTGGGGCCGGGGTCTGGGATGGGTGTCCTCTTGGTCTGAGTGCCTCAGCCCCCTTGGGGAAGGAGGTCCCTTGCTAGGTGTTCCCCTCACCCTTCCCTTTTCTGTCTTTCTTAAAATACCCTGTGTTCTTGCAGCAGTGCGGCTGCTAATCTAAAATAAAAACAGCAGGAAATGCAAATGGTCAGGTTCTCCTAGCAACAGGAGCGAACCCACGCAGGGCGTGTGGAGCAGAGCAAAGCTGTCCTGAAGCTGGGATGCGGGTGGCTGGGCAAGGAGCGAGTGTCCTCTTCCAGCTCGGCCCTCTAACTTCAGACAGCGACTCTCTGGTGGGCAGCCACCTGCCGTGCAGAAGAAACTCTCCAGGAAGTGGATGGGGGCAAAGGTTCTGGGGAGCAGGTGCCAGGGTGGGATGGGCGGCAGCTGGAGTGAAGACATATGATAGCAGTGGTTGGAATGGTGCTTCTCAGAACCTGACACTAGGGGACCAAGTAGGCACATGACTGGGGAAGGGCCTCAATTTGTGGGCATGTTCCTGTGTGTCCATTTTGATCAACCCATGGAGTCTTGTCACTCCTAAGGTTATGAAATCAAAGGAAGTAAGGTTTCCCTTGCTACCCAAAAGTGGAGCATTCCTCTGAAATCGTTCCTAAATCAAAATGATATAAAATGAAGAACCGATTACCATCAATTTATATGGAAAATTTTTTAACAGTTGTAGAAGCCCAAAATAACCTTTCTCGAGCCTTTCTGATATCTTAGGGTGCCTCTTGGATGCACGAAATAAAACAAGATCAAGCACAGGTGCTCATAGTCACAGGTCAAAGCTCTGGTGGGACCGTTCTCACTGTTTGGGGGAGCGGGTGTGCACATTGCCTCTTTGGGACAAACACACCCCGAACACTATTTTCACTTTTCACCTTCTGTCATAAAAGCGGAAATCCCCTCTGGATTTCTTTCAGTGAGTGAAGACAGGTGTCGTTATTGTACGTCTTTCGTAAAAGCAGAGTGATGTAAGGTGAACTTTCGGGAAGTGGAGGATAACCTGTAGAAGATGATTGCGATTCCTAGGTAAGGGGATCAAAACCAGGAAACTACCAAGACTCTTAGAGACAGCCAACTTGATCCTCTTCTGTTACAAATGAAGAAACTGAGTTCCAGACATGTAAGTGACTTTCCCAAGACAGAGATCTCATTAGTGGCAGAAGAGATGACGAGAAAACAGGTATCCAGGCCGAGACTCATTCCATTTTAAGTCGAAACTGCTGTTGGTGTTCCTTTGCATACAGCTTGATAATTAGAAGCCACGATCACCCTGACGGGGGGGGGGGGGGGGGGCCCTGGGGGAGAAGGCATCTTAGGTATGTCAAATAAATCTAAAGACATTTGAGAGACAAATGGGGCCATGCCCGCTGGGGAGTAAGGTGGAAAAGTTAGCATCTGGAGGCAAGAGGCTTTGGCTGGGGGTTAGAGAGAAAAGGATGTCTCTCAAATTGCCACACAGCTCCCAGTGCTGCAGGCATTCCTGGGGGCCTCACAGTGGGAAATGAGAAGAGCATTCCTTCCCCTTCACCCCCCACATCAAGAATATGTGGTGGAAAATGGGGGAAGGTGTGGGCAATTTGTTCAAGGGGACAAGTCTATGCTCTGTAGATCTTGGAACAGAACTCTGGAATTCGGGCTCCCTGACTCCCAGAGAGGTCCATGTGGCCCAGACTGGGTGGTTTCGTATTATATAAGCAACTCTTCCATTACTCAGTCTCTGGCTTCCTCCTGCTTGTCTTCAGCAGCATCCCCCTCAGAAAACACCGTGGAAGGAAAGGGTTCTTAGTTCCAGCTGAGTCTTGGGAACTTGCATATATTGTCAGTCTGGAGGATTCCAGGGTAGGTGGCTGGGCCCATAACAGCGACAAGCCATGCCGGGGAAGGTGGCTGGTGTTGTCAGAGCTTGATTTCGACAGAGAAATCATGTATACATCTGTACTCTCTACTTCCCCATGGCCCCGTGGCCTCATGGCCCTCCGTGGTCAGAGCCCTGGAAGGGTACCTTCCGGCCACACCTTTCCAAGCTGCCCCACCTTTCTGGGCCAAAAGCCGAACTGAGGCAGTCCGTTGATGACCAGAAGAAGGAACATGGGCTTTGGTGGCAGCAGCTTGGGCTCGAATTCCAGCTTAGTCACTAACTGTATGACCTTAAGCAACTTCACTTGGCTCCTGAGAGTTGGATGCTTTATTGGTAAAATGAGAGCAATTGTGTCTGTCTCAGAGAGCCATATCCCGTAGATGTATGTAAAGTGTTAGCGCAGCCAGACATACAGTCGGGATGCAGCATATACTGGCTTCTGCACTTCTTACTTACGGTTGCAGTTGCTTAGGGACCAGGTGGGAGTTCCAACTGCTATTGCCAAGGCAAGGAATGCTATTTTCCAGGTAGTCCAAGATGGAGCTCGGGATGTAGTTCTCCCACATGCAAAAATTAGTTTGCCTTTATTATGGATCGAACCGGTTTTTACGGATTGATCTGAGGTTGTGACTCTATGTCCCCATTGTGTCTCCAGCAACTGGTAGAGCAGGAACTCAGCAAACAGGTGTTGGGTGAGTGAATGAATATGCTGTTTATTTTAGAAAAGGCATTTTACATGAAAGAGCATCAGCTTACAAAAGAATGTTAGAAACATAAGGAGTTTGTGAGTCTGGTCTACTTATAGAATCTTTTTGAGGCTGGGCCGAGAGAAGAGAGGTCAGGGTCTGGGTTGGGCACCTAATTTGCTAGTGGGCCTACGAAGCCACGACATGTAGCTCTGGACAGCCCTGGACAGCTTCCTCGCTCATACAAGGCAACAAGTTGCAGGCATCCGTGTGAATGGGTTTTGAGGGAGAGGGTCTTCCCAAGAGGTGTCCGAGGGGCTGTTGGGGCCAGTAGATGAATAGCCTTGGCCTTGACAACTCCATCCTCTATCCTTCTCTCAGCACATGAGAGGCATATTCAACTCGGGCTGTTCTAAGGAATGGTTTGTTCTTCCCTCTTCCCCCAGCCCCACCCAACCATCTCATTCTCTCCGTCTCTGTCTCTCTCTGCATCTGTCTGTCTGTCTCTCTCTCTCTGGCTGTCTTTCTCTGTTTCTCTCTCCCCCTCTCTCAAACACACACACACATTATGTGTGTGTATATAATGTGTATATTATGTGTGTGTATATATACACATACACACACGCATATGAGTTTGGATATTGATCTTACCATCTTAACTCCAAAAAGTGTTTTTTTCAAGTGAGAATAGTTCTGGCTTATTCACTTATTCACTTATTGCTGGAGTTGTCAAAAATATAAATTTCCCATTGCTGAAATTTACCACCACTGTAATTTACCATTGCAGAAATGGTAGTTCCCTGTGGCTCCTGGGGACTCAGCGGGGAAGATGGCCTCCCCATTGGACCTCTGGGAAATCACAGAGTTGGTTACAGCCATGGGGTCCCAAGGGGATGATAGCCCACTCCTCCCGGAAAGGGTGCCCTTGCTGAGTTTATTTGCAATCTCCTTGAGTCCCCCACTCGTTGAAGTGTTCATATCCTCTTCTTTGCACTTCCTACACGGAACACTCTACAGACCTGCAAGAGGAATCAGAATTCCAGAACCCCTAAGTGACAGGCAAAGAGTTTGGTCTTAGCTTTTTCCTTTCTAAAATGAGGATCTTCGCTCCCTGGAATCAGGCTGCCTGATATCCTTATCTGTGAGACTGGCCGAGAGTAAGAAAATCGTATTTCTCTTCATGGGTGGGAAATCAGGTCATCCCTGTCCTAAGGTATAGAATACTCCCCCGGGCGGTGGAGAACAGATTCTGGTTTCTACCAAGAAAAACTATAGAGGAAAACTGTGGCTGCCTACTACTGAGTATCAGGGGAAAAAGTGGAGATATTTTTAACATACGGAATATCAGTGAACAGAATGCTAAGGAACCAGAAAACTTATTCCAATAAATATGAAGCATATGTTCTGCCTAAAGCAAACCCAGCTTTTGCTATATACAAATTTCATGAAGGAAAAAAAATGTCGGAAATTACAGAAATATCTGGCTACAACCATTTGTTGCAGCCGACCTGGAAGGCGCACAGGTGGCATGCCAAAGTGATTGGGTGGGCCCGGGATGCGTGGGGGGCTTGGCCATCTTGTCGTGCAGGTCTGGGGACTTGTCCAGAGCCCTCTGGAGTCCCGGGAGCACAGGCTCCAGATGGACGTACCCCCCTACACACAACCCCAGTTTGTAATGTCAGGGTGTGCGTCACCAACAATCAGAACATCATCTCCAGCTTCACAACCCTGAATCCTCAGCCAGGGAGAAAGCCTGTCTCAATGGCAAGAGATTTCCTGCAAGGGGGAAAAAAAAAACAAAACAAACAAAACAAAACAAAAAACCAAGGGGAAAAAAAAAAAAAACCACCCTGCACACAGGTTCTTCCTTTTGCAACTAGGAAAAGCAATTCGTATTCATCTCATTAGTGAAGTTCTAGTAATTGGGGATATTAATTTCATTGCTAAACCTGACAAATATTTTACTCTCTCCTGTAGTGGGTAATTGCATTCCCACAGTCTCTCCTTTTGTGCTGCCAGATGGGAAGGATGTGTATTTGCCATTTTCGCTAATACAATTAGTACCTTAGCCTGAAGCCAGCCCCCTCCTCGGGGGCACGCTCCCGGGGACGGAGACCGGCGCGGGGGACGCGAAGCGAGAGGAGGAGGAAGCGGGAGCCCAGCGGAGGCGGCCGAGGTACCCGGGACGCGAGAGCCCGCGAGCACCGCCGGGGGAGGCGAGGCGCTGCCAAGCGCTAAACCGCGGCAATGAAAACACCACCGCTAACAACCGTGCGGTTGGGGAGCAACAAATCATGACGCCGCCCGCCACTCCCCCGGCAGCATCTCGGCTCCCCGCACCAAGGGCGCCGCCGCCGCCGCCCCCAGCTGTCCCCACGCCTCGGCGCTGCGCTCGTCGCGGGTGCCGGGCCCCCGGCGCGGGGCTGCACGCCTGCCGCGGGAGGAGGGTTGCTGCGCCGGCGGCCGGCAGGTGTTCGGCGGCCTGTTTCTTTCTCCCCGGGAGCAGGAGCGAGAACAATGCTCGGGCTTGCCTGGGCCTCCATGATGCTCTCTGCATCCTTCGCTTCTCCATCCCCACTGCTGCTGGGGCTGCCAGATATTTACTACGCCCTGGCCCGCCTCCTCAGCCATCACAGGACTGAGTGGCAGACGCCTGCTTCTGACACAGTTTCTCTCCCCGAGAGACGGGGGCGTGGGCACATCGGTGCCGGGCATGGGCGGCAGCTGGGGTCTCAAGATTCCTTTTTGCTGGCCTCGCCAATGAGACCCATGATTCTCTGGCTGCTCCCTGGCCTCCCCTGGGGTCCGAAGGTCAGGGCGCTGCGGGCACGGTGCTGCTGATTTCCAACCCCGCCAACGCCAGAGGGAAGGCAGAACCAGACAGGGCACCCATCCTGCTTCACCCCTCCCCTCCGGCCTCACGGCAGATTTGGGGACCCTTAAGGAAAAGTTCCAGAAAGAAACCACCTCTAAGACAGCCAAGGGCTGGTTCCAGGAAGGAGTCTGTCCTTCTACGGACTGTGATCGATATAGAATAGAAAACAATTTTAAAAAATCATCATTGAATAAATATATCGGGTAGGAGGGCCCGTAGCCACTATCCTGGTGAAGATTTACCCAGGGGTATTGCATTCATTTTCCTCATTTGGGGTCACCTCCCGGTGTTGGGCATATCAACTGAGATGGTGTCGGTGGCAAAGACTTACCTTAAAACACTCGTACTATTACACTGGGGTTTCAAGGAACTTGGGTAGAAGCAAGCCCATGATTCCTAATCCTGACTGTGTCACCAGAGATTAGGAAACTCTGAACTTCATGTGACCTCTCCAGTGTAGAAATGATACTTCTTCCAGAGACTGGGTTTTCTGAAACAAAGCTAAATGGAAATACACAAGCCTTTTAGCTGTTTTCCCTGACTGAAATGGACTCATGCTTCTCCAACATATGATCCCATACCTCTTCTTCCCCCAAGAAACCGTCCTTGACCATAGCTGTGCGAAGTAATCTGTGTGGAGGGTGCCCCATGGGCCCCATTCCCTTACCTGTAGTCAGCATTGCCCTATACAGTTAATTAAAAATGAAAGTATTTTGTTCAGCAACCTGTTGCAAAGTCTTTCCTTGTTTAGACCTAGCCTTATTCAGAGTTTCCTGATAAATGAGTAGGAGAAACCCACTCATAGGTACTATAGGTTGCTGCTAAAATCGAGAGTCCTGCTGAATATTGTGCCTCTTTTTAAAATTTCCTATTATTTTTGTTTTTTATTTTTTGAAGATTTTATCTTCTTATTTGACACAGAGAGAAGGACAGCAAGAGAGAGAACACAAGCAGGGGGATCGGAAGAGGGAGAAGCAGGTTTCCTGCTGAGCAGGAGGGAGATGCAGGGCTCCATCCCAGGATCCTGAGATCAGGACCTGAGCCGTAGGCAGATGCCTAATGGCTGAGCAAACCAGGCGCCCAGTGTGCCTCTTTTTTAATGGGTAAATGCAATCAATTGTCTTTTCCTTTAGAGAGTATATCTTGACAGGCGCTAGACCACTAGATCCTTAGGAACTTCACTGATGTGGTAAACCCTTGAATATGGTAAGAGTGTAAGGGATTAGTATGATGTTTAATTGAGGTGTCTCCAAGACCATGACAAAGAGCAGGAACATTAACAGTGAAAGTATATTGTTGTCCTTGCCACATGAAGTCAAATTGCTTCTGATTAGTTTTGGTGATAGGAATGGAGAGTGGGGGAGAATTTGCTAATTTAGTATCTGCATACCAGCTTCCAAGGGCTCTGTTGTGTTGTTCCAACAAAGTAACCACATGCAGAGTTGGCTGTAAATGACAGCATTGATTAAGTGTGTGATAATCAATAGCTATTCTCCAGGACCATCTGGCTTTTGCAAGAGCCAGTGAGGAAGTTAAATGGAGATGTGATTGGAATCACACCTCTGCCTCTTTCAAATTTTAATGGTGGCTCTAACTCTGTAATTCTTTCAGGATGCTGGGTTTGCTTTTGGATTACTGTTGTGGCAGGGGGGAAGTGGGTTGAGGTAGGGCAGTTCTAGGGCCTGCTACTTGGTTTTCCCTTCTGGCCATAATAGACCTCACCCTGTAGGGGTCAGGGAACCATGATGAAGATTCTTCCAGTTACTGAGTATATCTTTTCAAAATATACCTTCTAAGACCTAGAACCTGGCCTCGATCTATGGTCTCGCTGGACTTGGACAAAAACTCCATCTTTTACCCGACTTTCATAAACACATTCTGGTTAGTGATATAAGAGGGTATTTCAGGTTTTAGGATTAATTTAATTCATCTATTTCTTAATGCTCTGAAGAATAGAGTATCCTCTGGGGGAATAGGATAGGGGGTGGTGAACAGGTTGCATAGAACATATTCATCTTAACATTCTCATATTCTGTAGCATTTAGACTTCTTCCTCCATCTGTATATGCCTGGGAAGTTCTGACATTTTGATCTTACTGGCTGTAGCTTATAGTTGAGATTGGCCAACTTACTTGTCTAGTAATGCCACTTCCCAAGTGCTCAAACCTTAATACTAAATCTTCATTCCCAGTTGTGCATTCATTTTCAAAAATTTAGGTAATCAAGTTAAGGTGTGTTCTTCTTGGTCTAACAAACTTAGAATCCCCTTAAATACATGCTCCTCAGACTCCTGAAGTCCTGAAACTCTTTTGGTGTATGGTCTCTCCCCTCAGGGCCTAGGGCTGGTACTTTACAGTCTGAACTGTGCTGTTCTTTAACTTTCCTCGAGGATCTGGAAGCCATGAGGGTAGAGGAGGGGAGTCCCGAGGGGAACTGAATTTCCTTGGTGCGATCATTGAAAAGTTTTTATTCAGTGGGGAAAGGACTGCAGGACATTCAGGGAGGTTTAGCGAGTTTTGAATAGTCAAGATTTTAGTCCCATCTTGTCATCATGTCTACATAAATGTGTCCATCCCTTGTCTTGGGGCTCCACTTGCTTCCCATCAGCTTAGTCTACGAGACTGAAACTGAAGGATTTGAGTATTTAATTGGGTTGCAACTCTGTAACCACTATAATTATTTTCTAGATTTGGTCTTCACCCGTATCAATTCAGAGATTACAAGAGATGGAGTCCTTTAGAGCTACCATACACACTTTCTGATCGGCTACCTGGTTCTGAGTTGGGTATTACGAGGCTTTCAGTAAGTCCTTTTCATTGTTTACTCTCTGGGGAGTCATCAGAAGCAGCCAGCCAACACCACCGTCTTTATAATCACAATTGTCACCATGGAGACTAAGTGCCACGGTGACTTGAATTCCATTGTCCTCCACCTGCACTTCATTCCTCACCACCTTGTAGGCTAAGTTGAGTCACTGTGATGCCACTGGATGCCATTATTAGAATAGATTACCAGTATTCCATTTTCTCCTGGTAGGGAGGTTAGTCCTGTGCTTTACAACGACAAGAGCAATAGGATATCAGAATTCTGGTTTGGGGAGATGTTTTCTGGGTCCTTCCTGATATCTATTCTTATATCAGTTTAGAGCCTAGCAGGAAACATGTGGCACACTCACATGTCACTGAGGTGGGTTTAATAAAGTGACTATTAAAAAGCTTAGTGTGGGGATGCTAGATTGAGTACAGCTCAATTCTTCACCCTTATCTCTGTCCTTTTGGGTCCTCATTAGGGGTGGAGCGTACTTCCTTGCCTCCTGTCTTTGGACTCATGTGACTTTTTGGTCAATGACATGTGAGTGGAAGTGAGAGGATGCCAGCTCCAAGCTTAGGCCTTAAGAGGAATCACACTTTTTTTTTTTTTAAGATTTTATTTATTTATTTGACAGAGAGAGATCACGAGTAGGCAGAGAGGCAAGCAGAGAGAGAGAGAAGGGAAGCAGGCTCCCTGCTGAGCAGAAGCCCGATGTGGGGCTTGATCCCAGGACCCTGGGATCATGACCTGAGCCGAAGGCAGAGGCTTTAACCCACTGAGCCACCCAGGTGACCCCATTTTGGGGGTTTAAAAATTTTATTTATTTATTTATTTGAGAGAGAGAGTGAGAGAGCGCATGCATGTGCATGAGGAGGGGGAGGAGCAGAGGGAGAGGGAGATGTAGGGTTCTATCCCAGGACCCCGAGATCATGACCTGGGCTGAAGCAGATGCTTAACTGGCTGAGCCACCCTGGCATCTTCCACTTGTTTTTGTATATTCTTTTTTTTTTTTTTTTAAATTTTATTTTTGTATTTGACAGAAAGATCACAAGTAGGCAGAGAGGCAGGTGGCGGGGTGACGGGGGGGGGGGGGAAGCAGGCTCCCCGTTGAGCAGAGCGCCGGATGTGGGGCTTGATCCCAAGACCCTGAGATCATGACCTGAGCTGAAGGCAGAGGCTTAACCCACTGAGCCACCCAGGTGCCCCTGTTTTTGTATATTCTTATAAGCTTCTTTCATCACCATGACAGAAATATATATATACTAGCCCAAGGAGGATGAGAGGCATGTGAAACAGAGTTGGTCCAACTATCCTATAGACCTACAGTGAGAATCAGCATAGCTCCTCTAGCTGCCAGAGCTACCCTCCTCCCTTTCCCCCCAAATTTCTAATTTTCTCCTATTTTCCATCTTTGTCTTTCTCAGAGATTTCCCCAAACTTTTCCTTCAATCCTTCTGTTGAATTTTATTTTAATACCATTTAAAATTGAGATATGCCTCTCAAAATATATGATTCACTACTTTAAAGTGCATGCTTTAGTGATTCTTAGTATATACACTATGTTGTATAACAATCACCACTATCAAATTCCAGGACAATTCTAACATCCCAAGATCAAGACATTTTTTTTTAAAGATTTTATTTATTTATTTGACAGACAGAGATCACAAGTAGGCAGAGAGTCAGGCAGAGAGAGAGGGGGGGGAAGCAGGCTCCCCGCTGAGCAGAGAGCCTGATGTGGGGCTCCATCCCATGACTTGAGGCGAGGGCAGAGGCTTTAACCCACTGGGCCACCCAGGCGCCCGATCAGGACATTTCTAACATTTCTGTACCTCTTAGCAGTTAATCCCAATTCCCTCCTACTCCCATCCTCTGGAAATCATTAACCTATTCTCTATTTTTATAAATTTACCTATTCTGGACATTTCATAAAAATGGAATTATACAACACGTGGCCTTTTGTGTCTGGCTTCTTTCAATTAGCATAGTTATCTTCTTTTAAGTCTCATCCCTGTTTTAGCATGTAGTAATACAATTTTATTCCTCTTTGTTTTAAAGATTTATTTATTAGAGGAGAAAGGAAGAGAGAGAGAATGAGCAGGGGAGGGGTAGAGGGAGAGGGAGAGAATCTCAAGTAGTCTCCCCCTGGAGCATAGAGCCTGATGCAGGACTTGATCCCATGACTCCTGAGATCATGACCTGAGCTGAAATTAAGATTCAGACGCTTAACCAACTGAGCCACTGAGGCACCCTAATACTTCATTCCTTTTTATGACAGAATAATATACTGTTGTATGGATATACCACATCTTCTTTACCCACCAATTGGTTGTTGGACATTTGGGTCATTTCCACTGTTGGGCTACTCTGCATAATGCTGTGGACATTTATGTACAAGTTTTGGTGAAAACATATGTTTTTATTTTTTTTTTAATTTTTTTTTAAAGGTTTTATTTATTTATTTGACAGAGAGAAATCACAAGTAGATAGAGAGGCAGGCAGAGAGAGAGAGAGGGAAGCAGGCTCTCTGCTGAGCAGAGAGCCCGATGCGGGACTCGATCCCAGGACTCTGAGATCATGACCTGAGCCGAAGGCAGCGGCTTAACCCACTGAGCCACCCAGGCGCCCCGAAAACATATGTTTTTAAATCTTTTGGCTATGTACTTAGAGATGGAGTTGCTGGGTCATATGGCAATTCTATGTTTAAGTTTTTGAGGCACTGCCAAACTTCATTGAGTTTTGAAATTCTATCATCAAATTTGATATTTCTTTTTTTTTTTTTAAAGATTTTATTTATTTGACAGAGATAGAGAGAGATCACAAGAAGGCAGAGAGGCAGGCATAGGAAGAGAGGGGGAAGCAAGCTCCCCGTTCAGCAGAGAGCCAATGTGGGGCTCAATCCCAGGACCCTGAGATCATGACCCGAGCCAAAGCCAGAGGCTTAACCCACTGAGCCACCCATGTGCCCTCAATTTGATATTTCTAAGCATCTCATTAAAATTATCTGAATGTGGGGTGCCTGGGTGGCTCAGTGGGTTAAAGCCTCTGCCTTCAGCTCAGGTCATGATCCCGGGGTCCTGGGATTGAGCCCCGCATCAGGCTCTCTGCTCAGCGGGGAGCCAGTTTCCTCCTCTCTATCTCTGCCTGCCTCTCTGCCTACTTGTGATCTCTGTCTGTCAAATAAATAAATAAAATCTTTAAAAAAATTATCTGAATGCTTCTTCTTTTTAAAAATGGAATGTAAAAATGGAATGTAATATCTTCCTCCCTGAGAGTTTCATGATATATCTATTTTTTGAGATTTCTTCTCCCTGTATAGTCTGTTGGAAAAGTTAATTTAATTTAATTTTAAAAGTCTGTTTCTATGTTAGAGGCTTTGCCTACCCTCTATGTCTCATAATCCTTGGCTGATCAAGAATGGTTTTAGTCAAGAATGAGGAACTGGAAAACTCTCTATCATGTTGGTAGTCTTTGAGTGTCAAAGTGATTTGATGGGTTGTTTGTTGAGAACTCCTAATGTCAATTATTTCAGTCAGCGTCTTCAGAGAAGGACCTTCCAATCTCCTGTGGAAGGATAGGATCTTTCTACCTGTTTTCTGGGCTGGAGGTGGAATGATCAGGAAAGAAGGCTGGAAATCTCTGGATTCACAATTCAGTATGCACATGGTCACCTTATAGCCCTCTTTGAGCATAGTGTCTCTGTCCTCCAGTGGGCCTGGTAGCTTCTGGTCTGGAGGCTGTTCTATTCTCTCTGCACTGTAAACCTCTAGGTTTTGGCTAGAATAGGGGTGGGGGTCGGTTCCTAGTGGCATGGAGTGGGAAAAAGAACCTGAGGATCTAGCTTCTTCTCAAATAGCTTTTACTCGGTTTTATTTAGCCTTTTCCCTTTCACCTCTAGATCCTGTACTAACTTAATTGATACTGCCAATTTCTGCAACTTTTCTGAATTTTGTGGTGCAAATTGTCTTAATTCTCAGTCTTCCTCACATTGGGTTTGGAATTTGGCTCTTTCAGTTCTTCCGAATCTGGTTTCCAGTTTCCAAAACTTGTTAATTTTGTCTCAGTTCCCAATGCACTATGTTTTCATTAAAAAAATTCATTTGCTGCAGTGAAGTGTGTAAACCTGGCGATTCACAGACCTGTACCCCTGGGTCCTGGGGTACATTATATGTTAATAAAAAATAAAAGATTAAAAAAAATAAAAGATTTTAAAAAACAATAGCAATGCTATAAAACTCAAAAATAAAATTAGGAGGGCGCCTGGGTGACTCAGTTGTTGGGCGTCTGCTTTCGTCTCAGGTCATGATCCTGGGGTCCTGGGATCCAGCCCCACATCAGGTTCTCTGCTCAGTGGGGAGCCTGCTTCTTCCTCTCCCACTCCCCTGCTTGTGTTCCCTCTCTCGCTGCCTCTCTCTCTCTATGTCAAATAAATAAATAAAATCTTAAAAAAAATTAGGAAAAACAAAACAAAACAAAAAATTCATTTGCTGTTGCTTTAATGGAGTTTCTGGATGATATAGAATTGGATGCATGTGTTCAGTCTTCCATCTTAATCCAGAAGTCTCCAATCCACAAAAAAAATCTGATATTTTTCTTCCCATCCGAATTAGTCACAATTTAATTAGGGGATTAAAAACTACTATACTTATTTTAATAGAATTTAATATAAAGAATTGTTAATGAAGTATAAAGAATTGTTCCCTAAAAAGCTAGAATAGAAAACTCATCTGTTAGGGGAATAGAAATTGTGGGAAGCAGCTACCACTGCTCCTAGGCCTGCAGAACAAAGAGAGGAAGTCAGAATGACTAAAAGTTAGAAACTTAATGAAAGGGCCTCCCGGAGCTGAAACTCCGGCATCTGAGGAAGAACACTTGGCTGGAACGGGAATCTCTGAGCCCACACGGTGAGGCCAGCTAGGAGTCCTGGAAAGCTCCATTCAGTTGCTTCTGAACCTTTGCCCTGGGGGGAAGAAGCAGCAGCCTTGAAGGATAGCAACAGGCACAGAAGCCAAAGAGAAGTTAAACAGAAAAGAACACATGCCAGGGCACCTGGGTGGCTCAATTGGTTAAGTATCTGCCTCTGGCTCAGGTCATGATCTTGGGGTCCAGGAATGGAGCTCCTTGTTGGGTTCCCTGCTCTGCCAGTAATCTGCTCTTCCCTCTCCCTCCACCCCTCCCCGCACTTGTGCTTGTGTCTCTCTCCCAAATAAATCAGTAATATCTTGAAAAAAGAAAGAAAGAAAGAAAGAAGAAAGAAAGAAAGAAAGAAAGTAAGTAAGGAGACATGTGCCATCCTCCTCCACTAGCCTTGAAGTTTCTCCTGAATGGGCCTTATTGTCAGAGCTTAAAAAGAGATCAGCTGGCAAAGGAGAAACATGGTGTATCAAATACCAAGCTCCATAAACATTAGCAAGTAGGCTTAGTGTCAACAAGTTGATTTGCTAATGGTCCAATGTGCATGCGTTCCCAAAAGCAGGATGAGTTCAAGTGCTTGTACATCATCTACTTTTAAGTTTTGCCAACCTCTGAATGAGAAATTGCATCTCACCATTGTTTAATCTGTGTTTCCCTTAGTGAGGGGGAGGTGCATCTTTTTTTCATATGTTTACTGGAACTGGATTTCCTTTTCTTCTTATATATTTGCCCATTTCCCTAATTTTTTTCCTTAATGATTTGCAGGAACTCTTAACTTTTTTGGCAAATGTATCTGAAACATAGAGGTAAGAATAGAGGCTAATATAAAAACATGCATGTTCCAATTACCGAGCTTTATTAAATTATCTTATTTGTATTCATTCATTGTCTTACTCTAGGTTTTGTTTTGTTTTGTTTTTAAGAAATAAAGCATGTATATACTTGAGATCCTTTTGACCCCCTTCTTCAATCCTATTCTCTTCCATTCTCCACAATAATCACTATCAGGAATTCAGTGTGCCATTCCCATGCAAAGTTTTTATATTGAGTAGAAGTTATATTCTGGATACTAACCCTTTGTTAATTTTATGCATTTTGAATTGCAAATATCTCCTCTCATTCTGTGCTGTGTTTTTCACTTTGCTTATGGTGTTTTTTGATATATGAAAGTTTAAATTTTAATGTGATCATATTTATCAGATGTTTCTTTTATGGGGTATGCTTTTTGTGTTACATTTTAAAAATCCTTCTATCTTTCCTGTATTCTTTGTAGGTCTTATCTTTTTGATAAATCTCTATGTTCCCTTGAGGAAAGGATCATGATTTATGTACTTTCATCCTCTACAATATTAATTCCAGTAAATCCCAACTGGTGGGTCATCAGCCCTAGCTGATGGACAGCAGCATATTGTGTTTCTTTGCCTATCTGGCTCTCGCAGCTGATCTCTTCAGTCCCTATCTTGAGTTCTTCGCTCTTTTTCCCTTTATCTTCATGTCTGCATTTCTCCTTCCTATTCTTTTAGGCAAGAGTGATGCGTTTAGAAGAATATCAGTTATAGCCAAAAATTATTAGAAATAAGGGGGATTACTAAAAAGTTAAAAAAATAAAGGGGATTAATAGGATCATACAAGGCTGAAGCCTTGAACTTCAGCAGATCATCGAGTAGGTCAGCGACCAGATACAGTATCTTTCTGTCTTTTTGACCTACTTCCTACTATGTCAGCTTTATTCTTTTTTTCTTTTTTAAAGATTTTATTTATTTATTTGACAGACAGAAATCACAAGTAGACAGAGAGGCAGGCAGAGAGAGAGGGGGGACGCAGGTTCCCCGCCGAGCAGAGAGCCTCACATGGGGATCGATCCCAGGACCCTGAGACCATGACCCGAGCCGAAGGCAGAGGCTTTAACCCACTGAGCCACCCAGGCACCCCCGTCAGCTTTATTCTAAAGTTTATTCTTTGTTACAGCTACAGGACATTTTTATGCCTAACTCAGTGACATTTGGGCTATAATTCTTTGTTGAGGAAGGTGTCTATCTTAAGCATTGTAGGATGTAAGAAGCATCTCTGGCTTCTACCTGTTAGATATCAGTATCATTCCTCTCCACCTTGGACTGGGACAAGCAAGATGGGTCCAGACATTGCTAGAAGTCTCCTGGGGGGTGAGATCACCCCCAGTTGAGAGCTGCTCACCTAATCCGATGGGCCTTAATCACGTGTCTGGTCTGAAACAATCATAGAAGGTGCTACTTGGCTTAAGCCAATCTGGACTTATCTCTAGAGATGGATCAGCTTTTGGTCTGTGTTGGTGAAGGGCAGAAATCAAAGAGAAAAGCTAGGTGCTAATGGGAAGGTAGAGGTGATATTTGATAGTCAAGAAAAGGCTACCCCCAGAAAAATCTGATATGAGGCACAAAGTGGCAGTTAAATGACCATTGCCATATTTTCCCATTATAATACCTGATAATTAATCAATGAGTCCTAGGCCCTCATTATCTCTTCCATTATAATGGATAGAAGGTGGGGGTGGGGAGCAGAGAGAGAGAGATATCTCTGAGGTCTCCTCTTATTAGGGCACTAATTTCACCATGAAGACCCTGCTTTCATTACTTTATCTAAACCTAAGTATCTCCCAAAGGTCTCATATCCAAATACAATCACATTGATGGTTAGGGCCTCAACACACGAATTTTGGAGGAAACATAATTCAGTATTATAATATCATTATTTGGAAGTTTGGTAATTATAATTCATTTAAAGAAGAAGTAGAAATGCATATCTTTCCATTATAGATTAGCCCCTGATCAGCTAGTATGCCCATCATTGAATTTTCATACAGATGACAGTAGAGGAAGTCAAGAGTTTATATACGTGCCAGTATGTCAGAGACTTTTGAGTTAACTATCATAGGTCGGGTTCCTTGGAAATGGTTTCTGAGACTGATGGTTTTGAGAGTTTGAGCAGAGGTGGTTTACTGAACAATAGCTGTAAGGATTGTTAGGAAGCAGGACTGAATGGAAGAGGATGTTGAACTGGGCTAAAGTTGCAACAGAAGCTCAGCCAATGGTATGGTATGGCTGAGACCTGGGCGGGCCCTGCACAGAGGTCTCACTCTGAGGCAAGGGGCCATGTCCCTGGACCGCTGTAGTCGTTAGATGCAAACTGTCTCCAGGGAGGGTGCGACCAAGCGGGAAACAGCTCCCTAATGCTGACAGTGTTTTCTAGAACGGAAGTAGCCTTTAGTCCTGAAAACCTGTGGTGAGGGAGGGGGAAGCGTGGGCAGCAAACCACAGCCTTCACTACAGGACTAGAACAATCTAAAAGCAGGTGCCTCTAAACTCATCGAGGGGATAGCACTGCAGTCACTGATCATGTTCCCCTTCTAATTGCTTACGTCTCCAGGCAAGCATGTTTTCAATTATCTCGAGGATTTCAAAAACAAGTCTTTCTGGCAGCTTCTAAAATTGGCTTAATGCCTGGTTTATCAAACTGAGCCTTGCTTCTTAATACTATAATTTCAGTGCAATAAAATGCCTGAGTTTTTGGTTGAACCCTCTGAGACAGATGTTTTCAGGGATAGAAGGACAGCAGACTTTCGTACCTTTTCCATGATCTCTGATCCCCCGGGGATAGCATATTCCTTCCTGTGGTGATCTCTTGATTGTGGAGTGCTGACAGTCCTGTGCCAAGGTATTTGGTAACAAATGTGGAAGCTTTTGTGATTTTTGTTACAATAACATCACCATCCAGTTTCCGTAGTATAGTGGTTATCACCTTCGCCTCACACATCACCATCCAGCAGACTTTCATATTTTGTCTCTATACAACAGGGATTGTGTACTCCCAAGCATATTTTACTCACAAAAATATTTTTTATGTTCTGAAGTATCGCATTTTTCATGTCCACTCTTTTCTGAGAGCTTCACAGATGTAAGTGATTGTCAACCCCAGTAGCTATATTTGTAAAAAGCTCTTCCGATTGGATAGAAGTTTGTCCCCATCATAAATTCATATAAAATGGGTCATTATATGTTCATTACAGATATGTTCATTGCAGATGGGAGAGGGAAAATAGGACTAAAAGCAAAGAGCCAAAGTCCTAGTCATATATTTTACCCTACTCTTTAGAAATATCCTCAGGCCAAGAGAGCTCCATGTAGAAAATTAGTACTTGGTTCTTATAACCTCCCTTCTCTCCCATAAAACAAGAACATGGAAATAATTTCATAGGACAAAACCCAGTTTGGAGAAAATATGATACCTGCTGAAATGCTTCCATATATTAGAAAACTCAAGTTAGCTTGAGGTATAGAGAAACTACTGGGTTACTTTTACTGAGAAATTAGGGAAGTCACTGTTGTTTGCTCTAAGACCAGCAACAAAAGTGGATGGTGGGGGCACCTGGGTGGCTCGGTAGGTTAAAGCCTCTGCCTTCGGCTAGGGTCATGGTCCCAGGGTCCTGGGATCAAGCCCCGCCTCGGGCTCTCTGCTCAGCAGGGAGCCTACTTCCTCCTCTCCCTCTGCCTGCTTCTCTGTCTACTTGTGATCTCTGTCTGTCAAATAAATAAATAAAATCTTAAAAAAAAAAAAAGAGAGGGATGGTCTCGTGTTTAAAGACAGAACGGCAGCAACAATTCAGGCTCTTGGGCTCATCTCTCACTCATAGACACTGAATGAGCTCCATATCACAGTGCAACAGGGAACCCGTCCCTCCAGATTCTTATGCTGGACTTATGTTTACTAAAACGGACCGGCTGATGATCTTGACAGAAACTCCTTTTATTTATTTATATTTATTTATTTATTTAAAGATTTTATTTATTTATTTAACAGACAGAGATCACAAGTAGGCAGAGAGGCAGAGTCACCTAGGCGCCCCCAGAAACTCCTTTAAAATAGGTACAGTGTTCTTTTTTTAAAACTTTAATTATTATTATTTATTATTATTATTTTTTTAAGTTAGGTATGGTGTTCTTAAGAATGTTTTATGAGGGGCACCTGGGTGGCTCAGTGGGTTAAGCCTCTGCCTTTGGCTCGGGTCATGATCTCAGGGTCCTGGGATCGAGCCCTGCTATGGACTCTCTGCTCAGCAGGGAGCCTGCTTCCCCCTTCTTTCTCTCTCTGCCTGCCTCTCTGCCTACTTGTGATCTCTCTTTCTGTCAAATAAATAAATAAAATCCTTAAAAAATGTTTTATGGAAAACTCAGGGTCACAAACGCTCACACTTAGCCTCCCACAGAACAAAATTTGGCATATATTTTAAAAACAGTTTCAGTTCTTTCTCTCTCGCATGGTTTTTCATGTTCTCCTAGACTCCAAAGCTCTTTCTCTTGGGAGACTCCCCTGTCCTCATGGCATAAGTCCAAGAAGTACCATCACCATTGCAATTTCTGTGGTAGGCGACTCAGATTCCCTCCATGTTTGTTAGCACCTCATCTGTTGTTTTTAAGTTTTCCCTGTCATTTTTGATACTTTCCTAGTGTTTTGGCAAATAATTGACTGTACAGCACAGTGTAATGTGAAGCCATGTGGTGATTAAATCATCGTGGTGGCTATTTGTTGGTTGCTTGCCCAACTTCCCTTATCCCTTCTTCCTGACCATATGACTCTATCTCCTAGAAGGCACTTCAAGCTTTCCTGAACTTCAACAAGTTTTTTTGGGGGGCAAAATTGACCCTCTACTCCCAGGAGCGGGTTCTGATCAGCCAATTAGCATATCCTTTTTCCCTGGTCTCAGTGATTTATCCAGGGATGGGTGTATTACCCAATCAGAGCTAATTTGATGGAAGAAGATAAATATCTCTTCTTTCTCCTCCCACTTCTGTGTGAGCCACTAGAAACATTTCACTCTTTCCTGCTGCATGTAATAGAGGAACGTGGCAGTGAACAAAATGCCAAACCTCTTTCCTCAGGAACATACATTTTAGTAGGAGGAAGAGGGCAGTACACAAGATATATTTATTAGATGGTGTTCAGAAACATGGGGAAAAGTTGATAAGGGAAAGGAGTAGAGAGATAACGGGTGGCAAGATCTGTGTAAAAATTTGTAGACTGGGGTGCCTGGGTGGCTCAGTGGGTTAAGCCTCTGCCTTCAGCTCAGGTCATGATCTTGGGGTCCTGGGATCGAGCCTGGATCGGGCTCTCTGCTCAGCAGGGAACCTTCTTCTGCCTCTCTGCCTACTTGTGATCTCTCTCTCTCTGTCAAATAAATAAATAAAATCTTAAAAAACAATAACAATAACAACTTCATAGACTCTTATGGATACTTTAGCTTTTACTCTGAGTGAAATGAGAAGTCATTGGAAATTTCAAGCAGAGGAATGACAGGGTATGACTTAAACTACGATAGGACATTCTGGCCGTTGTGTTGAAAAGGGAAAATGGTGGAAGTAAGGAGACTAATGGTTGTGATAGTTATGAGGCTTTAGTATATTCATATATTGGTTCCAATTCTGCATTCCTTTTAATATAATTAAATCTAGAGCAGGGGAGGCATATCTTGAAAGAAATTATAGGTTCAGCTTTTGGCTTCTGAAGTTGATTAGAGTCAAACACAAAACACTTGCAAAAAGTTTTTAAGAAAAGTCTATTGGCAAAAGTATTTCCAACAACTAAAGGAGATAATGATGTGCAAGATGTGAAGAGAAATTTGGGTTCTCAATTTTCTACAAGCAGGAATCAGGTTCAGAAATTCACTTATCGGGGTGCCTGGGTGACTCAGTGGGTTAAAAGCCTCTGCTTTTGGCTCAGGTCATGATCCCAGGGTCCTGGGATTGAGCTCCACATTGGGCTCTCTGCTCAGCAGGGAGCCTGCTTCCTCCTCTCTCTCTGCCTGCTTCTCTGCCTATTTGTGATCTCTGTCTGCCAAATAAATAAATAAAATCTTAGGGAAAAAAAAGAAAAGAAATTCACTTATTCACCAAGAAAGACGTATTTGCCAATGCCCTTTACCAGTGACTAAGGAAGATGATGGGAAAAGGATAATTTTCTAGACTGAAGAACCAAGAGTTAGGTGAATAGACTGGAAAGTTATACTTGAAGAGGAGAACCTGTGCTTAATCATGGAAAATTATCCTCTTTTCCCAAATATAGGAACCTGACAATCTTCACTCAATGGGATTTCATAATTGTTATGGGCCAGTGACTCCTCTTCGCTCCCATTGTTTTATTTTTTGACTAAGAGTATATTTTTGTGGTTATATTGTCTCTGTCCATCATTTGTTGCATGCTGGGTGTATGAGAAGAAGAAACTTGCTTTTTTAATCCATAGGCTCAAGAACAGGCATATCTGGACCTGTTATAGATCCAGAATTTCAAGAATTTGATGGATCTTTTAGAGGTCTTGGGAATAGGAGTGAATCATTTTGTGCATATTTGAAAGGGACGTGAATAGTTATAACCAAGAGAGCAGACTGTGGTAGATTAAATTATTGATCCGTCACAGTTCTTCATTACCCTGTAGTGGTGTTATGCATATATGAGGACTTTGCTACGGTTGCGTGGTGAGCAGTGTATTTTCTCACCTCTTGACTTTGGGCTCAGTGAAGTGGTTTTCTTTGGTCAGTGGGATGTCAGGGGAAGTAATATGGGCAAAAGCTTGAGATATTCTGTGTTGGCTTTTCCTGCTTGTGTTTCTGTGACTGCCACGAGAAGAACATGCCTTCAGTAGCATTTTTAGTATGGGCTCTGAATAGGATGTATGAAGCAGAGGTCCTGCACTTGACTCCTGTTCTTACAGCCTGAAGCAGACCTTCTCCAATCAACCCATGAACCTTCAGCATACAGCTGATCTAAACCTAATCTCCAGCCTACATCCAGCCTACCTCAACAAATGATCCACAGACTCATGAGAAAAAAATAATTGTTTTAAATCTCTGATCTTTGGGATGGGTTATGAGGCGTTAATGTGGTAATGGCTGAGCACTAAGGAGGTAATTGCAATAATTCATGAGAGAGAAAGAGAGGATGGGAACTAGGACCAGGGTGGTCACAGTAGAAGTGTTCAGATTCTGGATGTATTTATACATAGAACCCACAGGTTTAGCTGATAGATTATAAATGGAGTGTTAAAGAAAGAGAGGCATTGAGGATGAAGTCTAGGCTCTTGACTTGAGCAAACTGGAGAATGGAATGGTCATTTTCTGGGATGGGAAAAACAGAGGGACTTGAAGACTTGGCATAATATTAGGAGAGGTTGTCAGGAGCAGTAACATGGTATTGGCTGTGTCAAGTTTGAGTTGCCTCTAGACATCAGTAGGGATGCTAAGCTGGCCATTTCTGAATATACAAGTCTGGAGTTGGAGAAAGTGTATACAGGTACACAGTGTATACTGGTGCACATCTGAGAGTAGCTTGTCTGTAGATGGCTTCTAAAGCCATGAGACTGGGTCAGATCAATAAGTGTGATCACTTGAAAAGGGGGCCAGTGACTGAGCCTGGGGACATTTTAGAGTTTCATGGTTGGGGAGTTGAAGTTATCAGCAAAGGAGTTTGAGAAGGATCAGGCAGAGATATAAGAGGAAAACCAGTTAAATGATAGTAAAGTGTTAATATGTTTTGTTATGAGATGAATCTATTCCTCCCTACTCTCTTCTCTTTTCTTCCTTCTTCTTCCTTCACCAAAAATGTCACCACCACTAGATTTGTGTATGTGTGTGTGGATATGTGGAAAGCACAGTGTTAATCACTTTATATATAGAAAAGAATTATTAAAAAGCTAACAGGTATATATTTTTCTTTTTTCCTTTCTATATACTTGCTAGGGGGAAAATAAAATCTTTTTCTCTTCTGGATTTCTTTCCAGGACGGAGAAGCTAAGTCTTTGTATTAATTCTGGGATCCCTTCATAATCCTGCAAGCAGGATGGCTTTAAAGAGCAAGTAGATTGGAGGCTGATGCTTTGAAAGGAATAGGGGAATGAGTAGCTGGGATGCTGGAGGAGAGTTGATTAATTTTTTTCTCCCTAAGCCTGGGAGGCAGAGGGCGGGGGGTTCAGGTAGGAGGAAGAGGTCCAATGGGCATTAGAGACTTGTGTTTAGCTAGTATGCAGCTCCCTAGTGGAAGTCAGACCTTGGAAGGGGGGATGGCTCTCTGGAGGTGAGTGGAGATCGGAGATTGAATGCCACAACCTTGAAATTGTTTTCACAAGTCATCTGATTTGAGTGGAGAAGATCACTTGGGTGAACTTCTGTTGTACACCCTGATAAAGGCTCAGGGATGGTGGTGGGGGGAAATGGGGCACCTGAAATAAAAGTGCTTTGCAGAAAGAGAATGTCTGAGCTTGAGACAAGGATCTAAGTGTTGGCAGGTGTACTCCTGTTACACATAACATGGGGCTGGTTTTAGAAGCTCCTCAAGACAGAGCCAGGCATTTTACTGAACTTTGGGGAACAATGGCTGTGTTACTGTGAACTTAGAGAGGTGTCGTCCTAGAACCAAAGCTCGGGACACCCAGTGTGTACAGACAGGAGTCCGAACCAGCCAGGACGTTACCATGTGTCGCATCATTGCAGTAGAAGGTAACAGCATTGGTTAAACAAGACTCCACCTCCTCTCTCTTTTGTTTTGGGAAGGGAACTGCATCTTTTGGTCTAAGTCATGAACCTCACAGTGTCTTAAGATATTTAAGGATGAGAAGGTCTAAAAAAGGAGAGACTAAACTTTCTAAAAGGGGGCTTGAATGATTCACTGAAAAAAAAAAAAAAGACGTAAGGCCTCTGAGTTTATGACACAGGTATTTACCATTTCATGCTTTGGGGAAAACTTGGGAAGTTCTAGTATTTATGGGAGAGTGTTTATGATGTTATGATGGCTTCTGTTTTTGTTTTTGTTTTTGTTTTTTTGCAAATATGTATTTGTCTTATTCTGTGAGGTTCTGGGTAGCAAGATAATACAAAAGTGTGTTAGCGGCATGGGTGTAGGAACAGATATTCCCTAGCAAATCCCAGCACACGTTTTGGGCTCAATACATTTTTCAATAAATGACTGCATGTCTGCCGGCAGGACCAATGAAAACATATGGATGAAACTTACAGGGAGGCAGATTTTGGATTCAGCTTATCTTTTTAATAATTTGAGTTACCCATAAATTAAATGGGACTATGCGGGAAAGGCAATAAAATTCTCTATTACTAGGAGTGAAACAGAAGCAGAAAGACCATTTTTCAGGGAGGTGATAGAGGATTTATTTATTAGATACTGGTTAGACCACATAAGCACCGAGAGTCCTAAAAACTCAGATATGCCAGTTCTAAGACTTTAAATCCAGGGGTCTTCATACAGAAACTTGGGAGAAATATAAATAAGACTCATGAACTCTGAGAAATCTTTAAGAGGCATGTGTTCAATGGCATGTTTATTAAACAAACGCTCATGACAGATTTTCATAACAGCAACAAATGTTATTTCACTACATCAAATCTCCCTTCCTAAGAAAAAAAACAACAATCACAGCGAGGTTGATGGATCTGGATGGTTTGCTCATGTGTGGTTTTTTTTTTTTTTCCCCCCTGGGGAGCGGGGGAGTAAAACCAGTCTTCTCACTCGTTTTCTTCTCTTTTCTCTTCTTGAGCCTCACCTGATTTCATTTTCTTCACCTCCTCTCTGGCTAAGTATCCCCGGAAGGCTGCTTGAATTTTGAGAGCAGCGTTCTCTCTTTCTTCTTCTTCAGAAGTTTCCTTCATGGAAAGGAGAACAAGTAAGAGACTTCTTAAATATCCAATTTTTTAAAAAATTAACATATAATGTATTATTAGCCCCCGGGGTACAGGTCTGTGAATCGCCAGGTTTACACACTTAACAGCACTCACCATAGCACATACCCTCCCCAATGTCCATAATTAAATATCCAATATTTTGATGCCATAAAAATAAGTGCAGAAATGTAATCAATATAGGGATGTAACAGTCGAGATCTGTTGCTTCCTAAGGGAATTTTATATACTGTCATGTTGTGCATGTTCCAAATGATGAGTGCCAAAATAGCAGGCATTTTGTTTTCTCATTCTTTAATATGCCTCTGCAATAAATGATCAGTGCCAACTTCCCCCCTCAAAATAGCTCCTATTTAACAGTTTCCTAAGCAATGACATTTTTTTTTGGAAAATAAGTAAGAATCCTTGAAGCATGGTAAAAACGTCAAGAATAGTAAATGTGCTGTTTCAAAATAATGATCACATGAAATTAATTTCTTAATTTTTCAATGATTAGCTAATCAGAATCATACATGTAAAGTGGACTACCAAAGAAATCCTTTTAGTCCAATAATGTCAGTTTTAAGGTGGTTGGCTGAACTTCTGCATATAGTTTTTGTTTTTGTTTTGTTTTTTAAAATTTAGGTATAGGGGTGCCTGGGTTGCTCAGTCCCTTGAGCACAAGGCTCTTGATTTCGGTTCAGGTCCTGATCTCAAGGTCCTGGGATCGAGCCCTGTATTGGGCATCATGCTCATCAAGGAGTCTGCCTGTCTCTGTCTTTCTCTGTCTCCCTGCTCTCTCCTCTCAAGTAAACAAATAAATAAACAAAACCTTTCAAAAAAGAAATAAAATTTAGGTATTATTTACCTAAATTATAATAAGTGAGACACACAGATCTTAAGTGTCTAATTCAAAAGATATATAGTTTTTTAAAAATTATTTATTTATTTATTTGTCAGAGAGAGAGAGAGAGAGAGAGAGTACACAGCAGGGGTGGGGTGGGGCAGCAGGCAGAGGCAGAGGGAGAAGCAGGCTTCCCATGGAGCAAGTAGCCCCATATGGGAATCAATCCCAGGGCCCCAGGAACATGACCCAAGCCAAAGGCAGATGCTTAACCGACTGAGCCACCTAGGTGTCCAATATTTAGTTTTAGTTTTTTTTTAAGATTTTATTTATTTGGCAAACAGAGATCACAAGTAGGCAGAGCAGTAGGCAGAGATAGAAGGAGAAGCAGGCTCTATGCTGAGTAGAGAGCCGGATGCAGGGCTCCATCCCAGAATCCTGGGATCATGACCTGAGCCGAAGGCAGAGGCTGTAACCCACTGAGCCACCCAGGTGCCCCCGATACATAGTTTTTAATATATAGTTTTAAATTATAACAGTGATACATATACACTTAAAAACTTAAACATCAGGGAGCCTGGGTAGCTCAGTGGGTTAAGCCTCTGCCTTCGGCTCAGGTCATGATCCCAGGGTCCTGGGCTTAAGCCCCATGTCTGGCTCTCTACTCCGCAGGAGACTGCTTCTCCCTCTCCTTGCCACTCCCCCTGTTTGTACTCTCTCTCTCTCTCTGTCAAATAAACAAAATCTTAAGAAGTAAATAAATAAAAACTTAAATGTCACTCATATTGGAAGTTCTCTCCCCCTTTCCAAATCTACTCCTAAGATGTAACCATTACCATGGGTTGAGTATATACAACTTTCAAAAATTTCTCTATATAAAAAGTATTTATATGGGTATATACATGGCTTTTTATTTTAAAAATGAGATAATACTAACTATAGTGTTCCCAATGACTTTTTCCTCATAACTATATATCTTGGTTCTCTTCTCTTTATTATTATTCAGTATGTAACTGCCCATTCTTCTTCTTTTTTAATGATACCATTGTATTACATGTACTAATGCAACTTGATTTATTTACTCAGTCTCCTGTTGACAGACCTTCAGGTTGTTTACACCCCTCACCCTATTAAAAAAACAATGAGGCAAATGTAGATCTCAAACTTCTAAATGCAAACAGAATGGTATTAAATCCTTTGAGATGATGCCCCAGTAGGAGCAAATGAATTATAATGAAGCTGGAAATCAATAGGATCTCAACTGAAAGTCATGAAATGCTGGTTAAAGTCAACTACTAAAGATGTAAGGAAATGACTCCCTTTCTTCCCTGACCTCCCATTGCATCGTATGGCAATGCTAGGCTGACTGGGTTGTGTAGATACAATTCTGGAATAATTTATAAAGGTTATAGGGAAAAGTTAAGCCTCCAACAGGGGAGGAGGTAAGGTATTCCTTGAAGAGGATGTCTACTTTGGGTGTCAGTTAATGGGTGACTAATGGGGACATTAGAACATGAAAAGGAACTCAGAAGTTTGGCCTTCAGCACTGTAGAGAGTGAGTTCTTTCTTACTAGGTTTGGTTCTCTAGCATCTGGGCTGTGAAGAGTATAGATAGTGATATGCTGGTAAATGCTTAGATATAGACTCTCCAGAAAAAATGTCTGATTTGCAATATTGGCCATGATCTTCATACTCCTACCATGGCTGATTTCAAGCTACCAAGCAGACATTGCTGATCATGGGTTGTATAGAGAGAGATGTGCACAATTGTCTCTTGAGAGCTGGATGTAGCACACTCCTGGGCATAGGTGTCTTTGAAGGTGGGCCCTACTCAAGTCTTTATTGCTTAGAGGTAGGCTGCTCATCAGGAAGTCATTTTGTAGACAACAGTACATGGAAGGTGAATAAGACCCATTGTGTAAAGCCATTCTGTTTGGTGGTATGTGATTCTCTGGGTTTCCTTTTGTTATCTCTGAACCTTTGTCACTGTGTGGTGGTGAGAGCATCAATTAGTGAAAAATTCTCAAAGTGGAAAGTGAATCTGAAGGATGAAGAGTGAGGCAGTGAGTTCTGTCTGTTTTTCCCTTTGGGGAGATTTCCCCACTCATTGAATTCTTGGAAAAAACAAAGATTTAATTTTTAAGGGGAAGAAGGAGTTTTCCTTTACGATAGGCATAGCTAAAAATGATCCACCAGTTAGTTTATCACTGATGCCAGTTATCTAGAAAGCAAAATCATAATTTTAGCAATATGGGTAACAGACTGGATTCCTATTTGGAGTATAATTTTAAATTGAGTGATATGATTCTTTGTAGGAATCTAATAGTATATGGAAAACATAACTTACTAAGACTTTGACTGGTGTCTCATCCTCTTTCACAGATGTGCTAGACTTTTCTTTTTCAGACTCACAACTCTCAGGTGATTCATGTTCCTGGAGGAGGGGTGACAGGACCAAATAGTCAATCCAAAATAGAAAAGTGTTGGATCAAACCTCTTAAAGTCATTAAATACTGCTGTTATTGAGAAGTAGTAGGAATTAAATATATACTGATTTTTTAAAAAAGGAAAGTAGGTTGGAAAAAAAGAAATACATGAAAATTTTCAAAGGAATATGACCAAATGGTGGATTGGTGAATCAGTGAAAAATGCAGATTTTTTGCTTTTGGAATGTGTGTAATATTATTTCATATGAAAAACAAACTATTGTCTTATACTAAAAGGTGTTAAGATGCTGTAATGAATCTTGAACAAAGTATAAAAAAGAAGTGCTGTTAGTTTTTAAAATAAGAGCAAAATATATGCTACTATGTCCCATAGTGTGAGTCAAGTTTTGATGGTGTTCCCCAGTAGATTTGGGGAATTTGGAGAAAGTCAAGTTGACTTTTTAATGGAGTCTGTAGATTCAAAACCATGTCCAAGAGTTAAGTTCTGCTTGGGGAACAATTTAAGTAAAAAAAGGGAAATCAGCTCTGCCTATTTTGACATGGTTGTTGAAATATTCCACCAAAATATTAGAGGCATTGCTAATTTACAGCTTATGGGAAGAGTTTCTTTAATCTATAAAACAGAAATTTGAAGACATATAAGCTAATTAGTAAAGTCTTTAGAATTCAAAAGAGATGAAAAAAACACCTTGAAATTGCTATGTGACACAAAGATTTAAAACTTTCTGACATTATTCCTTTGATTGAAATAAAACATGAACACAGAGAATCTTGTTAAATGACTAGATGGAAACAAACTCAACACCCCCATATCTGGCAGGCACAAATGGATGGAACTTTACTTTTGAACTCATGGAATAAGTGACAGGTATTTCCCCAGGAAATTCCCCAAATCTACTGGGGAACACAATCAAAACTTGAACTTGGCTAATTCCCTTTAATTCTAATATCTGATGGAGCTTTGTGGCTAACGTAATATCTGAGTTGTCAGGAAGAGTGCTTCTCAGACTTGAATGTACCTACAAATTACTTTGGGGGAGCCTGTTAAAGTTCAGCTTCCAACTTGCAGATCTGGAGTAGGGCCTGAGACAAAATTTCCATCAAGTTACCAGTTAGATGATGGCAGTGATGCAGGGTTGTACACAGCTTTTCTCAACCAGTGTTCCTCTTCTGGACCACAGAACACAGAAAGTTTTGAGTGATTCGTCTTGTAATTCTCTCAAGGACGGTATATAATTAGAGCCATTCGAGGAAAAAAGGAGGGACACCAATGCCTTACATGCAGTGAGTGCCTTTGGCTTAGGCAAAATATTATTATTTTATTTTATTTTTTAAAGATTTTATTCCTTTATTTGACAGAGAGACACAGCAAGAGAGGGAACACAAGCAGGGGGAGTGGGGGAGAGGGAGAAGCAGGCTTCCCGCTGAGCAGGGAGCCTGATGCAGGGCAGGCAGCCCGATGTGGGGCAGGGAGCCCTATTCAGGACTCTATCAAAGGACCCTGGGATCATGACCTGAACCACCCAGGTGCCCTAGGGCTTAATTATTTTGAGGAACCTTGGCTGAAAAAGGCTGATTCTGAGAATGCTGCTAAAGAGAAGGTAGGTTCAGTCTCTGAACAGATTAGCTTTGTAGAAAAAACTCTCCCATTATGAATTTAAATTATAATCAGTCTTTTGTAAGATGTCAATGATGATGAAACAACGGGATGAATGGTGTTTTATGAAATGCCATTCATGAATTCAACAAAAGTTTATTGAAGATCTGCTATTGCTAAGCATTGTGATACCCAATACAATTTGAAGAATAAATGAGTAATTACTCTGTAACTTTCAAGTTCATTCTTCCTGTTGATCACCTTTCCATTTCCGCTAAGTATCTGTCCAAGATTCAAATAATTTAGAAAAAAATTTCTCATCAGAAAGAACAGCACAATTAAAAAGGTTTAATAAGATATTTGTTTGCCTTTCATGATGTTCATGATTCTGGGAAGACTGCAATATTCTCTGTTTTGGAGACAGGGAGAAGAAGATAACCAAATCCACGAGTTTCCTGGGTCCATACCTTGAAAGCATGGTTGTTATAGAAGCGGTCATCTACCTTAGTCCCCCATTCTGCTGGGTCAAAGTTGGTTTCTAAATAACAAAAATATTATAATTTTGGACTTATTTTGAGTTCATTAAAGTAAATCCAGAATAGTAACACAAAACAAGTTTTCTTTTTTAAACCACAGGTTCTTTACTGCCAGTTGAAAATATTATTATGTATATAACCTAACATTGTAAACATAACCAGTGATCACAGAATAAATGATGATGAATTAAACATTAGATGAGCCCTTGGGGATATTTAGAAAGGCACTTAAAAAAAACATAATTTCTGCTTTATAGAATTTATAATATGGGAGAGAACAAATGCCAATACTTAAATACAAATACAGAAACTCATAAACATGTATCAGTAAACACAAGAAAATGTATAAAAATAAATGCTAAATAGCAAGGAAGTTTGGAAAAGTGAAGAATGGGAGAGGTTATTAAAAATGAGGCACATTATATAGTTAGTAGACATAGACAGGCTATATTTATATTCAAGCAGAATTTTCCTTTAACTTTTTATTATAAACAATTTCAAACTTAGAAAGTAGAAAGAAATAATACAGCAGAATCTCATGTGCACATTATTCACATTCAACAATTATAAACTCATGATTTATCTTATTTTATCTGTAATTTCACTCAATTGACCTCTCTTTCGTCTGATTATTTTCAAGTCTGTTCCAGGCACCCTATTGTTTTATCTGCAAATATTTATTTTAAACCCATAATACTATTATCACATCTAAAAATACTAACAATAATGCCTTAATATCAGCTATCCAAATTTTCCCTATTGTCTAATATATTTTTGGCTTTTTTCTTTTTATTGTTGATTTGTTCAAATCAAAACCCAAACATTAGGCACACACAGTATTTTGTTATGCCTTTCCCATCTCTTAATTGAACGAGATTTTCACCTATCTCTCAGCCCACATTTTTTCCCTGCAATGTTTTTGTTGAGGAAATTGGATCATTTTTCCTTTGGAGTTTTCCACAGTTCAGATATTTCTCATTCCACTCCTGTGATGACTTTTAACAAGTTCCTTTGCTTTTGAATTTCCTGTAGCTGATTCAGGATTTGTTTATTTACGTATTTATTTATTTATTTGGAAAGCATACTTTATAGATAGCGTAGTGTAATATAATATCTGGTTGTATCTCTTTTTATAATCTTTAAAAGCCAATTGATGATGATTGCTTAGATCATTTCTTTAGGGGTTGCAAAATGGCAATGTTCTTATTTGATCATGACTTCTTTATTTCTGGAGTAATCAGTAAAGAAAAACTTACCCATAGCAATTATTTGGTTACCCTGACATACAGTTCATCAATAAAAGGCATTTTAAAGTTTTGATTATTTCCCCTTATCAACCAGTTTACAGAATAATCAGTTGGTTCCTTAGGATCCTCTTAAGGAGGTTTTCTTTGTTTGTTTGTTTTGATCATTATGAACAAATGAATATTTAAGAAATTGGATCAACTTCAATCCCTTGCATTTATTCTTCTTCTTGATGCTCTAATTGTCCAGAGTTGGCTGGTAGGAGCTCATTCAGGTGTTCAGATGCTCCTGAGTGCTTTGGAAACAACTCTAGTAATCTTTGACAGTTTCCTTCTTTTCTGGTATGACTAGATGTTCAGGTTCAGCTTGCATATTTCCTCACCAATTCACAGAATTAGGTAGTTCTCTAAGAAACCTTGGTTCCTGGGAAATGGTAGCTAAAGGCCACAGTCTAGAAGCTAAGTGCTCACCAGTACTGGGTTAATTATTGTTTTGTGGCCTTTTAAAAAATGCATACAGTTAGAAAACATTTTTTCATTTTTACAGAGAAAACATGTCATTGAAGTCACACTGATATTTTTCTGTTCAAATTTAGGATTATTAACTTCCTTCATTTTTATGTTTGTCATTTTTCTTATGGTAAAAATCTTAGTCCTAATAACATTGGATAGTGACTTATTTGCTATGTCCCACAGTGTATAAGAACTATAATTATACTATAACTTTAATTAAACTATGATATTATTAACAATGATTACTGAAAACAATTCAAGACTATCTAATGTCATTTTGTTTTTAGGCTATCTCCACTGAGGGATGTATAGTCAAATTACTGTGTTATAAAGTCACTTGAAAAAAAAAAAGAATTAATTCTTTTCTGTGTGGTTATATCTACCCAGTCAATACTAGCTAGGTTTGTTTGTTTCATTTTGCTTCTGAACTTTAGAGATTCAACAATTTAAAAAATTTATTTCCACTTTAAATTATGTTAAACATTTATGATTTTCAGTTCAAAATATATTCAGAGAAGTCTAGTTTTTTTTTTTTTTTCTCAAGATTTATTTGACAGAGAGCGACCTAGTGAGGGAGGGAACACAAGCAGCGGGGGTGGGAGAGGGAGAAGCAGGCTTCCTGTGGAGCAAGGAGCTTGATGGGGGGCTCCCGCTGAGCAGGGAGCCTGATAGTGGCTCAATCCCAGGACCCTGGGATCATGACCTGAGCTGAAGGCAGACACTTAACATACAGTTAATGTATATGTTAACTGTGACGGAGCCACGCAGGCGCCCCTAAACATACTTTTTCCTATGTTACTTTTTTCACCTAATGTATCCTGAAGATCACTCCATGGCAACATATAGAGATCGTCCTCACGATCTCTATATGTTTGTTTTACAGCTGTATATAATTCCACTCTGTGGATGTCCTCTAGTTTATACAACAAATCCCCTATGATGGATATTTGGCTTGTTCCCCTCAAAGAATGATGCCATGAAATGGGGAGAATTTGAATTTCTATGTCAAATTCTCTCTCTAGGTGTTCTATCATTTTGTGTCTCCTCCAGCAATGTATATGACTGCCTATTTCCTTTCCAGTCCTGCCTGGAATAAATTGGCAAACTTTGGCTTTTTGCCAGTCTGATGGGAGTGGTCCCCACTGTAGTTTTGATTTTCAGCTTCTGTTGCTATGGGTTAGTTTTAGTATGTTCTCATATGTTAAGGGCCATTTGCATTTTTTGTGTGTTTGCTCATATCTCTAGACCATTCTTTTATATAAGGTTTATTAGTTTTTTCTTCAGTATTTCTTTAACGATTTTATTTATTTATTTGACAGACAGAGATCACAAGTAGGCTGAGAGGCAGGCAGAGAGAAAGGAGGAAGCAGGCTCCCTACTGAGCAGAGAGCCCAAGGCGGGGCTCCATCCCAGGACCCTGAGATCATGACCTGAGCCGAAAGCAGAGCCTTTAACCCACTGAGCCACCCAGGCGCCCCTAGTTTTTTCTTCGGTATTTTTACAAACCTTTAGTTATTAAGTTTATTAACCTTTTGTGATATAAATTACAAAGTTTTCCTCAGTTTGTCATTTGTAGTTTCATTTTTCTTATGGTGATTTTGTCATGGAAAAGCTTACTTTTATGTAGTCAATCCTATTAGTCTTTTTCCCTAATTGCTTTTGAATTTTTAAGCAATTATTGATAGCAATTAGCTAGCAAATTTTTTTCCCTCTCTTATATTACAGAGAAATTCATCCACGTTTCCTTCTAGTATTTGTATGGTTTCATTAAAAAATAATTTTTTTTTAAGATTTTTTTTATTTTTATTTATTTGACAGAACACAAGTAGGCAGAGAGGCAGGCAGAGAGAGAGGAGGAAGCAGGCTCCCTGCTGAGCAGAGAGCCCGATGCGGGACTCGATCCCAGGACCCTGGGATCATGACCTGAGCCGAAGGCAGCGGCTTAACCCACTGAGCCACCCAGGTGCCCTAAAAAATAATTTAAATCTTCGGTCAATTTGGAATTTACCCTCGTGTATGTTGCAAGGAACAGATCTAATTTTATCTTTTTCCATCTTTATCTCAACATAGTCTACCTTATAAAAAGTCTACCTTCTCCCTAGTGATCTCAGATACCACTTATATCAAATGCTGATAGTTTTCTGTCAGAAAAAAATCAAAATTAAGACTAATAATTACCTATGAAGATTGCTGGCAAGGGAATTCTTGCATCGTGTGAGGGACTGGGCTAGAGGACTTTTTCTTCCCTTTTGGAGAGACTACATTCTGATAGATGTATCATTTGGATAATTTGCTTTTAGTTTGCATAAATGGAAATGGGTATGGTGCTTTAAATTTTTTTAAATAGTTTTGTCTAATTCTTATTAGTTAGAGACTAGTAAGCTGAGACCATTAATCTGAATCACAAATTTCTTTAATTATCATGATCAGTAACAATGACTCAAATGTTTTTGTAATGGGACATTTCTGAGATCTAAAATTAAATAAATGACTAAAGACTTTTTAATCATGAATTTGTAAAATTAATGTTATAATAACAAAATTAAATTAATGCTCATTAGAATTCACCTCTTACCCTAAAAGATTTTTCTTAATAGCTTTTTAGAGGCACATAAGTTTCAAATTGTGCAACAGATATTCACAATGGAAAAGACCAACAACGTTCAGGAGTTTGGCAGAGATTCTAAGCTCTGCCAGGGTTCAGCAAAGAAGACAAGATGGCGGAGCTGTGCAGTGTGTATGGGAGTTGCCTGAATTCAAAACTTGTGGGAGGGGGCGCCTGGGTGGCTCAATGGGTTAAGCCTCTGCCTTCAGCTCAGGTCATGGTCTCAGGGTCCTGGGATTGAGCTCCTCATCGGGCTCTCTGCTCAGCAGGGAGCCTGCTTCCCCCTCTCTCTGTGCCTACCTCTCTGCCTACTTGTGATCTCTCTCTTATCAAATAAAAAAATATAAAATCTTTTTTAAAAAAGTTAAAAAAAAACTTGTGGAAGGTTTCCTTCTTCTGGAAAATGATTTCAAATCAAATGCTTACTTACTTGTAGTTATTTCTTGTCACCTTTACCACTCTGTTGGAATACTGCAGTCAACAGTAATGATGGAAACAGCTTATACGAAGTGGTTGTTCTAGTCAAAAAGGTTTTTTTTTAATGGTAATATATAGCTGTAATAATTCCCATTTTGACTACTGGATCAGGTCTTGATAGTTATGAACCTTCAAAATTTGGAATTTGGACATTTTATTTCTGGAAATGAAGAAAAACTGCTTTGGCTCTCAGCCAAAGAATCACTGTGAGTATGAATCTGGGCAGGACAGGACCTTGGGAGAATAGAGAAAGGATATAAATCACCTTCCCAAGCTGGAATTTCATTTTCTAATTTTTAAGTAGGCTCCACATCCAGTGTAGAACCCAATGTGGGGCATGAGTTCATGACCCCAAAATCAAGACTTGAGCCAAAATCAAGCTTAACTGACTGAGCCACCAAGAACTTCTGGAATTTCACTTTAAAAGTAGTGTTTCTCTGTGACTTTTTGCAGACTAGTTTCATATACCCCAGCAAATACCAATCTATTTAAGGAGCATGGAATTATTATTATTATTTTTTAACAATACTTATAATACTTTCAAGTAAGAAGAGTCACCATGTAAAGAAAACTACAAACTTTCTCCCCAGGAGGACGAGACAGTCAACTGCCTGGCATGCACTGAAACAGACTTGTTGGAAAATCGAGAGCTAGACTGGATGACCTCTTGAGGTTTCCTTCCACCCAGTGTGTCCATGAAGAATACAATGAAGAAGGTCTGTGTAACCAACTGGTAATTTTCAATAATGTGAAATAACTTGATTTATGAGATCTTGTCATAAAGCCATATGTTTTCAATAGCAAAAACTGTTATTTGAAGCTACCTGCCTCGTAAAAACTTTCTAAGGAATGAGGACTTAAGCCAGTTTCACCATAACCAAATACTTAGTCTCTTACTTTAAAAAAAAAAAAAAAGCCTATTTAAAAAAAGCTTACTCTCTCGTTTCTCTAGAAGATTTTCAAAGTATGCTGCTGCAAAAGCTGGTATATTTTCTGGTTGCTCCCTCAGAATCTCGCGTGTCAGCCCTTCAAGCAGATTTCCAAATCCTTGTGGAATTCGGTAGTGGGTGTTGGAGAATGGAATCGACATCTCCTTGGAAGGAACTGCCTATTGTACCTAGAGATTCATTAGAGAGTATTCTCTTTAAATTTGTCTGATTTTACTTATATAATCACAATTATGACAATAAATTATTCCTGAGCTCCCAATTTTCTGGACTTCAATTCTTTCCCCCCAACACAACTCCAGTCCATCACTTCTTCGAGTTTTGAACTCTCCATCATTAATTAGAATATTACAAAAACAGACTCATTTACTAGGCCAAGTCATCTTTTTAAATTACAAAAATTACAGATTTTTTCACAACGTTAAGTACTTTTTCTCTCTGTCCCTCTTGTCTTTAAAAGGTGAGGGTAATTTCTGTTATCCCACAGGAACTTAGAGAGAAGCATGTTAAAAATTCATCATAAATCGCTGTTTGGGGTCAAAAATTTTTAAAAAATTGAATTAAGAACTAACCTTGGTTCTAGAAATTATTCTAATTCGTTGAATGAAGAAGTTTAACACTTAAGGTCTTGCCCTTTGTTTCCACTTCTGAAGCATGACTTAAAATGCCCCAGAGTACCTACATACTCTGAAAGGGGCAGCAGGGTCAGAGGGGGGCGGAGGCAAGGTCACGATTTTGCAGTCGGAAGAGTCCATGATTTGGGGATTCTTGTGTTTTCTGGTTTGGTTTTGACCAGGTCTTATCTCCCTGTCTTGGAATACAAGGACTGGATTAAGGACAGCTGCCAAGCAGCGGGTTGGGCTGCTGAGTATGCAAACGACACTCAGGGACCTGACCTTTTTGTGAAGGTGCCCATTTTTGGACAAATCCGCAAGCCGGAGTCGGGGTCTGGGTGAGGGACTAGAAGGTTTGATGAGGCCCAAAGTGCGGAGGACGTTTTTCTGTTTTTGAGGGAACAGGAGATGAGGCACTGAATCATTGTCGGGTTGTGAGAAGGACAGCTAACACCCTGAACCACTGTGGGGAGTGGAGGGCGGCCGGAGGGGGGACACGTCGAGGATCTGGGATTTCAGACTCTCGCCGAACGGGCTGCCTTGGCGCCCACTCTGCCTTCGCGATCCCGCAATGTGTCTGGGATCGGAGAGAATGCGAGAGGCGAAGGGAAAAGGCGAGGTGTCGGATTTGGAGAGGAAGTGGGGTAAACCGCCTCACCTCTTCGTTCTCTCAGAGCTGGTGCCGATGGTTCCGGTTGTTATTTCTCGTTGCTGGGTAACCGTTTTTTTTTTTTTTTAATTCAACTACGGCGGCCGGGAAGGGGTGAGGCATGGTCACACCGGGCCGCCAGGGGCCGGCTTCGCGACAGAACTGCCCGGGAGGGGGTGGAGTCAGGCCTCCCCGCCCCGCGCAGGCCCCGCCCACGACTCCGGCACCCCATTTCCCCCACACCCGCCGCCGCCCCTGAAGTCCGTGTCCAGAGTCCCGCACCCGGGTGGCGGATCTTCGCCAACATGGTAGCGCCGGGATTTGTGTTTGGGCTGGTGCTGCCTTTAATCCTGCCGGCCGACACGAGTGCAGGTGAGGCGGCCCGGCTCGGCCCGACCCCTGCCCGTCCACCTGCGCGGGCTCCGAGATGCCGCGTCCTCTGCAGGACCCGCGAACCGCGACCCTGGAGCCGGCCTGGGGACCCAGGCCTAGGCCGCAATGTCTGCGGTCGGTCCGCAACCTCCACACCCTTGCACGGTCCTGATGACCGGTGTGGCGCAGAGGCACATGTGGGCGTATCTTAAGGGGGAGGCCCAAAGGTCCCAGACCGAGGCCCTCGGGGTCTTTGAATAACCGCAGGGGAAGTGGAAGGGGGGTGGCGAAGCTCGTTAGATAATATTTGGAAACAGGTGACTGAGTCATCCCCAACATTTCCCTGCAGCCCCCTCAGTAGTACCCTTGGGGAGGGTTTGCTTCAAGCCTGGTTCCTTAGGGGAATTATATTTGACTAGTTTAAGTGGTGATTAGGATTAGGAAATACTACCCCCTCACGAGCTCAGAATATTTAAGGCTTAGCCTTGATTTCTGGCGCAGGTTACGGATTTCGGTGGTGGGATAGTAGGCATGGCATTGGGGAGGAGGGCGACTCACTTTGACTACTGTCCAGGGCGGATCCTGTCATTTGACTACTCCAGGCTGGACACCGAGCCACAGCCATGGAGAACCAGAGGGTGGACTCTGCCCTCTATGTCAAGTACAGTGAAAATGCTGGACCCGTTGTTTCCCTCAAACCAAACAGTGGAGCCCACAGATCCCTGCTAAGATAAGAAAGTTGAAGTGAGAATGGGGACAGGGTGCAGAAAAATGACTCTTGCTCCACCTGCGAAACCAGAAGTACCCAGACTGAGACCGCCTGCAGCCCATCAGAAGTGTCTGGGGCTTTAACAAAAGTGTAGACCAGCACTGCTCTGTATAGCACTTTCTGACTCTCGTTCCCACTCAGTGACCTTTGAGTCCAGCCTAGGAGAGGAGAGTAAGGCCATTTTCAAATTAGTTTTTCTTTTAAAGGCCAATACGGTATTCTGTCTTCACCTTTGGGTCTTACCGTTCCATTACTTTGATTTACAATGACTGTATTTTTCATTAATGCTTTAAATTTTCTTTACTTCTTATTTGGTTGCATATCCTGTCATCTTTCTTTCCAGTCGTTCCCCCTGTGCCCATGTTGACTGTGTAAAATAGTTGAAATGTATAAAAATATATGAGCAATGAAACAAAAAAATTCAATACCCACGGGTGTTGCACCCAACTTAATAACTAGGTCATTGCATTTTATTGAGACTCTCTGGGTGTTCCTCTCCAATGCATCCATCAGAGGTAACCTAAACACTGTCCTAATTTTGTCAGTCTAATTTTAATGACTACTTTTAATGTCCCCAGAATGCTAATTCCTGTTGTCTACTCCAACACCCAAATGAAGGAAAAATTGAAGACCTAAAAAAAAAAATTCAAATGCCAAGTGTCTTGTATTTGACAAAAGGAATGACCAGCCCCGCCTCCTTTCCTAATCTCCTATTTTGTCCATTGCTCAATTCCTTGGTAATGTTCCACTGTCTACTCTTATCGGCTTGGAATGTGAGCTTTATAAGGGCAGGGAATAGGACTTTTTTTTTTTTTTTTTAAATTTACCACCAGTATCTAACTGCAGCAGAGTGGAAATTGCAGTAGCTTTGGAATCCAAGGTGGCTTGGTTTCTAGGCCTGTCCTAAACCACCTGTGTGGTTTCAGATTGGTCAAAGGAGTTGATGATGTGCAGTGTACTTAGCACTGTGCCTGCCACAAGTAAGCTCCCAGTAAAATGTAAGCTCCCTGCTGCTAGCGGGATTTTTGTCTGTTTTCTTTTTCTTTCTTTTTCTTCCTGTTATATTTGCAGTGCTTAAAGTGGTGCCTGGCACACAAGGCATCAATAAATATTTGTCGAATTAATTAATTAATACTCAAGCTATTAACTGTAATTACCTAAGCTACCTGGGTGTCAGTCTGGTGATCAGTAAGTAACATGATTGTACGTTGGGGTGTGAAAGATCCTTTCTACCTCTAAAATTCTTTAACGCAGGATGCCTGGGTGGCTCAGTCATTAAGCGTCTGCTTTGACTCCGGTCGTGATCCCAGGGTTGTGGGATCGAGTCCCACATCAGGCTGCCCGACCTGCGGGAGGCCCGTTCTTCCCTCTTCCTCTCCACCTGCTTGTGTTCCCTCTTCCCTCTGTGTCTCCCTCTGTCAAATAAGTAAATAAAATCTTAAAAATAAATAAATAAAAGTCTTTAACGCAGAAAAGAACCAGGCACAAGGAGGTCCTGTAAATGCGTGTTGGCGAAAACAGACGGACTCGGAAAGATGTGTCCCCTGTCTGGAAGACAATGGCTGCACTCAGAGAGCCCATCGGTCTGCACAGGCTCATGTGGGAGCGGACAGCTGGTTTCCTTCATTCTGTTCCCCCCCTCCCCTCACCCTCACTCTGCTTAGCTCTTAGCCCTTTGGTTTCCAGTTTTTGTTCCATATGAGGTACCTACCCAAGACTAGGCCCTCCCACACATGTGCCTCTCCCCTTCCCTCCAGCTTGCTGCCAACCTGCTTATGCAATTGTGGGGTGGGAGAGTCTCTACTCCGAGCATTTTGCTTGTGGTAGCTGTGCCTCTCCAGTCCATTATCCAGCCTTCTGGATGATCTTTGGTTGTCATGTCAGTTATATGATGGGACTAAAAGCTCATGAGAGAGAGGGAGAGCAGAGCATGTTTAGCGACTGGGCTGTTCCTTGAAACGCAGGACAAATAGGCCACCGGGTCTGTGTGGGATAGACCCCATTAACTGTGCTGTCCTGTTAAGCATAGCCTAAGGGGCCATCCTTATTTGTAGCTTCCAGGGAGGAAAATGTCAACCTTGTTAGTTCTCATTCTCCTTCCTGCCTATCATTTTTGCTTAAAGCCCTTAAAAAAACCCATAACTTTGTTAATTATTTTCTTCTAGAGATTTTAGTCTGTTTTGCTCAGACAAATTGGGACATAACTTAAGTTTTTTTTTTTCCCCTTGTAAAGTTTTGATGAGGAACTCACTGAGATAATTTGGATAGATGCTTGTTATTAATAAAATACTTCAATATAGGCTGCATGTTAAAAATAGGAATGATCTCGTTAAAGTGAGTTCTTATTCAGTCTTGTTAGTGACTCTAGAATAGAATCTGCAGTTTCAAGTGCTCTCCCTCTTGTTCTTTTTATATAATTTAGCTTGTGAGATGGGTAAAATTGAGACAGAAGACCTTTGTTCTGACATTTTGACCTTCTCTTTCTCACTGACCTTATTATTTCATCTTAATTTATCCTTATTATTTCATCTTTAATTTGCCTTAGAAGGAAGCAGACATGGCAGATATTCATAAATGCTTATTTAGAATTTTCAGTGGGTTGTCCAAAAAAAAAAAAAAAACCCACCGCAATAAGGGGAATTCTTTGTGGGAAATCGACACTGGTAGGATGGAAAAGGGGAGATAAAGAGTGAGGGGAAAGATTAGGGAAGGCTGTATTGGAGGGAGACAGGTTTCTTTATTCCCAGCAACAAGGAGTGGGCGTGGTAATAGAAAGTAGGGGAAGGAAGTGGTTTATTTTTCTCATAAATACCATCTGTGGGGTGTATAAGAGGAGCATGTTAGCAATATGGGGGGAGAAAGTGAAGCAGCAGGGCCAAGCCCCAGGGCAAAGTCAGATCAGGAGCTCTGAGGGGGAGGAGGCTGGTGGCACATGGGTTGCCCTAGGCTCTTTGAGTTTTTCTTTTATTGGTCACCTTGTACTATGCTGCCTATTGTTGGCAACCATTCTTGTTAGGTCGCTTACCTAATTGGGAGGAATAAGATCTGGGCTTAGAAGAATGAAAAGGGCTGGATATAGTCAAATTGTCCTGTATACTTTCTGTTCCTTGCTGTTTGAGCAGGTTCAATTGGTGATGACGCTTTTCTAAGGGTTTGTTACATTTTTTAGATGTCGCCTTTCGCTTCGCCTCATACATCAATAACTACATGGTGCTGCAGAAGGAGCCTGCCGGGGCAGTGATCTGGGGCTATGGCACATCGGGAGCCACGGTGACAGTGACTCTGTGGCAAGGTCAGGAAACCATCATGAGGAAAGTGACAAGTGTTAAAGGTAAGGAGGCTGGTCCTCTGTTCAGCTTTTGTCCTCTTCTGCCACCTGCTGGATAATCTGGAAATGAATGCTTAGGCTCCAGTTTAGGTTATCGCAGCCATCCACCATCCCTAAGAGCTCAAGTATTTACCATGTGTAGGGCCCTGGGGATACAAAGGAAATCAAGACAAAGTCAAAGCCCCTGCCGTCCACGGTCTCATGGAGTAATGGGAATAGACACCAAGTCATAAATTGCAGCGTGATGAATACTATGGTCAAGGTGTATATAGGGTGTCATGGGATTCAGAAGAGAAACGTCTCACTCAGACTGGATGGTAAGAGACGGTTTCTGCAGGAACTACCGTTTGAACTGAATCATATATGAAGGAGAGGCGGTTCTGGATTCACCGTCTGGCTTCAGGTTCTGACTCTGTAACATTATCACCATAAAGCCTCAGGCATGTTATTTAATGTCTCTGCATCACAATTTCCTTATTTTTGAAGTGGGGATAATATTGATATTTAAGGGTGCCTCGGTGACTCAGTCAGTGAAGTGGCTGCCTTTGGCTCAGGTCATGATCCCAGGGTCCTGGGATCGAGTCCCATATCGGGATCCATGCTCAGCAGGGAGTCTGTTTCTCCTTCTCACTCTTCTTCTGTGCTCTCTGTCTCAAATATATATACATAAGATATTTTAAAAAATGATATTTAGAATTATTGCAAAGATTAAATGAATTTACACATGTAAAGTACTTAGAACAGTGCCAGGCGCACAGGAAGTACTGAATAAATGTTAGCTGCCACTATATTGTTATATTTAGTCGGTCAAATATTTATTGAGTCCCCGTGTGCCAGATACTGTGCTAGGTAGTGGTGATACCATGATCAGCGAGATAGATGTGGTATTCTTCTTCTTTTTCTTTTTAAAGATTTTATTTATTTATTTGGCAGAGAGAGACACAGCAAGAGAGAGAACGCAAACAGAGTTAGAGGGAGAAGCAGGCTTCCTGCTGAGCGGGGAACCTGATGTGGGGCTCCATCCCAGGACCCCGGGATCATGACTTGAGATGAAGGCAGATGTTTAATGACTGAGCCACCCAGGCACCCCTAGATGTGGTCTTCTAAGGAAGCTTACAGATAGGGGAGGAGAGAGAAAAATAATAAGCAATGACAGGTAAGTGCGTTAGGTGCCCCAGTCTAGAAGTGCAGTGTGCTCTGGGAGTACCTAGAGGAAATAACTCACTTAGCCTGAGGTTTATCTTGAAAGATGAGTAGGGCAAACCAGGTAGGGGGAATAGCCTGGACGAAAGCATGGAGGTGTGAGTGAGCACGGGTCCTTGGCGAGATGGCAAACAGGCTGGTTTGCTTGAACGCTGGGGTGTATGACTGCTGGCAGATGAGGGGGAGAAGGTTGGAAATGTAGGAAGGCTTGTCTGTCACTGCTAAGGAGTATATATTCTGGTTTGGATTTTTAGATTTTAAGCAGCAAAATAACTCAGTTGGATTTGTATTTTAGAAAGATGACTGGCAGCACGGTGGGAAATGGGTTGGAGATCAGTAAGAGTAGAGGTGGTGAGAACTGGTAGGCAGTTATGCGATTCTGGCAATAGACTGTGAAGGCCTTACCCAAGGTGGTGGCTGCAGGAATGTTCAAGAAGTTGAGAACCAGAAGCTTCCATGAGCAGACAGGTCCTACAAAGGATTCTCTGTCTAGAAGAGATAAAGCCATGTAAGGTAGCATGGGAAGAGCATAGCTGGAATTTACTGGAGGCAGGAAGTCACAGTCAGGGCTGGGTCAAGTGGAGATTGGATCAGATCTTGGTTAGAAGTAGCAATATAGCTATGGAGTATTCCAGGTGAGAGGCAGACGGGTAAGGAGGGTACTCTGGGGAGCAGTGGGGTGAAGGTGGGAGTTGGTGGTTTGAGCTGTGAGTTGAATATATGGATGACTGGGAAGCTTATGGAAATCCTTTTGGCCCTTAAAAACAAAGATGGCCGAATCAGTTCTTGTCAATATCCAATTCAGAGTGATCCAGACCCTGGTGCAGGCTCTTTGTAATTAGTTTCCATTCAATGAATATTTTTAACTATTATGTACCAGCTGTAGATGCAAGGCGAGTGCTTCTAGTTCTTGGATTTTAAAACTTCTTGAGGTAGGAATGTTATTGGGTAAGACTAAGAGTTAAAAGGGAAGCTTAAGCTGATTGAGAAATTGTTCTCTGTTAGATTTAAATGCTACTGGTGACCTATAGGATAAACTGAAAAGGAATTCAAGAGATGAGCAGTGCTTTCTTTTTGTGTTGTGTCCATCTCAGAAATTAGCAGCACAGAGTATTTATTGAGTGTAATCTCAGTAAATGATGTCGATTTATAAATCCAAAGAACCACTGTAGTTTAAATATAATAAATAGGATATTCTTGGTGCCAATAATTAACATACCAATAAATATTTAGAAGACAGAGGCAACATAGTACTATAATGGTAGATACAGAAGATATATATGTATTTATATGTATATACATATATACATATGTATGTGTATACTTTATATATATTTATTAGGCTCTCCACATTTGCTTGTTACAAAAAAAGGTATTTATTTAATGTAGATCCATAAACCTCCTTATAGGGGCATCTTGATCTTTGCCCATATATATAGCATTTCAGATTTTTAAAAATGTTCTTATGCATTATTTTAAGTCTTTTTTCCCCTCATGGCTATTGTAAGACCAATATTGGGAATGGCCAGAGATGGGACATGAGGGTAGGTAGTGACAACAAGGCGTGAAATGTAATTAATTAGGGGGTGAGCCTTTCTTTTCCTTCATGGTGATAGAGAACTTGCTCACTTGTATTGAGTTCAATCCTATAAATATCAACTGAAGGCTTATTGTGTATAAAACCCTGAAACCCTAGAAAATACGAAGAAGAATACAAATTGTGCCCATCCTGCAAGAACGCACTCTCTCATGCTTTCCATTCACATTCGGTACTTTAGGTTTAAGTAATGCTTCTGTTGCTTTACTGCAGAGTGATGTGTCATTTGAAGTTAAAATATTCAGCAGCACCCTAAGGGAACTGAGTGATTCATAGACTATTGACGGTAATTTCACAGGGAAAGGGGGGCTGTTATTGGTAGCAGTGGGGGTAGATCTCTTTATTAGGCTGTCCACGTTTACTAGGTAAGGAAGAAAGGTATGCATTGTATGTAGATCCATGAACTACCAATAGGGGCATCTCACTCTGTTCTGCACAAGAAGCAAAACAGATAAAGTGTTATTTGGAGTAAAGGACGCAAACATATAGGAAATTTTATAGGGCAGCAAAGAAAATGCTTCTGAAAGGAAACACTACAGGGTATATCAGAGGGTTGATTTCTGTCTGAATTTTCATGAGGGCTCTGGGATTTTCAGCTAGACTACCTCAATTTGTCACTCTATCTCTGTTAATATTTACCTTATTACCTATAATCAATCCCTCGGGTGCCCGCAACAAAATGGATTTAACAGCATGAAGGTTTTTGTCCAGCAGACTGACACTCAAGCTTTGGGAAAATTAAAAACTTGAGGGAATGATTGGGAATATGGGTCAGGTATGGGCCTATTCAGACCATCTTGTCAAATGATGCCTGATGATTCTTTCAGACACAAGGAATAAAATGAAGGGGGGGAAGCGTGTATCCTTTCACTCTGATGCACATGGGGGGTGCGTGGGGGGTGGTAACATGAGGGTGTGTCTGGATTTGTCATCACGACTGTGGTAAGCAGAGATATTTTCTCTAACTTAGAGAATTCCAAAAAGCTTAAACCCCTTAGAGAAGCAAAAAGCTCCCAGTTGCAGTGTTAGCATGCATGCTCCTTTTCTATGCTACATAATAAAGAAACTACCACAAACTTAGGTGCTTACGAGAACACATATTTATTATGACCCAGTTTCTAGCGATCTGGAAGCCTGGGCCATCACTCAGCTGGGTTCTCTGCTCAGGGTCTCACAAGACTGAAATCAAGTGTTGGCTGGGCTGTGTTCTCGTCTGGAAGCTTGACTAGGGAATGATGCCCCGCTCTTGTAGATTGCAGGCAGATTCATTTCCTTATGCCGACAGCATTCGTGGAAGCAATTCTGTGGCTCCAAGTCTCCGATCTTGAGACCTTCTTTATTTTATTTTATTTTTTTTAAAGATTTTGTTTATTTATTTAACAGACAGAGATCACAAGTAGGCAGAGAGGCAGGCAGAGAGAGAGAGGGAAGCAGGCTCCCTGCTGAGCAGAGAGCCCGATTCGATTCGGGGCTCCATCCCAGGGCCCTGGGATCATGACCCAAGCTGAAGGCAGAGGCTTACCCCGCTGAGCCACCCAGGCGCCCCAAGACCTTCTTTATTTTAAAGGGCTCACCTTATTAGGTCGGGGCCCACCCAAGGATTTCTCCCTTTTCATTAACTTAAAGTCCGCTGATTAGGGACTTTAATTCCATTGGCAAAACTCCTTTATCTTTAACCAAGTCATCATGAGAATGACATCTCCTCCCCCATGCCATTTTCTGTTGGTTAGAAGCAAATCACAGATTCTGCCTGTATTTGAAGGGGAGGGGACTACATAAGGGTGTGACTTATGGGGGGTCACTGTGTCTGCCGTAGTGTGCTATCATTTAAACAACTTGCATAAACAGTTTTATTGCTAGAAAAATACTCAAGCTTTTTTTTTTTTCTTTTTACATTCATATTTGGTGGTGGTGGAGGTGAACTTTATACAGAATAAATGTAGGTTGTCAAGGGGCATTTTGGGCACTGAGATCTCCCAGTCACTTCCACAAATCACTGAGCTGATTTGCGGCTGGTGAAGTGCCAGGGTTTCTGTGGGAAGAAGCAAATAAGGCTGCTTCTTCCAGCTCTAGGCTTTCCTTTTGGGAAGGGAACGGTCATGGATAATTTTCCTTTTTCTCTTGGCATCTGAGATTTGGCACAATAACCCGAAAACTAATTACCATCTGATGTGAATAGCAAAAGGGAAGAAAGCATGAAAGCACTTTATGACTAATCATGTCTTTAGACAAATTCCTTTAATATTTTTTTTCCCTTTGATGATTTGTTCTTCCGATTTTTGAGGTGGGGGTTGGCCAGGGAGTTGGAATGAAAAAAAAAAAAAAAGAGTTCTTTACCTAAGCCCTTGTCCCGGTATGTAGAGAAGTAGGAAGAGAAGAGGGACAGGAAGAAATAGGCCACAAGATACGCTCACCATTGGACACAGAAACACAAAGCCCTAATTGGTTTGCGTGGTCAGCGCTGGCCTTTACTCTCTGTGGGTTACCTGATGGCAAGCCTGGCACACGGTAAGCACTCAAAGACACTTTATAATGAGGGAAGGACATGAATCTTCCCCCATGGGAGAAGAAAGAATGGGAGGAAGCAGAAATTTGAATGTAACAAAAATGAGAATGTACAGAAACCTGGGCCTGGATTGATAAGTGAGGTGGTAAGATGGCAGGTGATGAGGGCCCAGAAGAAGGAACCAGAGCCGCTGTTGCTCGGAAAGCCCATCAGGATCAGCGGAAAGCCAGCTGGGGGGTGAACTTCCCACTCTTGTTAACGACTCAGTTGTATTGTTTGGCTTCAACCTCATGGATGTGGTGGGTCAACACAGTTTCTAAATACTCTAAGTGGATTTCATCATCCTGTGGTGAGCTCCGCTTTATCCAGCCGTTCTCTGTGGGAAACGGGGTGACTTTTGCCTTTGTCATTCTACCCTTGCCTTTAGTCTAAGAAGCAGCCTTCGCAGGGGTTGCCCTCCTTTGTGTGTACTTAACCAGGGAGGGAATCCTTGTTGTTTTAACCGAATTGTTTCTGAGTTAGTTTGACCCCTAGTCAGCTCTCTGCAGTGGGTCTGGTGTCTCCTGCGTTCCCAGCCAGGCAGCTTCACTTAACCCTCATTATTGTGTCAGAGTTTATTTATTTATTTTTATCAAGTGGGAGAGGGAAACTGCTTGAAACTGAGAGAACTTGAGGAGCAGGGCAGAGGCAGTTCTCCAGGGTCTGTGAGGGAGCTGAGAGCTTTCCTCAGGAGAGCAGTGCTTGGGGATAAGCGTCAGGCCTGCATCCCTAGTCCTCTTCAGAATATTTAGGTTCTAGAAGGAGCTCATCCTCCTGCTGTCGTAGGCCGATGTTGCCATCTCTTGTCCAAACGTCTCCCCTTGCTCTTATTTTTCTTCTTGTTGCTGGGCAGCAAAACGTTTTGTTCCAGAGGGCCCAGTGAAGACCATTTTGTTTACCAGCCATACTGGTGTGACATACTGTGTGACTGAGGCAAAGTGTAAATATCTAGTAAGCAACAGTGAGTAGAAGTAGATTGTTTAGTAGTAAAAAGCTAAAACATCGTCCTGCCTAAGTTTTTTGACCTCCTCATCAGTAAATGAGTAACGTTGGTGGCAGAAGGACAGAGCTTCGGGAAGATATGTCCGTGCAAGAAGCCTGGAAAGACCTTGGCAAGCCTGTCCTTGGGACAGATTGGCGTGTCTGTCTGCTCAGAAGCGTGAGCCATACGGCACATATCACACCTGTGCGACACAATCTGCACTAGCTGCCCACTGTTTCCAAAACAGTGATTTTTCCGCTTTAGGTGAATTATACATTTAATATGTTGCTGTCTGGCTACTGGTGGTGTAAAAACAATAGTGAACATTTGGACCTGGCTTTAACTGACCTCCAAGAGACGGGAGAAGCAATCTCAGTCAGTTTTACTTTTGAGAGGAACACGCGTGTACCCTTTTGCTGGTGCCTTGGGCCTTTTCGACACTTTCCCCAAGACTGAGCAATCCTGTATGGCCCAAGCTGTTACTCATCTCCTGTCGTGCATCTGGACCCCTCATGCTCCTGCGTAGCTTTTGCTGATTTGGAAGAACCTAGCACCGTGTCTAGCACACAGTAGGCACCTGGATAGTATTTTTTCATTATTATTTTTTTTACAGGTTGCTGTGATGACTTCAGGCTGCTCTATTTCCAGTTCTTACCATTGTTTCCCTTTGAACTAACATTGATCTGATGGGCACGGATTAGAAATGATTTTGTATTCTTTGGCATTGTGCCAATAATATTTATTTTAAAATGATCACTTCTCTATGTTCTTTATTTTTCTCACTCACATTTCTTCAATTTTGTGCATGTTGTTTGGTTCTCCGAGGCATAATTTTGCCATTTTGAAGATATTTTCCTTAAGTTTCCGAGTATGATGTTGGCAGTGGTGGTAGTATGAGTGGGTGAGAGGTAGGAAGGTGGTAGGGGGGTGGTTCTTAAGGAATATGCTATGCATTTCTGAAATAGGGTCTTGGATAGCTTTTTCATCTTCCTAATTGAGTCCGAAAACCTTGTGTCTGGTAAATAACTCTGAAAATAATTAATTGGGCACGTCTGAATAGCTTCTTCATAGAGATTAATTTGTATTCTCCTACCATTTCCTTGTATGTCACTCTTTCTGCTCACCTGTGAGTCTGGAGAACCCAGACCCAACGGTAGCGTTAATCCTTGGATGCAACATGGGGCGTGGGTCGGGGAGCGATGACAAGGATGATACCATCAAGTAAGGGGAAAGTTCCAGATTGTAAATGATTTTCTCTAACCTGTGTTCATTTTTGATTATATAATACAGACTAGTTTGGGGCACTGTAAATCCATTAGATTACAATTCTATTAATATTGGCAGTTGGATGAGAGTTTCTATTTAATGTTTTTTTTTTTTTAATTAAACTCCCTAAATTTTAATCTCAGTATGTTTTTGTCTGTTCTCACTTAGGATTATAACCGGGTGAGTTATTTTTCCTGTAAATGCTTCAGTTACAAGGAAGGAGGGACTGGTACAGATTAAGGATAGAAATGCCACTGGTTTTGTTATTTCTATTTGCTTGTGTGAAATTTGGCCAATCTTCCTATCTTTGAATTCAGCTCATCACAATGTCTGGGTTTAGCCACAAATGAGTGTGACGCATGGCAGGACTGGACTTTAATTTCATTTTAATTGATTGATTAATTCCTTGGAGCCTCTTAATGCTTTTAGGACACTCTAACAGATGGATGGTGGTTCTGGATCCTGTGAAGCCTGGGGGACCTTACGAGATGGTGGCACAACAGACTTTTGGGAGAACGAACAGCACGCTGAGAGTTCATGATGTCCTGTTTGGAGATGTCTGGCTTTGCAGTGGGCAGAGTAACATGCAGATGACAGTTTCACAGGTAATTTTCAGAAGTTCAGTGTTAATAATGTTGATGATGATGAAGAAGAAGAAAAAAGAAGGAGGAAGGAGGAGGTAGAAACCTTCTTTTTTACCAGAGGCCAAAATCTGTTCTAAGTGTTTGGAATGTAATAATTTGATTTAATGACTTGATGAGGTGAAGATCATTCATTTCCTAGATGGGGACACTGGCCAGGGAGGTTAAAATGACCTGCTTAAGGTCAGCAGTTAATAATAGAGCCAGGTGACTCCAGAGCCTTTCTTAATCATGCCTGGTGCACTGCAAGGGTGTGGGGCACTCTTTCCTCCCCTTCCTGAGCTAAAGGCAGAAGCGGGAGTATCTCATGGTCAGAGAGATTTCATATCAAATTGAAGACAAAGTAGATTACTCTTCTTCTTGATAGGTTTTAGAAGATGAGCTTCTGGAGAGAGCCTGGGAAATCAAAACAATTAGATTTTGTTTTAAGCTATGCATCTAGTAGAATACACGTCTTTTGTTGTCATGGAGATTTAACAAATTGAGACCAAATGTTGGCTTTGCCTTTCATCAGTTGTATGACTTGGAGCAAATTACTGTATTTCTGAGACTTTGTTTTCAAAATGTACTTTTTATTTTTATTTTTTTTAAGATTTTATTTATTTATTTGACAGACAGAGAGTACAAGTAGGCAGAGAGTACAAATAGGCAAATCAACTATTTGATTTGCAAATAGTTTCCCAGTCTGTATGCAGAGAGAGAGGAAGGGAAGCAGTCTCCCCGCTGAGCAGAGAGCCCAATGTGGGACTCAATCCCAGAACCCTGAGATCATGACCTGAGCCGAAGGCAGCGCCTTAACCCACTGAGCCACCCAGTCGCCCTCAAAATGTACTTTTTAAAACAATCATTGTTAAAATGAATATAACATCATATTTATCATTTTAACCATTGCCAAGTGTACAACTCTGGGGCATTAAACATATTCACGGTCCTGTGAGTACCTATCACTAGTATCTATACTCAAGATTTTTCATCATCCCTGTTGTAAACTCTGTACCCATTAAACAAGAACTCCTTTTCTCTCCCTCTTCCAGCCCCTGGTAACCTCTGTTCTGCTTTCTTCCTAAGAATTTGCCTGTTCTTGTACCTCAGTTTTCAGTGTATAAGTCTCTTACCTCCTTGGCTAGATTTATTCCCAAGTATTAAATTCATTCATTCTTTAGTTCATTCATTCCTTCATTCATTCATGCATTCATTTTCTGCCTAGAAACCATCTTCCTTTCTTTTTCTTCTTTTTTAGATGCTGTTGTAAATGGAATCATGCAATCTTTGTCCTTCTATGTCTCACTCATTTTACTAAGTATAATGTTTTCAAGGTCTATCCGTGTTGTAGCATATATCAAAATTTTGCCCTTTTTTATGACTCATTTTGTTTATGCATTCTTCTGTTGGTGGATGCATGGGGGTTTCTGTCTTTTGGCTGTTGTGAATGATGCTGCTAGGAGCATCACTTTACAGATATCTGTTCAAGTCCCTGCTTTCAGTTTTTTTGGATATATACCTATGAGTGAAATTGCTGGATCATCTGTTAGTTCTATGTTTAACTTTTGAGGAACCACCAAACCATTCTTCCACAGTGCCTGTACTATTTTATGTTCCTACTAGGAATCTGCAAAGGTTTCAATTTCTTTAACACATGTTACTTTCTAGTTTTTTGTTAGTTAAAAAAAATTTTTTATTATAGCCATGCTAGGAGATATGATTGTAGTTTTGATTTGCTTTTCCCTAATGATTTAATGATGTTGAGTGTTATTTCATGTACTTATTGGCCATTTATATATTTTCTTGGGGAACTAAGTTCTTTTTATTTATTTTTAAAAGAATTTTATTATTTTTTGTTACATTATCTTAGTCACCATACAGTACATCATTAGTTTTTGATGTAGTGTTCCATGATTCATTGTTTGCATATAACACCCAGTGTGCCATGCAATATGTACCTTCCTTAATCTTTGTCCATTTTTCAATTGGGGTGTTTGTTGTTGAGTTGTAGGAATTATTTATATATTCTAGATATTAATCCCTTTTCAGATATTTGATTTGAAAATAGTTTCCCACTCTGTAGGTTGTCATTTCACATTCTTGAGAGTATCCTTTGATACACAAAATTTCTTAATTTTGTTGAAGTCTAGTTCATTTATTAATGTTTTGTTGTCTATGCTTTTGGTGTCATACTGATGAAATTGTTGCCAAATACAAAGGTTTTCCCCAGGGTTGTCCTCTAAGAATTCTATAGTTTTACCATAAATCCATTTTTTGGATTATTTGATCCATTTTTGGGGGTCAGTTTTTATTGGGTGAAGGTATAAGGTGAAGATCTAACTTCATCCTTTTGCAAGTGGATATCCGGTTCTCCCAGCATAATTTGTTGAGGATTAGCCTTTTGCTATCATACTCTTGGAATTTCAATTGACCATATATGTGTGTTTATTTCTGGGCTTCCTCTTTTATTCCATTGGTCTATATGTCTCTGCTTATCCTCATACCATACTGTTTATATACTTCTACAAAGGTTTCAAAGTTGCGAAGTATAAGTCTTCCAACTTTATTCTTCTTTTTCAAGATTGCTTTTTGCTAGTCATGGTTCCTTGCAATTCTGTATGAATATGAGGATATACTTTTCCATTTCTGCAAAAAAAGGCTACTGTAATTTTGATAGATACTGTGTTGAATCTATAGATTGCTTTGGGTAATATTGACATTTTAATGGGGTTAAGCCTACTTAATATGAAGGGATGTTTTCCCATTAATTTACATCTTTATTTTTTTTCAGCAGCATTTTACAGTTTTCAATGTACACATTTCTTACCTCCTTTGCTAGCTTTATTCCTAAGTAATTATTTTTGATACTATTATAAATTAATTTTCTCATAAGACTGCTCATTGCTGGTGTATAGAAACAAGTGAGTTTTGCATGTTGGTTTTGTACCCTGAAACTTAGCATATCATCTGTGAATAGAGATAGTTATACCTATTTGGATGCCTTTTATTTCTTTTTTCTTTTCTAATAGCTCTGGCTAGAACTTTTAGTGTGATATTGAGTAATAGTGGTGAAAACAGACATCCTTTTCTTGTCCTGGTTTTAGGGAGAAAGCTTTCACTCTTTCACCACTGAGTGTGATCTTACTTGTGGGTTTTTCATAAGTGCCTTTTATCATGTTGAGGAAATTTCTCTCTATTTCTAGTTGTCTGAATTTTTTTTTTTTAATCATGAAAGTATGTTGAATTTTGTTAAATGTCTGGGATTTAGTTTTCATGACTGTACTGACCTAATTTACAAAGATTAAATTATTGTGTTTGTTTCTAAAAGGTCTTTATAAATTGAAAACTGCTGTCTAAAAGTAAGATGTCACTATGTTTTTAAACTTTTTATTATAAAACATTTCAAGCACACACAAAAATTAAGAGACTTATACACACCTATATACCCATCACTTAGATTGACAGTTGTGAATATTTTGTCATATTTGGTTTATGTATGTGTGTGTGTGTGTGTGTGTGTGTGTGTGTGTGAACTATCTCAAGGTAAGCTGAAGACATCCTGATACTTCACTTGGGTATCATATATGAAATTAATATATATTCGTATGTCAAATTAATATGCTTAGATGTGTTTTTTCTTTACACAGAAAGGAGAGATAATAGGCCAGTGATGATTATTTTTGCTCAGTTTTTTCATAGCCTAGGATTTCTTTTGTTGGCATCAATTCTTCTTTCTCTCTTTCAGTCGTGGTCTTTGAAGAGTAACTGTTCTTAAATATTGAGACCTCATATTTTTTCTCCTCTCTTATGATATAACTATATAGAGCTTCACTGCTAGAATATTGGGTGGAAGAGCACTGGTAGGCTCCCAAGGAGGGATGGGGCACATAGAGTACATGGAGAATCAAGTGGGGCAGAGCAAGGGAATTCTGATTTGCCAATATCAGTCAGTGATGAAATTCACTTTGAAGGTTCATGTCTTCATTGCTCTTAGAGAATAGGGCCCCTCCTCTGATTGAGTGAGGTTTCTTAAGTAAAGCTGGATAGAAAGGACACTGGAAAAAGTTGCCAAGGGAAGCATGCCTCGTACTTTGGTATTCTAGCAAGACAGTAGTGGTAGCACAAAGCCTTGGTGCTCTATGTCTTTAGCACTCAGCTTCCTTTTTAAAATCTGCTCTACTTTCCAAATGAAAGCCCAAAACTATCTAGAATGAGGAGGTTGGATTTTGGGATAGGGTGTGATAGGTTTAGTGCTTTGGGCCTCCGAATTGTCATGGCTTCATTGGTTTGGTGGAAGCTATCTGACTTAAAAATAAAGTAAGGGAGGGGCGCCTCGGTGGCTCAGTGAGTTAAAGCTTCTACCTTCAGCTGAGGTCAGGATCTCAGGGTCCTGGGATCAGGCCCTCCATCGGGCCCCGCATCGGGCCCCCGCATCGCATCGGGCTCTCTGCTCAGCAGGGAGCCTGCTTCCCCCTCTCTCGCTGCCTGCCTCTCTGCCTACTGGTGATCTCTGTCGGTCAAATAAATAAATAAAATCTTTTTTAAAAAAGAAAGTAAGGGAGACTGTTGTGGTTTCATTTCAATTGGAATCAGGGCTGAATAGTGTATTAGCAAGTTCATAGATATATTGAAACTAATCCGCTTAAAGTATTGCTGAAAGAGGAGTAAAGATTTTTCTGTGCAGTATCAGAACTTAAGAGAAATTACTCTGACTTAAGTTCTTTGACACATTTGAAACTGGGATTGATTTTCTTTGCTTATCTGTATGTTCTTATTTTTCTATAATGAGCATGAAATAACTAATTTTTAAAAGAAAGCTGTAAGAACGGAAATTGATACTGACTTAACTAATCTCTTAAATATTTATCGAATGCACTATTTACAACGAAGAGTCATATTATATACACAGGAATCTTAGGAATAAATTCTTTAATTTGCATCATGGGTTGGCACAGATATGTTCTGCGTACTTTGATTTATTTCCTTTAATCGGCTAAGAACTTGAAAACCTTATTGTCTTCCCAGGTCGTCCTAAAACTTAATTTCTTCTCAAGTTGATTTTTATTTTCCTGCCTTTCTCTCATTACCTACCTCTCCATTTTTGAGAAATACTTAAATTTGAGATTTAAAAATCTCTATGATGACACTGTGATCTCAGTTCATTTATCTTAAAAGAAAATTATAAAATTGGGTCCTTTCACATACTTTGATTTCTTGTTTTGCTTCTGTTTCTTCTACCCATGATTGCTTTATTTTCTTTTTCATTTGTTAACCAATCACTAAATAGTGCTACTAAAAAGGTTCTACTCTGGACATATCTACTTCATTTTTTATTAGTTTTGTAATTCAGAATCTAAATTCTTGCATTTATGTCTTCATAACTGATATCTTATTTACTCTTGCTTCCTGCCCTGCTTAAATATATGGATACCTTTGAGTTTAAATGTTTATTAAGGTGAATTTTAACGGGGCTCCCTTTCAGCACTAGTGAGTGGAAGCAAAATTGAAGTTTTATATCTTAAGAGAAAGCATGGTTTTGTATAGAACCGGGATTGCTGCTAACTCCCTAAGGAAAACAGTACTTTCCTTAATGTTTTAATTGTAGTTCCCTGTTTGCACAGAAAGTCATGGACCAGATGTATTTGTATCTATACAGTCAGGTTCCCAATAGCAGTCTATGCCAGGGGATCTCATCCCATTTTCTGTCAAGCTGAATGAGATTTTGATATTGTTAAGAGTGAACACATTCTCTCTGCCTAGAATTTACTCTTATGCATCTTCTGTATTAGACCAAGGCTACAAGCTCTGGCATATAGGAAGACAGAAAAAAGATTCCCTCTGACACAGCCAAGAGTTAATTTTTAAAAATTTTTTTTGTTTTAAATCATACGCTTAGTTTGCAAGACAGCATTTTAGGTGCTGACAGTATCCAAACCAAATTCTCCAGTTTCTTAACACTGTGTAAAACTTTATTTTTTTGATCAAAAGAGTGCTTTATATGACTCCTTCTTTATCCCTTTTCCTCCTTTTCGTTTAAAGACTACCGACACGAACACACACACACACACACGTACACGTACACATACACACATGTACACACAGTGTCTATCTCTTCTTTTTGCTCCCCTCCACGTGACTTTTCTGAGGAGGTAAGATTTCTACTATAACCTACCACTCTTCACATTCAAATGAAGGCAATGGCAGATTGTATGCCCATCTTGTTGTTAGGGTAAAGTAGAATTTTAAGATTGAGTGTTATTTATAACACTGAGTGAGATGTGTATAAATGGAGAAGAGTCTAAATGTTCATCTGTCGCCTCCTAAGTCAGGGTAGGTCTTAAGACTTGGATATTTCTAGTTAGGCTCAGAAGAAGATGGCCACTGTTAGACAGGAAACCCAGTTTTCAATATCCTGACATTCCTACCTTACACGTGGAGAAGTCAAAATCCAGAAGAAAAGGATTGGTACCATATTACAATGAAAGATTCATGGGAATGATGATGGCTGGCTTATTTATAGTAATTCCCTCAACTTTAAACCTGCTCTATGATACTGTGGTAGAAGGGACTATAACTTACAGAATCCAAAGCTTTTTTAAGTAAAGTTCACCCTTGTCCCCTGTGTGCACGCACACACACACACACACACACACACAACACACACATATTCTTACACATGTGCCTTGCTTCCTCATGCAGACCCCATGCCAAGATTCTCTGAGGAAATAGATTCTTGACGTTTCTTCATTAATTCAAGAATGTGGCATAAAGGTTACAAAATGAACACCGGGGAGCAGCTGCTTTGATGGTGAACTGCAGGTCCCTTGAGAGCCAATGGTTTTCCCTCTCAGCCGAGGCAGCCTTAATGACTTCAAATACCTTGGTATTCATTTACATCCTCATTTAAATACTTGGTAGAAAAATAATTACACTGAGGTGTTTGATGAGATGAGATTTGATCTCAGCAGATGGAGGAAAGCTTCCCCTTTCATCAGCAGGGAAACCAAGTGTCATTTAAATGAAAATCTTCCTGAAATCTCTTTATTCCTAAATTTGCTGCCAATATCCCTGAGGAAATGCTTCCATCAAGAAGGCTTGGTGATATTGGGAAAGGGTACCAATTTCAGAAGTAATTGCCATCAGGTAGAGCAAGAATTTCCCCCACCCCCCTGACCCCCATTTTTAACACTTGCTGTGGCTTTCAAGTTTTGGCTTGAGATAGGACACCAATGTGAGTTTGAAAATGGAAGTTTTCCCCAGCCGGGGGTTGGGGACCAGTACCATGTGCTTCGTAATGTGGAGGGTGCCAGCCGCCCAACTCTGGTGGCCTTGTGCTGCTCTGCAGAGCTCTCAGCGGTCTACACGACAAGTAGCTGGTTCGCCCATACCACCTCCCCGCGTTGGCATCTCCCTGTGAGGAGGCACTTGAGTTCCCGGTGCGGAAGCTGGTGTGGGTGGAGGGAAGGGAGGCAGTTTCGTCCCCTGTTCCCATGGCAGCGACGTATGATCCTCCGCGCTGAGAGCGGAGCTGATTTCAAGGGAGGTGACTTTTTACAGGTACTTGCCGCTGAAAAATACTTTTCCTGCCAGAATAGACTGAGAGCACTTGAGCCTGTTTTCACTCTTTACTGTTTACTTTACAGCACGCTTGCCAGGCAGGACTCGGAACAAACAGGGCTGGATTTCCTATGGAATTTTCCCGCCACCATCTGTCATCTCTGTCCTGCTAGCGACGACCACCAGTCACTCTGTCCGGCTAGAGCGGCTGTCACCCAGTGGGCATTTCAGGCTGTGGCTCCCTGGGAGACCCCGAGAGACACTTCACTTGCAGCTGGCCCTCTTATTGGCCACAGCAGGCTCCGTAGCAAGTCAAAAGGCAGTTCAGGGGGCAGCCTATTTCAATGAAGTGCCCTGTGGGGGCACACTGGCTGCTCGGCGGCAGTTTCTCTCACGCTGTGGGCTGGAGGGCCAGCTGTATTCTCCGTGGTGGGTGGGAGGGAGAGGGAGCCAGCTGCACACTCTGTGGCCAGCGGCCAATGGAAAGTCTCCCAGCCTCCTGTGCCTCTCGCTGTGGCGGTCCTGTCAGCTGGAGCTCTTGTTCCCGGAGGCCAACAACGAGGCCAATGATAACTGGGCTTCCTGATGCTCCTTTTAGCCCTTTGTTTTGGTAAAACCAGACTAGTCTAGGGGGATAGTTTCTTGCCAGAGAGAAGGCAAGAAAAAAAACCCCACATAGATTACAAACCAAAACAATATATTTATAATATGTTCTTTGTAAATTAAATTTTAAAAACCTAACTAGAAAATCAGGATGGAAGGAAATAGCACTTTTGTGGAAGCTCACAGAGGAATGACTAACAAAGAAGCTCCTCTGTAGAGCGTGTTCTCATCCAGAAAATCTCCAAGCCATTCTCGTCATACTCTTGGCAACTGGGAAGGTTTCATAAAGGGATTTGGGGAAAAGTGATGTCTTTGGATGGACACTTTTCTTTGTCTGGTTCCTTGGGACTACGCTTCACATTCGCACCAAACACCACCTTTCTCAAACTGCTCTGCCTCCTCCCGTGCTTTTCTTGGGTGATTTGCCATGATGAGATGAGAATATAAGCATTTGAAACGTTTCAGTGTGTTTCCGTACTTTTACAGTCATTTCTCAGGTGTGTTCCTTTGAAAACACTTCTTTTAGGTGCTGTGGATTATGAACTCTACCTCCTCCTGGTCTTTTGGGCTCCATTTTGAAAAGCATTTGATGCTATGGTTTTATGGTATGAGATACCTTTTCTGAATAGAAGTATTTTATTCTTATTGTATATTTTTATATTATATGGTGTAATTGATAGTTGACCTTCTTCAGCCTAAATCTCATCTAATTCAGCCTTGCTCGCTGAGATCTCAAATTTCACTGTGTTCCTCTTTTCTTTGGGGACATGATTCATCATGGTCTCTGTTCATCAAGGTGGCTCAAAGTGACTCAGACTAGCTCATCACTGGTTTTGGTGACTTATTTGATCAGTCTTGGTATATGAAGGCTTAGAAGGAGCTCTGAGGGTTGGCAGTGTTTACTTAGAGGTAGTAGGATAGTTGATCACCCAGTAGGTAGGTGTAAGAAATGACATTCCTGTTTCTTTTCTAGATATTCAATGCCACAAGAGAACTGGCCAACACTGTGGCCTATCAGTCTGTCCGCATCTTCTCCGTGTCACTTATTCAGGCAGAGCAGGAGCTGGAGGACCTTGCTCAGGTTGACCTGCAGTGGGCTAAGCCCTCCTCAGGTAAGGGATGCTGGAACATGTGCCAGCGCCTACATAATGGGTCCGTGCCCTAGGTGGAATCTGTAATCCTGGGTTCGCTTCTGATCTATTTATTGTGATTCAACCATCCCTTTACTCATTTCTGTTGACTTTCCACCCAATTTCTGATGGTAGCCATTTCATGTTTCCTCACAAGATTCCACCAGTGACTCTCCCTCCTTGCTCTGAGCAGATGACGCTTCCTTGAGCTTCGCTGAACATACTGAGGCCCTTCAGCATGAGCTCTGTGAGCATCTCTCCCCACTGCCTCAATGTTCTTCTCCTTTTTTCTCCCTTCCTTTGTTTCTGTGTCTGAACACAATGGGCTGGTGTCCCTTTAGGGTTGCCTCTGATGCAGGCACTCACCTCCTCCATAGCCTTCTTTTACCCTTTGAGCTCTGGTCTTCCATGCCCTTGTCCATTTAGCACAGAATCCTTATTTCCTGCCTGTTCTGTATCAGGCTTTGTGCTGGGCCTCAAGGATACAGCAGTGAGCAGGGCAGAAACAGGCCCTGCTCTCAGATTTAGCCTTTCTTTTATTCTGACAAAACAAAGGAAAACTGAACATCATAAACATCCTTCTCATGATGCCTCACCTCTCTCCTTTGCTTTGTTAAGCTTTTCTAGAACATTTTTTGTTCTCATTCTTTTGACTACCTTTCCTTGTGTTCATTCTTTGTAATTTGGCTTCTGCTTCCACCTCAACAATGGGCTCACCTCAAGGCTAGCACTGTTCTTCCAGTTATGCTCTCTGGACACCCTAGCATTTGACACTGCTGACCACTGCTTTTAGAAACTCCACATTCTAGGGGCGCCTGGGTGGCTCAGTTGACTGAACATCTGACTCTTGATTTTGGCTCCCGTCACGATCTCAGTATCCTGGGATGGAGTCCTGTGTTGTCCTCTGTGCTCACTGGGAGTCTGCGTGGGATTCTCTTTCTCACTCTTATCCTCCCCACCAAACAAACAAATAAATAAATAATAAATTAAAAAAAATAAATAAATTAAAAAAAAGAAACTGCACATTCTTCACTTGCATGATGTCTCCTCCTCTTCCTAGTTTCCCCCTCTGACGTCTCCCTCTCTCTCTCTCTTTCTTCCATCCCTTCCTCCAAATGTCCCTTGTGCTTTTTCTCATCTCTTTTCTTTTTTGTCTGTACCTGCTTTACTTTGGTAACCTCTGCTCCCACATGTTCTTCTTTTTTTAAATTCAATTAATTAACATATAGAGGATTGTTAGTTTTAGAAGTAGAGTTCAGTGATTCATCAGTTGCATAGAACACCCAGTGCTCCTGACATCACGTGTCCTCCTGAATGTCCATCATCCAGTAACCTCATCCCTCATCCCTCCCCCCAGCAACCCTCAGTTTGTTTCCTGTGATTCAGACTCTCTTAAGAATTGTCTCACTCTCTGATTTCATCCTGTTTCACTTTTCCCTCCCTTCCCCTAGGCTTCTCTGTTTCTTAAATTCCACGTATGAATGAGAACATATGATAATTGTCTTTCTCTGATTGACTTATTTTGCTTAGCGTAATACCCTCTAGTTCCAACCACATCGTTGCAAATGGCAAGATTTTGGTTTTTTGATGGCTGAGTAATATTCCATTGTATATAGATACCACATCTTCTTTACCCATTCATTGGTTATTGGGCATCTGGGCTCTTTCCATAGTTTGGCTATCATGGACATTGCTGCTATAAACGTTGGGGTGCAGGTGCCACTTCAGATCACTACATTTGTTCTTTGGGGTAAATACCCAGTAGTGCAATTGCTGGGTCATAGGGTAGCTCTATTTTCAACTTTTTGAGGAACCTCCATACTGTTTTCCACAGTGGCTGCACCAGTTTGCATTCCCACCAACGATGTAAAAGGATTCCCCTTTCTCCGCATCCTTACCAACATCTTTCGTTTCCTGCGTGCTCCCACATTTTCAAGTGTTAATTCATTCAACAAATATTCGAGAGCCTGCTGTGTGCTAAGCACTGTTCTAAGTGCTTCGGGGATAGCAGCGAATTAGACAGGCAAGAACACCTGATCTCATGGAGCTTCCGTTCTAGTGCGGGGGAATACAGGAAATGAATAATAAAGTCAGTACATTATATACCAGCCAGTATCACACCATCTAAATTCTCCCTATGAGAACTCAGGAGCTGAATTGATTTGGGTTAATTTTTGGATAAATCTTTTGGTCTATGAACTTTCCCTGCGTGTTATCCAAAGCTCAGGAATCAGTTAGATCTGGGTAATGCATTTTACTTTGCTACCAGCTCCCTTTCACTCCAAACTTGGAGACCGAATACATTTGGGTATCAAGGGGTAGGGTAGATGGTGAGCAAACTAACGAGACAAAAATACATAAATGAAATACATCAGGGAAAGGAGTGCATGTAGGACTGTTGGGGCTGGGCTGGGGTTTTGGTTTCCAGTGGAGAGTGGCCATGGAGGTCCCAACTGAGAAAGGCGAGGCAGTGCAGATATTGGGGAAGAGCATAGTAGGTCAAGTCGCTCTCATATTCCAAATTTCCGCCACCTCTCCTTCTGTTGTTACATCTCTCTGACTACAGCTGGGAAGAACTCATGATTAGATGGGAGCCACCTAGGTAAGACAGGGCAATCTCCCCATCTCAAGGTCCTCAACCCCTGTCACATCTACAAAGCCCCACAGCCACGTAAGGTAACATAGCCACAGACTGCAGGCATTGGGCTGTGGACATCTTTGGAGGCTGTTCTGCCTTCCAACCAGTCTTATTCCCAAGCATTTCAAGTGGCTTTCTGGCATTCTGCTTTCTTTCCTCCAAGATGTGATTCCCCTGCCATCTAATCTTTCACTATTCCCCTTCTGTGCTCTAGGCTCTAGTCACATCCGTTCAACAGTTTTCCTACTCCACGTGCTTTTTGGCACATTGTTTCCTCTGTCTAGAACGCCAGCTCCGCATCCCCCCCTTTCTCCTCCTCTTTCCTTTTCCTTCTCCCGCCCATCAGAGGGTCCACCTTTATACCCACAGCCACCGGACACCAGCCAATGGACATTTACTGACCCCCCCGACCCCCGTCAGGTAGTAGACACTGGGGATGCAGAAGGGAAGAAGATAAGGTTCCTGTTTTTGACTAGCTAATAGTTTTTTGGGGGGGGGTCAGGGAAACACTATGCAGAGAATATTATGGAAGCCTAGGGGAGGGGTCAGTCTTATAGGCTTTTTGTGATCTGCCTTCCATTTGCTATTCTTCATCTTGCTGTTGAAACCCCTTACCACTTGTTTGTATTTCTTGAGGCACTCAACTGTATCTTGCCATGTATTTTGTGCAGCTGAATGTTTGACTTACTGTGTAAGTCTTTATTTACTTTATTTACTTTATGTACTCTTTATTTACTGTATCCCAGCCAGTAGAAGGGCCTTTGGCACTCAGTCAATTTTATTTCATTCGAAATTGATTTGAATTCCCAGGATTACACTGGCAATGTTTGGAGTGTGGGTGTTCTGCAGTGCCAAGCCGGTGACCTACAGGCAGCAGTAGAACTACTGCATTTCTGACTTCTTTTCTTGAACTTTTCCTCAACAGAGAACTTAGGCCATGGGATTTTCACGTACATGTCAGCAGTGTGCTGGCTCTTCGGGCGCCACCTGTATGATGTCCTGCAGTACCCCATCGGGCTGATGTCCTCCTCGTGGGGTGGGACACCCATCGAAGCGTGGTCTTCTGGAAGGCCACTGAGAGCCTGTGGTGTTCCAGCACGAGGGTAAGAACGTATCCTGAAGTACGGGAGAAAGATCCAGGAAATTTTATAAGAAAGAAGGACAATAGTTTTCTCGGGAGAATCAAGGATTTGCTGAATGTCCAAATAGGTATTGAATGTACGTAACTTATTCCACAAACACGTCAGGTGTTTTTCTCACTGTGCTTGGCACCAGCCTCATTTGAGGATATGTCAGGAAGCCATTACGATCCTTTTCCTTAATAGCTAATACTTACTGAAAGCTTTCTCTATGTCGCATACTGTTGTAATCACTTTCTATGCATTAACTCGCTTAGTACTTCCGACAGCCTCTAGAAGTGTAGATACTATTAACCTAAATCATATGTGAATAAAGCTGCCGAGTCTCAGGTTTAGTAACTTGCTTATGGGTACAACTGGCAAGGGGCAAAGTCTGGCTTCAGTGTCTGTGCTCTCAGCCACCGTGCTGTATTGCCCATGAGAACAAAGAGTCTAATAGGAAAAGCAAATATACACGTGATCAAAGAAATCTATTTGATTATGAAATACTTATGATGAAAGCACCATCAGGAAAAGCAGGATCCAGAAGAAGACCTGGAGTTGAGGAGAAAGGAGTAGTTAATAAAATCCCGACACTGATATTAACACAGAGATTTACAGGATGTGAACTGCTTTCTCAGACATCATTTCATTCATTCTGGGAAGGCCCCTGGGGAGAGGATGGACTTGAGCTCTTGGTGTAGCTCAGGTAAAGACACCCCTGTGGGGGAGGGAGGACAGTCAGCTTTGGAACTGAAAGAATGGGAGGGATCTCAAGCCAGGCTTCCCAGATCCCTGGGGACAGGAAGGGACTCTACTGACAGTGTGGGGAAGTGGGCATTATTCTCATATACAGCTGCCATGAGTATAAACTCATCTATGTATTTTACAGAGAAATTTAAGAATGTGTTCAAAGCCTTGAAAAAATATGCCCTTTGACCCAGGAATTTCACTTCTGGGAATTTATCTTAAGGACATAATTAAGCATCTATGCAGTAATTTTAGCTATAAGGAATGTAAGAAGAAAAATTAATCCAAGTGTCCATCCACTGAATGCTGGTTAGATAAAATGTCTGCATGAGACACTCATAATAAAAAACTTCTCTTCTCTGGTCTTAGTGACCTTATCTGGAAACTGGAATGGTCCCCTCTGGACTCACAAAAAGTTGACTGATACACTTATCCCAGGGAGAACCTGGATAGATAAGAAAGTTGGAGGCTGTTCACATGGGAAACAGAGTGGTTCAGTCTGATTCTGTGTGGTTTCATGAGAGTTTCACCCCAAGTGAAAGCTGGATAGACAACAAGTTTCGGGATCATCATGTGATCGGTCACTAGCGCTCTCGTGACACTTGTGGATCTTATCAATTGCAGGTTCACTCAGTCTGATTATGTGACGGGTCCCAGTAAGCACTCTGTTCTCTGGAATGCCATGATCCACCCACTGCATAACATGACTCTGAAAGGGGTGATATGGTACCAGGGTGAGTGCTCATTCTGCTGTCTCTCCATTGTATCAGTTAGCTTCTGCTGCATAACAAAGCACCCCAGCACTGAGTGACTTAGACAATAATAATTTTATTTGGCTCACCATTCACTGGGTTATTTGGGTAATTTTCCCGTACAGACTGCTTTGGTTAATTTCTGTTGGGATGTCTGATGTTGGCCACCTGGCAGGTGTCTGATGGCTGGGTGACCTAGGATGGCTTCTCCTTCCTGTCTGTCTTTTGAGTCAAACGGCCACATGGTCTCAAGTGGCCTCTCAGCCTTGAGCAAATTAGTTTAGACTTCTTTATCATTGACATTGCAGTGTCAGGGTTCCCCATGCATCAAGAGAGAGAGAAACCCAAAGCTGAAATACTTTTCAAGCCTCTGCTTGCAGCCTGTTTGCTAAGGCCCCCTTGGCCAGTCCAGAAGGACTGCAGGAAGGCCCACTCCCTAAGGGCATGGATAGAGGTTGGGGAGCAATTCATGGCCATGTCTGCACTCATCCCAAGCACTCACCTCTCACAATCTGGACTGTTTTTAGGGGAGTCCAACGTGGATTTTAACAGGGACCTGTACAATTGTACATTCCCTGCGCTCATTGAAGACTGGCGCCAGACCTTCCACTGGGGGTCCCAGGGGCAGACAGAGCGTTTCTTCCCATTTGGATTTGTCCAGGTATGTGTTGAGGGAAGAAAGGTTTGGGCATCAGTGTGGGGGTGTGCTGTGGAGGTCTCTTTCCTGGGATCCATATTCCTTTTTTTGCCCTCATTGTCTGGTTAAGAAATGAGTGTAAGACTTAATTCATTTCAGTTCACAGATGGGCAAGTGCATCTGCAACATAAGGTTAATAAGTGATTAATACTTATTAAAAAAGGTATATATGTGCATTAAAGCTATTTAAAAGTAAGCAACAAAGAAGCTGAAACATTTTTTGGTCACTGAACCTCTACTTTATTTATTTTATTTTATTTTTATCTTTTTTTCATTATTATGTTCAATTAACCAACATATAGAACATTCTTTCTTTTTTTTTTTTTTAAAGATTTTATTTATTTATTTGACAGACAGAGATCACAAGCAGGCAGAGAGAGAGAGAGAGAGAGAGCGAGCGGGGGGGAAGCAGTTTCCCCGCTGAGCAAAGAGCCCAATGCAGGGCTCGATCCCAGGACCCTGGGATCATGACCTGAGCTGAAGGCAGAGGCTTAACCCACTGAGGCCCCCAGGTGCCCCTCAATTAACCAACATATAGTACATCATTAGTTTTTGATGTAGTGTTCAGTGGTTCATCAGTTGCATATACATTTCTAATTCCCCAATCCTGACATCGGCAGACCTCTTCTGCTCATGTGTTTTTGCAGTGAGATCCACACCATAACATTGTACCATAGCTTGCTTCTGCCTTAATGTTATATTGTGAGCAGTTTTTCATGCCAGTTAATATTAATCTTAAGCACAACTTGTAATAATTGCTGAGTACTTTGAAATACAGCTGTATTCTAATTTATTTAACTAGTTCTCAATAAATGGGCCCTTAGGTTGCTTTAAACACCTTGCTTTTAAAAGCAGCAGCATGCTTATTTTCCTTGTGGCTAAATCATTGCATATGTACTTAATTCTTTCCGTAAGATAAATTCCCAGAAATGAAATTGCTAGGTCAAGTTGAACGTTTTTTAAGGCGTTGAACATGTCCTCAAGTTTCTTTGTAGAAGTGTATAAATTTGGATTAATTGTATATTCTCAGCAGGTATGTGTGAGAATGTCCACTTCCCCACAGCCTCCCTAACCAGTGCTGCCCCTTCCCCACCAACAGTGACGTTTTGCTCTCTCACTGCCCGCCCACTGCTCGTGCTCTTTGCTTGGAGCAACCTTCCTCTCCCACACTTTCCTAGCCAACTTCATGCCTCAGACCTCAGCCTGGGTATCAGGTTAGGAAGCTTTCTGGGAGTTTTTAGCATGGGGTACTTAGCACCCTCTCCTTCCCCATGTTACTTTCATGTCAGTTGTACACATGACCTCTTTTTCCTGGATCACATTTGTGTCCCAGTACCTTACTGGTTGGCAGTCATTAAATACGGCCTAACACATGAATGGAAAAAGATGTCAAGAGAAATCATACTTTTAATTAGTGGCAACTAGTTGGAAAGATTCTGCTCTCCTCTTGCTGAAAAGGAAGAAATATATTTAACCAAGTTCATAATGGTGTTACCCTACCTGTTCGTTTGGCCCCTCCAAGACATAGACATCTTAGCAGGGTGGTCATTCTGACTTGCCTGGAATATAGGAAATAAAACAAGTAAGGTGTTGGAAAAGCGGGGCCCAACTCACAGTGTGATAATGGAATAGGCTTTAATATTTGAATGAGACGCACGTGCGTCCAGCTGTCTGGCTCTGCACGGCCCCCAGATCCCTCGCGCTCGCCGTCCTCACATCTCCCCCACCCTGTCCTATTTCACCATACCTTTTTTTGGATAAAGATTTTTATAGACCTTCTTTCCACTTATAATTACTTTACAACCGTGTTCTTTCTCCTTTCTCACATTTGTTTTGACTTCAAAACAAGATGATTCTACTCATTATTATCAAAATAGCAAGCCCTGTCATCAGCTCTGTTTCTGTTGGTGGAAACTCCATTTGGACTTTTGTGGTTCTTTTTTTGTCTTTGCTGTGTAGATGGTGATTTGAATGTGACTTCAGCCAATACCAGCCATGTGTCGTATGCTTATTATATGCCATGAACTGTGTAAGGTGCTAGAAATAGCGCGTGAATCAGAGAGACCTGGTCCTTGCACTCAGGCCTTTCTGTTTCGTGAGACTAAGTCCCTTAGTCTCCCGGCTTTAGCGATCCTCATCAACAAAAATCTGTTGGTTGCTTGTGGAAAGCTGAGAATGCAAACGTATACCTTCAAGGAGACATATCAAACATGACAAAATAGTGGTTCAGCACGTGGCTGTGGAGCTAGTCTGCCTGGATTCAAATCCAGCTCTGACTCCAGCCGTGTGATTTTTAAAAATATATTTAACTTATTTGACAGAGAGCAGAAGCTGGGGAGCAGGGGAGGGAGAAGCGGGCTCCCTGCTGACCAGGGAGTCCTGTGTGGGGCTCCATCCCAGGACCGTGGGATCATGACCTGAGTTGAAGGCAGAGGCTTAACCCACTGAGCTACCCAGACACCCCTAAAACATTATTTTTATTATTATCTTTATTATTTTAGATATTATGTGAGTTAATCCATATAAAATCTGGCCCATGCCAGGTAATGTTAGTCTTAATTATTATCAATGTTAGAAGTCAGAACATGTGGAGGGACAGTTGGTCTGCGAGGAAAGATGAGTTTATAGCGGTGTTGAGTTTGAAATGATGGTGGCAATAGCTAGAGAGACGTTAGAGACGGAGGACTGGAGCTCAGTGGAGTTAGATACGTGTGTGCGAGAGGTAGTAGGAAGGTGATCTGGAGCGTGGGAGGAAAGGAAGACTAGGAGGCTAGGAAGTCCGTGGGAGTATGCTTTTGTACCAAGGGTCTGGAGGAACGGTGGAGTGGACTGCAGAATGCAGTATGCTGTTGTAAAGTGCCCTGAGTGTGGCCACTTCATTATTCTGTGGCCAATCATATGCCTTCATTAGGAGCAGTATTTCTACTCATTGCTATGGGAGGCTGAACAGCACCCTAGTAGATCTCAGATCTGGGAAAACATGAATTTCTTTTGGGTATGGAGTGTGCTGGTGCCTCCGTGTGGCCGCTTTGGAGTAGAGCAAGCCACGAAACGGGCCTCCCTGCTGCCATTTTGAAACAACTTCCTGGGCTGCCGTGGCTGCATTTAGCATTTCTCTCTCTCGTGCTTCAGGCTAGTACTTACCCTAGACTCTTTCTGGTAGCTTTGTTGCCGTGATCCTCATCGTGACACTGGCTGGTGACCACGGTTCTGCTCTCAGTCTTCTGGCGGTGGTGTGGGAAGGAGTAGGGTCACTCACTGTGTCTTCTCACCAAGTTCCTTTATGAAGCTTCAGCAGCCTTTATCATTTCCTATGTTCAAGCAGATTTGCCCAAGAGATTTTAATAAGAGAACTGGAAGTGTCCCCTTGGTTCAAGATCGTGTCCTTTCTTCTACCATTGCAACCTCTCCAGGGTTTTCCTGAGGATTTTCTAGAAGGTCAAGAAGCAGAACACTTCCTGTGCTCAAAGCTCCATTTGGCCACATTTGTTGGGATGATCTCAGGTATTTGCTCGCTCTGAGAGTGAGAAGGCTGGGGGAGCAGTCTCTACATGACGTAGCTCCCCTCATGGGGACAGAAATTTGCAAATGGCGTCCAAAGATAGCGTGGTTGCTCCGTTTTCCAGCTTGTGGCCTGACTGCCTGTTAGATCATGGCTGTGAAAGAGGGGTGGCGGGTTGATGCCTCTCACTGGCTGGACAGGGGCTAAGAATAAGGTATGGTCTAATTCAGAGAACAGGGTGATATAAATATCAGAGAAGTGAGGAAGGAAGGGTTGGGACCACATGCGTCTAAGTAATATTAAAGAATTTTCCCAGGAGCTCTGTCTTCTGCAGGAGTAGGAGTCTGTCGACTTTAAGTCGAGATGAAAGCATTTACTCAGGATGTTAGAGTCAGACGCCCTTTTACTGCCTTTACTGCTCCTGCACTAGTCTGAGGTGCCATCATCTCTCCCTTGAAGTCTTGCCTCCTCTCTGGTCTTCCTGCTTCTACCTTTTCTCCCCTTTACGATAGTCTCATCATTTCAGTTAAAGCCATCCTTTGAAATGTAAGCTGCATCAGAAGGCTCCAGTGGTTCCGCCACGCAAGCGAGGTCAGCAAAGCGACAGGCGGTCCGCCCCTGCCGCACTGCCCGTCTGACCTCACGCCCTAACTCTCTTTGCCTTACTTGCTCCACGTCAGCTGCACTGGCTGCCTTAGTCTTCCAGCACACCAGGCATACTTGGCCCTAGGGCCGGCCATTTTCCTTTCCTTCTGCCTGGAAACTTCTTTCCCTGGTATGTTAGTTTTCTGTTGCTGCATAAAAAATTTCTGCATATTTAGCAGCTTCAAACAATGATGCACACATTTCTTATCTCACAGTTTGTGTGGGCGAGGAGTCTGGCATGCCTGGCTTAGCTGAGTCCTCTGCTCGGGGCTGCAGTGAAGGTGTTGGACAGAGCTGGGGTCTCAGCTGAGGCTTGGGGTTGTCTTCCAAGCTTAGGTGGCTGTTGGTAGAATTAGTTTCTTTGAAGCTGTAGAACTCAGGGCAGCTGATTTCTTGAAGGCAAGCAGGAGAGAGTCTCAGACTTCTCTTTTCAGACTTCCCCTTTTTAAAGAATTTGCTGACTGAGTTGGGCTCTGCATCTACTCTTCCTTTGGTTACCTTGAAGTCTGCTGATAAAGGGCCTTACCTACACTTGCAGAATCCCGAGATGGGTGTTGTCCTTTCTCTGGGTCCCATCCCCTATCCAGGTGGTTGCTTGCTTCTGTCATTTTGTCTTTTAGGCTGTCTTATTCCTGCCCATCCCATTTCTGCTGCTCTCCTAGGTCAGGCCTTTTCTCTCATGTGTCTAGAATGTTCTAGTAGCTTTTAAACCAGTCAGCCTCTCTGCTTTTGGGCTCTTTTCTTCACAGAATCATTTGCACGATCACTAGGTTATTAATCCTTTGAAATAGTCCTTTTATCATTTTCAGTGGCTCTCTAATTTCTAAATTAAGGTTAAATTCACACAGAATTAACCATTTTAAAGCATTCAGTTCAGTGGCATTAGTACATTCACAGTGTTCTGCAACCATCACCTCCATAGTGATCCCCTGTTGCTTGTGGGGGAGTTAGAAACGCTATCCAAACACTTGCCTCACCGTCTTAACAACATTGTCTTTCCTACATAAACCCTTCAGTTCAGCTCGATTACTCTCTCTCTTGCTTTCAAAATTGCCTTTTTCTTTCTTGGGTTTGCATATTATAAGATTCTGACATATCCTGTTTGTAGTGACTACTCATATTTTCTGGGCCCATCCAAGTTTTTTTTTTTCCCCAACATATTCTGAGGTCCTGTTGTCTTAGAATAATAAACTTTAATGCAGAGTACTTGCTGTCTGTGCCTCCATTGTAGCATTTAATTCATGCTATTTTATATTACTCTTTAACATTTCTTATGTACGGGTCTGTCCCCTCAACAAAGCTGGGAAGTACTTGTACCAGTTAGCTATTGCTATGTAACAGATCACCTCAAAACTCCATGGCTTAGCATAACATTTACTGTAGCTCACATGTGTGGGCTGCTGGAGGCTGGTTGATCTTGACTGAGCACCACCGAACTCTTTCATATCTTTGTGGGTCAGTGGCAGGTGGGGGCTCTCACTTAGGCTTGGCTGGAGTGGGTTAGAGGAGGACAGTCCGTCCCACGGCGCTCACCCTTCTGCAGAGAGCTGTGGACTAGGCCAGGCATGTCATTCTCCCGACAGCAGAAATGTGACACAGCAGGTGGAACCACACGGGTCTCTGGAGGCTGAGGCTAGGAACTGACGTGTCCTAACTTCTGTTTCAGTCTGTTGACCAAAGAAAACCACCTTAGAAAGTGGTGGGGGAACCCAGTCTTTCTTTTCCTGGGAGAAACCCCAAAGCCAGATGGCAGGAAGGTGTGACTGTAGGAAGGGGGGAAGAATTGGGGTCTTTGCTGCAATTTACCACATGCTCACAGTTGCTTTTCTCTCAGGTTCCTTATAGCACTTGAACATGTTTTAGATCGATGTGTCAGTTACCTGTTGCTATGTAACAAACAACCCCCAAAATTAGTGGCTTTAAAACGTCAGCCATTGTATTTGCTCATGATGCCATGGGTGGGTCAGGCAGGGCTCAGCTGGGGCGGCTCAGCTCTGCTTGATGTGATGTCAGCCCGGCTTGCTTCTGTGGCTACAATTTGAACTGAAGTCTCAAGCTTTCACGTGACTGTCCCCTCTGCTGAGTCCACAGGGTCATTAACCCCTCTCCCTCCTAAGGATCTTCCAATGTCCAAGGCCCCATCTCCATGTAGTTTCTTCGGGAGCGCAGCTGGACTGTTTTTACCTGGCCATCCCCAGGGGCCAGGAGAATGAAATCAGAAGGCAAGGGTACTTGGGACAATGACTCCGAGGCCAAGGGTGACTTCTACTGCATTCTGCTGGGTGGAGAATATCACAGGCTCAGCCCAAATTCAGTGGGAGGAGGAATAGGCTCCACCTCTTGATGGGCGTTACAGCACAGACACACTGGGGTGTCGGGGGAGGGGTATTCAGCCACAATGGTAAGAAGCTCACTAAGTACTTGTTGAATGAGCATTTGAATGAATGAATGAAGCAGAAGCAGAGTCTGCTTATGAAGAAGACTCTAGGACAGGGTTCTGATGCAACATTCTCTGCTTTTTAGTTATCTTCATATCTTTCTGCAACCTCGGATGACGCATTCCCCCAGATCCGTTGGCATCAAACAGCAGATTTTGGCTATGTCCCCAACGCAAGGATGCCCAACACTTTCATGGCAGTAGCAATGGATCTCTGTGATAGGAAGTCACCTTTTGGCAGGTACGGGTGCTTCTTGGGCTTTGTTTGAACAATACTCCCTGTTCTTTGTCTGTGGCCTTCACTCTGACGTTCACTTGTGAGAGGGCAAAGAGTGGGTGCCCTAAGGACTGGACCTTAGGAGCATTATCTGTTCATCATTTACACTGGCATGGGTTGCAGTAAATTAAACTTCTACATCTCAGTGCCTGGTGCAAGGACATTTTATTTCTTGTTCACACCACATGTCTGAAGAAGGTCAACAGAGGTCATCAGAGAGGTTTTGCCGGTTAGAGTCATTCACAGATCCAGAGCAACAAGATTCCAAGTTGGTCTGGGCTTCCAGGCACCTTAAAGTCTCCCCCTGGTGGTGAAAGGAGCTTTTGCTCACATCGCATTGGCCAGAGCAGGTCATCTGGCTCTGCTGGGCTTCAAGCTTCGGGCTTGGGGGAGAGCAGGAAGTGGACTTCTTCCCTGAACTCAGAGGGGCAGTGATGGGATATCTGTGAATGGCTCCATTGACTACCGCATGCTAGCTGTGGGACACAGGGGGATCTGAAGGGACATGGGGCCCAACTCATAGTGTCTGGTTTATAGTAGGAACTTGAACAAATATTTATTTTTTTGTTTTATTTTTAAAAGATTTTATTTATTTATTTGACAGAGAGAGATCACAAGTAGGCAGAGAGGCAGGCAGAGAGAGAGAGAGAGAGGGGTAAGCAGGCTCCCCGCTGAGCAGAGAGCCCCATGCAGGACTCGATCCCAGGGCCCTGAGATCATGACCTGGGCCGAAGGCAGAGGCTTAACCCACTGAACCACCCAGGTGCCCCAAATATTTATTTTTGAACAAATGAAGATTGATTGATTGAATGAATAAAACCTGGAGGGGGCTGAGTGATGAACGATGGATTCAGACGAAACACAGGACTTTCAGTGGCTAGAAGAATTTTGCGTAAGCTCTCCTCCAGTGCCTTTCCTCCCTCCCTGGGGGACCTTTATTCCTTCCAAGTCACCTGCTTTTTCATGGTTTCTCACCCATAGGAGGCCCAGAGCCCCATTTATGGTCACAATTCACCATGTCTCCTAAACAGACAAGCCACTGGTCACTGGCTATTAGATTTTGTCAGCTTCATTCTTATCTTCCTGAAGGGTGCTTTGTGTAATCCTTTTCTCTTTTTTCTTTTTTTTAAAGTGTGGTTACTGTTGCGCTCAAGTTCTCTGCTTGTTCTTTCTCCTGCAGCATCCACCCTCGAGACAAACAGACAGTGGCTTACAGGCTGCACTTGGGGGCCCGGGCTGTGGCTTATGGTGAGAAGTTGATCTTTCAAGGACCACTGCCTGAGAACATGGAGCTCCTGGCTGACAAGGGGCTGCTCAACGTCACGTATTCACAGGAAATCCAGGTGCAGAGGCAGGACAAGATATTTGAGGTGAGAAGAATGTTGAAACAGTAGGGATTCATCCTATGTCAGGGTTTTCTCCACCCCAAGGCCCATCTCTAATTGTAACATTTCTGTGAGGCAGAGCTTGGCTTTTAGTAGGGTGGAGTTTATCTCAGAGGAGTGACTGAGTAGCTATTAATTCTTTCACTTAGTGGTAATTTGATAGGACAGCCCAGGAAAGGAATTCATATTAAATATTCCTTTTGTATTTCTGCTCCCAGAGCAGCCATCTTTGCTCTGGTAAGGGCTTGGGGCTTTCTGTGGAGGTTACCTATTGAAAGATTCCTTACTCCTGAGTATTTCCCTCATCCTTGGATGTCTTTTTATATCACACGATCCCAAATTCTAATATATTTTTCAATTTAGTGTTTCCTTTGAGAGGCTTAGCTTGGGGGTTTGTAAGTCAGTGTGAATTAATGTAATGAAACTACTTTCTTCTAGTATCTAGTGAGGGAGAGAAGGAGCCACACTTACCCTTGTTCCATTGTGGAACGAGGGCAAATAATTAAAGAGCCTTTGAGGGGTCTTCCATGGTTGGGGGTGCAGGTCGAGGCATTCCTCTTGGAACATGGAGATGAGCGTCTCTGGGAACCTGAGGCCATCAGGCTGGATGGGGTGGGGGGAGCAGTGTATGAAAAGAGGGCACTGGAGGGAATGAAAGAACATGGAAGACCAACTTGAATTATACACTAGCTTCTCTAGGGCTGTTCTCCTCTGGTGTCCCAGCTGCAACACCCACTTGCCTCAGGTGCTTGGGCAGCACTAAACCGCCCTGAGCTTCTCTGGACACTGGGGCTAAGGTAATTCTAGCTCTCCAGAAGTCTCCATGCTGAGTTCAGTTCTCCCCTGTAGTCAGCGGCTGGCAGTCTGCCTGTCATCCAGACCCAGAATCCTAGTTGGGAGCAGGACAGAATTTCACCTATGGGTACTGGATAATTTATGTCCCCTTCCTTGGATTGTTTCTGGTTGGAGAGAGGCTTATTATCCAAGGTCCCTTTGTGCCCCTTCTTCATTCCCTAGCTCCTTTGGGCGGGCCAGAGCGCTCACAGCAGCTGGACTGCTCCATCGGCTCAGTTCTGCCTGCTGTGCCATCTGGTCAGACGCAGATGTTGCTGGGAGCCTAAATTCAAAAATATATTAGAATTTGGGATCGTGTGATCTCAACGCTCTATGTGATGATGCCTCCTTGTCTTCCTGTCACTGAATGGTTTATTGATTGATTGATTTGATCACATGAGCATTTCTCATCACACTATGGCTGTGTTGACCAAACCCAACCTGAACTCGGGTTTGTTCTGGTTCTTGTAGGAAAGGCATCCTTGGCTAAGTGTGGCTCCTTCTCTCCCTGTGACCCCTGTTTCCAGTCTTTTGGAATGGCCTCACTGACCCAAGCATTGCGATGTTATCATTCTCTTGTTAGGTCTCATGTTGCCGTGACCGTCAGTGCAAGTGGCTCCCAGCTCCCATGGACGCTTTCTCAGCCCAGACGGTGGCCCTGAATATCCGTTCTTGCCGTGGCGCTCTGGCTGCCGTTCGCTACGCCTGGACCACGTGGCCTTGTGAATATAAGCAGTGCCCCCTGTACCACCCCATCAGCACCCTGCCAGCCCCTCCCTTCATTGCGTCCCTGACAGACCCAAGGCGGGGCAAGCACAGCGAGCTTGCTGAGTGACGTAGTGGCCTCACGACCCTCATCTTGGACTTGTGGGTCCTTGAGATTTGGGCATTTAGGTGTTGAAGTGATGACAACTAATGCTTTTAAAGGCAACTAATAGCAAAGCCGCCTGGCCAGCTCCCAGCCAGCACATGGTTGTTTCTAGATTCTGAATAGGAGACAAGCCAGTGCTGGCAGGCAAAGGAGATGCTTGCCTTTTGTCCCCTAGACAGCCTAGTGTCTTACTGGACTAATTCCCAGCTACAAACAAATGCAGCCTGTGTCATTCACTTGCCTTGTGGAGAGCGTGCGGTGTCACACTTTTGTGACCTTATGTCCAGCGTTGGGTGGAAATACACGGCTGGAAGAGATTTCAAGGCTCATTATTTATGTGTTCTTTACAGGATCTGGCTAGTGGTTACTGAGTCTCTGTACAAAGTTTCTAAACTTCCCAACAGTTTTTCCTTATGTAGAACTGAACTCTTTCTAGCCCTATTTGTGTTCTCAAAGCCAAAAACAGTTCTGTTCCTTCAGTCTAAATAATGATAATGTGACTGTCTGAAACCAACCAGCCCCGTGTGCAGGCATGTGGGATGGCGCGGAGGGGCTGCCTGAGGGAGGAGGAGATGGGGGCGTTGGTAGCGGCCCAGGAACGTATGTGGGCAGCCAGGGACGGGTGGGGGAGTCACAGGCTCAGGACTTGACAACAGAGGTTCCTGAGAAGCAAGCAGGTTCAGTATAATCTCAGGCTTTTTAAGGTAAGAGGTTTACCTATAAAAAGGATAACCCAGATGGAAGAAAAAAGAGGCTGAAAATAAAGCTCCATGATAAGCATGTAGAAAAATAATCCAGATGGGACAAATGTGAAAGCGTGCTCTGTGTGGACTGTTAAGAATTGTAATGCTATTTATTGGTTGATTAAAAACAGCTAACAGCAACTTGATAACTGTGTCATCTATTGGAATCTGGAAATAAAAATATAATCATTAGTGGCAATTTATAGCCCATCAAAACCGGGTTAGGAACAGGTTTGTAAATGGTCCTCTGAAGCATGAGTAGCTTCCTCTCCCTTAATGGGAAAAAGAACTAAAGCACGAAGCACCTGACCCACGGGGCCCTGGTGTAGCTCCGAGCACCCCCAAGTCAGTGCCAGGATTTATTTTGTAAAAAACCAATACAACTACACAGTCTGCAAGGAGCTTTGGCTCCTCAGAGGGCTTTTGGTGTACAGTTAACTCCCAACACCCATGCCTTGACCTCGTATGCATCTGACCTAAGGGGAACCACAAACCTAGGAACAGACTCCTGAGAAAAAGTAAATCTGCCCTCCCCTCTGGCAACACACATGCACACGGGCTTTTCTAATTCGCAGGTGGCTTGACATGATCAGGATCCATACGCCCAGGCTCCTTCCTTCCCCAATCACCAAGTGTAACACAGGGAAGAAATTAGCTTCAAGAAGTAGATAAATTAATGAGAAGTCATGTGAAACTTCATTTTTAATGGCTGAATCATTTAAAACATTCTGCGGGAATTCAGTTTATTTTCCAAATGAAAATAACTTTTTAGTATTTGAAAAATGAAGTTTATAATTACTGTAGATTTGGACACTAACAAAAAAGAATAAACAAGTAAGAATCACCCCCAAAATTTATCATTTGGCAAAAAACATTTAATATTTTGGTAAACATTCACTTGATTTTCTTGGGTTATATTTTACATACTACATGTCATAATGTTTTTGACTTACTCTAGTAAAATATTTTTCCTACGTAAATTGAGTATAACTGAAGTGTTTCAGTTTGTGGGAGCCCCCTACTTTAACCAATTTTCCATCAGTGGACATAGAGATGTTTTCCAATCTTTCCCTGTTCTAACAAATACTGTGAGAATGTTATGTGCAGACATCATAGTGCACTTACCTCCTTGGGATTCTTAATGTGGAGTAACAATTTTAAGGGAAATATGTTTAAAATTTTGATACTTACAGCTTAATTCTCTTGAAGGGTCCAATAGTGTACAGCCCAAGGTATAGTGCCATTTAGCCTCACTCCCATTGACACTGGATATTGTCAAATTTAAACCTACTGGGGGGGGATCAAGTTTTTAAAAATGATCCACAGTAAACACATTTTACATTTATTCCATGTACCCCTTTTGTGTGTATTGATGTGATTTTTATATAAATACACATATACACACTATAGTTGAAACCCAAATTTCAACAATTTGACATGTGATGTCTTCTACTTAGTTCTGTTTTATTTAACTTAAAAAATGGAGGTCTTGGCTCCCTAAGTTTAGGAACAAACAATGGGTTGAGATCTCTATTTAGAACCACTCCTCCAGGAAAGTTAAATACTCAGATTAAAGCAAATAGCATGATAACTTATTTAAAAAAAAAAAATAAGTCTTTCTTAAAGTGAGGGTGGCTTTTGAGGGGGCGCCTGTGTGGCTCAGTGGGTTAAGCCTCTGCCTCAGCTCAGCTCCTGCGTCCTGGGATCGAGCCCCGCTTTGGGCTCTCTGGTCAGCAGCAAGTCTGCTTCTCTAGCACCCCCGCCTGCCCCTCTGCCTACTTGTGGTCTCTGTCAAATAAATAAATAAAATCTTTAAAAAAAAAGAAAAAAAGCGAGGCTCGCTTTTATGTGTTTTACTCCAACAGCACTACAAGAAGATATTTGCTCTATGTAAAAGCAGCAGCTGTCATTTCTGTGGAAGTGCACATGTCCAGCCAACTTAGGCAGTGACAGAAGGAAAACATGAAAGCATTAACAGCTTTGAGTCTCCCCTTTATACCTCTGGTTTGCTGTTACCCAAATTTTATCTTTTTATACTGTAAAAACTATACAAACTTATAAAAGGACTATAGGGAAGAGTCATAGAGTTAACAGAGGTTACTCTAGTTTCTGAGTCTCGTGGCCAGTGCGCTCTGCTCTCAACATGGCTGTCCGACCGATCTACTCCTGGGAAACAAGATCCCCTTCTTCTTGTCCCCAGTCAGCAGCTAGGAACTGCAGCAGTGACACCTGTCACCACTCCTTCCCCGTTCCACCCCTTCTGGGGTCCTTCCGTGGCTTCCATCCAGCCGGCCTGGGTACCTGGTGGGGCGCATGGTTCCACTGTGGTCCAGGTCGGGTGAGGCGGGTTTGAAACCTCCCCCTCAGCCCCATAAGCAAGGCCGACACGTTCAGATGCGTGGAATACAGTCATGTCATTAGCCGGCTAGCGAAGTGACGGGGTCAGCCTGTCCTGCGGATGGATGGGGGCTGCCCTCCAACACGATGTATCTGTGTGATCATGTGGACTCTGCGTTCAGCGACAAGCACATTCTCGGATAAAGAACAGCAAAGGGGGCAGACAGGATTACTGAGGACCTTTTGATTCCCTTGAAGGATGTGGCATGTGAAGAAAAAGATGAACGGTGGGCCTCGGCCTGGCCTCTCCAGCTTGGGGACAAGCAGCACTGGGCTGTGAGTGTACCGACATGAAAACAAGGCAGCTGCTTGGGTAGCAGGGGCCGGGACGTCGTTTCTGGAGCTAGGATCAGAATCCAGGCGGAAGGCTGTCAGACTCCTACCTCTCCCTGAGTCAGCAGCCTTCTCTCACTCGGGCTCACAGAACACTAAGTTTACACTACCTCAGGCAGAGCTAAGTGGGGGGGGGGGGGGGGGGGGGAATCCTGATTACAACAAGATGAAAATAAGCAGATTTGTAAAGAGAAATTTATTGCTAAAAATAAAGCAGCTGAAGTTTTTCCCAGGGAACACTGTCACCACGGGAGCCTCCATGACAAAATGTGCTATCTCCTTCACTCCTGAAATGCGGTCTTCTTCCATATTTGGAATTTTACTTTAGTTAAATGACATGGTATGTGGTCCCCTCCTGCTCAGTCTGAGGACGGAGTTGGGCTACACTGTGACAGAGGCTTCAGGCGCTGCAGGAGAGTGTCCACCAGGGGTTCGTGCGTCAGGAACACGGGTTGGTAAGAAGACACGAAGGGTGTGGGCTGAAGCTCTGGAAGGTCCAAGGATCCTGAAGAAGAAAATCCCTTCAGTTCCCCGATGCCTGGGAATCTCAGGGGACTGCTCAGACACATGGATGTCCTTTCAATTCCCAACACCCTTACACCTGTCAGCCAAATCTTGCCCTTGTTTGGGAAGACATGACAGAAACTTGACTTTTACAATGAAGGAAACTGTGGCCGGAATAGATTCAGTGATTTGCCTCAGGTTATACAGTAAATTAGAGAGAGAGAATTTGAATTCTATAATTTCTAGCACAGGGCTCTCCCTATAGGACCCAGTGCCAGATCCCTCATTGTTCCACCCATCGGTGGGGGGAAGTAGGGGGAATCCACCAAACATAGGTGGGACCAAGGCCATGACCTGGTTTCTTCCACTTCCTTTGAAATTTTACACAGCAGACTCTCCCCTGGAGCTCTGCTTGGGTCTTACTCAGGTTAGGAAAAAAGCCTAATTTCTCTGCGGGCCGAGCCTCATCCTGATGGCGGCCACTCCGTGTGACTGCTGCCAGCACTGCCGGGGAGCCTGGCAGGCCAGCCCATCCTCACGCCCGGGACCCTCTGTGGTCGGGGGGCGGTGAAGTTTCTATCCCTTACTGCCCAGCAATTTGCAGTACTCAACTCTGAATGAAGCGTAGAGGTCAGCCTAGAAATAGTCCATTTTCAAACCAGAAAGGTAAAGTTAAGATACCTGGCAGGATGGGATCACTGTGATCTTCACCAAAGGCCTGTCTCTGAAAGGCTTCGAAGCTTATAGCTGCATTACTGTCCGGTAGTCCTTGCGGCAGCTGCCCGTCTCCGGGTTTCCACACCTCAAATTTCACCCACTGGTAACTGCAGGATCCAAGGGCATTGTCATAAGGGATGTCTGTGAGCCGTAATAGCCCATTCTTACTTCCAGAGATTGCTCCCATATGTATCTAAAAATCATATTAACAAAGTAACTAAGAGAAGATCCGGTGTCTGCAGGGACACGTTCTCCTGCAGGACTTCCCAGTGCCTTTGCTGTCGTGGTACTCAGAGAAAATGGTAACTCTGGTTCCGTGGGGTGCTGGCTCCTGCTCACCCGAGGCTGAGCGCTACCACTGATGTACACTGGCTGAGGAGCAAGCGCGCTCTGCACACAGAAGCGGCTCAGTGAGTTTCAGAACGAGCAAAGCAGTAACTGCCGCTCATGGTGCTTCTCTCAAGAGAAATGGATTTGACCACACTTACTTGACACATTTTCGAGCTCCTGGACAGCTCTGGATCAGGTTGTGAATAGTCGGATGAGAAAACCCAAAAAAGTCAGCTCCAGAAGGAAGCAGGCTGGGCATTAGTTTCCCCCTAAATAGGAGAGGAAGGATTTGTAGTTTAAGAGGGGAGAGGGAGAGGAGAATGGGTTTAGGACTGGGGTATGAATGTAGAGAACACACTTTCTTGATGTGGATACTCTGTGGTAAGAAACAGAAAGGATGCAAGGATCTGTAGAGAGCTATCTACAGATATGGGGTCTCCAGACATTAAACACAGGGAAGTCTTACTGTACCACAAGTGATCTCTTTAGGCTGTTTCCAAGCTTCAACTTACAGAGCAGCACTTATGGCCTTGAGCAGTCCTGCATGACAGGCATCTGCAGAAGAGGTGACGATGGCGTTCTGCGGGTCATCTTCAGGAACAATTTCAAACTGAGAAAGACCAAAGGGCAATGAGCTCAACCTTGGAGGAGCAAGTAGTAGAAAGTCACACTCCTTCTCTAACTACATGTTCACTCTAGGTCTTGAAGCTGATGCACACAACACTAGCAGGTGGGCACAGTTTCCTAGAGTGCAATTCAAAATTCAAACGAGTCCAAGAAAACACAAAGTCCTCTGGCTGTTTCAGTTCTATACACCTGCCTGACTGTTCTCCAGCAGTCAACACTTCAATTTGTTACGTACTTTTCCTATCCACTTACTTACATCTATTAAGTACAAATTCAAATGGTATTTAAAAAAATTTTTTTTGAAAATTTATTTATTTATCTGACACAGAGAGAAAGAGCACCACTTTCTCCCTGCTGAGGGGGAGCCTGACATGGGGCTCCATTTCATGACCCTGAGATCATGACCTAAGCCAAAATCAAGAGTCAGATGTTCAACCAACTGAGCCACCCAGGCACCCCACAGATGGTGTTTTAGAAATTATGAAATAAAATAAGATCATGTAATCTTAGCTTTACTTTGTAATATCTAGGAGGAATATACCCATTTTTACTGCAAGGCTCATTTATTTTTTGAACTGCAAAATATCCTGACTATAAAAAACCCTCTTATATTAAAATTATACTAATACTGAGGAATTTTTGCCAAGAGACTATTTTTGTAACAAATACTATCTAGCCAACTTAATTCTTTGACCAATTTTCTGCAATTTCAGTGAATTTTTGTGAAGGAAATTATTTCTGTAGTAAGTTCTGTTTTGCCAACTAAACTCCTTGACCAGTGTTCTACAAAGTTTGGTTAAACAGTATCCATTTGTTTCAAAGACACACAGATGGCTAACAGACACATGAAAAGATGTTCAACATCACTCATCATCAGGGAGATGCAATCAAAATTACAATCAGATACCACATGACACTGGTCAGAATGGCTACAATTAACAACACAGGAAATAATAGGTGTTGGCCAAGATATGGAGAAAGGGAAACCCTCGTTCACTGTTGGTGGGAATGCAAATTCGTATAGCCACTCTGGAAAACAGTATGGAGTTTCCTCCAAATGTTAAAAATAGAACTACTCTGTGATCTAGCAATTGCACTATTATGTATTTATCCAAAGGATACAAACAGGGTTTTGAAGGGAAACATGCACCATTATCAACAACAGCTAAATAACGGAAACAGCCCAAGTGTCCATCAACTGATGAATGGATAAAGAAGAGGTGGCATACACACACACACACACACACACACACACACACTGGAATGTTACTCAGCAATCAAAAAAGAATGAAATCTTGTCATTTCCAACAACATGGATAGAACTAGAATGTATTATACTAAGAGAAATAAGTAGAAAAAAAGACAGATACCATATGATTTCACTCCTATGTGGAATTTAAGAAACAGAACAGATGAGCATGGGGGAAAAAAAGGCGAGAGAGAGGCAAACCATAAAACAGACTCTTAACTAGAGAGAACAAACTGAGGTTTACTGGAGGAGTGGTGGGGAGGTGGTGCTGCGTGGGGGACAGGGATTAAGGAGGGCACATGTGATGAGCGCTGGGTGCCGTAAGTGATGAGTCACTAAATTTACTCCTGAAGCTAATATTAATTACACTGTATGTTGACTAGAATTTAAACAAAAACTTAATAAAAACAAAAACAGTATCCAGCTTTTTAATGTTTAATCAAATCATTCCATAAGATTTATTTTCTGTGTATTTTCAATCATGTGATTAATCATTTCTTAGAATCCAAAACCTATTTTACCTACTTTCTGCAGCTGTTTTCTTCTGCAGTTTTTACTTCAATTTTACTGTGTCAAATTCAGAGCTCTTTCAATTTTCTCAATAATTTATCTTGTGAGTTTTGGTCAGTGGTTTTGTTACTTCTCTTATTTTGATCTTGGAGAGCGTTCCCTGTTTGTATGCATAACTCTACTTCATTCTTTTAACTGCTATATAATATTACACAAGGTGGATAAATGTTAATTTTTAACCATTCTCCTACTGATGTTCATTTTGGCTATTTCTAATTTCTTGCTATTGCATACAATGCTATGATGTATATTGTTATATGTAACTCTTTTATTCACATTTGCATATTTTTCTAGGAGATGCTCTAATACCTAGCAGTATTCTGGGTCAAAGGACACACGTATTAAACTTGTTGATATTGCCAAGTTGCCTTCCAAAAGACTGAAAACGTTTTCACACATACTAATGCATACTTGTTTTCCTACACCCTGGCCAACACTAAGTTTTACCACTCTCTCTGCTCTTCACTCTCTCTGCTGTTTTAATATGAACAGCAAATGAGCAAAGTAAGACCTTTTTATTTGCATTTCCCTCATTGCTAAGGAGGTCCATTCTTACCAACCATCTGCACTATTTCTATGCAATACCAGTTGTATCTGCTTGTTTTTTATATTTGACCACAGGAGCACTATATCTGGATATTAATCCCCTTATATATTTTCCTCCTGTTTTTTCCTTGAGTTTTAACTTGGATTATTGGGCCTTTTGTTGTTCATTCAATTTTTAAGGGTCAAATCTGTTACTATTTTCCTTCATGGCTCCTACTACAGTTCATGCTTTGCTAAAGAAAAGCTTTTACCTCAAAGATTATAAAAATATTCTTCTATATTTTCTGTTAACATATAGTACAAAACATTCTATAAAGCTAAAGTAATTAAAAGTCCTTGTAGCATTTATAAACAAAGAGATGAAGAAAAATCATGTGGAAGCATACTCAAGTATTCTATGCATAATATGCATACTAGAGATACCACTTCATGTTAGTTTTGAAAAAAAAGAACTGAAACTCATGATGTACCTGAAAATTATGCCTAGAGGGGTTAACAAGTTTAAAAAAAAAGGAAACTAAAACCCCACAAACCTTTCTTCTCAGAAATAGTCCAGCAGTTTGTCTTTCAGGAAATTAAGAATCAGCTTGTCTATATCCATTATAATGCTATTAACTTTTGATTAAACTTGCACTGAATTTATAAATCTGTTATAAAGATGGTATATTGCTACAATAGGACTCTTTCGGTTGAAGTACTCTCTACACAGAACTCCTGCAATGGTCAGGTCATCTGAACACTCATGTGCATCTTAACAGTGCTCTAACCAGGACTGGGGCAGGGCACTATTATCCACATGCATCAGCAGGCTCTCAGCTTCTGCTCAAAGGTTCTTTCCTTGCCTCTATCTCCTTCCACCTAACTTTCTAGTGATCTGTAACATAATCAGACAGTGAAGCCTGGAACTCTGAAAATGGTCTGTTTTTTTCCCAATGATCAGAGGTGATGGCTGGGGAAAATGAACTGCCTTCAACCACAGCAGTGGGAAGGATGAACAGAGAGATTTCATAAGCCTAATGTTCACGTCTCCCAAGTCCTTAAGAGTGTATGCAATCAGAAACCAATATGCAGTCTCTTTGTTTCCTCCGTTTCAGTCCTTCTTGAAATAGTGGAGTATCCAAGTCCTCGTTCTGGTATATAAGCCTGCAGCTCGCACATAAGCAGACTCACTCAGCCTCACGGTCACCATAGCAACAATGCAAGTGGCAGGTTTCAAAGGAAAGGGCGTCAGGATGGGAGTAAGACAGATTCAAATCCCAACTTAAGCACTTATTAACAAAGGTCTGACTTAGGGCCAATTGCTCTTCTGCATCTTGGAGTTATCCAGATGGTTATTATACAGTATGTATTCTAAGTGTTGAATCAGGTAATACTTATTCAAGTGGCTGCCACACAGAAGGTTCTTAAAGACAGACAGGAAGAAAGAAAGAAAGAAAGAGAAAAAAAAGGAAAAGGGTGGTTATTCGTAGAGCCGGTACCTGAGGCTGCATGCCGCCATCCTTGATCTGGCAGGTGTACAGACACTTCTGATCTGGGCACTTGATGCTGGCATATGTCCGTGTACTGCAGTAGCCCACGGGGTAGATGGCACTCTCGTCATGGAAGCCAGGTCGGTCGGTGATGATCTATAAGAAAGATGCCCCCAATCAGCAAATGAGGTCGCTGGAGAGAATTCAGGAGTCCAGTGGACTGTGGTAGCCTTTAAGACCACTTTGGGACTGTAAAGAGTGACTCGAATCACTGAGAGTGTGTTGGTTGGGCAGCAGACACAACTGACCTGGAAATTCTCTGGGATTGGTCTGGATCAGCAAGGGGCTGCGGCTAATGGGAACAGGGAGGGAAGGCTCAACCCCGTTCCCGTATTTCTGATTCTCTTCTCTATGTATCGCTGGTCTCACTCACCTCCCCCAGGCTATATACTGTTAGACCCCCCAGTCCGATGGGGAACACAGGCCGTCCTGAGGGATCCAGGGCAATGGGCTGAACCAGCTTGCGAGCACCTCCCTCCATTTTCTTTCTCTTGGATGTTTTCTTCAGAACTGAAACGCAAATCTGGGGTCACCCACTTTAGGCCCCTCCCAATGCGGAGAGGAAGGGAAAAATTTACACGTGAATGCTAAGAGCAATAAGCCAATCCTCATTCTATGTACTCACTGAATGGGCACATGGGACTTTCCCTCAAAGCCCAGAGTATCTTTCTAACCCACCCACCTGGCAGTCGCTAATTTTAATATTAGTGCTGAGGACCTAAAAGGCTTGCATTTTTTAAGGCCTCTTACCTTCATTTATCAGATCAGAAATTTCCCAAGCCATCCGTGTGCTCAAAAGGCCACCTAGCCCATTTCCCTACCTCTGGGAAAGATAAAACTGAAGGCCCCCCAGGGAATTGGGGGTGTGTGTGCAGGGGGTGGCGGGGGGGGGGGGGAAGCCTGAGCCTGCTCCCTTCACATTTACCCAGGTTTGTCCACAATTCCTCCACCCAAAGTGGCTCAAATACACTTGCCTTCCAAGGCTATTAGGGCTGGTTAAGGATCAAAAGAGGGTTTCAGGACATCCGTGGTCGTTTGTGTCTATCAGTGAGTTCCAGGTCTTTGCCATTAGTCACTGGGCCACTGGGGCAAGTGATACCCTCTCCCCAAGGTACCTTCCAGTTTGTTGTTCTCTTTGCCTTTTTCTTTTTTCTCCTTCTTGGATTTCTTCCCAAATGGCTCCTCAGCCCCAGTGCTGGGCCCAGTAATGGACCCGGCTCCCTGTACAGTTCCCACAGAGCTGGCCAGACTGTAAGTCAGGGGCAAACTGGAGCCGTGGGAAGGAGCTGCGGCCTGTACCTCCCCTTCAGTTAGAGCCTGAAGCTGGAGGAGCTTCTTTAGCAAATACCTGAGGTGGGGAAGGAAAGGGAGCAGAGGTATGAACTTCTGGTTTATCTCAGTTCAGTATTTCACTCAAGCATTGGAAAAGCCACAGTTATATACAAAGATTATTACACTCATAAAAACAAGGTTCTTCTTGGGTCCAGGGAATAATGAAGCTCCAGAAGACAGTATGTTAAGGAGCAAAAGATAAAGACTATAGCTTGTCTCTCTTGCATCTACACAAGGGTTCCTCTCCTTTGATATTGACAGGTGTTAGGGTGCCAAAGGACATACTCCACAACCTGCTTATGTATATGTTTTCTATGTACCCACTGTGCTTTGCAGAGAGCAGTCCGTACTGAGTGTTTGCGGAATGAGAGGCAGTTTCTCTTATTACTTCTCCTTTATAATTGGGGAGTTATAAGAAGATAGCTCCTTATATGTGACAAGGGGGCTGTGTGAGAAAGGTGAATAGAGGAGCTGTCTCATCCCCAGGGTCCAACAAGACTTGGGTAAATGGGAACGGTTTCTCTGTACTTGATCAGTAGCCAATCAGTTGTATAATGCACAAAAATTCCACTGGAGAAAAATTACAGAAGAGTAACACCATATCAATCGCTGAAAATGTGATTCTGAACACAAAGCGAAGGCAGCTCACCGTCTTTCTTCTTTCGCTTTAAGAAATTTTTCCTCCAGACGAGCAATTTCATCACAAATAGCAGCATTTTCCTTTAAGAAAAATTTTTTGATATAATCACATAAAAAGAATACAAGATCAAAGTATTACGCTGGGAAGAGGAGCTGTATTTCTTTTCTTCTTTTTTGAGAGAACTCACATGCAGGAACGACATGGGAAGGAAGGTGAGGGGAAAGGGCTGAGGGAGTGGAAAGAGAGAGAATCTGAAGCAGGCTCCATGCCCAGCAAGAAGCCCAACTCAGGGCTAGATCTCATGATCCTGAGATCATGACCTGAGCTGAAATCAAGAGTCAGGTGCTTAACAGACTGAGTCACCTAGGTACCCTAAGAGGAGCTATATTTCAAACCAAAAATCTGTGTTGCTGGGTGAGAAGGATGAGCTACTCTACCTTGCAAACTATTAAAAAAACCTACAGGTAAAGGTAGAGTAAGTTCCACTATGGGTAATTACAAAACTTATTGAATCTGGGGCAATTCTGAGTGAAAAGGGGGTGCTATTAATTATGATGCCAGTACAGTATGGTAGACTATGGTCTCCTAGGCAAACCAAGATGTAGGATCACCCTGATTGGGGTAGCCTTTGGCAGAGAAAAGGGAATACTACTTAAATTTAACCCTTACAAATATGAGAAGTACCTGTTCCTGAGTGCCTTGACTTACAAAACCAACCTAACTCAAAGCATCCCATGCAATATGAACCTTAAAGAGAAAAACTGGATAGAATAAAATCAACTGTAGTATGCAAAATTCTTAAACTTCATAATCTACTTATGTGTACTCAAGTATCATCTTCCTGACTTGATCTGTTTCCCAAGCATCAGTTGTAAAGGAAATGCTCCCATCTGGACGCTCCACAGGTGAGACCTCAGACTCTTCACAAAGCCTACTTCATGTCCTTAGTGGACCCAACATCCTAGGAACAAGAGACTTTAAGTACCTCTGACATGGAGGGGATAAAAGAAGGGGAATGGCCAATGAAGTATCAAGTCCCCTTAATTCTATTTTCTTCATTTCTCTCCAGAGCACAAAGCAAGTGCTTCTGGAAAGAATGTTCTCATTTCCAAACCTTCCCTTATCCTTCCAAAAATGCTGAGAGATGTTCAAGGCTTTTGGCAGAAAGAAGAGGTAAGGTGGTGACTCAGACATGGAAGCCCACTGGAGAGCTCCATTCCCTATTGCCCAGCACAGAGGCAAGCTCCAGCAAGCCAGAGCACCCCACCACAAATTGTGGCTGGTACGCCAGTTCTCTCATTCAACACACTCCGTGCCTCGGCGGTAAAAGAACAGCAGAAATACTTGGGAGACTCAAGGGATAAGGGGTAAACTGCCGAAAGCTTCGCAAACGTGTTGAGGGAAGAGGTCAGTTATGCTGGGGTGCTGGGGCCTACGCTGTGCAGTGGAAGTAGTAAAGAAACGAGGACCAGGGTGTGTATGCTGGAATCTGACACAGTGCCCTGGAGCAAGTCATCTCTCCGGGTTTCAGGGCGGCCATTTCTAAAAACAATGCCTCACTCTAGGGTTCTCCTGAGAATCAAACGCCCTTCCAAGAGTTTTGCGGTAAGAACTACAATGACTGAGACTTATGGGCGCTTTACTTTCCTCACTTAATCTTCACAACTCTGAAAAGCAGTCGGGTCGGGAAACAGAAGAGTACAGACATTACCTAATTTGTTTAAGGACACAAGGCCAACGGCAAGTAACGTGTACTGCAAAAGCTAATGCTACTGTTCCTGCCACTCGGGAGGGGGACGGTGTGGGGGGGAAGATGTCGCGAATCAGGAGTGTCGAAGCGGAGAGGGGCCGAGTGACGGTCAGACTCACAAACACGGTAGCTTTGGCCGCTTTGCGCAGCCGCAGGTACTTAAGCCGGTACTTCTCGTTCTGGCTCTTCTTCGGGAGCTTTTTCATCCTGGCCTTGCCGGACTGCAGCGGGGTCCGAGGCGAGGAGGCCGGGCCGCCCAGCAGGCTCATGGTCCGGCCCCGCTACGGGGCCTTTGGGGCGCGGCCGGCATCGGCTCCAATGCGGAGAAGCGCCGGTTTCGTCTTGTATGGGCCGCCGGGATCCGGCCTCTTAGGAATCTATCCTTCCAGAACGTTCGCAAGGCGGACAGCGGCGCCAGAAGTCCGGCAACCGACCTCGGCCCGGGACCTCCCCGCACTTCCGCGTCTGTCTCGGAAGTGAGCCGTGGCCGGAAGTTACGTAATGGCGCCGGCCGCGTGTAACTTCCGGGCCCGTGAGTCTGCGGCGGTCGCCGCTCTGCTGGTCCGCCGGCCGGGGGGAAGGGGGCGGGTGAGAGGGCTCTGTGACTGCGCGCTCTGCGCTTGGCTGAGGAGTCTTTGGAGCTAACGCCTAACCCCCTTCCGCTCAGTCTTCCCGGCGCGAACGTCGCCCGTGCTCCCTCCAGCCCGCTGCGTTTCAGCGCCGGGTTTCCACACTTCCTAACACAGTCTTCCCGTTGTGGGACGTGCTTGAACCCAGGTGCTGGGACTGCGGCGTTCTTGTACAGAGCTCGCAGAAAGGTCTCTTGAGAGAAAGGTCTCTGTGAGGGCAGGGATTTGACGAGGATCTGAGACACTAGTGAACAGAAAACCAGGCCGGTGCCTCCCCCGGTGGAATCTAATCGGGAAAACAAGATCCAACACGCAGTTTTGAAAACATGCTAGGGCCAGGGCACTTGGTAAACGTTTCCTTGACGGAACTAAAAGTATGTGTCTGGACCTGGACCTGTGTTTATTTAGCGCTAACTTTGTAACCAAGGATTCTCCGAAGTCCTCAGATGAAGAGGGTAGACAGTTGTTTAGGAAGCCGTGTTGGTAACGGCTCCGGTAGGAAGACGAAAGGCTTGTGTTGCTGCTTATGCCAGCAATGCCGCTAACCGGCCCAGGGAGCCTCGGCGTCCCAGGTCTTCCGTTTAAGAACGGAATCTCCTGTTTAGAATAATGGGAACTAATGGGGGTTCTGAGCCGTAAGATACTCCTAGTGATGTAAGCTATAATCACAGTTACGTATTCCAAATGTAGACTTCTAGAGTTGTATGTGGAAATTAAGGAAAGCGTGTACATAGTGAAAACAAGTTCAGTGAATTACAGGAGGAAAATGTAACGCTAATGGGTCTAAGTAACTTAGAGAGTTCCAGAAGAGAGGTTTTAGAATTGAACCCAGATATGTAATTTCTGATAACTAAAAAATAGTGACAGGGTCTGACAAAATAGTTTTAAAGTTCTTTTATGTCCCTCCATGTTCAAAGCTGCCCTTTGTGGGACTTGTCTGGGTTTTCATAGAGCAACTCTTCAGGGAGCCAGTGTGTTTTCACAAAGGCAGGCGTATCAGAATCATTTTGGAAACTGCCAGGAATATTTTCGGCCTACAAAATATCCTCAATCCTACCTTCGCTAGTATAGATTGGTTCTTGCAACATGAGAAAAGAGAACAGTGATAGGAAGAGATTGTCTTTTTTTTTTTTTTAATCTGTTTGCCAGCTGCATGATTTACTTGCTGTCCAGCTGTATTTTGTACCTAGCAGGCTTTTTGATCTGACTTTATTTTCACTATTCCTCTTCATATACCGGTATCATAACTGGTGGGAGGAAAGTGTGATCATTGCTTTAGTTTTCAAGCTGCTCTGGCCAATGGATTTCAGTGGAATTTGCATTAAAATATTATTTTTCATCACTAAAACCATTTCCTTACAACTCATAAAACACTGTGCAAATTTTATATATTTAGAACATATAGTACAAAGAAGATTTTTAAAAATCCACAATGTTGCCACATAGACATAAAGATCTTCATTCTTCATTCTTTTATTTCACTAAAATGAAGTGAATTTTTATTCACTTGGCAGATTGCCCCACATATTCAACAGCACATAGGGTGAGCCACTTTTAACATGTGTGTTTAATACTTTCATGCATTTTGATGTATGTTGGATAATAAAATGTTTTCTTCTTGTTCACTTAACATTATTATAGTTATTTTGTGGTGTTATGACTGCTTTATATGCATAATTTCAAACTGATTCTTAATAAGAATATTAAGAATATACTTAAGTATTAAGTATAATAAGTAATATTAAGTATGGCATAAGAATTTTGCATGTTTACTTCTATGTTATTTGGATTTTTGGTCATCAGTTGCTGTGAAGTGCACCTTTGTGCACAAAACTTTTTTGTTTTTATTTTTTTTAAAAAAGATTTTATTTATTTATTTGACAGAGATCACAAGTAGGCAGAGAGGCAGGCAGAGAGAGAGAGGGAAGGAGGATGCGGGGCTGGATCCCAGGACCCTGGGATCATGACCTGAGTGGAAGGCAGAGGCTTTAACCCACTGAGCCACCCAGGCGCCCCACAAAGCTTTTTTTAGACAAGATTATTTAGGGGCTGGGTCTGTGCGCTCCAAACAATGTAACATTGTCAAGCAACATTCAGTCACTTATTTATTCAGAAGAGTATTTATTGAGTGCCCACTATGACACAACTTTTAGGAAACTTGTTTTAGAGGAAAAGACAGGCCAGTGAATGGACAGTGTTAATACAGTGTACTAACTTTTATCTCAGAGGTAGGTATTGAATGATATGGTAGCAAATAGGGAAGAGGGGAGGAGATAGGAAACCATCCTGAAGAAAATATGGCTGGACAGACTCTGAAGGAGAGCTGATGGCTGGCCAGTGAAGAACGGAGGAGGGCATCTTGGGCAGTGAAGACAGCACATTCAAAGGCTCAGCATTATTAGAAGCAAGGGAACAATGTAATTTTTCTGCTTACCTATATGAAGAGGGGTCTAAATGGCTTATACAAAAGTTCTCTGAAGAAATCTGCAACTCTAAAAAGAAATATCCAATGAGAGACAACCTGGTATTGTAGACTGAGTAGGGCCTCTGAACTCAGACCAAGTTTCCATTAAATCCAGACATAGGAATGGAAGCTAGAAGCTAAGACGGGGTAATGAGTCAGAGAAGAGAGAGAAGGGGCTCAACAGCACTTTACTGTCAATCCCTTATAGTTCTAAAGAGGTTGCTATTCAGTGATTGGCTCTAAGTGGAGAAGGCATAGCATCCCCTGGAATATTAGAAACACATCTGGGCCCATTAGGAGTTGTGAGTCCACAGTCCATAATCCCAGCCCATGAGTCTTTGGTTTAGATGATTAAAACCACCGTAGCTCCACCCACAGCTGAGGCGTGGCCCTAGCCTTGTTCTATGCTGGCCTAACCCCCAAGAGCAGATAAGTTCCTGCATCAATATCTTCTGGCCAACTCTGTGGGCCACACAGGGTCTGGGCAAGTCAATGACTTCCACAAAGCAAGCTGGCAAGTTCCTAGGAGGTCAGGCCACAGCACAAGGTTTCCAGGGATTTCACATTTTTATTCACCTTTTTCACTTGGCAGATTGCCTCACATACTCTTTGGGTTAAGCTGAGTGTGCATCCTAGAAGGGACATGGAGTAAATACACGGAGAAGAACCTGCCTCCATAAATAGCCTTTAGAATTTTCTTTCCTTGTAGAATATTTAGACTTCTGGTTTAGTTTTAGTTTTTTTTTTTTTTTTCTATCGTAGAATGCTCTAGACCTAATTTATTTTAGTACTTTGACTCTTCAGCTCCAACTTTCAGATTTGTTTTCATGCGTTGATTTTATCTTCTCACCTTTAGGAAAACATAATACAGGATGTATGATTCAGCTGAAACCACACTTAGCATTTCTAAAGTGGTATTTTTGTACATTAGTGTGTGAGGCTTGTGAAGAAGGAGATAGAGTTTTACTTACCATAAAATTTTCTTGCTCCATGGGTTCTTAACTATGGGTTTTCATCACCTATTCTGTGGGTGAGATGTTTAGGTTTTGAGGGTTCTAAGCCAGCCAATAATGTCATGAAATCGACCACTGTGTCAATGTTGTGCTTCTCGGTGGTCATGTCCTTCAAAACACATAAGACACTCAACCAGCTAAAAGAGATGAGCTCAGAGATGTTGGCTCGGAGGAAAAGAAGGATCACATTGAGGTCATTAATGGGGCATCCCAGCATCTTTCTGCTCAGGAGATCAAAAGCTGGGAGCATCTCGTAGATGGAGAGGAGTCGTTTGTCCCACCGACACAGTCGTGTGAGGTTGTATATTATCACTGGAACCAACAGCGTGTATATTGTTAAACTGGAGAGACTAACAATTTGCAAGACCGACAGAGAGGTCAGCCTGCACGTGATCAGATGGGGCATGTGGGTCTCATCACCTAGCAGCCCTGTCTTGACGGAACAGCTGAATTCCTCTTGGAAGAAGACGTCCAGGTGGAAGTGGCCAAGGTACAGGTAGATGACTGAGGTGAAGAGGAGCAAGAGTGAGTTCCTCAGCAGGTAGGCAGCCACTAGGAAATGTGAGCGCTGCTTACATGCCAGGTACCGCTCTAGCAAGGGGAATTCAAAGTATCGTTCTTTCCGAGCCCTGGGCAGGGGAAGAAAGGAGGCAGGGTTAGGAGAGATCATTTAGAATCACATCCCAAGAGAGCCATGTGGGGAAGTAATGGAATCTGAGCACCCAACATGGCGTTCATTCTTGGCTCCCATGAAGATCTGCCTTCCCTGAGCACAGCTCCTCCTCTCCCCAAAGGGTGTGTGAGTACATTTTCATTCTCCAACTAGTGAGTGCAGTGTGGTCAACCCAGTGAGTGATCAGTGGATAACAAATGGTCACACTCGACTTCTGCCCTGCAGAGCACGCTAAACCTTCAAGCTAAAACAGGATCCTTAGGTAGCAATAGGCTTATTAAATTGGCACTGGCCTGGGAGTCTAGATAACCACATTCTTGTTCTTGGTCTGCATACTCTGTGGATGATTTCTAGGGCAACCTAGAAATTTTATTTTATTTTAAAAGTTTTATTTTATATTATAAATTTTATTTACCTTATTTTATAAAAATAAACATGCTAACAGGGGTCTGTGGAGAGCTGTGGTGTTCAGGCACGTGTAAGCCAGTCTTGGCTCTGAAGGAGCCTATGGTCTGGCTTGTGGGGAAGGGGCAGATACGATATGAAAACAGTAAATGAAAATCATGCTTGACTTGCGGCTAAAATGATGGATATAAACCACGGTGTCATAAAAAGTTAGGAGAGAGGTAATGGCATGGCCCAAAGCGTTTAGAAAACTTTACAGAGAATACTGTCTTAGACATGGCCTTCAAGAGGTAGATCAAGTTCAGAGAGGTAGATGGGAGAAGATATTTTCTCAGAGGATAGACTGTGTGTACAAACATGAGACAGAATACGGTTTCAGGGCTCAGCTCAACACTCCTCTTGGTGGGGCTTCCCTTGGCTGCCCAATTTAAAACTGCACCCCTCCACCACCTTCCAGCTTTCCTGACCCCCTCACTCAGCTTTACATTTCCCCCCACTTCTTACCACTTATCTTCTGCCATATAATTTGCTTACGTGTTGTGTTTATTTGTTGTCTGTTTCCCCTCAGTAGAATGGATAGGTGTAGCTTTGTCTCCCTCCAACCCTTGCCCCAGCACACACAGCACACACCAGGTTGGAGGCACCCAGAACAGCCCCTGGGACGCTGCGAAAGCTGCGTGAATGCTTCGGTGTATGAACCGTAGGTTATTCAGGAGAAGACGAGACTGCGGGTGGAGGGGGAGGTTTCTGTCACTTGGTGGTCAGAGGTGTGAGGTGTGAAAAAGTAGTTGGTGACAGTGTGTGCAAGGCCTTGGAAAAATACTTGGGAGAATTTGGGTCGTCTTCTGGAGGCATGGGGGGAGGTTCTGAGTGGGGGAATGGTACATGGAAGTGGTACATTAGAGAGATTAGTCCCCCGTGACTCGGGGTGTCCTTTCTCCCCTCCCTGTAGAGAAATGATAGAAAGTGGGTGAGATGGTGTGTTAAACACGTTGGATTCTTGAGAAGGATGGTACAGAGGATAAAGATGACCTTGCAAGGGTATCTTGTTAGCGCGCAGCTGAGTCCTTCAGAAAGAGGTAGAAGAGGCCACTCACTTCTCCAGCTCATCCCAGAAAACGTGGGGGTCCGAGCTGTTCTGCCGGATCTTCAGCATGTGCTGGACCAGGCGGATGGAGCGATTGTAGGATTTGTCCAGTTCGCTGATGATGAAGAGCAGGTCCGAGCTGAGGGCCGGCGCGGCCGCATACTGCCACAGCAGGACCGGCAGGTACATGGCCACCGCCAGGGCCAGCAGGGAGTAGGGGAGGGCCTGTGGGGTGACAGTGAGCAGAGGAGGGAAGCCCAGGGGGCAGGGGCCTTGTAGAGAGAATACTTAGTGAGGGGTTCTCATTCCCACCTCCTGCCTCAGAAGGGGGAGGCAGTGTGGGCAACAAGCCACCGCAGGCCTAGGACTTAGGGCTCTCTGCTGACTTGGCTGAATATAGTGAAGCCCAGAGGAGAAGGGATGGCGGGTCTCTCCGCTCCCCAGCTCCACTCCTCAGATGTCGGGTCTGTGTAGGTGTGGAGGACCTCAGGGAGGACAGAAGGAGGGAGAGGGATCGAGGGAGGAAAAGAGGGAGACAGAAGGGGAGAAGGGAACAAAGAGAGAACATGACAACCCTCCCCTCTTTCTGTCCCCCACGAATGTTAGCCTGGGTCGCTAGCCAGAGATCATGGCCAGCTGTGGTCATGGAGTCACATCCCCAGGGAGAGCGACCTTCATTCTCAATCGTCACTCTCCATCAACTTCTCTTTCTCTGACTGTTCCAAGTTCTTATCACCAGGCATCCAGAGTCTGTTAGCTTTGAAAGCCCAACCACCAGGGGTCCTAACATTGCTGAGAGGGGGAGGTCCACTCCCACATCCTGCATGCCTTCCCTGACTCCTCTCCTGTGCGGTGGTCTTTACAGCTCTGCAGCCATGGTCACGCTGCATGACATCATCGGGGACTGTCTTGGAATTCTTTGGAGGCCACTTCTGTTGTGCATGCACACAAGCTGACACTTAGGTACGAGGGAGTATTGTGTCCTCACTACACACTTTGCTACCTGAGATAAGCCACTATTTGGCCACAGTAAAAACTCTACTTGTTTCAGGCTTTTTGAAGCTACATTTGTGTGAGGTGTTTCACATGCGTATTTCATTTGACCATCAGGAGGATGCCACCAGGCAGACACTATTAATATCTCTATCTTCCAGACAAGGAGAGTGAAGCATGAAAAGCTTAAGTGACCTGGACAGGGTCACACATCTCATGGCGGAGGGAGCAGGATCGGGGAACTAGGCAGTCTGATCTGGGAGCTTATTGCCTTAGGGACTACGTGACTAAAGCTTCTGCTGAGGAAAGGATGCTTTTTATTTCAGCGGAGAGTTTGAAGAAAAAGAGGGAGGATGCATATTTGGTTGCACCTAGGTAGAGAAGAAAAGGGTGTGCGCACGCGTGTGTGTGTTTCTGAACTAAACACCAGAGACAGGCTAGGAATACTACACCCATCCACTCGAGAAAATCAGAACCTTTTCATTCCTGTTCAGGAAATGGCATTTCTTGAAAATAAAAGTCACCCCCAGAGATTTGGTCTCAGTGGCTTTGAAATGGAGCCAGAGAATCTGGGTTTAAAGGGCACATCCTGACAGATTGTCTGACTCTTTTCTGGCATTTAAATCTTGTCTGCAATATCTTGACCTTTTGGCCATCTGGATCCTGTTTGAACACTTCCAGTGACAGAGACCCCCATGAACTCTTTCCATTAAGTCTCTGGTTTTGTCTGGGTCCCAGACCCGAGTGGCCTTTGGAGGCCTTGTAGACTGTCAGCTGGAAAATGTCACGAGTGACTTCTGATTCAACACGGTGAATTGGACCAACACATGACTTTGGCTCCCTCATGAAGCCCCACGAGAATGACAATAAAGGGATTTAAAAAAAGACCTAATTCTAGGTTCACTGTCATCAGTACGACAAGGAAAACAGGAGACAAGAGCCTGCCGTAAAATGTTGCGAGCTGGAAAGTAGCGTGCTAGGAAGCAGCAGCGCGTGGGTAGGATGGGGAGTTGAGGCAGGCCAAGCAAGCTGTTAAGCCAGAAAGACCCAAGAATTGCAGATATGAGGAACCTCTGAAAATGGGTACAGGTGGGCTGTCAACAGGAATACTGAAAACACAGACCCGCAGATCCTCCCTAGAACACGACCCCCTTATCAAGCGACTGCCCTTTCCACCCTCTGGCAGAGGCTTATGGTTCACTCTCTGGAAACATTAAACAAAAGAGCTTCTGCACTTGTCTCCACTGAGGGCAGGGGAACAACACTGAGGACCATGTTAGTTGAGTGACTACTGAGTGCTGAGACCCACAGCTGTGTTCCTAGTGGGTTGGAAGCTTAGAACCCACTTGCTCTGTGTCCCCTCTGCACAGATTAAGGATCCCCCAGTGATTCTTCTTGGGAACTGGCCCAAAAGAAAGGATCACATATACCCATGTTTGAGGGTTTCCCAATGAAATGGCCCAAAGGGTTCACTGTCATCAGTAGGCTGGTCGGCCAGCGTCACCCACAGGCACAAAGCTTCCAGCCAGATAAAAGATCACTGGACACTTGAAGAAACACAAGAGTCAATGATGAAAATAAAAAAGCAAGGGAGCAGAGTGGCTAAGAGGCCAGAGAGAAGACACTGATGGAGCTCTGGCCTGCCCTGCCCTGCCCCAAAGCAGCTGGATGGAGCCCGGGCCCACCTACCTTGTGAGGCCACAGGGACTTCATCTTGTGCGGGCCAAGCTCGTCCGGTTCATGGTGGACGAGTGAGTCCCAGCAGGAACTGTCCACGTAGGCGGCCTGCCGGATGGTGAAGTTACTGGGAGAGAAGCAGCGGATGGGAGGCCCTGGAACAGGAACACAGCTTGGAGGCAGCCTGGAGCCGGAGTGGAGGAATGGGGACCCAGGGATCAACCAGCCAAGAGCTTCCCAAGGGTTGCCACCACGGCTCTGCCGATTTCCGTATCTGACAGGCACTTTCTCCGTCCCAGGCCCCAGTTTCTGGCTGCAAGGCCGAGTCACCACAAGTCGGTTTGGCTCAGGCCTGCCAGTGTGACTGGCCTTTGATGAGGGTTCTTTCCTCTCAGAGCTCCCCCTGGACTCCCAGACATGTGGGCAGCAGAGTCGCCCTACTCTCCAGGGTATGGGGGTAAGACCTTTCTGATAGGACTGACATCTTCTAGGTTCTAAACTTTAGAGGGTTAATTGCCTGGACTTCTGAACCCACATCAAGAGGAGGGGTGAGCAGGCTGTGCAGAAAGGAAAGTGGGCTTGGTTGGGGGAGAGTTTTGTTTTCCCGTCATTCTCTAGAGAGAGGCAGAAATGGGAACCAATGGTTCTCCCCATCTTGTGGGAGAATGAAGAGGCAGTGAGAGGTTGATATGAAAGCTAATTGCACAGCCAGAAAAGAAAGCCAGAAATCCGAATTCTCTACCTTTTCCTTAACAGAGGAAGTCTGCTGAGTTAATCTAGTGCCTAGAACAGCAGACATATGTGTCTGTTCATGTTTGTGTGCGTGGCCATGGTCTGTGGGGAAGAAGAAATGGATTTACTTAGCATCTATATGTCAGGCTCTTAATGTAAGTCCTCAAATCGGAAGCCTTGGAAGGGGGAAATGGAGAGTAGGAGAAGACTGAGACGGTGAGCGGCTCGTCTGAAGTGTGGCGGACTAGAACCGTTAGCGGTCCTATGTCCTGGAAACACAGAGCCCCAGTCTTTCTCATCCATAGAAAAATGAAAATGAAAGTTTATTTTATTGCAATGACATAAAACATTATGAAATGCCACGATTAAAACTAGATATTTTTATTACAAAAGTTGGGAAATGATTTTCAAAATTTTCAGTGCCTCGGCTCTGCTGGTGCCTTACCCATCCCCCCAACCCCTGCCCCACATCGTCTGCCTTTTGGGTAATGCCCAGGCCAAAGTCACCGAAGCTGGACACGGTGGGAGCTGTCTCATCTCAGAGCCTATGCAAAGAGTGAAACGAAGTGGGGTCTCTCATACACTGGGTCTTGGAGGCCACTTACCGGCGGAGAACTCTTGGGCGAAGGCCAGAGACATCAGCAACAAGGGGAAGCCCACAGCTATGAACTTGACCATTCGGTCCAGGGGAAGTTCCAGGCGCAGTCCTTTGAGGCGGGGGCCTCTGCGGTCCGGCAGCAAGGCATCTGACAGCATGTATTCTGCAGCTGCGTGTGCGAGCGACATGGTGCCAGGGACCTTTGGGGTGCAGCGACGGAAGGAGGGGTCCCAGGACAGTCGTTGGGGAGGGATGGCAGCTTCAAGCAGCTGGCTTTGAGCAGACAGTGACTACAGCACCAGCCTCGCGGAGATATGTGCTAGGAGCAGGCACTGGTTCTCTAAATAACCGGCCAGGCCCTGAGCCAGGCATCTGGTAATTAGAGGGAGGCACAGCTTAGTGGGTCCTCACTGGAGGAGGGTCGGGCTTCAGCTGGGGCTGGTGCCAGGCTGCTCTCTCTGGATTGTCCCCTAGCAGATGCAGTCCGTGGTTTTATGCTGCCCTCTCATTAATAAAGTATTTTTGGTGGGGTGGTGGAGAGGAGGAGGGTGGTGGAGCCGGGCCCCCCAAGTAATTGGTGTGGAATTTGGGTGGAGATTGCTTAAATCTGTTGAGGGCCCTCATTTTGTGGTTAGGGTGGGAGTGGAGCCCCTAAGACCCCGCCAGGATTGTTGCTCCTACATAGTATTCTTTGTCTCCGCGAAGACTTTTGCCTTGGGCCCAGGCTCTTTCCCAGAAACTACTCTATATTTGCTGTTAAATTTGCCTCTGGTCTTCTCCCACAGTTTCAACCACATACGTACAATTTCCATCTATTTACAATTTTTTTTTTTTTAGCCCCCATCAGTTCTCTAGAAAGCTGAGGGATGGGGGGCAGTATTGAATAGTGGAAAGAACATGGTCTTTAAATTTTAGAGGGAAAAGTCTCCCACTGGAGACCTAGCAGAACTCTTTTTTTAAAATTAAAAAAAATTTTTTTATTATGTGACTTGAGGCGAGTCACTTTTGCTTCAATATTCTCATCTATCAAATGGTATTATGTTGTAATCTTACAAGATTGTGAGGGTGATGAAGAGTATTTGTATGTGAAGGTGTAAACTGTAAAGTGCAGGGAAAATGTCAACTCTGTTTCAATTGGGTGGGTGGAAAATCAAACACTGGGGCCTAGGGCACTTTGTCTTTAGCACTATCTTGAGACTTGGCAATTGAGGCCTTGACCTTGGCCTTAACACTGGGCCCCTTTGGTGGTATCCTTCTCCCAAGGCAAGAGTCCCAGGGGCTGAGGGGAAGTGTCCATTCAGAGCATGTGCACCGGCTGTGGGCCACTCTCCTAGCACTAGGACACTGTAATTCCCTGTCGAGGTGGCCCCGGCCTGCTTCCAGGGCTGGTATGGGCCTTCTCCTCGGGTGCATCCTCCCAAAGGCAGATTGTGCTGCTGGTGTGCACTCCTGGGCCTAAGAAATGGCTTGTTATAGGGATTTGGGTAGAATTTTAAAGTTGTGGGGTGCCCACACAGGCAATTGTGTGAAGCTTTTTGCAATGTGGAACTTAGGTGGTTTGGAAAGAAGGGATCTGGAAAGTCTGGGGATTCTAAATTCAAGTCTGGTATTCCTGATGATAACAGAGGGTGTATGTGTATGTCTGTATGTGTGTCAAGGTAGAAAGAACATATTTTATTTAACATTTTGTTAGCTTGATTTATAACTTTTAAGTGTTTAGATATATGGTCTGTGGGCCTCTATTTGAACTACTTTTCCTGGGCTCACAAATGTTCAGGCTGGACCTGCCTGTCGCTTCACTCCCGGGCTAGAGGCCGACTCTGATTCAGAGCTGCCCTGTGTGTTAAATGGACTGACCCAGGCATGGGAACAGGATCTATTCTATTCCCCATTTTTATCTTTTCATTGTGTGTGTTTTTATCAAATGTTCATTATTGGTTTGTATGTATGTATTTTCTTTTGCCTAAATCAGTTTACATTTTGTTGGAAGATATACAGACATTAGTATATGTATATGATATGTGATTAGTAATCACATATCATAAGTGTATAGTTCAATGAACTTTCTTCTGATCAAGAAATAGAACCTTAGTAATACCCCAGAAGCTACCTTTGTGCTCCTTCCCAAGTATCATTTCCCAAATGGTAACCATTATGCTAACTTCTAATAACATACATTAGTGTTGTGTCTTCTTTGTATATTCTAGAAACGGTATCAGATGGATATACTCTTTTGTGTCTGGCTTCTTTTGCACTACATTATGTTCTTGGTTTTTTTTGGTGGTTTCAGTTTGTTAAAATTTGGTCAAAGATTTTTGCATTTATATTTACAAAAAAGAACAAGCTTGATCTAATTTTCTTTTCTTGGAAGGACTCTGGCACGTAATGCCAGCCTCATGAAAAGAATTAGAAAATACTTCTTTTTTATTTGTTCTCTGGAAAAGTTTGTGCAAGATCAGTGTCAATTCTCTTCACTAAATATTTGCAAGAATTCATAGGTGAAGCCATCTAGGCATGGGGTTTTCTTTGTGGGGAAGTTTTAGTTAATGGATTCAAGTTCCTTAGTAAGTATTTGACTATTCAGATTTTCTGGTCTCTCTTCTATTAGCTTAAAGGCACTAGTTTTCTATTGTTATATATAAAACTGTCCCAAAACTGAGGGCTTGAAACAATCATATATTCATTTAATCTCCTCCTTTGCCTGTTGATGAACATTCATTTTGCTTGTACTCCTTGTGCCACAGAAAATGTACATTTCCCCTTGTGGTCCTTCAAGAGAATTCAATTGGAATATATATCGAGGACCTAGAAGTTTTAGGTCATAGGACAGCATATCTTGTCTTGAGTACTATCATATTGCTCTCTAGAATGGCCACAGTACATAAAGATCATCTCAAAGAGTCTGTAGATCAGAAATCTAAGAACAGCTTGGCTGGGTTGTTCTGACTCAAGGTCCGTCATGATGTTACAGTCAAGATGTTGGACAGGGGTTGCACAACCAAAGGCTTTAGCGGGACTGGAGGATCCAAATCCAGGCTCACCCACTAATTATACTGGCTGGAGTCTTAGGTCCTCACTGGGTGTTGGCAGGAGGCCTCCATTTCTTACCCTGGGGGCCTCTCCATGGGGGCAACATGGCACCGGTTTTTCCAGAGCAGATGCTCCAACAGGTAGATCAAACAGGAAGCTGTAGTGCCTTTCAGGACCTCACCTCTGACACTGCAATGGCTGTTTCTATTTTTTTTTTTTTTTACTGTTCAGTAGAAGGGAGTCATGAAATCCAGCCCATGTTCAAGGGGAGGGGAATTAGGCACCACATATTGAAGGGAGTGTCAAAAAATATGTGGAATATTTTAAAAACACTACAAGTGGCTAGTTAAATTTCTGAGGAAATTGTCCATTTTTCATCTAAATTGTCAAATTTATTTTGCATACCAGTATTTACGATATCCTTTCATTATACTGTAGCAATAGCTTGTCATGAAAACACTGAATTTAAAACAAAGTTGAAAGCTTATACAGTGAATATCTGTAATATTTCCATCATTAGTATATGTACTCTGCTTGATTTTTTTGCACATCTATCAATCCATCCCTCTATCCACCTATCAATCGATGTTATTTTTCTGGGTACATGTCAAAGTAAATGACAAATATTCGCATACTTCTCCCTAAATAATTCAGCATGAATATCACTAATTATACTTAAAATTTGTCTACAGTTTGTTTCTTTCAAGGTAAAATTTACATACAAGGTGCACAAAACTTAAGTATGCATACACTGAGTTTGACAAATGCAGACACAGGTGTAATGCACACCTAACTAAAGATTAGAATGTTATCATCACTCCAGAAAATTCCATTTTATTCTTTTTTAAGGATCCTTATTTTCTGGTGAAAATCTCCACTCTTTTGTCTGATTCATCCATCGTATTAATCAGAATTATTTTAAAATCTTTGTTGCCAACTCCAGAATTGGGGACGATCTGAAGGTCTGCTTCTATTGTCTCTTTTTTGCAAAGGGTCTTACCTCCTTGTCATTTTTGTACTACATGCTGAACACTGAAAGAACCAGAGATGGCTCTAGATGATGCTATTTTTTGTCACAGATGCTTCCCCTTTTTTCCCTTAGGTACATAGGGCAAGATGCTGATCACTGAATCTGATCAGGGACTGAGCTGAATTAGGCCAGCGCTGGAGTTTTAATAAGATTCATTCCACAACTTAGTTTTTTCTAATCTTAGAACCTGATCTTTCCAGGTTTTTGATTGGGAGCCTGTTGGGTCTTTGTCTCTTAATCTCTGAAAGACTGGAGAGTTTCCATTATCCTCTTTAATTCTTTAGCCTCCCACTGCCTGTAGTTAGTTTCACAATCTGGCACCTGTTTTGAAGGAGAGTTGGGTTGAGTATATTTGTATCAGTGAGTTGAATGCAGGCTCCCTCCCTGTGTAGTGTCTTTGTTTCCTAAATACCACAAAGCAGTAGGAGATGTCACTGTTGGTCTAGTCCATCAGTATGTGGGGAATGTCCTGTGGGGAAGTCTGCGTGCGTGTTTAAAGTCCCTCAAATCTCCAAATGTCCCTTCACCTTCCTAACAACTGCGGAGGGATCCAATAGTTCATTTTAGCCCCAACAGAGCCCCTTTGCTTGGACCAAGGCCAATGGTGAGCTGGCAGCCACAAGCAGAAAATTCCTCCAGAGTGAAAATTCCTGGAGATTGTCCTCTTACCTCGAAATGGGTGTGTCCTCTCTGGAAGTTTAATTCATCTTGTCCTTATTTCTTCCAAAGCTTCCTGATATTCTGATAACAAAACACAATTTTTGTAGTAAATACAGCCTTTTATTCCCTGCCCTGACATACTGCACTTTACCTAAAAGTCTATGTACTAGAATTTTTTAAAAAGATTTTATTTATTTATTTGATAGAGACACAGCGAGAAAGGGAACACAAGCAGAGGGAGTGAGAGAGGGAGAAGCAGGCTTCCCACTGAGCAAGGAGCCTGATGCAGGGCTCGATCCCAGGCCCAGGATGCTGAGATCATGACCCAAGCAGAAGGCAGATGCTTAACCCACTGAGCCACAGCAGGCACCCCTATGTACTACAATTTTAATATTCAAAAGTGATTTTGTGTTTTATATCTTATTGTTTGTTTGTTTGCTTCTTTTCTTTTTTTTTTTTTTTTTACACAGCCCTGTGCCTCTAAAGTCAATTCATGTTGCTTGTTCACAGCTAATCTGTTGTTTCTACCTCCTCCTTTGCCTGTTGACGAACACACATTTTGCTCTTACGTGTGCCCCAGAAAATGTACATTTCCCCACGTGGTCCTTCAGGAAAATTCTGTTGGAATATATATCAAGGACCTAGAAGTTCTGGGTCATAGGGCAGCATGTAGTTACCTTGTCTCAAGTCGTATCCTATTGCTCTCTAGAATGGCCGTGGTGCATAAAGTTTCTTATATTCCCTTATCTTCACTGACAATTAACATCCTCCAACTTTTTTTTTTCTTTAAGATTTTATTTATTTATTTGACAGAGAGGGATCACAAGCAGGCAGAGAGAGACAGAGGGGAAGGGGGAAGCAGGCCCCCCGCTGAGCAGAAAGCCCGATGTGGGGCTCTATCCCAGGACCCCAAGATCATGACCCCAGCGGAAGGCAGAGAGACTCAACCCACCGAGCCATCCGGGCACTCCAACATCCTCCAAATTTAAAGTTTGTGTCTGTTGAATGCAAAGCAGAGGTTCTCAAAATGTGGTCCAGGAGCCCCTGAGAGTACCTGAGGAGCTTTTAAGGGGTACGCAAGGCTGGAACTCTTTTCCTAATTAATATTAATGCACCATTTGGTTTTTAAACTTCCATTCTTGGAGGACAGTGTAACGGTGTTTTCTGGAGGCTGCATGATATTGATCTTTCAGTGGCTTCTTCACAGCAAGCAATCGGAGAGGCAACAATCTGAACACGAACATATCAGACCCATAGAAAAATCTCAGAGCTTTTGCTGAAGGCTTTGGACCTGCCTCCGTGATGCCTGCTGCATTGGAGGATGCAGGAGAGAAAGGCATAAGACGCAAAGACTGTTAATAGGGACTACAATGTTGAATTAAGCCAAAAAGAAAATTGTCCTATCAGTATCCTGCATGCTAGACTATGGGAGAAGTAATGACTGATGAATAATTCACAAAAGGATAGTTTTAATAATTTAATGTCTACTGTCGAGCCAGTCAACCCCATCACAAACACCACGACCAGTAAGTTTCTGATGTAGTATATGGGAGTGTGAGGCTGAGAAGGAAGAAATATTAGAGCATTCAGCATGCATGCGCCCCCTCCCCTCCCCCGCCCCGGTGGTGCCCCCTAGAAGAGGAGGAGCCAGAGCCCTGGCTGCCATGGGGAGTCCCAGAGAATGAGCTCTGTCCCTATATGGCTATGTTCTGCAGGAATTCTCTTCCAAGTGGGAGGCCAGTTTTGAGCATCTGCCCCACTGAGCTGTTGCCTGCGTTTTACTCATCTCACTACACTCTGTGTTTCTTAGCAGTCAGAAGGTCCAGGCCGTGTTTCAGAGATCAGCATGGTTAGAGGAAATGGCCAAGGCCTGGGGAGTTTTTCCTGCCTACAGACTTTTCATACATTCAGAGATAAAACTTTTTGTGCTGCATTTCTTGGGTCTGGATGTGTATTTTGCTTCAGAAATTTAATCTCCTTTTTCATACAGGCGATCCCAAAATATTCACCAGAACATGATAATGTAAAGCTGACATTATCCCAATCCAGGGAGTGCCACGTGGCATGGTTCTAGTTCTGCCATGTACTGAATGACAAGTCCTGCCCTGATCTACCAAGTGAGAAGTCAGAATATCAACTCTCAAGGTGTTCTGTAAACCCAAAATGGGATAATGCACATGGAAATTTTTTTTTCAAATGCTCAGTTGCTATAGAAATATAAGTTGCCATCAGGCAGCTGGAAATTGACTTCAGATTTTCCCTGGACCTGAAGCTCTATGATTCAATTCAGCAGGAGACACTAGTTACCAGCTAAGTCAGAGGGCAGTCGTTGGGGTGACAGCAAAAGGGGTATAGTCTGCACTCTGACAGCCCATGTGTATCAGTATATTTCTTTTTATTATGTTCAATTAGTCAACATTGGTGATGGGTATTAAGGTGGGGACACGTGTGATCATGCATATTGGTATTGATGGAGATTGACTCATTGAATTTTAATGCACACAGATGTAGAAGTTAGAAGACCATGAAGAATCTGTTTTACATGCCTGCATGTGGTATATGGTTGATGAGCCAAAGACGAAGGAAAGAAATAATAAAAAAAAATTGTATATATCCACACAAAAAAGATGTATGTATCACAGTTATTTATCTGTGAAAAATTATATATGTTTGTGAGTATACATTTTGAAAATTGTAAAAAAGCAAAAAAGAAGTAGGATATAGTACTTTGTGTATTTATGCCAGTAACTAGATTTTCTTTGTATATGAAACTGAATCCAATAAGTTGGCAGTTGGGTTAAGCCCCATGATGCTGGAAAGTCAAGGATCTATGACTCTCTACAGTGTTCTATTAAAGAAAGATTAGATTATATCAACTGAGAATTTTCTAGCTTGAAAAATTCAGGATCAGAATAATTTTATAGCTTAAAATTTGGGTAGATTAGGCTCGCAATGTAGTTTGTCTCGAATAAAATCAGGGAACTAAGAAAAAAAGATGAGATCTATTGGTCTTTCTGTACTGAGAGGAGCTCAGGAAAATTCAGGTTAGGTCAGGGTTAGAAGTAGTGAAACTAGAAATAAAATATAATATTTTTATAGATCAAAAGAAAGATAATTTGAGTGGGGAACCAGATGTCCCTTCTCTATGTATCCTTTATATTGGGGTTCCAAGAAGTCTGTCTGTTCTTAAATTCCCATCTCATGTCGTACTCCACTCCTGAGAGTGAAGTATGCAGAAATATTAAGAAGAAGGACATAGAAAGTCATGGGGACAGCATTCACTCTGGAAAAAAGAAAATAGAACCAATTAAGAAACTTACTCATAGTGCAGTAGACAATAAGTATTGAGAAATTCAAACTGTGATGTATGTATGTTGGGGGGATAAGTAAGAAGCATTGGGGGTTCAGCAAGTTTAAGAAAACTAAATCCCAATCAAATCTAATTGACAGTAATTCCCTTAGCAAAGAACTTATAATAACTATAATGAGTTAGACACTATTCTAGGCCCTGAATCAACAAATAATATCTAAATGAAGTGAATCAACAAAGATCACTGTAAGCATATTATTTAGAAACTCTATTTCTCATCTTGACTGTGTGACCCCGAGCAAGTTATATGACCACTAGAAGCCTAAACTACCTTAGCTACAGCTTGGGAATCATTATAGTAGCTACTTCATAGAATCATGAGGTTTAAATCACTGTGGGACCTGGTAAACAAGTGTTCAATAAATTTTAACTCTTGGGTTGTTTATTATTATTATTTAATTGTTCACATCATGGTATTTAACCAAAGTGCTATTATCTCCACAGTGGCAAAGTACTCAAGTCTTAGACATGTTTTCTAGAAGCATGCATCTTCATTGTTAGGAATCTAAACTGACAGACATCTGTGTCTAAGATGTATTTCCTAAAATAAAAATAATTTAAAATTCTAGTTACTTTAGTTGCCTTACTTATATAATTAATGCCATTTGCATAATTCAGTAGAGTTTATGCATTCCTTTCACACATTTAAATCATTTAATCCTCATAAAAATCTTGGGGGCAGATGGTACTTATTAGCAGGAATTGTAATATGTTTTTTATCATTGAAGAAACTCAAGAGCAGATAGATTAAGAGATTTGCCCAAGGTCACAGAACTGAGAGATGACTTGGAACTTGAAACCGAAGAACTTTTTTTCCCCTTGCCTCTAGTTCAGTGGTTCTTAACATGTGGTGCCCAGATCAGCATGATCAGCAACCCCTGGGAATTTGTAATAGAAACCGTGGGCCCTACCCAGATCTATCAGAATTCTGGAGATGAGTCCTGTGATCTGAGTCTTAACAACTTTTCTAGGCGATTCTGGTGTAAATGAACATTAGAGAGCTACTGTCCTAAGTTTGTATCCTCTTAAATATGTACACCGGTGTCTCTCAGGCACCTTATTCTTGAGAGTTTGCTATTTGCACTGCACAGGGGAAAAGAGGAATGCTGTATTATTATAATTTTTTCATCTTCCAGGAAACTAAAGCTCAAAAAGTTACTCAAGTTACCAGGTAGCTAGCAAGAGACAGAACTGGGCCTGGGACCCAGGACTTCTGGCCACCAGTCCATCCTGCAACATGCTGTTTTGCTATAATTGACTTTTGTGTAGGACTTTATTTTTTGAAGTAAAATGGATTTACTGGGTTTCTGCAGATAAACAGGAGAGGGATCTTATTACCTTTTTTTTTTAATTTCAAAAGCATTTTAAAGCGTTTTTTAAAAATTTCAAAACCAATGTATGCACATGAAAAAAAGGGAAAATATAAGTAGGTAAGAAAAAAATGAGAAATTAAAAACACCATATTTCCTCTATTAATGATGACCATTTTTAATTACTTAATGTCTGCCTTCCAGATATTTTTTGTATGGACACATGTACCTTTTTTTCCTTGAAATGAGACCATATTATATACACTGTTTATAACTTACTTTTTGTGTTGCATTTTAAAATACATGGTTTCATATGATTCCCTCCACTCCTCTCCACTAACAATACCCGTCATAACCATGTTCCTTTAGGCTTGGCTCAGATTTCAATAGTAAAGACAGAGAAACCCACATTGCATCATAAACTTTATACCTTAAATTATCGTGCCAGAAATGGCACCATTTATTCATGAATATAACTCTTTGAGTTGTGTTTATCATCCCATTTTAAGATAAGGGGTTTGAAAGTCAGAGAGAGGTTAATCAACTTTGCAACTGTCATTCAGCTAAGAAGTGGCAGAGGCAGAATTTGTACTGAGATCAGACTGATTCCAAAGTGTATGATCTGAATAATTAGCGGGGCCATATAATTTATCACGGAACTAGGATATATCTGATGATCCTACAGTGATGTCAGCAGAAATGTCAGAGTAGGGAACTCCCCACATCCTTTCATACACAAAAGCAATAAATTAACTGACGAAAGACTTCTGAAATTAACTTTCTAGGAACTCTGGATACCAACCAAAAGCTTGCAGCAACAGAGACACACAATTAAGGGAAAAAAGCTAAATCTCAGGAGGACAGCTTTGTGATATTTTAATTTATCCTCGATGCATCTCCTGCTCTGGGCTTGTTGTTGGCCTTGGAGACAACAGCCTGCATTCCTGGCACAAGTACCAGTGCTGGAGGGAGAACAGCAGACCCAATTCTCAAAGAATATGGCCATTTGTTTTGACCTCTCTGATGGTTCTCTGAAAGGCCAGCTCAAAGATCTCTACTTTAAGTAACCTGGACTTTTCCCAGGGCTAGGGTGGCTGCAGGGGAAGAGGACATGTGTGAGAAGTGTTTAAAGGCAAATACATTAGTGACTGTAAGGATAAGAGTTGGGGCAAACTTGGGAAGAAAGACTAGGGAATAAGATGTTTTGGGAAATAGAGGCTTTGAAAAGTTCCTGTATATTCCTGAGAATCAAGAAGGGCACACTCATGCCCAGCAGGGGCACGTGCTCAGAATAGATCTGAGAAGATCCTAAGTTCTCACCTCTGACTGCTCTTCAGGCAGCATTATTTACAAAAGTCCATCAACAGATGCATGGATAAGAGAAATGTAGTATATCCATACAATGGAATATTATTCAGCCATGAAAAGGTTGAAATAGTGACATACACTATAACGTGAATGAATCTTGAAAACATTACACTGAGTAAAAGAAGACAGACACGAAAGGCCACATATTTACAATTCCATTTATATGAAATGACCGAATTAGGCAACTCAATAGGGACAGAAAGCAGATTAGTGGTTGTCAGGGGCTGAGAGTAGGTGGGAGTAGGGAGTGACTATTTACAATAGCAAGGCATTGCAAATGTACTAAAAACTATAGTATACACAACCTAAAATGCTTAAAGTGGTGAATTTTACCTCAATAGAAACCAAAAATAAAACAGAAAATAAAAAAGCAGGTGGCTCTAATAGTTTTGAGATGCCTTTGAAATGATGTCTCCATGGCAACAGTCTCTGAAGTGACATCAAGTCAGAGGATCTCCTCCTGGGGTTGTTATCATCCAAGCAAGAGCCCTCAAAGGTTCTTAGAGAAAACTCAACTTTTAATGAACCCCTGAGGTCTTATTTGTGTTCAAGTTCCAAGGAGACTATGCCTTATGGGGCTTATGTGAAGTTTGTGATAATGAATTGTTTTTCTCTATTTGTAAATTTTGTGCAGTAAGATTGAGGAGATAGCTTGGGATTTATTAATGACACTGAAGGACGCAGAAAAATTCTAAGCAAAAATCTATAAATAAGGTACCAACTGGCACTGCTGAGATTGGTTTAATAGGGGCCACAAAGAAAACTAAGCAGTCACTGATAAGTGTGCATATATACTCATCAACATAAACAGGCCTTGAAGAAGATTGGTTTTGGTATTTGTGCTATAATTCCATAATTTCTCCAAAGGGACTCCAGCCCTCAACTCTGACCAGAAATACATCTAACTCTCCAACTTGCTGAGACTTGAATTTCCTCAAATCAAGATTTATTGGCTAAAAGTCCTCATTAAAATAAAAATGTACCTAATAAGGAATGTAGAATACAGATTTTCACATACCAACTATATTAGTCCCTTCCACAAGGAATGGAATTCAGAGCAGCCAGGACTGGGTGTTTAAGAACAGAATTGGATATATAGGTATACCCTATAAAGGGATATACATGTATATAGTATACATGTATATACCCTATATATCCTATAGACCTACATAGGTATGTAGGAAAAGAATATAGGTGCCTTTGTTATATGACTTGTGATTTCTGAGTTTTTAAAAAAAGATTTTATTTATTTATTTGACAGAAAAAGAGAGATCACAAGTAGGCAGAGAGGCAGGCAGAGGGCAAGGGGGAAGCATGCTCCCTGCTGAGCAGAAAGCCCAATGCGGGGCTTGATTCCAGGACCCTGAGATCATGATCTGAGCCAAAGGCAGAGGCTTAGCCCACTGAACTACCAAGGCACCCATAGCATCTTTTTAAAAAGATTTTATTTATTTGTCAGAGAGAGAGAGTGAGCAAGCACAAGCAGGGGGAGTGACAGGCAGAGGGAGAAGCTGGCTTCTCCCTAAGTGAGGAGCCCGATGCTGGGCTCAGTCCGAGGACCCTGGGATCATGACTTGAGTTGAAAGCAGACACTTAACTGAGTAAGCCACCCGGGCATCCCCATTTGTGATTTCTTAAAATGCTCAGAAACTACTTTTCTTCTTTAATCTCTGTGTCTAAAGCTTTCTCCCTTAAAGCCAGGGCTTTGGATTAAGGTATGGTTACTAAAATGCATGACAAAAATGTATTGCCTGGGAAGGATGTTTCATTGAGCTATGTTTACACAACAGGATATCAGAATAGCTGATATTACCAAGCACAATTTAGCCATGTCTTTTTCAAGTATTTGTTCAATTATCACCTTTATGATGAGGCCTAACCTCACCATCTTACATAAAATTGCAGCCCATTTCCCTCCCTTTCTATCATCTTTCCTTGCTTTATTTTTAAGGATATAAAAAATTACAAAAAATATCTTTTATATTTATCCATGTATTTATAATTTTAAGTGCTCTCCAGGTTTACATTTATATTATATATACAAGGTTACATTTTACAATTTCAAGGGCTCCCCAAATTATCTTTGTCATTCTGCCTAGAGAAATTCCCCTAACATTTCTTTCAGTGCAGTCAACTGACAACAGAATCTTGAAACTTTTGTATGGAAAAAATCTTGATTTCACCTTCAATTTTGAAAGATACTTCCATTGAATACAGAATTCTAGAATGCTAATTGTTTTCTTTCTGCACTCTAACCATGTTATTCCATTATCTTCTTGCTTGCATTGTTTCTGATGAGAAATCTGCAGTAATTCTTATCTTTGTACCTTGGTCTATAATGTGTTTCTATCCTTTGATGGCTTTTATTTTTAATTTTCATTTATTTATTTATTTTCTTTGGCTGCTTTTAAAATGTTCACTTTATGATTGCTATTTAGCAATTTGATTATGGTACAACTTTGTGTGGTTTTATTTGTGTCATTTCTGCTTGAAGATTAAATGAGCCTCTTGGATACATGGATATATAATTTTCATCTAATTTGGAAACATTTCAACCATTACTTTAAAAAAATATTTTCCCCCCTTTCTCTTGCTAGGACTCAAATTACACCTGGTTAGTTAGAAAGAGGTTAGACTGGTTGCTATTGTTCTAAAGGTTACTGAGGTTCTATTAATTTTTATGTCAGTCTTTTTTCTGTCTTTCTTCCTAGAGAGTTTCTATTGCTCTGTCTTCAAGGGCCTTGACATTTTCTTCTGCAGTGTAAAATCTGATGTTAATATAATTGAGTGATTTTTTTTTCCCTCTTCAGATATTTATTTTTAAGTTTCTAGATATTCCATTTGCTTTTTCTTATACCTTCAATTTCTTTTAGCATCATGTTCATTTTTTCTTTAAATTATTGAGAATATTGAATATATTTAAAATAGTTAATTGTAAAGTCCTTATCTGCAAATTCCATCATCTCTGTCACTTCTGGGCTGTTTCTATTGACTTATTTTCCTCCTGGTTTTGGATCACATTTTTCTGCTTCTTCCATATCTGGTAATTTTTAGTGGCATGTAAAATTACAGATTTTATGTTCTTGAGTGCAGAATCTTATTGTATTTCTTTTAAGTGTATTGGGCTTTCTTCCAGCAGGCTTTCTTTTAAAATTTGAAGCTTTTCTGGATGCATCTAGAATAGCCTAGGGTATGCCCTGTCTGGCAGGAATTCGAATGATTTCAGGCTGCATGAGCTCTGGGAATTATTCTGCTTAATATTCTCTGGTAGTTGGTTTTGTCCTAGATTCTTTTCCCCCCTTCCTCCTTCCCCCAAATCTGGCCTCATGGAATTTAACTGTATTCAGATTTGGTACTGAACCAAAGTCTCAAGTAGACCTTTATGCAGGTTTCTGGAGCTCTCCTGAGCAGGCTCTCTTTGCTCCAATACTCTAGTTGCTTTGGGCTCCCCACCTGCCAGCATCTGTCTCCTCAGTTCAGCACAATTACCAGACTATGATTGCTTTGCTTTCCCTGCACTCCTGTTTGGAAATTGCCTCTAGGAATAAAATCAAGGTGATCATATTTATCCACGCCCCCTTTGTCCCCTGGACCTATATTCTTCTGCTGCTTTTTGTCAACATCTGAGAACAGTTGTTTCATATATTCTATTTTTCTAATTTAAGGCATAGGGCAAATCTGAACCCTAGTACTCCCTCATGGTTGGAAGAGGAAGTTTCAACCCCAATTTTTCTTGAATTATCTTTTCTGTATATTTTTCATGACATCTCACATGGGAAAAGTTGAGCATTTTTTCATGTGTTTAAAAGGAATTAATATTTCTATTTTCTTTGAAATCTCTATTCATGTCTTTTGTCCATTTTCTCTTGGGTTGTAGGTCTTTTTATCCTCAATTTTTAGAAGCTCTCTATATTACAGACTTTAGCTTTTTGTCTGAGATATAAATATACACATTTGAAATTTCCACTGTTTATGGTGTGAGAAATGGATCTAATTTTATTATTGTTCATATGGCTATCCAGTTGTACCATCACTATTTAAAAAAATGGAAACTCATCTTTTTCCTACTGGCTTGAGATGCTACCTTCATCAAATATTAAATTTCTTCTTGTTCTCAAGTCCATATGCAAGTTTTATATTCTTCTCCAGCCATATACCATTCTCTTCATGTGCTGTTATAGAAGCTTTATAATGTCTCCATATCTTAGGGTCAGCTCTTATACATTGTGCATTCCCCACCAATCCCCACACCCCCAGGATTTTCTGTGCTATTTTTGTTTATTTATTCTTTCTTACAAACTTTATAATCAGTTTGTATTCTCCAGAAAAAAACTGAGACTATATTTATTGAGATGTTACATTTGCAAACAGAATTAGAATTGATATATTTTGGTTGACTCTTCCAATCCAAGAACATGGAATGTCTTCCTATTTGTTAGATCTCATTTGTGTCCTAAGTATGTTTATATCTTTAGTCAGAGAGGTTTTATAAAGTTCTTGTTGAATTTTTACCTAGGAATTTTATTTTAATTTTTCTATTATAATGAGGTCTATGATTGCATGTTTCAACAGGCTACTATTTGTATATGAAGTATGTTGATTTTTTACTTTATTCCTGTAATTTTATTGGTATTATTTTTAGTATACTTTCATTATTTCTTTTGAAGTTTTCAGATATATAATAATGTCATCTGCACATACACATGTCTTTACTTCTTTCTCATTCTTTTGCCTCTAATTCTGTTCTCTTGCCTAATGGCATTTTCCTCTTCCCTCCTATACAATACTAAGTATAGTGGGCATCCTCTTCTTGGTGTAGGTTTTAGTGGGAATGCATTAGTTTGCTGGGGCTGCCATAACAAAATAGTATTGATTGGGTGGCATAAACAACAGAAATTTATTTCATCACAGTTTTGGAGGCTAGAAATTAAGATCAAGGTTATCAGCAGGTGGCCTTCTCCCAAGGCCTCCACTTGGCTTGCAGATGGATGTCCTCTCCCTGTGCCCTCCCATGGTTTTCCCTCTGTATGCACACATCCCTGGTGTCTCTCTCAGTGTCCAAATTTCCTCATTTTATAAGGACACCAGTTGGATGAGGTGTTGGATTAGGGCCCACCCTAATGGCATCATTGTAACTTAATTACCTATTTAAAGGACCCTTTCCCAATGTAGTCATATTAAGGCTTCAACACATGAATTTGGAGGGGGAGGGGCACAAACCAGTCTATAACAGTAATGAATATTTTTACATTAAGAATGTTTTCAATTCATCTGAAGAACTACCAATTTCTATTTATTTAATGTTTAGACATAATGAATGAGTATGGAATTTGGTAAAATGCCTTTTCATGTGCTCTTGGCCCCACCTCATCACATCCCCTCAGGTACTTCAAATCGTAAATGTTCCATTTTCTTCCTTGTACCTTTAATATTCTCTTCCCTACTAACTTTTTCTCAGTGTACAAGCAGAAGATCACCTTCCTTACACTAAAAATGTTCTCCCAATACTCTTTCCCTCTCTTTTTCTTTTACTGTAAAAAATTTAGATGTATATTGTATATTGATGTATATTGTACTTTCCATTTCTGTCTACATTCAAGGGCTGGTGTTCATTTTTAAATGTTATGGCATTCCTTTCCCATTTCTCTCTCCTAATACCCAGGCACCTCTGTGCAGATATACCGGTAAATCAAAATCTGGGTTTTCTGTGCGTTTATGAACTAATTGTCAGTCTTTCCTGGAATACAGGGAGCTCCTGAGCAGGATCTTTGATTTCCGTCCTTGAATTTTAGGCATGTTGCCACCAGGTGGCAGTAGATAAAGGAATCATCCACTCTGAACCCATATTGAAGATGTTTAGGCCTTTGCTGATTTTTAAACACCATCTTCAACCTCTTTTTAATGGAAATATAAAAATGTATATAAATTTGTATTTAAATGTGTACATATTTATGTATATAAATATTTACTTATTTACATTTTATATATACACATATACATATATAATTTATTTAATGGAGGAATATATATGCATATACATAGTAAAATAGTGTGTGTGTGTATACATATACATACATATTTTAAAAAGTAAAATAAAATCAAGCATTACTGTCATGTGGAAATGTTACAACCCCATCCAATATCCAGATCTGTAAGTTGTGCTATGGAATTTTGGTCATCTTTGAAGACAGCCAGTGTGGGGATTCCTGTGTAGCATCCACCCTGGGCCCTGGGACCAAATTGGGGAGCGGAAAGAGTAGGCACCTGCCTCCATTGTTCTGAAGTAAGCAGTGCAAGGGTTGAAGTGAAATTGTGTATCATATTGGTTAAACTGTGCTTCACGTATGATCTCAAAGGCCATGGTACCCTGTTTCCTATAATATCTAGGTGAGTATTTGAAGAAACCACTTCTTGATTACTACTTAGGCCTCTGATTTATCTACATGTAAAATAAAATTCTTTTATTTATTTATTTATTTATTTATTTGACAGAGATAGATCACAAGTAGGCAGAGAGGCAGGCAGAGAGAGAGAGAGGAGGAAGCAGGCTCCCTGCTGAGCAGAGAGCCCGATGCGGGACTCGAGCCCAGGACCCTGAGATCATGACCTGAGCCGAAGGCAGCGCCTTAACCCACTGAGCCACCCAGGCGCCCCTAAAATAAAATTCTTTAAAATATCATCTTATGGCTGTGTGCCTGGGTATCTCAGTTGGTTAAGCGTCTGCCTTCAGCTCAGGCTATGATCCCAGGGTCTCGGGATCAAGTCCTACATCGGGCTCCCTGCTCGCCCGGAACCTGGTTCTCCCTCTGCCTGCAGCTCCCCCTGCTTGTGCTCTTTTTCTCTCTCTCTGTCAAATAAATAAATAAAATTTAAAAAAATGATCTTATGGCCACAGTGATACAGGCAAAGGATATTTTCCTCCTTGATTTGGAAAGGAGCTTCTAGGCACAGTCTTAATTGGAAATCATGGTCTTTAGCTCAGAATTCCTGCCAGGCTAACAAAAAGAGAAAGGAACTAGGCTCTTCTTTTCCTGGAATAATAGGGAAAAGAAGGATCTAGGTTCAGGATTGCCCCCCACCTCCACTATCAGCATTTTCCCTTCTAGAAGCAGCAGGGGAAGGGAACATAGGACTTGGCTCTGATGTCACTATTGGGAGAGTGGCTGCATTTCATGTCTTTTGGTATCATTCCCAACCTAGAGTCCCACAATGGAATGTTTTGGATGTGGATTTTGGTTTGGATTTGTCCCCTCCTCTTGTTTGGATCTGGGGTGGGGGAGAATGAATCAAGGGAGGAGGTCTTTCCAGGTATCAGTCTTTTTTTTTTTAGGATTTTAAAAATTTATTTATTTGACACACACAGAGAGAGAAAGATCACAAGTAGGCAGAGAGGCAGGCAGAGGGAGAAGGGGAAGCAGGCTCCCTGCTAAGCAGTGAGCCTGATGCGGGGCTAGATCTCAGGACCCTGAGATCATAACCTGAGCTGAAGGCAGAGGCTTAACCCACTGAGCCACCCAGGTGCTCCCCCAGGTATCAGTCTTAAACCTGGTTCAAGGTCAAGTTCTGAGTAGCCTGGGCAACTACTCAATCTCTCTGAGATGCTGTCAGTACTGGATTCTGGCGCACAGTCTGGCACCACTCCACTTGGCCTGGAGATATGCTGAGGACCTATGGACACTTCAGACCTGCAGATGAATTGATAAGGGAAGAGCACACATAAGTGTGGAAAGGGACAAAAAGGGATAGCCATAACTCCCTCCCTCCCCTTCCTTTGCATGGAAACTAGACATTCTCTTGATTTGGAGATAAAGTCTCATTCTGAAGGTAAGGAAATGGCTCGACCTCTAATAAGGTTCTTCTTTTCTAAACCGAGAGATTACTGTCCAAGAAAGGGTGGCTCAGGCATGATTGCTAGATCCCTGCAGAGTTCACACATAGACCAGAGCTGCAGGTCATTTACCTTTTCTTGATCTTAGGGAAGTGGTGTGTCACTCCATACCCCTTTGTCTTCTTATTTTTCTTATCTTTAGTTTATCCTTCAAAGATGTCTTTTATTCATTTTTCAATGCCCCGCAAATAATTGAAGTCATTAATCATCATCACTACATAAATTAAAAGACTTTTATTTCTTTCTTTGTCATCAGTGACCACTGTGTTTTGAGACTAGGGGCTTATGGTCACTGTGGAGGCTGTGTTCTCTAATGATTCCTTCCTGCACATGCTTGGTTCCCACATTACAATGTTTGGTAGAGCCGTGGCTTGACCGGAAGGCCCGGACTGACAACCTTTTATGATGACAACAGCAACAACTCTTACAGGTTGTAGCCCCTTCCTCTGGCTCTCCTGAAATAGCTCCGGTGTTATGCCTGGTGGATTTTGTAGTCATGGGCACTAACTTTGTAGTCATCAGTCTTAGTATCTTTATTTCAGGTTTTTACTCACTTTATCTCTGTAGGCATCATCTCTGATGGGGAGGGGCCAGGTCCAAAGTTTCAATACCTACAGAGTCCATTTAAAACTGATCACTCTCTCTTCCTCTTCTTTCCTTTTCACCCTTCCCCATTTCTTTAGCACTCATGCTCTTTTAAAAAAGATTTATTCATTTATTTTAGAGAGAGAGCATGTGAGAGAGCATGAGCAAGGGGAAGGGCAGAGGAAGAGGGAGAGAATCTTAAGCAGACTTGGCACTGAGTGATGAGCCCAATGTGGGGCTCAATCCCATGACCCTGAGATCATGACCAGAGCCGAAATTAAGAGTTGGACACTTAGCTGACTGAGCCTCCCAGGCGCCCCAGCATCCATGTTCTTCATAAATTCTTTTGGAATTTGAGTGTAGGGTAAACTGTCCAATGTGAGTGTGCTGTTTTCTAGTGGGACTCTGAGTGACATTGTCTGAATTTTCTGGGCAAGCCCTCATTTCCTTGACCTAGATTTTAACCTTGCCTCTTACCAGTCCTCTCTCTGGGAAACATTTTATTTCCCACCAGCCGCTGATGGTGGCCCTACTCTGTATGTAAAGATCACCAGGAAGCAGGAAATGATCAGCTGCTGATGGTGGCCCTACCCTACTCTGTATGTAAAGGTCACCAGGAAGCAGGAAGTGATTCCTACCTACCTTCAAGTATTCCTTCCTGCCTTTGCTTTTCTAGCTCCTGTGCCTTATTGGCCCTTGGCTAGGGCCTCTCTCTTCTCCCTGCCTCACCCAATACGGGATTTGCTTTGCTCTCTGGATCCCGTGCACTAAATCTTGTATCCTCGCCTGCCCCAGCAGCCCACAGGACAAAAAAGGACAGGACACAGGAAAGCTAAAGATTAAGAATGATAGTTGTACATCTCTCTGCTCCCCTCCCTCACAAACAGCTCGTCTCCCAAAAGAACTCCCAGATTGGATTGGGAGATCTCTGAATTGCTCTTGACTTGAGAAGCACTTTGTATATTTACCCCAAATTATACATGGGTTCCCAGCAACAGATCCAAACTCTGACCAGTGGAGAGAAAGGCTAAAAGGGAAATAGTCTTTTAAAGAGGTTGTATCTTAAGATTTCTTAATTATTTCTTGGGGGTAGTTTAAAAATTGAAGGTATCACAGTATTGAACTATATTTAATGGAACTTAATAAGGGAGTCTTTGAGATGTGATAGGAAGGGAACCTGCTGTGGACAAATGATTGCCCCATCTGTGAAGGGGGCCACTGGCTCTGGCCTAACTGGTAACTGGGTACCTATTCCTTCTGTACCCCAGGATGATGAAAAATGGGAGGAATCCTTTCTCTTTGTTTGAATTCCCTCCTGACTCATCCCCAAGAGAGAATAGTGAGTCCTGAGTGTGGGGGCTAGGACACAGGACTGGTGAAGTATGGCCCCAACCCCTGAACCTTCCCTTTTTAGGACAGGCCTGTCCTCAGGAGTTTCCTCGTGTTCAGAGTGGCCTCCCTTTGCAGGGAAGACTACTATGGCCAGTTCTGTTGGTTTGTAAAGTTAATCTGGGGAAGTAGGTAGGAAATTACAGAGTCCTTTTATGGTTATAGCTCCAACCTCTTTAGTTTATCTTTTTAAAATAACGCTTTTGTGAGACAAATGGCTTACAGACTTCCCCTACCCTTTTCCGCAAAGACATTACTCTCTGAAAGAATAATCATCTCTGGAATTTGGCCTATTTGTACTTTTTTTTTTTTGTGGGGAGGGTTTACTATAGCAACAAAAGAGCCTGGAAGGGAAAAAAAAAAACAAGTGTAAGTACACACTGAGTATTGTGTGGAAGCAAGAGGGGAGGGCAGTTCTCACTCCACGAGGAAGATGGTGGAGGTGTTCCTGACAGTCACAGGATGTGAGAGCTGTTCTCCAGCCTGGAATGCTCTCTGTCCCCCTCCCTTCCCTTGGGTGCTCCAACAGGCTAGCGGTGCGGGTGCATCTTATCAACTTCTCAGTGTTTGGGTTGGTCTTATCTTGTGTTGTGTGGCTCCTGTCTTCTTTCTCAGTTAGCTCACGACTCTGAGTGTGGAGGGGAGGAGGATTAATTATCAGCAGCCGATATCAGTCAGTGTTCTCCAGATAAGCAGAATCAATAGGATTTATCTATCTACAGGGTTTTTTTTTTTTTTTTTAAAGATTTTATTTATTTATTTGACAGACAGAGATCACAAGTAGGCAGAGAGGCAGGCAGAGAGAGAGGAGGAAGCAGACTCCCCACTGAGCAGAGAGCCCGATGGGCTTGACCCCAGGACCCTGAGATCATGACCTGAGCCGAAGGCAGAGGCTCAACCCACTGAGCCACCCAGGTGCCCCCACTCTACAGATTTGTTTTAAGGAACTGGCTCACATGGCTTTGGAAGCAAACAAGTCTGCAATTTGTAGAGCAGGCTGGCTTGCTGGAATTCAGTAAGAGCTGATGTTGTAGTTTTGAATCTCAAAGTCATGGGGCACACCAGCAGGTGGAGACTAAGGCAGGATTCTATGTCTTGAGGCAAAACTCCTTCCGGAAATTTCTTTGCTTTTAAGGCTTTCAAGCAACTGGAGAGCTACCCACACTATGGTTTAGAGTCAGATGATCATGAATGTTAACCATATTTACAAAATACATCCAGGGCAACTTCTAGACTAATGTTTGTTCGAACAACTGGATACTATAGTACAGAGAAGCTGACATATAAAATCACCTGTCACAGTCCATCCATTGTCAACTTGGCATCTAAACGTATCTCCTTGAACTGTACTTAATCTCCATATAAAGACAATAACAAAGCCATACTTCTTCCCAACATGATACAGCCAAACTGACACATAAGATCAAGAATCACACCACTCGGGCGCCTGGGTGGCTCAGTGGGTTAAGCCGCTGCCTTCGGCTCAGGTCATGATCTCAGGGTCCTGGGATCGAGTCCCACATCGGGCTCTCTGCTCAGCAGGGAGCCTGCTTCCCTCTCTCTCTCTGCCTGCCTCTCTGTCTACTTGTGATTTCTGTCAAATAAATAAATAAAATCTTAAAAAAAAAAAAAAAGAATCACACCACTCTTACCCAAAGCTCTCTTAACTCTTCAGTACACTCACTGATTTAGCCCATCACTCACCTTTTCCTAAATATACTTGTATTCTTATTTATTTTTAAAATTTCTTTTCAGTATTTCAGAATTCATTGTTTACGCACCACACCCAGTGCTCCATGCAATCTGTGCCCTCCATAATACCCACCACCAGGCTCACCCAACCTCCCACCTCCCTCCCCTCCAAAACCCTCAGATTGTTTCTCAGAGTCCATAATCTCTCATGGTTCATCTCCCCCTCCAATTTTTCCCCCAACTCCCTTCTCCTTTCCATCTCCCTATGTCCTCTGTGTTATTCCTTATGCTCCACAATGTATTTTCTATACATCCTCATCTTTTTTTTAGCTTTGCTTTCCCTACCTGGAAATCCTTCTCCCCTTGTCTGCCAGACACCTTATACTTATCACTTAGGACTCTGAGAAAAGAGTTCTTAGCACACTGTAAAACTTAATCGTGTATTTCCATAGCAACGATGTTAAGAAATAGGACATGGTTTCCAAGTGAAGATTGAATATAAAACAAATAAAGGCCTGGCCAATTATCTGTCATAAAGACACACCCCATATTATACACTATAATCTTTCAAAACAAAACCAATTAAATAAATTGTATAACATAGGCAATGAGTTAGTCCTCAGCAGACAACAAAGTGTGCATGTATGTGTGTGTGGGTGCATGTGTGTGTCACATAAAAGGAGCACTACTATAACCAGGGTTCATTTAAAATAGAAATGCCAACTATGCTACATGTTAGCCTGTAAACAATAAGGATGTCATTAGCCTTATTTGAGTTTGAAAATAATTTGGGGGACGTATTAAATTATTTAAAGAAGTTTCCCAGTAAATTTTGAGCAGATTCATAGATATCTAGATTGCAAACAAATGTGGTTAGAGTTGTTTTGCTCACATTAGAGCATTAGTTTATCTTTTTAAAATACAGTTCTTGTGAGACAAATGGCCTATAGACTTCCCGTACCCACTTCCTCAAAGATGATGCTCTCTGAAGGAATAATCATCTCTGGAATTTGGCCTCTTTGTACTTTTTTTGGGAGGGGGCATATTACACCAGTAAAAAGAGCCTGGAAGGGAAGAAACAAGTATAAGTACACATTGAGTATTGTGTGGAAGCAAGAGGGGAGGGCAGTTCTCACCCCACGAGGAAGATGGTGGAGGGGCTCCTGACAGTCACAGGATGTGAGAGCTGTTCTCCAGCCAGGAATGCTCTCTGTCCCCCTCCCTTCCCTTGGGTGCTCCAACAGGCTATCTCTGGATACAGCCTGTGATGGTTCCTAGCTGCAAGAAGCAATCTGACTCTGGTTAACTTCAGCAGGGGAGAAATTTATTGGAAAGATACGGGGTAATTGACAAAACTGTACAGAATCTAGGGAACCAAGTTTAGAAAATAATTAGGAACCACGGGAAGCCCCAGGGGCTAGAATCATAGTTATGACCACAAGTAAGGGATGTGCTGCTTTAAGTCACACCGGACATTGGCCATCATCACTGGTTCCATTACACATGTATCACCATTGGTTGCAAGAGAGCACAACCTTTGTCTTTCCATTATGGACTCAAAATTCTCCTTGCTTCTTCATACCACTTGCTCTGGAAGCAAATCTAAGTGGGGGAATCTGATTGGCTGAGGTCTCTCTCTACCTTGTAGAGATCTGGAGAGTACTGTCTGGCCTTACTAGCTACCAACTGGGAAGAATTCCAGTCGAACCGGGAAGGTCTCCAGACAGACAAGGGGGTTCTGGTGCTGGGGAGCCCAATATCGACTACATTCTGAATTTCACTTCCTCAGGGAACAAGGTTATACATACCGATAAGGTGACTTACATGGACACCTTTTAATTAAAGCAGTGCTTCTCGAAGTGCAGTCCCCAACTTATAGCATTAGCATCACCTGGGAACTTTAAAGAAATACAGGTTCTCAAACCCGGCTCCAGAGTTAGTAAATCAGAAACTCTGGGGTACAGCCCTGCACATTGTCTTCCTAAGCCTCTTAGGTCATTCTGATGCAGGCTCAAGTTTGACATCCACTCCTCTATCAGTCAAGGACACATTTCAATGACAGTGGGGTTTCAGGCCATGAATCAATTATGGTGCCCACTCTCTCTCAGCCACATGAAATTCAAAATTTAATTTTAATATTTGAAATGGAGCAAAAATTACCTCTATTCTGAAATTAAAGTAGTTTCTGGCTTTTTTTTTCTTTTTTAAACTAGGAGATTGTGGAGATGTTTTTAAAAATCTTTTTGGTGTCCTGATTTACTGATACCTAAGCACTTGCTTCATTGCTTCCGGCCCAGCCCCAAGTAATGAAACTCGGTCAATGTATTCTTCACACCTGGAGCTGCCTTCCTATAAATTCCAGGCAAAGACAGGAAATAAGGTGGTGGAGACTCCTACTGTATGATGCAGTGGCAGTTCCCCAGGGGGTAACTCGTGGGCCAGTGATATGAGTGGCAGGAGGAAGCCCAAGGATATAAATGTGACGGTACGTTGGCCAGGAGGCCTTCAGAGAGCATGTGCCCTGCAGTTGTGTATACAAGCCCCAAGATACTGCTGGGCCCTGGGGTAGGGGTGGAGAGGGGTGGGGGCAGAGACAGCAGGAGGGATCCTGGGACAGGACAGCTTCAGGCAGTTGGCTCTGAGCAGTTATCTATGCTGGGAGCGGGAGATGCTTCTCTAACTGTTCTGGCCTCGGGTCATTAGAGGGAGGCTTGGCCTTGAGAGAGTCTTTGCTGGAAAAGGATCCAACTTCAGCTGAGCCTGGTGCCAGACTGCTTACCCTGAGCTGCCCGGAGCTGGTAGAGCTCCACTGCTTTGTGCTAAACCCTCACAAAGGAATTTTCAGCATGGTGATAGGGAAAGGGAAGCTATGGGCCAGTGACCCTCCATTACTGGTGTGGGACTTGGAGCGAAATTTGCTTAAATGTGTTGAAGGTTCTCATTTTGAGGTTTGGAATGAGAATGGAACCCCAAGACTCTGCTTGGGATTATTATGACTGCATTTTCTTCTTTTACCTAATGAAGGTTTAGCTGTGGTTCCCATTCCAAAACTGTGCATTTGATGCTAAAGACCATCTTTTCTATACCTTTGCCCTGGAATTTTTCCAAGCTGTTTCAACTACACGAGAGCCTTCTGAAAAGCTCTGGATCGCATAGCAGGATACAGAAGTACAAAAGGCATGAACTTTGAAAGCTGCAGTCGAAAGACCAGGGATGGTAGTATTAGTTTTTCACTGTGTAACTTTTGAGGAACTGAATACACAAACACGTAATGGCCAGACCTTGTGTAAAAATGGAATTCCTGGGGTGCCTGGGTGGTTCAGTGAGTTAAAGCCTCTGCCTTCAGCTCAGGTTATGATCCCAGGGTCCTGGGATAGAGCCCCACATCAGGCTCTCTGCTCAGTGGGGAGTCTGCTTCCTCCTCTCTCTGCCTGCCTCTCTGCCTACTTGTGATCTCTGTCAAATAAATAAATAAATTAAAATCTTTAAAAAAAATGGAATTCTTACCCACGACCTGTGGAGCAACCAGCCTGTAAAGCCTAACCACAGCCTGTGCAAGAATTAGCCCAGAAGGGGCGCCTGGGTGGCTCAGTGGGTTAAGCCTCTGCTTTTGGCTCAGGTCATGATCTCAGGGTCCTGGGATCTAGACCCACATCCAGCTCCTTGCTCAGCGGGGAGCCTGCTTCTCCCTCTCTTTCTGCTTGCCTGTCTCCCTACTTGTGATCTCTCTTTCTCTGTCAAATTAAAAAAAAAAAAATTAGCCAAGAATGGTCAGGATTCAGTTGCTGACTGCCAGTTTTGCTGCTGTCTGTCCTCTGTTCCAACGCTGGACCAGAGAAAGCCAAATCCGCTCCCTCAGCCAATCACAGAGGGAGCCCCGCCTCTAACTTCCCCATGCCAACCACCTCTAATGAAAGCATCACTGAAATCCTTCCCTTTTTTCCACCTCCTTGACCTCCTCATGAGTCTCTCTACTGAAGGCAAGCTACAGTGGCTCGTTCCTTGTTACAGCAAGCTCTGAATAAATAGCCTTTGCTTGTTCTCTTTCGGTGGTCTTTGTTTTTTCCACACTTTGGACAACTCACTTAGCTCTATTTTTCTTATTTTTTTTTTTAAGATTTACTTATTTATTTGAAAGAGACAGAGTGAGCACATGTGCATGCGAGTTGGGGAGGGGCAAAGAGAGAGGGAGAGAAGCAGACTTCCCACTCAGCGCAGAGTGCAACGGGCTCCATCCTGTGACCCCATGACCCTGAGAGCATGACCTGAGCTGAAATCAAGAGTCGGAGGCCACAAGAAGTGAGCCACCCACGCACCCCCTATTTTTCTTATTTGTAAACTCTATATAAGATGGTCTCACAAGACAGTAAGTATTAACTGCTGTTGAGCATTGAGATGACATTTAAAAGAAAAACACTTTATTGAGGTGATTGATGTATTGAATGTATACAACTAGATGAGCTCATAGATAAGTATACATCCACGAAAACCATCACCACACTCAATGCCATGAACATATGCATTGCCTCCAAAAGTTTCCTTCTGTCTCCTATCTAAAAAATTTTTTTGTGACACCAACACAACACAAGACTTACCATTTTAGCAAATCTTGGAGTATACAATGCCGTATTGTTACCTACAGACAAAAAAAGAAAAAGACCCTTTGAGGTTCGGGCTGAGTGTCCTTCTCAGAGGACACATGAGAGAAGATGCTCCAGTGAACACACTTCTTCTCTCTCTAATGGTCTGAAAAATGAGTGAGAAGCTTATGCACTCACATGGCCTTCCTCTCTTTTTAAGAAAACTCCATGCCACACCCATAATAAGTAGGAAAAAACCCCAAGAAAGCTGAAATTAAAGTTATCTCAAACTTAGTATGCTTTCTGATAAAGAACAGTCTTTTGCATACAAATTTGAATTCACTCTAAAAAAAGATGCTTTGGGAAGTGCAATATGAAGGACAAACTTATCTCAACTATAGGACTTACCAGTCAGGGAGAGAAGCAGCTATGGGCAGACGCATAGGCAAAGGTCACCTCCCTCCACTCCAGCCTTCTTAGACCTGGTGAGAGGTGTGTCATCCTCAGTGTCTCTCTGGCTGTGCCTCCCCTTCCCCAAAAGATGAACAGATCTAAAGGGGACTTGCTTTCAATGTTGGGATGCCAGAATTCCCTCCTCGAATGCCCTTGACCTGCTTATAGGGCTTTTCCCAAGGTCCATCCCCTAAAAGTAAACCACATAGATGGTTGTTCATCCCTAGACCAAAGGGGTTACCAGGGGATGGCTGTGTCTAGGGGACATGGATGGAGATTGGACGCGAGGATATCCATAAATGTGTCTGTATGAGACCCCTCACAGAGGGGGCTGAATCTGGCGGGGGGATGTGGAGGGAGCACACTGTGGCCCGTGGGCAGGGGGCTGGAGACCAGGCAGAGCCTTCCTTTAATATCACATTCTGGTGCAGAACTCTTAACATTCTGAGATTTCTAAATTTGAACCTGGCATTTTAGCTGGTTGTGAAGGTATATTTGTCAAGGTAGGAAGAAGAAAATATTTAACATTTTGTTAGCTTGATTATTCATTTCCAAATATTAAGAGAATCTTTCTCTAGGCCTCACAGATATTGAGGGTGGGCTTGCCTGTCTCCATATTTAGCAGTCCACTGGCCAGCTCTGATCCCCAGGCTCTTGGGCCGTGTTGATTGGTATGCATCTGGGGGTTGAGTCTAAAAAAAGAACTTTTATTTCTATTTCTCTTTTCCCCACTCCCTACTTCCATGCATCTTATCTCTTTGGGTATCCATTCTAACCTATTTAATGTATATTTTATGTTATTATTTTTTCTTTCTAATTTTTTTGTTTGTTTGTGTACATGTAATTTTATGTACATAAGTAATGTGTTGTCGATCTCGCACAGCCCTCGAGCTCTAGTCTCCATCGCTCATAGCTGATCCTCTGCTTTTAACTGCTGCCGAGTCTCTGCCATAGCCTGTCCTTTTATGTACCCAGTGGTGGGTATAAAGAGAGAGCTTTTAATTTGCCCTGCTCTGTTTAGTAATTGGTTGAAGCGTCTCTTGACATGCGTGGTGGCCCTTCAGGTTTTGTCATGTAATATGATTGTCGTATATACCTTGCCCATGTTTTCTCTTGATGGTTTTCTTCTCGTTGGTTTGCCTGCATTTCTAATATATGTTAGTTAGATATCATCTTCCACTCTGTTTCTATTATCTCCATCCCCTATGTCCTTTGCTGAACAAATATCCCAATTCCTGATATGATATTCACCAATTTATTTGGCTTTACGGTGTCTCTTCTTCAGTTAAAAAGTATTTTCCCACTTGCTTCCCCCCACCCCCCCCTAACCAGTGGACTTCTATAGTGGTAGCGATCTTATTTCTGAGGAAAGATCAGGAAAGAATGGGTAGCCACCTGGGAATGGCTCTTTCAATATCCATTCTACTCTCATTTTGGTCAGGTTAAAAACTAAATATTACATACCCAGATGCCCTGGTAGCTGGAGCCCTGGGATGTGAATTGCCACTGGAAAGGTGGTGGAAGGGGGTTCCCCATACTTCACTGTGTCTTGGGATCATCTGAGTGTTGACTAAAGCACAGATTTTGGCTAATTCTATAGGCCTGGAGCCCACAGAGGACCTGGAAATTTGCATTTCTGACAGGTTTCCAGGTGATGCTCATCCTAGGTTCTGCTATTCATGAGTGTGAAAAGCAATTTTCATGGGGGAAGTGAGGACAGGGGCAGTAGGACCCCTAGATCATGTCTATTGTGGGGTCACTCTGGGGGTCTTCTCACCCCTTCTCCAGTCATTCAAAAATCTTTAAGCAACTAGTTTCCTATATTAGATTTCTTTCTCCTTGAGAAGAGTAGTTATTTCTGTTTCCCATAATAAACCACTGCTTGATATAATAGCATACCAAAAAGAACTATAAATGACAAGAGGATGTCCATAAATTCTTTGCCCTATGTCAGGCCGCTGAGCTTAACCCTTTTACCCTTGATATCGTTATAAACAAGGGGAGCAGGAAGAAACTTTGTCCCAAGGCCACTGGATTTACTGAGTGAGGCTGGCACTAAATCTATCAGTTATTTAAGCAGAACAAGAGATTTTGCTGCAATGTGTCATCTAGGGTGACCCCCTCCCCCAACCTGCTTTGTCTGGGACTGGACAGATTTCCTGAAATGTAGGGCTTTCAGTGCTAATGCTGGGAAAAGGCCTGGCAACCTGGGTCAGGTTGGTCACTCTGGTGTAATCTTCCCTTAGTCATCTTGAAGAAGTTTCCTACAAAGGGAAAGAGGCTAGGGCAGGCGATCAAAGGTGGGGACCTGAGAAATTATTTTTTGGAGGTACCTGAAACTGGAAAAGCATACATAGGTCAAACTTAAGAGGCTGTTCAAACGGAGTGTCAGCCTGAAGGTGAGGGATAATGTGTGAGAGCCAACCGTGAGCTCTAAGTTACTAGATTCAGATTCCAGTGTTGTTTGTTCACCAGCTGTGTGACCACAGCAAGTGACGGAACGAAGTTTACATATCTGTGGGATGGGGATAACAATAGTACCTATGTGTGGTGAGGCATTATTGAAATAACACCTATGAAGCATTTAGGGGAGTTGCATGGCTCAGGGTAAGCATCTCAAAACATGTGACTGGCTCTTAACTACTTTTATTGTTGCTATGAAATTACATAAAGGGATCATGCAGAGGTGCTCGGGCAGGAACAAGTAGAGAGGAGTGAAGAGAGGAGAGGAGGTCTGGATGAGCAAGTAGCTGTGTCTCACTTCTCAGTGACTTTCACATTCACCTCTCTTTGTACACTCCCTGGCGCACGCGCGCACGCACGCGCGCACACACACACACACACACACAAAAGAACTGGGTTGAGTAATATTTTCTGTAGGGAAGGTAATAAAACAATGGGTGACTTTCAAACTCAATGCTGAAAGTTTAAAATTTATGTTAAATTCTAGTTAAGATAGTAAATGTTTACCAAAGGGTCCAGGACAGAAAAAATGGATCTCAAGTGAAAGAAAACATGACCTTGAAGTCATCTGATTTCAAACAGAAAGGAGAGTCCAGAGAAGGAGGGAAGGAAGATGGAAGAAGGGGAGGAGGCATTCATCCAACATGTAGTCAAGCACCCATTTCCCGTCATGGTTGGGTAAGCATTCAGGGAGCTTCCCTCTGGCATTAAAACAACTTAATTTTAAAATTGAGAAACAGTAACACTAAACCTCAAAACACGTTTCTCCTCAGTGTTTTCTGCATGGCGGCCTTTACCTCCTTATTCCTCAAGCTGTAGATTAGGGGATTCAGCATGGGGATCACTGTGGTGTAGAACACGGAGGCCACGTTCTCCTGAGCCAGGGAACTGGCTGTGGAGGGTTTTAAGTACATGAACGCAGTAGATCCATAGAACATCCCCACAGCCACAAGGTGGGAGCTGCAGGTGCTGAAGGCTTTGGACCTGCCCTCTGTGGTGCTGATGCGGAGGATGTTGGAGAGGATGAAGACGTAGGAAACAAGGACTGTTAAACTGGTGACTATGATGTTGAATCCAGCTAAAAAGAAGACTGTCATCTCAATATCATAGGTGCTAGAGCAGGAGAGCTTCATGAGAGGGAGGATGTCACAGAAGTAGTGACTGATGAAGAGCTCACAATAGGACAGTTTTAACATGAGGCCAGTCTCTATTGTTGAGCCAATGAGCCCCATGGCATAGACCACAGCCACCAGCCGGGAGCAGACTTGACGGCACATGATGACATTGTAGAGCAAAGGGCTGCAGATGGCGACGTAGCGGTCATAGGCCATCACTGTCAGCATGTAACACTCGGCAATGACAAACACAAGGAAGAAGTAGAGCTGTGACATGCACCCTGCATAGGAGATGGTGTTCTTCTCTGACACAAAGTTCACCAACATTTTTGGGGTAATGACAGAGGAGTAGCAGAGGTCCACAAATGACAGATTGCTAAGGAAGTAGTACATGGGGGTGTGAAGCTGAGGATTCAGACAGATCAGTGTGAACATGCCCAGGTTCCCTATCATGGTGACCAAGTAGATCCCAAGGAAGAGGAAGAAAAGGGGGAGCTGGAGCTCTAGCTGATTTGTCAATCCCCTGAGAATGAACTCGGTCACTGTAGAGTGATTTTCTGCAGCCATTTTCCTGTTTTGGAGGCCCTGTGGGGATGGGAGAGAAGAGCCCATGAAAGGCTGCATCTTTGACTTTAGATGAAGTTAGTTTTGAGCACTTGGGCTCGGCTGGACGATCCTGGGCTCTTTCCGGATGAATCCTCTCCTCACCTTGCAGTTTGCTGGGAGAAAGACCAGCCTCTGGGTGTTTCAAAGATCATGAGGATGAGGGGAAAAAAGGGGCAAGATCTGGGACGTTTACCCCTTGTATATTTCTCAAATATCCTACAGCAATTGTTCTGAAATTGTTGTCCCTGGATCAGCAGCATCAGCCTCATGTTAGAGATACAAACCCTCAAGCCTCACCCAGGACCTACCAAATGAGAAACCATGGGGCAGGGGGAAGCAATCTGGGTTTAACACTCTCTCCAGGTGATGCTGTATGCTTAGGTTTGAGAACCTCTAACCTATAGGTAACAAGCAGCAAGCATCTTTCATAGTCTGTACTTGGAGATGTATTTTGCTTCAGAAATAAAATGTCCTTGTCATCTGTGCAATTCCCAAATAGTCTCGAGTGTGAATGCACAAATACCCATCTCAAATCCACACAGTGTCAGGATAGTACAGCAATTACAATTGTATCACTGAGTGACAAGTCGGCGTCTGTATCTGAAAGATGCAGATGAGGACAAGAGGCCCCAGTAATTGGACAGTAATGGCTGACAGGCAAGTTGGGTGCCTTCATGTCAAGGGAGAAAAACTAAAATTTTAATCAGGCCAAATGACCACAGGGAACAAAACCAGTCAGCACAGCCTGAGATGACAAGCTTGCACAAAATTCAGCAACATTTAAAAAAAAACCCTCGCAACACATCCTGTCATGCTCTTTAGCGGCTGCCACATCCTGAAACTGTTACCAGAAATAGCGAGCTGTGTATCCTGCTTGCCACTCTGCTCCTGAAACTTGGAGCTTGGGACCTGAGTCTGACCAATGTCCATAAAGGGCACAGAGCTTTCCCTAGGGTTTTTGCTTCTTTAAACTCCAAGCCTGATCCTTCTCTGACAGAGCTACTGTGGTTTTGTAGCCCAAAGCCATGTCTCACTGGTTGCAAACTGCAGGGCAATGAACCTTTCCCTTGTCTCTGATGGAGACCTTGCATTCCAAGATATTTTTTGTTGATTACGAAATCAGTCCAGGGCCTGAGGGCTTCCCAAGGGAATTTTAACAAACACTTAAAGAAGAACTAATACCTATTCTTCTGAAGCTGTTTCAAAAAATAGAAATGGAAGGAAAACTTCCAAACTTGTTCTATGTGACCAACATTACCTTGATCCCAAAACCAGACAACGACCCCATCAAAAAGGATAATTACAGACCAATAACCCTGATGAACACAGATGCCAAAATTCTCACCAAGATACTAGCCAATAGGATCCAACAGTACATTAAAAGAGTTATTCACCACGACCGAGTGGAATTTATCCCTGGGCTGCAAGGTTGGTTCAACATCCACAAATCAATTAATGTGATACATTACATTAATAAAAGAAAAGACAAGAACCATATGATCCTTTCAATAGATCCAGAAAGAGCATTTGACAAAATACAGCATCCTCTCTTCATTAAAACTATCCACAGTATAGGGATAGAGAGAATATATCATATCATAAAAGCCATCTATGAAAAGCCCACAGTGAATATCATTTGCAATGGGGAAAAATGGAGAGCTTTCCCCCTAAGGTCGGATATATGACAGGGATGCCCGCTGTCACCACTATTGTTCAACATAGTACTAAAAGTCCTAGCCTCAGCCATCAGACAATGAAAGGAAATAAAAGGCATCCAAACTGGCAAAGAAGTAGTCAAACTCCCTTCACAGATGACATGAAACTTTATGTGGAAAACCCAAAAGACTCTGCCCCCAAATTGCTAGAACTCATACAGGAATTGAGCAAAGTGGCAGGATATAAAATCAATGCATAGAAACTAATTGCATTTCTATACAAAAACAATGAGACAGAAGAAAGAGAAACTAAGGAATTGATTCCATTTACAATTGCACCCCAAACCATAAGATACCTAGGAATAAACCTAATCAAAGAGGTAAAGGATTTATACCGCAAAAACTACAGAACATTTACTAAAGAACTGAGGAAGACACAAAGAAAAATGGAAAAACATTCCATGCTCATGGATTGAAAGAATAAATATTGTTAAAATGTCTATGCTATCTAGAGCAATCTACACATTCAATGCAATCCCTATCAAAATACCATTGACATTCTTCACAGAGCTGGAACAAATAATCCTGAAATTTGTATGGAATGGGAAAAGACCCCAAATAGCCACAGGAATTTTGGAAAAGAAAACAAAAGCTGGTGGCATCCCAATGCCAGACTTCAAGCTACACTACAAAGCTGTAATCATCGAGAAAGTATGGTACTGGCACAAAACCAGACACAGATCAGTAGAAAACAGCAGAGAACTCAGAGGAGATAATACAGAACTCCACAGTCAACTAATCTTCAACAAGGCAGGAAAGAATATCCAACGGAAAAAGGACAGTGTCTTCAGCAAATGGTGCTGGGAAAATTAGACAGCCCCATGTAAAAGAATGAAACTGGACCATTTTCTTACACCAGACACAAAGATAAACTCAAAATGGATGAAAGACCTCAATGTGACACAGGAATCCATCAAAATCCTTGAGAACACCTCTTTGACCTTGGCTGCAGCAACTTCTTGCCAGACACATCTCCAAAGGCAAGGGAAACAAAAATGGAAATGAGCTTCATCAGTATAAAAAGCTTCTGCTCAGCAAAGGAAACAGTCATTAAAACTAAAAGGCAACCTATGGAATGGGAAAAGATATTTGCAAATGACATACCAGATAAAGGGTTAATATCCAAGATCTATAAAAAACTCATCAAAGTCAACACCCAAAAACAAATAACCCAGTCAAGAAATGGGCAGAAGAGATTACAAACATATTTTTGAAGAAGACATCCAAACGGCCAACAGACACATAAAAAAATGCTTCACATCACTTGGCATGAGGGAAATACAAATCAAAACCACAATGAGATATTACCTCACACTAGTCAGAATGGCTAAAATTAACAAGTCAGGAAATAAAGAATGTTGGAGAGGATGCAGAGAAAGGGGAACCCTCTTACACTGTCCGTGGGCATGCAAGCTGGTAGAGCCATTTTGGAAAAACAGTATGGACGTTCCTCAAAACAGTATGGATGTTAAAAATAGAGCTACCCTACAACCTGGCAATTGCACTACTAGTTATTTACCCCAAAGATACAAATGTAGTGATCCAAAGGGGCACCTAAACCCCAGCGTTTATAGCAGCAATGTCCAGAATAGCAAAACTGTGTAAAGAGCTGAGATATCCATCAACAGGTGAATGGATAAAGAAGATGTAGTAGATATATCTATATACATATCTATATATAGATACACACACACACGATGGAATAATACTCAGCCATCAGAAAGGATGAATACTTACCATTTACATCAGTGTGGACAGAACTGGAGGGTATTATGCTGAGTGAAATAATTCAATCAGAGGAAGACAACTATCATATGGTTTCACTCATATATGGAATATAAGAAATAGCGCAGAGGATCATAGGTGAAGGGAGGGAAAACTGAATAGGTAGTCTTCAGAGTGGGAGAAAAACCATGAGAGATTCTTAACTCTAGGAAACAAATTGGGTGTGGGGATGGGGTAATTGGGTGACGGGCATTACAGGAGGATATGTGATGTGATGAACACTACATCTTAAACTAATGATGTATTGAATGTTGGCTAATTGAGTTTAAATAAAAAAATCAGTAATATCAATTTCAAAGGTGGTTGTAAAAATAACACAGGATAATGCATATTTAGAAATATTTTTTCAAGCACTCAGTTCGCATAAAAGTGAGCTGTCATTAGGTGTCTGGAATTTGTTCTTAGTTTTTCATGGGACTAGAGGCTCTAAGACAGTGGTTCTCAACACTGACTGTATATTATAATCACCCAGAGCATTTGAAAGTATGGATGCCTGGGATCTACCCATAGAGGTTCAATTTAATTGATCTGTGTGCAGTGTGGGCATGGGCACATAATATAGTACAGAGTAAGTGCCCAAAGGCCATTGGTGTTATGATGATGATTTTCAGATTGCAGTATGAAACCAGGCCCCATGAGCTCCCTAATGACACAGAACTCAAACTGTCAACATGTCCTTAAGAAGCATGGATCATCCTTGTTGGATCTGATACTTATAGACATCCCATCTCTAAGATATATTGCTTAGGCTAAAAACCTTGAGTTCTCATTCTTTCTATTGCTTCCTCATATAATTATTAACTTTTGTATAATGTCTTCAAAGGTCAATCTCTAACTCCTAAAATTTTGGGTATGAGGAGAAATGTGTTCTGAGTAGGATTTTTATTTCCATTTTCCTATCGAGAAAACAGGTACACCAGATCCTCAGTGTCTTGCTTGAAGCATACTAACGATCAGTGACTTAGAACTCTTCTCTCCTGATTGTGAGCTCATTTCTTTTAGCCCAGTGTGCAATCTTGTATATCTGCCCACCTACAGTGATAAGCTTTACACCTGAGATCTTAGCTTCAGCACAGCATTTTTTTTTCTCACCCTCTACTCTAGGAAATTAGAGCTCTAAATGTTGCCCCAAATCATACAGTTAGTAGAGGCAGAAGTAGGCTACAACCCAGGACTTCTGACTATGATCTCTTTTGCTTCCATTAAATTGTATTGTTTTGCTGTAGCTTATGTTTGGGTAGTACTTTATTACTATTTATAAACTTGATTTATTGAATTTTTGGAGATGCAGGATGGATTTCATTGCCTATTCAGGGGGCATTTAAGAAATTACAAAGGCAGGGGTGTTTGGGTGGCTTAGTCGGTTAAGCCTCTGGCTTTGGCTCAGGTCATGATCCCAGAGTCATGGTATCAAGCCCCATGTTGGGCTCCCTACTGAGCGTGGAGCCTGCTTGGGGTTCTCAATTTCTCTCTCTCTCCTGTCCCTCCCGCTAAAATAAATGAATCATAAAAAAAATACAAATAAGGAAAAGTAAAAATAGCATTTCCCCACTATTTGGAGACTAATACCCGCAGTGACTATCTTTCTAGATTTTTTCTATGTGAATGTATATATATATAATATATATTTACATGTGTATAAGTATATATGTATTTTTATATATGTATTTTTTAAAAAACATTTTGTAACATGCTTTTTGTACTTTATAAAGTATTTTATAATACATTGTCTCATTTGATTCCTATAATAATAATAACTCTGGCAACTAACTGTGTTTCCTTTTCTTAGATGTAACAGTCTTTAAATCCTTAGGATGTGGTGTGAAGACAAGAAAATCTGCACTGCATTGTAAACCTCATATGTTAAGTTGTTGGTGGTATGGCATTTAACTTCACAATAACTAGTCTCAGAAGTACCTACTTTTCCCCCATTTATTAGAGGAGAAAACAAATTTCTTCTGGATTACAATAGATTAAAAAAATCTTACATATCCCTTTGTACCCAATTTTTACCTCTTACAACAATAAGAAACATAGAAAATCCAGCTTGAATATACTATTACGAGAAACCAAAGTGCTTTACAAAATTGCAGAGTAAACAGCGCTCAGTGTGGTGCAGATGGCGAAAATCCTAGACAGCACTGAGTTAATGTTTTACTCCTATAATCATCTAATGATATAAAATCAGCAAACATGATCCATGTATTTGGTGTCAGTTACTACAAGGATTACCTCTAGCTTTACCTGACCATCAGAGGCTTGGGATTGCTGCCGATGAGAATGCAGAACACAAAGAAAAGACTCTGAGAGATGAAGGTAGACAAGTGTTAGAAATAAAGCCTGCATTAGAAACAGGAGCTCATGGAAGAAATATTTTACTTATACAATTGCTTAAAATCCATAATTAAATACCTGGGGTGAGAAAAAAGTAACACGGTCTCCTGGAAATTTTAGGGGATGCCTTGATTCCTGTAGTAGGAAATAAAGAGTGAGAAAGGAGAGAGCCATACAGATTTATATCTAGTCCAAAATGGATTCTGAGGCACCAGCACGGTTAGGAAAAATGGGGTTACTGAGACTGGGAGACTTGGGGGTCTGTTTATGTAACACACAGGCAGAACCTCCTGGGATGCCGTGACTCTGGAGCCTGGAGTCCTCGCTGAAGGAGCAATTAGAGTCTTGGTGTGAAGCATGGTTTGTCTCCCAGGTGTGTTAATTTTCCTTTCATCTGGAGTCACCTTCATCTTGGGAAATCTAGAGTCTAATGCCAGCCTTCAAATCTCTGACAGCCAACAACCCCGTGATCCTCACCCCCCACCCCCACTCACCACGCTACTAGTCATCACCCGTTACTGCCCACTACCCGTTACACCCACATCACCTGTTACTACCATTATGGCTACTACTCAATGTTGCTCTTCAGTAGGCATAATCAATTAGGCTGAAAACGTTTATTTTAAATGTTTCTGAAACAAACGAAAATATTTTACTAAAACAAGCCAGAACTTTGGTAGAGGGATGCTAAATTTATAAGAAACACTAAACTTGTCACCCTGCTGCCATACCTATAGATGGCCACTGTGGAATGAATGGCAAGAGGTTGAGGGATGTAAGAGGTAGAATTATAAGAACTCTTCATGCATATTCTCATTCATAAAGGGAATATGTTCATAAGAAAATTTACTTTTAGTGATTATATTCAGCGATATCTTACTCACGAAAATGTTGCTAATGAAGATTTTTTAAAAAAGATTTTATTTATTTAACACAGAGAGATCACAAGTAGAGAGAGAGAGAGAGAGAGAGGAGGAAGCAGGCTCCCTGCCTAGCAGAGAGCCTGATGCGGGGCTCAATCCCAGGACCCTGAGATCATGACCTGAGCTGAAGGCAGAGGCTTAACCCACTGAGCCACCCAGACAACCCCGCTAATGAAGATTTTTATTTTTATTTAATTTTTAAAAAGATTTTATTTATTTATTTGTCTGAGGGGGAGGGGAGGGCACACAAGAAGAGGAGAAGCAGACTCCTCTCTGAGGAGGGAGCCCAATGTGGGGCTCTATCCCAGTACCCTAAGATCGCGACCTGAGCCTAAGGCAGACACTTAACCGACTGAGCCCACCAGGCATGTCAGTAACAAAGATTTTTAGACTTTTAATTTTGAGATAGTTGCAGAATCACATGCAGTTGAAAGAAACATTGTGGAGAGATCCTGTGTACTCTTCATACAGTTTTACCCAATGATAACATTTTGCAAAATTATACTGCAATATCACAATATCACACATGCATACGGCCATACATACCCCATGCACTTCATTCAGGTTTCCCCCATTTTACTTGTGCTCATTTGTGTGTGTGTGTACATTTAGTTCAGTGCAACTTTATTTCATGCACAGGTTCATTATCACAGCTCAGATAAAAACACTCATGTGACATTCATTTTCTGATTTTCAAAATAATGATTTGGTTTATTATCCTCCAAAGGTAACCAGCTACTTTTCTTTGGAAAGCACCCCACTGTTCATAGCAGCAATGTCCACAATAGCCAAACTGTAGAAGGAGCCAAGATGCCCTTCAACAGACCAATGGATAAAGAAGATGTGGTCTGTATATAAATGGAATATTACTCAGCCATCAGAAAGGATGAATACCCAACATTTACATCAGCATGGATGGAACTGGAGGAAATTATGTTAAGTGAAATAAGTCAAACAGAGAAAGACAGTTATCATTTGGTTTCACTTATTTATGGAACATAAGGAATAGCATGAAGGATATTAGGAGAAGGAAGGGAAAAATGAAGGGGAGGAAATCAGAGAGGGAGACAAACCATGAGAGACTGTGGTGTCCAGGAATCAAACTGAGGGTTTTAGAGGGGAGGGAGGTGGGGGGATGGGTGAGCCTGGTGGTGGGTATTAGGGAGGGCACATATTCAATGGAGCACTGGGTGTTATAGGCAAACAATGAATCATGGAACACTACATTAAAATGATGTATGTATGGTGACTAGCATAACACAATACAAAAGAATCATTATACTCTCATCAGTTTAAACACATTTTATGTGTCATTACAATTATTATCCTTTTGTTGCTCAAAGTTTCTATCTTTGGCCTGTGGAATTTTCTCCATTTTGTCTCTTGAGTCTTTGACAGGATGCTCCTAGTCTTTAATATTAATTTTTATCTGTTATGACAAGATGTTCTTAGCTCATCTCATACATTTCATTCTTCAGATTAGGAATCGACCAGTTCTCCAGGAAACATGCTTTCTTTAAGTGGTGAAATGGTATTTCAAGACTAGTAATTAGGTACTAGAGAAGCTCATTGTTTCTGGGTTGGTAATTGTTTCTAAGTCTTTCCAGAAAGAACCAGAAAATTTTAGGTTACATGGTTCTCAAAGGATCTCATTTGAAAAGGCTAATAATTTCACTGGTATATGTTTTAATACTTATTTTGGGGGCAATTTTCTTAGGTGTGATGATTCTTTTCAATATGTCACTTCAAAAAAAACTTTTTGACACTAGGAAAAGATCCAAGAATTATAGTCTTTATTATCTGTTCTGTCCCTTGCTTTGGTTTTCTCCTCTGGAGCTCCTACTCCATGTGGATTAGATCTTCTTTGGCTGGTGTCTGTATTTGCTGCTTTCCCATAAATGCTCTTCGTTTCTTTTCTCTCTCTCTCTCTTTTTTTTAACCCCCCCTTTCACCTTCTATTTCTCCCAAGGTATTATCTGTTGTGTTTATTCACACTTCTGCTAATTCTAAATCAGTCATATTTCTTATTGTTTCCTTTTATTTCTAATAATTTCTTGGGCTCTGTTGCTAATTTAAAAGTTTTCTTAATTCTGACTTTTGCTGTTCTTTCATACATTGTAATATTTTCATTCATTTTTAAATAATGTAATAGTATTAATTTATTTGTAGTCATGGGCAATGGAATAAGTTGCGTTGTGTTCCCCCCACCTGCCAAACTCATATGTTGAAGCCCTAACCCTCACTGTGACTGTATTCTGAGACAGAACCTATATAAGAAGGTGACAAAAGAGGCCATAAAGGTGGGGTCCTAATCTGATAGGGCTGGAGCCATTCCTAAGATAAGGAAGAGGCACCAGAACTCACTGTCTCCTCCACGTGAGGAAATACTGAAGCGGCAGCCATCTGTAAGCCCGGAAAAGTCTTCACCAGAAATCTCCTATGTAGGCACCCTAATTTCCAGAACAGTGAGAAAATATACTTCTGTTGCTTAAGTGACCCATTTTGCGGTATTTTGTTATGGCATCCTAAGCAGACTAATACAGTATGCCTTTGTGGTTTGCTCCATATTTTCTGCAGGAAAATTTTTCTTCTTATCATTTTATATGGAATTTCTTCTTGATTCTTTTCTACTGTTTGTTTTTATATCAAATTATTTTTTTTTTCTAATTTCATATCTATAGAATTCCCTATTCTGTCGTTTTTGTGAGGTGTTAAAAAAATATGACTTTACCGCCTGAGATCTCTTGGCATTGTTCCCTTTCTACCTTTATCTGGGCCTTTTCATTCTTTTGTCTGTATCTACCCTGTTCTGTTTAGTTTGGGTTTTATTTCTATTCTTGTAGGGAGCTTTGGTTGCTTTATGTTGAGAGTTCATAGTGCACAAACTGTAGCTCCTTCAGATCTTAGTACAGAGTAATTTAAATTCACACACTATTGAAGAATGCAAAATCCCTTCCAGTTTTAGGTGCTATTTTCAAATTGGCCTTTTGAGAGATACTTGGAATACCGATTAGTTGTTTTGGAGTTTCAGGTTTGCCAGATGTCCCATTGCTTCCTTCTGTTTCTTCCTGCACAGATGCTGATACTAAGCAGATTTTAAGCTCTTGGTGATTTTTGCCCATCTGCTTGTGTTTGGAGGTAAAGGGGATAACATATCACTTATTTTTGTCATAGGCTTTGTTAATGAGATTATGCTTTGCTATTTAGTTATGCTGTTTTTTTCCTTTTTTAATATTTCATTTATTTGTTTCATAGAGGCACAGTGAGAGAGCAAGCACAAGCAGGGGGAGTGGGAGAGACAGAATCAGGCTCCCCATGGGACAGGGAGTCCGATGCAGGGCTCAATCTCAGCACCCTGGAATCATGACCTGAGCCGAAGGCAGCTGCTTAATGGCTGAACCACCCAGGTGCCTTTATGCTGGTTTTTTTTATGGGGGTATCCAGGAAGTCTACAAAACCATGACACAATCTTCCTCAAATCCTCCAAGATTTTCTACGTGCTTTTTCATTGTTTATATTAAGAAAACTAATCATCTGAAGTATATTTACATAAGTAGGATATATTTGTTGACTATATGAGAAAAATATAATCTTGGTATATGTCAAAGATAGCATATTCAATAAGAACATTCAATAAATACATTCTTTAATATTCTGAATATGATACAAGTATTTTTTTATTTAAATTTTTTATTTTTTTAAATTACTTTTCAGTGTACTAGAATACATTGCTTATGCATCACTCCCAGTGCTCCATGCAATACATGCCCTCCACAATACCCACCACCAGTCTGGCCCAACTTCCCACTCCCTGCCCCTTCAAAACCCTCAGATTGTTTTTCAGAGTCCATAGTCTCTCATAGTTCATCTCCCCCCCCAATTTCTCCTCTCCATCTCCCCTTGTCCTCCATGTTATTTCTTATCTTCCACAAATAAGTGAAACCATATGATAATTGACTCTCTATGCTTCACTTATTTCACTCAGCATAATCTCTTCCAGTCCTGTCCATATTGATACAAAAGTTGGGTATTCGTCCTTTCTGATGGAGGCATAATACTCCATAGTGTATATGGACCACATCTTTCTTATCCATTCGTCCGTTGAAGGGCATCTTGGTTCTTTCCACAGTTTGGCGACCATGGCCATTGCTGCTATAAACATTGGGGTACAGATGGCCCTTCTTTTCACTACATCTGTATCTTTGGGGTAAATACCCAGTAGTGTAATTGCAGGGTCATAGGGAAGCTCTATTTTTAATTTCTTAAGGAATCTCCACACTGTTCTCCAAAGTGGCTGCACCAACTTGCATTCCCAGCATCAGTGTAAGAGGGTTCCCCTTTTTCCACATCCCCTCCAACACATGTTGTTTCCTGTCTTGTTAATTCTGGCCATTCTAACTGGTGGAAGGTGGTATCTCAATGTGGTTTTGATTTGAATCTCCCTGATGGCTAGTGATGATGAACATTTTTTCATGTGTCTGATAGTCATTTGTATGTCTTCATTGGAGAAGTGTCTGTTCATGTCTTCTGCCCATTATTTGACTGATTATCTGTTTTGTGTGTGTTGAGTTTGAGAAGTTCTTTATAGATCCTGGATATCAGCCTTTTGTCTGTACTGTCATTTGCAAATATCTTCTCCCATTCCGTGAGTTGCCTCTTTGTTTTGTTGACTGTTTCCTTTGCTGTGCAGAAGCTTTGGATCTTGATGAAGTCCCCAAAGTTCATTTTTGCTTTTGTTTCATTTGCCTTTGGAGACATATCTTGAAAGAAGTTGCTGTGGCTGATATCAAAGAGGTTACTGCCTATGTTTTCCTCTATGATTCTGATGGATTCCACATTGAGTTCTTTTATCCATTTCAAGTTTATCTTTGTGTACAGTGTAAGAGAATGGTCGAGTTTCATTCTTCTACATATAGCTGTCCAATTATCCCAGCACCATTTATTGAAGAGACTGTCTTTTCCCCACTGTATGTTTTTTCCTGCTTTGTTGGAGATTATTTTACCATAGTTGAGTGTCCATATCTGGGGTCTCTACTCTGTTCCACTGGTCTATGTGTCTGTTTTTATGCCAGTACCATGTTGTCTTGGTGATCACAGCTTTGTAGTAAAGCTTGAAATCAGGCAACGTGATGCTGCCAGTTTTGTTTTTCTTTTTCAACACTGCTACAAGTGTTTTTGAATATGAAGCATTAGGAATATGGTACTTAGCATTTACTTAGTGCTTAGTATATTTACTGAGTGCTTAGTATATTCCAGGCATATATTCTTTTTTTTTTTTGAAGGTGGTAAAGAAAGATTTTATTCAGAAACTATTGCAATAGGGAATAAGAGACTTCAGTATCAAATTGAGCTCAATTCCAAATATAAGGACAAATGGGAATTTATAGCAAAGAGTAAGGGGAAGAGATCAATGGATGGAAAATTACTAAGAGGAGACATCAAGGGTAGGGCGATTCTTGCTAAACTCACCTAATAGGATTCAAAGCCAAGGTGATCAGATATCAAGGGTAGGGGACTCTCTAAATCAAAGCAGCAGGATTTTTTGCTAGGAATGGACTCAGCAAAGATGGATGTGAAAATCTAAGGTCAGGTCCTAGCTGAGAAGAAGACAAAGACATTGGCCTGTCTAAAGGTTCATCAAAGAGAGATTCTTCCTCCAACTCCATTTCAACAGATACACCCATGTTCACATTCCTACTCTGATTTGGTGTTCTTTGAACTTCAGAGTCCAGGCATATATTTCAATGAACATATTCTTTTGTTTCTCTTGGTCTTTCCCTCTCTCTTTCTTCCAGGCTTTGGAACTCCATAAAAGGCCAGCCAATTGAAGTTAAATAGCTATGATTTCTGGTTTTGGCCATGACAAATAACTTATATTGGGCTTGCCATCTTACCAAAAGCAATTAAAAAGCTAGACAAGATATGTAAAATGATTGCTTCAAAGTAATACAGTAACAGTAAGGGATTTTATCACCGCATTTACATCAATGTATAGATCATCCATAGAAAATCAACAAAGAAATATTGGCTTTGAATGACATATGAGACTAGATGGACCTAACACATTTATACAGAACATTCCACCCCCAAACAGCAAAATACACATTCTTTTCAAATACCCATGGAACATTCTTCAGGATACATCACATGTTAGGGTACAAAACAATCCTCAATAAATTAAAGACTGAAATCGTATCATACATATTTTCTGACCATAATGGTATAAAACTAGAAATTGATTACACAAAAAATCTGGAACAACAAAAATACATGAAGGCTAAACATCATGCTACTGACCACTGAGTGGGTCAACCAAGAAACCACAGAGGAAATTAAAAAATACATAACGAAAAACAAAAATGAAAACACAACATTCCAAAATCTTTGGGATATAGCAAAAGTGGTTTTAAGAGAGCCACTTATAGCAATTCAGGCCTACTAAAGAAACAAGAAAGATCTCAAATAAACAAACCAACTTACATCCAAAGGAGCTAGAAAAAGAAGAACAAACAAAGCCCCAAAACAGGAGAAGGAAGGAATTAAAAAAAGTTAGAGTAGAAATAAATGAAACAGAGACTAAAAAAAAACAATAGAACAGATAAATGAATACAGGAGCAGGTTCTTTGAAAAGATCAACAAAATTGATAAACCTTTAATCAGATTCATCAAGAAAAAGAAAGGACTCAAACAAAATTAGAAATGAGGGAAAAGAAATAACTGACACCACAGACATACAAAAGAGTATAAGAGGTAATTATGAAAAAGAATATGTCAACAAACTGGACAACCTAGAAGAAATGGATAAATTTCTAGAAATATACAACCTTCCAAAATGGAATCAGAAGGAAATAGAAAATTTGAAGACTGATTACTAGCAAATAAAAATTGAATCAGAAAGAAAAACAACAAAACCTTATAATATACAAAAGTCCAGGGCCAGATGGTTTTATGGGTGAATTCTACCAAACATTTAAAGAGTATTTTATATGTGTTCCTCTTAAACTATTCCAAAGGGGCGCCTGGGTGGCTCAGTGGGTTAGGCCGCTGCCTTCGGCTCGGGTCATGATCTCAGGGTCCTGGGATCGAGTCCCGCATCGGGCTCTCTGCTCGGCAGGGGGCCTGCTTCCCTTCCTCTCTCTCTGTGATCTCTTCCCTTCCTCTCTCCTACTGTGATCTCTCTCTGTCAAATAAATAAATAAAATCTTTAAAATAAAAAAAAATAAACTATTCCAAAAAGTAGAAGTGTAAGGAAAGCTTCCATATTCATTCTATCAGAGGCCAGCATTACCCTGATACCAAAACAAATATACTGCAAAAAAAAGGAGAACTATAGGCCAGTAGCTCTGATGAACAAGGATCCAAAAATTCCAAACAAAATATTAGCACACCAAACCCAACAATACATTAAAAAAAAAAAAGATTCACTGCAATCAAACGGGATTTATTTCAGGGATGCAAAGGGTGGTTCTAGATTCATAAATCAAGCAAGGTGGTACATCACTTCAATATGAGAAGGATAAAAACAATATGATCATTTCATCTCTTATTTTCAAAAATCTTTTTTCCCACAATTCTCACTCAATTCACCTTTTAAAACTCTAATTACAGGGGCGCCTGGGTGGCTCAGTGGGTTAAAGCCTCTGTCTTCCGCTCAGGTCATGATCCCGGGGTCCTGGGATCAGTTCTGCATTGAGCCCCGCATTGAGCCCCGCATTGAGCCCCGCATTGAGCCCCGCATTGAGCCCCGCATCCAGCCCTGCATCGGGCTCTCTGCTCAGCAGGGAGCCTGCTTCCTCCTCTCTCTCTGCCTGCCTCTCTGCCTACTTGTGATCTCTGTCTGTCAAATAAATAAATAAAAATCTTTAAAAAAAAAAACCTCTATACATATTTTGGACTATTTAGCATTGTTCTAAGGATTCTGGTTGCTGTATTCCTCTTTATTATTATCTTTTCTTTTTTTTAAAATTTTTTATTTTTTATAAAGATGTAATATATTTTTAACCCCCGGGGTACAGGTATGTGAATCACCAGGTTTACACACTTCACAGCACTCAGCATAGCACATACCCTCCCCAATGTCCATAACCCCACCCCCCTTCTCCCAACCCCTCTCCCCCCCAGCAACCCTCAGTTTGTTTTATGAGATTAAGAGTCACTTATGGTTTGTCTCTCTCCCAATCCCAATCTCTACATGTATTTTAGTATGGATTATTTCTGTTGATCTGTTTCATTTTCAGTATCCTTTCTTTGGTTGTGTCTAGTCTGCTATTAAACCAACCTAATGAATTCTTTATTTCCAATATTCTCAGTTTTAAAAAATTTTTTGAAACTTTCCTCTTTTATTGTTTTTATAAATCTTTTGGGATCTTCCATCTGTTAGTCAATTTAGTATTGCTTTTGTCTAAATTTCCATAAATAATAGTTATTTTAAGTCTATGTACACTAACTGCAACATTAAGGTCACACGTGCATCTGCTTTTACTGAATATTTTTACCTCTTGATTAAGGATCATTTTTTTTTTTTTTGCATCTTTGTATTTCTAGTAATTTTTAATTTTATGATGCTGGAATTGTCAATATATTGTAGAGACAGTGGATTATGTTATTCTTCTCTACAGATGGTTGCATTTTGTTCTGGGATGCAGTTAATTTACTAGCAGATCACCTCCATCCTGCTGAGACCTGGATTTAGCCTTTGTAATGATGGATCTAGTTCCATTTTGCCCTTAGCCTGATGGCATAGTCCTCAGTCCTAGGGTATGGAATTCAGGGGTCTCATCTTCATGTCTAGTTTGTTCGTCAAAGCTTCTCCACTCTCACTAGGCCAGAAGTCTAACAGCTCCCCAGTACATCCTCTGTGACCTCCATTCAGTTCCTAGACTCCAAACAGCTGTTGTGTCCTAGACATCTGGAGTTTTGTCATGCACATACAAAATTTAGAATTCAGCTATGAACTCAAAGAAATCCTCAATGCACATGCCTGAGGGTTCTTTTCTTTGTTTTTTCCCTCTCCATCCCTTGCTCCACAGATTCCAGCTGTCAGGAGAAACTGGAAACTTGGAGACCTAAATTCGATCTGTGACCTTGGGCAAATGGTTTTACTTCTTGGGCTCTCTTAGTGTCTCTGTATGTAAGATAGGGGTAAATATTAGTTCTGTGGATCTATAAGTTGCTGATATTGTAATGACTTGAGAAGATTAAAAAAATACAGCTATGGTATTCATATCTATACAGATTCTGATTCAGAAGGTATGGGTGGTAGCCCAGAATTCCTTTTGGTAAACCCTCTAATAATTGTGGTGCTCAGTTAGGTTTGGGAAATACTGGATTTGATAATTTCCCAAGTCTTTTCAGGTCTAAAATTCTGTTAGTGTGTGGGCTTGATATTAAAGTAACTATAACTCTGAGAGATCAAGTCATAGGATAGACAATTTTTGTCAAGGCAGAGCTGGTGTGAAGAGAAAAAGACAGAAAAAGACAAAAATAACAGAAGAGGAAGAATAAATTTGGATATGTCCCTACATTGAAATCTGATCCATTAGGATTCAATCTGAGAGCACTGGAGGCTAGAAAGTAGAGAGCAGTGCTCCAAGAAAAGTGGGTTGAACGTACGGACAGTCAAAAGGAGTTCTGATCTGGAAGAGATTATGCTGAGTGAAATAAGTCAAGCAGAGAGAGTCAATTATCATATGGTTTCACTTATTTGTGGAGCATAACAAATAGCATGGAGGACAAGGGGAGATGGAGAGGAGAAGGGAGTTGGGGGAAACTGGAAGGGAAGGTGAACCATGAGAGACTATGGACTCTGAAAAACAATCTGAGGGTTTGGAAGGGGTGGGGGGGAGGTTGGGGGAACCAGGTGATGGGTATTAGAGAGGGCACGGATTGCATGGAGCACTGGATGTGGTGCAAAAACAATGAATACTGTAACGCTGAAAAGAAATTAAAAAAAAAAAAGGAGTTTTGATCAGTTAGTGATTTAGAAAAAAACTGTTCTTGGCAGAGATTGGGAGCATTTACCTGATAGATATTGTTACCATTCAACTTACACTCCATGGAAAGAGAGGGTTAGGGGATCAGAGAAGTCTATACCTTTTTGAGATAGATATAGTGCAATTATTCCTAGAATAAACTGGGATATGATTAGATTATTGAATGTCCTACCCTAATTTATGATAGCACTTTGTTTTAATCTTTTCTTAATCTAATCACTTCTTTTCAGTAGAGTCACTGCATATTTATTTGTTACTTCATGGATTTTCAGTAACTCTCATCAGGAGGCAGTTTAATCTAGTGGTTACAAATCATTTGGGGCCTGGAGTTACAAATCCAGGGGCCTGGAGTCAGATACATCTAGGCATGTGGGCTCTGAAACAAATGGTCAGTGAGCAACTTATGTTTAAAGTGAGTATCATTATTGTGAAGAATTAATAAGGATATATTTATATAGTGTTTTGGATCTTGGCAGCCAGAAGTCAGTAGAAGGGTTCTGTGTCAGATACATTATTGTGTATTCAAGAAATGGTAATGTTGAAAATTTTTTTTTACAAAGATTTTTCTTTTAATAGTACTGGATAAGTGTTAGTTAAAGTAATTGTCTTTACAAGCCAAATCAAGCAATATCAAGGGTATAAACAAACATTTTTTACTCCTTTGGGAAAGTAATCTCTGATGAAATTCTTTTCAGGGAGTCTCTGTCTTAATTATCAGGCCACAGAGACCTGTAACCCTAATAAAACTCCTTATTTTCCTATTGGTCAAGAAAAGGCACTGTCTCTTTCCTTATAGCTAGAGGGGCTTTTGGGCAAATTAACAATTGGAAATCATGTTCTTCAGTGCAGAAAGGCCTACAAGATAACTTAGAGTTTCTGATCCTCTGCACCAGATTGAGAGGAGAAAGTTCTTAGCTCAACCTAGCATTTTCTTTTTATTATGGTCATTTTTGGGTTCCATGACAATTGTGGTCAAGAAACAGTAGAGAATAGCTTTATAGCTCTGAACAAAAGGAAGGTGAGTATGTTCCTAATCCTGGTGAGTCAGGTAACATAGTGGTTATGAGTACAGATGTGAGAGACTGCCAAAGTTCACATTCTGCCTGCACCTCAGTATTATGGGGACTTATGCTAGTTACCTAACTCCTTTGTCTCATTAGCAAAGTGGGGATAATAATACTGTCACATAGCTCTTAGTGCATAGCCTCTCATAGGAACACCTTGAATAAGTGTTAGCTTTTAAAAATGATCATTAAACCCCTTGCTCTAGGAGAGATTAGGAAAATGTGGCCACACCTTCTTGATTGACAGCAGTGACCCAGTGCTGGGGGTTCTGAGAAGAAACAGTGTCTTCTGATAGGAATCTCTTCAGGAAAGAGGCTCAGGTGTCAGCAATGGAAGCACAGGCAGAAGAGAGGACAGAAAATGGACTAACTTAAATACCTAAAAGACATCTATACATGGGATATGAATAAATTACTGTTTTCTCTTTGGAGGAAAAGTTTAGCCTCTAACTGTTCCCTCTGTAAGTTAAAGTCACTTGGGCCGTAAGATAGATCCATAGCAAATAGTAAAAGCCTTCCTACCATACTAACGTTCAAATCTCTCTGTGGATTCCATTCTTCAGAATGGGGGATGGATACTGAGAGTGGTGGTGTTTCTTTCTCACTGGTTCTCTTTTCTTTTCCCCAGACTGCTCTTCTTCTACCCACCCCTAGGAGGGGAATGGCAGCTAAAAACTCTTCTGTGACAGAGTTTATCCTCGCAGGCTTAACAGACCAGCCGGGACTCCAGATCCCTCTCTTCTCCCTGTTTCTAGGTATCTACGCGGTCACTCTGCTGGGGAATCTGGGCCTGATAACCCTGATTGGATTAAATTCTCACCTACACACACCCATGTACTTTTTTCTCTTCAACCTCTCCTTGGTAGATTTCTGTTACTCCACTACCATCACTCCCAGAATGCTGAAGAGTTTCATCTCAAAGAAGAATATCATCTTGCATGCAGAGTGTATGACTCAACTGTTTTACTTCTGCTTCTTCGTCATTTCTGAGTCGTTCCTCCTGTCAGCAATGGCATATGACCGCTATGTCGCCATCTGTAAACCATTGGTGTACACTGTCACCATGTCTCCTCAGGTCTGTTTATTTCTTTTGTTGGGTGTCTATGTGATGGGGTTTTCAGGGGCCATGGTCCATATGGGAAGCATAGCAAGTCTGACTTTCTGTCATGACAATCTTGTCAATCATTTCATGTGCGACATCTTTCCTCTCCTTGAGCTCTCCTGCAACAGCACTTACGTGCACGAGCTGGTGGTCTTTGTACGTGTGGCCATTGACATTGGAATGCCCATTGTCACCATCTTCATCTCTTATGGTCTGATTCTTTCCAGCATTCTCCGCATTCACTCCACTGAGGGCAGGTCCAAAGCTTTTAGTACATGCAGCTCTCACATAATTGTGGTATCTCTTTTCTTTGGTTCTGGGGCTTTTGCATATCTCAAACCACCTTCCACGTTGCCCCTTAACCAAGGGAAAGTGTCCTCTCTGTTCTATACCATTGTGGTGCCCATGTTAAACCCACTGATCTACAGTTTGAGGAACAAGGATGTCAAAGTTACCTTGAGGAAAACCTTGAAAAGAAAAATATTTTTTTGAGAAAGTAGTATTTGGAGAAGGAGAGGCAATGCTTTATTTGTGTGTGTGTGTGTATGTATTTTCAATGAGGGATCCAAGTTCCAGTTTTTTTTCTCTTCTGTACAGAAAGAAAATTTTAAGTCTTTATGTTCAGATGAATGTTTAATGCATACCTATTTTCATTGTCCCTTGACACACCTCAGCTATTCCAAGATTGTCTTATGCATTTTTTAATAATCACAAATCATTTAATCTTGTATGTGGCTTATAAACCATTTTATCCAACTTCTTCATTTAATAAGCACTGGAAATTTAGAAATATTATGTATATTCTCCAGGGCCTTACACCCAACTTGTTCCACAAAGGGGACTAGAATCCAGACCCTTGAGATTCAAATCTACATTGTTTTCCTTTCTGACAATTTTCTTCTTTTTTGCTGCCCTTGCAGATTTCTTTTAACAATCTGGTTATATTTATAGTAATTTAATGTAACTTCTCCATAAATAACTTTTTAAAAACAGCTTTATAATATTAAATTTTTTCTTTTTTAAAGTCTTTATTTTAATTCCAGTTAGTTAACATATAGTATTATATTAGTTTCAGGTGTACAATATAGTGATTCAACAGTTTCATTTATCACTCTGTGTTCATCACAGTAAGTGCACTCCTTATTTCCCATCACCTATTTCACCCATTCCCCCCACCCCCCACTTCCTTCTGGTAACCATCAGTTTATTCTCTACAGTAAAGAGTCTGCTTCTTGCTTTGTCTCTTTCTCTCACTCTCTAATTTTTTTCCCTTTGCTTGTGCATCTTATATCTTAAATTCCACATATGAATGATATAATTCAGTATTTGTCTTTCTCTGAGTGACATCTTGCTTAGCATAGTATTTTCTAGCTCCATTCATGTTGTTGCAAATGGCAAGATTTCACTCTTTTTTATGGCCGAATCGTATTCCATTGTACATATATACCACATCTTCTTCTCTTCTTCTTTTTTAAATTTCTTTTCAGCATAACAGTATTCATTGTTTTTGCACCACACACAGTGCTCCATGCAATCCGTGCCCTCTCTAATACCTACCACCTGGTTCCCCCAACCTCCCACCCCCCCCTTCCAAACCCTCAGATTGTTTTTCAGAGTCCATAGTCTCACATGGTTCACCTCCCCTTCCAATTTCCCTCAACTCCCTTCTCCTTCCATCTCCCCTTGTCCTCCATGCTATTTGTTATGCTTCACAAATAAGTGAAACCATATGATAATTGACTCTCTCTGCTTCACTTATTATACTCAGCATAATCTCTTCCAGTCCCATCCATGTTGCTACAAAAGTTGGGTATTCATCCTTTCTGATGGAGGCATAATACTCCATAGTGTATATGGACCACATCTTTCTTATCCATTCGTCCATTGAAGGGCATGTTGGTTCTTTCCACAGTTTGGCGACCGTGGCCATTGCTGCTATAAACATTGGGGTACAGATGGCCCTTCTTTTCACTACATCTGTATCGTTGGGGTAAATACCCAGTAGCGCAATTGCAGGGTCATAGGGAAGCTCTATTTTTAATTTCTTGAGGAATCTCCACAGTGTTCTCCAAAGTGGCTGCACCAACTTGCATTCCCACCAACAGTATAAGAGGGTTCCCCTTTCTCCTCATCCCCTCCAACACATGTTGCTTCCTGTCTTGCTAATTTTGGCTATTCTAACTGGTGTAAGGTGATATCTCAATGTGGTTTTAATTTGAATCTCCCTGATGGATAATGATGATGAATATTTTTTCATGTGTCTGATAGTCATTTGTATGTCTTCATTGGAGAAGTGTCTGTTCATGTCTTCTGCCCATTTTTAAAAAAAATTTTATTTTATTTTATTTATTTTATTTTTAAAAGATTTTGTTTATTTATTTGACACACAGAGATCACAAGTAGGCAGAGAGGCAGGCAGAGAGAGGAGGAAGCAGGCTCCCTGCTGAGCAGAGAGCCTGATGTGGGGCTTGATCCCAGGACCTTGGGATCATGACCTGAGCCGAAAGCAGAGGCTTTAACCCACTGAGCCACCCAGGCGCCCCTTCTGCCCATTTTTTGACATGATTATCTGTTTTGTGTGTGTTGAGTTTGAGAAGTTCTTTATAGATCCTGTATATCAGCCTTTTGTCTGTACTATCATTTGCAAATATCTTCTCTCATTCCATGGGTTGAGTCTTTGTTTTGTTGATTGTTTCCTTTCTCTGCTTGACTTATTTCGCTAAGCATGATACTTTCTAGATCCTGTATATCAGCCTTTTGTCTGTACTATTCATTGTGTATATATACCACATCTTCTTCTCATTCATCTGTTGATGGAGTCTTTGTTTTGTTGGCTGTTTGTGGTTTTGCTGTGCAGAAGCTTTGGATCTTGATGAAGTCCCAAAAATTCATCTTCGCTTTTGTTTCCTTATACCACATCTTCTTTATCCATTCATTAATCAATGGACACTTGGGCTGCTTCCATATCTTGGTTATTGTAAACAATGCTGTTATAAACACACAGAGTACATGTAGCCCTTTGAATTAGTGTTGTATTATTTTGGTAAATACCCAGTAATGCAATTGCTAGATCATAAGGTAGTTCTATTATAACTTTTTGAGGGACCTCCATACTGTTTTCTAAAGTGGCTATACCAGTTTGCATTCCCACCAACAGTGTAAGAGGGTTTTCCTTTCTTTGCATCCTCACTAACACCTGTTTTTCCTTGTGTTGTTGATCTTATTTAACCATTAATATTTTATTTAACCATCTGGCAAGTGTGAGGTGATGTCTCATTGTAGTTTCGATTTGCATTTCCCTGGTGATAAGTGATGAGCATCCTCTCATGGGTTTGTTGGCCATCTGGATGTCTTCTTTGGAAAATACCTGTTCATGTCTTCTGCCCATTTTATTTTATTTTAAAATTTATTTTATTTTTTCAGTGTTCCAAGATTCATTGTTTATGCACCATACTGAGTGTTCCATGCAATACGTGTTTGGCCCATTTTTAAATTGGATTATTTGTTTTTTGGGTGTTGAGTATGATAAGTGCTTTATATATTTTGGATACTAACCATTTACCAGATATGTAATTTGGATATATCTCTCATTGTATAGGTTGCCTTTTAGTTTTGCTGGTTATTTCTTTCAGTGCAGAAGCTTTTTATTTTGATGTAGTCCCAGTAGTTTATTTTTGCTTTTGTTTCCCTTGCCTCCAGAGACATATTGAGAAATAAGTTACTATAGCTGAGGCAAAAGAAGTTAGTGCCTGGGTTCCCTTCTAGGATTTTTATGGTTTCAGGTCTCACATTTAAGTCTTTAATACATTTTGAATTTATTTTTGTGTATGGTGTAAGAAAGTGGTCCAGTTCCATTCTTTTTCATGCTGCTGTCCAGTTTTCCTAATACTGTTGAACAGACTGTGTTTTTCCCTTTGGATATTCTCTACTGCTTTGTCAAAGGCTAATTGGCTATATAACTGTGGGATTATTTCTGGATTTTCCATTCTGTTCCATTGATATATGTGTCTATTTTTGTGCCAGTACCATACTGTTTTGATTACTATAGATTTGTAATGCAACTTGAACTCTGAAATTGTGACGCCTTCAGCTTTGCTTTTCTTTTCCAAGATTGCTTTGGGCATTTGGGGTCTTTGTGGTTCTATACAAATTTTAAGGTTATTCTAGTTCTGAGAAAAATGCTGTTGGAATTTTGATACAGACTGCATTCAATGTGTAGACTGCTTTGGGTAATACAGACATTTTAACAATATTTGTTCTTCCAGTCCATGAGCATGGAATGTCTTTCCATTTCTTTTTGTTGTCTTGAATTTCTGTTGTAAGAGTTCTATAGTTTTTAGGATACAGATCTTTTACCTCTTTGGTTAAGTTTATTCCTAGGTATCTTATGGTTTTTGGTGTAATTGTAAATGAGATCAATTCCTTTATTTCTCTTTCTGCTGCTTCATTATCATTGTATAGAAATACAACAGATTTCTCATTGATTTTTGTATCCTGTAATTTTACTGAAATTACTTACCAGTTATAGCAGGTTTTTTGGGGGGGGCACTCTTCAGGTTTTCTATATAGAGTATCATGTCATCTGCAAATAGTGGAAAGTTTTAATTTTTCTTAATAATTTTGATTGCCTTTATTTCTTTTTTTTCTCTGATTGTTATGGCTAGGTCTTCCAGTATTATGTTGAATAAAAGTGGTGAGAGTGAACATCCTTGTCTTGTTTCTGGCCTTAGGGGAAAAGCTACTGTTCTCTGGTTTCCATTTTATTTATTTCTACTCTGGTCTTTGTTATTTCTTTCCATCTGATAACTTTGCACTTACATGTTCTTTTTCTAACTCCTTGGGGTGTGAAGTTAGGTTATTTGACTGTTTTTCTTTGTGTCAGTGTTTATTGCCATAAATTTCCTCTTAAAATTGTTTTTGCTAAAGTCCATACATTTGGTATGCTGTGTTGGTGTTTCATTTGTCTCAGAATATTTTTGATTTCTTCTTTGACCCATCAGGTCAAAGGTATTTGTGAATTTTCCAGCTTTCCTCCTGTTATCGACAGTTTCATACCATGTGGTTGGAAAAGATACTTGGTATGAGTTTAGTGTTTTTAAAATCTCTTTCTTTTTAAAGATTTTATCCATTTATTTGAGAAAGTGTGTGTGTGTGTGAGAGAGAGAACATGATGAGGGACTGGGAGAGGGAGAAGCAGACTCCTGCTGAGCAGGGAGCCTAATGGGGGACCCAATCCTGGGACTCTGGGATTATGACCTGAGCCAAAGGCAGATGCCCAAATGACTGAGCTACCTGGGCCCCAGTATTTTAAAAATTTCTAAGATGTGTTTATAACCTATGATATGATTTATCCTGGAGAATGTTGTGTATGCATTTGAGAAGAACATGTATTCTGTTGCTGTTAGATGGTATGTTCTGTGTAAGTCTGTTGTGTCCATTTGGTCTAAAGTATAGCTCAAGTTTAATATCTCCTTATTGAGTTTCTTCATGAATAAACTCTCCATTTTTGAAAGTGGGGTATCAAAATCCCCTACTTTAAAAAAAGTTTTAATTTATATTCCAGTTAGTTAACAAACAATGTAATATTAGTTTCAGGTGTATAATATAGTGATTCAACACTTCCATTCAACACCCCGTGCTCATCATAAGTGCACTCCTTAACCCTCACCTATTTAACCCAGTCCCCCATGCACGTCCCTCCAGTAACCATCAGTTTGTTTCTATAGTTAAGGGTCTGTTTCTTGGTCTGCCTCTCTCTCTTTCTCCCTCTCTCCTTTTCCTGTACTCTTTTTGTACTGCAATATATTACTCCCTTCAGATCCTTTAGTATTTGACTAATATGTTTAGTTCATATACTTTCCGATTTTTATAGTCTCTTGATGAATTGACTCCTTCTCATTGTATAATGACCTTCATTATCTCTTGTGAACATTTTTAGCCTGCAGTCTATTTTGTTGAATATAACTATAGCTACCCTTGCTCTCTTTTGATTTCCATTTGCACAGAACATCCTTTTTCATCCATTCACTTTGAGTCAGTGTTTGCTTTTAAGCTGAAGTCTCTTGTAGGCAACATATAATTGGGTCTTGTTTTTTGTTTTGTTTTGTTTTTGATGATTTTATTTATTTATTTGAGAGCGAGAGAGAGAGTGAGGGCAGAGGGAGAGAGAGAAGACTCTGTTTGATCCCAGGACTCTGAGATCATGGTCTGAATTGAAGGCAGATATTTACTGACTGAATCACCCAGGAGCCCCAGGTCTTATTTTTTTAATCCATCAAGCCACTCTATGCCTTTTGATTGGAGAATTTAATTCATTTAAATTAAGAGTAATTATTGATAGATAAGGACTTACTAATGCTAGGTTATTAACTGTTTTCTGGCTGTTTTGTAATTCCCTTATATCTTTTTTAGTTTCTTGCTACCTTCCTTTGTGATCTTCCAAAGTGGTATGCTTTGATCTGCTTTTCTTAATCTTTTGTGGATCTACTGTAGGTTTTTGTTTTGTGGTTACCAGGAGATTTACATAAAACACCTTATAGATATAACAGTCTATATTACACTAATAGCAATGTAACATTAATTGCATACAAAACTCTACCCTTTTATTCTTCTCCTTTTGTGTTTTTGATGTCATAATTAACCTTTTTAATATAGTGTATTCATTAACAAATTATTGTTAAGTATAGTTATTTTAATGATTTTATCCTTTATACTAGAATTAAGTGGTTAAGATACCACCAGATTATATACTGACCTTTACAGATACCTAGTATATTTTCATGTTATTAACTTATATCCTTTCATTAACTTGAAGAACTCCTATTAACATTTCTTAGAGGTAGGTCTAGTGGTAATTAACTCCCCTAACCCCTAAGTGTGGCTTCAAATGTAAACCAGCTAATCCAAGACCCATACTCCTGTAACTGCCTTTATCAAGCTGTAAAACTCCAGAATACTATCCATATACTATAACCATCCCAGAGCTCCTATGCCCCAGAATCAGCTGAAATTATTTAAACTAGCCAGTCCTGCTTACTCTGCCTTGCCCATTCTTTCTTATAGAAAACAGAAAGTGTCTTGTCCAATTTTCCCTCTGTCTCATGACCAATCCTAGTGCTTTCCTGTGTGGTCCCTGTAGTATGTGGCATGTTCCCTTCTGTTGGTAGCTGTGAATATGAAACATTGTCTTACGAAAATAAATTATTTTCCTTTAGAGCAGTTGTAAGCTCACAGCAAATTGTACAGAAATGTAGAGATTGTCCCATATATCTCTTGCTTTCCCACATGCACAGCCTCCCCCATTATCAACATCCCCTTCATAGTTGTACATTTGATATAATTGAACATAGTCCATAGTTTACCTTAGGGTTCACTTGGTGTTGTCGTTTTATGGGTTTGGATGACTGTATATTGACATTATGTTTTATATGTATATCATTATAGTGTCACACATAGCTTCTCTGCCCTAACAATCTCTGTGTTCCAGTAGTCCATCCCTTCTTCCCCAGAGACCCTGACAACCATTAAAATCTCCAATGTCTCCGTAGTTTTACTTTTTTCAGATTTTCAGACTAGGCTTCTTTAACTTCTTAATATGCATTTAAGTTTCTTCCATGTTTTTTCATGATTTGATAGATTATTTCTTTTTAGTACTAAATAATATTCCATTGTCTGGATATACTACAGCTTATTTACTCTTCACAAACTGAAGGGCATCTTGGTTACTTCTAAGTTTTAGCAATTATGAATACAGCTGCTATAAACACCCATGCATAGATTTTTAAAAAGAATTTTTTTATTAACATATAATGTATTATTAGCCCCACCATGCATAGATTTTTCAATTCCTTTGGGTAAGTACGAAGGAGCACAGTTGCAGATTGTATGGTAATCATATGTTAAGTTTGTAAGAAACTGCCAAACTCTCTTCCACAATGGCTGTAACATTTTCCATTCTCCCTAGCAATGAATAAGAGTTCTTGCTGCTCTACATCTACACCATTGTATGGTGCTGTTAGTATTCTTGATTTTGGTTATTCTAATAGGTGTGTAGTAGTACCTCATTGTTTTAATTTGCATTTCCCTGATGACAATGATTTGGGGCATCTTTTCATATGCTTCTTTTCCATCTGTATGTCTTCTTTGCTGTGGTAAGGCAAGGTCTTTAGCCCATTTTAAAATAAATTTTAAATTTTAAATTTTTCATTGTTTAGTTCTAAGTGTTTATGTTTGGATAACAGTTCTTTACCATATTTGTCTTTTGCAAATATTTGCTTGCAAGTTATCTTTTCAATGTCAGTCATCTCCTCACCTGTTGGCAAAGGTTTTATAATATTGTAATTTACTAATTTATAATAAAACTTATACTTAAAACACCATCTTTTACCTCACTGTCCAAGATCACATTTGGACTTGTCTACCTCTCAAAGTTTAGACTAGAAAGAAAAGCCAGATTCTCTTCTTTTTTCCATCTCTGACCTCTTAAAGGTTATTTTTCAAGATCCATTTATCCCCTTGATGGCTGGCACTGGCAACTCTTTGATTCTCAGAAGAACTCAGTGGGGCACCTCATTGTTTTTGCAGTAAAAGAAAGCATCTGAGTTTGGATTAAAATCAGCATGATTACAAAGCCTATATAGCTTTCACTGTATGATGCCGCTGCTAGATTTTTATATCTCTGAGAATCAAGTTTTCATGTTAACCTGGAGCTCATCTAGATTTGTGACCACAGATTTCTAAGCATTGTGATAAACATTAGAGAACATGATTTTTTTGAGTCAGTCTACATATGTGTTTGCCTCTCTTTTCTACCTGTTACTAACCATGCAGGTTTGATCTAAGTATTTTCATCTTTTTAAATTTCTGTGTATTTATTTGTACAATGAAAACAATACCTCCCTAACATGGTTGTTGTGCTTGATATATTGTAATTTTTAGCATAGAGTCAGGTACTTCTGTTACTTCTCTTTTTCATTTTTGCCTCTGATTACATAAGAAAAATATCTCATGGGCCATGATACTAGTTTTTGGGTTTACCTGTAACAAGTGAAAAAAAGGACCCATTTCATGAGTTTCTCAATACCTCAAGGCTGCAGTAGGGAATATTATTAACAACTGAGATAGATAGCTGAAGCTCAGAGATATTAAGTAGCTTTCAATTTATAGTAAATATGGCAGAAAATTTTATTTGAATGTTAACTGATTCTGTCCATCATTCTGTTTAGAGATTTTATTTATTTATTTACTTATTTATTTGAGAGAGAGAGGGAGAGAGAGAGAGGAAGAGCAGGTGGTGGGGAGAGGGAGAGGGAGAAGCCGACTCCTCCTGAGCAGGGAGACACATCATTCTGTTTAGATATTGAGGTTTTGCAATTCTTCTTCCCTTAATCTACCTATCAGAAAAAGTTAAGCCGACTTTTAGAGAGTTTGAACCAGAGATCTGGAGTGGGGTCAACAAAACCATCAGAGCTCTGTACTGAAAAGAGGAAGATTAAGTTTACAACTGGGTACTCTCAATGGTGAGATCTACAGATTCTTTCAACTTCTGGATTCTAAGAATCAAACGTTGGCTACAAATGTAGCCAGCCTGATTATGGGTATCCTCCTCGACTCCCTGAGATGAGAAGATTGTTGGGCTCTTCTCTGATTAAATGAACCTGCCTAAGAAAATAGAACTACAAATATTGTAGTATGGTTGGTCCCAAATAAAGTAGACCACAAAGATCACACTTCCCTGAAAACAAAGTCCACTAGTTGCAAAGATCACACTTCCCTGAAAACAAAGTTCACTAGTTGACAAGTCTAACCCAGTTATAATAATTGTTCAGTCAACTTGCTACTGTCAAATATTTGAGGATACCTAAGGATCACTGGCCATTGGGATGATTGTATATTTAAAAAAAAAAAGACAAAAAATAATTGGGAAATAGAATGGTACATGGCAGTTGCCCTCTCACTTTTCTTAGGGAAGTAGTCTATGTCTGCTCTAATGTGAGAAGCCAGAGAGCTGCCATGTTTATCAGCCATACTCATGGTGATTGCAATGGGCAAGGAGTTCCTAAAGAGCTGTCCATGTAGGCAGCCTTCTGGGCATGGATTTTGAGAAACAGATGCTGGGACAGGAATACAGTGTTGATGCAGTCCTGAATTAGAACAGAGGAGTAGGAGGAGCTTGAGAAAAAATCATCTGGGAGTCTCTAGAAACCCTTTCTTTATTTTTTATTTACTTTCCTGATTTTTTCATCTGTCCTCCTCCCATGAATCTGCTTTCATGGTTGGAAACTGCTGGGCCATAATTGTAAAGAGCATGGCAGGAGCTAGCACTTTGCAGCTTGCCATAGGTCAGCCAAATGTTCCAACTCTGTTTCCTGGTCTAAAAGCTCTTTCCTCTCAAAGGTTCCCCTGGACTCCCAGGCAGATCAGCAGGGGGCTGTCTCTGCTGCATTTTGGCATCAGTATAATTTGATGCCTCCTTTATAAGACAGCTGACATTTTTAGAAGGCTTTCTGCCTGAATTTCTGAAACACAGGTGGGGCAGAGGAATAATGTTGCAGGAAGGGAGTAGGTCTTAAAGGAGAGCCTCTAACCTTCCATTGTCACCTCCCAGAAAGAGAATAGAGAAACAACACTTCTCCCCATTGGTAGTTGAAGGAAGAGGTAGTGGTTAGATTAAGAACCTCTTGGGGAAGTGTACTGGAGTAAGCAAACAGGACAGATAGGGAAGAAAATTTAAAAAAAAAAATCTATCAATTTCCACATGACCTATGCTCTCTTTAATATGCGTTGTGTGTTTCCGGAGTTACAATCTAAAATATCTATCTATAATGTAAAAAAATCGATATTTTTTATATCTATCTATCTGTCTATCTTTTTATCTATGTTTGTTTCTGTTTGTTTAGCTTGGGTTTCTAGAGAGAAACAAAGGGATGTGGAGAGGGAATACAAAGGCCCATTATCCTGAATCTATTTACAATGACAGGCATTGTTATGCCCTTCACCTAGGTGACATAATCAGTATCTTTGGATGTGGGAGTAAAGAGGCAATGAAAGCAAAAATAGACAAATGGAACTACATCAAATTTGCAAATTGTTGTTAATCAAAGGACATAGAGCCAAAAAACCCTGCTACAAAATAGAATATATTTGTAAATTATATAAGATAAAAAAAAAAGATAAGCAGGCAAAATTCAGAATATATAAAGAACTCTTATAATTCAATGACAACAAAAACAAATAATCTGATTAAAAAATTAGCAAAAGACTTTGCTGTGGACTGAATGCTTGTGTGCTTCCCACATTCATGTGTTGAAACCCAATTCAGGATGATTGTATTTGGAGGTAGGGCCTTTGGGAAGTTCTGAGGGCAGAACTCTCATAAATGGGATTATTCCTTTTATTAAAAAAACAAAAAACAAAAAACACCTTTCCCCCTACCACCATGTGAGATTATAGGGAGAAGTTGGCTATCTATAAACCAGGAAGCTAGCTCCCACCAGGCACAGCATCTCCTAGTACCTTCATCTTGGACTTTCCAGCCTCCAATAGATTTCTCTTATTTGTAAGACACCCAGTCTACGGTATTGTGTTATAGCAGCTCAAATGGGCTAATACTTTAATAGATATTTCTCCAAAGATGATATATAGATGGCCAACAAACAAATGAAAGGATGCTCTATATCCCTAATCATCAGAAAATGCAAGTCAAAGCCTCAATGAGATATCACCTCACACCCATTAGGGTGGCTACTATAAAACAGAAAACAAATGTTGGTAAGGATATCGAAAAACTGGAACCTGTGTGCATTATTGGTGGGTTTGTAAAATGGTGCAACTGAATTTCCACCATTGTAAAATGGTGGAAAATAACATGGAGGTTATTCAAAAAATTAAAAATAGAACTACCATATGATCTAGCAATTCCACTTCTGGGTATATATCTAAAAGAATTGAAAGTAGGATCTTCAAGAGATATTTGCAGCATTAATTTACTATAGTCAAGAGTAGGATTACAATCCAATGTCCATTGACAATGCATGAAGAAACAGAATGTATATATACACACACAGAAATTATTGATCCTAAAAAAGTAAAGAAATACTGTCACATGCTACAAAATGTGGGAGCCCTGAGGATATTATGCTAAGTGAAAGAGGCCAGTCACAAAAAGATAAATACTGTATAATTCCACTTATAACAGGTATATATATATATATATATATATATATATATATATTTAAGGATTATATTTATTTATTTGACAGAGAAAGAGAGATCACAAGGAGGCAGAGAGGCAGATGGGGGGGTGGGGCGGGTGGGGAGCAGACTCCCTGCTGAGCAGAGAGCCCTATGTAGGGCTCGATCCCAGGACCCTGGGATCACGACCTGAGCTGAAGGCAGAGGCTTAACCCACTGAGCCACCCAGGTGCCCCTAAAAGTTATATTTTTAATTTAAATTCAACTAGCCAACTTCTGGTACATCATTAGATTCAGATGTAGTGTTCAATAAATTATCAGTTTCATAAAGCTCCCAGTGCTCATAGAAACAGAAAGTAAAGTAGTGGTTACAAGGGGTTGCATGGAAGAAGAAAATGGGAATTGTTGTTTAGTTGGCACAGAGTTTCAGATCTCTAAGATGAAAAAGTTCCAGAGCTCTGTTTCACAATGCAAATGTACTTAACACTTCTGAACTACATACCTAAAAATAGTTAAGATGGTTCATTTTATGTTATGGTGCTTTTTTGTCACAATAAAAAGTAGAAAATAAACCTAATAAACTGTTAAATAAAATGTGTTCCTCCCTCTTACCTTGACAAACTACTTTCACAAACCTGGAAGTCCAGATTCAAATTTAGAATCATGAGAATCTATGAAGTTCCATGCCAAAAGGTGGCAGTACAGGGAGAGCTACCCTGGTTCCCAGGTGCCTGCCTCTGGACCACAGCTGACTCCCTCTACTTCTCACCCTCACTTCCCTTACAATGTAAGGGGCTGACACATGTGCAGCTATAAACACCTATAGTCCACATGCCTGATAGTCAACCACATCCTCTCCATACAGCTTCTGCCTGACCATACCTGGGAGTGAACATACCAACAGTGTGGTCTGCTTTTGGAAGGATGGACCCAGGTCCTGGAAGCTGCAGAGTGTTGCTCCAGGCCAAAATTTATGTGTGATCCTTCAGACCTGACCACAGGCAATTATGAAAGGTCCTTCCTTCCTTCCTTCCTTCCTTTCTTCCTTCCTTCCTTCCTCTCTCTCCTTTCTTCCTTCTTTCTTTTCCTTCCCTTCCTTTCTGTTTCCTCCCTCCTTCCTGTTTCTTTCCTTCCTTCTCTCCCTCTTCCTTCCTCCCTTCCCCCCCTTCCTTCTTTTCTCTCTCTCTCTCTCTCTCTCTTCTTATTTAAGGCTTTTATTGGTAGGCCTTACAGGGCAAAACTCTAGCTGGCTCCAGCCTCCAAATGAATAAAAGTAAATACTCTATCTCACTCTGGTCATCTTATGAATTCTAACAGATACTTAAGGAAAAATTATGCCAATTCTCTACAGTTTCTTCCTGAAGATGAAAGCATTCTGAGGCCAGTTTTAGTCTAATACTAAAAGCAGACAAAGACAGTATAAGGAAAAAAAAAGCCTCAACAACTACAGACCGATATCTCCCATGAACAAAATGCAAAAATCCTCAACAAAATATTAACAAATAGAACCCAACAATATGTAAACAGGATTATACACCATGACTAGTTGGGATTTATCCCAGTTATGCAAGGATGATTCAACATTCAAACGTCAGCTAATAATGTACTCTATCAAAGAGACTACAGAACAAAAATCACATAATCATATCAATAGGTGCAGAGAAAGCATTTCACAAATCCAACACCCATTCCTGATAGAAACTCTCAGTAAACTAAGAACAAACCTATTCTCTATTCCTTTAGGATAGGGACTTCCTCTACTTAACAAAGAACACCTAAACAAAACCTACATATAACATCAGACTTAATGGTAAGGAACTCAAATCTTTCCCACTAAAATCAGGAATAAAGTAAGGATGTTCCTTTCATGACTCCTTTTCAATGTAGTAGTTGTAGTCCTAGCAAATGCAGTAAAACAAGGAAAAAAAAAGTTATTCAGATTGAGAAAGAAGAAATAAAACTGTCTTTATTATAGTAAAGTGGAAGGATACAAGGTTAGCATACAAAAGTCAATTGCTTTCCCCAGCCAAAACCAAGTAGAATTTGAAATTAGCACCCCTAAAAATGAAATGTATAAGCATAAATCTAACAAAATAGGTACAAGATCTGTATGAGGAAAATACGAACCTCTGATGAAAAAAATCAAAGAACTAAATAAATGAAGAGATATTTCATGTTTATGAACAAGAAGACTCAATACCGTCAAGATTTTAGCTCTGGATTTGATTTACAGATTCAATAAAATTCCAATCAAAATCCCAGCAGGTTATGATGTGCATATCAACAAAATAATTACAAAATCTATGTGGAGAGGCAAAAGACCCAGAATAGAAGTAGGCCTGGCTTGAAAGTTGGAGAACTGACGCTACCACGTGTCATGACTTATTAGAAAGCTGTAGTAATTAAGACAGTACAATACTGATAGAAAAACAGACAAATCAGTGGAAGGAATCCCAGAAATAAACCCACAAAATTTAGTCAACTGATCTTCGACGAAGTGGCAAACAAACAAACAAAAAAACCAAACGACCCCCCCCCCAAAAAAAACCTGAGCAAAGATAGTCTTATCAAAAAGGTGCTAGATATCAACATGCAAAAAAATGAATTTGAGCTTACATTTCACACAAAAATAACTCAATATGGATCATAAACCTAAATGTGAAATGCAAAACTATAAATGCAAAACTATATCCTAGAAGATAACATAGAAAAAGATATAGATGATATTAGTTGTGGCAAAGACATTTTTGGTATAATACCAAAAGAAAAATTTATGCAAGAAAGAACTGATAAAGTTGGACTTAATTAAAGTTGGATTTAAATAAATAAATTTAATTTAAATAAATTAAAATTTTCTACTCTGTAGAAAGACCCTGTCAAGAAAATAAAAAGACAAGCTACAGTCTATAAGAAAAATATTTGCAAAAGACATATCTGATAAAGGAATGTTACCTGAAATGCATGAATTCTGGATAGACCTTGAGGACACTATGCTTAGTAAGATAAATTAGACAGAAAGACAAATACCGTATAATATCATTTATATATGAAATCTAAAAAAGATTCCAAACTCTTAAAAATGGAAATTAAAATGTGATTACCAGAGGATGGGAATGGGATGATAGGGCAGATGTTAAGGGTATAAATTTGCAATGTGTAATAAAAAGTTCTAGAGACCTCAGCACAAAATAGTGGATATTGACAGTCATATTGTGAGAACCCTCAAACTTGCTAAGAGACTAGAGCTCAAGTATTTCAAAAACTAAACAGAAATGATAATTATGTAACATGAAGGTTGTGCTAATTACTACCATGACATATTACATATTATAAAAATAGATATATCAAATTAACATGTTATACATTTTAAATTTACTCAATGTTATGTCAAATATATTTCAATAAAAAATGGAAAGGAATAACCTGATTAAAAAAGACCTTCATAGTCACCTCACCAAAGAAGATACACAGAAAGCAAATAAGCATATAAAAAGATGTTCCACATCATATGTCATCAGGGAAACACAAATTAAAACAACAATGAGATATCACTACACACCGATTAGAATGACCAAAATAAAAAACACTGACAATAGCATATGTTGGCAAAGGTGCAGAGCAACAGGAACTCTTATTCATTGTTGGTGGGAATGAAAAATGGTACAGCTACCGTGTAGCAGTTTCTTACAAAATTTAACATACTTTTCCCCAAAAATCCAGCAATTGTGTTCTTTGGTATTTATCCAAAGGAGTTGACAAGACTGCACATCGATGTTTATAGCAGCTGTATTCATAACTGCCAAAACTTAAGGCAACTAAGATGTCCTTCAGTTTGTAAACAGATAAACTGTGGTATATCCAGACAATGGAATATTATTCAGTGCTAAAAAGAAATGAGCTATCAAATCATGAAAAGACATGGGAGGAACTTAAATGCATATTAATAAGTGAAAGAAGTAAGCTATGATTAATCTAAAAGGCAAAACTATGGAGAGAGTAGATTAATGCTTGTCAGGGCTTCTAATGGAGGGAGGGATGGAACTATTCTATGTGACACGATAATGGTTATACATATAACAGATACATGTCATTATATGTTCATTCAAACCCATAAAATTTGAAAACATGTGGCCACCTTATCCCAAATCCAGGTAATGTGGGTTGATAATTAAAGTTCTATCAATTACTGATCGACGGTTCAATCTCTGCATTTGGTAAATATGGAAAACTTAGAACAGTAATAATAATTTTAAAAAGATTATTATTATTATTAAGATTACTTATTATATTAAGTAATAATAATTAAAAAAAGAGCTGTAGCTAATAAACCAACAGTAGAGAGAAAATCAAATCATCAAAACAAAAACAAAAACACCTCAATTGGACCAAAAGAAAGCAAGAAGAAAAAATGGAATAAACGACAATTGGCAGAAGTAGAAAACCTATAGCAAGGATGGAAGATTTAAACTCAACCATACTGGTAATTGAATTAAATGCTAATCAAATGCTAATGGCTTAAATATTCCAATTAAAGTTCAGAGATTGTCAGATTGGATAAAAGGTATTACTCAACTTAAGTTTTCCCAAGAAATCCATTTTATTTATTGATTTTTAAAAAGATTTTAGTTATTTATTTGAAACAGACAAAGAGAGCACAAGCTGGGGGAAGGAAAGAGAGAAAGGGAGTAGACTTCCTGCTAAGTAGGGAGCGTGAGGATGCAGGGCTCAATCCCAGGACCCTGAGATCAGGACCTGAGTCAAAGGTAGATGCTTAACTGAATGAGCCACGTAGGCACCCCAGAAATTCACTTAATAATATAGCTGAAACTATAATAATGGGAAAAAAAACTGTGAAAACATCAATAAAATGAAGCTGCAGTGATTATATCAGCATTAAGCAAAGTAGACTTCAAAACAAGGAATATTACTAGAAATAAGGAAGAACATTTCAGAATGATAAAGGAATCAATTCATCCAGGTGACATAATACTCCTAAATAAATTCATGTATTAATAGTTTCAAAATATAGGAACCAAACTGATAGGGCTGAAAGGAAAAATAGACAAGTCTACCGTTAGTTGGAGATTGCAATATTCCTCTATCATTAATTCATAAAAGTAATAGAAAAATTAATAAGGACATAGAAAATACCCATAAATTGACATTTTTAGAACACTCCACCAAGAACTAGTAGAATACCTAATCTTTTAGATGTGCATGGAACATATTTCAAGACAAAACCTATTCTGGGCAACAAAACAAACCACCATACCTTACAAAAGTTGAAATTGCGTAAGTATGTACCCTTACCATTAAAATACAAACTATGAATGATTTACAGAAAGATACCTATAAAATCTTCAAATCCTCAAAAATTAAACACTCTACTTCTAAGTAACACACAGGCCAAAGAAGAAGTCACACATGAAGTTACATTTGAACTGACTGAATATGAAGTTACATTAATCAAAACTTTTGGAATTCTGCTAAAGCAATGCTAGTAGGAAAATCCAACATTAGATGATTACTTTAGAACAGAAGGAAATTATAATAAATTTATAATAAATTTATAATAAATTTATTACTAATATGCCTAATAAACCCTAATAACCCCCCAAAAAATCAAAATGAAGAAAATAATATCAATAAGCATGGAATTTAATGAAGTAGGAAACAGATAAACAGTAGAAAGAAATCAATGAAACTTAAGCTGGTCTTTGAAAATATTAATGAAGTGATAAATATCTAGCTATTGATAGATGAGAAAGAAAGAGAGAGACAGACAGAATCACACAGCATATAAATGAGCAGAAATGAGATGAGGATTATTAATGGACATCTCAGTGAAGATTCTAGAACCTCGGATAGAAGGGACTCAACCCAGGAAAGCAGCAAGGAAACGCTAGGCTGACAGCCATGCCTCAGGTCCGTAGAGTGAGCCCAGAAAGGGCAGGTGATGGAGGCCTTCAGGAGAAAAATGAAAATTGGTAGCTTGTCTCAAATACTTGGATATTTGGAAAATAATTTTAAGGAGTACTTGACAGATATTATGGAGCATCTGAAAATACAAAGGAGAGATGCTTAGTACTGGCCATTTGTTACAATTTCAGGAAAAATTACAAGTAGCATGAATAAGGAAACAATCAAAAGTACAATATTTGGCTCTGCAGGGATGGTTGATTCTGCCTGACAATACAGTCTGCATTATCAGAGTTCTAATACTGTGGACATTAAGTACTGAGAGTAAAAAGTTGTATTATAACAATTTTGGGAGAAAATGGAAAGGAATTGGGTGAGGGAGTGTAGGATTATCAGCATCTAAGTAGAAGTTATGCATTCAACAAATATTTATCAGTAATTACTATGAGTCAGGGCCTATAATAGACAATGAATAATGTCTAAAAAATAGTGAAATCCTCAAAGAGCATTGTGAGGATGTAATGGAGAAACACAGAGGTAGATGCTAGAGGAAACATGATTTGAAAGCTGTTTCCCCTGGGCAACAGAGCTGGGCTCAGGGATGCTTGGGGCAATAACTAGGTTTTTTTTTTTTTTAATTATTAGCTCATTAGCAGCATTTGAATTTTAAAACATATGCATGCATTTTTTAAAGATAAAAATTGATTAAAGTACTGTGTTCCCATATATATATATGCATATATATATTTACTAGTGGCATTAGTAACATCATATTTTTATATAAAGAAACATGATTGTGTTAAGATATTATATTTAACAGTGTGATAGTTTAAAGGTGTAGACTTAGAAATCAGACAGGGCTGGGTTAAATTCCAGCTCTGACTTTGGCCACATGATCTTAAACAAGTTACGTAACTATTCTACTTCTAAGCATTTTCGTCTGTAGACTGGGACTAATAATAATAAGCACCTCACAGGGCACAGTCCCTAGCACACAATATTGCCTATAATAAGAGATTAATATCTCTTATTATTCAATAAAACCTCAGATAATAATATCTAACCATGACCCTACTGTCTTCGTAGATATGAACTAAACAAACAAGAGACATACTCTTCAAGAGGCATGACCCAAAATGCATAGGATAAGGGTATGATCCTTACGGATATCTTATCTCTGAGATCTGTTTCTAAGCTGAAAAAATTTATATCCTTGCTAATTTAATTTCGTCCTCAAAAAGTTACCGACACTTTTGTTATCCTTTATTGTGTACACATTTCTTTCAGAGATGAGTCTCATATACTACTCCTAAAATCCTCAAGAGGGGAGGGAATGTATTTAGAAAACAGGAAATTATCCCCACTTTAGTAATAGGGAACTGAAGTGCTGAGATTTTAAGATTTTCTCAAAGATCACAGAGTTTATTAGTGGTGACTTGAAATTAAAAAGAAATTCTGCTCTCTCTAAATCTGTGCTTTCTTCTCTCTGGATTGCTGCCTTATACGTCTGCACAGCTAAGGCTCTAGGCATATAGTGTAGCTGCCTAATACTGAGGTTTACTCTTTATTCCTTAGTGTGCGGAGAATACAGGAAAAGAAAAGAGATTATATTATCTACTCTCCAGGACAGGGGTTGGCAAACTCAGCCAAATCCAGCCCACTGCCTGTATTTGTGATAAAATTTCACTGGAACAAAACCATGTTCCCATTCCTTTACGCTTTCCTGTTAGAACGGCAGAGCAGTGTAGTAGTGACAGAGATCCTATGGACTGCACAGCCCAAGATCTATATTATCTGGTCCTTCTGGAAATGTTGGCCAATCCCTGCTCTAGGAAGCTGACACTCAAGAAGTTACACAATTTACCGGAGATGATACAACCAGTAAAAAGCAGGACTGGCCTAGAATCTGGGATTTGTGACCATTAGTCTGCTGTCTTCCCACATACCATGCTCTCTTTTTGTAAGACCTCACTTTATTTTTATATTTCAGTAAACTTAATTTAGTACATTAAGGCCAAGAAGGGATATTATTGCTATATTACCAGAATCTCTTTTTAAATTACAAGATATATTTGCATTGTAGGAAAGTAAACATACAGACAGGCAAAAATAAAAAAATCATATTCTAACTACCAAGAATCTAAATTTGTAATGTATATTCTACCAGATCTTTTTTAATGCATATATGCATTTACATATATAGGTATAAATATACATGTATTTTTTTTACCCAAAGTGAGCATACTATACATTTCGTTTAAAGATCTAATTTGCTTTATTAAATGATTCATGAATCAGGCAGCATCCCATCTAGCCAGTACCGTATATGTTTTTTATAACCTGCTTTCCTTTTTTTTTTTTTTTTTAGATTTTATTTATTTATTCTAGAGAGAGATCGAGTAAGAGAAAGCACGAGAGGGTAAAAGGTCAGAGGGAGAAGCAGACTCCCCTGGAGCTGGGAGCTTGATGTGGGACCCTATCCCAGGACTATGGGATCATGACCTGAGCTGAAGGCAGCCAGTTAATCTACTGAGCCACCCAGGCACTCATAACCTGCTTTCTTATATAACATTAAAAGACATTGGCTCACTTGATCAGCAACAGCAATAATACTGTTGTGCTTATTGTTGTATTGGAAACAAGGAAGTCTGCATTATCATAAACTTTACACCTTAAATTACTGACAGTGAGATATTTAACTTCTTAGTCATTAATAATAGCAAGAATTTTGAACTTTGTTTTAATTTTTAAAAAAGAGATAAATTTCTTCTATATAGTGATAACAGATTTACAAGCTATCTTACATGTCCTCATCCATCAAATCCGGGTTTTCTAAAATGATAAGAAATGGAAAATCCAGTTCAAATATATCAATACCAGGAATCAAAGTTAGATATAAAACAGAATACTCTTATGAAGCAGTGTTTATTCTTGCCTCTTGATAGGAGCACCTTTCCTATTATATAGAAAATTGTGGGCAACAGAAATCTAAGTTTGTTCCTCTTATCTTCTAGCTAACTTATCCATGATCCACACATTTCTTGTTGCTAAAAATCTTACCAGTAATTTTATCAGGTCACCAGAAGCTCAGACTTGCTACATGACAACACTCAGAATCACACAAACAACTATATTTCCTTTTCAAGTGGGGAAAAGCACTTGGGGAGGGGAATATATGATTGGAAATAGTATATATAAAAGGTCTGCATTAGAAATGAAAATTCATGGAAGATATTTTGTTCTCACCTTACATAATTGCTTTAAAACTATAACTAGATACCTGGTTTGAGGAAAACTGCAACCTGCTACCTGGAAGTCTTTGGTGGTAGTTAGTTTTTAGCAATTAAGAAATACCAGAAGCAGAAAGGCACCAGATTTAATCTATTTCCAGTGAAAGGGGCCAACATAGTCATAAAACTGGGTCACTGAGATTGGGAGTGTTGGTTGTCTTTATGTACAGGCAGAACCTCTCCTGGGATATAACCGCTGCAGAGACTTGGTCCTCTCTGAAGGCAATTAGTCTTTGGGTGTAGACTTTGTACTATGAATGACATCTCCCTTGTGTTTTAATTTTTCTTCCGTTGAGGGAGTTACCCTGTAGCCTGGGAAGTTTGCTGCCTACTGCCAGCCCTGGAACATTTTTAGCTTCATCAGCATTATCATCGTTCCCATGCCCACGTCGATGATTACCATCAATATTACCGTCACCTTCACCAACCTCATCACTTTTGGCATCTGTCACCATCAACGTGGTCAGTATTCATCATTAGTTTTTTTGTCATTGTTTATAATGAACTATATTTAAAATCTTATCATAAAAGATTTTATTTTACATCTTTCTGCCTTGAACAGAAATTTCTCCAAAACCAAATACACTGAATTTGCTAAAAAAAGAAACCTGTTTTAGTTAACTGTTTCCTTTACATTCAAACAGAAGAGCTTCATTTTAAAAAAATAATTAGCCTTGCTTATTTTGATTATTATATTTTATTTTTAGAGATTTATTGAAGTATGATTGACAATTATATATATTTATGTTGTACAATTTTTTAGGTGTACATTATGACTTGATATATGTTTATATTGTGAAATATCATCACAATCAAGCTGATTGACATATCCATTCATCACCTCACGTAGTGACCATTTTTTTTTTAGTGGTGGGAACAGTTAAGATCTATTCTCCTAGCAGATTTCAAGTGTACAATTAACTACCATCACCATGCTGTACATTAGATCTCCAGAACTTACTCATCTGATAATGAACTCTTTGACCAATATTTCCCCATTTCCCTCATCCTGCAGCCCTTGGCAACCACTACTCTTAGATTTACAAGTAGATAAATATTAAATGTTACCAATGCCTGTTCAATATTCTGGTAATCTAGAGCTTGTTGTCTACTCTTTTCCTTAGGAAAAGCTCAAGCAACAAGCTCCCCTACTAGGTTTTTATCAGTTAATAGCAGTGTATCTACAGCTTTTATATTTGAAGTCAGATTGGCTATGTATAAAACCATCCTTGGTTCACATTTAATTTTTTAGAGTATCTGAAAGGTGAAAACATGTAACAACAGTATGATTTCTTTTTCTCTTATGAGTTAATTTGGTCTTTTTGCCTGGGTGCCCAAGAGCCCAAAAAGCATCATTTATTAAGACAGGGAATATAGGAAGAGAAAATTCTTGAGGAAAGGTACTGATATAATTTTTTAATGTGTTGAATTTTAGGGGTCTATTCAGTGTTCAGATGTGAATAGAAATACAAGTTTGGAAGTCATTAGCAGAGGGTAATTTCTTCAGGCATGGGAGTGGACAGGGTCTCTTAGAGAGCACAAATAGAATGCCAAGATTAGAAGACTAAGGATGGAACCCTGGGGAATATCAGTATCTAGCTCTTGAAGGAAATGGAGAAGTGGCCAGAAGATAGGTAATGTGTTTCAAAAGGAAAGTGTGATATTATATAACAAATATATATTGTTATCTGCAGATTATATGTATTTCTCTAAGGTTCCTGGCATAGAGCTCCTGAACTCCTTGGTGATAGGAGTGTCCTTTGTCCTCATGACGTGGCTCTGGTGGGCTCCTGAATAGCTCCTGGATGGGAGCTTGTCATCAGAAAGACTAAACCATGATTAGAAGCTCAGAATTTTCAGCCCTGCCCCCTTTATCTCAAGAAAAGGGCTGAAAATGAAATGGAGCCAATGATCAAACATATTGACATGATGGAACCTCCATAAAGTCCCCAGAGTACAGGGTTCAGAGAGCTTCTGGGTTGATGAACATGAGGTGGTAAAAGAGTAGCCTGACTGAACAGGACATAGAAGCTCTGGGGGCCTTCCCATACACCTGGTCCTGCATCTCTTCCATCTGGATGCTCATCTGTATCCTTTAATAAACTCATAAACATAAGTCAATGTTTCTCTGAGTTCTGTGAGCTTCTCTGGCAAATTAAGCAAACCCAAAGGAGAGGGTCTTTGGATCAGCCAGTTGCTAGAAGCACAGGTGATAAACCTGGTCTTGGGACTAGTGTCTGAAGAGAGAGAGTAAAGACAGAGAGAGTGAGTGTGTGTGTGTGTGTGTGTGTGTGTGTGTGTTGAAGGCACTCTTGTGGGACTGAGCCTCTAACTTGTGGGATTAAGTGTCATCCAAGCAATGTCAGAACTGAGTTAAATTGTAGGACACCCAGCTGGTGTCATGGAGACTTGCTCATTGTTGTGGGGGAAAACTCCCACACGTTGGGTGACCAGAAGTGTCAGAATGAAATGTTCTGTGTGAGGAGTAAAGGACGCTCAGAGGAGAAAGACACACAATAGGGAGCAACTGGATTTTTCCCTGCATACGAAGGAAAATACTGTTTTTCCATTTTGGAAAGGAAAAGGAATATTTCGGGAAGTCAGCTGTCACTGTGTTAGGTAAAATAGTACTGGAAAGTATTCACTGAATTTAACAGCATTTGGTTTCATCTATCCCTTTGATAGAGGAGAAATTCCCAGGTAAAGGCAGTTCAGTGCCTTGTCCAAGAATGTATGACCCGAGCCATATCTTCAGTCTTCAAAGTCTATGGTTCTTGCAGGACACCACACCGCCTCTTGAATTAAGCTACCAAAATGAAACTCCTGAGAGAAAGCTTTGTAAAACATGGGAACATATTACTGAGAAGGTATGTGGCTTTCCTTTCCAGAGATCTTTTAGAAACTGCAGGATCTTGGGACACCTGGGTGGCTCAGTTGGTTAAGCGGCTGCCTTCGGCTCAGGTCATGATCCTAGCATCCTGGGATGGAGTCCCACATCGGGCTCCTTGCTCAGCAGGAAGCCTGCTTCTGCCTCTGCCTGCCACTCTGTCTGCCTGTGCTCACTCTCTCTGACAAAAGAAAAAAAAAGTTAAAAAAAAAAAAAGAAGAAGAAACTGCAGGATCTTTAAGGCTGCAAGTAAGATTAGAGAGGAGTCCATGCATTTTACTTTCTTTACATTGCTTGATTTCTTTGTACACGTAAGACACTTAATTTAATAATTATTAGCAGATTAACAAGTCTCTGTTAGCTTAGAACAATCTCTCTGTTTCTACCCATCAAATTACATTTCTCCTTTCCGTGAAACCACACTTGAAGGTCATTTTGGATTTGTCCCGATTCATTCTGCCTTTATTGTACTTCCTAGCACACTGATTTCTTTTGTACCCTTTACAGTTCTTGTAAATGATAGACTTTACAGTATTTGTATATTAATTAATACAACTTTACTAATTAGCACAACATTTCCTGAATTTAACGCCCTGGCAGGGGGGAAGAACTTGGTTCTGGAGAATTTTAAGTTGCTTAGTAACTTTCTGTGTAGTCTTTGCAGTAACTTCTGCCACTTAGTAAACTTTCCTTTGCCAGCACCTTTAAGAAAGGCGGAAGTTTGTTTTACAAACACCTTGACCTTGACAGGCAGAGATTTTCTGGCATTGTTGTGTAGACAGCATTATCAACATATTGAAGGTTTCAAGCTTCGTTTTAGTAAACCTAATTATGTGTGGTTTATATTACTTTATTTTGGGTAGGGATCAAAAGTCTGCTTATTGGAACCACTGACGAATTATTTCAGACAGTAAAAAACTATCCTGGGAATTATGGGTTTGCCATGTGGCTTTTCATGGCACTATATCCATGCAAGCCCATTACATTCAGTAAGTTTTTGAAGAGCATCTATAATGTATTCATCACTCTGATTGGAACTCAGTGTGTTAGTGTACCCAAAAGCTATAGGACCAAGGATTTTCCTTGAAGAAGCTTTTAATCTAGTTGGGGTTTCTGGACTATAATCTTGAAATAATGAATAGTATAAGGCTGTATTAGACAAAGCACAGTAAGAGTAACCAAGACAGTGCCTTAGTTCAAGATTGTTTTTCGGTTCTTTTTTTCCCCTTGCATCCTTGGTAACATTGATGTGGGAAACTAAGGCAGAAGGAAAATTATTAAATTTCCATACTGCCTACAGCCCACTGCCAAGTCCTTGAAACAGGCAGAGTGACATTCCTCTAGGGACTCAACTGCCTCAATATTAATACTTTGCTAAGGGCAAAAGGCAATCCTAGCTTGACATCCCCCCAGGATCCTGTCATATAAAAATTCTCTTGGAAACTTCTTTTACCTCTAAACTCCCCAAGATACGTTTTGGCAGTCATCCTCCAAACATATGGCCCACCAATATACACCTGAAAGGTCTCATGACTAAGGTTTTATTAGATGGTAATAAATGACCATTTCCCGACAATAGCTATCCCCCAACAAGGTCCTGGAAATCTTGCTTCCAAAATTCCTTAGAGACTTAATGCTATTTCTAACTCCCTCCTAACCTGAAAACATAAAACAAGTTACTCCTCACGAACCCCACTGCCGCTTTTTCTGCCCACAGGTCCTTTCGCTGAGCTTTAATAAAATCACCTTTTTGCACCAAAGTTGTCTCAAGAATTCTTTCTTGGCCATTGGCTTTGAACCCTAATGTTCTTTCCTATATCAACATTATTTATCCCTTACTCTTAAAATCTCTACCTTGGGTGCCTGGGTGGCTCAGTCAGTTAAGCCTCTGGCTTCAGCTCAGGTCATGATCCTGGGGTCCTGGAATTGAGCTCAGCGGGAAGACTGCTTCTTCCTCTTCCTCTGTTGCTCCCCCTGCTTGTGCTCTCTCGTTCTGTCAAATAAATAAATAAAATTAAAAATCCTTTTTTTTCTCTACCTTGACCTTTCTGACATTTTGTAAACTCAACTAATATTTACTAAATGAGTATTCATGGGAGTATAATTCCTCATAAATTTCTGCCAGTTTGGAATTACCCTGTTTTTATTTTATTTTATTTCTTTATTTATTCCTGTGTTTTAAAGTGGGACACTAAGTATTAATTGGGTTAAGTTACTTAGGTTCACCCAGGAAAGAAGGACTATAGTTAGGGTTTATTTTTTTATTTTACTTTGCTATTTTTAAAGATTATTTATTTATTTATTTGACAGAAAGAGAGACAGTGAGAGAGGGAACACAAGCAGGGGGAATGTGAGAGGAAGACACAGGTTTCCTGTCGAGCAGGGAGCCCAGTGTAGGGCTGGATCCCATGACCCGGGGATCGATCATGACTTGAGGCAAAGGCAGACACTTAACAACTGAGCCACCCAGGCGCCCCTCTAACTATTCTGTGTTTTTACACAACTCCTTGAAGCCATTTTCCTATTTTTTTCTGTGATCTTCTCTGTTCAGGTGATGCTGCAATTCGTATCTCAATCCCCTGTACTAAGTCTTGGATTCTCCAGTTTCTACTTCTTTCTGACCATTGTTTGGAAATCCCATCAGCAGTTGATAATCTTGTCTAAAACCCCATTCTTTATCCTTCCACCTCCTTATTTTCCCATTTCTGTCACAGGCTGAGCTTGGAAAATTCACCAAATTTTATTTGTGCCACTTTTCTATTGTTCCTTCTCAAGCCATATAAATAAGAAATCCTGTTTGGTATTTCATCATATCATAATATATGGCACTGTTTATTTATTTATTTTTGTTTATACTGCTTGTGTAAAGTTTTTTTTTTTTTAAGTTTTATTTATTTTTGTGTAGTCTCTACAACCAATGTGGGACTTGAATGCACAACCCCAAGATTCAGTCACATGCTCTTCCAACTGAGCCAGTGAGGTGCCCTATGCTCGTGTAAGGCTTTCAATTAATTTCCCTGCCCTTGGTTTCTTTCTGTTCTAGCCCATTCTGAAACTGCTTTCAGCCAAGGATACAGTTATTACTACTACTACTACTATAATAAATAATAAGTATTATTTATTTAATAAATTTAGGAATAATATACATAAAAATATTTATTTTTTAAAAAATATTTTATTTATTTATTTGACAGACAGAGAACACAAGTAGGCAGAGGGGCAGGCAGAGAGAGTGGAGGAAGCAAGCTCCCTGTTGAGCAGAGAGCCCCAGGTGGGGCTCGATCCCAGGACCCCGGGATCATGACCTGAGCCAGATCGTGACCTGAGCTGAAGGCAGAGGCTTTAACCCACTGAACCACCCAGGCGCCCAAAATACATCATTTTAATAAACTGCTTCTTGTATCTTCTTTGTGCCGGAAGGAACATCATTTACTCATTAAAGTAACACTTTGAGTGGTGGTTCTTTTCTCCATTTTAAGATTAAAAATTAGAAACTTACAGAAAAGTTAAATTTTGAAAGATCACACAGCTACTAAAACACAGAACTAGGATTTATGCTGTGGTCCACCAGATTCTGGAGCTTATGCTTTGAATACTTCTCACTCAACTAGGATATATTTCAGAGTGAAAGGGAAAGCTATTTATAATTTCTGGAGGGACTGCCCTAGGAAAACTAGGCTCAGAATAACTTTATGAATTCTACTCTCACTTCATCATTGGTTACACTCAAATAAATAATGGAGAGGTTGAGAGAACATCTACTTTTGGAGAAAGGAACATGTGTTTATATACTTGGTGAGTTCAGAGATGACTACAGGACAGTTTCCTGAAATATCCAAAAAAAAAAAAAAATCCTATTGGGTACACATGGAAGGAACTTAATAGAGAATGAAGAAATAAAGACACAAATTTGAAAGCCATTTACATGGAGGGATTGTGGAAGCAATGAAAGGAAGGAGCTCATCAAAAATTTAAGGAAGCCACTAATGAATCATTTACTACTACATAAAAAACTAGTGATGTACGATGTATCTTGGCTAATTGAATTAAAATTAAAAAAAGAAAAAAAAGAATTAAAGGAAGTGGAGATAGTGTGGAAAATTGAGAGCTGAACCCTGGGAAATATGAGATATGAAGGGACAGGGATAGGAAGAAGAGCCTATATTCGTGATGCCTCAGACTGTAAACTTCTTTCTGGCAAGGAACCATGTTTTTTACTTTTTTTTTTTTTTAAGTTTAGTTAGTTCGTTTGTTTTTTGTATCCCTGAACCTCACATATTACATTGCCAAATACATTTGTTAAAATCAGTTTAACAATGGGGTAATTGGGTGATGAGCATTAAGGAAGGCACTATATGTAATGAGCACTAGATGTTATATGCAACTGATGAATCACTAAATTCTAGCCGTGAAACTAACAATATGTGCTAACTAAATTGAATTTAAATAAAAAGTAAAAATTAAAAAAAAAAATCCTGGAGCATTGAAAAAAAAATTAACAGTAGCCACTATGCAGATACAGATGATTACTGAAAGATGAATTGAATTCTATCTATTTTCTCAGGAGCTAAGGAAGCTATTTCACATGGAGGTAGGTCAGGTGTCATCTCTTCTCTCTGGCCAGGTTTGTGCTTCTTATTGAAGCTGGGAATCCTATGACATGTGGGGACTGATTTGGGACCATACTTGTGCAACTTTGATGGTCTACTAGAAGTCTGAGCGCCAACGCACATGCATGAGACATACATGCAAAGGCATTTGAGTATATGTAAATCTTCATATGCCCTGTAATGTTGTATTTATAATATATAGTTTAAGTTTGAAACTAATAAGAAGAAAGCCATTTCAGAGATTCCAGTTTTGGAAAGGCAAGAGTACTATACAAATGGAAAGGGCAAAACAGCTCTTTTGTTCTCTGCTGTGAGGGAATAAGTCATCAGGTAACAGGATTTTAGAGAAGCCCTGTTGGAGATACATTTGGAAATGAGGTTGGCATGGCAACTGTCTCTGAGGTAACAAAATCCCCTTAGAGCTTTCAGAGAACCCTCAACTTCTCCGTACTTGGTTCTCAAGGAGAGCTTAATTTCATTCATTTTAATGAACCGTTTTTCTCTGTTTATAGCATTTTTGCAGTGGGATTGAGAACAAGGATTAGGATTACTGGAGTTACTCTGGGACATGTTAATTCTAAGTATAAATCAAAAGACAAGGCACTATCATTGGTGAGTCTTAGCTGAGGGTGGGCAAGTCCTCACGGATGAGTGTGCACACACAAACACACAGTGTGCGTGCAGTGGTTTTAGCAGAACTTTTCTGGAGGAAGATGGATTTCTGCCTTTGTGTTTTGACTTCATAACTTCTGTTAAGAGGACTTTTGTCCTTAATCCAGGACCAAAAACCTATTTAATCCACCGGCACACTGAAGCTTAAATTCCCCCAAATCAAGACTTATTTTTTGGGTATGAAATCTGTCTTCCTTAATATTAAGGGCCCCTTGTAAGAGGCATCGAGTGCAAGTTGCCATGTAAAAGTTTATTAATCTCTGTATGAATGAAATCATTTCCTGAGAACTATTTTGACAATGTGTGCAGTAGTTTTAGTAGGTAGAGGTGGTGTCTGCAGCCAATATTAGGCATTGTTAGTAACATACATTAAATACCTTGTGTTTGTTTAAGAAGCTCAGCAGGGTCCCTGGGCCCTATGAAGTTTGGAGTTGGGTAGATCAGAGTTTGACTCAAGATTCTGGAACCTACAAGCTGTGTGTACTCCTCATTTTTAAAGTGGATATTTATAGGTCTAATATATAAGACTGTTGTGAGGAATAAACAAGGTATTATTTTTTGTGCATTGCTTTGGATCCTTCATTGAGCATCCTGGATGAATACAGTGTTTGATACATGGTAAGGTATCAATACAAAGTAGTAATTACTGTTTTTCCCATGGTGCCTGCTATAATTAATAGCTTAAAAAGATGTAATCACAATGAAAAATGTTCCATAGGTCATTAAAAATCACATCAAGTATTATCAAGGGTGTAAACAAACATTTCTTCTTCCTTAGGGGGGCGGTCTCTGGAGCAGTGATCCCGAGGGAGTCTCTGTAACTATGTCCCTGAGATCTCTAACCCAGAATAAAACTCCTTAGTCTCCTGTTATTTGTGGGCATTAGGAAAGGATGCTGTGTCATGCCTAGTATTTGGAGACTTGAGCCAAACTCACAATCAGATCAAGTTCAGCTCAGCAAGACAACTAGAGGTTTTGATTCTCAAAGTAGAGAAGCAGAAGCAGAGGGTCTGAGATGTGAGTTGTCACTTTCTGATCACCGGGGCCATTTGGGTGTCCATGAAAGAGACGGGTGAGAGCCAATGGAGAACAGCCCTGTGACAGGAAGCAGAAGGAGGTGAGTGCCTGGCTGACCTGGTCTGTCCTGGAGCAGAGGGGGTAAAAGCTCAAACCCCAGGACCCGGACCACCTGAGTTCACCTTCTACTGTAACTTAGCTGCACCAGGACTGGTGCAAGTCACTTGGGTCCAGGGTCGTCATCTGTGAAATGGGGATACTCACAATGCCACACAGCATTTAGAACAGCGCCTATCCCATAGCTGGTACTCAGTAAATGTTCCTATCCTCGTCTTCTTATGTCACTCCCTGCGCTTCTGTGGTGTGTAGCCCTGTCTCTGTCTCAGTGACTTGTTTCTTTTTCCCTTACAGACCCTCCTAGAGGACAATGGCTGCAGATAACGCCTCCACTGTGACAGAGTTTGTCCTTGCAGGCTTAACAGATGAGCCAGAACTCCAGATGCCCCTCTTCTTCCTGTTTCTAGGTTTCTATGTGGTCACGGTGGTGGGGAACCTGGGCCTGATAACCCTGATTGGGCTGAATTCTCACCTTCATATTCCCATGTACTTTTTCCTCCTCAACTTGTCCTTCATAGATTTTAGTTATTCCACTACTCTCACCCCTAAAATGCTCATGGGTTTTGTCTCAAAGAGAAATACCATTTCCTATGCAGGGTGTATGACTCAGTTTTTTTTTTTCTGCTTCTTTGTCTTTTCTGAATCCTACATCTTGTCGGCGATGGCATATGACCGTTATGTCGCCATCTGTAAACCACTGCTGTACACAGTCACCATGTCTCCTCAGGTGTGTTTCCTCCTTTTGTTGGGTGTTTATGGGATGGGGGTGTTTGGGGCTGTGGCCCATACAGGAAATATATTGTTTTTGACCTTCTGTGCTGACAACCTTGTCAATCACTATATGTGTGACATCCTTCCCTTCCTTGAGCTCTCCTGCAATAGCTCGTATATAAATTTGCTGGTGGTCTTTATTGTTGTGACCATTGGCATTGGGGTGCCCGTTGTTGCCATTTTTACCTCTTATGGTTTCATTATTTCCAGCATTTTCCATATTAGCTCCATTGAAGGCAGGTCTAAAGCCTTCAGTACTTGCAGTTCTCACATAATTGCTGTTTCTCTCTTCTTTGGATCCGGAGCCTTTATGTACCTCAAACCACCTTCTATTTTGCCCCTTGACCAGGGGAAATTGTCTTCCTTGTTCTACACCATTGTTGTGCCAATGTTCAACCCATTAATCTATAGTCTGAGGAATAAGGATGTCAAATTTTCCCTGAGGAATACCTTGGGCAGATTAACTTTCTCTTGAAAAAATATTAGAAATTGAGATAAAAGATCTCAATATTGTAGTGTTTTTATTATTATTACTTATTATTATTCTGACTTTTTTTGAAAACGAGGAATCCAAGCTCCAGTACTTTTTTCTAAACTATATGCCAGAGGAAATTTTAACTTTCTTTACCAAATGGACTGATTCTCCCCTACATAAATCCCCCAATTCTTTTTTCTGTATTTTACGAAAAATAATTGGTATAATTTTAGAGTATTCAACATTGAATGGGGCTTAGGAATCATTTGATCCAGTGCCTTTATATAAAACATCACACTTTGCAGAGTCAGAAACATTCATATGTTGCCCAGGAACATAAAACTACCTGGTGCCAGAGCTGGGACTGAAAACCTTGCTTGAATCCCAATCCAGTTTGTTTTCCCCTATGCCACGTTTTTTTTCCTCAGTTCTTTCTTGGAAGATTTCATTTTGCATGTTGGTTGACCTAGCACATTTAAGTTATGAATATATTCACAGTAATTTCATGCACTTTTCACAGGATAATTTTAATATATCACATTTTGCAAGAGAGTAGGAGGTGAAAAATTTTGTTGAGTTGGTCTTGGCAAAATGACAAGATCAGTGTTTGATGAATTTTATAGTGTGTAATTGGAAAGTATGTTAGATTTCAGAGAGGCAAGTATGGTGTCCAATGACTTGGTGGGTGGAGCCCTACAGACATAGTTTAGTGAATTAGAACTTCCAGAGGACAGAAATTTAATTTTATGGGGTGTAAAGGTGTGTGGTGGAGGTGTCATATGTTATTTAAAGACTAACAGAAAGAATTTGGAGTCTTATTTCAAGGGTTACCTTGGCTGTAGTCCAAGATAATTGGCACTATCCAATATGGCAGTCACTAGCTGTGAATGGCACTGAACATTGAACCTAAGACACACAGCAAGTCAGGAATATAATTGTGAAATACACACTGGGTCTTTGAAGGATTAATATGAAAAATAATGTAAGCTATCTTGCTGGCAACTTTTTATGTTGATAATATGTAGAAATAAATTTTGGATCTATTATGTTTAATAAAATGTATTATTAAAATGAAATTTTCTGTTTAGTTTTTTAATGTGTCTATTAGAAGTTTGAGAATTACATATGTTGCTCGCATTATATATATATTTTTTGGGGGGGGTTTGTAAATATTTTATTTCTTTTTTTTTAATTTTTAATTTTTTATAAACATATATTTTTATCCCCAGGGGTACAGGTCTGTGAATCACCAGGTTTACACACTTTACAGCCCTCACCAAAGCACATACCTTCCCCAATGTCCATAATCCCACCCCCTTCTTCCAAATCCCCTCCCCCCAGCAACCCTCAGTTTGTTTTGTGAGATTAAGAGTCACTTATGGTTTGTCTCCCTCCCAATCCCATCTTGTTTCATTGATTCTTCTCCTACCCACTTAAGCCCCCATGTTGCATCACTACTTCCTCATATCAGGGAGATCATATGATAGTTGTCTTTCTCTGCTTGACTTATTTCACTAAGCATGATATGCTCTAGTTCCATCCATGTTGTCGCAAATGGCAAGATTTCATTTCTTTTGATGGCTGCATAGTATTCCATTGTGTATATATACCACATCTTCTTGATCCATTCATCTGTTGATGGAAATCTAGGTTCTTTCCATAGTTTGGCTATTGTGGACATTGCTGCTATAAACATTCGGGTGCATGTGCCCCTTTGGATCACTACGTTTGTATCTTTAGGGTAAATACCCAATAGTGCAATTGCTGGGTCATAGGGCAGTTCTATTTTCAACATTTTGAGGAACCTCCATGCTGTTTTCCAGAGTGGCTGCACCAGCTTGCATTCCCACCAACAGTGTAGGAGGGTTCCCCTTTCTCCGCATCCTCACCAGCATCTGTCATTTCCTGACTTGTTTATTTTAGCCATTCTAACTGGTGTGAGGTGATATCTCATTGTGGTTTTGATTTGTATTTCCCTGATGCCGAGTGATATGGAACACTTTTTCATGTGTCTGTTGGCCATCTGGATGTCTTCTTTGCAGAAATGTCTGTTCATGTCCTCTGCCCATTTCTTGATTGGATTATTTGTTCTTTGGGTGTTGAGTTTGCTAAGTTCTTTATAGATTCTGGACACTAGTCCTTTATCTGCTATGTCGTTTGCAAATATCTTCTCCCATTCTGTCAGTTGTCTTTTGATTTTGTTAACTGTTTCCTTTGCTGTGCAAAAGCTTTTGATCTTGATGAAATCCCAATAGTTCATTTTTGCCCTTGCTTCCCTTGCCTTTGGCGTTGTTCCTAGGAAGATGTTGCTGCGGCTGAGGTCGAAGAGGTTGCTGCCTGTGTTCTCCTCAAGGATTTTGATGGATTCCTTTAGCACATTGAGGTCCTTCATCCATTTTGAGTCTATTTTTGTGTGTGGTGTAAGGAAATGGTCCAATTTCATTTTTCTGCATGTAGCTGTCCAATTTTCCCAGCACCATTTATTGAAGAGGCTGTCTTTTTTCCATTGGACATTCTTTCCTGCTTTGTCGAAGATTAGTTGACTGTAGAGTTGAGGGTCTATTTCTGGGCTCTCTATTCTGTTCCATTGATCTATGTGTCTGTTTTTGTGCCAGTACCATGCTGTCTTGATGATGACAGCTTTGTAATAGAGCTTGAAGTCCGGAATTGTGATGCCACCAACTTTGGCTTTCTTTTTCAATATCCCTTTGGCTATTCGAGGTCTTTTCTGGTTCCATATAAATTTTAGAATTATTTGTTCCATTTCTTTGAAAAAGATGGATGGTACTTTGATAGGAATTGCATTAAATATGTAGATTGCTTTAGGTAGCATAGACATTTTCACAATATTTATTCTTCCAATCCAGGAGCATGGAACATTTATCCATTTCTTTGTGTCTTCCTCAATTCCTTTCATGAGTACTTTATAGTTTTCTGAGTATAGATTCTGTGCCTCTTTGGTTAGGTTTATTCCTAGGTATCTTATGGTTTTGGGTGCAATGTTGCTGAGTATCTTTTCAGGGCATCATTTGTCATCTATATATCTTTTCTGTGAAATGTTTATCCAACCTATTTGCTTATTTTAAAGTAGGTCAGCCCCATGCAGAAGAATGAGACTGGGCCACTTTCTTACACCACACAGAAAAATAAATTCAAAATGGATGAAAGACCCAAATGTGAGACAGGAACCTGTCAAAATCCTAGAGGAGAACACAAGCAACAACCTCTGTGACCTTGGCTGCAGCAACATCTTGCTAGACACGTCTCCAGAGGCACAGGAAACAAAACCAAAAAATGAACCATTGGGACTTCATCCGTATAAAAAGTTTTGCACAACAATGAAAACAACAAAACTAAAAGGCAACCTATGGAATGGGAGAAGATGATTACAAATGACCTATCAGATAAAGGGCTAGTATCCAAAACATAAAGTACTTACCAAACTCAACACCCAAAAACGAAATAATCCAGTCAAGAAAAGGGCAGAAGACATGAATAGACATTTTTCCAAAGAAGACATTGTGTGGAGCACTGGGTGTGATGCATAAACAATGAATCTTGGAACACTGAAAAAAAAAAAAAACAATTAAGGCGTTAAAAAAAAAAAAGACATACAAATGGCTAACAGACACATGAAAAAATGCTCCATATCACTTGGCATCAGGGAAATACAAATCAAAACCATAATGAGATATCACCTCACACTGGTCAGAATGGCTAAAATTAACAAGTCAGGAAACAAGAGATGTTGGTGAGGATATGGAGAAAGGGGAAACTTCTTACACTATTGTGGGAATGCAAACTGGTGAGCCACTCTGGAAAACAGGTGAGTTTCTTCAAGGCATTAAAAATAGAGCTATCCTATGAGCTAGCAATTGCACTATTAGGTATTTATCCAAAGGATAAAAACATAGTGATTAGAAAGAGCACCTTCACTCCCATGTTTACAGCAGCAATGTCCAGAATAGCTAAACTGTGGAAGGAGCTGAGATTTCCGTCGACACATGGATAGATAAAGAAGATGTGGTATCTACAAACAACGGAATATTACTCAGCCATCAAAATAATGAAATCTTGCCATTTGCAATGATGTGGATGGAATTAGAAGGTATTATACTAAGCAAAATAAGTCAGTCAGAGAAAGACAAATAATATAATTTTACTCATTTATGTAATTTAAGAAGCAAAACAGATGAACATAGGGGAAGGGAAGGAAAAATAAAATAAGATTAAAAGAGAGGGTGAGGCAAACCATAAGAGATTCTTAACTATAGAAAACAAACTGAGGGTTACTGGAGGGGAGATGGGTGAGGGGATGAGGTAATTGGGTGATGGGCATTAAGGAAGGCACTTGATGTAATGGGCACTTGGTGTTATATGCAACTGATGAATTATTAAACTCTACCTCTGAATCTAATAATACACTATATGTTAACTTAATGGAATTTAAATAAAAAAATTCTTAAAGTAGGTAGGTTATTTCTTATTCCTGAGAGCTCAAGGGTCTTTATATATTCTGAATTCAATCCTTTACTGAATATGAATTTTTCAAAAAGTCCATGGCTTATCTTTTCATTCTATTAACAGAGATCTTAATTTTCAAAAGTCCAACTCATCACTTTTTTTTATGAACTGTAGTTTTGTTGTTGTATCCAAGAATCTGTTGCTTAAAAAAAAGATCACATGGATTTTCTCCTATGTTTTGGAAGTTTTATAGGTTTTTATGTTTGTGTATACAATCTATATTGAGTTAATTTTTGTATACAGTTGAAGTATGGATCAAAATAGCTTTTTGGGGTGTGTGTGTGTGTGTTTGGACATAACTGTCTAGTGATTGTTCTTTTACCTTTGTTAAAGATCAATTGTTTCTGTTTTTTATTTTCTGTTCCCTTTGTCTAATATCTATCTTGATGTCAATACCACAGAGTTGTTTTTTTTTTTTAAGATTTTTTTAATTAATTAATTTATTTATTTATTTGTCAGAAAGAGAGAGAGAGAGGGAGAGAGCGAGCACAGGCAGGCAGAGTGGCAGGCAGAGGCAGAGGGAGAAGCAGGTTCCCTGCTGAGCAAGGAGCCCGATGAGGGACTCCATCTGAGGACACTGGGATCATGACCTGAGCCGAAGGCAGCCACTTAACTAACTGAGCCACCCAGGCATCCCCAGAGTTTTTTTTAACTGTAACTTTATAATAGTTCTTGAAATCAGTCAGTATAAGTCCTCTAACTTCATTCACCTTTTTCAAAAGTATTTGGCTATTTTAGGTCCTTTGAGTTTTCATATGAATTTTAGGATGAACTTGTAAATTCCTACAAAATGACCTGCTGCGATTTTGATATCTTGAAATCTTGAAAAAGATTCACAGATATATTGAATATATTGAATCTGTGAATCTTTTTGATAGAATTAACATTTATTTTCTCCCTCAGCAATAAATGGGGGTGCTTACTTTCTTTTGTTACTCTAACATAGTATACTCTTAGAAATTTCAAATTTTTAATCTAAGAACAGTTTTTAAGTATAGTTATAATTAGCATTTCTTTAATAATAAGAAACTCTAGTAATATTTTTATGTATTTAATGGCTATTGGTGTTACATCACACTTTTCCCTCACTTTTCTGCTGGATTTTGATCTCAATTAGGCACATTAGCTTTTCATTTGAGGTATAAATTGCATATATCCCCCCCCTTTGTGATTTGGTTTTTGACTTTCCTTATTATGTAAAATTTAAAAATTAATGTTACTAATCTTTTACTGTATCTGGTATTTTAGTCATACTTAGAAATGTCCTTCTGTCCTTTATAACCTCAAAGGTTATAAAGAAATTCACTCCTTTTTTTTTTTCCAAAATGTTTGTATGATTTCATTTTTTTTACACTTGGATGTCTGATCTTTTTACAAACTGTACCAGTATATGGTGTGAGGAATGGATCCAAATTTATCTTTTTCCATATGGCTATCCAGTTGTTCTATCACAATTTATAAAAAAAAGTCCATCTTTTCCCCGCTGAGTTGAGCTGTTGCCTTCATTACATATCAAGTTTCATAGGCACTTGAGCTATTTCTGTATTTTCTGTTCTGTTCTGTTTGTCTGCCAGTCTATTCATAAGTCAATACCACACTGTTTTAATTATAGGAGCTTTGTAATGTTTTCATATCTTGAAGATAACTTCCCACATATTGTTATTCTTTTTTTTTAGGGTTTTCCTGGTTGTTCATCTTTAACCATAATGTTTATAACTAATCTATCTAGCTTCAAAAAAATACCCCAAACCTCATGGCATGTTTAGTGATTGCATCCTAAGCTTTTTATAAGCAAACTTAGGAGGAATTGACGTCTTTGAATTTTGAGATTTCCATCTCAAGGAAGTATGGTATATCTTCTTAGTTCAGTATCTTTTAGGAGTGTTTCACAATTTTTCTTGTTTATGTTTTGCACATTTCTTATTAGATTTCTGGTTGGTAATTTTATTATATTTTATTTTTCTACTGTAATGAGGGTTTTATGTTTCATTATATCTTCTGATTATTATTTGCATATATGAATTCTATTGAATTCTATGTTAATTTTATACTTTGTAATATAATAATAATTATTATTATTTTTTAAAATATTTTATTTATTTATTTGAGAGAGAATGAGAGTGAGAGAGAGAGCATGAGAGGGGAGAGGGTTGGAGGGAGAAGCAGACTCCCTGCTGAGCAGGCAGCCTGATGTTCGACTTGATCCCAGGACTCCAGGATCATGACCTGAACTGAAGGCAGCTGCTTAGCCTACTGAGCCACCCAGGTGCCCCTAATTATTATTTTTATGGAAGTTTTCCCATGGATTCTTTTAGGTTTTGCAAAATGTAGTAAAATCTTCTATAAATAGAGATGATTTTACCTGTTTTCTTCTGATTATTTTTTCTTTAAGATTTTACTTATTTATTTGAAAGAGAGGGAATGAGGGACAGAGCATGAGAGGGGGGAGGATTAGGGGGAGAAGCAAACTCCTCACTCAGCAGGAATCCTGATGTGGGACTTGATCCTAGGACTCCAGGATCATGACCTGAATCATAGGCAGTTGCTTTACCAACTGAGCCACCCAGGCACCCTTGTTTTCATCTGATTATTAATGCCTCTTATCCCTTTCCCATTTGTAACTGCATTTTCTAATACCTTTAATACAATGTTAAGTAATAGTGAGAACTGTGGCATCTCAGATTTATTTCTGGTTCTAATTAGGAATGCTCCAGAGTTTTCAAATTAAATTGCTGGTGTTTTATATATTTATTTCATATATTTTATCTTCTTAAAGAACATTCATAATGGAGCACTTGGCTAACTCAGTTGGTAGAGCATACAACTCTTGATCTCAAGGTTGGTAAGTTCAAGTCCCACATCGGGTGTAAAGCTTACTTAAAAAAAAAAAAAAGAAATTATTCATCATTCCTTGAGTCAATAAGAACTTTAAAGATTTTATTGATTTATTTACTTGGGGTGGGAAGCAGAGGGGAATGGAGAGGGAGCGGGAAAGAATCTCAAGTGGACTCCATGCTGAGCGTGGAGTCTAATGTGCTCAGGACGCTGAGATCATGAGCTGAGCCAAACAGAGAGTCGGAGGCTGAATTGGTTAGGCAGCCAAATGCCATGTTCAAATAAGTATTTTAAAAGCATGAATGGAAACTGAATTTTGTCATCCACTTTTCATCTTTGGGATTTTATTTTCTCAAAATTTCATTTTAGGTCTTTAATATCTCCACCTCTACAGACTCTTCTACTTTATTTTTCTTTAAAGAAAGTATTTTTTTTTAAAGATTATTTATTCATTTATTTGACAGACAGATCACAGGTAGGCAGAGAGGCAGGCAGAGAGAGAGGAGGAAGCAGGCTCCCCTCTGAGCAGAAAGCCCGATGCTGGGCTCAATCTCAGGACCCCGGGATCATGACCTGAGCTGAAGGCAGAGGCTTTAACCCACTGAGCCACCCAGGTGCCCCACTTCTACTTCTTTTTATCTTATTTTATTTTCTTAAGTAGACTCCATGTCCATTGTGGACCCAACATGGGGTTGAACTCACAACCCCAAGATCAAAACCTGAGCTGAGATCAAGTCAGACACTTAACTGACTGAGCCACCCAGGTGTCCCCAAACTCTTCTATTTCTGAATATATCCAAGCCTGTTTAATATTTATTTAAAAATTTCCTTTGACCCTCCTTTTCTCTTTCCCTTTTTCTGTCCGTAATTAAGAAGAGTGAACAGTGCTTTTTCTTCATATTCACAGACTCAGTGCCAATTTTTGGTATGTCATATATGCAATTTCCTACCCATGTCTTTTTTTGTACCCCAGTTCAGAGTGTAACACCCTGTTCAGATACATTTGTATCCCAAAATATGACTTTTCCATGTCAGTGAGGACTTCATGTGTGATTTTCAGGGCATCCTTGAACCCTAGATTTAGCTCCTGCTTATCTGCCTTGATTACTGTCCTGAAATTTAAGCATGAGACTACCAGGAGGAAGGAGTCACTCTGTCTGACTTGAATTTGAAGGTGTTATGTCCATTCCAATTTTTCAATGGATAGAAAGTTTTAGTTACGTAAGATGAATAACTTAGAGATCTGTTGTAGTTAACTAGCACCTCTAGTTAACTATACTGTATTGTACATTTACGAATTTACAGAGCTCATGTTAAGTAGCCTTACCACATAAACAAACACACACTCAAACGCAAAACTAAGAGACAGAAACAAGGAATGTAAGATAATAAATCCCACTACATCCCATGTCATTCTCTTGAGAAAATATACAGCATTTTTTAAGAAAGCAAATTGTAGAAAAAATTGCACCATCATTTAATTAACACGTTTTAGAAGAAACTTTTTACAGCAACGGGTATAATTTGGTTTCTATATTCTTTTTCAAATGCACAAATTATGGAATTATGGAATAATTATTGAATAAAAGTATGAATCATTCATATAGTGAACTTCTGCTTTAGCCAAAATAATAGACAACATGTACTGATTCTTGGCCTCCAAGAGTGAGGTATCTTTAGAAAAATGTCACCATGGTTATGTGTTATTCTCCCCTGCTGTCTCTGCACGACACATTACTGCTTCCACAGAACCAACAGTAATACAGCATTTACTTCTTTCTCTCCATGCACAGGTTTAAAGACTTTTGGGGGAAGCTTCCATTTTATTTGATAACACAGAGTCAAGTCTTTGGTAGCTTTCAAGATTTCTAGATTTTTTTTTTTTAATTTTCAAGATTTCTAGATAATCTCACTGGAAAAGATAATGAGATGAGAGTTTTGCCATTCTGAGAATGTTAGACCCCTAACTAATTGCCTGGCCTCAGACTGTGCTTTCACAAGCGTAGAAAGAGTTAGGAAGAGATAGGCATCCCTACAGTACTCATCTTCCCTGTGTTAAGACTATTCATTCTGCTGTTATAGTGATGAGAATTCTCATTTCTGAGTTGTGGAGTCTGTGTGGCTTAGAAAGAGGTTCTTCTCTGCTACCATCAGAGATGACCTCTCTGAAAAGCAGGGCTGTGGGACAGAGACTACTTTTTTTGTTTCACAAATGGACAAGAAATCCATCCTACGTTCTTTTTATTCTTAGAGTGTGGTCATTGTAATGGGGCTGGATTTTCTCCTCAATACCCTCATGAACTTGCCCTCTTAGACCTCTCCTATTCCTTCATCATTTCACTTAAAGTGATAATGAACTTTATACCAGAAAAGAACATCATCACTAATTTGAAATGCAAGATTCAACTCTTCTCTTTTGCTTTTTCTGCTGTTTAGTCACCGAAACTTTGTTGTTAGTTACTGTTTTAATAGTTGTGGCCTGGGGTCACTGTGCGATCTGCATCACTCTGGTCTGCTCTCTGCTGGTACTTGTTTTTTGTACTGGGAATAGATATTGGTGGTGTCATGGCTGTCCAGTGGTAATGGTCAGTCTGTCTTTCTGTGATCACAACACCATCAAATTGCATTGTGCTGCACACCTTACCAAACTCCTTTCTATCATCACCTGTTTTATAAGCTGGCAGGTTTTCTAGACATAAGCATTATGACTGACCATCTTCACCTCTTACAGACTCATCCTTTCCATCACGCTCCATTTCCTCTCTCCTGACACAGATGCAAATCTGTTTCTTTTTCCTTGGATCAAGGAAATCCTTGTATCACAGTCCACCTCTTGGGACCAGAAGCTATAGCAGTGATCTCAAATTGAAGCATGTATCTGAGTCACTTGGAGGGCTTGCTGAATTGCAGGTTCCAGGCCCCACCCACAGAATTTCACGATTCAGTATGTCTCGGGAAGGACTCAAGAAATCTCATTCCTAAGAAGTTCTCAGGTGATGCTTCTACTGATACTCTAGGAACCAGCCACTGGGCTACACTATTAACTTCTCTGGCAAAGTAGTCATGCTGAACCATTTACTTAGTTCCTAGTTTTCTGACATGAAAACTCTGAGGTTTTTCCTTTGAGTTGGAGATACACTCATATTTCAAGTGTATCTTATTTTCAATTTTTTCATAATGCATTTTGAATTGTAAACATTTTCCTTCTAAAAAGTAATGATTTTTAATTTTTCCTCAGTTTTTTTTTCCTCCCTCTTTCTTTGTGGGCAATCTTCTCCCATAGTCTTCATTTGCTTTCCTTCTCCTCCATCTTGGATTGGGTTTCTCATAAGACCCTGAGATGATGGAACATATGAAAGTGATTTGTTAGGAAGCATTTCCAGGTAAATTCGGTTGAGAATGTGGAAGTGAGATAGAGGAAGACTAAGAAAATGTGTGACACCAAGCAAGCTCTGATAACAGGCAATTCTGGCTCAAGCCTACAGGGAGTCTTTGAATATATTGTGTGACATGCCTCCGAATCATTCTGAGCAGGGTCAGGGATCTGGAGTATTTATATCCCAGTACATATCAGTCATGGGCTCAGGGCTACTCCAAGGATGTAACTTTCCTGGCACTGTAAGCTCTCCTGTGCAAGGGAAGCAGGCTCTGTCATCCCGAGTGGTGTTCTCAGGCAAATAAAAACAGGTGCTAGCTGTTGGGAGTTTGTGAAGGCATACTGAAAGCTGGCATGCATCAAAATGAGAACAGGATCTGAGAGGATGTGGGTGAAGCACTAACAAGTATTTGGTACACCTCCCGACTGGCAGAGGTATTTCTATGTTACTGGTGTGACATTAAGGAGGGAGAAGTTGCATTTGAATTGGCCATTTGTCACTTCTCTCTTGAGTTTTCTTCCTTTGGGAAATATTTTTTGCTCTTGATACGTGATCATGAACAAAATCCATAACAGAGTACATTTGTCTTTATCTTTATTCTCTATGTGAGTGAAATTTTGGTTGTGTTCATTGTGAATAAATTATTCCCTCTTATAGTGGAAGGGAAGAAGTCTGTTTTGCTGTTAATGGCATCCTGACTTCTGCCGATTTTTCCTCCAGATATAGAGCTGGAACCACTAACTCCTTTCCACTTATCCTGGTATTATTCTAATTCTGACAAAAACCGGGGGTTCTTCAATAGCCCTCAACCTCCTGGAGGATACTGGCAACTCCTTGCTGCTCCCACTGAAACAAAATGAACTGGATACTGGGAACTTCTTGCTCTCCTGTCTAGTGTCCCTGAAGAAGCTTTGGAAGCAGACATTCCAACATTCCATTATTTCTGAATGTTTAGGTCTCATTTGTAGGTCCAGCAGATCTGCCTATGCTGGATATTTTCATTTTGCTCCTGTGTATCCATTCTCTATGCTTATCTATCTTGCCCTCTCCCTAGATGTCTGACAGACACAGACTGCATTAATAGACTTTTTTACTCTCTCTTATTTGCAAACAGTGTGGGAAAAGAAGAGTGAGGGCAGGGTATTTATTCCTCTGTTCTTCCTGCGGGAGTGCTGTGAGCTGTATCCATTCACCAAGAGTCAAAGTGAGGCCAAGAGGCCCTTCTTACACAGCTCACTCTCTTTGTGACTAATTCAGCCTAAACACAGTCACAGGGCCTCAACTGTAGTCCTGGGATGCTGCATAGTCATTTTTTTTTAAGATTTTATTAATTTGATAGAGAGAGAGAGAGATCACAAGGAGGCAGAGAGGCAGGAGAGAGAGAGAGGGGAGGAAGCAGGCTCCCCGCGTCGCAGAAAGCCCGACACGGGGCTCGATCCCAGGACCCTGGGATCATGACCTGAGCCGAAGGCAGAGGCTTTAACCCACTGAGCCACCCAGGCGCCCCTCCATAGTCTTTTCTGATTTTCCTATATCCTATGCATACTTTGGAAATAGTCCGTTGTCTCTACCTATCCACATTACATGAGTTTACACCTCCTTTGACATCTTGTGCACCCAGAGGGTCTAGCTGGGGTGGCTACAGAATCAGTTTTTTATTTTTTAAATTTATTTTATTTTATTTAAAGATTTTATTTATTTATTTGACACAGAGAGAGAGAGATAGAGATAGAGATAGATCACAAGTAGGCAGAGAGGCAGGCAGCGGGGGAGGGGGGCAGGCTCCCTGCTGAGTGGAGAGCCCGACTCTGTGCTCTATCCTACGACCCTGGGACCACGACCCAAGCTGAAGGCAGAGGCTTTAACCCACTTAGCCACCCAGACGCCCCCAGAATCAGTTTTTTAAAACCTCATTTGGTCATCTCTGACCCACTTCACTCACCCACAGGACAGAGTCACAAATGAGTCAAAGCAGTTACACATCTCTCTGCCTTTCCTTCATAAAGATAATGACAAGTTGAGTGTTTTGTTTCTTCTCTGAATTTAGGAATGTCACTGCACAGAAAGTGCTGATGAATTGTTCCAGAGCAGTGTCTACCTTTTATCTTCTTCAAGTTACATAAGGTTTAGAAAAGTAACCTCCTCAAATAGTTCCCATTTTGTTTGTTTACCTGAAGTAGGCATAGAATAAACTGGGTCCAGGGAAACAGCTGGGCTGAAGGGGAAATGGTCTTTGAGAAGTTTAGTCTTCACATTTTCTAGTTGCTTTTTTGAGATGATTTGAAAAATAAATATTTCAACAGTGAAACAGTTCAGAGCTATATTTGTGGAACTTGGGAAGCAATAATTTAACATATAACTATGCACATATGTGAGATATGTAATGACATGTTTATTCACAAAAGAAACCTGGTTTGAGCAATTGATTCCTCCTCTTTGTAAATGGCCAGTTTTCTCTGGCCAAAAACAAATGATACTTCTAAAGTGGGTACCTGTCTTTCCATGCCCTTAGGAAAGTAGAGAATGGGAAGAATCCTTTTCTTTTATCTATATTCCTGCTCTTCTTTTCCATAAGGAATAGGAGTGAACTCATTACAGCTGAAATGAAGAGACTGAACTGGGAATGACTGGTCAGTCCCTGCAGGCTCCCCTTTTTAGAACTGGCCTGTCCTCTGGACCAATACTTGTCTCCTCTTCCATGTGTTTCATCCCCCTTAGTAGAGAAGGCCTGATACACATTTCTTCTGTGCCTGGGTTCACCAGACCTTTTTGGGGAATGCAATGAGGGAAGGAAAGAATCCCATTGTGACTGTGGAGACAAGCTACATCCTCCAGTTAACTTTATCAGTGTTAAAGCTGATTTTTTAATCGTGTGTGTGTGTGTGTTTGTGTGTGTGTGAGAGAGAGACTCCTGTGTTTGTCTCTATTAGTTCTCTACTGAAAGAGCACAGAGTAAGATAAGGGATTATCATCTTTTTTTTTTTTTTTAAAGATCTTATTCATTTATTCGACAGAGAGAGAAATCACAAGTAGGCAGAGAGGCAGGCAGAGAGAGAGGGAGAAGCAAGTTCCCCACTGAGCAGAGAGCCTGATGTGGGGCTCGATCCCGGGACCCTGAGATCATGACCCGAGCAAAGGCAGAGGCCTAACCCACTGAGTCACCCAGGTGCCCCAGGGATTATCATCTTTAACAATGCAACAATCTCCTTTGCATACACTCAGTGATTCAGCCCATATCATCACTTGCCTTTGCCCAAATATACAAGGCTTTACTGGGCTTCCAGGTTTTTGCTTTTCTGAGTTGGTCTTCATGTAATGCCTTCCTCCACCCCCTGCTGTTAACCTATTTATTATTCATGACTCATTGCACTATATTTTTAGTATGTCATAAACCTGAGAACACATTTTCCTAGTAACAATACAACAGTAACACATAATGGAGCATGATTTCTGAATGGAAATTTAAAGTAAAATAAATTAAAGATATGGCTATTAATCTGTTACAAAAGCAAAAAGACACCATATACTAAAATATATAATTACATCAAAACCCAATTCTCTAATTTTATAAAACAATGAACTACTTCCTGAACTGATTACCTAAGGAAACTCAATAGACAATTAAGTGCAGTAAGAGGGTCCATGAGAAATAGATATCTATGTGTAGACTGATTAAAAAAGAACCTCATAATATTAAACACTTAAAACACAAATGTATGTTACATGTTAAATATGCATTAACTAACAATAATGTCGTTAGCTTCAGTAACCATAAAAAATAATTTGGAGATGCACTGATGGCCTTTATTATTTTATAAATTGCCTAGAAAATTTGGAAGTAATAATCATACTGAACAGACATTTTTGTAGTATGTAAGCCATGTTTATATTTCTTCTATTTTCATTAGAACATTATAACCTAGCATATTGTTTTAAGAAATAACTATTGTTATAAGATGAAATGGAGAAATAGTTGTACATTAATACATTGGAATAATCCACAGAAAAAATCCCGAAGTATTATTCCACACAACAACTTACATGAATCCGTTTCCTGACATAATGATGAGCAAAATAAATCAGAAAACAAAACACATAAGGTTTAAGAATGGCAAAAGTAACATAGAAAGAAGGAAAATGGAATATGGTACCTTCTTGGGTAGGGAGTGCTGCTGAGTGGAGAGTGGCGTGAGGGAACTTTCTAGGATATCAGAAATGTTGTGTATCTTTTTCTGACTAGTGATTACAGGTTGTGTTGAACTGAAGGTTTCTGCACTTTGTATATGTTACACATAGTATAAGATGAAGAAAAGCATGTGTGTTAGAACCAGACTCTTAACTATGGAAAACAAACTGATGGTTACCAGGATGGAGGTGGGTGGAGGGATGGGTAAAATAGGTGATGGGGATTAAGGAGGGCACTTGTGATGAGCTCTGGGTGGTATATAGAAGTGTTGAATTATTATATTGTATACCTGAAACTAATATTACACTGTATGTTAACCAATTGGAATTCAAATAAAAACTTAAAAAATGGATTTTTAAAAAAGTAACTCTGAGTATAATGGACTTTGACCCTACTAGATGACATCTCTGAATTAAAGAAAAAAAAAAAACAAAGTAAATCTCGACACTGTTAGAGAGACAACTACCTAAAAATGTTGGAAAGTGAACAGAAGCAGACCTGGTAGGGAATGAACATTCACTTGGAGGAGGGAAGTTAGGGAGCAATGCCAAGTAAATTCTCATCTTTGTAGCTTTCTCCCAGCACCAAGTGCAGTCTGCATGGTGCCCACGTGGAAAAATTCAGTCTCTCTGGAATAAAGAACCAGATAAGTGAAGCCAAAAAATCTTAAATACTGAATAAAGTTTGGGGAATTATGGAAACAAGTGAATCGGAGAAGGAATCCCCAAAGTAGATTCACCTGACCCTAAAACATGCATGTGCAGAACAGACCCAAAGCAGCTCAGATAAAGACAAAGTATGTGAACTGGTATCAGGGATACTGCCCAAGAAATAGAGTATGTAGTTTAAGTCCAGACCAAAAAAGATTATCTGACAAAAGAAGGGAAATGAAATGCACTGGGGAAAAAATAACAGATAAATAACAAAATCCAGAATCTCCACTTAACATTCATAATGCCCAGGATACAAACCAAAATTACCTGATACAGAACTAAGGAAACTGAAAACCTTCTCAAGAAAAAAATCAATTGTGTCAGACCACAAGATGAACAAGATATTGGAACTGAGAGATAAGAATTTTAAAGCAGTTGCTATACCTATCCTCAATAAAGTAAAGCAAATTATGTTTTCAATGAATGAAAATCTTAGATAAGAAGTGATAAACCTCAACATACAAAGAAAAACACTAAAAAATAAGTCTTGCAATGGAAAAAGTACAATTTTTGAAATAACAAAATGGATGTACTTAACTAAATGGACATGACAGAAGAAAGAGTAAGTAAACTTGAAGACTGACCAACAGAAATTACCTAAGGTGAACTATACAGAAGGTTGAATATTTGAATAGAATCTCACAGGCCTATTAGAATATACCAAATCGTCAAAAATATGTTAATTATAATACTGAATGGAGAAAAAAAGGGATGAGACACAAAAAATATCTGAAGAAATAATCTTTTTAATTTCCCTAACTTGATAAAAGACAAACATTTTTAGATATAAGATGCTAAGTGAACACCAAAGAGAACTAATATAAATAAGCTCAAATAAAGGCAAATCACAGCAAAACTGTTTAAATCAAACATGAAGAATCATAAAAATCAGCAAGAGAAAAACAAAATACTGCATAAAGAATACATTGGCTAATTTCTCATCAGAAACCATGAAAGCCCAAAGAGAGTGTAGCAACAAATTTAAAGTGCTAAAAACAACAACAAACACACTGTCAACCCAGAATTCTATATTTAGCAAAAACATTCAAGAATGAAAGCAAAATAAGGACATTTTTAGATAAGAGAAAAATAGACAAGCTGCAATGCAAGAAATGATGAAATTCTTCAGGTTTTAGGAAAATGATATCAGATGAAAGCTTGCATCCTTAAAAAGAAGAAAAGAATTGTGGTGCCTGGGTGGCTCAGTGGGTTAAGCCTCTGCCTTTGGCTCAGGTCATGATCTCAGGGTCTTGGGATCTAGCCCGCATTGGGCTCTCTGCTCAGCAGGGAGCCTGCTTCCCTGTCTCTCTGCCTGCCTCTCTGCCTTCTTGTAGTCTCTCTGTTTCAAATAAATAAAATCTTTTAAAAAAAGAAGAAAAGAGTAAAAATAAGAACAGTAAAAATGGAAAATGTCTGAAAAATAACTGAGTATATACCTAAAAGAATTGAAAATAGGATCTCAAAGACATAGTCACACACCTGTGTTCACTGCAGTGTTATTCACTATAACCAAGATGTAGAAGCATGGAAATGTCCATCAATAGCATATACAACAGTTGAATGGATAAAGAATATGTGCTATAACCATACAGTAGAATATGTTCTGCTTGAACATGCTATTACATGGATGAACCTTAAGGATATCAAGCAAAGAAAAATAAGCCAGTAAGAAAGACAAATATTGCATGATTCCATTTATATGAGGTATTTAAAGTAGTAAAATTCTTAGAAACATAAAGTAGAATGGTGGTTGCTAGAGGGGCCTGGGAAAAGGGAAGGGGGAGTTGTTTTTCAATGGATATAGAGTTTCGCAAGAAGAAAAAGTTCTAGAGATCTGTTGCACAAAATGTGCACAGTTAACACAAACTGTACTGTACATTTATTTTTTTTATTTTTTTAAAGATTTTATTGACTTATTTGACAGACAGAGATCATAAGCAGGCAGAGAGGCAGGCAGAGAGAGAGGGGGAAGAAAGCTCGCCGCTGAGCAGAGAGCCCGATGTGGGGCTCAATCCCAGGACCCTGGGATATGACCTGAGCCGAAGGCAGAGCCACCCAGGCGCCCCTGTACTATACACTTAATGTATAGGTAAATTTTGTATGTTTTTTGACCATGATAAAAAAAGATTATTTTTATATATGAGACTTTTTCTCAACTTTAGAAACCACATTACTGTTTAACAAAACTTAACATTTTATTGTGGGGTTTATAATATATGTAGGGGCATTTTGTATATATATCAAATTATAAAAATATATATTTGTAATAAATTTTATATATTATATATGTATATAAAATGTGACTATATATTATATAGTTGTAATATTATATAATCATAATGTATAATTATATCATATATAATATGATGCATATTTTATATAAAATCAAATGCTTTATATAAAACCAAATTGTAAAAATATTCAAATAAAATTCAGGGAAAGAGAAACAAAGGTGCAAAAACCAGAGGAACAAGCAGAAAACAAATTAAAGTGGGAGAGCCAAACTCAAACATATCAATAATTATATTAAACTTTAATTAGCTGAACTCTGCAATTAAGAAGTAGAGATTGCTATATGGATTATAAACAAATAAACAAAACAATAAGACCTAGCTATATGTTATCTACAAGGGACACACTTCATAAAGACACAGGAAGGTAAAAGTAAATGGATGAAAAAACATATGCCATAAAAAGGAAGCACAAGAAGGCTGGAGTAGCTATATTAATTTCAGATTGAAATAGTATTTTAAAAGATATGTTACTGGATAGAAGGAGAGAAGGAGAATGCTTCATAATGACAAAAGGAACAATGCATCAAGGATCATAGTATATATATGCCCCAAAACAGAGTTTCAAAATATATGAAACAAACCTTGACAGAATTAAAGGGAGAAATATATATAATTGTACTATCATAATTAATACCTCTCTCAGAAATTAATAGAAAAACTAAACATAAATGATTTTATCCACAATCTGAATAGTACTATTGACCACCCATAACTGATAATTTGTATACCCAATAATGGCAGAATACATATATATTTTTTGAAGAATACATATATTTTAAAAATTCATATGTTTTCAACAATAGTCTGTATTATACAGCATTACACAAATTTCAATAAATTTTAAAAAGATGAAACCATGATGCCAATTTACTCCATGGTATTGCTGCGTCCACAACCATTTTGTTTGACCAAGTAGGTTGTAGACAGCTTAAACTGACAGTAGCCCCTCATGCAAGTATATGTTTTAAATAGAGCCCTGTAGAGTCACAAGCAAGTGTAAGTTCCTGATAGGACTTCTTCAACAGCCCATGTTGAACCAGCTGCCCAGTCTCTCTGGCCCTTCTTCTAGTGTCCCCTTGAAATAAGACCCCTGTGAAGCTTTCCAAAACCCCATTCCTTCGGTTTGAATTGAGCAATATGTCCTTAGTCTTGGAACTCCAAAATAGTCCACCACAGATCCTAATGAAGGTGTGCATAGGTCCTAATGCTCTGCCTTTACTCTGTCTTGACCTTCCTGTGTGTCCCCTCAAGGTATGCCGTGTCCTTTCTCCAGGATCTGTGAATAATAAACTTCTTCATTTCAACTTCTCCTGTGGTCTGTTATTGAACCTCACAAACCAAGGGTTGATGGAGGGGAGGTGGTGGGGGGGATGGGTTAAATGGAAGATGCGTATTAAGGAGGGCATGTGATGTGATGAGCTCTGGGTGTTGCATACAATTGATGAACTATTGAATGCTACATCTGAAACTAATGATGTACTATATGTTGGCTAATTGAATCTAAATTAAAATAAAAATTAATTTAAAATTTAAAAAAGAAACCCCTCAAATTTAAAAAATTAAACAATGTATTTCTACATAATAAGTGGATTAAAAAAGACATATCATGAGAGAAGTTGGGAAATTTTTAGAGTTGAATGGTGATGAAAATATACATACCAAAATTTGGGAGTAGTTAAGTAGTAAATAGAGGGAAATCTATAGGTTAAATTGTCAATATTAGAAAAGAAGATAGTAAGTAAATCTGTTTCTGCTACCTTGAAAAATTAAAAAAAGGAGTCCAAATTAAATTTGAAAGTGGAAAGAAGGAAATAAAAAAGACAAGAACAGAAATCAATGAAATAGAAACCAAACCAGTGGAGAAAAATAAATATAACCAAAAGCTGTCCTTTGAAGAGATCAATACATTGGTAAACATCTAGCCACACTAATAAAGAAAAATAATATAAAAAAAGAAAAATTATAGAGAAGACACAAATTACTGATATAAGGAATTTTTAAAGTAGAGGTATCAGTGAAGATTCTACACACATTAAAGAATCATAAAGCATCATAACATTGTGTCATTAAATTAGACAAAGTAGAGGAAGGGGATAAGACACAATTACTAAGACTTACCAAATGAAAAAACAGAAAATATGAAAGCTTAGTAACTATTAAATAAATTGAATTTTAATAGAAAGTCTTTCCACAAAGAACTTGAAGCCAACCTTATTTATAAGTTAAGTCTATCAAACACCTAGAGTAGAAATAATTCCAAATGTACACAAGGTCTTTCAAAAAAAAAGAGGAGGGACTGCTTCCCAAATCTCTCAGGAGAACTGTTACCTTGAGTCTCAAACCTGACAAAGACATCATAAGAAAACACGGATCAATATTCCTTGCAAACAACGATTTAAAAATCTTTAACAAAATAAAATAAAATATTAGCAATCTGAATCCAACAATGTGTAAAAGCATAATAAATCATGATACAGTTTCTTTTGGGAATGTATATTTGTTTTAACATCTGGATAGCAAAAATGTAATTTACCATATTAATAGGAAAAAGGAGAAAAACCATATAACATCTCTATTTTTAAATTTTTTTTCCTAAATATTTTATTTATTTGTTTAACAGACAGAGATCACAAGTAGGCAGAGAGGCAGGCAGAGAGAGAGAGAGGGGGAAGCAGGCTCCCTGCTGAGCAGAGAGCCCGATGCAGGTCTCGATCCCAGAACCCTGGGATCATGACCGGAGCCGAAGGCAGAAGATTTAACCCACTGAGTCACCCAGATGCCCCTATAACATCTTTAAAAGAAAGAGAAAAGGCATTTGAAAAATTCAGTACCCTTCATGATACAAATTCTCAGCAAGGAACTATCCTCATTGGATTCAGGGGATCTCTGAAAAATGTATGGCTGACATCATATTCAGTATGAAAGACTTAAGGTCTTTCATATTTTCTAACTAAGATCAGGAATAAGGCAAACATATCTTAATCCTTATTTCTACTTAGCACTGTACAAAGTTCTAAGGTGTACAATAAAGCAAGAAACAAATAATTAATTAACAACATATCAGAAATGAAGTAAATCTTTCTTTGTGGATGACATAATCATGCATGTGAAAAATTAAAGAATCTATAAAAAAGTAACAGAACTAGTGAATGAGTTTTTCACAAAGTCTCAGGATTTAAGGCCAATATGCAAAAATGAACTGTATTTCTATGTATCTATAATAAATAATTAGAAAATGAAATTAAAAAAATTCCAATTATAATAGTATTAAAAACACTAAGGAGCAAATTTAACAAAAAAAGTTCAAGACCTCCACAAACAAAACATTGCAAAGGAAAATTAAAGAATGAATGGATACTTGTCTGATGTACATGGACTAGAAAACTCAATGTTGGCAATCCTCCCCAAATTAGTCTATAGATTTGATGCAGTATCAATTAAAATCCTAACAGAACTTTTTTTTTCGAGTTAGAGTCTTATTTTTTTTTTAATTTATTTTCAGCATAACAGTATTCATTGTTTTTGCACCACACCCAGTGCTCCATGCAATCCGTGCCCTCTCTAATACCCACCACCTGGTTCCCCCAACCTCCCACCCCCCGCCACTTCAAAACCCTCAGATTGTTTTTCAGAGTCCATAGTCTCTCATGGTTCACCTCCCCTTCCAATTTCCCCCAACTCCCTTCTCCTCTCTAACTCCCCATGTCCTCCATGCTATTTGTTATGCTCCACAAATAAGTGAAACCATATGATAATTGACTCTCTGCTTGACTTATTTCACTCAGCATAATCTCTTCCAGTCCCGTCCCTGTTGCTACAAAAGCTGGGTATTCGTCCTTTCTGATGGAGGCATAATACTCCATAGTGTATATGGACCACATCTTCCTTATCCAGAACTTTTTTAAAGAAAGAAATTGAGACGTTTATTTCAAAATTTATATGAAAAGGCCTACTATAGTGAAAAAGATTTTGAAAAGGAAGGACAAAGTTGGATTGATACTACTTGATTTTAGAATTTATTAAACAGTTATAATAATCAAGTAGGACATGCGGGTCAGTGGAAAAGGATAGAGTGTAAAATAAACCTATATTTATATAGTCATTTGATTTTGAAAAAGGTGCAATGGTAATTTAATAAGAGCTATTGTTTTCAATAAACAAATGGTACTGGTAAAACTGGACATCGATATGGGAAAAAAAATGAGCCTCAGCCTTTATACTACCACTTGCACAAGTGAAGTTAAAATGGACCATTGTCTTAAATGTAAAAGCTAAAGCTTTTGAATTTTTAGAAGAAAACAGGAGAAACTCTTTCTCATAGCAAATTAGGCAAAAATTTCCTAAATGTAAAAAAAAAATATTATAAAATGGAGTTCATTAAGATCATGATGGCCACCTGTACCAGACCTCTTAGGGGCTGGAGTCCCTCCTCATGAAACCGATCACTTCAAAAAAGAATGAGACCTGAAGGGTTGGGGTTGTCTAATAATGCAGCCCACATCAACCATTAGAGTGAAGTCCTCTTGGGGACCAGTCTGGCCAAAGCACACTTGGTATCCTATCAGCCTAGGACACTTCTAGTTTCAAAAAAAGGGTCAAGCATCATTGGGCAGTAAAAAAAAATCCACTGCAACATGAGAAAAGATTTCTGTGAGAAAGAGAAAGTCATGATGCAGTTGTTGTACCACATGACTCTGTTTTTTGTGGGTCTCTCTAACATACATACAAAAAAAAAAAAGCTTGTTTCTATAGTTTTGATTGAAAAATTATGGGAATGATAATAATTGAAGCTGATCTTTCTTATATCTTTGGGTTTATCTCTTGGTTGGTCTCCAAAGTATAGTTCCAGACAAGTGCTTTCCAAAAATGTGGGCTATAGTTCCAAAGTGGACCATGGCAGCAATTCACTGGTGTGGAAACTCTCGAGAAAATGTCAGGGACATCACAACAGTGGAAGTACACAGTTATGGACTTGACCATCAGATCCCAGGAATGCACTGGACATAATCTCTTGAGATATGGTGGAGGCAGTGGAGGACCTGTGAGCATGTGCTCTGCAGTTGTGTGCGCAAGTGATAGGATATTGTTGAGGGTGGGCATGCACGGCTGTCAGGATGCAATCTCAGGATAAGCGGAGTGGGGACACAGTGGTTTCAGGCAGCTGGGTCTGAGCAGGGAGTATTGGCAGTACCAGCTTTAGTATCTGGGCTAGAAGCAGGGGATGATTCTGTAAATAACATGCCAGGACACTGGTAATTACAGGGAGGCTTGACCTTGGCTTGAGGGTATGATTCAAATGGTGATCGTGCCAGGCTGCTTTTCCTAAGTAAGTGGAAACTTGTGGCTTTACACTGTCCTTTTATTAATGAGGCGTGTTTGTGTTTGTGTGTGTGTGTGTGTGTGTGTGTGTGTGTAGGGGGAGGGGCTAAAGAGGAGAGAGAAAGCTGTGAGGCTCTCATTTAACTGGTGTTGAATTTAGTTCCAGTTTAATTAAATGCGTGAAATATCTTCACTTTGTTGTGTGGGTGGGATTGGAGACCCACGACTCGACTAGGATTGTTACCTCAGCACAGTCTTTACCTTCAGGACAGATCCAATTCTCATTCCTCTAAAATTCTCTGCATTGGTTGTTAAATTTTGCTCTCTGCCACATGTCTTTTTCTAAAATGCTTTAATCACAGTAGTTGCTTTGAAACCCACAGAATCCTCTAGAAAAGCTGGAAAGGATGAAATGGCAAAGTAGTAGAAATATCACAAACTTTGAAATTTGGAGGTAAAAGCCTTCCATTGGATACACCAAAATGCTCATTTCTTACTATGTGACTTTGGGCAGATCATATATACCCTCCACCTTTTTTATCTGTAGTGTAGGAAAATGATACAGTCTGAAAGGTTTGTGAGGATTAATGAAGACATATTGTGTGTCAAGGTGTTTTGTAATCTATAGACTGCAGTAAAAATGTCAGTTCTTGCTTTGGCTGTAGGCCCAGTCAGTTTGAAGAATGGGGAATGTGCCATTGGGCAAAACCCTGTGCCAAGACCACCCTTGTGTTCCTGTCTCTCAGGGGCATAGCAAGTTCAGTTCATAGCAAGTTCAGATCTAGGGATAAGTATGGTGAAGTGACCATTAGTGACAGAATCCTTGACTCCCCACAGGAAATTGTAAGAGTAAGGTGGGGCCATATTATTCCTGAGGCTTAAGTCAGATAAAGACATAAGAAAAAAAAATACAGACTAATATCCCTTATGAATTTAAATGCAAAAAAATCAACTGAAAACACTGCCAAATAAAATCTGGCATAATGCGAAAATAGTTTTACATAATTTCAAAGTGAGGTTTTATCCTAGGAACATTTGAAAATCAATTATAGTTGACCCTTGAACAACAGTGGTTTGAACTGCATGGGTTCACTTACATGTCGATTTTTTTTTTAAGTACAGTATGATATTGTAAATGTATTTTCCTTATGCTTTCTTCATAACCTTTTTTTCTCTAGCTTACTTTATTATAGGAATATAGTATATAATACATTAACATACAAAATAGGTATTAATTAACTCTTTATGTTATCAGTAAAGTTTCCAGTCAATAGTAGGCTATTAGTATTTAGGTTTTTGGAAAGTTAAAATTATGCATGGATTTTAAAATTATGCATGGTTTTGGGAAAGATAAAATTATGCATGGCACCCCAATCCCTTTGTTGTTCAAGGGTTGACTGAAATGTGATTCACCATATTAACCAAATGTAAAGGAAACCAAAAAATGATCTGAATAAGAATAAGAGAACATTTGACAGAATCCAACATCCATTCATGATAAAAATCATGATAAAAATATTACTCAACCTGATAAAGGGCATTGATGAAAATCATCATAATTATTGGTGAAAGAAGCAATGCTTTTTTCTAAGATTAGGAATGCATCTAGGTTGACATCTCCAACTACTCCTATACATTGTGGTGGAAGGCCTAGCAACTGCTATAAAGCAAGAAAAATAAAAACTCATACTTATTAGAAAGGAAATTTAAACAGCCAATATAATGTTCCATAGAGAAAATCTTCATGAGTCTACAGAAAAGTTAGTAGAGCAATAGGAGAATTTAGTAAGGCTAGAGGATATAGACTGAATACAAAAAAATCAATTGTATTTCTATATACTAGTAATAAACAATTAAAATTGAAATTAACAGGCACCTATGTGGCTCAGTTGATTAAGCATCTGCCTTCAGCTCAAGGTCATGATCTCAGGGTCCTGGGATCGGGCTCCCTGGCTCAGTAAGGAATCTGTTTCGCCCTCTCACTCTGTCTCTGTGCTTTCCCTCTCTCTCTCAAATAAATAAATAATAAAATCCTAAAAAATTGAAATTTAAAAGCAATGCCATATACAATAGTGTCAAAACATGAAATACTTAGCAGAAAATTTACCAATGTATCTGTAAGGTTGCTATAATGAAGACCACAGAACATTGCAAGAGAAATAAAAATAATCCTAATTTAATGGACAGACATGGCATAATCATAGAAAGAAAGAATCAAAACTGGTTAAAATATCAATTCTCCCTAAATTGAAATACTGATTCAATGCAATTGGAGTCAAGGTCCCAAGATGATTTTGCAGAAACTGACAGACTGATTCTTCACTTTATGTGGAAATGGGAAGGACCCAGAATTAAACAAAACAAAGCTGAAAAATAAGAACAAAGTTGGAGGATTTACCCTGTCTGATTTTAAGAGTTTTTTGAAAGATTCTGTAATCAAGACACCTATCTTTATTTATCAAAGACACTATCTTTATTGACATAAAGATAGAGTATAAATTGATGTTTTGGGAAAGATACTCCTATACATTGTATATTTAATATATATATATTTTAAAATATATATATTTTTAAAATTTTTATTTTTCACCATAACAGTATTTATTATTTTTGTATCACACCCAGTGCTCCATGCAATCCATGCCCTCTCCAATACCCACCACCTGGATCCCCCAACCCCCCACCCCCCGCCCCTTCAAAACCTTCAGATTGTTTTTCAGAGTCCATAGTCTCTCATGGAAATTAGCTATGCAACTGAAAGCAATGCAACTGAAAAACTATTTTCAATAAATGCTACTGGACAATTGGAAATCTGATAATGAATGAAAAAAAGGATTATACACAGAAATATAAAACTTAAAACTAGAAAGTATTTTGAAGAAAACATAAGAAAAAAATCTTGTACTGTGTTAGGTAAATAGGACAAATAAAGCATAAACCCTAAAAGAAAAAAGTTCATAAACTGGATTTTATCAATATTAAACACTTGCCCTCTTCAAAAGACTGTTAAAAATGCAAACCACATACTAGAAGACAATATTTATAAAATATATATCTGATAAAGGACTTATATCTAGAATATATATGAATAACAGTATAAACACATTATATATATTTTGCTTACAACTCAATATTGAGACAAAGTACTTAATTAGAAAATGGAAAAAAGTGAATAAGCACTTCATTAGGGAAATGCAAACTGACATTAAATAAGGTATAATTATACATCCAGTTTAAAGTTTAAAATTACAAAATTGACATACTAAGTGTTAGCAAGTATTTGGACAAAGTGGAACTCCCATAATGATAGGGATGCTTTCAAAGCAATTTTTCAGCTTCTTATAAAGCTAAAATTACATTTATCATATAACCCACTAATCTTACTCCTACTCCTACATATTACCCAAGAGAAATGAAAGCATATGCCCACAAAATAAACTGAATGTTAATATTCAGAGTATTTTATTTATCAAAGCCCCAAACTGGAATCAGTTCAGGTATCTATTAAGAAATGAACAGATAAACAAATTGTTTTAGCCATCCAATAGAATAAAGCTTGCCAATAAAAAGGAATGGCATTGTTCCTTATTGATACAAGCAACAACATGGGTGAGCCTCAAACTCATCATGCTAAGCTAAAGTAGATATGAAAGACTTCATAGTTGATACTTACATTTGCATGGAATTCTAGAATAGCAAATATGCAGTGACAGCAGACTCCTGGTTGTCTGGGCCCGGAAAATGGGGTGAGGAATTTGTCTTCAAAGAGGAGGGAGAGAACTTCTTGGAGTGATAGAAACATTCTATATCTTGATTGTGCTACTGTTTATATATATATTTATTAAAATGCATTGAACTATATACACTTAAAATGGTGAATTTTATTATGTAGACCAATAATAAAATATTAAAATAGATATGGCAGAACTTAAAGGTAATAATTCTCTCAAAAGTCTGAAAAATGCTCACAGAGAATAGAAAAGAGGAGAGTAACTCCAACATCTGAATAATAATAATCCTAGAAAGAAAGAACAAAGAAATTTGGTGGGAAGACAATTTTCAATGAAAGGTATAAGAAAAATTTCCAGGATTAGAGGATTTGTGTTGCTAGAGTGAAAGAACACTCTAAAAAAAATAGACATACCAAGACATATTACTGTGAAATTTGAGAACACTGTGGATGAAGATCCTGAGTTTTCAGGGAGGAGGGGAAGGAGGGAGAGAGAGAGAGAAAGAGATGGTTGTAAGATGGGGTGGGATGGGGAGGTGGACAAGATAGATAGATAGATAGATAGATAGATGGATAGACAGGTAGATAGATAGACAGGATCACATAACACATAAAGGAACAGAAATGAGAATGCTACTGGACTTCTCCTTGACAATACTAGGATCTAGGAAAGAGGGGATCTAACAGGAGAGCAACAAAGGGACTTCCAGGCTGATGGCCATGCACGGGGTCTCAAAAACAATCAGTCCAGTTACATACAGAAGGGGGAAGCCTCCAGCAGTAAAAGGAAATTGACAGATTGTTCCATATGTTTGGAAATTAATATTGATGAGTATTTGATAGATACTATGCAGCATGTGAAAATATGAAGGAGAGATACATGGCCCTGAGAAATTATTATCAATTCCAGGAAAAATTTCAGGTAGTACAAACAGGAAACATAATTAGAATATAGTATTTGGGTTGCTGGTTATTCGTACAGTGACGGTTATTCGTATAGTTCTAATAATGTGGATGTTAAGTATTGAAAAAGAAAAATTATAACTGAAAGGACAGGAACAGGAACTGGGGTAGGAGAGTGTTAGAGAAGAACCTATACATATTTTAAGAAGAAATAATGAATTCAAATTAACAACTATTGTAAAGCTAGGCCCCATTATTTACTGATCCATGACTAAATGTCTAAAATAGAGGAGTCCCTTCACTATGAAAAGGTTTGAATTTTTGGCGATAGCACCCTTTGTATCTGGGATTTGCTGTCCATATCCGTTCAGTCACAATGGGCCAAAGGACTGCCAGGAAGCATAAAAATGGAATATCAAGACATATGGTCCTTCCTGCCCCCATGAGTAAAGGCAGCCCTACCTACCTTGCTGACTGGGGTCAATTATTTTTGCCAGGATGGTGAATCTACTTCTTGTCTGCTGATTACAGGACTCCTGAGTGCCCTCGTGGCAACTGTAACTTAGAGTTTAGTGGGAACCTTGTGTCCTCTGGCATTTTGTCATCTAGACTAAAGTCTAGCTCCTTATGCTCCCACTCTTTATTCATTCCTGCCATCTCACTCTTGGGCTCAAAATTTTAGTCAGATTTGGTTCGTGGTTCTTTCTTCTCTTTCCTTCTCTCTCAAACCAGAGAGATACTAATCCTATTCTTCCAAGATCTTATCTTTTGGCACTCTTCTTACTTTACTATCTCCACTGCTTGTGAAACCTTAGCTGATGTTCCTGTTTTTAGTCTCTCCCTGTTTTAGCTAATCTTGAATGCTAGGGCTGTTGAATATATCTTTTCCATGCTAGGGTATAGATATGAATGATGATGATGACGATGATGGTGATTAGCAACAACATAATTTTATGTCTTCCATGTTTAAGTAATGGAAATGACACCATTTATAATTATTATCCCCATTTTAAGATAACTAATTTGAAGCTCAGGAGAGGTTAAACCAAGTTTCCAAGGCTACACAGCTAGTAAGTGGCAGAGCTAGGAACTGTAGAGATTGGTTTGATTCCACATACAATTTCTCATTTAACTGGAATATATTTCATAGTGAAAGAAGCTGCTTCTAATAATCTTTCTGGGAAAATGCATGTAGACTAGGACCAACCCAAATGAACCCCATTTATCACTCTCTAATTCCTATCTAATAAAGGGATGGGAAGGTTGGGCAGATGTCTGTTTTGGGGACAAAAAGATGTGCTTATTTTTATACTTGTTGAGTTCAGGATTACAACAGGATGGCATTTTATTTATTTATTTATTAAAAGATTTTATTTATTTATTTGACAGACAGAGATCACAAATACACAGAGAGACAGTCAGAGAGAGAGAGAGAGAGAGAGAGAGAGAGGAGGAAGCAGGCCCCCCCTGTCGAGCAGAGAGACCGATGCAGGGCTCCATCCCAGGACGCTGGGATCACGAACTGAGCCAAAATCAGTAGTCAGATGCTTAACAGACTGAGCCACCCAGGTGCCCCAGATCATATGACTTCTGATAGATGAATTTAATTTTATGCCCATCTTAAGAGCCTATCTGGTTATATCAACTGAAGACATTTCAGCTGCCATCTTTTCTCTCTGGACAGGCTCTCTCTCTGACTTTATGATTGGAATTGTGGCTTATTCTTGTATTTCTCTTCTGTGGAGTGAAGGGTACTGACCTCACTCCACTCTGGTACTGCCTGAAGATCTACTAGACATATGAGGTTTCATGCATGTGCATGAGGTATATATACAAAGACACTGTATTATACATATTTTCCACATTAGTATGTTATAATCCATGCCTCACATATATTTTAGTGTTAGCAATAAATAGAACAAGAAATCCATTATACAGAGATTCAAATTTTGGGAAAGATAGTTCTGCAACAAAAGTAACTTAATCAAGAAGATTTATTTCTACATTTCTTTCTGCTTGTATTGGAACAAGCCAATAGTAAAAATGACTTTATAGAAGCCCTGGTTCACTTGAAATAAAATCTAGATGTATCTGAAAGGAAGTTCCCTTGGAAACCACCTCTGGGGTAACAAAAATCCCAGAACTTTTTTCTGGTGTTGCATCATGTATTCAATAACCCTCTAAGATTCCTAGAGGAAAGTGAACATTTAATAAACTCCTGAGGTCTTCTTTGCCCTTGGGTCTTAAGGAGAGTTTACTTATAGTGCTTACTTTAATTTTTTTGGATAATGGATTGTTTTTTCTATTTCTTAAATATGTGTAGTGGGACTGAGAACAGGGTTTGGGATTCATTAGAGTTGCTCTGGGCCATGGAAATTTCTCAGTGTAAACAGACAGATGAGGCACTTTCATTGTTGAGTCTTAGCCAAGGGTGACCAAGTCCTCACTGATGTGTGTGCACACACTTACAAACACACACACAGGTATATGTACAGGGGGTTGAGTTGGATTTGCCTAAGGAAGTTGTACTTCTGCCTTTGCATTTTGGTTTCTTAAGTTCTCCAGAGGCTTTCAGCCTTGAATACTGAACAGAAAACATAACTCATCTGCTGACACTTGAATTTATCCAAATAGAGACCTATTTCTTTGGATAGAAAATTTGCCATACTTAATATATAAAAGCCCCTAGAAAAGTTGCCACACAAAATTTTGTTAGTGTTTAACTAATAACCTACATTGTGTGTCTTGTGATTGTCTAAAACCTCATCAAGGTCCCTTGATCCTCTATGTTGTTATGACCATCAGAATTTCCTCCTTCAGATCCAGTAATGTGGGTTAACCTACTGCGTTTAAAGTGCAGGACAAAAATGTGATGCCGTGGAAAGTTGCTGCATTGAGCCATGAATGTCCACTGTTTTATTAGAGTAACTGATCTTACCAAAACGATACTTTTCAGGTCCCTTTCAAAGTCATCACTCAAATGTCAGATTATTCTATTTAAAACTGGAATCTGTAAACTTTGCCTTTTCTATCCCTGTCCCTCACATTCCTTTTCCTCATATAACTTTTAATATTACAAGTTTTACCTCTTTCTTTCACATATTTTCTGTCTTTTCCCACTTGAATAAAAGCCCTATGAGGGCAGGAATCACTTTGTGTTTTTTCACTGAAGAAATCACTGGGCCTTGGAAGAGTTTCAGGGACGGGGTAGATGTTCAGTTGGCAGGTGTTGAAAGAATGGCATCCTTGTTCAAAGTCTCTCATCAACTCTCCATTATCTGACATACTGGCTGAAGAATCTGCTCTCTGCCTTTAGGTCTTCATAGAAGCTGTTATTAGTTGTGGCGCAAGTATTTGCTTTTAATAACAAAGCTTAAAATGAAGGGTCAAGTAGTGGAGAAAATTTCTTTATTTTTCAACTTGGTGAAGGTGCAAATAATTCTTGGTATATATTGGATGTGACTGAAATAATGAATATCCTTCTCTAAAGTCTGATTCCCCTAATGTTGCCTTTCCTGATTTTAACACTTCCTACATTCCCTTAAAGTTATATATGCATTTGTTTTTCTCTATAAAGAGTCTTGTGAGATCCCAGTAAGTAAAAATCCTGTTTCAGAGACTTTGCTGTCACTTAGAGGGAGGTAGCGTGCTTAGTGATTCAGACTAAGAAGGTTAGAATTGGACAGAGAGGGTCTGACTCAAGATTCTAGAAGCTGTGCACCTCTCACTTTAAAGGAGAGATTAGTAGGTCTAACTTATAAAGCTGTTTTGAGGAATAAGCAAAGTACTATTTTTTGGTGCATTGTTTTAGAAACTTGGTTTTGGTACTAAGGGTACTGGATCCATACTGTTTGGTACACAGTAAGTGCTCAATATAGGGAAGCAACTACTATTTCTCCCCATAAGGCTTTGTTGTTAATTGTGTTTACAAAGATGCAAGCAGAATGGAAGGCTCTGTCACAGTAAGCCACATCCCGAGGCGTTAGCAAGGGTGTAAACAAATTCTCTTCTTCCTTAGGGATGGGGGTCTCTGGAGCAGTGATCCTGAGGGAGTCTCTGTAACTACATCCCTGAGATCTCTAATCCAGAATAAAACTCCTTAGTCTCCTGTTATTTGTGGGCATTAGGAAAGGATGCTGTGTCATGCCTAGTATTTGGAGACTTGAGCCAAACTCACAATCAGATCAAGTTCAGCTCAGCAAGACAACTAGAGGTTTTGATTCTCAAAGTAGAGAAGCAGAAGCAGAGGGTCTGAGATGTGAGTTGTCACTTTCTGATCACCGGGGCCATTTGGGTGTCCATGAAAGAGACGGGTGAGAGCCAATGGAGAACAGCCCTGTGACAGGAAGCAGAAGGAGGTGAGTGCCTGGCTGACCTGGTCTGTCCTGGAGCAGAGGGGGTAAAAGCTCAAACCCCAGGACCCGGACCACCTGAGTTCACCTTCTACTGTAACTTAGCTGCACCAGGACTGGTGCAAGTCACTTGGGTCCAGGGTCGTCATCTGTGAAATGGGGATACTCACAATGCCACACAGCATTTAGAACAGCGCCTATCCCATAGCTGGTACTCAGCAAACGTTCCTATCCTCGTCTTCTTATGTCACTCCCTGCACTTCTGTGGTGTGTAGCCCTGTCTCTGTCTCAGTGACTTGTTTCTTTTTCCCTTACAGACCCTCCTAGAGGACAATGGCTGCAGATAACGCCTCCACTGTGACAGAGTTTGTCCTTGCAGGCTTAACAGATGAGCCAGAACTCCAGATGCCCCTCTTCTTCCTGTTTCTAGGTTTCTATGTGGTCACGGTGGTGGGGAACCTGGGCCTGATAACCCTGATTGGGCTGAATTCTCACCTTCATATTCCCATGTACTTTTTCCTCCTCAACTTGTCCTTCATAGATTTTAGTTATTCCACTACTCTCACCCCTAAAATGCTCATGGGTTTTGTCTCAAAGAGAAATACCATTTCCTATGCAGGGTGTATGACTCAGTTTTTTTTTTTCTGCTTCTTTGTCTTTTCTGAATCCTACATCTTGTCGGCGATGGCATATGACCGTTATGTCGCCATCTGTAAACCACTGCTGTACACAGTCACCATGTCTCCTCAGGTGTGTTTCCTCCTTTTGTTGGGTGTTTATGGGATGGGGGTGTTTGGGGCTGTGGCCCATATGGGAAACCTAATGTTTATAACCTTTTGTTCTGACAACCTCATCAATCACTATATGTGCGATATCATTCCCCTCCTTGAGCTCTCCTGCAATAGCTCGTATATAAATTTGCTGGTGGTCTTTATTGTTGTGACCATCGGCATTGGGGTGCCCATTGTGACCATTTTCATCTCTTATGGTTTCATTCTTTCTAGTATTCTCCATATTAGTTCTACTGAGGGCAGATCTAAAGCCTTCAGTACCTGCAGTTCCCATATAATTGTGGTATCTCTTTTCTTTGGATCCGGAGCCTTTATGTACCTCAAACCACCTACTATTTTACCCCTTGACCAGGGGAAAGTGTCTTCTGTATTCTACACTGCTGTGGTGCCCATGTTCAACCCATTAATCTATAGTCTGAGGAACAAGGATGTCAAAATTGCCCTGAAGAGAACCTTAGGCAGAAAAATCTTCTCTTGAAAATGACTGAGAAAGGAGATCCAAAGTTTTGTTTATCAGAGTGTTTCTTTTTCTCTTCTATGAGGGAAACAAATGCCAGTGCTTGTTCTCCTATTCTTAGAGGAAAAATTTTAAATTTTATGTTCTTAAGCATAAGTATTCTCTCTACTCCTTATTCCACCCTAACTATTCTAATCATTTTACAAAAATAGTTTCCACAGTCATAGATGGTACTTTTGAAGAGGCCTAAGAAATAATTTAATCTAGCCCTTCATGTGATGCATTACACACAGGAGACTCATAAATGTTTTGTAGGTCGTCCAGGGGCACACACGTGCCTCATGCCGGAGCTGGGACTGGCATCTGAGCCCCTGAATTCTAATCCACTCTGCTCTTCTTTCTTTTAGCCATTGTGATGCACCTTTTTCCTGGCAGATTTCATTTCCAAGGTTTTTATTTTTATTTTTACATTTAAAGCTATCTCATCTATTTATAGTGATGTCATGCAACTTTTCAAGAGTTTAATCTTTTGAACACTATTTTTGCAACAATGTTGGAGGTGAAAAATGTAATTTGATCTTGCAAAATGCTAGAAGTTTTAAGGTTTTTTGGTGGGAATTAAATTTCCATATAGAATCAAGCATGATATCCACTGAGGTGGTGTGCAGAACTGTAAGGATGCAGGCGGAGTTATTAGATATTCTAAGGAGAGATGTACAGATTTAAGGGAGTTGAAAATGTTGGATACAAGCTTCACTCGTTATTTACAGACTAATAAGGTAGGAATTGGAGACTTACCTCAAGTGTCTGAATGATGTAACTGAGTAATAGATAGTTTTGGGTAGACGTGGGTCATTAGAGTAGTACCAACCAACTATGTATCAGGAAGGTAGCTGCCATTGTATTTTAAGGTATTGCAAATAGCTGTGATTTTTTTAGTGGGAGAGCATAAGGGTAAGGCAAAGAGATGGTGAAGTCAAGACAGGTCATATACTCACAGTATTAGGTAAATGGAGGCACAGCTTACATAAAGAAACAATTTTTTGGCCTGAATACATTATTAGTGGTAACAGTGCTTTAAGAAGCAATGTATGTGAACTGTTTGCAAGATATCTTGACCTATTAACTTTTCTTAGGAAAGTTCTCTTTTAGAGAAAGTTTTTATTTTATCTATTATTATTATATCTAATTATATCTATATAATATATATAATTATACCTATATAATACATATGTTATATCTATATCTAATATTATATGATTATCTATTATTAACCTATTATTTTATCTATTAGAGAAACTTCCTCTATTACAGAAAGTTCTTCTAATAGAAAAAAAGTAAAGCTGGGATACATGTTTCGTTTTGTCCTTTAGAAAGGTTCTGTTCAATGAATATGTAATAAAAGAATTGGAAGTGTAGGAGAGAACTGCACTTTAGATAATATTATAAAGGGAAAGATCACTGAATTGCTTATGAGTCTTCTCTCCAACTAGATGTATAAGAATTGTATGAGATGTATAAGAATGGAGACTATTGTCCCAATAGCCTAAACATTAAAGGAAAAACAATGAGTTGAGGGTGTCATAGGTTGATAGAAAATCAGTACAATGTTGGTAAATAAAAAAACAATCTCACCCACACCTCAAGTTGAAGCATAAGTTATGCACGGGAAGTGGGGGGAGGGTGCCTAGGTGGCTCAGTGGTTGAGCATCTGCCTTGGGCTAAGGTCATGATCTTAGGGTCCTGGGATCAAGCCCTGCATCTGGCTTCCTGCTAGGCGGGGAGTCTGTTTCTCCCTCTCCCTCTGTCCTTCCCCCAATCGTCCTTTCTCTCTTTCAAATAAATAAATAAAATCTTAAAAAAAAATAAGTTATGCATAGCAAAGTGTATAAGTCTTAAGTGTCAATGAATTTTTTCACATATATAAGGTTATGTAACCATTACCTAGACCAAGAGATAGATTTGCATCATTTCAGAATATTGCTTCCTGCCCCTTCCCAGTAAATTACTACCAATTCTCCTTTTGGAAATAGCTACTATTTTTACTTTTATTGTTACAGATTCATTTTGCTCATTCTTGAGCTTCATATAAATATTAAATATTGTATTTACTTTTTTTGTCTGGCTTCTTTCTCTTGATATACAGTGTAATGTGCATTTTACCCATAGCAGTATATGTATAATATTTTGTTCTTGGTTATTACTGTTTAGTATTCCATTGTGTGAATATAGAACAATTTATCAGCTATCCCCTTAATGGACATTTGGCTTATTTTTAGTTTCTGCATATTATTTTTAATAAAGATACTATGAACATTTGTGAGCATATAGTTTCTTTGAAATATACTCATTTTTCTCAGGTTTATACCTAGATGTAGATTTACTGGGTCACAGAATAGATATACTTCTAGGCTTCTTAAATACTACCACCTTGTCTTCCAAAGATTTTTAAACTGATTCGCACTTCCAGCAGTTTCCAGGTAAGGATGCTCCTTATCCTTCTGAACACTTGTTTTCAATTCTTTTTATTTTAACTACTCTTTTGTATGCAATATCTTGAGTCTTTTCCTTACATTTCCCAAGTAAATAATGATGTTGATTTGCAGGGGCCATGGATATATATTCATAATATATTCATTAGCTATTTGGGTATCAGCCTTTGTGAAGTGCCTGTTCAAGGGTTTTGCCTATTCAAAAATAGTGTCTTAGGTTTTTTTCTTATTTCTTTTTGGCCAATATATTTATTTTTTATTAAGTTTTTTAAATTAAGTTCAATTGAACTTTTTTATTAAGTTTAATTAGCCAACATATAGTATATCACTAGATTTTTTCTTATTTATTTGAGTTTTAAGAAAGCATTTTCTGGATATGAATCCTTTTTCAGACATACACATTGTAGCTATTTTTGCTCAGTCTGTGGCTTCCCCATCCAGCTGGCCATTCCTAATGATGTCTTTTTGATGAAAGATATTTTAATATTTATGAAGTTCAATGTATCAACTTTTTTCTTGATTGTTAGTGCTGTGTCCTATTTAATTTTTACCTATCGCAAAGTGATAAATATATTCTCATGTTTTCTTCTGAAAGCTTTATTGTTTTTCCTTTAATGTTTAGATTTTTGATCAGTTTTAAATCAGTTATCATGTATGGTGTGAGGTAGTAAGTTTATTATTTTTTTCATGAAAATATTCAGTTGCTTTAGAATCGTTTAGAGAAAAGGTCACATCTTTTCTTTAAATTGTACTGGCTGTATTTCTATGGATTTATTTGGAGACTATAGGACAACATTCTTATGTGACTTGTTGGAGAGAAGTCGGCTTAGAGCCAGAGTGCTATATTCTGCTGGCACACTATTGAATAGAAGTGTTAAGAACAAACATTCTTGTCTTGTCTACATTTATTCTAGAAATCTGATATCTTCTATGTGGTTTTAAATGGATTTTTTAGAAATTTAATTTTTATTTTTTACTACTAGTATATAGAAATACATTTTCTTTTTATATGGAGTTGACCCTTGGACTACATGGGTTTGAACTGTGTGGGTCCATTTATACATGGATTTTTTTTTTACAGTACAGTACTGTAAATGTATTTCTTCTTCCTTATGGTTTTCTTAATAACATTTTCTTTTCTCTAGCTTATATAGTATATAAGACGCAGAATACAAAATATAGATTAATTGATTATTTATATTATCAGTAAGGCTTCTAGTCAATAGTAGGCTATTAGAAGTTAAGTTTTTGGGGAGCCAAAGCTATACATGGATTTTTAATCATGTGGGAGTTGATGCCACAACCTGTGTTGTTCAAGGGTCAACTGCATTGACTTTTTATCCAGCCACCTTGCTAATTTCTTTTATTAAATATTTAATATACTTATATTAACATGTACTTATTAATTATGATATATAATGTATTTATAATATAATATAATAAATTATATTAAATATGCTTATTAATTTAATTAGCAAAAGAGGAAACAGGAAATCTTTTTATTTCTATATACACAATCATGTCACTTGCAAATAAAGACTTGATTCTTAATGATCCTTCATTTTCCTCATTGTTCTAAGACCTCCAATACAGTGATGAGCAGAGGTGAAAATAAAGGACATCCCTGTCTTGTTTCTGATCTTAGGGTAAAAGCATTCAGGCTTTCACTACTGAATATGATGTTTGCTGTAGCTTTATTTTATTTTTTGGAGAAAGCATGATCAGATTAAGAGTGGGTGATTAACTTTCAGAGAGAGTAATTTTTTTTCTAGAAAATACATATGTAAGGTAAAAAAAATTAAGTAGCACAAAAAAGTATATAGTAAAATAAGTCTTCTCACAAGTGACTCTTAATCTCATAAAACAAACAGGGTTGCTGGGGGAGGGGGTTTGGGAGAAGGGGGTGGGATTATGGACATTGGGGAGGGTATGTGCTTTGGTGAGTGCTGTGAAGTGTGTAAACCTGGTGATTCACAGACCTGTACCCCTGGGGATAAAAAATATATGTTTATAAAAAATAAAAAATTAATAAAAAAAATACATTAAAAAAAAAAAAGTCTTCCTTTCGCTTCAATTCTCCCCTAGATGTAACCATTCCCAGAAATAGATAGGCATATATCTCTATGTATTGACTTATCTATATATATATCTAAGGGCCCCTTGTCTTTTGTTTAAAAATTCTGTAAAAGGGCATTTAAAGATGTATGTTGAGTAGATATGGGAGATAAAGAGGGAGTGAACAGAGGACTTTGCTAGGCAAGAAGAAGAGAAATCAAGACATATGAAAAGGTGTGAGTAGGAAAGAAGAGGAAAGAGGAGGCAACACGGAAAACCCATGGCAGCTTTGGTTCTGGTAACATCTTGGGTTTCTCCTGATTTTCTGTCTCCATACCATGATGTTGCCTGCTTAAGACTTTCTTTGCTTGTTGCTATGTTGGGGGCAGCACCACCAAATGCTTAAGTTTCCAGAATGGCAAGGATTTTCAATTCAAAAAACATTTACATATGCGCTTATTTATCTATTTTTAAAAAAATAAGGGTTGGTTTGAGCTCCAAGAGGTAAAGAGCTTGGAAGTTGTCACACTTGTTCTCACATTAAGAAAAAAGTTGAACAAACTGAAAACCAACAGCTCTTCTTAGATCCAACAGAAAACTGAGGTCACAGAGCAAACTCTCTCCCTGAGAACTGGAGAGAAAGATAAGAATACAGAATCACAGCATATTTGGAGCCAAAGCTGGAACACAATTATATGCATATATTGGTAGTAACACTTCAGCAGTAATTGATGAATTGCTGGCGGCTGAGTGTGGACTAGCTTGAAATGTTAAAACTCTTAAGGACTTGGGGGGGCCCACACTTTTGTGAATTTTACCTCTGGGAGCACCATCAGGTTCTCATGGTGAAAGTTGGAAAAAGTAAGGGAAATACCCAATTCCTAGTCTTATTGTCCCACTTAATCTCTTATCTCAACAAATATTTATAATAACAGGCACAGAGTTGAAAGAATGGCAAGGTTCAGACTAATTAAGAGTTTCTAGGGAAATCCAAAGACAAAAGGGGAGACAAAAATGACACTAGAGGAAATAGAAGCCTCAGACACCTACAACTACAGCAAATAGCAAATAAAGTATAACTCCTAGCCAGATAAACAGAAAACTTCACACTATAGTCCTATGTACTTCAGTTCCTATTACCCGAAAACATCCTGCCTAGATTTCACCAAAAACTAACAAAGCATACTGAAAGGCAATATAAAAGTCTGCAGAGACAGTGGAAGCAACAGAATCAGATCCAGATAGAGTAGAGATGCTGGAATTCTTAAATCAAGAATTTAAAAACAATTATGATTATTATGCTAAAAATTCTAATGGATATAGAGGACAGTGAGCAAGAACAGTGGGTAATGTAAAAATCAAAAGGAAATTCTAGAAATCAAAACACTGTCACAGAAATGAAAAATGGTTTTGATGGGCTCACTAGGAGGTTAGGCATGGTAGGAGAAAGAATCAGTGATCCTGAAGGAATGTAAATTGAATTTTCCTAAACTAAAATGTTAGGAGGAAAAAATAAGAACAAAAAATATGGAGCAAATGTCCAAGAATCACAGGACAATTATAAAGCTTGTAACATACACATAATGAGAATACCAAAAAAAAAAAAAAAGGAACAGAAGAAAAATTTGAAATAATAAGATTTTATTTATTAATTTAACAGAAAGAGACACAGAGAGAGACACAGTAAGAGAGGGCACACAGCAGAGGGAATGGAAGAGGGAGAAGCAGGCTCCTCATGGAGCAGGGAGCCTGATGCAGGACTCAGTCCCAGGACCCAGGGATCATGACCTGAGCCAAAGGCAGATGCTTAATGACGGAGCCACCCAGGCGCCCTGAGAATTTTTTAAAATTAATGAGACACAGAACCTTAGTGAAGCCAAGCAGGATTAAAAACCAAAAAATCGACACCTAGCCAAATCTCATTCGAACAGCAGAAAATTAGACAAGAAGAAAATCTCGAAAGAAGGCAGAAGACAAATACCTACATTACTAACATAAAGCCATGAATAAGAATTACAAGACTCCAGAAACCAGAAACTTGAATTTAAATAAAATCTTGAAAGAAAAATAAAAAGCATAGTTGATATTAAGAGAGAAGGAAAAAGCTGGAATCATATAAATGTTCAATTAAAACTGGAAAAGGTAGAGAATGGAAGATTAAAAAAGAAGCAAAAAACAAGTGCAACAAATTGAAAACAGATTCAAGTATTACAGATATTAATTCAACTATATCAATAAATACTTTAAATATAAATAGTCTAAGTATGCCAATCAAAAGACAGACTGAGAAAGTGGATAAAATAGGTAAAACTCAGTGATGTGTGATCTACAAACAACCCATTTAAACTATAAAGATACAATGTAAATAATATAATTATTACAAATAATATAAAATATAAACACTATATTATAAACATTTATATAAAATATTTATAAATTTATAAATTATAACACATTATACTTATAACATACTTATGGTTTATAGTTTATAAATAATATAAAATATAAATATAAATATAAAAATATAAATATAAAATATAAAATATAAATAGCATAAATAATATAAATTTAAAGTAAAAGGATTGAGAAAGATGTACCATGCTAATACTAATCAAAGGAAAGCTAGAGTATCTATATTAATTTCAGACAAATCAGATTTCAGCAAAAGGAAACTTAACAGAGATAAAGAATTACAGCATGATAAAGGGGTCAAACCCCAAGAAGGCATAACAATTCTTAAGTTCACGCACCAGAAAACAGAGCATCAAAATCCGTGAAGCAAAAACTGATAGAGCTGAGAGGGGAAATGGATGAATCCACTATTATAGCTGAAGACTTTAACATCCCTCTGTCAGTAATTGACTGATCCAGCATCCTAAAAATCAGGAAGGATACAGTCAAGCTGAACTGAACGACATCATAGATCAAATTGGCCTAATTGGCATCAAGTCATGAAAAGACATGGGAGAATCTTCAATGCATATTGCTTAGTGAAAGAAGCCATTCTTAACGAGCTATATACTGAGTGGTTCCAACCATAAATCATTGTGTTAAAGGAAAGACTATAGAAACAGTAAAAAAAGATCAGTGGCTGCCATGAGTAGGTGGAGTAGAGGGTATTTTTAGGGCAGTGTAACTACTCTGATGATTCTGGAACACTGGGCATATGACATTAGGCATCTATCAAAGCCCATAGAACTGTACACCAGAAAGAGTGAAAACTAACATAAATGGGACCATAGTCAATAACAGTGTCAGTGTTTGTTTAAATATTATAATGAACGCACACCTCACTAAGGTGAGACATTAATAGTAGAGGAACACTTTTTTGTGGAAGAAGGGGTGTAGGGGATCTCTCTGTATTTTCTGTTCAACTTTCTGAAAGCTTAAAACTCTTCTAAAAAAATGAAGTCTATCAATTAAAAAATAAGAGTTCTGATCATTTTTTTTTCTGAGTCTTGAGGTAAGAAAAACTTAGGGAATTTGGAAAGTAAGAAAAGTAAGAAATAAATTTATTCCTAAGACTACTAAGTAAAGGTCAGGAAAGTATGTTTCCATTTTGAGGCATTTTCTTTTAGTAGGATTATATTCTATATTCCATGCCATAAAATATTTCCTTTTTTTAAAGTGCTGTGAGTTTTCCCCTTGCTTCTCCTTATTCTTTATAGTTTTGTTGCATAATATTTCATCATAAGGCTGTATCGTATTTTATAAAACTTTTGTCCTCGCTCTTTTGTTTGTGTGTTTCTCTTTTTGTTGTTGTTGTTTCAGGTTTATAATTAAATTCCATTTAGTTAACATACAGTTAACTTAGTGATTCATATCCTCTTGTTTCAAATCCTTCAACACTTTATCAGAATAAATTATACTATGACTATAACTTCAGTGTAAAAATCTTTGGCTGAATTTATGGCAATTTCCTCAGGATAGATTCTCCACACAATGGCATGATGTTTTGGATTTGTCATTTCTTTTCCAGTGAATTTATTTCCATCCACACTCCCAACAGTAGATAAATACCGTTATAAAATGTCTTTTTTTGTTGTTGTTTCAGGTTTTTAATTAAATTCCATTTAGTTAACATACAGTGTAATATTAGTTTCTGGAGCACAATTTAGTGACTCATATCCTCTTGTTTCAAATCCTTCAATGCTTTATCAGAATAAATTATACTAGGACTATAACTTCAGTGTAAAAATTTTCAGCTGAATTTATGGCAATTTCCTCAGGATAGATTCCCCACACAAAGGCATGATGTTTTGGATTTGTCATTCTCTTCCATTTATTTCCATCCACACTCCCAACAGTAGATAAATACCATTATAAAATGTCTACTTTCTGTGAGATACATTGTACTAGAAAGGATTTAGCTCAGGAGAAGTAATCACCTTGATTATCGTATTCAATAAGGCTCGGTCTCTCATTAATTTTACCAGTTTGGGCATCCTTGAATTTAGAGGAGAGAAATATGGGGCTTTGTGAAGCAGGTAAGACATTTTGCTGTTTATGATAAATCCTTTAGAGATGTGTAACTTAAAAACCCACCTCTCTGTTTCCCATTAATGTTGGGTCTTCCACCATTTCCTTCACAGCACCCTGCCACTTTGAACCAGTTAGAACACTTACCACACTGTAAAGCAATTGCGTATTTATGTGTGGCTCATCCTCATACAAGAATATAAATTCAGTGAGGGCAGTGCCTTTGGTGTTTGGTTATTTCAAAACTGCTTAGGGGAGTAACTGGTATACACTTGGCGCTTAATAACTACTTAGTGCAGGAAAAAATGAAGAGACCAGGAGTTTGAGAAGACTATTTTTTAAAAGGCCGTGTCTGACTTCCAGACCCATGATTGTAGACACATTTGAAGAGAACACAGAGCATGTCAAAACACAAGTGAATGCTCCATTTTCCCCACAGCGGTTGTTCTCCCTTCTGTGTTTCATTCTGGGGGCAGGCTGTCCTTCAGCCTCCTCCATCTCTGGATGAGAAGTGTCTGATCCCGACTGTGACTCAGGCCCAAGTGGAACGTACCCTGCACGCCATCAGAAATTAGCGTTGGTAAGGCGACATTTTGGAAAAAGTGGAGATTCTACTTCAAAGTTTTTGTCAACTCTCGCCACCATCATCTTTCACTTTCTCTCATATGTGGCCTTGGAGTCAACTTCATGAATGCTAGGGTACCTGATCAGTCATTCACTCTGGGTTGCCTTCGAAGGAAGGCACATTCTCTTCTGTACGTCTTGTGAAGACAAACCTGTCTTTGGCATTCTGAGGCAAGCTCTCTGACAAACAAAACCAGAGACAGGTGATAGGTGTTTGAATTTTATGAAAGCTTGCTTGAAGCTGGAGTACATACAGATTTGACAAAGGCATCTAAGGGAGATGCTGCTGGTGTGTGGTTCCCTTCTCAATGGACAGAGATGTTTTCATCATTGCTGTGACCTTAGCAAGAAACAACAACAAAACACCTTACATCTGAATTGTCCATTTGCTTCTTGAGCATTTCCTCTTTCTACTGTATTTCTCTGTTTCTAGGTTCTATATGCTGGGTGAAGTTTTGTTTTGACCACTGAAATCAATTACTCCCTTTGCAGTTAAAGGCAACAGGCCTGTTTTGCTGTTCATGGAAGGTGTCCTGGTTTCTGCTAATGTTTCCATAGACATTTAGAGGTGGAAACGCTTGATTCTTTCTCATTTACCCTGGCTGTATTCCAATTCTGACAAAAAACTGACAGTTTTCAGTGGAACTCACCCTCCTGGAGAACAGAGATGTCTTCTTGCTGCTCCCAGCCTTTTTGACTGACATACCCAGATATTTCAGTAGCTTACATTTTTATCATTTTATTCTATTCATTTGGGCCTCATTTGTAGGGTTGCATTCATATCTATGCTGAGTACTCTGGAAGGGAACAAATGAATCTAAACACATCACAATTCTGTGTGGGAAGCAAGAGAAGGGTCCGTTACCCCATTACCAAGATGGTGGTGGGAGGGGTTGACGAGCAGAAACAGATATGAGAGACTGCACCACAGCCTGCCTGCCTCTTCCTCCCACTCCCTTCCTCAGACTGTCCATCTGGCTAGCTTCCAGTACATCCAGCCAGAGTTCTTAGGTGCAAAGAACTGTATCTGATTCTGGCTGACTTCAGGGAGTTCTTGGAAGGAAGCAGATAGGGTTAGAAGATGGCAGGCAGCTGGAAACTCGGCCAGGTCATACTGCAGAAACTGTCCAGTTGGAAAGCTGGTGGGAACTGCTAGGTTCTCTTCTACAGACAACTGAGCACTGACCGTGGCACCCCCTGATATCACCACCTTCCAGAGCAGGGAGCAGGCAGGTGTCATCTCTAACTTTGGCATTATGAACTCTAAATTGCTTCAGGAGCAGAGACCTGAGCAGGAATGTCTGAGTGCCTGAAATTGGGTAACACTGCTGTCGGGGAGTGTTTTGTTTTAATTAAAATTCAATTAACCAATATAGAGTACATCATTAGTCTCAGATGTAGTGTTCAACCATCGTCAGTTGCGTCTAACACCCGTGCTCATCACATCACGTGCTCTCCTTTTTTTTTTTTTTTTTTAACATCACGTGCTCTCCTTAATGTCCATCACCGAACTACCCCATCCCCCTACCCACTTTGCTGTTTGGGAGTATTAATGGTAGATATCGTGGTTTCTCCCGTAGTGTGGAGATTCAATTAAGGCTCACATAAGAGAAGAGCCTGCCAAATAAGACAGATAGTGACATCCCTTATTCTTTAAGTTTCTGCCTGAATTTCACCTCCTTCTTGAAGAAATTCAATCTGATTTATCCTGCTATTCAAAACTTTCATTTTTGGGGGGGAAGCTTTTGGCTTAGGGTTTTCAGGTCACATATGTAATGTGGATTCTAGCCCCAAACACATCCAAATGTGGGCTTGGAGTTAGGAATTCCCAGAGGAGTGTTCTCTCTCTCATCCAGAGCCAATGCTGAGATGAGACTGTATTGTCCCCATGTCCATATGCCGGGCTACTTTTTTCTACTTCACTCACTGCGAATAGAGCCTCCTGGGCCTAGGCTCTGTCTCCTGGCCGTCACATGTGAACACTCAGTCTTGGCAGGTTCCCCAGGACACGTGTAGATTCCAACCTTCACCTGCCTCATAGGCTTCCTGCCTTTTTGTCTCTTCTGCCCACCCAGGAACCTCTTCACTTTCCTGGCAGCTCAGGCATGCTCCAAAATTATGTATTTTTCTTTAACACAGCATTTTAATGCATTCTCAACTGAAAGGAGTTTTTCCGAATTTCAAACTGCTACAATGGCTCAAAATGGCTGCCTCTTTACATAATTTTAGATTTTATAAATGAATGAACAAATGAGTGACAGTAAATGAATGAATGAAAGTTTTATTTTATACTATAGTGACTTGGCTATTGCTTTACATTTGCTGCATCTCCTAAGAGTGAAAAAAGCATCAAGCAAAAGATTCTTTGTGCTAAAAGGGAATAGTATTAGAACATTCAACACTGAAACTGGAGGAGATCTTCTGGGTAGAGAGTAGTTCCTGGACCCTGTGACAGGTTCTTTCCTGGGGATTCCTCTTCCCCTTGCCCTTTTATGTTCTATCTGAGGTCAACCTCAGGTAGAAGCCACCCCTGAAGCATGCAGGCCTCAGAGGGTTGTTGTTCCCCCTCAACACTGGAAAAATGACTGCACGCAACAAGGCCATAGCCTTTCAAATAAGACTTCCAAAATGACTGTCCTGAAGGCTAGGGAGCACCTAGGCTGTATGTAAAATTTATACACACACACACATACACACACATTTTAAATATATGTATTTGTTAAAAATACATATATGTAAAATATATCTACATATATTTTATATATATGTACGTAAAAATTCACTGACACTTAAGATTAAATGGCTAACAGACACATGAAAAAATGTTCATTATCATCAGCCATCAGGAAAATCCCAATCCAAACCACATTGAGATACCACTTCACACCAGTTAGAATGGTTAAAATTAATAGGACAGGAAACAAGTTTTTGGAGAGGATGTGGAGAAAGGGGAACCCTCTTACACTGTTGGTGGGAATGCAAGTTGGTGCAGCCACTTTGGAAAACAGTGTGGAGATTCCTTAAGAAATTAAAAATAGAGCTTCCCTATGACCCGGCAATTGCACTACTGGGTATTTACCCCAAAGATATTGATGTGGTGAAAAAAAGGGCCATCTGGACCCCAATGTTCATAGCAGCAATGGCCACAGTAGCCAAACTGTAGAAAGAGCCAAGATGCCCTTCAACAGACGAATGGATAAAGAAAATATGGTACAGGGGCACCTGGGTGGCTCAGTGGGTTAAAGCCTCTGCCTTCGGCTCAGGTCACGATCCCAGGATCCTCAGATCGAGCCCCACATTGGGTTCTCTGCTCAGCAGGGAGCCTGCTTCCACCTCTCTCTCTGCCTGCCTCTCTGCCTTGTGATCTTTGTCTGTCAAAGAAATAAATAAAATCTTAAAAAAAAAGGAAAGAAAATATGGTATATATATATATATATATATATATATATATTTATTTATAGTGGAATATAATGCAGCCATCAGAAAGGATAAATACCCAACTTTTGTATCAACATGGACGGGACTGGAGGAGATTATGCTGAGTGAATAAGTCAACCAGAGAGAGTCAATTATCTTATGATTTCACTTACTTGTGGAGCATAAGGAATAACATGGAGGACATGGGGAGATGGAGAGGAGAAGTGAATTGGGGGAAATCAGAGAGGGAGATGAACCATGAGAGACTGTGGACTCTGAAATATAAACTGAGGGTTTTGGAGGGGAAGAGGGTGGGAGGGTGGGTGAGCCTGGTGGTGGGTATTAAGGAGGGCACGGATTGCATGGAACAGTGGGTGTGGTGCATAAACATAAACAATGAATCTTGGAACACTGAAAAAAATAAAATTAAATTAAAATGTTTTTTAAAAAAAGGTTTGTGCCATATCTGATTTGTATATTAAATCTCAATAAAAAAGAAAAAAGTAAATATACTTATACACACACACACACACACACAGTATGGAGCCAAAAAATGAAATAAAGGCTAGATACAATAAAACACAGAACATGTGTGGAGAATGTGTCTTCTGGGTGTCATTTCTCATCTTCAGTTTGTGCTCCACAGGGGTTACTCTCATCCCTGTGCCTGTGGAAAGAGCCTCTTTTCATCCCCAGTGTTTAGGGTCTCACTTGGATATGTTTATGTCTCAAAGTCCAGATACAGCGGGAGACCAGCTTCTCCCTGCTCAGTCTCCGTGGGGCTATCTTTCTCAGTGTCAGCTTTTGTTTGAGGATCTGCTTCTGCTTTGGGAGACTGACAGTGCCAAAGCCTTTATTTAACTTGTGGAAGAAATCATATTACCTAGTAGAAGTTCATCCTTGTTCTCACAGTAAGTGAAGGAGTTTGCATCTGAAACACTCTCACTGGCCATAAAGCCCAGAATAACATGGGGTTTGCACTGAATAACATGGCTGTATTTTAATTTCTCTGAGAATAAAATAATTAATTCCTGTCTGGAGCCCACCTCATTTGTAACCACAAAGTTCTAATTAGAGTTATAATATAAAGCTTTGGCTATAGTGCAGGTCTGTGCATTGGTAAGAACATAATCTTTTGAGATAAGGTAGGCATGAGTTTGCAGCTCTTCTCTGACTTTTACTAACCATGTGAATTTGAGCTAATTATTTCACTTTGTTAAACCCAGCTTAGTGACCTGAAAGAAGAAACAATAGTATATGGCTGCCATTAAGATTAATGTACACAGTTTTTGGAAAGCAATTTGCATTGTGCCAGTAACTTCCTCTTTGAAGTTTCATATTCAACTTAAAATTTATTGCTATTTTCTTTTGAAAATCTAGATGATGTGTAAAGACAAAAAAAGGAACCTGTTTCCTGGTTAAACAACAGTGAAAAGTGGGTTTTGCTATCCCATTTAACAGATGAGGTAAATGAGGCTTAGATACTTTAAGTAATTTGTTGCTTATAGCTAATATGCCAGAAAAATTGTTAAGACATCATTATATGTTACTTTCCCTCCTCCCTCCTAAGTCCAATTTTACAATTCTTCTGCCCTTTTCCAGCCTGGCAGAAGTTTTAAGGCTGTTTGAAGAGTTTGAACCACAGGGACCTGTGGATTCTAGACACCAGGCACAGCTATGGGCAAGGGCACCGAACTTAAAATACAGGGATTAGGTAAAATTCTTGGAGTTAATCACCAAACTCTCTGAAAGTCGGCATGTTATTATTAAAGCCACTTTCCTTCTATGTCTTAAATTAGATCAGGGTCTCCTTTCTGGGGAAACTGTCCATTGAATGAAGAAAGACCTATAGATAATAAATCTATATATATTTATATGATTGAAAAATTATGAAAATGATAATAGGTTAAGCTGGACTATCTTACTACCCCCCACCCCTGTTTTTTCAGTCTCCAGAGTACAGTCAGTCTTCAGACAGATGCTTTTCAAACCATGCTGCAGTTCAAAGGTGGCCCGTAATAGCAACACAGTGGTGCAGAACTCTTGGGAAAATGTCAGGGACATCAGCCACAGAGGGAAGCACACAGCTATGAACCATCAGATCCCAGGGATGTACCAGGCAAGCAGGGCCCCTGTGAAGGCAGTGGGGGACCTGTGAACATGTGCTCTGTAGTTGTGTGTACAATATGGGTGAGTGTGGGCACGCACGGCTATCGGGATGGAATCCCAGGATGAGAAGGGTGAGGACACAAAGATTCAGGCAACAGGCTCTGAGCAGAGTGTGTATGCGGTTCCAGTTTTGGGAGTGTCTGTGCTAGGAGCAGAAGATGATTCTGTAAATAACGTGGCAGTCTATGGGCCAGGACCCTGGTAATTACAGGGAGATTTGACCTTGAATACGTCCTGGTTGGTAGAGGATGGAGAGATTGGGACTTTACCTGGGAATGGTGCCAGTCTGCTGTCTCTGAGTAGGTGGAGCCCTGTGGTTTTATGCTGTCCTGTCCTTAATGAGGTGTGTGGGGAGAGAGAGTGCTGTGGGGCCAGGCTACCCATTTAATGGGTGTGGAATTTGGTTTGATTTTTAAAAAAAATGCATCAAAGACCTGCATTTTGTTGTTTAGGGTAGGTACAGAATCCAAAACTCAGATAGGATTGCTTCTACTTATAGCACACTTTATCCCAGGGATGTTTGGCTCTGGGCCCTGGATTTATTTCCTAAAACTGCTCTGCATTTGGGGCATGGTTTATGTCCCTGACTTTGGTCTTTTTCCAAAATGTTTCAATCTCATTGTTACAGTTTCCTTTTGGACCCAAAGTTCTGAAAAAGTTAGGGATGCCCAGCAGAAAAGAAAATGTTAGAAAGATCATGAGCTTTAAAATTCAGAGGCAAAAAATCTTCACTAGGGTTGTAAAGGTTATTTGTGTCCCAGTTTTCTTTTCTGTAAAAATAGGAACACAGATATTCTCCCCAAATTGCAAGGATTGATTAAGATACGGCATAGCACAAGTTTCAAACTATATAGTGAGGTATGAGTGTCAGCTCTTGCTTTAAATGTGGGCTTTGAACTTACTGAGGCAGGGTAATAGGAGAGGCAGAAATATTAGGAATACATCCTCAGGGAAGACTGATTATTTGTCACGTCAGCATCCCTTCCTTGGTCATATGGCAGAAGCTCCATCCAAGGGTAGGGAGTTGGGGGGCAGATAGTGCAAGGAGGGGGGGTCTGAGAAAGCTATTTTTTAGGAGGTATTGAAATTTGAAGTGTTTGGCATAACAATGGTTATGGCAAAACCATTAGGCTAATGTACAGAGAGACTACAGACTCAAGGAAAATGGATTATCAATGGCTAAGAATTTGGTACTAGAATAAGACAATTTGGATTTGCTTCTCGGGCTGTCACCTGTGAATTCTAGAAAATTAGCAACTTCTGTAAAATTCAGTTTCTTCACTTGTAAAAACAGTATAATTTTTACACTAAAATTAGTATAATAATAAGTAGCAGTATAAGAATCGATTTCATTTTGAATTACATGAGATAAAGTATATAAAGAGTATGATATCTGGCTTAGAGTAAGCATCTAAGAAATGTTAACCATTCACATTATTGCTGTAATTTGAAAAAGCTTGAGTCTAAAATATTTACTTGTTCCTGGCACATGTCAAAATTATATTTTATATATAATTATATATATATTATATATCAATTATATTTTAATAATGAGGCAACCAGCAGGAAGACAAAGAAGCTGATTCTAAGAGTATGTGACATGTAGACACACATTCACCCCCCCATACAAGATTTTATATAGGGATGTATAAAATAAAAAACATACATGTAGACGATTAGGAAAAGGATGCTAAAACAAGATTGCCATTTTATTTATTATTATTATTAATTATTATTATATTAGATAATATATATTATATATTATTATATTAACTATTATTGTTATTATCATTAGAGAGAGTGAGAGCATGAGTGAGGGGAAGGAGAGACAGAATCCTAAGCAGGCTCCGCGCTCACCATGGAGTCCGACAGTGGGCTTGATCTCATGACCCTGAGATTATGATGACCTGAGCAGAAATCAAGAATCAGATGCTTAACTGACTGAGCCACCCAGATGCCCCAAGGTTGCCATGTTAGATGTATGCTGAATTTATGTTCTACAGGGCAATAAAATCATATTCTTTTTGCGTTAACTCTTTCTGAACTACACAAATTGAAATGACACCAATTTATGCAAAACCTTCACATTATAAAGCTATAAAAGGCTTGCCCCTTCAGTTGTGATTTGTTAGTCAATTCTGTGATATTCTGTGATATTCTCTGAGGGTGTCAGATTAGGGTTAAGAAGGTATTTTGGAAAATGCTCCTGCTCGATAACAAAAATTTAATCAATCATCTATTTACATTCCTCCATGTTTGGGATAATTTTTTTAACATTATTAAAATAATTTTTGGAAGGGACAACTTAGAAGATATTGAGCAGAAATGAGACAACTTATTAAAGGAGTTCTTCTCTATCAAACCAGGGTCTTCTTGATTTTAGAAATCAAGAAGTCCAGAGGAAAAGGGATCCAAAACCTGGAGCTTTTACTGCCTACAACAGTGATTTCAACCTCAGATTTTTAAATCATCTGAGGAACTTTAAAAAATACTACTGCTGGGGCCCCATTTCAAAGCTTCTAAATTAATTGGTTTATAGTCAGAATTTATAAGGAGCTTCAGAATTTATAAGGTGATTCTACTATGCAGCCAAAATCGAATACTTCTGAGCTATAACTTACAACATTTTCAAGTACTCCAAGGTAAAAAGCAACCTGTTTTACTAGTTTAGCTTGCTAATTTACTTGACATTAGAAATCAAATGTCCCTTTTTGTATGGGCAATCCCCAAATGTATGCCATGTTATGAAAGAAGCCAGGTAATTTCTGGCATTTGGATCTCGATGATTAGACGTTGGATCTTTCTTAACTTTTACTGAGTGAGAAGTCAATTTTCTTATCTGTAAAATGAAGAATCAAACAGATTCAGGTTTCTTTTAAGGAGGATATAGGATAATGTATATGAACATATTTTTCAAATTTTAATATGCTGTTCAAATGTGAGTTGTCGTCCGGGCATTTGGATTCATCTTTAATTTTTCCCTGGGCTGAAAGCTTTTTGGTCCAATATGGCAGAGGTCTCTGTGAATTTAGGGAGAAGATACGAACACCTGAAGCAGGGAGCAAAAACTGGGGTGAAGCAAGCAGTTTGTTGACACTGGAGCCCCATTTCAGTCAGAATCTGAAGTTGTCAGCTTTAATGGAGTAGGGGGAAAATAGAAATATTTCCTTGTTTCATAGACCACATCTATAATGTCTGCACCATGGCCAGTCTATCGCTAAAAAGTTTTCAAAAGAGCAGCTCTGTTTAACCATATCCTATTCATTTTGTCAAGGGAGGCATCCCCACCCTATGATTATAGGGAGGGTTGAACACATAACACTCAGCAATGGACCGACAAGTTAACAGAAGTTGATTAGTCACTTATATTCACAACCTAGGAATGGAGGACACGGCACCTCATGTTGGTCCATGAGGGGTCACATTCAGGAACAGAGTGAAAAACCAGGGGCTGTGGGAGGCAGGTTTTCTTTCTTTCTTTTTTTAAGATTTTTTTTTTTAATTTTGTTTATTTATTTGACAAACAGAGATCACAAGTAGGCAGAGAGGCAGGCAGAGAGAGAGGAGGAAGCAGGCTCCCCTCGGAGAAGACAGCCAGATGCGGGGCTCGATTCCAATACCCTGGGATCATGACCTGAGAAGAAGGCAGAGGTTTAACCAACTGAGCCACTCAGGTGCCCCGTGAGGCAGACTTTCTAGTATTGAGGGGACTAAGTACTCATGGGTTCCACTGGGAGGAGGTAACTGGCTTACTTGAATAGTTTCTCAGGCTGACAGGGCACAGAAACTCTAGGATACTCAGGGATAAGCAGGGATCATGCTTGGACCCCATGATAAGGAGCGTTGTTTGGGTAGGAGACCTCATCAGTGGGACTAGAGTGAGGAGGAGAAGTCATGGATAGGCCATTCAAGGCTCTTCTGGTTCCCCAGATGTTGAGGTAACACACAATGTTGGACCTTAATTTTAGGTCTTATACCACATGCGCAGTCACGAAAAAATCACACACGTTTACATTTATGCACTAAAGCAAAGCTCTGCATATATATGTGGGTATAATGCATGAAATCAAATGACCAAAAAGATGTAACTCTTGGATCATCCATGCTGAACAGGTAGTTTTGCTTTCCATACAGTAACAAACTAATGAGTGACAGTAATCTAATGGGGATTAGGGCAGATCGCCCCAAAATAACGCCACTTTGACATATTGCTTATTTTAAATTCACCTTTTTAAAGAAATACCCAGTGCAAAATGGATAACCTGATCCTCCTTTGTTCCCACAAAAGCAGTAAATAAATCTCCCATGTGAATGGGACCTTCCGATCAGGAAGTAGAGACATTCTTATCATCAGAGACATGGAATTTAGGGCCACAGAAGCCTATATAAACAACTCTTGTTACTTTAACTAATTTACTATACCAGTCCAAATTCTCTTTAGAATTTCTTACTAATTGAAGCTTTCAAACGTAAGTTTTCTTTGTCCTCTGAATTTCTGCCAGATTTAGGTTTCTCTATCTAAAATGTATAAAAAAGCAGCATGCTTTGGTCATTTCTTTGGGTCTCAATTTTGTTATTGGCCTCCATGGATACAAAATTAAGTCTTCCCCTGGTAATCTGTTCATGCCCATTTAATTCTTTGATCAGCCAAAAGACCTTGAGGAGGAAAGGATAATTTTTCCTTCCCCACAAATCACAGCTGAAAAGTTAAGTTTCTGCTTCATAATCAATTTATCTATGAGTTGGGGCTGGGTGTAGAGGTTACATCAGAATAAGACCGTGTTGATTTTGATTGTTAATTTTGTATTTTGCCTTCATTAAAGAACATAGGAGGAGAACATTTTAGGGAGAAGATAAATACATTTCACATGGTTGAGTTTTAGATGTCTATTCAAGACATTCAAGTCAGGATGTCTGATAGTCTGTTTTTGTAAAAACTAACTGAATTAACTGCATAAAGCACTTAGCATAGTTCTTGACACATAGTAAGCATTTAAAATAGCAAGCATTTATATTTACAGTATAGGATGTAAGTTTAAACTAGACAAATACATTTGGCAGCTATCAATTGTACAGAATAGGCTAATCTTAGCCAGTACGGAGTGATTGTGTTTATCTCTAGAGCTCCCTTGGGCATGGAACTGATCGTTAGCCAACCCTATGGAAGATAAATGGTGTTTTATAACCATAGGTCATATCCTGTTTGGGCAGGATGTAACAGCTTGCCAATACTATTTAGTAATAATAATTGGGTTATAATAACTCAACAATAATAATAGTAATGATAATAATAATTGCATCTGATCTCAGCAGAGCCTGAGGGGTTTCAACAGTTCAGGCTAGTCACAAGGGTTGACTATACCTATAAGACTGCTCAGTATAAGAGTAGCAGACTCTGGTCTCTAGGTAGCAAGAAGTTTCCCATATAGTTGGTGGTGGGACAAGACCAGAAGACAAAGTGTTTTTACATAACCCAGCGGGGGAGGACAAGGAAGCCTGTGCCAGAAATATCTGGACCCTTTCATTGCAGACCCTTCTGTTACTACACCATCTTTTCCTTGAGATAAAGCATTACTAGGGAATAAAGGTTTGAGTCTTGTGAGTCCTTTTAGCAGTTGAATACTTACGGCACTTAACAGTTAATTAACACAGCAGTAGATGATATTGAAACCTTAGGAGTGAGTGGAATTACAGTTTGAGGAGATAAAAAGGGCAAGGTTGGGAGTTTGAGGCCCTTCAACACTTGATGGTAGGCAGTGAAGAAGTCATCTGATGTACCATATAGAACATTAGGAGGTAAGTAAGGCAGGTTCTGATATTCCTGTGGACAGGAGAAGAAATCCCAGACCGAGAGACATTTTTAGTTTTCCAATGCCACACAGAGAGGTCTTTAGACTCTTAATCTGGTTCTCTGGTTCCTTCAACTACATCACATTGCTTCTTGACTAAAACTAGTCTTTAGACAAGTTCTCTAGAGAAACCTCTGAAAAGTGCAAAAAAAAAAAAAAAAAAAAAACCAACCTTATAGGGGTTTTGTGGCTTTCCTGACCAGACGAGAGGTTAAAAAATAGTCTTTGGCTTCCTACAATTAGAATTTCTGAGACATTTCTGTCCAACAAGTTAAGTCTGTTGCTTCCTACAAGGTTGGTGAATCTTCATTTTTAGGATTTATTTTTTTAAATCAATTGAGACATCTCCACTAATGCCTAGAATAACCTCCCCTTCCATCAAACTGCCTTTAAATGAGGCCGTGTTATCTCCCTTAACACACCTTGAAATCATATATTTTACATTGCTAGTGTTAGTGTAATTTGCTTTTTATAGCACATATATTGCTGAGTTAAATGTCACTTAAAAATGGATTCCTATTTTAAGAGCCACAAACTGTGGGCTATGATGAAACTGAGCTCCGGGCAGCTCCTGACTCGGCAAGGCTCAGTAGCTCTTTCTGTTACTGAGTAACTTTCCTTTGCCAGTCCTCAAAATTTTGGGAGCCTTCTTCTATTTGTAAGCATCTTGATCCTGGAGGGCACACCCAATAGGCACACATCACCTGGCAAGGCCATCAGTTCAGTGTCAACATTAGTATATTTAAAATCCCAAAAATATTTACAGTGAAACCAGCTATATATAACCTACATTATTTATTTTTCTAGAAAAGGGCTTATATAACTATTTATAGGAGACCTCTAACAAATTCCTTCAGTATTTGAGAAATAAATGCATCCCTGAATTGATCAGTTTTTCACACCTGGGCTTTTACTGAGCTATATTTATATTTCTTTCTACTGAACTGAGTAAATATTGATGAACATTATGTATGGTCATCACTGTGTTCAATATTGGGTGTGTAAATGAAATAGCATCTCAATATATGACTGTGCCTTGCGGTAGCTTGTAATATAGCTGGGGCTCAGAAAATTCACTCCTGAAGCAGTGGATGAAAGGCAGAATCTGACCCAGTGGATAAAAAAAGAAACAGAGGAAGGGTCCTGTGATACTTCATTAACCCACAATTACAACTGAACCCCGAACAATGCAGGAGTTGGGGCACCAACTCCCATGAATAAAAAAATCTGTGTGTAACTTTTGACTCCCCTTAACTCATAGCCTGAACTCATAGCCTAAACTCATAGCCTACTTCCTAACCAGAAAACTTTACCGATAATGAAAACATGGATTAACACATATTTTGTATATGTATTACATACTGTATTCTTACAGTAAAGTGATCTAGAGAAAAGAAAGTGTTATTAAGAAAAGCAGAAGGGAAAGAAAGTACAATGATAGTAATGTACTATGTGTATTAAAACAAACCTGTGTGGCCTGCACAACTCAAACCTATGTTGTTCAAGGGTGAACTGTACTTAATAAATGTTATGACAGCTGAACCTCAGAACAATCCTATATGTTAGGTGTCAGTATCTCTGCTTATAGATGGGGTTCCTGAGACACAAACACTGTAAGCTTACTTGGCCAGTGAAGGATGTGATCGGAACCCAGATCATCTGGCTACAAAGCCTGCTCAGAAGCACCACATTTGTCTTCACTGAATTTACTAATGACTTTCTCCTCCATCCTTCACTCTTGACTTGTGGCTTCTGGGATCCTCTACTTACATGATTTCCCAGTACAAGTCTCCATGATCTACCGAGCTCCCCTGTCATGCTGACAGCCGTTTACTTGACCATCCCTCTTAGATATACTTCTAGCACAGGAAATTCAGGTCTAAATTCTAGCTCTTTATTTTCCCTATTTGCCTTTTACTGTGTCCTGGAAGTGAAATCTTTGCCCCCTTTGATACTTGAACTTTCATCTTCATTCTCAACCCCCATGATCATTAATCTAGCAAACCCTGCTAATTCCTCCATCACTATAAATGCCTGGAGGTCCAAAAAAGACGAGGCTGTCTTAACTACGAGATAAGCAAGTTTGATTCCTTCGATTCAAGGAAATGTTCCTATGTGGAATAGGATACTAATAATACCTATTAACAGGATTTTTGTAAAAACTAATGAATTAATTGTGTAAAGCACTAAGCATAGTTCTTGACATGTAGTAAGCATTTAAAAAATGTAAAATATTGTTCTAGCATTAATATTCTTGAATTCATCAGATGATATTTTTAAGCATGCCAAACCTGTACTTTCTGAAAATTATTCATTTCCTATAAATGACATAATGTGTGTAAAACTAGCTAGCTTGGTACATTCACTATGTGTTCATTACTGCTCTGCCCCCATATACACCTCTGAGTCCTAGAGTCTAGGATTCTGTGTTAAAAATGTATATTGAAGTGTGTAAACCTGGTGATTCACAGACCTGTACCCCTGGGGATAAAAATACATGTTTATAAAAAAATAAAAAATTAAAAAAAATGTATATTATTTATATAGAGACTTGCATGTTAAGGAGGTGAAAATGCTTAATAAAATACATTGAAATTAAATATATGCAGAACCACACAACTCTTGATATTTGCTTTCTCAGAAGTTAACTGTGGCTATTCAAACAAAGACCTTTCAGGGCCATCTATTCTTTGCAGTGAAGTTCTGTGTCTCTTCTTATGGAAGTGTCACTTGTGCGTGGACCCCTCCGTATGTGGTGATGGTCAATGTACTTGGAACCAGCCTCATACCACCAGAAGTCTGAGGGTTAATGCATGAGAGGCATTGTATTGCCTTTACAGGTACCACGCATGGAATGACACAAATAGTTATAATAGGAAAAAAAAAGATGGAAAAAATAGAAATAAATAAATAAAGAAGTACTATAAAGAGATTCAAGTTTTGGAAAGAGGGCAACTTTGCAACAAAAGAATACAGTTAAGAATAGTTCTTCCTACACTGCTTCCTGCTTGGGCTTCATCTGCTCTTCAAGGAACATGACTTTAGTGAAGCCCCAGTTGAGAAGATTTTGAAATGTAGTTCCCATGGCAACAGGCTCTGAGGTGACATAAATCCAAAGGAACTTTTCTTGGTTGTTCTATCATCCAAACAAGAATCCTCTAAGGCTCCTAGAGAAAAGTCAACTTTTAATGAAGCATGGGTCTTTGCTGTCTGTGCCCCATGGAGCCCTTTTCCTGTGGGTCTTATTTCAGGTTTGTAATAATGATTTATTTTCTTTAATTGTGAGTTGATGATAGTAGGAATGAGAACAGGGACTGGGATTTATTGTAATCACCACAGCAGTGGCAAATTTCTAAGTGTAAGATTTGTGCTTGAGGCCTTGAATGGTTAAATATATATCCCTTGTGCGAAGGATAGGCAAGCAGTGGGAATGCACAAATGTCATCCAACACTCACACAAGAAGACATGCGCACATACACAGGACTGCTACAGGAGTTGTAAATTAGCTTGCCAAGTGGAGGACAGACAGCTGCCAAAGTGATTCTGATTATAAACCCAACCACATGATGACTCCAGCTGTCCCATCCTCACCAAAATGTACCTCTTATCAATTGAGTGCTGTTCCAAGTTTCATAGAGATCTGTTAGATTGGTTATAGAATTTGACTTCGTTAAAAAAATAATTCCTGGAAGAGGGTGTGGAATGCGGATGATTCCCAACCTGTCCTTCATAGACTGTGTTGATGGATTTGTGAGATCTTTCCTGAGAACTGCTTTTGATAGTCGAAAGTAGAGCAAGCATTAGGACTGTGCATGTTTGGGGAAGAGGAATTTTTGCCAAGACTGGAAATGGGCACAGAAAGAGCACCTTGGAGGCTGTGGAGGAAACCTCACCTGACTTTGTAATTTGGCCTTTGCGGTGTGGTTATTTGAAGAGTAGGTCATCCATGGTGGGACAGGAAGTAGGGAGTAGGGGCAGGTGGAATAATCTGATCCTGTTTGTGGATTAAGTTATGTTGGAGAGTTGGGTCTTAGATAAAGCTTTGAAGAAAAAACATTATTTACAAATTTCTCTTCTTTTTAGCAATCAGCTCTCCTCTTCCTCCCTCTATTACCTTCCCTCTTATACCTCTCAGACTCACCTAGCTCTCTGAAGCTTTTTTCTCCCACTCATTCCCTCCTAACTGATGTATATTTTGTGTATTTTTTGCATGTATTTCCTATAACATTTATTGAGGCTCTTCCATTTTATGATTTAGTTTAATCCTTACAACAACCTTACAGGTTATTATTATTATCTCCATTTTACAGGTGAGGAAGTTTGAGAATCTGGCATTAATTAATGTTTTGTGAGCTGCTGTAAGCCAGGTTTGATATCTGGTTTTAAACATATATACATGAATAAACCTAGTTCCTACCTGCCATAGCTCATGGAAGTAAATGAGTGGTCACAAAGACAGCAAAATGTCATGAGGAGAGGGGCAGTAGAGCTAAGGACAAGCTACTACAGGCCTTCCTGGTTACTCTCCATGAGGGTATGAGCTGGTGATGATTTGAGATCCTATATCTTCTGGCATTTTGGCATTTTGCTAGGGTATACTCAAGACATACATTCTCTGAAACATGGAATTTCTGGTACTTGATAAATTTAGTGACTCATCTTTAGTTTCCTGACCTGGAATCAAACAGGTTTGGGTGAGGTTGCTTCCTCCCAGGTGGAGTAAGGAGTATTTTGGTCAGACTTGCTCCAAATACTATCTGAGAAGCACCTTAGATGAGCCATAAAAAGCCATGCTGGAGACAAGGACTTGTGTGCACGTAGCTTATTTTTGGAAGTGATGTCAGGGAAGAGGAGGAGTGAGGCAGGGAAGGGTGGGAAGCTAATCCAAAATGGGCTAACGAGGTGTCTGCCTTAGCGGGAATTTCACAATCAATCCCTCTGAAGCCCCTTTGAGAATCAATGAAGAACAAAACACTGGAGACACAGAAGGGCAGAGCATTTATTCACTGACTCCCTGTGGGGATTACCTCCTTCACACTTCCAGGTTTGCACATGTACCGAGAGGCTGGGTGCATTTTAGCAGACAGTGTGTGTGTGGTGGCAGGGACATCTTAGGGTAGAAAGCAGGGGTAAGTGGTGCAGCTGGTGGATTTTGTGTTCTTTGACTGCAACATGCAGCCAGCAGCCACTGCAGCAGCAGAAGCCCAAAAGATGGGCTGAGACGAGGCAGAAACCATGTCTAACATAGCCTGGTGATGGGATTTGAACTCAGGGCCTTGTAAACATGTTCAGAGTGGAGGGTAGATGACACCATGGCTATAAAAGGCAGGCAGCCAGCCATATTACATGATATGTAATGTGTTAAAAAGCTTAGAAAGGACTTTTGCTCCATTTACCTCTTTCTGAAAGTCCATCCTTTGTCATTTTTCATATTGTTGTGCTTTGAGTTAAAGCATCTTGCCTAAATTACAAGAAAGAACATTGCCCGGAGGGACTATTGTATCAAGTCACTGACATCCAATAGCCTATTAGACTGGTCTTCCTCAGCATGACTTGATCATGTCATTCCCCTGATCATGCCATTCCTCTCTTTAACGTGTTCCATGGATTCACGCTGTATACACATTTCTTGGCATTTAAGTTTCTCCCCAGTATGACCTCGGGGTACTGTTCTAGATTTGATGTCCAATTACGTCCTTTACTTGTATTCTGAATTGTAGTAAACCAAATCAAAGACCAGGTAGGCTTCTTCTGGATACGCTGGAAAACCCCTCCAATTAGAGAAGTTAGAGATTCATGTTTTGTGACAGCATCTACCAGCAGGCAGCTGTGTGATTGGCTGGGCTTCAGTTTTTCATGTCTGGAAGATGTAGGGTAGGAGGGTTAGATCAGTGAATCCCAAACCTGGCTAAATATCCCAATCACTAGGGATAGATTTAGAAGAAAAACCAGGTTATAAAGTCTTACTTCTGGAGATTCTGATTTATATTTACATTAGGGTAGCAGAATATGTACTTTTAATATGCACAGATTTATCTGACTCAGTTGTATAGCTAGATTTGTGAACCATGGGACTAGACGACTTTTTTTTTTTTTTTTAAAGATTTTATTTACTTATTTGACAGAGAGAGAGATCACAAGTAGGCAGAGAGGCAGGCAGAGGCAGAGGAGGAAGCAGGCTCCCCCTGAACAGAGAGCCCAATGCGGGGCTTGATCCCAGGACCCTGAGATCATGACCTGAGCTGAAGGCAGAGGCTTAACTCACTGAGCCACCCAGGCGCCCCAGGACTAGATGACTTTTTTTTTTTTTTTTAATTTTTTATTTTTTATAAACATATATTTTTATCCCCAGGGGTACAGGTCTGTGAATCACCAGGTTTACACACTTCACAGCACTCACCAAAGCACATACCCTCCCCAATGTCCATAATCCCACCCCCTTCTCCCAAACCCCCTCCCCCCGGCAACCCTCAGTTTGTTTTGTGAGATTAAGAGTCACTTATGGTTTGTCTCCCTCCCAATCCCATCTTGTTTCATTTATTCTTCTTCTACCCACTTAAGCCTCCATGTTGCATCACCACTTCCTCATATCAGGGAGATCATATGATAGTTGTCTTTCTCTGCTTGACTTATTTCGCTAAGCATGATACGCTCTAGTTCCATCCATGTTGTTGCAAATGGCAAGATTTCATTTCTTTTGATGGCTGCATAGTATTCCATTGTGTATATATACCACATCTTCTTGATCCATTCATCTGTTGATGGACATCTAGGTTCTTTCCATAGTTTGGCTATTGTGGACATTGCTGCTATAAACATTCGGGTGCATGTGTCCCTTTGGATCACTACATTTGTATCTTTAGGGTAAATACCCAATAGTGCAATTGCTGGATCATAGGGCAGTTCTATTTTCAACATTTTGAGGAACCTCCATGCTGTTTTCCAGAGTGGCTGCACCAGCTTGCATTCCCACCAACAGTGTAGGAGGGTTCCCCTTTCTCCGCATCCTCGCCAGCATCTGTCATTTCCTGACTTGTTGATTTTAGCCATTCTGACTGGTGTGAGGTGATATCTCATTGTGGTTTTGATTTGTATTTCCCTGATGCCGAGTGATATGGAGCACTTTTTCATGTGTCTGTTCGCCATCTGGATGTCTTCTTTGCAGAAATGTCTGTTCATGTCTTCTGCCCATTTCTTGATTGGATTATTTGTTCTTTGGGTGTTGAGTTTGCTAAGTTCTTTATAGATTCTAGACACTATCAAAGTACCATCCATCTTTTTCAAAGAAATGGAACAAATAATTCTAAAATTTATATGGAACCAGAAAAGACCTCGAATAGCCAAAGGGATATTGAAAAAGAAAGCCAACGTTGGTGGCATCACAATTCCGGACTTCAAGCTCTATTACAAAGCTGTCATCATCAAGACAGCATGGTACTGGCACAAAAACAGACACATAGATCAATGGAACAGAATAGAGAGCCCAGAAATAGACCCTCAAATCTATGGTCAACTAATCTTCGACAAAGCAGGAAAGAATGTCCAATGGAAAAAAGACAGCCTTTTCAATAAATGGTGCTGGGAAAATTGGACAGCCACATGCAGAAAAATGAAATTGGACCATTTCCTTACACCACACACAAAAATAGACTCAAAATGGATGAAGGACCTCAATGTACGAAAGGAATCCATCAAAATCCTTGAGGAGAACACGGGTAGATGACTTTTAATATTGCTTCAAATCTATGAGACCCCAAAAGAGTGAACTAGCCATCACCGAGAGACTCTGAGAGACGGGGCACAGTGGGATAACTTCTGTCATGAGGGAGAGTTAGAATATGAGCAAAGTAAGCAAAACAGGGAAACAAACGTTGGTGCGTCTGGTGGGAAGAAGAGGGGTCAAGCTACAAGGCCCTGAGAGTCAGCAGGAGGTCACTGAGAATCTCCTGAAAGAGAGCTGACAAGGGCCAACAGATTTCCAACAACTCAGCAATTCTGGAAAAATATGTTCTTAACTGACAGGGTGTTCTCTTTACTGCCAAGCTCAAATTCCAAGAGATTACAGGGAGGCTCTGTTTCTCCTTGGACTAGATATTGTGCAATTTCTGTGATAAACTGAAATGTAAGTGTTGTATGGAATGCCCTCTCTGAACTTGAGTAGCATTTTATTTTTACCTTTTCTAGATCTTACCATATTGTTTTCAGGAAAACAAGTTTGGTGTACTCTAGCTTATCTTTTCCAGGAGATTGTCAGACCCCTGTGGCAAGGACCCTATTATATATTTCCTTATCTTCCACAGGAAGAGGTTAAACACAATCACTAAGAACACCAGATCTGGAGTAAGATGGACCTAGATTTCACATGTCTTTCACAATTTAACATCCGGTGAATTACTGCATCTTTCAAATGGGAATGATAAAATCTACTTCGTAGGATTTGGGGGAGAATTAAAAGGAAGTACTGCATGTGAAATTGTATTGGATTCTGGCTTGCTGGGGTCAGTTCAGAAGTGCTAGGACAGGAAGAATGCTTGGTATATATAGTAAGCACTCAATAAATGGTAAGTTACTGTTTTTGGACAACACTATGCATTTTACTGAATAGATTTTAATTGGACAAATAAATAATGTTTCTAAAGCCCATTCAAATATTATCAAGGGTACAAGAAAATATTCCTCCTTTTAGAAAGTTAGTTTCTAGGTCTGTGATCCCAGGGGATGCTCTGACTTTCTACTTCTAATCAGGTCCCCAGATCCCTAAATCCAGAATAAAACTGCTCAGTCTCCTCACCAGATGGCACGTATTATAGGCAAAGATGTCTTCCTTCTACAAACTGGAAAACAGCCTTGGGGCAAAGCCTCTATCAGATTATCTTTAGCTCAGAGCAAGTTCTAAGGCAGTCCATATTCTAATCCTTCCAACAGGACAGGAGTTAAATGGTCTGTGTTTAGTTCTTTTATCTGTGTTTAGCACTACAGCCATTTATCTGTCTGAACAATCATGGATAGGAATTGGATGGAAAGATACATCATTGAGGCTCTAGGTTGAAGGAGGGTGAGTGACTGAATCCAGGCTGAACTTTTCCTAAGTCCCCAACCTCAGGTAGTAAAGGCTTTGGGAAAGACCACCTCCCATTTCTGCTCTGTCTGGGGTGACCACGAGGTGGAAACTCCAGACACAGCTGGGCTGGCTCCAACCTCTGAAAGGACTCTCTCCAGATATTGGCCCCAGGTTTTACAATCTTGAGCAGAAGTTGGAGCTGAAAGGACCCAATAAATGGACCAAAGTAAAGACAAGGGAGACTCCTCAGCTCGTCTTTGAGACTGTTCTTCTCAGCAGCATCTGCCCTTACCATGGAGAGCTCCATGGAGGTCCATCCTCCAGAGGGTGCTCCAGTAGAAGAGTCCTTAGGGGACCAGGAGAACAGACCCACGGGCATCCCGAGAAGCTTTTCTGCTGAAGTCCAAAATCTCTCTGTGTGGATCCAGTTCTCAAGAACAGGAGGTGACTGGGAGAAGAGAGATGGTCCCTGTCTCTTTCTCTCTCTTTTTCTTTCTCTCCCCTTCTAAGTGACTCTTTCCCCTTGTTCCCACAGAGTGCCTTTAATAAGAATGGAAGCCGAGAACTCCTCCGTGACAGAGTTTATCCTCGCAGGCTTAACCAACCAGCCGGGACTCCAGCTCCCTCTCTTCTTCCTGTTTCTAGGTTTCTATGTGGTCACGGTGGTGGGGAACCTGGGCCTGATAACCCTAATTGGGCTGAATTCTCACCTACACACCCCCATGTACTTTTTCCTCTTTAACTTGTCCTTCATAGATTTCTGCTATTCCACTGTTATCACACCCAAGATGCTGATGAGTTTTGTCTTGAGGAAGAACATCATCTCCTACGCAGGGTGTATGACTCAGCTCTTCTTCTTTCTTTTCTTTGTTGTCTCTGAGTCCTTCATCCTGTCAGCAATGGCATATGACCGCTACGCTGCCATCTGTAACCCACTGGTGTACATGGCCACCATGTCTCCTCAGGTCTGCTTACTCCTTCTGCTGGGTGTCTATGTGATGGGATTTGCTGGGGCCATGGCTCACACAGCATGCATGGTGAGACTGACCTTCTGCAGCAAAAATCTGGTTAACCACTACATGTGTGACATCCTTCCCCTTCTTGAGCGCTCTTGCACCAGTACCTATGTAAATGAGCTGGTCGTTTTTGTTGTTGTGGGCATTGATATTGGTGTGCCCACAGTTACCATCTTCATTTCTTATGCCCTCATCCTTTCCAGCATCCTCCGTATTCATTCTACCAAAGGCAGGTCCAAAGCCTTTAGCACCTGCAGCTCCCACATAATTGCAGTGTCTCTCTTCTTTGGGTCAGGGGCATTTATGTACCTCAAACCATCCTCTCTTTTACCTATGAATCAGGGGAAAGTGTCCTCATTGTTCTATACCATCATTGTGCCCATGCTCAACCCGCTAATCTATAGCTTGAGGAATAAGGATGTCAAAGTTGCTCTGAAGAAAACATTAAGGAAAAAACCATTCTCTTGAGAAAGGGGCAATATTTAGGAAAGGGCCCTTTCCTTTCTTTTTATTTTTCAGGTTCCATTGGTTACTTGGAGGAAATTTTAACTCTTTCTCAAAGATGTTCATCCTTCCCATTTTATGCATCCTTTAATTTAAAAAGACTCTTAAAACTATAGGGTATGCCCATTTAGTGGACCATAAAGATCATTTAATTCAGTTCTCTCATATTTCTCAGAATAGATACAGGTTTATGTACCTTCCCCAAAGTCACTCAGTTATTCAGTAGCACAACTGTGACCAGGATATAAGCTTTTGACTCCCCTTGCCCCCTTTTAAAAATTTAAGTTCAATTAGCCAACAAACAGTACATCATTAGTTTTTGGTGTAGTGTTCAATGATTCATTAGTTGTGTATAATACCCAGCGCTTTTGATTTGTAATACTACTTTTCACTATGGTTCACTTTCTTCCTTCATCAGCACTGGAAGATTTCATTTCAAATGTGAACTGATCTAGGATGTTAAGATCTGGTTCTATCTACAGAAATCTCATGCAACTTTTCAAGGGCTAATTTTAAATACCACATTTTTGCAAAGAAGGTAGGAGGCATAAAACTTTGTTGAGATGGTCTTGGCTAAATGACCAAATTCTTGTGGAATTTTGCATAGTATTTGGGGGAAGTATGCTAGGACCCAGACATCAGCAAGCATGGTACTGCCTAAGACAGGGGTGTGGAGCTTCAGGGACTTGGACTTTAAAGGGTCTGGTCATGCTGGCTGGATGACCTTATAGAAAATGTCAAGGTTATGAAGTACAGAATTAGGGATTTTTTTTTTTTTTTAAACACACAATCATTTCCTTGTTTCAGATTGTGCTTTTAAAACCTGGGTGGAGAAGTCTGAAGCTCAGGATGGTCAGCTAAAAATCTGGAGACTATTTCAGAACCATAGAGGAGACATTGTGTTACAAGCCAGTAATTAGGTTAACACCACACAGCAGGCAGTCAGCAGAAGAAAGGACCACTGACTGTTATGGTACTGTATGTGGCAGAGACTATGTGAGATATTCTCTGTGTGCCTCTCTAGATCAACTCTCTGTTACTTTGTACCTTACTTCAAGTCTTGGGAGGCATTCCCCAACAGATCTTGTCAATGGGCTGGCTCCCTGACCCTGAGGTTTCTGATTGGGTTAAGCCAATGGCAGCATCAGGAGAGGAAATCAGAGAACAAGTGGAGCATGATACTGTGATATTTATTTCCCTGACTTCCTTCCAGTGGGCTACAGTAACTGTTCTTAGCTGTTTACAGTAACTTCGTCTCTTCATGGAAAGGGATGGTAATGATACTGCTGTTAGCTTCTGCCACCCTTCTGTGGTTTCTCTTAGCTACCCTTTTGTCTACCCCCATGAAAATAGTGCCTTTGTTATGTTTTCAGTTATTTTGTTTCAGGGGGCCATTTTTTTTCTGTTGTGACTCTGATTGACACACCTTCCCGTAAAGGGTAGAAGGATGATACAGTTTAGGTTTGTAAATCCACAGCCTAATGATCCCATGTAAAAGGAGATAGAGTAGCTTTTTGGTTTAAAAGAAAATTATAAGTAGTAAATGTTTCTTTGAGAAGCAACGATATATGAAAGGCTGTGGAAATATTTTTGATTTATGAGATTCTTTTTAGGAAAGTTCTCTTCTATTTGTAAAAACGAGCCTGAATGGATATACAGTTATATCCTTTGGGAAGGTACATATCACTCAGGGTGAATTCAAAAGAATAAAAAAGGAACCAGGGAAGTGTGTTTAGATGGTACAGAACACAGGGCCATCATAGAATTGGGATGACTGGAACAAGGAGAGAAGAACAGCATAGAGACTCAGAAAGCAGACCAGAGAATTGGGGCGGATGCGGGGAGAGTCAAACTTGAACCCTAGATTTTACTCACCAGCAATGTGACCTCATGCAAGTTAATTGATGTCTCTTCCTCTTTAGCATTTCCACAGGATTATTATGAGAACTATTTCTCTTCTACATTATACATTTCTGCATTCTAAATCCTATTTACAGTCTGTATTTATTTGTATATTGACTGGGCAGTATATGTTCATGGTATTTATAATTATTACCAAAAAATACTCAGTGATGTGTGCCTGGGTGGCTCAGTTGGTTAAGTGTCTGCCATTGGCTCAGGTCACAATCCCGAGGTCCTGGGATCAAGCCCTGCATTGTGCTCCCTGCTCAATAGGGAGCCTGCTTCTCTCTCTGCCTGCCCCTGCTTGTGCTCTCTCACTCTCTCTCTCTCTCAAATAAATAAATGAATAAATCTTAAAAAAAAAAAGTTGGTTTTTTTTTTTTAAAGGAAGCCTCCTTTTACTCAATTTTGTGCTCCTTTTCTACCTTTTCCAGGGTCTGCCACTGTTGCTTGTGGATTGTATGTTTTAAGACAGTCTTTCTATGCATTGTGTTTGTGTTAGCCAAGATGCAGCAGGGAGTCGTCTGGTCAGAGGGCTGAAAACTATCAGCCCGAAGTGGGGAAGGGGAAGGGACAAAAGCTGGGAAGGAATATGTTTTGTTTTGCAGAACCAGCAGTTCCTGACAAGGAAATGCCAGGCTAGGTATTTCCCCTGGAAGCCCCTTGCCTAGGCCAGTCTGAGCAGGTTTGGAGCTGAGGACCCATGCAGAAGCCCCCCAAGTTGTCCTGAAGTTACCTTTAACTCATTATAATACTAAGATCTCTTATGGACCGAGTTTTCCATGGTATTTTGAAATATGATCTATGCCCTAGTATGTTGACATGCCAGGCATGTGCAATTGAACCAAAGGGCCTAAGTAATGGAATATCTATTATGTTCCTTAGTGTATATGCAAGATCCCTGTCCCTACCCCCTAATCTGCTGAATAAAAGCTTCTTGTGCTAACCCCACAGGAGGACAGTGCATTGAGAACTATCTTCTTGTCCCTTTACTTGTAACAAGTAATAAAAAGTTCTTTGCTTTCAACATTTCATTGAATTGTGTTCAATTCAGTGCACCTCAAGTAGTGACCCTCTTGAGTTCCCTTATACCTACACATACATACACAAATCCTGTCCTTGTTTTCAAAGTCTATGGGCAGCTGCTTTAAGACGTACCTACCTTTCTGATGTAGGCCTAAAACTCCATAGTGTATATGGACCACATCTTCCTTATCCATTCGGCCATTGAAGGGCATCTTGGTTCTTTTCACAGTGTGACGACCGTGGCCATTGCTGCTATAAACATTGGGGTACAGATGGCCCTTCTTTTCACTACATCTGTATCTTTGGGGTAAATACCCAGTAGTGCAATTGCAGGGTCATAGGGTAGATCTATTTTTAATTTCTTGAGGAATCTCCACACTGTTCTCCAAAGAGGCTGCACCAACTTGCATTCCCACCAACAGTGTAAGAGGGTTCCCCTTTCTCCACATCCCCTCCAACACATGTTGTTTCCTGTCTTGTTAATTTTGGCCATTCTAACTGGTGTAAGGTGATATCTCAATGTGGTTTTAATTTGAATCTCCCTGAGGGCTAGTGATGATGAACATTTTTTCATGTGTCTGATAGCTATTTATATGTCTTGATTGGAGAAGTCTCTGTTCATATCTTCTGCCCATTGTTTTATATGATTGCCTGTGAATACCCAACTTTTGTAGCAACATGGACGGGACTGGAAGAGATTATGCTGAGTGAAGTAAGTCAAGCAGAGAGGGTCAATTATCATATGGTTTCACTTATTTGTGGAGCATAACAAATAGCATGGAGGACATGGGGAGTTAGAGAGGAGAAGGGAGTTGGGGGAAATTGGAAGGGGAGGTGAATCATGAGAGACTATGGACTCTGAAAAACAATCTGAGGGGTTTGAAGTGGCGGGGGGGTGGGAGGTTGGGGTACCAGGTGGTGGGTATTAGAGAGGGCACGGATTGCATGGAGCACTGGGTGTGGTGAAAAAATAATGAATACTGTTATGCTGAAAAGAAATATATTTAATTAAAAAAATTCATGTCAACACACAAAAAAATAAATTAAAAAAAAAAAAACATACCTACCAATGAAATCTAATCCGTAAGGGAATGAGGGGTTGTTATTGGATAAATAAATGAATAAAAAAGCAAGACAGTTGTATATGAAGGGTTGTGGATAGCCAAAAAAGAGGCAGAGAGAAAGGCACACTATGAAAACAAGGGAGTGTTGGCTCTGGTTACGTAAGTGTGTATACCAAAACATAGCTCACAGAATTTGTTTTTTCTGATCTCTTGCTTCCAGCTTCATTTCTGTAATTGCATAAAATTCTAGTGTATGGATCTATTATATCTCATTAACAATTTTCTACTACTGCATGTTATTTTTATTTTCCCAAATTATAAACAATGCTTAACCAACTTATTCAACAACTCTCTGAGTTTCCCCCTAATTAGGATACATCTTAGACAGGGAATTACTGAATGACATAAGATTATTGAATATTATTCCAAAACTCTTTCTTTAAAGTTTATCTCAACTTATACCCTCCCTAGCAGTATTGGAGCGGAAAATAATCAGACTGGGGAGAGACCATGTGACACTCAGAGAAGTAGGACAACTTGATTTTATGCTGGGAGACCCCGATGAACTCATGCTCGAAGTTCTGGGCCCCAGGCAACAGGGTTATAGGGTTTTTTTTAATAGGGGATGGAAGGAAGTCAGGTTCCAAGCTGACAGCTGGTAGGTGTGTTTAAACTGGGGGAGCAGGACTGTTTTAGGCGGGAACGGTAGGGCAGGGAGCCTGTAGTGGGAAGCCTGTTTATGTGCAGAAAGGACTGGTTATCTCTTGCTCCCAGCAGGGCTTCTGATTATATCTAGCTTACTGTTAATAACTTTCCATCTTCTGGGGCCTCCTCTGGGTAATTTTCCTCTTCAGTATAAACATACTCAGATGGTCTACTCTTGGCCAGATTCTGTACTAATAAGGTTGTCACTCATAAAAACTGATTGCTTTTAATTTTGATAGTGGTGGTGTTTGTATCACTGTCTTCTTTTATATCTTTCATTCCTTTTTACTTCATAAACTACCTGTAGTAGTTGAATGGATAAAGAAGAGAAAAACAGGAACAAAATTGAGAATGTTTTCTTTTGCTTTCTTCTTCTTTCTTATATATTCCCTGTAGGGGAGGGAAACAATTTTCCCTCTACCCTTCTAGATTGTTGGCTGAGCCTCCCCTGTGATAAAAGACTGATTAACAGAAGAAAAAACAGAACTTTAATACATGTATACCTCCTATTACATGGAAGATACTCGGGAAAAATAGCCTAAGGCACTACCTTAAATACCATCTAAAGACAAAACAAGATGTTGCAGGAGAGGATTGTGACTTAAGGAAGGTTATCAGGCAAAGCCCAGTTAATAAAGGTATAGTTGTTATGCAGACTTAAGGAGTGACTTTCTCTGCTGAAAACACTTTCCAGAGATTTAGTAATCCCTCTCTTCTTGATACAGAGTGGGAGACACCCTTCAAATGGAGATATCCCTTATAAATAAAAATTTCCCTCACAAAAGGCAACTTCTTCCCAGTTTCCAGAGTTTCTTCTCTGCCTTTGTTTTCTTACAAATATTCATATTAAGATAATCCTTATGCCAAGGAGACATATTTTGGGATGGCAAATTCTGCTCTCCTTCACCCCTTTATTTCTTTTCTTTCTTTTTTTTTTAAAGATTCTACTTATTTATTTGACAGAGAACACAAGCAGGCAGAGAGGCAGGCAGAGAGAGAGAGAGAGAGAGAGAGAGAGAGAAGCAGGCTCTGCACTGAGCAGAGAGCCCGACGCGGGGCTCGATCCCAGGACTCTGGGATCATGACCTGGGCTGAAGGCAGAGGCTTTAACCCGCTGAACCACCCAGGCACCCCCACCCCTTTATTTCTTAAATGTCTTTTTCTTGGCTTCATTGTAACTCTGGTAATCTTTTTGGTCAAAGGAAGGGAAGATACTCTGGAGCTTTTTGTGATAATCTATGAGGAGGTGTCTTTCTGGAATATCTTCCTCCCACCTCTCTATCTTTAAATGCCCCTGCTCTGTGTTCTCTTAGCACCCTGAACTTAACCTATTACATGTTGGCCAAAATGTGGGGCCACTGCTCATTTACTTTTCTGTATACACTTACACTACAAGTCAGACTATAAGTTTTGTGTGAGCAGGGTCCCTGGTCTCCATTTTGATATATCCTCCATATTCAGTGGCTAGCAGAAACAGACTCTATCTTAGATTTGTAAATCCCAACTTTCTACTCCTTTTGATGGCCAATTGTAGTGTTGTATAAAATGGTTAACCTAAGCAAACTCTAAATCACTATCTGATTGAACACTGACTTTGAAAGCAATTTTATAAAATACCAATAACTGGGCATTCATTCTGTACTCTCCATTTTCACTCATATCCAAAAGACAACACACCAAAGAAAAATTTGTACACTGAAAAACAAAAATGAATCATTCATGTATGAAGCTCCCATTTCCCCCCAAATAACAGACTAAACCTGAAATATTGTGTTCAAAAGATAAATTAGAAAAAAGTCACCAAGACCATGGCCTGATTCTTCCTTCTTGATTTTGCAGAGCACAGTATCACTTTCCTTTTTCTTTACTGTCACAAGTGAATATTATCTACATCCTGTCAGACTGACTTTTGGGGACATTTGACAATACAATTTTTAGAAATTTGCAAGTTCCGCATAGTTTTATCGAGGCAAATTACTACTTTTCCCTTTGTAACTAAAATTGTGGAGAGATATTTTGAGACTGAAATGTCCCCCTTGTTCCTTTTCGATTTTTCGCTTGCCAGTTTTAGCATCCATTGATAATTCTTGCCTGAATCAATGTTACTCTGATGGTTGAAAAGTGGAGATTTATTAATATTAGAGAGTTTGTTAATATTGATTTATTAATATTGAGTTTATTAATATTAATATTGAAGAGTTTATTAATATTAAACTCTACGATTATTGTTAGCTGGCACTTTGTCAGGAAGAAATTTTCCTTCTGTATTTATTTATTCACTCATTCATCTGTTTATTCATTCAGATTATTGTGGACTTATGCATTCCAATTTTATCCAATGGGTTATGATTCATTATTGTCATTGCTTATTTTGATGCACAGTTTGTCCCTGATTTATCCAGCGGGAGGCTCTTCAGACTTGTTCCTGTGTTAATACATCTCTATTAGATTTTGGTACTTTGTTGCTTTACAGCAGAGCAATATGTTTGATGCTGATTCTGTACCTTCCCTGATCACGCATTTGTTCTGTTTAGAGACAAATGGTGTTTAAACCAAAATATGAATAGTAGGTGGAATGAGCTGTGTTTAGTGTAATTCTGCAAGTAGGTACTTTAATGAGAGAATATTCATGTTTATAAAATATCCATTTACATGTTTTTCTCTTGAGGATACCTGTCTGCGTACAACTGATAGACCTGGTCTCTGTGAAGGGGCCAATGCTCTGTGCCCAAGGTACATTAGCCCTGAATGTCATTGGTGATCCCCTTCTAACTACTTTTTACCAACTCACATGACAATATCCTCAGATTCCCATCAGTGATTGGGGAGATCCCATGAAAGGAAGAGGTGGGGCCTGGTGTGAGGGGGAAACAAGTCCTGAGACGTTGTCAACACAATTTGGTTTTGATGCCAGTCTAGCTTCCTTAAAGTAGGACTCCTGTCACATTTGCTTCCTTCCTTCATACTGTGTCTTGGTTGCAGTGACTAGCCTTGCCTTTCATCCTAACTTTCCAGACTTGCATGCCTTGAGGATGAGGCATACAAGAAAACTCAAGAAACTCATGGTCTTCAAACCCCAATAATGTCATTGTGGAAACTTTATGTACTTTAGGGTTTACATGTAAGTTCTCATTTAATCTTCTCTACAAGTTAAGGAACTTGCTTAGGATTGTACAGATAGTGAGTGGTTAAGAATTGAATTTAGGGGGTGCCTGGGTGGCTCAGTCATTGGGCGTCTGTCTGCCTTTGGCTCGGGTCATGGTCCTGGGTCCTGGGATCAAGCCCCGCGTTGGGCTCCCTGCTCTGTGGGAGGCTGCTTCTCCCTCCCCCACTCTCCCACCTTGTGTTCCCTCTCTCGCTGTCTCTCTCTCTCTGTCAAATAAATAAATAAATCTTAAAAAAAAAAAAGAATTGAATTTAGACTGTCTGATTCTAGAGTCCATACTCTTAACACTTGCTGCTTTTCAGAGACTCAGTCTGTTTGTGTAAGAAAGAGCACATATATTCATCTTGTGTAATATCCAAGTTCCCACCACCTTTGAGCTGGGTAAATTCATACATTCCCTCTCATTTAGAAAAATTTGCAAAAAGATATGTCAAGAGAAAGAGACCTTTAAGATTTTTCTCCTTGTTTATTGTATTGAACAAAGGTCAGTTATATAAATATGTGTGCGACCTGCTGAACTCTCATAATATGGATTGCACAATAATATATTTAGAAAATGTTTATTTGAGGTTATATTCTAATCCTCAAACTGGTGATCTAACACATGCAGAGAATTTAATGCCTGGTAGATATAGAAAGTGCTAAATAAATGTTGAACAAAACCCTAGTGAGACCTTAAAATATTAAATTATGCAGTATTTTTAAAAAGATTTATTTATTTATTTGAGAGAGACAGAGAGAAAGGCAAAGAGAGTGCACAAATGGGAAGGGCAGAGGGAGAAGCAGAGAGTTCTAAGCAGACTCTATGTAGAGCACAGAGACCCAGGTAGGGCTTGATCTCGTGACCCTGAGATCACGAACTGAGCTGAAACCAAGAGTCGATTGCCTAACCAACTGAGCGACCCAGGTGCCCCTGCAATGTTTTGTTCCTGATTTAATTTGAGAAATAATTTTTCTTAAATTTGCAAAAGTAATGCTCAAGTACTATAGGAGTATGTAAAGGTAGAGATAAGCAAAAGATTAAAAAAAATTCATGATTCTACTACCTAGAGAAAACTACTCTGGATTTTAGTGTATATTCTTTCAGAATTTTTTTTTTTTTGGTGTATAGTTGTAATCGCTTAGACCATTTTGCAAAAACTATATATATAATCTATATAAATATAGATTATATATATAGTACACACACACACATTGTGTGTGTGTACTATATATATACACATATATATAGACACAGAGAGACAGATGTGATCATATTAAGTACAACTTTGTGACTTTATTTTTCATTCTGTAACATACTGTAAACAGCTTTTTATGTGATTAAATTTTCATCAAAATCATTATTTTTAATAACTATATTCATTGTATTTAAAGCTAAAAGATCAGTGGAATGATGCAAAATGTTTCTGTTTGCTGCACAGAAAGACACTATTTCCTTCTTCCAAAGAATTTTTTTAACTATGATATGTTCATCTGATGATCCTGAATTCCTTTTCTAAATTCTAAGAGTAGTTTTGTCTTTGATTTATTCTTAGTGTCAACTCTGCATATTCCTCCCACTACCTTAGTTCAGTTTTCCTGGTCTCCATCCTTCTCTTTCATCTTTTATCAAAAGTCTAAGTCTAGACATTCTAGCCTCATATATGCTTTACACTTCTCTTTACCTAAGAAAGAAGTCTACATCCCAGGCAGGTAAATAAAGAAGCAACTGTATCTCTTCCCCTTTATCATCCCCACTCTAACCTCAAAGGAAGGGGATAGTTTATAGGATAGATGAGAAATTGGGAAAATGAACTTATGTGGCTCAGTGTGGCCAACCCCCCTTTGTATCACCTTTAGCCCCATTTCTGGTTAGGACAGGCACATTCTCAGGATTCTCATTCATTTCTTCCATCTGTAACCCTTCTCCCTTATAAGAGACTACCAACTGTTGTCCTGCTTGGTTTCGACGTGTATTCATTAATTTAGTCCATGAAGTGCCACAGGGGATTACAGGGGATTAGTCCATGAAGTGCCACAGGGGATTACTGTACATCCAAGCTGGGTCTTTCAATTTTATCAGCAATAAAGCTGGACTTTTTTCCCTGACTTATGTGCTGAATTTCTCAGTTGCTTCTAGAATCAGAAGTGGGAGAGAGATATGACTTTTTACCATTACTAACCCTTCCCAACTATCTCCCATCCCTCCCTGTTATGCATACAATAATTCACATCTCAACTTCATTTGCCATTCCCCAAATATGCAGTGCTTTTTCCCCCCTTCTGATAGCCTTTTTATTTCTTTTTGTTGATTCCCTTTATTCAGAATGTCCTCTTGATTTTCTCTGCTGGTAACCTTCTACTTATACTCAAACCTAATAGCAATGCATTTCTAAAACCATATCATAAAACAGATTGTATATTTCCATAGTAACAATGTAATAATTGGAGAATGCTTCTGAATAAAGATCTAGCAAAAAATAACCTGTTAAAACAACCAAAGATACACTTTCTAGAATACCCTATAATGATTTTTTTAGGGGAAAATCATTTCCCAATCTTTGAAAAGTGTGCAAAAAGCTATTCCATGTACTGATTTCATATGAAGTAGCGAAAGCAATAAAGTGAAGAGAGAGTCCATGAAAAACAGAACCCTTCAAAACACCTCCCAATTTAAACAAACACTAACTATTTTAATCATTAGTAAAAATTATTACTGTGTTATAAGATTCCTTAGATGTTGAATATAATCCCTTTATTATTATTATTATTTTTTACTATGGCCCAGAGTGCATTAAAAAGCTGGCCAGATAATTCACTGGATACCTTTCTTTTAAGCCGGTAAAGAAGTTTATTATTCATCCTACTAAGCAGTGTCATGAAGCTTACTTAAAAAGAGGAGTCATGGAAGAATTGAAAGTTTTAAAAACTTCATGTAGGAGTATGAATAATCTGTGGAAATGGAAATGTTTATTCATTTTTCCTCAAACCATATCCAAACATTTCCACGAAAGGGGAAAAATCATTCACAACAGAGCAAAACTTTGGCGGGGAGAGTTTGTTACATCCCTCTAAGAAGGTGATTTTGGTAGATGTGTCTGCCTTCATCCTGGGGATAACAGAAATTTGTCTCATAGCTGAATGATGTTTATGTCTCCACTCCCTGTCTATAGCCCCCTGAATATCCAGTCCCTATTATACCAAGCGGGGTTATTGTCTGCAAACAGCAGCCATTGGTTCTGGCTAACTCTGGCAAAAGATGGAATTAACTGGCAAGAAATTGGGAGTAATTAACAGACACTTAAAGCAGTCTGGGGGACCAGCTTTTGGAGCCAGGGACAATCTAGGGGAGGCCAGGTGGTAGAATCACAGCCAAGTTATAGCACAGAACCGTCTGGTTATGCTGCATTGGTTGCTTCTGTTGGCACCATCAATACCCAACACATTATCAGCTGGTAGTCCTTTTGTCTTTGTCTTTGCCAAAATGAAATATTAATTGTTCTGTTTCTCTGTTTCTTTGTGTCACTTGCCCCACACTTAAAATCCTGCATGGGAATATCTGATGGACTGAGTTCAGTCTTACATTCTTTGAGGAAGTTTCACAGAAGGAAGCTGAGTCTGGTTCCAAACAAGGCTCACATAAGTGCAGTTTCCCAAAATAAAAGGAGTGCTAATGTTGGACAGTCAGTATTCCTATTAGTTACATGTTAAATATCTGTGTATTCTAGGTGTCTAACTATGTATCTACATTACATATTTGAAAGGGCAGGAAGTGTGTCTGTTTTGATTGTTTTATTCTTTGAGCAAAATATAGGCCCTAGAATGTGGCAAATGCTTTTTTTGTTTTTTTGAAGATTTTTATTTATTTATTTATTTGATAGAGAGAAACCATGAGTAGGCAGAGAGAGAGAGGAGGAAGCAGGCTCCCCACCGAGCAGAGAGCCCAACGCGGGACTCGATCCCAGGACCCTGAGACCATGACCCGAGCTGAAGGCAGAGGCCCAACCCAATGAGCGACCCAGGTGCCCCACAAATGCTGTCTATATCTACTGAACCTTCTCTATTTCTACATTTGTTAAGTTATATCTCTAATTCATAGTTTTTTCCCATGGCAGATGCTGACTTCTGGATATTTTCTTCAGATATACCCTCTGATAATATCTGAAGATAATTTTTTCAGATCTGATAATAGTTTACCTATTATCTCCTCACCTGTGTCTAGTAGGCTAACCCATTTGTAGAGTTTCTCATTTCAACTATCATGTTTTCATTTCTAAAAGCTATATTTGATTCTTTTAAAAATCTGCCCTCTAAATTTTGATCAGGCCTTCATTACAGTTTCATTGCTTTTCTTTTTTTTTGAACACATTAAATAAATTATTTTGTATTCTGTCCCTGATATGTCTAATAATTTTGCAGGTCTGGTCCTGTAGCTTGTGGTTTATCATTAATGATGATTTTCATTCCTGGTGGCTTATTTTGTATTTGTTTAGTGCTTTTCATGAAGAGCTCATGGTCCCCAGGTAGTTATCTCAGGAAATTCTTTGACATCTGGAGCTAACTTGTATTTTCCAGAGAGGATATATATATATATATATATACACACACACACACATATTCATATGTATATGTATATATATAAAATATATAAATCATATTACAAATATATATATATTTATGAGTATATAAATCATATTACAAATATATGTATATATATATATAAATATTACAAATTTGTTACATATTACACACACACACACACACATATATATATTTGGTTATATCTATAATATGATTTTTTTTTTTTTTTTTTTTTTGCCTGAAATGCAAGTTGTTAGAAGTTCTCAGGGGTATTTTATCTCTTTCTCTTGCCAGAGCCATGGCCAAGTTAGACACATATCTTTGCCTTTTTCCTGTGCGTTTTTTTTTTTTTTTTAATTTCTCTAATTTAGCCGTGGAAGATGTTTCCTTTTGAAGATCCAGTATTACAAGTTAGTAGTGGTTCCAAACTCCCAGGCTTCTAAGATTTAGTCATGAAAAGATTTATCCCAGGATTTATCTCTTATGTCCTACATAGGCAACTCCATTAAAACCCAACTCTGGGGTTATGGACATTGGGGAAGGTATGTGCTGTGAAGTGTGTAAACCTGGCGATTCACAGAACTGTACCCCTGGGGATAAAAATATATTATATGTTTATAAAAAATAAAAAATTAAAAAAAAAAACCAACTCTGGGGCATAGGGAATCTACTAGTTCCCAAGGGCAAACTCTAGGTCCAGTGCCTGTGTACCCCTCTGAAGTATTACTTTATCTTTTATCTTTTGCTCCCATAGGAGTTCACTTAGTTTCTGCCACCTCAAACATGAACAGATAAATGATTTTTATATTTTACCCAGAATTCTTACTTTTGTTCTATCAGGAGAGCTTTGTGTCTGAGTGTAAATTTTGCAAGAGTTCTGGAAATAGCTGGCCTTAACACTTACTGGATGACAAATAAATGAATAAGTTGATTTCTACTCTAACGAACACAGATAATTCTCAGTCTTTCATTGCTGGGCAGTTGCCACACATCTGCTATGCTGTTACTCAAGAGGGTAAATTAAGTGGATATGAAATTATGTGTACTAAAAAGAAATACTTATTTTCTTCAAAAAATTAAACCTAAAAACATCTAATATGGAAACAAAAGGAGATTTTCTGCACAGTAAGGGGGAACTGGACTAAGTAAGTCAAATGTGTACTAAAAATCCCCTTGGCCACTTCCCTTGAGTATTTTCCCCTGACGTCTACCAACTAACATACAGGTGCTAGAGCACTTCTGCACCCCCTTAATATTGGGTAAATGACTATAAACTTGCTGTCCTGTGGTATACTTGAGACAAGGCCAGGGGGTTCCAATACGACTGTCCTCAAGGCAAGAGGATGATGATAAAAGAGAAATAAGATTGGAGGGGGAGGGGAGATGGGGACAGTCAGAGAGAGAGAGAGAGAGGTAAAAGCTGTAACCTTTTAGTGGTGAACCTTGGAAGTCACAAAGCCGTTCATGCTCTTTTGTTTAGAGACATCCCAAGTCCTTGCCTAGATGCCAGGGTAAGCAACATATATCCCATCTCTTTATTTGAGGAGTGTCAGTCCTACTGTTGTACCAAGAACATGTGGGATGCAAGATGTGTGTGTGCGTGTGTGCACAAGTGTGTGTGTGTACATGTGGATGCTGCTATGGTCATCTGTGGAAAACGAAACAAAACAATCTTCCATACACATGTGCATTGTATAATTGTTATAAATATAATATTACATTAGAAAACATCCAACAAAATGGCACAATGTCAGGCATTCTGTAGTTGCTCCATATCCATTAATTCTTTTACCTCTTAATTGCCTTCCTTTATGTAAGAAATAAAGGGAGTTTTATTTTAAGAGACACAAGATGGATGAAAAATAAAAATGATTTTTTTTTAATGTGCTACCATATTGAGTTGTTAGGTCAGTAAATTCCCATTTTAAAAATTAGGGAAGTATGGCTTAAGGATGCTTATTAATTTTAGTGTTGAAGTAGTTGGTCAGATGATTTATTAAACTATTAATTTGTTTTTGTTCTCGATTTACATTTTAACATCTCAAGTATAACATAAGGATATAGCTTTATGAATTTTTACATAATGAACACATCCATGCAATCAGAAACAGAACATTGTCAACATCTCTGAAGCATCCTTCATATCCCTTTCTAGTCACTAGCCTCTGACAGATCAAGCATGAGTAACTGCTATCTGACTTCTAACATAATGGATAAGTTTCCTTATTTTTGAAAGCCACATAAATGGAATCATAAAGTGTGTGCTCTTTTGTGCTTGGTTTCTTTTGCTTCAAAACAGGTTTGTGCACAAAAGGAAGTTTGGAAAGAACCCAAATACATGGAGACTAAACAGCATCCTTCTAAAGAATGAATGGGTCAACCGGGAAATTAAAGAAGAGTTGGAAAAAATCATGGAAGCAAATGATAATGAAAATACAACAGTTCAAAATCTGTGGGACACAACAAAGGCAGTCAGGAGAGGAAAATATATAGTGGTACAAGCCTTTCTCAAGAAACAAGAAAGATCTCAGATACACAACCTAACCCTACACCTAAAGGAGCTGGAGAAAGAACAAGAAAGAAACCCTAAGCCCAGCAAGAGAAGAGAAATCATAAAGATCAGAGCAGAAATCAATGAAATGGAAACCAAAAAAACAATAGAACAAATCAACGAAACTAGGAGCTGGTTCTTTGAAAGAATTAATAAAATTGATAAACCCCTGGCCAGACTTATCAAAAAGAAAAGAGAAAGGACCCAAATAAATAAAATCATGAATGAAAGAGGAGAGATCACAACTAACACCAAAGAAATACAAACTATTATAAGAACATACTATGAGCAACTTTACGCCAACAAATTTGACAATCTGGAAGAAATGGATGCATTCCTAGAAACATATAAACTACCACAACTGAACCAGGAAGAAATAGAAAACCTGAACAGACCCATAACCAGTAAGGAGATTGAAACAGTCATTAAAAATCTCCAAACAAACAAAAGCCCAGGGCCAGACGGCTTCCCGGGGGAATTCTACCAAACATTTAAAGAACAAAAAATTCCTATTCTCCTGAAACTGTTCCAAAAAATAGAAATGGAAGGAAAACTTCCAAACTCATTTTATGAGGCCAGCATCACCTGGATCCCAAAACCAGACAAGGATCCCATCAAAAAAGAGAGCTATAGACCAATATCCTTGATGAACACAGATGGGAAAATTCTCACCAAAATACTAGCCAATAGGATTCAACAGTACACTAAAAGGATTATTCACCACGACCAAGTGGGATTTATTGCAGGGCTGCAAGGTTGGTTCAACATCCGCAAATCAGTCAATGTGATACAACACATCAATAAAAGAAAGAACAAGAACCATATGATACTCTCAATAGATGCTGAAAAAGCATTTGACAAAGTACAGCATCCCTTTCTGATCAAAACTCTTCGAAGTGTAGGGATAGAGGGCACATACCTCAATATCATCAAAGCCATCTATGAAAAACCCACTGCAAATATCATTCTCAATGGAGAAAAACTGAAAGCTTTTCCGCTAAGGTCAGGAACACGGCAGGGATGTCCATTATCACCACTGCTATTCAACATAGTACTAGAGGTCCTAGCCTCAGCAATCAGACAACAAAAGGAAATTAAAGGCATCCAAATCGGCAAAGAAGAAGTCAAATTATCACTCTTCGCAGATGATATGATACTATATGTGGAAAACCCAAAAGACTCCACTCCAAAACTGCTAGAACTTGTACAGGAATTCAGTAAAGTGTCAGGATATAAAATCAACACACAGAAATCAGTTGCATTTCTCTACACCAACAACAAGACAGAAGAAAAAGAAATTAAGGAGTCAATCCCATTTACAATTGCACGCCAAACCATAAGATACCCAGGAATAAACCTAACCAAAGAGGCACAGCATCTATACTCAGAAAACTATAAAGTACTCATGAAAGAAATTGAGGAAGACACAAAGAAATGGAAAAATGTTCCATGCTCCTGGATTGGAAGAATAAATATTATGAAAATGTCTATGCTACCTAAAGCAATCTACACATTTAATGCAATTCCTATCAATGTACCACCCATCTTTTTCAAAGAAATGGAACAAATAATTCTAAAATTTATATGGATCCAGAAAAGACCTCGAATAGCCAAAGGGATATTGAAAAAGAAAGCCAAAGTTGGTGGCATCACAATTCTGGACTTCAAGGTCTATTACAAAGCTGTCATCATCAAGACAGCATGATACTGGCACAAAAACAGACACAGAGATCAAGGGAACAGAATAGAGAGCCCAGAAATAGACCCTCAACTCTATGGTCAACTAATCTTCGACAAAGCAGGAAAGAATGTCCAATGGAAAAAAGAGAGCCTCTTCAATAAATGGTGCTGGGAAAATTGGACAGCTACATGCAGAAAAATGAAATTGGACCATTTCCTTACACCACACACGAAAATAGACTCAAAATGGATGAAGGACCTCAATGTGAGAAAGGAATCCATCAAAATCCTTGAGGAGAACACAGGCAGCAACCTCTTCGACCTCAGCTGCAGCAACATCTTCCTAGGAACATCGTCAAAGGCAAGGGAAGCAAGGGCAAAAATGAACTATTGGGATTTCATCAAGATCAAAAGCTTTTGCACAGCAAAGGAAACAGTTAACAAAATCAAAAGACAACTGACAGAATGGGAGAAGATATTTGCAAACAACATAACAGATAAAGGACGAGTGTCCAAAATCTATAAAGAACTTAGCAAACTCAACACCCAAAGAACAAATAATCCAATCAAGAAATGGGCAGAGGACATGAACAGACATTTCTGCAAAGAAGACATCCAGATGGCCAACAGACACATGAAAAAGTGCTCCATATCACTCGGCATCAGGGAAATACAAATCAAAACCACAATGAGATATCACCTCACACCAGTCAGAATGGCTAAAATCAACAAGTCAGGAAATGACAGATGCTGGTGAGGATGCGGAGAAAGGGGAACCCTCCTACACTGTTGGTGGGAATGCAAGCTGGTGCAACCACTCTGGAAAACAGCATGGAGGTTCCTCAAAATGTTGAAAATAGAAGTGCCCTATGACTCAGCAATTGCACTACTGGGTATTTACCCTAAAGATACAAACGTAGTGATCCAAAGGGGCACGTGCACCCAAATGTTTATAGCAGCAATGTCCACAATAGCCAAACTATGGAAAGAACCTAGATGTCCATCAACAGATGAATGGATTAAGAAGATGTGGTATATATACACAATGGAATACTATGCAGCCATCAAAAGAAATGAAATCTTGCCATTTGCGACAATATGGATGGAACTAGAGATCATATGATCTCCCTGATATGAGGAAGTGGTGATGCAACATGGGGGCTTAAGTGGGTAGAAGAAGAATCAATGAAACAAGATGGAATTGGGAGGGAGACAAACCATAAGTGACTCTTAATCTCACAAAACAAACTGAGGGTTGCTGGGGGGAGGGGGGTTGGGAGAAGTGGGTGGGCTTATGGACACTGGGGAGTGTAAGTGCTTTGGTGAGTGCTGTGAAGTGTGTAAACCTGGTGATTCACAGACCTGTACCCCTGTGGATATAAATATATGTTTATAAAAAAAAAAGTCCATAAAAGAAAAAAAGAAAAAAAGAAAAAAAATAGGTTTGTGACCTTTATCTCTGCTATTAACTTTCATGGCTCTATGAAATTCTACTTTATTAATAGCTATTTATTATCCAGTCTATAGTTGGTTGACATATGGGTTATTTTTTCTTCTTGGTTATTATGTATAATGATGCTATGAAACTTCTTGACATGTCTTTAGATAGCACGTGTACTTATTTTTTATTTTTTTAATTAAATTGATTTATTTATTTTCAGAAAAACAGTATTCATTATTTTTTAACCACACCCAGTGCTCCATGCATCCGTGTCTCTATAATACCCACCACCTGGTACCCCAACCTCCCACCACCCCGCCACTTCAAACCCCTCAGATTGTTTTTCAGAGTCCATAGTCTCTCATGATTCACCTCCCCTTCCAATTTACCCCAACTCCCTTCTCCTCTCTAACACCCCTTGTCTTCCATGATATGTGTTATGCTCCACAAATAAGTGAAACCATTTGATAATTGACTCTCTCTGCTTGACTTATTTCACTCAGCATAATCTCTTCCAGTCCCGTCCATGTTGCTACAAAAGTTGGGTATTCATCCTTTCTGATGGAGGCATAATACTCCATAGTGTATATGGAACACATCTTACTTATTTTTTTTAAAGATTTTATTTATTCATTTGACAGACAGAGATCACATGTAGGCAGAGAGGAAGGCAGAGAGAGAGATAGGAGGAAGCAGGCTCCCTGCTGAGCTTAGAGCCCAATGCAGGGCTCGATCCCAGGATCCTGGGATCATGAGCTGAGCTGAAGGCAGAGGCTTTAACACACTGAGCCACCTAGGCACCCCATGTGTACTTATTTTTATTGGCTATGCACCTGGCAGTGGAATTGATGGGCCAAAATATATGTACATGTCAAAATTTGTTAAATATTACCAATCAATTTATTGTACCATAAACAATGATATTCAAGAATGTTGTACCACTATACCAATGGTTACACTGTAAAATCGTACCAATGTTTAATCCTTGTATCTATATAATTCTTCTCCCTCTATTCCTCTTCTGCCTATTGTAGGCAGGTAGCTTGGGTATGTATTTCTTTGCTTTAGAGTTTTTGGCAAGGTATAAATCAGAAAAAGCTTGCCCTAAGTGACCTTCCCATTTTTGAACATAAATCTACTGAAGATATAATATTGGTTGGTCAGGAGGAGAAGGTTCAGTAAAGGAGAACTTTGAGAGCAAGGAGGGTGAAAGACAGAGATGCTCCCTTAGTCAGAATGTGGATGGAGGTCAGTGGGTCTAGGAGACGTATGAGCTGGAGGACCTGAATAGATGCTTATGCTCTTTTTAGTAGGGTGGCCATATAATTTCTTATCCAAATCCAGACACTTTTGAGAGTGAGAGAGTGTGCTCTTAATAATTATACAGGGATAATAGATGTAAATCAAAACTATTCCCGGAAAACTGGGATTATTTTAGGCAGCCTCAGTTAACTTACAAATGCAGTTGCTTACATGCCTTTGAAAGTTTCTTAGAATATTCATGTAGCAGATCATATGGAGAGCAGCTTTGTCATCTGGAGAATGACAGGATTAAAACATTTAGGTACATCTCCTGTCCCATCTTGGCCTGCACACATCTATAGAGTAACTTTATGCAGGTGTATGTATGCTCCCTTGCATATGTGTTGGTATATTTTAATCTCTTTATATATAGCAAAGGTCTGTCTATGGCCCTTAATAGAGCTGAGGGTAGGTGGTGTTTGTGGTGATGGTGGTGTGGTGTCTCCACTGTTCTGAGCAGCACAGGCTGTTAGAAACATTTTGTCTGAGGTGCTCTCTGTAGCATCTACAACTCTGATCTAAATTGATTTTGGTCCTATTAGCAAAACTCCTTCTGAGTATTTGGAAATGGTGGCTAAAATAGGGTTTAGGTCATTTTTCTTTAAAGTCAAGCTTCAGTGCCAAGAGTTAATAAAGAAGAAAAATAAGCCCCCACATTCAGCAGTGAATGGCATGAAATCCCTAGGGAAGTTTGAGTAGAACACCTGAGTCCCAAGATGCTAGGTAATCCAGGCTATAAACAAAGACAGTGCAATTTGCAATTATTTCCTTATAGAAACAAGTCTCTAAGAAATTCCCAGGGGAAATTGCGTCTAAACAGACCCCTGAGATCATCAAGTAGCATAAACTTCCCTGTGATATGCCAGCTGGGATTCTGGTAAAAATGAGAGTTACTAATTTTTTTTTTCCCCTCCTGAAGTTGGTGTAGACCATATGGGAAAATCCACAAAGAGAAATCTTAGTCTATTCCCAGAGCACCTTGGTGTCTGGGGTCTATAAAAGGTCTGATTCTCAGCACTGAGGAAATCAGAAAGAGTTAACACTAGAGGCTGCCTGCTTTAGGCCTAAACACCGTTTTCTTCTTTGGGCTAATGGTAAAATAGATTGCATAAGGCCCAGCACTGAGTGGGGCCAGGGAGAAGGAAGGTAAATGTCTGAAACAGATCTTTCCTGATGGTTTTCTTTTAAACCCACAACCAAGACATCCTGAATATATTGAGCCCTTCCCTGTTCTCAACACTGATTTTAATGTGAGATTGAGTGAGGGGCTTAGAGGAGGAAGGTAGGGTATGCAGAGACAGTAGGACTTTCTCTCCGGAGTGGGAAAGGGAGGCAGAGGGTGGGTGGAGACATGAGAGCTCCTGTTTCTCAGAGCCTGAGGCTGTGAGGTCAGGTTATACTCCTGGCTCTTGGGGTATTTTGGACAAACAACGCAGGCATTCTACCTCCTCACCACTCAAGAAGGGACAGAATTCTTGTGCCCAAGAACACACTCTAGCCCAGGGCAGCTGAAATATAGTCATAGGCACATTGTCAACAACCTGACTAGGGGAGGGGGCATAGAAGAGAAAAGAGAGTAAAAATGTAGGACATCCATGTACTGGCTCATCTTCTAGTGCCTTCTTCTATCAGTCCTGCTTGTGCCTATTATCAATCTATGTATTTTATCACTTGTTTCCACAGACAGTTCCCTGGAAGAGAATGACTCTGAGAAACAGCTCCTCAGTTACTGACTTTATCCTAGTGGGATTATCAGAACAACCAGAGCTCCAGCTACCCCTCTTCCTCCTGTTCTTAGGGATCTATGTATTCACTGTGGTGGGCAATCTGGGCCTGATCACCTTAACTGGGCTGAATTCTAGCCTTCACACTCCAATGTACTTTTTCCTCTTCAACTTATCTTTTATAGACCTCTGTTATGCCTGTGTGTTTACCTCCAAAATGCTGCATGGTCTTGTGTTAGAAAATGTCATCTCTTATGTAGGATGCATGACTCAACTAGTTTTCTTTTGTTTCTTCATCAATTCTGAATGCTATGTGTTGGTATCAATTTTCTATGATCACTATGTAGCTATCTGCAACCCCCTGATGTACATGGTCACCATGTCCCCTCAGGTCTGTTCTCTGTTGATGTTTGGTTCATATGTGATAGGGTTTGCTGGAGCCATCGCCCACACTGGAAGCATGTTGAGACTGACCTTCTGTAATTCCAACATCATCCACCATTACCTGTGTGAAGTTCTCTCTCTCTTGCAGCTCTCCTGCACCAGCACCCATGTCAATGAGCTGGTGTTTTTTTTTTTTTGTTGTGGGAGTCGTCATCTCAATATCTAGTATCAGCATCTTCATTTGTTATACCTTGATTCTCTCTAATATTCTCCACATTCCTTCTGCTGAAGGCAGATCCAAAGCCTTTAGCACATGTGGCTCACACATAATTGTTGTTGCTTTGTTTTTTGGGTCAGGGGCATTCACCTATTTAACAACCTCTTTTCCTGGATCTATGGACCAGAGTAAATTTGCCTCAGTCTTTTATACCAACGTCGTTCCCATGCTTAACCCTTTGATCTACAGTCTGAGGAATAAGGATGTGAAACTTGCCCTGGGTAAAACTCTGAGAAGGGTGTTCTTCTTATGGTTCTGTTTGTATGACTTCATTACTGATAAGCGTCATACTCAAGTATCTTCTTATTTACAGATGCAGAACTTTCCATCTTTTTTTCTCAAGTAGGGTCGGTCTTCTCTCCACTTTACAAATTGGAAGCCTCTTGCTTCCTGAAGATTATACCATTTTGTACTAAATTGGTTCGTTGCATGCAATTTAACATCTATTAAGTGTCCACTGTTTACCAGACTCTATACTATGCCCAAGAGATGAGTAAGATGAGGCTGTAGGCCTTCCATCCTTTCCCTGGTGGGCTAAATGGGTTTGTTCAAGCAACATTTCTGGCTGGGAGAGGGAGAAAGTAATGCCAAAGAGGGTCCAGGAGAGTGAGTTTGTTTTCTTCAGTTATGGGAACAGCTTTACCAAAGATCAAATGTAGATCCCTTGGTGGCATAGGTAAGATAGTCTCCCAGCTTCTTGAGAGAGATCATAAATCATCCCATATGCATACACTTACACACAAGAGAAAGCCTTGAACAAGAGTTCTTTACATGGTTTGAAATGTAAAGATAAATCAAAACTAAAATCTTTCATTTCCAAGTTTCAGAAATCTTAGGGCTTGGAATGGTAACCGTGGTGTAGGCGGTTTTGTAATTGGGCCAATTTCTTGGGCTCTGTATGCTAAGGCTGAAAGCAAGAACAAAGGAGAAATTCCATGGATTTATGTGATTATGTTAATAGCTACCTCTATCTTGCTCTGGAGATACTGTGTACATTATGGGGCATTTAGGAAAATTCTTTTATTCTTTAAAGTAGATTTAGATTTTATTGTCTCCAAGAATATGTGTGTATGTGTTTTTATTATAGTTAAATATTAGAGAATCAGGAGAAAGAAGAGTCATACAACATTTTTTACTTGCAAGGAAACTTGGAAGCAACCGAGACTTTGAGTGCCAAAGTCCACTTTGTACTACTCTGCTGAAGACTCTGCTATATTGATTAGTACAGATTTCAAGGAATACACCCTCATAAACTGCCCTGAGTGTAGGCAGGAAGACGAATCTCGGGCCAGACCAACACATGCACAGAGATGGGAAGATGGAGACTCAGTGTGGCCAGAAGAATGGAGCTGAGTAAAGGCTAGAACTTGGGGTGTCTTTAAAGCTTTGCTTCTATTCTCCATTCTTCCACAAAATTGGATAGTTGTACAATGCGTGTTGGTATGAGAAACAAGGCAGTAAAGAGCAGTTAGTTCTTCACATTTATCTTTCTGTTGACACTTGGGTGGAAACAGCAGTGTCATACTGAGAAGAGAGGTAGCTCAGGTGTTCCATGTGATGGCCAGAAGCAAGACATACTGAGATGGTGCTGAGAGCAGCATGAAGAAGTACTGCAACAAGGAACTGACTGAAGAGGAGACATAAGACAAACCTATTTTCTTCAAATACGCTAAAGAGAGATCTTGAAAGAAGGTGGAAAGATCTGATAGATACTTGGATTATACCTAAATTATAATAATCATATGCAACATTTACTGAATATAAACTATATGTTTGGGCACTTTTGAGGTGTCTACCAGACATTAAACTCATGAGAATTGTGTTAATGCCATACTAAACAACTGTAGGTCCTTTGGGCCTAGCTGACTTCTATCCTCTAAAGGACTGTCTGTATCTATGTATGTGGGGATCTTGGGGATATTAGGAAAGAATCAAGAAGAGGGAAAGATAACAGAATGTACTATGATACAAAGAAAAAATTACCATTGGTAATAAATCAGAACCATAAGGATATGAATGAAAAGGAATAATCATGAAAAAATGCATGAAATCTCAAAATATCCTTCCTTACACTCATTACATATGGGCATTGGGGTGAGTAGAGGTGAAAATGTAAGTTTGACTTATTGAGACACTGGCTTCACTGGCTTGGATCTTTCAGAAAGCACTCCCTTTGAAGATCGGAAATGACCAAACTCCTGGATCTTGCAAAAGCCAGATAAGAGATATTTATTGCTCCTAGAGGAAAGGTGACATTTTGTAAATTCCCAAAGACCTTCACTCCTCTCACAAACCAAGGATAAGTCATCTTTTTGTCCTTTTAAGTTGTAGTTGAGGAATTGTTTGTTCTCAGTGGTCAATAACCAGGAACATGTTTGGGAACTTCTGCTTTATAGTAACTGAGAGATCTAATTTGATAGTCTGTGTCAGATGTCCTCAAGTGAATCCCTCTGCCACAATACAAAAATGCTGTCACCTGATCACATCATGACATTTTGATTTTCAGCAAAAGAAGTTTTCCCCTGTTAGAAGCATTGCTAAAGTTGGGATTCCTTTCAGTCCAGTCCTTGGTCTGCTTCTCATCCTGGCTCTTCCTGAGGCATCTCTCCAGCTTCTCTGGCTTCAACAACCTTTTACTTCATGGTGACTCTTAAATCCCTAATTCTGGTCTTGATCTATGATTATAATGCATAATCAGTTTTAAATTAGAAATATAAAAATATAAAAATATAATCAATGTTGATGTCCAAATAGAATTATGTCATGATTAGGGGGCAAAACAGTTTTGGAGTATAAAAATAATAAACTGTTCTTGATACCTACACATTCTCTCTACAGTCTAAATTTTGGGGGGAGCACAGAGATAAGTGACAGACACCAAGTAGCAGGAGTGAGAGTCCAAGGAGTACTTCTGGGTAGAGCTTGGGAGGGATAGATGAGGTGTTTCTCTATATTTTGTGGAGCAGATGGGAGGATATCTGTGACTATGGTTCAGTGCTGGCCCTTAGCCCATGTGTTAGATAGAAAAACATTATTACCTCTCTTCCCTCACACTTCCATAAATGAAATCCGTCATTTACCAATTGCTTCAGCTACTAATAACAAGAGTCTGACTGCAGAGGCTTACACTCATAAAGGTTTGTTTTTCTCTAACATAAAAAGAGTCTAGAATAGTAGGCAGTCCAAGGATGATATGGCAGTGTGAGTCAGCAAGGACTCAGACTCTCTCTTCTCTTCTGTCTCAATAGCGACTTTATTCTCATGGATGCATGAGATCCAGATGGCTATTGGAGCTTCCATGTCCACATTCCAAGCAGCAAGAAGACACAAGGACAAAGAAAGGCAGAAGATGCTTTACCTATTCAATGAGTTAATCTCCACTGACAACATATTAGCCCCCCACCCCCAACTTACAAGGGAGAAGGGGCAACTTAGTATTTAACCTCAGGACATTGCCATCTGGAAAAAAAAAAAAAAACAAACAAACCAGGATTTTGTTACTAATTAAGAAGCTATTGGGTAGGCAATTAGCAACCTCTGCCAAAGAACAGAATTGGTTTCACTTGCCAGGAGGGAACAATTAAGAACTGGGCCTTTCCACCCCTATTTTTGTTTTCTTACTTGCTGTACTCTATGAGAGGAAGATAGGTTAATCCGACAGCTTAAGATGAGAAAAGAGACAAGTTGGTCATGGATGAAACTATACACAATCTCTTCATTACTGACCTGTTGGTATTGAATTAATGCAAAATCTTGACAAGGACAAGCCAGAGCTGTACTATTTCATTTCCAAGCCCTCCTCTTATATCTTATTGGGTAAGATACAGTCCAGGTTCTGGGAGGGAGATCGGAGTCCTGACATATGTCCCTAATCATCTTTGCTATTAATAAAGATTGTAATATTTTGGTCCTCTTTTGGGTCCTTGTATTTCCTGACTAGTTAGATCTCATAGGGAAAGAAGAATGAGTGATTACTATTGCTAAATCTCTTATCTTTGCACTTTTAGCATAAAGGACTTCTGGGAACCAAAGCTGTCATTTTTGCATGCTTTGGATGCTCCCCCTTGATCAGTATTGGGTTAACAGAAACTGTAAGGGAGGAACAAAATCCCCTCTTCCCATCTTAGATTCCTTCACTAGGGCCCTAAAAATTAGAGAGACAAAAAACAGCTAAAAAGAGACAAACAGAAGTATGTGTATTAACATGTGCATGCTGCACTCACACACAGGAGTACTCAGTGATGCGTAGTTAGAAACTGGGCTTAAATGGTATCTTAAGAAAAAGTATAGTAAATTTTTAGGGAGGTGGCAAGATAAAAGAAAAGGGCTTTGAGCCTTTAGGAGTGGCAAATTGTGAAAAGGTAAAAATATGAGGGGTAACTAATGGATGGTAAGGACTAGTTAGTAAGGTTTATTATGTAATTCTGCTGGTGAGGTCTCTGTGCTGAGAAGTGTTGAGAGTTTTCTTCACTGATTAACTTCTGTTCTTCCTGGTAGGGAGAGAAGGGGAACCACCTTTACAAATTTATGTCTTGCTTTTAGGTAAATAGGAGGAAAGCAGAGTTTTTCTTATATCTACTTTTTCTTAAAATTGCCTTCAGCTCCAAATAATCCTTATGCCAAGAATGTTATATTTTGGAGTGGCAAATTCTGTTACCCTTCAAAATCATACCAATATTTGCTTAGCTTATAAAATTTGCCCAACCATTTATGAGTTCAACAGATATTCACTAAATTCTTACTATGCTACAGGTAAAGAGTTCAAGATTTCACTTTATGGGATCATAGGGCTTAAAACTGTCTCATGTTTCCATTAATATGCACAACCACATGCCTGAATTGATAAATAAACTGAATAAGTATTAACTGATCAGCTTTCTGAAATCGAGAACCCTAAATTAGGACCTCTGGCAAATTAGAACAATTTGACATCTCCTTGGAGGTAAGACAAGAGTATCTACAAACTGACAAACAAAATGAAAAAGTATATTTAAGAGGGTAAAGCAAACACTACAAAATAATTTATTATTGACTAAATCTGGGTGGTTGAAAAGAAGGAGAGGGGATAGTAAGTGGAAAGTGGAAATGTGTTAGTTGCTTCATTAATCATAGTAGGGAACTAATAGATATAGTAAAGAGTTTTATACAAAGTTGTAATCATGAAAGTGTGCATTTATATATCACACACAAAAAGAGGAAGGAAAGCAAACCATCTAGTGAATGACTAAAATAAATATAAAATATGAAACCACAGCATATTATGATAGATTTAAAGCAAATATATTTTACATAAATAAGTGTAAATGTCCTAACCACTTATTACTAGAAAAAGACTCAGGCTGAATCAATAAGCAAAATACAACTTTATGTTGCATACAAAAAATACATGTAAACCAAAGGATTCAAGAAGGTTGAAAATAAAAGTGGTGGCCAAAATGTACCAAGTGAAGGAAATGAATAAACAAATAAATAATAATATGGATATGAGAACGGAAATTGGGCCAAAAATGCTAAGGTGAGTACTCTATAATGCTACAATTAACAATGTATGTGTAATAGTCTTGACTTCCCATGAAATAAGATAAAACATCAAGAGCTGTAAGAAGAAAAAATATATTGGTGGAAGGAAACTTTCAATTACCTTTCTCAGTCAATAACAAAACAAGTTTCCAGAAAAAGAGGACAAAAGACAGAAAATCTTATATCTAATTAAGATAATCAGTTAGATAAATGTAACTGATATGTCATTTCCATTATATAAATTTAATATATATGTATAGGTATGTGTGTGAGTGTGCGTGTGCACAGTTCTGTGTCTTAGAAATTAGAAAGACAACTTATTGTGAAGAGGACAAGACAGTCATATAAATTTAATGGATATTAGGTCACATAAGCAAACTTCAGTAAATTTCATATATTGGAAATAGTACAGATAATGTTTTCTGGTCACTGCTGCAGTAAAACTAAACCTAATGACATAACCAGAATGCAAAGTGCTCTATTATCTGGCTATTGCAAACTCTCTTTAAAACTACTTGTAGGTGAAAGAAAACACACATAATTGCAAATTATCTAGGGGCACCTGGGTGGCTCAGTTGGTTAAGTATCCAACTCTTGGCTTCAGCTCAGGTCATGATCTCATGGTTGTGAGGTCAAGTCCCACGACAGGCTCTATGTTCAGTATGGAATCTGCTTCAGATTCTCTCTCTCTCTCTTTCTTATTCTCTCTCTTTCTCAAATAAATAAATAAAATCTTTAAAAAATTACAAATTATCTAGAAGAGGAATATGAAAATCCAACATTTTACAACTCATGGGATATGTGTATAGCTAGAGCAGAAAAATAACTCATAACCTTAAATACTGTATCAATAAACAGAACAATGAAAATAAATGTAATAAGCACTTAATATGTCAGGAAAATAAGCATAATAAATTAAAAACAAAGGGTAGGAACTAATAAAGTCAAAATCAGAAATTATTGAATTGGAAAACACAGTAGCAGAATGAACACAGAAATTAAACAGTAGATTCTTGGCAAAAATATACAATAGATGAACTTCTATCTATTCTAATTCAGAAAAAAAGGGAGGGAGAACAAATACAAAAATTAAGAAAGAAGTGGGAAGTAGAAGTAGAAGAAATAAAAACCCTCCAAATAAAATACTTTGTTTCAGCTCTATTCAAATGAATTAAGAAGCCTGGATAAAATAGAACATTTTTGAGGAAAATATAATTTAATAAAACAAATGCTGAGACATATAGAAAATGTATAGCCCAATTCCATAGGATAAATACAGAAAGTTGTCAGTTACAAAAATTCCCAGACCCAAATGGTTTCACAGAAGAATTTAGCCTAAGAACAAATAGTTCCTATACTATTTAAACTTATCTAAAGCCTAGAAAAAGAAGAAAGTCTCCAAAATTATTTTTTATGATGTAAGCATAACATTGATGCCAAAATCTGGCAAGACTGCATACAATATAGGAAACTACAGACCAACCTTACTTATGAAAATCAATTAAAAAATCCTAAATAGGGGCACCTGGGTGGCTCGGTGGGTTGAGCCTCTGCCTTCGGCTCGGGTCATGATCTCAGGGTCCTGGGATCGAGTCCCACATCGGGCTCTCGGCTCAGCGGGGAGCCTGCTCTTCCCTCTCCCCTCTGCCTACATATAATCTCTGTCTGTCAAATAAATAAATCTTAAAAAAAAATTAAAAAAAAATCCTAAATAAAATTTCAGGTGTTTCAGCAGCAGGAAAAAAAAATAGTAACTAATCACTAACTCATTTAAGTAGGATTTAGTCCATGGCTGCATAGATGGCTCGACATTAGGAAATCTAATATAATTTGTTTATTAATAGAGTGAGGAGAAAAAAGTCATATGATCATCCCCACAATGGATATTTGTTAAAATTTATCATACAACCTTGATTAAATTCACCTTATCAAATAGGACTTGATAGAGCCAATTTGAAGTTTGGATCTCTTTCTCTCTCAAGCTAGAACTAAAACTCTACTGGCTCTTTTTCATTTACTTTTATTTCTAGCAATGTATAATGCTCATCAAACTGCCTGCCCTCTTTGGACAACATTTACAGAGACATTACATTTGTCAAATTTCTTTCCTGGCCCTTAGTAACTCATGCTATAGAAGGCACAATGTAACATTTTTGCTGTCTTGTTCATTTTTATTTATACTCCTTTTATTTTCTAGCTATCCAAGTTTTAGACAAAAATTCTGGGCCCCATAACCATAAGAGCAAAAAAACCCCACAGCATATTGTCCCTAGCTAAGGGCTAGGGACAGGGCTGTCTATAGCATAAAATTTCTTTGTTTTCTTAACTGTGCAAATATAGTTCCCTGGGAAATATAAAGATCTTTTCCTCCTCTTTGAAAAAGGAAAGAAATGTGGCAGAGGAACTTCCTAGGAGTGAATTGAATACCTTTCCATGCAACTCCCATTTTTCTTCAGCCTCTTAGAAGTTAGAAATAATGTGTATTCTCTCGACTATCATCTTTTACAGAGGAATAAACTATTCCCAAGTTAAAGAATCTGCTGAATGTCACGAGAATGTGGCAGATCTTTTTTTTTTTCTTAAATTGAGGTTTAACTGATACATAACATTATATTACTTTTAGGTATACAACACGATTCAATATTTGCATATATTGTGAAATGACCACCACAATATCTTGTTAACATCTACCACCAAATATAGTTACAGATTTTTTTTCCTATAATGAGAACTGTTAAGATTAAAGTTAAGCAACTTTCAAATATGCAATACAGTATTACTAATTATAGTCACCATGTTGTACATTATATCCTAATGGGTTATTTATTTTTTAAATGGAAGTTTGTAACTTTTGACTTCCTTTACCTATTTTACCCACCACCTACCCTTGCCTCTGGCAACCACCAATATTTCTCTGTATCTATGAGCTTGTTTTTGTTTTTGTTTTTAGATATCACATATAAGTGTGATCATATGGTATTTATCTTTCTCGGTCCTATTTCATTTAACATAATGCTCTGAGGATCTATCTGTGCTGTCATAAATGGCAAGATTTCATTCTTCTTTATGGCAAAATAATATTCCATCTTATAACTATTCCATTTCACAAATTATATAATTATTATTTATACATACTTATACACTACCTTTTCTTCATTCATCTGTCGATGGACACTTAGATTGTTTCCATATCCTTGCTATTGTAAATAATGCTACAATGAACACTGGGGTGCATATACATTTTCAAGTAAGTGTTTTTGTTTTCTTTGGATAAATACCCAGAAGTGAAATCGCTGGATCATATAGTAGTTCATTTTTACTTTTTGGAAGGGCTTCCATACTGTTCTCCATAGCAGTTGTACCAATTTATATTCCCACCAGCAGTGCATGAGGGTTCCCTCTTCTCCACATCCTTGCTAGCACTTGTTAGCTATTATCTTTTTGATAATAGTCATTCCAACAGGTGACATCTTGCCATGGTTTTGATTTGTATTTTCCTCATGATTAGTGATGTTGAGCATCTTTAGATGTACCTGTTGACCTTCTGCATATCTTCTTTGGAAGATGTCCATCAGATCCTCTCCCTCATTTCAGTTTGATTTTTTTTTTGTTATTGCTATTGAATTGTATGAGTTCTTTATATATTTTGGATATTGCCTCTTATCAGATAAGTTACTTGAAAATATTTTCTCCCATTCAGTAGGCTGCCCTTTCACTTTGCTGCCCATTTCCTTTGCCTTACAGAAGCTTTTAAGGATGATGTAGTCTCACTTATTCATTTTCACTTTTGTTGCCTTTGTTGCCTTCAAACCCCCAAAATCATCACTGAGACTGATGTCATGGAGTTTTATTGCCTATGTGTTCTTCTAGGAGTTTATGGTTTCAAGCCTTTCATGCATTTTGAGTTAATTTTTGTGTATGGTGTAAGACAGTGGTCCAGGTGAATTCTTTTGTATGTTGCTGTCCAGTTTCCCTAACACCATTTGTTTAAGAGACTGTCCTTTCCCCACTGTATGTAATAGGCTTCTTTGTTGTAAATTAGTTGAGCATATATGCATAGGTTTATTTCTGTGCTCTCTATTCTGTTCCAATTATCTCTGTATTGGTTTTTAATCTAATACCATATTGTTTTGATAACTATAACTTTGTAATATCATTTGAATTCGCAGAACATGATGTCTCTGGCTTATTCATTTTCTTAAGATTGCTTTGACTATTTGGGACTTTTTGTGGTTACATACACATTTTAGAATTATTTGTTCTGGTTCTGTGAAAAATGCTATTTGAATTTCAACAGGGAATGCATTAAATCTTTAGATAGTTTTGGTAATAAAATGAAGAGTTTAACTCTATTAATTTTCCAATCCATAAGCATGGAATATCTTTTATTTATTTCTGTCTTCAATTTCTTTCATCAATGTCTTATGGTTTTCAGTCTACAGGTCTTTTACCTCCTGGTTGAATTTACTTTATCTTTCATTCTTTTTGATGCCATTGTAAATGGCATTGTTTTCTTAATTTCTCTTTCTGATAGTTTGTTATTAGTATATGGAAACACAACCAGCTTCTGTATATTGATTATGTATCTTACACATTTTCTCAATTCATTTACTAATTCTTATGGCTTTTTTGGTGGAGTGTTTAGGGTTTTCCACATATGGTATTTTAAAAAATGTTTTATTTATTTGTTCTTTTTAGAGAGAGAGAGAGCATGTGCAAGCAGGGAGTGAGGGGTACAGGGAGAGGAATAGAATGTTAAGCAGGCTCTGTGCTTAGTGTGGAGCCCTAGGCAGGGCTCGAGATTATGACCTAAACTGAAATCAAGAGTTGAACACTTAACTGATGGAGCTACCCAGGCTCCCCCATATATAGTATTATGTCATTTGCAAATAGTGACAGTTTTACTACTTCCTTTACAATCTGAATGCCTTTTATTTCTTTTTCTTGCCTTATTGATCTGGCTAGGACTTCCAATTCTATGTTGAATAAAAGTGGTGAGTGAAAAGCTGTAAGTTTTCAACATTGAGTATGGTGTTAGCTGTGGGTTTGTCATATATGCCCTTTATTATGTTGAGATACATTCCTTCTATACCCTCCCTTAGTTTTAATCATAAATGGATGTTGTATTTTGTCAAACGCCTTTTCTGCATCCAAGAGATAATCATGATTTTTGGCAGATCCTATTTTTAAACCCCACTTTGTCTGGCACTAACTCGATTGCTTTTTTGCACTAATACACATTGCTTTCTAGGAAGGAATGGAAAGAAATAGAAATATGAAATATAGCAATAAGAGAAAAGAGAAAGTGACAATCTGGAGAAATGACTGCAAAATAACATGGAAGAGAGGGTAGACACAGCAGCAGTACCCTGTAAGTGAGATATAGTCTGCATTGGTTTAGATTCCAAAATGATTACTTGCACGTACCCTTAAAAAGTTTGTGTCCCTCATTGGAGAGGGTATGTGCTATGGTGAGTGCTGTGAAGTGTGTAAACCTGGTGATTCACAGACATGTACCCCTGGGGATAAAAATATATTATATGTTTATAAAAAATAAAAAAATTTAAAAAAAGTTTGTGTCCAGAATGAGATGAAGAAAGTCATTACAGTGGAACATTTAACCTTGATTTGTTTTCAACAACTCTCACAAGACAGGGGACAGATCAATCTCATTCTGGGAATATGTCACAATCTTCACAGTGTTTGGTTAAAAAAAAAGATTTATAGTTCCATAATTTTATATAATGAAAGTAAAATAAGAACAAATAATTTTATAATGCAATCTAGTGTTATAAAACATTCTGGTATGATTACAAAAAACACAGAATTTATCTTCTTGACACGATTTATTCCAGAAAATAGCAAACAAGGATACTTCTTCAAGGTATATCCTCAGGATTTGTAAAATTTAAATTTTCAACAAATGGTTTTAAGATGGTTAAAACACTGTTTTGTAGGAATAAACTTGGATCATATATTATATTGGTAAGCATTTAAAACTAGAGAATATAATAACACTTATTTTTTTATCCATAACATTTTTTTAAACATCTATTATGTAATTGTTAATTAATCAACTCTTTCATTCATTCAACAACTATGTTTTGTACTCCTATTTTTTTCTAGGTGATGGGGATACAGCAATAAACAAAATAATGACAAAAAAATACTTGAATCTAACATTTTGCTGGAATATTTTGTTTATATTTGTGTGTGTTATTTACGGTGTGATTGCCATGTCTTATCCATTCTTCCCTCATCACACAACATAGTAAGTGCCCAGTATGTTTTGCAAATTGAATATATTCAACCTGTTTAAATTTTCCCCTAAAGAACATCTTTTTAAAAAGTTTATATGTTTTAATAACGAGTTAAAAATTTTATACAGGGAAGATATCAGAGAGGGAGACAAACCATGAGAGACTCTGGACTCTGGGAAACAAACTGGGGGTTACAGAAGGTTACAGAATGAGGGGGGTGGGGAGAGGGGGTAACTGGGTGATGGATATTAAGGAAGGAATAATGTATTATATGTTGGCTAAATGAACATAATAAAAAATTTTATACAGGGACTTATGTAAAATCCATGACTATACATTTAGGCAGTCTCCTCCCCCACCCTTGTTTAAACATCACTGAGTCACCAGCACAACCTGGTGGCTGTTTGACTGAACTGCCTGGTTTAGAGTTGAATAATTCTCTTTAGAGTTATGTCTCCATTCCTGTCTTGATCTGGGCTTTTCTCTTGTTTTTGATTTACTTATTTTTCTATTTAAAAATCACATAAGAGGGAGGAGTCAAGATGGCGGAGAAGTAGCAAGCTGAGACTGCTTCAGCTAGCCGGAGATCAGCTAGATAGCTTATCTAAAGATTGCAAACACCTGAAAATCCATCGGCAGATCGAAGAGAAGAAGAACAGCAATTCTGGAAACAGAAAAACAACCACTTTCTGAAAGGTGTTTTCTTTTTTAAAAAATTCTTTTCTTTTTCTTTTTTTTTTTTTCTTTTTTTTTTTTTTTTTTTTTTTTTTTTTTTTTTTCTTTCTTCCTTTTTGAACCTCTTTTTATCCCCTTTCTCCCCACTCACGATTTTGGATCTCCTCTAATTTGGTTAAAGCATATTTTCCTGGGGTTGTTGCCACCCTTTTAGTATTTTACTTGCCCCTTCATTTACTCTTATCTGGACAAAATGACAAGACGTAAAAATTCAACACAAAAAAAAGAACAAGAGGCAGTACCGAAGGCTAGGGACCTAATCAATACAGACATCGGTAATATGTCAGATCTAGAGTTCAGAATGACAATTCTCAAGCTTCTAGCCGGGCTCGAAAAAGGCATGGAAGATATTAGAGAAACCCTCTCGAGAGATATAAAAGCCCTTTCTGGAGAAATAAAAGAACTAAAATCTAACCAAGGTGAAATCAAAAAAGCTATTAATGAGGTGCAATCAAAAATGGAGGCTCTAACTGCTAGGATAAGTGAGGCAGAAGAAAGAATTAGTGATATAGAAGACCAAATGACAGAGAATAAAGAAGCTGAGCAAAAGAGGGACAAACAGCTACTGGACCACGAGGGGAGAATTCGAGAGATAAGTGACACCATAAGACGAAACAACATTAGAATAATTGGGATTCCAGAAGAAGAAGAAAGTGAGAGGGGAGCAGAAGGTATACTGGAGAGAATTATTGGGGAGAATTTCCCCAATATGGCAAAGGGAACGAGCATCAAAATTCAGGAGGTTCAGAGAACGCCCCTCAAAATCAATAAGAATAGGACCACACCCCGTCACCTAATAGTAAAATTTACAAGTCTCAATGACAAAGAGAAAATCCTGAAAGCAGCCCGGGAAAAGAAGTCTGTAACATACAATGGTAAAAATATTAGATTGGCAGCTGACTTATCCACAGAGACCTGGCAGGCCAGAAAGAGCTGGCATGATATTTTCAGAGCACTAAACGAGAAAAACATGCAGCCAAGAATACTATATCCAGCTAGGCTATCATTGAAAATAGAAGGAGAGATTAAAAGCTTCCAGGACAAACAACAACTGAAAGAATTTGCAAATACCAAACCAGCTCTACAGGAAATATTGAAAGGGGTCCTCTAAGCAAAGAGAGAGCCTACAAGTGGTAGATCAGAAAGGAACAGAGACCATATACAGTAACAGTCACCTTACAGGCAATACAATGGCACTAAATTCATATCTCTCAATAGTTACCCTGAATGTGAATGGGCTAAATGCCCCTGTCAAAAGACACAGGGTATCAGAATGGATAAAAAAACAAAACCCATCTATATGTTGCCTCCAAGAAACACATTTTAAACCCGAAGACACCTCCAGATTTAAAGTGAGGGGGTGGAAAAGAATTTACCATGCTAATGGACATCAGAAGAAAGCAGGAGTGGCAATCCTTATATCAGATCAATTAGATTTTAAGCCAAAGACTATAATAAGAGATGAGGAAGGACACTATATCATACTCAAAGGGTCTGTCCAACAAGAAGATTTAACAATTTTTAAATATCTATGCCCCCAATGTGGGAGCAGCCAACTATATAAACCAATTAATAACAAAATCAAAGAAACACATCAACAATAATACAATGATAGTAGGGGACTTTAACACTCCCCTCACTGAAATGGACAGGTCATCCAAGCAAAAGATCAGCAAGGAAATAAAGGCCTTAAATGACACACTGGACCAGATGGACATCACAGATATATTCAGAATATTTCATCCCAAAGCAACAGAATACACATTCTTCTCTAGTGCACATGGAACATTCTCCAGAATAGATCACATCCTCGGTCCTAAATCAGGACTCAACCGGTATCAAAAGATTGGGATCATTCCCTGCATATTTTCAGACCACAATGCTCTAAAGCTAGAACTCAACCACAAAAGGAAGTTTGGAAAGAACCCAAATACATGGAGACTAAACAGTATCCTTCTAAAGAATGAATGGGTCAACCGGGAAATTAAAGAAGAATTGAAAAAAATCATGGAAACAAATGATAATGAAAATACAACGGTTCAAAATCTGTGGGACACAACAAAGGCAGTCCTGAGAGGAAAATATATAGCGGTACAAGCCTTTCTCAAGAAACAAGAAAGGTCTCAGGTACACAACCTAACCCTACACCTAAAGGAGCTGGAGAAAGAACAAGAAAGAAACCCTAAGCCCAGCAGGAGAAGAGAAATCATAAAGATCAGAGCAGAAATCAATGAAATAGAAACCAAAAAAACAATAGAACAAATCAACGAAACTAGGAGCTGGTTCTTTGAAAGAATTAATAAGATTGATAAACCCCTGGCCCGACTTATCAAAAAGAAAAGAGAAAGGACCCAAATAAATAAAATCATGAATGAAAGAGGAGAGATCACAACTAACACCAAAGAAATACAAACTATTATAAGAACATACTATGAGCAACTCTACGGCAATAAATTTGACAATCTGGAAGAAATGGATGCATTCCTAGAAACATATAAACTACCACAACTGAACCAGAAAGAAATAGAAAGCCTGAACAGACCCATAACCAGTAAGGAGATAGAAACAGTCATTAAAAATCTCCAAACAAACAAAAGCCCAGGGCCAGACGGCTTCCCGGGGGAATTCTACCAAACATTTAAAGAAGAACTAATTCCTATTCTCCTGAAACTGTTCCAAAAAATAGAAATGGAAGGAAAACTTCCAAACTCATTTTATGAGGCCAGCATCACCTTGATCCCAAAACCAGACAAGGATCCCACCAAAAAAGAGAGCTATAGACCGATATCCTTGATGAACACAGATGCGAAAATACTCAACAAAATACTAGCCAATAGGATTCAACAGGACATTAAAAAGATTATTCACCACGACCAAGTGGGATTTATTCCAGGGCTGCAAGGTTGGTTCAACATCCACAAATCAGTCAATGTGATACAACACATCAATAAAAGAAAGAACAAGAACCATATGATACTCTCAATAGATGCTGAAAAAGCATTTGACAAAGTATAACATCCCTTCCTGATCAAAACTCTTCAAAGTGTAGGGATAGAGGGCACATACCTCAATATCATCAAAGCCATCTATGAAAAACCCACCGCAAATATCATTCTCAATGGAGAAAAACTGAAAGCTTTTCCGCTAAGGTCAGGAACACGGCAGGGATGTCCATTATCACCACTGCTATTCAACATAGTACTAGAGGTCCTAGCCTCAGCAATCAGACAACAAAAGGAAATTAAAGGCATCCAAATCGGCAAAGAAGTCAAATTATCACTCTTCGCAGATGATATGATACTATATGTGGAAAACCCAAAAGACTCCACTCCAAAACTGCTAGAACTTATACAGGAATTCAGTAAAGTGTCAGGATATAAAATCAATGCACAGAAATCAGTTGCATTTCTCTACACCAACAGCAAGACAGAAGAAAGAGATATTAAGGAGTCAATCCCATTTACAATTGCATCCAAAACCATAAGATACCTAGGAATAAACGTAACCAAAGAGACACAGAATCTATACTCAGAAAACTATAAAGTACTCATGAAAGAAATTGAGGAAGACACAAAGAAATGGAAAAATGTTCCATGCTCCTGGATTGGAAGAATAAATATTGTGAAAATGTCTATGCTACCTAAAGCAATCTACACATTTAATGCAATTCCTATCAAAGTACCATCCATCTTTTTCAAAGAAATGGAACAAATAATGCTAAAATTTATATGGAACCAGAAAAGACCTCGAATAGCCAAAGGGATATTGAAAAAGAAAGCCAACGTTGGTGGCATCACAATTCCGGACTTCAAGCTCTATTACAAAGCTGTCATCATCAAGACAGCATGGTACTGGCACAAAAACAGACACATAGATCAATGGAACAGAATAGAGAGCCCAGAAATAGACCCTCAAATCTATGGTCAACTAATCTTCGACAAAGCAGGAAAGAATGTCCAATGGAAAAAAGACAGCCTTTTCAATAAATGGTGCTGGGAAAATTGGACAGCCACATGCAGGAAAATGAAATTGGACCATTTCCTTACACCACACACAAAAATAGACTCAAAATGGATGAAGGACCTCAATGTACGAAAGGAATCCATCAAAATCCTTGAGGAGAACACGGGCAGCAACCTCTTCGACCTCTGCCGCAGCAACATCTTCCTAGGAACAACGCAAAAGGCAAGGGAAGCAAGGGAAAAAATGAACTACTGGGATTTCATCAAGATCAAAAGCTTTTGCACAGCAAAGGAAACAGTTAACAAAATCAAAAGACAACTGACAGAATGGGAGAAGATATTTGCAAACGACATATCAGATAAAGGACTAGTGTCCAGAATCTATAAAGAACTTAGCAAACTCAATACCCAAAGAACAAATAATCCAATCAAGAAATGGGCAGAAGACATGAACAGACATTTCTGCAAAGAAGACATCCAGATGGCGAACAGACACATGAAAAAGTGCTCCATATCACTCGGCATCAGGGAAATACAAATCAAAAACCACAATGAGATATCACCTCACACCAGTCAGAATGGCTAAAATCAACAAGTCAGGAAATGACAGATGCTGGCGAGGATGCGGAGAAAGGGGAACCCTCCTACACTGTTGGTGGGAATGCAAGCTGGTGCAGCCACTCTGGAAAACAGCATGGAGGTTCCTCAAAATGTTGAAAATAGAACTGCCCTATGATCCAGCAATTGCACTATTGGGTATTTACCCTAAAGATACAAATGTAGTGATCCAAAGGGACACATGCACCCGAATGTTTATAGCAGCAATGTCCACAATAGCCAAACTATGGAAAGAACCTAGATGTCCATCAACAGATGAATGGATCAAGAAGATGTGGTATATATACACAATGGAATACTATGCAGCCATCAAAAGAAATGAAATCTTGCCATTTGCAACAACATGGATGGAACTAGAGCGTATCATGCTTAGCGAAATAAGTCAAGCAGAGAAAGACAACTATCATATGATCTCCCTGATATGAGGAAGTGGTGATGCAACATGGAGGCTTAAGTGGGTAGAAGAATAAATGAAACAAGATGGGATTGGGAGGGAGACAAACCATAAGTGACTCTTAATCTCACAAAACAAACTGAGGGTTGCCGGGGGGAGGGGGTTTGGGAGAAGGGGGTGGGATTATGGACATTGGGGAGGGTATGTGATTTGGTGAGTGCTGTGAAGTGTGTAAACCTGGTGATTCACAGACCTGTACCCCTGGGGATAAAAATATATGTTTATAAAAAATAAAAAATTAAAAAAAAATAAATAAAAATCACATAAGAATCTTGTAAATATTGTGATTAAAATTTACACGGCTTTTTGTTAAGCAAATGTTTGTATTTCAAAATACTCCATGTGCTGGTCCTCTAATAACAACATGACTGGCATCTATGAAAAACCCACAGTGAACATCATTCTCAATGGGGAAAAACTGAGAGCTTTTCTGCTAAGGTCAAGAATACGGCAGGGACGTCCACTATCACCACTGCTATTCAACATAGTACTAGACGTCCTAGTCTCAGCAAACAGACAACAAAAAGAAATAAAAGGCATCCAAATTGGCAAAGAAGAAGTCAAACTCTCACTCTTTGCAGATGATATTATACTTTATGTGGAAAACCCAAAGATTCCACTCCAAAACGGCTAGAACTCATACAGGAATTCAGGAAAGTGTCAGGATATAAATCAATGCACAGAAATCAGTTGCATTTCTATACGCCAAGAGCAAGACAGAAGAAAGAGAAATTAAGGAGTTGATCCCATTTACAATTGCACCCAAAACCATAAGATACCTAGGAATAAACCTAACCAAAGAGGCAAAGAATCTGTACTCAGAAAACCATAAAGTACTCATGAAAGAAACTGAGAAAGACACAAAGAAATGGAAAAACGTTCCATGATCATGGATTGGAAGAAAAAATAATGTGCAAATATCTATGCTAACTAAAGCAAACTACACATTTATCACAAACCCTATAAAAATATCATCAATATTTTTTCAAAGAAATGGAACAAATAATCCTAAACTTTATATGGAACCAGAAAAGACCCCAAATGGCCAGAGGAATGTTGAAAAAGAAAACCAAAGTTGGTGGCATCACAATGCCAGACTTCAAGCTCGATTACAAAGCTGTAATCATCAATACAGTATGGTATTGGCACAAAAACAGACACATAGACCAATGGAACAAAATAGCCCAGAAATGGACCCTCAACTCTATGGCCAACTAATCTTTGACAAAGCAGGAAAGAATGTCCAATGGAAAAAGGACAGTCTCTTCAACAAATGGTGTTGGGAAAATTGGACAGCCACATGCAGAAAAATGAAACTGACAATTACCTTACACCACAAACAAAAAACACACTCAAAACGGACCAAAGACTTCAATGTGAGACAGGAATCCATCAAAATCCTTGGGAAAAACACAGGCAGCAACCTCTTCAACCTCAGCTGCAGCAACTTTTTCCTAGAAACATCACCAAAGGCAAGGGAAGCAAGGGCAAAAATGAACTATTGGAACTTCATCAAGACCAAAAGCTTATGCACAGCAAAGGAAACAGTCAATGAAACCAAAAGACAACTGACAGAATGGGAGAAGATATTCACAAATGACATATCAAATAAAGGGCTAATATTCAAAATCTATGAAGAGCTTATCAAACTCAACACACAAAGAACAAATAATCCAATCAAGAAATGGGCAGAAGACATGAACAGAGTAAAGAAGACATCCAAACGACCAACATGAAAAAGTGCTCCACACCATTGGGCATCAGGGAAATACAAATCAAAACCACAGTGGTATCTCTGGTATCTACCAGTCAGAATGGCTAAAATTAACAAGTCAGGAGACAACAGATTTTGGCGAGGATGTGGAGAAAGGGGAACCCTCCTACACTGTTGGTAGGAATGCAAGCTGGTGCAGCCACTCTGGAAAACAGTATGGAGATTCCTCAAAAAGTTGAAAATAGAGCTACTCTATGACCCAGCAATTGCACTACTGGGTATTTACCCTAAAGATACAAATGTAGTGACCCGAAGGGACATGTGCACTCCAATATTTGCAGCAGGAATATCCACAATATGGAAAGAGCCTAGATGTCCATCAACAGATGAATGGATAAAGAAGATATGGGAGATATATATTTACACACACATACATACACATAGTCACACAATGGAATACTATGCAACCATCAAAAGTGATGAAATCTTGCCATTTGCAATGATGTGGATGGAATTAAAGGATATTGTGCTGAGCAAAATAAATCAATTATCATATGATATCATATGATCTCTCTGATATGAGGAATTTGAGAGGCAGGACAGGGTGGTCATGGAGGGTAGGGAGGGAAAAAAATGAAACAAGATGGGATCAGGGGGAGATAAATCATAAGAGACTCTTAATCTCATGAAAAACTGAGGGTTGCTGGGGGGTGGGGTGGTAGGGATAGTGTGGCTGGGTTATGGACATTGAGGACGGTATATGCTATGGTGAGTGCTATGAAATGTGTAAGCTTGATGTTCACAGATCTGTACCTCTGAGGCAAATAATACATTATATGTTAATTTAAAAAAAAAGCAAAAACACAAACACAAACAAACAAACAAAACAACATGTCTGGAAGATTTGTCCCTCCCCAAAGTTAATTCATTTCTTTTTTGTTGTTGTTGTTAATTAATTTCTAGAGGATAAGAAGAGTATTGTGCACTTTTTCATTACAATCGTATTCCCTGCAGGAAATTAATATTTTGTGAATTAAAAGAAATTTTTGTTTTACTTATTTGTAACATTTTTAAAAGTTTGTGGGCTTTCCAGGTGATTGATGCTCATTTGATGGAGTCCTGGGAAAATATTTTTGTCAGATCCCTGAGACCTATAATCTGAAGTGCTGGAGTTGGTTTTTCCTTCAAGTGACCACAGCTAGAAATATCTGGGAGGAAGCTGAATGATTATCAGAAAGGTTTTCAAATCTATTTCACCATGGATAGGGACAGTTGCACTAGAAGACCTCTAATTCTAAGATTTAAAAACTATTAATGATGCATTAAAATACATAATTTTCAACTGCTTGCACTTCCTACTTGCACTAACTAATGTAGGAATTTGACTCTTGTGAAATTTCCTCCAGAATTTTTGGGAGTCTCCAGAAGGATCTTGCTGTGCTCAGGAACCAGACATCTCTGCGCACTAGTCTCTTGCCGCCTCCCTCTCCCCTAATCAGATGATATATTGCTCTTTTTGTTCTTCTCTGAGAAAAAGAACAGCTGCTTAGGCCCCCGGGTTTCTGTCACATTTGTCTGTTGCCCCTCTCACCAGAGCTCGGAGAACAGTCCATGGGAGTACAGGCATATTCTCTGAGGCTCTGCTACCAGCTCCTGACATAGAATTCTACTTCCTTCATCCCTCATTTTCCACTTCCCACACACATCTGCTGCTCTGGATGGTGGCCACTTCCATTGCTTTTTTTCTTTTTCACATATCAATGTAAGCAACATTTAAATGTGCATCTATGATGTACTGAGCTCTGCATTTGGCATTGGGGATACAGCACTGAACTCTGCAGATATGGTCCCCATTCTCGTGGAGCATCCATCCCAACAAATAAATATGGACACAAAACAAGGTCATCTCACCATTTATTGTTATGTTGGGTGGCCCAGGTGGGGGAAATTCATTCTGATAGGAACAGAATGAACATAAGATGCTCCCTAACCATATATATTAAGGATCCATCAAAGTTTAAGAAAGCTGTTCTAGTATGTAAAACATTGATAGCACTGAAAATGTTCACCTCAAATTAAAGATAATAATAAAATCAACCTAAATGAGTAATATCTTAAGATTAAGATTTTATTTATTTGACACAGAGAGAGAGATAACAAGTAGGCAAAGAGGCAGGCAGAGAGAGTGGAGGAAGCAGGCTCCGTGATGAGCACAGAGCCCAATATGGGGCTCGATCCCAGGGCCCTGAGATCATGACCTGATCCTAGGACCCTGAGATCATGACCTGAGCCGAAGACAGAGACTTAACCCACTGAGCAACCCAGCCACCCAGAAATTTTTAAAAAATTTCTTGAAATGTTTTAACTTCTCTGTTTCAGAGATAAAAGCCTATATTCTTTATCTTTTTAAAAAATGAAACTTCTAATTTTAATTGTAGATTCACATGAAGTTATAAAAACAATGCAGAGAGAACTCATGTATCTTTTATTCAGTTTTCCCCATTGGTAACTTTTTAAGATTATAGTATAATATCACAACTGAGATATTGATAGTGACTTAATCCACTGGTTTTATTCAGATTTTCCCAGTTTAATGTTTACTGGTGTGTGTGTATGTAGTTCTATACAATTTCATCACATGTGTAGACTTGTGCATTCACCTCCCATAGTTAAAGATACAGAGGGTTTCAGCACAAAGACGTCTCATGTTGTTCTTTTACAATTACATCCACTTCTCTCCTTAAATTTAATTTCTATCTTCAAATTCTGAAAACCCCTAATCTGCTATCAATAAAATTAACTCAATTAATATTATATAAATGGAATAATACAATCTGTAACATTTTGAGATTGGCTTTTCACTCAGTATAATTCTTCTAGGTTGTTGCATGTATCTATAGCTCATTCCTTTTTTTTTTTTTTTTTTTTAAGATTTATTTACTTACTTGAGGGCAGAGGGAGAGTGAGCATGAGTGGTGGGGAAAGGCAGAGGGAGAGGAAGAAGCAGGCTTCCAACTGAGCAGGGACTTAATGTGGGGCTTGATCCCAGGACAAGGGACAAATTATTCATCACTATATCAAGACTGGAGGAGTGTTGCTAATATGAAGGCAGCAGGTTTCTAACCTTGGAGATACATGGAAGAGAGAGGAGTATAGAGTTGAGAGACAATGCTATCTTGTGGATTAATTCTCTTCTGTCCTCCTTTCAATCCTAAAGAAATGTTGTGGGTTCCAGAGTCCATAGTAAGTGAAAGTATATTATGTTGAACTTAGCCATGCACCAAAGTATCATGATATTATCACCAAATACTCTGAAAATGTGGCTTGAATATAGCCTAAACTAGACAATCCAGGTAAACTAAGTCCTTTTGATCCTGTCTTCCCCATAGTTTTTTTTTTTTATAATTAATTTTTTATTTTTTATAAACATATATTTTTATCCCAAGGGGTACAGGTCTGTGAACAGAAGAAGAATTTGTATGTAACTTACTTCTAATAGCTTTAGTGGCAAAAAACCAAACTTGTAGCAAGTGAGGTTGGTGTTACATGAAAGAGGACTCATTGGTAAAACTAATAATGACATTGCTTTCCTGGTGTGGTATCTATCTAATACGTAGCATTCTAGAGCCTAAGATTTAGGGCAAGGCAGCAGCCAGTCCTAATGAGGATACCGATATGCCATCAGTTTTTATCATAGTTTAAGTCAAACCTGAGGACCATGCAAAATCGCAGAGATGTCTGTACTCTGTTTCTGTGGCCACCCTGAGACAAAATTTTATCTACCATGATGAATTCTCATGTTATAAAAATTCCACAGCCACTTTGCATACACAGCTAATTTATTTACTTGGTTTTAGTAACTTCCACTGACATGGGCATAAGTTACATTTTGGAGATGGGTTTTTAATTTCACATATATAATAAATAGTACAACCCAACCCTATTTCATTTTAGTTTCTGAAGGTAAAATTGCATGTTCTTCCTCATTTATATGGTAGCCCAACCACAAAGTTTCTTTTTTGTTTCAAAGGAAATACGAGTTCTTCAGGAGAAACAAGGTATTTTACAAATGGGGAGTGCTGGTTACCTAGAACATTAGCCAGTTTGAAGGATATGTGTGTTACTACAGAAAGAATTATATTTCTTTCTATTGTATTGAACCAGATTCTTTTTTCAGTCTTGAAGAGTTATATAGTCATGCATTTAAAGAAAGCTAATTTTCTAATGGAAAAAATGGTAGTTTTTATTAACATAAACTTTTAATCTGGCTTGGAGAAATATTCTATCTAACAAGTTTACAAACTTAATTCCATAAGTATTTATTTTGCCTGATTCTAGACTAACCATGCATAAGAGAAAGAAGAAAGACTATGTGGTTAAAGTCTATTTGATTAGACAGAGATGTCAACAAAATTTTGATTAGACAGGGAGTTCAACAAAATTATGACAGTCTGAAATACGTAGGTTTATCTACATATGTAATATATAGATATCTTATATCCAATGCTTTTATAACAGAAGTTAGATTAAATTAATTTAAATTAATTAGGTTCATTTCTCTTGGTTCTTAACTCTTATCAACATACGCCATATTTTTAAGCTAATACTTGAGATCCCTTCAACAAAGCATAAATATCGCACAGATAGTGAGGCTTTGTTGAGCTTACCACAGTCCCTAATACAGCATGTAAGGGAGTGCCTTTCTTTGGTCCCCCTGAGAATCATTAAGGAAAATAAATAGTGTTGTAGCTCTGTATTCACACAAAACAAGAAATTTGGTAAAGTGCTATTTTTTGATATTTTGTATTATTAAAGATTATATTTTTTCCTTTTTCCAAATGTTAAATACTTCCTAAAGTTTTCACAGAGATTCAGTCAGCCTCATCAGTATTACACCATATAATTATAAAAATTCATATTAAATATTTCTAGAAGCATAAGCTTTCTCTAGTCTGGTGTTAAAACCTTTCATTCTTCTATTTACAGAGACTTTCAGCTAAGGGTGTCATTCCTACCCTCACTTTCAGGCAGATTCTAAAATAATTCTTCAGATTTTTATCTCCCTTCTCTTATATTTCCTTTTTACACCTTTAATTCTGCCCTGAGAGGCAAATGATAACACGGAAAGAATACAGGACTTGTTTTTAGATGAATTAATTACAAATCTGGGCTCTGGTTTGAACTAATTGCAGGACTAATATCTGTATCTTAGTTTTTCCATCTCTAAAGCAGAACCTTAGGACTTGCATTATGATTAACATTTGAAAGGACACAACTCCTGTTAAGAACTCCATAAATGTTAATTCTGTCTCCTCTAAAGCCTAAGTTACAAATGGAAAGCATGAAACCCTCCATGACAAGGGTCCGCTCATTTTTGTTTGCATGCCTTGAATAGAAAAAGAAAGGCTTCCAACCTTTGCAAAAGGGAATATCTGGGCGGAGAAGCCTCATGTTGAACCTGACACTTTATTTTGTGGCCAAGGACACTACCTAAGCTGTGAATTTTGTTTGATTCATTAAGGATCTCAAAGTATTTTTTGAGAATTATGAAAATATTAGGAGAAAAAAGCCAATCAGAAGACAGGACAGTAGCAATTTTCTTTCTAATATATCAGAGCATTTGCTCAATGCTAGAAACCTAGCCGTGCTTCTCAAGAAATGTCTGTGATTTTCACCATGGGTGAGTTTGAAGGTTGGCAGGTTGGTGAGTCTCACTCATTCTCAGCCATCCACAGGAATAAAAAATTATTGGAAACCAAAGTTCACCAAGGTATCTATCTTTCTCTACCTCATCTGTGGGTTAGGAAATCTGGTATAGAAGCCAGGACTAAAAGAACTCTGAAATTCTGGAAAATTTATAACTTATACAGTAAAAATTTTAAAAATGCTGAAAACCAGAAGGGGCCATATGTAATTGTTTTTAGGGAAAACAAAGCAGGGTTACATTATCAGATACCATTCCACTATAATGTTTGCTTATGTATGAAAAGTACATGGAAAGAGGCAAAGTAGGAACTGGTCTAAAAAGAAGTAGGAATTGGGAGTTGAGTTTGATAAGTTCCATATAGATCTTGGATATTAGCCCTTCATCTAACGTGTCATTTACAAATATCTTCTCCCATTCTGTAGGTTGCCTTTTAGTTTTTTTGACTGTTTCTTTGCTGTGCGGAAATTTTTATCTTGATGAAGTCCCAATAGGTCAATTTTGCTTTCATTTCCCTTGCCTTTAGAGACATGTCTTGCAAGAAGTTGCTGCGGCTGAGGTCAAAGAAGTTACTGCCTGCATTTTCCTCTTGGATTTTGATGGATTCTTGTCTCACATTAGGTCTTTCATCCATTATAAGTATACCATTGTGTATGATGTTAAGAGAATGGTTCAGTTTCATTCTTCTGCATGTAGCTGTTAAGTAGTTAAAAATAGAGCTGCACTACAGCCCAACAATTGCACCACTGGGTTTTTACCCCAAAGATATAGATGTAGTGAAAAGAAGGGCCAAATGTACCCCAAAGTTCATAGCAGCAATGTCCACAATAGCCAAACTGTGGAAGAAGCCAAGATGTCTTTCAACAGATGAATGGATAAAGAAGATGTGGGTCATATATACAATGGAATATCTCAGTCATCAGAAAAGATAAATACCTACCATTTACATCGACATGATGGAACTGGAGGGTATTATGCTAAGTGAAATATGCCAGTCAGAGAAGGACAATTATCATATGGTTTAACTCATATGTGGAGTATAAGGAGTAGTGCAGAGGATGATAGGGGAAGGGAGGGAAAACTGAATGGGAAGAAATCAGAAAGGGAGACAAACCATGAGAGACTCCTGACTATAGGAAACAAACTGAGTGTTGCAGAAAGGGAGGTGGGTAGGGGGATGGGGTAACTGAGTGATGGGGATCCCTATCACCCTGCAATTGCACTACTGGGTATTTACCCCAAAGATACAGATGTAGTGAAAAGAAGGGCCATCTGTACCCCAATGTTTATAGCAGCAATGGCCACGGTCGCCAAACTGTGGAAAGAACCAAGATGCCCTTCAACAGACGAATGGATAAGGAAGATGTGGTCCATATACACTATGGAGTATTATGCCTCCATCAGAAAGGATGAATACCCAACTTTTGTAGCAACATGGACGGGACTGGAAGAGATTATGCTGAGTGAAATAAGTCAAGCAGAGAGAGTCAATTATCATATGATTTCACTTATTTGTGGAGCATAACAAATAGTATGGAGGACATGGGGAGTTAGAGAGGAGAAGGGATTTGAGGGAAATTGGAAGGGGAGGTGAACCATGAGAGACTATGGACTCTGAAAAACAATCTGAGGGTTTTGAAGGGGCAGGGGGTGGGAGGTTGGGGTACCAGGTGGTGGGTATTAGAGAGGGCACGGATTGCATGGAGCACTGGGTGTGGTGCAAAAATAATGAATACTGTTATGCTGAAAAAATAAAAATAAAAAAAAGAAGGGCACATGATGTGATGAACATTGGGTGTTCTACACAACTAATGAATCACTCACTGAACACTATATCAAAAACTAATGATGCACTAAATGTTAGCTAATTGGATTTAAATAAAAAAAAGAAGTAGGAATTGGGCTGAATCTCTGGAGCATACTGTTATGAATAAAGCTCAGTTCAGTATGGGGCTGAGAATAACCATGAGATTTAACAATGTTCGCATGCTTAATTGCCATGTTTACAGAGAAATAAGTGTTTAAAGGAAAAACCTTGTTCTGAGGAAAATTACGGGAGCAAACACACACACACACACACCATATATACACCCCAACAACCCAGTAACATTAGTTCTGTTTAATTTGCAATTCTCTTCAGCGTTTTTTTCAGAGCACATTTGACATCTTTGTTCCTTAGACTATAGATGAGAGGGTTCAACATGGGTACTATATTGGTGTAAAATACTGAGAAGAACTTCCCCTGGCCCATAGAACCAGCAGGAGAGGTCTTGAGATGTGTGAACAACCCAGATCCATAGAACAGACCAACAGTCACTATGTGGGAGCCACAGGTGCTGAAGGCTTTGGACCAACCCTGAGCTGATGAGACATGGAAAACACTGGACAGGATTAGAGCATATGAAATGAAAATAATGAAACTGGATATTATGACCACTGTGCTTACAACAATGGACTCTACCAGCTCACTGGCAAAGGTGTTGCTGCAGGAGAGCTGGAGGAGGGGGAAGATGTCACACATGTAATGGCTGATGGTGTTCAAATCACAAAAGGACAATCTGACCATGTCCCCTGTGTGGATCATGGCACCAGCTAACCCCATCACATAAGAACCAAACATCAGCAGAGAACAGACCTGAGGAGACATGGTAATTGTGTACAGCAGGGGTTTACAGATGGCCACATAGCGATCATAGGCCATGGCTGTCAACACATAGCACTCAGAATGGACAAAGAAACAGAAAAAAAACAGCTGAGTCATGCATTCTGTAAAGGAGATGATATTCTGCTCTGATACAAAGTTCATCAGCATTTTAGGAGTAATGATCAAGGAGTGGCAGAGATCTATGAAAGATAAGTTGAAGATAAAAAAGTACATGGGAGTATGCAAGTGAGAATTCAGGCAAATTAGAGTAATTAAGCTCAGATTCCCTACCACAGTGACAACATAGTTCAGGAAGAAGAGAAAGAAAAGGGGTAACTGAAGTTGAGACTGATCTGTTAGTCCTACCAGAATGAACTCCATCACTGAAGAGCCATTTTCCGTAGCCATTATCTGCAGGGCTGTGATCTATGAGGAAATGAGAGAAGGAAGGAAGGGACATCAGGAAGGAGCTCAGATCCTTTGCTTCTAGAGTAAGGCCTTCTAGAGGAAGAGGCTCAGGTGCGGCTGTTGGGACAGCGACCTGGAAGGAGAGTCAGGGCAAGGACTTTCCATCTTTAACTTTCTTCTCTTGCTGTCCTTTTCTTCCATGTTTTCAGATCTCCTCACCTCCCCTGGTCTAACATAATCCAGGACGAAGACTTCTAGCATGGACACCAAAAGTGATGATCACATGTGAGAGATAAGGAAGCAGTATCTTGAAGAGATGAATGGGCTGGTCAAGGTCATACAGATAGAGAACCAAGGAGCCGAAGTTGTACTTGGGACCACTTCCTATGAAAATCCCTAGAGCTCCGAGACAGTAAAGTCACTGTGATACCCACTGCACCCACTGTCTGACCCACTCTCTCCCACTCCCCTTTCAGAAACTCAGTACCCGGCTTAGTGAAAGTGCTAAGAAATAAAAAGGTTCAGCGAGATTAAGTAACTTGTCCAAGATCACGTGTTTTAACTAGAGGAATTTGAATTCCCCTATTGTTATGAACTTCTCCTGCCCATTCCCTTTATCCAGTCTTACCTCAAAATCACAATGAATTGTTTAGGAAGGACAAGTGGCCTCCCTACACCTCTCCCCTGCTGTAGCCGTGGGAATGAAAACATCAGAACAGAAGGACTCAGTTGCCCAACTTCCTTTTGCCTGGAGACCTCACTACTGCCAGACCCCAAAGTGTTCTTTTCCCTTCACTGTCCTGAAGAAGACAAAGGCCCTGAAAATGGAGAAGCCAACATCCCTTCTGTTTGTGGATTTGCAGAAAATATCTTCAGGGCAAGGCAAATGCATCAACTTAATGTCTCCAAACCATCAGCAGGCTAATATTATGAATTTATCTTATTCTCTGTGGATCTCGGCAACTTTTTCAGAAGCTTGGAAAACAAGGCTCATTTAGCATCAAAGTTTAATCAGGCTCCTGAGGGAAGAAATTACTGAGCCTGTGTTTACATCCTTTGTCAATAAGTTAACATTAGTTCCCTTGGGACTCAATGTTCTCCAAGCATCAGTTCACATTAAAAATTTTGGATATTCTGTGCAGGGAGGGAGTAGACTCCTTTGTGCTCCTACTTATCCTAGAGTTCATGCTGCATTAAGAACGAGGAGTGTTCAGGGGCAGAGCCATTGCCATTGCCAATAATATTTTTTTTCATTGTTTTGCGATTGGTATAGAATTATGTCATAACTTTATATTATCCATCTTTTTGTGTGTTTCATATCTATAGAAAAGTATAATAGAGAAATATTAAAAGAATAACCCCACTCTAGAGGGTGCCTGGGTGGCTCCGTTGGTTCAGTATCCACCTCTTTGTTTCAGCTCAAGTCATAATTTCAGGTTGTGAGATCGAGCCCTGCACTGGGTTCTGCACTCAGTGCAGAGTATGGTTGAGAGATTCTCTCTCCCTTTCTCACGCCCTCCGCTTTCCCCCCATCTTGTTCTCTCTTTCTCTCTCAAATAAATAAATAAAATCTTTAAAAACAGAATGAAATCTGGAGTCAAATTAATCAGACTTGAATTCAAAATCCTCTGCTTACTTATGTGTGTGATCTTGGACAAATTACTTAATCACTCTGACTGTATTTTACTTCATCTACATTATAAGTTTAATAATAGTTCCTACTTTCTTAGATTGCTTTGAGGATTAAATGCCTCAATCTCCAGCACATTTAGCACACTTCTTGGTATATGCTAAGTGCTAAGTATTAGGTTTCCTTCATCTTTACCCTTATCTATATCTACATAGGGACCTCTTCCCCAAGTTCCTAATTCTGTACCCAGCTGTTTACTAGACATCCCTACCCAATTGAATTCAGCATCTCCTTGTGGCCCCAGAACTATTTCTCTTCTTGCTATCCTTTTCTAAGTTAATGGCACCATCCTTAAACTCATGAGCTAATCTAGAAATGGGTTGTCATTCGGGGCTCCTCCTTCCAACTAACAATTAGCATCTGTTCTTCAAAGTTTATGTAATTCTATTTCCTTAAAGTCCCTGGTTTCTTACCCTTCCTCTTCACTGTACTGCCTTTGATAAAGTTCCTTTGCCTCAAGTTTGGAATACTTTAAAAGCTTTCTTAACCTGGGGTCCTACCATCACCCATTACATTAGTTTTTTATTGTTGTGTAATAAACTACCATAAACTTAATGTCTTAAAAGAACACCCATTTATTAGTCATAGTTCTGCAGGTTAGAAGTCTGGTACAGAATGTCATGCTGGATTCTCTGCCCACACTGAAATCAGGGTGTGGGCAGGCCTGCATTTCCTTCTGGAGGCTCTGGGGGAGGAATGTGTTTCCAAGGTCATTCAGGTTGTTGGCAGAATTCAGTTCCTTGAGGTCGGTCTCCAGTCCCCTGCTGGCTATCCACTACGGGTCACTCTCAGCTTCTACACGCTTCCTGCATTCCTTTGTATAGTCCTCCTGTCTTCAATCTAGCAATAAACAACCCATGAATCCATCTTGGGCTTTGACTCTCCGACTATCCCCTTCTACCACAAGCTTGAGAAAAAATTCTCTGCCTTTAAAATGCTTGTGTGATTGGATTTGGCCTGCTCTGATAACCTCCCTAATTTAAGGTCAGCTATACCATATAACATAGCACAGTCACTCGAGTGATACCTCACAGGTTCTCCTCACACTCAGAGGAGAGAGGATTATACAAGGGAGAAGATCACTGAGGAGTCATGTTTTAGAATTCTGCTGTCCACAACCATTTTCTCTGAAATCTATTCACACATTTTATATAGAATTACCTATAGAGAATCTATCATTCCCTTCCCTATATCCCTCTGCTTCTCTCCCAGCACAAGTGCAAACCACTCAGTTGGTCAAAGAAAGCTCTCTAGAGTTTGCTTCTGAACTGCACCCACAGTGCTATCCCCCATGTCTCCAGTCTTTGAAGAGACTGAAGTTCCTCTCATACATTTTTAAAAAAATTTTTTGCTAACATATAATGTATTATTTGCCTGAGGGGTACAGGTCTGTGAATCATCAGGCTTACACATTTCACAGCACTCACCATATCATATACCCTTCCCCATGTCCATAACCCAACCACTCTCTCCATACCCCCACCTCTCATACATTCTGATGATTGCTTGGCTCCATGTTGATTCATCTGCCTGAAATACCTGCTCCCTTCGTCCTCATTTGGATACCACATATTCATTCTTCAAGACTCAGTCCTGTCCTCATTTCTGATGGAGCATCCCTTCGGATCTCTTCCCCTGTCCCCACTCTCAGTACCTGAAGTGCTCTCTCCGTGTGCTGCTCAGGCATCGGGTGCACACTCCCATACACACAACAAGCTTACCTGTAGACCTGCACACTCCCAGAGGGCAAGGATTCAATCTTACTCATTTTTATTCATGCTGCTATGAACGCATTTCTTCCTTCCTTCTCCCCTATCCTCTCTCTCCCTACCTCCCTCCCATCTTTAATTCCACATTTTTAAATAATATGTAGTGACTTCTCAATTTGTCAGTATTAGGTCTTGTCAATTGACTTTAAGTTTGGGAAATGAAACTTAGCCAGTTTTCACCTTCCACCATCACAAATATACTTCCCAGTGTTTCCATCCTCCCAATACAGTTTTTTTTTTTTAAGTTAAATCAATATTCAGTGTTTACATGATTTATAAAGATATACATGCTCTGCATACCTTTTTTTTCCCCCAAAGATTTTATTGGGGCACCTGGGTGGCTCAGTCTATTAAGCGTCTGCCTTTGGCTCTTGGAGTCCTGGGATTGAACTCTGCTTTGGGTTCCCTGCTCACTGGAGAGTCTGCTTCTTCCTCTGCTCTCAACCCATTTGTATTCTCTCTCTCTTTCCAAAATAAATAAACATCTTTTTTTAAGAAATAAAAAAGATGTTTATTTATTTATTTGAGAGAGAGAGCACTCAAGCACACACAAGAGCTGGGGGGTGTTGCTGAGAGAGAGGGAGAAGCAGGCTTCCTGCTGAGCAGGGAGCCTGATGAGGGGCTCAATTCCAGGACTCTGGGATCATGACCTGAGCGGAAGGCAGACACTTAACTGACTGAGCCACCCAGGTGCCCCCATGCTCTGCATACCTAAGTAGTGAGATATACTGATTACTTTTCCTTTGCAATCCTTCTCGCTACAGAAAATAATGGTCTGGGCTTTTTGTTGGTTCAACTTCTATGTTCTTACAATGAATTAATCTCAACACTCTCCCCTAATTGCTTAAATCATCTTTCAATACTTACAAAACTTAAGTGTTCAAAATCAAATATACATAATTAAAATACAGTAAGTTTCTATCTCACTCATTGGAAGTCCAATACATGGCTCCTAAATCATAGACTGCTTCCTAAAAATAATAAATTTGGACCTAACATCCTTCTTGTAGCTCTGTCACCTTCAACACTTACTCTTTTACATCAAGTTGGCCAAAGAGGAAACATCATGAGAGATTATGAAAGTGAAGTTTTTGTGGGATTAGAACTAGCACACTTAGATTTTGTTTTTATTTCATTCTGTAAGGACTCAGTCACCAGGTTGTACTTAACTGACAGGGAAGCTGGGAAATATAGTCTAGTCTTGTGACCAGGAAGAAGATTAAAAGAGTGTTTGGATAGCTGGCCTTCTTCCATCTTGCAGGTCTTGACCCCATCTTGATGTCTGAAAGTGTCTTTGTTTTATATTCATATTTAAATGATAATATTCAATATGTGAACTTTCAACTCTTTCTCTTGTTTTTAGTATAGTATGACCACACTCAAGTGCCTTCCTTCCAGAGATCCTCCATTCTACACTTAATATAGAACAATCTCCAGTTTTCTGCTTCAGGGGAAGCATTTACCCAGGGCGGGGGTGGTGGGTCTTTTTTTTTTTTAAAGACTTTCATGGAGCTCTCCTGTTTTTAGCTTTTCCTTCACTTCTACTTTCAGCAGTGATTTGTGCCACCAAATGACTGAGCATACAGGACATGAGGAAGCGTGTCATATTTGCTTCTACCACGTAGCTTAGAACTGAGCTTCCTGGAGACTGAGTCAGTTACTAATCATTTTTCTGCTTTCCAGCTTTCCAAATTTCTTCCCACTCTTCTTCCCCAACTGTTTTCTTTGTCCCAGTGGTTTAGGGTTTAGGTAACATACTTGTGCTCCTGACTTCTAATGCCTTTATAGTCATTCTAGTGGGCTTTCAGAAAGTAAGAGTGGTTAAATACCTGGGCTCAATCTGCTATGTCTAATCAGAAACCCTATTGCTGAATCTCTAAGGTGATGTCTGAGAGTATACAAAGTCATAATTCCACTGGCAAAAAACACCTGTGCCTCGGCTTAGAGAGGGATACTGTCCCTGAGGTTTAAACTCCACAAACAAGTTATCTGATTACTTTGGAGCTTTTACTGATTCATTTCATTCAAGCAACATCTCTTAGAGGATTTAAGTTGCAAGGCACTCTGAGCACAAAAAGGAATTAGATACAGATCTTGGTTTTCTCGGCTTAATTGGAGAAGCAATAAAAGAAACTAACAATTGTACAACTCATAGATAAGTGGTGCTAGTCACAATACTAAATTCTTTTATTAACTTCTTATATAATAATAAAATTATTATTTATTTTTATTAATTCTTTTATAATCTTCACAACTATCTGACACAGGCCTCTCTATTTCACATGTGGGGAAACCAAAGGTAGGGTTAAATGGTTTTCTCAAAGTCACAACAACTAATGGGAGAGCCATGGTTCAAACACAAACCTTTCTTTTTTTTCTTCTTTCGAGGTACCAAGAGGTGCCCCTTCCAATTCCGTATCTGCATTCCTTTCCTGTACATCTTGCTTTGATCTATCTCGGCACATTTTTTTCTCTCTCATAGTTGGTGCACACTTACTCTTTCTCACTATGGTTGTAGATCAAATTATATCCATCACAACTGCCCTCCTCCCTCTTCCCTGATTTTTTCCCACTTGCTCTTACCTGTTGTAAAAACCTGAAGCGGAGCAGGATGCAGAGAGATTGCTTCCTGGGATCTGGAGTTTCTTCTTTTCAAATTTACAGTTATTTTGAAGTTTGGGCATTTTCTGCCTTTGGATTATGCTGTGATTTTTTTTTATGGGGTTTATTTGTTCTTACTGTTTTATGTTATTTTTACCAGACATATTGGGAGGTGCACATCTAAGAAGATGCCATTTTCTTCAGCTAAGAAGCTGAAGAAGTCCTCTCAGAACTATCATCTTTGAAATCCTACATATGTTCAAGAGCTGTATTGTATTGATTTGGAGATGGTCCACTTCTCAGTGAATTCAGAAATATTATTTTGGTTTTAGTTTTGTTAAAAACACCATTGGTCATCTTTAAATTTGTGCTCCCTCAGAAAAAGTAAATATTCAAAAAATTATCAGGACTATTGCTGAAAATAAGACTATTATGACTATTGCTGTTATTCAAGACAAACACCTTGTTAGAAATAACTACCCTGCCATATAAAAACACAGATGTTTTTCTTATGAGAATAAAGACCTGAAGGAATGTTAAGAGTTTCTAGGTAAAAATAGATTACACGAAGAGTCCTACATCTATTAGACAAATTGAATTATGTAAGTTATCCTTTATGCACCAACACACATGCACACACATCCTCTCTCTCACATTTTCAGACCCCAGGGGTTTCACTGGTTAACTCTATTAAACATGTAAGGAGGAAATAATGCCAATTTAATGCAAATTCTTTCAAAATATAAATGAAGAGAAAATACTTCTCAACACATTTTATGAGGCCAGCATAACCCTGATACTCAAATGAGACAAAGAATTACATAAATTTCTAAAATATGAAAAAAAGAATTACATAAAAAAATAGCAATCTCTCACAGAAACATAAGTACAAACATTATTTAAAAATATTAGCTAATCGGGGCAACTGGGTGGCTCAGTGGTTTAAGCCGCTGCCTTCGGCTCAGGTCATGATCTCAGGGTCCTGGGAACGAGCCCCGCATCGGGCTCTCTACTCAACGGGGAGCCTGCTTCCTTCTCTCTCTTTGCCTGCTTGTGATCTCTCTCTATCAAATAAATAAATAAAATCTTAAAAACAATAGCTAATCTGATACAGTGTTCTACAAAAAGGATAATGTATTATGACCAAGTGGGGGTCAAATCAAAGTTGGTTTCAACTCTGAAAATCATTCAATATAATTCATAACAGTAACAGAATAAAGGAGAAAGCAATATGACCACGTATGATAAAATACTAATTATCCTAAGAAGTCAGAAAAATAGAAAATCTTCTCAATTCAGCAAAAGGAATTTATAAAATATCTATATCTAAAATCACAGTTAATGGTAAAAACTGAGTGTCTCCCTATAAGATTGGAAATAGTTAAGATTGTTCTCTCTCTTCCCTATTTGGTGAAGAGTCTAGCTATTGAAGGGTAAGAAAATGAAATAAAATGTCAGTGATGGAAAAAAAAGATAAATATTATTCACAGAAAAATATGATTGTTAATACAGAAAAATCCTAAAAAAAACCCACAAAAACAAAATATAAGAATTAATAAATGGACTTAGCAAAGTCTTAGGATACAAGCTCATTAAACATAAATCAATTGCATTTCTTTATAACTAACAAAAATTAATTTTTAAATAAATGAATAAAAATACCATTTACAATAGGATCCCTAACTAAAATAGTCAGAAATATATTTGATGAAAGATGTGTAAATCTCTACACTGAAAACTTCAAAACCTTGCCCTGAGGAAGATTTAAAAAAGATTTCAATAAATGAGAGATACATCATGCTCAAGGATTGGAAGATTCAATGCTGTTAACATGTCCACTCCCCTAAAAGTGATCTATAGATTCAATGCAATCCAAATAAACAGTGGTTCAGTGCCTTCAAAATTCGAGAAAAAGCAGCTTTTAAACTAGAATTGTATTCCCCATTAAACTGCCAATAAAATAAAAGCAATTCAGAAATTCAGTGTCTTTAAATTTTCAATCCATGTACCCTTTCTAAGGAAATAATGGAGTAGTTGCTCCATCAAAATGAGGAAGAAAACTGACAGTGATGAGGAACCTAAGGCAACATGACAAGTAAATGTGGTGTCATGACCTTGATGAGATCCTGGATCTGAACAAGTTAAACACTAAGGAAAAACAGTATGGACTTTACTTAATGATAATATAACAATATATACTTCTTAAATTGCAACAAATGCACTGGAAGATGCTACTAATAGGGGAAACTATGGGTATATGGACATTCTCTGTAACACGTCCTCAATTTTTCTATAAATCTAAGAACTACTCTAAAAAATAAAGTTCATTTTCAAAAATGAGGAGGGAAATCAAGAAACAGGATGATAGAGAATGCAGGCAACAGGGGACCTAACACCGTTAAGAGGTGAAGACAATTTCCAGAAAGATAATAAAGAGGGATCTCACAATGTTAGCTTTTCAACAAAGTAAAGAGGGCATCCCATTAGCAGTAGAGTGGATCATAAGTTTCTTGGAAAGAAGATGAAAACTGCTAGAATACCAGCTAACATCCCACATGATACATACATATATAAGCTACAACTGTGTGTACTGAGAGGGGGAAGAGGCAGGATATAAATCAGGGAAACCCATGGACTATTAAGCAAATGAAAGCACCTGAAAATATGCGCTTCAAGGGAAACGAAAAGGGAAAGACAACGAAAGCAAATATTTGATGTGTGATCTGTAAATAGCACTTAAAATAGTCTTAATAATAGAACTGCTAAGATTTAGCTAACCTAATTTATATTTATAACCATACTGCAAGGAAGATAAGGTTTGTGTTTGTGCAGTGACAGGGTTTGATAAGGTTTGTGTTTGTGTTTGTGCAGTGACAGGGAGGTGAAAAAGATTAAATTTTTATATATTCCATAGGAACTCACATTAGGAAAGTACTGGAGTAACTTAAACATGAGGGAAAGAGAACCTTATCCAATTAGTGTAATTGAGAAAAAAAGGCTAGAGCACGATTTCAAAGGGATAGATTCTCTGGGATTTGGAGACTAGATTAAGAAGAAGGAGCTGAATAGTTTTGTGAATTACTTGCCTACGTGGTGGCAAAAAAAATTAGAAAATGATGATCAGAGGAGGAGTAATACTGGGAATTATAAGAAAATGTTGAATGCATTTTCTTGGGCATTTAGCTTGAGACACAGAAATAGAACTGTCAAGGAAGCAGGTAGGGAACAGGTTCATGCTATATACACATATAGGGGAATATGAACAAGAAGGAGAGCAAAACACTTATCAGACTCTTCCTACATACCAGTGAGTACTCTACCAGTTTCCATGCACGAAATCATTTAACCCATAGGACAATTATTCACATCTTACAAATGCGGATACCAAGGCTGGAAGAGGTTACACAACTGGTCTAAAAATCTTACAGGAAGTGCAGAAACCCCCTGGATTTAAATTCAGACAGTCTAACTCAAGAGTCACTCCCTTAACCACCTTGCTACAATAAACCACAGCCTCAGGCCAGTAGAAGCATTGGCTCTCTCTGCTTTCCTCACACTCATGTCATATCCACAACTATGCTCCGTGATGTGCGTACTGATGTTGCCTACTGTTCAGGATGGAGTGAGCATCCTTTGTCAGTGGCAGCTCAGCTTCCAGGCCTCCTGGCATGGCCCACCTTGCGGAACCTCTGACTCTACCAAGCTGGGAATAGGGCATGTTACTGGGAGGAGCTCTATGCAAAACATCACAAACTCCCATTGTCTTACATAAAGTTGCACACTTTCTGAAGCATCACCAGTTCTCAGATTTGGTTCATTTTCGGAGTGCCAGAATTGCTGTTTTGGCCAATTCCATCCAAGTTTGTATTTGCCAACCTTCTCATTCAGCCACAGCTGGAAGTTCCACTGACCTTCCATCTTTTTCAGAAAGTGTAAACTGTCTGTGTGCCTTACTTCTAATAATTTCTGGTGGAAAAATCCAAAATGAGAGCAAATGCGTTGCTACTATATGAAACCTGTTTCATAAGTCCTATTCTATTACTGAGAAAGCCAACAGTGACATTGTTTGCCAAAGAGGAAGCTAGATTCTTGTCTTTTGAGAAGAGAAGTATGAAGAATACACAAATTGCAGTAATTGTTGATTTAAACACCCTAAAATCTTGTATTGAAAAGTGTAGTCATATTTATAATTTATCATTTAACTCATCTGACAGATACATGTTTTGTCGGGTAGTTTATATTTTGGCTTATACACGTGAGATTTATCAGGGTTTTTATGTGGACAAACAGTAGAAAAATGACTCAGATAAAGTGACATATGTCAATAACATCTCCATTAAACTGGAAAAAAAAACATGTTTCTAGCTTCTTTAAACAAAAGAAAAGTTAATAGAAAGGACATTGGGAATTGGGAGATTTGGTTTGAAGTTGTAAAACCAAAGTTGGAGAATAGGTTGAATCAAGGCAACTCCAGCGGCCAAAGGGCAGGCAGTATTTCAGAGGACTAGTGTGTGGCCACATTGTTGATCCCAAGGCTGCAGGGTCCCCACCCTATTCATACCACTGACTCAGCCCCAGGACACAGCAGCACCCACCTGCATGTTTCCCAGTCATCTCCCTGCATTTGCATTATTTGCTCCAGGCCAAAATCTTAGATAGGAGTTATGGGATTGGCTGAGTCTAGGTCGATGTGCCTGTCCTGCTGGCCTGGGAACACAGAGGCAGAACTTCTCTACCTTTTGGATTCTATAGTGGAAGGTTGGGCACCACATCCCATGAAGATGACACAAACCCATTTCGTGTCTAAGTAAGAAGTGTGACTCTTTTTCATCTTCCCAAAAGATAAATATGTGTACAGAAGTGCTTTCCTATTTATAGAAAGGAAGAAATTATGTTTGCAAATATATAAAGAGGTTTACATAAAATCAAATACTACATTTTTCTGGGGATGAGGGATTTGTGCTTTTGTAAATAACTTTTTATTTAAAAATAATTGTAGATTTATAGAAAAGTTACAAAGATAGTGCAGAGGATTCCTGGATATACTCTTGATGCAGATTCCCCCTAGTATGAATTTCACAGGACTAAGAAATTAACTTCAATATAACACTGCTAATGAAAATACTGATTTTTAACCTGGATTTCACCAGTTTCTCTACAACTGCCATATTTCTGTTCCTGGATCCAATTTAGGAAGCCACGTTGCATTTAGTTACTACATCTCCTTAGTCTCTGATGTGCGACAATTTCTTAGTCTTTGCCTTTTTTTTTTTTTTTTTATGACTATAGCAATTTTGAAGAGTGTAGGTCAGATATGTTGTAGAATACCCTCATTGGGTTTTGTATATCTATATATATTTGAAATTTATATGGATTCATGGATATTTACTTTGTTCTTAGGATTATAATCCAATAGTATCATTATTTATTTTGTTCTCCAAATAATTCCAGTTTTGGTCCTTAAGAGTTCCCAGGTTGAATTATATGCATTTTTGACTATGACTCCATCTTCTTTTTAAAAATCAAGTTTCTACTCTCTGACACTATGTTTCAGAATCATTCTGATATTTTCTTGGTCCAACTCTAAAATGAATCATTTCTCCAAGGAACACTAGCTCTTATTGCCAGAAAACACTATTCAGAAATAAGATCTGGGTGCTGGATGTGTTCATTGATACTAGGGTATCACTGTTTCTAGGTTCTGAAGCTTCCTCAGCTCATCCAGCCAACCTAGTAGTTTTTGAGCTTTAGCAAGCACCCTTAACCATTTTATTGATTAACCATTTTAATCAATATACAAACCCTGCTTGTGTATCTACAGATCATGCATTCTTTCCTAGAAAGAAAGAACACCTGGGTATGTCAAGAAACAGAAACCAGACCCCCTTCCTTGCACAACCTCTATAATCAAGGGCATGTAATCAAGAAATGTTAGGGACCACAGCACTCCCCCTTATTAATTGCTCTACACTCTTTTTAAAACCCCTGGGCCAGGCAGAAACCTTGGAGTTGGCCTTTGGACAAGAGCCCACCTTCTACCCAAGTGGCTGGCCTCCTGAATAAAGGTCATATTCCTTTCCAATCAAAACTCTTGAGTATTGGCTTTTTGAGTGACAGGCAGCTGAACTTGGATTTTGGTAACACTCTTAGTGGAAAGGGATGGGAAATATGCTGTGTATTCAAACTCTTGTGTGTATCTCCATATCTAATTATTTCTATATTCATCTATCTTAATATATAATAGAAACATGAATTAATACTGTTATTTCCAACTCTAATCTAGCAACGCAAGTTTCATTATAGCCTTCCTATTTTGCCTATTTGCATCTTATTTCTGTGACAGTGGGAAACATGACCCCATTATCTACCGTTTATTTACTTATTTGACCAGTTATCCTAAGTTTAAGGTGAAAAGAAATGTGTAAAACATTGTACTTGAGTTGCTAAATTCTTAACAAGACTGTGTTTGCGACTCTGAAACGCTGTCGCATGCATACCGGATACCGGGATTGTAAAACAAATTTGGTCGTACTCAAACACTTTTCCTTGGCTGATCTGCTTATGATTAATACAGATCGATTAAAACAGACCGCGTTGCCCAGAGCCAGCGGCTCCCCGGGCCTGCGCTCCTCCGGCCCCGCCCCGCTTCCTCCCAAGCCGAGGGGCGGCTCCACCTCCACGCAGCGCCAAAGGGAACCTGAGCCGACGGCGAGCACGCGAGCGTGTCCTTTGGGTGCCCCTTGTGCCGGAGCGCGGGGGCACCCTCACCCTTACCTTGTCCCCGGAGTCTCCGAAGGCCCGGCCGGCGGAGGGGGCGGCTGGAGGCCCCATGCAGTTCCTGTGTGAAGGCTCCCGAGCTGCAGCAGATGCTGAGCCCCAAGGCTGAGGGGCACGCAGAGGACGAGGGCCGCTGGAGAACCGGCAGCCCGAGAGCCCTAAGCGGCCGTCAAGGCCCAGACGACAGCATGGAGGCGGCAACAGGAAAGGAGCAGGTCCCGGGGACGCGTGCGGCCTCCACCAGGCCAATACCTTGGACCGCAGGAACCTGAGAGATGGCTGGAAAGGCATTCTGGAAAGTACTGGCGCCCGTGACCAGAAGCACCGTGGAGTCCCTGCCGCGGCCCACGGCAGCCCTGAGCTAGGCCTGCGTGCGGGCCTGGTGCGGCCTGGCCAGCTGCGTGCGGCCTGGCCCCTGACACGCCCGACAGGGACAAAGGTTCGGCCATCTTCCACTCGGTCAGCCCGGGGACACACGGCCTGCTGGGCTGCACACACTGCCACCTGCGGCACGGCAGGGCGAGGCGGGCTGAGGCGGGGCGAGGCGGGCTGAAAGGCTTCGTGGAGAGCATGCGCCAAGAGAAGCGGCTGTAGTCTCTGGGAGGTCTTCAGGGCAAAGGAGCAGCTCGGTATCCCGTGCAGGGAAGAGGGCCCGGCAGAGGAAGACACCAGGGACAGCAAGGCAGGAAAGTTCGCATCCACGATCCTGGGAACATTCAAAGGCAAGGAGTAAGTCTCTTGGCACACCAGTTCAGGTGGCGGGTGACTGCATCAGCCAGAGCACCTGGTCCCCAGGTCACAGCAGTCTGGATGGAACCCAGCTGACAACAGGCAGAGCTCGGCTCCTCTTGGGACTCACTGTGGTTGCTCTGCCTCTTGCCCCTTCGCCTTTCCATCCTTGGGGCCCCAGCTTCTCAGTGCCCCATGCCTTACCCTCGCCACCCCCATCTTTTCTCAGGGCCTGTCTCTGGGCCCTCAGCCACCTCTCTGCATCCGCCTCCAGCCTTTTAAGCCTTCATTCACTTCAGGGAGCCCTCTCTTCCTGCCTTAGTCCTCTGTCTTTTGGGGAGGGCCCATATTCTTGTGCTTCAGTCCCCCATTCTCTCAGGGCCTTGTGTTTTGGGGCTTCTGCATTCTCGGGGTTCCCCTCCCTGCACAGTCTCCTGCCTTGCTCCTTCACTCTGCTGCCTCCGTACTGTTCTCCTGGCAGCCCCATCTTCTCTCGCAGGACCTCCTACCTTCTCAGGCTCTTTCTCTCCTGTCTCCATTTCAAATTGATGAGGTCTCACTTCTTGCCCTGCTTGGATTTTTATTTCTTGGCTGCCCTCCCTGCATCTTCCTTGGTGGCCTGTCCTTTTGCTGTGGGGAAGCAAGACCTGGTTGCAGGCAGTTTTTGAAAGAGGGGTGGAGCCAGACCGAAAAGGTTTCTCTCTCAGGAGGTGCAGTAGAGCCACTGTAGGCAAAGGGGCAGGACACACGATCCCTGAGAGGCTGCCCTGCCAATGCCAACTGAAGCAGATCTGGCTCACTCCTCCAACATGGCTCAAGCTAGCAACTGGTGGGGGATGAGAGGATTAGGCTTTGCAGCACAATAAAACTCAATCCAGGTAGATGATGATACCCCAGCTTCATGAAGGATCCCCAGCATCCTCTGAGGACACATTCACAGGCCCATCCCCAGCTATGTCCAGAAAAGGGTTGGGTGAGGACTGCTTCCTCGAACAGGCAAGGGCAGGGGATAGAGGGTGTTGGTGCCTGAGCCCCAGACCACTGCCCCACCGGGTCCTGGCACACTATGAGATGGAAGTGGTCCTTGCCCGGCAGGTACCCAGCAGACTCCAACTTCGCCCTGTTGTTGGATCCTTTCCTCTTTGTCACAAACCTGCAAAATCTGTCTCAGTTTCTTTTCCTGTATCTTCTTTACCTCCAAAAAGTAACTTTGATTTCAAGTGAGACATTTTGGCATTAAATGTTTAGAAAGTCCCCACGGTAGGTTCTAGCACTGTGGAAATTAGTGTTCCTGCTATTTCTTTCCCAATATTTGTGTTTTTGTTTCTTAAAAGTGTAAGAGATCACATGAGCAAAATTATTTCAGAGGATTTAAGTCCACTGAGCGAAGGCAGCAGTTCTGAGGAGCTGGAGAAGGGAGGATGGTGGTGTTTGGGGGACACTTTCACTCTCTGACAGCTTATTGTTTGTTATCAAAGCCACCTCTTAGGCAGGGGTGACAGCAGCAACGTTTTTTTAGGTGGAAAACGTCAGGGTTTTTTTGTGCAGCGTGGTGTGTTGCTGCTCTGAGTAGGCTGTTCTAGGCCCGTTATTAAGGGAGAACCTTTGCAGGAAGTGGAGCATTCTGACCATGCAGATGCCAGAGTTTGGGAGTCCAGCCAGAGCCCTTGGAGTTCCTGTCTGCATCCTCTCACATCTTGCTAGATAAAACATCTCCTGAAATGTGATTCTTTACATTTTGGTGTTAACAATAAAACATGGCACACACACCCACACACAGACACACACTCAAAGATACACACATAATGATGGGCACTTACAGAAAGAGTAATGATATGTGTTCCCCTTGTTATTGATTAGTAGATCAACCAAATTCTGGCTGTCCCATTCTTTATTCTTGGAGGAGGAAGAATGAGAGTCTTGACTTAGGTTGGCTTAGAGGAAATTCCAAGATGAATAATGTAATAAGATCATAAGATGAACAATATGTTACATCATGGTGTAATAATAATTTTTTACTCCCCCCCCCAAAAATAGCAATTTTGACAATTACCCTCAGATGAGAGAGCCTTTGTGGAAGTCCAGGAATTTAGCCTGGAAATACCAGCACACTGTCGGAGTAAAAACAAATCCAAGATTGGATGCATTGAAGAGGGTAAGAGGAACAGTTTCACTTTACCTATGTCCTTTCTCCCTCAAGGCAACATAGCTCATTGCCAAAAAAGTTGTTCCATTGGGGAAAATAAGAGCATGGGAATGAAGTTCTGGTTTCCTCAGGTATGGGAGACACTGCCAAAGAGATCCACTTCTCATCCCGTTCAGATAGCTGAGCTATATTGTGTGGCTGAGGGTGGGAGTTTCTGGGCAGTCGCAGGTAGGGCCGTTGGAGGGCATCAGAGGGATGTGCATCCTACTAATCGTACCGGGATTGGGTACATTGGGAAGCTGGCTGTTGAGCCACTGGGGATGCTCTCAAGTAGCCATGAACACCCCCTGACTGTGCGCCTTACCCACACATAACCCGATCCTGTGGATGGTTTTCCACATGTGCTTCCAGTGAGAAGATGGCCAGTAAGCACATGTGGAAAGATGGCCTGACTCTGCAGGCTGGAGAAAAATCACACATTGAGGGTGCCTGGGTGGCTCTCAGTGGCTTAAAGCCTCTGCCTTCGGATCAGGTCGTGATCCCGGGGTCCTGGGATTGAGTCCTGCATGGGGCTCTCTGCTCAGTAGGGAGCCTGCTTCCCTTCCTCTCTCTTGCTGCCTGCCTCTCTGCCTACTAGTGATCTCTGTCTGTCAAATAAATAAATACATCTTTAAAAAATCACACATTGAGCATTCAGTCCAGCAAAAAGTGTTCATTTTAGCAAAAAGGAGGCTCTCAGCAACTAACCTGGCTTTGCAGGTTGGAGGGATGGCATACAGGTTTAAGAATTCTGCCATAAGATGAAATAAGAAGTTTGGAGTAGGAATAACCATAGAAAGGTCTGAGAAAGCATCAGAATCACTAGCAGAGGTGACAGAAGGTAATTCTCTGCTGAGGCAAGTCAGAAAGACTGGAGGAAGTAGCTGCTTCTTCATATACGAAGATAACAGCAGTCTTCAATATGAAAAATCAGTGTAACCCGACACCACCAAAGGAACACAATAATTTTCTAGAAACAGATCCCAAAGAAATGGAGCTCTGTGATTTGTCTTATAAAGAATTCTGTTTTAAGGAAGCACAGTAAACTGTAAGAAAACACATAAAACACAAAAAGATGATTCAGTGAACTCATGAAAACAATACGCAAACAAAATGAGAAGTTGAACATAGAGATAGAAACCATCACAATGAAGCAAACAAATCTGGAGCTGAAAAATACAATGAATGAAATGACAAATGCAGGAAAGAGTATCAGTATTAGCCTGGATCGATCGGAAGAATGAGTCTTTGACAGGACATTTAAAAATTATGCAGTGAGAACATAGGAAAATAATAAAAAGGGATAAAGAAAGCTCACATGGCCTGTGGGATACCATTAAGAGAAACACTGTAGACATTATTGGAGTTCCAGAAAGAGAAGGGTGGAAAAAGGGTCAGAAAGCTTGGTTAGAGGAATAATGGCTGAGAAGTTCCTAAATCTGGGGAGAGATTTGAACTCTTAACTTTATTAAGTTAATAGTTCACCCCGATATTCCACCCAAAGTGATCTTCCTCAAGACGTATTATAATTAAGTTATTTAAAATCAAAGATTAATGGAAAGAATTTTCAAAACAGCCAGAGGAAAAATAACCCTGACATACCAAAAAACCTTCGTAAGGTTCTCAGTAGATTTCTTTGGAGAAACCTTGAAACCCAGGATCATGTACTCAAAATACTGAAAAAAAAAAAAAGCTGTGAACCAAGAATACTTTACCTAGTAAAGTTGTCTTTGGGAAATAAAGGTGAGATAAAGACTTTTCCAACAAACAAAAACTGAGGTAATTCATTAGCAGTAGACCTACTTTATAAGAGATACTGAAAGAATGCCATGAGATGAAACAAAAAGACACTAACTGGTAACATCAAAACATGAGAAAATAGACAACACATTGGTAAATATGTTTAGTCAAACTCAGAATACTCTAGTACTACAATATGGTGATTAGCTACTTAACTCTAGTAAAGATTAAAGGATACCAGTATTAAAAATAACTATAGCTGGGGCGCCTGGGTGGCTCAGTCTAAGTGTCTGTCTTAGGCTCAGGTCATGATCCCAGGATCCTGGAATCAAGCCCCGCATTCTCCCTCTCCCATGCCCTCTGCTTGTATTCCCTTTCTTGCTGTGTCTCTATCAAATAAATAAATAAAATCTTAAAAAAATAACTATAGCTACAATAATTTGTTAAAGTTTACACAGTATAAAAAGATAAATTGTGACATCAAAAACAAAATATGAAAAGAGAGTAAAAGAATAGAGTTTTTGTATGTGATTGAAGTTATCACCTTAAAATAGACTGTAATGTTTATATGATATTTTATGTCAGTCTGATAGTAACCACAAAACAGAAGCCTACAGTAGATATAGAAGGACAAAGAGAAGGGAATTGAAGCATACCATTACAGAAAGTCATCCAGTCACAAAGGAAGTCAGCAAGAGAGGAAGAGGGGAATAAGGAAGCTACAAAACAGCCAGAAAATAATTAAGAAGACATTAATAAGTCCCTACCTATCAGTAATTACTTAAAATGTAAATACCTTAAATTTTCCAATGAGAGGCGGAATAAGTAAACAAACAAATGAAAAACAAGACCCAACTATATCTTGCCTGCAAGAGACTTAAAAGATACACAGAGACAATAATGAGGGGTGGAAAAAAATATTCCATGCAAGATGAAACAAAAAAAACAGTAGGGTTAGCTATTCTTCATCAGATGAAATAGACTTTAACTCAATAGCTATAACAAGAGATAAAGAAGACCATGATAGTGCAATTGCACTACTGGGTATTTACCCCAAAGATACAGATGTAGTGAAAAGAAGGACCATCTGTACCCCAATGTTTATAGCAGCAATGGCCACGGTCGCCAAACTGTGGAAAGAACCAAGATGCCCTTCAATGGATGAATGGATAAGGAAAATGTAGTCCATATACACTATGGAGTATTATGCCTCCATCAGAAAGGATGAATACCCAACTTTTGTAGCAACATGGATGGGACTGGAAGAGATTATGCTGAGTGAAATAAGTCAAGCAGAGAGAGTCAATTATCATATGGTTTCACTTATTTGTGGAGCATAACAAATAGCATGGAGGACATGGGGAATTAGAGAGGAGAAGGGAGTTGGGGGAAATTGGAAGGGGAGGTGAACCTTGAGAGACTATGGACTCTGAAAAACAATCTGAGGGTTTTGAAGGGGTGGGAGTGGGAGGTTGGGGTACCAGGCGGTGGGTATTATAGAGGGCATGGATTGCATGGAGCACTGGGTGTGGTGAAAAAATAATGAATACTGTTATGCTGAAAATAAATAAAAAATAAATTAAAAAAAAAGAAGACCATGATAACATGATGATACTATAATGCAGAGGAGACATTACAACTAATACTGCAGTAATACAAAGGACCATAAGAGACAATAAACAATTATATGCAGATTGGCTAACCGAGAAGAAATGGATATGTTTTTAGAAACATACAGTTTACAAGACTGATTCATGAAGAAATAGAAAATCTGAACAGACCAATAACAAGTAAGAACACTGAATCAATAATCAAAAATCCCTAAGAAGGAAGAGCCCAAGACCTGATGGTTTCACTGGTGACTTTTACCAAACAGTTAAAGAATTAATGCCAAACCTTAACTCTTCCAAAATTTTAGGGAGGGAGCACTGTCCAATTCATCGTGCAAGGCCAGAATTACCCTCATACCAATGCAAGGCAAGGACACTGTAAGAAGAGAAAACTACAGGCTGCTATCTCTAATGAATATTGATGTAAAATCTCCAAACAAAATTCTACATTCTGTAGCACATTAAGGGGATCATACACCATTATTAAGTGGGATTTATCCATGGGAGGCAAAAATGATTAAACATATGCCAATCAATAAACATGATACTCCAGATTAATAGAATGAAAGATACAAATCATATGATCCTCTCAATAGATGCAGAAAAAGCATTTGACAAATTTCAACATCCTTTCATGATTAAAAGGACAGGAGTTGGATTGCAAAAGAGTATGATTTTATCATACTCTTTAAATATATGATATATGATTATATCATATATATGATTATATCTTGATTATGGTGGCAGTTACAATAAAATGAAAGTCATTGAAAAACTGTACTTTTAAAGTGGATGCATTTTATTGTACTTAAACTGTAACACAGTAAAATTCATTCAAAAAAGAGAAAATTGCAAGAACCAATCTCAACTGTGATCTTCTTGCCCCTGCCCCTGAAACATTTTCCATAAATAAAATAGCTGTGTATTAAACAACCTCATTATTTTTAAATTACTACAGAAGGATGAATAAATGTGTGTAAAAAATGCAGCACAACTCAATAGTAAAAGAAATGGAGCATTGATGCATGCAACAACTGGGATGGACTTAGGAGCATCATGCTTAGTGCACAAAGCCAGTTTCAGAGGTTATACATGATGCAGTCTCATTTGTTGCCTTTAGGATGATTCCACTGTAGAGATGGAGAAGAGGTTAATGGTTGCCAGAAGACACAGAGGAAGGTGGGAGGAAATGGGTGTGAAGAAGGGAGTTCCTGCATGGTAGTGGGACACTTCTCTTTCGTGATTGTGGTCATGATCACATACCACATACTACATGGTCAGATCACATAGATCTACATGCATAACAAAACACCCAGTATATGTAAAACTGCTGAAAGCGGAAAATGTTTGTAGTCCTATCCTGTTAACATTATCATACCAATGTCAATTTCCCGGTTTTGCTATTATGCTACAGTTGTTAAAGATGTTATTACAGTAGGAAGCTGGGTTGGTTTCAAGCAACTGCATACATTATTTTTGCAGTTTCCTGTGAACTTGTAATAATTTCAAGATAAAAAATTAGATGCCTTCTCACAGCATGATCATGAATTAATATAGAACTGGGAATTCTAAAGTCATATTTTCTTGAAATGGAAGCTTAACAGTGATTTTTCTTATAGATTTGATATAATATGTTAAAAGCAAATACATACTGAGTCAGAAAACCCAGGATAATTAAATTTCCATGAAATAATGGGTCATTTTTATATTAAATGATTTTTATTAAGTAATAATCTCTGAAATCAGTTCAAAAGTTCCTTGGTTGATCTCTATATAATTTGCTTACACACTGAATATTTAAAAGGACTCAAGTATTTTAAAAAGGCGAAATAAACTTTACTGAAATATTCACAAATCCTTATGAACTTAAATCCTTAAAACTAATATGTTACCTAGAAATATAGAGAATTTTTTTCTTAATTTAAATTTAATTATACAATGTATAGTATATCATTAGTTTCATATGTAGTGTTCAACAATCCATCAGTTGTGTATAACACCCAGTGCTCATCACATCACATACCCTCCTTAGTTTTCAATAACATTTTAATTACAGGGGACAAATAGGATCCTTTCTTATATACCCTAGGGAATGTATAGTCCCTGATGGGAAATTAATATTTATTGTCACAATTAGGTTATAAACAGAGACACCAGTTTCTTCCCTATAGAGCTTAGCATGATGGGAAGGTCCTAAAGGACATGGACCTGGATTTCTCATATATAAGCCTTAAGCACATGCCTTGAGCTCTATGACCCAGTGGCACAGGTGTCAAGTGTGTAGTTGCCCTTCATATTTTCTTAGTAAGTTTATAGCAACAAGTTTGATCTACAACCAAGAATGACTCCTGGAATGCTCAGACTGTGATATCTGTGATGTGATCTTTGGCCAATAAAGGAAGAAGATCACATAGAGGGTCAGCACAATTCTTTCAATGGAGGGAGAGTAAGTTAATCACATTTCTATTTATCTCTTATTCTCTCTCTTCTTGAAAAATGAGGGAAAATATTTATATTGAATAACAAGAAACTCAATGTATGAAGCTCTGACTGTACCACCTGCATTATTCTGAGCATACCCTCTCTGTGTTGGCTTCATCCTTCATCTGGCAGCAAGATAGCTATACCAGTACCAAGTGACACATGCAGAATATAACAAGATCAAAGGAAGAGATTTATCTCTTTCCTAAGATAAAGTTTTTAATTGAAATGCACATAGAAAAAAGGTTATGTGTTATAAGCATACAACCTGATACATTTTCATAAACTTTAATCAATGTCCACATTAATTATCTTTCTCTTTCATGCCCTCCTACAAAACCAAGGAAAATACATCCACTTTCCTTTGTTCATTCTCTGTCCAGCTAAGATGGACCAGAGAAGGGGAGTGTATAGAAATACCTGAGTATATGATGAATTATAAATCTTAGGCTACCAAGGTTCTCCTCAATACTTGTTATCCATTACTGACTTCATGGATTCTTGCAGTAAGTTATCTGAAAACATTGTAGACTGGTAGGGATTCTCTTCTTTGAAACACTATTGTGATATGGTCTGTGCCCAAGAGGAATCCTTGCTTTCATGGTAGTTATGACAGGGAACTAAGGTATTGGGTAGGGTAATAGAAACATGAGAGTAGGAACGAGGAAGTGAAGGATCAGATGAGTGAAAGGGAGAGCTGGGGATAGCTCCCCACTACCGAAGCTCACCAACAAGTAGCCTTTATCCTCAGCTGCTCCATCCCTGTATCTTCTAGTAAAGACGGGAGCAGTTGTTTGTCACGTGCTGCTCCTGCAATAAGACAGAGTGGTTTTAATGTTAAAGGGTGTGTGTGCCTGTCCACTCTGACCCTGTGGAGTGAAGTTGGACTTATTTGCTGGTCTGAGTCTTCTCATAAATAAGACTGTAAGGAGAGGGAGGAGAGCTAGGGTTTCTTTTCTTTTCTTTTTTATTTATTTGACACAGAGATAGCACAAGTAGGCAGAGTGGCAAGCAGAGGAAGAGGGAGAAGCAGGCTCTGCTGAGCAGGGAGCTAATGCGGGGCTCGACCCCAGGACCCCAGGATCATGACCCGAGCCAAAGGCAGCCACCCAAATGACTGAGCCACCCAGGTGCCCCAGATTTGGAGTTTCTATTAACGGGACTTTCTTCTGTCCTCACAGATTTCCAAAGAAGACAATATTGGTTAGAAATGACTCCTCAGTGACTGAATTTCTTCTTGCTGGATTAACAGACCGCTCAGAGCTCCAGCAACCCCTCTTTTTCCTTTTTCTGATGATCTACATTGTCACTGTGGTGGGCAACCTTGGCTTGATCATTCTCATCGGTCTCGACTCTCACCTCCACACCCCCATGTACTATTTCCTCTTCAACCTATCCTTCATTGATCTCTGTTACTCTTCTGTTTTCACCCCCAAGATGCTGATGAACTTTGTATCAAGGGAGAACATCATCTCTTATGTCGGGTGCATGACACAGCTGTTTTTCTTTCTCTTTTTTGTCATCTTGGAATGCTACATGTTGACGTCAATGGCCTATGACCGCTATGTGGCCATCTGTCATCCATTGCTGTATAGGGTCACCATGTCCCATCAGGTCTGTTGCTTGCTAACTGTTGCAGCATACATGATGGGATTTGCTGGAGCCTCTGCCCACACAGGCTGCATGCTTAGACTGACTTTCTGCCATGTCAATATAATCAACCATTACCTGTGTGACATTCTTCCTCTTCTCCAACTCTCTTGCACCAGCACCTATGTCAATGAGGTGGTAGTTCTGATAGTTGTGGGAATTAATATCACAGTACCCAGTTTTACCATCCTGATTTCTTATGTCTTTATCCTCACTAGCATTCTTCATATCAGATCTGCTCAAGGACGATCAAAAGCCTTCAGTACCTGCAGCTCTCACATCATTGCTCTTTCTCTTTTTTTTGGGTCAGCAGCATTCATGTATCTTAAATATTCTTCTCCTGGATCTATGGAGCAGGGAAAAGTTTCTTCAGTTTTCTATACTAACGTAGGGCCCATGCTCAACCCCTTGATCTACAGTTTGAGGAATAAGGATGTCAAAATAGCATTCAGGAAAGCCCTGATTAAAATCTGGAGTAGAAACATGTTCTAATTAGAAGCAGCAATAATATAAAGAAACCCAGGTTTTTATTTTATAATTATTGGTGTTTTTTCAAGATGAGCCTATGTGCATAACCATGTTGCTTCTACAGATTGTGTTATGTGTGGTTTAATAGACTTGCTTGTCTTTTTGCTGATAGCTAATCTTGTCTTATTTTTCCTTCTGTATCTCCATCATGTGTGCAAGTTTACACAAGTAACTAATATATTTTATAAATAGAAACTATGCATTGATGTTTCAAATAACTTTTATGCTACTTTTGTTTCTGGGCTACTTCTAATATGGACGAATGTGGTTAGTTTTTTCATTTACATAAAGTTAAAATTAGAGCTCACTGATCTAGACACAAACAGTACATGAACTCTTACTTTTAGCAATAACTGGTATAGGTAGTAGCATTCGAAGAAATGCATTTCAAATTGTGTATAAGGATTAAAGTAGGATCAGATCCCCCTAATATTGTCCTTTTGTTCTATTTTTCTTATCACTTTCTATGTTATTATTCTGACTTTCCTTTTTCCCTGCAGTAATTGCAAAATCCATACCAGGTACTTATGGCTTCTGAGATTGTCTATCAATCCACTGTATTTAATATCTAAGAGAGTACACAGATACCACTGTTCATTGCCAGTCATTGTTGTAAGAAGGAATGATTAGAGAAATAATACATACATATCTCAGGATCCCAATAAGGGGTGGGTGGTTTATTGCATTATAAAACTTGCATTCTTTACCCTCCAAAATGATACCAAATATTTGGAAAGGAGCATATAGTTCTTATTGTAAATTTTGAAATTTATCACTTTAAGGAAAATTCTGCACATAGTATCTGGAGAAACATTGTAGCCATTATTTTACTTACCCAGTGAAGTTTCTAATGAAAAATGGTGTATATTAATAGCAATAAATTATATTCCTAGCAACATTTTGTGAATATACTTAAACCTTCTCCCACCAATAAGGTAATAAATGCATTTAACTAGATGCTTTTTCCTATAGATTTCCTATTTCTCCAATGCTTTTCACATTTGTGTATTTAGAATATCAAACATAATGGGACGTCAAGAAATACTTGCTGAATTGCATTATCTTGTTCAGATAACAACAATAATAAATTTAATGTTACAATAATTAGTAAAATATAATAATAGATAATAATAAATAATAAGTCAGAAAAAACTTTGGGGTACAACTTGCTTTTGGCATTGGACCATAGCAGTCATAGAAAGGTGCTGTTTAGCTCCTTTTCGAGAGAACTGGTTTTGGGAAGCACTGTTGACTGATAGTCTCTAGCTTATACTCCTATGGATTCACTGTTGTGTTCAGGCAGAGTCCTTGCTCGCTCTGAGATGTTCCCAGCCAGGGCCTTAGAGTAATGAGTCATAGAGGAGCTGGCCAATAGCTGTGTAACACAGGTGTCTTCTGATAGGCAATCTTCCTTAGGTACTTCCTGTCATCCTAACAGACTTTGTAGGACTGCACTATAGTCTGAGATTTTCCTAGCATATCCTTCTCTTCTTTCTTAGGTGTCAGAGTTTCAACCCAGTCTAAAGGCCTTTATCACTGACTCCCTCTCCCTCCCATTTTATCCTTCACAGTTTTTTACCACAATAAATGTCTTGCAGGTCTAATTATTTCTTGGCATTTGCTTCTTGGGGGACTCTTGATGACACCGAAGTCTTACATAACTGAGTTTAACACTTAGATTTAGGTTCTGATCATAAAAACAGATTCGTTTTGTTATAAAATAGACCTAGGGCAGAGAATAGAATATTTGGAAACGGATTTTTCATTTATTTAATCAATTAATTTTTTACCATGTAACTAAGCAAATCCGTAGGCAAAGGAAAATCTTCTAAGCAATTGATTCTGTAAATAGTAGCTATTCATGAGGAAAGGAATGAACTCTGACATTAACATTAAATTTGTCAGTGAAAGAAGAGAACTCTTTCATTATTTAAATATGAATTTAGTAGAGAAAGTCAATTATCATATGGTTTCACTTACTTGTGGAACATAAGGAATAAGATGGAAGACATTAGGAAAAACAAAGGAAGAGTGAAGGGGGGGAAATCAGAGGGGGAGATGAACCATGAGACACTGTGAACTCCAAGAAACTGAGAATTTTAGAGGGGAGGGGTGTGAGGGGCATGGGTGAGCCTGGTGGTGGGTATTAAGGAGGGCAGGGATTACATGGAGCACTGGGTGCATAAGCAATGAATCTTGGAACACTGCATCAAAAACCAATGATGTATTTTATGGTGATTAACATAAAGCAATAGAAAAAAGAAAAAAATATGATTTCAGTTACAAAGTTTTAAATGGTTGTAAAAATGGTGCAAAACTATCACGTAAAAAAATCTCTTAAAATTTCTCAAAGATTATAAAAGAAATTGGAGGTATAGTAGTTAAAAATTCTTGATCAGGAGTTACAAATAACTATTTCAAGTACAAGCTTGTTATAAAGAAATTATGTTCTGGAAGCAAGGACAAATTTTCATTAAGAATTATGGATATATTTGAGAATATTACATAATTAAAATATGTTTCTTTAAAGATGGGTATTTTGACTTTTGAATAATCTGCATTAATATGTAGTGAATATGCTACCTTTTTCAGTTTTATCAAATATAACAGAATCCTGAACAGTTATTAAACATACATATATAGTTTAATAATTAATGCAAAAAGCTATGTAATTTCAAATTAAATCATAAAAGAGAATATTGTAGAGAATTTTATGCATTGTCTTTAGTTGTTTTCAATTAGTGATTAAATCCCAATAATCTAGCCCAAGAATACCAGAAAATAAAGTTGTTAAATTATTTTATTTAGTCAGCTTTGTTTTCAGATTTGATTAAGTGGTTGGGGCAGTCATTGTATAGTGATAGTGACTATATTATATAGTGACAGCTATTATGCCTTCAAATATTTTTCTGTCTCCTCTTCTCCCTCTCTGAGCCTCCAGTTAGACATCTATTGGGCTGTTCGATGTCTTATGGCTCACTGATGCTCTATCCATTTTTTTCTAGTTGTCTTCTTTTTGTATTTCATTTTGGGTAGTTTCCATTGCTGTTCAAGTTCACACATCATTTCTTCTGTGGTATCTGATCTAGTTTTAACCCCATGCAGTATATATATTTTTTACAGAAACTTTATTTTATATTTATAGAAAAATTACAAAGCTAGTACAGTTACAGTGTATTCAATATCCAGTTCCTGCTGTTATTTTATTTTATTTTATTTATTTATTTTTTTTGCTTAACTGCCATGACTCTCAATTTTTTAATACAATTTTTTATTTTTTATAAACATATATTTTTATCCCCAGGGGTACAGGTCTGTGAATCACCAGGTTTACACACTTCACAGCACTCACCAAAACACATACCCTCCCCAATGTCCATAATACCACCCCCTCCCCCCAACAACCCTCAGTTTGTTTTGTGAGATTAAGAGTCACTTATGGTTTGTCTCCCTCCCAATCCCATCTTCTTTCATTTATTCTTCTCGTACCCACTTAAGCCCCCATGTTGCATCACCACTTCCTCATATCAGGGAGATCATATGATAGTTGTCTTTCTCCTCTTGACTTATTTCGCTAAGCATGATACGCTCTAGTTCCATCCATGTTGTCGCAAATGGCAAGATTTCATTTCTTTTGATGGCTGCATAGTATTCCATTGTGTATATATACCACATCTTCTTGATCCATTCATCTGTTGATGGACATCTAGGTTATTTCCATAGTTTGGCTATTGTGGACATTGCTGCTATAAACATTCGAGTACACGTGCCCCTTTGGATCACTACGTTTGTATCTTTAGGGTAAATGCCCAATAGTGCAATTGCTGGGTCATAGGGCAGTTCTATTTTCAACATTTTGAGGAACCTCCATGCTGTTTTCCAGAGAGGTTGCATGCACCAGCTTGCATTCCCACCAACAGTGTAGGAGGGTTCCCCTTTCTCCGCATCCTCGCCAGCATCTGTCATTTCCTGACTTGTTGATTTTAGCCATTCTGACTGGTGTGAGGTGATATCGCATTGTGGTTTTGATTTGTATTTCCCTGATGCCGAGTGATATGGAGCACTTTTTCATGTGTCTGTTGGCCATCTGGATGTCTTCTTTGCAGAAATGTCTGCTCATGTCCTCTGCCCATTTCTTGATTGGATTATTTGTTCTTTGGGTGTTGAGTTTGCTAAGTTCTTTATAGATTCTGGACACTAGTCCTTTATCTGATATGTCGTTTGCAAATATCTTCTCCCATTCTGTCAGTTGTCTTTTGATTTTGTTAACTGTTTCCTTTGCTGTGCAAAAGCTTTTGATCTTGATGAAATCCCAATAGTTCATTTTTGCCCTTGCTTCCCTTGCCTTTGGCGTTGTTCCTTGGAAGATGTTGCTGCGGCTGAGGTCAAAGAGGTTGCTGCCTGTGTTCTCCTCAAGGATTTTGATGGATTCCTTTCGCACATTGAGGTCCTTCATCCATTTTGAGTCTATTTTTGTGTGTGGTGTAAGGAAATGGTCCAATTTCATTTTTCTGCATGTGGCTGTCCAATTTTCCCAGCACCATTTATTGAAGAGGCTGTCTTTTTTCCATTGGACATTCTTTCCTGCTTTGTCGAAGATTAGTTGACCATAGAGTTGAGAGTCTATTTCTGGGCTCTCTATTCTGTTCCATTGATCTATGGGTCTGTTTTTGTGCCAGTACCATGCTGTCTTGATGATGACAGCTTTGTAATAGAGCTTGAAGTCCGGGATTGTGATGCCACCAACGTTGGCTTTCTTTTTCAATATCCCTTTAGCTATTCGAGGTCTTTTCTGGTTCCATATAAATTTTAGAATTATTTGTTCCATTTCTTTGAAAAAGATGGATGGTACTTTGATAGGAATTGCATTAAATGTGTAGATTGCTTTAGGTAGCATAGACATTTTCACAATATTTATTCTTCCAATCCAGGAGCATGGAACATTTTTCCATTTCTTTGTGTCTTCCTCAATTTCTTTCATGAGTACTTTATAGTTTTCTGAGTATAGATTCTGTGCCTCTTTGGTTAGGTTTATTCCTAGGTATCTTATGGTTTTGGGTGCAATTGTAAATGGGATTGACTCCTTAATTTCCCTTTCTTCTGTCTTGCTGTTGGTGTAGAGAAATGCAACTGATTTCTGTGCATTGATTTTATATCCTGACACTTTACTGAATTCCTGTATAAGTTCTAGCAGTTTTGGAGTGGAGTCTTTTGGGTTTTCCACATATAGTATCATATCATCTGCGAAGAGTGATAATTTGACTTCTTCTTTGCCGATTTGGGTGCCTTTAATTTCCTTTTGTTGTCTGATTGCTGAGGCTAGGACCTCTAGTACTATGTTGAATAGCAGTGGTGATAATGGACATCCCTGCCGTGTTCCTGACCTTAGCGGAAAAGCTTTCAGTTTTTCTCCATTGAGAATGATATTTGCGGTGGGTTTTTCATAGATGGCTTTGATGATATTGAGGTATGTGCCCTCTATCCCTACACTTTGAAGAGTTTTGATCAGGAAGGGATGCTGTACTTTGTCAAATGCTTTTTCAGCATCTATTGAGAGTATCATATGGTTCTTGTTCTTACTTTTATTGATGTGTTGTATCACATTGACTGATTTGCGGATGTTGAACCAACCTTGCAGCCCTGGAATAAATCCCACTTGGTCGTGGTAAATAATCCTTTTAATGTACTGTTGAATCCTATTGGCTAGTATTTTGTTGAGTATTTTCGCATCTGTGTTCATCAAGGATATTGGTCTATAGCCCTCTTTTTTGGTGGGATCCTTGTCTGGTTTGGGGATCAAGGTGATGCTGGCCTCATAAAATGAGTTTGGAAGTTTTCCTTCCATTTCTATTTTTTGGAACAGTTTCAGGAGAATAGGAATTTTTTGTTCTTTAAATGTTTGGTAGAATTCCCCCGAGAAGCCGTCTGGCCCTGGGCTTTTGTTTGTTTGGAGATTTTTAATGACTGTTTCAATCTCCTTACTGGTTATGGGTCTGTTCAGGCTTTCTATTTCTTCCTGGTTCAGTTTGGTAGTTTATATGTTTCTAGGAATGCATCCATTTCTTCCAGATTGTCAAATTTATTGCCGTAGAGTTGCTCATAGTATGTTCTTATAATAGTTTGTATTTCTTTGGTGTTAGTTGTGATCTCTCCTCTTTCATTCATGATTTTATTTATTTGGGTCCTTTCTCTTTTCTTTTTGATAAGTCGGGCCAGGGGTTTATCAATTTTATTAATTCTTTCAAAGAACCAGCTCCTACTTTTGTTGATTTGTTCTATTGTTTTTTTGGTTTCTATTTCATTGATTTCTGCTCTGATCTTTATGATTTCTCTTCTCCTGCTAAGCTTAGGGTTTCTTTCTTGTTCTTTCTCCAGCTCCTTTAGGTGTAGGTTTAGATTGTGTACCTGAGACCTTTCTTGTTTCTTGAGAAAGGCTTGTACCGCTATATATTTTCCTCTCCTGACTGCCTTTGTTGTGTCCCACAGATTTTGAACCGTTGTATTTTCATTATCATTTGTTTCCATGATTTTTTTCAATTCTTCTTTAATTTCCCGGTTGACCCATTCATTCTTTAGAAGGATGCTGTTTAGTCTCCATGTATTTTGGTTCTTTTCAAATTTCCTTTTGTGGTTGAGTTCTAGCTTTAGAGCATTGTGGTCTGAAAATATGCAGGGAATGATCCCAATCTTTTGATACCGGTTGAGTCCTGATTTAGGACCGAGGATGTGATCTATTCTGGAGAATGTTCCATGTGCACTAGAGAAGAATGTGTATTCTGTTGCTTTGGGATGAAATGTTCTGAATATATCTGTGATGTCCATCTGGTCCAGTGTGTCGTTTAAGGCCTTTATTTCCTTGCTGATCTTTTGCTTGGATGATCTGTCCATTTCAGTGAGGGGAGTGTTAAAGTCCCCTACTATTATTGTATTATTGTTGATGTGTTTCTTTGATTTTGTTATTAATTGGTTTATATAGTTGGCTGCTCCCACGTTGGGGACATAGATATTTAAAATTGTTAAATCTTCTTGTTGGACAGACCCTTTGAGTATGATATAGTGTCCTTCCTCATCTCTTATTATAGTCTTTGGCTTAAAATCTAATTGATCTGATATAAGGATTGCCACTCCTGCTTTCTTCTGATGTCCATTAGCATGGTAAATTCTTTTCCACCCCCTCACTTTAAATCTGGAGGTGTCTTCGGGTTTAAAATGAGTTTCTTGGAGGCAACATATAGATGGGTTTTGTTTTTTTATCCATTCTGATACCCTGTGTCTTTTGACAGGGGCATTTAGCCCATTAACATTCAGGGTAACTATTGAGAGATATGAATTTAGTGCCATTGTTTTGCCTGTAAGGTGACTGTTACTGTATATGGTCTCTGTTCCTGCTGTTATTTTACATTAGTCACAGTTAATGAATCAGTATTAGTTAAAGCACATACTTGATTCATATTTTCTTAATTTTCATCTAATGTCCTTTTTTTATCATAGGATCCCACTTAGGATACCATGTTGCCCTGAGTAGTCATGTCTCATAGGCTCCTCTTGCCTGCCATAGTTTCTCAACTTCCCGTGTTTTGGATTATCTTGACAGTTTAAAACGTATTCATCAGATATTTTGTAGAATATCCCCAAATTGGGTTTTCTGATGTTTTCCTCATGATTTTTTGTGATTACGTATTTTTGGATTTGGCATACTTTTCATTTCATACATTGTATTTTTTAGGTCAAGGTGGACGATTTCAGTATTTTCATATCTGTGTCTTTCCTTAGCATGTCATTTTTAAAAAATCTTGTAGAACTTATAGAATTTATTAGTAACAGCTCTTTTTTTGTTCTTATATACTAGTTTTATTTATTTTTTAAACTTTCTAATTTAATTTCATTTTTTAAATTAAATTTTATTTTTTTGGTGTCCCAAGATTCATTGTTTATGCACCATACCCAGTGCTCCATGCAATATGTACCCTCCTTAATACCCACCCCATGCTCACCCAACTTATCCCCCACCCCCCACAACGTTCAGTTTGTTTCTTAGAGTCCACAGTCTCTCATGGTTTGTCTCTTCCTTTGATTTCCCCCAACTCACTTCTCTTTTCCTTCTCCCAGTGTCTTCCGTGTTAATCTTTATGCTCCACAAGTAAGTGAAACCATATGATAATTGACTCTCTCCACTTGATTTATTTAAAAGATTTTATTTATTTATTTGTGAGAGAGAGAGAGCATGAGAAAGTGAAAGAGCATGAGCAGTAGGGAGGGACAGAGGGAGAGGGAGAAACAGACTCCCCACTGAGGAGGGAGCCCAATGCTGAGCTTGATCCTGGGACCCCAGGATCATGACGTAGGGCAAAGGCAGATGTTTAGCTTACTGAGCCATCCAGGCACCCCTCTTATATACTAATTTAAAAATATGTGTTATTTTCTAGTATGTTTCTACAAGTTGAGTTTTTTTCATATTATACATGAAATTTTCCTACTTCTTGCCTCCCTGGTTTTAAGCTAGTTTTTAATTGGGTTTTCTATAATTTTAATCATGAAATTTGCTCTACTTTTTTTTTTTTTAAAGATTTTATTTTATTTATTTGACAGAGAGAAATCACAAGTAGGCAGAGAGGCAGAGAGAGAGAGGAGGAAGCAGGCTCCTTGCTGAGCAGAGAGCCAGATGCGGGACTCGATCCCAGGACCCCGAGATCATGACCTGAGCCGAAGGCAGCGGCTTAACCCACTGAGCCACCCAGGTGCCCAAAATTTGCTATACTTTTAAACTGAAATTATTCATTTGCAAATATTACATACGAAAAAAATTGATCTTAAATGTTGTCCGTCACTATTGGTGATAAAAACAGAAACACATAGCTTAAATGGCAGAGGTGAATTTTGTATTATTGTATTGTATTGTATTATTGTCTCTCTGGGATTTCTTCGTGTGTTTATGTCAACTTCAATTAATTTCCCCTAGGCTTGAGAAGTGGAGTTAATATAAATCAAGATATCTAACACTCAACTCTTATCCTTTGTAAAATTACTGACCCATCTGACTCAGTTATTATGTCTCTGAGGGTGCCATGGAAAAATGTGGAGGGACCTACTCATACTAATATTAGTGATTAGAGACATGTAACAAAAAACACACAGTAGGGGCGTCTGGGTGGCTCAGTCAGTTAGGCATCCAACTCTTGATTTCAACTCAGATTATGATATCGGGGTTGTGAGATTGAGCCCGCATTGGGCTCTGGACTCAGAAGTCTGCTTGAGATTCTCTCTCTCCCTTTCCCTTCCACACATGCATGTGCTCTCTTGCTCTCTCTCTCTAAAATAAGTAAGTCTTTAAACATACACACACACTAGTTTTCTCTAAATACTGAGAGATCTGATGAACAATATATTGTTTAAAATATTGAGCTATATACATTTTCACACAAATACATTTTACTTACAAAGTTTTATAAAAATTTCTCAACTTTTGTTTAATAAGGTCTAGCTTATATATAGTAAAATATACAAATATGCTGTATACACCTTGATGACTTTTTGGCCTAAATATAAGCTCAATTTAATCACCACCCAGAAAAAGATATGGAACATATCCATGAACTCAGAAATTTTCCTCATGTCTCTTTCTGGTCAACAGCAACCCACATCTACCACTTGAGGGAAACATTGCTCTGAGTTCTATCACTTTAAAATAGTTTTGCCTGTTTTAAAAAATCTTATAAATAAAATAATACTGTTTGTGCTTTTTTTTGTGTCTGTCTTCTTTCTTTGACATAATCATTTTTATATTTTAACCATATCAGTGCATATATCAGAAAATTACTTCTATCCCATTGAATGTATGTTATCCAATTTACTCATCTATTCTCTTATTGATGGAAATTTGGGTATTATAAATAAAACTTCAATAAATATTTTTGCATAATTTCTTTTGGATATACCCTAATTTCTCTAGATAAATAGTTAACAGTGGAATGTCTGGATCCAAGGCTACATGTATGTGTATCTATTAGAAAACTCTAATTTGGGGTGCCTGGGTGGCTCAGTGGGTTAAGCCTCTGCCTTCTGCTCAGGTCATTATCCCAGGGTCCTGGGATGGAGCCCCACATCAGGCTCTCTGCTCAGCAGGGAGTTTGCTTCCCCTCCTCTCTCTGCCTGCCTCTCTGCCTACTTGTGATCTCTATCTGTCAAATAAATAAACAAAATCTTTAAGAAAAAAAGAAAAAGAAAGAAAACAGCAATTTGTTTTCCAAAGTACTTGTACCACTTTTGGTACAAGTGTACTGTTTTGTACAGTGTACAAAAGTTCTAGCTGTTCCACATCCACAGTACATTTGGTATTTTAGTGTTCTGTTGTGCATATATTGGTATTTCATAAGAATTTGAATTTGCATTTTCTTAGGTCAGAGGATGCTGAAATAAAGTCTTTCAGATTTATTCATATTTGAGCCTCTATTGCTTCTTAGAATGACAACTTTAAAAAGTTTGCTAAAAAAAAAAAGTTTGCTAATTAGACAGATTAAAATAAAAATAAAGCTGTCTTTGTACTCAGATGACATGATGGATTATCTCCATAGACAATCCCTCAAAACTGATAACAAGAACAACTACAAAAACAGACAAAAAGGGGTGCCTGGGTGGCTCAGTGGGTTAGAGCCTCTGCTTTCGGCTCAGGTCATGGTCTTAGGGTCTTGGGATCGAGCCCTGCATCGGACTCTATGCTCAGCAGGGAGCCTGCTTCCTCCTCCTTTTCTCTCTCTCTGCCTACTTGTGATCTCTGTCAAATAAATAAATAAAATCTTAAAAAAAAAAAAACAGACAAAAACCTGGAATTAGTAAGTGACTAAAAGCAAGTCATGGAACACAAAGTTAATACAAAAGTTGATTTCTGTATTATATATCAGCAATTGGGTGATTGGAACTTGAAATGAAAAACACAGTACTTCATATTGCACCCCTAGCGCCATCCCTAGTAAAGAAGAAATACCTAGTTATAAACTTAACAAAATATGTGTCAGATCTAGATGTAGAAAACTACAAAATTTTAATAAAAGTAATCATAAAAGATCCAAATCAATGGAAAGATATTCTATGTTAATGGATTGGAAGATTCAATAACAGTAAGATATCAATTCTTAATTTCATCTATGGAATCAATGTGATGCCCATCAAAATCCCAGTAAGTTTTTGTGGATAGCAACAAACTGATTCTAAATTTATATGGAAAAGCAGAAGAGCCAGAATATCAAATTCAATACTGAAGGGAAAAAAAAGTTGTAGGACAGACATTATCCAACTTCAAGATCACTGCAAAGCTATAGTAATCAAGACAGTGTGATAAAAGAAAAGACACATAGAACAATGGATCAGAATAGAGAGCCCAGGAATAAACTTACAAAATGTAGACAACTAACTGGTCATTGACAAAGGAACAAAGGCAGTTCAATTGAGAAATAGTAATCTTTTTAACAAACAGTGCTGGAAAAATCATTTTATGTCTAAAGATATTTAGACATAAACCTTATACTTTCAAGCACACAAGCCTCAAAATAGATCATAGACCTATTGCAAACTCAAAATTCAAAGTGTAAACTACAAAACTTCTAAAGGAACTCATTATAGAGAATTTAGGTGAATTTGGATTTGAATTTGAGTTTTTAGATACAACACCAAAACACGATATAAAAAAAATTGATGTCAAATTTTATTAAAATTAAAAACTTCTCTGTGAACAACATTAAGAAAAGTCAAGCCACAGAATGGGAGAAAATATTGGCAAACACATACCTAATCAAGTTCTTGTGTCTACAATATACAAAGTGTTCTAAAAGTCAACAATGAGAATACAAACAACTCATAGAAGGAGGCAAAGATCTGAACAAACACCTACCCAAAAAAGATATGCAGATGGAAAATAAACATTTGAAAATTTGCATGACATTATTTGTTTTTAGGGAATTTTTAATTCAAATAACAATGGGATACCACTGTAAATCTTTTATATTTTTATTTATTTCTTTTAAGCTTAACAGAATTCATTGTTTATGCACCACACCCAGTGCTCCATGCAATCCATGCCCTCTATAATACCCACCACCTGGTTCCTCCAACCTCCCACCCCCACCCCTTCAAAACCCTCAGGTTGTTTTTCAGAGTCCATAGTCTCTCATGGTTCATCTCCCCCTCCAACTTTCCTCAACTCCCTTCTCCTCTCCATCTCCCTATATCCTCCATGTTATTTGTTATGCTCCACAAATAAGTGAAACCATATGATAATTGACTCTCTCTGCTTCACTTATTTCACTCAGCATAATCTCTTCCAGTCCATCCATGTTGATGCAAAAGTTGGGTATTCATCCTTTCTGATGGAGACATAATACTCCATAGTGTATATGGACCACATCTTCCTTATCCTAACTGGTGTGAGGTGGAATCTCAATGTGGTTTTGGTTTGAATCTCCCTGAGGGCTAGTGATGATGAACATTTTTTCATGTGTCTGATAGTCATTTGTATGTCTTTATTGGAGAAGTGTCTGTTCATGTCTTCTGCCTATTTTTTTGACCTGATTATCTGTTTTGTGTGTGTTGAGTTTGAGAAGTTCCTTATAGATCCTGGATATCAGCCTTTTGTCTGTACTGTCATTTGCAAATATCTTCTCCCACTCCGTGGGTTGCCTCTTTGTTTTGTTGACTGTTTCCTTTACTGTGCAGAAGCTTTTGATCTTGATGAAGTCCCAAAAGTTCATTTTCGCTTTTGTTTCCTTTGCCTTTGGAGACATATCTTGAAAGAAGTTGCTGTGGCTGATATTGAAGAGGATATTGCCTGTGTTCACCTCCAAGATTCTGATGGATTCCTGTCTCACGTTGAGGTCTTTTATCCATTTTGACTTTATCTTTGTGTACGTGTAAGAGAATGGTCAAGTTTTATTCTTCTACACATAGCTGTCCAATTTTCCCAGCACCATTTATTGAAGAGACTGTCTTTTTTCCACTGTATATTTTTTCCTGTTTTGTCAAAGATTAATTGACCATAGAGTTGAGGGTCAATTTCTGGGCTCTCTACTCTGTTCCACTGGTCTCTGAGCCTGTTTTATGTCAGTACCATGCTGCCTTGGTGACCACAGCTTTGTAATAAAGCTTGAAATCAGGTAACGTGATGCCCCTAGTTTTATTTTTGTTTTTCCAACATTTCCTTAGCGATTTGGGGTCTCTTCTGATTCCATACAAATTTTAGGATTATTTGCTCCAGCTCTTTGAAAAATACCGGTGGGATTTTGATTGGAATGGCATTAAAAGTATAGATTGCTCTAGGCATTAGAGACATTTTAACAATGTTTATTCTTCTGATCTAAGAGCATGGAATGGTCTTCTTTTTGTGTTTTCTTCAATTTCTTTCATGAGTGTTCTGTAGTTCCTCGAGTAGGTTTATTCCCAGGTATCTTATGGTTCTTGGTGCTATAGTAAATGGAATCAATTCTCTAATTTCCCTTTCTGTATTTTCACTGTTAGTGTATAAGAAAGCCACTGATTTCTGTACATTGACTTTGTATTGCCACATTACTGAATTGCTGTATGAGTTCTAGTAGTTTGGGGGTGGAGTCTTTTGCATTTTCCGTATAATACAATGACTACAGAATTGAGAAACTGGCAGTACCAGATGCTGGCAAGGATGGGAGCAATAGGAGCTTTCATTCTTGCTGTTGGTAATACAAAGTGGTACAGCTACTTTGGAAAATAGTTTAGTCATTTCTCATAAAAGCAAATTATAGTCTTCACTTACAATCCAGCAATAATGCTCCTGGATATTTCCCAATTGATCTGAAAATTCATGTCCATACAAAAACCTTCATCTGATTTTTTATAGCAGCTTTATTTATGATTGCCAAAATGCAAACAAGATGCTCTTAAAAAGGTGAATGGATAGGGGTGCCTAGGTGGCTTAGTTGGTTAAGCCTCTGACTCTTGCTTTTGGCTCAGGTCATGATCTTGGGATCATGAGATCGAGCACCACACTGGGCTCCATGATCAGTGCAGAGTCAGCTTGGGACTCTCCCTCTCTCCTTCCCCAGCATACACATACTCTCTCTAAAATAAAATAAATAAAATCTTTAAAAGTAAATGACAATACAGACAAAGGTCTGATATCCAGGATCTATAAAGAACTCCTCAAACTCAACACACACAAAACAGATAATCATATAAAAAAATGGGCTGAAGACTTAAACAGACACTTCTCCAATGAAGACATACTGAAGAAACGTTCATCATCACTAGATATCAGGGAGATTCAAATTAAAACCACATTGAGATTCCACCTCACACCAGTTAGAATGGCCAAAATTAGCAAGACAGGAAACAACCTGTGTTGGAGAGGATGTGGAGAAAGGGGAACTCCCTGGGAATGAAAGTTGGTGCAGCCACTTTGGAGAACAGTGTGGAGATTCGTTAAGAAATTAAAAATAGAGCTTCCCTATGACCCTGCAATTGCACTACTGGGTATTTACCCTAAAGATACAGATGTCATGAAAAGAAGGGCCATCTGTACCCCAATGTTCATAGCAGCAATGACCACAGTCGCCAAACTGTGGAAAGAACCAAGATGCCCTTCAATGGATGAATGGATAAAGAAGATGTGGTCCATATATACTATGGAGTATTATGTCTCCATCAAAAAGGATGAATACCCAACTTTTGCATCAACATGGACGGGACTGGAGAAGATTATGCTGAGTGAAATAAGTGAAGCAGAGAGAGCCAATTATCATATGGTTTTGCTTATTTGTGGAGAATAAGGAGTAACACAGAGGACATTGGGAGATGAAGAAGAGAATGGAGTTGGGGGAAATTGGAGGGGGAGAAACCATGAGAGACTGTGGGCTCTGAAAAACAATCTGAGGGTTTTGGAGGGACGGGGGGTGGGAGGTTGGGTGAGCCTGGTGATGGGTATTATGGAGGGCACATATTGCATAGAGCACTGGGTGTGGTGCATAAACAATGAATTCTGGAACACTGAAAAGAAATTAAAAAAATAACAAAAAGCATGGAGACATGGGGAGTTAGAGAGAAGGGGGATGGGGGAAATTGGAAGGGGAGGTGAATCATGAGAGACTATGGACTCTGAAAAACAATCTGAGGTGTTTGAAGTGGCAGGGGCGTGGGTGGGAGGTCGGGTTACCAGGTGGTGGGTATTATAGAGGGCACTGATTGCATGGAGCACTGGGTGTGGTGAATAAATAATGATACTGTTATGCTGAAAATAATAAATGAAAAAAAAATAAATAAAAATAAAAAAATATACGTCTTAGCTTGCTTTTAAAAGAGAAAAAATATAAGTGAATGGGTTAAATTTGGTATATCTGTATAGGGGAATATTATTCAGACATAAAAAGAAATGAGCTATCATGCTGTGAAAAACATGTAGGAGTATTGAAGATGTGTTTCCAAGTAAAAAAGCCATCTGGAAGGGCTACATACTATTTTGTTTCCAACTGTTTGATATTCTGGAAAAGGCAAAACTATAGAGACAGTATAAAGGTCAGTGGTTGTCAGATTTTTTGAGGGAGCAGTGAGGGATGAATAAAAGAAAGATTGAGGATTTTTAGGACAGTGAAACTATTCTGTGATACTGTAATGATAGACAAATGATGCTATGTATTTCTCAAAACTCATAGAGCATTACAATACAAAGAATGAAGTTTAATGTTTGAAAATCTGTGAAATCATTTATGAAGTCAGGACAATACCAGGAGGGAACACAAATAATGAAAGGAGAATCTTAATATATTACAAAATTATGAAACTTCAGTGAAGGAGGTAAGGGGAATAGGAGGTGGAAATGAGTGAAATTTGTAAGACTAAAAGCAAAGGAACTGCTCATAAGCACTGTGCTCTGGTTGGTTTCTATGGGAGTATGGGTTAAGAATTCTGATACTGCTGTCCATGTACGCTGGAACTGACCAATTATGTAAATGGATGGTGGAAGGTGAGAGCCAGGTTTCTTGCTGTTGGGGTGGGAATTTACAAGTACGTAGAATTAAAAGGAGGCTAGAATGATGAATGTGGTAATAGTTTAGAGTTGGAGACATTAGTAAGAACTCATATTTAGCTTAATATAAAGATGCTACATATAGACATATTCATACATACATGTATATGCATCTGTTAGTATACAAACATATTTCTTTGTCTTGTCAACTGAAAGGGCCTTAAAAGAATGACACTCTTGTGGCAAGAAACACAGCTAGCATTGAGATCTTGTTTTCTAGTACCATTTCCTAATGAAATGAATTTAATACTGTTCCAGGGCAGGTGATAAACAAGATGAGCCTGAAAGCATCTTGTAATGCCACGAAGTGCTCTCTCTCTACATACACGTACACACACACACACACATACAATGGGGGTATTTCAAAAGGGTGTAGGAGCCAATCGAAAGAGCTCCATTGGAAAATTTGAGCTGGAAAATTTGAGTAAATAAAGTAGTATTGGATTATACCCAGTGTATGACATAAGTGTGGTAAATTGATAAAAATAAATAATTCAATAAATAATGTCCTATTCCTTAAGTGTAGGCTGCTCATAGTATAACTCCTTCCTAAAAGTATGGAAGTTAGGGTATGGAGAGCATGACTTTACAGTGGAGAAACCTGATAAACACTACTTCAGCCATGTGATCAAGGTCACAGTGAATATTCATCAATCATAAGGATACTACATACTCTTGATATAATGTGGTGAAAATGGCATTACCTCTGTGACCTGCCTCTCCCAAGCCCATAACCCCAGTGTAGTCATTACAAAATCATCAAATTCCATTAGAGGGATACCCTATAATATACCTAGGATGCTCTTCAAAACTGTAAGGTCATCAAAAACAAGGGAAGTGTGAGAAACTATCAAAGCTGACAGGAACCTAAAGAGACATTACAAATAAGTGTAATCTGGGATCCTGAAAAGAAAGACAATTAGATAAAAGCCATTTCTAAATCAATTATGGATTTCAATTAATAATGCCTCAATACTGGTTCATTTATTGTAAAGAATGTACCATATGATTATAAAATGTTAGTATTAGGACCAACTGGGTACAGAGGGATATATGGGAAGTCTGTACTATCTTGTCAATTTTCCTATAAATAGAAAACTTTTAAAAAGGTCTAAAAATATTAAAAACATGACACAAGAACTTGGGAGATGTAGCAAAGCTTGTCCCCATAAAATAATTATAGCTACAAACATTATCTGAAATATGGTCTCCCTATATTGGGAGGCAAAAATTATTATCACCACTGATGGGAAAGCAAGACTGAGAAGTCTGTACAAATAAACCTTGTTGAACCTTATTTTTCTAGTTGCTTCTTCACAATTAGCTATACTAGCTAAAGCCCCTTTGCCTTGTCATGTTTCCATAATTTGCTACTCTTTGTCCAACTTAGCATTGTAAGTACTTGGCTCTAAGAGGTTTCTTTTGGTCTTCACTTTTTGAAGGCTTCCATGCACATGTAAAAATAATTAAAATGTGTATGTTTTCCCCCATTAACCTGCCTTAAGTCAGTTTCATTCTTAGAACCAGCTGGAGATCGTAAGAGGGTAGAAGAGAAATTTCTCCTCTTCAGAATACAGTTTTCAGTGAAGTGTGTAAACCTGGTGATTCACAGACCTGTACCCCTGGGGATAAAAATATATGTTTATAAAAAATAAAAAATTAGATATACTCTAAAAAAAAAGAATACAGTTTTCATAATTTTACTAGCTAATATGTACCAGGAACTTACAATTAGGTTAGTTTTATATATTTAAAAATTTATGCGGTTATTAAGGAGGACACGTATTACATGGAGCACTAGGTATGGTGCATAAACAATGAATCTTGGAACACTAAAAAATATAAAATAAAATTACAATATTAAAAAAATTTATGTTTTTATACTGTTCCTGGCCTTTTGAATTTTTAATGAAAAATCATGTTTGGTATTTATTCTTTTCACATAGATGTAGTAGTTATTCACTTGCTTTCATTCTGGACTGCCAGGGTCTGTCTAGGGAGTATCTGCTCAGATCATTTGGCATTTAACTGACCCCTTCCCCCAAATCTCTTACACCTTCTTCATCGCCTTTTCTTTTGTTAGAGTAAGTTTGAATTTTTTCTTTTTTTCCCCCTTTTCTGAAACCCATGCACCTTTATTGAGACCCAGAACATGTTGCTCTGTCTATACTAAAACGGGCATTCACCTGTGAAAAAACTGTGGTAGTTGCAGACACCTGCCACATTCTAAACACTGAATAATGTCCTAAGGTTTTTCTCCTCAAAATTTGGTCAACTGAACAGCAGCTTCTGCATTAGCTGGGAGGTTATCGAGATTCAAAACCAAGTACCCCACTCCAGATTTACTGAATTAGAATCTGTTTCCCCCTTTCCCTCTTGGAACTTGCAGATTTAATTTTCTTTTTACCACCTCTGGTATTTACATTAAAAAATACATTAACTAATGTTTCTGGATGTTATAGCAGGTTAGTTCAGTGTGACATAATCCTGCAAATTAAGAATCTATTCAGTTACAAATAAGTTTTCCTTTTCTGCATCTTTATGATAATGCACTATAAGGCTTAAATTACCACTGAATTTGACAAATTAGAACATATAGGGCTTGAGTTGCTTATAAAGGAGTCAAGAGATGGTTTGGTATATCTCATGGAAAGGGTGATTATTTGATATACTTTATTATAATTAAATTAGGCTAAGGTGACATTTATGTATATGGAACAAAGGAAATGAATGAAATAGTTTTGCAATGTAAGGATAAACTCAGAGTCTCTCTACTCTTATTCTGTATTTGCACATATTAACACTGGTTATATTAAAGGTGAAAGAATGACTTTCAACTCTAGGTTAGAACCTTAGCATAAAACTCTTCTTGTAATGTGATTTGATATAACATGAACTTAGAAGGAGTGTTTCTTGTTCTTACATCACCTGAATAAGAGTTCTTAACATTTCCATAGAAAACACATGTTTTAATGAATCTCCAAGTTCCCATCATTGCTGCAGCCCAAGGAATGTCTATCTTGTGGGATATATTTCAAATTTGTCCTGAGGAATGTTTAGTTCCCTTGTAATTTTGAGGAGTCTGAATATAATATTTGGAACCCATTTTAGTAATGGTTGGGTTTTAAATTATCCCAAGCATAAAACCCAAATGAGGGATTTCCCAAATATTTTTCTTGACCTCTGCTCTTTTTCTCTTTACCCTCTCTCTGATTAAGTTCACATAATGTCATGGCTTTAACCTTTACAGAAATAATTCTCCAAATCTTTTTTTTTTTTTTTTCATATTCTGGTCTTTTATCTTGAACTTTAGTTAGCCTTCATTAGGCTGTATACTTCTACTTGGATGTCCGGTTGGCAACTCAAGTCCACCATATTCAAAACTGAATGTATACGTTTACAATTTGTATTTGTAACTCTTTGTAACTCTTCCTGAGTTCTCTGTGTTTATAGTAACACTGTAGTTTATCCAAACACCTAATCGAGTATCTTTGGGAATTTCTTGTCTATTTCTATCCCCTTTGTGGGAAGTCCTGAACACATAATTAGTATAATGGACAAAAACCAAACAGTGTCTACCTGGACCTTAACCTAAATGTGAAATTGGGTCCACAGGGACACTCTTCACCACTTTTCCACAGAAATGTATTGAAAAAGTTTTTACAACTCAGAACTATGGCTTCCAGAAGGGTAATCAGTCTGTACTGATGAGATAGTTTCTGTTGAAGTAGCTACGTTAGGGGACACTGTAGTCAGTCTTGGGTGGTGGTGGGGCTCTAGAGTTTTGTGGTGGAGGAATTCTTCCACACAGGAAGTTGCTGAAATCTCTACCAATAGTTCCGAGATTTTTAACCCAAGCCATTGCATCCCTATTGCGTAGCTGAGAGCCAATTTGAATTCCAATGTCAAAATTTCACTGATGGGTCTCCATGCTTCTTTGTAGAGACTGATGATGGCAGTGGCTGTGTTGGAAGGGGACCCAGAGAGAAAGTCCTGGCTGCTGGCACATTCAGTCTTTGTAGAGCTGGGCGATGGTGGTGACTGAGTTTCTGAAGATGTGTTACAGCTTCTGCTGCTTGTGCTCTGGCAGTGTGGTGGCTGCCACCTCCTCCTGAATTTTGGCTCCTACTTGGAGAACCAGTGCTTGGGCTTCTGCTCCTGGTTCAGGGCCTCCCCTTCCTTCTTGTGCTCCTCCATCCCCTATGACCTTTGGCGGCTTACACAATACAGCTGTGACCATATGCTCCTCATGTGGGACCCCCTGCACAGGAGTGCTATCATTGAGCAGCCTTGTCATGACTCCCTGTAGCCACCCAGGCCTCCAGTACACTGCAGCCCCACATTGCTGGGGATGATCCCCACCCCGGGGCTTCCCCGCCTCATGGGCCCTGCTAAAGGTCACCTTGGACCTATGGACCTTCACCACCCTCACCTCCCCAGCAGAGCCATCTATCACACCCGCCATCGTGCTCCTGACCACCAGGCCCACCTGAAAGACTCAAGGTATTGTTTCTTTTTTATTACATTTTTTTGTCTTTGGTTTTTAGAAATTTGACTATTTTGTGTTTTGGTGTGGATTTCTTTGGGTGTAATCCTGTTTGAATCTGTACATTTGAGTCTTTTGCCAAATGTGGGAAATTTTGAAACTTCCCGCAAATTAAACACTCTTTTAGTGCAGTTTCTCTTCTCTTTCCAGGACTGTGGTGACATGAATATTGGATTTTTTTGTTGTTGTTGTTATAGTGCTATAGGCCTCTTAGATTCTCTTCAGTTTTTTTCCCAGTTACTTTTTTGTTTGCTCTTCAGATTGTGTAATCTTTCTTGTTCTACCTTCTAATTCATTGATTCTGGTCCATTTTGTTGTTGAGTCCATTCACAAAGTTACTAATTGGAGCTAAAATTTCCCTTTTGTTCTTCTTTGTTTCTCTTATTTCTTCACTGACATTTTCTGTTTCTTAGCTGAGACTTTGCATTTTTTAATTTGTTTCAAGTTTGTTCATAATGTTTATTGAAACATCTTTATCATGACTTTCAGGTAAATCTAACATCTCTGACCTCTCAATGTTGGCATCTGTAATTGTCTTTTTTCATTTAATATATAGTCTTCTTGGTTCTTGGTATGACAAATGACTTTTGATTGAAACCTGCCCATTTTCATATTATATTATGAGACTCTGGGTCTTATTTTAATCTTCCTTTTAGTCTGTGGTTTTTTGTTTTGTTTCATTTTGTTTTGTTTTCCCCTAACACTGCCCCAGTGGGAGAAGGGAGGGATTAACTTATTACTGCAGGTTGAATTAGAAATTTATGTTCTCCTCTCAGCCTTTGTTGACATTCAAAGGAGGAAACCCTTCAATACTACTGAATGGAAATGGGAATTCTGGCTCCCCACATATTCTTCACTGATGCTGTGGTGAGGGTGGTCTCACTGATGCTGGGTAATTAGAAGTCCTGACTTTCCACTAGGCCTCCTCTGACGACTTTCGTGCATGCACGCACATGTGTGTGTGTGTGTGTGTGTGTGTTTTGTTGATAAAGTTTAACATAAACTCATGAGGGTAGACTGGTTCCCACTCTGTCTTTGCTACCATGAGTGTAAGTGGAGCCAGTTTTTTTTTTTAATTATTATTTTAATTTTTTAGGTTGTCCCTATCCTGATCTTTTGCCTAGATAGAGGTAGCTTTTGTCTGGTCTTTATCAATTTGTCAATTTAATTTTTAAAAATATATGTGCTTATTGAAACTTTTTTTGCCAGCTTCTCCAAATTTGGCATGTAGGATGCAAAAAGTAATCCAGGGAACTGACGCTGAGCCCTCAGTTCTGTTACAAGTGTATCTCTTCCTCTCTACCTTTAAGAAATGTCTTATGTTTGTTTTATATATATAATGTCCAGGGTTTTTAGTTGTGATAAGAGGAAGAATAAGAGAAAATATACCATCGCCACCCTCCCAGGAGCAAGAGTCCTATTTGGTTCTTTTCAAATTTTCTGCTTGTTAAAATATTTTATTTTATAATTTGTTTTAAGAATATTTATCATTGCTCATTGAAACAGTTTTATGTTTACTGCATTAAAATTCTTGTCAAATAATTCTAACATCTGGATTATATATAGAGAGAAAAATATAGAGTAAGAAATTTTTTTCACTAATGAAATTTTTCTGTTCCTGGATCCTAGTAGGATTCTGCAATGCATTTAGTTGTTATTTCTCCTTAGTCTTCCCTGATCTCTATTTTCTCAGTCTTTGCCTTTTTTAAATGACTATAATGATTTTGAAGAGTATAGATAGATAAGTTGAATAATGCCCTTATTTGGGTTTATACGCTGCTTTTTGATTATTAGATTGGGTTGTACATTTTGAAAGAGTAACATAGAGTGAGGCGCCTGTCATGGTCTGTTGGATATCAATATGACTTATCGCTAGTGATGTTAACTTTGGTGAATTGCTTAAGGTGGTGTCTGTCAGGGAGAAAAATACACTGTTTTCCCCCTTTGCATACTCAGTTCTTCGGAATCAAGTCATTAAGTCTAAGGGAGAGGAATTAAGCTCTATGTCCTTGAGAGGAGTTATTCTTGAAATTCTTCTCAAAGGACATTTGTTCTTTCTCTACCATAACATAGAGCCATGGATATTGAATTTAATTTTTGGACATCATACTTAGGCAAAAAGCTAAACTCAGGGGTCCATCGACAGATGACTAGATAAAGAAGATGTGATACACACACATACACTGGAATATTACTCAACCATCAGAAATCTTCCATTGGCAACAACATGGATGGAACTAGAGGGTATTAAGCTAAGCCAAATAAGTTAGTCAGAGAAAGACAAACACCATATGATTTCACTCATATATGGAATTTAAAAAACAAAACAGATGAACATAGGGGATGGGAAGGAAAAATAAAATAAGATGAAAACAGAGAGGTAGGTAAACCATGAGAGAGAGTGAACTCTAGGAAACAAACAAGGTTGCTGAAGGGGAGGGGAGTGAAGGGATGGGGTAACTAGGTGATGGGCCTTAAGGAGGGCACATGATGTAATGAGAACTGGGTGTTATATGCAACTGATGAATCACTAAATTCTACCCCTGAAACTAATAATATACTACTATATGTTAACTAAATTGAATTTAAATAATTTTAAAAAACCACAAATATTCAAGCAAAAAAAAAAAGCTAAATTTAGAGGTTACATATTATATGATTTCATTTCTTGTTCTCTAAAGGCATCAACTGTAGAGATGGAGAACAGGTTGGTGGTTGCTGGAAGATAGATGCAGGGGAGGGGGATTGGTGTGACTATAAAGGGGTAGAATAAAGTAATAGAACTTCTGTATCCTAATTGTGATGGTCAGTACATGAATCTATACAAGGGATCAGATTGAATTGATCTATGCACAGTCACACACACACACACACACACACACACACACACACACACACCAGAAACACTCAGTACATGTAAAACCACTGAAAACTGAATAGCATCTGCAGTCCTAAAGTCTAGTTATTGTACCGAACTCAGTTTCCCAGTTTTGCTTTTATACTACAGTTGTTGAAGATGTCACTGTGATAGGAATCTGGATGGAGTTCAAGGGAATCCATATATTATTTTTACAATTACCTGTGAATCTATACTCATTTAAGAAAAATTTAGATGCCTTCTCACAAGCACCAGTAGAAATTAATATATATGCTGAAATTCCAAGGTAATATTTTCTTGAAATGGGAGCCTTCTAACACCTATTTTTCTTATAGATTTACTTCTTAATGTTGAAAGCAAAGACATTGAGTCAGAACAGTTTCATGGGATAACGGATTCTTAGTCTATCAAATAACTTCTCATTAAACAATTACCTGCAAACACAATAAAAGTATCCTTTTACTATATGCCTATAAAATATGCATAAACAATGATTATTTGAAGGTTCTCAAAATATTAAAAAGAGCATAATAAATAAACATTACTGTTCAGTTCACAAGTTCTGCTAAAACAAATGTGTTACCTAGAAAGATAATTAGTGACATTTTTTAGATTCTATTTATCTGCATCTTTATAAGGGACAGCAGAGGGTCCTTTCTTGTAAAACCTAGGGAATATATAATCCCTGATGGGAAATTAACATTTACTGTCACAATTAGGGTATAAACTCAGACATTAATTTCTTCCCTGTAGAATATATCATGATAGGAAGATCTTAGGGGAGACCTATACCTAGATTTCTAATGAGGTCCAAAAGAATTATAAGCCTTATGCAAAAGCCTTGTTCTCTATGACATGGTACATCTCATGTTAGCATGTGGTTTCCTTTCAAACTCTCTTAGTAAATTTACAACTAGAAGTTTGATCTACTCCTCAGACCGACTCCTGGAACATTCAGTCTGGGAGATCTATGCTATTGCTCTTTGGCCTATAAATGAAGAAATCCTGTGACTATCTGCTCAGTTTTGATATTATAAAAGTCAGTTCCTCTAGGACAGTGGAGGTGAAACTCACAAAGACTCCGCACTGAGTTCTCACAATGGAAGGAAAGTGGGTTATGCAAATTTCTATTTTTCTCTTACTCTGTTGCTGAAAAATGGTGATAAGTATTTATTTTTAATAACAAGAAACTCAAATATGCAACTCTGACCTCACTGCCTGCATTATTCTCAGCACACCCTTCTGGTGTTGGGATCATTCTCAGTTTGGTAACAGGAGACCTACAGCAGCTTCAAGTGACATGGTCAGAAAATAGGCACATCGGAGGAAGAAAAGTTTTGGGTTTTTTTTCTAGAAATATTTTTTTGCTGAAATATACTATACATATGGAAACGTTTACATGTTATAGTCAGTATACAGATTGATATATTTCCACAAATGTTACTAATTTAATCAACATTCAAATGTTTCATGCCCTCCTGCAAAGCAAAGGAAACTCATCTACTTTGCTTTGTTCATTATCTTTCCAGCTAGGAGGGAACAAAGGAGGTGAATGTGTAGAAGCACCCAATGTCTAGTTAACTACAAATCTTAGGCTACCAAAGGTCTCTTCAATAAGTGTTATCAGTAATTGACTTCGTGGATTCTTGTAGTAAAGGATTTGGAAACCCTCTGAGACACTTCCTTCTAGGAAGCAAAACATCTGGATGGTTGCTACTCTAGCAGATTTTTCTCTTTTTTGATAGTCATCACGGGGGAACTGACATATGTGGTAGGGTAATGGAAACATGAGTAGGAATTACGAAGTGAAGGGTAGGATGAGTGGGAAGCAGAGATGGGGATAGCTCTCCTCTACCAAAGCTCACCAACAGGTAGCCTTTATCCTCAACTGCTCCATCCCTGTATCTTCTAGTAAAGACGGGAGCAGTTGTTTGTCACGTGCTGCTCATGAAACAAGACAGAGTGGTTTTAATGTTGAAAGGAGTATGTGCTAGTCCACTCTGACCCTGTGGAGTGAAGGAGGACTTATTTGCTGGTCTGAGTCTTCTTCTCATAGTTAAGAGTGTGTAAGGACGGGGGGAAAGCTGGGGTTTCTATTAACGGGACTTTCTTCTGTCCTCACAGATTTCCAAAGAAGACAATATTGGTTAGAAATGACTCCTCAGTGACTGAATTTCTTCTTGCTGGATTAACAGACCGCCCAGAGCTCCAGCAACCCCTCTTTTTCCTGTTTCTGATGATCTACATTGTCACCGTGGTGGGGAACCTTGGCTTGATCATTCTCATTGGTTTCGACTCTCACCTCCACACCCCCATGTACTACTTCCTCTTCAACCTATCCTTCATTGATCTCTGTTACTCTTCTGTTTTCACCCCCAAGATGCTGAAGAACTTTGTATCAAGGGAGAACATCATCTCCTATGTTGGGTGCATGACACAGCTGTTTTTCTTTCTCTTTTTTGTCATCTCGGAATGCTACATGTTGACGTCAATGGCCTATGACCGCTATGTGGCCATCTGTCATCCATTGCTGTATAGGGTCACCATGTCCCATCGGGTCTGTTGCTTGCTAACTGTTGCAGCATACATGATGGGATTTGCTGGAGCCTCTGCCCACACAGGCTGCATGCTTAGACTGACCTTCTGCCATGTCAATATCATCAACCATTACCTGTGTGACATTCTTCCTCTTCTCCAACTCTCTTGCACCAGCACCTATGTCAATGAGGTGGTAGTTCTGATAGTTGTGGGAATTAATATCACAGTACCCAGTTTTACCATCCTGATTTCTTATGTCTTTATCCTCACTAGCATTCTTCATATCAGATCTGCTCAAGGACGATCAAAAGCCTTCAGTACCTGCAGCTCTCACATCATTGCTCTTTCTCTTTTTTTTGGGTCAGCAGCATTCATGTATCTTAAATATTCTCCTGAATCTATGGACCTGGGAAAAATTTCTTCAGTTTTCTATACTAATGTGGTACCCATGCTCAATCCTCTGATCTACAGTTTGAGGAACAAGGATATCAAGGTTACACTGCAGAATGCCCTGATTAAAATATGGAGAAGAAACATGCTGTAGTTACAAGGTATAATGTAAAGGAATTTGATTTTTAAAAATTTTAGTTAGTATTTTTCAGGAAGAGGTTTTGATCATTATCTATATTTCTGCAGATTGTGTTATCTGTGTTTTAATAGATTCATCTTATCATTTCCCTTATGTCATTTCCCTAAGTTATCTCATTTTTTGCTTCCATATTCCTGTACCTGATAATAGTTTACTAAATAACTAATAACATCTTTATAAAAAGAACAAGTTGTACAGATTCTTTTTTATTCCTAACCTGGACAAGTATGATAAAATTCCCAAGTGCCAGAAAGTTGAAATTACAGCTTGCCCACCTAAACCCAGAAGTGTGAATTACTTTAGAAACATTCTTTTTCTTTTCCATATTGTCTCTGGTATAGGCAACAGGCTTCTATGAGATGTGTTCATTACAAACTATGTATATAGCTTAAAGTATAATCAAATCCTTTTGCTCTTTTAATTTTGTTCTATCTTCTTACTAACTTTCTTTTTATTATTCTGTTCTCTCTTGTTCCCTTTGAAAATGGTCAAATCTGTATTACATAGCACCTGCATTTGGGAACCTCAGTCAGCCCAGTTCATTTAATACTGAAGTGAATACATATGACTCCACCTTTTATTGCCAAAAATAGTATTAACATAGTATGACTACAGAAATCATACATATGTATCTCAGGATCCAAATATAGGGGATGACTGGTATATCAGATATTTTGAAAAAGAGCCTAAAGTTCTCACTGTAGTCTGTTATTTATCACTTAAAAGAAAATAATGCATATTGGGAGAAACATGTTAGACATTATTTTACCTTTTTAATGATGTTTATAATGAAAAAAGGGTATATACTAATGATAATAAACTATTCCTAGCAACATTTTGTGAGCTTACTTGTCTGTGTCTTAGTCCATTTGGACTGTTATAACAGAATACTACAGAGTTGGTGGCTAATAAACAATGGAAATTTATTTCTCACAGTTCTGGAGGCTGTAAGTCCAAGATCAGGATGCCAGTACGAATGACTGTGGGTACTCTTTTAAGTCACACACCTCTTCTTATATCCTTACATAGTGGAAGGCACTAGTGATCTATATGGAGCTGTTTTTATTTTATTTTTTAATTTTTATTTTTTAAAGATTTTATTTATTTGACAGAAATCACAATTAGGCAGAGAGGCAGGCAGAGAGAGAGAGGGGGAAGCAGGCTCCCTGCTGAGCAGAGACCGCCTCCCCCCACCCCCCCATGCGGGGCTTGATTCCAGGACCTTGAGATCACCTGAGCTGAAGGCAGAGGCTTTAACCCACTGAGCCACATAGGCGTGCTCCTGGAGCTGTTTTTATAAGGCACAAATCACCCTCATGAGAACTCCATTGTCATGACCTAAGCACCTTCAAAAGGCCCCACATCCTGATATGTTTGCGGGTTAGGATTTCAACATTTGACCATAGCACTTTGTCTCACCAAGAAGATAATAAGGATTTAAAGTATATACTGTTTTCTATAATTTTCCTGTTTCTCAATGTTTTTCTTATTTGTATATTTAGAATGTCAGATATATTGGGAGGACAAGAAATACTTGTTGAATTGGATTATCTTGTTTGAATAACAACAATAATGTTTACTGCTAAATCAATAAATTATATTAATAAATATATAATGATATATCAATTAATAAAATTAATATAATATAATAGCAATAATAAATCAGAAAGAACTTTGGGGTATAATTTGTTTGTGGGAGTGGACTGTGGCAGTCATAAGGAGGTGCTGCTCAACTCTTCAAGAGAACCAGCTGTGGGAAGCATTGTTGACTGATGTCTATAGCTTATACTCCTTTGGATTCACTGTTGTGCTCAGGCAGAGTCCATGCTCACTCTGAGATGTCCCCAGCCAATGACTTAGTGTGATGGGTCATAGAGGGGCTGGCCAATAGCAGTGTAACATAGGTGTCTTCTGATAGGCATTCTTTGTTTAGGTACTTCCCTTAATCCTAACAGAGACATTCTGGAAATGCACTGTAGTCTGAGATTTTCCTACCATGTCTTTCCTTCTCTCTCTTCTTTCTTAGGTGTCAGAGTTTGAACCCAGTTTGAAGATCTTTATCACTGACTCCCTCTCTCTCCCATTTTATCCTTCACAGCTATTTGCCACAATAAATGCCTTGGAGGTCTAATTATTTCTTGGCATCTGCTCCTTGGGGACCTCTAGATGACACAGAAGGTTTACACTAACTGATTTTAACACTTAAATTTAGGCTTTGATAATGAAGAAAGATCGGTTTTTTAAAAGATAGATAAATAAGTCATGGTACAGCACAGAAGGTTCAGAAAGAGATCCTTACTTATACAGTCAATTCATTTTTGACCAGGCAACAGAGTAAATCCATAGGGATAGGAAAATATTTTAAGCAATTGATGCTGGAAATTCTGTTCTTGAGAAAACAATTAAGTGATCGATCTCTACCTCACACACCATATACAATGATTAATTTTAAATGGATCAGACTATACATGTAAAGTTTAAACATAAATCTTCTAGAAAAAAACAGAAGAAAGTATGTTGGTATAGACATAGATTTCTTAGACATATTCTAGAAAGCACTAAACTCAAAAAAAAAAGAACAAAGACAAAATAAATTTCATTAATATTAGAGCATCAGTTTACCAAAAAAATTCACAGGCAAGCCACAGATTTGAAGAAGATTTGCATACCTGTATCTGAGTCTCTGATAAAGGTGTTGTAACCATTACATATAACAAGTTAAAAATTAAAAGATACCTCAATAATAAAAGACCATTTCATAAATGGGCAAATTATTTGAAAGCCCAAAAGTCCCAAAGAAAGGCACACAAATGGCCAATAAACACATGGAAATGTGTTTAACTTTCTGCACCTCCTTAGATGCATAGTCAGTAGCTGGACAACACTCCCTGGGCAGCTGCACTGTCCTCCCTTGCTTCATTGCATGGTCTCTGCCCCTTGAGAGGCTCAAGCACTTATTGGCCTCCTCATTGGTCTCCCTCCATGTTGGACCCAGCACTGGGGGAACCTCTACTTCAGACGTCCAAGCACTTTCAAACCCTCCTTTCCTCCAAGCACTAATCCTAATTCAAACTGAGATTCTAGAATCTGATCATGCTTCCTCTTTCCATGTGTTCTACCAGTTATGAGTGTGGTAGCTATTTTATGTAGTTTAATAGTCTTTATATTTTTCAATGTTTTTGTCTTCCCATCTTGCAATATCTGAATAAACCAATTCTTTGTTTTAAATATACTCCATAAGAAGCACATATTATACCATTTGTTTTTCTGACTGTACCTTGCCTATTACAGGTAGCACATTTTATGTGATTTTGATGGATTGATTTGTTCACTTTAGGAGACATTATCTTGCCTATCAGCACATTCCAAACCTTGACAGCAGTGATTTAGTCAGAAGTAGACATTTAACTTCTCTTTTCTACCATAACTGTTTTTTTTAACTTTTCTTTTCTCCCTAGAGTTACTGAGTTGGTAAGATTAAATGTAGGGATTTTGATGGTTCTATTTTTGCTACATGGGGAGAACTCATCTGAGATTAAAACTGAATAGAACCATGAGAGACCATGGACTCTGAAAAACAACCTGAGGGTTTTGAAGGGGTGGGGGTTGGGAGGTTGGGGGAGCCAGGTGGTGAGTATTAGGGAGGGCACGTATTGCATGGAGCACTGGGTGTGGTGCAAAAACAATGAATACTGTTACACTGAAAAGAAATAATTAAAAAAAAAAACTGAATAGAACCAAGAAGAACAAAAAGTGGGAAGAGAGACATGAACATGAATAACTTAGTCCTATACAGCTATACAAGGAACCATGTACATCCTCAGCTTAGCAGCTTTACACACTTTTGTGGTATAGGCTGGTTTATCTAGACAGATCCAGCTTGAATTTCTGTCACTTAATTTGAAGGATTCCTAATGCACCTTCTACAAAATATTTCACGTATACCACACAATTCTGCATAGTGTAATGGTAAAAGAAATCAGTTCTGGGTTCATAGACACTTAAATATAAATGTTGCTCTGGCACTTGCTGTCTTGACCATGGAGCAGTCAATGAACCCCTTCCTGTCTGATTTAGAGGGTGGGCATGAGGAGGACAAAAGGGAAGGTGAATAGAGAATCTAGCACAGTGACCAGCTAACAATAGCTAAGAGTGGTACAAATCTCAGTTTCCTTGGCTATATTGAGAAATCATTGGGTCAAGACCTGTACCTCATTTTGTGTGTGTTCACTCTGTCTTATAGTCTAGATGCTCAAAAATTGTTCATTAAATGTAGTGAGTCAGGAAAATCTCTAAAGAAAGTCTATTTATGGAGTGTTAGCCCTCATGCACCATCTACTTTGGGTAGAATAAGACTCTCAGGACCTAGAATATTACATTCCAGACTCCAGGTTCCTCTGGACTTAGTATGCTTCTAGGTTTCATCCTAGAATTGCAGTGGAGGACTCTGGTTAAAGATGGAAGACTAAGATAAGCAACTTGTCTCTGTTTCTTCTCGAAACTCACCAACATGACAAAAAAGGGATTAAAAGCGGCATTAACTCACCTACTTTACTATTACAACGATGTAACAGTAGGAATTAGGAATAGAGAGCAAGAAGAGAGTGCACATGTTTGTACAGTGATGGTACAGGGTAGAAAAAGTTACAAATTCTCATTTTAGTAGGAATACTGGTTAGAAACTATTAGAGTAATCTAAATTAGAGATGAAGAGAGAATATAGAAGCTGTGTAAGAAGGAAAGCCAAATATTTCAAGGAGTTGGATTCTCTGGGAATTGGAGACTGGATGAAGATGACCAGTGAGAGGAAGTTGCGTTAAGATTAGTTTGTAGATTAGTTCCCTGGATGATGCAAAAAATGGGCTGACTTTAGTTTTGAACACTTTGAGCCTGAGGCACATAAGATAGACCTTTTTGAGAGGCATTTATGGAAGTCCACCTACATGTAGCTATGGATCTACATACGGATCTGCATTTCTCAAAATGAGTGATTTTACCACCTAAGGGATATATGCCAGTTTCTGGAGAACATTTTGATTGTCACACGTGGTGGTGGTGGATACTACTTGAATCTAATGGGTAGAGGCCAGGGATGCTTTCTTCTTAGGATACACAGGACAGCTTCACAATGAAGAATTATCTAGTCCCCCCCCCCCAAAAAAAAAGAGTTATCTAGTCCAAAATGTCAATAGTGCCAAGGTTGAAAAATCTTGATATAATGAATATGGATTGGAAATAGGGGAGGGATACCAACACTTAGGCTCTTTTTATGTGTCAGGCATGTTTCCAATACTTTATATGATTTAACTCCTTTAATCCCCACAACAACCCTATGAAATTTCTCCTTTAAAACTCATTTTGTATCTGTACATTGGTATTAGATAGATATGAAAACATACATACAAGGGCCAGAGAAGTTATATCACTGTCTTCAGTCTCACAATTAAGGATTTTCAAGTCCAGATTTGACTTGAGGGCCCACCCTCTCTCTCTTTCTTTTTAAGTTTTTATTTATTTATTTATTTATTTTTTATTTTCAAATTTTTATTTAAACTGTATTGATTTCAGGAGTAGAATTCAGTGATTCATCACGTGCATACAACACTCTGAGCTCATCATATCAAAGTGCCCTCCTTAATACCCATCACCCATCAAGCTCAGCTCCAACACTCCCACTCTTCTTTATTTTTTTAAGATTTTATTTATTTATTTGAGAGAAAGAGAGTGAGAGAGATTATGAGAAGGGGAAAGGTCAGAGGGAGAGGCAGACTCTCTGTTGAGCAGGGAGCCCGACGTGGGACTCATCCTAAGACTCCAGGATCATGGCCCGAGTTGTAGGCAGTTGCTAAACCAATTGAGCCACCCAGGCATCTGTAACACTCCCACTCTCTAACCACTTTGCTAAAACATCCCTTTATAGATGTGAAATCCACAAGCATGGACAATGCTAAAGTTATGATTTACTGTTTTACTAACACAATCCCAGAGACTTCAGGTAAGTGCTAGAAATGGCAAGTGACTGTGCCCCAGACTTTCCTCTTAGAACTGTGCATAGGGGGCGCCTGGGTGGCTCAGTGGGTTAAAGCCCCTGCCTTCGGCTTAGGTCATGATCCCTGTGTCCTGGGATTGAGCCCCGCATCGGGCTCTCCACTCTGCAGGGAGCCTGCTTCCTCCTCTCTCTCTGCCTGCCTCTCTGCCTAATTGTGATCTCTGTCTGTCAAATAAATAAAATCTTTAGGAAAAAAAAAAAAAAGAACTGTGCATAGACTCCAGGGGGTGAAGAAGGAAGTGACTAAGGGAGGCACTCATTCCTCTGCACTGGGGATTAGGAATTCCTATTGTGAAATTATAAACTGAGCAAAACATTGAGTCTCAAAGGATCCAGTGTTGGGCCTGTAACACAGGATATGAATATGGGTTCAATAATTTCTACCCTCAGTGGACTCATTTAACTTGGAAGGAAACAATGAGGGAGAGAATAATTTTCTGTGCTACGAATCAATTTTCTTAGAACTACAGGTCATGGAATAGATTCCCATTGCAGTTACCTGATTGTTTTGGAGCTTATATAAGGTTGTTTTCCTCCTTTCAAGTGAAAAGGACTTCTGGGCAAATTCTCAAGTACAGATCATGGCCTGTTCTCCAGAATACCTCTTTTAGCATGAGGGCTGTCCTGATGTATACTGTCTCCTCTCTTGACAGAAACTTTGACACCCCAGGACTGTAGAGCAGAAATGGCTTTAAGGTCTAGCAGAGTGAGGCCTCCAGGAAAAGGAAAATGAGGGTAACACTATCAATTTATTAATTTATTATTCTTGTCACCCGTAATCCTGAATGGAAACTGGGGAGAAGGGAGGAAATGACATGCAGAGACATTGGAGGTCTTGAGATCAGTATTCTTTCTGCACAGACTGCATGAGTGGGAGTAAAAGAGAAAATGAGGAATCATTAGGAATAATCAGAAGTCTTGTTCCTTGGATTCCTTGCATGACAACCCTGTGCTTGTAAACCAGCAGATCAGTCTCTTCCTCTGGAGACAAAGAGTGAGGGTCCATTGTTAATGCTACCTTCTACCTCTGTTCCTGCAAATCATACCTGTGAAGTGAATGGCTGTGGAGAATGACTCCTCTGTAACTGAGTTTATCCTTATGGGATTAACAGACCAACCTGAACTCCAGCTACCTCTATTTTTTCTGTTTTTGGTGACCTATGTGGTTACTGTGGTAGACAATTTGAGCTTAATTAATTTAATTTACCTGAATTCTCACCTTCACACCCCCATGTACTTTTTCTTCTTCAATCTGTCCTTTATTGATCTCTGTTATTCATTTGTCTTCACCCCCAAAATGCTGATAAGTTTTATTTCAGAGAAGAACATCATCTCCTTTACAGAATGCATGACTCAGCTATTTTTCTTCTGCTTTTTTGTCAACTCTGAGTGCTAAGTGTTGACAGCCATGGCCTATGATCGCTATGTGACCCTCTGTAAACTCCTGCTGTACACAGTTACCATGTCTTCTCAGGTCTGTTCTCTGCTGATATCTGGTTCATATGTGATGGGGTTTGCTGGTGCCATGGTCCACGGGAGATGCATGTTTAGGCTGATCTTTTGTGATTCCAAAATCATCAACCATTACATGTGTGAAATCTTCCCTCTCCTCCAGCTCTCCTGCAGCAACACCTATGCCAGTGAGCTTGTGATTTCTGTTATTGTGGGCACAGTTGTCATTATATCTAGCCTCATTATTGTATTTCTTATATTTTGATTCTTTCCAATATCATTCACATCTCTGCATCTCAGAGTTTGTCCAAAGCCTTTAGTGCCTGTGGCTCCCACCTAGTAACTGTTGGTCTGTTCTATGGATTTGGGTTGCTCACTTAGCGTCAAACCACCTTCCACTGGGTCTGTGGGCCAAGGGAAACTTTTCTCAGTGTTTTACACCAATGTGTTGCCTATGCTCAACCTTTTCATTTATAGTCTCAGGAACGAAGATATCAAACTTGCTCTGAGGAAAACCCTGAAGAGATTTTCAAACTGAGAAGAACCATCTATCTCTCCTTTGTTATGTCTTTTTCTCCACTTTCTGCTTTTCCTTATCCTCTTCTTCCTATTCTTTTTCCTTTTCCTTACCTTTCCAAAGTCTTTCTGGCAGGATTTATTTTTTATTTATTTTCAGCACATTTTATTTATTTTTTATTTATTTTCAGCACATTTTATTTATTTTTTTAAATTTATTTTTTATTTATTTTCAGCATAACAGTATTCATTATCTTTCACCACACCCAGTGCTCCATGCAATCCATGCCCTCTATAATACCCACCACCTGGTTCCCCAACCTCCCACCCCCCGCCCCTTCAAAACCCTCAGATTGTTTTTCAGAGTCCATAGTCTCTCATGGTTCACCTCCCCTTCCCTTTTCCCCCAACTCCCTTCTCCTCTCTAACTCCCCTTGTCCTCCATGTTATTTGTTATGCTCCACAAATAAATGAAACCATATGATAATTGACTCTCTCTGCTTGACTTATTTCACTCAGCATAATCTCTTCCAGTCCCGTCCATGTTGCTACAAAAGTTGAGTATTCATTCTTTCTGATGGAGGCATAATACTCCATAGAGTATATGGACCACATCTTCCTTATCCATTCATCCATTGAAGGGCATCTTGGTTCTTTCCACAGTCTGGCGACCGTGGCAGGATTTTTACTTTAATTTCTTTCTTCTCTTCTTACTTGGTTTAACATGTGGACCTATTGTTGGACATGAGGGTCATCCTCCATTCCAAGGTGAATCCAAACTGATCTTTATTCCACATATGAGTTGAAGACATTAGCATAACCTCCCCTATCTAAGGATAATACTACCTATTATTTTTTTTCTCGTCTCTTCCATCCAAGGTAAGCCATCAAGTAGCATGCTGCCTTACCAGTTCCTTTCTCTCTCTCTCTTTCTTTCTTTCTTTCTTTCTTTCTTTTTTTTCTGCTTTCTCTGAAACAATTACGCAGTGCACTTTGCTCTTTTGAGGGTTTTATTACTTATAATTGCATTAAAACAGAGAAGGTATGAAAAAAATTGTGGACACAGTATAGTGGTAAAAAAAAACTGCAGAAAATTTTAGGGTTCTTTCAATAATGGTTCTTGTTCTTGATTTTTAGTTCCATATAGGTAAAAGAAGTGAATACTCTGTTAAACCTAGCTTCTTTCTTTTATTCTTGAGAATGCTTGGGAATGAATGAGCCACACTATTCCGCTCACCTTTTTCAATCCCCACTAATAATGAATACCACTCAGTAGTGGTGAACTGATATTTTGTCATACGTAGAATTAAAATTGCTACCACTTGTCTATGTACCCATGGATTGTGATTGTGATTAAAAAATCACACAATAATATTCTTGACTACAGAATAGAGTGTCATGAGCAATGTCAAGATTCTTTGTTTGCCTGTGTTAACAGGGATTCCCTTTTGCAAAGGAAGACCTGTACCTGCTTTCAAAAGATGAACAAAAATATATGGCAAAAACCTTGTCCTGTTGGGGTTTATTCTTTCACTATATAATTTGACTCCTCCCTTTGGTCATATCAAATCTGTAACGCATACATATGTCACATTCTTTACAAATTATATTAAAAGATAAGTCTCTTTAACCTGTTCGTTGGAGGAGGAAATAAGTATGGAACTTGCTCAAGATCACCCAGGCAATGATGCAGAGCCCGATATTTTAATTCATGTTCATCTCACAAAGAAATGGAAGAGATGAAAGGAGAATTGTGAATGAATAAGAGAACTTCTGGAGAGTTTTACCAGAACAAGTGTGAAAATGGTAATTTCCTGGAAATAATATCTTCAGCCAAGATGCCTGTCCAAAAGACATTATCTACAGGCTTTGATGCCCAACTAGAAAAATGAACCTGTCCCTGGAAAAGTTTGATTTTAAAGTAGGGGTAGGCAGGGTAAGTTACCAAGACATGAGTAAACATCTCTTGGTAACTTACCCTGCTTACCCCACTTGGGTATTATATGATCTCTCTGATATGAGGAAATTGAAAGGCAGGGTAGGGGGTCATGGGGGGTAGGGAGGGAAAAATGAAATAAGATGTGGTATGTTACTTCGATCAGATTCATATGTTGAGCTACCCTTGCATTCCAGGAATAAGCTCACTTTTTATAATCCATTTAATATGCTACATAGTGAGGAAAATGTTTCCTCACAATATATATATATATTGTGAGGAAACATCTCTTGGTAACTCACCCTGCTACCCCTACTTTAAAATAAATCTATCATCTATCTATCTATCTATAGGTGATCATTTCCTGGAATAGTAAGGCTGCAAAGTTTGGGAAATGTCACACTTTTCAGAATATTATGTACACTTTAACAAGCTTGTTAGATATTACGCTCTCAGTTGGAAAAAAAGCAATGAAAAAGAGTTCTTTATAATTAATACAATGGTAAACAGAGCTCTACAAAATTTTATTTTGTGTGTTACACAGAGAATAAACTGTCTATATCATCCATCACTACTTTTAATTGATAAAAGGATATTGCAAGGCAAGTTTTTCAGAATGAAGCAACTATATCTACTAACTCTATCACACGGCTGTATCTTACATTTTTTTAAATTAACATATTATGTATTATTTGGCTTCAGGGGTACAAGTCTGTGAATCATAAGTCTTACACAATTCACAGTGCTCACCATAGCACATACGCTCCCCAATGTTCATAGCCCAGCCACCCTATTCCTCCCCCCAATGCCCCAACAACCCTCAGTTTGTTTCTTGAGATTAAGAGTCTCTTATGGCTTGTCTCCCTCCCCGGTCCCATCTTGTTTCATTTTTCCCTCCCTACCCCACACAACCCCCTGCCCTGTCTTTCAAATTCATCATATCATAGAGATCATATAATAATTGTCTTTTCTGATTGTATCATACATTTTTTAAAAGATTTTTATTTATTTATTTGATAGACAGAGAGAGATCACAAGTAGGCAGAGAGGCAGGGAGAGAGAGAGGGGGAAGCAGGCTCCCCGCTGAGCAGAGAGCCCGATGTGGGGCTCGATCCCAGGACCCTGAGATCATGACCTGAGCCGAAGGCAGAGGCTTAAACCACTGAGCCACCCAGGCACCCTTGTATCATACATTTTTAATGCAAATCTGTGTTAAAATCCTTACCAGCAATGTGGGAAATTGAGCTATTGGTTAGACATTTGAAAGTATTAAGATATTATTTTTTTTTCATTTATTTATTTTCAGCATAACAGTATCATTATTTTTTCACCACACCCAGTGCTCCATGCAATCCGTGCCCTCTATAATACCCACCACCTGGTACCTCAACCTCCCACACCCCCGCCACTTCAAACCCCTCAGATTGTTTTTCAGAGTCCATAGTTTCTCATGATTCACCTCCCCTTCCAATTTCCCCCAACCCCCTTCTCTCTAACTCCCCATGTCCTCCATGCTTTTTGTTATGCTCCACAAATAAGTGAAACCTTATGATAACTGACTCTCTCTGCTTGACTTATTTCACTCAGCTTAATCTCTTCCAGTCCCATCCATGTTGCTACAAAAGTTGGGTATTCGTCCTTTCTGATGGAGGCATAATACTCCATAGTGTATATGGACCACATCTTCCTTATCCATTCATCCATTGAAGGGCATCTTGGTTCTTTCCACAGTGTGGCGACCGTGGCCATTGCTGTTATAAACATTGGGGTACAGATGGCCCTTCTTTTCACTACATCTGTATCTTTGGGGTAAATACCCAGGAGTGCAATTGCAGGGTCATAGGGAAGCTCTATTTTTAATTTCTTGAGGAATCTTCACACTGTTCTCCAAAGAGGCTGCACCAACTTGCATTACCACCAACAGTGTAAGAGGGTTCCCCTTTCTCCACATCCTCTGCAACACATGTTGTTTCCAGTCTTGCTAATATTGGCCATTCTAACTGGTGTAAGATGATATCTCAATGTAGTTTTAATTTGAATCTCCCTGATGGCTAGTGATGATGAACATTTTTCATGTGTCTGATAGCCATTTGTATGTCTTTATTGGAGAAGTGTCTGTTCATATCTTCTGCCCATTTTTTGATATGATTGTCTGTTTTGTGTGTGTTGACTTTGAGGAGTTCATTATAGATCCTAGATATTAACCTTTTATCTGTACTGTCATTTGCAAATATCTTCTCCCATTCCATGGGTTGCCTCTTTGTTTTCTTGACTGTTTCCTTTGCTTTGCAGAAGCTTTTGATTTTGATGAAGTCCCAAAAGTTCATCTTCGCTTTGCCTTTGGAGACATATCTTGAAAGAAGTTGCTGTGGCTGATATCGAAGAGATTACTGCCTATGTTCTCCTCTAGGATTCTGATGGGTTCCTGTCTCACACTGAGGTCTTTTATCCATTTTGAGTTTATCTTTGTGTACAGTGTAAGAGAATGGTCGAGTTTCATTCTTCTACATGTAGCTGCCCAGTTTTCCCAGCAACATTCCTGAACTTCATCAAATCTATCTATGAAAGACCCACAGCAAATACCATCCTCAATGGAAAAGCTTGCAGCCTTCCCGTTGAGATCAGGAACACGACAAGGATGCCCACTCTCACCACTCTTGTTCAACATAGTATTAGAAGTCCTAGCAACAGCAATCAGACAACAAAGGGAAATAAAAGGTATCCAAATTGGTAATGAAGAAGCCAAACTCTCTCTCTTTGCAGATGACATGATTCTTTATATGCAGAACCCAAAAGACTCCACCCCCAAACTACTAGAACTCATACAGCAATTCAGCAACGTGGCAGGATACAAAGTCAATGTACAGAAATCAGTGTCTTTCTTATACACTAACAATGAAAATACAGAAAGGGAAATTAGAGAATCGATTCCATTTACTATAGCACCAAGGACCATAAGATACCTGGGAATAAACCTAACCAGAGAGGTAAAGGATCTGTACTTGAAAAACTACAGAACACTCATGAAGGAAATTGAAGAAGACACAGAAAGGTGGAAGACCATTCCATGCTCTTGGATCGGAAAAATAAACATTGTTAAAATGTCTATACTGCCTAAAGCAATCTATACTTTTAATGCCATTCCGATCAAAATTCCACCAGTATTCTTCAAAGAGCTGGAGCAAATAATCCTAAAATTTGTATGGAATCAGAAGAGACCCCAAATCCCTAAGGAAATGTTGAAAAACAAAAATAAAACTGATTTACCTGATTTCAAGCTTTACTACAAAGCTGTGATCACCAAGACAGCATGGTACCGGCATAAAAACAGACACATAGACCAGTGGAACAGAGTAGAGAGCCCAGATATGGACCCTCAACTCTATGGTCACATAATCCTCGACAAAACAAGAAAAAATATACAGTGGAAAAAAGACAGTCTCTTCAATAAAAGATATTATTATTTTGGAGCACCTGGGTGGCTCAGTGGGTTAAAGCCTCTGCCTTTGGCTCAGGTCATGATCCCAGGGTTCTGGGATTGAGCCCTGCATTAGGCTCTCTGCTCAACAGGAAGCCTGCTTTCTCCCCACTCTCTCTGCCTGACTCTCTGCCTACTTTTGATCTCTGTCAAATAAATAAATAAAATCTTTTAAAAAATGTCAAAACTCAGAAATGAAGGTGTGGATATTATAACCATTTCTGTTGAAATAAGAAAGATTATAAGGGAGTACTACAAACAGTTATATGTCAACAAATTGGATAACATAGAGAAATGCATAAATTCCTGGAAATTCAAAGCCTACCATGACTAAATCATGAAGAAATAGAAAACCTGAATAGACTTATGACTAGTAAGGACATTGACTCAATAACTAAAAATCTCCCAGTGAAGAAAGTTTTTGACCTCATGATTTCACTGGTCAATCCTACCAAACATTTAAGGAGTAATTAACATCAGTTTTTCTCAAGCCTTTTCATAAATGTAAAAGTATGGCACAGTTCCTAACTCAGGCTTTGAGGCCATCATTACCCCAGTACCAAAGGCAGACAGAGACACTACAAGAATTGACATCTATAGACCAATACCCTTAATGAATATTAATGCAAATATCCTCAACAAAATGCTAGCATATGAAATACGCAGCATGTTAAATGGATTATAAAAAGTGAGATTATTCCTGGAATGCAAGGGTAGCTCAACATATGAAACTGATCGAAGTAACATACCACATAAATAAAATGAAACACACACACACACACACACACAATCATGCCAATTGATTAAGAAAAAGAGTTGGACCATATCGACATCCTTTCATGATAAAAATTTCAACAGGATAAGACTAGAAGGAAACTACCTCAAAAGAATAAAAGCTGTGCTTGAAATCTGGGAGCTCTTTCTCAAAGTTCAGGGTTAGGGGAAGGACACTCACTCTCACAGTCTCTATTCAACACAGCACTAGAATTTCTAGTCAGGACATTAGGCAAGAATTAGAAATAAATAAATTTCCAACTTGGAAAGGAAGAAGAAAAAACACCTCTCTTCTCAAGGGTTAGGATCTTATATGTAGAATATTCTAGAGAGTCAACAAAAATTAAGACCACAAAGGAACTTAGGAAAGTAGCAGGATACAAAGTCAACACACAAAGATTAGGTGCCTTTAAATGAACACTAAAAATGAACAATCCTTAAGGGAAATTAAGAAAAAAACAGTTCCATTTATAGCAGCATCATATAGAATTAAATACTTAACCAAGGAGATAAAAGACTTGTAAAATGAAAGTGAAAAAACATTGCTGAAAGAAAATACAGAAGACATAAATAAATGGAAGCATACTCTATGATCATGGATTGGAAGACTTAACTACTGTTAAGATGTTGATACTACCCAGAGTGATCTACAGACTCAATACAATCCAAATCAAAATTCCAATGACTCAGCATAATCTTTTCCAGATTATGATGAGTGAAATAAGTCAAGCAGAGAGAGTCAACTATCATATGGTTTCACTTATCTGTGGAGCATAACAAATATCATGGAGGACAAGGGGTGTTATAGAGGAGAAGGGAGTTGGGGTAAATTGGAAGGGGAGGTGAATCATGAGAGACTATGGACTCTGAAAAACAATCTGAGGGTTTGAAGTGGCGGGGGGTGGGAGGTTGGGGTACCAGGTGGTGGGTATTATAGAGGGCACAGATTACATGGAGCACTGGGTGTGGTGAAAAAATAATGAATACTGTTTTTCTGAAAATAAATAAATTAAGTTAATAAAAAAAAATTCCAATGACTTCTTTTTTTGCAGAAATAGAAAAACCCATCCTAAAATTCATATGGAAAGACAAGGACCCTGAACAGCCAAAACAATCTTAAAAAGGAGAAAAATAGGAAGACTCATATTTCCTGGTTGCAAAACTTATAAAAGCTGCATTAATCAAAGGAGTATGGTATTGCACAAAGATAAACAGAGAAACCAATGGAAAACATGAGAAAACCACAATTAATTCTTGCATAAAATGGGAGTTTTTTTTTGATATGATACCATAACAAAGGCAACAGAAGCAAAGATACAGATAAGTGGGATTATGTCAAATAAAAATCTTCTTCAGAGCAAAAGAAAAAATCAGCAAAATGAAAGGACAACCTATGGAATGGGAGAAAATACTTGTAAACCATATATCTGTTAAAAAGTTATACCCAAAATAAACAAGGAACATCTAAAACTCAGCAATAATAATAACACAAAAGAAATGACTCTATGAAAAAGTGGGCAAAGGACCAGAATACACATTTCTCCAAAGAAAGCCCCTATGTGGCCAACAAGTATGTGAAAAGATGCTCAATATCACGAATCACCAGGGAAATGCAGGTGCAAACCACAGGGAGATACCACCGCATGTCTGATAGAATGGCTATTATCAAAAAGGTAATAGATAACAGGCATTGGTGAGTTTGCAGAGAAAAAGAAATCCTTACACAGTGTTGGTCAAACTGTACAAGTTTCCTTTGTGTAAGAAAAATAAGTTCTGGAGATCTAATGTACACCAATGTCACTACAGTTAACAATATTGCATACTTTAAATTTGCTAAGAGAGCAGATCTGAAATGTTCACACTATAAAATAAAGGGTGAGCTTGATGAAGGGTATTAAGGAGGACCAGGATTGCATGGAGCACTGGGTGTTACATGCAAACAATGAATCATGGAACCCTACATCAAAAACTAATGATGTGGGCACCTGAGTGGCTCAGTTGTAAAGTGTCTGCCTTTGGCTCAGGTCATGATCCCAGAGTCCTGGGACTGAGGCCCACATCGGGCTCCCTGCTCTGCAGGAGGCCTGCTTCTCCCTCTCCCACTCTTCCTGCTTGTGTTTCCTCCCTCTCTGTATCTCTTTCTGTCAAATAAATAAATACATAATCCTTAAAAAAACCCAAAACTGATGATATACTGTATGGTGACTAACAACACAATAAGAAAAAAAGAAAAAGGTAACTAAGTAAGGTGATAGATACTTTAACTTGATTGTGATGATCATTTGAAAATGTTTACAAATATAAAAATCAAGTCATGTATCTTAAATACATAAAATTATGTGGTGCCTGGATGGCTCAGTTAGTTAAGTAGCTGCCTTCAGCTCAAGTCATGATCTCAGGCTCCTGAGATCAAGCCCTGTGTCTGGCTCTGTGCTCAGTGGGGAGTCTGCTTCTCTCTCTCCTTCTACTGCTCCCCTGCTTGTGCTTTCTTTCTCACGCTCTCTCTCTGTCAAATATATATATATATATATAGCATATATATAATTGAGTTGAAGTTCTTTTTTTCTTTTCCATCTTTACAGGGTATAATTTTAAAATAATAGTATATATTATATATATATAATTATATTATATATATATAATTATATTATATATATTATTTTTATATATATAATATATATATATTATATATATATATTATTTTTAATATAATATAGTATATAATATATAGTATAATATATTATATATATATATAATTTTTAATATAATATAGTATATAATATATAGTATATATATATTATAATAGTATATATATATATATATAATATATACTATAGTATATATTATATATATAATATATATATATATCTTTTCCATCTTTACAGGGTATAATTTTAAAATAATAGTATATATTTATATATATATATATATAATATATATATAATATATTATATATATATATAATATATATATATATAATATATATATAATATAATTATATAATTATATATTATATATATATTATATAAATATATATATAATATAATTATATATATATATATAATATATATATATATATATATATATATATAATTTATATATATATATATATATAATAAATATATATATATAATATATACTATTATTTTAAAATTATACCCTGTAAAGATGGAAAAGATATATATATATTATATATATAATATATACTATAGTATATATTATATATATAATATATACTATTATAATATATAGTATAATATATTATACTTTTCCATTATAATATATAGTATAATATATTATACTATAGTATATATATATATAGTATATATATACTATAGTATATATTATATATATATATAATATATACTATTATTTTAAAATTATACCCTGTAAAGATGGAAAAGATATATATATATATTATATATATAATATATACTATTATAATATATTATACCCTGTAAAGATGGAAAAGAAAAAAAGAACTTCAACTCAATTTCTTTTTTAGTTATACTGAGACTGAATCACAGTTCCAAGATTTACTTTCATGACAAAATTTCAGTTGCCCCAGATAATGGAGATTGATTGAAACTTCTTGAACTAGGGAACGACAGATCTGAGCTTTCAGAGCTCATTCTAGCAGCAGTTTAGATGGTAAAAAACGAGGGCATTTGTGGAAACGCTAGAAAATAAATAGGAGCCATTACAGTTCAGTAGTAAAGTTAAAACATAAAAACTGCCTCAATTTGTGTGGTGGTTGAGGAAAGGGGTGGAGGTCATTGTGGTTGTAGACTCTGTTGCTTAGCATGTGGGATATGTGGAAATATTCTGAAGGTTTGCAACCAGAGAACCACATCATTTTAAAAAGTATTTATGGACCCTCTAGTATATACATTATGTACACTTAAGAAATAAATTGGATAAAAACAATGCTTATTTTTAAAGAACTTACAATTTATTGGAGCACAGTCCAGTGAATGGGGTGGTAGAGAATCTCTTGGAATTTATGAGAACCTGTATAAAGATAGCTAACATTAGTTGACTGTTTATCATGGGACAGGCACAGTTCTAACCATTTTACTTACCATCATCATAGCAATCAAATGAAAGTGGTACTGTTTTTACCATTCCTATTTTACAATGATAAATCAGAGAAAAAAGAAATTAGGCAATTTGCCTGGGGTTTTATAAGTAATAGTGAAGGTAGGAGTCGTACGCACACTCCCTAACTCTGTAGCTCCTATTATTTTGTGTGTGTGTGTGATGAGAAGAAATAGATGACCTCTTATGGAAATATTACATAAAACACAGGAGAATTGTCAGGTACACATTTCCAACAGATGCTTAGGAGTAAAAACTTCAGAAGGAATATATGACATGGCACATTATTTTAGAGATATCTCAGGAAAGAGACAATTGATGTGAGATGCTCCCTTTTGAAGAAGGAGGTTCTTTCAGATAAAGTAATAAAGAATCCTGGAGGCAGAACCCTTGCAGAAAATTTTCCATTTAGTATATTTGAAGAAAGAGGGAAATAAACAATATAGTAGAATTCCCTTCAGAGATGAAGATGACAGGGAGAAGGGAGTTCATTTTTGGCTTTGCCTTGGGAGATGGACAATCCCTAGAGTGATGAAAAACCTTGAGTAAATTTGGAGTCCCTAAGGAACTAAAGACAGATGGATGGTCTAGGGTGTGAATACAATCCTCTTATTTCCTTTTCCACAATGAATCTAATCCCAAGGGGAAGAGACTGAGCAAGCTTCTACTCTACTTATAGCAGGTGCATTGTATCATTAAACTCACATTCAGTCATCTGTATTTTATCAAGTGGCAAATGATATAAAGACTATTCTCCACTGCTTCTTGAGAGAACTCAAAGTCATAATCAGAAATTATGACCTGCAGTTTGGAAAGGTTTCTGGGGGCATACCTGAATTAAGCATATGTAACATCCTTTTAGAACAAAGGGACCAAAACCTTAGAACCTGAAATTGCCCCTCCAGGACTTCAGGGGTAAAGACAATGATAAGGGAGTACTGAGATATTGTGATCTAAGGAGGGCGAGTCTTGAATTTCATTTATGAATGTCCCTCTTGTTATAAGATAGAAATCCAGAGATCAATATTATGTAACTTTCTTTTTGTTTTTTTGCAGTTCTGAGATTCAAGTGAGGAGGAATTTGATCAAGGGGAAATCAGGGAATGTTCAGAGAGTTGAGGGATGCAGGGGTACAATATCTTTGTCAGTAAGTTCCCTCTCCGTGGATGGAACTCTCACTCTTCTGGATTTGTGGCTTTTATTCTGTGTCTCCCTTCTCCTTTTGTTTTTCCAGTGGTCATGTTTGTCTATGGTAGGACTAGACTTCCCTTTCTAGGCTAAATTGTGTAGTATTAGTTCTGTTTAGCTTATAAACCTCTAAAAAAGGGGAGAGTTAGTGTTTCCCAGTATCATGATAGAGGTAAAGGCAGAATTCCTGGGTCCAGATTTGGTTAGTCTCAGTCCTCAGATATTCCCAGTATATATTCCCTTTTGTAGGTCAAAATACTGTGGGAAGAGCTGGCTTTTTCTCTAATGTAATCCTGTTTCTCTATACTCACAGATCCCCTTGGAGAAGAATGACTCCTACAAACTCCTCTTTTGTGACTGAATTCATCCTGGTAGGCTTAACAGACCTACCATATCTCCGGCTTCCCCTGTTTGGTTTCTTTCTACTCATGTATGTGGTCACTGTGTTGGGAAATTTGGGCTTGATAACTCTAATTAGGCTGAATTCACACCTCCACACCCCGATGTACTTTTTCCTCTTCAATTTGTCCTTCATAGACCTCTGTTATTCTTCTGTGTTTACACCCAAAATGCTTATTAACTTCACATCAAAGAGGAATATTATCTCCTACAGGGGATGCATGACCCAGCTTTACTTTTTCTGTTTCTTTGCTATTTCTGAATGTTATGTGCTGACATCAATGGCCTATGATCGCTATGTGGCCATCTGTAACCCACTTTTATATAATGTTGCCATGTCCCCCAAAGTGTGTTCCAGCCTTATGCTTGCTTCATATTTGATGGCATTTTCAGGTGCCACAGCTCACATAGGATGCATGCTGAGACTGACCTTCTGTGGTGCAAACACCGTCAACCATTATTATTGTGACATCCTTCCTCTACTCCAGCTCTCCGGCACCAGCACCTATGTGAATGAGCTGGTAGTTTTCATTGTGGTGGGCATAGATATCATTGTGCCCAGTGTCACCATCTTTGTCTCTTATGGTTTCATCCTGTCCAGCATCTTGCGCATCAGCTCCACTGAGGGCAGGTCCAAAGCCTTCAGCACATGCAGCTCCCACATAGTTGTTGTTTCTCTCTATTTTGGATCTGGTGCATTTGTGTATCTTAAACCATCTTCTGTTGGGTCAATGGGTGAGGGAAAAATATCTTCTGTCTTTTATACCAATGTGGCTCCCTTGATGAACCCCTTCATTTATAGCTTGAGAAACAAAGACATTAAACTTGCTCTGAGAAAAACCCAGAGTAGGAGAATGTTTTGATCATAATCACTGTATGTGGGTATAGTTATAGGAGTTACAGGACTGGTATGTTCCATTTCTTTTGTCAGAATAGTTTAGGTGGGAGTGTTCATATCCTGTATCTTTGTTATCACCATGATGGAAATTTGATTTTCCTGTCAGTTTATTTCTAATATTTTTTGGTAGGTAGAGTAACAAGTAGGGCTCCCCAATTCCCTCCTCTGCTTCAGGAATTCTGGGATGGAAACTGTGTAGAGGTGTGGAAATTCTCAGTGTGTTAGGGCATGTACTCCCCACCATTAAGAGAGCCTCTTAATTCTTGTTCTGACTAAGTCTTTTGGTCCAGTAGACTCTTAATTCCTTGAGAGCCATATAGCCCATAAAGTTCACCAACATGTTGCTGTAGCCAAAGTCATTACCATACTAGAATATGAACTTGACTAAGTGGTCATTGAGGACAACCCCAGCTCCAGTGTGAAAGATGGAAGATTGGGTGTAATTTTTAAAGTTGCAAGTGACTATCTGATCCTCAGTGAAGCCCAGGAAGCTCTTGAGGGGGTCCTCTGATGACTACTTCACTGGTTTTTTGATGTCATAGTAGTTGACAGCTTTCTCCAGTTGGCAGCTCAGATCCACGACTTTACACGTTGGGGGCGGGGACATGCAAGGCGATGCCAGTGAGCTTCCTATTCAGCTCAAGGATGAAGATACTGATATTCTTGGTCCCAGCTTCATGTAAGGCACAGACTTCTGCATTGGACTCCACAGCACACTAAACAGCAGCATCACCCCATTTGATGTAGGTGGGATCTTGGTCCTGGAAGACGAAGGTGGGCTTTGCATTGATGACAAGTTACATATTCTCTCCTTTACTGTGCCTTTGAGTTTGCCATGGATGGAATCATACTGGAACATGTAGGTCATGTAGTTGAGGTCAATGAAGATGTCCTTGACAGAAATAGCATTCACTTTCTCACAGTTAAAAGCAGCCTTGGTGATCAGGTGCCCAATACCACCAAATATACTTACTCCAACCTTTACCATCTTGTCTTTGGGATGGTGCTGTCACTGCACCAGAAGATGTGGCTGTGTGTCCAACAGGGAGGAGCACAGAGCCCAGTTTGTTTCCAATTTCTTGATAGAAGATCTTTCTTCCTCATCATTTTCACAATGTCTTTTTTTTTTTTTACCTCTTTAACCATTTACAAATAACATCAATGAATAAATTTATCTCTTTTTTATTGTTATGGATTTTTTTTCTCCTGGAAAGGATAAATAGTTCTGTAAATGATCATGTAAGGTAACAGTATGGTGTTCTTGTACCCATGGTGGGTGGTTCTTATACTGTGCTATTGGAATCAGAATCAGATATCTGTACTCCTGTCTATATACCTCCCTGGCCTTCAGTGTGTTTCCTTGAAATGTCATTGTTTCACAGAATCAGCAGGTTCCAAAAAATCCATAAAATATAATCTACTTTCCAACTAAATGCTATATGTTAAGCACCTTTTGGCAGAGATTTCATATTTACCATAGGACACATGAGTGATCCTCAATATGTATTTATTGCACAGATGTGATAGCGAAGCTGAGAAAAGTTAGTGGATGTTGTCATATAGCTTATTAAGAGAACATCTAGATAAAGTGTAGCCTCCTGATTCTAAGTCTACTGCTCTTTCAAATACACTTTTTGTCTACTTCATTTTATTATTTTTATTTTTAGTTTATTTCAATAATCCTAAAAATGAGAACATTTTTTATTTTGAAAGTTGACTGTGCTTTGTTGGCTTACACATAAATATCCCTCAGGGTAATGGTTGCTTTAGGAGAATAATGTGATAGTTCTTTTTCTTGTCTAAGAGAAGTCCTATTGGGCTAGTAGAGGGATGATTGACTGAAACAGTGAGCTTTTTGAAAATTAATTAAAAAATATTTTAGAATGTTTTCAAGTACTAGTAATTAAGAGGCGAGGGCATGGGAGAGAAAGGAACCCAGCAACAAACATTAGGCCAGGACCCAAAAACCACATGGACAATAAAAAGAAATCTCTCTGTAGGAAAGGACTATGAGGTTTAAAACCACCTTTCATCTGACTTTGTCTCCTGCTCTCCAGAGTACTGCAGTTCCCTCAAACCCTGCCCCGTGTCTATACAGCTGTGATAAAACTTACAATGCACAATGATCCTGCATAGGGGGACAAAGGCCAAAAGGCCAAATTGGTAGCCACATTTATGAGGAAGCAGGAACACAGAGGACAGGAGCTTAAATAGTGTTTGGTATTTCAAAATTCAAGTCAAGTTTCATTCTTCTACATATAGCTGTACAGTTTACCCAGCACCATTTATTGAAGAGACTGTCTTTTTTCCACTGTATATTTTTTCTTGTTTTGTCGAAGATTATTTGACCATAGAGTTGAGGGTCCATATCTGGGCTCTCTACTCTGTTCCACTGGTCTATGTGTCTGTTTTTATGCCAGTACCATGCTGTCTTGGTGATCACAGCTTTGTAGAAAAGCTTGAAATCAGATCACATGATGCCTCCAGTTTTATTTTTGTTTTTCAACATTTCCATAGCGATTCAGGGTCTCTTCTGATTCCATACAAATTTCTGGATTATTTGCTCCAGCTCTTTGAAGAATACTGGTGGAATTTTGATCGGAATGGCATTAAAAGTATAGATTGCTCTAGGCAGTATAGACATTTTAACAATGTTTATTCTTCCGATCCAAGAGCATGGAATGGTCTTCCACCTTTCTGTGTCTTCTTCAGTTTCTTTCATGAGTGTTCTTAGTCTGGAAGTTTTCCTTCTTCTTCAATTTTTTGAAACAGCTTCAGGAGAATAGGTGTTATTTCTTCTTTGAAAGTTTGGTAGAATTCCCCCGGGAATCCATCAGGTCCTGGGCTCTTGTTTTTTGGGAGGTTTTGATCACTGCTTCAATCTCGTTACTAGATATCGGTCTATTCAGGTTGTCGATTTCTTCCTGGTTCAATTTTGGGAGTTTATAGTTTACCAGGAATGCATCCATTTCATCTAGGTTGCTTAGCTTATTGGCATATAACTGTTGAAAATGAACTTTTGGGACTTCATCAAAATCAAAAGCTTCTGCACAGCAAAGGAAACAGTCAAAAAAACAAAGAGGCATCCCACGGAATGGGAGAAGACATTTGCAAATGACAGTGCAGACAAAAGGTTGATATCCAGGACCTATAATGAACTCCTCAAACTCAACACACACAAAACAGGCAATCATATTAAAAAAAAAAAAGGGCAGAAGATATGAACAGAGACTTCTCCAACGAAGACATACAAATGGCTATCAGACACATGAAAAAATGTTCATCATCACTAGCTCTCAGGGAGATTCAAATTAAAACCACATTGAGATATCACCTTACACCAGTTAGAATGGCCAAAATTAACAAGACAGGAAATAAGATATGTTGGAGGGGATGTGGAGAAAGGGGAACCCTCTTACACTGTTGGTGGGAATGCAAGTTGGTGCAGCCTCTTTGGAGAACAGTGTGGAGATTCCTCAAGAAATTAAAATTAGAGCTTCCCTATGACCCTGCAATTGCACTCCTGGGTATTTACCCCAAAGATACAGATGTAGTGAAAAGAAGGGCCATCTGTACCCCAATGTTTATAGCAGCAATGGCCATGGTCGCCAAACTGTGGAAAGAACCAAGATGTCCTTCAAAGGACGAAGGGATAAGGACAATGTAGTCCATATACACTATGGAGTATCATGCCTCCATCAGAAAGGATGAATACCCAACTTTTGTAGCAACATGGACAGGACTGGAAGAGATTATGCTGAGTGAAGTCAGTCAAGCAGAGAGAGTCAATTATCATACGGTTTCACTTATTTGTGGAGCATAACAAATAGCATGGAGGACATGGGGACTTAGAGAGGAGAAGGGAGTTGGGGGAAATTGGAAGGAGAGGTGAACCAGGAAAGGCTATGGACTCTGAAAAACAACCTGAGGGTTTAGAAGTGGCCGGGGGGTGGGAGGTTGGGATATCATGTGGTGGGTATTATAGAGGACATGGATTGCATGGAGCACTGGGTGTGGTGAAAGATAATGAATACTGTTATGCTAAAAATAAATAAATTTAATTTTTTAAAAAAGAAAGGAATCTGTCACAATTTGGCTTATCCACCAAATGTTTCTTTCACGTTTTCATTGCTCTCCCAGGTGCTATATGGAGGTTTTGTAATGTAAAATCCATAGAGGAGTAGCACACAGAAGTTAAAACACAGGAGTGATTTAGCTGTTTCCAGGTCCTCCAGCCCTGCTACATTACCTGTTTATTTTTTTATTGTATTCATGTAACCACCATATAGTACATCATTAGAATCTGATGCAGTGTGCAATGTTTCATTATTTGCATATAACACCCTGTGCTCATCACAACACGGGCCCTCCTTAATACCCATCACCTGGTTTAAATAGGAAATGCCTTGTGCTTTTATCCTACCCAGAGAAATCCTGTGGTCTCCATACTATTTCTAGAGCCTTCCAGGAAGGAAGAGTCACAAAAAGAGATGTCTTTTCTCCATCATTTGCTTTCTAAATCCCTTCATCTTGACTTGATACAGCAAAGGCGGTCCTAAGGGGGAAATACATAGCCATCCAAGCCTCTCTCAAAAAAATTGAAAAATCCAGAACACACCAGCTGTCTTTACACCTTAAAGAACTGAAGAATCAACAAATCAAACCAACTCCACACATGAGAAGGGAAATAAGATTAGAGCAGAGATCAATGAGGTAGAAACCAGAGATACAGTAGAACGTATCAATGAAACTAGAAGCTGGTTTTTTGAAAGAATCAGTAAGATCAATAAACCATTGGCCACCCTAATCCAAAAGAAAAAAGAGAAAGCCCAATTTCATAAAATTGTGAATGAAAAGGGAGAGATCACAACGAACACCAAGGAAGTAGAAACAATCATCAGAAGTTATTATCAACAGTTATATGCCAATAAGCTAAGCAACCTAGATGAAATGTATGCATTCCTGGAAAACTATAAACTCCCAAAATTGAATTACCTGATTGACCAACATCTAGTAACGAGAAGAAATTGACAACCTGATTGACCAACATATAGTAAAGAGATTGAAGCAGTGATCAAAAACCTCCCAAAAAACAAGAGCCCAGGGGAGCCTGGGTGGCTCAGTGGGTTAAAGCCTCTGCCTTCACCTCGGGTCATGATCTCAGGGTCCTGGGATCGAGCCCCACATCGGGCTCTCTGCTCCGCAGGGAGCCTGCTTCCTCCTCTCTCTCTCTGCTGGCCTCTCTGCCTACTTGTGATCTCTGTCTATCAAATAAATGAATAAAATCTAAAAAAAAAAAAAAAAAAAGAGCCCAGGACCTGACGGATTCCCTGGGGAATTCTACCAAACTTTCAAAGAAGAAATAACACCTATTCTCCTGAAGCTGTTTCAAAAAATTGAAGCAGAAGGAAAACTTCCAGACTCTTTCTATGAAGCCAGCATTACCCTGATCCCCAAACCAGGCAAAGACCCTACCAAAACGGAGAATTTCAGAGCAATATCACTGATGAATATGGATGCTAAGATTCTCAACAAGATCCTAGCAAATAGGATCCAACAGCACATTTAAAAGATTATCCAGCATGACCAGGTGGGATTCATCCCTGGGCTACAAGGATGGTTCAACATTTGCAAATCAATCAATGTGATAGAACGAATTATAAGAGAAGAGAGAAAAACCACATGGTCCTCTCAATTGATGCAGAAAAAGCATTTGACAAAATCTAGCATCTGTTCCTGATTAAAACGCTTCAAAGTATAGGGATAGAGGGAACATTCCTGAACCTCATCAAATCTATCTATGAAAGACCCACAGCAAATATCATCCTCAATGAGAAAAAGCTTGCAGCCTTCCCGTTGAGATCAGGAACAAGACAAGGATGCCCACTTTCACCACTCTTGTTCAACATAGTATTCGAAGTCCTAGCAACAGCAATCGGACAACAAAGAGAAATAAAATGTATCCCACTTGGCAATGAAGAACTCAAACTCTCTGTCTTTGCAGATGACATGATTCTTTATATGGACAACCCAAAAGACTCCACCCCCAAACTACTAGAACTCATACAGCAATTCAGCAACGTGGCAGGATACAAAGTCAATGTGCAGAAACCAGTGGTTTTCTTATACACTAACGATGAAAATACATAAAGGGAAATTAGAGAATCGATTCCATATACTATAGCACCAAGGACCATAAGATACCTGGGAATAAACCTAACCAGAGAGGTAAAGGATCTGTACTTGAGAAACTACAGAACACTCATGAAGGAAATTGAAGAAGACACAGAAAGGTGGAAGACCATTCCAAGCTCTTGGATCGGAAAAATAAACATTGTTAAAATGTCTATACTGCCTAAAGCAATCTATACTTTTAATGCCATTCCGATCAAAATTCCACCAGTATTCTTCAAAGAGCTGGAGCAAATAATCCAGAAATTTGTATAGAATCAGAAGAGACTCCAAATTGCTAAGGAAATGTTGAAAAACAAAAATAAAACTGGAGGCATCACGGGACCTGATTTCAAGCTTTATTACAAAGCTGTGGTCACCAACACAGCATGGTACTGGTATAAAAACAGACACATAGACCAGTGGAACAGAGTAGAGAGCCCAGATATGGACCCTCAACTCTATGGTCAATTAATCTTCGACAAAACAAGAAAAAATATACAGTGGAAAAAAGACAGTCTCTTCAATAAATGGTGCTGTGTAAACTGGACAGCTATATGTAGAATGAAACTAGACCATTCTCTTACACCGTACACAAAGATAAACTCGAAATGGATAAAAGACCTCGACGTGAGACAGGAATCCATCAGAATCCTAGAGGAGAACATAGGCAGTAATCTCTTCGATATCAGCCACAGCAACTTCTTTCAAGATATGTCTCCAAAGGAAAAGGAAACAAAAGCGAAAATAAACTTTTGGGACTTCATCAAATTTTCCTTTCTTCAGTAGGGTGTTGGATCATTTTTCTTTTGGCAAAACACAAAAAGATGACTACTCTAAAAGTCCTTAATCCTAAACTATTGGTTTACTAACTAGAATATAAATAAAAACTTGAAACAAGAAAAAAGTTTAATAATTATGATTTAAATATTTCTTTTTTTACTTTTTGTTTTATTATTTTAAATTTTCTTTTATTTTTTCAGTGATCCAAGATTCACTGAATATGTCTAAGATAACTCTAATAATACTTAGTATTTTACCACTTTTCTGATTTCCACTCAAGATTTAGCTTTTGTGAAATTGAGCATAACTGGTTTGTTGTCTTGTTTGTGTTTTAGATGCTTGACTTATTTATTATTTATTTTATAAATTAATTTTTAATTGAAGTACAGTAGACATACAATATTCTTTTTTTAAAAAAAATTATTTTTTATAAACATATAATGAATTATTAGCCCCAGTGGTACAGGTCTGTGAATCACCAGGTTTTTTCTTTTTTTTTTTAAATTTCTTTTCAGGGTAAACAGAATTCATTGTTTATGCCCCACACCCAGTGCTCCATACTATATGTGCCTTCCATAATACCCATCACCTGGCTCTCCCAACCTCCCACTAGCCGTCCCTTCAAAACCCTCAGATTGTTTTTCAGAGTCTATAGTCTCTCATGGTTCATCACCCCTTCCAATTTCCCTCAACTCCTTTCTCCTCTCCATCTCCCTATGTCCTCCATGTTATTTGTTATGCTCTACAAATAAGTGAAACCATATGATAATTGAGTCTCTCTGCTTCACTTATTTCACCCAGCATAATCTCTTCCAGTCCATGTTGATGCAAAAGTTGGGTATTCATCCTTTCTGATGGAGGCACAATACTCCATAGTGTATATGGACCACATCTTCCTTATCCATTCATCCGTTGAAGGGCATCTTGTTTTTTTCCACAGTCTGGCGACACTGGCCATTGCTGCTATGAACATTGGGGTACAGATGGCCCTTCTTTTCACTACATCTGTATCTTTGGGGTAAATACCCAGTAGTGCAATTGCAGGGTCATAGGGAAGCTCTATTTTTAATTTCTTAAGGAATCTCCACACTGTTCTCCAAAGTGGCTGCACCAACTTTCATTCCGACCAACAGTGTAAGAGGGTTCCCCTTTCTCCACATCCTCTCCAACACATGTTGTTTCCTGTATTGCTAATTTTGGCCATTCTAACTGGTGTAAGGTGGTATCTCAATGTGGTTTTAACTTGAATCTCCGTGATGGCTAGTGATGATGAGTATTTTTTTCATGTCTCTGATAGCCATTTGTATGTCTTCATTGGAGAAGTGTCTTTTCATGTCGTCTGCCCATTTTTTGACATGATTATCTGTTTTGTGTGCGTTGAATTTGAGAAGCTCTTTATAGATCCTGGATATCAGTCTTTTGTCTGTATTGTCATTTGCAAATATCTTCTCCCACTCCGTGGGTTGCCTCTTTGTTTTCTTGACTGTTTTCTTTGCTGTGCAGAAGCTTTGGATCTTGATGAAGTCCCAAAAGTTCATTTTCACTTTTGTTTCCTTTGCCTTTAGAGACATATCTTGAAAGAAGTTGCTGTGGCTGTTATCGAAAAGGTTACTGCCTGTGTTCTCTTTTAGGATTCTGATGGATTCCTGTCTCATGCTGAGGTCTTTTATCCATTTTGAGTTTATCTTTGTGTACGGTGTAAGAGAATGGTCGAGTTTCATTCTTCTACATGTAGCTGTCCAATTTTCCCAGCACCATTTATTGAAGAGACTGTCTTTTTTCCACTGTATATTTTTTTCTGCTTTGTCGAAGATTATTTGACCATAGAGTTGAGGGTCCATATCTGGGCTCTCTACTCCATTCAACTGGTCTTGAGATTATTTCCTGCATATTCCCAGATCACAATACTTTGAAACTGGAGCTCAATCACAAGGAAAAGGTCCAAAGGAACTCAAACACCTGGAGGCTAAAGACCACCTCGCTTAAGATGCTTGGATCAACCAGGAGATCAAAGAAGAACTGAAACAATTCATGGAAACCAATGACAATGAAGACACTTCGGTCCAAAACCTATGGGATACAGCAAAGGCGGTCCTAAGGGGGAAATACATAGCCATCCAAGCCTCCCTCACAAAAATTGAAAAATCCAGAATACACCACCTGTCTATACACCTTAAAGAACTGGAGAATCAACAACAAATTAAGCCAACTCCACACACAATAAGGGAAATAAGATTAGAGCAGAGATCAATGAGATAGAAACTGGAGATACAGTAGTACATATCAATGAGACCAGAAGGTGATTTTTTGAAAGAATCAATAAGATCAATAAACCATTGGCCACACTAATTCAAAGAAAAGAGAAAAGGCCCACATTAATAAAATTATGAATGAAAAGGGAGAGATCACAACTAACACCCAGGAAATAGAGACAATCATCAGAAGTTATTATCAACAGTTATATGTGAATTGCCAGGTTTATACACTTCGCAGCACTCACCATAGCACATACCCTCCACAATGTCCATAACCCCACCACCTTCTCCTCACCCCTCTCCCCCCAGCAACCTTCAGCTTGTTTTGTGAGATTAAGAGTCTCTCATGGTTTGTCTCCCTCCCAATCCCATCTTGTTTCACTTATTCTTTTCCTACCCCCCAAACCTCTCACGCTGCATCTCCACTTCCTCATATATTCTATGAGTTTCACATGTACAACATAGTGATCTGACAATATATACACAACCAAATGCTCAACATGAAAAATGTAGTTACAATCTGTCATCACAGAGTTATTGACTTATTCTTTTAATGACCTGCCACATCACATCCCCAGACCTCCATATCAACATGTGTGATTTTCATTTGACAAGTTCTATTTATACAAAATAGTGATCTGAAGGGGCACATGCACCCGAATGTTTATAGCAATAATGTCCACAATAGCCAAACTATGGAAAGAACCTAAATGTCCATCAACAGATGAATGGATAAAGAAGATGTGGTATATATACACAATGGAATACTATACAGCCATCAAAAGAAATGAAATCTTGCCATTTGCGACAACATGGATGGAACTAGAGCGTATCATGCTTAGCGAAATAAGTCAAGCGGAGAAAGACAACTATCATATGATCTCCCTGATATGAGGAAGTGGTGATGCAACATGGGGGCTTAAGTGGGTAGGAGGAGAATCAATGAAACAAGATGGGATTGGGAGGGAGAAAAACCATAAGTGACTCTTAATCTCACAAAACAAAATAGTTGGCTTTTGTTGTAACTTTTAATTTTGTTTTTCTTTTACTTAGTTTCTGTTTTTTTTTAAAACTTAATTTTATCTTTTCAGTGTTCCAAGATTCATTATTTATACACCACACCCAGTGCTCTATGTAATTCATGTCCTCCTTAATACCCAGCCCCAGGCTCTGTTTTGATGAAATTGTATTCCTTATAGAAAAAGGTGTGTCAGTATGTACATAATGTTTGTGCTATTCAACAACCCTTATAGACATCTCAAAGTACATACAATTTGTTATTTTATCACTATTTAAGGTACCTAAAAGTATATGTTAACCTTGGTCCCTAATCTTTCATTTGAGTAACCTTAAAGTTCAAATGCAATCTGCTTCAATTTCAGAAAAAAAATTTCAGAAATGATCTTTTTTTTTTTTTATTGCAGAAAGAATAATTTTTGAACTTAATTCCATGTTTTCACATTATTTGGGGAAAATTCATTAAAATGGTTACAAAGTTATAAAGACAGTTTATAAAGGTAATATTTACAAAGTTTTCAAAAAAGTAACTTAAAAGTAATTTAAATACTGTATATGTTTGGGACTTTTTTCAAAAGGATGAGAACCAAGTCAGGTGTGTTATCCACACAAAATAGAATATCCATTATGGTTTTTGCTTTTTTGTGTGTTATGTGAATGGCCATAAAAGAAATTAGGAGAGGAAGTATGAGTCTATTTAAATTGTCTCAGCTAGGAGTGAATCAGGGAAATCACGAGATTGGTCTGTACCTGTCCTAGGACAGAGCTATCTCTGAATCAGAGTGAAAGCTTGGACTTTCTGGTCAATAACAACAACAAAAAAAGTGATCCTCCTACTTCAGGACCAGAAGCAAAGCTGATTACATTCTGAATTTGTTTCATGTAAACTCCTTTTAATTGCTGAACTCCTAATTTTTTTTTTAATTTTTTATTTTTTATAAACATATAATTTTATCCCCAGGGGTACAGGTCTGTGAATCGCCAGGTTTACACACTTCACAGCACTCACCTAAGCACACACCGCCCCCAATGTCCATAACCCCACCCCCCTTCTCCCAACCCCCAGCAACCCTCAGTTTGTTTTGTGAGATTAAGAGTCACTTATGGTTTGTCTCCCTCCCAATCCCATCTTGTTTCATTGATTCTCCTACTACCCACTTAAGCCCCCATGTTGCATCACCACTTCCTCATATCAGGGAGATCATATGATAGTTGTCTTTCTCCGCTTGACTTATTTCGCTAAGCATGATACGCTCTAGTTCCATCCATGTTGTCGCAAATGGCAAGATTTCATTTCTTTTGATGGCTGTATAGTATTCCATTGTGTATATATACCACATCTTCTTGATCCATTCATCTGTTGATGGACATCTAGGTTCTTTCCATAGTTTGGCTATTGTGGACATTGCTGCTATAAACATTCGGGTACACGTGCCCCTTTGGATCACTACGTTTGTATCTTTAGGGTAAATACCCAGTAGTGCAATTGCTGGGTCAGAGGGCAGTTCTATTTTCAACATTTTGAGGAACCTCCATGCTGTTTTCCAGAGTGGTTGCACCAGCTTGCATTCCCACCAACAGTGTAGGAGGGTTCCCCTTTCTCCACATCCTCGCCAGCATCTGTCATTTCCTGACTTGTTGATTTTAGCCATTCTGACTGGTGTGAGGTGATACCTCATTGTGGTTTTGATTTGTATTTCCCTGATGCCGAGTGATATGGAGCAATTTTTCATGTGTCTGTTGGCCATCTGGATGTCTTCTTTGCAGAAATGTCTGTTCATATCCTCTGCCAATTTCTTGATTGGATTATTTGTTCTTTGGGTGTTGAGTTTGCTAAGTTCTTTATAGATTCTGGACACTAGTCCTTTATCTGTTATGTTGTTTACAAATATCTTCTCCCATTCTATCAGTTGTCTTTTGATTTTGTTAACTGTTTCCTTTGCTGTGCAAAAGCTTTTGATCTTGATGAAATCCCGTAGTTCATTTTTGCCCTTGCTTCCCTTGCCTTTGACGATGTTCCTAGGAAGATGTTGCTGCCTGTGTTCTCCTCAAGGATTTTGATGGATTCCTTTCGCACATTGAGGTCCTTCATCCATTTTGAGTCTATTTTCCTGTGTGGTGTAAGGAAATGGTCCAATTTCATTTTTCTGCATGTGGCGGTCCAATTTTCCCAACACAATTTATTGAAGAGGTTGTCTTTTTTCCACTGGACATTCTTCCCTGCTTTGTCGAAGATTAGTTGACCATAGAGTTGAGGGTCTATTTCTGGGCTCTCTATTCTGTTTCCTTGATCTATGTGTCTGTTTTTGTGCCAATACCATGCTGTCTTGATGATGACAGCTTTGTAATAGAGCTTGAAGTCCAGAATTGTGATGTCACCGACTTTGGCTTTCTTTTTCAATATCCCTTTGTTTATTCGAGGTCTTTTCTGGTTCCATATAAATTTTAGAATTATTTGTTCCATTTCTTTGAAAAAGATGGATGGTACTTTGATAGGAATTGCATTAAATGCGTAGATTGCTTTAGGTAGCATAGACATTTTCACAATATTTATTCTTCCAATCCAGGAGCATGGAACATTTTTCCATTTCTTTGTGTCTTCCTCAGTTCCTTTCATGAGTACTTTATAGTTTTCTGAGTATAGATTCTGTGCCTCTTTGGTTAGGTTTATTCCTAGGTATCTTATGGGTTGGGGTGCAATTGTAAATGGGATTGACTCCTTAATTTCTCTTTCTTCTGTCTTGTTGTTGTTGTACAGAAATGCAACTGATTTCTGTGCATTGATTTTATATCCTGACACTTTACTGAATTCCTGTACAAGTTCTAGCAGTTTTGGAGTGGAGTCTTTTGGGTTTTCCACATATAGTATCATATCATCTGTGAAGAGTGATAATTTGACTTCTTCTTTGCCAATTTGGATGCCTTTAATTTCCTTTTGTTGTCTGATTGCTGAGGCTAGGACTTCTAGTATTATGTTGAATAGCAGTGGTGATAATGGACATCCCGGCTGTGTTCCTGACCTTAGCGGAAAAGCTTTCAGTTTTTCCCCATTGAGAATGATATTTCTGGTGGGTTTCTCATAGATGGCTTTGATGATATTGAGGTATGTGCCCTCTATCCGTACACTTGAAGAGTTTTGATCAGGAAGGGATGCTGTACTTTGTCAAATGCTTTTTCAGCATCTATTGAGAGTATCATATGGTTCTTGTTCTTTCTTTTATTTATGTGTTGTATCACATTGACTGATTTGTGGATGTTGAACCAACCTTGCAGACCTGGAATAAATCCCACTTGGTCGTGGTGAATAATCTTTTTAATGTACTGTTGAATCCTATTGGCTAGTATTTTGTTGAGTATTTTCGCATCTGTGTTCATCAAGGATATCGGTCTATAGCTCTCTTTTTTGGTGGGATTCTTGTCTGGTTTGGGGATCCAGGTGATGCTGGCCTCATAAAATGAGTTTGGCAGTTTCCCTTCCATTTCTATTTTTTGGAACAGTTTCAGGAGAATAGGAATTAGTTCTTCTTTAAATGTTTGGTAGAATTCCCCCGGGAAGCCATCTGGCCCTGGGCTTTTGTTTGTTTGGAGATTTTTAATGACTGTTTCAATCTCCTTACTGGTTATGGGTTTGTTCAGGCTTTCTATTTCCTCCTGGTTCAGTTGTGGTAGTTTATATGTTTCTAGGAATGCATCCATTTCTTCCAGATTGTCAAATTTGTTGGCGTAGAGTTACTCATAGTATGTTCTTATAATAGTTTGTATTTCTTTGGTGTTAGTTGTGATCTCTCCTCTTTCATTCATGATTTTATTTATTTGGGTCCTTTCTCTTTTCTTTTTGATAAGTCTGGCCAGGGGTTTATCAATTTTATTAATTCTTTCAAAGAACCAGCTCCTACTTTCGTTGATTTGCTCTATTGTTTTTTTGGTTTCTATTTCATTGATTTCTGTTCTGATCTTTACGATTTCTATTCTCCTGCTGGGCCTAGGGTTTCTTTCTTGTTCTTTTTCCAGCTCCTTTAGGTGTAGGGTAAAGTTGTGTACCTAGGACCTTTCTTGTTTCTTGAGAAAGGCTTGTACCACTATATATTTTCCTCTCAAGACTGCCTTTGTTGTGTCCCACAGATTTTGAACCATTGTATTTTCATTATCGTTTGTTTCCATGATTTTTTTCAATTCTTTAATTTCCTGGTTGACCCATTCATTCTTTAGAAGGATGCTGTTTAGCCTCCATGTATTTGGGTTCTTTCCAAACTTCCTCTTGTGGTTGAGTTCTAGCTTCAGAGCATTGTGGTGTGAAAATATGCAGGGAATGATCCTAATATTTGATACCCGTTGAGTCCTGATTTAGGACCAAGGATGTGATCTATTCTGGAGAATGTTCCATGTGCACTAGAGAAGAATGTGTATTCTGTTGCTTTGGGATGAAATGTTCTGAATATATCTGTGATGTCCATCTGGTCCAGTGTGTCGTTTAAGGCCTTTATTTCCTTGCTGATCTTTTGCTTGGATGATCTGTCCATTTCAGTGAGGGGAGTGTTAAAGTCCCCTACTATTATTGTATTATTGTTGATGTGTTTCTTTGATTTTGCTATTAATTGGTTTATATAGTTGGCTGCTCCCACGTTGGGGGCATAGACATTTAAAATTGTTAGATCTTCTTGTTAGACAGACCCTTTGAGTATGATATAGTGTCCTTCCTCATCTCTTATTATAGTCTTTGGCTTAAAATCTAATTGATCTGATATAAGGATTGGCACTCCTGCTTTCTTCTGATGTCCATTAGCATGGTAAATTCTTTTCCACCCCCTCACTTTAAATCTGGAGGTGTCTTCGGGCTTAAAATGAGTTTCTTGGAAGCAACATATAGATGGGTTTTGTTTTTTTAATCCATTCTGATACCCTGTGTCTTTTGACAGGGGCATTTAGCCCATTAACTTTCAGGGTAACTATTGATAGATAGGAATTTAATGCCATTGTATTGTCTATAAGGTGACTGTTACCGTATATTGTCTCTGTTCCTTACGATCTACAACTTGTAGGCTCTCTCTTTGCTTAGGACCCCTTTCAATATTTCCTGTAGAGCTGGTTTGGTGTTTGCAAATTCTTTCAGTTTTTGTTTGTCCTGGAAGCTTTTAATCTCACCTTCTATTTTCAATGATAGCCTAGCTGGATATAGTATTCTTGGCTGCATGTTTTTCTCGTTTAGTGCTCTGAAAATATCATGCCAGCTCTTTCTGGCCTGCCAGGTCTCTGTGGATAAGTAAGCTGCCAATCTAATATTTTTACCATTGTATGTTACAGACTTCTTTTCCCGGGCTGCTTGCAGGATTTTCTCTTTGTCACAACGACATGAAAATTTTACTATTAGGTGACGGGGTGTGGGCCTATTCTTATTCATTTTGAGGGGCGTTCTCTGAACCTCCTGACGTTTGATGCTCGTTTTCTTTGTCATATTGGGGAAATTCTCCCCAATAATTCTCTCCAGTATAGCTTCTGCTCCCCTCTCTCTTTCTTCTTCTTCTGTAATCCCAATTATTTTAATGTTGGTTTGTCTTATGGTGTCACTTATCTCTTGAATTCTCCCGTCGTGGTCCAGTAGCTGTTTGTCCCTCTTTTGCTCAGCTTCTTAATTCTCTGTCATTTGGTCTTCTATATCGCTAATTCTTTCTTCTGCCTCATTTATCCTAGCAGTGAGAGCCTCCCTTTTTGATTGCACCTCATTAATAGCTTTTTTGATTTCAACTTGGTTAGATTTTAGTTCTTTTCTTTCTCCAGAAAGGGCTTTTATATCTCCCGAGAGGGTTTCTCTAATATTCTTCCATGTGTTTTTCGAGCCCGGCTAGAACCTTGAGAATTGTCATTCGGAACTCTAGATCTGACATATTACCAATGTCTGTAATGATTAGGTCCCTAGCCTTTGGTACTGCCTCTTGTTCTTTTTTTTGTGTTTAATTTTTCCCTCTTGTCATTTTGTCCAGATAAGAGTATATGAAGGAGTAAGTAAAATAGTAAAAGGGTGGCAACAACCCCAGGAAAATATGCTTTAACCAAATCAGAAGAGATCCCAAATCGTGAGGGAAGAGGAAGGGGATAAAGAGAGGTTCAAAAAGAAAGAAAGAAAAGAAAAGAAAAGAAAAGAATTAAAAAAAAGAAAACGATTAAAGAAAAATATAAAAAAGAAAACATATTTATATTAGATAAACTAGTTTAAAAATGTTAAAAAGGAAAAGGGTAAAAGTTAAAAAAAATTAGCAGAAGAAGAGAAAAAAATGAAAAGAAAAAAATTAAATTAATTGCAAGACTAAAAAAATCACAGGGAGAAAGCCATGAGTTCCGTGGTGTGCCTTCTCCTCCTCTGGAATTCTGCTGCTCTCCTTGGTATTGAAACTGCACTCCTTGGTAGGTGAACTTGGTCTTGGCTGGATTTCTTTTTGATCTTCTGGGGGAGGGGCCTGGTGTAGTGATTCTCAAGTGTCTTTGCCCCAAGCGGAATTGCACCGCCCTTACCAGGGGCCAGGGTGGGTAATCCGCTCGGGTTTGCTTTCAGGAGCTTTTGTTCCCTGAGCGCTTTCCGTAGAGTTCCAGAGGACAGGAATACAAATGGCGGCCTCCTGGTGTCCAGCCCAGAGGAGCCGAGAGCCTGGGGCCCCACTCCTCAGTGTGCCCTCAGAGAACAGCACCCAGTTACTCCCGTCTGCCTGACCTCCGGCCGTGCTCCGAGTTCACCGAGCCTGCGACCGGTTCAACGTAACTCCCGAGCTGGGAGCGTGCTGTCGCCTCTGTCTCTGTAGCCGGCTTTCCAGTTCCAATACCCACAAGCTCTGCGATACTCAGATACCCCCGATCCTTCTGTGACCCTGCGGGACCTGAGACCACTCTGACCCCGCGTGGGCTTCACCCCAGTTTAGCCTCTGGAGCAATGTCCCTCAGCGGAACAGACTTTTAAAAGTCCTGATTTTGTGCTCTGTTGCTCCGCCGCTTGCCGGGAGCCGGCCCCTCCCCCGGGGTCTATCTTCCCGTCGCTTTGGATTCACTTCTCTGCCAGTCCTACCTTTCAGAAAGTGGTTGTTTTTCTGTTTCCAGAATTGCTGTTCTTCTTCTCTTCGATCTGCCGATGGATTTGCAGGTGTTTGCAATCTTTAGATAAGCTATTTAGCTGATCTCCTGCTAGCTGAAGTAGTCTCAGCCTGCTACTTCTCCACCATCTTGACTCCTCCTAAATTTTTTTAACCTTATTCTCCACTCCTCCTGACACTGCCTCCTTCAAAACACACACACACACACACACACACACACACACACACACAATCTTGAAGTCTTCTTTCATGAGATTACTGCCCAATATTGATTGCATGTTATGGAACCCACTCCTGAAAAGAAGAGCTGAGCAGGATGTACTTACTGAAATGAGTAAATGAAGTGGCTATTGCTTTATTCATTTTCTTGTTCAGTATAACACACATACACATGCACACACATATGTGTACACACACACACACACACACACACACACTCACAGCATTTTGCACCTCTGAGTACCTAGCAATGTGCAGCATTGGAGTATATGTCACAAATATAAATAAGGGATAGTAAGAGAATGATATAAATGTAGATTTTCATAATACAACAGAGTAGATAGATTCTAATTTCAATTCTATATGATCAAAATTACTTCTTGAAATTGATTTTGTTGAATTGATATCCATGGTGGGAGACACAAATGCTATTTTCCCCTGAGTCTGGCATAAGTTGGGTTTTCTTTGTGCATTGGGGCATGTTATTGTGTTATCAGCTGACCACCAGGTGAAGTGGTCGGTGTATCTGCAGGGCTTAGTTGTATAAAATATGTACCTTTAAACATGAAAATCATAGCCAATGTGAAGTCTTACTTTCTGTGGGAAAGACTCTATCTTCCTCAGTGAGTACAATGGCTGGGGGGCATCAGAGGGGCTGGGGAACCTCTGTCTCTGACATAAAGTTCAATTAGCCCATTCAAATATTAATATAGAGATGTGCAGGGTTTTACAATTGCTCTTAATGTGTTTTAGTTTTTCTGCTCTGTCACATCAGACAGTTCTTATATTTCAAGGGAAAATAAAGTGAGATAAAGAGAAGAATGAACCGTGGTTTTCATTTCCTTGTTGGTGAAACCGATGCTCAGATGATTTCATGGTTTGTCACAGATTACAACTTGTAACTGGTAGAGCTGAGACCAGGACTTGGTGTTTTGATTCTACATATACCAGCTTACTATTTTTATTATTATTATTAATGTATTATATATATTTAGATCTTTGATTTTTTAAATTTATTTTTTATTTATTTTCAGCATAACAGTGTTCATTATTTTTGCACCACACCCAGTGCTCATGCAATCCGTGCCCTCTATAATAGCCACCACCTGGTACCCTGACCTTCCACCCCCGCCCCTTCAAAACCCTCAGATTGTTTTTCAGAGTCCATAGTCTTTCCTGGTTCACCTTCCCTTCCAATTTACCCCAACCCCCTTCTCCTCTCTAACTCCCCATGTCCTCCATGCTTTTTGTTATGCTCCACAAATAAGTGAAACCATATGATAATTGACTCTCTCTCCTTGACTTATTTCACTCAGCATAATCTCTTCCAGTCCCATCCATGTTGCTACAAAAGTTGGGTATTCATTCTTTCTGATGGAGGCATTATACTCCATAGTGTATATGGGCCACATCTTCCTTATCCATTCATCCGTTGAAGGGCATCTTGGTTCTTTCCACAGTTTGGTGACAGTGGCCATTGCTGCTATAAACATTGGGGTACAAATGGCCCTTTTGTGTAAATATCTATGCCCCCAATATGGGAGCAGCCAATTACATAAGAAAACTGTTAATCAAGATAAAGAGTCATATTGATATGAATACATTAATAGTAGGAGATCTTAACATGCCTCTCTCAGAAATAGACAAATCATCAAAGCAGAAAATCAATAAAGAAACAAGAGTATTGAATGACACATTGGACCAATGGACCTCATAGATATATACAGAACATTCCACTCTAAAACAACAGAATACTCATTCTTCTCAAGTGCACATGGAACCTTCTCCAGGATAGACCACATACTGGGTCACAAATCAGGACTCAACTGATACCAAAAGACTGAGATTATTCCTTGCATATTCTTATATCACAATGTTTTGAAACTGGAGCTCAAGCACAAGGAAAAGTTCCGAAGGAACTCAAACACCTGGAAGCTAAAGACCACTTTGCTTAAGAATGCTTGGATCAACCAGGAGATCAAAGAAGAATTGAAACAATTCATGGAAACCCATGAGAATGAAGACACTTCAGTCCAAAACCTATGGGATACAGTCAAGGTGGTCCTAGGTGGGAAATACATAGCCATCCAAGCCTTCCTCAAAAAAATGGAAAAATCCAGAACACAGCAGCTCTCTCTACACCTTAAAGAACTGGAGAATCAACAACAAATCAAACCAACTCCATACATAAGAAGGGAAATCATCAATATTAGAGCTGAGATCAATTAGGTAGAAACTAGAGATACAGTAGAACGTATCAATGAAACTAGAAGCTGGTTTTTTGAAAGAATCAATAAGATCGATAAACCATTGACCACACTAATCCGAAAGAAAAGAGAGAAAGCCCAATTTCATAAAATTGTGAATGAAAAGGGAGAGATCACAATGAACACCAAGGAAGTAGAAACAACAATCAGAAGTTTTTGAGGGAGTCCTGTGAGCATGAACCCCACTGCTGTAGAGCTTCCAAGCAGGCAAAGAGCTTCCAAGAACTGTTATGAACTAGGAGGTGTTACACAGGATGTTATAGCTGACCGCAGATTGACCACTGGGACATGGGGTACGTGCTACAAGCAACATCAGCAGCAGCAGACGAGCAGCCTCGCACGTACAGCAGACCGCAGATTAACCGCAAGCGCCTTTGACGCAGTGACTGAACTGGCATATAAGCAGCACTGGCCCTCTGCTTGTCAGAGTGTGCTCTTGGGACACTCTTGCTCAGATCATCCTGCCCGTCGATGCACCCAAAAGGTGTGCTCCAGGGAGGGGATCAGTCACCTTTTCGGTCGATGCACCCAAACGGTGTGCTCCAGAGAAGGGGATCGAGCGAGAGTGCCCTGGGCCCTCTCCCTAGCCCACCCGGCTAGAGTTGTCTGTCTTGTATTAGCTATTGTGTGGTACACGCTAATAAACAGCTTTCGCTTTCAGTTATTGTGTGTGACCCGTTTGCTTCCACCATCGGACCGGCTCACTCCCCTGGGAGCTCCGTGAGCGGCAGAGAGCTCCCAGTTATTATCAACAGTTTGCCAATAAGCTAAGCAACCTAGATGAAATGGATGCATTCCTGGTAAATTATAAACTCCCAAAATTGAACCAGGAAGAAATCGACAACCTGATTGACCAATATCTAGTAACGAGATTGAAGCAGTGATCAAAAACCTCCCAAAAAACAAGAGCCCCAGACCTGATGGATTCCCTGGGGAATTCTACCAAACTTTTAAAGAAGAAATAACACTATTCTCCTGAAGCAGTTTCAAAAAATTGAAGCAAAAGAAAACTTCCAGACTCTTTCTCTGAAGCCAGCATTACCCTGATCTCCAAGCCAGGCAAAGACCCTACCAAAAAGGAGAATTTCAGAGCAACATCACTGATGAATATGGATGCTAAGATTCTCAACAAGATCCTAGCAAACAGGATCCAACAGCACATTAAAAAGATTATCCAGCATGACCAGGTGGGATTCATCCCTGGGCTACAAGGATGGTTCAACATTCACAAATCAATCAATGTGAAAGAACAAATTATAAGAGAAGAGAGAAAAACCACATGGTCCTCTCAATTGATGCAGAAAAAGCATTTGACAAAATCCAGCATCCGTTCCTGATTAAAATGCTTCAAAGTATAGGGATAGAGGGAACATTCCTGAACTTCATCAAATCTATCTATGAAAGACCCACAGCATATATCATCTTCAATGAGAAAAAGCGTGCAGCCTTCCCGTTGAGATCAGAAACAAGACAAGGATGCCCACTTTCACCACTCTTGTTTAACATAGTATTCGAAGTCCTAGCAACAGCAATCAGAAAACAAAGAGAAATAAAAGGTATCCAACTTGGCAATGAAGAAGTCAAACTTTCTCTCTTCGCAGATGACATGATTCTTTATATGAAAAACCCAAAGGACTCCACCCCCAAACTACTAACACTCATACAGCTATTCAACAATGTGGCAGGATACAAAGTCAATGTACAGAAATCAGTGTCTTTCTTATACACTAACAATGAAAATACATAAAGGGAAATTAGAGAATCTATTCCATTTACTATAGCACCAAGAACCATTAGATACCTGGGAATAAGCCTAACCAAAGAGGTAAAGGATCTGTACTCGGGGAGCTACAGAACACTCATGAAAGAAACTGAAGAAGACACAAAAAGATGGAAGACCATTCAGTGCTCTTGGATCGGAAGAATAAACATTGTTAAAATGTCTATACTGCCTAGAGCAATATATAATTTTAATGCCATTACGATAAAAATTCCACCGGTATTCTTCAAAGAGCTGGAGCAAATAATCCAAAAATTTTATGGAATCAGAAGAGACCCTGAATTGCTATGGAAATGTTGAAAAAGAAAAATAAAACTGGGTGCATCACGTTACCTGATTTCAAGCTTTACTACAAAGCTGTGATCACCAAGACAGCATGGTACTGGTATAAAAACAGACACATAGACCAGTGGAACAGAGTAGAGAGCCCAGACATGGACCCTCACCTGTATGGGCAATTAATCTTCGACAAAACATGAAAAAAATATACAGTGGAAAAAAGACGGTCTCTTCAATAAATGGTGCTGGGAAAACTGGGAAGCTATATGTAGAAGAATGAAACTCGAGCATTCTCTTACACCGTACACAAAGATAAACTCGAAATGCTTAAAAGACCTCAATGTGAGACAGGAATCCATCAGAATCCTAGAAGAGAACATAGGCAGTAACCTCTTCGATATCAGCCACAGCAACTTCTTTTAAGATATGTCTCCAAAGGCAAAGGAAACAAAAGTGAAAATAAACTTTTGGGACTTCATCAAAATCAAAAGCTTCTGCACAGCAAAGGAAACAGTCAAAAAAACAAAGAGGCAACCCACGGAATGGGAGAAGATATTTGCAAATGACAGTAGAGACAAAAGGTTGATATCCAGGATCTATAAAGTACTCCTCAAACTCAACACACACAAAACAGACAATCATATCAAAAAATGGGCAGAAGATATGAACAGACACTTCTCCAATGAAGACATACAAATGGCTATCAGACACATGAAATATGTTCATCATCATTAGCCATCAGGGAGATTCAAATTAAAACCACATTGAGATATCACCTTACCCCAGTTAGAAAGGCCAAAATTAGCAAGACAGGAAACAACATGTGTTGGAGAGGATGTGGAGAAAGGGGAACCCTCTTCCATTGTTGGTGGGAATGCAAGTTGGTGCAGCTTCTTTGGAGAACAGTGTGGAGATTCCTCAAGAAATTAAAAATAGAGCTTCCCTATGACCCTTCAATTGCACTACTGGGTATTTACCCCAAAGACACAGATGTAGTGAAAAGAAGGGCCATCTGTACTATATATTTTTTTAAATTTATTGTTTTTTTCAGCATAACAGTATTCATTGTTTTTGCACCACACCCAGTGCTCCATGCAATCCGTGCCCTCTCCAATATCCACCACCTGGTTTCCCCAACCTCCCACCCTCCTCCCCTTCCAAACCCTCAGATTGTTTTTCAGAGTCCATAGTCTCTCATGGTTCACCTCCCCTTCCAATTTACTATCTTTTTTCTTTTTTATTTATTTATTTATTTTCAGCATAACAGTATCATTATTTTTAAATATCTATGAAGCATGAAAATGGTTTCCATGAATAAAAAGTCTCAGAACACAAATGAAAGCAACATGCTAATCTAAGCAAATTGTCGAGAGAGTATCTTTCCCACTTTCTATTCGGAGACTCTATTGCCTAATTTAGAATGTGTGAGTATATTCTTATTTTATATTGGCCTCCACAATATGTGGAAACACACCAGGGTAGACTATAATAATCATTTCCACGTACTCCTCATCCGTCTTCTGGCTGGATGTGGAGCAACATGGGGGCCCACTTAAGAGATGAAGCTGTAAACAAGAGCTGGGGCATGATTGTATCAGTATTGTGGTGGAGAATGGGAGGACTAGGGGCACACAGAGGGCGCTGGGGCCCGAAATACTCTGTTTGTAGGTCTGTAAGTTCATTGTAAGCTGTTCAGTTTATACTAATGTTTGAAGTGTATATTTTGTAGACTTTGATGTATGTATGTATGTATGCTAACTATCATGATAAATTATGGATGAAAAACTTGGATTCCACTTGGATTTAAATTAAATATTTAAGGAATCAATAAGCCAAGACTCAGAAGAAAGGCTCAGGTGAAGGGAACAGCCTTCCAAGTAAAGAATAGAATGGCTCACACAGAAGAAACCGGAACTAGAGTAGTGTGGAGTAAAGTAAACCAGTCTGGTGCAGAGACCGTGCTTTTACTACACTCAATGAAGACCTTCCACCAGGTTCTGCAGGAGGAACCAAGTCCCTAGAGAACCCTATTGTATCGGTTTATTATAGGCTGTATGTAATTATGTTTAGGTTAAGGTAAAGAGGAGATGTTGCTCCTACATATTATGTAATTTCACTTTCTTAAGCCCTTCTATATTCTTGATAAAGTCTTAAAGAACTTCTTTGGGCATAATTTTGACAATGGTGTGATGATTATAATTTGAGAATGTAGAAAATATGGACATATTTAGGCATAGAGAAAATACTGCTTCAATCCCCAGGGTTAGTATGAAGCATAATGATTGAAACAGACCCAGATACCAAACGCATAATTCAAGTTGAGAGGTGACTCAGCAGTCTGTAAATTTGTGTTGAGTCCAGAACATTGGGCTAGAGGGTTTTATATCTCTCCTGCTTAGATCAGCACTGTTCCTGTAAATTGGTGTAGACTGGAGTCTGAAGGTGGAAGTCAAGTTGGCTCAGTTAAGTAAACTTGAGAGTAGATAAGCAGTTTACCGTGTGTGTGTGTGTGTGTGTGTGTACTCATTATGTGATTATTCTGGGGTTTATCTTTGTATAAATTGGTCACAGTATTGAGAAGTTGACATGATTTGGTAATTTTTCAGCCTTTATTTCTTTGAATAGGTTTTCTGAGTCTTTCTAACTCTCTTTTCCTACCGGGGTTGTTGAAATGCATATATTGATTCACTTGGTAGCATCCCATAAGTCTTTGAGGATTTCTTCAGTAGTTTTTGTTCTTTTTCATTTTTCCCTTCTGACAGAATAACTTACAGTGATTTTTTTACATTTTATAAACATATACAATTTTTTCTTAATAAGTATATGTCAATTAAGCTTGAGGAAAACCAAGAATTTTACAAGATTGTATAAAATAATGTATCTGGGTTACGTAAAACATGCTTCATGTAAGTCATCATTGAACCATAGCTGTGGCACTTTCTCTCTTTATCATCATCATCCAGGACGTCAAGAAAGGTATCATCAAACTATATTCACCTATACACCTGGTATTCCTAGATTCATCATCAGTATAGTTCCCAAATTAGCTGTGTACTATTTCAATGAGATTTTCACAAACTATCCAGATTTTTTTAAACTTTATTTTTTCAGTGTTCCAAGACTCATTTTTTATGCATCACACCCAGTGCTCCATGCAATATGTGCCCTCCTTAATACCCACCACCAGGCTCATCCAACCCTCAACCCCCTCCACTCCAAAACCCTCAGTTTCTTTCTCAGAGTCCACAGTCTCTCATTGTTCCTCTCCTCCCCCGATTTCCCCCAACTCCCTTCTCCTTTCCTTGTCCCAGTGTTCTTTGTGTTATTCCTTATGCTACACAAGTAAGTGAAACCATATCATAATTGACTGTCTCTGGTTGACTTACTTCACTCAGCATAATCTCTTCCAGTCTCGTCCACATTGTTACAAAAGTTGGGTATTCACCCTTTCTGATGGAGGCATAATATTCTATTGCATATATGGACCATATCTTCTTTCCACAGGGATGTTTAATCAAATTCACGATCCTGTCTTTTCTTCAATCTACTTTGATCTGAATTTTTTAGTTCAGATATTGTATTTCTCAGCTCCATGATTTCTGTTTAATGCTTTTAAGTTTTCTGTCTCTGTGTTGAAATTTTCTCTTGGTTTGTGTATTGTTCTCTGACTCCAGTGAGCATCTTAGGACAGTCATTTTAATTTTCTGTCAGGAAAATCACATATTTTCATTTCATTAGTGTCAGTTTGTGGAGATTGCTCTTATTCCTTTTTGGAAAGTATTTCAACTTGTCTTCATTTTCATTGATTCTCTACACTGGTGTCTGCACATTAGACAAAACACTCATCTGTCCTGACATTTATGGACTGGCCTTGACTAGAGAAGTTACCACCAACAAGCCTGGCCAGAGACTTTGGAGACCTCTCAGTTTTGTGCAACTTAACCCTCTTTCTTTGGTATTAGTTGCAGTGCCCCCAACTTCCCATGCTCCCCCAAACACCTGTCTTCATACATTGTGTGCTGGATTGTGTCTGTGTTTAAAACAAACAAATCAGAATCCAATTATTCAGGCACACAGATAAGTTGTATTGCTTGCTGGATGTATAGGGCACATTTTTTTCCTCACCAGAGAGAAGCTGCAAAAAAGAGCTTTTCAATCACTTCCTCTATGCTGAGCCAGGGGAAGGAGCTCTGGTGGCTTCCAGCCCACACACCATCTCTTTGTCTCTCTCCCCAGGCAGGTGAAGTATGCTGTTTCCTATATCCCCTCTACTTTCTGACACAGACTATCTAGAAACAAGTCTTCTAGGCACATGTTTTAAAAGTTGGGACATTATACAGATGGTGTAATTCTTTCCCTCCCCAGGGAGAAGCCAGGAACTGGGTTCAAATTGTTCCAATTTGAAGGTGCTGTGCAAGCATAACTGTTATTTTAAAAGGATATCTAGAATTTCCCTAAAATGTTAGGGAATGTGTCTAGACTCTTTGTTTAACTGGGAACAGGACTGTTTAACCACTGTCTGCATTTTTTAGAAGGGCAATATATGTATGTGAATCATTTTTGAATCAGTGTGTCCATGAAGAGCAGGAAATTCTAGAACTTTCTTTTCTGCCATGTTGCTGACCTGGAAATGGGAATTTATTTTTGGCTCCTCTCACGGGATGTCTGGTCCCTCCAGTGGACTGTAACCTTGAGTAAAATTTTGAGCACCAAAGAACTAGAGACACATTGTGGTCCTCTGTGAAAATTCAATCCCCTCAAGACCCTATTACTCCAGAAACCATTGCCTGCGTAAGAAACTGAGCAGGATTCTTCCCTGTTTATAATTGAGGACATTATATCATTGCCCTCACCTTAAGTCTTCTGTGATTTACCAAGTGCAAAATGATCATAATAAAGACTGTTTATTTTGGTCTGCTGCTTAAGACAACTCATAATCAGAAATTATTGTCTCTGGTTCAGAAGGATTTCCAGGGCTCATCAGAAATTAAGTGTGGACTGTGTCCTCATAAAATTAAAGGGAGCAAAGCCAAAGAGATTAAATCTGCCCTTTCAGGAGCACAGGGGTAATACCGGTAAGGAAGGACCAAGGTGTTCTTGCCTAAGGAGGGTGAGTTTCTGAATTCCATTTATACTCTTGTCTTCCGTTTTATTTTTTAAAAGATTTTATTTATTTATTTGAGAGAAGCAGTGTTTGAGAGAGCAGGAGCAGAGGGAAGAAGAGAAGCAGACTCCTTGCTGAGCAGGGAGGTGGATGTGGGGCTTCATCCCCGAACCGTGGAATCATGATCTAAGCTGAAGGCAGATGTTTAACTGACTGAGCCACCCAGGTGCCCCTATTCATGTTTTTCTTTTGTGATGGAAGACTAGGGATCAAAGATGCCAGTTACTTTCCAGTTTTTTGCAGTCCTCAGACTCACATGAAATTGGTAGAAGGACCTGTTTAGGGGAGGGTGATGGAGCAAGGAAGATTTAGAAACATTATTAGGTTTCAAGGATGCAATTTATTGGTCAGTTCCATTGATGGGACTCTCACTCTTCTACATCCATTGTTTTTACTCTGTATGTGGGGCAGAAACTTGAACTCTTCTAGACTCTGGTCCTTTATTTTTGGATTAGAACAGTGTTCTTCATTCCCACCACATGAAGTCCAATCTCCCTGAAAGCCAGCACCCATTTGGTGGGGTTGCTGCCTCCATTTTCCTGGTTAGGGGAGGGCTTATATGTTCAAAGAATTGAAATGAGAGAAGGCAATTCCCTTCTGGTCCAATCTTCTCCCTAACCTTTGGTTTTGACAGCAGTCCTGTTGGCATATGGAAGCATTGGCCTTCATTTTGTAGGCCAAGTTTTAATGCTCTTTGTTTTATAGCTTATAGAGCCCCTAATAAGGAAGTGTCCATGTCATTAGATTCATGATAATGACAAAGCAGATTCTGAGGGTCCAGTTTGGGGTAGTCTCAAATATTCCCAGTACAAACCCAACTTCTGTGCAAGGAGATATGGTGGGAAATGTTCAATTGTTTCCTGTGTAACTTTTTTCTCCTGTGTTCACAGATCCCCTTAGAGAAGAATGCCTCCTAAAAATGCTTCCTTTGTGACTGAATTCATTCTAATGGGGCTAACAGACTTACCATATCTCCAGCTTCCTCTGTTCTTCCTGTTTCTAGTCATGTATGTGATCACTGTGTTGGGAAATTTGGGCTTGGTAACTCTAATCCTGCTGAATTCACATCTGCACACACCCATGTACTTTTTCCTCTTGAATTTGTCCTTCATAGACCTCTGTTTTTCTTCTGTGTTTACACCCAAAATGCTGATTAACTTCACATCAAAGACAAATATTATCTCCTACAGCGGATGTATGACCCAGCTCTTCTTCCTCTGTGGTTTTGGTATTTCTGAATGTTATATGCTGACATCAATGGCCTATGATCGCTATGTGGCCATCTGTAACCCACTTTTATATAATGTTGCCATGTCCCCTAAAGTGTGTTTCAGCCTTATGCTTGGTTCATATTTGATGGCATTTTCGGGTGCCATGGCTAACACAGGGTGCGTGCTGAGACTGAATTTCTGTGATGCAGCCACTATTAACCATTATTTGTGTGACATGCTCCCTTTACTCCAACTGTCATGCACCAGGACTTATATCAGTAAGGTGGTGCTTCTCATTTCGGTAGGCATTGATATCATTGTGCCCAGTGTCACCATCTTTGTCTCTTATGGTTGCATCCTGTCCAGCATCCTGTGCATCAGCTCTCCTGAGGGCAGGTCCAAAACCTTCAGCACCTGCAGTTCCCACATATTTGCTGTTTCTCTCTATTTTGGATCTGGTGCATTTGCATATCTTAAACCATCTTCTATTGGGTCTGTGGATGAGGGAAAAATCTCTTCTGTCTTTTATACCAATGTGATTCCTTTGATGAACCCCTTCATTTACAGCTTGAGGAACAAAGATGTTAAACTTGCTCTGAGAAAAACCCGAAGTGGGAGAACATTTTGATCTGAATCACTGTCCCTGGGTACAGTTATAGGACTGGTATATTTGATTTCTTTTGTCAGAATAGTTTAGTGGGAGTGTTCATATCCTGTATCTTTGTTACCACCATGATGGAAATTTGATTTTCCTGTCAGTTTGTTTATAATATTTTTTGGTGGTTACAGTGACAAGGTAGGGCTCCCCAAGTCCCTCCTCTGCTTCAGGGAATCTGGGATGGAAACTGTGTAGAGGTGTGGAAATTCTCAGTGTGTTAGGGTATGTACTCCCCACCAACTGAGAGCCTCTTTCTTCTTGTTCTGTCTAGGGCTACTGGTCCAGTAGACTCTAATTCCTTGAGAGCTATATAGCTCATATAGTTCACCAACATGTTGCTATAGCCAAATTCATTACCATACTTGAATATGAACTTGACTAAGTGGTCATTGAGGACAACCCCAGTCCCAGGATCAAAGGTGGAAGATTGGGTGTCATTTTTAATGTTGCAAGTGACTATCTGATCCTCAGTGAAGCCCAGGATGCCCTTGAGGGGGTCCTCTAATGCCTGCTTCACTGGCTTCTTGATGTTATAGTACTATGCACCTTTCTTCAGGCAGCAGCTCAGATCCACAACTGACACTTTGTGGGTGGGGACATGGAAGGCCATGCCAGTGTGCTCCCTATTCAGCTCAGGGATGACCATGCCTACAACCTTGGTGGCATCAGTATAGAAGCAGGAATAATGTTCTGGGAAGCCTCTCAGCTATCATGCCACAGTTTCCCAGCTGGGCCTGGCAGGGTCTTCTTGGTGGCAGTTATGGCATAGACTATGGTCACGAGTCCCTCCACGATGCCAACGTTGTCATGGATGACCCTGGCCAGAGAGGCCAAGCAGCTGGTTCTGCAGGAGGCATTTCTGACAGTCTTGAGGAAGTTTTCGTACTTCTCATGGTTCACACCGATCCCAAACTTCAGGGCATTGGTAGAATGGGTAGAGATGCTGATCTTCTTGGCCCCAGCTTCAAGTAAGGCACAGCCTTCTGCCTTGGACTCCACAGCATATTCATCAGCAGCATCACCCCATTTGATGTTGGTGGGATCTCAGTCCTGGAAGAGGTAGGTGGTTTTGCATTGATGACAAGTTACCTGCTTTTTGCCTTGACTGTGCCTTTGAGTTTTCCATGGATGGATTCAAACTGGAACATGTAGGTCATGTAGTTGAGGTCAATGAAGTTGTCCTTGACGGCAACAGCATCCACTTTGTAATGGCTAAAAACAGCCCCGATGACCGGCTTCCCAGTGCCACCAAATATATTACTCCAACCTTTACCATCTTGTCTTTGCGATGATGCTGTTACTGCACCAGAAGATGTGGCTGTGTGTCCGACGGAGGAGCATGAAGTCCAGTTTTTTACCAATTTATTTATTTTTTTAATTTAATTTTATTTATCCATTTGAGAGAGAGAGATAGAGAGAGAATGAGAGGGGAGAAGGGCAGAGGAAGGAGCACCTCCCCCATGGAGCTGGCAGCCTGATATGGGACTCAATACCTGGAATCCAGGATCATGACCTGAGCTGAAGGCAGTTGCTTAACCAACTGAGCCACCCAGGTGCTCCTGTTTCTAATTTCTTGATAAATCTTCCTTCATCATCATTTTCACAATGTCTTCTCCTTTTTACCTCTTTAACCATTTACAAATAACATTAATGAATAAATTTATCTCTGTTTTTTACATTGTCATTATGGATTTTTTTTTTTTCTCCTGGAAGGGATAAACAGTTCTGTAAATGATCATGTAAAGTAACAGTATGATAATCTTGTACCCATGGGGGCTTTCTTATACTGTGCTATTGGAATCAGAATCAGATATCTGTACTCCTGTCTGTATACCTCCCTGGCCTTCAGTGTGTCTCCTTGAAATGTCATTGTTTCACAGATACAGCAGGTTCCAGAACATTCATGAAATATAATCCACCTTTCAGCTAAATGCTACATGTTAAACGCTTTTTGGCAGAGGTTTCATATTTACCATAGGACACATGAGTGATCCTTAATATGTATTTATTGCATAGACATGATACTGAAGCTGAGAAAAATTAATGAATTACATCATACAGCTTATTAAGGAAACATCTAGATAAAGTGTAGCCTCCTGATTTTAAGTCTACTGCTCTTTCAAATATACTTTTTGTGTACTTCATTTTATTATTTTATTTTTAGTTTATTCCAATAATCCTAAATATGAGAACATTTTTTATTTTGAAAGTTGACTGTGCTTTGTTGGATTATACATAAATATCCCTCAGGGTAATGGTTGCTTTAGGGAAATAGTGTGATAGCTATTTTTCTTGTCCAAGAGAAGTCCTATTAGGCTAGTTGAGAGATGATTCATTGAAACAATGAGCTTTTTGCAAATTAATTAAAAAATATTTTAGAATGTTTTCAAGTACTAGTAATTCAGAGACAAGGGAATGGGAGAGAAAGGAACCCAGCACCAGACGTTAGGCCAGGACCCAAAACCACATGGACAATAAAAAAATCTCTCTGTAGGAAAGGACTATGAGGTTTAAAACCACCTTTCATCTGACTTTGTCTCCTGCTCTCCAGAGTACTGCAGTTCCTCCCAACCCCGCCCGGTGTCTATACAGCTGTGATAAAATTTACAATGCACAATGATCCTGCATTAGGGAATGAAGGCCAAAAGGCCAGATTGGTCTCCACATTTATGAGGAAGCAGGAACACAGAGGACATGATCTTAAATCATGTTTGGTATTCAAAATTCAAGTCAAGATGAAGGGATTTAGAAAGAAATGATGGAGAAAAGACATCTCTTTTTGTGACTCTTCCTTTCTAGAAGGCTCTAGAAATAGTATGGAGACCACAGGATTTCTCTGGGTAGGATAAAAGCACAAGGCATTTGCTATTTAAACCAGGTGATGGGTATTAAGGAGGGCCCATGTTGTGATGAGCACTGGGTGTTATATGCAAATAATGAACCATTGCACACTGCATAAAAATCTAATATGTACTATATGGTGGTTACTGTTATGCCCAAGTGTTGTGTCTGAGAGACCACCAAGGAGCCAACACCAATGTAGTCACAGGAGGGTTTATTTGACAATCTTAAGCTTGGGCCCAAGTATACCCGACACAGTGGAGTGGGGACTTGGACCCCAAGTCAGATTACAGTCAGAGTTTTTAAAGGCAGAGTAGGGGTGGACTCTGCGGTGGGTGAGGACAAAGGGGATATTCAGAAGGGCTACCAGGGCAAAGAAGACTGTCAGGATATTGGAGGCCTGGTTATTATCAAGCCAAGGTTGTTTTTCCCTCTAATGGGGCACTAACATGAAGACAGTTGGGAGTTTCCTGGTGGAATGTCACATTCCTCCTATCAAGCATCATTGTTAGTGATATTTAGCACTGGGACATTTGTAAACTGAGGGAGACTCCTGTCTTGCAGGATTGTGGTTTCTGCAAGTTAACTATTTGTTCACACATACTACTGAGGGTAGGGGAGCGGCTGGAGAGGGGGCGCAAGATGCCAGTTTTTGCTTTGTCAAGATGGCTGTACTCATGTCAGGGCTAGACTCGAGGTGGGTACAGCTTTGTTTTTCTTGGCCTCCACATATCCCCCTCTCAGAGGAACCTAAGGAAGGACCTACTCATGGGTCCATGCTGGTCTCAGCAACAAGTTCCAGTGGTTGATATTGCTGTCTGAGTACCATGAGTTGAATTACACTGACTCTGTCTTTGACAAGAGTAACTAGTCTATTGATAATGCAGGGTAAAGAGGAGACAGGGAATAATGAGGGTTACTTTTTACTCCCTGCACTGGTGTAAGAAGAGGGCATAGTATAAGTAACATTAGTGGGGTACATGAGAGTGGTGCAGTCTCAGCTTTAGAGGATTGTCTTTGTCCAGCCGGCTCTTCCCTTCTGGAACAAAGTCCTTGAGAACGGTGTCTGGGTCAGCTGGCCGGATGTGGGTGTAGTGACCCAGGGAGTAATCCCGTCAACCTTGAGAGCAGTGGGAGTGGTCAGGATCACGATGTAGGGTTCCTTCCAGCGAGGCTCCAAGTGGAAACACTTGTTGGCAGCACATCCAAACCAAGTCCCCGGGTTGGTAAGGATGTGATTCCAGCTCCGTCTCTGTCTCCATCTCAGTGCTCAGTGTGGTCAGTTAGGATCCCTGCATGGGCTAGACAGACTGTAATGCCTGCAGTGACTGGAGTACAGACTGATCAGTCATACTTAAGGAGGAGGACCTGATACCCTATCACTCCGGCATTTATCATCATCCGGTCTGGCAGAGTCCGGAGAAGGCCCTGGATAGCATGAGTGGTGGTGAAGATGAGATTTTGACTCAAAGTCAGTTTACTTGCATCCTTGACCAGGAAGGCCGTGGCAGTAATTATGTGGCGGCAAGGGGGAAACCCAGCCTCTACTGGATCTAGTTTCTTGCTAAGATAGGCTACTGGCCTTTGCCAAGGCCTCAGAGTCTGAGTCAAAACTCCTTCAGCCACCCTTGCCTTTTCATCCACATACAAGTGGAAGTGCTTGGTAACATTTTAGATGGCCAGTGCTGGGGCGCTCAGTTAGGCTATTTGTAATTCCCGAAATGCTCCTTCTATCTGGGGCTAACTGACTGGCAAAAGCAAGATCGTTTAAACAAGCCATCGTGCAACTTCTCTGAAGTTTACTTCAAGTTGTCTAGCTTAGGTAAACAAACATTTAAAGACAATCAAACCTAGAATTTAACATCTATAAAGGTGTGTTAATGAAACATAATTTTTCTCTCTAGAATAACCCTCATTTCCAGAGATAGCCAAATCAGTACTAATTTACTTGAAAAAAAAAGTCCAGTTTTAACAAACTTGGCCTAATTGTTTACATAAGCTCAGCAAGAACAGTGAGTGTGATCATATAGGTCTTTTAGAATCTGCTTTGCTGGAACTTCTTATAAGGAATCTCTAGGTTGAAGTTTTAGTAGCCTCTCCGGGCCAGAAGCCAAGCCACGTACTTGCCATCAGACATGCCTGCAATACATGTCAGATTTAGGTGAATTGCTCTTCCTGAGGTGCCCAAAGTATCCTGAGGTCCCTGAACCTGCCTGGAAGTGACACCCTTTACTCACCTGGTGAGGCTACTGGGAACTCTGTAAGCAAGGTATCAGGCCAACAGTTCCAAAGGGCTTTACAGCTCCATATTTTATAACGTCAACCTTAGTTCCTTTAAGCTGTCTGGTCATATCTGAATCTTTTCAAATATGACATTCCAGTCAAAGCCTTGGTAAAATAACCAGTGTTTCCAATGGTGTCCTGTTACAAGGAGAACAGATTCTTATTGAACTTATGCAAATGACTGATTGCCAAGGAAGAAAGAATACTTGCTGAGACCTTTTGGTTTTCAGAGGGTTCAGATAGAAAAGTTGAATGCCTTGATTTGTTTACAAATGAGTACTTTTACATCTCTGTAAGTTACAGATAACTTAAGAAAAAGTTTCCCTAGTCTGGGAGAGCAAACATTACAGAACCAGTAATGTTTAAAATAAGACAAAACATTAAGAGACACAACATTACAATCTTTCAGTTTATCTTGTCTCATGTTACTAATTCTGGATTACTCTGAATGCAGCTTTATTTCTGTAAATTCTTACCCATTTCAGTTCCAGGATTTTAACACATCAAAGACCTGTATTTGTCCTGAAAGTCTCCCATACAAATTTTCTTTAAGGTGGAATTCATCTTACAAGAGAATTAAAACAATTACAAATGACAAAATCTCAGAATAGATATGGTTAAATTACCAGGTGATGACCCTTATCAAAACATTAAAACTTTAGGAAATATACAGAAGCTCTAGAGTAGTTACAGCATTTACCCAAATGCCATTTACCCTTATGCCAAGGTTTAACATTGGTTTAGCAGTACTTACTGAGTAACTTAGTATACCAAGGAAAAGCCTTATGAGTCAAAGAGATCTCATTTACAATTTAAATCTTGTCAACAATTGCTAAAACCTTAGAAAGTTTTAAAATACATGCCTAAATATAATTAAGGTTGTTAAACACCTGATAAAACAAAACATAGAAACTGGGTTTTCTGGGCAGGCAAAGAGAAAACCATAACAGATAATTAACCTAAGAAAACTTTGCCTTTTTAAACAGAAAACCAGCTTTTTTTTTTATACCAGTGTCTTTCCTTTTTTATTTTTATTTTTTTAAATTCTTAAGCATGCAGCCTTAAGATAGTGGGTTTACTGGGTTTCCCTCCCATTGTGAATGATGTCGCAGACAAATGGAGGGGATTCTTTCAGATGTTGTCCTGCTTGCATCCCTGGCAGGAATTTAGGAGCGTCTTAGCTAAGGTCTGTCTGTATAAGCCCTGGACAAGGCTACTCCGTGGAGTAGATGACTGTTATGCCATATGATGCCTCATGAGACTCAGGGTGCAGCCCACTCAGACTCCATAGCTGAAGCAATGGAGCCATACAGACAGATTCACACAGTCAGGCAATCTTCAGATTCAGAAAGTTTGGACAACCCCCCTATGGGTATTCCTGGCTAATGGGAAGTGATCAGTCTCTCCACCCAATCTTTACCAATGGGTCTGGCTCAGACAGTGGCCCTGGGGCTTTCCTGCTCTTCTTGCTCCTTGACAATGAACAGGGAAGGAGCCATGGTTCAGGAAGCACTGAGGATGGTCTAGAGGCCAGTCATGCAGGCCGCATGCACGTTGGTGCAGAAACACAAGAAGGGGGAGATAGAAGAAACAAAGTGCTGCCAGGAGGCAGAGAAAGTTTTAGAGCTCATCAACTCCAACAGAGGAGCAGACACCATGTTTTCCCACCACCAAGGGGGGAGAAGTTAAGCAGTCCATGTTGACAGAGAAGACAGGAACTTCCCTGAAACAAAGGGAGTCTAGGCAGCTGCTTGGGAATATTACTTACAGTCTCTGTCTTGAGTTAGACTAACCACATTTGGCTCCAGTTATAGCCATTAGCATGGGAAATGAGTGAGGAAGAAGCCCCTACATCTATTAGGAGGAACAGAGAGAAGAAAGTCAGAGTCCCCTTACTCTCTGCTTCCCCTATTTCTTCAAACACAACAAACAACACGATAGACAACAAAAAGACAAGACAAACAAAGACAACCACAGACCCAGCGGCCCTCCTGGGGCCATCTCACATTAAAGCATGGTCATTTAGACAAGTAGAAAGTCTGAAATTTCCCTTTTATACATCTGTCTGTGCTCAGGTTATGAGCTCTTTCCCTAACATCTGAGAAGTGGTCAATCATCGAGACATAGGGGATGTCTATCCTATCATGTCCTCAGTCCACAACAAAACAAATACACTTACAACAATTAACAAGAACACACTTACAAAGACAAACAATCTGGAGTGGCCTGAAGACAAAACTGGAAGGAAGTTAAGCCCTGACCGCAACAGCAGCCAGGCCTCCAGGAAGGGCCCGACTGCAGCAGCAGCCAAGCCTCCGGGCAGGAGCAAAGGGACGTCTCCCAAGACCCCCCCCAGTCAAAGGTCCACCACACATCCACTTGAGCCAATGTCGACTCCCATACTCAGATTTGGAATTCCTACAGGTAAAAATGCAGATTGGAGCTCCATGAAGGTATGTGCGCAAATATTTAAAATAAAAAAAAAAAATGAATGCACTCACCAGCCAGTGTAAGACCCTCCGGGTTGGGGTCCCAAGAGTCACACAGATCTCACTGGGGCCTCCAAATGTTATTCCCAAGTTTTCACGTCTGAGAGACAACCAAGGAGCCAACACCGATGTAGTCACATGAGGGTTTATTTGACAACTTTTTAAAAATTTCTTTTCAGTGTAACAGTATTCATTGTTTTTGCACCACACCCAGTGCTCCATGCAATACGTGCCGTATACCTAATACGCACCACCTTGTTCCCCCAACTTCCTACCCCCCCGCTCCTTCAAGACCTTCAGATTGTTTTTCAGAGTCCATAGTCTCTCATGGTTCACCTCCCCTTCCAATTTCCCCCAACTCCCTTCTCCTCTCCATCTCCCCTTGTCCTCCATGCTATTTGTTATGCTCCACAAATAAGTGAAACCATATGATAATTGACTCTCTCTCCTTGACTTATTTCACTCAGCATAATCTCTTCCAGTCCCGTCCATGTTGCTACAAAAGTTGGGTATTCATCCTTTCTGATGGAGGCATAATACTCCATAGTATATATGCACCACATCTTCCTTATCCATTCATCCATTGAAGGGTATCTTGGTTCTTTCCACAGTTTGGTGACTGTGGCCATTGCTGCTATGAACATTGGGGTACAGATGGCCCTTCTTTTCACTGTATGTGTATCTTTGGGTAAATACCCAGTAGTGCAATTGCAGGGTCATAGGGAAGCTCTATTTTTAATTTCTTTTTTTTCCCCAACCCCTCCCCCATTCAAAGGTCAACAGAACTATTCATTGCCAAGAATGGAAAGAAAATTGCTGAAAATTATAGCCCATGAATGAAAAGCAATCAAAAGGAGGAAGCAATTTAATCCCACAGGTGGGGTTTGGGAGAAGGCAAAAAGAGGACTGAAGCTTTGCACAAGTGGGCATGGAAACAATAGGACCATCAAATTTACATTTTAAATGACAACAATAATGCTTCCAACTAAGGTTTCAGGCCACAATATTTTTAATTTCTTAGGGAATCTCCACACTGTTCTCTAAAGTGGCTGCACCACTTGCATTCCCACCAACAGTGTAAGAGGGTTCCCCTTTCTCTACATCCTCTCCAACACATGTTGTTTCCTGTCTTGCTAATTTTGCCCATTCAAAATGGTGTAAGGTTGAATCTCAGTGTGGTTCTAATTTGAATCTCCCTGATGGCTAGTGATGATGAACATTTTTTCATGTGTCTGTCTTCATTGGAGAAGTGTCTGTTTATATCTTCTGCCTCTTTTTTTTTATATGATTATCTGTTTTGTGTGTGTTGTGTTTGAGGCGTTCTTTATAAATCCTGGATATCAACCTTTTGTCTCTACTGTCATTTGCAAATATCTTCTCCCATTCCGTGGGTTGCCTCTTTGTTTTGTGGACTGTTTCCTTTACTGTGCAGAAGCTTTGGATCTTGATGAAGTCCCGAAAGTTCATCTTCGCTTTTGTTTCCTTTGCCTTTGGAGACATATCTTGAAAGAAGTTGCTGTGGCTGATATCGAAGAGATTGCTGCCTATGTTCTCCTCTAGGGTTCTGATGTATTCCTGTCTCATGTTGAGGTCTTTTATCCATTTTGAGTTTATCTTTGTGTATGGTGTAAGAGAGTGGTTGAGTTTCATTCTTCTACATGTAGCTGTCCAATTTTCCCAGCACCATTTATTGAAGAGACTGTCTTTTTTCCACTGTATATTTTTTTCTGCTTTGTCGAAGATTATTTGACTATGGAGTTGAGGGTCCATATCTGGGCTCTCTACTCTGTTCCACTGATCTATGTGTCTGTTTTTATGCCAGTACCATGCTGTCTTGGTGATCACAGCTTTGTAGTAAAGCTTGAAATCAGGTAGCATGATGCCCCCTGTTTTATTTTTCTTTTTCAACATTTCCATAGTGATTCGGGGTCTCTTCTGATTCCATAAAAATTTTTGGATTATTTGCTCCAGCTCTTTGAAGAATACTGGTGGAATTTTGATTGGAATAGCATTAAAAGTATAGACTGCTCGGGGCAGTAGAGACATTTTAACAATGTTTATTCTTCCGATCCAAGAGCATGGAATGGTCTTTCACCTTTTTGTGTCTTCTTCAGTTTCTTTCATGAGTGTTCTGTAGTTCCTCGAGTGCAAATCCTTTACCTCTTTGGTTAGGTTTATTCCCAGGTATCTTATGGTTCTTGGTGCTATAGTAAATGGAATTGATTCTCTAATTGCCCTTTCTGTGTTTTTATTGTTGGTGTATAAGAAAGCTACTGATTTCTGTACATGGACTTTGTATCCGGCCACGTTACTAAATTGCTGTATGAGTTCTAGTAGTTTGGTGGTGGAGGCCTTTGGGTTGTTCATATAAAGAATCATGTCATCTGTGAAGAGAGAGAGTTTGACTTCTTCATTGCTAATTTGGATAGCTTTTCTCTTTGTTGTCTGATTGCTGTTGCTAGGACTTCGAATACTATGATAAATAAGAGTGGTGAGAGTGGGCATCCTTGTTGTGTTCCTGATCTCAGCGGGAAGGCTGCAAGCTTTTTCCCATTGAGGATGATATTTGCTGTGGGTATTTCATAGATAGATTTGATGAAGTTCAGGAATGTTCCCTCTATCCCTATACTTTGAAGCGTTTTAATCAGGAACGGATGCTGGATTTTGTCAAATGCTTTTTCTGCATCAATTGAGAGGACCATGTGGTTCTTCTCTCTTCTCTTATTGATTTGTTTTATCACCTTGATTGATTTGCGTATGTTGAATCATCCTTGTAGCCCAGGGATGAATCCCACCTGGTCATGCTGGATAATCTTTTTAATGTGCTGTTGGATCATGTTTGCTAGGATATTTTGAGAATCTTAGCATCCATATTCATCAGTGATATTGGTCTGAAATTCTCCTTTTTGGTAGGGTCATTGCCTGGTTTGGGGATCAGGGTAATGCTGGCTTCAGAGAAAGAGTCTGGAAGTTTTCCTTCTGCTTCAACTTTTTGAAACAGCTTCAGGGGAGTAGGTGTTATTTCTTCTTTGAAAGTTTGGTAGAATTCCACAGGGAATCCGTCAGGTGCTGGGCTCTTGTATTTTGGGAGGTTTCTGATCAGTGCTTCAATCTCGTTACTAGATATCAGTCTATTCAGGTTGTCAATTTCTTCCTCGTTCAATTTTGGGAGTTTATAGATTTCCAGGAATGCATCCATTTCATCTAGGTTGCTTAGCTTATTGGCATATAACTGTTGATAATAACTTCTGATGATTGTTTCTACTTCCTTGGTGTTCGTTGTGATCTCTCCCTTTTCATTCAAAATTTTATGAAATTGGGCTTTCTCTCTTTTCTTTTGTATTAGTGTGGCCAATGGTTTATTGATCTTACTGATTTTTTCAAAAAACCAGCTTCTAGTTTCATTGGTATGTTCTACTGTATCTCTGGTTTCTACCTCATTGATCTCTGCTCTAGTCTTGATGATTTCCCTTCTTATGTGTGGAGTTGGTTTGATTTGTTGTTGATTCTCCAGTTCTTTAAGGTGTAGAGAAAGTTGCTGTGTTCTGGATTTTTCAATTTTTTTGAGGGAGGCTTGGATGGCTATGTATTTCCCCCTTAGGACCGCCTTGGCTGTATCCCATAGGTTTTGGGCCGAAGTGTCTTCATTCTCATTGGTTTCCATGAATTGTTTCAGTTCGTCTTTGATCTCCTGGTTGATCCAAGCACTCTTAAGCAAGGTAGTCTTTAGCTTCCAGGTGTTTGAGTTCCTACCAACCTTTTCCTTGCGATTGTGATCGCAAAGCACTGTGATCTAATAATATGCAGGGAATAATGTCAGACTTTTGGTACCGGTTGAGTCCTGATTTATGACCCAGTATGTGGTATATTCTGCAGAAGGTTCCATGTGCACTTCAGAAGAATGAGTATTCTGTTGTTTTAGGGTGGAATGTTCTGTATATATCTATGAGGGCCATCTGGTCCAATGTGTCATTCAATGCTCTTGTTTATTTATTGATATTCTCTTTTTTTTTTAAAGAATTTATTTATTTATTTGACAGAGTGATCACCAGCAGGCAGAGAGGCAGGCAGAGAGAGAGGAGGAAGCAGGCTCCCTGCCGAGCAGAGAGCCCGACGCTGGCCTCGATCCCAGGACCACGGGATCATGACCTGAGCCGAAGGTAGAGGTTTTAACCCACTTAGCCACCCAGGTGCCCCAGATTTTCTTTTTTGATGATCTGTCTATTTCTGAGAGAGGCGTGTTAAGATCTCCTACTATTAATGTATTCATATCAATATGACTCCTTATCTTGATTAACAGTTTTCTTATGTAATTGGCTGCTCCCATATTGGGGGAGTAGATATTAACAATTGTTAGATTATCTTGGTGGATAGTTCCTTTAAGAATTATGTAGTGTCCTTCTGTATCTCTGACTACAGTCTTTAGTTTAATATCTAATTTATCTGATATGAGAATTGCTACCCCAGCCTTCTTTTGAGGCCCATTGGAATGAAAGATACTTCTCCATCCTTTCACTTTCATTCTGAGTGTATCTTTAGGTTCAAAATGGGTCTCTTGTAGACAACATATGGATGGGTCCTGTCGTTTTATCCAATCTGCAGCCCTGTGTTGCTTTATAGGAGCATTTAGGCCATTCACATTGAGATTGATTATTGATAGATACTTTTTTATTGACATCGTGTTACCTTTGAAGTCTTTCTTTCTGTAGATTGTCTCTATATTTCTGTTCAAAGCTACACTTAGGATTTTTTATCTTTAATAGAATACCCCTTAATATTTCCTGCAGTGTCGGCTTGGTGGTTGCATAGTCTTTTAAGCCTTGCCGGTCTTGGAAACTCTTTATCTCTCCATCCATTTTGAATGTCAGTCTTGCTGGATAAAGTATTCTTGGCTGCATGTCCTTCTCGTTTAGTGCCCTGAATATATCTTGCCAGCTCTTTCTGGTTTGCCAGGTCTCTGTGGACAGGTCTGATGTTATTCTGATGGGCTTTCCTCTGTACAAAAGGAACTTCTTTGTCCTGGCTGCTTTCAAGAGGGTCTGCCTACAATTATAATTCTTCATTCTTACTATTAGGTATCTCAAGGACTTTCGAGAATCTATAATCTTGGGGGGAGACCATTCTGCCTCTAGTACATGAATGCTTGTTCCATTCACGAGATTGGGAAAATTTTCATGGATAACTTGTTCCACTATATCTCCTAGACTTCTTTCTTTCTCCTCCCCTTCAGGGATTCCTATAATTCTGACGTTGGAATGTATCATGGCATCATTTATGTCCCTGATTCTGTTTTCATGGCTTCTAAGCTATTTGGTCCAGGCTTCCTCCTGATCCTTTCTCTCTATCTGTTTGTCCTCCAGATCACTAATTCTATCTTCTGTCTCAGTTACCCTAGCTGTTAGAGAATTTAGATTAGATTGGAACTCATTGAGAGCATTTTGAACATCATCCCTGGTGGCTTTCAGTTCTGCCCTAATCAATTCCATTTGGTCATCCATGGCTTTCCAACCTTGCTATCGCCTGGATAATTGTTAGCCTAAATTCTCTTTCTGACATATTGTCTATGTCAGTAGCCATTAGCTCTGTTGCAGAAGGCCCATCCTCTGTATTTTTCTGTTGGGCATTCCTCCTCCTAGTCATTTGGTGAGAGATGACTGAACAGATGTAGCTGGATGTATGGACTGTGGTGCAGTCAAGGTGCACCCTGGAATGCTTCTTAGCAATCAGGATTCCCCACCCAAACGAGAGAAAAGAGAAAAGAAGATTTTAAAAAAAGAGAGAGTGAGAGAGACAAGAAAAAAAGGGAGGATAAAAGAGAAGGCTCAGCCCAAATGGGCTCCATGGTAAAATTTATGAAGTATACAAACAGAAACAGACAAACAAAAGACTGATGAAAGTAAATGACAAGAGAAAAAAAAATTTATATATATATATATATATATATATATATATATATATATATATGCAAAAAAAAGGTATAACCTTTTCAAAAGGAACCCCTGGTGTAAGATTTATATACTATCAGGACAAACACAAATACACAGAAACACTGGCGGAAGAAAAAGATGGGAGAGTGATTATAAATTCTCAGTGTGGGTGACGAAGGTTATTTTGATTCTTCCTGGATGTATCTTGATACCTTTGTTAAAGGACTCAACTTTCCTAAGATAAAGGGGGATTAAAAATTGGTTTACCTATAGGGGTATCATTGATTGGGGAAAAGGGGTTTAACTTGACGTTTAACTCTATATGAATATTAGAAAATAAAAATAAAAAAGGAATAAACTAAACTAAACTAAAATTTTTTAAAAAAATTTAAAAATAGAAAAGCAAAAGAAAAACACGGGTGTATGTATCAAAAAGGTCAGGTTAGAAGGTTATTATGGAATTTGATGTACTGGACATCTCACTGTGATGGTAAATAGCTTAAAAAATTTCTATATAAAAAAAATGAACTAGAATAGTGGGAAAGAGTTAAAAATAAAAGTTGTATCTATGAAGTAGATGTGGTGGTTGTTCTCTTGTAGTCTTTTTTTTTTCTTTCCTGGTTGGTTTTCTGGGGGAGGGGCCTGCCACGTGGGTTTTCAGTCAATGATGTTCCCCGAGTTAAGTCCTCCGCCCCCCTCAAGGGGGTGGGCCCTCAGGAAACCGGTGTTTACAGGCTTTTATTCTCTGGAGGTTTTTATGTTTGTTCACTTGTTTTCTCTCAAGTTGACCGCTTTTGATGTTGTTAGAGGAAAGCAAACTGCACCCTGACCTCCCTCTCAGAGAGAAGCCTCAGTCTGCTCCTCTGTATGTGCTGCAGGCCCATATAAATTCCCCCTTGGCCACTGGCAGAGCAGGTTCCAAGTCGTGGTCCCTGGGGACGCAGGATCTCCTGCTTGTACCCCAAACCATGGCAGCATTAGCTGTCTGGGAAGCTCCAGACTGTCAGAGAGGTTCCAAGCAGCATTCTCACTCTGAGATTTTTTCACTGGCCCACGCTGGAAGTGCCTGTTCTTTCCAGGTCTAAGAGCGCTGGGCTTGCCTGCACCTCTGTCAGGGGAGGGTGTGGGGCTCATGCATCTCAGGCTCTGTTAGTGTGGCATGGCATTCTGCCATCTGGTGTGGCTCCCAGCCCCTCACAGGAGCTGGACCCCATGCATTCTTGGGTGCGCTGGCAGCTCAGGTACCAAGACCTGGTTTTTCTGCTGCTCTCTCTCTGGCTCAGCACCAGGGGAGGCTGTCCTGGGTCTGGGGACTTAAGCCCCGTCCCTAATTGCCCCAATTCCCACAATTTACCCCCACAATCCTTTGCTCTTTTTGAGTGCTTTCAACCAGACTCCAAGTTAATGGTGGTCCCCAGATGCAGGGCACTCTCATATTGGGGTATTACTTTCCAGTTGGTCGCCTTTGGTGGCTCCCTCCCCCTTTTGTTTATCTTCCAATATCAGTCCGACATTCCCACTCCACTCTACCTGCCCACTGGCGTCTTCTGCCCCTGTAGAGATCCAGACGTGCATAATTCTGAAATCAGGTTGATTTCATGAGTGATTGGAGTTCTTTGGTAGGTAATCAGCTCACTTTAGGGTACAGGTTGAAATGGCGCCTCCTCCTACTTCCCGCCATCTTGTTTTCTGTGTGAGCCATTCTATTCTATACTTGGAAGGCTGTTCCCATTACCTGAGCCTTTCTTCTGAGTCTTGGCTTATTTATTCCTTAAATATTTAATTTAAATCCTGGTAGAATCCAACTTTTTCAGCCATAATTTGCCATGATAGTAAGCATACATACATACATCAAAGTTTACAAAATATACACTTTAACCATTATTATAAACTGAATAGCTTACAATGAACTTACAGACCTATAAACAGATTATTGCGGGTCCCAGAGCCCTCTGTGTGTCCCTAGTCCTCCCATTCTCCACTACAATACTGACACAATCATGCCCGAGCTTTATTTCACAGCCTCATCTCTTAAGTGGGCCCCCATGTTGCTCCACGTCCAGCCAGAAGAAGGATGAGGAGAACGTGGAAATGATTATTATAGTCTACCCTGATGTGTTTCCACATATTGCGGACACCAATACAAAATAAGAATACACTCCCACATTCTAAATTAGGCAACAGAGCTTTCGAATATAAAGTGGGAAAGATACTCTCTCGACAATTTGCTTAGATTAGCATGTTGCTTTCATTTGTGTTCTGAGACTTTTTATTCATGGAAACCATTTTCATGTTTCACGGATATTTTAAAGTATAGTACATTAACAATAATAATAAAAGTAGTAAGCTGGTATATGTAGAATCAAAACACCAAGTCCTAGTCTCAGCTCTACCAGTTTCAAATTGTAATCTGTGACAAACCATGAAAACACCTGAGCATCAGTTTCATCAACAAGGAAATGAAACTAAGCTTCTCTCTCCTCTTTATCTCACTTTATTTTCCATTGAAATATAAGAACTTACTGATGTGACAGAGCAGAAAAACTAAAACCCATTAAGAGCAATTGTAACACACTGCACATCTCTATATTAGTGTTTGAATGGGCTTTTTTTTAACTTTGTGCTAGAGACAGAGGCTCCCCACCCTTTTTGATGCCCCCAGCCATTTTACTCACTAAGGAAGATGAGAGTTTTTCCCACAGAAAGTAAGACTTCACATTGGCTATGATTTTCATGTTTAAAGGTACATATTTTATACAACTGAGCCCTGCAGATAAACTGACTGCTTCACCTCGTGGTCAGCTGATAACACAATGACATGCCCCAATGCACAAAGAAAAACCAACTTATGCCAGACTCAGGAGAAAATAGCATTTGTGTCTCCCAACATCGACATCAATTCAACAAAATCAATTTCAGAAGTAATTTTGATCATCTAGAATTGAAATTAGAATCTATCTACTCTGTTGTATTATGAAAATCTACATTTATATCATTCTCTTTACTATGCCTTATTTATATTTGTAATATATACCCCAATGCCGCACATTGCTAGGTACTCAAAGGTACACAATGCTCTGTGTGTGTGTGTACACATATGTGTGTGCATAGTATGTGTGTTACATTGAACAAGCAAATGATTAAAGCAATAGCTACTTCCTTTCCTCAATTCATTAAGTACATCCTGCTCAGGTCCTCTTCTCTGGACTGGGTTCCATAACATGCAATCAATGCTGAGCAGTAATCTCATAAGATAAAAGACTTCAAGACTGCGTGTGTGTGTGTGTGTGTGTGTGTGTGTTGAAGGAGGCTGTCAGGAGGAGTGGAGAGTGAGGTTTAATAAATTTAAGTGTTCAGCAATTAAAAAGGACATGGAACTCAGAACCCCTTGTACTTCTGCTTTTCATGACTCCTGAATCTCTGTGAACCCTAATCATGCCCACTACAAGCCTGGTCTGAGCAGCACCAGCAGCTCATGAATGAAGTTTGCACAAAACAATTCAGAAGGTAATCAACTTTGCTTCCAATTCTGAAGTAGGAGGATCCATTTATTATTATTATTATTGACCAGAAAGTCTAAGCTTTCACACTGATTCAGAGACAGCTCTGTCCTAGGACAGGTACAGACCAATCCCATGATTTCCCTGCTTGACTCCTAGTTGTGACAATTTCAATAGACTCAAACTTCTTCTCCTAATTTCTTTTATGGCCATTCACATAACACAAAAAAGCAAAAACCATAGTGGATATTCTATGTTGTGTGTATAACACACCTGACTTGGTTCTCCTCCTTTTGAAAAAAGTCCCAGGGGTGCCTGGGTGGCTCAGTTAAACCCTCTGCTTTTGGTTCCGGTCATGATCCCAGGGTCCTGGGATTGAGCCCCGCATTGGACTCTGCTCAGTGGGGAGCCTGCTTCCTTCTCTCTCTCTCTGCCTGCTCTTCTGCCTACTTGTGATCTGCCAAATAAATAAATAAATAAAAATCTAAAAAAAAAAAGAAAAAAGAAAAACGCCCCAAACATGTACAGTGCTTAAATTAGTAACCAGAAAGCTGTCAGCTGAGTTGCTTTTATGAAAGCTTTGTATATCTTACCTTTATAAACTGTTTTTATAACTTTTGTAACCATTTTAATGAACTTTTCCCCAAATAATGTGAAAAAATGGAATTAAATTCAAAAGCTTATTCTTTCTGCAATGAAAATATATATATATATATATATATATATATATATATATATATATAAATTTCTGAATTCTGAAACTAAAGCAGATTGCATTTGAATTTTGAAGCTTCTCAAATGAAAGATTAGTGACCAGGCTTAACATATACTTTTAGGTACCTTAAATAGTGATAAAATAAATAACAAAGTGGATGCACCTTTGAAATGTCTATAAGGGTTCCTGAATAGCACAAACATTATTTACATATTGACACACCTTTTTCAATAAGTAATACAATTTCATCAAAACAGAGCCTGGGTTGGGGGGAGCGCCTGGGTGACTCAGTAGGTTAAAGCCTCTGCCTTGGGCTCAGGTCATGATCTCAGGATCCTCAGCCGGGAGACTCCTTCCCTTCCTCTCTCTCTGCCTGCCTTTCTGCCTACTTATGACCTCTGTCTGTCAAATAAATAAATAAAATCTTAAAAAAAAAAAAGAGAGAACAGCCTGAGAGTGGGTATTAAGGAGGGCACATATTACATGGAGCACTGGGTGTGGTGCATAAACAATGAATCTTGGAACACTGAAAAGATAAAATTAAGTTAAAAAAAAAAACCAGACACTAAGTAAAAGAAAAACAAAATTAAAAATTACAACAAAAATAAACTATTTTGTATAAATAAAACTTGTCAAATGAAAATCACACATGTTGATATGGAGGTCAGGGGATGTGGTATGACAGGTCATTTAAAAACAGTAAGTCAGTAACTCTGTGATGACAGATCATAACTACATTTTTCATGGTGAGCATTTGGTTGTGCATATAAATGTCAGATCACTATGTTGTAGATGTGAAACTAATAGAATATTGTATGTCAGCTATACTTCAATTAAAAATTAATTTTTAAAATAAATAATAAATATTGGGTTGCCTGGGTGGCTCAGTGGGTTGAGCCTCTGCCTTCAGCTCAGGTCATGATCTCAGGGTCCTGGGATCAAGGCCCACATTGGGCTCTCTGCTTGGCGAGGCGACTGCTTCCCTCTCTCTCTCTCTCTCTCTGACTGCCTCTGCTTACTTTTGATCTCTCTCTCTCAAATAAATAATAAAATCTTAAATAATAATAATAAAATAAATAATAAATAATTCGAACATCTAAAACATAAAGAAGACAATAAACCAGTTATGCTAAATTTCACAATAGCTAATTCTTGAATGGAAATCAGAAAAGTGGTAAAATATTAAGTATAATTAAGGTGTCTTAGAAATATTTAATGAATCTTGGAACTCTGAAAAAATAAAAGAAAATTAAAAAATCAAAATAAAAAAATGTAAAAAAATTTAAATCATAACTTAAGAATTAAATTTTTTTCTTTGTTTCAAGTTTTTATTTATATTCTAGTTAGTTAACAAATGGTATAATACTGGCTTCAGGAATATAATTTAGGATTAAGGAATTTTAGAGTAGTCATCTTATTGTGTTTTGTCAAAAGAAAAATAATCCAAAATCCTACTGAAGAACGGAAACTGTCACAATTTGGCTTATCCACCAAATGTTTCTTTCAAGTTGTCATTGCTCTCTCAGCTGCTATTTCAGGGTTTTTGTAACTTAAAATCCATAGAGGAGTTGCACACAGAAATAAAAAACCAGGAGTAATTTAGCTGTTTCCAGGTCCTCCAGCCCTGTTACTTATATCTGTTTATTTTTTTTATTGTATTCATGTAGCCACCATATACTACATCATTAGACTTTGATGCAGTGTTCAATGGTTCATTATTTGCATATAACACCCAGTGCTCATCACAACATGGGCCCTCCTTAATACCCATCACCTAGTGTAAACATCAAATGACTTGTGTTTTTATCCTATTCAGAGAAATCCTGTGGTCCCCATACTATTTCAAGAGCCTTCTAGAAAGGAAGAGTCACAAAAAGAGATGTCTTTTCTCCATCATTTGCTTTCTAAATCCCTTCATCTTGACTTGAATTTTGAATACCAAATACTATTTAAGCTCCTGTTCTCTGGGTTCCTGCTTCCTCATAAATGTGGAGACAAATCTGGCCTTTTGGCCTTCATTCCCTTAAACTTGATTAATGTAGGATCCTCATGCATTGTAAGTTTTATCACAGCTGTATGGACATGATGGAAGGCAGAATTGCAGTACTCTGAATAAGCAGGAGACAAAGTCAGATGAAAGGTGGTTTTAAACCTCATAGTCTTTTCCTACAGAGAGATTTCTTGTTTATTTTCCATGTGGTTTTTGGGTTGTGGCCTAATGTTTCCTGCTGGGTTCCTTTCTCTCCGATGCCCTCGTCTCTGAATTATGAGTACTTGAAAATATTCTAAAATATTTTTTAGTTAATTTGCAAAAAGCTCCTTGTTTCAATCAATCATCTCTCTACTAGGCTAGCTGAATAGGATTTCTCTTGGACAAGGAAAAGAACTATCACACTACTTTCTTAAAACAATCATTGCCCTGAGGGATATTTATGTGTAAGCCAACAAAGCACAGTCAACTTTCAAAATAAAAAATGTTCTCATATTTTAGGATTATTGAAATAAACTAAAAATAAAAATAATAAAATGAAGTAGACAAAAGTATATATTTGAAAGAGCAGTACACTTAAAATCAGGAGGCTACACTTTATCTAGATATTTCCTTAATAAGCTTTATAATGTTATTCATTAACTTTCCTCAGCTTCAGTATCATGTCTATGCAATAAGTATATATTGAGGATCACTTGTGTCCCCTATGGTAAATATGAAACCTCTATCAAGAGACTCTTAACACGTAGCATTTAGGTGGAAAGTGGATTATATTTTATGGATGTTCTGGAACCTGCTGTATCTGTGAAACAGTGACATTTCAAGGAGACACATTATAAGCCAGGGAAGTGTATAGACAGGAGTACACATTATCTGATTCCTGATTGCAATAGCACAGTGTGAGTAACTCTCCCCCATAGGTACAAAATCACCCAGCTGTTACTTTACATGATAATTTACAGAACTGTTAATCCTCCCCAAGAGGAAAAAAAAAAACGCAAATTCCATAACAAAGTAAAAATTTTGAAGGGGCGGGGGGGTGGGAGGTTGGGGGAACCAGGTGGTATTAGGGAGGAACCAGGGTATTAGGGAGGGCACAGATTGCATGGAGCACTGGGTGTGGTGCAAAAACAATAAATACTGTTATGCTGAAGAGAAATAAAAAATTTAAAAAAAACAGATAAATTTATTCATTATGTTATTTATAAATGGTTAAAGAGGTAAAAAGGAGAAGACATTGTGAAAATGATGAGGAAGGAAGATCTTCTATCAAGAAATTGGAAACAGGAGCACCTGGGTGGCTCAGTTCGTTAAGCAACTGCCTTCTGCTTAGGTCATGATCCTCGATTCGAGGAATCGAGTCCCACATCAGGCTCCCAGCTCCATGGGGAGCCTGCTTCTCCCTCTGCCCTTCTCCCCTCTCATTCTCTCTCTCACTATCTCTCTTTCTTAAATGGATAAATAAAATTAAATTTAAAAAAAAAGAAATTGGAAACAAACTGGGATCTCTGCTCCTCCCTGTCTAACACACAGCCACATCTCCTGGTGCAGTGATAGCAACATCCCAAAGACAAGATGGTAAAGGTTGGAGTAAGTATATTTGGTGGTATTGGGCACCTGGTCACCAGGGCTGCTTTTAACTGTGAGAAAGTGGATGCTGTTGCCGTCAAGGACAACTTCATTGACCTCAACTGGAACATACATGTTCCAGTATGATTCCATCCATGGCAAACTCAAAGGCACAGTCAAGGCAAAAAACAGATAACTTGTCATCGATGCAGAACAAACCTCCATCTTCCAGGACCGAGATCCCACCAACATCAAACGAGGAGATGCTGCTGCTGAGTATGCTGTGGAGTCCAATGCGGAAGGCTGTGCCTTACTTGAAGTTGGGGCCAAGAAGATCAGCATCTCTGCCCATTCTACCGATGCCCTGAAGTCTGGGATGGGTGTGAACCATGAGAAGTATGAAAACTTTCTCAAGATTGTCAGAAATGCCTCCTGCAGAACCAGCTGCTTAGCCTCTCTGGCCAGGGTCATCCATGACAATTGGTATTGTGGAGGGACTCATGACTATAGTCCATGCCATAACTGCCACCAAGAAGACCCTGCCAGGCCCAGCTGAGAAACTGTGGCATGATGGCTGAGAGGCTTCCCAGAACATTATTTCGGCTTCTAAACTGATACTACCAAGTTTGTAGGCATGGTCATCCCTGAGCTGAATAGGGAGCACACTGGCATGGCCTTCCATATCACCATCCCAAAGTGTGTCAGTTGTGGATCTAAGCTGCCTAGAGAAAGCTGCTGAGTACTATAACATCAAGAAGCTGGTGAAGCAGGCATCAGAGGACCCCCTCAAGGGCATCCTGGGCTTCACTGAGGATCAGATAGTCACTTGCAACATTAAAAATGACACCCAATCTTCCACCTTTGATCCTGGGACTGGGGTTATCCTCAATGACCACTTAGTCAAGTTCATATTCAAGTATGGTAATGAATTTGGCTATAGCAACATGTTGGTGAACTATATACACTATATGGCTCTCAAGAAATTAGAGTCTACTGGACCAGTAGCCCTAGACAAAACAAGAAGGAAGAGGCTCTCAGTTGGTGGGGGGCACATATCCTAACACACTGAGAATTTCCACACCTCTACACAGTTTCCATCCCAGATTCCCTGAAGCAGAGGAAGGACTTGGGGAGCCCTAGCTTGTCACTGTATCCACCCAAAAACATTGTAAACAAACTGACAGGAAAATCAAATTTCCTTCAGGGTGGTAACAAAGATACAGGATATGAACACTCCTACTAAACTATTCTGACAAAAGAAATCGAATACACCAGTCCTGTAACTGTACCCAGGGACAGTGATTTTGATCAAAATGTTCTCCCACTTCGGGTTTTTCTCAGAGCAAGTTTAACATCTTTGTTTCTCAAGCTTTAAATGAAGGGGTTCATCAAGGGAACCACATTGGTATAAAAGACAGAAGAGATTTTTCCCTCACCCATCAACCCAAAAGAAGATGGTTGATGATACGCAAATGCACCAGATCCAAAATAGAGAGAAACCACAAATATGTGGGAACTGCAGGTGCTGAAGGTTTTGGACCTGACCTCAGGGGAGCTGATGTGCAGGATGGTGGACAGGATGCAACCATAAGAGACAAAGATGGTGACACTGGACACAATGATATCTATGCCCACCGAAATGAAAATAACGAGCTCATTCAAATACGTGCTGCTGCAGGAGAGCTGGAGCAGAGGGAGAATGTCACAAAAATAATGGTTGATGGTGTTTGCATCACAGAAGGTCAGTCTCAGTACACATCCTGTGTTAGCCATGGCACCGAAAAACGCCATCAAATATGAACCAAGCATAAGGATGGAACACACTTTAGGGGACATGGCAACATTATATAAAAGTGGGTTACAGATGGCCACATAGCTATCATAGGCCATTGATGTCAGCATATAACATTCAGAAATAGCAAAAAAACCCAGAAAAAGTAAAGCTGGGTCATGCAACCAAGGTAGGAGATAATATTCTCCTTTGATGTGAAGTTAATCAGCATTTTGGGTGTAAACACAGAAGAATAACAGAGGTCTATGAAGGACAGATTCAACAGGAAAAAGTACATGGGGAGTGTGTAGGTGTGAATTCAGCAGGATTAGAGTTACCAAGCCCAAATTTCCCAACACAGTGACCACATACATGAGTAGAAACAGGAAGAACAGGGGGAGCTCGAGATATGGTAAGTCTGTTAGCCCCATAAGAATAAATTCAGTCATGAGGGAGGAGTCAAGATGGCGGAGAAGTAGCAGGCTGAGACTACTTCAGCTAGCCAAAGATCAGCTAGATAGCTTATCTAAAGATTGTAAACACCTGAAAATCCATCGGCAGATCGAAGAGAAGAAGAACAGCAATTCTGGAAACAGAAAAACAACCACTTTCCGAAAGGCCGGAGACCAGGAGGCTGCCATTTGTATTCCCCGTCCTCCAGAACTCTACGGAAAGCGCTCAGAGACCAAAAGCTCCTGAAAGCAAACCCGAGCGGATTACTCACCCTGGCCCCGGGTAAGGGCGGTGTAATTCCACCTGGGGAAAAGACACTTGAGAATCACTACAACAGGCCCCTCCCCCAGAAGATCAACAAGAAATCCAGCCGAGACCAAGTTCATCTACCAAGGAGTGAGGTTTCAATACCAAGGAGATCAGCAGAATTCCAGAGGAGGAGAAAGCCAAGCACGGAACTCATGGCTTTTTCCCTGTGATTTTTTTTTTGAGTCTTGCAGTTAATTTAATTTTTTTCTTTTTCATCTTTTGTTTTTTTTTTCTCGCCTTCGGGTAAAAAATTTTTTTTAACTGTTACCTTTTTCTTTTTTAACGATTTTTTACTAGTTAATCTAATATATATATTTTTCTTTTTTATATTTTTCTTAGGTGGTTTCTTTTTTTTAAATTCTTCTCTTTTTTTTTCTTTTTTCTTTCTTCCTTTTTGAACCTCTTTTTATCCCCTTTCTCCCCCCTCACGATTTTGGATCTCTTCTAATTTGGTTAAAGCATATTTTCCTGGGGTTGTTGCCACCCTTTTAGTATTTTACTTACTCCTTCATATACTCTTATCTGGACAAAATGACAAGACGGAAAAATTCAACACAAAAAAAAAAGAACAAGAGGCAGTACCAAAGTCTAGGAACCTAATCAATACAGACATTGGTAATATGTCAGATCTAGAGTTCATAATGACAATTCTCAAGGTTCTAGCCGGGCTAGAAAAAGGCATGGAAGATATTAGAGAAACCCTTTCAAGAGATATAAAAGCCCTTTCTGGAGAAATAAAAGAACTAAAATCTAACCAAGTTGAAATCAAAAAAGGTATTAATGAGGTGCAATCAAAAAGGGAGGCTCTCACTGCTAGGATAAATGAGGCAGAAGAAAGAATTAGTGATATAGAAGACCAAATGACAGAGAATAAGGAAGCTGAGCAAAAGAGGGACAAACAGCTACTGGACCACGAGGGGAGAATTCGAGAGATAAATGACACCATAAGACGAAACAACATTAGAATAATTGGGATTCCAGAAGAAGAAGAAAGAGAGAGGGGAGCAGAAGGTATACTGGAGAGAATTATTGGGGAGAATTTCCCCAATATGGCAAAGGGAACGAGCATCAAAATTCAGGAGGTTGAGAGAACGCCCCTCAAAATCAATAAGAATAGGCCCACACCCCGTCACCTAATAGTAAAATTTACAAGTCTCAGTGACAAAGAGAAAATCCTGCAAGCAGCCCGGGAAAAGAACTCTGTAACATACAATGGTAAAAATATTAGATTGGCAGCTGACTTATCCACAGAGACCTGGCAGGCCAGAAAGAGCTGGCATGATATTTTCAGAGCACTAAATGAGAAAAACATGCAGCCAAGAATACTATATCCAGCTAGGCTATCATTGAAAATAGAAGGAGAGATTAAAAGCTTCCAGGACAAACAAAAACTGAAAGAATTTGCAAACACCAAACCAGCCCTACAGGAAATCTTGAAAGGGGTCCTCTAAGCAAAGAGAGAGCCTACAAGTGATAGATCAGAAAGGAACAGAGACCATATACAGTAACAGTCACCTTACATGCAATACAATGGCCCTAAATTCATATCTCTCAATAGTTACCCTGAATGTTAATGGGCTAAATGCCCCTGTCAAAAGACACAGGGTATCAGAATGGATAAAAAAACAAAACCCATCTATATGTCTCCTCCAAGAAACTCATTTTAAGCCTGAAGACACCTCCATATTTAAAGTGAGGGGGTGGAAAAGAATTTACCATGCTAATGGACATCAGAAGAAAGCAGGAGTGGCAATCCTTATATCAGATCAATTTGATTTTAATCCAAAGACTATAATAAGAGATGAGGAAGGACACTATATCATACTCAAAGGGTCTGTCCAACAAGAAGATCTAACAATTTTAAATATCTATGCCCCCAACGTGGGAGCAGCCAACTATATAAACCAATTAATAACAAAATCAAAGAAACACATCAACAATAATACAATAATAGTAGGGGACTTTAACACTCCCCTCACTGAAATGGACAGATCATCCAAGCAAAAGATCAGCAAGGAAATAAAGGCCTTAAACGACACACTGGACCAGATGGACATCACAGATATATTCAGAATATTTCATCCCAAAGCAACAGAATACACATTCTTCTCTAGTGCACATGGAACATTCTCCAGAATAGATCACATCCTTGGTCCTAAATCAGGACTCAACCGGTATCAAAAGATTGGGATCATTCCCTGCATATTTTCAGACCACAATGCTCTAAAGCTAGAACTCAACCACAAAAGGAAGTTTGAAAAGAACCCAAATACATGGAGACTAAACAGCATCCTTCTAAAGAATGAATGGGTCAACCGGGAAATTAAAGAAGAATTGAAAAAAATCATGGAAACAAATGATAATGAAAATACAACGGTTCAAAATCTGTGGGACACAACAAAGGCAGTCCTGAGAGGAAAATATATACCGGTACAAGTCTTTCTCAAGAAACAAGAAAGGTCTCAGGTACACAACCTAACCCTACACCTAAAGGAGCTGGAGAAAGAACAAGAAAGAAACCCTAAGCCCAGCAGGAGAAGAGAAAGCATAAAGATCAGAGCAGAAATTAATGAAATAGAAATCAAAAAAACAATAAAACAAATCAACGAAAGTAGGAGATGGTTCTTTGAAAGAATTAATAAAATTGATAAACCCCTGGCCCGACTTATCAAAAAGAAAAGAGAAAGGACCCAAATAAATAAAATCATGAATGAAAGAGGAGAAATCACAACTAACACCAAAGAAATACAAACTATTATAAGAAGATACTATGAGAAACTCTACGCCAATAAATTTGACAATCTGGAAGAAATGGCTGCATTCCTAGAAACATATAAACTACCACAACTGAACCAGGAAGAACTAGAAAGCCTGAACAGACCCATAACCAGTAAGGAGATTGAAACAGTCATTAAAAATCTCCAAACAAACAAAAGCCCAGGGCCAGAAGGCTTCCCGGGGGAATTCTACCAAACATTTAAAGAAGAACTAATTCCTATTCTCCTGAAATTGTTCCAAAAAATAGAAATGGAAGGAAAACTTCCAAACTCATTTTATGAGGCCAGCATCACCTTGACAAGGATCCCACCAAACCAGACAAGGATCCCACCAAAAAAGAGAGCTATAGACCAATATCCTTGATGAACACAGATGCGAAAATACTCAACAAAATACTAGCCAATAGGATTCAACTGTACATCAAAAGGATTATTCACCATGAGCAAGTGGGATTTATTCCAGGGCTGCAAGGTTGGTTCAACATCCGCAAATCAGTCAATGTGATACAATACATAAATAAAAGAAAGAACAAGAACCATATGATACTCTCAATAGATGCTGAAAAAGCATTTGACAAAGTACAGCATCCCTTCCTGATCAAAACTCTTCAAAGTGTAGGGATAGAGGGCACATACCTCAATATCATCAAAGCCATCTATGAAAAACCCACCGCAAATATCATTCTCAATGGAGAAAAACTGAAAGCTTTTCCACTAAGGTCAGGAACACGGCATGGATGTCCATTATCACCACTGCTATTCAACATAGTACTAGAGGTCCTAGCCTCAGCAATCAGACAACAAAAGGAAATTAAAGGCATCCAAATTGGCAAAGAAGAAGTCAAATTATCACTCTTCGCAGATGATATGATACTATATGTGGAAAACCCAAAATACTCCACTCCAAAACTGCTAGAATTTATACAGGAATTCAGTAAAGTGTCAGGATATAAAATCAATGCACAGAAATCAGTTGCATTTCTCTACACCAACAGCAAGACAGAAGAAAGAGAAATTAAGGAGTCAATCCCATTTACAATTGCACCCAAAACCATAAGATACCTAGGAATAAACCTAACCAAAAAGACACAGAACCTATACTCAGAAAACTATAAAGTACTCATGAAAGAAATTGAGGAAGACACAAAGAAATGGAAAAATGTTCCATGCTCCTGGATTGGAATAATAAGTATTGTGAAAATGTCTATGCTACCTAAAGCAATCTAAACATTTAATGCAATTCCTATCAAAGTACCATCCATCTTTTTCAAAGAAATGGAACAAATAATTCTAAAATTTATATGGAACCAGAAAAGACCTCAAATAGCCAAAGGGATATTGAAAAAGAAAGCCAACGTTGGTGGCATCACAATTCCGGACTTCAAGCTCTATTACAAAGCTGTCATCATCAAGACAGCATGGTACTGGCACAAAAGCAGACACGTGGATCAATGGAACAGAATAGAGAACCCAGAAATAGACCCTTAACTCTATGGTCAACTCATCTTCGACAAAGCAGGAAAGAATGTCCAATGGAAAAAAGACAGCCTCTTCAATAAATGGGGCTGGGAAAATTGGACAGCCACATGCAGAAAAATGAAATTGGACCATTTCCTTACACCACACACAAAAATAGACTCAAAATGGTTGAAGGACCTCAATGTGCGAAAGGAATCCATCAAAATCCTTGAGGAAAACACAGGCAGCAACCTCTTCGACCTCAGCCGCAGAAACATCTTCCTAGGAACAACGCCAAAGGCAAGGGAAGCAAGGGCAAAAATGAACTATTGGGATTTCATCAAGATCAAAAGCTTTTGCACAGCAAAGGAAACAGTTAACAAAATCAAAAGACAACTGACAGAATGGGAGAAGATATTTGCAAACAACATATCAGATAAAGACTAGTGTCCAGAATCTATAAAGAACTTAGCAAACTCAACACCCAAAGAACAAATAATCCAATCAAGAAATGGGCAGAGGACATGAACAGACATTTCTGCAAAGAAGACATCCAGATGGCCAACAGACACATGAAAAAGTGCTCCATATCACTCGGCATCAGGGAAATACAAATCAAAACCACAATGAGAGATCACCTCACACTAGTCAGGATGGCTAAAATCAACAAGTCAGGAAATGACAGATGCTGGCGAGGATGCGGAGAAAGGGGAACCCTCCTACACTGTTGGTGGGAATGTAAGCTGGTGCAGCCACTCTGGAAAACAGCATGGAGGTTCCTCCAAATGTTGAAAATAGAATTGCCCTCTGACCCAGCAATTGCACTACTGGGTATTTATCCTAAAGATACAAACATAGTGATCCAAAGGGGCACGTACACCCGAATGTTTATAGCAGCAATGTCCACAATAGCCAAACTATGGAAAGAACCTAGATGTCCATCAACAGATGAATGGATCAAGAAGATATGGTATATATACACAATGGAATACTATGCAGCCATCAAAAGAAATGAAATCTTGCCATTTGCAACAACATGGATGGAACTAGAGCGTATCATGCTTAGCGAAATAAGTCAAGCAGAGAAAGACAACTATCATATGATCTCCCTGATATGAGGAAGTCGTGATGCAACATGGGGGCTTAAGTGGGTAGGAGAAGAATCAATGAAACAAGATGGGATTGGGAGGGAAACAAACCATAAGTGACTCTTAATCTCACAAAACAAACTGAGGGTTGCTGGGCGGAGGGGGTTTGGGAGAAGGGGGTGGGATTATGGACATTGGGGAGGGTATGTGCTTTGGTGAGTGCTGCTAAGTGTGTAAACCTGGTGATTCACAGACCTGTACCCATGGGGATAAAAATATATGTGTATAAAAAAAATAAAAAATTAAAATACAAAAAAAAAAATAAAAGCAAGAAAAAAAAAAGGAATAAATTCAGTCACAAAGGAAGCATTTTCAGCAGGCATTCTTCTCTAAGGGGATCTGTTAACACAGGAGAAAAACGTTACATGGAGAACAATTAACATTATCCACCATATCTCCTCGAAAAGAAGTTGGGTTTGTACTGGAAATATTTGAGTCTACCCCAGACTGGACCCACATAATCTGCTTTGTCATTATCATAAATCTAGTGACATGGACATTTTCTTATTAGACACTCTATAAGCTGTAAAACAAATAGCACTAAAACTTGGCCTACAAAATGAAGACTAATGCTTCCATATGCCAACAGGACTGCTGTAAAAACCAAAGGTTAAGGAGAAGATTGGGCCAGAAGGGAATTGCCTTCTCTCATTTCAATTCTTTGAACACATAAACCCTCCCCTAACCAGGAAAATGGAGGCAGCAACCCCACCAAATGGGTGCTGTCTTTCAGGGAGATTGGACTTCATGTGGTGGGAATGAAGAACACTGTCTAATCCAAAAATAAAGGAACAGAGTCTAGGAGAGTTCAAGTTTTGCCCCATGTACGGAGTAAAAAGAATGGATGTAGCAGAGTGAGAGTTCCATCAATGGAACTGGCCAATGAATTGCATCCTTGAAACCTAATAATGTTTCTAAACCTTCCCTGCTCCATCACCCTCCCCTAAACAGGACCTTCTACTATTTCATGTGAGTCTGAGGACTGCAAAGAACTGGAAAGTAATTGGCATCTTTGATTCCTAGACTTTCATCATAAAAGAAAGACATGAATAGACACACCTGGGTGGCTCAGTCAGTTGAGCGTCTGCCTTCAGCTCAGGTCATGATTCCAGGGTTCTGGGATGAAACTCCACATCCACCTCCCTGCTCAGCAAGGAGTCTTCATCTCCCTTTCTCTCTGCTCCTGCTCTCTCAAACACCGCTTCTCTCAAATAAATAAATAAAATCTTTTAAAAAATAAAGCAAAAGACATGAGTATAAATGGAATTCAGAAGCTCACCCTCCTTAGGCAAGAACACCTTGGTCCTTCCTTACCGGTATTACCCCTGTGCTCCTGAAAGGGCAGATTTAATCTCTGTGGCTTTGCTTCCTTCGATTCTATGAGGACACAACCCACACTTAATTTCTGATGAGCCCTGGAATTCCTTCTGAACCACAGACAACAATTTCTGACTATGAGTTCTCTTAAGCAGCAGACCAAAATAAACAGCCTTTATTATGATCATTTTGCACTTGGTAAATCACAGAAAACTTAAGGTGAGGGCAATGATATCATGTTTTCAATTATAAGCAGGGCAGAAGCTTGCTATGTTTCTTATGCAGGCAGTGGTTTCTGGAGTAATAGGGTCTTGAGAGGATTGCATTTTCACAGAGGACCATAATGTGTCTCTAGTTCCTTTGGTGCTCAAAATTTTAGTCAAGGTTACACTCCACTGGAGGGATCAGACATCCCCCAAGAGGAGCCAAAAATAAATTCCCATTTCCAGGTCAGCAACACGACAGAAGAGGAAGCTCTAGAATTTCCTACTCTCCGTGGACACACTTATTCAAAAATGATTCACATACATATATTCTTGTTCTAAAAAATCCAGACAGTGTTAAAGTAGGCCTGATCCCAGTTAAACAACGAATGTAGACACATTCTCTAACATTTTAGGGAAATTCTAGATATCCTTTTTCTTTTTCTCTTTTTTTTTTAACAGTTATACTTGCACTGTACCTTCAAATTGGAACAATTTGAAGCCAGTTCCTGGATTCTCCCTGGGGAGGGAAAGAATTGCACCATCTGTACAATGCCCCAACTTTTAAAACATATGCCTAGAAGACTTGTTTCTAGATAGTCTGTGTCAGAAAGTAGAGGGGATATAGGAAACAGCATACTTCACCTGCTTGGGGAGAGAGACAGAGAGATGATGTGTGGGCTGGAAGCCACCAGAGCTCCTTCCCCTGGCTCAGAATAGAGGAAGTGATTGAAAAGCTCTTTTTTGCAGCTTCTCTCTGGTGAGGAAAAAAATGTGCCCTATGCATCCAGCAAGCAATACAACTTACCTGTGTGCTGCCTGAGGGATTGGCTTCAGTCCTGTTTGTTTTAGAACACAGACACAATCGATGAAGACAGGGGTGAGGGGGCGAGCATGGGGAGAAGTTGGGGGCACTGCAACTAATACCAAAGAAAGAGGGTTAGACTGCACAAAATTGAGAGGCCTCCAAAGTCTCTGGCCAGGCTTGTTGGTGATACCTTCTCTAGTCCAAGGCCAGTCCCTGAATGTCAGGACAGATGAGTGTTTTGTCTAATGTGCAGACACCAGTGTAGAGAATCAATGAAAATGAAGACAAGTTGAAATACTTTCCAAAAAGGAATAAGAGCAATCTCCACAAACTGACACTAATGAAATGAAAATATGTGATTTTCCTGACAGAGAATTGAAATGACTGTCCTAAGATGCTCACTGGAGTCACAGAACAATACACAAACCAAGAGAAAATTACAACACAGAGACAGAAAACTTAAAGTATTAAACAGAAATCATGGAGCTGAGAAATACAATATCTGAACTAAAAAATTCAGCAGAGGAGCTCAACAGCAAAGTAGATTGAAGAAAAGACAGGATTGTGAATTTGATTATACATCTCTGTGGAAAGAAGATATGGTCTATATATGCAATGGAATATTATGCCTCCATCAGAAAGGATGAATGCCCAAATTTTGTATCAACATGGATGGGACTGGAAGAGATTATGCTGAGTGAAGTAAGTCAACCAGAGACTGTCAATTTTCATATGGTTCACTTACTTGTGAAGCATAAGGAATAATACGGAGGACACTGGGACAAGGAGAGGAGAAGGGAGTTGGGGGAATTTGGGGGAGGAGAGGAACAATGAGAGACTGTGGACTCTGAGAAAGAAACTGAGGGTTTTGGAGAGGAGGGGGTTGGGGAGTTGGATGCGCCTCGTGGTGGGTGTTAAGGAGGGCACATATTTAATGGAGCACTGGGTGTGATACATAAACAATGAATCTTGGAACAATGAAAAAGTAAAGTTTAAAAAAATCTGGATACTTTGTGAAAATCAGATGGAAATAGTGCACAGGTAGTTTGGGAACTATTCCGATTATGAATCTAGGAATACCAGGTGTCTAGGTGAAAATAGTTTGATGATACATTTCTTAATGTTCTGGATGATGATAATAAAGAGAGAAAGTGCCACAGCTATGATTCAGTGATGACTTACATGAAGCATGTTTTTTTTAAAAATTAAATTTATTTATTTTCAGCATAACAGTATTCATTATTTTTGCACCACACCCAGTGCTCCATGCAATCCGTGCCCTCTATAATACCCACCACCTGGTATCCCAACCTCCCACCCCCCCACCACTTATAACCCCTCAAATTGTTTCTCAGAGTCCATAGTCTCTCATGATTCACCTCCCCTTCCAATTTCCCCCAATTCCCTTCTCTCTAACTCCCCATGTCCTCCATGCTATTTGTTATGCTCCACAAATAAGTGAAACCATATGATAATTAACTCTCTCTGCTTGAATGATTTCACTCAGCATAATTTCTTCCAGTCCCATCCATGTTGCTACAAAAGTTGGGTATTCGTCCTTTCTGATGGAGGCATAATACTCCATAGTGTATATGGACCACATTTTCCATTATCCATTCGTCCGTTGAAGCGCATCTTGTTCTTTCCATAGTTTGGCTACCGTGGCCATTGCTGTGATAAACATTGGGGTACAGATGGCTCTTCTTTTCACTACATCTGTATCTTTGGGGTAAATAACCAGGAGTGCAATTGCAGGGTCATATAGATCTTCCCTATGAAGCATGCTTTAAGTAACCCAGATACAGTATCTTATATGATGTTCTAAAATTCTTGTGTTTCCTCAAGCTTAATTGATGTATACTTATTAAATAAAAATTGTATATGTTTATTAAATGTAAAAAAGTCACTGTAAGTTATTCTGACAGAAGGGCAAAATGAAAAAGAACAAAAAATACTGAAGAAATCCTGAAAGACTTATGGGATGCTACCAAGTGAATCAATATATGCATTTCAGCAATCCCATTAGGAGAAGAGAGTTCAAAAGAACCAGAAAACCTATTCAAAGAAAAAAAGGCTGAAAAATTTCCCAATCATGTCAACGTCCCAACACTGTGACCAATTTATACAAAGATAAAACCCAGAATAATTACATAATGAGTACAGAAACACACACACACACACACACACACACACGGTCAACTGCTTATCCTCTCTCCAGTTTACTTAACTGGGCTAACCTGACTTCGACCTTCAGACTCCGGTCTACACTAATTTACAGAACAGTGCTAATCCAGGCAGGTGAGGTATAAAACCCTCTAACCCAATATTCTGGACTCAATGCAAATTTACTGACTGCTGATTCACCTCTCAACTTGAATTATGCATTTGGTATCTGGGTCTGTTTCAATCATTATGCTTTATACTAACTCTGGGGATTGAAGCAGTACTTTCTGTATGCCTAAATATATCCATCTTTTCTACCTAAAGAAAGTTTTTTAAGTATACCTAAAGAATTTCTTTAAGGCTTTATCAAGAATAGAGAAAGGGTTAAGAAAATGAAATTACATAGTATGTAGAAGAACCATCTCCTCTTTACCTTAACCTAAACATAATGACATACAGCCTATAATAAAACGATACAATAAGGTTCTCTAGGGACTTGGTTCCTCCTGCAGAACCTGGTGGAAGGTCTTCATTGAGTGTAGTAAAAGCACGGTCTCTGCACCAGACTGGTTTACTTTACTCCACACTACTCTAGTTTTGGTTTTTTCTGTGTGAGCCATTCTGTTCTGTACTTGGAAGGCTGTTCCCTTCACCTGACCCGTTCTTCTGAGTCTTGGCTTATTGATTCCTTAAATATGTAATTTAAATCCAGGTAGAATCCAAGTTTTTCAGCCATAATTTATCTTGATAGTTAGCAGTTAGCATACATACATACATCAAAGTCTACAAAATATACACTTCAACCATCATTATAAACTGAACAGCTTACAGTGAACTTACAGACCTATAAACAGAGTATTTCAGGTCCCAGAGCCCTCCACCACAATACTGATACAATCATGTTCCAGCTTTTGTTCACAGCTTCATCTCTTAAGTGGGCCCTCATGGTGTTCCACATCCAGCCAGAAGAAGGATGCGGAGAATGTGGAAATGATTATTATAGTCTACCCTGATGTGTTTCCACATATTGTGGTGACCAATATAAAATAAGAATATACTCACACATTCTAAATTAGGCAACAGAGCTTCCGAATATAAAGTGGGAAAGATACTCTCTCGACAATTTGCTTAGATTAGCATGTTGCTTTCATTTGTGTTCTGAGACTTTTTTATTCATGGAAACCATTTTCATATTTCATGGATATTTAAAAATACAGCACATTAACAATAATAATAAAAATAGTAAGCTGGTATATGTAGAATCAAAACACCAAGTCCTAGTCTCAGCTCTATCAGTTACAAATTGTAATCTGTGACAAACCATGAAAACACCTGAGCATTAGTTTCATCAACAAGGAAATGAAACTAAGCTTCTCTCTCCTCTTTATCTCACTTTATTTTCCATTGAAATATAAGAACTTACTGATGTGACAGAGCAGAAAAGCTAAAACACATTAAGGGCAATTGTAACACCCTGCACATCTTTATATTAATATTTGAGTGGGCTAATTTAACTTTAGGTCAGAGACAGAGGCCCCCCAGCCCCTTCGATGCCCCAAATTCTACTCACTGAGGAAGATGAGAGTCTTTTCCTCAGAAAGTAAAACTTCACACTGGGTAAGATTTTCATGTTTAAAGGTACATGTTTAAAGGGGCACCTTGGTGGCTCTGTGGGTTAAAGCCTCTGCTTTTCACTCAGGTCATGATCCCAGGGTCCTGGGATGGAGCCCCACCTCAGGCTCTCTGCTCAGTGGGGAGCCTGCTTCTCCCTCTCTCTCTGCCTGCCTCTCTGCCTAGTTGTGATCTTTCTCCAATAAGTAAATAAATAATCTTAAAAAAATAAAGGCACATATTTTATACAACTAAGCCCTGCAGATAAACTGACTACTTCACCTGGTGATCAGCTGATAACACAATAACATGCCCCAAAGGACAAAGAAAAATCAGCTTATGCCAGACTCAGGGGAAAATAGCATGTGTGTCTCCCAACATGGACACCAATTCAACAAAATCAATTTCAGAAGTAATTTTGATCATATAGAATTGAAATTAGAATCTATCTACTCTGTTGGATTATGAAAACCTACATTTATATCATTCTCTTGCTATGCCTTATTTATATTTGTGACATATACCACAAGGCTGCACATTTCTAGGTACTCAGAGGTGCAAAATGCTGTGTGTGTGTGTGTGTGTGTGTGTGTGTGTGTGTATACATATGTGTGTGCATGTGTATGTGTGTTACACTGAACAAGGAAATGATTAAAGCAATAACCATTTCCTTTCCTCAATTCAGTAAGTACATCCTGCTCAGCTCTTCTTCTCAGGAGTGGGTTCCATAACATGCAATCAATGTTGGGCAGCAATTTCATGAAATAAAAGACTTCATGATTGTGTGTGTGTGTGTGTGTGTGTGTGTGTGTGTTGAAGGAGGCAGTGTCAGGAGGAGTGGAGAATGAGATTCAAAAAATTTAGGAGTTCAGCAATTAAAAGGAGTTTACATGAAACAAATTCAGAATGTAATCAGCTTTGCTTCTGGTCCTGAAGTAGGAGGATCATTTTGTTGTTGTTGTTGTTATTGACCAGAAAGTCCAAGCTTTCACACTGATTCAGAGATAGCTCTGTCCTAGGACAAGTACAGACCAATCCCATGATTTCCCTGCTTGACTCCTAGCTGAGACAATTTCAATAGACTCGTACTTCCTCTCCTAACTTCTTTCATGGCCATTCACACAACACACAAAAAAGCAAAAACCATAATGGATATTCTATTTTGTGTGTATAACACACCTGACTTGGTTCTCATCTTTTTGAAAAAAAGTCCCAAACATATACAGTGCTTAAGTTACTAACCAGAAAGCTGTCAGCTGGGTTACTTTTTTGAAAACTTTGTAAATCTTACCTTTATAAACTATATTTATAACTTTGCAACCATTTTAATAAACTTTTCCCCAAATAATGTGAAAGCATGGAATTAAGTTCAAAAGCTTATACTTTCTGCAATAAAAAAATTATCATTTCTGAAAGTTTTTTTCTGAAATTAAAGCAGATTGCATTTGAATTTTAAGGCTTCTCAAATGAAATATTAGGGACCAGGGTTAACATATACTTTTAGGTACCTTAAATAGTGATAAAATAAATAACAAATTGGATGTACCTTTGAGATGTCTATAAGGGTCCCTGAATAGCACAAACACTATTTACATACTGACACACCTTTTTCAATAAGGAATACAATTTCATCAAAACAGAGCCTGGGGGTGGGTATTCAGGGGGACATGAATTACATAGAGCACTGGGTGTGGTGCATAAACAATGAATCTTGGAACACTGAAAAGGTAAAATTAAGTTAAAAAAAACAGACACTAAGTAAAAGAAAAACAAAATTAAAAGTCACAACAAAAGTCAACTATTTTGTATAAATAGAACTTGTCAAATGAAAATCATGCATGTTGATATGGAGGTCTGGGCATGTGATGTGGCAGGTCATTTAAAAGAATAAGTCAATAACTCTGTGATGACAGATCATAACTACATTTTTCATGGTGAGCATTTGGTTGTATATATAAATGTCAGATCACTATGTTGTACATGTGAAACTAAGAGAATATATGAGGAAGTGGAGATACAACATGGGAGGTTTGGGGGTAAGAAATGAATAGATGAAACAAGATGGGATTGAGAGGGAGACAAACCATAAGAGACTCTTAATCTCACAAAACAAACTGAGAGTTGCTGGGGGAGAGGGGTCGGGAGAAGGTGGTGGGGTTATGGACATTGGGGAGGGTATGTGCTATGGTGAGTGCTGTGAAGTGTGTAAACCTGGTGATTCACAGACCTGTACCCCTGGGGCTTATAATACATTATATGTTTATTTAAAACTAAAAAAATTACAAAAAAGAATATTGTATGTCAATTATACTTCAATTAAAAATTAATTTTTAAAATAAATAATAAATAAATCGAGCATCTAAAACACAAAAAACAAACCAGTTATGCTAAATTTCACAATAGCTAAATCTTGAATGGAAATCAGAAAAGTGATAAAATACTAAGCATTATTTAAGTTATCTTAGAAATATTTAATGAATCTTGGATCATTGAAAAAATAAAAAATTAAAAATAAAATAAAAGTAAAAAAAGAAATATTTAAATTATAATGAAGGATTAAACTTTATTCTTTGTTTCAAACTTTTATTTATATTCTAGTTAGTTAACAAATAGTTTAATATTAGTTTCAGGAATATAATTTAGGATTAAGGACTTCTGGAGTGGTCATCTTTTTGTGTTTTGTCAAAAGAAAAATAATCCAACATCCCACTGAAGAATGGAAACTGTCGCAGTTTGGATTATCCACCAAATGTTTTTTTCATGTTGTCATTGCTCTCCGAACTGCTATTTCAGGGTTTTGTAACTTAAAATCCATAGAGCAGTTGCACACAGAAGTAAAAAACCAGGAGTGATTTAGCTGTTTCCAGGTCCTCCAGCCCTGCTACTTTACCTGTTTATTTTTTTAAATTATATTCATGTAACTGTGGATGCCAAGAAAAACAAGGGTGTACCTACCTCGAATCTAGCTCTGACATAAGTACAGCCATCTTGACAAAGCAAAAGCTGGCACCTTGCACCCTCTCTCCTCCCCTCAGTAGTATGTGTAAACAAATAGTTAACAATCCTGCAAGACAGGAGTCTCCCTCAGTTTACAAATGTCCCAGTGCTAAATCTCACTAAAAAGGACGCTTGATAGGAGGAATGTGATATTCCACCAGGAAACTCCCAACTGTCTTCATGTTTGTGCCCCATTAGAGGGAAAAATGACCTTGGCTTGATAACAACCAGACCTCCAATATCCTGACTCTTCTTTATCCTGATATTCCTTCTGAATATCCCCTTTGTCCTCACCCTACTCTGCCTTTAAAAACTCTGACGGTAATCTGGATTGGGGTCCAAGTCCCTACTCCGCTGTGTCGGGTATACTTGGGCCCAAGTTTAAGATTGTCAAATAGATGGGAGACAAAATGGCAGGGAAGTAGGAGGAGGCACCGTTTCAACCTGTACCCTAAAGTGAGCTGATTACCTACCAAAGAACTCCAATCACCCATGAAATCAACCTGATTTCAGAATTATACTCGTCTGGATCTCTACAGGGGCAGAAGATGCCAGTGGGCAGGTAGAGTGGAGTGGGAATGTCAGACTGATATTGGAAGGTAAACAAAAGGGGAGGGAGCCACCAGAGGCGACTGACTGGAAAGTAATACCCCAATACGAGAGTGCCCTGCATCTGGGGACCAGCATTAACTTGGAGTCTGGTTGAAAGCACTCAAAAAGAGCAAGGATTATGTGGGTAAATTGTGGGAATCAGGGCAATTAGGGATGGGGCATAAGTCCCCAGACCCAGGACAGCCTCCCCTGGTGCTGAGCCAGAGACAGTGCAGCAGAGAAACCAGGTCTTGGTACCTGAGCTGCCAGCTTGCCAGAGAATGCATGGGGTCCAGCTCCTGTGAGGGGCTGGGAGACTCGCCAGACAGCAGAACGCTGTGCCGTGCTAACAGAGCCTCAAATGCATGAGCCCCAAACCCTCCCCTTGCAAAGTGCGTGCAAACCCAGCGCTCTTAGACCTGGAAAGGCCAGGCACTCCCAGCCCAGGCCAGTTGGAAAATCTCAGTGTGTGAACACTGTTGGAACCTCTCTGGCAGTCTGGAGCTGCCCAGACAGCTCCCGCTGCCATGGTTTGGGGTACAAGCAGGAGATTCTGCGTCCCCAGGGACCGAGACTTGGAACCTGCTCTGTCAGTGGCCAAGGGGGAATTTACATGGGCCTGCAGCACACACAGGGGAGCAGACTGAGGCTTCCCTCTGAGAGGGAGGTCAGGGTGCAGTTTGCTTTCCTCTAAAACTACAAAAAACATCAAAAGCAGTCAAGGCAAGAGAAAACAAGTGAACAAACATGAAAACCTCCAGAGAATAAAAGCCTGAAAAAACCAGTTTCCTGAGAGTCCACACCCTTGAGGGGGGTTGGAGGACTTAACTCAGGGAACATCATTGACTGAAAACCCACGTGGCAGGCCCCTCTTCCAGAAAACCAACCAAGAAAGAAAAAAAAAAGACTACAAGAGAACAACCACCACTACTTCATAGATACAACTTTTATTTTTAACTCTTTCCCACTATTCTAGTTCATTTTTTTATATAGAAATTTTTTTAAGCTATTTACCATCACAGTGAGATGTCCAGTACATCAAATTCCATAAGAACCTTCTAACCTGACCTTTTTGATACATACACTCATGTTTTTCTTTTGCTTTTCTATTTTTTAAGTTTTTAAAAAAAATTTTAGTTTAGTTTAGTCTAGTTCATTCCTTTTTAAAATTTTTATTTTCTAATATTTAGATAGAGTTAAACTTCAAGCTAACCCCCTTTCCCCAATCAATGCTACCCCTATAGGTAAACCAATTTTTAATCCGCCTTTATCTTAGGAAAGTTGAGTCCTTTAACAAAGATATCAAGATACATCCAGGAAGAATCAAAATAACCTTCCTCACCCACACTGAGAATTTATAACCACTCTCCCATCTTTTTCTTTCCCCATTGTTTCTGTGTATTTGTGTTTGTCCTGATAGTATATAAATCTTATACTTGGGGTTCTTTTTTATAAGATTCTTCCTTTTTTTGCATATATATATATTTTTCTCTTGTTATATACTTTTATCAGTCTTTTTGTTTGTCTGTTTCTGTTTGTATACTTCACAAATTTTACCATGGAGCCCATTTGGGCTGAGCCTTCTCTTTTATCTTCCCTTTTTTTCTTGTCTCTCTCTCTCTTAAATTTTCTTTTCTCTTTTCTCTCGTTTGGATGGAGAATCCTGATTGCTCAGAAGCATTCCAGGGTGCACCTTGACTGCACCACAGTCCATACATCCAGCTACATCTGTTCAGTCATCTCTCACCAAATGACTAGGAGGAGGAATGCCCAACAGAAAAAAAAAATACAGAGGATGGGCTTTCTGCAACAGAGCTAATGGCTACTGACATACACAATATGTCGGAAAGGGAATTTAGGCTAACAATTATCCAGGTGATAGCTAGGTTGGAGAAAGCCATGGGTGACCAAACGGAATTGATTAGGGCAGAACTGAAAGCCACCAGGGATGATGTTCAAAATGCTCTCAATGAGTGCCAATATAATCTAAATTCTCTAAAAGCTAGGGTAACTGAGACAGAAGATAGGATTAGTGATCTGGAGGACAAAAAGATAGAGAGAAAGGATCAGAAGGAAGCCTGGACCAAACAGCTTAGAAGCCACAAAAACAGAATCAGGGATATAAATGATGCCATGATACATTCCAACGTCAGAAATTTTGGAATCCCTGAAGGGGAGGAGAAAGAAAGACGTCTATAAGATATAGTGGAACTAGTTGTCCATGAAAATTTTCCCAATCTCGTGAATGGAACCAGCGTTCATGTACTAGAGGCAGAACGGCTACCCCCCCAAGATTATAGATTCTCAAAAGTCCTCAAGACACCTAATAGTAAGAATGAAGAATTATAATTGTAGGCAGACCCTCTTGAAAGCAGCCAGGACAAAGAAGTTCCTTTTGTACAGAGGAAAGCCCATCAGAATAACATCAGACCTGTCCACAGAGACCTGGCAAGCCTGAAAGAGCTGGCAGGATATATTCAGGGCACTAAATGAGAAGGACATGCAGCCAAGAATACTTTATCCAGCAAGACTGAGATTCAAAATGGATGGAGAGATAAAGAGTTTCCAAGACCGGCAAGGCTTAAAGGACTACGTATGCAACCCCATTCCGTGGGTTGCCTCTTTGTTTTTTTGACTGTTTTCTTTGCTGTGCAGAAGCTTTTGATTTTGATGAAGTCCCAAAAGTTTATTTTCGCTTTTGTTTCCTTTGCCTTTGGGAGACATATCTTGAAAGAAGTTGCTGTGGCTGATATTGAAGAGATTGCTGCCTATGTTCTCCTCTAGGATTCTGATGGATTCCTGTCTCACATTGAGGTCTTTTATCCATTTTGAGTTTATCTTTGGGTACGGTGTAAGAGAATGGTCGAGTTTCATTCTTCTACATATAGCTGTCCAATTTTCCCAACACTCTTTATTGAAGAGACTGTTTTTTTTCTACTGTATATTTTTTCCTGTTTTGTCGAAGATTAATTGACCATAGAGTTGAGGGTCCATATCTGGGCTCTCTAATCTGTTCCACTGGTCTATGTGTCTGTTTTGATGCCAGTACCATGCTGTCTTAGTGATCACAGCTTTGTAATAAAGCTTGAAATCAGGTAACGTGATGCCCCCAGCTTTATTTTTGTTTTTCAACATTTCCTAAGCGATTCGAGGTCTCTTCTGATTCCATACAAATTTTAGGATTATTTGCAAATGACAGTACAGACAAAAGGTTGATATCCAGGATCAATAATGAACTCCTCAAACTGAACACACATGAAACAGGCAAACATATCAAAAAACGGGCAGAAGATATGAACAGACACTTCTCCAATCTCGACATACAAATGGCTATCAGACACATGAAAAAATGTTCATCATCATTAGCCATCAGGGAGATTCAAATTAAAACCACATTGAGATATCACCTTAGACCAGTTAGAATGGCCAAAATTAGCAAGACAGGAAACAACATGTGTTCGAGAGGATGTGGAGAAAGGGGAACCCTCTTACACTGTTGGTGGGAATGCAAGTTAGTGCAGCCTTTTTGGAGAACAGTGTGGAGATTCCTCAAGAAATTAAAAATAGAACTTCCCTATGACCTTGCAATTGCACTCCTGGGTGTTTACCCCAACGATACAGATGTCGTGAAAAGAAGGGCCATCTGTACCCCAATGTTTATAGCAACAATGGCCACAGTCGCCAAACTATGGAAAGAACCAAGATGCCCTTCAATGGACGAATGGATAAGGAAGATGTGGTCCATATACACTATGGAGTATTATGCCTCCATCAGAAAAGATGAATACCCAACTTTTGTAGCAACATGGACGGGACTGGAAGAGATTATGCTGAGTGAAATAAGTCAAGCAGAGAGAGTCAATTATCATATGGTTTCACTTATTTGTGGAGCATAACAAATATCATGGAGGACAAGGGATATTAGAGAGGAGAAGGGAGTTGGGGTAAATTGGAAGGGGAGGTGAATCTTGAGAGACTGTGGACTCTGAAAACAATCTGAGGGGTTTGAAGTGGCGTGTGGGTGGGAGGTTGGGGTACCAGGTGGTGGGTATTATAGAGGGCACAGATTGCATGGAACACTGGGTGTGGTGAAAAAATAATGAATACTGTTTTTCTGAAAATAAATAAATTGAAAAAAATAAAAAAAAAAGACTATGCAACCACCAAGTTGACACTGCAGGAAATATTAAGGGGGATTCTATTAAAGAGAAAAAATTCTAAGAGTAGCTTTGAACAGAAATATAGAGACAATCTACAGAAAGAAAGACTTCAAAGGTAACACGATGTCAATAAAAACGTATCTATCAATAACTACTCTCAATGTGAATGGCCTAAATGCACCCGTAAAACGACACAGGGCTGTAGATTGTATAAAATGACAGGACCCATCCATATGTTGTCTACAAGAGACCCATTTTGAACCTAAAGATACACCCAGACTGAAAGTGAAGGGATGGAGAAGCATCTTTCATGCCAATGGGCCTCAAAAGAAGGCCAGGGTAGCAATTCTCATATCAGATAAATTAGATTTTAAAATAAAGCCTGTAGTCCGAGATACAGAAGGACACTACATTGTTCTTAAAGGGATTATCCACCAAGATGATCTAACAATTGAAAATATCTATGAACATTCCACCCTAAACCAACAGAATACTCATTCTTCTCCAGTGCACATGGAACCTTCTCCAGAATGACCACATACTGGGTCACAAATCAGGACTCAACTGGTACCAAAAGTCTGACATTATTCCCTGCATATTTTCAGGTCACAGTGCTTTGCGATCACAATCGCAAGGGAAAGTTTGGTAGGAACTCAAACACCTGGAACCTAAAGTTTACCTTGCTTAAGAGTGCTTGGATCAACCAGGATATCAAAGAAGAACTGAAACAATTCATGGAAACCAATGAGAATGAAGACACTTCAGCCCAAAACCTATGGGATACAGCCAAGGCGGTCCTAAGGGGGAAATACATAGCCATCCAAGCCTCCCTCAGAAAAATTGAAAAATCCAGAACACAGCAGCTGTCTCTACACCTTAAAGAACTGGAGAATCAACAACAAATCAAACCAACTCCACACATAAGAAGGGAAATAATCAAGATTAGAGCAGAGATCAATGAGGTAGAAACCAGAGATACAGTAGAATGTATCAATGAAACTATAAGTTGGTTTTTTGAAAGAATCAGATCGATAAACCATTGGCCACACTAATCCAAAAGAAAAGAGAGAAAGCCCAATTTCATAAAATTTTGAATGAAAAGGGAGAGATCACAACGAACACCAAGGAAGTAGAAACAATCATCAGAAGTTATTATCAACAGTTATATGCCAATAAGCTAAGCAACCTAGATGAACTGGGTGCATTCCTGGAAAGCTATAAACTCTCAACCTGAATAGACTGATATCTAGTAACGAGATTGAAGCACTGATCAGAAACCTCCCAAAATACAAGAGCCCAGCACCTGACGGATTCCCTGCGGAATTCTACCAAACTTTCAAAGAAGAAATAACACCTACTCCCCTGAAGCTGTTTCAAAAAGTTGAAGCAGAAGGAAAACTTCCAGACTCTTTCTCTGAAGCCAGCATTACCCTGATCCCCAAACCAGGCAATGACCCTACCAAAAAGGAGAATTTCAGACCAATATCACTGATGAATATGGATGCTAAGATTCTCAAAATATCCTAGCAAACATGATCCAACAGCACATTAAAAAGATTATCCAGCATGACCAGGTGGGATTCATCCCTGGGCTACAAGGATGATTCAACATACGCAAATCAATCAAGGTGATAAAACAAATCAATAAGAGAAGAGAGAAGAACCACATGGTCCTCTCAATTGATGCAGAAAAAGCATTTGACAAAATCCAGCATCCGTTCCTGATTAAAATGCTGAACTTCATCAAATCTATCTATGAAAGACCCGCAGCAAATATCATCCTCGATGGGAAAGGGCTTGCAGCCTTCCCATTGAGATCAGGAACACAACAAGGATGCCCACTCTCACCACTCTTTTTCAACATAGTATTAGAAATCCTAGCAACAGCCATCAGACAACAAAGAGAAATAAAAGGTATCCAAATTGGCAGTGAAGAAGTCAACCTCTCTCTCTTCACAGATGACATGATTCTTTATATGGAAAACCCAAAAGACTCCACCCCCAAGCTACTAGAACTCATACAGCAATTCAGTAACATGGCAGGACACAAAGTCAATGTACAGATATCAGTGGCTTTCTTATACACTAACAATAAAAACACAGAAAGGGCAATTAGAGAATTGATTCCATTTACTATAGCACCAAGAACCATAAGATACCTGGGAATAAACCTAACCAAAGAGGTAAAGGATCTGTACTCAAGGAACTACAGAACACTCATGAAAGAAACTGAAGAAGACACAAAAAGATGGAAGACCATTCCATGCTCTTGGGTCAGAAGAATAAACATTGTTAAAATGTCTATACTGCCTAGAGCAATCTATACTTTTTTAAAATTTTTTTTAAATTTTTTATAAACATATATTTTTATCCCCAGGGGTACAGGTCTGTGAATCACCAGGTTTACACACTTCACAGCACTCACCAAAGCACATACCCTCCCCAACGTCCATAATCCCACCCCCTTCTCCCAACCTCCCTCCCCCCAGCAACCCTCAGTTTGTTTTGTGAGATTAAGAGTCACTTATGGTTTGTCTCCCTCCCAATTCCATCTTGTTTCATTGATTCTTCTTCTACCCACTTAAGCCCCCATTAATGCCATTCCGATCAAAATTCCACTGGTATTTTTCAAAGAGCTGGAGCAAATAGTGCTAAAATTTGTATGGAATCAGAAGAGGCCCTGAATCCCTAAGGAAATTTTGAAAAAGAAAAATATAACTGGGGACATCATGTTACCTGATTTCAAGCTTTACTACAAAGCTGTGATCACCAAGACAACATGGTACTGGCACAAAAACAGACACATAGACCAGTGGAACAGAGTAGAGAGCCCAGATATGGACCCTCAACTCATGGTCAAATAATCTTCGACAAAACAGGAAAAAATATACAGTGGAGAAAAGTCTCTTCAATAAATGGTGCTGGGAAAATTGGACAGCTATATGTAGAAGAATGAAACTCGACTATTCTCTTACACTGTACACAAAGATAAACTCAAAATGGATAAAAGACCTCAATGTGAGACAGGAATCCATCAGAATCCTAGGGGAGAGCATAGGCAGTAACCTCTTCGCTATCAACCACATCTTTCAAGATATGTCTCCCAAAGGCAAAGGAAACAAAAACGAAAATGAACTTTTGGGACTTCATCAAATTCAAAGGCTTCTGTACAACAAAGGAAACAGTCAACAAAACAAGAGGCAACCCATGGAATGGGAGAAGATATTTGCAAACGACAGGAGAGACAAAAGGTTGATATCCAGGAACTATAAAGAACTCCTCAAACTCAACACACAACAAAGCAGATAATCATATATAAAAATGGACAGATACTTCTTCAATGAAGACATACAAATGGCTATCAGACACATGAAAAAATGTTCATCATCACTAGCCATCAGGGAGATTCAAATTAAAACTACATTGAGATACCACCTTACACCATTTAGAATGGCCAAAATTAGCAAGACAGGAAACAACATGTGTTGGAGAGGATGTGGAGAAAGGGGAACCCTCTTACACTGTTGGTCGGAATGAAAGTTGGTGCAGCCACTTTGGAGAACAGTGTGGAGATTCCTCATGAAATTAAAAATAGAGCTTCCCTATGACCCTGCAATTGCACTACTGGGCATTAATCCCAAAGATACAGATGTAGTGAAAGGAAGGGCTATCTGTACCCCAAGATTTATAGCAGCAATGGCCAGAGTTTTCAAACTGTGGAACGAAACATGATGTCCTTCAACGGACTCATGGATAATGAAGATGTGGTCCATATACACTATGCAGTATTATACCTCCATCAGAAGGGATGAATACCCAACCTTTATAGCAACATAGATGGTACTCGAAGAGATTATGCTGAGTGAAATAAGTCAAGCAGAGAGAGTCAATTATCATATGGTTTCACTTATTTGTGGAGCATAACAAATAGCATGGAGGACAAGGGGAGATGGAGAGGAGAAGGGAGTTGAGGCAATTGGAAGGGGAGGTGAACCATGAGAGACTATGGACTCTGAAAAACAATCTGAGGGTTTTGAAGGTTCGGGGGTTGGGAGGTTGGGGGAACCAAGTGTTGGGTATTATAGAGGGCACATATTGCATAGAGCACTGGGTATGGTGCAAAAACAATGAATACTGTTACACTGAAAATAAATTAAAAAAAAAAAGAAAAGGAAAGATGAATACCCAACTTTTGTAGCAACATGGACAGGACTGGAAGAGATTATGCTGAGTGAAATAAGTCAGGTAGAGAGAGTCAATTTTCACATGGTTTCACTTATTTGTGGAGCATAACAAATAACATGGAGGACATGGGGAGATCGAGAGGAGAAGGGAATTGAGGGAAATTGGAAGGGGAGGTGAACCATGAGAGACTATGGACTCTGAAACACAACCTGAGGGTCTTTAAGGGACGGGGGGTGGGATGTTGGGGGAACCAGGTGTTGGGTATTAGGGAGGGCTCGGATTGCATGGAGCACTTGGTGTGGTGCAAAAACAATGAATATTGTTATGGTGAAAAGAAATAAACAATTAAAAAAAAAAAAAGAATGGCTCACACAGAAGAAACCAGAATTAGAGTAGTGTGGAGTAATGTAAACCAGTCTTGAGCAAAGACAGTGATTTTACTACATTCAATGAAGACCTTCCATCAGGTTCTGCAGGAGTAGCCAACTCCATGGAGAACCCCATTCTATAGGTTTCTTATAGGTTGTGTGTCATTATGTTTAGGTTAAGGAAAAGAGGAGATGGTTCTCCTATGTATTATGTAATTTCACTTTCTGAATCCTTTCTATATTCTTGATAAAATCTTAAAGAACTTTTTTAAGCATACTTTTTACAATGGTGTGATGATTATAATTTGAGAATGTGGAAAGATGGACAATTTAGGCAAAGAGAAAGTACTGCTTCAATTGCCAGAGTTAGTATAAAGCATAATGATTGAAACAGACCCAGATACCAAAGTCATATATCAAGTTGAGAGGTGACTCAGCAGTCAGTAAATTTGCATTGAGTCCAGAATATTGGGTTAGAGGGTTTTGTATCTCACCTACCTACATAAGCACTGTTCCTGTAAATTTGTGTAGACCTGAGTCTGAAGGTGGAAGTCAGGTTGACTTAGTTAAGTAACTGGAAAGTGGATAAACAGTTGACCTGTGTGTGTGTGTGTGTGTGTGTATTCATTATGTAATTATTCTGGGTTTTATCTTTGTATAAATTGATCACAGTGTTGAAAGTTTATATAATTTGGAAATTTTTCAGCCGTTTTTTTCTTTGAATAGGTTTCCTGGTTCTTTCGAACTCTGTTCTCCTACTGCGGTTTCTGAAATTTAGATATTGATTCACTTGGTATTATACAGTAAGTCTTTCAGGATTTCTTCACTATTTTTTGTTCTTTTTCATTTCGCCCTCCTGTTAGAATAATTTACAGTGATTTTTACATTTTATAAACATACAATTTTTATTTAATAAGTATACATCAATTAAGCTTGAGGAAACCCAAGAATTTTAGAACATCATATAAGATAATGTATCTGGGTTACTTAAAACATGCTTCGTGTAATTCATCACTGAACCATAGCTGTGGCACTTTCTCTCTTTATTATCATCGTCCAGAACATCAAGAAAGGTATCATCAAACTATATTCACCTATACATCTGTTATTCCTAAATTCATCATCATTATAGTTCCCAAATTAGCTGTGTCCTATTTCCATCTGATTTTCACAAAGTATCCAGATTTTTTAAACTTTTTTATTTTTTCAGTGTTCCAAGATTCACTGTTTATGCATCACACCCAGTGTTCCATGCAATATGTGCCCTCCTTAATACCCACCACCAGGCTCATCCAACCCCCTACCCCTTCCCCTCCCAAAGCCTCAGTTTCTTTCTCAGAGTCCACAATCTCTCATTATTCGTCTCCTCCCCCAATTTCCCCCAACTTCCTTCTCCTCTCCTTGTCCCAGTGTCCTCCACATTATTCCTAATGCGCCACAAGTAAGTGAAACCTTATGATAATTGACTGTCTCTGGTTGACTTACTTCACTCAGCATAATCTGTTCCGGTCCCTTTCATGTTGATACAAAAGTTGGGTATTCATCCTTTCTGATGGAAGCATAATACTCCATTGCATATATGGACCATATCTTCTTTATACAGTGATCTTTAATCAAATTAACGATCCTCTCTTTTGTTCAGTCTCCTTTGTTCTTGAGCCCTTGTACTAAATTTTTTAGTTCAGATATTGTGTTTCTGAGCTCCATGATTTCTGTTTAATACTTTTAGGTTTTCTGTCTCTATGTTGAAATTTTCTCTTGGTTTGTGTATTGTTCTCTGACTCCAGTGAGCATCTTAGGACAGTCATTTCAATTCTCTGTCAGGTAAATCACATATTTTCATTTCGTTAGTGTCAGTTTGTGGAGATAGCTCTTACTCCTTTTTGGAAAGTATTTCAACTTGTCTTCATTTTCACTGATTCTCTACATTGGTGTCTGCACATTAGACAAAACACCCATCTGTCCTGACATTCACGGACTGGCCTTGGACTAGAGAAGGTATCACTAACAAGCCTGGCCAGAGACTTTGGAGACCTCTCAATTTTGTGCAGTCTAACCCTCTTTCTTTGGTATTAGTTGCAGTGACCCCCCTTCTCCCCGTGCTTCCCTCCAACCCTGTCTTCATCCCTTGTGTGCTGGATTGTGTCTGTGTTCTAAAACAAGCAGGACTGAAACTAATTCCTCACACAGCTCAACGATAAGTTGTATTGCTTGCTGGATGCATAGGGCACATTTTTTTTTTTTTCCTCACCAGAGAGAAGCTGCAAAAAAGAGCTTTTCAATCAGTTCCTTTATGCTGAGCCAGGGGAAGGAACTCTGGTGGCTTCCAGCTCACACCACCATCTCTTTGTTTCTCTCCCTGGGCAGCTGAAGTATGCTGTGTCCTGTATCTCCTTTGCTTTCTGACACAGACTATATAGAAGCCAGTCTTCTAGGCACATGTATTAAAAGTTGGAGCATTATACAGATGGTGGAATTCTTTCCCTCCCCAGGTAGAAGCTAGGAACTGGCTCAAATTGTTCCACTTTGAAGGTGCTGTGCAAGCATAGCTGTTATAAGGAAAGGATACCTAGAATTTCCCTAAAATGTTAGGGAATGTGTAAAGATTTATTGTTTAAATGGGACCAGGAATACCTTAACCACTGTCTAGATTTCTTAGAACGGGAATTTATGTATATGAAACATTTTTGAATCAGGGTGTCCATGTAAAGTAAGAAATTCTAGAGCTTCCTCTTCTGCCATGTTGCTGACCTGGAAATAGGACTTTATTTTTGGCTTCTCTCAGGGGATGTCTGATCCCTCCAGTGGACTGTAACCTTGAGTAAAATTTTAGCTCCAAAGGAACTAGAAACCCATTGTGGTCCTTTGTGTAAATACAATCCTCTCAAGACCCTATTACACCAGAAACCATTCCCTGTGGAAGAGAGACTGAGTAAGCTTCTGCCCTGTTTATATCTGAGAACATTATATCATTGCCCTCACCTTAAGTCTTCTGTGATTTACCAAGTGCAAAATGATCATAATAAAGGCTGTTTATTTTGGTCTGCTGCTTAAGAGAACTCATAGTCAGAAATTATTGTCTGTGGTTCAGAAGGATTTCCAGGGCTCTTCAGAAATTAAATGTGGGCCGTGTCCTCATAGACTCGAAGGGAGCAAAGCCACAGAATTTGCCCTTTCAGGAGCACAGAGGTAATACTAGTAAGGAAGGTCCAAGGTGTTCTTGCCTAAGGAGGGTGAGCTTCTGAATTCCATTTATACTCATGTCTTTTGCTTTATTTTTTAAAAGATTTTATTTATTTATTTGAGAGAAGCAGTGTTTGAGAGAGCAGGAGCAGAGAGAAAGGGAGATGAAGACTCCTTGCTGAGCAGGGAGCTGAATGTGGGGCTTCATCCCAGAACCCTGGAATCATGACCTGAGTTGAAGGCAGATGCTCAACTGACTGAGCCACCCAGGTGTGCCTATTCATGTCTTTCTTTTATGATGGTAGTCTAGGAATCAAAGATGCCAGTTACTTTCCAGTTCATTGCAGTCCTTAGACTCACATGAAATTGGTAGAAGGACCTGTTTAGGGGAGGGTGACGGAGCAGGGAAGGTTTAGAAATATTATTAGGTTTCAAGGATGCAATTTATTAGTCAGTTCCATTGATGGAACTCTCACTCTTCTACATTCATTGTTTTTACTCTGTACATGGGTCAGGAACTTGAACTCTCCTAGACTCTGGTCCTTATTTTTAGATTAGAACAATTTTCCTCATTCTCACCACAAGAAATCCAATGGCCTTGAAAGCCAGCACCCGTTTGGTGGGGTTGCTGCCTCCATTTTACTGGTTAGTGGAGGGTCATGTGGTCAAAGAAGTGAAATGAGAGAAGGGAATTTCCTTCTGGTCCAATCTTCTCCCTAACCTTTGGTTTCGACAGCAGTCCTATTGGCTTATGGAAACATTGGTCTTCATTTTGTAGGCCAAGTTTTAATGCTCTTTGTTTTACAGCTAATAGAACCCCAATAAGGAAGTGTCTATGTCACTAGATTCATGATAATGACAAAGCAGATTCTGTGGGTCCAGTTTGGGGTAGACTCAAATATTCCTAGTACAAATCCAACTTCTGTGCGAGGAGATATGGTAGGAAATGTTCAATTGTTCTCTGTGTAACTTTTTCTCCTGTGTTCACAGATCCCCTTAGAGAAGAATGCCTGCTGAAAATACTTCGTTTGTGACTGAATTTATTCTTATGGGGCTAACAGACTCACCATATCTTGAGCTTCCCCTGTTCTTCCTGTTTCTACTCATGTATGTGGTCACTGTGTTAGGAAATTTGGGCTTGGTAACTCTAATCCTGCTGAATTCACACCTGCACACCCCCATGTACTTTTTCCTCTTCAATTTGTCCTTCATAGACCTCTGTTATTCTTCTGTGTTTACACCCAAAATGCTGATTAACTTCACATCAAAGAGGAATATTATCTCCTACAGGGGATGCATGACCCAGCTTTTCTTTTTCTGTGGTTTTGGTATTTCTGAAGCTTATGTGCTGACATCAATGGCCTACGATCGCTATGTGGCGATCTGTAACCCACTCTTATATAATGTTGCTATGTCCCCTAAAGTGTGTTCCATCCTTATGCTTGGTTCATATTTGGTGTCATTTTTGGATGCAACAGCTCACACTGGATGCATGCTAAGACTGACCTTCTGTGATGCATACACCATCAACCATTATTTGTGTGACATCCTCCCTCTACTCCAGCTCTCCTGCACCGGCACTTATGTGAATGAGCTGGTAGTTTTCATTGTCGTGGGTATGAATATCATTGTGCCCACTGTCACTATCTTTGTCTCTTATGGTTTCATCCTGTCCAGCATCTTGCGCATCAGCTCTACTGAGGGCAGGTCCAAAGCCTTCAGCACGTGCAGTTCCCACATAATTGCTGTTTCTCTGTTCTTTGGATCAGGTGCATTTATGTATCTTAAACCATCTTCTGCTGAGTCTATGGACGAGGGAAAAATCTCCTCTGTCTTTTATACAAATGCAGTTCCCATGATGAACCCTTTCATTTACAGCTTGAGAAACAAGGACATTAAACTTGCTGTGAGAAAAACTCTGAGTAGAAGAGTGAATTGATCAGAAACAGTGTGTATCCGTGTAGTTAGTTTTGTCTGGTGGGATTCTGTATGTTTAAAATAAAATACCTTTCATGGCAATATTCCTAGCATTTTCTCCTAATATGGTCAAGGAAGTTCAAGCCTGGTCTTTCTTTTTTCCACACCAATACCATAGTATCTTCTCTACCTTTTTGTTTGTTTAGTAATAGCATTAAGTAATAAACGTGTTGTCTTATTTCCCCACCCATTTTCATTATCAACTTGTTTTTTCCTCTGGAACTTGAAATGCTCTTTAAAGAATTAAATTAGAAGGGTGACATTTTATTATTGTGGGTGTTTTTATCTGCCACTTGGTATTAGAATATGGATTAGAAGGGGGACATTTTATTGGTATTAGAATATGTATCAAGGTATAGTATATGTATATGGGTGGCTTAGTTAAGCATCTGCCTTTGGCTCAGCTCATGATCATGGGGTCCTGTGACTGAGTCCCACATTGGGCTCCCTGCCTAGCTGGGACCCTGCTTCTCCCTCTCCCTCTGCTGCAACCCCTTCTTTTGCTCTCTCATCCTCTCTCTCTGTCTCCCAAACAAACAAATAAATAAAGCTTTAAAAAAGTATATGTATTAGAACATCTGTTTTAATCCCATTTCTCCATCCTCCAGTTGGTGAGAATATGTCTCCTTTCAATGCCAGGAGTTGAAGAGTCCATAATGACAATCAAGATTAATCCAGTTTGCATATGTAGACATCACATATGGAGAGTCTTTTTGCAGATTTTTCTCTTTTACACCTTTACAGTCAAACCAATATATAACCGATCATCAAAATATATTTATTGTATTGCTGGGAAAGTGAAGCTCAGAATAGTAAGATTTACCTAATGGCATACAGGTTTTTAAAGTGAGAGTTTAGACTAAATTCTTAGCCTTCTGATTTTATTTCTACATCTCTTTGTAGTCTATTTCGCTTTTTTAAAAAATTTATATTTTATTTATTTTCAGCATAACAGTATTCATTATTTTTGCAGCACACCCAGTGCTTCATGCAATTTGTGCCCTCTATAATACCCACCACCTGGTACCCCCACCTCCCAACCCCTGCCACTTTATTTTGTTTTATTTTATTTTTTAGCTTCAAGTTTTTATTTAAATTCCAGCTAGTTAACATATGATGTATTATTAGTTTCAGGGGTATCACCTTTATCCAACACTCAGTGCTCATCACAGCCAGTTCCCTCCTTAATCTCCATCTCCCATTTAACTTATCTCCCTGCCCACTTCCCCTCCAGCATCCTGTTTGTAGACTTTAGTCCAGAATCTGTTTCATGGCTTGCCCTCTTTTTTTCCCCCGTGTTCATTTGTTTTGTTTCTTAAGTTTCACATATAAGTAAAATCATATGGTATTTGTCTTATTCTGACTGACTTATGTCACTTAGCATAATACCCTCTAGCTCCATGCACATCTTTGTAAATGGCAATATTTCATTCTTTTTTATGGCATATATGTATATACATACACACACACATATATATATATATACACACACACATACATACACACACACACACACATATATATCTCACAACTTCTTTATCATTTCATCATTCAGTGACTATCTGGGCTCTTTTCATAATCTGGGTCTTACTGATAATGCTGCTATAAATCGGAGAGTGTGTATACCTCGAATCAGTATTTTTGTTTCCTTTGGGTAAATACCTACTACTACAATTGCTGGATCATAGGTTAGTTCTATTTTTATCCCTTTGGGGAACCTCCATACTGTTTTCCACAATGGCTGCACCAGTTTGCATTTCCCACCAACAGTGTAAGAGGGTTCCCCTCTATCCTCATCCTCATCAACATCTGTTGTTTCCTCTGTGGTTGATTTTATCTATTCTGACACATGTGAGATGATATCTCATTTTAGTTATGATTTATATTTCCTTAATGATGTGTGATGCTCAGCATCTTTTCATGTGTCTGTTGGCCAACTGTGTGTCATGTTTGGAAAATACCTATTCATGTCTTCTGCCCATTTTTTATTTTTTATTATTTTTTTAAAAGATTTTATTTATTTATTTGACATACAGAAATCACAAGTAGGCGGCGAGGCAGGCAGAGAGAGAGAGGAGAAAGCAGGCTCCCCGCTGAGCAGAGAGCCCGATGCGGGGCTCGATCTCAGAACCCTAGGATCGTGACCTGAGCCAAAGGCAGAGGCTTTAACCCACTGAGCAAGCCAGATGCCCCTCTTCTGCCCATTTTTTAACTGGGTTATTTGTTTGGGTATTGAGTTTGATAAGTTCTTTTTATATTCTGGATACTAACTCTTTATCAGATAAGGTCATTTGTAAATATCTTTTCAACCTTCAGAATGGTTGTCTTTTAGTTTTGTTGATTTTTTTCCTTCATCGTGCAGAAGCTTTTTACGTTGATGAAGTCCTAAATTTCATTTTTGCTTTTATATCCCTTGCCTCTGGAGACATGTATAGCAATGTCAAAGAGGTTCTACCTGAGTTCTCCTCTAGGATTTTGATGGTTTCCTGTCTACATGTAGTTTTGTACAAGAAAATGATCCAGTTTTATTCTTTTGCATGTTGCTGTCCTGTTTTCCAAACACCATTTGTTGAAGAGACTGTCTTTTTTCCATGTGATATTCTTTCCTACTTTGTTAAAGATTAGTTGGCCATATGGTTGTAGGTCCATGTCTGGGTTTTCTATTCTGTTCCATTGATCTATGTTTCTGTTTTTGTACCACAACAGTACTGTCTTGACCACTACAGCTTTGTAATGTATCTTGAAGTACAGACTTGTGATGCCTTGCACTGTACTTCCCTTTTTCAAGATTGCTTTTTCTATGCAGGATCTTTGTGGTTCCATACAAATTTTAGGATTTTTGTTCTAGCTCTGTGTAAGATGTTGGTGGTATTTTGAGAGAGATCTTATTAAATGTGTAGTTTGCTTTGGGCCATACATTTAACATATTTGTTCTTCCAATCTTTGAGCATGGAATGTTTTTCCACTTGGTTTTGTCATCTTGTATTTCTTTCTTCAGTGTTTCATAGTTTTCAGCATGCAGATCTTTTTACCTCTTTGGTATGGTTTATTCCTAGGTATCTTATGGTTTGTAATCATAAATGGGACTGATTCCTTGATTTCACTTTCTGCTGCTTCATCATTGGCAGATAGAAATGCAACAGATTTCTCTATATTGATTTTGTATCCTTCATCTTTAACTGAATTTTTGTGTCAGCTCCTGCAAATTTTTGGTGGATTCTTTGGGTTTTCTATGTAGCATACTATGTTGTCTACAAAGAGTGAAAGTTTGACTTCTTCCTTCTAGATTTGGGTGCCTTTTATTTCTTTTTGTTGTCTGATTGCCGAAGCTAGGACCTCTAGTTCTGTGTTAAATATTAATGGTGAGAGTAGACATCCCTGTCCTATTCTCTGGAATATTCCAGAGAATATTCTGTAAAGGAAATTCTCTGTCCCCCCCCCCCCATTGAGGATGGTATTACTTGTGGAGTTTCATAGATGACTTTTAATCTTTTGAGGTATGTTCTCTCTACCCTAATTGGTTGCAGTTGTTTTTTGTTAAGATTTTATTTATTTATTTCAGAGAGAGAGAGAGAAAGAGAGAGAGAGATCACAACTAGGCTGAGAGGTAGGCAGAGAGAGGTGGGGAGCAGGCTCCCTGCTGGACAGAGAGCCTGATGTGGGGCTTGATCCTAGGACTCTGAGATCATGAGCCAAAGGCAGAGGCTTAACCCACTGAGCCACCCAGGTGCCCCTGGTTGAGGGTTTTTATAAGGAATGGATTTTGTACTCTGTCAAGTGCTTTTTCTGCCTTTATTGAGAGGATTATATGGTTCTTATCCTTTCTTTTAGAAATGTGGTGTACCATGCTGGTTGTTTTGCAAATATTGAACTACCTCTGCAGCCCAGGAATACATCTCACTTGATTACGATGAATGCTTCTTTTAATGTACTGTTAGATTCTATTTGCTAATATTTTGTTGAGAATGTTTGCATACATGTTGATCAGGGATACTGGCCTGGAGTTCTCTTTTTTAGTGGGGTTGTTTTCTGGTTTTGGATTTTGGATAGGTTTTGAATAGGGTAATGCTAACCTCATAGAGGAGTTTATAAGTTTTCCTTACATTTGCATTTTTTAATAGTTTGCAAAAAATAGGTATTAACTTTTCTTTAATGTTTAGTAGAATTTCCCTCTGTAGCCACCTGGTCCTGAACTTTTGTTTTTTGGGAGATTTTTTATTACTAATTTAATTTCTTTGTTGGCTATCCATCTGTTCTAGTTTTCTATTTCATCATGTTTCAGTATTCATAGCTTTTATATTTCTAGGAATTTATCCATTTCTCCCAGATTGCCCAATTTGTTGGCATATAATTTTTAATAATATTCTCTTGTAATTCTTTGTTCTGTAGTGTTGTTTTTGATTGAACCTATATAATTCATGATTTTATTTGTTTTGGTCCTTCCTCTCGCTCTCTCCTTTTTTTTTTTTTTTGATAAATCTGGCTAAGGGGTTATCAATTTTGTACATTTTTTCAAAGTACCAACTCCTGGTTTCATTGATCTGTTTTAATTTTATTGTTGTTGTTTATTTATTTGTTTCTATATCATTTATTTATGCTCTAGCCTTTATTATTTCTCTTCTCCTACTGGCATTAGGCTTCTTTTATTGTTCTATGTCTAACTCCTTTAAGTGTAAGGTTAGGTTTCATATTTGAGGCTTTTATTGCTTCTTGAGGTAGAATCTGTATTGCTATATACTTCCCTCTTATGACTACTTTCACTGCCTCCCAAAGATTTTTGGACCATTGTGTTTTCATTTTCATTTGTTTCCATAGTTTTTTAATTTCTTCTTTAATTTTCTGTTTGATTTATTCATTCATTGTTCAGTAGTATGCTGTTCAATCTCCATATATTTGTGGTCTTTCCAATATTTTTCTTGTGGTTGACTTCAAGTTTCATAGTGTTGTAATCAGAGAATATGCATGGTATATCTCAGTCTTTTTGTATTCACTGGGGCCTGGTTTGTGACTCAGTATGTGACCTATTCTGGAGAATGTCCCATGTGCACTTCAAAGGAATGTGTATTCTGCTGCTTTAGGATAAAATATTCTGAATATATCAATTAAGACCATCTGGTCTAATGTGTCCTTCAAAGCTATTGTTTCCTGTTTTATTTTCTGCTTAGATGATCTGTCCATTAATGTAAGGTGGGTGCTAAAGTCCCCTATTATTGTGTTATTATCAATGAGTTTCTTTACGTTTGCTATTAATTGTTTGATATACTTGGGTGCTCAGATGTTGGGGCATAAATCTTTACAATTGTAAGATCATTGTTGGATAGTTCCCTTTCTTATGATTTAATCCTCTTCTTCATCCTGTGTTACAGTATTTGGTTTAAAATCTAGTTTGTCCTTTATAGATCTTGGATATCAACCCTTTATTTGTAGTGTCATTTGCAAATATCTTCTCCCATTCCATGGGTTGCCTCTTTGTTTTGTTGACTGTTTTCTTTGCTGTGTAGAAGCTTTTTATCTTGATGAAGTCTCAAAACTTCTCAAACTCAAAACCCAGAAAACAAATAATCAAGTCAAAAAATGGGCAGAAGACATGAACAGACACTTCTCCAAAGAAGACGTGCAAGTGGCTAACAGACACATGAAAATAATGTTCATCATCATTAGCCAACAGGGCAATTCAAATCGAAACCACTCTGAGATACCACCTTACACTACTTAGAATGGCAAAAATTGACAAGGCAAGAAACGATGAATGTTGGAGAGGTTGTGGAGAAAGGGGAACCCTCTTATACCATTGGTGGAAATGCAAGTTGATAAGGTCACTTTGTGAAAAAACAATATGGAGCTTCCTCAAAAAGTTAAATATAGGGGCGCCTGGGTGGCTCAGTGGGTTAAAGCCTCTGCCTTCAGCTCGGTTCGTGATCTTAGGGTCTTGGGATCGAGCCCCACATCCGGCTCTCTGCTCAGTGGGGAGCCTGCTTTCCCCTCTCTCTCTGTCTGCCTCTCTGCCTACTTGTGATCTCTTTCAAATAAATAAATAAATAAATTTTTAAAAAGTTAAATATAGAGCTACCCTGTGTCCCAGCAATTGCACTATTGGCATTTACTCCAAATATATAGATGTAATGAAAAGAAGGGGAACTTATGAACTTATGAACCCCAATGTTCATAGCAGCAATGTCCACAATAGCCAAACTATGGAAAGAGCCAAGATGTCCTTCAACAGATGAGTGGATAAAGATGTGGTCCATATATACAATGGAATATTACTCAGCCATCAGAAAGGATGAATACCCACCATTTACATCAACATGGATGGGACTGGAGGAGACTATACTAAGTGAAATAAGTCAGTGAGAGACAGTCAATTATCATATGATTTCACTTATTTGTGGAACATAAGGAATAGCATGGAGGACATTAGGAGAAGGAAGGGAAATATGAAGGGGGGAATCAAAGGAGGAGATGAAACCCTTTATCTCTTCTTCTATTCTGAATGATAGCCCTGCTGGATTTTTGGCTGCATTTGGCTGCATATCACGAGACCATATATGGACTCCAGGAAACAAACTGAGGGTTTTACTAGAGGTGTGGGGGATGAGTTAGCCTCGTGATGGGTATTAAGGAGGGCATGTATTGAACAGAGCACTAGGTGTTATATACAAACAATGAATCATGGAACACTACATCAAAAACTAACATAACACAATAAAAAAAATAAAATTTAGTTTGTCTGATTAATCATTGCTACTTGGCTTTCTTTTGATGTCCATATGCATGAAAATGTCTCTTTATTCCTTTATGTTTATGTGTGCGGGTGTTTTAGGTCTAAAATGAGACTCTAAAATGAGGTAGCAAATAGATGGGTCTTGTTTTTTTATCCATGACACCTACATCTTTTGATTGGAACATTTAGTCCATTTAAATTCTGAGTAATTGTTGATAGATGTGAATTTCGTGCCCTTTTATTACTTGTTTTTTCATTGTTTCTGGAGATATTGTTCCTTTCCAATTTTTCTCACTTTTGTTCTTTCTTTCCAAATCAAAGATTCCTCTTTAACATTTCTTGCATTGCTAGTTTAGATCATGAACTCCTTTAGTCTTGTTTGTCTGGGAAACCCTTTATCTCTTCTTCTATTCTGAATGATAGCCCTGCTGGATACAGAATTTTGGCTGGCATTTTTTTTTTCCTCATTCAGCACGTGGAATAAACCATGCTATTTTCTTCTTGCTGTCATGTTTTCTGTGGTGACATACGCTACTAAACTTATTGGTCTTCCCTTCCCTTCTTCTTTTGTCTTGCTGCCTTTAGGATTTTTTTTCTTTATCACTATATTTTGCAACTTTAGTTACAGTATGTTTTTGTGTTGGCCTCCTTTTGTTGATTTCTCTCTCTCTCTCTCTTTTTATTTAGTTTCAGTGTTCCAGCATTCCTTGTTTATGCACCACACCCAGTCCTCCATGCAATACATGCCCTTCATAATACGCACCACCAGGCTCACCCAACCCACCCCCCACCCCTCCAAAACCCTCAGATTGTTTTTCACAGAGTCCACAGTCTCTCATGGTTTGTCTCCCACTCCAATTTCCCCCACGTCCCTTCTCCTCTCCATCTCCCCATGTCCTCTGTGTTATTCCTTATGCTTCACAAATAAGAGAAACCATATGATAATTGACTCTCTCTGCTTGACTGATTTCACTCAACATAAACTCTTCCAGTCCCATCCATATTGATGCAAAAGTTGGGTATTCATCCTTTCTGATGGAGGCATAATACTCCATACTATATATGGCCCATATCTTCTTTATCCATTCGTCCATTGAAGGGTATCTTGGTTCTTTCCACATTTTGGTGAATGTGGCCATTGCTGCTATAAACATTGGGGTACAGATGGCCCTTCTTTTCACTACATCAATATCTTTGGGGTAAATACCCAATAGTACAATTGCAGGGTCATAGGGAAGCTCTATTTTTCATTTTTAAAGGAATCTCAACTTTATTTTCCTTTTGTTGATTTTGATGAGAATTCTCTGTGCCTCCTGAATTTGAATGCCTATTTATTTTCCAGATGGGATGTTTCCAGATCTAATTTCTGCAAATAAACTGTTCTGCTCCCTTTACCCTCTTTTCTTCTTCTGGTACTTCAATGACATGAATGTTATTATGCTGTATGGATTCACTGAGTTCCCTAAGTCTGCATTCATGATCCATTATTTTCTTTCTCTCTTCTTTTCAGCTTCATTATTTTCCATAATTTTCTCTTCCATATAACTTTTTGGTTCCTCTGATTGATCCATTCTTGTGCTCATTGCATTCAGTCAGTTTTGAATCTCTGTTATTGTATCTTCATTTCAGTCTGACTAGTTTTTAGATCTTTATCTTTGGAATAAGGGATTCCCTGGTGTCTTCTATGGTTTTCTCAAACCAACCTAGTATACTCATAATTGTTGTTTTAAATTCTGGATCAGGCATATTACTTATATCTATTTTGATTAGATCGCTGGCCATGACCTTTATTTGTCCTTTCTTTTGGGATGAATTCTTCCATCTTGGCAGTTTGACTAGGTCTCTGTCTTCTTGTGTTAGGAAAGCCTGTTATGTTTCCTATTCTTGAGAATGATTGGCTTATGAAGGGGCCTAGCATTCAGGAAATGTCTCTGTTGTATGTTATGTGCACTCAGCTGCTGTGTTTTGGCTATTCTTTCCTTCAGGTCAGTCCTTTGCAGAGTTTCTCCTTGCCTGTAGTGGGGAGTTTTTGGACCTTGGCTACTGTATGGTTAGTTTTTTTTTCCCCCTGATTTCATTTCTTTCTCTTCCTTCCTTCCTTCCTTCCTTCCGTCCTTCCTTTCCTTTTCTCCTCCTCCTCCTCTTCTTCTTCTTCTTCTAATTAGAAGTATAGGATTTTTTTTATTGAATATTTTTAAAAATTTTTTCTCTCTTTTTTGAAAATTTATTTATTTTTTTTATGGGAAAACATCTTTTTTAAAAATTTTTTATTTTTTTATTTTTATTTTTTTTTAATTTTTAATTTTTTATAAACTGTGGGGCACGTCGCCGGGCCGGCCGGAGACCCCCACTAGGGGCTGAGCGGGATGGCGAGTGTCGCAAACCCGGAACGCGCAGAGGAACGACACCAGGCTCGGGAGGTCTGTCGGGAGGTCTGTCGAAGCAGGATCTCGCTTTATTGAGCAGGGCAGCGACTTATATGGGGTGAGGGAAGGGAAGTGAGGTCAGCAAAGTGGGGGCCAATGGGGATGTGCCATGTCGTCGGGAGTTGGGAGAGACATGCCCTGCAGGGGGTGGAGGCTCACGGGAAACGGGAAACGAAACTGATGGGAAACCGAAACCGCCACTTTGGCGCCTTTGTGGTCGGCCATGTGGGTTCCCGATCTGGAAGAGAAGGCCACCTGGCGCCATCTTAGCCTCTTGGGGCCCAACATCTCCCCCTTTTGTTTTTGTATGCATGACTTCTGTCTTAGGTCGCCGGCGGCGGGCCTTCAGGCTTACCCGTCATTGGGGAATCACACTGCTTTAGTGTACCCCCTGTCTTAGGTTGCTCTGCGTCCCCCGCCGGTCTTACCCGTCATTGAATATCATGCCTGTATGGGGGTTTGGTCCCTGACCTGGCGTGGGTTGTTCCTGCAAGGAATCCCATCCGCCATAGGTCGTGAGACTATTGATGGGGCCCCTCGTAGGACTCGTCGTCATGGGTGGCCAGTCTCTGGTATTGAACATGGACGTTCATGAGTTGAATGGCCTGCACTCTTTTTTGGACGAATTGGGCAATCTTATTGATAATACAGGGGCCAAAGGTCAGCAGGAGAAGTAGGGTTAGGATGGGCCCCAGGAGGGGGAGGAGAAAGGGAAGTAAGCCATTAAAGCTTGTCCAGAAGGGGGAGGTCATCAGGGCGTGGCGGCGCTTCTCTAGGTCCTCCTGCAGCTTCTTGATTTTGTCTCGTACAATACCTGACCGGTTGGCAAAGAAACAACATTCCTCCTGTAAAAACAAACATATGCCTCCCTTTTTGGCTGTTAATAGATCTAAGCCTCGCCGGTTTTGGAGGACTACCGCAGCCAGCGAGTCCATCTATGTTTGGAGGTCAAGGATGGTCTCCGAGACTGCACCCAAGTCATTAATCATCTGTCGGGATAATGTGTTATAGTAGTGGAGAGAGGTACCTATCCCAGCAGAGCCGGTTGCAACTCCCGCAGTGATCCCTAATCCCAGCATGATGGGGATGGCCTGGATGGCTCTTTTGGATCGCCCTCCGAGACGATCGAAGGCAGGAAATGGAAGGCTCTGATTGTTGGGAATAATGTTGAGATCTGGCAGAAGCCAAGCTAAGGCACAAAGGCCAGTCCAATTAGTGGGGAGGAAGCTGAATGCCTGGTCCCCACAGACAAATACAGTGGCATTGGGGGGGCAGAGTTGAGTATTGTTTACTGTGGTGTTTTGGTCACAGTAGCTGGGGTCAATAGCCCCGAGGTCAATATTAGAGCCATTGTCCGCCAACGGGGGCGCCCAAAGACAGGTGACATTAGAAGAGAGGGGGGATATGTACACATAGTCTCTGGGAGGCCAAAGAGGGCAGTTCCTGGTGGGAAGGAGCAGGGAGACATTGGCGAGGAAAGCCTGGGCCAGTAGGGGCCCATTCTTTAAGCATAGGCCAGCGCGAGTGACTTGTCCATGAGCCAGCAGAAGAAGAAGCAGTGCCACCCAAGACATCCTGATTGGGGGGCCTATGAATCAATAAGGGGAGGCTCCTCAGAGGGCGGTAGGCCCTCTGGGCCAGAGTTAGCAATCTCCTTCGCCTCTGGGAGGTATTTAAGGTCCCTGGCAGGCACCCATATGGGCTTCTTTTCAGAGGGTGGGAACACACATCCAAATCCTCTGCCTGCTGTGAGGAGGGGGTCGGGCCCTCTCCATCGGCCCGTCAGGGGGTCTTTCCATCTAACCAGGACAGCGGGATGTGGGGCTGCAGTGGCCCAGTGTCTCTGGAATGTGGATAGGCCATCCGATTTGGAAAAATTTAATATATTTAGGGTAAATAATGCCTTCTTAAGCTGGTCGTGTGGGGGGAGTGATTCCCCCTTTTGTTTTTGTAAATGGTCCTTAAGGGTGCGGTTTTGTCTTTCTATGATTGCTTGGCCCCTGGGATTATAGGGGATTCCCGTGGAATGGGAGATATTCCAGGTAGTAAGGAAATCCTTGAGGGCCTGACTAGTGAAGCAGGGGCCATTATCAGTCTTGATCTGTTCTGGGAGTCCTAGTGTGGCAAAACATTGTAGTAAGTGGCTAATGGCATGTTTAGTCTTTTCACTGGCGTGGGCCATTGCCCAACACGCATGTGAGTGGGTGTCAGTAGACATGAAAACATACTTAAGTTTACCAAAGGAGGGGTAATGAGTTACGTCTGTTTGCCAGAGGTGATTAGGGCGTAGCCCTCTGGGGTTGCACCCGGGTCCCTGGAGTGGGGGGACCTGCAAAAAAGGCTGGCAGGATTTGCAGGTTCGAATGATCTTTTTAAGATCTTTGACGGGGACCAGGGGGAAGTGGTGGTGGAGTCCCCTCCAATTGGTGTGGGTGAGTCTATGAAAATGAGTGGCCTCCTCAACGGAGTAACATTGGGGGGTAGACGCAAGTCGGTCGGCCAGGGAGTTTCCCTGTGAAAGGAATCCTGGAAGTCCCTGGTGTCCTCTAAGGTGTTGGACGTATATTGGGTTGTTTCTCTGTTTTAGAAGGGTACGGGTCTGGATCATGAGTGGGGTAATGGGATTAGAATCAAGTCTAATATGGGCATCAATCAGATTGGGCAGGAGATTGACCACATAAAGGCTGTCTGAAAACAGGTTGAGGGGACCTTCAACTCTGGAGAGAGCTAGGACCACGGCATATAGCTCTTTGAATTGTGCTGATCCCTGTACCTCATGGGTGAGGGATTCTTGAAGTGTAAGGCTTCCCTTGTCGCTAGGATGAGGCGGGAAAATTACTGCTGAGGCTCCTATCTTGCCTCCATCTGTGAAGGCCGTGTGATAGGAAGGGTCTGCCCGGGGGACAAACAATGTGGGGAACTTCCATGGTAATTTACCGAAGGAGTTCATCCATTTATAGGGCCCATAATGACAGTCTATGTCGCCAGTGAACCCTTCTAAAGCTATGGCTACCCTTGCATTATTGCGCTGGAGCCAGGCAAAGTCCTGAATTCTATAGGGAGTAATAATAGCACTTGGGTCCTGTCCAAAAAGACGAAGTGAGTTGGTCCTCCCCTTTGTGATGCAGTCAGCGAGTTGGTCCGTTGTTGCATATATCCGTGGAGTGCCCCCCACTGAGGGGTGGATCCATTGGATGGGTTCCCCCTGTTGGGCAAGCAATGTAGTCATCAGGGATTCCCCCGGGAAGATGTACAAAACCAGAGGCACAGAGGGGGTGAACCGCTTTAAGGTGGACTTGTCAATGGCCTGTTGAACCTCAGTAAGTGCTTGAAGGTGATCAGCGTTCAGAATGATGGTGGACGAGAGGGAGGAGCCCTTGAGCAGGTCAAATAGGGGGGTGAGTCTCTCGGTAGAGATTGAGATCCATGGCCTCATCCAGTTTATTTCGCCCAGGAGTTTTTGTAATTGAGGCAGGGTATATGAGGACTGGGTCTGTAATTGAGGTCTAATGGGGGATATTGTGTCCAGGGAGAGCAGGGACCCAAGGATTTTAAAAGGGGGGACCCTTTGAATCTTTTCAGGGGCAACCTTAAAACCATGGCGGGCCAAGATGGAGAGACATTTAGAAGTGAGGAGATCAAGTTGAGATGGGTCAGGGGCCCCCAGGATAATATCATCCATGTAGATATAGAAAAGGATGTCTGGGTCCCTAAGAAATGATGCAAAGACTCGAGCCAATATATTTTGGCAGATTGAGGGGCTATTAGCCATTCCTTGGGGGAGAACGGTCCATTCAAATCTCTGGTCGGGCCCGGAGAAGTTAGGAGCGGGCAGGGAAAAGGCGAATTTTTCTATGTCGTCGGGATGAAGGGGAATGGAGAAGAAACAATCTTTAATATCAATGGTGGTAATTAAATGGTTAGATGGAATAGCAGGGATCCATGGGAGCCCCCTTTGAGGGGTCCCGAAGGGGATCATCCTGTTGTTCACTAGTCGTAAGTCCTGTAACAACCTCCATGAGTTGTTAGACTTTTTGATGACAAAAATGGGGGAATTCCAGGGGCTAAGAGATGGGCGGATATGCCCAAGGTCAAGCTGTTGTACCAGAAGGTGGAGTTGCTGCAATTTGTGAGAAGGGAGAGGCCACTGCTCTACCCAAATGGGAGGACCCTCTTTCCAATTAATTTTGGGGACCTGAGGCAGGGCAGTGGCCTTTAGGATTGGGGGGACTGGTGTCTTTGCCTTATACTCTCCAGGTAGGGGTCATCTCGGTAGTTGGAGTGGGCACTCCTTCCCTCCCGGAATTGTTGCTGGTATTCCTCCTCATCCAGTATATCATCAAAAAAGGCCTTATGATCAGTAGTAATGAAGGCCTCTGTGGCTCCTAGAATGTCTTGACCAAGGAGGTTGGCGGTGAGCCCAGAGGCTACCAAGGGACGAATTTGTCCTCTGTTGCCGTCTGGATCGACCCAGCACATTAAGGCAGTCTCATGGGAGCCAGCTTGGCCTCCAACCCCCCACTAAGGGGGGGCCAGGAACAAGTTTCCATAAAGGGGGGACCTCCTCCTGTCGGAGGACGGTACGTTCAGCTCCGGTGTCAATGAGGCACTTAAAAGATTTGTCTCCGATTGTGAGGCGCATCTTGGGGCGGAGGCCCGGGACCAGCGGGACGGTCCAATGCGCTCGATCAGGTGCCTTCCCCTTATTTAATGGGGCTGGGGATTGCCCCAACTGGAGTTTAAAGGCTTGCCCTGGATATCGAATCTGGATTTGCAGTCCTTTGCCCAGTGGAACCCCTTTTTACATTTAGGGCATGGGGTCCGTGGCAGGGCAGAAGATTGAGGCTGGACGGGCTTACGGCCCTGTGGGCAGTTTCTCTTGAAATGCCTCTCTTGTCCACAACCAAAGCATAAACGAGGTGAGTCCGTGGGGCGGGACTGCAGGGATGTTTGCTGAATGGCGCAAACGAGGGTCTCAAGGCTCTCCTGCTGGTGCTCCTTGAGGGCAGCGGCCATAGCTCTCACTTGATGCGATGTAGAGCCAATGTCTTTGGTTGCAATAACCCAGTGGTCCATGGACCTTTCTTTTAAGCCCGCACAGGCCATTCTATGGTCACGGGTCATACCTTCCCACACTGCCATTTTTAGAAAATGGTCCCTAAGGTCCCCTGGGGGGAGTTTCTTTTTGATGGATTTTTCCACCCAGTCGATAAACGAGGGAAGGTCCTCATTAGCCTTTTGATGTAGCCCCGCGATGGGCGACTCAGAAGGCCCTTCTTCGAGTTTATTCCAGGCTGCGAGCCCCGCGGCTCACACCTGATCTTGGTATGGGGGAGGAATGGCAGCCTGCTGAATACCGGAGGCATATTGGCCATCCGTTCCAGTAAGCATTCCCATGGTGATCGGGATGGCAGGATTGGCACGGGCATTCCTTTCTGCAATTTGTTGACATTCCTCCTTGTATAGGGCAGTCCACTTTATATACAGGGCGCCCGGAAGTACGGCCCTGGCCAGCGAGCGCCAGTCTGCCGCCATACAGGGAGAATATGCAAGTCCGCGGAGGATGGTTTCGGTCCAGGGGGCATTAGGCCCATCCTCCAGAACTGCCTTCTTAAGTTCCTTGAGGTCCCCGGGTTCCCATGGGTAACAGGGGACAGGTCGATTGCCCCCGGGGTTCACATTAACAGGGTAAAGAGAGCAACCCGGGGGTTCGGGGGTGTGGTGTTCTGAAGGAGGAGGGCAGTATGGAGGTGGAGGGGTAGGTGCTGATGGTTGGATAAAGGGGTTAGTAGAAGGGGGGCGCGCAGGGGGGCCCTCAGCCAGAGATCCGGGTTGGAGGTCCGGGGGCCAAGGAGCCGTGTCAAAGGGGTCTAGTGAGGGGTAGAACCTCTTTGGTTCAAAAGGGGGGTCGTTTTTAGAAGAGGACTGCCCCATAACTTATGGGGGTACACTCACCCGTTGACCCATTGGCCCGTCAGCAGAAGAGACTCCTCACACGGGGCACCAGTTGTGGGGCGCGTCGCCGGGCCGGCCGGAGACCCCCACTAGGGGCTGAGCGGGATGGCGAGTGTCGCGAACCCGGAACGCACAGAGGAACGACACCAGGCTTGGGAGGTCTGTCAAAGCAGGATCTCACTTTATTGAGCAGGGCAGCGACTTATATGGGGTGAGGGAAGGGACGTGAGGTCAGCAAAGTGGGGGCCAATGGGGATGTGCCATGTCGTCGGGAGTTGGGAGAGACACGCCCTGCAGGGGGTGGAGGCTCGTGGGAAACGAAACTGATGGGAAACCGAAACCGCCACTTCGGCGCCTTTGTGGTCGGCCATGTGGGTTCCCGATCCGGAAGAGAAGGCCACCCGGCGCCATCTTAGCCTCTTGGGGCCCAAAAATAAACATATATTTTTATCCCCAGGGGTACAGGTCTGTGAATCACCAGGTTTACACACTTCACAGCACTCACCAAAGCACATACCCTCCCCAATGTCCATAATCCCACCCCCTTCTCCCAAACCCCCTCCCCCCAGCAACCCTCAGTTGTTTTGTGAGATTAAGAGTCACTTATGGTTTGTCTCCCTCCCAATCCCATCTTGTTTCATTTATTCTTCTCCTACCCACTTAAGCCCCCATGTTGCATCACTACTTCCTCATAATAGGGAGATCATATGATAGTTGTCTTTCTCTGCTTGACTTATTTCGCTAAGCATGATATGCTCTAGTTCCATCCATGTTGTCGCAAATGGAAAGATTTCATTTCTTTTGATGGCTACATAGTATTCCATTGTGTATATATACCACATCTTCTTGATCCATTCATCTGTTGATGGACATCTAGGTTCTTTCCATAGTTTGGCTATTGTGGACATTGCTGCTATAAACATTTGGGTGCATGTGCCCCTTTGGATCACTACGTTTGTATCTTTAGGGTAAATAACTCTACAGTCAACTAATCTTCGACAAAGCAGGAAAGAATGTCCAATGGAAAAAAGACAGCCTCTTCAATAAATGGTGCTGGGAAAATTGGACAGCCACATGCAGAAAAATGAAATTGGACCATTTCCTTACACCACACACAAAAATAGACTCAAAATGGATGAAGGACCTCAATGTGCGAAAGGAATCCATCAAAATCCTTGAGAAGAACACAGGCAGCAACCTCTTCGACCTCAGTCGCAGCAACATCTTCCTAGGAACATCGTCAAAGGCAAGGGAAGCAAGGGCAAAAATGAACTATTGGGATTTCATCAAGATCAAAAGCTTTTGCACAGCAAAGGAAACAGTTAACAAAATCAAAAGACAACTGACAAAATGGGAAAAGATATTTGCAAACGACATATCAGATAAAGGACTAGTGTCCAGAATCTATAAAGAACTTAGCAAACTCAACACCCAATGAACAAATAATCCAATCAAGAAATGAGCAGAGGACATGAACAGACATTTCTGCAAAGAAGACATCCAGATGACCAACAGACACATGAAAAAGTGCTCCATATCACTCGGCATCAGGGAAATACAAATCAAAACCACAATGAGGTATCACCTCACACCAGTCAGAATGGCTAAAATCAACAAGTCAGGAAATGACAGATGCTGGCGAGGATGTGGAGAAAGGGGAACCCTCCTACACTGTTGGTGGGAATGCAAGCTGGTGCAACCACTCTGGAAAACAGCATGGAGGTTCCTCAAAATGTTGAAAATAGAACTTCCCTATGACCCAGCAATTGCACTACTGGGTATTTACCCTAAAGATACAAACGTAGTGATCCAAAGGGGCACATGCACCCGAATGTTTATAGCAGCAATGTCCACAATAGCCAAACTATGGAAAGAACCTAGATGTCCATCAACAGATGAATGGATCAAGAAGATGTGGTATGTATATATACACAATGGAATACTATGCAGCCATCAAAAGAAATGAAATCTTTCCATTTGCGACAACATGGATGGAACTAGAGCATATCATGCTTAGCGAAATAAGTCAAGCAGAGAAAGACAACTTTCATAGTCATCTTAAGGTTTATGGGGCAATTGTAAATGGGATTGCTCCCTTGTTTTTCTCATTATGCTGCTTCATTATTGGTGTATAAAAATGCACCAAATTTTTCTGGTGCATTGATTTTTGTTTCCTGTTACTTTAACTGATTTACTCTATCAGTTCTAGGAATTTTTTCATAGAGTCTTCAGATTTTCTTTTTTTTTTTTTAATTTTTTATTTCTTTTCAGGGTAACAGTATTCATTGTTTTTGCACGACACCCAGTGCTCCATGCAATCCGTGCCCTCCCTAATACCCACCACCTTGTTCCCCCAACCTCCCAACCCCCCCCTTTCAAAGCCCTCAGATTGTTTTTCAGAGTCCATAGTCTCTCATAGTTCACCTCCCCTTCCAATTTTCCTCAACTCCTTTCTCCTCTACATCTCCCCTTGTCCTCTATGCTATTTGTTATGCTCCACAAATAAGTGAAACCATATGATAATTGACTCTCTCTGCTTGACTTATTTCACTCAGCATCTCTTCCAGTCCCGTCCATGTTGCTAAAAAAGTTGGGTATTTGTCCTTTCTGGCGGAGGCATAATACTCCATAGTGTATATGGACCACATCTTCTTTGAAGCGTTTTAATCAGGAATGGATCTGGATTTTGTCAAATGCTTTTTCTGCATCAATTGAAAGGACCATGTGGTTCTTCTCTCTTCTCTTACTGATTTGTTCTATCACATTGATTGATTTGTGAATGTTGAACCATCCTTGTAACCCAGGGATGAATCCCACCTAGTCATGCTGGATAATCTTTTTAATGTGCTGTTGGATCCTGTTGGCTAGGATCTTGTTGAGTACCTTAGCATCCATATTCATCAGTGATAATGCTCTGAAATTCTCCTTTTTGGTAGGGTCTTTGCCTGGTTTGGGGATCAGGGTAATGCTGGCTTCATAGAAAGAGTCTCGAAGTTTTCCTTCTGCTTCAATTTTTTGACAGAGCTTCAGGAGAATAAGCATTAATTCTTCTTTAAATGTTTGGTAGAATTCCCCAGGGAATCCGTCAGGGGCTGGGCTCTTGTTTTTTGGGAGGTTTCTTTTTTTTTTATTTATTTTTTATTTTCAGCATAATAGTATTCATTATTTTTGCACCACACCCAGTGCTCCATGCAATGTGTGCCCTCTATAATACCCACCACCTGGTACCCCGACTTCCCACCCTCTGCCCCTTCAAAACCCTCAGATTGTTTTTCATAGTCCATAGTCTCTCATGTTCACCTCCCCTTCCAATTTTCCCCAACTCTCTTCTCCTCTCTATCTCCCCATGTCCTCCATGCTATTAGTTATGCTCCACAAATATTTGGGAGGTTTCTGATCACTGCTTCAATATAGTTACTAGATATCAGTCTATTCAGGTTGCCAATTTCTTCTTCAATTTGGGGAGTTGAATCCATTTCATCTAGGTTGCTTAGCTTATTGGCATATAACTGTTGATAATAACTTCTGATGATTGTTTCTACTTCCTTGGTGTTAGTTGCGATCTCTCCCTTTTCATTCATAATTTTATTAATTTGGGCTTTCTCTCTTTTCTTTTGGATTAGTGTGGCCAATGGCTTATCGATCTTGATTATTTCAAAAAACGAGCTTCTAGTTTCTTTGGTATGTTCTACTGTATCTCTGGTCCTACTTCATTGATCTCTGCTCTAATCTTGATTGTTTCCATTCTTATGTGTGGAGTTGGTTTGATTTGTTGTTGATTCTCCAGCTCTTTAAGGTGTAGAGACAGCTGGTGTATTCTGGATTTTTCAGTTTTTTTGAGGGAGGCTTGGATGGCTATGTATTTCCCCCTTAGGACTGCCTTTTCTGTATCCCATAGTTTTTGGGCTAAGTGTCTCCATTCTCATTGGTTTCCATGAATTGTTTCAGTTCTTTGATCTCCTGGTTGATTCAAGCATTCTTAAGCAAGGTCATCTTTATCTTGCAGGTGTTTGAGTGTCTTCCAAACTTTTCCTTGTGATTAAGCTCCAGTTTTAAAAGGATTGTGATCTGAGAATATGCAGGGAATAATCTCAGTCTTTTGGTATCGATTGAATCCTGATTTATAACCCAGTATGTTGTCTATTCTGCAGAAGGTTCCATGTGCACTTCAGAAGAATGAGTATTCTGTTGTTTTAGGGTGGAATGTTCTGTATATATCTATGAGGTCCATCTGGTCTAATGTGTCATTCAATGCTCTTGTTTCTTTATTGATTTTCTGCTTGGATGATCTGTCTATTTCTGAGAGAGGCATGTTAAGATCTCCTACTATTAATGTATTCATATCAAATTGACTCTTTGTCTTGATTAATAGTTTTCTTATGTAATTGACTGCTCCCATATTGGGCGCATATTTTCAATTGTTAGATCATCTTGGTGGATAGTCCCTTTAAGAATGATGTAGTGTACTTCTGTATCTTTGACTACAGTCTTTAGTTTAAAATCTAATTTATCTGATATAAAAATCGCTACCCCAGCCTTCTTTTGAGGTCCATTGGCATGAAAGATGCTTCTCCATCCCTTCACTTTCAGTCTGGGTGTATCTTTAGGTTCAAAATGGGTCTCTTCTAGACAACATATGGATGGGTCCTGTCGTTTTATCCAATCTGCAGCCCTGTGTCATTTTACGGGCACATTTAGGCCATTCACATTGAGAGTGATTATTGATAGATACATTTTTATTGGCATCGTGTTACCTTTAAAGTCTTTCTTTCTGTAGATTGTCTCTATATTTCTGTTCAATGCTATTCTTAGGATTTTTCCTCTTTTAGAACCCTCCTTAATATTTCCTGTAGTGTCGGCTTGGTGGTGGCATAGTCTCTTAAGCCTTGCCAGTCTTGAAAACTCTTTATCTCTCCATCCATTTTGAATGTCAGTCTTGCTGGATAAAGTATGCTTGGCTGCATGTTCTTCTCATTTAGTGCCCTGAATATACCTTGCTAGCCATTTTTGGCTTGCCAGGTCTCTGTGGACAGGTCTGACGTTATTCTGATAGGCTTTCCTCTGTACGTAAGGAGCCTCTTTGTCCTAGCGGCTTTCAAGAGATTGTATCTACAATTATGATTCCTCAATTTGACTATCAGGTGCCTTGATTTTTTTTGGAATCTATAATCTTGGGTGGAGACCGTTCGGCCTCTAGTACATGAACGCTGTTTCCATTCACAAGAATGGGAAAATTTTCATGAAGAACTTGTTCCACTATATCTTCTAGACCTCTTTCTTTCTCCTCTCCTCCAGGGATTCCAATAATTCTGATGTTGGAATGTTTCATGACATCATTTATTTCCCTGATTCTGTTTTCATGGCTTCTGAGCTGTTTGTTCCAGGCTTCCTCGTGATCCTTTCTCTCTATCTGTTTGTCCTCCAAATCACTAATTCTATCTTCTGTCTCAGTTACCCTAGCTTTTAGAGAATTTAGATTAGATTGGAACTCATTGAGAGCTTTGTGAACCTTGTCCTTGGTGGCTTTCAGTTCTGCCCTAACATTGTGAACATCATCCCTGGTGGCTTTCAGTTCTGTCCTAATAAATTCCATTTGGTCATCCATGGCTTTCTCCAACCTAGCTTTCGCCTGGATAACTGTTAGCCTGAATTCTCTTTCCGACATATTGTCTATGTTGATAGTTGTTAGCTCTGTTGCAGAAGGCCCATCCTCTGTATTATTCTTCTGTTGGGCATTCCTCCTCCCAGTCATTTTGGTGAGAGATGACTGAATGGATGTAGCTGGATGTATGGACTGTGGTGCAGTCAAGGTGCACCCTGGAATGCCTCTGAGCAATCAGGATTCCCCACCCAAATGAGAGAATAAAGAAAAGAAAAAGAAAAAAAAGAGAGAGAGATACAGGGAAAAAAGGGAAGATAAAAGAGAAGGTTCAGCCCAAGCGGGCCCCAAGGTAAGAAGTATACAAACAGAAACAGACAAACAAAAAGACTGATAAAAGTATATGACAAGAGAAAAAAATATATATATATAGAAGCAAAAAAAAGAAGAACCTTGTCAAGAAGAACCTCAAGTATAAGATTTATATACTATCAGGACAAACACAAAACCACAGAAACACTGGTGGAAGAAAAAGATGCAAGAGTGGTTATAAATTCTCAGTGTGGGTGAGGAAGGTTATTTTTATTCTTCCTGGATCTATCTTGATATCATTGTTAAAGGACTCAACTTTCTTACAATAAAGAGGGATTAAAAATTGGTTTATCTATAGGGGTAGCTTTGATTGGGGAAAAGGGATTACCTTGAAGTTTAACTCTATATGGATATTAGAAAATAAAAATAAAAAAGGAATAAACTAGACTAAACTAAACTAAAATTTAAAAAAAATTAAAAAATAGAAATGCAAAAGAAAAACACAGGTGTATGTATCAAAAAGTTTACGTTAGAAGGTTATTATGGAATTTGATGTACTGGACATCTCACTGTGATGGTAAATAGGTTAAAAAATTATCTATATATTTAAAAAATGAACCAGAATGGGGGAACGAGTTAAAAATAAAAGTTGTATCTATGAATTTGTGGTGGTTGTTCTCTTGTAGTCTTTTTTTTTTTCTTTCCTGGTAGGTTTTCTGGGGGAGGGGGTCTGCCACGTGGGTTTTCAGTCAATGATGGTGAGGAATGTGGGTGAGGAAGGTTATTTTTATTCTTCCTGGATCTATCTTGATATCATTGTTAAAGGACTCAACTTTCTTACAATAAAGAGGGATTAAAAATTGGTTTATCTATAGGGGTAGCTTTGATTGGGGAAAAGGGATTACCTTGAAGTTTAACTCTATATGGATATTAGAAAATAAAAATAAAAAAGGAATAAACTAGACTAAACTAAACTAAAATTTAAAAAAAAATTAAAGTTAAGTCCTCCCACCCCCCTCAAGGGTGTGGGTTCTCAGGAAACAGGTTTTTTCAGGCTTTTGTTCTCTGGAGGTTTTTATGTTTGTTCACTTGTTTTCTCTTGCCTTGACCGCTTTTGTTGGTTTTTGAAGGTTTAGAGGAAAGCAAACTGCACCCCAACCTCCCTCTCAGAGAGAAGCCTCAGTCTGCTTCCCTGTGGGTGCTGCAGAGCCCATATAAATTCCCTCTTGGCTGCTGGCAGAGCAGGTTCTGATTCGCTGTCCCTGGGGACGCAGAATCTCCTGCTTGTACCCAAAACCATGGTAGCGGCAGCTGTCTGGGCAGCTCCAGACCGCCAGAGAGGTTCCAAGCAGCGATCGCACACTGAGATTTTCCCTCTGGCCTGGACTGGGAGTGCCTGGTCTTACTGGGTCTAAGAGCGCAGGGCTTATGCATACCTCTCTCAGGGTAGGGTGAGGGGCATGCGTGTCTCAGGGTCTGTTACCATGGCTCAATGGTCTCAGGTCTGGCGAGGCTCCCAGCCCCTCACAGGAGCCCGGCCTCATGCGCTCTCGGGTGTGCTGGCGGCTCAGGGACCAAGACCTGGTTTCTCAGCCGCATTCTCTGGCTCAGTGCCAGGGGAGGCTGTCCTGGGACCAGGGCCTTAGACCCCTGTCCCTAGCCACCCCGATTCCCACAATTTCCCCACGTGATCCTTTGCTCTTTTTGAGTGCTTTCAAGGAGACTCCAAGTTAATGCTGGTCCCCAGATGCAGATCACTCTCGTATTGGGGTATTACTTTCCAGTCGGTCGCCTCTGGTGGCTACCTCCCCCTTTTGTTTATCTTCTGATATCAGTCCAACGTTCCCACTCTGCTTTACCTGCCCACTGGTGTCTTCTGCACCTGTAGAGATCCAGACGTGTATAATTCTGATCTCAGGCTGATTTCATGGGTGATCGGAGTTCTTTGGTAGGTAATCAGCTCACTTTAGGGTACAGGTTGAAACGGCGCCTCCTCCTACTTCCCCGCCATCTTGTCTCGCCCTCCAAATCTTTGGATTTTCTATGTGGAGTCCTATGTCATCTGCAAATAGTGAAAGTTTGACTTCTTCCATGTAGATTTGGATGCCTTTTATTTCTTTTTGTTGTCTCATTGCTGAGGCTCCCTTTGAGGATGATATTAATTGTGGATTTTTCATATATGGCCTTTCTGATATTGGGGTGTTTCCTCTAAGCCTGCTTCCTTGAGGCTTTTGATCATGGATGAATGTCAAATACATTTTCTGCAACTATTGATATGATCATATGGTTTTAATCCTTTCTTTTTTTAATGTGCTGTGTCATATTCATTGATTTTTCAAATATTAAACTACCCCTGCAGCCCAGGAATACATCCCACTTGATTGTGGTGGTGATTCTTTTCATGTACTGCTAGATTCAATTTGATAGTTTTTGTTGAGTATTTTTGCATCCGTGTTCATCAAGGATATCAGTCTATAGTTCTCTTTTTTAGTGGAGACTTTGTCTCTTTTTCCTATCAGGGTAATGCTCGCCTCATAGAATGAATTTATAAATTTTCCTTCCATGTCCATATTTTGGAATAGGTTGAGAAGTATAGGTATTAACTCTTCTTTAAATGTTTGGCAGAATCCTCTGGACTTTTGCTTTTGGGGAAATTTTTGATTATTGGCTGAATTTCTTTGCTTGCTGTTAGTGTATTCAAGTTTTCTATTTTTCCTGTCTCAGTTTTGATAGTTTATACCTTTCTAGGAATATATGCTTTTCTTCTAGGTTGTCCAAGTTATTGGCATATAGTTTTTCATAATGTTCTCTTATAATAGTTTATATTTCTGTGGTGTTGTTATTTTTTCTTTTTCTTTCAGGATTTTACTTACTTGGTTCCTTTTTCTTTTCTTTTATACAAATCTGGTCTGGGGTTTTACAATTTTGTTAATTTTTTCCAAAAAACTAGCTCTTGGTTTCATTGATCTGTTCTACTGTTTTATAGCTTCTCCCCCCCATTTATTTATTTATTATTTAATTATTATTTGAATTATTATTGAATTATTTAAATTCAATTAGCAAGTGTATAATACATCATTTTTTTGATATTTGTAGTTTCTATATCATTTATTTCTATCTAATCTTTATTATATCTCTTCTTCTGCTAGCTTTTGTATTTACTTGTTCTTCTCTTTCTAGCTTCTTTAAGTATAAGGTTTGGTTGTTTATTTAAGATTTTTCTTGCTTCTTGATGTAGACCTGTATTGCTATATACTTCCTTCTTATGACCACTTTTGCTGTATCCTAAAGGTTTTGGATTGTCACATTTTCATTTTCATTTGTTTCCATATATTATTTGATTCATTTTTTATTTTTAGGTTGACCCATTCATTGTTTTGTAGCATATTTTTTTACCTCCGTGTATTTGTGGACTTTCCAAAAAAAATTTTTTGGGGGTTGATTTCATGCTTCATATAATTGTGGTCAGAAAATATGCAAGGTGTGATCTCAGCCTATTTGTACTTGTGGGTGCCTGATTTGTGACCTAGTGTGTGATCTACTCTGGAGAAAGTCCCATGTGCACTTGTAAAGAATGTGTATGCTGTGTTAGGTGAAATATTCTGAATATATCAGTTAAGTCCATCTGGTCCAGAGTGATTTTCAAATCTATTGTTTTCTTATTGATTTTTCGCTTAGATGATCTATCCATTGATGTAAGTGGGGTGTTACAGTTCCCTTTTATTATTTATTTTTATCATTGAGTTTCCTTATGTTTGTTATCAATTGATTGATATATTTGAGTGCTCCAATGTTGGGGCATAAATATCTACAATTGTAAGATCATTGTTTGATAGACCCCTTGATTATAGTATTGTGCCCTTCCTCTCATGTTACAATCTTTTGGTTTAAATCTAGTTTGTCTGATAAAAGCATTGTTATCTGGCTTTCTTTTTTTTTTAAGATTTTATTTATTTATTTGTTTGTTTATTTATCTATTTATTTATCCGGCAGACAGAGATCACAAGTATGCAGAGAGGCAGGCAGAGAGATGGGGGGAAGCAGGCTCCCCACCGAGCAGAGAGCCTTGATCCCAGGACCCTGGGACCACAATCTGGGCAGAAGGCAGAGGTCTCAAGCCACTGAGCCACTCAGGCACCCCCTCTGGCTTTCTTTTGATCTCCCTTTGCATGGCAAATATTTCTCCATTCCCTCACTTTCAATCTTAAGGTGTCTTAGGTCTAAAATGAGTCTCTACAATGAGGCAGCATATAGATGGGTCTCAATTTTTAAATTATTTATGACACTTTATTATGTGCTTTGATTAGAGCATTTAGTCCATTTACCTTCAGAGTTATTGATAGATATGAATTTAGTGCTATTTTATTACTTGTTTGTCATCATTTCTGGAGATTTTCTCAGTTCCTTTCTAGTCTTTGTCACTTTTGGCCTTTCATTCCTCTTCTTGCCTGCAATTTTTACCACTCAGTATGGAGAATATATCATGCCACTCCCTTCTGGCTTCCTAAGTTTCTCTTGAGGGATCCACCGCTATCCTTATCCATGTTCCTTTGTAAGTTAAGGGCTTCTTTTGCGTTGCTGCTTTTTGAATTTATTTTGATAAAGTCTTTAAGATTTTATTTATTTATCTGACAGAGTGCGAGAGAGATCACAAGTAGGCAGAGAGGCAGTTGGGGGGGTGGGAATCAGAATTTCTGCTGAGCAGAAAGCCTGATGCAGAGCTTGATCCCAGGACTCTGAGACCACGACCTGAGCTGAAGGCAGAGGCTTAACCCTCTGTGCCACCCAGGCATGCTAATAAAGTCTTGTCTTAAAGAACTTCTTTAGGCATTATTTTTTGGCAACTGTATGATGATAATAATTTGGTAATATTGAAGAATGATATAGTTAGGCATAGAGACAAGACTGCTTCAATCACCAGAGGTATTATAAAGTATAATGATTGATTCAGAACCAGATATCACAATCATAATTCAAGTTTTCAGGAGATTCAGCAGTCAGTAAATTTGTGTTGAGTCCCCGAATACAGATTTAGAGCATCTTACATATCTTCTGCCTAGATAAACATGAACATTAGTATATACCTGAGTCTAAAGGTAGATGTCAGTTTAACTCAGTTAAGTAAACTGGGGAGTGGATAAGAAGTTGATCCTTGATACATATATATCTTAGATATATGCATTATGCAATTCTTCTGGGTTTTACCTCTATAAACAGGTCACAGTATTGGGAAGTTTCTATGATTTGGAAATTTTTTCAGCCTCCACCCCACCCCCCACCCCCAATTATGCTTTCTGGTTCTTTCTCACTCTCCTACTAGGGTTTCTGAAATGCATATATTTTTTCTGAAATGCATATATTGATCCACGTGGTAGCATCCAATAAGTCCCTCAGGCTTTCTCCACTATTTTTCATTCATTTTTTTTTTTTCATTTTGCCCTGCTGACTGAATAGTTTTCAGTGACCTTTAATCAAATTCAATGATCCTTTCTTTTGTTGATATCATTTGATCTCGAACCCCTGTGCTGGGTTTTTGTGTTTTTTTTAGTCAGATATTGTATACTTGAGCACTATGATTTCTGTTTAATACTTTTAAGTTTTCTGGCTTTATGTTGAAATTTTCTCTTGGTTTTTGTATTGTTCTCTGATTCCAGTGAACATCTTTATGACCAGTTATTTTGAATTCTCTGACAGATAAATCACATATTAGAACCAGTTTATGGAGATTTCTCTTATTCCTTTTTGGGAAGTATTTCAACTTGCCTTCATTTTCATTGATTCTCTATGCTGGTGTCTGCACATTAGACAAAACACCATCTGTCACAATATTCATGGATTGGCCTTAGATTGGATAAGGTACCACCAATAAACCTGGTTAGAGACTTTGGAGGCCTCTCAATTTTGTGTAGTCTAAACCCCTTTGTTTGTTCTTAGTTGCACCTCTTCTCCCTCCCTGCCATGCCCCCATGCATCCAAATTGTGCCTGGTTCTGTCTGTGTTCTAAAACAAGCAAGACTGAAGAAATTCATCAGATAGCTCACAGATAAGTTATATTATTGCACACATAAGGAAGAGCTTTTAAATTACTTGTTCTATACTGAGCCAGGGGAATGAGCTCTGGTGACTTCCAGTCTATACCACCACTTTTTTCTCTTTCTCCATATGCCAATAAAACATGTTGGGTCCTGTACATGCAGTGTTTGCTCTCTGACACTGACTATCTAGAAGCCAGTCTTCTGGACACACCTAATAAAAGTTGGGGCATTGGATATATGGTGCAATTCTTTCCCTCCTCATGGAGAAACCAGGAACTGGAGGGTTTTATCCCAATTTGGAGGTGCTGTGCAAGGGAAAATGTTACAATAAGAGGATTTCCCTAAAAGTTCCAATGTGATAGATACATTCTTTTACAGGGAAGAGGACTACCTTAGATATTACCTGGATTTCTTATAAAGGGAATACGTACCTGAAACATTTCTGAATCACTGCATTCATGAAGGGTAGGAAGCTTCTAGAGCTTCCTCTTCCACCATATTACCTACCTGGAAATGGGAATTTATTTTTGGCTCCTCTTTGGAGATGTTATTCCCTGCAGTGGAGGGAAATCTTGAATAAAAGTTTGAGTCCCTAAAGAATTAGAGAGACATTTTGGTCCTTTGTGTAAATACATCCCCTCAATGCCCTATTACCCCAGAAACCATTCCCTGTGGAAGAGGCTGACAAACTTCTGTCCTGTTTATAACTGAGGACATTATATCATTACCCTCACCTTAAGTCTTCTCTGATTTACCACATGGCAAAAATGATGACAATAAAGGCCATTTATTTTTACCTGCCACTTAAGAGGACTCATAATCAGAAATTGTTGTCTGTGGTTCAGAAGGATTTCTAAGATAAGCGTGGACTCTGTCCTCATAGACTCAAAGGAAGAAAAGCCACAGAGACTAAATCTGCCCTTTAAGGACCACAGGGGTAATACTGGTAAGGAAGGACCAAGGTGTTTTTGCCTAAGGAGGTGAGTTTCTGAATTCCAGTTATATTCATGCCTTCCTTTTGTGATGAAAGCTCAGGGATCTAAGATATGCCAATTTCTATTTGTTTGTTTGTTTGTTCATTTATTTATGTTATGTTAGTCACCATACAGTACATCATTAATTTTTGATGTAGTGTTTCAAGATTGCTTTCCAGTTTTTGCAGTCCTCAGACTCAGATTAAATTGGTAGAAGGACCTGCTTAGGGGAGAGTGGTGGTACAGGGAAGGTTTGGAGACATTATTAGGTTTCAAGAATGCAATTTACTGGTCAATTTCATTGACGGTTACTTTATGATGTGGGGCAGGAATTTAAACTCTTTGAGGCTCTGAATCTTTAGTTCAAAATAAGAAACAAAATTCTTCATTCCCACTGCACAACATCCAAACCCCATTAGAGGTCAGCACCGGGTTGGTGGGGTTGCCGCCTCCATTTTACTGCTTTGGTGAGGGGTCACATGGTCAAGGAAGTGAAATGAGAGAAGGTGATTCTCTCCTGGTCCAATCTTCTCCCTTAACCTTTGGTTTTCACAGCAGTCTTGTTGGCATATGGAAGCACTGGCCTTCATACTGTAGGCCAGGTTTTGAATGTCTTTGCTTATACAGTATATCAAGACTATAATAAAGGAATGTCCATGTCACTAGATTCATGATGATGACAAAGCAGATTCTGTGGGTCCAGGTTGGGCTAGTCTCAGACATTTCCAGTACAAACCCAACTCCTGTGAGAGGAGATATAGTGGGAAATACTGAATTATTTTCTTTGTAACAGTTTTCTCCTGTGTTCACAGATCCCTTTGAGAAGAATGGCTTCTGGAAATGCTTCTTTTGTGACCAAATTCATTCTTGTGGGGCTAACAGACCTACCAGATCTCCAGCTCCCTCTGTTCTGCCTGTTTCTAGTCACTTACATGGTCACTGTGTTGGGAAATTTGGGTTTGTTGACCCTAATCAAGCTGAATGCACATCTCCACACCCCCATGTACTTTTTCCTCTTCAATTTGTCCTTCATAGATCTCTGTTATTCTTCTGTGTTTACACCCAAAATGCTGATTAACTTCACATCAAAGAAGAATATTATCTCCTACAGGGGATGCATGACCCAGCTTTACTTTTTCTGTTTTTTTGCTGTTTCTGAAGCTTATGTGCTGACATCAATGGCCTATGATCGCTATGTGGCCATCTGTAACCCACTCTTATATAATGTTGCCATGTCTCCCAAAGTGTGTTCCATCCTTATACTTGGTTCATACTTGGTGTCATTTTTGGATGCCATGGCTCACACTGGATGCATGCTGAGACTGACCTTCTGTGATGCAAACACCATCAACCATTATTTGTGTGATATCTTCCCTCTGCTCCAGCTCTCCTGCACCAGTACCTACGTGAATGAGCTGGTGGTTTTCATTTTAGAGGGTATCAATGTGATTGTGCCCACTATTACCATCTTTGTCTCTTATGGTTTCATCCTGTCCAGCATCCTGCGCATCAGCTCCACTGAGGGCAGGTCCAAAGCCTTCAGCACGTGCAGTTCCCACATAATTGCTGTTTCTCTCTTCTTTGGATCAGGTGCGTTTATGTATCTTCAACCATCTTCTGCTGGGTCTATGGATGAGGGAAAAATCTCCTCTGTCTTTTATACCAATGTGGTTCCCTTGATGAACCCTTTCATTTACAGCTTGAGAAACAAAGACATTAAATGTGCTGTGAGAAAAACTTTCAGCAAGAGACAGTTTTGATCAACAGTGTCTGTCTTTGTAGTTTGTTATACATGGGGGGATTCTGTGTGCTTAAATAAAATACTTGAAGTGGCAGTCTTCTTAGTATTTTTTCCTAATATGTTAAAGGATATTTGAGTCTCACAATTTATTTTTATTCTTTATATAATAGGTCTTTTAGTTTTCCTCACCAATAGCAGAATATCTTCTCCACCTTTTTTTTTTAATTAAATTTTTTTATTTTTTATAAACATATATTTTTATCCCCAGGGGTACAGGTCTGTGAATCACCAGGTTTACACACTTCACAGCACTCACCAAAACACATACCCTCCCCAATGTCCATAACCCCACCCCCCTTCTCCCAACCCCTCTCCCCCCAGCAACCCTCAGTTTGTTTTGTAAGATTAAGAGTCACCTATGGTTTGTCTCCCTCCCAATCCCATTCTTCTCCACCTTTTTGTTCTGTTTATTTTTTTATTGTGTCATGTTAGCCACCATACAGTACATCATCAGTTTTTGATGTAGCATTCCAAGATTCATTGTTTGCCTGTAACACCCAGTGCCCCTTGCAATAGGTGCCCTCTTTAATGCCCACAACCAGGCTACCCATTCCCCAACCCCTCCCCTAAAATCCTCAGTTTGTTTCTCAGAGTCCATAGTCTCTCATGGTTCATCTCCCCTTTCAATCTCCCCCCTTTTCATTTCCTTCTCCTAATTTAATAGTAGCATTACATAATAAACATGTTGTTTCCTTTTTCCCATTTTCATTTTGAAATTATTTTTTCCTCTACAACATGGTGAATGGTCATCATTTTGGCAGACTTTTCTCTTTTACCTTTGTACAGTTAAACCAACATGTAACTGATCATTTAAAAAAACATTTTTATTGTATGGCTGGGTAAGTGAAACTCAGAATAGTTAGATTTACCTAAAGTCACACAGCTTTGTAAAGATTTAGTCTAAATTCTTAACCTTCTGATATCATGTCTACCACTGTTTGTAGTCTGTTTTGCTCTAATTTATTTATTTTTAGTTTCAAGTTTTTATATAAATTCCTGGTAGTTAACATGCAGTGTCATATTAGTTTCAGGTATAGAATTTCATGATTTGTCACATGCATCCAACACCCGGTGCTCATCACAACCAATTTCCTCCTTAATTTCCATCTCTCATTTAACCTATCTCTTGCCCAAGTCCCCTACAGCATCCTGTTTGTTGTCTTTTGTCAAGAATCTTTTTTATATTGCATGGAGCAATGGGTGTAGTGCATAAACAATGAATCTTGGAACACTGAAAAAATAAAATAAAATAAATAAATTTTAGAATTAAAAAAAAGAATCTGTTTTATGGTTTGCCTTTCTTTTTGCCTCCCACATTCATTTTGTTTTTTAAAATTCCATATATGTGTGAAATCATATGGTATTTGTCTTTCTCTGACTGACTTATGTCACTTAGCATAGAACACCAGTCAGGTTATTTAATTGGCTAACAAAATCCAATTGTGAGAATTTATTTTCTGGTATAGGATGTTGGATTATTTTTATTTTTAGGAAATACAAACAGATGACTACTTCAAAAATCATCAGTCCTTAATCAGGTGATAATTTAAATATTTCTAAGATAACTTTAATAAAATTATTATTTTACCTGTTTTCTAATTTCCACTCAAGATTTAGGTATTGTTAAATTTAGCATAACTGGTGTGTTGGCTTGTTTTTGTTTTAGATGTTTGGTATCCCTAAAATCCTGACTATGGTTTATTTATTAATGTTTAAAAAATAATTTTTTAAATTGAAGTATAGTTGACATACAATATTCTGTTAGTTTTATGCATAAAGCATAGTGATCTGACATTTATATACATTATCAAATCTTTACCATGGAGTGTAGTTGCCATCTGTCACCAGACAGTCACTGACTTATGGTTTTAAATGAAAGACATTAAGGAAGGCTTGTGATCTGATGAGTACTGGGTATTATATGCAACTAGTGAATCACTGAACACTGTGTCAAAAACTAATGATGTACTATAGGTTGGCTAACTGAACTCAGTTTAAAAAATGACCTCTGACACCACATCCCCTAATCCTTATATCAACATGCTTTATTTTAATTTAACAAGTTCCATTTCTTAAAATAGTTGGTTTTGGTTGTAGGTTTTGTTTGTTTGTTTCCTTTTACTTAACTGTCTCTTTTGATGCAATTGTTTTGCCTATTGAAACACATGTGTCAATATGTAAATGTTCTCTATTGATATTCAGGAACTGTTATAGACATTACAAAGATGCATCCATTTTGTTCATATTTTATCACTATTTGAGGTACCTAAAAGTATATGTTAACACTGGTCACTAATCTTCTTTTAAGAGGTCTCAGAATTCAAATGCAATCTGCTTCAATTTCAAAAAGACTTTCAGAAATGGCAGTTTTTTTATTTCAGAAAGGATAAACTACCTTTTGAACTAAATTCCACTTTTCAAATTATTTGGGGGGAAGTTCATTAAAATTGTTATAAATGTGAGAAAACAAAATTTATTAAAGTTCAGATTTGCAAAGATTTTGTAAAAGCAACTAGGTGACAGCTTTCTGATTAGTAGTTTAAACACTATGCAGGTATAGGGACTTTTTTTTTTAAGCCAGAGAACCAAGTCAGGTCGGTCACACACATAACATAGAATATCCCTTATGGTTTTTCCTTTTTTGAGTTATGTGAATGGCAATAAAAAAAGGTATAAGAGGAAGTATGAGTCTATTGAAATTGTCCCAGCTAGGAGCTAAGCAGGGAAGCCATGAGATTTGTCTGTACCTATGTCCTAGGACAGAGCTGTCTCTGAATCAGTGTGCAAGCTTGGCTTTCTAAGCAATAACAAAAATGATCCTCTTACTTCAGAACTTCAGAACTGGAAGCAACGTTGATTACATTTTGAATTTTCATGTAAACTTTCTATACATGAGCAGGTGTTGCTCAGACCAGACTTAGAATAGGCATGATCAGGTTCACTGTTGTTCAGGTGTCATGAAAAGCAGAAGTACAAGAAGCTTTGAGTTCCATGTCCTTTTAATTGCTGAATCCCTAAATCCCTAAATTTATTAAATTTATTGAACCTCATTCTGTACTCTTCCTGACACTGCCTCCTTAAACACACACACACACACACACACAAACACCTACACACAATGTTCTAGTTATATTATATGAGATATTGAATGTATGATATGGAACCCACTTTCAGGTAGATGGTTCCTGGTTCCAGCTCCTGAGAGGAAGGGGACTGAGCAGGAAGTACTTTTGAATCTAGGAAAAGGAAATAGTTATTGCTTTTAACATTTGCTTGGAAAAACACATACAAACATGCATGCACATATATACTGAGACACACACATACACATTCACTTGCAGGCACACACACACACACACACAGTGTTTTGTACCTCTGAGTACCTAGCAACATGTGGCATTGGAGAGTATGTCACAAATATATAAGGCTTGGGGGGAGACAAGATGGCGGGGAAGTAGGAGGAGGTGCCATTTCAACCCGTACTCTAAAGTGAGCTGATTACCTACCAAAGAACTCCAATCACCCATGAAATCAGCCTGAGATCAGAATTATACACGTCTGGATCTCTATAGGGGCAGAAGACACCAGTGGGCAGTATTTCTGTGTTTTTGTTTTAGTCCTGATAATATATAAATCTTATACTTGGGGTTCTATTTGACAAGGTTCTTCCTTTTTTTGCCTATATATATATTTTTTTTTCTCTTGTCATATACTTTTATCAGTCTTTTTGTTTGTCTGTTTTTGTTTGTATAGTTTGTAAATCTTACCTTGGGGCCCATTTGGGCTGAACCTTCTCCCAACCCCCACCATGGGACATTTCTTATTTATATATATATTTATTTAGTTATTTTCAATTTATTTATTTTCAGAAAAACAGTATTCATTATTTTTACACCACACTCAGTGCTCCATGCAATCCGTGCCCTCTATAATACCCACCACCTGGTACCCCAACCTCCCACCCCCCGGCCACTTCAAACCCCTCACATTGTTTTTCAGAGTCCATAGGCTCTCATGATTCACCTCCCCTTCCAATTTACCCCAACTCCCTTCTCCTCTCTAACACCCCTTGGCTTCCATATTTGTTATGCTCCACAAATAAGTGAAACCATATGATAATTGACTCTCTCTGCTTGACTTATTTCACTCAGCATAATCTCTTCCAGTCCCGTCCATGTTGCTACAAAAGTTGGGTATTCATCCTTTCTGACGGAGGCATAATACTCCATAGTGTATATGGACCACATCTTCTTTATCCATTCGTCCGTTGAAGGGCATCTTGGTTCTTTCCATAGTTTGGCAACTGTAGCCATTGCTGCTATAAACATTGGGGTACAGATGGCCCTTCTTTTCACGACATCTGTGTCTTTGGGGTAAACACCCAGGAGTGCAATTGCAGGGTCAAAGGGAAGCTCTATTTTTAATTTCTTGAGGAATCTCCACACTGTTCTCCAAAGAGGCTGCACCAACTTGCATTCCCACAAAGAGTGGAAGAGGGTTCCCCTTTCTCCACAACCTTTCCAACACATGTTGTTTCCTGTTTTGTTAATTTTGTCCATTCTAACTGGTGTAAGGTGATATCTCAATGTGGTTTTAATTTGAATCTCCCTGAGGGCTAATGATGATGAACATTTTTTCATGTGTCTGATAGCCATTTGTATGTCTTCATTAGAGAAGTGTCTGTTCATATCTTCTGCCCATTTTTTGATATGTTGGCCTGTTTCATGTGTGTTGAGTTTGAGGAGTTCATTATAGATCCTGGATATCAACCTTTTGTCTGTACTGTCATTTGCAAATATCTTCTCCCATTCCGTGGATTGCCTCTTTGTGTTTTTGACTGTTTTCTTTGCTGTGCAGAAGCTTTTGATTTTGATAAAGTCCCAAAGATTTATTTTCGCTTTTGTTTCCTTTGCCTTTGGAGACATATCTTGAAAGAAGTTGCTGTGGCTGATATCGAAGAGATTGCTGCCTATGTGCTCCTCTAGGATTCTGATGGATTCCTGTCTCATGTTGAGGTCTTTTATTCATTTTGAGTTTATCTTTGTGTATGGTGTAAGAGAATGGTTGAGTTTCATTCTTCTACATATAGCTGTCCAGTTTTCCCAGCACCATTTATTGAAGAGACTGTCTTTTTTCCACTGTATATTTTTTCCTGTTTTGTCGAAGATTAATTGACCATAGAGTTGAGGGTCCATATCTGGGCTTTCTACTCTGTTCCACTGGTCTATGTGTCTGTTTTGATGCCAGTACCCATCAGTACATGCTGTCTTGGTGATCACAACTTTGTAATAAAGCTTGAAATCAGGTAACGTGATGCCCCCAGCTTTATTTTTGTTTTTCAACATTTCCTTAGTGATTCGGGGTCTCTTCTGATTCCATAAAAATTTTTGGATTATTTGCTCCAGCTCTTTGAAGAATACCAGTGGAATTTTGATCGGAATGGCATTAAAAGTATATATTGCTCTAGGCATTATAGACATTTTAACAATGTTCATTCTTCCGATCCAAGAGCATGGAATGGTCTTCCATTTTTTGTGTCTTCTTTAATTTCTTTCATGAGTGTTCTGTAGTTCTCTCAAGTACAGATCCTTTACCTCTTTGGTTAGGTTTATTCCCAGGTATCTTATGGTTCTTGGTGCTATAGTAATGGAATAGATTCTCTAATTTCCCTTTCTGTATTTTCATTGTTAGTGTATAAGAAAGCCACTGATTTCTGTACATTGACTTTGTATCCTGCCAACTTGCTGTATTGCTCTATGAGTTCTAGTAGTTTGGAGTGGAGTCTTTTGGGTTTTCCATATTAAGAATCCTGTCATCTGCGAAGAGAGAGAGTTTGACTTCTTCATTGCCAATTTGGATACCTTTTATTTCTCTTTGTTGTCAGATTGCTGTTGCTAGGACTTCTAATACTATGTTGAACAAGAGTGGTGAAAGTGGGCATCCTTGTCGTGTTCCTGATCTCAATGGGAAGGCTGCAAGCTTTTTCCAATTGAGGATGTTATTTGCTGTGGGTCTTTCATAGATAGATTTGATGAGGTTCAGGAATGTTCCCTCTATCCCTATACTTTGAAGTGTTTTAATCAGGAACGGATGCTGGATTTTTTCAAATGCTTTTTCTGCATCAATTGTGAGGACCATATGGTTCTTCTCTCTTCTCTTATTGATTTGTTGTATCACATTGATTGATTTGCAAATGTTGAACCATCCTTGTAGCCCAGCAATGAATCCCACCTGATCATGGTGGGTAATCTTTTTAATGTGCTGTTGGATCCTATTGGCTAGGATCTTGTTGAGAATCTTAGCATCCATATTCATCAGTGATATTGCTCTGAAATTCTCCTTTTTGGTAGGGTCTTTGCCTGGTTTGGGAATCAGGGTACTGCTGGCTTCATAGAAAGAGTCAGGAAGTTTTCCTTCTGCTTCAATTTTTTGAAACAGCTTCAGGAGAATAGGTGTTATTTCTTCTTGAAGGTTTGGTAGAATTCCCCAGGGAATCCGTCAGGTCCTGGGCTCTTGTTTTTTGGGAGGTTTTTGATCACTGCTTCAATCTCGTTATTAGATATCGGTCTATTCAGGTTGTCAAGTTCTTCCTGGTTCAATTTTGGTAGTTTATATTTTCCAGGAATGCATCCATTTCATCTAGGTTGCTAAGCTTATTGGCATATGACTGTTGATAATAACTTCTGATGATTGTTTCTACTTCCTTGGTGTTAGTTGTGATCTCTCACTTTTCATTCATAATTTTATGAAATTGGCCTTTCTCTCTTTTCTTTTGGATTAGTGTGGCCAATGGTTTATTGATCTTATTGATTCTTTCAAATAACCAGCTTCTAGTTTCATTGATATGTTCTACTGTATCTCTGGTTTCTACCTCATTGATCTCTGCTCTAATCTTGATGGTTTCCCTTCTTATGTGTGGAGTTGGTTTGATTTGTTATTGATTCTCCAGTTCCTTAAGGTGTAGAGACAGCTGCTGTGTTCTGGATTTTTCAATTTTTTTTTGAGGGTGGCTTGGATGGCATGTATTTCCCCCTTAGGAACGCCTTGGCTCTATCCCATAGGTTTTGGACCAAAGTGTCTCCATTCTTTGGTTTCCATGAATTGTTTCAGTTCTTCTTTGATCTCCTAGTTGATCCAAGCATTCTTTAAGCAAGGTGGTCTTTAGCTTCCAGGTGTTTGAGTTCCTTCTGAACTTTTCCTTGTGATTGAGCTCCAGTGTCAAAGCAGTGTGATCTGAGAATATGCAGGGAATCATCTCAGTCTTTTGGTATCAGTTGAGTCCTGATTTGTAATCCAGTATATGGTCTATTCTGGAGAAGGTTCCATGTGCACTTGAGGAGAATGAGTATTCTGTTGTTTTAGGGTGGAATGTTCTGTATACATCTATGAGGTCCTTCTGGTCCAATGTGTCATTCAATGCTCTTGTTTCTTTATTGATTTTCTGCTTCAAAGATCTGTCTATTTCTGAGAGAGGCATGTTAAGATCCCCTACGATTAGTGTATTCATATCAATATGACTCTTTATGTTGATTAACAGTTTTCTTATGTAATTGGCTGCTCCCATATTGGGGAATAGATATTTACAATTGTTTGATCATCTTGGTGGATAGTCCCTTTAAGGATTATGTAGTGTCCTTTTGTATCTCTGACTTTAGTTTGACGTCTAATTTATCTGATATGAGAATCGCTACCCCAGCCTTCTTTTGAGGCCCATTGGCATGAAAGATGCTTCTCCATCCCTTCACTTTCAGTATGGGTATATCTTTATGTTCTCAAAATGGGTCTCTTGTAGACAACATATGGATGGGTCCTGTAGTTTTATCCAATCTGCAACCCTGTGCTGTTTTATGGGTGCATTTAGGCCATTCACATTGAGAGTGATTATTGATAGATACGTTTTTATTGACATCGAGTTACCTTTGAAGTATTTCTTTCTGTAGACTGTCTCTATCTTTCTGTTCAATGCTATTCTTGGGATTTTTCCTCTTTTATAGAACCCCCCTTAATATTTCCTGCAGTGTTGGCTTGGTGGTTGCATAGTCTTTTAAGCCTTGCCAGTCTTGAAAACTCTTTATCTCTCCATCCATTTTGAATGTCAGTCTTGCTGGATAAAGTATTCTTGGCTGCATGTTCTTCTCATTTAGTGCCCTGAATATACCTTGCTAGTTATTTTTGGCTTGCCAGGTCTCTGTGGACAGGTCTGACGTTATTCTGATGGGCTTCCCTCTGTAAGTAAAGAGCCTCTTTGCCCTGGCAGCTTTCAAAAGATTTTACATACAATTATAATTCCTCAATTTGACTATCAGGTGTTGTGATGTTTTTTTGGAATGTATAATCTTGTGTGGAGACTGTTCAGCCTCTAGTACATGAACGCTGGTTCCATTTACGAGATTGGGAAAATTTTCATGAAGGACTTGTTCCACTATATTTTCTAGACTTCTTTCTTTCTCCTCCCCTTCAGGGATTCCAATAATTCTGACATTGGAACGCTTCATGGCATCATTTATTTCCTTGATTCTGTTTTCGTGGTTTCTAAGCTGTTTGTTCCAGGCTTCCTCCTGATCCTTTCTCTCTGTTTGTCTTCCAGATCACTAATTCTATCTTCTGTCTCAGTTACTCTAGATTTGAGAGAGTTTAGATTAGATTGGAACTCATTGAGAGCATTGTGAACCTCCTCCCTGGTAGCTTTAAGCTCTGCCCTAACATTGTGAACATCCTGTCTGGTCGCTTTCAGTTCAGCCCTAATAAATTCCATTTGGTCATCCATGGCTTTCTCCAACCTAGCTATTGCCTGGATAATTGTTAGCCTGAATTCTCTTTCCAACATATTGTCTATGTCGATAGCTGTTAGCTCTGTTGCAGAAGGCCCATCCTCTGTATTATTCTTCTGTTGGGCATTCCTCCTCCCCATCATTTTGTTGAGAGATGACTGAATGGATGTAGCTGGATGTATCGGCTGTGGTGCAGTCAAGGTGCACCCTGGAATGCCTCTGAGCAATCAGGATTCCCCACCCAAACAAGAGACAAAAGAAAAAGAAAAAAAGGAAAAGAAGAAAAAAAAAAGAGAGAGAGAGAGAGAGAGACAGGAAAGAATGGGAAGATGAAAAAGAAGTTTCAGCTCAGATGGACCTCAAGGTAAGATTTATGAAGTAGACAAACAAAAAGAGATAAATAGACTGATACAAGTATATGACAAGAGAAATATATATATATATATATATATATATATATATATATGCAAATAAAAAAAGAACCTCATTAAAAAGAACCCCAAGTGTAAAATTTATATGCTGTTAGGACAAATACAAAAAACACAGAAACACTGGTGGAAGAAGATGGGAGAGTTCTTATAAATTCTCAGTGTATGCAAGGAAGGTTGTTTTGATTCTTTCTGGATGTATCTTGATATCTTTGTTAAAGGACTCAACTTTCCCAAGATAAAGGGGATTAAAAATTGGTTTACCTATAGGGGTAGTATTGATTGGGAAAAGGGCATTACTTTGAAGTTTAACTCTATATGAATATTAGAGGATAAAAATAAAAAGGAATAAACTAGACTAAACTAAACTAAAATTTTAAAAAAGGAATTCAAAAAATAAAAATGCAAAAAAAACATAGGTGTATGTTCAGGTTGAAAGGTTAGAAAGGTATTATGGAATTTGATGTACTGTACAGCTCGCTGTGATGGTAAATAGGTTAAAAAAGTTACCTATGTGTAAAAAAAAAAAAAAAATGAACCAGAATGGTAGGAACGTGTGAACAATACAAATTTTCCTATGAAGTAGCTGTTGTTCTCTTGTAGTTCTTTTTTTTTTTTTTTCTTTCTTGGTTTGTTTTCTCGGGGAGGAGCTTGCCACGTGAGTTGTCAGTCAATGATGTTTTCTGAGTTAAGTCCTCCCGCCCCCCTCAAGGGGGTGGGCTCTGAGGAAACTGGTTGTTTTCAGGCTTTTGTTTTCTGGCGGTTTTTATGCTTGTTCACTTTTTTTTTTCTCTCACCTTGACCACCTTTGATGGGTTTTGTAGTTTTAGAGGAAAACAAACCGCACCCTGATCTCCCTCTCAGAGAGAAGCCTCAGTCTGGGTGCAGAGCCTAAATAAGTTCCCCCTTGGCCTCTGGCAGAGCAGGTTCCAAGTTGCAGACCCTGGGGGCGCAGGATCTTTTGCTTGTACCCAAAGCCAAGGCAGTGGCGGCTGTCTGGGAGCTCCCGACTGCCAGAGAGGTTCCAAGCAGCGATCGCACACTGAGATTTTGCCGCTGGCCCAGGCTGGGAGTGCCCCGCTTGCGCACCTCTTTCAGAGGTGGCTATGGCTTGCACGCACCTCTTTCAGAGGCACTGAGAACGGGGTGCAAGTCCATAAGCACCAGGCTGGGATTTTGTGCACCTCTGTCAGGGGAGAGTTTGGGGCACGCAGCTTAGGCTTTGAAACAATGGCGCGGGTCAAAGGGCGCTGGCTGGGCCTTTGTAACTCAGGGGAGCATGATGGACGTGCGCCCGTATATCAAGCTTTGTGGTAGGGCTTGCGCTTTCCGGTTCTGCAGACTGGCGTGGCTCCCATCCCCTCACAGGAGCTATAACCCACACATTCTCAGGCACGCTGGTGGCTTAGGGACCAAGAGCTGGTTTCTCCGCAGCACTCTCTCTGCCTCAGCGCCGGGGAGGCTGTCCAGGGACCTTGGACTTAAGCCCCTGTCCCTATCCGCCCAGATTCCCACAATATCCCCCCCCCCCCCGTGATCCTTTGCTCTTTTGGAGTGATTTCAACCAGACTCCAAGTTAATGCTGGTCCCCAGACGCAGGGCACTCTCGCTCATATTGGGGTATTACTTTCCAACCAGTTGCCTCTGGTGGCTCCCTCCCCCTTTTGTTTATCTTCGATATCAGTCTGCCGTTCCCACTCCGCTTTACCTGCCCACTGGTGTCTTCTGCCCCTGTAGAGATCCAGACGTGTATAATTCTGACCTCAGGCTGATTTCATGGGTGATTGGAGTTCTTTGGCAGGTAATCAACTCACTTTAGGGTACAGGTTGAAAATGCGCCTCCTCCTACTTCCCCACCATCTTGTCTCCTTTAGTGCCTCTTTTTAAATACCACATGCAGTAGTGGAGTTTCCTAGCAGGACTTTTGACCTCATTTCAAATAATTAGTAATCTACTCTTTACCTTGGATCCTTTCCGAAATTTTCCATTTTGAGTTTTCATCACTTTTTGTAACCTAATTTTGTGAGTGTAGAAGTTTCAAAATCATATACAGTATGTTGGAAATATCCTAAACACAGATCTTAGATATAGATCTTAGATCATAGAGCATAAAGAAAGACTTTTAAAGTGAAGTCTGCTATAGACTGAATGTGGCTTTCTCAAATTCCTATGTTGAAACTTAATCCTTAGTGTGATGGTATTAGGAAGTGAGAACTCTGGCAGTTGATTAGGTCCTGAAGGTGGGGCCTTCATGAATGGGATCAGTGCCCTTATAAAAGAGATATCAGAGAGTTCTCTTTTTTCCTTTGGTCATGTGAGGACAGAGCAAAAGACAAACAGTCTATGAAGCAGAAAAAGAGACCTCACCAGAAATGAAAAATCTCCTGGTGCCTTGATCTTGGATTTCCTGGACTCCAGAACTGTGAGAAATAAATTTCTCTTGTTTATAAGCCCCCAATCCATGGATTTGTTATAATAGCCCAAAGAGACTAATATGTGCCCAAGTGGTCTTTTCTATCTTTTTACCTTTAGAGTTGACAGTAAGAAGGGCACTTGATGTAATGTGCACTGGGCGTTATACCCAACTGATGAATCGCTAAATTCTACCCCTGAAACTAATACATTATATGTTAACAAATTAATTTAAATAAAAAAAATTAAATTAAAAATCTGTAATCGTGGTAGGTATAAGCCATTGTTTTATGTTTGGAGCCATGTCTTATTTTAAGCAGTTTTTGCATTTGTAAAAATTCAGAGACTGATTGCTTTTTTACTACTAACAGAATCCTCTCTGTAAAAGTAAAGAATGATGCTTTTGCCCTTCTCAGCCTTTAAATATAAGTGTGTGTGTAAATATATGCTTATGTGTTCTTCAGATGAATTCAGAATACATCAGGGATACTAGCTTCTAATTTTCTTTCCTTGTACTATTTTTGTCTGGATTTGGTATCAGGGTAATGCTGGACTCATTGAATGGATTTGAAATTCTACCCTATTCTTTAGTTTTATGGGACTTGATAAGGACTGGTGTTAATTCTTCTTTAAATAATTGGTAGAATTTATACTAGAAGCTTAGATTTTCCTTCTAGAGAGGTTTTAGATTATTGATTTAATCATGATACCCCCTATGGTTCTGTTCAGAATTTCTTTGTTTTCATGATTTATTTTAGTGGGTAGTATGTTTCTAGGAATCTATTCATTTCATCTAGATTATCTAGTTGGTGTATAAATGTTCATATAATCTTATATCCTTTACTTTTTATTTCTGTGACATCAGTTTTATTGTCTCCTCTTTCATTTCTAATTTTACTTATTGGGATCTTCTCTCTTTGTTCTTATTTAGACTTGCTGAGGGCTTGCCAATTTTATCTTATAAAACAGCTCTTATTTTCAGTGATTCTACTATTATTTTCTATTTTCTATTTGATGTATTTCTGCTTTATTTGTTCTTTTCTTTCTAGTTCCTTCAGGTATAAAATTAGGTTGTTGATTCAAGTGTCTCTTCTTTTTCAGTATAGGTGTTTATTGTAATAGCTTTCCTTCTTGGTGTCCATGTGTAAGCCTAGCACACACACTCACATATTTTCCTACTTGGTCATATACTCACATGTATTATTGGGGCTGTAGTTTTGATTTAAAGTAATATTTCTGACATTTTGCTTTTGTCACTAAAAAAGGCTTTATTTAATGCATACATGTGTTTTGTGTCTATTAACATTTTTAGTTATAGCTACTTTTAATACTTTTATCTTTTAACTTCCATATCAAAAGTAAAAGAAATTTACCCACCACTTTTATAATGCAATATACTGTACTGTTATGTGTTTACCTTTACCACTTTATTTTAGACTTTCTTAAGGTAATGTGATGTTATTTAGTGTCCTTTCTTTTCAACACTTCTTATAGGGCAGGTTTAGTGGTGATGAACTTCTCCAGCTTTTTCTTCATGCGAGAAAAAAATGTTTTCTCTTCTCCTTTGGTATTTATGCTATTCTTGGTGGACCCTTTTTTTTTTCTTTCAGTACCTTGAATAGATCATCCCACTCTCTTCTGACCTGCAAGATTTCTGTTGAAATCCATTGAATTCTGCTGAAAAATTCACTGATGTTCTTATAGGGGTTTTATTGTATGGGATAAATTGCATGTTTCTTGCTCCTAGAAAGTTCCCTTTGTTCTTTCCCCCAAAGACCTGTTGCCAGTTTGGTTTTTCTTAAGCCCGTGTCTAAATGTGCTTGGTAACTAGTAAAATCCTCCAGGGGTTATAGTTTAAGTAATACATTGTTCTGAGGGGCAGTTGCAAGTTGGGTCATTAGATACATGATTGGAGGAAAAGAGTTTTCTACTGATAGCTGTGTGCTGAGTCAGTGGGATGTGTGTATGGTGGGCAGGTGGCTATTGTGATTTCCAACCCAAACTGCAGTCCCTGTTCTCTCTTAGCTTGTGCAGCTAAACAATGCCATATTCCATGTCCCCTCACCTTTCTGAGACATACAGTACAAAAGCTAGTTTTATGGGTAGCTCCTAAACAACTTGAGGCTTTGGATATATGGTACACCTCTTTCCTTTTCCAGGGAGTAGCTAGGAACTGGGGGATTTTTGTCCCAATCACATGCGCTATGCCAACATAGGTTCTATGACAAGAGGTTATCTTTAATTTTCCTAACAGCTTCAATATGTCTGGTTTCATGCATGTACTGGATGCCTGACCGTCTTAGCCATTTTCTAGATTTCTTATAAAGGGAATCAGTATGCAAATTGTTTTTGAATTAGTGTGTCATGTAGAAAAGTAGAGATTAAGGCTTCCTCCTCCACCATTTTGCAGAATGGAAAATGGATCTTGGCTATTCCTTGAGGTGAGGTATGATCCCTACAGGGAAGGGAAAAGTTGATCAAATTGTTGAATCCCTAAGGAACTGAAGACAGATTATGGTCCAGGGTGTTTATAGAATCCCCACAGTTTCTGATTACACTTAGAGATTTTCCTTGGGGAAGATACTGAGCAAGATTCTGCCTTGTTTACAACTGAGTACATTATATAATCACACACACATTATATCTTCTGTGACTTACCAAGAGGCAAAACTGATAATAGTAAAGACTGTTTTTGTCTACTGTTTAAGGGAACTCAAAGTCATAATCAGAAATTATGATCTACAGTTCTAAAAGATTTTCTAGCGTATATCAGCAATTAAGTGTTGGCTGCGTTTTCTTTGAGTTAAAAAAACAAATTTCACAGTCTGAAATTGTCCTTCCATGACAATGGGAGTAATAATGATAAGGAAGCACCAAAGTTTTCTGGCTTAAGGTGGGTGAATTTCTAAATTTCATTTTTATTCATGTCCTCCTTTTTTGAGATGGAAGTCTGAGGATCAAAGATATGTCACTTTCCCCAGTTTTGCAGTCCTGAGTCTCAAGTGAAATTGAAAAAAATCTGCCAGGAGCTGGGAGTGTTTAGAGATATTGTAGGTGGTGGTCAAAGAATGCATTCTGTCTGTGTTGCTACTACAGATTTGTGACTTTGATTCTGTGGCATGGAGCCGTAACTTCCTGTAGACTGGTTCTTTAGTTTTGGATTAGAAACAATCTACTTGGTTTCCATCACACCAAGTTCAATCTTCATTAGAAGCCAGTTCCAGGTCTCAGTTTCCAGTTTTATTGCTGAAGAGAGGGCTCAAGTGAATGAAAATGATTGAGGAGAGAAAGATAGTTCTGTCCTGGTGCAAACTTCTTCCTTAACTGTCCCCCCCCAACAGTTATGTTTACATTTGGCATTATTTCCCTTTACTCTATAGGCTGTTTTGAAGTTCTTTGTTATTTAGCTTACAGAGCCCAATAAGGGGCAGTTTGAGTCACTCAGTAATATGATAATTGAAAAGTAGTTTGTGCATCCAGATTGGGCTAATGTTTTATCTTCCCTGTGCATACACCACACCTGGGAGAAGAGATGGTGGAAAAATCTGGGTTTTTCTCTTTCTAACTTTTTCCTTCTATGCTCACAGATCCCCTTAGAGAAGAATGGCCCATGGAAATGCTTCCTTTGTGACTGAATTCATTCTGGCGGGGCTCACAGACCTTCCAGATCTCCAGCTCCCCCTCTTCTGTCTCTTTCTAGTCATGTATGTGGTCACTGTGTTGGGAAACTTGGGCTTGATAATTCTAATAGGGCTCAGTTCACATCTGCACACCCCCATGTACTTTTTCCTCTTCAATTTGTCCTTCATAGACCTCTGTTATTCTTCTGTGTTTACACCCAAAATGCTGATTAACTTCACATCAAAGGAGAATATTATCTCCTACCTTGGTTGCATGACCCAGCTTTACTTTTTCTGTTTTTTTGCTATTTCTGAATGTTATGTGCTGACATCAATGGCCTATGATCGCTATGTGGCCATCTGTAACCCACTGTTATATAACGTTGCCATGTCCCCTAAAGTGTGTTCCATCCTTATGCTTGGTTCATATTTGATGGCATTTTCAGGTGCCATGGCTCACACAGGATGCATGCTGAGACTGACCTTCTGTGATGCAAACACCATCAACCACTATTTTTGTGACATCCTCCCTCTGCTCCAGCTCTCCTGTACAAACACCTATGTGAATGAGCTGGTTGTCTTGATTGTGGCAGGCATCAATGTGATTGTGCCCAGTGTCACCATCTTTGTCTCCTATGGTTTCATCCTATCCAGCATCCTGCGCATTAGCTCCACTGAGGGCAGATCCAAAGCCTTCAGCACATGCAGCTCCCACATAATTGCTGTTTCTCTATTCTTTGGCTCCTGTGCTTTTATGTATCTTAAGCCATCTTCTGCTGGTTCTATGGATGAGGGGAAAATCTCTTCTATCTTTTACACCAATACAGTTCCCTTGATGAACCCTTTCATTTATAGCTTGAGAAACAAAGATGTTAAACTTGCCCTTAGGAAAATTGTAAGTAGGAGGCAGTTTTAATAGGAAAGAATGTCTCTCTGCAGTTAGTTACACAGCAGGGAGGTTTTTTGTTTTTTGGGGGGTTTTTTTGTTTTGTTTTTTGGGTTTTTTTTTTCTAGCAGGGAACTTTTATGTGTTTTATGAAAATATTTTTGGGGGTGGCCTTTGCTTCTTTTTTTTTCTGAACATGGTAAAAGAGATTTGAGTCTTCTCTCTGTAATTTACTTCCAGTCTTTATATTTAGGTCTTTTTTCTTTCTTTCTTCTTCTTTTTTTAATCATTGGCAAAATTCCTTCAATTTTTTCCTATTCATCAACAGGAATGTATTATCTGAGTTTAAAATTTTTTCATTGTGAACTTCTTTTTTACACTGAAAAAAATGAAAAGTCTCTAAATTATTGAATTGAGCAACAACAGAGTTGACACTGTAGCATTGGGCTTGTTTTTATCTGCCACTTGCTATTAGAAGTACAAATCAGATCATGTGATAGTAATTGTATACTCCTGTTTCTTTGCTCTGATTGGAAAGAATATATCTGTGGGGGTTTTGTTTTTTTTTTAATTTATTTACTTTAGAGGGAGCAGGGAAGAGGGAGAGGAGGAGAGAATTCCAAGCAGACTCTGTGTTGAGCATGGAGACCAATATCAGGACTCAGATCAAGATCCTGAGATCATAGTCTGAGCCGAAACCAAGAGCTGGACACTTAACCACCTGCGCCACCTGGCGTCCCAAGATTATTTCATTTTTTAAATGGCAGAAATAGAAGTTTTAATAAAGACTATTATTTTTAATCTATTTTGCATCTGTAATCATTTTACAGGAGGCTTCTCTTGGCAAATAGTCGGTTTTATTTTTAGACAGTCAAAGTAGCACATAGCTGATCAACAAAACATATTTAATGTATGGATGGGAAAGTGAAGATTAGAGTATTTAATAATTCACCCAAAGTCACACAGCTGCACAAAGTCAAGGTCTAGAGTACCCTCTTAGTCTTCTGATTTCAATTCTACTGTTCTTTATGATATCCATTGCTTCTACTCTATTATTTTGTTTCAATAAAAAAGGACTATGAGAAAACATTTCTAGTTTGAAGGTTGTTTCTACATTGTTCCAGGATGACACATGAATTTCTCTCATGCTGGGTATTACATTTTTATTTTTTGTTTAGGAAAACAGGTTCTTCCTTCTTTTTTGTACTGCAATACATGAGATTTATTTATTGATATTTTTAATTTAAACTCAATTAGCCAACATATAGTACACCATTAGTTTATGATGTAGTATTCAATAATTTATCAGTTGCATATTTTACCCAGTCCTCATAAAATCACATGCCTTCCTTAATGATTCATGAGATTTAAAACAGGAGTTTTCTCCTTATTCAAAATATATGACTTTATTCAAACAGATAAGCAGTAGTAAACATTCAGCAGCTATGCAATGAAAAAATGGAAAACATGGCTTTTGTATTTGATTTTACTTAAACACCACTAAATTTAACAATGTTCATTTTTTTTTTAATAAACTGAATTTCCATATCTAGGTCATTGCTTCATTTCACTCTTTTCCTCTAATTAATTTTGACTTAGACCTGAGGTCAAAATATTAATTGAGAACTCTAAGGCTTGGTTTGTATCTACATTTAGAATTTTTTTTTTAATTAATTTCCTGAGGTACAATAGGTTACAAATACTTCATCAAAATGAATGGAAAATTGAACAGGGAATTAAAAGAAAATAAATATTGAAGTGCCAGCTTCCCTTAGTAGGAAATGAAGAGGCAGATGTGTTCCCCCAGGAACCCAACCAGTTTTATGACCATAAATTTACTCTCATCTTAAAATAAAAATATTTAAATTAAATAAGACTTAAGCAGAATCTTCAAATAGAACATTTTAGAGTCAGTCAAATTAAACTTGGATTTTAAGAGATTTACTCATAGTAGCCACATCCCAGCTACCTGGTATGTAAGAAGAAGCAATCCAAAGAGGAGAAAACTCCAATGTGAAGGAATGTGTTAAATATTGAGAATGCAAAGAGATTTTTTTTTTTTTTGCAAAATTTGAGAATTTGCAAAAATTGAGAATGCAAAATTGTGGACATGGATCCTAATTCATTGAGAAGGTGATGTTTAATGTGAGTATTTAGAAAAAATCTTTTTTGGTCTCTGACAGAGACAGGGAGCATGCAGGAGTGCTAGTGGGGGAGAGAGAGGAGCAGAAGGAGAGAGAGAAACAGACTCCCCACTGAGTAGGGAGCTTGTCCTGCGCTCAATCCCAGGACCCTGAGATCTTGACCTGAGCCAAAGCAGATGCTTAATGGACTGGGCCACCAAAGTGCTGCCCATGAAAAGGTATCTTTTTAAGGAAGTTTACTGTCCAGTGCAAATTTCCTAAGGTGATACTTCTGACATGTTTGGGAATAGAGAAAGGACTACTGTATTAAATAGAAGGAATGATAGAGAGAGTTGAAGGAGCTGAGGACAGACATGTAATGAGGGGCAAGATCATAGTGGAAATTGTCAGCAATTCTGAAAGTTGGACTTGAAATGGAGTACTAGATTAAAACACAATATATAATATATACATACACATAAAACATATATACAATATAGACATAATACCCTGTTTTTCACAACTATGACACTACCACCTTGATTTGAGAAATTATTATCTCTTATTTGCATTAACACAAAACCCTCCTAATTAAATGCCTGCTTCATCCAATGCCTCCTACAGTTTATCTCTGAAAAGCAGCCAGTACAATTTTTTCCCCCCAAAAGTTACCTTAGGCAAATCAGGAGACCCAGTGTTCTTTCCCTCCTTTATCACGAGTTATGTTCTAGGCTGTTTAAAGAATCCATGATCTAACAAATATCAGAGGCAAAAGGTCTTTTCCTCTAAGTGGGTCATTGGTAAGACAGTTATACCAAAATACCTTAAACTACCCATTACTGCACTTCTCTTACAAAAATATGTATCACGACACTGTAGAATTTGCTAGGGCACATTTCTGAGTTCTGTTTTTCAGAAATGTAGTTGTTCATTGCCTTCACTTACAGGATTTCCATTGTTTTGATCTGTTTTTAATACATCATAACTTCTACTTGAAGCTTTCTCATTTAATCAGAACTTCTTCACGTGGGAGCCAGGTTTGGTACAAGGATGCCTCTTAAGGGAGCCCAGTTTCTCCTTTTCAGTATAATAAGCAGTTGTGGAGTTTTTTTGTTTTTGTTTTTTAAAGATTTTATTTGTCATAGAGAGAGAGCACAAGCAGGGGATGTGGCAGGCAGAGGGAGAAGCAAGCCCCTACTGAGAAGGAACCTGATGCAGGGCTCGATCCCAGGATGCTGAGCCAAAGACAGATGCTTGACTGAGCCACCCAGTGGCTCCATGTTGCAAAATTTCTTAGCAAGAATTTAAACAACTTATATAATTAATAATTTTCTGTTTACCTTAGATCCTTTTCTAAAATTCTGCATAATGAAATTTCCCTTTTCTTACCTAATTCAGTTAGTCTAGAAGTTTCAAATATTATACAATATATTGGGAAGATTCTAAATAAGAGATAGAACTAAGAAGATACTTCAAAGAAGCCTACAATTAAAATTTCCAAAGGTAGAGGGAGGAGTCAAGATGGTGGAGAAGTAGCAGGCTGACACAACATCAGGTAGCAGGATATCAGCTAGATAGCTTATCAAACCATTCCGAACACCTACAAATCCAACAGGAGATCAAAGAGAAGAAGAGCAGCAATTCTAGAAACAGAAAATCAACCACTTTCTGAAAGGTAGGACCGACAGAGAAGTGAATCCAAAGCAACAGGAAGATAGACCACAAGGGGAGGATCTGGCTCCCGGCAAGTGGAGGAGCAATGGAGCACAAAATCAGAACTTTTAAAAGTCTGCTCCATTGAGGGGCATTGCTGCAGAAGCTAAGTCAGGGTGAAGCCCACGAAGGGATAGCATTCCTCAAGTCTCATGGGGTCACAGAAGGATCGGGGGTGTCTGTGTGTAGCAGAGCTCTAGGTATTAGAGCAGGGAATCTGGCAACAGAGACGGAGTCAAGGAGTGAGCTCTCAGCTCAGGGTTACCTTGAACCATGATCTGTGGCACAGGCCACTGCTCTATGAGCTGGGACCCTACAAGATCCAGGGAGACCCCCTGGAAGAGCTCAGGGATCTGCGGGGTTCAGAGACTCCAGGCAGGGCTGGGTGCCAGAGTCAGAGATGCTTGTTCACAGGCTGGGTAAGCTTGGAGCATGGCTGGAGGCCAGGGAGATGGGAGTGATTGTACACTTTTCTCCGAGGACACACTGAGGAGTGGGGCCCCAAGCTCTCGGCTCCTCTGGGTAAGAGATTGGGAGGCCGCTATTTTCATTCCTGTCCTCCAGAACGCTATGGAAATTGTTCAGGGAACAAAAGCTCCCGAAAGCGAACCTGAGCGGATTACTTAGCCTGGACCCTGGTAAGGTTGGTGCAATTCCGCCTCGGGCAAAGACACTTGAGAATCACTACAACAGGCCCCTCCTCCAGAAGATCAACAAAATATCCAACCAAGACCAAGTTCACTTACCAAGGAGAACAGCGGAATTTCAGAGGAGGAGAAAGCAAAGTATGGAATTTATGGCTTTCTCCCCATGATTCTTTAGTCTTACAAAGTTAATTAATTTTTTTTATTTTTTTCTCTGCTAATTTTTTAAAACTTTTACCCTTTCCTCTTTTAACATTTTTTAACTAGTTTATTTTAACAATACCTTTCATAAAAAGTATCTTTTTTGAACCTTCATTATTATAGTCATATTTTATCCTTCATTGTATCTAACTTTACTTTTTTATATACATATAGGGTTTTTTTCTTCTAAAGAATTTGTGGTACATCTTTTTCTAATAGATCAAAATACACCCTAAATCCAGCACAGGGCTTTGTTCTAGACTCCAGCCTGAGCAAATTCTCTCCACTTTCTTTTTCTTTATTCTCCTAACCAACTTATCTAATCAACTCCTTTTTTAGAAATTAAAAATAATTTTTTTCATCTTTATATTCATATTCCATCCCTTCATTGTGTTTACCCTTAGATATGTTTTTCATTCTTTAAAATTTGGGGAGGTAGTTTCTTCTAAGAGACCAAAATACTCCCAAAATTAAGTGGGTGACCCTGTTCTAGTCACCAGTCTAACATATACATACATATATATATATATATATATATATATATATATATATACTTTTTTAAATATTTTTTCCTTATTTGTTTTCTTTTTATGTTTTTTTAATTTTTTATTTCTTTTCAGTGTAATAGTATTCATTGTTTTTGCACCACACCCAGTGTTCCATGCAATCCATGCCCTCTCTAATACCCACCACCTGGTTCCCCCAACCTCCCAACCCCTGACCCTTCAAAACCCTCAGATTGTTTTTCAGAGTCCATAGTCTCTCATGGTTCACCTCCCCTTCCAATTTCCCCCAACTCCCTTCTCCTCTCCATTCTCTCTTGTCCTCCATGCTATTTGTTATGCTCCACAAATAAGTGAAACCATATGATAATTGACTTTCTCTGCTTGACTTATTTCACTCAGCATAATCTCTTCCAGTCCTGTCCATATTGCTACAAAAGTTGCTTATTCATCCTTTCTGATGGAGGCATAATATTCCATAGTGTATATCTTTTCTTTTTTTAAATTTTTTCTCCATGAACTCCTTTTTACCCCCTTTCTCCCTCAATCGATTTAGAGTCTCCTCTGATTTGGTTAAAGCACATTTTCCTGGGGTCTTTGCCCCCCTTTTTAGTATTTTATTCACTCCTTCATATATTCTTATCTGGATAAAATGAAAAGGCAGAAAAACTCACCACACAAAAAAAAAAAAAAAAAAAAAAAAAAAGAACAAGAGGCATTACTGGGGACCTAATCAATACAGACATCGGTAATATGTCAGATCTAGAGTTCAGAATGATGATTCTCAAGGTGCAAGCCAGGCTTGAAAAAGGCATGGAAGATATTAGAGAAACCCTGTCTGGAGAAATAAAAGCCCTTTCTGGAAAATAAAAGAACTAAAATCTAACTAAGGAAGGTGAATTCAAAAAAGCTATTAGTGAGGTACAATAAAAAAATGGAGGCTCTTACTGCTAGCATAAATGAGGCAGAAGAGAGAATTAGAGATATAGAAGACCAAATGACAGACAATAAAGAAGCTGAGCAAAAGAGACAAATACTGGAACATGAGGGGAGAATTCAAGAGATAAGTGACACCATAAGATGAAACAACATTAGAATAATTGGGATTCAAGAAGAAGAAGAAAGAGAGAGGGGAGCAGAAGGTATATAGGAGAGAATTATTATAGAGAATTTCCCTAATATGGCAAAGGGAACAAGCATCAAAATCCAGGATGTGCAGAGAACCCCCCTCAAAATGAATAAAAATAGGTCCACACCCCATCATCTAATAGTAAAATTTACAAGTCTTAGAGACAAAGAGAAAATCCTGAAAGTAGCCTGGGACAAGAATTCTGTAACATATGATGGTAAAAATATTAGCTTGGCAGCAGACTTATCCACAGAGACCTGGCAGGCCAGAAAAGAGCTAGCATTATATATTCAGAGCATAAATGAGAAAAAATACGCAGCCAACAATACTATATTCAGCTAGGCTATAACTGAAAATAGAAGGAGAGATAAAAAGCTTCCAGGACAACCAAAAACTGAAAGAATTTGCAAACACCAAACCAGCTGTACAGGAAATATCATAATACTCCATAGTGTATATGGACCACATCTTCCTTATCCATTCATCCGTTGAAGGGCATCTTGGTTCTTTCCACAGTTTGGTGACCGGGGCCATTGCTGCTATAAACATTGGGGTACAGATGGCTCTTCTTTTCAATACATCTGTATCTTTGGGGTAAATACCCAGTAGTGCAGTGGCAGGGTCATAGGGAAGCTCTATTTTTAGTTTCTTGAGGAATCTCCACACTGTTCTCCAAAGTTGCTGCACCAACTTGCATTCCCACCAACAGTGGAAGAGGGTTCCACTTTCTCCACATCCTCCAACACAAGTTGTTTCCTGTCTTGCTAATTTTGGCCATTCTAACTGGTCTAAGGTGGTATCTCAATGTGATTTTAATTTGAATCTCCCTGATGGCTAGTGATGATGAACATTTTTTTCATGTGTCTGATAGCCATTTGTATGTCTTCATTGGAGAAGTGTCTGTTCATATCTTCTGCCCATTTTTTGATATGATTGTCTGTTATGTGTGTGTTGAGTTTCAGGAGTTGTTTATAGATCCTGGATATCAACCTTTTGTCTGTACTGTCATTTGCAAAGGAAACAGTCAAAAAAACAAAGAAGGAACCCACGGAATGGGAGAAGATATTTGCAAATGAGAGTACAGACAAAGGTTGATATACAGGATATATTTAATTGACTTCTGCTCTGATCTTTATGATTTCTCTTCTCCTGCTGGGTTTAGGCTTTCTTTGTTGTTCTTTCTCCAGATCCTTTGGGTATAGGGTTAGGTTGTGTACTTGAGACCTTTCTTGTTTCTTGAGTAAGGCTTGTACCACTATATATTTTCCTCTCAGGACTGCCTTTGTTGTGTCCCACAGATTTTGAACCATTGTGTTTTCATTATCATTTGTTTCCATGAATTTTTTCAATTCTTCTTTAATTTCCTGGCTGACCATTCATTTTTTAGAAGGATGCTGTTTAGTCTCCATGTATTTGTGTTATTTCCAAATTTCCTGTTGTGGTTGAGTTCTAGCTTCAGAGCATTGTGGTCTGAAAATATGCAGGGAATGATCCCAATCTTTTGATACCAGTTGAGACCTGATTTATGACCCAGAATGTGGCCTATTCTGGAGAATGTTCCATGTGCACTAGAGAAGAATGTGTATTCTGTTGCCTTGGGATGAAATGTTCTGAATATATCTGTGATGTCCATCTGGTCCAGTGTGTCATTTAGGCCTTTATTTCCTTGTTGATCTTTTGCTTGGATGATCTGTCCATTTCAATGAGGGGAGTATTAGAGTCCCCTACTATTATTGTATTATTGTTGATGTGTTTCTTTGATTTTGTTATTAATTGGTTTATATAGTTGGCTGCTCCCATGTTAGGGACATATATATTTAACATTATTAGGTATTCTTGTTGGGCAGACCCTTTGAGTATGATATAGTGTCCTTCCTCGTCTCTTATTATAGTCTTTGGCTTAAAATCTATTTCATCTGATACAAGGATTGCCACCCCAGCTTTCTTCTGATGTCCATTAGCATGGTACATTGTTTTCCACCCCTCACTTTAAATCTGGGGGTGTCTTTGGGTCTAAAATGAGTTTCTTGTAGGCAGCATATTGACGGGCTTTGTTTTTTTATCCATTCTGATACCCTGTGTCTTTTGATTGGGGCATTCAGCCCATTAACATTCAGGGTAATTAATGAAAGATATGAATTTTGTGCCATTGTATTGCCTGTAAGGTGACTGTTAACTGTATATTGTCTCTTTTCCTTTCTGATCTACTACTTTTAGAGTCTCTCTTTCCTTAGAGGACCCCTTTCAATATTTTCTATACAGCTGGTAGGTGTTTGCAAATTCTTTCAGTTTTTGTTTGTCCTGGAAGCTTTTTTATCTCTCCTTCTATTTTCAATGAGAGCCTCGCTGGATATAGTATTCTTGGCTGCTTGTTTTTCTCGTTTAGTGCTCAGAAAATATCATGCCAGTTCTTTCTGGCCTGCCAGGTCTCTGTAGATAGGTCTGCTGCCAATTTAATGTTTTTAACCTTGCATGTTGCAGACTTCTTTTCCTGGGCTGCTTTCAGGATTTCCTCTTTTTTGTTAAGACTTGTAAATTTTACTGTCAGGTGATGGGGTGTGCACCTATTTTTAATGATTTTGAGGGCGTTCTTTGCATCTCCTGGATTTTGATGTTTGTTCCCTTTGCCATATTGAGGAAATTCTCTACAATAATTCTCTCTCCTCTTTCTTCTTCTTCTTGAATCCCAATTATTCTAATGTTGTGTCATCTTATGGTGTCACTTATCTCTCGAATTCTCCCCTCATGGTCCAATAGCTGTTTGTCCCTCTTTTGCTCAGCTTCTTTATTCTCTGTCATTTGGTCTTCTATGTCACTAATTCTTTTTTCTGTCTCATTTATACGAGCAGGAAGAGCTTCCATTTTTTATTGCGCCTCATTAATAGCTTTTTAAATTTCAATTTGGTTAGATTTTAGTTCCTCTATTTCTCCAGAAAGAGCTTTTATCTCTCCGGAGAGGGTTTCTCTACTAATATCTTCCGTGCCTTTTTTTTTTTTTTTTTTTTTTAAAGAAAGAGAGACAGAGTGAGATAGCATGAGAGGGGAGGTTAGAGGGATAAGAAGACTCCCCTTGGAGCTGGAAGCCTGATGTGGGACTTGATCCCAGGACTCCAGGATCATGACCTTAGCCGAAGGCAGTCAACCAACTGAGCCACCCAAGTGCCCTTCCATGCCTTTTTTGAGCCCAACTAGAACCTTGAGAATCGTCGTTCTGAACTCTAGATCTGTCATATTACCAATGCCTGTATTTATTAGGTTCCTAGCCTTTGGTACTGCCTCTTGTTCTTTTTGTGGTGAGTTTTTCCACCTTGTCATTTTTTCCAGATAAGAATATATATAGGAGCAAATAAAATGTTAAAAGGGGTGGCAAAGACCCCAGGGAAATGTGTTTTAACCAAATCAGAAGATACCCCAAATTATAGGAGGGTGCAAGGGGATAAACAGGAAAGAAAGAAAGAAAGAAAGAAAGAAAGAAAGAAAGAAAGAAAGAAAAGAAAAGAAATAAGGAAAAATATTAAAAAAATATATGTATACACACAAAAAAATGTAGCTAGATACAATGGAGGGTAAAATACAACTATAATAATGAAGGTTCAAACAATGATGATGATAATGATGATGATGATGATTTTGGTAAGGTATTGTTAAGATAAGCTAGTTTTAAAAAAGTTAAAAGAGGAAAGGGTAAATGTTTAAAAAAAATTTAGCAGAAGAAAAAAGAAAAAAAAATTAACTGCAAGACTAAAGAATCATGGGGAGAAAGCCATGAATTCCTTGCTTTGCTTTCTCCTCCTCTGGAATTCCGCTGTTCTCCTTTGTAAGTGATGTTGGTCTTGGCTGGGATTCTTGTTGTCTTCTGGGGGAGGGGTCTGTTGTAGTGATTCTCAAGTGTGTTTGCCTGAGGTGGAATTGCCCCGCCCTTATCAGGAGATGCTAGTAATCTGCTCAGGTTCACTTTCAGGAGATTTTGTTCCCTGAATGCTTTCTGTAGAGTCCCGGGGGACAGGAATGATAATGGCGGCCTCCCCATCTCCGCCCGGGAGGATCTGAGAATTCGGGTCCCGCTCCTCAGTGTGCCCTCAAAGAAAAGCACCCAATTGCTCCTGTCTCCCTGGCCTCTGGTCAAATTTTGGAGAAAAGCGCTCAGTCGCTTGCGCTTGTAGAAAAGCGCTTGGTCTCTTCCATCTCCTGACCTCAGGTGGTGCACCGAGCTCCCCAGCCTGTGCCCAGTTCAAGGTAACCCTGAGCTGAGAGCTCACTCCTCAACTTTGTTGCTGTAGCTGGCTTCCCTGCTCTAAAACCTGTGAGCTCTGTGACATTCAGACACCCCTGCTCCTTCTGTGACCCCGCGGGACCTGAGGTTACACTGACCCTGCGTGGCTTCACCCCAGTTTAGCCTCTGGAGCGATGTCCCTCCCTGGAGCAGACTTTTAAAAGTCCTGATTTTGTGCTCGGTTGCTCCGCTGCTTGCCGGGAACCGGCCCCTCCCCCCGCAGTCTATCTTCCCGTCACTTTGAACTCACTTCTCCTCAGGTCTTACCTTTCAGAAAGTGATCGATTTTCTGTTTCTAGAATTGTTGCTCTTTTCTTCATTTTCCCATTGGATTTGTAGGTGTTCACAATGTTTGGATAATCTATCTAGCTGAACTCCTGCTACCCATGTCGTCTCAGCCTGCTACTTCCCTGCCATCTTGACTCCTCTCCCAGACTTTTGTTTTTTACCTTTATACAGTCAGAACAGCACATAACTGATCATAAAACTATTTTTATTATATGGATGGGAGAATGAGATCGGTATAGTTAAATTTGCATAATAATACACATTTTTGTGAAGAAAAAGTTGAGACTAAATTCCTCACCTTCTGATTCATGTCTACTACTGTTTATAGTCTATTTTGCTCTCCTCTTATTATTATTTTTTCTCAGTTTCAAGTTTTTATTTCAATTTCAGTTAGTGAACACATGGTGTAATATTCTGTCAGGTGTAGAATTTCATGATTTATCACTTTCATACAATACCTGTGGTCATCACAGCCAGTTCCCTCCTTAAACCCCCGTAGTCATTTACCCATCACCTGCCCACCTCTCCTCCTGCAATCTTCAGTTTGTTCTCTGTAGTCAAGAATCTGTTTTATCTTTTGGCTCTCTCTCCCCACCCCCATATTCCTTTGTTTTTTAATTCCACATATGAATGAAATCATATATTATTTGTCCTTCTTTGACTGACTTTTTTCGCTTAACATAATAATCTCTATCTCCATCCAGTTCATTGCAAATGGCAAGATTTAATTCTTTTTATGGCAGAGTAATATTCCATTATATATAATCATATCTTTATCCATTTAACATTCAATGGACTTTGGGCTCTTTCTATAATTTTTCTCTATTGATAATGTTGCTATAAGCATTGAATTGTATGCATCCCTCTGAGTCAGTATTTTTATATCCTTTGGGTAAATACCTAGTAGTGCAATTGCTGGATTGTACATAGTCTTTTCTAACTTTTTGAGGAACTTCCATACTGTCTTCCAGAATGGCTGCACAAGTTTGCAATCCCACCAACAGTGTAAGAGTGTACCGTTTTCTCTTCATTCTGGCCAATATCTGCTGTTTCCTGTATGATTAATTTTATCCATTCTGACAGATGTGAGGTAATATCTCATTGTAATTTTGATTTGTGTTTCCCTGATGATGAGTGATATTAATATCTTTTCATGTGTCTGCTGTCCATCTGTATGTCTTCTTTAGAAAAATGTCTTTGCATGTCTTTTGCCCATTTTTTCTTACTGAGTTTGTTTTATGGGTTTGAGTTGGTAAGTTCTTTATATAATTTAGATACTAACCCTATCAGTTATGTTATTTGAAAATATCTTCTCCCGTTATGAAAGTTTCCTTTTAGTTTTGTTAATTGTTTCCTTCACCATACAGATGCTCTTTATCTTAATTAATTCCTAATAGGAGACGTGTCTAGTAAGAAGTTGCTACAGCTGATATCAATGAGATTACTACCTGTCTTCTCCTCTAGGAGAGTCTCTCATTTAGATCTTTCATCTGCTTTGAATTTTGTATGTGTGTGTGTGTGTGTGTATTGGGTAATCAAGTGATCCTGTTTCATTCTTTTGTGTGTAGCTCTCCAGTTTTCCCAACACCATTTTTTAAGAGACTGTCTTTTTTTGCATGGATAACCTTTCCTGCTTTGTCAGTCATTAGTTGACCATATGATTGTGGGTCCATTTTGGGGTTTTCTGTTTTATGCCATTGACCTATGTGTCTGTTTTTTGTGTCACACCATATCATCTTGATGATTACAACTTTGTATTATAACTTGAAGTATAGAATTGTGATGCTTCCAGCTTTGTTTTTCTTTTTCAAGATTGATTTAGCTAATCAGTATGCTTTTTGGTTCCATACAGATTTTAGGATTGTTTGTTCTAGCTCTGTGTAAAATGCTCGTCATAAGTTGAGAATGATTGCATTCAGCGTGTAGATTGCTTTGGGTACTGCAGATGTTTTAACATGCTTTTCTTCCAATCCATGAGCATGGAATGTCCTTACATTTCTTTTTTTTTAATAATCATGTTCAATATCATTATAGTACATCATTAGTTTTTGGTGTAGTGTTCAACGATTCATCCATTGCATATAACACCCAGTGCTTATCACAACACATGCTCTCTTTATACCCATCACCTGGATACCCCATCCCCTGTCTACCCCATCCTCTTAACCCTCCCCCTCCTTGACCATATGATGGTGGGAATGCAAGCTCTCTTTCCATTTGCTTAGGTCATCTTTAATTTATTCCATCAGTGTTTTCTGGGTGTTTTGTTTGTTTGTTTGTTTTTTAATTAATTAATTAATTAATATGTATTTTTCAGTGTAACAGTATTCATTGTTTTTTTTAATTTTTTATTTTTTATAAACATATAATATATTTTTAACCTCCGGGGTACAGGTATGTGAATCGCTAGGTTTACACACTTCACAGCACTCACCATAGCACATATCCTCCCTAATGTCCATAACCATAACCCGACCCCCCTTCTCCCAACACCCCTCCCCGCAGCAACCCTCAGTTTGTTTTGTGAGATTAAGAGTCACTTATGGTTTGTCTCCCCCCCCCTCAATCCCATCTTGTTTCATTTATTCTTCTCCAACCCCCTTAACCCCCCATGTTGTATCTCCACTTCCTCATATCAGGGAGATCATAGGATAGTTGTCTTTGTCTGCTTGACTTATTTCGCTAAGCATAATACCCTCTAGTTCCATCCACGTTGTCGCAAATGGCAAGATTTCATTTCTTTTGATGGCTGCATAGTATTCCATTGTGTATATATACCACATCTTCTTGATCCATTCATCCGTTGATGGACATCTAGGTTCTTTCCATAGTTTGGCTATTGTGGACATTGCTGCTATAAACATTCGGGTGCACGTGCCCCTTCAGATCACTACGTTTGTATCCTTAGGGTAAATACCCAGTAGTGCAATTGCTGGGTCATAGGGTAATTCTATTTTCAACATTATGAGGAACCTCCATGCTGTTTTCCAGAGTGGTTGCACCAGCTTGCATTCCCACTAACAGTGTCCTAGGGTTCCCCTTTCTCCACATCCTCGCCAGCATCTGTCATTTCCTGACTTGTTGATTTTAGCCATCCTGACTGGTGTGAGGTGATCTCTCATTGTGGTTTTGATTTGTATTTCCCTGATGCCGAATGATATGGAGCACTTTTTCATGTGTCTGTTGGCCATATGGATGTCTGCTTTGCAGAAATGTCTGTTCATGTCCTCTGCCCATTTCTTGATTGGATTATTTGTTATTTGGGTATTGAGTTTGCTAAGTTCTTTATAGATTTTGGACACTAGCCCTTTATCTGATATGTCATTGGCAAATATCTTCTCCCATTCTCTCAGTTATCTTTTGGTTTTGTTAACTGTTTCCTTTGCTGTGCAAAAGCTTTTGATCATGATAAAATCCCAATAGTTCATTTTTGCACTTGCTTCCCTTGCTTTTGGCGATGTTCCTAGGAAGATGTTGCTGCAGCTGAGGTTGAAGAGGTTGCTGCCTGTGTTCTCCTCAAGGATTTTGATGGATTCCTTTCTCACATTGAGGTCCTTCATCCATTTTGAGTCTATTTTTGTGTATGGTGTAAGGAAATGGTCCAATTTCATTTTTCTGCATGTGGCTGTCCAATTTTCCCAGCACAATTTATTGAAGAGGCTGCCTTTTTTCCATTGGACATTCTTTCCTGCTTTGTTGAAGATTAGTTGACCATAGAGTTGAGGTTCTATTTCTGGGCTCTCTATTCTGTTCCATTGATCAATGTGTCTATTTTTGTGCCAGTACCATGCTGTCTTGATGATGACAGCTTTGTAATAGAGCTTGAAGTCTTGAATTGTTATGCCACCAACTTTGGCTTTCTTTTTCAATATCCCTTTGGCTATTTGAGGTCTTTTCTGGTTCCATATAAATTTTAGGATTATTTGTTCCATTTCTTTGAAAAAGATAGGTGGTACTTTGATAAAAATTGCATTAAATGTGTAGATTGCTTTAGGTAGCATAGACATTTTCACAATATTTATTCTTCCAATCCAGGAGCATGGAACATTTTTCCATTTCTTTGTGTCTTCCTCAATTTCTTTCATGAGTACTTTATAGTTTTCTGAGTATAGATTCTGTGTCTCTTTGGTTAGGTTTATTCCTAGGTATCTTATGGTTTTGGGTGCAATTGTAAATGGGATTGACTCCTTAATTTCCCTTTCTTCTGTTGCTGTTGGTGTAGAGAAATGCAACTGATTTCTGTGCATTGATTTTATATCCTGACACTTTACTGAATTCCTGTATAAGTTTTAGCAGTTTTGGAGTGGAGTCTTTTGGGTTTTCCACATATAGTATCATATCATCTGCGAAGAGTGATAGTTTGACTTCTTCTTTGCCGATTTGGATGCCTTTAATTTCCTTTTGTTGTCTGATTGCTGAGGCTAGGACTTCTAGTATTATGTTGACTAGCAGTGGTGATAATGGACATCCCTGCTGTGTACCCTACCTTAGTGGTAAGCTTTCAGTTTTTCTCCATTGAGAATGATATTTGCAGTGGTTTTTTCATAGATGGCCTTGATGATATTGAGGTATGTGCCCTCTATCCCTACACTTTGAAGAGTTTTTTTCAGGAAGGGATGCTTTACTTTGTCACATGCTTTTTCAGCCTCTATTGAGAGTATCATATGGTTGTTGTTCTTTCTTTTATTGATGTGTTGTATCACATTGATTGATTTGCGGATGTTGAACCAACCTTGCAGCCCTGGAATAAATCCCACTTGGTCACGGTGAATAATCCTTTTAATATACTGTTGGATCCTATTGCTAGTATTTTGGTGAGAATTTTCGCATCTGTGTTCATCAAGGATATTGGTCTGTAGTTCTCTTTTTTGATGGGATCCTTGTCTGGTTTGGGGATCAAGGTGATGCTGGCCTCACAAAATGAGTTTGGAAGTTTTCCTTCCATTTCTATTTTTGGAACAGCTTCAGGAGAATAGGGATTAGTTCTTTAAATGTTTGGTAGAAGTCCCCTGGAAAGCCGTCTGGCCCTGGGCTTTTATTTGTTTGGAGATTTTTAATGACTGTTTCAATCTCCTTACTGGTTGTGGGCCTGTTCAGGCTTTCTATTCTTCCTGGCTCAGTTGTGGAAGTTTATATGTCTCTAGGAATGCATCCATTTCTTCCAGATTGTCAAATTTGTTGGCGTAAAGTTGCTCATAGTATATTCGTATAATTGTCTGTATTTCTTTGGTGTTGGTTGTGATCTCTCCTCTTTCATTCATGATTTTATTTATTTGGGTCCTTTCTCTTTTCTTTTTGATAAGTCCGGCCAGGGGTTTATTAATATTAATTCTTTCAAAGAACCAGCTCCTAGTTTCGTTGTTTTGTTCTATTTTTTTTTTTTTTTTGGTTTCTATTTCATTGATTTCTGCTCTGATCTTTATTTCTCTTCTCCTGCTGGGCTTAGGGTTTCTTTCTTATTCTTTCTCCAGCTCCTTTAGGTGTAGGGTTAGGTTGTGTACCTGAGACCTTTCTTGTTTTTTGAGAAAGGCTTGTACCACTGTATATTTTCCTCTCAGGATTGCCTTTGGTGTGTCCCACAGATTTTGAACCGTTGTATTTTCATTATCATTCTTTTCCATGATTTTTTCCAATTCTTCTTTAATTTCCCGGTTGACCCATTCATTCTTTAGAAGGATGCTGTTTAGTCTCCATTTATTTGGGTTCTTTCCAAACTTCCTCTTGTGGTTGAGTTCTAGCTTCAGAACATTGTGGTCTGAAAATATGCAGGGAATGATCCCAATCTTTTGATACCGGTTGAATCCTGATTTAGGACCGAGGATGTGATCTATTCTGGAGAATGTTCCATGTGCACAAGAGAAGTATGTGTATTCTGTTGCTTTGGGATGAAATATTCTTTTTTTTAAATTATTAATATTTTATTATTTATAAACATATATTTTTATCCCCAGGGGTACAGGTCTGTGAATCACCAGGTTTACACACTTCACAGCACTCACCAAAGCCCATACCCTCCCCAGTGTCCATAATCCCACCCCTTTCTCCCAAACCCCCTCCCCCCAGCAACCCTCAGTTTGTTTTGTGAGATTAAGAGTCACTTATGGTTTGTCTCCCTCCCAATGGGATGAAATATTCTGAATATATCTGTGATGTCCATCTGGTCCAGTGTGTCATTTAAGGCCTTTATTTCCTTGTTGATCTTTTGCTTGGATGATTTGTCCATTTCAGTGAGGGGAGTGTTAAAGTCCCCTACTATTATTGTATTATTGTTGATGTGTTTCTTTGATTTTGTTATTAATTGGTTTATATAGTTGGCTGCTCCCACGTTGGGGGCATAGATATTTAAAATTGTTAGATCTTCTTGTTGGACAGACCCTTTGAGTATGATATAGTGTCCTTCCTCATCTCTTATTATAGTCTTTGGATTAAAATCTAATTGATCTGATATAAGGATTGCCACTCCTGCTTTCTTCTGATGTCCATTAGCATGATGTCCATTAGTAAATTCTTTTCCACCCCCTCACTTTAAATCTGGAGGTGTCTTCGGTCTTAAAATGAGTTTCTTGGAGGAGACATATAGATGGGTTTTGTTTTTTTATCCATTCTGATACCCTGTGTCTTTTGATTGGGGCATTTAGCCCATTAACATTCAGTGTTACTAATGAGAGATATGAATTTAGTGCCATTGTATTGCCTGTAAGGTGACTGTTACTGTATATGGTCTCTGTTCCTTACTGATCTACCACTTGTAGGCTCTCTCTTTGATTAGAGGACCCCTTTCAATATTTCCTGTAGAGCTGGTTTGGTGTTTGCAAATTCTTTCAGTTGTTGTTTGTCCTGGAAGCTTTTAATCTCTCCTATTTTCAATGATAGCGTAGCTGGATATAGTATTCTGGGCTGCATGTTTTTCTCATTTAGTGTTCTGAAAATATCATGCCAGCTCTTTCTGACCTGCCAGGTCTCTGTGGATAAGTCAGCTGCCAATCTAATATTTTTACCATTGTATGTTACAGACTTCTTTTCCCGGGCTGCTTTCAGGATTTTCTCTTTGTCACTAAGACTTGTAAATTTTACTATTAGGTGATGGGGTGTGGGCCTATTCTTATTGATTTTGAGGGGCATTCTCTGAACCTCCTGAATTTTGATGTTCATTCCCTTTGCCATATTGGGGAAATTCTCCCCAATAATTCTCTCCGATATGCCTTCTGCTCCCCTCTCTCTTCTTCTTCTGGAATCCCAATTATTCTAATGTCGTTTCGTTTTATGTTGTCACTTATCTCTCGAATTCTCCCCTCCTGGTCCAGTAGCTGTTTGTCCCTCTTTTGCTCAGCTTCTTAATTCTCTGTCATTTGGTCTTCTATATTGCTAATTCTTTCTTCTGCTTCATTTATCCTAGCAGCGGTTGCACCTCATTAATATCTTTTTTGATTTCAACTTGGTTAGATTTTAGTTCTTTTATTTCTCCAGAAAGGGTTTTTATATCTCTCGAGAGGGTTTCTCTAATATCTTCCATGCCCTTTTTGAGCCTGGCTAGAACCTTGAGAATTGTCATTCGGAACTCTAGGTCTGACATATTACCAATGTCTGTATTGATTAGGTCCCTAGCCTTCAGTACTGCCTCTTGTTCTTTTTTTTGTGGTGAATTTTTCTGCCTTGTCATTTTGTCCAGATAAGAGTATATGAAGGAGTAAGTAAAATACTAAAAGGGTGGCAATAACCCCAGGAAAATATGCTTTAACCAAATCAGAAGAGATCCCTAATCGTGAGGGGGGAGAAGAGGGATAAAAAGAGGTTCAAGAAGAAAGAAAGGAAAAAAAAAAGAAAAAATAATTAAAAAAAAAGAAAACGAATAAAGAAAAATATAAAAAAGAAAAAATATATATTAGATAAACTAGTTAAAAAACGTTAAAAAAGGGGCACCTGGGTGGCTCAGTGGGTTAAGCCACTGCCTTCGGCTCAGGTCATGATCTCAGGGTCCTGAGATCGAGTCCCACATTGGGCTCTCTGCTCGCGGGGAGCCTGCTTCCTCTTCTCTCTTTCTCTGCCTGCCCTTCTGCCTACTTGTGATCTCTCTCTCTCTGTCAAATAAATAAATAAATAAAATCTTTAAAAAAAATCGTTAAAAAAGAAAATGGTAAAAGTTAAAATAAATTTTAGCAGAAGAAGAGAAAAACAATGAAAAAGAAAAAAAAATTAATTTAACTGCAAGATTAAAAAAATTACAGGGAGAAAGCCATGAGTTCCGTGCTTTGCTTTCTCCTCCTCTGGAATTCTGCTGCTCTCCTTGGTATTGAAACCGCACTCCTTGGTAGGTGAACTTGGTCTTGGCTGGATTTCTTGTTGATCTTCTGGGGGAGGGGCCTGGTGTAGTGATTCACAAGTGTCTTTGCCCCAGGCGGAATTGCACCACCCTTACCAGGGGCTGGGCTGAGTAATCCCCTCGGGTTTGCTTTCAGGAGCTTTTTTTCTCTGAGCGCTTTCCGTAGAGTTCCGGAGGACAGGAATATAAATGGCGGCCTCTTGGTCTCTGGCCCGGAGGAGCCAAGAGCCCAAGGCCCCACTTCTCAGTGCACCTTCAGAGAACAGCACCCAGTTACTCCCATCTGCCTGACCTCTGGCCCCGCTCTGAGCTCACCGAGCCTGCGACCGGTTCAAGGTAACCCCGAGCTGTGAGCTTACTGTCGGCTCTGTCTCTGTAGCCAGCTTTCCCATTCCAATACCTGCAAGCTCTGCAACATTCAGACACCCCTGATCCTTCTGTGACCCTGTGGGACCTGAGGCCACGCTGACCCCAAGTGGCCTTCGCCCCGGTTTAGCCTCTGAGCGATGTCCCTCAGTGGAACAGACTTTTAAAAGTCCTGATTTTGTGCTCCGTCGCTCCGCCGCTTGCAGGGAGCCAGCCCCTCCCCCCCGGGTCTATCTTCCTGTTGCTTTGGATTCACTTCTCCGCCAGTCCTACCTTTCAGAAAGTGGTTGTTTTTCTGTTTCCAGAATTCTTCTCTTCTTCTCTTTGATCTGCAGATGGATTTTCAGGTGTTTGCAATCTTTAGATAAGCTATCTAGCTAATCTCCTGCTAGCTGAAGTAGTCTCAGCCTGCTACTTCTCCACCATCTTGACACCTCTGCCTGTCCTTCTTAAGTTTTATAGCACTATTTCTTACAATTATATCTATGATTTACTTGGAGTTAGTTCTGTGTCTTGTGTGAGATAGGGATCCAATTTCATTTGTTTAAATGTGAACATCCACTTGTTCTAGCATTTGTGGAAGATGCTATTGGTTCTCTGTAGAACATCTTGGCAACCATGTTGAAAATCAAGTGACCATCAATATGAGAGTTATTTTTGCATTCTCTTCATTGCAATATATGTGTCATATATATGCACCTGTCATGAATTTAAATGCTGTCATTTATCTCTATACTCTAGTTCATTGTTGTACTTTCACATGTCACTCTTATGAGTTCTTTATTACATTTGCATTTAAGTCTTTTTATTCCCCTTGGTTAGCAGTGAAAAACAAATGGGTGGTTGTCCTGTTAAGATGTGAACTCTGAAAAACAAACTGAGGGATTTGGAGGGGAGGGGGGAAGGGGGTTGGGAGAGCCTGGTGGTGGGAATTAAGGAGGGCATGTATTGCATGGAGCACTGGGTGTGATGCATATACATGATGCATATACAATGAATCTTGGAACACTGAAAAAATAAAATTAAATGAAAAAAAAAGTTTTCGAGTTACTTCATTGAAGAATTTTGATAACTGAGAGCCATAAAATTGTAGGTGGGAAGGAACAAGGAATAACCTTAAAATTCTCTCTCCTTGAACTTATTTGCCTTTGAACAATTTCTTCTTTTAGCCTTACCACTCTTCTAAAGAATTCAAATGCTATCTATAATAGTGCTGTGTTCATTAGATGTCCAGAACTTATTCAACTTCTAACGGGAAGATTGTGCTATCGGAGGAGCATCATCACAGTTTCCACTCTCCTCAGCTCCTGGAAACCACCTTTCTACTCCATTTATTTTTAGATTCCACATACAAGAGATATAATACAGTTTTTATCTTTCTCTACCTGATTTGTTTCACTTAGCAAATCCTCTAGTACCATCTACAGTGTTATAAATGGCAGAATTTCATTCTTTCTCATGGCTGAGTAATATTCCATTGTATATGTATACCACATACTTGAAATTTACTAAGAGAGTAGGTCTTAAAAATTCTCACCACAGAAAAGAAATGTTAGTTATGTAACTTGATGGAGGTATTAGCTTATACTGCTGTGATAATCATATGCCAATATTTGTTTATCAAATAAACATGTACAATTAAAGCTACACAGTGTTACATGTCAATTATATCTAAACAAATCTAGAAGAAAAATAATTCAAATGCTCCTCATATTGACATAAGGGTAAGTGAAAGGAGAATGCAAAATAATTACCAAATTTTTCTTCCAGCATATTAAAATGTATAGTTTTTTGCATTTTTAAAATTGAGATTTATTTATATATCTTTATATCATCTATATATAATATATTACATATTATATATGAACATATGAATATGTTATATATATTAATATTTTATATATTTATATATAAATAATTATATATTTTATATATAACTTATATAAATATATAATATTTATATATAAAAATATAATATATGATATATTATAAATATATTTATGATATATGGTATATCATATAATATATTTATTATATATTATATAGAATATATGAATATATTCTATATGATATAATATATTATATATATGAGTGAACGATTTTTTTTAGATTTTATGAGTGAAGGATCTTAATTTGACTTTTAAAAATATTCATTCACATGTAGAATGTAGAGTTTAAGAAACAAAATGAATGAACATGGGGGAAGAAAGAGAAGAAAATGAAGAAACACTCCCTTTTTTTTTTAAAGAAATAGTTCTTAAGTGTAGAAAATAAACTGATAGTTGCTAGAGGGGAGGTGGGTGGAGAAATGAATTAAATAGGTAATGCGGATTAAGAGGGGCACTTGCTGTGAATACCTTGTGTTGTATGTAAGTGATAAATCATTAAATTCTACACCTGAAACTAATATTACACTGTATTTTAACCTACTGGAAATTAATTTAAAAACTTGCAAAGAAAAAAGAAAATAAATATTCCTAACGCCTTCTTGGGATATTCCTTACAGTATTTTTTTTTTCTTTTAAATTGATTTAAGTGTTGTCTAAGACTAAAGTCCCCATCAGAGGGAGCTGTTTACTTAGATTATCACTGCAACATTAATTTCCAATTGATAGGGACCTCCTTGCACCACTCTATACCTTACTTCATGCAAAACAGATTAATATTTAATTTTTACAGTTTTGATACAGAAGAAAATTCTTATTTTTAGGACAGTTGTAATTGTAAGAAGGCTTTCCCCTGAAGACCCAAGGGTTCCTTCTCTCTTTTACTATGAGTTATATTCTAAATTGTATGGAAAATTTATGAACTAGAAATTCTCAGAGGCAAAACATTTTTCCTAGAACTACCATTGATAGGACAGCTGATACCCAAAGTAGGGTAAACAAACCTCAGATTACTTTCTCCTTGAATGTGACATGTACTGTGACACTGTGGGATTTGCTAGGACACATTTCTGAGTTCTGTTGTCCAGAAATGCAACTGTTCATTTGCTTTACACCCAGGATTTTTATACTTTTGATCTCAGAAATTTCATATTATGACAAGATTTGAGTACAGGAAAGAGAATCTTAATCACAGACACTCATTTTTGAGCAGGGGATGGGAATTAAATGCACTGGTCACAAGTCATGGATTGGCAGATCCTTTTTCTGCTTAATTTTTCTCAGGTTGCAAGAGAAAAATAAAATTAAGCTCTTAATCATTACTTCCATTTGCAATTTATAGTTATGCTTTCTTTGAGATGGGGAGCTTGGTTTTCTTAAGGATACACAAGTGCCTCTTTTTAAATACCACATGCAGTAGTGGAGTTTCCTAGCAGGACTTTTAACCTCATTTCATATAATTAATAATCTACTCTTTACTTTGGATCCTTTCCGAAATTTTCCATTTTGATTTCCATAGCTTTTTGTAACCTAATTTTGTGAGTGTAGAAGTTTCAAAATCATATACAGTATGTTGAAAATATCCTAAACACAGATCTTAGATATAGATCTTAGATCATAGGTAGAGCATAAAGAAAGACATTTAATGTAAAGTCTGCTATAGACTGAATGTGGCTTTCTCAAATTCCTATGTTGGAACTTAAGCCTTAGTGTGATGGTATTAGGAAATGAGAACTCTGGCAGTTGATTAGGTCGTGAGGGTGGGGCCTTTATGAATGAGATCAGTGCCCTTATAAAAGAGATATCAGAGAGTTCTCTTTTTTCCTTTGGTCATGTGAGGACAGAGCAAGAAGACAAACAGTCTATGAAGCAGAAAAAGAGACCTCACCAGAGATGAAAAATCCCCTGGTGCCTTGATCTTGGATTTCCCAGACTCCAGAACTGTGAGAAATAAATTTCTCTTGCTTAGAAGCCCCCAATCCATGGATTTTTTATAATGGCCCAAAGAGACTAACATGCCCAAGTGGTCTTTCTATCTTTCTCCCTTTAGAGTTGACATTAAGAAGGGCACTTGATGTAATAAGCACTGGGCATTATACGCAACTGATGAATCGCTAAATTCTACCCCTGAAACTAATAATACACTATATGTTAACAAATTAATTTAAATAAAAAATTAAAATAAAAATCTGTAATTGTGGTAGGTATAAGCCATTGTTTTATGTTTGGAGCCATGTCTTATTTTAAGCAGTTTTCACATTTGTAAAAATTCAGAGACTGATTGCTTTTTTACTACTAACAGAATCCCCTCTGTATAAGTAAAGAATGATGCTTCTGCCCTTCTCCACTGCTAAATATAAATGTGTGTGTAAATATATGCTTATGTGTTCTTCAGATGAATAACAATTCAGAATACATCAGGGGTACTAGCTTCTAATTTTCTGGAATTCAGAATTCATCAGGGATACTAGCTTCTAATTTTCTTTCCTTGCACTATTTTTGTCTGGATTTCGTATCAGGGTAATGGGGGCCTCATAGAATGGATTTGAAAGTCTACCCCATTCTTTAGTTTTAGGGACTTGAGAAGGACTGGTGTTAATTCTTCTTTAAATAGTTGATAGAATTTATGCTTGAAGCTTAGATTTTCCTTGTTGAGAGGTTTTAGATTATTAATTTAATCATCATACCCCTTACGGTTCTGTTCAGAATTTCTTTGTATTCATGATTTATTTTAGCAGGTGGCATGTTTCTAGGAATCTATTCATTTCATCTAGATTATCTAGTTGGTGTATAAATGTTCATATAATCTTATATCCTTTACTTTTTATTTCTGTGACATCAGTTTTATTGTCTCCTCTTTCATTTCTAATTTTACTTATTGGGATCTTCTCTCTTTGTTCTTATTTAGACTTGCTGAGGGCTTGCCAATTTTATCATATAAAACAGCTCTTATTTTCAGTGATTTTACTATTATTTTCTATTTGATGTATTTCTGCTTTATTTGTTCTTTTCTTTCTAGTTCCTTCAGGTATAAAGGTAGGTTGTTGAATCAAGTGTCTCTTCTTTTTTAATATAGATGTTTATCATAATAGATTTCCTTCTTGGTGTCCATGTGTAAGCCTAGCACACACCCTCACATATTTTCTTACTTGGTCATATACTCACATACATTATTGGGGCTGTAGTTTTGATTTAAAGAAATATTTCTAGCATTTTGTTTTTGTCACTTAAAAGGCTTTATTTAATGCATACATGTGTTTTGTGTCTATTAACATTTTTAGTTATAGCTACTTTTAATACTTTTATCTTTTAACTTTCATATCAAAAGTAAAAGAAATTTACCCACCACTTTTATAATGCAATATTCTGTATGGTTATATGTGTTTACCTTTATCACTTTATTTTAGACTTTTTTAAGGTAACATGATGTTATTTAGTGTCCTTTCTTTTCAACATTTCTTATAAGGCAGGTTTAGTGGTGATGAACTTCTCCAGCTTTTTCTTCATGTAAGAAAAAAATGTTCTCTCTTCTCCTTTGGGTATTTATAGTAGTCTTGGTGGACCCCCTTTTTTCCCTTTCAGTTCCTTGAATAGATCATCCTACTCTCTTCTGACCTGCAAGATTTCTGTTAAAATCCGTTGAATTCTGCTGAAAAATCCACTGATGCTCTTATAGGGGTTTTATTGTATGGGATAAATTGCATGTTTCTTGCTCCTTGAAAGTTCCCTTTGTCTTTACTTTTCAGTGATTTGATTATAATGTGTCTTGGTGTGGATTTCTTTGAAGTTTTTTGTTTGTTTGTTTGTTTCTTGTTTTTTGTTTTTTGTGGGGGGTCAGGGTAGGGATCATTTTTGCTTCCTGGATCTGGATGTTCATTTCCTTCTATAGATTTGGGGATTTTTAAGCATTTTTCCTTTGAGAAATCTTTCAGGTCATTTCCCAGCTCTTTTTTGGGGATCCCTATAATGCATATATTGGTCCATCTGATATTGTCTAATAATTCTCTTATTTTCTTTACTATTTTTCATTCTTCCTTTTGCTACTTTGATGAGTAATTTCAAATGACTTTTTAAAAAATTCTATGATCCTTTCTTTGGAGTGATCTGCTATGCTGTTTTAACCCTCCAGTAAATTTTCCAGTTGGTTATTCTGCTCTTCAGCCACATGACTTCTGCTTGGTATTCTTTAGCGGTTTCTATCTCTTGTTTGATATTCTCAATTTTTTCTTTGTATTGTTCTCTGACTGCAGTGAACCTTCTTATAACAGCTATTTTGAATTCTATGTCAGGTAAATGATATATTTCTTTTCATTAGGGACAGTTTGTGGAGATTTATATTGTCTGTTTGGGGAAATATTGAGACTCCCTGGGCTCGTGTCTGGACATTAGACAAAATATCTACCTGTCCTAATCTTCATGAACTAGCCTTGCACTAGAGAAGACCCAGACAGTAAGCCTGGCCAGATGGGGAGCCTCTTACTTTTTTTGTCATTCCATCCAACTTTCCTTTATTCTTTTTGCTTCATTCCTTCTGGAGTATGTCAGATCCCATCAGCACCCTAAAACAAAACAAGCAAGACTGAAGTCAGTTCCTCAGGCAGCTCTGTAATAAATTGGGTCATTAGATACATGATTGGAGGAAAAGAGTTTTGTACCGATAGCTGTGTGCTAAGCCAGTGGGATGTGTGTGGTAGGTAGGTGGCTATTGTGATTTCCAACCCAAACTGCAGTCTCTGTTTTCTCTCACCTTGTGCAGCTAAACTATGCCATGTTCTGTGTCCCCTCACCTTTCTGAAACATAAAGTACAAGAGCTAGTTTTATGGGTAGCTCCTAAACAACTTGAGGATTTGGATGTATGGTACACCTCTTTCCTTTTCCAGGGAGTAGCTAGGAACTGTAGGATTTTTGTCCCAATCACATGTGCTATGCCAACATAGGTTCTATGACAAGAGGTTATCTTTAATTTTCCTAACAGCTTTAATATGTCTGGTTTCAGGCATGCACTGGGTGCCTGACCATCTTAGCCAGTTTCTAGATTTCTTATAAAGGGAATCAGTATGCAAATTGTTTTTGAATTAATGTGTCATGTAGAAAAGTAGAGATTAAGGCTTCCTCCTCCACCATTTTGCAGAATGGGGAATGGGTCTTGGCTATTCCTTGAGGGGAGGTATGATCCCTACAGGGAAGGGAAAAATTGATCAAATTGTTGAATCCCTAAGGAACTGAAGACAGATTATGGTCCAGGGTGTTTATAGAATCCCACCAGTTTCTGATTACACTTAGAGATTTTCCTTGGGGAAGACACTGAGCAAGATTCTGCCTTGTTTACAACCAAGTACATTATATAATCACACTCACATTATATCTTCTGTGACTTACCAAGTGGCAAAACTGATAATAGTAAAGACTGTTTTTGTCTACTGTTTAAGGGAACTCAAAGTCATAATCAGAAATTATGATCTACAATTCTAAAAGATTTTCTAGCGTATATCAGCAATTAAGTGTTGGCTGCGTTTTCTTTGAGTTAAAGGAACAAATTTCACAGTCTGAAATTGTCCTTCCATGACAATGGGAGTAATAATGATAAGGAAGCACCAAAGTTTTCTGGCTTAAGGTGGGTGAATTTCTAAATTTCATTTTTATTCATGTCCTCCTTTTTTGAGATGGAAGTCTGAGGATCAAAGATATGTCACTTTCCCCAGTTTTGCAGTCCTGAGTCTCAAGTGAAATTGAGAAAAATCTGCCAGGAGCTGGGAGTATTTAGAGATATTGTAGGTGGTGGTCAAAGAATGCATTCTGTCGGTCATAAAGTTCCTCTCCGTGGGAAAACTCTTGCTACTACAGATTTGTGACTTTGATTCTGTGACATGGAGCAGTAACCTCCTGTAGACTGGTCCCTTGGTTTTGGATTAGAAACAATCTACTTGGTTTCCACCACACCAACTCCAATCTTCATTAAAAGTGGCTCCACGTCTCAGTTTCCAGTTTTATTGCTGAAGAGAGGGCTCAAGTGAATGAAAGTGATTGAGGAGAGAAAGATAATTCTGTCCTGGTGCAAACTTCTCCCTTAAGTTTTGAAATTCTTTGTTACTTAGCTTACAGAGCCCAATAAGGAGCAGTCTGAGTCACTCAGTCTCATCATTGTGGTAAAAGAGTTTATGGGTCCAGGTTGGACTAGTCTTTTATCTTCCCTGTACATACACCACATTTGGGAGAGGAGATATGGTGGAAAAATCTGGGTTTTTCTCTTTCTAACTTTTTCCTTCTGTGCTCACAGATCCCCTTAGAGAAGAATGGCTCGTGGAAATGTTTCCTTTGTGACTGAATTCATTCTGGCGGGGCTCACAGACCTTCCAGATCTCCAGCTCCCCCTCTTCTGTCTCTTTCTAGTCATGTATGTGGTCACTGTGTTGGGAAATTTGGGATTGATAAATCTAATAGGGCTCAATTCACACCTGCACACCCCCATGTACTTTTTCCTCTTCAATTTGTCCTTCATTGACCTCTGTTATTCTTCTGTGTTTACACCCAAAATGCTGATTAACTTCACATCAAAGGAGAATATTATCTCCTACAGGGGATGCATGACCCAGCTTTACTTTTTCTGTTTTTTCGCTATTTCTGAAGCTTATGTGCTGACATCAATGGCCTATGATCGCTATGTGGCCATCTGTAACCCACTCTTATATAATGTTGCCATGTCGCCTAAAGTGTGTTCCATCCTTATGCTTGGTTCATATTTTATGGCATTTTCAGGTGCCATGGCTCACACTGGATGCATGCTGAGACTGACCTTCTGTGATGCAAACACCATCAACCATTATTTGTGTGACATTCTCCCTCTGCTCCAGCTCTCCTGCACCAGCACCTATGTGAATGAGCTGGTGGTTTTCATTGTGTTGAGCATCAATGTGATTGTGCCCACTATTACCATTTTTGTCTCTTATGGTTTCATCCTATCTGGCATCCTGCACATGAGCTCCACTGAGGGCAGGTCGAAAGCCTTCAGCACGTGCGGCTCCCACATAATTGCTGTTTCTCTATTCTTTGGCTCCTGTGCTTTTATGTATCTTAAACCATCTACTGCTGGTTCTATGGATGAGGGGAAAATCTCTTCTATCTTTTACACCAATACAGTTCCCTTGATGAACCCCTTCATTTACAGCTTCAGAAACAAAGATGTTAAACTTGCCCTTAGGAAAATTCTGAGTAGGAAACAGTTTTAATAGGAAAGAATGTCTCTCTGCTGTTAGTTACATAGCAGGGAGGTTTTTTGTTTGTTTGTTTGTTTGTTGTGTGTGTGTGTGTGTGTGTGTGTGTGTTTCAGCAGGGAGCTTTTATGTGTTTCAGGAAAATATTTTCAGGAGTAGCCTTCTTTGCCTATTTTTTTCTGAACATGGTCAAAGAGATTTGAGTCTTCTGTCTGTAATTACTAGGTCTTTTTTTTTTTTCATCATTTGCACAATGCCTTCACTTTTTTCCTGTTTATCAACAGGAATGTAATATCTGAGTTTAAAAATTTTTTCATTTAAACTTCTTTTTTCCAGAAAAAGATGAATAGTCTCTAAATTATTGAATTGAGCAACAACAGAGTTGACACTGTAGCACTGGGCTTGTTCTTAACTGCCACTTGCTATTAGAAGCACAAATCAGATAGTGTGATAGTATGTGTATACTCCTGTTTCTTTTCTCTGATTGGCAATAATATATCTGTTTTTTTTTCTTAATTTATTTACTTTAGAGGGAGCTGGGGAAAGAGAGGGGAGGAGAGAATTCCAAGCAGACTGTGCTGAGCATGGAGACCAATATCAGGACTCAGATCAGGACCCTGAAATCACAATCTGAGCTGAAACTACGAGTTAGACACTTAACCACCTGCACCACCTAGGTGCCCCAAGAACATATCATTTTAAGTGGCAGAAATAGAAGTTTTAATAAAGACTATTATTTTTAATCTATTTTGCATCTGTAATCATTTTACAGGAGGCTTCTTTTGGCAGGGTTGGTTTTATTTTTAGACACTCAAAGTAGTATGTAGCTGATCAACAAAATGTATTTACTGTATGGATGAGAAAGTGAAGATCAGAGTAATTAATAATTCACCCAAAGTCACACAGCTACACAATGACAAGTTCTAGAGTATCCTCTTAGTCTTCTGATTTCAACTCTACTGCTCTTTATGATATGCTTTGCTTCTACTTTATTATTTTGTTTCAATAAACAAGGACTATGAGAAAACACTTCTAGTTTGAAGGTTGTTTCTACATTGTTCCAGGATGCCACATGAATTTCTCTCATGCTGGGTATTACGTTTTTATTTTTTGTTTAGGAAAACAAACAGGTTTTCCCTTCTTTTTTAGTACTGAGATACATAAGATTTATTTGTTTATTTACTTTTATTTTTAATTTAGACTCAATTAGCCAACATTAGTTTCAGATGTAGTGTTCAATAATTTATCAGTTGCATGTTATACCCAGTCCTCATAAAATCACATGCCTTCCTTAATGATTTATGAGATTTAAAATAGGAGTTTTCCCCTTATTCAGAATATATGACTTTATTCAAACAGATAAGCAGTACTGAACATTAGCATCTATGCAATGAAAATTTAAAAACATGGCTTTTGTATTTGGTTTTACTTAAACACCACTAAATTTAACAATATTAATTTTTTTGTTAATAAACATATCTAGGTCATTGCTTCCCTATCTAGGTCATTGCTTCATTTCACTCTTTTCCTCTAATTAATTTTGACTTAGACCTGTTGTCAAAATATTAATTGAGATCTCTAAGGCTTGATCTGTATCTACATTTAGAATTCTTTTTTTAAAATTAATTTCCTGAGGTATAATAGGTTACAAATACTTCATCAAAATGAATGGAAAATTAAAAAAAAAAGAATGGAAAATTGAACAGGGAATTAAAAGAAAATAAATAGTGAAGTGCCAGCTTCCCTCAGTAAGAAATGAAGAAGCAGATGTGTTGTGTTCCTCCAGGAACCCAACCGGTTTCATGACCATAAATTTACTCTCATTTTAAAATAAAAATGTTTAAATAGCTCTTAAGCAGATTCTTCAGATAGAATATTTTAGATTCAGTCAAATTAAACTTGCATTTTAAGAGATTTACTCATAGTAGCCACATCCCAGCTACCTGGTATGTAAGAAGAAGCAATCCAAAGAGGAGAAAACTCCTACGTGAATATGTTAAATATTGAGAATGCAGGGGCACCTGGGTAGCTCAGTGGGTTGAGCCTCTGTCTTTGGCTTGGGTCCCATTCTTAGGGTCCTGATATAGAGTCCCACATCTGCTTGGCAAGGAGCCTGCTTCCCCCCGCCCTCCTCTGCCTGCCTCTCTTCCTACTTGTGATCTCTCTATCTAAATAAATAAAATCTTTAAACAAAATATTGAGAATGCAAAGGTAAATTGGACATGGGTTCTAATTCATTGAGAAGGTGATGTTTAAAGTGAGTACTTAGAAAAAATCTTTTTTGTCTCTGACAGAGACAGAGAGCATGCAGGAGTACTAGTGTGGGAGGGGGAAGGGCAGAAGGAGAGAGAGAAGCAGACTCCCCACTGAGCAGGGAGCCTGTCCTGGTGCTTCATCCCAGGATCCTGAGATCTTGACCTGAGCCAAATATAGATGTTTAACAGACTGGGCCACCGAAGTGCTGCCCCTGAAAAAGTATCCTTTTAAGGAAGTTTACTGTCCAGTGCAAAAGCTCCTAAGATGATACTTCTGGCATGTTTGAGAATACAGAAAGGACTACTGTATTAAATAGAAGGAATAATAGAGAGAGTTGAAGGAGCTGAGGACAGACATGTAACGAGGGACAAGATCATGGTGGAAATTATTGGTAATTGTGAAAGTTGCACTTTCACTAAGTGAAATGGAGTACTAGATTAAAACATAATACATAATATATACATACACATAAAGCATATATACAGTATAGATGTAATACCCTATATATCACAACTATGACACTACCACCTTGATTTGAGAAACTATTGTCTCTGACTTGCATTGACACAAGACCCTCCTAATTAAATGTCTGCTTCATCCAATGCCTTCTACAGTTTATCTCCTAAAAGCAGCCAGTACAATTTTTCTCCCCAAAAGATACCTTAGGCAAATAAAGAAACCCAGTGTTCTTTCCTTCCTTTATCATGAGTTATATTCTAGGCTGTTTAGAAAATCCATGATCTAACAAACATCAGAGGTAAAGGGTGTTTTCCTTTAAGTGGGTCATTGGTAAGACAGTCATACCCAAGTAAATTAAACTTTCCATTACTGCAGTTCTCTTACAAAAACTCCTAACACTGTAGGATTTGCTAGGGCACATTTCTGAGTCCTGTTTTTCAGAAATGTAGTTGTTCATTGCCTTTCCTTATAGGGTTTCCATTCTTTTGATCTGTTTTTAATACATCATAACTTCTAGTTGAAGCTTTCTTATTTATAATCAGACCTTCTTCACATGGGAAGGCACAAGGATGCCCCTGAAGGGAGTCCAGTGTCTCCTTTTTAGTATAATAAGCAGTTATGGAGTTTTTTTGTTTTTGTTTTTTAAAGATTTTATTTGTCAGAGAGAGAGAGCACAAGCAGTGGGGTGGCAGGCAGAGGGCAAAGCAAGCCCCTCGCTGAGCAAGGAACCTGATGCAGGACTCAATCCCAGGACCCTGAGCCAAAGACAGATGCTTAACTGATTGAGTCACCTAGGGGCTCTGTGTTGCAGAATTTCTTAGCAAGAATTTAAACCTCAATTTATATAATTAATAATTTTCTGTTTACCTTAGATCCCTTTCCAAAATTCTGCATAATGAAATTTCCCTTCTCTTACCTAATTTGGTTAGTCTAGCAGTTTCAAAGATTATACAATATATTGGGAAGATTCTAAATAAGGGACAGAAAACTAAGAAGACACTTCAAGGAAACCTAAAATTAAAATTTCAAAAGGTATAATCCTAATGATGATCCATCAGATACTTAGTGCCTGGCAATCTGTTCCATCTCTCTTTTAGGAGTTACCGTGAAAAAGAAGTTACAAATACACACAAACACACACACACATGGTAGCATGAGTTGTAGTTTTCTGCTTGGAGGCACTCTTTTTTTATGCAGTTTGAAACATTCAGTGTCTGATTCTTTTTTACTAAAAGGACCCTCGCATGTTACAAAACGATGTTCCTCCTCTCTTCACCACATACATATAAGTAGTGTATGTGTAAATATATACTTATATGAGTTTATCTGCACACAAACACAACTACACACAAATAATTTATAACATGATTTGACTATCTTGAGGCAATTGGGTTGATTTAAAGCTTAAAACAGTGAATTTACTTTAAAAAATAACAATTATATTCTATATTGAAACTGAAAAACACAATCCTGGCCCCTGGGTGGCTCAGTGGCTTAAGGCCTCTGCCTTCGGCTCTGGTCATGGTCCCGGGGTCCTGGGATGGAGCCCTGCATCAGCCTCTCTGCTCAGCAGGGAGCCTGCTTCTTCCTCTCTCTCTGCCTGCCTCTCTGCCTACTTGTGATTTCTATCTGTCAAATAAATAAATAAATAAATAAAATCTTAAAAAACAAACAAACAAACACAATCCCTGTTCTAAATACCTTTTACAAACTCTTTGTAGGTGGCAGATTGTGTTGATGCTCTATCCAATAGGTATTACTCCTCCAAATATTCTTAATGACAGAAACTTCATTTTCTTTGATAGAGGCTGAAAATGGGAGATTCTCATTTTTGTCAGTTTTCCTTGCAGCTGTGTTGGCCATGTGGCATAGCCATATGACTGCAAAGCCATTGAGGACGTAATCTATTGGCATCTGGAGATGATTTACTTCATACTACAAGGAGATAATGTGAAAGAATTCTTTTGCCTTGTTCCTCGCTTTCTTCTTTGGATATATTGGTGTTTAGATGTCATTCTTGGAGCTATGGTGACTGTTCCATGACCATGAGATACCAAGCCTGAGAAGGAAGGCCAACAAATGAGCATGGGGAAATGGAAGAGACCGAATTCTTGATGAGAATGATTAGTTGCTGAACCAAATCTAGAATGATCAAGTTTTAAGCTAGGTGAGAGAAACAAGCTCTTGTTAAAAATGGGTTTTTAATTGAGCATTTTGTAACTTGAAGCTAGAAACTTTCTAACTAGTAACGTAGGTAGAAGGTTACCTTCCCAGGATATTAAATAAAAAATATGTTACTTAAATAAATGACCATCGTTGTGAAATTCTTATTCCCTTTTGGAAAACATTGAGGAGAGAAACTGTAATTTATCATGAGGAGATAGTAAGTTTGTGCAGATTTAAACTTAAATTTTAACTATTATCTTTGGTTTCCCTGGACTATGATCTTTGTTTACTATACCCTATGGTTTTAGAAATATAAACATTCTCCAATTTTTTTTATTTTATTTGTGGAAATGCCAGAAGTTTGTATAACACTTAATGTGTGCAAAATACATAATCAAAATAGTTCTTTCAAGTCTTCCTACTAAGTAGAACTCTGACTCAATTTCTTCTTTAATTTTATCCAAGAATTAAACATAATTTTGAGACTTACACTTTTATTACAAAATACTGATTGCCGAATAGGTAATGGAAAACCACTGAAAGTTCTTAAACTAAGGAGGGACAGAGTTTTGCTTTCAAAGATTATTCTAGCAGCAGTGCACATGGCTGAATAAGAGGGAAAATGCTAGAATAGTAAGAGGTACTACAGTTTAGCCGTACAGTTCAGTTAAACTCAAAGAGCCTGTGTGGTGGCTGAGGGACAAGGATAGAAGTCACTATGGTCATAAGCATTGTTTCTTGGAAGGTAAGAAATGTGGAATGTTTTCTGAAGATTTGCATCCAAATAACAACATGATTTTCAGAAATATTTATTGAATTTCTTCTCTATGCTCTGCACTGATCTTAACCACAGGAGAAAAGTACTAAGCCAGATAGAGGAGATGTTTGTCCTTATAGAACTTACAGTTTATAGGGGAACATAGAAATTAAGGGGGAAAAAAGTCTGATGAGTATTATGATGTATTCATAAGGGTATAAATAATGACCACTGACATTTATTGTCTATCATTATATGCCAGGCACTGTTCTAATGATATTATTAAAGAGAGAGAGGGAGATAGAGAGAAGGAGACAAATCAAGAAACAGACTCTTAACTATAGAGAACAAACTGATGGTTCCTAGAGGGGAGGTGGGTGGGGGATGGGTGTATTAGGTGATAGGGATGAAGGAGTGCACCTGGCGTGTTGAACACTAGGTGTTGTATGGAAGTGTTGAATCCTTCTATTGTAAACCTGAAACTATATGTAAACTGTAGTTGAACTAAGTGGAATTTAAATAAAAACTTTAAAAACATAAAGCAAAGATTTAATTAACACAACAACCTAATGAAAGAGATACTATTTTTGTCATCCTTATTATACAAAAATGAACCAGAGAAACAGAAGTTGACTAACTTGCCCAAGGTATTATTGGGAGTAAGAATGGAAGTAGGAAGATAGGCTTCATACACATAACCTCTACCTCCATTGCCCCTACTCTTTTCTATGATGAGAAGAAATTGAGAACTCCAGTTACTGAAGTGTTGCATAAAATGCTAATAAGTGGGTCAGGTAGAAATTTCCAGTAAGTGATTAAAAGTATAAATGTGAGAAGGAACATACAGAATTGAAAATTATTTTAGAGACATTCCAGGAGAGAGAATAACTGAGTTATTGCAATCTTTAAAAAATTTGAGACTAAGAAATAAGGAGTTCTTATTTCTTAGAGGCAGAACCCTTGCAGAAAAAAAGCCCACTGAGGATATGTGAACAGAGGAGGGATGAAACAACACTGTAGATTTCCATTCAGAGATAAAGGCAAGGGGAAGAAGGGACTTTACTTTGAATCTAGGGATGTATAATCCCTAAGGTGAAATGAAGATGAGTGAACTATTGAGTCCCTGAGGAACTAAAGACATGTCATGGGCCAGGGTGCACAATCTATTTGTTTACACATAAAATCTGTTCCCTGTGGGAAGGGCTGAGCAAGCTTCTACCCTGTTTATAACCAAGTGTGTTATATCCTTAAACACATTTTAAATCTATGTCCAATCAAGTAGTAAATGTGGTAATAATAAAGGCTTTATTTTTCTCTGCTTTTCAAGAGGACATAATCAGAAAGTATGATCGGAAGGATTTCAAGGGTATATCTGAATTTAAGGCAGGCTGAGTCTTATTAGAATCAAAGCCTCTGAGCCTGAAATTGCCTTTCCAGGACAGGGGTAAAGTTAAATTACCCCAGGAGAGGGGTAAATACCAAGGATTAGAGAGCTCTGAGGCTTTCTGACCTAAGGAGGCTGAGTGAGTATCTGAATTCCATTTCTAAGAACACATTCCTGCTTTTGAGATGGAATTTCAGAGGTCTGAGCTATGCCACTTTCTTTCCCATTTTGTGCAGTATTGACATTCAAGTGAAGCTGGCAAGAGAATGTGTTTGAGGGAGATCAGAGAATATTCAGAGATTAGGGGCACAGCGGATGCAGTATCTCCATCAGTAAGTTCCCTCTCTCTGGATGGAACTCTCACTCTTCCGGATTTATGGCTTTTACTCTGTGACATGGGGCAGTAACTCAACCTCCCCCAGACCCTGGTGCCTCATTTAGGTATCAAAGAGTACTTTTAATTCTCACTCCTTCAAGTGAAATCTGCATTTGAGGCCAGCACGGGGTTACTAAGGATTCTGCCTCTAATTTTCCTGGTAAGGAGAGGGTCAAGTGAATGAAGAAATGGTGAGAAGGATGATTCTGTTCTGGTCCCAGCTTCTCCCTTGATTTTTGCAGGAGTCATGTTTCCAGAGACCAAGTTCAATGGACTTGCCTCAATAGGTTAAATTTGTGATGCGCTTTGCTAAATTTAGTTTATAAAGGCTTTAATAAAGGGAGAATTAATTAGTGTCCCTCAGGATCATGATAGTGGTAAAGGCAGATTCTATGTGTCAAGGTTGGGCTAGTCTCAGGCACTTCCAGTGTACACACTCGCCTTAGTACAAGATCTTGCAAGGAGAGCTGAGTTGTTTCCTTATGTAACCCTATTTTTCTGTGCTCACAGATCGCCTTAGAGAAGAATGGCTCGTGGAAATGCTTCCTTTGTGACTGAATTCATTCTGGCAGGGCTCACAGACCTTCCAGATCTCCAGCTCCCCCTCTTCAGTCTGTTTCTGGTCATGTACATGGTCACTATGTTGGGAAATTTGTGCTTGATAATTCTAATAGGGCTCAATTCACACCTGCACACCCCCATGTACTTTTTCCTCTTCAATTTGTCCTTCACAGACCTCTGTTATTCTTCTGTGTTTACACCCAAAATGCTGATTAACTTCACATCAAAGGAGAATATTATCTCCTACAGGGGATGCATGACCCAGTTTTACTTTTTCTGCTTTTTTGCTATTTCTGAATGTTATGTGCTGACATCAATGGCCTATGATCGCTATGTGGCCATCTGTAACCCACTCTTATATAATGTTGCCATGTCCCCCAAAGTGTGTTCCAGCCTTATGCTTGGTTCATATTTGATGGCATTTTCAGGTGCCACGGCTCACACAGGATGCATGCTGAGACTGACCTTCTGTGATGCAAACACCGTCAACCATTATTTTTGTGACATTCTCCCTCTGCTCCAGCTCTCCTGCACCAGCACCTATGTGAATGAGCTGGTGGTTTTCATTGTGGCAGGTATCAATGTGATTGTGCCCAGTGTCACCATCTTTTTCTCTTATGGTTTTATCCTGTCCAGCATCCTGCGCATTAGCTCCACTGAGGGCAGGTTGAAAGCCTTCAGCACGTGCAGCTCCCACATAATTGCTGTTTTCCTCTTCTTTGGCTCCTTTGCTTTTATGTATCTTAAACCATCTTCTGCTGGGTCTATGGGTAGGGGGAAAATCTCCTCTGTCTTTTATACCAATGTGGTTCCCATGATGAACCCTTTCATTTACAGCTTGAGAAACAAAGATGTTAAACTTGCTGTGAGAAAAACTGTGAGTAGGAGAATGTTTTGATCAGAAACAGTGTCACCAGTTAGTCACAGGACAGAGAGCTTCTGTTTTTAATTACAGTAACTTTATTGGTATCCTGCTTATCCTATCCCTTTCTTATCATGCTGAAGTAAACTTGAATCTTCTCTCAATAATTTATTTTTGCTTTTTGTAGAGTAGATCTCTCTTCACCATTGGCACACTTTCCTCTCCCTTTTTTTCATTTGGTAATAATATTAAGAAAAAATTTATTATCAGGGTTTTTTTTGCTCTATCATTTGAACTTCTATTTTTCTTTCTGGAAATAGAAGACTTGTCTACAAATGATCAGATCAAGGAACATTTGAATGATGTACTGTCTCTGCCCCTTGTCTTGGCAGCATGAAGGGGACAATGTCTTCCTACTCTCAACCTTCCAGCATTCACTGAACAAGAATGTGTCCCCTTTCATGCCAGAGATGGAAGTTTCCATACGGACTGTCAAGGAGAAATGACTTTGCATCTATAAACACTGTGCATCATGTCTTCTTTTCCAAAGAGTTTTCTTACCTTTGCATGGTCAACCCTGCACATAACAGGTTGTCAAAATATGTTTATTCCATGGATTGGAAATTCTCTGTCTTCTGAAGGAAAAAGTCTAGACTAAATTCTTCATCTTCTGACCTCAAGCCTACCACTGTTTGTAGTGCACTTTGTTTCTACTTTATTCCATTACATGTTGTTTCCATAAGATGGAAAACAAGAAAACATTTCCAATTTGAAAATTGACTGTGCTTTGTTCCAGGATGATACATGAATTTCTCTCGGGGTGGGTATTACTTTTATTTGTTTTTTTTTGTTTGGGAAAACAGTTTGATGTTTTTTCGCCCCGACTAGGAAAGGGAAGGCTTTTGGGGCAAGTACAGTTCAGAAATGATTGGCTCAAATGAAATGTTACTTCTTCAAAATCAAAAAAAATGAATCTGTGATGGAAGTTAAGGAATACATTTGTGATGAGCACTGAGTGATGTATGTACAGAAGTGTTGAATCGCTGTATTGTATACCTGAAACTAATACTACTGTGTTAACAAACTGGAATTTAAAAGCATGGAGGACATTAGGAGAAGGAAAGGAAAAGACGAAGGGGAGGGAAATCGGAGGGGGAGATGAACCAAGAGAGACTATGGACTCTGAGAAACAAACTGAGGGGAGGGGTTTGGGGGATGGGTGAGCTTGGTGATGGGTATTAAGGAGGGCATGTATTGCATGGAGCACTGGGTGTTATATGCAAACAAAGAATCATGGAACACTACATCAAAAATTAATGATGTATTGTATGGTGACTAACATAAAAAAATACTAAATAAATAAATACTTTAAAAAATTAATTTGGGATGTTTGCACATACTTGTAATTCATAGAGCGAGGCATAGGAGGGAAAGGAGCCCAGAACATATAATCAGGCCCGGGTTCAACAAGACACATGGCCAATAAATATAAGGTCTTGCTATGCAGAGTGATCATGAGGATTTAAACCACTTTTCAAAATCAGTTTTAATCCTGCTCTATATAGTGCTATAAAAATACAGTCCATAAAGCTTTCATAAAATTTATAATGTACAGTGTGCAGACAGTGGTAGTGTTTGGAGGAATGAAGTGAAAAGCTCTGGTCACATTTGGGGGACTAAGTGATAGAGGATATTTCAAAAGATAAAGTAGTGAATAGTAATTAAAACTCAGTTTAGGAAGAAGGAATCCAGAAAGCAAAATGATGTATGATAAAAATCCATTCTTATGATTCTCCTCCTCTTCCTGGAAGCCCTAGAAATATTATGGGGATTTCTCAAGTTATGTGGTATAAAAAAATAAAGTCACCTTCCCAGGACTTGAAGACATGAGAACAATTAATTCAGTACTGTCTTTTGGAGGCTTCTATATGCTACTTCTTACCTATTTAAGGCACAAAACCCTCAAGTTGCAATTAGGCAAGCAATGACAATTCAGAAGAAACTTTCAGTGAGTAACCAAATCAAATTATGACTGTATTTTCTGTAATAGGATGTCAGATTATTTTTCTTTTGAGGAAAGACAAAAAATATTTTATTCTAAAAATCCTTGACCTTAACCAAGGGATAATGTCTACATTTTGTAAGATAACTTTAATAATATTTTCTTGGGAGAAGGGGGTGGGATTATGGACATTGGGGAGGGTATGTGCTTTGGTGAGTGCTGTGAAGAGTGTAAACCTGGTGATTCACAGACCTGTACCCCTGGGGATAAAAATATATGTTTATAAAAAATAAAAAATTTAAAAAAAAAGACAACTTTAATAATATTTTCAATTTTAGTAGATATTTTGAAAGTTGGCATGACTGGTACATTTGCCTGTTTGTTGGTAGATGTTTTGCATGACTGCTTATAACCACATCTCCTAACTCCAATTAATATGCTTGATTTTCACTTTATTTATATAAAATGGTTGATCTATGTTGGTGTTTTCTTCCTTTCTTTTCCTTTATTTACAGTCCCTTTTCTTTTTCATTTTCTTTTCTTTTTTTTTAAAGAGAGGTAGGGGAACAGGGGCAGAAGGAGAGAGGGATAGAGAGAATTCCAAGCCAACTTCAAACCCAGAATGGAGCCCCAGGCAGGACCCAAGCTCATGACCCTGAGATCAGGACCTGAGCCAAAATCCAGAGTCAGATGTTCAACCAAGTGACCCACCTAGGCTCCCCTACTGTCTGTTTTGATTAAATTGTTTTTCTTATTGAGATTGAAGTGTATCTATATAAGTAAATAATACATGTGCTATTTGGGGACCTCTGTAGACATTGCAGAAGTGTGTCCATCCACTCTGTTTTTATTTTATCACTATTTCAGGTGGCCCCAAATACGTGTTAAACCTGGTCACTAATCTTTCATTTGAGAAGTCTGAAAATACAAGTTAAATTGTTTCATTTTTAGAGAGGGTAAGCTTTCTTTCAAATTAGTTTCCATTTTTTCCTGATTATTTTTGAAAAAAATTAACAAAAGTTTAAATAAAGCTTATTAAATCTAGGTTTGGCAAAGTTTTAAGAAAGAGACTCAGGGGCCTCTGAGCTGCTCAGTCAAAGAGACTGCCTTAGGCTCAGGTCATTTGAGCCTAGAGTCAGGTTCTCTGCTCAGTGGAGAGTCTGCTCTTTCCTCTCCCTTTGCCCTTCCCCACACTCATGCTCTCCCTTTGTCTCAAATGAATAAATAAAATCTTTAAAAGAAAATTTTTAAAGATTTTATTTATTTCAGAGAGAGAGAGAGAGCACACAAGCATGAATGGGGAAGGGGCAGAGGAAGAAGCAGACCCCTTGTTGAGTAGGGAGCCCATTGCAGCCCTCCATCCTGAACCCAAGGCAGATGCTTAACCGACTGTGCCACCCAGGTGCCCCAAATGAATAAAAATCTTTAAAAATAAATAAATAAATAAAACAACTTATCTATAACTTTTAGTTAGCAACACAAGCTCTATTTGGACTTCTCTCAAAGGAAGGGAATCAAGTTAGGGTGATTTACATGTAAAACATAGAGTTATCCTTAACAGTTTTTTGTTTTCTTGAGTTATCTGAATAGAATGAATGAAATAATGAGAAGAAAAACATAGATAGATGATAGATAGATAGATAGATAGATAGATAGATGGTATCTTAGTTAAATTGGTAAGCCATGAGATTTGCTAGGACCTGTAAACTAGCACAGAGATGTTTCTAAGTCAGTGTAAACACTTCGAGTTTCAGGGCTTAATGGAAAATGGTCCTCCTAGTTAAAGAAAGTTCCCTGATTACATCCTGATTTTGTTTAATTGACCCTTTCTTAAGCAGGTTGCTATTGCTGCTGAGGATCAAATTTGTAATGATTAGAGCATACTACAGTTAAAGACTGATAAAAAAAAAACAGGAGTAAAAAGGGTTTTGATTTCTATATTCCTTTAATTTCTAAACCCCAAATTTATAGATCTCCATCACTCACTTGTTTATACTGCCTTCCTACACACACACACTCACACACATACACGGTCTTTAGTCTTGTGTTTTATAAGATCACTGTGTAACAACTAAGACAGGGAATGCAGCCCACTTTTTTAGAAAGTTTTTATTTAAATTCAGATAGTTACCCTAAAGTGTAATATTGGTTTCAGGTGTACAATATAGTGATTCAACATTTCCATGCAAAACCTGATTCTTATCCAGCCCCCCCCTACCTCCTTCTGGTAACTTTCAGTTAATGTGTTGTTGGATTTGGTTTGCTAGTATTTTATTGGGTTTTTGCATCTATGTTCATCAGGTATGTTGGCTTGTAGTTCTCTCTTTCAGTGGGGTCTTTATATGGGTTTGGTTTCAGGTTAAATCTGTTCTCATAAAATGAATTTGGAAGTTTTCTTTCCTTTTTTATATTTTGGAATAATTAAAGGAGAATAAGTAGTAATTCTTATTTAAGTGCTTGGTAGAATTTGCCTGTGAAGCCATCTGGCCCTGTTTTTTTTTTTTTTTTTTTTTTTTGCTGAGATTTTTTGGTTACAGATTCAATTTCTTTTTTCGTTATTGGTCTGTTCAAATTTTCTAGCTCTACCTGTTTCTGTGTTGTAGTTTATATGTTTCTAGGAATTGCCCAATTTTTGGCATATAGTTTTTCATAATATTCTCATATAATTCTTTGTATTTTTGTGGTGTTGATTATTTCCCTTATGTCATTTGTGATTTTATTTACTTGATTCCTTTTTTTTAAAAGATTTTTATTTATTTATTTAACAGACAGAGATCACAAGTAGGCACAGAGGCAGGCAGAGAGGGGAGAAGCAGGGTTCTTGCTGAGCAGAGAGCCTGATGCGGGGCTCAATCCCAGGACCCTGAGATCATGACCTGAGCCAAAGGCAGAGGCTTTAACCCACTGAGCCACCCAGGTACCCCCACACACACTTTTTTTTTTCCTTGATAAATCTGGTTAGAGGCTTATCAATTTTTATTTATTTTTTTCCCAAAGAACCAACTCCCAGTTTCATTGATCTATTGTTTTGTGTTTTGTTGTTGTTGTTGTTTTTAGTTTTTATACCATTTATTTCTGCTCTCATCTTTATTATTTCCTTCCTTCAGCTGGTTTCAGGTTTTATTTTTTCTTTTTCTAGCTCCATTAAGGCATAAGGTTAGGTTATTTGAGTTTTTTCTTGCTTCTTGAGGTAGGCCTGTATTGCTAGAACTTCTCTCTTAGGACCACTTTTGCAGAATCCCAGAGGTTTTGGACGATTGTGTTTTCATTTTCATTTGTTTCTACTTTTTAAATTTCTTTTTTACTTCCTGGTTGACCCATTCATTGTTTAGTAGGATGTTTTTTAACCTCCATGTATTTGTGGTTTTTCCAGATTTTTTCTTGTGGTTGACTGCTAGTTTCATAATGTTGTAGTCAGAAGAAGCATGATATGACTTTGATTTTCTTGAATTTATTGAGGCCTGTTTTGTAGGCTACCATGTGATCTATTCTGGAGTATGTTCTCTGTGCAACTGAAAAGACTATGTATTCTGGTGTTTTAGGATGGAATGTTCTAAATGTATCTGTTAAGCCCATCTGATCCAGTGTATCATTCAAAGCCACTGTTTTCTTGTTAATTTTCAGTTTAGATGATCTGTCCATTGCTATAAGTGGGGAAGAAGACATAGTTTAACACATTGCTTGCAGAAATGTGAATTATTGTAGCTTTTGGGAAAACCATCTGATATTAATTAAAAGAACATTTTGGGAATATATCCCATTGAAATAAAACTAATGGTATATCAAGATGTATGCACAATGATGATTATTTTACCATTGCTTTTGGTGGTAAAAGAATGGAAAATTATGGATTTCCATAGATGTGTATTGTTGGATATGTTATAATATGCCAAAACATAGAATTTTGGAGATATTTTAATGAAATATTATTAAATGACAAAAGAAAGAGGTCAAGAAATATGTAGTTTGTAGTCAGCTGTAAAGCCCTTATAAATCTATTTGGTTATATCAGCAATTAGGAAAATAAAGGAAGACATTGTAAGTTGTAAACTTAAATAACTGGGGCATGATGGAATGAAGGGGAGCTAAGACAGGAAAGAGGGTGCCAGAAAAAGGCACATGAGAAGTGATGTGTCTAAAAGATACGAAGAGTGCATTGTATGATCACCTGTGCTATACTGTTAACACTATATATGTGTGGGAAGATAGGTATGTATGTGAAATATTTTATGGGGATTCAAAATATTATTAGCTATGTGTTAGCTGTTGTGCCTAAAAGCCAATGAAGCACTAGGAGAAAGAAGAGAGAAAGGATCTCTACCTCATTTGTCCTGGAAAAATGTGCAACCTTGAGTAGAATATTGAGCTTCCAAAGACACTAGGGTATAAGCATCTTCATCTGCGTACAGTTTTATACACTTGTTTTTCCCAAAGGGAACTATGGCGATTCTCCTGGGGAAGCCCCTGTATCACACCCCTAAGTGCTCCAAACCCAGAATAAGATCACGTACATGATGCTCCCTGTTACTATCTTGAAAACAAAGACAGCTGTTTATATTTTTTTAAATAATTTAATGATCACCTCTGGGCAAAATCATTATTGAGAATAACAATCTTTATCTTAATGAGTCTCAGAGCAAGTCAAAGACTGAGATTATAAATGCTCTGAACCTCCACACAATTGGAATTACAATTACCGCCCACAGCAGCAGAACTTTCGTTTTGGAGAGCAGTGTTGGAGAAGAAACCACAAGGCAGTTGTGAAGTCACTAGGCAAAGAAGAGTAAGCATTGAACCCTTTATGTTTTTATGTCTTTCAAAACCCAGAGCAATAGAAAGTAATAAACTTTTCTGCTTTTACCAGCTCTGGTCTGGGTACAGATGATTAAGGGGTCTGCATAGGAAGAAAATCAATATTACAGGTAGTACTGAGATTATGGGGTTTGCAGAAGGATTGCCTCTAGTCCTTAGAGAATTTCCTATGAATGAAACCTAGCTTCCATTCCTGGCTTAATGGCTTTTCTTGCTGTGTGTGCTTGGGAAACCAAAGAGTCTCTGTAAGTCTGTTTCCCCAATCCTGCTATGGACATGTGCTCATGGTCTCTACCCTACACAAGTGTCCAGTCTGGATGTGGCCAGCACAGGTAGTCGAAGTTTGGTGATTAAAGATTAACAAGTACAAACTGGAATAAATGAAGGAATAGAAAGTACTAATGACAAACTTAACCAGGGAAAAGATGAGAAATTTCTATACTTCTTCCCCTCTTGAAATATTTCGCCCAGTGTTACTTGAAACTATGTTGATGCCTCCCAGATACTTGTCTTATCTTATATGAGCAGAGCCAGATCCTGTAAAATAACTTCCTATAAAATTAAACCTCAGCAGAGTCTGTTGGCTTCTTGACTCCAGAATGGCCTGACATGGGATTGCATAGGAAGTCTGGATTCTGCCTCAATATGATTCTACTCTCCTATCTTTCAGATCCTACTGGAAGAGCATGGATATGGAAAACAGTTCCTTAGTCACTGAGTTTATCCTTGTGGGTTTAACCAAATATTCAGAGATCCAGCTGCCCCTGTTCTTCCTGTTCTTAGGAATCTACATTGTCACCGTGGCAGGAAATGTGGGCTTGGTCACTCTAATTGGACTGAATTCTCACCTTCACACGCCCATGTACTACTTCCTCTTTAATTTATCCTTTATCGACCTCTGTTATTCTTCCGTCATCACCCCAAAATTGCTGGTAAACTTTGTGTCTGAACCAAACACCATCTCCTATGCAGCATGCATGACTCAGCTTTTTTTCTATTGCTTCTTTGTCAGTGCAGAGTGCTATGTATTGACAGTAATGGCCTATGATCGCTATGTGGCCATTTGTAAGCCCCTACTGTATACAGTCACCATGTCCCCTCAGGTCTGTTCTCTGCTGGCTGTGATTGTATATGTGGGGGCATTTATCGGTGCCTGGGCCCACACAGGATGCATGCTGAGGCTGACCTTCTGTGATGCCAACACCATCAACCACTACATGTGTGACATCCTCCCCCTCCTGGAGCTCTCCTGCACAAGCACTCACGTCAATGAGCTGGTAGTTCTCATTGTTGTGGGCTTTGATGTCGGTGTGCCCAGCCTCACTATCATTGTCTCTTACACTTTTATCCTCGCTAGCATCCTTCGCATCCGTTCCACTGAAGGAAGGTCCAAAGCCTTCAGCACTTGCAGCTCACATATAATTGTTGTTTCTGTTTTCTTTGGGTCAGGGGCATTCATGTATCTTCATCCTTCTTCTGTCTTGTCCATGGACCAGGGAAAAGTGTCCACCGTGTTCTACACCATTGTGGTGCCTATGCTCAATCCTCTGATCTATAGCTTCAGGAACAAGGAAGTTAAGGTTGCCCTGAAAAAAAGGTTGAGTAGAAAAATATTTTCCTGAGCCAAAAAAGCAGCCCTAATTATCATAAGAAAATACAGCTTTCTTTTAAAATTCTCTTTGTTCCTCTATAGAGGGTTCCCGCCCCCCCCCCATGGAGAAAGAAATGAGGACAATAGAGTGTTGGACTTGGAATTAGAAGGCCCAAGTTGAAAACTCTCCCAAAATAGGGGCATTCTATTACTTTAGAGGGCTATTGGGAAGAATAAATTAATGCAAATGGATGTTTGTAGAATAATATTGGGGGCCTAATACTATGTTTCCTCCTTTCTTCTTCTTTCTGTTCTTTCTCTTTCTTTTTTTTTTTTTCCCTGTTTTCCTCTTACACTTTAGAGGGAACATTCACAGACTCTCAGCTCTTCCTGTGATCTCCATCATCATGAATGGCACCATCCTCTACTAAATTGCTTAGATCCCAAACTAGTATTTTCCTTGATTCCTCTAACTTTGCTTTTCCTCCACACCTAATTTATTAAGTATTGACAATTCTTGTTCTCCTCATGGAACTACCATTTGTCATATGGAAACCAGCCTCCTGATTGGCCTTTTCCTCTCTTATCTTTACCCCTTGAAATCCACTCTCTGCATTGCAATCAAAAGGCTCTTTCCATGCTTTCAATAAGATCTCATTTACCTTAGTTTACTCTGTTCACTGAAGTTGTCTTCAAATGTACCAAGCTCCATGGTACGTCAAACAAGGATTATATCTTAACCTTGATCACGTCTCCAGCCTGATTTTCTGTTATTATAACCCCCTCCTCTCTGCCTTTTCTCTGGTAATCTATTAAAGTCATACTGAGGTTCCCCAAATTTAATAATTGTTCTGTTGCACATTTCCCACAAGCTCTTTCCCTCACCCTGGAACATCCTCATGTACCCTGTCCATCCCTCAGGAATTAGGTTATCCAGGACCTTTGGGAAGTCTTTTCTGGACAGAAGGATGAGGTTAGATGACCTTCAGATATACACTGATAGCATTCTGTGCCTACCTTATTGAGGTACAGGTCCCATTGTACTGAAATTCTTTTCCCCTTCCAATGTAGTATCTGACTCTATTTATTTAGTTATAAGAAAACTTTAAGAAACTCATTTTCAGGAAAACTTAAAGTTAACTACAAGGGAGTAGGTTATGTAAGAAAGATATATTTCTCTAAGTTGGATTCTTAAAAATCTTAAGAAATCATTTGAAAATGTATAGATCATTTTTGGGGTTTTTTATGTTTTTAGTTACCATACAGTACATCATTAGTTTTTGAGGTTGTGTTCTATGATTCATTGTTTGCATATAACACCCAGTGGTCCATGCAATCTGTGCCTTCCTTAATACCCACCACCAGGCTCACCTATCCCTCCACCCTTGCTCCCTTCTGAAACCCTCAGTTTGTTTCTCAGAGTTCATCGTCTCTCAAGTATTTAGGGGGGATTCTCTTGTTTTTCTTTGCCTAACTTTCCTTGAAAATTCCTTTTGCTCATGTTTCCTCCATGGTTGATTGGTTATCTCATCTATCTATCATCTATCTATCTATCTATCTATCTCTATTTTTCCAGCACACTCTTATTACCTGTTTCTAACCCTCTTTGTTTTCTGTTTGTGCTTCAGACATCGCCTGAAGGGAAACAGCCACCTAACCTGTTTTATAAAGTTTAAGTGCTCTGTTTTTTACTTCCCAGAGTGGAGTAGTCAGGCCTGCCACAGTAATGAAAACAATTCTCACATGCTTTTGTCATTGTCTGATTATATGTCTTCTCTGTCAGGAAGGTCACTGTGTATATTTCCCAATGCTTAGCAAAGTGTCTAGCACTTAGTAAAGGCTCAGCAAGTATTGGTGGGATGAATGAATGTTTGCTATATGACTTTAATTTTGAGTCAAAAGGAGATATTTGGGGAGAAGAGTCACTCAAAGAATTGTTAATACTTCTCCCTCCTAGAGTGAGTTTCTTAATACTTTGCTTTCGTCTTCCTCTTCTTTTCCATCTTCTCTTAAGCACAGTGATGGAAAACAGAGATTGATTTAGTTTTATATAGATGACTGTGTGTATTCAGGAACCAGGGAAAGGGAGGCATGCATTGGGCAGACTTCTAGCAGCAAGATAGAGTAAGCTCACAGTTTCCGGTGTGAGACTACCTGGGTTTAAATTTCGGGTCTGTAATCTGCTAATTATGTGATTCTGAAAAAGTTACTTAACATTTTAAGATATCTTTTTCCTCAATTCTAAAATGAGAAAAATAATACTATCTGCTTAGAAGGATTTTTGCAAAGATCGTTATCCATTTGCTTGGGGTTCAAGATATAGTACATGGGGTATAGTTCTGGGTTTGCCACCATATAATAGTGCCATTTCATTTTAGAACCTCAGATTAGTAACTTGAAAAATAAGAGGCTTGGCTGGATTATACCAAGTATTCCATCTATTTAAAAAATCTTGTGATAATTGTGTCTCAGTTGTTGATTTATACACTACTAGAGTTGACTTGGAAAGTTGTGACTTGGGTATGTGTCAGAATCATTCAGGAAATGCTTGTAATTATGATCTCCTAGTTCCTTCTCAGACCTATTCAATTAGGGCAGGGTTCAGGAATATGCACCTTGAAAATTCTTTTCAAGTGATTATGATTTTATTGTGTAGGTAACTGGTGATTTGGGACTTTCCACTCTTAACACTCTGTGACTTTAAAACTGTCTCTGGACAGGAAAATATGTGGACACTTATAACTTTACCAGAAAGGAGATTTTCTGGTGTCAGGAAAGTTAATTAAGTATTTGAAGAAGGGAAAAGGGGTCAGTAGTGTTCACTATTGCACAGATGTTGAGAGAAGTAAGCATCAGACCAGGTCCTGTACTGAGAATTTACAAACTTGGCAAGTTTATGGAAATGGTAGAAGCAGAGACCCAACTGCAGTTGGTTAAGGAATAGAGGAAAAGGAGAATGTAGAAAAATATACTTACCTTACTCACTTAAAACACATTAGAATAATAGGTCAGTGGAAACACAAAACCTTAAACTAATCTCATGCACATTTAAGTATTTAGAATATGATAAAGTAGCATTTAAAATCAGTAAGGAAGTATTAGATTGTTAATAAATACTGGTAAAACAATGATTTGTATTCAGAAAAAAAAGTGCAGTTAGATATATACTCATGTATATATAAAAATAAATTCCATGTGTTCTAAAAATTAGACATAAAAATTTTTAACTATAAAAGAGCCGAAGAAAATACATGTAACTATTCATCTAATCTAAGGGAAAAGACAGAAGAAACCATAAGAAATACTTTTTTTAACCCGATAGTGAAAACTTCTATAAATATAAGAATAACAAATAAAAGGTATTAATTTACACTCCTACTGTATGACTAGATCCTGCATGAAATATAATAACCTATATGATCGTTATTAACCTCCCTTAATAAGAGAAAAAAGGGTGGGAACTTAACTAAACATTGCATGATTATGCAACGAGTAAGGTGAACACTCAACTTTGAACCTAGGCAATCTGGATCCAGAATTCCTGCTCTTTACAACTGTATTGCCGATTTTAAAAAGTACAAAAGAGGAAAAATTAAGTAATACATTTCATGGCTTAAATACATAAAAAATACAACTATTATGAATACCAGGACATTTTAAACATAAAATTCTGTGTAACAGTGATCTCTGGGCAGACCATAGGGATTAGAAAAGGTAAAACAGCACAAACATTAGTATTTGGTAATATTTTAGTTCTTCATATGGATCATAGTTTCAACTTTTTTATTTCATGACTATACTTTTTTAATAAAAAAACATTTTGTCATGTGTCTGATAGCAGGATACAAAATCAATGTACAGAAATCAGTGGCTTTCTTATGCACTAACAATGAAAATACAGAAAGGGAAATTAGAGAATCTATTCCATTTACTATAGCACCAAGAACCATAAGATACCTGGAAATAAACCTAACCAAAGAGGTAAAGGATCTGTACTCGAGGAACTACAGAACACTCATGAAAGAAATTGAAGAAGACACAAAAAGATGGAAGACCATTCCATGCTCTTGGATTGGAAGAATAAACATTGTTAAAATGTCTGTACTGCCTAAAGCAACCTATACTTTTAATGACATTCCAATCAAAATTCCACCGGTATTTTTCAATGAGCTGGAGCAAATAATCCAAAAATTTGTATGGAATCAGAAGAGACCCCAAAACGCTAAGGAAATGTTGAAAAACAAAAATAAAACTGGGGGCATCACGTTACCTGATTTCAAGCTTTACTACAAAGCTGTGATCACCAAGACAGCATGGTACTGGCATAAAAACAGACACATAGACCAGTGGAACAGAGTAGAGAGCCCAGATATGGACCCTCAACTCTATGGTCAAATAATCTTTGACAAAGCAGGAAAGAAATACACAGTGGAAAAAAGACAGTCTCTTCAATAAATGGTGCTGGGAAAACTGGACAGCTATATGTAGAAGAATGAAACTCAAACATTCTCTTACACCATACACAAAGATAAACTCAAATGGATAAAAGACCTCAACGTGAGACAGGAATCCATCAGAATCCTAGAGGAGAATATAGGCCGTAACCTCTTTGATATCAGCCACAGCAACTTCTTTCAGTATGTGTCTCCAAAGGCAAAGGAAACAAAAGCGAAACTGAACTTTTGGGACTTCATCAAAATCAAAAGCTTCTGCACAGCAAAGGAAACAGTCAAGAAAACAAAGAGACAACCCATGGAATGGGAGAAGATATTTGCAAATGACAGTACAGACAGAAGGTTGATATCCAGGATCTATAAAGAACTCCTCAAACCCAACACACACAAAACAGACAATCATATCAAAAAATGGGTGGAAGATATGAACAGACACTTCTCCAATGAGAAATAATTTTTAAGGCTTAAAATTAGAAGGTTCTTGCAAAACATGAGTCAATAATAAATATTCTAACAAATCAATAAGAAAGAGATCAATGTTCTCAGCATATAAGTAAAGGGGCAGATTATAAGAAAAGGCAATTGTTTAATATAAAAGTACAAATGGTTAACAAGTACATGAAAAAATTCAGCCTTAAATTTAAAATAACAATGAGATGTAATTTTATTCTACCAAATTCGCAAAGATCTGAAAAGTAGATCTAGTCCTGGCTGGGGTTACAGACAAAAGGTATCTTGTATATCTTGTATGCTTGTAACAGGAATGAAATGTATGAGTTATTTGGATGACAGTATTAACCCTGCAATTGAGCATCAGGAATTTATTCCAAAGAGATAATGAGTTATCTGTACAAAGATCTCCCTCCTAGCATGGGGAAACTTGAATGAATGTCATCCTGAAGTCAGACTAGCATTCTGGCACTTCATTTGCAAAGAATTCACTTAGGGCACCTGCGTGGCTCAGTTGGTTAAGTGCCCGACTGTTGATTTTGGCTCACATTATGATCTCAGGGTCATGAGATTGCGCCCCGCATGGGGCCCTGCACTGAGTGTGGAATCTGCTTGAGATCTTTTCTCCCTCTCTCTTTGCCCCCCTGAACTTACATGTACTCTCTCTCTCAAAATAAATAAATAAATAAAATATTTTTTTTAAAGATTCATGTATAAAGGATTTCCAATGACCAAAGTAATAAAATGCAACTGTGTAACTCTGAAATCTACTGTTGAAATCAACTTAGGATTTTTGTTTATTAATAGACGTTTTCATATTTACTTACATGGAATTTACATATTAAACAGATGTCTTTTCTTACTGTGGAGTATTCTTCAAATTTTCATTGGTCTGAGAATATAGTAACCATTTCAAATCACAGGAAATATAAAAGGAGAGAAATAGAAGAAGATATGTTTTACTTAATATTTATCTGATAGCTAAAAGCTATCTTTACACTTCTTTTCTTCCCAATTCCTCCTGGGCTTTTCCAGCTGTAGTGACAAAATAAGTAAAATATAATTAATTTTCAGGCAAGTATGTTGATTGTTTCCCCCTTTATTTCTTAATTATAATTAAGTCTAAAACATGTGAATAGGGATGAAGGTGTTAGGCTGGAGTGTATTCTGGAACCTTAAAAAATTTTAAATGAATAAATTACAATACATATAGAGACATTCATCTAAGTATAGTTTGTGGGAAAGGAGAAACAAAAATTTTCAACTCTATGCAATTGATTAAACAACATAGTAGAAGTATTCAATTAGAAATTGTAGATTTTGAAATTAAATTGTAGAGAACATTAGCATGAAAAAATGTATATATACTGTACATTGATTGGTAAAAAAGCAAGTTGCAAATATATAAAGTATGATATCAATTTTTCTAAGATTTTTATTTATTTATTTGACAGACAGAGATCACAAGTAGGCAGAGTGGCAGGCAAAGAGAGAGAGAGGGAAGCAGGCTTCCTGCTGAGTAGAGAGCCCAATGTGGGGTTCGATCCCAAAACCCTGGGATCATGACCTGAGCCAAAGGCAGAGGCTTAACCCACTGAGCCACCCAGGTGCCCCATATGATCTCAGTTTTCAATGTGCATTATATATGTGCGTATGAATATGTATATGAATGTGTGTATACAACATATATTATATACAGACATATGTATGTATATATGTATTTTTTTAATCATAGAATGGAATAGACACAAGCTTAATGGGGGTTAGCTTATAATATCAGAAACTGCTAACATTTATTGAGAGCTCACTATGTACCATACTCTCATTGGCCCTACTTTAAAAATTTTTTTTAATTTATTTTTAGTGTAACAGTATTCATTGTTTTTGTACCACACCCAGTGCTCCATATTTTTTATTGGAAATCTGAAGCTTTACATGCATCTGAGGATATTGAGAATAACTATTTCACTTTATATTGTTTTTATATTTTCTACAATGGTCATACATTAGTTTTAGAAGTGGAAGAAAAAACCCTGTAAGATGACAATGCAAACTATAAAACTAGAAGGTAATATAGGAGAAAATCTGGGTGACCTAGGGTTTGGCAATGCTTTCTTAGATACAATGCAAAAGGCACAATCTACAAAAAAGGAACTGATATATTGGACCTCATTAAAATTTAAAATTTCTTCTCTATGAAATATACCATCAAGAGAATAAGAAGACAAGCCACAGCCTGGGAGAAAATATTTGCAAGAGGCATATCCAATAAAAAGCTGTTATCCAAAATATATGAAGAATTCTTAAAACTTAATAAGAAAATGAACACCTTGTTTTAAAAAAGTGGGCAAAAGATCTAAACAGGAGGCCTCAAGAGAAGATATGCAGATGGTAAATAAGCATAAAAAGATGCTTAACATCATACGTTTTTAGGGAATTGCAAATTAAAACATTAATTAGACACCTATTAGAATGGCTAAAATCCAAAACACTGACAACACTAAATGCTGACAAGAATGGGGATCAACAAGAACTCTCATTCATTACTGGTAAAAATAGAAAATAGTACAGCTACTTTGGAAGACAATTTGGTGGTTTCTTACAAAACTGAATATACTTGAAGCATATGATTCAGCAATTGGGCTCCTTGATATTTACCCAAAGAAACTGAAAACTTATGTCTACACAAAAACTTATACCTGATGTTTATAGGAGCTTTATTCATAATTGCCAAAACTTGGAAGAAACCAAGATATCCTTCAAAAGGTGAGTGGGTAAATAAACTGTGGTACATCCATACAATGGATAATTATTCCACACCAAAAAAACATGAGCTATCATGTCACAAAAGACATGGAAGACCCATAAATGCATATATTATTAAGTGAAAGAAGACAGTCTGAAAAAGCTCCATACTGTATGATTCCAAATAAGTGGCAATCTGGAAAAGGCAAAGTATAGAGATAGTAAAAATATCAGTAGTTGCCACCAGGCTCGGGAGGAGGAAGAAATGCACAGGTGAAACACAGGAGATTTTTAGGGCAGTGAGACTACTTTGTATCCTACTGTGATGGTAGTTTCATGCCATCATATATTTATCAAACCCATGGCGTTACAACACAAAATCACCCTAATGTACATATGGATCTGGGGTGATAAGAGTGTGTCAGTATTAGTTTATCTGTTGGAATCAGTGCACCACTGTGCAGCATGTGGACATTGAAGGAGGTTGTACATGTGTGTGGAAAGGGTATCTGGATTCACAGATGGGCTGTACTTTCCATTCATCCTTGTCATGAACCTAAAAGTACTCTAAAAAATAAAGTCTATTAAACAACAAAAGATAGGAATCATTATTTTATATTCACTATTTTCTATTCACAATTTTCACTATTTTCTCTACTTGTGTATATATTTGAATTTTTTGTAATAAAATTGTTTTTCAGATAATGAAAAAAGCAACAGAAGAAGATAGTGCTAAGAGGAGAAGGAAAGAGACAAGGCAGATACAAAAGGGCAAACAAGGAATAGAACTATAGGAACTGTATTGAGGGACTTAGTTGAGCAGGTTGATAAGCTGAGAGGAAGTAGCCTGCAGAGAAGGAAGAAGCAGAGGCTCAGGAATGAACAGGAAGGATTGCCTGGTAACATAACTGGCAGGCATGGCAGATCACCCGGGAGGGTGGATTATCTTTGGACAACAGTGGACATCTTTTGTACTATTTTCAACACCTCCAGTTTCTCTTTCTCCATCAAATAAAAGGATTGTCAGCTGCCAGTGGTGGCAACAGAGGTGGGACCTCGGGAAAAAGGAGATGGTTTAAAATAAACCGTAGTAGGTGCTGAATCTGACAGAGGGTTGGGTTAGCTGAGATCGGAGACTTTGTGGGCACAGAGTTGTAATGCTCAGAGCTGGGGGTAAATGACTGGAAAAGTCCACTTACTGTGAAAGAGGTACCAAAAGAAGATCTTTCAGAGGTTGAAAAGCAGAAGCAAGAAGTCTACAGCTAGCACTCTATCTGTGCCCTACTTGGGCATTCACATACTAATTTACATACTATTAATACAACTCAATGAAAATTCATTTTGGACATTTTTCATGAAACAATGTTTAGTTTACCTAACTCACTGTACTTATGCAATTTTACAAGTTTGTGTGATTTTGGCTGACAATAAATATGTCCTAACTATTGGATCTGTTTAATAGTGTTTCTATTGAGTCCATTTGTACAATTTAAGACTCACGAGTGAGCCATGAGTGTGAATTTCCATGATTCTCCTCCAGGTACCCAACATGTCTTCAAAAGGCACTCTTAAAAATTAAGTCTCCAAGGGGATTTTCTATTTCATGAGCTGAATTATTATCAAAGATTTGCTCTTAATAATAAAAATAAAAGCCAAGTAGCAGATAAACAATGTGCCATTACAATATGATAAAAATAAATAAATACAATAAATACACTGTACTACCATTATCATACATTTCCATAGCTTTCAGGTATACCTAAACTGAGCTCCATGCACAACAGACATCAATGTACAAAAAATATACATACAGCACTTACTGTACAATTCTGTTGTATTGTAACTATATTTTTGTGTAACAATACTGATACTTTGTTTTCAGAGCAGTGGTGGCCTATGATGCATATTTATTCTAGAACTTAACATTGTAATCTCATTTTAAGGGAGAGCCTTTATAAGCCAATAAGAATAGAGAACTAGAAAAAGGGGTCCAGGAACCAGGGTGGGGTGAGGAAAGGGTATTTTATGTAATGGAAGAAATTCTGAATGACAAGGACTCAGCTACACTCCTTGTTGGCTATGCAGAATTGACAAGTCATTTTATTTCTCTGAGTCATGCACTTATCATCACTCACAGCCTGAAGTTTGGTAACATGACAGCTATATTTCTCACTGAAAATTGATAAGTTGGCACTCACCTGAATTTGTTCATTTCTTGTGATCCAGGTAACTGTGACTCTTTCATAATGTTGGTGTGGTGACAAAAATAACATATTGGTTTTGAAAATTGAGAGACCTTGTAGTCTTGTTCACCATGAGAGTCTTCTAGAGTGAAGGCTCCTGAAAGTAGGAAGAATTATTCTACCTCCTTCTCATTCACCCCATCTTAGGTGAGGCCCCTTTAAGAGAGCAGAAGAGATGGACATGGTGGAAGAATCCAATAAAAAAGATAATAATTTCAAATGAGATTTCTCATTAGGAAGTAGAAAATAGAAGTGCTTCTCACACTCCTCCTTTTTTTTTTATTGTGTTGTTAATCACCATAAAATACATCATTGGTTTTCGATGCAGTGTTCCAAGATTCATTGTTTATGTACAACACCCAGTACTCCATTGAATACATGGCCTCCTTAACACCCACATCCAGGCTCACCCATCTTCTCACCTCCCTCCTGCCTAAAATCCTCAGTTTGTTTCTCAGAGTCCACAATCTCTCATGGTTCATCTCCCCCTCTGATTTCCCCCAGTTCACTTTCTTTTCCTTCTCCTAATGTCCTCCATGTTATTCTTTATGTTCCACAGGTAAGTGAAAACATATGATAATTGACTTTCTCTGCTTACTTCACTCAGCATAATCTCCTTCAGTCCTATCCATGTGGATGCAAAATTTGGATATTCATCCTTTCTGATGTCTGAGTAATATTCCATTGTATCTATGGGCCACATCTTCTTTATCCATTCATCTGTTGAAGGGTATCTCAGCTCTTTCCACAGCTTGGCTATTGTGGACATTGCTTCTCACACTTATTTCATTTGAACATTAGAATTGGCAATTTCTTGCAATTGATTTAATTTTTGTGAGATGGAATCCCTTTGGAACTTGATATGGAAAATGAATTTATTTCATCATTTACAGAGGAGCCCTAAAAAATTCCTTGTGAAAATAAAAACATTTAATAAATTCATAAGGTCCTCATCTCATTCAGGACATAAATGAGATTTATCTGGTAGGGTTCTTTTTGTTTGTTTGTTTTTAATTTTTTATTTCTTTTCAAGTTCTTTTGTTTTGTTTTACTGAGTAATAATGGGTCTTCTCTCATAAGCAAGCAGATTGGGAATAAATATAAGGACTCATTAGATTAACTGCATTTGGGGAGGGAATTCTAAATAAAAGTGATACAATCAAGGGTTGGATATTAGACAACACACTACTACTCTTTCTTTTTTTTTAATAAATAAATTTATTTATTTTCAGAAAACAGTATTCATTATTTTTTCACCACACCCAGTGCTCCATGCAATCCGTGCCCTCTATAATACCCACCACCTGGTACCCCAACCTCCCACCCACCCGCCACTTCAAACCCCTCAGATTGTTTTTCAGAGTCCATAGTCTTTCATGATTCACTTCCCCTTCCAATTTACCCCAACTCCCTTCTCCTTTCTAACACCCCTTGTCCTCCATGATATTTGTTATTCTCCACAAATAAGTGAAACCCTATGATAATTGACTCTCTCTGCTTGACTTATTTCACTCAGCATAATCTCTTCCAGTAACTTTTGGGACTTCATCAAAATCAAAAGCTTCTGCACAGCAAAGGAAACAGTCAAAAAAACAAAGAGGCAATCCACAGAATGGGAGAAGATATTTGCAAATGACAGTACAGACAAAAGGTTGATATCCAGGATCTATAATGAACTCCTCAAACTCAACACACACAAAACAGATAAACATATCAAAAAATGGGCAGAAGATATGAACAGACACTTCTCTAATGAAGGCATACAAATGGCTATCAGACACATGAAGAAATGTTCATCATCACTAGCCCTCAGGGAGATTCAAATTAAAACCACATTGAAAAAAAAAATTAAAACCACATTGAGATATCACCTTACACCAGTTAGAATGGCCAAAATTAACAAAACAGGAAACAACATGTGTTGGAGAGGATGTGGAGAAAGGGGAACCCTCTTACACTGTTGATGGGAATGCAAGTTGGTGCAGCCACTTTGGAAAACAGTGTGGAGATTCCTCAAGAAATAGAGCTTCCCTATGACCCTGAAATTGCACTCCTGGGTATTTACCCCATGACTTCATACAGAAGTCATGAAAAGAAGGGCCATCTGTACCCCAATGTTTATAGCAGCAATGGCCACGGTCGCCAAACTATGGAAAGAACCAAGATGCCCTTCAACAGACGAATGGATAAAGAAGATGTGGTCCATATACATTATGGAGTATTATGCCTCCATCAGAAAGGATGAATACCCAACTTTTGTAGCAACATGGACAGGACTACTACTCTTTCTTGCCTCTTTCTCCACCATGTTAAAACTTCTTATTGCCTGATGGTTATTCAATAGTTACAATTAATTGATCTTTCCCTTGGTTAGTGAGTCTGAACTGTAGCAAAGTATAACCAGATCACATATTAGTTATTGCTGGAATTTTATGACTATCAATCTCTATACTATATTAAATGGAAAGAAAGTTCATTGGTCAAATGGGTAGACATAAAGGATAATTAAAATATCATTACATTTACAAAACAAGATACAGAGAAAAATATACCAATAAGTTAGCATACAGAAATACATTCATTTATTCACTCAAATAGTAATTATTCAGCACATCTTAACTATTTATCTCTGTGTCCTAGTTTCTGGGTTACAAAGGTACATGAGGAAGATGGAGGGTCCTGGCCTTCCCAGAGCTTATTAACTAGTCAGTGTCTTGGGTTTTTGTGTGTGTGTGTGTGTGTGTGTGTGTGTGTGTGTTTAACCTTTCAAAAGCTATGTCCCCTAAAATGTTTTAAATTCTTCTTCATGTACCTAGAAGATAAGGGTTTTTGTAGGATCCAAATTTTATAATCTCTATTATGAAAACAGTAGGTCTTTTGAGTATGTGTTTTTAAATAGTGTATATTTTATAAGTAACTCCTCTTACTTAGTACCTAGTTAAGAATCCCACTATCTAGTTAGAAATGACATCTAGATAGTATGTATTTTACTTATCTGGCTTAATTTATAACAGCTATTATTCTTGGTTTGCTTCCCCTGTTAAGGGTCTTTTTCTGTCTCTCAAATATAATAGCAAAAATGTAGTGGATCTGCCATCCATCCAGCTGAAAGATTGTGCATGAGGAAGAGAAATTTGGATTATGAGAGTGACAAGTGAGGGAAGAAGGTCCAGACTGTATTGCTGGCTATGGCAACCCCACCCAGTCTAGGTGTGATCCAAATCTTCACTTGCCATTTGTTCTTCTTTCTCTACCCTTTGTAATGACCTCATTCATCCTATGTAACTTCAACAATCACTTCAATTCAGGTAAATTTCTCTTTTATTTTGCTGACCCTGTCCTTTGCAACACACCATCATGCTATCAGTACAACCACCATCATAATCATTTAAAAAGTTTCTGTGGTATGACAAATACTTTGTAAGATTGTTTGAACACAACACAATACTTTCCTTGAAGAAACTTACAGTCTCAAGGGAGGGACAGTAAAGCAAACACATGGACAAATTCAATACACTGTGGGAATTTTCTCTAGGGGTGTCAAACACATGGATGTACAGAAAGGGGGTCTAACTCAGTCATAGAGGACAGTGAAGTTTTCTTGAAAAGATGACAGGTAAGTAGAGTTCTTAGTCAGAACTTATCTACTTATGTTTTTTATCAACTTATTTACTTACTATTTTTTATCAAAGAGTTCTGGTCAATAAAACATTCATTTGTTTTTATATTTTACTAGAACCTGTCTATTTATGGAAGGAGCAGTAGTCTTAATAGTATTGGGATGGGAGAAGAGGTGTATTTTCATGTGCCTGATCGTACACACAAGAATGACGGTTGTGTCCCCATTCTTCACATGAACAATAGTTAATTCACCAGCATTCCCCCGAAACTACTTTCTGCTAGTCTCTGCTCACTTTTTTAAATTTATTTTTTATTTGCAGCATACCAGTATTCATTATTTTTGCACCACACCAGTGCTCCATGCAATCCGTGCCCTCTATAATACCCACCACCTGTTACCCTGGCCTCCCACCCCCCGCCCCTTCAAAACCCTCAGATTGTTTTCAAAGTCCATTGTCTCTCATGGTTCACTTCCCCTTCCAATTTCCCCCAACTCCCTTCTCCTCTCCATCTCCCCTTGTCCTCCATGATATTTGTTATGCTCCACAAATAAGTGAAACCATATGATAATTGACTCTCTCTCCTTGACTTATTTCACTCAGCATAATCTGTTCCAGTCCCATCCATGTTGCTACAAAAGTTGGGTAGTCGTCCTTTCTGATGGAGGCATAATACTCCATCGTATATATGCACCACATCTTCCTTATCCATTCGTCCGTTGAAGGGCATCTTGGTTCTTTCCACAGTTTGGCGACCGTGGCCATTGCTGCTATAAACATTGGGGTACAGATGGCCCTTATTTTCACTACATCTGTATCTTTGGGGTAAATACCCAGGAGTGCAATTGCAGGGTCATAGGGAAGCTCTATTTTTAATTTCTTGAGGAATCTCCACACTGTTCTCCAAAGAGGTTGCACCAACTAGCATTCCCACCAACAGTGTAAGAGGGTTCCCCTTTCTCCACATCCCCTCCAACACATGTTGTTTCCTGTCTTGCTAATTTTGGCCATTCTAACTGGTGTAAGGTGGTATCTCAAGGTGGTTTTAATTTGAATCTCCCTGAAGGCTAGTGATGACGAACAATTTTTCATGTGTCTGAAAAATCCAGAACACACCAGCTGTCTCTACACCTTAAAGTGTAAATCAAACCAATTCCACACATAAGAAGGGAAATAATCAAGATTAGAGCTGAGATCCATGAGGTAGAAACCAGAGATACAGCAGAATGTATCAGTGAAACTAGAAGCTGGTTTTTTGAAAGAATCAATAAGATCAATAAACCATTGGCCACATTAATCCAAAAGAAAAGAGAGAAAGCTCAAATTCATAAAATTATGAATGAAAAGGGAGAGATCACAACTAACACCAAGGAAGTAGAAACAATCATCAGAAGTTATTACAACAGTTATATGCTAATAAGCTAAGCAACCTAGAGGAAATGGATACATTCCTGGAAAACTATAAACTCCCAAAATTGAACCAGGAAGAAATTGACAACTTGAATAGACCAATATCTAGTAACGAGATTGAAGCAGTGAACAAAAACCTCCCAAAAAATAAGAGCCCAGGACCTGACGGATTCCCTGGGGAATTCTACCAAACTTTCAAAGAAGAAAGAACACCTATTCTCCTGAAGCTGTTTCAAAAAATTGAAGCAGAAGGAAAACTTCCAGACTCTTTTTATGAAGCCAGTATTACTGGCTGATCCCCAAACCAGGCAAAGATCCTACCAAAAAGGAGAATTTCAGACCAATATCACTGATGAATATGGATGCTAAGATTCTCAACAAGATCCTAGCCAACAGGATCCAACAGCACATTAAAAAGATTATCCACCATGACCAGGTGGGATTCATCCCTGGGCTCAAGGATGGTTCAACATTTGCAAATCAATCAATGTGATAGAACAAATTAATAAGAGAAGAGAGAAGAACCACATGGTCCTCTCAATGGATGCACAAAAAGCATTTGACAAAATCCAGCATCCGTTCCTGATTAAAACGCTTCAAAGTATAGGGATAGAGGGAACATTCCTGAACTTCATCAAATCTATCTATGAAAGACCCACAGCAAATATCATCCTCAATGGGAAAAAGCTTGCAGCCTTCCCGTTGAGATCAGGAACACGACAAGGATGCCCACTTTCACCACTCTTGTTCAACATAGTATTAGAAGTCCTAGCAACAGCAATCAGACAACCAAGAAAAATAAAAGGTATCCAAAATGGCAATGAAGAAGTCAAACTCTCTCTCTTCACAGATGACATGATTCTTTATATGGAAAACCCAAAGAACTCTACCTCCAAACTACTAGAACTCATACAGCAATTCAGCAATGTGGCAGGATACAAAGTCAATGTACAGAAATCAGTGGCTTTCTTATACACTAACAATGAAAATACAGAAAGGGAAATTAGAGAATCTATTCCATTTACTATAGCACCAAGAACCATAAGATACCTGGAAATAAACCTAACCAAAGAGGTAAAGGATCTGTACTCGAGGAACTACAGAACACTCATGAAAGAAATTGAAGAAGACACAAAAAGATGGAAGACCATTCCATGCTCTTGGATTGGAAGAATAAACATTGTTAAAATGTCTGTACTGCCTAAAGCAACCTATACTTTTAATGACATTCCAATCAAAATTCCACCGGTATTTTTCAATGAGCTGGAGCAAATAATCCAAAAATTTGTATGGAATCAGAAGAGACCCCAAAACGCTAAGGAAATGTTGAAAAACAAAAATAAAACTGGGGGCATCACGTTACCTGATTTCAAGCTTTACTACAAAGCTGTGATCACCAAGACAGCATGGTACTGGCATAAAAACAGACACATAGACCAGTGGAACAGAGTAGAGAGCCCAGATATGGACCCTCAACTCTATGGTCAAATAATCTTTGACAAAGCAGGAAAGAAATACACAGTGGAAAAAAGACAGTCTCTTCAATAAATGGTGCTGGGAAAACTGGACAGCTATATGTAGAAGAATGAAACTCAACCACTCTCTTACACCATACACAAAGATAAACTCAAATGGATAAAAGACCTCAACGTGAGACAGGAATCCATCAGATTCCTAGAGGAGAATATAGGCCGTAACCTCTTTGATATCAGCCACAGCAACTTCTTTCAGTATATGTCTCCAAAGGCAAAGGAAACAAAAGTGAAAATGAACTTTTGGGACTTCATCAAAATCAAAAGCTTCTGCACAGCAAAGGAAACAGTCAAGAAAACAAAGAGGCAACCTATGGAATGGGAGAAGATATTTGCTAATGGCAGTACAGACAAAAAGTTGATATCCAGGATCTATAAAGAACTCCTCAAACCCAACACACACAAAACAGACAATCATATCAAAAAATGGTCAGAAGATATGAACAGACATTTCTCCAGTGAAGATATACAAACGCCTATCTGCTCATTTTTTTTTTAATGAGAATACCATTCACCTAGTTTCCAAAAATCCAAAAACATGGTCATTTTGAACTTCTTCCTCATGATCTATATCTCATTTTTTCCACATCAGGTGAAGTCTTTTGTTTCCCAAGTCACAATTACCTCATTACCTAACTTCAGGATTTCTGCTGAAGTTCTGTCTCATGTTCTCTTCTGATTCAATCTGCACCACACTTGGGTTCTTTTTATTTTTCTTTCTTTTATAAAAGTGGTTTGATTATATCATTCTGCTATCCACCATTCTTTAATGTCTCCTCATAACATTAAGGCCAATTCTAGGAAAAAGCAATCAAATCTCTGATTTGATTGAATAAATTAATTCAATCTGATTAAAATAGAGTAGTCATTCCTCTCCCAAATACCTTGTGTTTTTCTGACTCCATACCTTTCTTCCTATTGCTACTTTTTCCTTCTGACCATTCCACTGGTCAAACATCAACTTCAAAATTTCTCTGTCCAGACTTCCCAATTTATTAATAAAATTTCCTTCTTTATATTCTCACTTTAGTCCTTCTGTAGGTCAGAAGTTGTCACTGCAAATGCTGGGGTCTCAAATGTCACTCAAAAAGTCTAGAGAATGCCAATCTGTGTGATATTTTATGGGTGAGACATGGCTCAGAAAAGGTCCTCTAATTGGCTCTAAGGTTAGAATGTAAAAATTAACATAAACACAAGAATAATAACACTATAATAATAAGATAAAACTAAAAATATAATAATATACTACTTTAATAAACATTATAAAGGATATAGGATATCCTTTATAATAAAGGATAATAAAGGATAAAAGGATATCATATATCCTTTATAATAATACAATATAATAGGAAATGACAATGGAGAGGCACAGCAAAATCAAAAGCTGGCTACTTGGGGTCACTGGGTGGCTCAGTTGGTTAAACATCTGCTTTTGGCTCTGGTTGTCATCCCAGGGTCCTAGGATTGAGTCCTGCGTCATGCTCCATGGGGAGCCTGCTTCTCCCTCTAACTTTTTCTCTCATGAATAAATAAATAAAATCTTTTTTTTTTTTTTTTAAGCTGGCTATTTAAACAACTAATAAGATAAGAAAAATTTCTGGCAAGGTTAAAAAAAAAAATCAGTACTTCTTGGGGCACCCAGTTGTCTCAGTTGATAAATGGCTATCTTCAGCTCAGGTCATGATCCCAGAGTCCTGGAATCAAGCCCTGCATGGGGCTCCCTGCTCAGGAAGGGGAGTCTGTTTCTCCCTGTCCCTCTGCCTGCTGCTCCACCTGCCTGTGCTCGCTCTCTCTGTGTAAAATAAATAAAATCTTTTTTAAAAAATTAACACTTCTTAATAAGACTAAGCTGCAAATATATATTAGGAATGGAAAATGGAGAAATAACATTAAATGTCAGATACAGTAAAAAACCAGGCTGAGAATACCACAAATTTTACATTAAAAAAATTGAAAATAGATGCATTGGGTAACTTTATATAAAAACACAACTTCATCAAAAACTCATTTACAAAGGAGCTCAAATAAACCTATAATTAATAAAGAAATCAAATCAGTAGTTTGAAATCTCTGTCTCTCCAAAAAATGCTAAACTAGTTTTACATGTAAGTTCTAACATAAATACAAAAATAAATTAACTTATGTGACTATCTTTGTGAAGCAGAAATAGAGGGATAGCTTTCTCAAATTGTTACAATACCATTCATTTCTCAACCAAAAAAGAATAGTATGAGAAAGGAATATTAATAGGGCAATCTTACATGTTTGGAAGGGTTAGAAATTTGCTCTCATTTTTATGCTACAGAAATATTCAAATTATCTGGCATTTTTGTCAGAAAGTATGAAGAAGGGATTTGAACAGGTGGCCTAAGCTAATTAAAATAATGAACTCATTCATTACTCAAAAGGATATTTTAATTCGATTTGTTCCAGAACCAGCAGTATTGAAGGCCCTATGTTCTCTTACTGATTTTATGACAGCAAACAGATGGACTATTTAACAGAAACAATTCAGGGGCTTTCCCAGACAACAAATTCTTTAGGGGCTGAGAACTAGAGTTCAGACCAAAAAGATATTTGCTAGGAAGAACAATATTTAGCAAAAACACTTTGTAAATTCTAAGATATTGTAGAAGAGAAAGTATATTTTATTATTGATTTTTACTAACAGAGACTAATCCCTTGGGTGATGAGATCTTTTTGAGATCATACAGAGCTCTAATTTGTTTTTGTTTTGTTTTCATTAATTGTGTAATGTGCAGAGCCCAATCTTGAGAGATTTGTATACCTTTGGGAATTAGTTGTATATTTCTAAGCCCACCTCAACATTTGCAAATAGTATCAGGGTCCAGTTTTTGAATGTCTTAAGATAGGTGGATACCAGCTTCTTGATGATTAGAGAAAAAAGTTCTATGTGTTTGGATTGGTTCTATTTAAATGCTCTAATCATTTCTTCTTCAAGATGTTAGATTAATAGTATCAGTTAGCTACATGGCACTAAATGTGTCCTGGTTTTTTTTTTTTTTTTTTTTTAATAACCTAACCTCCATTAACTGAAAAAATAATTCTATGAGATAGGTTTTACAGATGAGGACATGGAGTCATAGGTGATATAATTTGCTCAATTCCAAATGGCAAAGCCAAGATTTGACCCTAGGTAGACTGGCTTCATGTGGTATTAAAGCTATATTCGTTTATTTTTTGAGGGTATATTCATTTACTTTAAAAAAAATTTTTTTTTTTTTACTTATTTGAGAGAGAGAGAGAGAGACAGCATGCAGGAGGGAGGGGAAGGGTGGAGGGAGAGAGAGAAGCTGACTCCACGCTGAATAGGGAGCCATACTGAGGACTCCATCCCAGGACCCTGAGATCCCCATCTGAGCCCAAGGCAAACGCTTGACTGACTGAGCCACCCTATTCATTCACTTCTAAGTAACTGCAAAAAAAAATTACATTGCAAGACAGGTTGACTGCTCTGAAAATTCGCCTGGAGAAGGTAATCCTGAATTTTACATATACCTATTTATTTTCCTTTCGCCCATATGTACACTGGATCACTTAGTTTTCTTGATTTGATTTCCCATTATCTCCATTTGGCTTTCAGTGTTTCCTGTCAGTAAGCCAAACAATGTGCACAGAGCCTAATATTTGAATGCCCTTTTGTTCTGAAATATGTTATGTGGTTTAACTGCAAGATCTTTCTTGTGCAGATGGCTTTTGCTCATTAAATGGTGTCCAATCAAAGGCATAATCACCAAATGTAGTACTCAATTGTCAAACTTAAGTTGCTGGGCTGTAAGCAATGGTTGTTAAAGTTTTAGAACTTGGTGAGAATATTTAGATGTGGAAAGATCTACATGTTCAGTTAAATTGACATCACTTAGTGACCTCATCCTCACTGGTCTGGACAGTTTGCTGCCACAGCTGTTCTACGAGAGCAAAAGCAGAGTTGGCATAATTGCCAAAACAGCTCCTTCTTAACTCTAGATCATGATGTCCTGGTTTTCATAGCCTCTGATAGGAGCACCCAGCTCTTGACAATTCTTCCGAAGTCACTGTAGGAACCCTCGGAATCTTCTGACCTCTTTGTTCTTGAATTACAACCATTAAAGATTTTTGCTTTTCTGGTTGAAAGAGAGTGCTCTTCTCCAGAAAACCCAGAAAAAAAAATGTTGCTTTCCTCACTGAATACATTCATCCACCCTCCCATTCTTGCTCCCTCCCTGCTGCTTTAGGGATCTTTGGAATGATACAAAGTAAACTCAGAATGTATTTTATAAATACAAGAAATAATTAAAACAATAGAAACTGATAATTACATCATAGTTTTAAATTTTTCAAAGCTCAGTATGGATCTTTTAATCTTCATAACTACTGTTTTTCATAACTATTTTTTAATAGAAGAGGGAACAAAGATTCAGAGATGGTAAATTACTTGCTCTAATCACACAGACTCTATACCACGTGCTTTTAGCCCATTTTTCTGCCTCCAGATAAGATGCCTTTCTATTTATGTCACCAGAGGATCATAGGGTAAAAGATTTGAAACTGACAAAGGTTTTGTTCTGATAAATCTCATAGAGATGTTCTGCAACATTTGCTTTAGATAAAGTAATAAACACTGGAATATGTCCTTTCCACAGTGTTTGAATCCCATGAAAAATTAAATTTCATTTTCTATCCAGAAGCTTGAACTTTATGAATTCTCTTTTCTTAACAAAAATATTTACTTTATCAGAGCCCAGAAGGACAGCTACATTCCCAAGAATATTTGAGATTCTGATATTCAGCCAATTTTATTATTGTGAATGATGTTAAATTATAGAAAGGAAAGTAACCATGGGATTTCTCCAGTAACTATATAACACTATTCTGACTCCTACAACAAATTACTTCTGCAGATGTTATTAAATGTTATCTTTCTAGTGTGAGAAAATGACAGATTCATATCTGTCCTAGAGAATTCTATTTAAAAAGTAAGAGTATGCAGGAAGATTTACATATCTCTGTTAAATAAAAGAAACAAAACTTTATTTTTAAATTTTAAATAGGCACACACTTGTATTTATAATTAGTATACATTATATATTACATTATATATACCTTATATATATATTTATATTTTAATTCTGCATGTTCTATGGGTAACTTGATGAAGTTTCTGTTGAGTAATATTCTTATATCCATGAACCACCAGGTACTTTCCTTAAATATCCATTTATGCTTCCCAAGGATGGGGGCTGACACTTTTCTGTCTACACTATGCTTGTGTTATAAAACTTCAAAAACAGTATGATTGTAGGCCACTAACCACAGGAGTGAAGAATTGTGAGGGAAACAAAATAGTGTCTTTCATTCTCTTTCATTTGGTTGAATAACCTCTCATTTCCAGCAATATCTCACATATGTAAGTACCTTATTATCCTTGTCAAACTTCAAAGAGCTTCATTTACTGAATTACTCTGATAGGAAATTTAAATATTGCATTTCATGCTCCCTCACCTTTTTTAGCTGATGATATTAAAAATAAATAAATTTCTTCTGAGGATTTGGAGCAATCATTTTTATGCACAGGAATTATTTTGTGTTTGTATCTATGAATTTCTTTAAAGATTATTTATGTATTTGAGAGAGAAAGAGAGGGAGAGAGGGGAATAGCAGGAGAGGAACAAGCAGACACCATACTGAGTGTGGAGCCTGATGCAGGACTTGATCTCCCGACCCTGAGATCATGACCTTGGCAGAAACCAAGAGTCAGATGCTTAACCAACTGAGCCACCCAGGCACCACATATATCTATGTTTTTAATGTTTGCATTTTCTGGAGTCCTAGATAACTATGCAGTGGGAAGAATGTTTATTTGTTTTTGTTTTGTTTTGTTTTTACTTTTATTTTTTAAAATGGCTTTCTGGAGACCTCTTTTCTTGCTGTTAAACTGTTTTTCTTGCTATGCTCAGATTTTTTAAATAGCTCTCTCATGTCTTCCTTCTACTTTTAAATTTGCTGCCTTCATTCTGATCTCATCCATGTTTGCTAAAATTATTTCTTAAGAAAAATAATGATTTGGTACTAAGAGAGGACTAGTGTGGACTGATAAGTGAGTAAACTTTAATAAATGGATATTGTGACATTTATATTAATGTCTTCAAAGTGCTTTTACTTATATTCAATTTCTTGGCAATATTGAAAAGTTTAAGTCAATAGATAAGTATCTCCAGATTATTGAAATATTACTGTATATCTGTTGCTTTCCTCTATCTATTGAGCTCCCTTGAAACCTGCCTAGTGGTCTTTGTTTACTCTGACATATCAGCAATTTTAGTCTCCAAATCAGCCAAAATACCTCTACAGTCACAAAGAGAGAGATTTGTCTTGGTTCTGACTTCTGGACAACCCTCCCTTATGGTAATAATTTCAGTATCATTGGGGATTATAGAAGAAATCTTAGTCAGTTTATGTGTGAGCCTATTAAAAACTATGGTATCCAGGGATGCCTGGGTGGCTCAGTTGGTTGGACGACTGCCTTCGGCTCAGGTCATAATCCCGGAGTCCCGGGATCGAGTCCCACATTGGGCTCCCAGCTGCATGGGGAGTCTGATTCTCCCTCTGACCTTCTCCTCGCTCATGCTCTCTCTCACTGTCTCTCTCTCTCAAATAAATAAAAAAAATCTTTATAAAAAAAAAAAAAAAAACTATGGTATCCACTAAGTGGATTTCAATCCCAAATTCCCCACCTCTCTCCAGACTCATTTTCATGGCTTCTGTGTGAATAATGAGAACACCAAACATCAGTTATATTCCCATGGATTGTTGGATAACTTCAGAGCATTTATCTGGTGATGGTCAAATCTCATCACCATAGCTAACTGGGCTGCTTAGAGATGCATCCTTGCAACTATGACTCTGTTTCTCTTAGGTTATTATCTAATTTCCTGAATTCAAAAACATGGCTCTCTTCTCATGTGTTCTCAGAGATAATATTAGAATTAAGCCTTTGAATTAACACATATTGAGCAACTTTAGTATGTTGTGGAAGGCAGAGAGAGAAAAATAGACTGCCACAAGTCTCATAAATTTTTGTTTGTGATCATGGAGAATGATCACATTGCATTTTTTCATGCAAAATAAAAAGCAAACTATCACTCTGGAGTTTTTCCTCCATTGTTTGTTTTTAGAAATTGGAATTTAAGATCATATCAAAGTCTAGATATTGCATGGATTCTTTCTTGAGTATCATGAATTAAAGGAACATTTTGTACGATTCAACATGTCTCAGTGAAAAATAATCACACTTGATTCCTCAGATAATAAAAACATAAATAATAAAAACATAACAAGTAAAGCAGGAAATCCTTTTCCCTGAATCCTCTGCTTGGGCTTTAGGGAAAACTAAGTCAGGGAAGGACTAATTGTCCTGTTCTGAGCTATAGCTTTTAGAGAAAGGTCAATGAGAGTTTAGCCTCTAGTAATGGACAACAGGGAAGAATTAGGAGGGAAGCTGCACTTTGTTGATTGTTCAGGACCTACATGTGAGTGCCAATCTTACTTCTCTGCTGTTTCTTGAAAAAGAAAGGTTTAAAATATACTTTAAGCATAGTCTTTAGCCCCACATTTTTGTCAACCTCATCTACATTGAAAGGACTTCCTGGCCCACCGAAGTTTTCCATACATTGGACAGAGTGGGAGAATCAGGGTCTGAATTGATTAAAGTCATTTCTATAATTTTGCCTTTTGTATTCATCATCTCTTTATAAAAAGCCTTTTACATTTCTGAGTTCTCAGTTTTAGAGAATATTCATTATGTCAACTCCTATAGGTGAGTTGAAAAATTGAAACAGACTACTTTTAGATCACCAGAGCTAGACTCAAAATAAGACAGAAATAAGACTGAAAGTTCTGTTGATCTATGCCCAGAGAAAGAGGATGAACAATCTTCTTTGAATGATATTAATGAAAAACTAATTAGGTTTTTAAAGTATGTGCTTTCTTTGAAAGTGAGGTAGATTGGGGCTTAAGCCTAGGAGCAAAATGAAAGGCTTCTGACTTAGGACATTTGAGAGTGTTAGGTAGAAACAAGACTCTGGGTTATACTTGTGGTCTTTGTCCTCAATCTTTTAAATACCTGGAAAAGATCAAGTCATGAGACCGGTGAGGAATGGAACCAATCAAAACATAGCATGTCATTCTGATTTGGGAATCAGAAAAAAACTAATACACCTATTTTCTCTTATTTCTTTCTACAGATTATATCTTGTATGGCTACTTTCAATCATTCCTCCATGACTGAGTTTATCCTTGAAGGGTTAACAAAACACCCAGAGCTTCAACTGCCTCTATTCCTTCTGTTCCTTGGAGTGTATATGGTCACAGTGGTGGAGAACCTGGGCATGATTTTCTTAATTGCTATCAGTTCTCAACTTCATTCTCTAATGTATTATTTACTCATTCATTTGTCATTCATTGATCTCTGCTACTCATCTGTCATTACCCCAAACATGCTGGTGAACTTCGTATCAGAGAAGAATATTACCTTCTTTGTGGCATGCATGACTCAGCTTTATTTCTTCCTTATTTTTATAATTGCAGAAGGCTACCTTCTGACTGCCATGGCATATGACCGTTGTGTAGCCATCTGTAGCCCACTGCTTTACAATATTATCATGTCCCATAAGATCTGCTCCATAATGATGGCTGTGGTATATTCACTGGGGTTGTCTGGGGCTACAGTCCATACTACCCGCATGTCAGTGTTGTCCTTCTGTGGATCTCATGTAGTCAGTCATTATTTTTGTGATATTCTCCCCTTGTTGACTCTCTCTTGCTCCAGCACCCACATCAATGAGATACTGTTGTTTATTATTGGAGGGCTTAATACCTTAGCACCTACACTGGCTATACTCATCTCTTGTGCTTTCATTCTTTTGAGTATTCTCCATATTCGCTCTACTGAGGGACGGTCCAAAGCCTTTGGTACTTGTAGCTCCCATTTCATAACAGTGGGTATCTTTTTTGGGTCTATCACATTCATGTATTTCAAACCCCCTTCTAGCAATACTATGGGCAGGAGAAGATGTCCTCAGTGTTCTACACCACAGTGATCCCCATACTGAATCCCATGATCTACAGCCTGAGGAACAATGATGTGAAGAATGTACTGAGAAAGTTGGTTGATGGAAGGTAGTCATGTTGACAAAGGGCATTTTCAGAGGGAGGGAGCAAGAGAAAAATGAACCAGATGAAATGCTGTCATAGGCTCCATGTAATTTTTTTCTCTCTTCCAGAGATAAAATTCACCATTATTTTTAAAACATGCATTCTATACTTGAGAATGATTGAGACATTTTTAGAGATTACCAAACAATAGAATTTTCTGATACTCAATCTTTGGAAATTTTATGTTTATTAGAGGAACAAATGTTGGCAGAAGAGGGAAGACCAATCAACATAAATAGAATATCTGAGGATATTAATTATTAATATTATATTAATTAATATCAATAATTATTAATATAATAATATTTATAATATATTAATAATATAATAATTATTATATTAATAATTATTATAATTATTATAATTATTATATTAATAATTATTATATTAATATCAATTTTGAAAGTGTTTAATAACTAGAGAGTGAGTTAGGGGTTGTGTTTGAAGAAGGATGATGTTAATTGATTACAAATTCCTAGAGGGCAGGAGAAGAGGTGTATTTGTTTATATATTAATTTATTACAGATGAACATAGGGAAAAGGGAAAGAAAAATAAAATATGATGAAAACAGAGAGAGACATACCATAAGAAACTCTTAACCATAGAGAACAAAGTAAAGGTTAATGGAGGGGCAGAGAGTGGAGAGATAGGGTAACTGGATGATAGGCATTAAGGAGGATAGTTCATGTAATGACTACTGGTGTTATATGCAACTGATGAGTCACTAAATTCTACCTCTGAAACTAATCGTACACTGTACATTAATTAAATTGAATTTAAATAAAATTATTATAAAAAAGAGTATACCTTATACAAACAAAATAAAATTAACTTTTTAACCTATATTGACTCTATTGTCATCAAAAATCCTAATTCTCTGCAATTAACCGGTTTCTCCCCTACTCTATTCATTTTTTTAAGTTTTCTTTTTTTAAATTAAATTTATTTATTTTCAGCATAACAGTATTCATTATTTTTTCACCGCACCCAGTGCTCCATGCAATCCGTGCCCTCTATAATACCCACCACCTGGTACCCCAACCTCCCACCCCTCCACCACTTCAAACCCCTCAGATTGTTTTTCAGAGTCCATAGTCTCTCATGATTCACCTCCCCTTCCAATTTCCCCCAACTCCCTTCTCCTCTCTAACTCCCCATGTCCTCCATGCTATTTGTTATGCTCCACAAATAAGTGAAACCATATGATAATTGACTCTCTCTCCTTGACTTATTTCACTCAGCATAATCTCTTCTAGTGCCATCCATGTTGCTACAAAGGTTGGGTATTCATCCTTTCTGATGGAGGCATAATACTCCATAGTGTATATGGACTACATTTTCCTTATCCATTCATCCATTGAAGGGCATCTTGGTTCTTTCCATAGTTTGGCGACCGTGGCCATTGCTGCTATAAACATTGGGGTACAGATGACCCTTCTTTTCACTACATCTGCATCTTTGGAGTAAATACCCAGGAGTGCAATTGCAGGGTCATAGGGAAGCTCTATTTTTAATTTCTTGAGGAATCTCCACAAGAAGAGGCTGCACCAACCTGCATTCCCACCAACAGTGTAAGAGGGTTCCCCTTTCTCCACATCCCCTCCAACACATGTTGTTTCCTGTCTTGCTAATTTTGGCCATTCTAACTGATGTAAGGTAATATCTCAATGTGGTTTTAATTTGGATCTCCCTGAGGGCTAGTGACGATGAACATTTTTTCATGTGTCTGATAGCCATTTGTATGTCTTCATTGGAGAAGTGTCCGTTCATATCTTCTGCTTATTTTTTTTTTTTTTGCTTGATGAAAAGTTTATTATTGTCTATATCTGAAAAATCTTCATAGAAAATTGTGGTTTGGTTTATTAGCTCTCAGCAGCCTGCTCCTGAGCTCGAAGGAAGCTTGCCTTCTTCTGAGCTACCCGATCTTTCTTTTGGGCAAGAGACATTTTGGGACGATTCCACCTCTTCTTTTTAACTTCTTTCTTAGGCTTCTTCTCATAGAATGGGTTCTCTCGTATAGCAGCATGAGCTTTCTTATATATCTCCTCCATCATGTCTGGAGTTACGTTGTTCTTTATGTATTGAGAGAATTGTTTCTTGTATGCATCTTCGTCTTCTTCCATTAGGTAACGCATATAATCTGCAACATTCTGACCCATGATGTGCTTTCGATGTACTTCTGCATTGAATTCCTTGCTTTCTGAATCATAACCAGGGAATCGTTTGGTACTGTGAGGGATAGACAAGCCTCCGTCCACTGCTCCCTTGAGGGCCCCAAAAACTTTATTTCCAGTAGTAGTTCTGGCAAACCCTGCATCCAAATAGCAGGTGAAGGCACCAGGTTGACCATCAATGCTTTTCACATTGTACTCATTTCCAGTCACTTCCACTTGGCCTTCATAGATCTTGTCCATGCCAAACCTATTAAGGAGCTGCGGGCCAGCAACAGGCCGGTACAATATGCTGCAGCATAATTTGTTAGGCCAACTTTCACACCATACTTTGGGAGTTCATGAGCATCAGCTGCACAAACTATCATATCTCCTTCTATGCTGGCATAAGCAATCTGACAGATGATATCTCTGTTGGTTACATGAACTATTATCCTGTATTTAGGTGTGTTGTACTTATATTTATCTTGAATTACCAAGCGTTTCCTGGCATAATAATCAGTTTTACCCTCTCGACGTCTTCTGAATTTCACTTGGTATCTCTTGAAGTAAGCCTTATTCTTGACAACCTTCACAAACCCCATTCTGCGGATGAGAGACCAGCGTCCGCAGCTCGCCACAGACCAGCAGGCCCAGCAACACTCGGCTCTCTTCTGCCCATTTTTTGATATGCTTGTCTGTTTTGTGTGTGTTGAGTTTGAGGAGTTCATTATAGATCCTGGATATCAACCTTTTGTCTGTACTGTCATTTGTAAGTATCTTCTCCCATTCCGTGGGTTGCCTCTTTGTTTTGTTGATTGTTTGCTTTGTTGTGCAGAAGCTTTTGATCTTGATGAAGTCCCAAAAGTTTATTTTCACTTTTCTTTCCTTTGCCTTTGGAGACATATCTTGAAAGAAGTTGCTGTGGCTGATATCGAAGAGATTACTATTACTATGTTCTCCTTTAGGATTCTGATGGATTCCAGTCTCACGTTGAGGTCTTTTATCCATTTTGAATTTATCTTTGTGTACGGTGTAAGAGAATGGTCGAGTTTCATTCTTCTGCATATAGCTGTCCAGTTTTCCCAGCACCATTTATTCAAGAGACTGTCTTTTTTCCACTGTATATTTTTTCCTGTTTTGTAGAAGATTAATTGACCATAAAGTTGAGGGTCCATATCTGGGCTCTCTACTCTGTTCCACTGGTCTATGTGTCTGTTTTTATGCCAGTACCATGCTGTCTTGTTGACGACAGCTTTGTAATAAAGCTTGAAATCAGGTCACGTGATGCCCCCAGTTTTATTTTTGTTTTTAATTTCCTTAGCGATTCAGGATCTCTTCTGATCCCATACAAATTTTTGGATTATTTGCTCCAGCTCTTTGAAGAATACCGGTGGAATTTTGATCGGAATGGCATTAAAAGTATAGATTGCTTTAGGCAGTATAGACATTTTAACAATATTTATTCTTCCGATCCAAAAGCATGATGTGTTCTTCCATCTTTTTGTGTCTTCTTCAATTTCCTTCATGAGTGTTCTGTAGTTCCTTGAGTACAGACCTTTACCTCTTTGGTTAGGTTTACTCCCAGGTATCTAATGGTTCTTGGTGCTATAGTAAATGGAATAGATTCTCTAATTTCCCTTTCTGTATTTTCATTGTTAGTGTATAAGAAAGCCACTGATTTCTGCACATTGACTTTGTATCCTGCCACATTGCTGAATTGCTGTATGAGTTCTAGTAGTTTGGGGGTGGAGTCTTTTGGGTTTTCCATATAAAGAATCCTGTCATCTGCGAAGAGAGAGAGTTTGACTTCTTCATTGCCAATTTGGATACCTTTTATTTCTCTTTGTTGTCTGATTGCTGTTGCTAGGACTTCTAATACTATGTTGAACAAGAGTGGTGAGAGTGGGCATCCTTGTCTTGTTCCTGTTCTCAAGGGGAAGGCTGCAAGCTTTTTCCCATTGAGAATGATATTTGCTGTGGGTCTTTCATAGATAGATTTGATGAAGTTCAGGAATGTTCCCTCTATCCCTATACTTTGAAGCGTTTTAATCAGGAACAGATGCTGGATTTTGTCAAATGCTTTTTCTGCATCAATTGAGAGGACCACGTGGTTCTTCTCTCTTCTCATATTAATTTTTTCTATCACCTTGATTGATTTGTGAATGTTGAACCGTCCTTGTAGCCCAGGGATGAATCCCACCTGGTCATGGTGGATAATCTTTTTAATGTGCTGTTGGATCCTGTTGGCTAAGATCTTGTTGAGAATCTTAGCATCCATATTCACCAGTGATATTGGTCTGAAATTCTCCTTTTTGGTAGGGTCTTTGCCTGGTTTGGGGATCAGGGTAATGCTGGCTTCATAGAAAGAGTCTGGAAGTTTTCCTTCTGCTTCAATTTTTTGAAACAGCTTCAGGAGAATAGGTGTTATTTCTTCTTTGAAAGGTTGGTAGAATTCCCCAGGGAATCCATCAGGTCAGGCCTGGGCTCTTGTTTTTTGGGAGGTTTTTGATCACTGCTTCAATCTCGTTACTAGATATTGGTCTATTCAGGTTGTCGATTTATTCCTGGTTCAATTTTGGTAGTTTATAGTTTTCCAGGAATGCATCCATTTCATCAAGGTTGCTAAGCTTACTGGCATATAACTGTTGATAATAACTGCTGATAATTGTTTCTACTTCCTTGGTATTAGTTGTGTTCTCTCCCTTTTCATTCATAATTTTATGAATTTGGGCTTTCTCTCTTTTCTTTTGGATTACTGTGGCCAGTGGCTTTTCGCTCTTATTGATTCTTTCAAAAAACCAGCTTCTAGTTTCATTGATACATTCTACTCTATCTCTGGTTTCTACCTCATCGATCTCAGCTCCAGTCTTGATGATTTCCCTTCTTATGTGTGGAGTTGGTTTGATTTGTTGTTGATTCTCCAGTTCTTTAAGGTGTAGAGAAAGGTGCTGTGTTCTGGATTTTTCAATTTTTTTGAGGGAGGCTTGGATGGCTATGTATTTCCCCCTTAGGACCGCCTTTGCTGTTTCCCATAGGTTTGGAACCTAAGTGTCTTCATTCTCATTGGTTTCCATGACTTGTTTCAGTTCTTCTTTGATGTCCTGGTTGATCCAAGCATTCTTAAGCAAGGTGGTCTTTAGCTTCCAGGTGTTTGAGTTCCTTCTGAACTTTTCCTTGTGATTGAGCTCCAGTTTCAAAGCATTGTGATCTGAGAATATGCAGGGAATAATCTCAGTCTTTTGGTATCAGATGAGTCCTGATTTGTGACCCAGTATGTGGTCTGTTCTTGAGTAGGTTCCATGTGCACTTGAGAAGAATGATTATTCTGTTGTTTTAGGGTGGAATGTTCTGTATATGTCTATGAGGTCCATCTGTTCCAATGTGTCCGTCAATGCTCTTGTTTCTTTATTGATTTTCTGTTTCGGTGATCTGTCTATTTCTGAGAGAGGCATGTTAAGATCTCCTACGATTAGTGTATTCATATCAATATGACTCTTTATCTTGATTAACAGTTTTCTTATGTAATTAGTTGCTCCCATATTGGGGGCATAGGTATTTACAATTGTTAGATCATCTTGGTGGATACTCCCTTTAAGGATTATGTAGTGTCCTGTATCTCTGACTACAGTCTTTAGTTTGAAGTCTAATTTATCTGATATGAGAATCGCTACACCAGACTTCTTTTGAGGCCCATTGGCATGAAAAATGCTTCTCCATCCCTTCACTTTCAGTCTGGGTGTATCTTTAGGTTCAAAATGGGTCTCTTGTAGACAACATATGGATGGGTCCTGTCGTTTTATCCAATCTGCAACCCTGTGCCATTTTATGGGCGCATTTAGGCCATTCACATTGAGAGTAATTATTGATAGATACGTTTTTATTGACATCGAGTTACCTTTGAAGTCTTTCTTTCTGTAGATTGTCTCTATATTTCTGTTCAATGCTATTCTTAGGATTTTTCCTCTTTTATAGAAGCCCCCTTAATATTTCCTGCAGTGTCAGCTTAGTGGTTGCATAGTCTTTTAAGCCTTGCTGGTCTTGGAAACTCTTTATCTCTCCATCCATTTTGAATGTCAGTCTTGCTGGATAAAGTATTCTTGGCTGCATGTTCTTCTCATTTAGTGCCCTGAATATATCTTGCCAGCCTTTTCTGGCTTGCCAGGTCTCTGTGGACAGGTCTGATGTTATTCTGATGGACTTTCCTCTGTAAGTAAGGAGCCTCTTTGTCCTAGCGGCTTTCAAGAGATTATACCTACAATTATAATTCCTCAATTTGACTATCAGGTGTCGTGATTTTTTTCGGAATGTATAATCTTGGGTGGAGACCGTTCATTCAGCCTCTAGTACATGAACACTGGTTCCATTCATGAGATTGGGAAGATTTTCATGAAGGACTTGTTCCACTATATCTTCTAGACTTCTTTCTTTCTCCTCCCCTTCAGGGATTCCAATAATTCTGACATTGGAACGCTTCATGGCATCATTTATTTCCCTGATTCTGTTTTCGTGGTTTCTAAGCTGTTTGTTCCAGGCTTCCTCCTGATCCTTTCTCTCTTTCTGTTTGTCTTCCAGATCACTAATTCTATCTTCTGTCTCAGTTACCTTAGCTTTGAGAAAGTTTAGATTAGATTGGAACTCATTGAGGGCATTGTGAACCTCCTCCCTGGTAGCTTTAAGCTCTGCCCTAACATTGTGAACATCCTGCCTGGCCGCTTTCATCTCAGCCCTAATTAATTCTGTTTGGTCATCCATGGCTTTCTCCAACCTAGCTATTGCCTGGATAATTTTTAGCCTGAATTCTCTTTCCGACATATTGTCTATGTTGATATCCGTTAGCTCTGTTGCAGAAGGCCCATCCTCTGTATTTTTCTTCTGTTGAGCATTCCTCCTCCTAGTCATTTTGGTGGGAGATGACTGAACAGATGTAGCTGGATGTATTAACGGTGGTGCAGTCAAGGTGCACCCTGGAACACTTCTGAGCAATCAGGATTCCCCACCCAAAGGAGAGACAAACGAAAAGAAAAAGAAAAAAAAGAAAGTGAGAGACAGGAAAGAAAGGGAAGATGAAAGAGAAGGTTCAGCCCAAATGGGCCCCAAGGTAAGATTTATGAAGTAGATAAACAAAAACACTGATAAAAGTATATGACTAGAGAAAAAAATATATATATGCAAATAAAGGAAGAACCTCGTCAAAAAGAACCCCAAGTGTAAGATTTATATACTATCAGGATAAACACAACAACATAGAAACAGTGGTGGAAGAAAAAGATTGGAGAGTGGTTATAAATTCTCACTGTGTGCGAGGAAGGTTGTTTTGATTCTTCCTGGATGTATCTTGATATCTTTTAAAGGACTCAACTTTCCTACGATAAAGGGGGATTAAAAATTAGTTTACCTATAGGGGTAGTATTGATTGGAGAAAGGGGATTACTTTGAAGTTTAACTCTATATGAATATTAGAAGATAAAAATAAAAAGGAATAAACTAGACTATACTAAACTAAAATTAAAAAAAAAAAGAAGGAATTCAAAAAATAGAAATGCAAAAGAAAAACATAGGTGTATGTATCAAAAAGTTCAGGTTATTATGGAGTTTGATGTACTGGACAGCTCGCTGTGATGGTTATTAGGTTAAAAAAATTGCATATATATATATATATATATATATATATATATATATATATATATATATATAATTGAACCAGAATAGTGGGAATGAATGAAAAATAAAAGTTTTCCTATGTAGTAGTGGTTGTTCTCTTGTAGTCCTTTTTTTTCTCTCTCTTTTTTTTTTCTTTCTTGGTTTGTTTTCTGGGGGAGGGGCCTGCCACGTGGGTTTCCAGTCAATGATTTTCCCTGACTTAAGTCCTCCTGCCCCCCTTAAGGGGGTGGGCGCTGAGGAAACTGTTGTTGTTTTTTTTTTTTTTCCTCAGGCTTTTGTTCTCTGGCGGTTTTTATGTTTGTTCACTTTTTTTTCCCTCACTTTGACTGATTTTGATGGTTTTTGTAGTTTTAGAGGAAAACAAACCACACCCTGATCTCCCTCTCAGAGAGAAGCCTCAGTCTGGGTGCAGAGCCTAAATAAGTTCCCCCTTGGCCGCTGGCAGAGCAGGTTCCAAGTCGCAGTCCCTGGGGACACAGAATCTTTTGCTTGTACTCAAAGCCAAGGCAGTGGCAGCTGTCTGGGCAGCTCCAGGCCACCAGAGATGTTCCAAGCAGCAATTGCACACTGAGATTTTCCTGCTGGCCTGGGCTGGGAGTGCCTGGTCTTTCTGGGTCTAAGAGTGCCCAGCTTGCGCGCACCAATTTCAGGGGAGGCTGAGGTTCACGCGGGGATCTCAGGCTCTGAGAACGTGGTGCAGGTCAGAGAGCACCAGGCTGGGCCTTCAAGCACCTCTCTGTGGGGAGAGTTTGGTGCAGGCTCTGAAACAATGGCACGTATCAAAGGGCACCAGCTGGGCCTTTATACCTCTCTCAGGGGAGTATCTCAGGCTCTATAGCAAGGCTCTCACGTTCTGCCGCCTGGCGTGGCTCCCATCCCCTCACAGGAAATGGACCCCACGCATTCTTGGGCATGCTGGCAGCTTAGGGACCAAGAGCTGGTTTCTCCGCTGCACTCTCTCTGCCTCAGCGCCAGGGGAGGCTCCTGGGACTGGGGAGCCCCTGTCTCTAGCCATCCCCATTCTCACAATTCCCACCCCCCTCGATCCTTTGCCCTTTTGGAATGCTTTCAACCAGTCTCCAAGTTAATGCTGGTCCCCAGATGCAGGGCACTCTCTCTCGTATTGGGGTATTATTTTCCAACTGGTCACCTCTGGTGGCTCCCTCCCCCTTTTGTTTATCTTCTGATATCAGTCCGCAGTCCTACCCCGCTTTACCTGCCCACTGGTGTCTTCTGCCCCTGTAGAGATCCAGACAGGTATAATTCTGATCTCAGGCTGATTTCGTTGGTGATTGGAGTTCTTTGATAGGTAATCAGCTCACTTTGGGGTACAAGTTGAAAAGGCGCCTCCTCCTACTTCTCCGCCATCTTCTCCCCCCCTACTCTATTCATTTTTTTTTAGATGTATTGAATCTTATATTACCCATGTATATTTTAATCTCACTGGATCACTCCAGTTTCCAGATGTTTTTGTGAATCATGATTTTCTTATCCATTAAATTAACTGTTCTCACAACTTCACGGTATCTGCAAGTCTGATTCAAACTTTTCTGAGTTTGAAACTTCAGGGCACCTGGGCGGGTCAGTCTATTAAGTGTCTGACTTCAACTCAGATGATGATCTCAGGACCCTAGGATGAGCCACACATTGAGCCCTAAGTTATAGCACTAAGAAATCTGAAAAATAATTTATTTAAGTCCTGTTACCTTATCGATGAGAAATTGAGTCTCAAAGAGTCTTAATGCCCTCCTCAAAGTAACACAGTTATTTTGATCAAAAGAACATTTTACGTACTATGTTCATAGCAACATTATTTACAAGAGCCAAAAGGTGGGAACAACCCAAGTTCCATTGATGAATAAAAGGATAAACAAAATGGTATGTACATACAATGGAAAATTACTCAGCCTTAAAAAAATTCTGACACCTGCTACAACCTGGGTGAAACTTGAAGACATTATGCTAAGTGAAATAAGACAAACACAAGAAGAGAAGTGTATGATTTCACTCATATGCAAGTACTTAAGGTAATCAAACCCATAGAGTCAGAAAGTAGAAAAGTGGTTACTAGGGGCTGGGGAGAGGGAGGTTGTGGAATTATTGTTTAATAAGCACAGAGTTTCAGAGGATGGAGCTGAAAAAGTTCTAGATATGGATGGGGATGATGATCCATAACAATGTCAATGTACTTAATGCCACAGAACTATACACTTAAATGGTAAATTTTGTGTCTCGTGTATGTGTGTGTGTTATATCTATATATATAGATATATAATAGTAAAAAATAAAGGATTGTCTCTAAATTGAATCAATTTAGCCTTAGAAAAACATTTATTTTTCATTATCCCCCCCCCTTTTTTGACTGATGAAATAGTAGTGAAGAGCCAACAACTGATAGCAGACTTTTGCGAATCATTGACCCAATGTCTCTTGTGTTTCAGAATCCCCTTGGGAATGTGAAAATATAAAATAAGAATCTTGGGGAATTTGCTACTCTTGGGAAATATTAGCAATGGGGGTGAGGAGTAAGAGGATGATATCATTTTTGCTAATTATATACTGAACACACCAATAATCTCTATGCTCAGTAGGTCTTGGGGGACCTATGTGTGCAGGGGAGTTAAGTATTCCTAATTATATCCCTTTGCTTAATAAACCTCAAATAAGATTTGCATGTCAAATCTGGCTTTTAAGATTGGAGACACTAGGTATGATCTGCTTCAAGATCTGGAGTATTAGTTCTATCAGCTGAATTTTGACTTTTAAGCCAACCAAATAATTCAAACATTGACATACAAATGTGCATGTTAGGCAACAGAAGAGGCTTTGCTATTACTTGGCTATAGGAAGAATCTGTGCTATAAGCAAAGTCAACAATTCCTAAGAACATCAATTTCTGTTCAGTACCGGGTAAGTGTCATTAATTGTCATTTCATTTATTGGAATTCTACTCCATCTAATAGAATGGTGATTGGTGATTAGCAGCAACACTAACCATGTGCAGTGTTTTGGCTTTACCAGGAGCACTTGCCACACTATTCTTTCTACTTGGTTATGTCCTGCCTTCTCCTTTTCTGTGCATGTTGCCTTGTCATTTCTTCATGAATTGGGTCACAACCTCCTTCAGAAATTCTATCCAGTATAAGTTCACCCAACTCTTGTGCAGAGAATGTCACTGGTCTTTCCATATGACTCTGAAGGTTTGCTTCCCTGAAGTGCTTCCTGTTTATGTATTTATTCATTTCCCTTAACTTCTTATGCACCAGCCTATATAATAAGTCTTTTAGAGTTATGGATACTAGGGCAGATACAATCGCAGGTAGAGTATTAATTTTGGATAGAATATTAAACATAAATCCCTATCTCCCCTCTATCTTGAAGGAGTATTCTCATACCAGTAAGAGTTAGACTAAGAGCCTGTTTGGTCTGCTCAGTTAATGTTCTGTTTCCTCCTGGCTTCAGAAGCACTTGTCAAAGGGCTTTACACCCTTTGAGATAAAGAGCCTTCTATGCCCCAACTCCCCCAAAAAATGGCTCAACACTTCCAACCTCTCTCAAAATTTCCAAATCTAGAGACACAAATGTTTTAAAACCTAACCACCCCAAATGCTTAAAAAGTTTTCATCATTTGTACCAAGGTGAAAGATATAGGATGAAGAAGAAACACACAGTGTTTTTCTTCATGCCAAGGCAGTGTATTTTTGTCTCTTCATATTGTATTCCTTTCTATAATGAATATATTTCTTTTTTAAAATTACATTTCAGAGGCGCCTGGGTGGCTTAGTGGGTTAAAGCCTCTGCCTTCAGCTCAGGTCATGATTCCAGGATCCTGGGATCGAGCTCCACATTGGGCTCTTTGCTCAGCAGGGAGCCTGCTTCCCCCTTCTCTCTCTGCCTGCCTCTCTGCCTGCTTGTCATCTCTGTCAAATAAATAAATAAAAATTAAAAAAAATAAAATTAAAATTACATTTCAAAAAAAATAAAATTACATTTCAATTGGTGTTCTTATTTTTAAAAATATTTATTTATTTATTTGAGAGAGAATGTGTGCATGAAGGGGAGGAATAGTGGGAGAAGGAGAGAGAGCATCTGAATCAGACTCCACACTGAGCATAGAGCTCAACATAGGGCTCAGTCTCACAACCCTGAGATTATGACCTAAACGAAAACCAAGAGTTGTTTGCCCAATCAACTGCACCATACAGGTACCCCTAGTGTTTTTAGATAATGAAACTTTCAATTCATTAATTTAGTTATCACAAGATTTCTTTGAAGAGTTATTATCATTCGCACTTCTGAGATTGTAACTCTGAAATTTATGTTAAATTTATGTTAAATGACTTGCAAAGTCACTTATGTTGCAAAGCTGTTGCAGTGAGGTCAGCCCTTGAAATAAGCCTCCTTTGATATGAAAGCTTTTTCATTGTCTTACTGAGCAGGCTCTAAGTTCTCTCCCCTTAAGCTCTTTTAAAATTTTTGTTATCAAATAAATATAAGAAGTACTGAGTTCACAAAGGTGAACAGGTTTCTTTCTAGCTGCACTATTCCCAGCCTTTCATGAACAAATGTTTACAGCAGACTTCCAAGAGAGTCATATGGACGTACCTGGAAATGGAAGCACAGCTATTGGGTTTTTGTTGTTGCTGTACTTGTTCTTTTCCTTCACAGATCATTGTGAGCATTGTCTGAGAAATGCTACCCTAGGCTATGAACACACAGTACCTCACTGTGCGCCTTTAAGGGTGCTATGGAAAATCTTCTTTAAGTAATTTGGAGTACTTTCTTTTTTTACATTTTGCTTTTTTCCTTTTTTTAGATTAGATTTATTTGACAGGGAGAGAGATCACAAGTAGGCAGAGAGGCAGGCAGAGAGAGAGGGAGAAGCAGGCTCCCCGCAGAGAGCACAGAGCCTGATGCAGGGCTCAATCCCAGGACCCTGAGACTGTGACCCTAGTTGAAGGCAGAGTCTTAACCACTGAGCCACCCAGGAACCCCTTGAGTACTTTCAATATTCCATAAGGTAAAGTTTCCTCAAGTGCCAAAAAAATTTTTTTTTTCCTTTCCATATTTCCTCCAAGCCACAGTTAGTGGTTAGGTAAAATTCTGAGATCGAGAAGCTTGCACTGGATCTCTATTAGGCCTTTTTTAAACAACTTCAGGGTGTGTGGAATCCCCCTGTTGTTCACAACTCACGAACTCTATGCCCCTCTTCTTGCCCATCATCAAGATTTATCATTTCCTTGAAACATTCTGAAATCTGAACCATCTATAACATCTCATAAAGTCCAAATCTTCTTCCAGTCTGTCTCTTAGGGCTTTGTAATGAGTTAGAAGACAAGAGATGTTAATAATAGATTTAATCCATCCTTTAAGGAAAAACAGAAGAGCTTGGTGGAAAAGAACATGGACCCTGGCACAAGACATCCTAGATTTAAATTCTGACGTGACTTCTAAAATCTCTGTGCCACAGTTTCTTCATCTGTAAAATAGGGATAAAAATAGAATTGACTATGCCAAGGGCTTTTGAGGACTTAAGTAAGATAATAGATGTAAGGCACTTAGAAACAACATGCAATCAAGAAAGAAGAGAAGAAGAATCATTATCATCCCTGATCTCCTTGTCTATAGGTAGACTATCTCATCTAGGTATTATAAATGTCTTAACATAATTCAAACATGTATCCTCAGTAGGTGTCAGTAGGAAGTCTATTTCATTCCCCTTGAAGAAGTGACAGCAGAGCATTTCAGGAGAGTCATTTTCTGTCTTGCCTTCTAAGCGAGTTGCAGTGTTTTGCTGCTCAGGAATGACTATTGAATATCAGCCTGGGCCCTTTCCCTACTTTTGTTATTGAAACATTCACATTCTTTGACTCTTAGATGACTATGGCTTATTCTCATGTAACCCAAGACTCTACTCCTTTTTTGACCCCCCCAAAAAGAATTTGTGGCCCTCATGTTGGGGAGGGAAGTCAATAGAGTAATATTTTGAACAGATTATTTTGGGAAAAACAATTGCATTTAGTGAAGTGCCTACTATGTTCCAGGGACAATATTAGCATAGTAATATTCCTTACTTAAGTTCATAGATTTGTTTTTCATGTTCCTCAAAAAATGATTTAGCACTGTGATATTATTGATAGTTTCACCAGAGGATTAAAAGATACTTTCTCAACGGCATGGAGGTTCCTTAAAAAGTTGAAAATAGAACTATCCTATGACCCAGCAATTGCACTACTGGGTATTTACCCTAAAGATACAAATGTAGTGATCCAAAGGGGCACGTGCACCTGAATGTCTATAGCAGCAATGTCCACAATAGCCAAACTATGGAAAGAACCTAGATGTCCATCAACAGATGAATGGATAAAGAAGAGGTGGTATATATACACAATGGAATACTATGCAGCCATCAAAAGAAATGAAATCTTGCCATTTACAATGATGTGGATGGAACTAGAGGGTATCATGCTTAGTGAAATAAGTCAATCAGAGAAAGACAACTATCATATGATCTCCATGATATGAGGAAGTGGAGATGCAACATGGGGGATTTGGGAGGTAGTAAAAGAATAAATGAAACAAGATGGGATAGGGAGAGAGACAAACCATAAATGACTCTTAATCTCACAAAACAAACTAAGGGTTGCTGGGAGGAGAGGGGTCGGGAGAGGGGGGTGGGGTTATGGACATTGGGAAGGGTATGTGCTATGGTGAGTGCTGTGAAGTGTGTAAACCTGGCAATTCACAGACCTCTACCCCGGGGATAAAAATACATTATATGTTCATTAAAAAAAAAAAAAGATACTTTCTGATTTTGTGCATGTAACCAGACTCTGACCGTCCTATACCTTATGTAAATCTCTTCCACATCTGCAGATTCTCAAGTTACCCTTAGAACTTCACTTTCTCTTAAGGTTCTCTAAATTTCACTTCTCTAATTTTCATTTTTACTCAAGACTGTGAATCTAGAATCTATAAATTAAAAACACCAAATATATGTGGCTATTTAAAGATTTTAAAATGTATACAGCAATGATACCACAAATAAAATCAATTCATAAGAATTTATTTTTTAAAGTACTAGAATTCAGAGGACAGACAGATTAATTTAAGAAGAAAATAGTAACACAATAAGCAATTTACAGAACAAGTTCAAAGGGCCAGTATCCTATGAAAATGTGCTTACATCCATTAGAAGATAAAAAAGGACAAATGCAATAATGACTCATCATGTAACTTTCAGCACATTGGCAGAAACAGGTAATACATATTGCTAGTGGGAATGCAGGAAAAAGGGTATTCCTGTATTGCTACTGAAAATGTGTATTATTATAGTTTCCTGGAAATCAATGTTGTACCATTTATATAAAGTAAAGATTTATAAACTCTTTGATCCATAAAGATCTCTCCTGGGAAATTATGTCATGGAAATAAAACACTGGTGTGTATATGTGTATGTACATTTTTAAATGACAATGTATTTGAGAGTAGCAGGTTTTTTTAATTTTTAAATTTTTTAAATTAACATATAATGTATTATTAGCCCCAAGGGTACAGGTCTGTGAATCACCAGGTTTACACACTTCACAGCACTCACCATAGCACATACCCTCCCCAGTGTCCATAACCCCACCACCCTTTCCCTACCCCCCGCCCCCTGGCAACCGTCAGTTGGTTTTGTGAGATTAAGAGTCTCTTATGGTTTGTCTCCCTCCCGATCCCATCTTCTTTCATTTATTCTTTTCCTACCCTCCAAACCCCCCACATTCCACCTCTACTTCCTAATATCAAGGAGAACATATGATAGTTGTCTTTCTCTGATTGACTTATTTCAGTAGCAAGTTTTTTTTTTTTAATCCAGAAAAAAGCTAACAGTTGTCAAAAAGATGATGTAATATTTAGTGATATATCTTCATCACTGAATATTGTATCACTGTTCATATTCATCAGTTGTCTTGGAGGAATATTCTAAAAGTTTTTTTAAGTAAGAAGGGAAGATGCAAAAATAAATTGTGTGTAATATTATCCTATATTCTGGACAAATGACAAAATGTGTGTGTGTGTGTGTGTGTGTGTGTAATATTATATAACCACATAGAAAGTTAACTGGGGAGAAGTTAATTAAAGGCTCTATGAATGGAAGAGGGAAACAAAGGAAAAGAGAAAGTGTATACAAATATAAAAATAGTACATGGTGCTTTAGGGAGTACCAGGGATAATGAGAGCTATGATTCAGTCCTTGTCCCTGTTGACTTTCCTCTTGCAAGTCTGGTTTTGTTTAGACAGAGAATAAAGATCCATTTTAATATATACTTCTTTTCCATTTCCACAGAGATCTCTCAAGAAAAATGGTTGCAGGAAATCATTCCACAGCAACAAGTTTTGTGTTAGTGGGTTTAACACAGAAACCAGAGCTCCAGCTGCCTCTCTTCGTCCTGTTCCTGGGAATCTATATAGTGACAGTGGTGGGGAACCTGGGCTTGATTCTCCTGATTGCGGTAATCCCTTTGCTTCACACCCCCATGTACTACTTCCTCAGCAGCTTGTCTTTCATTGATCTCTGCTACTCCTCTGTCATTACCCCCAAAATGCTGGTGAACTTCTTAGGGAAGAAGAATATGATCCTTTATTCTGAATGCATGGCACAGCTCTTTTTCTTTGTGGTTTTTGTAGTGGCTGAGGGTTACCTCCTGACCGTGATGGCATATGATCGCTACGTGGCTATCTGCAGCCCACTGCTTTACAGTGTCACCATGTCCTCTTGGGTCTGCTCACTACTCGTGCTGGTTGCCTTCATCCTGGGCTTTCTCTCTGCCTTGGCCCATACAAGCGCCATGATGAAACTGTCTTTCTGCAGATCCCACATCATCAGCCATTACTTCTGTGATGTGCTTCCTCTCCTCCATCTTTCCTGCTCCAATACACACCTCAATGAGCTTCTGCTTTTTATCATTGCGGGATTTAACACTTTGGTGCCCACCCTAGCTGTCTTCATTTCCTACGCCTTCATCTTCTACAGCATCCTTCGCATCCAATCCTCAGAGGGCCGGTCCAAAGCATTTGGTACTTGCAGCTCTCATCTCATGGCTGTGGGGATCTTCTTTGGCTCTATCACCTTCATGTATTTCAAACCCCCATCTAGTAACTCCCTGGAACAGGAGAAGGTGTCCTCAGTGTTTTACACCGCAGTGATCCCCATGCTGAATCCTTTAATATACAGTCTGAGAAACAAGGATGTAAAGAAAGCATTGAGGAAGGTTTTGGTGAGGAAATGAGCCTCACTTTTGGAGGCAGGAGAAATGAAGGTTCAACAAACCTTCATTTTTCCTTGTTATTCTCTTGTAATATGCATACTACCTGGACTTTTAAAATATTTCCCTATCACATGGAAGGGATGTCCATTATCACCACTGCTATTCAACATAGTACTAGAAGTCCTAGCCTCAGCAATCAGCAACAAAAAGAAATTAAAGGCATCCAAATCAAAGAAAAAGTCAAACTATCACTCTTTGCAGATGATATGGTACTATATGTGGAAAACCCAAAAGACTCCACTCCAAATATGCTAGAACTTGTACAGGAATTCAGTAAAGTGTCAGGATATAAAATCAATGCACAGAAATCAGTTGCATTTCTCTACACCAACAATAAGACAGAAGAAAGAGAAATTAAGGAGTCAATCCAATTTATAGTTGCACTCAAAACCATAAGATACCTAGGAATAAACCTAACAAGAGAAGCAAAGAATCCATGCTCAGAAAACTATAAAGTACTCATGAAAGAAATTGAGGAAAACACAAAGAAATGGAAAAATGTTCCATGAACATGGATTGGAAGAACAAATATTGTGAAAATGTCTATACTACCTAAAGCAATCTACACATTTAATGCAATCCCTATCAAAATTTCATCCATTTTTTCTTTTTTTTTTCTTAAAGATTTTGTTTATTCATTTGACAGAGATCACAAGTAGGCAGAGAGGCAGAGGAGGAAGCAGGCTCCCTGCCAAGTAGAGAGCCCCATGCAGGGCTCGATCCCAGGATCCTGGAATCATGACCTGAGCTGAAGGCAGAGGCTTTAACCCACTGAGCCACCCAGGCACCCCACCATCCATTTTTTTTTTTTTCAAAGAAATGGAACAAAAAATCCTAAAATTTGTATGGAACCAGAAAAGACCTCGAATAGCCAGAGGAATATTGAAAAAGAAAGCCAAAGCTGGTGGCATCACAATTCCAGACTTAAAGCTCTATTACAAAGCTGTCATCATCAAGAAAATATGGTACTGGCACAAAAACAGACACATAGATCAATGGAATAGAATAGAGAACCCAGAAATAGAACCTCAACTCTATGGTCAACTAATTTTCAACAAAGCAGGAAAGAATGTCCAATGGAATAAAGACAGTCTCTTCAACAAATTGTGTTGGGAAAATTGGACAGACATATGCAGAAAATTGAAACTGGACTATTTCTTTATACCACACATAAAAATAGACTCCAAATGGATGAAGGACCTCAGTGTGAGAAAGGAATCCATCAAAATCCTTGAGGAGAACACAGGCAGCAACCTCTTTGACCTCAGTCACAGCAACTTCTTCCTAGGCACATTGCCAAGTCAAGGGAAGCAAAGGCAAAAATAAACTATTGGGATTTCATCAAGATCAAAAGCTTATGCACAGCAAAGGAAACAGTTAACAAAACCAAAAGACAACTGAAAGAATGGGAGAAGATATTTGCTAATGACATATCAGATAAAGGGCTAGTAACCAAAATCTATAAAGAACTTATCAAACTCAACACCCAAAGAACAAATAGTCCAATCAAGAAATGGGCAGAGGACATGAACAGACATTTCTGCAAAGACATCCAAATGGCCAACAGACACATGAAAAAGTGCTCCACATCACTCGACATCAGGGAAATACAAACCAAAACCACAATGAGATACCACCTCACACCAGTCAGAATGTCTAAAATCAATAAATCTGGAAATGACAGATCTAGCAAGGATGCAGAGAAAGGGGAACCCTCCTACACTGTTGGTGGGATTGCAAGCTGGTGCAACCACTCTGGAAAACAGCATCAAGGTTCCTTAAAAAGTTGAAAATAGAGCTACCTTATGACCCAGCAATTGCACTACTGGGCATTTACCCTAAAGATACAAATGTAGAGATCTGAAGGGGCACGTGCACTCAAATGTTTATAGCAGCAATGTCCACAATAGCCAAACTATGGAAAGAACCTAAATGTCCATCAACAGATGAATGGATAAAGAAGAGGTGGTATATATATACAACAGAATACTATGCAGCCATCAAAAGAAATGAAATCTTGCCATTTGTGACGACATGGATGGAACTAGAGTGTATTATGCTTACCGAAATAAGTCAATTGGAGAAAGACAACTATCATATGATCTCCCTGATATGAGGAAGTCGAGAAGCAGCATCAGGGGTTTGGGGGGTAGGAAAAGAATAAATGAAAGAAGATGGGATCGGGAGGGAGACAAACCATAAGAGACTCTTAATCTCACAAAACCAACTGAGGGTTGCCAGGGGGTGGGGAGAAGGGAAAGGGTGGTGGGGTTATGGACACTGGGGAGGGTATGTGCTATGGTGAGTGCTGTGAAGTGTGTAAACCTGGCAATTCACAGACCTGTACCCCAGGGGCTAATAATACACTACATGTTAATAAAAAATTAAAAAATAACAACAACAACAAAAATACTTCCCTATCTAGGGGCCCCTGGATGGCTTAGTCATTGGGTGTCTGCCTTCGGCTCAGGTCATGATTCCTGAGTCCTGGGATCAAGCCCCGCATCTGGCTCTCTGCTTAGAAGGAAGCCGCCTTCTTCCTCTCCCACTCCCCCTGTTTGTGTTCCTTCTCTCGCTGTGTCTCTCTCTGTTAAATAAATAAATAAAATCCGTTTTAAAAAATAAAAAATAAATAAAATACTTCCCCATCTATAATTGATTCCATTTTTCTCAATGAAATAAAAAGGTGTTTAGTATAGCAGGTTTTAGTGTTCTTGTTTTCTGGGAAGGGAAACTAAGGTTTAGATGGTTTTATTTATTTATTTATTTATTTATTTGTTTATTACTGTGATTAGAGTAGTAAGCCATTAACGAACTTCACATTCATATTAGATTAGAATGGCACGTTTCTTTTAATAAACAGAAGGGGAAGTTAAAGAGAAAGAAGCACACTATGACCACGACCTTTATTGCTTCTGACTGCTACCCTGTGGCTCTCCATACCTCTTCCCCATGACTTTTCTCAGCACATTCTTTCCATTCTTATCTCTCAAGCTCTAGCTCAAGGGATGCCCCCATAGATCAGTAAGGACCATGGTGGTGTAGAATACGGGGGCAAACTTCTCCTGAGCCATGTTGCTTCTACTAGAGATTGCTTCAAATGCATAAGTATGATGGAATCATAAAAGTTTCCAGCAGCTGTAAATGAGAAATGTAAGTACTAAAATCTTTGGACCTGCCTGCCCCTGAGGGATTTCAAAGCATGTTGGAGAGGGGCACCTGGTGGCTCAGACAGTTGAGCGCCCAGCTCCTGATTTTAGCTCAGGTCATGAGCTCAGGGTGATGGGATTGAGCCCCTCTTGGGGCTCTGTGCTCAGTGTGGAGTCTTTTTCCCCCTCTCCCTCTGCTCGTGCTCTCTTTTTCTCCCTCTCAAATAAATAAATAATAAAAATCTAAAAAAAAATTAAATCTTCTAAAAAAAATTTAAAAAGAATGTTGGAGAGCATGAAGTTGTAAGAGATGATGATGGTAGCTGTTGCCAACAGATTGAATTCACCTAGAGGTATCATGAAGAGCTCGTTTAGGTAGGTTCTGGAGGAGGAGAGCTTCAGGAGAGGAAATATGTCGTAGAGTAATGCTGGATGATAATACCCCACAAGAGGAAAGCCTGATCATGGAGATCATGTGGGTACAGCTCCTAATGCTGCCACCATATAGACACCAGTCATCAACACATTGCATATCTTTTGGGACATGATGGCATTGCAGTAGCTATTCTCTCCTTCAGTTTATCTACTGATTGTTTTAATACCATCAGATCTGTTTTAATGCTGCACTTCCTCTTCAGTGTAGTGAAAGTTAAAGAGACGATATATAGTGGTATCCTCTCGCATTTTTCAGTACATCCCATTTCCTGGCTCAACAATCTAGAAAAACACAACAAACAACAGAAACACTTACTGAAAAACAAAACAAAATTTCCTGGCACATTATACAAGGAACAGATGACAGCATTTTATTTTTTCCAGACAAATCCATTGATACCTTTTTTAGAATTGCTTCATTTTTATAAAAGTAATTCATACTTATTTTAATTATTTTTAAGTTAATTATTATTTTAATTTTTTTGTTATATTCAGTTAGCTACTGTATAGTACCTTATTAGTTTCTTCTGTAGTGTTCAATGATTCATTAGTTGCATATAACACCCAATGCTCATCACAACATGTACCCTCCTTATTACCCATCATTCTGCTACCCCATTCCTGACCACACCTTCCCCTTTGAAATCCTCAATTTGTTTCACAGTGTCCATAGTCTCTCATGGTTCATCTCCCTCTCTGATTTCTCCCCCTTCATATTTTTTAAAAGACATTCAAATAAGATAAAAGTAAAATAGAAGGGCAGTAAAAGTTATCTCACATTTTATTACACACACAAGTAAAATATCAGTAAGTAATCATATATACAGGGATAAATAGCTACATAGATACACAGAAGAACAGACCAAAATCATTTTATTGAAATGGTTTTGTGCTTCACAAACTTTTATAAACAAAATATTACATAACTTTTCTTTTTTTAACTTTATTTTATTTTTTCAGTGCTCCAAGATTCATTGTTTATGCATCATAATCATAAAAGAAGCAAAATAAGCAATTTTAAATGGAAGAAATTGCTTAGTCTCTGATCATTATAACCTATATGATATTCCCATGATGTTATGGGAGTTTCATGTCTCTGCTGAGCAAGATACCTACTGTCTCCTTAGAAAGAGAAGAGGTGTTCCTGGGTATGTGCAGTAGTCCTTGACAAAAAATGGTCATTTTATCTGTGTTGTTCACTTTTCTTACTTTCCTTCCTTCCTTTATTTTCTCTGGAATGGTTGAAGTTGCCATGTGGTATCTTTTCATTTGCTCATTCCCAATTGTAGATAGTTCTGTATCTCTCCCATATACATAATGTATGAATTCACATGGATTCCTCTTCCAGATCATCTGAGAACTTATTCATTTTCCCCTTTGAGATGTAATTTAAGTAATTTGTTATGTTTTATCCACTTTTCTTTAACATGGGAGCAGGGGGCAGAATGGAGAGAGAATTTTGTGTGTGCTTCATATTTGATAAGCAGAATTTTGTGCTTTTTCCTGAGATTTTGTTTCATGTGTTGAGTCAGAATTTACTCCACCTACTCAGAGGAGGAGGTTATGCCCATTGGGATAGTCTTAGAATTTAGCTTATTGTTAAGTTTGAGTATGGAGCTCTGGAGACTTTGCTTCCATTAGAAAGGCACTTCTTAAATTGGAGCTTATGGGTCTGAACACTTGGATAGGAATTTTACTTGAACTAATCTCTAATTTAAAATTTAACATTACCTTCAAGTCAAAATCTTAGTAACCGATCATGTTAAAATATATAATTATATATGACTTTGTTATCAACAGAATCACACTTACTTTCCCATCGCATCAAGTTGTACATATGTCTAAGGGGTTCTTAGGATGAAATGGAGTACTGATCATGAACATTTACAACCATCACTGCTTCAAATTATAGTAATTATTAGATCTGCTACCAGATCCTGTGATTTAATTGTCTAATAAAGAAAACACAAATTTATTTTAAATATTTTGATGTCAGTAGTTTAGTTTATTATAATGTTTAATCATATGTATGTTATATAGTTAGAAATGCTATTCTAAGAATCTAATTCTTCATCTGGCCACCTAAATTATCTCTGACCCAAAAAAGGATTAGGAAACTCTACATTCAAGAGACTCTGGATGGGTTGTATGTTGCATCTCTTCTTAATCTCTTCCACATATGTAATATCTCTTACTAATGGTGATTTGTAGTCTCAGTCATAAGAGGAGGAGGAATATAGATTTGTCCTCAGAATCAGTCTATTCATCTGTAAAATGATGACATTAGTAAAAGTTTTGTGAAAACAGCAATTTCTGTTACTACCATATTTTGATGTTCATTTCATAGATTTTTTTTTAAAAGGAAGCTTTCCTATATTTTACTTATATTTTTATTTCATTTTATTTATATTTATATTTAGATCAGTAATTCTGTAATTTGTGTTTACCGTCCTTACTGGCAAGTGAAGTTCACTTTTTGTTTCTTTCTTTCAATATTAGGTAAATGGACACTGGGGAATTTAAATTGTCCTCATTCTTACATGTGGGGTTGGAAGGGATGTGGAGACCTATGAGAGAGTGAGTATACAGAGTCGGAGAAACATAAACTGAGAAGAAGGGAAGATGGAGGGGACAGAAGAACCTTTCTGAGTCTCAGGTTTTATCACTAAGAAAATGATAAGTTGAATTAGATATGCTTCACTACCACTAGATATCTGCATTATTTTTCTGGAATTTTCTGCATATCAAGCTTATTTAATAAACTAAGTAGGAAATTCTGAAGCGTCTAGTTAGGCATAGAGTAGGAACCTAGAAAACATCATCTCCTTTATCTTCATATAATCTAAATGAGGAAAATAACTTTATAAGAATTCCTTCAGTTCTTGGGGCGCCTGGGTGGCTCAGTGGGTTAAGCCTCTGCCTTCGGCTCAGGTCATGATCCCAGGCCCCTGGGATCAAGCCCCACATTGGTCTCTCTGCTCAGCGGGGAGCCTGCTTCCTCCTCTCTCTCTGCCTGCCTCTCTGCTTACTTGTGATCTCTGTCAAATAAATAAATAAAATCTTTTTAAAAATGTACATACATGCATATATATACACATATATACATGCAAGTGACATTATAAAAAGAAAAAACAACTCCTTCAGTTCTTTACTAATACAGAAATGACCAAGACTACATAGAATTACTGTTGGTGATTCTTATATAATTCAATTATTAGTATGGTCATTGCAATATTATAAGTTCCTAATTATATAATTTCTTATAAATTTACTCATTGATATTGCTTTGTGAAGAGCTTTCCCTTTTCTACTATGTTCTATTTTATAGTCATTATTATTTTTATATCAGTAAGGACCTATAGATTTTCATAAGCCATTTTGATGTTCAAATTGTCCTAAATTTGTCCAGAAGAAGCTCTTTCCTTTTAACACATTTCCATAAATTGGGGCACTTATTTATCCTATGGAATACTAATATATTCTAGGCTCATCTTCAATTTTAGGCCCCACCTTGGAATTTACCATTTCTTCATGAAGTCCTGGTTTCTCTCAGTGGAGTGTGATAGTTAGAAATTGAATAATAGGCATAAAGTTTGTTACTTGAATTTCATTGTTTCTAGGCCCATCCAGTTAAAAGTATAATAATAATCTATTATTATCTAATTATCTAATAATTATCTACTAATCAGATCAGGTCATTCTTCTGTTCAAACCCTATTCAACGGGAGAAAATGTTCCCATCGAAAGATAGAAATTTTGTTTGTCTGGCTCATAGCTGCCCAGCAAATATTATTGATTGATGGACTAAATGAATAAATTTTAATGATGTATTGAGGTTCAGGGATTATTTTGAATGGTGGGAGAATTATAGTGGATAATTAAGAGAGTCATCCATAGGGAAGTCATCTTGAGATTCAACAGAAAGGAGTCAAAGTATGCAGTAAATTGGAAAGAAAACATGTAAATTAAAATCATAGTGAAAACTAAAAATGAGAAATCATTTTGTCCCATTCTGCCATCCCCCCACCCAGCCTTCACCCCATTTGACACCTCCACAAAACAGATCTTATTTTCAGTGGTTCTAACAACAGCTAGAAGTCTTATGAAAATATTATTTCTTCTTGTTTACTAGCAACTGGATTCCCTTCAAATTCTACTAAGAAATGTCTGTTGCTTCTGTAACCCTCTTGTGTGTTAATATACAAACTCCTGAGGGCATTTACACATTCAGCCATTATTAGACATTACAACTTTAAAATACAACAAACTGAACATAATAATAATAAAAATAATAAATAAATAATAATAAAATGGATTTGATTAGGAAATTTCAGTTTAACAAGGACAAATTATAGAAAGAGGGTTTCTGATATATATGTATTTAAACTGGGTAAGAGTGTAGGCAAGGAAGTCTGTTTCCTGAGTGTCTGGGCTAGACATAGTAAAAGGATACTGGGTGTTGGGAGTAAGGGAACTAAAGAGGAAGGGATGATCATCCCCCCCACCCCCCAAAAAATCATTCAGACCTTTTAATTTAAGATGGTCCTTGATTTGAAACTAATTTATTACTCTTAAAAATAAGAAGAAATCTTTAGATAAGATCTATGTTCAAAGCTGCTGGGTCTTTTAAAAAGTGCTATTTTCTATGTTGACCAAGAAAGTAACCCACCATTTAGAACTTTTTTAAGGGATTCTTTGACATCCTTATTCCTAAGGCTGTAGATAAGGGGGTTAAGCATGGGAATCACTGTCGTATAAAACACAGAAGCCACCTTCTCCTGTGTTATGTCATTGGTAGATGGTTTAAAATACATGAAGATGATTGAGCCGTAGAAGACCCCAACAGCTGCAAGGTGGGAGCTGCAGGTACTGAAAGCTTTGGACCTGCCTTCAGCTGAGTGGATGCGTAAGATGCTGGAAAGAATGAAGGCATATGAGATAAAGATGGCTAAAGCACATGCAAATACATTGAATCCAACCAAAATCATCACCAAGAGTTCCTTGGTGTAGTCTCTTGAGCAAGATATATTCAGAAGGGGAAGGATGTCACAGAAGTAATGGTGGATGACATTAGTTCCACAGAAGGATCGACTGGATATGTAGCTGGTGTGGACCAAGGCTCCAAAGGCACCCACTGTATATACACTAGTGACTAGTAGAAAACAGATTCTGTGGGACATGGTGACATTATAGAGCAAGGGGTTGCAGATGGCAACATAACGATCATACGCCATTGCTGTCAGCATGTAGGAGTCATCAATGCCAAAGAAGCAGAAGAAAAAGAGCTGAGTCATGCACTCAGGGAAGGAGATGAGATTCTTCTCTGAGACAAAGTTCACCAAGAGCTTGGGAATTATGACAGTGGAGTAGCAGAGATCTATGAAGGACAAATTACTGAGAAAATAATACATGGGTGTGTGAAGCTGAGAACTAATTCTGATTAAAAAGATCAAGCCCAAATTTCCCACCATGCAAACCGTATATATCAATAGAAACAGGAAGAAGAGGGGAAGCTGGAGTCCTGGCTGGTCTGTTAACCCCTCAAGGATAAACTCAGTTACCAAAGAATGATTTTCTGGGTCCATCCTTCCACTTGTCAAAGGCTGAGGGGTTCAGGGAAGAGGTTCTTATTAGAGACACGTCATCTGACAGCATTTGGTGATCCAAGATCTGATGAATGATGTGATTTCTAACTGACACAGAATTTCCAGAAACTGAGACTAAAACCGACTTTCAGTTGAAGCTTTTATCAAGAGGTTGATGGTTCATTTGGCTTCAGTGTTTATTACTCCTATGTGACATTTGGAAGTAAAACTCATTTTGTCTCCACAAATTGAATTTCAGACTCTGTTAGCAATGAAAAATAACCCTTGTGTTATTCAGTCACCTTTAGAGAAACTATACAGAGCTGCTGCCAGGTTTTGCTGGTTTTCAATGCACAGTAACCTGTGTTCTCCTCTGATGTCTCAGAACTTAACCTCTCCCTCACTGGCATCCCATGATTTTCTCCTTGTGGCTTTGGTGTCTTCAACTTGCTCATTCAGTCCCAGACCCAGTCTCACAGAGCATTGGTTTCTTCCAACATTTCCATCTCTGCTCTAAGTTGCTGGTTTTGACTTTGTTTCTTCTACCCATGTTATTACCCAGATAGGAGAGGAATGAAGGCATTCTGGAGATGGCGGGAACAGGGCAGTGCTAGAAGGGAAGCTGTTGTCATGGGCTGCAGGAAGAGGAGAACAAGGAACAGTTAAGAGTAAATGCAACTTGCATTGCATTTACTGAGCTTGTATTTACTGAGCTCCTATCATGTGGTAGCCACAATATTAAGAACTTTTTATTTACAATCTCGTTTATGCTATATAACAACCCCATGAAATAGATACTGTTATTTTTTTAAGGTTTTATTTATTTATTTGTCAAAAAGAGAAAGAGAGGTATTGAGAGCAAGTGCAAGCAAGGGAAGTGACGGAGGGATGGGGAGAAGGCTCCCCATTCAGCAGGGAGCCCAATGCAGGCTTGATCCCAGGACACTGGGATCATGACCTAAGCCAAAGACAGACAAATAACTGACTCAGCTATCCAGGCATCCCTAGATGCTGTTATTATATCCATTTTGTAGATCAGTTGAGAGGCAAAGAGATTAAGTAAACCCATGCCCTAAGTCACCAAACATGAAAACAGAGCTTTTCTGTATTTTACAAATGAGTTTATGTAAATATTCCAAGCTTACACAACTAGTAAGTGTTGGAGTCAGAACTCATATATTTGCCTGTTTTATTACAAATAAAACAATGTCCCCTGTGAACCAACTTTTTTTTTTCTGAACTGAGTACATTATTATAACCTCTGTAGAGCTTTAATTATTATGCTACTTTTATTATTATTACTGTTCAATCCCTTTCTCTGATGATTTCTTCCTGTTGTTAATAAGAGAATATTAGAGTAGTGTAGCTTTTGTATTAGTATATTGTAGCGCTCGGTAAGCACTTAAAGTAGTCCATCCTCCTGCGTAAGTGAGATGGTTATGTTCTTTCAATAGCTTTAAGGTAGAAAACAGCAAAGATTTGTATGTGCAAACTTATACACACATACACACACACACATACACGTTATTCTGTACTAAAGTGATTCCCAATATCCAATTCCAAAAAGTATAAACTTCTTAGATAACAACTACAACAAACCATGTGACCATGCAAATTCTTCCATTTAGCTTTTTAATTTTGAGATATTGAAATAGGAATATTACCTTTTTGAAGAGAATATGAAAAATAGTAAGAAAATAAGCCTCCAGTCACAAAGACTGGAATGAACCAGGGTCAAGGATACCAAGACCAAAACAAAAAGCAAAGGGGAAAAAAACCAGAGAGGTAGATAAATCGAGAAATGGAGAGAACAAACTGACGGTTACCAGTGGGGAGGCAGATAGGGATTTGGATGAAATTGGTGATGGGGATTAAGGAGGGCCTTGTCATGATGAGCACTTGGTGTTACATGGAATTGTTTGATTACTATATTCTACACCCAAAACTAATATAACACTGTAGGTTAATATACTGGAATCAAAATTAAATTAAATTAAAAATAAAATAAAGATATATTTGGTCTTATCAACTGATGGATTTTAAAATTTTATTGTCATATGATTCATTGAACCTCATTTTTAGAAACACCTGAGTGGCTCAGTCGGTTAAGTATCTACCTTTGGCTCAGGTCATGACCCCAGGGTCCTGGGTTCAAGTTCCACATCAGGCTCCCTGCTTGACTGGGAGCTTGCTTCTCTCTCCCCCTCTGCCTGCCTTTTCCCCTGCTTGTGCTCTCTTTCTCTCTCTCAAAATAAATAAGTACAATTTTTTAAAAAATAAAATAAATAAATAAAAATAAAACTGATTTTAAAAAATAAGCCTCTTTTTATTGGTTAAAAAAGTATCATCCTCCACGAAACATTTTCTGATTCCCTGTTACTACTATTACTCTGACATTTTCTTTCTCCCCAAAGGCACCCTGTGACTCAGAGAATATAATGTAATTTATTTTTTAATTTATTTTATTTTATTTATTTGACAGAGAGACCAACGAGCAGGGAGCCCAATGCAGGACTTGATCCCAAGACCCTGGGATCATGACCTGAGCTGAAGGCAGATGCTTAACAACTAAGCCAGGACCCCATATAATGTAATTTCTTATAGTATAGTTGTGTTTTAGTCATTAGGAGGTGATGAAGGGCTGGGTTTATTACAACGTATTAAATTTGATTCATTTTTAGGCATGATCATATCCTAGCTTTGTGACCCCAAGTTATTTCTCCCGCATAAACTCCAGTTTCTTCATCCATAAAACAGAGATAATAATTCCTACTACATATATTTTTTTCAAACAGTTTATACTTCTCTCACCCAACAGTGATCCATTGAGAGTCTTCTGTGTTCTGAAGATACTTATTGAATGAACAAAATTCCTGCTGTCATAAAGCTTACATTGTAATGGGGGAGGTCAATAAGCCCATAAAGAAATAGTTGCAGTGAAGTGTTGAGAAATACCATGAAGAAAATAAAGCAATGTTAGAGCAAAGGCTGGTAATTAGAGAGGTATTCAAGGCAGGAATCTCTGAACCAGTGACGTTTTTTAAGCTGAGTCCTGAATGAACTGAGAGTCTGTTAGAGGAGGTATTTGAGAGGATGGGACTGCTGGCTGACATACAAGCTGACCCATGTAATCAGTGGCTCCTGACCCCCTTCCCTGTCCTCAGAATGTATGCTGTGCCCACCACCCCCACAGTGGAAGCCATTTTTAAGGATGTAGCCTTTAGAATAACATGTTGTGACCATCTGGACAGTAAATGTGACTGAACCCAGTTAAGGTTTCTATATAACTTATGATTCTGGCAAGTGAGTGCAGAGATCTAGTGTCCTGGGGCTGCCTAAAACAAGGCTCATAAGTAAGCTCTTTTGTTTATTAAATGGCCATCTACCTATTTGGAGTCATTTAGCTCTTTCTACAATCTCTCCATGCCCTCTGTGTATGGGGCCAGTCTGCGAACCAACTGACAAGCAGTCCTGTCAGTGTCTGCATAGAAGCTTCTTTCTAGGCAAAATGGGTGAAGATAGTCAAAAGGTACAAACTTCCAGTTTTAAGACACGTAAATTCTGAGCATGTAATGTACAGCACATTGGACCCTAGCTAAAAATAGTGTATCACAGATTTGAGAGTTGTTAAGAATAGGTAAAATTTCTTACCACACACAATTTTGTAACTATGTGATTTGATGTGTACTACTTCAAATTTACACTTCAGATGAATACTAAAATTTTTTACATTTTTTGTAATTTTAAAATTAAAATTATACTTGTGTGGAGTGTGCCTGGGCTACTCGGTTGGTTAAGTGGCTGACTCTTGATTTCTGCTCGGGTCAAATCTCAGGGTTGTGAGATCAAGCCCTGAGTTGGGCTCTGTGCTGAGCATGGGGTCTGCTTGGATTCTCTCTCTCCCTCTGCCCCTCCCCCCTTGCACACGCACTCTCTCTATATACATACAAACAAACAACAAAAATCCAAACATATACTTTTGAGGACTGTGACATTAAGGGAGATAATTTGATCTCTCTTTCCATGACAAAATGTTATACACACACACACACACCAGAAATACTGATTACAAACTGGTGGTTACCAGAAGGGAGAGAGTAGAGGAATGGGCAATATAGGTGAAGGGGATTAAGAAGCCAATACAAAGATTCTTCAAACGCCTAACACAATAGGAACTCTGAGTGATGGAGTCTCTAAGGAGTATGGGCACTTGAATAAGTTTGAGGATTGGCAGGTTTAAGCCTCAAAAAAATTTTAATATTTTTTATTTGAAACATGTAATTTAAGTAAAGTTCTAGGATAGATTTCTTATCCTAGGATTGTAACAAGGGGAGAAAAAAATAGGCAGAATGAATAAATAAAAGTGTCAGAGACAATGCCAGGAGTCTCTTCCTTTCATTTTTAAGGTTAGCTTTGGGGACCCTGTGATCCACTGTTAGAAAAGCATAAAGTGGGAAAGGACACAATTTTTTACCCAGAGTATAGTACTTTATGAGGTGGGCTAGGAGTCAGAAACTAGGGGTTTTATTCATAGGTTAACCAAGTGCTAGCTCTTAGATATGGGATAGTAAGTAAGTTAATATGTCAGTGTCCTTTTAGTACTGGAGAAATTCCTCATTGAGCCTTGTAAAATTACATTATTAATGCATGTGCAAATGCTCTGTAAACCTCAAAATTCAATATAAATGAGAGATATCAAAATGACTGGGCTTGTCTTGGGGAAGAAAAGCAAGAGTTTGCAGTCAGAAGAGCAGGCAAACAACCAGCAGAAGGAGAAAGAGTCTCCAGGCATTACACTCTTCATGCCCAGCTGTCATGAAGAAGACACTGCCTACCTGTGCGGTCTTGTCCAAAGACCATGGGTCATGAGAATTTTTAACTGCATTCCAAAATTCAATTTCAACTACCATATCTTATCAAAGGTAGATGGAGCTTTATGACTTACCTGACTATTGCCACCAGGTTAAGTGATGCTGGCATTTGCTAGTTCTTCTGTTTGGTCTCATGTAATGCATGCATGTGCACACACACATTGATGAGACAACTATATCATCAAATGCTAGTGGCTCAGAATCTCTCTGATTCTGGCAAAATCATAGAGTTGATTCCACATAAGAATTTAACGAGTATTGATGAAGAGTAACAGTTTAAGTCCAACTAAGCACAGCAAGAAAAGTAATTCTACTGACTCTCAGTTCTCTATTATTGAAGGAAACTTTTATTTGGATCTATGTGGATCTGAAGGAGATGATTTGAAATGAAAGTTCCCATTGGGGTTTATCATCCCTGTGGTTGGACTCTATAGGGAAGAAACAATTACAAAGGACATATTTCATATCTGTTGGAAATATAGTAGGCATTCCTATTGATCCCTGGGGTGTTTAAATAAACAGCAAACTTTTCCCCTGAATGTTAAGATTAATAATGATTCTATGGTTCATTGTTTCAAAGAAATGGAACAAATAATTCTAAAATTTATATGGAACCAGAAAAGACCTCGAATAGCCAAAGGGATATTGAAAAAGAAAGTCAAAGTTGGTGGCATCACAATTCCGGACTTCAAGCTCTATTACAAAGCTGTCATAATTATGACAGCATGGTACTGGCACAAAAACAGACACATAGATCAATGGAACAGAATAGAGAGCCCATAAATAGACCCTCAACTCTATGGTCAACTCACCTTCGACAAAGCAGGAAAGAATGTCCAATGGAAAAAAGACAGCCTCTTCAATAAATGGTGTTGAGAAAATTGGACAGCCACATGCAGAAAAATGAAATTGGACCATTTCCTTACACCACACACAAAAATAGACTCAAAATGGATGAAGGACCTCAATGTGAGAAAGGAATCCATCAAAATCCTTGAGGAGAACACGGGCAGCAACCTCTTCGACCTCAGCTGCAGCAACATCTTCCTAGGAACATCACCAAAGTCAAGGGAAGCAAGGGCAAAAATTAACTATTGGGATTTCATCAAGATCAAAAGCTTTTGCACAGCAAAGGAAACAATTAACAAAATCAAAAGACAACTGACAGAATGGGAGAAGATATTTGCAAACGACATATCAGATAAAGGACTAGTGTCCAAAATCTATAAAGAACTTAGCAAACTCAACACCCAAAGAACAAATAATCCAATCAAGAAATGGGCAGAGGACATGAACAGACATTTCTGCAAAGAAGACATCCAGATGGCCAACAGACACATGAAAAAGTGCTCCATATCACTCAGCATCGGGGAAATACAAATCAAAACCACAATGAGATATCACCTCACACCAGTCAGAATGGCTAAAATCAACAAGTCAGGAAATGACAGCGGAGAAAGGGGAATCCTCCTACACTGTTGGTGGGAATGCAAGCTGGTGCAACCACTCTGGAAAACAGCATGGAGGTTCCTCAAAATGTTGAAAATAGAACTGCCCTATGACCCAGCAATTGCACTAATGGGTATTTACCCTAAAGATACAAACGTAGTGATCCAAAGGGGCACGTGCACCTGAATGTTTATAGCAGCAATGTCCACAATAGCCAAACTATGGAAAGAACCTAAATGTCCATCAACAGATGAATGGATCAAGAAGATGTTGTATATATACACAATGGAATACTATGCAGCCATCAAAAGAAATGAAATCTTGCCATTTGCGACAACATGGATGGAACTAGAGCTATCATGCTTAGCGAAATAAGTCAAGCAGAGAAAGACAACTATCATATGATCTCCCTGATATGAGGAAGTGGTGATGCAACATGGGGGCCTAAGTGGGTAGGAGAAGAATAAATGAAATAAGATGGGATTGGGAGGGAGACAAACCATAAGTGACTCTTAATCTCACAAAACAAACTGAGGGTTGCTGGGGGGAGGGGGGTTGAGAGAAGGGGGGTGGGGTTATGGACACTGGGGCGGGTATGTGCTTTGGTGAGTGCTGTGAAGTGTGTAAACCTGGCAATTCACAGACCTGTATCCCTGGGGATAAAAATATATGTTTATAAAAAATTAAAATAAAATAAAACAAAATAAAATAAATAAAAATGAATTTCCAAAAATATAATGATTCTATGGCAAATATCAAACTTTTGACACTGTGTTGAAAATTAAATTGCCTTGTCAAACCACAAAATTTTATTAAATTTTTTCTTAGCATTTTTTTTATTAGCATAGAATGTATTATTTGTTTCAGGGGTACAGGTCTATGATTCAGCAGTATTACACAATTCATAGCACTTTCCTTAGCATTTTTGATATTCTATAATCCAGCCAAACCCATTTCATCATCCACCAACATAGAAGAACTTTTTATTTGTAATTCATCTAACCATTTTAGAGAACTATACAAGGAGAAAAAGAATAAGCAACCTGTTTCCATTCTGTGATTTCCAAAAGGTGTGGAAAGCACATACCCACGCAGTTTTCCAGGTCAGTCTTAATTTCAAATATGTGATATTTTTGCCAATCTAAATGGTCATGAATTGACTTTTCATTTCTTTATCAAAAATTTCACAGCTTTATTGAGGTATGACTGACATACAATCAATTGCACATTTTTAAAGTGTACAACTAGGTAAATTTGGCATATTTAACCATGAAACCATCACCAAAATTAAGGAAATGAACATATTCACCCCTTAGTAATCCTTCCCTCTCAACCTTCCTCCACCCATCCCCAACGCAACCAGGAATCTATTTTCTGTTTCTCTAGCTTGCCCTTTCAAGACTATTATACTTATAGAACCATACTATATAAACTCCTTGCTTGACTTTGTTTGTTCAGCATAATTATTTTGAGATTCACTCATGGTCTTATGTGGATCAATGGTTTCTTTATTTTTCTTTTCCTTTTCTTTCTTTCTTTTCTTTTTTTTTTTTTTTTTGGCATGAGAATGTCTAATTTTTTGAGCACTGTCAGATTGCCTTGGCAAATGGTTTTCTTGAGATCAATTGACCATCTATGTGTAGATCTAATTTTTTTATTCTACTCCATTTATCTGTCATCTATCTTGATGCCTGTATCACACTGTCTTGTTAGTTGTAGCATCAGAATACGATTTGAAGATTATAATGTAGACCTTGCAGCATTGTTCTTCTTTATAAAGGGTTTTATTTTGTTTTCCATTCTAGACTTTTTGTACTTCCTTATGAATTTTAGAAACAGTTCATCAATCTTTGCAAAATGGCTACTGGGCTTTTGAATAGGATTATATTCATATTAAATCTATGAATAAATTTGAGGAAAACTAGCATCTTGATAATGTGTCTGCTGATGCAGGAATAAGGTATATTCAGGTTTTCTTTAATTTCTCTCAACAAGGTTTTCCTTCTAAAGATTTATATAAAAGTAAGCCAGATTTATCACTAAGGATTTCATTTGTTTGGTACTTTTTGAAAATGGTATCTTAAATTTTACTTTCCTTTTGTTCATTGGTAATTATTGAAAAGGATGGATTTTTATATAATTGTTTTGTATTTTTAAATTTTATTTAAAATCAATTAATATATGGTATACTGTTGGTTTCAAAGACAGAATTTAGTGATTCTCAGCTGCATATACACCCAGTGCTCATTACATCATGTGCCCTCCTTAATGCCCATCACCTATTTACCTAATCCCCCCCACCTTCATCAACCCTCACTTTGTTTCCTATAGTTAAGAGTCTTGTATGGTTAGCCTCCCTCTCTGATTTCAACAGAAGAATGGATAAAGAAGATATGGTATACATATACAATGAAATACTATGCAGCCATCAAACCCACGAAATCTTGCCGTTTGCAATGATGTGGATGGAACTAGAGGGTATTATGCTAAGCTAAATAAGCCAAGCAGGCAAAGACAAATATCATATAATCTCTCTGATATAAGGAATTTGAGAGGAAGGGCAGGGGTATCATGGGGGAAAGGGAGGGAAAAATGAAACAAGATGGAACTGGGGAGGGAGACAAACAATTAGGAGATTCTTAATCTCAGGAAAATACACATACATTTCTGCATGCAACTTTACAATCTATTTAGGAATAGTAACATTATCCACATCCATGGATCACTCACTAATGGACCCAAAAAGGGTATCTTTCTTTTTAAATGGTCAGAGAAAAGGAATACATATTTCTCATGTTGAGGACAGTGAGCTATTTGAGGCAGGTTTGGGGAAGCCTCACGTAAAAAAAAAAAAAAAAAAAATTAACAGGGCTCATTTTCTTGAAGACCTAACTGCTTAAAAATGTGATGGTGAAAAAAACCTAAAATTTTTATATTGAAAATTGCAGATCTAGTAAGAAATTGAATATGAGTTTTTAAAAATGGCAGCACACTTAAACTACCTCCCTCTCTCCTCGTGCCCTGTCCCTAGTATTCTCTTATCTGCCAACAAAGTTACTTAGTGGAAACTTTTAAGGATTATCTTAAGAGCACAGAACCCAGACTTAGGAAACTTGAAATCTGCCTCCATCAGAAAATGCCTTAGCCTTTGTCTGCCACAGTTCTAGCAGTAGAATTGTGTAGACATTCGGTTACATAGATAAAGTGCGTCACTAGGAGAAGTCTGACAGGCTGTTCCAAGAGGCTGTGCAGAAAGATAGTCATGATCCTGGTGTGTTCCTCATGGTCTAAAATCCGCCTTCAACCCTGCAAGCTCAGAAACCTGATTTTGTCTGCAGGCAGACAGGAAATCGTTCTTTTGAGAATGGATGTCACAGTAACCAAACTCAGCAAGGCGATGGGAACAAGCAGACTGCTTCCTTTGTTTTTTAGCTGCAAGGGACTCAGGACACCTGGAGATATTATCAGTCTTCTGACACAGTCCTGCTACCTGGGAGATCAATCCATTACCTGAAGGCCAGTGTATTAATTTAGATGGAGAACTCTGTTACAGGAACTTGAATAATGCAATCTGTGTGACTCATTCTTTCTCCGTGGAGAGATCTGAGCGTGAAGCCAAATTAGTACAAAAGCTTAGGGGTTACATCACTGGTTCACTTAACATTTAAGAGAAACTAACGGTAAAAAGTAGAACACATAAATATTCAGGTAAGGAGAAAGGATTTGTCACATTGCATAAAATAAGTTACAACTCTGCATTGTCTGCAGGAGACATGCTCTAGAACCAAGACACAAATGACTTGAAAGTAAAGCATTGTACACATGGAAGAGATGTCGTGGCTCATTAATATCTAATGAAATCCACTTCAGAATCAAGAAGAAAGAGGGCATTGTTTAGAAATAAAGGGGTCAATCCTCCAAGATCTAAAAATGTAAATGTGTGTGCACCTGATAGAACATCAAAATATAGGGGCACCTAGTTGGCTCAGTTGGTTAAGCAGCTGCCTTCTGCTCAGGTCATGATCCTGGCATCCTGGAATCGAGTCCCACATCCGGCTCCTTGCTCCGAGGGATGCCTGCTTCTCCCTCTGCCACTCTGCCTGCCTGTACTCTCTCTATCTCTCTGACAAATAAATAAATAAAATCTTTTTAAAAAAAAAAAAGAATATCAAAATATAAATCTGGTAGAGATAAAAAGAGAAATATACAAATCCACAGTTATAATTGGCACATGACCCTCTCCTCAGGGCACTTTCAAACTATGAGTCAAATAAGAAATACAAAGTAAACATTATACATCCTTTTCTTAAAACAGACAAGATCACTACAATTTTTACTCTAAAGTTAGATATTAATTTTTATGAGGAACAACACTGGATGGCTGAAAGAGGACCTCATTTTTATTTTTGCACTTTTTCTGGCTTTGCATGTTATTTTATAAAGACCATTTAGCCTCCCTGTGTCTCAAACAATTCCTTTGAGAGGCAGGGGGGCTGTTTTACCTGATAGTTACGTTCTATCCACCTCTTATTTTCTAAGAGGATATGAAAAATCATTTCTTATTTTCATGCAGATGACGTATTTCCCACTGATTTTATAGGATTTTACAATATTTTATTTAAGTGGATATTTCATATGCCTATTATTAAAACATGGCTCTCTTTCCCACAGTTCTGTGCGAGCGTGTATATATGTGTGCTTGAGTTCATGTGTGGTTTTGTCATTGCTGTTGTTCCAGATAATAGTTATAAGGGTAGAACATTTTTTTAAAATATCCCTTAGACTTTTTAAATCATTAAACACATAATATGTACCTTTTGGAAATATGGAATGTAATTTAAAATAACTGTAATGTTTTTGTCTACTAATTCTACTTTTCTAGGTCTTTGAATATTGACCTTTTAAATCCTAATTATGGGCCTTGTGTTTCTGTTTCTCTATATGTCTGGAAAATTTTTTTAATTTTAATTTTAATTTTTAAATTCCAGTATAGTTAGCATACAATGTTGTATTTCTTTCAGGTGTACAATATAGTGATTCAACAATTTTATACATTACTCAGTGCTCAACATGATAAGTGTTTTATGTCTGGTAATTTTTGATTCTATAATGTGTTTAAGTTATGTGGAAAAATAACCACACACCTAAACTGTGACCTTTTTGGATCTCCACTAACTGTCCCATATCTTCTTTACTTGTGATGTGGGAAACACACAGAAGAAAAATTATTAAATTTCCTTACCCACTAACAAGCCCTTAAAACAGGCAGAGTGACATTCCTCTAGGGACTCAACTTCTCCCACCTTAAGGCTTTGCTAAGTCAAAGGGCAACCCTAGCCTGACCAACTCCTACCCCCAACCAGGAGCCTGTAAGTCTACTTTAACAATTCTTTTGGAAACTTTACCTCTAAACCCTCCAAGATAATGTTGACAATCATTCCCAAGCATATGGCCCACTGATATACATCTAAAGGGTCTCACTGAAAAGGTTTTATTAATGGTAATGAATAGCCTTTTCCCCAACAATAGCTAGACCCTCAAGGTCCTGGAAACCTTGCTTAGAAAATTCCTTAGAGATTTAAGCCATCCCTGACCCTATCCCAACTTGCAAGTATATAATGGAACACTCCTCACAACTCCGGGGCAGCAGTTCTTTCTGCCCACGGGTCCTGTCCCTGTGCTTTAACAAACCACCATTTTACACCAAAGACGTCTCAAGAATTCTTTCTTGTCCATTGGCTCCAAACTCTACATCATTGAACCTTATCTATATTCTAAGACTTCATCACTTGGGAAGGTCAGAACTTGAATGATTTCTAGCTCTAAGCTAGTACTTGAAATATTTTTACTTATAGCCCCTACTTGTTATAATTGTTTCAGAACTTTTCTTTGCCTAGCTTTGTGGAATCCTACCCTACACATTTATAAATTAGGTTTAGCCATTCACTCAAGAGGATCCCATGTTGGGGCACCTGGGTGGCTCAGTCGGTTGAGCATCTGACTTGGACTCAGATCATGATTTCGGGTTCTGGGATGAGCCCCGAATAGAGTCCCTTGCTGACACACACACACACACACACACACACACACACACACACCATAGGATCCTGGCAAGAGAACCAAACTTCATCTGTTCAGCAATTTTGTACTGTCAGTCCCTAACTGACTCTTTGTCCTTAACCTCACTGAACCTACTTTACTTTTACTCTTGGAAAATGCTTTGCCAAAACTTATTCTAGCATAATGAATTGATGAGTTTGTAAAGTCTGATTCAAAACATAGAGAAGTGGGAGCCTGATGTGCCTAGGGGGAAGAAAGTTTCACATAAAAAACTGTATTTTAACTAGCTGTTTGATGATAAGAATGAATTTGTCTGGCTGAAGACTCTGGAGGGAGCATGTGTGGTAGAAAAAATAAAGGCACAGAAAAAAACAGAGAAGCAACAAGAAAAATGTTCTCCCTTTCAAAAACATACATCATCTCATCACCCTTACATGAGGCCCCAGTGTTGTGGCTGGTTCAGTCTAGCAGATTCCCTGAATTAACTCTGATTCTAGAAAGAAAGAGGAAAGAAGACTTGCCTTTGCTTCTGCCCCTTCTTCCTTCCCATCATCCTCTTCCATTTCCCTCACCCCCTTCTTTTTCCCATCACCCCTTCCTTTCCATTACCCCCTTTCTTCCCATCAACCTCTTCCATTGCTATCATCCCTTTTCCTTCCCATCACCCCCTTCCAACCCATCACCCTCTTGCGTTGCCATTACCTTTTACCTTCTCATCTTGCCCTCTTCCCTTGTCCCACTTCCCTTCTCTTCCCATAACCTCCTTCTCATTTCCTTTCTTTTCTTCAAATTATTGTTTGTATTGGAAGGCACATCCCTCATACTAAGCTCATTAGGCAAAAGAACAAAGAAATGTTAAGGAAGAGCACTCAAGTCACAGCCTTTCGCTAAGCAGAGAATCCAACGCCATAGAGCGTAGAGCAGTAGTAGTAGACTTTGTATTGCCCCCCTTGCTGTGCTGAGGAGCTCAAAGGCAAACTCAGATTTGTAGTACTGAAAAAGAATAGAATCAATCACCCTTAAGCAGTTTCTGCCTGTTTAGTCTCCACATTCTCTTTTATCCACTGCCTTAACTCCCAGGCATGGACTGTTGCTAGGTCCAAGACCAATAGACAGACTTTGTGGTTGATCTCTGATTCACCCATTAGAAGCCTGCCTCAGGTCTCATCCAGAAGCTCTTTTCTTTGATACAGCTTCTTTACATTCCACTAGTCACAGAACACCACCTGGGGCCCTGTCATGCAAACGCATATTTTTCAACAACTCCTAGACCACCAAATGGTGACTTATCTGATGCAAGCATTTGAGAGTGTAATTAGATAATAATGCCAGCCAAAATGAAGAAGGGCTAGAGTAAGGGGAAAGAAGCAGAGAATGTGGTAGGAGGAAAATAGGAGAAGAAAACAGAGTGAGGAAAAGAAGGACTAGTCTCTCTTGTGAACTGGGAAGATATCATCCTTCCTGGACAGGATAATTTATTAGTTATGTGAACTTAATTCACTTTATGACTTCAAATCTTAGCTTCTTTATCTGCAAAAGGGGCATTGACAATATCTGTGCTCTACATCACACAAAAGGAAGTATCTTTGCAAGCAGTGTGATGCTGGTAAAGTATAGCTACCAATCTCTATCAGTTCCCAGGAAGGAAGGCTACTTGCTGTAGCACATTCCTCAGAGATGATTTGACCTCCTTGTTCCTGAGGCTGTAGATCAAGGGGTTCAGCATGGGGGTGACCAGGTTATTCAGGATCTGGACAGTTGCATTGAGCCAAGGATTGGGGGTGGGCTGCAGGTAGATGAGGACAACTGGCATAAAGGAGAGGAGGATGGCAGTAAGGTGGGCACTGCAGGTGGAAAATGCCCGGCGTCTGCCTTCAGTAGATCGAATCTGCAGGATGGAGCAGACAATGCAGCTGTAGGATGTGAGGATAAGAAGGAAGCAGCTGAGGGGCATGAGGCCCACACTGATGAACCCCACCATCTCCAGGGCTGAGGTATCAGCGCAAGCCAGCTTCAGCATCACCGGGATATCACAGAAGAAATAGTCCACCTCATTGGCGCCACAGTAGGGCAACTGGAAGGTGAGAGCGGTTAGAAAGGTGGCCTGAATGCAGCCAAAAAAGGAGGTCCCCACGGCCAGGCTGGCGCACGCTCTGTGGCTCATGATCACCGTGTAGCGCAGAGGGTAGCAGATGGCGACAAAGCGGTCATAGGCCATCACCGTGTACAGGAAGCACTCGGTACAGCCCAGGAAGTGGTAGAAGAAGAGCTGGGATGCACAGCCTGCATAGGAGATGACCCGGCTGTTCCCTGAGAGGTAGAAGAGCATCTTGGGGGAGCTCACAGAAGGGAAAAATATGTCACACACAGACAGTTGACACAAGAAGAAGTACATGGGGGTGTGGAGCCGAGTGGAGGAGATAATGGCGAGGAGGATGAGCAGGTTCCCCAGAAGAGTGAAGATGTAGAAGCCCAAAAACAGCACAAAGAGCATGCTCTCCAGGTCCTCCGTGTGGGGGATGCCCAGCAGGATAAATTCAGTCACTATTGAGAGATTCCTCATCTCTGTCAGATGTTGGACTTCACAAAAGAACAAAGGTATCCAACGTGTGAACACTGATGTAAAACTGAGTCCTCTGATGGATGGGATGGTTTCATGTTTAACAAACAATAATCAACCTTATGTAAAGGAATTTCTACATAAAAAGATAAAGAATAAAAATTCTTGACTATATTCTGAAAACTTTGGCTTTGATCAAGTTAGGTTAAGTTCACTATATTTTCTTACCCACAGATTATAATTAAAAACTCTGGAAGTGGGGCACCTGGGTGGCTCAGCTGGTTAAGCAGCTGTCTCTTGATTTCAGTTCATGTCATGATCTCAGGGTCCTGGGATTGAGCTCTGCATCAGGCTCTGTGCTTAGTGGGGAGTCTGCTTGAGAATTCTCTCTTCCCCTCCCCATGTCCCTACCCCTGCTTGTTCTCTCTCTCCCTCTCTTTCTCAAATAAATAATTAATCTTTAAAAAATTAAAATCAAAATAAAAACTCTGGCAGGGCACCTGTCTGGCTCCGTTGGAAGGCCATGCAACTCTTGATCTCAGGGTTGTGAGTTCAAGCCTCATGTTGGGTATAGAGATTACTTAAATAAATAAAACTTCGGGGAAAAAAATTGCCCTGGATAAAATACAAAATGCATTTACTTAAAAACTCTGGAAAGTAAACAGAAGGATTGTGAAAGGGAGACAAATCCTGGAGAAGCCCACACAGATATGTTTCTACTTTTTCCTCTTTTCTCTTGTGCTTTTGAGCTGAGAGAGGGGGTGGGTGGTTACAATTACAGAATTGTATGGTGGCTGCTCCAGATGCAGAAATTCCAATAGATAACCAAGTATATCCAATTGATAATTCCATCTTTTTGACCTGAGAACCTGATAAAAGGTGTTTCCATGATCAAAGAGTGTGAGGGAATCCCTGGTTCCCCCACTTCTCTTTTTTCTTCTAGTTCTGCCCCAAGGCAATTCTATAATTTATGCGGAAGCAGTATGAACAATAAGAATCTGGAGACGAATTCCAACTTCTGGACAGAGGAGTCTCACATTGAAGAGTGAGAGGAAGAGAATATTTGTGTAAAAATAAACATACTGGACTATATATTTATGATGTATTTTGAATGTTTGTTATACTTTAATAAAGCTGTTAAGTTAAGGAAGGGAAGAGATAGAAAGAAAATAACCCCAAACCAACATGTAGTTGCAATGCTAGATGCAGAGAAAAATGAAGACTCCAAAGAAAGGGTCAGTGACATACTTGGGGGGAAAAAAAAGTCATCTGTGTTTACCAGCAGCTTGTTTCTTGTTACTCACTTTAGACATACTAGAAGAGTCTCTGTATGAACTTCTGACTTAACCGGACTCTGTCCTTGAAGAACTTTCATCACAGCCTCACCCTGGAAACCTTCTTCCTTTGGTCAGTGAAGACTCAGAGTTCTTTGATCCTTGACTGTGACTAGGCACAATGATTAATTTGCCCTTCCAGGTGCTATCTCTAAGACAATGAGTCCATGATCCTCTTGATTTCTAGTCCTTTCCAAGTATGAGTCATCTTCAAGAACTAAAAATCTAGCAGCTCCCAATAATTGGAACCCAACACTTCAGTGGATAAGAATCAAATGGTGTCAGTGACAGGCGAGAAAAAAAATCTAAACATTCATAGTATTCACAGGGAACATGGTGGAATTTTCTGCAGTATGATAACAAGATAACCCAAATCATGTTCTCAGGTACCCAGAAGAACACAGCGTATCACAGCCACAGGAGCTGAAATTACGTGTTTATAAAAGAAAGTGCCAAGAGTATATACCATCAAGACTTGAACACACTCATACCCTCTGGATCTGTCTTTCAGATCCCTTTGGGCATTTCTCATGATCCCATCAGTGGTAGCTCTGAGGGAGCAATTAGATAAAAGTTCATCACATTTACCCCAAAACAAAATAATAATAGATGTGAAATGAAAAATATCTCCATCCCTTCTAAGTCTGCTGGCCTGGAAAATGGACTCCAATACTGAATTCAAGGCTTCAGGCTAAGTACTTGTTTTTTGCCTCCCATATTTGCCTGTCTTTGCCTGTGGTAATATGGCAACACCCTATTTCATAGTATGTAAACATTTCTAGGACTATGTAGATATTTAAAATAAGTATCACGGTTGCAGATAGGTTGTAATAAATAATAAGCAATTATTTAATTATTATATTACATGTTTCTTCTAGAATTTCACCTAACAAAACAGCGTTAATAAAATAAGTACATTTAAAGAAAGATTATAAATTGGTAGTGTGTTTAAACCATCCCAAATGAAAATGGTTTGTTTTGTTCTGTTGGTTTTGTTTGTTTGTTTGTTTGTTTAATAACAGTAATATGGTTTGAGCATTTGCCAGGTACTATGCTAGTTTGTTCTTTTGTTCTTATATGTTTAAATTTAAGCTTCAAAACAACCTTATAAGTAGGAGAGGAATAAAAGCACCAAGAAATTTAGAACTTGATCACATAGCTAGAAAAAGACTGTGCGGAGATTAAATCGGAGGTCTGATTCCAGGCCAAAGCCTTAAATTCCCCCATTGTGAAACCTCCTGAGATATTTGCATTAGAAAAGAAGAAATGTGGCACTTGCTTTCAAATTCTTGAGGAGGTGCTATACTGAATTTTTATGTACTTTTTCATGGTGAATAACCAGTAAAAAAGAATGGAACTAAAAAAAAGTTAGGTTTCATTTCAGTATAGAAAAAAAATTAATGGGATAAGATGCCTTGTGAAGGATTGAGTTTTTAATCACTATAAGAGTTTAAGTATGAGTAAGATGACATTCCTGCGGAGAGGTAATGACTTTGTATCACTAATTTGAATGCAAGATTACCCTGTACATCCTTAATGTCCTTTACAATTTTGAGATTCTTTGATTTTATTATATTGTTCATCTTTTCAATATATCTGAGAAGACACAATAAAGTTTAACAAATGGTTCTTCTATTGAAGAAGGATGAGACCCCTAAAGAAGGCCTCTAAGCATAATTGGTCTGGGCTCAAATGCAAAATTCAGTAGATATGAAGATAGCAGTGTTTGTCTCATAACACTAAGTGTATCTGGCTTACCAAGCCTTTAATGGTAATGGTAAGACTGGAATTCTCAATATTTGGGTGCCAAACATATGGAATAAATTCATACTTGTTTTCTTTTTTTAAAGATTTTATTTATTTGACACAGAGAGAGAGTACAAGCAAGGGGAGTGACAGGGAGAGGGAGAAGGAGGCTCCTGCTGAGCAGAGAACCCAAGAAAGGGCTCCATCCCAGAGTTCTGGGATCATGATTGAGCCAAAGGCAGATGCTTAACTGATTTAATCACTCAGATGCCCCAATTCATACTTGTTTTCTAGAATATACTGTAGCTAAACATCAAAAATAAAACAACTCCAAGATAACCTAAGTATCATATATCCTTAACAAAAAAGGAATATTAAATATGACCTAAAACTGAAGGGAATTCAGGATATCACTAAATCTGGATAATGAATTATAGTAGGTCAAAAGATTTTTATTTGTTATAGATTCCATTTAGGAAACCCCAGTAAGGGAAATGAGCACAAATCATGGTTTATAATGTTCTCTGACTACACTTTTACCCCATGAATTGACACTTAAGATACCTTATCCCAATTCACTTTTATGCCCCCTTTTTATTTTTTTTTAAAGATTTTATTTATTTATTGGACAGAGAGAGAGATCACAAGTAGGCAGAGAGGCAGGCAGAGAGAGAGGAGGAAGCAGGCTCCCTGCTGAGCAGAGAGCCCGATGCGGGGCTCGATCCCAGCATCCTGGGATCATGACCTGAGCCGAAGGCAGAGGCTTAACCCACTGAGCCACCCAGGCGTCCCCCCCCCCACTTTTAAATAGTTCCCAAAAAATGATGTGGCTGACAGAATGGTTAAGAATTCCATTGTGGGATTGTGTGGAGGAGGAAGAGATAGACAAAGAGAAGGTTTGAGCAGAGAAGTAAAGGGCAACTTTCCCCAAGGTCATGTAGTGGAGTCTGAGCAGAAGACTCTCAAAATGAGCATTTATATTTGGTTGTTTGGATGTCACCTTATAGATTTTACTTACATTGGGATGGAACACAAAAAGAAGTGGTTGCATAGATAGCAAAGCACTAGGTGGAGAATGTTGGTGGTTGAAGGAAGCTCAGTGATAATGATCACTTGAGTCTGTGAACAGATGACTTTAGGATTCTCAGTGTTTCACTGATCACGAGCCCAGTGGTGTTGTGGTTTATGTGCAAGAGTGTCATTCACATCCAGCTAACCCTGAGGTTACCCATCCGATAAGATAAAATGTCTCTGAATCTCTTTTCTCCAGGATTTTTTCAGATTCTCCCAGGGATTGTTGGAGGAGGTTCTCTATTTCTCCTGAAACTTACCTCTTTACCTCTTTCACTTTCTAGCTTGTATATAGACTAGCATGCAAAGGACTTATGCATTTAACCTTAGAAAATTAAAGAACTCTAGAGGCATAGCCATTAGCATGGTAGTAAATAGCAAAAGAAAACATAATCCTGAATGAGCAAAAAAATAGATTGTTATAACAGAAAGAATAAATGTAGAGAAACCAGAAATCTTATGATTTTTCCCTAACTTCCCCACATGTTTGTTATTTGAGCTTAGAAAATAAAAGAGAGGGGTGCCTGGGTAGCTCAGTTGTTTGGGCATCTGACCCTTGGTTTTGGATCATGAGGTCATGACCTTAGGGTCCCGAGATCAAGTCTTGCATTGGGCAGCACCCTCAGCAGGGAGTTGCTTCCCAATACTATTCTACCATGTGATTTGCCACATCAACCCATTAAATTTCAAATCTACTTAATTTTGTTTAGTCTCTAAAGCATACATGAATTCAAGATACCTGAATATCTTGTTTCAGGTACTTCTTGACTATTAACAGGACTTAATGACTTCAAAAAAATCAGATATTAACAAGTTACCATATCTGTGTTGTGATTTATAATAGAACAAACTCAGGACTAGTATTTCTTAATCCTTGTATAGGAACAACAAAGGATGCTACCAGTTATCTTAAAGATCCTCAAAGAATTCTCCAAAGTTACACTTAATTGAACTAAAACCAGGAAGCCATGTGTATCACTTAAAGTTTAATGGGTGAAGACCACATTGGCTAAGTGCTGGTTTTCATATAAATATTTTATAGAGGGAAAGCAATCACCAAGAAAACTATCAAGGACCTATGAGGTAGTAAGCATTCTGCTATTTGGAGATATGGCTGTGAATCATATGTGCAGGGGTATCCCTTAATGGAGCTTACAGTCTAGTGTGAATTTGCACAATAAACAGACCATTACGAGCTGGAATAATAGATACCAGAACAGGAGGATATTGGATCGGGCACAATAACAACAAATTCATGGGTCTGTAATTCAGATTTTCGAGTTCTGATTAAGTTTCTAAGGTTTGAAATAGAGGAAATAGTTCAGAAAAAGAATGTATGGGGTAGGATACGGTGGGAAAGAGGCTTTCCCAGATTAGAGATGCAAAAGCTAAAAATAGAGGTCCAAAAGCTGAAGATTACATCATCATATTGCTACAATTTTCATTGTCTTTACACAGGAAAAAGGAAATTTTGAACCACTGCTAGAAGATACCTTCATTACGGCTGAGAATTGAGTTTTTATCAGTTGTACAAAGGAAAAGGGGTGGGGGTGATGGTAACAGCATTAGTGAGTGCGTCCCTATATCCAGATCATTCTTAGTACTTCCAGTCTGTGTCTCAGAGATACTCAGAAGAGAAAAATCGAGAGAGCAGTGGCATCAAAAGGCCATAGGATTAAGAAATAATGTCAATAGAATCCCACTAAATGAGTCTGTATATTGGCAAATGGGCTAAAGTTAAACATATTAATTCATACAACATTGAAACAACAAGAGACAATGGCTTAGGCTAATAAAAGATCCTCACGTTATTTCTGATCACAAGAATATTCTTTTCTCTAACACTTTCTTCAGGGCAACATTGACATCCTTATTCCGCAAGCTATAGATCAGGGGGTTCAGCATGGGCACAATGATGGTATAAAACACGGAGGACACTTTCCCTTGGTCCATGGATCCCACAGATGATGGCTGCAGGTACATGAAGGCAGCAGATCCATAGAAGACAGCCACAGCTGAGATGTGGGAGCTGCAGGTGCTGAAGGCTTTGGACCTGCCTTCAGTGGAGCGGATGCGGAGGATGCTGGAGAGGATGAAGGTGTAGGAGCTAAGTATCATCAGGCTGGGGGCAAGGATATTAATTGCACTGAAGACTAGAATCAGTAACTCATTGACATGGGTATTAGAACAGGAGAGTTTTAAAAGGGAAAGAAGATCACAGAAATAATGGTTGATCACCTCAAATTTGCAGAAATGAACCCTAAACATGTAGCCTGTATGAACAGATGCACAAACTAGGGCTATAACATATACTCCCCAAATCAGGGAGAAACAAGCCTGATGGGACATGATGATATTATAAAGCAATGGGCTACAGATGGCAACATAGCGGTCATATGCCATTGCTGCTAACATGTAACACTCTGCAATAGCAAAAACAAGGAAGAAATAGAGCTGAGTCATGCATTCAGGGTAGGAGATGACATTCATCTCTGTCACAAAGTTCACCAGCATTTTGGGGGTAATGACAGTGGAATGGCAGAGATCAATGAAGGACAAGCTACTGAGGAGGTAGTACATGGGGGTGTGCAAGTGAGCACTGAGCCGTATCAGCGTGATCATGCCCAGGTTCCCCACCACCGTGACCACATAGATTCCTAGGAAAAGGAAGAAAAGGGGCAGCTGGAGTTCTGGTTTCTCTGTTAGCCCAGCGAGAATGAACTTGGTCACTGTGGAATGATTTCCTGCTGCCATTTTCTTCTGAGTAGTTTCTGAAGGGGAGAGAAAAAAACCATAGTTGTTGCAAAAAACTTCATTATCTTTCTCTATTTAGAGTAGGGTACCCCATGTAGATGAGTCATGGTTTAGATATCCTCTTTGTCTGTAAGATCATTTAACTCTGAGTCAATTTATGTAAGTAGAATTCATTGTGGTTTAATGTTTATTAAGCCTCATTTCCAAAAATAATAAATGTATTTCATATAAAGATAGTTATGTTTTTGGGTTGAGTCGGTTAAGCAGCTGCCTTCAGCTCAGGTCAAGATCCTGAGGTTCTATGATCGAGCCCCAAGTCACACTCCCTACTTTGCTGGGAGCCTGCTTCTCCTTCTCCCTCTGCTGCTCCCCCTGCTTGTGCTCTCTCTCTCTCTCTCTATCAAATAAATAAATGAAATCTCTTTTTAAAAAATAGCTATATTTCTTGTTACTGAAAACTCAGTAAGTGTTTGTTTTCCAGTGTTGAATATTTCAATGATCATCAAGCCAATATTTCTAAGTGGAGACTTAGAAACTTAAATATTTAGAGAAGCCAATGTAAATGAGTCACACTGACTTCATGACAACTTGGGAGCACACGATACCAAGGGGAATAGCCTGCAATTAACTTCTGGTAGGAGTGGACACAGGCCTTATTATTTTCAGACCTTTCAGTTTTAAAAATAATTATCAGGAAATCTGAATATCTACATAAAATCTTCGGATGTTTCAATATTATTAGGAAGATGAAACAACACCTACAACCATTGCTGTGGGACAGTTTGGGCCACCAGGACTGATCCACCCTTAGTGGGTTCATGGTCCTGGAGCAGGTACTTCTGCCTTTGCTTGAAAAAGCAGTATGAGTAGTGGTTAAAGGGTGGGCCTTAAATTCAGATTTAGAGACTATCATGCAGTTTCTAGCTTATACAGTTTTGACTTTGACGAGTCGAACGATCTCTTTGAGTCTTGGCTTCTAAATCTGTATAAGAGAAATAACAGTATTACCAACCTTCTAACAAGCTGGGAGAGATTTACCAATCAGAGAGTGAACATCCTCAGTTATTGTGCTTACCTATTAACAGTTCATCAGTTGCAAAATAAGTTATCAACTACTCACTTCAAGTTACAGAAAGAAACTTTCTTTTGAAGCAGAAATGTTAATATCTCAATCCTTCTTTCTCTGCCCTTCATCTTTTCTACGAAGCAGAAGCATAAAATTAGAAAAGACAGAATTATAAATGTCCTCCCCTACTCAGTTCAATGACAAACAGGTGGTTTTACCATTATATGTGCCCAAGAGCGCTCATGCTCTCTCTTGCTCGCCCTGAAATAAATAAATAATATTTAAAAAAAAAAAAAAAGGAATAAATCACAAATGCCTGCAAGAAGACACATCTCCAAAACACTGTGTTTTTTGAAATAAATTGCACAAAATTTGCCTTTAAAGTTTGGAGGTATTCATCCAGGTAGTTAACTAGAATAGTGGTTTTCTTTGTGTGAGAATTTTTAGCAAGGGACTGGATTTATTTAATAGATATCACTGATTTTATCTTTCTTCTTAGTTTTCCTAAATTGAAATTTCATTGTGTTCATCCACTTTGAAGATGATCCAGTGCTTTGTGTTAAGTGTTTCATGATGATTTCTTTAACACTAAAAAGTATTTTGGGGGCTGCCTGGCTGGCTCCGTTGGTTAAGGGTTCTACTTTTGATTTCGGCACAGGTCATAATCTCAGGGTCTCATATGGGGCTCCATGGAGAGGTTCTCTCTCTCCCCCCCTCCCTCTGCTCCTCCTCCTGCTCTCTCACTCTCTTTTTTTCTCTCTCTCAAACAAATAAATAAATAAACCTTTAAAAAATATTTTTGATTAGCAGAGATTTCTGCTTGTTTACTCCTAAAACTGGCAAATTATGGTACTTCTCTTTTTCCTTAATTTCTCATTCTAGAAGATTTTCAATTTTATTAATTTATTTAAGCAAACCAACTTTTAGCTATGTTGGTTTTATGAAATATATGTTTTATTTTCTACTTAGATTATTTCTAATAGCTATTTTATTCTTTATTAATGTCTTTTTTTGAAATAATTATTTTTCTTAATTCTTATTTTATTTTTTTCAGTGTTCCAAGATTCATTGTTTATGCACCACACCCAGTGCTCCATGCAATAGGCGCCCTCCACAATACCCACCACCAGGCTCACCCATCCCTCCACCCCCTTTCCTTCCAAAACCCTCAGTTTGTTTCTCATAGTCCATAGTGTCTTCATTATGATTTCCTATTCTTTTCCTAACTTCTCAAAATGGACAGTATCTTCAGCTTTTATTTTTCTTCTGGTATGTACATATAAATTATACATTTCTCTCGAAGCCCCATTTTAGCTTCATCTCACAAGCTTTGCTATAACAAATTTAAAGTATCATTTCTGCTTCACTTTTTCATTGTCCCATGGATTATGTGGAAGTGAATTCTTAACTTTCCAAAAGTTAGGTTTTGGGTTTTTTTTATTTGTTGGTTTGTTTTTAACTAGTCCTATTTTTAAATGTTTGTCTTAATTTCATTCTGGTCAATGAACATACTGTGAATTACCTAAATCATTGCAAATCGCTTAGAATTCTTTATATTGAAGCATAAGGTCAAGTACTTTTTTTAAAGATTTATTTATTTTAGAGAGAGAGAGCAGGTGAACAGGGGCAGGGGGAGAGGGAGAGGGGGAGAATCTCAAGCAGATTCAGTGCTGAGCATGAAGCCCAACACAGGGCTTGATCTCACGACCCTGAGATCATGACCTGAACCAAAATCAGGAATTAGATGCTTAACTGACTGAGCTACCCAGGTGCCCCATAAAATCAGTTTTTATAAGTATTCCCAATGGATCTTAAAATATGTTGTTTGTTTTTGAGAGGCCTGTGATGCATATCATTTCAATTATGTCCACTTTACTAACAATGTTGTTTAGACTTTGCATATGCATAGTGATTTTTTTGTCTGTTATTCTAATAGTTGTTCAGGTAAGTGTGTCAGTGTCTCCCACCAAAGTTTCTGATTTGTCTATTTATTACTTCAAGCCTTAAATTAAAACCTGTATTGTTATGGAATGGCCCCCTTTATATTTAGTAATGTGTCCTGGTTACAGTCTCCATTGTCTGATATTAATACATTATCATGACATTTATTTTTGGCTAGTGTTTGCAGAGCATATAATTTTCCACCTATTTATTATTTCTGTGTATTTTTTTGAAAGAGGCAACAAATGAAACAATTATTTTAAAATAGCATCACATAAAATAGCAACAGGTAACTATCAATACTTAACATCAAATCTAACAAAATGTGTGCAATGTTTATACACGTAATCTTTTAAATTATTTTGAAAGAAATGACAGAAAGCCTTAATAAGGACAGAAATTTACCATATGCATGGATTAGAAGACTAAGTTGTATATAGATATCTCTCCCAAATATAGGGATACATCAACATATTTTATTTCCCAGGTAATTACTTCTAAACAGATAATCAATATGTTAAGACATCAATAGGCTCCTAATGGGATCATTTTAGCTACTTCTGGTCATTTTACAGATTTATAGAAAATATCAGCTTAGTCTGATATTGAAAGAGAATTAAGATATTGATTCTCAGTAGGTTACAAGATTGCACTCTAGAAACTCAAGCACCTTTTAACGTGCTAGCTTTCATCCTCTGTACTCCTTTCCCCTATTTCAGAGGAATTCTGTGGCAAGGTCCATACTTCAGTTGTTCAGTGTGAACATGATACAGACTCAAGCATACCTTGTAACCTCATATAGGCAAGTGGCACAGCTGAAAATAGTAACAAGATGTGGGTAACACAGAGTACAGTGGGCTGGTTTCTCTACAGCCAGATGTAGAAGAACATATTTGAACCCAGAGTGTTCAGAGATTTCTCAATATGGTTGATCAGAGCTACTTAGGGAGATTACAGTACTTACAAAAAATGTTGAATGTAAACATGATTATGATGAAAAACAAAAGTTCCTGAATTACCCTCCCTGTGCTCTTAGTCCTGTTTCTGAGAGATGACCTAATTTCTGCAGGATAGCTCTGATAAAGTTTTTTTTCTTTCTTTCTTTTCTTGTTTTAAAAAGATTTTATTCATTTATTTGAGAGAGAGAGAGAGGTAGTTCGAGAGAAAGGCAGAAAGAGAGAACCAATGTGGGGGGCGACAGAGGAAGAAGGACATGCAGACTCCCCACTGAGCAGGGAGCAAGAGAGACTCCATCCCAGGACCCTGGGATCATGATGTAAGCTGAAAACAGATCCTAACAGACTGAGCCACCCAGGTACCCTGATAAGATTTTTTCTAACGGTTACATCCACAGCTCTAAATAATTTGTTCATGTTGCTATTTCTAGAATTATCAACTTTGAACATTAAACAAACTTCCCATATTAGAGGTGGAATTCCTTTTTATTTAAAAGGTAAAGAGGTGACTACCACCTTCTACCTCATTCCTATATCTGGTAGCTGGATTCTATTTTTGATGTTTTCTTAATCACTTTTGGATCTTTAAAAATATTCTCAAAACTCTTTATTCATAACTTCCAAAATTCTCTCACTTCATCTGAAGAGATTTTGTTTGTTTGTTTAATACAGAATTTCTACTCTTATCCTAGACATTGTGAATCGGAATTTCTGAGGGTAAGAAAATTTACAGAACTGAACTTTCTAAAAATAAAGCTAGAAGAAAACAAACAAAACTATCAAAGTAATTCTGGTGATTGTTCGGAAATCATTGGGTTAAGAAATTAAAGTCAGCTTAGTGGTTCAAATGGAGAGCTTCAGGACTTTCTATTTTTTTATTTAATTAAGCAATCATTACTGGGAGACAGCAAAATGCTACGCACTGAGCTAAAGGATCACCAGGACAATGAATCCAGACACTGAAAATAGTCCAAATAAACAAGTTAAAATATGGTGGAGAAAATAATTGTTAACTTCTAATGTCAGTTTAAAAAAAAATTATTCAGATACAAGATATGGGGTATGAAGGTGACTCCTATGAAAACATAAAATAAGCATATTTCTTATTAAATCAATATAGTCCATAGAATAGGGGATGATACAAAAGGTGATGGGAGGGGTGCCTGGGTGGCTCAGTCAGTTAAGTGTATGCTTTCAGCTTGAGTCATGATCCTGGGGTCCTGGGATCAAGTCTGGCCTCAGGCTCCCTGCTCAGTGGGAAGTCTGCTTTCCCTCTCCCTTTGCCCTGCTCCCTGCCCCACCCCCTTGCTCACGCTTGCGCTCTCTCTCTCTCTCTCTCTCTCTAGTAAATAAATAAAATTATTTTTTTAAAGGCAATGGGAGATTTTTACTTCATTTATAAAAATGCTAGACTATGATAATGAATAAGACCTATATAATAGACCACATAAGACCTATATCATAGCTTCCCCACCCCTAACTCAAGCGCTACAGAATTGGAATATCATGACATGATCACAGTGGTGCTAAGGTATGGGTTTTAGCCACTAGTTGGGGTAGTGTGGATAGCCTCTGAGCTGGTCACCAACAGCCACAAACTGTTTCATCCACTTAACCCATTATGCCATATCAATATTAAATATTCAGCATGTGGCATGAGGCTAGGAAGCTCTGTGCTCCACTTTTATCTATAGCTCTGTATTAGTTGTGAGTGTCCTTTTTTGAGGAGGGACACTGACAAGATAAAGGGCATTCAGTAGCTGTCAAGAGTTTGGGAGATACTTGAGAGAAACGGGATCACTTACAGGCATCTTTATATAACCTAAGAAAAGCAAATGGGAGAAGAGTTTCCTGTGTGTAAATGTTCGAAATATTGTAAGAATATACCCTTTAACCAATGTAAGGAAAAATATTCTAACATTTGAGTTATTAGAAATGGAATGAGCTATTTGTTACTAATGATAAATTACACTCAACCATAAACCAGATGATGGCACTGGAGGCACTGGAGAAAAGATTTCCTTAACTGAATTTGTAATAAAGTACAAAAATCCACTCTTTTGCCTCTCTCCACCCTTAGTTCTTGTATCCTCTTCCTCTGCCACAAACCACTTGGCTTCTTTTAGTTCCTGGAATATGTCATATCTTCTCAGCGGTCGACCTTCTTATTTGCTATTTTTTCACATGAAATGGCTCCACCAAACCTTTGTCTCTCTGTTGTCTGTTAAATATTGTTTTTCTTTTCAAATCTCATTTAAATTGAAGTAATTATGGAAACTTTCTCCAATTATTTATAATTGATTGGACCTTTCAATGAAATTATCAGAAAACTGCCATTTCCAAACAGCACATTTTCAGACTTGCACTACACTGTAAGTCCGATGATGGACCAAATCAAACGTATTCTCCTTTGTGTCCCAAGTCAAGAGCACAATGTTTGGCACATTATAAAAGGGTTGAAATAGCATTTTATGAACTGGTCAATCCATACATGTATTGAGGAATTTTTGCCTAAATTTCAAAGTAATTACTTCTAGACTTTAGTAGGTCTCAGGTCACAGGCTGAGATGAGCACACTCACCTTTCTTCTTCCTAGAAACCTCAATGCCAAGAGGAGAATGCACTCATTCTTGGTGCTGGGAGTCTGCTCCAAGTGTTCTCTTGGAGAACTGAAAGAACTGCTGCTGCTTTCAGTGCTGAGAGGGCAGGCACAGCCACTGGTCTCAGAGCCCCCTTCAAACCTGGCTTGTGTCACCAGCCAGCATCTCTAACTGTAGGTCTCCAATCTGTGTTTCTCCAGCTTCAGGATAGCAAACTCCTCCCCTCCTCTGAACGATTCAGATTGCTGTGCTCTGAAGGTTGGCCTCAGATGTAGGCATACCAGGCACCAAATGACCTGGAGACAAATACTCTGGAGGATTTCCATGTCTCAGGGAACAAGCCCTTGAGAAAAGAAGCAGTTGCAGTTGTCATTTTCCAGTTATGTTAACTTGTCCTTCCAGAGGGACTCTGGTCAATTCTGAATTTGTCAATTAGCGCTAAAGATTTGTCCAAAGGATCACCTGAGGATTTTTTCTTTTAAATGTAGATTCTGATCCAGCAGGTCTGAGTGGGATTTCAGCTTATGTATTTCTTACAAACTCCTAGCCTGGGCTTTTGGTTCATAGTCCCCACTGTGAATAGCAGGATTTAGAGAATCTAAAGATAAGATACTGACAAGGTATCTTATGCCGAATAGGGTTACAAATTTTAAAATAATGAATTAAATCATTAATTCCTTGCACAAAATATGTTTATTTTATGCTTAAGTAGGTCATATGCTTACTTGATTCAAAAGTCTAATCTATGTACAATTGAATTTTGAGGTTAGGGGACAAGAATTCAGAATATTGATATAATATTTGCTTTTTTGGTGGTCTTTGTTATTAATAATCTCACTTGCTAACTTGTGCATTTAAAGAAAGTATTTTATTATTAAGCATCTCTGTTTCATATTGCTTTTTCTTTCTTATATGTTTTCACACAGTTTTTTCACAAACAGGAATATTTGAAAACATATCAATATGCATCAAGGTAAATTGGATGCTCACAAGAGAAGGGAAATTCTTAAAATATGGCTAAATATATCAGGTTTAATTCTCTTTAAAGGAGTTTAAGGTTGGGTTACATTAGATGCACATTTTAGATGTACATTTCAAAACATCAAAAGTTTTATTTTTAATCTCAATACCTAGGGTGCACTCCATATCAATTACATCAAAATTTTAAAGTCTGATGTCAGATATCAATATTTGCTAAAAGATTCTCAAACTTTAATGTGTACAGGAATAACCCAGGGAACTTACTCAAATGCAGATTCTGAAATAGTAAATATAGTGTATGGCTTAAGATTATGCATTTTTAACCAAGTCTCAGGCTGGACTATGGACCATCTTAGGAACTAAGTGATAGATGATCTCGTATTGCAAATCCCTCCCACTATAATTGTTTCAGATGCAAGCAAGATCCCACATGTCCACGCATCACAAATCTTCTTTTAGCTTTGGAACAGCAGTGGCTGCAGGATTCTGGGATTTTTATGGGAGAATATTATGGGCTGAGAAAGCCACCTTACAGATGAGCAGACTTAGACTGTTTCCTTAGTGTGCTGAATAAAGGAAGTGGGAAGAGAGCTGGAACTGGGTTAAAGTCAGACATGGGAAGGGTATGAACAGATCTTTCTATAAAGGATTGTACAATAATGAAAATTATTGAGATTCATAGAAGCTCATTTTCCATTCTGGGAGGATATATGTACTGATTCAGGAGAGAATACATATATAAAGAAAGAGAAATGAGGAGACAGGAAGTTGGGATGTTACCAAGGCTTACATGTCCCAGTTGTGTTGCTGTGAATTGTTACCTAGGGTTAGTGAGCACCATCTTGAGAGTTCTACTATCCTCCTATCTAGTAATCCAAATGAGAATTGTGTGTTCACCCTCATACTCTCCTGTACCTTCAACTCACCTCGATTCAACCATGTCTGAACAATCTACTTTTCAAAAATCTCTTGAGAGACTCCTTCCTTCTAGCTCCATTGTCACTGCATACAGTTTCTTTCTTAGAACAATCAAATGGCTGCTGATGAGTCTTGATTCAGCCTTAATGTCTCCCTACCCATCTTTCACAACACCTTAAGTGTGATACTACTAACATGTAAAACAAATTGTTTCACTCCCTGCTTTAAAAACGTTTAGAAGGGGTGCCTGGGTGGCTCAGTGGCTTAAAGCCTCTTCCTTTGGCTCAGGTCATGATCTCAGGGTCCTGGGATCCAGCCCCGCATCAGGCTCTCTGCTCAGTAGGGAGCCTGCTTCTCTCTTTCTCTGCCGGCCTCTCTGCCTACTTGTGATTGCTGTTAAATAAATAAAATATTTAAAATAAAATTAAATTAAATTAAAACATTTAGCAGCTCCCATCACTAAAATAAGAAGTGATGGGGGATCCTGAGTGGCTCAGTTGGTTAAGCTTCTGACTTCAGCTCAGGTCATGATCCCTGAGTCCTGAGATGGAGCCCCACATCAAGCTCCCTGCTCAGTGGGGAATCTGCTTCTTCCTCTCCCTTTGCCCATCACCTCACACCACTTGTACTCTCTCTCTCTCTCTCTCTCTCTTTCTGATATAAATAAATAAAAATCTTTTAAAAATTTTTTAAAAATAGAGTGTTGTCTTGTAGTGATCCAGAGGCGATTCATGAGATGTCCTCTGTCTAATTCTCTCTTTTAGTAGCTTTACATATTACCCAAAATATGACATGACCTTCTGGTCTGTAGAGGTTTTTCCCCTCTTTCTTGAAGAGACCATTACCTTTCATTTAATGTGTATTTTATATAAGAGCTGTCGCTCCAGTAATTCAAGGGTCTACCCACCAGGACTCTTTTTGTTTGTCCTATGTGAGCCCAGTTGTGTCTGTTGGGCAGAGCACTGGACTTGGACTCATGCCTAAGACAGGAGATGCAACTGAAGCTATTTTAGTGATTTTCCCTTCCACTTTTTTTTTTTTTTTTTTTTGACTGATGAAAAAGTCAAATAAAAACTGTGAGGACTTTTTGAAAACGAATGCTTGACATCACTGAATGAACAGATAATGGAATACAAAGGTGGTAAAGATATATCTTTCTGTCCTAGATTTTGAAAGTATAGGTAAACACTGCAACTTGTTCTATCAGCACACAGGCCATTGACCTGACAACAATGAGGTGGAGGGTTTGAACTGGGAAGAGACAAAGGACAACTGAGTGTTCCAGAATATTATGTAAATCCATCCCTACAAGATGTTCAAGGCCCAAAAACAGAAGAACAAAATATGGAAGGACAGAAGAGATGTTTCAAAGAAAAAGCTGACATGAAATGGCAACTCTTTCTCAATTATTGGGTGAAAGAGCAGGAACCGCCTGAATATGACACAATTGAGCAAGATATTTGGCTTCTGTAGCATTTACTTCATACTCAGCTGCAGCATCACTGGTATAAAGATAAGACAAAGTTGTTTGCACTGCTTTTATAAAAAAAAATGTTGTCCTCAAGTGTAATAACTTGAAACTCTATGATGAGAATGAGACTCTAGAATGAGTCTCCATATTTGCTATTTTCTGGCTTTGATCAGTACAGGTTTGAAAGATTTTGATTGTTTTCATTGTAGTAAATGAAATAAAAGTGAAAATATCATTGAAATTCTAGGAAAACATCAGTCACATAGGGAACTGGTAATGATGTATGTATAGAAGGAAATTCTCAGGATGTCTTAGACCTATCTACAGGCACCTAGGACCAAAGTACTACTCTGAATAAAATTGTGCGTCCTGGAGTCAATTTTTTCAGGCTGATTATTTATTATGTTTGGGATCAGGGCAATTAACCAAACTAAATAAACTTCTATTTCCTCATTTTTCAAAGAGAAATAATACTAGGGCCTTCCCTGAGGGAATACTGTAAATATTAAATAAGGTTATTCACTTAAAGGGCTGGGCACACTTGTTGATATTTCATAAACTCTCAGTAACAATTACAATTATTATCTTCATTATCATCATCATCATTCTTATTATTTGTGTTATCATTAAAAAATAAAACTAAGGTTCCTTTCATACTCAAGAGTCTTTGATTTTATTCTTAGTATTTCTCCACTCATAATCACTCCAATAAGCCTCAAAGGAGTGGTCTGGAGCAGAATTTAGGAGATGTGTTATATGGGAGAGTGTCATTGAATTTCCCAACATTTGAACAATAAACTTAACATGTTACATATATTAGCAAATTAAAAAACTGTTTCTGACATGACATCATGATATTGATTCTATTCCTGAACACTTTCTACTCTCCAGAATTTTCTTCAGGGCAAATTTGACATCCTTATTCCGCAGGCTATAGATCAGGGGGTTCAGCATGGGCACAATGGTGGTATAAAACACGGAGGACACTTTCCCTTGGTCCATGGATCCCACAGATGATGGCTGCAGGTACATGAAGGCAGCAGATCCATAGAAAACAGCCACAGCTGTTATGTGCGAGCTGCAGGTGCTGAAGGCTTTGGACCTGCCCTCAGTGGAGCGGATGCGGAGGATGCTGGAGAGGATGAAGACGTAGGAGGCAAGGATTGTTAAGGCAGGAGTCAGGATGTTAAATGCACTCAAGACTAGGACCAGTAATTCATTGACGTAGATGTTGGAACAGGACAGCTCCAAGAGTGGGAAGAGATCACAGAAATAATGGTTAACCACATTGCTCTTGCAGAAAAGGAGTCTCATCATGAAGCCCGTGTGGATTGTAGATCCAATGATGCCCAAACTATAAACTCCTACTGTGAGCCAGAAGCAGAAGTGGGAAGACATGATGACATTGTAAAGCAGGGGATTACAGATGGCAGCATAGCGGTCATAAGCCATTACAGCCAGCATGTGACACTCTGCAATACCAAAAACGAGGAAGAAATACAGCTGAGTCATGCATTCATAGTAGGGAGTGACGTTCTTTTGTGTCACAAAGTTCACCAGCATTTTGGGAGTGATGACAGTGGAATGGCAGAGATCAATGAAGGACAAATTGCTGAGGAGGTAGTACATGGGGGTGTGCAAGTGAGCACTGAGCCCTTTCAGCGTGATCATGCCCAGGTTCCCCACCACCGTGACCACATAGATTCCTAGGAAGAGGAAGAAAAGGGGCAGCTGGAGTTCTGGTTTCTCTGTTAACCCAGCGAGGATGAAGTCAGTCACTGTAGAGTGATTTCCAGGGTCCATTATCCTCTCAAAGTGTTCTAAGCTTAAAAAACAGAAAATAAGTGTACTTGTGTGGGGTGTGTGAATGTGTATATTCATATGTATGTGTGTATGTGTGTGAGGGAGAGAATAATTTTATGGAGATCATTATTTTATCCCACATCAAAGGACATTCCTAATGCAGGTATCTCTTGAATCTCCTCTATCACTCTGGGACAACCAATGATTCCAGCTGACCAGAGGAAAATTCAAGAAACTTCTAACTAAGATATTTCCAATTTTAATAGAAAACTCCAAGTTTACATGCTTTGAGTCAGTTAGTAGGGAAGTTACTACTGTTATGTCTTTTTTTTTTTAGCTTTTTATTCAAATTCCAGTTAGTTTACATACAGTGTAATATTAGTTTCAGGTTACAGTATGGTGATGCCAGTGCTGTTATTTCTAATGACTCTTTCCTATATGTATATAATCATCCTATATCCCATGGGATATCCTATATGTCTATATTAATGCCATGGCATATTAATCAAATGTCATAATGATTAAATTGTCATTCAGTTGAAAATAAGAAAGAGTAATATGTTTTCTACAAGTAATAAACACAGGATTCATAAGTCTGTGAAAAGTTGTTAATTTGGTCTGAATCATTTTCCTTACTAGAATTTCTGCACAAAATACCTGAAGGACTGGGCAGCTAGCAATATCATTCCACCTGGAATTCTGCTTCTCTGCTTGTCCTAGTTTCCTCCACCCAGACCTACTACCTCACAAGGTAAGAACATAACATAACTATACCTCAACAACTTTCCAAGAGTGAAAACTGTCTTTCTTCCTTTATAATTTAAATAATCCCAGGAGAGTGGTCTAATGGCTGATATTTAGATCATTTATTCTACCTCTGTGGCCAGAGAAGCAGAAGACTATGAATGGTTTATGTTAATTGGACATCATGGTGGTAGTGGAGGTCAGAAAATTACTCTTATTCCCAAAATATGAGAAAGGTTTTAGAAGAAAAACATTAGGTGTCTTCTTGTCATGTATTTTGCATGTACTCTCTACAGAATTTTAGGATGGTAGAGACATGGATTATTAGAACACATGCAAAATACAATTAGAAATATTAGTTTTAATTCACTACTAGTCAACAATGTGATATTTTTTAAAAAGACTAATAGATATTCCATTTACACTGCAAAGAAAACTAGATTCTAGAAAATGGAAATTCGTTTTCTTAATACTCAAGCCATAGTTGGAATAGTGTTCTTAATTTGAGATAGAATACTATATGTGATTTAGAAAAAACTGGACAATTTCAGAAAAATTATTTAGAAATCTTGTCTTTAGATGAATGGCTAAAATAACTGAGGGTATTTAATTACCAAAAAAGCCCAAGAAATTCATGTTGCACATGACAGTTATTGCCAAATGTTCAATATATTGTTGCATTTAAAAGGTGTTGGACTCATTTTATATTTCTCCAAGAAAATAAGGTAAAATGACCTGCTTGAAACTATAGGGAGGACTATCCGGTTTTACATCAAAGAAGCCTGACAATAATCACATACACCTTGATCTTACAACCAGAACTGTTAGAGCACAGCCTAAAGGGCCATTTTGTGGCTATTGTTTATGGATACAAGCTCTAGGTGGGTGGTTGGATTAAGTCATCCTTAATATCTCTTCCAATTCCAGTATTTCATGATTGTGTATCAGGACCAATAGGTCCTGATATTAAGGTAGATAGTCATGGATGCAAATAATTTTGTCTTACACTTCCACTAATCATTTGAAAAATGGAAATGTTAATTTCCATTTTCCATTAACTTATTCCATTTCTCATGTGAAAATTAAATTAAATGATACCTACAAAGTGCCTAGCACAGTTCCTGACTCTTGATAAGAACTTAATAAATATCAGTGTTGTTTTAATTGTAATTTATTGAGTATCTCTCCACTATATCTTTCATTTGCCCAACAATTGTCACTCCCATAATGAAAACCAGATGTGAAAACCCATAATGAAAATTTCTTTCCTCAACATATCTTCTTCTTGTTTCTGTGAATACACACAGTGGGGATCCTGGGTGGCTCAGCCAGTTAAGCATGCAACTCTTGATTTAAGCTCACGTCATGATCTCAGGGTCATGAGAGAGAAAATAAAGGAAGATGTGCTCATTAGAGAGTGAATAATGGGATGAGGACAGGTGAGGACATATACATAATAATGTGTGTCTGTATGTGCACTGGAAAGGGAGCTTGAGTGGAAGACTAAGATTTTAAAAGCCAAGGACTGAGATTCAGACCTACCCTTCTTCTTCCCAGAGAGTTCAATGCTGTGTATTTTTCTTCTTCATTGTTCTAGAGGAGAAAATGACATGATGATGCTGGTAGATAGTTCTGAGTACTAACCTTGCAAGACTCCTTGGTGCTGAGAGGGTCATGGTCTAAGAGGTTTTTTTGGCAATTGTTTTTAGTCACTGATCTTGATTGATGGTGAAGTTGATGCCCAAGGCCATCTGTCCCCCTCAAAGGCTGTTTGATAGGATGAGAGGATTTTATACTCTGAGTATAGATAATAAATGTCTGGTTAACAAACTATGATAATGACCTCCCACTAGAATCTTATCCCACAAGGATCCACTCTTGGGAAAAGAAACAGTTAGAACTTCCCTTTCTCCATTTGTTCTTAAGTGCTTAATAGTGCCATATAGGTGTGATTCATTGTTCTTGGTAGGTTACATATTAGTATTTAGGATGTGAGAGATGTTGTAAGGACATCAGTGAATTTCATGACAAGCCATTTTAAAATGTAAAATTTCAGGAAATTTTTAAGACATACACTAAAGAAGTTTTCTAAAGTTCTTTCCCACAAAGGCAAAGTAGAAAACCTGAAAGTTTTTATTTTCATTGACCTCTGTTAACTGTATGTAGATTTCATAATGTACTCAGAAATGTTTTAATTTGTATGTAGATTTCATAATGTACTCAGAATGTTTTAATTTGTGGCCTAAATGAAAGCATCCGACAAATATTGCATATTCCTCTGAGGAGTTCCTAACAAGAGGAAGGAGATATGATGACTTTATTTTTTCCAAAAATTAAAAGAGAAATAATGAGAAGCAACAATAACATATGTGCTATAGAGATTATTTCAGTTCTATATAAAGGCTACATCATTTTATTGGAAATAAAAATCGTATTTAACATTTTATTCAAAGTATTTATTAAATGTGATATACCTTTTGATAATAATCACAATAAATTTTCTTAATCAAATTTACTCAGAAATGCTTTAAATTATTGTTAGAAATGGACGTCAACCTTCTTTGTAAAGGTGTTTTTGCCAATCACTATGAAAAGAGCAAAAATTTAGAACAGAATATTCATAAACCCTATGGAAAATGTTACTTATTAATAATCAAACCTTAGAACAAGAAATATGGTTTGTTCTTCGGAATTTGACAACTTTTATAGAGATAATATCCACGAGCACACATTAATAGTAAACAATGAGCATATAAGATGAACCAAAAGTATGTCTGCTAATAGCCTGGAGTGGTCAAAATGCATGGAGAATTAAAACTTCTGTTTGTCATTGAAAGGTATATAAAACTTGGAAAGGGAAAATGAAGTCAAGAACTCATTTCAGAGGATATTATGCTAATTGAAATAAGTCAGACAGAAAAAGAAAAATACCATGTGATTTCACTCATATTTGGAATCTAAAAAACAAAACAGGTGAATAAACAAAAAAAATCAGAATCAGACCTATAAATACAGAGAACAAACTGACAGTTGCCAAAGGGAAGGATGGGGGCAGGGGCGGTGAGCAAAATGGATGAAGAGGAGCAGGAGAGACTGGCTTCCGGTTATGGAATGAATATGGAATGAATAAGTCACAGGAATAAAAGGCACAGCATAAGGAATATAGTCAATGATATTGTAATAATGTTTTATGGTAATAGATGGTAGCTACATTTGTGGTGAGCCTAACAATCTATAGAGAAGTTGAGTCATTATGTTATAGACCTGAAACCAATGTAACATTGTGTGTCAGCTCTACTCAAATTTTTAAAAAATCAAGCTTTTCACAATGAAGGAAACCGTCATAAGACAAAAAGGCAACCTACTGAACGGGAGAAAATATTTGCAAATGATCTATCTAACAAGGGGTTAATATTCAAAATATATGAAGAACATAAAGAATTTATACAACTGAACACCAAAAAATGCAAACAATCTTATTAAAAAATTGGCAGAGGAGCTTCTTTTCCAGAGACTATATATGGCTGAAAGAATATATATGGCTGACTTTGGAAAACAGTGTGGAGATTCCTTAAGAAATTAAAAATAGATCTACCCTATGACCCTGAAGTTGCACTACTGGGTATTTACCCCCAAGATAATGATGTAATGAAAAGAAAGGCCATCTGTACCCCAATGTTCATAGCAGCAATGGCCACGGTTGCCAAACAGTGGAGAGAACCAAGGTGCCCTTCAACAGACAAATGGATAAAGAAGATATGGTCCATATACACTATGGAGTATTGAGCCTCCATCAGAAAGAATGAATACCCAATTTCTGTATCAACATGGACGGGAGTGGAGGAGATTATGCTGAGTGAAATAAGTCAAGCAGAGAGAGTCAATTATCATATGGTTTCACTTACTTGTGGAGCGTAAGGAATAACATGGATGGCATGGGGAGATGGAGAGAAGTGAGTTGGGGGAAATTGGAGGGGGAGATGAACCATGAGAGACTGTGGACTCTGAGAAACAAACTGAGGGTTTTGGAGGGGGGTTGAGGGGTCCGGTGAGCCTGGTGATGGGTACTGTGGAGGGCACATATTGCATGAAGCACTGGGTATGGGACATCAACAATGAATTCCAAAACACTGAAAAGAAATTTAGAATAAATAAATAAATAAATTTTTAAAAAGTATAAAACTTTTTTTCCAAAAAAAAAAAAAAAAGAATATATATGGTTGGCCATATATTAATCACCAAGGAAATTCAAAGAAAACCACAATGAGATATCACCTTACACCTATCAGAATGACTAAAATCAGAAGGACAAAAAATAACAAGTATTTGGTGAGGATGGGCCGAAAAAGGAATGCTGGTGCACTGTTGGTGGGAATGTAAATTGGTACAGCCACTGTGGAAAACAGTGTAGAGGTTCTTTGAAATACTAAAAATAGAAACATCATATAATGTTTAAGTTCATCATAGATGATCAGATCCATAAAGGCGGAGAATAAACTCTTGGTTGCCAGAAGGGAGAGGATTGGGGGAAAGGAGCAAAATGAGTGAAGGGAATTGGGATAAACAGGCCTCCAGTTATGGTATGGGTAAGTCATGAGAATAAAAGGCACAGTATAGGGAATATAGCCAATGATATTAGAATAGTGTTGTATAGTAACAGATGGTAGCTACATTTCTGGATAACGTAGCATAACATATGTTGAATCACTATGTTGTACACCTGAAACTAAAGTAACATTATATGTCAACTACACCTGAATTAAAAAAGAGGAAGAGAGAGAAAAGCATACTGGTAAGACCTTACCATAGAGTTCTGGCAGGTGGTATATGATATCTATTATGATTAGTCACAGTCTTCAAACCAACCATGTAAAATTAAAATAGCTTATGAACCCTATATGACAATCACAGTCATTTATAACATTTTGTCCTTTCAAATAACTAGTAGAAGTTAAAAGTCTTGAAAAACATATTTAAATATAATTAAAGAATTAACAGAAGAATTGTACTTGACTTATTTCACCTATTTATGTTAGTAAATACCAATTTTATGCATTCTATTTCTAGAGGATACTCTAATTCTGCAAATTTTGTCTACGCTGTGCTTTCTAACCCCAGTATACTTGGTGCTCTCTGATGTCCATGTGATGTCCAATTCTATGTCCAAAACATGGCATTGTATGGTCCTGCTTTCCATATGACTGACACTATGATCCAGTCTCCTGCTACACTGTTTTTCCAAATTATCAGGTAGTCACAACAATCCCATTACTTGTAGACATACATCGCTGTCTCTGGACTGTTTCCTTATCAAACCTCATTGGAGAATTATAAATTTTTGGTCAGGCAAAATACCTCTTTTCTTCTTTTTTCAAGGATCTTATTTAGGGCAACCTTGACATCCTTATTCCGCAGACTATAGATCAGGGGGTTCAGCATGGGCACAATGATGGTATAAAATACAGAGGACACTTTCCCTTGGTCCATTGATCCCACACATGATGGCTGCAAGTACATGAAGGCAGCAGATCCATAGAAGACAGCCACAGCTGAGATGTGCGAGCTGCAGGTGCTGAAGGCTTTGGACCTGCCTTCAGTGGAACGGATGCGGAGGATGCTGGAGAGGATGAAGACGTAGGAGCTAAGGATCATCAGGCTGGGGGCAAGGATATTAAATGCACTGAAACACAAAACCACCACCTCATTAATGTAAGTGCTGGAGCAGGAAAGCTCCAGGAGTGGGAAGAGATCACAGAAGTAATGGTTGATCCTATCAGCTTTGCAGAAAAGCACTCTTAACATGCAGCCAGTGTGAGCTGTGGCACCAGTCAAGCCCATGATATATACCCCAACTACCATCCCAGAGCAGACCTGATAAGACATGGTGACATTGTAAAGCAATGGGTTACAGATGGCAACATAGCGGTCATATGCCATTGCAGCCAACATGTGACATTCTGATATAACAAATACAAGGAAGAAGTAGAGCTGAGTCATGCATGCTTGGTAGGAGATAAAATTTCTCTCTGTCACAAAGTTCACCAACATTTTGGGGGTAATGACAGTGGAATGGCAGAGATCAATGAAGGACAAGCTACTGAGGAAGTAGTACATGGGGGTATGCAAGTGAGCGCTGAGACCTATCAGCGTGATCATGCCCAGGTTCCCCACCACCGTGACCACATAGATTCCTAGGAAGAGGAAGAAAAGGGGAAGCTGGAGTTCTGGTTTCTCTGTTAGCCCAGCGAGGATGAACTCGGTCACTGTAGAGTGATTTCCTGCTGTCATTTTCCTCTGGGAATTTTATGTAGAAAGAAAAGAAGAAAAATCATGGTAGATATTTATTTTCCCACCATGTAATGTAGTATGAAACAGAATTTGTCTTTTCAATCAGTTAACTCCAGTTCTATGTCTGTCCCTGACCTATGTTAGTGCTCAGAGACCCTGAGGTCTCAGTAATATGGGGCAGGTAAATAAATATCAGAGAGAACTAGTCTCTTTTTTGTTCTATGCTTAAGAGTGGCTCTTATGCACTCCTATATTTATTGTAGCATTATTCATGATAGCCAAATTATGGAAGCAGCCCAAGTGTCCATCAATAGACAAATGGATAAAGATGGGAGATATATATATATATTTATATATATGTGTGTGTGTGTGTATATATATACATATATATATATACATATATATATACACACACACATATATATATGTGTGTGTGTATATATATATGTATATATATATATGTATATATATATAGCATTATTCATGATAGCCAAATTATGGAAGCAGCCCAAGTGTCCATCAATAGACAAATGGATAAAGATGGGAGATATATATATATATTTATATATATGTGTGTGTGTGAAATATCATTCAGCCATAAAAAAGAATGAAATCTTGCCATTTGCAACAGCATGGATGAATCTAGAGAGTATAATGCTGAGTGAAATAAGCCCATCAGACAGAGACATATGCCAAATGACTTCACTTATATATGAAATTTAAGAAACAAAACAAATGAACAAAGGGATAAATAAGAGTCAAATCAAAAGCAGAGTCTTAACTATAGGGAATAAACAGATAATGGAGAGGAAGTAGGTGGAGAATGGGTAAAATAGAATAGGATTAAAAGTAAACTTATCTTAATGAGCACAGAGTTATATAGGGAATTGTTGAATCACTATATTGTACACTTGAAATTAATATAATACTGTATGTTACACTGGAATTTAAAAAAAAATAGCCCATGGCTTGGTTTTATTACTCTCACTTCTTATGCAGAACAAATACCAGTATGCCTGGTTTACATATTAGGTAACTGAGGGTTATAATGGTTGGATATTTGCTTGTATTTAGGTATGTAATCAGTAAATGATGGAAGGGGTGGGAGATGAACCATGAGAGACTGTGGACTCTGAGGAACTAACTGAGGGTTTTGGAGGGGAGAGGTGTGGGACGTTGGGTTAGCCTGGTGGTGGGTATTATGGAGGGCACATATTGCATGGAGCACTGGGTATGGTGCATAAACAATGAATTCTGGAACACTGAGAAGAAAGTTAAATATATAAATAAGAAAGAACCCAGAAAAAAATTCCATTTATAACAGCACCAAAAATAATAAAATACTTGGTAACAAAATAAAAAAAGAAACACAAGACATTAATTGAAATTAGAATTTAGAAAAGAACACATACATCTATGGTGAATTGATTTTGACAAGGATTCCAAGACAATGCAATAAGGAAAGAACAATATTTTCAACAAATGGTTCTGGAATAACTGGATAGCCACCTGCAGAAGAATGTAGTCAGATTTCTTCCTCACACCATACAAAAAAAAAAAAAATAATTCAAAATAGGTCTTAGACCTAAACTTAAGAGTTAAACTGTAACATTCTTTTTTTTTTTTTTTTTAAGTAGGCTCCATATCCAGTGCAGAGTCCAACTCAGGGCTTCAACTCTCTACCCTGAGAGAGTTAAAAGTTATTTCTTTTAATCCATACCCTAATTTTACCTTACTTGATAACAAAGGATCTGAGTTGTGGTATCCTTCCATATTTCTGAATCTTTACAATGGCCAACTAACTGTTTCTCCTATACTCCTGGCCCTTCACAAAGTGACCCACTAAGTACTCTAGCTCATCACAGAAGCTCCTTTATATCTTGTCCAATCTTTGCAATTTTCATTGGGGGTGTTGGGCTCTTACTCATTATGTGTGACCAGCTCCCTCTGAAGTCTGACTCTGACATATGGTCACAGTTCTCATTGTTTCCTGGTCTGTCCAGGTGACACAATCTGTCTGTTTGAATGCCCATGACTGCTATACCCAGAGAATTCCCAAACATTGAATCAGTGGTCTTTTCTTATATTAGTCTAATCTATCTTAGTCATGAGTGTTGCCTGAGAAAAATACCAAATCAGTTTAAGAAAGAAAAAAATGTTGTGGTCTTATAAAAGTAAGATTATAAGTTATAACCAGAATAAAATCATAAGGTAACCCAGATTTTTTCCTTTAGTTTTACTAGGTTAGTAGACTAAAAGAATGTTCCAGTCCTAGATTATCTTGATTTTTAAAAAAACATTTGCTAAATTTGTTGTGTTAGTCTATGGACATGATAAAATTATGTGTGGTAGTTAAAAATATAGAACAAACATCATAGTTATATGAATTCAATAAATATCTAAAGATTAATCATAAAGTGAGAAAATTTGTTATTATTCCATAGAACTGTATACTTAATCTTGTCTTGAGAACATTCTATCAGTAACTTGGATGATGCTATAGAAGAGATCATGAAACTCAGAGATAATGTTAGCATAGAAAAGAGTAATAAAAACTTGTATGATGATACTAATACAAGGAGAGAATGTTAGACTGTGAATCTAGACATATATTAAAAGGAAGAAATTAGAAATCTTTCCATTTTTCAATGACATGGATGGAGCTAGAAAGTTAGGCTAAACAAAATAAGTCAGTCAAAGAAAGACAAAAACCATATGATTTCACTCATCTCTGGTGTTGTGTTCACTCATATATGGTGTGGTCTATGTGTGGGGGGGAGGGAGAGAGGCAAACCAAAAAACAGAGTCTTTACTACAGAGAACAAACTGATGGTTAGCCCCAGGGAGGTGGGTGGGGGGATGGGTGAAACAGGTGATGGGGAGTAAGGAGTAAACTTGTGATGAGCTCCTTGTGTCATATAGAAGGGTTGAATGGCTATATTGTACAGCTGAAACTAAGATTGCACTGTTAATTGACTAGAATTTATAAATATAAAGTTTGTTGTGAGCACTCAGGATAGAGAGATGAATGAGACAAAATTCCTGCTCATCAAAGTGTAAATAAGTCCTCCAAATAAACACACACAAAACAGATAATCACACCAAAAAATGGGCAGAAGATATGAACAGACACTTCTCCAAAGAAGACATACAAATGGCTAACAGATACATGAAAAAATGTTCATCATCATTAGCAATCAGGGAGATTCAAATCAAAAGCAAATAGAGATACCACCTTACACCAGTTAGAATGGCCAAAATTAACAGGACAGTAAACAACATGTGTTGGAAAGGATGTGGAGAAAGGGGAACCCTCTTACACTGTTGGTGGGAATGCAAGTTGGTGCAGCCACTTTGGAAAACAGTGTGGAGATTCCTTAAGAAATTAAAAATAGAGCTTCTCTATGACCCTGCAATTGCACAACTGGGTATTTACCCTAAAGATACTGATGTGGTGAAAAGAAAGGTCATCTGTACCCCAATGTTCATAGCAGCAATGGTCACGGTTGCCAAACTGTGAAAAGAACCAAGATGCTCTTCAATTAATGGATATAAAAAAAGATATGGTCCATATATACAATGGAGCATTATGCCTCCATCAGAAAGGATGAATACCCAACTTCTGTATCAATGTGGACAGGACTGGAGGAGATAATGCTGAGTGAAATAAGTCAAGCAGAGAGAGTCAATTATCATATGGTTTCACTTATTTGTGGAGCATAAGGAATAACATGGAGAACATTGGGAGATGGAGAGGAGAAGTGAGTTGGGGAAATTGGAGGGGGAGATGAACCATGAGCAATTGTGGACTCTGAAAAACAAACTGAGGGTTTTGGGGAGGTGGGGGTTAGGGGGAGCCTGGTGGTGGGTATTAAGGAGAGCACATATTACATGGAGCACTGGGTGTGGTGCATAAACAATGAATGCTGGACTACTGACAAGAAATAAAATAAAATAAAATGAAAAAAAAAAGTTACAGTCTAGAAGTGGGGAGGCCGACGAGGTATGAGATAACTACATGATTGCACAAGTTTTAGAGAAACATGATGAATGTGGTGCTAACCCAGAAGAGGGTCCAAGAAGGCTTCCAAAAGAAACCTGATCTAAAAGGATAAGCAGAAATAAGCCAGATCTGCAAATATTCAAAATTGGGAAGCAGTGGCCTCACAGCTCTCATGTTCAAAAGATCTGGATCAAGAAAAAAAAACACGTAAAGATGCTATTAATTTCATTAAAAGGAACACAATATCCAAAATGAGCAAACAGTCACACAAGATAAACAGCATCTGGTGAATTGTGTTTAGTTCTGGGGGTAGTATTTTATGGTTGCAATTTACAAACTATAATTATCTATAAAAACTGAAGGTTTGGATCCAAATAATTTATGCCAAGTGTCTGCATGACTAGTAACAGGAACTGGAATTAGATTCATTGTATCTTACCTCAAAGGGGAAAGCTATGGCCACAGAGCTACCGGTTTCAACATCAAATATCTCTTTAACCATTAAATGTGCCTGAAACCCTGTAATGCATGGAGATTAAAATTTCTAGAATAGGTAGAGTTCAGATACTCACCCTGTACTTGGAAACCTTATTCTGGGTTATATGTGCTATTTAGACCAAGTATCCTCTAATGGAAATAGCTCCTGAGAAGGAGAGTAGAGGCTGTTCAAAATAGAAATTTCTGGTTACTAGGGGAACCAAGGCAGGTCTCAATTAATGAGAAGTTCACATAGACATTATGTATCAAACACCATGGTTCCCTATTGTAGCCTCTTCCTAATGTTACCATAGCCACTCACCAAAGTGATTTGTTTTTATCTGGGGTAATATATAAGTTATAGCCTTGAAGATCTATACATGGAAGCTCCCTTGAGACTTCTGTTCACCAGGGATGAGCTATTGGGGCACAGGAGCAATTCACATTTGCTTTTTTAAAAAAATCCTTTGTTGGTGTTCTCATTAGCTACCATACGTATAATTTTCTCTCTCATTGTAGTGATAATAGATAGTAATTAAAGAACTAGAAATTAAAGCTTTGCAGACATTGATCTAGAAAATCTTTATGACAACAGCTTCCTATCTGAATATAATTTCTGAAATATTTGAATCATGATTTTAATTTTTTTCTGTTAATTTAAAATTTGGAGAAATAGTTAAACATGTATGATTAGTAATGGTGGCTACTCTTTATAGTTTTCCAAACACCATATTTTTGTATGCATAAATCATTGTTAATAATGATAATAGCCAGAACTTATTGAACACTTATGTGCCACAGATAATTCTAATCTTGTTACATTTACTTATCTATTCAACTGTCACAATAGTACAGTGTGAAACATAATTATTAGGCTGAATCAGGCAGGTAACAATTTCATATGATTCAAACTAACAATATATTTAATAATTTAAAAATAAAGAATCTGAGGCAAGAAAGACCAAGTCATTTGCCCAAGCTTACCAAGATAGTAAATTTGCTCATAATATGGTTACATCTGGTATATTACATATTTCAGAGTATTCAGTCATTTAGTCCTTCAATAGACATGCAATACACCATAGTATGGGTTAGGACTATTGGCACAAAATGAGCAAACCTTTCAGAATTTCTTTAAAAAAAGAGAGAGAGAGGTTTATCTGAGCCCAAGTGAGGACAGCTTCCCAGGATACACTCTCTTCACAAAGAAGAGAGTGCTCAGGGCAAAGACTGTTAATATAGGCTTATGTATGTTTTTGTTACATCAAGAGTTATAAATAATTATAAGGAAGGACATTCCAGAAAATTACAAACATTTAGTATGTGCAAGGTTTCAGGGTCCAGAGGTATAGGAAAGGAACTTAGGGAGAGTTTTACTCTTATCTTTAGTTTGAAATGTTTCTTTGTGGTTACTTGCTAAGACATAGATGTAAAATGTGTGCTCAGGGCAGAAATAGAGCCCACGCTTTGAAGTTTGGTTAAGTTATTCTGACCTTGGTAAAAGTTAAAATGTAGCTTCCCTGGGAGTCCAGGAGGAGGGCGCACAAACATTAAAAGTTGAAAATTTCTTCTATTAGGAAAAAAAACCTTGGAAATGCAAGCTATATATTTTTAAATATATTTATAATTGAACTTACTGCATATATAGTAAACAGTTCAATAGCATGTATATTGTGTCAAATAGTTTAAGCACTCTCCTGATTCATATTTATGTATTTTTATATATTAGAATTATTGTCATTTCAAGGATGATGAAACTGAAGCCCAGAAGGATTCATAAAGACTTTATAAATAATTGTGCAACAACAACCAACATAAACAAAGATCATGCCTGGTAAACTAAGACATGTGGTTACCCTATACTTAGAAAAAACAATTTCTGCTAAGGTCCTGTTGGGTCTGTAATCAAAAGAATGAGACTGATATAAAGCAAAGGTCAAACAAAGCTTTATTTCGTGCCAAGCATTGAGAATCAAAATGACGGGTCAGGGCCATCTCTTACAAAGAGGCGACCCTTCCCCGCCTCACAGACTAACTTCTATCGAGCTAAGGCCATGTGGTTGAGCCTAGCTACACACAAGTGGTCAATGAGATTATAATTTACCCTTAGTAGATATTTAAACTAGCCTATCACCTTGGTCTGAATTGGCGCCCAAAAGGTGGGGCCCACTCTCCCTGGTAGCTAGGGAGACAGTATGCGTGCTCCACTGATTGGATGTCTCCACCTGGCCTGACCTGCCCTTGTATCTGGGCTTTGCAAGTAAGTTCCTCTGGGAGGGGCAGGGTCAATCTAAGTTTACTGCATAAACAACAAAATGGCTCCCTCTGGCTAAGTAGGCCCTTACAGTCTAAGACTAGCAAAATCATTCATTCATTCGTTTGTTCAAAAATACTTTTCTTCCTGTTTTGCATAAAGCTTTTTGCTAGATCCTGGGGTTATAATGGTGAGCGAATTAAATATAGTAGGATTTCTGGGTGATGCTTTGCTATGCTCCCCAGTATGATAATCACTATCCCGGTGCGGTCATTCAGTTTCTCTGGCACATTAGCACATTTTGGGTACTCACTAGCCACATGTCATTAACAGTTACTGGATTTGAAACGGCAGACGTAGAACATTACCATCATTTCCCCAAATTTTATTGGATAGTGCTGCTGGGAGAAACTGATGAAATAATCAAATGTAAAATTGTAAAAGTGAAAATTACTAAGGAAAATAGGTCCATGGTGCTATGATACTCTGCCATTTGTAATCTCAAGCTTCTAAGCATTTGTATACTTAGAGGTGACCACTCATGGTTTTGAACCCTGAAGGTCAGTCCTAGAGTTATGTTGTTATCTATCTTGACAGTGATGTCGAGGAGGCACGTGGGAACTACTGGCACCCACACCTCTCAGTTAAAAAAGTCTCCTTCCACTAAATGTTTCTCGTGTATCATTTCATGTAATATTTCTCAAGCCTTCAACATTCTGGCCCTTTTGGTGGGGCCTGACCTGATCATGTCAATTTCCCTTTAAAAAGAAAGGATTGCCTAGAAATTGTTGCAACATAACATATGTAGCCTGATGAACAATTCACATTTTACCTCTAAGTTGATGCCTTCAGGCGTTTCCTGACCTTAAGGCCTTCAGTCACAAATATGAATCATTGAATTTTCTCTAGAATACCTTTCTATCTCGTGGGGGGTACCTACCATACTGATTAAGAACATGAACTTTGGAGAAACATGAATTGTGTTCCAAGCCCTTCCTCTACTTCTTACCATCTGTGTGATGCAGGAAAGGAACTGAATTTAAAAGCAAAAGTCAGTTTCCTAATGGTTAAAGTGCTGCTTATTCACATGGTACTTTTATCATGAATTTATAGCTAGAATTGAATAACACAGTATTGCAAAGACTGAATAACAATGTACTATGGTAAATATGCAGAAAAATGTAGTTATTATTCTATTCACACACTTTGGCTAACACAGACTCAAAGGAATTTCCAGGAAAATTATTCTAAACATATCTTTATTTGCTGCAGCTACATTAAGTATTCTAAAATTCACCAACCCTTTCTCGTTTTTCAAAGTTTCTACTAAGTCCACTCGCTACAATTTTTCATCTGTTAAATTAGGATTATTTACTCCAGCCACAGCTGTTTTGGTTTGGTTTGGTTTCCATCTGTTCAGTAGAGGTAGGAAGCAGATGATTTCTTGAGGTCTTTTAATGCTAGGAGCTGTGACTGTGAATACATAGAAAACTATGGCTTCTCTGAAGCCCATATTATATGTCTGGAGTTCTTCTAATTGGCTTTCATTGACATGAGCTATAAAAATAATGCTCAGTGAAGGTGAGTCAAGATAATACTTATAAACATCAAAGGACAACTTGGTGGACTCTGGACATTCCGTTGCTAAAAAGATACAAGTTGACATCTAGAGAGTGAAGCTGATCCATGATTTTCTGTTAACTTCTAGGCGGGCTTACAGTATTATTTGCCTTCCTGTATCGATCTGTGTCCCCTGCTAGAACGAGCTTCCAGGGGACAGAGCCTGCACAGCTGCAGGGAGCCCGCAGCAGGACAGGCCCTCGGCCGGCACCAGGGATGGCACAGGTTACCCTACACGGGGCAGGACCGAGCAATTTCCAGAAGGACTTCAGAGGCCCCGTGGCTGTTATCAGCTGGTTGCCATAAAGAAGCATGTGGGATAACGTCTTTTGGAGGGGAAAAAAAAAAATAATGAATAATGTTTTTCTGAAAATAAATAAATTGAAAAAATTTTTTTAAAAAAAGAATCTCACACGTGTAGCATGAAAAGCTCGATTGTTCAAAAATAATAGATCAATAAGACAAGGTAAATGTTTGCAATGGGAAGTGGTTGGTCTACTGAAAGGCTTGCAAAGCCCGGGGATCTAGCCTGGGCAAGTGTAGAGCAAAGCCACTCCCCCTATTGCTCATAAATTTATATAATGACCCTGAGAATAATGAAAAAAAAAAAAAGTCTCAGTCTGGGTTCAGTGTTCTTTATTATATTCTTTATTGCATATTTCTATCAACAAAGAAAAATGAACTAACTATATTAGCTCCAAGTTTCTTTCCATTGTTTTCAAGCTTTAGGAAAAATTGGAACTTACAGAAAAAGGGTTTAAATTATACACTTAAAGACTATCATATAGTGAGCTAGATGACTAACAGAGAATATACATGTCTTCCTTGAAAAGCTTAAAAAGATCGTAGTTAATGATTTAGTTTCAGTAATGGATTGGTTGATGGCTTCTTGATTTTGTGTCTCTAAGCACTTTTCTCACATTTTCGAGTCGGGGTCTTTCCATCTCCCCTGCTCTGTTTTTGCCACATCTGGTCTCAGGTGTGTTATTTTCTTGGATAGAAAATGGACTCTACCCAAAACCCAGAATTCATCCACGAGGCCTGTATTTCAAGCACTGCAGAGCTTTGCCTTGTGCTCTCAGGAGATGAAGAACTATGAGATTAATTAAAAGATTGTCCTGTCTCTCTTGAATTCTCAGAGGGTTAAAAACAGTTAACCATTGAGGGAGATTAATCTGGAGTTTTGTTAGTCATAAACCCTACAGACTTTATTTAATTCTCTCAGGATATGAGTTCAATTCAGGAAAGTGTTATTTAACGTGAACTAAATAATTCTCTATCATTACATAGCAAGATATCTTTATTTTGACTCCTTTTCTGTTCTTGAGACCTAATTTGTTTATTTATTTTTAAAGATTTATTTATTTATTTTAGAGAGAGAAAGAGAGAAGGGGGTCGGGGGTAGGGCAGAGGGAGAGGAAGAGAGAGTCTTACGCAGACTCCATGCTGAGTGTAGAGCGTCACGTAGGGCTCAATCTCAGGACACTAAGATCACAGCTTGAGTGGAAACCAAGAGTCAGGCACTTAACCAAGAGAGGTCATTTAAAGTCAGTTCCATTTGCGGTCACCTAATTTCTGCATTTAGAACAAACATCAGCATATTCATCCATAGCGATAGCAAATTCCCTCTTTCTCGCTGCTGGAGGCACACATGTCCTTGTTGTGCATGGAGAGGGAGATATTTTCATGTTCTGTTACTCTCTGTTTTAGTTGGGTGATTGCCCGGCTGAAGAAACCCGGAGCTGCATGTCCTGTCAGCTTCAGGCCACAGGCTGGCCTCCACCACCCTCTACACATTGACTTAATGTGTTCAGAAATGGGCCTGTCTGTGAAAGGAAGGGAGAAAAGTTATTACTGACACCATATGTACTTTCAGGTTCCGAGAAAGTTCTACTTCTCCCAAAAGGCCGTACATGTGTGACAGGCTGTTTAGCTACTTATTTTCTCTCATTTGTGCAGAATTTGCCATTTGCAAAAACACATTCTCATGCATTACCTAAAACTAGTGAATCCCTGTAAAGGCTTGGAATGAATGGTAAGTCCTGTTCTGTGGATGAAGACAATAAATCTCAGTGAATATTATTCATAGTCAGGCTTGGAATTACATTTTGTAGATTTTTTTGGCAAATTTTTTTTGAAGATTTTATTTATTTTCTTGACATAGAGAGAGCACAAGCAGTAGGAGCAGCAGAGGGAGAGGAAGAAGGAGCCACATGTGGGAGTCAGTCCCAGGACCTCGATCATGACCTGAGCTGAAGACAGACACTTAAGGGCCTGAGCCACCCAGGCATCCCCTGATTTCTTAATAGATATTCAGATTGACTATCTCTTCTTGAGAGAATTTTTTTTTAATTTTTAAATTTTTATTTTTTATTTTTTTTATTCTTTTTTTTAAGGTTTTATTTATTTATTTATTTATCTATTATTTTTTATAAACATATATTTTTATCCCCAGGGGTACAGGTCTGTGAATCGCCAGGTTTACACACTTCACAGCACTCACCAAAGCACATACCCTCCCCAATGTCCATAACCCACCCCGCTTCTCCCAACCCCCCTCCCCCCAGCAACCCTCAGTTTGTTTTGTGAGACTAAGAGTCACTTATGGTTTGTCTCCCTCCCAATCCCATCTTGTTTCATTGATTCTTCTCCTACCCACTTAAGCCCCCATGTTGCATCACCACTTCCTCATATCAGGGAGATCATATGATAGTTGTCTTTCTCTGCTTGACTTATTTCGCTAAGCATGATACACTCTAGTTCCATCCATGTTGTCGCAAATGGAAAGATTTCATTTCTTTTGATGGCTGCATAGTATTCCATTGTGTATATATACCACCTCTTCTTGATCCATTCATCTGTTGATGGACATCTAGGTTCTTTCCATAGTTTGGCTATTGTGGACATTGCTGCTATAAACATTCGGGTGCACGTGCCCCTTTGGATCACTACGTTTGTATCTTTAGGGTAAATACCCAGTAGTGCAATTGCTGGGTCATAGGGCAGTTCTATTTTCAACATTTTGAGGAACCTCCATGCTGTTTTCCAGAGTGGTTGCACCAGCTTGCATTCCCACCAACAGTGTAGGAGGGTTCCCCTTTCTCCCCATCCTTGCCAGCATCTGTCATTTCCTGACTTGTTGATTTTAGCCATTCTGACTGGTGTGAGGTGAAATCTCATTGTGGTTTTGATTTGTATTTCCCTGATGCCAAGTGATATGGAGCATCTTCTTGAGAGAATTTTGATAATTTTTAAAATTGGTCTTTTTCCATACAGGTTATTCTAATTTTAAGCTTCCTTTTGTAGGTTATGGTACTAATGTCAGTTCAATTCTAGAAGCATCTGTGTTGTTATTTAGATCTGTCCTGCATGTGGGCCACTTCATGCAAGTCTGGGACTTGGGCAGTGTACCTCATACTTCAGTTATCCAGACATTTGTTATGCCTTTTATGGTCATATTCATGCATGGACATCAAAGGGATGAACCCAAAGGATTAATATACACATTTTATTTAATTACCATGTTTTAGTTTTCTACATGCTTAGAGAGCCACCCTTTTAGCTCCAGTTACTCATTTTCCAGCTAGAAAACTGGAACTTTAGTTTTCTGTGATGGCATCTGCCTTTAGGGAAAGTGAAAGAAAGAAAGAAAATGTAACAGACACTATTCCCACATCCTTGAAGCTATAGTTCCCCTTCCTCAGAGTTCTGCATCCTTGCTGGACTGCTACTGCCCTGACTGTCACTGCCACCAATTCTGCTGCCTCAGTATCTCATGGGAGCAGAGGGTAGGAAAGAATAGAGAACACACACACCCACACACTCCAGAAATATCCGGGGACTTCCTATTCTCTCTCTGACCCTTGGAATTTCCCTTCCCACTCTTCAAATCAGAAGTGCTTCTCCAGCAGCTCTTTCTGTCTATAAAAGGGTGTGATTTGGGGTTTCAATCTGCCTTTGAATCCAGGCTAGATGACACTGGGAGTGAGGGGGACATGAAATTCATTGCTATATTGAGTCCCAGTTTCTCTATCCTAGCTTCCTGCTACCATTTACTTTTCACAGTCTCCAGACAGCAACTCTATGCCTTCGTTTTGAGAGATTAGGATTGTGCTTTTTTAATCTTAATCAGAATCTTACAAGTGATTTTTAAAAAATCTTTCAAGTGATTCTGATAAGCAGGGATGTTTACCTTTTTTTGTTGTTGTTGAGAGGAGGAGAGAGGCAGAAGGGGAGAAAGAGAGAATCTTAAGCAGGCTCCACCACTGGCATGGAGTCCACCAGAGGGCTCAATCTCATAACCCTGAGATCATGACCTGAGCCAAAACCAGAGTTGGATGCTTAACCAAATGAGCTACCCAGCAGCCCCTAGAATGTTTAACTTTCTAATTGTCATTTGATTTTTCTAATAAATTTAACAATTTAGACAAAATCTACACATTTCCCAAAAGCCTAACTTTCTAAAACTGACATGGGATAAAATAGAAACTCACATTAGTTCTCTGACCATTAAATGCATTGAATTTGTAATAGCAAAAAAAAAAAAAAAAAAGAAAGAAAAGCTGCTTTAAAGGATCTAAAGGAGGCTCAAGGCTCAGCTAGTTTACTAAAACCTTTAAGAGGTAACGTAAGTCTTAAACACAGTTTTACAAAAGAGAGCCAGAGAAAAAACATATCAATGTATTTTATGAGGCAAGTATAACTCTGACTCCAAAGCCTGAAAAAGACATTACAAAAAATAAAAATTAGGAGGCTTAAGTTTTTAACAATATAGTAACAAGGAAATACCAAAATACACCACAAGAAAGTAGGATTTTTCCTATCAATATTAGTTTGTCTTAACATGTGAAAATCAATGAAAATGATTCAGTACATTAAGATCATAAAGAGAAAAACTAAATGATCATCTCAATAGATAAAGGATTATAACATAATATTTAATGGTGAAATATTGAATGTTGTTACCCTAAGACTGGGAACAAGTCCAGACTGTTTTCCTTGGCTAATTTTATTCAAGATTGCACCAGAAGTCCTCGCCAGTACAATAAGGCAATGAAAGGGGTAGAGGGGTATACAGTTGGAGAGAAGATAGAGATAATTCTTTATTTGCAGATGACATGATTTTCTATACAGCAAACCCTAAAATATTTATAAAGCAATTATGATACCTAATACATAAATTTAGAAAAGTTATAGGATATAATCTTGTTATACAAATATCAAGTACATGTCTATATATAATCCTAAAACAATTAAATTGTTTCCAATTAAAAAAAATCTTATAAATAATGTGGTAGTGGTTATCTTTCTACATAAATATCTATGCAGAGATTGTCATCTCCTCCAAATCACCAAGTAACATATAAAACACATTTCCTCTTCTATCCCTGCCCCTCCAACAGCAAACTCCAGGATGAGTGTTCATCAGGGAGAACCTTTAACTCAGTGCTGATAGGGAAATGTGTCTACATCCAGCTGATGTGTCTACATCCAAAACACAGTTCATTGGTGACAGAACACAGTTTGCAAAATACAAATGTTTGTGTAGGGTCCACACTGGAGTAATTTTCTGTCTAGAGTTATTGACTTATGAGACAGCATCACAGACTCAAAATGCTGCCAGAATCCCTGTTATCTGTAAAGCTAACACATGTTGAAAAGGAGAAAGCGACCATATAGGCCATCCTCATGCAGGGAATAATCTGGGGGAACAGATCAAAAGATCCAGGGATGACTTAAAGACTAGAAGAGACTGTATGCTTGATTCTTCTTTGATCATAAGCTCAAAATGCAGAAGAGGAAAAAACTGAGTTACCCATTCTTCCACCTTTCAGAGTTTCAAATAGAGACTGCACCCAGTGACTTGCTTTCGTTTTGATAAAGTAGATTACAAGCAGGATCACTGTGACCTTGGACCTACAACTTGTTGCATTTTGCATTCCATTGACCTTATAAAAACAGACTAAATACAGCCTAGAGGCACACAGCCTAATGCAGCCAACCCTTTGCTCACATTACAGTAACTGGAGACTCAAAGGAAGAAGGGGATTAAATCCTATGACTGACCTATTGGTCAAGGGGAAGTTCCAAGTTCTCCAGTTCCTGATGCTGCTAAAAATCAAAACCTAAGAAAGCATTCTTACAACCAGGGCTTACAAATTAGCACAAATCTGTCTCACATTCATTATAAATTTAAAATGTACTTTTCACATATCCCATATGTTTATCACTTCTCTTTTACTCAAATACAGAATCGTAGGTAGAACTTTAGGAAAACGTGCAAAGTTGATCATTCCCTAAAATGAGATGTTCAGTGTAGCCAAACTGAATGAAAACACATTTTATTGGTGACAATTGGCTCCATAATTGTCATGACCACTATGTGTCAGTTACCAAAAAAGTCTTTAATTGTTTGGCATCCTAAATATAACTGCCTATGAGAGTTTATGAGTGTACTTCAAACCCTTCTTATAATTTGCTACGACTGAATTTCAACTATTCTACAATAAGGCCTATGAAACTTAAGGTTGTCATTTTTACTTTACAGAATATTGACATAATTTAGCTCCCTTGCTAAAAATGTCTTTAGCGTGTTTCCATTTTCTATTGACTTCAAGGTTGATGTTGAGTCTGACATTCAAAACCTTTTGGGATCTGCTCCTAAACTACATCACCAGTTTTGTTCTTATTTCCCTTTCATACTTGATTTTTCCAGAAGCCAAGCTGAACTACTTCATAACTCCCCCAACACAATTTAACAACTTTCTTCAATACAACCCTGATTTAAAATACCCTATTGCTATAGTAGGCTAATTGGTGGACCAGAAGTCCTCCTGCTGGAGTAATAGAGCAGGTTTCCTTCTGTTGGAATGCAAGGTCTGTTTCTTCCTGTGGGCTTCTGTAACTGATGAGTGGTAGGAGGTGAGAGTTCCCCCTTCTGGCCTCCTGACTCCACACTAAATGAGTTCCTTCATTCAATTTCATAGCAGTACTGAAAAATTAACTGAAAATGCAAAACTGAAAGCATGATTGAGTAATGTGAATAACTGTTAATTCTTTAAAGAAATATGCAGTAGATAATAGTGGTTTAAGAGTTTAAAAATACTGAAATCTGTTGAATGCAGAACAAAGTTGATCACTGCTAATCTGATGTAATTACTTAAACAGAAAAAAAAAAAAAAAAACAGAATAAAATCCTAACTGGTCAGACCCTTCTCTAAATCTTGAATTATCCAAAAGAGAACTTACTTTCATGAATGAAGTATGTGTAAAGATTTCCTCCTCTGAGAATCTCTCTCTGTGTATATAGAGACATATGTGTCATATATTTGTGATAGTCATAATATATTTAAAGATACATGTATGTATATGCTTGAAAACTACACATATATGTTACTCTTTAAGAAAGGTATTTCTTGGAGGAGTCAAGATGGCGGAGAAGTAGCAAGCTGAGACTGCTTCAGCTAGCCGGAGATCAGCTAGATAGCTTATCTAAAGATTGCAAACACCTGAAAATCCATCGGCAGATCGAAGAGAAGAAGAACAGCAATTCTGGAAACAGAAAAACAACCACTTTCTGAAAGGTAGGACCGGCGGAGAAGTGAATCCAAAGCGACGGGAAGATAGACCCCGGGGGGAGGGGCCGGCTCCTGGCAAGCGGCGGAGCAACCGCGCACAAAATCAGGACTTTTAAAAGTCTGTTCCGCTGAGGGACATCGCTCCAGAGGCTAAACCGGGGCGAAGCCCACGCGGGGTCAGCGTGGCCTCAGGTCCCGCAGGGTCACAGAAGGATCGGGGGTGTCTGAGTGTCGCAGAGCTTGCGGGTATTGGAACGGGAAAGCCGGCTACAGAGGCAGAGCTGACAGTAAGCTCGCAGCTCCGTGTTACCTTGAACCTGTCGCAGGCTCGGTGAGCTCGGAGCGCGGCCGGAGGTCAGGCAGACGGGAGTAACTGGGCGCTGTTCTCTGAGGGCGCACTGAGGAGTGGGGCCCTGGGCTCTCGGCTCCTCCGGGCCGGAGACCAGGAGGCCGCCATTTGTATTCCCGTCCTCTGGAACTCTACGGAAAGCGCTCAGGGAACAAAAGCTCCTGAAAGCAAACCCGAGCGGATTACTCACCCCGGCCCCGGGTAAGGGCGGTGTAATTCCGCCTGGGGCAAAGACACTTGAGAATCACTACAACAGGCCCCTCCCCCAGAAGATCAACAAGAAATCCAGCCGAGACCAAGTTCACCTACCAAGGAGTGCGGTTTCAATACCAAGGAGAGCAGCAGAATTCCAGAGGAGGAGAAAGCCAAGCACGGAACTCATGGCTTTTTCCCTGTGATTTTTTTTTTGAGTCTTGCAGTTAATTTAATTTTTTCTTTTTCATTTTTTTTTTTTTTTTCTCGCCTTCGGGTAAAATTTTTTTTTTTTAACTGTTACCTTTTTCTTTTTTAACGATTTTTTACTAGTTTATCTAATATATATATATATATATTTTTACATTTTTCTTAGGTGTTTTCTTTTTTTAAAATTCTTTTCTTTTCTTTTTTTTTTTTTTTTTTTTTTTTTGTTTTTTTTTTTTTTTTTTTCTTTCTTCCTTTTTGAACCTCTTTTTATCCCCTTTCTCCCCACTCACGATTTTGGATCTCTTCTAATTTGGTTTTTTTAAAGCACATTTTCCTGGGGTTGTTGCCACCCTTTTAGTATTTTACTTCCCCCTTCATTTACTCTTATCTGGACAAAATGACAAGACGTAAAAATTCAACACAAAAAAAAGAACAAGAGGCAGTACCGAAGGCTAGGGACCTAATCAATACAGACATCGGTAATATGTCAGATCTAGAGTTCAGAATGACAATTCTCAAGGTTCTAGCCGGGCTCGAAAAAGGCATGGAAGATATTAGAGAAACCCTCTCGAGAGATATAAAAGCCCTTTCTGGAGAAATAAAAGAACTAAAATCTAACCAAGGTGAAATCAAAAAAGCTATTAATGAGGTGCAATCAAAAATGGAAGCTCTAACTGCTAGGATAAATGAGGCAGAAGAAAAGAATTAGTGATATAGAAGACCAAATGACAGAGAATAAAGAAGCTGAGCAAAAGAGGGACAAACAGCTACTGGACCATGAGGGGAGAATTCGAGAGATAAGTGACACCATAAGACGAAACAACATTAGAATAATTGGGATTCCAGAAGAAGAAGAAAGTGAGAGGGGAGCAGAAGGTATACTGGAGAGAATTATTGGGGAGAATTTCCCCAATATGGCAAAGGGAACGAGCATCAAAATTCAGGAGGTTCAGAGAATGCCCCTCAAAATCAATAAGAATAGGCCCACACCCCCGTCACCTAATAGTAAAATTTACAAGTCTCAATGACAAAGAGAAAATCCTGAAAGCAGCCCGGGAAAAGAAGTCTGTAACATACAATGGTAAAAATATTAGATTGGCAGCTGACTTATCCACAGAGACCTGGCAGGCCAGAAAGAGCTGGCATGATATTTTCAGAGCACTAAACGAGAAAAACATGCAGCCAAGAATACTATATCCAGCTAGGCTATCATTGAAAATAGAAGGAGAGATTAAAAGCTTCCAGGACAAACAACAACTGAAAGAATTTGCAAATACCAAACCAGCTCTACAGGAAATATTGAAAGGGGTCCTCTAAGTAAAGAGAGAGCCTACAAGTGGTAGATCAGAAAGGAACAGAGACCATATACAGTAACAGTCACCTTACAGGCAATACAATGGCACTAAATTCATATCTCTCAATAGTTACCCTGAATGTTAATGGGCTAAATGCCCCTGTCAAAAGACACAGGGTATCAGAATGGATAAAAAAACAAAACCCATCTATATGTTGCCTCCAAGAAACTCATTTTAAGCCCGAAGCCACCTCCAGATTTAAAGTGAGGGGGTGGAAAAGAATTTACCATGCTAATGGACATCAGAAGAAAGCAGGAGTGGCAATCCTTATATCAGATCAATTAGATTTTAAGCCTAAGACTATAATAAGAGATGAGGAAGGACACTATATCATACTCAAAGGGTCTGTCCAACAAGAAGATTTAACAATTTTAAATATCTATGCCCCCAATGTGGGAGCAGCCAACTATATAAACCAATTAATAACAAAATCAAAGAAACACATCAACCATAATACAATAATAGTAGGGGACTTTAACACTCCCCTCACTGAAATGGACAGGTCATCCAAGCAAAAGATCAGCAAGGAAATAAAGGCCTTAAACGACACACTGGACCAGATGGACATCACACATATATTCAGAATATTTCATCCCAAAGCAACAGAATACACATTCTTCTCTAGTGCACATGGAACATTCTCCAGAATAGATCACATCCTCGGTCCTAAATCAGGACTCAACCGGTATCAAAAGATTGGGATCATTCCCTGCATATTTTCAGACCACAATGCTCTAAAGCTAGAACTCAACCACAAAAGGAAGTTTGGAAAGAACCCAAATACATGGAGACTAAACAGTATCCTTCTAAAGAATGAATGGGTCACCGGGAAATTAAAGAAGAATTGAAAAAAATCATGGAAACAAATGATAATGAAAATACAACGGTTCAAAATCTGTGGGACACAACAAAGGCAGTCCTGAGAGGAAAATATATAGCGGTACAAGCCTTTCTCAAGAAACAAGAAAGGTCTCAGGTACACAACCTAACCCTACACCTAAAGGAGCTGGAGAAAGAACAAGAAAGAAACCCTAAGCCCAGCAGGAGAAGAGAAATCATAAAGATCAGAGCAGAAATCAATGAAATAGAAACCAAAAAAACAATAGAGCAAATCAACGAAAGTAGGAGCTGGTTCTTTGAAAGAATTAATAAAATTGATAAACCCCTGGCCCGACTTATCAAAAAGAAAAGAGAAAGGACCCAAATAAATAAAATCATGAATGAAAGAGGAGAGATCACAACTAACACCAAAGAAATACAAACTATTATAAGAACATACTATGAGCAACTCTACGGCAATAAATTCGACAATCTGGAAGAAATGGATGCATTCCTAGAAACGTATAAACTACCACAACTGAACCAGGAAGAAATAGAAAGCCTGAACAGACCCATAACCAGTAAGGAGATTGAAAACAGTCATTAAAAATCTCCAAACAAACAAAAGCCCAGGGCCAGACGGCTTCCCGGGGGAATTCTACCAAACATTTAAAGAAGAACTAATTCCTATTCTCCTGAAACTGTTCCAAAAAATAGAAATGGAAGGAAAACTTCCAAACTCATTTTATGAGGCCAGCATCACCTTGATCCCAAAACCAGACAAGGATCCCACCAAAAAAGAGAGCTATAGACCGATATCCTTGATGAACACAGATGCGAAAATACTCAACAAAATACTAGCCAATAGGATTCAACAGTACATTAAAAAGATTATTCACCACGACCAAGTGGGATTTATTCCAGGGCTGCAAGGTTGGTTCAACATCCGCAAATCAGTCAATGTGATACAACACATCAATAAAAGAAAGAACAAGAACCATATGATACTCTCAATAGATGCTGAAAAAGCATTTGACAAAGTACAACATCCCTTCCTGATCAAAACTCTTCAAAGTGTAGGGATAGAGGGCACATACCTCAATATCATCAAAGCCATCTATGAAAAACCCACCACAAATATCATTCTCAATGGAGAAAAACTGAAAGCTTTTCCGCTAAGGTCAGGAACACGGCAGGGATGTCCATTATCACCACTGCTATTCAACATCGTACTAGAGGTCCTAGCCTCAGCAATCAGACAACAAAAGGAAATTAAAGGCATCCAAATCGGCAAAGAAGAAGTCAAATTATCACTCTTTGCAGATGATATGATACTATATGTGGAAAACCCAAAAGACTCCACTCCAAAACTGCTAGAACTTATACAGGAATTCAGTAAAGTGTCAGGATATAAAATCAATGCACAGAAATCAGTTGCATTTCTCTACACCAACAGCAAGACAGAAGAAAGGGAAATTAAAGAGTCAATCCCATTTACAATTGCACCCAAAACTATAAGATACCTAGGAATAAACCTAACCAAAGAGACACAGAATCTATACTCAGAAAACTATAAAGTACTCATGAAAGAAATTGAGGAAGACACAAAGAAATGGAAAAATGTTCCATGCTCCTGGATTGGAAGAATAAATATTGTGAAAATGTCTATGCTACCTAAAGCAATCTACACATTTAATGCAATTCCTATCAAAGTACCACCCATCTTTTTCAAAGAAATGGAACAAATAATTCTAAAATTTATATGGAACCAGAAAAGACCTCGAATAGCCAAAGGGATATTGAAAAAGAAAGCCAACGTTGGTGGCATCACAATTCTGGACTTCAAGCTCTATTACAAAGCTGTCATCATCAAGACAGCATGGTACTGGCACAAAAACAGACACATAGATCAATGGAACAGAATAGAGAGCCCAGAAATAGACCCTCAAATCTATGGTCAACTAATCTTCGACAAAGCAGGAAAGAATGTCCAATGGAAAAAAGACAGCCTTTTCAATAAATGGTGCTGGGAAAATTGGACAGCCACATTCAGAAAAATGAAATTGGACCATTTCCTTACACCACACACAAAAATAGACTCAAAATGGATGAAGGACCTCAATGTGCGAAAGGAATCCATCAAAATCCTTGAGAACACGGGCAGCAACCTCTTCGACCTCTTCCGCAGCAACATCTTCCTAGGAACAACGCAAAAGGCAAGGGAAGCAAGGGAAAAAATGAACTACTGGGATTTCATCAAGATCAAAAGCTTTTGCACAGCAAAGGAAACAGTTAACAAAATCAAAAGACAACTGACAGAATGGGAGAAGATATTTGCAAACGACATATCAGATAAAGGACTAGTGTCCAGAATCTATAAAGAACTTAGCAAACTCAACACCCAAAGAACAAATAATCCAATCAAGAAATGGGCAGAAGACATGAACAGACATTTCTGCAAAGAAGACATCCAGATGGCGAACAGACACATGAAAAAGTGCTCCATATCACTCGGCATCAGGGAAATACAAATCAAAACCACAATGAGATATCACCTCACACCAGTCAGAATGGCTAAAATCAACAAGTCAGGAAATGACAGATGCTGGCGAGGATGCGGAGAAAGGGGAACCCTCCTACACTGTTGGTGGGAATGCAAGCTGGTGCAGCCACTCTGGAAAACAGCATGGAGGTTCCTCAAAATGTTGAAAATAGAACTGCCCTATGACCCAGCAATTGCACTATTGGGTATTTACCCTAAAGATACAAATGTAGTGATCCAAAGGGACACATGCACCCGAATGTTTTATAGCAGCAATGTCCACAATAGCCAAACTATGGAAAGAACCTAGATGTCCATCAACAGATGAATGGATCAAGAAGATGTGGTATATATACACAATGGAATACTATGCAGCCATCAAAAGAAATGAAATCTTGCCATTTGCAACAACATGGATGGAACTAGAGCGTATCATGCTTAGCGAAATAAGTCAAGCAGAGAAAGACAACTATCATATGATCTCCCTGATATGAGGAAGTGGTGATGCAACATGGAGGCTTAAGTGGGTATGAGAAGAATAAATGAAACAAGATGGGATTGGGAGGGAGACAAACCATAAGTGACTCTTAATCTCACAAAACAAACTGAGGGTTGCTGGGGGGAGGGGGTTTGGGAGAAGGGGGTGGGATTATGGACATTGGGGAGGGTATGTGATTTGGTGAGTGCTGTGAAGTGTGTAAACCTGGTGATTCACAGACCTGTACCCCTGGGGATAAAAATATATGTTTATAAAAATTAAAAAATTAAAAAAAAAAATAAATAAATAAAAACCAGAAGCTAAAAAAAAAAAAAAAAGAAAGGTATTTCTTTAATATAAATAAATAATAGATATATTATTTTATTCAATTATCCAGACAATATTGGCTTTCAGAAGCTTTTAGATATTTCATCTCTCAAAAGGATGGCACATGGGAGGGAAAAATGAAACGAGAATAAACCAGAGAGGGAGACAAACTAAAAGAGACTCTTAACCTCAGGAAACAAACTGGGGTTGCTGGAGGGGAGCAGGGAGGGAGGGATGGGTGGCCGGGGGACGGACACTGGGGAGGGTATGTGCTGTGGTGAGAGTTGTGAATTGTGTAAGACTGATGATTCACAGACCTGTACTCCTGAAACAAAGAATATGTTATATGTTAATTTAAAAAGGATTGGTAAATAATGTGACATCCACCCTATCTTAGAGCTATGTATTTCAATAACCTATGATATGATGAATGTACATCTTAGGATGGGTGTGAGGTCAGCAGTAGCAGTACGTCTTTGGGAAGGGAAATGTAATTCCTCCTTCCAATTTTCTGGTGTTATATTCATGTCATAAAATCATGGATTTTGATTTTTCACCCTAGTGCTTTCAAGAGTTGAGTATTTGCTACGCTATTTGAATGCCATTCCAGTGTTTCTTTAACAGGAAAATCATTCTCAGGATCATTTTTACAGTAAATACTGAGCCCAATGCCTAGGGTCACAGTTCATGCATTTATAAGTTCACTTAGAACTGACACTGACGTTTGCAACAAAATCAGAGAGGCTAGTGGAGAATTTGTGATTTAAAGAAGGAACTTTCTATGTATCTGTCTCCAGGAGGTACCAGTCTATCCAACACTGTGATTTCCTGGGCCTTCATTTATGCTCTCTGTTCTTGGTGCTACACTGACATTAATTCCTGTCACTACAGTTATTAGGGGGCCTAAATACAATGGAAATTTATTTGACTTATATCTTATTTGGAGTCATTTCCGCCATCCTGAATTTAATGAATAAAAGAAATTGGAGACTTAAAAACATTCCAGCTTTTCCACAGGTTTAAGTTACCTTAATTTTGTTCTCCAAAAACAGGAACAAAGTAATATAATTTTGCTACAATGTTATATAATTATAAACTGTACCTGCTCCATAAGTGGGACAAAGCTCTAAATCAGGAAAGCTCTCAGAATGGGCTGAGTTAGGGAATGTAGCTGCTTTCCACTGTATTCATTAGTGGCACAAGTAAAAAGGAGAAGGATAGAAATTAAAATTTGTTGATAGAGTTCTTGGACTTCATTCTGAATATTTTTTTTTTTTGTTTGTTTTTTTTTTTTTATTTAATTTTTTATTTTTTATAAACATATATTTTTATCCCCAGGGGTACAGGTCTGTGAATCACCAGGTTTACACACTTCACAGCACTCACCAAATCACATACCCTCCCCAATGTCCATAATCCCACCCCCTTCTCCCAAACCCCCTCCCCCCGGCAACCCTCAGTTTGTTTTGTGAGATTAAGAGTCACTTATGGTTTGTCTCCCTCCCAATCCCATCTTGTTTCATTTATTCTTCTACCCACTTAAGCCTCCATGTTGCATCACCACTTCCTCATATCAGGGAGATCATATGATAGTTGTCTTTCTCTGCTTGACTTATTTCGCTAAGCATGATACGCTCTAGGTCCATCCATGTTGTTGCAAATGGCAAGATTTCATTTCTTTTGATGGCTGCATAGTATTCCATTGTGTATATATACCACATCTTCTTGATCCATTCATCTGTTGATGGACATCTAGGTTCGTTCCATAGTTTGGCTATTGTGGACATTGCTGCTATAAACATTCTGAATATTTTTGTTAAAAGAACTTTGGACCTGAGCCTGAAGTTTTCAAAACTTCCCACTGAACAAAATTACTCTATTTTTCCCAAATAAAGGCAAGGTACATGGAATTTTGTATTACGTACTTAAATCATTGTAAGCTGTATTAATCCTATATAGGTGGTACAAATATCCAGTGAAGGATGTTTTCCCAATGAAATGTATAGGGTTTTTATGTATGGGAAATGATGATAGCTTAGGTGACTTTGCCAGCGCATGGTAACTGGTTACGTTTTACAGTGGGTTTTTTGGGAAAGTGTACTTTTCTTCTTTAGCAAATACATGAAGATGTACAGAATTTTTTTCATCAGACTATTGGATTTTGTTTCCTTTGTTTTCTTTTTACTGTTTAATGCTTCATTCGTCTGATATTCATTTTGGTACATATTGTGAGTTTAGATGTTTTCCTCAAAAACTCCATTTTCCACATTTAGAATATGCCTTTTTTCATTGTTTTAAGACAAGCATTTCTTTAGACTTTAGGTTCTAACAAAAAAAATTTGTTTAATTGCTATCATCCTTTTTAAATGATTGGCATGCTTATTTTCAGTCAGTGTATAACTACCCCTGGTTTTAACAAATGATACTTAGGATCGTCTGGACCATGTGGAGGGTATGATAACTCTTTGTTAAAATTTTTTCTTCATAGAGGGGGAGGGGGGTTGGGAGAAGGGGAGTGGGGTTATGGTCAGTGGGGAGGGTATGTGCTATGGTGAGTGCTGTGAAGTGTGTAAACCTGGTGATTCACAGACCTGTACCCCTGGGGGAAAAATATATTATATGTTTATAAAAAATTTTTTAAAAATTAAAAATTAAAAATTTTTTTTTTCTTCATAATCTCTGAAAGCCAGAACCTCTGAGCACTGAAAGTACATTAGGCTTGTGAGGCTGAGGGACATCTGCTCAAGACCAATTTATTGCCTTATAACTTTGGAGGTTAGAGATCCAAAATAGCTAAAATCAAGGTGTTGACAGGGCTGGGCTCCTTCTCAGCTGCCATTTCTCTATTTCCTTTTCTGCCTCCCTCTTTCACTTGTAAGAAAATTTGTATTTACATTGGGTCTACTATCATCTAGGAGAAGCTCCTCATCTAAAAGTCAGCTGATTAACAACCTTAGCTTAACCTTCTATATACTTGATTCCCCTTTGCTGGTAACCTAACATGTTCACAGGGTCCGGGGATTAGGACATGGACATCTTTGGGGACTATTACTCTGCCTGCCACACAGCTGATAGGTTTCTCCCCTGCTGAACATTCAGATTCCAGAATTAGTCAATTCCTCCTGGACAGGAATATTAAACACTTCTGAGAATCATCAGCAACAGTCTACCCAAACAGGGTTTCTGGATTTCATAAGTAAACCCCCCTCTCTTTTTATGGCCATCAAGACTGGGTTACCAAAAAATATCATATTGAATAATCATTCACAAATTGAGGGATCTGAAAGGCAACATGTTTCTTCAGCTGCTCAAAAATATTAGGTGAGTCTTTCAGGTTACTCCATTTTGTTCCAAAAATTGATGGTCGGGTTGTTGTCAGAGGTAAAGTAGAGGCATGAGAGCATAGAATCTGAGAGTATAAGTCTGACTCTCTTGCTTGTTTTGAATCAGACAAGCATTTCTGTTTTACAAGTAATTGAAATTGTTGCCTGAGCATGTTGCCATGACAATTTGTACATGTTGCTATAACGACAGACACCTTTCAGAAAATGGATTGTGTAAAAACAAAGACACAATACAAAACCGTTCACTCAACTAATCAAAATCAAGAAATTATCTTGACGACCCAGTGACTGGCCCTGCCCCAAGCTATGGGGATAGACTAATTTTAGAAAGACAGCTAAGCTGTTGCTGTTCACATGCAGCTTTGAGCCTGGCAGAAAACCTGATGTACGTCTGCATTAACCATTTTGTTCAAGAGAACAAAAAGCAATAATCTCCAGTAAGACGTATGAGTCAAGTCCATGGAGTGAGTTAAGTCAGACAGAAGGAAACCTGGGTGGCTCAGTTGTTAAGCGTCTGCCTTCGGCTCAGGTCATGGTCCCAGGGTCCTTGGATCAAGCCCCTCATCGGGCTTCCTGCTCAGCGGGAAGCCTGCTCTCCCTCTTCTGCTCCTCCTGCTTGTGTTCCCCTCTCTCACTGTGTATGTATCAAATAAATAAATAAAATCTTTAAATAAAATGAAAGTCAGACCGAACTAATAAAACATTAATTGTAAGGGAATTTAAGTACTGATAAACAGAAAAAGGATCAAAAGGCTGGAGCCAGGCAATGGCAGAAATGGAATTGGGACCACTGGCAAGTAGAAATGGATTGTTTGCCATGAATAGCATTATATGTCTGCTGTTTGTCTTAAATAGTTGTTGAATACCCAGTTTCCAAAAGGAGGGAAGGATGTCCTCACACATCTGAGTGATTCTCTGACATCAGCTGGGTGTTCTACAGTCCAGCTCAGTTCTGGCACTATCCACCTGGAGGTAGCATCAGATCCCATAAGTTAAGGCTATAAATTGAAGGTTCCCATGACCCATGACCTTGAGTTCACTTAATTTATTAGAGCAGCTCACAGAACTCAGGGAAATATTTTTACTTACTAGATGACCAGTTCATTATAAAAGGATATAACTCAAGAACATCCAGATAGAAGAGATAAATAAGGCAAAGTGTAGGGACGAGGCATAGAGTTTCTATGCTATCTCCAGGCATGCCCCTTGCCTCCAGTCTGCATGCATGGAACAACTTGAAACTCTAAACCCTGTCCTTCTGAGTTTTTATGGAGGTTTCATTACATAGTCACAACTGATTATATCACTGGCCAGTGCTGACTGATTCTACCTCCAAGCCCTTTTCCCTCTGTAGAAATCAGAGGGTGGGACTAAAACTTGTAATCTTTCATCCATTGTCAGTTCCCCTGGCAACCAGCCCCCATTCTTGGGTGTTCCCAGAAGTCATCTTATTAACATAAACCCAGGGGTGGTAGAAAGGGACTCGTTATGAGTAACAAGACACCCATTTCACTTTTATGCTCTGAAATGATCTCAGGAACTGTAGACAAGAGACCAAATATTGTAACAAAAAAATGGTCCCATTGCTCTCATCTCTCAGGAAATTACAGGGGTTTGGGGACCACTGAGCCAGGAACTGGGGATGTGAATAACCAAATATACATTTCTTATAAATCACAGTAACACAACATGCAAGTCACTTACAGAGTAAATGAGCATATATTTGGATATATTTGTTCAATGGAAATCTGCATAAACATCAAAAAAGCAAAAATATTATTAAATAAGAAATTTGAAAACTGTTGAGACATAGAAAGTACATATAGTGTTATAAGGGTAAAAAAGAATTTCAGAGCTCATTGATTATGAAAAAATTCCCATTAAAAGGATATGTGAAGAAATTGGGAGTCCTCATGCTCTCTCAGTGGGGTTGTAAAATGGTGCAGGTGCTGTGGAAAATGGTACAGAGGTTTCTCGAAAGATCAAAACTAGAACTACCATATGACCCAGCAATTTCACTTCTGGGAACGGACCCAAAAGAACTGAAAACAGGGTGTCAAAGAGGTATTTGTACACCGATGTTTGTAACAGCATTTACAATATTTAAAATGTGGAAGCAATGCGTGTCTGTAGAACAATGAATGGAAAAGCAAAAAGTGGTACATGCATACAATTGGAGGGGCTACAGACTTAAAAAGGAGTAAATTCTGCTGCATTAACATCTACATGGGTAGAAGGTCATATTACTGAATGAAATAAGTCACAAAAAGACAAAGACAGCATGATTCCACTTAAATGAGATACTTAGAATAGTCAAAGTCATAAAGACAGAAAATATAATGGTACTTGCCAGTGTCAGGGGTAGGGGAGGAAAAAAGAGGGATTTTTGTTTACTAGACATGGAGTTTCAGTTTTACATGATAAAAAGAGTTGTGGGGGAGGAGGTGATGGCTGCCCAGTGTGAATATATTTAATACCACTAAACTGTACACTTAAAGGATACATGAGAATGTTTTCATGGTGATGGAGGAAAAAAGGGGAGTTTTTTCTTCTCTTTGTCTATTTCTCCAGTAATAGAATTATAATGGTTTCTCTTTTTTCCAAAATTGATTTTGTGTTTAAAGAAAATTTTATTGTCTTTTTATAGTTATGAAACTAATGCATGAAATAGGAAAATATAAACAAATGTAAAGAAAAAAGTATTTTTTCTGGTATCGCATAAGCCATAATTAGTTTCAATATTGTACTTAATGTTCTTTATTTTGAAAATATGTGTGTACATAATTATTTAATGATTTATTTATTTATTTGAGAGAGAGCACATGTGTGAGCAGGGGGAGGGGCAGAGAGAGAAGAGAGAATCTCAGGCTGACTTCTCCATGAGCACAGAACCCAGTGGGGCTCAGTCTCATGACCCTGAGATCGTGACCTGACCTGAAGTCAAGAGTCTGCCCTCAACCGACAGAGCCACCCGGGCACCCCTGTTATATACTTTTTTTTTTTTTTTTTTTTAACATTCAGAACTAATTCCAGGACATAGGCCATAGAAGCTTGCTCAGGACCAGTGGGTGAGAAAGAGGTAGATCAGGGCTATTAAGCTACAGGGCTAAATCTTCAAGACTAAGGGCCCTGATGACTAGGTGAAGATAAGGGAATAGGTAGAGGATGCAGAAAAAGCAAATTTCTTTTAAAATGACCACAGTAAAAGGAAACAAGATAAGGTAGAGCCCTTCTTTTCCAACTGTGTTATGTGGACAAGGATTAATCCAAGGTGGGCTTGGGGTTCTTGATGCAACAGAATTAATAGGATTTGTCTTTATGGAGTCTGAATAACTTGAAATTTTGAGGATAAAAAAATAGAAATGCAGTTATTTTGGAATAGAATATAAAATATTCATTAATCAGATTTTTAAAGGACATTTAACATAAAATGGAAGCTTAGAAAATTTATTTCAAATTTAACTGTCATTCCCCATCATCCCCTGTTCCCTCCCAGCTTCATCCCATACTGCAGAATTTTTGCTTCCCACCCCTTTAGAGTTGCTTCAGTTCAACAATTTAGGAAACACCAACTAATAGCATAAGAGTAGGACCAAGAATCAGAAGACCTAAATTTAGAAACCAGATGGACCCAAATTATCCCACTGCCACGCCTTGGTTTCAGGTTCTTGAGTTTTGTTTTTTTTTTTTTCTCTGTCAGTACAAAAAGGCTAAGAGTGTGGAACTCAGCAATAGGAAAAAGCCAAGCAGCTGTTCCAAGAGTCAACAAAGACTGGTATTTATGACGTCAGAGAATTTCTCACAGTCATAATCATCTGATCTTCAGTTTTGTAGCCTTGAAAACGTAATTTTTCTCTACACACTTGGAGAAGGAATTGATTTCTCAAGGGGAGATTTCACAGTAACCAAGCACATAAAGCTGAGGCATAAAATCAGAATCCTAATTATTAAATCTAGAATACTTAAAATTATTAAGATAAATACTCTGTGAGAGACGCCTGGGTGGCTTAGTTGGTTAGGTGACTGCCTTCGGCTCAGGTCATGATCCTGGAGTCCCGGGATCAAGTTCCCAATCGGGATCCCTGCTCGGCAGTGGTCTGCTTCTCCCTCTGACCCTCCCACTTCTCGTGCTTTCTCTCTCTCTCAAATAAATAAATAAAATCTTAAAAAAAAAAAAAAAGAAAAGAAAAGAATACTCTGCTATACATGGGAAGTCGGAATGCCCCTAGTTCAACTTAAAATGTAGATCCTAAATGTCACACTAACTAGCAAAATCTGAAGCCTGCAGTCTCTCTTCAGTAAGATCTTACTAAGAAGCCAAATTAGAAGGGAAAAGGGTGAATTGAATCAAATTGTTGAACAGAATTGGCTTTTCTCAGATTTTAAATTATATTTGTCAGCAAATTAAAAAAGAAAAATATTCAATTAGGGCTACAAAGTAAAGACAAGTAAAGACGTTAAAAATATAACACTAGAACTGCCTTTTTTTTTTTTAAAGAAAATGAGAGATATATATAATTTCAAAAGGAAAAACGCATTCTTCCCAAGGAAAGGAAATGCCAACCTTAAAATTACATTTTTACCATTGACTGGTGGAAATTTTATTGTACTTTCATGCTATTCCCTAGATCAGAGATAGTAAATCACCAAATTAGATATTTTAAATAGCTGTTGCATTCATCTGTCTGTATAAGTAATTTCCAATGGGCTGGTAACATCTAGAATCTACTGGCTACAACTTCTTTTATCCCTTTCTACATGATGGTGGGCTTGTCTTTGAAACCAGACTATTTGGAATTCATCAGTTCATTTGTTTAGATATCTTATCTCTTGGGTTTATTTTAACCATAAATATTTATCTTAAAGATTTTTTTTTTTATGGTTCTGAGGTCCTACCCAACTTCCACACACACTGTCCAGCTGCTGTAGGCTGAACGCTTCTATTCCTCCAAGATTCATATATTGAAGTTCTAATTCCTAATATGATGGTATTAGGAGGCAGATCCTTTGGTTGATGATCAGGTCATGATGCTAGAGCCCTCATGAGCAGATGAGTGCTGGTATAAGAGTCCCCAGAGAGCTCTCTTGCCCTTTTCACCTTGCGAGGACTCAGTACAATGAGGGCCACCTATGTCCAGGAGGCAGGGTCTCACCAGATCCTGAATCTGCTGGCTGCCAGGCTTCAGAACTGTGAAGAAATAAGTGCTTGTTGTTTAAGCCACCCTGTCTGCGTTTTTGTTATAGCACCCCAAGTGGACTAAGACACTGATTACTACATTGTATTTTGGATAAACAAACACATTTATTTGGATTATAGTCAAATCCAGATGGACCAAAATACATTGTTTCTTCAAGTTCATTTTTATGATATAGTATGCTTTGATTATAAAATATTAGCTTCAGAGAGTGATCTATTTGCCTTCCCAAGTTATTCGTGAACATTTGTCTTTGGCATCTGGTTTTAAGAGCAAATAACAGTACCTGTTTTATACTTTACCATCCTCACAGGTTTATTTTGAGAATAAAATCATGTGGTTTGTATATAATAACTTTGCAAACCACAAATGAGTGTACACATATTTCGATTTATTACCATCATTTGTAATAAAGGCCAGAGATACCAGTGATGGCCATCTTTTTTATTTAAATTAAATTTAAATTACTGGATCAAATCTGGTAGTCTTGTCCAACAGACCAACTTGTATCCATCCTACCTATCATTCAATTTCTGTCTCCTACTCTCTTTCTCCTGGCTCATTTGACCCTTTTGAAGCTTTATCATTACCTTCTACACTGACTGATTTTTATGCCAATGACCAGAGAATGATCTACCAGTTATGGGAAAGGGAAATGTCGGGAGTATCACCAACACATGAGGAGAAAAGGACCTTACACAGGTGATCCTACAAGGAACAGAGACTGGTTTCTAGTTTAGGCACCACCATGCCCAGAGCTTTCTACATGTATACTTGAGGAATCTGAGGAAGAATTGAAAAAAAAATTGAGAGAACACCCATGACCTCCACATGTAGCACTTGTTAATTTGTTACTCAAGTTATAAATCTATGTATGTATAAATGCATATACATATACGGGTGTGTGTGTGTGTGTGTGTGTGTGTGTTTGTATGTTTTCACAGGACTAAGATAAATTATTTTGTATTTTAGGACATTGCTAATATATATTTATATATTGATAGATAGACCCTATTGATATATATAATATATCATATATATATATATATATATATTTATATATACTGAGTTGACTTGAAATCATTAGACTCATAAAATGGGATTCTAGACTGGAAAAACATTGAACAGGTCGTGGGAGTGAACATTCCTCTAATCCTGCCAGTACCGCTACTGGTTTGATCTTAGGATGTTTCAATCTCTCTGGTCCTCAATTTCTCTGCCTATAAATGTGGCTAAAATAATTCTCATGTCCATTAACCTTGTGCATTATAAATTAAGACATTCTACACAAGGGTAAGACACATTAAGTCTTCCAGCTTTTAATCTTTCTCCTTTTTTTCCATTGTATTCCTCACCCTTCTTTTTTTTTTTTTTTAAATCACAGAGGTTAAATTTTTTCTTTAGTTCTTCCCAAATAACTTCCCTTTCTTCTGTCTTGCTGTTGGTGTAGAGAAATGCAACTGATTTCTGTGCATTGATTTTATATCCTGACACTTTACTGAATTCCTGTATAAGTTCTAGCAGTTTTGGAGTGGAGTCTTTTGGGTTTTCCACATATAGTATCATATCATCTGCAAAGAGTGATAATTTGACTTCTTCTTTGCCGATTTGGATGCCTTTAATTTCCTTTTGTTGTCTGATTGCTGAGGCTAGGACCTCTAGTACTATGTTGAATAGCAGTGGTGATAATGGACATCCCTGCCGTGTTCCTGACCTTAGCGGAAAAGCTTTCAGTTTTTCTCCATTGAGAATGATATTTGAGGTGGGTTTTTCATAGATGGCTTTGATGATATTGAGGTATGTGCCCTCTATCCCTACACTTTGAAGAGTTTTGATCAGGAAGGGATGCTGTACTTTGTCAAATGCTTTTTCAGCATCTATTGAGAGTATCATATGGTTCTTGTTCTTTCTTTTATTGATGTGTTGTATCACATTGACTGATTTGCGGATGTTGAACCAACCTTGCAGCCCTGGAATAAATCCCACTTGGTCGTGGTGAATAATCTTTTTAAAGTACTGTTGAATCCTATTGGCTAGTATTTTGTTGAGTATTTTCACATCTGTGTTCATCAAGGATATTGGTCTATAGCTCTCTTTTTTGGTGGGATCCTTGTCTGGTTTTGGGATCAAGGTGATGCTGGCCTCATAAAATGAGTTTAGCTCAAATAAGGACAGGCTTTTGGAAGATATACATTGTGTTGACTTCAATGTAATCATTTTTTAATTTAAAATCTATCATCTTTCCTTGAATAATAAATTTTAAATCATACTTTATAAAATATAACAAGTGTTCATATAATAAATTCAATAGATACATAGTTTTGTTAATATTATATGTGATGATATGACTACGTCTCTCTAGGTTTCAAATTCCTCATTGGAAAGTGGATAAAGCATATTAGATGTTCTTGAAGATCTTTAAGATTCTATGATAAAAAAAAATTAGGTGATATTGCTTAATTGTTTAATATGTTCCAGGATTCTAATCAGTGATTTAAAGATTTTATAATGTGATCTTCACAATAATCCTATAAAGGAGGTAGAGTTACTGTCCTCATTTCCCCCTTAAAAGAGTAGGACTTGAAACCTGATATTTTTCCTTACAAAATTTACAGTTTGTCCAGAGATTCTATCCATGAGCTCAAGGGGAAATGAGCAATAGCTGAGTCACAACTGAGCACAATGGAGAGAGCAATTTTAACCTGGCTAGTTTGATGAGCATTAGCTTCTACCTTCTCTCACCTGGTCCAGGTATGTTGACTTGTGTTAGAGGAATAACACGAGGTTAACCTTGTCTTCCTTGGAGTCAGGAAGACCGTGACTCAGTGAGTCTTTGATGGAATCTACTATGATGGGCATCATAGCTCCTTAAAGAGTAAACATCACTTGGTAGGGAATCTCAAGGTTTTCTGGTATGATTCATGTGGAAAGCCTTCTGACCACTGAGCTGATTCAGTGTTGTTTCTGTTACTACATGATTCAGTGTTGTTGATTTTTTTTTAAGATTTTATTTACTTATAAAAGAGAACAGGAGCAAGAGCAGGGGCCAGGGCAGAGGGAGAGGGAGAAGCAGATTCCCCGCTGGGCAGGGACCCTGATGTGGGGCTCAATCCCAGGACCTGAGATCGTGACCTGAGCCAAAGGCAGATGCTTAACTGACTGAGCCACCCAGGCACCCTTCAATGTTCTTTCCATGCTTTTCAAGTAGTGGGAAAATCATGTCTTCAGAAGTCATCAAGACCTAGGGGCAGACTGTGCAAAACAACCTGTGTCTCCAGCTTCTATGCCAAGCCATTAAAAATTTTCGGGTCTAGACCTAGTTTCACCAGTCACTGTTACACTATATGATAATCCCTCAATTCTGGATTTTCACACGTTACAGTGACTCAGGCAGGAATCAGGCCCAAGGTCAATCAGACATCATTGCGACCTGGAATGTCACATAAGCCAGGGAATGGGAATAAGGAGAACTTCTGGGAGAGAGGAGTAATATAGATTTGGGTGACACAACAGAGCTACAGTTATAAGAGAATAGAGAGGGTGGAGTATACACACTAAGCTGAACAAATCACTCCCTTTCCTCAGCTCATGTTTCTGCAATCAAATTAATTTCATTCTTCATCTGTTGGAATAATGGCCTTCAATATTTAATAAATTCTTTAAAAGTTAGAATACATTATCACTCTATAAATGAGCTTATTACCTGGGTTCTCTCTTAGTGGCTTGCAGGAGATGACCAAAGATAAGAATTGCAAAGATAAAGACCAATGCGATACCCTTAACAGCCTTACGAGAACTGGACATACATTCTGCAGCATGGGGAAAGCTACTGTAAGACCTCAAACCCAGCTTCAAAAAACAAACGTGAGAAAATAGTTCATACAAGCAAACCCTCCCTTCCGTAATATAGCACCTTTCACAGCTCTTTACCAGTTCACCTCCTTACCTTTACCTTAGGAGCTCAAATGACTGGGACATTACTGAGAAAGGGTGGTGTGTTTCAGGAGTCACATCTGGTGATCTTTCCATTCATGGGGGGATCTTGACATGTTTAGCATATATCAACCAGCATCCATCCATAAAAGTTGTCCTGAGTATCTACCATCCAAACATCATAAATAAGTGAAGCTACAAAACGTCCTAAATTATCAACTACAAAATCTGACCAAAATAGGTAACACTAGTATTTAACCATACTTTAATCATAAAAGATAACTTAAATGCAATTAAAAACCAAAGGAAATATAGGACTCACCAATATAGGACTCACATAGGTGAGAGATACAAAACTTCTGAGCACTAAAATGTTATCCAGAAGGTTCAAAGAAAGGAGGCTCAAAGAATAAAGGAAGATTTGAAATACTCATTAACTGTAGGAATCTTGCCCTTATGTTAGTCCTTTATGTAACTCAACTCTAATTTATTACCTTCTTTTAAAGTCACTCCATTAGGTGAGATTATTGGGGGAATGATTAAATAGTGGAACATGGGCCAAACCCCCAAAAAAAGCTAATCCAGGAAAGAGAAAACGTCTGACCAGAGAACTGGAAGCAAACCATCATAAAGTAGCATCACAGAATCTAGGAGCAAAGGTAACCTTGAGATAAGCCTTGATATCTGTCTATTTGGAGGTTGCTGAGAAGAATAATTTTGATTGAGTGGAAAGGGGTGATGCATAAGTAGATCTGGAGGTCGCAGACCCATGACTGCCAAAGTTTGGAAGAAGCTCAGTAGTATTGATCACTAAGTCTGTGAGCAGATAACTTGGAGATTCTCAGCACCTTCCTGATCATAAGCCTTGTAAGCCGAAGTGTCAACCACACCCTGCTGACTGTGAGACATTCCACTTCATAAAAACAAAACACCTCTCTATCTGATCGTTTGTGATGGCTGTAGTTTTTGAGTTGGGAGCATATTTTCAGAGAGGCGTGCAGTTTCACTGTGGTTCGTCCCTCAATCTCAAGTCACAAACACCAACTCATGTACATGAACATGCATAGATACTGATTGGAAAATTAAAAACCTATGATACATGTAACTCTATGTAATAACATGGAAAAACAGAACATTAGTCACTCACATTTGAGAAAAATCTAAGTGGTTCTATTTGACAGAATGTAGGACAGAGAAACTAGATGGCTTTGATCCAGTCCCACCTCTACCACAGCATTGCTGCATGAGCTCAGATGAGGGAAGACAAAGGGTCCCAGGAGCTGCATAGCTGAGTGGGCTAGCCTACAGCTGATGGTGCAAAGATTAGTGAGTGTTAAGTGCTTCCCATGAGAGTATAAAAGAGCAGAGTTCTCTCTGTTCGTGATCTGCCCGGCCTACAGTATGCTTGGCACCGGCTGGACTGGCAAACGTTCTAGAAAGACATAGGTCATACTAAGCCTCCACACCTTGATTGGGCCTCGGTATCCATATAATTTATCTCACAAGTCAGAGCACTTTTGAGTGTGTAGGCATCATTAACAATCATGCACAAATTCCCCTGGTAAACATGGACATAGGACATTCCTACCTAGATATGAAACTCGATAATTTGATTAATCTCCTTTCCATCTTTCCCTTTTGTCTCCCTGCTGTTCTTCTCTCATTTCCACTCAGGCTTCCAGTCACCCTCTATTCTACCAATTTTGTTTTCCCTAAAGATGATGCACATATCACTCATCCCTGCTTCTGCAAGATGTCCCCTTCTCTTTTATGCACGTCTATGTGCTTTCCAACCCTCTGTCTAACATTTATTCATCCTCTCACATTATTCATCCTTCGAAGCCTAGCTGACATGGCACCTTTTCTCCAAAGCCTTCCCAAAAACCCCTAAGTTGAAATAATCACTCATTCCTCTGAGCTTTTAGTTGCTCTGTGTTGATGGTGCTGATGTTGTCATTCAGTTATTAAAAGAAGTCAGATGGTAGGACATTTAATTCTTGTTTTGTGACTTATTAGTTAGGAAAATTACTTAGCTTCTCATGATAAAATACAGACACTACTACTAATAATAATACTTAGTAGGAAAAATGCTTATGAAAATACCTAGCATGTGGTAAGCCCTAAGAAGTGTTTTCTGTTGGTATCATCACATTTTATTATGGATGATTCTTTAATATCTGATTCTAACATCAAGTGGTGGAATCCTTCAGGGCAGACACCTTATTCATCTTCATAGACGTAGTTAGCATGAGATAGTATCTGCTAAAAAAACAGATGTTTAAACAAATAGTAAGACTAATTAGTATTTATTAGTAAATAGTTAAGTATTACTATTAAGTAATACTTAATATTAATAGTAATTAATATTAGTATTAAATAATAATTAGTTTTTAATAAATACCCTGCTGAACTTTAGCCAAATTGAAACCTAGAGAACTGCCTTTTTTTTCTCTTTTCTGCAACCATAAATAGCTCTTTCTCCGCTAGACATCAGCTCATTACTACCAGGGAAATTTGCTTTTTGAAAAGATAATATAGAATTTGGGAGGATATTCATTTTTTTAAATTTATTTTGTTATTAGTTTCAGAAGTAGAATTTAGTGCTTCATCAGTTGTATATAACATATATCACACCCAATGCTCATTATATCACGTGCCCTCCTTAATGTCCATCACCCAGTTCATTTTTTAAAGCCAGAATTCCAGGAATGGAAAGTAAAGTACTTTGGAACAGGTGCTCTGACCAACATGATTTAGAGGACACCTTTACGAAGACTTTAAAGTTGGCTCAATGTACACAGTTTGTGTCCTCCTTCTTTGTTTTATTATAGTAGTAAGAATGTTAATGGATTCACAGGATCTGAATCCTTTTTAAGAAACAACGCTAGACTTTATTTTTATTGTTCTGTCATAGACTGTCAGGCTTCAGACTGTCCACCATCTCCTAATTGGGGGATCAGAGAAGAAATCATTGACTGAGCTAAATAAATGTATCTTGTCAATGTTTTAACATGAAACTCTAGCATTCCTGAAGCAATCCTTGCTTTTACTTTAAACATTTCCAATTGCTTGAGCATATCATGGGAGGGAATGGAGAAAATCTCTGGGCATTGCTAGTCCCTATTCTTCTTTATGAAACTAATTATTGAATAAAGTGAACAGCTCAGATGAAAGGAGACCCAAAGTGGTGATTGTGGCAGAAAACTTTGTTTCTAATAAGAAATAAAAAGACAAGAGGGTTAAAGCATAGAGTGCCATTCCCTCCACAGTCTCTCCAGCAAACTGAAACAAGGAACACAACGGAACTTAACTTGGAAGTCTTAGAATAAATTCACAGAGGTCCTGGGGCTCTTTGAGTCTTCCTTGGAAAACCACTGCTTCAGTCTAATAACCTGGCCTGATAAAAACCACTGTTTTATCACACTCATAATCACACCATGAGCTGGTAGTGAAATGGAAACATCTAGTCTAGGACACTAGTCACAAAGCTTTCACTTTTGTTACCTAGTTGGGAGCTAATCGTATTTGCTTAAGTGGAGAAAACAGACATAAGGATAATCATGGGATGAAGAGGAAAACATCTTTGCTGGTAAGTTCTAAGTTATTCTCCTTTTACACAGTTGAGGAGGCAGAGAAAACATTTTATTTTGCCTCTGACATTTAGTCTGTTCATATTGAAAGGGAGATGATCCTATCAAGTTCTCAATTAGTTATTTAAAATCCCTTTCTTCTGCTTATTGCCTTTCCTCTTAAACTTGGTCTCATATACTGTTTAGAGGGACATGAGCTGGGAAAGGTAGACAAAATGCTTCAAGGGCAAAGGCCATCTTTCTTCCTTATAGTGGCAGGAGGTTCTCCACAGAAGAAAGGTAAAACAACAGCAATCCAGACTGACTTAAGTAAAGCAAAAAACCAAAATAGACAAAATGATGAAGTATGTGATAAAGTGAACTGTGCCCTTCAGCGTGTGCTGAAAAGTCCCATGTGAGGATTCCAGAAGGATATTTTGCATGTAGGCCAGAAAAAATTCCATGCCCTCAACCCACCCACCCACTCTTACTAACTCTCAGGAATGTGGTTTGTCCTGTGCAAAATTATTTTCAGGGCTGTTTTAACTTCCTTATTCCTCAAGGTATAGATTAAAGGGTTCAGCATCGGACCTACCAGATTCATCAGAATTTGAACCACAGTTCCCAGCATGGGGTTAGGCGTGGGCTGCAGGTAGACAGTGATGATGGGCCCATAGGCACAAAGGATGGCAATGAGGTGGGCACTGCAAGTGGAGAAGGCCCGGCGGCGGCCCTCAGTTGAATGAATATGCAGGATGGAGATGGTGATGCGAGTGTAGGATAAAAGGATTAGGAGAAAGCAGAGGAGAGATACCAGGCCAACATTGGTGAAACTCACCCTCTGGGCTAAGGATGTATCAGCACAGGCCAATGGCAAAAGTGCTGGAATATCACAAAAGAAGTGATTCACTTCATTGGGACCACAGTATGGCAAAGTGAAGGTGAGCGAAGTCAAGATACTAGAATGGATACAACCTAACAGCCATGTGCCCACAGCCAAGGCCCCGCAGATTCTAGGGCTCATGAGAATTGTGTAGCGCAGAGGGTAACAGATGGCAGTGAAGCGGTCATAGGCCATCACCGTATACAAGAAGCACTCAATGCTGCCAAGGAAATGGAAGAAGAAGAGCTGGGAGACACAGTTCTCATAGGAAATGAGTGGGCTCAGTCCCATGAGGTACAGCAGCATTTTAGGACACGTTACAGAAGAGAAACTCATGTCGAACACAGACAAGTTCCCCAGGAAAAAATACATGGGTGTGTGAAGGCGAGTGGAAGAAAGAATAGCCATGAGGATGGACATATTTCCCAGCAGGGTGCAGGCATAGAAGGGCAAGAACAAGACAAAAAGCATAGTCTCTAGCCCCTTTGTGTGTGGAATCCCCAACAGGATGAATTCAGTCACCACCGAGCCGTTCTTCTTCTCCATGACAGACAGTCCTAGGGGAGGAAAAGGAAGCAGAGCACATGGATGGCTTGATGTCAGTGAACCTACTGGGAAGATGAAATGTGTGGTTGGAATAGCAGCATTTTGACTCAAAGTTAAGGAAAAATTGCTGATGACCCATATCCCAGGGCATTTTAACTGGAATATAATTGCCACAGGAAACTTAATGGGCACTGTGCCATATATTTTTGTTATACTGATTCTAGATGCAGATATCCCTTATTAAAAAAATACTTTTTAAAAAAGGCATCTTAGAGCAATGATTTTCAAAGGAAAGGACAGGGCCCATACAAATGTGTGGTCCTTCAGAGAGGAAAGATATTAAAGCCTCAGAATCAACCAGGGGCGTTTTCATACATCAAGATATCAACTACAACTCAAGAATCACTACATTTGTGGGCCATTACTACTAACATTATATTTTGTCACTCTGATTTTTCAGAAAGCCATAAGTGTTGGACAGTCAGCGCTTTACCTTGAAAACGCTTATGCAACATATTTCAGTTCAGTTAGCCCTCACAGTTAAGTTTTTGAGAGAAATCTGTAGAAAAGATAACATCCGAGCATTAAAAAGTCTAGGCAACTCTCCTAGATTTAGATTGCTAGAAATTGCAGAATTAGGGATCTAAATTTTTTCTCCTGACATCATCAGGCTTTCTGATGTATGCATCTGCGATGGACTGTGACATTACTAGCCTTGTCACGCTTTGCCTCCATGTTATTCATGTTTTTCTTGGTGATGTCATCAGGCTCTGAAAATGTTCCTACTCCTCCTTAGTAAACAGTGGGAAACCAACCTGTCCCCCACCACCACCCATACCACCACATACCACTAAGATATGAAGTCTAGGGGAATAAATACTTCCTTATGTGCACTGCTATATCCTCAGTGCAGAAAACAGTGTCTAGCACAGAGTAGGTTCTTAATAAATGCTTGATGAATGAAGTAGTGAAATGATTCACTCGATGACTGGCAGAACTGGATAATATTCAGTATTTTGTCTTGTGTAAGGACTTGTATGATACTGTCAGATATTTGTCTCTATACACAGCCTTATAAAGAAGCATGATCATACACTTGTTCCTGTTGGGCCCTATTTTTCTGAATATTTAGAATTTTTCTGTTTACCTTCATGGCATTTGGTTCTGAATTGTACTCTAAAAGGTGACCAAACCCAAGATAAGAGCTACACATAATCTGTACTGCTCCCCCCAAAGTCCTGGATGTTTATCAAGAGGAGTCACACATTACAGAAAGAATTGGACCAAAGGTATCCAGGTGAAGGCTGATTTGGAACATCCAGTCTTTTAATTATTTTGAATCAAGTCCAAACCCCTGGTTATATAGGACAGTAATAAGAATTGAGTTTTTGAGTTGGTTGGCCAACATGATGAGTTGAAAGACAAACCAAACAAATAATGACCTATTCTTGTGGTTAGTCACTGTGGACTCTGAGACCATTTATAAACCAAGGACTCCCAAGTTCTCCTCTCCATGACACATATGAGAAACAAACAAGAAGCCACAAAGAAAGAGATGAAGATGGCACTTATGTGACTTACAAGGAAGAAGTTTGATCCTTTCACCATTTGACTCTCTAGGATTTTCTTCCCAAATTTGCCTTTGATATCACATGGTAAACCAGGGTCAGGGATCTCCTCCCATGATCTGGAAAGCTCTTTCTTGGTGAAATAAACTCAAGTTAAATGACATAAAGCTGAATGTACCTCTGTCTTCTGCAAAGATTTCTTTCAAGACACAAATAGTTATTCTTTCTCTTTATGTGGAAATTTAAATGCCCTTGGAGGCCTCTGGGATCCCATTCCTGAGTGAATTCTGATTCAAGGGGATTGTTGAACAAAGGAAGTAATTAGAAGTAAGTAAATGATCTAGTTAAAAAGGAATATGCTAATATATCCCCATGTGGCATTACTATGGACGTGAACAAGATAGAACTGTATCTATACCTTCTATTCCTGTGGTTGATCTAGGGAAGTGAGATGAAGGCAGAGAGGTACAGCTCAATCTTAGGATATATGCAGAAAGCATCTCCTCAGTTTCAGGGTATAGTATTAGAATGAGAAGCAACAACTATATATCTCAGGCTTTTAAATATCCAGTTTCAAATACTTTATTTCAAATTGTTCTCCATAGCTCTTCTCTTACTTTTCAGATGCTGTTTTCTAATATTTTGATTTGGAAATACAATTTCCATGATTAGACTCTCCAACAAGCAGTTTTGTTAATTGGCAAAGACGGCTTCCCTGAACTAGGACTTGTTCCCTGCATGATTTTTCCAGAATTATATTAATGTATTAAACAACATATATTTATTAAGAATTTATACAACTAGGCACATGACATGTTTGCTGAATTAGAAATTTCTTTCCTATGAAGGGTGTCAAGAACCTTGCCCCTCGAGACCAGATATTTTGAAATGTGAGAATTATTCATCTTTCATGTACAAGAGGATTATAGTTTTCAAAGAACTAAAGTAGATAAATTAATTAGTTAATAAATAAATGAATAAAATAGAAAAAGCAAAAGGAAAAGGGATCAGCAATGCTAAAATCTGGTTCTCTGAAGAGACTAAGGGACATACCTCAGTAAAAATGACTACTGGACAAAAGAGAAAAGGCACATATAAAAGTTTATTTTCAATAAATTTGAAAACTGTGATAAACTGGACAAAAACTTATAAAAAGATACATCTTATCAAAACAGACTCAAGAAAGAAATAGAAATGGAGTGCTTGGGTGGCTCAGTCATTAAGCTGCTGCCTTCAATTCAAGTCATGATCCCTAGGGTCCTGGGATAGTGTCCCGCATCAGCTGCCTGCTCAGCAGGAAGCCTGCTTCTCCCTCTCCAACTCCCCCTGCTTGTGTTCCCTCCCTTGCTGTGTCTCTTTCTGTTGGATAAATAAATAAAATCTTTAAAAAAAATAGAAAATGCGAATAGTCATATGTTTTACTTTCTATTGTATAACCTATTAATCTAAATCTTAGTGGCTTAAAATAATTGACATTTATTACCTCATGGTTTATTTGGGTCAAGAATCCAGACACAGCTTAACTGGGTGCCCCTGGCTCAGTCTCTCCTAAGGTTGCAGACAATTGCTTGAGGCTACAGGCTTCGCTGGAGAAGGATTTGCTTCCAAGCTTATTCACATGGTTATTGGTAGACCTGAGACCTGTCCATAGAACTGCCTTGCAACATAGCAGCTGGCCTCTCCCATGACAGTCAATCCTATCACTACAAAATAGAGCAAGTGCATCCAAGATTGAAGCCATACTCTTTTATAATGTAATTTTGAAAATTATGTCCCATTACCTCAGCCACATTGTATTCACTAAAACCAAGTCACTAAATCCAGGGACCTGATTGCACAAAAGCATGAATCCTGGGAGTTTGGGGTCAGTGGAGGCCAGATTAGAGAAGCATTGCAGGACAGGAGGATATTTTGAAATAGTAAACAAATGATGCTAGAATAATTAGCTGGATATTCATATTTTTTTCAGTAGAAGGAAATTGAATTCTTAAGTCATCACAAACAAAAGTCAGTTCCAGGCAGATTAAAGACTTAAAAGTGAAGATCAAGACTGTTTGGTGGGAATGCACGTTGGTGCAGCCTCTTTGGAGAACAGTGTGGAGATTCCTCAAGAAATTAAAAATAGAGCTTCCCTGTGACCCTGCAATTGCACTACTGGGTATTTACCCCAAAGATACAGATGTAGTGAAAAGAAGGGCCATCTGTACCCCAATGTATAGCAGCAGTGGCCACAGTTGCCACACTGTGGAAAGAACAAAGATGCCCTTCAACGGACAAATGGATAAAGAAGATGTGGTCCATATACACTATGGAGTATTATGCCTCCATCAGAAAGGATGAATACTCAACTTTTGTAGCAAAATGGACAGGACTGGAAGAGATTATGCTGAGTGAAATAAGTCAAGCAGAGAGAGTCAATTATCATATGGTTTCACTTATTTGTGGAGCATAACAAATAGCTTGGAGGACAAGGGGAGTTAGAGAGGAGAAGGGAGTTGGGGGAAATTGGAAGGGGAGGTGAACCATGAGAGACTATGGACTCTGAAAAACAATCTGAGGGTTTTGATGGGGCTGGGGGTGGGAGGTTGGGGGAACCAGGTGGTGGGTATTATAGAGGGCACGGATTGCATGGAGCACTGGGTGTGGTGCAAAAACAATGAATACTGTTACGCTGAAAATAAATAAAAAATTTAAAAAATTTTTTTTAAAAAGACTGTGAGAAAAGAATCTAGTCAAAGAACCTCCCCACCCCACCACACTTACAGAAGACAAAACTCACAGTCGTCTACACTTGGACATAACCCTTTGTTTTCTACATCACAGTGCCCTACATTCTCAGAAAGTAGACCCCAACTACAAAACATGCCTTAGGATCGTAGAATGAATAAAGAAATAATAAAAGGTAAATTTTCAACCACATGCACCAAAATCAATGAATCTCAAATACAAGTTTGAAGGGAATAAAGGCAATCATGGATGAGTTTATTTAAACAAATTTCAAAGCCAGAAAAAAAACTAAAAAATATATGTTCTTTAGTGATGCCTACATAGTGCTAAATCCATAAATTAAATAAAGGTATTTCCTTAACAAGAACAACTTGCTAATAACTTCTGTGAGGATGAGGATAACAGAAGTACACAGAAGCAATAGATTATATTCTATTTCCTATACTGGCTGAAAAATACACAGGCATCTGTTAATATTCTTTACATTTTATAATATTTCTAAAATATGAAAGATGTTTCATAATACAAATAATTTTTAGGACTGCACTAAAAAACATGTTATTAAATTTGTTTTGGATACTATAGCAATATAAATAGTGGATAGAATATATACTACATTTATTCTCAATCAATAAAGAATGCACCCAAATTAATTTATTTATTATGGAAAACAACATATAATTTATTGATACATAATTTTTAACAACTTGCATTATGTTATGTTTGATTTGTTATTAAAATACAGATTAAAATTTCATTGTGTGTTAGGGCATGCAAATTGACAAAAACAGTTTAAGGTAACTCTAAACTTTACCTAAAGCCAAAACAGCCATGATTCCTGACAGCCTTTCTTGAAAAGCTCAAAATCAGTAGTTGGTGTGATTATGCCAAAGTATTCTGTAACTTTTGGCTCTGTCCTTTGGAATAAATATGTATTTTATGTTTATCCAGAGAATTAGGAATAGCAGAAAAATAACCCCATTATACTAAGTGCTTTGAAAGTTTTGGTGGTTTGGCACCATGGCGATTTAGGTGGTTGCTTTTATGGGTAACTGGGAAAGGAAAAGTTACCCCAGTATAGCTAGGAAGAAGGCGATCTATCTATCTGTCAGGCCAAGGCCAACTCTAGATTCTAGCACCACCCTAATAGCCTAGTTAGCTATTTTAATAAGTTCCTTAATAAGAGCTAGTCAGGGGGCACCTGGGTGGCTCAGTGGGTTAAAGCTTCTGCCTTTGGCCTAGGTCATCATCCCAGGGTCCTGGGATGGAGCCCCGCATCGAGCTATCTGCTCAGCGGGGAGCCTGCTTCCTCCTCTCTCTCTCTGCCTGCCTCTCTGCCTACTTGTGATCTCTGTCTGTCAAGTAAATAAAAATTTAAAAAAAAAATCTTTAAAAAAAAAAAAAGAGCTAGTCAGTTTACCTGAGTAGATAGAAAATAATTAAAACATGCAGGTGGATAGTCCCTCCTAGAGAATTATCACCAGAGCCCATCAGTTTGTTTCTCTGTGAAGGTAAGGTAAGGTAAACACAAAACCCCATGACTTCTGGCACTGTACTGAGAGAGTCTGGTCCCACCCCTTGAATGAGCCACAGCAACTCACATACATATACACACACCTCACCTTGTGTCCTTAAGCACTGAGCATTCAGACTAATGGCAGCATGAGGGGATTCACTCCATCTAAAACCCAGCTAAATTGATGTGATAATCCTCCCTTGGGACAGATTTTGGTAGACTTGTCAAAATCATATCCTAGGATACCTATCCAATCACTCTTGGTGTTTTATGGATGGAAAACTAATACAGTGATTGATGCTAACAGGGGAAGCTGAGAAACTTCGGATGTGAACAGAGATTGTTTGTATGAGCAAGAACAATGTTCATTTATCTTCATGCCTACAAAAACTGGCCACAAGGATATAAAGAGCAGAGGTGCTGGGGCATGTCTAGACATCAGCATGGATCATATCCAGAAGGCCTGCTGCAATGAAGAGTTCTCAGAATCCCCAAAGTCAGGTGTATTATGTTCCATTTCATAGATGATGAAGAAATGATGATTCAGGGAAGTTAAATAACTTGCCCAGGTTCTCAGATATAGATCATGACAGACCCAGGATTGGAATGCAAGGGTTCTAATGCATCATACCATAACTGGAAGAAGAGAAAAAAGAACTATGGAAATGTAGATAATAGAAAAATCAATATATTCTCTGAACTGAAAGGACCTTAATAATAATTTAGCTCTATCACTGACTTTTTAATTTGGATGTTGCCATAAACCTCCTAGCCAAGTGGTTCTCCAGTTCCTCTCTAATCATTCCTATGTTAATTCTATCCTTTTGTCTATTAATGCTCAACACTCCAGATAGCTATGAAACAAAGAATTTTATCACTGCATTCTTTATTTCAGTCCACCAGCTCAAACATCTCAAGAATAATTAAAGCAACTTTGAGAACACTATGACCTCAAATTGAACTTTTTCATATGTAAGACTGTAAGGAAGATTGTCACCCTGGTTTCTGCTAAGTGCTGGAACCATTCCTTTTTTTTTTTACAGACATAGTTTGAAGGTATCCAGTTTCACCATTTTAGTATTTACACAACACCTGAGCCTATGAAAACATCTTTGTGGATTTTGACTCTGTCATCCAGTGTAGACTGTGTTCTTTTCAGCATGACCTTCTTTTAATCAGTGGCCTCCTGGTATCTATCTTTAAGTACTTGCCCACTAGAAGCATGTAGATAGATAGATAGATAAAAATATATCTATTTATATGTATTTAATTTATACCTATATAAATATATAGATATCTAGATTTATTATATTTATATATATCTAATTTATATATATAGATATAAATATATATATTTACTTTGAAGAAATTGGTAAGAGAATCTGTCCAAAAAGGTAATAAATTCTCCTTGACTAAGAGTTGGATATATTGTACCTCTTTCTCCTGATCTCAGTAGAGAAAATATCTAGACTATGGGTAATGATTTTTTCAATTTAACCATATTTGGAAGGTTCCATTTAACACTGCACAAAAGTACATACAGATTTTTCATATCCTATTGGTAAAGAAAGTCACTGCAAAGTTAGAATATTTTATAAGTTTCTGGAGAGGTGTTTTTTTTTTTTTCTCCAAAAGAGATTAAGAAAGAACAAATTTCATGACCTGAAAGCTTTTCCTCTAAGAGCAAGAGCAAGGTAAAGATACCCAGTGATACCAATTCTAGCCAGAGCAATTAGGCAAAAAGCAAAACAAAAATGACGGGAAAAAAAGCAAATGAAAAAAAAAAAGCAGTAAAACATCCAAATTGGGAAAAAAATAAAGTTTTGTAGATTTCATGATCTTCTATATAGAAAACCTTAAAGACTCCATATACACACACATATACACAAATAGCCACCACAAGTGAAGAATGAAGAAAATGTTATATATATGTGCAATAGAATATTATTCTGCCTTTAAAAAGAAAGAAATTCTGTAACGTGTGAAAACATGTTTGGACCTTGAGGACATCAGGTCATTCACAGGACAAACATTGCATGATTCCTTGTACATCAAGTATCTAAAATAGTCAAATTTAAAGAACCAAAGCATGGAATGGTGGTTGCCAAGTGGAAATGGTTTCCAAGATAGAAATGGGGATTTACTCATCAATAGGCATCAAGGTTTGTTTAAGCAAGATAAGTTAAGTTCTGGAGATCTCCTGTACAGCATTTTAACTATAGTCAATACTCTGTATTATACACCTGAAAATCTGTTAAAGAGATAGATCTCATGATAGATCTAGTGTTTTTACCACAATACAATAAATTTAGGAGAAGAAAGTATTTCTAAAAATGAAAGCAAAAGGACCACACAGTGGTGCTGGATAGTTCAGTTAGTTAAGTGTCTGCTTTTGGCTCAGGTCATGATCTTGAAGTCCTGGGACTGAGCCCCACGTTGGGCTCCCTGCTCAGCGAGGAACCTGCTTCCCCCTCTCCCTCTCCTCCTACCACCTACTCATGGTCTCTCTCTCTCACCCTCTCAAATAAATAAATAAATAATCTTTTTTAAAAAGTATCATACAAAGGGAAAAATTAATGCAAATAATTAAATAAATATGTATAATAATTACAACATTAAAGATATATGTCTATTATAGTTATAATATGATTAATACTTCCTGTTGGGGTTTTGAGGGAAGTCTTCACAAAGAGTATCCAGGGTATATACTGTAAGAGGCATTATATGAAGAAATAAAATCTTGGATTTTAATCGGTCATGCAAAATCATGAGCTTGATGTTTGAGATAAATGACTTTGATAACAATGTATAGGGTTTTACAGGGGGAATAGTTCAGAGCTAGAGAAACAAGAATCTGAAGTAACCACCCAGACAAGGGAGGAAGAAATGATAAATTCACATACACTTACAAAGTGAATTATTGTCTTAGTAAATAACAGAAAGACTAAGGATGCCTGGGTGGCTCAGTGGGTTAAACGTCTGCCTTTGGCTCAGGTCATGATCCCAGGGTCCTGGGATAGATCCCTGCATCTGGCTCCCTGCTCACCAGGAAGTCTGCTTCTCCCTCCCTGTCCCCCTCACACCCTACCCCCACCTCATGTATGCTGTCTCTCAAAAACAAATAAATACAATCTTTAAAGCAAAATTGAAAGACTAGGTGGATGGTAGGCTATTACACCAGATATGGAAGTAAGTGAATCATACAATGAAAATCGGATACTGTCTACAAAGCAGTTGGGTGCATGACTCTGATACTAACAAGAAGCTCAGGGCCAGACATATAACTGAAAAATGGAACATTATTCCTTGAATGTATGAAGTAGAAGAGCACTGAAGATAGAACACAAGATGGAACACAAGAAAAGGGCTGGGAGCATCTGAGAAGTGTGGGAAGTTCTGAGGCCATTTTTCACTCCTTCCCCTCACACTCCCCAGATTATTCTATGGCTTAGTTGCACTATTAAGATCAGTGTATTTAAACAAACAAATGAAAATAACACTCATTTAGCACTCACTCAGCTAGAAAGACCCTTTTTTAATCTCATGATGATAACGACATGTCTACATTTAAGGAATTGTACTGCAGTTTAGGATTAGCCATTGGAACCTTAAATTTTGGCCTCCTGGATTGTTAAATATCTCTTGGCACAATTGTTCTCATGGATTTGGGTACTTGCTGAAGAGCGCAATTTGAAGTCATTTTCTTAACATACTTACAGAGTACTTGTTTCTGGAGAGTCATTCACAGAACTAGCATTGCTTCATGTGTCATTTTGTGGAATTCATTTCAATGATATCATACATGAAGTTAACACTCATCTTATAGCCTTTTCTGTGTCCAGTGAAGTGTTTGACTCACCCTGTAAAGCTTAAGCAACACAACTATATAAGGCTTTTTTTTTCCCCTCTCCAACATAGAATCTGGCCTGAGCTCTAAAAACCTCAGACATAATCATATCCTAAAATAGACCAAACATACTCATGTGACTCACACTTAGCCCAACACCCCATAAGATCTCTATTTAGAAATTGCTGCCTGGGACACCTGAGTGGCTCAGTTGGTTAAGCAGCTGCCTTTGGCTCGGGTCATGATCCCGGCGTCCTGGGATTGAGTCCCACATCCGGCTCCTTGCTCGGCGGGGAGCCTGCTTCTCCCTCTGTCTCTGCTTGCCATTCTGTCTGCCTGTGCTTGCTCTCTATCCCTCTCTCCCTCTGACAAATAACTAAAATCTTAAATAAAAAAAAAAAAAGAAAGAAAGAAAAGAAATTACTGCCTGGTAATCTTAAAGTAATTTGGCAAATTACTGAATCTTCTATGACTCTGTTTACTTTTCTATAAATCAGAATAATAATAGTATCCACTACAGGTGGTTATTAAGAGGATTAAGTACATTAATGTATACAAAGAGCTTAGAACAATGCCTTTCTTCACTCTGGAAGGAAACAAAAGATGATCTAAGTTTGTTCCTCAAGTATTAATTACATGAAGAGGTAAAAATCAAGAAGAATGAGGGGCACCTGGGTGGCTCAGTGGGTTAAAGCCTCTGCCTTTGGCTCAGGTCATGATCCCAGGGTCCTGGGATCGAGCCCTGCATCGGGCTCTCTGCTCATTGGAGAGCCTGCTTCCTCCTCTCTCTCTGCCTGCCTCTCTACCTACTTGTGATCTGTCTGTCAAATAAATAAATAAAAACTTTTAAAAAATCAAGAAGAATGAAATTTGCCCAGTGTCCATAGATTCAGGATCAGAATTTAGATCCAAAGGTGTGATTCTGAATCAGTCATATCTAATCCCTTGACATCATTTCCAGCATTATCATGAAGAGGGAGATAAACACACACACATTTATCTGGGAAAATGTCCAATAGTATTCTTGTGTTCTTAAAAGAGTACAACCATCAAAATGGTAAAGAAACACTATTCAACCTAGAAAGATAATAACATGACATCGTGATTGAACAGGTTAATGTGAAGGTGAAATAGATACGTTTTTGCTTACTTATTTTCCCTAAGGAAATAGTGAAAACATTGCAACTAGTTCACTAAGAGTAAAGAAGAAATGTAACAGAAAGGTCAGAGAGAAGAGAGAGCAATGGGAGAAGATAAAATGAGAGAGATCAAAATATGTAATAGAAAAATAGGCTTGGGGAACGTGGGTGGCTCAGTTGGTCAAGCGTCTGATTTTTGGTTTCAGCTCAGGTTCATGAGATTGAGCCCTGTGTTGGTCTCCATGCTCAGCCAGGAGTCTGCTTGGGTTTCTTTGCTCTTTCCTCTCCCTCCCTCTCTGTTCCTCCTCCTGTTCATGCACTCTTTCTCTAAATAAAAATTTAAAAAAGAAAGAAACATAGGCTTACACCCCAAATGTAAACAGTGTTCTGGTCCAATTTAAATGCAGGCTTATTCTCTTCTGTTTTTCTGGAATCACTTATAAATGCTTTTCTGGGTTGCCTTCATAAGAAAGGATCCCAGAGGGTGCCTGGGTGGCTTAGTGAAGCTGAAGCCTTTGCCTTCAGCTCAGGTCATGATCTCCGGGTTCCGGGATCAAGCCCCATATATATGGGCTCTCTGCTCAGCAGGGAGCCTGCTTCCCCCTCTCTCTCTGCCCGCTGCTCTGCCTACTTGTGATCTCTCTCTCTCTGTCAAATAAATAAATAAAATCTTAAAAAAAAAAGAAAGAAGGAAAGAAAGAAAGAGAAAAAGGATTCTAGAGACTGGCTTGGTCCTGGGGTCTTGAGACTTATTTTATGTTTCCATGTTTCTACCCTTGAACTAGTCAATGTCTCTGAAAATAAACTCCCAGTCAGAGGTTTAAACATATTCCCTGGGAGTCTGTGTTGAGTCCCTGAGACTAAGAGGTAACATCATTTTCTCACTAATTAGGTTTGGAGAAACTAATGTTTACTATTTTTATATTTTTATTTTAGAATGGAACATAACCAATTAATCCTTGTGTATAGATGATTAAACGTCTTCCCAAGACTACTCTAGAAGGGCTATCATGGATAGCTGGAGAACATTGCACTTATTATCTCTGAAGGGCAAAGTGATAGTGCTACTTAAAAAAGTGTTTATTCCTAACTGGTATGGCCAAAATTAGCAAGACAGGAAACAACATGTGTTGGAGAGGATGTGGAGAAAGTGGAACCCTCTTACACTGTAAGTGGGAATGCAAGTTGGTGCAGCCACTTTGGAGAACACTGTGGAGATTCCTCAAGAAATTAAAAATAGAGCTTCCCTATGACCCTGCAATTGCACTACTGGGTATTTACCCCAAAGATACAGATGTAGTGAAAAGAAGGGCCATCTGTACCCCAATGTTTATAGCAGCAATTGCTATGGTCGCCAAACTGTGGAAAGAACCAAGATGCCCTTCAACGGACGAATGGATAAGGAAGATGTGGTCCATATACACTATGGAGTATTATGCCTCCATCAGAAAGGATGAATACCCAACTTTTGTAGCAACATGGATGGGACTAGAAGAGATTATGCTGAGTGAAATAAGTCAAGCAGATAGAGTCAATTATCATATGGTTTCACTTATTTGTGGAGCATAACAAATAGCATGGAGGACAAGGGGAGTTAGAGAGGAGAAGGGAGTTGGGGGAAATTGGAAGGGGAGGTGAACCATGAGAGACTATGGACTCTGAAAAACAATCTGAGGGGTTTGAAGGGGTGGGGGCTTGAAGGTTGGGGGAACCAGGTGGTGGGTATTAGAGAGGGCACGGATTGCATGGAGCACTGGTCTGGTACAAAAACAATGAATACTGTTATGCTGAAAAGAAATCCATAAAAAAAAAAGTGTTTATTCCTAACGTTTTAATAGAATTCTCAATGATTGTTTCTTCCCCAAACCAACTATGGGTTCATGATTGCTCTGTGAAAACCATAATATTTTGAATTTAAGTTCTGAGTTCAAATCCCAGCCAAGCAATGACTGATATATGTGAACGGACAAGTTACTTAAACCATCTGATGTTCACCAAATTTCTTTATCTGTAAAAATGAGATGATAATACCTCTCACATTATATATATGTATATATTTACAATTCTTTTAAAGACTTATTTATTTATTTATTTATTAGAGAAAGAGAGAGAAAGAGCAAGCACATGGGAGTTGGGTGGGGAGAGGCGGAGGGAGAGAATCTTCAAGCAGACTCCCTACTGAGCACAGAGCCCGATAGGGAGCTAGAGCTCATGACCCATGAGATCATGACCTGAGCTGAAACCAAGAGTAGGACACCCAACTGACTGAGCTACATTGGCATCCTGCCATTATATTTTGGCATCCTCACATTACATTTTTATCAATTTCAAATGAGATACTGTGTGTGCAAAGCAGTTTTTTTCAAATGTAAATCTCTGTAAATATGAAGAACTAACACTACTTCCATTATTTTTCATTTAATAAGTACTATTAGAAATGGCTGGTGTAATGTCTTGAAGATATCTAGACTACTGGCATTTTTAATAACAGGTATACTAAGATATAATTAGTATACCATAAAATTCATCCTTTTAAAGTACACAATTTGACGATTTTAATAAATTTAGAGAATTTTGCAACCAATATCACAATCCAACTGTAGAACAATTCCGGGTCTTCAGAAAGTTCCCTCATGTCCATTTGTAGCCAGTGCCCATGTTCTCATCCCTAGCTTCATGAATCTACTGATGTATTCTTTTAATCTTTTGGACTTATCTTTTCTGGACAGTTCATGTAAACAAAATCATACATTATGTCATCCTTTGTGTCTGACTTCTTTCCTCTAGTGTAATGTTTTCAAGGTTCACCCACCTAACGTACTTTGTTCCTCTTTATGACCAAATAATAGTCCACTGTATGGATATACCACATTTTGTTGATCCATTCATGGGTAAATGGGTTGTTTCCACTTTCAATTATTATAGTAATGCTGCTGTGAAAATTTATGCACAAGTTTCTGGGTGGACATATGTTTTCAGATCTTTTGAGGCTATACTCAGTGCTAGATCTAGATGACTGGTATTTCAACTTGAATTACATACAGAAGGGAAAATGTTCATGTTGACTTATACATTTCTTCTGAGTTACATTATCCCAACTATAAAATGATATGAACTCTTGCTTAGAACCTTTCTGCAGCAATAAAACCAATATGAACTAAATGTTAAAAAAAAAAAAAGGGGGGGGTGGCTCAGTGGGTTAAGCCTCTGCCTTCAGCTCAGGTCATGGTGTCAGGGTCCTGGGATCAAGCCCTGCATCTGGCTCTCTGCTCAGCGGGGAGCCTGTTTCCCCCTTTCTCTGCCTGCCTCTGCCTACTTGTGATCTCTCTCTCTCTCTCTCTCTCTCTCTCTCTCTCTCTCTCTCTCTCACTGTGAAATAAATAAATAAAATCTTAAAGAAAAAAAAAGCCCATAGAACTGATACAGTTCTAATGGCAATCATTTGTTCCAATGGGTTATGGGGTTTTTTCCTTCTTGAAACTTGATAATTGATACCAAATTTAATTAAAGAAAAATATTAGATTTGTGTATCTTAAATGCTTTATTTGTCAGCTTGATTGTATTACTCAAGGTATATTCAAACATCATTTGAATTATCCTTCTCACCCTTTGTTGTAATTTTACTTCTTTTTAAAATGACCTTTTAAAAATTATCAGCTTGTTATGTTTACTGGTTAGTTAGTTAAATTTTAAAGTAACTATGGCATTTAAATTTCAAAGAAAAGTCATCAATCCAAAGCAGTGTCTGTATTGGATGTCAGTGTGGAGGCTGGTGGGGAACAAGATGGGCAAGCTCCAAACTGCCCCACCGATGTGATGGGCTGCTGTGGCTCTGCGCTCGGGCATCTCACCCCTACCCACAGAGGCACTGGCATTGTCTCAGCTCCTGCACCCAGAAAGCCAAATGATGGCCTTTATTAATGACTGCTGCACTCTCCCCTAAGGGCAGCTCGGCCTAGGCCACTTCTAATGTCATTTTCCAGACCTACAGCTATCTTACCCCGACCTCTGAAGACTGTGTCCACCCAGATTCCCTATCAGGAATTCACGAACCATCTTGTAAAGACGTACACCGGAGTCTGGTGCAGAGGACCAGGCTCCAGCAATGGTTACCACATAGCTTTATACGAACATACAGACATTAAATAAGTAAATGAAGTGAATTAAAGCCTGTTAAAAATCCTGGGATTATGGACATTGGGGAGGGTATGTGCTTTGGTGAGTGCTGTGAAGTGTGTAAACCTGGTGATTCACAGACCTGTACCCCTGGGGATAAAAATATATGTTTATAAAAAATAAAAAATTTAAAAAAAAAAATCCATAACAGGAATGGGTCAATCCCACCACAGAGCATTGTGCATATCAGAAGAGGCCAAGAGAAGGTGTATCAAAGTGGAAGAGTGGACCTTCCTACCCACCAGTGCTATAGTGTTAAGTAAGTCTCAGAGTTTAGAATCCATTCCAGGGAAATAAGGGTGAGGGGCAGAAGGTTTAAAATAGACTGGGTTTCTTAAATTCCATACATGCATGGAATCATATGGTATTTGTCTTTCTCTGACTATTTCGCTCAGTGTAAAACCCTCTAGCTCTATCCACGTCATTGCAAATGGGAAACAAAACAGATGAACATAGGGGAAGGGAAGGAAAAATAAAATAAGTTGAAAATAGAGAGGGAGGCAAACCGTAAGAGACTCTTAACTACAGGGAACAAACTGAGGGTTCCTGGAGGGGAGGTACCTGGGGGTAACTGAGTGATGGGTGTTAGGGAGGACACCGACGGAATGAGCACTGGGTGTTCTATGCAACTGATGAATCACTAAACTCTACCCTGAAATTAAGAGTATACTATATGTTAACTAAACTGAATTTAAATAAAAACTTAAGGAAAGAAAGAAAGAGAGAAGAAGGAAGGAAGGAAGGTTTGTAGCATATGAACTGCAGTTTACCCTCCATATATCCCCTCAGTTGTTTGAAATCATCCTCTCAGTATGTTTGAAATCATCAGTGTGTTTGAAACTGTGGCTCCCCAGGAGACACACAGTGACATCAGATATATATAGAGAGAGTCAATCAAAGGCCTAAGAGTACAATGGCTAAGAGGAGATTTACTAGAAAGATGATAGGCCTAATTACGTTTAATGGACTTTGGAAATTGTCTGACCAGCCTGTTATTTTACTTGCAATATTTTCACTGAGCTTACACCTCATTTCAGAGGATTTAGCAAACCGGCTTTGGTTGGTTGCTGACTCACAGGGTCCTTGCTATAAGGTCTCCATGGAAACCGAAGGCAGAAAGGAGAGCAGAGAGAGGTAGTCTAATTAGTTTTAAGCCTGCTGTTTCTTTTTCCTTAGATTCTGACAATAGAGCCAATGCTTTGGGCATGATGAACATAAATGAACATAATGAACATAAATATATCATATTTTAATGAACATAAATATATTATATATTATATAACAGTATGTCATAAATATTTTAATACTATAAAAATACTATATTTAGCATGAAATAAAATAATGTATCACATTATATGCATACACATATATTGTATCTACATAAATCTCATATATAATAATAATTCACATTATTTTGTAATAATAAGATAATGTATTATAAGTATCTATTATTATATGCTAATGATTTTCTTAGCTAAAGAAAAAAAGTGACATCTTTCTTATTTCCTTGACATTTGTTTATCCTAGCCTCTCCTAAATTTTCCTCCAATGGTTACCCTATGACCCAATTTTTAAATACTGTCAACCAATAAGACCCAGTTTATATGCTGTTCTTCCTTTAGGCTTCCCCTGTTATTTCCAGATCAAATTAACCTCTCATTTGAACCTACTTAGTATTTTAACTATAGTTCTCTTGGCAGGTAATATATAACTTGTTTTATAGGTTAATTACATGAAGATCTCTGTCTCATTCTCTCTTTTGTTCTCCATAGCATGAAGCTGAGTGACTTAATAGATCCTCAAACAATGTTTGCTAAACTAATACTTCATTTAATTAAAATAAGAGAAAACATATTTAGGCTTCAGATGCCTGGATGGAGGACAGAACTCCCTATGTAGTACATTCATTTCCATTCCATCATTTAGCTATATAGGCCTCTTTCTTCATTTTGGGGGGAGGTATTTCTATAAGGGATCTTTGTGGTCCCTTCCAGCACAAAGATTCTATTTAATAATCATGACATAAAAAGGAAAACATAATGAAACTGGCAGAGGACTGAGGTTCACACTACATGAGGGTATCATTTACAGGACAATATCCAATTGCATATCAGAAATCCTGGGAGTCTTTCAACTGTACTCAGGCCTGTACTGAACCACAGCAGGGGGAAGAAAATGATAGGAGGTACAAGATCTATGGGGCATACAGGACGTATTCTCAGGGAACCAGCAATCTATGAGGTGGATGAGACAAATACAAAGAACACTGTAAAAACTTATTCTAAGAGAGGTAAAATCAGCCAAAGATTCAAATCCTAGATTATATTCCATTCCTGTAAGTAAAATAACTCTGAATAGCAGAGCATCTCATTTTGTTCTCTCTTGTTCTGGGTTATTTTATGTACATTGTTGGGTTTCCCTGGTCCTGTTGTTTCTTCATATATAAAATGAGATAATTCCTTCAGGTGATATTTAAGGTCTCATCCATCTCTATCCTCTTAAAGGGACATAAGAATTCATATCTTTATTTTGATAGTGACAGTTTGTTTAGTGGAGGTTTTGATGGTATTTAGTTAAAAACAAGAGATTTCAGTATCAGTATTTTATCAAGATTATTATTATTCCCATTGATTATTTTATATTGATGTGCAGGTGTGTGTTTTCTTTGTGTGTGTGTTCAGGTAATTAATTAAATATTCCTTAGTGGCTCAATTAGTTAAGTGTCTGCCTTTGGCTCAGGTCATGATCTCAGGGTCCTGGGATTGATCCCATGTCGGGGCTCCCTGCTCAGTAGGGAGTCTACTTCTCCCTCTCTCTCTGCCCCTCCACCTACTTGTGTGCTCTCTCTCTCTCTCTGTCAAGTAAATAAAATCTTTTTTTTTTTTAATTCCTCAGTGCCCTAAAAATAACTAAGAATGAAAAGCACCCCTAAATCTTGGATTTCAGAATTGGCAGGGTGGTGACATAAGGCATGAAAAACTTTCACAGCATGCCTGATGGAAACAATCATCAAGTATTCCGTTCATTTAAGCCATGAGAACTGTCATGGTTGTTAAATTGAGCCTCTTACATTTCCGCTTGAAATTCACCCTGAGTCTCAAATTGCTTACTCTGGCCCTGCTGTTCAGACTAACCGCCTTGTTTTAATTCATGCTTTTTGCCATGTGCTGGGCAAAGTCTGAGCCCTGAAGTGTGATTGACAGTTTCCCCTGAGGCTTCTTGGAGAAAAAAGATTCTACACTTAGAATATGCAGCCATTTAAAACCTTCATGTTAAAAATTCCTTGTTTTCACTATTCTGTGAACACTATCTAACTGCATCCTAAGTAGCAAATGGCATTTTTATCACTAACTCTCACAAGGAAGAGAATGTCATACTCTCTCAATGCAGTGATTTAGGAAGAGTCAGCCTCATGTTGGAAATGCTAGAAAAACCGATGTGAATGAAACTGTGCACGAGCCTGTGCCTAGCAAGAAGGCTGTAAGTTATATATGTGTTACATGCATGTTACATATTTGGCTCTCAGGCTTGGTTTTTTCTTGGAATAATAACTGTGGAGAGAACTGCAAACTGTAAACATTTTAACAAGGCTTTTGAACTTCCTGAGCCAATTTCCGGTCTCATTAACTCACTTTGCCCTATTACACTGCTCACAAGTGGGAAACAAAAATAAAGGGCAAAAAAAAAAAAAAAAAAAAAAAAAAAGTCATAATGAGCATGAGAAGCATCTCATAGGACTGGGTCCCTTTGAGATTAATTAGGTAAAAAGTTCTCTTCTCAGTGACTCCCTTGGAGAAATCTTGTAGCTTGAGTGTCAGAAAAAGTTTTGTAGATGTGTTTCTTTCCTGGAACTTTCCATTACCTACTTTGAGAAACAAGGACCATTTTTCTGAGTTTCAAGTAATGATGTTAATAGGCAAGAACACAAAAACCGTGTGTTAAAATCAGTCACACAGATAATAAACTGTGCAGGAGGAGCATGAGAGCAGAGTTGGGCTTGGAAGTTCATCAGTTGCCCCAGCGCTATTGGTCACAAAATACCACAGACTGGGTGGCTTAAACAACAGACATTTATTTTCTCACAGTTTCGGAGGCTAGAAACCTAAGACCAAGGTGTTGGAAAGGTTGGCTTCCACTGAGGGGACTGAGAGGGATCTGCTTCAGCCTGTGTCCTTGGCTTCTAGATTGCCATCCTCCTGCTCTCTGTTCCTGTAGTCATTCCTCTGCACGTGCGTCTTTGGAGTCTCTGTGTCTCCAGCTTTTTTTTTTTAAATTTTTAGCATAACAGTATCATTATTTTTTCACCACACCCAGTGCTCCATGCAATCCTTGCCCTCTATAATACCCACCACCTGGTACCCCGACCTCCCCCCACGCCCCCACCCCCGCCACTTCAAACCCCTCAGATTGTTTTTCAGAGTCTCCAGCTTTTCTTATCTCATAAGGACACTGGTCACCTTGGATTAGGGCCCACCTCCAACAGCCTCATTAAATTGAATCGCCTCTACAAAAGTCCTATCTCCCAACATATGATACTGGGGAGAAGACAATGCAGCCCATAATAGAGAGGAGAAACACTTAGATCTGAATGCTAGCTGGAGAACACACACACTACACGTGCAATTTTGACCAGGTTGCTCAAGCTTTCGATCTCATATTTTTGAACTATGAAATCAGGAAAATAAGAAGCACTTCCTTTTTAGGTTACTATGGGGATGAACTTAGATGGGCATGCAGAGGACCCAATCTCATGTGTAGCACATCACAAATGCTCTATAAATCTCCGCTAATCACAACAAACTTTTATGTTTTCTTGGTATCTCAAACACTTCCTGATGGAAGTTTCGGTTTGTCCTTCCCATGTATGGTTATAATGCAATAAGTCTGTCTGCTCTCTTCTTCAATCTAAGTCCCATTCAATCAAATATAACCTTTAACCTTGTGTTTTAACTTCCTTTAAATTGTTTCAACAGATTCTCTATTTCTGATAGTATTTAGAAGCAGCAGCAGCATTTCTGGTTTTCCTACAACTTTGTATCTTGTTTACTTGGTACTGATTTTGGTCTGGTTTCCTTTCAAGGCTTTTGTTTATATCTGCCTATAATATGTTAGCTATCGCTAAAGCCCAAAGAGATGACAGATTGAGTTAAACTGTGTAATTTCAATATTAATTCCATTATTTCAGTGACTTCAAGTGAACAAAAAGTAATTGTGAGCACTGTAATAGGAAACAGAGCCTCATCAATTTTGCCTCATCCATAATATTACATAACTATAAATTAACATATAAAATGAATGTATTAAATTAAAATGTCATATTATACAAAGTGTTGGCTATTACCATGTACTTACTCTATGCTAAGCCCTCACTAAGCCCCTTTGCATGGATAACACCATTTGACCTTCACAGTGACCCTCTGAATTGGGTACTTACCACATCCTTCTCCAAATACATGTGAAGAGAGCTTGCCTAATGCCACACAAATGACAAGTGGCCAGGAGGAGACTTAAACTCCAATCTGTCTGGTACAAAGCCCAGGACACTCCCAAACACTGTTCTTAAACGCCACTCCCTGCCACTAAGAGTCTTGAAAAATCGTTTCCAGAGAAAAATCCTGTGAACTGAACACTGCTTTTCTTTGTCTATTTTTTACTTAAAGAAATGCATTTTTTAAAGAAACAAAGAGGGGAAGGTAACATATTTATCATTTTCAAGATACAGTGTTAGGTGATTTAAGGAAACATCCAAGTCAGTGCTTACAATTCAATGAGGTAAGCTTAAATTTTGACATTTACCAATTAAAGTACAGCACTTTAAGTTATTTAAGTAACTTGTTAAAAGTCAGAAAGTGCATACATGTTAAGGTAAAATTTAAACCACATTTGTTTGATTTTGTTACTTCTGTCAGCATAAACTAGTACTATTTTTCTCAAAGGGGAGCATGAGTCTGTTCCTAGTAGATGCTTAATAACATCTAACAATGTATATAGACTGAGGTCCTAGCCAAAAACAAAATATCATCTAGAGGGGCTCCTGGGTGGCTTAGTCTGGTTAGGCAGCCAGCTCTGGATTTCAGCTCAGGTCATGATCTCAGGGTTGTCAGATGGAGCCCCACATCAGGCTACACAGTCAGCACGGAGTCTGCTTGAGATTCTTTCTCCCCCTCTCCCTCTGCCCCTCCACCCAGTCACGTGATTGTGCACGTGCTCGCTCGCTCTCCAGTAAAATAAACAATCTTTTAAAAGACTTATTTATTTACTCAACAGAGAGAGACAGAGATAGTGGGAGAGTATATGATTGGGGAGGAGAGGGAGGAGCCTGTCAGCGCGGAGTCTGCTTGAGATTCTCTCTCTCCCTCTGCCCCTCCCCCCAGTTACTGTTCACTTTCTCTCTCCTCAATAAAATAAATAAATGTTTTTTAAAAGATCTTATTTATTTACTTGAGGGAGAGACACAGAAATAGTGAGAGAGCACATGATCAGGGAGGAGAGGGAGAAGCAGGCTCCCTGCTGAGCAGGAAGCCCCTTGCAGGGCTCAATCCCAGGACCCAGGATCATGACCTGAGGAAAAGGCAGATGCTTAACCAACTGAGCCACCCAGGAACCCCCCCAAAATAAAGATCTTTAAAAATGTCATCTAAAAGTCACGCTTTGATTTATTAATGCAACAAATGAGGGCTTGTGTAGTTGTGAACTATAAGTACCCTTCTGTCTCTCTTGTTTAAACTCTCTGCTCCTAGTTAGCTGTTACCCTTGAGGGTCACTTTGTCAAAATTTTTCTCACATGATGAATTGTTACTTTGTCATAATACAAAATTGAAACAGAGAAATAAGAACTTGTGTCTGAGATAAAGAAATTTCACAAAAAAATAATTGTTCAGCTTGGGTTTTAAAGGATGAATAGAAGTTTTTCTAATAGAGGAATCAAGTAAGAGAATCCCAAGAGGAGAAAATATATTTATAAAGGCACAAAATTATGAACGAGTATACTTGAAATGTTTTTTGGAACCACCTTCAACATCTTTATAGGATTAATCATTTCTGCTTTCATTTTACTAGTCTATTTTATATTTTTCATTCAATATTTATTATATTTTACTTATTTTTTTATATTTTTATTTAAATTCTAGTTAGTTTACATACAATGCAATATTGGTTTCAGGAGTAGAATTCAGTGTTGATCACTTACATACAATACCCTGTGCTCATCATAGTGAGTGTTCTCCTTAACCTTCAACCCTCAATTTGTTCTCTATCATTAAGAGGCTCTTATAGTTTTTTCCCTCTCTCTTTTTATTATGTTTTACTTTAATCATGTGTATATCCACATCCCATATTTAGCTATAATCTTCTTTTAAAAAAACAGAATATTACTTAGAGATTTTTATGACTTCAGTGTTTAGCATAGCAATTACTCAATACATATGTGTTTGTTAAAACAACAAGACAACAAATAAATAATGTAAAGAGGTATCTTTAAGGAATAGCAAGGGCAGTTTAGCTAGGAAGGAGAGTATGTGTGAGAGAGACATATGTGTCGCTGGGTGAAAGTTTGGCATTGATGAGACTAAAGAACATTGGATCTGATTGTAAATTTTACAGATCCTTTACTAGTTACTAAGTTATTATAATTCAACCTATAAGCATCAAATGATTGTTGAAAATCATAAAGAAGCTGAGTAGTATTGTGTGATTTGCATTTTGAAAGATACTAGTTTAGAATTAAAAGAATTATGACCATAACATTTCTTAGGACCTCAGTCCCTTACCCCACTCCAGAAGTCACCTTCAGACAGTGTCCTTAGGTCCCATGGACTCTCCATGTCTTCTACCTGGGAGTGGTCTTTGGCCAAGGAATTTTTTTTGAGTCTACATGTATGGAGCAGTCCAGATACTTGTGATAATTAATGCTCCCAAGAACATCCACCAACCGATAGGGGGCAGGAATTGGTATAAAAATACACCAAGATTCTTTTGCAACCCAGTAGGACAACTTTGAGGTTGTTATACACCATTTTTCAGAAGATCCTTGGTACAGTTGAGCCGCAGTTCCTCACAGTGGTAACCCATTCATTGACACTTGCTTAACTGACTGTTCTTTCCCTGTGTCACTTTCCTTCTTTTTTATCAGGTTTTCTGGGATAATCTTCCCCCCAAAATTCTTTATCCTCAAACCTTTCTCTCAGAGGCTGCTTTTGGGAAAACCCAAATTAAATAAAATTTTCATTTTCTCTTTTTTTTAGAAGGGAGTCTTAAAGAGAGACTGATGATTGTATCCTTGTGTCATATCTATATATATCGAAAAGTAGAAAGAACCCACCCAACATTCTGGCTGTTTAAAATGAAAGGATTCTTTGGATTATGGACATTGGGGAGGGTATGTGATTTGGTGAGTGCTGTGAAGTGTGTAAACCTGGTGATTCACAGACCTGTACCCCTGGGGATAAAAATATATGTTTATAAAAATAAAAAAATTAAAAAAAAAAAAAAAAAAAAAAAAAAGAAAAGGACTGCTGCCACGAGTAAAATGAAAGGATTCTTATATTGTGGAAATTTTATTTATAAGTAAACAACATAAAGTTAACATTGATAAATCTGTACAATGGAATTTGCACTTTGGCAGTAATGAACTAATTTCAGACACATGCAAAGACATAAATGTCAAAAGAGTAACATTTAAGTAAAAATAGCAAATTTCAATAGAATTAAATTAATATAAAGTTCAAAAAGTTGCAATATGGCCTTGAGAAACACAAACATACAGGGTAAAACTTAAAGAAAAATGAGAATAATAAGCACAAAATTCAAGAGAGTAATGAATTCTGGAGGGAAGGAGAGTATGGAATCAGGCTGGGGTCTACTGAGAACATCCAAGGCACTGAGGTCCCTTACCCCAGTGGCAGAAAGCACAGACCCAGAGGCACTAGTCTGGTCTGGCAGGTTCCTTGGCTGCTCCCTCATTCTAAGGAGTACAGACGAGAAGCCCTTCTTCTTCCATTGCCATCCTCCCTGTGGCCTCTTTCTATATCACTGTGAAAAGAAACATCATAGCAACTGTATTCCCCAACTGGAACATTCTCCTCATTGCATTCAGTCATAAAAACAATAGTTCGCTGTACTGAAATAGTGCATGTTTTCATTCTTACCATATTTCAGCAAGTAAGTGAAGAAATTAAGTGACGGGGACCAAACTTCATCCCCTTCGTTAAACAGAGACACCAAAGATACAAAACAATGATAGCATGGACCCAACATCACTCCCTTGTGGCAGTGAGCAGTACAAAGCCAAGTCCAAAGAGTATCACAGCACAGTCGCCCCTCCGTGGATTCCCCCATCTGTCCCTTCCACATTCTCATCCGCACCTGCTTTTAGGTCTGAGCCCAGATGATAGGGTCTGTAGCTGACCGTACATCAGTCAGAAGCTCTGCTTCACTCAGAGACCCACCTCAGCCCTCAGCTGGAAGACTTCTCTTCGCACAACTTCTTTACGTTTTTGTAGGGTGTCACTTGAAACCTCAGCTATGCACCCCTCCCATTTTCTTTCAACAACTCCTAGACCAGTAAAAGGAGGGCTTCACCAATGCAAGCATTTGAGGAGACAATCACTACAGCCAGGTCAAAGAAATGCCAGGATGAGGGAGAAAGAAGAGGTGGAGGGGCAATAGTAGGAGGCAGAAAATAAATACTGGGAAGCAGAAGGTCCAGCTTGTTCTGCTTCCTAGGTAGAGCTCCTTCCTTCTTTCATCAGCAACATGAGATCCTCAAGAGAGAAGAAGTCCCAGAGCCAGAACACCCACCCTAGAGTCTTCATTCTACCATTCCCTCCTCATGTGTCTTCCAGCAAGTCACATTAAGCTCCTGGACTTGTAGTCCCCACATTCTTTTTTTTTTTTTTTTTAAGATTTTATTTATTTATTTGACAGAGAGAGATCAAAGTAGGCAGAGAGGCAGACAGAGAGAGGGGGAAGTGGTTCCCCACTGAAGAGAGAGCCCATTGTGGGGCTCGATCCCAGGACCCTAAGACCATGACCTGAGCTGAAGGCAGAGGCTTTAACCCACTGAGCCACGCAGGTGCCCACCCCACTTTCTAAAATGGAGATAACCATAATAATACCTGTGCTTTCCGATTCAAAAGTATTTGTGAGAACCCTATAAAACTGTTAACAGAAGCTACAAAGTGTGGTTGAGCCTTTCCTAGCGTTCTATCCCTACAACGGCTCAGGAAGGAAGCCCAAGTGATATAGCACCTTCCTCAGAGATGATTTGACCTCCTTGTTCCTGAGGCTGTAGATCAAGGGGTTCAGCATGGGGGTGACCAGGTTATTCAGGATCTGGACAGTTGCATCCAGCCAGGGGCTTGGGGTTGGCCTTAGGTAGATGAGGACCACTGGCATGTAGAAAAGCAAGATGGCAGTGAGGTGGGCACTGCAGGTGGAGAAGGCGCGGCGCCGGCCCTCTGCCGAGCGGATCTGCAGGATGGAGCAGACAATGCGACTGTAGGAGGTAAGGATGAGAAGGAAGCAACTGAGGGGCATGAGGCCCACACTGATGAACCCCACCATCTCCAGGGCTGAGGTATCAGCACAAGCCAGCTTCAGCATCACCGGAATATCACAGAAGAAATAGTCCACCTCATTGGCGCCACAATAGGGCAACTGGAAGGTGAGAGCGGTTAGAAAGGTGGCCTGAATGCAGCCAAAAAAGGAGGTCCCCACGGCCAGGCTGGCGCACGCTCTGTGGCTCATGATCACCGTGTAGCGCAGAGGGTAGCAGATGGCGACAAAGCGGTCATAGGCCATCACCGTGTACAGGAAGCACTCGGTACAGCCCAGGAAGTGGTAGAAGAAGAGCTGGGATGCACAGCCTGCATAGGAGATGACCCGGCTGTTCCCTGAGAGGTAGAAGAGCATCTTGGGGGAGCTCACAGAAGGGAAAAATATGTCACACACAGAGAGTTGACACAAGAAGAAGTACATGGGGGTGTGGAGCCGAGTGGAGGAGACAATCGCGAGGAGGATGAGCAGGTTCCCCAGAAGAGTGAAGATGTAGAAGCCCAAAAACAAGACAAAGAGCATGCTCTCCAGGTCCTCCGTGTGGGGGATGCCCAGCAGGATAAATTCAGTCACTACTGAGAGATTCCTCATAGCTGTGAGAAAGTCAGACCTCGAGAAGGAAATCAAGACAGCAACGTCCGAACACCAACATCAAATTCTCAAGCGTTTCGCTGATGAGTGCTTTGGCTCTATTTTTAACAATCAAGACCAACCTTCTTGCTAATGGCAAGATGTATATAAAAACATCAGGTAATAAGAAATGTCAATCTCCATCCCACTCCTGGGAGGAATGTTTTTTAGAAGCTGATGGTTGTCCTCTGTGACTAGATCAGAAGTTTAGAGACAGATTCAAAGTATTCTCATGTTGAGAAATCTTTTTACTGCTGTTCATTCACTCTTTAGTATTTACTGTCTGTAGGCATATTTGTATTTTGAACTCTCATGGTGTCTTTGAGTAACATACTTCCACGATTCATGTTACTCTAGAAAAATCAGGGGGAAAATTGTGTTGGAAATCAGAGCACTTCATTTGAATCCTAGCTTTGCCGCGTATTGGCTAAACTATTTAAAACCACTTATACATCTTTGATAGATGTGGCTTCATTGTCTATAAGATGAAAATCATAATTATTATAACAACAATATAACAACAATATCAACATTAAAAATATCCTGGTATCTTAGGAAAGTTTATGACATATCTGTGAGAGTGTCTGGCAAAAACATAAATCCCAATTAAAAGTGTTCCTTTATTTTATATAACTTAAATTTACTCCTTTAAGTGCTTCCCTTTAACGTTGTCATTTGGCAATTATTTGTCAGTAAATGTCTGTTAAACAAATTATTGAATGGAGTGCCTGGGTGGCTCAGTGGGTTAAAGCCTCTGCCTTCAGCTCGGATCATGATTTCAGGGTTCTGGGATCGAGCCCCACATCAGGATCTTTGCTCAGCAGGGAGCCTGCTTCCCCCCCCTCTCTCTCTGCCTGCCTCTCTGCCTACTTGTAATCTTTATCAAATAAATAAATAAAATCTTAAGAAAAAAAACAAATTATTGAATAGACTTCAATCATATCGTCTTCAGATTACATCCCTCCAGACTTACCCGGTCTAATACCCCATCTCTATCTATCAGGAGATGTTGCCCTGGCTTTTCTGGTGCTTTTAACCTTTTCTAAGTAGACTACAGCAACCCTGAAATATTAAGCAAAAGAACTAGTAGCGACAGAAAAGCAATAGTTTCATGTTATTATGAGGAAGAAATAGAGTGACCCTGACAGCAAGAAGTCAAACAACCGTTCAAACAATGCGAGAGCAAGGTACGGTGCCTGGAGGACACAGAGGCTTCTTCCTCCCATTTCTCCTTTTATAATACTACTACATAGACACAGGCATACATAGGCATACATACATTTAACCAGTATCTCTGTGTTCCAAGGACTCGGCTTAGCACTTTCCAAATGTGATTTTTTTTTTTTAAGTAAACAAAGTAAACGTATAAGAAGCTAGTACTATTATTTCCATCTACAAATCAGGAAACTGAAGCTTGGAAAAATTAAGCAAGTTGCCCAAGGTTACAAAGCTAATAGGTGACAGAACTTGCTTCACTGCATTCAGACTTCTCTGTACTCCTAATCATTAGGAAAACTGTCCTCGGCCTCTGCTTTCTAACCCAGCCTGTTCTGCCACTGGGCAATGACGTGCTTCTAGATGGGTTCACATCATTATTTTAAATTAAGGTGGGGAAAGGCTTCTCGTCTTACTTCTTCCTGGTTATTTCCAGTCTTGACTTTACAGCACATGTAGCTAATATCTAAAGTAGTTTTAAAGATCAGACAACAGGCTTTTTCTATCCCTTTGACACGAGACCTTCATATCAAACCCCAACATAGGAGCTCTCGGTGACAGAGTCACATTCAACATGGGGATTGCAATCATAAACGGTGGCAAGTAACACTGAAAAACATATCAAAGAGAATGACTAAGTCAAAAAAGTCCCTTGTAAACCTCCCTACAATTGGGCAAAGTGGAAGACAGCAAAGAGAAGCAGGGGCATTCTGGGGGAGATGCTGCAGACAACCTGCTTCTTGTTACTAATTCTAGTCACACCTGCATTGTGTCTCCAAGCAATGCAGATGTTTGTGAGCTCTGATCGCCTGTCCTTGGTCAAAAAAGGTTCTGAGAGGTCTGTGGTCCTTGCCTACAATCAGATATTATATCACTTTGTAACCCTGTTTGATGTAAAAGTCTATTTCTGGGAAAAAGCAGTTCCCAGGAACCAGAAAAGCCCCTGTGTGTGGACCTGCCAGTGTGTGTGAGGCAGAGGTTTACAGTGAGACACAGACAGCAGCCTGGACACACTCACACAGTCCACCTGAGAACACAATCACGTTTTCCAAAGTGTTGTAACAAGACCTCACCTTCACCGCCTCTGTGTGGAGCACAGAGTGCTCCAGCCAAAGGACCTTCGATCCTCCTACTTATAAAGAACTGAGTCTCATAGGGTTTATACAATTAAGACTTGTACACACTCACTCTTCCTGGATTGCTTCCTTGGAAGTTTTCTCAGATTCCCTTAAGCCCTACTTAGGATCCATAGATCCCTCTAAGGAAACAATTAGTTTTCCAACTTTATTTATTATCCAACTATGAAATAATAGCAAAAAGATCATCAGAAAGGGACTTTGTAAAACAGGACATATCTGCTCCTTCAGGATCACTTACATGGTAGCAAGAGTTCTAATTCTATCCCCCCCCCCTTTTTTGGTGGCTATATACACCCTCAAGTCTTTGCTTAAATTATCTGTCAGTTGCTTTTGAAGTTATCTGTACATTCATGTGACTATATAGTTATCTAATAAACATCACTATTCAAGACAGAAATCTAAGCAGTTAGTAATTATTTATTATGCCTCTCCTATTATTATGTGTCCTTTAGGTCTGTACTCCTGAAGAGAAATATTTTTATACCAGACACATCCATAGGAGATGACCAGGAGAGATAAAGGGGCTGGCAATAAACTTTCTCAAAATTACTGACAAAAATTATTGCCTAGCTAACATTCATTTAATCCATAGTAAGAATTTTACCATGAGCTAATTGCTATGCTAAATTTTAAATTCATTATTACATTTAATCTCAATAGAAACCTTATAAAGTAGGTGGTATTATTTGACAAAGAAACGGAAAAGTAGGAGAGCCTGGATGGCTCAGTCTGTTAAGCATCTGACTCTTGATTTGGACTCAGGTCAGCCGAGTTGTGCTCGGCTCTCAGTAAGGAGTCTGCTTGGGATTCTTTCCCTCTGCCCCTCCCCCAGCTCATGCTCATCTCTCTCTCTCTCTCTCTCTCTCTCAAATAAATAAATAAATGAACAAATAAATAAATTTTTAAAAAAGAAACTGAGAAGTAGATGAAATAGCTCAAAAGAGTGAACCGAGACTCTTAATGGCCAAGCCAATGCCTTTAAGCATTACGCTATCATGAATTCCAGAGATATGAGTTTTGTCCCCAAATAGAAACAGAGATATAATATAATGTGGTCCTCAGGTGCTTCCAGGGCTGGTAGTATTGATATGCACCACTTCATGTGATGACTCAGAAATCATGGACAGATGTGGTATAAAGACAGATTTACTGGGACACCGGGGTGGCTCTGCCTTCGGCTCACGTCATGATCCCAGGTTCCTGGGTTGAGTCCTGCATTGGGCTCTCTGCTCAGCGGGAGCCTGCTTCCCTCTCTCTGCCTAACTCTCTGCCACCTTGTGTTCTCTCTCTCTCTTTCTCAAATAAATAAATAAAATCCTTTTAAAAAGGACAGATTTTTTTCAGAGTAGAAAGAGTTTAATTATTAGCAAATGCAAGTAGATGAAACACACAGGGTTAGGAGATGATTAGCCCCTTGTCATTGGAAATATCCAGGGTGTGAAGAGAATCATCTTGTGGGTATGCCATTAAGAATATTCTCAGTTTGGGGGCTCCTGGGTGTCTCAATCAGTTAGGCGTCTGCCTTGGACTCGGGTCATGATCTCAGGGTGCTGAGATAAAACCTTGCTTCTCCCTCTCCCTCTGCCACTCCACTGGCTTGTGCTTTCTCTCTCTTTCTGTGTCAAATAAATAAATAACATCTTTTTTAAAAAGGATATTCCCAATTTGAGTGAATGACTTGAATTGATGCTCTTACTAAATCTGAAATTATTTGATTTTATTAATACTGCAAAACTTTTCAATGATACTGACCTGACACAGTAAAAGTAGAACCTTTTATTTAATGATGATAACTCTACTAATCCCTAGGCAAGAGAAATTACAGTATGGCCAGTGTCAAAGAGGTGACTGCCTACATTCTCCTCTATGATTTTTTTTTTACATATGTTATTTTATTTATTTTTTTAATATAATTTTTTATTTTTTATAAACATATATTTTTATCCCCAGGGATACAGGTCTGTGAATCACCAGGTTTACACACTTCACAGCACTCACCAAAGCACATACCCTCCCCAATGTCCATAATACCACCCCCTTCTCCCAAACCCCCTCCCCCCAGCAACCCTCAGTTTGTTTTGTGAGATTAAGAGTCACTTATGGTTTGTCTCCCTCCCAATCCCATCTTCTTTCATTTATTCTTCTCGTACCCACTTAAGGCCCCATGTTGCAACACCACTTCCTCATATCAGGGAGATCACATGATAGTTGTCTTTCTCCGCCTGACTTATTTCGCTAAGCATGATACGCTCTAGTTCCATCCATGTTGTCGCAAATGGCAAGATTTCATTTCTTTTGATGGCTGCATAGTATTCCATTGTGTATATATACCACATCTTCTTGATCCATTCATCTGTTGATGGACATCTAGGTTCTTTCCATAGTTTGGCTATTGTGGACATTACTGCTATAAACATTCCAGTACACGTGCCCCTTTGGATCACTACGTTTGTATCTTTAGGATAAATACCCAATAGTGCAGTTGCTGGGTCATAGGGCAGTTCTATTTTCAACATTTTGAGGAACCTCCATGCTGTTTTCCAGAGAGGTTGCACCAGCTTGCATTCCCACCAACAGTGTAGGAGGGTTCCCCTTTCTCTGCATCCTCACCAGCATCTGTCATTTCCTGACTTGTTGCTTTTAGCCATTCTGACTGGTGTGAGGTGATATCGCATTGTGGTTTTGATTTGTATTTCCCTGATGCCGAGTGATATGGAGCACTTTTTCATGTGTCTGTTGGCCATCTGGATGTCTTCTTTGCAGAAATGTCTGTTCATGTCCTCTGCCCATTTCTTGATTGGATTATTTGTTCTTTGGGTGTTGAGTTTGCTAAGTTCTTTATAGATTCTGGACACTAGTCCTTTATCTGATATGTCGTTTGCAAATATCTTCTCCCATTCTCTCAGTTATCTTTTGGTTTTGTTAACTGTTTCCTTTGCTGTGCAAAAGCTTTTGATCATGATAAAATCCCAATAGTTCATTTTTGCACTTGCTTCCCTTGCTTTTGGCGATGTTCCTAGGAAGATGTTGCTGCAGCTGAGGTTGAAGAGGTTGCTGCCTGTGTTCTCCTCAAGGATTTTGATGGATTCCTTTCGCACATTGAGGTCCTTCATCCATTTTGAGTCTATTTTTGTGTGTGCTGTAAGGAAATGGTCCAATTTCATTTTTCTGCATGTGGCTGTCCAATTTTCCCAGCACCATTTATTGAAGAGGCTGTCTTTTTTCCATTGGACATTCTTTCCTGCTTTGTCGAAGATTAGTTGACCATAGAGTTGAGAGTCTATTTCTGGGCTCTCTATTCTGTTCCATTGATCTATGGGTCTGTTTTTGTGCCAGTACCATGCTGTCTTGATGATGACAGCTTTGTAATAGAGCTTGAAGTCCGGGATTGTGATGCCACCAACGTTGACTTTCTTTTTCAATATCCCTTTAGCTATTCGAGGTCTTTTCTGGTTCCGTAGAGGGGAGGAGTCAAGATGGCGGAGAAGTAGCAGCCTGAGACTACTTCAGCTAGCCAGAGATCAGCTAGATAGCTTATCTAAAGATGGCAAACACCTGAAAAATCCATCGGAGATCGAAGAGAAGAAGAACAGCAATTCTGGAAACAGAAAAACAACCACTTTCTGAAAGGTAGGACCGGCGGAGAAGTGAATCCAAAGCGACGGGAAGATAGACCCCGGGGGGAGGGGCCGGCTCCCGGCAAGCAGCAGAGCAACCGCGCACAAAATCAGGACTTTTAAAAGTCTGTTCCGCTGAGGGACATCGCTCCAGAGGCTACCCGGGGCAAAGCCCACACGGGGTCAGCGTGGCCTCAGGTCCCGCAGGGTCACAGAAGGATCGAGGGTGTCTGAGTGTCGCAGAGCTTGCGGGTATTGGAACGGGAAAGCCGGCTACAGAGACAGAGCCGACAGTAAGCTCGCAGCTCGGGGTGACCTTGAACCGGTCGCAGGCTCGGTGAGCTCGGAGCGCAGCGGGAGGTCAGGCAGATGGGAGTAACTGGGCGCGGTTCTCTGAGCGCGCACTGAGGAGTGCGGCCCTGGGCTCTCTGGCTCCTCCAGGCCAGAGACCAGGAGGCCGCCATTTGTATTCCCGTCCTCCGGAACTCTACGGAAAGCGCTCAGGGAACAAAAGCTCCTGAAAGCAAACCCAAGCGGATTACTCACCCTGGCCCCAGGTAAGGGCGGTGCAATTCCGCCTGGGGCAAAGACACTTGAGAATCACTACAACAGGCCCCTCCCCCAGAAGAGCAACAAGAAATCCAGCCGAGACCAAGTTCACCTACCAAAGAGTGCGGTTTCAATACCAAGGAGAGCAGCAGAATTCTAGAGGAGGAGAAAGCAAAGCACAGAACTCATGGCTTTTTCCCTGTGATTTATTTTAGTCTTGCGGTTAATTTAATTTTTTTCTTTTTCATTTTTTGTTTTTTTTTCTCGCCTTCGGGTAAAATTTTTTTTAACTGTTACCTTTTTCTTTTTTAACGATTTTTTACTAGTTTATCTAATATATATATTTTTTCTTTTTTATATTTTTCTTAGGTGTTTTCTTTTTTTTTTAATTCTTTACTTTCTTTTTTTTCTTTTTCTCTTTTTTCTTTTTTCTTTTTTTTTCCTTTCTTCCTTTTTGAACCTCTTTTTATCCCCTTTCTCCCCCGTCACGATTTGGGATCTCTTCTAATTTGGTTAAAGCATACTTTCCTGGGGTTGTTGCCACCCTTTTAGTATTTTACTTGCCCCTTCATATTATGTTCTCAGGACAAAATGACAAGACGGAAAAATTCAACACAAAAAAAAGAACAAGAGGCAGTACCGAAGGCTAGGGACCTAATCAATACAGACATTGGTAATATGTCAGATCTAGAGTTCAGAATGACAATTCTCAAGGTTCTAGCCGGGCTCGAAAAAGGCATGGAAGATATTAGAGAAACCCTCTCGAGAGATATAAAAGCACTTTCTGGAGAAATAAAAGAACTAAAATCTAACCAAGTTGAAATCAAAAAAGCTATTAATGAGGTGCAATCAAAAATGGAGGCTCTCACTGCTAGGATAAATGAGGCAGAAGAAAGAATTAGTGATATAGAAGACCAAATGACAGAGAATAAAGAAGCTGAGCAAAAGAGGGACAAACAGCTACTGGACCACGAGGGGAAAATTCGAGAGATAAGTGACACCATAAGACGAAACAACATTAGAATAATTGGGATTCCAGAAGAAGAAGAAAGAGAGAGGGGAGCAGAAGGTATACTAGAGAGAATTATTGGGGAGAATTTCCCCAATATGGCAAAGGGAACGAGCATCAAAATTCAGGAGGTTCAGAGAACGCCCCTCAAAATCAATAAGAATAGGCCCACACCCCGTCACCTAATAGTAAAATTTACAAGTCTCAGTGACAAAGAGAAAATCCTGAAAGCAGCCCGGGAAAAGAAGTCTGTAACATACAATAGTAAAAATATTAGATTGGCATCTGACTTATCCACAGAGACCTGGCAGGCCAGAAAGAGCTGGCATGATATTTTCAGAGCACTAAATGAGAAAAACATGCAGCCCAGAATACTATATCCAGCTAGGCTATCATTGAAAATAGAAGGAGAGATTAAAAGCTTCCAGGACAAACAACAACTGAAAGAATTTGCAAACACCAAACCAGCTCTACAGGAAATCTTGAAAGGGGTCCTCTAAGCAAAGAGAGAGCCTACAAGTGGTAGATCAGAAAGGAACAGAGACCATATACAGTAACAGTCACCTTACAGGCAAAACAATGGCACTAAATTCATATCTCTCAATAGTTACCCTGAATGTTAATGGGCTAAATGCCCCTGTCAAAAGACACAGGGTATCAGAATGGATAAAAAAACAAAACCCATCTATATGTTGCCTCCAAGAAACTCATTTTAAGCCCGAAGACACCTCCAGATTTAAAGTGAGGGGGTGGAAAAGAATTTACCATGCTAATGGACATCAGAAGAAAGCAGGAGTGGCAATCCTTATATCAGATCAATTAGATTTTAAGCCAAAGACTATAATAAGAGATGAGGAAGGACACTATATCATACTCAAAGGTTCTGTCCAACAAGAAGATTTAACAATTTTAAATATCTATGCCCCCAACGTGGGAGCAGCCAACTATATAAACCAATTAATAACAAAATCAAAGAAATACATCAACAATAATACAATAATAGTAGGGGACTTTAACACTCCCCTCACTGAAATGGACAGATCATCCAAGCAAAAGATCAGCAAGGAAATAAAGGCCTTAAACGACACACTGGACCAGATGGACATCACAGATATATTCAGAACATTTCATCCCAAAGCAACAGAATACACATTCTTCTCTAGTGCACATGGAACATTCTCCAGAATAGATCACATCCTTGGTCCTAAATCAGGACTCAACCGGTATCAAAAGATTGGGATCATTCCCTGCATATTTTCAGACCACAATGCTCTAAAGCTAGAACTCAACCACAAAAAGAAGTTTGAAAAGAATCAAAATACATGGAGACTAAACAGCATCCTTCTAAAGAATGAATGGGTCAACTGGGAAATTAAAGAAGAATTGAAAAAAATCATGGAAACAAATGATAATGAAAATACAACGGTTCAAAATCTGTGGGACACAACAAAGGCAGTCCTGAGAGGAAAATATATAGCGGTACAAGCCTTTCTCAAGAAACAAGAAAGGTCTCAGGTACACAATCTAACCCTACACCTAAAGGAGCTGGAGAAAGAACAAGAAAGAAACCCTAAGCCTAGCAGGAGAAGAGAAATCATAAAGATCAGAGCAGAAATCAATGAAAGAGAAACCAAAAAAACAATAGAACAAATCAACAAAAGTAGGAGCTGGTTCTTTGAAAGAATTAATAAAATTGATAAACCCCTGGCCCGACTTATCAAAAAGAAAAGGGAAAGGACCCAAATAAATAAAATCATGAATGAAAGAGGAGAGATCACAACTAACACCAAAGAAATACAAACTATTATAAGAACATACTATGAGCAACTCTACGGCAATAAATTTGACAATCTGGAAGAAATGGATGCATTCCTTGAAACATATAAACTACCACAACTGAACCAGGAAGAAATAGAAAGCCTGAACAGACCCATAACCAGTAAGGAGATTGAAACAGTCATTAAAAATCTCCAAACAAACAAAAGCCCAGGGCCAGACGGCTTCCCAGGGGAATTCTACCAAACATTTAAAGAAGAACTAATTCCTATTCTCCTAAAGCTGTTCCAAAAAATAGAAATGGAAGGAAAACTTCCAAACTCATTTTATGAGGCCAGCATCACCTTGATCCCAAAACCAGACAAGGATCCCACCAAAAAAGAGAACTATAGACCAATATCCTTGATGAACACTGATGCGAAAATACTCAACAAAATACTAGCCAATAGGATTCAACAGTACATTAAAAGGATTATTCACCACGACCAAGTGGGATTTATTCCAGGGCTGCAAGGTTGGTTCAACATCCGCAAATCAGTCAATGTGATACAACACATCAATAAAAGAAAGAACAAGAACCATATGATACTCTCAATAGATGCTGAAAAAGCATTTGACAAAGTACAGCATCCCTTCCTGATCAAAACTCTTCAAAGTGTAGGGATAGAGGGCACATACCTCAATATCATCAAAGCCATCTATGAAAAACCCACCGCAAATATCATTCTCAATGGAGAAAAACTGAAAGCTTTTCCGCTAAGGTCAGGAACACGGCAGGGATGTCCATTATCACCACTGCTATTCAACATAGTACTAGAGGTCCTAGCCTCAGCAATAGACAACAAAAGGAAATTAAAGGCATCCAAATCGGCAAAGAAGAAGTCAAATTATCACTCTTCGCAGATGATATGATACTATATGTGGAAAACCCAAAAGACTCCACTCCAAAACTGCTAGAACTTATACAGGAATTCAGTAAAGTGTCAGGATATAAAATCAATGCACAGAAATCAGTTGCATTTCTCTACACCAACAGCAAGACAGAAGAAAGGGAAATTAAAGAGTCAATCCCATTTACAATTGCACCCAAAACTATAAGATACCTAGGAATAAACCTAACCAAAGAGACACAGAATCTATACTCAGAAAACTATAAAGTACTCATGAAAGAAATTGAGGAAGACACAAAGAAATGGAAAAATGTTCCATGTTCCTGGATTGGAAGAATAAATATTGTGAAAATGTCTATGCTACCTAAAGCAATCTACACATTTAATGCAATTCCTATCAAAGTACCATCCATCTTTTTCAAAGATATGATTTTTTTTTTTATCAGAGAGAGAGAGAGAAAGCACAGGCAGACAGAGTGGCAGGCAGAGGCAGAGGGAGAAGCAGGCTCCCTGCCTATCAAGGAGCCCAATGTGGGACTCGATCCCAGGACGCCAGGGTCATGATCTGAGCCAAGCCGCTTAACCAACTGAGCCACCCAGGCGTCCCTCCTCTATGATTTTGATAGATTCCTGCCTCATATTGAGGTCTTTTATCCATTTCGAGTTTATCTTTGTGTATGGAGTAAAAGAATGGTCAAGTCATTCTTCTACGTATAGCTGTCCAATTTTCTCAGCACTATTTATTGAAGAGACTGTCTTCTTTCCACTGTATATTTTTTCCTGCTTTGTTGAACATTATTTGACCATAGAATTGAGGGTCCATATCTGGGCTCTCTACTCTGTTCCACTGGTCTTTGTGTCTCTTTTTGTGCCAGTACCATGCCATGCTATCTTGGTGATCACAGCTTTGTAGTCAAGCTTGAAATCAGGCAACGTGATGCCCCCAGTTTTGTTTTTCTTTTTCAACATTTTTTTTTAGCAATTCAAGGTCTTTTCTGGTTCCATATAAATTTTAGGATTGTTTGTTCCAGCACTTTGAAAAATGCCAGTGGAATTTCGATGGGGATGGCATTGAAAATATAGATTGCTGTAGACTATATAGACATTTTTTAAAAAAGATTTTATTTATTTATTTGACAGACAGAGATTACAAGTAGGCAGAAAGGCAGGCAGAAAGAGAGAGGGGGGTGCAGGCTCCCTGCTGAGGAGAGAGCCCAATGTGGGGCTCAATCCAAGGACCCTGGGATCATGACCCGAGCCGAAGGCAGAGGCTTTAATGCACTGAGCCACCCAGGCACCCCAGGATAGCAAATTTTTTGTTTGTTTGTTTGTTTGTTTGTTTTAATTTCTTTTCAGCATAACAGAATACATTGCTTTTGCACCACACCCAGTGCTCCATGAAATGCGTACCCCCCTTTCTACCCACCACCTGACTCCTCCAATGTCCCACCTCCCACCCCCGCCCCTTCAAAACCCTCAGGTTGTTTTTCAGAGTCCATAGTCTCTCATGGTTCACCTCCCCTTCCAATTTCCCTCAACTCCCATATCCTCTCCATCTCCCTATGTGCTCCTTGTTATTTGTTATGCTCCACACATAAGTGAAACCAAAAGATAGTTGACTCTCTCTGCTTGACTTATTTCACTCAGCATAATCTCTTGCAGTCCCATCCATGTTGATACAAAAGTTGGGTATTCATCCTTTCTGATGGAGGCATAATACTCCATAGTGTATATGGACCACAACTTCATAATCCATTCATCCGTTGAAGGGCATCTTGATTGTTTCAACAGTTTGGTGACCGTGGTCATTGCTGCTATGAACATTGGGGTACAGATGGCCCTTCTTTTCACTATATCTGTATCTTTGGGGTAAATATCCAGTGGTGCAACTGCAGGGTCATAGGGAAGCTCTATTTTTAATTTCTTAAGGAATCTCTACACTGTTCTCCAAAGTGGCTGCACCAACTTGCATTCCCACCAACAGTGTAAGAGGGTTCCCCTTTTTCCACATCCTCTCCAACACAGGTTATTTCCTGTCTTGCTAATTTTGGCCATTCTAACTGGTGTAAGGTGGTATCTCAAGGTGGTTTTAATTTGAATCTCCCTGAGGGCTAGTGATGATGAACATTTCTTCATGTGTCTGATAGCTATTTGTATGTCTTCATTGGAGAAGTATCTGTTCATATCTTTTGCCCATTTTTTTATATGATTGTCTGTTTTGTATGTGTTGAGTTCAGGAGTTCTTTATAGATCCTGGATATTAACCTTTTGTCTCTACTGTCATTTGCAAATATCTTCTCCCATTCTGCGGGTTGCCTCTTTGTTTTGTTGACTGTCTCCTTTGCTGTGCAGAAACTTTTGATTTTGGTGAAGTCCCAAAAGTTCATTTTGTTTCCTTTGCCTTTGGAGACATATCTTGAAAGAAGTTGCTGTGGCTGATATCGAAGAGGTTACTGCCTATGTTCTCCTCCAGGATTCTGATGGATTCCTGTCTCACGATGAGGTCTTTTATCCATTTTGAGTTTATCTTTGTGTACAGTGTAAGAGAATGCTCGAGTTTCATTCTTCTACATATAGCTGTCCAGTTTTCACACCACCATTTATTGAAGAGACTGTCTTTTTTCCACTGTATATTTTTTCGTTTTGTCGAAGATTATTTGACCATAGAGTTGAGGGTCCATATATAGCCTCTCTACTCTGTTCCACAGGTCCATGTGTCTGTTTTTATGCCAGTACCATGCTGTCTTGGTGATCACAGCTTTGTAGTAAAGCTTGAAATCAGGTAATGTGATGACCCTGGTTTTGTTTTTGTTTTTCAACATTTCCTTAGCGATTCGAGGTCCCTTATGATTCCATACAAATTTTAAGATTATTTGCTCCAGTTCTTTGAAAAATACTGGTGGGATTTTGATCGGAACGGCATTAAAAGTATAGATTGCTCTAGGCAGTAGAGACATTTTAACAATGTTTATTCTTCCGATCCAAGAGCATGGAATGGTCTTCCATCTTTTTGTATCTTCCTCAATTTCTTTCATGAGTGTTCTGTAGTTCCTCGAGTACAGATCCTTTACCTCTTTGGTTAGGTTTATTCCTAGGTATCTTATGGTTCTTGGTTGTATAATAAATGGAATCGATTCTCTAATTTCCCTTTCTGTATTTTCATTGTTAGTGTATAAGAAAGCCACTGATTTCTGTACCTTGACTTTGTATCCTGCCACATTACTGAATTGCTGTATGAGTTCTAGTTTGGGGGTGGAGTCTTTTAGGTTTTCCATATAAAGAATCATGTCATCTGCAAAGAGAGAGAGTTTGACGTCTTCATTACCAATTTGGATACATTTTATTTCTCTTTGTTGTCTGATTGCTGTTGCTAGAAATTCTAATACTATGTTGAACAAGAGTGGTGAGAGTGGGCATCCTTGTCGTGTTCCTAATCTCAATGGAAAGCCTGTGAGCTTTTTCCCATTGAGGATGATATTTGCTGTGGGTCTTTCATAGATAGATTTGATGAAGTTCAGGAATGTCCCCTCTATCCCTATACTTTGAAGCGTTTTAATCAGACACAGATGCTGGATTTTGTCAAATGCTTTTTCTGCATCAATTGAGAGGACCATGTGGTTCTTCTCTCTTCTCTTATTGATTTGTTCTATCACATTGATTGATTTGCGAATGTTAAATCACCATTCTAACCCAGGGATGGACCCCACCTGGTCATGGTGGATAATCTTTTTAATGTGCTGTTGGATCCTGTTGGCTAGGATCTTGTTGAGAATCTAAGCATCCATATTCATCAGTGATATTTGTCTGAAATTCTCCTTTCTGGTGGGTTCTTTGCCTGGTTTGGGGATCAGGGTAATGCTGGCTTCATAAAAAGAATCTGGAAGTTTTCCTTCTTCTTCAATTTTTTGAAACAGCTTCAGTAGAATAGGTGTTATTTCTTCTTTGAAAGTTTGGTAGAATTCCCCAGGGAATCCGTCAGGTCCTGGGCTCTTGTTTTTTGGGAGGTTTTTGATCACTGCTTCAATCTCGTTACTTGATATCGGTCTATTCAGGTTGTCAGTTTCTTCCTGGTTCAATTTTGGGATTTTACAGTTTTCAAGGAATGCATCCATTTCATGTAGGTTGCTTAACTTATTGGCATATAACTGTTGATAATAACTCCTGATGATTGTTTCTACTTCCTTGGTGTTAGTTGTGATCTCTCCCTTTTCATTCATAATTTTATGAATTTGAGCTTTCTCTTTTCTTTTGGATTAGTGTGGCCAATGGTTTGTCGATCTTATTATTTCTTTCTAAAAAACAGCTTCTAGTTTCATTGATACGTTCTACTGTATCTCTGGTTTCTACCTCATTGATCTCTGCTCTAATCTTATTTCCCTTCTTATGTGTGGAGTTGGTTTGATTTGTTGTTGATTCTCCAGTTCTTTAAAGTGTAGAGAAAGGTGCTGTGTTCTGGATTTTTCAATTTTTTTGAGGGAGGCTTGGATGGCTATGTATTTTCCCCCTTAGGACCGCCTTTGCTGTATCCCATAGGTTTGGGACCGAAGTGTCTTCATTCTCATTGGTTTCCATGAATTGTTTCAGTTCTACTTTGATCTCCTGGTTGATCCAAGCATTCTTAAACAAGCTGGCCATTAGATTCCAGGTGTTTGAGTTCCTTCTGAACTTTTCCTTGTGATTGAGCTCCAGTTTCAAAGCATTGTGATCAGAGAATATGCAGGGAATAATCTCAGTCTTTTGGTATTGGTTGAGTCCTGATTTGTGACCCAGTATGTGGTCTATTCTTGAGAAGGTTCCATGTGCACTTGAGAAGAATGAGTATTCTGTTGCTTTAGGGTGGAATGTTCTGTATATATCTATGAGGCCCATCTGGTCCAATGTGTCATTCAATGCTCTTGTGTCTTTATTGATTTTCTGCTTGGATGATCTGTCTATTTCTGAGAGAGGCGTGTTAAGATCTCCTACCATTATTGTATTCATATCAATATGACTCTTTATCTTGATTGCAATATAGACATTTTAACAATGTTTATTCTTCCTATCCAAGAGCATGGAATGCTTTTCCAACTTTTTGTGTCTTCTTCAGTCTCTTTCATGAGTGTGGTGTAGTTATTCGAGTACAGACCTTTACTTCTTTGGTTAGGTTTATTCCCAGGTATCTTATGGTTCTTGGTGCTATAGTAAATGGAATAGATTCTCTAATTTCCCTTTCTGTTTTTTCATTGTAGTGTATAAGAAAGCAACTGATTTCTGTGCATTGCTTTTGTATCCTGCCACATTTTGGTATTGCTGTATGAGTTCTAGTAGTTTAGGGGTGGAGTGTTTTGGGTTTTCCATGTAAAGTATCATGTCATCTGCGAAGAGAGAGAGTTTGACTTTTTCTTTGCCAATTTGAATACCTTTTATTTCTTTTTGTTGTCTGGTTGCTGTTGCTAGAACTTCTAATACTATGTTGAACAAGAGTGGTGTGAGTGGGCATCCTTATGTTCCTGATCTTAAATGAAGGGCTGTCACTTTTTCCCAATTGAGAATGATATTTGCTGTGGGTTTTTCATAGATAGATTTTATGAAGTTGAGGAATATTCCTTCTATCCCTGTATTTTGAAGATTTTAATCAGGAACAGATGCTCTATCTTGTCAAATGATTTTTCTGTAAATGGTCCTCATTTTAGAGGACCATGTGGTTCTTCTCTCTTCTCTTATTGATTTGTCTTATCATATTGATTGACTTGAGAATGTTGAACCACCCTTGCATCCCAGGAATAAATCCCACTTGGTCATGGCGGACCCCATTGTTCATAGCAGCAATGGTCATAGTCGTCAAACTGTGGAAAGAGCCAAGATGCCTTTCAACAGATGAATGGATGAAGAATATTTGGTCCATATATACAATGGAATATTATGCCTCCATCAGAAAGGATGAATACCCAACTTTTATATCAACATGGACAGGACTGGAGGAGATTATTCTGAGTGAAATAAGTCAAGCAGAGAGAGTCAATTATCATATGGTTTCACTTACTTGTGGAACATAAGGAATAACATAGAGGACATTAGGAGAAGGAAGGGAAAAGTGAATAGGGGGAAATCAGAGAGGGAGAGGAACCATGAGAGACTATGGACTCTAAGAAACAAACTGAGGGTTTTGGATGGGAGGGAGTCGGGGGACAGTTGAGCCTGATGGTGGGTATTAAAGAGAGCACATATTGCATGGAGCACTGGGTGTGGTACATAAACAATGAATCTTGGAACACTGAAAAAATAAAATAAAATTTAAAAAAAAGAAAGAAATTACTATATGACCACGGTGGTTACAGAAGTAACTATTGTAATACCAAGACTGTTGGGAAAACATTTTTAAGAAATGAGAAACATAGGTCATGGAGGGAGTCCAGATGCTGCACAGACAGGTTCTCACAGACAGATGAGAGTGGCCTGTTGAGATGTCTTAGTGAATAGAACACTTTTATTTTATTTTTAGACCACAATTTTAATAATAGCTAGCATTTCTTGTGCATTTGTTACATGCCAGAACTGTGTTGCATGCCCTACACGTATTATCTCTTTTAGTTCTCACTAGAAATCCGTTAGGCAGGTAGTATTATTTCCCCCATTTCTAGTAGGAAATTCAACTGCAAAGGAGATAAGCAGTTTAATCAAAGTAATAAAGTTGGTTAATGGTAGAGTTGTATCACAAACCCAGGATAATATAACTCTTCCTTTTGAATTATAAAAATATGTTCATAACTAATTCTGACTTTCAAATACTCATTCATAACTAACATCACCTCACTTTTGTGATTGTTTACCAGGTCACTTTTATGTTGTTTTAATTAATTCTCTCAAGAACACGTTATAAGGTCACCCTGATGAGACACATTTTACAAATCAGGACATTGGAACTCAGAGCAACCATAACTGTCCTAAAGTTACACGGTAGGAGAGCCCAGGCATTCCCAGACTTAGCCCTCTTTCCACTGTATCACTCCTGCTTCCAAAAATGACTCCCTACAAACAGCAGCTGAACTTGCATCAGAGGAGAATTATTAGTAGACTTATTCTAGAGATTTATTTATTTTTTAATCTTTTTTAAAATTTTCATTTATTTATTTGACAGAGAGAGATCACAAGTAGACAGAGCAGCAGGCAGGGGTGGGGGGAAAGCAGGCTCCCAGCTGAACAGAGAGCCTGATGCGGGGCTTGACCCCAGGAGCCTGAGATCATGACCCAAGCCAAAGGCAGAGGCTAAACCCACTGAGCAACCCAGGCACCCCTCATTCTAGAGATTTAGAGGAGGCTTATGTATAGCCTTAAAGTCATTACTGTTTTAATCTTGTACAAGATTATGGCCTTACACTATGAGAGGGAGGGAGAGAGCTAGAGAGAGAAGCTCATTCAGCTCATGTTCTGTTTCATAGGGAATGAGTCCCAGAAAGTTCAGTAGAGATTTCACAAGACAGCTGTCACACTATGGTGTATTTGTAAGGAAATTTGCCTTATATTGAAATCATCCTTGTTTTAATCAGAGAAAACCACCTGCCTTGTTTAACTCCTTTTCCTTCTACTCCAGGAATATAAGTCCAGAAGGTTTTTTTTATTATAAATAATCATAGGGCCAAGTCTAGGCATTCTTGGTCCAGTGACAGGTGCTTCATTGTTTGCTGGTAGAACTGGGGTCTGAGGGGGAATGGTCAAATGAAATTTCCCCTCTTACTGTAAAAACTCTGGGGAAGAATTAGACTATGAATCATAATGGAAAAGAGCAGGATGATGGCTAGTTAAGGGGTAAAAAATTTCTTAGGCTGCTCTTTCATTCTTTCTTTCTTTCCTTTTTTCTTTTTTTCTCTCAGTGGGAAAGTGCCCAATTTCTTTGCTTGATTCTTGACAGTTTAATGGTGTCTATGAAAGAAATGTGATCGACCTAAATGAGGAGTTAAAGTAATTAATACCAGAACTAACTCATATTTTCTGCATTTTTGGTGGCAGAGAGATGGGAATGATAGAAATACCAGGGACTTGAACCCCTGGAATTTTTTGAATGATTTGGTGTCCTCAGTCATCAGCCATTCCTGAGTCATTGCTCATACTCCCATCTGGTCCCACTCCCATTAGCAAGGCCTGTAAACTGCCAGGATATGGTTCAGGGATCCCCAGCAGGCTAGGATACTGGAACAGCTCCTGGATCAGAGAGAGCAGACAGGTACTGCAGAGAAATCACTAATCTAGCAGCATCTGAGATATAGCCCCATATGCCAAGCAAACTACAGTATCCAGTTTCCATGGCTTAAGCTGACAAGTAGGTCAAGATTCAGAAAGAATAAAAGTTTAGCAAGCCACAGATATCCTAGAAGATGCAGTAGAGCATCCTTCCAAAAGGGAAAAAGAAATCCTATAGAGAAAGAAAACCCAAAGATGAAGAGAAAATCTTGAAAAAAAAAAAAAACAGAGTGGGGGAAAACACCTTATCCATTAAAAAAGAAGAGGAAAAGAAAGAGGAGGAAGAAGAAGAAAAAGAAAAAGAGAAGAGGAGGCGGAGGGGAAGGAGGAGCAAGAGGAAGAAAAAAAGATAAGTATAGCAGATTTCTTGTCAAAAACTATACAAGCAAGAAAAGAGTGGAGTGAAATTATTTAAAGTGTTGAAATGCTTCAAATACAAGATAGAAAATTCTTCCAACAAAATCTCCCCTCAAAAGTAAAGAATTATAAACTTTCCCAAACAAAAATTGAAGGAACCCGTTTCCACCATACCTGTCCTGCAAGAAATGTTTAAAGGGATCCTTCAGGAAGAAGGAAAATGATATAGGTCAGAAATTCATATCAACATAAAAAAGAAAGAGTGTTGGGAAGTAAATAAAGTGAAATAATCCTTTCTCATTCTTAATTGATTTAAAATTGATTTAAAAGATAAATTTTAAAGCAATAATAATAACAAAGCATTGGTAACCGTAATGCATGGGTAAGAGAAATGAATGTCAGCAATGCCACAGAGAGTGGGAGGGGGGATTAGGAAACCTCTGATACAGTGTGTGCACTACACATAAAGTGGTAATAGTTACTGATGATGGACTTCAAGTTGGTTTCAAATGGCCATTGCAAATTCTAAGGTGGCAATTAAATAAATTAAGAAATATAATCGATAGGTCAAGAGTGGAGATAAAAGGAAATCACACAAAATGCTTAATTCAAACCAGAAAAGGCAAAATAAGATGGGGGGAAAAATTAAGAACAAAGGTGACAAATAGAAAATAGTTAAACATGGTAGATATAAATCCAATTACATTAATCATTGCTTTAAATGTGAATAAATACATCAATTAAAAGATAGAGATTATCAGAGCAGATAAAAAGAAAAGAGAGACCCATGTATACACTGTCTACAGGAAACCTACTTTGAATATAAAGAGGGACATAGGTTAAACATAAAGGGTTAGAGAAACACATACCGTGCTGATGTTAACCAAAAGAAAGCTGGAGTGGCTATACTCATTTCAGACAAAGCAGATTTCAGAACAAGGAAAACCATCAAAGATACAGGGATTACACAGTGATGAAAGGGTGAATTCTCCAAGAAGATCTAGTAATCCTAAATGTCCACCTAACAAGAGAACATCACAATACATGAGCAGAAAACCAATGAAGCCGAAAGGAGAATCAACGCATGGAGCTAGCTCATTGCATGAGGTTTTTCTTGTTTTGTTTTTTTTTTTTCTTCCAATCAGTATCTGGGTCAATCAGATACTAGAAACACATGGCCAGTTTTTAAGGAAGCAACGGCTGATCTGGGAGTGGAACAGCACATGCTAATGATCCCCAGTGTGACCGTGCTGGAACTAGGGAAGATCGGCACCAGGCTTCATTAATAAGTGTATGTTCAGGGGCCCCTGGGTGGTTCAATCATTAAGCATCTGCCTTCAGCTCAAGTCATGATCTCAGGATCCTAGGATCGAGTGCCACATACGGCTCCTTGCTCAGCAGGGAAGCCTGCTTCTCCCTTTCTCACTCCCCCGGCTTATGCTCCCTTTCTCACTGTGTCTCTCTGTCAAATAAATAAATTAAAAAAAAAAAAAAAAGTGTATGTGGAGCAGGGTAGAGGTACTGGGCTCAGTGTGAGTGGGAGAACCTCGAGGCAGTGCTATCTGCCATCCTCCTCGTGGCCAAGTCTCTGCAGCCAGGAAAGAGCTGTGGGGTATGGATGACCAATGGGAGCTGAGCTCAGCTTTTCTCCTGGGCTTCTTGCCCGGAACATCGGTTCCTGAAAGTACAGATGGTGCTTCTTATTTTCCAAAAACATGAGGCACCAGTCTTGACAGTGGGCTTCAATAAATGTGCCAAAACATACTTGTTGATGATGAAGACCGACGCTTGTTTGAATGTGAGGAGTTTACAGTTGGCACAACATTCTATCATGTGAGCCCGAATGGAAATATATAATCATGCTACTTTAAAACGATCCTTGGTTCTGCATTTTAAAGAAGACAAATGGAAAGCTGCTTTTGTTGTTAAGGTGTTTTATTCTAGAAGCCCCAGGACCTAGGCTAGTCTGCAAGCTGAAGGGTACAAAAAAGGGAAGGAACAATAAATGTAATAAAAAATGATCCGTATAGGGCACCTGGGTGACTCAGATGGTTGGGTATCTGCTTTCCATTCAGGTCGTGATCCGAGGCCCCTAGGATCAGGACCTGAGTTGGGTTCCCTGATCAGTGGGGAGCCTGCTTCTCCCTCTCCCTCTGCCATCCCCTCCCCTTGTGCTCTCTGGCTCTATTTCTCTGTCAAATAAATAGATAAAGTCTTTAAAAAAAAAATCTGTATGATCAATGTAAAGGGCCTTTGTGAGTCCAAGATAGCTCTAAAAGTTGCATGGTCTTTAGGAAGCTGTTTTTTGTCATAGCACGTATAGGACCTATCCAGAGGGCAGCCGTGGATACAAGCCTAAAGACTAAGCCCTCAAACTTTAATGTGTGCATAAATTACCCAGAGACCTTGTTAAAAGGCAGACTTTGCTACAGTAGTTCTTGGGGTTGCCTAAGACTCTGCATTTCTAGGAAGCTTCCAGGTGATGCCACAGCCCTATTCCCCCAGTCACTCTCAGCCATAAATAGACTCAGAAGAAAGTCCTGGGAAGTCATTTTCCACTATGCAAGTCAGGCCAACCTCCCTAATGTTCACTGAGCAGCTCAAAAGAACTCAAGTCTAGGCCATTCTCCACCTGAGTGAAGAGATATTCAGGTTCTACTCAGAATTCTTGAGTATTCTAGATGAAAGTGATAATGGAGTTCTAGTGAAGTCCCGCTTTTACAGATAAGGACACTAAGCTCCCAGGAGGTTAAATCATGTATCCATTATTACATAACTATTTAAGTGTGTTGTCAGGATTCTAACAGTGGTTTTCTGGCCAGTGTCCTTGACTTGCCTCATGTAGGACAAAAAATCAGCCTACAACAGAAGACGCAGGAACAGGACATGGTATGAATGGTGTAGGGGTCAGCAAAATTGGGAGGGAAAATGAGGGATAATAAAACCAATGCAGATTCTAAATGTACAAAAGATCAGATACAAGAAAATGAAGTGTAGATATAATCATTTTAATATTGATACAATAGTATTTTGGGTGACAGCGCATTTCCACTAGGATAGAGTATATAGGACAAAGGTCAGAAACAATCATGGGGAGTTCCTTTCTTCCTCATGAGCTCAATGAACCAGGCTCAGGTCTCAGGCAAAACTGCCTTTAAATCCACTTTTCCCTTCATTACAGATCAAAGCCTAACATAGAGGCCTCATGGGTTCAGGCCAGGACTAAAGATCTCATTGTCATCTCCTTACAATTCAGGAGAAACATCTGTCTCCCAACAGGTGTGATTCAATCCTGTCCCTTAGGCAGTGAGAGGGAAGGCACTGTATTGGCTAGCAAAATCCAAGCAGAATCAACCAAGAAGGCCATCACCAGTGCCATCTCTCACAGTGGATCTCCAGAGTCTCTCTTGCTCTGTGATCTCGATCTCGAGGCTGTATTGATCCCGATGTTGGCTTTCAACCTCCCCCAGTAGAAAATTGGATAGCTCTCCTGACTGGTCCTGATAAGTATGTAAGATCAAAAGGCACAGATGATTGTAACGCACAGCATTCCCTTATCCTGCAGCCCTAATATCAGGGCTGTACCCTTCAGTGTGGCATCCACCCCACCTGTTTTCATGTGGTCACTCTGGGAAACCCGGGAGGAATGTTACTGCCGATGAATCCTTTAAATCCCTCCAAGAAAGGAAACAGGTTCTAGGACCACTGACACTGGGCTGACAGTACATGCCAGGGAAAGAAAATCACCCTACCCAAAGGGAACCTGGAGAGGAAAGGTGGGGTGGGCATCCCTCGCTTTTATGGCCAGAAACTGATAGGACAGGGGTAAAATACAAAAATACACCATTGCAGGAGAGCATGAAGGAAAGGGCAGTAGCATGAGAGAGGCACTTGTATTTCTGGACAGTCTCCTCAGATGCCAAAGATGGCGGGGTCCACGGATGACTTGATCAAAGCGATAGCAGCTTTCACAAGCTCTTGCATGATGGAGGCTGTTAGGAGGAGAAAACAAGAAGTAGGGCTGAGGAACCACAGCGAGAGTAAACACTCTTCTCCCAGTCTCCCCGATGCCTTTCTGTTTATCTCCCTGACTCCTGCTCCTGTCTTTCTTCCACACCCCTGACTTCACTCCTCCTACTGCCCAGATTCCCTTTCATCTTCTCAGGTCCCAGAAATACTCAACATCAGTGATATAATAAACCCCCAAGGACTGAGAGCTCCTGTCCAGTCCTCTACTCAGTATAGTACTGAGACAGTGAGGAGAACAAACGCCACCTCGTGCATGTCCTTCTCCCAATCCACACTCCCCATCCACGTCCCTTTCCACACTCACCTCCCCACCCCCATAATGTAAGATGGCACCCCCATCCTGCCAAGGAGAGGTCTATCCGGGAGACCAGAAAAGGTCAGGGGAGGGGACTATGAGAACCTCCCCAGTCACCTGCTAGCAGGCCCGGAGGCTCTGTGCAAGGGAAGGAGACTAGCTCCCTAAGGAAGGAAGGAGATGTGGTTTTAGAACTGCACTCCTACCTGCATGGATGTGAATCCAGTCTCTGGCCTTCTTTTCCAGAAGTTCCCACTCACCCTTCATTTGCATAGCGTTCGAATGCAGCCAGACCACTGCCAGGACTGTGGCCCAGCTTAAGGAACTGGCATCCTGTACAACAGACAAAGACAAAGTCTTAAATTTTAAATCCAGTGTAACCATCAGGACGGTGCTTAAAACTCCTACGACATCCCCAACAAGGACTACCAAGTTATAAGGAAAGAACCACGTGCCCAACTGCTTTATATTTTATGATGTATTTTTATTCGAATCTTTGCTAAAAAAAAAAAAAAAAAAAAAAAAAAAAGAGGAATTATCAATAATGACATTCTTTTTTTTTAATTTTTTTATTTTTTATAAACATATATTTTTATCCCCAGGGGTACAGGTCTGTGAATCGCCAGGTTTACACACTTCACAGCACTCACCAAAGCACATACCCTCCCCAATGTCCATAATCCCACCCCCCTTCTCTCAACCCCCCTCCCCCCAGCAACCCTCAGTCTGTTTTGCGAGATTAAGAGTCACTTATGGTTTGTCTCCCTCCCAATCCCATCTTGTTTCATTTATTCTTCTCCTACCCACTTAAGCCCCCTTGTAGCATCACCACTTCCTCATATCAGGGAGATCATATGATAGTTGTCTTTCTCTGCTTGACTTATTTCGCTAAGCATGATACGCTCTAGTTCCATCCATGTTGTTGCAAATGGCAAGATTTCATTTCTTTTGATGGAATACTATGCAGCCATCAAAAGAAATGAAATTCTTAAGAGAGAAAACTGGTTCACACAAAAGTGAAATGATTTGCCGAAAGTTAGCTTTCTTGCAAATGACACAGCTGGAACTTGAGGCCCAATATGCTGATTCAAGTCATTCTGCTCATGTCACTCAAGAGAGAGTCTCGGCCACAGAATGGAAAACAGTCTCCTGTGAGTTTTCACCCATGGTCCCAGTTTCAGATTTTAGAGTCAACAGATCAAGAGAAATTGTTCTTTTTTATCATGACCCTTAAACCTTGGAAACAGCTATCAAGTCCTCTCTGAGGAGTCCTGTTTCTTTTCTTTCTTTTTTTTTAAAGATTTTATTTATTTATTTGACAGACAGAGATCACAAGTAGGCAGAAAGGCAGGCAGAGAGAGGAGGAAGCAGGCTCCCCGCTGAGCAGAGGGCCTGATGCGGGGCTCGATCCCAGGACCCTAGGATCATAACCCGAGCCGAAGGCAGTGACTTTAACCCACTGAGCCACCCAGGCGCCCCGAGGAGTCCTGTTTCAATCAAAATTCTCAATTCCTGGGGCACCTGGGTGGCTCAGTCAATTAAGCATCTGCCTCTGGCTCTGGTGAAGATCCCAGGGTCCTGGGATCGAGTCTCTCATCAGGCTCCCGGCTCAGCAGGAAGTCTGCGTTTCCCTCTTCCTCTGCCCCACCCCCCCCCAGCTCAAGCTAGGATGCGCAAGCACGCACATTCCCTCTGTCTTTAATAAATAAGTAAATAAATAAATAAATTTTTTAAAATTCTCAATTCCTTTAATTTTTTCTTAAGAGGACTGCTCATGTCAAAGCAGTAAGAATCCTCATGCTTGCTCTAGTCTAGAAACAAGCATGACAGTGGTTTTTAACATATATCTCCTTAAACAGTCATATCTGGAGGTGAGTGTACTCGTGAATTTCTATGACTACAGCCCAAAATATGCAACAAGCACAGCTCTTCTGACAAGCCTGCTGTCTTCCACTGATCCTGTAATCACACGGCCTGGTCCTCTGAAGTTTGTAGTCACCTCAAATCCCCATGTGCAACGGTTCTTAAGCCATTGTGCTTCTAATCTCTACTTATATAGAGAGGATTTAGAACCAAAAGCAGTATTTTGATTCCCAGTAAGTTGTATTGTTTGGGTTTTATTTTTTTCCCCCACAAAATATTGTAAGTCTTTCATTGTTCAAGGCCTTTTGGGATCTCAATTTTCTCAATACTTGATTTCCCAGTTTTGGCAAATCTACAAATGTGAAAGAATGGGATCTAAATCTTCACTGAAAATATAAACCTCCAGAGAATTCAGAGTCCGGTGGCTCTAAAAATCTGTGTGAGGTTTGAATAAATTCACTACTCAGCGCAATGAATTTTCAACGAGTTTGTTCTCAGTCCATACACTCATCATTTAAGAAAATTCAACTCCTTACTGAAATTCAGGTACACTGATGTTCCTGACTCTCTAGATTTACTGGCCCAGTTGCCATTAACAAAGAAGGAAATGTTAAAAAATAAATTAATTGAAAAAAAAAGAGAAAGAAATATTAGTTTGACCTGTCATTGGTTTCCCAATGAAACCAATTAGAATGTCATGATTCTTGTATCTTCTTCAACTTGATAAATTATACTTCTAATTATTTGTTCTAGAAAAGTATTTTTCAACAGATATATAATGCTAGACACACATATAATCTAAAATATCCTAGTAGCCACATGTAGAAAAGTAAAAATAAACAGGTACCATTATTTTACTAACATGTTGTTCTTAACCTAATATATTCAAAATATCATTTTAACATGTAATCAATATAAAAATAATGATTGAGAATATTTACATTCTTTTTTTTTTACATTAAGTTTTCACATAAGTGAAATCAGCATGTGTTTCACAATTCATAGCACATTTTAATTCAATTAAGAATTTGGCTCCTTGAAAGGGGAACCCTCCTACACTGTTGGTGGGTGAGCTGTTGCAACACTCATGGAGGCTCTTCAAAAGGTTGAAAATAGAGCTACCCTATGAGCCAGCAATTGTACTACTGGGTATTTACCCTAAAGATACAAACGTAGTGATCCGAAGGGGCACGTGTACCCAAATGTTTATAGCAGCAACGTCCACAATAGCTGAAATATGAAAGAACTTAGATGTCCATCAACAGATGAATGGATAAAGAAGATGTGGTATTATATACAATGGAATACTATGCAGCCATCAAAAGAAATGAAATCTTGCCATTTGCGACAGTGTGGATGAACTAGAGGGTATTATGCTTAGCGGAGTAAGTCCATCAGAGAAAGACAACTATCATATGATCCCCCTTATAAGAGGAAGTGGAGATGCAACGTGGGGGATTTGGGGGGTAGGAAAAGAATAAATGAAGCAAGATGGGATCGAGAGGGAGACAAACCATAAAAGACTCTTAATCTCACAAAACAAACTGAGGGGGCTGGGGGGAGGGGTGTTGGGAGAAGGGGGTGGGGTTATGGACATTGGGGAGGGTATGTGCTATGGTGAGTGCTGTGAAGTGTGCAAACCTGGCAATTCACAGACCTGTACCCCTGGGGCTAATAATATATGTTTATTAAAAAATTTTTAAAAATAATTTGGCTCCTCATTTGCATTAGCCATATTTCAAGTGCTCAAGAGTCACAGGACTAGTGGATACTATAGTGGATGAGGCAGTTAAAGGATTTCTGAGGTTTATTTAACCACCTTTCACGTTTAAAAAATTCAGAATGACACCCGTATTTCAGGCTTTTAGCATTCTGTCCATATTTAACAATTTCTCAATTAGAAGATTTGGTCAGTTACCTTGCGACTGTGGAATGTAATCTGTCCTCATCAGCATACTCAAACACGTTTGAAATAAACTAGATCATCCCTATTAATCCTCACCTATTCTAACTTCAGTGAAATTTTGCTAATTTGCGGACCAAATCCTTTATTTTGAAGAGAAGCGACATGGGTCTTGAAGACAGTTCTAGTATTGAATCCAGCTCTGCCACTGACTGGCTGGCTAAACTCAGAACCATTGTTATAGTTCTCTATAAACAGCAACGTGAGTAGGATTTACCTTATTATGGTAATGAAAAAGTAAGTGGATGTTAAGTGCTTACCACAGTTCTGGCACAGACTAATGGCTCAAAAAATACTAGATGATTGGCAGGGAATATAAAGTGAAGAGGATGCTTGCCTTCCCTTTGTATCCATCAACTCCCACCAACCAGGTTATTGGTTCCTTGTTCTTTCTGGTCTAACATACCAAGAAAAACCTCCAACCTCTGTTTATTAGAAATTAATTTAGTTTATGTCCTCCTCTATCCTCCTTTCTCAGATGAGCCATGATTCACCCCAAATCTTACTGACCCCAACCCCTCAAAAACATGCGCCCTCCTTTTTCTTCTCTGAATCTTACCTTGACAGGGACTGCAGCCTGTAAGTCTTCCAAACTTTTACCTAGGATCCCAGCCAGATTTTCATCCAGGCACCAGGAACCATCTGCATTCTGGAGGGAGATCAGCTGCACAAGATGATTTTCTCCAAAGACTTTGGGGAAGAAAAAAGAGGATGAGAAATGATGGAGGTACTGAGCCCTTAGCATGCCTGAGAAAGACGGATCTGACTTCAGAGACAGGCTATAGCAATGTGAACCAGATCCTACCTGTTATAGTCCTTCCCCTGTGTTTTCTCTGTGACATCGTCAGCCACCTGAGTGACAGACTAACTCTAAGGGAGTGGCACTTAAAAATTTAGCAACAAGGAAATGATAATGCTGCTTAGTTGTATCCAGTCCTATTTAATGGGCCTGAAAACTTGACACATATTTTAAAAATTCCAGACCAATACAGCTGGAATTTTAATTTTAAAAAATTTCAAAAGAAAGCAGATATAAAGAAGGCAATCAGCAATGTACCTCGAAGAGTAGTCTAGTGTCTAATCCTGTCGATTTGACAATTACTTAGAGACCACATAGAAGGTGTTACATATCTGTGTCTCTATCACATATGATGATGTACTTAGAGCAAGTGAGAAATTAGCAGGCAAGAAAAAACATAACTAGAGAAACAATTCTATTCTAATGGGGGGAAAAAAATCTAAGGGTCTGAATTTCAACAGTCTTCATCTGAATCTCAGTTTGGCTAATGCTCAAAATCCAACAGTATGTAACCAATGGGAATCTCAGCCTTCTCTGGAAATTGGAGCCAATAATGCTCCATGCATAAGGAAGAACTCGAAGTACCTTGAAGGCTCTTTGTCGACTCCCTACAAGAAGCAGTTGCTATAAGTTCACAAAAACCAGAAGCTTAACACTCCTGGATAATTTTTATCTCTACTTGGGTAACAGGATTCCTAGGAGACGACGGTCAAAGCTGGAATATTCTAAGTGAGGAAGGTCTAGGGAACAATCACAAAGAGAGAAGCTACTCTGTGACTAACATTAAGAATTTTCTCATGACAGCCCTGTGAGGTGAGTAGTTGTGTAGCTGAGGGAGCTAAGGCTCTGGAGAGCGACTTAGTTTACCTAAAACACCACAATAATTGAGAAGACAGAGATCTGTCTTCTTGAAGCCCTCTCTCTCTTTTTTTTTTTTTTTAAGATTTTATTTATTTGAGAGCAAGAAAGAGAGAGTAAGGGACTGCACGAGCAAGAGGGAGGGGCAGAGGGAGAAGCAGGCTCCCTGCTCAGCAGAGAGCCCAATGTGGGACCCGATCCCAGGACACTGGGATCATGACCTGAGCCGAAGGCGGACAGTTAACCAACCGAACCACCCAGGCACCCCCGAAGCCCTCTCTTTGACTAGCAACCTAAAGAGAATGAATAAGTAGAGGGTAAGTGGCAAGTAAGATGCTTAAGTGATTAAACAACTGTATACCACAAACTCTGGCTACAAAAACTAAAGACTAGAAAGAAGTTGCCTTTAAGCCAATTTTAGTAGAAAGGGTACTTCTTGGTGATAAAATGTCCTTTGACTCAATCTGTCCTGTACACGAGAAGCCCAGCTGTTCAGAACACAAGGTAATGACCAAGGAACACCCTTTGGTGACAGAACAAAAGTCATTAGCCAGCATCAGGAAGATCTCTTTTCAAACCCAACTTGTAAAAGGCTGACCCATGTGGCAGGAGACCCAGACAGGGCAGCAGCAGAGGTCTGCAGGGGAAGGGCCCCGGCCTGCAGGCCAACTGGATGAGCTGAGATGACAACATGGGTATGTTTAACCAGAGCTTACCCCAGACTCCACTGGCTAGGATGTGGGGTCCTATACTGTAGCCTAACCCAAGGCCGACTCTGGCCAACACAGACAGGACAAATCTCACCCTCTGCCTGACACTTTTCAAACAGATTACCTCCTACCTAAAGAAAGCCAAAGGAAGTAGAACGTGGAAGATAAGCTCTTCAGTACCGCAGCTCCAAGAAGAGAACTGAGGCCCACCTCACCTGTACAGTGAGTTTCCAAGTTGGTACTCTGGGTGGGACAACAAGCCCCTTCCATCTGAAGAGAGGGCTCTTCGAGAACCATGCACATCTTCTTTAGTCTATGACCAAAAGTGTGGGCTTTGTCTAGTCCTACACAGGTGACAGACAAACATGGGTGAGAAAAAGTCCCTGGAAAGATGCTTACCTAGAGCACACAGGTCCTTGTTAATCATGGGCCCACAAGGTTTGCAGCCATCCTGCTGATGTGACATACCCTGCTGATTTGACATACCCTTGTAATGATTAGTCCGTGTGGCCAGAGATACACCTCGAAGGCACACGGACCTTGGAGGAGCTGAAAAACACCAACACAGACATAAAGACTGAGACCCTACTGCTCTCTGCTATGGGCAAAGGGCCCTGAAAATGTAGGACACTTGCCCTCCTATCCGTGTCTGCCTCAGCCACCATATTTTCTGGGCATTTTTTTTCTCTTCCTCAAACACCTATCTCAATTAACTACCCCTTTCTCCTCCCCCAAAATGTCAGCCCTCTCTGCTGACACTCTCCTACCGGTGTTACAACATCTTCAAATCTCTCTGATTCTGAAATTTTAAAGAGATACATTAAATACCAAAAATCCACTCCAACTCTACAGCTTCTATATTTACCACTTTCTATTCCTCTTTTCAGCTCAATGTTTACCAAAAGTGTCTATACATTCATTTACCACCTTTCTCTTGAACATTCTGTAATATGGATTCTTCCCTGATCTAAGCCAATGAAATTGCTCTTGTTCACATTAGCAAGAACTTCTTGAATAGCACACCCAGCATCCCCTTTCAAGTTTTTACTTTGACTTCTCTGCAGTAGCTGATACTCTGATAACTTCCTTTGTTATATCATCGTTTCCTTTATTTTGAATATGCACTCGTTTCTTCGCTTCCTACTTCATTCCTTTTTATTATGGTTTGGGGAACCCTCTGCTACCCGCCCCTAGAGGCTGGGTTTTCTTCAGTGTTTCAGTCTCATCCCCCTTCCATCTCGCTCTGTACCTGCCCCATGAATAATCTCATCTATTCTCCTGATTTTATGACTCAGATGTTAAATGTTGCCAGATGTGTATCTTTATCCCTGAGCTCTCCTCTGAACACCAAACCCATCTATTGGTTTTTCTACTGGACATCTTCATGTGCATATTCCATAGGGATCTCAAGTTCAAAATGCTCAAAAATAATTCAACATGCTACCTTCTAAACTTGCTCCTGTACTTTTGTTACTCTAGTTTAAATAAATGATACAATTATACACACAGTTTTCTCAACGAAACTCTGGGCTCGCCTTGAAGCCTGCCTCTACAACTCACATCACACTTTTCCCTCCAGCCACAGAATCCTGCCCAGTGCATTTCTCCACCTGACACTAACCTTCAAGCCCCTCCCATCTATTCTCAAGCATGCTTGGCTTTGACCTGGGACACCCATTCCCTAACACTCCTAGATCACTACCATCAGCCATCTGTATAATCACTAACCATCAAATTATCAATAAGATCAGCTTCAGATTTAGACAGTTTGAGTACTCGATGTTTATGTGCACTTTCTGTTTCAATTGTCCTTATTTTTTTTTCCCTGCTCTGGGATTATTTAAAATATCCTTGCCTATGGAATATTTTCTAGTTTCCTAGAAAGGCACCGTACCAGCAAGAAATCCTAGATTGGAGGGACAGGGGAAAAATTCAACATCCCAGGCTTTTACTTCAAATGATGTGCTTAGATACCCAGGGCCCCTTAATTGACATATGTTCCAAGGAGGTAAAACTCACCACCTGAACAGCATTTTGGCATCACTGAAGCTGCACCCAAAAGAACTGGCCTTGGAATGTCCCTGCAAGCCAGAGGCCCCTGAACTGGCTTGTTGGAATTCTTACTGACGGCAACGAAGGCTGTCTGGGAGCTAATGACTCCACAATCAATGCTGATTTTCAGCACATCTTTTTTATCATTAGCTGGGGTATCCCTGAAGCCCATGTCCTTGGCGTGGAGAAAGGACTTGGCAGCAAGGCGATGAATGGTGAAGCTGAAAGAGAAACACTCCCATGATTTAGGGAAGCGCACTCATGTGCCAGTTACTCAGGGCCCTCGGAAGTTAGCATTGATAGAGAGAGGAAAAAGGCAGATAGAGAGAGGAAAAAGGCAGATAAAGGGAGAAATAAGACTTGAATGGGTTAGAAAGGTGAAGTGATTATGATTGTAGGGACACAACTGAGCCCCCCAAATTAAAAGAAAGAAACCAACCTTCTCAATGATGGCAGAGATTAAAAAAAAGAAAGGAGGGAGGGGGGAGGAAAGAAGAGAGGGAAAGAGAAAGAAAGTAGCAAAGCAAAACTGAATTCTCACTTGTCATCAGGCTTGGGCTGTAGAGAAAATGTCACCCTATTGTCGAAACTCTTGCCCTGGAATGTGTACTTGAGGTAGACTTCTCCTGTTGCCTCTGCTGGCTACAAAGTAGAGACAAGTAGACATGATGGAAGGGAGAGGACATCAAGAGAAGGTCACAACTGAGGCCACTCCCCAACGCAATGCATTAAAACATCTGACTAGGAACCAGGCAGCTCAGAGAATCAGAAACCTGAAATTATGAAGCAGGGGGGTAGGCTGGCTCCACCTGGCAAGTACTGTGATCTCTTGATGAGATTCACCAGTTTTAAGAAAATTGTCCAGAGCAGAGTTTAGGGAAGTAGCTACTCTGATGAGAAGAACACACAAGAATAGGAACTCACAGGCATGGTCCCGCTCAAAAGGGCATAGACGATTAACCTCTGGCCCTTATAGAGGACAGTCTGTTCTGGCGAAAGCATTTTAGCAGACAATTTAGCAGGCAATTCCCAGGTCACAGAAACATCCTCTACTGCAGGCTGTAGAGCATATTTCAGGGCCCTAAGAGCCTAGTGGAGGAAAGAGAACAGAATAAGCACAAAAGAACATTAGCAATAATAACCACTGTTAGCTGAATATTTATCATGCACCAGATTCTAGGCAACACAGTATATGCTATGTCTATTCCTTAATACTCTACTAGGACGTGGTAATGAAGGATAAGGCAAAGGATACCACCACCCAAGAAAGAGGAACTTACAAATATAAGCAGAGCTAGAAGATGCCTTCCTTTGTGTATACGAATCGAATGGAGTATCAGTGTACCACCTCTACCCATCTACCAGACATACAACAATTGCTCCTTCTCGTTTTCTTTGTCTCATGTGCATGGAGGATAGGATATGGCCAACCAAAAGGGTTCCTCAAGATTCCTAGAATCTCAATCATAATGGTCAAAATTCTGTTTCTCTATTTCCGGTCTTAAACACAAAGCTCTAACCTCTTCCAGCATCTTGTCTCTGAGCTTCCAACCAGTCAGCCCAGATGCCATTCCTCCAGAAACTACAGTGGGCCCTTTTTTAACAAAGCCCAAATTAGCCCCACTATGTATTATAGCCCAAGGCACTATGGATATAAAAATATGATTCCTGGTGACAAACTGTTGCTTCTGCCCTTATGACAATGTCTCCTGGCCCCTGCTCCACACTCCCTCTGAATCACCCACTATGACGCAAGGCCTGTCCCTCACCTTGGACTGCATCCTGTCCTTGCCTGTGATAAATTCTGAAGTGCCACCTGCCACTCGGGCAATGCCTTTTATTAGGCTGGTAGAGGCTCCTTCTCCAATTCCAAAAGAGAAACATCTGCAATTATACAAGGGTAAGAGCTTAGAGACAGGCACTAAGGAGTAAAATTATAAAATTAATACACAGAGTCAGTTATCCTTAGTTATCTTTATCTTTCAGTTTATCTTTAGTTATCTACCTAAAGAGACAGTCTACTTCTTTGACCAAAAGCATAAGGGCTACAAAATGTTGAGCATATTCTATATTTCAGGAGACCAAAGAGTTCTAACTGGAGAGTTCTCTCCCGGCCATAATCCATGTGCACCAAGCTTTTTAATCACAATTTGACTTCCCAAATAAATACAACTGTCTATAAACAGAATGTGTTGGTAATAGCAATAGAAGCATTTTTAGAAGGCATAACAAGATCTCTCATTGTAAATTAATACACTGGAATTTGGGGGTTATGTATCAGTCTCTTTTGAATTAGGTTAGTATGAGTCATCATCCCCAACTCTAATGACATCAGCATCAGGATTAATATTCTAAATTTGCAGGGCTACCAACTGAACTTCTAATTATGGTAACCTACCTTTGAACGTGCTCCCTAGAGACCACAGCTTGCCAGCATCTTGATATTATCACCTTCAAATTTCCCACCCAATCTTGCAACTGAAGCATATATTTCTTATGGCTCACAAAGGGCATTTATGTGTATGTTAAGTTTCTTATGTATAAAACTAGAGCCAACAATATTTATTGATGGCTAACAATATGCTTAGAACTTACATGCTTCCTGTGGGTGATAAGAAGAAGAAATATAATAATGGCAAAAATTTACATTATCACATATTTTGTGTCAAGCACAGTTCCCAATGCTTTACTTAGGCATACCTTTGAACCCTCAGAGTAAGTAAACTCATAAGGTAAGTACTGCTATTATGCCCATTTTCAAATGAGGAAACTAAGACTTAGGGAGTTTAGCTGATTTATCCAAACAGCCAGCAAGCAGCACAAGGGAACTTAAATATATGATTTTTGACTTGAAGTAGAATGCCATAGGACATTCTGCTCACAGCAATGCCAAAGCCGTTTCAGCCAGTAGAGAACTGGAAAAGCTGTATACAATATTCTTAATAATCTTTTTGAACATCAAATGGTTTCCAAGACAACAGGAATCTATGGGCCATGACATGGAATAGGAGGGAGGTAAGAGAGATGAGCCTGGCATCTGGTATCCCGTTATCCCTTAAAGCTAGTGCCAAGTACAAAATGGATGGCTCAAGGCCTGAAAAGCCAAGCGGTTTCAGACTTGTACTTTCCAAAGAGAAGGTGCCCTCATAGACACCCCAGGTGTTTTAATAATAAACCCTGTAGAACTAAGCCCAGAGGCAGAGATGAATCTGAAATGAACCAGCCATCAAATGACAGAAGCTTCCTTGACTCTAACTGGACCCAGATTATCTGCTCCTAGTCTAGCAACCCATCAGAAGCAAAGAATACATCCTTGCAGAGGGAAGATAACATCACCTGGAGGCTCAAAGAACTTCTACAACTTTTCACATAAAATATCTGACAACTAATGAAGGAATAGAAAAATCCCCAAATATTGGGAAATTATACACGGTACCACTGAACAACATAGGCTTTAGAAAATCATAATGGTTAATTAGAAAAATCTTCTTAAATGGATGTCAATGGAAAGTGACAGATCCAGGTTGAAGATTCAGATGTAGATATCCTTAAATCTAGGGATCTAAATTCATATATTAGAAAAGAAAAAGCAGGGCTCTCTGCTCAGCAGGGAGCCTGCTTCCCCCCTCTCTCTGTCAGCCTCCTGCCTATTTGTGATCTCTGTGAAATAAATAAAATCTTTAAAAAAGAAAAGAAAAGAACAGAAAAAGCAGTCTTGAAATCAACTACCTAAGCATCCATCTCCAGGTGTTAGAAAGAGAATAGCCAATAATCCCAAAGAATTGAAAGGGAAATGAATATATATGGGTGCAAATTTAAAGGGAAATAATAAATATGGGGGCAAGCATTATGATATAAAAAGTTACCATATAATAGATAGGATTTAAAAACCTAAAAGTGCTGATGCTCTGGAAGGATTATTAAAATGGGCAAGGATTTAGGACAAGGAAAAAAAACAGAGGACACAAATAAACAACATTAGGAATGAAAAGGTAATATATCACAGATTCTACAAAATGTAACAACAGCATGAGGCAATACAGCATAAGAGAATTATATGCAAAGAAATTTGAAAATCTGAAATTTTAGATAAAATTTGAAAATTTAGATAAAATATACAAAGGCCCAAAAAAGACATAAAGAAGTCTAAATAGTTCATTTCTATGAAAGAGATTTAAAAACTTTCCCACAAAAAAACCTCCCATCAACTTCTTTACTAAAAGGTAAACTAGAACATTTAATAAAGAAAATCTTTAAGATAACAGAAAAATACACAACTCTTTTCAACTCATTTTATTATGCTTTTATATATAACACTGATTTCAAAACCTGACAAGAATGTTATAAGAAAAGAAAGGTTCAAGTCGATATTTCTCACAGAAATAGATTTAAAAATCCTAAGCAGGTATTTGCCAACTGAATCCAAAAATACATAGAAAAGGTTAACAGATCACAACAAATTTGGGTTTATTTCAGAAAGGCAAGGTTAGTCTAATACTTGTCATTATAATTCACCCATTAAAAGAAAAAAAGGATAAAATCGTACACTTATCTCAATAGATACATAAAATGCATTTGATGTAATTCCAGAATCACTCATTTTTGTTAAAAAAAAAAAAAGGAGCAAAGAACTCTCAAAAAAAGAAGTGAAATTTCCTTAACCTGACAACCCTGAAAACAGAAGTAAGATTTCCTTAATCTGATAAAAAAATATCTATAAAAAATAAAAACCTGATAGCCCACAATCACACCTATTTTTTTAAAGATTTTATTTATTTTGAGAGAGAGAGAAAAAGTGAGAAAGAGAGCACAAGCAGGGGGAGCAGCAGGCAGAGGGAGGGGGTAATCAGGCTCCTCACTGAGCAGGCAGCCTGATGCAGGGCTTGATCCCAGGACCCTGGGATCATGACCCGAGCCTAAGGCAGCCACTTAGCCAACCAAATGAGCCACCCAGGTGCCCAAAAATCAGTTACTTATGCAGTGTCGAACATGTCTCCTCTGAAGGCCTAAATATGATAAGAATGCCAGCTATGACCACATCTATTCAGGTTGGTGCTAAAACTCTTTTCTGGGGCAACTGAGAAGAGAAGAAAAATAAAGGTTTAAGGACTGGAAAGGAAAAAAATAAGGCTGATGTTATTTGCAAACATGATTATCCATAGAAAATCTACAAGTATCTACAAATATACTATTAGAACTAATATTTGAATAAGACAAAGTCACTGAATAAAAAAGTCAATGTAAATTTTAAAAACGATTAGAATCCATTTCTACATAGAAATAAATGCCCAGCAAATAAAATGTTTCAAAAATACTATTTAAAATAGGAGAAAAATCACACAGAGGAAAAATCAAATTTAAAAAAAGCATGAAAACATCTACACAGAGAATTAGAAAACATAGAGAGATTTGGTGTGTATTGTTGGATTAAGAAAATGAATATATTTACTAATTTTATGGGAAACCAGATTTTTCATCATGAAGGAAAGAAAACACAAATATGGAATAGAAAAAGAAAGAAATTTTATGTCATTACCTTGGAAGTAGGGGCATCAGTTAAAAAAAAATTAACATTTGCTGCTTTAGTCTGCCAAAAATGCCTATAATCAGTAAGAGCTCAGTAATGAAGAGTTACACCTAATACTCAAATATTGACTTCTGTTTTTCATTTTCACTAAAATAAGCTTCTGGTATAAATAGCTGGCTACAGAAATGGGAAAGTACAGGTGAATCTGAAATTCTTTTTTAAGAATGAAAGGAAATCTTCAAAAACCAAAGATACACATGAAAAAAGACATAGAAGAAAGTGAAATGCAGCTTCCACAAGCCAAATCTGGAATTTTGAGAATCTAAATGAAAAACGAAAGTAACAAATCTTAAAAAATTGAAAAATAGTGGAAGAATCCAAAAGTATATATTGATAGAACAAAGGGAAGGGAAAGAGGGAGGGGAAAGAGAAACTTCTTTATGACAGGATGCCAACTAATCTGGAAAAGCTAACAGAATTTAAAAATCACTGTTTGTAACCACTGACATAACATCTGGACAATAATCATCAATGAATGCTGAATCTACTAATATTTGTTAAGAACAGAATGTTGACAAAATAGCAAAGTTACCTGTCAGATACCACGTCTAACAACGTGGTCAAACTTATCACCAGACCAGATGTCCATCAACAGATGAATGGATCAAGAAGATGTGGTATATATACACAATGGAATACTATGCAGCCATCAAAAGAAATGAAATCTTGCCATTTGCGACAACATGGATGGAACTAGAGCGTATCATGCTTAGCGAAATAAGTCAAGCAGAGAAAGACAACTATCATATGATCTCCCTGATATGAGGAAGTGGTGATGCAACATGGGGGCTTAAGTGGGTAGAAGAAGAATCAATGAAACAAGATGGAATTGGGAGGGAGACAAACCATAAGTGACTCTTAATCTCACAAAACAAACTGAGGGTTGCTGGGGGGAGGGGGGTTGGGAGAAGGGGGTGTGATTATGGACATTGGGGAGGGTATGTGCTTTGGTGAGTGCTGTGAAGTGTGTAAACCTGGTGATTCACAGACCTGTATCCCTGGGGATAAAAATATATGTTTATAAAAAAATAAAAAATTAAAAAAAAAAAAACTTATCACCAGACCCAACATTACTTTTGGAATATTTCTTTAAGAAATATTTAATATTACCCTAAACATGAATTTAAATAGTCAAACAAAAATAAATTGAGATTCTACAAAAATAAGTAACTAATATTCTTTTAAAATACCAGTGTCATGAAAGATAATGAAAAGTTGAGGATCTCTCCTAGAGTAAAGAAGATTAAAAAAAAATAACAATGAAAATACTTGGTCTTGGATTTCCTCTTGGAACAAAAGCAAAGACAAAAATCTATAAAGGACATTATTAGAAAATTTCTTGGGGCACCTAGGTGGCTCAGTCCATTAAACATCCAGCTCTTGATTTTGGCTCAGGTCATGATCTCAGGGTCTTGAGACTAAGCCCAGGTCAGACTCTGTGCTCAACAGGGAGTCTGGTTTTCTCCTTCTCCCTTGCCTTCTGCCCCTCCCCCCACTCATACACTCTCTCGCTCCCTCTCTCTTTAAAGTAAAGAAGTAAATCTTTTTGAAAAATTTTTTACAAAAAAGAAAACTTGGCAAATATGGCCTATATTTAGATAACAGTATCATCTCAACATTAAATACCCTCCATTTAGTAGTTTTATTGTGGTTATTTATCAGGATGCCCTTATTCTTTGAAGGTGAGTGCATTATTATTTGCATATGAAGAATTACAGTATCAGTGGCTTGCTCTCAAGTATTTCAGAGAAATAAAAAGGTGAAGCAAATGGGGGAAAATGTTGACATCTGGTGGAAGAGTATATTGTTCTATTCTTGCAACTTCTCTATAGTTTAAATTTTTTTTTTAATTTATTTATTTGACAGACAGATCACAAGTGGGCAGAGAGGCAGGCAGAGACAGGGGGAAGCAGGGTCCCCGCTGAGCAGAGAGCCTGATGTGGGGCTTGATCCCAGAACCCTGGGATCATGACCTGAGCTGAAGGCAGAGGCTTTAATCCACTGAGCCACCCAGGCTCCCCCATAGTTTAAATTTCTTAAATAAAATATTGGAAGCACATATATAGAAGAATCAAGATAGACCTAAATAAATAGATGGACATACCATGTATATAGATTAGAATACTCAATTTGGTAAATACTAAATTCTCCCAAAACTGACCTATAAAATCAATGCAATTCTCTTTTTTGAAATAATATCTATGCTCAACTTGGGGCTCAAACTCACAACCTCAAGATCCAGAGCCACATGTTCTACTGACTGAGACAGCCATGCACCCCTAAAGTCAATACAGTTCTAATTAACATCTCAACAGTTTACTTTTTAGGTAAAAATTGACAAGCTAATTCTAAAATACAAATATCAAGAGTCATGAATAGCTGAGACAATCTTGAGGAAAAAAAAAACAAAGTTGAGTACTTACTCTACTGGGAATCAAAATTTATCAAAAAGCTACAAAAATTTATCTGGTATTTTTCTAGCATGCGTCTAGATAAATAGACTCACAGAATGGAACAAAGGATCCAGAAATAATCAATACATGTGTAGATGCTTATTTGTGATGAAATGACACTGTACATTGATGAGGAAAGGACAAACTTACCAATAAATGGTACAAGGTCAATTTGATATCCACATAAAGAGATAATGAAAACTGGCCCCTACCTTCCACAATGCATAAAAATAAAATCCAGGCAAATTATAGGTCTAACTATAAGAGAAAATATAATAAAACTTCTAGAAAATAATGAACAAAAGTAGCTTCATTACCTTGGGTAGGGAAAGACTTTCTAACAGGACACAGAGAACATTAACTGTAAAGGTAAAGACTAAAAAATTAAATTATACTAAAGTGAACAACAACTATTAATCAATAAATATCATCCTGAGAGTGAAAAGGATAGCTACAGAATAGGAAAAAATATAGTTCCAGAACGTACTAATAAAGTTCTTATGTCTTGACCACAGACAGAGCTAGAGATCAGTAAAAGAAGAAAGTCTAACAGAAAAAAAATAGAAGAGACTTGAAGGTACATCACAAAACAGGACATCCAACTGGTTAATAAATGTGAAAAGACACTCAACTTCATTAGTTACCAGGAAAATGCAAATTAAAACCATAATGAGATACCACTTTACACCTATAAAATTAGGTAAGATTTACAAAAACAAACAATGCCAAATTTTGGATAGGAAGCTGGGCAACTAGAACCCTCATACAATGCTGGTATGAATTAAATTAGTACAATAACTTGGAAAACTATTTGGCATTCCCAATAAATTCTACAACTATGTCAACTCAAAAAAATTTTGTGTGTATATGTACATACATACACATATATATAAAATCAGTATGTATACATGCATATGTGTGTATGTGCAAAAAATACATATATAAGAATGCTAGGATAGTGATAGAAGAATTATTTTTAGCAGCTAAACCAAAGTCTGTCAGCAGTAGAATCAATAAATAAATTGTGGCAAAATCACCTTATGGAATACTATACACCAATAAATATTAACCACAGCTTCATGCAAATTATGTATGAATATCAACATACTGCTGAGGGGAAGAAGATACACAGAAACAAAAACATATTGTATATTGTATAACCCATTTATTTGTATTTAAAAACAAGCAAATTAATTTAAAAAAAAAACAAGCAAAAATAATCCATGGTGTTATAAGTTAGAAGAGCGATTTCCTTTGAAGTTAGTAGTGATCACAGTGATACAGTGATTTGTGTACCTTTGTGTATGTTTTAGTTTGATAAAAATATAGTTTAAATAAACTGTCTTGCTATTCAATTTTTGTTTCCATTGTGGTTTAGAAAGACTAAAGAACAATGACTTTGTGGTGTTACTGATGTTATTTAGAAAATTACTTTTATCTTTAAGTAGAGAGGGGGAAATGATATAGAAAAAACTTGTCAGCTGGTAAAACTAAAATTCTTGAATTAGTCTATCTTCTAAAAGCAATGTCAACACTGGTATCACATAGGTTAGACTAAGCTGGGTCAGTCACCCAGAAACCACATTCTCTTCCTACCTGTGCCTCAGCCTGTTTCTCTTGACTTCATTAATTATATTAAACGTGTCAGCAACTTCTCCATCTGTGAAGACAAAAAGCTGTCGAAAGAAAGAAGACATTCATGAAATCTCTGTGAAGATCATTTTTAAGATACCCGAATTCGCCCTTGGAAAAAATTGACCACTGTGTTGCAGAGACTGATGCCTCCTCAGACTGGCACAAGGTCCCTAATTTTCCACGGTCCCTTGCACCACATCCTCACAAGGTTTGCTGGGCACGTGGGATTTTCCTCACCTCCCCCTTCTCGTCTCATCTAAGGCTTCTGTGGCACTCTACAAAAGGACTTCCATCACCCACAGCCCACAGCATGGAGCCAAGGAAGAGGAATTCTATTGCATGCCTCTTGTCTTCTTCTCTTTACTGTATGACAGAAGACTCTGAATTATATATCGTATTTTACCAATGCTACAACGAAGTTCAGGGGTATGGATTTTTGTACAGAGATTTTTCATTCCCTTTGTCTCTTCCAGTTCCTACCTGAAGGGGGTGGCCCTCGACGGGAGGTTGCCTGTAAATGATTTGGAGTGGTGTCAAGATTTCCGTGCCCCCCAGGTTAGCCTGCATAAGTTTAACTCTCCTCAGTGCCTCCTCCATGGTCTGCTGAGTGTATTTCACACTATTCCTGAGAAAAAAACAAACATGCCCAGTGACATCATGCTCTTCAGTATCATGCAGCACTGAGTCCCGGAACTGAGATGTCCCCACCATAAACACCCTCGCCTGAAATAGCCAAAGCCAAAGCCATCTGTGCAGCAACCCCCTTCAACAATCTAGTCCTTCCTCTAAAGTATATTTCTGGACCCTCAATGGGCTTTCTAGAAACTTACGGAAAGAATGCCTCATAGGAACTTCCGAATCCATAGATATTGAAGTAACAGCCCATAGGCAAACTCTTCAGAAGCAAAATCAGCGTTTCCTGAAGGAAGAGAGTACAGGGAGACAGCTCGAGAGAATCTTCTCAGACACATGGATGCTGCCAGTCGAACTCTTGATGGGGTAGACCTTCACCCGTTTCATGAGTCCAGGCCCCTATATTCCAAGGCTAGCCTCAGAGTGGTCATGTTAGAAAGAGCCCAGATGGGGAACACACCCAAAGTTCCAGATGGACCCTAAATTTAACTCGAGTTAAATAATCCCTATTTGTGCATATTACCAGAAAGAGAAAGGAACTAGTTTTACCTTGGCTGCCTCTATGCGTAGCTGAGAGTTAACCTGTTTACTTATGGGGGACTGCATACTTCCTGAGCGGTCCATGAGGAAGATGAATTCTCCAGAGACAACTGGTGACTGAGTTTCTGGGATATTTGGGTAGAAACACACCATCGCAGACGGATCTTTCATGAAACCATCTACAAAGACATTGTAGCATAAAAAGGAATTCAAGAATAGTAAAGACCTCAAGAATCAATTGTAGTGTGTTATTTATATAGGGAGCTGAGAAAACCCAAACCTAAAACACCGTTTGATCTTCATTCTGTGTCTCCTGGCAAAGGGTCTGAGGTGAGTTATAAACACAAAAGATACAGAAGCAGAAAAGACATGAAAGAGAAAAAAAGAAGGTAGAAGTTACCAAGCATAAACAATAAATAAAATATAGAATTGGATGCTAGTTTCCTAGCAGCTAGGTAGATAAGTGAAATCATGAAGTTAAAATGTTCCAGCATTTGCCAGAAGAATCGAGCCGATTTATTTGCAGAGACACCTTCCTTTCAAATCAAATCAATGGGAAATTTATCACGTGGGTCCTTGTTTAAGTCTTTAATTACACTTTTGAAAACATGATGCTCATAAGCAGTTCTTATATTGAAAGTTTGCAAGAGCTGAGAGTATAGTGTCATACACACCAAGGAAGGTCTGTCTGCTTTGGGTATGAAACATCTCCAGAACTAATAGCATCACCCAAACAATGCTATGGAGGAAACCTATGGGAGTCTGGCCTTTGTTACCAAGTTGTCAAAGCTCTGATTTTATCTTGAGGAACAAGTGAAAACTTATGCAGGAACTGAAATGTTAGTATTGAGATAGAAATGAAAAATGAGAAGGGCTGAGTTATATCCACTTGTTTTACAGTTCAGAAATATATAAGTTGACAAAGAATGGAATTCCAATATCCTATCAATATAAAGTGATTCCAGGATGATGCATTTAAATTCTCAGTAGCCTTGGGATTCAGTACACTTACAGGACGTTTCATCTCTTAACCCTGGGATACCCTAATGACCAAAGTAGCTTCCAAATAAAATGGGAGCAGCAGCTCAACAAACATGTGCTTAAACGCTGGTTCAAGGATAGCTTCTAAAAAAATCCGGATCTCTAGATGCATAGTGGAAGAGAAGCTTTTTTTTTTAATAGGTAAGGTAAATGTCTTTCCATTTTAAGACACTGCTGAATTGTAGTGAGATTGGCGCTAGACTGGTAAATCAGAAAGGTTGCCAGAACAATGAAATATATACCTAATGTGTTTAAAACAGTACCAGATACACAGTATGGACCATCTAGGTATTTCTACTATAATTCCTTTTGGCACAGCTCAACTTATTTCCACCTACATGAGTTTCCACTTCCTCATTTTTAAATAAGATATTTCCAGCCCTACCTCCTCAACTTGCTAGCCTCAGTTTCTCCATCTGAAGAATCCAAGCACTAACACCTAATTCAAGATTATTTTAAGGGTTAAGTGGTATCATACATTTAAGGAATTCAACCTAGGGTTTAACTCTGGTTAAACTCTTAATAATAATTTTAGAAAGTTTATTTTTTAATTTTCAGCATAACAGTATTCATTGTTTTTGCACCACACCCAGTGCTCCATGCAATCCGTGCCCTCTCCAATACCCACCACCTGGTACCCTGACCTCCCACCCCCCACCACTTCAAACCCCTCAGATTGTTTTTCAGAGTCCATAGTCTCTCATGGTTCACTCCCCTTCCAATTTCCCCCAACTCCCTCTCCTCTCTAACTCCCCTTGTCCTCCATGCTATTTGTTATGCTCCACAAATAAGTGAAACTATATGATAAATGACTCTCTCTGCTTGACTTATTTCACTCAGAATCATCTCTTCCAGTCCTGTCCATGTTGCTACAAAAGTTGGGTATTCGTCCTTTCTGATGGAGGCATAATACTCCATAGTGTATATGGACCACATCTTCCTTATCCATTCGTCTGTTGAAGGGCATCTTGGTTCTTTCCACAGTGTGGCGACCATGGCCATTGCTGCTATAAACATTGGGGTACAGATGGCCCTTCTTTTCACGACATCTGTATCTTCGGGGTAAATACCCAGTAGTGCAATTGCAGGGTCATAGAGAAGCTCTATTTTTAATTTCTTAAGGAATCTCCACACTGTTCTCCAAAGTGGCTGCACCAACTTGCATTCCCACCAACAGTGGAAGAGGGCTCCCCTTTCTCCACATCCTCTCCAACACTTGTTGTTTCCTGTCTTGCTAATTTTGGCCATTCTAACTGGTGCAAGGTGATATCACATTTTTTATTAAATTATACATATAGTTTTTTAAAAAATCACGTTAATATGATTAAGTATATTTTAAGTTTAAAAAATACAAATTTTGTATTTTCTTTTTTTTTAAGGTTTTATTTATTTGTCAGAGACAGAGAGAGAGCGAGCGAGCGCACAGGCAGACAGAGTGGAAGAGGGAGAAGCAGGCTCCCTGCGGAGCAAGGAGCCCGATGTGGGACTCGATCCCAGGACACTGGGATAATGACCTGAGCTGAAGGCAGCTGCTTAACCCAATGAGCCACCCAGGCATCCCCAAATTTTGTATTTTCATCATGTAGTGGTATGCTTCATTTGGCAGACTCTCAATGGTTTTAGTGAGCCAAGCTGCCAGTTGTCATTTGTTTCTTTATATGGATGGAAACAGCAAGTTATCTTGACCAGATAGATGATCTAGAAGGCCAGACTTGAATGGCCCTGCTAGGAGGGATTCACAAGATCATAAAAGCTGCTCCTAATGTCCCCCTCTGGCCTGCAAAGCCCACCATAGGAAAAGATGGGGAATTCCACATCGGGGCCAAGGGAACTGCTTGGAAGGAAAGGAACTAAGATCTCAATTCGTATCTTTTAAGATTCAGCAATATTCAACTTTCTGTGGTATAATAAAATAATCCTGACTGAAGACCAGACTCCCAGTACTGTGGGAATATTTCCTGGACACCCAAGGGGAACCCACCAAAGGGAAAGGACAGAACCAGTACAAAAGGAATCAACTAACGTACAGACAGAGTGTGGAGCCTCATGGAAAAGGAGCTAGAGCAGAACTGGTTGAAGCTGGGAGCCCCTCTAAGGGCTTTAGCATGGATAGTTTGCCTGGAGGAAAAGTGGTTGAACCAGTGAGGACAAACTAAGGAGCTCTTCCTGTAGTACAGGAAACTGTCTTCACAGTGGTTGTAGTTACAGAAGAAAGAACCTAACCCAAGCTATAGCACTTTGACTATGACTGTTCCCAAACATCCTTCCATTAAACCAAGGTGGAAAATGCTTCAGAAGTGGCGGTATCTCTCTAGTCAGGCTTCATGGTCCCTGCAATCCAGGAGCATGGTTTCCCAGGAAGGCCCCAAGAGAGCAATAGACTGACATGGGTGGTACCAGTTATAATCGTAAGGAAAGTACACATATAGACAGGAGAATTTAGAAAACACAAGAAATTAAGAAACTAAATTTGTTAACATACTAAAACTTAGTCTTAGGAATTAAGATACCAGGGCAAGATGAAAACTCTCTGGAAACGGATGATGGGGTATTTGGAAATCTTCGATAGTTTGAAAAGGGAAAATGTCACAATCATTATTTTTATTTCGTTTTTTTTTCCTACAAATGAATACTTACTTTTTTACTGAAGTATAATTAACATAGTGTCATGTTAATTTCTGGTATACAACATAATGATTTAACAACTCTATACATTACTCAGCACTTACTGCAGTAAGTATACTCCCCATCCACCACCGAACAACATTATTACAATCTTACTGATTCTATTCCCTGTGCTCTCCTCTTCATCTCTGTGACTTACTTATTTTGCAACTGGAAGTATATACCTCTTTGTAAAATAGGTAATAGATAATGGGATAGGATAAAATAGAAATCGATAAAAGGGATTAAGAGATACAAACTTCCAGTTGTTTTTATTTTATTTTAATTTGCACTTGTAGAGACTGATCATTGTCATTTATGTTCGTAAACTAGTTGTGTTTCCTCTTGTGAATTATGTGTCCATGCCCTTGATCTAGTTATCTACTGATCATCTTAATCTGCCTAGGAGACACAACCACCTAGATGGACACTCTTTGTATCTGACCATTTTTGCACACTATAATGTAAGCTATTTGAATGTTTTACCCACTACTGGATAGGAGGAAAGAAAACTGAGGGTCATTTGAGGCTAATTCTAAGACAGGAGTTCCCCTTTAGGTCGCCATACAAAGGAAGGAAGAGAATACCTGAGTTGTCTCTAGGTTGCCCCATCTCCACAGCTACAGTGGGGGTATGCACCTCACTGTAGTAAATCAGGAGTTCCACATCTCGATCGAATTTGTGTCCATCAGCCAAGGAAACCTGAGTTGAGAACAAGGAAAAGATCCATGTTAGAACTATCACTGCTTGCTGTGTGCGGCTGAGGTCAGGGCTGAGAGCTACTTCCTCCACAAGGGAGTGTGGGGAGACAAGAACGGGGAGAAGGCACTGGAGAAGAAATGGGGAATAAAAAGGAAAAAAGTGGGATTCCCTCTAGTTAATAAGGAAAGCAAGGACCATTCTGGAACAAGATCAGAACCCAAAGAATAGGGGTGCTGGCAATAACAGTGCTTTCTTATGAATTACCTGGGCAGAAGTCTTATCTTCTCCAAGGTACTTGGTAGGACTGAAGGCGCAGTTGGACTGGACCTTCTCAATGCCATGCTGGGAACTGATGGTGGCAACCATGCTGAGGGTATATGGCAAGTCCTCCAAAGGAACTACAGGAGTCTTCATATCAAGACAACTGTCCTCAAATGATCCTACAAAAAGTGACTTTAGTTCTGTTTCCCCTTCCTACACTTCTTAGCACCCCTACAACCTTGAGGGGACTTCCCAAATTATACCACCCACTGCCAGGACTTGAAAAGAAAGGAGACTCACCAGAGCCACGATATCGAGGATTCAAGACAGCTGGGAGCACGTAGCGCAGGGCTCCATCTGCTTCCAGGGGGAGCTCCTGCACATACTTCAGGGTGAGCGCTACATTCGACCCTGGGTTCAGGTTCCCCACACTGCAACAGAAGACGTCCTTGGAGTACTTGTCCTCCTCCAGTAGGAAAGCTTGGCGGCGGTTGCTGATAGCACTCTCATAGATGCTGTGGGCCTAAGAACAGAGAAATAGAGGCCATGGAGAAGGCCTGTAAAGCTCACAGGTGTACTTTATATGCCTCTGATTGATTCCCACCCCCCCCCCAGGTGATTTTAGGAAAACAGAAGTAGAAGAAAGTATTCCATATCAGCACTTTTTTGAAGGCGCATTCGTAGAGATTCTAAGAGTATGCATTAAGGAAATAAGAAGGGAGGGGATAATCTACTTATCCCTAGTACCTTTGCCTTCTCCTTTAATTCTGCTTTAATTTTCTCCCCATCCATCTCGGCCTCAAAGCTGTAGACAGCTGAGTCATCATCCATGGGGAACACAAAGAATGTCTCCAAAGGAACTTCCTCCTCATTCTTATAGTTCAAGGTAGCAGACACACCAGCCACAAACTCACGAATGGACAAGGTCACAGAGATACTCTTCAGGGGTACTGGAGATAGACCAGAGTTCAAGAGGTGAACAAACTTTAGTAGAAGGCCTCCTGTCTGCCAGGCATGGAGCCAGATGCCAAAGATATAGTGGCAAGTAAGGGTCATGAATCAGGCTTACCTGGTTCCTCTCTGCGGGTTAGTAGGCCACCCTGGAGCACCATGGTGATACCAGACTACTGTGAAAAAGATACATCATGAATACAGTAATATGTTGGGGGATATCTATTCAAATGCCAGACTTTATGTGCTACTCTCTGGCATAAGAATACATTCAGAGGACTAATGATGGAGCTGGAAGGAGAAAGAAGCTATAAAGATGGGGACAAAGAAGCCAATGGGAGGGCTCCTTCTAAATGCCAGACCCAGATGGGGAAGCAGTAAGATTCACAAAGTCCCTACTACACAGGAAGTCTCTGAAACACCCCGAAGCTGGGTCAAATACCAGTTCCACTTTTTCACAAGTATATGTAATATACCATTCCTTAGGTATATGGGTATAATGAACTTAACCCCTGTGAAACTCAGTGTTCTCCTTCTAAAATGAAAACCATGTACCTATTTCTCATATACGCATATGTAAATTTATATATGGGAAATCCCTTGAAGAGCGCCTGGTCTATGGGAAGCATTTAATCAATGGTAATAGACTAGTGTTGCTCCTGTTATAATTATTACAGTTGTTAAACAGACCTTGGCTGTTAACTTTGCATCATGCTACCCAGAGACCTGCTTCAATAAGGAACTGCTTGATCTAAAATGGGCCCCTGCAACTTAGATCACTTACCCTTGTGGCTTTTCTTTTGGGGCTCACAACTGAAACCACTGTGTGTTTCCTCTGTCCACGGTATTCTGATATACATATATACATATCATGTATGGAACACATCCTCTGTTTTAAATCAAGCTGTCCTAACCGTATCTTCCGAATTTTATTATAATCTTAGACCACCACTTCACGTGATATGGTAACAAGGAGATAAATTTACATACCTAAATTATGATTTACATTATGATTCTTTAACCCGGAGAATAAGCAGGTAGGTCTTGTACTAATCATTGGCCCTAGTAGCCCTAGAAGCTGCCCTCCAACCACTCTGAACAGAATCACTTGTGATGTTGCCTCTCCCTGCTCTGTCAAGGGTGACACAATCTGCAATTTCCAGTACCAGTTAGGGGACTTTTCACTGAAAATACAACTTAAGGAACTAAAACAGAATTGCCTGGTGCCCAGGGAATGCTGAAGGAAAGTGAAATTAATGTGTTTATCCAGAGTCCCAGGGCAGATGAGTCCTGGGGAAGCCCAAACTTCACTCAGGAATCCACAGTCCACAGTCCAGAAAAACATGTAGGTTCTTGAGAAGGGCAACTTTCCTTCCCAGAACAACACCCCCCTCACGGATCGTGAAGCTTTTGGCAGAAATGCTTCTAGACCCTTTATGCTCATCCCAATCACTGTTTAAAACCTCACACCCTACCCCCAACCAGAGCAACTCCCTGTGACTCATCTGTCTCATAGCGATGGTGCTTCTTGTAGACTGTGTCCCATCTCCACAAATCGGCACCAAATAAATCAGGCTTTTGGTTTGGTGTTTGTTCTCTTAAAGAACTGGATAAAAACTGAGTGTAGCTAAAATGGTCCGTGTTTGATAGAAACACAGAGGGCAGAGGCAGTTGTAGTGAGGAGAGAATCCTCAGGAAAAAGGTTCTCATTCAGACACTTGACTGGGGTAAGCTCTCTGGGGGAACAGGCTGTCACTGGCGGAGGGAAGAATTTCTAATAACATCAGGAGGAAGCTTAAAACAGGAGAAGGACCCAGGACACAGGGGAGCAACAGGTGAAGAAAGGTCAGGCAAGCAAAGCTCCAAGGGTTGGCGATACTCACCAAGGGTTGGTGATACTCACCAAAGGTGGCTTCCAGGCGAAGAGAGAGCAGAGAGCGATCTCCTACAAAACAAAACCAATCAAAAACAAAACATAAACCAGCCTTATGTCCCCAGAACAAATCCCTCACTGAGGAAAATTTGCGTTTCTGCAGCTTCTCTCCCACCGTTCCCAGTACAAACTGAAGTGGGTCACAATTAGTCCTGGGCCCCTCAGGATGGCATTTCAGAAAGCACCTAGCAACAGGTGGCAAAGACGGACCACAGCAGCTGACCAAGGTCAAAGCGCTGAATCCGAGGCAACTTGAAGAAGCCTCCTAAGCCAGGGGCTGCGTATGAAGTTGGACCCCTCAGGAATCCAGGAGTCTGGGCTCCTTGCAGTTCCCCCCCCCCCCCCCCCCCCCCCCCCCCCGCCAGGGAGAAAGAGGAGCCCTCGAGCTAGTGGCGCAGCGAGCCACACCCCTGCAGCTTGCTGCGGGGAACCAGCTGAAAACTCGTGATCCAGCGCAAGAGGCGATTTGAATACGCAGTGGGGCTTAGACAGAAAGAGAAAGCGATTTAATCTTTAAACTTTCAGTTCTAGGTTTGCAGCGTCCAAGCATTAGCGGAAGGGATCACAGTCCACCTCTCCAATACCTCTATATGAAAGGGATTAGGAAACCCAGCTGGGTTTTAAACTTCATTTCCACAGCATGAAATTAGATAAAAATGAGAAAACATAAATTTTCTACAAAAAAGAAAGAGACAAAGGTAAAATAAAAGAGAAGAAAAGTTATAAAATAAAAATTTAAAAAAAAAAAAAAAAAACCTTGACAGGATCAGGGATGCCTAAATCCCCTATCCAGCCCTCATAAAACTCCCCTAAACTGCCAAACCTGCAGAAAACCTCCAGAGACCTAACACCAGAACTCAATTTCCCACCCCCTGGGCTTGCAGTCAAAACAAGCCCCCGGCAGATTTGGCGATGGGAAAAGAGCGGGTCTCAGCCACTAGAGTGGAGGGCTGGGATTCAGCCCCAGCGAGAGCAGCCGCAGGTCACCTACCTTTTCAGGAAGTCTGAGGGCTCTGAGTCACATTTAGCAGAAAACAGCTGCTGACAAAATTTCTGGGAAGACCTGCCCCTTCTAGGGACCGGTTATAAAGTAGCGACTGCCTGATTAAGGGATCAAGGGAAAATTCTTCAACCCTATGATGTTTGCTTGTTTTCCTTTGCCTAGTCTCAGTGAGGGAACCATCGGAGGATAGGCAAAGGGAAGAGATTTTCTTTAACCAGTGAAATGCTTGAAGAGCAACAATCACATCAGATCACATCATCTTTCTGTAACAGACTTAATTATCAAGGGCTTAATGTGCACTGGACCCTACTAATAATACTGTGTGATAGGCCCTGACCTTTATGGGCATTATATCATTGACTTCCTAACATCCTTCCTAACATCATGGGGGGAAGGGGTGGCCAGAGAGGAGGAGGAGGAGACAGGGCAATGCTTACAGGGACCAAGTCTGCCAATCATGGGTGGTTTATGGGTTTTCATTGGGATCATAAAATTAAGGTGTTTGGTTTGGGTTTGGGGTTTTTTTGTTTGTTTGTTTTTGTTTTTTGGGTTTTTTGGGTAACAATTTAAGTGAGAACATCTATGCTCATTTTCCGGCTAAAGGATACTAGAAGCAATCAAGTTTCTTATGTCTTCTCTATTTCAAAATGATGCTAAATCTGACACTTAAAAGAATCATATTACCATTGAGACTATGTATAGGTTCAAGAGAATATATTTATGAAAACTCAGGTTAATTTTGGTCTCCGCAATGTCATTCCCATCTACTTTCTCTGAGTTTATCTTATTTGCAAAATGAAAATAATGGCATACCTACTTCTCTGGGTTGTTACTAAAGACCAAAGGGATCTTAATGGATGTGATATCTGTGTGTCTGTATGTCTGTGTGTGTGTGCATGCACACACACACACATATAGTGAAGCACAATATAAGCACAGATTCTATTTTATCATAATTAAGCTTTGAGACTATGTTCCTTACATGTACCAAATTAATTGTGAAAGGGAATGACACTTTGCTTTCAGTAGAAATCACATCTGGTATTGTTTCTCCTGACTGTAACTTCTGTTGGCTGCAGTGTCTGGTCAACAACAGGGAGATGCTGGAAAAACGGACAGTTTATCATCTGACCCAGCTGAACTAGAGAAATTAAAACTAGACATCTGCCACAGACTCTGCATGGCATCTGGGTTGGAAGGAACGGAATCAGGAAACATACCCATGATGCTGGTTATCAGAAGGACACTTATATGAAAGACCTCTGTACTTGGCACAATAGACATAATTAAACAGACCTTTATAGCCATTAAAAATATGAATACATTTTATTTATCTGCTTATTCATACTTTCCATAAACACAGTGAATAATTTCACTCTTTGTATATAGACTATTAAATGAATCCAATGATCAGAGAGTAAAAGAGAAAATGTTACTCATTCTTTTAGTCAATATAAAATTATTGGACTTCTACTGTAGGCAAGGCACTGTTCTAAAAACTGTCATTGTAGCAATAACAAGACACAAAGACCCTTTCCTAGGTGAAGTTTACATTACAGGGGGAAGAAATATTCAATAAACAAATAAGCAAGTAAATAAAAAAGAAAATATCTGATAGTATAAATGCTTAAGGAAAACAAAATTTGTAATATAATAGAGAATAAACACAACCTACTTTAGATTAGGTGTCTTCACCCAAAAATCTGTCCTTGTGACTGCATGTTGCTAAGCATCCTCCAATATCAACTCTCAAGTTTACCCCAAGTTGAGCCAAGTCTATGTCCATTCAGAATTAAGGACATTTCCCAGCCTCCCTTAAAACTAAATGTGTGACCTTAGGACTAAGTTCTGGCCAATGGGAAATAAAAAATGACATGGGCAACATCACACCACACCCTTTCGAAGAAAAGATTATGACCTCCTCACTTTCCCCTCTTCCTATTCACTGATGGGAATGCAGATACATTCTGAGCCACTTTGGACTATGGAGACTAGGGTGAGAACCCCTAAGAATGAGAGTCCACAAGACAGAAGGGTCCCAAGTCCCCGAGGCTTTCATGGAGTAGAACCACTGTATTAACACAGATTTTACAGGAGAAAGTAATGAATTTCTCTATGAGTCATAACACTTATCTGGGCTCTGTGCCACACGCTCCTTCACCTCCCTATATCTGATTATGATCAATAAGAAGAGTAAACTTTTAAAGCCAGCAACTTCTTTTGAATATGAAAAGCATGTTGATAGAAAATGAGAGAGAGGTCTGTAATTATGAGAACAGTGTCTGATCCATTTCCGCACCTACCAAGACAACACATAGACTCTGTTTATGCCCATGTGTGTTGATCATAGAATGCTGCTTATTTCCATCCAGTTCTTTCCACAGTTTTTCCCTTCCTGAAAGAAGAGCTGTTTGTGTTACTGCATAGAGATAACTTAACACAGGGCACTTGGGTGTCTTAGTTGGTTAACTGTCTGGCTTAGGCTCAGTTCATGATCTCGGGGCCCTGGGATGGAGCACCATGTGGGGAATGCTGAGTGGGGAGTCTGCTTGTCCCTCTCCCTCTGACCCTCCCCCTGTTCATGTGGTCTCTCTCTCTCAAATAAGTAAGTAAATAAATAAATAAATAAAATCTTTTAAAAAGAAAGAGATACTTAGTAAGGTCTGAACAAGTTGTTCTGGCCATCCCCTTATTTCCTACTTCCTATCTATCTCTCTTATCATCATGGAGTTTCATAGAAGTCTCCTGTTGTTCTTTTCTCTCCTCTAATGTTTCCTTGGTGATTCATCTAAGACTTCCTCTTGTTCTTATCATATTTGAGCCCTTTATGTGTTCTTAAAACTTTTAATCCTTTAAGTAAAGAAGTGCCTAAAATGCATAAAATTATTTGATTAATGAATAAATACATATAAATGCTGATGGTTGTATACCCTTAGGTCTGGTGATTGCTATCTATCACAGCTATTGTAAAATAGATTTCAAACAGACCAAATGGATAAATGCTCAGAAATGTACACAAGTCTTATAAGCATTTACTACCTGACCTATCAGTGATAACAATTGCCATTAATAGCCATCATTTTTATCTAACTTGCAAATTTTATGCTTGAAGAGATCACATGAAAACCGAGCCCTAAAGGAACTTATCATAAATGGGTAGATAAGCAATAAGGTGGATTGGGAAAAAAAATACAGATCTAGCTACTCTATATTAAATTCTTACTAGAAACCAGTGTTAAGGGGCACCTGGGTGGTTCAGTGGGTTAAAGCCTCTGCCTTCAGCTCAGGTCATGATCCCAGGGTCCTGAGATCGAGCCCCGCATCGGGCTCTCTGCTCAGCAGTGAGCCTGCTTCCTCCTCTCTCTCTGTCTGCCTCTCTGCCTACTTCTGATCTCTGTCTGTCAAATAAAGAAATAAAATCTAAAAAAAAAAAAAAGAAAGAAAAGAAAAGAAAACAGTGTTAAGTAATTTACACAGTAGGATGAACAGCTTTAATTTCACACAGGGTTAATGACTGCCACCACAAAGCCACTTAGTTGCTCGTCAGAAACTCCTTAGAAGAGGCTGACTATTGTTTAACAGTAGTAATTGTCATTGACGACAAGCAAATATATTTTGGACAAACAAGCACAAATAAGTACAAAAGGAGATAGGCAGGTTAAAGCTCTTGGGTCTAAATCCCTGAGGATGAAAAGAAGGCATACCTTCCTCATCCAGAGGCTCAAAAATTTTGAGGAAAACTAGGAATCAGGTCCTGATGTTTTTTTTTTTTTTTTTTTTTTTTTTTTTTTTTTTGTAGATTTTATTTATTTATTTGAAAGACAGAGATCGCAAGTAGTCAGAGAGGCAGGCAGAGAGAGAGAAAGGGAAGCAGGCCCCGCGCTGAGCAGAGAGCCGGATGTGGGGCTCGATCCCAGGACCCTGGGATCATGACCCGAGCCAAAGGCAGAGGCTTTAACCCACCGAGCCACCCAGGCGCCCCAGGTCCTGATGTTTTAATACCAACTTGGTTTTGCCATTGAAATCAGTCTGTGAGTCTAGGCTCGATGCCTACCTCTACTACTGAACAGTTGTGGAATCTTGAGAAAGCCACTTAACTTCTCTGGTGGGATCCATGACATCATTTGTGAAGCAAACTAATAATACTTACCCTGTACGTATGTTGGGAGAATTAAATAAAATAGGATTTTTAAAGTCATTTGTCACAAGTAGGCACTCTTCAAATGTTAGTTCCACTTTCCCTTTCTTGGGGCATTTTCCCCTTTCTTGGTTGGCCTGGTTAAATGCTGAGAGTCTGGAAGTCTTCTATCATTTCGGTTCTTTAGAGAACAGGCTATTATTATGAGAAGGATTCCTAAATTTCTTACATTTTTATTAACTCTAGAAATATTAGCTTGTTTTGTTTTTGTTACTCACCATGTCTCTTACTATAATTACTAGTAGTTAAAATGAGCAAAACTTAAAAAAAAAGGGCAAAACAAACAAAAAATTAAGCGAACAGACAAAGAAAACAAAACTTCATCCTAAGATTGGGTAGGGCAGGAGTAAGGGGGGAAAAAAGCAAAGTTTCTAATAATGAAGAGAAGTCTGCATTCCATCTATTTTCAATAAAAATCAGAGGAGCAAATAGTTTATATCAGGAACTGTGTAAGCATTATTTCATTTACAATCACCTTGTGAAATACTATAACTCCATTTTATAAATGGCTATATTAAGGTTCAGAAAGAACTACTGACTTTCTCAAGGACTTACAGCTAATGAGAAACAGGCTTCTTCTCCATACCAGAACCTTCTGGCTCCAAAGTGGATATGTTTTCACCATGCTAGAATTTCATCTACAACTGAAAGAGGTAAGGGAATAGGTAGAAATTGGAAAGGGGGTAAAGAAATGACAAAGAAGCAGCCAAATCTCTGAGGTTTGTAAAGGACAAAAGGATTCCATGGGAAGTCTACTCAGAACAGAAAAATGGGGTGGTTGGTGGCTCCACAAGTTCTTTGACTCCTAATTCCTTTTTATCTTGATTACCATGTACTATTTTTTCACTCTTAAACTCTCTCAACACCCAACATTTAATTGCTCCCTGTGCTCAGAGGGCTCTTGTTCCCTGGGTCTTGGACTACATCACGGATGGGGCTCCAGAGGGACTATGAAGTAATTGAAAATCCTACACAGATAGGAGATTATTTTGCTTCTGCTAACTCTGAGGAAATCACACTAGGTGATAGGACAGTTGTTGAATATATAGCATCCTCCCTCTGAGTGAGTCTGAATGCAAAAGACCAGTTGAAGTCTACAGCTAGAGCGCCCGAGTCCAATTCCATGGCACCTAGGGAAGACAGCATTTGAAATGGAGAGCCCCACACCTCTATAGAAGAAACTGAAGATAAAAGGAGGGGGAAATTTGTTTTCCTTACTTGAGCCGGCTATGACAATTCGATCATGTAAGTCTCAGAGCAACTCCCCATCTTTCTCAACTTTTCACTTTACTCTCAACTCTGGAGTCCTGGGTAGCAAGAATTGTTGGAAGAAATCACAGTTGAGGGCTTCCTTCTCATTTTACGCAATGGCTAGAATCCTTTCCTCCATCACTCTATCAAATAGCATTCAGGAATGCATTCATTTATTCTTTTATGTTCCCCATGCCTTAAGTCATATCTTCCATGTTCCAAGCACCACACAGTTGCCTCGAATTTAAAAATTAGATATATTTCCTGATATGGAGAAGGTATATTTCTTCTTTTAAGGATTTATTTATTTATTTGAGTGGGGGGAAGTTCGGGGGAGGGGGAAGGAAACTCCCTACTGAGCACAGACCTGGACATGGGGCTTGATCTCATAACCCTGAGATCATGACTTGAGCCAAAATCAAAAGTCTTATGCTTAACCCATTGAGCCACCCAGGCACCCCAAGAAATTATATTTCTATGGCACAGAGAAAATAATCTTTATGATACAAAGATATATAAAACACATTCTCCTGGTTCTCTTTCAAATTCTTCAAAGATTTAATATATTTCTTCATACACATTCCCTTTCCTTCTCCTTTTCCAAAAATGTATTTCTCAGGTATAGGTCACCATACCTATTTTGGCCTCCTGTACCATATTTCCTATAGGGGCCTCATTAAGACACTGACTATCATCTTCATGCAGGTAACAACTTCCCAAATTCTTTAGCATGAGACCCTCTATAATAAATATTATAATAATGAACCATTATATAGCACTTTATTATGTATCAAGATCTTTCATAACATCATCATATTTAGTCTTTACAATAATTCTGAGAAATAAATATTATCTCAGTTAATCAAAAACATTTAGTGAGTAGCTACTATATACCAGGCATAGTTACAAGACTACCACATATTTTGGGGCCCCGGGTGGCTCAGTTGGTTAAGCATATGACTCTTGATCTCAGCTCAGTTCTTGATCTCAGGGTTGTGAGTTCAAGCCCCACATTGTGCTCTACACTGGGTATGGAGCCTATTTAAAAAAGAAAAATAACCCACATTTCAAGGAACACAATTACAGTGGTGCATATCAAAATACAGATTTGTGGACACAAATGAGGGGCATAATGTTGAGATTACTCAGTGAAGTGGCAGAAAGTTTCCTATGTTACCACTACCGTACTGCCTTAATTATTAGTAATTCCTTCTTTCATTCTCATAATGGCCTATTTGGAATGATAAATTCAGGTTGAGGCTACTGGTACAGGGAGTGCTTTCTGCTTCTTTATAGATGAGAACATGAGGTTCAGAAATGTTAAGTTGCTGATCCATAGTCACACCACCAAAAATCAGAACTTGAACTTGGGTCTTTAGATCTCTAATCCAAGTTCTTTTAATATGTCATATTCTTAGGAGTTTGTTGGACACTTAGGTAGTCAGGGACAGGGTCCCCAACAGGAAAACAGGGAGCTGGGACAGCTAAAATGAAACCACACTAGTTTCCTGTTTTACAACTTAGGCAAGACCACAGTAGTATCCTGTCTAGTAACCTCTGTAGAAGAGACTTCTGCAAAACATCCTGAAACAAAGCAATTAACCATAAAACTTTGGTCACTATCACAAGTCGAGGCAGTTAATCTCCAGATATTAGCCCAAAAGACCATTAACACATGAATAGAACCTGACAGGTGCATGATCAAAATCCCGATTGGCACACCTTAGCAGTCAATCCACAAGGGGCCCACATTCAGGATACTCAAGATAGTTCCCCAAAATAGCTTATGAAAACCCCTAGATTTGAATGCCAAAATGGCAACCCTCTTGGGTCCCTACCCTCTTTGGGAACTTTGTACTATTACACAACAAACTTTGCACCAATCATGACATTCCTTTTCCTTCTCCTCAGGAAAGTTGGTTCTTCTTCCTTAGCTCTCTACTTCCACCTATCACATACATGACTTTTTTCCACCAGCAAGAAAAAACAATGAGTTGCCATCAGTTGTGAAGATGTTCAAAGTTCATCTTATCTTTTCTAGTTTGGGAATTAGATACTGCACATTTCATTGTGTACCTAAATTCCTTTCATTAGGCATGGATTCTCAAGCCAAAAGGAGGCTCACTACAGCCATTGACTCCCAAGGTTAATAAAGAAGACTTAAAGTAGTCTGAGGACAAAAGTAATAATTTCAGAGCATTCTAAAATTTAGGGTATTTGACAATGGCTTTGAATAACACTAGGTGCTTTCTGAAAAGGAATCAGGAGGATAAGGTTTCCAGGCTAGTCAAGTTTAGGGCATTTGTTGCCACATAATTGGTTGTGGATGTTAATCTGTTCAGTATTGAGGTCTTCATTCCCTTAGCCATGATAGTGTTTCATATTGCTTTGTATCCGTACTCTTGAAAGAAGATGATATCTTGAGACATAAAAGCATACATGTGCTTTACCACCCCCTAAATATCTTTGGTAGAATCCCTAATTCTTAATTTCAGCATCACATTTATATTTAAACAAAGACTGGGGCACCTAGATGGCTCAGCTGGCAAGTATGTGACTCTTGATCTCGGGGTTGTAACTGAAAGCACCATGTTGGGTGTAGAGATTACTTAAAAATAAAATCTTCTTTAAAAATGTAAAAAAATATTGGTGATGAATGTGTTGGTATTGTGTCTGCCACGAGTCAGCTTCTGCATCCATGCTTTCACCATCTTGTGTGCTCCAGGAACATGAGGAATCACACAGAGCTCCATGAGTTTATTCTCCTGGGAATACCTCAGACAAAGGGACTGGAGACTGTGCTGTTTGTCATCTTCTCATTTATTTACCTCTTCACCCTGCTTGGAAATTCACTCATCCTTACAGCAGTTGTCTCTTCCTCTACCCTTCACACCCCCATGTATTTCTTCCTGGGACTTCTATCTATTTTTGACATGCTGTTCCCATCTGTAACCTGTCCCAAGATGCTATTCTACCTCTCCGGCCAAAGCCACACCATTTCTTATGAGGGCTGTGCTGCTCAGCTCTTCTTCTACCATTTCCTTGGGTCTGCTGAAGGATGCCTCTATTCTGTGATGGCGTATGACCGCTTCGTGGCCATCTGTTATCCACTGAGGTACATGCTTATCATGAGACCGGGGGTCTGTGTGGGTTTGGTCGTGACAGCCTGGTTGGTGGGTTGTCTCCATGCCACCATCCTGACCTCCTTCACCTTTCAGTTAACATACTGTGACTTCAGCCGGGTGGACTACTTCTTCTGTGACATTCCTGCTGTCTTACCCCTGGCCTGTGCTGACAGTTCCCTGGCCCGGAGAGTGGGCTCCACTAATGTTGCCTTTCTGGCTTCAGTGCTTTGGTTCAGTGTCTGTGTCTCCTACACTTACATTGGGATTGCCATTCTGAGAATCCAATCGACAGAGGGCAGGCGGAAAGCTTTCTCCACCTGCAGTGCCCACCTCATGGCAATCCTCTGTGCCTACGGTCCTGTAATCATCATCTATCTGCACCCCACACCCAACCCCTTGCTTGATGCCATAGTGCAGATATTAAATAATATTGTCTCACCCATGCTGAACTCATTAATATATTCCTTAAGAAACAGAGAAGTGAAAAGTTCCCTGAAAAGAGTGTTCCACAATGTAGTATTTATTTCTCTGGAATAAATTATGGGTTTTTTAAAATGGATTTTGGAAATTTATTTCTCAACATCATCCATATATTTCCTCCTTTTAAATAATAGAAAATGCTTCCTTGAAAGTGTTCTATTTTGTTTTCCTAATAAGATTTTCTATGTTTGTTATCTCTGTAACCCCTGGGGCCCTAGAAATAACTCTACAACTAATGTTATCCTCCTGCCTTGTTCCTGGATAAGGAACCCATGGGGCATAGCATGCATCTGGAGACAGATTTCTTCTTCCTCTAATGGACAATTTTGTCTCGTTGAACATAGTGAGGAGGGGTGGCCCAGAAGCACCCCTCACTCTTCCCTCTCTGTGCCAGATCACTCTCCTTTCATTTATCTCGCTGAACTTGGAATATTCTTTTCTGCCTATGAACATTTCTGTTCCTCCATGTTGCCAAGAATAGTATTAATCAATATTTTTTTTCAAAGACTTCCATTTATTTATTTGACAGACAGAGATCACAAGTAGGCAGAGAGGCAGGCAGAGAGAGAGAAGGAGGGGAAGCAGGCTTCCTGCTGGGCAGAAAGTCCTACGTGGGGCTCAACCCCAGAACCCTGGGACCTGAGCCGAAGGCAGAGGCTCTAACTCACTGAGCCACTCAGGCACCCCTATTAATTAATATTTATAGAGCATGACCTGTTCTCCGGGCACTATGATGAACGTTTCACAGATACTATCTAATCTTCATGTCACCTTCATATAGTAGAGTTTTTGTTTTGTAAAACAAAGAAATAGGCAAACAAAAAAACAGTTTGAGGGTAATGCTATGGTATCTGGTAAAGCTTAGATGGTGTTTTCAGGCAGATTTCATCATACTTATATTGATACTTGTTCAGCAGATTTCTTGTCTGTCTTATTCACTCTCATGTTCTCAGGACATCACCCAGTGACATAGTAAGAATCCAGTGTAAATTCATTGAATGAATGAATGAATATCACTCAACCATTGAAATTATGATATATTGCATATTTAGTCACACAAAAAAAAAACCATGAGTGAAATAATTAGAATGCATGACAACAATAGACACTAATTTAAATATAGGTCCACATTTAAGTAAAATTAAAGGTGGATAAAAGCTGAAATGTGAATGGACTCTGACCACTTTTTTGACCATTTCTAAATCAGTGTTGCAATGATTGTTTGGCATTGGAGGGAAAGAAAACCTTTAAAACAGTTTAAATCTTTCTTATATGAAAACTTTAGCAAGCAATCAACATAACATTGTATTTAAAACATAGGCACACACACATATGTGTGCAAACCACTTCTAAAAATCTTACTTCATCAACAACAAAAAAGAACAAATAATTTGATTGGAAATGGGCAGCTCCATTTTGAAATAGATACTTCCCCAAAGAAACACACAAATGGCCAACAAGCATATGAAAAGATGCTCAATATTGCTAATCATTAGGGAAATGTAAGCCAAACTCACAGTGAGTCATCACCTCTAACCCTTTAGATGGCTATTACTTAAAAAAGAAAATAATAATTTTTGGCAAGGATGTGCATAAATTGGAAACTTTGTGCACTCTAGGTGGGAATGTCAAATAATGCGTCTACTCTGGAAAATAGTGTGGTACTTCCTCAAATAATTTAAAATTACCGTAGGATTGAGCAATTTCATTTCTGAGCATATATCAAAAAGAACTGAAAACTAGTTTTGGAAAAGATATTCATATTCATAGCATGTTCAAAGCAGCATTATTCAGAATAGCCAGGAGGTGGAAGCAATCCAGGTATCCACTGATAGCGAATGGGTAAACAAAATGTGGTCTATACATACATGGAATATTACTCAGCCTTAAAAAGGAAGGGAATTCTGACACATACTACAACATAGATAAATTTTGAGGATATGCTGTTAAGTGAAATGCACCAGTCACAAAAAGGCAAGTGATAGAACGGTGGTTGCCAAGGGCTGGCGGAAGGGAAAATGGGTAGTTGTTTAATGAATATAGAGTTTCAGTTTTGCAACAAGTTTTGCAAAAAGTTCTGGAAATTGGTTGCACAACAGTACAAAGATACTTAACACTACTGAGCTGTAACACTTAAAAATGGTAAAGATAGGACCACCTACATGGGTCCCTCAGTTAAGCACTGACTCTCGGTTTCAGCTCAGGTCATGAGCTCAGGGTCATTAAATCAAGCCCCTGGTCAAGCTCCACGCTCAACACAGAATCTGCTTAAGATTCTCTCTCCCTCCCCTTCTGCTCCTTCCCCTGCTCACACATGCTCTTTCTCTCTCAAATAAATAAATCTTTTAAAAATGGTAAAGACAGTAAATTTTATGCTCTATGTAATTTACCACAACTTAAAAATACACCTGATTATCCACTTTTCACATATCCTTTGTTTTTTTAGTTTGCTAGGTCTCTTCCTGGTCTTGTAACTACATATACCGCTGAACCCTCTCAGATTGCAGTTTAATTGTTAAATACCTTAGTCTGATGTGGGCAGAGAAGAGAAGTAGCCTGAGGTAGCCTTCAAGGGATCTGCCTAGAGTTACCATTCACTGAGTGCTCGCCCCTTACCCAGCGCCGTGAAACTGATTTATGTATATTATCTAATCTACCTATGTAAGAATGCTGAGATCATTTTGTAGAATGTGAAACAAGGTTTGGGGGTGTCAGCTAAATTTCCTTAAGTCGCACAGCTTGCTTATGGTTCAAACTAGGATTCTAGCTCCCATCCTCATGCAGCTATACAAAATCTAGCAATTTTGCTGTAACTTTGAAAGCAAATGTTTGACCTTCTACACACACTGGCCCAAAAATCTTATTCCAGCTTTTTTCCTTTTACTACCTCTGATGTATGAGAGCTATCCCACATTATTTCTAATTTCCGTCTTCAAGCCCTTCAAAAATCCATTTTCTTAACCAACTGTAACTCTTCCTTTTATTTTCCACAAGTTACTCTGGCCTTTTCTATTATTCATGAATCTTTCCTTTGCCTTACCCAATACACTGACTCCATAAAACAAAGGTCCAGGGAACAGGACGGTCAAAGACAAAATTCCTATAGCAGGCGAAGCAACAAAAAGATTGTGAATACTTATGCCTAATTTTTATCTTCATATAAATGCATCTGTGTATAAACGGGTGGTTGAAGAGAGTATTCACCCAAATATTAAAAAAGGGTCATCCAATCTGGGGTGATTTTTACTTTCTTCTATATGGTTCTTCTCTACTCTTAACAATTTTACAATGAGATTATACCATTTGATTTTTAAAAGAACTGTTTTCTTTCTTTTTTTACATTCAATTAGCCAACATATAGCACATCATTAGTTTTTGATGTAGTGTTCATTGATCCATTATTTGCACACAACACCCAGTGCTCATCACATGATGTGCCTTCCTTAATGCCCATCACCCAGTTAACCCATCTCCTCACCCACTTCTCCTTCCACAACCCTCAGCTTGTTTCCCAGAGTCAAGAGTCTCTCAGGGTTTGTCTCCCTCCCTCTCTTCACATTCAGTTTTCCCTCCCTTCCTCCAGGATACTCTGTGCTATTTCTTATATTCCACATACAAGCGAAACCATATGATAATTGTCTTTCTCTGATTGCCTTCTTTCACTTAGTATAAGACCCTCGAGTTCTATCCACATCAATGTAAATACTAGGTATTCATACTTTCTGATGTCTGAATAATATTCCATTACATATTATGGAATTCTTCTGTTGAAGGACATCTTGGCTCTTTCCACAGTTTGGGTATTGTGGACGTTGCTGCTATGAACATCGGGGTGCATGTGGCCTTTCTTTTCATTACATCTGTATCTTCGAGGTAAATACCCAGTAGTGCAATTGCTGGGTCATACTGTTAAAAGAGCTATTTTCAAGAGAAAAAAGAAAATAGACATCTCATTATGGGATCAAGAGAGGCTAATTATGCAAACTGGAAAGTTAAAAAAAAAACAATTACTTTGAAGGAAAAACTGGACAATCATTTCTAAAACCAATAGTGTAACACATATTATGTTGTTTATAAATTGTGTCTGATTTGTAATAAAATGTCTTAATCCCATGGGGTGTGGTTCTGTGTTTCTCATCCTCATTAGTTTCTATCCTCAGTTGGCTCTAATTTTCTGAGTGTTTCCAGAAGATAGCTCTGTGGGGGGCTTTCCCTGAGTCCCAGAATCAAAGTCTGGTTCTCAGGATATGTTCAGGTATGGAAATTCAAAGAGTAAAATATTAAGTTCAGTCCTGGCGTCATCAGATCAGGCCAAAGCAGGGCAATAATCCACTTACATTCTCAGTAGCATCTCTCTGCCCCAGTGACTGTCTTTTCCCCTTTTTCCTGACCAAGTATCTCAAATTCTGTAGCCCAAAGATCCTCCTTATTTGTTGCCCTCAGTGTATTCTAACTCACTCCAACATCTAGGACTATCTCTTCATATTCCCTCACTCTCATGACACACTAATGCCATGCTGCTGAAAACCTTCTTCGCATTTCTTCCAGCTCCTCGGAGAGAGACCATCCATCACCTTTACGATGACTAGCCGGGCCCTGAATAATCATTTCCCATTCAGCCTCTCAAGCCTGATCTCACAATTCTTTTCTTTGAGTCCTTTAAGTGGGCTGTGCTCCCTTTCAAAGCATTTGCACATGCTTTGCCCCCACCTAGAACATGCTGTGCTTTGTCCCTCCTGCACCCTTACTCACTCATCAGATCTCAGACCAGATGGCATTTTCCCAGGGAAGTCCTCCCTGACCTTCAGGGAACACCAGGTAGCTACAAATTATTATGTGCACCTATGTTCTGATAGGCAGGAGGAACATGAGCAAACACAAATACTCTCCCATTACAACTTTTCAATCCATTCAACTTTTCTTCCTAGTATTCACCAGAACATAGCAGTGTTATTTTTTTATTTATGAGAGAGAGAGGGAGGAAGGAAGGGAGGGCAGGAGGGTGCACAAGTGGGAGGAGGGGCAGTAGGACAGTAGACTCCCTGATGAGCAGAGAGCCCAACATGGAACTCGATCCCAGGACCCTGATCACATGACCTGAGCCTAAGGCAGAAGCTTAATTGCAGAGCCACAGAGGAGCCCCAGAGATTTTATTGATTTATTTATTTATGAGCGTGCATATGAGCAGTGGGGAGGGGTGAGAAGAGGGGTAGGTAGAGGGAGAGAGAGAGAGAGGGAATCCCAAGCAGATTCCACGCTGAACATGGAGCCTTGGTGCTCTATCCCAAGACACTTAGCCAATATCAAGAGTTAGATGCTCAACCAACTGAGCCACCCAAGTGCCCCCTAAACACTCCTTAAGCACTGAACCCTGAAAACCAGAAACCATATGGCCAAAAGTCCTAAGGACTAAGTCCAAGTCCTAGTTCCTTTAAGAGTGACCTCCATGATTTGTTCTTTTATCCTAACTTTCCTCGTCTATAGAAGATTTCATCAGAGTTTTATGAGGTTAAATTAAGACTATAAAAAACTCTTTGCCTCACAGACTTAAAAAACTTGCTTTTGAGCAGAAGGACTATGTCTGACCACAATTTCCCAGATTGTTCTGGTTCTCCTTGCAAATAATCAATGCCTTCCCTGTCATAACCGGTATTTGTTGGAACAAATGAATCCATGTATGCACAAATAAGCAAATGAATGAATGTATTTGAGAAATTTGGTAAGTCATTCCTTGCCAAAAAAAAAAAAAAAATACTTCTAGAGTATATGAGGAATTTCACTTGGAAGCTTGAACAGATGTCAAGCAATATAAAACAGATGCTTCAAGTGATAGCTAAGTATTTTCTTGGCCTCTTAGCATGCTTCTTCTCTTTTTTTCCTGGCAATAAGCCTTTCCACTCTCTTTTGGAGAACTGCCCATCTCCATTCCACTGTACCCTGTATGCTGGCCACAGAGGTAAGCATATGACCCAGCCAAGGAATTCAGATTTTAATCTGGAGCTGAGGCACATGGAAGCAAAAGGCAGCTGAGCCTGACTCATCTGGTGGTGGCACTCAGGGAGGCCATTCCATAAATTCCTACTGCTGAGGGCCCTAGAGCTGCCCTAGTTCCACCCGTCCATGTGACTGGTTTTCCACTCATTTATTTAATTCTCTGGGTTACCCCCGGTTACTGTTGTTTGCAATAAATCAATCCTATCATACAGTGCAGTAAAATAACATAATTTGTTTATTACGATAACATACACATAACATGGACATATATAGTAAATACATATATGTGCATATTAAGTGTGTGATATATGATCCACCAAACGAATATTTCAAAATTATTATTCCACTGAAGTATATTTTACAATGGAAGTCAGAAAAGATTTAGTCTTTAATCATTTTCCTCCCCTGCACTCTTTCTCTCTCTCTCTCTCTCTCATTTCTAAGGTCCAATTAGTCTAAGTATCTAATTGCTCTTTTGCTCAATTAGGGTCCCTGACTTGGGGGATTAATACCCAAAGGAAGAGAAAGTTATGTAAAATCATTTGGCAATGATTGCAGCTCCTAGAGTCAGGAGTCTGCGAAGGAATTAAAGTGCATTTAGATTTGTGACATTCTATCTGAAAGTGACTGAAAAGAGAAGAGTTCAGGATATCCACCTGCAGACTATAAGCTGATGGGGATTTAGCAGAGGAGGTCTCCTTCCTTCACTGGGGAAGGAAAGGAAAGCAGCATTCAGCAGCTCCAGCCAATTACGTCCCCTGATTGCCATGTAAGTCCCGAAACCTTGCCCTTCACTTCTCTTACCTTGGCTCTCACTCCCCTCATAATCATCGCAAAAAAAAAAAATTAAAAGTATAGATAGATAGGTAGATAAAGGGCTTAAGCAATAGCCTTCATGAGTTGATCTATAATTTAAGGATCTTAGTGTATTGTAAAAGTTAAAAGATATCAGCATTTTTCAAAATATGGAACTTGGACAGGAGCCTCCTCTGCTACCACTGGGCCTTCTGCTGCCTTAAGATTAGGCTAGTACTTAGCTTAGGTCTGGTTAAACAATTATAGACTCTGGAGACTGAAATGGACACTACCAGTTACTCATTGTGCTAAAGTCAGGAAAATGGAGGCTACCAGGTACTCAAATGCACTAAAATACAGAGCATATGGACCCTGTTAATGCAATCTCGTGTTCATAAAGAGCTTTCTGAGACCCTTCTTTGGAGAGTTTGCCATTGTTGACCTCATACCTAGGGAGACAATGTGGGAAAGATTCTGTATCTTTTGTACGTATGGCTTATAGGATCAAAAATGGTTTTTGGAGAGTTCATGTGGGCAAATGGTCTTAAACAAATATAAGAAACTTGGAAGGGTCCTTGTTTGTAACACAAACATTGAGTCTTCATAGTTATCCTTTTAGAATCACAAAGCAGCACTAGGAATCAATATAATTTAATAGTGAACATGAAGATGGAAGATAGGAGACTGGTCATGTAGGGCTTCTTTGTGAGACCATAGTAAGGGGCATCTTTAAATAGGAACTGCACCTACAGAGAGATACCCAGTATGGAGAGAAGCAAGCAGATGAAGACAAGTCTACTCTGTAGACATCTGCATCATCTGGCTCCTTTTCCATTTCACTGGCTTAAGCACGGTTAATTTACATACATATTAAATTTAACCATAGATTTCTTTCCACAGACACCTAAGAGTTGGTTCTTCCGTGGAAATGAGAAATCACACAATGGTGACTGAATTCATCCTGCTGGGAATCCCTGGGACAGAGGGCCTAGAGACTGTCCTCTTCTTCCTGTTCTCCTCATTCTATTTGTGTACTCTCTTGGGAAATGTGCTCATCCTTACAGCTATCATCTCTTCCTCTGGGCTGCACACCCCTATGTACTTTTTCTTGGGAAACCTCTCCATGTTTGACCTGGGTTTCTCTTCAACAACTGTTCCCAAGATGCTGTTATACCTTTCAGGGCAGAGTCAAAGTATCTCTTTTCAGGGCTGCATGGCCCAGGTCTTCTTCTACCATTTCCTGGGCTGTACTGAGTGCTTCCTATACACAGTGATGGCCTATGACCGCTTTGTCGCCATCTGTTATCCCCTGAGATACATGGTCATCATGAATCACAGGGTCTGTGCCATCTTAGCCACCGGGACCTGGATGGGTGGCTGTGTTCACACCATCATTCTAACTTCCCTCACCTTCCAGCTGTCCTACTGCGCCTCTAATGAGGTAGACTACTACTTCTGTGACATACCTGCTGTCTTACCTCTAGCCTGTGGGGACACCTCTCTAGCCCAAAAGGTAGGTTTTACAAATGTTGGTCTTTTGTCTCTCATTTGCTTTGCTCTCATCCTTGTTTCCTACACTCGCATTGGGATCTCCATATCAAAAATTCACTCAGCAGAGGGCAGACAGCGAGCCTTCTCTACCTGCAGCGCCCACATCACTGCAATTCTTTGTGCTTATGGGCCGGTAATCATCATCTTTCTCCAGCCAAATCCTAGTGCCTTGCTCAGTGCGACAATTCAGATATTGAATAATCTTGTCACCCCCATGCTGAACCCACTAATCTACAGCCTTCGGAATAAGGATGTAAAATCAGCCCTGCGAAGTGCATTTCATAAGAGAGGCTTTGCTATGGAGAAAAAAGAGAAAACCTACAGCTTTGGTGGGCAAAGTTTGAGTTTCTGTTTCTTAGGACAAATTCTCATTTGCAGCTTCCGAGATATTGAGATAAGTTTAAAAATATATGTCTTTTTCCTGTTTCCCTCTGTTTTATCATGAAAGTTGATTAATAGACTCCCTTAGCAGACAGTGAACTGATTGTTATGCTGCATAGAACTTTCTCCCAGATCCACCATCCTCCCTAAAGCATTTCTTGGTTGTTTAAATCTCTGAAAGGTAAGAGAACATATTTTTTTCTCATAATCTCAGTTAAAAACAAATGCACAAAATCTAGAGAGAAGGGAGGATAGAAAAAACTTCAAGAACTACAAGATTAATACAGAATACCAGAACTGAATATCCTTCCTTTTTGTAGAGCATAACCTCCAACTTTCTGCTGATCATCACCAAAACTCAAACCAAATTAAGTAACGTGTAGTTTAAAGTTAGATCTTTCTCATGCATAGTCAAGTGTGATTCAAAGATTTTTCTAGTGTGTGCATTCTTCCAGGATCTGAATATTCTTCTTGCATTATTAGCTGCTCAAAAGGCTATGAACTTGAATCATTTTCTTATTAGCTCCTAAAGGAATCCACTTTAGTTTTGTAAAAAATGGTAAAAAAAAAAAAAGCAAGCTAATCAAGTTTAAATATGTTACTACATGTTTTTCCAAAACAAGAACACTGATTTATCTTTGTTAGAGAAAGCCCGTGTTAGAATTTTCACTCAAACTCAGGTAGCAGTAATAAATTTCCTTCTCCAGGGCACCTAGGTGGCTCAGTCAGTTAAGCCACAGGCTCTTGATTTCAGCTCAGGTCATGATCTCAAGGTCCTGGGATCGACCAGTGTTGGGCTCTGCATTTGGCATGGATCCTGCTTAAGGTTATCTCTCTTTTTCCCTCTGTCCCGCCCCTGCTCATGCTCTCTCTCTGTCTCCCTCTCTTAAATAAATAGATTTAAAAAAAATTTTAAATAAATAAATGCCCCTTTCCATTGAAAAGAGCATATTTTTCTCTTTTCTCATAAGATCAATGTAATTTAGTTTGACTCCTTTAATTTCTATGTTCCACAATGCTAAGGGAACTAAATAGATAAATTGTATGTATAGAAGCAACATTAAATTTTGTATTTAAATTTGAAATTAAAAATCTTCTTTTCTGGGGTGCCTGGGTGGCTCAGTGGGTTAAAGCCTCTGCCTTCGGCTCAGGTCATGATCTCAGGGTCCTGGGATCGAGTCCTGTATCGGGCTCTCTGCTCAGCAGGGAGCCTGCTTCCTCCTCTCTCTCTTCCTGCCTCTCTGTCTACTTGTGATCTTTGTCAAATAAATAAATAAAATCTTTAAAAAAAAAATCTTCTTTTCTGGATTTTTTTTTCTTTGTATATTTCACCTACCTGTTGTGTATGGCTTCTCTTATAAGCCACTTTAAATCCTTAGAAGGAAGCAGAGAATAAATAATGCACAAAAACAAAAAGAAAGAAGAAAGACAGAGGGGCAGGAAGGAGGGAGGGAAGGGACGAAAGAGGAAAGGAAGGGAGGGGGCAGGGAGGGAGGAAGAAGGAAGGTTTCCCTTTGTCAAGAATAATTCCTGATTCATGCTTTGTATTCCAAGACCTTAATGTTTTTGAAGATTTTAGGCCTGGTATTTTATAAGACATCCATCAATTTGAATTTTTCTGATGTTCCCTGCTAATTAGAGTTCAGGTTAGGCATTCTGGGAAGAACTAACTCAGAAATGATGCTTTGTTCTTCCCACTGTATCTTACCAGGAGGCTCTTGCTGTGGCTTGGGCTCTTTGTCCTATTACTAGTGGTTAATTTTGAATATTTGGTTAAAGTGGTATCTGCCAGATTACTCAAGTATGAAGTTGTTACTTTACCTTCCTCATTAATAGTGACCTTTGTGGGGAGGAGGGGTACTCTGAGATGATGTAAAGATTTTGTTAGTCCTTGAATTTTTACCTGCTAGTTTTAGTATCCATGTATGGTTCTTCCTTGAATCAACTACTATGATGGTTGCCAAATAGTTACTTTCCAATTTAATCATTCCTACTACACTTACTAATTGGCTTTCTACTGTAAGGGAGAGTTTTCTCATCTCCCTTATGTATTTATGGAAAAATGACTCTCTAACAAACTGGACACGGCATATGATGCCTGTCTTGTTGAGAATATGACAAAGGCTGTCAGCTAGAATCATAGGATAAGATGATCAGACTAGGACCCTATCTTATTGAGGAGAAACATCCCTTTTTAAAAGAGGAGATATAAAAGTTATCAAAAGAAGTTTCTTCCACTGGACTAAATGACTTCCAAATTCCCTTCCATCTCTGAAACACTAATTCTTTGATTTCATACAGCTATCTTGTAACTGTGGACCAACTTCTCTGGTTGGGGAAATGGGAGTATGGATAGAGAAAGGAATGTAAATGGAAGACAAAAACGGGACACAAAGAAATATTTATTTCTTGGAATGAAATCCTTGCTGAACTATTCAACCAATAAAAAAAACAATTTCTCGGGGCACCTGGTTGGCTCAGTGGGTTAAGCCGCTGCCTTCGGCTCAGGTCATGATCTCAGGGTCCTGGGATGGAGCCCCGCATCAGGCTCTCTGCTCAGCGGGGAGCCTGCTTCCCTCTCTCTCTCTCTGCCTGCCTCTCTGCCTACTTGTGATTTCTCTCTGTCAAATAAATAAATAAAATCTTTAAAAGAAAAAAAAAGAAAAAACAATTTCTCCTTCATTTGCTTGGTGCCAGCTAGTTGAAATATTAGTATGAAACACAAGTCAAGGACACCAGTCAAACAAATAACCAGATTTATTTATGTAAAAGATGTAGAAGACAAGTGGCATAATCAGGATACATTCCAGAGACAACAGCAACATTTTTTGAGACAGAAAATGCAAGGTTCTTGAACCTAAATATCACCATTAAACACAGGGGTGTTCATGATAACATAGGCATAAATCCCTGATGTCAAATGGCTTGGGGCCAGAAAACTTTTAAAACATGGTGGGTTTGTCCATTAACCGAATTAATAATAAATCTTCATATTTTGCTTGAAACAGTCATCTTTGAGCAATGATATGTAAGAACCTTTCTAAAACTCACTGACATGGGGCAGAAAATAATGAAATGGAAAATTCCTAACATTTTTATACAATTATAGAGAATGGGCATTGAGTATTATGTGATACAGTGTTCTGCAGCCAAACTTAGAGCAAACCACCTCTACAGAGGGAAGGCGATTTGGGCTGAGGAGAATACAAGGCCATTTTTGCTCAAGTTACAAATGTGGGGCACCCTGACCATAAGATGAGTTAGAATGACTATACGTCATTCCTACATGACAAAACCACAGGCCTCAAAAGAAATGGAAATTAGTAGGTTAAGCATGTGTTGGAGAATGTGTTATTAGTTAACAAATATGTATTGATTATTTATTGTGTACAATAGTTAGGATTTATACAATCATTAGGAAGTGAATAAAATGAATGTGGGCCCAATCCTTGGAAAACTTGCATCAAAGAAAGGGAGACTTAAGTGAAACCTGGAAACTAGGAGGCCACCATTGTACATTTTTTAATATTTCAAGAAACAGGAATATCTGGAAATCCTCTATTAAAGAAGTATCTCTAGGTGAATCATTCCCCGGGATATGGCAGCCTAATACAGTAATAAACCTTCCAGGAAGATAGTTCTCACAAGTGCATATTGAGTTCAAATCCATGGTTCATGGGCTCCAGGCAATCTACACAGGCTGACGGGCATTCTGATAGCTAACATGAAGATTAATTCTCTTCTCTCACATTTCTCTGCCTACATTCCTCCCCCCTAGAATCACTAAGTCTCTTATGTAGTTTTCATTTAGAATAGCAGTTGGGTTATATCATGTATTGGGTCATGTGAATATTATTTTGTTTGGAATATTACTATATGGCTAGGAATTTGCTTTTGTTTTTAGTATTTTAGGTACTGTCCTGGTTTTGTGAAGATTAATTTCCACGTGGAAAAATAGAAATTAATTGAAAGCCTCCATGGTAGGGCAATTCAAATCAGGAAATCCAAAAGGAGGCTCACCCCATTCCATCAGGAAAGAGCCCAGATATGAGCCACAGAAGAAGGAACCATGACCCTAAATGAGGTCCCTCAACTTTAGAATAAGATGAATATGAATTTGAGAGAAGAATTTTATACCCTTAACTCTTTGCACTTTAATATACAACCAAAGGGTATTTCATATTTATATTTTACTTTCTTTCTGAAATTTTAATAAGAAGATTCATATTCAGAACAGATACCCATATGCAGTTTAATTTTGTTGGCATTATATGAGTTGGCATATTTTCACACTCTTAGGAGAGCTCATTTGACAGTGTCTTCTCTTGGGCTATATTGAAAAACGTGGCTAGACATAATGTGTGATGAGAAATAGATTAGAGAATGCGCTTGTAGCTGAGGATGGAGTGTGTCCTTGATATTGAATCAATTTATGTTCTGTTGTGAAGAGATGGGCAGGATACTCCGCAGGTTGATCCAGGCAGATCTCTCCAGGTTGCCAGGCAACCAGCGGGCTGAAGTAGGTGTGCTGCCTTCCCCCAGCCGAAGGGGGAGGGCAGATCAAGATGCCGCTGGCCTCAAGGTTTTAGAGGGAGATAGAATATTCTCTTGCATGATCAATCCAGCTTTATTAGTATTAAAAATCAACATTTTACTTTGACTGTCTAATGGATCCTTAGATTTATTCATCAATTTTAGCCCTCAGACATGAGGAAGTGAGCAGAAAGATGATTGATAGACTCCCTTGATATACGTTATTCTATCCTCTGGTGGTTGTGATACTTCACACAGCCCAACTTGCTTACAGATGAATTCATGAATTTGTGCGATGTGATTCAATATTTCAAAATTCTGACCTCAGCCTAATATGTATAAAGAATCATCACAAATGCTTTCCAAGCAGATGCCAAGTAAGCTTTATACTGAGCACAAGATAAAGAAATTCTTTCTGTTTTAATTAATTTTTTATTTTTTATTAACATATAATATATTATTAGCTCCAGGGGTATAGGTATGTGAATTACCAGGTTTACCCACTTCACAGAACTCACCGTACATAGCACATACCCTCCCAATGTCCACAACCAAGAAAAGTAATTCTTTATCAATCACCAGCACCTTTTTAAGTGATTAAAATAATAGACAAGAGAAATTAGCAGCTCCCCTCTTCCCTTCCAATCTTTTGAGTGATGACATTACAACATGCCCAAATCCCCAAATCACAAGAAGCACAATCTACCTTCTCACACTCTCTCTCTGAATCACCCATGAAGTTCCACTACTCAATTTCTTAACTATGTTCTGCTAATTATCATCTGCTCTCCTTCCTAATTGCCACCACCTCTTTTCACACCCCCATCACACAGCATGGCCTCCTAAATGGAATCCTGAGCTTGCCCTAACCTGGGTCCAGCTTCCTGTCCACGCTAATTCTTATTCCCCTTCTAGAACTCTGTCGGATCCCACCACTCACCAACAGCACTCTAAAGTCCATGGTAAGAAGCACAGACCCTCTAGTACATCATATAAAACCCTTCACAGCCTGACTTCCGCAGAACTTCCTATTCACATGACCATGTATGAAACTGAGTTGTGTTTTCTCAAACACATGCTGTGGGTCCAAGAATGTTTGATGAATCACGACTAACCTTTCGATCTAGACTTCTCTCAAATAGTATCTCTTCCCTGATGCCAACCTGGAGAAGTTTATTTTTCCCTAGCATCTAGCTAGGATGTCTAGCATGGATGTACTTTTACTGGTGGGCTTCCTTCAGCATCATGCTTTAGCATGATGAATTGAATTCTCACTCTCGCTGTGTGACATTGGATTTATTAAACTTTCCAGGCCTTAGTTTCCTCCCCTTCTGAATACTAACATCTCCCTCATGTGGACATTGGTAGGATTCAGTAATATTCTAAGCACCTTTCATGATCCATCATCATAGAGCTAACACCATAATTATTAATTTTTTTTTTTTTTGCTTTTCTTCTCCTTCCCACCTAAGTTGTAAAGGTTCCTTGATACAATTGTAAATCTTAAGCACCTCACATGATACTTTCACAAGGATGTTCAATAAGTGTTCAGAAACAAAATATGTCATTAACCTGCATCTATAAACCAGAGTCAATGAACATTTAAAACATTTATTAACTATGATATCCAAGGAATTAATTTGCGTGCTTTCAGAGATACAATGCAACTTAAAATTAGCCTCAGAGAAATAAGAAAGAATCATGTAAAATGGTTATGTGTGCCATGTTATGACACACAACTAAATTGTTCTGACAATAATAGTCATGGTCTTTAATTAAAACCGGTTCTACAAGGAAATCTTTATTGGTTTTAATCTCAGAATTAAGTGTTTAATTAGATGTAGACCAAAGTCTACATTAAGAACTATTTAATCAATTTCTCCACAATAAGAACTATGACCATACACAGAAAATAATCTCAAAGGAAGATCAAGACCAAATTTATTTAAATTTTCATAGACTAGGAGAGATTTGTTTCTTATGAAGCAAAATAAACAGAAACTAGGATATCTATCAAAATCTGGATGAGATGTTTTGTGAGAAACTTTATATTGTATGGATCTTAAAAATGATGCTTTCTGGCCACTCCGTATTTTTTTGGAGACAGTGATCTTGTCTCCTGCATCATCATTGATACTCACATGTAATGAGATGTGTTCTGACATAGAATAAAATAAGCATCTTGTCCTTATGTGAAGACTTTTTTAATTCTTAGTGAAGGGTCTATAGTTTTAATGAAATCAGATAAGCACAGAGATGAGAGCAATGCTGGAGTACAGGCAGGAGTTAATGGGCACAGACTCTGCTGGTCTGCAGTGGGGGCAGGAACTAAGGGGCACAAACTGTACTGGTCTTGAGTACTGGCAGGAGGTAATGGGCACAGACTATATTGGTCCAGGGTGGGAAAAGGAGGGAGAAGAGGGAAGAATGTATATGTTGGTTCTATGAAGATTTAAAAGATAAAAACATATGGAAAAATGAATTCAAGATTACTCAGAGTCTCCACTTTAGAAAAGTGCTAGTAAGGATTTCCTGAAATTAGAGGCCCAAACTTAAAGATGGATACTGTAAAGAAGAATGGCCTATTAATCCAAACCATACACTAACAGTATTTCGTACGAATCTTCTCTCTCTTATACCTCAAAGTAGTTTCTTTAACAAGATCTTATATATTATATTATATGTTAATATATTTATATTAAGCAAAACTTTTCTTTCATTGATATTATTCTGTTGACTCTTGTCTAAAATGCAAAGTCACAGAGTGAAATCTGAATTTATCCTACTGGGAACCACTAAAAGCTGGCAACTGTATTTTATTATCCTGCTCTTATCTTTTAAATTATGTATCCTCTTGGCAAATGTTATATTCTGAGTTACTGTTTTTTCCTTTGGGCTTCACCCCTTTTCTTAGCTTTGACAAATGTCTCTCATGTTTGACCTGAGTTTGTTTTCAGTGATTGGCCCACCTTGCAAGCAGAGACAAGTTATCCATTGGAGGGGTTCTGCGGCCCATGTTTTCTTTTCTCACGTACAGATTTTCCCATCCATGCAATGTACTCCCACCGGTTTGCTGCCATTGGTGACCCACCACAATCTATGATCACCAGGAGGCACGAGCTCTATATGCTACTTGTCACAGGGACCTGGCCAGAAAGCTGGTTATGTGTAAATCTCCTCACTGTTCACCTTACAGTTACCCTAATCCAGTGCCAAAGAGATGGGCTAGCATTGGGGAACATTCCTGAAGCTAACCTGTGACCCATGCAAACAAATGGAGAGAGTATGCTTTCCTAATGTTGGTCTTTTGTCCCTCTCTCTCCTGTTTCCATTATTCTTATATTTGCAAAGGAAAAGTAATACCAAAAATTCTCTCAGCAGAGGGCACACATGGAGCATCGCCCACCAACCTGCAATTCCTTATGGCCATGGGCAAAAGCCCAGATCTGGACCCTTCCTTTATTTTGAGATACAGCTACTGAATTTATGTGACTGTCTCATTGAACTGCTGATCTCTAGCTTGAGAAACAAAGCTGTGAAATGAGTTCCAAATAAAATAGTTGAAAGACAAACTTTATTCATAAAGTAAACCATGAGAGACTATGGACTCTGAAAAACAATCTGAGGGTTTTGAAGGGGCGGGGGGTGGGAGGTCGGGGTACCAGGTGGTGGGTATTATAGAGGGCATGCATTGCATGGAGCACTGGGTGTGGTGCAAAAACAATGAATACTGTTATGCTGAAAATAAAAAAATATATATAAATTAAATTAAAATAATAAATTTTAAAAAATAAATTAAATAAAATTTGGAGGAATCTTTATTCTTCTAGAGGAATCTTTATTCTTTTCTTAGCCATTTCCAAGGAACTGTGCTTTAACTAGTACTGTCTTTAACTTCATTCCTAAGTCCAATTTTATACTATGGATATTTACTGGAACTCATGCTTTTAAAGTGAATATAGCTCATTATGAGAATGTCAGATATTCAATTGCTATTCACCATTTGATGTTCCCTCTCCAAAACTAAATAAATTTTTTATTCTTTTCTCATTTCTGTGGAGAAAGCACAGGAAGGGAGCCTATGTCACTGCAAAACATTCATTAAATTGCGTATCTCCCTTATCTTAGAACATCGGTTTTCAAATGTTTTCTAGAAACCATCACTAAAAACTAAATCTTTTCCAATTCCTATACATGTAACAAAAATAGATAATGTAATTTTATATATATATATACCCACTTATCAAGAGAAAAGCTCATCTCAGTTGGCACAATGGGGTAGTATCTCATTATATTCATGTGGGTGAGAATTACATTATCTTCTACCTAGCTCTTTTCTATTAAAAAGAGCAAAATTCAAGGACTCTTGATTATTTAAAGAAAATTATATTTTTCACACACACTGACTCTATTACTGAAATAATTTAGCCACTGATGCCTGAGGATTTAATCAATATAAGACAATTGAAAATTGTATGACTCACTATTAAGGCTGTTGCTTATTTTTATAAAAATAATGAGGCAGAACTGAGAGGCAGAACGTAGGGGGAAAAAATTGCTAGAATTCTGCCTAATAATGCAAAATACTAAATTCATTGTGAATGAGACAATCTTGCAAATTGTCACAGTTCAAAACATGTATTTCTTCCTTCTCATCAAAAGAGACTCCATTGAGCCCAAGAATTAATGTTTTCACATGGGAGGTTTGCCAGGCATGTGATTCAGCAGTTAATTTACAGACATGAAAATAAACAAAGAGGAATATCTGAAAGGAAAGGGAGACAGGGCTCCTAGAGGCGGGGTGACGGAAGTGAGGTAGAAATTGGGCTTTTTAGACATTTGACAAGGAATTAAAAATTGAAAGAATTTTCAGAAGGGTGGGGACCTGAAGCGAATGAAGACTGTGAACTGGGAACATCCAAAAGGAGAGGACTCCTCTGCAAACGGTTTACGTTCTTCAGTGAATTAACCCTATCCTATGAGAACACTAATATCGAGTGGAGATTTCTATCCTGGAAATCCTTTAAATATCTGGCATAGCTTCACAACTTTGTTGGAGAATATCATAAAGAATAAAGAAACGAAAAAGGAAGAAGTGTGGCCTGCCCCACTGGAAGGAGGGGGCTTCTCAGCTGGACTTTCAAATTCCCCTCCAGCCCCAGAGATGAACAGGGATCATACTACTTACAAAAAGAATGAGCATCAACTGATCGTAAGTGAGGCGTATTTCTAAGGTTGCCTGCTTCTTCACAGTGTTTCTCAGAGCAACCAGAACCTGGTTATTGAGATTCTCTATTGTAAAATATAATTCATGTGATCCAGCTGCAGGAAAACTGAGAGCAAGGGTCCATACAATGAACAAGAGATGCCATCTTCCTTGGGTATCTTGCCTCACCTGTTACATATGTGCATGGCCAGTGCAGTGGTGGGGCCTGGAAACTGTGCCTGGCTGGTGAATTCTCACTAGGAAGGCTGTGCTTCCTCTCCTGCATCAGTGTTTAAAGCCAGATGAACTTGATCCTGTGAGTTCATCAAATTGTAAAGTCCTTAAATCTCTATAGGTGGCAACTCGTTCACATTCTGTCCTCTGTGGACATCCAAGCAGAAAGTGAAATAGCTTCTCTAGGGACTCTGTCCAAGAGTTGCAGGTGTTGAAATGATCATAGGCCATCACAGAGCTTAGAAGCAACAGAGGATTCTTGGGGGACAACTTCCAATGGATAACTGAGATGAGGTACTAGCACAAGTCGGTCTTCCCTTGCTAGGTACCTAACCCTACAAGACAGAGGGATGGCTGATACACAGGCCAGGCTGTGGCCCAAGGATCTCAGAACTACCATATAGTGAAAGAACTTCAAGATTACTCTTTGTATGCCCTTACCTGTCCCTTTTTTCTCTTCTTACTACCCAGCCAAAAAACTCAGGGAAAGTTTCTCAGGGAAAACAAGGTTGCCTCTACTGAAGGTAGAGTGAAAAATCAGATGCTGTCAAGGACTTGTGAATGTGTCAACGGTACAAATCACCAATGAACTCTTTATCATCATAGCAAAAATCTATATAGGAATAAAATAAACAGGGAGATGGTCAGAAATGAGTATTTACCAAATCACAAGTGACATGAACAGCACAAAAAGTCCTCAGAGATAAATGATAATCTGATGGGAAGTACGATAATCTTGTCAAATAGTGAATGTTGATTGGACACGCAGATCAGTTTCCCCTTATCTCTTTGAGACACTCACCAGATTATTTTCACAGCAGTGTGATGGAGCATAGTTTGTGGTGTTTTCCAGTACATGCCCTGGAGCGCCCACACTGGCCTCCAACTCATTAGTACTGTCCTGTGCCCACTTCTTGTTACTGATATTGCTTGTTATACAACTCCTTTGAATTATTCAAAAGCCCTATAGAATCAACCTGCTGTCCACTTCTATTCCCAACCCCCACTTTTCACCTTTTCCCAGCTGGGTTTTAGTCTCTTTAGGCAAAGAATGTGAAAAGACACAAACTGCCCAGTATATTGAAGCTCCAGTGAGCCAAACCCTCTACTTCCTTTTAATTCCAAAGGTTTTACCACAGATTGTTATAGAGTGTGAGAAAAGCACAAGTATAAAAAGCTTACGAGGTTATAACGTAAAAAAAATTACTCCTTGGGCATCTGATTCTAGAACAAAGAGTAAGTACACACCAAAATTTTGATCTCTTTCTCAAAACACAGAGAAATTATAGAACAACATAGTAAATATATAACTGCAGATGAAAACAAATAAAAAGAATTCTCTAGAAGCAAGAAATTGAAAATACTCAGCCAGGACACCCAGAGCACCCATCTGAAGCTGGGGACCAGAACTGCCCTGTCCAAGTTAGGCTCAGACCAGAGCTGTACAACCCAAGCCAGCTCCAGGCAAGGGCCACACCTACAAAATGTGGGGACTCACAACTGAGAACTGTTTTTTGAATTTTCATCAACTATTCAAGGAAATCAATATTCTAAAAAGACATACAAAAAATAAAAATAAAAAAATTGGGGCGCCTGGGTGGCTCAGTGGGCTAAAAAGTCTCTGCCTTTGGTTCAGGTCATGATCCCAGGGTCCTGGGATCGAGCCCTGCATCGGGCTCTCTGCTCATCAAGTAGCCTGCTTCCCCCCATCTCTCTGCCTGCCTCTCTGCCTACTTGTGATTTCTGTCTGTCAAATAAATAAATAAATAATCTTTAAAAAAAAAAAGAAAAAAGAAAAAATCAGAAGCTGTAGGAAATTTTTAAATGAAGCATCTAAAAGAATTTAAAATAGAAGTATAAAAGAGGCAACTAAAGCAGAAGTGTTATTAAACAAGAACAAGAAATCCTTCAATCAGGACAAGAAAGGTTATGAAGAAGTTATTTTTCATTATGTTCAGTAAGCTAACATATAGTACATTGTAAGTTTTGGTTGTAGTGTATGATTCATTAGTTGCACGTAACACCCAGTGCTCATCCCAACACGTGCTCTAATAATAAATAGTATTATTAAATTTAAAAATACAATATGATATATGACTGAATAGTAGACAAAAGAGAATAAATTGCTAAACCAGAAGGTTTAACTCTGAAAATCACCTAGAATGTAGCACATACACAAAAAAGATTTAAAACAGAAAATGTAAAATTATTAAGTCTTCTTTTGGTTTTATCACTTTTATTTTTGAAAGTGTGTTGAGAGCTCAATGAGCTTCCTTTCCTTTCATCTAGGTTTATGCAGTGGGACCAGTAGATTCCATTCATGTTAGGGGAGAACAGTTACTGGAAGATTCATTCAAGAGGATTGTTGTTGTATTTTTTTTCTTTTAAGAACTACATAATTTTTTAATAATAAGATGGTAATGATACCATAAACAAACAAACAAAAAACACAAGGAAAATAATTTCTTTTAATCCACTAAAAATCTCACTACCCATTAAAAACCACTGATAATAAAGGTGTCTGGGTGGCTCAGTGGTTCAGCATCAGACTCTTGGTTTTGGCTCAGGTTGTCATCTCATGGGTCATAGCTCCTCAGTCTCCATGCTCAGCAAGAAGTCTGCTTAAAAATTCTCTCCCTCTGCCCTCCACCCCCCCACTCCCCCTACCACTCACATATGCGCATGCACACATGTGGGCTATCTCTCAAATAAATTGTTAAAAAAAAAAAAAAGGACCACTAGTAATAATTTGGTGGACATCTTCTTCCCAAACACACGTATGCATGCCCACATATATACAAATTTAAACAAATGAAATAATATTGTATTATTATTTTATGCACTAATATTCCTACTTTCTAAACATTTTCCACATCAATAAATAAAGATAACCATCTCATATACAGTAGGTACCAAAAAACAATGTTATGGCGTCAGAATGTATATAATCCACTAATGGAAATATTGTTTCTTAACTGTTCACTATCATAAACCATCTTGTTTAATCCTCCCAACTGAGACACTTACTTTATAAGGCTATTTCATCCATCCACGTATAACCTAGTTCCTTCTCTGGTTTCAGAAGGCAATGTAACATAGCTATAGTCGCACATCTTTTCCCAGAATATTTTTGCATTTCTTAAAAGGGAAATCTCTAATTTTATTACTTTCACAAAATTTTCTTTGGGTTATGAGATTTGGGAGTGAGCATTCTAAAACACAAAGAAAGGAAACTGAAATTTACAAACCAAGCAGTTCAAATAGAGGACATTTAGAAGGACAGCCTGAAAGGAAGAAAATCACAGATCCTTTCCCACAGGGATATGCACCTGAGAAGACGTGGGAGGAAGGCAGAGTCTCGCCCCTCCTTCATTGCTTACACAGTTACTCATGGTCTTACAAGAGCAAAAGGAAAAGGATATAGGACCCCAGCCACCTATTATGATTTGCTTTAACTTCTAAGAGACAAAAACTTCCAAAGACTTTGTTTAAATAAGAAACACATTGGGCTAATAGGTTTATATTATACCTTTATGAATCCATGGAGGAAAGATGTTGGAGACATCATCAAAAGGATGTGACTACAGGTTGAACTTGAGCTGAACCGGCAATCTGAGGCTCCTCGCCCCTCCCCTGTCCTTGGAATGTGCATCCCACTTGCCTTCCCCACTGCCAGAAGTTGCCCCAAGGTACTCAGCCTTGAGACAGCAATGTGGTATAGGGCCCAGTTTCAGATTACACTGGAAAGATCCCGAGGTTTTAACTAAGAAGAGGAAAATAATTTTGCTTGAAAATAAATTGTTCAAGTAGTGATACTTTCAGAAAAATACAAGTGTGTTTAAGTACTAAAGTTAATGCAGCAAATTATCCACCAAAGTAACCAAATAGGAAACCAGACATCTTAGGCAGCAAAAGTTATATTTCAGAGGACATGAAACAACTTCCCCAGCACAAGCTGGTGTCCTAAAAGTTTCCATTATTAAAGTAACACTTACAGAGGCAGTTTTACAAAAATCAAAGACAGAAATATGGCACTATACATTTTCTCAAGACCTGGAGTTTTGTGTTTTCATTTTATTATTTAACTGAAAGGGACTTGACAATACCCAACGGTATAGACTGCTACAGTTACTATCAAGGAATGATGATAATACCTGGTGGCTGAGAAATTCCCTCTGTTATTTCCTTATGCTGAAACTAAAATTATCATCATCACACAATTTCTGGGCTAAAATCAGTCCCTGGGGCTTCTTGATAAAGGAGATGAAGTCTCCGTCTATGATAAAGAAAATGCCCAATTCCCTTCCTCCTTTAGTAGCTAAGAGGGGGGATAATGAAGGTATGGGCTAGAATAGATATGTGTATTAGCATCAAAGTAGTGTTTTTGCATTCTGTAGATGCAATGTGGGGTCCTGTAACCTTTGCCAGCCATATTCCCATCAAGACTTTCTCTCTTCTGACCTAAATTACATCTATGGCACGCAGTACAATGCATACAGGGGCACCCGCCGGTAAAAATGACAGTAATTTGAAGCAGTTTCTCTAGGAAGAGATTTATCCGCGGTAATATCATCAGAAAACCATAAGCTTCCCGAACCCCTCTTGCATGGTTGTTATCATCATTTCAACCATTCTTTGTCCTTTCAATTCAGTCCCAGGATCTTTTTTGCTGCCTCTCAGCATGCAGAAAGGACTCTAGCTTGTCCGTGTCTCAATGGTGCCATCTGCCGACCAATATGGGGCATTCACCTTGATTCAGAGGTCAATCTCCATGGCGGGGTTCAAAAATCAAGTGTCCTAATTCAATGCATAATCGACTCTGAACATAACTTAAATCAGTTTGTTAGGCGTAAAGGCAAATGAGTATCATATAGGAATCTACACTAGGTAGAATTAAATGGTACAAGAATTATTTTATGCCCTGAAAATCTTGATAGCATTTCTAAAAGATTTTCATTATTATAATGATCCATTTCTCCTTTCTTCTTATTCGAAACCATGAAGATATATCATCCTGTCACAATGAGGAAATATCCCAGCCTTCTAACCTCCTCTCTAGATATATCACACGTAACTATGTTCAATAGGTTGTTCTTCTCTGTAGGAACTGTCGGGACAAATCTGTGATTTTAAGTAAGATCCAGATAGTAGTCTCTGAGTTAGCCTTTACTGATCTCCCGTGAAATATTTATGAAAAATCAGAAATAAAAAAATTCCTAGAAAGACTGAAATATACTAATGACATCCACATTATTTCATTTAGAAGAATATCTCTTAAATGTAAAATTTATGGCCCTAAACTGTGAATCACAGCCCATGGCTGACCAGGGCAATCTTCCAAAGATAGTAATCATGCCCGCCTAAGAATGGGGATCAGGATGTTACAAGGTCTACAGTTATTACCTGTTAGATGAAAGATAAGGTAAAAATATCACATGTTTTCTGCAACTAGGGCATCATTGTGTTTATTAAACATCGGTTATTAAATCCCAGAAGTTTGCATTTTGCAATCTAATTTTGAAATGAAAATCTTTGCCTGGTCTTTAAGGACATAAATAATGTCCTTAACATTATATATTATTGGGGGAATTTTGTAAGCCGTGAGAGCCTTCTCTTTACCCATATGAATTTTGTCCACATGAAATTGAACTTGTCTAGGCTATACCTAGCCCTAAAACTTGACCTAGAAACACTGTGCCAATGTACCATGGTGCAGCTACTCCCTGAAACTCCAAATGCTAACTATGACATAGAGCTGACTGTGTAATTGGGAACCAATGAGTGTAGTTCCGGAAACATAACCCTGGAATTGGGAGAATGTGGACAGATAGTTGGGTTATCCATAGTATTGCACATGAGATCTAAGACCTTGGTCTGTTAACTAAGAAAAATGAGTCAGTGTGTGTTGTGTAATTATGCTCATTAAATTAATTTGTTACGAATAACATTAATACTGACTATTGGACCTGAAAAAAAAATGGGAATGGGAAGACAAAAACTTGGAGCATTAGTTAAAGATACAATTAACTCCATTTATTTCAAAAAATACATTTAGCTCCTTCCATTTTTTTTTTAAGATTTTATTTATTTATTTGACAGATAGAGATCACAAATAGGTAAACAAGCAGGCAGAGAGAGAGAGGGCGAAGCAGGCTCCCACTGAGCAGAGGGCCCGATGTAGGGCTCTATCCCAGGACCCTGGGACCATGACCTGAGCCGAAGGCAGAGGCTTTAACCCACTGAGCCACCCAGGTGACCCACATTTAGCTCCTTCTATGTTCCTCTATACTATGGTCTGTGCCTGAGATTTAGTCTCTGTCCATGCACAGTTTATAGGCTAGTGTTTGTGTGAATGTGGGCTAGGAAGGGTTACATTAACAAATCTCAAATTACCACTTTAAGTTCAACAATAATAATGTATTACACACAGCAATAGCACAGAGCAAGGAGACATCAGTGCGGCTAAGCCGGATTAGGGAGAGCTTCCCAGAATAGAAGATAATTGAGTTGTGCTGGTAAGAATGGGAAATAGAAAATTACATCTTTCTGAAAGCCTACCATGGTCCTGATATATGTAAGATGCTTTGTACACATTATCTCATTTAATTCTTACAACACAATCTTTCAGAAAGCCGCGAGGTTTGAGTTTTTACACTATTTTGCAGATGATGACACTGGCACCCAAAGTGATGAGTCTAGAATCTGAAGCCAAAATCTCTGGTCTTCAAATCTCATACAATTGTTCCATCATTTCTCTAATGCTGGAGCTTAGAAAGGGGAAGTGAAAGATGCTTATGGAATGATATAGAGACACAATTCTTTAAAGAGCTCTCTCAGAGTTTTAGTACGATAAAATGGCTGAAATGTGGGTGTGAGTAAAAAGAGTGATTGTGTATGAGAACAGACAAAAAGATAGGAGGCTGGTCTACTGAGAGGTTTGAACACTCAACCTTCAGTCCAAGTCTTCTTTGTGATATATTTAAGAAGTTAGGGGAGAGCATGCTATGAAAAGATTAGGCTAAGGGAACCAAGGATGATGGGAATAGGCACCAAGAAACCTATCTGAACACAATAAAAAGGAGACACATGGGAGTGATATGTTCAAAGAAGAATAGAGAAGAAGGTAAATGGAAGAGAAAACAGTAGGGGGAAATTATAGACAGGAGATTTCAGTGAGGCAGAAGTGAAAGTCTAGTGGGAGAATGGAGTGACAAATTTGAAAGAAAGGAGGTTATATTCAGAACAGGGTGCTCAAGTTTGAAAGTTCAGAAATGGGGTAGGTAAGGGTGATGTCAGATTCCAAGGAATGGCCCCAGGTTGGGATTCTGGAGTACAGTGGAGGTGAGGGAAACTGTGTAAGAACTTTGAGACTAAAGGCGATGAATGGTTCATCGTTGAAGACTTGAGACTGAATGTAGACTTCAGTTAGGAAAAGAAAGTTCTCTTGCTACCAAAGATTTCAGTGTTTAGGCATGACTATGAGGATAACTGATGATAAGGGATGAGTCTGGAAGACCTTTCTGGACTTTTACAGGAGAAAAAGTTTTTGTAGGACAGGAGTAATGAACTGAAGAAGTTCAAACCTGACCTAGTGGGTAGGCTTTGGATAATAAATTTGAATTTTCTATTAAGTTGGTTGCAACATTTAAAAATTGTTAAGCTTTGCATAAATACCTGCATTTCTGGGTTATTTGAGAAATCAGAGGCACAATCAATGATTAACTTAATTACCAACATGGCGACTAACACAGCTGGCTTTTTGCAACATAAGGAATTTTCAGATAAAGCAAATACAAATTCTCTTTTTGTAGAAGAGGAAGACTCTTCTTTCAGTTAAGACAGAAAGTATAGGTAATATTCTAAAAAGATTTTTGCAGGATACAATAGGAAGGGTTAAGGAGGAGGTCAGCGGTGCTTGGAGAATCACTGTGGAGAAAGCAATGCAGTTTGAATAGGTGAGCAAGGCAGAAGGTTATGCATGGAGCTCAGTGATTGGGAATAACTAGGATAAGAGTCACGTAGGTTTAAAGGGACCCAAGGCTTTATGCAGATGCAAAGAGGTGGTATTGGAGGCTTGGTACAATTAGAAGAAAATAGCCTGATTTGTGAAAGACTGAGGTTAATAGAAGCTAAAACCTCCGGAGCACCTGGGTGGCTCAGTCCTCAAGCAGCTCAGGCCCTAGGATTGGGTGGCGCTGGGCTTCAGCACAGTCTGCTCCTCCCTTGACCTTTACCCCGCATCCCTCCACCCCGCTCGTGCTCACTCTATGTCACACACATACTCTCTCTCTCCAATAAATAAATAGATCTTTAAAAGGAAAAAAAAAAAAAAAAAACTAAAATCCCTGCCGTTTAAAAGTCCAGGTGATTCCCAAAGGTAGAATTTCATGCGTAAATACTATGAATTTTCAAATACTAATTGGTTTAAGAAAATACATTTGCTTTTATATTCAGTATCTGTTTTTGTTTATGATTACTTTAAAAAGGAAGGAAATTAAAAAAATTTTTATATAATTGCTAAAGAGTGAGAAATGGTTGAGATTCCTATTTATCTCACAATAGAAGCTTACAAATTGAGAGAGGGAAGCTAACCTAGCTTACATCATCACATGGCTCCTCCAATGTCATTTCCATCAAAATGGATCAACCACTTATAGTGAGTTTAATTTCATTTATTGTGCTTAATTTACTGATTATGTAGAAATGCAACCTTAAACATAGAGCAAAACTATCATTTTATTAAGGAAAGAGATTAATGAATTTTTTTCCATTTTCTTTACATGAACTCTGTGTGTGTGTATGTGTGATCTAGTAGTGTGCTCAGGAAGGCTACCCTCTAAATATTCATAGCAAGTTTTCTATATTCTGGCATAGAAAATTGAAAAGTTCTCCACCAAAACCAGTATGGAGTAAGTCTAACATTGTTAAGACAGGAAGTATAAATAACAAGTATAAGTCCAAATCCAGTATAGAGTAAGTCCAGGAAGAGGAAGTACAATTTATAATTACATGTTTCTATTTGGAGAGGTTATAAATTGAGGTGGTGGCACGGTAGCCACGTCTTATCTTCTAATTAAAATGCCCATAAGGATGTTCAAATCTTATAATCATGCCAGAAACCAATGATATAAAATCATTTTGAAAAAGATGTCTTAGAATCTGGGGAAATTTTCCAATAATAGGAACACAGATAGGTATTATCTGAAACAAAGAAAAGAGTGAAAAAGAGAGAGATTGGAAATCACAACCTAACCATGAACCAACTTCTCATAAATAAATAAATAAATAAATAAATGTAGGTTAAAGAAGAATGAGGAAGGAGGAAGTGGTGATGCACCATGGGGGCTTAAGTGGGTAGGAGAAGAATCAATGAAACAAGATGGGATTGGGAGGGAGACAAACCATAAGTGACTCTTAATCTCACAAAACAAACTGAGGGTTGCTGGGGGGAGGGGCGTTGAGAGAAGGGAGGTGGGGTCATGGACACTGGGGAGAGTATGTGCTATGGTGAGTGCTGTGAAGTGTGTAAACCTGGCAATTCACAGACCTGTACCCCTGGGGATAAAAATACATGTTTATAAAAAAATTTAAAAATTAATTTAAAAAAAATTATTAAAAAAAAATAATTTAAAAAAAAAGAAGAAGAATGAGGAAGAGTAAGTCTTTGGTCTGGTCCCAGTTCCATCATCGTCTTCTTTTTTTTTTTTTTTTTAAAGATTTTATTTATTTATTTGATAGAGATTACAAGTAGTCAGAGAGGTAGGCAGGGAGAGAGGAGAAGGCAGGCTCCCCACTGAGCAGGGAGCCTGATGCAGGGCTCGATCCCGATCCCAGGACCTCGAGACCATGACCTGAGCTGAAGGCAGAGGCTTAACCCACTGAGTCACCCAGGCTGCATCGTCTTCTGACTCTAAGCGAGCTTCCTATACACTTTCTTCTCCATCAACATTTCTTTCTTCAGCCCTGTGCAGATAGCAATTTCTAATATGCAACATAGCTGGAGAGCTACAGTTAGAGGGAGTTCTTTGGACATGTAGGCCAAATAAGGAGAAAAATCTATAACTGATGTACTCTGAGTGATAAAAGTGAGAAAGACAGGGTCTCTAGTAAGAGGAAAATGGGAGTCAGAGAGATACCAAGTTTAGATCAAGAGAAACTTAGTCAAGATAAAAAGAAAGTAAGAAAAATTCCCAGTTAGAAATCCAATGGTAAAATTTGAAGGCTTTTTCCCCCTCCTCAATTACAGTAGGAGTATTAATAATTTCTATGCCCCAGGTTGCATATTGTTATAATTTTGAACACTAAAGCCATTAAATAGTATAGTTTTAGGAAATATTAAAACAAGAAACAAGTGAAGTTTGAAAAAAAATCTGATAGTTAAATTGATGTTAAAAAATTTGGTACAAAACAAGCCTGTTTTTGATGCTGGTATATGTAGACAGAAGTACAACTTGATTATTTGTGAGAATATAAAAATATCTTTAATGAATTCCAAAATGGAAAACATATCATTCATATTTTCTAACAACTAATGTATAAAATAATAATTTTCAAAAAACAAAGTTTATAAAAACCCTACAGCTCCTTTATAATTAATCTTGTGGGTAAAACATCATACACATATGTACAATTTTATACAAAGCAAGAGAAAAGACCCAATTTAAAAAAAAAGATATATTAATGATATTGGAATGGGTGATTCACAAAGAGACAACCCAACATCCTTCACCTCAAAATCAAATGTCCAGACAACTAATAAATGAATATAAAAGTTTTCATTCAGCACATAACTGAATAAAAGACAAACTTTTGGCAAATCTAATTATGTAGACAGCAAGAAAGTGCAAACAAAAATTATAGTGAGAATGAGATTATAATAACAGATACAAGGAAAAAAGTTAATGTAGTTATTCTGATAAAGTTGAAAGCCCAAATTAATCCCCTGAGTGTGCTTTTACAGATGGGGATTTCTGGTCCTCTCTTCAGACTTTATGAATCAGCATCTCTGGAGGATGGCACACAGGAACTGTATTTTTAAATTATAATCTCTAATCTCAGAGACTCAAGGTGATTTAAAGTAGATAGTCTGAAAGTCACTGAATTGATAAAATGAAATTTTCACTAGGAAAGTATTCATCACAAGAACAACTCAAGAGAAAAATAGAAAATCTGAATAGATTAATGGTTATGAAGAAAAAGAAAAACATTTTCTAAGAATTACTTATAAAAATCACATTACAGCCAGATGATGTTATAGACTATTTTAAGAAAAAGATAATCCTCCTGTGTTCTCTTTTCTATAGCACACAAAATTTAATCAGTACGTTTACCTGATTTATTTTATAAAGGTAACAGATGAGACTAAAACTTAATTTTAAAAACATGCCACCAAATCCATAGTTAAAATAGATGTGAATCTCTGAATAAAGTTCAAACAAATGAAACCTAAGCAAATACTGAAAAGCCAGTATCAATGACTATTTAGTTTATCCTAAGAGCTCACAGATAGATTAATATTGGGAATGCATCCAAATAATAGATAATACGACAACAGGTTAGCTCTCAGGAAGATAAACAGAAATTAAATTTTCAAATTTTAATCAAGCAAATTCCAAGCACATTAATGAATTTATTGTCTAAAAAGAACACCTAGAATTCATTATTAAACATTTATTTAAAAGGAGTACCAAAAACTTCTAGGTTTATGCAAATAAGGAAAAAGAATAAAAAACAAAGAAAAAAGATTGAAAAATTACATTACATATAAAACAGAGAATTCTGTACATAAAATACTGCAAATGAAAACAAAAGATAAATAACAAAATGAAGGGCACCTGGGTGGCTCAGTGGGTTAAGCCTCTGCCTTCGGCTCAGGTCATGATCTCAGGGTTCTAGGATCGAGTCCCACATCAGGCTCTCTGCTCATGGAGAGCCTGCTTCCTCCTCTCTCTCTCTCTCTCTCTCTGCCTGCCTCTCTGCCTACTTGTGATCTCTCTCTGTCAAATAAATAAATAAAATCTTTTAAAAAAATAAAAAATAACAAAATGAGTGAACATATGAAACGTTAATATTCTCAATTTCTGAAAAACACAAAATAGTAAGAGAATTCCCCAAACCTATATTAAAAAGTTTTTTCAAATAAATATATAAAATTATACTGCCCCATTTGAAATAACAATGAACATTCCAACAATGAATTACTAACTTAACAAATTTTGTGACAGTATACTGAAAGGAATATATATATTTTGGGGGATGGTTATAAGACATCTCTGTAAAGTATTTTGGCAGGGTGCATAAAACAAACAAAACAGCTTATATTCTTTGACCCAGTAATACCACAACTATGAAATGTGGGAAAAACTGTAAGCACAAAAGTATTCACGTAGGGTATTGGCTAATGAGGAAAAATAAATCATATTTTAAGGTTGGCTATACATGAATTATTATGATTATATTGATAAAATGGAATATCATGCAGCCTTTAAAAATATGCTTATTAACATTTTATTGTGAGGAGGGGTTTCTAGCAGGACAGTGGATCTCTGCCCAGCAAAACTGATAAAAATTATAATAAAATATACAAAGTCTCTGAAAGTAGTCCTAAGGGTATATGGCAAAAATAATGATAATTTAAGAAACTGTACTATAAGTTGGTAAAAACAGAGAATATCTGCAGTATTGGAACAGAGATCTGCTCTCCACCATCCTATCCAGTCCAGTGTGACAGAAAGTCTACTCCAGACTGGTGCAGCCAAGAATGGGTTCTTTCTCCCCAGCTCCCAGTAAAAGATTATCTTCCTGGGAGGGGCAGGATGTCAGCATTTCTCATCCTGTCACCAACTACGTGTTGCTGAGGCAAAGTTTCAGGTGAGTGTGGACAAATATGACAGCTCCCTTCTTCTGCCCAGCTCCCGCTGATGAAAACAGAGGCTCTATCTTGAGAATACTGGGACCCTGACTGACTTTGCTGTGGGTGGTAAGACGATGGTTCCACACCAAGAGGTACAAGCTGAGATGATGTGAGGCTACTGCTCATCTCCCATTTCCACTGAGTTCGAAGCTCTTGAAGTAGAGGCCTAAGAGAGAAGCACACCACTGTCTCCACTCCCAGCAATGGAGCTCTGGTTCAGACATTCTGTGTGGGGAGAGAATCAAACAGGGGAAAGACAAGCAAAAGACACCTGCCTGGGGTCAGGACAAATCTCAAACCCGCACCTCAAGGAACTACACCTTCGAGGAACTGAAATAAGATTGGATTCATTTTTAAAGAAATTTAGGTGCCCAGACCTTGTTGAAATGCAATAAAGCAATCAGTCAGAAATTAGTGGAGCTCTACAGCTGGGTGTGGCCAGGGAAAGACACCATGAGAATGAGCCCTGCCAATGCCAATGTAGTGTGAGGACAACTTTGGGCCCCTACAAGGCCATACCCTACCCTGAGGAACAACAGCAGAGGTTTCACACTGCAGGCAGAGGAATAGACTTCACCAAAATTACCCAGCCGCTCCCTGAATAAACAAATCCCAATAACATGCTCTGGACCCAGCATAGACAATAAAATATATTAGCTAAAATGTCCAGTTGTCAACAACAACAAAATTATGACAAAGAAACAGGAAAAGTGACCCATATACCAGAAAAAATAAAATTCTTCACAAATGCTTCCAAAAAATAGAAGAGGGAAGAACACTTCTTAACTCATTCCATGAAGCCTAGATGACCCTGATACCAAACCCAAAGATATCACAAAAAAAACAAAACTACAAGTCAACATTTCTTATAAATGTGGATATAAAAATCCCCAAGAAAATACTCACAAGCCAAATCCATCAATGTGTCAAAAGAATTATACACTGTGATCAAATGAGGATTTATCCCAGGTATGCAACTTTGCAGTCCTATCTGAAAATCAATTTATATAATGCTCCATATTAAAAAGCAAGTGAGAATAGTGTGGAGGACCACAGGGGAAGGGATGGAAAACTGAATGGGAATAAATTAGAGAGGGAGACAAATGGGGGAGACTCTGGATTCCAGAAACCAGACTGAGGGTTACAGAAGGGAGGGGAATGGGGGATGGGGTTATTGGGGGATGGGTATTAAGGAGGGCACATGTGGTGAGGAGCAGTGGGTGTTATGTACAACTAATGAATCATTGAACACTGTATCAAAAACTAATGATGTATTCTATGCTGACTAATATAACATGATAAAAAATATATTAAGAAAGTAACAAAAGTTCCAAAGTAATGTATTCTTGGGTGAATGTCCTATAGTCTGCCAAAAGCTTCGTTCTTTTAAATCTGTTGTCATTTATCATTCTAGTAAAATGTTATAAAATAAACAAGAAAGCAAAAAAAAAAAAAAAAACCAGAAATCACTAGATCATGTCAATAGCTGCAGAAAAATCATTTGACAATAGCAAAACACTTCCATAATAAAAAACACTCAACAAACTAAGAATAGAAAGAAACTTCCCCAATGGGATAACGAACATGCATGAAAAACCCACAGTCAACAGCATACTTTATGGTAAAAGACTAGATACCTTCCTTCCATGTGAAGAACAAGACAAGGATGCTTACTATTAGCCCTTCCATTCAACATTGTACTAGAATTGCTAGCCAGGGAAATTAGGCAAGAAAAAGTACTAAAACACATCTGTATGAGAAAGGAAAAAGTAAAAGTGTCTCTATTTGCCCATGACATGATTGTGTATATAGAAAATACAACAAAATCCACTAAAAATCTATTAGAACTAATGAAAGAGTTCAGGGAGATTGCAAGATAGATCAATATAAAAAATCAACTGTATTTCCATATACTGGCAATGAAAATATCCCAAATGGATATTGAATAAACAACCCCACTTATAACAGCATCTAAAAGAATAAAATACCTCAGGATTAATTTAGCCAAAGAATTGAAAGACCTATACACTGAAAACTAATTGAAAAGAAGTTCCTGGAAGAAATACATATTTATGTTATAATCCTTACAATACAGAGGAAACATCAGCACCAGGTAAGGACCATTCCTTTCATATCTTAGCTCAACATCTTTCTAATTTTGTGACACTGGAAGTATCTTACCTCTCAATGCCTTAAAATCCTCTTCAGTAAATTGGGATCATTTATCATAATCAATTATCTACTCCATGTGATAATTATGGTAATTACATATGTCAGTATTTGTAAAGTGCAGAGAATAGTGCTTGGCACCTAGTAAGCCTTATAAAAGATTTTGTTGAATAAATAGCCAAACTATGGAAAGAACGTAGATGTCCATCAACAGATGAATGGATAAAGAAAATGTGATATATATATATATATATATACAACAGAATACTATGCAGCCATCAAAAGAAATAAAATCTTGCCATTTGCAACAACGTGGATGGAACTAGAGAGTATTATGCTTAGCAAAATAAGTCAATCAGAGAAAGACAATTATCATATGATCTCCCTGATATGAGGAAGTGGAGATGCAATGTGGGGAGTTTGGAGGGTAGGAAAATAATAAATGAAACAAGATGGGATCAGGAGGGAGACAAACCATAAGAGACTCTTAATCATACAAAACAAACTGAGGGTTGCCGGGGATAAAAGGGTAGGGAGAGGGTGGTTGGGTTATGGACACTGGGGAGGGTATGTGCTATGGTGATGCTGTGAAGTATGTAAGACTGATGATTCACAGACCTGTACCCCTGGGGCTAATAATACATCATATGTTTATTAAAAAAATAAAAAATTTTTTAAAAAGAGAGACGAAAAAAAGATTTTGTTGAGTAAACAATTATATAAACATATATATACACATAAATCATACCAGAATCTTTTCAACCTCACCTACTTATCCCAAACTTCACTAGCAATCACTCCAACTCTAAGGGACAAGTTGCCCCGATAAATGTAAGACCAAGTTGTAGGGACAGAGCATGACCTGAAAGGTTATGCCCGACAAGTAGGTACTCCTTGGATTAGTGCTTTTCTCAGAGCCAACTTCACATCCTTGTTTCTCAAGGTATATATTAAAGGATTCAGGGAAGGGGTAACAATATTATTCAACACCTGAACCACAGAATCCAGCCAGGGGCTGGAGGCAGGCCGGAGATAAATGAGGACCACGGGCCCATAGAAGAGCAGGATGGAAGTCAGGTGGGCACTGCAGGTGGAGAAGGCTCTGCGCCGGCCTGCTGAGGAGCTGATTTTCAATATGGAGAGAACAATGTGAGTATAAGAAGCGAGGATAAGAAGAAAACACAAGAGTGCCACAACACCTACATTGGTGAAGCTCACTGTCTGAGCTAGAGAGGTGTCTGCAAAGGCCAGGGGCAGCACCACTGGGATATCACAGAAGTAACTGTGCACTTCATTGGGGCCACAGTAGGGCAACTTAAAGATGAGGAACGTGAGGACAGATGCATGCAGACAGCTCCCCATCCAGGTGCTTAGTGTCATGACGGCACAGACTCGGGGGTTCATCATGACTGTGCATCTCAGGGGGTGGCAGATGGCTGCAAAACGGTCGTAGGCCATCACGGTGTACAGGAAACACTCAGTGCAGCCCAGGAAGTGGTAGAAGAAGAGTTGGCAGGCACAGCCCTGGTAAGAGATGGTACAGCTTTGCCCCATGAGGGAGAGCATCATTTGGGGGGAACTCACGGAAGGGAAAAAGATGTCAAACACAGACAGGTTTCCCAGGAAGAAATACATGGGAGTGTGCAGGGTGGAGGAAGTGAGGATGGCCAGAAGAATGAGCAGGTTCCCCAGAAGAGTGAGCAGGTAGAAGGCCAGAAAGAAGACAAAGAGCACATTTTCCAGCCCTTTTGTGTAAGGGATTCCCATCAGGAGGAACATGGTTACAGGAGTGTGATTCCTCATCTCCATGCCTGGTCAGTCCTGAAAGAGCAAAGAATGGCCTTGCTGAGATGAACTCTTCCCCCAAAACTAATATCTTCAGAGAACCCACTGGAAACTGAAAGACTTCTGTTGCTATAAAAGGGAGTCAATCCAAGTCTGTCACTAATCAATGTGTGACATGAGTTAAGTCTTTTGTTTATTTTTCCTGTTTCTCTGGAAGAAAAATAGAGATAACACTAGAGGCAGAATAGAATAGAGGTCTGTGAATATAGCTTACAGTGCCTATATCTGAGTTTAATCTACACCTTGCTCTGTGACTTTGGATAACTGAAAAGAAATCTCTGAATCTCTGTATCTGTATACATAGCATATATCTTACAATTCTTGTGAGGACTAATACTTTAATGTATATGAAGTCCCTAATCTGATCCTACCCATTCTTGTTAAAAAAATCATTCTAGATCCTAGTAGTTTGGTTTAATGAGTCTTTATTTCCACACATTCTATCTGTTCGTTGGACTTGCAGAAGTTCTGACATGACCTATTGCTGCAAATGACTTGCAAAACTGCCTTCTCCATCATCAGCCAAACAACTGAAAACAGAATTGTGTAGTGAAAACACAGTAAAACTGGATGGGAAAGATAATGGTTAATGTAAGGAAATGCAATAGACGGTTACCAATATTCACAACAACCATCTTCTTTCAATACGAAATTTAATCTCGGAGTAGCAGTTATATCTGCAATATGACAGAACAGATGCAATCACCATTAAGGTTTTAAGGTTGAGCTTCATTAATCAGAGACTATCTTAAGAAAGTACCATGGAGTCAACTAAGGCAGTATTAGCCCAGTTCAAATAGAGCCAGTTCCCACATTCCCACCTTCCTCTGATGTGTACAACCCAGCAGATTAGAAAAAGAAAGCACTCTAGACAGAAAGCATTTACAGATCAGACTGAAGGGAAATGGCCAACTTGGGTTGAAAGCCAGGCTCCACATCCACCCTCTGTTTCCGTTGCTTTTAGATGCTGTGGAACTCAAGAGCCAGGTTCTGGGACCAAGAAAGCCAAACACTCCTCTTTCTCAGACTCATCCACTCAGGTCTGAAAATCTAGACCCAGTAGTTCTCTGTTCCCTGAGTGAAGGAACAGTATTCATACCCTCTAGAGAGAGTAAATGTCTTTGATATTCCTTTGGGACCCTCTTCCCTGGGGAGTCCTGACTAGAAGATCTGTAGAGCAGAGGGAGCCATTAAAGTAGGGACTCCTTTCCTCCCTCCCTCCTTCTTTCTCCCCATTGCTTCTACCTCATTAACTTCTTAGATGAAAATCCAATTAAGTAGCGGTATTTAGTTATATTCTGTTTTTAAATCTCTGATTAGTGCTAACTCTTGGGCATGTTTTTCCTCTCTCAGAGAACCCTCCACTGGGGTCAGAGATTGTGTTGCCCAGTGACCCTGGGCTTAGAAGACAGGGGTTTGAAGAAGAGGCTATGGGTTAGCAAAGGAACCACTCAAAGAAAAGAGGCACCAACCCACTTAGCGTTAAAACAAGCACACCTACAACTGTTGTTTCTATATTTAGTTTTATAATGTCTCATTATTACTCCCTCAAGATCTCTAAGATTTATATGCTTACCAGACTTGCTTAGTGTAGAACACTTTAGAACCTTAATTTCCATTAATTTTTCCTTTTATTTATTTTTTAAGATTCTCTTTGTTTGAGACAGACAGAAAGCATGAAGGGGGAACAGGGAAAGGGAGAAGCAGGTGTCCCACTAAGCAGGGAGCCTACACAGGGCTGGATCCCAGGATGCTGGGATCATGACCTGAGACAAAGGCAGACACAAATGACTGAGTCATCCAAGCGCCCTCCATTATTTTTTTTCTTTTTAAAATCTATTGCTATTGATTTTATTTGTTATTATTATATATAATAAATATATAATATTTAAGTAACTCCAAGAATTAATTCTTTAAGGGGGTTATACATCTCATAATTATCATCACTATAACTCTTTAAAACAAATACACATTAGGTTCCTTCTTTTTTAAAATTTTATTTAATTCAGTTACTTAACATATAATGTATTATTTGTTTCAGGAGTACAGGTCTGTGATTCATCAGTCTTATATATACTCAGTGATCATTACAACACATACCCTCCCCAATGTCCATCACCCAGGTGTGCCATTCCTCCTTCCTCCTCCCCTCCAACAACCCTTGTTATGTTTCCTATAATTAAGAGTCTCTTATGGTTTGTTTCCCTCTCTGGTTTCATCTTGTTTCATTTTTTCCCTCTCTTCCCTTATGATCCTGTTTCGTTTCTTAAATTCTACATATTCGTGAGATCATATGATAATTGTCTTTCTTTGATTGACCTACTTCACTTAGCATAGTACCCTCTAGTCCAGCCACATCATTGCAAATGGCAAGATTTCATTTCCTCCTTTTTTTTTTTTAATGTAGTAGGCTCTACACCCAGCATGGAGCCCAAAGCTAGGCATGAACTCATGAACCTGTGATCAAGACTGGAGCAGATATCACAAGTCAGACACAACTGACTCATCCACCCAGGTGCCCCTAAATATACACATGTTAAGAAAAGATAAAGCTATAATGAACCTCTGTATATACCATCTCATTTTGATTTCCTAGAATTGTTTGTGACAAAATCTTAAGAGTCATTAAAGTAACAATTAATGAAATAGCCCAAGATTGTATCTTTGTATTAAATGTTTTTCTATACTTCCTGTATCATTAATTCATTCAACAAGTATCCGTTGCAGATATTCATTTGTCACCCAGTCAGTCAATTTCAAAAGACCACCATACATATGGTTTTTACATGAGTTTATGAATATATGATTTACATATTACATATGAATATCAGTATATAAATTTGTAAGGAGAAATAAAACACCATATTTACTGGAAAGCGTGTGTTAGTGGGTCAGTCTATTTGTCTCCAAAGTAATAATAATCTACATTCAAAGCAAAATGCTCTTTCAGGAGGGTTTTACTAAGTGTGGAGTTAAATCAGAGGGAACAGGATGATTATAACCAAGTGTTCTGCTACAGTAATTTGATGCACTTTTTTTTTTACCATATCAGCATACCTGTCAAGCAGGTCAAAATGTCCCTGTCAGATGTTCTTTCCTCCCCCCAGACACAAGAGATATACTATCCACTTGTTCAACATCTACTTCTTATTTTCCAGTTTTATCAAGATACAGTTTACCTATTATAGAATTCAACAATTGTAAGTGTACAGTTTAAATATTTTTATTAAATTTATACAGTTGTACAGACATTGTCAAAATTAAGAATACTTAATCACCCCCAAAATTTCCCTGGGCCAACATACAATTGATTCCCACTTCTATTCCCCTCCCCAGGAAACCAACCACTAATTTGCTTTTTGTCTCTACACATCTGCCTTTTTTAGAACTTTCATATAAATGAAATGAAATAATAGGTAGCCTTTTGAAGTTGGCTGTTTTCATTAGCCTAATGTTGTCAAGCTTCATCTAGGATGTAATATGTAAAAATAATTTGTCCTTTTTATTGCCAACTAATATTCCAGTATATGAAGATACCACATTTCATTTATCATTTCACTAGATGATGGGCATTTAGAGTTTTCTCAGATTTTTTTAAATTTAAATTCCAGTTAGTTAACATACAACATAATATCATTTGCAGGTGTACAATATGATTCACCACCTCCATATAACACCTGGTGTTTACAACAGGTGCACTCCTAAATCCCCATCACCTATTTAACCCAGCCCTGGCCCACCTCCCCTCTGGTAACCATCAGTTTGTTCTCTAAAGTTACGAGTCTGTTTCTTGTTTTGCCTCTCTCTTTTCTTCCCCTATGATTGTGTTGTTAAATTCCACATATGAGTAAAATCATATCATATTTATCTTTGTCTGACTGACTTATTTTGCTTAATAAAATACTCTCTAGCTCCATCCACGTCTTATATATAGACCACATCTTCTTCATCAATTTATCAGTCACTGGACATCTGGGCTCTTTCCATAACTTGGCTCTTGTTGATAAGGCTGCTCTGAACATCAGGGTACATGTATCCCTTTGATTTAGTATTTTTGTATTGTTTGGGTAAATGCCCAGTATTACAATTGCTGGATCATAGGATTGTGCTATTTTTAACTTTTTGAGGAACCTCCATACTGTTTTCCAGAGTGGCTGCAACAGTTATCATTCTCACCAAATCTCACCTTTTTCAACATCCTCACCAACACCTATTGTTTCCTGTGTTGTTAATGTTCCCAGCTTTGATTATGAATAATATCTCTATGAAAATTCCCATACAAATCTTTTGTGTATCCATTCCCTTTTCAACTATCCTCAAAGACTGTAAATTGTTTTGGGGGGTTTTGTTGAAATTCTCACAGTATCTTCTCTCCAATATTAGTGATAAGCCTCATAAAGTCTAAATGGTAGAATAATTTTGGTAGACATCCAATGTCACCACTCAAATGTTTATTCTTACAGCTTACTCTTTCAAAGAGAGCTCTTTTCCTGATTGTTTGGGTCAGTCTTGAGCAGAACTTTGTACAAAGAGATCACATATAAGGACTGTCTAATATATTTCAGACATAAGTTCTTTCAAAAGAGCTTGAAGCCACAACAGCTTTTTGGAAGTTGAAGTACTTCACTTTGAAATATCAGCTATCGCTGTGATGAAATTTGGGGTCCTCTCTGCTTTCCTCCGTACTTCCTCATACCACAGCAACAGATGAAGAAAGGGACCTCCATGCCTCACTCACTTGCTAACTGTTGAGCTATTATGGTACCACATGCCATAGAAACTGATAATCCCACTAACACCTAGGGTAGGATGCCTTACCCAAGTCAATATGTAAGCAAAAGGAAAACATAAACTAAATTCTTTGAGAAAGATTCCAGAGACAGAACAAAGGGGGGAACCAAATGCTTTCACTGGGAAAAAAAATTAAGAAACATATTTGGCCACAGATCTGAGCCATATTTTTTTAAGGTTTATTTATTTATTTGAGAGAGAGAGAGCATGAGCTTGGAAAGGAAGAGGGGGAGAGGGAAAGAAGCAAGAAGACTCCCACCAAATGGGAGCCAGACGTGGGGCTCGATCCCAGGAAGCCAGGTTCATGACCAAAGGGAGATGCTTAACCAACTCAGCCACCTAAGTACCCTAAGCCATATTTCTTAATTTAGTAACTGTATAACTTAATTATCAGCAATCAAGTTGCTATTTTTATGTATTCAAACACCTTTGTCTTCATCTCAATTGTTTCTGGACTTGGGAGGGAAATCAAGAGTGTTGCCCCCCCATCAATAAGTAGATTACACCCCAGGTTGGCAATTGCAAAAGAAATGGATCAAACTGTAGGCAGCCCAGGGGATGGGGGATCAATGAGAGTATAAGATGAATTTGTGAAAACTTTTGGGTGACAGTGAACTGACTTAACACATCTCACACTGTGTGACTATACCGAGGGCATATAAAAGACTAAATGTCTATCAGACACATGAAAAAATGTTCATCATCACTAGCCATCAGGGAGATTCAAATTAAAGCCACATTAAGATACACCTTACACCAGTTAGAATGGCCAAAATTAGCAAGGCAGGAAACAACATGTGTTGGAGGGGATGTGGAGAAAGGAGAACCCTCTTACACTGTTGGTGGGAATGCAAGTTGGTGCAGCCACTTTGGAGAAGAGTGTGGAGATTCCTCAAGAAATTAAAAATAGAGCTTCCCTATGACCCTGCAATTGCACTGCTGGGTATTTACCCCAAAGATACAGATGTAGTGAAAAGAAGGGCCATCTGTACCCTAAGGTTTATAGCAGCAATGGCCACGGTCACCACACTGTGGAAAGAACCAAGATGCCCTTCAACAGACGAATGGATAAAGAAGATGTGGTCCATATACACTATGGAGTATCATGCCTCCATCAGAAAGGATGAATACCCAACTTTTGTAGCAACATGGACAGGACTGGAAGAGATTATGCTGAGTGAAATAAGTCAAGCAGAGAGAGCCAATTATCATATAGTTTCACTTATTTGTGGAGCATAACAAATAGCATGGAGGACAAGGGGAGTTTGAGAGGAGAAGGGTGTTGAGGGAAACTGGAAGGGGAAGTGAACCATGAGAGACTATGGACTCTGTAAAACAATCTGAGGGTTTTGAAAGGGCGTGGGGGTGGGAGGTTGGGGGAACCAGGTGGTGAGTATTAGAGAGGGCACGGATTGCATGGAGCACTGGGTGTGGTGCAAAAACAATGAATACTGTTATGCTGAAAATAAATAAATTTTAAAAAAAAGACTATGACTGAGGTGTCAAAAAATGAAAGGAGTCTCTAGTCCAGCCATTCAGAGACACCTATTCCTTCCATAGGTTTAAGTGAGCTGAATTTTCCCAAAGGTAAGGGAAAATGGTTTTCTAGACTCTGATTCAGAGACAGTAGTTGCTAACTCTTTCATGGGTTTGAATACGGATAGAATTTCTCAGGTTTAGAACAGATCGCAGAAAGGACATACTCTGCAAGAGAACTATGTGAGGTGAAATAGAGAGATGGAGAGATATTAGGTACAAATTTTTATCTCAGAAAAATTGTAGACTATTTGAGGAAGTAGGCCATTCATTAAAATTGTTTCTTTTCCTTTTTAAAATAATGTTTATTTCAGTGAGGTTCCCTGTCAAATGGAAAGCCTTCTTTTTCCTGAAAAACAGGAACACCAAGTAACTACTCAACTTGGTGTATAAGGCATTTTTAAAATATTTTGAACAATATTCATCATATTTCATTTTATAAAGGGCCATTCCTTTCATTGGAAGGGCACCATTTCAGTTTATTTCACAGTGCCAGCTGGGAGGACTGATAGTGTTCAAGTTCGTCAAATGTGGCATTACAGAAACAGAAACTAAATAATATATAGCAATATAGTTAATATCCCTAGTCTCTAGACAAATGCTATAGGTTTCCTTTTTTGCTGAATTTTCTATCTTTCTTTCTTCCTTGGTCCTTGTACTTTCACCTAGACTTGAGTCTTCACAGTCTCTTCTTTTTTTTTTATTCAAAGCCTTTATTCCAATCATGTATTGTTTGTTCCAAGTCTGTCTTGCCCAATATGTTTTGTCCTCTGTAAGGACAGAGATTCTATCTATCTAGCGTACTACTCCATCCTCTTTGGATAGCACTATATCAATATATAAATAGTAAACTGCCAATAAATATTTGATGTTACCCTGATGGCCGTCCTTCTGACTTAATTGTATTCTGGACTAGTCACTAATTGAAATATTAAATAGTAACTTATGAATCATGTAACTACCAAAATGATGATGATCTAAGAACTCTTATAATTTGTATTTCTTACTGATAAGTGAACAATTAAAGCAATAAGAACTATCTGCTGGTAGAAGAAATGGATCATTGTAGAATGGGAGGTTTGGAGAAAGTATCACAGAAATGTTTGAGGATGAACAAGAACCCAACATTTATGTGGTTCTCATAAAGGCAGAAAGAATTATAATGGACATTCTAAATCAAGAAAACCACGTAAAGAAATATGTATGGCAGGGTATGTCTTTAGCAAATGAAATAATCCCAAATGAAGAATTACAATTAGAAAAAAAAATTTATGTAAGTTAGACATATAACTGTGAGGGAGCACTTTTTTTTGACATTTGCTTCAAAAAGTAGAGCCTAATTTCCCATGGGAGGTGGGCTAAATGTACTGACTTACTTCTAACAGGAAGAAAATAAAAGCAGGAATCTTGTACATGATTTGGGAAAGTTTTTCATAAAAAGCTTTGCAGCTTCCTGTTCAGACTCTCTCTTGGATCAGCCACTTTGGTAGAAGCCAGTTGCCATGTTGCGAAGACATGTCGATGACTATATATAGAAGATGCCCAGGTACTGAGTGAGAGACAGTGGCCTTCTCCCAACAGCCATGTAATGAGCCATCTTGGAAGCATGTCCTTCAGCCCCAGTTGTGCCTTCAGATGAGTGCAGCCCTACCCAACAGTGTGCCTACAACCTCATGAGAGATCCCAAGTCAAGACCACACACTAAGTTACTCCAGGATCCGTGACCCTCAGGAACTTTATGAGACCATAAATGATTTTGTTTCAAACTGCTTAGTATCTGAGTAATTTGTTGTACTATAATACAAATGGATACAATACACAGATAGTGCCATGGATTCAGGAACATTCAAATAAAGTAAATAAGGTGGCCCTTGACTAATAAAGTAGAGATATTAGCAACTGTTAGAGTAAATCAGCTAGTTTTATATAAATACTTGATTTACATTATAGACAGGTAGATGTCGCTCCCACAAATACTTCTTCCCTTTTACACTTTGCATAAGTAATTTAGTGGATGCTCTGTTCTGATCCCATCTGACACTAGTCAGATACACAGTTTTAAGTTAGCCAGGCCATGACCAACTGAATGGATATTACAATGGGGTGGAAAGGAGTTGAGGTTCTTATTTTTCCATCATTGTTTATTTCTACTTATATCACCCAGAGCGCTTTCCTCATTATGTCCAATGCCTCACTATTTGTCTCTCCTGCAGTTACTTAATGTCCTTGTGTCTCCATTTTCTCACATATAATTGAGGAGAGTAAATGTATCCACCTAATAGAGATGCTGCTCAGATTACATTAGTTAATATGTGCAAAATATTACATGTTAATGTGCAAAATATTGGAACTGTAAATGATATATAAAAAGCAAGATATAAGGGTTAGTTTGATTATACAGAATTTATGATTTTTCACTGCTTCTTATAAGGCAGTGAAGGTTTAGTTCCAGATTCAGACTCCTTTGTGACAATACTTCTCTGACTTCACTTCTTTGTGTCAATACTTATCTGATGAAGATAGGTTTCTTCATCTTTAAAAGAAAGATATCACAGTATTTACCTCTTAAGATTTTGTGAGTTAACTTAGTCAATACATGGAAAGCGCTTAGAACACCATCATACACATGGTAAGATTTTTCAATGGTAGCTTACTTTTCTTGATGTTTGAATGGATGACTGAATAGATAGGTAATTGGCCTGAAATTCATTTGATGAAATGTTAAAATTTAGGTGTTGAAAGATTTAAAAATAAATAGTAAATATTGTTAATGGCTCAATTTCAATTAATTACAGATATATTTTCAAGAAACAAAAAATATCTATAGTGTATAGAGAATTCTGGCTCAAAAACCTCTCCTCTAAAATTTACAGGAATCCACTCTTTTATCTTATAAGAATAGATTAATGGTCAGCTTCTCACTTGAGATAGAATGAGTAAATTTCAATGCCAGACATCTCTGAGGGCCAAAGGAATAAAGCTCCAAATGGAATTTTTGTCTAATGGGAGCATATCATTAAAGCCAAATTTATAAATTAAGTTTAAACCTAAATTTACCAAACTGTGCGATCCTGCTTTTAAATTTTATAGCATGTCAACCATGAAACCTAGCTTTGTTGAATGACCAGAGACAGACCATAACAGAATAGAGTAAGGTGTAAGAAGGAAGGATGGGAAAAAGAGGGAGGGAAGGAAGGAAGGAAGATAGGCCATGGCTTCTAGAAACTTGAAGATTTGTGGTAATTGATCAAACCAGAGTTCCAACAAGTACAGCCTGTGTGAGGCAGAAAAAGTACATTGTTTTGGCAAATTAAAAAGAGATAAGGCTGGGTTAATCTGGAAAGTTTCCATGTAGGATTAATTCAGTGGCTCCGGGGACCCCTACCACGTGACTGTCAGGACTCCTAAGGAACTGGTAGTAACTTTGCCCAGTTCACTATTTGGCCACAATCCCATTCTAAGAGTAGTGGATGAGAAGCAACTTCACAAAGAATTTCGGAGAGGAATTACCCCTATACCTCATGCCCCCGAAATGTGGGCCATTTGAGTGAATACTTTTCTCAAAGCCAATTTCACATCCTTGTTTCTTAAGGTATAAATCAAAGGGTTGAGAGAAGGAGTGACAATATTATTCAACACCTGAATAACAGAATCTAGCCAGGGGCTGGACGCAGGCCTGAGATAGATGAGCATCACCGGGCCGTAGAACAAGAAGATTGAAATCAGGTGGGCGCTGCAGGTTGAAAAAGCTCGGCGCCGGCCTTCAGAGGTGCTGATTTTCAATATGGAAAGGACGATGTGACCATAGGAAGTAAGGATAAGGAAAAAACATGTAAGAGTCACAACATCCACGTTAGTGAAACTCACCATCTGAGCTAGAGAGGTGTCTGCACAGGCCAGGGGCAGCACCACCGGGATATCACAGAAGAAATTGTCCACCTCATTGGGGCCACAGTAGGGTAGCCTGAAGACCAGAAATGTGAGGATACTTCCATGTAGACAGCCACCCAGCCAAGTGCCCAACGTCAAGCCAGTGCACACCCTAGGATTCATGATGATGGTGTATCGCAAAGGGTGACAAATAGCCACGAAACGGTCATAGGCCATCACAGTGTACAGGAAACACTCAGTGCCCCCCAGGAAGTGGTAGAAGAAGAGTTGGCAGGCACAGCCCTGGTAAGAGATGGTCCGGCTTTGCCCCATGAGATAGAGCATCATTTTGGGGGAACTCACGGAAGGGAAAAAGATGTCAAACACAGACAGGTTTCCCAGGAAGAAATACATGGGGCTGTGCAGGGTGGAGGAGACCAGAATAGTGAGGAAGATGAGCAGATTTCCCAGCAAGGTGAAGAGATAGAAGGCCAAAAATAAGACAAAAAGCATGTTCTCCAACCCTTCAGTATTGGGAATTCCCAATAGGGTGAACTCTGTCACAGAAGTGTAGTTCCGCATGTTCGCACAGCGGGGCATCCTGGAGAAGTAAAGTAATAGTTGTGACAGATCACAAATGACTGTGAAAGTACCTTCTGAGTAGAATTATTTCCGAGGCAAGGGCTACAAGCAACAGGGATCCAAAAAAGGAAAAGGAGACCAACACTAATCTGGCCCTGAAGCTAAGTCATGTGTCACTTCCAGCCTGTTTTTTCATGTGTTAAATTAAATCACAGAGTAATATATCTTTATAGTTGGCAAACCTCTTGCAGGAATCAACTCTTATTATCAATTTTATAATAGTTTCTCCCAATCTGATTTATCATCACACAAACTGGTGCATTTCTCCAAGGAAAATTTGTCATCAGGTAGCCGTCTTATTTTAATTATCAGCCAAGTTGTAATCAGTTGGTGGTAAATAGGCCCCACTTATTTTTACCTTCAACAATACTCTTTCCATTCTCAAGTGTTTATATTCAAGAAGAAAACTAGACCATTCATATTTATAAGCTATCCACTCACTAGAAATGTATCTTTCTGAAGCTAGACTTTATTTATTTACTATAGAACTCACAAATCTAAATTTCAATAACATTAATATCATTAGCTTTATTAATGTCAGCAGATAAACCTAAAAAAACCCCTTGATTATATTTTCAGAAGGACAATATCTCTTTCTGTTCATTTGTATCCAATTTTATGTTAGCCTTCCATATTTGTCATTGGATATAACTGATTTCCCTCTGTGATCAATATTTGTTCATAGGAAATCATCTGATAAATATATTCATACCAGCTTATAAATTGCTGATCTGTTACTATCTCCTGCATTATCTCCATTTTAACAAGGATAAAGTCTCATGGACAAAAATCTCAATACGTAGAATTTCTAGCAAGAATAAGGAAATAGAGAAAATAAGAGCTCAGCAGACCATTCTTGAAATCAATCTATAGAGCCATGTACCCCTATATAAAGCTTGTCCTGCTCAAAGTGTTTGAAAAGATTATAATCCCAGCAAAGATAGACAGGAAGACAAAAAGACTCTTTTGCAGCCCCAAATGCAGTTTAAATATTGAGTTTAAGACATAACAAGTGATTCAAGCTCAAAAACATTCATTTTTTTATCAACTTGCTAGAAATATAAAGATGAATAAAATGAAGTATTCTTCTTGTAAAATCTACTCAAGAGGTACATAAAATTGGTTATAAACCTGACCCTATCTCTGCCTTTCACTAATACTGGGGCCATAAACAATTTATTTAATATCTCTGGGCCTCATACCTTGCAAAAGAGTAATGGGTCATAATACTGTCTGCCTCATAAGGTCTTTGTGAGGATTGAATGAGATAATGAACATGAAATGGTTACCTCAGTGCTTGACACTTTGTAGTAAATGTTCGATATTAGTTGAACAACCAACCTTATGCATGTAAGACTGTGATAGTATGGGTGATAGTATGGTAATGACAAAAGCAAATGTGATGGAGATATAATTAGAAATGGATTTGAAAAAGATCTGTGAGATTTGAAAAAGCAGACAAAGCATAAACATGGTCAACTGATTTTTGAACAAGGAGCAAAGGCAATACAATGGAGAAAATATGGTCTTCTTAACAAATGTATCTGAAACAACAGGGCATCCATAGGCAAACAAATAAATCTAGACACAAACTTTACACCCTTCACAAATGAATCACAGAGATAAATGTGAAATACAAAAGTATATGTAAGATTCCTAGAAGATAACATAGAAGAAAATCCAGAAGACCTTGGATATGGCAATGACCTTTTAGATATAGCACCAAAAGCACCATCCATTAAGGAAAAAGTTGATAAGATGAACTTCATCATAATTTTCAAAAATTCTGCTTTGCAAAAGACAGTCAAGAGAATGAGAGGACAAGCCACAGACTGGGAGAAAATATTTTACTAAAGATATATCTGATAGTGGACCATTATCCGAATTGTACAAAATCTTAAAACTCAATAATAAGAAAACAAACAACCCAATTAAAAATTGGGCCAAAGTCCTTAATAGACACCTTACCAAAGAAGATGTACAGATGTCAAATAAGCATATGAAAAGATGTTTTACATCATATGTCCACCAGGGAAATGCAAATTAAAACAATAATGAAATATTGCTACAAACTTAATAGAATCAGCCAGAATCCAGAACACTGGCAACACCAGATACTGGTGAGACTGTGAAGCAGTGGGATCTCTCACTCATTTCTGGTGGGCATGTAAAATGGTACAGCTGCTTTGGAAGACAGTTCGAGGGTTTTTCACAAAACTAAACATAATCTTACCATACAATCCAGCAGTCATGCTCCTTGGTTTTTACTCAAAGGAGTTGAAAACTTACATCTACACAAAACCCTACACATGGATATTTATAGAAGCTTTAGTCATAATTGTCAAAACCTGGAAACAACTAAGACCTCCTTCAGTAGGGGCATGAGTTAATAAACTATGGTACATCCAGAAGTGGAATATTATTCACCACTAGAAAGAAATGAGCTATCAAGCCATGCAAAGATACAGGGGAAACTTAAGTGCATATTACTAAATGAAGGAAGCCAATCTGAAAAGGCTACATACTGTGTAATTCCAACTTTATGACATTCTGGAGACAGTAAAGAAACTAGTGGTTGCCCGGGTTTGAGGGCCAGGGTAGGATTAATAAGAAGGGTACGGATTTTTAGGGCAGTAAAAACACTCTGTGTGATACTAAAATGGTGGACATATGTCATTCTATATTTTCCAAATCCATAGAATGTACAACACTGAAGGTGGGCCCTTATATAAACTATGGACTTTGAAAAATTATAATGTGTTGATACAGGTTCATCATTTAACAAAGTACTACCTGGTGGGGAATGTTTGATAATGAGGCAGGCTGTACATATGCCAGTGACTGCAGTATATGGGAAATCTCTGTTTTCTGTTCACTTGTGCTGGAAACCTAAAATTCCTCTATAAAAAAATAAGTCTTTCCTTGAGAAAAAGGAGAGAAAGACACTCAGGTTAGAAAAATGTTATTTTCATTAGATCCACAAGAGAGTATTAGGTAAATAATACCGGGAGAATTAAAAGATCTCTTTGTTGACTAGAAGTGCATAAACTCTCCCTTTAATCTGAAACTTTCTGTTTCTAGATCAACAACTGAATTCACAAAGGTCTGCCCCAGGAAATATTGTAAATTTCAAAAATTACCTTAGATTCACTTTTGAAATATTTCTCAGTCCTCCCCTGCTGTCCGCGCTCAATGACTCATCTCCATCCAAACTTATTTTCAAGAAAGAATGTAACATCAGTCCAAAAAAAAAAAAAAGATTTTCTAAGACCACATGTTGCATAATCTTAAAGTCATTTGTAAAAGGACTAAATTTCCATCACAGAAGATTTTCAAGCAGAATTTATAGGCTCATCTCTTGGGGAAATGAATGAAGAAATTAATTCTCCTGCAAAGGAAGGTAGACAACATGTTTTCCTCCAACTGGAACTTCTAAAACTTAGTATTATTAGCTTTTTATAAATTTTGTGTTTCATTACCACCACATTCACTGAAATTTGCCTTTTATGCCTTCATCTTCAATGAAGGAATGAAAATATGCCCCTGTTATAGGAAATTCTCTTATTGATAAGAAAAGTGGATTGATATTGATAAGATGTCAAGAGTAGGTATAATTTCCAATTTTTGTACCTTCTGCAAAATAGATTCACAAAGAATCCATCCCCTTCAATTTCACCACCTACTCCTACAAACCACTTTCCTGCCACACAAACACACTTTAATCTGACTTCACCCCTTCATTTCTTTCTGAGGGCAGACTTACTATGGGTCTCTGAACTCAGCCACATCTAAGAATTTTCTTAAGTTCCAGGATTCTCCTTCTTCGGTTGGTTGAGGAGGGGAAATGAGCAGGACAAATACAGAGTGGAAACAGGACAGAAAGAGAGACAAGAATCGTATAAGCAGAACAAAAGTTAAAGAGAAGCAGGCAAAGTTTTAAACACATACCAGCTAATGAAAAACCCATTTAACATGGTAGAGGGATTTTTCTAGTTTCTAGGCAAGAAGAATGTGTTCGTAAGGCTAAAACCCTATTTTGTTGTAGGATGCCACACACAGAGGCAAGGTTTTGCACTCTCTGCTCTAAAACCTAAGACACATAGATTCTACACTCAGCCCTGCTGTGTAGTCTGACCCTGAAATTCATGATTTATGTTTTCAAGCTGGAGAGTTTCTTTTGAGACATATCCCCAGTGGCCCAATACTCAGACTTACAGAGCATGAATGAGCAAAGGGAATAATTAGAGAAATTTCTCTCCTTCCTCGTACCCTCTTCCATTATTTACCTCATTGTTTCATAATGACATATACTCATCATAAAAGTAGCATTGCAACTTTATATGTTTTTTGGTAAATATCCAATAAAGCAAGAAAATATACCACAGTTCCTCTGCCTTACCATTACCAATGTTAACAGTATGGTGTTTTCTTACCAATCACTGAACCACATGGTTATGGTATATTTTGAACTACATACAATCATACCACATATGTAGTTTTGCATGTCTCCCTTTTAATTTCAATTTTTAAATTAACAGGTTTCCTTATATTTCCCAAAATAAATTAAGCAGGTAAGTAGATAATATATAAAGTACACTGTGATAAACCTCTTAGCTCATACAGTTATCCATATTTGAGACCTTATTAAAAACAAGCTAACCTATAAGATGCTGGGGTGGTTCAGGACGTTAAGTGAATGACTCTTGGCTTCAGCTCAGAACATGGTCGCAGGGTCATGGGGTCGAGCCCCATGTCAGGCTCCTCAGTGTGGAGTCTGCCTGGGATTCTCTGCCTCCTTCTCCTTCTGCTCATACCCCTACTCATTTGCTCTCTCTCTCTCTCTCTCTCTGGTTAAATAGATAAAATCTTTAGAAAAATAATAAGCTGACCTAAATAGAAATGCCATAAGAATTAATGAATATTGTTTTTTTTAAAGATTTTATTTATTTATTTGTCAGAGAGAGAGCGAGAGCGAGCACAGGCAGACAGAGTGGAAGGCAGAGTAAGAGGGAGAAGCAGGCTCCCTGCGGAGCAAGGAGCCCAATGTGGGACTCGATCCCAGGATGCTGGGATCATGACCTGAGCCAAAGGCAGCTGCTTAACCAACTGAGCCACCCAGGCATCCCAATGAATGTTGTTTTTTTAAGACTATTGGCAAATTACTTACTTTGTTGGCAGCCGTGCTTATGAGGGCCAATTTTACCAGCATTATGTAATAACATATTTAAAAGTTGCAGTTTTTATCATAAGCAATTGACAACCAACTATTTTTAGATATTAATTTTTAGTAACTCTTAAGGCTAAACATGTTTACAAATGTCTATTTATTATTTTTCCTTATAGCAGCTAAAACAATGTGTTAATGTTAGATTAGACTAACAGAGAAATGGAATAGAAGAGAAAACATAAAAACATTTTCCCTGAATATACGGATAATTGACTTTAAGTCAAAGCTGATATGGAAGATCATGGAGAAATTTTTTTTTCAATAAATGATGCTTGGACAACTCAGTCAATAAGTAAAAGATACATTTAATCTCTTGCCACATACCTTTTACAAAATCAATTCCAGGATTTTCTAAATTCTAATCTGTAAAACAAGCAATACAGCTTTGTAAATTAAACTGAGAAAAGTTTTTCTGACCCTGATACAGAAACTAGTAACAATAAAGTAAACATTGATAATTTTGGTTGCTTTCAAACTAAGAACAACATTAAAAGAATGAAAAGGAAAATCAAAAAGAAAAAGTGAAAATTAGAGGTGTTATTTATAGTATATATTACTAATAATGACTCATAGCACAATATGTAAAGAACTCCAATAGTGTATATTTTATTTTATTATTTTTTTATTTTTAGTATGCATATTTTAAAAACAAGCAATTCAATATGAAAGCAGGCAAATGACTTGACCAGTCTTCACCAAAGGAAAATACAAATAGTCAATGGACAATAACAAAAATATCTACTCCATCTCTTGAAGATATAGGGAAATGAAAATTTATATTGCAATAAAATTTGCTTAAATATCAAAATCATCAATTACTAGAACTTTCACATTGTTGAAGGGACTATAAATTTATAGAACTACTTTAGAAAATAGTTAATTATTTTTGTATAAGGTGAGAGATATTTCCCTCATAAGACAGAAATTTCTTTGTAGAAACCCATGCACATGTGGATCAAAATAATGTATGCATATTCAAGGCAGAATTTTTGCCATAGCTAAAATTTGAACACACAAATGTCTACCAAGAACATGCTTTGCAATGTAATAATACACATCAATATAAAGAATGAATTTATAACTATGATGTAGTTATAATGTAAAACACAATTTTAAATAATAGAAACTAGAAATTAAGTAGTAGCACATGATCCCACAAATTTACATTCTAAAAAGACAAAGTTTAGCAATTGTTTAGTAGTAACTTCAAAATTAATAAGAAATCAGAATTACAGTAGAAGTCATGATAGTTGAATGAGAGAGAACTGACTTCAAGGAAGGGATATGTGAGTGCTTCAAGATTGTGAGCTACATTTAATTTCTTAATTTGTGTGGTGGTGACATTAAGTGTTTGCTTTATAATGAACTTTAACTGTACATTTATGCTTATCAGCTTTTATCTAGATAAGTTATATTTCACAACACAAGCAAATGACTAAACTAGAAATTAAAAGAAATTTTATAAAAGTTTAAATAAATTAAAAATAAAAACAGTTAAATTATCTGTTTTCTATTCTGGCCTATGATATGATAACAGGGACTGGATTTATTCTCCTGGTCTATGTGTCTGTTTTTATGCCAGTACCATGCTATCTTGGTGATCACAGCTTTGTAATAAAGCTTGAAATCAGGTAACGAGATGCCCCCAGCTTTATTTTTGTTTTTCAACATTTCCTTAGCGATTTGGGGTTTCTTCTGATTCCATACAAATTTGTGGATTATTTGCTCCAGCTCTTTGAAGAATACTGGTGGAATTTTGATTGGAATGGCATTAAAAGTATAGATTGCTCTAGGCAGTATAGACATTTTAACAATGTTTATTCTTCCGATCCAAGAGCATGGAATGGTCTTCCATCTTTTTGTGTCTTCTTCAATTTCTTTCATGAGTGTTCTGTAGTTCCTCAAGTACAGATCCTTTACCTCTTTGGTTAGGTTTATTCCCAGGTATCTTATAGTTCTTGGTGCTATAGTAAATGGAATCGATTCTCTAATTTCCCTTTCTGTATTTTCATTGTTAGGGTATAAGAAAGCCACTGATTTCTGTATATTGACTTTGTATCCTGCCACATTGCTGAATTGCTGTATGAGTTCTAGTAGTTTGGGGGTGGAGTCTTTTGGGTTTTCCATATAAAGAATCATGTCATCTGCGAATAGAGAGAGTTTGACTTCTTCATTGCCAATTTGGATACCTTTTATTTCTCTTTGTTGTCTGATTGCTGTTGCTAGGACTTCTAATACTATGTTGAACAAGAGTGGTGAAAGTGGGCATCCTTGTCATGTTCCTGATCTCAATGGGAAGGACGCAAGCTTTTTCCCATTGAAGATGATATTTGCTGTGGTTCTTTCATAGATAGATTTGATAAGGTTCGGGAATGTTCCCTCCATCCCTATACTTTGAAGCGTTTTAATCAGGAATGGATGCTGGATTTTGTCAAATGCTTTTTCTGCATCAATTGAGAGGACCATGTGGTTCTTCTCTCTTCTCATGCCATAAATATAAAACTAGAACAAAAAGTATAAAAACATGTATGTTCAGCTATGAGACAATAGGCAGAACATGACTGTAACAGAAGAAAAACAAACGGTGTGAATACTTCTGCTGGGAGGCACATTCTAGACTGTAATAGGTGAAGAGGATATGCCAATTGTCTTTCAGAAAATTGAATAAGTAAGACATTTTCCTACACATCCTATAACCCCAACATTACCTTGATACAAAAAACTAGTGAAAGACATTGCAAGAATAGAGCTATTGATTAATATTCTTTATAAACACAAATACAAAAATTCTTAACAAATTTTATCAAATCAAGTCCTTGATATTTCAAAAATAACTATACATCATGATCAAGTGAGGCTGATTCCAGGAAGGTAGGTTTGGTCTGACATTTAAAACTCAAGCAATATAATTTACCATATTAATAAACTAAATGATTGTCACAATAGATGCAGAAAATGCATTTGACAAATTCCCAAATGTATCCCTGATAAACATGGCAGCAATTAAGAATACAAGGAATCATTTTCAACATATTAAAAGAGAAAAACAAAACCAAAAAAACTACAAAAAACTCACACCTACCTTCATACTTCATGTTAAAATTACACAACATTTGCTGCCTAAAATCAGGAGTAGTATGAGGACAATTAGGCAAGAAAGAGAAGTAAAAGTCATCCAGATTATAAAGAAGAAGTAGACTGTCTACATGTGTAGACAACATGATCATCTATATATAAAATCTGGTGAAATATCTAAAAAAGCTACAAAAACAAATAAATGAGTTTAGCCAAGTTGTAGAACATAATCATTATACAAAATCAACTGTATTTCTATTTATTAGCAATGAATAATTAGAAATTGAAAATGTTAAAACTACCATTTAAAATAGCATCAAAATAGAAGATAGGGATAAATCTGACAAAAGATGTGCTAGAAACCTGAACATGGAAATGATACAACATTATTGAAAGAAAGGAAAGAGACTCAGTGTTCATGGTCAGATATTGTTAAGGGGTCAATTCTCTCAAATTGATCTATAGATTCAGTGCAGTTCTTCTTCTTTTTTTTTATGATTTTATTTATTTATTTATTTTAAAGAAAGAAACACAGTGAGAAGGGAACACAAGCAGGGGGTAGTGGGAAAGGGAGAAGTAGGTTTCTTGCTGAATAGAGAGCCTGATGCTGGGCTGGATTCCAAGACCCTGGGATCATGATCTGAGCTGAAGGCAGATGTGTAATGACTGAGCCACCCAGGTGTCCCTGGTTCCTTTCTTTCTTTTTTTTTTAATATTTTATTTATTTATTAGAGAGAGAAAAAACATGAATGAATGGGGGGGGTGGCTGAGGGAGAGAGGGAGAAGCAGGATTCCCACTGAGCAGAGACCCCAATGCGGGGCTTGAACCCAGGACCCCAAGATCTTAACCTATGTTGAAGACAGATTCTTAACCAACTGAGCCACCCCAGTGCCCCTAGATCAAGTTTTCTTGGTTTCACAAAGCCCTTTTCCTGCTAATTAAGACATACATTAGTTCTAGTAGGAACATGTATTTTCCCCTTCTTTATTTATATTAATTCAAGCTTTAAAAAATCAACTTTCACAGAAAATCTAAATGTGTTCTAAGAAGGTACAAAGGCAGCAGTCCCTGAGAAAAAAGAAAATCTCTGAATCAGACAAGTGAGGTGGCATCCATACTTGAAAAACTTACAGTCTGCCAAGCCCTGGAGAGAGAAAGTTTAATTAGTAAGATGTTTATCTTGGGGGAGGAATACTCCAGTGGTCTCTGGGGTAAAGAAGTTTCAGAGCTCCTATTCATACGGGTCATAATCACCAGAAAGTAAAAGATTCATCAAGGATACTATGAACCTCACCAGAGAACTGTCCCTTTGAGGATGAAAGCTCTTATTTTCTACCTTTGAATTTCAAGAAGAAATCAGAGGAAAGAACAAAACATAACTATATCTTCCCAAGACAAGGCATTTTCTAACCCAGAGTGTCATGATTATTTACTTAAAAATAAATTGATTAATAAATAATAATAATTAATAATAACAAATTAATTTTCTGCTAAATAAAATGTTTTCTGGAATGTTGGCCTGTCATATATAAAACCAAGCTAAACAAGGCATTTGGAAAACATTCTGAGTATTTATCATCATGGAGAAGCATGATCCTCATCCAGAAAGACTCAAGGGTCAAGGCAATATCTCCTGAGGTGTCAAATCCATTTTAAACTCTGTTACTTAAAATGTTTGTTTTGGTGGCTCAGTCGTTAAGCATCTGTCTTCACCTCAGGTCATAATCCCAGGGTCCTGGGTTCGAGCCCAGTATCCGGCTCCCTGCTCAACAGGAAGCCTGCTTCTCCCTCTCCCACTCCCTTTGCTTCTGTTCCCACTCTCACAGTCTCTCTCTCTCTCTCTCTCTCTGCCAAATAAATAAATAAATAGACAGCATGGTACTGGCATAAAAACAGACACATAGACAGAATAGAGAGCCCAGATATGGACCCTCAACTCTATGGTCAAATAATCTTTGACAAAGCAGGAAAAAATATACAGTGGAAAAAAGACAGTCTCTTAAATCAATGGTGCTGGGAAAATTGGACAGCTATATGTGAAAGAATGAAATTTGAACATTCTCTTACACCGTACACAAAGATAAATTTGAAATGGATAAAAGACCTGCACGTGAGCCAGGAATCCATCAGAATCATAGAGGAGAACATAGGCAGTAACCTCTCCATATCAGCCATAGCAACTTCTTTCAAGCATAACAAATAGCATGGAGGACATGGGGAGTTAGAGAGGAGAAGGGAGTTGGGGGAAATTGGAAGGGGAGGTGAACCATGAGAGACTATGGACTCTGAAAAACAATCTGAGGGTTTTGAAGGGGCGGGGGGTGGGAGGTCGTGGTACCAGGTGGTGGGTATTATAGAGGGCACGGATTGCATGGAGCACTGGGTGTGGTGCAAAAATAATGAATACTGTTATGCTGAAAATAAATTAATAAAAAAAGATATGCCTCCAAAGGCAAAGGAAACAAAAGCGAAAATGAACTTTTGGGACTTCATCAAGATCAAAAGCTTCTGCACAGCAAAGGAAACCATCAACAAAACAAAGAGGCAACCCATGGAATGGGAGAAGATATTTGCAAATGACAGTACAGACAAAAGGCTGATATCCAGGATCTATAAAGAACTCCTCAAACTCAACACACACAAAACAGATAATCATGTCAAAAAATGGGCAGAAGACATGAACAGACACCTATCCAAAGAAGACATACAAATGGCTAACAGACACATGAAAAAAATGTTCATCACCACCAGCCATCAGGGAGATTCAAATCAAAACCACATTGAGATACCACCTTACACCAGTTAGAATGGCCAAAATTAACAAGACAGGAAACAACATGTGTTGGAGAGGATGTGGAGAAGGGAAGCCTACCACACTGTTGGTGGGAATGCAAGTTGGTGCAGCCAATTTGGAGAACAGTGTGGATATTCCTTAAGAAATTAAAAATAGAGCTTCCCTGTTACCCTGCAATTGCACTACTGGATATTTACCCCAAACATACAGGTGTAGTGAAAAGAAGGGCCATCTGTACCCAATGTTCATAGCAGCAATGGCCATGGTCGCCAAACTATGGAAAGAACCAAGATGCCCTTCAATGGATGAATGGATAAGGAAGATGTGGTCCATATACACTATGGAGTATTATGCCTCCATCAGAAAGGATGAATACCCAACTTTTGTAGCAACATGGACGGGACTGGAAGAGATTATGCTGAGTGAAATAAGTCAAGCAGAGAGTCAATTATCATATGGTTTCACTTATTTGTGGAGCATAAGAAATAACACGGAGGACATGGGGAGATGGAGAGAAGGGAGTTGAGGGAAATTGGAGAGGGAGATGAACCAGGAGAGACTATGGACTCTGAAAAACAATCTGAGGGTTTTGAAGGGGCGGAGGGTGGGATGTTGGGCCAGCCTGATGGTGGGTATTGTGGAAGGCACGGATTGCATGGAGCACTGGGTGTGGTGCATAAACAATGAATTCTAGTACACTGAAAAGTAATTTAAAAATTTTTTTTAATTTTTTAAATAAATAAATATTTTTTAAAAAATGTTTGTTTCTATCACTTGTTCTTCCTGTGGTTTTGTGTATGCAAGAAGAACAAGCATCTTACTTGTCAAAGACTGAGAGTTTCTTTAAATTTTGAATTTTACCTTATGACCCAAACTTAGTTGTTAAATTGGTAAGTAGCAAAATTGGCAAAACCTCAGCACTTTTCATTGATGAGAATTCATCATTTTGCTTTTCTTCTTCTTCAGCTTTCTCTTATACTGCTTAGTCATGGCTGCAGGGTGAGCTTTACATGGTTTTATGAAACACTCAAATTTCTATAAAATCACAGTAAATAGAGTTTTCTTGATAAAACATAACATTTACAACTCTGAGCTGAAACAACAGAAAAAGCCTGTTTTTATCAGATACACCAGAATGGAGACATGTCGCTGCCATGACTCTATATGGCAGAAGAACCTTAGAAATTGGTAAAGAAATGCTCTTTTTCTATCAGAGAGTTCCAAGTGTTGAACCAGATTCCTCTTCATTTCTTCATCCCTCTTTATGCGTTTTCTCATTCAATGTATATTTTCGAGGACCTTCAGATCACTCAAAAGAGAGAGAGAAAGAAAAAGGAGAGAGGAGGGAAGAAGGAAGGAAACTGCTGTCTGAGCCCTGGAATAATAGAAATCCTAGAAAAAATAAACATTATTTCAGACTACATATTTTTCCTTTATTTTTAAAAGAACATTGGTGTCTGTTTTATAGCAAATATAAATATTCTGTCTTAGAACTCAAAACCCAAGCATGCAGTTTGGACTCCTTTACTAATTAAGCAGATGTAATGCTTCATGGCCCCTCAAAATACATTCTGACATGATCTGATGATACTTCAGGGGGAGAATGAGGAATAATAAAATTTATAAATAGAAATGAACATCGGATGAGAAGAGGTGGGGAACAGGACCCTTATTATTAACAGGACCCTCTGACCATTATTCTTGAGGCTTGGGTCAGATTTCACAACTGCTTAGGGGGCTATGATCATTGCTTCGCATTGAGCAGATGAATCCGTGAAGCTAAGCCCTTGCTGGGGTCCCACCCTGACACAGCTGCTGCTTCTCAGGGAGTTTTATGAGGGCAGTTTTCTCAGGCATTATGGATGAAGCTTTCTTTAGAAATCTGTATTTATAGTGGAAATCCTCTGATGATGATAGACTGCATCTGTATATAGTGCTGTGGTTTGTACACGTGTGTGCATGTGCTTGTGTGTACTTTGTGTGGGGAGGGTGGTTAGTGAGGAAAAGAGAGAGAGAGAGAGAGAAGTCTGGGTAAAGACTTACCCAGTTGGAAGAACATGCCAACTCTGGAAAGTTGTTGCTTCTGGTATAACTTTTCTAATTTTACCAAAAATAAAATATGCAATTTACTCCTCTTTTCTACTTGGCTGATTGGGGTACTGTGATAAGGAAGTGACCAATCCTCCTCAAAGTCCCATGAAAGTGAAAATGCCATGTAACACAAAAATGACAATTACATTTTGTGTTTTCTATCAGTTAAAATGCAGTTACCACAATATATGATCTCAGTAAATGTTGTGTTTGCTTTCTTTCCAGTAAGGACAGAGCTCCATATATGAAAAGAAATGACCAAGATGAGCATAGTGATAACATTCTTCCTCATGGGTCGTCCCCATGCATCAGCACTGGACATCTCCCTCTGAGGAATCTTCTTGGTGATTTATGTACTCACTGTGGTGGGGAACCTCCTCATCCTGCTGGTGATCAAGGTGGATTCCCACCTCCACACCCCCATGTACTACTTCCTGACCAACCTGTCCTTCATTGACATGTGGTTCTCCACCGTCACTGTGCCCAAAATGCTGATGACCTTGGCATCACCAGAAGGCAGGGCCATCTCCTTTCCCAGCTGTGTGGCCCAGCTCTACTCCTTCCACTTCCTGGGGAGCACCGAGTGTTTCCTCTACATAGTCATGTCCTATGACCACTACCTGGCCATCAGTCACCCACTCAGGTATGCCAGCATGATGAGTGGGAGGACGTGTGCCCTCCTGGCCACCAGCAGGTGGCTCAGTGGCTCTCTGCACTCTGCTGTCCAGACCACACCGACATTCTGTCTGCCCTACTGTGGGCCCAGCCAGATCCAGCTTTACTTCTGTATGATTGAATGCTGAGTAACTGTCAAATATGAGTGTGAAATAATAACATTTAGAGACATTAAAAAATGGAAAGCTTCTATCACTACAACAACCATTTCAAGTAACTTCAAAATATATAACACAGTAATAAAACTCATCCAGATATGAGCATTTGAGATATAGGAAGGAATAGAAAGTTGAAAAAATCAGAACTCTAAGCAAATCTGAATAACGATTGTATCATTAAAAATAATGTTCTGTTCTTGAGCTTAAAAAGTCATGATTTGTAACTTCTGGTTTCATCTCCAACATGTAAAGAGTTGAAATCAGTCCCTCACCTTATTAAAACAAAGCGAATTGGGATACACTGAAAATCAAGGCTTTTCTTGGACCCATCAGAGAGCTGAGGTCACAGGGCAAACTGGCCTGGGACAGTGATGTGTAATTAACATACAGCAGGCTGTCCATTGTGACCTTGCTCTTCTGTGTTGATTTTAGAATGTGGTCTACCTATGAATGGTTGTCAAACTTTGTTACTGATTTCAAATACTCTCATATCACATTGTCTCACGTATGAATATACTGCCAGCAGACAGCCTTTGGAGGAGAACTAAATAGAATTCTTCCCATGTCTCACCCACTAACAGCTCACTCCATGAGAGCCCTGTGCCTTCTGTTTCTATCAAATGATCTGAAGTGCTATCAGTAGGGCATCTGACTCCCTGACACTTGCGCACAAATTCCACAATTTTCAAAATTCTAAGATGACTTTCCATGGCCCCTGCTGACTGTGGGTGAACTAGAGGAATAGAGAGTGATAGCGAGTCTGTAAGGTTTCACCAATGTCTCCTTTGATCTAATATGTATGGCCCCTGGTCACTGTGATAATATGGGTATCCAAACATGAAAACATAAAAATAGTTTTTTATGTCCGTCAAAATAGTTTGATAATGACAACTTTGAAGAAGGATAAGACCCTTATTTATACCCATTTTGAAAATGTTCTCACATCCTGACTTTCATTCTCTCAATTGAATGAATGAATTAATGACTAAAATCTCAAAAAATATTTATTATGAATCACTCACTATCACTCAAACCACTTCTATATATTCATTTAATCCTCATAACAGTATTTTGAGAGAGGGTCATTTTTGAGATGGAAAATTGAGGTACAGGTCACAGAATTATTTCAAAACTGGTTTGAGACAATATTTGCTTTTGTTTGGGTGCAAGTATAGCATTTCCTTTTTTTCTGATTTGTAAAAGAAATGTTGAAATCCCATGAACAGGTTACTTAAAGATATTTTCATTTTTCTACCTTCCACATAGGAAACATCATTGGCCCCAGCCTGCAGTGTGGTGTTTCTGTCCCAGAACAGGTTGTAGTTTGGTACAGCTGGATTTCCAAGACCCTAAGAAGGCAGGAACAGGAACTCCCTGGGCAGACGACCAGCTGCCACCAGCTGCAGTAGAAGAATCCAGTGTTGAATGGTTTGGTGCTAACTGTGGACATCTGGTCAGATAGCATAGGAAATCAAAGTCAGAATATGTGGTGGAGATGAATGGTTACTGTCCTTCCCTTCCTCTTGATCTGCCTCACCCAGCCTGGGAAACTGCAGGACCCTGGCAAGGTGGCGGTTGTTGGCAGTTCCTGAGAGGAGCACATCAGTACCACAGCCTGTCCCAACACACCCACCTGGAGAGTTAAGGAGCTACTCAGAGCTTAGAGCTCTTTCAGTGTGGGAGCAATGAACACGGTCACGATGTGCCAGGTGGAGGGGTGGTCACACACAAACACAGATGTGATGGAGAAGGCAGTCACACAGCTGCAACCATGAATCAGTGACTCTGATATTTTCTGCTGTCCTTGGACACTATGCTTAGGAGTATAATTCCCAAGTTGTATACATAAACCTCAAGCAAAAATTTTTTTAAAAAGCATATTACAAACTTACGTAGATGACTAAAGCAACGCTGGTGTCTGAGTTCCAAGCAGAATACAGAATTTTTAAGAAGGCAAAACAATGTTATATGTCAACTGTAGCTCAACAAAATGGAACAAAAGACACAGAAAAAATTCACAGAGAAAAATTTGATAGACCAAAACTTAGCAAGTTCATCATCAATAAAATTTAATTCTGACTTTTAAAAAATTCCTCAGACAAACCTGTGAAACAAATATTTCTGAGTGGATGATTTTGGAGAACACTTAACACTGAGAACTACACATGTATATGTTGCACCTTGGTGACTGAATTATATTAGTATTTTTTTAGAAAAATGATGATATCTACTTTCCAGTGTTTATTTGCTCCGGGAATATGTTACTATGTGTATAAGCTTCCATAGAGCTTTCTTCACTTCCTTGTTCCTCAGAGTGTACACCACAGGGTTTAGAAGGGGTGTCAGCACTGTGTAGAAAACTGCCACAACCCCATCCACAGCATCCCGGGAGCCTGGCCTCAGGTAAATGAAAACACAGGGAACAAAGAAACAAAGGACCACAGTGCAGTGGGAGGCACAGGTCTGAAAGGCTCTGTGTCTCCCCTCTGAGGTGCGGATCTTCAGGATGGACCAGACGATGGACACATAGGACAGCACTATCAGGAGAAAGCATCCCAAGGCCACAACCCCAATGTTGACAAAGATCACCATCTCATTGACAGAGGTATTTGCACAGGCCAGCTTGAGGATGGGAGGGGCATCACAAAAGTAATGCTGGATCTGGCTGGGCCCACAGTAGGGCAAACGGAATGTCAGTGTGGTCTGGACAGCAGAGTGCAGAGAGCCACTGAGCCACGTGCTGGTGGCCAGGAGAGCACACGTCCTCCCTCTCATCATGCTGGCATACCTGAGTGGGTGACTGATGGCCAGGTAGCGGTCATAGGACATGACTGTGTAGAGGAAACACTCGGTGCTCCCCAGGAAGTGGAAGGAGTAGAGCTGGGTCACACAGCTGGGAAAGGAGATGGCCCTGCCTTCTGGTGATGCCAAGGTCATCAGCATTTTGGGCACAGTAACGGTGGAGAACCACATGTCAATGAAGGACAGGTTGGTCAGGAAGTAGTACATGGGGGTGTGGAGGTGGGAATCCACCTTGATCACCAGCAGGATGAGGAGGTTCCCCACCACAGTGAGTACATAAATCACCAAGAAGATTCCCAAGAGGGGAATGTCCATTGCTGGAGCATGGGGAAGACCCATGAGGAAGAACGTTGTGACGAGGCTCACGTTTGTCATTTTCCACGCCTTTTGTGTCTCTCCCTATGGGAATAGAGAGAGCACCCAGCATTTAACTGAAAAGTGAAAACCCATTTTCGTGTGTCAACTTCATCATTCCTGGCAGATAATGCAAGAGTTATACTCTACTTGCTTCATCATCATCCTCTCTTTTTCTCTCTTTTTTCTCTCTGTCTCTTGCACACCCACAAACACATGCACACACCAATGAGGCACACACAGATCTACGCAGTAGAAAGCCATAGAAATCCATTGTGTCACTTCTGGTTATGTGTCATAAATGATGGCAAATTTAGCAACACAAAACAATGCAAATTTCCATTCTTACAGTGTTTGAGTCAGGTGGTGGGTGTGATGCTCAAGGCTGAAATCAGGATGTCATCTGAGTCTGGAATTTCATCTGAGGCTTGGGACTGAGGTGTCTGGCTTTCTAGATGTTAGTAGGAATCTTCGCCCTCGGCTGTAGAGCCCACCCCCAGGTCCTAACCACCCGGCCATCTGATACCATGGCAGCTTACTGCTTCAAAGCCAGTAGAAGAATCCGTCTCCAGTTTTCTGTGACAAAGTGTGATGTAACAAAATGCATCACGAGTGATATCCCATCACAGTCTCAGGTCTTGCTCACACCCAAGGGGAGGCAATTTATCAAGGAGTGTTCATCAGAGGACAGCAATCAGGGGGTCCTCTTGGAATTCTATTTTCTCTCCAGAGTTTGTGTGGAAACTTAAAAACCAAGAATTTAATTGCTGATAGGGCTGCACACTTCAAAAGTCTACAGCACAGTTGAATAATTCTCTGGGGTCCTCATAGGTAACTCAGCAATAGTAATACCAGCTGAGACATTATAAGTTTTAAATAAGACAGTAGATGTGAAGTCCTTAATAAAGTGTCTGGCACTTGATAGCTGCTCAACTATTGATAATGAATCATACAAAATTGCCTTGTGATACAGAACCGGCTTCCAATCTGTATCTACCAATATCTATCTATCTACCAATCTACCAGAGTGGGGGAATGAGAGGGAGAATAAATTGTCTTTGTGTCATAGAAACATCTCAATTTCAAAACTAGATCTTTTTTTTAAGATTTTATTTATTTATTTGACAAACAGAGATCACAAGTAGTCAGAGAGGGAGGCGGGACGTGGGGGAAGCAGGGTCCCCACTGAGCAGAGAGCCTGACGCAGGGCTCAATCCCAAGACCCTGGTATCATGACTTGAGCCGAAGGCAGAGGCTTTAACCCACTGAACCACCCAGGTGCCCCTCAGAACTAGATCTTTGAGGAAGGGTTCATCACTGGTATTTGACTGATGTCTCGCTACAACAATCACCAGCTTATAAAGGGAGTTCCCTCAGGGGAGTTTGAGAAACTCAACGCTGTGACATGATTCCTGCAATCTTCCGTCTGATCCAGAAAATAACAAGCCTTGTACACTGTTGGCTCCATACTCCGTTTACAATAGGTTATCCTTTATGAGGTTCTAGGAACATATAATCTATACCTGTTCTCCCAAACATAATCCACTGGCAGTTTTCTAACATATAACCTTCTGTCATAAATGTCTAGATATTTAGATGATTATAGCTTTGTTAGAGACAATATCCCTCTCTCCATCTTCCACTCTCATACTCATAAATTCAGGCAATGCCCTTATAGGAGAAGACATCTCCACCAAGGATATGACTCTTATTTAAGACCTACTACCTGAGACAGGAAGAACAGAACCAACACCAGAGGAAAGGATGTTGCCAGTTTGATGTAAAGAAATGTCAAGAAAAGGCAGGCTGAATTGATTTTTAATTCAAATTAGCTTTGAGTTCAGAATTATTGTTAATTATTCCTTTTTTAATATTTTATTTATTAATTTATTTGACAGAGAGAGAGATCACAAGTAGGCAGAGAGGGGGAACAAGGCTCCCTGCTGAGCAGAGAGCCCGATGCGGGACTTGATCCCAGGTCTCCAAGACCATGACTCAAGCCAAAAGCAGAGACTTAACCCACTGAGCCACCCAGGCACCCTATTAATTATTCTTTGAGGGATGACGATGAAACTGGCTCTACAATATGCGAGAAGCCAGGATCTCTGATACCAGAAAAGCTCAGACAAAATGTTTCCCATGTCTAGACAATGTGGCTTAAGCTACATCTAAACTGTAATTTTTATGGGTGAAGGAGAGTGGGAGGTTCAGGCTTCCAGGTATGGACTGAATAAGCCATGGGAGTAAAGGCACAGCATAGGAAATAGAGTCAATGGTAATGTCACAGTGTTGTATGGCGACAGATTGTAGCTGCCCTTGTGGTAAGCAGAACATAAAGTACAGAGAAGCTGAGTCAGTATATTATATACCTGAAAATAGTGCAACAATGTATCAACTACACACAAAAAGATTTTGAAATCATATTTTTCAAGTAAGAGAATAAATAACAGAAAGAATTATCATAATCATAGCTATATGGATATCAGAATTGAAATAATGATACAAATAGGTATTTGAAATTTCTATTTTACCATTGGGATCCTATATCCAAGATATCTTTGTATTCAAATTAATTAAAATATGAGCCTTTTCATCAGGTAAATTGCAAAGTAGACTAAGATTTAACACAGGATTATCAATTATGGTGTCACTCTGTGTGTGTGTGTGTGTGTGTGTGTGTGTGTAGTGAGCAGAAAAAGACAGATGGAGACAGAGAGACTTAGTAACACACTGTAGAGGCATATCTAACAATGCCCAAGCATCTTACCTCCCAGGGGAAGTTCAAAAAGGAAAGCAGGAAGACTAAGAGAAATCTACCATTTTAAGAACTCACCTTACAGTATGTGATTCATTTTAACATAAAACTCAGCTGGTTTTTTTTCTTCCAATTTTTCACTATCATTGTCAAGGCAGTAGTTTGCAAGTTATCACTCAAAGAACAGATATATCTATGATTCTCTGGTGAGAGTGGCTCATTTCTATCCAAGGACTCAAATAGTTGAAGTTTGGGGAATGAAAGGAAGATGGCTAGATGGATAGGAGCTTAACTTGATTTGGCGACCCAGGGGAAGGACTCCTCTTGAGTCTTCAGGTTCCTTGATGAGCAGAAAAACAAGAGCAAGACACTAATGAAAGGTTTTTAATAATCATGCATAGAGGTCCCACTGTGTTTGCTTTTTGAACCCTCCTGAGAACAGTTCATGTCTTTCTGAAACTTGTATTTATACCTAAGAGGAAGGAAGAGGACCTAGTTACCCTGTTCCCTCAACAGTGATGCAGATAAACACACAGCCGCTGGCTCTCAACTTAAACTTGTCCAGAATCCATAAATGGTCACCACCTGTCCCCACTCTCCATATCAAGGCAACTCTCTCTTCCACTACCTTTTTAAGTTGAGTTTAAAATATCTAAATTCCTAAAAATTTTTGTTGCTTAGAGTTTTAGAGTGACTCTGCATAGGAAATACCTAAGGATATATAACTATTTCCCAGCTGTATACATAAAAGGTTGCATTGCCCTCATAACTTTTATGGTATTATAAGCAAGTATAAACACTTGATATATTAAAGTTGTTCTTTTTTAAAATTTATTTTTTATTTATTTTCAGCATAACAGTATTCATTATTTTTGCACCACACCCAGTGCTCCATGCAATCCGTGCCCTCTATAAAACTTTCCACCTGGTACCCCAACCTCCCACCCCCCCCCGGCCCTTCAAACCCCTCAGATTGTTTTTCAGAGTACATAGTCTCTCACAGTTCACCTCCCCTTCCAATTTCCCCCCAACTCCCTTCTCCTCTCTAACTCCCCATGTCCTCCATGCTATTTGCTATGCTCCACAAATAAGTGAAACCATATGATAATTAACCCTCTCTGCTTGACTTATTTCACTCAGCATAATCTCTTCCAGTCCTGTCCATGTTGCTACAAAAGTTGGGTATTAATTTGTAAATAAGCTTTTCATGAACAATATTGATTTCTTTGTTTTGAGGAAATAGACTTTTCTTTTTGGTTTGTCAGGAAATTTACTTATTAAGGTAACTAATTCCAGTTACTAATATCAACATCTATTGCTGACTTGGATGAAGAAGAAAGCTTCCTCGAACATAGTGTTTGTACAAATCTATGCAGTTACAGAGCCTTCTTTAGGAAAGCAATAGGACAGTAGTTGAAGTTAAGAATACATATACACTTATTCCAGTAATTCAATTCAGGAATCTATTCATGATTATAAAAGCACCAGTCATAATTGTCTTTATTCAAACATGTGCTTTGGGGAGCCTTGCTGGCTCAGTCGGATGAGCCTGTGACTCTTGACCTGGAGCCATGAGTTCAAGCCGCATGTTGGGTGTGAGATTAAAATAATATAAATAAATAAATGAGTGAATGAAGTCTGTGTTCATACATGGTTTCTAGTGACAAAACAACTGAAAAGCAAGTGAATATTGTTACAGAGAGGGTTTAAATATCCTTACAGAGAAATGGTTTAATAAATCATTGTGCTGCTACATCATGAAATATTAAGCAGTTATAACCACACCAGTTAACTCTGAGTGGCTTTTGCAGGATATTTTCAATAATGCACAGAAGTGATGTTAGCCTTGTGCCATCTTTATAAAGAAAACAATGACAATTTGTACATTGTAGGAGTATAGTTAAAAGAGAAGAAGGATAAAAATAAGATTATTAAATCTACAGTTGAGAGGTAGTATTGAAAAAAGGACAAAAAAATTTAAAGATGAGAACAGAAGTATAGCATATATGATATAAACTGATTGATTTAAATTATACACATTGTTATATGCCTAAAGAAACCAGAAAATTAAAGATTTGGATATTGATCTATTGACTTGCATTGATGTCCACAATAGGTTAAAAAAAAAAAAGTAAGCTAAACAAAAATTTACATGTCAGTGGAAACACATTTCCCCCATACACACACACACACACACACACACACACACACATACTCATGTAACAAAGCCCTAGAAAAACCAGTGAATCAAACTTGGAGGAGGAACAGGAAACAGGAACAGGCAGAATTATTGCAAAATCATGCCTAATATGTGACAACGGCCCACTGACGTTTCATGGAGGGCTCCAGTCCACAGTGGCTTACCGTCACCCCAGGCATGAACCCCTTACCACCCTGCAGGATGCTGTCACCCTGCCTTTCCAATCTCTGTGTTGTTAACCCTGTCGTGGCCATCCTCTGAATCATCCTGTCTCACATGTGCCTTTTACTGCCCTTGCTTCTAACCCAAAGTCTAAGTTGACATATTTTATTGGTCAAGTCTAGATCCCATGTCTGTGTCCCTATTTGCTGGAGGGAATGGAAAAGCATCTGATATTGCTGTTTCTACAGCAAAATGCAGCCCCAATTACAGGAAGAGGGTTTAAATGATACACAGCCAACCTGTGAACAAATAAGTATGCCAGTAAAGATCCATGGCTGAAGACGCCTGGGTAGCTCAGTTGGTTAAGCAGCTGCCTTCGGCTCAGGTCATTATCCTGGCGTCCTGGGATTGAGTCCCGCATCGGGCTCCTTGCTTGGCGGGGAGCCTGCTTCTCCCTCTGACCCTGCCTGCCACTCTGTCTGCCTGTGCTCGCTCTCATTCTCTCTCTCTCTGACAAATAAAAAAAATAAATAAGATCTTTAAAAAAAAAAAAAAGATCCATGGCTGTGCACTGCAATGACTGCACACCATCTGCATACATCCTTCCCTGCCTACTTACACACACACGATGTCGGCACCAACTACAGCATGACTGTAGTCCTCACGTCACTCCCTTCACACATGGAGCTGTTCTGAAAAATCACCATTTATTCCACCCATATCCAACACTATCATTGGTTCTGAGGCAAGTCGAGTTCAACATCGTGTGCCCTATGGACAAAACAGTAAAATTACCATGAACACATCCTAGATATAATAATGGACTGAATGGGGGGAGTAAAATAAAACATGGAAACACACACATACCAAAGCAATGTAGAAATACATGTCGAAGGTACAAGACTTATTTTGCAACTGGTTATGAGGGAATTGCTGACATTAAGGACTTGTCTTCTTCCACACATTGTCTCATCAGGACGCTCAGCATGTCAGTGTCGTCGATGGGATGAATCACAACATTGTTTCTGCAAGACAAAACACTTAACTGATCTTGCTAATTTATGCTGCACTCTTATGATTAATTTTTACATCTAGATGTAGTTATATGCAGGAATTCTCATAGAATTACCTGGATTCACTGACTGGGTAAGAAAGAGGGCAGAGTAGAAAAATTACTGCCTTGTATGTTAGTGCAAGTATTTTTTCAGCAGGAGGATAAAAACCTGCAATTTGACAGTTTTGTGCTGTATGACAGCCAGATACTTTTCATCACATAATGTGCCAATGAAATGAAATTTTGGAGAGCAACCCCCCAACCATGGAAGTAGGGACACCAGGGGAAGTCAAGTCCTTTACCCTATGTCAGTCTGTCACATAAATCTTTTGAACTACTTATTTGGTATTTCAGGAATAAATGAAATAAAAAGAAACTTGAGCACAGTATGAGCTGACATTGCTGAACATTGTCAAATTAGACCAGATTTGTGGACTAACCTAACTCACCACAAGGCAACTAGATGACCGGAAATATCACCGAGGTGGCAGTTTTTTTCTGTAGGCTCGACTCCCACAATGCAGTTCACATATGAATTTCTAGGGCATGGGCTATGTTCTCTTTCCCACACACCAGCTCCTAATTAGCATGATGTCACCAGTATAGTCAACACATAATACCCTGTGTGTTCATGGGTCGGCAAGTCACTACAGCTAAATCGTTACACAAAAATAGTGATCCAAAATTGTACCTGTCACATATGTGATAAAAATTAGCTTTGAATAAATAAAATCATGTTGTAGAAAAATTCTCTTTAAAAGATAAATATTCCTGGCGATTCACAGACCTGTACCCCTGGGACTAATAATATGTTATATGTTAATAATAAATAAATAAATAGTTAAATAAAAGACAAATATTTCATTGTTTTTTATGAATGAGTAATATATATATATCACATCTTTTTCTATTCATCAGTCAATGGACATTTGGGCTTTTTCCATAATTTAGTTATTTTTGATAATGCTATTAGAAACATCAGGGTACATGTTCCCCTTTGAATCAGTATTTTTATATCCTTTGGGTAGCACAATTGCTGGATCATAAGGTAATGGGGATTGAGGAGGGCACTTGTGATGAGCACTGGGTGTTGTATGTAGGTGTTGAATCACTAAATTGCACACCTGGAGCTATTACACTGTACATTAACTAACTGAAATTTAGATAAACACTTAAAAAGACACAAAAAGAATTGAGTAGAAATACTTCATTTTCATTTGGTCAAATTATCAAAAACATTCTAAAGACAGAGAAAGGGTAAGTTATGCATTGAGAGAAAATGCTTACTATGCATAAACTAAAGAGAAAATAGAAAGTATTAGTTGCAGTATGGAAAAATAAATAAATCAAAAAGTAAAAAGAAATAAATATAATAGGCAAAAGTCAGATAATAGAGTTTTCAGAGAAATGGAAAGCCAGAAATGTTGAAAAAGCAAAAAAAATTATGCTCAACCTCTTTGGAAATCATGGAAATGCATATTAAAACTACAATAATAGGAATGTCTGGGTAGCTCAGTCGGTTAAGCATCCAACTCTTGATTTTTGCTTAGGTCATGATCTCAGGGTCATGAGATCAAGACCCTCGTCAGGATCCATGGTCAGTGTGGAGTCTGCTTGAGATTCTCTCTCTCCCTCTGCCTCTACCTCTCCTTCCTACTCTCTCTCTTTCTCAAGTAGATAAATAAATCTTTTTTTAAAAAAAAACCTACAATAATACATAAATTTATGCTTTGAAGATTGGAGAAAAATGTGTCATCTGTAAATATACAAAGTCTTCGCAAGAATGGGGACTACAAGGACTCTCTTGTGCTTTTAGCTAATGTGAACATTGGTGCAAACACTAGATCTCCAATACAGTTATAGATCTGCATATTCAGTAACTACTCTCATATTGCTTTCCTAAAGAAGGCGCTGTAACTTTACAGATTTGTACCAACACTATGTGGGAGAAAGCACTGTTACCTCAAAACAAAGAAATAAATACTGTTTGTGAAAAGCTTATTTGCAAATTAAGAATGACTTTGCTATATCATGTGTTTACCCTTGCTTATAAGACTATAAAAGTTATGAGAGCAATGCAACCTACTATATATACAGCTGGGAAATAGTTATATATCCTTAGACATTTCCTTCAGCAAAGTCACTCTGAAACTCTAAACAATGGGTGCCTGGGTGGCTTAATTGGTTGGGCAACTGCCTTCAGTTCAGATCATGATCCCAGAGTCCCGGGATTGAGTTCCCCATCAGGCTCCAGTCCCACATCCCCACATCAGGCTCCCAGCTCCATGGGGAGTCTGCTGCCCACTCAGACTTTCTCCCCTCTCAAGCTCTCTCTCTCTCAAATAAATAAATAAATAAAGTCTTTAAAAAAAAAAACTCTAGGGACACCTGGGTGGCTTAGTTGGTTAAGCAGCTGCCTTCGGCTCAGGTCATGATCCCAGCGTCCTGGGATCGAGTCCCACATCGGGCTCCTGCTCAGCAGGGAGCCTGCTTCTCCCTCTGCCTCTGCCTGCCATTTCTGTCTGCCTGTGCTCGCTCTCTCTCTCCCTCTCTCTGACCAAAAAAAAAAAAAAAAAAAAAAAAAAAAAAAAAGCTCTAAACAAAGTTTCTTAGGAATTTAGATGGTTTTAACACAGCTTAAAAAGGTGTTGGAAAAGAGAGTTGCATTGAGATGTAGCGTGGAGACAGGTGGTGACTGTTTATGGATTCTGGACAAGTTTAAGTTGAGAGCCAACAGTTTTGTGTTTATCTGAATCACTGTTGAGGGAAAAGGGAGCTGGGTCCTTCTTCCTTCCTCTTAGGTGTAAATACAAGTTTCAGAGAGACATGAACTCCTCTCAGGAAGGTTCAAAAAGCAAACACAGTGGGACATCTGTGCATGATTATTAAAAACCTTTCATGAGTCTCTTCTTGTTGTTTTTATGCTCATCAAGGAACCTGAAGACTCAAGAGGAATCTATCCCCTGAGACACTACATCAAGTTAAGCTCCTATCCATCTGGCTGAGTGTGTTCTATTCCCTGGACTTCAGCTAGTTGGGTCTTTGACTAGAAAAGAGCCACTCTCACCAAAGAACCACAGGTAACTGTTCTTTGAGTAATAACGTGCAAACTACTGCCTCGACATAAATAGTGAAAAATTGGAGGAAAAAAATACAGATGAGTTTTATAATGAAATGAATCACATACTGTAGGTGAGTTCTTAAAAATGGTAGATTTTTCTTAGTCTTCCTGCTTTCCCTCTTCAACTTCCACTGAGAGGTAAGATGCTTGGGCATTGTTAGACATCGTTTTACATTGGGTTATCAAGTCTCAGGTTGTTACTATCTCTGTCTATGTCTCTGTATCCCATCTCTGTCTGTCTGCCTATTTCTCTCTCTCTTTACACACACACACACACACACACACACACAAACACACACAATTATTAATTAAAAGCCTACAAAGAAGCACAAAATTGTTACAACATGGACAAACAAATGAAATGTTGACACCTCTAATTGATAAATCTTAGTCTACTTTGCAATTCACCTGATGAAAAGGTTCATATTTCATCTAATGTGAATATGAAGATGTCTTGGATATGGGATCCCACTGGTAAAGTAGAAACTTCAGATACATTTGTACCAGTTTTTGAATTCTGATATCCATATAGGTGATTATGATAATTTTTCCTCTGTTATTTATTCTCCTATTGAAAAAATATAGCTTAACATTTTGTGTGTGTGCTTGTATGTTTGACACACAACGTCACACAATTTTCAGGTGTACGACATACTAATTGACATTCTCTGTAGTCTATGCTCTGCTCACCACAGGTGCAGCCACCATCTGTCACTATACAATACCATTGACTGTATTTCCTATGCTGGGCCTTCATTCCCATGGCTTATTCATTGCATACCTGGAAGCCTGAACCTCCCACTCTCCATCCATGAAAATTACAGCTTAGATGTAGCGTAAGCCACATTGTCTAGACACGGGATACATTTTGTCTAAGCTTTGCTGGGATCAGCGATCCTGGCTTCTGTCATATTGTGGAGCCAGTTTCACAGTTTTCCTCAAAGAATAATTAATAATGATCATGAACTGAACATGAATTTGGGCTGAATTTTAAAAATATCAATTCTGTCTCAATTTTCATTGTGTAGAATCCCAACTTTTCTTGACATCAAGCTGACAACATCCTTTCCTCTGGTGTTGGTTCTGTTCTTCCTGTCTCAGGTAGTAGGTCTTAAATAAGAGCCATATCCTTGGTGGAGATGTCTTCTCCTATAAGGGCATTGCCTGAACTTATGAGTATGAGAGTGGAAGATGGAGGGAGGGATATTATCTCTAACAAAGCCAAATTAGCCTAAATATCTAGGTATTTAGGATAGAAAGATATATGTTAGAAAACTTCCAGTGGATTGTGTTTTGGAGAACAGATATAAATTTTATGTTCTTAGAGCCTCACAAAATCCATTATGTAAGCATACATTGTAAGTCTAGTGTAAGAGAGGCAAGGAGACAGCAGTGTACAAGATTGGTATTCTGAATGAAATGGAAGGTAGCTGGTCTCATATCCTAGAGGTGAGTTTCTCACCTTCTCTGAGGGAAATCCCTTTATAAGCCGGTGATGGCTGTAGTGAGATACCAGTCAAATACCAGTGAGGAAGCCTTCCTCAAAGATCTAGTTTTGAAACTAAGAAGTCTCTACAACACAAAGAGAATTTATTCTTCCATTCATTCCCCCTCTCTGTTGATAGGTAGGTAGATAGATAGATGATAGATAGATACATAGGCGACTCTCTATCAGAAGGCAACAGTTTTGTATGATTCACTACAATTTCTTGTGAAGTTCTCAACTGTCAGATACTTTATTATAGACTTCACAACTATTACCTTATGTAGTTTTTATCTCCTAGCTGAGAATACTACTATAAAGTTACATATGAGGACCCCAAGGAATTATTCAGGTGTACCAAAGACTTTTGAAGTGTGCATTGCTATCAGCAATTAAATACTTGGTTCTTTAAATTTCTCCATGAATTCTGGAGAGAAAATAGAATTCCAAGAGGTCCCCCTGATTGCTGCCCCCTGGTGTACACTCCCTGCTAAATAGTCTCTCCTTTATGTGGGTGAGATCCAGCATTACTTCTGTGATGAGACCATGATGAGATATCACTTATGATACATTCTTACATTACACTTCATCACAGCAAACTGGAGACAGATTCTCCTACCAGCTTTATAAAATTAAGCCGCCATGTTATCAGATGGCCGGGTGGTTAGGACACAAGGGTGGGCTCAAAAGCGAAGAGGAATGATCCCTGCTAACAGCCAGCAAGAAAGACAGATACCTCAGTCCTAAAGCTGCAAGGAACTGAATTCTGCCAACAATCTCCATGGGCTTGGAAGAGAAACCCAAGCTTCAGATGAGATTCCAGACTTAGCTGACATCCTGATTTCAACCTTGAGCAAAACATCCAGCTCACCTGACTCAAACACTGTAAGAATGGAAATTTGAATGGTTTGTAAGCAGCTAAGTGTGTGGTCATTTATGATATATTACTAGAGATTAATACAATGGATTTCTATGACTTTCTTCTACATGTATCTATCTGTGCTTCTGTTTGTGCATGCATGTGTATCTGTGTGGGCAAGAGAAAGAGAGAGAGAGGAAGAGAGAAGATGATGATGAAATCATTCTATCATCTTTAGCAAATAAGTTTCATAAGAAGCAAAATTTAGTTTAGCTCTAGAACTATCTACCATGGATGATGAAGTTGACACATGAAAATGGGTTTTCAGTTTTCAATTAAATGCTCTCTCTATTCCTATAGGGAGAGATACCAAAGGCATGGAAAATGACAAACGTGAGCCTCGTCAAAACGTTCTTCCTCATGGGCCTTCCCCACGCTCCAGCAATGGACATTCCCCTCTTGGGAATCTTCTTAGTGATTTATGTACTCACTGTGGTGGGGAACCTCCTTATCCTGCTGGTGATCAAGGTGGATTCCCACCTCCACACCCCAATGTACTACTTCCTGACCAACCTGTCCTTCATTGACATGTGGTTCTCTACCGTCACTGTGCCCAAAATGTGATGACCTTGGGATCACCAGGAGGCAGAGCCATCTCCTTTCCCAGCTGTGTGGCCCAGCTCTACTCCTTCCACTTCCTGGGGAGCACCGAGTGTTTCCTCTACACAGTCATGTCCTATGACCGCTACCTGGCCATCAGTCACCCACTCAGGTATGCCAGCATGATGAGTGGGAGGACGTGTGCGCTCCTGGCCACCAGCACGTGGCTCAGTGGCGCTCTGCACTCTGCTGTCCAGACCACACTGACATTCCGTCTGCCCTACTGTGGGCCCAGCCAGATCCAGCATTACTTCTGTGATGGACCTCCCATCCTCAAGCTGGCCTGTGCAGACACCTCTGTCAATGAGATGGTGATCTTTGTCAACATCGGGGTAGTGGCCTCGGGCTGCTTTCTCCTGATAGTGCTGTCCTATGTGTCCATCGTCTGGTCCATCCTGAAGATCCGCACCTCAGAGGGGAGACACAGAGCCTTTCAGACCTGCGCGTCCCACTGCATTGTGGTCCTTTGTTTCTTTGTTCCCTGTGTTTTCATTTACCTGAGGCCAGGCTCCCGGGATGCTGTGGATGGGGTTGTGGCAGTTTTCTACACGGTGCTGACACCCCTTCTAAACCCTGTGGTGTACACTCTGAGGAACAAGGAAGTGAAGAAAGCTCTATGGAAGCTTATACACATAGTAACATATTCCCGGAGCAAATAAACACTGGAAAGTAGATATCATCATTTTTCTAAAAAAATACTAATACAATTCAGTCACCAAGGTGCAACATATACATGTGTAGTTCTCAGTGTTAAGTGTTCTCCAAAATCATCCACTCAGAAATATTTGTTTCACAGGTTTGTCTGAGGAATTTTTTAAAAGTCAGAATTAAATTTTATTGATGATGAACTTGCTAAGTTTTGGTCTATCAAATTTTTCTCTGTGAATTTTTTCTGTGTCTTTTGTTCCATTTTGTTGAGCTACAGTTGACATATAACATTGTTTTGCCTTCTTAAAAATTCTGTATTCTGCTTGGAACTCAGACACCAGCGTTGCTTTAGTCATCTACGTAAGTTTGTAATATGCTTTTTAAAAAAATTTTTGCTTGAGGTTTATGTATACAACTTGGGAATTATACTCCTAAGCATAGTGTCCAAGGACAGCAGAAAATATCAGAGTCACTGATTCATGGTTGCAGCTGTGTGACTGCCTTCTCCATCACATCTGTGTTTGTGTGTGACCACCCCTCACCTGGCACATCGTGACCGTGTTCATTGCTCCCACACTGAAAGAGCTCTAAGCTCTGAGTAGCTCCTTAACTCTCCAGGTGGGTGTGTTGGGACAGGCTGTGGTACTGACGTGCTCCTCTCAGGAACTGCCAACAACCGCCACCTTGCCAGGGTCCTGCAGTTTCCCAGGCTGGGTGAGGCAGATCAAGAGGAAGGGAAGGACAGTAACCATTCATCTCCACCACATATTCTGACTTTGATTTCCTATGCTATCTGACCAGATGTCCACAGTTAGCACCAAACCATTCAACACTGGATTCTTCTACTGCAGCTGGTGGCAGCTGGTCGTCTGCTCAGGGAGTTCCTGTTACTGCCTTCTTAGGGTCTTGGAAATCCAGCTGTACCAAATTACAACCTGGTCTAGGACAGGAACACCCACATTACAAGCTGGGGCCAATGCTATTTCCTATGTAGAAGGTAGAAAAATGAAAATATCTTTAAGTAACCTGTTCATGGGATTACAACATTTCTTTTACAAATCAGAAAAAAAAAAACCTGGAAAGGACAAAACCCTCTGAAAATACCTATTTAATGCTACATGGCCCACACTTGTGGGCATCCACATATTATGGGTGATATGCTATACTTGCACCCAAACAAAAGCAAATATTGGCTCAATATTTGGAAATAATTCTATGACCTACACCTCAATTTTCCATCTCAAAAATGCCCCTCTCTCAAAACACTGTTATGAGGATTAAATGAGTGTATAGAAGTGGTTTAAGTGACAGTGATTTATAATAATTCTTTTTTAAAGATTTTATTCATTCATTCATTCATTCATTCATTCATTTGAGAGTGAAAGACAAAGCCAGAGCAGGGCAGGGAGGGGCAAGGAGAGGGAGAAACAGAGTCTCCACTGAGCCAGGAGCCCAACATAGGGCTCCAGCCCAGGACCCTGAGACCATGACTCAAGCCAAAGGCAGATGATTAACTAACTGAGTCACCAGGCACCCCAGTACATTCCCAATTAGAGATCTAAAGTTTAAACCTGGGGCCACCAGTCAGATAGCCTCATTCTCAGAATCATTCTCTTCACAAATTCTGTCAATGACTCCCAGCCACCAAAATAATATTTTTGAAGATACATGAATGTTGATTTCTTTAAATCACCTTCTAGATAATAAATCTAGCTAATTATGGACAATGTAATCATTCTGATTCATTAACTATTTTCATAAATTTGCTACCCCTATATTTACTAGCCTTCAAGGAATTTATAGGAAAGTATCTGAAACATTAAAATTATAATGAATTAAGTTTTTCTAGAATAATTCAGAGGCAAACACAGTAAACATTATTGAGCTGAGGATAAATGCTAGACATTTTGTAAATTAATTATTATAAGAACGCTATAAGATAGGTTCTGCTACTATAAAAAAAATAAAAAAGAAAATGATGGCAGCTTAGATAACTTGATAAAGTCACACACTAGTAAGGAATATAGTCAAGGTTTAATTTCAGGCTATCTGGTACCAAAGCTCATGGTGGCAAATTCTACTGCACATTACAATCACTAATTTCGGGAACTTTCTATTTGGGGGAGAGCAGAGTCATATCAATGAACATCAGTAATTATTGGAATAACAAAACACAGATCTTTGAATAGTTACGTGTATTTTATACCTGAAATGTAAGTTTTGTTGGAAACCACATTTCCCCCATAGACCAGGAAAAGCATATGATCTACTCTACCTCCACCTAAGTGAAATTGCAAATGTGTCATGTGTTCCACATGAAGGTATGGATTCCTTTGGGAAAAATACTGTCTTAGCCCCTTAGTCTCCATCTACATCAATCTGGTCTTATTTCTTTAGAATATTCTCCCTGCTCCTGACCCTTCTATTTCCAAACATTTACTTTTTGAGGGACCTGACTTCTGATTCACACTCAACGTATTAGATGTCATTGCTAAACAGATGCCACCTCTTTCTCTCAATGCTGTCCCTACCTTCTTTGTTCAAGTCCCTGGTAACTTGAGTTTTTTCGATGCTTCCATTTGGAGATAAAGCTATCACATCAAACTTCCTATGTCTATACCAAAATCCTTTTTTCCTTTTTCTTCAACATTTGTCTCTCTGTAGTATGATTGACTCAACGAAAGTAACCCTGACACTTGGAAGGCCTTCCCATAGTCTCTGTTCATACATTTCTTCTTCATGCAATTGGGAAGGGGGTAAGAGAAGAAATAGAGAAGGAAGACAGAGGTAGGATGGCATGAAGAAATTTCAGAAAATAAAGAACAATGTTGAATAATTTTAAAATTTTAATAATGAATCCTTTGCATTTTAAAATAACAATTGGAACACCTTCTTTTGTAAATACTTCATTGTGTTGTTAGTATGCTCCAAGAGCTGTTAGTACTGCTTCCAAAAGAGGAAAATAAAAAAGAATAAAATACAGGAGAATTGGTGTCTACATTCCACATGGGGACCAATGAAATGTGAGCAAATGTCTCACCACATCGTGTCACAGTTTGATGTATTCTCCTGGGTTTCTCCTCAAAATAGCAGCTCTGGAGTACTGACCTTCTCTAATGAGGCTCTTAATGACTGGTACCATTTCACTGAATTTTGAAAATGTTGTTTGGTAGAAGCATGATGTGTCTGATGGATTCATTGAAGCTATATTTTCTGAGTTCACTAGTGGTTGAAAACCATCTATGTTATAGATGTCATAGCTGAATTATAAGAAGTAATTAACTAATAGAAAAAATCAGGCTCAAATTATGAATGAATAGGTGACTCTTATAATGATCCCAGTGTTGATACTGGTTCATTCGCTCATACTTTCTCAAAAAATTAATCAGTGCAGTAATTCCTTCAACAATTTAAATTAGGTGACACCTATATTTAAGGCACAGGAAATAAAGGGCATCAAGACAGTATCTATGCTCCAGAACTCCAGAGTTCAATGAGAAACACACAAGTACACAAGTGAATCTTACAGTGTCCTACTGTACATATGGAGTACTACAGTAAAGGACGTGATATCTAACACAGATTAAGTAGTAGAGTGAATTTCCACCTGGAAAATACCATATCCAGATAACAAACGCTTGCTTCAATGACATAACTCATAATAAATAATTAGTACATATAAAATATGAATAACATAAAGACGATTTCAGTCTATGTGTTTTGGGGTCTGCTCCAAATTTACAGAGCTTCTGTTTTCCAGGCCAAATCATAATGCATATTGAATCTTTTCATTCTAACAAGAAGAAAACTTGGACACAAGAGACTAAACCCAGGGCATTTCACATTTCTTTTTATTGTCTGAAAATCTCTGTATCCTGACCAGGCATACATGTGGGCCAGCATCTTCCCCCACCCAACCACAGGAAAGGTGTAATGCCACAAGAAGGTATAATGCCACCATGTCCTCCAGGAAGACGTGAGGAAGTATTAGGTGGGCTGCACGAAGTCTGACTAAGGTCTAACTCAAATGTTTGCAGTGTGACCCTATTTTTCTCGCTGTGGGCAAAATTAAGACAAAGCCATATCTCTTTGGTAGAATAGGGGGACATTATCAAAATAGATATAAATAAGAGTATATCCTTCTTCAAAGTTATCACTATCAAATTATTTTCAGGGCCCTTGCTTCCATGTTTGGATGCCCATATTATCACAGTGACCAGGGGGCATACATATTAGATCAAAGGAGACATTGGTGAAACCCTACAGATTCGTTATCACTCTATTCCTCCAGCTCACCCACAGTCAGCAGGGGCTAGGGAAAGCCATAGTAGAATCTTGAAAATAGTGAAATTTGTGCAGCAAATGACAGGGGGTCAGATGCCCTACTGATTGCCCTTCAGATCATTTGATAGAAACAGAAAACACAGGGCTCTCACGGAGTGAGCTATTAGTGGGTGAGACATGGGAGGAATTCTATTTAGTTCTCCTCCAAAGCTGCCGGTTGGCTGTATATTCACACATGTGAAAACAAGATATGAGGGTATTGAAATCAGTAACAAAGTGTGACAAAATATGTATAGGTGGACGATATTCTAAAATCAACACAGAAGAGCAAAGTCACAATGGGCAGCCTGCTGTATGTTAATTACACATCCTTGTAAAGCCTTGATTTTCAGTGTGCCCTAGTCTGCCTTGTTCTAAGAAGGCAAGGACAGCTTCCAACTCTTTACATATTGGAGATGAAACCAGAAGTCACAAATCATGACTTTTTAAGCTCAAGAACTGAGCATTATTTTTACATGATACGGTAGTTATTCAGATTTGCTAATACGTATGATTTTTTTTTAACTTTATATTCCTTCTTATATCGCAAATGCTCATTTCAGGATAAGTTTTATTATTGTGTTGTGTATTTTGAAGTTAGTTGGTATGATTATAGTAGTGCTAGAAACTCTTCATTTTTAATGTCTCTAAATGTTACTATTTCACACTCAGATTTGACAGTTACTCAACATTCAATTATATTTGTTTTTTGTGGAAACATGTTGGATACACAATGTTACATTAGTTTCAAGTGTATGACATTGTGATTGGATAAGTCTGCACATTATGCTCTGTTCACTGGAAACATAGCTTCCACAGGATGCTGCTACAGTATCACTCACTGTATTTCCTATGCTGTGCCTTTTCTCCTTGGACTTACTCATTCCATACCTGGAAGCCTGTACCTTCTGCTCCCCTTCGCCCACTTCACCCCTGCCCCCAGACCTGCCCTTCTGGCAGCCACCAGTTCTCTGCATTCAATAGCATACAATTCTGGATTGACAGTTATCTTCTCATACTCTTTGCAATGTATTTCCATATTTGTCGACTTGTATCATTGCTGAGGCTCAATCAGCTGTTCAAATAGTATTTCACTGAAGAAGAACTTATTAAAAGCAATTTTCACAAGTCCTATATTTTGAAGGTGTTTTGCTAATTCATAAGAATTTGGGATTTTAATAGCCTCCTGTTAAATTGATTCTTTTATATTTATAAAATGCTCTTTATACTTAGCCACAAAATAAATGAAATCGTGCATTTGTGACAACATGGTTGGACCTATGTTGTGCTAAGTGATAGAAATCAGAGAGAGAGTGACAAATAGCATATGATTTCACCTACCTGTGGAATCTAAACAACAAAACAAATAAACAGTAAAACAGAAACAGGCTCTACAAATAACAAATCGCTCAAACAGAGAACTGATTAGTGGGAGGGGAGGAAGTGGAAGGATGAGCGAAGCAGGTGAAAGAAACAAGGACGTAAAAACTTTGGTTATCAAATGACATGTCACTGGGATTAAACGCAGCAAATACATAATTTTGTGTAGTGACTGATGGTGACTACACTTATCCTGATGGCATTTCCTAATACAGATCATTGTCAAATCACTACAACTAATATAATATTGTATATCAGCTGGACTTCAATAAATTTTTTTAAAAATATCCTTCTTGCTTCTTACTTCCTACCTTAAAGTTCACCATATTTGATAATTAATATAGACTTGGGTTTTTTCCTGGTGTTTTTGTGGCATACATTTTCCATTCTGGTACTTTCCATTTTTTAATTTCCATTGTTTGTATTTAATACAGTTTCTAATAAGCTAGGTAATTAAGAATTTTCCAGGCTGTCTGTATCATTTTTATATTATTTAAGGTGGTTATTTTATCTGTAATTGCTGATATAGTTAGATTTAAATTGAACATTTTGTTACTTGTTTTCAATTCTTACCTTAAATTCGTTTTTCTTTATTCCCATAATTTTTCTGTCTTCCTTCTATTAATCAAAGTATTTACTGCATTTAACAAGGGTTTTCATTGCTTTATTTACTTTTTGTTTTTACCTGTTTTCATTATTCTTTATCTTTTTATGATATTCAATATAATTTTTAATATTATAATTTACTTATGTTAGGGGTGCCTGGGTGGCTCAGTGGGTTAAAGCCTCTGCCTTCGGCTCAGGTCATGATCCCAAGGTCCTGGGATTGAACCTCAGCCCCACATTGGGCTCCCCTCAGCAGGGAGCCTGCCTCCCCCTCTCTCTCTGCCTGCCTCTCTGCCTACTTGTGATCCCTGTCTGTCAGATAAATAAATAAAATCTTTAAAAAAATAATAATTTACTTACGTTAGCACTTTACAACATCCTAAAAAGTCCAAAACCCTTACAATCATTTAACTTTATATTTTGTCCTATATTTTATTTCTTATTATGTTATAAACCTCATAGGACATTATTATTGGTACTTTATTACTTAGTTGATTTTTATTATTACTTGTGCTTTAAATAACAGTGTTTTATCTTTACCTATACATTCCCCTTATGAGTACTATTTATTCCTTCTCGTACTTCTTCAATCTGGATCTTTTAATTCAATTTTGGGGTGGGTTGGGGTTTTTTAAAACCTATTTCTGTTTATTTTTTTAAAGATTTTTTTTTATTTATTTGTTTGACAGAGAGAGAGAGCGAGAGAGAGAGCACAAGCAGAGGAAGTGGCAGGCAGAGGGAGATGGAAAAGCCGGCTGCCAGCCAAGCAGGGAGCCTGATGCGGGGCTCGATCCCGGGACCCTGGAATCATGACCCGAGCTGAAGGCAGAGGTTCAACCAACTGAGACACCCGGGTGCCCCTATTTTATTCAATTTTGGAATTTCCGTTATAATTTTTATGGTGCAGGAGTATATTGTATGCAGTTCATACTTTTGCAGAGGGAGGTTAAGACTGACTGCTACTTCATCGTTGCTGTGTAGACGTAATGTTTTCTCTTTTTGTTTTTAATTTGGAATTTGACTTTTCTCCTTGCCTGCTTTGAAAAAGCAACTTTAGAGAGATATAATTTACATATGCTGAAATGTACCCATTTCAGGTAGCCAGTTTGAAGCTTTAATAAATGTCGGTTACTCCCACAATCAAGATAAAAACCTTTCCCATCACCACAGTGGAATCCTTGTGTGCCTTCTGTTGCTCTTCACCAGTCTGAAACCCAGACTGAGCTGCTTGCTTTCTTACTGTGGATGACATCTGGTTGTTGGAGTTTCCAGCAAGGATTCATAGAACAGACTTTTTTTTTTAATTTTTTTTATAGAAACACATTTTTTTTTTATTTTTTTATAAACATATAATGTATTTTTATCACCAGGGTTGCAGGTCTGTGAATCGCCAGGTTTACATATTTCACAGCACTCACCATAGCACATACCCTCCCCAGTGTCTATAACCCCACCCCCCTCTCCACACCACATACATTTTTGTGACCAGCTTCTCTCACTCATCCTTGTTTTTCTTGTTCATCTGTGTATTTGTGCCTATCAATCATTCATTTCTCACCAGATGGTAGTCTATTGTATAGCTACGTCATGATTTATCACCCATTATTTAACATTTGTCTTGCTTCCAGTCTGGGCCTGGTATTTATCAAGATGTTTTGTAGATTCATTTGCAAATATTTGGGTGGACAGATGTTTGCAATTCTCTTGAGTAAACATCAGAGGCTAGAACTGCTAAGTGAAATGGTAAGTCAAATTACAAGTGTAGGTTTAATACCTTAAGAAATTATCTGATTTTGCTACAAACTGGTTATACCATTTTATATACCCACTAGAAGTATCTGAGTTCCAATTGCTTTGCATTTTTATGCATATTTGATGTTGTCAGTTTTTTTTTTAATTTTAGCCATTTGATTACGTATGGTAGTATCTTATTATGGTTTAATTGAGGTTTCAATGTTTATTAATAACGTTGGGTACTTTTTCACCTTTCTGTTGGCTACCCATGTTTTTCTTTGTGGAGTGAGCCCCCAACTCTTATGCCCATTTCTCATTAGTCCTTTGTTTCTGATTATTGACGTATGAGGTATCTTGACACATTTGGGGCTTGAATTTTTTTCTCAGATATATACATTACTAATGTGTATTAGTAATGTGTATTCAGTGTGTATCTTGCCTACTCATATCTTCATTAATTTCATCCAGAGAACACAGTTTTTTTGCATTTTAATAAGGGTATTTTTCATTTACTTTTATGGCTCATGTTTTTCTATCCTTTCTAAGAGATCTGTGATACTTCGTGTATACAAATATTTTCTCTTGATTTTTCCCCCATACAAATGTAATAACTTTAGCTTTTACAGTTGGGTCAGTAATCCAATCTAACATAACTGCTGTGTATGCAGTATTTACAGATGCATAGCCAGCTTTCCAAGCATCATTTGTTCAAAGTACATATTTTCCCCCTTTGAAGTGGTTTGGCATTTTGATTAAAAGTCAACTGAGTGATATGTGTGGGTCTAGACTCATATGCTTCTCCATTGATCTATACATCAATATTTATGCCAAGTGTCCACACTCTGGATTACTATGAGTTACAAGGTTCATCACTGCCTTTAAATGCCCAGTTTATGTGTTTCCATGTGCACTATGTGCCTTCTGTGTGCCTCTTTGTCCCCCAATCCCTCCAGCTCTCCCTTCATGATTCATGTTAAGGCTTTTGACTTCATTTCCATCTCATCTTCTTCGGATATGCTCCTGGTGCTATATGCATGTAATCTCTGTAGAAGAATAGTTCAATAGCCTTAGGGAATTGGTGGAACAATGTTCAGGATCTCCCATCCCTTGGTATCTCCAGGACCTTACCATCGAGAAGTAGCTCCTCTTCCAAGCACTGTCTTAGGGGCTCTTTAACTTTACAATCTCTGAGAAGGTCTTTGGGTATTATTGTGACAAATGAGTTGCAACAACAGATTTGTACAAACAGATTTCTCCAAACCATGTTTCTTGGGCTTATGTGGAAAAGTAAGAAAGGTGGAGGTTTCTCTTCCCTGAGCTGGTACCTGCTTATGCTCCTCATGGAACAGGAAAAGGTTCTTTCTGCACATTTAGGGAATGGATGTTTAAGGCCAGCACAAACGACAGAACGCAGGGGCCCGTTCTCTTGCTTACTTAACCTTGTAGGCTTTACCTCCCTAGTCTCCTAAGCTACACTGTCAACTAGAAAATTTTACTTAAAATTTCTTCAGGTATTTAGCCCAAACAGTTCCAAAATTAGATGCTTGATTGTACCCTCAGAACTCATTCATTACTTTCTCTACTTTGTTATGTCACAACTGCATAAACTCCTTCATCAACTCGACCTCCTCACACAGTTGGCTACCATTTGCCACCTGCTGCACCATGCTGTCAGGATGCCTGCTGCCTGTCCACACGAGTAGTTGACCTGGAGAGTCGTGAGTGTGCGTTTCTTTTTTTCTGAGATGCAGTTGAAAGGGCTCTTTAGTTATCATTCTCTCTTAAAGCTTGCCTTCCTCCAAGCTATCTTCCATGCCGCTATTAATCATACCTCTAAATGGAAATGCCATCATATTACTGTGGCATTTTCTGTATTTCAACAACTTTCCAAAATGTGCAAGATGAAAATCCTTTTTCCTAGTGTTCTAGACAAGTTCCTTTATGACTTGTCTACCTTTTCTGACTCCTCTTCTTATGCCTTTGCACTTCCTTTTTTTAAATTTATTTTTTTAATTTCTTTTCTGTGTTCCAGAATTCATTGTTTATGCACCACACCCAGTGCTCCATGCAATTACGTGCCCTCCATAATACCCACCACCAGGCTCACCCAACCCCCACCCCCAGCCCTCCAAAATCCTCAGATTGTTTTTCAGAGTCCACAGTCTCTCATGATTCGTCTCCCCCTCGAATTTCCCCCAACTTTTTTATTGAGACTGTAAATTCCTTGAAAGGATGTCTGTTGCACTCATTGTGCATAGCACACAATAGCCAGTTAATATGGATTTATGTACTGAATTAGTAAGTAGGTGGACATAGGCAGGAAGGAGGAAAAAGAGAACATAAAAAATGCTCGAGTGAGTAAAACAACTTTTAATTTCTTTTATCTAACCCTCTAACAAACTACCAATATTTGATAGCTTTATTCAGTGGTCAATATTTATATTCGATAAAAATCCTCACATGAGATACCCTTACAGTCACGGAACTGTTCAGAATCTTTACTGTGGTGGTGGACACCCAAAACTACACAGGTGTTACGATTGTGTACTACTTAGCACACACCTACACACACACACACACACATAACAAGTGTACACATAAAACTGGGCAAATGAAAACAAGATCTGTGGATTAGATCAATGCTGATATCCTGGTTGTGATATTATGCTACAGTTTTACAAATTCTTGCCATTGGGGTACACTGAGCATATTGATGCCGTGGATCTCTCCATTTTATTGCATACAACTGTACATGATTCTACAATCATTTTAGTAACAATGTCAACTAAAAAATGACACTGATATTTATCTTACCTATCATCATTACACACTTAACTTACTTTCCACATGTTTCGTTTAATATGTTTTATCAGAGAATTTTGAATCTTTCAGCATATTTCCACTTTAAAACTCTTAATGGGTCTCTCCTTGGGTACCCACACTTATCACCATGTCCTCTGGATGATGCTACATCACCAGATGTAGCACCCACACCAGATGATGACCTTCATGAATGCAGGTACTTTATCAGTTCTTTGGCTGTTTCTATTGCTTATTACATAACATAACATTCAGTCAATGTCCCATAACATTTTGTGCTACTATGAGTTAAGTAGAATAGTATGATATTACAAGACACTAGAAAGAATGCATGTGAATCCATTGGCTAAGTAAGTTTGATCAAACTCATCCTCAGTTTTCTCCTTTGCAAGTTGAGTAGGATCATAGACTAAGCCATATCAGTCTGGTTTATTGAAGTGAACTCTAGTAGTTGACCTCTTAGATAAATCACTGTTTTGTGGCTTACAGTGCTCATACCTGTATAGATAGTACAATTTTCTTCCCAGCATAGCCTCATGACTTACTTAGAGCAAGAGATACAATATAGCACAGATGGTTGTCTCGCTAAAGCATCTCTGGAAGTCAGGTGCTGCAAATCTGAGCAGTCTGACAAGCAATCTCCAGTTCTAACAGGTGCCCATCAGTTTCTCTTCTTCTCTTCTTGGTATGCTAGGCAGTGTTGACATTTATTGCATTAACAGGATACATGTGACATTTAAATTAAGCATTTATTTTCAGAAAAACTACTTTATGCTATAATATAGGCATATATTTGAATGACTCCTTTGAGGTTCATGGCCCAACTCTTAACTCCCCAGTGTCCAAAGTTCATTTTACACTTTAAGTCAAACAAATGTGAACTACTGATAACCTAATCACACAGGTCTGATTACTAGGTATTGTTCTAGAACTGGAAAATAATTTCAATATTTATTGGTAGTGTTTTTTTCAAAGATTATTTTATTATTTTTCACATATTTGCTATTTGTCCCTTATTTACTCACAAAAACAATTTGAAGACTGCTGAAATTAGAAGCTTTGCATTTAAGATAAAAGTCAGGAGCTCTGTAAATATGAAACAACAATCTAGACAGTTGTAATCCAGTAAAATAGTGCATAGAACACATAAATAGATAAATATTTACTTTAAAAAAACTTGAAAGTCAAAGTGAAAAAATTAGAGTTATGGAGTTTTTGTCATCTTATAAATGTGGATAAAGGCATTCTTGAGAATCAGGTTCTTTTGGTGTGATATTATATAATGTAGAATTTCATCAGATGGATACTATGTTATATAATGAATTACAAATATTACATGTGATTTTCTTCAATATAATGGCTTGAAAATTGAAAGAGATTTTTAGATTGTTTGATTTAAATTGGCAAAATAAAATATATGTGAGTTGTACTGAAGAGCAGTTCCGCAAAATACTTATTTGAGGATAGGAGTAACCTTTTTCTGATGATTTACTTGGTAGAACATAAACAAGAATAAGCCATCATCCTTCCTCTTAGATTACCACCTAAATGGTTGCGGTTGCTTTTACTGGGATTCTGGCAAGAAATTAAGAGGGAAAACTTTTTAAAATGCATGAAATTTTAATTAAAAAATTAAGATGGGATCATTGAAATGTTCCTTACAAGTATAATGTTCATGTTGGTGGTTTAATTTAATTCTAAACAAAAACAAAAGAAGCTAGTCATATCTGGCCTTTCTTCTTTATTTATGCTGAGTGAATACTGACTTACTTCTCACCTTGAGCAACGCTTTCTTCACTTCCTTGTTCCTCAGAGTGTATACCACAGGGTTTAGAAGGGGTGTCAGCACCGTGTAGAAAACTGCCACAACCCCATCCACAGCATCCCGGGAGCCTGGCCTCAGGTAAATGAAAAGACCAGGGCCAAAGAAACAAAGGACCACAATGCAGTGGGAGACACAGGTCTGAAAGGCTCTGTGTCTCCCCTCTGAGGTGCGGATCTTCAGGATGGACCAGACAATGGACACATAGGACAACACTATCAGGAGAAAGCAGCCCAAGGCCACGACCCCAATGTTGACAAAGATCACCATCTCATTGACAGAGGTGTCTGCACAGGCCAGCTTGAGGATGGGAGGGGCATCACAGAAGTAATGCTGGATCTGGCTGGGCCCACAGTAGGGCAGACGGAATGTCAGTGTGGTCTGGACAGCAGAGTGCAGAGCGCCACTGAGCCACGTGCTGGTGGCCAGGAGGGCACATGTCCTCCCACTCATCATGCTGGCATACCTGAGTGGGTGACTGATGGCCAGGTAGCGGTCATAGGACATGACTGTGTAGAGGAAACACTCGGTGCTCCCCAGGAAGTGGAAGGAGTAGAGCTGGGCCACACAGCTGGGAAAGGAGATGGCCCTGCCTCCTGGTGATGCCAAGGCCATCAGCATTTTGGGCACAGTGACGGTAGAGAACCACATGTCAATGAAGGACAGGTTGGTCAGGAAGTAGTACATTGGGGTGTGGAGGTGGGAATCCACCTTGATCACCAGCAGGATGAGGAGGTTCCCCACCACAGTGAGTACATAAATCACCAAGAAGATTCCCCAGAGGGGCATGTCCATTGCTGGAGCATGGGGAAGGCCCATGAGGAAGAACATTGTGACGAGGCTCACATTTGTCATTTTCCACGCCTTTTGTGTCTCTCCCTATGGGAATAGAGAGAGCACCTAGCATTTAATTGAAAACCGAAAACCCATTTTCATGTGTCATCTTCATCATCCCATGGTAGATAATTCTAGAGTCAAACTCAACTTAGCTTGTTACAAAAATTATTTGGTAAAGATGATAGAATGATTTCAACATAACCCCCCCACCCCGCCCTCATAGGTAAGCAAAAGCACTTGCACACAAACTGAGGCACACACAGATCTATGCAGTAGAAAGTCATAGAAATCCATTGTATTAATCTATAGTTATATATCATAAACGACCACAAACTTAGCAGCACAAAGGAAATGCAAATTTCCTTTCTTACAGTGCTTGAGTCAGGTGAGCTGGGTGTTCTGCTCAAGGTTAAAATCAAGATGTCAGCTAAGTCTGGAATTTCATCTGAGGCATGGGTTTCTCTGTGAAGCCAATGGAGATTGTTGGCAGAATTCAGTTCCTTGCAGTTTTAGGGCTGAGGTATCTGTATTTCTTGCTGGCTGTTAATAGGGATCCTCAGTCCCAGTTTTAAAGCCCACCCACAAGTCCTAACTACCCTAACCAAGCTCTGTGTTGCCAGCTTGATGTCCCATCTAACACAGCAACTTACTTCTATAAAGCCAGTAGGAGAACCTCTCCCAGTTTGCTGTGATAAAGTGTGATGTAACAGAACACATCATGAGTGATAACCCATTAAAGTCACAAGTCTCACCCATACTCAAGAGGAGGCCACATAGCAGGGAGACGGGGAGTGAACACCATGGGGCAACAATGGAGGGAAGGGGGTTTTGGAATTTTATTTTGTCTCCAGAGTTCATGTGGTAACTTAATGAGTTCAGAATTTTATTGTTGATAGCAATGCATACTTCAAAGGTCTACACTACAGCTGAATAATTGTGAGGGAGTTGTCATATATAACTTGAGGCCAGTAATACGAGTTGAAATGTTACAAGTATTAAATAAGATAATAGATGTGATCCTTAATAAAGTATTGGCACTTGGGAGCTGCTCAAAAAATAATAATGAATCATACAAAATGGCTGCCTTGTGATACAGAACTTCCTGCCTAACTAAATATATATTTATCTATCTATCCCCCAAACTATCTATAGAGAGGGGGGAATGAGAGGAAGAATAAATTCTCTTTGTGCTGTGAGACTTCTCAATTTCCAAGCTAGACCTTTGAGGAAGGTCTCATCCCCAGTATTAGTGTCTCATTACAACCACCACCTGCTTAGAAAAGGATTTCCCTCAGCAGAGGTTGGGAAACTCAACTCCATGACATGATCCCCATGCTCTTCCATCTGATTCAGAAAATACCAAGCCCTGTACACTGCGGTTCCATACTTTTACACTAGGCTATCCTTTATTAGGCCCTAAGAACATAAACTTAATATGTGTTCTCCCAAATCAATCCATTGATAGTTTTTTAACATATATCCTTCCATCTTAAATAGCTAGATATTTTCCATTTCGCGTTGTTAGAGATGATATCCTTTCCTCTATCTTCTACTTCTCATACTCATAAATTCAGGCAACATCTTTTTTTTTTTTTTTCAGTTGTTCTTGTAACTGTGTTTTCTAACTACAGAAAGTGAAGGTGGACACAGTTTCTTGACTGATGGGGAATTAGGATCCTAAGGGCAGGGTTTTGAAAACTCCTATTTACCATAAGGCAACATCTTTAAAAGAGAAAATATCTCCATCAAGGATATGGCTCTTATTTAAGACCTACTACCTGAGATAGGAAGAATAGAGCCAACACCAGAGGAAAGGATGTTGCCAGCTTGATGTCAAGAAAAGTTGGGATTCTACACAATGAAAATTGAGACAGAGTTGATATTTTTAAAATTTAACCAAATTCATGTTCAGTTCATGATCATTATTAATTAATTCTTTGAGGAAAACTGTGAAACTGGCTCCACAATATGAGAGAAGCCCAGATTACTGATCCCAGCAAAGCTTAAACAAAATGTATCCTGTGTCTAGACAATGTGGCTTAAGCTACATCTAAGCTGTAATTTTCATGGATGGAGAGTGGCTTCCAGGTAGGGGATGAATAAACCACAGGAATGAAGGCCTAGCATAGGAAATACAGTTCATGGTATTGTATAATGACAGATGGTAGCTGCGCCTATGGTGGGCAGAGCATAAACTACAGAGAAAGTCGATCACTACGTTGTATACCCGAAAACAGTGTGATGTTGTGTGTCAAATATACAAGCACCCACAAAAAATGTTAATCTATATTTTTCCAATAGGCGAATAAATAACAGAGACAAAATTGTCATAATCACCTATATGGATATCAGAATTCAAGAACTGGTACAAATGTATCTGAAGTTTCTACTTTACCAGTGGATCCCATACCCAGGGTATCTCCATATTCACATTAGATGAAATATGAACCTTTTCATCAGGTGAACTTTTTCATCAGGTGAATTACAGAGTAGCCTGAGATTTAAGGCAGGACTATTGATTAGCAATGTTTCATTTGTTTGTCCATGCTGCAACAATTTTGTCCTTATTAGTAGGCTTTTAATTAATAAGTGTGTGTGTGCATGTGTGTGTGTGTGCATGTGTGTGCGTGCATGTGTGTGTGTGTGTGTGTGTGTGTGTGTGTAAAGAAAGAGAGAAACAGGCAGACAACAGAGATGGGATACAGAGTCATAGACAGTGTCAACGTGAGACTTGATAACCCAGTGTAGAAAGATGTCTAACAATGCCCAAGCATCTTATCTCTCAGGGAAAGTTCAAGAGGGGAAGAAGAGAAACTAAGAGAAATCTACCATTTTAAAAACTCACCTTACAGTATGTGATTCATTTCCATATAAAACTCATCTGTTTTTTTTCTTCCAATTTTTTCTATCATTTTTGAGGCTGTACTCAAAGAACAGACATACCTGTGATTCTTTGATGAAAGTGGCTCATTTCTATTCAAGAACCAAACTAGTTGAAGTTCAGGGAATGGAAACTAGCATGGCTAGATGGGTAGGGAATTAACTTATTTTGGTGACCCAGGGGAAGGATTCCTCTTGGGTTTCCAGGTTCCCTTGATGAGCAGAAAAACACGAGCAAGAGACTAATGAAAGGTTTTTAATAATCATGCATAGATGTCCCACTGTGTTTGCTTTTTTGAACCCTCCCGAGAACAGTTCATGTCTTTCTGAAACTTGTATTTATACCTAAGAGGAACGAAGGAGGACACAGTTACCTTTTCTCTCAACAGTGCTGACTCTCAACTTTAACTTGACCAGAATCCATAAATGGTCTCTACCTGTCCCCACTCTCCATCTCAGTGCAACTCTCTCTTCCACCATCTTTTTAAGCTATGTTTAAAACATGAAAGTTTCTAACCCTTTTTGGTTGTTTAGAGCTTTAGAGTAGTTTTTCTTAAGGAAATACCTAAGGATACCTATTTCCCTGTTGCACATGTAATAGATTGCATTGCTGTTATAACTTTTATGGTCTTATAAGCCTGTGTAACACTTGACATATTAAAGTGGACCTTAAGGGCACCTGGGTGGCTCAATGGGTTAAAGCCTCTGCCTTCGGCTCAGGTCATGATCCCAGAGTCCTGGGATCAAACCCCATCGGGCTCTCTGCTCAGCGGGGAGCCTGCTTCACCCCCGCCCCCGCCTGCCTCTCTGCCTACTTGTGATCTCTGTCAAATAAATAAATAAAATCTTTTTTTTAAAAAAAAGTGGATCTTAGTTTATAAATAAGCTTTTCATGCACTATATTGATTTCTTTGTTTTAAGGTAATAGTCTTTTTCTTATTGGTTTGTCAGAACTATTAAAATTAAGGTAACTAACTCAAGTTATTAATATCAACATATCTTGCTGGCTTGGATGAAGGAGAACATTTCCTCCCCCATAGTGTTGGTACAAATCTGTATAGTTACAGAGCCTTCTTTAGGAAAGCAATACAACATTAGTTAGTGAATTTAAGATCGTGTGTGCTCTTAATTCCAGTAATTCCACTCCAGGAATCTATTCTTGATTATTAAAGCACAAGGATATGGTGTCTTCATTCAAACATGTGTGTTGATACATGGTTTCTAGTGGAAAAACAACTGAAAACCAAGTAGAAAACCCTAGAAAGAATAAATCATGGTGTTGTTACATCATGAAATCTTAAGCAGCTACTAAAAGACTGAGTTACACCCATTCCAATTAACTCTAGGTGGCTTTCATGGGATATTTTCAATGGGGGAGGGAACATGATGCCTAGAAGTGTGATTAACGTTGTCTCATTTGCTTAAAGCAAATAATCACAAACCATATATTACAAAGATATAGAGAAAGGGATAAAAGGATATGAATGAGATTATTAATCTGGAGTTGAGAATGGCGGTGTGAAAAACAGACAAAATATTTTCAAAAGATGAAAATACTAATGTAGCATATGAGATGTAATCTAATTACTTTAAAATCTTGTTTGTTATTTTATACACAAAAGCCAGAAATAAAGGAATTGAATCTTGATCTACTGACCTGTATAGAGATGCTGATATTATATAGTTTAAGTAAAAAAGGAAGCTAAACAAAACTTTATATTTCAGTTTAAACACATTTCCCCCATATACTCTCTCTCTCACACACACACACACTCACATACTCTCTCTCTCTCTCTCTCTCGTAGGAAACCCCTAGAAAAACCAATGAATCAAATTTGGAGGAGGAACAGGAAATAGGAATAGGCAGAATTATTGCAAAATCGTGCCTAATAAATATGTGACGACGGCCCACTGACGTTTCATGGAGGGCTCCAGTCCATAGCAGCTTACCGTCACCCCAGGCATGAACCCTTACCACCCTGCAGGATGCTGTCACCCTACCTTTCCTATCTCTGTGTTATTAACCCTGTCATGGCCATCCTCTGAATCATCCTCTCTAGCATGTGCCTTTTACTGCCCTTGCTTCTGACCCAAAGTCTAAGTTGACATATCCATTGCTCAAGTCTAGATCCCATGTCTGTGTCCCTTTTTGCTGGAGGGAATGGGAAAGCATCTGGTATTGCTGTTTCTATGGCAAAATGCAGCCCCAATTACAGGAAGAGGATTTCAATGATACACAGCCAACCTGGGAACAAATAAGTATGCCAGTAAAGATCCATGGCTGTGCACTGCAATGACTGCACACCATCTGTATACATCCTTCCCTGCCTACTTACACACACACGATGTCAGCACCAACTACAGCATGACTGTAGTCCTCACGTCGCTCCCTTCACACATGGAGCCATTCTGAGATATCACCATTTATTCCACCCAGATCCAACTCTATCATTGGTTCTGAGGCAAGTTGAGTTCAACATCGTGTGCCCTATGGACAAAACAGTAAAATTACCATGAACACATCCTAGATATAATAATGGACCGGGCAGAGGAAAATAAAACATGGAAATACACACATACCAAACCAATGTAGAAATACATGTCGAAGGTACAAGACTTATTTTGCAACTGGTTATGAGGGAATAGCTAACATTAAGGACTTGTCTTCTTCCACACATTGTCTCATCAGGTCGCTCAGCATGTCAATGTCGTCAATGAGATGAATCACACCATTGTTTCTGCAAGACACCACCATGGGGTTTTCTTTGTTTTTTTGTTTTTTTTAAGGATTTTATTTATTTATTTGACAGACAGAGATCACAAGTAGGCAGAGAGGCAGGCAGAGAGAGAGAGAGGGAGAAGCAGGTTCCCTGCTGAGCAAAGAGCCCGATGCGGGGCTCGATCCCAGGACCCTGAGATCATGACCTGAGCCGAGGCAGAGGCTTAATCCACTGAGCCACCAGGCGCCCAAGACACCACCATGTTTTGATCTTGCAATATATTGCTTCAGTCATTTATGATTCATTTTTACATACAGATATAGTCATATGCAGGGGCTTCTCATGGAATTACCTAGATTCACTGTCTGGGTAAGGAAGAGATCGGAGTAGAAAAATTACTGCCTTTTGTTTTAGTGCAAATAAATTTTCAGCAGGGGGATAAAAGCCAATAATTCTAGAATTTTATGTTTTATTACAGGCCAGATATTTTTCATCATGTAGTGGGTCAAGAAAATGAAACCTTGAAGAGCCCCCCCATGTGGAAATTGACACGCCAGGGGGAGTCGTGTCCTTCGTCCTATGTCAGTCTATCACAAGATCCTTGGAATTACTTATTTGGTACTTCAGGAGTAAAATGAAATAAAAGAAACTTGAGCACAGTGCAAGCTGACATTGCTAAGCATTATCAAATTGGACTAGATTTTGTGAACTAGCCTAACTCCCCACAAGGCAAATAGATGACCAGAAATGTCACTGAGGTGGCAGTTTGTTTCTGTAGGCTCGACTCCCACAATGCCGTTCACATATGAATGTGAACATATTCACAGGGCATCTGGGCTATGTTCTATTTCCTACATACCAGCTCCTATTAGCATGATGTCACTGGTATAGTTACCCAGCATAATACCCTGTGGGCTCGTGAGTGAACAAAGTCACTACAGTGAAACTGTTACATAAAAAGCATGATCCACCGTTGCTGGGGGGAGGGGGTTTGGGAGAACGGGGTGGGATTATGGACATTGGGGAGGGTATGTGCTTTGGTGAGTGCTGTGAAGTGTGTAAACCTGGTAATTCACAGACCTGTACCCCTGGGGATAAAAATATATGTTTATAAAAAATAAAAAATTAAAAAAAAAAAAGCATGATCCAAAACTATACCTGTCACGTATGTGATTAAAAAAAAAAAAAAAGCTTTCAGTAAATCCATACGATGTGTAGGGAAGGATTTCTCTTTAAAAGACACAAAATGAATCAAGTAGAAATTCTCAATTTTGATGTGGCCGAATTATCAAAAGACATTATAAAAACAGAACAGCTAAGTTCCACATTGAGTATATTTACTACACATAAACTAAGTGGGAGACAAAATGTAGCAGTAGTTGTATTATAGATAAATGTATATAAATCAAGAGGTAAAAAAAACAAATAAATGTAATAAGAAAAAGCATATAGACTTTTCAGAGAAATGGAATATAAGAAAGGTAGGGAAACCAAAGAAACATGCTCAACCTCCTTAGTAATCACAGAAGTGCATATTTAAACTATGATAATATATAAATGTATGTTATCAATAGTAGATTTTTTTTAAATGTGTCATCTGTGTATATACCAAGTACTAGTAAAAAAGCGGATCCCGTGACCTCTCTTACCCTCTAGTTAATGTGAAAATTGGTGTGAATATGAGATCTCCAACACAGGTATAGATCTGTCACTGTGTGGTCCAGCAGACTCTCTCCAAGGACCAACATAGATTTTGTACATGTGTGTTTTCTACCATGTGTAAACATATCCTTAGCGGCTCTGCTTACACCTAGCCAAAAAAATGTTCAAAATTTAAGGGTTGTCTGGAAAGAGAATATTGTGAAAGGAAAGAGAGATGAAAAACAAGCTTTATTCATAAAAGAGAAACATAGAGGTTAAAAAAAAAAGATGAATAAACCACGGCCATAAAAATCAGGGAGTCTCTTTATATGGAACCAGAAAAGACCTCGAATAGCCAAAGGGATATTGAAAAAGAAAGCCAAAGTTGGTGGCATCACAATTCCGGACTTCAAGCTCTATTACAAAGCTGTCATCATCAAGACAGCATGGTACTGGCACAAAAACAGACACATAGATCAATGGAACAGAATAGAGAGCCCAGAAATAGACCCTCAACTCGATGGTCAACTCATTTTCGACAAAGCAGGAAAGAATGTCCAATAGAAAAAAGACAGCCTCTTCAATAAATGGTGCTGGGAAAATTGGACAGCCACATGCAGAAAAATGAAATTGGACCATTTCCTTACACCACACACGAAAATAGACTCAAAATGGATAAAGGACCTCAATGTGCGAAAGGAATCCATCAAAATCCTTGAGAACACAGGCAGCAACCTCTTCGACCTCAGCCGCAGCAACTTCTTCCTAGGAACATCGCCAAAGGCAAGGGAAGCAAGGGCAAAAATGAACTATTAGGATTTCATCAAGATCAAAAGCTTTTGCCCAGCAAAGGAAACAGTTAACAAAATCAAAAGACAACTGACAGAATGGGAGAAGATATTTGCAAACGACATATCAGATAAAGGACTAGTGTCCAAAATCTATAAAGAACTTAGCAAACTCAACACCCAAAGAACAAATAATCCAATCAAGAAATGGGCAGAGGACATGAACAGACATTTCTGCTAAGAAGACATCCAGATGGCCAACAGACACATGAAAAAGTGCTCCACATCACTCGGCATCAGGGAAATACAAATCAAAACCACAATGAGATATCACCTCACACCAGTCAGAATGGCTAAAATCAACAAGTCAGGAAATGACAGATGCTGGCGAGGATGCAGAGAAAGGGGAACCCTCCTACACTGTTGGTGGGAATGCAAGCTGGTGCAGCCACTCTGGAAAGCAGCATGGAGGCTCCTCAAAATGTTGAAAATAGAACTGCCCTATGACCCAGCAATTGCACTACTGGGTATTTACCCTAAAGATACAAACGTAGTGATCCAAAGGGGCACGTGCACCCGAATGTTTATAGCAGCAATGTCCACAATAGCCAAACTATGGAAAGAACCTAGATGTCCATCAACAGACAAATGGATCAAGAAGATGTGGTATATATACACAATGGAATACTATGCAGCCATCAAAAGAAATGAAATCTTGCCATTTGCGACAACATGGATGGAACTAGAGCGTATCATGCTTAGCGAAATAAGTCAAGCAGAGAAAGACAACTATCCTATGATCTCCCTGATATGAGGAAGTGGTGATGCAACATGGGGGCTTAAGTGGGTAGAAGAAGAATCAATGAAACAAGATGGAATTGGGAGGGAGACAAACCATAAGTGACTCTTAATCTCACAAAACAAACTGAGGGTTGCTGGGGGGAGGGGGATTGGGAGAAGGGTGGGATTATGGACATTGGGGAGGGTATGTGCATGGTGAGTGCTGTGAAGTGTGTAAACCTGGTGATTCACAGACCTGTACCCCTGGGGATAAAAAGATATGTTTATAAAAAATTAAAAATTTTAAAAAAAATCAGGGAGTCTCAAAAACATATCTTTTAGGTAAGAATACTGCTATATGATTCCATTTATATGAAATTCAAAATACGAAAGAACACATATTTGGTGAGCTGTCAAAAGAAAATCGAGGGAAGGAGTAACAAATTTCAGGATAGTTATTACCTCTCATGGGGAGAGCAGAGGACGTCATGGAAGAAAAGGACAAAGATGCTTCATGGTTCTTATAACATTTTATTCTGATATTGGATGATGGTTATGCACATTTTTATTAGCATTTTTATATGTGTATTATGTATGCATTATATATACATCTAATTTGTAAAACTTTCACAATACATAGGTGTACTTTAAAACTTTCATACGTTGGGGGTGCCTGGGTGGCTCAGTTGGTTAAGCAGCTGCCTTCAGCTCAGGCCCGGATTCCCTGGTCCCGGGATAGGCCCCCCATCTGGATCTGTACTCGGCAGAGAGCCTGCTTCTCCCTCTCCCTCTGCCTGCTACTCTGTCTACTTGTGCTCTTTCTCTAACTGCCTCAAATAAATAAATAAAATCTTAAAAAAAAAAAAAAAACAACTTCTGTATATTGAAAGTTTTGATGTACTCCTACATATTTGGAAACTGTTTCAAATTAGATGTCTCTCTGAGTTGGAGGTGCAGCAGTGCCGAAGGCTGTGCCAGTACAATCTAGCAGGACCACGTCTAGATCTGGAGCTGTGAGATAGTCAGGACTTCATTACTACAGATTCCAACTCTCTCTTGTTCGCACTTGTCCAACGGGACTTAAGTGGGGATGACCTAGAGATTTCCATCCTGAATCTTTGAATCTTTGATAATAGTCTCAATCTCTGTGAGCCTCTCCAAAGACACAAAAGATTTGATGACTACTTTGTTGGAAGTGAAGAGCCCCAGGGCTTCCATGTGCCCCTCTCTATCAAAACACTCCCTACTTACTCCACAGGCAATGTGCGGGTTCTCTCAATTGCTGAAAACACCAATTGCAACTCCCCGCTGGTGAGCTAGGAAATACTGCAAGGTAATTTTCTGGTCTATAGTTAGCCCAGCTCTATTCGGCTCCTCTATTCTCATAGATGGGGGGTTCCTTATCATCTATCTACACCGATTTGTAGGAGATTGTTTCCACTACCTACACAGTATCATCTTTCTTCTTTTAACTTAATCTCTTTAGAACTGTTCTGTTTAAGTGTGAAATGGGGTGGGGGTGGGGGGGGGTAGCTCTGGATTATTCCTCCAGAGGGCCTTCCAGCTCTAGTGTGTTTGACTTTAAAAGAATTGCCAAAATTGCATGCTCCATCTAGCTCAGACTCTCTTTCTCTTTTTTTTTCTTAAGATTTTATTTATTTATTTGAGAGAGAGAGAGCGAGAAGGGGAGAGAGAGCACAGAAGAGCAGAGAAGTCAAGAGAGAGGAGCAGGCCCTCCGCTGAGCAGGGAGCCTGATGCAGGACTCCATTCTGGGACTCCAGGATCATGACCTGAGCCTAAGGCAGTTGCTTAACCAGCTGAGCCACCCAGGCACCCCTAGCTCAGTCTCTTACTTGCCTATTGGAAGATAAGACATTTCTGTCTGAAACAGTGTTGCCAGTCCTAGGAATTTACTCTTTCAAGCTGAGTGAAATTCAAAGGGCACTTTTAGGTAATTAACATATGGCATTCATGTAACATTTTTGGCTTTAAAGTGCTTTCAAATTCCATCTCCACATCCTTATGGGATAAACAAATAAGGCAACTTTATCTCCTATTTACAAGAGAGAGAAACAGGAGAAGTGGTCCTTCCTATCAGTTGATCAGGTAGGTGTATGCTCTCAGCAGGATCCTGTGCTTCAGGGACACTACCAGCAACAAAGCAAACTTCCTGGAAAAGCCCTAGCTCCCATTTTGCTGTTAACAAATCCCCAGTGTGCCTTATTTTCATGCAAGTTAATTGCCCCTGAAGGGGGAAGCAGAAGTGACATCAGCCCCCATGGAGACTAGGGGAAGGAAGAAGCTGCTTTCCAGAAAGAGACTCCAGAGCTCAAAGCCAACAGACATCTCGGCCAACCCTTTGAACAAGGCTACAAAGAGGACAGATGTGCCCAGAGAAGTGTACAAAAAGAGCACAGTGACGAAATCAAGCTGGGGCGTATCAGAGAGCCCAGGGCTCCTGCCCAGCTCAAAAAGGGGCTTCCCCAAGAAACTGCAAAGAGCAAGGAGCTGAAGCAAGCAGAAGGCTATGGCGCTATGGCTGAGTCAAAGGCAGGTAGAGACCATGAGCAGAGAAGATTCCAGAAGGCAGGCAGAGGTAGAGTGATGGAAACTCTTCTGAGATACATACTTATTTAGAAGGCTGTGAGAGGTTGGGAACAGAGAGCTCAGCCAAGATCTCCTAACAGCCTGGGCTTGACAAATACATGGTGAGGAGGGCAGGACCTTTATGCTCTGCTCACCAAAGACCTCTCAGAGTTTTCTGACCCAGATGAGTTTCAGCCTCTAGCTTAAGCCTCGTTCAGCTCATCCAGGGTTTGGAACGGCCAGAGAATGCTAGTGTTTGGGTACTAATGTCCCTTTCCCCAGGACTGCATGTGGAGCCTGCTTCTTTTCCCATCACACAGATGAGTCTATCGTAAGTTGATAATATCATGTGATCCTGACTAAATTGTACACATCATGTAACTGGAGAAGTTTTAGTTTCTAATGGGGAAAGGAGGGTACTTTTTGGATTTCCCAGGGGAGAAATTATTATTTCTATGCAGAGAGAAGAAATTATAAAAATGAATGAAGACCGAGATGGCAGGGCAGTGGGGAGACAAGAGAAAAAGAACAGGACAAAAGGGAATTTAGGTTTGCATAAAAATTGATCTTCTATGTGTAAGAATTAAATTTAAAATGTGAATTGATATGGATGCAAGAGAGATTGCGATTTCTTCTTTGGGTGGGAATCTATACCACCTTCTCTTCCCTCTCTTTGTCTCTCTCTGGTGGTTGTTGTTGTTGTTTTTAACAAAGGAGAAACTGAGACTAAGAATATTAAGAGATTTGTTCAAAATAATTTGATTAGTAAATAATGACCTTTGGTTGGAATTCTTATGATTTCAGGAGCTACATTAAGACCTAAGTGATACTATCCTGGATTCAGTGTCTAGATAACAGGGACATCCAGACAGAGGGGAATGCATTTCTTCTATAGGATTTAAGACTTTTTCAATTTTTCAGTGCAAGGGGAGCCTAGGTGGCACAGTCAGTTGAGCATCCAACTCTTGGTTTCTGCTCAGGTGATGGTCTCAAGGTCGTGGGATCAAGCCCAGTGTGGGGCTCTGTACTCAGCATGGAGTCTGCTTGGGTTTCTCTCTCCCTCTCCCTCTGTTGCTCCCTTCCACTCTCTCTCTTTCTCTCTCTAAAATAAATAAATGCACCTTAAAAAAAAAAAAAGAATCTTTCAGTGAAAGATATGCCACAAACATGGGATGAAAAGAAAATGAGACAAAGCCCCTTTGGAACTCATAGTCTAATGGGGGAACCTGGGCATCCAGAAGGGCAAATGGCTGCATGTTTTGTGAGCCCAGGGAAACGTGAAGGACTGTGGAGGCTACAAAGACCGACTGACCATTTCGGAAAAAGGGAGCAAAGACTTTCCTTAGTAGATCACACATGAATGAGACACTGAAAGATGAGTAGAAAACTTTCAGGCATCAGCAGAGCAAGGACCTTCTAGATTAAAGGGACCGATGCCAAAGGAAACAGGAAAGAATGTCTGGCCATAGCACAAATTTGTGGGATGGAGCACAGACAGGGGAGGCTGGGGAAATAAGTCGACACCATATTACAAAGCTCCTTGTTCTCTAGGCCATGCCAGTAATTTTACACTGTGCCCTTGGATGCTGTGTAAGCAAGAAAGTGTCTAGGAAATCTCTAAGAATTTTCTCTGAAATTCTTTCACAATAGATTCTATAGCTCTATGGTGAGAGATTATTTAGTTTCTATGTGGTTTAGAACCTTCCTGAGGAGGACCACCTGTCTCAGTTTGCCCTCAGCTCTCCTAGGTTTAACAAGGAAAATCTCATGACCAGGAAATTGTTCAGTCCCCAGAAAGCCTGTTTGCATTAGCAAGAGTAGTCTCTTCAGCACTGACAAAAATTGGGAGGGATAAGATCACAGATATGCCATGATTGGTGGTATAGAAGGAAGTAGCCAGATGGCAGCCATAGCTATAATGTTGGGTCTTCTACCCATTCGGGGTCCAGCGGGAAACCAAATTTCATTCCACACCCTCTGAAGCCTTCTGAACAATTCTGGAAGGTGACGTATCATTTGGAATGCTTGTCTCCACTTGATAAACAGATTATTAAAGCAAAACTGAGTGGAAGGAAGGTGACACTAGAAAGGATCCCCTCACATGAGCCCTAGGCATCTGGAAGAGCTCTGGTCATGTCCCTTATTTCTACCTTTCCCTGTGGCTGATGACAGTCACCAAGAGCCCCGGGACAAAAGGCCTTTATCATGCTGCTTCAAATCTGGGGACTGAGATCTGCTATGGGACAAGTCTTGGGAAGCTACGGGTTTACTTCAGACCTCAGGCACAAATGCAATCACTGGATTTGCCTGATAATGTGGACCATACCACATGCTTTGATGGAAAATAATAGCCAATGTTGATTGTGTGCTGTTATGGACTATGTGATTTTATTTAATCCTTACAATAGTCCTGTGAAATGAGCACAATGATTGTCCCCACTTATAGAATTAAACAAGGAAAGGGGAAATGGGCTTTTCCAAGTTTACCAATGGTATAAGTGGAAGAGCTAGGATTTTTAATTCTGATCTGACCTCTAAGGTCATGCTCTTAAGATATAATACATGCTTCCTTAATGACAGACAGACAGATGGATGGGTGGATGGATGGATGGATGGATGAACTGATGGATCAATTGACAGATAGACTGCACTTACCCAAAAGCAGAGAAAAAAGATGACAACAGGTGCCTTGTGGATGAGAGTTTGTATTGCTTCACTATCATGAAAATTTTTAAATGGCATGTGTATTTTTGCAGTTGATGAAAATGGTTATTTCTACCCATAGCTTTATTCAATGTGTAGCCCAAATAATGCATGTTTAAAAATCTGTGCTGATTTTTATTGGGAATTATATTTCCTACATTAGAAAATATAATTCCAACTCTTGTGTTGTTAAATAAATAAGCGGTTAATTATCTCTCTAGTATATAGATCAGAGATCAAAGTGAAGGAAAACAATGGGATAGCCATTCCTTCAGGGATCAGTTTAGGTTTTATATGACTGTACTTCTTCCTGACATGAAGAACTCTATGTACAGTCTTTCCTTCAGTCTCCTGAATTACATACACATAACTTGTCACATAGGTTTAACCTTGGAAAAAACTCTTGCTCCCTAGAACCCAGCAGAATCCCAAAATCCATGGTGGGTCAGGTGGGTAGGGGTGAAGGGAGGTTGGGTGTGGGGGTGACAGAATGATTTGGAACAAAAGCTGGAGCACAATCTCTCTCTTTCTGAGACCCTTCTATGTCCATATTTGGGAATGACAGAATATATGCTCCATGCCTAGAGAATTTAATGGCCTTCTGCTACTTTTTCTGGCAGATGTGAACTGCAAGGAAATGCGCAGTGAAAACCAGACTTCTGTGTCTCACTTCATTTTGGTGGGTCTGCACCACCCACCACAGCTAGGGGTGCCACTCTTCTTGGCTTTTCTTGTCATCTATGCCCTCACGGTCTCTGGCAATGGACTCATCATCCTCACCGTCTTGGTGGATACCCGGCTCCACCGCCCCATGTACTGGTTCCTGTGTCACCTCTCCTTCTTGGACATGACCATCTCCTCTGCCATTGTCCCCAAGATGCTGGCTGGCTTTCTCTTGGATAGCAGGATTATCTCTTTTGGAGGTTGTGTAATCCAACTTTTTTCTTTCCATTTCCTGGGCTGTACTGAATGTTTCCTTTACACGTTAATGGCTTATGATCGTTTCCTGGCCATTTGTAAGCCTTTACATTAGGCTACCATTATGACCCGCAATGTCTGTAACTTCCTGGCTTTCGGCACCTGGCTGGGAGGCACCCTCCACTCACTTTTCCAAACAAGCTTCATATTCCGGCTGCCTTTCTGTGGTCCCAACCGGGTAGACTACTTCTTCTGTGACATTCCCGCCATGCTGCGTCTAGCCTGTGCTGACACCACCATCAATGAGCTGGTCACCTTTGTGGACATTGGGTTCCTGGCCCTCACCTGCTTTATGCTTATCCTCACTTCCTATGGGTATATAGTGGCTGCCATCCTGCGAATCCAGTCTGTCGATGGGCGTCGCAATGCCTTCTCCACCTGTGCCGCCCACCTGACCGTTGTCATTGTTTACTATGTGCCCTGCACCTTCATTTACCTGCGTCCTGGTTCTCAGGAACCCCTGGATGGAGTGGTCGCTGTCTTCTACACTGTCATCACTCCCTTACTTAACCCCATCATCTACACACTCCGCAACAAAGAGATGAAGGCAGCATTGTGGAGGCTGGGAGGTCGCAAAGATGTGCAGCCTCACTGACTCATGAACCCCAGACATGCAAAAGACACTAAGATTCAGGACACAGAAAACTGGGGAGATTTCAGACAGAAAGGAGAGAAGGATCCACGCAGAGAGTAGAAGACTCCTAGGTGCCGAGATGGAGACTGGAATTTTTCCTGCTTTCAAACATGATTTTTTCATATTTCTACCTTCAAATCCAATGGGAATCAAAGCAACTCAGCAAGGATGGAAGCCTGCAGAAAAGATCCAAGATAAGTAAAAATCCACATAAAAAGTCTGTTTCTCTATGACATCAATCTACATGTTTATTATTTCTTCTAATCCTTGAGCGGATTCCCATATTGCTTTTTAATATGTTACAAATAACCTTCATGCAAAACAGGAAGTTTGAACTTGACCTCAGTTATAGAAAGTGGGTGTTTTTATTCCCATGTAGCTGTGGGAAACTGAAGTCAGGGAAGAGAGTGGCCCTTCCATACTTCCTGTTCTCAGCCTTTTACTTTGACAAAAATGGTAGATGGACTTGAATTTGAGGAGGCAATTCCACCACACTGGGAGGGAGCTGTTCATGGGCACTGCATCACTACCTCACCAGTTCTAGCCTTCTCAGTTTGCACAGGGCTCCACCTTGATAAAGCTGAGGGAGGTATGTCAAGGATAAGCTTTCTTGCTCCACAAACACAGGCTAGATCCCCTGGTGTTCCCATGGATATCAGTGAAACAGATCATAGGAGGTGGTGCAAAGAATGTATACACTACTACATTCTGGCATTTTCCTACAACTGTTGAGTATGAATGAGGAGCTGGATGGGATGCGGCATGGACCTGGCTGCAAGAGGATGACCTAAAGTCTGGTTTTCCTCGTGAGATGTTGCTAGTAGCTCGTGAAGACCCTTCACTTCCAGGTTTGGGGACACAGGATGCGAGACACAGTTTCATTGTTTCAAATGTACAGGAGTGAGTAAAACCCAGAAAGGATCACTATATTCTCCAGAATCAATTCTATTTGTTGAAGAGCTATGATAATGGATAAGAACTGGTTTCTCTGGACCAGAAACTTTCAGAAATGGAATGTGTGCCACACAACTCCAAAACTGTGACATTGTTGGCTGTTCTAAGAGAGTTTGTAGTCTTATGAGAAGGACGTGCATTTGTATCTGAGCATAAAGATAAAATATCTGACTGGAAAATGATTAAGAAACAGCTGGTACAATTCAGTGGACCATAAGTACTGCAGTACTTCAGAAAAGGAGCCCGAGAAAGAGCATCAGTTCTAGAATTTGTAAAGCTGACATCATGGGAAGTATTGGATAACATATGGGTTGAAGGTCTTGTAAAATTGAATCAGTCAAAGGAAAGGAGTAGACAAAAGTTTTTATGTGGGGGCGGGGGGGACAAAAATCCCCTCAGAATATTCCTAGGAGAATGTTCTAGAAAAGTCTAATCAACTATTTGAAGAGGAACCCTGGGGCTAGGAAAAGGCAGTTGACAAACTGCTGGGCACCTATACAAAGGACAGTGTCCTGGGCACCTCAACATCTCACAGGCCAGGAGGAGGCAGAACTGCCTCAGTAAGCCACTGGGCCAGAACGGACTGTGGGGAAGTCAGAGGAAAGCAAACAGAAGGGCCTCCTCTCCCAATAAGGTCAATGACATATCATGAATGCTTACATCTAAAACTTAATTTGTTGTTTAAGTTTTAATAGAGAAATAGAAGATACATTTCATCAATTTAAAAAAAGACACCTAAAAAAATAACAAAGAACAAATTTTACTTTAGTCTCCAACCACAGTTAAAAGAGCAGCAGAGCTGAGGGGTAAAGCTAAGTCTGAGTCTAGAGTTTGAACTCTCCACTTGAATGAAATACAGGAAGTAATGCTTTCCATGTAACTTCACCGCTAGGAAGGGTGTTTTGTTTTCACGTGTGTTTTGAGGTTATCTAGCCTTGAGAGTGAGAAAAATAAAGCAGAGAGGGAAAGTACAAGCCTGAATGTTTCTCCAGTGTGAAAAATAGTAACTAAGAACATTCTACCGTTTAGAGTTTGGATAATAGTATGCTTTGCCTTCCTTCTAAATTTGACTTCTTGTTTTAAAATTTAAATAACCCTCTGCTTCCTATTTTAAAACTTAAGTACTTGATCCAAATAGCATATTTTATTAAAGAAAGAAGCAAATTGGAAAATTGTGTTAGCTTTCATTTTCCAAATGAACAGCTGATTATCACATTACCCTTATAAATACTTGTCATACACACAGACTTAATGTGCTATCTTCTAAGTATGCTAAATTCTTACATGTCCTTGACCTTCTCTCACAATATCCTTTGTATATATGTATGTGTATATATATATGAATATATATGTAAAATGTGTATGCATTTCTTTTATATATGTGTGCATATATGACACACACACACAAAATACAAATTCCTTTAGTATGTTTGTTAGCGCAAACTTTTTGAATAGCTGCATTTTAAAAAACTTTTTTTTTTTAAAGATTTTACTTATTTATTTGACAGAGAGAGATCACAAGTAGGCAGAGAGGCAGACAGAGAGAGGGGGGGAAAGCAGGCTCCCTGCCGAGCAGAGAGCCCGATGTGGGGCTCGATCCCAGGACCCTGGGACCATGACCTGAGCCGAAGGCAGAGGCTTTAACCCACTGAGCCACCCAGGCGCCCCTTAAAAAACTTTTTAAAGGGCACCTGCGTAGCTCAGCGACTGCCTTCAGCTCCGATCATGATCCTAGAGTCCTCGAATGGAGTCCCACATTGGGCTACTTGCTCAGCAGGGAGTCTGCGTCTCCCTCTGACCCTCCCTCCTCATGTCCTCTGTATCTCATTCTCTCTCTCTCTCTCTCAAATAGATAAATAAAATCTTAAAAAAAAAACTGTTAAATACCCAGTAGAACTACTCTCCCATATTTTCTATTCATGTTAAGATTATTTCTAGCTATTTTCTTATAGTTATTTAAGTGGATTTATAAATAATTTTTTGTGTGTTATATGTATTTTGTGTTGTAGTGTATTACACATTATTTAGAAATGTTTTGATTTATATGTTTTGCTGTCATGATCTAATAGTCATTCCATCTAAGTTATCTTTGTATATATCTATTCAGATCACTTATGTAGTAATTTTTTAATTTTAATATTCAGCAAGAAATCTGATTATGCTTATTTCTAAATTCCTGAAGAACATTTCAATTTACCCCTGTTTTACTTGATCTCTCTAGGAGTGATTTCTTCATTGCAAAATAAATTTAAGCAACATGATCTCTAAGGTTCTATTTCAATATTCAAAAGCTCTATCATTTTTCTACCCCCACTGTTTCCATGAAGTGTTCTTAAAAATTGGTGTATACAGGGAATGTTCTAAACAGACAGACAAGAAAAGAGGAATCATAGAAAAATAGCTAGACTAGCAGCCACCAGCCAGATTTTTTCATATGCCAGAAGTGATAAAATATAGAATGAACAATTTTATAAAAAATTTGCTTCTGTTTCCATTTTTTGCATAGTTTGACTATTTCACTGCATTCAAAGGGCAAAGATAGAACTAACTGATGGTAGTGAGGTATCTTGATTTAAACTGCGTGTAAAAAATATTCTAACATATCTAAACTGTCCAGTAGCGAACTAGGCTTTTCTGTGAAGTAATAATTCTCAGACTGAAAGGGTCATGGAGAAATCTGTGGGTTGAGTAACTGTTTCAGAAAAACAGCTGTGCTGTGCTCCATGTCCCAGGGTCGATGCCTACTGTTAACAGAATGTTCATCATGTATTGTTATTTTAAAGATGTGGAGTTGATATACGGACCATGAGATGAGAAACCGAGCCATCTTGCCAATAAGTGGTGATGGAGGGATGTAAGCTCAAGTGTGTCTACTTCCAAAGTCCATGCTCTTTCTGCAGTGCTGTTTCAAAGATGCTTATGGGAAGCACAAAAATCCATAGCACAGGCCTTCCTCCCAGGGGGATGTGTGATACACTGACAGAGAAGAGGGAAGCAGTACCCTAAGCCAGTCTGGGAACAGGGTCCTTAACATAATACACTGTCAATACCTCTGGAGTTCACACCCCTGAACACCCCGGGACACTTTTAGACAGAGTAGGAAAACTTCCTGGGGGAGAAAGACTAGATCTAATCTCAAATAGTGGTTTAGATTCTTGCTTCTCCAAATGTAAACCATGGGAGAACAGCGTGGGCATCACGGGGGAGGAGTCAGAAAAGCAGAATCCCGGGCCCTATTCCACACCTGCAGAATGAGAATCTGTATCTAAGATTCTCAGGGGATTCAGATGCACATGAAGCTCTAAGAAGCTTTGCAGATATCATCAAGTAAAAATGAAGGTTGATTCCTTCAACATGGACTAGAGCAGACTGAAGAGAACAAGAGGAAATTGTGATAAATTTAGGAGAGGGTGAAGAAATCTACTTAATAGAGAAGTGTCCTGAATAGGGGAAGGATGGAGGAAAAAAGAATAAATAGACAACAATCTGTCAGATTTTAGATAGTCTTGAGTCGTGAAGTGAAAATGTTATGGAGCCCAGTAAAGAAGTAAGGGGGGGTTAGGTGGCTTGCAATTCTAGGGGATCAGTGAGACACATGTGACTGGGATTTGATCAGGCAGTGAATTGCAGGGGGGAGTGACTCATTCAAGGAGAGAGATGACAATTGAGGAAAGCTTGTAGGAGATCATTTGTCTAATCATCCAGCTGGGATGAAATGAGAATTATAATAAAGGTTGTAAAAATTGAGATGCAGATACAGATAGAGATATATTTCAGAACTAAAGGCTGAAATGAAAAAGAAAATTCACATGGAACTTTGACTTTGAGCTTGACCCACCGAAGAGGCTGGAAAAAGCGTGTGCAGAAATACAAGACCTTAAGATTCAGAGAGACAAAATCTATAGACGAGCGTACCATAAACCACAGGAATTGCTCTTCTGATATTTCAGTGAACACACAATCCCAAGCTTTGCGAGAATCTCTAGAGGCCAGACAGTAAAATCTCACCCTGGATGTGTAGAGCATGGGACTATTATGTTCCTGCTAAAGAAATAAAATGCAGACTCCAGGCAAGAGTTTACATGAGTTTGATAAACTTTTCCATGCCTCCTAGAAATAAGGCTTTACCCATCACCATCTGCAGCTCCAAAAACCACCTAAAAAGCAAGAGAGTAAAAATCTGGAAGAAATCAAGTTTTGCAAGGTCTTCAGTAGGAGTTGCATTTTTTTTTTTTAAGATTTTATTTATCCATTTGACAGACGGAGATCACAAATAGGCAGAGAGGCAGGCAGAGAGAGAGGAGGACGCAGGCTCCCCGCTGAGCAGATGCAGGGTTCCATCCCAAGACCCCAAGATCATGACTTGAGCAGAAGGCAGAGGCTTAACCCACTGAGCCACCCAGGTGCCCCTGGAGTTGCATTTTTCAGGCTCTCTCAGAGATCATGAATTTACTCGGATAGGACAGTAGTGCTTTCAGCCCCTGGCTGTACCTTGTGTACCAAATGCAATGAGCGATTTCTCTACTGAGGGATTCATACAGTAAAGAAGCAGACAATAGTAAAATTCTGTGACCTTTAAGGACCTGCAGAGTCATCTTATCAGTTATTGTATGTCCCATGAAGCAAATTGCACTTGGAAATGATCTCTTAGAAAAAACGAAATGTTCAAATACAAAGATTGGACTCAGGTAAGTAAAAAGAGGGGCAAAGAACCAACTACTCTAAGCGAACATGTGGTCACAGGGACAATTGTCCAGCTCCAAGCAGGTAAATCACTTCTTCCTGAGCCACGCTCCCAGCATCACCAGGACTGAGAATCTCTCACCACACGACTGTAGGCTCCCAAGTTCACCTTTCCCCCTGAAGCTCTCCTTGTGCCACTGCTGTAGGGAGAGTACCTGGTAGCCTTTGCTCGGCCATTTTTATCACATATCTAAAATATAAAAGACATTTATTTCTAGGCCCTCAACAGATACCGCATAGCCCAATGCAGCATAAGGCACTAAAAGAGGAGCTGGCTATTGACATGGAAGGAAAAGGCAATGTTCAGATAACAGACGGAAGCAGACGGTGCCTGAAGAGTTTGAACGTGCTTCCGTTGGTGGAATCTCCATTGTTCAAGTGGAGACTGAAGAAAGCATCCTATAGAAAAATTGAGAGAAGTGTGACAGAAATCAGTGTGACCAAATGAATGTCATGACATTCAATGTCTAATGTGACCAACAGAAATGAAAATATTTCAAGTGTGAGTGTTTCCGTTATTAACTACAGTGATTGTAGAGAAAGCAGAAAGGTGCATGGTAGAGCTATTTCAAAGATAGGCATGAAGGCATAGTGTATAGGATGTAGAATTACAAATAGTAGCCAATCCGTGAGTAAATTATTCCACAGTTATTTGAGTACACCTAGAATCCTTGTAAAACCTTACAGCTTAAGTATTTTTTAATCCATTTACAGATGAGGAAACTAAGTCGGAAACTTCAAGGGACTTGGTAACAAGCTATTCTACTTGCATGGAGTCTGGATTTGAACACAAGTCTACCTCTCTCCAGAACACCTACTCATTTCTCTGTATCCTAGTGTCTGGGAGATCGTGGGCTGTAGTCACTTCTTTACCTGGCTTAGCACCTTGTTCGGAAGATTTCGAGTTTGTTCTGCTTTTTTTTAAAAACAGATGTACTGAGGGGCGCCTGAGTGGCTCAGTGGGTTAAGCCTCTGCCTGCGGCTCAGGGTCCTGGGAGCCTGCTTCCTCCTCTCCCTCTGCTTGCCTCTCTGCCTACTTGCGATCTCTCTCTCTCTCTCTGTCAAATAAATAAATGAAATCTTAAAAAAAAAAAAAAAACACAGATGTACTGAAGCATACAAGTCAATTTTTGAAGTTTATACAGGTTGTGCACTTTCTAATTTTAGGGCATTTCTGTCACTTTAGGCCTATTTACCATGAATCCCTGATACACCACCCACACCCGCCAGCCTTGAGTATGCACTAAAATCTATGTCCTGCCTCTGTCCATTTCACGTACATGTCATCATACAGCATGTGATCTTTTCTGTCTGACTTCCTTTCACTTAGCATCTTTTGGGATCACTCACATTCACTCCGTGCTCTTTCCTGAGGTTCATTATGTTAATAAGAGTTACTGTCCCATATGCAGCATATCGCACTTCATGCTTCTTAATAGCTGAATAATGTTGCGTACCATGCACGTATCATGTGTGTTCATCCGTTCACCGGAAGATGGACTGCTGAATTGTGTCTATATTTCACTACTATGAGTAGTGCTGCCAAGAATATGTGTATATGTTTTCATGTGAACATGTGTTCAGTTCTCACACCTATGTAACCAAGAGTAGAATGGTTGTGTTATATGGTAACTCTGTGTAACGTCTCAAAAAAATTCCAAACTGTTTTCCACAGTGGCTGCACCATTTTCTATTCCCACCAACAGTGCATGAGGGTTCCCATTTCTCTACCATTCTTGCCAACGTTTGTGCTTTCTTTTTTTTTCTTTCCTCTTACTTTTTTTTTTTTAATACAAAGGAAGCCTGGACCATCTTGTTATGCCAGGAAGTAAGGAAATATATGAAAAGATGGAGCATACCAGTAAGACACGGGACAAACAGAATAATAACCAAAGCTAGTACAATTTGAATAATAAAATAAATAATTACCATGTTGGATATTTAATCTCAGGATCAAATGTGTATCCATGAGCCCCTATCTATGTAAGCTATTGAATAAATAAATAAATGGGAGGAAGAATCACTTATTCCTTATAGAAATTCCAGTTAATAATCTAGAAGATCAAGGGAAATTTGAAAATCACCATTAGACTAACAACAAAGTAATAATATTTTCAGGCAAAATACACAAATATCTTCTAAAATAAGTGAGTGAAAGATTGATAGGATATGGAATTTAAGCTTAGTCTCAAAGACCCCCCCCCACAGAGACATGTCACATAATATAATAAAACATATTATAATATATAATATTTTATATATATATAATAAAACATACTGACATCATGTATATTCTGAAATGCCCTAAAAAGGTTAAATCTTCATTTCTCTTCTGTAGCTTCCTGATTATGGAAATGCCAATCATTAGGTAAATTTATGTTTAACTTTTTAAGTAACTGCCAAACTGTTTTCCAAAGTGGCTATACCATTTTGTATTTTCTCTAGCAACGTATACAGGTTTCAGTTTCTCTACATCCAATAACACTGCATACCATTTGTCTTACATACACACACACACAATGTGTGTGTGTGTGTGTGTGTATAACATCCATTCCAGTGAGTGTGACAAGAGAAAATCTCAAACAAAATTGGCCAAAATATCAGGGATACACATCTACCACTGATATAAAAGACGTTGTGATATATTTATCTATCCAACATTGAAATGGGCTTTCTGGTGAAAGAGGGATTACTCTGTTATGGAATTTTTTCAACCAGAAGCTATAGCATTTTTTTTCAGGAGCACCATGGGAAATACTACTGCATTGAATAAATTAGTGAAAATGAAGAAATGAAAGGTCGTATGTTATGTTCCTGCTACATTCTAAGTAAAATAATAATTATCACAAATGATGATATCCTCATTCTTATTGTGAGAAATGGAGGAACAGAGAAATTCAGCACCATGATCCCGTTCTTTCAGCTAATGAGTGCCTGACCAGGGATTTATTTTTATTTTATTTTTTATTCTTATTTTATTTTATTAATTTATTTGTCAGAATGAGAGAGAGAGTATTTATTTGTCAGAAAGTCAGAGAGAAAGAGAGGGGGGAGCAGCAGACAGAGGGAGAGGCTCCCTGCTGAGCAAGGAGCACAACTCAGGACTTGCCCCAGAACCCTGGGATCATGACCTAAGCTGAAGGCAGAGGCTTAACCCACTGAGCCACACAGGCATCCCCTGACCAGGGATTTAAACTCGAGTCTATAAAAATCAAAATAAACTTCACTCCTTAATATTTTGACTGCTTTATCCCCAAAATGTTCATGGGAAACTAGAGAAGAAGGCATGAGATATTTTCCCTGTGGGAAGACATGATATATGCATACGGAACACTGAAGTAGTAGAGACACTACATGCTTAGGTATTTATTTATAATTATCACAAATACTGTAGGTTTCAGGAATGAATAAATTAGTGTGATATAAAGTATTCATAAAGTATTTAATGTTCAAACTTAAGTACAAAGAGTAGATTTGTGAGAGATTAAATGAATTTCATTCATGTTAAAAAATGGAATGCAGTGATGAAATCAGAGAGAGATTATGGCAAATTGCACAGAAGATGAGGCAAACTGCATCCCTAGATAAGAGAGATTTCTTTGAGGGGTTGTAGGAGATAAGGATTTTGTGATAATAATGGAAATAATGTGTAGATAACTTTGACTCTCAGACAGCAATACAATTTATGCCTTAGGCAGTGGGGAACAGTAAAGAACAGAGATAAATTAAACGATGTTTCTGTAAGAAGACTGACAAAGAAGCTGACTAGAGAACCATGTTACACATTTGGGAACTGAGAGAGAGCTGGGACGCAATACCCTTGTGAATTCTAGGTATAAAACATGCACATAGAGGCTTAGGTCCATGTTACAAAGGGGTAACTAACTATGAAGATACAATAGAAATTAGGAGTTATTTCTTTTTTAAAGATTTAATTATTTATTTGACAGAGAGAGAGAGAGATCACAAGCAGGCCGAGAGGCAGGCAGAGAGAGAGGAGGAAGCAGGCACCCTCTGAGCAGAGAGCCTGATGCGAGGCTCAATCCCAGGACTCTGGGATCATGACCTGAGCTGAAGGCAGAGGCTTAACCCACTGAGCCACTCAAGCACCCAGGAGTTTGGTTTTTTGTTTTTTTGATTTTTAAGATTTATTTATTTATTTGAGGGGATTTGAGAGAGCACAAGGGGCTGAGGGAGAGGGACAAGCAAACTCCCCCCACTGCCATGCACAGGGCTCAATCCCAGGACCCTGGAACCATGACCTGAGCTGACTGAGCCATCCAGGTACCCCAGAAATCAGGAGTTTAGAGATAATCTTCACATAATGCAACATCTAGGTTTAGGAGATAAAGGATGAAAAGGATTGAAGAAAACTCTTGGATTTCAACTCCAACCCAAAGTAAAGGCATGGAAAAACATTTCCTAAAAGGCTGAAACAAAGATGTACAGGAAGAGCAAGAAATATACTTAAATATTTGTCCTACTAATTATGCAGTCAATTCTCTAAGGCTTCTTTGTCATACACTTGAGAGTTAGCTATGGGTCGCTGTTAATTCCAAAGAATTCCCTCTGGGTGAGGAATGGATGGAACTGCTGGGTGTCTGGCTGACGTAACAGCCCCCCCCCACACTCTGGGTAAGTATCCCCCAAAGATGGGCTACAGCTCCCTAGCATCACTCGGTAATAAGAGCCACATCTGCAGTACGGCAGAGTAAATTAGGAGAGTGAAGGCATCACAATTCTGAAATATTTGCGGGATTGATATGGTCCACAAGAGTAGGATTTACAATCCATACTTATATTGGTGCTATCTAGGAGATGCATTTCTCCAAGTAATTATTACAGTCCTTTATGTACCTCAAAGGATTGTAGGTCCCCCATATTGAAAAAGTCATTTCTGAAACAACAGCAAGAAAACAACAGATCAAAAGAGTGAAATGAACCTGTATATCTTTCTCTCGTGTAGGGCGCAAGACCAAGCCAGCACAGTCCGACAGCACATGACATTTCAGCTAAGAGAGATGGCTGTTCATTACATTTGTTGATATAAGTTTTGTTACAAAGGGGTAACTAACCGCTTCATGTGTGAGAAGATGGCCATTGAGACAGAGGACCCCAACCAGACCGTGGTGAGCCACTTCTTTCTGGAGGGTCTGATGTACACAGCTGAACATTCTAGCCTCTTCTTCTTCCTCTTCCTCCTCATCTACAGCATCACCTTGACCGGGAATCTCCTTATTCTCATAACTGTGGGCTCTGACCCTCACCTCCGCTCCCCTATGTACCACTTCCTGGGGCACCTCTCCTTCCTGGATGCCTGTTTGTCCACAGTGACGGTGCCCAAGGTCATGGCAGGCCTCCTGACTGCGGATGGGAAGGTGATTTCCTTTGAGGGCTGCGCTGTACAACTTTACTGCTTCCATTTCCTGGCCAGCACTGAGTGCTTCCTATACACAGTCATGGCCTATGACCGCTACCTAGCTATCTGTCAGCCGCTACACTACCCAGTGGCCATGAACAGACGCATGTGTGCGGGGCTGGCTGGACTCACTTGGACCATAGGTGCTGTGCACTCTGCAATCCACACCTCCCTCACCTTCCGCCTGCTCTACTGTGGTCCACACCACATTGCCTACTTCTTCTGCGACATCCCCCCGGTGCTGAAGCTGGCCTGCGAAGACACCACCATTAATGAGCTCGTCATGCTGGCCAACATTGGCATCGTGGCTGCAGGCTGCCTGATTCTCATCGTCGTATCCTACGTCTTCATCGTCGCGGCGGTGCTGCGCATCCGCACTGCCCAGGGCCGGCGGCGCGCCTTCTCCACCTGCTCATCCCACCTCACAGTGGTGCTCCTGTACTACGTGCCACCTGTCTGCATCTACCTGCAGCCTCGCTCCGGGGGGGCAGGAGCTGGGGCCCCCGCTGTCTTCTACACGATCATCACTCCCATGCTCAACCCTTTCATCTACACTCTGCGGAACAAGGAGGTCAAGAGGGCTCTCCAAAGGTTTCTGGGCCGAGGCTCACGAGAGTCTCCAGCAGGCAGCCCACTCCCCTGACCTGTGCTGGGATTCTTCATTTGCCTGCCAAGAAAACAACTGTTCCCAGAGCAAAATGGGGAGGGGAAATCATTCAGGTGGGAATCAGTGCAACTGAGTTTCAGCCCAGCCACGAGCTTTTCCCCCTCCCTTTGGCCAAGTGACATTTCTCAATGTCTCAGTCACAAAAGCTCCATCTATAAAATGGAAGGACCTCGTAGGTGATGTCTAAGAGTATCTTCCAGATCTATGTTTCATGGCTCAGAGGTAAGTGAAATGCTGTTCATAACCTCATTTGTTTAAATAAATTATTCTTTTTTATTTCATATACAATAATTTGATTAAATAACACATATTAAAGAATACTGATACCAATATGTAATGAACAAATAATAAATAAAACTTTACCTACACATCACCTAGCTTAAGAGAACAGACCATGCTTTCAAGAGGATAAAATACAACTACACAGAGAAAAGTGACTTGCTCAAGGCCACGTAGAAAGTGTCATTATCTTTACTTTCTCATTCAAGATGGTATAGAACAAAGTAGTAGAATTAAGATGGATTTTGAGGTCAGAGCTACCAGTATTCTAATCCTGATCCCACCAGTCAGTTAGGCGTAGAATCTTATACAAATTTAATAATACTTGGTGTCTCAATGTCCTCTATTAAATGTAAAGTTAAAAAGAACTACTTTGGGACATCTGGGTGGCTCAATCATTAAGTGTCTGCCTTTGGCTCAGCTCATGATCCCAGGGTCCTCCATCCAGCCCCACGTCAGGCTCCCTGCTCGGTGGGAGCCTACTTCACCCTCTCCCACTCCCTGTTTGTGTTCCCTCTCTCGCTGTATCTCTCTCTGTCAAATAAAAAAATAAAAATCTTAAAAAAAAAATACTTTGTAGGATTTTAGGAGGTTAAGTGCCTAGTGCGAAATAAATGTTCCCTTTTCTTACCAAGCCTGCTAAGGATGTCAAAGAGAACTTATTATATAAGCTAAGGTTCAATGTATTTCTGAAGAATTGGCAGGATTTTGATATCTTCATTGAACGTGGAGGAAGCAACACAAAAAATATATATATTTCTAGACTCCAAGGTAATAAATAATAACTCTAGGCTTTAGTGAGAGCAGCTTGCCTGCCACAGAAGTGGGTAGAGCTAGGCTGTGTTCAAAAAAATCTATGAATGACCCAGAAGTACTCTATAGACGGAAAAAGGGCCTTGAATGTCAGATTCAAGAGTCTGGATTATGCACCAGACATTCTGCCTCTTTATTTCTCCAGTTCTTCTATAGAAAGAAGCAGCAGCCACATTCATAAATGCTAGAACAAAAGGGACAAATGGTAGAATGACCAGTTAATAGATCACCATAACAACCTAGACATGAGAAAAACAGTGTCTAACTTGGGTAATATCATTGGAGACAGAGAGGCATTTTACAGAATTATGTTAGAGGTGTTGTAAAGGGAACAAACTGAAAAAGCATTAGAATTATAGTAGTAACCATAATCATTTTGAGCACACAAATGTATAAGGCGCTGTGCCTGTTATTTTATATTATTCCTCCTTAAAACTATATTTCAAGACAATGGTATTAATCACCTTCTACAGACAAGAAAAATGAAGCTGAAGGAGGTGACATAAATTTTCCAAGATCATGCAACCAGTAATAGTTAAAGCCAGGATTTCAATTCATGTCTCTATGGCTTCAGAAACCCTGCATTTCGATTATAACTGAATACCTTAGAGAGAATTGAATCTAGCCTTCACTGTTTATAAACTCCCAATTCATTAGAGGTCTCAAGATCATGTTAGACCTTGAGCCAAGGGTAGACCTCTTTGAGATAAGGATTCCCTGAACTTTAAATAGTGCCTCGTCCTCCACAGAGGCAGGATCTGAACCTGGCATTTCTGGAACAGAAAAAATACATTAAAAAAAAAAAAGAAAGAAGTCAGGGCGCCTGGGTGGCTCAGTGGGTTAAGCCTCTGCCTTTGGCTTAGGTCATGATCTCAGGGTCCTGGGATTAAGCCCCGCATTGGGCTCTCTGCTAAGCAGGGAGCCTGCTTCCTCCTCTCTCTCTGCCTGCCTCTCTGCCAACTTGTGATCTCTGTCTGTCAAATAAATAAATAACATCTTTAAAAAAAAAAAGAAAAAAGAAAGAAAGAAGTGCATGGAAGATACCACACTCCGCCAAAATTCAGAGCTAATCTCCTTTGTTCTAGTATCTCAGTTGCCAATATATCTGTAGGAAGGCCAGAAGGAACCCAGAGAAGTTCATTATTCCCATAGAGTAGGTTTTAAACATAGGAAGAGCCAAACATAGAATGGGAGGCAGAGCTAAAACAAAGTATGGTCCTGTCCTAAAGCATTCCTATCATCAAATGGCTGCTTTGTTAAAATAATAGGATACATCGCAGAAGAAGAATATGCCTGTACCATTCCAGTCCCTTCTTCTCAACTTTGGCCCTACTCTTTCTATACCTGTCTACCCAGTAAGAATCCTTTACTCTCTCAGACTCTGCTCTTCTATCTTCATATCTGACCCGGTCAGCCTGCATCACACTGATTCATTATAGCTTTCATAATGGCACTGACACTAAAGCTGTCCTGTCTTACATAGTTATTGAATGTGTCATGTGCATAACTGGATTATAAGAACTTTAAAAGCACAGATTCCATAGACCTCATATATGTCCCAACCAAAGGTTAACTCTATAAAATATTTGTTCAACTCAATACTCAAAATTTGAAAATCAAACCAGACACTATCCATTCTTCACAAGAAGGTTATCAAGTCAGAAAATTGGTTTTTCATCCAGACAAATTGTTCCTCCCAATTATCTTCTCCTTTTAGATATTTTGATCTTCAGTTTTGATTTTTAAATTTAGGAGACTGGATGTATTTCTAATATTACAGGCTCACTTGAAATTTAAAGGAAACAGATGACAGAATTACTGAGTATGAGTTAAGATGAAAACAATATTTAACGAAAGGAGGACAACTGCATAGGGTTATCATTTTCTCAGTCTCCTGGCAATGCCAATAGGGCATAGACTGATAGTCTCTTTTTGACGAATATGGCAAAGGGACAGGAAACAAATGCATTATTTAGGCGGGATAACTTGCCAAGAGGACATGCTACAAGAGTGACAAAGCATCCTTACTATTGGTCATCTATGGTCTGGTGCTTCTGAGGGAGAAGTTCACCAGGACCCCTGAAGGTAGAATGTGCAAAGAAATTGTGAACCGTGTGATCAGATGAACTAACTAACCTCATCGAATGAAGGACTTTGTGGCAACAGTGGCATTCAAATAATGAAGCTGCAAGTGATACATGATTTCAGTCCTGTTGTTTTTTTAATAATGTGACAGTCTATAAAGCATGTAGGTGTGTCCCCCTCACCAGCAATGCTAACATTTAATAAAATAATATTTCTTGAAAATATTCTATTACTTAGTTTTTATTACCAAGGTCATATCCACTAATTGCTAAAATGGGCTTTAACGATTGCTAACAGTTGTGCTATGTAAATTAGGGTAAATATCTGAAAACATTAAAACTGGGCGGGGGGGTTGGCGCACAGACTTAGAGACACTATGACAAGGTAGTGTTTCCCCAGAATGTTGTAGAAATGTGTAAGCTTAGGAGTGAGATGTTTTACCACCCTTTAATTAAGGGAAGTTCATGATGAAATAAGGATGCCCCAAAGTTTGAGTAAAAGTCCTTGAACGTAGATCATTCTCTCTCTCCCTCTCTCTCTTTCTCCCCTAACCCTTCAATAAAGGCTTATAAATTCTAAGATATTGAGGCAGATTGTATTTTCCTAAGATGACCACAACAGTATCATCCATCCCAAACCTTCTTCTTGAAAAGAAATGAAGACACTTTCCATCAAGAGCTAAGGGGTCTGTTCCCCAACACTCCCCCTCCCCACCCTGCCTTCTGAATTTGGAAGATGCTAGGTGACTTCTCAGGTTGGATCACCATAGGCAATGCAGCCTTGCCCTGGCTCTTGAACGCACCTACTCTTGGAACTATTCACCATGCTCTGAGACAGGGCAAATAGCCATGAGCCACAGAAAGAGACGTATGTAGAGAGGTTCACATGAAGATGTTCTGACGCCCTGGGCCCACTGCAGCTAAGTTCTCAGAGACAACACTGAGTACAGGTTTCCCAGCCATAGGACTGAGCCATCGAACCTCGGGCTGCCCCAGGGACTACCAAGTGAAGGGGAGATGAGCCTTTATCATGATACCTGGCACAAATTCCAGACTTGTGACTAAATCATTGATTGTTGTTGTCTTAAGATGCTAAATGTTGGGATGTTTTGTTACATAGCAAAAAATTAACAGAGCACGATTTATGCCTAGTCACTGCCACTAACATATACTGCTACTAACATATACACACAGACATGAGTATAGTATCTTCTCCAGGAACCATTGGTTGTGCTCCCAAATAATTTACCCATTGTTCTTTATATTCTGTTCCCTCACATCTTATAGTAATAGAACAAATAATAGAACAAACTATTCCAAAGTTAGCAGAAGGAAGGATATAAAGATTAGAGTAAAAATAAATAAAATACAAAACAAGGAAACAATAGGAAAAAATCTACAAAACTAAGCGTTGGTTTTTTGAAAAGATAAAATTGACAAACCCCTAGCTCAACTAAGGAGAAAAAGAGAGAAAACTCAAAGAAATAAAATAAGAAACTTTACAACTGATGGCCAGAAATTAAAAAGATCATGAGGCACTATTATGAGCAAATATAGACCAGCAAATTTTGCAATGCAGAATAAATGGATAAATTCCAGGAAACATAAAACTTACCAAGACTTAATTATGAAGAAATAGAAAGTCTGAATAGATCTATTAACAAATCTGCAGGTTAGAGAAGTACTCAAAAACCTCTCTACAAAGAAAAGTCCAGGACCATAATGCTTGACAGATTAATTCTACCAAGCATTTAAAGAAGAATTAATACCAGTCTTTTTTAAGCTCTTGGGTGAGAGAGTCAATGGTCGATGGTGGGAATCAGGTATCTTACTGTGAGAACTGGCAGCTTACAAACCAGCGAGCAGAGAAAGCACATAGTACTAGATTAGAACAGGAGTCATCAGTATGCACACATGTTTAACTGAATATAACCACAGATGACTGCATACGGACATATTTATTGATAGGTATCAGCTTAGAGGGCCTAGAAGCAGTGATACCCTAGTAGCAGCAAGAACATTTCATGCCCAGATATTGGTTTCTAATGACGATCTGCAATGAAAGAAACCAGGAAAGGAACTCGGGCAGGAAAGATGAGCATCTTCTGGTGCTAGAAAGCAAAGAAGTGCTAACCTACACACACACACGGTTATGTCAAAGAGACACAAGAACTGGGACACCTGGGACAGTGGGTTGAGTTTTTGACTCTTGACTTTGGCCCAGGTCATGATCTGGTTGTGGGATCAACCCCCATATCAAGCTCCATGCTCACCAGGGAGTTTGCTTGGGATTCTCTCTCTCTCCCCCTGCCCTTCCCCCACTCAAATAAATAGATCTTTAAAAAATAAAAATAAAAAGAGACACAAGAGGGCGCCTGGGTGGCTCAGTGGGTTAGGCCGCTGCCTTCAGCTCAGGTCATGATCTCAGGGTCCTGGGATCGAGTCCCACATCGGGCTCTCTGCTCAGCGGGGAGCCTGCTTCCTCCTCTCTCTGCCTGCCTCTCTGCCTACTTGTGATCTCTCTCTGTCAAATAAATAAATAAAATCTTTAAAAAAAAAAAAAAAGAGACACAAGAACCAATTGAAAGTGTTCTCAATAGCCAAAACTTGAATAATTTGAGTAACAGAATAAATAAAGCAGTAATGAAATAAAATTTAATATATAAAATAAATGTCCATCTCTCCATCATGATATAAATAAATGATTAAATAAGTAGAGGGATAATAAAATGAAAAAATCCGTGGTGCAGAAGCCGAAGAAACAGAAAAAAAGAAATGATAGAGTTAAGAGCAAAAATATTTGAACTATAGACAACATTTGCAAGCCACATATCCAACAAAGACTTCCTGGTATGTATCTAGAAAGTATTTTTAAAGAGAAAAAGAAAGAAGTACTAAAACTCAGTGGCAAAAACATGAATAATGAAACATTCCTATTAGAAAATGGGTAAAAGATGTGAAAAGACAGATCAATGAAGAGGACATATACCTGCAAAATAAGCACATAAAAATATGTTCAATATCATCAGGAATGAGGGTGATATAAGTTAAAACCACAATGAGACATTTCACATCATCAGAATGACCAGAATAAAATACAGTGACAATATAAAATATGGCACAGATATGGAGAAGCTGGGTTATTCATATATATTATTCATATATATATATATATATATATATATTGCTGGAGGGAATGTAAAATGGTACTACAGCCACTTTGTTAACTAACTAGAATTTAAATAAAAACTTGAAACCATTTTGAGTTTATCTTTGTGTATGGTGTAAGAGAATGGTTGAGTTTCATTCTTCTACATAAAGCTGTCCAATTTTCCCAGCACCATTTATTGAAGAGACTGTCTTTTTTCCACTGTATATATTTTCCTGCTTTGTTGAAGATTATTTGACCATAGAGTTGAGGGTCCATATCTGGACTCTCTACTCTGTTCCACTGGTCTATGTGTCTGTTTTTATGCCAGTACCATGCTGTCTTGGTGATCACAGTTTTGTAGTAAAGCTTGAAATCAAGTACTGTGATGCCGCCAGTTTTATTTTTGTTTTTCAGCATTTCCTTAGTGATTCAGGGTCTCTTGTGATTCAATACAAATTTTATGATTATTTGCTCCAGCTCTTGAAAAATACCAGTGGAATTTTGATTGGAATGGCATTAAAAGTATAGATTGCTCTAGGCAGTATAGACATTTTAACAATATTTATTCTTCTGATCTAAGAGCATGGAATGGTCTTCCATCTTTTTGTGTCTTCTTCAGTTTCTTTCATGAGTGTTCTGTAGTTCCTCGAGTACAGAAAAAGATTTCAACGTGAGACAGGAATCCATCAGAATCCTAGAGGAGAACATAGGCAGTAACCTTTTTGATATCAGCCACAGCAACTTCTTTCAAGATATATCTCCAAAGGCAAAGGAAACAAAAGTGAAAATGAACTTTTGGGACTTCATCAAGATCAAAAGCTTCTGCACAGCAAAGAAAACAGTCAACAAAACAAAGAGGCAACCCCCAGAATGGGAGAAGATATTTGAAAATGACAGTATAGACAAAAGGTTGATATCCAGGATCTATAAAGAACTCCTCGAGCTCAACACACACAAAACAGATAATCATATAAAAAAAATGGGCAGAAGATATGAACAGACACTTCTCCAATGAAGATATACAAATGGCTATCAGACACATGAAAAAATGTTCTTCATCCCTAGCCATCAAGGAGATTCAAATTAAAACCACACTGAGATACCACCTTACACCAGTTAGAATGGCCAAAATTAGCAAGACAGGAAACAATGTGTGTTGGAGAGGATGTGGAGAAAGGGGAACCCTCTTATACTGTTGGTGGGAATGCAAGTTGGTGCAGCCACTTTGGAGAACAGTGTGGAGATTCCTCAAGAAATTAAAAATATAGCTTCCCTATGACCCTTCAATTGCACTACTGGATATTTACCCCAAGGATACAGATTTAGTGAAAAGAAGGGCCATCTGTACCCCAATGTTTATAGCAGCAATGGCCACAGTCACCAAACTGTGGAAAGAACCAAGATGCCCTTCAACGGATGAATGGATAAGGAAGATGTGGTTCATATACACTATAGAGTATCATGCCTCCATCAGAAATGATGAATACCCAACTTTTGTAGCAAAATGGACAGGACTGGAAGAGATTATGCTGAGTGAAATAAGTCAAGCAGAGAGAGCCAAATGTCATATGGTTTCACTTATTTGTGGAGCATAACAAATAACATGGAGGACATGGGGAGATGGAGAGGAGAAGGGAGTTGAGGGAAATTGGAGGGGGAGATGAACCATGAGAGACTATGTACACTGAAAAACAAAGACCCTCCATACTGTTTTCCACAGTGGCTGCACCAATTTGCATTCCCACCAACAGTGTAAGAGGGTTCCCCTTTCTCCACATCCTTACCAACATCTTTTGTTTCCCGTGTTGTTAATTTTAGCCATTCTGACAGGTGTGAGTGATATCTCATTGTAGTTTTCATTTGTATTTTCCTAATGTGAGTGATGTTGAAAATTTTTTTCATGTGTCTCTTAGCCATTTGTATGTCTTCTTAGGAAAAATGTCTACTCGGGTCTTCTGCCCATTTTTAAAATGGATTGTTTTGAAGGGGTGTTGAGTTTTTGTTTTTGTTTTTGTTTTTATTTTGAGAGAGAAAGGAAGAGTGTGTGTATATGCACAAACAGGAGGAGGTGCAGAAGGAGAGAGAAAATCCCAAGCAGGTTCCTCACTCAGCTCAGATCCCAAGGTGGGGCTCGATCTCAGGACGCTGAGATTGTGAACTGAACCAAAATCAAGAGATGGAACCCTTAACTGACTGAGCCACCCGGGCACCTCAAGTGTTGAGCTTTGTAAGTTCTATAAGTTTTATAAATTGAGTTTTATAAGAATGTCCAATGGAAAAAAGACTGTTGCTTCAAAAAATGGTGTTAGGAAAAGTGAACAGCAACATGCAAAAGAATGAAACTGGATCACTTTCTCACACCATAGACAAAAATAAATTCAAAATGGATGAAAGACCTAAATGTGAGGCAGGAAACTATCAGAATCCTAAAGGAAAATACAGACTGCAACCTCTTTGACCTCGGTTGGAGCAACTTTTTACTAGATGTCTCCTGAGGCAGAGAAAACAAGCAGAAATGAGCTATTGGAACTTCATCAAGATAAAATGCTTCTGCACAGTAAAGGAAACAATCAACATCACTAAAAGGCAACCTTTGGAATGGGAGAAGATATTTGCAAATAACATATCTGATAAAGGGTTAGTATCAAAAATCTATAAAGAATTTCTCAAACTCAATTCCAATTTTGAAGTCTATATCCACTAACAATATACTTCAGGAATAAAGAGGAAATAAATATATTTCCAGATGAAGGAAATCTAACATAATTGGTCTTCCACATACTGACCTTTCAGAATGGCTAAAAAAGTATATGGAACATAAGGGAAATGACCACAGGAGGAAGCCTAGACTAAACTCCAGGAAGGAAGAAATATTGACTGTGGAAAATATAGATAAATAAAATAGACTATCTTCATGATTTTTTAAACTTTTTTTGACATTTGAAGCAAAAGTAATTATACCACCTGATATGTATGTATGTATGTATGAAGAGGAAATACTAAAGACAGGGTTGTTTGTTTTTTTTTTAATGGGAAAGAGTAAAAGGAAGTAAATAGAAGCAAGTTTTCTACACTTTACGCCAAGTCACAAAATGTCAATACTATGTAACATGTACATGTAGACTATGTAAGTTACATGTGTATATTGTGCTAACTAGAGTATACAGACAGGTACTTCAAATCACTAAGTATAAATCAAAGCTGAATTCTGAGAAAGGTCAAGTAATTGATAGGAAGGCAAGAAAAGAAGCAGAGAAAAAGAATATATCAAGGATATATCAAGAAACAGTGGAAACAATAGAAAACAACACAATGGTAGAGTAAGCCCTCAGACATCAAGAGATCAATAATAAATTAGTTAAATGGAGATTTAATTAAAAAGCAGAGATTTTCAGGGTGCCTGGGTAGCTCAGTCAGTGAAGCATCTGCCTTTGACTCAGATCATGATCCCAGGATGGTGGGATCAAGTCCCACATCAGGCCCTCTGCTCAGTGGGGATCCTATTTCCTAACACCCCCTGCTCCCTCTTTCTAGCACTCCCTCTCAAATAAATAAATCAAAATCTTAAGAAAAAAAGCAGAGACTTTCAAGTTTCATTTAAAAAACAACCCAAACGTGCTACCTACAAGAAACTTGCTTCAAATACAACAATGTAAGTAGGCTGAAAGAATGAAAAATAATAAACCATAAAAACGTAATAAGTTGCAAGGGTAGTTTATATTTTCTTAACACAGGTCCATTATCTGATCTGTATTTCCTTGGTTTATCATTTATGACTTTTCATTTTTTTAAATGCGTCTTATGACAGAATATTGAATAGAGAAATAGTCAAATCAGGAAAAATCACAGTCATGAAAAGGCCAGCGTAGGGGATATAGTCAATAATATTGTAACAACATTGTGTGGTTGCAGGCAGTAACTACATTTTTCATGGTGATCGTTGCATCATGCATAGAATTATCAATTCTCTATGTCATACATCTAAAACTAATATAACACTGTATGTCACCTACACTTCAATTAGAAAAAAGAAAATAAGCACAATATTTAGCCAGATATTTCAAAGAAGATATATAATTGGCTAGTAGACATACACAAAAATTGTCAGTATTATTCATTAAGGACGTGTAAATTAAAACCAAAATGAGATACTACTGCACATCCACCAGAATGACTATGATTAAGAAGACAGATGTTACCAAGTGTTGGCAAAAACGTGGGAAAAAATTATCAGATCTTGCTGGTGGGAATATAACAATAGTAGAATCTCTTTCGAAAAGAGTTGGGCAGTTTCTTAAAAAGTTAAAGAATTTTCATTTCACCCACAATTCCATTCTTTCACTTAACTCACTCAGAAGCAGCGCCCAAAGATCTATACATCTCCCCTCCTTCACTACTACCTCTGGACCCAGATATCTCTGTTGACTTATCTTGAATCTGAATTACTTTTCATCAAAGGATACTGGACTATTAGATATCCAAATACAAAAATTTTACTCAGATCAACAGCCCACACCATATAGAAAAAGCAATTCAAAACAGATCATGAATTTAAATGTCATAATACTTAGAGAAGAAAACATAACAGAGAAATCTTGGAACTCTGGGAGGAGCCAAGGATCTCTTAAATATGAAACCAGAAGGTCAATCCATAAGAAAAGATTGAGACATTAGAATTTATCAAAATTGAAATTCTCTGCTCTTCGAGAGACACTATTAAGAGAATGAAAACACAAGACAGATTGGGAGAAAATATTTAAATCACATGTCTGATATACTTTGCATTCAGAATAGATCAAGAAATCCCCAAAAATGAGCTTTGTAAGTTCTTGAGACTAAGTAAACAAACAACACGATGTGCCCTATAAGCCCACACACATTGCCTGTCTCACTTACCACTATATCTGCAGTGTTTAACAATGGAGCCTGGTGCAGGATAGATGCTCAGTCTCTATGAATAACTATACTGTTTGCGCCATTAACCCTCTGAGACAAAAGGGGCAGTGAAAATCATAAAGGGAAAATGCTGACTGCTAAAAGAATTAGAGATTTTTAAGTCTATTTGAGAAAAGGACAAAAATTCTTCTACTAATATAGCTTCTCCTATTATCTATATTTCCTGCCCTGAAATTCCAAGAGGGAAAACCCAGTGTAGGCTTGTTTTTATTCCTGACGGCTCTAAAAAGGTTATCTTAGTTTCTTGTCCTTAGGATCTAGGATCAGAAGGAAATCTCCCTTTACCACACTCCCTTGAGACCGGAGACTAGAAGGAGAAGAGGATCTTTCTATTTTTATCTTCTTTGGGGAAACAAAGGACTCTCCTTAAACAAAATGCCCTACAGCAATGTAATAGACCTCTCTCATTTCCACCACAGCCTTTCAATAGAGGTTTATTGAGTGAATGAATGAAGGAATGAATGGCCACATCTCAAGTCCACCCAAGTCCATATACCCATGACATATCTTCACAAGAATTCCAGACATGTCTCAGTCAAAAATCTTACACTTTACCATTTCTGAATTTACCAACATTCAACCTTTTATACTTAAAATTTATAACTTCTGAAAATGAGCTGAAGAATGACAAAGGAACTCCTTTTAACTTTCTATGAAAAGACAGAGGACTGGTCCTCCTCCTCCTTATATTGTCTTTGTGAAATGATTTATACATAATTAACTCAGTTTACCTTATTATTTGAATCATTTGCATTCCTATTTTGATTGTTTACTGTTCTCTCTGTAACTTCATACATTGTGTGCCCATCCTAGGTTTGGCATCTATACCTAACCGAGTTTCCATTTATGAGAATATCCTTTTCTTCAAAGTTGTACTCAGTGCAATTTTAACATCTTTGTTCCTCAGACTATAGATAAAAGGATTCATCATTGGCCCCACGATGGTATAAAAAACTGTGGATACTTTATCTTGATCCAGAGACCCAGCAGATGGCTTAAGATACATGAATGCTGATGATCCAAAGAAGAGAGAAACAGTAACGATGTGGGAGCTGCAGGTACTAAAGGCTTTGGACCGGCCCTCGGAAGAACGGATGTGGAAGATGCTGGAGAGGATCAAGGCATAAGAAACGGAGATGGTGAGGCTGGGCACTATTACGTTGATGCCTACCACAATGAAAACCACTAGCTCGTTGATGTAGGTGCTTGTGCAGGAGAGCCGGAGGAGAGGAGGTATGTCACACATGTAATGATTGATGATGTTGTCACCGCAGAAAGTGAGTCTCAGCATGCACCCAGTGTGGGCCACAGCACCCGCAATCCCCATCGCATATGTCCCCGCCATCAGCGTGAAGCAGACCCGATGGGACATGATGGCCTTGTAAAGCAGGGGCTTACAGATGGCCACATACCGGTCATAGGCCATGGACGTCAAAATACAGCACTCGTCAATAACAAAGAAGGAGAAGAAACAGAGCTGTGTCATGCACTCTGCGTAAGAGATGATGTTCTCTGTTACAAAACCCATCAGCATTCTAGGGATTATGACAGACGAGAAGCAGAGATCAATGAAGGAAAGGTTGAAGAGGAAGTAGTACATGGGGGTGTGCAGGTGAGGGTTCAGACCAATCAGAATAATCAAGCCCATGTTCCCCACCATGGTGACCACATAGATTCCTAAGAAAATGAAGAAGAAAGGCAGCTGGAGTTCTGGCTGTTGTGTTAAACCCAGCAGGATAAACTCGGTTACTAAAGAGTCATTTCCTGCGGCCATTCTTCCCTAAGGCATATCTGTCAGAACAGGACAAAGGGTGACATTGCAATGAGTAACCAGCTCTCCCCGCCAATCCCCCCATATTGAGACTGAGACCCAGAATGAGAGAATGAACCCAAAGCCACCCTGCTGTGTGCCTTTGCTGTCTCCACTGTAAAGTCTGAGAGGTGGTTCAAAGATGTGTATCAAACACGCTAACAGGTGAGTACCCTCGGTGTGAGGCTGAGGAACCCTGTGACCAATCAGGGCTACAAAGTCTGTGTTCCACTCCTGATTTGACTGTCCACCAGCCCCACCTAATGGCCCATGGCTGCCTCCACAGGGAGGAGATGAGGGCATCTCAAATCTTCAGCTGCCATAGCTGAGGCCGGGAAGAAAGAGAATAGGACAGATCAAATCAACACTCACCCTTCAATATAGGACCTTGCTAACCTCTCTCCCTTATTCCCAAGGAGACACAAGTGGCTCTGATGAATTTCAGAGGTGAGCAGCCCGGAACGGAGATCCTTCTTCTTTGTTCCTTTTTTGTTTTGACCGAGGGAACCAGAACACTGACCTCTGACGAGCCATGACTTACAGATGATGATTTCTGACAGTGGCTTTGACCAGAGTGGTTTTCTCCAGACAAGGGGGTAGTAAATAGCACCCTGCCCGTGCCCAAAGAGCCCTATGCTAATATGACCCCAAGGGTTTTCATGAATTAGGAAATCCTAGGGACCTGATTAAAATGGGAAGATGGTTCTCCCAGTGTTTTCCCCAGAGATCAGGCTTTGTAGCAAAGAGACATTATCTACTGTGCATGTATAGCCCAAGTTCATCATAGGAACACTGATTTCTTAGAATATACCATTTTTCACACCTTTTGGGGTTGCCTAATCGGGCACATCCCCAAATAGAAAAGCAGATGTTCCTTCCTGCATCCACAGTCCCTCTTGCCATACGAAATACTATACATTATTTGTTTGTTAGTTGTGTCTTCCCACAACACACACACACACACACACACATTTATACACTCACATACATTTGAATTTAAGTTCTAAAGAGACAAGGATTTTGTCTGTTTTCTTCAGCACTATTTCTGGAGCATCTTAGACTAATACGAATGATATATAGTAGGTATTGAATATTTGTTTGATTAAATAAATGAATGAGAATCCCTTTTTTCCATCTTTCCTGGGGCCTGTGCTGATTACTGACTACAATGGTATTCTTGCCGCACAGGCAAAGGCTTACATGGCGTCCATGTATTTCTTGGCACACCTGTAGCAAAAACACCAGGAACGTCCATGAAGGTCGCTGCTGAACTCCTGGTGTCCACGTAGGAGCACTTCAGATCAAAGTCACTGAACTCAGGGAAAAAATATTTTCCTCCACCCTCAGTGTCACATAGAGGACTGCCATAGGCTTTCAGAGAGGTCCGGATGTCTCTCCCCAGGGACCGCAGCAGAGGCTCAGATCAAAAGGCAGATTTGCGGGGCGCCTGGGTGGCTCAGTGGGTTAAAGCCTCTGCCTTCGGCTCCGGTCATGATCTCAGGGTCCTGGGATCGAGCCCCGCATCGGGCTCTCTGCTCAGCGGGGAGCCTGCTTCCTCCTCTCTCTCTGCCTGCCTCTCTGCCTACTTGTGATCTCTACCTGTCGAATAAATAAATAAAATCTTTAAAAAAAAAAAAAAAAGGCAGATTTGGATTAGCCTAGAAAGCTCCAAAATGCCAAAGTCCTTCTCAGCTCACTGTGGGAGGCCATGGGGAACCATTCAGGATTTTTATTGCTCTTTTGGCACCAGATTAAAATCATCAAAATGGAGACCCTTGGGAAGATTAACGTGGTGAGCACCAGCAAGTTGGATTGATATGTGAAAGCCTAGAGGCAGGGTCAGCTTTGGGAGACAATTACAACAGTCTATGAATGACTTTTAGATGCCCTGAATTAACAGAGTTACTGTCAGTAATTCCAAGAGACAAACATACTCAAGAGACATTGCAAAGGGAGATTCATCCAGACTTCTTACAAAGAAGATAGAAATAGACAAAAAGAGTTGCAAAAACTGCTAGCTTCAGTGTTGGGATAAACTATGCTGTTACTACAAACAAGAAGAACTCGGAGTATTTATGGAAAGCGTACATTTGGGTGGAACATGGTGAGGTTGGCTGCTAGCTGGACAGGGAAGCAGAAGCACACGTTAGGAAACAGCCCAATGAAGGCTAAATAAATGTAAGGAGGAGGGTTACACATGAGAAAAAGATTTGGGGATCCTTTCCATAAAGGCTGAAGCCATGGGATTAGGTAAACTCAAGGAGAGAAAAGATGAAGAAATTATGCTAAGTGAAGTAAGTCAAGCAGAGAAAGACAAGTATCATATGGTATCACCCATATGTGGAACATAGGTAATAACACGGAGGACCATGGGGGAAAGGAAGGAAATCTAAAGAAGGAGACATCAGAAAGGGAGATGAACCATGAGAGTCTATGGACCCCGGGAAACAAACTGGGGGGTTTCAGAGGGGAGGCGGGTAGGGGAAGGGGGTAACGGGGTGATGGGTATTAAGGAGGGCACGCTTGTGATGAGCACTGGGTGTTATACATAACTAATGAATCACTGAACACTACATCGAAAACTAACTGAACATAAATGAATAAATATAAAAAGAAAAAAGAAAAGAAGGAGAAAAGGAGCAGAAGGGCAAGAAGAAAATTTAAGAAATCCTCCCATTATAGGTTTTATATTTAGGGTCATTTTAAACCAAACCATTGCTGATATGAGTCCTAATTATTATTCTTAGCCCCCTCAAAATTACTAGAGGACTAAAAACTCCTCAGGCCAAATTCAGAAAGTGCCTCACTGGATAGACATTCCTTGGGCTGCAACAGTGATGAGTACCTGGGGGAGTCCATAAAATGTTTTGTCTTTTTTTGTTTTGTTTCTTTTTGGCAGAAAAAGAGAGAGAACACATGAGCAGAGGGAGAGAGAGAATCCCAAGCAGGCTCTACACCCAGTGCAGAGCCGATGTGGGGCTAGATCTCATGACCCTGAGATCATGACCTGAGCTGAAATCAAGAGTCAGTTACTTAACTGACGGAGCCACCCAGGCACCCCCATAAAATGTGTTCTGTATAGAAAGTTACAAACTCTTATTTGGCTGATACAATAACCAGAAAGAATCCCTCTAAACTTATATGAAATCACATTGCAAGAATCTTACATGAAGGTTTTAAGCCACAGCTGAAAGTCATTCTTTCATCTTTAATGCAAACCACCGAAATATGGGCAAATGTGAAAGGAAGATAGGGAGATTCTGAGCTTATCCTTACATTGCAAAACTCTCATTCCCTCCCTACCTTTCTCCCATCTACATAATGGTCACCTTAACCTAATTCAGTTAAAACGATGTTAAGTGGTCTTCCTTTCTTTGAAATATATCAGCACCTCTTGCCCATGCCTGACTCCTTTTTTTTTTTTAAGATTTTTATTTATTTACTTATTTGTCAGAAAGAGAGAGAGAGACCAGAAGCACGGATTGTTGAAGGCAGAACAAGCAGGGCAGGCAGAGGGAGAAGCAGGCTCCCTGCGGAGCAAGGAGCTGGATGTGGGACTCAATCCCAGGATTCTGGATCATGACCTGAGCCAAAGGCAGATGGTTAACCAACTGAGCCACCCAGGCGTCCCCTGACTCCTTTTTAAGTAACTCAAGTTCAGTATGTTCTACCTTGTCATAGTCAGCGGTAATCAAAGCTTTATGTGATGCTCTATTTTCTAAAGATGCAGAAAATAAAACCATGTATTTTAACCCAGAACATGATGTTTTCATATATGTTTACCTTGTCAAATGACCATCACAATCAAGCCATTTAACATATTCATTACCTCATGTAATTATGAGTTTTTTGTGATGAGAACACTTAAGATCAACTCTCTTAGCAAATTTCAAGGATACATTACAGTATCATTAACTATAGATACAATGTTGTACATTAGATCTCTGTAACTTGCGCATCTTGCTTAACTGAATTTTTGTCCCCCTTGGAGAGCATCGCCCCGTTTTGCTCGCTCCCAGGCCCTGACAACCATCATTCTACTCTGTGCTTTCATGAGTTTCACATGTTGAGATTATATACACAAGTGAAATCATGCAGCATTTTTCTTTTTTTCTGGGTCTGCCTTATTTCACTTAGCATAATGTCCTCTACGTCCAACTATGCTGTCCCAAATGCAGAATTTCTTTCTTTCTTTAAGGCTGACTAAACCATAAGCACTTTTTTTTAGAAGTCCGCTCATCCTAAGATTAATTCTTCTTCTCTAAGTTCTCATCAGTAAAGAATATACACAAAGACCTATAGTCAAATAAGATAAATGAATCAGCTGTAGCAATGGGCAAGGGGACCGTTATCTGTAGAAAGCAGAACTCTCTAGAAAATATTATATTGGAAAAGTACACCTTAATCTTAAAGTCAAATGAGGCTTCCTAGGTATTCCCTCTTGCATGATCCACTGTAAACAAAAGGAACATTGTGGACACACCCCACAGGCAGAAAAAGAATTGCCTGTAAAAATCTAGTTACCTTGCAGGAGTGAGGGTGGGGAGATCATGCCCCAAGAGTCATTTTTCTATTAATAAATGAACTGGTCCAAAGAAAAGGATGGACTTGCCTTCTCGCTTTTGAAGCACGATGGCTCCACATACTGATAAAGGGCTGACCCAGAATTTTGTACCAACTCTTCAGATTAGCTATTTCTCTTCACTTAAAAAAATTAGGTAAAAGGGGGAAAACCCAAGATTTCCAGAATGTGAAGAAGAAAGAAAGTCCTTTCCTAGGTGGAAATGTAGGAGGAAACAATAAACATTTCTAAAGTGTTGGGAAACTGGATCCGGCAGAGACTGGGTACTCAATAAATAATTGTCAGTGGCAGAAGCTCCCATCAGATTTTATTTGTATATTATTTGTGAAATAATCACACCTGTGAAGAAAACACTGTAATAAAGTGGGTAAGAGCCTGGCTTCTAGGGCAGAAGACCAGATTTCAGTTATGTGTCCCTATTCATTTCCATTGATTAACCAAAGTAAACAGGTATAAGGGAAAAAAAAAGAGGGTGGGGGGAAATGTCCATTTTTTGGAAAAGGTAGCAGTTAAACTAATCTCCCTTCAGAATGATATTCCGTCTTAATTCTGAGATGAAATGCTATCATAAAGACATTTTTTCTCCAAATGAATGTAACTATCACCAGGCGCGTTATTGAACAAACCATTTGGACTCATTTCTTTTTTCTTGGCCTTTGTTATGAGAAAAGGCTTTGGGATCAAGTAGGCACCAAAACACCCTCCAGGTAAGGTGATTATCTGCCATACTTTATAGAAGTCCCACTCTAACTGGAATTATATCAGCTGGTTTCACTGAAAGAAACAGAAACTATTCTAGGAATTTTAAGCAAAGAGGCTTACGGGGAAATAAGCGCTTACGTAATCAGCAGCAGCAGCACTTAGGAAATAGATTCTAGGCTGGGACTCCAGGATGGACTCCTAGTCCTCTGCAGATCTGACACAGTGGGGAGATTAGAACGAAGGTGAGAAGAGCTCACCCACAGTAACCACAAGGGCATTCAACACTCTTGAGCACACTTTCTCGTATTCTTGAATATCAGAGCAAGACTGGCTCTTCACTTTCCCATATTAAAAGCAGATCGCTTTTATTGACCTCACTATTCTATCCGATTTAAAGGGGCAAGTTTTGACAATCCCAGAATGTTTAAAGACTTTTCTCTAGACAAATTATTCTGATCAGTGCAAAATTTTCTTTTACCTATTACATATTTTAAGCCATAATTTATTTAGCCTATGAACTCCTAAGAATACCATAGAATATTTTCCCATCTTCAGAAGAAAGAAAAAAAAAACATAACTGGCTACAAATTAAAATCACCAATACATAGTCTGACATGAATGTATTTCCTAATTCCAACCAAGTTCAGACAACCATCAATAGAACTTCTAAATATGTTCTCTTGATTTTATCGTATCTCTGCTAAGCCAATAGTAGGCACAATTTGTTCATGCTCCCGAATGTGCAGTTTTTCAGTAGAATGCCATCTAAAAAGGGACAGATTCTTAACAGTTCACAGTTTTGTTTGTTTGTTTGTTTGTTTTAAATTAAATTTATTTATTTATTTTCAGCATAACAGTATTCATTATTTTTTCACCACACCCAGTGCTTCATGCAATCCGTGCCCTCTATAATACCCACCATCTGGTTCCCCCAACCTCCCACCCCCCCCAAACTCAAACCCCTCAGATTGTTTTTCAGAGTCCATAGCCTCTCGTGATTCACCTCCCCTTCCAATTTCCCCCAACTCCCTTCTCCTCTCTAACTCCCCATGTCCTCCATGCATTTGTTATGCTCCACAAATAAGTGAAATTTGTTTTTTAAGATTTTTTATTTATTTACCTGACAGACAGAGATCACAAGTAGGCAGAGAGAGAGAGCCCAATGTGGGGCTCGATCTCAGGACCCTGGGATCATGACCTGAGCTGAAGGCAGAGGCTTTAACCCACTAAGCCACCCAGGCACCCCTAACAGTTCACCATTTTAAAGGACTTTAAGTTCATCATTTATTCAGGGGATGGGGTAGAGTCAGCAGAGAAAAATGGATACTCTGAACTTACAGAATTTATGTAAATGAGATGAGAATTTTTATTCTGCATGATAATGAGCAAAATTTAAATGATTTTCCTAATCTTTATTATCTTAGTGCAAACTATATACAATCCGTTCTCTTGAAAGCCCTTTGAAACCCATTTGGATGATGAGGAAACTGACACTCAGAGAATGTAAGTAACATACTCAAGTTCAGGCAACCGGTTAGGTCATAACTAGCATGTGATTCAATACTCAGTATTTATTGAAAAATAGGGTTTATTTTGTTATTTGCACTGATAATATATAGATACTTAATTTTTATAATTTCATTACGTTCTCAATATACCCAAGGTCTTGAGTCACTAGCCAAGTTTAAGAGAATTTCCCAAAGTTTGTATATAGTAGTAAATTTTCTACTACCCTATACTCAAGAAATAGCTTTTTTTTTTTTTAATCAAAGGAGTATGGCTGCCACTCTATGACAAAACTCAAACAATTTACTCCCTGTAACCTCAAAGGGCTAATTACACTGTTTATTTTTAAGAAAGTTAGATCAAAGGTGTTTCCTTTCGGGATTCCAAAACAAGTTAAAGTAAATGTTAATTGATTAGGTATGGAAAGAATTAATCATGCCAAGTTATAAGAGCTTATCTTTCAACACTACAGAGGGGTTTTGCCTGGTATCACGTGAAGCAAACAGGTGTTGATACAAAAAAGCCTTCCGTGTGCTCCACTGACCATGAACAGGAGCCCTACAGGTCCTCTGCCTTCACCTTCTTCAGAGTGGCCAAGGGGAGAAGCCTAAGAAGTACCAAATGGACAAGCCAATTTATATGAGCCTCTCATCTCAAGCAACTTTGTGTACTCAAAATCTATTCTTACTCTGACTTAGAAAGGAAGTTGTTGGAATGGAGTCTTGCGTATACAAATCTTAAGTCTTACAGTTTTGCAGTATGAAGTATATGGTATATTTCATTACACACAGAAATATAATCTCTGTTTATCAGAAGCAAGAGAGGAATGAGAGCCCCCCATTCCCACTTCTGGCTGTGGAGTTCTGCACACATAGACCCGTACTTGGGCCAAGAAAGCACTGCACTGCACTGTGGGAAGCTCTGAGGTTTATGTTTTGCATACCCAGATGAAGAGACTAACAACTTCCTCTTTTATTAGGGCCTCAGACACCACGCCTCCAGCTTTTGGAAAACTTTGTGCTTATTCTTGTCACTGCAGTTTCACGTGAAATTCTAGTTTTGCAGGTAGAGAAGTAACCAGGAACCTACTGGATTTGGGAGAGCACTAGGCAAAGTACCGTGTCCCAGAGAGCACAAGTTCAGGGAATATTTACGTTCTACAGTTACTGCGTTAGCCATTCTATCCTCAGGCCCTTAAGAATGGAATTATTTCTCTTAAGAAGTAAGTGACTCCCTAGGTACCTGGGTGGGTCAGTGGGTTAAGCCGCTGCCTTCGGCTCAGGTCATGATCTCAGGGTCCTGGGATCGAGTCCCGCATCGGGCTCTCTGCTCGGCAGGGAGCCTGCTTCCTCCTCTCTTCTCTCTGCCTGCCTCTCTGCCTACTTGTGATGTCTCTCTGTCAAAAAAATAAATAAAATCTTCAAAAAAAAAAAAGTAAGTAACTCCAAATAGTCATGTTTCTTTTTAATTTAACACATTATTGATTATTTGACAATTACCTAAAAGCAAAATGCCATGTAATAGCTATATAAAGACACTACTGGCAGAGATGGAAAGGATCCAAAGACAAAAATTAAACTTCCTCTGTCTCAAGGGCTTGTTTAGGCTCCCAGGAGCCTTTAAGTCCTTCAGGTTTGAATCATTCTTCCTCCAACAAATAGTATGCTCTGGTCTTGCTATCTTTAAAAAGGAGTATTCTTACATAATAATTATATTTTGAACAGTAGTTTGTGAATAAAAAATGCACAATCTTTATAGTCTCATTTTCCTATGGAAACACTCAAAAGTTTTGGTATCTGGGGTTATTTTAAACCTGACAGACTCATATCCTTTCTTGAACTGCAACAATTCCTCCTTAAATGCTCAGTTAAATGTTATGAACCTTATAAAGTATTCCATGCTGCCCCCAAACAAAATTCCTTCTTTTCTCTCCCCCTCACATGACTTTCATTTTACTTTTATCACAGCCTTAAATGAATTCTAATGGGATTTATAAATTTGCTTTTTTTTTTTTAAATTTTTTATTTTTTATAAACATATATTTTTATCCCCAGGGGTACAGGTCTGTGAATCACCACTTCACAGCACTCACCAAATCACATACCCTCCCCAATGTCCATAATCCCACCCCCTTCTCCCAAAACCCCTCCCCCCGGCAACCCTCAGTTTGTTTTGTGAGATTAAGAGTCACTTATGGTTTGTCTCCCTCCCAATCCCATCTTGTTGCAATCATGGTATCTTAATGCTTACTACACTATGGCTCCGTAGCAATTAATGCCACTTTGTATCTCCAGTACCTAGTAGGACAAGGTAGCACAAGGTGTTCAAGATTGGATCTAATCTCCTATGTATGGGGTACTTGGAGAGCCCAGTCCTGAAAGCAGTACTCCGTACATATTCATGGGCACCATGGGGCATGAGTCAGCCATCTGGAATGTTGTCAGGACTAGAAGCCTGGATTTATATTGCTTCTCTGGGTCATTTGTAAAGTTTGCTCTACTAGAAGATAGAAACTGTAAAGTTTGCTCACATTAAAAAGCTGGTGTTGGGGACACAGTTGGTTAAGCCGCTGCCTAAGGGCTTAGGTCATGATCCCAGGGTCCTGGGATTGAGTCCAACATTGAGCTCCCTGCTCAGCAGGGAGACTGCTTGTCTCTCTGCCTGCCACTCTGCCTGCTTGTGCACGTTCTCGCTCTCTCTGACAAATAAATAAATAAATAAAATCTTAAAAAAGAGAAAAAGAAGAAGAAGAAGAAATCTGGTGATGGTTCTAGTTTAGAAAAACTAAACTAGTGTCTAGGCTCTTCCATTTCCAACCTACAACTTAACCTCTTCTTATACCTCAGTCCTTTAACCTTAATCACACTCAAACCACCCAACTCTCTCCTTTCTCTCTGAATCCAGTAGTTCTCAGACTTTAAGGTAAATAAGAATAACCCAGAGAAATTGTTAAAGATCTGTATTCCTCAGCCCTAACCCCAGAGGATGATTGCATTTTTACAGGTAGAGTCTAAAAATCAGCATTTTCAATTGACAAACTAAAGGATTCTGGTGAGGGTTTTCCATGCTCTTAGGAAATAATTCAATAAACCTAGATTCATCCTTAATTAATAAGGTATAAAATGTATTCAAACCTCAAGATGCCAGGAGGATACCTAAAGAGGAAAAAAGAGAAACAGCTAAGTAAATGTGCAGTCAGTAGAATGAGGATTTGGCTAAGGGAAGCAGGAGATCAGCTCTGAATGGATCATAACGAGCTGGAGAACTAAACAGACACACAAACATACATCCTGGAAACTGGAAATTTGCAAGACCACATGGTCCACGTGGATGAAAGGATTGAGAAAGGGTCTTAGGGGTGCCTGAGTGGCTCAGTTGGTTAACCATTCAACTCTTGATTTCAGCTCAGGTCATGATCTCGGGGTCATGAGATCAAGCCCCAAGTCAGGCTTTGTACTGAGTCTGGATCCTGCTTAAGATTCTCTCTTGGTGCCAAACTATGGAAAGAACCTAGATGTCCATCAACAGATGAATGGATCAAGAAGATGTGGTATATATACACAATGGAATACTATGCAGCCATCAAAAGAAATGAAATCTTGCCATTTGCGACAACATGGATGGAACTAGAGCGTATCATGCTTAGTGAAATAAGTCAAGCAGAGAAAGACAACTATCATATGATCTCCCTGATATGAGGAAGTGGTGATGCAACATGGGGGCTTAAGTGGGTAGGAGAAGAATCAATGAAACAAGATGGGATTGGGAGGGAGACAAACCATAAGTGACTCTTAATCTTACAAAACAAACTGAGGGTTGCTGGAGGGAGGGGGGTTGGGAAAAGGGGGGGTGGGGTTATGGACATTGGGGAGGGTATGTGCTTTGGTGAGTGCTGTGAAGTGTGTAAACCTGGCGATTCACAGAACTGTACCCCTGGGGATAAAAATACATGTTTATTTAAAAAAAAAAAAATCAAATAAATAAATAAATAAATAAAAAGAAGCTTTGAAATAAATAAATAAAGATTCTCTCTTGGGATGCCTGGGTAGCTCAGTCAGTGAAGTATCTGCCTTCATCTCAGGTTGTGATCCCAGGATCCTGGAATCAAGTCCTGTATCTGGCTCACTGCTCAGCCAGGAGTCTGCTTCTCCCTCTCCCTCTGCCTGCCACCGCCCCCACAACTTGTGCTCTCTTTCTCTCAAAAATAAATAAATAAAATCTTAAAAATAAAAAATATAAAAAAGTTTCTCTCTCCCTCTGAGCCTGCCCCTGCCCCCACCCCCAGCTCCCATGTTCTTTCTCTCTAAAAAAAAAAAAAGAAAGAAAAGAGAAAGAGTCTCATAGCAAAGGTTTATGGTAAGTCCTAGCAAGAGGGTCTTATCTTTCAGAAGGGAGTTGAAAGGGTTGTAATGATTCCAACCAGATTTAGGATAGTAAGTCATAAGTGTAATGCCATGAAAGAGCGTTTACTGGGAATGATAAAGTAGGTAAGTACCCATGTGTGATTCTAGATCTTTAAGCAACCCAAGCAGAAGGTTCCACTTTCTACATGATCTAGATCCAGCATATCCTGTGATAGAACTTGAAAGACATGGAGGACAAGTCCCTCTGATGTACTCCAGCTAAGGGAGTCCATCCTCTGTGGGGACGGAGTGGTAACTGAAGACAGAACACCCACCTTTCATTGCTCTACAGGAGGAGCTGAAAGCCTCCAAGATAAGGCTCATTCCAGTCCACATTCTGAGGGATATTTTTATCTTTTCAGGATCAAAGCTTTAAACTACAATAACTAATTTCTATATGCAGAATTCCTATCATTAGCCCACAAATGAAGCAAGATAACGATTAGAAGTTGACACTGGATCAAATTTACAGTCACCAACTCTCTCTCACCTAAGATATTATGGCCGAGCAGTTCCAAATGCAGGCTCCAAAGTCAGACTTTCTAAAATTTCAATCCCCAACTCTTCTACTCACTAGATATGGGTCCTTAATTTCTAACCAATTCCTTTGCCTGTAGAATGGAAGTAATACCTTGCTTGTGTAGTTGCTGAGAGACTTAACAATTAAATGAATGAAAAGTTTCTTTCCTGACACATAGCTACTCAGTAAACACTAGCTGTCATTATCATGAGGCATTATTATATTGGCGTATTCCAAATCAATGTCCTTTTCCCCTCTAGCAGGTTCAAGTTTCCAGTAAAAATCTGACATCAGGGTTGGATCATCTTAAATGTTCATCTTAGCTCTATGTCTGAGGTTTTGTAAACTTGCTCTCCTGCAGTTTGCTCACCAATAAAATGGACAACAATAGAAGCTATCTTATTGTGTAGATTAAGTCATGGTGCAGCTAGAGTGGAAAATATGTGTATGTGTGTATCCCTCATAGCTCTAATTCCCTCCATGGATTCTCACCTGGCCAAGCAGTATTTTTAGTGCAAAGTACATGGAACAAGAAATAATTTCCAATAACAGTTTAACAATTTCTAACTATGACTTTATGCAAGACTTCTTAGACATTAAGTAGGCCAACCAACAACATTATTTGGAGGTTCAAAATGACAAAAAAAAAATGTTTAAGATTTTATTTATTTATTTGGAAGAGAGAGAGCATGAGCAAGGGAAGGTGCAGAGGGAGAAGCAGACCCCTCAGTGAGTGCAGAACCTGACAAGGGCTTGATCTCAAGGCCCTGAGATCGTGAACCCCGTGGAAGTCAGATACTTAACCAACTGAGCCACCCAGGTGCCCCCAAGTGACAAAATTTTAAGCATGTATACATAGTGGTTATATTTTGATTATGTGGAATCATAACAAAGACAGCTGGTCACCTAGAAATTATGCAGAAACTTGCAAGTATATTGAAGGATTATTTGTTACAGTTATGTCAGTGGAATACTGACTTTGGCGTATGTATTTTATAATTGTAGATAAAGGCTAATATTAAACATTTCACAACTAGGCTTTATAAGCTATTTTAAACATAATATTTACCTGATACTTTGGAAAAAGCCACAGTTAACATATTTCCCTTATCTGAAAAGATTATGACATCCTGAAATAGTGCTCTAGCATCCTTCTCCGGATTTTATTGAGGTACTTCTTTGATTTTGGAGCTACAGATTCTAGGCTAACAAAATAAAGTTTTATTATTAACTAGCTAGCTACTTAATTCCAAGATTTACTCCTTATTGACATAACCAGAACTTAGCCTGAATGTGTCTCTCTTTCAGCCTTGGAACCAAGATTATCTGCCTCAGATGATAATTTTTCTTAAGGCCTCTTCAAACAGGATACAGAAAATATTTGTGTTCCCCATCTTTAATGTTGGAAGTCTGGCATAATAGATGATCCTGGATTAAACTTTGCCAAAGTTCTGAAATACTTCATTCCTCATCAATTAAGTAAAGTAACTTGATGGTAACTTGCATTCTTTCTGTCTTAGAATACATTTTAAGGCAATGAAATTGACAGGCAGTATCTATGAAATTCTGAGCATTTGGTGCTGGATTTAAGAAAAGGATCCTAGAACCAAGATGTCTACTGAAACCCAACCCTTCAAAACTTATGGGTAAATTTTACAAGATGTCAAATGTCCAAGGAAAAGATGAATATATCTCCAAATGAAGGCAATGGTTGAAGAGGTGAGCTGATACAGCCTGTCTCCTTTGTAAAGTTTCCCTCTCCCTCCTCATCTTACGCCGTGAACATGCTGGAGGAGCTGAGGATGAGGGGAGACAAGTCAGTGTGACACCGGGAAGAGGGATTTCCTATAACCCATAGAAGGAAGTCTTGGTAAAAACAACAACAAAAAATAACCCAACAGGACTGGGCTCTGCATGGTTTCATCCTGTGACTCTGCAGCTGATTAAGGAAAATAAAATCGCTAAAGATACTGAAAGCCCTGATTTTTATTGTTATATTATGTTAAACCAGGACACAGAAGGACCACAAACACTGAGAGCCGTCAGTCATCTTTTCTTTATCTATAATATGAGGGGGACACCTGGGTGACTCAGTTGGTTAAACGTCTGCCTTCGGCTCAGGTCATGATCCCATGATCCCTGGGATCGAGTCCCACATCGGGCTCCTTGCTCAGTAGGGAGCCTGCTTCTCCCTCTGCCTACCACTCCCTCTGCTTGTGCTTGCGCTCTCTCTCTCTCTCTCTCCCCACATCACAAATAAATAAAATCTTACCAAAAAAAAAGTTGAGAACAGTTATATCTAACTTTAAAAGCCACTGCGAGAGGAGATATTGCATCCAAATTTCCTAATACATAATTAGTGTTCAATATCATCCATGTTATTAGTGGTATACAGCTTGCTATCATAGCTTGCTTCTCTTTCTGTGAGTCACCTCTAAGCAAAAAGATTAATATATTCTCAGAATGTAAGGAAGCACTAGATGCTCATTATTTTATTGATTGATTAGAATATGATTTGTGACTATAGATCCAGTTACGAAGTTCTGTTTCATTTATCCTCCAGGTCACTGGAGATGAGTCCTGAAAACTAGACTCAGGTAACAGGGTTTGTTCTTCTGGGTTTCCCAAGAAGTCACATCCTACAGTCGCTGTTGGTCCTGGGGTTGATGGTGACCTACAGCGTAACGGCCACAGGCAACCTGCTTATTATTGGGCTCAGCTGGACCAGCTGACACCTGCACACACAGATGTACTTCTTCCTGAGCAACCTGTCCTTCCTGGAGCTGTTGCTCGTGTCTGTTGTGGTTCCCAAGATGCTCATCTTCATTCTCACAGGGGATCACTCCATCTCATTTGCCAGCTGCATCCTCCAGTCCTACCTCTACTTCCTCCTAGGCACCACCGACTTCTTCCTCTTAGCTGTCATGTCTCTGGATCGTTACTTGGCAATCTGCCAAGTCTCCACTATGAGACTCTGATGAGTGGCCGTGTCTCTTCCTAATTCATCCTGGCCTTCTGGCTAGCTGGCTTCCTCTGGGTCCTTTGTCCCACCATTCTCATGGCCAACCTACCTTTCTATGGCCCTAACAGTATCGACCACTTCTTCTGTGACAGCTGGCCTTTGCTGAGGCTCTCTTGTGGAGACACCCGCCACCTGGAGCTGGTGGCTTTCGTGCTCTCCATGTCCGTGTTACTGGGCTCCCTGGCACTGACCTCGGTTTCCTATGCCTGCATTCTTGCCACTGTTTCCAGGGCCCCCACAGCTGCAGAGCGAAAGAAGGCATTCTCCACTTGTGCCTCACATCTGACTGTGGTCGTCATTGTCTACGGAAGCTCCATTTTTCTCTACATCCGTATGTCAGACGCTCAGTCCACGCTGCTCAACAAAGGTGCCTCAGTCCTGAGCTGTATCGTCACACCCCTCCTGAACCCATTCATCTTCAGTCTCCGCAATGAGAAGGTGAAGCATGCGCTGAGAGATGTGCTGAGGTGGCACAGAGCCATGGCTGCAGGAGGCTGTGAGGGTCACAAGTAAAAGGAAGTATTAGATGCGGTTAAAAATGTATGCAATTTGGGGGCACCTGGGTGGCTCAGTGGGTTAAGGCCCTGCCTTTGCTCAGGTCATGATCCCAGGGTCCTGGGATCGAGCCCCACATCGGGCTCTCTGCTCAGGGGGGAACCTGCTTCCTCCTCTCTCTCTGCCTACCTCTCTGCCTACTTGTGATCTCTGTCAAATAAATGAATAGAATCTTTAAAAAAAAAAAAGTATGCAATTTTAAAAAGTGTGAAGTTCAAGTCACTCGGGCAACACCCTGCACTTTCCTCAGACAATTAAGAAATAGTCTCCATATGGGGCACCTCAGTGATTCAGTCAGTTATGCATCTAGCTCTTGGTTTCGGCTCAGGTCATGATCTTGCAGTGGAAGGATCGAGCCCCAAGTCAGGATCTGTACACATCTCCCTCTGCCCCTCTTGCAAATGTGCACTCTCTCTCTCTCTCTAAAATAAATAAAATCTTAAAAAAAAAAAAAAAAAAAGAAGAAGAAGAAGTCTTCATAAATGTATAATACAAACCAGGGAGTGAGCCTTCATTTTCCTCCCTCCTATCTGCCTGATGCTTCCCCCAGAAGGCTGATCCAATTGGTCAAGTTTCAGAATTCTGATTAGGACACATGTCCTTTGGGGAAGGTAATGGCCTTCAGGCAGGGAGACGACTCCTCTTCTTCCTTACATGTGTGTTCAGGCACACTGATTCCCGCTTTGGGATCCTCAATGATGAAGCCGGTCGGGGGATGCTGAAACGTGGAGATTCAGATCAGGAGCTTAGAGGGGAGTAAGAGGCCTTCTGCAGCCTTCCACCTGGACTGAGTATTACAGACAAGATTAATCAGAATCTGGATACAGAAAATTCCATTTTGGCAGCAGTAATAAATGGTTCTTCCACTTGTTACTGCTCTATATGTGACTAGCATCTCATAGGAATCACATAAAGGAAGACTGCCGTGACCAACAAAACCTTTGGCTATCCCGAATTCCCAAGTCTAAATACAAGGACAATCATTCCATCATTCCTTGAAGAAATATTATTAAATACCTCGTATGTTTAAGGCACTGAGCTAGGCAGTCTTCAGAAGAGGGTGACGTCTTGGGACAACAGAGATGTGTAGGACCCAAATTTTAAAGAGACGCATGCCCCACTGGTTGTGCAAGTTCATGGGCAGGCCGAGCACAAACCTGGGAGTGAACGCCTCCTCGATTCTGGACCCGAGGCCACTCTGGGGCTGTTCTGGAATCTCAGCTCTGGAGCTAGACCTTCAGTATATGGTAGTAGACATGGCTCTCACTTTTATAGAATTTACAGTACACTGCAGATGGCTGGCCAAAACCAAACCAAGCAAACAAACAAGAAAACCTAAATACACACCTTACTACAGTTACAATTTGTGATCAATGCTTTTGAGAAAAAGAGTTGAGTTTTGGTCAAGGGGCTAATAAGGAAAACTAATTTCCACGAAATGTGGAACACGCCTCTGAGGAGATGAGCTTTAAACTGTGGCCTCGGGTGGAGCCGCCGTTACCCAGGCAAGCCGTAGGGGAGGAGCTTTCCAGAGCGAGCACGTAGTATTGGCCAGGACCCGGGGTAAGACAAGGGGGACTAAAAGAGAAAAATGTACAAGAGGACTGGAAGCAGAGCGGGGGGCTGAGGTCAGGTCAGACAGGACCTTATCTATAAGGTTTCCGTGGATCTTTCTTCCTTTGTAAAGGCAATGTAAAGCCTTTGAAGGGTTTTAAGCGAGGAAGTGATCAAGTCGTATTTTTAAAAAAATCAATCAGCCATTGTGGGACAACTGGTTAGAGGGAGACTAGTGGTTTTGAGAGAATCAAGTAAGAAGCTGCCACCTAGCCTAGATGCTGGCTATGACTTTGACTTTACGACTGGCAGTGACGACTGAGAAAAATGGACAATATGTAGTTTGGAAGCAGACTTGGTAAGATGGGCACTGCTCCTGCCCACAGAGATCTCACAGCCTATGAAAGAGCTGGTAAAGGGACTAAGTTATTAAAAGGGGGAGAGCAGAATCCTAAGGGAGACTGAGGTATTTTCTGAAGAGAATGACCTCCTATTTAAGGGGACTATGTACATTTTTATGTGTACTGGACCTGCCTAAATTTTAGCTCTTTTCCCCTACTATCCAGCCAGATGAAAATCATTTGGGTTACTGGGGGAAAAAAAAAAAAAGAAGAAGAAGAAGAAGAAGAAGCTGCATTTTATTTGCACTTGTATGTCCTCTTCAGTGTATCTGTACATATGACTTATATAAATCAAGATCTGACTCTGCTACAAGTCCAAGGTATAGTGGCAGGAGAATTAAACTCTTCCTACTAAACTAAACTATACAGAAAGAGAACTCTGACTTGAGTCTTCTGATTCCAAAATTATCTTTTCACTAAAAGATATTCTTTTTAAATAGATTATGTGTTTGCTCTGCTATACGAACACCTCTTCCAACTTTCCAACTTGTTTTCTCCTAGACCTGTGTCTTTCCTCTTTCAAGCTTGACCCATGCTCTAGGCCCTGGGTACTAAACATTCCCTCTCAGCTGGCTATCATCAAGGAAAGGAACTTTGCTTATACTAATTTACTTACTAAGGTATAAGGAATGGGTGATGACTTAATGCTATGATTACAGACGCTTGTTAAATATCATCCTTTTTCCATCCCACATCCATGGTAGGTGTCACCAATTGATTAAATAACATTCAACATAAATAACACATTGCTTTGTTTTATTGTAAAACTGATTCTCAGGTATGGGAGTGAAGATAAAAAAAAAAAGTGCCGGTCCTATGACAAAGGTAAGAAGCCAGATGGTTAACTTGGTGGTAGGAGACACAGGAATATGGATCAGGGAGTTAAGATGTGAGGGGGGTAATAGACCGCGTAAGAAAAGACCATGACTGTTTCTCCATTCCCTTTTAAGTTGCAATAGAACTTCTAGGGGTACTTGTGTATTATCTTGCACCACTCCTTATTTAGGGACTGAAGGATAATCTACCTTTCCACTTTATAACCCAATTCTGCATTTTTCATTGTGTTTAGTTGTCAACAAATGATCTTTTACTCTGTGTCCCCACACTCCAAAATCCAGTCTGTTTCACTCTCCCAACTACAAGAGACCGAGACCAAGTTAGAATATTTTATCTCTGCCCACGATGCCAATTTAACTGGCACAAACTCAAAAAGACATAGTGACCCTTAGTAGCTACAAAGAGCTTTAGATATTATCCAGAACTTGGGTTCCAAAGTTACACAGAACCTGGATTAGATTCCAGAAACAAGCTCTAGAGACTCAAATAAATGATTCAAAGTCTCTCAGTTGCCACAGATTCATCTTTAAAATGAAGGTGATAGGGGCACCTGGGTGGCTCAGAGGGTTAAGCCTCTGCCTTGGCTCGGGTCAGGGTCTCAGGGTCTTGAGATCGAGCCCCACATAGGCTCTCTGCTCAGCAGGGAGCCCGCTTCCTCCTCTCTCTCTGCCTGCCTCTCTGCCTACTTGTGATCTCTGTCTGTCAAATAAATAAATAAAATCTTTTTTAAAAAAATGAAGATGATAAAATCAACGCCTGCCACATAGTAAACTCTTAACAAATATTATTTAAATTGTGATGATGGTGAATACCTTAAGTAAGAGGAGGAAGTAATTTTCCAAAGACAATTTCCTTTCTCTTCATTGACATTAAATTCAGTTAGCCTTCCCAAATCAACACCACATTTACTTTAACCTCCAGATCCTTCTTGTCTCCAGGATGTTTATAATTCTTCTGAGCTCATCTGATGTATTTTGTGTCCAAGAAGAAATATCAGAAGAGAAACACCAGATGTGCCACCTCCATGAAGCTAGAACTTTCTCTGCAGGGCCAATATCATCATATGGACAAGTACCACTGAGCCAAACACCATTTATGCATAGCACCTAAGACTTCTTCTCTAGTAGGCACTTGGGAGCAGTTCTAGGATACTCATTCCATTTTCTAACTGTGTTAAGAGTTCAGGTCTCCAGAACTTGACTGTGGTTGAAAACAATAGAGAAGCAAGTAGTAGAGCAAGTAACCGAGGGGACATGTAGTTTTAGTTACTCTGCAGGTCTTCTCAAGCATGTTCCTACACTGAAGCAGCTAGCAGCTTCTCAGGCCCTGCCTCTGCTAATCTGGAGGTCAGTGCTCCAGGGGACCCAGAAGGTCCTTCTGCCTCCTCCATAGCTTTTTCATCGCCACAATCACTTCCTTATTTCTCAGGGTGTAGATGGCAGGATTCAGCATGGGAGTGACCATTGTGTACAGCACAGAGACCGCCTTGTCCATAGGGAATGTCCGAAAAGGCCTTGCATAGATGTAGACACAAGGCACAAAGATTAAGGTCACTACAGCAATATGGGAGGCACAGGTGGACAGGGCTTTGCTGCGGCCTTCCCATGAGTGGCCTCGGAGCATGAATAACAGTGCTGTGTAAGATCCCAAGAGCACCAGAAAACACATCAACGTCACCAGGCCATTATTAGACACCATCAGAAGCTCTAATACAAAGGTATCTGTGCAGGCCAATTTGATCAGCTGAGGCACGTCACAGTAAAAGTTGTCCAGCTTGTCAGGCCCGCAGAATGGCAGCTGGATAGTCAGTCCAACCTGTACAATGGAGTGGATGAAGCCTCCCACCCAGGAGGCTACCATGAGGAGACCACAGACGGTCCTGTTCATAATAAGCGTGTAGCGCAAGGGCTGGGAGATGGCAACATAGCGGTCATACGCCATCACAGTCAGCAGGAAGATCTTGATGCCACCAATGAAGTGGAAGAAGAAGAGTTGAGTCAAGCAGCTGCCAAAGGAAATGACGGGGTTGCCTGAGAGCAAGTCAACCAGCATCCTAGGTGCCGTGATGGTCGAGTAGCAAAAGTCAAGGAAAGAAAGATTGCCTAAGAGAAAGTACATGGTTGTGTGGAGGTGTGGGTCAGAGGTCACGATGGCCACAATAAGGAGATTTCCCGTCACAGTCAAAAGATACACAACAGAGAAGACACTGAAGAAAAGGAACCGGAGCTCCCATACCTGGGAGAGCCCCAGGAGGACAAAGCCCGTCACCTGGGAATGATTTGCTGGATTCATCTGCTTGGTATGACCTGGTCAGTGAACCTGCTGAGGAAAATGGACATCTTCATCATGGGATCCACAAGCTTCTCTGCCCTCTCTGGGGAATTCTTCCCTGTCTCATTTACTCTCCGACAAATGCTATAAGCAGTGCGATAGGAAACCAAGCGTTTGAACATCGTCTACTGTGCAGTCAAACTCCAGGGGCCTAAAACTCAGGGTAACACTAATACTGTTCCTAGTTGATGAAAATTAAAAATAATCAGGCCTCAGAAGTGATACGCAGAGAAGTGAATTCTCACTTCTCCCAGCAGCCATTCGTATAAACAGGGGCAATCTTCCCGAATTCTCTAAGTCTCACTTCCCTCCTCCATGATGTACATTAGCCAAAATGCCTGCAAGGTCTCCCATAGTCTAATATTTTATAGCTATAGACGGCCTTTATTTAGAAAACCCAAAAAATTCCCACCAGCCAAATATTTAGACGTATAAGTGTCGTGAACTAGTGTTTTTCTAAAGTTAGATAAGAAAACAAGTGGAAGAAGCAGCTTCCTAACCGACAAGGCTGGGAAACCCAGAGAAAACTATAGTCCCTGTGGAAATGGAGGGAAAAGCAACCAGAATGTTGAACCACCCCCAAAAATTTGTGTGTCACTGCTAATTTGGGGGATATCTGCCAAAGAATAATTTCTCATTCATATGAGAAGCAGCAAGAGAAGGCCATAAATATTAACTGAATGTTAAAAAAAAATCATTATCTAAATGCAAAAGCTGCCTCAGCATCTTGAAAACCTTAAAAATAAAAAGGGTGTTTTTAAATAACTAGGCCATTTTTAAATATTTAAGTGTTTTTAAAAGATACTGAGAAAGCTAGCTCTTGGGGCGCTGGGTGGCTCAGTGGGTTAAAGCCTCTGCCTTCGGCTCAGGTCATGATCCCAGGGTCCTGGGATGGAGCCCCACATTGGGCTCTCTGCTCAGCAGGGAGCCTGCTTCCCCCTCCCTCTCTCTCTCTGCCTGCCTCTCTGCCTACTTGTGATCTCTGTCTGTCAAATAAATAAAATCTTTAAAAAAAAAAAAAGAAAAGTAGCTCTTTGTAAGAATTCTAGAATAACTCTCTTCATACTCTTTAAGAGAAATGTGAAGTTATCGTTCCACACTTAATTTTTAGTATGACTTTTCAACTACATTTTCTTTCCTTTGTTCTTTCTTCATTCAATATGCATTTATTAAACAACTTTTATTTACTAAGCCCTATATTAAACAGTAAGGATTTTAAAAAATAAGACACAAGTGACCTAACATGTTACACTCACCGTAGGACCTTCACTCCTGACACCTGCCCACCTCTCCAGTTTTGTCATTTTATACAAAGCCCCCCTCACACATAAACGATGATATAGCATACCAAGCTCTTTGAAGTTCCTTGAGTTTGCCAAGCTCGCCCCATGCTTCTCTGATTTTCTTTATTAATCTCTACATACTTATTTTATCTTAATTTTAATGAAATGTTTCAAATACACAAAGTTGGGATTTCCAGTTTTAGCTTAAACATGTCTTCACATGTTCCAAGTTCTTCAACTTGGAAGTTAATACTCTCTTATCCTTGAAGCAAGAAAAAGCTAAATAAAACGAAAGGCAATGACTTTTCTTGGGGCCATCAGAGAACAGAAGTCACAGAGCAAAGCACTGTCCCCAAAACCCGGAGAGAGGAGGGAAGCAAGAGAGAATCATAGTAGGTGGGGAAGAAAAGAGTGAAATTGGCCTAGATAATTCTCCATTAATAAAAACAACTATTCTCTAAGATAAAAGACTTTGCTAAATCCATTCCCCACCTGGGAAAAGGACCTTCCTCCCCTTTCAGCACCCCACAGCCTTGTTGTGTTGCCTAAGAGGGTGAGTGTCCAACGAGAGTCCACTAAAGATTTATGTTTAATCACAAGAGTATAGAATGCTTCTCTCCCTCAGGGACCTTACCTCCACCGCAACAGGGCTCCAGGGTGAAGACAGTGGGTTACCATGGAAACGGCTGCAAGTCTTTGACTATCTTTAAGAATAAGTACTTCAGGATGCCTAAAGGCAATGCAGGAGATAACAGAGTCACCTGAAACCCCTGACTCCTTCAAAGATAGCAGCTACTGGCCAGATTCACAGAAATTCTCACACTGAAGTTTCTTTACCTCGGTTCCTGTTACCTGACTGTTCCTATTGTTCCAGGTTTGAATTTCAACAACAAAATCATGAGGCATGCTAAAAGGCAAGCAAAAGACACAGTCTGAAGAGACAGAGTAAGGAACAGAATTAGACACATCTATCACACCAATATTAGAATTATCAAGCAAGGAAGTTGAAAACTGCCACAATTAATCGGTGATGGGCTCCATTAGAGATCCTGCAAGAATGTATTGGTTATGAAAGGAGAGTAATGGAAATTCCATAAAAGTATAAAAATGGAATGCCAGAAGTCCAAAACACTGTAACAGAAATAAAGAATGCCTGTAACGGGCTCATCAATAGGCCGGTTGCAGCCAACGAAAGAATAAGTGACCTTAAAGATAGGTCAGTATGTTGGGTCCCCAATGCTGGGTCCCTTAATAATGGGTCTGTGATTAAAGGAGCGAGACTGATATAAAGCGAAGGTAAAGCAAAGCTTTATTTCATGTCAAGCATCAAGAATCAAACCAACTGTCAAACAGTCCCTTACAGAGAAGATGACCCCTCTCTGTTTCACAGACTAGCTTTTATAGAGCAAAGGCCATGTGGTTGGGCCTGGCCACACACAGGTGGCCAATGAAATTGTAACACACAGAGAAAGCTGCACAGTCATGCTAGGTGACCAATTGAATTACAATTTACCCTAGTAGACATTTGAACCAGCCTATCACCTAGTTCAGAATTGGTGCCCAAAAGGTGCCCAAAGGGTGGGGCCCATACTCCTTGGTAGCTAGGAAACAGAATGCGCCCCCCACTGATTGAATGTCTCCACCTGACCTGACCCACCCTTGTATTTGGGCTTTTTTATCTGGGACTCTCCAGGACTTATTTTTAAGTAAGTTCCCCAGGGGGCCAGGGGGCAGAGTCAATATCTGTTTTACTGCGTAAACAACAAAATGGCAGTTAACCAGAGTGGGGCCACTCTGGCTGAATAGGCCCTTACAGGTAGAAACTTACCAACCAGAAAGGCAAAGGATAAAAATGGCAAAGAGACACAGAGAAGAGCATCCAAGAACTTTGGGATAGTTTTAAAAGGTGCAACACACATGTAATTGGAATGCCGGAAGGAACGACAGAATGGAGTAAAATAAGTACCCAAATAAAAGCGGCTGAGATTATTCTGAAAATCACAATATACACGCAGTCACAACACACCAAACAGAATAGCAAAAAATTTAAAAAAAAAAAAAAAAGCCAACTATACCTAGGTCTGATGTAGGAAAGATGTCAAGATTCAGAGCAGATGGCCAAGAAAGAATTCTTGAGACATCTTTGGTGCAAAAAGGTGGTTTTATTAAATCATGGGGACAGAACCTGGGGGCAGAAAGAGCTGCTCTGGGGTCATGAGGAATGGCCTGTTACATACTTTCAAGTTGGGTGGGGGTTAAGGATAGCTAAAGCAGTCTCTAGGGTATTTTGGAAGGAGGTTTCCAGGACCTTGAGGGGCTAGCTATTGTTGGGAAATGGTCATTTATTACCATCTTATAAAACCTTGGTCATGAGACACTTCAGGTGTATATGGGCAGGTCATATGCTTGGGGGATGATTGCCAGCATGTATCTTGGGAGGGTTAGAGATAAAGGAAGTTTCCATAGGAATTTTTATATGTTACAGTAGACTTACAAGATCCTGGGGGTCAGGCTAAGATTGCCTTTGCCCTTAGCAAAGTATGAACATGGAGGCAGTTGAGTTCCTCGAGGAATGTCACTCTGCCTGTTTCAAGGACTTGTCAGTGGGCTCTAGGTAGTAAGGGAATTTATTTTTCTTTTGCCTTTGTTTCCCACATCAAGTATATGATAGTCAACAACAGAAAACCAAAGTCAAGGAGAAAAATCTTGATAGAAGTCAGAGAGAAAATTTTCTCAACAATAGAGGAAGAAAAACGAGAATTAGAGAGAAAGGCTTGTCAGAAACCAAGAAAGCAGGAAATAAGTGGACTGATAGATACATTTAAACAAGTGTTGAAAGAGAGAGGAAAAAAAGGTACCAGCTTAGAATTCTAAATCCAACAAAATTGTCTTTAAGCATTAAAGAGAAATAAAGACTTTCTCAGGCAAATACCGGGTGAAAGAATTCATCACTAGCAAACGCACCCAGCCAGACATGTTTAAAAAAAAGAGAGAGAAAGAGAAAAAAAGGTCTTTAGGGAGAATGAAAATGATGTTGATCAGAAACTTGCATGGACATAAAAAAAGGAAGAGTGTTGGAGAAAGAATAAATGAAGATAAAATTAAAATAACTCTAAAATTTTTTCTTATTCTTAAAAGAGAAGTAACAATGTATTGGTTATGGACAAGTAAACAGTTATGAGCAAGTAAATAGAATGACAGCAATGTCATAAGAGATGGGAGTCTATTCATTTGCCAAGGCTGCGAAACAAAGCACCCCAAATTAAGTGGCCAAAGCAGCAAAAATGTATCCTCTCAGTTCTGGACAGTAAAGTTTCAAGATCAAGGTGTTGGCAGGACTGGTTCATTCTGAGAGCCCTGAGGCCTTTTCCTGCTGCTCACCTCACTTCTGGTGCTTTGCTGGCAATCTTCGGCATTCCTTAGCTTGTAGAAACATCCTCCACATCTCTGCCTTCATCTTCACTCTCCATTCTCTGCAAGGGTGTGCTTCAGACTTCCCCTTTTCTAAGGCCACCAGTCATTTGGCAATAAAGCCAGTCCTAATGACCTCCATTCAGCTTGGTAACATCTGTAAAGGAGTTGTCTTAAAATACAGTCACCTTCTGAGATGCTAGGGGTTAGAACTTTAAAATGAATTTGGGAGGAGTGGTACAGAATGCAGTTCTTATAGGGAGGGAGGATTTGGGAATACTCTTGTTGAGGAGAACAAAGGCAAAAGAAATATAGATTAAATTTCCTTACAACTTACAGCCCACTGATAAATTCCACAGACACGAGAGGTGTGATATTCGGGTCATATTAATGTTAATGCCTTGCTAGAGGCAAAAACAGCCTCAGCTAGACAATAGCCAGATCTCCAGGATCCTGTAAGTCTTCCTTAACATATGAAAATCCCTTTAGAGACTTTCTTTATCTCTACCCAACCCCCAACTTAGAAGTATATAATTAATCACTCCTCAAAATCACAGGGCAGCTCTTTCCGCCCATTGGTCCTGTCCCTGTTCTTAAAACAAAAACAAAAACACCTTTTTGCACTGCAGATGTCTCAGGAATTCTTTCTTGACCTTTTGCTCCATGGCCCCACACCACTCTGACCTACAGTTGCAACATAACCTCAGCCAACATCCCAGCAAGCTATTGTGTAGATATCAACAAGCTGATTCTAAAATTTATATGAAAAGCAAAAAGGCTAGAACAGCCAACACAATGTTGAGGAAAAACAATGCTGGGTGACTCACACGAACTGATCTCAGTATTTACTGGGACGTCATAAAGTTACCATAATTAAGGCAGCATGATATTAGAGGAAAATAAAGACATAGATCAATGGACTATGATAGTCCAGAAGAAACAACAACAAAAAAAAAAGGAAAAAAAAAAACATATGGAAAACTGATATTTGACAAAGAAGTAAAGGAAATTCAATGGGGAAAAAGATTATCTTTGCAACAAATAGTGCTGGAACAACTGGACATCCATATGCAAAAAGAAATTGTACACAGATTTTATGTATTTTAAGAAAATTAACTCAAAAGGAAACATAGACCAAAATGTAAAAGTCAAGCTATAATATTTCTACAGAAAAAAAAAGAAGGAAATTTACATAAACTTGTGGTTTGGTGATCTATTTTTACATGCAACAGCAAAATCATGACCCATAAAAGAAAAAAAATAATAAATTGGGCTTTCTTAAAATTAAAGATTTCTGCTCTGCAAAAGACACCATGAAGAAAAGCAAAAGACAAGCTCCAGCTCAGATAAAATATTTGCAAAACATATACTTGGTAAAAGATCCAAACCCAAAATTACAAAGAACTCTCATAATTCAACAACAGGAAAGCAAGCAATCTAATGAAATGGGCAAAAAAATCAGAACAGAAATCTCACCAAAGAAGATATACAGGTGGCAAATAAGCAAATTAAAAGATACTACACATCATCTGTCATCAGGAAATTGCAAATAGAGTAGTTCGCCATGGAGATACAGAACAATTCTAGCAACACTATACTCGCACGTAGGAACTGAACAGTTCAGTAAGTGAACGGCAATGGTAAGAGCCAGGTTTCTCACTGTTGGAGTGTAAGCTCACAGGTAAGCAAGAAAAAAGGTTAAAATGATCCATGTTGTAATGGACTAGAGTCGGAGGGATCAGTAGAACTCATGCTTATCTTAGTAAAGATATTGACGGTTACATATTGAAATAAATACATGGGTAAGTAAACACTCATCTATTTCCTTGCTCTGTCCACATAAAATACCTGAAAGCAATGACATCCCTTTAGCAAAAGCACAAAGAGCACTCAGACCTTGGTTTCTAATTCAGTCTCTAATAAACGGAACCGGAGAAGAAGCGGTTTCTAGGACGAGGGCTTCTTGGAGAAAAAGCGGATTCTAGGACAAGAGCAGGAATATTGAGGATTCTAGGACGATGAGCCTGGAAAACTAGGAAGACAAAGCATGGAAGCAATCAAAAAAAGTTGACAAGTGGGTGCCTGGGTGGCTCAGTGGGTTAAGCCGCTGCCTTGGGCTCAGGTCATGATCTCAGGGTCCTGGGATCGAGTCCGGCATCGGGCTCTCTGCTCAGGCTCAGCAGGGAGCCTGCTTCCTCCTCTCTCTCTGCCTGCCTCTCTGCCTACTTGTGATCTCTGTCAAATAAATAAATAAAATCTTAAAAAAAAAAAAAAAGTTGACAAGATATGCCAAAGGACACAGGAGCCAAATAAACAAACTCTCTATGCCCCAAACTGGGACCATTGGTACAACAAAATAAAGTAGCATTGGCTTATAATCTAAGGCATAAAATAAACATCCATGATATAATATATGATTGAATAAATAAATGGGGAGAATAGACACACCTCCCTGGGAGAAGTCCAAATAATTTAAGAAGATACTTCATCCTCAAGGAGGTAAACTCCTTAAATGTAAATGACACACAGTGAGTCACTCCTAAGGTATGAAAAGTGAGAAGAAAAAAAAAGTTTCAAAAGGAGAAAAGCTGCCCTACATTTTTACACTAATGATGTTATATAACATCAGTAGTGACGTTATGTTGTTAATATGCATCCTTGATATATGTGACATTTATATCCCATATGTAATAGGATATCATGACAAAATAGGGTTTCTTTCAGAAAAGTAAGGATGGGAATGCCTGGGTGAGTCTGTGCATTAAGTGTCTGCCTGCAGGCAGGTCATGGTCCCAGTATCCTGGGATGGAGCCCTGCATGGAGACCACATGGTCTCCTTTCTCATTAGGGAGACTGCTTCTACCACTTCTCTTTCTCTCTCACTCTGCTCTCTCTCTCTCTCTCAGATAAATAAATAAAATCTTAGAAAAAGAAAAGTTAAGGATGGTTTAACATTTAAAAAGCATACAATGTAAATTATATCAATCAAACAAAAGAAAACATTATGTGACCATTTCAACTGATACAGAAAAAGCATTTGGCAAAATTTGACCCCCATTCATAATTGTTAGGAATAGAAAGACATATTCTCAACCTCATAAAAGTTACCTCAGTCTGTGGTGAAATCTTGACTACTTTCACCTAGGTCAAGGACAGAAAAATGATGGCCCCTCTTACCCGTATAAAAGAAATGAGAGACAAAGATTGGGAGGAAATCTTTTTTCCAAACTGTCCCTGCTCACAAACAACATAATGTTGGGTCCCCAATATTGGGTACCCCAATAATGGGTCCGTGATTAAAGGAGCGAGACTGATACAAAGCAAAAGTCAAGCAAAGCTTAATTTTGTGTCAAGCATCAAGAATCCAACCGTCAAACAGACCAGTAGGGGCCACCCCTTACAGAGAGGACAACCCCTCTCTGTTTCACAGACTAGCTTTTAAAGGCCATGTGGCTGGGTCTGGCCACGCACAGGTGGCCAATGAAATTGTAACACACAGAGATACCTGCACAGTCATGCTAGGTGATCAATTGAATTACAATTTACCCTAGTAGGCATTTGAACCAGCCTATCACCTTGGTCAGAATTGGCACCCAAAAGGTACCCAAAGGGCAGTGCCCATACTCCTTGGTAGCTAGGAAACAGAATGCACCCCCCACTGATTGAATGTCTCTACCTGACCTGACCCACCCTTGTATTTGGGCTTTTTTACCTGGGACTGGTTTCTGGGACTTGTTTTTAAGTAAGTTCCCCTGAGGGGCGTGGGGCAGAGTCAATTGAAGTTTTACCAAAAAATGGCAGTTCAACCGGAGTGGGGCTGCTCTGGCTGAATAGGCCCTTACAATAACTGTTCATGGAGAAAATCCTAAAAATATAAAAAATAAGTTAAAACCATTATGAGAGAAATATTTTTAAAATATACATTTTTAAAAAAAGCACTGCAGGATTTATTCATATAGCAATATAGTTTCAAAATATATTTTAAAAAAGTTATAGTTACTGGATAAGTAAATGATAAGTCCAGATGTCAGAGACTGCCAAATTATATAAACAAAAAAATATTTAATACTACAGAGAATTTGTGGGTTTTTTCCTAAAGATTTTACTTGTTTTGAAAGAGAGGGAGAGAGCAAGTGTGCATGTGCGCATGAGTGAGAGGGAGGGGCAAAGGAGAGAGAGCAGCAGGCTCCCCGCTGAGCAGGAAGCCCAGTGTGGGGCCAGATCCTAGGACCCTGGGATCTTGACCTAAGCCTAAGGCAGATGCTTAACAACTGAGTCCCCCAGGTGTCCTGCTATAGAGAATTTGAGTGACACAGCAAACCAGCTTAAACTAATAAATATCTAAAGTCGTGTAGTCCCCAAAGCAGAAAGTGATATTCTTTTCAAATACCTATGTGTTTTTCCTCCAAATTGTCCATGTATTATGCCATAGGAAAGAAAATTCAATGAATTCTTAATAGAATTTATGCTGTATTATAAGAAATTAGTAGCAAAAAAGTAGGTAAAACAAATCATCCACTAAGAAATTTTAAAATATCTTCTAAGCAAGATACATATGCTATATCTTTTAATTAAATTATTCATTTAGGAATTTCAAATGTAAACTTTAAATATATTTAGAAAGTAATAGTTTGTACTATAAAAAATTTGCAGGCAGTTGCCAAAGTAGCAAGAAGAAAAAATTAATATAAAAAATTTGCAGGCAGTTGCCAAAGTAGCAAGAAGAAAAAATTAAAACCGTAAGTTTCTATATTTGAATATTAAAAAAAGAATATATATGAATTAAAAATCCAATAGAAGACACTATAAAAAGGAAAAATACAGAGTCAGAAAAAGTAGAATAACTCTCCCACTCCAGCACCAACCCAAAAGAAAACTATGCATAATCAATAAAACCAAAACCTTTCTTTGAGTAAAATAGTAACCTAGAAACAAATATATAAGTCCAAAAAGAAAACACTACTTATGCACACACAATCATAGGAACTGCCAAATTATGTCTATGTAACATTTATACAAGCTTTAAAATCTAGTGAAATGGATAATGTTCTAAGAAAATATAAATAACCAATTTCTTCAATGTGGAAACATGACTATGTAATAAATTAATAATAATAATAATAATAAATTGTAAAGTTAGTCAAAGATTCTTCCTTACAAGCAAAAATCTTTTGCAGAGAAGATCTACCAAACCATCAAGGTATAGATTATTATTCACACTATTATATGTCCAGAACCTAAATCAATTTTTGGCACTTAATAAACCAGGAACCCAATCCATAATTGTTGAATGAATAAAAATTCTACAAACTGTTAGCAACCACAAAAATGATGACCAACCTTATTCTTTTGATAACGCTAATGTAATACCATTACCACACTCAGAAAAAAGTACCATATAACCAACAAAGAGAAAAGCATAAATTAATCTGAATATAACATAGATTTAAATTCTAAATATAACAGTGAAAAATTAAATTGAAGAAACAATGACTTTCTTGTCTTCCTGAAAAAAAATTTAGAAAAAAAAAAGAAAAATAGATTATATTCTCATTTACAATAAAACCAAATGCCACAAAAATACCTAAAATAAGCCTTACAAGAAATATTTAAGACACACATGAAAAAAAATAAAAAACCTGGCTGACTTATTAACTAACTTTAAACATATGCCATGTTTGAAAGGACAAGAAGCTACAATGTATATTGTTTTACATTTTTTTCCCAATAAATTTTTAATATTAAAGAACCTTAGCCAGAATGTCACCAGAAATTGTTAAGGATTTTGACAGGATATTTTGAAATTCACCTAAAAAAAGGTATGTGTCTGAGGTGCCGGGGTGGCTGAGTCAGTTGAGCTGCGGACTTGATTTTGTCTCCTGTCAGGGTCTCAGGTTTGCGAGATCAACCCCCGCCCAGTGTAAAACATTTTATTTTTTGTCCTGGGTGCTTTGCTTCCTGCCAGTCTCTGCATGTGCCCATATGAAATTCCTCTGTAATGGCTCCAGCAGATTTCTTACTCAGACTCTTCGAAGACCAATTTTCATTTCGCATCACCTCTGACCTACAGCCTACTTTTTTTTTTTTTTAAATCTCAGGTGTCCAGTCTAACTTTTCCTCTTTTCCTAAGAGAGCATATCATAGAACAGTTTTACCCAACATATCTGCCAAGTAAACTTCTGTTTCTATTTTTTTTTAAGATGTCTACTTATTTATTTATTTGAGAGAGAGCACAAGTTGGGGAGGGGGGCTCACGGGGTAAGGCAGAGGGAGAGGGAGAAGCAGACTCCCCACTGAGCAGGGAGCCCAAATCAGGGCTCCATCCCAAGATCATGACCAGAGCCGAAGGCAGATGCTTAACTGACTAAGCCACCCAGGTGCCCCAAATTCCAGTTTCTTCATGCACAACTTCTTGACCCCAGGAAGCACAGCCTTTTTTGGCTAATTATTCAGCCCTATAAACTTAGCTTCAATAGTCAGATCAGAACTAAGGTCAAGTAGAGGCAATATATTTGAAATGCACCACATTCCCATCTCCAACTGCCTACACAATTCATAACTGCAGTGATGACTAATTCAAACCTGCATGAACCACTACCACGTAGTATCTGCACATAGCTTCTTCTGGATGAAATCATTACGTAAGCATCTGTCTCCCGATCAGTCCAAAAGACCACAAAGACAGAGACGGTACCTAATTGAAATCTTCTTAACCCAGAACCCCAGAACGTTAAAGGTACTTGACACGTAATAGAACATCAATAAGTATTTACTAAAGGAAGGATAAAAAAAAAGGGGAGAGAGGAAGGAAGGACAGGAGAGACAGGGAAGGAGGGTAGGTAAGAAGGGAAAGTAGAGTTTCTGACCGGTGACTGGCCCCTGAGGAAGTATTTTGGGATGTACTCTTCAGCTGACCTCTGATGTCGCGTTACTTATTTAGAAAGTAAGTCTAAATAATAGAGCGCACCGTTTTGTATCAAGTAGGCACTGTTTGTTGGACGCAGTATGACCTTTAGATCCAGGCTGACAGGACTCTTGCCCAGGATCACTTATCTTCACAGGGGCAAGGCATCCCAGGGGTCAAGGTGAAGTGCCTGTAGGGTCATTTGCCTGCCCCTTCTCCACCATGGCAAGAGTAAATGGAGACCCCCCCCCCCAAAAAATGCCTAAACATTTAAAGTTATACCTCAAGCTAATGAACTATTAAATATATTCTTGCTCACTTGTTGAAGACAAGGTAAGGTCTGTAAGGTCCAGAAAGCCAGGTCTGAATTTGGAAACCTTGGTCACATAGGAGGGGTTCTGCTCTGAAATGAGACAGGATGGGAAGAGGCCACTCCATTCTACTTGCTTAGTCTTCACCCTGGCTCCATCCTGCACACAAGGGGTCCTCATTGTGCGCATGTGTGCACCCTGGTTTGCACGTTCCAGCTCTGTCTCCTGTCCCACCACCCAGTCAAACAGTAGGCATCCCCATACCATCCCGCAGGCAGAGGGATAGATACACTACGTCTGTCACAGACCATCCTGGGGAATGCAGTCCTCTGGAAGTGGGATTAGGACCACATAGACAAAGTCTTAAACACTGAGAGCATGGTGGGGAGGGGAAACTGGACCCCACGAGCCCTTCACTTCGGTGTCTCTACTGCCTTAGGCAAGAGTCCTTGGGGCCTGAGTCTAAAGCTAATACTGCATCCAACAAACTGAGTGCCTACCTTATACAAAACTGTGCTCTCTGTTAAATGTTTTTGTAGTAAATATGTACCAATGACACTTGAAGAAAAATTAAAAGAAATATTATGATTAAAAAAAAAAGGCAAAGTGAAACACCAGGAAAATGCAGGAAATGGGGGAAAATCTAGAAAAAAAATGAGCCAGGAAGCCTTTTAATCTTTACTCAAATTCTCACCTTTTAATGTTTACTCAAATTCCTACCTTCCTGAAACACTTCAGCTCCAATGAGAATTATCTAAATTTATGCGGCCCAACACAGTAGCCTTTGGCCACATGTGACAATTTAAAATTAAATTAATTGAAATTCAATTGAAAGATCAGTTTTTAAGTTTTACCAGCCACATTTCTAGCACTCTCAATAGCTCTGTGTAGCTAGGGTCTACCAGACTGAACAGTACAGATATAGAAAATTTCTATATTTCATCACAGAAAGTTCTACTGAAAAGCACTTTTAAAGAAAAAGAAAGTAAAAAGCTCCGTTTTGACCTTCAAATGACCTTCATTGGTGACTTTGATGAAAATCAAGCAATAACCTTCAAGGTGAATTATGTTACAATGATTTGGTGCCACTTTTGAATTTCCTATCAATGTCTCCCTTACATTCGATAGTTACTTAGGAAATTGTAATGTAAGCAATAACTTCAAAAAATCTTGTTCCTGGTATGAAGCATTTCATAAGGTCAGTCTCAAAACCTTAAAGAATTAGGCAAGATGCTCTGTTTGGACCAGCAGAGAATACACTAGTTTGAATCCAAGATCCTGCGAACAGCCTGACATATTCTTATGGAAACTGTATCAGAGAACCTGGATTCTAGTTCTGATATGCACGTCATCTTGGGAAAGTTAATCTCTATCAACTCTGGCTAAATAAAAATGGTAAAAATATGCCCAGTTTGCCTCACTGAGGCATTTTAAGGATGAGATAGGAATATCATAATTAAATAAGGTATGATTAATATCCTAAAGAAGGTTTGACTTTTTTTCCCCCAAACTGTGTGATTTTAAGCAGATGTATTCTTACAGATGAGACAAAATAGAGAAGATTTTACTCTAATTCCTCACACCTGAAACCTTTCCTTAGATTTTTATGAGCTCTTTACTGTAATAGATCTTATAGCTAGATACATAAATGTAGATTTCAGATTTTTAACTGGTATAGTCAGTCTTTAACACGCATTGTTAAGTAAAGTTCTGTACACACACGCATGAATTTTTTCTTCCATCCAATTCAGTGATGATTTAGTCTCAGATTTTTGGGTTTGAAGCAGAGAGGACTAGCAACTAAAACATAATGGACCAGTTATTTATCAGGATGTATAAATTATGCATATTACTTTAAGTAGAAAGACAAGGAAGGAATCACTTTGTGAATTAACAATAAAATATAGAGGCACCTAGGTGGCTCAGTGGGCTAAAGCCTCTGTCTTCCGACCAGGTCATGATCCTAGGGTCCTGGGATCAAGCCCTGCATCAAGCTTTCTGCTCAGCGGGGAGCCTACGTCCTCCTCTGTCTCTCTACCTGTCTCTCTGCCTACCTGTGATCTCTGTCAAATGAATAAAATATATACATATATATATATATATATATATATATATAAAATATAAATTAGGCATATTGGGGCACTTGGATGACTCACTCAGTAGATCATGTGACTCTTGATCTCAGAGGTGTGAGTTCTAGGCCATGTGTGACACAGAGTTTACTTAAAAGAACAAATGAAAAATTTAGAATAAATTTAAAATGTGATAAATGTCCCTAAAAGATTCTAGATCTAGCATTATTGGAAGGAAAATATACCCTCTGTTTGGAGGACTGAGCTACTGTGACATCCCAAGAGCAGGAGTGTGTCACATTCATTTGGGGATCTCTACTGGCAGGCACAAACCCTGGCTTTGAAACCCATTAACTGTGAACACCCAGGCAAAGTGTCTTACTTGCTCCAAGTCCAATTTGTATAATGTGGGCAACAATGTTTTCTGTTGTAAAATGAGTTCCGTGGCTGGAAGGGCTAGGTAGCACTGTCGTGCATATAAATAAATCATAGCTGTATCTTGAAATTTGGAAAGGATTTTTAACTGTCAGAAATAGGGTGGAAGAGCAATAACACATTCCAGAGGTAAGAGACAGATGAAGAAAGTGTGTGAAGATAGGACAGTGGAGGGAATGTCTGGGTAATGTGAAAATGTCTAATTGAACTAGAAATAGTGGTAAGAGATGATATTGGAAAAGTTGATAGAGGGCGGGCTGTGACCTCACCTTCAAGTAAATGTCAGGTTAAAGAGTTCCTGTTTCTGAGTTTATGAGCAGGGGCTTGAGGGAATCAGCCTAGGAACTATCCCTGCCCAGCTGTGGCATTTAAACATTCAATTTATGTGACAATTTAAAGTTCGTGAATCCTCTCAGGCTGAGAATTACGGGCACTTCCACTTTCTGTTCAATTACTCTATTTAAGTCAGCATGTGTTGCGTTTTAGAAAGGAACAAGTTAGCCTAATTTTCAATCTTATTCCTCTTCCTGAAAGTGGAAAGACAACAGCAGGAAAAATGGTCTTAGGTTTTAACACAGTCATTCAGCCTTGAGGGCGCTTGCTGAGTTCTCGGTGCTAGCCAGTAGCAGAGCCACGAGCTGTGACTCAGTGCTGTTTCTCCAGTGGATAATTTCAGGCTTGAACATCTCCAAATGAAGGAAAAATAGCCTAAGAAATACATGAGAATAGCCTTGGTGCACTTACCTGGAGCTTCCCATTTAGGGCATCCCAACAGCAATCATCGATATATAAATTCAGATCCAAATGTGTCAGACTGCAAGGATTCCGTTGGGCCTCTGAGAGGCTTTGGGGAGTGGAAGTTGCTAGTTTTTGTGCAAAGGGTTATTGACAGAGCAGGAGGTAAATACCAGGCGTGGGGTAGGCAAACCTGCCAGGCATTCTCCCAAGCCAGAGGTCACCGGGGACCACACACAGGACCAGAGTGTAGGAAGAGCAAGGACTCCAGTAAACCATCCCTAAAGGATAAATTAGCTGCTCAACCTCTAGTCTGGAGATATTTCTACATTGCACCACGGCCCATAATCCAAAGATGACATTCATCTCCAAAATTCTCTTTTCCCATCTTTCTCTTGCATCCTATTTTGCAGCCATATGCCAAATGGCTACATAGATCAAAGATCTAAATGCAAAAAAATAATGAAAAAGTTCATTGAGAAAGTGAGTTTGGACAACTACCTGGAACCCATACCTCAACCTGACTTTATTATCCTCTACCAGCTGCTATGTGCACCATTACTCTTGTTAAAGATTTAAACGATCATTTCTGTATTTGATAGCATTTATCCATATTCATGAGGAAAATTATATACTGCTCAAAATTCTCAAATGTGTTGACACCTTAGAGTATATCCCTCAGAAATATGCAATCTACTGAATGCTTATTGTATATTGGTTTCCAGAAAACTTATTCCAATGTAATTATGTGAGATTCCATCACACCACATTCTCACTATCAATATTATCAATTTTTACTTCATATTCAATAAAATTTCCTTAAAATATAGTATCTTTAAATTATTGAGGATAAATATTTCTTGTCTTTTCAAAAATCTTCCAAGACTTTCAGGTTGATATTAGCAACTGTTCTGTTCTTTGCCCAGACTTCCCATGCATTATTTGTTTCTGTAGACTTTGTTTTTATTATTTTTGTGCGATTTTTTAAGAAGAGAAGCTGTATTTACATATGAATGCACACATTTACATATTCATATGCATGTGCATTTGTATGTAAGTAGCTGTGCATTCATTTAAATATATGTTAATATGTAAGTTTATTATTTATATAAATTGTTATGTTCTTGACTGTTTAGTGGTCAAGACTTACTTTTTTTGTTTTTTTTTGGCTTTTTGTTTTTAATATTATTTCATAAGGGGTTTTTTTATGTTTAGCGAGGAATTTCCCATTGAAATAGTCATCCTGTATGACCTAGATTTTATTCTGTTTTGTTCCTTTATTTATTTTCCATTTAAATCTATAAAGAGTCTGGAATTTCTTAGGTGAAGCATTAACATTTTTCTAAGAAGCTCAATTTCCAAACTCCACTTATTATATAAATTAGAACTTTGCTATTGGTTTGTCATATCTTTTTTGTCATTCACTAAGTTTTTCTACATATATTAAGATATTTCTCAACATTTGATTTTATTTCATTAAAGGGTCTGTCAATTCTTATTAGTATCCTTTACTTGTTTTTAAAATAATACATTTATGTATATTGTACCTATTTGAATTTAGCCATAAATCCAGAAAACTATTAGATAATGGTGACAGCAAAAATCTTTGTCTTCTTTCTCTCATTTTAATACCTTTATTTTTCTTTGTGAGGGAAGATCACTTTATTACTAGCTTATGAAATATTTTGAATTTTTTTGGTTGTTGCATTGTTTTATTGAGATTATCAATATTTTGTAATTAGATTAGTTTATGTACATTTTTAATATAAATAGATTCTAAAATTTCTGGGTAAATTTTAATGCTGTTGTTTTAGTTTTAGGACTTTTACATCTGTATCCAGTGGTGAAATCAGTCTATAGACTTTACATTTCATGCTGTCTTGGTAGATCTTGATATCCAGATAAAACCTAAGGAACTGAGGACCATCTCAAGTTTTCCTGGATTCTGGAAAATTAGTTTTTGTGGTTTTTATAGAACTCACCAAAAATGTTTATTAGAGTTGCATCTTGTTGTGGAAAATAAATTTTTTAACTGAATGATGTGTGAGAAATTGTATTTTATTATAGTTTTAAATTTCATTTCCTCTATCATTAGTGAGATTCCACAGCAACAGCTGTTTTGCATGTCTTTTCTTTGTGAATTTTTGTTCATATATTTGCCCACTTTTCTTCTGTTTTGAACACTTTCCTCAAATTTTAAGAATTCTTTATGTATCAAATATATTATGACTTTTTCTGTGATGTAGATTGTATATATTTTCTGTTTTGTTTATGGCATTCTCCAATGCAAAAACCTTTTTTATTGAGTCAAATATGTCAGTCCGTTTTTCTATTGCATGTAAATTTTGAGTCATAGTTGAAAAATATTCCATAAATCCATTGTAAAAAAAAAAAAAATCTTCTGTTCTTCTTGTAGAAGAATGTGCTTGTACATTTTTATTTCTTATATTTAGTTATACTTATAAATGGTGAGAAGAGTAATTTATTTATTTATTTTCTGAGATTTTATTTATTTTATTTATTTGTCAGAAAGAGAGGGAGAGAGAGTGAGAGAGATAGTGTACAGCAGGGGGAGGGGCAGGCAGAGGGAGAAGTAGGTTTCCCACTGAGCAAAGGGCCAGGAGTGGGATTCAATCCCAGGATCATGGGATCATGACCTAAACCAGTGGGCTTAACCCACTGAGCCACCAGGTATCCCATCTAATTTTAGATCTAATTTTATGTTTTTCCAAATGCATAGTTAGCTATCCCAACACTATTTATTAAAAACTCCAAATTTGCTCCTATTATTTGAGATTATATCTTGATCATATATTAACCTTTATATGTACTTTAATCTATTTCTAGAATTTCTATTCTATTCCAGTAGTCTGATTATCTATTCTAGTCAATACCACATTTTATAAACATAAAGGTTTAGACTATGTTTTGATATCTCATGAAACTAGTTTCCCCTCTTATATATTTATTATTTTTAATTTATAACATTTTATTTTTTTCTATCACTGATAATATTTATTTTTTATATCGCCCTCGCCCCGCAAGGATGACAAGACACCCTGGTTCGGATGCATCTTCTCTCTCTTCTCTCTTTATTTCCACAAGTCTACACACTTATATATGCTTACATGACCAATCAGTGAGCAGGGTACAGCAGGGAGCGAATCAGGCTGTGCACCTAAACGAACAACTTTGCTAGCAACCAATGCTGTTTACTTCCTCTTTGGGCATTCTGCTTAGTCTCACGAGGCAATCCTAACCTGGCAACTAGCCAGGTGCCATCTTTTAATGGCGGAGGCCGCCCTGGCCAGGGGCCTGCCTCCGACATCTCCCCCTTTTTTTCTTTTATGGCAGGGATCGTGCCTGTCTTAGGTTGTCAGTGGCGGGGAATATCCTTACCCATCATCAGACAGCAGATATCAATGATCTGCGTCCTGTCTTAGGTTGGTATATTTCCCCCACCAATCTTACCCGTCGTTGACTACCGATCCAGCATACTTAGCCATATTTGGGGGGATGTTCCAGCTTCGATGGCTAACAAGGCCTGCACCATGGCTTGCTGTTGCCTATGTTGCTGTTGCCTCCAAATACTAGCAGAATCAAGCCCACTATAAGGATTGTTATCAGACCAATTATGCTAGCCCATTGTTTCGTAAAGGTTAACATCTTGCAATATTTTGATTATCTCTGGGAGGGTTGCAAGCTCACCTCTGGTGTTATTTATCCTTGTTATGCCTAGTAGCAGGTGCTGAGTATAGTTTTGGAATTCTACAGACTAATTCCCCCGCAAGTATTGGGAGAGCTGTCGGGAGACATTCTGTAAGTCACTCATATTAGTATGGGAGTTACACAAATTGCCGGGAAGGGTACTATACATCCCAGTCCCAATGGGGCCCCCCATATGTCCACTTGTTCTTGAACCAAATCCACTATCTGGTTGACTATCAGGATTCCTGCTTGCAGATGTGCATTGATCTGAGTCTATGTTTGAAGGGCAGCTGCCATTCCTTCTGCAAGGGTGTTCACAGCTTCCGCAGTGGGTATAGTTGCAGCAAGCGAGACTGCTGCTGCCGCGGCAGCTGCTGTAGATATAGCCAATGCTGTCACAGCGGCAGCTGTGATACCAAAATCTCTTCTTTCTGGATAGCACCACCGGTAACTTGTCCTCTGGAATGGAAACTGGGATAGGAACATGGGTAGGGATATGCATAATCACAGCCAGCTTGAAGGCCGTGACATTCCAGCACTGGGAAAGACAGCAATATCTTAACTTTCCAAATTCTGAAACATGTGTGACATCCATTTGCCATATATGATTAGGTAACAAACCCTTAGGATTAACCCCCAAGGACGGTGCAGGTAGTAAGATCACACAATTTCTGCAGGAGACTACTATGTCCTGTGCCTGTGCTTTTGTTATGTTAAATTTGAGGCAAAGATTTAAAGCATCCTGTTTCTTCAAATCCTCCTCTAAGTGGTCCCATTGAGGTATGTTTAGCATGCCTTCATCTAGGAACCATGGAGCCACCTTTTCCACTGTATTCAAAAAGGCCCGAGCAGTTTTTGTTTTTAATGGCGTGCCATTGGCCTTTAGAAGGTCCTTTAGGGAACCCTCTAACCTCGACTTTGACAGTCCAGATCCCATAATTAGAATCCCAACCTAATGGCTGTTCCGCATATACTCGCCGCTAAATCCCGGCTCTAAGGCCGCCCCGCTTCTTATTGCGGACTTGTACAAGTTAATCCCGGCTCTAAGGCCGCCCCGCTTCTTATTGCGGACTTGTACAAGATTCCCACCACTTTGATCCTGGTCCCTTCCCCGCTTACCTGCGGTTTCGATAAGAAAATCCCGGCTCTATGGCCGCCCCGCTTCTTGTTGCGGTCTTGTACAAGCTTCCCACCACCTTTGTCGTGGTTTTACCCCGCTTACCTGCGGACTTCTCCCTTGCAAGGTTTTTCTATTTTTACTCCCCGCTTTACCGCGGAATTTCCACTTTTGAACATGGCTAATGTCCCCGCTTACCTGCGGACCTTTACTCCCCGCTTTCCTGCGGATTACCTTGCAAGATTCCTTTTTTTAGTTTCCAGGTGCTGGCGCCATTTATCGCCTTCGCCCCGCAAGGATGACAAGACACCCTGGTTCGGATGCATCTTCTCTCTCTTCTCTATTTCCGCAAGTCTACACACTTATATACGCTTACATGACCAATCAGTGAGCAGGGTACAGCAGGGAGCAAATCAGGCTGTGCACCTAAACGAACAACTTCGCTAGCAACCAGTGCTATTTACTTCCTCTTTGGGCGTTCTGCTTAGTCTCACGAGGCAATCCTTAACCTGGCAACTAGCCAGGCGCCATCTTTTAATGGCGGAGGCCGCCCTGGCCAGGGGCCTGCCTCCGACATTTTTAGTTTTTCATTTTTTAAGTTTCTGTTTTAATTCCAGTTAGTTAACATACAGTGTTATCTTCGTTTCAGGTGTACAATTTAATAATTCAACATTTCCGTATATCACCCTATGTTCATCACTCCAAGTATACTTCTTTTAAAGATTTATTTATTTGACACAGCGAGAGAGGTAACACAAGCAGGGGGAGTGGGAGAGGAAGAAGCAGGCTTCCCACCAAGCAGGGAGCCTGATGTGGGGCTCGATCCCAGGACTCTGGGATTATGACCTGAACCAAAGGCAGATGTTTAATGACTGAGCCACCCAGGCATCCCAATAAGTGCACTTCTTAATCCCCATCACCTACTTCATCCATCCCCCAACTCTCTGCCCCTCTGGTAACCATCAGCTTGTTCTTTATAATTGAGTCTGTTTCTTGATTTGTCTCCTCTCTCTATTTTTTTCGCTTTGCTTGTGTGTTTTGTTTCTTAAAATTCCACATATGAGTGAAATCATGTAATATTTGTCTTTCTCTGACTGACTTATTTCACTTAGCATCATACTCTCTAGCTCCACCCATATCATTGCAAATGGCAATATTTCATTCTTTTTTATGACTGAATAATATACCACCTCTTTTAAAAAAATTTTTTTAGTGAGAGAGCATGTTGGGCGTGGGGGTGAGGAGCTGCTGAAGAAGAGGGAAAGAGAGAGAATCCCAAGCAGGCTTCATGCTCAGTGCAGAGCCTGGTACGGTGCTCAATCTCACATCCCTAATATCATGACCTGAGCTGAAATCAAGAGATGGACACTTAGCTGTCTGAGCCACCCAGGCACCCCATATATCATATCATCATATCTTCTTTATTCATTTAACAATGGGTGGACACTTGGGCTGCTTCCATATCTTGGCTATTGTAATAAATGAATTCAATAAAGTTGCAGGATACAAAATCAATGTGCAGAAATCTGTTACATTTCTTTTTTTTTAAAGTTCATTTATTTGAGGAAGAGAGTGCATGCACAAGTGGTGGGGGGAGCAGAGAGAGAAACAGACTCCACATCAATTGTAGAGCTCAACATAAGACTCAATCCCACTATCCTGAGATAATAACTTGAGTGAAAACCAAGAGTTAAATGTTCAAACTGACTGAGCCACCCAGGTGTCCCAAAATCTGTTGTATTTCTATACACCAAAAATGAAGCAGCAGAAAGAGAAATTAAGAACACAATCTTACTTACAATTGCATCTGAAATAATAAGATACTTAGGAATAAATCTAACCAAAAATATGAAAAACCTATACTCTGGAAACTATAAAACCCTCATGAAATAAATTGAAGATGGACACAAAGTAATGGAAAGACAGTCCATGTTCATGGACTGGAAAAACAAATATTGTTAAAATGTCTACCCAAAGCACTCTACACACTTGATGCAATTCCTAACAAAACACCAACAGCATTTTTCACAGGACTAGAACAAGAAATCTTAAAATTTGTATGGAACTACAAAAGATTCTGAATAGCCAAAGCAATCCTAAAAAAGAAAAACAAAGCTGGAGGCATCACAATTCTGGACTTCAAGTTATATTATAATGCTGTAGTAATCAAAACAGTATAGTACTGGCACAAAAATAGACACATAGATCAGTAGAACAAATAGAAAATGCAGAAATAAACCCACAATTACATGATCGATTAATCTTTGACAAAGCAGGAAAAGACTATTCAATGGGAAAAAGATAGTCTCTTCAACAGTGTCGGAAAAACTGGACAACACATGCAGAAGAATGAAATTGGACCACTTTTTTTATACTTTACACAAAAATAAATTGAAAATGGATTAAAGACCTAAATGTGAGACCTGAACCATAAAAATCCTACAAGAGAACACAGGCAAGTAATTTCTTTGACATTGGCCAGAGCAGCTTCTTTCTAGGTATGTCTCCTGAAGCAAGGGAAACAAAAGCAAAAATAAACTTTGGGATTACATAAAAAAGGTTCTGCTCAGTGAAGGAAAACAATCAACAAAATTAAGGCAACCCAAGGAATGGGAGAAGATATTTACAAATGTCATATCTGATAAAGGGTTACTATCCAAAATCTATAAAGAACTTATCAAATCCAACACTCAAAAAACAAATAATCCAATCAAAAAATGGGCAGAAGGCCTGAACAGACATTTCTCTAAAGAAGACATACAGATGACCAACAGACACATGTTGGTCAATGTCAAAGATGGTCAATGTCACTCACCATCAGGGAAATGCAAAATTACAGTGAGATATCCTCTCATACCTGTCAGAATGACTAACACCAACAACACATGAAACAACAGGTATTGGGGAGGATGTGGAGAAAAGGGAATCTTCATGCATAGTTGGTGAGAATGCAAATTGGTGCAGCCACTCTGGGAAATGGTGTGAAGGTTCCTCAAAGAGTTAAAAATAGAACTATGCCACAATCCAGCAATCACACTATTGGGTATTTACCTAAAGAATGCAAGAACACTAATTCAAACAAAACAAAAACAAAAAAACAAAAACACTAATTCAAAGGGATACAGGCACCCTTATGTTTATAGCAGCATTATTTATAAAAGCCAAGATAGGGGCACCTGGGTGGCTCAGAGGGTTAAGCGTCTGCCTTTGGCTCAGGTCATGATCTCAGGGTCCTGAGATGGAGTCCCACATTGGCCTCCCTGCTCTGCGGGGAGCCTATTTCTTCCTCTGCCTCTCTCTCTCTTTGTCTCTCATGCATAAATAAATAAACTCTTTAAAAAGTAATAATAATATGGGGTGCCGGAGCTCAGTGAGTTAAAGCTTCTGCCTTGTGCTCAGGTCATGATCCCAGGGTCCTGGGATTGAGCTCCGCATTGAGCTCTCTGCTCAGCAGGGAGCCTGCCTCCCTCTCTCTCTCTCTCTGCCTACCTCTGCCTACTTGCGATCTCTGTCAAATAAATAAATAAAATCTTTAAAATAATAATAATAATAATAATAATAATAATAATAATAATAGCCAAGATATGGGTTGGTGAATGATATTTATACCTTTTTCAACTAGTAATAATCACGCCTTAGACAAATCTCATTGACTATGTCACTGCTGCCACTGCGCAAAGCTTATATACCTTTTTAAAGTCCTTATTCCTCTGTCTTTTCATTTACATTTGGACTATGTGATGGTCAGTTTTCAGTGGTATCCCTTAAATATCACAATGAGGTGGTTTTTTTTTTTTCAACTTTCTTCTTCCCCTTCCTCTTTTCTCCCTTATTTTAGGGCATTGCTTCCAGTGTTTTCAGAACAAACAACACATAACACGTGTTATATTCATATGACAAAATTATCATTCTATCATCATCCCAAACTTTGCTCTTGTCTTAGACCTACAATCAAATGTATTAAATATTTACCATCAGTATTTATAGTGGTATTTCTACAGTCCTCTTCTTTGAATGAAGTCCATCATCTCCTAGTAAATTCCTCAAGAGCAGTTTATAGATAAAGAATTCCTTGAGCTCGGGGCGCCTGGGTGGCTCAGCGATTTAAGCCTCTGCCTTCGGCTCAGGTCATGATCTCGGGGTCCTGGGATCGAGCCCCGCATCGGGCTCTCTGCTCAGTGGGGGGCCTGCTTCCCCCTCTCTCTCTGCCTGCCTCTCTGCCTACCTGTGCTCTCTATCAAATAAATAAATAAATAAATCTTTAAAAAAAAAAAAAGAATTCCTTGAGCTCTTCACATGCTTAAATCTGTTTTCAATAGCCTTAATACTTGAAGGAATGCTTAGTTGGTTATAAAATCATTTCAGCTTTTTTTTCCCCCTTAATTTCTTCAAGTATTGCTTCATGCCTTGATATAAGTTGTGTTTGAGAAGTCTTTTGTCAGCCTAATTCTTTTTTTTTAGTTATTCATTCTTTTTGCCTTTTCTAAGCTTGTATCTATATCGGTAATTATAATATGTTCTTTTATTTACTTCTGTATTATCTGCTACTCCCTACCCAACAAAAGGAGAGAACTTGTACATCTACTTCACCATAATATTCCAGCACTTAGAACAGTAGCTCGCACATAGTATCCACAATAGTATTCTTTGATTATAAGTTTTTAATTTTGATGCGGTCTTTTATTTTTTCTGTTGTTTCATATGTTTTTGTTGTCATAACCAAGATATCATGGCTGCATCCAAAGTTATAAGACTGTCTCCTATGTTCTCTTCTATGATAGAAAAATAATTTTCTATCGATGCGATAGATAATATCGATATTATTTTATCGATAATAAAAACTTAACGATGATAATGTGAAATATTGTATTCAAACAGCATGAAGGAGACCCCAAGGGTGTTGTTAACATTCTATTTCTTTGAGTGCTTATTACACTGACGAGTTCTCTTTGTGAAGATTTAAAGAGCTATACATATACCATTTGTGATCTTTTCTATATGCATTTTATATTTCAAAAAAGGTTACTCAAACTTTCTTCCAAAATAAAACAAAATAAAAATAAGAAAATAACACATACGGGACACCTGGGTGGCTCAGTGGGTTAAAGCCTCTGCCTTCGGCTCAGGCCATGATCCCAGGGTCCTGGGATAGAGCCCTGCATCGGGATCTCTGCTCAGCGGGGGAGCCTGCTTTCCCCTCCCCCTCTGCCTGCCTCTCTGCCTACTTGTGATCTCTGTCTGTCAAATAAATAAATAAAATCTTTAATAAAAAATAAAAAAAGAAAATAACACATAAAAATAAACTGGGCATAGAGAGTTCAAGAAGACAAATTGTAGCCAAAGTTTACTTACGACGATAGATTCAAGAATTCTAAAATAATTAGAAAATTTATTTCAGCAGTTTATTAAGACAAACATAACATGACTAAAGAGGGACTTTCCCAGGAACTCAAAGTGTTTAACAATGAGAAACAAGAAAAAAAATTAGTTTGGGAAAATTTGTACAGGGACATAGATGAGTGCAAATTTAATTTAAACAATCTAAACCAAATGGAACATAGTGTTAAGGCTTTATAAGTTTAGACAATAAGTACACAGGTGGTTATTACATTGTTTTCTACTTTGTTCTGTATGTTTGAAATCACAATAAAATACAGAAAAATTTTCCACAAATGATAATTTATATATAAGATACATCCTATTATTGGAATAGGAAAAAAAATCAATTGATATTTCAGTAGATGTATGAATATTTTCAATAAAGTTAAACATTTACTTCTGGTCAGTTGACTCTGCAAATGAGATATATAAGAAGAAGTCCTTTAATTTGATGAGGCAAATGTGCCAAATTCTACAGTGTATATAATACCAACTATTAGGATTATACAGGCATTTTAATTAAGATGAAGAACACAGAAAAGATGCTTATTATCTTTTTCTTCCCCATTCACCTTATCTTGGAAGTCTGAGCCAATGAATAAGACAACACAATAAAACAGAAATAAGTAATAAAAGTATTGAAAGGAAATAAACATCTTTTCGGCAGACAATATGTCTTCCTTCAAGAATAACATAAGAGAGTATATAGACAAATTAAAAGGCCTAATTAAGACAAATTTTAAAAAGAGTTTAGTCGTTTCTAGAGACCATTTGTCTACACCATTTGTCTACATCAACTCTACACCAATAATAGGCAACTAGAAAATATTATAAAATATTTCAATTCACAAAAGCACAAAACTGCAAGTTACCTATGAATCAACCTAACAGAAGATCTTTCTGGAAAAAAAAAATCATAAAACATTGTTGAAGGACATGAAAGAACCCCTAAATACATGTTGTCATATTTTTGGATTGGATGGGTAAATATTATTAGCATTGTTAATTCTCCCCCAAATAAATTAATAAATTAATATGATTATGAATCATATCAAAGTAGGATTTTTGTGGAACTGTATAAGCTAGTCCTGCTATTTATATGGGGACCAAAAGGCCAAGAACAAATCAAAATCATTTGGAACAAGAACAAGCACTTGGACATATTAAACACCAACACTTTCTATTCCTATAGTAATTTAGAGTGCTGTATCATACAGGGATATAAAAACAGACCCATGAAATGTGTTATAGAGATCAGAAACACACTCACAACCTTGTATTTGAAGCATGTAGGAATTATGTTACAAATATATAAGACAAGGAATTAAGTCATAAAAATGTTCTGAATAAATAGCTATCCACATGGAAAGTAAATAAAATTTGTATCTATGCTTTATATACTTCGCAAAGATTATTCCTAGTAAGTGTAGAGTAAGGAAGGATTTCTTAAACAAGACACTGTTAAGCACCAACTAAAAGGAAAATTTAATATATTGTATTACATTTCATCTGAATACCTCTGCAAAACAAAAAGACATAAAACCCAAGACACCACCACTTAGTATTAGTTTCCAATGTATAAGAACTACAAATTGATAAGAAATAGACAATTTGTTTCAAAAAATGGTCAAACAGCAATTCACAGAAGAGGAAATCCTGAAGCTCAATAATGAAATGAGGTGAGCAGACTCAGCGATCATTCAAGAGGAGATTAAAAATAAAAAGACTGATTAAACCCAAGTGTTGGCAAGGCACAAAGAGACTAGAACACTCATACACTGCTGACAGAAGTATGAATTGTAACAGCCATTTTTTACATCATTCTGTCAACATTTAGGTAACTTCAAAATGAAGACACTTTCTGATCCAACTCTTCCAGTCCCAGATAAATACCCTAGAGAAAGTCGAGCTCATAGACAGCTGTGTATAAGAACATTTATAGTAGCACTATAGCAGAATAAAAGAAAACTAGATTTTCATCAACTTAACTGTAAGTTAGTTAAAAGCTTAACTGTAGTTTCAGTGAACAAAGTAGAACAAAGCTGAATGAATCACAAAACCATACGCGTAGTGAGTGGGAAAAAAAGCAAGTTGCAGAGGTGCCTGAGTGACTCAGTGGGTTAAGCCGCTGCCTTCAGCTCAGGCCATGATCTCATCAGGGTCCTGGGATCAAGCCTCGTATTGAGCTCTTTGCTCAGTGGGGAGCCTCCTTCTCTCTCTCTCTCTCTCTTTCTGCTGCCTCTCTGCCTACTTGTGATCTCTCTCTATCAAAAAAAAATAAAATCTTAAAAAAGAAAAACCAAGTTGCAGAAAAATGATCTGTACAGTCTTTTAATAAATCTTTGAGCACTTGGAAAGCTAATCTATGTCATTTTTAAGGAGGCATAAAGTTGTAAAAAATGACAACATGAATGTAAAGTGATCAGGAATGCATCATTAAAATTATTTTGTGAAAAGAAACAAGGGAGGGAAATGAGATTAGGGAAATTTTTAGCTGAATATCACTTTATCTGTAAATTTAATTTGAAAACATCTAAAGCAAATAAGACATAAAGTTATAATTTCATAAAGTTGAATGATGTGTGCACTTATCATACTGTTTTGTGTTCTGAATGAAATATTTCACAACAAAGTTAAAGTACAAAAGGTATTCTATGTTATTTAAATCTTTGTGGTGTATATAGTTAACAATACGGCAAGTATTCGTTATAAGATAATATTTATTGTGTGAATAACACATGTTCTTAAATGGCGAGAACAAATAGAAACTATTTGTTCGGCAGGCCAGGATTTAAAAAAAAAAAAAAAAAAAAGTCACCCTTTGGATCTTCTTACAGACACAACCCAGGCACAGTCATTAAATAATGCCGAACAAAGACAATACGGCTGTAGAGACACACAGCGCCTTAGGCAAAGAGGTTTCCATTACGATGTGTATGTAATGAAAGATCGAATGTCAAATCATAGAGCCCAGGTTACACGGCGCAGTTGGAATTGTGGTCTGTCTGGAGAATCTTCCCTTGTGTGAACAATACTACGAGGCATGGCTGCCTTTGGTGAAGAAACAACAGAACCCTCCGACTCCTCTGCGTCCCGACTTTCTCTCTGAGGGGTAGTAGGGAAGAGGGTCACGCAGGCACAAATCTTGGCGGACTGCTTGCACTCTAGCAAAGACATGGTTCCTGGGGAAAAGAGAAGCCAGGAGAAGGAGATGAACAATGAAGAGTCACAGAAACGTTCCCTCTGTGCCAGCAGAGAGGCCCCTACCCAGAGCCCAGTGGGTCCCTCTGAGCCGCCCCAAACCAAACCGTGGGGGAGAGGGAGGTGTTAGCGGCAGAGAGGAGACGCATATGCAAGATAGCTTAAATGCCGCGCAAGTCCAGAGCACCCGAAGACTGAAGACTCATGCTTCTGAGTTTGTAAGTGCAATTCCAAATAAAATTTAAAGACTTTTTAAGAAAAGGAGGGTCTCCAGTGTTGGCACGTGGTCATTTAACACCAGGAATTGCTTGTTTCTGACTTCAGAGTGCCTCGGCGCCACCCTGGACTCCCAGGGCACCCTGTCCCTCTTCACAGTAGTAAACATTCGGTATCAGCCATTCTCCTTAGTCATGACTTTACTGGCTCTCTCTGCCCGGAAGTGGGAAGGGGGTGAAAGACAGTAGAAATGGCAGACGTGAGAGCTGCCCTTGGAGCAAGCTTACTGAATATTTCACACAGCCCTCATCTCCAGTTCTACCCTTGGAGGAGCTGCCCTCAGAGAGTGAGTCCACTTAAACCTTGGTCATTTAATACTCAAGGGTTGGCACCTTTTCCCTATGCCCCTTCCCCATCCTTTTTTCCTCTCTATCAGAGATTGATCGGTTCTTATCACCCATCAGGGGCCCTGAATATACTCACCAGAGGCCATAAAGAGGCAAACGCTTAAGTAGCCAGTGACAATGATCCAGCTGATTTTGTAACTAGAGTAGTACACGGATTGACCTTGCCTGAGCTTTTGATGATACAGGACGAGTGCACAGAACAGGAGGATACCTTTTGTCCAGACACAAGGAAAAAAAAGTCCCTTCTGAGAAACCTGGGCTCTTCTACTCAAGCCTTTAACCCAAGATACGCCTGACTTCCAAGACTCCACCCTGTAAACCAGCACCTTATCCAAAACCAGTCCCCCTAAGTGGTCATTCCAATTCAGAGGCTCAATCTCTGAGCCAGAGAACTAGGAAGGCTGCAGCCCGGACCCATAAATGAAGTCGGTCTCCAAGCCTGCGTCAAGGGAACCAGGAAATTACCTGTGAGGAAGCTGAGGAAGGCAGTGATGAAGAGGATACGTTTAGTTGAAGGAATCAGATAAGTGACTTCCAAACCCAGGAGCAAGTTATGGAAGAGGGAAAGGTTGAGAACCAAAATCATCATGATCCTGACCACTTCCAGGCCATCTGTTGGAAAGCAGAAGCTGTGTTGAAAGAAGGACAGAGATTTCTTCTAGGCTCATTTCCACCTGAGGACCACACAAATCTCTAGGTAAAAATTGAATTGGGGTAAAAAGATCTGATTAAATAATAAAGAGGGGCAAGGGGAAAGAAAAAAGAGGCAGGGAGCCTGCAGCTGAATGGGAGCGAGAACCAGAGGAAACTGCTCGCTATCTTAGCGTCTCTATAAGCCTCCTCTTCTCCTTTTCTTTTCTCAGATTTCTCATTCAATACAATTCATCCTGCCCTCTAGTGCTAATACAAGATATTTCCTTGTTGCCAATTACCTTTCTTTTATGGCCTCCTGTTCTAGGTGCACTGACTACCCTAGGGCTACTGCCAACACTTCTCAGATGTCCAGCAATTAAGTCTAGGCGCTTCTAAACTTTTCCCCAAAATACGCAGAATGGTGAGATTTGGGAGTCAGCCTTGACCATTGATTATGGAACTGGGAGCAGGGCAGCCCACAGAAGTTGCCCCAGAGAACAGAGAGTAAGCTGGTGAGATAAGTAGAAATCAAGGAAAAAGGAACCCTCCCTCTCCCCACATCTCTTTCCATAGTGTCGTTCTGACCTTCTGGCCAAAGAGTGGTGCAACATATCCAGGGGCTGTGCCTTATTGTATTTTTATTTGTTTCCAGTGTCAGTTCAACCCATTCTTCTGTAAGGACTCCTATTGCCACGAACACTAAGGCCCAGGAGGAGAACATCACGTTCATGGCCTGGATATTTCTGAATGAGACATTCACCATTGCGAGGGGGTTTTCAAGCTGAGACCACCACCAGTATCTCACATGACTCTTCTCTGATTCGATTATTTCTTCACAGGAGGACAAGCAAAGTCTAAATTCTCAAGGATTGCAGAGGCATTGGACGTGGCGGGGCTGATGTCACCTACGGAACAGAGACGATAAATCCCACTCCCCTACTCATATATCTGGGCCGGCCTGCTGTCAGGGTTGCCAACTGCCATGGAATTATCTCTTAGCTTGACCCTTGACCCTGGTGACTAGCACAGTGGAAAGACCAAGGGGACTACAGGTCCTGAGAGAGTTACCCTTTATAGAGGGAGATATAATATCACATATTAGAGCTGCCAGACGCAGTGATAACTAGAGGCCTTGAAAGAAGTTAAACATGCCTGACCGAAGAGGTCCAATTTTAGAGTGAGGGATCAGTAAGAGCAGAAGGAATTCAAGATGATTGAAGGAGGAGTCGGCCAGCTAGCCGCACCAAAGGGCATGACCTCTCAAAATTTAGGACGTTTTGGAGGCACTTGTGTCCTCACTTGGAGAACCTAAAGAAGGTGAGTTAGGCAGGCACCTGGGAAATGGACCAGCGCCTTGAAGCCACAGAAAATGGCTTCATACACTGAAGCATTGCAGTCCAGGATCATTTATAAGGCACAGACTATTATTTTTTGACAGTTGCCTTTGTAACTCAGCAGAGAAAACATACTTATTCCTTGAATAGGCAACCATGGTATGCAGTAAGCGCAGAGTCAGAGGACTTATAGTAAAACCCCCAGGAAAGCCTTTTACGGAACCAAGATGAAAGTCGTATCTAACAGCCTCTTTCTGCCTATTTCTTTGACCTTATTGCAGACCCCTTTCCATGGGCCAAACTGGATTTCTTTCATTGCATCAAACATGCTGTGCGGTCTTTCTTCCAAACCTCTTTACATATCTTGGTATATTGTATTTTAAAAACTTTTTAGGGATGCCTGGGTGGCTTAGAGAGTTAAAGCCTCTGCCTTTGGCTCAGGTCATGATCTCAGGGTCCTGGATGGAGCCCCGCATCAGGCTCTCTACTTGGCAGGGAGCCTGCTTCCCCCTCTCTCTCTGCCTGCCTCTCTGCCTACTTGTGATCTCTCTCTGTCAAATAAATAAGTAATATCTTTAAAAAAAAAAAACTTTTTAGAACAATGTTCAATACCTTTAATCTTACAAAGGAAACTTTGTAATTAAGAGAATGGATTCAGGGGGCACCTGGGTGACTCAGTGGATTGAGTGGCCGACTCTTGATTTCAGCTCAGGTCATGATCTCATGATAGTGAGATTGAGCCCCAAGTGGGGCTCCGTGCTCAGAGGAGTCAGTCTGCTTGAGATTCTTCCTCTCCTTCTGCTCCTCTGCTCACATTCTCTTTCTCTCCTCTCTAAAAAAAAGAAAGGAAAGGAAAGAAAAAAAAGAGCCTCACAGTCCTGGCTTTCCATCCTGGCTCTGCCACTGAATAGCTTTGTGATCTTACAGATAATAATGCTTCCTACTACATAAGAATTTTGTAAAGACTACATGAGTTCAGAGAGGTAAAGCACTTCAAAAGAGTTCTCAGCACATGACAAATGATATGGAAGCAATTACCACGGTATTCACTTGGACTCCCTGGGACAGTGACTCTGAGGTAGGAATTGTATGTGAAGAGTTTATTGGGGACCATGTCCAGCAGTCACACCTGCCAGTGTCTGAGGCGAGCGGGTTTGGACAGAAGTTGAACTGGGATGTCGTTGCAACCAAAGAAACTTGAGCCGGCCGGAGCCACCAGGAGCTCCGGATCGAGAGCAGCTTTCCAGAGTCATCTCGGATGGAGCAAGAGAGCGTAGCTTGCTGTAGAATGTAGCCTGTCCCTTCTCTGTCCAGGACAATTCCTTTCCTCTCAGAAACTACAGGCCTCAGGGGCCGTCCCTTCTGGTAGTCATGGGAATGAGCTCCCATCCTTGTCCTCTCCTGTATCAGAGCCAGCTTGCTCTGAGAGCTGCCAACTGCTGTGGAATCACCTATCGGTTTGACCTTTGATGCTTGAGGACTAGTGTAGTGGAGGGACCAAGAGGGTAATAGCCATGACAATTTATATTATTACATTCTTATATAGTGATGATTTTATACCTATGTAATTGGTCCCTAAGAATAGGATTCAGGGCCAAAAGATTTATGTCTCTTTTAAATTTTAAGAGATAATGGCACAAGAATATGAAGAGGTAGCCAGATTAGAGAACCTGGTGGGATGTGAGGGATTCGTGAGAGACAGGTCTAAGAAGGAACCATGTTTCCAGCTTGGGAGAACAGTAGTCCATGATGCCATTAAGTAAGATATAAAATATGGTCTCAGAAGCACAAGCCTGGTGAGGAAGAAGCTAGTAAGTAAAATGCTGGTTTCGGTTCAGTTTAAGGTACCTACAGCCCATATGATAGATGGAATTTAGTTCTGGAACTTGCCGATGCATTAGGGGTTATCAGCCTGGGGATGGCAGTTGAAACATAGATGTGCATATCCTCGTGTAAGGATATGACAAGAAGTAGAGAAAGAAATTCTGGAGAGGGGCACCTGGATGGATTAGTGGCTTAAGTGCCTGCTTTCAGCTCAGGTCATGATCCTGGGGCCCTGGGACCGAATCCCACATCTGGCTCCCTGTTCAGCAGGGAGTCTGCTTCACCCTTTCCCTCTGCCCCTCTTCCCCACTCATACTCTCTCTCACTCGCTTCTCTCTCTCTGTCTCTTTCAAATACATAAATAACTTTTTTAAAAAAATCCTTTTAAAAAAGAGAATTCTGGATAGCATTAGCATTTACAAGAAAAAGCAAAGAGGATGAATCAGAGAAATATAAATGTTGGTGAGTAATTAAAAAGAAGCTAGAGTTTTAAGAAGACATTGAGCAATGATACCTCATGCTATAAGGAAATCAGGTTTGGTACAAGCTGAGCATATGTCATTTTATTGGTAATCAGAATGTCCTTTGGTGGTTTGGGTCCTAGCATTTTCAGTAGAATGAGGGCAGGAGTGGAAGTAAAGGAGAGAGAGTTTTTGTTGTTGTTTTGTTTTTTAATGGCAACTAGATGACATCAATAACAAAAAGGGAAAAAGGAAAGTAGAATTGTAGTTTCAAGAGGATAATATGCAATTTTAGAAAAATTAGAGAATAATACAATGATGCCCACATATCCTACATCCAGCTTCAGTGGCCGTTCCCTGAATTATTCTGAAATAATCCAAGACAATTTCATTTTTAAATATTTGTTTGTGTCACAAAAAGGATTGATTTTTCCAAGACAATTTCATTTTTAAATATTTGTTTGTGTCACAAAAAGGATTGATTTTTCCCCCTTCTACATTTTCTTCCTCCCCTCTCCCTCCCCACCTCCTCTTATCTAGTTTATTAGAGGGTTATTATTTTCATTCAACATTTCAAAACCTCTTTATGTATTTATCCATTTGAAAACATTATTTTTAATTTATTCACAACTTTAGGCTTTTCCCTTATTTCTCTTTTCGTATTATAGTTCATGAAGGAAGTTCCCTTCATGACCTCCAGAAGCATTCACACCTTTGTTCTCTTTGATAGGAATACAACCAAGGCCCTCCTCCATCTCAACCCCTTTGCTGTGATTTTTTTTGCCACCATTGGTTATCTTGAGAGGAGAGAATCTCTGGGCTTTCTTCTGCAGGCTGTTGCTGCAGATGACATGTAGTAGAGAGACCCAATGGTGATAGAATCCTCTCTAACCACAGATGTGAATTACATGATGTGGGGTTCCTTTCTACCTCTCTAACTGCAAGAGCAAGTTACAGACAGAAGTCTTGGAAAAGCAAAACTTTGTAGTCCCTAATGACTTAGAAACAGACAAAATTAGAAAATATATTTGTTTCTTAAAAAAGGCAAAATAGGGGCCCCTGCATGGCTCAGTTGGTTAAGTGGCCAACTCTTGACTTTGGCTCAGGCCATGATTTCAGGGTCCTGGGCTCCAGCCCTGTATCGGGCTTCACACTCGGCAGGGAGTCTGCTTCAGGATTCTCTCTTCTTCCTCTGCCCCTCACCCTACCCCTGCTCACTCCCTCTCTCTCTCTCAGTTAAATAAATAAATATTTTTTAAAAGGCAAAGATCAAAATTGTGAGGAACAAAGCATTTTGAACTATTATTAAAAAGAAGAGAAAAAACCAATATCAAAAAAGAAGAGAGTAACACATGAAGGAATATTTAGGGAAAAAAGCCATAAGTGATACTCTCCTACCACAACAACTAATTTCTTTTGCTTATTACCTTCCAGTTTCTGGTTACCATGATGCATGTTGGACGTGATTCTACATGGCTGCAATCAAAATGTACTATATGTAAAAAAATAAAAATGTAGTATACATAATGAATAGCGTGAGCATTTAGAAACTCCTTAAAATGACAATTTAAAAGAACACACAATAGTTCACTGTGTTGATATACAAAAGTATGCGATCCCATTTTCCTCTAATAGTTGGTTTTCATGGATTATACTGGCAGCCATCTTGGAAAAATGGCTGGAATCAGAGGAATTCACAGATCACGCAGCTGATTCCCTCACTGTGTCTTTCCTGCCTTCCTTCCTCCTCCCAAAATACTCAATAGACACATTAGTATAATCTCTTTTTATTTTGTAAAACATTCCTGTGTATTTCTTATTTGACCTTCAAAAAAATGTTAAAATTCAGGTAGAACATGTTAGAATTATATGTATCTTATCAATAAGAAACCTTATATAGATAACCTGACCAAAGGTCATATAACAGCTAGTAAACAACAGGAAGAGATCTTTAAAAATCTTCAAGATGAGAAGCCCATGTGTGTTTTCTCTCTCTTTCTCTGAATATCCACTCCATGCATACATTAGCCATCAAATTAGAAGGGTCCACAAAAGAAGCACACAGCACAGATCACAAATCATGTCACTCCTGAGACAGAGAGCCAAGGAAAGGCCAGTTATAATGTTAAAAACTGGAATCCATTGGGGACAGTAAACATATGCACAAATGTTCTCTCACCTGAAGGCACTGGGGAAAGTAGAAACTATAATATTGTCACACTCGTGATTACAGGATTCACTTATGAATAATTGAACATAGTCCCATCTGGGGCAATTACAACTTTCCCTAAACAAAATGGAATCCAGAGACCATAAAGGAAAATGGGATGCTATTCATCTAAATCAGCATCTAGGTCACTTATTAGCTTGATTAGGGACCTCCATGATCCAAATAATAATTTCAAGAATGAGAGCATTGTGAGCCTCTGTCTACCAGTGCTGGGAATTCATGGGCGATTTTTTTAACAGTACTGTTCTGGGACTCTCACCCGGATAAAGAGTTTTCCTTCCCTTTAAAGGGAAAGGTGCCTACCTCCCTGTACTCCACTAGCAACACTCCAGTCTGGGATTGAGGGACCATATGCTAACAGACCTCACCTCACTACCTGAGACCAGGCTTGTCTGATTCCTGCTGGAGGATCAAAATGTACTATTCAAGGTGGCACTGCATCATACCCCTGGGGCTGAAACAGCTATTCCTGACATCTTCTTGAAATGAAAGGCAGAAAGAACCCACATGAAACCCTGGGGCATATACATAAAATTGGAAATTCCCCTTCCACCCATTGTCCCGGGGATAGTGGTGATTGTGGCATTGACGAGAAGATAGCATCAACACCACATAGGCTCATGGCCTGTGTGGAAACTTCCATTCAGATGATTTCTCCTGTCACGTGGCTTCCCGATTCTCTTCTTCATCAGGATGTCCTCCTGAGGTTGGGCCTGGGCTTTCAGGATTCCCTGAAGTACAGAACTACGTGATGACATTTTTCCACATGCTAGACCAAGATTTCTTGATTCTGTATCCCTCTGGAATGCTTACTGAAATTGAAGATTCTTTTTTTTGACCCCAGATTTATGGAATCAGAACTGTAGGGGGTGGGACCAACTTGGGCCAGGTGCCGTGAAAGAATTTTGGCACACAAACTGTAAGAATCTCTTGGAATCATAGGCCTGACTGCCTGGAAATGTTGTAGTACCTTGTCTTTGGATGTATTCTTATCCCTTCAGACCCTTTCCATGGTGATCAGGGTCTTTGAGATGGACAAGAAGAAACCCACAAGTCCAGGGATCCTAAAATGAGAGGGGCTTTACTTTCGGGTCTTCTTTTCACGAATCTCCTGAATATCTATCCAGAATATGAGTCTGGTGCATTTACTGAAGAGGTCAGTGATAAAAGAGATTAGCAGATATTTTTCTAGCTAAGTACACCAGCTTTATTACTAGAGAAATATTTGCTCCAAATAGGTTTGCTTTTCAAGCTTAATGATGTGTGCTAAATCCCTTAGGAGACACTTAGAGTTCTTTTCGTCTCACTCCAAATATAAGCAGCCACCTTCTTGCTTGCTTTGCTCTTGGGGCAACAAGACACAGGCTCTGGGATGAGGCTTTGCAAATTTGCTGCTTATGGACCCACCACTTCACCAGCTGTGTGACCTTGAGCTCATTTCGCAATCACTCTGAGCTTCGTGGTCCCAAGGGTGAAATGGAGCTCCACGTTTCCCACATTGAGCAGTTACTGCTAGCAAATGAGATGTTTACCAAATGTCTGGAGCAGTACTCAGCACATATCAAATCTGTTTACCTTTTCTTCACCTCGAGTGCGTGTGCTTGTGTGTGTGTACACACACACATATGTTGTGTGTCTGTGTGTGTGCTTACATGGTATGTCTTTGGGCAGCAAGCAGTGCAGACACATCTGGACACATAAGATGATATAATGGGGGCCATCTTCAAGTTTCCATTTACATCAAGACCAAGAGTTCTTGAAGAATTCAAATGAAGAAGCAGGAACCTGGTTTGATGAGTTCAACCCAGTAAGATAAACTATATCCACACTCAGAGATGTATAAAATCCAAGAATAGTACAGAGCTGTCATGAGATTTGACTCTGGGCCATATCCCTTTGCATTTTCATAATATTGGAGGGAACAAAAACCAAAAATCGAATTTTAGTAGAAACCTCTGTGAGACATTGCGGCACCATTAGCATCACTTGGATTGACAGCTAGCAAAGTACAACATGCAGACAAAATGTAAAACTCTGTCTTCACCTCATTGACCTTGACTCCCTTACAGCTAGCAATGCTTGGTGGCGGCTGCCGGGCATGGTTAGGAAGTGGTGGGGCAGGGACTCTCCTGAGTGGATCAAGGTGTTTCCAGTACTGACGAGAGTGACAACATGGGTATATGAGGCTGTGTGTGGGTCCTGAGGTTCTGCCCAAACCAAAGAGCCCTAACTAAAAGCCTCATAAGGCTCTAGCTTTGGGGTGCCTGGGTGGCTCAGTTGGTTAAGCAACCAGCTCTTGATTTCAGCTCAGGTCTTGATCTCAGAGTTATGAGATTGAGCCCCGCGGAGGGCTCTGCCTGGGTGTGGAGGCTGCTTGGGATCCCCTCTCTCTCCATCTGCGCCTCCACCACCCCATTCACACACACACTGTCTCTCTAACAAAAAAGTGGAATAAAATGGGGTTTTTTGATCATTTTATTTTTTTAAGATTTTATTTATTTATTTGACAGAGAGAAACACAGAGAGAGAGGGAACACAAGCAGAGGAAGTGAGAGAGGGAGAAGCAGGCTTCCCGGCGAGGGGAGAGCCCGATGTGGGGCTCGATCCCAGGACCCTGGGATCATGACCTGAGCCACCCAGGTGCCCCTTTTCTTTTAAATCATTTTTAAAAGGCTCTAGCTTAAATGGGATTAAAAGCAAAAGGAAAAAAAATACAGCCACAAAAACAAAAAAATAACAAAGTCATCTCTAGTATCCTGGCTTTATACTAACTCACCTCACTTTATAATTTTCTCATTTCTCTGCCTTGTGACAGCACCCTGAATCTTAGTCTTAGTCTTTGAGTATAGGAAATTGAGAAAAAGAAGAAGAGAATTGCATCCAAATCATTCTCTGTCTTTACACTTATATCTCTGTGTGACTTCTTGAACTCCATGTTCTATTTCAAAGCAATAAATCTTTTTTAAAGATTTTATTTATTTATTTATTTATTTATTTATTTGGAAGCGAGAAAGAGCATGAGTGGGACTCGATTCTGGGACTCCAAGATCATGACCTGAGCCAAAAGCAGTTGCTTAACCAACTGAGCCACCCCGTGCCCTGCAATAAAATCTTTTAAAGAAAAAGCTATTTGTAATTTGTTATACAAATATATGGAGGTCTCTGACTACAAAATACAAATGAAAAAAATAGAATCCAAAACCAAAGAGAAATGTTCAGATTATCTGGTATTCTTCCTTATAATGTGGGTAAGTCAAAATTGACTCAGCAAAAGCAATGTCTACTTTGAACCTCCTTTTGTATCCACTCAGCTTAAGCAAATTCTCTCCTCCTTTGAAGGTGCTGTCTAAAACCTACCCTTCCATAAAAATGATCTTTAACACATAGACAGTAGTGCTTTGTTCCTTCTCTGAGCTCAAACCTTACCTACTGCTTATCACGTAGTGCTGGATATGGTGCTTCTCACTCACTACTCTGTCAGGGCAAGTCGTGTGTTGAGCAATACTGTTGTTCTCACTAGACTGCAAAATTCTGAAGGGATTCGTGTCAAACCGTCCTTCAGAGTGCCTAATCTATGTTGTATGGCAGTGTTGAATCACTATATTGTACACCTGAAACTAATATTACACTTTATATTAAGTAACTGGAATTTAAATAAAAACCTTAAAAAGTGTTTTAAATTAAAAAATAAAAGGACCTCATATTTGGGTCACCTGGGTGGCTCAGTCAGTTAAGTGGCCAACTCTTGATTTTGGCTCAGGTCATGATCACATGGCTCCTGGGATCGAGCCCCGTGTAGGGCTCCACACTCAACAGGGAATACGCTTGAGGATCTCTCCCTCTTCCCTGCCCCTACTCTCTCTCGCTAAAATAAATAAATGAATCTTTTACATATATATAAATATATATGAATCTTTTGCTTATATATAAAATATATATATATGACTGGAAATCTACTTCTATAGTTTAAAAGAATTCATGTGAGAAAATAATATCTTTTTTAGATCTACCCCATTTCTTTAGTATGTATTCTTTTTTTTTTTTTTTTTGAAGATTTATTTACTTACTTATTGGAGAGAGAGAGACAGAGATAGTGAGAAAGGGCAAGAGCAGGGGGGAGAGGAAGAATCCGGCTCCCGCCAAGCAGGGAGCCCATTGGGGGACTCGATGCAGGAACTCTGGGATCGTGACCTGAGCTGAAGGCACTTGACCAACTGAGCCACCCAGGCACGCTTTAGTATGTATCTAAATAATTCCTAGCATTGGGCCATACTAGTTGCATTCCTCGAGAAACATGATCACATTTAATGGCCAAGTTTACTTATGTAAAGGGTGGATAATAAGACAGCACAGGGACAGTTCTTACAAATCTACAAATACTCCAAACCTCAAGAGATAGGAAACCCGTGAGGATTACTTGTCTTTGTTTTTCCAGACATGCGACACTTGAACTAAGACTAGAAGTCACAGATTCATTTAAACCTGCTCTTTGCCGTGGTTGTTTGGATACGAAAGGATGAAAAGGTATAATTAACCCATCTCTATTCCTAAAGTAAAAAGGATAAGAAAAAGAAGAGGCACTTGGCAAGAGTCTTCAGAGGAGGAAAGTGAGTTTCACAACTATAATGTTTGTATAGTTTAGGTATTAAAACGCATTCTAACTTCAACTCCCGATTGGCCACAGGAGCTCTAGAGGTCCCAGTGTTTGCAGGCCACTCAGACTCAGGAATGGAGGCAGAAGCTATGGGCATTCATTCTGGACTCAGCTGTGCTATGCACCCTCACCTCCGCCTAATAAACCTTGTGCCTTATCTGTGAATTAATCTGTGAAATCATCAGCATCCAGAATAGAAATTTTACAAATGTTTTTATAGAGATCTTACAATGCACAGAATGTGTTTATGCTTATGTCTTACTTAATTTGCACAATTTTCAAGTATTTATATTTTTTACGGGTTAAAATATGAACCTCTAAGAGAATTTATGAATTAAATATTACGCCGTAAGTCTTAAAGCAATGGTTGAATTAAATCTTATGGCTCCTTGCTCAGTGCTCTTTTTGCCACCTCTGTGCTAATGGTTTCTTTCTTTAATAGGGGGCCATGGAGATTTAACATTTAAGTCAGACTTAGGAAAAAAAATTCTGGACCTGTGCTGTCCAATACTGTAGGCAGTAGCCACATGAGGCTACTAGGCATCTCAAATAGGGCTAGTTTGATTTTAGAAGGGCTGTAAGTATAAAATACATTAAGAATTCAAAGCTCTGTACAAAAAAAATAGATACAATAATCTGTTAGAATTTTTATATCATAATGCATAGATCTTTAAAACAGGAATTTTTATATCATTACATGTTGAATGAGTAAATTTTTACATATATCAAGTTAAATAAACTGAAGTATTAAAATTGACTTCAACTCCCTGTTTTACTTTAAAAAAAAATAGACTTCTGGAATTTCAAATGACACCTATGACTGCATATATTTCTATCGGGCAATGCTGACCCAGACACCACTTTTGTAAAATAATTATAATTGTCATAGTTTTAACAGCACTGTGTGATGCATTAAAATGTTTAAAAACATGTTTTAAGCTACTAGATGACTTTTGAGTTCCTGAAATTATTTAAGATCTGAATCAGGTCCGAGTCAGTGTAGTAGATCGTCTTGGAAAGCAGTCAAACACAACATAAAAAGTTTTAACCCCGGAGTCTAGGAACTGACTATTAAGTAGATGGTCAGACAGAGCAGATAATTTTGGGGGGGCAATGTTAGCATTGCTAGCTCCCGTTGCTAACATTGTTAGCAAGGCTAATACGTAAACACTGCTAGCATTGTTCACTCCTAAGTGGATTAGGGTATAATTTTATAACATTTCTTCCCTGCAAACACAAAAGCATAATACAATTTATTGTAATAAGCTCTCAGACATGCACCTCTCACTGCTGTGAGGTCTCTGAGTCTACATATAGGTGCTAAAACACTGAAAGGAAAAATACAATTTAATCCTTCATCCAAGAAGCCTATTCTTGAGAAGCTGTTTTCAAACACTTCACATGAGCACATAATGGTTTCTGACACAGAGAAGAAGCAGAATTCCAGAGGAAGAAATGAGAACAAAGAAAGGTGATTTCAGCTCCAGGAGATAAAAACCGAAAATAGCCCTTCTCATACTATAATGTGTGCACAGATCCTGTGGGGATCTTGCCAAAATTTTGGCAATGATTCAATTGGCATGGGTTAGGTTTGAGATGGTGCATAAATTTCCAAATCTTACAAATTTCCAAACGGTGCTGGTGCTGGGTCTGTGGACTGCAAAATGAGTAGCAAGGACCTAAAACACTGAAATGTGTGAAAAGCAGGAAATATAGGAGAAAGAATCATAACTAACCTCAGCAGAAGGCAGATGCGTTCAAGGCCCTGGGTCAGAGGTAGGAACAGGAGCAGGACAGAAGACATTACTTTGATGGAGAGCCCAGCAGGAATTAGGGGAAGTGGGGGAGAATTAGAAACGTGGCCAGACACTCAGGAAAGTCTGAAGGTATACATAAGAGGAGATCAAAGGCCCAAACTGAGTATACGTGTCTTCTTGAACATCCTTCGGTATTTCCCTGTATGGTCTCTGTGACTAGACTATACCTGTGTATGCTGATTGGTAAGGGATGAAGGGAAAGGAAGATTCTGGACTATTCCAGCATTAGGCTAAGGGCAATTGGACATTTTCTCTTTTGCAACTGGCTCCCCTATTTCATCCCTCAGGATGGGATAAGAAGAGCAGATGCAAAAGTCTTGTGTTCTATAGAGCTTGCAAACCTTCTTAGAGAACAGCTGTCCAATGTTATGAAGTCTCTTTGTTGTCAATTGACTTGGGAAGTAGGGAGGAGGCGCCAGCATCCTTGAGAATGCAAGTGGCCAGAGGAAATGGGCCTTGTCTTGCTGTGATAGTAACAGATTGAAAGTAGGAGGACATGAACAGCTTCTTCAAGAGCCAGGCAGAAAGGTAGGCCCTGGGCAGCGCAGGTCAAGAAAATACTAAACCAGATGTCTGAGCAAGGGTCTGTATAAACTGTGGGTGAACACGAGTGTGTAGACAGGGCTCCATGACAGCTTTGCTTTCTAAAAGGTTTGCTGTTCTACCATCACTCAGCTTTACTAAAGTGTATGAAGAATTAACTTCCTACCTGGAAATCAGCTTCCAATTAGACTAAAAATAGAAAGAACATGCCTATGAAAACATAGTTTCTTTGAAGGTTCTGAGCCACACCAGTGCTAAATACATTTTATTAAAAAGTGGGTTGGGTGGGGGGACTCTACCATCAAATAAGTTTGGAAAACATTGTATGTTATATAGCTCCCTAGGAGATTCTGAAATATCCTTTAGATCAGAAACATTTTTAACTTTGTGTATGTAACTCTGTGTCTGAAATCGTGAGCTACATATTCCGTGTCACACCTATTAACATCTCCCTAGAATTAGTATTCTGAACACCCCCAGAATCCTTGACGTGGAAACCACAGTCGACCTTGACAATGGACATCTTCTCTGTGGGAAATCCTGGAGGCAGCCCAGCCCTCGGCAAATGTGTCATAAACAAAAATATTTCTTTTCTCAGTCCATAGCCCTTTATTTAAGAACATCTTTGGCTGACTTGCTTTAGATCGCCTCTCCTATGTCTTTAGCCTTCCCTTTGATTCTAGAGTTAAAGGTTTCATACTTGGCTAAAAGAATCTGAGACACTGGAGAGATTGCTAAAGTTATTTCATAATTCCTAAAACCTATAATTAAATAGTTGTTTACCTCCTATACTATCGGAATGTGGACTTTGGGGGTTGGAGGGGGGCCTGCGGTCAAAGTCTCTGTACATCAATGGAGGCATGGGCTTGGTGCCAAGGAGATAAGATAACCTTCATTGTCCATTTTCTTAACTACAGGGAATGGGAGACAAGCTAGGATTCTGCCTGCCTGACTTGGCTCTTTTCTCTCATCTCCACAGATCTCTCAGAAGAGAATGGGCATCAGAAACCATTCCGCAGTGACTGAATTTCTTCTTTCCGGACTAACCGACCAACCCAAGCTTCAGGCGCCTCTTTTCTGCCTCTTCCTAGGGATTTATGCAGTCACGGTGGTGGGAAATCTCGGCATGATCTCAATCATTGTCTTGAGTTCTCAACTCCACACCCCTATGTACCATTTCCTCAGTAGTTTGTCTTTTTTAGATGTGTGCTATTCTTCTGTTATTACCCCCAGAATGCTGGCAGACTTTTTAGGAAGCGATAAAGCTATCTCTTATTCTGGATGCATGACTCAGCTATTTTTCTTCTGCATTTTTGTCATTTCCGAGTGCTACGTGTTGGCTGCCATGGCCTATGACCGCTATGTAGCCATCTGCAGCCCCCTGCTCTACCATGTCACCATGTCCCCTCGGGCCTGTTTTCTGTTGGTGGCTGCTGCCTTCTCGGTAGGACTAACGGACGCGATGATTCACGGAGGTTGTATACTAAGGCTGACTTTCTGTGGCCCAAACGTCATTAAGCATTATTTCTGTGACATTATCCCACTTATTCAACTCTCTTGTTCAAGCACTTATATTGACGAGCTTTTGATCTTTGTCATTGGCGGGTTTAACATGGTAGCCACCAGCCTGACAATCATCATTTCTTATGGCTTCATCCTCTCCAGAATCCTCCACATCCACTCTGCCCAGGGCAGGTCCAAAGCCTTCAGCACCTGCAGCTCCCACTTGACCGCCGTTCTCATATTTTATGGGACTCTTATGTTCATGTATCTCAAACCTGCCTCCAGCAGTTCACTCATCCAGGAGAAAGTGTCCTCAGTATTTTACACCACTGTGATTCCCATGTTGAATCCCCTGATATACAGTCTGAGGAACAAGGAAGTGAAAAATGCGCTTGTGAAGCTCCTAAAAAGAAAAATATCTTTATAATGAATTTGCTCTTTAGTAAGATGTATTTACATATTTATAATCATAATATGTCTGTGTATGTGTTTATACCCTGACTTTTTTTTTTTAAGATTTTATTTATTTATTTGACAGGCAGAGATCACAAGTAGGCGGAGAGGCAGGCAGAGAGAGAGAGAGAGAGGGAAGCAGACTCCCTGCTGAGCAGAGAGCCTGATGTGGGGCTCGATCCCAGGACCCTGGGATCATGACCTGAGCCGAAGACAGAGGCTTTAGCCCACTGAGCCACCCAGGCACCCCTACCCTGACTCTTGCAGTGAGGAATCTTCTTCTCCCTCTCTCTCTGCCCCCCCCACTAATGTGTGTGCTTTCTCTCTCTCAAATAGATAAATAAAATCTTTAAAAAAATAAAACAAATATAATTTTATGGAGGAAAAGTCAAATTCAAGCTGCAGACAAGTCTTTAACCACAACACAATAAAACTGAAATTTCAGTTAACATTGTATGGTAACAGATGGTAGCTACACTTGGGGTGAGCATATCAAAATATATAGATTTGTTGAATCACTATATTGTACACCTGAAACTAATGTAACATTGTGTGTCAACTATACCTCATTAAAATATTTTGACAGAAAGAAGAAAAGTGAATAATAACTGGAAACCACAATACGATCCAGCAAAGTTGGTTAATGTTCGCCTTATATATCCTTTATCTACCCTTTAATTTTTTCAGCCATTTCTGCTTCTGATCTAGATGTGTCTCCAGTAACGGGACTAGAGTTTGATTTTTTTAACCTAATCCAACAATTTCTGGCTTTTAATAGAAATGTCAAAATTTCCGGGCTTTGATTGGAGGAATCAATAGGTTCCAGAAACTAAGTGATGCTGTAATGTAGAACAAAATGCAATGGAAAAAAGCCATAAAACGAAGAACACACAGGAAATGACATCATCAGAGGATAATGCCAGTTGGACACTTCTCCATTACCTATCCAGCTGCTTTGGAAGGTCCCTACCCTGTATCTTTTGGAGATTACCTTCAGTCAATTCAGAAAATGTCTGCATTCGTGGCACTTAACCATCATTCTAATTCACCAACCTTAGGATTTTTAGGCTAATATAAGGCTTAGGTGTAGATGAATCTAAATGAAGAGAAAGTCGCCTTTTGTAGGTTCTGGCAAGAATAGGAGAATTTTTCTTCACTTTTAACAGAGAGGGGAAAAAAGGAAAGTTTAGCATTTTCAGAGCACTGAAGGATTATTATTGCCAGCATCCCTGGGAAAGGAAAACGGGCATCATGTTGTCAATTATTGGGGAACATCAAAAGTTTTCTATGTTTTGATTTCCCGAAAGTTCTAAAGGAGGCCACCAAGCTTTTATTAACTGAATAAAACAAAAGTCCTAAAATAATTCCTCTGGAGTCCTGAACATGTCTATTTGGCATCTCCAACTAAACTTTGTGGTTGTGATTGTTTTTTTAGGGCTAAACTTCCTTGATAACAAAATAGTAATTAACCTCATTTCACCTCATATTCCCAAGAGCTATTATTCTCAATTAAATCCTTGAGAGCAAGCAAGAGCTTCAAGTATTACTGTTTATTCATGGCCTATTTTCATAGAGGAAAGGACACATCCCATCCTAGATACAGAAAAAAGAGGTAGAAAGCCAAAGTTCTATTTATCTTATAAAGGTTTCAGAGTTTTCAGAATAAATACAGAAAACAGGTGGCATTCAGCTTCCACGTCAATGTAATTATTGATTTTGGAATAGAGCTGTCCTAAGATACAACGGATTTAGTAAGTCTCTCAGGATAGAGAAATATTTGGGAAGGATATTGACATTTAGGCCCTCATAGAACTACATGATCCTAACTATCCCTTCCAATCCTGAGATTTTTCTGAATCTAAAATGTTCTGGTTATTCAATTCCTCAACATAGCAAAACCAGCATTTCCAGACTTGGAACACACAGTGACAATAACATTTCTGCTCTGGCTCAACTAGAGAGCTGAGTCTTGACTCAGCTTCATGTGTTTTATCACTAACTTAAACCATAACCAGAACTTCTCTGACATTCTCTGACATTCTCTCCTCTCTGCAAAAGTGGGACTAAGAGTCCATATTATGTTTATCTCTAAGGAATTCAGTACTCCAATGTGACTCTGCCACACACTAGCTATGGGACTCTAGGTAAGTGATTCAATCTCTATAAATTTCTTTTCTTTTTCTTTCTTTCTTGCTTTTTTTTTTTTTTTTGTGAGCAAAATGTAGATCACGACAATACCTATTAGCAGGTCATTGAGTCTATACATGTGAAAGAGAAGAGCCTTCAAAAAAAATTAAAACAACTGCCAGGAAAATATGACAACCTCCAAATCAGTCATAGGGATGCTTTAATACTCATCTAAACAGCTCAAAGCAGAAAGGTTGTGTGGAAACAAAAGCTGCAAATCTAAAATTTAGCCAGAAAAATTACATTTCAGAAATGGATGATACCCATTCCTTTCTGATGCGACTTAAATTTTTCAAGTGGTAACAATGCCTGACACAGAATACCAAGAACTCAATGCATGTTAGGTAGTATCACAGCTATGACTTGAAACCTAAAAGTAGAAATCAAGGCCTTTTGAAGAGATGAGAATAGTGGCTTTGTCTGAACACGCTTCAGGCCAGTACTGGGACCAGTTGGTCCCAGTAACTGGGAAAAAGTATTACCTCAAGTTAATAAAGAATTTTGAAAGGGTCAGAAATCACCAATATGAAAATAGATAATGAATTAGCAGTGAATTTCCCACAGTTGAAAGATTCTAAGTATAGATGGTTTGACTTTTGCTGAGGAAGAAACAGTAAGTTTGTGTAATGACCCGTGGACAACCAATATTATGAAGTTTTCCAAGAAATCCAAGTGAGAGGGGGCAAAAAAAATTTCATCACTCAACATTTTTTTTTAAGATTATTTATTTATTTATCTGACAGAGATCACAAGTAGGCAGAGAGGCAGACAGAGAGAGAGAGGAGGAAGCAGGCTCCCTGCTGAGCAGAGAGCCCGATGTGATGTGGGGCTTAATCCCAGGACCCTGGGATCATGACCTGTGTTGAAGACAGAGGCTTTAACCCACTGAGTCACTCGGGTGCCCCATCACTCAACATTTAAAAAGAATCTAACAAATACAACTCTGAAAAATTAAGTTTCCTTTTATGTTTAAATATAAAAAATGCATGCTTATGGGATCAGTTTTGAATAGTCTGCAGGGTATAAGAATATCTTCCCTTTTATCACTATGATAGAAGCGTAGGCTAAAACATGCATGTGAGAAAGCAGTGTGGCTACAAGGTCGAATCCTTTTAGGACCCTCACACAGATTTTATTTATTTATTGTGGACAGAAGTCCAGGTTTTGTAGAGATCTCTGTTATCACATCTCCACTGCATATTAATGTTTTACATTTTTATTACTCACGGAGTAATAATATTTTTTTCTCCATGGTTTGTCCATAATAGGTGCCTCCTCACTCCCACCCAAGGCTCCCAGTCCTATTTGTTTTGCTTGCTTTTACTAGCAAAACATTTATTGAACATTTGTGCCAGGAAATGTTACGTTAGTTGTTTGCTGATAAGAACCTGACATCATTCCAATCCTTACTATGAACATAAGCAGAAGATTGTTACAGCATTTCCATTTACCAGTGAGAAAAATAAAGTCACATGCAGAAATCACAGCTATGGAACTCCTACTGGAGCCTTCCCACTGCAAACACACTTACTACTGTACTACATGGCTCAGCTTACACATAAAACTTGGAATGAGAAATTATTTTTTTAAAGACTCATCCACAATTTCAGACATGAAAGGCTTATGAAAGGACTTCAAAGTAATTTGTATGTATATGAGCTGACCAGTGGAAATGAAGGAAAATAAAAACCTTAGTAAGGAGACTGAGACCTGGATTTTTGAAAGAGATTGTTAAGGGATAAATTATTTAATTATTTTCAGATTTCACTCAGTAGTTCAGTTACCTGTTTTGTCTACAGTCCAGTCAGCAAGGAACAGGTTTATTTGGCTACAGGGAATACTGACACAATCACAGGATCCTTCGGTAAACTTTGCAAGAGCTATGCCTTAGTAACTAGCAAGAGAAGTCATGTAAAATTAGGTTATTTGTGTGTTTAATGAGTTGTTCATATAAACAGTTTCTTGAGCTTGTCACACACATACACACAAATATTTTAAGATTTAAAATATTATAAAATAAATGTATTTACTAAAATCTTCCACTATGATGATATTTTGTTCTTACTGTTCTGTGATTTTTTTCTTTATATGTGTTAAAGCTGTTTATTATGTATCTACATATTTAGACTCATAATAAGTTCATGATGGATTGAAACTTATAAAATCACAGAGCGGCCCTGTCAATTCCTAATGACGCATTCTGTCTTAGTGTCTATTTTGCCAGTTATTAATACAAGTTTCCCCACTATCCAAAAGTATTAACATTTCTATGAAACCTTTTGTAAACCAAGATAGGATCAAGTGAAGAAGGAATTACCATTAATTTATATGGAAATTTGTTGAGCATCATAGACACCAAAAAATAACCCCTTTTAGACTTTTTTGATACCTTTAGCATACATCTTGCTAATAGATTCACAAAGTAAATCAAGATAAAAAACAGACATTAACAGACACAGCTCAGCTCTGTGCACGTTTACTATTTTATTTATTATTCTTCTTAATATCTTAAAGTATCTCCATTATTTTATGCTTGAATTATATTTAGAAATTACTTTATAATTTGTCCCTTGGTAATAAATTCCTGAAGCTTTTATCTGAAATATGTTTATTTTACAATGGGAGATACTTTTACTGGATATCTCATTGTGAGTTGGCAGGTACTTTCTTGCCACGCTTTAAAGATATTATTTAACTAATTTTTGGTTTTCACTAATGCTGTGTTGAAGCCAATAGTCATTCTGCTTTCCCATGTAAGTGATGTGCCTTTTCTTGCTGTTTTTCATTGCCTCCCTTTGGTGTTCTGTTTCTCTGTAAATACTAACCATCTTCACTGTCTGTGTTCTCTCCTGCAGGATAACACACTACGCATGTAAATATTCCCATTCCCTGATTTTGTTTTGGTTGTTTTAACAAAATCCCATTCCTTTGAACACTCATATATTTTGCAAGTTTATCTCTCTTTGTTTCATTAAAGAGAAATTCTTTTGATATATCTTCCTATTTATTAATCTGGTTTTCTTGTTTGTTTTCAGAGTGGATGAGATGACCTAATAAGAGGGGGTTTTGGGGGGTGCCTGAGTGGCTCAGTCGTAAAGCTTCTGCCTTCAGCTCAGGTCATGATCTGGGGTCCTGGGATCAAGCCCCACATGGGGCTCCCTGCTCAGCAGGGAGTCTGTTTCCTCCCTCTCCCACTCCCTCTGCTTGTGTTCCCTCTCTTGCTGTGTCTCTCTCTGTCAAATAAAGAACTATAAACTTTGGGGGGGGGTAGGGGGGGGGACGCCTGGGTGGCTCAGCGGGTTAAAGCCTCTGCCTTCGGCTCAGGTCATGATCCCATGGTCCTGGGATCGAGCTCTCTGCTCAGCAGGGAGCCTGTTTCCTCCTCTCTCTCTGCCTGCCTCTCTGCCTACTTGTGATCTCTGTATGTCAAATAAATAAATAAAATCTTTTGAAAAAAAAAAAAAAGGAGAGAGAGAGGGTTTTGGTTTTGGTTTTGGTTTTGAATATAGTTGACCCACAATATTACATTAATTTCAGGTGTACCACATAGTGGTGGTGGTGTTGTTTTTAAGATTTATGTATTTATTTTAGAAAGGGGGGGTTGGGCAGAGGGAAAGGGGAGAGGGAATCCCAAGCAGAGTCTATACTGGGTGTGGCTCCTGACACAGGGCTTGATCCCAGACCCCTGAGATCAAGACCTGAGCCAAAAGCAAAAGTTGGACACTTAACTGACTATGCCATCCCAGTGCCCCCAACATGGTGTTTTAAGTCATATTTAATCCATGGTTCATTGCAGCTCACCTCATTTGAAACTATTGAGTTATTACTTCAACAATAACCTTTTTTTTTAATTCTGTAAGTTCCACTGTGTCTTTTTAAAAGTTAACTTAGTTTTTAAAAGCCTTGATATTTTTTGTGGCATTCTCACTTTTAAAATTACATCCTACATTTCTTGAAATATTCCATATATAAGTGTACTATATAACATATCCTAGGGATGCCTGGGTGGCTCAGTTGGTTAAGTGACTGCCTTTGGCCCAGAGTCCTGGGATGGAGTCCTGCATCAGGCTCCCTGCTCAGTGGGGAGCCTGCTTCCCCCTTTGCTTGCCACTCTCCCACTTGTGCTCGCTCTTGCTCTCTCTCTCTCTCTTTCTCTGGCAAATAAATAAATAAAATCTTTTTTAAGATTTTAATAAATATTTTTTTTAATATTTTTTATTTTAATAAATAAATAACATATCCAACAATTCTGAACTCTGTTGTCTTTACACTGAATCTCTTATCCTATTATTTTTTTTCCTGGTCTCACTTATAGTAATGCAATGGTTAGAGTGTTTGGAAATCTTTGTCCAAAAGTTCATTTCTTCTTAATATCAGGGAGTTCTTGGGGGCCTAACTTGGGGGATTTTTTCTCTGGAAGGAATTGGCTTCCTTTCCCATTGCTTGGCATGCCCCACCCAGGGATGCCTCACCCTCTCAAAGATGTGATTCGGTGAGGAAGTCTCAGGATCTGCTTTCCAGCTTTGCTGATATACCACAAAAACGTCTCCATAAGAGCATGATCACAGGGCCACCCTGCTCCTCACTGATGCTTGTTGGTACAAGTCAAATCTGCTTTGGTTCCCTGCTGTTTCAGTCTCTGTGCTTCCTTCACCAGTTCTCTGTCTTGGCTGATTCAGGTCTCAGCCACCTTGATCTCGGCTGCCATGTCTTTATGCTCCAGCTCCAGCCACCAAAGCTTTGGGCCCTGGCTGCCTCGCCTCAGTTCAGTTCCTGTTTATTTATTTCTTTGTTACTTAGAAAATGGATCCAGGGGCACCTGTGTGGCTCAGTGGGTTAAAGCCTGTGCCTTTGGCTCAGGTCATGATCCAAGGGTCCTGGGATCGAACCCCACATCGGGCTCTCTGCTCAGCAGGGAGCCTGCTTCTTCCTCTCTCTCTACCTGCCTCTCTGCCTAGTTGTGATCTCTGTCTGTCCAATAAATAAATAAAATCTTTAAAAGATAAAAAAAGAAAATGGATCCAGACACCTCCCCTTACTTTTGATGCAACCAGCAATGTCTCAGAAAGTGTGTCCTATCCAATTCTTGTTGCTGCTTAAGAGAATCCTTCAGATCATCATATGCTGGTCAGCCTCCATACAGGAAGGATAATAGAATTTTTGTCGGGTGACTTCTTTTTCCTCAATGAAGTCTGGTATGAGGTTCTCAGCTAAGATATGCTGGTCAGCCTCCATACAGGAAGGATAATAGAATTTTTGTCGGGTGACTTCTTTTTCCTCAATGAAGTCTGGTATGAGGTTCTCAGCTAAGATATGCTGGTCAGCCTCCATACAGGAAGGATAATAGAATTTTTGTCGGGTGACTTCTTTTTCCTCAATGAAGTCTGGTATGAGGTTCTCAGCTAAGATATGCTGGTCAGCCTCCATACAGGAAGGATAATAGAATTTTTGTCAGGTGACTTCTTTTTCCTCAATGAAGTCTGGTATGAGGTTCTCAGCTAAGATATCCATCGTATTAAATTGTAAGATGTTCAAAATGTCTTGAGTGAACTTCAGTGAATGATACATATCAGTTAGCGTGAATGGATTTGGATGTAAGGAAGGAAGTAAAGAAAAGAAATATATGCATGTAATTGGAATTGAAAAGTTAAATTTTAAAGAGACCACAGAAAGTTTTTTTTTTTTTTTCCAACTCATCAACTATGAGGATGGGAACAGAGGCCAAGCAAAGGAATTTGATTTACCAGAAGCCACATAATACAGTCAGAGTGAGGGCCAGGACCCCGGCTCTTGGATGTTCTCTTTAGCAAAATTTGGAAGAGATCTTAAACTATTCTGTTTTTCTTCATTTGTTTCTTCACCCCTCCAGTAGAAATGGCTCTGAGAAACCAGAGTTCCTTGACTGAATTCACGTTGGTCTCCTTTCCTGTCATCCAAGAACTTCAAATCTTGCTGTTTGTCATTCTCCTGCTGGTTTATATGCTCACCATAACAGGAAACATTGTCATCATTTCCTTAGTATGGACTGATAATCGTCTCCAAACACCAATGTATTTCTTCCTTAGTAATTTGTCATTTTTGGACATTTTGTTCACAACTACTATTACCCCCAAGTTGCTAACTTGTCTCTTAGAAGAGAAAAAAACCATATCTTTTGCTGGCTGCATCACTCAAATTTATTTCTACTTCTTTCTGGGGACAGTGGAGTTTATCCTGCTGGCGGTGATGTCCTTTGACCGCTATGTGGCCATCTGTAACCCGCTGCGCTATACCATCATCATGAACAGCAGGGTCTGCCTCCAGCTGGTTCTGGGCTGCTGGGTCGGAGCCTTCCTCTCAGTACTGTGCCCAACTATTGTGGTGTCCAGATTGCCATACTGCACTGAGGAAATTGGTCATTTCTTCTGTGACATTGCCCCCCTGCTACAGGTGGCCTGCATAGACACTCATTTCATTGAGATGATAAACTTCCTCCTATCCTCCCTTGTCCTTCTGACCTCCCTGGTACTCACCATTGTGTCCTACACTTACATCATCTCTACCATCCTGCGCATCCCCTCAGCCCAAGGCCGTCAGAAGGCCTTTTCCACCTGTGCTTCTCACATCACAGTTGTGTCCATTGCCTACGGGAGCAACGTCTTCATGTATATGAGGCCCAGCCAGAGCCACTCGCTGGAGTTTGACAAAGTGACTGCTGTCCTTACCACAGTGGTGACCCCTCTTCTGAACCCTTTCATTTACAGCTTGAGGAATGAAAAGGTAAAGGAGGTCTTGAGAGAGTCAATTAGCAGGATAGTTCTGCCACATTCCAAGGGAACATGACTCTAACCCATTTCAGGGCATCTAAGCTATGCTTTCTTCATGGCATCTCGTGCTGTATGAAGAGTGACACCAAAGTGGACTGAACTCTTGCTAGATTTTCTCATACAATTTTGTGATAGTTGAAAATATTGTTACGGGAGTTAAGATGGCAGAGTAGAAAGGAGACCCTATATTTGCCTTGTCCCTTGAAGACAGCTAGATAAATATCAAATCATTCTGAATCCCCCCAAGAAATTGACCTGAGGACTGAAAGAACAAACTACACAACTAGAGGGAGAGAATAGGCCACATCGTGGAAGGTAGAAGCTGCAGATATGTACTTTGGGGGGGGGGGGTAAAAGAATTACTAGTGATGCATAGGGGAGAGAGTCCTGATCATGGAGAGAGAAGTGAGAGACAGAGAGACACAGAGTATTGCAGAAGAAACACTTCCCCAGAAGCATTGACTGGGACAACAAAAGGGACTACTTATCATGAGTTTTTACAAACAGTAGAGCTCAAAGTCTGAAGTTTTAGAAGTCCTGCCATGGCCAGTGTGGAGCCTGGCAGGTGTAACTGTGCTCCTATGGAGAAGGAGGACAGAGGCCCAGGAGTGGACTGCATGCTCTCAGGATCCCCTAGGCCCACTGGAGAGATGGTTCCTCTTCTTGGAGTCCATCTGGGAAAGGTGGCACTCCTTCTCAGGGACAAGAGCCAGTGGGTACCATTGAGCTGCCCCATTTGTTAGCACAGGAGCAGAGACACCTGTTAAGGACAGCTAACCTGGATGCTGACTCTTGTTGTTGTTGTTGTTTCCTGCTGCACTTTCCTCTAAACTCCAAGTTTCTGCACGTTGGTCCGACTGACCTTCTAGGACAAATCTGCATCAGACCCAGCGTGGTAAGAGCCACCCCTAGAGGAGCAGCATGGATCTATACCTAGGCAGATCCCTAAAATTTGGAATTTTGAAACTCATGCCAGCTGAATTTCAAAATACAGGTGCACTGAGCTGCCAGGTGGGAAGATGGCCTGAACACAGACAGGGTGAAGGCAACAGTCTGCAGGACACAAGAGGGCAAATTGTTCACTCCTCTGTGAGGGCTTCCTGACAGCATGGGTGCAAACACCCTTCTCTGGGGACAAGAGAGTGGGTTGGCACCATTTTTCCTTCCTCCACCCATCAGCGTGGACTATCTATCTTCAGGGAGGAGCACAGTGCCCACAGTGGAGACCTGAGCCACATATGCCAAGCCCCTCCTCCCTACACAGTGCAGGTGCTTCTGTATGAGGGCAAGTGTCTCTCTCTCACACACACACACTCACGCACACACACACACACACACACACATACCAAGCCTACTGACCATACACTGGCTGCAAACCTTCAGCTCTAGTGAAAATAGAATCAGGCCTATTTCAACAAGCAGACCAGAGCTTACCTAGTTACAACTCACCACACTCTGGACAAGGTCTGAACACTCCCCACTGCAGGCAAAGAGAAACTCTGCACAGCCTGACCTGAGGGAAAGAGCAGCTAAAATGCAGCCACAGAGTACACACAACATACCTCAGAGACACTTCTTGGAGGAGCAGGCTCTGGACAGGATAGGACCCCTTCTTAAAGTCATTACTCTCAGCAGCAGGAAACGTAACAGGCAGAAGAAGAAAGAGACCTTGACAAAATTCCAAGATGAAGAAATTCATCCCAAAAGAAAGAAAAAGAAAAGGTCATGGCCAGGGGTCTCATTGAATCCAATGTAAGTAATATGCCTGATCTAGAATTGAAAACAACAATCATGACGATATCAGCTGTGCTTAGGAAAAGCATAGAAGACACCAGAGAGTCTCTTACTGCAGAGATATGAGACCTAAAAACTAGTCAGACCAAAATAAAAAAAAATGCTATAACTGAGATGCAAAATGGACAGAATATAATGACCACAAGCATGGAAGAAGTAGAAAAATGAGTCAATTATATGAAGATAAAATTATGGAAAATAATAAAGCTTAAAAAAGAGGGAAAGAAAAATACTGAATCACAAACATAGACTTAGGGAACTCAGTGACTCCATAAAGCATAATAACATTCATATCATAGGAGTCCCAGAATATGAAGAGAGGGGAAAATAGGCAGACATTTGCTTCTAGGAAATTACAGATGAACAGTTCCCTAATCTCGAGAAGGAAACAGACATCCAAATCCAGGAAGCACAGAGAACTCCCATCAAAATCAAAACTGGCCAACAGCAAGCAAGACATTTTGTGGTAAAATTAGCAAAATACAGAGATAAGAGATGGGGGGGAAGGCATGAAACCAACAAGGGAAAAGAAGTACTTACGAGAAAAGACAAAGTAGGGAGCAGCAGACCTAGCCACAGAAACTTGGCAGGTCAGAAGTGACTGGCATGATATACTCAAAGTGCTGAGTGGGAAAAATATGTAGCCAAGAATCTTTTATCCAGCCAGGCTACCGTTCAGAATAGAAGGAGAGAAAGTTTCCCAAACAAACAAAAACTAAAGGAGTTTGTGACCACTAAACCAGCCCTGCAAGAAATATTAAAAGAAACTCTTTGAGTGGGAAAGAAAGACCAAAAGCAACAAAGACTAGAAAGAACAGAGAAAATCTCCAGAAACAATTACTTTATGGGCATAATACAATGATACTAAATTTATATTAAAAATCACTTTGAATGTAAATGGACTAAATGCTCCAATTGAAAGACATAGGGTATCAGAATGGATTAAAAAAAAAACAAGACCCACTATATACTGCCTACAAGAGACTCATTTTAGACCTAAAGACACCTGGAGGCTGAAAGTGAGGGGATGCAGAAACATCTATCACTCTCATGGATGGCAAAAGAAAGCCAGAGTAACCATACTTATATCAGACAAACTATATTTTAAACCAAAGACTGTATCAAGAAGTGGAGAGGGCACTATATCATAATTAAAGGGTTTATCCATCAAGAAGACCTAACAATTGTAAATATTTATGCCCCCAATTTAGGAGCATCCAAATATATAAAACAATTAATAACAAACATAAAGAACTCACTGGGACACCTGGGTGGCTTTGTGGGTTAAGCCTCTGCCTTCAGCTCAAGTCATGATCTCAGGGTCCTGAGATCAAGCCCCACATCGGGCTCCTCTGTGCTCATCAGGGAGCCTGCTTCCCCCACCCCCTCTGCCTTCCTCTCTGCTTACTTGAGATCTTTCTCTCTCTCTCTCTCTCTGTCAAATAAATAAATAAATAAATCCTTAAGAGGAAAAAAACAGAACTCACTGATAATAATATAATCATAGCAGAAGACTTTAACACTCCACTTACATCAATGGAGAGATCATCTAAGCAGAAAATCAACAAGGAAACAATAGCTTTGATTGACACACTAGACCAGATGGACTTAACAGATACATGCAGAACATTTGTCCTAAAGCAGCAAACTACACATTCTTTTCAAGAATACATGGAACATTCACAGAATAGATCACATACTGGGTCACAAACCAGGTCTCAACAAGCACAACAAGACTGAGATCATACAATGCTTATTTTCTAACCACAACACTATGAAACTTGAAGTTAACGACAAGAAAAAATTTGGAAAGATCACAAACATGCAGGTTAAGAAACTATCTACCAAAAAATGACTGGGTCAATGAGGCAATTAAAGAAGAAATTAAAAAAAAAAAAACATGGAAGCAAGTGAGAATGAAAACAGGACAATCCAAAACCTTTGGGATACAGCAAAAATGATCATAAGAGAGAAGTATATAGCAGTACAGGCTGTATCAAGAAGCAAGAAAAATCTCAAATCCTCAACCTAATCTTAGACCTAAAGGAGCTGGAAAAGGAACAGCAAATAAAGCCTAAAGTCATTGGAAGGGAAATAATAAAGATTAGAGCAGAAACAAATGATATAGAAACAAACAAACAAAAAATAGTAGAATAGATTAATGAAACCAGGAGCTTGTTCTCTGAAAGGATTAATGAAAGCAGAAAAACCTCTTGCCAGACTTATCAAAAAGAAAAGAGAAAGGACCCAAATGAGTAAAATCATGAATAAGAGAGGAGAGATTACAACCAACACCACAGAAATACAATTACAAGATTGTTATAAAAAATTATATGCCAACAAATGGCAGTCTGGAAAAAAATAGATAAATTCCTAGAAACATATAAAATACAAAAACTGAAACAGGAAATAGAAATAGAAAATAGAAATAGAAAGTTTGAACAGACTGATAATCAGCAAAGAAATTGAATCAGTAAATCAAAAATCTCCCAATAAATAAAAGCCCAGGGCAAAATGGCTGCCCAGGGGAACTCTATCAAATGCTTAAAGAAGAGTTAATACCTATTCTCAAACTGTTCCAAAACATAGAAATGGAAGGAAAACTTCCAAACTCATTCTACCATATCAGCATTACTTTGACACCAAAACAAAGACCCCACCAAAAAGGAGAATTATAGACCAATGTTCCTGACAAACATGGATGCAAAATTTCTCAACAGGATACTAACAAACTGAATCCAATAGTTAAATCTTTTAAAATGTACTTCACCACCATCAAGTGGGATTTACTCCTGGCCTGCAGGAGTGGTTCAGTATTCACAAATCAATCAGTGTGACACTCCATGTTAATAAAAGAAAGGATGAAAAACACATGAATCTCCAATAGAGGCAGAAAAAGTATTTGACAAAGTATAGCACCCATTCTTGATTTAAAAAACCCTCAACAGTATGTGCTTTGGTGAGTGCTGTGAAGTGTGTAAACCTGGCGATTCACAGACCTGTACCCCTGGGGATAAAAATATATGTTTATAAAAAATTAATTAAAAAAAAAGAAAATAAAATAAAAACCCTCAACAAAGTAGGGATAGAGAGAACATACCTCAACATCAGAAAGACCATATATGAAAGACCCACAGCTAACATCGTCCTCAAAGGGGAAAAACTGAGAGCTTTTCCTCTGTGGTCAGGAACAAGACAGGGATGTCCACTCTCACCATTGTTATTTAACATAGTACTGGAAGTCCTAGCCTCAGCAATCAGACAACAAAAAGAATAAAAGGCATTCAAATAGGGAAAGAAGAAGTCAAACTTTTGCTATTTGCAGGTAACATGATACTCTATGTATAAAAGCCAAAGGACTCCAACCAAAAAATTGATAGAACTGGTACACAAGTTCAATAAAGTTTAAGGATACAAAATCAATGTACAGAAATCTGTTGAATGCCTAAAATTAAGAACTCAGGAAACAGCAGGTGTTGGCGAGGATGCAGAGAATGTTACATATTGGTGGGAATTCAAGCTGGTGCAGCCACTCTGGAAAACAGTAAGGAGGTTCCTCAAAAAAATTAAAAATAAAGCTACCCTGAGACCCACCAATTGCACTACTGGGTATTTACCCAAAGGATACAAAAATACAGATGCAAAGGGACACCTGCACCAATGTTAATGTTAACCAGTATTAATAGCAGCAATGTCCACAATAGCCAAAATATGGAAAGAGCCCAGATGCCCATCAACAGATGAATGGATAAAGAAGATGTGGTATATATATACAATGGAATATGATGCAGACATCAGAAGAAATGAAATCTTGCCATGTGTGATGACATGGATGGAACTAGAGGGTATTATGCTTAGCGAAATAAGTCAGTCGGAGAAAGACAACTATCATATGATCTCCCTGATATGAGGAAGTCGAGAAGCAGCATGGGGACTTTGGGGGGTAGGAAAAGAATAAATGAAACAATATGGGATTGGGAGAAAGAAAAACCATAAGAGACTCTTAATCTCACAAAACAAACTGAGGGTTGCCGGTGAGGGGTGGGGGGGCGGGAGAAGGTGGTGGGGTCATGGACACTAGGGAGAGTATGTGCTATGGTGAGTGCTGTGAAGTGTGTAAACCTGGCGATTCACAGACCTGTATCCCTGGGGCTAATAATACATGATATGTTTCTTTAAAAAAATTGAAAAAATTTAAAGAAAAGATTATATATATATATATGTATATATATATTATATATATATATACAATATTTTATATATATATATATTTTTTATATATATATATACAATAGAATATTATCCAGCCATATAAAAAGAATGAAATCTTGCCATTTGCAGAGACATGGATGAAGCCAGTGTATTGTGCTAAGGGAAATAAGTCAGAGAAAGATAAATGCCACATGATTTCACTCACATGTGGAACTAAAGAAACAAAACAGATGGACATAGGGGAAAGGAAAAAAAAGAGAGAGGGAGAGAGACAAACTATCAGAGAGACTCTTAATTATAGGGAACAACTGAGAGTTACTGGAGGGGAGGTGGGCATGGGATGAATTAAACAGGAGGTCACTTGTGAGGAGCCCTGGGTGTTGTATATAAGTTATGAATCACTAAATTCTACTCCTGAAAGTAATATTACACTGTATGTCAACTAACTAGAATTTAAATAAAAATTTGAAACATTAAAAAAACAAAGAAAAGTGATTTAAGATAAATAGTTATGTGTAATTTAATAAAATGAATAGTAAATTAACACTGATACATATTTGATTACAGTTTGTAGTCAAATTTTAACACCACTGTTCCCTCAGTAAATGCATCATCGTCATCACCATCATCATCATATTGTTACCTAAACTTGCCAGTTATAAAATCAGTTACTACTTTTGGAATGTCTTTTTCATTTTGTTTTTTCTCTCTGCTGCTCACCACTCTCACAGGTTTATAAGAGAGCAGACTGTCAGACAGCCACCCCAAATCTCTTGGAGAACACAAGCTTATATCCTATACACTAAAAGGCTAAATTGAGATTATTTATATGTTAATAGTTTTTTATCCATATGTATTTGACATTCTGGTAGAGATTGAATCCAAGTAGCAGTAACTGATTTCAGTCAAGTGTTTAAATGTCCAGGATGGTCATATTTGCTTTAAGAAGACCTACATTTTGTTCAGCTTACACAGTGGAGGTTTGGAGGAGGGAAAGGATGTTCACATGAGAAGGGAAAGGCTTACAAAGGAAAGCCTATAAGGATAAATATGTAAATAGTTAGAAAAGGGATTTTCAAAAAGTCTTAATTTATTCATAGTTATTTTACACTTTACAATCTCTCAGAGGCTGAAAGGAAATATTCCAAATGGTTAATGCTGGTGAATATGGCTAATATTCTAGGTGACTTTTTGTTTTAATTTAAGTACAATTCAATGAAGTACGATGTTACATTTTAGTTTCAGGTGTATAACATAGTGATTCAAGAAGTCTGCACATTTATGTTGTACTCATCACAAGCGTAGCTACCACCTGTCACCATACAACACGATTCCCGTAGCCCTGACTATATTCCCTATGCTGTACCTTTAATGCCCTTGATTAACTCATTCCATCACTGGTAGACTGTACCTCCCACTCCCTTCCACCCATTTTTGCCATTAGACAATATATTTTTTTTAACTCTCTACTTTTCTACATTTCATGCATTTTCTGTGCTCAGGATGCATGAATGTTAATTTAAAAATATTTGGATGGGCACTTTTTGAAAGAGATTAAATTCATTTCCATACTGATGCACACGGGTATGTATCTAAGAAGTGATTCCCATACTTGGTGTATAAATAATGAAATTATTTTTATTTTATTCAATCTGTTTTAAACTCTGTAATTCATACTCTCCAATTCAGTATCAATTTTTTAAAAAGATTTTATTTATTTATTTGACAGAGAGAGAGAGATCACAAGTAGACAGAGAGGCAGGCAGAGAGAGGGGGAAGCAGGATCCCTGATGAGCAGAGAGCCCAATTTGGGGCTCGATCCCAGGACCCTGGGATCATGACCTGAGCTGAAGGCAGAGGCTTTAACCCACTGAACCACCCAGGTGCCCCTCAATATCCATTTTAGGAATAGTAGTAAATATCTAAAATTTCCTTCTTTAAAAAAAAAAAAAACAATTGTTCATCCTGCTTTGTTAGAATAGTTAAATGTCCTATGGAATTTCCTTGCCCTTAAGTTCAAAGTTTGCAAATTAACCCAGAGGGAAATGTATTGAGCCCAAGTGAGTTGATTACAACATTCACTATTTTAAGACTACTTCCCCCTATAACAATTTAGCGGTAAGGTCCCTAAATGGTCATACTAATTAAGAATACAGTGATTCATGTGGGACTCTAGGATCCCATATCCAATATAAATAAATCATAGCTTTGGGGTAGAAGTGAAATTCATTAAAAAAAATCATAATCTCAGGGCACCTGGGTGGCTCAGTGGGTTAAGGCCTCTGCTTTCGGCTCAGGTCGTGGTCCCGGGGTCCTGGAATCAGGCGCCACATTGGGATCTCTGCTCAGCAGGGAGCCTGCTTCCCTCTCTCTCTCTGCTGCATTGGTGGTTCAGTGGTAGAATTCTCGCCTGCCTCTCTCTCTGCCTGCCTCTCTGCCTACTTGTGATCTCTCTCTGTCAAATAAATAATAAATAAAATCTTTTAAAAAAATTATAATCTCACTCATCTTCAAAAGATCATTATCATGATAATCAGGGCCCCACATCATCTCAAGTGACAATTCCATAAACTTCTGAAGGAATTTATTATTTGTGATTATTTGGGAAGCCCATTCTGACGTATTTTGGTTCCATGTGCAAAGAAGCACACCAAGAGAGAAGCTGAAGCTACGTGACACATTGTGTGTTTAACCAAGAGTTTCTGAATAATTTTAAAAGCCACCAAAAGCTATCACGTCATCTATGTCAGAAACTGGAAGAAATCATAGACTCCTTCCTAAGTGCCCATAACCATTGGTCAGGCCCTTTATTTTGCTTCCTATCCTTCAAAACTGTTTTTTCCTCTTCACTATTATTACATTTCAAAAATCAAGGCCTTTATTATACACCCTGGGATTATTGGAAAGGCCTATTAACCAATCTCCCTATCTCTAGACTTATCTCCATCTAAGTAACCCTCCACAGGTTTGGTGCAGTAACTTTCTAAAAACAAAGATGATCAAATAACATTTTCTCAGTGGTTCCAAATGACTTCTCACAATATGTCATATAAGGCCATTATATCTGTCCCTCACCTGTGTCAACCTCACCAGTACCACCAAATAATTTGAAGTCTCCAGATGCTCCATGCCCTTCAAAGTCTTTTTTTTTTTTTTTTTTAATTTGGGAGAGAGCCCAAGTAGGGTGGAAAGGCCAAAGGAGAGGGTGAAGCAGGCTCCCTGCTCAATTCTGTGGGGCTCCATCCCAGGACCCTGGGATCAGGACCTGAGCTGAAGGCACACGCTTATCCGCTGAGCCACCCAGACACCCCACTTCAAAGTCTTTTATAAAATTCTGTTTGTTTTGACATAAATGTTTCCCTCCAGCACTAGTACCACTAATCTGCCTAATTACATATTCCTTATCCTTCAAGAGTCGTTACTTCCTCTCTCCTCTACCTCTCCTCTCAGTCCCACAATAGTCCTTGAATTTTCCCATTATCTCTCTGTGAATTCCATGAAGGCGGTGTTTCCTCTAATCTGTTGCAGTATCGCTAGTTCTGAACATCAGTTAGCTACATCTTTTTTTTTAAAGATTTTTTTAATTTATTTATTTGACAGACAGAGATCACAAGTAGGCACAAAGACAGGCAGAGAGAGGAGGAAGCAGGCTCCCTGCAGAGCAGAAAGCCCAATGCGGGGCTCGATCCCAGCACCCTGGGATCATGACCTGAGCTGAAGGCAGAGGCTTAACCCACTGAGCCACCCAGGCGCCCCCAGTTAGCTACATTTAATGAACACGTATTTAATCATCCAGTCCAGAAATATTTATTTATTTATTTATTTATTTTTAATTATTTATTTTTTAAGATTTTATGTATTTGACTGAGAGAAACACAGCAAGAGAGGGAACACAAGCAAAGTGTATAATACATAAGTAAAATGTGTGTTAATTAATTCTTTCTGTTATTGGTAAAGCTTCTGGTCAACAGGAAGCTAAGAGTACTAAGTTTTGAGAGAGTCAAAAGTTTTACATGAGTTTTCAACTGTGGAGGTCAGTGACCTAACTCGTATGTTATTCAAGGATCAACTGTACCTTGTGACATCAAAACCATAAAATGTGGGGAGGGGGGAAATAAAAGGATAGAGTTTTTATATGTGATCAAAATTATTATTATCAGCATAAAATAGACTGATCAAACTATAAGATATTTTATGGTGCTTCTGGTAACCACAAAACAAAAACCAACAGCAGATATCCTAGAGACAAAGAGAAGGGAATCAAGACACACTGCTGTGGAAAATCATCAATTCACAAAGTAGGACAAGCAAGGGAGGAAGAAAGACATAGGGAACTACAAAAAAAAAAAAAAAAAGATGAAAAGGAAATGAAAATAAATTTGGAAAATACCATGACAGTTTCTTATATACTTAAACATATATTTACCGTAAAGACATACTTCTAGGAATGTATCCAAGAGAAATGAAAACAAATATTCACACAAAAACATGAACCCAGCTGATCATAGGAACTTTATTCATAATAGCCAAATACTAAAAACAACACAAGTGTTTATCGTCTGGTGAGTAAAAAAATGTGATCTGTACAAGCTACCTGATAAAGAATCCTCCATAATACAAAGGAAGAGAGTTCCGACACCTGAAACATGTGGATTAATTTCAAAGTATCTGATTAAGTGAAAGAAAACAAACAAACACAAAAGACTGCATGAAGTAAGACTGCATTTATAAAAAATGAAAGAAAATGCAAATTACCCTGACAGGAAACACCTGAGTGGTTATCAGGGCTGAGGTCTGGGAGGGAGAGCATTTCCTGCAAGGGAGCACAACACTTCTAAGAAAACGGAAATACTGTAAACCATCATAGCGGTGCTGGCGGCTACGTGAAGCGACACAGGTGTCAAAACTCAAGCAGCTCTACACTTAAATTGTCCACTATGTGTACCTTGTACATCAATACAATAGATTTAAAATACAGACACAGGGGCACCTGGGTGGCTCAGTGGGTTAAAGCCTGTGCCTTCAGCTCAAGTTGTGATCCCAGGGTCCTAGGATCCAGCCCCACATCAGGCTTTCTGCTTAGCGGGGAGCCTGATTCCTCCTCTCTCTGCCTGCCTCTCTGCCTACTTGTGATCTCTGTCTGTCGAATAAATAAATAAAATTTTTAAAAAATAAAATAAACTAAAATATGGACACAGGCATACCAATCCATGTAAAGGATCTCTTCATGGAAAGCAGCTTAAAGCCTATTTCAATACATGATGATCATTTCAGAAAAATCATGTTTTAAATTCTCCAAGTTTCTACTTCCCTGATGCTTTAAAGCAGCTCTCTAAGTTTCTCTTTAAATAATAAAATAAACAACCAAGAGTGTGTCCCAGGAGATCCTAACTTTCTAACTCTGAGTAGTTACTGCCACTCTGATGTTCTGACTGCAGTAACAATCATTAACCTTTTTTTATGCCATAGTCCCAGGTGCCACTCTAAGCCAAATCTCTGAAGGTAGCGCCAGATCTCATTAAACACCGCAGTTCACCCCAACGTAAGCACTTTCGTAGAGGCAGAGTTAGGCGATTCCTGCAGAGAGTAAGTGAAGGTGGTGCTACGTGAAATCAAGTCACGGGACACCTGATGAATGAGCAGGGGTGACAAAGCAAGGGTGACAGTTTAGAGAGATGCTTCAGTGCATGCAAACATGAATTCTTCTGACAATCCGGATGGATCCACAGAAGAACTCAAAATTCACTGAGTACACAAAAATTAAATTCCTGAAGCACAGAAAGGAAAAAAACCCAGCTGAAATTTGGGCAGCATTCAGCCACTTTTGCCAGAATAGAAGTCAGGGGACCTGCTCTGGATCTGGCTGCGGTAACTCCTCCATTCACCACCAAACCTTGCTGCTCTGCCCTTCCTGACCACCACGTGCAACAGGGTACATGGGACTTGGAACTCAGAGCAATGTGCTGAGGTTCACAGGAAACGTGAACAGATACTGTAACGCTTGGACTTCTCCCTGGTGTAAGTCCAGACTTCACTTTTGCTGTGGGCATCCGAAAAGGAACTGAGAGAAAGCCACAGACGTTCTGGAAAAGGACAGTTTTTCATTCAGAGGAAGAGGGATGGACTCCGTAATCAAACACTGAATAACCACTTGGTGTGGTTTGGAAAGGGGATTAGTTACCACCCGGGGAAAAGTCTCAGACTAGGACTGAGATTTACACAGAATTCAACACTGAAGCAATCACAGAATTGACAGAAAAATGGAGGGAATGCAGTATGGAAAAAAACCCACAAAGTTTGAGTTTCCTAACATACCCGAATAGAGAAAACAGTGTGCTATGAAGAGTAGGAGGTAAGTATACTTTATTATGCAATTATCCATATTTATATGTTAAACAGTCTGAGTCTCACTAAATTTGTTTACATGTATATTTTATGAATTAAAGTATAACTACTGCTCTCCCCAAAACTACAGTGAAGGCAGCTGTCGAGTATGATAGCTTTACTCTAAGTATGTAAATGAAAGTCTTTAATGTACTCAGCTTGCAATTAAGCTTTGTCACATTTTACTGACAGCAGCAAAGTTCCCAAGATATGTCTAATCCCCACCCCCCACCGCCACATCTCAGTCCTTTTCTGTACCTCCTTCCCCATCCCAATGTTCTTAACAAACATGTACTGAACACCAGGTCGACATACATCACTGTAGACATAGGCTCTAGCGGAGGACCTCAGTCTGTCCCTGTTGTCATCCTCATTTTAGAAAACACGTAAGACACGATGCTTAGGAGTGTCATGAAAGATCCAAACCTACAGTGGCCAAACAGGTTCGCTTCCATCAGTCCCCATTTCTGACTAAATCTGGAATCTTTTTTTTTTTCTTTAAGATTTTATTTATTTATTTGACAGAGAGAGATCACAAGCAGGCAGAGAGGAGAAAGCATGCTCCCTGCTGAGCAGAGAGCCCGATGTGGGACTCGATCCCAAGACTCTGAGATCATGATCTGAGCCAAAGGCAGCGCTTAACCCACTGAGCCACCCAGGCGCCCTAAATCAGGAATCTTGAAATGTGCCAGTGCAAGTGAATGCCACTTTTTAAGGACCCACAAATGGCAATGAAGAATAATCCTCCCCCCAAATGAAAGCCTTAACTTGGCAAGGTTATAATTAAATTCTTAGACGCTGATTGTCATAATCCAGAACCTTTCCCCCAAGACAGGATGGGCTCAGCAGGGCACGGAGGTCATCTAGAGAAGACAGACACAAAGCCAGCTTGTTCTCCATTATCACAAAGTTAAGTGACTCCCTGAGGAGAGCAAGGCTACATATTTCCCTCTTCTCAGCATTTGTTTGACCCAAAATACAGCAGAACAGAAAGCTCTCGATGCCTTTTTTTCCATTCCTATATGACCCCATGACAACCACGGCCAACAGCAACCCCATTTGTGTCGGACCATCCCAGAATCTTGTTTAAAAATGGCACCGAGCTCTTGCAGATCCAAACCTGTCTAACTTACAACACCGGGGGAAATCAAGCTCCTCTCAACGTCATCAAAGAAGAAATACCCAGGAAAGGAAAGAAAATGGAGGACTTTGGAGTAGGTTGGGAAACGATTGGCGAGAAAAATGGAAGGAAGAGTGGGACGGATGATTGGCAGCTGCGGGAGACTCCACCTCCGTCTGCCTTGACACCTGCTCCTCTCCAGTGGGGGCAGTGAGAAAGGTGGGAAGCAGGAAATGAAAGGGATTTCAAAGCATTTCCACTTGTCCACAGACCATGCTCGCTTCTGTGTCTATATTAGATCTCAGCAACATTAACACGCGTCCACCCAGATATGGATGATATGGTTATGCCTTTCTGTGCCGTAGTAATCAGACAGGAAGTGTATGACCTAGGTGCAGGAGCAGTGGGGGGAGGGTGAATGTCACAATACTTATGGTGCAAGGCAACCACAGTACAAGACCCTATTTCAATAGATCAGCCCCTTTGAGGGCCTTTGATAACTTAAAAGCAATTGATGTTTGGAATAAATGGATGGGAAATACAAATAATGAGCAACTACGAGGGCCAGAAAAGTCTCAGCAAAGTTTTCAAATGGAAATTCATTCAGGAAAGAAAGGGGGAGTCTTTAAGGCAAAAAAAAAAAAAAAAAAAAAAAAAAAAAAAAAAAAAAAAAAAGGCTGCTAGCAGTTACTTTTCCCAGACAGAGTGCCTGGGGAAAATGATTTCCTTTCAGGAGGAACTCTGTGGCTTCAAACCTAGAGGGATCCTAGCTCAGGTTCTTGAATTGGTCATTTGCACATAAAACCAAAGAATTAGCCACAAAGTAAAACACCCAAGGACACAGCTTCAACGGAGTTACACAGGCATGCACTAGAGGTTCACCAAAGTTGAGCACTATTCCCAGAGGAGCATTCCAAGCACCGCCCATCTCTATCCACTTTCTTGCACTACCATTAACAGACTCATGTTCCAGTTGCTGAAAAGAATATAAGGTATACGAGACCTGTAAAACATGTGCAGGTGGGGAATGGGAGGTGAAATTTCTGTTATTTTTTGAGCTGCCATATACATGACATTGCAAAGAACAATGATCATTTTCCCAAAAGACGTTTTCAAATGCATGAAATAGCTTATGCAAATTATGAATCATGCATCGTGTACCTACTTACTCTGTCACTGTGTAGACCTCAAAAACTCCAGTTTCTGCTCTCCTATGTGGCAATACATGAAGGGTTGAAATAATGTGAAGAAAAGGAACTCAACTTTTATTAATATTCCCTTTGTCCTTTTGCAACGTGACTGTCTGGATTCTCAGTTAAGTATTCTCTCTTCTTAGGCACAGAGCTGACCTGGGAAAACAGGAGACCAGGAAGAATGAAAGGGAGAGGGGAAGGAGCACTGGGTCAGAGAGAAAAACCATCATGAAGACCAGAGTTTAATGGGACCATGGAAGTAATTTCATTCAACCAAAAATTTTAAATATGAGAATCCTGCGGTGAGAAAAGTCGTGTCATTTACCCAGGGTCCTACCTGTTTTATGGTGAGTGAAATGACTCTTGACTCTTCATCCAAAGCTTTTACTACTTCATCTTTAGCACTGACATTCAGGGTTGAAAACTTATTTTTGCTAATTTTCTTCTCTGTAATTATTTTTTTTCACAGACGTTCTGGCCACTGATATTGCATGCGATGGATATGCAGAATCAGACCACAGTGACTGAATTTATCCTGACTGCCTTCCCTATGATCCCAAAGCTTCAGATCTCCCTCTTTGTGGTCCTCCTGTTTACTTACATGCTAACTCTAACGGGAAATACTGTCATCATTTCCTTAATCTGGGCTGATAATCGCCTCCAAACCCCAATGTACTTCTTCCTCAGTAATTTGTCGTTTTTGGACATTTCATACACTACCTCAGTTACCCCAAAGCTGTTAGCCTGTCTCCTAGAGGACAAGAAGACCATATCTTTTGCGGGATGCATCACCCAAATATATTTCTTTTTTTTCTTGGGGACAGTGGAGTTTATCCTCCTGGTGGTGATGTCCTTTGACCGCTATGTGGCCATCTGTAACCCCCTGCGCTATACTATCATCATGAACAGCAGGGTCTGCCTCCTGCTAGTTCTAGGCTGCTGGGTAGGAGCCTTCTTTTCAGTACTGTGTCCAATAATTGTCGTGTCTGGATTGCCTTACTGTTATAGAGAAATTAGTCATTTCTTCTGTGACATTGCCCCCCTCCTACAGGCAGCCTGTATAGACACTCATTTCATTGAGATGATGAGTTTCCTCTTATCCTCCTTTGTCCTTCTGACCTCGCTGATGATCACCATTGTGTCCTACACCTACATCATCTCTACCATCCTGCGCATCCCCTCAGCCCAAGGCCGTCGGAAGGCCTTTTCCACCTGTGCTTCTCACATCACAGTTGTGTCCATTGCCTATGGGAGCAACATCTTCATGTATGTGAGACCCAGCCAGAGCCACTCACTAGAATTTGACAAGGTGACAGCTGTCATGACCATAATGGTGACACCTCTACTGAACCCCTTCATTTATAGCCTGAGGAATGAAAAAGTAAAAGAAGTTTTGAGAGATGCAATTCACAAAATTATGTCCTTATGGCACAAGAGAACTTGAACCTTATTGCACAGGATAGCTTGAAAGTTTTTGTGCCAATCATGACTATATTCGGCACTTGGACTCCATGTGGAGGAAAGCATGCTTGAAGACAATAAAGTCAAAGATTTGTGGGAACACATGAAGAGGCTTCTTGCCACATCAGAAACCAGGTATTACAGTCAACGTCCAGAGCAGGCAATTCAAGCATAGAGAAAATAATGTGTTTTGAACCCTATTATTGTGCTGTCTCACACACAGATTTAATGAATTAATGAAAAATACATAACCAAAGTCAGAAAACCTGATTTGTAAGCCTTGGTGTATTGCTTTTTTATCACATGACACATATACTATCTGAACTCTCATTTTTCTTATTGGTACATAGGAAGTACCTCACAGTTTCCCCCACTCTTTTTTTCTTTTATGGTCTTACTCTAGATGATCTAAGAAAGGCAACCGCAGATAATTGTAAGTTAATGCTTTCTCTAGGTATTAGGATGATGCAAGATAGTTGGCTTCATCCCTGACAGCTAAATACCCTAGAAAATAATAGTAAAAATAATAATAACAACAAAACCAAGGAAGAGCAGTAACCTATCCCAGCATTTGTATAGTGTGCTTAAATTTGAGCTTTTATGTTGATACACATGGAGTTTATAAGAATATAGCTTTTAAATCATCTGAGTTCAAAATCCTAATTCCTGGAATGAGGATCTGATTGGTGCAACTGATGAGAGATGTCCTCTCCTGATTCATTTCTTTGTAAGAGGAACGATTGGCAAGGAGTTAAGTTGCCCTCAGTCTTTACCACCATGGAACCCATGCTATGGGGATGGGTACTCTGAATGACACGGTAAAAGCAGGAACAAGACCATAGGCATTCCTAAGAGCAAAAAAATTATGGCTAATGTGGTCATTAATCTTCTAGCTAAATGGACGATGACTGAGGCCCTAAACTGGCATGGAATCTCTCACGGACAAGCAGAGAGAGAAAGTGCTACCTTAGGAACAGTCTCAGAATACTATGGAAGAACCCAGTGTGTCATAAGGTATTGTAACGAACAAATGTTTCTAGATTGGAAGAACGTAGAACAATGTCACCAGGGCTGAAGCAGTCATATAAGGATCTGGTCTGTACTCATTATCAGACACTCCACAAGATCAGATTTGGAAAGTTACTGTATCAGTTTCCTATTGCTGCCATAACAAATTTGGCAGCTGAAAACGACTCAGTTTTATCATCTGAACTTTCTGGAGGTCACATGTCCAAAATCTGTTTCTACTCATCTGAGTTGTTGACAGAATTCCCTTCCTTGAAGATGTGGGCCCAAGGTCCTGCTTCCTTGCTGCTATCAGTAAGGGCCATTTCCAGTTTCTAGAAGGTACTTCAGCTCTTGGCTCATCGTCCCCCTTCCTTCACCTTCAAAGCCAACAATAGTGGGGCGAGTATCTCACAAGTTCAAACCTCTCTTTTTTCCCTCTCTTTCCAACTTGGCTTGACAACTTTCTCCACTTCTAAGGACTCTCTTAATTGGATTAGGCCCACCGCAATATCCAGGATATTATCATGGACTCAAGGTCCTTTTCCTGAATTACATTTGCAAAGTCCCCTCTGCCAAGTCAAGTAACATGTTCACAGATTCTGGGGGATTAGGACATAAATATCTTCAGGTGCCATTACTCTGCTTGTCAGCATTGAGTTGCTAGAGGTAATGACCCAGGAAAGAAAAAATAAAGAACAGAGCACAGTAGGATTATTTTGAGCCAATACTCATTCCGAAACTCCAAGTTTCATCGCTTAAAGCAGAAGAGTTTACAAATCCCAGAATGTGAAAGACTAGTGAAAAGCAGCAACATAGGAAATACATGTATGAACTAGCTACATGTGTTTTTATTTAAGCCATTGTGAGGTAACGATGAATATAGCTGTCCCTTTGTGCTGTTTTACTGTTTTCATGAGTGCCCATCTCACTCAGAAGCTCTGATCTGGTATCACGAACACAGAAAAGAAAATCCTGAGCAAATAAGAGAATTTAAACACAATTTTGGTACCCAAAATTATACCTGGCCCATAGGTTGGGCCAGGCTTGAAACTGAAAATATAAAAAGACTTGATGAACTCTGAAAAATAACATAAATATACTGTTTTGCCTTGATGTTGATTACTATTCTTATGATCAACATTGTTATAACACAAGATAATAATATCTATCAGTTTCTACATTGACTCTAGTTAGTTACTTGTCCCAAATTTGGAGACACCTGGAAAGACTCTTACTTTTCCTACACTCAGCTAGGACTAGGTATTTAAACTACTCCTCTTCAGTATGGGGATAGAAGGGGTAACAGACCAAAATAACCTACAGAAATGTCAAACAATATCCACTTGCTAGATAAACTATATCCCTCCAGCTGTGGACACAGGGCAACCCAACCAGAGAACCCCTGTTGTATGTAATGAATTCTGTGTTCCTTCTCCTTGCCAGCTAATTCCCACATAGTCCTTCCTCCTGACTCAGTCGTAATAAAGGCTTCGGTGACAACAACTGTGAACATATACCTCAATTACATCACAAGATTCTCAAAGGCTGCAGTGAAACACATCAAATTATTTATTATCGGTGGTCAAGAGTTTAGCTAAGCTACTCCGGGGTATTGCTGCCTTGGCCCCCATTTGGCCCAGTAGCCTGCTGTGATGTTAAACTGCTATTAGTCCCCTCATGCAAGCACATGCAGCCTGCAGAGTCACTAACACATGTGACTTTCTGACATGACCACCCCAAGAGCCCTTGTGCTCAACCATCTTCCCCGCCTCCCAGCCCTTCCCTTTATGGGTCCCGTTAATAAGGCCCCAGTGTCACTGACCAAAATTCACTGTTTTGGTTGCAGCTGACTAATCTAGTGTTGGTCTGGGAACCCTCAAGCCCTCTACCCATAGACTTTAATGAAAGGTTGTGCCCCAGGTCCTGCTTCTCCATACTGTCCCTCCAAGGGTGATCCCTCCCCCCAGTCATGGCATGGACCTCCTCCAGGACCCATGAGTAATAAACTCTATGGTAATTCCTTTTGCAGTTTGTTGAACTGCAGCTTACCATCTGGTCTCCTCTTCTCCACTTAGGAAATGTTATCTTGGGGGCACCTGGGTGGCTCAGTTGTTAGGCGTCTGCCTTTGGCTTAGATCCCAGGATCTCAGGGTCCTGGGATTGAGCCACTTGTCAGACTTCCTGCTCAGTGGGAAGCATGATTCTCCCTCTCCCACTCCCCCTGCTTGTGTTCCCTCTCTCTCTGCCTCTCTTTGTCAAATAAATAAATAAAAAGAGTCTTAGAAAAAAAGAAATGTTAACTTGATAAATTAGTAACAAGGTGGTACAACCATAAATGGCAATTTCCTTCATTCTTGAAATGTACTAAAACGTGGTTATGTGTGTGTGTACATATGTATGGTACATTTCAGAAGTATGTATTTTTTTTAAGATTTTATTTATTTACTTGACAGACAGAGATCACAAGTAGGCAGAGAGGCAGGCAGAGAGAGAAGGGGAAGCAGGCTCCCCTCTGAGCAAAGAGCCCAATGTGGGGCTCGATCCCAGGACCCTGAGATCATGACCTGAGCCAAAGTCAGAGGCTTAACCCACCCAGGTGCCCCTAAAATCTTTTATTTTAAAAAATCACTTATCATCTTGGACTGTAGGCCTGCCCCAAGGATATTGTTTACAGCTAACTAGGGATTCATTCATTAATGTGCTTTCCTACTTTCAGCATTTGGAGAAAGTAAGCCACCTTTTTAAAAAGATGATAATGTAGGGGCACCTGGGTGGCTCAGTGGGTTAAGCTTCTGCCTTCAGCTTAGGTCATGATCTCAGGGTCCTGGGATCAAGTTCCACGTCAGGCTCTCTGCTCATCGGGAAGTCTGTTTCTCCCTCTCTCTCTGCCTGCCTCTCTACTTACTTGGCTCTCTCTCTCTGTCAAATGAATAAATAAAATCTAAAAAAAAAAAAAAAAAAGACAATAATGTTGAAAACGATAATGCATAAGCTCTTTCCAGTTATAAAAATTTTAGTAATTAATATATTTTCACTGTTAACCTTTTTGTTTTTGAAGATTTTATTTATTTAAGAGAGAGCTCCCAAGCGAATGAGCAGGGGAGGGGACGGGGGGGGGGGTACAGGAGGGAGGGGTAGGAGGAGGCGGTGGAAGAGAAGAGGAAGAGGCAGGCTCCCTGAGGAGCAGGGACACCAGTGCAGGTCTGGATCTCCGGCCCCTGGGATCATCATGACCTGAGCCGAAGGCAGGCGCTTAACCAAATGGGCTACCCAGATACCCACCAAAATTTTATTTAATAAAGAGTTTTAAGGATCTCAGACAAAGTACATACCTCTGAAGGGTTACACACACGCGCACACACACGAACAACCACTTCTTAGTACATTTCAAAAATGAGGCAAATTGCTATTTGTGGTGGTACCACCTTGTTATTAATTTGTCAAGTTAACATGTCTTAAGTGGAGCAGAGGAGACCAGATGGTGAGCTGCAGTTCAACAGACTGCAAAAGGAATTACCATAGAGTTTATTACTCATGGGTCCTGGAGGAGATCCCTGGCATGGCTGGGTGGGGGAGGGGCACTCTTGGAGGGAGAAGCAGGCCCTGAGGCACATCCTTTCATTAAAGTCTATGGGTTGAGGGCTTGGGGGTTCCCAGGCCAAGGCCAGATTAGTCAGCGACAACCAAAAGAGTTAGTTTTGGTCAGTGACACTGGGGCCTCATTAAAAGGACCCATACTATGGGAAAAGTAAGCGTCTTTCCAGGTGTCTCCAAATTTGGGATAAGTAACTAACTAGAGTCAATGTAGAAACTGATAGATATTATTATCTTGTGTTATAACAATGTTGATCATAAGAATAGTAATCAACATGAAGGCAAAACAGTATATTTATGTTATTTTTCAGAGTTCATCAAGTCTTATTATATTTTCAGTTTCAAGCTTGGCCCAACCTATGGGCCAGGTATAATTTTGGGTACCAAAATTGTGTTTAAATTCTCTTATTTGCTCAGGATTTTCTTTTCTGTGTTCGTGATACCAGATCAGAGCTTCTGAGTGAGATGGGCACTCATGAAAACAGTAAAACAGCACAAAGGGACAGCTATATTCATCGTTACCTCACAATGGCTTAAATAAAAACACATGTAGCTAGTTCATACATGTTTTTCCTATGTTGCTGCTTTTCACTAGTCTTTCACATTCTGGGATTTGTAAACTCTTCTGCTTTAAGCGATGAAACTTGGAGTTTCGGAATGAGTATTGGCTCAAAATAATCCTACCGTGCTCTGTTCTTTATTTTTCTTTCCTGGGTCATTACCTCTAGCAATCCAATGCTGACAAGCAGAGTAATGGCACCTGAAGATATTTATGTCCTAAAACCCCAGAATCTGTGAACATGTTACTTGACTTGGCAGAGGGGACTTTGCAAATGTAATTCAGAAAAAAGGACGTTGAGTCCATGATAATATCCTGGATATTAGGGTGGGCCTAATCCAATTAAGAGAGTCCTTAGAAGTGGAGAACGTTGTCAAGCCAAGTTGGAAAGAGAGGGAAAAAAGAGAGGTTTGAACTTGTGAGATACTCGCCCCACTATTGTTGGCTTTGAAGGTGAAGGAAGGGGGACGATGAGCCAAGAGCTGAAGTACCTTCTAGAAACTGGAAATGGCCCTTACTGATAGCAGCAAGGAAGCAGGACCTTGGGCCCACATCTTCAAGGAAGGGAATTCTGTCAACAACTCAGATGAGTAGAAACAGATTTTGGACATGTGACCTCCAGAAAGTTCAGATGATAAAACTGAGTCGTTTTCAGCTGCCAAATTTGTTATGGCAGCAATAGGAAACTGATACAGTAACTTTCCAAATCTGATCTTATGGAGTGTCTGATAATGAGTACAGACCAGATCCTTATATGACTGCTTCAGCCCTGGTGACATTGTTCTACGTTCTTCCAATCTAGAAACATTTGTTCGTTACAATACCTTATGACACACTGGGTTCTTCCATAGTATTCTGAGACTGTTCCTAAGGTAGCACTTTCTCTCTCTGCTTGTCCGTGAGAGATTCCATGCCAGTTTAGGGTCTCAGTCATCATCCATTTAGCTAGAAGATTAATGACCACACTACCATAATTTTTTTGCTCTTAGGAATGCCTATGGTCTTGTTCCTGTTTTTACCGTGTCATTCAGAGTACCCATCCCCATAGCATGGGTTCCATGGTGGTAAAGACTGAGGGCAACTTAACTCCTTGCCAATCGTTCCTCTTACAAAGAAATGAATCAGGAGAGGACATCTCTCATCGGTTGCACCAATCAGATCCTCCTCCCAGGAATTAGGATTTTGAACTCAGATGATTTAAAAGCTATATTCTTATAAACTCCATGTGTATCAACATAAAAGCTCAAATTTAAGCACACTATACAAATGCTGGGATAGGTTACTGCTCTTCCTTGGTTTTGTTGTTATTATTATTTTTACTATTATTTTCTAGGGTATTTAGCTGTCAGGGATGAAGCCAACTATCTTGCATCATCCTAATACCTAGAGAAAGCATTAACTTACAATTATCTGCGGTTGCCTTTCTTAGATCATCTAGAGTAAGACCATAAAAGAAAAAAAGAGTGGGGGAAACTGTGAGGTACTTCCTATGTACCAATAAGAAAAATGAGAGTTCAGATAGTATATGTGTCATGTGATAAAAAAGCAATACACCAAGGCTTACAAATCAGGCTTTCTGACTTTGGTTATGTATTTTTCATTAATTCATTAAATCTGTGTGTGAGACAGCACAATAATAGGGTTCAAAACACATTATTTTCTCTATGCTTGAATTGCCTGCTCTGGACGTTGACTGTAATACCTGGTTTCTGATGTGGCAAGAAGCCTCTTCATGTATTCCCACAAATCTTTGACTTTATTGTCTTCAAGCATGCTTTCCTCCACATGGAGTCCAAGTGCCGAATATAGTCATGATTGGCACAAAAACTTTCAAGCTATCCTGTGCAATAAGGTTCAAGTTCTCTTGTGCCATAAGGACATAATTTTGTGAATTGCATCTCTCAAAACTTCTTTTACTTTTTCATTCCTCAGGCTATAAATGAAGGGGTTCAGAAGAGGGGTCACCATTGTGGTGAGGACAGCCGTCACCTTGTCAAATTCTAGTGAGTGGCTCTGGCTGGGTCTCACATACATGAAGATGTTGCTCCCATAGGCAATGGACACAACTGTGATGTGAGAAGCACAGGTGGAAAAGGCCTTCTGACGGCCTTGGGCTGAGGGGATGCGCAGGATGGTAGAGATGATGTAGGTGTAGGACACAATGGTGAATACCAAGGAGGTCAGAAGGACAAGGGAGGATAGGAGGAAGTTTATCATCTCAATGAAATGCGTGTCTATGCAGGCCACCTGTAGCAGGGGGGCAATGTCACAGAAGAAATGACTAATTTCTCTATAACAAAAAGGCAGTCTGGACACCACAATAGTTGGGCACAGTACTGAGAGGAAGGCTCCTACCCAGCAGCCTAGAACCAGCAGGAGGCAGAACCTACTGTTCATGATGATAGTATAGCGCAGGGGGTTACAGATGGCCACATAGCGGTCAAAGGACATCACCGCCAAGAGGATAAACTCCACTGTCCCCAAGAAAAAAAAGAAGTATGTTTGGGTGATGCAGCCCACAAAAGTTATGGTCTTCTTGTCCTCTAGGAGACAGGCTAACAGCTTTGGGGTAACTGAGGTAGTGTATGAAATGTCCAAAAAAGACAAATTACTGAGGAAGAAGTACATTGGGGTTTGGAGGCGATTATCAGCCCAGATTAAGGAAATGATGACAGTATTTCCCGTTAGAGTTAGCATGTAAGTAAACAGGAGGACCACAAAGAGGGAGATCTGAAGCTTTGGGATCATAGGGAAGGCAGTCAGGATAAATTCAGTCACTGTGGTCTGATTCTGCATATCCATCGCATGCAATATCAGTGGCCAGAACGTCTGTGGAAAAAAAAAAAAATTACAGAGAAGAAAATTAGCAAAAATAAGTTTTCCACCCTGAATGTCAGTGCTAAAGATGAAGTAGTAAAAGCTTTGGATGAAAAGTCAAGAGTCATTTCACTCACTGTAAAACAGGTAAGACCCTGAGTAAATGACACGACTTTTCTCACCACAGGATTCTCATATTTAAAATTTTTGGTTGAATGAAATTACCTCTATGGTCCCATTAAACTCTGGTCTTCATGATGGTTTTTCTCTCTGACCCAGTGCTCCTTCCCCTCTCCCTTTCATTCTTCCTGGTCTCCTGTTTTCCCAGGTCAGCTCTGTGCCTGAGAAGAGAGAATACTTAACTGAGAATCCAGACAGTCACGTTGCAAAAGGACAAAGGGAATATTAATAAAGTTGAGTTCCTTTTCTCCACATTATTTCAACCCTTCATGTATTGCCACATAGGAGAGCAGAAACTGGAGTTTTTGAGGTCTACACAGTGACAGAGCAAGTAGGTACACGATGCATGCTTCATAATTTGCATAAGCTATTTCATGCATTTGAAAACGTCTTTTGGGAAAATGATCATTCATTTTTCTTTGTAATGTCGTGCATATAGCAGCTTCCAAAAGAATAATAGAAATTTTACCTCCCATTCCCCACCTGCGCATGTTTTACAGGTCCTCTTCTATAGGTCCCGTAAACCTTATATTCTTTTCAGCAACTGGAACATGAGTCTGTTAATAGTAGTGCAAGAAAGTGGATGCAGATGGGCAGTGCTTGGAATGCTCCTCTCGAAATAGTGCTCAACTTTGGTGAACCTCTAGTGCATGCCTGTGTAACTCCGTTGAAGCTGTGTCCTTGGGTGTTTTACTTTGTGGCTAATTCTTTGGTTTTATGTGCAAATGACCAATTCAAGAACCTGAGCTAGGATCCCTCTAGGTTTGAAGCCACCAAGTTCCTCCTGAAAGGAAATCATTTTCCCCAGGCCCTCTGTCCGGGAAAAGTAACTGCTAGCAGCCTTTTTTGCCTTAAAGACTCCCCCTTTCTTTTCCTGAATGAATTTCCATTTGAAAACTTTGCTGAGACTTTTCTGGCCCTTGTAGTTGCTCATTATTTGTATTTCCCATCCATTTATTCCAAACATCAATTGCTTTTAAGTTATCAAAGGCCCTCAAAGGGGCTGATCTATTGAAATAGGGTCTTGTACTGTCGGTTGCCTTGCACCATTTAAGTATTGAGACATTCACCCTCCCCCCACTGCTCCTGCACCCAGGTCATACACTTCCTGTCTGATTACTACGGCACAGAAAGGCATAACCATATCATCCATATCTGGGTGGATGCGTGTTAATGTTGCTGAGATCTAATATAGACACAGAAGCGAGCATGGTCTGTGGACAAGTGGAAATGCTTTGAAATCCCTTTCATTTCCTGCTTCCCACCTTTCTCACTGCCCCCACTGGAGAGGAGCAGGTGTCAAGGCAGACGGAGGTGGAGTCTCCCGCAGCTGCCAATCATCCGTCCCACTCTTCCTTCCATTTTTCTCGCCAATCGTTTCCCAACCTACTCCAAAGTCCTCCATTTTCCTTCCTGGGTATTTCTTCTTTGATGACGTTGAGAGGAGCTTGATTTCCCCCGGTGTTGTAAGTTAGACAGGTTGGGATCTGCAAGAGCTCGGTGCCATTTTTAAACAAGATTCTGGGATGGTCCGACACAAATGGGGTTGCTGTTGGCCGTGGTTGTCATGGGGTCATATAGGAATGGAAAAAAAGGCATCGAGAGCTTTCTGTTCTGCTGTATTTTGGGTCAAACAAATGCTGAGAAGAGGGAAATATGTAGCCTTGCTCTCCTCAGGGAGTCACTTAATTTCGTGCTAGTGGAGAACAAGCTGGCTTTGTGTCTGTCTTCTCTAGATGACCTCCGTGCCCTGCTGAGCCCATCCTGTCTTGGGGGAAAGGTTCTGGATTATGACAATCTGCGTCTAAGAATTTAATTATAACCTTGCCAAATTAAGGCTTTCATTTGGGGGGAGGATTGTTCTTCATTGCCATTTGTGGGTCCTTAAAAAGTGGCATTCACTTGCACTGGCACATTTCAAGATTCCTGATTTAGGGCGCCTGGGTGGCTCAGTGGGTTAAGCGCTGCCTTTGGCTCAGATCATGATCTCAGAGTCTTGGGATCGAGTCCCACATCGGGCTCTCTGCTCAGCAGGGAGCATGCTTTCTCCTCTCTGCCTGCCTCTCTGCCTGCTTGTGATCTCTCTCTGTCAAATAAATAAATAAAATCTTAAAGAAAAAAAAAAGATTCCAGATTTAGTCAGAAATGGGGACTGATGGAAGCGAACCTGTTTGGCCACTGTAGGTTTGGATCTTTCATGACACTCCTAAGCATCGTGTCTTACGTGTTTTCTAAAATGAGGATGACAACAGGGACAGACTGAGGTCCTCCGCTAGAGCCTATGTCTACAGTGATGTATGTCGACCTGGTGTTCAGTACATGTTTGTTAAGAACATTGGGATGGGGAAGGAGGAACAGAAAAGGACTGAGATGTGGCGGTGGGGGGTGGGGATTAGACATATCTTGGGAACTTTGCTGCTGTCAGTAAAATGTGACAAAGCTTAATTGCAAGCTGAGTACATTAAAGACTTTCATTTACATACTTAGAGTAAAGCTATCATACTCGACAGCTGCCTTCACTGTAGTTTTGGGGAGAGCAGTAGTTATACTTTAATTCATAAAATATACATGTAAACAAATTTAGTGAGACTCAGACTGTTTAACATATAAATATGGATAATTGCATAATAAAGTATACTTACCTCCTACTCTTCGTAGCACACTGTGTTTTCTCTATTCGGGTATGTTAGGAAACTCAAACTTTGTGGGGTTTTTTCCATACTGCATTCCCTCCATTTTTCTGTCAATTCTGTGATTGCTTCAGTGTTGAGTTCTGTGTAAATCTCAGTCCTAGTCTGAGACTTTTCCCCGGGTGGTAACTAATCCCCTTTCCAAACCACACCAAGTGGTTATTCAGTGTTTGATTACGGAGTCCATCCCTCTTCCTCTGAATGAAAAACTGTCCTTTTCCAGAACGTCTGTGGCTTTCTCTCAGTTCCTTTTCGGATGCCCACAGCAAAAGTGAAGTTTGGACTTACACCAGGGAGAAGTCCAAGCGTTACAGTATCTGTTCACGTTTCCTGTGAACCTCAGCACATTGCTCTGAGTTCCAAGTCCCATGTACCCTGTTGCACGTGGTGGTCAGGAAGGGCAGAGCAGCAAGGTTTGGTGGTGAATGGAGGAGTTACCGCAGCCAGATCCAGAGCAGGTCCCCTGACTTCTATTCTGGCAAAAGTGGCTAAATGCTGCCCAAATTTCAGCTGGGTTTTTTTTTTTTCCTTTCTTCGCTTCAAGAATTTAATTTTGTGTACTCAGTGAATTTCAAGTTCTTCTGTGGATCCATCCGGATTGTCAGAAGAATTCATGTTTGCATGCACTGAAGCATCTCTCTAAACTGTCACCCTTGCTTTGTCACCCCTGCTCATTCATCAGGTGTCCCGTGACTTGATTTCACGTAGCACCACCTTCACTTACTCTCTGCAGGAATCGCCTAACTCTGCCTCTACGAAAGTGCTTACGTCGGGGTGAACTGCGGTGTTTAATGAGATCTGGTGCTCACCTTCAGAGATTTGGCTTACAGTGGCACCTGGGACTATGGCATAAAAAAAGGTTAATGATTATTACTGCAGTCAGAACATCAGAGTGGCAGTAACTACTCAGAGTTAGAAAGTTAGGATCTCCTGGGACACACTCTTGGTTGTTTATTTTATTATTTAAAGAGAAACTTAGAGAGCTGCTTTAAAGCATCAGGGAAGTAGAAACTTGGAGAATTTTAAACGTGTTTTTTTCTGAAATGATCGTCATGTGTTGAAATAGGCTTTAAGCTGCTTTCCAAAGAGATCCTTTACATAGATCAGTATGCCTGTGTCCATATTTTAAATCCATTGTATTGATGTACAAGGTACACACGATGGACAATTTAAGTGTAGAGCTGCTTGAGTTTTGACACCTGTGTCCCTTCACGTAGCCACCAGCACTGCTATGATGGTTTACAGTATTTCCGTTTTCTTAGAAGTGTTGTGCTCCCTTGCAGGAAATGCTCTCCCTCCCCTACCTCAGCCCTGATAACCACTCAGGTGTTTCCTGTCAGGGTAATTTGCATTTTCTTGCATTTTATATAAATGCAGTCTTACTTCATGTAGTCTTTTGTGTTTGTTTTCTTTCACTTAATCAGATACTTTGAAGTTAATGCACATGTTTCGGGTGTCCGTGGTTTCTTCCTCTGTATTATGGAGGACTACGTGTAATATAGATTCTGCAGAATTATCATAGCCTGTTTATTCATCAGACGGTGGAGCCTTGAGTTGTTTTCAGGACTGGTTAATGTGAATAAAGCCTCTATGAACCATTGAGGTCATGTTTTTATGTGGATATTTGTTTTCACTTCTGTTAGATACACTCTGAAAAGTGGGATGTCTGTGTTTTATGGTAGGAATGTGTTTAATTATAAGAAACTGTCAGGATGTTCTCTAAAGTCATTGCATGTTCCGTTGTACTGGTAATAGAGTGACTGTCACACTTCCGTATCCTTACTAATGCTGGGTGTTAGCAGTCTTCTAAATTCTAGCCAGTCTAGTGCATGTTGGTGGAAATATCTGATGCATTATATATATATTTTTTTTTACTTTTTCAGTTTATGTGATATATAATTGACAAATAAAATTGCATATATTTAAAGTGTTCATCATGAAGTCTTGACATAAATCTATATTTTGGGAAATGATTATCACAATCAACTACCTGACACATTTTCACCTCATATTGTTACTTTTTTTGGTGAGTGTGTTTAAACTAGCTACTATTTAGCAAATTTCAAGCACACAATACACTATTATTAAGTGTGGTCACCACCACACTGTATGTTAGACACCCAGAATTTATTCATCTTATAATGGAAGGCTTTGTGCCCTTGGCTACCATCTCCCCATTTTCCTCTATTCCGCATGTGAGTGAAACCATAAGGTATTTGTCTGACATGTTTATAGCAGCCTTATCTACAACAGTCAAATTATGAAACAGCTCAAGTGTCCACTGACTGATGAATGGATAAAGAAGAGGTGGCGTAATGATGGGATATTATTCAGCCGTAAGAAAAGAATGAAATCTTGCCACATTTTGCAACAACATGGTTGGAACTATAAAGTATAATACTAAACGAAATCAGTCAGAGAAAGACAAATGCCGTAGGACTTCACTCCTCTGTGGAATTTAAGAAACAAAACAAATGAACAGGGGCACCTGGGTGGCTCAGTGGGTTAAAGCCTCTGCCTTCAGCTCAGGTCATGGTCTCAGTGTTCTGGAATCGAGCCCCGCATCGGGCTCTTAGCTCAGCGGGAAGCCAGCTTCCCCCTCTCTTTCTCTCTCTCCCTCTGCCCTCTCTGCCTACTTGCGATCTCTGTCAAATAAATAAATAAAATGTTTTTTAAAAGAAAAGAAACAAAACAAATAAACAGAGGGGATAGGGAAAGAGAGGTAACAGAGGAAACAGACTCTTTAACTGTAGAGAAGAGACGGTTCCCAGAGGGGTGGTGGGTAGGGGGAGGGGTGAAATATGTTTTGGGGATTCAGAAGCACATTGTTGTGATGAGCACTGGGTGCTGTACAGGAGTGTGGTATCACTATATTGAATACCTGAAACTAATATTACATTGTACGTTAACAAGTAGGAATTTAAATAAAACTTTTTTTAAAAGATTAAAAAAAAAACTTATAAAACTTGCTCTGCTGATAGAGACAGAGGCCCTAGATGGCATCTGAAACTCTAGAATAATTTATTGTTGGAGAACATTTTCTATTGGTCAATGACTTTAAAAGGATGAAAAGTTTTTTAAGCATTAATTTTCTTTTAAATAGATAAAGCAGAATATCATGAAAATTCCCAAGGAAACCCTAGCAGGTCAATTTGGCACCGCCTAAAACTTTGTAATTGTGATTAGGTCGTTCAAAACCAACATTCTTTTGTAACAATATTATTAATTAACTTCCTTTGACCCATATCCCCAAGAGCTGTTTTCATCTAAATCTCCAAGGAAAATAAGCCCATGAAAAAGCATAGTTCATCCACTTGTGAAAAAAAAATTCACAGAAGAGAGGAAACTTTTTTTTTTTAAGATTTTATTTATTAATTTGACAGAGAGAAATCACAAGTAGATGGAGAGGCAGCCAGAGAGAGAGAGAGGGAAGCAGGCTCTCTGCCAAGCAGAGAGCCCGATGCGGGACTCGATCCCAGGACTCTGAGATCATGACCTGAGCTGAAGGCAGCGGCTTAACCCACTGAGCCACCCAGGTGCCCCGAGAGGAAACTTTATAGAGAAAAAGAATAGGACAACTTTTTAGAAAATATACAACTCAACTTTAATCTTCACAATTCAGTGTATTCAAGACTATTTAGTAAAATCTCCGGTGGAAAATTTAGTATTCTAGTAACCTTAAAGGGGGACCACGATACCAAAAACTATACTAAGATCCCCTCACCAGGCTGTGGCTTGGCAAGGATGGCGTAAGAAGGATTCTGCATCAGCCACATCTGAGTTAGTTGTATTGGATTTTATATCCAAAACAGCCCAGTTACTAAATAATTCGAATAATTGAGATTTAACCAAAGACTCAGAACTAGCCTTCTTGTACGAGAGAAAATACCTGTGAATTAAGAATCAATGATTTTCCAGGATAATTTTTTTAAAAAGAATCAGGGACGATCTACTGATTATTCCTGCAAGGTTTTCCAGGTTCTTAACACTTTACTACCACATTCTCTACTACAAAATCAGACTCTAGAATCATTTTGTGTGGAACTCATCAGGGTTCCTAGATCATTAGGGTGTTTAAGGGTTACTGTGGTGAAAAAAGTGTTTGGTTGGAAAGGTCAGAATGTGAACGTGTATTTGGAATTTACAAAGACAGAATTTTCCGTTCAAGATGAGAGCTTTTCATTCAGCCAGTGCTAAAGCAAGGTAGAGATTTCCCACTCACTGAAGTCGTCCAAGCCATGGCTGGAAGGATATGTGGTGAGGATGGTAATCACAGGGACACACACTGCGGTTAGGCGGTTCAGTGACCTAGTCAATTTTATTTTATCTTTAAGATATGTTTCCAGGAGCTAGACGTAGAAATAGAAATGGCAAGAGAACAATTTCAAAGTACAATATCTAGAGTAGATTCAGGCACACACAATAATCACAGTTGGACCCTCTTGCTGTCTCCATGTACGAAACATGCTGGATGAGTCTTAAATCATCTATATAATCGATAAAATGTAAGTATTCACCTATGTTTTATTGATGAATATAGCACTTATGTTAAATGTATCTTCTCGTGTATAGTCTCTCTGATCTGTCATATTCTTAGTGGGGTCAGATGCAAATCTGGGGGATTCAGATTAAGGATGCACTAAGAATATTCTTCAAATTAAACTTTCCATAATTTGATGTTATTTATTCAAGAAACAGATCACTCTAATTTTTCATCTCCTTTGAGTTTATCTCAATCCCCTCTGAACAAAGCTATTTTTTAGCAAGATTCTGTTAGATATTGCCACACATATGATTTAATTTAAACCTCACAGTAGCTCATCTTGAATGTTATATTCATTTAACACTTGAATCTGGAAGTGTGAATAATCATTTTGAACAGCCTCATGGAAATAATAATACAACACACACACAAAACAGACTCTCAGTGCCTCAGACAGAAAGTTCACATGAGATTTCACTTGCTATTACATTGGTATCAGTATTCATGATTAGCCACTTCTGTGCGATGATTTATAGAAATACTTGAGAGCTTGTATGAGTTTGAACACATACACACATCCATAATATCATCACCACAATTAAGGAGACAGACACACGCCAGACCTCCCACAGTTTCCTTCACACAATCACTTGTAAGGGTCATATACTGTCTGATTCCATCGATGGCCCCGTGAGATAGTCAGCTGGTTGTTTGGTGTTGGTTAACCTAGATGATCAACATTTCCTTCCTGTATAGATAATGACTGAGTAAATATTCTTGCACATAAATCACATAAAACTCATCAAATTGTGCCTATTAAATATGGGCTGTTCTTCGTTGTTGTTTTTTTAAGATTTTAAGTAATCTCTATTTGCAACATGGGGCTTGAACTCACTACCCTGAGATCAGCAGTCCCATGCTCCACCAGATGAGCCAACCGGGGACCCCATGAGCAGTTCTTTGTGTATCAGTTGTACCTCGAAAAAGCTGATATTAAAAAATGAGTGTGCAGGGGCACCTGGGTGGCTCAGTGGGTTTAAGTCTCTGCCCTGGGCTCAGGTCATGATCCCAGGGTCCTGGGATCGAGCCCCACATCGGGCTCTCTGCTCAGTGGGGAGCCTGCTTCCTCTCTCTCTCTCTGCCTGCCTCTCTAACTACTTGTAATCTCTATCAAATAAATAAATAAAATCTTTTAAAAAAATGAGTGTGCAGCGTTCTAGTAATTGATATGGAAGGATGATGATTATTATTTAAAGAAAAGCCCATTACAAAATAGTATGTCAGCCTCATTTATTTTAGATACATATGTAAGTAATTTAATTTTGAAATGGCATGGAAATACATTCACCAAAATATAACAGGTTTGCTCACAGATTGTAATTTTGTTTTTCACATTTGCATATTCAAATTCTTTGCACTGAAAAATGTGAGGTTTTTTTGTGGGATTTTTCGGTAATGGGAAACACAAAATGAAATAGGAAGGCAAAATTGTTATCTTAGTAAAGGAGTAGGAGGGGAGGTGGGCAAAAGGAAAAAGAGGGGAATATCATTTAACTTATTTGTTAAGGAGGTGCTCAGTAAAACCTAGACAAAGACAGCATGGACGTTAGAGCATTGGTGCGTTTAACCTAAAATGAGAATACCGGTGCCAGAGAACATTTCTCAGATATTGGGATAAAGAACAACTAGATAATCTTGATGTAGTTTTATTATTTCAACTAATCAAGTAAATAAAGTGAGCTACATTGTCTCTATTTTACCTCCTGTGTATATTCTGTACCTCTTTGATTTTATCACATTGTCTAGTGTCCCCTTAAATAATCAGTCAGAAATAAATCAGACAGACAAAGACAATTTTACTTACCTGTGGAATCTAAAAAACAAAACAAATGAACAAAATAACAGGCTTGTAAATATATATAGACAACAAGCTGGTGGTTGTCAGAGGGGAGGTGGTGGGAAAATGGGATTAAGAGGGCTAAACTTCTAATCTTAAAATATACAGGTCACAGAGATGAAAAGTATAGTATGTGGAATATAATCAAGTATATTGTAGTAACGTATGGTGTCCCATGGTAGCTATACTTATCGTGATGAAACCAAGTAATGCATAGAACTATTGGATGAATATGTTGTACACCTGAAATGTTATGTGTTCACTATACTTCAATAAAAAAAATAATCAGCCAGATATGTGATATATTGCTTACATACTTTGGAGAAGGTAGGTGTGGACCCTGGGTGTAGCCTAATTATAAGATACTCACTATGCCCTTTTGATGTGTCATCTAAAGTGATTAGCAGGAGCCAGGAACCATTGTTCCTTTCAGATACTTCCAGTCTATTTCCATGGATCTATGTATGTGAAAAAAAGACTTTCAAAGCTGAGACTCTGGAGATCACCAAATATGGGAAAAAGGAAATCAACCTTTATCTCGTGCGGCGGGTCACCAATGACAACTGTTCAAGTGAAAGAAAATTTGTTATAGAAAAGGCTAGAAAGTATTTAAAAGAATTTCCCTCTCATAGACTGTAAACTTCAAAAAAAAAAAATAGTTCTTGTTAAAGTGTGAGTCGGTACTTTTTTTTTTTTAATATTTTATTTATTTATTTGACAGACAGAGATCACAAGTAGGCAGAGAAGCAGGCAGAGAGAGAGGAGGAAGCAGGCTCCCCGCTGAGCAGAGAGCCCAATGCGGGGCTCGATTCCAGGACCCTGGGATCATGACCTGAGCTGAAGACAGAGGCTTTAAACCACTGAGCCACCCAGGTGCCCCGTGAGTCGGTACTTTAGAGCACATATTTAACTGGGAAAATGAAGCTGGGTGCACTGAAGAGAAATTTCATTTAATGAGAATGAATAGAATTTTATCAGAGGAAGGAAGCTGAGAGGACTTTTTAAACCATTCTTCTCTCTTCATTTTATGGAAAAAGTTGTGTCTAAATGGTATTTTCATTTTCCCAAGGATGCCCAATAATGATCTTTCTTTTTTTTTTTTTTAAGATTTTATTTATTTATTTGACAGACAGAGATCACAAGTAGGCAGAGAGGCAGGCAGAGAGAGAGCAGGAAGCAGGCTCCCTGCTGAGCAGAGAGCCCGATGTGGGGCTTGATCCCAGGACCCTGGGATCATGACCTGAGCCGAAGGCAGAGGCTTTGACCCACTGAGCCACCCAGGTGCCCCAATAATGATCTTTCAATTGAGGTTTAAGCCCTTGACCCATCTCCCAATGGAAGACACGGTCCACAACACATTTTCTACAGATATTTATAAACATACCTCCTAGGCTGATTTTCCTTTTCTTGTTTTTTAAGGGAGACCATGCCTACCGTGTAGCCACAGCCATGGGAAATTGGAGCACCGTGACTGAATTCACCCTGATCGCCTTTCCTGCTCTCCTAGAACTTCGAATCTTCCTCTTTGTGGTTCTTTTGCTGACTTACACATTAACGGTCACAGGAAACATTATTATCATCTTCCTAACATGGACCAATAATCATCTGCAAACCCCAATGTACATTTTCCTCAGTAATTTGTCCTGTTTAGATATTTTATACACCACGGTTGTCACTCCAAAGTTGCTAGCCTGCCTCCTAGGAGAGAAGAAGACCATACCTTTTGTTGGCTGCATCACTCAAACATATTTCTACTTCTTTCTGGGGACAGTGGAGTTTATCCTCCTGGCGGTGATGTCCTTTGACCGCTATGTAGCCATCTGTAACCCCTTGCGCTATACCATCATCATGAACAGCAGGGTCTGTCTCCTGCTGGTCCTGGGCTGCTGGGTGGGAGCCTTCCTGTCTGTGCTGGTACCAACCATTGTGGTGACAAGGCTACCTTACTGTAAAAAAGAAATTAATCATTTTTTCTGTGACATTGCCCCTCTTCTGCAGGTGGCCTGTGTAGATACGCACCTCATTGAGCAGATCAACTTTCTCCTATCTGCCCTTGTCATCCTGAGCTCTCTGACATTCACGACTGGGTCCTATACCTATATCATCTCTACCATCCTGCACATCCCCTCAGCCCAAGGCCGTCGAAAAGCTTTTTCTACCTGCGTTTCTCACATCACGGTTGTGTCCATTGCCTATGGGAGCAACATCTTTGTGTACGTGAGACCCAATCAGAACTATTCCCTGGATTTTGACAAGGTAGCTGCTGTTCTCATTACAGTGGTGACCCCTCTTCTGAACCCTTTTATTTATAGCTTGAGAAATGAAAAGGTGAAAGAAGTGTTGAGAGAGACAATGAACAGAGTCATGTCCTTGATACTTAGGAAAACTTGACATTAGTGTTCATTATATCACACAACATTTTTCATCTTCAGCACATTCATTCTGCATCAATATAGTGCCAGGTGGACATTTCAGAAACCCGAGACTGTGTCAACAGAATGAGCAATGGCCATACCAGACTGAAGGACATTCTGCTTACATCTAGGGGAAAAAAAAAATCTAACCCACCAACCCTTGTATATTCATGGCTTTAAATCATGAAACATCATCTACATAATACCCAGAGGTTTCCAAATCCAGTCTTGGCTCCATCGGTTTATTTTCCAGATGACTTTGACCATGTCACAACTCATCTGAGCCTTGATGTCTCCATCTCTAAATGAAATAATAGATAAAAGTGTATTATGACTCGTAGCAAGACATGCGAAGTTAGAGCATTTTAATTTCTTGGGTTAGGCACTCTTGAAAATGTCAAGAGATTCAGTTTTCACCTTTTGTTCCATTTACCTAGATTGAGTAAATATGATGTGAGAAGTGAGGGGAACAGAGGTAAGTCAGACTCAGGATGCCATCAAGCTTCTGGCTATAAACCTGAGTGAGTGCTCTCTTCGCAGCACATACACTAAAATTAAAACAAGGCAAAGAAGATCACCTTTCCTGCACAAGGAAAATATGCAAATCTGTGAAGCATTCCATATCATTTGGTGGCAGATGATAACTAGACTAAAAATATGGAATCACTACGATGTATACCTGAAAATAACTTGTATGTCATTTACACTTCAATTTAAAAAACAAGGTGTGCCTTGGTGGCTCAGTGGGTTAAGCCTCTGCCTTTGGCTCAGGTCATGATCCCAGGGTCCTGGGATCGAGCCCCACATCAGGCTCTCTGCTCAGTGGGGAACCTGCTTCCGCCTCTCTCTCTGCCTGCCTCTCTGGCTACTTGTGATCTCTCTCTCTCTCTGTCAAATAAATAAATAAAATCTTTGAAAAAAAAAGGTACTAAACAAAAGAAGGAAAGAAAGAAAAAAAAAAAGAAAGAAAGAAAACCTGAGTGAAAAATAGAGATATTTGCTAAGAAAAGGAACATAAGAAGGGCAGGTCATGAGTGACTTTGGTAAAATGTTTAGTAGAATTCTGGGGGTGAAAGTCAAAATAAAGTAAGGAGAATAGCCTGCATATATAAAGAAACAGAATATAAATATAGTGAACACTTTCAAGAAGGTTAACTGAGACAATAAACCGTATGGTAATATGAAAGTAACATGGGTTAGAAAATATTATTTTCTGACAGGAGATGTGTTTGCTTTTTAAAATATTGATTAGAGGAGTATAGTCGAGGCCTTAGGCTGAGGCAATCAGTGAATGACTGATATGATGGGTTACCAGAAACTGTCAAAGGTAAGGACATCAAGAACATGAGGAAAAGTATAGTTACTGGCAAAAGTTTGTGCTGCATGCTGACAAATAGGGAGGGATGGATGCAGAATGGAACCCATAGCAACCAGGTGAGAATTGTCACAGTCCTTTTAGATGGATGGCCCAAAGTGAAAACGAAGAAGAGACTAAGCACCTAACTTCAGGTAGAAAAATGGCCAAAGAAAAAGCATAATTTTTAATAATGTGTGCAGAATACAGCAAATGAGCCAGGTCCATCAGTGAGTAATATCATGTGTAATTATATTTCCAAGGAAATTACTCATTCTTCCACTTTCCAAGTATTGTTTGGTGCCTATAATGTACCAATAAGCATAAGAGACAAAACTTCTGCCCCCACTGGATATAAATTACAATAGAGGGAGACATACAGTAAGAAACTGGTCCAGAAAAATTATAGAAAATTTACATGGTGACAAAAATTATGGAGAAAAATAAGGCAGGGAAGGGGAATTAAAGGTTTGGGGATAGAGTTTTTATTTTATTTTTTTTTAATTTTTTTTAAGATTTTATTTATTTGAAAGAGATCACAAGTAAGCAGAGAGGCAGGCAGAGAGAGAGAGAGAGGAGGAAGCAGGCTCCCCGCTGAGCAGAGAGCCCAATGTGGGGCTCAATCCCATGACCCTGAGATCATGACCTGAGCTGAAGGCAGAGGCTAACCCACTGAGCCACCCAGGCGCCCCTAGAGTTTTGATTTGTTTTTTTTAAAAGATTTTATTTATTTATTTGACAGAGAGAGAACACAAGTAGGCAGAGAGGCAGGCAGAGAGAGAGGAGGAAGCAGGCTCCCCGCTGAGCAGAGAGCCCGACGCGGGACTCGATCCCAGGACCCCGAGATCATGACCTGAGCCAAAGGCAGCGGCTCAACCCACTGAGCCATCCAGGTGCCCTAGAGTTTTGATTTTAAACAAGGTGGTTAAGAAAGCCTTTTCTGAGAAGATGACCTTCGAATAGATGCAAAGGATCCAAGAGTATGAGCCATGCGGGTATCTGGAAAAACAGGATGACATTAAATTAGAGCAAAGACCTTAAGCCATGGTAAGAGAGAGAGAAGCAAGCCCTCGTGCTCTAGCAAGTGGCCACTGAGCGTGGAGACCATCTGAGAACCTCTGCGGCCAAGGACCAGTGTGAGCACCAAGATGGAAACTCCATTCATCAGCCACTGCACTGGAACTAAAAACCAAAGCAGCAGAAAGGCTATACTAATCCCATATTGCCAAGAAACTGGTACCTTAAAGCAATAAATATTGACGACATGTAAGAAAATTTATTCTTCAGGAGCACCTGGGTGGCTCAGTCGGTTAAACATCTGCCTTCAGATCAGGTCATGATGCTCTAGTCTTGCGATCGAGCCCCACATTGGGCTCCCTGCTCAGCAGGGACTCTGTTTTTCCCTCTGCCTGCTGCCACTCTGCCTGCTGCTCCCCCTGCTCATGCCGTCTCTCTCTCTCTCTCAAATAAATAAAATCTTTAAAAAAAAAGAAAAAGAAAATTTATTCTTCAGCACAACCATACATGATTTACCCATAGTGTTGTTCTGATTTCTTTTGATGGATTCCCTTCATTACAAGTTTGAATTTAAAGACTTTTTTTTAAGATTTTATGTATTTGTTTGAGAGAGAGAGCCTGAGTAGAGGGAAGGGGGAGGTGGTTAAAAATTTCAAGCACACTCTGTGCTGGACACAGAGCCCAACGCAGGGCTCCATCTCAGGACCCTGAGATCATGAACTGAACCAAAAACCAAGAGTCCAACGCTTAACTGACTGAGGCACCGAGGCACCCCCAAGACTTTTTTTTTTTTTTTTTAAAGAAACATCTTCAGTAAGGACCAAATGATTTTGTTGTTTAGGATACTGATTCTCAAATTCTGTTTCCCAAACCAGCAGCATAACCTCATCAGGGAACATGATAGAAGTGAAAATCCTCAGGCACCACTCCAGACCCACTGTATCTGAAAACTGGAGGTAAGCCCAGTGTTCTAACAAGCTCTCCAGGTGATAATGATGTCAGCCAACATTTGCGAACCATGGGCTAAGGGAGAGTCAGGCAGGTGACCAGTTACCCAGACTCAGTATCATTGCTGTTGCTCATGAAGAGCCTAGATTAAATATTGCCAGGAAACCTGCCTTAAAATTTACTTGGTATCTAGATTTTTTTTTAAGATTTTATTTTTTTATTTGACAGACAGAGATCACAAGTAGACAGAGAGGCAGGCAGAGAGAGAGGAAGGGAAGCAGGCTCCCTGCTGAGCAGAGAGCCCGATGGAGGGCTCGATCCCAGGACCCCAAGATCATGACCTGAGCCGGAGGCAGAGAATTTAACCCACTGAGCCACCCAGGTGCCCCTGGTATCTAGATTTTTTAAAAATCATATAGCATGGTAAATATTTTTTTACAAATTTTTGTTTAAATTCTAACTAGTTAACATAGAGTATAATACTGGTTTCAGGAGTAGAATTTAGTGATTCAACACAGTATTACGAATATGATAATTATCATTATTCTCATGATAGGTACTTAATCATATCTATTAATTTTGGGGATTGAATTAATTACAAAAATTAGGTTTGTTTCTGTTGTGGAGAAGTATTTTCCTGGAGTGCTAGAGATAGCTATGTAAGTACTTTGCCTTTTTTTTTTTTTTTTTTTAAGTACTTTGTTTTTGAGTCCTGGGCACCTGGCAATGAAATAAGAAAGACTCTCTTCCTCTCTCTCTCTCTCTCTTTTAAGATTTTATTTATTTTTCTGAGACAGAGCAGGGAGCACAAGTGGGGAGAGGGGCAGTGGCAGAGGGAGAAGCAGTCTCCCTGCTGAGCATGTCAGATCATGACTGAGACACCTAGGCGCCCCAGGGAGGACGTTCCATCAGCTGTATTAAAGGACAGATTTACTGGTCCTCTTCTCATTTAAATTGTCTGTGATCTCAATATCTCTGGTTTTCTCTGCCTTAAAAAAGAAAAAAGCTTTAGTTTGCTCATAGGATTCATTACCATTGTGTACATGATGATCATTTTTCCTCAGAGCTCATTCCTCAGGGGCACCACGATGGCTCAGAGGGTTAAGGTCTGCCTTCAGTTCATGTCATGATCTCAGGGTTCTGGGATGGAGCACCACCCACTTCAGGCTCTCTGCTCAGCGGGGAGCCTGTTCCCCCCCCCCCCTCTGCTGCTCTGCCTACTTGTGATCTCTCTCCCTCTGTCGAATAAAATCTTAAAAAAAAAAAAAAAGAACTCATTCCTAAGTCAGGTGTCCATTCACACAAGATCTGTTGAAGACACATTCTGAATGCGTTAGAGCCCAGTGTCTGGATGTAGGTCTTCATCCTGGCATCTGGTACCAGTATGAATTGGGGCCAATCCCTTCATCTCTCTGTAACTCAATTTCCATTATCTATAAAATGAATTTCATAATAGTTTTCATGCTGTAGTATTGTTGTAAATAAACTTGAAAACACTCATATCACTGAATCAATATTAGCTATCCTCTTTAGGACCCTGTATAAAATTCTATGTGAGGTGATAAAGAGAAAAAGAAACAGAACATGAGTTCTACTCCTAAGGAATTCATATTTTAATTTGGCAGAAAATTACATAAAGGAAAATATTATGAATGATCCAGTCTGAAAATAAAATAATTAATACTTCCGATTGGGACAGGGTGGAATAACAGAGATTTTTAACCTTTTGATTTAAACAACTAGAAAATGCAAAAGTGTGTAGAGCAATGATTTGGGGGCATTGAAGAACAAACAGTGGAGGATTGTGAACACTGCAAGGTGGGGAAAAAAGTGGGCCCTACAATTGCCCCAGTGCAGCCTGAGTGCAGTTTCTAGGCTGCAGCGTGGGGCCAGAACTCTCAGCCAGAGGCTGGCAGGGTTCCTGAATTGAGCAGAGATCGGAGTTTGGGGAGGTGGATGACTTGTGTTTGTAGAGAAGACAACCAGAAATGAGGGACAGACACAGAAAGACAACTCTGGAGACAGGCAGAAGGATGTCCTGGAGATTTGGTTGAATACAAATTTAAGCATCCATCCAAAAAACAAAAACTTACCTGAACCTTTTACGAAGATGGCGCCGAAAGCTAAGAAGGAAGCCCCTCCCCCTCCCAAAGCCGAAGCCAAAGCAAAGGCTTTGAAAGCCAAGAAAGCGGTGCTGAAAGGCGTCCACAGTCACAAAAAAAAGAAGATCCGCACATCACCTACGTTCGGACAACCCAAGACTCTGCGTCTCCGAAGGCAACCCAAATACCCTCGAAAGAGCGCCCCCAGGAGAAACAAGCTTGACCACTTATGCCATCATCAAGTTCCCCTTGACTACTGAGTCAGCCCTGAAGAAAACAGAAGACAACAACACACTTGTGTTCATGGTGGATGTCAAGGCCAACAAGCACCAGATCAAACAGGCTGTGAAGAAGCTCTATGACATTGATGTAGCCAAGGTCAACACCTTAATCAGGCCTGATGGAGAGAAGGCCTACGTTTGGCTGGCCCCTGACTATGATGCTTCAGATGTTGCCAACAAAATTGGGATCATCTAAACTGAGTCCAGCTGGCTAAATCTAAATACAGTTTTTTTCATGATAAAAAAAAAAAATTAAAAAAAAAAAAAAACTTACCTGAAGGTGTGAAGGGATCCATGAGAAATAAATAGGCCAAATAAATTTTTGTGACCACCTAGGGACGGACACAATTGTGTTCCCAGCAGCCAGAGTGAAAATTGAAAACACGTGGGATATAAGATAAAGTAATGGGGATAAATTAATCCAAAAGCAAAAGCAAATGTAAGTTTTTCTTGAAAAAGAAATGTGCCTAGGAGGACAATGTTAAAAGAATTCAACCTTAAAAGAATTCAGCCAATTCCATGACTTAACAAAGTAAAATACACAGCACCCAAAGAAAAATGTGTAGGCAAAGAAGTAGGATATTGTGATGTATAACTAGAAGGAGAATCATCAACAGAAACAGACCCAGAAATGGCAGGAATTACCATGCAAATATTTAAGCAGCAACTGTAAATACATTCCATGTGCCTGAGAATGTAGAATGTAAAATAATTCAATGATGAAATCATTAAATGATTAAAATTTTAAATGATTAAAAAAATTGATCATCTCGAATGGTGGTCACCATCATAACCATCCCCTCTCTCTTGCACCTTCCAAAATCTTTGTATCATTTTGTCATATTAACAACCACTATTCTTAGACAGAGTTGGCCATGATGTTCTCAAGGTATTCAACAAAGAGCTTTGTAGGAAACATTCTTTTTCCTGAAATGGAATATGCATGGCCTATAGACAAAATGCCCATATAAAGGGTTTCCACTAGTTCTTGTAGCCTTTCTCTTGCATGCAGGATTACAGGTAGAAGTTGGGACCCAATTTCCTCTTAACCTCACCAGTCTATGAACACAAAGCAAGTCATAATAAAATTCTAAACTTCACCGGCGCTTGCCCTTCTCACCCAGACATGTGCCACAGGCTCTCACTCTCTTAAGCGATGACTACCACGTGTTGCTTGAAATCCCCAAGGGATATCTCATGTGTAGTTATGGACTGTCACTTAATATGATCAGGCCCTGGATGCCCGTTGCTGATTTATACCATCTTTGAAGAGGCTTGAAAGCACAACTTTCTCATGGTCATTACAGACTACTTACTCCCTCTGAAAAAAGTGGATCTAAGGGACAAAGAAACTTTGAATGTATTTCAGTGATCCTAAAGTAGCAGACCACTGAGGTGTTAGATATGCTGCTCTGTGCTCTGCTGTAATCTGCTGTAGTTCAGGACACTAGGCCATATCCCCAACGGAAGTGAGGAGAATCCCCATTATCCTACTTTACCACCTGGACACAGAGGTAAGATGGCATGTGCCCTCGCTGTACCTCAAAGAACCCTTCACTTTCTTCCTTCAGCCCCTCTGTTTGTAAGGTTTAAAAAAGAATTTGGGGCGCCTGGGTGGCTCGGTGGGTTAGGCCTCTGCCTTCGGCTCAGGTCATGATCCCAGGGTCCTGGGATCAAGCCCCGCGTCGGGCTCTCTGCTCTGCAGGGAGCCTGCTTCCTCCCCTCTCTCTCTCTGCCTGCCTTTCTGCCTACTTGTGATATCTCTCTGTCAAATAAATTAAAAAAAAAAAAAGAATCCACATGGCTTGGGCAGATAATCAATATCTGAACAGATGCCATGTCCACTTCCCCACCCTGGTGCTACCCGTATGTGTCCACTATCTCCAGCGAAAACCCTCATATAAATTGACTCAGAATTTCTTTACCCACCAGTGAGTCACAAATTCTTAGCCTCCATCTAGGACCCCTGAGGCATGTAACTCAGACAGAATTCAAACACAGTGTATTTGAATATCTGAGATGACTTTGGGGTTTTTTCTGGGGTTTTGTTTTGGTTTTGGTTCTTTTTTGTTTTGTTTTGTTTTTCAGTGTTCCGAAATTCATTGTTTATGTACCACACCCAGTGCTCCATGCAATATGTGCCCTCCTTAATACCCACCACCAGGCTCACACAACCCCCTACCACCTTCCCCTTCGAAACCCTCAGTTTGTTTCTCAGAGTCCACAATCTCTCATGACTTGTCTTCCCCTCTGATTTCTCCCAACTCACTTCTCCTCTCCATCTCCTCAATGTCCTCTGTGTTATTCCTTATGTTCCACAAGTAAGTGAAACCATATGATAATTGACTCTCTCTGCTTGACTTATTTCACTCAGCATAATCTCTTCCAGTCCCATCCATGTTGATACAAAAGTTGGGTATTCATCCTTTCTGATGGAGGCATAATACTCCATTGTATATATGGACCATATCTTTTTTATCCATTCGTCTATTGAAGGGCATCTTGGTTCTTTCCACAGTTTGATGACTGTGGCCATTGCTGCTATGAACATTGGGGTATGGATGGCCCTTCTTTTCACTACGTCTGTATCTTTGGGGTAAATATCCAGTAGTGCAATTGCAGGGTCATAGGGAAGCTCTATTTTTAACTTCTTAAGGAATTTCCACACTGTTTTTCCAAAGTGGCTGCACCAACTTGCATTCCCACCAACAGTGGGTTCCCCTTTCTCCACATCCTCTCCAACACTTGTTGTTTACTGTCTTGTTAATTTTGGCCATTCTAACTGGTGTAAGGTGGTATCTCTATTTGGTCTTGATTTGAATTTCCCAGATGGCTAATGATGATGAACGTTTTTTTCATGTGTCTGTTAGCCATTTGTATGTCTTCTTTGGAGAAGTGTCTGTTCATGTCTTCTGCCCATTTTTTGACATGATTATCTGTTTTGTTGACTTTGTAAGAATGCTCACATCCCTTCCAATTCATGCAACGGTCCTTTGACCAAACTGAAGAAACAACTAGAACAGTGTTGTGTGTGCATGGTATTACCCTACAAGAAGCAGAGAAAGAGAAGAGAAAGATACTAACATTCCCGGAGATGGAGTGTTCAAGAATGCCTTAGAAGTTTTAAAGTAATTAACATATATTAGAAAAACTCTCTAGATACTGTTACATTTATAAACTTAACCCCCAGTTTTTAATACAATCAAACAGAAAAAGAAAGATTCAATAATAATCTTAGTGACAACCAATAATCCATGAAAATCCATTATCTTAACTGACTAGAATTTAAATACAGTCAAAAAAAAAAAAAGAAAAAGGAAATCCATCCTCTTAATTTAGTAATTTACCAGGTATAGACCTAACTGATAGAAATTTTATGCTCTGCCTTTTAAATACCTAATCACATTTTTGTTTGTTTTTATAGTTAAGTACCATAAGGAAGTTCTTGATCTTGGGGTTAAATTTGAAAATTAAGTTTTATTAGTAACTTACTCCAACCACAAGGGGGAGTGCAAGTCACACACGACACCTGTCACACACACACACACACACACACACGAAACCCCCAGGAAATTTACCTCCTGTGAAAGAGGAGTAATTAACAAGTTCACTGAATTGCACTATTGCAGGGGATCACTGCTCACATTGTACAAACTACGACATATTTCCAAATTCAGGATTTATTACAGCCTGAGTGTTTTGGTGCTTTAAATGTGATCAGTGAATCAGTTAAAATGTTTAAGAATCCTGGGAATCCTTTCTCACGTATACATGGCTGAAGTATATATGTGCACGTATATATGGTGCAGTAAGATAGACCTGGGGTTTCCTACTCTTGAAGACAGGCTGCCCTTCCCCATTATAATTCCCACATTAAGCTATTATTAGTAAAGGGCAGAAGTGCATGATCTCTTCCTTAACTGAAGGCCTGTGGCTCTAGGTCTTACAGACAAATCCCTCTTTTTTACCTTGGTGTACTGTCCCTTGGATCCTTTCCCTGCTTCTTCTTTTTGTTCTTTAATCTTTCAAAGTTTTGGAATATTTATTTTTTTTTAAAAATTTATTTATTTGACAGACTGATCACAAGTAGCAGAGAGGCAGACAGAGAGAGGGGGGAAGCAGGCTCCCTGCCGAGCAGAGAGCCCGATGCGGAGCTCGATCCCAGGACCCTGAGACCATGACCCGAGCTGAAGGCAGAGGCTTTCACCCACTGAGCTACTCAGGTGCCCCTTGGAATATTTATTTTTTGTAAACAAAGGATTTCTTGCTGAAAACTCATATCCAAAAAGTAATCTAATAAAAACATAAAATGACTTGTGCCCTTGTCCATTAAAATAACCCCTATGATCTAAACATTGAAAATTAACATCAATAGAATGAGTTTTATTATAGAAATGCATGTACTGGGGTGCCTGGGTGGCTCAGTGGGTTTAGCCTCTGCCTTCGGCTCAGGTCATGATCTCAGGGTCCTAGGATTGAGCCCCACATCCAGCACTCCGCTCAGTGGGGAGCCTGCTTCCCTTTCTTTCTGCCTGCCTCTCTGCCTACTTGTGTATGTATCTCTCTCTGTCAAATAAATAAATAAAATCTTTCAAAAGAAAGAAAGAAAGAAGGAAAGAAAGAAAGGAGGGAGGGAGGAAAAAAATGCATGGACTTTAATCTGTTTTTCCAAGAATGCATCTTTTCCAGTCCAGTGTTACTTTTTAAACATTTCAATAGGGGTGCCAAGGTGGCTCAGTTGGTTAAGCACCTGACTTGACTTCAACTCCGGTCATGATCTCAGGATCTGAGATGGAGCCCCAGGTCCACCTTGGCACTCAGCAGGGAGCCTGCTTGGGACTCTCCCTCTTCCTCTGCCCCTCCCCTGATCTGCATGCGCACGAGCACCCTCTCTCTCTCTCTTTTGCATGTGTGCATGCGCACACACAAACTCTCCTTCTCTCTCAAAATTTAAAAAAATAAATAAATAAGCATTTCAGCAAAAAAAAAAATCTACAATATTTTCCAAGTCTGCATTTTTCTTTTTTTTCCTCCTCAAAGTTTCCCCTCATTATTTATCCATGCCATGCATTTTTCTTAATTTAAAAAAAAGTATACATACACAGGGAGAATGACTGAAATACAGTTGTTTTCATCAATGGGCTAAAAGTGAATATAATGAAATGTAGTGGAATTATTATCTGTTTCATAGCCGTTGATTTTGTACTGTTTGAAAAAACTATTTTTTTTAAGATTTTATTTATTTATTTGACAGAGAAAGACACAGTAAGAGAGAGAATACAAACAGGGGAAGTGGGAGAGGGAGAAGCAGGTTCCTCACAGAGCAAGGATCCTGATATGGGGCTAGATCCCAGGACCCTGGGATCATGACCTGAGTGAGCCAAAGACAGACGCTTAATGACTGAGCCAGCCAGGTGCCCCTGAAAAACCTTTAGATTTTGGTTGTGTTTTGTTCAAAATAAACCAGCAATATTCAACCAAACTTGTAACAAATATAGTGCTAAACAGTTTCATGCTTTAAGGTGTTAGGAAATAGCAATTATTGAAAATGGAGCTTTCAAACATTAAGACCTTGAAATGTTTACGTACTAAAGCAAGGGAAGAATTGAACAAACTATAAAATTAAAACTCCAATGGTGTACAATACTTAATTTTGAAATTCTTTTAATAGTTTAGGATAATACTAGTTTGTTTGGCGGGAACAAATGTCTATAATTAAATCTATGTAGTCTTGGAAAATAGGAACACTTTTAAAATTTAAATTGCCCTCCACAAATTTTATATTAATTTTTACTGCCAAATACTGTTTATAGAAGCTACTTCTGACTTAAAAAGTACTCCAAAAAGAGTATACTAGGCCCTTCAAGATATAATCTCAGAAAACAAAGACAAACTGACAGATAATATTAAGTATGTTGTGAGAGATTGCATTACTTTAAGAGCAATTTTATCATTATTATTATTATTATTATTATTATTGCAGCAAGAATAGTTCACATGAGATCTATCCTCTTAGCAAAATTTTAAATGCTCAACTCAGGATTGCAATCTATAAGCACAATTTTGTACAGTGGATCTCTAACACTTATATATCTTACATAACTCAAATTTGATCTTGGAATAGCAACTACAGCCAGCCCTGGAAACCACCATTCCACTCTGTTTCTATCAATTTGACTGTTTTAGATTTCTCATATAACTGAAATCATGCAGTATTTGTCCTTCTGCAACTGGCTTATTTCAAAATGGACTTCAAGTCCATCCATGTTGTCATATATGGCGGGACTTCCTTCGTTTTCAAGGCTGGCTAACATTTCACTGAAGGTACATAGCACCTTTTTTGTTATCCATTCATTGACCAGTGGACATGTGGGTTGTTTCCATGTCTTGGCTATTGTGAATGGAGCTACAATGATGAGGAGAGAGTTTAGGGGAGGAAAATGTTCTCTTCTCCTATTCCAAGTTTTTTGCCTGGTCTAATAATTAAACGGTGTAAAACAGATAGACAGGAAAAAAAAATTAACTCCAAATATACTGAAGCCACACAAAAACAGAGAGGCTCTCTGATAATCAGGCAAATGAGGTTTGTAGTCCACCCTGAGTTAGAGACGGGGTTTAGGGGTCTGCGACTTCAAAGGGAAGACAATTCACAGAAAATGGCAAGAGCAAGTGTTTGGTAAACAAACGTTTGTCATGCCAGGGTGGGGAAGTTTTCTTATGTAAAAAAAAAAAAATAGGAAGTGATAGCTCTGTGTGGGCTCCCTATCTAAATTCTTTTTTTTTTTTAAGATTTTATTTATTTATTTATTTGACAGAGAGAAATCACAAGTAGATGGAGAGGCAGGCAGAGAGAGACAGAGGGAAGCAGGCTCCCCGCTGAGCAGAGAGCCCGATGCGGGACTCGATCCCAGCACCCTGAGATCATGACCTGAGCCGAAGGCAACGGCTTAAACCACTGAGCCACCCAGGCGCCCCCCTATCTAAATTCTTGTAGACAATTAAAGAAAAGGCAAAAAGCTCTTCTTGGTCTATTGGACCTTGATTGTCCTCAGCTATTTTAGCTGAGGCTTGTCACTCAGCACTTGTCACTCATACTCGGCATGTCAAAGTGGAACATTCTGGGGTGCTTGCTCTAAACTCCATCAGAGTGCAGCAATCCTGACTCAAGATTCTGGTTTCAAATATTTTGGATATATACCCGAAAGTGGGATCTCTGGATCATACAGTAGCTCTCCTTTTAATTTTTTGAGCGACCTCCATACTCTTTTCCAGAACGGCTGCACCATTTTATATCTCATCCGCGGTCCAAGCTTCTTCACCTTCTTGCCAACACTTGCTGTCTTTTGTTTTCTTATAATACCCATTCAAACAGGGGTGAGGTTATATCTCATTAGGGTTTTGATTTGCATTTCCCCGATGGTTAGTAAAGTGAGCATCTTTTCATATACCTATTGGCCATTTTCATGCTATCTGTGGAGAAATGATTATTCAGTTCTCTTGCCCACTTTATTTTTTTTTAAGATTTTATTTATTTTATTTGACAGACAGAGATCACAAGTAGGCAGAAAGGCAGGCAGAGAGAGAGAGGAGGAAGCAGGCTCCCTGCTGCGGGGCTCGATCCCAGGACCCTGGGATCATGACCTAAACCAAAGGCAGAGGCTTTAACCCACTGAGCCACCCAGGCGCCCCTCTTGCCCACTTTAATCTGTTACTTGGGTAGCTTTTTTGCTACTGAAATGTAGGAGTTCCTTATATATTTTCTATATTCTCTTATTAGATATACGGTTTGCAAATTTTTCTCCCATTCTGTTACTGCCTTTCCACTCTGTTGATTTTTTCTTCTGCTGTGCAGAAGCTTCTGGTTTGATGCAGTTCCACTTGTTTATTTTTGTCTTTATCATCTATGCTTTTGGCGTCACATCCAAGAAATCATTGCCAGCCCCACATCATGAAGTTTAACTCCTAGGCTTTCTACTAGCAGCTTGACAGTTTCAGGTCTTATGTTGAAATCTTTAATCTTTGAGCTGATTTTTGTGTGTGGCGTGAATCCAATTTCATTCTTTTGCATGTGGATATCCAATTTTCCTAACATGATTTGCTAAAAAGACTGTCCCTTTTTTCCCATTGTGCATTCTTGTGCTCTTTTATCAATTTTCAGTTGAGTATATATGTAGGGTCTATTTATGGGCTTCCTATTTTGTTTGTTAAAAAGAAAGACGACAGGCCCAAAATGGAGTCACTTAGGCCAAGTCACCAAAGTGGGGCTTAATATCTAACCTAGCTGGCAGTTTCAACCTCCCCCCAGAAATGTAGTTTTAACTGATCAGTCAGGAATTTTCTGGTCAGCCCCCAAGAGGCAATCAGTGACTTGGGCCTCTCCGTCCCCCAAAGGCAGATGGGGTAATCAGCATGATAAGATCTACTACTCCTTCCCTTAAAGGAAAATGGTCTTGCCTGAAACAGCCCTTTCTATTCCCTCTGCTAATTATCCCACCCTGTTTCTGTCTTTAAAATCCTTCTATTTTGTACAGCTCCTTGGAATTTTTCCTGATTGCTAGATGTGATGCTGCCTGATTCATGAATCACTTGATAAAGCCAATTAAATATTCAGCTTACCAGAAGTTTGTTTTTTAACATGTTCTGTGGGACTCTATGCCTGTTTTTATGTCAGTGCCATATTTGCCAGGTTTGATTACTGTGGCTTTGTAGTACAGTTTAAAATCAAGAAATGTGAAGGTTCCAGACTGGTTCTTTCTGAAGATTTCTTTAGCTATTGTTAGGGTACAGAATCAACCACCCCTCAATTAGGCAGAGAACACTCTCGATAATGCAAGTCACAGAGCGAGGTTTGTTTCCAGCTAGCTGGGGTCCAAGTATCTGCCCAGTGCAGCGGGTTTCAACAAGGACCCCGAGCACTCAAAGCCAAGGGTTTATATAGCATTTTCAAGGCACTTTTTCATAGCTACATACATATCATGCACCCCACTTTGACAGTTTAATTTTGTTTAACCTTTTGCCACACTGGCGTCACCCTGGCATCATCCTGGAGGTTAAGCTAGATTTAGGTTTAGAGGAAATTTAACTTTAGTTATGTTTCCTTCTGCCTCAGCCTCCCACAGTTTTATGGTGGAGAGGGCGACCTTTGGCCCCGAGGCACTGAGCCACTGAAAAGATGACCTTTTTGTTGTAATCAAAAATCAAAATCAAAATCAAAAATCACTAGGACATTTGCAAACCAAGGGAGATTCCTGTCTTGCAGGATTGTGATCTCTGCAAGTTAACTATTTGTTTTTCTTTAACATCTGGTCCCTGTGGCACCATCGCCTAATCGCGCTGGTGGTATATGATAAAATTGTTTTTTCAGGTTTTAGCCATTTTCTTTTTTTTTTTTAAGATTTTTATTTATTTATTTGACAGAGAAAGATCACAAGTACACAGAGAGGCAGGCAGAGAGAGAGAGGAAGGGAAGCAGGCTCCCCGCCGACCAGAGAGCCCGATGTGGGACGCGATCCCAGGACCCTGAGATCATGACCTGAGTGAAGGCAGCAGCTTAACCCACTGAGCCACCCAGGTGCCCCTAGCCATTTTCTCTTATCTCAGATTACATACAAGGTGTCGACCAGTTAGGGACGTAACCCATCCTTACATTCCCCCCTTCTTAGTTGCTCATAATGAGGAATCTTGCTCATTTGCAGGACAGTCGTGGGGGCCCTCAGGAGTGGGCCACTTTTCATTTTGTTGTCTCAAGGCCAGGAGTTGGGCGGTATTAACACGGTCCTTTACAAAATTAATAAGTTTATTTAGAATGCAGGACCCAAAAGTTAAAATAAGCACAAGCAGAATAAGTGGCCCAACTAAGGTAGAAACTAAGGTGAAGAGCCAGGGAGATTTACTAAACCAAGCCTCAAACCAGTTCTCTTGTGCCTCCCTTTCTCTTTTTCTTTTAGCCAATCCTTCTCTTACTTTAGCCATGGATTCTTTCACTACTCCTGAATGGTCAGCATAAAAACAGCATTCTTCTCCTAGTGCGGCACATAGTCCTTCTTGTTGTAGAAATAATAAATCAAGTCCTCTTCTATTTTGGAGGACGACCTCGGATAGGGAGGTGAGAGACTTTTCTAAATGACTGATGGAGGTCTCTATTCTTTCTATATCTTCACCTACGGCCGCCCTCAGGGATGACATCCCTGCTTGGTGAGCGACCAGAGAGGCTATGCCAGTTCCGGCCCCAGCTACTCCCAAACTGAACAGGGTAGCAATGGTGAATGTAGTGAAAGGCTCCCTCTTACTCTTCAGGCTCAGGCCTTGATCCCAGTGGGAATACATGCTTTCCTCAGGGTGGTAGGTAATGCGGGGCATCACGGTCACTAGGACACAGAATTCCTTTGTGGCATTAAGGATTAAGGTCGAGAGGCATGGGGTAAGGCCAGTCTTAGAACATACCCACCATCCATTACCATCTGGGGTTAGCCATCTTATATTATCTTCCTGACTAGGGGTGCTATGTACAGCAGCGCATAAACTTTGTTTATCCTGGGGCACTTTTCCTACGCAAGTCCCTTCACCGCGTACATGTTGTAGGGTTAAGCCTATTTTATTGTATTCCCATGGACACTGAGAGGGGGTTGTATTGGCCATACCAGTATAAGTAGCATTGAGGCCTATGGCTTCATAAAATGGTGGTTTTATATCATAACATAACCAGCAGGAAGCCGTAAGGCTAGGGCTGGTGTCGTTAAGGGTTTTATACATAGCGCGCATCAGGTTCCATAGAGGATCCTTAGCGGCCTGCGTGGCAGGTGCCGGGGATATTATAGGGGTAATAATATTCTGGGTTCTCACGGTCCTTTTCGAAATGTCCCGGCTACCTGGGTTCTTGGTATGAGTGGGAGGAGCCAATATCCGATTTGGACCCACAGGAACTGTGTCTTTCTGTGCCTCGTGGATAACCAATTTAATGGTTAATAATCCACTTGGGTAAGGGCCGGCCCAGAAGAGCCGGCCCGTATCAAGCTGAAATCCCCAAGTCACTCCAGACACCCAGGACTTTTCCCTTTTTGCTTGTTCTTGGTTAAATTGTATACGCACTTGGGGTACCCTGTTGTCGGGGTCTCTGAAAGTGAAATTGACCAAGTCCCGATTCCCGACAGCCCACTTCCGGGGCCCATCATTGGAGGTTACACAACTCCAGCTCTTACAGAAAACACTCTCTAAGCCACCACAGGTCCTCCAGTTATGTTTTAAATTGCCTGGGCAGGCCCAGAATCCTTGCGCTCTTCCTTGAGCAGTGTCAATAAGGGCCCGCCTTTGTCTGATACTATAATTGTGTTCCTTCCCCCGCATAAGTCCGAAAAGTTCCCTGAGGTCGAAATATAAATCCGGCCACCATGTGTTTAATGGGGCCGTGCTGGTGGTTTCGTTGAGGGTTTTACCAGTTTGTCCATCTGTCAGAATCCATGTCTGCTTATAAGGTTGATGTGGGTTGGTCCCCGTATGGGTCTTTCTCCAGGTGATGAACAGGGTCAGGATCAATAGCCATTTCATCATCGGGCTGGGCAGAAGGTCCAGTGTGCTCCTGAGGTCTTGAGATCCACAGCTTCAAGGGGTTATCAGGGTGCTGCCCCACGGTCCACTCTCTGGCTTGTCTCTGTTCTGGCAGGGTAGTCCGGTGCACGTGAGAGTGGTGGACCCAAGGCCCAATGCCGTCAACCTTTAAGGCAGTTGGGGTGACCAGAACAACCATATAAGGACCCTTCCATCTTTTCTCTAAAGTACGGGTCCTATGTCTCCTCACCCATACCCATTCCCCTAGGACAATACCATGTTCCGGGTTCGATGTGTCCTTTATATCATACAAAGAACGCACTAAGGGCCAAATCTCATTTTGGACTTCCAATAGAGCCTTCAGACTGACCAGATAGTTTGGGGTCACATCAGGGTCTTGTTTGGGCAAGGCACGGACAATAATGGGGGTTGGTCTCCCATACAGGATTTCAAAGGGAGTTAACCCGTGCACAGAAGGAGAGTTCCAAACCCGGAAGATAGCATAGGGTAGGAGGGTCACCCAGTCCCCGCCAGTCTCGATGGCTAATTTAGATAAGGTCTCCTTTAGGGTCCGCTTCATCCTTTCTACCTGCCCTGAACTCGGGGGATTATATTCACAATGTAACTTCCAATTCATCCCCACTGTTTGGGCTAGCGCCTGTAGGACTTTACTGATGAAAGCCAGACCGTTATCGGACCCTAAAACTTCTGGTACCCCATATCGGGGTATGATTTCTTCTAGTATTGCCTTAGCAACCATTGGGGCAGTTTCTCGTTTCGTGGGGAAGGCCTCCACCCAGCCTGAAAAAGTATCAACGAATACTAGTAGATACTTATATCCATACCTCCCAGGTTTGACTTCAGTAAAATCCACCTCCCAGCTCCGCCCCGGTGTTTTTCCCGGTACCCTTGTACCTGTGTGTAGGGGTCCCTTCCTACTGGGTCTCATAGCCTGGCACCCGGCACATTGGTCCACAATTTCCTGGATCTGGGTGGCTTGTCGTGGAAACTTAAGGCGGGTGGACTCGAGAACTGTCATCATCTTTCTCTTCCCTAAATGGGTGGCTTGGTGCAGGTTAGTAAGGAGGGACAGTCCTAGTTTGGCAGGCAGTATTAGTCTTCCTTCTGGGCCCTGTGCCACCCCTGCTGATCCGGCTCTAGGCAGTCGTGGTTCCGGATCCATTGCAGGTCCTCCGGGCTGTAGTCAGGTCGCGGGGTTAGGCGAGGGAGCGAGGGAGCGGGCAGGGCTAGTATTAGAACTGTTGGAGCTATTGCCGCCCTTTTGGCGGCCTCATCTGCCCGCCAGTTTCCCTCTGCTTCCAAAGTTTGGGCAGACTGGTGTCCCGGGAGGTGAACAACCGCAACTGCCCCGGGCTTCTGCAGAGCTGCCAGCAGCCTCTGCACCTCTAGGAGGTTACGCAGTTCCTTTCCCTCCATTGTAACAAAACCCTCTCCCGGTAGATGGCGCCATGCACGTGCACAGTGCCGAAAGCATAGCGGCTATCTGTGTAGACAGTCACCCGTTTCCCTTCAGCCCGCTCCAATGCCTCTGCCAGCGCAATCAGTTCGGCCTTTTGGGCTGAAGTCCCTGGGGGAAGCGGGGCACTCCAAATGACACTCCCGTCCTGGTCCACCACTGCTGCATCTGCTTCGTACCCCGTCCCTAACAAGCTGCTTCCATCAGTGTACCAGATCAACTCACTGTTGGGAAGGGCGGTGTCCTGGAGGTCAGGACGCACCTGAGTGATTTCTGTCATGATCTTGAGATGCCTAAATTATAGCCATAACCGCTATTTTTGCTTCTGTACCTTGGCTTGCTAACCCATGAGGAGATGGAAAATTACCAGCAAACTTTCTATAGACACTCTGTAACCACACAACCCCTGCCCAGAATCAAACCTAGCAGAGTGGCCGCTCCCAGACCCCCACCCGGCTCTGGGCCGAGAGATAACAGCCATCTGGCACCAGAGAAACCCCCACCCAGAATTGGACATGACAAAGTGACTGCTCCCGGACCCCCCACCCAGCTTTGGGTACAGGAGATAATAACCATCTGGCACCCCGCGGCTTGACAGGGAGACCCCGGCCAATCCTGAGGTGACACATACCCTAGCAGTGCCAACCAAGCAGTTTGAAGAATGACAGCCCTTTGACCTAACCAATAATCTGTTCCCAGCCTTTTCCCGCTCTGTAGCATGCCAGTCATATTATGGAGTTGCTGTTTGATTTTCCCACAGTATGTAGTGATTTGTTACGAGATACTATGATGTATGCTAAGTCCCTGCCTCCCCAAATAGTGTATAAAAAGTGCTGTGATCCTGAGCTCAGGACCTCTTAGCGTCACCAGTAATGAGTGCGCGGAGGTCCGGGTTCAAACTCGTAATAAACAACTCTTGCTGTTTGGCTTTGACTCTGGACTCTGGTGGTCGTCTTTGAGGGGTCTCGGAATTTGGGCACAACAATCTCCTGATAGTTGTGCAGGGGGGCCTCTAGATCCGGGGTCGGCAGCAAAGTGGCTGGATTCAGTGAGGTTGGCTCAGCAAAGATGATCTGAGGTGCATCTAACAGGAGTCCCTGGTGATGGGTCAGGCGAGCATTAGTCATCCACCTACCAGGGGGATGTTTTAGAACTCCTTCGATCGCATGGGGAGTTACTACCTTTAGATGTTGCCGGAAAGTGAGCTTGTCCGCATCCTTTACCATCAGGGCTACTGCCGCAATGATTCTTAGGCATGGGGGCCATCCTGATGCAACGGGATCTAATCTCTTAGAAAAATAGGCAACCGGACGCTTCCATGGCCCCAGGTGCTGCATTAGTACCCCTTTTGCTATTCCCCTCCTCTCATCAATGAAGAGGGTAAAGGACTTCAGTGGGTCTGGCAATGCCAGGGCTGGTGCCTTTAAGAGGGCAATCTTAGGGGCGCCTGGGTGGCTCAGTGGGTTAAGCCGCTGCCTTCAGCTCAGGTCATGATCTCAGGGTCCTGGGATCGAGCCCCGCAGGGGCTCAGCAGGGAGCCTGCTTCCTTCTCTCTCTCTGCCTGCCTCTCTGCCTACTTGTGATCTCTCTCTGTCAAATAAATAAATAAAATCTTAAAAAAAAAAAAAAAGAGGGCGGTCTTAAGTTCCTCAAAAGCCTTATCCTTGGTTGCCTCATATAGGGGCTTTGCTATCTCAGCATACCCCAGAATCCATAGCCCGCAGTAGCCTGCTGAACCTAGAAACTCACGGACTTCTCGGGCTGAGGTTGGGACTGGGAGTCTGAGAATAGTCTCTTTCATGGCCTCTGTTAACCATCTGGTCCCTTCCTTTAATTTATATCCCAGGTAGGTAACTGTCTGCCTGCATATTGGGGCTTTCTTTGCCCTGGCCCGATAGCCCAAGCGCCCCAGTTCCTGGAGAAGGTCTCCAGTGGCCCGTAAGCACTCGGCCTCAGTGGGGGCTGCCAGAAGCAAGTCATCTACGTATTGTAGAAGTGTAACTGAGTCATGACTCCGGCGGAACGAGTCCAAATCCTGATTTAAGGCTTCATTAAACAGAGTAGGAGAGTTTTTGAAGCCTTGTGGTAGTCTAGTCCAGGTTAACTCTCTGGAGGTTCCCATACTGTCATCATGCCATTAGAAGGCAAAAATGTGTTGGCTGCTGGGTGCCAGGGCTGTGCTAAAAAATGCATCCTTTAGGTCCAAAGTAGTATACCAAGTAAGTGAGGGGGGTAAGTGAGTTAGCAAGGTATAAGGGTTGGGAACCGTGGGGTGGATGTCCTCGATCCTCTTTCTTATTTCCCTCAAGTCCTGGACTGGCCTGTAATCTTTTCCCCCTGGCTTTTTAATGGGAAGAAGCGGGGTGTTCCATGCGGAGTGGCAGGGCTTCAGTATCCCAGCTTCTAAGAGGCGGTTAATGTGGGGGGCAATCCCCTTTCGTGCCTCAGTGGACATGGGGCATTGGCGGACCGAATAGGCTGGGCCGAGGCCTTTACTTCAACCACTATTGGTGCTCTGTGGGCCGCCAGACCCACACCAGCTATCTCCGCCCACGCCTGTGGGTATGTTCTAAGCCAGTAATTTACCTCATGGGGCCACTCTATGGGGGAAGAAGTGTTCTGCAGGGCAAATAGGCGATGCTCATCCTCAAGGGACAGGGTCAAAACATGAAGGGGCTGTCCTTTGCCATCCATTACTTTGATGCCCTCAAGCTCAAAGTAGATACGGGCCTGGACTTTGGTTAGGAGATCACGCCCCAGCAAGGGGCTGGACATTCAGGAATAACCAGGAAGGAGTGGGTCACTTGGTGGCGGCCCAAGTTCACTTGGCGCCTCCTGGTCCATTGATAAGCCTTGGACCCAGCTGCCCCCTGCACCATGCTGGTTTTCTGAGACAGGTTTCCGTAGGCTTGTTTAAAACTGAGTACTGGGCTCCTGTGTCCACCATGAATCCCACTGGTTTCTCCTCCATTACCCACGACTCGGGGAGAGGACCCGAGTCCCGTCCCCCCTAATCACTGTCTATCCCCGCTAATAGGACACGGGCGTCCTTGCCACTTGTAGCAGCCCGTTCCCGCTGTCCTTTGCGGTTAGGGCACTCCTTTTTCCAGTTTCCGTATTCCTTACAATAGGCGCACTGATCTCTGCCTAGTTCAGGTCGGGGACGCCCAGAGCTTGCCTGACCTGACTTTGGTCCGGCCCAACCCTGAACTCCTGCCAGTAATATTTTAGCTATTTCTTTCTGGTTCCTCCGGTTTTCCTTACGCCGGTGCTCTCTATCCTCCTGTCGCAACTTTTCTTGTATTTCCTGATTTTCCTTCCTGATTCTATCCTCTCTTTCCTCCGGGGTCTCCCGAGTGTTGAAAACTTTTTCTGCCACTTTCATCAGATCTCGAACGGTCACTTCCCCTGACCCTTCTTGCTTGTATAATTTCTTCCTAATATCTGGGGCAGCCTGGTTTATAAAGGACATAATCACAGCTGACTGATTTTCCTCTGCCAGGGGGTCTAGAGGGTTGTACTGTCTATAAGCATCATAGAGGCGCTCTAAAAACACGGCCGGGCTTTCCTTTTCCCCTTGCATTTCGCCTTTTACCTTAGCCAAATTGGTGGGGCGGCGCGCCGCTGCCCGGAGACCCGCCGTGAGAGTCTGGCGATAGACTCGGAGACGCTCCCTACCTTCCGCGTTTCCAAAGTCCCAATCCGGTCTATTCAAGGGGAAGCGCTCTTCTAGCAAGTTGGGCAGGGTCTTCGCCCGTTGTCCCCGGGATCATTCCTTCTGGCCTCGGTGAGGATTGGTTCGCGCTCTTCGGTCGTAAACAAGGTCTTAAGGAGCTGCTGACAGTCGTCCCGTGGGACTGTGTGTATGCATAACAGACTCAAATAGGTCAGTTAGACCCCTTGGGTCTTCGGAAAAGGGGGGGTGAGAGAGGGGTTGAGCCTTCCAGTTATACAGATCACTGCTTGAAAAAGGCCAATACTGGTAAGATCGTTCCGCATCTGGGCCGGTACCCCCCAGGGCCCGGACCGGGAGAATGGGAGCCCCAGCTGAGGTAGAGGAAGACGGTTCCTCTTCCAGGATTTCCTCCGGGTGCCTACTGGGCCTTAATTCCCTTGCTGGTCCCTGGAGGGGGGGGGGGGAGAGTAATGAGGGGGCTCAGAAGGGGCTGCTGCCTCAGGCTGGAGCGGCGCCTCAGGCGCGTATGGAGGGGGGTTTCTTCTAAGTCTAAGTCTATCAAGGAGGCGTTCAGGTGTTCGACCCTTCCAGTAAGACGGGTTTCATGGGTGTGCCCCCCGGGGGTTTTGGGCGGGCCTTAAGGTCGGGCGTGGTCGGGTGAAGGCCCCCCCCCCCCAGAGACTGCGAGCACGGGGCGGGTTGGGGGGGCGACCCTCGGGCTTCTCGGGGATAAATGGCTTCAGCCAGGAGGGAGGATTTTCTACCATGGCCTGCCACATTAAAATGTAAGGATATTGATCCGGGTGGCCCTGTAGTCCGGGCCGGTTGATCACATCTCGGACTTTCTTAATGGTGACCAGAGAAAAGGTCCCTTGGCGTGGCCAGCCCACCTTAAAGGCAGGCCATTCTGCAGAACAGAGTGTATCAAACTTACCTTTTTTTTACCTCCAAGCCAAAATCGTAAACCTTGGCGCCGATCTCAGGGAAGTGGCTCAGGAGCAGAGTCTTAGGCGTCACTGAGCCTGTCCCATTGTTAGTACAAACAGCCAGAAAAGGACAAGAGACACAAAGCCAACAGTACACAGATTCGACACAAGCTTTCTAACACCCACCGGCGGGTCAGTCGCACCACATTCACTGGCGCCTTTCCACTCACACAATGCTCAGGATCCTTACCTAGCCGTCCAAAAGGCATCCACTGTGGAAGTCTTTCGGCGACTTCAGATTGGAGCTTCCAGTGGCAAACCCTTCGTCCCCCTAGATGAGAATTCTCTACCAGATCCAGACAGGGACCTTTAGTCCCTCCAGGCGAGATCTCTACCAGATCCAGATAGGGACCTTCCGTCCCTCCAGGCGAGAACTTTTAAGTTCTCCAGACGAAGGTGGCCAATCCTCCTTCCGCTGTTCCTTTAGTTAAACCTTCCAATCAGGGAGTTGTCTGTCTCTCAGAGGAGGGTCTTAAATCTTGGTGGGACCTCCAAATGTTAGGGTACAAAATCGACCACCCCTCAATTAGACAGAGAACACTCTCAATAATGCAAGTCACAGAGCGAGGTTTATTTCCAGCTAGCTGGGGTCCAAGTATCTGCCCAGTGCAGCGGGTTTCAACAAGAACCCTGAGCACTCAAAGCCAAGGGTTTATATAGTATTTTCAAGGCACTTTTTCATAGCTACATACATATCATGCACCCCACTTTGACAGTTTAATTTTGTTTAACCTTTTGCCACACTGGCGTCACCCTGGCGTCATCCTGGAGGTTAAGCTAGATTTAGGTTTAGAGGAAATTTAACTTTATTTACGTTTCCTTCTGCCTCAGCCTCCCACAGTTTTATGGTGGGGAGGGCGACCTTTCTCTAATCTCAGATCACATACACGGTGTCAACCACTTAGGGACATAACCCATCCTTACACTATCCTTGGGTCTTTCGCGGTTCCATATAAATTTTAGGATTTTTTTTTTTCTATTTCCTTAAAAAAAATAAATACACTAAGACTTTGATAGGGATTACGTTAAATCTGTAGATCACTTTAGGTAGGATGGACACCAACAGTCTTCCAATCCATGAACATAAATGTCTTTCCATTTACTTAAGTCTTCTTTAATTTCTTTCATCAGTGATTTACTGTTTTCAGTGTACAAGTCTCTCATCTCCTGGGTTAAATTTATCCCTGAGTATTCTATTCTTTTTCGTACTATTTTAAGTGAGATTATGTATTTAATTTTCTTGATAGTTTATTGTTAATGAATAGAAATGCAACTGATTTTTTTTTTAAAGATTTTATTTATTTATTTGACAGAGATCACAAGTAGGGAGAGAGTCAGGCAGAGAAAGAGAGAGGAGGAAGCAGGCTCTTTTCAGAGCAGAGAGCCCGATGTGGGGCTCGATCCCAGGACCCTGGGATCATGACCCGAGCTGAAGGCAGAGGCTTTAACCCACTGAGCCACCCAGGCGCCCCTGCAACTGATTTTTGTATGTTGGTTCCTGTTTATGCTCCTTTATGCTATCAAAGTGGGAAGATATCAAGGACCAATATCAGAGTGTGACCCTGAGGTATGAACTGAAGCTACTTTTAGTCATGGATCCACCTCTTCAGACAGACAGAAGTCTTGGCATAACTCACATCAAGGAAATACATTGAGATTGGGCTCCAAGGCTAGTAACAAAGAACATAGTCCTTTTCTTGGCCTTATCCTCTAGGCACACATAGGAGAAGCTACAGCTGCTCTACACAGCTTGTCACAAAATTGAGAATATGGTATCATGGGTCCCAGCCATCTCTCTTTCTATTAATTTCTACCATAGACACAAATCTTATTTGAGAGAAATGTATTGAGCAAACATGAGAATTAAAGTTTTTATTACTTACAGATTGTATTTTGGGTAACAGAAATCAACAATGAAGACTTTAGATATAGAGTTTATAATAGTTGGCTTTTGAAAAATTCAATAACTTACGCAGCAATTTACGTCCAACTTACAGCCTAGAAGGGTCCTGGTGTTAGAGCGGAATCAGGTTCACAGAACAGAGGACTCCAATTTCATTTAACAAAGAATAATTTCTTTTAAGAATTTATTTATTTATGTGTCAGAGAGAGAGTATGAGCCAGTTGGGGGGAGGGGCAAGGACAGAGGGAGAGAGAGAAACAGACTCTCCGCTGAGCAGGGAGCATGACATGGCGCTCGATCCCAGGATCCCAGGATCATGATCTGAGCAGAAAGCAGATCCCAGGATCCCAGGATCATGATCTGAGCAGAAAGCAGATGCTTACTCTACTGAGCCACCCAGGTGCCCCAACAAAGAATAAGTTTTTTAAGAAAGCGAAGAACAGGGGCACCTGGGTGGCTCAGTGGGTTAAGCCGCTGCCTTCGTCTCAGGTCATGATTTCAGGGTCCTGGGATCGACTCCCGCATAGGGCTCTCTGCTCTGCAGGGAGCCTGCTTCCTTCTCTCCCTCTCTCTGTGTGCCTGTCTGCCTACTTGTGATCTCTGTCTGTCAAATAAATAAATAAAATCTTAAAAAAAAAAAAAAAAAAGAAAGCGAGGAACAGAAGTCTCCTATATCAGATGTGACAAGGAGGTCATGAATGAGCCAGTTCCACAAACTCATAAAAACTCATAAAAGTATTCTCAGTTCCACAAATATTATTAAGGCATTAGAGACATAAACTTGCAACTAGGGCCTGGGTCACATGGCATATTGATAGAAAGCACTCTCCGTTCTTCATGCATGGGAACATACTGCAAACACACTATGCCAGAAGGCCACTGGCAGGAGGAACACACAGCTGTCTCCTACATATGGACCAACACTGGCCTGAGAAAAAAGAGCAGCTGACAGAAACAGCTGAGGCTTATGACAAACTGGCACAAATTAGAGAAGTGAAAACCTGACCAGGGATGAACTCTGTAAAACCTGGAAATGACAGACTCCACAGTGGTTTAGAAATTACCCTTGGATGAGAATCAAATATTCTGGGTTTTAATTGGGGTCCAGCCACAAACTAGATCAGCAGCTTCATGGAAGTCATTGAATTTCTGTGTTGCTTCAATGATAAAAGATGTGGTTGTGGTTTGTAGGATATCAGGCCTTCGCCCAAATCTGTAACAGCACTTCTCAAACTTTAATATGCATGCACGTTACCTGAAGAACTTGTGAAAAACATAGATTCTAATTGACTAGATCTGAAGTGAGCTCAATCTTTTGCATATCCAATAAGCTCCCATGAGACGCAGTGTATTTCTTTGCAAGCATGCTCTGTGTAGGAAGGCACTAGAATTTACTGGTTCAATATTCCTAGGCAGGATCAATCAATAAGGGAACACTAAGTGTCTAATTGCCCCTTTCAAATGAAGACGTGAAGAAAGAGAGTTAAGTGGAAGAGAGATTAGGCCAGGAAATTTGACAAGGACCAAAGCACAATCCCAAACCATTAAGAACTGAAATCAGGGCTTACCATGCAAGTAGGTGTTCAATAGTTGTGTCAAATATCAAAAGATGGCAGGGTTGCTCAGATCTTTTGTGTCAGCAAGAAACAGCAGCCCTAGGGGAATTTCATTTGTTGTGTGGGTTATACCACTGGTGGTTAAAAAATAGTTGTAAAAGTGTTCCCCCAGGGGCACCTGGGTGGCTCAGTGGGTTAAAGCCTCTGCCTTCAGCTCAGGTCATGATCTCTGGATCCTGGGATCAAGCCCCACATTAGGCTCTCTGCTCAGCAGGGAGCCTGCTTCCTTCTCTCTCTCTCTGCCTGCCTCTCTGCCTACTTGTGATCTGTCAAATAAATAAATAAAATCTTAAAAGAAAAAAGTGCTCCCCCAATTGGTTGTGTGTATATTAAATTTTCCATGTTAACAGTGGAATATTACTCAGCCATCAGAAAGGATGAATACCCGACTTTTGCATCAACATGGACTGGACTGGAAGAGATTATGCTGAGTGAAATAAGTCAAACAGAGAAAGTCAGTATCATATGGTTTCACTTATTTGTGAAACACAAGGACTAGCATGGAGAACATTAGGAGAAGGAAGGGAAAAATGAAGGGGGAGAAATTGGAGTGGGAGATGAACCATGAGAGACTATGGACTCCAGGAAACAAACTGAGGGTTTTAGAAGGAAGGGGATGGGGGATGGGTGAGCCTGGTGATGGGTATTAAGGAGGGCAAGGATTGCATGGAGCACTGGGTGTTCTACACAAACAATGAATCATGGAACACTACATCAAAAAATAATGATGTACTGGTGACTAACATAACATAATTTTTTAAAAAGAATGAAAAAATAAACTTCCCATTAAAAAAAAATCTTAGGGCGCCTGGGTGGCTCAGTAGGTTAAGCCACTGCCTTTGGCTCAGGTCATGATCTCAGGGTCCTGGGATCGAGTCCCGCGTCGGGCTCTCTGCTCGGCCGGAAGCCTGCTTCCTCCTCTCTCTCTCTGCCTGCCTCTCTGCCTACTTGTGATCTCTCTGTCAAATAAATAAATAAAATCTTTAAAAATAAATAAATAAATAAAATTTTTTTAAAATCTTAGTTTTGAGATAACTCAAAAGTATCAATTCTTAGTTATAATTCATGACTTTGAACTTTGATCAAAACCAAAGCACCCACCCTAGATGACAAAGTCATTGTCCTACATTTTCTTCTTTACAGTTTTGTTTTGTTTTCGAGAGCACAGGCAAGAGCAGGGGCGGTGGGGGAGGGGCAGAAGGAAAGAGAGAGAGAACCTTATGCTCCACACCCAGCACAGAACCTGACTCTGGGCTCTACCTCACCACCCTGAGATCGTGACCTAAGCCAAAATGAAGAGTCAGATGCCCAACCAACTGAGCCACCCAGGCGCCCCTCTTCTTTACACTTTGTTTGTTTTATTTTTTTCACATTGAGAACTTTAATCTGTCTGGAATCTTCCTTTTCATGAGATGTTTTATACAGAACAGTTTTCATTTTCTCTTTTGTTTTTTTACCTTATAAGCCTTCTCTACTAGAGATCCCATCCCTGTCAATTCTGGGAAATGTCTATAAATTTCCCCAAATATGATCTCTCTATTTATTTGTCTTTCCTGCTGAAACTCCTCTGTATCTCTTATCTTTAAAAAAAAAAAAAATGTTCTATTTTGTTCTTCTTTCCTGTTGCCCTCTAGAGAGTCCTCCAATGTGAGCTTCCAACTCAGTAGTGGTTCTTCAGTTTTATCCCTGCCACAATTTATCATGTTTTTTAATTATTACATTTTACGTAATAACATTTCCTATTTGGCTCTTGTTTGTGACTTCCTGTTCCTTTTTTCTTTCTCTAGTATATTCTCTTATCTCCTTGAATGTTCTTATTTTGCATATTTAAATTCCATCCTACCAGTAATGCTACTTCAGGTGGTAGGTGATGTTTGTTTTGTCTTTTTTGGGTGGGTGGGGGGGTCCTATTGTTTGCCTGTCAACCCATGTACCTTGGGAGATGCCAACTGCTCTTTGTGGTAATGCATGTTCGTAAGGAGCCAAAGGCCATGTACTTGTCTGCATCAATCTGATTAATGTAAGACAGTAATCTGCAAACTATGGCCCATGGGCCAAGTTGGACCCATTGTGCATTTTTATAAATACAGTTTTTTGGAGCACAGAAACTGCCATTTGTTTACACAGCCTACAGCTGTGTGAGCACCACAGGGACAAAGTTGGATAATTGCAGAGAAACCATACGGCTCACAAAGCCTAAAATATATAATTTATCACCTGACAGAAAAAGTTAGTCAACCCCTGATTTAAGAAGTGGAGAGAGTTGAGACCTAGAGTGGAGAATGACAATTACCACCAACCGGTGGTAAGGGCTGCCCTTCCCTGCGGCAACACCTCTGGTCAGGATTTCACCTGGCGGTGGCTCTTTTAGAAGGTAACACCTGGGCTTTGGTAGTTTACAGGGGAGTCATAAGGGCATGAAGGCTCGTGTGTGGCTGGTCAGCTAATTTCCATCACTTCCTCACTCAGTCCAATGCTTGGTGCTGCCCTGACATTTCAAGGTTGGACTGTTGCTACTTACTTCTGTCATGATAGTGCAAGCAAGGATAGTCTAAAGGAATTGCACATGAAAAGCATTCTAGGGCGCCTGGGTGGCTCAGTGGGTTAAGCCGCTGCCTTCAGCTCAGGTCAAGATCTCAGGGTCCTGGGATCAAGTCCCACATCGGGCTCTCTGCTCGGCTGCTCGGCAGGGAGCCTGTTTCCCTCTCTCTCTCTCTCTGCCAGCCTCTCTATCTACCTGTGATCTCTCTCTGTCAAATAAATAAATAAAATCTTTAAAAAAAAAAAAAATCTTTAAAAAAAAAAAAAGAAAAGCATTCTAGTATCCCAATGCTTCCTCTTCCCTGCGGGGGTCTAAGTGGCCACTATCCACCCAGGGGAAAAAAGACGACCTTCTGTCTCCTTGGAGTTTTCTTATGCTTTGTTGTCATTTCACAGTAATTATCATTAGATTCTGGAAATCATGCTTCCCTCTTGTTTCTTCGGTTTCTCCCAGATTGTTTTTTTTTTTTTTTTGTCTGGAGGCAAACAACACATGTTGCTTCACCCTTTGACAGAAACCAGAAGTCTCTGATGTTTATATAGATTAGGGCCATCTCCATGGCGACAACTTTTCCAAGCCCTTCTTCACTCATTCCTAATCCTTTCCAACACAAAGGATTTACTCTACTGCACCTTGCAGATACTGCATTTTTTATAAATTGAAGGTCTGCAGCCATCCTGAATCAAACAAGTATACTGGCGCCATTTTTCCACAGCATTTGCTCCCTTCACGCCTGTGTTACATTTCAGTAATTCACAAACTATTTCAAACTATTTCATTGTTATTTATATTTGTTATGGTGATCTGTGATCAGTGATTATGACTCGCTGGTTAATTTTTTTTAAAGATTTTATTTATTTGACAGACAGAGATCACAAGTAGACAGAGAGGCAGGCAGAGAGAGAGGAGGAAGCAGGCTCTCCGATGAGCAGAGAGCCAGACTCAGGACTCGATCCCAGGACCCCGGGATCATGACCTGAGCCAAAGGCAGAGGCTTTAACCCACTGAGCCACCCGGCTGCTCCTCGCTGGTTAATATTTTTAATTAAGGTATGTAAATTGTCTTTTAGACATAAGCTATTGCACACTTAACAGACTACCATGTAAACAACTTTTATATGCACTGTGAAACCAAGAAATTTATTTGACTCACTATGCTGCAATATTCGCTTTACTGGGGTGACCTGGAACCAGACCTACATCCCCAAGGTACAACTGAAGCCCAGAGGAAACTGGGAGCCAAGAGCTGAGGAGAAGTAAGACTTCCAGTGATTTTTCTCAAGGATTCTGATCCCGGGGTCCTTCGTTCTCATGGGCTCCACACAGCTTGTAACATACAAGTTGCTATTATGGACCCAAAATTCGTAAGTCAAAGCACTAATCCTCAGTGTGGCAATATTTAGAGATAAGACCTTTCAGGAGATAAACAAGGTTAAATGAAGTCATCAGGGAGAGACCTAATCCAGAATGACTAGTGTCCTTAGAAGAAGAGACATCAGTGATTATGCTTACAGAGGAAAGGCCCTGTAGGAAAAGCATAGCAAGAAGATGGGTCTCTACAAACAGAAAGAAAGGGCCTCACCAAAGACCAAGCACCTTGACCTTGGTCTTCCAGCCTCCAGAACTATAAGAAAGTGCATTTTTGTTGTTTAAGACACATATTCTGTAGTATACCACTATGGCAGCCTGAGAAGACCAACACACTTGCCAGTTAGCCCTAAAGAGTGCCCAGAAGACTCTGCGCACTTATATCCTAATAGCAAGATTGCTGCTTATAAAATATGCCTTCTCCAATATCATATATATATGTGATATATATATGTGATATATATATATATATCTCACACCCAATTTCATACATCCTACATCGCAAACGCAGAGAAGGAAATGAATCCCAGTTTTAACCATCCAACTATATCCTAAATGGATACCATAAAAATATCCTAGATGAAGAAAAACACTTTTCTGGTAGAAAAAGCTCCTACATACCATGATCCCACCTTGCCAGATAAGCAATGTCTTAAACATGGATGAAGAAATCCTGTAAATAGAAAAAGAATGATCCGTCATTCAAGCACAATTTGGGAGTATCATAGAACCTCTGAGGCATTTGGGAGATATCTCCTATGCTAGTCACAGATAAAGAAAGGCCAATCATTTAAAAGCCTGGAAAGAACATATAGTACCCAGAGCAATCTAGAGATTCAAAGCAATCGCTATCAAAATACCAACAGTATTTTTCACAGAACTAGAACAAACAATCCAAGAATTTGTCTGGAACCACAGAAAACTCAGAATAGCCAAAGCGACCTTGAAAAAGAAAAACAGGGGCACCTGGGTGGCTCAGTGGGTTAAGCATCTGTCTTCAGCTCAGGTCATGATCCCAGGGTCCTGTGATAGAGCCCCACATCAGTCTCTCTGCTCAGCGGGGAGCCTGCTTCCCCTTCTCTCTGCCTGCCTCTCTGCCTACTTGTGACCTCTCTCTCTTTCTCTGTCAAATAAGTAAAAGCTTAAAAAAAAAAAAAAGAAAGAAAGAAATACAAAGCTGGAGATGTCACAATTCTAGACTCGAAGCTTTAGTAATCAAAACAGGATGGTACTATCAAAAAAAAAAAAAATCTTGCCATTTGCAATGATGTGGATGGAACTAGAGCATATTATGCTGTGCGAAATAAGTCAGTCAGAGAAAGACAATTATCATACGATCTCTCTGATATGAGGAATTTGAGAGGCAGGGCCGGGAAGGGGGGTTGTGGGGGGTAAGGAGGGAAAAAATGATACAAAATGGGATTGGGGAGGGAGACAAACCATAAGAGACTTTGATCACAAGTAGGCAGAGAAGCAGGCAGAGAGAGAGAGGAGGAAGCAGGCTCCCTGCAGAGCAGGGAGTCTGACGCCGGGCTCGATTCCAGGACCCTGGGATCATGACCTGAGCTGAAGGCAGATGCTTTAAACCACTGAGCCACCCAGGTGCCCCCCATAAGAGACTTTTAATCTCAGGAAACAAACTGAGGGTTGCTGGGGGATGGGAGGGGAAAGACAGGGCGGCTGGGTGATGGGCACTGGGGAGGGTAGTGTTCTATGGTGAGTGCTGTGAATTGTGTGAGACTGATGATTCACAAACCTCTACCTGAAGCAAATAATATATTATATGTTAATATTTTTAAAACTAAAAAAAAAAAAAGCAAAAAGCAGGATGGTACTGACACAAAATAGACACATAGATGAATGAACAGAAAAGAAAGCCCAGAGGTAAGCCCACAATTATATGGTTAATTAATCTTCCATCAGGGAGGCAAGAATATACAATGTGAAAAAGTGAAAAAGACATTGTCTTCAACAAACGGGTGTTGAGAAAACTGACGCTACATGCAAAAGATACCACGCACAAAAGTAAACTCAAAATGGATTAGGGACCTGAAATCATAAAAATCCTAAAAAGAACACAGGTAGTAATTTCTCTGCATCAACTGTAATAATATTTTTCTAGATATGTCTCCTGAGGTAAAGGAAACCACAAAAATAAACTATTGGGACTACATCAAGTATGTGCAGCAAAGAAAACAATCAACAAAACTGAAAGACAACCCGCTGAATGGGAGAAGAATTTGCAAATGACATATCTAATAAAGGGTTAGTATCCAAAATATATAAAGAACTTACACAACTCAATACCAAAAACAAAACAAACAAACCAATTTTAAAATGGGCAGAAAACATGAACAGACATTTCTCCAAAGAAGACATACAGCTAGTCAACAGACACGTGAAAAGATGTTCAACATCATTCATCATCAGGGAAATGGAAATTGAAATCACAATGAGATGTCACCTCACAGCTCTCAGAATGGCTAAAATCAAAAACTGAAGGGAGCCTAGGTGGCTCAGTCATGTAAGCATCTGCCTTTGGCTCAGGTCATCATCCCAGGACCCTCGGAGCGAGCCCTGCATCTGTTTCCTTGCTCAGGAGGGAGCCTGCTTCTCTCTCTGCCCCTTCCACCCTCATCCACAAGCTCTCTCTAGCTCTCTCCCTCTCTCACAAAAATAAATAAATAAATAAATAAGACTTTAAAAAAAAAAAACATGAAATTTTAAAACATATATATATATATATATATTTTAAAGATTTTATTTATTTATTTGACAGAGAGAAATCACAAGTAGATGGAGAGGCAGGCAGAGAGAGAGAGAGGGAAGCAGGCTCCCTGCTGAGCAGAGAGCCCGATGCGGGACTCGATCCCAGGACCCTGAGATCATGACCTGAGCCGAAGGCAGCGGCTTAACCCACTGAGCCACCCAGGCGTCCCAAAACATATATATTAAAAAAAAAACAAACACAAGAAACAGCAAGTGTTGATGAGGGTGTGGAGAAAAATGGACCCTCGTGCACTCTTAGTGGAAATACAAACTGGGGCAGTCACTCTGTTAAACTTAAAAAATTAAGTTTTTCAGAAAATTAATAAATAGGATTACCATATGACCGAGTAATCACACTACTGGGTATTTACCCCAAAAATATGAAAACGCTAATTCAAAGGGATATATGCACCCCTGTGTTTATTACAACATTATTTACAGGAGTCAAATCATGGAAGCAGCCCAAGTGTCCAACAACAGATGAACAGATAAAGAAGATGTGATATACACGACGGGATATTATTGGCCATAGAAAAGAATGAGATCTTGCCACTCCCAACAACATGGATGGATCTAGGGAGCATCATGCTAAGCAAAGTCAGTCAGAGAAAGATAAATACCATATGATTTCACTCCCTTGTGGAATTTCAGAAACAAAACAAATGAACAGAGGGAAAAAGAGAGAGACAAACCAAAAAACACTTAGCTCTAGGCAACAAACAGATACTTGCAGAGGGGAGGTAAGTGGGGGATGGGTGGAATAGATGAAGGGGATGAAAAGTACGCCTAACCTTGATGAGCACTGAGTAATGTTTAAAATTGCTGGGTCAGGGACACCTGCACGGCTCAGTTGGTTAAGCCGCTGCCTTTAGCTCGGGTCATGATTCCAGGGGTGTGGGATTGAGTCCTGCATCAGGCTCCTTGCTCAGCAGGGAGCCTGCTTTTCTCTCTGCCTCTGCCTGCTTGTGTGCTCCCTCTCTCTTCTGACAAATAAATAAATAAAATCTTGAAAAATAATAATAATTGTTGAATCACTGTATGATACCCCTGAAGTTAATATAACACTATTATGCTAGCTATACTGAAATTAAAAAAAAATTTTTTTAAAGATTTTATTTATTTGACAGGCAGAGATCACAAGTAGGCAGAGAAGCAGGGAGAGAGAGGAGGAAGTAGACTCCCCACTGAGCAGAGAGCCCAATGTGGGGCTTGATCCCAGGACCCTGGGATCATGACCTGAGCCAAAGGCAGAGGCTTTAACCCAGGGAAAGCCACCCAGGGGCCCCCTGAAATTAAAATTTTAAAAAAAGATTTAAAAACCTTAAATACATAAATCCATAAATAAAAGCCTGGAAAGATTAAAAAGATAAAGATAAAAAGACAAAGACAGGTTAACATCTTCCATTTACCTGTGGCTATCCTCTTTCCAGTCCTCTCGACATATTGCATACAGGGGAATTGTGGGGTGCTTCAGTCAGACAGAGGTGTCCCAACTGGGTGGGGGCTACAGCACAGCTGGTGAAAGAACTCACCCAAGGCAGAACGAAAGAGGGAAAAGTTTACTGAGCACAGCGCTAGGGGGCAGCTGGCAGGACAGCAGAGACTGTCTGCGATGAGATGGTGGTGAGGGGCCACATTTATAGGACAGAGTGAAGAGGGATGGGAACATATACAATTTTCTCTCTTTTGGGAACTGTGCCTTGTTATAAGTAGCCCGTTGGTTAGACAGAGCCTGCAGCTCTTTCACTTAACGAGTCTGTCCGCATCCGGTCCAGGAGTCATATGAGACCTTTTGCCTTGCTCACATTTCCATGGCTCAAGCCTTAAAAGTGGCCCCTATGGGGATTATCTCCAAGAATCATCTTGAATCTTCTAAAATCTTTTAATGGAGTGGATATTGGTTATATAATTATATATTAGTTATATACAGTTATATATATAATATATATACGTTATATATAACTAATATATATAATTACATATAAATGTACAATATATGTAAGTTATATATAACGTATATATATTATATATAATTATATAATATATAAATAATTATATATAAATATATAATATATATATTAGTTATATATTATATAAAAGACTTAACAGCAACATAAGGAAAAAATTTTTTAATTTAATTTATTTATTTATTTAATTCCTGGGACTCGATCCCAGGACCCTAGGATCATGACCTGAGCCAAAGGCAGATGCTTAACCCCTGAGCCAGCCCAGCACCCTATGACATAGAGAAAAAACTTAAAAAGTATGTTTAAGCCAGACAAAATTTCCTTATTTGGAAAATAAAAGTAGGCACACAAATTCACAACACTGCATCACACTGTACCCATTCCCCTTACCTCTTTCTGTTTACAGGACTGCTGAAATCAGAAATCCTCCTCTGATAGAGAAAGTGAGATGCTAAATGGCTAGTTGCACCCCCCAGGTTAAGGCTAAGGCTAAGGCTAAAACAACAGCGCAACGCCATTTTCATGGGAAGGAGTCTCCCTTGCTTATATGTGCTCCCCATCACATCTAAAACAATTCCCTGCACATAATCTGTGCATTTTAAACACTGAACAAATGAAAAAAGTAAAGACTAATTATAGCAGAAGACACAATAGCCTGACACATATGGAAATGTCACCGTTATTACTGGTAGAAATGATAGAGGAACCTGTCTTTGGTTCACCTCGATTTCATCCATGAATCCGAGGCCACACGCTCTAGTCTCGAGCCGTGCTGTGGCCAGACAGGGGCCCCTCATCAGAGGAAGCACTCGTTCAAATAAGCTTATATGTGGTTAGAGAACAGACTGAAACACAGCGCACTCTCTCAGGGGACAGCCAGGTCTGAAAAGCAGAGCTCCAAAAAGCTAAAGCAAACTTCTACTCTTTCTCCTAAACTTGCCAACGAGATGAATCAGTCCTCCTCCTTTGAATGAGTGTGGGTGCGGGTGTTCAAGGATCTTCACAAGACAACATGTCTCCAAGCATTTTTGTTCCTCATTTTCCCATACTTTTTTTTTTTTTTTTAAGATTTTATTTGAGAGAAACCTCTAACAGGGGAGTGGGAGGCACAGAAGGTGATGGGCACAGAAGGAGAGGGGGAAGCAGACACCCTGCTGAGCAAGGAGCCAGACATGGGCTCAATCCCAGGACTCTGAGATCATGACCTGAGCCAAAGGCAGCTGCTTAATCGACCAAGCCATCCAGATGATGTCAAGGTGGGTGTAATACTCGATTGGCATTTCATCAACTTCTTTTTCAATTTTTTTTTTTTAAGATTTTATTTATTTATTTGACAGAGAGAGATCATAAGTAAGTAGGTGGGGGGGGCAGAGCAGAAAGCCCAGTGTGGGGCTTCATCCCAGCCAGGACCCTGAGATCATGACCTGAGTTGAAGACAGAGGCTCAAACCACTGAGCCACTCAGGTGCCCCGATGTCAACTTCTCAAGTTGGATGTTTGCCATGATCATTTTCAGACTTTCTCCTTTTCTTCCTAAGCATTTAAAACTATAAAATGCTTTTTATATACTGCTTTAGCTATATTAGCACCACGCTCTAACCAACTGAGCTAACCGGCCAGCTGTGCTTTAGCTATATTGCATATATTTTGATATTTAGTATTTTCATTATCATGCAGTTCTAAGCATTTTCTAATATACATTACAATTGCTTTTTCAGTCGAGTGTTTTTAGAAGTGTGATTTTCAAATTACTAAGATAGGAGATGTCTTTAGTTATCTGTTTTTTTAATTATCTGCTATTTTCATCTAATTTAATTTCATCATAGTCTGAGGTATGATCAATTATAATCCTGATTTTTAAAATATTTTTTAGGACTTGATTTATGATATATGTAAGTGTCCCATGAATGTCTGAAAAGAATATATATTCTCTAATAGGGGGATGAAGAGTTTTACCCTCCTATTGGGGAATATATGTTCTTGAGAAAGATAATTATTATATGGTTTCACTCATATGTGGAATGTAAGAGGAAGCTCAGAAGATTATAGGGGAAGGGAGGGAAAACTGAATGGGACATAATCAGAGAGAGAGAGACAAACCATGAGACACTCTTAACTATAGGAAACAAACTGAGGGTTGCTGGAGGGGAGAGGGATGGGGGAATGGAGTAATTGAGTGATGGGCATTAAGGAGGGCATGTGGTGTGATGAGCACGTAACTGATGAATTACTACTGAATGCTGCATCTGAAACTAACATGTACTATGTGTTGGCTAAATGAATTTAAATAAGTTTTTGAAAAAGAATAAATATTCTTTTATCTATGTTCATAGCTATTCATTAGGTCAAGCACATTGTTATATAATTCTAGTGTTCCATTATCTTATAATTTCTGTCTTCTTGATCTACAAATTATTTAGAGAGATGTGTTAACATTTCCCACCAAAACGATCAATTTATCAACATCTCTTTGTACTCTCTCAAGTTTTATTTACATCGTTTGGAGCTATTTCACTGGGTGCATGAAAGTTTAGATTCCTGTTGTGTCTATCTTCTGATGAGTTAAATGTTATATCACTAAAACTAATGTGTTATTCTTTATATACAAAAACACATTTTGTCTTAAATTTTATTTAATCTCATATAATTAAGGCTAAATGGGGTGCCTGGGTGACCCAGATGTTGAGCATCTGCCTTCAGCTCAGGTCATGATCTCCAAGTCCTGGGATCGAGCCCCGTGTGCGGCTCTCAGCCCAGTGGAGAGTCTGCTTCTGCCTCTCCCCCTGCTTGAGCTCTGTCTCTCAATCTCTCTCTCTCTCTCTCTCTCGAATGAATGAACGAAGGAATGAATAAGGATACATCTGATTTCCTTTGTTTTGTGTTTCCTTAGTGTATCCTTTTGGATGCTTTTGCCTTTGACTTTTTTTGTCCTTTATATTTTTGGTGTGTTTCTTGGAAATGGCCTATAGTATGTTCCTTATTTCAAATCTGAGCAAATATTCTTTCTCTTACCTGATGTGTTTAATTCATTTACATATATTTTTGACATAGTTGGATTTATTTTTTCTTATATCTTTTTTAAATTTTTTTTTCATTTCAGTGATTCTTTTTTATTTTTCCTTCACTTTGTTGTTGTTGTTAAGTAAACCACGACACCCAACAGGGGGCTCAAACTCTTGACCTCAGGATCAAGAGTCACATGCTCTGCTGACTGAACCAGTCAGGTGCCCCTATTTTTCCTTCTTTACTATTTGTTCTAAATTTGTTCTAAATTAAGGTTTTAGTTTGGTTTGGTTTTTCTCCCCCATTTACTGATTTGAGAGTTATTGTACTTGTTTTCTACTCTCTCAATGGGAATTGGTGAGATCTTTTTTAAAGATTTTATTTATTTATTTGAGGAGAGAGAGCACAAGCAGGGGGAGTGGCAGGCAGAGCAGGCAGAGGTCATAATACCAGGGTGCTAGGATCGAGCCTGGCATCGGTCTCCCTGCTCAGCAGGGAACCTGCTTCTCCCTCTCCCACTCCCCCTGCTTGTGTTCCCTCTCTCACTGTCTTTCTGTCAAATAAATAAATTTTAAAATCTGTTAAAAAAATTTTTGTTCATCTGAAATGTTTCTTTTTTTTTTTAAGTTTGCTGCATGTGAAATTCTAGGATGGAGGGAATTTCTTCTCGAACTTGGCTACCCTTGTATTATACCATAGTCAAGAGTCTATTTCATATTCTTTCATGGATAATGTCTTCCCTGGCTTGTTATATGGCCTCTTCTCTTTGGTGTTCTGCAATGGCACTCTGATATGTGCTTGTTGATTTCCTTTCATTTAATCCACTTGGGATTCCCTGGGATTCCTGAATCTGAGAATTGGTGTCTGTTTAGTGATTAAGTGATTCATTTTCTTATTCTTGCCTTTCCTCATTATTTTTTTTTAAAGATTTTATTTATTTATTTGACAGAGAGAGATCACAAGTAGGCAGAGAGGCAGGCAGAGAGAGAGAGGAGGAAGCAGGCTCCCCGCCGAGCAGAGAGCCCGATGCGGGACTCCATCCCAGGACCCTGAGATCATGACCTGAGCTGAAGGCAGCGGCTCAACCCACTGGGCCACCCAGGCGCCCCATTGCCTTTCCTCATTATCTTGATGCTTTGTTGTTGGGTTTTTTTTTTTTTTTTCTGCAATTAACTGCTTGTTAGAGCACTGGTCCAAGGGTCAGTGAACACTTGTGTCCAATGAAAGTCATATGGTTTTATAAAAATTACAATTGGAACACAGCCACACCAATTTATGAATTGTCTATGGATCCTTCCAGGTTTCAACAGTGAACCTGAGTAGTTGTGACAAAAATAAGAGGCCCACGGTGCCTAAAATATTTATCATCTGAGCCTTTAAGGAGGAGCTACCTGATCCCTGCTTCCAGCCTTTGTGTCTTTTCACTTTCACTTTTTAAATTTGCCTAATTTAATTGCTTTTCTATAAGCCTCCTCTATGTCTTTTTCACTTCTTGTTTTTTCATTGTCTATAGTTCTTACTCATTTTTTATTCCCTCTTTTTTTAAAAAAAAACACGTTAAACTTTTTTCTGGATCAAATAAATAACTGTGATATTTTAATACCAAAGTCTTTACGGGCCTCATCCTGATGCTTATTTTTTCTGCCCATTCTTGTTAACAGTGCCTCAGACCCTCATGAGTTTTATACTTTTTTTTACAATGAGGTTATATTTCTAATACCTCTATGGGGGCGCCTGGGTGGCTCAGTGGGTTAAAGCCTCTGCCTTCAGCTCAGGTCATGATCCCATGGTCCTGGGATCCAGCCCCGCATCGGGCTCTCTGCTCAGCAGGGAGCCTGCCTCTTCCTGCTCTCTCTGCCTGCCTCTCTGCCTACTTATGATTTCCGTCTGTCAAATAAAAAAATAAAATCTTAAAAAAAAAAAAGAATTCTAATACCTCTATGGAGATTTTTTCAGGCCTGCTTTAGGGATGACTTCCTCTCCTGAAGATTTGCATTCCTTCCATTCTATCCACCCAGGTCTACTTTAAATTACATTTACTGTTTATAGTTACAAAGAAGAATAATGATGTAAGGGCCATTAATTCATAAAATGACTATTTTCCCTCAATTCATATAGCCAAGTTCAAAATAGAAAAGTAGGATGGATTTCTTTTCTAGTTCACTCTATTTCTGAGTGTTAACTCTTCCTTGGTCTGTTTTGTATTGGGAGGATGTTAATCCTGCCTCTGTCCTCTTCACGGGTGCAAGGCTTTGTTTCCCACACCTGACGGTATTTCCATCAGACCGAAGTTCAAGGCCACCTGGTGTCAGAAGTTACCACATACAATTGGCTTGGTGCCCCCCTCCTGGTTTGAGATTGTGCCCCTACTGTCTGGCAGGTTCACTTTTGCAGTTGAAAGAGTGAGGTTTTATTTTAATATTTTCAAAGGTTGGGTAGCAGGAGACTTTTAAAATATATAGTCTAGGGACGCCTGGATGGTTCAGTTGGTTAAGTCACTGCCATCAGCTCAAGTCATGATACCAGGGTCCTGGGATTGAGCCCCACATACGGCTCCCTGGTAGGAAGCCTGCTTCTCCCTTTCCCTCTGCTGCTCCTGTTGGGTCCCCCAAAAATGGGTACCCCAATAATGGGTCCGTGATTAAAGCAGCGAGACTGATAGAAAGCAAAAGCCTTAGTTCCTTTAAGCTGTCTGGTCATATCTGAGTCTTTTCAAATATGACATCCCAGTAAAAGCCTTGGTAAAATAACCAGTGTTTCCAATAGTGTCCTGTTACAAGGAGAATAGATTCTTATTGAACTTATGCAAATGACTCATTGCCAAGAAAGAAAGATACTTATTAAGACCTTTGGTTTCAAAGGGTTCAGATAGAGAGAAAAGTTGAATGCCTTGATTCGCTTACAAATGAGCACTTTTACATCTCTATAAGTTACAGATAACTTAAGAAAATGTTTCCCTAGTCTGGAAGAGCAAACATTAGAGAACCAGCTATGTTTAAAATAAGACAACACATTAAGAGACACAACATTACAACTTCTTCAGTTCATCTAGTCCCATGTTACTAATTCTGGTTTAGTCCGAATGCAGCTTTTACTTCTGGAAATTCTTACCCATTTCAGTTCCAGGATTTTAACATATCAAAGACCTGTTTTTGTCCTGAAAGTTCCCATATGAATTTCCTTTAAGGTGGAATTCATCTTACAAGAGAATTAAAATAATTATAAATGACAAAAACTCAGAATAGATATAGTTAAATATCAAGTGATGACCCTTATCAAAACATTAAAACTTTAGGAAATGTATAGAACCTCTAGAGTTATTACAGCATTTACCCAAATGTAACCCAAGGTTTATCACTGTTTTAGCAGTACTCCCTGAGTAACTTAGCATATCAAGGAAAAGCCTTAGGAGTCAAAGAGATCTCATTTACAACTCTGGGCAGGCAAAGAGAAAACCATTTACACTTTTTTTTTTTTTACCAGATCAATTAACCTAAGAAAACTTTGCCCTTTTAAACAGAGAGAAAACCAGCTTTTTTTATACCAGTGTCTTTCCTTCAGTCTTAGTTACACTTAGCAGAATTTTTTACTCTTAGAAATACCTTAACCTCTACTGAAGACTAAATATTAATCAATTGTGAGCTATTACAACAGAATTCAGTTAAGCACAAAAGATGTTAACCAACAGATTTCAAAAGCACAAACCTAAGCGACCAGCGCTCTAGCATTTTATCCCATTTGGTTTAAAGTTTCAGGTTAGCAAAGACTTTGAAAGCTACTTTAACAATTACCCATTAAAATCTTGAGACAGACAATTAACCATCAGTTTAGTCATCTCTTTGCTAACAGATTTTAATAGATTTTAACAAATAACATGAGCTTATTTGACTTTAAGTAAAAACTCTGAAGTCTCACATGTTCATCCTAATTAACCCGACAAACTTAACTTAGTTCAAATACGGATTTACGTTCCACCTGGGCCCACTCCGCTTTGAATGTTTCCCTGAGACCCGGGTGGGAAGATCCGGAGTAGGGTGGTGTTAGGTCTAGGGGGTGCTCTTCTTGTTTCCCGACAGTGAAGAACAGAACCAAGGGCCACCAGAAGGCAGAGAAAGGGTTCCCAGTTCCACAGCTCATCAGCTCCAAGAGAGAAGCAGACACCATGCTTTCCCCGCCAGCAAGGGGGAGGGGCTAAGCAGTCCATGTTGGGCCAGAGAAGGCAAGGAATGTCCCCAAAACAAAGGTAGTTTTGGCAGCTGCTTGGGAATATTTCTTAAAGTCTCTGTCTTGAGTTAGACTAACCTCAGTTGGCTCCAGTTATAGCCCTTAACACAAGAAATGAGTGAGGGAGAAGCCCCACATCTATTAGGAGGAATGGAGAGACGAAAGTCAGAGTCCCCTTACTCTCTGCTTGCCCCATTCCTTCAAACACAACAAACACAACAGACCACAAAGAGACAAGACAAAGATGACTGCAAACCCCTCAGCCCTTACCCAGAGCCGGCCATCGGTGGGGTTTTCTCAGCCCCCTGCAGATGCTCACCAGTGGGGATTTCTCGGTTCCCTAGAAACACTTGCCAAGAGGAGCCACAGAACAGAACCAGACCCAGCGGCCCTCACCCAGAGGCTGCTGCTGGCGGGGGTTTCCCGGCCCCACACAGACTGGGGTTTCCTGGCCCCCTACAGATGCTCACCAAGATGAGCCACAGAATAGAACCAGACCCAGATGACCGCCTAGGGGGGACTCGGAACCCTAGACTATCTACCAGAAGAGGGATGGGGCATCCCCGCATCCACTCCAGCCCTGGGGAGCATGGCTGCATCTAGCTTCTCCCTAGTGGGCCATACCTGGAGCTCCGCAACCAGACAGAGATTCAGACCCAGAAATTCCAATGCTGACTCAGTTCTCGTCATTTAATCCTGGACGAGCCCCCATATGTTGGGGTTCCCCCCAAAAATGGGTACCCCAATAATGGGTCCGTGATTAAAGCAGCGAGACTATACAAAGCAAAAGTCAAGCAAAGCTTTATTTTGCGTCAAGCATCAAGAATCAAACCGGCCATCAAACAGACCAGTCAGGGCAACCCCTTACAGAGAGGACAACCCCTCCCTGCGTTCCAAACTAACTTTTATAGAGCAAAGGCCATGTGTCTGGGCCTGGCCACACACAGGTGGCCAATGAAATTGTAACACACAGAGAAAGCTGCCACAATCATGCTGGGTGACCAATTGAATTACAGTTTACCCTAGTAGACATTTGAACCAGCCTATCACCTAGTTCAGAATTGGTGCCCAAAAGGTGCCCAAAGGGCGGGGCCCATACTCCTTGGTAGCTAGGAGACAGTATTCGCCCCCACTGATTGAATACCTCCACCTGGCCTGACCCACCTGGCCTGACCCACCTTGTACTTGGACTTTGTTACCTGGGACTGGTTTCTGGGACTTGTTTGTAAGTACCTTCCCTTGGGGGGTTGGGGCAGGGTCATTAAAGTTTTGCAACAAGATGGCAGTTTGACTTGGGGGGTGAGGCTGCTCTGGCTGAATAGACCCTCACACTCCCCCTGCTTGTGCTCTCTCACTGTCTCTTTCAAGTAAATAAATAAAATTTTAAAAAGAAAGAAAAGAAAGAAACACTCTGCACAAGACATGGGCAAGAAAATGGATACAATAATTTTCATTTTAACATGAGCTAAATTCTGAAAATTGAAAACATTATCTGTTCAGCAGAAATCAAGTGAGCCAACTCGTTTGTACCTACACGAAATAGTATGCAATAGTTAATAAGAAAAAATTCAAAATTTTATGGGTCAACTTGGGCAAACCTAAAAAACAAATTACTGAGTAGGAAAAGGCAAGATATAAAATAACAGTTATACTAAAATATCATTTATTTATATTTTAAACACAAAAAACAGCGCTGTATGTTATTTATGGATACTTAAATATCTATAAAAATGTAAAAACCTTTATGGGATCATTATCCTCCAACTTTGGGGAAGTAGTTCTTCTAGCAAGAGAAGCGGGAAGAGGAAAGAGTGATGTTTTAGCATTATCTGTGGTGTTCTTTTTAATACAAAAATATCTAAAACAAATATAGTAAAATACTAACATCTCAAATTTGATGCTAATTATATAATACATATAATCAGAGGCATAAATATACATATATTTATTTTATGTATTATTTTTTATTTGTATATTATTTTCTGTGCACTTCTGAATGCCTAAACCACTTTATAATTGATTTTTTAAAGAAGAAGAAAAAAATTAATGAGTGTAAAAATTGCCAATTTTTTTTTACAGGAACACTTACAAACAGACATTTGAAGATATAAATATATGTACTGCTATAAGAAAATAAAAGGTTAATCAGTGTTTCAGAATATCTAAAAACCAGCCCAAGTATTGACAACATTGTGAATTCCATAAGAACCAAAATTTTAACTGTTTTCTTTTTCCTGAATTACCAGCACCTAAACAGAGACTAGCACATATTAACATCTTAAAAATGTAAAATTTCTGAATGCTAAAAGCAAGTATAATAATAGTCAAAATACAAATGATAGAGTAGAGAAAATATTTGTACCATTCATAATAGGAAAAGGTTAATATTGCTAATATTTTGAAGACATCTACAAATTAAATACATATAAAGGACAATCTAATAGGAAAAAAAAATTCCTAGATACATGAACCACCAAGTCACAAAAAGAGAAATTGAAAACTGCCAACAAACATGAAAAGGTAGGCACCTTAATTATTAATTAGGGAGATATCAATTGAAACAAAAACTTCTCTGCATATCTAATTGGCAAAAATTTCAAAAGACAGTTAACATACAGAAATAGCACTAGTACAGAGAAACTGACACATTTACAAACAGTTCATAAAAATGTAACTGCAACAGGGGGCCTGGGTGGCTCGGTAGGTTTAGCAGCTGCCTTCAGCTCAGGTCATGATCTGGGGGTCCTGGGATCCAGCCCCATATTGTGTGGGCTCCTTGCTCTGCAGGGAGCCTGCGTCTCTCTCTCCCTCTGCCTGCCTGCCTACCGCTCCCTTGCCTGTGCCCTCTCTCTCTCTTTCTCTCACACTATCTCTCTGTGTCAAATATATAAATAAAATCTTTTTTAAAAATGCAACTGCAATAGATAATAAACCCATAAAATATGCATATATATCCCCCCCCAAAGCATTGTCTGGCTCCTAAAATGTTCAAGATGCCCAAAGAAAAGCAACATCTGGAAGGCTGAGACAAAAGAAAGGAGGTTTGGAGCTTGAGTTCTATCAATTTAGAAGAATTGGTAAACAACTTGGAGTTTCCACTGAAATTGCTGAGGACTAAAAGCTGTGGCTCAAGACTAAGGAGTTGTTCTAAAAATAAAGGCAAAACCAAAACACACCAGCCTTTAAAAAAGTATAAGAACAAATCTCCACTCATTCAAAGTGGTGGACCAATAATTTGTCTTCCTGAATATAAATGATCTTTGGAGAAAGGTTATAGAATCTAGTGGCTCTATAAATATCATTCTCTAGTATCCAGTATATATGGCATCAATACAAGCAATACGTACTAAATCTGTGAAACGTGTGACCCATAATCAGAAGGAAAAGTAATCAGCAGAAACTGACACATGGATGACCTAAACACTGAAGTCAGCAATAGATTTAAGACAGATATTAAAAATATCTTTTAACCTAAAGAAAAATATGTTCATAATCAATGAACCAATGGGGAAATCTCTGCAGAGGAATGGGAATATTGAAATGAAAACTCCAGAATTGAAAAGCAAAATGTCTGGAATGAAAAAGTCATTGGCGGGGTGGGGGGAGGGGCACCTGGGTGGCTCAGTGGGTTAAAGCCTCTGCCTTCAGCTCCAGTCATGATCCAGGGTCCTGGGATCGAGCCCCACATTGGGCTCTCTGCTCAGTGGGGAGTCTGCCCCCCCCCCACCGACCTCTGCCTGACTCTCTGCCTACTTGTGATCTCTGTCAAATAAATAAATAAAATCTTAAAAAAAAAAAAAAAAAGGAAAAAGAAAAAGCCATGGGATGAGTTTAATGGTAGAACAGAATTATAAAATAAAGGATCAAGGACCTCAAACACATATCAGTAAAAATTATTCTGTTTCATAAGATAGAATTTTTCTAATAAAAAAAAGTACAGAATTTCAGTGACCTCTGGAATGGGTTAAGAATTATGCCAGTCCTATTTGAATTCCAATAGAAATGGGTATTCATTACAAATATGCCAAACTATTTCGAGTTGTTAAAATTTGTCTAAATAACTGAGTTGCTAAATATGACAGTTTTATTCCATAAGACCTGAGGGATTAAAAATATTTTCAAAGCGAATTTCAGTTATTCTGTAAATAATGAGAAAGTAAAAGAAGTGCATTAAAGAAATGAGACACTGCCTGCAAGCCCCACTTCTTTTTCCCAGTTCCCTCCTTTCTCTTAAATCTTTGGCCTTTAAATCATTTCATGACTTGCTTTATGATTATAAAAATTAACGTGAGATTTGTCTACTTCAGAATGGTAAGATGTTTTGGACTGGGGTGGGTAGAGGATAGAGGAATTTAAGGTAATTACTCCTTAAAAGCTAATTAACATATTTGGTGGCACCCTGCTATTGATGTCCTTTCCTATTGATGTCCCTCCCTCCAATTCTTTCTATTCTCCAACATATTTCCTTTGAACTTGCCTAAAACCAGTGCAAACACACAATTGAATATAAACATAAGGAACCCTTGATAAAACTATGTGTTCACTAAAATATTTATTCTGCCCGTGGCCTCATATCCTATCTTCCATCAACTTCTTGGGTCCATCACCTTTCTCACAAGAGTCCTCTCATTCTTTCCTAATAACTGCCTATTGTATCCATTGGAAGAAATGTTTATGTTTTAAGTAAAAAATGTTCTTCCAAATCAATTGCTTGTTCACCTATATTTCCTGGGACATTCAACCCAGTCACATCTTGGATGATCTCTTAAAAGAAGACGTGAAGATGTAGATTTGAAGAGATCAGGCCTCCAGAACCCCATTATGCAGAGTCTGCAACTACAGGACAAGCTGGATAAGCTTGGCTAAGGCAGGTCTCCTACAGCTGTTGAAGAACGACTCCCAGGAGTTTCTGGAGTTGCAGTGTCTTCCTGCCAAGTTCTCAAGATGGGACTCCTCTCCTGCCAGAACACAGTCATCCCAAATCTCTCCCACCAGTTTTCATGCCTCTCTACTTTCCCTGAACCAGCTACTCTGCTCCTCTATGCAATTTTGTGATTCCTATCTTCCTCTTAACGGTTTTGCAAATTTTCAAAGTAAGGCTGACTCCCTCCCCTGGCTTTTTTTCAACTTTTTTTGTAGTGTGAATTAATGCATGGTCATCATAAACATAATTGTAAAATTCAAAAAGCACATAAAAGCACTTCACCTCTCTTACCCTAAGACAACTGATTTTGATTTCTTTATTGAGTGATTCTTTTTGAGCTCAAATCCTTTGGAAAATACAACCTCAAGGTGTGTGTGTGTGTGTGTGTGTGTGTGTGTGTGAATTAGACAACAACAACTTTGTATCCAGCCATAGAGCCCTGTAGGGAGGCACTGCAGTGAAAGGTATGAGGGATAGTATAGAGGGTATTCTGGAAAGTTCCAGAGAATCAGGGTCCTCTCCAGGTTCATCCACTAAATCACTGTGCAACAGTGACTAAAATCACTTTATCTCCCTGAGGTCAGGTTTTTTTATTTGTATAATAAAGAGGCTAGACTTGATAATTCTAGGTTTACTTCCATGTGGTGGTGTTAGTTATTTTTTTGTTGTCCCACCTCAATTTGCATTTGACTTTCCTGTGCATTTGTGTTTTGTGATTATTTGTATCTATGCTCCTCGGTTAAATTAGTAAATTAATCTTGATGGAGACAAGGTCACTCACCTTTGGCATATTATTTTGAGTTAAAGTTACCTAAGAAACAGCCAATGCAAAAAGGCCACTCTCTAATCGTCTTTTGTCTCCCTGGAAGCAGGAAATAAATCTCCCATGTGAAAGGAATCCTCCGGGTACCAGCAGGAAGAGAGACATCCTATCACCAAGGCAGAATTTAGGGCCGGGAAGGTTGTATAACAAACCTTTTTTTTTTTTTTAATATTTTATTTATTTATTTGACAGACAAAGATCACAAGTAGGCAGAGAGGCAGTCAGAGAGAGAGGAGGAAGCAGGCTCTCTGCGGAGCAGACAGCCCGATGTGGGGCTGGATCCCAGGACACTGGGATCATGACCTGAGCGGAAGGCAGAGGCTTTAACCCACTGAGCCACCCAGGCGCCCCAATATAACAAACCTTCTTACTTTACTAAATTGACTCTGCCAAGATCAGACTCCTTCGTCTTGTAAATTCCTCACAAATGTATTGTTTCTTTGCCTAAAATATATAAAAGCTACCTGCTTTGGACACTTATTATTTTGGTCTCATATTTCTATGCACTTCCATACATGTGATTTAAATTTGTTTTTCTCCTGGGTTGCCTAGGTGGCTCAGTCAACTAAGTGTCCAACTCCTGATTTGGGCTCAGGTCATGATCTCAGGGTCCCAAGATTGAGCCCTGTGTTGGGCTCCAGGCTGGGCATGGAGCCTGCTTAAGATTCCCTTTGCCCCTTCCCGCTCAAGTACGCGCGCGCTCGCTCTCTCTCTCTCTTAAAAAAAAAAAAAAAAAAAAGTTTTTCTCCTGTTAATCTATTTCATGTCAATTTAATTATTAGATCAGCCAAAGAACCTAAAAAGGAAGAAAGAAAAATTTCCCACTCCCACAGTCTTCTTATCCTTTGCATCTGCCCAAATACACTGGTGGAGGGGGAAAAAAAAAACCCAAAATGAAGACTTTGCCTCATGAGAGCAAACCAAGATTGAATTGCAGGTTTAACCTACCCCAGAAAGGTGACCCTTTCAAAGTCCTTCTGAACTTTCCTGATCAGCACTACTGAAGTAATCTGCATGATAAAACCCCTTGCTGTTTCCTTCCCCAGCAATAGAAGAGTCCTCTCCTGAAACGATCCTTTCTTTTCTTTTGCTAATAACTGTTTGCCCCACCCTCCTTCCTATAAAAATCCTCCATTTTGTACAACTCTTCGGGGCTTCTCTCTACATTCTAGATGGGGTTCTCCTTGAATCATGAATTGCGTAATAAAGATCTTTAAATTTGCTTGGCGGAATTTTGATTATTAACAATAGTGTATCGCATCTAATAGGTGCTCAATAAAGGTAGGAAGGATGGAAGTGAGGAGAATTTAAGACTAATGAAGATAGTTTTTGGTGAGGGAGCAGAAGGCTGGCTAAGGACAGGCAGAAGCTGATACCCCACAACCTACCCTCCGTGGGATATATGTGACATTCCTCAGGCACTCCTGGATGCCCTAAAGGAAAAAATTCATAGAGATTACGATCCTGCAAGACCAGGAGTCTCCCTCAGTTCACAAAAGTCTTAGCAGTTTACAAGAACAAAGCATTTCTGTCAATGGCTTAGCTTCCAGAAGAGAATGTAGATGCACTTAAATGTCCTTATAATCTGCAGCCCATTAACAGATAGTTGAAATGGGCAAAGTGCAATGGTCCTCCAGGAAACTCCCAACTATCTTTCTGTGAATGTCTCACTGGAAAGGAAAACAACCTTGACAATGGCAAGGTCTCGGTTATCTTGTAGGTCCTCTTTAGCACAGGAGAGTTCTTTTGAAACCTCCCTTTTCCCTTACCTCCCCCAATGCCCAAGTCTGTAATCAGCCAGCCCTCACAGCCCTGGGGCAGCAGCTCTTCCTGCCCACGGGTCCAGTTCCCAGGCTTTCATAAACCACCGTTTTGCACCAAAGATATCTCAAGAATTCTTTTTTGGTTGTCAGCTTTGGACTCTACTGAACCTCACCTAGAGTCTAAAACCTGATCATATGGTTCCCTGACAGGTTGAGACTTGGATTCTTGGTTTTGGCTCAGGCCATGATCTTAGGGTCCTGGGATGGAGCCCAGCGTGGGCTTTGCATTCAGCAGGAGGTCTGCTGGGTTCTCTGCCCTGCCATCAATCACTCTCTCTCAAACAAATGAATAAATCTTTTTTTTTTTTTTTTAAGATTTTATTTATTTGACAGATAGAGATCACAAGCAGGCAGAGAGAGAGGGGGAAGCAAGCTTTCCGCTGAGCAGAGAGCCCGATGCCGGGCTCGATCCCAGGACCCTGGGATCATGACCTGAGCCGAAGGCAGAGGCTTTAACCCACTGAGCAACCCAGGCCCGTGAATAAATCTTTTAAAGTGTGTGTGTGTGTGTGTGTGTGTGTGAGATGAGGGAGCAGAAGACTGGCTGAAGACACCTTGCAAACTCCCCACCCCCCACTCCTGGATGGGACAGGTGTGACAGGCTTCTAGGAATCTCCCAACTATCTTAATGTTAATACCTCACTGGGGAAACAACCTTAACTTGACAATGGCAAGTGTCCAGCATCTTGTAGGTATCTTGTAGGTATCATGTAGCTCAGTCCTCTTTAGCGTGTGAAAGTTCTTTTGAAACCTCCCTTTTCCTTTTTTTTTTTTTTTTTAAGATTTTATTTATTTGAGAGAGAGACAGAGAGAGCATGAGCGGGGAGAAGGTCAGAGGGAGAAGCAGACTCCCCATGGAGCTGGGACCCCGATGCGGGACTCAATCCCGGGACTCCGGGATCATGACCTGAGTCAAAGGCAGTCGTCCAACCAACTGAGCCACCCAGGCATCCCTCCCTTTTCCTTTTTGTCCCCAACCCCCATGTGTATAATCAGCCACTGCTCCAGACCACGGAGTGTCTGCCCATGGGATCTGTCCTGTGCTTTAATGAACCATCATTTTGCACCAAAGCCGTCTCAAGAATCTTTTCTTGGCTGTCAGCTCTGGACTCTACCCCACCGAACCTCACTTATGTTCCAAAATCACATCCTGCCTGTGTATAAAGAATTGTTATATCCACAGAATGTCATTACGTATCTTTACGTAACAGCATTCCCAACAAACCTTGCATAGGAGCAAGATTGTTTTTATTAGAGAGCCAGTAATTTGATTGCTCAAGGTTTCATTTGTTTTAGGAATTAGAGCCACACAGGATGACCTTGTTTGTCTTCTTGGGGGAATGGGGATTGTTTACCAGCTCTGGTGGTGGTGCTAGTGGTGTCCTTGGTCTAGTAGCAGCTGCTGTCACTGACGTCGCTCTTAACCACAGAGGCACCGTACACAACCACCCCTGGGTTAACACGGAAGGTAGCGCTTTCATTCCCACAGCCCTCCGAAAGAATAAAGTAGAAAAGGGTTAAATGAGCCAGAACAAGTGTACCAGGCAGATTTTTCCTATAAAGATATAGCAAGGAAGGGCACCTGGGCAGCTCAGTCAGTTAGGCACCTGCCTTCCCCTCAGGTCATGATCCTAGGATCCTGGGATCAAGTCTCGCATGGGCCTCCCTGCTCACGGAGAACCTGCTTCTCCCTCTGCTTCTGCCTCTGTGTGCTCTCGCTCTCTCTCAAATAAATGAATAAAATCTTTTTTTTTTTTAAATATTTTATTTATTTATTTGACAGACAGAGATCACAAGTAGGCAGAGAGGCAGGCAGAGAGAGAAGTGGAAGCAGGCTCCCCGCTGAGCAGAGAGCCCTATGTGGGGCTCGATCCCAGGGCACTGGGATCATGACCTAAGCCGAAAGCAGAGGCTTTAACCCACTGAGCCAACCAGGCGCCCCGAATAAAATCTTTTTTTAAAAAAATTTTTTAAAAGATATTATAGCAAGGAAGACTTTCAGAAGACATACATTCCCCAAGTCCTTCTAACTTCTTTTTCCTTTGTTTGAAAAAAACTGAAAATAAGAGGCTGAAAGGGAATTCTTCTATCATGTAAGTCATTTTGCTCCCAGATTCATTTGTTTAAAAATTACAGATTAAATGCCAAGATTATAATGTGAAGTGTTCTCTTTTTTAGAAAAAGATTTTATTTATTTATTTGACACACAGAGAGAGATTACAAGTAGGCAGGAGGCAGGCAGAGAGAAAGGGGGAAGCAGGTTCCCTGCCAAGCAGAGAGCCCAATGCGGGGCTCGATCCCAGGACTCTGAGATCATGACCTGAACTGAAGGCAGCGGCTTTAACCCACTGAGCCACCCAGGTGCCCCCAATGTGAAGTAACCTGTGGAGTAATGCAAAGGACTGTCCTTTTGGGGAGGGGAAGGACCTGGGGAGAGGAAGACTTGTCCCTGCTGTGGGAAGAATTCTCCCTCACACAGAGATACACTTCTACCTCCCCTCGTCCTCTGCATCCCCACTGCATGGTCTGGCCTTTCTTTTTATCTTATCTTAGTCTTTATTTATTTTCTTGGGACAACTCTGAAGGCTTAGCTTGCGCTAACTCTGCGTGCCCTCTAGAAATCAAGTATGTTCTGTTATTTCTTGAGGTCTGAAAGGGGTAGTGGGGTCAGGGATTTATTTGCCTGAAAATATTTGGAAGGAATGTGAGGGGGTGCTTAAGAGGTTGTAGAGCAGATGTTTGCTGAACCAAAAAAATGGTTGTTTTTAGTGACCATTTGCATGGCCCTGGGTCTGCCCAGGATTGCAACCACACAAAACACTTGGCTTAGAGGATCTTTATGCTTATTTAGTAAGTCATGAGAATTAATGTACAAATGGTGTACTCGGGAAATTTGTGAGGAAAATATTGAGTACAGCCTTTAGGTAGGTAGACTTCACGTCAGGATGAGGTATGGGTTGACAAAGAGGAAGGTGGACATTTCAAGCAAGGGGTATATACCGTGTACCAAAGCTAAATGATGAAAAAAGAGAAATTTTATATGTGTAGTAAAATTGATATCGACTGGGGTTAAACATTGGCTTCGAAGCTAATAAAAGTAAAGAAATTTACCTGCTGGGCGTTGGTTCTCTAGGAATTTAGGGCTGATGCCCAACATACCTGCTTTTCTAACCCCAATGTAGCATCAAAAATAGTACAGCTAGGAGTGGTTCCTCAAAAATTTCTCCCCAGTTTTTCAAACTATTTGACGCTCCTGTTCCTACCACCTTTTGGATCCCTGATTCGCCTTGCACAATCAACACCCCTTGCCTATTTTCCTTAGCTCACTGAACATGCTCATTGCTATATTTGCAACGAATGACTTGAAGTATTACCCTACCCATATGGATGTTTGAGTTTAAGGGAGACTGCAGAAGATGTGGAATAACCCAAGACCAAAATTAATTACTCGGCAGTGGTGATTTTCAGTTAGATAACAAGGTAGATGATTTTGGACAGGTGAGACCACCTTGTTACTGCTGAACTTCCGTCCTGTAGTCTGACATCCTATAAGGTAATCCCTGGGTATCTCTACAATGGAAAACAGTGGTATCCTCAACCATTATTGGTTTATGGATTCTAATTCCTACCATAAACACTGAGTTTGGTCAAGACTACCTGTGCACAAGCTTATAACACATGCAAATTCAGACACAAGAAATGATGATTCAATACAAAAGTGCAAAGATGGGTCGCCTGGGTGGCTCAGTCGGTTAAGTGTCTGCCTTTGGCTCAGGTCATGATCTTACTTACAGTCCTGGGGTAGAGCCTCTGTCAGGCTCCCTGCTCAGCAGGGAGTCTCTTCTCCTCCCTCATCCCACTCATGCTCTCTCTTACTCTCTGTCTCTCAAATAAATAAATAAAATCTTAAAAAAAAAAAAAAAAAAGCAAAGAGATCATTTGTGCCTAATGCTTACATATCAATGAATCACAGCAGATTTCTCTTATAAAAGTATTCACTTAGGATCTTGTTTTCCTCACAAAGTTGTTATGAGATAAACTAGAATTATATAATTTGGAAAAGGGGAAATTAAAAGCACAGTAAGGGGCCCCTGACTGGCTCATTTGGTGGAGCATGTGACTCTTGATCTTGGGGTTGAGTTTGATCCCACACTGGGTGTGAAGATGTGAAGATTGCTTAAAAATAATATCTTTAAAAAAAAAAAAAGCAGTGCATAAATGTTACGGATGTTTTGTCTGCTTTACATAGATCGCTGTGATTCTAAGCTCTTATACTACACATTTATCTTATTCACTTTTTCTGTCAGACCCCAGGGAATACGACTGATTTGTGGTTATTTTCAGCAGAAAGGATAGTCTGAGAAGAATGTGAAGTTGGCAATTAATATATCTCTTGAAAGAATCACAGCTGGAACAAAATAAAATTTCAGAGGGTCCCAAGAGATGAAAATAGAACGCAACACAGCATGTGAGGCAGGTAGCACTCAGAAACCAAGCAGGTAAGCTTGTAGCAACCATGTAGATAATCAACCAGTAGGAAAGGTTCCAGCAAGGTTCTTGCTGAACAAGACTCCAACTCTGGGAAGGGGTCTAGGAAAAGCCCATTATTACAGATTTAACTTTGGGTTGGTGGAAGGTTGGGGAATGAAGAGAAAGTCTGGACTTCACGATCCAGGCAAAAGCTTAGTCTTCAGAGCTTACAAAGACTGAACTGAACCACTTGATCTTAGGAGCTCACCTTCTGCCACAGGTGCGTTTTGGTCTTCAGTCATGGGAATGAAATGAAGAAGGTTAACTAGCTACGGCCAAGAGTCATGCAGAAGCTAGGAATCTATTTAATGGACCCAACATTTCATTCTACGTTATAGCACTACTTTGTGGTTCTTTTTGTTCTTCTATAAATGCTTCCTCTTCTTCGGGAAATGCTATTATCTCAAACTCAATCTCTAAAACCATATTTCCTGGGTTGAAATCTGTCATTTTCTACATGTGGCCATAGTCAAGTTACTTGATCATTCTGTGTCCCAGTTTCACCATCTATAAATAGAAGTAATAATAGTCATGCTACCACACAGGGTTGTTGTAAAGATGACAAAGACTCAAAACTAGTAAGAGCACTATGCAAATGTTTCCTTGATTATTATCTCTTTATTTTTTTTCTATAATTTTAAAAAATACCCTTTTTTTTTTTTTTAAGTACGCACATGTGAACATAGGTGGGTAGGGGCAAAGGGAGAGGGAGAGAGAGAATCTTAAGCACGCTCTGTACCCAGCTTGGAGCCCAATGCAGGGCTCAGTCTCAGGACCCTGAGATCATGACCTGAGCCGAAATCAAGAAATGGACACTTAACTGACTGAGCCACCCAGAAGCCCCTACATCTTTTTTACTTTGAAAATTCATATTTCCTTCTGACTTCAGTCAACCACAAATTTCGTACTTGAATTTGTAATCTCAGCTGACGCTTTCAAAAACAGAAAACTGACTCATCAGAATAATGTTCTGAATCTGTAAACACGGTGATAACCTCATATGACTTGTAAAATTTCCTAACACTCTTCTGAATTTACAGCCATTCTGAGCCACCTGAGTTTGGAAATAAAAGATGGCATTTCATGTGTTGAGAGCCAGGAAGAATCAAGGGTTTTTGTTGTTTGTTTGTTTGTATTGGTTTTTTTGTTGTTGTTTTTTTGTTTTCTTTTTAGTGATGGCTGCCCACTCAGAGAACACCCTAACATAAAGCCTTTTTCTAGTAGCTGATGGTTTAATTCTTTTAATGTTTGTGATAATAGATCCAGACTCATGGTAGCTAAACATACACACTGGAGAGGCCATCTTTAAGAAAAAGAACACTAGGGGTGCCTGGGTGGCTCAGTGGGTTAAGCCTCTGCTTTTGGCTCAGGTCATGATCTCAGGGTCCTGGGATCGAGCCCCCCATCGGCTCTCTGCTCAGCAGGGAACATGCTTCCTCCTCTCTCTCTGCCTTCCTCTCTGCCTACTTGTGACCTCTCTCTCTCTAATAAAAATAAATTAAAAAAAAAATCTTCCAGCCCAGAAAATCTCTCCACAAAGATAGTAGAGAAAGCATACTTTTATTATTAAATAAGCATTCAACCAGAATGTGATGCATATCCCAGGCAATGCACTGAGATCTTGGAAAGACAAGAAGAAATTTCACCCTTTTACATAACCAAGCAAACACAATCCATTACATACATGCGCTCAAATAAACAATAACTAGTCCTCAAGTAAGAGGACTTGACAGCACAATTAAAAAAAAAAAATTTTAGGGGCGCCTGGGTGGTTCAGTGGTTTGGGCTGCTGCCTTCGGCTCGGGTCATGATCTCAGGATCCTGGGATCGAGCCCCGCATCGGGCTCTCTGCTCCGCAGGAAGCCTGCTTCCCTCTCTCTCTCTCTCTGCCTGCCTCTCTGCCTACTTGTGATCTCTGTCTGTCAAATAAATAAATAAAATCTTTAAAAAAATATATACTTTATTTATTTATTTGACAGAGATCACAAGTAGGCAGAGAAGCAGGCAGAGAGAGAGGAGGAAGCAGGCTCCCAGCCGAGCAGAGAGCCCGATGTGGGGCTCGATCCCAGAACCCTGGGATCATGACCAGAGCCGAAAGCAGAGGCTTTAGCCCACTGAACCACCCAGGCGCCCCTTGACAGCACAATTTTTAACACAGTTTATCTTAGACTCATCTGGTAATTGGAGTGGCCATCTGTGTTAGCTAATTGGCTTTATCAAGAGGAAGAATAATCTTATATCTTTTTGACAGGAGATGGTTTTGTAACTTGGAGTCAGATAGCCAAGGAAGTTAGGCTCCTACTCTCCCACAGAAACTATGAGATAGAGTACTATTACCCTTGTTTACATTTCAAAGAGACGGTTCTCAGGTCCTTGAGAAAGACTTTTCTGAGTCATAAAGCTGACAAGGGCCTTATTGAGCTTCAAAAAAAAAAAGAAAAAATTACACACATTTCAAAGAGACAAAGAAAGAAATTATAATTTGACATTTTCTAAAGTAAATGCTGCATAAAAGGCAGAAGAGAGAAAGTCCCTTCCTTTATATTTGACAGAGAGAATTAAGCCTCTTGTATTTTATTTTCTATTTAGTCCTATACTACATATTCTGAAGCTTGCTAGAAAAATCTCTAATCTTGTTCTTTCGGATCATGACATCTAAATGAGTCAGCTTGGTGGATGTTCCCAGAAACAATTCCTGTGGCCATTTATTTCCGTTGTAACAAAGTTCTTCATTTAACCCCAGTCTTCTCATTCCCAGACCAAACAAGCACCCTGGGACAGGAGAAAGATCACTGCAGACAAGCATGGCTTGTCCTGTATTGGGAACATCACTGTCTCCTCTAAAATTGTCCCACTGATAAGCCAACCTGACCTAGCAGAGTTCTCACATATGATGATTCTTTTTTCCCCTCAGAGTTTATAGAGTGCTTTCTCCGTAATTCACTTCATTAAGGGACCATCTCAACTTATAAATATATTTATAAATACTCCAATTTTGAACTGTTTCATATTTTAGCTCCGAGACATGAATCACATCAAGATATATGATCTAACAATCTGATTTAAATATCCAAGTATTATAAGACAGATAAGAAGTTTGCTGATTCAGTGGCTTAAAACCTCTGCCTTTGGCTCAGGTTGTGATCTCAGGGTCCTGGGATGGAGCCCCACATTGGGCTCTCTGCTCAGTGGGGAGCCTGCTTCCCTCTCTCTCTCTGCCCACCTCTCTGCTTGCTTGTGATCTCTCTCTGTCAAATAAATAAATAAAATCTTAAAAATAAATAAATAAGATGTCTAACTGAATGTATTTTAGTTGTTATTAGGACTGACCAGCTTTACACAAAAGAAAGAATAAGTTATGTAAAATTAAGGTCATCCCCCTCAGAAAAAAAAGACAAGGAGAAGGAGGAAGGAGATAAAGACAGGAATGTGTAGTCATAAAAGGCAGGCTAGAAGAGAGTTCCCAAAGGAGGTAGTCAGTGGTATAGACTGCCACAGACTGATTTAGGGGGGAAAAATGCACTAAGAGGAGCGCCTGGGTGGCTCAGTGGGTTAAGCTTCTGCCCTTGGCTCAGGTCATGATCTCAGGGTCTTCGGATGGAGTCCCACATTGGGCTCTCTGCTCAGCGGGGAGCCTGCTTCCCCCCCAGCTTTCTCCGCCTGCCTCTCTCTGCCTACTTGTGATCTCTCTTTCTGTCAAATAAATAAATAAAATATTATTTATATATATATATATATATATATATATATATACCTGCACTAAGAAAATCCTTTCAGATTTGAAAGATAATTTAAAATTTTAAGAATGATTTTAGGTATATGGTATATACCTAGGTATATGGGGCGCCTGGGTGGCTCAGTGGGTTAAAGCCTCTGCCTTCGGCTCCGGTCATGATCCCAGGGTCCTGGGATCAAGCCCCACATCGGGCTCTCTGCTCAGCAGGGAGCCTACTTCCTTCTCTCTCTGACTGCCTCTCTGCCTACTTGTGATCTCTGTCTGTCAAATAAATAAATAAAATCTTAAAAAAAAAAAGAATGATTTTAGGTATATAAATTCAGTAAATGGAAACTAAACCTCAGGAAACTAAAGCTGGGCAAAGAAATAGAGGTGAAATTACATATTATTTAAGAAATTTTTGCAGGGCACCTGGGTGGCTCAGTGGATTAAGCCTCTGCCTTTGGCTCAGGTCATGATCCCTGGGTCCTGGGATTGAACCCTGCATCAGGCTTTCTGCTTGGCAGGGATCCTGCCTCCCCCCAACCTCTGCTTGCTTCTCTGACTACTTGTGATCTGTCTGTCAAATAAATAAATAAAATATTTTTTTTAAAAAAAGGGAAGAAATTTTCAATAAAATAAGTCTAAGATAGCTAGCAGTCAAAGTTTTGTCTTGTTTTAAAACAGAAAACTGTGCCTTCTTTTTTTTTTAAGACAGCAAGAAAAGAATATCAGTAATACTAACAATAAAACCATTACTACACACAAAAATAGGATATGTGATTCTTCTTTTAGCTTCTGCTAGAGAAAAATCTTCCTTCTCTAAGATCAGCATCTCTTCCCCTACTCATGCTGCCTTCCTTGTTTTTGAACTATCTCATATCTCTTCAATTATGAATAAATCATCTGTTGGGTACCACTGAACTTTCTAATTTCCATTCCATTACTTTGGAAGAATCTAATAAACAACCATGACAAAATAATCCTACTAGAACAATCTTCTAACCATAAACATAAGAAAAGCTAGACAAAATATATGAAACAACTATTTTCAGGCATTGGACAAGGAGTCAAGGATGGATAACCATGAAAAAAGGGAAACAAATTAGTCGAACCCTAAAATATCCAGGGCTCTCCACCTGGAGGTGTCTGTTAGACAACCCTAGAGCGCAAACCCAAGCTAGGCACAGCAGGTAGAGGGGCAGAGTTCAGAGTTCAAGGAGACTAAAGCAACTGAGGGGCAAAATACAAAAAAGAAAAATCTCCAGAAATCTGCAAAGGAGTCTCTCATAGTTTATAGCTGAAAATAACAAGCTGTACCTTCATGCACAGGTACAGCTGGGGAGGTGAATGCTGAACTACAAAAAGTGCAGAGGGTTGGATATCAGAGATCCAAGCAACCAGAATGTAAGGATCTCATTGAACACTCAGAGCCTTAAAAATTATATGTCTTAGCAGGAGAGAGAAATTAGTTCTAAAATGAAGTCTACTCCACTGTGACTCAACAAAGTTTCAAAAGAAAATCTTGAAATAATCAAGTAAGTTTACAAACACATTGACAGCTTGTCAGTACAACTATAATACTCTTTAAAGAATGGAAAGAAGGGGCACCTAGGTGGCTTAGTGGGTTAAAGCCTCTGTTTTCAGCTCGGATCCTGATCCCATGGTCCTGGGATCAAGCCCCGAATCCAACTCTCTGCTCAGCAGGGAACCTGCTTTCCCTTCTCTCTCTCTCTGCCTGCCTCTCTGCCTACTTGTCATCCCTGTCAAATAAATAAATAAGACCTTAAGAAAAAAGAAAGAAAGAAAACAAGACCCAGAATTTAACATTTATAATGTCCAACAATAAACCAAAACTTACTAGACAAAAATAAAAAGGAAACGTGATCCAAAATGAAAAGGAGTATCAATTAGTCAATAGCAACACACCCAGAAATAGCAGAGATGCTAGAATTATCAAGTAGGTAATTTGAAATAGCTATGGTAAATATGCTGTAAGATTTTTTTTAATGTGAACATAATGAGGAAAAAATGGAAGGTTAAAAAAACAAGTAAATGTAACTGAAGAGTATATACAGCTGAAGTGAAAATTTTCCTGGATGTATTCAGTAGCTGTTTAGACTTCACAATAAAAGAATGTGAAGACTAAGTATAAAAGCTATCCAAACTACATGTCATAGGGGGAATAAAACACTAAAAACAAAATAAATGGAGCTTCAATGGCATTTGGGACACCACCCAACAATCTAATGTATGTATAATTGGAGGACAAAAAAAGGGGGTGAGGGCAGAAAAAAATATTTGAAGAAAAAAATTCAAAGACATAATGACAAAAATTTTTGAAAATTGGATGGAAAATACAAATTTACATTTTCACAAAGTTTTACCAAGCAAGACAAACAAAACAAAACTTCACCTACACATATCAGAATTAAATGTCCAAAAACCAATGATAAAAATTGTTAGGACAATCAGAAATTAAAATACTCACCACACATACCCACATTATAACACATGTTATATAATATTGAAATATACATAATGCGTTGCTTATGTCTCATGAGAACCATGCAAGTAAGAGGACAATAGAACATATCTTTAAACTGCTTGGGGTTGGGGGTAGAGTGTAAGAAACTCCCTAGAATTCTTTATGCAGTAAACATATCCCTCAAAATGAAGGGCATGTAAATAAATTTCACACAAACAAAAATAGAAAAAATTTTGCTACCAGACCTTCACTGCAAGTAATGTTTAAAATTAGCTCAAAATGGAGTGTCTGGGTGGCTCAGTTGGTTAAGCATCTGCCTTCAGCTCAGGTCATGATCCCTGGGTCCTGGGATAGAGCCACAGTTCAGGCTCCCTCCTTAGCTGGGTGTCTACTTCTCACTCTCCCTCTGTCACTCTCCCTGCTTGTGCTCTCTCTCACTCTCTCACTCAAATAAATAAAATCTTAAAAAAAAAATAACTAAAAATGGATCATACACTTTCAACATCTAAAAGAAAACAGAAAAGTTCTGCAATCTTGGGGTAGGCGAAGATTTCTTAGACAAGATGCAAAAAAATCAAATGAAATATAAGAAGGAAAAAAATTAGATTACAAAAATTTAAAACTTTTCTATATTATCAATATATTATCAAAAAATTATTGGAGTCCCTCAGTGGTTCAGTCGGTTAAGTAATGACTCGGGGTCATAAGTTTGAGCCTCATGTTGAGCTCCACACTGAGCATGGAGCCAACTAAAAAAAAAATTATTAGGGGGCCTGGGTGGCTAAGTCTGTTAAGTATCTGCTTTTAGCTCAGGTCATGATCCCAGGGTCCTGGGATCAAGCCTCGCATCGGCCACCCTGCTCAACAGGAGCCTTCTTCTCCCTCTCTCGCTCCCCTGCTTGTGCTCTCTCTCTCTCTGTCAAATAAATAAATAAAATCTTAAAAAAAAAAAAAGATCTTATTTATTTATTTGACAGACAGAGATCACAAGCAGGCAGAGAGAGGGGGAAGCAGGCTCCCTGCTGAGCAGAGAGCCTGATGCCAGGCTCAATCCCAAGACCCCAAGATCATGACCTGAATTGAAGGCAGAGGCTTAACCCACTGAGCCACCCAGGCACCCCATAATCTAATTTTTAGTGAACAAAATATTTAAATTAATTATTCACAAGAAATAAATGCATGAGGTCACTAAACATACAAAAATTTGCTCAATATCACTAGTCATCACAGAAATGCAAATTAAATTAACAATGATAATATCTTACCCCTACAATAATGTCTTTTTTTTTTTTTTTAGATTTTATTTATTTATTTGACAGACAGAGATCACAGTAGGCAGAGAAGCAGGCAGAGAGAGAGGAAGAAGCAGGCTCCCTGCCGAGCAGAGAGCCTGATGCGGGGCTCTATCCCAGGACCCTGAGATCATGACCTGAGCTGCAGGCAGAGGCCTTAACCCACTGAGCCACCCAGGCACCCCATAATGTCTTTTTTTAATTGACAATAACAAATATTGGTATAATGTGGAGCAACTAGAGCTTTCATATGTTGGTTGATGGGACAGCAAAATGGTGAGATCTCACTGGGGAAAAATTTGGCTCTTTCTTTTTTTTTTTTTTTTTTTTTTTTTTTTTTAAAGATTTTATTTATTTATTTGACAGAGAGATATCACAAGTAGGCAGAGAGGCAGGCAGAGAGAGAGAGAGGAGGAAGCAGGCTCCCTGCTGAGCAGAGAGCCCGATGCGGGACTCGATCCCAGGACCCTGAGATCATGACCTGAGCCGAAGGCAGCGGCCCAACCCACTGAGCCACCCAGGCGCCCAAATTTGGCTCTTTCTTAAAAAATTAAATATACTGGGGCACCTGGGTGGCTCAGTGGGTTAAGGCCTCTGCCTTTGGCTCAGGTCATGATCCCAGGACCTTGGGATCGAGCCCCACATCGGGCTCTCTGCTTGGCGGGGAGCCTGCTTCCCCCTTTCTCTCTCTGCCTCTCTGCCTACTTGTGATCTCTACCTGTCAAATAAATAAATAAAATCTTTTTTAAAAAATTAAATATACTTACCTCATGCTCAGAAAATTCATCAAACGTTTTTTCATCTAAAATAAATAAATGCATACACTCACAAAAAGATTCCTGCATGAGTGTTCACCACAGCTTGATTCGTAAAATTAAAACTGAAACAACTCAAAAGCCCATCAACCACTAAATGAATCAGTAAGGTGTGATATGATCATGGAATATGGAATGTGTAGGGAAGGAAAATTTTCCCTCCGTCTCTAGTTTCTTTGGCTGGTCTAATAATTAAATTGACATAAGACAGATCAAGAGGAGAAAAAATTTTAATTTTGTATGTACAGGGGCTCGTAGAAATACAAGTCTCAAAATAGTGAAAAACAAGGCAGCTTTTATATCTTTTAGACAAAGAAACAATACATTTGTGAGGAATTGACAGGACAAGAGACGTTTGGGCTTGGGGAGGTAAATTGGCAAAGTAACAACGATTGCTTTTATAGCTTTCTTGGCCCTAAATTCTCCATCACTGGTAATAAGGATGTCTCTCTTCCTCCTGGTTCAGGCAGGGTATACCTCACGTGGGAGATTTATTTCCTGCTTTCAGGGAGACAAAGGAAGTTCAGAGTGTCCTTGCACTGGTTGGTTTTTAAGAAACTTTAATTTCTTTTTTAAAGATTTTATTTATGTATTTGACAGAGAGAGGGAGGTCACAAGTAGGCAGAGAGGCAGGCAGAGAGAGAGAGAGGGAAGCAGGCTCCCCGCTGACCAGAGAACCCGATGCAGGGCTCGATCTCAGGACCTCGAGACCATGATCTGAGCCGAAGGCAGAGGCTTTAACCCACTGAGCCACCCAGGTGCCCCAAGAAACTTGAATTTTAAATAACTGCTATGCCAAAGGGTTATATTTGGGGGTAGCCTGCCCTGAACCTTATCAAATACTACTCAACAGTCAGAAGGAATGAACTTTTTATATTTGACAACAGGGGTAAATCTCAAAAATCCTTTGCTAAGTGAAAGCATCCAGACAGAAAAAAGCATACAGATTGTATGATTTCACTCATATGAAATCATACAGAAGTCAAGACTAATTTACAGGCATAGAAATCAGATCAGCGGTTGTTGGGGTGAGAGGGAAGGTGTTAAGGCAGATTAACTGAAAGTGGGCAAGAGGGAACTTTTAGAGTGTTGAGAACATTCAAAATCTTAACCGAAGTGGTCTTTCCATGGGTATACACACCTGTCAAAACCCACTGAACTATATACCTAAAATGACAGCATTTTATTCTATGTAAACCATACCTCATTAAAGTTTTTTAAATTACAATTTCAACTCTATTTTCTCATTTTGCAGAGTGTCCCCCAATCAACTCTCTGTTGACCTTAAGAGTTCAAAACCCCATCTTTTCCCTTATCACCATGAGAAAGTTTACAAAAAAGTCATATAATTCTATGCCCTTCACTATTGCATTTCTGCAAAACTGGCCACTTGTCACATTCTTTTTTTTTTTTTTAAAGATTTTATTTATATATTTGACAGACAGAGATCACAAGTAGGCAGAGAGGCAGGCAGAGAGAGAGGAGGAAGCTGACTCACTGCGGAGCAGAGAGCCCGATGTGGGGCTTGATCCCAGGACCCTGGGATCATGACCTGAGCCGAAGGCAGAGGCTTTAACCCATTGAGGAGTCACCCAGGCGCCCCTACTTGTCACATTCTTAAATCAAATTTTCTACACTTGATTTAACTCAGTTCAATAGAGGATCCCACTTAATTATTAAGAAACCACTGATTTTTCTTCTTGCGGAAACTGAGAAATTCAAGATCTAAAACCCATAAAATGATTGGTACCAATTAGAATTTAGAAAACTACCAATGCCACACCTTGACTTATGAATAAACTTTTAGCAAAACTTTGTTTTCTCCTGGGAGTGTCTGGAGCACATCCATGGAGACTGATGTCCCAGAGGAAGCTGGGAAAGTGCCCCACTAACAAACCATTATTTTGAGAGAAGAATTCTTGACCTAGTGTGAACTGATCTATTAATCACTTTCAGCAAAATTCTCTTAAACGCTGAAGCAATCTTGCCATTTCTTGAAAGCTTCATGAATGGAATTCAGCAAAGCCTAACAGCACTTACCTCAATTTTAGAAAGAGAGATTCAATTTCCTGGTGCAAAAAAGAAGGAAATTTTCTGTTTCAATTCTGTGCCTTTATAAGAATCTCTCCTTTCCTTTCATTTTGCTTGTGGATAAGGACACGCCTCAGGATCAGAAGTGTTTCCCTGGGAATCATTAGTGCTGTGAATATTGCTTTGCTACTGAGAAGCAAAGAGTACTATTCTGGGTAAAGTATTGCTCTTCTGTAGAATGAATAGATAGGTCTAGCCTTGATGCCTTAAAGCCTTGAAATACGTTCCGATTAATGCATCTCAGTCTCATATAGAAACATCATCATAACCATGACTGGCCTTGGACCAGCAAGCAGTCTTAATTCGCTGCGCTTTACCTGCAACCATCAATCCTTGGGATGAATTTCATACTGGCTGTCTTTATTTGCATCCCAGTTGTACACAGCCCCCCAAGCAGTGATTCCTGATAGGCTTCCCTTTGTGGAACTCATAATAGGGTATAATCCAGGTACCTTTGCTCCTACTCCTACACCATCGGGCATCTTCAAATTGACTACATGATCCAATTCTTGAAAAATTGAAACTGCCAGAGACAGTTTAAAAAAAAATGGATAAGTAAATGAACAAAAGATGAGACTTGGGACATACTGCCCTTAGCCCAGATTCAGAAAAGATATATGTTAACACCTTTCTACTTTTTTCTTCTTTTGAGACAATGAAAAGCTTAAGAAAAATGAAGGATGCTTCATCAGCACAATATAGCTCAGAAAAAAATGATTCCATTCTACCTCCAACCATTGAGCATCAGGCGGGTTGAGCAAGCTCTCAGTACTCAAGATCCGGGATAATAACCAGAACACAGTCAGAAACATGGGAAAGATGCAGCCGAAAGTTTTGCATGCAGCAAGATTTATATAAAAGCTGGAAGCAGCAGCAGACTTGGAGATAAATTATTTAGCAAACAGTCCCTGTTATGTCTCCAGCATTTGAAATATAACACTAGCGTTTTATAAACATATGCATGTATCAGTCTACATAAACTCATAGGAAACTGGGGACACAGAGATTTTCCTTCAGAAAATCTCTCTTGAGGGCTTATTTTATGCCCCACAGATATTATTGCCTTAGAGTCCGTGGAGGAAGCCAAACTGTAAATACCATTTGGTAAGTGGTCGCATATGGAAATGGTGGGGAGGAGGGTGGGAGTCACACCAGAATGAGATGGGAATTTAGACAAGGCTTCCCTGACGTGGCTAGAAGACAGACTGGATTTAGCCAGATCTGGGAGGGATTGGGAAAGGGATTCTAGGTCAAGGTAACAGCTCGTGCAAGTGATGAGCCGGGGAGAGAGAGGATAGCCCCTTCAGGGAACCGAAGAAGGGGTCAGCAAACCTTTGCTGTAAAGGGCAGACCTGATCATGAATATTTTAGGCTTTTCCAAGTCCTATAGTCTCTGCCTTAACTCCTCAACTCTGCCGCTGTAGCACCAAAGCAGCCATAGGCAATATGTAAATGAATTAGTGTGGTTCCGGGAAATCTTACTTCCAGAGATTGAATTTGCATATACAGATAGGAATGCTTTGCTTGGTATGGAAAGATACTCGGTCATAAAGGAAGGTGTTGGTAAGGATGTGCTTTCCAGGATTCAGTCTGTTACTGCAAGCATTTGCTAGCCTTTTAACTTTGTTAGTTTCGTGTCTACGGATCTTTATTCGATGTACAGTCATTAAGTACTTTTGTATATCAGGTCCTAATTCAGCTGGTCTTGGCATTTTGAATTAAAGCTTAGTACATTTTCCTACTTGCTTAGCAACTGTATTCACTTCATTTGAATGTGTTTTAGTCTCCTTTGTTAAGAGTCTGAATTAGAATTTGGAAATGGATTCTTGAGAGAAACATCTGTTCTATTATCTAAGTTGTATTTCACTGCTAATATATAACGGCAATGATTTTTAGTTGTATAAATAGACACAGAGAACCGTGGGGGGTTGTAAAATCAGCTCTCTTACACATATGTGTAATATAAATCAAGAATTTCTTTTAGAATGTAATAGGGGAGTGTGGGTTAATTTCTTAGGAGCCCCCAGCAGTGATCATTCTCATAGCAGTACATGGATGGGAAAGTACTTTTCCACTCACCAAGTGTACTTAGTACTTTCAAAGTCCATTAAAAGCTGGTTTAGCTGGCAAAAGGACAAGCCCAATCCTGAGTAAGGAAGAAGTGCTGAGGGTATGTATGTGCAGGCAAAGGAGGAGAAGTGTCCTGAAGGACCTTAAATGGAATCAGAATCCTCCTTTTTTCTTTTCTTTTCCTTCCTTCCTTCCTTCTTTCTTTCTCTCTCTCTCTCTCTCTCTCTCTTTCTTTCTTTCTTTCTCTTTCTCTCTTTCTTTCTTTCTTTTTGTCCAATCTGTATTTGAGCATGAGATTTGAAGGCACTGCTTTCTTGCTTGTCTTTCTAGAGTATCAAGGGACATGAGAAATGGCACAACAATCACAGAGTTCATCCTTCTAGGATTTCCTGACATCGAAGGACTGCAGGTCCCCCTTTTCGTAGTCATCTTTTTCATCTACCTATTAACCCTTACAGGCAATGGGCTCATAATTGCCATTGTCTGGGTGGAGCCCAGGCTACAAATACCAATGTACTTCTTCCTCTGCAACTTGTCCTTCCTAGAGATCTGGTACACCACCACAGTCATCCCCAAACTGTTGGAAACTTTCGTGGTGGCAAGAACAGCTATCTGCATGCCTTGCTGCCTACTGCAGGCCTTCTTTCACTTTTTCCTGGGCACCACCGAGTTCTTTATCCTCACTGCCATGTCTTTCGACCGTTACCTGGCCATCTGCAAGCCCCTTCGCTACCCCACCATTATGACCAGTAGCTTCTGCCTGCAACTTGCCCTCAGTTCCTGGGTGGTGGGCTTCACCATTGTCTTTTGTCAGATGCTGCTGCTTGTCCAGTTGCCCTTCTGTGGCAACAACGTCATCAATCATTTCTACTGTGATGTGGGTCCCATTCTGAAAGCAGCCTGCACAGACACAAGCATTCTGGAGCTCCTGGGTCTTTTGGCGACCATCCTCGTGATCCCAGGGTCACTCCTCTTCACGGTGATTTCTTATATCTATATCCTGTCCACCATCCTACAGATCCCTTCAGCCACTGGCCGACGGAAGACTTTCTCTACCTGTGCCTCGCACTTGACAGTAGTCTCCCTGCTCTATGGTGCTGTTTTGTTCATGTACCTGAGACCCACAACACACTCTTCCTTTAAGATTAATAAGGTGGTGTCAGTGCTGAACACTATTCTCACACCTCTTCTGAATCCCTTCATTTATACAATTAGAAACAAGGAAGTGAAAGCAGCCCTAGTGAAGGCAATGGCTTGTCCAAAGACTCTTCATCCATAGTAATTATGCAACACATCAAAATGAACTTAAGGCAGATACAACAGTTAAATGTGAAAGAGGACTGTGGAGAAGGTAAAGATGTAAAAGCAAACTATGATGGTTAAAGTTTCCTATAAGAATTTGTTATATATGTTATGTTGTATGTATGCTATGTATGTTCATGTTATATATATATATTCATATATATAATGTATGTATGTATATTATGACCCAGGAGCCCTTCAAAAGAAATGAACTCATTCTCCTAAAAGGAAACCCCACCTTCCAATTCATCCAGTAGAAAGCACAAGAGTCAAGGACAACTGTCAGTAACTTAAAAAAAAAAATGTGGGGCGCCTGGGTGGCTCAGTGGGTTAAGCCTCTGCCTTCGGCTTGGGTCATGATCTCAGGGTCCTGGGATCAAGCCCCACATCGGTCTCTCTGCCAGGCAGGGAGCGTGCTTCTCCCTCTTTCTCTGCCTGCCTCTCTGCCTACTTGTAATTTCTGTCAAATAAATTAAAAATCTTAAAAAAAAATGTAAGGAATCCTATCTCCCTCTTTGTTTATAATAACTCTTCTTGCCTCATTTCCTTATCAAAGACATAAAACATCCCACATATTTTCTTTTCTTTTTTTTTTTTTAAAGATTTTATTTATTTGACAGAGAGAAATCACAAGTAGATGGAGAGGCAGGCAGAGAGAGAGAGGGAAGCACGCTCCCTGCTGAGCAGAGAGCCTGATGCAGGACTCTATCCCAGGACCCTGAGATCATGACCTGAGCCGAAGGCAGCAGCTTAACCCACTGAGCCACCCAGGCACCCGATCCCACATATTTTCTTAGTACTTAGTCCCTTCACAGTAGAAGTCCCTGGTAGGCTTCTAATCAATTCTAATGGGTCTTTCAGAAATGTTTTAAAGAAACCAAGTTTTTGTTTGATAATGTGTTAATAAGGGAATTTTCATTTTTTTTTTAAAGATTTATTTATTTGACAGAGAGAAATCACAAGTATACAGAGAGGCAGCCAGAGAGAGAGAGAAAGGGAAGCAGGCTCCCTGCTGAGCAGAGAGCCCGATGCGGGACTCGATCCCAGGACCCCGAGATCATGACCCGAGCCGAAGGCAGCGGCTTAATCCACTGAGCCACCCAGGCGCCCGGGAATTTTCATTTTAATAGAATACAAATGTCTACATACACCTAAATGTGTTTATTCCCACGTAATACCAAAACTTGAGGACAGCATGTGAAAATTTCCAATTGGATTAGGCCAGTTCCTATGTTCCACTCTAAGTAGTCTAGATGCCTATGAAACCAAAAAATGTTTGAGAGCCAATAGAACTATGAAGGCTTTCTTGCTGGAAAACTCAGCCCCAAGGTTACATTAATGACAGGGCTTGAATGTAAGGTTATCATGTAAGGTCCCTCAAGGAATGACAAACATATTCATTTAACCATGTTCTCAGGCAAGACATTTGGCAGAAAAAGTTTTCTACAGAATGATGATGTAGGTGACTGACAGTTGTAATAACGAGTATTATATATGCCCCTCTCCCCACAGCAAATAAAATCTATCATTAAAAGTCCACTAAACTGTGACTTTTTTTTTTAGTATATGTGCTGCCGAAGCGAGCACTAAACTGTGATTTTTTAAAAAAAAAAGTATTATTTATTGCACATCCCTTTTAATATGTTTTGCAAATGCAAAACAAAGTGTAATGAGGTGACAATGTTATTATCTTGACTGTCCAATTGGATTTTATCTTACAGAGGAGCTCTCTTAGGGCCAGGCAGGTGGAATTGGTCATTGAAGGCAGAGAGAGAGACCCTAAGGATGAATATTATCAACAGTCCCTTCATCAGAAGAATAATTTAAATTACCCTGAATGAGAAAATCTGGGTAATATCTAAGTGGTCCCCAGAGAAGAAAATGGCACAGAAAGTAAAGAAAGGAGAAATGAGCAAAAAGATGACTGTAGCAGTAAAGTTTGTGAGAAGTCGTCAGTAGAAATTCTCCAAAGTTGGAGAGCCTACAGAGCATTTTTAAAATAGAGATGCCTATCATCAGTTTGAGGTCACATTTCTATGCTCAACTGTCTTCCTCTTGAATCTTCAGTAAAGTTGCCTACATTACTAGATATATGTATGGACATCATGTGTATGTCACACGTATTCACATATGTGTATGCTGTGTGTGTAATTCAAGGAAGAACTAAGTTTCCTGTCTGGAATGATGTGGTTTGAATTAGAGAAAGCCCACAGAAAAGCTTACAGCAATGGCCACAGAATATGCAGAAATTTTAGGAAGAACTTCAGACTTTTGTTGGCATGGGCATGGTTCCAGGTCGCCTCTATCTAGGGGAATTGTGATACATGAGTTATATTATTACTTTAAAACATTTTTAAAATCTGATTTCAAGGGGCGCCTGGGTGGCTCAGTGGGTTAAAGCCTCTGCCTTCAGCTCAGGTCATGATCCCAGGGTCCTGGGATCGAGCTCCACTTCGGGCTCTCCACTCAGCAGGGAGCCTGCTTCCTCCTCTCTCTCTGCCTGCCTCTCTGCCTACTTGTGATCTCTGTCTGTCAAATAAATAAATAAAATCTTTAAAAAAAAAAATCTGATTTCAGGTTTCGTAAGTATCAGTTTTCCTGGGTCTAGCTTATTGTCTTAAGAGTTACCTGTTTGGGGGCGCCGGGGTGGCCCAGTGGGTTAACCCTCAGGTCATGATCTCAGGGTTCTGGGATTGAGTCCTTCCTTTATCTCTATCCCCCAAAATATATGTTGGCAGTCATCCCCAAAGCATATGACCCACTGATATATATCTAAAGGGTCTCATGACTAAGGTTTTATTAGACAGTAATAAATGATCTTTTCCCAATAATAGCTTAGAGACTTATGTCATCCTTAACCCCCTCCCAACTTGAAACCCGCATCGGGCTCTCTGCTAGGCAGGGAACCTGCTTCCTCCTCTCTCTCTCTCCCTGCTTGCCTCTCTGCCTACTTGTGATCTCTGTCTGTCAAATAAATAAAATCTTTAGAAAAAAAAATAAAAAAGAAGGCTTCTTGTTTAAAAAAAAAAAAAAAGAGTTACCTGTTTGATGGCAGACAGAGGTAACATAAAACACCTTGACAGATCTTATAAAGGAGAGAAGAGAGTACCACCAGAGTACCACCAGACTCCAATTCATGAAAATCAAAATAGACACCATTTATTCATGCATTTTTCATATTTTATTGGTGTATTGGTATCATGTCCCAAGCAATGTGCTAGGTAACTAATTTCTGTTGAAAAAAACATATTTTGGTAGTCTGCCAGAGAATGAGTTCTAGGAGTTGGAAATACCAGAGTTGGAGAGGTCTAGCCAACAAAGAAGCTCCAATACCTGAACATCAAGAATGAAATGAGTTACAGGACTTTTAGGCCCTGCCTTATATCTTCACCAACATGGTCCCTCCAAAGTCACCTCCAGGGCCTACAGAAGCCGGAGTGCTATTTTGAGGAGAAGGAGCCCTGGTCACAGAGACAACATGGCAAAAATTGACTCTGCATTGCCCTTTTTTTCCTAGGGCTCTAGAACCCAAATATCTTCCTCAAATGTACATACCCAGCTTTCTCCAAGAGAATAAGAAATTACACAAGAACTCATCCAAACAATATCATAAACAACTTCTTCCTCAGATCCCTGGATATTAATTATTTTTCTACTACGGGAAACTCTAATGACAAGGTTGAACTCATGCACACAGCTGAGCCAAATCCTTGACAATGAGCTCTTGAGTTAATTTGTAACTGAAAAACGTACGCACTTAAGTAAAGGGGTTGTTTCCATGATGTGTTCCAAGAATACATCAGTTATTAAAAGCAGGGTTCAAGTATTCACACTTGACATACAGAATTAGACAAGATTAAATAGTTTTCTTCACTACTCAATTTCTCAGAATCTTTAAGACTATGTTAAAAATAAATTTCTAACTCCCAAGCTTATGCATATTAAACTGTCTGTTATATCATGTTGATTTTATCAACAGCTGTGCCCGCTATTAGTGATGTAAACCAGAGCAATGACCATTTCAAAAGGTCCTCTCCTCAACCAATCAAATGGTGGCTTCATGTTCCTGCCTTATTTGGGCAAAACTTCCTTTTCTTATCCAAGATCTAGTCCTTCCCTTGTAACTCAGAAAGATCAAAGTCACTTTTGAGAGGTACAGCTCTCCCTTACCTCTCAGGTAATAAATTCAACTTGACTTTTCAGTTCTAATAATCTTCACATACATTAGAAATTTCCAAGAGGAAGATAGAGAATATGCCTTTCCCAAGCTTACCCAGCTACGGACCACTTTTCTCAATGTGCCTTAGACTCAAGCTTTCCTGCCATCTTCCTTGAGGTGCATCCAAAGTCATCTCTGTGTTTATCAGGCTATTATAATTCCATATTTGTAAATGACCAGCCAACTTGGAGATGAAATTCTTAAGCTCCCATATAAGAAAAACTGAATGCACAAAGAACAGGACATGATTACATATTTACCAAAACATCTAATGCCTGACCAAGTGGGTCCCCACCACTTTGAATTACATATTCTCCTTGCAAGTTTAAATGAGTCCAGTTATAAAAATGCCACTTACACATGACTCTTCCAAAACCATTCACTTTCTGTGTTCACCTGGTATTCAGCTAGTCTCAGACTGAACAACTAAAAGAGTAGAATGACATGCACTTTCAGATGAGCCCACTCCACTAATTACTCTTGCCATTTCTTTGATTTTTGGAAAATAGTCTCTCTCTTCCAAGTGCAGAAGCAACCATTTTCCTAATAATTAGGTCTTTGTTCTTCATCAAATACTGTTAAAAAAAATAACAACCTAATGCCCCAATCTCCCCACTACGGCTTTAGTCCAAGCACTTGACCTACAATAATAACTTTATAAATCACCTTTCCACATCCACTCTTGGACCCCTTCATTCTCTTCTGTGGCCAGAAGGATCTCATAAAAATATATATCTAATCATGTCACTTAATTAAAATCCTTCAGTGGCTTCCCATTAGCTGTAGCAGATAATGCTTAATTTATCTATAACACCTTTGGTCTATCAGATCTGATCCCTGTTCACAATACCAGGTCCATCTCATATATTTCTCTGTGGTTCTCTGGCCCTAGACACACTATCCCTTCAGTTTCTCTAATACTCTAAGCTCCTTTCCACCTCAGGACCCTTGCATATGCACTATTTCCCATTACTTCAAATATCCTTTCTTACCCCACTTCCCACTCCTACCCCCAATCTCAGCCTGCCCACTCATCCTTCAGAACTCTGTTCAAAGCTTACTACTCAAGAAAGTTTCCCCTAACCATCTCTCTTCCAGCACCATCACCAGGATTAGGACCGCCAGTCATAAAGTCTCATAACATGCCGTACTTCTCCTTTGTAGAACCTACCACAGTCATGAATAATTTATACAAATATGTTTCTTTCCTCCCAAACACATACACCACAAGAAAGTTAGCTCCACAAGGACAGGTTGTTCTCCACTGTATTCCATATACTACCACAGTGTCCAGGAATAGTAGTTACTCGATAAATAAATCCCATCGATGAATGAAGGACCCAAAACTGGACTGACAGAAAACCAGTCACATAAAAAATGGACTGTAATCTCTGTAGTTCTGTCTGTAAATATCCCATACTCTGTGGTTTGGGGTTATTTTTTAGATTTTATTTATTTATTTGACAGAGAGAGAAATCACAAGTAGGCGGAGAGACAGACGGTGGGCGGGGGGTGAGGGAGGCTCCCTGCTGAGCAGAGAGCCCCATGTGGCGCTCAATCCCAGGACCCTGGGATCACAACCTGAGCTGAAGGCAGTGATTTAACCCACTGAGCCACCCAGGCGCCCCCCCCATTCTCTGTGCTTTAAAAGTATAAATGAATTACCATAAACAATATTAGATTAGAATCTCCAATTTAGAGGCGCCTGGGTGGCTCAGTGGGTTAAGGCCGCTGCCTTCGACTCAGGTCATGATCCCAGGGTCCTAGGATCGTCTTCGTTGGGCTCTCTGCTCAGCAGGGAGCCTGCTTCCCTTCCTCTCTCTGCCTGCCTCTCTGCCTACTTGTGATCTCTGTTAAATAAATAAAATCTTAAAAAAAAAAAAGAATCTCCAATTTATACCAATCACAAAAATAAATGCAAAATCTAAAAAGGAGAGCAAAAAATGTAGTAAAAAAATATATAGGAGGAAGCCATGATGATTTTTTTTTTAAAGATTTTATTTATTTATTTGACAGACAGAGATCGTAAGTAGGCAGAGAGGCAGGCAGAGAGAGAGAGGAGGAAGCAGGCTCCCTGCTAAGCAGAGAGCCCGATGTGGGGCTCAATCCCAGGACCCTGGGATCATGACCTGAGCCGAAGGCAGCGGCTTAACCACTGAGCCACCCAGGCGCCCCAGCCCTGATGATTTTGATGTGGAAAAAAATGTTCTGAAATAAGACATGAAAATCAAAGCTACTGAGAAAGAGAGTATCACATTTATCTGATTTAATTTAAAAAAAAATTTTTTTTTTAAGATTTTATTTATTTATTTGACAGAGAGAAATCACAAGTAGATGGAGAGGCAGGCAGAGAGAGAGAGTTAGGGAAATAAACTCCCCGCTGAGTAGAGAGCCCGATGCAGGGCTGAGGAACCTGGGATCATGACCTGAGCTGAAGGCAGAGGCTTAACCCACTGAGCCATCCAGGTGCCCCCTAAATAAAATCTTTAAAAAAAAATTTGAATATGGGGGAAAATATTCTTACATGTGGATTTTAAGATCATACACTGGTGCCGTCTCTGGGAGGTAATTTGCTAGAATTGATTGAATGTATACAACCTATGACCCAACAATACTTTCTGTCTGTCCCAGAGTAACATTTGCATGTATGCATGAAAAAGATAGTTTACTATAGCATTGTTTGTGTTAGTAACAATTATAAACAACACATATTATCTATAGGCAAATGCCTAGTCACACTAAAGAATGTTACGAATGCAAAAAGTAGGAGGAATAAGGCAGATCTGTATGTACTATGAGCAGGTCTCCAAATTTTCTAGGAGAAAATAGCGAACTGAGGAATCTAGCATGAATCCATATATGCACATGCACACAAAATAATATTATATGACTTCTATGAATACACACGTTTATTATATGTAAATGTAGGGTAAAGGTCTGGAAAGTAAGTACCTGAGAAGGAACCTTTGGTGGGAGAGACGAGGAAGCCAGGACTAGTAAAAGATCACTAACTATCTGCAATGTTTGAAATGTTTAGAAAAACATTTATGTATCATTTATGAACTTAATATTTTACAATATTGAATGAAATCCATAACCAGAACATCTGACACACAGTAGGCCTTCACGAACCGTATATTCCTGGCCCTCCATCAAAAGTGATGAATACCCCGGCTTCAAACGCAGTAGACTGATCCCAGCAATGTGTCCCAAGAAAATAAAACGTGTAAGAAAGACACAGATGGGGGAGGGGGGAGAGAAGGCCCTCCCATGGCATGTGGAAAGTGGTGACTTAGGGGGTTCAAGGGACAGGGAGAGTAAAGAGGAAAATAGCAGAAGTCACTGACCTAGACACAATTGAACAAATAAGATCAGGGAGGTCAGTCATAACAAAACACAAAGACATGCTCCAAGGAAAACAGAAGAGAACAGAATACCCTAAATCTTCCCTTACTAAGCTTCTACTACGTTCCAAAGGGTTCACATGCAATACATCCCTTAGCTCTCAGAGCAAGGCTTATAATTACACCCATTTTAGAAGATGAACACTGAACCTCAGAGGGGTAGAGGGGTTTGCCCGATGCCCCACAACTGTTGGCGAATGCAAGAGCCAAACCCCAAACTACTCTCTTTGCTATCCTGCTTCGCGAACAATTAAGAAAAACCAAGCCTCCAAAATCAAAGCAGAGATCAAAAAACGGTGAAACGGGTCTGTGCGTAAACTGAAGGCCCGGGGCTGCAGGAGGGGCGTGCGGCCGGAAGCGGTCTGGCCCCAGGCTTTCCGCGCTGGGTCCCCGCGACCATCATAGCCTCCACCCGCGCCGAGCACAGAGACCAAACCTCCCACCGCCTAGAAGGGCTCCAGCGCCGCGAGGAGGCGGGGCAAAGCCCAGTTTCCGGTTCCGGGCGCAAAGGCCCCACGTGTTCCGGCCCGCCAGGCGCCGCGCGGCTCGGATCCGGCGGCGCTGCTACGGCCGAGAGTGGGTGGGGGAGAAGCCGGGGCAGGGGAGGAGCCGCCGGAGCTGTCGGAGCCGTGAGTGCTGAGGGGCTGGGCCGGGTCGGGCCGGGCCGGATCGCGTGGAGTCGGGCAGGGCAGGGCGGGGAAGATGGGGGAGAGGTCTGAGACCCCGCCCCCCCAGAGCCTGGGGAGATCGCACTGTCCTGGAAGAAGGGGCGGCGGCAGGGCAGTGAGGGGCCCGAGGCGTTGCGGTCCCCGGGGCTCCCGTGGCCGGAGCTCGGACCTCTGGGGACGCGGATGGCGCTCCGGGCTTCTTTCGGTGCAGCCACCGCCCTCCGCCCCCTCCTGAGGCCTGCAGAAACGCAGTTAGTTCGTACCTCCCTTTGCTTCCGCGCCAGCTGGCCCCCCCGGCACCGAGAGAGGAGTAGCCTAGGCCCCTCTGTTTCCCCCAGCTTTTTCTCACCCCGTCTTGAAGATTGTTCAAGAACCACCCCCCCCTCCATCCCCCGCAGTCTCCCGGCCCAGACCAGCCCCATTTCTTTCCACCACCAAACTCCCACCTCGCCAACACACGTACAGATACACTCACCCGTGATCTTATCACCCTTGGACACCGTCTGGCCTGTGGCTTTTCAGCTGCCACTGTGACCGACCCCACGTTTCCCCTCAAGCTAGTAGCTTCTGTCTCCACTTGCAGCTTCCCTCCCCCAAGCCCTCACAGCCAGTTATGGCACTTCTGAACCCCACCGTTAGCAGGAGGAGACAGGCCTCTGCTTCTTGTCTGGTTTGACCAAAAGTTTGTTAGTTCGTATGCCTTGGTTATTCTGTTTTCTCAGGGGGCGACCCAGTTTTTATTTTTCTGGGCATTGGAGATTCTTGTCTCCCAGGCCCTTTGATTACCCTGGCTGCCTCTGTCCCTGTACTGACCATCCCAAAGGTGACCTCGTAGGCCTAGCTGTTCTGTGACCTCCTTGGTCCTGGAGAGCACTGTCACATCCAGGCTCTCACTCCGATGTCAGGGTGAGAACTGTCGGTTTTCCTCTGTCCACGCCCTGCAGGGGACCCCCAGGACAGCCCGACTCGGGAGCCACAGAAAGCTAGTGGAGTCCCCCTTCCCTCTTCCCAGCTTCTCTTCTAAGCCACCCCCCCCCCCCCCGGGGCCTTGATCCAGAAAGCCACTTTAGAAAGGTTGTGAGGAAGCCATTGGGAGAGAGGCGTGTTGGTGGGAAGTATGTGACGACCAAACAGTTAGGGTTTGTGGCCACTTGTCTTGGGTAACTTTCTGCTGATAGATCTAGTATAAGAGGGCCGGCAGGGTTGGAGGGAGGAAGGGGATTTTTCCTCTTAGGATCAAATACCTGGGATTCATAATCTTTCCCCCTTTCTCCTCCAGCTGTACCCCTTTTGCACTCTTTTAAATACTATATTGCAGTAGACAGTCATTTCAAGGGCACAGCAAGGTTTACTACGATGTGAGGGACTCTTGGGCATTACAAACTATACAGATGAGGTAAGTTACAGGTTTACATTTTTTTGTGGTTAATTTGGCACAGGCATAAAACAGCCCTAGATTCTTGACTTTTGCAAACTTTCCTTTAAATTTAGGCAGCACCGGGGCACCTGGGTGGCTCAGTGGGTTAAAGCCTCTGCCTTTGGCTCAGGTTATGATCCCAGGGTCCTGGGATTGAGCCCCGCATCAGGCTCTCTGCTCAGCAGGGAGCGTGCTTCCCTCCCTCTCTCTCGCCTACTTATGATCTCCGTCTGTCAAATAAATAAATAGAATCTTAAAAAAAAAAAAAAAAATGGGGCAGCACCGGAAAAGTTGGATGCTTTCTGCCAAACCTCAAGTTTACTTTCTTTAGGTACTGGCTCTCAAACTTAATGTGCATCTCAAGCACCTGAAGGGAAGGCTTGTCAAAGAGATTGCTGGGGCCTCCCCCAGAGTTTCTGATAACAGGTCTGGGCCTGGGCTTGAAAATCTGCACATTTCTGACAAGTTTTTAGGTGCTTGTGCTGCTGGTTTGGGTTTCTCACACTGAGAACCACTGCCTTTGGCCAAGCTCCTTCACATAAACAGTGCAGTGGTTTGGGGAATCAAAAGACATATGTGTGTACTTCTGTTAGAAACCAGTAATATGATCTTGTGTGGATAATTTAACCACTTAGGTCTGAGTTCTTTCATTTTTAAAATTAAGAAAGCTTACTTAAAAAAAAAACCCTCAGTAATTGCTAGTGTTCTTATGCCAAATAGAAGATGAAATATTGATGAGTTTTCCCCTTGATTTTTCTTAATTCTCTTGATAGGAGCCTCCATTTTGACCATATTACTTATATCCTTATTTAGGTTTTTGCTACGAATTGCTAGTATGCTAAAGTCCCTGCTGTTTCGTAACTACTTACTAAATTCTTTAAGGTTAGTGCCAATGCTTTTTTCATCTTTCTCCTTCTGGCAGTTTGGATTGTGTGAGACACACAATTGATAGTCAGTAGGTATTTGTAGAATGAATAGCCTTATCCCCATATCCCCTGCTATCTTTTCCCTTTGAAGAAGTTTTTCTTCCCTAGTTTTGCATCGTAAAGCGTTATATGGCTATGCCACTTGATTCCCCCAGGCCATTGGGGTAAATGCCATGCCAAATTCCTATAACTGTCCCTGTGAGTGATTTATTACCAAGGTCCTGGCACCCACTGATTCTAAATTTTAGTGCATCTGTATCCAAGTTGGAGTAGGAGAAATAGCTTAATAAAATTCAACACATTTTACTGAGCACCTTTTCTACCAAGCATTCAACAAAGTGTTAGGCACTTGGAATATAAAAATGAATAAAGAGGTCTTTGCCATCCCAGGATGCCTTCTACTCTTTGCACCATGATTTTATCTGCAGTAGAAACCTGCTGCTCTTCTGATTCCTCTGGTCCGCAGGCAAGGGGCCCATCTTTTATCATCTCCTCATAAGTGAGGGAGCCTCGGGCAATGCCGGAAGGAAGTCCTCTAGATACAAAGCAAAGAGTATTTTGACAATATCAGCTACAAAACTAAAACCATAATACATGACCCTTGAATTCACTGTTCCTAATTACCCATATTTACTCTTCGGTTCAGGGTCTAGTTATAAAAATATATTATCCTGTTGTTTTTCATTAAATGATGTTTCCTGCATCCCTGTGATTGGCCTTGGTCATGTTTATTGTAGTAATGAATTGGGTACAGCTACTTTAACTCTGGCTGCCATAGGAGCACTGCCTCCCTCATTAGGATGGGTGTCCGGTTTGGTGACGCCCTTTTCCCACTTCAGACCACTTTGTGACGTTCTGCCTTAAACTGAGCCCTAAGGGGCGCCAGGGTGGCTCAGTGGGTTAAAGCCTCTGCCTTCAGCTCAGGTCATGATCCCAGGGTCCTGGGATCGAGCCCCACATCGGGCTTTCTGCTCTGCAGGGAGCCTGCTTCCTCCTCTCTCTCTCTGCCTGCTTGTGATCTATGTCTGTCAAATAAATAAATAAAATCTTTTAAACTGAGCCCTATAATTGACCTGCTTTATTTAAGCCATTGACTACCTTTACGTAACCGTTAAGGTTAAGAAGCCTAGCTTCCCATTGGACATTAACCAGTATTGTCAGGACGGCCAGATACTCCGTTCTGGATTTTTAAAATCTTGTTTTTGGCTTCTACCCATCTAAACTCTTTGAACTTCTTAGACTAGTATGCCATGGCCCAGGTATTCATTCAGTAAAGAAGCCTTATATCCTTGTTCCTCTCAAAGCCCCTCTGTTACCATTAAAAAGCAAGATGGTTTTTCAAAGAATGACCCAGCTTTCTGTCTTTACATGGAAAATCATTCCCATTTCCCAGATACCACATCTTGAGGAGGTAGAACCCAGATCCCCTACCTGCAAGGGCAGAAGTACCAGCAGTCCTGCATGGTCTCCTGAGCCTGTGGTACACACCTAGAAAAAACATTTTAATTCAAAATAAAGTGAATTGGTATGCTTTTTATAGTTTATTTCACATTCCTTTTTTTTTTTTTTTTTAAGATTTTATTTATTTATCTGACAGAGATCACAAGTAGGCAGAGAGGCAGGCAGAGAGAGAAGAAGGGAAGCAGGCTGAGCATAGAGCCTGATGTGGGACTTGATCCCAGGACGGACCCTGAGATCATGACCTAAGCTGAAGACAGAGGCTGTAACCCACTGAGCCACCCAGGCACCCCAACACTTTACTTTTGATAATAACAGTAGACAGACCAAGATTTTTCCTGTGCATTAAAATTTTTTTTTTGGAATGACAGTGAAAAAAAGGGCCTTTTGCTTGTTCATTGTTTAAATCTTGTGTTCTTCCCAAAAGGATTTAAAGTAGTTGGAAGGGAAGAGAACAAAATAAATTGAGCATCTGCTCTCTCCTGGGCTCTATGCTATAGTGATTCTGTATGTAACATCATTTACTCCTTAAAGAACCGTGGGAGTTAGGTAGGATAGCCACATTTTGAGAATGAGACCCAAGACATAGGGAGTGTCACGTGGCCAGTAAATGAGGAGAGGGATCCAAACCCAAGGCTCCAAAGCCCCAAACCATTATGTGGAAAGCATGAATACACACTTGTGTACAGGACAGTTAACCATAAAAGATAATCTTCGCAGTAGAGGGATCATACCAGATAATCTTTAGTTTTAAACAAGAATACAGCGGAGCCCCTGGAGGTGTCTCAGTTGGTTAAGCGTCCAGCTCTTGCTTTTGTCTCAGATCACAGTCTCAGGGTCATGAGGTAAAGCCCCGTGTGGGGCTCTGTGCCGAGTGCAGAGTCTGCTTGAGTCTTTGCCTCACCCTCTACCCCTTCCCATTCTTTCTTCCTCTCCTTCCCTCTCTAAAAAAGAAAAACCACAGCGTTAGAACAGGGCAGTTAACAATTTAGTTGATTCCTATTCTAGAATGATGATAGGAGCAGTTGGAAGGTCTGGTTAGCCCCAGAGAACAGGCATACCCAGATTTCCAGGTTATGGGCCAGCATTAGGGTAAAAAATAAAATTGGAGGCAGTCATTTGAACCCTGATGCCTACTGAAGATGATTTGCCAGTAAATAGATCACTATCTCTCTATTGCTGTATGACCACAAACCTTGTCATTTAAGGTCCAGAAAGCCCTCCCGAAGCAGTCAGATTTTCAGGTAAGGAACCAGATAACCTCTTTTTTTTTTTTTTTTTAAGATTTTATTTATTTATTTCACAGAGAGAGATCACAAGTAGACAGGCAGAGAGGCAGGCAGAAAGAGAGAGAGGGAAGCAGGTTCCCTGCTGAGCAGAGAACCCGATGTGGGACTCGATCCCAGGACCCTGAGATCATGACCTGAGCCGAAGGCAGCGGCTTAACCCACTGAGCCACCCAGGCACCCCCCAGATAACCTCTTATTGCCTGCAGTTTTTGTTCTTGTCCATAGAATGCAGTTACGGCCTTCGCTGGCATGTGACACATTTAGATAAGGGGCAGAGGTAGCTGGACCAAAGGCGGGAGAAAGCTCTTGCCTTTTCCACAACTCCCCAGTCCTGCTCCATAGACCCTAGAAACACTCAAAAAACGAGGTCTTGGAGCATGCCCAGCCCTAGGCTTGTGAAGCTTTTCTGTAGACATTGTTTCAGAGCCTTCTAGAACCAAGTCTTTTGCTCTTCCTGGCCTGGCTTCAGTCTCTATAGAGTCTTCAGTTCTTATCTGTCATTGTGGAACCCTTCCAAGGGCAGACATGGAGGGAAGGTATTAGAAGAGCATGGACAACAAGTTGCAGGATGGATTGCAGTATAGCATATCCCAAGAACCTAGAATGAAACAGTGTCCATTTTCTGTTTCTAATACTTGACATTTGCACAGCACATTTTCGTTCATAAGTTCACAGAGTTCAGCTAGTCCTGTGAATTAGAGTAGTTATCTGCAGAGGACTCTTGTATCATCTCGTGGTTCCCTTAGAGTTCCTCCAGTTATTTGAGGATGTGGGGCTGGGACGTGCATCTTTGGAAACCTAACCCAGTGTTCTTTCCACGCGCTGCCTGCCTCCTATTCCTTCCCATTCCTTGTCCCATCAGGGGCTCCTCTTCTGCCCATCATCCTGCCATTGCTGATCTGTTTGTCTTTGTCTCTTCCTAAGCTGCCAAAGTAAATCCAAAACAAATAGTGGAAACTTCAGTTCACAATTTCTGAGAGGATTTAGAAATGGCAGGTTTTAATGTAGACCTTGTACGTTCCTTTGTCTTTAGAGAGCAAAGCCCTCTGAGAGCAGGAATGCTTCTGTCAATGCAGACCTCATAGACTCTGCAGTAGACGATCTCTAGTAGCCAGTGCTATGTGGAAACGAGGAGCACTTCTAGTCCGCCTCCCTGGGCACGGGTCCTCAGACTTCAAAGATGATTGCGATCCCTTCATTAAGCCAAAAGACTATCAATTCATTGTTATCTCAGAACTCCCAAAGAAAACAGCTTCACTGAAGATGGGCATAAAATTTTAAAAGCTACAAACCGCATAGTAAACAGACTACCATGGGGTAGAGACAGCAGATCCGGTAGGTAAGACAGTGACCACATAAAGATCTAGAAATGAGGGAACTCTGTAAAGCAGGCTATGAAATGAAAGTAAGTAGTGGATATTTAAGGCTACCAGAAGAGAAATAAGAGCATGAATGAATGAAAAGCCATTTGAGATAAGAGATAATAAGAATAAACAACAGGGTCATTGAAATTAAACTCCGTTTTATGGGCAGCATGACATTAGACCCAACTCTTTTTTTTTTTTTTAATATTTTATTTATTTATTTGACAGATCACAAGTAGGCAGAGAGAGCCGATGCAGGAATAGATCTCAGGACCCTGAGATCATGACCTAAGCCAAATGCAGCAGCTTAACCCTCTGAGCCACCCAGGTGCCCTAGACCCAGCTCTTAAGAGTGGATTGTTAACCTTGAAGGTAGATCTGGGACTGAGGTAATGAAGCCTCCAAAGACTAAAAAATGAAGAATGCCTCAGATTGCATGTGGAGAGGGGTCTGCAGGGGGCAGGACCGGGAAGACTAGGGGTGAAATTTAAACGAAGTTGTTCATTCAACATACAAGCATCTGTTAAATGCCAGGGTGATGTAGGAGATGGTCATGTTTTAAAAGTTCCTCTTAATGCCTTTCAGTGGTTCATAATGACTCAACCAGGGGAATGGCAGTGGAGATGAGATGGATTTGAGAGACCCTTAGAAGGAAGGATTAACAAGATCGGTAAATTAAAAAGTATAGAAACAGTGGAGGGAAAGGTGGGTTCTTCCTGATAAAAATAGGAAGAAAACTATTCATTTAAATTCACTTCATGTGCACTTCATCATACATGTTGGAAACGTCAAGGAGGTTCATAGGAAGCGTAGCTGGGGACTATGTGTGCCATCCCGGGATCCATACCATGGGCGTGGCGATGGCGTTGTGCCCAGGTTGCTGCACAGGCACAGTGATGTCCAACCATTTTAAGGATGGGGGAGTGGGATCAAGGAAGACCCCTCAGAAGACATGGAATGGAAGCTGCCTTAGAAGTAAAGTTTCACCTAATGAGGGGTGAAGACTCAGAAGGAACAACATGTTCTTTTTTTTTTTTTTTAAAGATTTTATTTATTTATTTGACAGAGATCACAAGTGGGCAGAGCAGCAGGCAGAGAAAGGGGGAAGCAGGCTCCCTGCTGAGCAGAGAGCCCAACATGGGGCTCCATCCCAGGACCCTGGGATCATGACCTGAGCCGAAGGCAGAGGCTTAACCCACTGAGCCACCCAGGCGCCCCGGAACAACGTGTTTTAAAAGCCAGAGAGCGTGGGGCTCATGTGTGCTTCACATGCATACTGTGGGGGTGGGGGGGTGGGGGGGTGTGTTGGAAAGGATTGAAGAGGAGGATGAAAGGAAAGCCTGCCTAATTTATAATACTACGAGTTTCTTTTTCCACTTAAAAGATGGGGGAATGGTTGAGGATCTTACAGGGAAGGGACGTGATCACATTTGCCAAGAGTGCTCATCACTCTTGTGATACTGTCCTCGGTAACTTGAAGGTAACAAACTTGCAGGCGGGGAGCTCCAGGTTGGAGGCAGTTGGGAGTAATCCGGACAAGAACTGATCAGGAGCTACGGTGCAAATCGTGGGAATGCAGAAGAGGGAACATGCCAAGAAATGGAACACACCATGCGGCATTGGAGCTGGGGGGTGGGAAGGTTGCATCTAGAAGGAACAGCCTTCCTATGAGCATGGTATCCTGAAGAGACACCCCCTTTTGGTTGGAAGATCAGCAGTTCGCGATAGCTTAGTGATAACACAGCAAAGGGGAGGGTATGAGGTTTGACAAAGCAGTTGAGGGCTGATGGGGAAGAGCTTCGTGTGCCACGCCAAGGATGTTCTAGCTGATCTTACTAAGAGAAGTATTCTGAAGTGTTGAGTGGTGCAGTTGGGACTCTAATTTAGAAAGATAGTTAGCATTGGGTTGCCATTGCCTTTCTAGGCACTTGACAGTGATATGTTTAATATTCAGTCACCCTAGTAGATGGATACCATCCTTACCTCCACGCCATAAATGGGGAAACAGGCACAGGGAGCATAGGAACTTAACTGTGGCCTCACACCTACCAAATGGCGCACCCCCAGTTTAACGCCTGGCAGTCTGACAGTAGGACTCTCATCCGTCCCTTACACACCCTTGGTGTTTCTCCACAACCACACGCATCAGGACCATGTGTAGCATTTCTAAAGACACAGTTACCTCCATTGACTAAAGCCCAAGTGTCCAGAAGAGTGTTGAGCAGTACTTATTTTGCAAAAGCTCCACCATGATTATGCTGCCCTCTGTTCCCTCTTACACTGAGATCCCAGGTAGGCAGTAGGGTCAGTAGTCCAGGCAAGAACTGAGGGCCCAAACTCAAACAGTCTGTGGCAAAGAGGAGGAAGAAACAGATTGAGAGACTTACAAGGTAGAACTGGTTTAAGGGGCTGTAAGCAGTGGGGAAGAATCAGAATGGAGTCTAAAGATGACAGAGTGGAGTGTTTACTTAGCTAGTGATCTCAGCCAAGATAGGCTCTCAGGAAGTGGGGTGATTTGAGAGTCAGCGGAACTGTCAGTCAGTCAGTTTTGAACACTTGGGTTTGAGGGTCTAGAGGTGTTCCCATTAAGATGTCTTTTAATAAGCAGAATATTGCTCTGGGGGTGCCTGTGTGCCCGCCGCTTTCCTCACTGTTACCTCACACAGTCCGCCCCTCAGATCTCTGAGAGGCCCCCATTTACGGAGGAGTTCCTGTGGAGTGTAGTCAAGTTTGAAATCAGGCTTCCTAAAGGCTCCCCCGTCTGTTTCAGCCTGGCAGATGGGTCTCTCTTGGTGTGTATGTAAACGTGTGTGTGTGACACAGATGGTGGTCAGTACGATGGGTTCCAGCCGGCGAGGAGCAGCGCCCTTTGTCCTCGCCATTTTCCTTGCAGTTTCACAGGGTTCGTGAAGTAGAGATGCAGTGTTTTTCTGTTTTCTCTGTGGGGTGTGAAGCTGGCGGAGGGTGAGGGGTAAGAGAGCAAACTTGAGGCATAGATCATCCAATTTCAACCAAATCTGTTTATAGCTGATGGTGGTGGAGATGAGCGGTAGGGTTTTAATAGGGTGAGAAAGTGTTACGTGTGCGGGGTCATGAGTGAACTCAGAACTGTTGGCCCTATGTATCCGCTCATGCTTACGCTCTTGTTTGTCTCTGCTTCTCTGCCCCCAGGTCCCTTGCGAGAAACTCCTTGAGGTGCCCAGGCTGAGACTGGGGGGAAATGACGGGGTGAGCTCTAGATGGTATGAGACCCCTTCCCACAAGAGCCAAACAATGGCTACAGCCTTGGAACCAGAGGACCAGGATCTTTGGGAAGAAGAGGGAATTCTGATGGTGAAATTGGAAGATGATTTCACCTGTAGGCCAGAGTCTGTCTTACAGAGAGATGACCCTGTGCTTGAGACCTCGCACCAGAACTTCCGGCGCTTCCGCTACCAGGAAGCCGCGAGCCCTCGAGAAGCTCTCATTCGGCTGCGAGAACTTTGTCATCAGTGGCTGAGGCCAGAAAGGCGGACAAAGGAGCAGATCCTAGAGCTGCTTGTGCTGGAACAATTCCTTACTGTCCTGCCTGGAGAACTGCAGAGCTGGGTGCGGGGCCAACGGCCAGAGAGTGGCGAGGAGGCGGTGACGCTGGTGGAGGGTTTGCAGAAACAACCCAGGAGACCAAGGCGGTGGGTGAGGAGGGGGAGTCCTGATCTGTGTGATGTGGAGGGGGCTATTTGCTGGAAGGATGGATTTGGGGCATAGGGCGTACAGGGAGGGCCCTCATTGTTTACCCTTTAAAACTAATTGGCTCTGCTCTTGGGTTGCGCCTAGATGCATAAGGGGAAGAGGGGGGTGTGTGTGTGTGATTGCGTGTGTTTGAGTGAGTGAGTGAGTGTGACTTCTTTGGCTTTTGAAATCCCTGCTTAGGAACCATCTTAGGGACCTCAGCACTCAAGGATCAGATGGCTTTGGTTTCCCTTTCTTTAGCTGTTGAGCCTCCAGTTCTTGAGGAGGCCAGTTTTGTGACTTCCTCAAAGGTCCTCTTAGACTCTCAGTCACAGATCCCCCTCCTGAGACCATAAGACAGGGAAGCAAACAACGAGGAGAGCCACAGGTGGGAGCAGTGGAGATGGAAAGGATGGGTGTCTCAGAGCCCCAGGTGACAAGGGCAGGGGTGAGGGCAGTGAGGAAGCTGTGCAGCAGTGTCTGAATGTCCCCCCCCGTCCTGGCGAGGATAACCTTCAACAACTTGGGTGTCCCATTAGCACCAGAGACTCGCCTCCTTATCTAGGACCCTCTGGGAGTGTTTCTTTTGGCAGCGTCTCCCAAAATAAGCCCTGATGTCAATCGAGACTTTCCTCTTGACTCCATGCTGACTGGAAATTGGAATTATTCCCAGGTGACTGTCCATGTTCATGGCCAGGAGGTCCTGTCAGAGGAGACGGTGCATCCGGGAGCAGAGCCCGAGTCACCTAGTGAGCTGCAGAACCCTGTGCAGATCTCGACTCCTGAGGCATCCTGTGAGGAAACTGTACAGAGCCCGGATCTGAGGCCACTGGAAGAGCAGAGCCTGTGCCATGAATTGGAGTTCCAGCCCCTGCAGGAGAGCGGTGGGAAGCCTCAGCAGAAGGGGGCATTGTGGCGGGCAGAGTGTGGGAAGGGGGCTAGTTCCCCTCTACGGAGGAGGCTAGGGGTGCAGCATAGTGGGAATAAATCACAGAATCCAGGGTATTGAGAGGAGACATTCCTAGCTAGCATCCCCCAGAAACCCAGCCAAGCTGAAATAGCCAACCCATCCTTGCTTGTCCTCTTGGCATGTTAGTAGTTTTCCACATGGTGGCAGTGGGAGGACTGACCTGCCCTTGGGCTGGTTTCTGGATTCCTGCCAAAGAGCAGGAGAGCCGGTCAGCTGTTGCCGCTTAAACACCGCACTGTTGCTCATCTTTGCCTTCTTTTCTTCATAGAGGTGCTGGCGTCCCAGGACCCAGATCTTCCCGAAGAGAGGAGCACTGGAAACCCAGAGATGGTTGCCCTTCTTACTGCTCTTTCACAGGTGTGCTCTGGTTTCCCCTCTGTGCCTCAGAGAATTTGAAGAGCCACCAGGCATTAGCTGAACAGGTCGGACAGGGCACAAATTTCCACTCTCCTTTGCCAACTTAAGTTCTCAGTTCTAGACGTGCCTGCAGCAGGGGGAGTTGCATGGAAGGGGATGAATGACCGTAGTCTCATTTGGATCTGCAGGCTCCAGAGCCTTTTTATTTGCCACTGCCCAGAGAGAGGGACTAACAAAATGGGATTATTTCATAACTCTCTGGTACAACCCGGAAGTGGCTGAATGAGGGCATATTTTTGGTTTTTACAAGTCAGCTTGCTAGTCATTTGTGAGAATGGCTGACTGCTGCAGAAATGCTTTCTGAAATTGTGTGGTATCCTGTCGCAGGGGCTGCCCTCAGGCCACAACACATAGGAAGCCCTTCCCATGGTCAGGGCCTCAAAACTAGGCTGTGATGCTGGAGAGGAAAGGAAAAGGCTGCATCTGTGGTTTCACACTGCAGTCCAGGTGCCACCGAAGGGCCTGTGTGTGCTGTGCTGACCCTGTAGGTGATAGGGGTGCCTGGAGAAGGTCAGGGAAAGCTTTCCAGAAAAGCTGAATTTTTGCAGAAATATAGGTGGTATTAAGGCATCAGATAAGGTGTTAATGAAGACCTTTAAGACTCTTCTTGTACATTAACCAGTGTGCTCCAGAAGAAGAGCAGAGTCTGGCCCTGAGAGAAAGCAGTGGGACTGGGAGGCCCAGAGGAGGAAATAAGAAAGTGCAGAAATAGGAAGTCGGGGAGCAGCAGCCCGGAGTGCTGCAGATTTCCCGAAGGGACCCTGGAGTCCTATGTGCATGCCTTTTGTCTCCAGCCATAATCTTCATCCCACGAACAAGATAGGCACCTCTGGGAGCATCCCAGTTGTTTTTGTTTTTGTTTTGTTTTTTAAGATTTTATTTATTTATTTGTCAGAGAGAGAGCAAGAGCGAGCACAGGCAGAGAGGCAGGCAGAGTCAGAGGGAGAAGCAGGCTCCCTGCGGAGCAAGGAGCCCGATGTGGGACTCGATCCCAGGACGCTGGGATCATGACCTGAGCCGAAGGCAGCTGCTTAACCAACTGAGCCACCCAGGCGTCCCTGTTTTGTTTTGTTTTTAATTTGTTTTGTTTTGTTTTAATTTTTTGGGGGGAGCATCCCGTTTTAACCGAAGCCTGTGTCTTTTCAGGGATTGGTGACTTTCAAGGACGTAGCTGTGTGCTTCTCCCAGGACCAGTGGAGCGACCTGGATCCAGCACAGAAAGAGTTCTATGGAGAATATGTGTTGGAAGAAGATTGTGGAATTGTGGTCTCTTTGTGTAAGAAATTTCAAGTGTTTCTAGGGTGTTTGAGCACAGAGGTCTTTCTCCTCTTGAAAGTTGTGGGGGTCTTAGGCCTTAGAACTGTATGCGCCACGCTTCTCTTAGCCTACCCCACCAGCAAGACTGAAGGATGAGCTAAAAGCAAGACAGTGTCCTTCCAAGTTAAAGGGAAGAGGAAATGCTTAGAAAGTGGTTGGAAACTTCTAATAAGAAAATAAAATTATAATATATAGCTTTAGTATATTTGAGGTGGTGTGAGTTTTGAAACAAGCAGTAGAAGTTGAAGCTGATCTGCTTACTTGAATATGGGGAAAGAGGGAGCATTAACAGTCCTAGAACTATCAAGTTGCAGACGAAGGGCATGAAGTATGCAGGATTTGGTGAGAAGTGCTCAGGCTAAAAAGACCAGATTGGAGCCACTGACTGGGCCGACCATTTGTTCTTCAGTCGACCCAACAGCAAAGATCTGCTCTTAACACAGGGAATTGCTGAATCAATCGTAATGTCCCACTTTCCCTCTCTTGAGCAGCATTTCCAATCCCCAGACTAGATGAGATCTCCCACGTTAGAGAGGAAGAGCCTTTGGTCCCAGATATCCCAGAGCCTCAAGAGCCTCAAGAGCCAGAAATCCTGAGTTTTACCTACACAGGTGAGGAACGACAAAAGGCATCTTCCCCCGCAGGGCTGGCACTTCCCCTCTCCCTCTGGGGTGCCCCTCTCATTGGTTCTTCTGACCTGTTGGCCATTACCCCTGTCTCTCTCTGAATGCCAAATTCTTCTGTCTTCATCCTCCCCTTTCCCCTCCCGTCATTTGTGTGAGGGGTATGTAATGCAAGATGGTGGGAAAAAAAAATGGGAACTTTGGAATGCAGCTGTAGTCCTTTACTAAGCAGATCACTTAAACTCTTGGTCCTCAGTGTCCACATTTGTGAAATGAGGATGATAATTTTTGTCCACACCAAGGCTTGTTGACAGTATGAGATAATGTATAAGAAAGTGCCTGGCACATGACAGAAATGAGTTGACTGGTTATTTCCTTCTCTCCCAGCCTCTGCAGTTATGAAATATGGGCTTCTCTCTGTGGTCTTGCCGTCCCAAGACTGTTTAAAAATCCCAGCGTTGTGTGGAAGGCATTGTCTCCTCTATAATTTCCCTTGTTCTCCTCTTACCCTCTCTACAGGAGATAGGAGCGAGGATGAAGAAGATTATCTCGAGCAAGAAGATCTGAGTTTGGAGGATCTGCACAGATCGATTTTGGGAGATCCCGAAATCCACCAGACTCCAGACTGGGAAATAGTCTTTGAGGATGATCCAAATAGACTTAACGAAAGAAGATTTGGTACAAATATTTCTCAAGTTAATAGTTTATCAAATCTTCGGGAAACCATGCCTCTCCACCCCTTGTTAGGGAGACACCATGACTGTCCTGTGTGTGGGAAGAGTTTCACTTGTAACTCCCACCTTGTTAGACACCTAAGAACTCACACAGGAGAGAAACCCTATAAATGTATGGAATGTGGAAAAAGTTACACGCGGAGTTCGCATCTTGCCAGGCACCAGAAGGTCCACAAAATGGGCACATCATATAAATTTCCCCTAAACCGGAAGAATTTGGATGAGACCTCCCCTCTGGTCCAGGCTGAGAGAACTCCACATGTTGAGAAACCCTATAGATGTGACGATTGTGGAAAACACTTCCGCTGGACCTCAGACCTTGTCCGGCATCAGAGGACACACACAGGTGAAAAACCCTTCTTCTGTACTATTTGTGGCAAAAGCTTCAGCCAGAAGTCTGTGCTGACAACACACCAAAGAATCCACCTTGGAGGCAAACCCTACCTGTGTGGAGAGTGTGGAGAGGACTTCAGTGACCACAGGCGGTATCTGGCACATCGGAAGACACACGCAGCCGAGGAACTGTATCTCTGCAGCGAGTGTGGGCGCTGCTTCAACCACAGTGCCGCGTTTGCCAAACACCTACGAGGACACGCCTCTGTGAGGCCTTGCCGGTGCACCGAATGTGGGAAAAGCTTCAGTCGGAGGGACCACCTTGTCCGGCATCAAAGAACCCATACTGGCGAAAAGCCGTTCACGTGCCCTACCTGTGGAAAAAGCTTCAGCAGGGGCTATCACTTAATCAGGCATCAGAGGACCCACTCAGAAAAGACCTCCTAGCTAGGTTCCCATGTGAGGAGGTCTGCATTCAGCCCTCACCTGGGGATGGGCCAGGAGACGCCCTCTTGTCAGCCTGGGAAGACCTTTTCTGGGGAGTCTCCCTGACGTGCCCAGATCTACATCACCTCTTCCCACAGCTAACTAAAGTCCCCCAGGCAGAACCTCTCAACCTTCTACTTCTACACCTTGAGGAGGTTTTTTGCCCAAAGTACAACCTGGGTGGAGGCTTCTCCTTGACTGGAGTGTTCCTGCCTCTACCTCATGGGTGTGAAGCAGGAGATGTAGAAGACTTAACAATATCATGGTTATTATACTTTCCCCTAAATAGGCTGTTGCATATCCTAAAGACTGCTTCACAGCCTCAAGTATAAAGTTGCCCAGGACAGCCCTTTAGGTTTGGTGAGGGACCGGCCTCTAGGATTCTGTCCTTACTGGGCTCAGATCTTAAAGCACACAGCCCCGAACTCAAGGCAGGAGATCTGCATCCTCATGGCTCTGCCACACATTCACGTGATAACTACAAATCTCTCACTGGTTCACTTCTTCACCATGCACTTTGCTTTGATACCTGGGGAGAGATGGGAGAAGTGTCTGATGGGGGAAAACCTTGAGGCTGTTTCATATGGACCTTGTCAGGCTGCTTCCTTACCTGTTGCCAAAATACCAGGGGCCAGACCCTGCTAGAAAGGAGGATTTCGTCAGAAGCCTCTTTCGCTGGGGGTGTTTCCCTGTTGGAATACTCTGCCCACCCTCCTCAGTATTCTACCAGCCTCTTGGTTTTGCCCCTAGCACTTCTGCAAAAGGGAGATGGAACAGCTGGGTGCCAGGGGAGTCAGTAAAGCATAATGACATCACAGTGAAGTCATTTACATTCCCACATACGTACAAGCCCACCCACCCTGCCCTCTTTGCGTGGGTTTGCAAAGGGATTTTGGAACCATGTCAGCTAACCTAGGTACGATAATAATTACAGAATCACAATTGACTGGGTCACTTAATTTATATGAAGAACACAAGAAGACCTGAGACCAAATTATGAGGAAAATTTTGTAAAAGCTGTTGCTGCTGGCTAAGGCCATCAAGACTATACTGACACCCAGCCCCTATCATCCCTGCCTTGGTTCTCTGATATCAGGGAAAATTATGAACCCCAGCACCTGGGACCCTGAAGAATTTACCAGGAGTAAATGGCTTTCATGTATTTGCGTTGTTTGCTTTTTCTTATGTGATCTCATTTTTATGTAATTAAGAACTAAATAGTAGTATCTCATGGCTGATAGTAGGTTCTCTGTTGCCTGATTAAGGATCCTTGGAGATGGGGAGGAATAATTACGAGCCTCACCTGCTCTGCTTGTGGGAGTGGCAAGGACTGGGTGAGCATCCTCCATAAATGGAGCATAGGGTATGGGATTAAAGCATGAGAAGGGAGATTGTCTTCTGTGCCTGGTTTCTTCAGCTGTTTCTCAATCCATTATGTGCCAGTGTGTACAGAGAGGATAGGTAGGATAACAAGGTTTCAGCCCTAACAGCTCAACAACGCAATTCACATTTTGGCCGATACTGAGAACTCCAGTTGCCCAGTCTGGCTTTAATACCAGTCAGCCGTTGTCCTGGAAATACACAGGTATGGAATAAATAAAAGTAACACGGGCAGCCCCATCCCCTGGTTTCTGGAACTTTCCATTTTATTAACTTCCCAAGGCTTCAGGTTCCAGATAGTTCGGGACGTCATACATCCAAAGACATCAAGGAGTACACAGTAGTTTTCCAGATCATGGTTGGCAGAGCCGAAGTTGGATTAGATGGCCTACTGAGGGAAGGTTCACGCCTGTGGTTTGCACAAGACACTCCTCATGGGCAAACATTTCTGAACCCTAGATCTAAGGTCTAAGCAATTTGTGTTGGGTGAAATACAGCCTCAAGAGATCATTTTCCCTAGCTTACACCAGTTATGGGAGCTGATAAAACTCGGGAGGTAACCGAACAAATTCGTTCTAACAGAACAGTGGTTTTGTTCACTGATTTACCTGCATTACTGCAATAAGTGAGAAACTGTCGAGAGAATTCTACATGAGGAAAAGCGAGAGACTGGTCTAGTTTGTTGGCACAGCAAATAGTTCTTTTATTCCCAATTCCCCAGCGAAGTCACATATGCAGACACTAAATCTCTGCTTGCTTGTGAAACACTTTATTTTCTTGGTCTCGTGGAGGGGCTTGCCATCTCCTAAACCCGAGCATGAGCAGAGCTGCAGTTAGCAGCAGAAGGGCCTCTGCTAGAACCTGTGGGGAGCAAGAGACTACACCTGAACAGGGGAAGGGGCTGGGCCCTGGCTACCCTCAAGGGGGGGTCCCCATAGAATTTTGTAAACAGTTGAATACTGGTGTTCTTGAATACCGTACTAAATTGAAGTTTCTGGAGAACAAAGAGGATTTTAAAGATAATATTTGGAGGAAGCTATAAAGTACTCGAATCAACAACTCAAGAAAATCAGTAGATGGTTGGAAATTATGAAGTCACATGCTAATAAAGTTATGAAATTAAAATATTTGTGCTTTTGGCCATTAGTTTAGGACCAACCAAGGAATATTGAGCCTCTTCTCCATCCCACTTACTGAAGAGAAATAAATGGGAAGAGATCAAGGCAGAATATATTTTTATTATCTGGAACTTAGGCCTCTAAGTCTAGACCAGAATCTAGTGAACTCTCCGAGGAACCCCCCTGGAGGACACTGAAGTGCAAGAACCAAAGCAAGCTAAAAAACAAACAAAAAACCCAAAACAAAAAAACCACTTTCTCTAGGGCCCAGCTCAACCGGAAGATCTAATAGAAAATGCATTCTTTTCACTGAGCAACAAAGTGGTGAACAAGAAAACACCCCACTGAGTTCTGCAAAGTTGGCAGAAACCATTCGCTCCAAGTCTCATGTCAGAGCAACAATCTCCAGATTGCCCCTTGCATGAGGAAAGTGACAAGCTAGTGTGCACCCTTTCCTAGGCCATTTTGATTCACCAAGCTCCCAGGAAGGACAGCAACCCAAGTGAGAGTTAATCTGACCCTGTGGTGGTTTTGGAGAACAAAAGCTGTGCTGAGAAATAGTGAATTATTATATCCCACGCACCTGAATAATTTGCTAGTCTTCCACACAGATATTTTTTAATTTTACCTCTAACATCTTCAGCTAACCAAAGTATTTCTTCAAGCCACAATAAATTTCCCTAAGAGAAATATACATAAATATTTTCTTCTGTCTCCTTAAATTTCTAGTGATATTGGCCAACTGACCCATTAATCTGATTTGTGGGTAACAGACTAAAAGCCGAAAAATGGGTGCCCTACTCATGTACTCACTAATCTGTTTTGGCAGATGCTCTCAAACTTGAGCACATCTCCTTGTAGGTGGCATAACTTGATTCCTCCTTGGAGAAGCCCCGAGAAGCAGGCAAGGACAGGTTTTGATCTCTCTTTAAAGATTTTATTTTATTTTATTTGACAGAGATCACAAGCAGGCAGAGAAGCAGGCAGAGAGGAGGAAGCAGGCTCCCCCTTGACCAGATAGCCCAATGCAGGGCTCCATCCCAGGACCCTGGGATCATGAGCCGAAGGCAGAGGCTTTACCCCACTGAGCCACCCAGGCGCCCCTTGATCTCTTTTTAGATACCAGTCGCTGTAAATGATCCTTAATAACAAGAAGAAACAACTCTTGTCAGCACGACAAAAGTAAGGACATCCTATAATGAACAGTTTCTGTTCTTACTATATGTGTATGCTCATGGAAATTTCAGGTAAAAGGGGACAAGAGGGAATGCAATTTGATTTTTTTTTTAAAGATTTTATTTTTATTTGTCAGAGAGAGAGAGGGAGAGAGAGTGAGCACAGGCAGACAGAATGGCAGGCAGAGACAGAGGGAGAAGCAGGCTCCCTGCCGAGCAAGGAGCCCGATGTGGGACTCGATCCCAGGACGCTGGGAGCACACGTCGGGCTCTCTGCTCAGCAGGGAGCCTGCTTCCTCCTCTCTCTCTGCCTGCCTCTCTGCCTACTTGTGATTTCTGTCTGTCAAATAAATAAAATCTTTAAAAAAAAATAAAAAATTACTAGAGAACAGAAATAGCATGTAAATTGGGGTAGGGTGCTCAGAAATTGAGTGTGTTAGCATTCATGAATTGTTCAGGACAAAAGCTATAATATGTTGGTTAGCTCTGGATAAGTATGCACTATTAAATTATTACATTAAATTATTAAGTATGCACTGTACAATATCAAGGATACTCATTACAGGAAATAGAGTAAATAATATTCTAAACAGTGGAGGGAAAATTAGAAATAATTTAAAAACAAAGGTAGGGAAGTAACTCATATTGTCCAAAGAAAGGCAAAAAATAAGCATCTAAAGATGGGACAAATAGAACTAAAAGTTGCAGAAAGCCCAAATATGTGAAGAAAACAGATAAAATATTGGTTAAAAGAGATTATTTAGGTGGGCTCAACAGTTGATTAGAGCAATAGGTTACATATCAGAGATACAGAAAAATATAGGAACAATGAACAATTCAAAGAATGAAAAGGATATACCAGGAGAATACCAACCTGAAGAAGCTAAGGGAATTATTTTAATATTGACAAAAGTTTTTTTTTTTTTATACAAAAAGCATAATGAGAAGTAAGGCATCTACATAGTTAAAAGTTTAATCCACCAGGAAGGTATAACAGGTCTAAATTTCCATGTGCTTAACGAAGTCTCCTCAGATTATATGTCCCAAATTGGTAGAATTAAATAGGAGAATTGATAAAACCATCCCCTTAGTGATCCACTTAAATACACTTCCCTAGTTATTGATAGATCAAGCCAATGGAAAAATCAGTAAGGATACATATTTGTACAACACAATTTAATAATTATGGAGAGTAAAAATCCATGCCTCACAATTATAGAATATCTGTTCTCAGATATAAGACACTTAAAATAATTGCTACTGTAGAGTGCAGTAAAGTAATTCTCAACAATTAGCAAGTGAGTATTACATAGATGATGTTCTCTGACCACAATATATTTTGTTTGAAAACCTGCAAAAACAAGAATTGTAAGTTACTATGTTTGGAGACTTCAAAATCCCCACATAAAAAACCCTTGCATTAAATAACTCTTGTATTAAGGAAGAAATCACATACAAACTTACTAATACTTAGAACTAAAATGAAATGTAAATATTGCTAATCAGTACATGCAGAATGCAGTGAAAATGGTATTTAGAGGGTTACGAGAGAAGAAAAACTAAAAAATTAATGAACTAAATGATCAACTTAAGAATTAAAAAAATTTTTTTAAATTAATTTATTTAAAGTAGGCTCCACACACATTGTCGGGCTCAAACTCATGACCCTGATATCAAGGGTCACACATGCCACCATAGAGCCAGTCAGGTGCTCCTCCACTTAAGACATTTAAAAAAATTTTTTTTTACTTACTTGATGCAGAGAGGGAGAGAGAGAATGAGCAGACCTTGGAGCAACAGGCAGAGGGAGAGAAGCAAGCTCCCTGCTGAGCAGAGAGCCTGAGATCATGACCTGAGCCGAAGGCAGATGCTTAACCACTGAGCCACCCAGACACCCTATGGAAATTTTTTAAGTAAAAGAATAAAATAACATAGAAAGGAGACAACTACAGAAAGTAATGACCAAAAAAGTACAGTAACAAAGTAAAGAAGTTGGTTCTATGAAAAGATGACTAAAACCTCTGGCAATATTGAATAAGAGATGGAAATACAGTAAATAATAAACTACAGAAAGGTAAACATGTAGATAAATAGAAATCATACTGATATGAAAACAATGTTATGAGCATTAAAATACTTGTAATAATGCACAAGATGAAGAGAGTGGATGTAGTCAAAATGTTCTAAGGTTCTAGCATTATCGGGAAAGTGGTGAAGTACTATGTTTTTTTGGACAGTAATATTCTATGGTCTCTGGGGTAACCACTAAAAGAATAGTAAAGGAATGTGTAACTGACAAGTTAATAGAGGGAAAATAATGAACTTGCAAAAGATTAATGCAAATGAAGGCAACAAGAGAATATAAAAAGTTAGATCAAGGGGCACCTGGGTGGCTCAGTCAGTTGAGCATCTGCCTTCGGCTCAGGTCCTGATCCCGGAGTCCTGAGATCGAGCCCCGCATCGGGCTCTCTGCTCAAAGGGGAGCCTGCTTCTCCCTCTCCCACTCCCCCTGCTTGTGTTACCTCTCTTGCTGTGTCTTTCTCTGTCAAATAAATAAATAAAATCTCTCTTTAAAAAAAAAAAAGGTAGATCAAGAAGCTAAAAAAGCTAGATATATAACTACTATATTCAACATAAATGGATTAAATGCCCTCACTGAAAAACCAGGCTAACATTACATACCCACAAAAACGACCTTAAAGATGATCAGAAAGCTGAACATAAAAAAGCGCTCTTTACAATGACTTGTCCCTGGAAAGTGGGTATGGTCAGAAGGGGAATGAGAGTGACCATCTCAGTACTGAGTCGAGTACTGAGAGATCCATTTTGAGCCTAAGGAGAAAAGTGTGTTTGAGAGAGAAAGGAACAGGATAGGAGAGGGAAGGGACGGGGAACACCTGTTCTGTTTGTAACCCCTTCCGGTCAGTTACCACTCATTTGCTGAGTATAACCTGATTGTTGTATGCTGGATGCTTAACACAAGTCACTCATTTTTATTCTTATTTTATTTTTATTCTTATTTCACAGGTTTAAAAAACCAAGTCTGAAAGGAGCCAAGTTGCTTATTCAGTTTATAATCATTAGTGGGATGGGTTCAACATCAGGACGGTGACTCCAAAGCCAGTCATTTTTTTTTTTTTTTTACATGAGCATGCTGTCTAGAATAAAGCAGAGGAGAAGGGAGGCACAATTCAAAAGAAGGAAGAAGAAAGCCACTAAAAATAGATGTTGGTATTTATATCAGGCAACTACTGCCACACAATAACACAAAACTTGGTGGCTTTCAACCATAAGCACATATCTTCTGTATCCGCAGATAGTCTAGACTTCCAGAAGCAGATCTTCTCTGGGTTTGGGGGTGTGGCTTTGCTTCTGCCTGGTGATGTGTGGGGCAGCTGGGGCTCCTCGGCTTTCCTTCTTCCCCTGGACCCCCGTGGTGCAAGCCTTGATGCAGGACTCCTGTAGTGTTTGCCCAGGTGTGACAAGGGAAACCCAGCCTCCAGTGCGTGCCAACGCCTGTGTCTCAAGTCGGCTAACATACACTGGTGAAAGCAAATCACATGGCAGAGCCCAAAAGTGAAAGGGAGGAGGCTCTTACTATGTCTTCAGTGGGAGACTGCTTCCTTATATGGAAAAGGGCTTGGATATAAGGTGGGGGGGGGTGAGAGTCAATAATGTACTCTACCATTTTCCAAGCAAGAATCACAATGTAGTTTTTTACTTGACATCCATGCTGTTTTGGAAAATGCCTATTTTTATTTAAGTCTTCTAAGACTAGCCCTCCTCTCGACACAAAAAACATGAAGTATTTTCACCTATCACTTTCCTTGCAAGCTGATAATAGGGAATGGGATCAGAGAGTTTTTATCAATCATCAACAAGGTGATCAAAATGCTTTATGTAACCTTTATAGAAAAATCAAGAGTAAACTTGGCGGGGCAGAGGATTCAAAGATGAATAAAACACAACATGCACAGAACAGCTGTGGGGATCTAGGTGACAGGTGACATCATCACGTTAGAAACACGGGAAAAGGCAAATGCACCAGTGAAGATACTCAGCTCAGTTTTTTATTGTGTTGAGTGTGAGACAACTCTAGGCTATCCACAAAGCAGAAACAGATCTGTTGTGAGAGAAGTCTGGAAAGGAGCTGGGGAGTGATCTGCAAACTGGGGAGTGATCTGCAAACAGGAATAAATTCAGGGCATGCGCCTGGATGAGAAAGAAAGAAGGTGTATACGGAAAAAAGAAGAACTTGCTAAGGAGAGAAATCTGGGCTTCAGGAGCAATGGGTGAAGGCAGTAAGCTACCTACCAAAAAAAAAAGTAGGAAAGAACAGCTGACAGGGAGAATCAGAAGAGAAGTGTTGAAAAAAATCCCAAAGAGAAGAAAATTATAAACAGAAGATGTGGTCTGTGCTCTCAGATGCCACAGAGGAGCCAAGCTGGCACTCGGAAACTAAAGGAAAGTGTTTGATTTCATGATTGGGTCAACGTGAGCCAACGGGTGAAAATTAGGTAAACCAATAGGAATGGAGGAAGAAACAAGCTGTGGAACTTTTGAAGGAAAATGCTTGAAACGGAAAGAAACAGTGTGGCAGTTTGGGGAGATTCAGTGTCAAGAAAGGATGTCAGTTTTTCTGGGTGTAAGGGTGACTGGCAGCAGCGGAGGAAGGAAACTAACACGCATCAAACACCTGCTGTTTGCCAGAGCTGAGCTAGACGTGCAAATGCATGGTGTCAAGTTGAACACCATGAGGGGAAGGAACAAGGGCAGCCAGAAATATTAAAAATACAAAAGATGGGAGAAAGGAGGAAGCAAATCTTTAAGAGGCTAGGATCAAAAGAGCAGGTGGACAGACGGACATTAGAAAATAACACATTCTGAGATGAAAAGCACAAAATGTTTCGGTGACGACTGAATCTGATAGGTCATATACAGGGAGGAAAAATCCACAAAGAAGGTTTCTGTCTTCTGCTATCAGTGCTGTGTTCATGATCTGAGAATGGGGAGTGTATAAGTAGAGAAATGGGCTCAGAAAGAGTAGGAAAGGGTGATGCTTCTGATGGAGAAGACTGTCGGATGAACAGAGAATATAACAGCGTGTAAGTGTTTGTGCAGAAAGTTTTGTTACTAAGCTGACCAAGAGAAAGCTACTCTTGGGCACCTGGGTGGCTCAGAGGGTTAAAAGCCTCTGCCTTCAGCTAGGGTCATGATCCCGGGGTCCTGGGATCGAGCCCCACATCCGACTCTCTGCTCCGCGGGGAGCCTGCTTCCTCCTCTCTCTGCCTGCCTCTCTGCCTACTTGTGATCTCTGTCTGTCAAGTAAATAAATAAAATCTTAAAAAAAAAAAAAAGAGAGAGAGAGAAAGCTACTCTATGTAAATAATTCTTGACCTATATAAATAATTGTTATGATGAATTTTCTTAGTTAACATTGGCTTGTAGTTGAGTAGGAGGCATGTCAATTAGAAAGCCACACAGTCAACGGGATCACGGAGTGGGAAATGCGTACAGAGCACACCCACCCAATAGCTCAGAACATACACTTCCTGAACTACGCAGTGAGTTTCTTCACCTTCTCTTTCATACACCCAGAAATCATGTAATAAATACTTATCATGGGGACACCTGGGTGGTTCGGTTGGGTAAGCATCCACTCTTGATTTTGGCTCAGGGTCTTGAGATCAAGCCCTGTACTGGGCTCTGTGCTGAGCATGGAACCTGATTAAGGGTCTCTCTCTCCCTCTCCTTCTGTCCCTACCCTTCTTACCCTCCCCTCCTGGTCACACATACTTGCACTCTCTCTTTCTAAAAAAAGAAAAAAAAAGGCTTATCATTTAACAGACTTTGTTCTAGATATTTGGAAATGGCAGTGAACAAGAGACAAAGATCCCTATCTTCATGGAGCTTATATTGTGGTGAGGGCAGACAAAGAGTGAACAAAATAAATTATTGTTTTTAAAAGCTTTTATTTATTTGAGAGAGAGAGTCAGGGTGAGATCACAAGCAAGGGGGAACGGTAGAGAGAGAAGAAGACTCCACACCTAGCAGGGAGCCGGATGCGAGGCTTGATCTAGAACCGTGGGATCACCACCTGTGGCAAAGGCAGACACTTGACCCTACTGTGCCACCCAGGTGCCCTAAATGACTGTTATATAGCAGACCAGAACGTAACAAGGTGAAGAAGAATTAGTCAGGCAAAGTGTAGTGCACACACTCCAGGCATAGCACAGGGAGTAAGCAAGGAAGGCTCACAGAGGAGGAGACTGAATAAAGACTTCCAAGAGCTTAAGGGAGTGAATCATGCATATTAAAGAGAGGAGGCATTCTAGAGTGAATAGCAAGTGCAACCAACGTCCCTGAGAAAGCGTGTGCTTGGCATACCTGAGAAGCAGCAAGGAGACCTATGAGCCGGGAGCATAGAGAATGAGGGAGAGGGTTGTAGGAGGTACGATTCGGGGGATGTTCGTAGGCAAAGCATGGAACTCCTTATAAGCCACTGGAATGATTTGAGCTTTTATTCTGAATACAGTGGGGATCCACTAGCGTTTATCATTCAGCAAGCCGCACTATGATCTCACCACGATCATAGACACACGCCGATAGGGAGAATGGATTGTAGGGGAACAAAGATGGAAGGAGGGGAACCACTGGGCAGGCGGGTACAGTTCTCCGCCTGAAAGATGGGCGTGGTTTGGATGAGAACAGTAGCAGCGGAACTGATGAGAGGGGGCAGGGCTCAAATCATATACTTAAAGTACAATTGCCAGGAATTACCGATAGATGTGAGATTACAGAAATAGACTAGTCAGAGAACGCTCTAAGGGTTTGGCCTGAGTAATGGGGAGAAAGACACCATTGACTAGGATGGGGATACCGTTAGGTAAAGCACATCTTGCCAGGAACATGAGGAGTACGGTTTGGACACTGTAAGTTTGAGGTATCTACTAGACAGTCTAATGGAGGTGTTGTGTAAGTCACTAGATGGAAGAACTTGGAGAATAGAACAATAATATCCGCCCGTTCGTTAGAATTTACTGGGCATCTGCTCTGTGCCTGGCATTGTGTCAGGTGCAGTGATTAATTACTGAGAGCTTTGCATCCAAAGAACTCATGAACTGGTCGGAAAGACTGATCTCTAACCTGATATAAGAGGTGGGCTAAGTAGATCGATAGCATAGAAAGTGGGGGTCGGAGGCCAGGCCAACTTTGCTGGGGGAGATGATTCAACTAAGACAGGAGCACAACAGAGCAGTGGTTAAGAGCACAGACTCTGGATTAATGGACCTAGATAAGGACCTAGATTTGAGTCCCACTTGCATCATTTATTAGCCCTGTGACCTGGGCATGCAAGTTACTTATCAGCTCTAGGGTTTCTCCTGTGTTAGCTGGGGATATTAATAGGTCCCTTAGAAGCCAATATTTTCATTAGTTGTCATATTAACCCAAATTGCTTCACGAGTGGACCTGTGGCCAGCCAGGCTGCTATGGACCCTGTGTGAGACGATGTCTGTGTATCAGCAAAGCCCTGGCCATGTTTTCACAGTGACCTCACTGATTCTTTCCACCATGCCTAGAATCAAGGAGAAAAGCACTTCAGCTCCTCAAGACTTATGAATATTTATGTCTTTTACAATTCCAGGAGCCACTGAGGGTGAAGATGTTGCTTCAAATCCATTTTCCCTATGGCACAAAATATACTGAGAAAAAAAATTGATGTATATATGTCTTGACTCTGATTCCTTCAATGTATCCATCCAAACCTGCCAAAAAGAGGGATGGAATGGGAACCAAATGACAGCCCTCTAATAACCAGTAGTATTACCTTCAAGTATCTTGAAATTTGAAGGCATTCTATAAAATTTAATAATTTGAGCTCTTTCCGTTTTCAAGTAAACCTTCTTTTATTTTTTTAAAAAAGATTTTACTTATTTGTCAGAGAGAGAGATAGAGCCAGCACAGGCAGAGAGGCAGGCAGAGTCAGAGGGAGAAGCAGGCTCCCTGCCGAGCAAGGAGCCCGATGTGGGACTCAATCCCACGACACTGGGATCATGACCTGAACCAAAGGCAGCTGCTTAACCAACTGAACCATCCAGGCATCCCTCAAGTAAACCTTCTTCTGCCACAGGTAAATTACGTCCCCCCAAATAATCTTAATTTTATCTTTTTCCCCAAGCAAATATCCCAACTATGTGTTGAGTCTTTCCATTCTAGTCCCAGCATGGTGCCCAGTTATCTTCCCCACCCATGGGTCAGAAGCTGCCTGCTGTTTAGGACCCAAAGTGACTCTGAAATATGTCACTCATTCGTCCGACTCCTCCAGGAACCCAGAGTTAAAAGGATATAAATATTTGTCCTGGCCCCAGCACCACACCCAGAAAGTTGAGAAAACTCAAGGATATCTCAGAACCCTTGTGAGATCTACAGTACTGTCAACGTCATCATGCAGTCGTGTCTCCCAACAAAACCTATGTTCTTCGATCCATATTGTCTTCTACATCCACATTGCTATTTCCAGCAATTTCCCAGCTATTTCTACTGCTGGGTCCAGCTATTTCTACTGCTGTGTCCCAAGGGCAGATTTAAGTAATTAAAGGGAAGGAAAAAAAAAGTGATAAAAAAAAGGACTATGGGTTCACCTTCTGTGGAGTACTAATCACCCTGAATCCATCATTTACACTGAGAGAGAAATCTTCCCCTAAAAAGCTTCCCAGGGATGCCTGGGTATCTCAGTTGGTTGGACGACTGCCTTCGGCTGAGGTCATGATCCCAGAGTCCCAGGATCGAGTCCCACATCGGGCTCCCAGCTCCATGGGGAGTCTGCTTCTCCCTCTGACCTTCTCCTCGCTCATGCTCTCTCTCACTATCTCTCTCTCTCAAATAAAATAAATAAATAAATAAATAAATAATAAATAACCCACTGGGTGGCTCAGTGGGTTAAGCCCCTGTCTTTGGCTCAGGTCCTGGGATTGAGTCCCGAATCAGGCTCTCTGCTCAGCAGGGAGCCTGCTTCCCCACCCCCTCTCTCGCCTGCTTCTCTGCCTACTTGTGATCTCTCTCTGTCAAATAAATAAATGAAATCTTAAAAAAAAAAAAAGTTTCCTATCTCTTAGGGGAAAATCCATCTGTCATGCAAACCATTTCTTCTCTCAAAGAATGCCTTTTGAAACCCTCTTCTCATGTGATTTGGAAATTTCTAGCCAGTTTGTGGGTATTTTCTAAGTAATCCCTTCATTTTGACTCCACACTATATATTTCTAGTTTCTTAATTTCCCTTCCTAATTCCCACTTAATTCCTGCATATCTGACTTCCCACTGGAGAATTCTCTGGCGTGAAAGGTAGTGAGGACCTCTCCATTAATTCACAGGCTCCCCTTCCCTGTATTCCTGACACGCCAAGTTCATAGGCTTGCATCCTGCCAACCCAAATCCCAATCTCCTGCTCTTATCTCCTTATTTTTCCAATGTCAGCAAAATCCTAAATCCTTCCTAAATGCTGCTGGTGGTTCTTTCCAAAGAAAAACAATAGGTTGGAAACTTGCTTATCAGCTTTGATTGGGATCGGTAGCTTTTTGTTGGAAGGGGATCAGTCACTTGGAAGTTAATCTACAAAGCTGATAGATCATTTTAGAAAGATACATCCATGCTATACATTTCATTCTAATTTCAAACGTGTAAATCTGTGTTTATTCCCCAATTTTTAATTGCATAGTGATTAGTCCGAGTTTAAATCTAGACTCATTATTTGCCACTCACGTGACTCTGGACTAATGAGAGCAAACACTTACATAGCACTTATTATATGCCAGTCAATTTCCTAAGTGCTTTACCATGTTCACTAATTTACTTCTTATAAGAACCCTATTGTATTAGTTTTCTACGGATGCCCTAACAATTAGCATAAACTGAGTGGCTTAGAACAACATAAATGTATTCCCCCACGTCCTAGGGCCTAGAAGTCCAAAATCAAGGCTCCCTCTGAAGGGAAGAATTCTTTCCTGCTTCTTCCTAGATTTTTGTGGTTGCTGGCGATCTTTGGCATTTTTTGGCTTATAGCTGCATCACTCCAATGTCTGCCTTCAGCTTCCCATGGCCATCTTCCCTCTGTGTGTGTCTGCATGTCTGCATGTCTCCAAACTCTCTCTCTTTATCGGGACACCAGTAATTGATTTAGGGCCCACCCTATTCCAGTAGGACCTCACCTCAACCTGACCACATCTGCAAAGGCTCCGTTTCCAAATAAGGTCACTTTCATAGGTACCAGGGAAGAGGAAATCAATGAATTGGGGGGGGGGGGAATTCGAATCATACACCTGAGAAGAAATCATGCCTGATTATCTAATTTCACCAATAAGGAAGTTGAGGTACAAAGAAGTTCAATAACTTGCTTACGTGCACACAGCTAGAGATTAATAGAAGCGACATTTAAATTCAGGCTCTGATTTGGCTCACAATTCTTCTTCGCCAGTATGTAAGACCCCTTCTAGACAGAAGAAGGAACCTGAGGGTAATGCGTGCTGTGCTTGGCACTACCCAACCAAAGCCTGAACTCTGAGCTGCCCTGAGGCCAGCAACAGAATCCAAATCCAAGTATCTCCAAGGTTAGGCTCTGCTCCCTCCCAGGCCGGCAGGTGCACTTGCAGTTTAAAAAGTGACCGCTAGAGGCTGCACCCAGTCCTGGAGGCTTGCTTCCTCCACAGAGACGCCAGATCTGCAAAGCTAAGTGTTATTAGGTGGAAAGAAAAAGGAATATATCTGGGAGCTCAAAATTTTGAGAGATCCCTACTGCTGCCTGATATTTTAAAGAGATGCCTATACAAAAACTGGGGTGCCTGTGACCGTCTAGGTCTTTGTACCTCAAGCCTTCCTATGCCGTCAAGCTGAGAAGCAATATGTTCATTTGCCTTCTGGCATTCTGACCTGAAAAATCTAAACAGGTAAGTAAAAGTGACCAGCGTGCCTAAGGAATTCAGTACAAAAGTACATCACGATGCCCATGGACCTTTTTCCTTATTATACCAAAAATGGTCATTCCTCTCCAGAAACAAAAAGAAGGGGGGGGGTAAGGAGTGGGGAGGTTTGTGAGTAAAGAATCTATTATTCTTCTCGAAAGGAACCAGCCACCATCTACCAGGCAGAAACCTGTGATTTGTCCCAGACTCTGTCCTCTCCCTCTCTGTATCCCATTAGTGACGCTAATTCTATTTTTTAAAATTTAAATTTAGTTAGCCAACATATAGTACCTCATTAGTTTTTGTATAATGTTCAGTGATACATTATTTGTGCATGACACCCAGTGCTCCACACATCACGTGCCCTCCTTAACGCCCACCACCCAGTTACCCCAGCACCCCCCCACACCTCCCCCCACCCCGTGATGGGATTTGTGCCTTCCTCTCATTTTCCCTCTCCCCTGCGGCAATGGTCCTGGCCTCATCGTGCGAGTTACCACGATGGCCTTCTAACAGACTCCCCTGCTCCCCACGGTTCCCCTCCTCAACCCATCCTCTGCGTAATTGCCGGCAAACTTCCTAAATATCAAATTGCATCCTATTATCTCTATCCTATCCTGTTGCCCAGTGGCTCCAAAGCACGTTCAAGGTGGAACACTAACACCTTAGCTCTGCAGGCAGTTCATTGACCGCTGCAGCGTCTTCTGTGCATCCCCTTCCCCCCACTCTGTCTATGGCTCCCTTTACCTACTCTTTCCTGCTAATTCCATTTTGGAAACTCGATTTCTGGTTCACATCCTCCAAGAAGCATGTTCTTATTTTCACTTCAAATGCTTCTTACGTGGCCCTTTGAACATTGCTGCGTGGTCCTCTGTTGTCTCTTGGTGTTGTCTGCCCAACACTGAGCCCAGTTCCTGATACGTAATAGCAGAACCGGGAATTTTACCACTTCCCCTCCACCTCAGTACCTTTCATGGAAAAGCACTTTTTTTTTTTAAACCTAGGACCACCTTGTTTCTATGTAATCTTGTTAAAGACTGGAGTCTCAAATGGACCACTGTCTGTAGGGATTTTTTTTTTTTAAGATTTTATTTATTTATTTGACAGACAGAGATCACAAGTAGGCAGAGAGGCAGGCAGAGAGAGAGGAGGAAGCAGGCTCCTTGCTGAGCAGAGAGCCCAATGCGGGGCTCCATCCCAGGACTCTGGGATCATGACCTGAGCCGAAGGCAGAGGCTTTAACCTACTAAGCCACCCAGGCACCCCTGTCTGTAGGGATTTACAACGGAAGGACACACATATGTAAATCCAGAATCCTTGAAAAATAATAGGTACAATTTAACTATAAGTTTTCATAGAGCTGTCGGTTTTTGGACCACACACTTTTGGGTGGTTTGTACCCAAACAGTGCCCAGTGCCTGGTAAGTGTTCAATAAATATCTGTTGAAGAATGGATGAATGAATGAATGAATGAATGAATAGACAAATACCTATTTTAGGCATTTATTACAGTACTTCATTCTGGTTTCTTACGTTTCTCCTTTACTTACCTATAAGCTCCCAGGTCTCTCGAATATACTTCAGAGTTTGTGGTGGCACCAACCGCAGGGCTAGAATAGAGTAGGCCTTGATCATTGTAGATATAAATATCACACTCAGCTTTTAGAAATGTAATCACTCCAAGATAAAAGTTCCCCAAATCCAAACTCTAAATATTAGACTTGAAAAAATTCAAGTACATATGGCAAATCAGAAAGAACAAGTACGCAGAGGCAATGAAAAAAATAATTAAAAAAAAATCATATATAAGGAAAGTTCAAATAGCATGCCTCAAGAACTAGCTGCTGGGAGCTTTGCAATCCCTCCGTGTCTCATTCATGCCTTTTGACACCAGATGGCGACATTTTATCATGATTGACTGAGTCTTGGCTGCTAATTTACTCAGCAAATGTACGTAGACTTGGAGGCTTAGGTTAGGCATTAAGAATTCATAAATGAATATCATATAGACTTTGATATCAAAAAGTATACTGGGAGAGTGGATAGCTCTACTGATCATTTAAAAATTCAACAGTGGGGCTCCTGGTGGGCTCAGTCCCTGAAGCATCTCCCTTGATTTCGGCTCAGACCATGATCTTGGCGTCTTGGAATCAAGTGCACATTGGATTCCGTGCTCTGTGCAGAGTCCGCTTGGGATTCTCTCTCTCTCCTTCCCTCTACCCCTCCCCCGCTGTGTGAGCTCTCTAAATAAATAAATAAATAAAATCTTTTTAAAAAGGGCAATAATGATGATACAAAATAATAACTAACGTATTTTAAGGGACATAAGAACTAAAAAGACACATATAAGCAAGGATTTCCAAATGGACAAAAAGCACACAGAAGTGGTCAACATTATTAGTCATCAGGAAAAGGTCAGTTACAGAGCTCTGTGAGATGCTACTCTGCCCCCCCCCCCGCCCTTACAATGACTAAAATGAAAAGGACTCAGAAAACCAAGGGATGATGAGGCTGTGGAACAGCTGGAAATCCTACACGTAGCGGTGGGGAATGGAAACCGGCATTCAACAACTTTTGGAGAACTGCTGAGTATATCTACCAAGGCTAAGCTTACAGCCTAGCCATTTGGGTATATACCAACAGAAATGAGTGCTTCTGTGCAATAGAGACATGAATATATATATTCATAGCAGATTATTGATAATAGCAAGAAATGGAAACACTCAATGTTGATCAATAGTACAGCATATAATTATGGTGTATGCATAATATAGTTAGTAAATGTAATATTTTACAGCAATGAAGAACACAATACTGCTTATGGCCACATGGCTGAATATCACTAAATATAATGTTAACTGAAAGAAGTCAGACCCTAAAGAACGATATGATTATATTTACGTGAAGTTAAAGAACAGGAAAAAAAAAATTTTTTTAAAGATTTATTTATTTGAGAAAGAGAGAAGGGGAGGAGGGAAGGGTCCGAGAGAGAAGGACAGAGAGAATCTCAAGTGGACTCCCACTGAGCACAGAGCCCTACATGGGGTTTGATCTCAAGACCCTATTGGGGCGCCTGGGTGGCTCAGTGGGTTAAGCTTCTGCCTTTGGCTCAGGTCATGATCTCAGGGTCCTGGGATCGAGCCCCGCATCGGGCTCTCTGCTCAGCGGGGAGCCTGCTTCCCCCTCTCTCTCTGCCTGCCTCTCTGCCTACTTGTGATCTCTCTCTCTCTCTCTCTCTCTTTCTCTCTGTCAGATAAATAAATAACATCTTTAAAAAAAAAAAAAAAGACCCTGAGATCATGACTTGTGCTGAAATTAGGAGTCAGACGTTTAATTGATTGAGCCACCCAGGCCCAACCCCCACTCTTTTTAAAATAGGTTCCAACCCAGTGCAGAGCCCAGCATGGGGCCTGAAATTGCGACCCTGAGATCAAGACCTGACCTGAGATCAAGAGTCAGTTGATCAACGAACTGAGCCTCCCAGGCTCCCCCAAGAACGGGAAAAACTAATGTGTGATAATAAAGGTTAGACTGGGGATGCCTGGGTGGCTCAGTTGGTTGGACGACAGCCTTCGGCTCAGGTCATGGTCCTGGAGTCCCGGGATCGAGTCCCACATCGGGCTCCCGGCTCCATGGGGAGTCTGCTTCTCCCTCTGCCCTTCTCCTCGCTCATGGTCTCTCTCTCAAATAAATAAAAATAACATCTTTAAAAAAATAAAAATAAAGGTTAGAGTGTGGGTTACTTGGGAGAGCAGATGTTTATTGATGGGAAGGGGACAAAAGTGAACCTTCTACTGTACTACAAATTTTCCATATCTTGATGTAGGGGCTGCCACACAGGGATAGACAGATGTAAAAATTTACAGAGCTGTATAGGATTTGTGCACTTCACCATATGTAAGTCAGTTCTCCATAAACTGGTAAATAAAAAGGAAGCAACAGCTAACATCATTGAATGTTTATTAGGTGCAAGACATTTTGTTGATACATGTACAATCTCACTCAGTCATCATCCTAATTCTTTTCCTCCCAGCTCTGTTGAGATATAATCAACATACCACTCTGTGTGATTTAAGGCGTACAAGGTCATGCTTTGATGCATGTATATGTTGCAAAATGATTACCATAACATTAGTTAACTCATTCATCATCTTACAGTTATTGTGTGTGTGTGTGTGTGTGATGACAACATTTAGATCTACTCTTTTGGCAACTATTTTTTTATGGTTTTATTTATTTGAGAGAGAGAGAGAGACAGCACAAGTGGAGGGCAGAGGGAGAGGGAGAAGCAGACCCCCTGCTGAGCAGGCAGCCAGACACGGGACTCGATCCCAGGACCCCGAGATCACAACCTGAGCCAAAGGCAGACACTTAACCGCCTGAGCCACCCAGGTGCCCCATATTTTTTTAATTTTTAAAATTTTTTTAGTTTTTAAAAGATTTTATTTCTTTATTTATTTGAGAGGAAGAGAAAGAGAAGGAGCACAAGCAGGGGGAGTGGCAGAGGGAGAGAGAGAAGCAGATTTCCCACTGAGCAGGGAGCCTGATGTAGGGCTTGATCCCAAGACTCTGGGATCATGACCAGAGCCAAAGGCAGACGCTTAACTGACTGAGCCACCCAGGCACCTCCAATCCTTTTTTTTTTTTTAAGATTTATTTTATTCATTATTTTAAAAATTCTTTTTTTTTTTAAAAGATTAAAAGATTTTATTTATTTATTTGACAGACAGAGATCACAAGTAGGCAGAGAGGAGGAAGCAGGCTCCCCGCAGAGCAGAGAGCCTGATGTGGGGCTCGATCCCAGGACCCTGAGATCATGACCTGAGCCGAAGGCAGCGGCCTCACCCACTGAGCCACCCAGGTGCCCCTCATTATTTAAGAGAGGTGGGGAGGGGCAGAAGGAGAGAGACAAAGAGAATCTCCAGCACACTGAGCACTGAGCTCGGATCCTGATGCAGGGCTCGATCTCATGACCCTGAGATCACGACCTGAGCTGAAACAGAGGATCAGCCACGCAGGCGCCCCTGGAAGTTTTTACACGTTGACCGCCTTCACCCATCTTCCCCATCTCCCCCCTCATCCCTGCCCTAGGCAACCACCATCTATTCCTGTCAGTGCAGTAGGAGAGACTGGAGTGGGTGGTCAGCGGGAGGAGGGGAGGCCGGTGGAGGGAGACCGGCATGCTTGCCTTGTCAAACTGGGCCAAATCCGAATGCAAACAAACGGGGCAGGTAATGGGGACTTGCTGGCCAAACTCAGCTTCCAGCAGAAAAAAAGCAGCATGGGGAAACCACCTGATCCAAGCCAAGGGACCAAGGGATCATTTCAAGACTTGAATTTAGACCAGGAGGAAGATTTAAAAAAAAACAAAAAAACAAAACTCACTTTCAGAAAAATTCAATTAAGGCATATTAAAAAAAAAAAAATCCAGTTTGGATGGAATTGGTGGGTCTCTCTCGGCCCAGGGTACGATGCTTCGCTAACCAAGGCAGCTCAGCCCGGAGTCAACCGTTGACCCCTGCCCCCTCCCCCTCTGCTCTGTCTATGTCCCCTCTTCCCCAGCTGGAGGTCCTCCAATTTTTTTCTGGGACTTCCACCTTGCGCTCTGCCTATCAGCGGTCTAGGAGCTGAGGGTCTTTGTCTTGGCACAGCCGGTTTTGTTGAGCCTTTTCTGCATTATGTCCGATGACTATGGGGGCTGTGACAAATAGCACAGACTTGGGGGCTTAAGAAAACAGCAATTTATTCTGTCCTAGTTCTATAGACCCTGAAGTCCAACGCCAGTGTCACTGGGCCGAAATCACCCTGCTAGCGCAGTGGCACTCCCTCTGGGGGCGCTCGGGGAGAATCCATAGCGGGCCTCTTCCTCCCACAGGTGACCCTCCCCCCAGCCCCCACCCCGTGTGGCGTCCGGGCCTTGTGGCTGCTTCACTCCAGGGTCTGCCCCATTCACAAGACCTACCCTGCGTGCATCATCCTCCTTGGCCTCTCTCTCACACAGACCCCCCCCAGAGTAACCTCCTCGTTATGAGACCCTTCATTTAATCACATCTATGACCACGGAAACTTGTATTCACTCTTTTTCCAAGGAAGGGAATATTTGCACGTTCCGGGGACTAGGACTTCCTCTCCTTGGGGGGGGGCCCTTATTCAGTCTAGAGTTTTCAAGCTGCAGAAGTACAGATAAATAGATTTTTACAAATAAAGAAAGCTTCTCTAATGACCGACTAAAAATACTGCTGTTGAGGACAAGTCCTCTCTTAATTCTGTTTAGTCTGGCTTTGTTTCCTTACAATCCTCTGGAAATACCCTTGACGAAGCTGCCAGATCCCACGGTCATTTCTCAGCTCTTATCCTGTTCTCGTAGCACCTAACAGAGGAGAGCGCTTCCTCCTAGAAATGACCCTCTTCCCTACCGGCGACCTCTTCTCTGTCTTCTCCCCTGGATCACCATCCTCATACAAGCTCTAGGCATCAGTATGCCTGCAGCTCAGCCCTTGGACTACTTTCTGTCCTAACCCATTCTTATCCCTTGAGCAGTATAACCCAGCCCTCCCCCCCACTGAATTCAGCAACACACAGATGATCCCAAATTGCATCCCCATCCCAGTCTCTCCTGGAAGCACCCAACTATTTTTTTAAGTTTCTTTCTTTCAGTATTCTCTACATCCAACGTGGGGCTCAAACTCACAACCCCGAGATCAAGAGTCACATGCTCTACCGACTGAGCCTGCCAGGCGCCCCCTTAACATCAGACGTTATTTTTTAATTGTTTTTTTTTAATATTTTTATTTATTTATTTGACAGACAGAGATCACAAGTAGGCAGAGAGGCAAAGAGAGAGAGGAGGAAGCAGGCTCCCTGCTGAGCAGAGAGCCCGATGTGGGGCTTGATCCCAGGACCCTGAGATCATGACCTGAGCCGAAGGCAGCGGCTCTACCCACTGAGCCACCCACGTGCCCCAACATCCAACTTTAATAAGAATAGTTTGTTTGAAATCTCCTTCTGGATGTCCAAAAGGGGTCTTAATCCTGACATGTCCCAAACCAAGCTCCTTATTCCATTCTCCACCCCACACCTGCTCCTTCCCGAGGGTCCCGCATCTCAGCAGAAGACTCTATTTGCGTCATCACTCAGCTCTCAAATCCTGGGATCCTCTTTGGTGTCTCTTTTTTACCTACGAGTCCCTCTAGCAGCAAAGGTTTTTAGTTCCATCTTGTAAAAATTTCCAAATCCTACTATGGCCGTCCACCTTGACCACGACTGCCTTGTCTAAGCCACCGTGACCCAGATTGGCACAACAGCCTCCTAACTGCTCTCCCTCCCACCCCCTTACAATCCGTGGAATCAAGGAGAGTATTTTAAACACACACTCCATCATGTATTGCCCTTCTCAAAATGTTCCAGTAGCTTCCCATTATATTTAAGACACAATCCAAAGTCCTTCCCAGGGTTCTCGAAGCTTCTCCACCTTCCTTCCTTATTGCTTCTGACTTTGCCCCTTGTACTCCGGGATCCTTGGTTCCTAATGTTCTTCAGACCAACCATTCTCACTCCTACCTCAGGACCTTGCACTCTCTGTTCCCTCTCCTAGACCACTTTTCCCGGATATTTGCCTAGCCTGCTCCTTGACAGCCTCCAAGCCTCTGCTCAGTTGTCATTCATTCCCTCAGGGAGACCTCTCCTGGTCCTTCACCTAATAATAGCGTTTCCGTTACTCCCTAGCCCCGTACCGTAACTGATTCTCTTTAAGACATCTGTCACTACCTCACATTACAGTATGTATTTATTTGTATAATTGATTAATTTCTACCTCCTCCACGAAAATATTGGTGTTCTGAGAACAGGAATTGTGTCTACTTTTGCTCTTCTCAAGATCTCTAGTGCCTAGAACGGTGCCTGACACAGAACAGGAAAATGTTAGATATTTCTTGAATGGATGAATGAATGAATGAATGAATGAATGAATAAGGATTTTAGAGGCTGGCTGGCTGGCTGGGACATAACAGGTAAGCTCTTGGAAGAGACCTCCCTCCACTGCCTGCCAGCACTCCTGCAGACTCTGATCCCCGTAGCTATGATTCCTACCCCACCCCCCAGCTTGAATAGCCTGCCAGCTCCTGCTGAACATCAGCTCTGCAAAGGCAGCCCAGCGCCTCTAGCCCCACCTCCGCTTCCCCACCAGCCTCCCAGGGGAAGTGGGCAGGCAGGCCATGAGGCAGAGAAACTTGCCTAGGAGAGCACAGCTAATAATGGACTTCTTGTGCTGTAGCAACTGCTATGACATGCAAATGCTATGGGTTTCAAAAAAAAACCCTAAAAAAACCCCCAAAAAACAAAAACAAAAACAAACCAAGAGCAACCTGGTGGGATTCTTTGTAAGTTCTCAGCAGCCACTTGTGAATGTTGTCCCCATCCTGGGAGGGGCGGGAGGAGGAGAGCGGGGTGGGGGGGTGGGCTCCGTGGGCCCCAGGCCCAAACAGAATGCCACCTTCCGCAACAGACACTGCTCCCTCCTCCACCCCACCCCCAGGAAACGTCAGCATTGGCCTGCTGGCCAGGAGAAACCCACATAAATTACAGAAGCCCTGTAACACGGTGAACAAGTGGAATTTTAGATGCAAGCCCCAGTTTGAATCCCCCGTGTGTACTTTTAGCTCTGCGTTCTTGGGTAAGTGACGTACTGAAAGCCTCAGTTCCCTGGTCCGTAACATCAAAATCATGCCTGTCTCTAGGGGCCTTTGTGAGGGTGGAATGGTCTGGGCCAGCTCTGGGTCTCCATGACCGGCAGTCGGCGGGTAGGAAGGCATGGAGGGTAAGGGGGAGGAGGGTGGGGAATGGCTCGGATGCCGAGGTCCCCTGACACCATTGACCCTGGGGTGTGGCCAGCCTGCTCTGTGGAAGCCGGAGAATCACAGAAGGATGCGGTTACAGGAGATTTTGCAGTTATTAAAACAAATAAGCGACAAAACCTTGCATTTTACAGAAAGGGAAATGGGCCCACGGAGATGAATGGTTTTGCCCAGAGTCACACAGCCAGGTCATAACAGAGGCAGAGCAGGTGCCCAGATCTGAGCCATTGGGCTCAGGGTCTTACCAAAGCCTTTGGGTGTTGTCAACAGCTTGGGGGATTCTTGAGCCTTCCTGGCCCTGACTCCTGGGCCTCAAACCCCACAGCAGGCCAGTGCTCTCTGCCCAGCCCACCAGGCCCGCAGCATTCTCTACCCCTTGTCCCGGCTCCCATTCTCTAACCTTTCTTCCCTCTGACAACCCCCCTCCCAGCCAGAGGGTCCACTGGCCTGTAGCAGAGGAGGACAGTTCCTGGACGTGAGGGGAGGGGAACCACAAAGTCACTCCGAGGATCCCTGGGCTTCGGTGGCAGCTAAAGCCCTTCAGGGGACATGTGTCCCAGGCCAGGCCTTGGTAGAGCCTCTCACTCCTTTCCTCCTATCCCCGCAGCCCTTCTGTAGGCTCATTGCTGATCCCATATTGCCAAAGTTTCCGTCAGTTAAAAATGAAGGCGGGGCACCTGGGTGGCTCAGTGGGTTAAGCCTCTGCCTTCAGCTTGGGTCATGATTTCGGGGTCCTGGGATCGAGCCCCACGTCGGGCTCTCTGCTCAGCAGGGAGCCTGCTTCCTCCCTCTCTCTCTGCCTGCCTCTCTGCCTACTTGTGATCTCTCTGTCAAATAAATAAATAAAATCTTAAAAAAATTTTTTAAAAAAATGAAGGCAAAATCCCCAGCTCTCTTAGATCAAAGGCTGCATGGCTGTCTACCCCTTTCACTTCTTTGTTCCTTTTTCTTCAAACGGTCTTGGAAATATCATCTCTTCTGCCGAGCCCTTCAAGTGGACGCATCATTCTGAGCCAGGGCTCAAGTCTTTCACTGTCCCTCACGAGTTTCCTCATGACTCTGTGACTCAGTTTCCTTATTTATCAGGCAGAGCTAATAAGATTAGCAGTCTCCTAGGGTGATTGTGAGATTGTGAATTGATACCTGTAACGCACTTCTAGAAATGGCTGGAACAAAGTAAACCCTCAATAAATCTTGTCTGTGATTATTTTTTTTTAAGATTTTATTTACTTATTTGACAGACAGAGATCACAAGTAGGCAGAGAGGCAGGCAGAGAGAGAGGGGGAAGCAGGCTCCACGCTGAGCAGAGAGCCTGATTTGAGACTCCATCCCCAGACCCTGGAATCACGACCTGAGCCAAAGGCAGAGGCTTTAACCCACTGAGCCACTCAGGTGCTCCTTGTCTGTGATTATTATTATTACAAGAAAATCAACCTCTCCCATTTCAAACAGAAATTTACCTGGGACTCCAATGGTCCCATTATATGTATTTCTCCCTCTTTCTGTCCTAACTGCGTATATGTTGGTGCTGTTCCTGACGCGATCCTCGTCCCTGTCAGTTGTCTCCTCTAGTGGCCAGTGTCTGATTAGGGAGAAGCTCCCATAGGGCCGGGACCAGGCCTGGTTAACCCTCCTCTTCTGCCAAATAGATCGAACCCCAGGTGGCTTGTACTGCTGTTAGCCAAAAAAGCATCATCGAGTCAACAGTAGGTAACACCATCACCCTTATTCCTTTTTTTTTTTAAGGTTTTATTTATTTATTTGACATAAATCACAAGTAGGCAGACAGGCAGGTAGAGAGAGGAGGAAGCAGGCTCACTGCCGAGCAGAGAGCCCGATGCGGGACTCGATCCTAGGACCCTGAGATCATGACCTGAGCTGAAGGCAGAGGCTTTAGCCCACTGAGCCACCCAGGTGCCCCTCATCACCCTTATTCCTGATGACCTATCTGTCCATCTAACCTGACTTACATATGTTTACTATAAGAAATCATCCAATTTTCTAAGTCAAAAACAGTTAAATATCAGCATTTTCGTATGGTTCAGTCTTTTTTTTTTTTTAATATTTTATTTATTTGACAGAGTTAGAGAGAGAGCACAAGTAAGCAGAGCGTCAGGGAGAGGGGGGGAGAGAGAAGCAGGCTCTCTGCTGAGCAGGGAACCTGATGTGGGGCTTGATCCCAGGACCCTAGAATCATGACCCGAGGTGAAGGCAGCTGCTTAACCAACTGAGCCACCTGGGCGCCCCTGTATGGTTCAGTCTTATAAGAGTACAATAATTATAATAAAAAATAACACTCAATGTTTATTGCTACTATCTGCCAAGTACCATCCTTTTCATTTCGTGTGGACCTTTGCCGTGTCATAGCCACGGCTCTGTGGGGTGTGCACCATCACCGTCACCAAACGTCAGAAGAGGGGACTGAGGCACTGAGGAGTTTAGTAAATGTCCTCAGCTAACACAGCTAGTGACGGGATGCAAACCTGGGCGTTTACTTCTGAGCTCACACCCCCAGCAAATACTCTCCTGCTAGGCTTTCTGAATCCCGGACTCTGCCTCGTTCTTATAAATTCATCTTTCGAGTCTCAAGGATTGGAACTCTAACTTTGAACCCAGCTGGTGGATAGGCTCCTACCCCCTGAGGAGAAAACCCCCTGCTATGCCTGGTGTCTGCGTGCAAAAATCCTTGCAATCTCATTGGCAGACAGAATATAGAAAAAGAAATGCAGGGTAGTGCGTCCCGAGTGATGATTAAGTGGCCTGAACATTTATTATGCACTAAAGGCCTCGCATTAGGAAAAGAGTGAAGAACCATGATCAGGATACAGTCCAAACAGTACCTGCCCGAGATCTGCCCCAAGCCCAGTTCCCAGTTTCCCAGTGCTAAAAGGCACCCAGCGGGGCCCCGAGGGAGCTTACCTAAAAGGCCAGGGTGGCAGAGCGGCTCTGCGGAGTGTCCCTTCTCCTCTAGCTCTCTCCACGTGATGGCAACAGTGGAATCTCATTTCTGCGCCTCGCTGGACATATCCTAAGCCTTTCATCCACAAATCAGAAGTCCAGTAACCATAATTTAAATTCTCCCCAGTGCCTCGCCTGGGCCACAGTAAATTGCAGCCTAAAAGCCACATTTGTTTTTTGTCGGGACCCACACAAACCATGCACGTTCTGGCGATTTTTTTTTTCCAGCCTCCCTCTGCTAGCAGAACAAGCCTCATTTATCTGCAGCCATTAAGTCTGTCCACAGGCAGGTATCAGGCATGACCAAGAAATCAATAAGAGCCAGTGAAACAAGATATTTCCTCCCTGTTTTGCTCGTCTAAATGAGGAAAGCTTCCAGCAGTGATCAGGGAGCCGCCAGCCAGCCGCGCAGAGCCCTTTTCGCTCTCCCCATGCCGGGCAGACACAGGAATTCTTTTCTGCTGGGAATATGGGCCGTTATGAAATTCAAGGACTTTCATAGTATGATGAAGCCAGTCTAAAATACCGTTCCCATCTTGGAAGGTATCACAGAATCTGTTCTGGCACAGAGTAGGAAAGAGGGACCAGGGAGCCATCAGGTCTGGAGATGTATAATGGGGCCAGGTGCTCTATTTGCAGACAGCACCACTCACATCCACCTCCACAGTTCTCAGAAAGACTGTGTCTGTATACAGTATACTCCATCCAGCTTTTACTCGTCTAAGATATTTTATTATTGATGACAACCTTTTTTTTCGGAGCCTCTTGTTCAGTAAGATTTTGGAACTCAGCGACTTTGTGACTGAAGAGCGGGCTCTATTCTCCATCAACTGGTAGAGGTAGACGCTGGGGGAGTTTTAGGAGGAGAGCTGTAGATGAAGGACTCTTCTCAGTCTGCTCCAGTGGTCATAACCTCATAACATGCACTGGGTGGCTTAAACCACAAACATCTATTTTCTCACAGTGCCGGAGCCTAGATATACATGATCAAGATGCCAGGTTGATTTCTGGCGAGAGAGCTCACCTTGGGTTACAGGTGGCCTGGCGTGCTTGCCTGACCTCTTCATTGCAAGGGAGAGAGAGCATGTACAAAAGTAAGCGCCTGTGTCTCTTTTATAAGGACACTAATCTCATCATGAGAGCCTCCTTCCTGACTTCATCTAAACCTATTCCCTCCCAACAGGCTGCCATCTCTAAACCCCTCACCACAGGAGGGCCTCAACACATTAGGGCTTCAAATGCAGAGTGGAGGGGCGGGGCGGGGCCACAATTCAGTGCGTAGTCACGTTGTACCACAGATGCCCTCTGTTGCTGTATGATCTCTCTGGATGAGGAACTGAAGTGTTCATCGGATGCACACCCACAGATTTCTGTGATGGCTTCTCCTGTGTTTTCTCAGGCAGCTGTGGTTGGTGTAATGTGATATATTATCTGTGTTGTGGTAGGAGCTGCACTGGACTTGTAGTTAAAAGACAAAGTTTCAATCGCCTTACTCCCATTTGGACAGCTATTATCAAAAATACAGAACATAGGGATGCTGGAATGGCTCACTCAGTTAAGTGGACAATTCTTGATTTCAGCTCAGGTCATATCTCAGGGTTGTTGAGATTAAGCCCTGCGTTAGGCTCCCCACTCAGTGCGGAGTCTGCTTGGGATTCTCTCTCTCTCTCTCTCCCTCTGCCCCTTCCCCTACTCTCTCTCTCTAAAATAAATAAATACTAAGTGAAAATACTAAGTGTTGGTAAGGATGCAGAGGAATTGAAATACTCATGCACTCTTAGTGGGATTGTTCAATGGTGCAACTACTATAAAAAACAATATGGTGATTTCTCAAAGTATTAAAAATAGAACTACCAGCAATTCCACATCTGGGTATAAACACATACAAAAGAATTGAAAGCAGGATCTTGAAGAGACATTTGAAACACATGTTCATAGCAGCATTATTCAGAATAGCCCAGAGGTAGCAAGGGATGAACGTTGGAGTAACAAAATGTCTGTTTCTATATATACAATGAGGTATTATTCACCCTTAGAAAGAAATCTCGTCACATGCTGTAAAATGGATGAACCTGGAGGACACGGAGGACATTAGGATAAGTGAAACAAGCCAGTTACAAAAAGCAAATGATTCCACTACCTGAAGGGTCAAATTCGTAGAAACAGAAAGTAGAGTGGCGGTTGCCGGGGGATGTGGGGAGAAGAATACAGGGGGTTTCTGTTTAGTGGATACACAGTGTAGAATTCCTGTTTCGCAAAATGAAAAAGTTTTGGAGATGGTTGTACAACAGTGTGAATATTCTTTCCTTTTTTAAAATATTTTATTTATTTATTTGACAGAGATCACTAGTAGGCAGAGAGGCAGGCAGAGAGAGGAGGAAGCAGGCTCTCCTCGGAGCAGAGAGCCGAATGTGGGGCTCAATCCCAATACCTAAGCCGAAGAGGCTTTAACCCACTGAGCCACGCAGGCTTTTATAGTATTTCTTAATACTATTTGAACTGAACCCTTATATAATTGTTAAGATAGTGAATTTTATACTACATGTTTTTTACCACAATCACACACACACATTGTAAGTCCAATCAAACAGGTGCTAGCAATGAGAGAGTCATTTAAACTTTCTAAGTTTCCGTTCTTTCCTATGTAAAATGGGGATAAAGTGTCCATCTCTGAGTTATGGTGAAATCAAAGATATTAGGGCAAGCGCATTAGGATAAAGGTAGACGGGACGGTTGTGGACAACTACGTGCAATACTGAAGTTGTACACTGGTACTGATGTTGCTGGAAATTACTCTGCCACAATTTAAATTATATTAAATGCATTAGTTGCCTAGAAGTGTTTTAATTCTGGCCACTATTAAGAACCTTATGCGATGGAGGCACAGGAACTGCCCCCCCTATCAATTCCCAGTTTTGGAGAATGGTGTGAGTTTTAAATGAAATTTTAAGACTGGCAATATATTTCCCAGGCAGCAGAAAACACAATAAATTACTTAGGTCTAAAAGCGTTCAACTAGGATTTGTAAATGGTAACCTGGACTCATTAATGATTCCTATTTGTTGGAGGATAGTCAAGAGGACCGGTTTTGTGTGATTCATACTCCCACTGCTACTCAGGAAAGGGTAAGCCAGTAAAATCCATTTGTGGGCTGTGAAACACTTAATGTTCCTTTGTACTGATGTCTTATCATCCAGGAAAAAAGAGATCATTTATAAAGAGGACAGCAGGAATTAGGAAGTAGCACATAGCCATACTAACCTGCCCTTCCATCTTCAAGAACCTCTGCTTCCAGGGTCCTGGGTTTGGGATCAAAGATGGGGACTGAGGGGCACCTGGGTGGCTCAGTGGGTTAAGCCTCTGCCTTCGGCTCAGGTGATGGTCTCAGGGTCCTGGAACTGAGCCCTGCATTGGGCTCTCTGCTCAGCAGGGGACCTGCTTCCCTCTCTCTCTCTCCACCTGCCTCTCTGCCTACTTGCGATCTCTGTCTGTCAAATGAATAAATAAAAAAATCTTAAAAAAAAAAAGAAAAGATGGGGACCAAATATCAGCTCCCGGCTACCCTCACGGACTAGAGAGCCAAGGTCCTTTTTCCTTGGTTCTCCTGCTAGCAGAACTCAGTTCTCCTTTGGGCATCTTCAAAAGAGGCTAGAAAAATATTCTAAGAGAGACTTTTCGTATTCCTTCATTCCCAGACTGTTCTTAGAGGGAGTTGTCACAACCCCAGCAGATGTCTGTTCAGACTGTCCTGCTGACCACTGTGGGTCTCTGAGGAGGACCAGCACTGGGGTGGGTTCTAGAGGGTCAGTGACAGGGGATAACTTGTCTGCAGTGCACTTAACTCTCACCAATCTTGACAACACAAGGGAGCCATGAGCAGTGATGGGGCCGACCCCAATGAGCATGTAATATTTTTTAGAAGCTGGTTATGGTTTCTAAGTTGCTAGTTCTTTAAGAAAGTTGATTGGGTGGATATAACTTAAGAGAGCTTTTCTCTCTGTTTAGGACCCTATCAGGACTGGACCCTGAGAGGCCCAATCAGAAGTACTTTTGCTGTTTCCCCAAGAGAGTATTATATTTCCATTTCAGTTCGTATCCTGGCACTCTGCCTGTTAGGTCAAGAATCCTAAAGCAGGGGAGCCTGAGTGGTTCAGTCGGTTAAGCCTCTGCCTTTGGCTCAGGTCATGATCCCACGGTCCTGGGATCGAGCCCTGCCTCAGGTTTTCTGCTCAAGGGGGAACCTGCTTCCCCCACCTTCTCTGCCTGCCTCTCTGCCTACTTGTGATCTCTGCCTGTCAAATAAATAAATAAAATCTTAAAAAAAAATAAAGAAAAATAGAAAAAGATTCCTGAAGCCAATGGACAAGTGAGATGCCTCCGAATATACCGTCACAAACACATACAAACCATACCCCCAGACCTCAAGAGAATGTAAGGTCAGTTAGGAAAGGGATTTTTGTGTGTTTGGTTTGCTGCTTTATTCCCATCCCTTGGAAGAGTTCTGAGCATGCAATGGTGCTCAATAACTATTTTTCAAACGAACAGGTGGGTACTTGCTGCTCCCCCACTCACACACAAACTCACAGAATTGGTAGGAACAGAGCAACCAGCATCTCATGTCGGGGAAACATCAGCATGTCTTATATGACTGAAGATGGCCAGTTTCTCCAGTATGATGGTGAGGTCTAACACATCTACATTGGAAGGAAAATATGTCATGACACTGGGCTTAAATCCAAATACCACGTCCAGAACAAGTAAGAATGTACTTAGTTCAGGGACTCTTAAAATTTGAGAAAATAGCATGTAAGTAATGGGAACTATAAAAACAATGGATGTGGTCCTTTGAGCCGCCAAAGGATGTCAAAATCTTAAAAAATTAATCATATCATGATTATGGACATCAGGTCTCAGGGGCTAATTACTGCTTTATTATTTTCTTTCTTTGACTTAAATTACAAAGATTTTTATCTGATTGAACCATTAATTTGTGACCTTAATAGGAGTCCTTGCAATTTTCAAAACACAGTTTCTAGCACCTTTCACTTTTCGAAGAATCTTTACATACATTATCTTTTTTTTTTAAGATTTTATTTATTTATTTGACAGACAGAGATCACAAGTAGGCAGAGAGGCAGGCAGAGAGAGAGAGGGAAGCAGGCTCCCCACTGAGCAGGGAGCCTGATGCGGGGCTCCATCCCAGGACCCTGAGATCATGACCTGGGCTGAAGGCAGAGGCTTTAACCCACCGAACCACCCAGGCACCCCTCTTTACATGCATTATCTAATTTCAAACATCTATGCAGAGCATGAGGAAGACCAAATCTCTGGAGTCCAGAAAGCCTGAGAGAGCATCCAGTTTATAATTTTCTTTTTCCTCTGCAACTTGCCTTTACCTAACTAATTCCGACTCTCCGTGGCTTCCCTTTAGCACAGACTAAGGTAAATGGAGGGGAGGTAGAACGCAGACTTATGAACCCCTAGGTAATTGAAATTGGAGCTCTGGATGTGTGTGCCCCCACGTGCTCGTGAAGTCTGTGATGGTTCAGAACATACAGGAAAGTAAAAATCAAGGCAGGTAGCAACAGCTCCAAATACTTCACCCCCCTTTGCATAGAAGGCCAATGAGAAAGTGTGTGTGTGGGGGGGGCTTGTACGCATACACGTATGTATCCATGTATATTTTGCAGTAGGCATCAGACTTTGGAGTCAAATGTTCAGAGCTCAGATATTGCCACCCCGGCACCAACATCTCCCCCCACATGTCCCTGCCACACTGCCGATTCTCAACCCTGGCTACACACAGAAAAATGTATTATTTATTGCATGTGCCCATTTCAGAGATTCTCACTAGTTTGATTTGGGCAGGGTCCAGGCATCAGCATTTTTTGGAGCTTCCCAGGATAGAGCTGGAGTTGAAAACTACTGGGTCGTGCAGTGCAGCAGGTTAGATTGAAGTTGGAATTTGTCATTGAGGAAGTTGTTTGATCTTGAACCTGTGAAGTTTATAAATATCATCTTGGGGGCTTTAGATAAAAAAAAAAAGGCTTTGAGTTATAGATAGTGAATTAAACATGAGTTTATCTATGTTCCCTCCTGAGATTTCACTGAAATGAGAATGTGTTATAAATCCACAGGACACATAGAACGGAGAGGAGAACACCACAGACAAGAGACATCAGCGAAGTTTGGGGAAACGGAATGCAACTTGAAGAACAGAAGCTGACTTCATGGACCTAGAAAAAGCTAAAATCTAAGTACTTGCAGAGGGGAGGTTGAGGAGAGTTGAGTTGATTCGTGTTCAAGAATCCTTGAAAGGCTCAGAAATTGGAGGCCCCATCTTCCCCTAAGATGGGAAGGGGGGGTAAGACTGAAAACAGGAGGGCCAGGTGCCTTGAAAGTCTATATAATGGGCAGCAATGCCCCCAACTCTTCCCAACATGAGATGCCAGGTCCTCCATTGTAAAAGGAGCTAGTTATTCACTTGAAAAGCCAAGTCTTCAGACAGGGTAGGAAGGAGGCATGGTATTAGAAAGAGAAGAGCAAGGGAAGCTCCGTAATCACCATCGACATCCAGCCCCTTCCAGCCTTGTGGCCTCAAGAATGCTGACTGCTGGGGCGCATAGGTGGCTCAGTGGGTTAAAGCCTCTGCCTTCAGCTCAGGTCATGATCCCAGGGTCCTGGGATCAAGCCCCGCATCGGGCTCTCTGTTCTGCAGCGAAGCCTGCTTCCCTTCCTCTCTCTGCCTGCCTCTCTGCCCGCTTGTGACCTCTGTCTGTCAAATAAATAATAAAATCTTTAAAAAAAAAAAAAAAGAATAAAGAATGCTGACTGCCAAACACTCCCAGGCAAGGAACTGGAGAATCTTTCTTTGGAGAAAATGAAAAGCCCGGAGCACCTGGGTGGCTCAGTGGGTTAAAGCCTCTGCCTTCGGCTCAGGTCATGATCTCAGGGTCCTGGGATCGAGCCCCACATCGGGCTCTCTGCTCAGCGGGGAGCTTGCTTCCCCCCCCCCTGCCTGCCTCTCTGCCTACTTGTGATCTCTGACTGTCAAATAAATAAATAAAATCTTAAAAAAATAAATAAATAAAAAGAAAATGAAAAGCCCTGAGGAAGAAAACCTCTGAAAAAGGATGTTTAAAATACCCACAGTAAGAATGACTTCACATCTCTACAGAGTGAAGCCATAAGCCACACCCAAGTATTCCTGAGATTCCAGTCAGCTCTCTGGAGCCTCATCTGAAGGGATGATGAAGGATCTCCAGATCCTTGAAGAAAGCTTCCGTCTGGTGGGGGGGCAGGGTGGGGAAGAGAGAAGAAATGGAAGTCAATGCAAAGAGAGACAAAAAAGATATTAAATTTATAGTTGATATTCTCAGAAAGAAGAGAGGATACTTCAGCCAGGAGACAAGAAGAGGCTATAAAACAAAAACAAACAAAAAACCAAGACAAAAAAACCCCACCAAAAAACCTCAAGAACAAAGAGTTCTTAAGAAATAAAAATCTGGTAGACTTGCTAGCTAGTCTCCAAAGATGGATCCCAAGGAGCCCTGCTTCCCAGGATTCCCAGCCTTGCATAACCCCCTCCCACATGGAATCCGTTTGGCTTTGTGACACTCGAACCAATAAAATGGGACAAAAGTGATGCTATGCCCATTTTTGGCCTAAGCCTTAGGAATCTAGCAGCTTCTTTCTGTTTTTGTGCTTTTGGAAGTCCTGAGCCATCCTGTAAGAAGTCTGGGTACCCCATGGAGAGACCCCAAGGAGAGCTCATGAGGAGAGAGAAAGTTCCCGAGACTATGAAGAATGAGAGGCTCTGCCCTCCAGGGGTCCTGGCTGAGCCTCGTCCTACCATCTGGCCAAAGCAGGTGCAGGAATGAAGCTGTTGGAGATTCCAGCCCCAACAGCCACATGAGAGGGAGACCACACGAGAGAGGCTAGCTACCACAGATGAGCCCCAGTCAACCCAGAGAATCATGAAAAATAATAAAATGGCTGTTGTTTTAAGTTACAGATGGTAAGTTATGCAACCAGTGATATCTAGAATAATTGCCAAAATACAATGATGACTCTGGCATCAGACTTCTTTTTTTTAAATATTTTATTTATTTATTTGACAGACAAAGATCACAAGTAGGCAGGCAGAGAGAGAGGAGGAAGCAGGCTCCCCGTTGAGCAGAGAGCCCAATGTGGGGCTTGATCCCAAGACCCTGGGACCATGACCTGAGCCGAAGGCAGAGGCTTTAACCCGCTGAGCCACCCAGGCACCCGGCATCAGATTTCTTAACAACAACCCTGAAAGATAGAAGACAGTGGAGTAATAGCTTGATAAGCCAGGGGAGGGGGGAGGATGGGAGGGGAAGGGGGCAGGGATGCCTTATTTCAATCTACAGTTCTACATTTAGTAAAATTAGCAATCAAACATAGGGTTGGATTAAAGAAGATTTTTTGCAAGGCCTCCAAAAATTTACAACTTATGCAACCCTTCTCAAGAAGCTATTGTCAGATGTGAGTCAGTAGAATGAAGGATTAAACCAGAAGTTCTGAACTGGGGCGGTGGGGGGGGTGGATTGGGGCCTCCAGGGACCCAGTGTCGGGAGACATTTAGGTCATGGAAGGCGTGGTGTTGCTGGCATCTAGGAGGTTGAGGTCGGGGATGTTGCTAGTTTGTAATAGCAAGACAGACCTCCACAACAAGGAATTATCAGTCCCCAAATGTCAGTAGTGTACAGGCTGAAAAACCCTGGGTTAAACCAAGAGAGAAGACATGGTATCAGGGAATAAAATTTTCAGCACAGGGGTGCCTGGGTGGCTCAGTGGGTTGGGCCGCTGCCTTCGGCTCAGGTCATGATCTCAGGGTCCTGGGATCGAGCCCCACATCGGGCTCTCTGCTCAGCGGGGAGCCTGCTTCCCTCTCTCTCTCTCTCTCTCTCTCTGCCTGCTTCTCCATCTACTTGTGATTTCTCTCTGTCAAATAAATAAATAAAATCTTTAAAAAAAATTTTTTTTCCGCACAGAAGATCTGCAGAGGGAAGTGCCAAGACCATGGCCGTCTTACAGACTTAGAGAACAGCCAGTCCAGACTGGAAAGGGATCATAGAGGACTCCAGCAGGAATACAGAGCTATGTCCAGGAGCAAACAAAGGGAAGAATGAACCTGGAAGAATACCTGATTATTTGACTATCTGAGCAGAGTATTGGGTGGAGAATTTACAGTTCTTTTGAAGAGTGGGAAGATTTAATGATAGGGTCATGAAAAAAATAAAAAATGTAAAAATGCGGCAATGACTAACTTTACAAGAATTGAAAAATTTTACAGGAAAGGAGATATAATTATATTCTCTCTGCTCAGCAAGTTGGTCATATGTGGCAGTAATAAGGTAATCATAAATTAATGATGATAGCAGGCACCTATATCACTTATCATAGCACTGCTCTTACTGTTTGACCTGTATTTACTCATTGAACCCTCACAAAACTTGTGCAAGGTAGCTGCTATGATATTCCCAGCAAAGGCATGAAATAATTAAGCAATTTGCTTGAGACTGCACAGCTATATGTAGTAGAAGCAGGATTTGAACCTAGGAAGTCTAGTTCCAGAATTTTAACATTTTCTACTATCCTAGCGGTTTACTTATTTAAAAAAGATTTTTAGGGGTGCCTGGGTGGCTCAGTGGGTTAAAGCCTCTGCCTTCGGCTCAGGTCATGATCCTGGACTTCTGGGATCAAGCCCCGCATCGGGCTCTCTGCTCAGTGGGGAGCCTGTTTCCCCCTTTCTCTCTGCCTGCCTCTCTGCCTACTTGTGATCTCTATCAAATGAATAAATAAAATCTTAAAAAAAAAGATTTTTACCATTTTAAAAAAAGGTTTTACTTATTTATTTGACAGACAGAAATCACAAGTAGGTGCAGAGGCAGGCAGAGAGAGAGGAAGGGAAGCAGGCTCCCTGCTGAGCAGAGAGCCAGATGCGGGACTCGATCCCAGGACCCTGGATCATGACCTGAGCTGAAGGCAGAGGCTTTAACCCACCAAGCCACCCTTCTTTAGGGAAAGAAGATTTTTTAAATGTGATATTCATCTTATAAGCACGAGTGTAATTGGCCAACAGGCCACTGTTCTGTTCTCCAGCAGTTACTCAATATCTGGAATATTGCTCCTAGAGCTGGAGTAGAAGGACAGAGAGGGGCAATCAGAGTGTGAATGTGCTAAACCCTCATCCACTGTAATAGGATTACTGAGATATATATATATAGTCTAAAATTCAGAATTAAAGATACAGCAGCTTGAGCATACTGTTGATATATGGAAGAAAATGTCAGAAGAACGGCTGAGAGATTAAAATGGTTGCCCTGTGGGGATGGGCCTTAGGAGCAGAGAGGGAAAAGGACAGGAGAGCTTTTATTATTATAAGCCTTGTAGTACTATTTGGCTTTAAAATTATGTATGTTTATTACTCTGATAAAAAATAAAATTCATTTAGAAATTAAACTGTCATTGGTTGAAGATTGTTGAGACTTATCCTGCCTGGAAACAGAGACATAATCCAGTGATTCTTAAAATGGCCTTCTGGGCTCAGGACCATGGAAATAGGACTATGTTGTCTCAGGGAATGGCCTAAATTGCTTTTTCACAAATAGGACAGGAAGATCATTCAGTGTAGAGGCTCTTGTCTTGAGCCACATAAGACTCTCCATGATCCATGGGTGGCAGCTCTATGACAGTCTCCTTTCTGGAGAGAAACATGGGGCATTTCAGATGGGCAAGGGTTCTTGCTGGGGGAAGAGGATGGTTGATAACCTCCATCTCTGGGTACAAAAGATGAAGGTAAATTGTACCAAAGGAAGACTGTGTGAGAAAGTCACTTAACATTTCGAATGGAGGCTAAGGATAAACCTTAGGAGACTGAGATCTCTTGAAGCATACCCAACTATGACTTATTTTTAAACCCTTCTCTCTTACTTTGCAATGGCCCCAGACTCCCCTTATGCTCTACTTATTAGTCTCACCATCTCAGAGGCCTTGGACCACGTGGTCCAATCCTACTCATTTTAACAACCAGTTGGACTAGACTGAGCAACTCTATGTGGGGACGTTTCAACAGTATCTTGCCTCACACCTGAGCTGTGCCACTTGGCTCTTGTCCATGAGACTTCTGTCTACAGGGAGGTGAGAAAAGGACCAGTGAGGCACTTGCATGTGAGCTGCTCAGAAGCACAGGGGAAAATCATCCCAACTGGCCAGTGATGATGGACACCAGTGGATAAGTCTCTCTTCCTGAAACTGTCCTGAAAAACAATCATGTGTAGCTTGGAAGATCTTGTAATATCAAGCATTCCTTCCTGCTTCATGTTAAATGGTGATGAACCCTTGTATTACTTCTCCCTGCCCTGCCCACACCCTTTCCTTCACTCTCAGTTCCTGGGATATGACACTCTAACCAAGTAACAGCCCACATGCCATGTCTCAAGATCTGCTTTCTGGGAAGCCCAGATTTCAGACTTCAAAAAATGTTAAAAGTCTCACCTAATATAAAATAGATTGTCTGAACAGTCCTATAACTATTGAAGAGATTGAGTCTATAATTTGAAAGCTTCCAAAGTGGAACTCTTCAGGCTCAGATGGCTTGCTGGAAAATTCTACGAAACATTTAAACAAAAGAATTAGCCATCAATTCTATGCAATCTCTTCCAGAAGAGATTCTCACCTCACTTTATGAGACTATTATTACTCTAATATCAATATCAAACAAATAGAGTAAAAAACAAAAACAATACTTCAGGCTTATATTTCTCATTAACTTAGATGCAAAAATAATTTTTAGAAATGCAAACATACTGAATGCAGTAATATATAAAAAAGATTATATACCACAACCAAATGGGGCAAGGGCTGGAATTATGAGCTAGACTGACTCAATATTTGAAAATCAGTCAACTGATGCAGAAAAGGAATTTGACAAAACTTAATTTGTGATAAAAACTCTTAGAAAATTAGGGATAGAGGGTAACTTCCTTAAAGTAACAAAAGCACCTATAAAATTAGTAGTTAACTTCATACTTAATAATGATAACCTGAGGGGCCCCTGGGTGGATCAGTGGGTTAAGCCTCTGCCTTCAGCTCAGGTCATGATCTCAGGGTCCTGGGATCAAGCCCCGCATCGGGCTGTCTGCTCAGCAAGGAGCCTGCTTCCCCCTCTCTCTCTCCCTGCTGCTCTGCCTACTTGTGATCTGTCTCCCTCTGTCAAATAAATAAATAAAATATTTTTAAAAATTAATGATAACCTGAATGCTTTCCTTCTAAGATTGAGAATAAAGCAAGGATGTCCACTTTCACCACTCCTATTCCACATAGTAGTAGAAATTCTAGCCAGAGCAATAAGCTAAGAAAAAGAAATAAAAGGCATACCAATTGGAAAGGAATGAAAACAACTGTCCAAATTTGCAGGTGACATGGTGAGAAAAATCCCAAGGAATCAACAAGAAAAATCTCAGACTAATGAGTGAATTCAACAAGTTTGCAGGATACATGATAAATAGCAAAAACCATTATATTCCTATATATTAGCAACAAACGTGGAAAATAAAACAGAAAAGCCAATACCATTTATAATTATCCCTTAATTATCCCTCAAAATTAAATCCTTAGGTATAAATCTAATAAAACACATATATATCTATATGCAAAAAAAAAAAAAAAAACCAACAAAACCCCACAAAATGCTAGGGTACCTGGTTGGTTCAGTTGGAAGAATATGCCACTCTTGATCTCAGGGTTGTGAGTTCAAGCCCCACGTTGAGAGTAGAGACTACCAAAAATTAAAAACAAACAAACAACAACACAGAATGTTAATGAAAGAAATCAAAGAAGATGTAAATAAATGGAGAGGCATACCCTGTTCAAAGATCAGAAGGCTCAATGCAGTGAAGATGTCAATTATTCCCAAATTGACCTATAGATTTAATGTAATTCCTATTAAAATCCAAGCAGGAATTTTTGTAGATCTAGACAAGCTTGTTATAAAAATTTATCTGAAAAGGCAAAGGAATAGAATAGTTTAAATAATTTTGGAAAAGAAAAAAAGTAGGAGGAAATACTGTCCTTGGTGCTAAGACATTCGGTAGTGACAATAATCAAGGTATTGGTGGGGGAGTAGATGTGTAGATCAATAGACAGAATAAAGAACCTAGAAATAGGCCAACATAAAAATGCCCAATTGATTACTCCAAAACGCAAATGCAATTCAATGGAAGAAGGATAGTCTTTTCAACAAATGGTGATGGGACAATTATAATTAGACATCTGCAGGTAAAAATAAATCTTGACACAAGCCTCCCACCATATACAAAAATTAATTCAAAACACATCACAGATTTGAATGTAGGCAGGAACTATAAAACTTTTAGAAGAAAATATCAAAGAAAATATTCAGGCTAGGCAGAGGCTTACTAGACCTGACACCAACAGCACAATGCGCAAAAAGAAAATGTGATAACTTGGACCTCATCAGAATTAAAACTTTTGCCCCACGAAAAACCTCATTAGAAGGATTAAAATAAAATCTACCACCAGGAGAAAATATTTGTAAACCATATATCTGACAAAGGCTCCTATCTACACTATAGAAAGAGCTCTTGAAAATCAACATTAAAACAAATAAAACAATTATAAAACATGCACAAGACAGAAGCAGACATTTCACCTAAAAGGAGCTAAAGATGGCAAATAAACACATGAAAAGTTGTTCCACACCCTAGCCATTAGCAAACAAAATCACAATGAGGTATCAGTACACATCTGTTAGAACAGCTAAAATGAAAACGAGCAGCAACACTAAAGCTGGCAAGGGCGGAGAGAATCTGGATCACTCATAGTGTGGTGGGGGGAGTGAAAATGTTACAACCACTCCAGAAAACAGTTTCTTATAAAACCGAACACGCCATTACCGTATGACCAAGCAATTTTCCTCTTGGCATTTATCCCAGAGAAATGAAAACTTAGCTTCACACAAAAACCTATACATGAATGTTCATAGCAGCTTTCTTCCTAATAGAAGAATACCGGTAACAACCTAAAAGTCTTCTTTGAGAGAATGGTTGAGCCATCTCTGGTATATCCATATGACTGCATACCACTGGTCAATAAAAAGAAATGAACTGTTAATACATGCAAAAGCGTGGATAGACTTCAAGGGGATTAAGTTTACTGAAAGAAATCAAGCTCAAAAAATTATATGTATGATGTCCTCAGTAGAACAGAACATTCTAGAAATGCAAAAACAACAACAACAAAAGAAAATCTCAAAAATTGTATGTATGATGCCATTAGTAGAACAGAACATTCTAGAAATGGCAAACAAACAAACAAACAAAACAAACTAGAGCTAGCAAACAGATCAACAGTTGATAGGGGACACGGTGGGATGGTAGGAGTAGAGTGTGGGGGGGGCTAGGTCTTCGTACAAAGATGTAGCATAAGAATGGTCTTTTGTGGGGCATCTGGGTGGCTCAGTGGGTTAAGCCGCTGCCTTCGGCTCAGGTCATGATCTCAGGATCCTGGGATCGAGTCCTGCATCGGGCTCTCTGCTCGGCAGGGAGCCTGCTTCCCCCTCTCTCTCTCTATGCCTGCCTCTCCGTCTACTTGTGATCTCTCTCTGTCAAATTAATAAATAAAATCTTTAAAAAAAAAAAAAGAATGGTCTTTTGTGGTGATGGAATAGTTCTGAATCTTCATTGTAGGGATGGTTATACAAATCTATCCATGGAGTTAGCTGGCTTGGAACTACACACACACAAACACATAAATGAATGCTAGTTTTGTAAGTGGTAAAAACTGAGTAAGATTGATAGTCTAATAAACACTAATGGACCAATGTCAACTTTCTGGCTTTGGTACTGTACTATAGCTACATAAGAGGTCACCACAGGAAGCTGCCTGAAGGGAACACGGGACTATTTGTCCTGTTTTTGCAACTTCTTGGGGGTCTATAACTCTTTCAAAACAAAGTGTTAAAAAAGGGGGGGGACTTAAAAAAATGAAAAAAAGTTTAAAAATGGTCTATCTTCTTAACATCTTATTTTATTTTATAGGTTTTATGTATTTATTTGACAGAGGGAGACAGCGAGAGAGGGAACACAAGCAGGGGAGCAGCTTCCCATGGTGAGCCCGATGCAGGGCTCTATCCCAGGACCCTGAGATCAGGACCTGAGTCGAAGACAAGATGCCCAATGACTGAGCCATCCAGATGCCCTTCTTAACATTATAACGGCCTTGTTGGTCTGTTAAAGCCGACTAAAATTACTATAGGAGAGTCTTTTCCTTCTGTTGAAGACAGATGTGGTCATGGAAAGAAAGCCCAACAGGGAAGCAATAAACAAAGCAAACAGAGGCAAATAGTCCCAATATCTAGAACCCACAGGAGAATAATAATAGCCTTGAGCCAAGAAGTGAGCTACAGCGTTTAAATCAGAAGGATGCTGTGTGTTCGCTGACACCCAAGCATGAAGGCAACAGCAGTGGCAGATGGGCTGAAGCAAATCTGGGTTTGAAGCTCTGGAGGGGGAGGAGAGCATCTCTGCGAGCGCAGACAGATGACTAACACGGAGTCTGTGCTTTGGGTGCGGCAGGGTTGAACGTCCAGCCTGGTGAGCGCCATTGTCTGAGACCCAACTCATTCCTTGTTGGGGCGACCTGCCACCCCTGCCTGCCTCCTCCATTTTTCCCTCCACCTAAACCTGAGGCATATAAATAATAGTCCTCATTACAACCTACATTTGCATAGAACCTTTCCATTTTTGCAAAAACATTCCATATCTTTGACCTCATTTGAGCCTCGCCATTCATTGGTAAGGTGGTCAGGGAAGGTGTTTAGGGTAAGGTAAGACAAGTAAGAGAGACAGAGGTTTCATGGACTCCTGTGGATATAGTACTATGTTTTGGGTCTCTGGGGTCTGACAATCAGCTCTGAAATCTAAATTGTGGCCACTCTTTTCCTGCCGGGCCAAGTCAGCTCCCAGAACACAGACTCTTTCCCAGGATGCTGTGCAGGGAATGAGAAATTCAGACAGAAAAGCTACCAGCAAAATTCAGTCTCATAGGAAGTCCTCTGCTTTTCGAGGGGCCATAATAATAATAATTAAAAAATCAGTTCATTAGTTCATGGGGCTTGTTTTTCTTAAGAAAAGAAAGGAAAGTATGCAAATTTCACCCTGACTGGTTTTATGTTTTCAGGTAATTCCTGAGTCTTAGTCATACATGGGTCTTGGATTAATCAGAATTTATTTTTATCTTCGAACCTTCCGGCTGAAGCTGAGTGCTGTTCTTTGCTTGCTGGGTGAGGTTGCCATAGAAACACTTTCAGGGGAAGCAGTGTCTCTCTTCACAATGTTGTGACTGCAAGCAGGGACTAAAGCAGACCAGCCACTCCCCAGTGAAGGAGAGCAGCCTGGGGCCCCCAAAGTGCTCCATCTCCTCTACTCCAAGATCCGTGTGCCCTGAGGTGTGAAGTTGTTTCCCCATCAGCGTCCAACCCACAAAAATATCATTTGCACCCTGAAGCCTCCTCTCCATTAGGCCCTCCTTGGAGAATGGCTGCCGATCCCCGATAGGAACCCGGAGCCCTAGTTGGAAGGACTGTCACGCCGGAGCTGGTTTGCACTCGTTCACAAGACCAATCTGTGCATTCCTCCCCGGTTCTATGTTCTCGAAGGTCCCATCAGCAGCTTGAAAATTAACCCTGGGTGGAAATATTTATGCCTCAGAACTTGGTCAGTTGCACAGATCAGGGCTTTTTCCTTTGTCCTCAGCTCACTACTGAGAACCTGTCTTTCTCAGAAACCCTAAGAAGCTTTAATATCTGATTCCGAATACTTTGTCTTCCAAATGTTTGTCAGTAATAGGCACCTCTGAGTCCAAATGAGATAAAAGTAACTCAGATCTCCATAGGAAACAAGAACTCAGGTCCCTTGAACTTGTCCTGCCCTTGTAACTTGTGTGTGTCTGTTACCACACTGTGAGGTTTTATTTCAAATATGTCAGCTTCATCTGACTATATCTCCTTCAGGGCAACAACTCTTTCTTATACATCTTCATATTTCCTAGTGCCCAGTATATGGCTGGATATGCAGCAAGGACTAGATGGGGATTTGGTGCCTGAGTTATTGAATGAGTAAGTGAGTGTTAGAGCTGGAAGGGACAAGAACTAATCAAACAGTCATTATACTGGTGAGAAATGCCTCCCAGGAAAGTAATAGTAAATTGCCCAAAGACACAATCCTGTTAATGGTAGAGGAGAGAGAGGAACTTAGCTGATAACATCTAAAATGGTACCACGTTGTCCCTGGTTCCAAACATCCAGTCCTTGTGATAAATACCACATTTGATTCATAGCCTCAGCCTTTTCCTCTGAACGTCGCTTCTTATAATCTTGTTACACGAGGAGACCTGCACTGGAATTTCTCCATCCTTCTCTGGATGCTTCCACCATCCCTAAGTAAGGCAGGACTGTTCCTGCTCCAGTAAGCTATGGGTATAAGGGAAGGAGCTCCAGGACACTTCCATCAGACCACAGTGCCCTACTGTCTTCCTCCCTTCCCTTCCTTTTCTCTCTCCCTTTCTCTCCCTCTCCTTTCCTTCCCACCCCTAGTCTTGGATAGTCTTCTTCTCCTTCTCCTCCTTCTTCTTCTCCTTTTTTTAAAAGATTTTATCTATTTATTTATTTGACAGACGGAGATCACAAGTAGGCAGAGAGGTGGGAAGAGAGAGAGGGGGAAGCAGGCTCCCCGCTGAGCAGAGAGCCTGATGCGGGGCTCAATCCCAGGACCCTGAGATCATGACCTGAGCTGAAGGCAGAAGCTTAACCCACTGAGCCACCCAGGCGCCCCTTGGATAGGCTTCTTTACTTGAAGATTCACAAGTCATATTTTGAGTTCTTTCCCCACAAGTCCTTAATGTAAAATTCTGAATCTCATCAATGCTCTGGAAGATAGGAAGACATCACATACAGGGAACAGTGAAAAAGAAAATCACACCAATAGATTTGGTTTTGTTGTTTTGTTTGTTTATTTATTTATTTATTTATTTATTTGACAGAGAGAGATCACAAGTAGGCAGAGAGGCAGGCAGAGAGAGAGGAGGAAGCAGGCTCCCCGCCGAGCAGAGAGCCCAATGCGGAACTCGATCCCAGGACCCTGAGATCATGACCTGAGCCGAAGGCAGTGGCTTAACCCACTGAGCCACCCAGGCACCCCTCGGATAGGCTTCTTTACTGAAGATTCACAAGTCATATTTTGAGTTCTTTCCCCACAAGTCCTTAATGTAAAATTCTGAATCTCATCAATGCTCTGGACAGATAAGAAGACATCACATACAAGGAACAGTGAAAAAGAAAATCACACCAATAGTTTTGGTTTTGTTGTTTGGTTTGTTTTAAAGATTTTTATTTACTTATTTGACAGACGGAAATCACAAGTAGGCAGAGAGGCAGGTACAGAGAGAGGGGGAGGCAGGCTCCTAATAGATTTGTTTTAATGTCATTTTTGCAAATGTCTATATTCCTAATATGGTGTCTCACGAGGTGTTTCTCTTCTCCCCTTCTTCCTTCCCTATGACCTTGACTTAAAGCTCTTATTTCTCTCTTTCTCCTCTTCTACCTCCTTCATCTACTTCATAAAATAAAATGTAAATGTTTAAAGTAGGAAATAATGTGCTGACTGCCCAATGGGGTATTAGTTTATCAAAATCCTAATATGGTTGGGGTAGTTTTTACTAACAGGTACTAAAAAAAGGGGTTGGGGTTGGTGATCTATAGCTGCATACTAGGTCCTTAATGATATATTCATTTGCTCTGGTAAAGGCACCACAACCAAAACAGCAGCTGCCGCTGGGGTCACCACCTGACGGAGTGTCCAGGAATCCACCATCAGTCTTCAAGATTTAGCTGTCTTGCGTGTTGGTGAAAAAATCAGCCATCAAAGTAAGCTGTTGGAGTTACTCCCCGTCATTCAAGCTAAAACATCCACTACAGAATCTCTGGTCAGTGGACCCATATCAATAAATCCACCCTGATCCAACCATTCTCAGACATACCCCCTCAGATTGTTTCTCAATGGAAATTGTCAAAATCTTGCAATTTGAGTATGCATGGTATCTTCTCATTGGTCACACTTGTACCCCAGGGTCTGGCAGAATTTGTGTTTAGATCTCTAAACAGAGATGTAGATGAACCAAGAGTGGGAAAGATGAATCTTGAGAAGGATCGGTGCTCCCTGTCCTCCAAGGGACTTCGAAAGAAACTATGTAGCATCACAGTACTCTACTACACTTATTTTTTCTATGGCAACAACTTCTCGATCATTCAGAGCATTTCCTTTTATAAACCCTTCACTGTAGGTAACAACAGGTGATAACCAACTAATTACTTTGCCATTGTAGGTCCTGGACTACTAGTTACCAGTGATAATGCAGTCATTGATGGCTTTAAATTAGTTTATATTTGGTCCCAATAAGGTAAGTCAGAGAAAGAGAACTATGGTGAGTATTATGGATATGAGAGATTTATTGTAAGAACTGGATCTCTTTTAGACCCTAGAATTTATTATAGGAATTAGATGCAAAAGTGAATGAGTTAAGGAAGCGAAGTTCTGGAAGGTGGAGCAGGGGAACAATAACAAAAGGAGTCACTCAGCAGGTCTTCCTGAAGCACAGATACCGGTGGACAAGTCCGGGCTTGCAGGGAATTCTGGGAAGCAATCATATGGAGCCGCTCAAGTGGGACACAAAGGGGAGACTTCTGGTGAGGTCTATGGGAAGCCATTGCCCTTAGCCCCTGCCTCAGGGGGTACACGGCTAAGCCTGGGGCTGCTGTCTGGAAGACAAGCTAGATACAGAGCAGAAGAGAGAAAGAAGGCACTTCTGTGTTCCCAGTGTGCCTTTGTGTCCGTCTGTGACGTACTTCGGAGAGTAATGGCTGTTGCTTCACTTTGGCTTTCCAAATCTCATGCACGTTCTGTTTTTGGCCAACTTGAAACTAGAACCATGCATAATAGGGGCTTCTGAGAAATATAGCTTCCAGTTTGACCAGGTTGAAACAGCACAACCGAACACCACCTTTCAGGAGTGTGCAGGTGGCAGCAAGTGACAGTGAGTGTGAACCCAGCGCAGAGCGTACGAATACACAAGCAGCCCCCTATAGCTGCTGAGACAAATAGTCGTGTAATGGCAACTGCACTGTGGTCAAGTTTATCTGCCAGGCTGATGCTGAGAGGTGTTAAAAGCTGGGAATTGAGGAGAAGATAATTACTATTTTGCTCCCTTTTTACCCTGACAGACTATTAAGTTAAATGTTTCCCTCCTCTATATTTTAAATATTTATTAATCAAAAAGCAAGGATGATGGAAAGTTACAACTCAGCTAATTCTCCAAAGAATCTACTCTCAGGGGACAGATTCACTAAACTTGTCATTCTCATCCTGTTGTCTATTCAAACCCATGGCTTTTTTCACTAAAAAAGAAAATTGAGTATTAAGAAATTTCTTCATTTAATTTATTCAAGTCTCGTCCTAGAGCTTCGTTTTAGGGTCGATTTTAGTAAATCTTCACAGAATCGAGATAGGTGGATAAACTAAATTATTTGTCATGGTCCCTTCTACTTCTTGTGGTATAATTTTACTAATGACATGGAACTCCTTCATTGCTATTTCTTTTTTTTTTTTTCAGATTTTATTTATTTATCTGACAGAGAGAGAGATATCACAAGTAGGCAGAGAGGCAGGCAGAGAGAGAGAGAGGGGGAGAAGCAGGCTCCCTGCTGAGCAGAGAGCCAGATGCAGGGCTGGATCTGAGGACCCTGAGATCATGGCCTGAGCCAAAGGCAGAGGCTTAAATCACTGAGCCACCCAGGCACCCCCTTCATTGCTATTTCTTAACATGCAGAGGCAGAGTGATTTTAAGCGATACCTGGAAAAGTAGAACACAGTCCTAACAATTCGTGCCAGTAAGGAATTTTGAAATTGACAAGGCACTTTAAAATGCTGTCACATTTGACTCTCAAGACAATCCAGTGAAGTGAGCTAGGCAGACGTCCTATCACCACAGTGATAGGGAAACTCGGTCTCTGTGTTTTTAAACCACTTGCTGTTGCTGGAGCTCTCCCAGTTCATCATGCGTGAGCCAACAGATCTTACGCAACATATTACGATTATTTTTCTTTTTCCCCGGGGAGTGATGATGGATCGCTCCACTTCATCCAAATCTTGGATCACCTGGTCGTTTGTACGATCAATGGACACGGAAAAGAAAATATGCTTTGGTAAGAGAAAAACCTGGATTTGAAAAAGGCTTCCATCCCTTCCTAGTTTTGTGGCTGTGGACAAGCTACTTAATCTCTCTGAGCTTCAGTTTTTCCATTTTAAAAATGGAAATCGTTTTTTGCAACGTTATAAAGATGTATACAACACACGCTGTCAGGAGGCCTGACACCACGCCAGGCACATCGCAGGGGCATGGCAAAAGCCATTTTTCACCTATCAATCCTTCTTCCTCAAGGCTGAGGACAGTTCCACACAAAGCCCTCCCCTAATTAACCTCTCTCTAATTTTCCCAATTTCACGGTACCCAAACCACTCAGAGCCTGACTTAATTATTCTCAGATTGTTTCATAGTGATCTGCTCTTTTTCATTCATTGGACAAATATGTAGTGAGTACCAACTATTTTAGGACACTGCTATATAAATATATAACAGTGGATAAAAAATAGTGAAGAAGGGTGCCTGGGTGGCTCAGTTGGTTAGGCGACTGCCTTCGGCTCGGGTTACGATGCTGGAGTCCCAGGATGGAGTCCCGCATTGGGCTCCCTGCTTGACAGGGAGTCCGCTGCTCCCTCTGACCCTCCCTCTTCTCATGCTCTCGCTTTCTCTCTCTCTCTCTCTTTCTCCTTCTCTCTCTCAAATTAAAAAAAAAATATCTAAAATAGTGAAGAAAACAGACGTGTTCCTGCCCTCAAGGAGCTCACAATCAAGCAGGAAGCAGAGCTCATACCAGTAAACACACCAGTAGATGTATCATAACAAAGGATGATAAATGTTGTAAATGGGAAGACCAAGCTGCAGTGTGGAAGACCGAGTCCAGCTTGGGTGGCAACAGACGTTCTCCTTGGAGTGACATTTAAGCAGAGACATGAGGGGTTAGGAAAAAACCAAACACGTAAAGTCAAAAATATAGCATTTCCTAGGCAGAGAAGAGCAGATATGAACACCCTGAACGGGGGAGGAAAACACTAGAAAATCAGCGTGGCTGGAGTCCAGGGGATGCAAGGGGTGTGGCCTGAAACCAGGTCAGGAAGCAGGAAGGGTCCAGACTGCATAGAGACTTTGACCTCAGCTGGCTTCTCCTAGATTTTGAGTACCCACAGTTTAATTAGGAGGTTGGGGAACAGGAAGTGAGAGAGGGAGACAAGGAAGGCAATAAAGATGCGTTATTGAACAGATCACCACTGGGGGAGCCCGGGTCTCCACCCTCGGAGAAACTCAAAGACCCAGTATATATATGGGACACCCACCCAGGACACCAGGAAGTTGGGCTCTTTATCCATCAGATTCCTATGCTCGACGGCATCCACTGTCTGGCACTCCCAGCTTGCCAAGAGCAGGCTTACTACACTCATGGCCAGGAAAAGCAGCCCAGGAGCAGAAAGTTATAGATGTGTACTGAAGCAGCCTTCAGTGTGTACGCATGAGTGTGAGTAGTTGGGGTAGGAGATGAAGGAGGCCGTCCTGGACACATCATTTTCATTATAATGGAGAACTATGGGGGGATTTTCATAGTTTAATATGATAGAGTTTAGGGTATTTTTTTTGTTTGTCTGGGTGCCTTGTAAGATACTTGAGAACAAAAAACATTCTTCATATTCCTTCAACACTAGCCACAGTGATGACACAATGCTGTTCACATAGCAAGTCCTAAATAAATGTGTTTGATGGCCTGTCCAGGGGTAAAAGTTTTGATGAATCCAAGGTAACTGGACCACAAAGGATCTGCTGAAAAGTTTTTCCATCAGTATATTTGGCATCGGGCTTTATAAAGGCTTTTTAAAGTGACTGAATGGCACATGGACCACCTCGGTATCCAGGAAGTCAACTCTAATTTGGGCTATTCATAGGAAATATTTCCCGTTTTTAACCCTGAGAAGGGCGGAGTAATGCAGTGGTTGAAAGTACTGATTTTGGAATTCCATCCAGATCACACAGGGCCTGGACCATAACCCTTATCAGCTTTGGGCCCTTGAACTAATTACTTAACCTCATTGGTCCTCAGCCTCTTCATCCGTAAAATGGACATAATATGAATTACCTGACCTCACAGGATTAATGTAAAGGCAAGACAATATAATATTCTCTGCCCAGTATGTAAATAACATTCAATAAATGTTATCATGACTTATATTTTGACTTTCCTTAGGGTTATTCAGATAGGTTTTCTGGAACATGGATAAAACTGTACTTCCAGGTATAGGCCAGAGTCAGGAGTAACCTCTGGTCTGCTTGTACTTCAAGCCTATACTTTAGAGGGGAGAAAGTCCCCAGAAGCTTATTTACAGTGGATACTTCTTCCCAGAAACAGACTTTCCCTCCAGGAATCAAGGGACATATTTGTAGAATGAACAGAAGTATGGCCGACGCTGAGTGTGAACTCACACTTTCCCCGACCGACCCTCTCATCTGCCTGCCCCCTCCGTGATGTTCTCTCCCTCCCCTTCCTGGAGAACTCAGATGCAGGGAGCTCCGTGGAACTGTGAAGAATCTTTATGTAAAAGGCCCCCCCTAGAAGGGACTGCACTGGCCTGAACCTTTGTATTCATCTTTTCGCATTTGCATTTTTTTCTGATTTCAAGAGATCTATTCGCCTCCTAGAAATTCTGGAAAACATATAAAACCATAAAACAGTAGGAAAGTAAAGCTCTTTAAGCCTTCTCTAGGATGTGATTGTATTCACCCATGACATGTGAGCTGAGTTTTTGCTAACAACCTTAGAGTCACAGGCTTTAAATGGCGCCTGACCTGAAAGTCTTTTATAGCTGCCTTCCCTTTCTTCTTGCTCTGGTCTCCATGAAAACAACCCCTTCTGAGTCACCGTTCTCTGTCTCTCAGTGTGGGTGTTTGTCCACTTTGGGGCCTCCACTTCCTGGAAGAGCATGGGCTGCCAAGGTCAGATCTGGGTCCAAAGGACATTCACGCAGGGGGCAGAATGCAGGGGACAAACCCAGAGCGGGGTAGCTAACCACGAGCCAGGGGTGCTGAGCACAGGTAAGGTGTCCTCACTCTGCTGGGTCTTCTATCGTGGTCTTCCCCGCGCAGTCGTGAACCCAGCCCGGAAAGCAGCTCCAGCTCCGGCCTCCTCTAGCTGGAACAGATACTCGTCCAAATAGAGAGCAGGAGGAGACTTTTTAAGGGAAATCTAAATATGGCTCTCCGCTCAGAGAACTCGGCAACTGTTCAGACTGCTTGTCTTACCTCAGGAGATGGGAATGACTTTTATGCCGCCGGCACTGGAACTTCTAGGAAAGTGTTGCTCATTCCCCTGGGGATGTCGGGTCCGCGGGGTCTGGAGGGTGAGGAGCGGAAGTTGGGGCTTCTCAAGTCCATGTCATGAAACCAAATAGGTTACATCAGCTGGGAGCTGTTGTTCTGTCTCTGTCCTGCTAGCCAAGGAAGAGAAAGAAAAAGGAAAAGAAAAAGAGAGAAAGAGGAAAAAAAAAGAATAAGGGGGAGGGGAAATACTTAAATTTCATGCAGGAAGTTGCCTCCCTCCTTGATTGCCACAGTCTGTTAAGCGCTCGGTAAGTTCTTCCTTACCTCAAACCCACGTTTGTCTTATTGGCACCTAACCTTATGTTGGGTATCCTTCCTCTGTGAGAGGAAGCTCCTTGGTACCAAGAAAGGTGGTATAGGTGGTACCGGGGGTCAGACTATTGTGAATCTGAGCGCCATGTTCTCCATCTGTGAGCCGTGGGACTTTGTGGACTTGCTGCATTTTGGTCTCCTTGTGTGTAAAATGGACAGAATTATAACACATGCCTATTAAGGCTGTTGTAAGGATTATGTGAGATAACATATGTAATGCTTGCTCCACAATAACAAACTCAATAAACATCAGTTATAAATAGAATATTAGCAGCAGACCCTCATGGCATTGGCAATGTCTTTGGTACCATGATCCAACTTTTACACTGAGGATGAATTAGATCCTTTAGCTCTCTTTTTTTTCCTCCTGTTTTTTTCTTTTTAAACCATCTTTCGTTTTTTATATCACTCAGATTTTTTTTTAGCCACTTCCTGATAATTCAAAGTAGAATCACTTTACTTTAACATAGAATTCCTTTAATTTACTTTAAAACTGAAAGCACCATCCTCTTCTTGGGAAGTCTCAGGAAAGTGCTGGAATTCTTCTCTCTCTTTTCATTGTGGTCCTGAAGATGAAGAGACGGAAGCAGTAGACCCTTCCTGAGGAGACTTAAAAAAGAAGCAGCTTCTTTACTCCTAGTTCCTGCCTCAGCTGCATGCAGGAAGGAGTCAAGGTCATGTCTCCTTCCTGCTGCCTAAAAACAAGAGGCATCTTCTCTTCCCTCTGAGGCCTTCAAGGCCCTCAGGGACTGCCAGCAACACACAGTTGCTTACTTATTGGGGTTATATTTATGCATCCCACATGCCAGGTGCAGAGGAACAATGGTGTTACGAAGAACTCAGCCTTATCCTTTTATGAACAAATATTCCCCAAATTCGACTTTCAGGTTCTTCACTTCTATTAACAGAGTCTTTTCTTTCCTCTTCCCCCAGCCGTCAGCAATACCGAATCTCTTATAATTCTTTCAAAAGAGTTCCTATGCCCAATGCACTTCTACTCCCCAGCAAGAGACTCATTCATTATCTCTGCTTCCCATTGCGACATCCAGGTGGTTCAACTCTTCCTTCACGGAAATCACAGGAGCCACACTGTCACTCTTGTACCCTCCTCAAAGTTCTCCGCCTACTTCCCTATACTTTTCCCATCTTACTCAGTGGTTTCTTCATCGAAAGAATGGTGGTTCACTCTTTTCGTTCTCACCATCAAGAATGCCAACAATCCATGCTGATAATGCTCCTTGTACTCTGGCCTCACATACTCTTTTATCTTTTCAATTCCAGAGACAGGCAAACATTCATCAATTTTTATTCCAGTCCAGCTGAACGGTTAGTGAGTTTGGTAAAGAATTATTGACTTACTGGCCTGGATCTGAGCCTGAAATTTCCTCCCCCTGCTTTATTCCTTTGAATGCCATAAGTTTGTTTTGATTTTATTGTTTTAAAAAATTGTGGGAGCAAGATTTGCTTGTTGAAAAAAAATAACTCCAATTTTTGCAGAAGCATATAAATTGTAAAACTATGTATTCCTGATCTCCTCAACTCCAATGTCTTCCTTCTGCAATGTACTCAGTCACTTCGCAGGACCTCTACAATACAGACTTGCTTATCCTTCGATGTGGCTCCACGCTGGAGAGGTCAATCCCCCCAAGTCCCCTCTGATAACAATCTCCTGCTCTTCCTTCTCTCTCAACTACTTGCAGTCCCGAAAATTGCTTCTTAGTCTTCCTGCCACCACCAGGTACTCCCTGATTCCATTTATTTATTTATTTATTTATCTCTCTTCTTTAGAGAGAAAATGTGGGCACACATGCATGTGAGGGGAGGGGCAGATGGAGAGGGAGAGAGGGATTCTCAAGTAGACTCCCTGTTGAGTGCAGAGCTCAACTCAGGGCTCTATCTCTTAACCCTGATATCGTCACCTGAGTGAAATCAAGAGTCAGGTGCTTAATTGACTGAGCCACCCAGGCACCCTGCTCTCTGATTCTCTATTCTTATCTTTCATCTCTGTTGGCATTCAGTTAACTATTTCATAAACATACTTTATTCCACTCCAGGATATCTAAATGCCTTGAACTTCTGTTCCACCTCTCCAGCCTTCAAGAGTAGTTGGCAATGTTACTGGAGAAAGCCTTGAAGCCATTTGGAATGGATCCATTGCAATCCATTCTTTGTTGGGTCTACTGATACTCACATCTGCTTTCATTCATTTTTTATTAATTAATCATCCCACTTCCTAGAGACTTTTTGATCTCTCTCTCTCATTCTCCTTAAGTCCCCAGTTCTGTCCAGCTCCCACTTAGAGCAAATAATTTTATTGCCTGTTTTACTGACATATAATCTCTCTCATCTGAGCAACTTTGAAGTCTTTTCTTGCTGTCTCCACATCGCTGTGCATCCTTCCTCTTTCTCCTCGTCTCCCTCCCCTGAAGCTGAGGTTAACTCCAGCCAGGACTCTGGGTTCAAGCCCTTCCTCCTTGTTATGAAGCTTGTGCATCAGTGATTGCCCTTTTCCTACAAATTAGGTCTCTCCCTCTGAGTTGACTTCTAAGCATTTGCCTATATGACTTTCCCAGAAAAATCCTTACCTATCTCCTAAAGTTTCTTATCAACACTTTCCTATCCCTACCAACAACTTCACTTCCACTATCAAATGTTTTGAAAATATAATAAAACAAATTGCATCCATTAGTTTTGCACCAACACTTCTTGCTAAACTTCTTCCACAGTATGGCCTCCTCTTGGCCGTCAGCTGAAACTTCTCATAAGGTCATCAGTGATTTCCTGATTACCAAGTCTCCCAAACAATTTTTATCCCACTTAAGTCTCCGTCATGGCACTCACTGTCAGTATGGAACATTCCCCTCCTTTCATCCCTGACACAGCACTGTTTTGATCTCCTATCACTTTGATCACTCTGTTTCCATCTCTGTTACAGATCTCCTATCACTTTGTAGTCTCTCCTTCAAATACCAACCATTTCCATTACTTCAGTTATTACTCTATAAGAATGACTCTCTTATCTTGATCACTAAATCCATGATCTCTTCTGAGGCCAAGATTTAAATTTCTGGACAATCTATCAGAATCTGGAACACAAAATATACCAAACAAAATCCAAGATCCATCAGTTTTTCCCCTAAATCACCAATACTGCTATCTTTTCTATAACTTTGGAGGCATCAAAATCTCCTCTTCCATGAATAGGGTGAACTTTCTCCCCTGCCCCACACTTGGTCATTTGCAAAATGCAATGTATTACACCTCCACATTTTCTTCTGAATCAGGTATCTCCCACTCATACTGCCTTATATGAGTTCTTTTTCCTTATTACTACAGCTGCAGCAATTTTTCCTATTTTTCCCATTTCATGAGTCTTATTCCAGATAAACTTTCCTAAACACCATATTTTAATTAATTTATTTTTTTAGTAACATATATTATTTGCTTCAGGGGTACATGTCTGTGACTCATCAGTCTTACACAATTCACAGCACTCACCATGGCACATACCTACCCCAATGTCCATAACTCAGCCACTCTATCCCTTCCTCCTGCCCACCAGCCACTCTCAGTTTGTTTCCTGAGATTAAGAGTCTCTTATGGGGGCACCTGGGTAGCTCAGTGGGTTAGGCCTCTGCCTTCAGCTTGGGTCATGATCTCAGGGTCCTTAGATTGAGTCCCACATCAGGCTCTCTGCTTAGTTGGGAGCCTGCTGCCCCTTCTCTCTCTGCCTGCCTGTCTGCCTACTTGTGATCTCTCTCTCTCTCTCTCTCTCTGTCAAATAAATGGATGAAATTAAAAAAAAAAAGAGTCTTTTATGATTTGTCTCCCTCTCCAGTCTCATCTTGTTTCATTTTTCTCCCTCCCTACCCTCTATGACCCACTCAACCTGCATCTCAAATTCCTCATATGGTGAGATCATATGATAATTGTCTTTCTCTGGTTGATTAATTTTGCTTAACATAATACCCTGTAGTTCCATCCACATCATTGCAAATGGCAAGATTTCATTTTTTGATGGCTGCATAATATTCCATTGTATATATACACCACATCTTTATCCATTCATCTGTTGACAGACAGCTAGGTTCTTTCCATAGTTTGGCTATTGTGCTACAAACATTCAGGTGCACATGCCCCTTCAGATCACTACATTTGTGTCTTTAGGGTAAATACCCAGTAGTGTGGTCACAGGGTAGTTCTATATTCAAGTTTTTGAGGAACCTCTATACTGTTTTCAAGAGTGGCTGCACCAGCTTGCATTCCTACCAACAGTGTAGGAGGGTTGCCCTTTCTCTGCATCCTGGTCAGCATCTGTTGTTTCCTGACTTGTTAATTTTAGCCATTCTGACTGGTGTGAGGAGGTATCTCACTGTGGTTTTGATTTGTATTTCTCTAATGCTGAGGGATATTGAGCACTTTTTCATGTGTCTTTTGGCCATTTGGAAGTCTTCTTTGCAGAAATACCTGTTCATGTCTTCTGCCCATTTCTTGATTGGATTATTTGTTCTTTGGGTGTTAAGTTTGATAAGTTCTTTATAGATTTTTGGATACTAGCCCTTTATCTGATATGTCATTTGCAAATATCTTCTCCCATTCTTTCAGCTGTCTTTTGGTTTTGTTAACTGTTTTCTTTGCTGTGCAAAAGCTTTTGATCTTGATGAAGTCCAATAGTTCATTTTTGCCTTTGCTTCCCTTGCCTTTGGCGCTATTTCTAGGAAGATGTTGCTGTGGCTGAGGTTGAAATGGTTGCTGCCTGTGTTCTTCTTAAGGATTTTGATGGATTCCTTTCTCACATTGAGGTCTTTCATCCATCTAGAGTCTATTTTTGTGTGTGGTGTAAGGAAATGGTCCAGTTTCATTTTTCTGTGTGTGGCTGTCTAATTTTCCCAACACCATTTGTTGAAGAGACTGTCTTTTTTCCATTGGAGATTCTTTCCTGCTTTGTCAAAGATTAGTTGACCATAGAGTTGAGGGTCTATTTATGGGCTTATTCTGTTTCATTGATCTATGTGTCTGTTTTTGTGCTAGTACCATACTGTCTTGATGATTACTGCTTTGTAATAGAGCTTGAAGTCTGGAATTGTGATGGTGCCAACTTTGGTTTTCTTTTTCAACATTCCTCTGGCTATTCAGGGTCTTTTCTGATTCCATACAAGTTTTAGAATTATTTGTTCCATTTCTTTGAAAAAAGTTGATGGTATTTTGATGGGGGCTGCTTTAAATGTGTAGATTGCTCTAGGCAGCATAGACATTTTCACAATATTTGTTCTTCCAATCTATGAGCATGGAACATTTTTCCATTTCTTTGTGTCTTCCTCAATTTCTTTCATGAGTGCTTATAGTTTTCTGAGTATAGATTCTTTGCCTCTTTGGTTAGGTTTATTCCTAGATATCCTATGGTTTTGGGTGCAATAATAAATGGGATAACTTAATTTCTCTTTCCTCTGTCTTGCTGTTTGTGATTCCTGTGTATTGATTTTATATACTGACATTTTACTGAATTCCTACAAGTTCTAGCAATTTTGGAATGCAGTCTTTTGGGGTTTCCACATAAAGTATCATATCATCTGCAAAGAGTGAGAGTTTGACTTCTTTGCTGATTTGGATGCCCTTTATTTTTATTTTTATTTTTATTTTTGTCTGATTGCTGAGGCTAGGACTTCTAGTACTATGTTGAAGAACAGTGGTGATAGTGAACCTTAGTGTCCCTGACCTTAGGGGAAAAGCTCTCAGTTTTTCCCCATTGAGAATGATATTCCCTGTGGGTTTTTTCATAGATGACTTTTATGATAGTGAGGTATGTACCCTCTATCTCTACACTGTGAAGAGTTTTGATCAAGAAGGGATGCTGTACTTTGTCAAATGATTTTTCAGCATCTATTGAGAATATCATATGGTTCTTGTTCTTTCTTTTATTAATGTATTGTATCACATTGATTGATTTGCAGATGTTGAACCAACCTTGCAGTCCAGAAATAAATCCCACTTGGTCATGGTGAATAATCCTTTTAATGTACTGTTGGATCCTGTTGACTAGTATTTTGGTGAGAATTTTTGCATCTGTGTTCATCAAGGATATTGGTCTGTAATTCTCCTTTTTGATGGGGTCTTTGTCTGGTTTGGGGATCAAGGTAATGCTGGTCTCATAATATGTGTTGGGAAGTTTTCCTTCCATTTTTATTTTTGGAACAGTTTCAGGAGAATAGGTATTAGTTCTTCTTTAAATATTTGGTAGAAATCCCCCTGGGAAGCTGTCTGGCCCTGGGCTCTTTTTTGTTGGGAGATTTTTGATGACTGCTTCAATCTCCTTACTGGTTATGGATCTGTTCAGGTTTTCTATTTCTTCCTGGTTCAGTTGTGGTAGTTTATATGTCTCTAGGAGTGTATCCATTTCTTCCAGATTGTCAAATTTGCTGGGTATACTTGCTCATAATATGTTCTTATAATTCTTTGTATTTCTTTGGTGTTGGTTGTGATCTCTCTTTTTTCACTCATGATTTTATTAATTTGGGTCCTTTCTCTTTTCTTTTTGATAAGTCTGGCCACGGGTTTATCAATCTTAATTCTTTCAAAGAGCCAGCTCTTAGTTTCACTGATTGTTCTACTGTTCTTTTGGTTTCTATTTCATTGATTTTTGTTCTGATCTTTATTATTTCTCTTCTCCTGATGGGTTTAGGCTTTCTTTGCTGTTCTTTCTCCAGCTCCTTTAGGTGTAGGGTTAAGTTGTGTATTTGAGACCTTCCTTATTTCTTGAGAAAGGTTTGTATTGCTATATGCTTTCTTCTCAGGACCACATTTGCTGTGTCCCAAAAATTTTGAACAGTTGTGTTTTCATTTTCATTTGTTTCCATGAATTTTCTTTAGAAGGATGCTCTTTAGCCTCCATGTATTTGAGTTCTTTCCAACTTTTCTCTTGTGGTTGAGTTCTAGTTTCAAAGCACTGGGGTCTGAAAATATGCAGGGAATGAATCCAATCTTTTGGTATCGGTTGAAACCTGATTTGTGACCCAAGATGTGATCTATTCTGGGGAATGTTCCATGTGCAGTCGAGAAGAATGTGTATTCAGTTGCTTTAAAATGGAACACTCTGAATATATCTGTGATGTCCATCTGGACCAGTGTGTCATTTAAAGCCTTTATTTCCTTGTTGATCTTTTGCGTAGATGATCTGTCCATTTCAGTGAGGGGGGTGTTAAAAATATACTACTATTATGTATTATTGTAGATGTGTTTCTTTGATTTTGTTCTTAATTACTTTATATAATTGGCTGTTCCCATGTTAGGGGCATAGATACTTAAAATTCTTAGATCTTTTTGTTGGATATGCTCCCATGTTAGGGGCATAGATACTTAAAATTCTTAGATCTTCTTGTTGGATATATCCATTAAGTATGATATAGTGTCCTTCCTCATTTTTTATTATAGTCTTTGGCTTAAAATCTAATTTATCTGATATAAGGATTGCCACTCCAGCTTTCTTTTGATGTCCTTAGCATGATAAGTTGTTTTCCACCTCCTCACTTTAAATCTGGAGGTGTCTTTGAGTCTAAAATGAGTTTCTTGCAGACAGTATATCAATGGGTGTTGGTTTTTTATCCATTCTGATACACTGTGACTTTTGATTGGGGCATTTAGCCCATTTAAATTCACGGTAACCAAAATAAATAAATAAATAAATTCACAGTAACTATTGAAAGATATGAATTTAGTGCCATTGTATTGCCCATAAGATGACCATTACAGAATTTACTATTGTATATTCTGGTCTGTTACTTTTAGGCTCTCTCTTTGCTTAGAAAACCCCTTTCAATATTTCCTATAGGGCTGGTTTGGTGTTTGCATATTCTTTTTTTTTTTTTTTAAGATTCTATTTATTTATTTGACAGAGATCACAAGTAGGCAGAGAGGCAGGCAGAGAGAGAGGAAGGGAAGCAAACTCCTTGCTGAGCAGAGAGCCTGATGTGGGGTTTGATCCCAGGACCCTGGGATCATGACCTGAGCCAAAGGCAGAGGTTTTAACCCACTGAGCCACCTAGGCACCCTGGCATTTACATATTCTTTTTGTTTTTGTTTGTCCTGGAAGATTTTTATCTCTCCTTTTATTTTCAATGACAGTATAGCTGGATATAGTATTTTTGGGTGCATATTTTTCACATTTAGTGCTCTGAATATATCATGCCAGTCCTTTCTGGCCTGCCAGGTCTCTGGGTGTAGGTCTGTTGTCAATCTAATATTTCTACTGTGTATGTTACAGACCTCTTGTCCCAAGATGCTTTTAGGATTTTCTATTTGTCACTGAAACTTGTAAGTTTTACTATTAGATGACATAGTGTTGACCTATATTTATTGACTTTGAGGGGGGTTTTTTGTGCCTCCTAGATTTTGATGCTTGTTCCTTTTGCCAAATTTGGGAAATTCTCTGCTATTTATATTACTACATTACTGCTAAAATATGCTCCAATATACCTTCTGCCCTTCTCTTTCTTTCTTCTTCTTCTGGGATTCTAATTATTCTAGTATTGTTTTGTCTTTGGTATCACTTATCTCTTGAATTATCCCCTTGTGGTGCAGTAGTTGTTTATCTCTCTTTTTCTCAGCTTCTTTATTCTTCTTTATTCTTTATTTATCATTTGAGCTTCTGTATCACTGACTCTCTCTTCTGCCTCATTTATCCTAGCAGAAAGAGCCTCCATTTTTTATTGCATCTCATGAATAGCTTTTTTAATTTCAATGCCATTAAATTTTAGTTCTTTTATTTCTCCAGAAAGGGATCCTCTAGTATCTTCCATGCTTTTTCCAAGTCCACCTCGCACCTTGATAATCATCATTCTGAACTCTAGTTCTGACATATTACTAATGTCCATTATTGATTATGTCCCTAGCCATCAATACTGCCTCTTGGGGGTGCCTGGGTGGCTCAGTGGGTTAAAGCCTCTGTCTTTGGCTCAGGTCATGATCTCAGGGTCTTGGGATCGAGCCCTGCAAATGGCTCTCTGCTCAGCAAGGAGTCTGCTTCCTCCTCTCTCTTGCCTGCCTCTCTGCCTACTTGTGATCTCTTCCTGTCAAATAAATAAATAAAATCTTAAAAAAAAAAATACTGCCTCTTTTTTTTTTTTTTGAGATGAGTTTTTCTGCCTTGTCACTTTATCCAGATAAGAATAAGTGAATGAGATAACAAAATACTAAAAGGATAGGAATGACCCCAGAGAAATATACAGTAACTTAATTGGAAGACACCCTAAATGGGGAGAAGAAAGGAGGGGGGACAAATATATATATATATATATTAGACTGGTCAATAGAAGAGAGCCACACACTTGATTTTTGGTGTATTTTGGTCTGTTAGAAGAAACTGCTTCCTAAAAAGAAAGAAGAAGATATAGATATAGATAGATATAGATATAGATATATAGATAGATACATATATGTAAATATGATGAAGGGATGGAATATGACTGTAAAGATGAAACTTTTAAAAGATTCTAAAAAAGGAGTTGATAAGGTAAGAAGTTGGTTAAAAAAAGAAAAAAAAAGAGGAAAGAATGTGATCAGGCTGGAGACTAGAACAAAGACATGTGCTAGATTTGGGGTGTATTTTGATCTGTTAGAAGAAACTGTATCACAAAATTTTAAAGAAAGAAAAACATATGTATACAGAAAATAAGGTTAAATGCAATGAAGGTATAGAATATGACTATAATAATGAAAATTTTAAAAGATTTTTAAAAAGATATTGATAAGTTAAATTAGTTAAAAACATTAAAATAGGAAAGAGTAAAAATTTAAAAAATAGAATAAGAAAAAAATAAAATTAAAAAAATTTAACTTTGAAAGACTAAAGAATCATGGGGAAAAAGCCATGAATTCTATGTGCTATATTCCCGTAGCTCTGAAGTTTTGCAGTTCTCATTGATCAGTGAACTTTGTCTTGGCTGGATGTTCTTGTTGATCTTCTGGGAGAGGGGCCTGTTGCAGTGATTTTCAAATGTCTTTGCTGGAGGCAGAATTGCACCGCCCTTGCCAGGGGCCGGGATAAGCAATCTGCTCAGGTTTCGGTTCGCTCTCAGGAGCTTTTGTTCCCTGAATGCTTTCCGTAGAGCTTTGGAGGAGGAGAATGAAAATAGTGGCCTCCCAGTCTCCCACCCCGGAGGAGCCAAGAGCTTGGGCCACACTCCTCAGTGCACCCTCAGAGAAAAGCAGTCAATTCTTCCCATCTCCCTGGTCTCCAGCTGCACTCCAAGCTAACTCAGCTTGTGACCAAGTGTTTCTATCTCTGGGGCACAGCCCCATTTGGAGTCTCCAAACCCAGCAGATTCCTGCCCAGTGCTCCTATGCCACTCTTCCTAGAAGATGAAGGTGAGTCTCCCTAGATCTGCCACTTGTGGTGTCCCTGCTTGAAGTGCAGTGGCCCAACTGTGACTTGGATCATGGTTTAAGGTAACCCCGAGCTGAGAGCTCACTCCTCCACTCCGTCTCTGCTGCCAGCTTCCCCACTCCGATACGTGGGAGCTCTGCCACACTCAGGCACCCCCGATCCTTCTGTGGCCCCATGGGACCTGAGACCACACTGTCCCCATGAGGACTCCACTCCCACTTAGCCCCTGGAGCAATGTCCCTAAGTGGAGCCAACTTCTAAAATTCCCGATTTTGTGTTCTGCTCCTCCACCACTTGCTGGGCACCTGCCCTCCTACTGCGGTCTATCTTCCCATCGCTTCTGATTCACTTCTCCACACATCCTACCTTCCAGAAAGTGGTCACTTTTCTGCTCCTAGAATTGCTGCACTTCTTCTCTTTGATCTCCTGTTGAGTTTGTAGGTGTTGGGAATGGTTTGATAATCAGCTAGTTCAACTCCTGGGACCGGATGACATCTAGGTTTCCTCCTCCAGCTGTTTCTATGCCTTGGTCATGTTAGTTTACCTATAAAAAATGTCATGCTTTTCAAACACATCCTGTTGGAATTGTACCTTTGCCTCAGGAATGTTTTCAATGTACCTTTTTTTGTGGACCTTTTACAGTTTGAGGTGTAGCCAGCCTTTTTATGGTCCTCTATATCTTACTCCTACTCTGTTTTAGAACATAACCATTTGTAGATGTGCTACTTCTCACCCCTGATGTCTGATCCTCACTATAGATTGTGTCTTTAATACTATTACCAAGAACTTTGCTAATTCCTGCAGGTTCAAAGATGAATTAAAATTTTTATAATTTCCCTGGGAAATTCAGAATTTCCTTACCCAAAGGAAGCTTGTATTTATGCGGTTTTTAAAAAAAGATTTATTTATTTATTTATTTGACAGAGAGAGAGAGGGGGAGAGATCACAAGTAGGCAGAGAGACAGGCAGAGAGAGAGAGGAAGGGAAGCAGGCTCCCTGCTGAGCAGAGAGCCCGATGCAGGACTCGATCCCAGAACCCTGAGATCATGACCTGAGCTGAAGACAGCGGCTCAACCCACTGAGCCACCCAGGTGCCCCTATTTATGCGTTTTTTAAAAAGATTTTTATTTAAAAAAAAAAAAAAAGATTTTTATTTATTTATTTGACAGATGAAGATCAAAAGTAGGCAGAGAGGCAGGCAGAGAAAGAGGGGGAAGCAGGCTCCCCATCAAATAGAGAGCCCAATGCGGGGCTTGATCCCAGGACATGGGGATCATGACCTGAGCCGAAGGCAGAGGCTTTAACCCACTGAGCCACCCAGGCGCCCCTATGTTTTTCATCTTCATTCCCCAGTGAAGGTTTCTCATTTATGTGAAAAGTGATTGAGTTCCTACATTCACTCCTTTAAGGGTGGAGAACATAGAGAAGGGGGGCCCATCTTTACCACCATGACCGGGGAAAGTGTGTCCTCCAATCCCCACACTGGAATTCAGAAGGCAAATCGTTGCACTAGAGGGGAGAACACAGACTAGTGATAGAAAAAGACCCCAGTACACCCAGTTACAAGGTTGTTTGACAAACACTATGGGTGAAGTCTGTGCTGTGGGCATCATCTCCATCATGGTGTGGGAGAATGAAAGAAGAAATCTGAGGGCAGGATGAAAGACCTCAGCAGCCACTCAACTCAATCAGGTTTTCTCACTGTGATTTCATTTATCATTCTGAAACACAAAATGCAGCACTGTGCCTTTTCCAAACACTCAGCATAGTCACATTCTCTTAAAAGTACTTAGAGAAATGGCAATATTTTTTTTAAAAATTATGTTATTGTTTCATATGGTCTGAATATGGAGGCTCTTCTCTCTCCTCCTCCAAGTCCTCGAGTTGTTATATTGGTCTCCTCCCAGCAACACACAGCTGCTTGTGGAAATCTGAGTCCCACCATTAGTGGGAGTGGTGCGACATCCAAGAATAGAAAACAGAATTGTATGTCAGAGCACATACAAGTTGAATGGCCAAGTCACTGAACTTCATCTGAATTTAGTTTGTTAAAAAAAAAGAAAAAAGAATAGCAATAATGCTTACTCCTTATTTATGAATTTATGAAGAAGGTGGGAAATAGTACTCATTAAGATTATGCTAAGAGGCTGGCACAGTTGATAGAGTATGTGACTCTTGATCTCAGGGTTGTGAGTTCAAGCCCCAAACTGGGCATAGAGCTTACTTAAAAAAAAAAAAAGAAAGAAAAGAAAAAAGTTTATGCTCAGGACCAGATGTTGCTCCAGGTGATTTGTATGGTTAATTCATTTAATCTTCATAAATAGATACAAGGTAGGTAGTATTATTATTGTTTTCATTTTGACAGAAGAAAATAAGGTTCAGGAGAATTAAGTAACTTGCCCAAGGTACAGAAGTACCAAGCAGAGTATCCAGGATAAACCTGTCCCAAAGAAATCATTCTTTTCCATTGCTGCATTCAGCCACTCCCAATCACAGCCTTACTTAAAAATGGCGGGGTTATTCATACCCCAAATTAAGAATCAGGAGTGTGTTACTTGCTTCCCAGGACACTCTATCCCCCAAGCTTCCATTTCCTTTCTTTGGGAAATTTTACTCATCTACTCAAATATTAAACCTCTTTCAAAACTTTCCCAGCTCTCTCTCTGCTCCCCAGGCTCAAATTATATAGGGTGAGACCATCTTCCAGGCTACCTATATGCAATAACCACACAATTTCAGTTATTGTTTTAAAGCCACAGACTAATGTGATACCTAGCATAGAGTAAGCACTCTGTAGAAGTTTTATAAGTGAATGAATAAGTGAAGTTGAACAGTATATAAGTAATTTAATATCTCCAGATATCAATTTTCTCCATCTTTAAAATAGATGACTAGTCTCTCATATGCCACAGGCATATCATGAGAATTCAATGAAACATGTTGTCTTCATAAAGATAAAACTGTAAGATGAGGTCAAGCAGTTGTTACCTTTGCAAAGAGAAAAAGACTCCCCCCACACAGAAAACAGACCAACAATGAGGAGTTTTTCATTCATATTAATCCATGGGAGCTCTCTAAGTGATGTGATTACAAGACCGCTCCACTCTGGAAGAAGAAAAGAGAAAAGAAGATGAAAGGGATGGGGAAGGAAGGAAAGGAAGAGTGAGAGAAAACACAAATTATACTGGTTTTTTTCTTATTTACTTACTTAGATTCCGTACTTTTCTATAATACTTGAAGCTTTGTGAGTAAAGGGGTCATACCTACTTTTTCTTACATATAAACACACACATGCACACACACACACACACACACACACACACACCCAGAAACATTCTAGGACTTCACATAAGGAGTCATTAACTTTCTGATTGATTTGCACATCAAAGTGTCTTTTGATGGTGAAGATCTTATAGGAAGAAATTAAGTCTCTAAGACTTGGAAGATAAAGAGCCTTGGGTTGCAGTCATAGTTCTGCCATATACAAGTTGACTGAGCAAGTCATTTAACTTTTCTTGTAGTTATTTCCTCAAAAACAAAAGAGAGAGAGAGAGAGAGAATAGTGTCTACTCCTTAAAATCTTTGTGAGGATTAAATGAGTTAATCCATACAAAGTGCATAGAATTGTCCTGGGGCCAAAGCACCTCAAATATTATGATCATGGTAAAGACAATGGTGTTGGTGATGAAAAGGGTAACAAAGGTGTTGACAAATCATGAAAAGTTGATTATTTCTCATCATGCTGAAGTCAATAGCTGGGTACATCTCTGTAAGGACTAAAGAAAAATCTAAACAGGAGCCTAACACATTGGTTTTATAAGACTTTACAAAATTCAAAACATATCCATGCATTAGTTCATTTGTGCTTCCAGTAACTCTGAAAGGCAGACAGAGAGAGAAAATTGGTTCGGAGTGGTCAAGTGAAATGTCAGTACTATCTGCAAGCCTAAAGAGGCCTGAGACAGACCTCCTGTCCCCAATCTGGGGGTCATTTTGTGGTTTCTTTTTCTCCTTCTTCACTATTATTTCTGATAAGCATCAGGTCATCAGGGCTTAGGTGTTAGTTCTGCACCAAACATCAGAATAACCAGAGTATTAGTTTATCAGCAAAGGCAATAATGACACTTATTTCTCCAAAAGTCTTTTTCCTTCTGTCTAGCCTAAGATCACCAGCCAGAAATGCATAATAAGTTATGCCAGACTAAGAGCAATACTTAAAATATAACATTTCTTCTGAGAAGCTTGAAGTACCTTATCACCAATTGTATTTTCTTTTTCCCCATTCAAATGTCTGGTTGAGTATAACTACCTATTGACAGCTTTCTCATGGATGTGTACCATGGGTTTCCTGAAGATTGGTGAAGGTCAGCAACACCAGCTTCTCTTGCACACAGGGCATGTTATGAGGTCTTATGGGTCTCTCCTGGATCTTAGGAGTGTTCTAGCTTCCCTAATCATTCAGATGAAATTCAGTTCAATTCAACAAACCTGCCAGGTTCTCTGTCATGTGCAGATCCAGGAAGGGATTGCATACTCTGGTCATAATATCACCATTTCCTGTCCTAATCCCAAACTTCCTTTGGCTGGTAACAGTAACCACACAGCTGGCAGTCTGATGAGGGAGCAATGTAGGGGAGCCTGATATCTCCCAGCCACATGTGCTCCTCAGCCACAATTTAAAATAAACTTTTTTTTTTTTTTAACTCTCCTTGTCTCATGGGTTATGCACTATTTTTCAAAGTCCATTTAGGATAGCAAAAGCAGGTCACTTGACTTGCTTACATTGGGCTCTGATTTCTACATCTTGACTCTTAGTTCGGGTATGTGTTGATCTTGAAATGCATCAAGAAGGGGCCCACAGCATCTCTCCCATCTGTAGCTCTCCTGTTCCTCTCCACCCCCTACTCTTCAGGAGACAATTTTGCCTCCTTCACTAAGGTCCATACGTGTATCCTAAGGTCTCTCTCTCTCTTTACTCAGTGTCACTGCCTCTACGACTATTCTAATTTCTCCCCATAATTGTAGTGAAATGGATTTCTTTCCTTAGGAAAAGTAACATTTCCATGCATATCTCAGATGCCATTCCTCTTTCCTTGTCAGAGTCCTTCTCTCTGCTCTACTTCAAAATCTTTAAACACCTCAGGCCCCATACACTTCTCTCCTCTTCTGCAATCTCTGAGCACAGTTGGCTGGAGTATTCTGTGAGGAGGAGTGTCCTCCCATTTCTCTGATTATTTTTTTTAAATTTTATTTATTTATTTGATAGTGAGAGGCACAGCAAGAGAGGGAATACAAGCAGGGGGAGTGGGAAAGGTAGAAGCAGGCTTCCCGCTGAGGAGAGAGCCTGATGCAAGGCTTGATCCCAGGACTTGGGGATCATGACCTGAGCTGAAGGCAGACACTTAATGACTAAGCCACCCAGGCTCCCCTCTCTGATTAATTTTTTTTTCCTGTTCCCTCTATTGATTATTTCCTGGGCTCCTCATCCTCTCCGTACTATTCTCACTTGTTCATTCATCCATTTATTCATTCATTCAGGATTCAGGATTCATAGAGGATCTAATAATCTGCCTGGTACCAACCTGAGCATAGGAGTACAGCAGCAAGCAGAGCCAACATGGCTGCTTTCATGAAGCTCATATCCTGATAGGAGAAACCAGAAAATAAGCAAGTGCATTAAATTTCAAATAAAATAATTTTGGATAGTAAGAGAAGATATAAAGAACAAGAGGCAGGATAATGACATAGAGAGTAGCTTCAGGTGGGGAAACTGAACAGGAGCATGTCCGGGAGTGCCACTCTAAGGAGAAGTCATCTGAGGCAAGACCCTAATGATAAGAAACCAGCCAGAGGATAAAGAGCATTCTGGGAAGAGGGGACATCTGGCACAAAGGCTCTGTGATGGGAAAAAGCTTAATAAGCTTGTGTAATGGAACATTGTGAACAAGACAGGGAATGGTAGACACAAGTGTGAAGATCTAGCCAGGCCTCAGGGCAGATGAGGAGTCTAGATTTTATTAAATGCAATGAAATGCCATTGAAGGGCTTTAAGCAAGGAAGATACATGATCTTATAAAATACAAAATACAAAAAATACAATATAATACAAAATACAAAAAAAAAAATCCTCTGGCTGCTGTTTTTAGACTAGAATGGATGGTTTCATCATCATCTGTAAGGGGAAGATGATCTTCAGATTGGGAAAGGTTAAACACAAAACAGTAAAAAAAGCATTGAAGCCAAAATGGCAGAAAAGAGGAAGGCATAACTTAAACAATTAAAATGAATTAAAAACTCTTAGAACAAAGCAGAAGTTTACTTCAGGGAACTTAAGGTACTTGCCAAGTGACAGAGAGCCACTGCCAAAAAATCAAAGGAAATGTCAGAAAACTGAAAAGACCAAATGCTCCCATCTTCAATAGAAGAGAGAATTTCACATGCAGACTAAAGGCAAGCACTCTGTTCCTAAAAATCTCATGTAAAATCCTCAAAGTGACTGAAATGGGACTGGTAAACATTTAGAAAAGAACACTGTGATTATTTCCTAATAGCACAAATGGATATAAGAAAGATTATGTAAAATTAAACCAGTTCCCACTGTGGTAGTGATGATGGTTGTGGGGGTGGTGGTTGACAGATTTTTCAGACTGAAAATATCTCAGTTGCTCTATGTATTTGGATGGGACCTTCAATAAAATCATGGAATCTCAAAGGTTCTTGGAACTTCGTCAGTAATTTATTCCAAATGTCTAACCTATAGAAGATTCTTTTCCCCCTGCACCATCCCAGTTATTTTTTAGAGAACAACTTCTTGAACATAACAAAAGACAATTCCTTCCACTTTGGAATTGTTTGAAATATATTGCTGAAAATCTATTTCCATGTAAATGTAAACCATCGATCCTACCTCTTTTCTCTGGACCATTGTCGATGTAATTTTTCTCCCATGTGTCCTTTGTGTTAAGTTTTCAGGATGTGTCATGCTATAAGTATGGAAAACAGAGAGAGATACCTTCAGTATTTATTTGTGATTGAACAATCATACCAAAAGGTCTAATTAGGAGCTCATTGTCACGCTAGAGTGAGGTCTCTAGAATCATGTTGAAGGACTCTTCTTTGTTTATTTCCCCCCCTATTAAAAAAAAAAAACCCTATATTTGGATCAGGTGATTGTCAAGCCTAGAGGTAAAACAAAGCTGAAGAAGAGAGATATGTTGGATGATTGAATTTGGATTCAATAAGAGTATTAACAGGATGTGACAATTAGTTGAAGCTGATAAATTTTAACAGCAATAAAGTAGTTCCATAATCATTTTTCCAAAATTCCCCATATAACTAAAAATGACTCTGCAACAATTCAAGTGAAAAATACTTTGGAATTTTAATTGACAACAAGCTCATTTTGAGTGAGATATGGCAGCAAATGTATTTGAATCGACATACCTTCTGAAGCAGGTGTGGCCATAATTCCCCTGGATTTATGCTGGTCAGATCACAGGGGGAACATTATTTCCTGTTATAAATGTCACTTTGAGAATCATGCTGACAAACTAAAAATCCTCCTGAGAAAGTGAAAAGAACAGTTTGAGGACCCCTTCATGGAGTGTGGGAAGGGAAGAGGAATGTACAGAATTTGACTGAATGTAAAGAAAAACTTCTTTAAACAGTAGAAGGGACAGGTACCTGGGTGGGCTCACTTAGCTAAGCATCTGCCTTCAGCTCAGGTCTTGATCCGAGGGTGCTGGAATTCAGTCCTCCATAGTCCCTGCTCAGTGGGGAGTCTACCTCTCCCTCTGCCCCTCCCCCCTGCTCATGCTCTCTCTTTTGCTCTCTCCTTCAAATAAAAAAATAAAATCTTCTTTTTAAAAGATTTTTGTTTTGTTTTGTTTTGTTTTGTTTTTGACAGAGAGAGAGAGTGAGAGGGGCAGAGGAAGAAGCAGACTCCCCAGGCAGAGCAGGGAGACTCTGGGATCATGACCTGAGCTGAAAGCAGACGCATAACCAACTGAGCCACCCAGGCACCCCCCAAAATAAAATCTTTTCTTAAAAATCAGAAGGGACTAACTTGGGAAGTAGTAAGCTCTTACCCCTAAAAAGGGTCGAGCCTATTCATCAGGAATGTTCTTGGGGAATTCATGAATTGAACAAGTTGAATTAAGTCAACTTTAATTTCTCTTCCAAGCTTAATACACTGTGCTTTAAGGGCTGGCCTTCAAAACAACATAGAGTTTATGGCCTGGTGGCTCCCTGCCCAGGAAGAAGATCCGATCTTGGCGACCTTCTGCTATTCTGTCATATGTTAGGAAAGAGAATTTCCTGCCTATGGTTCGTTTACAGTCAGCTGTTACTCTCCCGTTCTTTTTTGGAATATTGGTGTCAAGCTTCCCCTTTTGGAAAGGGAGCAGGATGGAGTAAGAAGGGAGAGGGGGAGATTTTTGTATTAATCTTTCATTTCAGTTCCAGGCATTCTTAATTGAGTGGTTATAACAAATCTGAGTTTGAATTTAAAGTTTCAGGTTTCCCTTCCAGAGATGGGGTGGGGGCGCTGAAACAACTGTTAGGACTAGGGAGTGGCTAATAGTTGGAAGAAGCCAAACCACAGCTGTCTTCTTTTAAACTAAAAAAAGAAAAGAAAAAAAGCGATTAGAGCAGGAGGGAGCTGCCCCCACCCACAGCACCGCTCTTGGGCTAACCTTTGGGTCACCTCCCTGGACGAAGAGGTGAACATGGGAACGGGTGCACCTCACTCCTCTCCGTTCCTCCTAAGCAGGGATTATCTTGCTGTGTTCATAGTGTCCGGAACTAACTAATCAAGGCTAGACAAAGAATAGATTGGAAGAACAGAAGGGGCTGGGGTCGGGGGAGAGAAGCCCAGAGCTTCTCCTGTACAGTGTATATTACAGATGACATCATTGCCTGAAAGAGATTCGGCCCTCCCCTTCCCGGAGCTGGAGGCAAGCATGCGTGTGCGGGAGCAGGAGTGGGGTTGCCTGGAGGGTGTGAATTGGTGCGAGGGGGTGTGCCCGTGCTGGGGAGAGCTGCCGGGATATGAAAGGGAGACCTGGAGACAGCCGGCTAGCAGAGAAACCGCGAGGTCTGGAGGTGTTTGCGCCGCTCTAAGCTCCGCCCCTCGCTCCGCCGCCGTGTTCTGCCCGGGGAGGGGCACGCCTGTTTGGGGGTGGGGAGTGTGTGCACGAGGGGTGGGTCCGTGGTAGCGGTGGGGGTGGACAGCCGCCTGCGCATGTCAAGGCTGACTGAACATACGCGGTCCAAGGGGACCTGGAGAAGGGCAGTAGGTCACCGCCACCCAGGGTCCGGGACCGGGCACGATCCTGGGGCGAGCTCCGGGGAAGGGGCCCACCCTCCCTGTGCCCTCCCCCTGAGATCGGCAGCGCGACAGGAGCTTCCGCCTCCTTCCCCGCCCCTCCGGACCTTCCCGGGGAGCGGAGGGCGGGTGTGGACGGTACCGAGGTGGAACGAATTTTGGAGCTCAGACGGGTGGCCCGGGTGGCTTCGGGTGTCGGGGGGCACGCCCAGCTTGGAGAGCCGGTGCAGGCGGATGAAGCCGAAGCTCCTGGGTCTTGGCGGATCCTGGTCTGAGCATAGTTATTCCCAGGGGAGGTGAGAGGAGGATCAACATGGACCCCTTCGACAGCCCAGCCGCCTAGAGCTCTCCGTGCTGCTCTCTTCGGAGCTGAGCTGTCACCGAGGCGCAAACAGAAGCCTCTGAGCGCCTGGAATTTGTGAAGTTCCGGGGTGGGCGGGGAAGGCACTGTCCGTGGTGCTGAGCCGGATCCCAGCAACGGGCTCCGGGGAGAGCGCGCGAAGCTGCTGATCGGCTCCCTCGAATTGGGGCGGTGCGCAAGGGTAGCTTGGAGCTGAAACCCCCGCCCGGCTCGGAAAGCCTCCCCAGTCGCCGGCGCTTGACCCTTATTTCAGTCAGAAAGTCGCCCCCTTGGGGCAGTTCGTCCCAAAGGGTTTCCTCGAAAGTATCTGAGAGGGCGAGTTGTTGACCAAGGGAATCTCTCTGTTTAGCCCCGGAAGCCACCCGCCGGAAAAAAGATGCCTGCCTTCAACAGATTGTTTCCCCTGGCTTCCCTCGTGCTCATCTTCTGGGGTAAGTACCGGCACCCTGCCGTGCGAAATGCAGATAACAGTAATAATGCCAACAATAATAACACTTAATTCATGTCGTTTGTGACAGAAAGGAGCCCTGGTTGGCTTCCCTCTATGCTTGTCTGCCAGACACGGAGCTCCATAGGGGTTCCATGAGAGCTGGGATTTTGAGATTGGAAAAACACGTCCTCAATCCTGCTGCTTTATTCCTGAGCCACCATTGGTGGTTTTTCCACTCCTCTTCCTGTTTCCTGTTAATTCCAAAGTATTTTTTTCCCCTTTTCCTTTGCTGAAAGGGAAGGTAGATACGTTCATTATGAAAAATCTCAGTTGCATTTACATTTCATTTTTCAATGAGGAATCAGTCGGTCTTCAGATTAATTCCCATGTCTTTTTTTATTTTTTATTTTTTAAGCTGGATGCACGCATTTTGAGAATGAAAACAGTTTAGCTGTCGGTCCATTTTTAAAATTCTAACAAGGAAAATAGGCTTCAGCCATTTGCAGCAATGTCTTTGATAAATGGGCACCTGGGCATTGCATCTTTATTCTTTTTCATGAGCATGTGAAGCTAAGGTGCTTTGGTGTTTGGGGACCAATGTTTTTTGCTTTCAGAAATGAATAGGTTCTTGTTTGTTGTGAGGAAATAAGGTGACCTTCTCCTTCCAAATACGGAAGACCTTCACTTGCAACAGTAGGGCTAAGCAGAGTAGTGTCCAGGTAGGGTGCCTGCATGTGTGTAGAGAGAGTTAAGGAGTCTATGTGATAACATTTGAATATTTTATTGAGAGAATGCTTTACTCTGTGTATGTATATGCCTATGTTTGAATGTGTGAGCATGTTAGAATGGGCATCTGAATAGATTGGTGAAGATGTGTGGTGCGCCTGTGTGTGTATGTGTGTTGGTTGGTTGTGTAGTTCTGGGCATCTCTGTCTTGATGACTCTGATTAGATCCTCAGGTCAAATATAGGTGCTGTTCAGTTAACAGATTGCTTCACATAATCTTCTACATTCCCACTTTTTCCATGTTTTTACCTTTCTGTATGCTAAAAATCAATAACCAGTATAATTAGAAGTGATTGTGCCCACCTGCTTAATTGGAACTGGGCATGTGGGATTATCCTCCCATGCTTGGCGTGAAACTCATTCTGCCTGTGCAATGGCAAATATGCTGATGGGAATTGCCTCTTTGCCTTAGTATCACTTTATTTAGCCTCCGACTTACTGGCTGCCAGCGTTATCTGGATTTTGCATGTGACCAAAAGCAAAGTCAAGCTTCCTGTTGAACAAAATGCCTGATGAGATAGTCCAGAAAGGACAAAGAGGAAGAGTAATGCCAGTCCCAAGGGCAGACTCACCGCCCTCCATCCCCAGTAGAGTAGACTAGACCTGAAGATGAAGCCAACATAATAGGTTGCCAATGATCTCACCTGCCTTGAAGATTTAAGGCTGGAATTTCCTCAGGGAAGGCTAAGACTAGGGACATGAGGCTTAGGAGAAGTTGGTCTGGCTGGGTAAAAAAGTGTGAGTAAAACAATGGGAGATGAAGTTGGTGAGAGCCTTGTAAAGCCCTTGTAAAAGGCTCTACAGAATCTTTCTTTCCAAACCTTAATTTAAATTTTTAGCTCCCTGCCTGAATTCCAGCAGAGAGGGTGAGCATGCCTTCTCCCAAGCACCTCTTTGGACTTACAAAGCCTGGCTTGGAGTCTTAGCTCTGCCATCAGCTTGCTATGTAACAATCTTAGAGTATCTGGTTCCTCATATGTAAAGTTTGGATGTTGGAACAGATAATATTTAAGACTGAATAGTAAGGAAGTATTTACAGAATATTGCTAAATTTGGCAATGTCCACGCCTCTTCTCACACCACTCCCCACCCCACCCCAACATAGAACCTTTGGGAGAAGTGTGCACATCACACCCATCCTTGGTAATTCTCAGCTTCTTCATAACTGGAACATTGTTTCACAAAACTTAAAAGCTGCAGAAGGAAAGAGAGATGGTTTGGGAAACTTGGCCATCAAATGTAAGAGAAAAGGCCTCGTTTCACATAGGCAATTTCATTTTATTTGAATGTAATTCTAGTATTGGAAACCACTTCGACTAGATATGTTCTCCTCCCCAAGCTGATTATTCACATGATGCAAATAGGAATAGAAAGAATCTTTTCCATTATATTACTGTCTGCATCTCTTGAAAAAACTTCCCTTATTTCTTTTAATAAAGTTTATAATGATAATTAAAAGAAAACTCTATACTTGCCTGGTGCTTTATAGTTTGCAAAGCATTTTTCAATCCATTACTTCTTTTTGGTCACCCTATCGATCCTTGGGGGTAATCAGGGGGAAATAGTATCATTTCCAATTTAGAAGTGAGAGAATGAACTCAAGGAGAGGGGAGGACTTGCTAGAGAACTCTTTTCTCCCAATTTCAGTCTCTTATTACTTGTTCTAGCACTTCTTATGGACACATGTCCTGCTCCGCAGGATTGCAAGATAGGTATCATCCTCTCATCCCTTTTCTGAGCCATCACCCTTTCTCCCCTCCGCCAAACCATTGCCTTTCCTATGGGCCTCCTGAGCCTCTAGGCCCAGGTCTATTCTCCCAGATGTCTGCTATGTTGGGTGGGGAATATTTTCCTCTCTTCCCCCAGCAGCCCATTTTGCTGGATCCCATTCTTTCAAGGCTCTGCTAAGTGACTGGCTAATCTGATAGACAAATTACTTCAGGGTGTTAATATCTACAGATAACTTCATTTATTACCCTCCTTTGGAAAGTATTTACATTCTAATCAAAGCCTTTATTATTGTAGCACAAGGAAAAGAATTCTAGAGCAAAGTCAGGAATGCCCAAAGAAGAAAAAGATTAGAGGAGTTGGTTCAATACACATTACTCTCTACCTTATAATAGATTGATATTATTCCTTAATTAAATATAATCATTAGTAATAACATCATATTCTACCTTTTTAGAAGTTTCTTCATTATTTTTTGAATTTTATTTATGCTTTTGAGAGAGAGAGCACAAGCAGGGGGAGCAGCAGAGGGAGAGGGAGAATCAGGCTCCCTGCTGAGCAGAAAGCCTGATATGGGGCTCAATCCCAGCACCCTGAGATTATGAACTGAGCCGAAGTCAGATGCTTAATGGACTGAGCCACCCAGGTGCCCCAAGTTTCTTCATTATTACTATGGAAATTGAAGAAGAGACCAAAAGTGAAGTGATCTGGCCAAGACTATTCTAGTTTGTTCTTTACAGTCAGCAATGTGGACTGAATACCTACCATGTGTACAACCATTCTTGGACAGCTAGAGGATTTCAGAGAGGGGCCGTCTCCATGGGCTGGAGAAACAGATTTCACCTCTTGATGGATGGAGCAGCAAGTCATATTGCAAAGGGCAATCAAAGAGGGATGAGAGAATTTTGTGGCCATTTTGCAATGTATTATCCAGGACCTCACGAGCAGAATTCTATGAGAAGGGAATCAGTAGCACTCGTTCTCTGGGGCAGTTTTTCTAACTGCATATATTCTCTCCCCCCTCCTTTAACTGTAAATGAACTAACGTACCCCTATTTAAGACCAGTTCATCTACATCACCTGTGACCTATGAGAGGATGTGTGGTCCAGCAAATTATTCCTTTTCAAACCCCAGCAGCTCTACTACACCTTCATCCAAGCGAAACCATTGGGCCATCTCTCATTCTCATCGGTGTGTACCAGCCTCTTAACTACTCTCTTTGCTTCCGCACTTGCCCTTCCTCACCTCTTCCGTTTATTCTCAACAACATAGCAGTCAGGTCATGTAATTTTGTATAAATCATATCTTTCTTCCACTCAGAATACTCCAGTGTTCTTCAAGTCACTCTGAGCAAAAGTCAAGGGTAAGGTTCTAACTGTGGTCTGCAAGACCAGCCATGATCTGGCCCTGGTTTCTGTCTCCTTCTTTCTTACTCTGTTCCCTGTGCTTTATTGTGCTTTTTGCTTTTGATAGACACTCCCCCCTCCCCAGGACCCCTGAAATGCTATTCCCTCTATCTGGCATACTTCCACACTGATATTTGTATATCTCATTTCTTCCCCTCATTTCTTTCCTTCAGTGCCTGCTCATTGTCACCCTCTCAATGAGGCTGTCTCCAATGTGTCTGTGCTCCTCTACTCTGTTTTACTTTTTCTCATAGCACTTATTATAACATAATATATCTTGTTTTTCTCACCCTCCCCTGGAATATAGACTCTCTGAGAGCAGGGATGGTTTCTGTTTTGTTCCCTGTTGTATTGTCAGTGCCTAGAACAGTGCCTGGCACACAATAAGCACACAGCATATTTGTTGAGTAGGTGAGCAAAGAGATGAAGGGTAAAATACCTTAACAAGGGCTAGTGTACAAAGCACATTCATATAAATAATTCCATAGAATTTCCATGATGACTCCATTAGAGAGATGTTATTTCCAACATTCTGTTGATGAATGAACCGAGTCTTTGGGGTTAAAGATAAACCCAGGCCTTCCGTTGCCAAATACATCTTCATCCTGCCTCTGATTTTGTAACTGTGCATTCCTTGGTACATTTTCAACCATGCTGCTTTGAAGTCATCATCATTGAACTAACTTATCTTCACCATGTCTCATTAAATATGAATGTGCCCCAAGGCTCCCTTCTACACAGAGTTCTCAAGGCACAAGCTCTGCATCTCTGTTCATTCCCAAGCTTTTGCAAAGACCACACCTTCTTCTCTTCAAACACATCACATTCTGAAAGTGTTTCTGGTCAGTTCTCTTCAAATAGGGACCTTTTCCCCAAAAAGGGATGGTCCATATACAGAATCAGGAGACCCTCTTGCAGATTGCCCAATAAGACGAGCCCCAACTTGTTTGAGAGTTTTAAAACCAATTAACTTTATTTTACGTTGATATTTTAAACTTCATCATAGTGCCACTTGTTTGTTTGTTTGTTTGTTTTTAAAGAAAGGCAGACTATCCAGTGCCTCATTTGGATGTGTCTGGAGTCTTGGAAGATAGACTCCTCTATGTTCTTTTCCAAATGGACCTTGAGAGCTTGTTTGGAGGTTCACAGCCACTCATATACCCTTGAGCAGAGAACAGTCCTCCTCTGTAAGGTCGTCCCCTCTCACTGAGTGCACAGTTTTGGGAAGGATACACGTGGAGCAGTGAGGGAGGAAGGGAACACTTGCCTAACTAGAGATATGAGCCAGATCAACCCTGGCTATCAGGGTGACAGATCCTAGGGCCACTTGCTTTTTAAATTCTGTGTTTAATAGTGACATTTTTTTGCCTTCGAAGCCAGTTGAATGTAATTTATTTTTTGACTCAATTAGTCGGTCAATCTCATTTTAAGCTCTAAATAAAGCTTTCCTCTGTTTTCAGAATGAACAGCCTGCCAATACAGAGACAAACTAACCATTTATAGTGTGCTAGCCTTTAAATAGCAATGTGTATTGTTTCATTTTTTAAGGGGTTCTGTTTTTATTATTAATTCATCAGAAGGGGCCTTATAAGTCCTGATATAAGAATCCTTTGTGGTCATCCCACTTTTTAATCTTCTATACAATGAAGTGTAAACTCTTACCAAGTAGGGTTTTTTTTTTTTTTTTTTTGCATTTGTAAACAGCTTCAGCACCAGAAAATTATTTCTTTTCAATAAGCTAAACTTACTTTCTTGTAACTTTTGGAACTGGACAGAAATTCCTTTCTCTTCTATAGGCCAGCCTTCAAATATTTGAAGACAGATAAGTGTCTTCACTGTGTCCAAGCCAGGCACCCCTCATCCTCCTGTCTGTTTCTCCCCAGATTTTGTCCCCAGACCCTGCACCATATTGCTCCCCTCTGGGCCTGCATTCATTGAACAGCTTCCTTTTGCAAACTGTGACACCCTGAACAGATCATAATGGTCCAGATTTGTTCTGAACAGTACGGAGGGCCTGTTGCCCCCTCGTCCTGCACATTGTACATCTGTTAATGCAGCCCACATTTGCACTTGCTTTGCTGGCAGCCACATCCCACTTTTGACTCATTCTGAAAGTACAGTCTGATGTGCTCAGACTTTTTTAATGGGTTATAAGTTTCTAGAGAACAGGGACTGGAGGTCCAGAACTCCATGTGGCATACAAGGTGTCCCCCTGTTTCTGACCTCTCTCCAGATTTTTGACTTTGTTTCTCTCTATTCTCTGCAAAAAGCATCACTCTGGCCGAGGGTCTGTTCCCTTGTCTTCCTCACTGCTGCTCCATCCCCCACCAGGCATCAGAATTACCTACATTTTTTTTTCATAAAGTTCAGATATAATTACAGTTCTCCATGGCTTGCAGACATCTGACTCCTCATGTTGTGAAGGCCATACAAAGGTCTTCACAGTGTTCTAACCCCAGCCTCCTCTTCTTCTTCTTCCTCTCTCCCCAGTCCAACCAGGAATAATGGGCCCTCCTCTGGGAACAGAGCCCATCACCAGCATAGCACTCATCATGGCCCCATTTCACGATACTTTGGAGTATGCGTTCCCTGCTAGATTCTAGATGCCTTTAGGGTGTGGTTAGCGTTCAGTTCATTGTTGCATCTCAGCCTAGCACCAGGCCTGGCCTGGAGTAGATTTCAGCGAATGGTGACTGAATGCAGGGGTGCATGGTGGTCAGTGGATGGGTGTGTGTGTGCCCTGTTTCTCACCTAGACTCTAAGTCTTTGAGGGCAGGAGTCAGGGTTGCGCCACACCCTAACTGCATCCTGGGAGGTTTGCAGTGACCTCCAGGTCATTCACGTCTCCTCTAGCTCACTCCCCGCCCGCTCCGAGTATGCATCCTTGGGGAGCACAGGTGCCAATGTACGGACACATACATGCAATTTTCAAGTTTGTCTCATGACTCTTTCTTCTCTGTCTCTCCTCTCTCCCTCTTGTTCTTCAACGCCACTCTCCCGGTGCCGGCTTCCCCCACACCTCCTGTTCCTTCCCTGTCACTGGCCTCTCTGCAGTCAGCGTCTGCTTCCCTGTATGTGTGGAAGTGCCCTCGGAGACGGAGGCCGTTCAGGGCAACCCCATGAAGCTGCGCTGCATCTCCTGCATGAAGAGGGAGGAGGTGGAGGCCACCACGGTGGTGGAGTGGTTCTACAGGCCCGAGGGCGGTAAAGATTTCCTTGTATGTCTGGCTGCGGACGCTGGCCTTTCTTTTGCTTGCCTCTGCTATTATGGGCCTGGATCCTGAGAGTCCGGGAATGCAAAGATCTGACAGACCCTGGCTCTTTCTTTTCAAAGCACTGACAGCTCCCCTGCAGATACCTGACAGCCCAGCCTCTGTGAAAGGAAGGGTGCCTGGCCAGCTGCAAGCATTCCTGCTTACACGCAGGGGAAGGGGGAGAAGAGAGAAATAGCATTTAGCGCCGACTGTGCGCTAGTCACCGGATAAGGCACCTCGTAGGTGTTTTTAATTTTCTGCACTGTCCTAGGGGATGGATTAGATTAGCAGGAGCACTGAAACGACACTCAGCATCATTATGTGGAATAGCGTAGGCTAGCTCATTGAAATCGCACAGTCTCAGTGAAGTAAGACTTGCAGGGATGACCAAGCTGCTTTTCTTCTCCTCCTCCTCCTCTTCCTCCTCCTCCTTCTTTATATTTAAATTCAATTATCCAACTTAGTGTACATCATCTGTTTCTGATGTAGCTTTCAATCATTTATCAGTTGGGTACAGCACCCAGCGCTCCTCACACCACGTGCCCTCCTTAATGCCCACCTCCCAGTAACCCCATTCCCCACCCACCTGCCCCAAGCCGCTTTTCAGCTGGTATACCCAGTACAGCCGCATCCGTGAGTCAAATATTTAAATAGTCCTGTGGTGGGTATTTAGCTATGCCTAGCCTCCCAAGGGGCCTCACCACCATGCGTCCCGCTAGGAACCTCCGAAGGTCCCCATGTTCTAGAGACAGGTATCACCCTGACAGAGCAGGGAGCCTCCAAGCCCCGCCCCGTGCTGTAGCTAATGTCAGTTCTGATTGGTTGGAGCCACTGCCAATATGGTTGTTACGCGCTTTGAATACCACCTAGGGGATGCCCATTACTCACGCTTTCACTGACCCCGGGACCTCGCTGCCTGCCTCGGTTCGAGTCTGGATTCCACAACTTATGGGTTCTGTGCCCTGGAACAATTTGCTTCGCCCCTCTGTGCCTCAGCATCCTCATCTCTAAAAGGGGGGTGCGAACCACAGCTACCTCAGAGAATTGTTACCGTCAGAGTTGTTAGCTTTAACTTTTAACACTATTTAGAATAGCCCTGGGATATAGGAAGCACGATATAAGTGTTTGCTAGAGAAGAGGTATACGTCCGTAAGTGAGGCGCCTGGGGCGTGGAGAAGTTAAGTTAATAAGAGAGCTTAGGGGTGCCTGGGTGGCTCAGTGGGTTAAGCCATTGCCTTCGGCTCAGGTCATGATCTCAGGGTCCTGGGATCGAGTCCCACATCGGGCTCTCTGCTTAGCGGGGAGCCTGCTTTCTCCTCTCTCTCTCTCTCTGCCTGCCTCTCTGCCTACTTGTGATCTCTGTCTGTCAAATAAATAAATAAAATCTTAAAAAAAAAAAAAAATAAGAGAGCTTAGATTCGAACCAGAGACACAAGGTTTTTCTTACTGCCCTATCCCACCTTCCTGCAGGCAAGTTTCTTTTCTACAAAGACTTCATGGTGACAATAATAGGGGGAAGTTGAGTGTTTGCTTCAATTGGGTGCCAACACCGGAATCAGTAGATGTCCCCCAAATCTCGGTTTTTTCACCCAGAGTTGACTGTGACTGACACTGGTCCCCAGGTTACAGGAACCTGGAGGTCTGGCTGGGTGCGAAGGCTCCCACTGACCTCAGGCCTGGTTCTATGCCAACCCCCAACTCGGCCTCCATGGCTGCCCAAAATGAGTAGAAGTTGACTCAGAAGGAAGAAAAGAAACTTTAGAAAGTTGTAATGGACATACAGAGCAACGCTGTCTCCTAGAAATGTTTGTGACAATGGGAATGCTCTATCTGTGCTGTCCAGTACAGTAGCCACTGGCTACAGGTGGCCACTGAGCACTTGAAATATGTCTAGTGCAGTGGAGGGATTGAATTTTACATTTTATTTCATTTCTAGTTATTTAATTTTTACTGTAGAGAGCCATGCGTGCCAAGTGGAGACTAGAATGGACAGCACGCCTGTAGAGAATAAAGAGCTGTAGAGAGTGAGAAGGTGTGGGGGGGTGTCTGAGAAAACCAGTTTTGAGACCACATTTCACTTATAATTCAGCTTAAAATGAAAGACCTGAGGTATGCATATCAGTTGGCAGCTCTGTTTATCTGTGACACCTTTTGCGTCCTCGGTCCCCTTCCTGTGACCTGACCCAGACGGACCACATCCTCTCAGTGAGAACCAGATCAGAGAGACAAGTTTTGAGGCCAAGGCTTTCAGATGTCTTCGTGACACAGGAAGCCGCCTTTCTGGGTCTCTGCTCTGTTCTCTCCCCGGCTGCCCCCGTGACACATCTTACTCTCTCTTGCTCTCTGTCTCCTTCCAGTTCTTTCTTTCTCCCAACTTCCCCACTCCTGGTCTCCTGTATGCTTCACTCACCTTTTAAAAACTTTTTTAAAATATATTTTATTTATTTGAGAGAGAGAGAGAGAGAGAGCATGAGCAGGGGGGAGTGGAGGGGCAGGGGAGCCCAATGTGGGGCTGGATCCTGGAACCCTGGGATCATGACCTGAGCCAAAGGCAGACGCCTAACTGACTGAGCCAGCCAGGAATCCCCTTCCTGCACCTTCTTTCATGTTCTTCCTTTGCACCTCTTTCTTCCTGCCAGCCTTCTTCCTGCCTCCTCCTTTCTGCCTCTTGCTTTGCTTTGTCCAGATGCCCTGACACCTGTTTAGCTTTGCTCATCTTTCCCTGCCTTTCTCTCTTCCCTGCCCTTCTCTGAGCCTCATTCCACCCCTATTCTTGGGATCTCCTTGTAACCATGTCCCCTTTCTTCCCTGCCCCTGCCGTGCCCTGTCCCTATCCCAGCTCTCAGACCCGATTTTCTCTCCCGACCCTACTCTCTTTTGCTTCTCTACCTGTAGATCTACGAGTATCGGAACGGCCAGCAGGAGGTGGAGAGTCCCTTCCAGGGACGTCTGCAGTGGAATGGGAGCAAAGACTTGCAGGACGTGTCCATCACTGTGCTTAACGTCACTCTGAATGACTCTGGCCTCTACACCTGCAACGTGTCCCGGGAGTTTGCTTTTGAGGCGCATCGCCCCTTTGTGAAAACTACACGGCTGATCCCCCTCCGAGTCACCGAGGAGGGTGAGGCTGGGGCGGAGGGTCTCCAGGGTGCCCTGCTCTTGGGGGAAGGAGGACAGTGGGCTTCCACCCAAATGACAACCTTGCAGAGTACAAAACCCATATATTGAGAGTGGCAATACCTAAAAATGTCAGCACTGACTTCCTGTAGCGGCCAGTTTCCTGAAAACTGCCTGATAGCTTGCCTCTCTGTGCCTTTCTTCAGAGCAGAAAGGCTCAGGGATGACAGCAGAATGACCTCTTCCTTCATCCCCTAACTCTTGTCCTTAGAGAAGGAAGACAGCCTCCACAAAGCCCAAAGCTGCCAAATCAGCTGCACCTGGTTCTCTGGCTTATGTTGAATCCCTGACTCGCTGGGCACAGGGAACGCTCATGAGGTCATCTAGAGGTCCTCAAACCCTCCTGTGTGTAAGCCATACACATCCCTGAACCAGCGGTGCTCAAACTTCAGCAAGCCTCAAAATCCCCTGCAGGACTTTTTAAAAATGCAGACTTTCTGATTCTGTAGATAGATCTTGGGAATTTGCACATCTAACAAATTGCCAGGAGATGCTCCAGCTGCCGGGGACCACACTTTGAGAACCACTCCTCTAAACCAAAGTTGGACAGCCTTTTGTTTTCTGTTCCCCTCCCCCAAATAATCATGCAAGCAATCTCCTCCTTCCCCATCCCCGGCATCTCTCATTATATAACCGCATTCTCAACTGGGAGAACAAACTTTCTAGTTTTTAGTTTAAAATCTTCAGATTTCCCACAGCTAGTTTCTTGCTGGGGTGGGAGGTGTGGGGAAGCCCTTTCATCAACCCAACTCAAAAGTTTCTCTTTTAATCCAGTCCAGAATCCAGGGCGAAGTTTGAGTGTTCTCATGCCTGATCCTTGTGCTTCCTTCCTTTCTTTTTTTTAAAAGATTTTATTTATTTACTTAGCAGAGATCACAAGTAATCAGAGAGGCAGGCAGAGAGAGAGAGAGAGAGAGAGGGGGGGGGGAAGCAGGCTCCCTGCTGAGCAGAGAGCACGATGCGGGTCTCAATCCCAGGACGATAGGATCATGACCTGAGCTGAATGAAGGCAGAGGCTTAACCCACTGAGCCACCCAGGTGCCCTGGTCCTTGTGCTTTCAAGGGACTCTGGGAACTGTGGCTCCTAGCCCCTTGCCAACACTCCCTCACGTGTCAGAGAGTGATATATGCATGTTCTTGTGTGTTTTCTGATCCATGTTCAATGATGGTTCCATTTCTCTTAGCCTGTTCTCAGGCAGTCTATTTCCAGCATCTTCTTAGCTTTATTGCTGCCTCGAGATGCCGGGTGGTAAGAAGGCAAAAGGTGTGGGACATGAAAGAAGAGGTCAAAGTCAAGATAGGGCATTTCCTAGGATTTCCAAGAATCCTGACTTCCAAACCATAAGTGTGTGTTTTTCTCATGTTATTGTGATAGAATTCATAATGCAAACTTGAGAGCGAATGGCAGGTCAAGAGGTCATGATTCAAACGGAAGATAGGTCAGTTCTGAACGTGCAGAGCACTCTCAGACCACTGGCATTGAGACCTGATGAGCCATTTTCCCCATCTGGGCCGGTCTCCTCTTGTGTACAATGAGTGTGTTGGCCTGGAAGCTCTCTAAGGTATTTTTCTGTTCAGAAGTTCCATTAGCCTCTCTGTTTACACACCTCTTCTCCCTGGGGAGCAGGGGCTGGCGCCCTCTGCTGCTCACCACGGGGAACTGCTGGCTGCTGATAGCCCGCCACTAGGAAGGTGCCTGTCTGCACCCACTGTGCTCCCAGGCTTTTGCCTCCAGAGACCCTCACGCAGGCAGTGGAAGGTGTGCCAAAGCTGAACCAGTCCGCCTACTGGGCGCCAGAGCCAGGCTTGGGTAAAAATAGAAGGAAAACAAGTTTGTTGTCAGAACCACAGATCCTCTTGGGATGCTAGGACTGGAAGGAAGCTTGGCTCTCATTTCATGCAGGGGTTCTGAGCAAAGAGCAGGCGTCGGAATTGCCCAGGGGGCTTGTCTTCCGTGTGGACATCTCAGTACCGCTATTGTGGGTGTGAGTTCGGAGGGTCGGAGTGAGACCTTGCGTGTGTCAGTAGAAATGACTCCCTCGGGGAATGCCTGGAGGATGCAGCCCTGGTGTCCCTCATTTTGGGGTGGGAAGATCAGTGAGGGGCTTGCCTAGAGACGTGAAGCAAGTTAGCACCTGACGCAGGACTCCAAGCCAGATCTTTTGCCCACCAGGCTAGCTCTGTGTCCATGGCATCTTCTCCTTCTACTACCATCACACTCCCTGCTACTCTTTCTTCTCCTTTTCATAACTTTTTCCCCTTCCCTCTTCTCGCCCCCTCCCCCTTCTATTCCCTCTCCCTTTCCCCATCCCTTCTCTGCTCCTTCCCCTTCCTCTCCCACTCCCCTTTCCCCATCCTTTCCCTTCCCTTCCCTCCTCTTTCTCTTCCTCAGTGACCCCCTGGCAGCCTCCGAGAATACCTCCTCCCCCCGCAGATACTACTGGTCTCATAAGGCTCAGAGCCACATGCCCCACCATGACATGCCCCACTGCCTGTCCTCCATTCCTAGAGTCTCCCAGAACCTCTCTGGTTTTCTTTGCTCAAGCTGAAATTATCCTACCATAAGCTCTGGCCTCTTGGCTCTAAGACAAAAATCTGAGGTCTTTTTACCTAGAAGTGAGTAAAAATAGTGAGCCTAGATACCTTCTTGTGTTACTACTTCTGGCTAGTGCATTAATACAATGTGTGCTTTAAGATGAATATGTCCTAAATTAGGTAGTGTCAAGGCCACAAAAAGACATTTGATGTGTATGGTGTTCTTCTGGTCTTCAGGCTGCATCTCTGACCTCCAGCTCCAGGAGGTCCAGCATCCAGGAAACCTGGATGATCGTGGAGCCTTTAGACTGCTCCTCTGAGCCGAGGGTCTTGGCGATGGCGATTCTGTGCTTTGAATGAGCTAATGAGCGAGGCCTTATGGATGATGGGGGCTATGAATAACCAGGGACCAAGAATCTAATGTACAGGTAGAAGCTAGCAATTGGAGATGTGACTAAAACCTTCCTTCCCACTAGAAAGGAGGATCTGTCAGGACACGTGCCATGGAGCATGTTTTAATTGTCATTTTGGTTGGCCATGAAACGAAGATCAATATTTATTTATATACATTCATTCAACAAATATTTACAGAGTACTTCAAATATTCTGGCATTAGACAATAGGCTGATAATTCAGAAATAAGTGAAATATGTTCTTAATAAGCCCACCACCAGTAGGGAAGACAGGGAAACCCATGGCAGTACACCCTGAGGAGGGTCATGATGGACCAGGAGGACAAGTGCACGGAGGAGGACACCCTCTGCATGAGAGGCTGAGGAAGGCTTCGCAGCCCGGGCCGTTGGTGGCATCTGGGAGAGTGGTCAGGGGACTGAACAGCAGGAGAGGATGCTGAGACAGAGGTAGCAGAGTGAGGGGCAGTCCCATCGAGGAAGAGGAAAGGGTTTGGATTGATGTCCGCGGATCCCAAAAGACCACAGTGTATATGGGAGCGCAAGTTTTGCCCGTGCGTCGGATGGCGATGAAGAGAGCAGGGCCTGGCGATGAATGGTCCCACCTGCCGCTCACAGAGCTCAGTCTTTCTCCCGAGGGCGGCAGGGAGCACAGAGGGTTCTAAGCATGACAAAGGCAGGATCAGATTTGTGTTTCAGAAAGCCCGGTTAGTACATGCAATGCTCCTGTTCTCATTTCTGTTTGGGTTTGGGATGACGTGGAAGGAAGACAGTGCGAAGGACCCTGTTTCCAGTCTGGTCTTGTAGAGAACATGCCTGGCTCACGGGGCTGGCTGGCGGCTCTGGCCCCACGCTCTCTCCCTCTGCCACTCTAATGTCAGAGGACAAAGTGGCTGAACTAGACACGTTCCCCACATCTGCGTAGACCATCACATCTCACCAGATGTTCTGGAACACAGTAGGTAGTGTCAGGGTGGGAACGGTTACCCTGGCCTTACCTTTTAGGGAGATGAGTCTCCAATAAGGGAAATGACTCTTCACATAAAACCGGGACCCAGTTCTTAGCTTTCACTCGGTTCCCAGATTCCTCCCGTGGCTCTGTGATTTCTTCCACTCCCCATTCCTCCGCACCCCCCGCTCCGGAAGGAAGTCAGTGAGCGAACGGGCAGAGAGTAGTGTCCGACGGTATTAAACCTCTCCGACATCTGAGTTCCTTAGCCCCAGGGCTTATTTAAGCGACACTTAAAAATAGGTCTCATATATCTCGGAGCCAGTGACAGCTCTGGCTTTGCTGGGCGTGCATATTCTGAACCCTATGTCCCCCTTGCAGCCGGAGAAGACTTCACCTCTGTGGTCTCGGAGATCATGATGTACATCCTCCTAGTCTTCCTCACCTTGTGGCTGCTCATCGAGATGATATATTGCTACAGGAAGGTCTCAAAGGCCGAAGAGGCAGCCCAAGAAAACGCGTAAGTTCGAAGATGCCAAAAATAAGGCTAACGGGCACCTTCAGAGCGCTTGCCCTCACAGTCGAGGTGCTAAGCAATTGACACGGTCCTCCGCTGTCCTCACTATGATCTTCGAGGTAGGCAGCATCGATACACCCATTTTAGAGCTGAGAAAACTGAGCCCGGGAGAGTTTGCCCAAGATCATTATAAGAGGCAAAGCAAAGTTTTGATTCGTGCCTGCTAACTCTTGACGGGGACACTTAACCTCTGATGTAAAATAAGACCCATAAGCCACCATCTCAGTCCTACAAAATTCGCATTATTATGATCATCTTACAGAGGCTGAAGTGGGCTCATAGAGGTTAAGTGGCTTGAGGAGGCCACACAGATAATGAGAGGAGAGGCTGGGATTTAGGCCTCTTGATTCCAAACATTTGTGCTCTTTCTGTCACACTGAGCCATTTGCTGTACACTTCGGAGCTCATCAGGCCATCTGGGCACCGCCTTTTCTTAGCTAAGGAGCTTGGAGCCACACGATCTTTGCCCTGGAGCTCGGCAGCAATTGAATACCCAGAGTAGGGGCTCTCATTCCCATTCCAGACCGTACTGTGGCCATGTTCACCAAGGCCCTAGGGGAGTGAGCACATCTGAGAAATGATGGGGTCTGAGGGTCTAAGAGGCTGCTCTGGCCTGTTAATTTGGGGAGAGGAAAGCGCAGAACGGTCATAGATTTACAACGCTAGCAACAATGCAGAGGTGATATCCTAAAAACTGGAGGCACATAAGATCACCTAAAAATGTTTGGTAAAGAAAGTATATTACGGGGTGCCTGGGTGGCTCAGTGGGTTAAAGCCTCTGCCTTTGGCTCGGGTCATGATCCCAGGGTCCTGGGATCGAGCCCCACATCGGGCTCTCTGCTCTGCGGGGAGCCTGCTTCCTCCTCTCTCTCTCTCTGCCTGCCTCTTTGCCTACTTGTGCTCTCTGTCTGTCAAATAAATAAATAAAAATCTTAAAAAAATAAAAAAAGAAAGTATATTAGATGATGCTATGATCTTAGAAAGTAAAAATTACAACTGATACAAGGATAGAAAGTAATGATATGCTGGGGAAGATTGTCATTCCTGGTGAAACCAAGGTTCTCACGTTTTAATGCTTGGACAGAAAGTGCCTACAACTGGGCCCGCACACCAAACAGTTGGAACCGAGGCCCCCAGCAGAGCCAGGATCCTCCAAAGGCTACAACACATGCCAAGGACAGATGAGAAAACCAGTCTGCCAGCCTGGAGAAAAACCCAAGGAAACTTACCTGTCTTGGCCTGACTCCCAAAGAGAAACAGAAAAGATTCTCGAGAATTAGTAACCACAAGCCTGCAGTCACCACGTTTGGGATTTAAATTTATACTACCTGCATGATCCAGGAGCCTCTAAGCTGAGAAATTCAATTAAAAAATTAGTCCCCAGACAGTGATAACCATATAGGAGCAAATGGAAAACCATTCTGAAGGGACCCTCTCTCAGCTGAGGCTTACCAGGATTCCCCGTGTAAAGCACAGCTGGATCTGATTTCACAGTCTGATCCAAAGCTAAAAGCCAGCACAGGCAAGACAAGGAACAAATGGCAGGATTAAATCCCAGGAACTTCAGACACAGGATTTGGTAGAATTTTGAAAATAAGTTCATTTGAGAGAGTTAAAGCAATAAAATAAAAGCATAAGAATAGAGTCAGTTGCTAAGAAAAACAAACAGGCAGATTTCATTTTATTTTTTAAAGATTTTATTTATTTATTTGACAGAGAGACATCACTAGCAGGCAGAGAGGCAGAGAAAGAGGGGGAAGCAGGCTCCCTGCTGAACAGAGAGCCCGATGCGGGGCTTGATCCCAGGGCCCCGAGATCATGACCTGAGCCGAAGGGAGATGTTTAACCGACTGAGCCACCCATGCACCCCACGCACAGGCAAATTTTAAATAATTTAAGAAATCTGGAAATGAAAAGTAGAGTCAATAAAATTTTAAAATGTGATGGAGGGGTTCACCAGAAGATTAGATACGGAGGAGCAGGGCATCAACATAATTAAGCAGTACGGAGTGAAGCCCAGAGATTTAAAAAGATGGGGTATCACAATGAAAGATGAAGGAAGAAAATGAGAATACCCATTAGAACAGAACAGACAAAACGGAGGAGAAATGATATTCAGGGATACAGTGGCTGAGGAAAGATTCCTCAGATCCAGGAAGCATGACGTGTCCTGCGAAGCATAAATACTAAACCGAAACACCAGTCATCCCTAAACCGAAGAAGGGCGGCTACTCAAGTTACCTCCAGCAAATTCCAGTGGGGTTAGAACTGCCTATGATATGAGAAACATGTCTGCTGGCTTCTGTTCAATATTACCTTGCAGATCCTAGGGAGTGTACTAAGTAAATACAGAGGGAAAAAAAGAGAGTAAAAATTGTAAGGGAAGACACCAAAGTATCATGATTCATACCCAATATAATTATCTATTGTTGGCTGGCAACCCCCTCTGGAGCTTCCCCAGTGTGATGGGAGGCCAGGGAGAGACGGAAGGAAGAGGCAGGCCTTTCCAGATGGAATTAAACCAGGGAAATTACTTACACGACTTTCCCTGGGCAGCCACAGGACGAGCCTGCCAGAATCTTAAAGGCTTGTGTAGACAGAGGCCTTAACTGGGTTCAGACGGGTATATACTGTCCAGATAGTCTCAACACCACATCACTGTCTTCAGACCGTGTCCCTGGGACAGCTTCTGGGAATGGGGAAGGTAGGCAGAATGCACACCCCAGGAAAAGCCGGCGGGGGGTGGGCGGCTTGGGGGGTGGGCGGCTTGACTGCTGGCCACAGGTCACCCAACAGCCAAGTCCTGCCTGTGACTTCCCCCACCACCTACATAGAAAATCCAAGGGAAGCTGTGGACAAACCATTAGAGCCCGTGAGCACATTCCACAGGAGGGTAGATACAAATCAAAACACAAAAGTATAAAAACCACCTGTAGTCCAACCACAGACATTTAGAAAAACATTGAAATAGTTAGAACAATTGAAAAAAAAAATTCCATCACAGTGGCAACAAACACTGTCCGGCACCTAGGAATACATTTGATGAAAATGTGCGAGAACTTTCAGAAAATTGCAAAACTTTACTGGAAGACTTAAGACCTAAGTAAATGGGAGAATCAGACCTCACTGATGCAAACATGGCAATTCTCTCTGAACTTAATCTGTAAATTCAATGACATTTCCACCAAAACCCCTGTTGGATTGTTCAAGGAACTCAGTTAGTGGATCTTAAAAGTCACATGGAAGACGGAAGGGCCAAAACTAGTCCAAACCAAGCGATGCCCAGATTGTGACTCTTTTCTCCACCTGATCTCTGTTGTGCATTATTCTTTGGTTTTGCTTCTTGGTGGGCAACGCTTCTGATCATTCTTAGCTCATGAGCCATTGTTTGCCTATTTCAAAGAAAGAGCACTATTTAATGAAGGTGGCTGGTAGGACTTTCCCTATCCGACATGAAGATTTCCTATAGAGCTATTAGAGAGAAGAGTTTATCCGTACTGACCTAGGCATGCAGCACGAAAAGAGCAAAGCCGAGAGCCCCCCTCCAAATGGGTCAGAATAAAAAGTCCCCCCCCCCCCACTAAACAGAAGTAAATTGTGAGTGGATTTAAAGACAAGGTAAAATGTACAACTTAAAAAGCCTATCATGGGAAAATAGAAGACACTATCTTCATTACCTTAGGAGAGAGGATTTCTTAAAATGCAAAAGGCATGGAGAGGAAAGGTGATTTTCATGACACCATATATGAAAATCAGTTTAGAGATAACAGACCCGGAGAAGATATTTTCAAGACACGAAGCCATCAAAGAAAAATCCAGGGGTGGGGGAGGGGCTCCGTCAGTTAAGAGGCTGACTCTTTATTTTGGCTCCGGTCATGATCTCAGGGTCCTGGGACTGAGTTCCATGCTCAGTGGGGAGATTGCTTCAGGATTGATTCTCTCTCTCTCCTGCTGCCCCTCCCCCTAAAAGAAAGAAAGAAAAAAACAAGAGAAAAAAAAAGAGAAAGGGAAAGGGAAAGAAAAGGAAAAATCCATGAGGAAAAAAAAAAAAACCCGGAAAACTGGGAAAGCGCGTGAACGAATTACAGAAGCAGAAACCCGAATCACTTAAAAACTTACAGCGTTAGCAGTAATCAGGGAAATGAACATTAAAGCAACTATAAAATATAATTTCACACCCCACAGTGTGGTCCACATTTTAGCCTGAGACCCATGTGGACCAATGAGAAGATTCATGCATTGCTAGGGGAAGGGAAAAAACTAGGCAGTGTCTAGTATTCTAGCCCCCGCTGAAAGGGACATTCTAGTTTTCTCCTGGGAAACAGAGGCAGAAGGAAATGCGGAGCTGTTCTGCAGACATCCTTGTTCCTGTGCCCCACTCCTTCCCCTTTCTTGGGTTCCCACCCCTGGGTAGGAAAGTACTGATTCTCTCCTCCCGTCTGCCTTCCTCCAGGTCTGACTATCTTGCCATCCCGTCGGAGAACAAAGAGAGTTCGGCTGTACCCGTGGAGGAATAGAGGCGTGCGCCTGGGGTGACGTACAGGGAAGGGCCGGGGACGCTGCATCCGGACGGCAGCTGGCGCAAGTGACTGTGTCCATCCACACCCAAGTGACTTTACATCTGACCCCTTAGATTTCTACCCTATCCAGAGTCCCCGCCCTCAGGGTACTACCTGAAGTCGATGATACCCAGGTCACAAAGCTCTACGTCAAGCCCTTCAGAAGGTGAATTGCTTTGGCCTGAGTGTTGGAGAAACTTGAACATCTTTCCCACCGCGACAAAAACTCCCCCACTCCCTCCTTTGTAAGGATTGTGGATTTGGTCAGAGTCTTCGGCTGGGATTGACTGGGCCAGGCTGGAAATTCTCAGTGAGTTGTTTTATCATTGGTAGGTGGTCTGGACCCCGAGGGACAGGATATTCCAGATTCAGTGATATCAACGGCATCAGGAGGGTGCCCCAGGGGCCACATCGCTTTGCCTCCTGCATCCACCCTTCTAGTTACTCATACCTGCTCACGTCTGAACTTTCACCTCACTTCCTAACTCCATCAGACCTCTGCACACCCTAAGACTTTGCCAGAACCGAGGAGCCAACATTTCTATGTGGACTCAACCTCACCCTGTTCTAGCTTTCAAGCGAGGAGCTCCCATGCCAACGGGACTCCCTCCCTGGGCTCCAAATGACTCTATACAAATGCTGGAGGTGGCACATCCCTCTGTCCCTAACTGGCTGGAACTGGCTTGTCCTTCATTGCTGCAAGTGAATGGACGTCTTCATGGAAGGAAGTGGGAATGATTAATTTGGGTTAAAGCACGAGTGTCATGAAGTGGGATTCCTTGAAGCCAGTTTTTTCAAGTCCCTGGCCCATCTGACTAGAGCATCAGAGCAAAGCATGCCTTTCTAGGTTCTTCAGTGATAGAAAGTTTACTAAGCCTGGACCAAAATGTTCTCGGAACTTGGTACTCTAAGGCTTGATCCCAATAGGTCTCTAAGGCTTAAGCTGGGCTCAATCCTTCAAGAAGCCAAAGACAGAAGTGGCCCTTAAAAGTCATGCAACAGGTTCCTAACCCTATTAGGGTAGCGCGGGTGCACACTCCAAGGGGAGCACCCACCTGAGATCGCTGGGAAGCACTATTTCCCTGTGGGCATTTGAACAGAAATTCCTAAGTTCTTCCTCTCAAAATTCCTGTAGATCAGTATTATTCCTCATTTCACAGGAGGCAACTGGGACTCCAGACCGGGCTCAACTGAGTAAGAGACTTCAGAGGCTAACCTGGGGCATAATAAGCCTTAGATGCTGTCCAGTCAGGACTTTCAGAGACAGGATGATTTTGTTTTTAAAAAGACCTTGAAACTGAGCTTGGCTGTGGCCATGCCTCATCTCCAAGCATGGGGGTGGGCCGTGGTGGGAGGGTTCGGATTGCCTGGCTAAGGTTAGCTCTGAGAGTGTCAGGTAACTGGAATCTGGCTGTAAGGCTCAGAGTAGGACATGGGGTGGACTGGAAGAATTTCCTCAGTGACCATGAAGAATCTTCCAGAAGGACATTACCTCTGGGAATACTTAAATTAAGAAATGTGCTTTTAAGTCTTAGATGGATGACATGTGAATGAGTGAAGAGACGGGCAGGGCTCGGTGACTTCCAAATACTCTACCCATGAATCCATGATGTCTCTCACTGTTGGGTATTTTTCTGGATTTTGGGAGAGCAGAGGAACACTGAAAAAATTTGAGTCAGTGCCTCATTTCATTTCAGTTGAGTGACTGGTCCAAGTGTGATGTCCTTCGGCACCTAGTGAGGAAGAAGGAGAAGGCTGTTTTATGGGATCTGAAAGCACGGCGGCGGCAGGGCCCAGGCAGTGAGAGGTCCCTCAGATCTGGGGGGAAGTTGTGAGGGAAAGAGCACACTCCACTGGCTCTGGGGCTCACCCGACAAATCTTTCAACTCTTCCATCCTTGGGAGGATCTGCTTGAAACAAGTCCTTGTTCACATCTTCAAGAGTCCAATTTTATTGAAGAAAATACTTTCAGTAAACTCAAGCAAGACCTTTCTCATCGGTAATTTCCCACACAATTCCTCTGAAATAGGTGGCAGAATATAGACCACTTTTCGTCCTTTGTAATGAGGAAGAGAGTTGGGCACAGATTCCTGTGAGTTCCAGTCCCGTGGCTGGTGGATGGCCAAGTTTACAGCAGAAGCAAGCTGCTTCCGACCAGCCGACCCTCTTGCTTCCAGGCGACCACGCATCTGACTCGTAATCAAGTAGTACGCACGATGGCTGCCTTTGTCCTTTTTCAAAAGCCCAACTCAAGTATTTCCTGAGTGGTTTGGTCTTTTTTTTAAGATTTTATTTATTTATTTGACAGAGATCACAAGTAGGCAGAGAGGCAGGCAGAAGGGGGGGAGGGGAAAGCAGACTCCCTGCCAAGCAGAGAGCCCGATGCGGGGCTTGATCCCAGGACCCTGAGATCATGACCCAACACGAAGGCAGAGGCTCAACGCACTGAGCCACCCAGGCGCCCCCTTCCTGAGTGGTTTTTAATGAATTCAATGACACCTATCATTTTCTCCCCTTCTTTATCTTTTACAAGGAAGCTTAATTCTTTTCTGTTTCCTAACCTCTCATCCTTAATTCTGCCGTGAGAGCAACATGGCTTACACAGCACATTCATTTCTGATACTTTAGTTCTCTTCCACAGCTAGTCCTGTGAGGCGGATATTACCGTGGGTATTACCATACCCAGGTATCAGCAGAGCACACTGAGGCTGTCTGAGGCCAAGCAGCTTTACCACATCCTGCCTTCATACACCTGGGAGGTGGGGAGCTGCGGTCGGGTCTTCTCTGGCCTCCTGGCCCCGCTCCTTTCCCGCCCAGACCGCCGCTGCTTTCTCTCCCGGCTGAATTTCGTCTCCTCTCCGCCTCTCTGGCAGGAGTTGGACAGCTCTCGCCCCTACCCCTCCACTTCTCCTCTGCCGCTTTGCATCTTAGTGGTGCTCGCAATGTGCTTTGAGCATCTGTCTTGTTTCGGTTTTCCCTCTCTGGCTGGTTTGCACATCACTCTTTCTCCTGAATGGCAACTCAGCTCCTTTCCAGGAGGCTTGATCAGGACTACAAACCCCGTGATCCCCAGCCTGCTTCAGATCCTCCCCATATTCCTAGAGGAGCCAGACCCAGTGTGCATTGCTCTGGAAGCTTCGTCTGGCAGGTTGTCCTTATTAAAGGACTTAGAAACGTTCTCAAGGGCTATTACCACTTTAGGAACCCCACCTGCTGCCTTGGTGCTGCGTATTTCCCACGACAGATCCCTCAGTAACACAATTCGCTGAAGGCCAGACCAGGCTGGCTCTGGTTTTTCGAAATTTTCCTACTGCTAGAACAGCCAAGAACTTGATCGCTCAACTCGGCTGGCGCTGTAGACACCCTGCCCTCCTGACCTTTACTGCCAGCTCGGTCTTCTTGCACAGCCCCAGCTCCTGCGTGTTAATACTGTGCCAGTCGGGGGCTGTCCCTTCCCCAGCCTTTACTTTCCATCTGTTTAAAAGCATTCTCCTTTACTTCCTCCGTCCCCCAACATCCACACACCCAGATTGCCGATTCTCTGAGTTTTTCTCTTTTGATGCCCAACTAGACAGGTTAGTGGGAAGGGAATTTCTCAAAGCAGGAATATGCCGGACAAACGAGGACGGCAGTGGATGGCCGAGGGGCAGGAGGCTGTCCTTCCCCTCCCCCACAGCCTCTAACCCCGGATCTGTGAACCTACCTGACGCCAGGGGGCGGAGGCTGTGTGACTGACATCCCTGTGGGAAGATGCAAGCCCAGACGCATTTCAGAACAGACCTTGGTTCCCAAGTTCACACAGAAAGGGAAAAATAAAACACCAAGAAAAAGCCTTCCTCTCCCCTCCTTTTGTAAATGAAAGGTCCCTAAGCCAGTGAATTCGCCTAGTCCCTGCGAGTGTATCTGAGTAGTACTGGTGTGTTCACGCTCCAATTGCCCATCTCTCCTGCGTTTCCCAACGCACTGTCTCAAGCACCAGGTCAGAGCCTCTGTGAGCCCCGCCGCCTTAGGGTGGAAAAATACCGTCAGCCAAGCTCTTCCTAATCTCTGAAAGTCCGGCATGGTAGATAACTCATGTTGAGCTTGCTTGCTTGTGAGTTTAGAGTAGGACCCAGTAGATAAGCACATGAACCAAGTCTGAATTGTGGTAGATCAGACTCCACCCCTCTCCTAGGCCAGCTAAGCCTCAAAGCTGGTGGTAGCCTTCTCTCCCCCGCATCACTATCCTGCAAGAGCTGCATCGGCGGGGCAGGGGCGCTGCGGAAGCCCGAGCGCTCGTCGATTCAGGAACAGCATCAAACACAATCCGCCAACTCCTGCAGTCCTGCAACTGAGGCTTCTCTTTGCCACATTATGATCTTCGTTATTGCTTTTTGATTTTCCACAACCAAGCTTTTTCCAAACCCTAGAAACGTCATTCCTAATCACCCACACTCTCCACAGCCTAACGCCAGTAGGTAGTGTTTTTCAGGAAATACCCCATTTGTGTCAATAAAGTGTCTCTAAACGTACTTGCTCTGGTTTTGCTGTGTGTATCTGCTGTCTGTACTATGGCTTCTACCTCCCTCCCCAGCCCGCGCCAACTCCATAACTCCCCATCGATGGTATCTTCCCGCAGAGCAAAAAATGCATTTAGCAGTCTAGAACTAATGGCATAAATGTGTGATGCAGCCCTCCTTCCCTCTCCAAATCAAAGGAACGCAAGAGTTGCCAGTCTTCCCTCTGGCCGGACATCCAGTAAGTTTCCCATCACGTGGTGAGGGTGTAACTCCAAGCCAGACAGGCCTAATGAGGGGAAGGGCCAGACTCCTCAACCAGTCTAGGCTAACAAGGAAGGCAAAGCAGTCTCCTGATGTCCACCTTCCTGGAAGGGCCAAGGCACAAGAGGGAAAAGTTGAGTAAGATGTTGTCCCTGGGAGTCACAGCATGTGATAATAGGCTCCTACAGTAATGATACTGCTGTGCGCTCCTGGGGTTGGGGGGGCAGTCGGTTGAACATCCTACTCTTGGTTTTGGCTCAAGTTGGGATCTCAGGGTCGTGAGACTGAAACCCACTTTGATTCTCTCCCTCTTCTTCTGCCTCTCCCACTGATAAATAAATCTTTCAAAGAAAAGTATGGTTAATAAGGAAAAAAAGCTTTCTTAGTATAGTACTTGCCACTCTGTGAAGAAACACACAGACACTGGGGCACCTGGGTGGCTCAGTGGGTTAAAAAGCCTCTCTGCCTTTGGCTCAGATCATGATCGCAGGGTCCTGGGATAGAGCCCTGCATCAGGCTCTCTGCTCAGTGGAGAGCTTGCTTCCTCCTCTCTCTCTGCCTGCCTCTCTGCCTACTTCTGATCTCTTAAATAAAATCTTTAAAAATGAATAAATAAATAAATAAAGTAATTAAATAAAATCTTAACAAAAAAAAAAGATACACACACACACATTTTATATTGTCTCTAAAAAACTCAGGCTTAGAATAATGGATGGGGAACAAGGTCACACAGCTGGAAAGTAGTGTTGCTACAATCCATCCTCTGGTCTGATTCGAAGACTTCTTATCCATCTGACTTATCAGGCTGCCTGCCTTCCCAGGAAAGGGCATCCTAGACATTGAGCATGTGTATGAGCATGCACACACACACACACACACACACACACACACACCCCTATGTGCGCGCACACCTTCATCACATCTGGGAGGACCAAAACCTTTTGGGGTGATGAGCACTAATGAATCGAGCAATAAACACACACACCATTTATTATTTGTAGTTCAATACTTTTTTCTTTTAATTCATACTGTACTTCCATGGCTCTAGCTACTTTACATGAAGATCTGGCTGGGAAGCCGTGTATGGTTCTAGGTAATAGCAGGTAAGTTTTCAGACCTTGCGCACAGCGCCAGGCAAAGTACAGTTCTAGATCCAAATACAGATGGCCAGACAACTCAACTGCAGTCGACCGGTGTTCTTTCCCATATATGGTCCCATGCAGGTGCTGGGGGCTGCTCCCTCTGCCTCACCCACTCCACCCATTGTCAGGATTATCCCGGGGCCACTGGGGCCTCTGAATCATCTCTCCCCACCTTGGAGTCTAGGTTGAGTGGGGGTTGGGGGAAAAGCACCATGGGTTTGGGAAGGTGACCTGGTCCATGCAGAGAGTGGTCTGGCCCTAGAGTGCAGGACAGGGAAATGTGGGGAGCCACACTACTGTTGGCAAAAATGGTTGCTTTCATTATGCAATCTCAGCACGTGGCACCCAAGCTCAGGGCCAACTCCCCAGACAGAGCCAGCTGTCTCGCCTGGAGCAGAGGCCGCCATCTTGTTTCTGCAGCGTCTCACTGTGTTGTGAGAAGCCAGGAGGCCACGGGGCACAGATGACAGTATTCTTTACGCTTTCACATGCTGGGTACATCGTCTGGCATCGGCTCTTCTTGGCAGGCAAGGTGCTTCCCGCCAGTGGCCGAGGTTCCAGTCCAGGCTCCCAGGCCTGCTGAGGACCTCAAGTCACAACAGAATACAATGCCCAAGACCCCTGAGCTGTCGCACCCAACACCGAGCCAGGGAGCTGGCTGGGCCCGTCACAGCCATGGCTGGAGCAGGAGTGAGGTAACAAGGCCGGGCAGAGAGGTGGGAAGGGGTGCTCTCTACACCTTGTGCAAATCCCTGCTTCACATCAGGGAAGCAGGGGGTGTTAAGAGACGGCCTTCCAGAAAAACGCTCCACTCGGACCCAAAAACGCATCTTCTGGAAGAAAACATAGAGGTGGAGGGAGGGGGGCCAGCCTGCTGGAGATGGGGGGATGAGGGTCAAGGATGTCAAGTGGTGGATGGGAGGATTGTCCCACAGCCTAGAGACAAGGGGCGGGGGGAGGAGAGAGTCAGGAAGACAGGCTCTCAAGTTTCCTACTGGAGTGGGCAGGTGAGGTCCAGGGGGTGTGGGGAGGGAGATCACAGCCCTGCCACCTGGGGGCCCTAGGGAGGAAGGGGCTCGCTCTGGCTGTCCTGCAGAGCTAAAGCAGCAGCATAGTATGGCACAGAGAACAGCCTTCTGAGCCCACAGTCCAGAAAGATTCTTCTCCCTGGTCCTTTCTCCAAGACTTCACCCTAGAGATGCTGCCCAGAAATGATTTTAGACATGGTCCACGCTTGCGTCAGGACAGGGACAGGGAGAGAAGCCATTTCTAGCAAAGCATTCTTCTTGAGGTTTCTTGATCCCTCTCCCCGTTCCTGTAATCCCAGGCTCTTAGGGTCAGTGCTCTATGACAACCCCAGGATTTTAGCCAAAGCTTCACAATTAATCAAAACCCCAACAAGGTTTGAACTGAGTCAAAAGAGAAGTACTAGGACAAGGAATGACTTCTCTCCAGTGTTTCTTCTAGTGAGGAGGAGGAAGGATGGACAGATGAAAGGCTTCACAGCCTAGAGACAAAAGATGAACTTATATTAATCCAAGATGGTGCCTTTCTTGCCATTATCCTCCTCCTCCTCCTAGTTTAGAGAAAGTCCCTTCCCAAGCTAAGACTAGGCCGACAAAGGAAGACACACCCTCCTAGGTTCATACTGGGAAATACAGCACACCTGATCTCCTTCTCCCTACCTCACTAGGCCTCCTTAGTCCTGCTGGCTCATAAAGAAGAAAGTTTATCTATCCTGGATTTCTCAGGAACCCTGACACTGCCCTACTACTCATCTACACACCAGGAAGCTCTAGCCCAGAAGGCTTGTTCTCTCCAAGTTTGAGAAAGCCCTACCTTGCCAGTCTCCACCACAGCCTCCAAGACAATGTCCACATTAGAACCTATCTTAGAGAGGGTCCAGCTCAGCCCCCTTCCCATTACAAAGGAGGACACAGCAACTCAGGTAAGGGAAGTGACTTGTCCAAGAGAAGAGCCAGGATTTGGGCCCAGATCTCCTAAATTATCCCAGTGCTCTAACAGAGAGCTTCTAAAGCTGCTGATCCTGCTGCCCTTGTCCCAGGGAGGTGAAGGGGGGAAGCGAGGCGTTGCAGATGTGACTGGGTTCTCCAAGGCCATAATTCCTTCAAGGGAGCTGGAGTGGAAGTACAGACCCTGTAGCTCACTGCCACCTGGTCAGAGATGCTGCAGCATCTTTTGAATGCAAGCTCTCAAATGTGACCCCAGGAATCCTCGAGGAAAGATTCCCATGTGACCAGGGTCCTTACGTGAACAAAAACAAAGCACAGGCTAGAAGTAATTACATAAAGGATGTGGTTCTCATGCTCCCGGGAACAGCTATGAGCCAAGCTGCTGGGCTCGAGCAGCAATGTTACTGATCAGTTTCACTCCCAGACTTAATCTGCAAAGGTGAGCTTCCTTGGACAGGTTACTGAATGTGGGGGGAAGGTTTTGTTCGGGAGTGAATAAAAGTGTTGGGTCTTCTGCTTTGAAAGTTAAAAACAGTATTAGAACAGAGTGCTCACAAGAGATCCATGATTCTTAGGAATGAGGTAGGCCGAGGGACCTTCCCCATGTGTACACAGTGTGTCCTGGGTTCAACCCCCCAGGGTTCCTTGGATATACTAAGCATCTCCCTTCCTGTCACCTCCTCCTCCCTGGGATGGCCGAAGAGGTAAAGCAAAAGCAAACAGCTCTGTGCGGCCAAGCCCCCTTAGATCACTTTACTCCCAGCAGAGAAACCATTGGAAGTCACCCCAAAGGTCCCACCATGGGACCATCAACAACTGGGTGATTTAAATAAGTATTAAATTATGAATGGAATAAAGGAGAGAATTTATCACTTTTGCTTTCAAAAGTTTCTGAGAATAATGTTGGCCTCTGGATCCTGCAGCAGGAAAATTTCTAGCAGTCTGCACTGTTCCTCCTCCTCCTCTGGCTCGGAGCCCACAAGCCCTGACCATCACTGCGTGTCTCCTGATCCAAGTCCTGGACAAGGATGAGGAGTGACCCGCCACCCCCCTCCCCCGGTGACCTGGCACATGCACCCTGCACAGGCATGATTCCAGCCCTGGAATCTCCTCTCCTAGAGAAGGGAAATCCATTCTAGCTGATTCTCAGGCTACTCCCCTGAGGCATTTTTCTTCCGATCCTGCCCTTAGGCAGGATATTCTCAGACTGAGAAGTCAAAAGCTGTCTTTGATTGTCAAAGGGGGATGCTCAGGCCATTCCAACAGAAGACGACTACTTGCTTTTCTTTGTGGCTAGATCAGCGATAAAATCCTCCTTTCCTATGGCCTCCTCTGTCAAGAGGCCCCCCAGGAGAACAAGCAATCTGAGTCTTCCCGGCCAAACTAGTATGATCCTTTCCCAACTGAGGATCCGAGGGGCCGGCAGGATTCCTCTCATCATTACACAGAGGAATAGCAGTTAAATGAATGAAAAATGCTAATCGCGCCCAGAAGGCCCCCACAAGGTCAGATAAATGCCCGTGTCCGAGGGAGCCAACTCCCAACTGGCCCTGGATGACTCACTCTGCTAACCAAAGGTCTTCTCTCTCCTCCTGAGCAGTCTCGTACCTCTCTGGGGCCAGAGGCTAGAGAAGGCTTTGCCACCTCTGCCACAACTTCCACTCCCAAGTCTGAGGAATGGGATTTGGAATGGCCTCCACGTGGCGCAGAGGCTCAGTCTGGCCTCTTCCTGCACAAATGCAATGCACCTTTGCCCAATGAGTTCCTTCCAAAAGCCTAGGTCTCCTACCCTGCGCGGAGTGTCTTTGTTGTCTCCCTTAATCAAAGTCAGACCTTCCCTTATAAGTAAAGGATGCTGGCAGCCAAGTGAGCGCTTGGAGATCGGTGCTCACTATTCCTATGGCGTTCTCTGCGAACCTACGATCTGATTGTACAGTGCTAGCGCACTCCCTCCCTCCAACCCCGGACGCCCCTAGGACACCCTGACTCGTCCCGGAAATCAAACTGACAGCTCAAAGTGAAGAAATTAGAGCCACAGGCCTGGCTGGCTCATAACCACTTGGAAAGGGGTTTAATGAGATCCAAAATGCTCCATCCTGGCTAATAAACGATGTGCTCTTAGGGCACAGAGAAAAAATAGGGCTTTAGGCACTAAAAAGTGACACTTCACCCAGATCCAGCCTGGGAGAAGACCAGAGAGAAGGGGGAAGGGGGTGGGAAAGTAAGAAATTCCCAGCCCTTATTGGGTCCACACCCTACAGGGGTCAGGGGAAGGTGCAGGGGTGAGGGAGGAGGACACCATCCTGCACACGTGTCCTCGGGAGCCTGCAGCTCAAGGCCCAGTCCCACAGGGGCAGCCTTCCCAGCTTTCCAGCCCTCCGCCTCGCTGGGGGCGCGTGGTCCATAGACAGCGGGGTGGGGGGAGGGGCGGGGCTCAGGTGGCAGAGTTTAGACTGGGCTCTTGCCCTCGATGCTTCCTGTTCACAAGAGAACACCTGGGGAAGCGTGGGGTAGGGAAGAAAAAATTCTCTTTTATTTTGGAAACAAATCAAGAAGGGGATTCGGGAATGAAGCACCTTAAGCCCCTTGAGACTTCGAGACCCCAGGGTCTTCACAGGCATGACTTTGGCTCAACAACATTTCCCTTCTCAGAGCCTGGAACGGCCAGGAGGGGAAGGGCGGGGGCAGGGGTGGGGGTGGGGGAGGATCAGGGGAGGTCGGTGCTGAGAGGTGGTCCCTGCCCTCCTCGGCCCCTCCGCCGACCAGCACAGGAGGCGGGCCCGCTCCTTCTCCCTGGTACATAGGCATTATCTCTTTTTAAAATCTGTATATAATATATATATATTTATATTCTGTATATATATATATTTATATATATCTATTTATACGGTCTATGTACACGTATTGCACGGGCTTCTCGCAGCCCCCCTGCTCCTGCCTTGTCAGTGATAGCGGTTCCTCTTCTCTTCACTTTCTGACGTGTAGTCTCGGGACCTGATGCCGTTCTGGAGATTGATAAGCGAGTCCTTCATCTGGAAGACAGGGAAGCCAGCCCAGCCCCGCGTTGGTGCCCTCAGTGGGCTTCTCCACCACGCCCACCAAGGGCGGGTCCCCTAGCGCAACATCGAGCTCCAGGGAGCTGGGCCCCTAAGACAAGGGGGATTCTCCTAGGATGCTGCCTCCAGCAGAAAGGGGACAGCCGGTCTAGCACTGGGAACCCTTGGGGTGAGGTTCCCTGTGTCTTAATGATTTGTGGCCCCTGTGTTACTTGATTAAGAATTCTCTCTCTCTCTCTTTCTCTCTCTCTCAGGGCACCTGGGTGGCTCAGTCATTAAGCGTCTGCCTTCAGCTCAGGTCATGATCCCAAGGTCCTAGGATCAAGCCCCACATCGGGCTCCCTGCTTGGCGGGAAGCCTGCTTCTCCCTCTCCCTCTGCTGCTCCCCCTGCTTGTGTTCTCTGTCTCTCTCTCTCTGTTAAATAAATGAATACAATTTTTAGGGAAAAAAAAAAAAAAAGAATTCTCTCTCTCTCTCTCAGGGTTCCTGGGTGACTCAGTGGGTTAAGAGTCTGCCTTCAGCTCAGGTCATGATCCCAGGGTCCTGGGATCGAGCCCCACATCGGGGTCCCTGCTCAGTGAGAAGTCTGCTTCTCCCTCTACCTGTCCCCCCTGCTTGTGATCTCTCTCTCTCACTCAAAAAAAATCTTGGGAAAAAAAAAATTCTCTCTTTCAAAAAAGAAAACATTTCTCAAAGCATTCCACTGCTATAAGGAGCCCCACGAGGCTGTCTTCTACTCATTCCAGGTGGTTTCCCCATCAAGCCTGAAGACCACATACTCCCGTCTTGTGCATTTTGCCGCCTTATTTTCCCAGCTTGGGGCTCTCGTCTCTCTTGCCTATTCCAATCTCACCCATCGTTAAGGTCCAGAACGAGTCCAAACATTCTCTAGCTCACCATCCGCTTTCTTTTTCCTGGCCGCTCGTAAACCACTTGTTGGGACTCCACACTAGGGTCATCTGGAATCATTTTGTTTCATGTGTGGTGGACAGCAACAGACACCTTGGGTGCCAAGCAGAGACCTGACAACCGAACAGACTTCTAGCTGTACCCACATCATGCATTAACCTTAACTAAATTTCTTAACCTCCATGAAGGAAGAGGCACACGAACACTGTCAGGTCATGGTCAGGAGTCTAAATGGGGCAGAGTCCCAGCAGCAGAATCCTGATGGGTCTGTCATACCACAACACTTTTACATACCACCTTGACCTAAGCTGCCCTGGGACAACACGGCTAACATTTCATGGGCACATGGCTATGGATTTTGAAATCCTCTGTCCCTCTGCCTAATCTAGTTTTCTTCTTTCTCTGTGGTTCTTCTATACACCCTTCGCTCTGTAGGGATGCTCCAAAGGGGTCTGTTATTAATCTTCCTGAAGTTACTTTTAAAGGGAATGAAACGGGCACCTGGGGGGTGTCAGTCTGTTAAGCGTCAGCCTTCGGCTCAGGGCATGATCTCAGTGTCCTAGGATCAAGTCCTACAGCGGGGATCGAGTCCCTGCTGAGCAGGAAGTCTGCTTCTCCCTCTCCTGCTCCCCCTGCTTGAGCTCACTCTCCTGCTCTAATAAATAAATAAGAATCTTTAAAAAAGTAAAATAAAATAAATAAAGGGAATGAAACAAAACACCTATCCTAACACTCATAGAGTTGAGTCATAGAGTTGAGTCCTCCACCCTATACACCTGACCGCTCCCTGCTCCAATATAAGGGGCCCCAACCTGACACCGGCTTCTGGAGTTGTAAGAGAACCCGGTCGTTCAGTCCAACTGCCTCCTACTTCATTCATAAGTTTCTTATCTGACACCACCTGGTCAACTCTTGGGCACTTCCGGTGATAGAATCTCGAGCCTTCAAAATAGCCCATTCCATTCCTGACTAGCTTGTCAGTGGTCTGTTTTTATTTGATTACTCAAAGCTCCCTGTCCCGTGACTTCTAGCCCCTGGGGCCCCACGAGCATTCAATCTATCCTTCTACCTGCTGGACCTCTAGGTCTGAAGCCTGTCCTGTTTTCCTCGCCCCATCCTTCCTTCTCCTAAGTGTATCTTTAATTCGATCAACCTTTCTTGGTATCACAGAGCTCCTAAGCCCCCTGCAATCCCATTTACCCCTTTTGTTAAAAAAAAACAAAAAAATCCATGGCTCCAAAGCTAAACATGATATTCTAGAACACATTACATTGGGTCCTGATAGCCACATGAAAATGCTCTCTCCTCGATCTACAGCTAAGACCACACTACGAAGGGGAGTAAGATTTAATATTAATGAGGGCCTCGCCTCCCCCGTGCCCTCAAATCCTGACAGCAATTCCACAAAGTCACAATTGTTATTCCCATTTTATAAAGGAAGAAACTGTAAAGTCACTAATATTAAAGCCCTTGCTCCAGGTCACAAAACCAGTCCGTGGCAAGGTTGGGATTCCATCTCAAGCCTGGCCGGCCTGGACAAATTTTGCATCTCCTATCTTCTTAATTCTCTTGGAGGACAAAGTTATCCTCATGCTGTCTTGGCAACTACAAAGGAGTTCTAAGATGTTAACTTCTTCTGGAGGAAGGAAGAGAAGCTCCCTCCTTTGATGAAACTAAACTTGTTGATTTTGCGCCGAGAGGATTTTCTTAAAGAGATGAATGAACACAGTTTTTGGAAGGAACACAGGCACCTACACTAGAAGATGTCACTAAGAGATGACGCAGCACTAACGTCATCTTCCCAGACTATCTGTGCCCCTGATGGAGAGTGACGTGTTGGGGATTGTGTGCTGGTGTGTGTGTGTTGAGGGGGGAGGGCGGGGGGACATACAGCAAAAGGAACTAGAAACATATGCCCTCTGGGAAGACAACTCTCTGTGAAAGGAGATTCTCCCCTTTAAGTGCCTGTCAGATGGCCACGGGTGACCAAGGGGGGAAAAAATAAAAGAGTTCTAACCTTCTAACCTTCTAACCTACCGCTTTCTTGCTGCAAATTTCATTGTTATCGCTGGGGGAGAACACCTGTGTTTCCAACAACCCATTCCAGGATGACTTTAAAATCAGAACAGTGGATGGCCCAGGGGAAGAATGAACAGGAGGGTGAGGTCCGGTGGCTGGGGGTGAGGATGGGGACGGGACGGGGAGAGCTCCCAGGGCACAGGGAAGCAGCTCATCTTCGGAAGACGAGGGCAAGGAGACAAAGTGGGGACATCTCACCTGGTCAAGAAGCATCACCGAGGATTTGATGATCTCTCTCCATTTTTGGAGCTCTGTATCGTGGTACTTTTGTTGGGACTCCAAGAGCTGGGCCCATTCTGTCTGAGACTGGGGTAACCTGTGGGGCAGAAGAAGGGGTACCCCGGCAGCTGGAGTTATGCTCAGTGGACTGTTCTGTGCTCCCAGACCCCTAAAGGACAGAGAGTCACATCAGACTGCTTTGTCCTCTGCTCAATGCCCCCGGCTCCCTTGTGCCCCAGGTCAGAAGCAGACTAAAGCTACAGGGACAGTTTTCAGAGCCCACTTATGGGCTCATCCCAAAGGGTTGCCCACTGGATAAGGGCAGCGGAGCCGTCCCACGGAGACCGGGTGGCAGGAGCGGGGGCACGGTACCAGGGGGGGTGGAGGTGGTGGCCCAGGGAAGACGCAAGGATTACCTTTCTTGGAGCCTCAGACCCTGCCAGGCGGTTAGGGTCTGGGTGGTGTATTCCAACATCCAGAGTTTGTAGAAGAGCATTATGTTAAGGACGACCAGCAGCACCAGACTGGGAAGGAGACAAAGGGGACAAAGGCGACAGGCATGAGATGGAATCTGAGAATGCATGCAACCTTGAAAAGCCTGGGGTCACCCCCCACCCCTCCAGAGGCAGCTGCTGTCCTTGACCATTGGTCACCTGAAGCATGGCAGAGAGGGAGGGAGGAGGAAGGCTGCAGCGCAGGGGAGAGGGAGAGAGAGCGGCGCTCTCATCTGGAGGGGCTGGGACACAGCAGGAGCGCCATGGAGAGGCACGTGGGCCAAGGCATTGGGAAAGAGACACACACAGGAGCCCCCTGGACCCAGGGTGCCTGGGGGAAGAGGTAAGATGGAGAGGAAAAGAGATGAAGGGTAAACGAAGCAATCAGAGAGCCAGTACCTGAAACAGATCCTAATGGGAGCAAGGAGGAAAAATGGGGAGGAGGCAGAGGTTAGAACAGGCCAGTGCGGAGATGGGGAGGGCTGCACTGTAACCAAGCCAGAGAGCGCGTGAGTCTGGGGGGAAGAAACCCTGGAAGCGAGGACACGAGGACGAGGACGAGGAGACCCAGCGAGCAAGGAGCAAGGGACAGCAGCTGCAAACAGATCTTAGTAGGTCAAGAGTGACACACGGAGGCAAGTCCTCCTACCCAGCGAACCCAACACGGGACAGAAGGGCGAGGCTGTGGACTATCAGCCTGATCTGCCCAACAGGGGTTAGCATGATGTCCCTACAGCACATCTCGTCCTCATGCCTGCCGGGGCCCATGGGGGTCACGAGGTTGTTCGGGCTGGGCTAGCATCGCTCAGAGACAGGAGATGGTAAGGATGACCTTGGGGGCACAGAGGGCCACCAAGAGATGCGGGAGCCTCAGGGGCTGCCAAAAGATCATTTTAGGACCCAAGTTCATGGCAGAGAGATGATTTGCAGAGCAAGGAGACCTAGAGACACATAGAACTGGGTGCAGTGCTGATGCAATGTTTCAGGGTTCTGAAATTCCGATGAAGTTCCCTAGCTTCTCTGAACCCCCTTAACTACCCCGCTGGGGCTGCACTGTGCGTGGGCTGAAGGCGTGGATGGAAAGCTCCCTGCACACAGGAGTCCCCCATGATGGCCGGTTTTATCTTGAAAGGGGTATGAGGACATTTAGGGACACACACAAGAAAAGGGAGACAGAATGATGGAAAAGGACCAACAAAGAACATCTTACGCTGTGCCTTCGACCTTTCGATGTGTGTGTGTGTGTGTGTGTGTGTGTGTTAGAGAGAGAGAGAAGAGAGCGAGACTGTGCTCTTCTCTGTGCCTCCAGCACTACAGAAGCAGATACTCCTGGAGCTGGCAGTTTCCAGTCCCTGACCCTATCCAGGGCTCTGTGCCTTCTCCAGAACAATCTCTAAATTTCACGCTGACTTGCAATGACGCTGCCTCTAACTGTACCCACAGGCGCCAGCCAGAAGACCTGAACGCCTGCCTCTTTGGCGTGGACTGCATTTATCCTACCTCCTGCATTTAGGTCCGTGCGTACAATCCTGCCTGTGCTCCGTGGACGTCCACAGACACCCCTGCAAGCCGTCTGAGGAAAGAGCCTGTGGTCCACACAGGGGAGGGCGGGCAGAGCCGCTTCAGGGCCGCTGGACACAGGGCAGCCCGTTCCACCCACACTGTCAGCAGATTTGCAGCCCAGACCTCTAAGTGTTGAATGATGAAGGCCATGATCTTAACCTAACGGAGCCCCACAGTCAGCTAATGCCATACGATCACACCGACTCGGAAGAGCAGGCCTCCTTCAGGAAGTCTGCATGCAGGAAAAGCTCAGACAGAACCCACCTGAGGTTCGAGTTTTTGATCTACCAAACCCAACAGGAGAGACCTGCCAGCACGAATCCCCTCAAATGGATGTTGTTGAACAGGAATCTTACTGGTTTCACAGCTGTCTGTGTATGTATGTGTGTATGTCTTTGTATTTGTATGTGACTTTGTAAGAGACCTTGGCTCCCCAGGCCACGGGCAGAAGACATCTCCACCTACGTTTCTGTTACACGCGGTCAGGTGAGAAGAGAGACCGCCTCATGTTCCTCACGCGCCCCCCCCCATGGTGCCCACGCCTCGTCTGTGGCCCCGATTTCTTTTCACACTCGGCGCTGTCCTCGGATGGTCTCATTCTCACCCGGGGCTCTCATGCTACCGCTAACTAAATCAGTATCCATAAGCCATATTGTTCTCCGCCTCGCCAAGGTCCACATCAGCAAGCACTGTCGCCTCCCCCAGATTCCCTACTGCAACGCTGGACACAGCTGGAGCCCAGAGCGTCTTCTCGGACAGCTCTGTACCCTGACCTGGATTTCTGTGAACGACACAACCATCTCCAGCCGCCCACCGCAGTCCTCCCTCTTTTTCGGCTTCAACCAGATGGCTAACGGGTCCTCCGTCCCCTCCTTGAGGGACAGTCACGCTCCCCTATGCCGCTGCCCCTTACTTGGACCAGCCTGCCGGCCTCCAGCCCTCTCTTCTCTAGGCCTCCCCCTACAGGCAGGCAGAGGGACTTAACAACAACACTTGACCTTTGCCAAGAGGCCCTGAAGCCATAAAACAACAACCCAGAAAGCCAATCCTGTCACATTCCAGGGCTTCCTGATGGGTTTGGCTGTGCTTCTGCTTCTGCCTCTCTGAAAACGAATTATGGGGGCCTGACGGAGTTGGGAGAAGGTGTAATAGAAGAAAGGCCCAGAGACAGGGCAGTCCCCAGTGCAGAGCAGGCAGGACCCCCATCTGGGCAGCTCCCATGTCACACCTGCCTGTGCCCCCCCCATGCTCACAGCACACCCCCATCTCCAGGGAAGGCGGTAGGGCGGGGATGGTCCGCAGCGGGCTGAATCAAGCAGAACAGCAATCTGCGCTCAGCCGCCCGTCCCAGGAACTCCCTGCTCCCAGCAGTTTGGGGGCGACCCCAGCGTCCTGGGCTCCCCCGTGGACAGCTGGGCCCTCCCATGCTACCTGTGCATTTCTTCCCACTTCATCTCTCCCTGCCCAGGGTCCTCCTGGGAACATTACTGCACCTACTGTTTTATAACATGATGGCAACCTTGTAAATTATTTACAATATAAGCATATATTCCGGGACAGTCATCATTGATTTTGTCTGGCTTTCCTGCCAAAGTGTGGGCTCAGGAGTGCCTGATCCTGGCCCCCGGACCAGAGCAGTCTCAGGACCTCCCTCACACGTGAACGAATGGGCTTCTCAGACGCCGTGCGGCGTCTCCGTGTTAGCGTTTCTCCAACAGTGGAGTAATTCTGGATTTCCTGTCTGTCTTACCCACTTGAAACTGAGTTGCCAAGGGCATGGATGCTGCATACAGTGTTCTGTTCCCCCTCCTGAGGGCCTAGCTTACAGCAGATGCTAAATTGAACAGAGAAAAAGAAACAAAGCAGCAAGGAGTGACGGACAGAACTAGTGATCTGGAGAGAGGAGGCTAGAGGACAAAGAAAGGCCAGGGCCATGGGAAGGGGTGCGCACACGCCCAAGGAGCCAGCGGGCAGGGAGGGAAGGTGCTGGGGCAGGGGTGGGGAGGAAAGCTGAGATCCCTTACACACAGCTGATAACCAGCAGCAGCTTGGACACACTCTGCAGGTGGAAACCGTTAGGGGTGTCCTCGGGGATATGCCGTGTCTGCGTGGAACCTGTGGGGAGAGTAAAGAGGCCATCACCACGGCGGCTCACGAGCCCTCTGGCTACCGTGACAGGGGTCAAGCACAGAGCTTCGGGGAATGACGGAGAGTTGTCCATGATGATTTCCCAGCAATGAGCGGACAGATACACCCAGCCCTCCAAAAGGGCAAAGGAAGCCCCCCAAGGGCAAGGTCATGGGCTGGGTCAGGCGAAGTGGACATTCAAGTCACCGAACAAACAAGAGACTCAACAGCCTTATGCAGCTAGGACATGCGAAGCGGGGACAAAGTAGCCGTGGCACAGACAACCGCACCGGGCTGGGTCCAGAGCCAGCTTTCCGCTCAGGCTGTGTCTGCAGCTAGTGCCGGGACGCTGAACAAGTCTCAGCTCCCCTCGGAGACTCAGTGCATTCACACGTGTCACATTAGAAATCCCCTACGTAAGGGAGACGGACACAGAAGGCGGGCACCGTCCGTCCCTGCCGGTCCCTGCCTGTCCTCCGGTCCTGCCCCCACCCTGAGGGACGCCCCGGGGGTATGCAAAGCATGGCCTGAAAGATGCTGGACTGGCGGTCTCTGAGACTCCCTATGGTCTCTGAGGCTCCCTATGGCCACATGTCGCTGGGACTGAGTGAAGACATGAGGTTGTGTGTGGCTGGATGCAAAGAGAGAAACATGTCAAAACGGGGGGGGGCGGTGGGGGGGCTGCCTCAGACTCCCTGACATCTGTGTCAGGAGAGCACCTCTGGCCTGAGCTGCGGCTTCTCCCCGGTACATTTGCCAAAAACCTGGAAGCTGCTCGTTTGAGTCCATCGAGGCGGACATGGGAGTTCAGGGAACTTCTGTTCAGCAGACCCCACGTGTGGGTTCAGCAGGGACCGAGGAACAGAAAGGGCGAAGGGAAACAGGTAGCGGATCCAGAGGATGAATGATGAGTCAGGGGCAAATAACATACGATCTGTACCCACGGATGCAAAAGGAGCGCATGCGTGTAGGTCCCGGCACTCAGCACAGGCAAGCTGCTCCGGGCCCCGAGCCCCGCCCCCACTGCCGGCGGGCGCACACCTGCCACGTGTTTGATCCTGTGGCCCACGTCTTCATCGGTGGGTGTGGTGACGGGGCTCATCACCTCTTCCAGGTGAGGCACCCGCAGGTGGGCATGGGGACGCTTCCTCCTCCGAACCGCCGGGGCCTTGCTGGTCTTCTCTTTGGGAGACTGTCTGTGCATCTCAGCCAGGTACGTGCTCTCCGTCTTGGTCAGCTCGCTCTCTGTCCGAGACAGAATGCCACCTGCCTCCACCTGCAGCTCGACCCGCTGGCCTCCAGAGACAACACTGCCTCCGGCCAGCCGAGCCCTCTCTCCGAGAACCCGTTTCCCACGCTGCACTCGGGGACACTGAGTGGGAGGGCAGGGGTCCCTTGGGGGCAGCAACGAGCCTCAGAAGTTCTACTGGGACGTACCCCCAGCCAGACCCCCCACTCTGGGTTTTGCTCAACACTGTGCAGAAACATAGGTTCCCGACATCCGCGCCCCCACGCAGACAGCTGGGGGCACGTCTCAGGTCCTCCCGGATGCATTCCCAGGCTCACCCTTCCTCTCCATACCGAATTACCCCCGGTGTGATGAGATGTGGTGGTCACATGTGGCCCCCACCTCCGTGTTTCCCACGCCCAACAGCGGCAGCTGTGCGGCCGAGCCCATGTGAGCCCTGCTGCACCAGTGCCGACGGCTGCAGCCCTGCTCACCGAGGTGGCGGAAGTAGTCCTCCAGCCCACTCCAGAAGTTCTTCTCGATGAACGTCTTCACCAAGCCCCAGGGCTGTTTGCGGTAGCGCAGCTCTGTGGAGACCCTGAGGAACAAGCCAGGAGCGAGATCAGCCGTTTCCTGGGATCCCCGCTCTACCGGGACAGGCCCTTCGCACCACACCCACGGTGTCATCTCAGCTCCCTGAGCACTGCCGGAGGTCCGTGGAATGGGCAGATGGACCCTCCCTTTACAGGTGAGAAAATGGGACTTCCAGAACAGTCCGGCAGACCAAAGGCTAACATAGCAGGGCTCCGGACTGTGGGCCCACAGGTCTTTCATGAGGCCACACCGCCTCCTTCAGATGGGGCCAGGCCGCCGGCCGGCTGCGGGGGTCCTTGTCTTCTTCTGCAGACACCTGCTCATCCAGATCAGGCTCTGGGGTTCCATCACTCTGACCATTAGCGGAGTCATCTGCCACCGGCCCTGGCTCCCGCCTCTCCACTTCCCAAGAGCACACCCACTCTTGCATTTTTCCAAGTATTCTCTCTCCCAGTCACGGGTCTCTCTGCTGCCCATGCCGTCTGCACACCAGCCCCTTCCCCTCCTCTCCTCCATGGCCCCGTGTCACCACAGCTCCCAGTTAACGCTCCCGTTTTTTAAGGCTGCCTGGCCCCCTTCCCTGCTGTCCTCGGGGACACCGCGGCCTAATGCGAGCAAACTGATGCTTGCGAGTCACCCCACCATGCCCTTCTGCCCTGCCACCAGGCAAATGTCACGGGTTACAGGGGAGGGGCGCCCTTCGGGGCGGGGGGTGCATCCGTAAGAAGCTGCCTCTGGGTGGCCTGGACAGAAAGGACGTGTCATCAAGAGACACTTCGAAAAAGCAGGAAGAGAGAAGCGTAGACATGGTGTGGGGCAGGATGGCGGGGGCAGGAGGGAGGAGAGACATGGAGGTGCACAGGCACCCGACAGAAAAGTATTTTTAAAGAAGAGGATGAGAATGACACGGACCCTTTCTGAGACGTGGGGCTCGGAACGTCTCGACTCCTGAGAGGGCTCCCTGGGGCCCTTCACCAAAGCCCCGTCTTAACGGCGACCGCACGAGCGAGGACACGCGCACACGCAGGGCACCTCCCGGAACCCACGGGGCACTCCGGCCACCCACCTGAGCCGACTCTTGTTCCGAGCCACGCGGGTGAGCGTGTAGCGGTTGATGGTGTAGAAGTAGTCGTGGTAGGGCACGTCGTGCGTGAGGACCTCGGCGTCGATCACGTAGCATTCGCTCTCCTGGCTCGCCTTGTACATGGTCTGTGGGGACAGGGGACGAAACTGAGCAGACGTGCTGGGGAGAGCACCGCCCTCCCTTCTCTCCCCGCACCCACCCCTGGCTTCTGGGTGGAGACGGGGGACCCCGAACCTGGGGAAACCGCAGCCCGGTACGTGTCCCCGCCTCGGGGCACAACGACACAGGCACCCAGATTCCTCTTCACACCATCTACCCTCAATCCCTCAGACGGGGCAGAGGCTCTTCCCGCCGCTCCTCCGCGCCCCCGCCTGCAGCTCACCTGCGTCTCCCTGACGGTGGCAGTTTTCGGAGCCAGAGGGTTGGTGAGGGTGATGGTGTACAGGATCACTCGGCTCTGGTTTCCGTTCTCTTCCTTCTTCCACGGGTGGAAGATGATATCTGAGGGTGGAGAAGAGCCCCGGAATGAGGGTGGGAGGGAGGCAGGCCGGCGCCATCTCTGAATTTCCCCTTCGAGCGAACCCTTGACTGTATTGGCGGCCGGCTGGCCCCCAATGGGAAGCCAATGGGAGCCCAAGGGCCCCGGGAGGAGGGTAGGAGGAGGGGGGAGTCAAAACAGAAAGAGGCCCATTGTAGCGCTGCCGAAATTCTGCACAGGGCTCCAGAGTGCTGATTGTTCCTGGGGCCGGGACAGGCCGTCCGGGGGCCACCTGCGGGGGTGCTGGCAACACTGGAGTCACTGTGGCGAGGGCCTGGGATCTTTGGGAACAAGTCCTCTCCTCTAAGGCATGGCCTCTGGGTGCCCTCCGTCTGCCCTCCCCTCCTGGCAGAGGGCGACGCTGATGCCCGGATGTTCTTTCATGGCCAGAGCGGCAGCCCTTGCGGTGGGGCAGAACAGGGGCAGGGGGGCGAGATGGGAGCAAAGCAGGAAGGAGGTGCAACGTCCTGGATGTGAATCCTGGCTCATGCCCGACTGAGCGACATGGCCCCTAGGCAAAGTGAGGACAGCTGGAGCTCAGGGTCCCTCACCAGTAACCCCAGGGATTGCAATGCTTGCACACGCGGCAGGCCCAAGGGTGACGTGAGATGGTGTCACGTGCTTGGCGCACTGGGGGGTGCCTGGCAGTAAGGGCTCGAGGCGCTTCTCTGCGAGACCATGAATCCTGGGCAATCTTGCTCCCTGGTGGGGAGGAAACTTGGGAAGGAGAGAAAGACGCGTGTCCCGAGAGGAACTGACCAGAGAAGCGCCGCTGCTCCATGAAGTCCCGCTGGAAGGGTGAGTCTGTGAACAGCAGGTCGTAGAGCTTGTCCACACTGAAGTTGAAGACCTCGTTCACGTACTGCCGGCCGCTCAGGTCCTCGTAGAAGGCCTGGACCTCCCCTGCACAGAAGAGGATGAGAAGGAGGGAATGAGGGCTGAGGGCAGGCGGCCCCAGGGACAACCGCCAGGGGACTTCAGGGTCATGGGCCCCTGAGGGGCAAGAGCAGCCCTCGTGGGTAGCGGCTCATGACCTCAACATCTGTCCGTCTCCTCCTTTGCCAGCACACACACAGCTCACTCGAACCGGTACCCTTCCTTGACAAAGACTATGGGAATGTTCTGCTTGTTTTTCCATTGTTAAACCTTGCTAAGGAAGCTGCTCTCAGATGAAGATTAAAATGAAGGAGGATTTCCTGAACCTAAAATCTATCAGTTATCCAGAATCTATAAGTTAAGCATGACGGAGGACACATAATTGCCCCTGCAACTATGGCACAGGGGCATTAAAGGGACATGGGTTCATCTGGAATGTCCAGCTGGGCTGGACTGCAGGGCAACCCTCTCTAACTACACAGAGCTGGCTCCTCTTTCATTAGGCGGCCAGCCTCCCCCAGGATTTTAATGCCTGTCACTTTTCTCAGGTTTCTATCTGCTCCGGGAGAATGTGCCTGGGACTACTCCTAGGTGTATTGCTAAAGTCCCGACACCCCAAGCCCTCGGCACCCCAGAGTCCCTAATCACTGCACCTACAGAGGCTGCTGTGTGGTCTCAAGCAAGAAGCTGACATTCCTGGTGCCCCTGCGGCTCAGAATCATACAGAGCCAGTGTCCGTGACCGGACAGGATAAGCACCGTCGGAGGGGGAAATGGTCACGTCTGAGTTGATGTGCATGTTGTGCAGTACCCGACCTGTGCAATCACTGGCACTGGCCTTGCATCCTAGATGGGACTGCGGGAGCTGGCCGAAGGTGAGGACACCACTCCAGGGGACCATCGGAGAGACGGTCCACAGGTATTTAAGTGAGCACTGTCTACGTACACGTGCTAGTCCTAGCCTAACCCCCCAAGTCCGTGGATCAACCCGTTTCATCAATACTGAAAATCAGGCCCCTGGGCCCCAGAATGCCAGAGGCAATGCACACCAGACCCAGGTCCTAGAACCTGACACAAAAGAAGTACTACCTAGAAATACTAGAGAGCAGGGCAGGTTCCAGAGTCTGAGTGACCCGGCGACACCTTTTCTTGCAGCCTGGTCTAAAAAGCCAATGCTGGCGTCACTAGAGCAAGCTTCTAGTAAGATCGCATTGTTCCAGGAAGCGGCTGACTGGCACTTTCCCATGGCACGTAAACACTGCCTTGCCTTGCATCTCTATGAGAACAGAGGTGCCAGGCAAGTCTGGTCAACAGGAGGAACTTTAGTGGCAAGACCGGACTGCAGGACAACACATGACCCATTCAGTACTGATAAACAAATACGGAATGAGAAGGATCCTGCAGTGGCTCTCCAGAAAATGCCCGTATGCTAATGACACACGAACCCACCCATCCACCAGAAACCCAGAGACCAACGGACTCCAGCCTCCACACAGGGACATCCTATTAGCCTTCAAACGGAGAGAGAAAGGGCAGCTCCGCACACCCACTTTCGAATGCCCACCTTCATCATGGGTGTCGGAAGAGTCACTGAGCTCAGTGGGGATGTCCTCGTTGTCATTGAAGTCCAGCGAAGGGGAGGTGACAGGCGCAATGATCTCAATCTTCTCGCCAATGATGTTGTCAATGGCAAGCTCCTTCTCCAGGGAGCCCTCGCCCTCCAGCACCTCCTCCTCCAGGGGCAGGCCATCGAACTGGGGTGGAGACAGAGGGGTCACCCAAATAGGGCAAACTGCTCTGGGTCTCCTCTCCAAAGGGAGACTAGGGACCTGGCCCAGGGAGCTCTCACATTCACAACACAGCCCCTCAGGGGCTGGGCTGGAGTCCTGCTCTAGGGGTTTTCCCCAGCTCTTCCATGGAAGGCAGGAGAACCCAGTAGAAGGTTCTGACCTTGTACTACCATCACACAGTGCCCCAGCCCTAGCACCCAGCAGAGTCAGCTCCCGGAGCCACATCTCCCCCTGCTACAACAGGTCGGCCTGCCTCTCACGAGTGCTCATCTGCTAAGAGGCTTCAAATCTTCCTAAGTGCTTTTTAATTTATTCTCCCCTTAGCCCTAGAAGGGAACAGAGACAAACCTTTTTATTTTTAGGACAACCTTAGAGATGGAAAATGGAGATTAGGCACAGATGAATGACGTTTTCATTCTAAGGTCTGACCCCTGAGCCAATGGAGTATGTGTCTCCCCTCTCTGGGAATCCTTTCCAAGAATCCCCGCCCATTCTTCAAGCCGCCAGTGCACACCCAACACTTCCTCTGTCAAGTTCCCATCCCTTCTGTAGCCAGTCTCAGAGAACAAAGGCCTTTCTTAACATATTTTTATCTCTTTCGCAAAGTCTAGCACAGTGGAAAAATAAACTGGGAGCGTATACACTAGGAACTCAAAAACTAACTGTTGAATGACTGAACAGATAACAGATTGCAGCCCTAGATTCACATGCAATTTTGACCTTGTATCAAGGCAGTTAAAAAAAAAAGAGACCTGGGATAGTTCTCCATAGAGGGGCTGACCTGGAGCAGTCACACCGTGAACTTGGAATGGTTTTCGTATGCTCACTAGCCAAATAAAACCTTGCATCCAAGGCACGGGACTACAGCATCAGAACAAGAGAGCCCTTGGGGCGCCTGGGTGGCTCAGTGGGTTAAGCCTCTGCCTTCGGCTCAGGTCATGTTCCCAGGGTCCTGGGATCGAGCCCCGCATCGGGCTCTCTGCTCAGCAGAGAACCAGTTTCCCTTCCTCTCTCTCTGCCTGCCTCTCTGCCTACTTGTGATCTCTCTCTGTCAAATAAATAAAATCTTTAAAAAAAAAAAAAGAACAAGAGAGCCCGTAGGCTCCTGGAGGCCTCCCTGAATCACCTCCCACAGGGTAAGCAACCTCCCTTCTCCCCGTGCCTCAGGCCGGGGTGCTGGGGAGAGTGCACTGGGCTGGGAAACACCGACTACGGGACGAGGGGCAGAAGAAAGGTCCCATTGCCCATACCGAGACAGGGGCCTCGCTGCTCCCTGTGGACGTCAGCGTGCTGTTGGTGATGGACTTCTTGGGGAGCTGCGGACTGGCATCCGGCTTGGTCTCGATGCTGCTTTTGGATGAGCTGTCGTTCACTTCGTTCTCTTCCACGGGGATCTCCTCACAGTAGCTGAGAGACGACAGCACGAATCCCTGTCCCCTCGGCAGTCAAGACCGCTGACTATTCTAAGAACCTCACATCTGTCTACCTGTCCCCAACTATGGGCTTTCTTGCTTCTTCACTGTAGCCAGGATCTTCCTCTAAACACCACCTCCCTGCTACACAACATTCCCGAAACCTCCACCCCACCTCGCACTCCCCTCCCCAGGTATGATTTCTGGCTCCAAAGTCACCTATTTTCTGCATACTCTCCTTAGATTTAACCCTATCCTATAACCCCAACCTATGACTGTTCCGTGTCGTAAACGATCTTTCTTCCATGGCATCCCACCCCATCCCAACCTCACCACTGACAGAAACACCTGGGACATTCTGAGAATACATTTTATTTCCCACAGAGTGATGAGGATGGGACCCTCCACAAGTGTCCTTTGGTGATAACACCCAGATTCAGGATCCTAACTAGTGAGCTTCTTTGCCCTGGACACCGGAAGGGGAACCCTTCTTGAGAGAAGGGTGGGTGCCTGTCTAGGGACACTTCAGCCTCTCCCAAGGGAGAAATCAGCCCTGTGATCAACATCTGCCTCACACTTTGCCTATCACCCCACCTGGACACAAGACAACTCTGAGTAACCCATGACACGTCTGCTCAAGACAGGCAGATGTTCACCGAGATTAAGGGGTATCACTACTGAGGGTCACTACTCCACGCGCTTTCCCTGCTTTCCACGGCTCTGTGCCTCGCATGCCACCACCAGGCCTCTATCTACCTGCCCACCTCGAGCAGGGCTAGTACGGCTTCGAGGCCCCATCCTTCCTTCTCAACACATCAACAACACGGGATACAGCGACGCTCCCTTCTCTCAAAGCTTCCTTCCCTTGGCTCCGAGCATGTGAGCTCTCCTAGCATTCCTCCTACCTGGCTAGATGTTCCTTCAGGATTTCTTTTGCTGCTGCTTCCTCCTGCTGAGTGCTCCCAGGCCCAGTCCTCGAACTTCCTATGTTCATCCAACCATTTGTGGTTGTGGCTAATCTCCTAGCTAGCCACTCCTAATTCCCAGGTTTAGGCACCTCGCCCACACTTCCCTGGTAAACTCCACACTCACATCCACAAATGTCTATGTGACATCTCCATTTGGCCGGCTGTCATCTCAAACCCAACTTGCCTGATCTTCCCCCAAAGTCTGTTCTGTAGCGCTGTCCATCTCGGTTTGAAACAGCCCTAGGCTTCCGGCTGATAAATCCAAGGAAACCTTAAAGCTATCTTTGGTTCCTTTCCAATCTGTCAGCAAATCCTTCAAAATAGACCTGATTCCACTTTCAAAATATATTCAGCAACGAACCACTGCCTGCCACTTCTATTGCTGTCCTCCCCGCCCGAACCCCTTCACCTCTCCTCTATTGGATCTCAATTACTCAACAGCCTCTCAGCCTCTCAGCCCACCGCCCTTGTTCCTCCCTGGTCTATTTCCAATGCAGGAGCCAGAGCGATCCTGTTAAAACGTTAACTCAGATCTGATCAATTACCAACTCAAAGCCTTCCCACGGCTTCCCAGCCCATTTGCGGAATAAAATCCAATCGTTGCACTGGCCAAAAGGCCTTCAGGATCCGGCCCCGGCCTCTCCTCCTCCTGCTGGCCCTTTGTTCATTCTGTCCAGCCACCCACTGGCTCTTCCCTCTGCCTGCGAGGGTCTTCCCACTCTTCCCCCTCACTCAGGCAACGCTCCCTAGGGAGGCTGCCACCAGCATCCCAGCCCCTCTTGGAGGCGCTCCCTGGGCAGCTGCCCCTCTGCCTTGCTCACCCCATCGTGTTGAAGTCGTCATCAGGGGGCACGTAGTCTTCATCGTCACTGGTAAGGCCCAGTTCATTCCCGTAGCACTGGTGAACGAAGTGCCAGAGCTCCTTGGGGCAGAGGGGCTGCGGGGACAACAGAGGGACTCTGACCTTTCCTTCCTTGGGACCCCATGCTACACAGAGGCACTGAGCTGGACTCCCTTGGGGGTAGGAGAAGCGGACCTCCATTCTCCCTCGCCGGACTAAGTGGAGAGCAATGCTGCTTTCACTTCCTTGTACCTCCTCCCAGGATCACATCAAGACACCAATCTTCTGCCTAAAGATACAGCCTCCAGCCAACCCAGGAACCTGGCCCTGTTCCCACAACTCAGGTCTGCGTAATGGGATCAACTGCCCCCTTCAGGATGGTAACTACCCATGTTCTGCTTCCATGGAAGAGGTCGAGCATTAAGCATGATCAATCAATGTGAATCTTAGAGCCAAGGCGATCACAGAGCTTCTGATGAGGACCTGGTTCCTGGAGGCAGTCTCCCCAATACACAGAAACCTCCTCATACTAACGGTGACCACGCAAACAGGCCCCACTGCTTCACAGAACGAGGTGTGACCTCGAAGGTGGCCATTCCGTCGTCGGACATTTCTTGTGGCTAGAAAGAAGCCTATGTGCTCATCATTGAAGGGGCCTCAAAGGGGAGCACATCCAACCCTCTACCTCAACCCTCTACCTCCACACCTCCTTCTTTCTTCTCCGCCAGAATGAGTCTGCCTACAGTTCTGGGTGCTGCTAGCCCCACTCCTTATTTCGCCACGGGCCTACGTGCCCTCCTCAAAAGCTCTGTCCTGAGAAAAGTGAGCTCCCGTGGGGTTCAGATTTGTGGGAAAAGAGGCAACAGAATGTGGAAAAAACGACGACAGGAGGGACATGGAGGAGTCCTCAGGTGGGAGCGGGGCAGAAGGTGGCAGGGTCAGGATGTGAGAAAGAGGGCCAGAGCCTGAAGGAAAAACAGAAGGAGTCAAAACACAAAGAAATATTTTACATCAAACTTAAAGAGCGGTTCCCATCAACAGATCATAAAGAAACTGAGAATTCTCCGAGATCAGCCTTTCCTCGTGTGGTTTAGGAAGCAGGCAGTGCTTCTGGCCTGCCAGCTGAGGAGAACTGTCCAGAATGGCACAGCCCAGGGCTCCCTCTGAGCCGGCCGGTGCTGGCCCTCACCAAGTCAGAGGGAGGCATCTCCTCCTCCCATCTCCGGGCCTGACGTAGATCGTTCACCCCGCCGGAGACACGTTTGCCTCGCTGCCTCACCATGTCCTCCCCTTTGTCACCACTCCCCTTCTCCACGCACCCCTCTCTGATCCGTCCGCCAGGCTCGGCCTGCCGGACCACAAGCAGGACCAGGACAGTCGGCAGACCTCTGCTGGGTCAGAGCTTCTGTCTTATTCAGAAAGGACAGTGTCCGTGAACTGAATGAAAAATGCCAACCTGCCAGTGGAGGTTCAAATACACAATCATGTTACTATTACTGATGGCTACTAAAGGCAGAAGATCGCAGCGCAGATAAGTTAACCTGGATTCGGGCCAGGGCTATAGGCCTTCAGGTCAAAAGAAATTCTAAATAATAAAGTCTGCCCAGTTTACTTTAGATTGCTTAAGAGTCAAGGTGGATAAATATGTGTCATGTATATAATTATAACCATGTAACTTTTCTACCGTGTCTCTTGCCCTGGCTTGGGGCTGATTTCCCAACACTCTCCCCCGCACTGGCCCGGGCATCTGAGTGGGAGTTCTCGAAGGAATGTGGCCATATCATCACCAATATCCGTGTCCCCTCAGAGTCCCTCATACACTCGAATCGTCAGATTAGGGGGATATATTAACTCTATTTTCCCGTTTTCTGAATTTTTGATGCTCTGGCATCCGAGTCCTTGCCGACCGGTGAGGGAATGTCCGCCCCAGGGTTAGCTAATTCCTGGAGACAGAAAACAACTCTCTGAGAAGGGCACGTTTTATGTCACTGGCCAATCCAAAGCCTGGACCCTCAAGCCCCTTCTCTCCTAGCTCCTTATAGTCGGGGCCCATGTTACCTGGCCTTAGGGATCCCAGCGACAGGAAACCAGAGACAGTCTCCATGTCCCAAGGCCTGATGGAATTATTCAAACAAGCCAATCCTAAACCTGGTTGGCCCTTACCCGGCCTCACCATTCCTTCCTGCAAAAGCCACAAGGAAAGCTCTTGCCCATGCTTTCCCCGTATGCTCTCTACCTCCTAACGGACAGTGGTCTCCTTCCCTTCCCCATGTGATCTGCGAGGTGTGACAGGCCTCTGCCTCTAGGAACCTGTGAGTATAGAAACGGATTCCTCGCTGACAGTCCTTTCCACCTCTGCAGGTCTCACAAACCCTGGCATGTTTCAGACGGTGGAATGGAAGTGCCTGAAGTCAGCGAGGGCCTTGCTCCAGGCAACGACTGGGCAGCTCAAAAGAACACCACCAGGAGGAGAACAGAGAACTCACCCAAGTCTGGGGGACTTCCAGAACCTTGATGATACACGGGCTGCTCTGGAACCAGCCCATGTCAAGGAAGCCCACTCTCGCCAAGGAGCCCTCACCCCAGGGGAAAGAACATTCCAGGTGGATGTGCGTCCTAGGCTGAAGGATGGAAGCAGCTGGGCAGTACTCACCTTTTCCAAGAGAGCATTCTGCCAGAGCCGGAACATCATCATGTATGTCCTGTCCCGGGCCCCAAACGATGTGAAAAAGTGCTAGGTGGGAACAGAAGACAGCAAGAAGAATCCTTTAAGACTCACAATATAATGGAGGGAGATGAGATAGTGTGCTTCATCCTTTTAAGGAAAGCTGCTGACTTCCTCCCCAAATACTACGGACTCAGTTATCCACGACCATGACACCAACATACTCTAGTGAGAGGGACCAGGCCATGGGGCCCAGGCACTTGGGACCTCCAAGTCCACAGTGGCCCTAAGTCCTTCGGTATTCACCCCTGCTTTCCAAGGCGCATGTCCCTCTGCTTGGGAGGTTTTCATCTCCATAAAACAGCTTTCCTCACCCACTGACTGGACCCGGGTTAAGTGGTGAGCCGTGAGTCAGACTTTGGGTAGGAGAAGACAAACCTTCTCACCCTCATTTGCTAATTCAACAAATATTTGAATACAGTACGTGCTGGGTATGATTTTGCATATTTGGGGTACAATGACAATCAAAACAGAAAGGCTGGCTCTTACTGTGTGCTTACATGTTAGGGGGGACCCATAGAACACGTGGGAAGGAAATGATGGGGATCCAGATGTCCTGAGCATGATCTAAACGCTGCTTCACCTAAACCACACCAAAGCTTGGAAGAGAAACTAATGGCCAATACCTAATGAAGAGAAACAAGCTGGTGGGATTAGGGGTCTTATGTCATCACAAGGCTGACTGATGTCAGAAACAGAACTCAAACCAAAGACTACCTGACCCAAAATCTCATGGCTGTTGCCACTGAACTCCCCAAGTCCAAGGGCTCTGCAGTCCTGTGTTCGGCTCAGGCCTCGTCCACCCCCAGCCCTGAATCTCTCAGTCTCCAGGCGCTGGTTAAAGGTCAAAGATCCCAGTATTTCCTCGGCCCTATAGGTTACCTTCCACGTTTCCCCCAGGCTGACAATCCACTTCCTACCGGACTCTGCCGATAGGTAGTAACAACTCATATTTGCAAAGCGCTGTACAATTCAGTGTTTTCGAATCCGTGACGTCATTTCAAGCCTTTGTCATAGGAATGACTGGCACCATGTTACCATGAGAAAACTTAAGTGAAGAGACGTTACATGCCACACCCATGGTGACAGGACTCAAATTCAAGTGCTCTGGCTCCAAGTCCAATGGACTGACCTTCCGTCCTCACCCCTGCTCAGACTCCAAACACTCCAATCCAATGGAGGTGGTCCCCACCATCTCCATCACCTTCCCATCCCCCTCCCCCATCCTCCTGGCCTCCATATTCATGCAGTTGAAGGACAGAAATACAGAAATGGGGTGGGGGTGCTGGGGACTGGGGTGCCAGGGAGTAGAAGGTCCAAGAGTAGCCTCACTTACCTTTTCAGAGTCAGTGCAAACTTGAATGGCATTGGGAATGAGGCGAGCTGTTTTCTCTTTAGTCATGGAGCAGATGTCTTTCAAACGGACTGTCAGCTAGCACCCCACAGGGACGGAGAACAGATAACAAGCAAGAAGAGACATTCACTGAGTCAGCCACGAGTGTTTTAAGTGGCGCCCATTCAGAGGGAGGAAATCACATCTCAGTTTACTTATTTCTAAACCTGGAAGGGACCCCGTTAGACATCACCTGGTTTAGCTCCCTATTTCCCAGAGGCCACGCAGCAAGGTGGTGGCTGAGCCCCGCCTCAAGCCCAGCGGTGTCTCAGCTGCAGGTCCAGGCAGCCTGCCTTCTCCTGTCTACACAGTCTGATGAATGTGCACAGACCCCATCGCTGCTTGGCACTTACACAGACACAGGACAATGACGCTGAATGGAACCATAAAAGTCACCAGCTTATCTCTTTCTGCTTTATTTTATAAGATGCGGAGGCAGAGAAAGAATAAAGGACTAGCCTCCCTAGACACAGCTCACTAGGTGGAAAACCCAGGTAACGTTCAACCCAGCCCCGAGTGCCAAGGCCAACGCCCCTTGGACTCAGCTACTCCACCTCCTGCGATGACCCTTGCCGAATGCTTACCCCCACTAGCCAAAAGCAAATCCTTTCATGCTCTCTTCCGCACCCAAGACGGAGGGAGGGGAAGACATGGCAGAGGAGATCTCGCCCTGAAGACTCAGGCATGTCCTTTTATGCAAAGGTGTGGGTAGAGCAGGAAGTCAACCAAAGGGGGAGAGTAGGGGACTTGCTCAGTGTTAGCCAAGGGGACAGCCCAGGGAGAAAGCCCCAGGTCTTTACCAGAGTTTCCCAGCGGAAGATGTTGCTGTAGAAGCAGATCCAATTTTCAGAGAGGTAGAGTCGGCCTTGAAGAAGAATGTCTCTTTGGAGTGCACATGAGTAATCTGCGGTAGGATGGGGGACAGAGGAAGCATCTTCAGCGAACCACTACCAACGAGGCCCGCCCTCCCTCCCACCAGCACTGCGGGAGCTCCGCTGCCTGCCACTCACGAGGTGGGTGAGACACTTGAACTAGGGGCCAAGGGGGTCCCCAGCAGCTGATGTGACGTGAAACACCCCTCTGCTGGAGGCAGAGGGACGGGGGAGGTGTCAGAGAGGACGAGAAAATCAGAGGGAGTAGAGGCTGATCAAAGTCAACGGACACCCCTCCCCCATCCAGGTTACCCCAACCCTTCACTGCTGGGCCACCTGCAGAGGGAAGAGTGGCAGTGACTCATCCTGGGCGGGGCTCTCTGCCGGGGGCCATCCCACACACGGTGCCCAGCCCAGACTTCCTTCCCGCTCTCACCCCCTGCTCTCGGGGTCCCCGGCTCACCAACAATGAGACGCTCCGTGTCTGGAAGTTGCTTAAAGAGCTTTCGGAAGTCTTCATTTCTCTGCTTGTAAGTTGGGCTTAATACCTGCGCGACAATGACTGAGGTTAGCAGGACGTCCCCAGGTTCTGTGCGGATGGGGAGGAAGACACAGCAAGAGCACCTGCTGGCAGGTTTAAAGGGCGAAGATGAGGCTCTGTTATTCCACAGACCCTACGCAGCCCGGTGAGGCCTGGGGGCTTCAGCATGTATGGATAAGCACCCCAGGGAGAATCAGACGCTCGAAAGGGTTTGTATCCAGTGTCCATCAATGGGAAAATGTCAAACATGCTAAGCAGGGCCCTACTGGATACAAGAAGAGAAAGGAAGGAGGGACCGCTCCAGGGAGCTTCCCAGGACCCACCACGAGAGCTACTGCTGTCCTGCCTTCTGCCAGCAGGAAGTCCCACCTTGACAGCAAAACGGGGGCCTGAAAGGTACTCCCCCTGAGTACCCAAAATACGACGGTACTCAGTGCATCTCTTAGAAGCAGTGGTTATCGTCACTGACCTAGTAAGTACCTGGCTGGGTACGACATTCACAACTGGAAGAGAAAAATCCTACAATGGAAGACTATTACGATGGGACTTGTCGATTGTATCTCAGTGAAACGGGGTGGGGGAGAACTGTACTTTACCAAGACTAAACAGCAACAACCACAACATAAAACCAGTACTAGAAAAAGCACAGAAGCAGAGAATTTAAAAGTGTGTCTGGCAACTTGGAGGCACAACACCTTGAGGCCCTCCCCACCTTTTACAAGCCCATCTAACCCAACCCTTCCATTAGCGATGAGAAAAATGAAGGCCCGAGAGGAGACCCCTGCCCAGGAGGCCCCAGGCTGGTCAGTGACAGATTTCTGCATCCCAGGTCCTCTGCTCCCCCTGAGTCACCCCCCCGAGCCTGTGCCCACTCAGCTTTTTGGGTGCAGACCTATCCCCATAAACTGCCTTAGCAAATCCTCCTTGGAAATTCCCTCAGTCAGCTGAACAGACAGGAAACCTGATCTAAGATTACAATCTTAAAAAAAAAAAAAAAAAGGCAGCATATCCTATGGCTGAAAGGAACCCAAGGATGACACATGAAGACGAGGGCACGACCCAGGAAGAGCCACGCATCACGACAGAGAGACACCTGCCCTCCAGCCAGGCGAGTCACTGACTGGCCTACTCATGCCGGGAGTGCCCCCAGATTGTCCTGATGGTGGTGATAGGTAGGTCTTGGCCATTTACACTTTCCATCCATGTCCTTGGCAATGCACCGATATACAGCTGTGGCAGCAACACGACGTGCTTTAGTCAGTGACTTCTGGCTTTCTACAAAGCTTGAGTGGCCCGTGAGCAAGCCACGTTCAGGGCACCTGCTTGGCGAGCTGAGCTAAGTGGCCTGTTGGCTTTTGTGCTAGAGGCAAGGGAATATTTCAGGAAGCTGGAGGAGAGAGGAATGGCAGGATTTCAGTTTGGGGGAGGATTTCCAGGACAGAGAGAGAAGACAGTGCTTTCAGCTATGCTGTCTATATTTAATTTGGCTTTGAAACTTCTGTCTTGGCTGGTTTATAAAATGAGCCATCCTGGTAGTAGTCAATGCCCGGCTACCTTTCCCAAAGGCATGCTATGCTGTAGAAGCCCAAAGTCACCTCCTGTATGTCTGAGCCAAGCATCAGGGCCACTGGGAGTGAATATCTAGAAACCAACCTATCCTCTGACTTTTAAAAAAACCTCCAAATACCACACTCCTCTTGCCCATAGGTTGATTCCAGACTGATACTGAGATAGCCCATCCAGCCAGCGCCCTGGCCTTGCAGAGCACAGCCCACACAATGAAAACCCCTGCTTGCCCACCTGATCGTCGCTAAGTTCCTAATTATGCCTAAGCGACCCTGTACAGCTGCAGCTGAGCGAACGTGAAATGAGTCATGACCACGCACCCCGCGTTGCCTTTAGCCGTTCCCATGCTTCGTTTCATCGGACCACAGGCTGTTTCCCTTATTCCATTTTATATACTAGGAAGCTGAGGCACAGAGAGGTTAAGCAGCTTGTCTGAGGTATGGGACTCTGAAGTGGGAGAGGAGAGCACAAAGCGAAGCAGCCTGCCCCAGGGTCCCTGGTCTGAGCCACTGTTCTGTGATGGTGCCTCACGGTGTTGGTCCCAACAGGGCAACACGGATGCCCCAGCAGAGCACACCCTCTCAGGCGATGAGGGGTTCCTTGGGGGCACCCACTTGTCTCTCATGCCCAGGCGTGGTCTCCTCCCCGCCCCGGGGGGGTGGGTAATAAAGCTTCAATGTTTCAAGATGAAAAAATTCTGGAAACTGGGTGCAGAACGGTGTGAATGCACTTAACGCTACAGAACTGAGAAATCCTTACAAATACTTCAGATGGTTAAGTTTTAGGTTCTTCTTCTTCTTTTTTTTTTTTTTCTTAAAGATTTTATTTATTTATTTGTCAGAGAGAGCGAGCAAGAGTGAGCACAGGCAGACAGAGTCGCAGGCAGAGTCAGAGGGAGAAGCAGGCTCCCTGCGGAGCAAGGAGCCCGATATGGGACTCGATCCCAGGATGCTGGGGTCATGACCTGAGCCGAAGGCAGCTGCTTAACCAACTGAGCCACCCAGGCGTCCCAAGTTTTAGGTTCTTTACAATTAAATTTCTTTAAAAATTTAAAAAAAAAAGTCTCCAGCAGGGGAGTCTTCCTATTTTTACCACATTCCGCCATCAGCCCGAGGAGCAGCCTAGCAGATGGCCCCAGGCCCACTCAGGTGTTAAGCAGGCATCAGGCAACCAATTATCCAAGCCTGGAAGTCCTCCTGTTCTCCCGTGCTCTCCACACAGCTGCCTCGCCCCTGCCTCTCTCTCGCCTCCACAGAGAACTCAGGTATTGACAGAGGTGGACGTAGGTGCCTGGCATCTGGCCATCATCTCCCAACCAGACTGGTGGCAAACGGAGGGAGCCGCTCCGCTCCTCTCCTCCCCTCCGAACAAAGCTGTGGCCGAGGGGAGAGGGAGGGCAATGCCAGCTAACCTCTCAACTCTGCTGGTGCCATCAACACTGGCTTGGGTGCAGGGACTCCTTAACGCAGCCTTGGAGATCAGTGCCCTGATGCTCCCAGGCTGCCAGTATGGATGGCAGGCGGGCCTCTGCCTCCCAGACTCTAGAGACACGCCAGGTCGACCCCCCGCCCACCCATATATCCTTTTGACGCAAAAGACCTCGACCCTCTGTCTCACCCCTGTGCTCTTAGAGCAATTTCCTCGGAAAGTGAGGCGTGGCTCACCTACTTTAATTTAAAACGGTCAGAGGATTTTGGTTCATGGATGGTCAGGTCGGGGGGGCCCTCAGGCAGCAGGAGTGAGTAGGGAATTGCAGGGGTGCAGCAGAACGGTCACAAGGGCCCAGAGAAGTTGGGATGCACACTCACGGCTGGGATCTCCTCAGATTCATGCCAGCAGCAGAGTTCTGCACCAACAGGTGGATCCGGAAACTTCTTCAGGTACCATTGCAAAGGCTGGTTGTCTTGCTCCAGCAGGAGGCTCAAGAGGACCCCAGACTCAGTCAAAGATTCCATCGCTTGCCACGGCTCCTCCTCCCCAGGGAGCCCAGCTCCTGGAGCTCTGGTTCCCGACTGTGCCCTCAGGATGAAAATAATCAGCCCGGTAACGCAGAGAGGCAAACTGCTGGCTTCTTGGCAGAGGGTCTGTGTGACCCTTACTGGCCTCCTTCTGTCTCCCAGAGCTCCGTTTCCAGCACGAAACCTCCCAAGTGGGAGGGTGTGGTCAGCACGGCTCTCGGGACACGCTGGCTGGCCAGTGTCCCATGGCCAGGCTCTGCTTCACCCCACTTTGGCTCCAACAAGGTGGCTGGTCTATGGGCTGAGGGTGACCCAGAGGGGATGCGGTGGGACCCCTCCTCCTGGTCAGTGTGGACAACCACTCCAAGAGGCCAGCTGAGGCCAGAAGACGCAGACGACACGGCAGGTGCACGGGGCCAGCTGGAGGGCTCCGGACAGCAGGCCCCTGATGGACACGCCACGCAAGAAGAGGATGACCCCACAGCCAGGTCCAGGGGTGCACCCCACTAGTTCCTCACACCCCGCTCACAGTTGGTCAGAAACTCCGGGGAGAGAATGAACTCCCGGCTTCCCAGCGCCGTCTGGCCCGTCCCATAAGACAGCCTGTTCACTGTGCAATCTCTCCGCTGGGCGGGCACTGGTCCCTATGACTCACAGCCCTCTCCCAGGCAGAGCGGCCACCAGGGGCTGTGGCAACAAGGCCTGTTCTCCCCCACCCCTACACACACACCCCTTTCCTTCCCCAGAACGTGCTCTCCTGAGCTGACCAGCAAACAACTTCTTTGTTAGAGCCGCCTGTGGCAGGGGGGAGGCAGGGTGGGTGGGTGGGCAGGGCCGGAGTCCTACACATGCCTCAAGTTACAGGATCTGGGTGATGGTACTGGCCAACGTCCTCCAGTAACCCCTCGGCCTAGTCTGGCCTCCCCAGCAGATGTTTCCTGCAATGGAAAGTAGCTGGCCAGGGCTCTGGGGGGAGGGGAGGAGGGGAAGGGAGGGGGAGGTGCCAGGGGCACGGCTGCTATGATGAAATCTGAAATTGGAGACGCTAATAGCCAGGGACTTCTGGAGCACACTCCTGTCACTGCCCCACCGGTCCACGGACCTCCCTGTGCATCGCACCAGCAAGGGGACCGGAGTTGGGCTCCTCTCTCCCCGGATGTACTGGTGGGGAGAAGTTGGGCAGATTGCCTGGAGAAGTTGAGGTCACCAGTTCCGGGGACCCTCCCCTGCCTCCAGCACTAGGAGGGGGAATCCAGGCCAAGGCTGCTCCTCAGACCCTGAGGGCCAACTAGCAATGCTATGACCAGAGACTCTGGCCCCAGCAGGGGTTAAAAGGAAACAGCGCGAACTTAGGGAAGCAGAGGAAGGAGAGTCAGGCCAGTGGGGCCAGAATGGGATCTAGACAGAGAAGCCAGGGCAGCAAATGCATAGCATTGGGACTGGGAAGACATGGGTCCCCAGGAAAAGTTAGACCTTTGAAACAAATGGGGCACCTGCCTCACCCTCCACAGCAATGCCCTCCGTGTAGCGAGGGTCCCAAGCCCGCATGTGATGAGGACTGGTGCCTCTTAGGAGATTCTGAGATCTGAACCAGCAGGACTCCAACACGAGCGGACTCTAAACAGAGCTAATGAATGCACTGAAAATGGAAATCCTGGGGACGCCTGGGTGGCTCAGGGGGCGAAGCATCTGACTCTTGTTTTCGGCTCAGGTCGCGATCTTGGGGTCACAAGACGGAGCCCGTGTCAGGCTCTGCACTCCGCGGGGCGTCTGCTTGAGATTCACCCTCCTTCTCCCTCTGCCCCTCCCCCCCCCTCTCTCTAAAAATAAAGCTTTAAAAAATGGAGATTCTTGACTCCCCAAAGATTCTGACTCCGAGGAACCCAGAGTCAACTGGTTAAACGGTGTTAGGAAAAGTAGACAAGGAGTCTGAATCCTTCCCCAAACTCCTCTCTCTCTCAACATCTGCACACTGGACCCAGCCTCTCGGCCTCCACTGGTACCCATGCAGCAGAGTTCCTCCATCAGGTTATCATCCTCGCCAGGAAGGATCTACGCCTCTAACAGCTCTGGCTTCTACAGCAGAGCATGACCTGCTGCTCAGAAACCCTTTACCAATGTACACGTTCCTTATATCCCACTCCTGTTCCTCCATACGCCGCATCTGATGTGTGCATACCACCCAGATCCCCAACTCCGTATGCACTTCTTGGTGCTCAATCCTTGCCAACACTCCAGACCATACACTCAAGCTTCTCTGCTCTGTATACGGCAGCCCTATCCTTTGCACTGTAGGATGGGAACCCTGGCAGTTCCATTTTCTGGGGTGACCAAAATGCCTCTCTTCTTGGGCCATACCAGACCCCGAGATCTAGGCAGTGTATGGACCACGAAAGCTGAATCCTTCAAGCAATTCCGGAAACATTTCTGTATTGCTATGGGCCTGGTGGCTATAGTTACTGGGTGAGACAGAGTCAGGACACACCCAAGAGAGATAACCCCAGGGAGACAAGTCTCAGTGCTCAGCCTTTGTCTCCTACACCCCCCACGATGGACTGGGCTGGGCAGGGCAGGGCGGCAGGCAGCTCCCGGCCTGAGGAGAGGGCATTGACCCTGAGCTAAACATTAACTGCATGGCAAACACTGGGAGCTGGAACCAAATGGTACCCCTTCCCTGGGTACAACACCGGAGGGGTGGGGTCGAGGAACCCAAGAGAAAAACAGATGGATTTTGGTGGAGTACTAGACCCACCTGGGAAGAAATCAATTAAGACCTTCAAATCCTGGCCTTCCAACCAAAGCCAGGTAGGGAGGAGCCAGATGTGGGGCTGGGGGCGGGGAGGGTGGCAATGAGCCGAGAGAGGACAGAGATGCAGGTGGGACAGCCTTACACAGAAAGGTAAAGAGGGGAGTGAGACTGGCCTCATCGTGGGAGCGGGGACCATTCTGGAGAAGGTGAAGGATGGGAGTCCGGGGAGCGGAAGTCAAGAGACTCTTCCAAGACACTGGGTAGGAAACACTGGGGAGACGGGCAGAGCTGACGGAAGCACACGGGGCTGTAGGCAGCAAGTCCTGTCTCTGGACTTCCACTTTCTATGCTGTCCCCCTAATGTCCCCATTTCGTGCCCACAAGGCTTTGTTCTCTTGCTCTCAATCTCATGCCGGCAGACCTGCTTGGTCATCCCACAGGACTGGCGCTATCCCTTCCTCCCCATCAAAAAAGCCAGCACCCCCATCCCGGGGCGTCGAGGGGAGCTTGGGCTCTAAGTCTCTCCCAGCTGCCAGGGCCTAGGCTCCTAACTTAGGACCTCAGACAAGCTGCTTCTCTGGGCTGCTATGACGACTGACCGCCCAGGAAGGGGTGAAGCCGATGAGGACAGTTACCTGTGTCCACACAAGGCGAGGCACCAAGCAAGAGACTCGTGACCGCTTCATCCAAGATGCAAGCCTACTGCACCCAACAGGGGCCATCTCTGGGGGACAGAATGCACCCCCCTCCCACCTCCAACCTTGCTCTTGGCTTCCTACTGAAACTAAAGCCCTGTTTGTGCTTATCCCACCACTTCATGTCTACTGGGGCTGCGTCTCTCAAGCTGGGAGCCTTGATGAATAAAGCTGGGATCATCAGGCGCCTGGGTGGCTCAGTGGGTTAAAGCCTCTGCCTTCGGCTCAGGTCATGATCTCAGGGTCCTGGGATCGAGTCCCACATCGGGCTCTCTCTGCTCAGCAGGGAGCCTGCTTCCCCCCCTCCCTCTGCCTGCCTCTCTGCCTACTTGTGATCTCTGTCAAATAAATAAATAAAATATTTAAAGAAAAAAAAAAAGCTGGGTTCATCAAGTAAGTTGGCGGGGGGGCACAAACGTAAGGAGGCATGGATATAATCAAGCCTGGGAAGGTCTTTTTTTTTTAAGTTTTTTTTTTAAGATTTTATTCCCTCCATGGTCCCCGCTCTTCAGGTCAGAGTGGTCTGCCATCCTGGTGACAGCTCCTCCCGGGCCAGGTTAGGTGAAAGTCAAATGTGGAACAACGAGATGGCAGCTCACACAGTCAGAATGGCTAAAATTAACAAGTCAGGAAACCTTGACAGATGTTGGCGCGGAAAGCAGAACCCTCTTCCACTGCTAGGGGGGATGCAAGCTGGTGTAGCCAGTCCACAACACAGGACAGAAGTTAAAATAGAGCTACCCTACGACCCAGCAACTGCTCTACTGGGATTTTACCCAAAGGATATAAACACAGTGATTTGAAGGGGCACGTGCACCCCAATGTTGATAGCAGCAATGTCCACAAAAGCCAAACTATGGAAAGAGCCCAGACATCTGTCCATTGACAGATGAATGGATAAGGAAGATGTGGTATCGATACACAATGGACTAGTACTCAGCCAGCACAAAGAATGACGTCTTGCCATTGGCAACAGAAGTCAGTTAGAAAGACAAACACCGTATGACTTCACTCTGTGGAATTTAAGAAACAAAACAGATGAACATAGGGGAAGGGAAGGAAAACTAGAATAAGATAAAATCAGAGAGGGAGAGAAACTGTAAGAGATTCTCAACTCTAGGAAACAAACCGAGAGCTGCTGGAGGGGAGGGGGGAGAGGGGACGGGGTAACTGGGTGATGGACACGGAGGAGGGCGCGACGGACTGAGCGCGGGGAGCTGCATGCCACTGACGGGTCCCTGAATTCTACCTCTGAAACCAACAACGCGATGTATGTTAATTATACGGAATTTAAATTTAAAAATGTAAAAATAAATAAATTAGTGAATATTTATCACAAATTCCACCTCTGAAAGGAGAATAGTGGAATCTTGCCCCAGGAAATTACAGAAGTCTGCCATGATCCCTATGCTTTGTGTTATTCTGGCTAGAAAAAGAAACACAAGTATCAGAGGCAGGGGAAAAAAAAGCAAAATGTGGAAGAGAGGAAGGTAAAGGAAGGGGTTGGGGAAATGCTGGATGGGCTTCCTTCCCAGCAGACCCAAGCCACTCAACAACCCCAGGTGTTCTCAAGGGTCAGCAGCTCCGCCAGGACGCCCGGTCCGCGAGCTGACCAGGGCATGTGTGACTGTCCCGGAGCTGGGATGACAAAGCCTTTGCAGAAGGATGGCCCCCTAGGCAGCAACCCAGCTACAGTGCTCCCCTGAGTGTCAAAGAGGGCTGTTGGCAGCGCGGAGAAGGGGGGATGGGGCAACACAGAGGCCAAGTTAATTGCCTTCTGGAAAACTGTGGATGTATTATTGGAAGGCAGTGCTAGGGAGCATGAGGCTTCTGCTCGCAAGAGCACAAACACATACGGGGGTGTCAGCCCCCCAAGGGTGCAAGCGCTGGGAAGATTGTGAGGACCCCACACCATGGACCCCGAGTCACGTGGCTCTGGGGAAACCCCCAGGTGGTAGCTTCCTGAGCAGGGCAGGACAACGGTGCCTAGGGGAACCAACACACTCAGTCCTGTGCTACAGATAGGCTTGCTGACAACATCCAAGTGGTCAGAGATGGGGGTGACACTAGCTGTGTGGGGCAGGCAGCACCTTGCTTCCTCCACAGACACCCAGAAGCCGGCAGTCCAAAGCCAGGGTATCGTCTTGGTCTCAGGGGGAGAGCAGGGTTTTTGTGGGAGCAGCAGCCCGGGGCTACCTGAAGCCAGCCTTTCTAGGGCTTTCCCTGACACACCAGCTGCTCCTTTCCCTCCCGATGTGAAAACACATGCAGACAAAGTGGAAAGAGAAACTAGCCCCTGACACCTGCAATTTAGGCTGGCTGGAGGTCCCCCCCGTCCCCTCTCGGCCTCCCAGAGTCTCCCTACCATTTCCCTGCCCCTCCTCCCCATCATTCCGTTCTGCAACCCGTCCCTGCCCGCCCCAGTCTTCCACCGAGGAAGCAGAGCAGGAAGGAGTGGAAGGAGCCACTTCTGCCTGCAACGTGGAAACAGCCGAGGAAAAGGGAGCCACAAGAAGACATTTCTGGATGGGCCGCCTGGAGTCTGCGAGAACCCCAGAGCGAGAGCACGCGCCCCAGAGAGGGGGCGGTTCGGGGCAGCGTTTAGTCCCTTGTGCACTTGGCCTCTGAGTTAACGATTTGTGCCAAGTGGGGAGTCAGTCTGTCATGCTTCCGTAATTTATTCGGGGTGAGGGACGGGAGCTGGAGGAGACACTGACCATCTGTGAGTCCCAGGAAGGCCTGCGAGATGACCTTGCGTGGGGGCCCATTGCGCAATCAGGGAGGGTCTCCAGCGACAGGGCTCAGGCAGGAAGCAGGTCTGGCCACTCTCAGCTCCTCTGCCGTCTCCCCCTTATGTGTCGCCAGAGCCCCTGAGTTCTGGGCCCTTGTGGTGACTGGCATCCATTCCTGTCCCTCACTCTGCCAGGGCTCAGGGGCCCGCTGGGATGTGCAGGGGCGGAGGGAGGCCCTGAGGTGACAGAATAGGGAAGCCACAGAGGGGAAGGAAAAACTGGGGGCTGGTATCAGAGAGGGAGGGCGAGCCAGCCCCAGAATGGAAATCAGAGAAAGGAGAGGAGGAGCCAGAGACAAAAGGGCCTGGAGTCAAGGAAAGGGAAAGCGAGCTGGAACAGAAGAGCCTGACTGAGAGAAAGACAGTGACAAGGAGGGGGGGGCCTGCATGTCCAAATTTGGCTGTTTCAATGGGCTAACATGTCTGCAGCCACCTGTTTCCTGTTCCCTCTGGGGCACTAATTTTGCAATGCTGCTCAGAGTGGTGGAGGCTTTCTCAGGCAAAGGATGTTAGAGGCCCCACATAGCTCCCAAGAAAGTGCCCCCCCCCCCCACAGAAGCAGCTTCTATCGCCTCCAGGATTTGAGCTCTAAGTGGCGCGGGGGCTGAAGACCACGGCAGGTCTAAAGGGAAGGGCTGCAGAACGAGGGGGCGTCGTCTGGCTTCTCCCCGACACAGGCCACCTCGGCCCACCTGTCTACAGCTCAACCCCGTCAATGCAGCCCTCCAGCCTCCGCCTCGGGGGCGCCGGGTTGGGTGGGCAGAGCTCCCCAGGGACAGGCAGGGCTGCTGAGCAGCAAAAGGTCAGAAGCCACAGGGCTGACCAGGCATCCCTGAGCCGTGTTTGAAAATATCCCCCTACCCCACCCCACCTCACCCTAGGATCAGAAACAAGCCCCTACATGAAGTGCAAGCCTCCCCTCCCCCCAGGGCGTGCACAGCACCCCTCGCTCCCAGCCACCTTCTCCCCTACCCCTTCCACATGCCCGTGAGGCCCCCTGGGGTACAGCCTGGCCAGGGGCAGCGGGCAGTGGTACCTGCATGATCAAGCAGACCAAGTGTGGGGAGCGCCAGGCCCTGGGTGGGAACGACGGCGGCCTGAGGCCAGGCCCTCTGCGGCCCAGACCCAGAGGGCAGAGTGCAGTGCGGCCGGATGGCTGAGACCTCGGTCAGCTGCTCTCTGGGCGGAGGCGGGGATGGGGGGGGTTCAAAAAGCTGCCGCCAGTCTGTGTGGTGGGGGCTGTGGGCCTGGACGGGACGGCTTAGTCCACAACACAAGTTCTGGCTACGGAGTGGCTGGGTGAGCCGCCACCACGGACGACCCCAGGCTACACCTGTACTACAGACCCAAGAGCAGTGGTTGTCTTCTAGAAGGCACACGCCTCTTGGGCTAGCTGAGGGGGGCCTTGGGGCAGAGGTCAAATTCCGTTACAGGGAATGGCCTCTCTACTATCAGAGAAAAGTCTGGCTGCATTTTCCCCACAATGTCTCTACTAAGGGAAGGAAACCTTGGTCCTAATTTAGGCCCCAGAGCTGTCCCCATCCCAGAATTCCGTGTGGTCTCTGGATGCCTCCCCGGCCTGGTCCCCTCCCCTGGGGCTGGAGGAGCCCTGCCCACAGGGGTAAGGGAGGATAGGGAGGGCCATCCCTCCTTGGTCTGCCCTGAATCAAAGCCTCCTTCACCAGCAGTCCTGCCCTGCTGCAGAGAGGGTAACCAGTGTGTTTGGTCTTTAGGGGCGGGGGGCCAGCCAGGGGCCCATCAGCTGGTTCAAGCCCCTGAAGCAGCCCCACCGCACTCCGCCCCTCTCCATTCCCACGGCTCCCACCCCCCGACCCCCACCACACCCGCTTCCCATGCACCCACCCGACCAGAAGAGAAACAGGGATACTTACATTATACCAACTCTGGCTTTTCTGAAAGGACAAAATAAGAGAAGATACCATTAGTCAGGGAAGGGCTAGCGGGAACGGCCAGGGTAGGCCCGGCCTCCTGAGGGAAGGTTACACAGACAGCAGAGGGCGGGCAGGGAAGAGGAACCCCAATGCAGCTGAATGCTTCCCAGGTGGCTGCTCGAGAGGGGGCCTCCTTTCTCAAGACAGATCCAGAAAGGAGGCCCAGGGCAGGTCCATGCTGGAAGCCTCACCAAGGTCGGGGCGGCAGGCAGCGGCAGCACCAGCCAGAGCTCAGCTGGAAGGGAGTCGGAGCCCCATCACGAGGTTCTCTGATGGGGGGAAAGGATGCGCGGCAGGCATCCGAGACCCAGTCCCCAGATGGGCCCTGACCAGAAGCAAAGTGCAGACGGAGACCAACCCAGCCTTCCGCCCCAAGTCAGCCCCTCTGCACAAGGCAGGAGGGGACCCTTCTGGAAAAGGAAGAGAAGGGGCTGCCTGGAAACCTCTTCCAGATACATTCTTGGGGAGCAGAGGAGGCCATTTCTCCTTCCACTCCACAACTGGCCGAGGAGATGAGAGAGGCTGGGGAGTACCGGGGGCTCTGCCCCGGGAGGAAGGTCGAAACACATCATTGCTAATGGTGCCTCCAGCTTCGAGGTGCTGTCATTCTGTTACCCACAAAATCAAGACTCCGGGCCAGCTCCAGAATTCAGGTGCTCTCGGCTCCCGGCCCTGGGCAAAGGTGACTTGTTTTCATGGCAACTGAGAGGCGTGGCTGACACTGTGCTCTGTCTACCTCCAATCTCTATGGCCAGGAGTCCTTTATGCACACCCCACTTGGAAGACAGACAGACAGGCAGATAGGAGCACACACACACACACACACACAGAGCTGCTGGACCCCAACCCTTGAGGTGCTGATCCAACAGTTATAGACTGGAGATGGAATATTTTTGGTACTAAGAAGCTTGCCAAAGGCATTAACTGCAGCGAGAATCACTAGGTAGGGGAAACCGTGTCTGCATGTCAACAACTACACACAGGGCTGGGGATTCTGGGCCCAAATGCAACCTTCACCGCCCCCCACCTTGTCTAACAGGTTCAGACTCCTAAGGGAAAGAAAGGTCAGTCACGGGCTCAGAATGTCGACTGGGGGCGTGTCTGGTGGGGGTAAAGGGCAGGTGACTAAAGCGTGGTCTTGCAACCTCCCCCTTGGCCAGCTCTCTCTCTCTCCACCAGAAGAACTCTCTAGATGCTCTCCCCATAGTCGCTTCCCAACAAAGGCTGTGACTATGGCCCATCTGCAAGCCACATGCTCAAACCACGGCCTTACCCTCTCCTCTAATCCAGAGGTCTTAGCGGGGAAAGGGGCCCCATCTGACTACTTACAACCAACTGTTGCCCTGCTGAGGGAGCTACAGTCACAGTCTTCACCTGCAAACATCTGGCGAAGGCCACCCGTACCTGGAGGAGAGGGATGGGGCACAGGCTGCGTCTGCCCTGACCTTCACCTTGGGAGGTCTTCGCTCCTGGGGCCTGCCCTGAGATCACACGGCACGAGGCTGTGCAGGCATTCCCTAAGCCCCATCCCCCAGAAGTGGAGAGGTGCGGTCAGCCTCCATGGCTCCTCAGGTCCCAGCACTTCATCAACCCGAAGACAGGCCCTCAGACACCTGCTTCACAGCTGAGAAAATGCTCTGTCACCTGCCCCCTGGCTCCTTACCCCACTGTCCTGGCTTTCACGGAAGACCCCAGGAGGGAAGGGGGAACAGGAATGAACGTGGGCTGGGTGTGGGGACCCAAGAACCTTTACGATCATTCCTATGTGGTGTTCTCGCCCCTGCCTAAGGTACACAGAAGAAGTAGATTTTTTTCTTCCTGTACTGCCACACAGCTATGCGTGCTTTCTGAATCTGCTTCGAACAAAGGGCTTCAGAGTGACAAAGAGCCTTGACCACGGAACCCGTGTCCCATCTCTGTGGGACACCTTTGTGTGTGATATTTGCTCTTCTGGAAAGGGGTGGCAGGAGAAGAATTTGTGCTCCCAAGTACTGAAATGTGAAATGTGCCATCAAAAGCGAGGACTTCTGTCTTCTCCCTCAGCATGAGACTCTACCCCAAGCAGCCATCTCCAGGCACACTGGGAGAACCTCTGGGGAAAATACCCCCCCCCGCCCCGATCCATAGTAGCTCCTGAGAACACGCACTGTGGGCGCGGGTCTCTGAACTCTGACCAGCCTCCTGGAGGCAAATTCCACCCTCGTGGCTTTGCTCTCCCAGGGCTGAGTGCCCAGCTCAGGGAGGTAGGGAAATCAGAGGGAGCTCCCAGGCCCCGGTGCAGCGAGAACAGAGGTGTCCCCTGACATGAGTTAGGCTATCTGCCCTTGCAGGTTCCCTGAAATGCCCCTCCTCTGCAGAGAAGGCCAGAAGCGTGGGAAAAAACAGAACTAGGCATGGGGGTGAAGGCTTTTCTGACAGGTCATGAATGGATTTGGCCAGAAAGGGCGTCAAGGAACGTATACTCAAAGACCGTGTGGAACACATTTCTATCACCTCCTGGAAAGGGTCTCAAGAATAAGCACTAAAGGAATGCAAGGCCCCTAGAGACAGACCCATGTTCCCTAAAAACATCTCCCCAGTGCAAAGGCTCCTGGAGTTGGGAAGATGGGGACAGGGGAACCAGAGGAGGGGGAGAGCGGAGCTCTACTTAGAGGAGGTCAGAAATAAGAGAGACTTCTTACTTTGATCAGGTTAAGTCTGTCATACTGGAAAGAAAACCACAGAAATTAGAATTGAAAGACAAGTCAAAAGTCAAGGGGAGAGGAGCAGCAAAGCCACTGAGCTGGGATGACACAGCTCAACCAGCCTGGGACCTGGGTTCTGCGGGGACCTCTGCAAGGGCTAGCCTAGAGCAGGAGCTCCTGGCCGCGTGTAGCGGCCGCCAGCTCCCCCTAGTGGCCTCAAGCCAGCACTACAGAGCAGAAGGTGGGTGGTGGCAGGAACTCCAGGGGTTTCAGGGAAGAGGAAAGAAGCCATGACCATCTTCTAGCCCGCTGCTCTGGGCAGGACTGCTGCACCCAGGAAGGGTCAGCCTCCGCAGTCTAGTTAAAGATTCACAGGTGTGGGGCCTTACTGATCCCTTAGCATGATCCCCTACAGATTAACACGAGGAAATGGAGGCTCTAGGGAGGGGAAACAGATACAGCAGGACACCTTGGCTCCAGGGACAAGGGGGAACCCTCTCCTGCTTGCCTGGAAAACACAGGAGATCTCCTCCTCTGTGAGGTGGACGGGAGGCACTGAGGGAGGTGGCCTGGCTGGGTAGCGACGGCCGTTCTGGCTACCACATCCCTTGCCATGGATATGTTTGGTCAACCTGAGACAAGCATCTACCTAGAGGGTGGGGGGAGGGGTATCCCCACCTCACCTCTGCAGCTCTCCAAACCAGGGGACTCCCAGACTATGTGTCTGCCTCCCCTGAGCTCTTCAAAGGGAAAATAAAACCCAGCCCCCTTCACCTTCTCCCCTGCCCCATCACCTCCTTATGAAAGGGGGGGGGCACGATTAACTTGGAATTCACCCTCAGCTCGTGGTCCCTTCTTTATGCCACATTTTGCCTCTCAGGGCCCCAGCCTGGCTTCTAATAGCCAGGTTTGGTTTGTGGACCACCTAGGCATGTGTCTTCTCTCCCCTCCCTAGACTGTGCGCTGCCCAGGGCGGGTAACTGGTCTTTACGATTGCTTCCCAGAGAAGAGCTGCCATTCAGCAGGAGAAGTTTAAAAATTCTCCTTACTGAGGGCTTGCCTCCACCCAGCACCTGGCAGAAGAGGCACCGGCCCCCCGAGGGTGGGGACTGCCGGCCATCAGTAAGGTTTGCCTCTGCCACTGAGTGCCTTGCTAGGCATGGGGGTAAGAGGGCCAGAAGCCCGTGGCTTCACCTTGGGATGGAAAAGTGTGCAAAGTCCGTAGGCAGGACCAGAGGGATGGAACAACCTGATGCGTGTGTCTGGCCACATGGGTGCTGTCCCCAGCCAGAGGGCGGAGGCGCCGGGGTTGTGTGTGTGCTGGTGGCTCAGAGAACTCCCTCACACAGGGCGAGCTCCTCTCCCCCTCCCTACAGCAAGCAGCCACCGTCCCAAGTCCTCAGAGGCAAGCTTTTAGCCTGAAGGTCACAGACTCTAGGATTAGCCCTGAAGTCTCTTGTTCTTCTCTCAGGAAAGAGAACAGCTGTTCGCCCTCCTCCTCCTCCCCAAAACACTTAGAGAGGCTCAAGACTATTATTAAGCCATTCCTCTGCTTTTTCTTCTCCGGGCGACATCCCACCTCCTTTCCCCCGTGGGGATTATTTCCTGAGCCCTGCTGTTCTAAAATACCTATGGCTCTCCCTGTACTCCGCGTTCTGCTCGGACCTCTGAAATCCCGGGGGCCGGGGGCCGGGGGCCGGGGGCCCGGGGCCGGGCGGACGCCGGCACTGACTCCCTGACCTGGCTGCATTGCTGCGAGGCCTGGAAGGGGCCACCACCCACGTCCACCAACTGCCAGACGTCAGCACCATGCCCTTCTGGGAGAACAGTCCCGCTCTGATCACAGTTCAGGGTCCTGAGAACACCAGAGGCCATGAGGCTGGGCAGTGGGCAGGTAGAGGGAGGGAGGGTGCCAGGTGCAGCTCCTGAGGTCGCTCTACCGCACCGGGGACCTCCCTATGGGCATCTGTCGCCCTCAGTCATCTTGTCCGGGGAATCGGGACTCACCCAGCAAAGCAGGTATAAGGGACTCTCAGGACCTGAAGCCCCTCTGGATGGGGCCTCCCTTCCCCAAAGCAACGAAGGAAGCCCCGGCAGGACTCTGCTTCTAGATGGCTCCATGTAAGGAGGAAAGAGATTCCCAACCCAAGGCAGTGTTCGGGGAGCAGGCAGAGACCGGGGAGGACGGGAGACAGGTCTGTTCTCCGACTCTGGGCGCAAGAGGAATGGTCCCTCGGTAACGTCAAGCCAGCCTGCTACGGGGCAGCAGGGCCGGCCCTTCTGGGAAAGGGACCAAGCGAGACATGGGCCAGAGTGGGCGGGGGCGGAGGGAGGGGGTGCAGAGCACTACAGACAATTCAACACCAGAGGGGAGACCAAAGACAGAGACAAAAGATGGCTTACTTTTGAGAGGCGCTTGTGAGACTAAGACCATGCATGCAAAGGAGGTATTTGGGAAATGGTGGGGAAGAAGAGGAAGAACAAGAAATCAAAAGACAAATCAGATGGGAAGCCAGCTCCCGTGCCTCCCAGGGGCCCCCTTCCCCTCCCCAGGGCCTGGGAGCCCAGCAGTAAACAGAAGCTTTTTGAAGGAGCATCTAGGCAAAGAATATCTCCTGCTTCCCAAAGGACTGGGGAGGGGATAAAATCTCTGGGGATCCATCTGTAGCCCAGGCACCCCTCTGGGGCTTATGCTATGCCTATTCTCAGGCAAAGGCCCGGGTCCTCGGGCAACAGCATCTTGGGAGGGACAGAGAGGCCTGGTCACCGCCCTCCTGGCCAAAGGACTACCAAGTGGGTTATTACCAAAGGTAAGGCAGAGAGACAGCCAGGGTGGACGTTAAAAAACATCCCCCTTCCCGAGGACTCTCTTCCTGGCCCTGTTGTTGTCCCAAATCATGTTCCCTTCTACCCCAAATTTGAAAAAGGAAGCGGGACTAAACAGATGGTCCCTCCTGGTCCCCAGAGCACCCTTTCTCCAAATCTCAAGGTCCAGGAGGCTCCCTCACCCCAAGAGAGAGAACAGTCAGCGTGGAATCCTGTAATGAGTTCCCCGGGGGGCACTCCGAGGGCTGAGCTGAGAAGAGAACACTGGGCTAGGGTCAACCCTGCCTGTCCCACCCTTGCCTCACTGACACAAGGGTCCTCGGGGAAAGGTCTCCCCCCTTCGCCGCCCCCCCGACCCCCCCCCCCCCCCTGGCTTCCCTGCAGCCAGCTAAGGAGGAAGTGGAGAGGCCCCAGCGGGGTCCAGCTCACCTTGGAATTTTTGCCGCCACTCCGGCCAGACTGTGAGGAGCAGCTGCGCTGCACGCCCTGCTCCGGCGTGGACGGGGACTTGTCCGAGGAGTGATCTGAGCCCTTCTCCACCATGGTGTCTCCGTCCGGGCTCTGCGGGGTTGGCGAGCGAGACCGTTTGCGGAGGATGGGGGAGCAGGCCGGCGTGCTGCGGTTTGAGTTACTGGCAGTGCTGCAGGGGCAGATGGAGAGAGGGAGTGGGGTGGGAAGGGAGGAGGAAAGACAGGCAGTCAGTGATTGAAGGCCAAAGCCGGGTCCCAAGGAGCCAGCTCAGGGAGCCAGGGTTGGGGCTGGGGAGAAACAGGGAGAGAAGGGCTACGGGCTCACGGCACCGTAATACTGCTGCTGGCCAGGAGGGGGCGGTGGTGTCAACGGGAAATGGAAATAGGACTAGAAGGGGTAAGTAGGGCAATTAGACATTTAGCTATTCATCCATCCATCCATCCGACCATCTGTCTGTCCATCCATCCAAATATTGTCAGAGTCCCTATTACATGCCAAGAGCCATCTCCAAAAAAGAATTTAGGAGCCGAAAGACGCATGAGAGATCATCTAATACTGCAGATCTGGTTTCGACATTTTGTTTTACACATATGTGCCTGTAAAAATGGTCAAAAATAATCCTACTTTTCAAAGCAGTCACGTGCACTCTATTTCGCTAGCTTCTTAAAACAATCCTCCACGGAGGTAGTAATGACAAGTGCCCTAATCCTTATTTTTAAAAATGAAGCCCGTGCACCCCAGAGAGGAGCTCAGATGTCCTCTGATCGCAGAGGCATTCGAAACAAAACCTGGGTCTCCTGACTTGCAACTCACACACACCAGAGTACTTCCTTGTAAGCCGTACTGCTCTCCGCGTCCCCTGCCCAGGGCGAAGACGAACACAGCAGAAGTTCTCACCTTCCAGAGTCCCTGCCACCCAACCGTGTTTCCAACAAGTATCTTATATGCCCCACGGTCCTGAACCCCTGCACACCAAGGCTTATAAGCTGTGTATTTACTGCTGGATACTGAGCTTCAGCTCTTGATGGAAAAGAAGGATAGAAGACAGAAGAGGGGAGGAAAACTGAATACTGTGACGTTGTAACAAGTGTTTGCTTTGGTCTGAGAGGACAGAGCAAGAGAAGTCAGGGACAAGGACAAGGTTAAGTGGGAAAGAGACAGGAGAAAAGGGAAGGAAAGCAAGGATGAGACTGCAAAGCCAAAGAAAGCATAAGGGCAGGGGTGGGGGCGGGGGGCAGATGAGAAGCCCAGGGTCTCTCTCACCCACTCAGTGGTCAGAGAGCAGGGCCAGGCTTCTGGAACAGCCCAGATCCAAGGCTGTGAGGGCCCCTTCATCCCAGCCTTCCCTAAGGGAGTGCCGTGCCGGGTGGGGAACACAGTCATTTGCATGAAGATCAAGCTGTGACCTCAGATGTCCCATGGAACCCATTTGCAATGAAAACCATGTACATGTGGAGACGTGAAAGGTAAGACCTGAGGCTTTGCTTCACCCTAAAACAGATCGAAGTTTTAGATCTCACTTAAAATACTAACAATTCCCTTGATTTAGAGAAAAGAAGCTCTTTGAGTTCTCATCCCGTAACCATCTTTATCCTCTGACCCCGCCCCAACTCATTCCCATGCAAACCCTGGAGAGAGGAAATTATGTTCCTTTTCCTGGTTCGGAAAAGCAGAGCCTTGGAATGGTGGCAAGGGGACGGTGGGACACGGCCTCCAGAAGGAAGACTCAGGTGCTCACCAGTATTCCAAGGATTTTCTGTCTTCTAGGATTACTTAGCTAGAAGCATAGCCAGGAACTCTACTCCTCACCTCAAGGAGTTTGCTCACGGACACACCAGAGTGTGGACGACGCCTAGCACCGCCCGTCTCAGACCCAACACGCCCACAGCTCAGCTCCACTTTTTCCCTTCCGTAATGGGACCTCGAAACACATGGTGATCCCAAGTGCAGCAATGAAAGGAGATCTTATCTTCCAAACTCTCCATCCCCACTGAGAACAGGCTGTCGAGGAGGGATTCAGTAAGGGGTGGGCCAAAAAATTCTAACCTGCAGGAAACTCACTCCAACTTGCCCCAAACCACATGAACCTCACACTCAATGGTCAAAATGTCTCTGAGATTCCCTCAACACCTAGTGGCCTCCTCTTAGCTGACCCACCATAAGCCATCCAAGGAGACCTGACTTTGGGCCTTGCATGCATCCGTCGAAACGTCAGTCAATAAACTTGTACAGTCCTTTGTCACTTTTTTCTCTGTGCTTTTAAGGCTACTGATCATCTGAGCTCTTCCTAAAGATCTCGCCTCCCCTTCCGGATGCCACACACCTCTTCCGGCCTCAGACGTTGCCTTCTCTTTGCTAACTCTACCCGAAGTGTGGTCCTTCCCCGAAGGTGAGTCCTTCCTTGCCCACACCATCTCCCGCTTCACAGGACTTCGCCTGTGCCTTGCAGCAGAAGACTTCCTCCCCGCCTGCTTCCGGCTCTCATCACTTGCTCACTTCAGCCCAGCAATCTGCAGCTGAGGGGATACTCCCTCCAAACCCACGTCTCACAAGCCCCTCAGACGGAAAGCCAAGCCTGCCGTTGGTCCTGAACCTCTTCCCGCTACGGCCGCTTCTCCACAGCATTCTCATTCCCCGTCTCTGGGGCTGCAGACCCACAACTTCCATTTCACCCCGCAAAGAGCCAGTTGCTGGATCCCATCAATTCTATTTGCTGAAAGCTCTTTGCCACCCTTCCTTCCTCTCCCTCCAGGGCCCCTTGCGGAGCTTCTCCCCAGATGGTCTTCTAGGCAGTCTCTTTCTCTCCCTCCTCTCTTGGGCTCATTCACACCTCTGGCATTCAACCTTTCTGAATACAAACCTGATAGCATCTTTCTTCTGCCCCCCTCCCAGCATTCACATTAAAGTCTCCAATCCTCAGAATGGAATTCAAAGTTCTTGAGGGAAAATCATTTTGACACTTACTGTACCCTGGTACTTTGTCTCTCCTTACACAATCTTTGAGAGCTCTCGAGTATAGTCCTATATAACCTTCACTGGTTTTCTTCCCACTCTCCTCCTCCTGGCTCCTGACTTCCACACCTATCACTACTTGAGTGTGAGGGGTCCCTCCCCCAACTCCCACCCCACCCCCGTATCTACCTACCAGAGTCCTACCCAGCCTTTAACACCCATCTCAAACCCCACCTTCTCCGAAAAGCTTTTCAAAGCCTCCGCCACTGAACTGGCTAGAGCATCTAACATATTCTGCCCAGTGCACGCTCTTGGAAGCACCCACCTGTGCACCCCCCGCCCCCACAACACCCAGTGGGAGGCTCTCTAAGTGGTAGGGGCTCAGTACACATCCGCTGGATCGAATAGCATTCGAGTTTTAACAATCCTCATGGCTTTCCCAGTCCCCAGTATCCCGACAACTCCCAACCAAGTCTGTGCCTTCAACCTGCTAACAAAAATAGCTATACAGGTTTCTGAATGTTTATATGAGTTCCTGGCCTGATGCCAAGTGTTTATGATGCGATCGCCTATTGAGATCCCCCAGCCAATCTATGAAGTGTTAGTGGGTATTATTATTTGTCCCATTTTTCAGATGATAAAGCGAATTACTGACAGATTCAGTAACTCTCCCAGGGTCACCCAGACAGGTAAGTGGCAAGACTGGGATTGAAATGCAGGCCTGATGACAGAGCATGTTCTCAGAACCAACACTGAGTAATCCTTCTCGGCTGGGTGAACAGATAGAGAAGGATGGATGGGGTGGTGGTGGATGGAAAGAAAAGAAGGAATCAGCTTCTTGCCTCCAGTTTTCAATCCAGTATCTATTTTGCTATCAAAATGAACTTTCTAAAAAGGGATTTTGCAATTCTAACCATCCCCTCCCCTGGTTCAAAGCTCTCTATGGTTTCCTATCCCCTTAGAAGAAAGCCTGTTCTCCGAACTATGGCACAGAAGTTTCTCGAAGGTCTTGAGGATCACCCTTGGCTACTCCTCCCAAAGGACCCCCTCCCCGCCTCAGCCATCCAGGACTAATGACAGATCCTGGTGCCATGTTGTCTCCCTTCCACATTTGTCAGTGTCTCTCATTCTGAAAATACCATTTCCCCCTCCAAGCACTCTTCCAACATTTACTGTTCAAGACTAAACCCAACTAACTCCCCTATCACACTCCCCCCATGCTCTGACCCCTCACTATACAAGAAGACACCTTCAAAGCTGTAGTTCTAAGTCAGCAAAATCACCACTAGATGTGCTACGTAGCTAATACTCTTTTAACAGGTACTCCATTATCCAGCTCAGTCAGTTAAGTGTTCAACTCTCGATTTCACCTCAGGTCATGATCTCAGGGTCGTGGAGTGGAGCCTCCTTAGGATTCTCTCCCTCTGCCTTTCCCCCTATATTCATGCTCTCTCTAAAAATAATAATAATGATAATAATAAATAAGTAAATAAAAGGTACCCCACTATCCTACAGACTTTGGACGTCCTCCTGAGCAAACAAAACTAATTCCCTTGTAGCTCATAACCCTACACTATTGCATCTTTCGAGCAAACTTCACGGTGTGCCATGAGTCTGATTCTGCCACTATTATTTTTTTTTTAAAGATTTTATTTATTTACTTGACAGAGAGAGATCACAAGTAGGCAGAGAGGCAGGCAGAGAGAGAGGAGGAAGCAGGACCCCTGCCGAGCAGAGAGCCCGATGCAGGACTCGATCCCAGGACCCCGAGATCATGACCTGAGCCGAAGGCAGTGGCTTAACCCACTGAGACACCCAGGGACCCTCTGCCACTATTATTAATAATAGTATTACACTGGGTTTCAAAATCTTGGGAATTTATTTTTTTTTAAGATTTTATTTGTTTATTTGACAGACAGAGCTCACAAGTAGGCAAAGAGGCAGGCAGAGGTTGGGGGGGAAGCAGGCTCCCCACTGAGGAGAGAGAGCCCAATATAGGGCTCAATCCCAGAATCATGGGATCATGACCTGAGCCGAAGGCAGAGGTTTTAACCCACTGAGCCACCCAGGTGCCCTCAAATCTTGGGAATTTAAAACAAAAAAGGACCTTAGATTTTCTACAGAAAGGGCAGGAAGACTGGCATTGGAGGAGCTACTAGACTATGACCCCTTTCAGAATTTAGAATACAACCAGCTTGTCACTTGACATATAAGAAACCTAAGAGGGAGGTTAATAAATTCCTGGCTAAAAATTAACAAGACAGGAAACAACATGTGTTGGAGAGGATGTGGAGAAAGGGGAACCCTCTTACACTGTTGGTGGGGATGCAAGTTGGTGCAGCCACTTTGGAAAACAGTGTGGAGATTCCTGAAGAAATTAAAAATAGAGCTACCCTATGACCTGGCAATTGGGGTATTTACCCCAAAGATAGTGAAAAGAAGGGCCATCTGTACCCCAAGGTTCATAGCAGCAATGGCCACAATCACCAAACTGTAGAAAGAGCCAAGATGCCCTTCAAGAAACGAATGGATAAAGAAGATATGGTCCATATAATACAATGGAATATTACGTCTCCATCAGAAAGGATGAATACCCAACTTTTGTATCAACATGGACGGGACTGGAGGAGATTATGCTGAGTGAATTAAGTCAAGCAGAGAGAGTCAATTATCATATGGTTTCACTTACTTCTGGAGCATAAGGAATAACACAAAGGACATTAGGGGAAAAAAAGGAAAAGTGAATTGGGGGAAATCAGAGGAGGAAATGAACCAGGAGAGACTGGGAATCAAACTGAGGCTTCAGTGGGGGCAGGGGGCAGTTAGGTGAGCCTGGCGGAGGGTACCAAGGAGGGCAAGTATTGCATGGAGCACTGGGTGCAGTACATAAACAATTCATCTTGGAACACTGAAAAAATCAAATCAAATAAAAAAAAAAAATGCCTGACCAAGGTGATAGGCCTTCATACCCAGATCTCCTGAGCCACAAACACTTACTAGGCACCTGGCATCATCCTAGGTATTCAAGTCCATAAGGGTGAGTAAGAAAGGACCCTTGTCCCTGGGACATTATAATCAGGAAGAGCCAGACATGCATTTTTTTCCTTCTAACATAAGCCAAAGTGGCAAGACAGGGAAGAGTCAGGGACTCTTCTCTAGACTTGAGGGATCAAGAAAGGCTTCTTCGGCACAAGAAAGGATATGGCACTTGAGACTAGAGTGGGGATCTAAATAATGTGTTAAGAGTTAGCCAGGTACAGGGCACGGTCATAGGAGGGAAGAGAATGTTCCCAAGCAAAACAAAACAAAACAAACAAAAAACCAGTATAAACAAAGGTGTGAAGGCCTAAAACAGCACAGAATACACAAGAGCATTACAAGAAACTGTGTGTCACTGAAGCGTAACACACTAAAGCCTGTGCTTCTAAGATTGCTGTAACTGTCACGTTTCCCCAGTAACAGGAGCACTGAGACCGCCACCAGCCACTTGTAAGCCACTCACTGCAGGGGGGCCCAGGGGCCGTTCACTCAGCTCCCCTCTCTCCTATCTTTAAGACTTCCAACAAAGACTTTTTCATTCCTCTCCTGGTTACCTTGCTAACAAACAGTGCTTCCATAAGTCTAACCATTAATCTTACCTCCTACGCTCAGGTCTGGGTGAAGTCCTTGAGAAATGGATACGAAAAGAGGACGAAGGCTCTTTGGGCTCTCCGTGGCATTTCGGTCCTCGCCTGACACGTGGGAGCCCGTAACCTATGCTCTTTTCCCACCCTTACAGCCGGGTGGGGGGTCCTGCGGGCACCAGCAACCTTTGTCCACAAGCCAGCTCCCTGAGTGGCCATCCGTACGTTCTTCAGGACTCGGAGCAGAGCGGAATAGTTAGGCGGTGTCCCCGTGTTCCTCATTCAAGTTCACTTGTGTACCTTCAGCGTAACTATTCCTGCCACAGAGATTGCAAGGCCCGTGCCTGTCGCTCTGCACCTGAATCTCCACCTGCCAGAACAACAGCCGCTCCCTTCCCGCTCTCCAGCAAGTTCCACTGGCCCGGCTCATTCCCAATCAGATTCCCACTCAACCTCCCCACACCTGGACACATCACGTCCACTTTATCTTCTCCCCTAAGCCCAGCCCTGCCATGACCTGTCTCATCCAATGTTTGGCTGGAACTGTTTCAATGCCAGGACACTGGTTAATTTTTTCTTTTTATTGGACTGCCTGATACATTCCAGGGCACCTCAAACTAACAGAAAAAACTTTTAATTAGAAATTTAGAAAGCCAGTTTCAAACAAAACATTTGTTTGCTGGAGGCCTGCTTGGGCCATATGTCAGGATGAACTGCCAGTCTGTGGGATCCTGTCACCAGGCTCGGGTTTGAGTCCCAGCTCTGCCACCTGCCATGTGACACTGGCCTCTGGATCTCATTTTTCCATCTGGACAAATGAGAGATACCACAATCTCATCATAGGGCTGTGAACCCCAAATGAAGTAAGCTCAGTAAAATATTTCGTGCAGCTCCTGACACATCAGAAATGCTGTGTATTTAAGGCGCGTCTGTTCCTCTCTGCAATATGTGGGATAAAATCCTTGCCCGCTCTCCTCAGAGGATTTTGCGGACAAACTTCAAATGCTCCTGTGCCTTACTTCTCATTGTGGGGACCACATCTACCTGGGCTGTTCCCCTGAAGGCTGGACTCCCACCCCCCCCACCCCGCTGTATAAGTGATCATTTCCAGGGACGGTCTTAGCAATCTTCATCCTAAACAAGCCCCAGGGCAGATGGGATACTCTCAAACTTGAGAGGACCCCCAAGGACGAATCTTGAAAATATCCAGGAGTAAGTGACGCATCTGTCCCAGATGACAGAAACCTGCTTACAGCTCTTCGAGGGAATCGGCTTTTCAGGGTCTACTAGGTTAGTGAGCTCGTTGCAACAGAAAACATGGGTTGAGTTTGTCACAGAAACCGGCAATGGAGAAGAATCTAGAGCCGATGGGGAATGGGCATGGAGATGTAGGTCTCAAGGTAGGGCCACGACTCAGCATCTGAAGGAAGAGTGTCACCTTCTTTTGGTGTGGGGAGCCCGACCATGATCATCAGAGCCTACACCGACCATGTGACAGGCACCCTCCCTGGCTTTAGCGGCATCGAGGTAAAGCTGACTCTGATCTCTAGGGGTCCCCAATTCCCAGCAGACCACCATTCCGTGGGCCAGCTTTGCGCCTCCCATCCCCACGCCGACTCTGAGCTCTCGTCAGTAATCCTCCTCAGTTCTTTCTATCAGCACTGCAAATATCCAGGAGAATTAGCCAGCTCCACCTGGAATTTCCCCACAGCACATGCTCAAGTGCCTGAGACAGAGAGCCCACAGGTGTATTTGCCTAACACGAATATGAATTTACATGCTGCCTGCAAATGCCTCGGGTAAGTCTGTCCACCTAAACTGGTTCCCAGTTCTGGGTATGAGGACTCCCTGAAGCCGGCTGTTTTCCAGTTCCTCTCTGTACTCTTGGCTTGTCACTTAACCATATCTTCGAACCCTCATAAAACCACAGCACAGTGAGTGGGAAGGGCATATCCAAGGGGAGCTTCATAGAGGGGGAATGTGGCCCAAACCGCCAATCCCAGCAGAGCCCTAGATGCCCCTTGGATCCTTCTCCTTAGGGAGCAAAATACCATGTTAGAAAAAAACTAGATCTTCCCAATCCTGCTTCACTCCTTGTTATAACTTCCTGGAGCTCCTGATCTTAGCCCCTGCCCCGATCCCAACCCTTACCTAGGATGATAAACCCAGGCTCGGGTCCCCAAGGAATGACTGTGTGGACAAAGACAAGGAGGGGCTCATCCTGTCCAACCCTCTCCCTGGCGGGGGAAGCACGCGTCCAGAGAGAGGACAGAACTGTCCACCAAGGGGTTAACAGGCAGCAGGACACCCCAACGCCCAAGCACATAGGGCTCAACAGTGCGAGGTCAGAGACTCCCCCTCCTCCACCCTACTTTTTAGGATACTGGATGGGGAGGAAGTTCAAAAGACTGAGAGAAGTACTTCTGTTTCTCCTAAGAGGAGCTCCTCGTGACCATGTAGGGAACCCATCCTCTGTGGACCTATGGCGTGGAATCTAAACCCGGGGACAACTGTGCCACTCGCCTGGTTCCTTACTTTGTGGACCCAATGGGCCTTTGGTGGCAAACTGTGATTACGTGGTTGAAGAATGAGGCAGGCCAGGCGGCGACTAGGACACAGATGCTTTTTTGTTGGTGCTGTTTTCGTTTTGTTTGGTTTTGAATGGCGCAGACGTTCTCTTCCTAACTTAGGCTACAGCAGAGTCTCTGCCGGGTCCCAGCCCGGAATGCTTTGGCCCGGAAGTAGCAATCTGCTGCATTGCAGCAAAGGGCAGCAAAGGACAGGGCTCCCGGAACGCTGCCTTTCTACCCCTAACAAAGTTCACAACAATGGCAGTGGTGGAGTCCAACACAGAAGGGGCCTCCCTCACCTGCTGCAAGGGCAAGATTTTGACGGAGATGAACATCTCGTTCCCTCTCCTCTGTTTGGGGAACTTGCTGAAATCCCCTAGGGGCTTTCCAAGCTAGGCCTATAGGTGAAGGATACAGGGTGTTCGCAAACAGGTTCTGTCTGCAATCTGGAACCAAGAAGATAGAACTAGACGGTTGCCAGGTCAGACCGCTGGCCGAGAAAACTCGCAAAGGTAAGCCTGACCATTCTCCACCCTCGCTAACTACCCACGGGTCATCCACTCCCTGACCCACACACAGGGTCCACCCTGGCCCAGGCCTTGCCCTCTCTCTGCACTCTGCCCCTCATGAGTCCTCATCTCCATAGATACTGTACAGATAAAATTCAGGTCACTTCCTAGGACCAAGAGGCTCCACTTACCCCTTCCTCCTTCCCTATCTTGTTCAAGTAACTATGGAAAGTTTTTTTTTTTTTTAATTTGCTTACAAGGGAAATGAAAGGTGGCAGAGCCCATCCAAAAACATTTGCAGAACATTTAAAACCTGGAGACATTCTCAATAGAAATATACTAAAGCCTGGAAGGAATGACTTGGGGGGTGGCGGTGGGGGGGGAGTCCTAGCAGGGAACTCCAATTGTTAATTTATGAATCAAGCAGCTAATGTAAGGGCGAGGCCCATGGAAAGTCTTTGGCCAAAGAGAGAAAAAGCAGACCTTCAATTACCCTTCTACTGGTATTCTTGGTCCAGGGAGGTGATGGGTGGAGAGCGCGCCAGGGACTGGGTGAAACCTGTTTGCCTTGGCTACTCAAGCCAGAGAGAAGAGATCCTTGTCACATGGGCTGGAGCCTCCATCCATCCTACTCCCCCGCTCCCTGGCTTTCCTGCAGCTTCTGTTCAGCCCAGAGTTTGGAATTCAATCCAGGAACAGGCATGACAAACACTATTTTTCATTTCCATGGAGACCAAGGCCTGCAACAGAACCAGGACTCCATGCCCGAAATGCCAAAACAGCCTGACCCACTTTTCCCCCTTCCTGCAAAAACAAAATAAGTTTGTTTGGGTCTTGCAAGGAAGGGCTCCGGGAGAAGCCAGAGCTCCTGTTATCTCTTTGGACATGCTGAAGAGGAATGAATTAGAATAACCTTTGCAAACCCAGATGATGCTACAGAAACGGTCAGGCATGAACTGCTTTACCCTAAAAGCTCTCAGACCACCTGGAATCCATCCGGCATCCTTGTCCTAACCTTCTGGAGGGAGAGGTTCGCATCCCCTGAGATGTACTTAATGGCCAGCGATGCTACTCCTAGGATCCGAACTCAAGGGACTGACTTCCCCAACTTCCTCTTATACCACTTCCCCCCACCCCCAACCATCTCTGGCGTCCTAGGGCTTTTCTGTTCCTAAGACAAACCAAGTCTACCCCTGCTCGAGGACATTTGCACTTGCTGGTCCCTTCTGCCTAGAACTCTTTCAGAACTGAAGTTTTGGATTCTGGTTCCTTTCTAATCTTCAGAGTTCAAATGTCACCTCCCTAGAGCGGTCTGTCTTGGAAGGACCACTCGGCTGGGTCTAAGGTGGCGTCCCTGTCCTCAGGCAATCATTATCAGAGCCTGCCTTTCCCCCTTCCAGGCATTTAGGAGAACCTGAAATGGTCTGCTGTTAGTTTGTTGACTTTTTTTTTAAATTAAAGTGAACACTGTTGGGCAGGTATGGTGCCTGGGTCACTGGGGCCTCCAGCACCATGACTGGCACTTGGGACCACAGACTCACTGCACGAATAAAGGAATCAGCTCTTTTTAAAGCCATTCGATCCACTGTTCTGCCACTCTGTTAGACACTGCTTTTTCTCAAGCCTGCCCCGAGTCTGCCTTCTTATAACACCAGCCCACTGGTTCTTATTCCGACTTCTGGATCCAGGCAAACTGAAATCTGACATCACTTCCAGGTTCTCTGCTGGCCTGGCCCCTTTCCTGCAACATCAGGATATGTGTCTGAGTTTAAATTCTGAGCTGTTCTGTGCTTTTGAGAAAAATGGCTCTATCTTCCTGTGAGTCTGTGTGTCCCATCTCCCGAAGGATCACGACTTACCTTATTAGGGTGAGGGGTGGGATCTTAAAAAGCAAACAAACAAACAAAGCTAATTAGATAGTGCCTCCCCGAAGGAAATGTCTTCCTATAATTGCTCATTGAGTGGGGGGGTGGGGGGAGAGAAGCAGGAAGTGAATTTCCCAGGGAAGAAACCAAATCCTGTTTCTAATTTCCATCCTCTCCTCATGGCACAGACGGGGTGAGAATATCAGCCGTTGCATGCACGCCTTCAACTAGTTCCTTCCTGCATGGGGCTGGAAAGCGAAGCATTCAGGATGGAGCACAAGATGCTGAAATTCATCGCAGCAGCTTACTGGTGTGGAACCATTTCCTTTCCCCGAGATTATTCACTACAGGACAAACACCTACACTGGGAGACAGTCCTGCTGGGTTCGTGGGCAGCGCTGGCTGAATGGATCTGCAGTGACAGTCTGTCGTTTGGAAGGGACCATAGTGGTCTCGTAATCCAATCTACCACTCCCCCCAACCAAATGCAGGAATTCCCTCCATGACGCCCTGCCGACAGCCCCCCGAGCCCAGGCTTCGGATCTCCAGTGAGAAAGCACTCACTGGCTGGCTCGCACAGCTCCAGAGGGATTTTTAGCACCATAGTCCTTATTTCTCCACAATTCGTGGTCACCAGAATCCATCCAGCTGTCTCTGAACATCAGTCTTTGGAAAGTGAGCTAACTGTGCTGACTGGATGTCTGTGAACAAGCATTTCCTCACAAGCATTTCTTCAACACCTACTATGTGCCTCCAACCCTGAGAAACCAAAGGGCCCCAAAGAGCAGTGACTATGTCAGGGCTCTGTGCAGACACAGAAAGATTAAACACACATATCAGGGGCACCTGGGTGGCTCAGTGGGTTAAAGCCTCTGCCTTCGGCTCAGATCATGATCCCAGGGTCCTGAGATCAAGCCCTGCATCGGGCTCTCTGCTCAGCAGGGAGCCTGCTTCCTCCTCTCTTTCTGACTGCCTCTCTGCCTACTTGTGATCTCTGTCAAATATATAAATAAAATATTTTTTAAAAAATTAAAAAAAAATAAACACACATATCAAACATGATGATGGGTACACGGTAGAGACTTAACACTTTTAAATTTGACTATCAGTCTCAGCCAAATCTAAGTACAATCCCACCCAAAGTATTCCAGAAGCCTCAGTGCTCGTTAGAACAGGACCTTGTGAAAGCAGAAAGGTGCTAAGCCCATCCCAGGAAGCCCCCTTCCTTGAAAGAGATTTCCAGTCCACTGGGAGGCCACAAACCACTGGATCAAGGCAGGGAGGGGTTCAACTGAATAGAACTTCCTTTGCCCGTCAAGGGCCCCTCCCCCATCCTCTACAAGAGAAATGTTGTGGCTAAGCCTGAAAGGAACTTGAACACCATCCATGTATCCGTCATCCATCCCCCATCCATCCATCCATCCGATAAACAGCTGAGGAGACCACACTCCATGCCAGGTAACGTTCTAGGCATTAGGGATACAGGCTCTCCCTCTAAGGAACACACAATCGGTGGGAGAGAGACATGTAATGAACTAACACTATTACATGTCCGTCTCTCCCAACCCCGCGTGGTAAGAGCTACTTGGATTCAGTCAAAACTGCTCCCCTCACTACCTGCCAAGGGAGCCGGACAGCCCTGACTCAGCCCCTTCCCTATGTATGATCTGATGGCAAATGCTCCTCTCAGAGCTTCAGCTTGAATTATGCGAGAAGTGTGGAGGCCACCTGATCCCCACAGAGACATGACAGGAAGAGGACAACAAAGAGTGTCTCGAGGACACACTGTGAACTCCTGAGTGCAGCAGCTTCTCCACCTAGAGGGACTCAGCTCTCCATTCAGCGGAAGATGCAGAAACAACACCTGGGCACTTGGGGGTCCTTGTGAATGCAGCTTCCCCAGCCGTCCCTCTTCCCAGAGGCTGCTGCCATGCTGTCCGAAGAAAGCTCTGAGCTTGGTGGTCTGGCAGACGAGGGGTGTGTAGGGTGCAGAGCACGGAGGGTGAAGCAGCAGCATTTAGAACACCCTTCCCAACCACCCCCCTCCCCACTCCTCCCTACCCTCACTGTCAAAGCCAAGTGCAGCAAAACCTTTCCAGACCCCCGTGGATTCAAGTCCCGTTGGGATTTACTTTTCTGCTGGAGAGCAAACGGAAACAGGCTGAAGAACAACCATTACGTTAAAATCACAGGAATTTTAGAACAAAGGCGACTATAAGAGGTCAGCCAATATGCCTGGCTGGAAGCAGACAGACTTAAATCACTCGAGGGAGGCTTCGTCCTACTTGAAAATGTATTCCGGGTACAAAAGTCCAGGGCCCCCCTTTGGGATCCTTCTCACTGCCCTCTGCTACCATCAGGAAGTTCCCAATGATTAAAACAAAAGCCTGTTATAATGCATTTAATGCCACTTTCTCCATTTCAGCTTTCCAGGACTCCAGGTCAGTTCATTAACTAGAACCCTTCCTGTGTTCCTATCCTCCTATCTTTGGGCGGAATGATTCCAGTTCTTCAAACCTACTTTCAGAAGTTAAAAATCATTTGTCCTATGATCTCCCCACCAAATCTCTGTTTAGATTATGCCTCAAGTGGCGGAAAAGATACTTAATCGATGATGTGGTTCAGTTCACCTTTGGACAACTCTTTTTATTTTAAGCTCAAACTACTTCCTATGGCTTTCTACCAAAGGTCCTATTTTTTTACTTCCCTTGCAGACACAGAATAATCTAATTCCTTTTTAAATAATTAATTAATTTATGAATTTATGGGAGAGAGAGGGAGAAGGTATGCTAGCAGGTGGGTGCATGCAAGGGGAGGAGGGGTAGAGGGAGAGAGAGAGGATCTCAAGCAGACTCCCTACTGAGAGCAGAGACCGACTCAGGCTTGATCCCATGACCCTGACATCAGGATCTGAGCCAAAATCAAGAGTCAGACGCTTAGCTGACAGAGCCAGCCAGGTCCCCATAATTCTTCTATGTGCAATTTATACAGTTTGCACGATCCCTCAGCGCTTTCTCCTCCAGATCTGCCAGTCCCTCCGACACTGCTCGCACAGCCTGGCTATGGACCCCGCGGCCACAGGGCTCACTCTCCTCTGAATTAATCCCAGTTCATCCCAATCCCCCTCATATTCTCAAACCCAGAAATGTAATCCCACAGAGAAGCGCTCTGATGAGCTCAGAATAGAGCAGAACCACCACCCCATGTGCTTTTGGAAATCAGAATGCAAACTTATATTTTTGGAATCATCTCCTGAATCAGGAGATTCTGGAATTAGTCACTGTTCTCTTATGAGTCTGGCTACAGCCTATAGGCTAAGGAGAACGTATGCATGTGCACCGTACATATGCACAGCCTACAAGGAACACCTCCACCTTCACCGGACAAACCCAAGTTCGGTGAGATGATGAAAAATCCATCCAGTTCTCACCCCGTCTCAGGTTATATCACAATTCTGAATGTTTATGTATTTCCAGGCCAGATGCAAAACCACAGACATCACAGAGATTTCTCTTATCTGGAGATGTCAAGTCCTTAACAAATGTTTTCTCTCCTCCTGGTCCACAAACATTGGTTCCTTGGACCCTCATAGCTTGACTCCCAGATAAGCTGAGGTTTTGCCGAACTGGCCGAGAGCAGTTCTAAGGTCATTAGGAAAACTGAGTCCAGCCCTGTCTGGTCCATTACCAGGAACCGAAGGGTGCTTGTGTGCAAACACACATGTAGTGAGGGCTGCCTGCTCCCTTCAGACCTTTCTAAGGAAGTCTCAGGTGATCAGGACCTTCCAGTCTGTCTAGTTCAGGTCCAGCAAACTATGACCTAGACAGGCCAAATCCAGCCCACCATCAGTTTTTTTTATGCCCCACAAGCTAAAAACAGTTTTTACATTTTTAAATGGTTGGGGAAGAAAAGAAGAGTATCTTGTGACATGTGAAAATTATATGCAATGGAATTTTCAGAGTCCCTAAATAAAGTTTTATTGAGAACTCAGCCACGTGCACTCTTTCACAGACTGTGTCTGCGGCTGCTTCTGCTGGACAAAGCAGACTTGAGTCGCTTCAACAGAGAACAGCATGGGCCACGGGGCTGAAAATATTTATTACTTGGCTCTTTCCAAAAACAGTTGGCCAACCCTTGGCCTGACCATGTATGACCTTGAAAAGGGTCTTTCCTGTGATCCTGCTTCTCTTCTGTCAAGGTGGGAAAGGGGGTGTCTGAGTCCCACAGACAAAGAACCTGTGCTTGATGACTTCACAAGTGGAGGGAAAAGGTCTCAGGTGTGCTCCCACCTGCAGAAGAGAAGCAAAGACCTGGAAAGAGAGGAGGTTTCTTCTAGGTAGCATACAAAAGCTCCCTTTCCTTCGTTCTTTCCCAGTGGGGTACTACTTTCCATGGCCTTGACACGGACACGCTTCTGCCATGGGCAGCTCCCCTTTCAAAACATCCCATTCTCCTTTCCCTTCGTTCAAGGTCAGCTTTTTCAAGCGTGGTCCTAAACTTCTCTCACCCGTGGAGTGCCACTCAAGGCTAGCTGGGGGGAGAGGGAAGGCAGGAAGCAGAGGAGGAAGAGGGTGTCCATGGAAGCGCAGTCTGCTAGCAAGTGTCAGAGAAGGTCAAGAGACAAAGTCCCCTCTCCCCAGCTCTGGGTGAGAGCTTGGCTGAGTCCCAGGGAGACAGAGAGCTTCAAGGCTCTCTGTCTAAATCAAGCAAATAACTAACAATGCAAGGAGGTGTGGGGGCGTAAGGATCAGCCACTGGGTATCTATTTTCTGAAAACACATGGCAAATCTCTGAGCCAAATGCAGGCTAAGCCAAAGAATAAACAAATCCCTTTATTTCCCTGAGACAGGAGCTAGCAACTTCCCCTCTGGTCCTCTCCTTCCGCCAGCCAGATCCAGCCGTCCCAGGGTCCTCTCCCTGTGGGAAAAGCAGCATCTGTTCCTATCTGAGAGGGTGGCCTGCCTTGTAACCCTCCTGCCTCCTTTCCCTTGCTAACCACTGCTCTGGTCACCGAGCCCCCACCAGGGGCACCGCGGAGCTAAGTTGGTGGGTGGGGAACAGGAGCACATGGCCAGTCCACACCTCCCCCCGAGGCTCAGGCCAGGTCTCCATGACGCACCGCTAATTCAGTTCACTGGCCTCTGTTCTCCAAGTCATGGGACCCTGAATAAGTCCTGCTGGCCAAGGGGACCCCTGTGTCCAGCCCACCCCCGCCCTCCAGCCGACCAGGGCCCACCCTTCAGTGCTCCGAAGGTCTGCGGAAGCAGGGCTACTATGAAGCAGGGCAGGAAGGGGGTCGAAAAGAAAAAAGCCAGGGAGGGAAAGAACATCTCTGCAGCATGATGTCACACCGGCTGCTTTCGGATCCCCCAACACAGAACAGAGGCAAACAACATGGACTCCGGATTTTACTGTCGTGGAAGGTTTGTGTTCTCAGCAGCTCTGAGCAGCCTGCGCCAGCTGGAAAAAGCACACGGCCAGACAGACAGGTCCTCCTCCTTACAAGCCCCCAGGGCCTCGACCAGACCACCCCACCCCCAACCAGAGGTGGGGGGAGAGTCACCCCTCCAAAAAAAAAAAAAATGCCCAGAGGAGACAAAGATAGACTGACACATACACACACACAAGCGTCAGTGAGCACTAACCTGGAAGCCATTAGGAACGGTAGTAGAGTGCAGTGCAGTGCGGAGGAACTCATTCATTCATGCATTGGGCAGTGGGGGGGCAGGGGCGGGGAGCGGGGGCCCTGAGGACGGCGGAGGGCACTCACCTCCATGCCCACCCCACAGCCCTGGTTCTAGCGGGGAAGGGAGTGGGGGCGGGGCGCTCATGAGCTCTGGGAGCTGCCTTGCTCTGCTGTTTCGCACGGCTCTGGAACTGTCAGCATGACCCCCCTTAGTTCCTGCCCCTCCCCCGGCGGCTGTTACTTGGTGTGGTCGCGCAGCCTACAGAAGTCCCCCTCTCCCTCGCCCTGGCTCCCTTTCTCTCTCTCTCTCTCTCTCTCTCTCTCAGACAGCTGTTCTCCGGTCCCTGCACGCGTGCGCGTACACTCAGCCACGCACCCCTGTGCGCGCGAGCGTGCGCGCGCAAGCACACACACACACACACACACACACCCTGCCGCCTGCCACTTTACATAACGGAACTCTCTGGTGCAGTCAGCTTGCCAGCTCTCCATTATTCATGCCGGGCTGGAGGACAGAGCCGCCTGGGGGGGGGCGAGCATGATTTCCTCTTCATCCTCCCCATCCGACAGAACACAAGAGGATGCTCCAGGAGATTCTGCGCCCTTGGCCGCCACCAATTATTTCCCAGGTGTTGCCTATTAGGTCAACCTGTATCAAGGAGGGGACGCTCAGTCAAAACACAGGCGCCTGGCTCAAAACAGAGCCTTGCCTCTCTCAAAGGATGACAGCTGTGCTCCCAGACTGAGCCCTGGGAACAGAGGAGGGGAGGAAGGCAGTGCTGGAGGCCACAATCCATGCGAGAAAATGGCTGAGGACCTCTTCAGGGTAGCCTCTCCCAGAATTCCATGATGGAGGGCTGATGCTTGCAGCCACGGAAAATAACGCCCTCGCGACAAAGGAGGCTCCTCTGAGTCTTCAAAGTCCTCAGCTGTGCCTTAAGAAGGTTTCTTCCTCCTGTCCATTCACCGAAATGCAGTGATTTCAGGGCTACTGAAACAGCCCCTAGCAAGTGTTTTTTCAGAACAGAGGCAGTCTCTTCAACAAGGGTATCAGTGAATATTGTGAAAGTCATCCATGGCTCAAAAAGCACTTTCCCCCTCAAATCAAACTCATCTGATTTCTACAACACTCTTCTATACAGGCCTCACTACGACCACATCTAACATAAGGATGCTGAGCAGCCCTGGAAAGTAGAGGTTCCCACAGCAAGAAAGGCTGAGCTGGGAATCCAGACCACTGGGCTGGAAACCTCACGAAAATCAACTAGCCAATGCCCCAGGCATGCCCATGAGCCTCTGCAGTTATCACTGCTGTCCTCTGATGGGAGTAGCAGGGGAAGCCCGACCGTGAGCCCAAACAAACAACAAAAAGAATGATGATGGTCAGCTCAGTGTTTCACCAACTTTAGTCCCCCTAGGATCTTGTTAAACCACAGGTTCTGAAGTGGGAGGTCTCAGGGAGGGCCCAACGGTTGGTCTTTCTCCGAGACCCCCCCACGGGATGCCCATGTTGCCATTCCAAGGGCCACACTTTGAGGAACAAAGGGTTGGTTTATGCATTCTCACCCTTAGGATGTTCCTGAAGGACAAAGTCTTGTCTGTCTGCACAGGATAATGAGCTGAAGGTGAATACTAATTATAATCCATTGATGTCACCTTTGTCCTGGTCACCAGACCCACTCTGGGAGCTAATACTTCTCAGGCATCTGTTGGCAAAACATCTCACTCTGGGATTGCCAAGCCTTATAGGCTCAGCATTAAAGGTCTTTCCAGGATTGTTTCTGTCTGCAGCTTGTTGATAAAAGAACAGCCTCGTGGTATCCAGGAAGCACAGAGGTTGAGTGTCCGGACTTCACTGACCATGAACCTAAAGGAAGTTCAGCTCCAAAGAATGGTGTGCTGGAGATGTCCTGGGACACGTGCTCTGCCAACTCCACCCACCCCTACCTGCCTGGCTCACATCCTACTTCTTCTGAAATACCTTCCTCCCTCTGGACTGCCCCACTCCTTCCCCTCTTTGTTACTCCACAGAAAGAGCCTGCACTTTGGTGTTGAACTGGCACGCAAAGCTAAGTTTTGCTGCTTTCTGGCTTTGTGACCCTGTGTAAGTTCACGTACCCCCATCTCAGACTCGGCTTCTTCATCTGAAAAAGCCAACAGTTTCTCTTTCCTCTTGTACAGAGGGGGTGGGGGGGGACAACAATGCAATAAAACAAATGCATGGAAAAGCACCCAAGAAAAGCTAGTACCTCCCCCACCCCTGCCATTATAAACAACCATACACAATCTGGAACCAAACTGAAGGTTCTGTTGTTCGCTCTGTTGGCTTTCTCTAAGAAGATTCTAGGCTACTTCTTTCATGTCCTTCCAACACGTAGGAGTACTGGGTACAGCCCAGGTGTTCAGTAAATGTCCTTGTACTGATTGTCCCGTCCTCTATTAAGACAAAGACAAAGGGGTTGGTGGAGTCAACCAGCCAGTGCTCTCGTCTTGGTTCCCCCACTCACCTACTACGTGACTTTGGACAAATTGGACTCACTTTTGGGGGGCTTTCCTACTTGGAATACAAAATGCACAAATTCATCTTTCTTCTGAAACACTTCTACGTCCCTCTATTGTGTTAGGAGCTTCAAGGTTGAGATTAATCAATGTGGTTAAAAGGGCAGGCTAACAGGTGGGATGATCCTGGCTTCACATGGGGCTTCTCTTCTCAGTGACTGATTCTGTGACCTTTGGAAAGTCGGTGTCACTAAGCTTCAGGCTTCCTCGTCTTGAGTCAAAAAGCAACAGAATCTTCCTGACTGTAGGAGGATTAAGTGAGGTGAATACATTCACTGTATCTAACACAACACCAGTCTGATAAATAAAAATATTATCACCAATATTGGTTAGAAACAATAGCTATTAAAACAAACAGTGAAAGACCTACTTCTGAAACCTTCACCTAAGTCTGGACCTAAGAAAAATCTCAGTGTCTGGGGCACCAGGGTGGCTCGGCTGGTTATGAGTTTGCCTTCAGCTCAGGTCAGGATCCCTGCGTCCTAAGATCAAGCTCCATGTCAGGCTCTCTGCTTAGTAGAGAGTCTACTTCTCCTTCTCTCTCTGCTCTCCCATGCTCGGTGTTCTCTGTCTCTCTCTCAGTCAAATAAATGAATAAATAAATAAAATCTTTTAAAAAAGAAGAAGAAGAAGAAGGGGCGCCTGGGTGGCTCAGTGGGTTAAAGCCTCTGCCTTCGGTTCAGGTCATGATCCCAGGGTCCTGGGATCGAGCCCCACATCAGGCTCTCTGCTCGGCAGACAGCCTATTTCCTCCTCTCTCTCTGCCCGTCTCTCTGCCTACTTGTGATCTCTGTCTGTCAAATAAATAAAAAATCTTTAAAAAAAAGAAAAAAGAAAAAGAAAAAAGAAATATCTCAGTTCCTTAAGCTGCATGTGTATATACACGTTATTTCCCACCCTCACCACCCCCATCACGAAATCTTCTCTGCCAGCCCCCTCCCCAGTTGGACCTCATTAAATAATAGGGAAGTCACAGAGCAGGCAAATCAGAGAATCTGGACCATGTCTGCTCTTAAATCGTAAGCCTTTCTTTAACGATTAGAAGCTCCTTACTTGGGGCGCCTGGGTGGCTCAGTTGCTTAAGCGTTTGCCTTCAGCTCAGGTCATGATTCCAGAGTCTTGGGTTCAAGCCCCACATCAGCCTCTGCGGTCAGCGAGGAACCTGTTTCTCCCTCTCCCTGCTTGTACTCTCTCTCTGTGTCGAATAAATAAGTAAAATCTTCAACAACAACAACAACAACAAAAAAAGAAGCAGTAGCAGCTCCTCACTTGAGCTACTTAAAACCAAAATGATCCTGATAAAAAAACAGAAACAGTATCTTCTATGTGCGATGCAACTTGCTACTAATGTGAATGACCTCTTTAATTCCTGCCCACAATGTTATAAAACAGGGGCTTATCATCCCCATTTTTTCTGATGGGTTAACTAAGAGGTAGGGGGCTGGCTAACTTTCCAGTAGTATTTAATTTATAAGGAGCAGAACGCGTATCCAAAACCCTGGCTGCCTTCCCTGCCTTCCCCAAGTCCCACTTTTAACCACTGCATCACCCGTGAAGAACGAAGGTGCTACTGACGTCATCAGGAGGCCAGGGGCCTTCCAGTGCTAACCGTGTTTAACAGATTTGCACTGCTCCCTCAGACTCCCTGGAAGTCCCCGCACAAACTCTGCCCAGGCTCCTGAGTCTAGGAGATCCAAGACCTGTGACCCTAACGGAGCAAACTACATTTCTGCAGATTCAATGTACCCGCCCCTCCCCTTGGTCCCACTGCCCACCCCTCCCTGCCCCCCATCCCCGGCCCCAACTCAACACCGACCTTTTCACAGCTGAGCTATTTGTCACCTAAATTCCCAAACTGCTTTTCTGTAAATGAATTTAGGAAATGGAGGTAAAAGTAGGTATCTTTTTCTGAATTAAACCTTTCCCTTAGAGATATGGAAAACTGACATTGGTTTCTATTTTTGAAAGGAAAAGAGGTTTTTTGAGTCCTGTGCAGTATCAAAAGCACTTTCTAAAGAGCGCCCTGGAGGACTTAGGGGAGAAGAAGAAGTTAAGGTACACCTGCAAATCCACTCCAGTCCCACTCAACCCACTCCTGTCTGATCACATTCTATAGAAAGAAGGTTGGTGTCCACAGAGCATCTTTCTCGCCTCAAGTATTTAGTAACTGCTGGGTACAAGAATGGGGGACAAAGGATAAGGTCTTATTATAGCTTTGAATCCTATTCCCAGCCCAACGAGAAAGCAAAAAGCTTTTTTTACATACTACATCCTTCCAAACATTTTAACTACATCTGAATTTCTTGAGTGATAGGCAAAAGTGAACCTGACGGGGTGCCAGGTGGCTTCAGTGGGTTAAGCCTCTTTCTGCCTTCAGCTCAGGTCATGATCCCAGGGTCCTGGGATCGAGCCCCGAATCGGGCTCTCTGCTCAGCAGGGAGCCTGTTTCCTCCTCTCTCTCTGCCTGCCTCTCTGCCTACTTGCAGTCTCTCTCTCTGTCAGATAAATACATAAAGTCTTTTTTTTTTTTAAAGTAAACCTGACTGTATTACTATTATCATCCAAAACACAGGTGCTTTTATGCAGCATAAACATCTAGGAGATTCCTGAAGTGTCTGGCAAGTCAAGGAAAGAAAAGGAACAGAGATCTAGTATTTACTGAGACTCAACCATGTGTTAGCCCCATATTTTATTTCCTTATAAAATTTTTCTTTAATCTGGTGAGAAAACTAAGCATAGAAGCCAATCCTTACCCAGGGGCACACAAGTACTTCTAAAATCTACCTTTTGGGGTATCTGGGTGGTTCAGTTGGTTAGGCGTCTGCCTTCAGCTCAGGTCATGATCCCTGGGTCATGGGAGGGAGTCTGCTTCTCCCTCTGCCTCTGCTGGTCCCCCTGCTTGAGCTTGCACTCTCTCTCTAAGTCAAATAACTAAAATCTTTATAAAATAAAAATAAATAAAATAAAATCTACATCCTCACTGTACCATGCTACTTTCATAAATAAATACCTATGACATAAAGGCACTTCAGAAAGTTCCTGTATTTAACCATGACCAGTCACAATCATAATTTTGTATTTAATCCTTGAAATGACACTGCAAGGTAAAGTCCCACTGTTCCTGCTCAGGCCAGTGATCCACTTATGTCTGCTCAGGTCCAAATCCAGCCTTCTCTGCCTTGTCTCACAATGCTGGAGCTGTACCCTGTCGACTTCCACCAGCCCCCTAAGAAGTCTCACTGCCCCCCACCCTCCCAGGGAGAATTTCCAGCTTACCCACCCCCGCCTGCAGCACCTCGGGAAGCTTCTGGGCCACACACGGGGCCAGAACCACACCCTCTCCAAAGAACTCTGGATCTGGGCCTTGGGTGGCGACCACCCCGTGTTCCTCTGCTGGAAGCTCTGCCCTAATCTAAAGATGGAGGCTGGTCCCTACATGTTATTCCCATATGCTTTAGAGCCCTCTGCTACTTGTTACTTGTTAGTGGTTCTTTTTTTTCCCCCCCCCAAAGATTTTATAGAGCCCTCTGCTACTTGTTACTTGTTAGTGGTTCTTTTTCCCCCCCCCCCAAATATTTTATTTATTTATTTATTTGACAGAGCGAGAAATCAGAAGTAGGCAGAGCAGCAAGCGGTGGGTGGGGGGGAGCAGGCTCCCCACTGAGCAGAAAGCCCGATGTGGGGCTCAATCCCAGGACCAAGAGATCATGACCTGAGCTGAAGGCAGAGGCTTAAACCACTGAGCCATCCAGGTGCCCCTTGTTAGTGATTCTTAACATTAAATCCTCCCTGTCCGCTCACTGATGTGCTTCTGTCTCCTGACTGGACACTCACTCACGGACTGCACAGCAGTGAGCGAACAACGGCAGCAGCCCCAACCCTCAAGGCACACGGTAATAACAAGATGGTCAGAAGCATCCGGAGCATTCTACGAGCCAGACAGAGACATACTGGATTTCATACATATCCCTTCCTTCGATCCTCACGTCAATGCTGCTTTACGGATGAGGAAGGTGAGATACCTCAGAATCACAACGGTTTCCTCAGGTCACAGAGACGACAGACAGGAGTGAGGATCCGTCTCCCAGCCCTCCCAGGGATGCCCAGCCCGTCCCTGCCATGCTGAAATGCTGCCTCCGTCAACTGGGGGCAGCCAAAGAGTGACAAAGGGCCAAGGAAGCGTGAGTGGGGCACACACACACAGGAGTTGTTCACGTTTGCAAGAGAAAAACGGAGTTAAATTGTTAGCCAGAGAGGTCCACGTATATCCAAAGAAATCAAAATACAAGAAGGGGCCATCATTAAAGGTCATTCAAGGGAGCCTCTGTAGTGCATAGAAGTTGGAGTACCCTGGTCATGAGGTGCTCTGGAGACCGCATGAAACAACTCTTTCCAGACCTAAATGCTCAGGATATTGCCCATGTTGTATGAACGCTTCATGTGAGACAGCTGATAATCTGCCCATTTCCACCCAGCCCTGAGTTCCCCAACCCAGACTCTGATCCTTGGAAGCTGGGCGGGGGGTGTCCGAAAGGGTATATTGGTTGTCTCTGACCCAGCTGCAACCCAAGACATGTCATGAATACTGTGTCTGTCACATGAGGAGCCGTGATGTCTACGTGATTAAAAGCTGAAGTGAGAGCTGGGGAGAGGGGAGTGAGGGCGCAGCTGACTCTCACACTGTTTCCACTCTGTGGTGACCCAGCGCCGGCTCCTGGGCAGCTACTACAAGAGCCAACTAGTCTCGAGGCAGCAGGACACAGAGACCCAGCCCCTAGCCTACTGGGAACATATTATAATATATATGCTATATATACACACACACATATATATTTAACGTACATATTATATATATATAATATGTACTTGTAATATGTAATATATGTAATATGTACTTATTATATATATGCACATATACATATATATAACATGTAATAATACATATTAGGCCAAACCCCTTTTCCCAATTTCCTCATAATCCTACACGAACAGAATAATTAGTCTCTGCGTATCACCTTTTTCTGAACATCCACTCTAGATTTTTACCCAGGATCAACTATAAATCTGCTCAATGGGTCTATGCTGGTGGCCCCCCAACTTGGCTGCCCTTTAGAATCACCTAAGAGCTTATACACATTCCCAGTGCCCTGTCACCCTCCGCCACTACAAATTAAATCAGAGTGACTGACGGTGATGGTCAGGCATCGTGGTTTTTTGAGCTCTCCAGGTGACTGCAAGGTGTAGCCCAAGTTGAACCCACCACTGGTCTGTATGACAGTAACCTTAATTCTCTAGAAATGTAATAGAGAAATTACTTCTGAAAGTATAGTCTAATAATCTGTATTTCCCAGAAGTCACATTTTTTAATCTAAGACACTTTTCATCTCTTCTCGTGATTTCCCAAATAATAATCAGAACTAACACTCCTTGAGAACTACGTGCCAGGTCTCGTTCTAGGCACTTCAGGAAGGTTACATTGGGTTATACTGCAGTTACTATCCCAATTTCACAGAAGAGAAATGGAGCCACAAAGATTACGAGCACATCTGCACGTTTACTCCATACCCCCAAGATGTCACCCGCCGAGGACTAGAAACGGGAGCAAATCTAGGAAGGTCAGATCTGCCCATGTTCTTTTCTCCGATCCTTGGGTTTTAATTCCACCCAGTGACATCTGCTCTATTCTTCTGGTCTTGAAAATTGCTCATTTTTAAAAGAGAGGACAAGCTTGGGTAAGTGTGGTGGTGTTCTTCAGTGTGGTGAAACTTTCTCCCTCTCCCAGCTCTCCAGAATTCAAGCAGGTGCTCAGTGGCCCTGGTGAGAATCTACAGAAGCTGGCAGGCACTAAAAGTGTTTCTCTCCAGAGAGAAAGGGCAAATCCCCACATGAGATCACAACATTACATCTTAGGGGCACCTGGGTGGCTCAGAGGGGTGGACGTCTGTTTTTGGCTCAGGTCATGGTTCCGGGGTCCTGGGATGGAGCTCCGTGTCAGGCTCCCTGCTCAGCCGGGAGTCTGCTGTCCCTCTCCCTCTGCTTGTTGTTCCCTCTGATTGTGCTGTCTCTATTTCTTTTTTCTTTCTTTCTTTTTTTTTTTTTTTTAAAAGATTTTATTTATTTCTTTGACAGACACAAATCACAAGCAGGCAAGGCAGGCAGAGAGAGGAGGAAGCAGGCTCCCCGCTGAGCAGAGAGCCCGATGTGGGGCTCAATCCTAGGACCCTGGGATCATGACCTGAGCTGAAGGCAGAGGCCTTAACCCACTGAGCCACCCAGGTGCCCCGCTCTCTCTATTTCTGCCAAATCAATGAATAAGATTTAAAAAAAAAAAAAAAAGAAAAAAGGGAACATTACATATTGTATGTGGAAAAGTCTAGGCAAGCAACTGGAGTTGATTTCATAGGACTGGGGAAAATGAGGTTAAATCAGCCTGTGATCATGACTCTGTGGGAAGCAGGCGGCAGCAGGAGTCTATCTGGAGCCCAGAAGCCACAGAAGGGCACAGAGACACCAAAGTGTAAAAAGTGAAGAGGATAACAGGTGGGACTGGTGACCCCAGGGTCAACCTGAGAACATCACTGAACAGAAAAAGGCAAGCTGTCCTCCTTCCGGGCAATTCTAACTGCTCAAGCAAGAATGCCCTAAACCAAGGGACTACCAGGAAGGTGGTTACACGTGGGGCCGGGGACCTTTAAAACATGAGCACAGAACTAATCTAATTACTTCATTATGCAAATTAAGTAGTTTAACTGGGCCCACATCCCAGGGCTAACACAGGTTAACATGCAAGAGGATTAAATAATAACACAAACCACTCAGTCTACCGTTCTTTCCACCACCCGAAGAGTCACCACGTCCTGGACTGCCACCAGCTACAATCAGCCCCTCCGCATGTGACTCTCTCGCTCAAAGGCAGATAACACCTGTTCTATAAAAGGGTGAGTGTGAGGAAGAGAAGACGTAAGGTCAAGTGCAAGTCCGTGGGCTGCGTGAGTTAACATCCTGTAATGGTTACCTTGGTGGGCTGCTCCCCTCCAAGAACCAGGCACTCAGTTCTCTAGCTCTCTGGACTAAAAGCTAGCGGGTCACAACCAAGCTCCTCTTTGGGAGGAGCCCTTTACCAAAGAGAACAGCCTCGCCGAAAGGATAATGTCCCCTCTGTGAAGACAGACCACACCTACTGGACAGTCTCTCTGTGAGAGGACACAAAAACCTGCCCCTTTGCCTTCATTTGGGATAACTACAAGGCCATTCTAGAACCAGAGCTTCTCCTGGAACTGGCCAACGCCTCCTGCAAGTTCATCAAAGTTTAGCTTCCTCCTCTGCCCGGGCCTGATTCTCTCGCTCACTTGCAGGTTTGTTCCCGGGCACTTTCTGGTAAAACTCCTTCAAGGCCAATCTGCCCCTGCGTCTTTTCCATGATTCTTTGCAACCTAAGACATACACGACTTAGCCCAAAGGAATGTGTGCGCATAGGGAAGCACTGAGGGACACGGAGCCAAAGTGTTAAGGAAAAGGCCAAGTCTCAGACTCAGAGACTGGGACTTCCAGAGCATTCTAGACCCCTGGGACAGGCAGATAACTGTGCTAGGCCTTCTACCTCTGTCTGCTACAGGATATTAAGAGAGACTAAGCCCTCTCCAAATCACCTCTCCGCAGAGGTAACTGACCTCTCCTTAATCCTGGATTAAGGTCTTAAACGGGAGAAGCCTGCTTGCTGGTGCCCCAGTTAAGATGTTGACATGTACTTAAGAAGAGATCTTGAGTCCCTCCTGCCACAGGCTGGAGACTGTGGCCACAGGACCATCCCCTCCACCCTCTTCCATGAGCCCTAGAGAACCAGGTGGTTTTGGTAGCTAAAGGGGCACACATCAGGACAATCCCGCTGTTAGGTCCCTGTGCAACCCTGGATGCTGGTGAGAAGGATGGAAAGAGTTCTGTGACAGGCGGAAGAGGTAGGGGGATGGTGGAGTGAAGGAGAAATCCTAGTCCAGGCAACGGCTGTCCCCAGTTGGGGGGTCTTTGGGGCATGCTAGAGAGGCTGCCGTGGCCTCCTAACCACCCTACGTGTCCATATGTCTCAGAAGTTGGGCTGGCCATGGGGCCAGGCAAGACGGAAAACCCGGGTGGAAAGCACAGCACAGAACCCATTCTTCAAATATCCTGACCCAGCTCCTCCCCAAATCAGTGCTGACTCTCCAGGAAGTAACCATCAGAGCTCTTACATGGGCACTGAGAGAACTTCCATGACCTCTCTTGTCCTAGGGTGGCACAGAAGAATGAATGGCCTTCTGGATGTGCTGTCCAGCGCCTAGCTGTCGGCAGAGGTACCCACGCTGCATGGTGAGGCTGTAGACCCTGGCTGGGCTTAGCCCTGACAGAGATTGTCCATACCTACGGATATCTTTTCTCTGTACCCATTTTCCCCAGATGTGTCCAGGAGTGGTACTTAGCCCCATTGATCACCTTCTTCAAAGGGTCCCACAGGACTGCTAATGCTACTGCTCCCAAGACGGGCCTCCTCGAAGACAGGGACCCGACAAAAACTTGACTCTAGACGAGGACAACGAGGCTCATAGAGGGGTGACTGACATGCCACAATCCAAGACGCACTTTAAAAGAGTGTCCATCTTGGGGCGCCTGGGTGGCTCAGTGGGTTAAAGCCTCTGCTTTCGGCTCAGGTCATGACCCCAGGGGGATCCAGCCCCGCATCAGGCTCTCTGCTAGGTGGGGAGCCTGTTTCCCTTCCTCTCTCTCTGCCTACTTGTGATCTCTCTCTGTCAAATAAATAATAAAATCTTTAAAAAAAAAAAAAAAAAAAGAGTGTCCACCTTCATGCAGTATGGGGCACCTAGTGACACTGGTGTATGACCATGAGTGGGTCTTACCCCTTCTATGGGCCGCAGTTTGCCTATCCAAGAAGGGTTTGGTCTAGATGACCCCTGCCCCCCAGTTATTTCCTGCTCTGAAGTCCCTGATCGCTCTTTACCACCCACACCTCCAAATGCTATTAAGTAGCAAAAAGATGAGCTCTATGACCAGAGAGAGAGAGAGACAGACAGACAGACGCAGGAAGAGAGGGTACCGCTGACCACAGCAGACAGTGCCAGCGACCCAGGCCACGAGCTCCAGCGCTCTGGTCTCTTCCTACCTTCTCTCTTCTAACCACATCATGACCTTTAACTAACTGCTTCTCCTCCTCCAACCTCTGCAATTGCCAGAGCTCAAATGCTCTCTGAGGGGCTATGCTGGGCAGCTGGAAGGTACCTCTCTTTCTGAACTCAAAGCCAATCCTCATTGAAGAGTTTTGGCACCGCCTAACTCTTTAGGTCAAAAGCTAAAAGGGTCTGGGATAGGTAGGGGCAGAAGTGATCAGAGTAAGGAGATTAAGTAGCTGGCTGGCAAGCTGGGGACACTGACTTGCCACATACACAGGCTAGGACGTCCTGGCCACACCACACCTTCCAGCTGAATCAAAGCTCACCCAAATCCAACTCCCTTCTCAGAGTCCACACCCTGGGGATCATTCAGCCACACACCCTAGACCCTGGAGCCTGCCTGATGCAAGGGGGACTGCAGAATAAGCCCCTGACCTTCTGGTAAGGACCTTCTTTCTACAAAGCTCGATGGAGTGCCAAAGTCTAGTTACCACTGGGCAAAGACCAAAGCTCGGCATGGACCAAAACTGCAATGTACCTGTGAGAAGCATTAAAATGAACTTGGCCTCATCAACAGAAGCAAGGGAAAGAGGTAACGAACTTGCCACAGGTCATACTGGCAGGTGCGTACTTAGAAATAGGACCAAGCTTTACAAGGGCTACTGTACAGATAAGATAAGGAAGACAGTGTGGATCTGGAAATCCTGCCCTACACAAAACTGTAAGGTAATTAATTAGATGTTTAGACTAAAGGACAGTTGCCTCAGAGTAAGCAGGGTATCAAATATTTGAGAAGAAGAAGAGAAGAAAGCAAGCCAAAGGAGGAGGTGCCTGGGGTGGGGGTGGGGGTGGGGAAACTCTGGTGGACAGGCATCTGTCTTCAACTGAGGTCACAGGTCCTGGGATGGAACCTGTGTCAGGCTCCCTGCTCAGCAGAGGTCTGCTTCTTACCACGCTCTCATTCTCACTCTCTTGCAAATGAATCAATAAAAAAATCTTTAAGGGGTGCCTGGGTGGCTCAGTGGGTTAAAGCCTCTGCCTTCGGCTCAGGTCATGGTCCCAGGGTCCTAGGATCGAGCCCCGCAACGGGCTCTCTGCTCAGCGGGGAGCCTGCTTCCCCCTTCCTCTCTGCCTGCCTCTCTGCCTACTTGTGATCTCTGCGTGTCAAATAAATAAATAAAATCTTTTTTAAAAAAATAAAAAAATAAAATAAAATTTAAAAATCTTTAAGAAAAAAAGAAAAAAGAAAGAAAGCCAAAGGAGTAAAGAAGCTTATTTCTTGTTTCTTCGAAGGGAGGTTATCAGATGGCATAATTGGGTCTGAAATATCGGGGAATAGTAAGAGTTTGGCAGGCCAGCGTTGTAAGAGGCTGGCTCACAGAGGGCGGGTGCCTAGTCAAGAGGCTGGCTTCCCATCCCCATCTCCAGATGGTCCAAAACTTCCCCACTTGAGACATCATCTGTGGCACAGGGGGCCCTGGTCCTGGATGATAGGGAGGCCCCGGCGTGTGAACGAGTGCAGGGCCTTCTGATTCTTGCACTGAAAACCACGTAGGGATCTACATCTGTTTCTATTCTGTATGTTCCTCTTCCCCAAACCGAGAGGCAAGGTCTTCCCTCTACTGTTGGGGCCAGAAACCCGTGTACAGACTCCACCCATCTTCAAAGCAGAAAGACCTTTTGATCTCATTCAGCCCAGATTCCCACCCAAAGCAGGGATATTCCCTGCAGCTTCTCCGACGAGAAGAAAAAGAAACCAATGGACTCTTCCATTAGCCTCCAAAATGATGAATCAATATTCTTAAGTAACAGGGCAGAGAGCCAACTCCTTCTCCCCGGGGAAGTGGACAAAAAGAGCATCTCGATCCACCAAGGTCCTGTCCCTCCGCTGTCACTGTGGGTTTCTGAACCACCGAAGGTACCAAAACCCCCACCAAGAACAGCAGTGGTCCTGTGAGGCTTCCTGGAAATCTCGTAAAATATGCCCAAGTGGGAGTGAGTGGACGCTAGGAAAAGTCTGCCCACTGCCGCGTTCCCTTTGTGCTGACATTTGTCATGAAGATGGAAAATATCCACGAGACATGCCCTGGAGGACTGACTTGTTTTCTTCTAAATAATCCAGTATTTGACTCACCAAAAACCCTTGTTATCAGGATCTATAAAATACCACAGCCTGGGAGTATGGCATCAGAATCCCCCGTTCACCCCCAGGCCCTTTGCCCGGCCTTGCTGATTTTGCCAGCACACCCCGGGGTGGGGTAGGGGGCAGGGAGAAGCAGCTCAGTACTACCCCCCCCAACCGCCAGGCGGGGTGTCTCCCTCCCAACCTCCTCAACCACATGCCATGTCTGTGAGCAGCTGGATGAGTCTGATTCCCGACTGCAAAGAGAAATGACAGAGCACGGGAGGAGAACGCAGCCCCAAGACGAGGACTAAACGTGGAAACCTCGAGTCAAACAGGATCGTTTTCAGAAAAGTAGTGGTTGAGCAAAACCAAAAAGTTATAATAAAAACTTGTTTGCATGCTAACCCCTAGTGCCCACTTTGGCTCAGGGGTGCTCCCGAGGGTGACGCCTCCTGTGTACCCCTGGTTACACACCGCCACCCCGCCCTACCCCCGCCAGGCCACTGCAGACGCTTCTGTCCGTTCCTTTTCCTTGAGGCCAGGAAGGCTGGACAGAAGGTTCAATTTAAGTCAGGGGACTGAGCTGGGTGTGGACGGTAATTATTATAATACCTTGTATTTATGTCTAGCTATTTCTGGCCTGCAGCTTGTTTTCCCTTCTGATTCTCGCTGGAGAGGTCAGTCTGCCTTATAGATGTGGCTTCCGGCCTCCCTCTGACAGCATTCCAGGGCTCAGCAACTGCACCTCGCCTAGAGGTGGAATGGAAGCCAGGCAGGGATTTCTCTCCTCAGCCAACAGGCCAAGAGATGGACGGGGCACATGCGAGCGCCGCCTTCTCAGAGCAAGTCGGTGTGACGTGCAACTGAGAGTTGCCGGTCACTGACTGGAACACACTGACCAGCCTAGCCAGGGCACCTTGCCTCTAAAAGGCTGCTCGACAGGGGTGCCTGGGTGGCTCAGTGGGCTAAAGCCTCTGCCTTTGGCTCAGGTCATGATCTCAGGGTCCTGGGATCGAGCCCCGCATCGGGCTCTCCGCTCAGCAGGAGCCTGCTTTCCCCCTCTCTTTGCCTGCCTCTCTGCCTACTTGTAATCTCTGTCTGTTAGATGAATGGATGAAATCTTTAAAAAATAAAATAAATAAATTAGTTAATTAATTAAAAGGCTGCTTGACAATCATGATCTCCAACCTGGGTGATCAGTTTACCAAAACATAAAAATTAGAGAAAGAGGCGCCTGGGTGGCCCCGTTGGTTAAGCGTCTCACTCTTGGTTTTGGCTCAGGTTGTGATCTCAGGGTTGTGAGACTAAGTTCTGTGCTGGGCTTCACACTCAGTAGACCTCTCTCTCCCTCTGCCCTTCCCCCTCCCACACTCACTCTGTCTCCTTCTCTAATAGATAATTCTTTAAAAAAGTAAAAATACAAATTTCACAAAAAAACGTATATAGCACGACCAATGTGTGAAGTCTATTGTGAGAACTTCATAAACAGCAACTCTGTTCATTCTCAAAACCACCCTCTACAGCAGGTACGAAATTATCCCCATCTTACAGGTAAGAAAACTGAGGCACAGAGAGGTTGAGAAACTTACCCAAGATCATAGAGATAGTAGCTGGTGGGGCCAGGCTTCAAACCCAGTGGACCAGCTCCAGGGAACCTGCTCTTAACCACTAACGAGAGGCCCCCTTGCTCAAATCCATGCGCCCCGGGCAGACAGCGTGATTCTGTCTGTCCCCACATGATTCTGATGGCCAGTCAGGCCTGGCAATTACTGAGTGGCTCTCAAAACTAGGGTGTGCTTGTTGAGACTCAGGTTCCTAGGCCCCAGATGTTCTGGAATTGGAACCTAGAATGCACAGTTCTAATGAACCCCTAAGGCAGTGCCACCTGCCAGGCGGTTTCCAAAAGGCACTGGGAGAAAACCGGTCCTATCCCTTGACCCCACTCACCTGGGACAAGTAAACAACTCACTGGGGCACCTCAACTGCTGCAGCCTGCAGAGACCATTCCTTCTCTGCTGGGGCGGGTGCCCTGGGGGAGGGGGAGCCACTGGCTGTGTGAGGGCTGTTCTGTTCTTTAGCCTCGGTGACAGGACTGCCTCTGACAGTGAAGGAGGAGGGTAGGGTGGGAGCCAGAAGAGAGCTCACCGTCCCTCCACCCCTGACCGGCTTCACATCACAGGGGGACACGCGGCTGGTAACGGGAAAAGGAAAAAAAAAAAAAAAAAGACCGGGCGGCCTGGGCCCCCATCTCCCATTGCCAGAACAATGGCCTCTTCAAATGCCTGGCATCTGAACTGGCAGTCGGCCACCAGGAAAGAAAAGAGCTCGCTGTCCCTTTAAGGACGCCCTCTCTCCACAAAGGTCAGAAATGCCAGCTCAGCCTGCCCAGCGGCTGCCATTTGGCCACTTTGGTGCCCCGGGGTCCAGGGCCATGCTCCCCTTCCAGCTGGTTTTCCGGGCACCTGCTGTCTTCCGAAAAAGGCAGAGCACCTGGGGGACAGCTGTCGCTCCAAATGAGGTTCCATCCACCCGGCAGGAGCTGCTGATGTGGAGGAAACCCAAGACCTCATTTGCCTCTCCCAATCTTTTCCCCAGGGGAGTTGGTCCCAAGAAAGTGGGGCTTGGGGGCCAAGGTCAGAAGCATGACTGGAGAGGGAGGGATGTGGTCAGAAAGAAAACTGACAGAGGAACAGACGCTCCAAAAGAAACATGGTATTTCACCCACAAGTGCAAAGGCTGATGGATGAAGGATCCAGAAATCACAATGAGCCTGGAGTAGGGAGTGGAGGTTGGGTGGGGGGGTGCTGTGGCAGGAAACGCAGGGGAGTGGAAGGGCAAGGGCCTTCCCCCTGCAGACCGGGTACGGATGCTGCCGCTTTAGGGAACCCGGGCACCTTCCCTAATTTCCCTGACCCTGATTTATTTACTGAACAGTACATATAGACACGAATAATGTCTGTGATTAGAGTACTTGCCATGCCATGGGGGACTCACAGGCAGCTCAGATAGTCAGAGTACGTGCTCAAGAAGCCTGAATCCTGGACCACACCACCGCTTCTAATAAGTCAACTTGTAAACAGATGCCATGAGGAAAAGGGGCATTCACAGAGCAAACTGCGTGTTGGTGCAAACCATGATTCTCCTGGAAAAACAATTCCACCTATTCATAATATAAAGCAGGGGTCAGCAAACATTTTCTGGAAAGGGCCAGATATGTTACATTATAATATTACAATACATTGGGCTTTCCACTCACCGTGTGTGGAGCCCAATGTGGAACTTGACCTCACAATCCTGAGATCATGACCTGAGCTAAAACCAATAGCTGGATGCTTAACCAACTGAGCCACCCAGGCACCCCTGTAAATAAAGTTTTATTGGGACACAACCACATTCTTTTGTTTACACATCTACAGCTGCTTTAATCCTATAGAAATAAGAGTTCAACAGTTATGGCAGACCCAATTGTCTGCAAAGCCCAATGTTTTTTTGTGTTATGTCACTCATTCTCTGCTCCTCCCCCTGCTCACAGTCTGTCTCTCTCAAGTAAGTAAGTGAATAAAATCTTAAAAAAACATAACACAAAAAACTCCTTTATTTTCAAAAAGAGATGGCAGCTGACAGGTAGTATTAGTGGAGGAAATGGTGCAACCCTCATAGGAGATTGGAATAAAAGATACAGAGGCAGAAACCTGTTTCTTGGGCGCCTGGGTGGCTCAGTTAGTTAAGCAACTGCCTTCGGCTCAGGTCATGATCCCGGAGTCCTGGGATCGAGTCCCGCATCAGGCTCCCAGCTCCACAGGAGTCTGCTTCTCCCTCTGACCTTCTCCCCTCTCACGCTCTCTTACTTGCTCTCTTTCTCTCAAATAAATAAGTGAAATCTTATGTAAAAAACAAAACAAAACAAAACAAACTATTTCTTGCTCTTCTATGCTGGGATTGTGACTATTGTGCCCAATGACTTGATCTCCAAGAAAAGTTTCTGGCTAACCCCAGCCCACTGCAATGGCTCCTGCTGGTTTCTTCAGCGGCCATGTCCAGAGTCTGCTCACATCTCTTGTTCTTCTGCACTTCTTCTCTTCCTTGAGACTGGGAGCTTAGAAGGGGCAGGGTCTCATTCCTCATTAAAGTCAGCGGGGCACTGACCCAATGACCACCCCTCAAAGTGTCCTCCTCAGTGTCCCTCATGGTAAACGTGTCCACCCCTGACCCAGCTTCCCGGGCCACAGCAGGCTGGGGTCCTTCAAGTCTGTCCGACTTCCCAAATAGCTCTGTCTGTCAGGGAAGCCATGCACACTGTTCAGTCATTCACAGATCCATTTAAATAGGGGAGCGCCTACTGTGTGTGGGTAAACCTTAGAAAACACCAACTTCACCTCCGCCTTGAGTGGCGCTGGGGAGAGTCTGCTGTGATGCGTCCTCTCAGAAGGCCGCCCTCGTGTTCACTTCCTGCTCCCTGCTGTCTTCCTACCCCAGAGCCCAAGCACTTCAAAAATAACTTTCTCGACTCTGCTAACAACTTTTATCATGACAATTTCTAACTGGCACTAAAAGCAGAGAGGATAAGAAAAGCTGAGAATAAGAAAACAGATCAAAAGCAAAGGAGGTGGAAAGAAAAGCCAAAAAAAAAAAAAAAAATCACTATTTCAAATTAAAAAAAAAAAATACTGCCCACTTACATCATTCTATCTGCATAAAACCACCTCGTTCCACAAATCCCTCCTAATAGGGTCCTAGCTTTCCTTCAGAGCTCTGCCTTCCCATGAACCTTCCCTTATAAACTCTCCCAAATCTTGAGGACACTCAAGATCCAATTCTAGGCCCTAGAATTCTCCATTATGGCTCACTCTTGCTTATGTACCTAATGTGTGGTATATGAAGCCTATGGGCTCTGTTCTAACCCTTAAAATGCCACCTGCTCAAAACCCACAGGATATGTTTTCCTTTTTCCACATTCCCTATGGCACACTTTCCTTGGCCGGTGCTCTCCCAACATGATTGCTTGGCCAATGCTCTGCTTGGATGGAAGGGCTGCTGCTGTCTCACAATATCCTCAGTGACCTCTCATCACTGTTCACACCACCATTCATTCATTCACTCACTCACTCACTCACTCCTCCATCCAACCAAACACCACTGTGCAGTCCATTCAACCAAACGCCATTGTGCCGTCGACTGTCCTGCATCTCATGGGCAAATCCATTTAATCATCAGGCCAGTTTGGTATTAACATGTAACAGGCACGGGACAGCAGAGGTGATTTCAGAAGGGATTATGGCGAAGTGGGTGATGGATGGGAAGGGACAGACTATCACATTCTGGAAGAGAGGTACTCATCTACCTGGCACTCTAATGTTGGCAAAATGTTGGGACCGACTACATTCCTCTTGAGGTCCATGACTTATGAATTAGTCCACACCAAGGTTTTATAGAAGTAGATACAATTTTACACCAAAATGGACTGAGGCATTAAATTTTAAAAACCAAATCACAGGACTCAAAGGAAGCAGAGGCGAACGTGTATATGGTTATGGTTTGGGAGGAGTTTTCTTTGAATAATGCCAAACAAAGAAACCATGGAGGGCAAGAGTGATTGACTGGATCACATTGAAACAAACACACTTCTGTGTGCCGAAGACAGCCTGAAGTTAAAATACTTCTGACATGCATGACTAAGGGTTAATAACCTTATTATATTCGAGTCCTGAACAATGAAAAAGGCAAACACCTCAACAGGAAGGGGGTCAGAGAACAACAAAGGCACTTCACAGGAGAAGTATAAATGGGTAATAAGGAAATTAAAAGCATGTCACCAATGATCAAAGAGATGCAAATGAACGATACCACTCGGGGAATATCAGATTGGCAAAGACTAAAGAGAATGGTAATGCCAAGGCAGGCAAGGACAAGGGGAAGAAACAAACACTCGTAACTCGCTGGTGGGTGTGTAAACTGGAACAACCTTTCCAAAGGGCAACGAGGCACGCGGCATTAAAAGCCACTGACCTAGAAATCTGGCTTCTAAGTATTTATCTGCAGACTGTTAGCACATTATTTTTAATCTTAAAGGATTGCAAAGACTAAGTGTCCAATACGAGTATTTGCAATACTACCCCTTAAACGTAATTACAGAAATCGGTATTTATTATGATAGAGAGATCAGGTGCTATTAATTAAAGGATTTCAGAACAATGTACAGAGTGAATTGTAAGTTTCATCTATCTTTACCTTTCTATGTAAAGTATATACAGGAAAAAAAAACAGCTCAAAGGATATAGTGATTATCACTGAGGGATGATATTATGGCTTACTTCTTTTTTACTTTATATTTTCTGATTTTTCTACAATACCCAGAGACAATGGGTGTTTCCAAAACAACAAAAGAAAACCCCACATATTCAAACAAGTTTAAACTACTGACAATTTTTTTCTCAAAAATGTTTATTTTTTTGTTGATTTCTGATTTTCAGAAGACAAGTAGTATGTAAAAGAACTATGAAAAGCAAAAGGGACTATACAAATCCAAGAGTGCGATCAATTATCCAGCATATTTTTTTTGAGTACCTACTATGTATAAATCCTTGTAGAAAGTACCAGAAAATAAAACAAAAATTGGAATGCCTCTCTATTCTCAGAAAAGATTTAATATGTCATAAAAGATAGAATGACATTTAATCCAAGACTGGAATTATGGGGATCCATGCAAAGTGCACAGAGAATGGAAAGGGACTAATTAATTCTTATCGGGGGATGAGATAAATCTGGGATTGACTTCTTCGAGAAGGTGAGAGTAAAGATAATTCTGAAGGATAAATGTATTTCCATAACCACAGACAGGATAAGCAGAGGCAAAGGGGCAGCATAACCAAAGACTGTAGGGACAAGAATAGGTATGTGTGTGACATGCTCTAGAAAGGGAAAGTGTGTCGAGACGGTGGGGACAGAAGAACCTGTGGAAATTTGGAGTGACGATGAGGCTGGACTCTCACGACGGAGCCATAATAGGGAAGGCTTTCAGTGTCATAGCCAGGGTGTCACCTGTATATGGTAGGTTACCAGGAGCCAAGTTTAGTTTTGAAGAAGGGTTAGAAATCCGATCTGTAGCTTGCCTGAATGATCAATGCACCCAAATGTTCCAAGAAGAAATGAGATTATTCAGCCATAATAAAGGAATGTAGCACAGATACAAGCTATGACTTAAATAAATCCTGAAAACATTATACTAAATGAAAGAAGCCAGTCACAAGAAAGTCCACATACCCCTATGATTCCATTCATGAAAGTCCTTAACAGGGGACTCACAGAGACAGAAAATAGATTAGTAGTTGCCTAGGGCCGGGCTGGAGAGGGGGAAGCTCTTGTCTTGGCTAAAAGGCACAGATGGGGTTTCCTTCTGAGATGATGAAGATGTCCTCAAATTGCGGTGATGGTTGCACATATTCTGAATATACTAAAACCCACTGAGTTGTACACTTGAAATGAGTTGTGTGGCACATGAATTATATTTTAAGAAAGTTTAAAAAAGAAAAAGAAGAAGAGGAGGAGACCAACCAGGTGGCTACTGCAACAGACCAAGCAAGACATGGCAGGTTATGAATTCAGACAGTGGCAGTAAGCCAGAAGGGAAAGGGCAGAGGACAAATCAGAGACATTGCAAAGACAGAACGCACCATGTGGACAATGACAAGAGCAAGGGGAAAACAAAATAAAACAAAAGCTCCAAAGCTTCCAACTTGAATGACTAGAACAGGAGGATGGGAAGAGAAGGCTGTTGGCAGACTATCACAGATGTGCTTTCTGCGCCATGAGTTCAAGGAGCTGAGCCCCTTCAGGCAGTGAGGAAACTGAGAGGGGGGCAGACCTGGAGCAAACAGTCCTTCTCCCAGCACCAGTGTGAAGACGTCTTTTGTGACTGGGGGCAATTACTCATTCTGTTTAGTGCAAACAGCTGGCATCAAGGTAGTCCTGATGCCTAGAATTATACTTTGGAGAATTTAGCCAGAGAAAGAAGGGAAGGCTGCTGCAAACAAGAAAAACCAGGGCACCTGAGTGCTGAGTGGCTCAGTCCGTGAAGCGACCGACTCTTGGTTTCAGCTCAGGCTGTGATCTCAGGGTCATGAGACTGAGCCCTGCACCTGGCTCCACGCTCAGCACGGAGTCCCCTTGAGAGTCTTTCTCTCCCTCTCCCGTGGCCCCTCCCCCACTCTAAAATAAATAAATAAATCTTAAAAAGCAAAACAAAACAAAAGAAACAAACAAAAACCCACAAGAAAACCAGTTCTATATCTCTATCTGCAACAGCCTCAGCCTTTGAGAGAGCGGAGTCCTGCTCTAGGTCCAGACTCCGTAAAAGGAGCGCCATCACCGCAGCTGCTAAAGGTCACAGTTCCTGCAAAGACCACTCAACGGTAGAATGGCAGCGGCTGGCACCTCTTACCAGTGCACCTCCCAAGAGTACATACAGATTGACTCTGTTGACATCATAGAATGCAAGAACGTGAAGGAGAAACACTTGGCTCATGAAACCAGAGGGTTAAAAAAAAAGTCATTCAAACAAGCCAGAGTCAACAGAGGCTAAATACATAAATGTATTTTTTAAAAAGGTACACTTTAAACCAAAAAGATGGGCTAAAAAAACAAACAAACAATAATAATGTGCAGAGCCCAGCAGGGCAGATCACCTTCAAAAAGCCCAAAGGTCAAGAGTTCCCCAAATTTGCATCCTGAGGTCTGTCAAGTTGAGCCTCTGGAAAACAAAGGGATTTTGCATGTCATGTCCTAATGCCACCGGATACCAACTACGGCCACCCAGTAAGGCATAAAAAGTTGAGGTCGCTGCAGGGAAGCTATTATGAAATAGCAAGGCTCCCAGTCTCGGGAGAATGGGTCCAAAAAAAGCTCTTAACTGGAAGATAAATCTATTTGCACTACAGCAGAAGAGGTATGTGAGTCCCTCTGTGGAATTTTCCTGTAACAGGCGGTGCTGGTGAGACCCTACCGAGAAGGGTGTCCAGGTCTGGCTTCCCCACTCCTGGGGCCAACCCCCACCTCCACCCCAAGGCCAGGACCGGTTCCTATCACCAGGGGAGTGTGTGCTCCAGAAGGAGACAGAAAGAATCCAGTGGGAACTTGAGGAGAATACAGAAGGGTCCGACACTCCAGAGATCTCCAGCCTGAAGTTCATGGGGGTTTTGAAAGAGAAAAGTATCTGCTGCTCTAATCTCAGCTGTCATCTCAGAGATGAAGACACTGGTGTCTTGCCGAAGGTCACACACTGGGTTGGAGATAGAACATGTTCCAGGCTCCAGCTAAGTGACCGAGTGACCATACCCATGGGGAGACAGAAGACAGGAGAGTTCCAGCAATGAGACTAAAACCTATCTGGGAGGCTATTAAGCTGAAAGGAGTAAAACTGAGTGACTGTGGCCTAAGACTATCCATCCTGGCTACTCTAAGGAAGATAAGGATCAGAGTTTTCTTTATCTATCCAGGGCATGAGTAACAACTGCGGACTTTCAGTATGTGGAGAGCAAGGCTATGACCACCCTCTCCTTCAACGTCAAACACAAGACAATGAAAACGTTAATAGCAGCGTAACATCTATAAGGTGGTTACAAACGTGCCGGGCCTCCTCCTCTGTACCTTCCCAGGATTTGTCTCCATTAATCCTCCCAATCCCTACAAGAGCCCTCCAAGGCAGGCATAATTAGCCCCATTTTATAGATGAGAAAATCAAGGCTTGGCAGAATAGGTAACTCACCTAGCATCCCGCAACTAGAATGGAGCAGAACCACCCGCACCTGTCCCTTAGGGTCCCCCACATAGCTAAAAGGAGGGAGCCCCCCCTCCCCGGTGATGGAGCAGCCATTCGTGTCAGCATTAGAACAAGGAGATGCGACCTGAGAGGCACGACCTGCCCACTCCGTGGGGAAGGGGCATGGGGCCCGGACTCCCGAGCCCCATCATTGCTCAGTTCACTCAGTTCCCAAGATCTGCATTTTCTGGGACCTGACGTCCCAGCCGTTGAATGTTTTCATAAATCTTACAAAACAAACAGACAAACTGAAGGGCTTTCAAATATTTCGGTATGGTTAAAATGCTTAATTGGATGGTGAGCAGTGTTCCACTCTCCTTTATTTATTTCTTCATTCTCCTTTAAGCTGCACAGATATATTATATGCTTTCTTTTCGAGGTAGGGTCCATTTCACAATTTTATTTTTTACCAGGTTTTTTTTTTTTTTTTTTGTCTCTTAGTTTGTTTTTTAAATAAGCCCTGACCCAGCCCCAAAGTGAAGCCACCCCATCAGCGATGACCAGGGACAGGGCTCAGCACAGGGGAGAGTCCACAGCAGAACTAGTCTCCCACACAGCACCTGACCCAGAGAGCACCACTCCCCAGAAGACGGCCCCACCTCCACGCCAAACCCTTTCTGAATGGCTAGGTTTCCAGCTCCAAACTCCCACCAAATAAACACCCCTTTCCTCACACAGTCAAGGACTCCGGTAGTGTAGAGGTTAAGGGCACAGGCTTTAGAGGCAGACATTTCAATTTCACCCCAGTTCTGCCATTAACCATGAGGTCTTGAACCTGTTACCTAAACCTCTTTGAGACTCAGTTTCCTTATCTGTAAGATGGGATAAATACCACCTTTCCCATTTCATGAGATAAGGAAGGCAGGCTGGCTGGCTCACAGAAACACGGTTATAATTTGTAACCCGATTCTTGTGTGCTCCCAAAAGCCAAGCACTTGTGCTCCAGTTCGCCCCCCTCCCCACCCACACATCTTGCCCACCAAGCTGAGAAACACATCTCCCTCTCTGGACATTCTGAGCCCAAGGGCTTCACACAGCTGGTCCAGCAACCGCACTCACCCTGCCTTACCCGTGAGGCTGTCCGTATGTGAAACCTGTCTTACACCCCGTGAACTCTGCACACCCCTCTGTTCTGACCAGAACACGCAGCGCTCTCTCCTCCCATCAGTGCCTCGCTCCGGTTGCTGTGGTCTAGCTCTTGCTTCTTCCCTGCCTCAGAGACCCCTCTAAACTCTCTTGAGATCTCAGTGGCTTCCATCCTCAAGGACCTAGCCACGTCCCACCCCCTCCGTTCAAGCCCTTTTCCATTTATGTTGCTCTCGTCCTCTGTTCTTGTCCACCTTTGTAGTTATAATTTGTATTCATTAAATGCCTCCATAAATTACCTGACTTTTTTCTCCTCCATAAATTATCTGACTTTTCATGGGTATTTGTCTTCTCTCTTCTCATGGGCAAAGACCTGTCTTCCAATTGCTTTACACCTGCAGTGGTTAAGAATGTGAACTCTGGGGGTGCCTGGGTGGCTCAGTGGGTTAAAGCCTCTGCCTTCAGCTCAGGTCATGATCTCAGGGTCCTGGGATAGAGCCCCTCGTTGGGCTCTCTGCTCAGCAGGGAGCCTGCTTCCCTTCCTCTCCCTCTGCCTGCCTCTCTGCCTGCTTGTGATCTCTCTGTCTGTCAAAATAAAATAAATAGAACCTTTAAAAAAAAAAAAAGGAGTGTGAACTCTGGAGTCAGACCACCAGCTTGAACACTTTGGGGCTGTGTGACCTGAGGCTAATTACTTAACCTCTCTGTGCTTCAGTTTACTACTTGGTAAAATCCACACCATAATAATATATAGCTCAGAAGACTGCTAGGAGTTAATCCATAGAAAACATTTAAGATATATGTGATATAGTCAACTGTCATGTTAAGTTTTAGCTACTACTATTGATGTCCTTATCATCAGGATCACTATTATAGTGCTTAGAAGGAGACAAAGCATGGAGCAAAAACATCAATTTGTTGCATTCGAGAGGCATCTTTATCTAAGTAAACTTCGTCTAGGGCTAGATAATAAATAATAAATATTTTATCTTTGGGGGCCACAGGTCTGTGTCACAACTGCTCAGCTCTGACCCTGGATCATGAAAGCAGCCACAGACAATGCCATCCACAAATGAGTGTGACTGTGGACCAATGAAACTTTACTTACGGGCACTGACACCTTAATTTTGTACAATGTTCACATGTCATGAAATATGACCCTTCTTTTCTCACAACCACTTAAAAATGTAAAAACCAAAAACCACAAAACATACATAGCTGTACTAAAGCAGGCAGGGAGCTGAACTTGGGTCCCATCCCCCCACCCTGCCCCAACCCTGGCTGTTGCTTGCTGACCGCTGGCCTAAGGTTGCACAACGTCTTCCGTGACAGTTCAAATCCATACCTTTATTCCACAGGCAGTAAGAAAATCGCCATCGGGTTTTAAGAAGGCGAGAGCGCCCAGAGCCCCGCTTCCAGAAAAGCAGCTGTCGTCCCCATGACTGGAGCTGAACGAGACTCCTGGTTCTCCTCTCCTCTGCCCTTCAGAAGCCTCCTGGTTCCCAGACTCCCTGTGGTCAGGCAGGGCCACATGATAGTGCTGAAGGGCAATGACAGCGTGCCTGCTTCCAAGGAGAAGCCCTGAGGGGCCAGGCTCTCCTGACCTCTATGATGACTATGGAGGAGGGTCCAGGAGATTCTTATAACCTGGATCACGGAGTCATTTGCCATGCCCCGTGCCTCACAGAGGATCCCTGGAAGTCTTGCGGGGGGTGGGGGGGGGCGGGGGGCAGGGCCATGCTCAAGAGCTAACTTACTGTGAGTTGAGCAACTGAGTCTGCGCGGGGGGCGGGGGGGAGCAGCTGCTATCATAGTATAACCAAGCCTATCCAGTTTAATTCAACATCTTTATGCAAACATAAACCAAAGAAGGACGTTAAAGGTAAGTAAACATAAAAACACCTAGCAAAATCTAGTTAACCTATCCTTTCATCTTAACTCATTTAGGAAACATATGTCCAGACTTCTAGACAAGGGATTAGAAGCATTCCTCTCCATATTTTCTCATGAGAAACCCTAAATCATCTCTTTCAGCAATAAAATTCAATGGCAGTAAGTCTCATAATGGCCAGGAGGAAGGGTTTCTAGCCAGAACAGAGACCCTCAGGCACAGGGGTACCCCTCATGCGTGGGGGACCCATTCAAAGACCCCCAGTGGCCACCCACAACCACAGGTACCACCAAACCCTATACATATACACACTATCCCTTCTCTTGTACATACACACCTATGATAAAGTTTAATTAATAAATCAGGCACAGTAAGAGTTTCACAACGATAATAAGAGAACACTCACACTGCCATAAAAGCTACGTGACTGTGGTCTCTCTCTCGGTCACAATAGCTCGTTTCACTGTACTCGTCCTTCTTTTTTTCTTTTTTTTTTTTTTTAAGATTTATTTATTTATTTGATAGAGAAAGAGAGGGAGAGAGAGAGAAAGAGATCACAAGTAAGCAGAGGGCAGGGGTAAGGGGAAGCAGGCTTCCTGCAGAGCAGAGAGCCCAAGGTGGAGCTCTGAGACCATGAGACCATGACCTGAGTCGAAGGCAGAGGCTTAACCCACTGAGCCACCCAGGCGCGCCTGTACTCACCCTTCTTGTGGTGAGGTGAGATGATAAAATGTCTACGTGGCGAGATGAAATGAAGTGAACGCTGGAGGCAGGATGGCATAGCGCTGGGCTACTACTGACTCTCTGAGGATCCAGCAGGAGGGGCACCTGCCTCCACACCACAGTTGGCCATAGGTAGCTGAAACCTCAGAAGGCAAACCCACAGAGAAGCAGGCGGGAGTACGGGACAGGGATAGGGAGGGACGGGGGCGGGGCAGTGGACTGCCATACCCATCATCTGATTTATTCTGACACAGTCTCTGCTAACCACCTCACATTCTAATACAGTAAATTTCTTTCGTCTTAAAGTAATAATGATGGTGACCAGAACCACAAAAAACCATGGTGACAGCCGCTTATCTCAAGCCAGGGACAGCTCCCAAAGTACAGACCTGGATAGGAGGTAGGACTTCTTTTTTTTTTTTTTTTTTAAATCTTTAAAGTCAAAAGATCCAGTCACTGCCCAGAGCCATCCTGATCACTCATGGGATTTCAATGCTTAGGTGACCAGCACTCAGAGCCCTGGATTTAACAGACCATGGGAAAACTCCCAGTTCCCATCCCACCGAATCATAAAGTTAATCTTGCATTGTTAGCCAGAGAGGGTGTCTGCTGGGGGATGTCTGTGAATGAGTATTTAATATTTTCTTTTAAAAAAATATTTTATTTATTTATTTGACAGAGAGAGAGAGAGAGATCACAAGCAGGCAGAGAGGCAGGCAGAGAGATAGAGGGAAGAAGGCTTCCTGCTGAGCAGAGAGCCCGATGCGGGGCTCCATCTCAGGACCCTGGGATCATGACCTGAGCCGAAGGCAGAGTCTTAACCCACTGGTTCAGTGTTTCCTGCTGGCTAAAGAAGCATCCCAAGCCCCCACATCACAAGCCACCGCTCTCTGCGGGCAACAGCCTTTCTCTAAACCATTCGTGGAAAGAAAGCAGAGAGCCCAACTCATCTGCCCAGTGCTGTCATTTATTCCCACTTTCAAAATAGCTACCCCTCAAAGCAAACAGAAGTCTCCTACCAAGGCCACCAGCAAGTAAGGAGGTGGTGACAAGGTTCAGATTCCCAAGGTGGCCTCCAAAATCTGGAGCTACTGAAAGACCCCAACCCTCACTGCAGCTCACCTCCTGGTAGACGTCTGAGTCACTGGGAAGCCTGGCTCTCAAGGAGGCCATGCCTTCCTCCATCTCTAGAGAAAATTTCTCATGAAAGAACCTCCCAACATAAATGATCTGACCTGATCTTGACGCTCCAGAGGGAGAAATTCCGAACTTTTTCCTTATGTCTAATTTAAATTCTCGCTTGGAACCTCACCCATTTCTTCTTTCATGAAAGTGTTTCACGCATTAACAGATCTGAAGGGGGGGGGAGAAAAACACAGGAGACGATGGACTTCCGGTAGGTGATGAAACATGGCCGACCATGAGTCTCCAAGAGCCATGGAGGAATGCAAAAATGAATTTCTGTCCCAGCTACTGGTGAGGACATAAGCGAGCAGGTTCCTTTACACAGCACTCATAGTCTTAAATAAACAGTGTGAAAGTAGCACGAATCCTCACTCACCCACTCAAACACAAAGAGAAGCTCAAAATTCCTCTCCTCTAGGGACCACAGCCTGGCCACAGAAATGCCTCCCCCTTCTATGTGTCAAGAACCCAGGCCTCTTTACTCTGTTTTCCCGGAACCGGATTCCAGCAGCACATTGATTTTCCTGAGGGTCTGCCCGAGCCTCCAGCACCCACCAACCCCAACAGATGTGAAGCCCAGGAGCACAAGGATGGAGAATTCAGACAGATGTCTCTACAGTCTGCCTAGTCCTGTGGGGGCCAAAATAATCTGTCCATGGCGCAGCCCTACAAAACGGGAGATCTTGGCGTTTGAGGTTCTGAAGCCCTAGGAATTCGGGATATCTTTGCATTGCACACCCGCCCCAAAATAAATAAATAAATAATAACCATGGAGAAGCTAAGGAGGACTGAATTGTTCTTTGACTTTTTTTTTTTTTTTAAGATTTTATTTATTTGTCGGAGAGAGCGAGAGTGAGAGAGAGCAGCACAAGCAGGGGGAGTAGCCGGCAGGGGGACAAGCGGGCTCCCCACCAAGCCGAGAGCCCGATGCAGGACTTGGTCCCAGGACTGAGCCAAAGGCAGACACTTAGCTTAACTGACGGAGCCACCCAGGCATCCCTGAATTGTTCTTTTAAAACATCTTATGGCCTCCAAATTGCATATGTTCCAGAGTCACGATGACTCTTTGGCAGTCCTCTGTTTCCATGGACCACCTCCTCTTTCTCTCTCTCTCTGTCCTCTGCCCTTACCTTGTGCACCAAATTCCCAGGAGACAGAACCACAGGATCATCTTTTGAGAAGGGAGGCTGAACAGTGGGAAGATTTCCCCCTCACCGTCCCACCACTTGTCAATCACAGACACGTACCTTGATCCGCATCACCCAAAAGCATCCCCTGTGATAACCCCCAACACCCTGAGGGGGGTGTTAGCGCTATACAAAGGATGGGCTCTACTTACCTAACGCTGGCCAGCCTTCATGCCCCCACTCAAGTTCCAATGATTCCAGAAAGTGTCTTTGCTACCCCTGATGCAACGAATTCCAGCCTCCTCTGAATTTCTAGAGAGCGTGCTGCTAATTACATGAATCTGTCCCTTAGCATTTACTGACTGCCTTGGGGGGGGGGGATGGGAGTGTGTGTGTAAAGGGGTTGGGTCTCATTCTCTCAGTGAAGCTACCAATCCCCTGGAAGTGAGAGGCAGTACCCTTTACATTTTTTTAACCCCACGATGCCTAAGCACAGGACTGTGAAAATAACCACATGTGCAGATCGAAAGGATGGAGTAAGAGCAGACGTGCAGACCTTGCCCCTGTCCTCTGGGAAGGCAGGTCCAACGCAGACACCCCTGTTGTCGCAAACTGAAGTAGGAGTCAAGTAAGAAGAGCGCAGCCTACTGCCTTCTTCACTAACTGGCTGCAGGAATTTAGCCCAAACCCTTTAGCACTCTGTACCTCAGTTTCCCCAGCTCTCAAATACAGACGCCAGCTGCTTCGTGGGCCTGTAGTAAAGACTGACTAAGATGCTGCCCTTCCTTACACTTTTAAAAGTCTAACTAACAAAATAAATACAAGGCAAAGAGACCGCAAGGCATGGGGGCGGCGAGGAGAGAAAAGTCAGCCTATGATGTCGTTACCTGCTGAGAAAAGTGCACCACAGAAGAGCAACAAGAACAGGGGAATCCCAAGGGAAAATGACCCACAAATCCAATGCCTGACTGTACACCGGCCCCTTGTCTCAGACGGCTCGCCCTGTAAAATGACCTAAAGCACAACGCTGCGAGCTCTGCGGGACTTAACACCTATGAAGTGCCTCGTGTGGTCCTTGACGTGTAGTGAGCACTCAGTGAATGTCAGCTGCCGTTACTACTGTGATTATCAGCGTTATCAGCATTTATATCTCTTGTGTGTGTGAGTGTGTGTGTGTGTGTGTGTGTGTGTGTGTGGAGCCTAAGGTAGGGCTTGAACTCATGACCATGAGATCAAGACCTGTGCTGAGATCAAGAGTCAGGCACCTAACCAACTGAGCCACCCAGGCACCCCATCATTATCATCATTTTTTACACCACTAACACATAGCTGGTGTTCCAGAAATGTTTCTAGAAATGACGCAAACACTAGGAAGGTAGTTAATTCCATCCTCTTCCATATGCAGATAACGTCACCAAGAACAAGGTAGCCAAGCTGTTTGGTCACCTTGTTCCTACCAGGTCTCCCTGTGGACAGAGGAGAGGTCCCGGGCATGGGCTACCACGAAAGGGAGCCACACGCAAGCCCAAACACTCACACACACACGCGAGCCTGGCCGCTGGGCCAACACGGACCAGTATATTTACACCTAAGGAAATAGTGACTCACAGGGCCTAACACTGTCCAGGCATCAATGGCCAAACCTCCCCATCCTTGTGGTATTTTATTTGGCTGGAAGGGGCAAGGTTATCCCAGTTCCAGTTCCCAGCATCACCCTGGTCTGCTGAAATGTAGCAAGGGTTACTCAAGGCAGATTTTTAAAGACACTGATCTCTGCATGTCCCTGAGGGACCAACCCAGGCTGAGCAGAGAAGCATTCTGTACTAAAGTGATGTCTCCTCAGCAGAGATGGCTAAGCATTCCTCAGTCCCAACTCGACCATGCGGACAGCAGGGGCAGGGAAGGACGTGGAGTGATTTCCAATCGTGAACCCAGTGTCCCCACTCACCCAGCAGGACCTGGGCCTTTCCCGGAGGCCTCACCCAAGTTACAGGCCCAGGAATAAAGAGGCGCCTCTAAATGCTGCCGACTGGGCCTGGAATTCTCAGTGACTACAGATTCTGCCGATCCCTTCTAACCAACCCTGAAGGAATAAGGAACCTGGCCCCAAGAAAGCGGTAAGGCCACTGCAGTCCCTCTCCCTCATTTCCTCCGCCTTGGAGAGGGGTTTCCAGTACAAGAGTTAAACATAAGAGGGAGTGACAGCAGATCCTGAAGAGAAGAAGGTACAGGCTTGGGGGGCGGGGGTCCCTGATGGTGACCATTCCTCAGGACCTCAGTTTTTAAGAGTTAAGCTCATAAGAACGAGCTCCTCCCTTAACCCTCTTGCCTAAAGGAGGAGGACTGGACTAGACTAATTCTGTCAGACCTTAACCTAGGGTCAGCAGGGGTTTCTGGAAAGCCTGATGTAACCCAGAGCCGGGTTAGGACCCCATGGACTAAACTGCCCGATTCCTACCCTGACTCTAAAAATCAACCTCCCAACCCAGAGAGATCACCTCCCACGGTCCCACCGCAGACGGACTGCGGGTGGACGGCTCCCAGAGGCAAGGAAGGCAGGGCGCATCCCTGCAGGGAACTCTCCCAAACTCTCCTCCTCCGGGCCTCCACTGTCCTCAAGGAGAGAAAGCGCCTGCCCACCACCTCCCTCTGCTCCCCCACCCCCAGCCCCCGAGAGCCTTCCTCCTCTGAGCTGCACGCGTCACCCTGCAGGGAGTACCATGACAAAGTTTTCCAGGCAAAAGGTCCAATTTCTCAAGCAGATAAAAAGCCGATTCACCCACCCACCCTATTCAAAGGAGAAAAGGGAGAGGTGAGGGTTTTATTTTTAAAATGGAAGGTAAAAATACTCTGACTACGTCTGTGGCCACCAGACAGCAACCTCACACACGTCAGGCACGAAGAGGCTTTAATATGCCAACATCAGGCCCCGGAAGAGGCATCGACAGAGCCCCAAGGTGTGTGTGTGTGTGTGTGCGCACACGCACGCGCACCCCTTGGTGGGCAGGCAGTGGTGGGCACGGGGGTGGGGGTGGGAGGCCAGGCATGCCAGAGGTGGGAACCTGGCCCTCATGACAGTCTCCTCAGAGACAAGCCTCCAGGCAATCAGAGCCTGCCTCCCAGGATGAGGGTACCCTAAGGAGCAGGGTGAGCACGGCCCCTGGTGATGTCTGTTGGGCTGGGAGGGGTACCGCCGCACCCATCTCCAGCCCAAGATGACCCCCCCGGCCCTCATGCAAGGGTCCCTTCTCTACCAAGTTCCCTCTGTACAAGGTCCCTCAAAGTTGGAGACTCTCTGCAGCTGTACTTTCTCTCCACGGCCCCCACTCCCTAACTTCCACCAGACCCCTCCCCCAAGAAGATGCTGGCAGAAAACACTGCAGCAGTGCAGAAGCAAGGGTAAGCCGGAGAGAGTGACCCAACTTTGCAGAGTGTGCGCCCCCCACTGACCTCGGACCCCTCGAGGGCCATCCATGTGAAGGAGACCTCCTAAGGATGCAGAGGTGCTGGTGGGGGTGGGGTGGACATGGACAAGGACCTGGTTGAAGAACGATGACAATGACGAAGAGGAAGGTGCCGTATCCCTCCTCTACTTACCAGGAGAGCTTGAATCCTTTCATTAGTACAGGCACGAGAATCCACTGACCGTGTCCTTAGCATCCCCGTGACAGCTCCGGAGGTCCCAGGACATATTTGAAAAGATGACGAAGTCCCCAAAGAACAGAATCCCATGTAATGTGACTTGAACACAGAGAGAGAAAGAAGACAGGGAAAGAGGGAGAGCAAGCGCCAGCCAGAAGGACCCCTGCACGCTGGGCTCGGAGGCCAAGGGCAGCTTCTGCAAATCCAGCCCCGGGCTGGAGCCGCCTGCCCGAGCTGTTGCTGCCGCTGCCAGCTCCTGATGGGGACGGGCCACGCTGGCCAGGCTGCAAAACAAGCCCGGAGGGGCTGTCAACAGGCAGGCCGGCTGGCCACCCACCCACCCTCGCCTCCGGCCGGCTCAGGGCAGCCTCGGGGCAAGGACCCGAGGAGAGCCCGGCAGGAGAGCGAGAAGCAAGCAGAACCTGCACCTCTCTTCCCCCAGGCGGCAGCTCCCGCAGCTCCATATAATCTCCTCATCAATGCAGTACCCAAGCAAAGCACTGCCAGCCACTTCCGCCCATTTAAAGACACAGCACATGTTTTGTCCCGGGATGGGACAGAAAGTCAGGGAGAGGGTGGGTGAGTGAGCGAGTGAGCGAGCAACGTGACTCCCGTGACTCCCGGGAAGGAAGAGGAGAGGGGCAGGAACAGCGGAAGGCGGGCACTTCCCCAGCATCCATCCAAGGGTTAAAATGCCACACCCGGTGGGGGGCGGGTGGGGAGGAGAGCTGACCCCAGGCCCTCAGCTAACCTCGGGAACCCAAAGCCCTGCAGACCTGAAGCCTGGGGAGAGGGTTAGTGCCTGGGTGTCCAAAGGCGAGCTGCTCAAGGCCACCTTAAGTGGAATCCTTTCACTCTCTGCCCAGCGAGGGCAAGGCGGGGCAAGCTCCGGGGTGAGATCCTGAGAGCCCTGAGCCGCTCAGAGCACACAGAACACACAGTTCCTTCCCCTGCTGGGTAAAGTGCTTCGCCACCACTTCTGGAGTGCGTGGTGAGGCAGCAGCTTAGGGTGACCCCGCAGCACCCCCATCACCTGGGGCCCCAGCATCCTTTTAAGGTGGCTGCAAGGCCCAGTGTTGAATCTAGGCAATGTTTTATCACCAATACAGGCTCTAAGAAGACTCAGAACCGGCAGAACATCAAAGGGAGGAGGCACGGACACTGTCAACCCCAACGAGAACATACAATTCACTCTTAAAATCCTCCAGGCTGGGCCCACTGTGTTCCAGCCCCAGCAACCTCCCTGGCTGTGTGGTTTTTTTTTTCTTTTTGTCGTCCACTAGATTACAGACTATCTGGGTCAGTAATGCGGATGGGTGAGAACAAACAAAGAGGAGATTAATTATGAAATAGCAACCTTCAACTGAACCATATTAAGCCTTTACCCCGAAACCTGCCTCAAAGCAGTCATCTGCAGACATCCGTACGTGCTGTACGTACACCATCTACACCCAGCCCTCCAAGGTGACGGTCAAGAAAAACTGGAATGAAAGAGCCCCAACGGGGATACTCACTGTATCTGCAATTATGCGTTTATTACCCGCCTTCCTTTTTTTAGACGGCACACTCCATGGAGGCAGGCACTGTGCATCGCGCTCAGGTCCACTGACTTAGGAGGCTGACTTAGGAGGGACTGTATGCAGTAGGCACTATTCGCAAGTGGTTAACTGAAGTGGCCTTATTCAAACCGAACTAAAATACTGCAGTCTCCCTCCAGTGTCCAGATGGTCCAGCAGAAGCACTCTCTATGGGGTCCAGAGCTTTTAGAGACGTCCTCCCTAAGCAGTTTGGGGCTATGGACTTTCCCTCCTCCATCCACAGCCCCTAGGCTAGACAACACCGAAATGCTTTCGAGACTTCTGAACACATCTTTAGTTATATACCGGCACCAAAAGACATTGTGGGGAAGCTGAAGTTCTCTTTACAACCCAGATAATTCATTCAAAGGGCCTCCTGAGACCAGTGACACCAGCTCCTGGGACAAATGTCATTTAGAGTACTCTAGGTAGATGAGACTGTTTTCATACTGCCCCACGGACTGCTCTGATCACAGACAGCACATAAAACCTGCATCAAAGTTTCCGATATTCCATGAGAATCAAATCACTTTTTAAATTCTTTGGTTTTAACTCTTTACCTATTTTTTTTTAACTCCTTGCAACTATTAATAAGAATGCATTGGAAGCATATTGTGTCAGACGTCATGCTAAGCCTTCAGTTGCATTACCTCATTTAACTCTCATATCCATATTACGAAGCGGTGACGATCATCATTTTTCAGGCAGTGCCGTTGAAAGCAAGTATAGCACCTAAGATCTGCCTAACGCTAAACGGCCCACAAGCTGCAAGCTTGAAACTTGAACTCAGGCATGTTCAACCTCAAAACCCAGTCTCTTAATCATGATCTATGCTTATTAAAAAAAAAAAAAATCTATCAGACAAGTTAATGGATAAGGGCTCACATGCTCCCAAGGCAAAAGGAACCCAGGCAACAGGTGACAAAGGATGCTGAGTCAAGTTAGCTCCTTCTTTCCACTGCTAGTGTTGATGAGTTAGCTTGCTTACGTATCAGTGTATGAATGTGATGTGAGTAACGAGACAAGGATAGCCTTGTGGGTTGGGAGGCCATCGCCTGCCTCAAATTCTCCTTGGCCGTTTCTGGTTTCTGAAACCAGAGCTTTTCAGAGAGCTCTAGAGCCTGGCTCCATTGTCATGGTCCATAAGAAAATCTTAAAAAATGATAGAAATAGGGTTTTAAAGAGCCATGGGATTGCTATCTTTCCTTGAAATAAAGAATAAAACCAAGCAAGATGAAAGACATTCTTCACTCAATGTATTTCCCTCCCTGATCTTCTCACAGAGGGCAGACCGTTCTGTATGGTTTGGAAAGGTTCCTGACCGGCAAGCTGTCAGCACTGACATAATTCTAGATTACTCGGGGGGGGGGGGGTGAATGCGTGGATTAAGGGTCAGGAAGGTGATTTCGATTCTCCTGCTTCTGCCTGACTCTGCAATCTGGCTGCTCCTTGATGTCTGTATTTCAGGAAGGGCAGGAATTTATTCTTAAGATTTTATTTATTCATTTATTTGAGAGAGAGAGAGAGAGAGAGAGAGAAAGAGAGAGCAAGCTCGTGGGGGGGAGCAGTAGAAGAGGGACAAGTAGACTCTGCACTGGGCACAGAGCCTGACACAGGGCTCGACCTCACCATCCCAAGATCACGACCTGAGCTGAAACCAAAAGTCAGATGCTCAACTGACTGAGCCACCCAGGCGCTCCATGGAAGGGAAAGAATTTTTTTAAGAAAACACGAAAGCCCCAAGACTTCTATTTCTGGCAATATAGCAGACTAGATATGCTGATGGACCTTCCTGCTAAAAACAACTAAAAATGCTGGATAAAATAAAACATCTAGAAAGGAAGAAAAAAAAAAAGAGGAAATTCTTTTAAAATGTTTGATGAGCTATCAAAACAGTAAGACATACTTAGAGGCCACAAATTTAGTGAGGGCAGAAACCCAGAAAATTAAAGAAAGCCTTATGGGTATGTTTTCTAGAGAAGGCACTTGTAGAACCTTCGAAACGGGGACTTGGGGTTTTCCGGACCTCACAGAACATGGCGGACAGAGACAACACCAGAGGCCCACGAATGTGAGAAAGGAAAGGAAATCACCTCATCAAATAGGTCCTGCCAGCTTACCCTCGGACCCTAAGAATAAGCATAAAAGAAACTCCCACATGCTGCTGAGGAACTAAAGGACAGCCCTGTCTTTGACCTTGGCAGAGACTGAAGGAGGAAAAACCATCTCCCCTCATAAGTCATAATTACCAACTGATCCTCACATAGACGGCGGCCTGAGGGTTTCCTCACACACACATACAAAAACAATGTCCAGAATGGAGAAGGCTGAGGAAACTCAACCACAGTAAACCTGTGAACACCTGATCATCAAAACTGATCATAAAGAGGGAGAAAAAAGGGGCACGTGGGTGGCTCAGTGGGTTAAACCTCTGCCTTCGGCTCAGGTCATGATCTCAGGATCCTGGGATCGAGCCCCCCATGGGGCTCTCTGCTCAGCCCCACCTCTGCCTGCCTTTCTGCCTACTTGTGATCTCTCTCTCTCTCTCTGTCAAATAAATGAATAAAATCTAAAAATTCAAAAAATTAAGAGGGAGAAAAGACAAGGCTTTTCTGGGAGAAGCTTTTTGCAGCAAATATAATTTAAAAAGGAACTGTTCACAGAATTTATTTAAAAAAAAAAACCACACTCTACAAATCAATAAGAAAAAGAAAAACAATTAGAAAAATAGACAAGGGATTTGAATAAGCACTTTCAGAAGAGGAAATGATCAATAAATATATAAAAAGGTGCTCCACCTCATTAGTGCTCAGGAAAACGCAAGTCTAAAATGCCAATGAGATGTCCTTTCATACCCATCTGATTGGCTCAAGTTAAAAAGTCCTGTCATAAAAATGACGGAAAGGAGCTTGAAGACGTGTATCATGGTTCAACTACTGAAGCTAACCATCTGGTATTACGTGGGCAAGTTGAAGGAACGCATCCCCTAACAGCTAGCGGTTCCTTTCCAGCCACCGTAGAAGCTACCAGTAAGCGAGGTGCGGGGGAAACGTCAGACGGCACGCTATGTGGCAACACGGTCTGCAGAAACAAACCCCCACGCCGGGAGATGGAGGTCTACCAACAGGAGAAAGGACAAATAACTGGGATTTTCTTACAGTGCCCATTGCATATAACTTCCAGAAAATTTATAAATCACCGTCCCGAGCAACCGAGTGAATGAATCTCAGAAACGATGCTGAAGAGAGGAGGCCAATCAGGGAAGAATGCAGAGTGTGATCCCATGCACGTGCAGCTAGAGAACAAAGAGGGAACAAGACAGCTCAAATTCATATACGGATAAGGTGCTCGGCCTCATCAGCACTCAGAGTATGCATGCATTCTGGATCTGTACAGCTAGACAGCCTGTGTCCATTAAAATAAAAAGAAAAAAAATCAAGCACAGGACAACGTCAACATTCACCTTTAAAGGGTGGAGCAGACAGCGGAATCAGCAGGACAGGCAAGAAGTATACTGTGCTTATTGCTTTTTCTTTTTGTATGTTTTATACATACTTAATGCTTTTTTTTTTTTTTAAGATTTTATTTCTTTGAGAGAAAGAGACGCAAGAGCATGCGCACAAGCTGGGAGGAGGGACAGAGGGAGAAGGAGAAGCAGAGTCCCTGCTGAGCGGGGAGCCTGAGGCAAGGCTCGATCCCAGGACCCTGGAACCATGACCTGAGCCGAAGGCAGACCCTTTAACCCACTGAACCACCCAGGAGCCCTCACATTTAATGCTTTATAAATAATCTTTATAATTATTCGCTATTGAGCAAAAACAATTTAAAAACAAAGTAACTAGAAAATACCTGACACCAGTCTTCTTTAGGTCTTTGTGAACAGAATGGACAAGGCAGCAGGACGGTGGTGGGGAGGGGCTGACAGGGACAGTTTGTGTTATCTGCATTTTCAAAGACCTAAGTTCAAAAACTGGGCCTTCCCAGGCTCATGGATATTCCTAAGCTTGTTGTGTTTATAGGTCTGGTTAACTTAAGGTTGAGGTGTATCCTCCTAACCTCTCACTATAATACAATGGTTTCTTCCAAACTTTATTGGGTTTAGAATGCAAGTTGGAAGAAGTTCCTTTTTGATTTTAGCTGCTCTGACTTTCTCTTGGCCTCCTACAAGCCTGAAGGTCTCACCACCCCAGTACTGTTCCTTTCCCAGGCCAACAAAATCAGGATTGGTGCTTCTTGCCTCATCCCTAAGTAAGGACTGGTTGGTGGGAGGTCTCTGAACCAGCGCATGGAGCTACGCAGACACCCAAGGCCTCAGCCACAGGAAACCTGGCAGCTGTGAGCCCAGAACTCACCAGAGAGTTCGGCCCCTGCCTCCCACCCATCAGAGGATCTTTCCACCACCGGAAGCTCACGCCTCTTCGTGACCTTGGGAAGTTACTGGGAGCCTATCTGGAGCAGAAAATAGACCGTGGACATGATCCCCGAGGCCCCCCCTCTACATGGAGCTTCTGGACCCTGCGCGCACCTCCAGAGGAGAGGGGAGCCGCAGGACCCGGGCCGAGCTATGGGCCTCCAGGAGCTGGCAGAACTGGGGCAGAGCAGTGCTGCAGTCACACATTGGGGAATCAAAGCTCTAAGCTCAGGCAGGGGAGTCGTCAGGCGCTGGGAGTGTTATATTTAAGGAGCATTTTGGAGGTCAGGAAGCTGGTGAGAGGAGCAGCGGGGGAGGAGCAGCCTCGGAAACACTCCATTTCAACAAGCCTCCTCGTCCTCCAGCCAGAATCCTCTTCCAAATCCCACACCGCAGTCCATAGAGCCTGTGTAAGGGGAGGTCGGCAGATGGCCAGAGCGGCACCCGCTTAGGTGCTCCCCACTTCCCTGTCCCCTCCTCCCCCCAGCCCCCAGTCTCTTCTCCCCACCCTCTGCCACTATTAGTCACTGGCTCTGGGGTGACAGTGTGGGCTGCAGGCATTGGCCTCGCCTTCTGGTCTGTTCATCTGTGTCAGCTCCCAGCTGGGAGCCTCCCCAGCTGCCCCTCCCCTCCGGTGCTGGGACCCATGTGCACACCCCTGCCCTCCAGCCCCACCAGTCCACTGCAGGGAGGACAGGGGCAGGGAGGGGAGGGGAGGGGTGGCACGGGCCACAGAGCAGCAGAGGTCCCCAGGTTTGTGTGGAAAGCCAGCAGGGCTCGGTTCATTTCCAGGCAGCTTCCTTCTGCCTCTGGGAACCTAGGGAATCACTCAGGGCACTGGAGTTAAACAAAAAGTAAAGATAAAAAATGGAGAGACATACCCCCCCCCAAACCCCGCCCCATCCTTCTCTGCCCCTTCTTCACAATCTGCTAATCCAGAATGTTCCTTCAGGCCTCCAACAGGATGGGCAAGGGCAAAGCCAGGCTCCAGCCAGCTTCATCCCGCCCCCAGCTGCTTCACCACCCCAGCTGACTGGACAGGGAGGAAGACAGGATGGAAGCAGGGGGGCCACTCTAGAGCGTCAAGTAGTCTCCCCTACATTACGTCCTGTGAGTCTCACAACGCCCAGGCAGGTAGTACTAAGCCACATTTCAGGGAGGAAGAGACTGAGGCTCCGGGGGAGCGGGGGCTCCAGTTCTCTTCCTACCGCTGGTGGCTGTCCCTAGCCCCAAGGCAAGGGGGTAATGTGGTTGATGAAAAGAAGAAAAGCAGAAAGGTGAGGCCCGTGCTGGGTCCCACAAACCCACTCCTCTCACGCTAGCCTCAGAGCCTCTCCTCAGCCAGGCCAGGATGAAATCTCCTCTCTTGCTGGCCTCAGAGGCGGAGCCCAGCGTGACCTCTGTCAAGGCAGCTCTGGACATCCCTTCTCCCTAGAGACCTCCTGGCCTCCTCGGCCCTCCTCTGTCTGGTTATGGAAATCCCAAAGAGGACCCCCCCTCCCCTTCATCTCCCGATATCTCTCCCAGCTGCCTGGAAACCTGCCTGCCCGCCTGAGTGCTGGCTCATTTGTCCATCTCCTTCATTAGTGTGTTCCAGATCACAGCTCTTTCTGCTGCCGGACAGAAGGGTGACCTGCGGGTGGTACAGCCCTCCTGTCAGGAAAGAGACACACACCTTAGAGAAACCCCACTAGCCAGGAGAGGGGACCTCACCTGACTTTACTCATCCTAATTACAAGCATAACAAAAGAAAACATCTCTCCTGCCAGATGGGAGAAACAAGGCAGATTTCTAATTACCCACCCTGATCCTCCCGGTTTACCCTCAGGAGAAATTCAGGGTGACTGATGGTATCGGGGACCCAGAAGGGAGCTTATAAGCTCAGGTTCTCTTGGGGGAGGGAGCGCCCATCCGCCCACGGCCAGCTGCTCCTGCTCTCTTCCCACCAAATGGAAACTTCTCCCTTCTCATCTAAGTCACACGTGAGGAGGACCCCTTCACAAACTGAGGAACGGAGCGAGCGTCCACTCATCTTAACAGTGAAGGACTCCTGGCCAAGGACACAAGAATTTACTGTTGGCCGAGAGCTGGCTGGATGAGAGGACAAGCCTAGGAAAATCACATTCGTACCTGATTCAAGCCTGACACCTGTCCTGGAGGTGTGTGTGCTGTGGTTTCACACGGGGATTCTGGAATTAGACCTGAGTTCAGATTCCTGCGTAATAGGTATGGGACCCTGAGCAAGTCAACCACATTTCTCAACGCCTCCCTTCCATCTACACAAAGGTGCTGGCTACAACCCATACAGTGGCTAGGTTGTCAATGACCTAACCTGTGACCTACTATCAGGTGCCCAGCACACTTGAACCACACTTACAATGATTCCCCACAAACTACAACTACCTACCGCAAGAACCAGACCCAGTTCTCCATGCCTCATCTCCGTTCTCTTCTTTACCTAAACAAAAGCTTCTGATTTTTCCCTATTCTCTGGAGGATGTTTTTATATTTTTGTTTTGCGGTATTTCTGCAGCATCTGCCAACCATTTATTTATTCGACAATTACTCTACTTACTGAGTGCCTACTACGTTCAGCACTCGGGCAAATCGGCACGGTATTTCAACAATAAATCCAAGATCCTCCTTGTTCTCCAGAAGCTTATCATCTAATAAGGAAGTGAAGACATGGGCATTAAGTAGTTTTAACATAAAGTTTAAAGCAGTAAGTCATGTAAGAGAAGCAGAGATACTCAAGACACAGTACTTCTGTTTCCCTGAGTGAACAGAGGTCTGTAATCATTATGCCAATTTTTCAATCAATTAACAAGTAATGGCGGACATACTCAGCTAACCAATACGGAGTCTGTCTGTGACAATTATTTCCTGATTAGTCTGGTCTTAACACAAAAAGAGTCGGCCAGAGAAAGGATCCAATATTTGTCATCATCCTTTATGGAGGCAAGAACTTCTTATTAGCATGACAGGTGTCCAGAAATAGTGCCTTCGGAACATACTGCTATTCTCACTGCCAGTAAACACGGGTTTATTTGGACAGAGCAGACGGTGTCTAATGGGCTGGAATTTAAAGTTTCATTTCCTACCATTAGGACATTTTCTCATGAGAGGCTGGGGGTGGGGGCCAGAAATGTTCAAAGATGTTTCAGGCCCCTATAGCTACTATTTTCTCTAAACATCACAACGACTGAGAATGGCATCCTCATGAGCTCAGGTTCCACGTGCCTTATGATCACAATCACTCAATAAAGTACACCTGCGTCCTTCCATAAATATATTTTTAGTTTTCGATAACATGCCCCTTTAAATTTGTGTTAAAATACTCTTAAAAAATAGTCTTTAAATATAAACAGTAGTTGTGGACATTTGAGATGGTAGTTTTGCTGCCTTCTGTAAGTAAAACAACTGTGTGGCAATTCTGTGTCAGTCCACCAGCTTCTTTCAACTTCTCTGCTACGTCTCCAAATTCAGAATTCCCTATGAGGAAGGGTTCCCGGGTTCTGGGAGCTCACATTCCGCTGTGAGGAGGGGCTCTGACTCTTAACTGCTGGGAAGAGGGATCTGAAAGCCTTCTCTAGTCAACTCCCTTGTCTTTAAGCGGTCATCTGGGTCACAGAGGTTCCTAACCCAGGGGATTTTATTGACATGTAATTGGCATATAACATTATATTAGTTTCAGGTGCAAAACACAATGAATCATTATTCGTGTACGTTGTGAAATGATTGTAACAAGCCTGGTTTACATCCATCACCACATAGTTGTACCTCTTTTTTCTCATGATGACCAAATCTACTCTTGAATGCTTTGACAATGCCTTGGAGTATGGCTGAGCCTCTCAAATCCATGCAGATAGCTCCTGCCCCTCCCCTAACCTCAGATACAAATTCTCAGTTGTTCCTGAACACCTTTCCCTGTATGTCCCACAGGCACCTCAGAGCCTGCCGTAATCAACAAAGCTTCTCACTGCCTCTCTGGCACCTCCTTCTGACTCCGACCTCCTGGCGCCTGCTTCAGTAGATGACATCACGACCTACCAAGTCACCCGGTCAGACACCTGGCACTACTTACCCCATGCTCCTCTTCCACCTCCCACTGAACCATGTACAAAGGTATGTCAATTCTAGCTCCCGGAGCGACGCAAGTTTGTGTCTTGCTTTCACTTTTATACCTGCTTTTCCATTCTCATTATTAGGTCTGCAGGGGTACCTTCTCTCCAATTTGTGTGTTCACTTACCAAATCTTTATTGAGTGTCTGTTATATACCAAGTAATATGCTAGATGCTGGAGGGTGAAGGGGGGTGCTTGTGGTTAAAAAGTGGAAACACACTAGCACTCTGCCCTTAAAAAGCTTATAGTCTAGGGACGCCTGGGTGGCTCAGTGGGTTAAAGCCTCTGCCTTCAGCTCATGTCATGGCCTCAGGGTCCTGGGATCCAGCCCCGCATCGGGCTCTCTGCTCAGCCAGGAGTCTGCTTCCCCTTCTCACTCTCTGCCTGCCTCTCTGCCTGCTGTGATCTCTGTCTGTCAGATAAATAAATAAAATCTAAAAAAAAAAAAATTTAACAAAAGCTTATAGTCCAGTTAGGGAAGATAGATTTATGTTAAAAGCAACAAACAAACAACAACAAAGAGGTCTTAGAGATGGCACCAAATAAGGAAATGATCAATGATCTGTCTACCCCGTAGCCAGAGAATACACTTTCAAAAGCAAATCCAATGATATCCTAAAATTATTCGATTGTTCCCATTATCAACATAATCTCAGGACAGTGTAAGGCTGTTGTGGGTTGTCAATTCCTGCATCTAGTTTCATCCCCTGTTCCTAAGGCCTGATCATGCCGAACAGTGACCTGGGCTTTGCCACGTTCATGCCATCTCCTCCCCTTGCCTCGCTCCTATTCGGGGAACAGCCACGGTGTGCCAGGCGTGATCTCGTTTAATCCTCACTACAACCCTGCAGGGTCCACACTACCGCCCTCACTTACAAATAAGGATGCAGAGATGAGAGACCGAGAAAATCCGCTCAAGGTCACAGAAGCAGAGGGCAGCAGTGTCAGCACTGGAAGGCACATCTGTCTGATGCGGGTTCCTAACACCCCCTCCCTTCTCCTGTCCACCTGAGAAGCCCCTACCGACGCCTCGGGTCTTAGAGCAAATGTGGCTTCCTTTAGAAAGCCCTCCTGCCTGCCCAGGGAACATCAAAGAGTTCTTCAGTGCTTCCCTGCTGACCTCAACTTCTGTTACAACCCCCATTACCTTGTACCATCATAATGTGTTTACTCATCTGTCTCCCCCAACAACCCGTGAACAAGCGCTCCCGGTGCTCACACACACACCATCGAATGGAAACCTCCACCCTGAGCCTTCCGCTGACATATTCCTGGCATTTCACACTCGTCGAGCGTGTGGACCGACGAATGCCCACCAACTGTTCTCGGGGATGAAACAGAAACTCTCGGGGCACAATTTACCATCCACATATCTTAACCCAGTCATGTCAGGACATCAGACGGCCCCATTCTGAAACCACAACCTTAAAAACAACAGCCACGGAGGGGGGTGGGAAGGTAGCACCATGGCAATGCAGTAACAGAGCCTCAAAAACCAGACTCCGGGAGATGAAGCTATGCCCCCAACAGCCCTCCTCCAGGAGCCCAGTGCAGTCTGAACAGGTAGTGTTGTCATCAGGAATGACCACGCTTCCAAACTGAAAGCTATTTCACCCTGGGGTACCTGAACCTAACATATGCGGGGCTAAGAGAAACGCTGAGAACAGAACCTCAGAACTAAAAGGAGAGGGGTACCTGGGTGGCTCGGTGGGTTAAAGCCTCTGCCTTCAGCTCGGGTCATGATCTCAGGGTCCTGGGATCGAGCCCCGCATCAGGCTCTCTGCTCAGTGCGGAGCCTGCTTCATCCTCTCTCTCTGCCTGCCTCTCTGCCTACTTGGGATCTCTGTCTGTCAAATACATAAATAAAAATCTTTAAAAAAAAAAAAAAAGAACTAAATGGGGAAAGGATAAGGTAAGAGGTGCATTTACATGTATTTAGAAATATATCTACCTACGACGGCGTAAAGAAGAGGCATCGAAGCCATATGTAAACGAGGTACCAATGAGTCACAACATGAATCTGCACTCAGCACCGGCACTGCACTGACACGCAATCAGAGATTTGGTACATTGGCCATCATCCATAAGCTCTCTCAGCACCTGGGCTGCAAAAAGCAAAAGCTTCTTAAGCATTTCTGAGTTTTAAACCTTCTAGAGATCTGGTGAGAGCCATGGGTACTCTTCCCAGAAAAATGCAGAGATACAAAATTCCACCTACAAATGAATGAGGCTCAAGGACCCTCTCCTAAGGAACTTCCTGGTTCATGGACCCAGACGGAAAGCACCTGAACTCAACTCCTCCAAAGCATTTGGAGAACAAAGGTTAAAGAAAAAGCCATCACTGTCCTGGGGTTAAATGGTATCAGTGTCCAATGATCAATCAGATTCACTATTCAAGGTCCTGAAAGCAAAGGCTAGCCTCAAGAACAGTCCAGCTCCAAAGCCAGCTCGCCCATCTGAGTAGACAGTCTGCAATCTGGACAAGCGGACGGTCAGGGCCGCTGCTAAATAGAACCGTTGTCTCCTTTCTTCAAAGAAAAAGTATTTGATGAATCTAAGCTCGTTAAAACAACAGCTGTGTGTAATGTTCACCACTGTGCAGACTAGAAGACTTAATCCCGACAGGTTAAGTAATCTGGGTCAGATCATATCCCATGTGGGAGTTAGGACAAAGGGGCCGGGAACCCAGATCGGCAATTCGCAGTGACCTGTCTTAACCTCTAGAACACATTAATGCCCACGGCACCCTTGCTGCCTGGGCCTTCAACCTCATCCTCTCCATATACACTTGGGGTGCCCAACTGTTTCAGAAGTCTAGCTTTGTCCAGTCTCGCATCTCCGAGACAAAGAAGACCCTGCCATCTGACCAAACAGGCAAGCCCCAGCCCAACCAAGGGCTGAGAAATTCTAGGACTACAGGTCTTCCCCTACACGTAGGGGTCGGGGTTGAGGCTAAGACCCCTCCTTAGATCCCCCATCCACTCCCAAGGGCTCAAGTTCCTTGTTAGGGAAAAAGCACAGAAAAACAAATTCCAAACTGCAAGCAGGATTCAGGAGGGATTCAAAATCTGTCTCATGAACGCCCTCTAGTGAGCCAGCTGGGTCCATGCGACAAAGCCATGGGCACCACTCCCTAGAGGGGCCCACACCCACACATTCATTGGGGCATCAGATGAAGGGTGGGAGGAGACAGCAGCAGCATCTGCCACTCAGAGCCCAACTCCTCGCCAATCCCAAGGCCATCATGTGCTGCAGGATGAGAGGCAGTCTCTGCTCTCAAGACGGTCCGACCCACACCCACCCCACCCGTTCCTTATACAACGGGCAGAGGGAAGAGAGAAGCAAACAGAAGGTGGGCAGGAAGGAGACGGATGGCACAGATGGGTGGAGAGAGCACTGTGGCGTGAGGTAGAGGCAGAAAAGAGAGACAGGATAGGGATAAATGAAAAAAACGGGCAGAGCTAACATGACGACGGACACAGAAGTCAGCCCAGACAGAGCTAGAGTCCCCGTCCCCTCCCCTGCTCAGACTCCAGGGCACGTGAAGGTGAGGGGTGTGCTCTGCGGGATGAGCCCTTCCTCCCCTCTCCTGAGGGCATCCTGCTCAGGTCGGTTCCCTCTGCTCTGACACAGCCCCTGGACGCTGGGGACTGGTGGGCTGAGGGACAGGAGGGGAGAGAAAAGTGAACCAAAGGCAGAACTCGCCAAGCGAAGCCACTTACGCACAGTGCGGCCGGCAGCATTTCCATCCTACCTTTGCTGTCGCCATATCAGCCGGCTCCATGATCTCTGCTTGGCCTAAGGAGCAGCGGACCATCCAGAGAGAAAAGGCAGAGTCACAAACGTCCACCCAGAGAGAACTAACCACCCCTGTGGAAGGTCAGGGAAAACAAGACCCTGTTCTATGGCCCCTCAGGTTGTCCTCTCCCGGCGGGCAAGGGGGTCGCGCGGGAGGGGACAGGAAGGAGGCTTGGGGTCCCAGGCAAGTCAGGGGGCTGCCTGGCTTCCCACAGGTGCTCACGTCAGGCTGAGTCAGGGGGCCTCTCCCCTCGCCTGGGACTTCTTCCCTGGAGGCAAGTGTGGGCCTCCCGGGGCTCCCCCTGCTGGGGGAGAGCGCAGAGAGGTGGGAGGGCCCGGCTTCCCATCACCCGGCCAACTGGTACCCACAGGTCAGGAAGAGGGGAGCGTGTGGGCAGCGGCCAGCTGGAGGGTGCTGAGCAAGTGCTGGGGCAGCAGGTAGGGAGGAGGCTGGGGGGCCGGTGGGCGCAGGCGTGACAACCTCAAGAAGGGGGTACGGGCACTCAGCTGGAAGCGGGAGGCGCCGGAGCCCTGCACGGCTAGGTGGAGAACGCAGAGGGAGAGGAACGTGCCGGGCGAAGCCACTCACCTTGCAATAACATTCAGACTGACTGAGGCCTACACAGAAGCCAGGAGCGGGCGGTTCACACCCCCCCACTCCACTCCCAGAGACTCCCAGCCTCTGTCTAATGGTACATGAGAGCAGCCGGCAGCCCGGCTGGATCTGCAGAGGCCCCTGGCTCGCGGCGAGCAGCCTGATTGGAGGAGCAGGATGACTTCATCCGGCCTCATTCATCACTGTAGGTTTCCTGCCCGGCAGGGAAGGGCCGGTCTGCGAGCCGAGACTACAGCTTCCTCTCCGGCCCATTTCACTCTGGCAACCTGGGATAGGCTGTGTCAGCCAGAGGCCGCCAGGGGAAAGGGAGCGGAGCACCCCAGGCCCTAGAGCGCAGAGGCTGCTCCCGTTTTAGGGAGAGTGCAAAGCCTCTCCTCCAACAGAACACAGCACAGCATGCGTATTCACGGTATGTGCACGGGCGGAAACACAAAGGGGCAACACTCCACAACGCTCGTGTGCTTTCCCGAACCCCTGACCTTCCTGCCTAACCTTTAGAGATAGTCTCCCAATCAAAGAGAATAACCAAGGGGTGCCTTGGTGGCTCAGTGGGCTAAAGCCTCTGCCTTCGGCTCAGGTCATGATCCTAGGGTCCTGGGATTGAGCCCCGCGTCAGGGTCTCTGCTCAGCGGGGAGCCTGCTTCCCTTCCTCTATCTCTCTGCTTGCCTCTCTGCCTACTTGTGATCTCTTTCAAATAAATAAATAAATAAATTTAAGAAAAGAGAGAGAGAGAATAACCGAGGCAAAAGCAGGATCTTCAGGCTTCCCCGTGAGTTCCAGCTCTACCAGCTCCTCCCAAAGTGTTACCCTGGCCTTGCTGTTAAGATCCTCTGAGTCCCTGATGCTTATGGTTTCGGACCCATGAAATGTTAAGGTGGAAGGGACCTTCAAGCTTTGGCTCCATTTTACAGATGGGAAAATGAACACCCAGAAAAGAGTGAAAGGGTTGGGGCACCAGGGTGGCTCAGTCGGTGAAACATCAGCCTTCGGCTCGGGTCGTGATCCTGGGGTCCTGGGATGGAGCCCCTAATCGGATTCCCTGCTCAGCGGGGAGTCTGCTTCTCCTTCTCCCTCTGCCCCTCCCCCTCGCTTGTGTTTTCTTGCTCTCTCTCTCTCTCAAATAAATAAAATCTAAAAAAAAAAAAAAAAAAAAAGTGAAAGGGCAAGGAAAGAACTGCCAACACTCCTTTTCCGATTCCAGATGGACTTACCCGCAAAAAAGGGGAGACCCTGAAAGAAATAACACCCTTCATTTACCCATCCCCCAGTCCAGCTTCCAGAACAGAGGAAAAATCCAGCATAGCAAGGGTTCAACAGAGAGCTTAAAATATAAGAGAATTTTTAAAAAGAAGGCAATGAACCTGTGACCTCTCGGTCCGGTCCGTTCTGGCCTTCTCCTCCCCTCATTCTTCTCTCTGACCCTGCTTCTGTTCAAGCCTGACTTCACAACCAAAGTGCACATTCAGGTAGACCAACAACAGAGCAGGAAAGGGTTTCCCAAAAGAGTGATACCACTACGGATTCGACCAGTTTCCACAGCCTTTGTGCATCTGGCTAATGACAAGACAGTAAGAATTACAACTCCCATCTGCCTGGGGCTCTGGGGTGTTTTCAAATCTGCTGCCTCATCGGATACTCGCAGGAACCCTGCGAGGTAAGCTGTTCTCCCTTCCCAAGAGAACGGAACTGGAACTCAGAGACTTTCAGGGACTTACCCGAGGTCACACAGCACAGCAGAGCTGGGATTCAAGCCCGTGTTCGTGGACACCAAACCCCTTGCTACCTCTCCCACCACTTTTCCCCCTTCAATCGGTCCCCAACTTCTGCTTCCATTATTACAGACTGAGAATATAAAACCTCAATTTAATATTTCTCTTTGGAGACCACCCCCTTTTCTGTGAAAGATGCCAAGTTGTAAGAAAATGCATTATCAAGACATGGGGGGAAAAATCCTGGGCATATTCAGAGGTTGGTATATATATTAGCAAATCTCCTATGTCCAACGGAAACAGTTTTTAAAAAGAATCATCAGGGGGCATCTGGGTGGCTCAGTTGGTTGAGCAACTGCTTCCAGCTTAGGTCTTGATCCTGGAGTCCCAGGATGGAGTCCCGCATCAGGCTCCCTGCTTGACAGGGAGTCTGCTTCTCCCTCTGACCTCTCCCCTCTCCTATTCTCTCTCTCTCCCTCTCCTCTTTCTCTTATATAAATAAATAAAATCTTAAAAAAAAAAAAATTATCAGGGACTCCTAGGTAGAGCAGCGAGTTAAGCCTCTGATTCTTGGTTTCAGCTCTGGTCGTGATCTCAGGGGCCTGGGATCGAGCCCTGCATCAGGTTCCATGCTCACTGGGCAGTCTGCCTGAGAGTCAGTCTCTCCCTCTCCTTTTGCCCCTCCCACTCAGGCTCACTCTAATTAATAAATCACCAAAGTGGTCAACTATCAGGATTAAAATGAAGGGGGAAAAAGATGCATTCCTGGTTCCAGCCACCAGAAGCACTGAGTAGGTCATGGCTCCCTAACCTATCCCATCTTATCCTATTAGCCAAGAGGCACAAAAGTTCCATAAAACCAAAGGAAAAAGGACAAGAATAGAAGTAGTAGACTATACCATTTAGGCTAATGGACTGATCTTCTTCAACTCACTGCCCCATGGTCACTGACACAGTCAACCTGGAAAGGGTCCATGGCACTGCCAGAACGGCACTAGAGGTATTCCACTGTACCCTGCACAAAAAAAGCTGTGTGCAGGCTCTGCCAGTTCCACACATGCCATCTCTGCTCAGAGGCCTGCAGTGCTCCTCCTGGCTATCGCTCTGGCCTGTGGCCCTCTCTCTCCCTGGTCTGACAGTCAAATGCACAAACAGATGGAGAGCAGAAGCCTAGTAGCCACGAGGGAGGATGTTCTGTTTCAGCAAAATCATGCAGAGATTGGACCCATGTCCACAGGACTGCACCCAGTCTCCCAAACGACCAAATACCTCAGTCCTTACCAGCATCCGACAGTCACACAGCCCTGGGTGGCGAGCACAGCACACAGCATTCAGGTGAGCTGCTCAGCTAGAATCATCTGTGTGTACTTTATAAGGCAATTTAAACATCCTGAACTCCAAGCGGCGGGGAGAGAGCTGTCAGCTACAGAACGGACAAGGCAGAAGACGGGGCAGGGCAGGAGGGAGGGGGCAATGCTTGGTTTCAATGAGAAAGGAGGAAAAGAGTATGTCCCAGAGGCCAAAGAACATTCCAGGAAGAAAGACAGAAAAGAGAACAACACTAAAAGGGAAAAAGGAAAGGAAACCTGACGCAGACAATCTCATTAAGAAGTCACTGTACCCACGCTTCTGCTAACCAGAAAGGAATCTACCTAAATAATGGACTAAGTAACTCCTCTAGTCCACGCCATCTGCTCTTTGAATTAAAGGCCAGAAGCTTCTTCTACAACTCCGTGTCGTTCCGTTCTGCCTAGTATTTAGTGAAAAGACAACGAAGGAGAGAGAGACAGAGATGGGTACATCATCACATCATTTTCTCTCCAGGGGAATTATTCGTACTAATTACTTTACCCTGGGTATTATATTCTAACTCCTTAATCACTGTACTTATATAATAGGTTTAAAACCCAGATACAGAAGAGAGGCTAGGGTGAGTTTGGGCAGAGGACGGGGAGGGTGTGGTGGGAAGTATAGGACCCAATTCCCTAAGGACAGCTCAGAGGCTGGACACCGGCACCTGCTTCTTTCAGGAAGGGCCTCCTCCGGAGCAGCTGCCTACTGGTGGGAGGGGCTGCAAGGAAGCCAAGGAAAGCTGCTTCCAAGCCTGGCCAGATCAGCATCCCCCCCCACCCCGGGGCACCATGGGATATGTAGTTCTTGGAGCAAAGTGCAGTGGTGCAGCCGTATCTGCATTGCTGATCAAATGTGCAGCCTGATCACTCTGCCTATCCCGAGACCGCCAACTCCTTGCTGGCACCTTTGCCAGGAAGGTATCATTCCTTCTCTCCGGAGTCTTGACTTTAAACAGAAGAGATGGTGATGAAACAGGGAGGGGTGCGCAAACTACAGGCGTCCAGAAACATGAAGACCTTGAGAGGTCACCTAACGTCTTCCTTCCGTGGATAAAGCGAGGCAGATGAAGGGGGAAAGGGGTGTGTGTGTGCATGTTTTCTCACCACCGTGCATGTCTGATGCCGGAGCTGGAAGGTGACTTCTCCTCATCTCTTTCGCTCACTAACCATCAACCCTAGGGAGAGGCATTCAGGCGCGGGGACAAGCGTACCTCTCCAGCCATTCTGCTCAAGTCTGAATTCTGACTCAAATGCCCACCATCTGTGTGACCTCAGGCAAGTTACTTAGCCTCTCTGTGCCCTCATTCCTCATCTGAAAGCCACAGATATTACTCAACTCATATGCTACATGAAGGTAGCACACATTAAGGGCTTAAAACTGTGTCTTAAGAGTTAGGGTTCTTTTTTTTCTTATTATTATTCAGTGGCTCGCCACTAATCTTCTCCTGATTCAGCTGACCCCTCTCCCCCAGAGCATGAAATTTTAAGTCCTCTGCAGAGCTGAAGATGGCAGAGGTAGAATGAACTGAAAACAAGCCCACCTGCTTTTTCAGATGAATGAAGACATGAAAATGGAGCGGGGGCGGAGGGGGGGGAACGGTCATCAGAATATGAAAAAGGGGGACGCCTGGGTGGCTCAGTTGGTTAAACAGCTGCCTTCAGCTCAGGTCATGATCCCAGCGTCCTGGGATCGAGTCCCACATCGGGCTCCTTGCTCCGCAGGGAGCCTGCTTCTCCCTCTGACTCTGCTGCCACTCTGTCTGCCTGTGCTCGCTCTCGCTCGCTCTCTCTCTGACAAATAAATAAATAAAATCTTTAAAAAAAAAAAAAAGAATATGAAAAAGGGCAGAAAAGGAACGAAGACGGGAACTACGAGTGGACATTAAGGGGGACTTATAGGGGAGTTTGTGGAGTAAAAAGCCATCAAAGAACAATTAAAGAGTCCAAACAGAAATAAAGAAGGGGAGGAAAGATTCACAAAGAGAATCAGGGACGTTGATCAGGCTGGAGGAGGGAGAAAGGAGACTGAGCAGAGTGGCAAGTTCCATGAGAGAACCTGACTACAGCACCTGGGAGTTCTGCGAGGACAGAAACTGCTCAGCAGGGGGAAACCAGAGCGACTGCAGCTAACCCAGCAGGGTTCAAGTCTGGAACCATCTTGTGAAGCGGGCCTAGGCCCTGGAGATCCCGGGTGCTGCAGCGGGGCTGGGCCGGAGGGGCTTCTCAAACGGTCAGGACAGGAGGGGGAGAAGGGGGTGGTAAGAATTAAGGTTCAGGTTCAAGGAGGAAAGGAAGTAGCCTTTAGTCAGCTACAAGACGGCACCCGCAGCTCTGAAGTCAAGAGGAGAGAGGCAGGCCTCTCTGAGCGCAGGCAGCCATAGGGTAGACAAAAAGGACAGTGCCGGCCCCTCGGCCATTGCTTAGGGAAGCTCGGATCTCAGGCAACACTCTTGAGAGTCTTTGCTGGTATCAGATCAGGCCCTTCTGCATCTAAGTTCCTCAGGGTAAAACAACAAGTCAGGCAGGGGAGAGGCCTCCCCCTTAGCCACTAGCAATTCCTGGGACCTCACAAGCAACAGGAGTATCAATGATACCCCTAGAGCCGGACAGGGCGGTGCTGCAGAGCGGTTAGGACCTAGAGTCAAGGCGTCTGGATTCACATTCTAGACCATCACATTAGAGCTGTATATGCTCTTATCCAAGTTACAAAACCTCTCTCACGGCCTCAGTTTTTTGATCTATAGAATGGAGGTAACAGTTATACCGGTTATACTATTTCATAGCAAAATGCTGACATTTAAATGAGAGCCCAGTGCCTGACACATACCAAAAATAGTCACTCAAGGTTCACTAAGACAATGCTGTCTTCTAACCACTATCTTTAGGGCAGTCAGAGGTTGGGAACAATAGGTATTTCAGGAGTTCCCCTGGCCCGCCCCTCCATCTGTACCCAGCACTGCTCAGGTTACACAAGCCCTTCCCCCTCCCTACCCTCTCCAGCCAGCAGCGGTCCCGTCCTGTACTTCCAGATGACAGATTTGTGCAAGTACTTTTAAAATGAAAAGGGTCACCGATACAGAGGGCAGATTCATTCAGGGTGAGATATTTTTTTTTAAGATTTTATTTATTTCTTTGACAGACAGAGATCACAGGTAGGCAGAGAGGCAGGCAGAGAGAGGGGGGAAGCAGGCTCCCCACTGAGCAGAGAGCCACATGCAGGACTCCATCCCAGGACCCTGAGATCATGACCTGAACTGAAGGCAGAGGCTTAACCCCCTGAGCCACCCAGGCGCCCCTCAGGGTGAGATTTCACATGGCCATTCAGGGTGAGGACATGTAGGAAGCCACAGGATTAACTGAGTAGGGGGTCCACAGGGAGGGGAGAGGGGGCATAGGGCAATGCTGAGCTTTTTGGAGTACATGGTAAATGGGCACCATGCACGCTGTCCTGTGTGCTCCAGAGGCAGATAATGGGAAAAGCCTTAGGACGGAAGGTGTGAGGCTGTCTGAATGCCCTGGGGGCATCACTGGACGGCAGGCCGCTGGCCTGCTAGGAACCACTGCTGAAGCTGAGGGAGACCAGACAGGACGCCAGACCATGGTCAGTGACCCCTGGACAGCGCAGCAAGCTGCAGCAGGCTCGGGGACTCCCGTGGAGAGTGGCTCATCCCCCATTCTGGGCAGCAGCCAGGATGGACCAAAGGTGAGCAGGCAGCCGAGGGACGGTCTCCAAGTCAGGAGCGTTCTCCTTCTGCTCTCAGGTTTCTTCTAGGGAACTGGGACAGAGGTTGAAGGACGCAGCTACAGATCCCAGCCAAGTCCTGGCCAGGGGCTAGGCAAGAGAGTCCAAGCCAGCAAAGGGAAATGTGAAGGGGAATGCTTCCAGGGACGACCATCCTCTCCAGACCGCTGCTTGGTCCTCACCACCCTCCAAGAATACAGGACCCACCAGGGAGGGCTGTTGCAATCGAATGAGAAAACAAAAACAGACCATAAAGCTACAGAAGCTGGGTTGGGGAGGGGGGGGTGGTAATATATATCCAAGGAAGAATCTGAGTGGAGGGTCTAAGACGAACACACAAACCCAATTGCTCAGCCCATCTGGCCATCAAGTCTGCCTTTTCATTGGCAGTTCCCTCCTCCTACTGTCCTGGTCCTATGAGGTGGGGGCTGTAGGGTCAGGTGGAAAGTCCTGCCCTCTGTGGTAGGAGGGGAATCCAGGCCATGCCCCCTGCCTCCTGCCTGCTGAATAACACCCTTCTCGCTCCTTGAGGGGATGTGGTGGCCACTCTCTCCTCTCCAGCAAAGCCACTGCCAGCAGGAGGTGCTGGCGAGCCCAGCAAACAAAGAGCGAGGGAAGGTAAAGAACTTGTGTTCCTCAAGCCAACACCAAGAGGGCCTTCTCACCTGATACCAACAGAGAGATCAGAGCGACCACAGTTCTGTTCTGTGGTTTAGACATAATACTGAACCGAAAGAAAGCATCAGGAATGTACTTTCCAATAAGTGACCTGTTAGTTAAAAAACCTATGGCACTTCTCAAAAATCAACAAAGCATATGAAACACACTCAAAACAAAAACAAAAAACAAAAACAAAACACAAAACCCTATTTGGCTTCAGGCATATTTAACTGAATCATTCAGAGTCACTGGGGTCTATTCCCTCCTTGACAATTTGTCTTGTGTTGCGTCTGGCTTGAAGCTTTGCCACAAATCATCTTCATTAATGGACTCACTCACACACTCCCTGGAGCTTCAGGTCCAGGAGACAGGGGAAGAAAGATCCATCCAACATAAGGAAAAGCAGAAGGTTCAGCGCTGGGTGCCCCAAGTGTCCCAACGGCCACATGGAGGCTCTCTCAAGGGGAAGTCATAAAAGGCGGCTCTGGAGTGGAATCTCAGATCGCTTATAAGGAATGACAGTGGACAACCCAAGTTCTTACAGGCCTGTTATCATAGTTAAGTAAGAAAGGACATGGAAAGCACACTGATGAACACATAAAAGACTCTCAAAACAGCCGATTATTATTAATCATAACAGATAATACCTCGGAACTTTTATGGTGCCCACAGACTAAGTCCACGGACATTCTGTATTCTCTTAGATTTGCTCACCACATTTGTACAGCTTTTGTAGTTTCCCCTAACTCGAAGTTTCTTTACTGAAAGAAACCCCAATTAATTTCCTTCAATTTCCCACTATGGAAGTTATTCACAAAGAGGCAGATGTCCGCTTGATGTGGGGACTGAAGAAGAAATTCACAACTGAGGAAGGAGCAGAGAGATAAGCCTCCTTAAATCCCTTCTTCAGGCCACCTCTGCGGATCTAGGTCCCACCCCCCATTTATAAGGACAATGGACAGACACTCTCAGCCAGATGCCAAGTCCACCCATTCATTGAGACGCCAAGAAAAGGAAACCCCGGTGTTTCACTTCTAGAGGGAAAGGAGTCCAATAGAGACAACCGTTCACTCCGTGATCCCCCTAATGAGTCTGTCCTGGGGCCACACGAATCAACTCAGTGTTTCAAGCCTAGCCCTGGTTCTCCCGAGGGACTCCCCCATCCAGCTCGCATACCAGAGACACAAGGGAGTGTCTGTGTTAGTGTCTGGGGGCCAGGAGCGGGGGTCCCCAGGAGCCGTCCACAGCCTTAGCCCCTCTTTCAATCGCAGAACAATTCCCCCGACCCCGGTTATGAGGGGTTTCTCGCATCTAGACGAAGACTTTAACCTTCAGACTAGGGAACGGGGGAAGAGGGAGGGGCCCAGCAGGGAGCTGCCTGCTGCTCACCCGTCAGAGGATAAGAAGAAAAGCAGCATTGAGCAACCTGCAAAGTTGGTGACAGATAAGATGAAATGATTAATTTAATTACATATCCCCACCCTGCCCACCTCTCCCCCTGCTGCAGAACCGGGATTCTTGGGCTATGCAGCCAACAGCTGCGGGAGAACAGAAGCGATGCACTGATACCAGGGCCCCTGAGGGCTAGGCATTAAAAAGGCGCCATGGGTCTGCCAGAGGCTCCCTAGAACGCTGGGCTCTCCCTGTCCCATGACCATTCACTATTAAATTGCGTACATGATGTTCCCTAGAGCAGAGTTAACAGGAGGCTTTTGACCACGGGTCACGTTCCTCCGAGTGCAGTTCAAGACCCCCAGAGTCAGAATCGCTTGGGATGGGTGTTAACTATGCAAGTTCCTAGGCCCACCCCAGTCCACAGGGCTCAGAACTGGAGAGAGGGGCCCAGGAATCTGCACACTGGATAAGCCCCACATGGGATCTCGACACCCCGTATGGCCGCTCTGGTCCCCCGAGGAGGCTGCACATGATCAAGGGGTATGTGCACTCCCGGGGGCAATGCAGGAAGGGAAGTATTAGAACTTACATAGATCTCTATTTCTTTTTATCTCATCCTTTTAAAACGTCTGCTTAATTACATAATGAGCAATTCAGTACAGCAGTGCATGTATATCATTTATATAAATGCGTTCACACGTGCATATATATGTGTGCATATATGAACATGTGTGTGTGTGTGTACATGCGTGTATATACACACGTGTGGGTTTGTGTACATTGGTGGAAATATGTATATATATTGGAGGAGACAGCTCAAAAATGTTTCACTGACTCAGGTTTGCAACCAAGTTAGAGTATCAACTTCTGGTACAATGACTTATTCATCTCCTGGAAGGGAAAGCAGGGCGTGGTCTCCACAAACAGGTGCTCTGAGCTCCCATTATTCGTCAGTAACATGCTGGAAGAACTCTGGGATTCTGGCCTCCAACTGCACCTCAAGACTGGATAAGAGGGAGACAAAGGAGGTAGCAGGACAGGGCAAGCTGGAGGTGGAGTCTCGGCCTGAGCCCCCGGGGTACTGCCACCCACTCACATTCCTTCTCCACTCCCACTGGTAGGAGGATGGGATTTCTCCCTGGCAGGAGGTGGGGAGGCTGGGGAACAAGGTTTACCATCTGCCTGCCTGCCTGCCGCTTGTTCAAATCCAGATCCCAACTCCGGCATCCGCCGAGATAGCACAGTTTGCCGAGCTATAATTAACAGCCCCCTTTCTCAGGCAGGAAAGGAGAAATGCTGGAGTAGGAGAAACGCGGAGCAGGTGACGGCTACACCTGCAGACAGTTCTGCTGACGGCCACAGAGCCGGCCAGGCCTGCCAAAGAGGAGCTACGAACTGGGAACTCGGGGAGGGAGGGGAAGACAGGAGCACCCACTCGCTTCTCTGCCCAGACCTAAAATAAGGTGCTTCTCTCTCCTGTTCAAACACCATGTGTGCGGTCTGTCCAAGACCACGCCGTCACCTAACCAGAGGTGTATGTGGATCTGAAAAAGAATATAGAAGGGCAGTCACAAGCCACTGACCGCGACCATGAAAAGGTCATAAAGATTAACAGATACAGAAGGGCTAGTCAGTTCAGTGGCCCTCAGTTTGGGGCACAGCTACACAATCCTGTAATCACAGAATGTGAGAGCTGGCAAAAAGCCTTAGACAGTGGGGCGCCTGAGAGGCTCAGTCGGTGAAGTGTCCGCCTTTGGCTCAGGTCATGATATCGGGGGTCTGGGGATGGAGCCCCACACCAGGCTCCCTGCTCAACGGGGAGTCCGCTTCTCCCTCTGCCTGCTGCTCCCCTGCTTGTGCTCTCTCTCTACGACAAATAAAATCTTAAAAAAAAAAAAAAAAGGCAAAAAGCCTTAGACAGTTACTCATGTGCTCATTTACTCATTAACCAATCTTCACTGAGCACCTAGCGCATGTTGGGCACTGCACTGCGAGTCAGATACACTCTAGTGGGTGAACCAGACTGTCCCCCTGCTCTCATGAGATTTGGGCCCTAGTAGGGGAGACAACAGGGCCAACAGATACAACAGATACATACCGTTATGACACGATCAGCGCTCAGATGGAAATCAGCTGGGAAAGTGAGGACCCGGGTTTATGCGACTGGCCTCCCCTGCCGTAGCCTAACCAAGTCCTCCCACGGACAGTCTCAGGAGCTCAAAACTCCCCTTCCACTTACTCACAGGCTTGGCTCCAGGCTACCATTTGCCAACAAAAAGGACATATCATATCATTTACTGTATCCAGACACAGGGCTAGGACCTTCTCCCGTTTATATCTCATTTTGACACCCCCCCCCCCAGTCTCCACAAAGTAGATACAATTGTCTCTGTTCTTTTCTTTTTTTTTTTTAAGATTTTATTTATTTACTAGAGAGAGAGCACAAGCAGGGGGAGTGGCAGGCAGAGGGAGAAGCAGGCTCCCTGCTGAGCAGGGAGCCCGATGCGGGACTCGATCCCAGGACCCCAAGATCATGACCCAAGCCAAAGGCAGACACCTAACTGACTGAGCCATCCAGGCGCCCCCGCTGTTTCCATTCTTAAGGAAGGAAACGTTCAGAGAGGCCAGAATGATTTTGTAAGAGCTCCGTAGCCAGTAAGTGCTAGAGCCAGGGAGCTGCCCAAGGTCATGGAGTCTCCAACAGGCTCCTGAGTTCCACAGGACCCCAGAGGGAAGCCGGCCTCTGTCACCAGTAGTGACAGAGGCACCTTAGGCGGGAATCCCTCATTCGGCCATCACGTGTCGGATGTCTGCTGTGTGCAGGTAACCTGGGTGGTCGGCACCTGAGAAGTCACCTCGTAAGAGTAAGGATTCAGTCTCTGTTCACTGCCCTTCAAACTTCTGCCAAAAGATGGCAAAGTACTCGTGGGCAGCCACGCCTGTGGGTGTTTGCCCACGGGCAGTGTGAGAGAGAATCTGATCAAGTCATCTACAACACCTCCAGCCCCAATCGACCTCTGAAATCTATTCAGCCTCTCACCACCCTCCCTCCACTTGTCCATCTTTCCTTCCCCTTCCTGCTCTATTCCTCTTCACAAAAACACACCCAGAAACCTGCCCATAAGCTTACATGCCCCCCTCTCCAACAGCTGTCAGCCTCTGAGTTTCCCCTCTGGCCTTGGGGGCCAGGGCGTCTTTCTCCTCTAGGACACCTCCTCTCCTCTTCTTGTTGCAGAGGCCAAGGGGGCATGGCCACCACGGAGCCCCTGCCCACGGTTCTGCCAGCGAGGGGGACCGCACCGGGAGAGAGCACCCCCCACCCCGCTTATCCTCTGACCTCCCCGGCTGCCTACTCGAGCAGCTCTGGGGTCGGGGCAGAGGCCCCAGTGACTACCTCTAAGAAGTGAACATGTGACGTCCACACCCCCGAATGCCTCCCTCACAGGTTCCCTGCCACTGGAAGGGAATGCTCAGCACCCCAGAGACGCCAGTTAGAGTCCATCACCCTCCACAGCACCTCTGTCTTGCGACCTCCAAGTTCTTTACCAACTGAAGTCATTTACCCCACAAGAGACAATCCTCCCTGGCCGGTTATGAAAAACCAGGAGAGCCACTAACCCCCTGGGCAGACACCCAGTAAGGCCCCGTCAAGCATTCCATCCATTCCGACGAAGGGCCACCCAGCCTCAGCTGGCGGCACCTTCTATGCTTTGCCTTCGGCCTCTTGCCACAGATCACTCCTCCCCCCTCTTGAGGACCCGTCCCCCCTGGCAAAGAACTACCAGAGCCCCAAACACGAGAGCCAACCCCGAAAGCTGCCTCTGTGAAGAGCCCCCGGTCATCCCCAACCAGCCCAAGGGCCAACTGGTCACACTCTCACTCTCGGGGGGGGGTCTGGGGGGGGTCCCCTGCCACCTACTTGGCTCGCAGAAAAGACAGCTTTTTCCTCAGGGAGGAGACGTGGTAGTGACAGGCTTGCTTGACGGCCGCACTGCAGGAAACAGCCTCGGAGTGCAGATTCTGTACCATGCTGGGCTCAGGGGAGGACCCACCACATGGCAGCGGGGACCTTAAGGGCTGGGGGCTCACTCCAGAGCCACCTGGACAGGACTCGGCCTCTGCAGCTCCGTCAGCTGTCGGCCAGACCACCTGCCCACAAGCCCTCCCAGCCCGGCTGGGCGATCCAAGACCCGGGCAGGCACAGGGCCCAGGGCAGGAGAGCCCGAGGCTCCGTGTCACCAGGATCCCCTCTGGCTTTGGCCCAAGCCACAGCTCCAAACAGGGCCCTCCTCCATCTTCCCACATCTGGCAGTGCTCTGGGCACTTGGTGAGTTTCCTCCTCCTCTTTGTCCTCAGACAGGGAGGCTGGAGCTCTACCTGCCTGTGATGTCAGCTGCTGGTGCGGGAGGGAGGGGGAGGGCCGGCGGGCCCAGCTCCCAGAGGGTTTGTACTGGGCTCCTTCCTCGTGCTGAGGGAGCCTACTGCAGAGGTCACCTACTGCGGAGAATCTGGGGACCGGGCACACCGATGGGAGCTCAAGCGCTCTGGAAGTAGGCTGTCTGAGGACAATTTCTGGGCTAGAAGCAGCAGAACTGAAAGTATCCTTCCTTCTACCAGGAGGCTCTCCATTCTGGTAGCTTGACCCGAGCTGACATCAGTTGAGCCTGCAACTCCGGAGGCCTGGCCTGGCCTTTGGCCTCAAATTCCATGACTTTGGTTTCTCCATCTGTTCACTCGTGAATTCCACGAGCATCTGTGGAGTGCTTCCTCTGTGCCAGATAGAAGAGATATGGTCTCTGTCCTCCGGGGTCTCGTGGGCCGGCGGTGGGGAGACAGAAAAGTGAGCTGAACAGCGCAAACCACGAGGCAAGTGCTGGAAAAACGAACCACAGCCCAGCACTCCATCTGTAAAACGGCCCTCCCTAGCACACCTGGAAGAAACGAGGTGAGCTCCAGGGAGACAGGTAAGACGGGAACACCTTTCCTGCAAGTGAGAGAAAAGGTGATGCAAGAAATCCCCAAACTGGGGCACCTGGGTGGCTCTGCCTTCGGCTCAGGTCATGATCTCAGGGTCCTGGGATGGAGCCCCCCATTGGGGCTCTCTGCTCAGCAGGGAGCTTGCTTCCTCCTCTCTCTCTCTGCCTGCCTCTCTGCCTACTTGTGATCTCTGTCTCTCTCTCTCTGTCAAATAAATAAATAAATAAAGTCTTCTAAAAAACTTTTATAAAAAAAATAAAAAAGAAATCCCCAGATTAACCATACCCAAAGCTCACACGATTCTCGTTCCCCCTCCTTGGATCTTGGGAAATCCCCTCATTTCCCACGACTCGGAGAAGACAGGTCCTGCGGCTATTCACCCCCTCACCTTCCCGCCACGTGGCGTGGGAACTCACTTGCATCCACCTCCATTGGGATCTGGTCCAGGCCAATCCTTCCACCTGTGCTCAAGCTCTTTCCTTGCCTCCTCCAAAACCTTGCTCCCTTATCTCCCGTAGGAACCAGGAGCCCACTGACCAAGTCGGAATCCTGGAACTAACTCCCAAGGCCTCCCTTCTCACACCCTAAATCCGATCCATCACAAAGTCCTGGACATTGGAATCCCCTTAAAATGTATCCTGAATTCATCTACTTCTTTTCTTTCTTTTTTTACTTCCTCCACAACTACCATCCCAAGTCCAAGCCACCAATATCCTTTAACTAGACTGCCCCAGGTGCTCGCTCCCTCTGCAGCAGCCACCATTCCTCTGCACTGCAAACTTCAGAATGCAAATCTGATGCTGTCAGCATCCTTCTTAAAGACTCGTAGTAGCTTGGGGCGCCTGGTGGCTCAGCAGGTTGGGCCTCTGCCTTCAGCTCAGGTCATCATCTCAGGGTCCTGGCATCGAGCCCCACATCGGGCTCTCTGCTCAGTAGGGAGCCTGCTTCCTCCTCTCTCTCTGCCTGCCTCTCTGCCAACTTGTGATCTCTGTCTGTCAAATAAATAAATAAAATCTTAAAAAATAAAATAAATAAAATATAAAGGGCTGTGTCTCCCTCTATTAAAACAATTTTTCCCCAGTCACCCCTGCCTTCTCCTCTAGGTATCATCTCTTCCTCCCGGAAAAACTCCTAGAATAAACTCTCCTTGCTCGCCCTCTTTTTCCTCCCTTCTCCTACGCCCTTCTAAAACTGCTCTGTGGTTACCAGAGACCTCTGAACGATCACTGCAGAAGATCCCATTTCGTGGGGCACCCCTGGGGACACAGTCAGCTGAGCATACAATGCTTGGTTCTGGCTCAGACCATGGTCTTGCGGTTGTGGCATCGAGCCCCACGTTGAGCTCTGAGCGTGGAGTCTGCTTCAGATTCTCTCCCTCCCCCTCTCATTCACTCTCTCTCTCAAAAAAATAAATAAAATCTTTAAAAAGAAAGAAAAAAAAAAAAGATGGTGCTTACCTTACCTGCCTCTTTCCTCTTTGATTCTGCCTTCTTGAGTCTGTTATTTATTTTTTTTTAAGATTTTATTTATTTATTTGATGGACAGAGATCACAAGTAGGCAGAGAGGCAGGCAGAGAGAGAGGAGGAAGCAGGCTCCCTGCTGAGCAGAGAGCTGTATGTGGGGCTTGATCCCAGGACCCTGAGATCATGACCTGAGCTGAAGGCAGAGGCTTTAACCCGATGAGCCACCCAGGCGCTCCAAATCTGTTATTTCTGTCTCCTACTTTTCCCAGCTGCAGTGGGCAACATTTTGCAAATTACTTCTTTCTTTGCCTTCTGCTTACACTCTGCTGACCCTAAGACTCTAACAAGTAATATTAGTTCTCTCGGGATGCCTGGGTGGCTCAGTCAGTTAAGCATCTGCCTTCAGCTCGGGTCATGATCTGAGGGTCCTGGGATCAAGTTCTGCATTGGGCTCCCTACTCAGCAGGCAGCCTGCTTCTCCCTCTACCTGCTGTTCCCCCTGTGTGTGCTCTCTTTGTGTCATATAAATAAATAAAATCTTTAAAAAAAAAATATTAGTTCTGAGAGCACCTGGGTGGCTCTATAGGTTAAAGCCTCTGCCTTCAGCTCAGGTCATGGTCTCAGGGTCCTGGGATCGGGTCCCGCATCGGGCTCTCTGCTCAGCAGGGAGCCTGTTCCCCTCCCCCCACCGCCTGCCTCTCTGCCTACTTGTGATCTCTGTCTGTCAAATAAATAAATAAAATCTTAAAAAAATATATCAGCTCTGTCTCCTGAGCTTTAAACAGGTATAGCCAACTGGCTGGTTTCTCTCCCCACCTACACACTCAACGTGTCTAAGTTAAACTCACCACCACCCCTGCTCTTCAAATTCTTCCCGCTTTACTCAACGTTTTAATAATGATAAATATAATACTAGTAACAATAGCAAGCACATATATAATAAGAGCCATGTGCCAGGCACTGTGCTATGCTAATTATCATAGACACAAACACACAAGCTCCTCCCAGTAACTCATGAGGTATGAATAATTACCATACCCATTTTATAGATAAGGAGATTGAGGCACAGTGGTAGAGTGGTTTGCCCAGTATGACACATCATGCACTTGGAAGCACGATCAGAGCCCAGGCAGGAATTTAACCTCTGGCCTGTGCTGCCTTTTATTTGCTGCCCCTACTAGAGAGCTTAGGTTCACACCAGGTGCCCTCCTCAACCCAGCTATAGGCAAGCTTTGTCAAACCTACTTAACACATTTCTTCTTCAACCAGTTCCTCCTTTTCTGTCCTCGCTAGTCTAATTCAGAAACGCCTTCATCTGAACTTGGCTTAAATGTCACCAGGTCAGTAAGCTGTTCCTTCCCACCCATCTTAGTGTTACCCCAAAAAGCTCTGGTCCACTGTACCACCCTTTTCCATTTTCCTTTTAACCACTGCTACTGCTGGATGCTTTCTTATTCACTTGTTTGTTGATACCTATTTCCACCCACTACAACGAAAGCACCATGAGAGGGGAGACTACACTTAGCCTAACACTTAGCCTGTTTGTGGCTGCAGCTCCCAACACCTGTAAGAGTAGCTAGCATATAGTATGTGCTCACTAAATGTGTTAAATAGGGACCGGATGGTAAATAATTATCAGGTTCCTTCCCTGTCTGCCTTCAACACGAGCCCTCTAAATCCATCTCTCCCAGCAGGACCGAAATGACTTTTCTCCCCAAGAGTCTTTATAAGGTGACCTAGGAACCCCCATGCTCAGAATCTCTCCCTCATTTCTCCTCCTCTAGAAGCCCACTCTGTCATGGCAGGCTGCAACGTGGTGAGGCACATACCTGCCTACCTGGGCAAAGATGAGGGCTAGTCACTCACCAGCTCCCCACCATCGGCCATGATCGACAGTGATGCTCAAGTATTTGAAGTCCCTGAACACGCCTTTCTCCCACCTCCGTGCTTATGTACATCTTGTTCCCTCGCCTGGGAATGCTGCCCATGAACAGACTCCTACTCAGCCTGCAGCTCTCAGCGGAGCATAGCTCCTTCCGTGGAGCCTTTCTGGGTTCCTCGGCCCCGTCCTCCCTCTCCCCTGCCCTCACCCCAAGTACAGTGGCTGTGCTACTTTGCAACAAATCTGGGGCCTCCGTTGAGCCTCCATTCTCTGTACTCTAACATAAAGATAGTAACAGCCCCTATGTGACAGGATTGTTGAGAGGATTACATTTCAAAGCGTATGCAAGATTCATCGCACCTGGTTAGGCATCTTAGCGTCCAAATTCTTTAGCTTTATTACTTTATATGAAATCCCGTGTCTGTTATCACATTCTATTATATTTGCATACTTATAGGAACATCTCACCAGGAGACAAGAAGACGCTCAAGGGGAAATCCCATGCCTTCATCTCTTTATCCTTGGTGTCCACATCTGACATTTTAAGGGCAATCAATATTCTACAAGTCCTCTGTCTCTGCTTCTTCAAGGACAGCAGAGCACAGATCATTAGGAAAGTGAAATCTCACGCCACCCTCGTCATAGCAGGTATCTCTTACGAAGCACCTACTACGAACGGGGTGGCATGTTACACATGTTATCTCATTTATTCCTCTCAAGGAAAGACTTTTACAAACGAGTAAACTGAGGCTGAGCAAAGGTAAGTAAGTTGCTTCTAAAGAGGCAGGTAATAAGGAAGAAGGGAGTCAATCCTAAGTCCGTTTTGACTTCAGGGATTTCACTCTTTCTAGAACACCATGATGCCCACCATCAGTGAGCCTCCAGACATCTTTTTATTTTATTCTTTTTTTAAGAATTATTTCTTTGTTTTAGAGAAAGAGAGAGTGGGCACACACATGCACAGGAGTTGGCGGGGACGGGGAGCAGACTCCCCAATGAGCGTGGAGCCCAACACAGGGCTTGATCTCATGACCCTGAGATTATGACCTGTCCTGAAACCAAGAGTCAGATGCTCAATGGACTGAGCCACCCAGGCACCCTGAGCCGCTACACCTCTTGCAGCCTGGACTCCAGCAGGCTCCCCAGCATCCTGCAGACACTTAGTAAAGGTTTGAGGCACACACACTGCACACAGGGACAGATACATGAACCCAGGCAGCCCAGCCTCGGTGCTTGGTTACACCCCAGCCCTGCCCAGGGCTCCATCCTCCTACACGGAAAGGCTTCCTGGTCAACCAGGACCGAGTTCTGTTGAAACTAACATTGTGTACATACACCGTCCTCAGTGAAACAGTTCCTTTTTCTACAGCTCTGGCTTTGACTGTTCCTACCACCACGTGAATATATGAAATAAAGATCTGGCAACGTCAGTGTCAGTCTGACAGTTGGTCCGGTTTGGGCTGAACCTGGGAGTTAGTGTTTTTTAAGGGTATCCCTGGCTTCACCTAGAAGCATGAATATAGATTTACTATCCCACATTTGATTACATACACTTACACACACACACACACACACACACACACACACACACACACACAAATACAGACTTTGGAGAAGGTAGGTCTATTCTTTCTACTGGAAACCTGAGTTCCTGTCTCTGAGACAGTCCTCATTTCTGATTTTCTTCCTGAAACCGACTCTTCTTGATGCACACCTGCCCAGGAAATGACTGCCTCCCTGCACGCTCCCACCACCTGCCCCTATTATGGACCCAAAGCCTTTCTCCTTCAGGAATCAACACTGATGCGAATGAGGAGGAAAACTGTCAGAAGCCCTTGGGTTTGGATGCCCTATTGTGGTATCTCCTCCTTTGCCTTCGGGTGGACATTTGTTAAACTACAAGACGGGAACTAGTTTGTCTCTAAATATCCCACCGATTCTGAACCTCGTACAAGAAAAAGAAAAATCGGTGTCTTACTTAACAGCTGCAAGTGTACATCATATTGAAGGATTAGAATTTTTATCTTTTGAAAGATTTTTATTTATTTATTTGATAGAGATCACAAGTAGCCAGAAAGGCAGGCAGAGAGAGAGGGGGAAGTAGGCTCCCCGCTGAGAAGAGAGCCCGATGTGGGGCTCGATCCCAGAACCCTGAGATCATGACCTGAGCCGAAGGCAGAGGCTTAAACCACTGAGCCACCCAGGCGCCCCTAGAATTTTTATCTTTAAGACACAAGTAATAGATGTTCATTTTTTTTTTTTTTCCTGTTCTGTGAAACTGTCCCTCATCCTGGAAGTGGTATGGAGAATTAGGGGCAACCACAGAAAAGGGTCCAGGCTACCCGCCTCCGACCTGACCATTTTCGATCCATAATACCTGCTCGGCAGCCTCCCAGGGGAGTCATGAGAATACAGGAGGTCACACAAAGGCCTTGCCTCTGTTGGAAATGCCACCACAACCAGCAGGGTGCACCGTCCATCAAATGGGGGCCCGGAGCAAGGAGCCAGACCCTCGCCACTGCTGACAATCCCCCTGGGGTTTGGATCTCATGCTTGACCCAGGCCAGGAGAACACAGGCCGGCATCCGAAACGCCCCAGAGAGTCTCTTAATTGGGTAAAAACATATTAGAGTAAGGGTTAGGGGCAGAGTGTTGAGGGTTTGCTGTGAACCGAGGCTGGTGATTAATTAGCACTCCGGGGACCTGTTCTCTCCAGGAGAACCAACTGGATGCGAAGAGAAAAAAGACTTCGTTCAGAATGGCCACGGTGAACACATTCCAGTCCTGAGTTTCTGAGGCTAGGGTCTGCAGGGACCACCATGGGAAGCATACTTCTGATCAAATTTTGTTTCCCGTACTGTCCAAAGTGAGCTGGTGCAAAATTATATCCACTGTCCACCAGAAAGAGTTAGGGAGCCGTCAGGGGGTCAAAAGTAGGAAGGATCAGAGAAGATATCTAGAGGACTTTCTGGGCAGAGGTTCAGACTGGAGACCTTCTGTAACATTTCATTTGGTTGAGGAAGTGGGCAGAGAAGGAGCTAGAACAGAATTTACGGCAATATACAATCCCGAAGAGCAAACAAAAGGCAGGGCTCTCTCTAGCTGGCAAGCAGTCATGTCCTAGAGGAAGAGCTGAAGTTGCCTTGGGAAAAAACGTGGAGACTACAACTCACCACCTGTTCCCTCTCTCCAAGGAAGGCCCCCAAGCAGCCTAGATAAAAGGAGTCAAGGAGCTGCCAGTCAGAATGCTGCTGGACAAGGACCAACTGGACCAACTGAAGACACTATGACCAGAAATGGACAGGACACTTCAGGAGATGTTTGACGCCTAAGCACAGGGAAGGGAGCTGGGCCAAGGGAACTTAAGGGTCCCTGCTAATTTTGCGAGTATGATGGATGAATTCCAGAAAGCAATGGAAAGGGAGGGTAGGCCACTCAAGAGACAGACAGAACTGCCATGGGATCGTCACTGATTAAGCATCTTGACAAAAATGATTAGTCTTTGCCCCTGCTGGCCCTTTGCCTTCTATCTGCTCGATTTCGGAGTTGATAAGCTGGACTGATACTTGAGAACTGGGGTAGAACGACACAACTTTTTAAAAAGATTTTATTTATTTATTTGACAGAGAGAGACACAGTGAGAGAGGGAACACAACAGAGGGAGTGGGAGAGGGAGAAGCAGGCTCCCCATGGAGTAGGGAGCCCAATGGACCCCAGGATCCCAGGACCACGACCTGAGCTGAAGGCAGAAGCTTAGCAACTGAGCCACCCAGGCACCCCAAGAACTACACAACTTTATAATGTAAAGAGATAAGTATAAGGATTCCCCAAGCCCCACGCTCTTGGCCAGAGGGGCTCCCCTTACGACACACCATGCAGCTTTTGCTGGAAGCCAAAGGATCCACTGTAATCACAGCGTTATGCTGAGCTGGAATCCTTCTCACTAGGATCTCTTCGCCTCTCGCTCTATTTCTTAGATTTTCAGGTACTTTAAGAGTGCTATTATACTCACCGTGAACTTTCTGCTTTCCAGGCTAAGCCACTCTCCCTTCTACCGGTCCTTATAGTACGTTATCAGCCTGACCATTCCTTCTGGATTCTTCATTTATCAATATCTACTTCCAAAGAACTGGACATGATACACCAGTCATAATCCAAGTAGTACAGACCAGTGAGGTCTTTTTCGCTTTTTAATGAGCAAATCCGGACTTTCAAACATAACCTTAAATCCCACATTTCGGAAACTATTCTGGGGGCGCCTGGGTGGCTCAGTCGATGAAGCCTCTGCCTTCGGCTCAGGTCATGATCTCAGGGTCCTGGGATCGAGCCCCGCATCGGGCTCTCTGCTCAAAGCGGGGAGCCTTGCTTCTCCTTGTCCCACTCCCCCTGACTGTGCTCTATCAAATAAACAAATAAAATTTTAAAAAGAAACTACTGTAATATAGATTTTTAAGTACTAAATATAAATATATTAGCACCTTTCCTTTAAAAAAAAAATTGTCATCTGCACCCATTGTTCCATCTGAAATACTCAAACCAGAGTCGGTCAGCCTCCGTCTTCTCTCTCGATCCCCGCTCAGTGTCTGCCCTAAGTCTGATAACTGATGTAGAGCTACGTTCTCCTTCCTCATCCAGTGCATTGACAGAAGCAGTAGACAGAGCACAACCAAAAGCAGACCACTCTGGCGTCCCGACGGAGACCTCTTTTTTCATTAGTTAATATCAGGCCAATCGCCCTTCACGGGTACCGCAGCTCCGCCTGCCCCAACAGACCCCCCCTCCGTCCACCGCACAGGCCCTCCACGGAGCAGAGTCTGGTCCTCCCATCCCGAGCGTTTAACTTCGTCGCACCACGAACCCTCCAGCCAGCACTTCGGGGCCTCATGCTCACTGCCCCTCGCCTGTCCACCCTCCTTGACCTCTAAAACCCACAGTCCACGTCTATCCTGCTCTGCCGCCGTCACCTGCTGTCACACATCAGACCCGTCCGCAGCACTGCACGCAGCCACTAACACGCGCCTCAAGCCAAGCCCGCTCGTGCGTCTTCCCAGGATCTCGGGTTCACCACAGGCTGACCTTGCTCCTAGCTGAACCGCAGAAGCCTTTAGAAGCCGTGGGTCTGCGCAGCCCCCTCTCACTTCCTGGGTGAACATCGCGTCTCTCTGCCCGATCTGAGCACAGAGGTCTGGCAGCCTCCTCCCTCGTCCCTCCTCCCCTCGCCCCGGTTCTCCCCCAGTGCTCCCTCCTCCCTTGGCCTTACCTTTCCTCCCGCGCTCTGGGACTCAGGAACCTGCTGGAATCATCGTCGTGGCTGCTCTGCTGGCTGCTCTGTTGGCTGCTGGAGACAGACACAGGATAGCAACCGTTACTTTCTTTCTCAACCCTGGGGGGAGGTCATCTAGACAAACAAACCGCGTTACAAAATTTCAAAGATACAAGTTCCCCCATGTGACTTTAGGCAGGATGTACTGACAGGCCAGAGGCGGGAGGAATGACACAATTTGGTACAACCCCACCCATCACATCTGAGGCCTAAGAGGAAGATCCTACCGTTCCCTGGTTCTTCCTGGTCTACACAGTGTTGGGGAGCAACTGCCTCCAGCATTTTCTATAGTTGGGCCTCTTAATCTGTAGAGCAGGGTAACAAACCCATTCTTCTTCAACGTCCCTGGAGACGCCAGAGGCAGGTACAGACTGGGAGGGAGGGGGAAACCGCAGCAGGGAGAAACACTTGGTGGGGGCAGAGGTCGGAGGTCAGCAGGCGGCTTCTCTGCCTCCTGGGAAGGCAGAGCAAGGTTGAGGATAAAGGCGGGATTACAGGGGAAGTCCCTCCACTCCTGAACACCCACCCTGCAGGCGAGGTGATTCCAGCTAGGCCTTCAATGCCCAGAGCTCTGCTCTTTAAAACGCTTTCATGGGATTTATGCGGAATTCGCCCCTCTTTCATCTTACTGGAGAGGGAAAAAAAAGCTGTCCAGGCACCTTATGACTACTAACTAAACACACGATTTTTATTGTTATTCATTAACCAATCCAAGCATCTGATCAGAAGTCAATAAACTCGAGCCCTCCAGGCCAAACCTGAAGCTGCCCATTGTTTCTTCCTACTGCCCTTTGAGAACGATGTTTATTTTCTTAAATGGTTAGGGGGAAAAGTCAAAACAAGAATAACATCCCACAGACACAGGAGAATTGTTATGAAATTCAAACTTCAGAGTCATGAATAAAGTTTAATTGGAACATGGCCACACCCACGCATTTACATATCCTCTGGGGCTGCCCTGTCAAGAAGGAGCTAAGACAGAGAGGAATAAGCAAGTCTTGAGTTCATTACACCTGCGAAGTCTCAAATATTTATTATCTGGACCCTTACAGAAAAAGCTAGCAAACCCCCTGCTTTGCAGAGAATCTATTAATAACAAATTCCTATTACCATAAATGTCACTGTAACCCAGACTCCAGTAGAACCCAATTGTTTCCTTGTTCTGATGGACGGCTCAGCACAAAAGAAATCACTGATCTCCAGGAACTGCATTCCTCAGATGAGACCCCCAGGTCTGCTGAAACTCTGCAGTCTGGCAGGGTGAGAGCTTGCTCCCGTCCCTGTGCGCTCTCCCCCAAAGTGGGGCGTGATTTTTTGTGGTCACACTTATCACTACACTCTTAGGCTCTGTTCTTTCAGCAAGAAGTAAACGAACTTAGAAGCAACCTGTACCAAATTTTCAAGCACATACATACACCGGAAATCAGAAGAGCACCAAACACAGACAGCTGCCAATTGCCTAGAGGAACCTAAGTGTGTACACAAGTCCTTTCTCTTTCATTTACTCTACGTGGACCACTTTTGTTCCTACTTGTTCCCCGTGGAGTGGTTCCTCCTTTATCCTCCCCTTCGTGAGGTCTCCAAGACTCGCCCATTAAAAACTCCTCCTCAGGGGACGCCTGGATGGCTCAGTTGGTTGAGCAGCTGCCTTCGGCTCAGGTCATGATCCCAGCGTCCTGGGATCGAGTCCCACATCGGGCTCCTTGCTCGGCAGGGAGCCTCCTTCTCCCTCTGCCTCTGCCTGCCATTCTGTCTGCCTGTGTTCGCTCTCATTCCCTCTCTCTCTCTGATAAATAAATAAAAATATTAAAAAAAAAAAAAAAAAAAAAAAACTTCTCCTCAGGGGTGCCCAGATGGCTCAGTGGGTTAGGCTTCTGCCTTCGGCTCGGGTCATGATCTCGGGGTCCTGGGATCAAACCCCACGTCCGGCTCTCTGCTTAGCAGGGAGCCTGCTTCCCCCTCTCTCTCTGACTGCCTCTCTGCCTACTTGGGATTTCTCTGTCAAATAAATAAATAATATCTTTAAACAAACAAACAAAACTCCTCCTCACAAAATTGTGCCACGGTGTTGTTAACCCATGGAATTTCTTACACTGGGACTAACTTGTTATAATGCATCGGGCACGGAGTCTCCTACAGAACCTGGGATCCATGTGGCACTAGGGTAAGGCTACCCACAGCTGATTGGAACTCAAATTCCAAAGCAGACCGGGCAAGCATTACGAGAGGAAAGCCGGTCTACATCACCAGCAGCGCCTGCGAGGCAGAGTGGAACAGCCAACGGCAGTCAACCAGCCCAGAGGCCCAAGATCAGCATTACAGCCTCTTCAAAGAAGAGACTTGGTTTGATTCCATTTCTCCTGGTTCCTCCCTTCTCACCCTACCCTCTCTCTGGCAATCAAAACTTTAAGCTAATCAAGGGGCTCCCAGAATTAAATGATGATGTACCAGGGTTTCAGAAAAATAATTCTGAGTGGCTGTTCCCAAGCTGTCCCACTAGGTGGCACTGCTGACTTCCAAACCAGAACCGGAGCCATCCCTCGCTACCAAAACCCAAACTAGAAGCAACCTTCTGGTGCCCCCTTTTGGCCTGCCCCTTGCTCAGGAAGCAGTTCAGATGGTGGAGATGAAAGCACCAATGGGTCTCCTCCAGACGGTTTACTGGTTCTAAATCACCAAGAAACATTAATCTGCATGCACTTGACAAATATTTATGTAATGCGGTCCGTGGGCACATGTGCCAACAGGAGGCGGCATCAGGCAACGGTTTTAAGTCTAGGCTCCAGAACACACTGCCTGGGACTGAATCCAGACTCCTCTGCGCCCACATTACCTGACCTCAAGCAAATGATTTAACGCCACTTTCCTTACCTACAAAATGGAAGGTCCACGTTAGTGGTGATAGTCCTGACCTTACAGAGCTGTTGCAAAGATTGTAGAATGAACATATGGGAAGCATGGAGAACAGTGTGTGCTGCCCATGAACTGCTGCTGTGTGTGTGTTACTGTCATTCTTGCTCTTATTTGATGGAAGGCATCATTTTGTGGGTCCTGGACCATAAAGACATGAGTCAGGGAAGGATCCTGTGCTCACAGTGTTTACAGTCTGGAAAGGAAGAGGCAATATATTTTACCTTTAAGAGTAGGAAATCAGGGGCGCCTGGGGTGGGGGTGCTCAGCCAGTTAAATGGCTGCCTTCGGCACAGGTCACGATCCTAAGGTCCTTGGATTGAGTTCCACATCGAGTCCCGCATCGGGCTCCTTGCTCAGCAGGGAGCCTGCTTCTCCCTCTACCTGCTGCGCAACCCCCAACCCCCAGATTAAGAAAAATAAACAAAAAGTTAGAAAATCCTAACTCTTAGAAGGAAATACTAAATGTTCCAGAAACTTAAAATACCAAGCCAGTAAGAGTAAGAAGAAAGACTGTCCTGACAATAAGGCTTTTAGTGCGGACACTTGAAATTCAGAGAGATTCAGGACAGACAGAACTGAGAAGAGAAGGCATTCTAGGAGTGCCTGGGGGGCTCAGTCAGTTAAGCCTCTGCCTTTGGCTCAGGTCATGATCCCCGGGTCCTGGGACGAGCCCCGCATTGGGCTCTCTGCTCAGCAGAGCCTGCTTCTCCCTCTGCCCCTGCTCACACTCTCCCCCCTCTCTCTCTCTCGCTCAACTCTGTATCTCAAATAAATAAAATCTTTTTTAAAAAAGGGAAAGACATTCTATTTTAGCTCTGTTTACCAAACACTTATGTACCAGACACTGTGCTAGGAGACGGGACATAAAGGAGGCCCAGAGAAGGCGCGAGTATTGGCCACACAGGGCGAAGCCGCAACACTAGAAGACAGACGAGGTGCAGGGGGCAGACACTCCTGTTGGGGGCGAGCAGGGAACACGCCAGAAAGGGGACACCAGAAAAAAAGGCAGGAATCCCTGGTGGCAACAGCCCTAGGGTACACAGAACCCCTCCCTTACAGCTCCCAGGAAGGGGCTGGTCCCCCGTCCTCTCTTGTTCGGAACTTGCTTTTCAACAGTCTTAAAAAGTGAGATGGCCACCCACGTACTCCTCCACTCCATCCCCGTGAGATAATGTTGTTGAGCAGAATTTCCAGAGATTCAGGGGTTGGCTCACCCTCTCGCATCAACTCTTAAATGAGACTTTTCCTTCCCTTTTTTTTTTTTTTTTTTTTAAGATTTTATTTACTTATTTGACAGAGAGGAACACAGAGAAAGGGAACACAAGCAGGGAGCAGGAGAGAGAGAGAAGCAGGCTTCCCGCTGAGCAGGCAGCCTGACATGGGGCTTGATCCCAGGATCATGACCTGACCCAAAGGCAGATGCTTAAGGACTGAGCCATTCAGGCGCCCTTAAATGAGCCTTTTTAAATGATGCAGACCCCCCGGGAAGCTCGTTCTGCTCCCTAAATGCATCTATCCGTCTTCTGAGGTCATGAAAAATGCAACACCAGACTAGGGTATTCATGGATATGGAATGCCAGAAGGTCAAGGGCCACCTCCCCACCACTCCGTTTTCATGAAGACCTTGGACGGCCTGGGTGTCCATTCTGGGCTCTCTAGCTTCAAGTCAAGAAGAATTTGGAGGAAGTCCAGCAGAGGGCACTAACAGATAATAATGTCTGTTAGAAAAACCTTTTGGAAAAAACAAACAAACAAAAAACCCAACTCTGAGCAAGGATTTGGATCTGGGCACTAGATAACAGAAAGTCTGCTGAAAGCCTCAAGGAAGGGGCTTTGTACAGGCAATTGTTTGCTGTTCCCCCCAAGATGGCTAAAGAAGTAAATCCCTTCTACTGTAAATGCAAGCTTCACATAAAAATCACTGTATGAATTAAATTTTGAAACACTAGAGTCTGTTACTAAATAAGGTAGGGAAGCAGCGTCTTTCAATTCTGGAATATTCCAATGGAAAACCAGCTGAAGCAAATCAGATCCGTAATCCTGGTTTTCTTCTCCACCAGCAAACGAGTACTGGAAGCTTATCCTCGAAGGTCATATTAAACCAGTAATACTGGCACAAGCTGGGAAAAATACTTTGTAATCGGAGCCAAAGCACACCTCGGAAGACAGAAAATCATAGACTATGACCAGGAAGCTCCAGGCTGGTAATTCCCATAATTCCCCTGATCGCCCTTCCTCCCCGCCAACAACCTGGGACACTTTCAGAAAGTACAGGCTGAACCCACAAGCCACCAGTAAGGTGTCCTTTTGTCCTCTGGAAAGTACAGCTTCCCTGCCAGGGAAACTGCATTTGGTACTTTTCCTGAGTGGGTGCTTCGTACATAGAAATAGCTCTTTCTCCCCCAGACAACACTAAAGGGGTCATGGCCTCTTAACCTTCATATGGGGGTTGGGGGGGGGTGTTGAGTGATTCAGAGGATTCCAAGCAGGTATGGGGATGGGCAAGCTGTTATTTCTAGAACCTAATGGAAACCGTCCATTTACCCACACTACTGCTGTGCAGACTAGTGATTGAATTTCTTTGCTTTTGGTGGTCACCAGAGCAATCTAGAGTGTTGATTTATAATAACTGGAAGCTTCAAAAGGCTCAGAGTGGCTTTGATTGATACAGATCTTTGATTAATAAAAATGGGGAAAGAAATTAGCTTAGGCCGTGGACGCAGTAGAAATGGCACAACACAGACCAACCTGGTTGTGGCCTGGCTTTGTTTCTTATCTACTCTCTACTTGGGCCAAGTCCCTTCCCCTCTTTTAGCCTATGCCCCACCCACACCTCCAAATTATAGAGCGATGCTGAGGATTACGTTGCGAGTAATCGCATTACAGTATATGAACTCAGGATTTAGAGTCAGAACCCCACAAGTCCTAGCCCGGACTCTGCCACTTAGCAGGATGATACGGGGTAAATTAACTTTTCTCAGTGTCAGGCATGGGTATACCGTATACCTTAAATGCCGGCAGTGAGCACCAGAAACAGCAGAGATCACCAGAGAACGTGTCCCAGCCAGCAGCTTTGGTGGGTCTACCATTTGTGGCGGACATCGATTGGATCCAACCTTCCGTGAGTATGGCAGATAGGGATTTTGAAACGTCCAATGCATGGGAGGAAGAGCAGAGACACTTGCGGGAGTTCTGACAGCCGCTGACCTGAAAAAGCAGGGTCATGGACGGAAGAGAAGGCGGCTGCGTGTTCATGCTGGATTACAGCCACCTGTGAAAGGGCTTTAGCATTTACCGTTTCAGCGTAAGGAGGAAAGGTGTACGGGGGAAGAGAGGCAGGTGGCAAAGCAGCCGAGGACGCAGAATAGTCTGTCATCTGGCAACTGAGTACGGGAAAGTCTAATAATAGAAAGTAAGTCAACAGATGTGATTTGGGGCATGGCCAACGGCAGCCAGCTTCGTAACCCAACGTACCTGAGCAGTCTCAGATATTACCTAGAAAACACCACTGTCCGGGGGAAGCCAGATCATCTGTCTACAAAGTTAGCCGGACGGCACCCAGGGAACCCTGCAGCAGGGTGGGGAGCGGGACAAAGACTGAGGGATTCAGAACTGAGCGAAACATCCTTTAACTTGTTACCAACATGCAAATCCTACTCTACTGAGTTCTTTCGGCCTCTAAACATGCGCCTGGCTGTCTTCACACGTACAAAAAAAATAAGGCTCTTCCTCAACCCCTTTATTTTTCCTTCCTTTCCTCCAGGGCCATATTTTACTAAAAGACTACCTGACTCAGTGCACACCAAACTTTCATCAAAGCCACACGAGCTAGGAGCTTCGTTATGCTGATTCCTTGGCCCTTTCCCCAAACTTGCCATGTCAGAGTCTGAACCTGTCCAGGAATGTGTATTTTGAATTTTTTCAGTTTACTTTTATTTATTTATTTAAGTAATCTCTACACCCAACGTGGGGCTCGAACTCATGACCCTGAGATCAAGCGTTGACTGCCCTTCCGACTGAGCCAGCCAGGCCGCCCCCAGGATATGTGGACTTTTTAAAAGCTTCCAGGGGATGCTGGTGGGCAACCAGGATTGAGACCCACTGGATCCACACTCACTGCCTCATGAATTAACCCACTGCCATGGGGACGGCATCCCCACCCCTCTGCTTTCATCCACCAGGACCTCCGTTACTGAGAGGTCAAGGACAGCTGTCTGTTCTCATCTCATTTGACCACCCAGGCCGATCTGACGTTGATGATTCCTTCCATTCTCCAAACCTCACCCTCCTGCCTTCTACGGCACCACCTTCTCCTGGTTCTTGGGTCCTGTCCCGCCTTTTTCTCTTCTCTTTGAGGAAGCTTCGTGGACTCTTCTGTTTCAACCACCCATTTAATAAACTACCAAGTAACCGCCATGTACCAGGCAACGGGCATCTCGATACCGAGTACAGAGTAGTAAACAAAGCAGACGAGATTCCCGTTCTCGAGTTCACATTCTGTTGGGTCCTTTCCTCTTCCAGCCTCCTGCCAGGGGAACCTGAGTTTCGTGAACCTCTACTTATCAAAATACTGCGCAAGAATAGTATATATTCATAGGAGATGATTTATAAACTCTCCCCAGAATCTCAGATAGGCCTGTGACCCACAGAAGAATCCCCCGCAATATGTCTCCGGGGTATCTTAGCCACATGCAAGACTTCAGTTATGACAGACTGACTGATGGCTCCCAAAGAGAGCAGGGCAGGGGACTGGGCTGTCACTAGTCACGGGGGGGCTATTTAAATTTAAGTCAATTAAAAATTCAGTTCCTTAGTCATCTAGCTATATTTCAAGTACTCAATAACTACATGTGGCCATTTGCTTCCGTATCAGATAATGCAGATGCAGAACATGCCCATCATTACAGAAAGCTGTGCTGGACAGCCCAGAGGTTTCCAGACCAAACTCATCTGAGTCATCGAGAGCAGCCTATTTCCCTCTATCCTCCGTCACCTCACCTGTTAAGCTGTTTAACTCCAGATAACTGTTTCGAGGACAGAGCAAGTTTACGGATATAAAGCACTTAACAGGGGTACCTGGGTGGCTCAGTGGGTTAAAGCCTCTGCCTTCAGCTCAGGTCATGATCTCAAGGTCCTGGGATCGAGTCCTGCATCGGGCTCTCTGCTCAGCAGGGAGCCTGCTTCCTCCTCTCTCTCTCTGCCTGCCTCTCTGCCTACTTGTGATCTCTGTCTGTCAAAGAAATAAATAAAGTCTTTAAAAAATAAAGAAAGAAATAAAAATAAAGCACTTAACAGAAGGCTGGGCAAATAACAGGCCCCCAAGAAATGTTAAAAATACTATCATACAATTGCATTGGTAAGAACTCTCTGGAGTCCAACAGGAATCTCACGCTGAACACAGCCAATCCTAAATTCACCAAAATTTTTTCCCCTCTTTTGGTACCCGAAAAGTAAGGATTCATTCAAGCTTTGCGTTAAAAAGAGAGAAAAAAAAAAAAAAACCAAAACACGGGTCCAAAACGGCACCACTTAAACCACGTGCCAACCTCCCCTGGACGTGGGAATCCCAGCAGCTCGGTCAGGAATTCTCCCAGGGGCACCAATGAGGGAATGGGTCACCCGGACCTCTCCAGCCCCCAAATCGGCATAAGACACCCCTCCCTCTTCCCCTCAGGGAAGGGGACCAGGCCTCAAACAATCCTTTCTTCTTTTGCTAATGATTTCTCACCTCTCCCTCCTTCCAAGGAAACCTCGCATTTTGTACAGATCCTCAGGGCTCCACTGGACTCAGTCGGTAGAATGCTGCGGATTCAGGACTGGGCTCATAAAGCCAACGACACGGGCAGGTTTCGGCGGCCCTTGTTCAATACATATGCCGCACAAGGGAGCACTGGGTTGGAGTTTAACACCAGAGAGGAACCCCCACAGCGACCTCACAGCACGTGCTAGAGATTCTCCCCCCTGATACCCCCACAGTCCATCCTGGTCTCCATTCATCACTCCTCCGGCCCCTGCTGAAGGTCAGGCTCTCATCACTCCTCGTGGGGATTACTGTAACAGGCTCCTAACTGCTTTTCCTGTTGCCAGTCAGGCCCGGGCTCCAGGCCATCCTGGACAGGGATGGTCCTCCTGAAATGCAAACTAGATCCTTGCTCTTCCTTAGGCTTTAACGTCCTGCAGACTTTCCATCCTTTCAGAACCAAGCTCAAACTCCTTTGTTTGTTTGTGGGGAAAAAAAGAAAAGAAAAGCAAAGCCCTAACGAAGCTACCTGCTCCTGGCCCACGCCCACTCCAGCGATCCCACCTGCCCCCCAACCCCCAAGCTCTGATGGACGCCTCTCTGGGTCTGGTTAATATCCTTTCCTGCGCTCCCTTCTTTGTTTCACTCACCCCATCCGCAACGAGGCCCGAGGACCAGAGTTTTAGACTGCCAGCATTCCAATCTTAACTGCTCTATCTACCCAGTTTCGACCTCTATAAAATGAGGATGACAAGGGTACCTTCTTCATTGGGGCATTGTGAAAATTAATACTCAGAGAGGGCTCTGGCCTTGGGCTACTCACTATTATAGCTATTACCAACCCTCGAAAGCAGCACCTTCTTAGAGAAATCTTCCTTGGCAACCTCGGCCCACAAGGGTCCTACATCACCCTATACTTTATCACAAAAATCAGCATACTCCCTGGGATCAAGTGATTAAGGCTTCAGTTCCTTGAATCGTCCGGCACACCGTCACTTATTTAAGACTGAAGATCCTATCTTATGTTTCATTTCCACAGGACACTCCTGCCACTCCAGAAAGATCTTCCGCTGGGCAAGTGCTCTCAGATCCGCGCAGGTGCCACTCTCTCCGCAGATTGCCACCCAGTTCCAGATGTTCACCAGCAGGGTCTAGATGCCTGTGTCGAAAGTACCCTAGGCCCTGTTCAGCACAGAAAGCACAGTCTGTGACCTCAAGGAGTTTCCAGCGGCCTGTGTTTCCATCGGTTGGATACCAAGTTGAATTAAACAGAAGTGAACCTTCCAAAGAAAGCAGCTACTGTGAAGAAAGCTTTCTTGTTGCCAGCCCTCCTCTAACCTCACACACCCCCCACCCTGCCTGTTAGGCTCCAATTCCCAGTGACCCAACCTGAGGAAGATGTACTTCATGCTTGAAACAGCCTCTCCATCTAAGGGGGGTGGGGCAGGAAAGCATGTAGCTCTCCAGTTAGACAGCAGGAGTACAAAGTCAACAGAAAAAGATTCGGAAGCCCAAGGCTACAAATTTTTTGTTTCTTGCTTTCTGAATTGCCTATGCGTTTCGATCAAATGTTCACGCCCGTCCTTGGCTCTCATGAATACAGATAGATAATCAAGCGTTGGCTGGGGAAAAAAACAATATTTTCTCTAATGCCCTGTTCTGTGATATTTTCCCACAAAGAATAAAGGTTCCCTGATCTACAATAAAATTCCAGCCCTCTCATTGCACACAATTAAAATAATTAGACTTACCCCATTATATTCCTCAAACGGCTTCTGAAGAAAGGGGACAGGAGAACTTGTGCCGGACAGGAGAACTTGTGCCGGTTTAAAGGTCTTTGGTCTTAAGGAACACTTTTCAACTTTGGTTCTTAAGGAACACTGCACTTTTCTCTGGTTCCCACACCCTACTACTTCCTTGGCCTCAAGCACTACTTTGTTTCACAGGCAAAACTCTTGGGCCCTCTAAAGAGAATACAAACAAATTAACCAGGTCACTTAGTGGTAAACCCCAATCAGTAGTAATGTGACCAACCAAAATGCTTCCCAGAACTTCTGACAATTGTCAAGACCCTGGGCCAGGGAGTCTCCCAAGTCCGCTGTCCCCACCCTCTCAGCAACCTGTGCCACCTCCCTGCCTTTAGGACATCCTTTGCTTCCTAATCCAGGGCGCCTTCACAGTGGGGAATGAAGTAGGAACAGGCATAGATTTCTCAACCCAACGCAAGCCAGAACCCATTCTGTCCACAGATAACCCCAAAACCTTATTTTTAAAAAATTTTAGTAGGTCACCTGAGTGGCTCAGTCAGTTAAGCATCTGCCTTCAACTCAGGTTATGGTCTTGGGGGGTGGGGGGGTCCTGGTATGGAGTCCTGCACTGGGCTCCCTGCTCAGCAGGGAAACTGCTTCTCACTCTGCCCCTTCCCCTGCTTGTGCCTGCTCTCTCTCTCTCACATAAATAAATAGAGTAATTAATTAATTAATTTTATAGTCTCTACACCCAATGTGGAGCTCCAACTCAATGGACCCTGAGATCAAGAGTCACCTGCTCTCCTGACTGAGCCAGTCATAGCCAGGCAAAACCCCCAAAACCTTCTTTTTGGTAGTCATCTTGATCCTTCGTCTAAACTGTTCCAAATGAGGAGTTAAAATCCCTTCTCCCCTGATTTCCTCTCACAGGGGCACGTGGAGAGACAGTCCCAGGACACACAGAAAGGCCCACACCAAGAACCTTTAAACCAAATCCACAACTATCATGTTTTGGAAGTTATCTTTCTGATGTCTAACTAAACAGCAGTCTCCCAATTAATTTGTGTATCTTTTTTTTTCTTTTTCTTTTTTTTAGAGAGTGAAAGCATGGATGTGCAAGTGGGGGTGGAGAGAAAGGGAGAGAGGGACTCCCAAGATAGCTCCACGCTGAGCACAGAGCCCGACGTGCGGCTCATTCACTCGTTCTCATGACCCTAATATCATGATCTGAGTCGAAATCAAGAGTCGGGCGCCTAACTGACTGAACCACCCAGTTGTCCGTGTGTGTGTGTGTGTGTGTGTGTGTGTGTGTGTTTTAATCAAAAGTACATAACTACCATTCAGAACCTCAGGTCAGCGTCTAATACCATGCCTCAAACTCCCTTCAGTCACTCTTAACCTAAAACACTAAACAACATTTTAGGTTACTGCAAAAGCATGCTGCGTGGTTTCTACCAGACTTTCGGAAATGCTGGAAACACCTAGAGGAACCCCCTCCCTCCGAGAAACCATGGACTTCAGGAATCAATACACAAAGTGCTGTTTGCTTGACCTCTTCTTGGTCTGCCTTCTACCATTCTCTGAAAAGCTGTTGCTAGAGTTCTGCCCACCTTCTCTTTTCTACACATTCTTCCCCAGCAATCTCGTCCAAATCCATGCCTTCAACAACCCACATGTGGTCCCAAACCTGACTGTTCTACCCAGTACTAGGTTCCCGGATTCCAAATGCATAGAAGACATCACCAAAACCCTGCGTCCCTAGGGGCTTCCCAGACAGCATGATGCAAAACCAGCTCTGCTCCCTCCCCACCCTCCTCTCTTCCACCAAGTCCCTCTTACCTGCCTTCCTTAGCTCACCTACCTGTGTCTCCGTCCATCCACCTAGTTGTCTGAACAAGGAAACTCACAAGAAGCTTGGGCAGTTCCCTCTCCTCCACTCCCTACATCTAATCAGCCACTGAGTTCTGCAGCTCCTACCTCAGGACACATCTTTCTTTTTTTTTATTTATTTGACAGAGAGAGATCACAAGTAGGCAGAGAGGCAGGCAGAGAGAGAGGAAGGGAAGCAGGCTCCCTGCTGAGCAGAGAGCCCGATGCGGGACTCGATCCCAGGACCCTGAGATCATGACCTGAGCCGAAGGCAGCGGCTTAACCCACTGAGCCACCCAGGCGCCCCCGGACACATCTTTCGTACAAACCACTCCCCTTTCTCCACTGTCCTGGCCTTGGACCAACCACCAGTGCCAGACTGACTGTGCAAGAATGGCGAGGCAACTTTTTTAAAGATAGGCTCCCACCCATCACTTCCCTTGGATTCTGATGCCGCCGAGGGTCCAGGCGGGGGCCTGAAGGATTTTCACACATGTCCCAGGTGTGCAAATTGCCGAAGTCCCTACCCTAATGAAATGGCCTCTAGCAGCGCCTGGATGGCTCCCGGGGTTAAGTGTCCAACTCTTAATTTCAGCTCAGGTGATGATCTCAGCATCGTGAGGTCAAGCCCAGCATCTGACTCGGTGCTGGGCATGGAACCTGCTTACGATTCTCTCTCCCTCAATCTATCCCCCACCACACACACACAGTCTCTCTCTTAAAATAAATACGTAAGTAAATATTTGAAACAGCCCTTGACTGAGCTGATAGTGCTTAACTATCAGCTTTGGGGAGGAGGAAACAGCGGCTGCTTCACTGGCAGGTTTCTGCTGTGTGGATCCAGCACAATCAGTTTCAAGCCAGCATCACAGCCGGGGAACCACGCGCGTGATCGGCTGATGCGAGCTGGACCCAGCACGTGAAAATGCTCAGACTATCCAGTGTTCTCTTCTAAAATAGGTCTAAATGTGCCTTTTCCCAGGTTAAAATCCTTTGGCGTTTTCCTCTGATGCCCCCCAATACAGTCCAAGGTGCTTTGCCTCGCACATGGGCCTTAGACCATGAAAGCAGTTTCCTCTTCTCAACTTCCCCTACACAAAGTTCCCCCAAGCCCCTCATGTCTGGCTCACATAGACTTGCTTGTGCTCCCCCCAAAGAAGCCATGCACACTCATTCCTCCAAACTTTATTCACCTTGTCTCTCTGTTCCTCTATATGACCTCACATCTCAATAACTGTATTACCCACTGAGCCAGAAACCTGGCTGCCTCTTCCCTCTGACATAGTCAAGGCCTAACTCATTCATTTTTTTTTCCCTCCTGCACCCAGAGCTCAATGGCCTTTGAGCCACGGAGCTTTGATGATCCAAGCCTGAACACGGTGCCTTGGGGGCAACCTGTTGGCTGCTTGAGAAAAAAAATCTCTTTTAGGGCAAATACTGGCTACTTTTTTCAGTGTATTCAAGAGACTGCATTCTAATAGGTCATATTTAATACTAACAGTAAACAGTGCTTTCCTATCTACAAAGTGCTTCCCTGCACACTCTTCCCTCTGATCTTTCCAACCTCATAAAGCAGGTAAGAATATAGTCTCTGATTCCCGTTTTTTTTTTTTTAAAGATTTATTAATTTATTTGACAGACAGAAATCACAAGGAGGCAGAGAGGCAGGCACAGAGAGAGGAGGAAGCAGGCTCCCTGCTGAGCTAGAGCCAGATACGGGGCTCCATCCCAGGACCCTGAGATCATGACCTGAGCCAAAGGCAGAGGCTTTAACCCACTGAGCCACCCAGGCGCCCTGATTCCCATTTTTTAAAGATGAAGAAAATAAGGGTTTACAGGGTCAAAGAGCAAAGCAGTGGAAAGCTTAGGAAAACAGGGTTTCAGTACAGGGGTTCTGTCCCTGAATTTCCTGTTGAGTACAGGACAATGCTGGCCGTGGCATTCACCTAAAGCTGGGAAGGGGTAAGTGGCAGAAACCACCAACCTCAGAAACGAGAGTGGGGGAGATCTGAAGTTCGGGGTGGGGAAGGGAGCCTGGGAGGAGTGGAAATGTTCATCGTGCTGCAACTGCCAACTGTCTTTGCAGGAGGCCGCCCTCGGCCACAAGACAAGAGCATCTGGGAAGTCTGATGCCACAAAAAAAGAAGGGACAAGAGAAGAGTATGATATGCAGGGTTATGGAACTACGGTGCACACATGAAACTTAATGTAACATTGTGTGCCGACTAAATTTTTAAAAAATAATTTAATTAATGGGACGCCTGGGTGGTCCTCGGTTGGTTAAGCGGCTGCCTTCGGCTCAGGTCATGATCCCAGCGTCCTGGGATCGAGTCCCACATCCGGCTCCTTTTTGGCAGGGAGCCTGCTTCTCCCTCTGCCTCTGCTGCCACTCAGCCTGCCTGTGCTCGCTCTCTCTCTCTCTCTCTCTCTCTCTGGCAAATAAATAAATAAAATCTTTTTAAAAATTAATTTAATAAAGAAAAAGAAACGCGACGAGAGTTGCTCTGACCAGTCAACAGGGGCTGATGTGAGACGGGACAGTTCACCAGGTAATGGCACCTGCTATGAGGTCACGAGGCCACAAGTAAAACCACAGAAATAAACAAGTTCTCGAACAACTTCTGCAGGAGAGCAGAGCTGTCTCGAGGACAATCAGCGGCTGAAAGCCAAGTGAGACAGAGCAGTGTGTCCCGGGTAGGAGAGGACTTCCTCGAGCTAGAGCCAGACCTGGGAAGGGCTGGCCTGAAGTCCACAGGATGCATCATCCCCTGGAGGCGTGAGGGCAGGACTGGGGAGGGGTGGGCAGGCCACAGGGCAAGAATGCCAGCATCCTGAGTGCCTCGGCACAGAAGTAAGTGTGGGGAGCCATGCTGGTGGCCGGTCTACTGCCTGTGGAAGCAGCAGCAGTCCGACGGAGGGCTTGGAATAGCTCAGAATAGCTCGGGGCACCTGGTTCCCCAGAAACAGCTGGCGAACTCCTGCAAGAGCCATTTTCAAAGCCCAAGAAAAAGTGGCAGGAGTCTGTGTTACTTCTTTAAAGCCCAAGCCCAATGAGGAATAAATATGTTTTCAAGATGTTTTATGACTACAGCTTCCCAACTGGTAGCTAATTTTGTCACCACCTGTTTCCCTCTAGTTAACCAGAATCAAACCCCGTCAGCTGAAAGTGTGGGAGTGCGGGAGGTAACAAAGCAGGGAGGATATACAAAGCCTTGTGCTGGGGCGCCTGGGGGGCTCAGTCAGTTAAGTGGCTGCCTTGGGCACAGGTCATGATCCCAGGGTCCTGTGCAGCGGGGCTTTGTGCACAGTGGTGAGTCTGCCTCTCCCTCTCCCTCTGCTCCTCCCCCCTGCTCGTGAGGGCTCTCCCTCTCCCTCTCTCCCTCTCTCTCTCTCTCTCTCTCTCAAGTAAAATCTTTTTTTTTTTCTTTTAACGATTTTACTCATTTGTTGGACAGAGAGAGAGACTGAGAGAGTGCACAAGTGACAAAGGATAATCGGAAGAAAGACAGCTGGGGACAAAGATGCCCCCCAAGAGGAACCCACCCTTGGAAGGATGTTACACCCACTCTGGAAGGAGCCCTCCACCCTTTCCCACCTGACCAGAAGCCTGACTGGATGACAGGTGCAGGGACGGTTAATCAGATTTAAAAGGCGCCAAGAAGCAGACTTAGAAACACCAAAGGCAACCCCCTGGGGTCCCTCCCTCCTGGAGAGTTTTGTACTATCCCTTGTCCATCTCTCTTAAGCCTCTCTTTGCTGTCCACCACGCTGTCTGGTCTACATCTTCATTCTTCAAAGCACCGTGACCAAGAACCATGGGCACCATCGGAGAAAAAAAATCCTACAGCACAAGTAGGCAGAAAGGAGAGATGAAGGGAGAGGGAGAAGCAGGCTTCCCGCTGAACAGAGAGCCCAATGCCTGGGTGGCTCCCAGGACCCTGGCTCTCGACCTGGGTGCAAGGCAGACGTTTAACCACCTGAGCCATCCAGGTGTCCCGCAAATAAAATTAAAAAAAGAAAGAAAGAAAGAATAGCCTTAAATCCTGCCCCAAAAAGCCAAGGGGAGAGAAGGGGCCGATGCATCTGGAAAGCAGGAGGAATTCTTGTGTCCTAAATGGCAAAGGACACATGGCGGGGGAGGGGTACTGACCCAGAAACTCTATCACAGACAAACTGCCAGATACATGGAGGGCCTGTGCAGATCAAAGACGGACGGCAGACTGTGTTGTGTTCCAGAAAGAGTCCCTTCAGCTTCCTTACCTCCCCCTTCCCTGCCTCACACTTAGCCCCATCCCCCATCCAACTTCATTTGCCCTTGGCCTCTGGAAAAACTGGTTTATGGTAAAAACCATTATCTTGTTTTTTTTTCCAATTAGAAGAAATAACAAACAGTCCTAACAGCGAACTCTGGTCATTCAGTACTCACAGACAGCCCCTGAGGGGCCAGAGGAAGAAATAGCACTGAATGGACCTGGAGTCAGGGCAGGTGAGTTAACAGCTCGACACCATATCTTCCGGGCCAAGCACTTGGCAATGTTCTGATAAAGTACACACTCATGGGCACATTTCATTAGCAAGAAGGCAACAGACACGTGTAATTTAGCTTACGGAACAAAAGGAAACAGAAGTTGAATAATCCAAAAATCTTTTATTTTTGTTTTGAGAATGTTAATGAAACACACATGCGCACACACACACACACACACACAGTCCTGCCCTGTATCTATTTTGCCCCTTCAAGTTCAAATGTAGGATGCACCCACATGGAAAAGGGCACAAAAAGATTTTCATGATCCACAAAGTAGATGACCCACTCACTCAAGACTCATTCAAAGAATACTTCGAACGGCAACCTGCCAACAGAGAAAAGATGAGAAAGCAAGCTTTGGGTGCCCCAAGTTCCATGCTAGAAGGCAGTAGAGACAAAGTACCCTAAGACCTAGCCCTACCCTCAAGAATCTTAAAGTATGGGGCGCCTGGGTGGCTCAGTGGGTTAAGCATCTGCCTTCAGCTCAGGTCATAATGTCAGGGTCCTGGGATCGAGCCCTGAGTAGGGCTCTCTGCTCAGCAGGAAGCCTGCTCTTCCCCGTCTCTCTCTGCCTGCTTCTCTGCCTACTTGTGATCTCTCTCTCTCTGTGTCAAATAAATAAATAAAATCTTTTTTTAAAAAAAAAAAAGGAATCTTAAAATATGTTTAGAAATGAAGCCTGAAGTATAAAGATAAGTATGAATCACCAAAACGCTATATCACAGAGAAGGGCAACAGACATGTACTGAACGCCTACAATAACCCTTTTTCACATATGATCTCACTTAAAAGTCAGTATTCGAGGAAAACAGCATGCCTCTTTTTTATCCCAATTCCGTTCTGTCTGTTCTTGGTTTCTCAATTTCTTTACATGAAGAATAACAGTGTGCCATCTTCTGTCACCAAATACCCCACTCGCTCTGACTTCAAGAGCTAATCGCCATAACTATAACCCTTCTGCAATGTGGGGTTCTTTCTGGCCTATACAGCACCCCCTACCGCAACTTCTTATATGTGCTTTTCCAAGCTCATGGCCAGGCTGGCAATTGGCTGTGATGCCTAAAGCCCACAGTGTGCTGAGTCCTCTGTGCAACTCCGCTGGGCTGAGAGCATGAGGTGGTTATTCCCATGCCTCACGGACTAAGGAGAACCGACTCGGGGCTAGGGGAAGTAGAGGAGCCAGCTCCACTCCCATTCTGTGACGGCCCATCTGCGGAGCTGAGACTTAGAGGATCCCACCAATACAGACCTGCCCCACGTGTTCTCATCACTCAGTGTGCTGCTGTCCTCTGTCTTTTCTGCTCTTTACTCACATTCCATAGTACAATGGGGTTGGGGTACACGAGGAGCAGGGAAAACCCCTGGCCTCTCAATGCTCCCTTGCCCGGGATGCCATTCAACCTAGAGAATCAAGAAACGGATCTGTTTCAAGCTCTTCTTTCTGCCCATTGGCTTCTCAGGGTGATGTGGGGGACACGGAATGCAATGGGCAACCACCATTCCGCCGCTCGGCTGGCAGGCAGCCCCATTTTGAGGAGGTAAGTTAGAACTGATGATGCCCAGTTGCCCCAAGAGGGCAAAGAGTCACCCAATATGGGCTCAGATCATTTTTGATTTCATCACACTCTTTGAGTGTTGAGGTTACCCACCTCGTCCGCTTTCTTCTCATTTCCCCACTCCTCAATCTGGTGCTGTCCACTAGCTCCATCCATACCCCTCTGCTCACTTCCTCACTCAAGCTCCCATCTCAAGTGTTTTACGCAAACTATCCTATAATCAAATATCACGGACGGCGGCCCAGGGGCCTTTTCCCTACCTCAATTCTTTCTGACATGTCTACGGCATTTGAAATGACTCCTCCTTCCTGGGGGGAAAAAAAAATCCCAGTACTCTATCCTTGACCTAAGTTCAATATTACTTAGTGAGATCACGTCTCTCATTCAACAAGCATTTCGAGCACCTACTATGTGCCAGGCTCCATTTGAGGGAACACCAAGACGAAAGAGGAAAAAGAAAATACATTCCGTCCTGAAGGAGTTCACTCTCCAATGGAGAGTCTTTCCATTGAGTAAAGAGATTACACACAACAAGCGAACCTCTTCGTGGAGGGTGGGAAGGAAAAGTTGGCTCTACAAAGCACACCACCCACGCACAAGACAGAACACCTGGGGTTCCATGGGACTCTGGACAGAGCTTCACGGAGGAGGAAGCATCTAAGTGGAGAAATCGGCAAGTGCTCTCGATGACTTGGCGGAGAGTTGTTTGCCGCTCAGTCAAGGGCCTCAGGCTCACCCTGCTGGGGGTGAAGACTAGGCCCTTTATGGCTAGAGTGGAACATAGGCAAGAAAGCAAAATCTGCATGACAAAGGGCCCCTGGGTCCCAGGAGTGGGATTAAATTTCATCCTGTAGGTGACCAGGGAGGTACTGAAGATTCTGGAAACAGCATTGTTTGGTTGGTTGGTTATCCAAAGAAAGCAGAGGATTAAGAGGGAGGCCTCTAGAAGGAAGCGGAGGCAGAGAGGCAAAGGCTCAAACAAAGGGAGTGGAACCCCTGAGGAAGAGACTTGAGGAGGTGCCTGACTACAGGCGGTGGGGGAAGGCCAGGGAGAAATCTAGAATCCCCTACTGCCTCTGCTTGCTGACACCTGAAGACAGGTCTCTCTTCTTCTCTGGTATCCCTATCTGCTCCACTCCAAGCATCGTGCAAATCACATGTGAGGCAAGGTATAAATCTATGCTGACCTGTCCCATACTCCCACCTCGCTCACCCAATGGTAAGGTAAGTCTACAGCAGGACTCTGCCATGGGCCTTGTACCCAGAGTGAGAGCAGGAGGCCGCTACGGTGGGCTACGGGAAGATCTCAGGGCACCCCAGCTGGGTTCTACGTACCATCCGTATGCCCTGCTCCTGGAGTCATGCACAGAGTCACACTCCCATGTATTAAAAATAAAAACAGGGGAAACAGAGCACAAGCTCAGTAGCACTGGGGCCAGGTTCAGACGTCCAGGTCTGGCTCTGGTTCCGCCACTGACGGGGCAAGACACAGAGCAAGGAGCCTCACCATTCTGGACCTCAGTCTGCCTCTGCGTAGAATAAACAGAGCAAGCCCGACCACCACAAAGGTCCCTCTTGGCCTTTTCAAAGGGGAATGAAGCTCAGTAAGATTTTAAGGACGATTTCTAGGAAAATTGGTTTGAAAGCTAAGCGACTGGCAGAGAAGGGCGCTGTGTGGTCTGAACTAGAAGGGTGAGGTGGCCCCGACTGGGCAGTGGGAGGCAAGAAAGAACAGCATCCTGCAGCTTAGGTCCCCGGAAAGGCAATTCACAGGCGCAAAGACACATGGGACTTCCTGGCTCGCTTCCTGTGCTCGCAATTCTGGATTCCTGCTTTCTTTGATTGTGAACTATTCCCAGCTTATTGCCTTGATCAGAGTCTATAATTCTTGTAATAAAATCGTGGACCAACCCATATATAGGAAGGGCCTAAAAGATGATCTGGTCTCACTCTTCCCCTTCCAGAACAGGAAACTAAAGAAAGAAGAGACATGTAGAAAGCCACAAGGGTATTTGAGAGCACTGTAAAAAATAAAACTCGAGTTGGCCCTACCCTGAGAACAAGAGTTCTGCCCCACAACCCCAGGCTGCCCTTCAGCTACAGGAACCCCCCTTCCTTTCTCTGACGTTCGGTGCCACCGCTCATGACAAGGAGAACTACGACTAGCTGTTCGTTCCAGATAATGTCCACATCATGGGCTCTTGGTGAGGGTTTACCAGATACCAGCTCTGTTCTGACCACTGGAGACATGGTAACGGCCGGGCCCCAGCACTTAAGAACCTCAAATTCTGTGCTTGCTTTGGCAGCACATATTCTTAAAAAAAAAAAAAAAAAAAAAAAAAAAAAAAAACCTCAGATATTCTTGTGGTTTCGCAGCAGGGATGCAGAGGGAAGAGACCTGTCATCAACACAGACAAAAACGAAAACAAAACAAAAACCCACGGTAAGTTAAAAGTATTACAAAGGTGGGGTGCCTGGATGGCTCAGTTGGTTGAGTATCTGCCTTCGGCTCGGGTCATGATCCCAGCATCCTGGGATCAAGGTCCCGCATCAGGCTCCCTGTTCAGTGGAAGCCTGCTTCTCCCTCTCCCACTCCCCCTGCTTGTGTTCCCTCTCTCGCTGTGTCTCTTTCAAATAAATAATAAAGGCTTAAAAAAAAAAGTATGATCAAGGTAATAAAATCAGGAACTGAGGAGTCTCAAGGAAGCAAAAAAAATAAAGATGCTAAAGTTCACAGTGGCAGAACCCCTAAAAAGGGACAAAATTTGGACTCAAATCCATCCAGCTCACTGCACAGCACACGACTTTACCAACTGGGTCAGACTGAGTGGCTCGGGCAGCAGTTTATGTGACAAGGGCCCGCAAGACCAATGACCGACTAAAGGGGAATACATATAATCAGAAGGGTCTCTCGGGCATTTTTAACTTGAAGTATTTTTAATTTGGAAGGGAATTCAAAAGAAGAGTCTAGGGAATTTTGTTTTGATTTTCATGCACCCTCATGAATCTCTAGCTTGTCCTAATGGAAACCTAGATTATAGTTTAATCAAATATTTCTCCTTTCATTCTATATCTGTGTACTGTGAAAGCCCAGACGTAAACATCTGCTTTCCTACTTCCCTGAACAGTAAAGAGAGCTCCTCCACAGTACATACTCAAAACCACATTTCTCGCTGATGTCGCCGGGGATATAACCTATCACAATCCTCTTACTAATATAAGGCTAAGTCCTCATAAAATACGCAGATAAAGCAAGTTAAAATAGTCTCTAAATACAAGAATGGCATGTAGCCACTTCCACAGTCAGAGTCTCACGAAAGATGGACTCAGCACTGCTCAATGCCCACAAACCTACCCGAATCTCATAAATGCCTCACATCTCAAAGGCAGTTTTTCCATCTTACCTGGGCTCTTTTCTGTAAGATCTTCTCATTTTTCTAAAAGTTCTCCCTCGGCATCTTCTCCCCAGCACCAACAGCATCTTCTCTCCTAATTAGGCCTCATATCAAAGAACATCACTCCTCTCAAACCCCGGAGACAATCCGTTCATGTAGAGCTCTCCGCCAGGCCTTATGAAATACGGATCTAGCTGAAATCAAAGATTCGTGAAGCCACATTGGGGAAGTCCAGCTCCGGGCAACAGAGGCGCAACATCCCCCCGGTGGCTTCCATGTCCCTGTCCCTCTCCCATGAGAAGGGGGACCGGGGTCCAGAAGGGCACCAGGAAATGAGAAGCAGACACCACAGGCTACTTCCCTGATCACACACAGCCCTAACCGCCCTCTGGACCACTAATTTTTTCCAGGTCTGCCAACCCCAAGTGACTCAGCAAAGGTACTGCAATGACAGACAACCACAAGCCACATGGCCTGCCCTTCGCATCAGATAAGCTCGGCACCGATCGGAAAATGACACCAATGTGGAAACACTTCTTTCCCTTAAATGTAAAGGGATGAGAAAGAAGTGATGAGAAAGAGGGTGCTGATCATGCATCAGGCACTTGGAGAGATGCCTCGCCTTTATTTCAACGCCACGTCAACCGACAAGGTCGGTATTAGCACAGTGCCCTCTTTCTGCAGGAGGAAACTGATGATGCAAAGTGGCCAGAGGGGAGAAAGTTCGCTCCAGGCTGGAATTTTACTCTATAGAAGCAGGCTGGAAATTGCTACCAGAATAAAAATCAAACTCAGCCACTGGGGAGCCCTCTCCACTGCTTAGGAATGGTGTCAGCCTGGGCATTATCAGTGGTATTCAGCAAGGATGAAGAGCCTTGGAAAGGGTACAAAAACATTCTATGTCTCAGCTGTCCCCCGTCCCTCTCAAATTCACCATCAGTAGCCGCCTGTGATTCCGGATGCCCCATCCCTCAACGCCGGCTGGGCTTAGCCTGGACTCATCTAGAATGGGCAGGCCAAGTCTCTCGGTCCCCCCGAGAGGTGGCTGGATCTAACCCACCAGCAAACATCAAGACAAGTATCCTATTCAATCAGCAAATTAAAATTTTTTGCTGATGGGGGCACCTGGGTGGCTCAGTGGGTTAAAGCCTCGGCCTTCGGCTCAGGTCATGATCTCAGGGTCCTGGGATCGAGCCCCGCATCGGGCTCTCTGCTCAGCGGGGAGCCTGCTTCCCCTCCCTCTCTGCCTGCCTCTCTGCCTACTTGTGATCTCTCTCTATCAAATAAATAAATAAAATCTAAAAAAAAAATTTTTTTTTGCTGATGGCCCAAGAACACCTCACCTGCCCTAGGGATATCCAGAGTTAAAAAATACATAACACAAACACACACACACAGATACTTATATAATATATTCATATTAGATCCACAATATATTTATTTTTGTTTCTTTTTAAGATTTTACTTATTTGCCAGAGAAAGAGGCGGTGGGGGGGAGCGCACACACACAAGCAGGGGGAGCAGCAGGCAGAAGGAAAACCAGGCTCACCGCTGAACAAGGAGCCCAATGCGGGACTCGATCTTAAGACCCTGGGATCATGACCTAAGCCAAAGGCAGATTCTTAAACGACTGAGTCACCCAGGAGTCCCTCACAAGACATGTTTTTAAAGGTCTATTTACTTATTACTTCATTCATTCTCTGATACCCATCCACTGAACCTGGACAAGTATGTTCGGGTTTATCTGCACGTTTAACTGTTTCTTACCAACCCTCCCAGGACACTACTGAGCTGATTAAGACAGTAAAAGTGAATTATTTCCAAACAGCACCTGTCACTCAGAGGGGCCCTAAGCTGGTAGGCAACTAGGGACAGATGCTCTAGGACTCTAGACTCTTCATGGCTATGAGGACTAAGGTCAGAAACAGGCACAGATAACAATTCAAAAGTGCCCCGCTTTGGAATCGTCTGCATCAAAGGAATGAGAAACAAAACAGAACTTTTATTTCCCCTGCCCAGCCTCTGCTAGAAAGAACTGAAGGAAAGTTCGGCAGTCCTGTGTTCCAAAGAAAAGAGAGAAGTGAAGTGGACCAGGTTACCCCAGGCCCATGACTGGGGTTCCCCATTCAGCAAAGCACAAGCCATCTTCGTCTACTCTGTGAAATGAATGAGCAAGCCAGGCCCTCTGTGAAATGAATGAAATGAATGATGGTAACTTGCTTCTGTTCTCATAAGACAACATGTCCATCCAGCTCCATTTACAAAGGACGGTCTCCTGCTAGAGAGGATGTCCTTCACAGTAAGTTGTGGCCAGCTATCAGGATGACCAAATGCGGCAGTTTCTGCTGCCCTCTCCTTGGAGGCACCTGCCACATTTCCAGGTTTTACATTTATTTCCATGATTTGCACTGACCGCCTGAAAGATGCTCAATAAAAACTTGCAGGCGAACAAATGAATGAATGGACAATAAATAAACTAGACTAATCCTTCCAGAGCAGAGGCCAGCCAGAGCCTAGTGGCTGGCGCAGAGGAGCCAAAGCCCTACAGGCAGGCAGAATTCGAACGTTCCTTGCTGGGGCAGCCTGAATGTTTCATGTGTCCCACAGGGGAGGTAAAAATCCAGCCAGAGCTTTCCACCGGAGCGGCTGCTTTAACAGAGCAGAGGCCCGCTGAAAGAGTGCCTTACAGTGTTTGGTCTCTATGTTCCATTTCTTATGGATTTTCACCACCTACATCGTCAGCACACGCACATAAACCTCAGTACAGTGTCACATGGGCAGATGTATTCTTTACACAGTTTCAAACAAGGCTTGAATTAAAAGAGCCAGGAACCCCTCTTCTGGAGTCAGATTCCATCATTACTGAGTTGTACGGATGAGGGCACGGTGCAGAGTTTCGGTGCCCCTAAGGGCGGACACAGATGTTCCACCTGCCGCACAGGCTGCCAGAGCGAATGAAACAATGGACGGCCAAGCCCTGAGCACGTGCCTGGAGGCTTGGTGTGTGTCGGGAAGCATGGTAAGTGCTGGAGCAAATGCAAAGGGTGATCGCCCTGTGCGCCCCCTTCCTGGAGCCCGTGGCCTGGGAAGTCACTCTGGAAAGGATACAGTGCGGCGCAGATTCAGATTAACAGCTGTCCATGCGGGCACCATTCTCTGCTGCTCTGACCGGAAGCTCCCGTGGCAAGGGTCAGTGTCTGTGTCCCCTCATTCCTCCGTAACCTGCCCCCCACCGCCTGCCCACCACCACCTTGGGCTCCCAGTTCAAGAGTTCAGACCCCACATCCTGTGACGACCCAGTCCCTGGCCTTCAAGGCCTGTCTTCAGGCTGTCACCACGTTGCATGAAGAAGGCCCATGTCTCCTGCGCGTCTTTCGGCTCCTGGCTTCCGCTACAGCTGAGTGGAAAACGCCAGGAGAACAAATGCCCTGACATCCGACAGCTGCAGAGAGAGACAGCCGGCTTCGCACCGCTGTCTCCCGAGGTCTTGGAAAACGTCAGAGCAGCAGACGTGTCTGCATTCTGAGATGCCCTCACCCGAACCACTGAAGTCCTCCTGCCAGTGGGAGGGAGTCCGCTTCCACGGTCAGCCCTCAGCGACACCCCTGTGGCCCTCCCTCTATAGAGCAGGGCGGAAGACCTCGCTTTCACAGTCCCCGAGTTCTAAGTGTTAGAACATAGATGAATTATCTTTTGGGGATGTGCCCAAGTAACTCGTTTTTAAATAAACAGGGATCACGGTGGCATCATTCATTTCCTCACTCTCTCTCTCCCCTCTCTAGGACGCAAGCTCTCCTAGGGCAGAAACTATGTCATTCACTGTAGTTTCTGGCGTCTAGAATGGCACCTGCCCCATCACAAGTGGTCAGTAAATATTTGCTGGATTAACTGGGGAGGAGGGAGGGTAGAATGGAAGGCTACATGTATTCCCCAATCCTTCTCTCCTCTCAAGAGGAACAACTGTTGCCCTGACCTGGAATGGGAAGGCCAGAAAAAAGTATGGTTGCCATGGCAACCACAGCTCCAAAATTCAAAACATCCTTCAAAACTGCCACAGGTCTTCGGTGGGAAAAGTGTGTTACTCCTCTCTGCAGACTGTACCCGGGCTCTGGGTCAACCACTGGCCAAAAATATTGCTTCCGACCTGTTCTTGCTTTCTGGAGCCTCGTTTGAGGAAACATCAACCACTAGGGATGGTTTAGGAAACAACATCCACTAGAGATGCCAAGTTAAACTCCCTTAGAAGAACAGCAGTCTCTGTTCTCTGGACCTCTAGAGTCTGATGGAACACGCAGACGGCACAACAAAATAAAAACACGAAAGAAATCAACAGGCTCAAAGCAAACAAGCCCTTATGTAATCATCCAGATTTACATAAATGGTATATTGGTGGGGAGGGGGTTGGATTATTCAGCTTCAAGAGGACTTCTTGCTTTGCAAAATGATTTACACTAGAATTCCATGAAAATCAAGTTTCTGTGCAGTCCTTCATTCATTTGATTATTTACTCCTTCCCCAAATACCTATTTACTGAGCTCCTACAATGTTCCATGCAAAGAGCTCAGCAGGCACTGAATAACTCAAACCCTGAATAAAATAAACTCTGTCCTCACAGCTTATGATCCAGTAAAGGATGCACTGTGACCAAATAAACACAATTGAGGAACACAGTCATAAATTAGGACACGTAATAAACACCAGAGTCTGGGGACGCCTGGGGGGCTCAGAAGCATCTGCCTTCGGGTCAGATCATGATCCCAGGGTCCTGGGGTTGAGCCCCCCCCATCAGGCTCCTTGCTCAGTGGGGAGCCTGCTTCCCCCTCTCCCTCTGCCCGCTGCTCCCCCTGCTTGTGCTCTCTCCCTCTCTGACAAATCAACAAAATCTAAAATAAAATTAAAATAAAATCAAGTAAAAAAACACCAGAGTCTGGAAATATTTCCTGGAGGAAAGATCCAAAGGAGAAGAAAAGAAGGGCAGGGTGACAAGGTGGGGCGGCGTTACCAGTGGGGAATTCCGGCTTAAGGAACAGTGTCTGTGAAGACATGGAAAGAAAAGAAAGCACCCCACTCAAGGTGCGGGCGGCAGGGGTGGGGAGGGTTACTCTGGCTGGAGGCACAGGACCGGGAGCAGCAGCGAGGGGTGTGAAGACCCCTCTGGCGGCAGCCCCTTCCCTGGCCCTCGTAGGAGGCAGGGAGTCGAGCGAGGAGGGCCCTTGAGGAACACACACCGGAGAGATGGTGGCCTAGAGAGGTGCAACGGTGGTAGAGTTGGGAAGATGGGCTTGAAGAACACCCTCCCAGGGGAGGGAAGCCTCATGAAGCTGACCGGTTCCCATCCCCAATGCAAGGAACCAAGGGAGAGGAACTGGGCTGGAGGGAAGGAGGGCCGCCGGTTCAAGGACACGGACACGGAGTTCTGAAGAGCATCTCCACAAAACGTCCATTAGTCACTCGTAGGTGTGAACCTAGGGCTCAAAAAAGAGAGGAGGTCTGAAGTATGGGAGCGTCGTCATCATAGAGAAGTAAGGAAAGCCACTCAAGTGGATGAAACAGCCCTAGGATAGTGTGTAGATCTAAAAGAAGGAGGCGAAGGGAAAAGGAGAGGGAGAAATAAGAAACCTGGAGTCAGAACCTTAAGCAGATGGACACCGAAGAGACAGACGGACAAGAGCAGCCCATGAATTGTAAGAGCTCACTGTCTGCACCATAGGTAGATCCCAAAAGCGACATCTCGTAATTAATCAAAGAAGTAATAAACCACTGTTCCAGCTTGCGCTAACCCAAGGAGCAAACTCAGAGGCCTCGTGGATCACCAAAAAAAGTCACTTTTACTAACTAATAATCACATTAGCATAGGTCTCCAGACTCGTCTCCTTAAACTGTCTTACAGGAAGAAGAAATGGATACGCTCTACTTGACAGAGGAGAAAGACACTGAGACCCGGAGAGATGGAGTCACCCGTGCAGGACCACACAGCGAGAAAATGAGCTCAACCCCAGACAACAGCTCCTGCTGCCTCAGATGGTCCCCTGGACTGGTGCTAGTGCCTTGGTCCTTGGAAAGACCATCCACAGACAAGGCCTGCGTGAGCTTCCTGAGTTCACTGATGAAGACAGGGCTCCATCCCGCACAGAATGGGCTCCCCACACATGGGGTGGGCTGAACGCCAAGCTGACCGCAGGGTACCTGTACTCCAGAGCCCCCTCTGCCGCTGACCAACTCCACAGCCTTAGACTTCTGTCTGTTCCAAGTTGAAATGACCCCACAAATCCCATCCACCATGAAGACTAGATTCTCCGGGAGAGATGCAGAGCTGGAATGTAGGGACTAACAGGTGGCAGCTGAGTACAGAGAAGGAAGACAACGTAATGGTGTCATTTAGGTCCTAGGACCCTCCTCCCCTCTCCCTTCCAGCTGAGTTCTTCCTCAGACCTATTTTTTTTTTAATGCTGTAATATGATGTGCATATTCTCCAGAAAGGATCTTTTCACATTGCCCTCCACACAGGCCAGAAGGTCCTCAATGGAAGGACCGTTGATGTCCAGCCCTGTAGCACAAGCACCCAGCACAGCCCAGTGCGTGTCCAATAAATGTTTCAACTGTGAGAATCAGCTCTCCTGAGTTCCCCTGATTTTTCAGTCGAATGTCTCTAACTACAAACAGAAAGTGTGTCAACTCACGGAGAAGCAACCCAAGCATGGAGAAGGCATTTGAGAAAGAGGACTCTTTCAGGGTCCCCTGGAACTTTCCGAATCGGAGGGCCACTTCCTACTCTGGTCTTCCGACACAGGTGGGCCGCCAATCCCCCCAGTAAGTCCACAGGGCCCCAGGACACCCAAGAGGTCCAAGTAATGACTAGCACAAACCTAGGGCTTCCCTCAGGATCTGCAAACCAAAGCATATGTTACTAGTAAGAAGAAGTTTCTGAAGGAATGTTCTCAAAGGATAACGACCTGTCTCTCATCCTCACTGAAGACGCAACTAGAGAAAATGTGTTTGAACCTTACCACAGGGGATTTCAGTCAGATCTGAGGAAGAACTTGCTCAGTAGTGTCAGAAAGAGGTAATCAACAGAGGTGGTGCAATCCTCTTTCTGAAGTCTTTTTTAAATTTTTTTATGAGGTCTTCACCCGTCAGGAAGATGTGGTTCATCACAAAGATAGAGAAAACACATGTTATCACCCATGCTAAGGGCAAACTGTTCCCTGGAAAGGCTCCACCCTGTTCAGAGTAACCTTTATTACTGCCATTCCATCCAACCTGAGAGGCAAGCAAAAGGTCAGGAAGAGCTCCAGAGTGTAATGGCCCAGCCAAAAGGCAAACCCTTGCCAGATCAACGCAGATGGCTTTGTGGAGTCAGACTGGCCTGAACACATAAGCTTGGTTATGGGAACCACAAGGACGAGGCTAAGTGGCATCTCCGATGAGCGGGCTCGTCCCCCATTTGGAGAAGTATCTCATCCTGATGGCTCCTCCGAAAACAGTGCCACAGAAATTCTTTTTTTTTCCCCCTTATTTCACAGACTCCCCTGTCCTCAACCTAGGGACAGATCTCCTGCCCTACCTTCAACAGAGACAAGGTAACAGAAGAGCCGATGACTCAAAATGTCTATCACTTAAAAAGGAAACGTGAATGATGGATGGCTCAGTCGGTTGGGCGTCTGCCTTCGGGTCATGTCACAGTCTCGGGTTCCTGGGATCGAGCCCCGCGTCGGGCTCCCAGTTCATCGGGAAAGCCTGTTTCTCCCTCTCCCCCTGCTTATGTGCTCTCTGCATGTCAAATAAATGAGTAAATAATATTTTTAAAATAAATAAGAAATAAACAGGAAACCTGAATGAGAAAACATAGTAGGTGATAATAGACCAAAGATGCTGCCAATGGCATCGTGAAATGATGAGCTCTGTCTTCTTTTCCCCTACTACCCCAAATTTTACGGTGACTAGCTATTTTACTACACACACAATAGCCACTGGTTTTTAGGGCGCAAAAACTTGTTAAGAAGCTGGAAGATCCTTGCCGAGCCTCAAAAAGATGTTACTAAACCAATGGTCCTCTTATGTTTTTCTTCATTTTCCTAATCGTTGAGTCAAATCAGCAAGGGTTACCATACACTCCTTCCCCCCACTGGGTCTCCAAGGCAAATTCTTTTTCCATAGTTGTGGAAAAAGGGGGGAAACCCCCCAAGTGGGTTGGTTGGGGTTTTTTTAATTTAATTTTTTTTTTTAATTTCCCTCACTCAGCCCCCTCACTTCCTGACTAAATTTGCCAACCAAAAAGCAGCAAGACTAAAACCCCCTGTGGTCAGACCACGTAGGTACGAGGCAGCAGGTGGGGAAGAGGCATGACGGCAGCATTGTACTGACACGGGGAGACCTCACGAAGCCTCAGGAAGCTCCGGAGAACAGACAGAAACTGGCCCAGACTTGAGGTCAGAGGCCTGAGTTCTGGGCCATAACCCAGATCTGCCACTGAGACGTGTCTGTGGCCTTATTTCTTTATCTCATCAACAAATCAGAGTTGAACAACCAGAATCTCAACACGAGTGTGTATGAAGGAGGCAGAACCAAGGGCTTCATACCGTCAGACCCAAAACGACATATGGGGGGCTCCAGTGGGAGAAGCCCAGATTTCCTTACTCCTTCCTCTCCTCCACCCACTGATCTTAGCTGAGCCACAGCCCACCGCTGGCTGATGATTCTGAACTATATTATTTGAATTGAAAATCCAGACACACAGTGTCTGGGAAACAGAGGAGAAGATTTGACACCAGGACTATTTTTAGAAGGTGGCACGTGGCTGCTCAGAGTTGCAGGGGGCAGGGGGGAGGAGGGGGGTGGCCAGGGCGGGAACCAGCCACCACCTGACATCTCTTTATCACAGCTGCAAACATCTCTGTCCTACACACATTTGATTTCCAGTTTTGCCTCCAGGATGGAAGCTTTGCCATCTCCTCTGAGAGTAGGAAGACGGCTCAGGGGCCGAAGTCCCAGGACAAGAGCTGGCAGACCGCCCTCCAGGAGATGTGTAAAAGCTGTATCTTCCTTCATCTTCCTTCACACCAGACACGACAGCCCTTTGGTCCATCACCACACCGATGTGGGCTGCGGAGGCAAGAACCCAAGAGGGCAAAAGCTCCAGAAAGAGCCCTCGGGCTGCAGAAAGCTCTTGTACACACCGCAGCCCAGCAACCATCCCCGGGCTCTCAGGCCAGCTTGGTTGGGTGTCTGAACACTTGCTCCGGCTCCGGGACCCAGTGGCTCGTGCACGGAGGTCAGGCAGGAAATTCCCCACGGGCAGCTTAGCCATTCAGACGCCTTAATGGAAAATAGTGTTACCCTAGAAGCAATTACCAGTGACCAGCCTAGCAACTGGTGGATGGAGAGGATCCAGGAGAAACTAACCACACAGGGCAGAATCGTCACCTGCTAATCTGCCCCGGGATCATGCCGGGTTCCTGCCTGACACGGAATGGGCGGCCCCTAAGCACATAACCACCACGGAAACTCTTAAAATACCAACACCCACAGAGGAGCCTGGCCAGTGCGTATCAGCCTATGGGACTCCATCTCAACCTCCACAGTTTGCACAAATCGTTAGAATCTGGAAACCACATCTCCAGCCAAAGGCTGCCTGCTTCTCACGGAGCAGTCTGCCCAGGCAGGTCAGCATGTGTTGCCCTGCCCATGGCAGTGATCGACCCCAAGCCCTATAGCTCGCTCCCCGGAGCCCTTCCCATCCTGCTGACCTCACTCCTACCTTCTCTCACACCCTTCCCCTCCACGTGTATGCTTTCTCAAACATGCATGAGAGCCAACGATTTCCAGAGCCCGGAGCGATGGTACAGTGTCCCGGTGGAGGGCTCAGGCTCTGCAACGGTTCAAATCTCCCCCTTGCTTCTGTGGGACCAGGAGCGAGTTAATCTCTAACTTCTGTTTCTCAGCCCTAAAACCCACCTGGGGGTGTTTCTTGGGAGGATTAAATGGGATTGTGTATTGAAGGCAAGAAACTTGGCGCATAGTGAGATGCTGTCCCCACCCTTAAGGATTTAGGGGTCCGGTCTGGTAAAGGCTTTCTCTAGTTTCACCTTACGCAGCACCAGTTACTTACTTAATCTGTGGACAGATCAGAGGTCTCCTCTGCATTTGTTTTTGTTGTTTTGTGTTAAGAAAGAATGACAGTTTTCTCAAGCACCCGGGGGCTCGGTAGGTAAGCGGTTAAGAGGCTGCCTTTGGCTCAGGCGACAATCCCGGGGTCCTGGAATCGAGTCCCGCATCAGGCTCCTTGCTCATGGGCTGTCTGCTTCCCCCTCTCCCTCTGCCACTCCAACTGCTTCTGAGCTCGCTCTCTCTCTCTCTCAAATAAATAAAATCTTTAAAAAGGAAAAAAAAAGAAAGAAAGAATGACATTTCTCTCTCCCAGCCTCCCTGTGCCTCTCATACACTGCAGGGTGTGCACAGAAGTGATGCACGGGGAGTCTGGAGGCACAGCTCACCCTGCTTCCTTGGAAATGGAGCTGAATCCGGAAATGAGACTCTCTCCGAAGGCTGAAGAATCAAGATAAATGCACCACTGATACCATAACCTGCCAACCCGCTGGCACCCCCAGCTGAAAAGCCTGGCCCAACCAGGCTGGCAGAATCAGTGAGAGGCCTGAGGTCAGATGTGGGTCGCAGAGCAGAAACGCCGAGACTCCAAACCGATAGGACTCTAAGCAGCTTGAGAATATCACACAGACGAGGGGACAGAACCGCCGGGGGTCATGGTGGTGCAAGTAACGACAATACCAGGGATTCCTGGGGGGTAGAGAAGCAGAGACGCGCTATGTCCCCTGGAAAGACAGCCTACAGGGAGCCATCCATACCTGCTCACTGGGCCCGTCAGCTTTCCCCTCTTCCTCCAAGGAATGAGGACAGGATGCCATCCCGCCAGACATGGTGCCGTCCAATTTCTGACTCTTCACCAGATTCCGGCAGGTCAGAGCATTTTGAACAATCACCATAACCAGTTATGGCCAAGGAATTTAGGGAGATGTGCAGGTACTAATTCCAAAAGCTGACCCATCAACTTCAGACTCTGTTTTTTAGGGAACTCAGAGGGCAACATGGCCAGTAGAAAAAAGAAAAGTGCCATCTTACGTTAAATGATGGTTAAGACACCAATTCCCAGACCAAGCGCTGGAAGAACAGTGGAAGGCTCAAGAATCAGCTGCCTCAAATACCCACTCTCCCAGGTTCTAGAATCTATAGCGGCTCCCCAGTGAGCTGAGTCCCCTCTGTATACAGAGCACACTGTCTTGGGGATCTCAATGCACCTTTGTTGACTGATAAAGTGAAGTTCTAACTCTTCAACGGAAATCAAGTCAGTCAGCCCATCCGCTCACCTCCCTATATTCCACATCCCTCATTGAGGCGACTCATGGTCATCCATTCCCGTCTTCAAGCCAATCTCCCCAGACTGCTTCCACCACCAAGAACCTGGTCTCCGTTCCAAACCCTGCTCTCAGGGCGCCTGGGTGGCTCCGTCGGTTGAATGGCCAACCCCTGATTTCGGCTCGGGTTATGGTCTCAGGGTCCTGGGACTGAGCCCTGCCTCTCAGGGTCCTGGGACTGAGCCCTGCCTCGGGCTCCTCCGTGCTCAGTGGGAAGTCTACATGGGATTCTCTGTCTCTGTCTCCCTCTGCCCAACCCCATGCTCTCTCTCTCTCTCTCTTTCAAATGCATACTTAAACCTTTAAAACAAAACAAAGCAAAGCAAACCCTCCGCTCTTCACAGTAAGTAGATGTGTGGCTGCCTCAGGCTGGAGAATAGGGATAGGAACACTGAGGGTGATATATATAAAGGGCACGGGTTTCCCTCTGGGGTCAGACGACGCTCTAAAATGGACTGTGCTGAGGGTTGTGTATATTGGGAATATGCTAAAAACCACTGAGCTGTAGACTTTAAAAATAAGGGAATGGTACGGTACATAAATTATATCTCAATAAAGCTGTCACGGGGGAAAAAAACTCAGCTCTGAACCCATCTCCTCCAGGAAATTCTCCCTGACTTATGAATAAAGATCATTCCCTTCCAAACAGTAGAGAAAAAAAAAGAACCTTTCTTTCTCTCCTTTTTAATTTATTCTCCAACAAACATGTATTGATCACCATAAAAGCCCAAGTACAGTGCTAGACATTGAGGAAACGAAGATGAACCAGACCAAACTGGGCCGGGGTTACTGCACTACTGTACCCAAAGGTCCTGGGCTCCCCAAACCACACTGACTTTACCATCTTCTCCACTTCTTTTTTCCTAAGGTTAAAGAAGGGGGGGAAAAGGCGGGGGCAGGGTGTCTCCCAATCCTCTTCCTGTGTTTAACTTGTGCAGTTAAAACCCACAGCCCCTTGCCTTCTGCTGCATCAGACTTCAGGGCAGCCTGCAAGGTGCTCTTCTGGCCCAAGGAGAGGTAGATTCTGGAGGGGGAATGGGAAGAGGATGTCATGCTGGGCCTGGTATGGTAATCCCCGCTGGCTGAACCAGGCCAGAGCAGAGCAATTTTCCAATCCTGGAACGGATGAGGGTCCCGGGGTGCTGCTCCGGGACACTTGAGTGTGGAAGCTTATACCCTCAAGCAAATCCAAGCCACACAAAACACTCACAGAATAATCCACAAAACACTCACAGACAATAATCCTTCACCGTGACGCGGCATTTTCACATGTGGAAAACGTTTTCACGCGTATGACTCCCGAGACGCGTCCCCCCTGCCATGGATGGAGAAGGGGAGATGCACAGAGCGGTTGAATGAAGTGGGGTATCCGAGGTCCCACAGAACTGAAATTTAAACTGAAATCTCCCGAAGATGCCTGGGTGGCTCAGTTAGTTAAAGTTTTGCCTTCAGTTCAGGTCATGATCCCAGGGTCCTGGGACTGAGCTCTGCGTCAGGCTCCCTGCTCAGCACAGAGCCTGCTTCTCTCTCTCCCAGACCACCTCTCCCACTCATGCTCTCTCTCAAATAAATAGATAAAATCTTTAAAAATAAAAAAAATTAAAAAAAAAAAAAACAACAACAACAACCTGAGATCTTCTGGCTTCCAGTCCAATATTCTTTCTGCTCTACCACCCTCAAACACCAACTCCTTTTCTCCAGGAATCTTGCTGAGCATCTATCTACAAGCTTCTACTCATTCAATTGCTTCTTTTCTCTCCAAGAAGGCTTCCATTTTTAAGACCTACACATGACAGTGTTTTGTGTTCACCAAGATCCACAGAGATGCCAACACGAGGCAGTGTACAGTGGTTAAGAGTAGAGATCCAAGTCCGACCGATTTGGGTTCGAATCCAGAGTTTGCCTTTATTCTACACATGCACTCATGTTCTTTTAATCCGGCAAGCCATTACTTACAAGACCTGCCTTCATCTACACCTAAAAGGTGAAAATAATTCCTGCTTTTAGGAATACTGAAGATTCCACGGCACCCTGAGACAACTCTCTTAGACAACTCTAAAACCAAGAAAGCCTTCTTTAATTCCAACCAAATCCACTTCCATCCTCACCCTAGCCAGCAATGCAAGCCTCTTTCCCCCATATTTTGTCCTCAACAGATGTGGCAAATCCCAAAATCAAAACGGGGTCTCTCGCACCCGAAGGGAAAGCTGACAAACCATGATAAACTATTTTCATTCAAGATTAGCTCCTGGTTGGCTCAGTTGGAAGAGCGGGGTTGTGACTTCAAGCCCCCACATTGGGCATAGAGATTACTTTAAAAAAAAAAAAAAAGGAAGAGAAAAAAGGGGAAGAAGGAAAAAAAGGAGAAGAAGAAAATGGAAGAGGAGAAGAAAAAAAATTAAAAAAAGATTAGCTCCCTCCAAGCTTGGCCTCCTCCCCTCTACTCTGTGGAAAGGACGGCATGATGAGATACCAGACAGAAAGAATTGTTATCCTCAGGTCCACAAAAAGCTCTACAAGGATAACCACTTTCAGTCACCAGAAAAGAGATCCTGGAAAGCTTGGCATAACCCCACTGATTCCTCAGTGTCCCTCAGAGACACAAGGCTCATCCTACTTCTTTCTTCTTCTAATGTTTTTTATTATTATTACTATTATTTTATTTTTTGTAATCTCTGCACCCAACATGGTGCTCGAACCCATGACCTGAAGAGATCAAGAGTGGCAGACTCTTCCTGCTGAGCCAGCCTGGTGCCACCACCCGGCTTTTTCTTGCCTTTGTCCATGTTGTTCTCCTTTCCTGATCTCATGTCCCTGACCTCACACTTTTCCTGCTGTTTTTCTACCACCCATCTGTGTTTGCCACAGTTTGAGACTTCCCCTTCCAGAAATCATTATGTCTTCCAATGGTTCTACCTCCTCCACAGGAGTGAAACTCACAAGTCTTAATCTTTTTTTTTTTTAAAGATTTTATTTATTTATTTGACAGAGAGATCACAGAGAGAGAGGAGGAAGCAGGCTTCCCCCCGAGCAGAGAGCCCGATGTGGGGCTCAATCCCAGGACCCTGGGATCATGACCTGAGCCGAAGGCAGAGGCTTTAACCCACTGAGCCACCCAGGTGCCCCTCACAGGTCTTAATCTTAATTGCTTATACAAGTCTCTGCCCACTCTCCTTCTCAAAGCTGGCATTTCTCCCTTCCATCTCTCCTTCCAGGATCCCATCAACATCAGCTGGTACCAGACCACGTTGAGGAGAACATTCAATAAATACTTGTTGAATTGAAGTGACTGAAATTGAACAGGCTGGAAGAAGGACTCCTGGGGAAGGTGACCAATCTTTCAGCTCCCCCATAGGAGACAACCCTAGAGACAGGACCCTAGAGTCTGGAAGTAAATGGGCAGAGTCCATGCTACAAAGAGCCAGTGAGGATCCCTCACCGCCCCCCAAACCAGGCGGTGGGCTTGCCTCCAACACACTCCTAGCCAAGGTCCAACCAGCTGCCCTATGGTTTTCTACACGGATAGGACAAACCGAACTTCTCCCACTACTCTGATGCCACATTATCCCAGGCAAAAAAGTAGCAGATACAAACCAGAGTAACACAAAAGCAGCTCTAGAGGTGGGAAGACTGTAGCAGAAAATGAAAACTCCAGCACATCAGCTACACGTGTGGGCCAGGACAGGCAAGCTGGTGTGGCCAAAATACATCATAAAAATTGAAATGGGAGTTCAGCAATAGGAGTCTAAGGGGAGGCGCCCCTAACCTCTCGCACCTTCTGTTACCTCCACGTCTTAAATAGCAATAACAGTAGTACCTAACAGAGTTTTCGCGATACAGTGTGCTCACCGTGATGACCTGCACGTGATAAGGGCTCAATAGATATTAGCTGCCATGGATTTACCATTCACTTTGCTATGAGGATGGAACGAGATGGAATGCGGCGGGAATCCCCCCACCTCCCAGGTGTGTGACACAGGTGGAAGTCGCAGGCCCCAGGCCCTGGCTTGGGGCGACACGCGTGGAAGCCGCAGTACTCCCGGCCCTCAAGCGGGGAGCAGCGGTGCCCGAAGCCCACTCTGGCCAGCCCCCCCTCCCCGCTTTCCTCTGCGAGGTGTCGGCCAGGACGCCCCCCGGGGAGGGCAGGGGAGGGAAAGGGGAAGCAGGCAGGGGGGCGGCGCGGGGACGTACCTGCTTTCACTGCACTCCTTTCGCTCCCTCACCCTGAGCCACTTGCGGAGGAGGAAGCGCTTTCGGCGCGGAGAAGCGCTGGGTGTGGAGCAGTTGGACCAGGGGGTGTCCTCGTCGCTGGAGGGCGTGATCTCGATGGACGGCAGCTGCAGGAACTCCTTGCCCGGGGCCAGGACGCCGGGCAGGTCCCGGGTCAGCCCGGCCTCCAGGCTCTGCTCCTGCACGTTCTTCATGCGGCGCATCTTGAAGCGCCGGCGGCGGAGCGTGGGGGTCGACGAGCTGGACCAGAGCGGGCTGCCCTCGGGCGCGCCCTGGGGCTCGGGCACCTGCAGGGCGGGCGGCTGCAGGTTCTCCAGCATGTTGGCCGCCGGCATGGGGGCCCGTGGTGGCCGCGCTCCCTCGGCGCCCTCCGCCAGCCGCCTCGCTCCCCACCCCTGGCCGCGGCGCGCTCGGCCCGCTCTCGTTGGGAAACGCTCCCCGCTCGAGCCGCGCGGAGAGGGCAAGTTCGTCTCCCGGAGCGCCGCGAGGCAGGCGCGCGTCGCCGCCGGGGCCGAACTTTCCGGCGGTGCGCGCTCCCCCAGGCTGTCGGCGCCGGTCCGCCCCGTCCGCCGCCCGCCGCCACCCGGCCGCCCTCCTGGGGCTCCCGCGGCGCGCCCGCTTGTTTTTCTTCCGCGCTCTCCCCGGCCTGCTTGCGTCTTCGCCTTAGCGGGACTCGGCGGCGCGGGGCCCCAGGGGGCGGCTCGGCAAACTCTCAGCGGCTGGCGATCGGCCGACCAGACTGGGGAGCCGGCGTGGCGCTGTAGGCAGGCGGAGAGCAGGAGGGAGATGGGGAGAGAAAGAGAGAGAGAGAGGAAGCGAGACACTGGATGAAAACAAGAAAAGGAGGAGGGGGGAGCTAAGAGGGAGGGGAGGGGAGGTCATTTCTGTCCAGAAGGGGCATGCACAGGCAGCGACAGCTAGGGTAACTGTAGGCAAAATCCCTTGGGGAGGGACTCTACCTCCGAGTAAAGGCTGCTCCAATCAGCCTAATGAAACAGGATCACAAACCAAACTTTCCCAAAGCAGCGATTGGCCAGGCAGTTCTCATTAGTCTAATGCCCAGCTTTTTCTTCGGGGGCAAGCAGGGGAGGGGGAAAGGAGAACAGAGCAATCAGGAATTCAGACCTCATCCCCCAAGGCCACCCAATACAGGGTTGGGGGAAAACTAGAGGGCTTTTCAGCAGGATGTTTTCTAAGAAAAGTGCTTTCTTTAAATTATGTGGGACTGCGGATAGGGGCACGGGAAGGCTGGGCATAGTCAAGAGGGTGACAGCAAGGTTCTGGGAGGCTTCTTCCAAAATGACAAGTTGAGAAGACAGAACAGTTCTCCTGTGGAATCAGCTGAGGACAGCGGACAGGACATACCAAGCAATGACAGACAATAGGACCCGAGAGACACAGGACACACAGGACCAGTAGGGAAAAAGGACTGATCCCTCTCCATCTTGAGCGACCCAGTCAATACCACAGCCCCATCCCAAAGCACAAAATGAAGGTACTGGAGGGTTGAGCCCCCAGAAGGCAAAGCATCCAGCAAAGCCTTCCTGGGAGTTAACGTTCCTGGGGGACGATTCAATTCTGCTTCTACCTGCAAGGGGTATGGACTGGGTCCCCCAAAATATTCTAGATCATGGAACCTAGAAAGTGGAGCAGCCCTGGCCACTGCTCCAGGTATGCTGACCCACTGCCTCCCTAGACCCACGTACCTATAGCCCTAAGAGCCAGGCCAGAGACCTGATCCACTTCAGTGAGGCATCTGCCATCAGGACTGAGCATAAACCAGCGAAGCTTGTAGGGCAGAGGCTGTGAGGTCCATTTTCCTCCCTTTCAGCCCAGCACAAATGCCTCTCCACTATTTGCTTCCCCACAAAGTAAGGACAGTTGGTTTCAAACAGACCAGGAGGAGCACAGAAGAATGCACCGTTAAATCCACAATTCAACTCACCTTTTCTTTGCTGCCCCTCTCTAGGGTCCAATTCCCAGATAAGAGCTGATGCCCCAGCTTCCCTACCAGGATGAAGGACACAGTGTCCCGAAGCTGCAAGAACTCACAGGAAGAAAATCCGTCCCTACAGGTCAGCAAAACATCAAGCATGACAACTGGCCATGGGTCCATCACGCCCCAGAATGACCCATGGAGGGGAGTTCAAGGTATCAGTGTCCAAGAGGCCAGGCAACTGAGGGAAGTCAGTTTTTCAATGGGACAGAGATACTGTGGCCAAAAGGCCAAGGCCAGGCCCACCTGTAAATGACTGTCCAGATCATCAGCTGGTCTTATTTCTGACTCTACATATCCGGCCATTGGATCCCTCAAAGGTGGTTTTGGTATCACTCTATTTTAACTCCCGGACATGACACAGAAAGGAGAATCCCTTTCAGGTGTCAGACCTGGCAAGGAGCAGAACAGTTCTTCCGGCCCCAAGAATGCGGAGGGCCCAGGACAGGCAACTCCAAACTTCAGGATACGGAGTAAAGTCAAGGCACCAGAGCTGCTCATTGCCTTGGACTTCCCCCAAGGATGCTCACTGCCTTGGACTTCCTCCAAGGACAAGGGCTTTGCAGGGGATCGGATAACTTCCCACTGCAAGGAACCTGCCTGTTGAGGGGCCTACTGAAGTACGGGAGGATTCACCACACAGGGCCAACCCATTTGATGGGTACTGGGGGGAAAGAGAGATTCAGAGGGTAGCAGGCGCCTTGAAGTTGATCACCAGCACTCTGAATTTCAAAGGACGCATCTTAAAAGGAATAAAAGTCACCAAGCTCCCTCTTCCAACACACTGAAGCCGCTTTTCCCACCCACAATAAGATTCTGGACCTAAAATCAAAAATCCTAGATTTAATTTAAGCCTTGGGCACCGCAGTAGTTGAGAACAATCATTTACATTTTACCTGGCCTGAGGGAAAACCTCTTCCAAACGAAATCTGAAATGGTTTCACTTGGCTGAGAAGCAGATATCCCGAGGACATCAAGGCCCCCAGCATTGTCCTTGCTTACTTCCACGGCAGCCCCTTCTCCCCTCTTTCCTTCAAGCCGTTTTCCACTAAACGCTGTTCAGAACACATCATGCCATCCTCCCGCAGCTGTTTCTGTTTTATCATTATTATTATTATTTTTTTTTTTTTACCATGGCACCATTGAGTGAGATGATAAAGGGGGACTGCTTGAGAAAGGAAAGCCCCTTCGACGGCGAGCCATCATTACTAATGAGACAACAAGCCTGTTGAGGGAAGAACCAAGCCTCTCCTCCCTTAGATTCTCTTCAGTATCCTGCGTGTTTTTGTTGTACGGTAACCTTTTTTTTTTTTTAAAGATTTTATTTATTTATTTGACAGGCAGAGATCACAAGTAGTCAGAGAGGCAGGCAGAGAGAGAGAGAGGAGGAAGCAGGCTCCCTGCTGAGCAGAGAGCCTGATGCAGGGCTCGATCCCAGGACCCTAGGATCACGACCTGAGCCGAAGGCAGAGGCTTTAACCCACTGAGCCACCCAGGGGCCCCTGTTGTACAGTAACCTTTACACTTTTGTAAAGGACTTTCACACATAACATTTTATCTTCCCAGTGACCCAGGAGTGAGGTAGAACTTTATCCAAGGTCATAGATTAAAAAAAAAAAAAAAGTCAAAGGCAAAATCAGAACTTGAACCCAGGTCTTCTGAGGCCCGTTGGAGGCCCCCAGGTGTATCAGCTCAGGAAAACAGCTGGTCCCTGGAAGCACCCGAATTCTACCAGCCCTCACCTGGGCTGGGGATATCACGAAGCTATATGCAGCTATTCGATCCCATTAGTCATTTTACAAGTGGGAAAAAAAGAAGCAGGAAATCTTTAAAAAAAAGAAAAGAAAAGAAAAAAGAAAAAAAGCAATTTCCCAAAGCAGCTGGTGACAGGGGTTCAGGACTAGTTTCCACTGAGTACTTCAGAATCTCAGTCCCTGCATTCCTCTCTCCACTTCCCCCTCCCCACCTCAGTCCCCCATCTGGCCCCAGCAGACGCTGTGTTCCCTGGGGAGCTGACCTCACCTCTGGCCTCCCAGACAGGTGGAAAGCTGGAACAACCTGGCCTCCCTTCCCCCACACGCAGCCAGGCTCTGACTTTAAATGAAAGGAGCTCGTATTACCAAGCAACTGTTGTTTATGCTCAGCTGTTCAGGCTCCCTTTTCCTGCAGACACAAGACACCCAGCACCTGTCTATTACTTCTGCAGACCCACTAACTACAGTCTGGTTTGCAGCCAGACTTTGGGAGGGAGCCTAACTGAACGATACGGGAATGTACTGTGAAGCTACATTTCTCCTGGGGGCACATCCAAGTGAGTGTGAGCTACAAGGGGCAGGTCCCCCACGACCGCCCATCCCACCTGCCCCAGGGTTGCCAAGGATAGGCAACTCCCAAGAGCCAAGGCAGGACTGCCCCATCCAACACAGCTGCCACACACGCCAGAAAGTCCTCGCCCTCCGGCTTGGGATGTGGGGTCTGTCTCCTGCACAACATGAGAACAAGCAAACCCCAGGGCTCGCCCACGCAGAAAGGGAAACAAGCAGCAGGCCTCCAAGGAGTGGACCTCGTTACTACAGGAGAAGCTGGAAATCTGACAGAAGTGTGAAGGGTGCTGCCGCACAGGGTTATTACCTGTCTTCAAATACAAAGTGAAGGGTGACAGACCTTACTCTCTAGCTCTCCTTCTGTGGCTGAGCAAGAGGAGGGGAGTGTAGGGGATTCAGGTTGGATGATAAGCATCTTCTGAGGCTAAATCCAGTTAGGGACTGGGATGTACGACCCAGGATGGATAGCCTGGCTTTCTCTGAACGTCTCAGGTAACTGGAGCTCAGTGGGAGACAGCAGCAGGAAAGTGATGACATCTTAAAGGCCCAGTCCCCACCCCATCGCCAGGGGTCTGTGAGACCCCAGATTCTCTCTCTTTTTTTAAAAAAAAGCATAAAACAAAATCCATCTGAACAGATGCACGTCTGACCCCAGGCATCTTGATGACTGGATACTAAACACCTTCCTGAAACCTACAAACCGCTTTTGTATCTTGCATGGTGAAACAGAAAATCGGGGAGTAATCAGTAGGGTGGGAATGGGACCAGGAGCCGGGAGTGGGCAGACAGGAGCAAGAGAAAGGACTGGAAAGAACAGGCGTCAACCCCTCCTGGTATCTCAGTTCTGTTCCTTTTACTAATCCCTACCTCATTTCCCCGTGAAGGCACAAGCTACTGAAGTAGTCAGAGGAAACCGCATGGGATCTGTGTGGTCAGGGGAGGGCAGAGCCTGCTGGCTGAATGAACAGTCTCACTAAAACCACAGTTGGCCAGCCACTTCGTGCAGCATCTCCTGAGGAAAGGAAGAAAATGCCATAAGACTTGTATGGAGTCTAGTTGCCGAGGACAGAGCGCTGGCGAGGCCTCTCAGCCACGGGGAACGCACACAGCGCCTCGCCTCCGCTAGCCTTTGGCAGGGGCCAGGGTGAACAATGACGTCACCTCGGGAGAAGGACTGTCACCAGATAAGCCTCCCTGGTTTAACTGCTTATCAAAAGGCTTAGGAGTCAAAGAAGAATATTTTGCACAACAACATTTGGCTGCCCCGTGTTCTTGACACCAGGATACCAAGGCAAAGACATCATCTCTTGTCCTCTAAGCCTTACAAGGACAGTCTGTGTGCAAACCAAGGCCGGAAGAAACTTCCTGACGTCACCCTGTCTCCTTGCTGTCCTTGCAGGTGGTATGATCTGGGGATTCCACTACTTTCCTTGGAGGCACCAAAAACTATTGGCAATATAACGTAGTGATTAAGTGCACAGGCCCAAGGTGTGCGATCTCAGCTTTAGACCCCATTTCAGCACTGACTAGCTCTTTGATTCGGGGGTAAGTTACTTAGTTTCTCCGTCTCGGCTTCCTCACCTGCAAAATCAAGGTAATAGCATCTCCCTCCTGGGTTGTGAGCACCAGAACAGTCTAGGACACCCAGAACAGCGCTTGGCCCACGGAAGCGGTCTATAAATGTTAGTCTTTGTTATGCTGAATTAAGTCCCCTTACCCATGTGAGGAAGCATGTTGACTTTCGACTCAGTTTAAGTACTTGTTTAGTACTTGTTAGGCTAGAGCACTATGTGAGGTCCTTTAGTGCCAGGAATACAGCAAGACAAGTAAGACATGGCTTGTGCAAAGCAAGGCCAAGTTAATTTCGTGCAAAATCTAAGTGCAAACAAGGTAGGAGTGGGAGGATTGATAAATTCTAACTAGAGGGAAAGAGTTGGTCCAGGCAGGCTCTGTGGAGGTATTGGTACTTGAGGCGAAGTATGAATTCCAACAGGAAAGAAGAATAGGACGTTCTGGGATAAAGAAACAGTTGTAGTGGGGGCACCTGGGTGGCTCAGTGGATTAAAGCCTCTGCCTTCAGCTCAGGTCATGATCCCTGGGATCGAGCCCTGCGTCGGGCTCTCTGCTCAGCAGGGAGCCTGCTTCCTCCTCTCTCCTCTCTCTCTGCCTGTCTCTCTGCCCACTTGTGATCTCTGTCTGTCAAATAAATAAATAAAATCTTAAAGAAAGAAAGAAAGAAACAGTTGTAGTGAAGGCACTGAGGAATCAAAACTCATGAAGGGGGCGCCTGGGTGGCTCAGTGGGTTAAGCTGCTGCCTTCGGCTCAGGTCATGATCTCAGAGTCCTGGGATCGAGTCCCGCATCGGGAATCTCTGCTCAGCAGGGAGCCTGCTTCCCTCTCTCTCTCTGCCTGCCTCTCCATCTACTTGTGATTTCTCTCTGTCAAATAAATAAATAAAATCTTTAAAAAAAAAAAAAAGAACTAATGAAGGGTTTTTGATGATAGGGAGAGATAAGTCAGGGCATATGGTAGGACATAGAGGAGATGAGGACAAATAAGAACCAGGTTGGTAAGTGTTCAATGTGTAGATTTTATTCTTTAAATAAAGAAATGCTCTTCAAGTTTTTTTTTTTTTTTTTTGTGAGGGGAGTGCTAGTATCTACTGTATTTGAGGCACATCCATTCTAGTGACTAGGACATACATACTGGAGGAACAAAATATGGTTACACAGAGGCCATTGGGAGATTACGGTCAACATTCCACATTTTCAGAATATCAACTATAGGATCAGCAAATCATTCAGGTAAAAGATGGGGGAAAATCGGAAATAGGACAGGAAAAAAAATGTGGAATAAGAAGAGGAGCAAGGAAAGGAAGAGCCCTAGAAGATCTATTCAGAGACACAGATGGGAAGAAAACCAAGAATGAGGAATGATTCGGAAGCCCGGAAAGGAGCCAACGTTTACTGAATGCCCACTGCGAACCAGGCACTGGGCTACGTGTTTACGCACAAAATCCCATCTAACCGCCCCAGCCACCCTGAGAAACAGATATCAAAACACTAGTTTTAGGATAATGAGAGACTTTATTTTTTTAAAGATTTTATTTTTTTGAGAGAGAAACAGTGAGAGAGTGCACGAGAGGGGAGAAGTTCAGAGGGAGAAGCAGACTCCCCGTGGAGCAGGGAGCCCGACTCAAGACTTGATCCTGGGACTCTGATATCATGACCAGAGCCAAAGGCAGTTGCTCAACCAACTGATCCACCAAGGCACCCAGGATGATGAGAGGTTGTAAAAGGTGACTTGCCCACGTTCACACAGCTAGCAAGGGGAAGATGGGCACATATTTCACTAGGTTCTCTTTACTTTAAAACTCACGCTTTTTCAATTACATCACATTTGAGAAAGATAAATGATGCCAAATGCCATAATGAAGTCAGGCAGGAGGTAGATGCAGATGATTCCATTAGATTTTGTAATTGGGTCACTGAAGACCTCCAAGAGAACTGCAGTGGAGGGACAAGAGAGGAAAGGCTACGGTCAGAAGTTCAAGAGCAAGCGGAGAAGGAATCCAGGCTGCAAGGTTATACCACGTCTTGCAGGAATTAGGCAGTTTAAAGAGTGAGTGACATCTGTTTTTTGTTTGTTTGTTTGTTTTTAAGATTTTATTTACTCATTTGTCAGAGAGAGGGAGCTCAGCAGGGGGAGAAGCAGGATCCCCACTGAGCGGGGAGCCCGACGAGGGACTCCATCCCAACACCCTGGGATCATGACCTGAGCCAAAGGCAGACGCATAACCAGCTGAGCCACCCAGAGATCCCTCTATATTTTTTAATGACTTTTTAATTTTTTTTATTTTATTTTTTGAGAGAGCAAGGTCAAGAAGAGAGAGGGGCAGAGTGAGAGAGGAGAGAGAAACTCAAGCACTCCATGCTGACCGTGGAGCCCGATGCAAGGCTTGTTCTCACACCCTGAGATCACAACCTGAGCCAAAATCAAGAGTCGGACACTTGTCTGACTGAGTCACCTAGGTGCCCTGAAATCTATTCATTTTTAAATAGTCATTGAGCATCTATTGTTTTAAACACTCCTCTAGGACCTACAGCTGGGCTGTGAAAAGCAGTGCGTGTGTTTGTGAGAGGGAGAGAGGTGGGGTGGGGGACACTAGGGCATTGGGATAGCAAGTTTTTTTCCTTTTAATTTGTATTTGTGTTTTCTTGTTGGTAGATGTTATGTTTAGAGGAACAAAACGTGACCATGATTATGCCATTTAAAACGGAGTTCTGCCTGTATCTGCGAAGAAAATTGAAGCTTGGTTGTGTACCTGGTAATCTAGCAAATCAATCAAAAAGTATTTAATATGCTGAAACTCTAAGCATACCATAATATTAGGTACGGTGAAAGGATTCTTTAAAATTTCTGCAAAACTATTCATTTATTCCTAAAATAATTTTGAATGCCTATCAAAGATGACCCTGGCCTCTGTTGCTTCGAACCTTGGAAGGGGAGGGGAGAACAGAAAACCAATCCAAGAACTACAATTTGGTAAGAAAACACTTGAGTGGAGGCATGTGTCTAATGCTGTGTGAGCCCAGAGGAGAGAGATTTGATCCAGAAAGATCTTCATGGAGGAGACAGTGCCTACCCAAGGTTGAAGGTCAGCAGAGGACTTTCCCACATAGAGGAAGGAAGTATGCTTCCAGACAGATGGGCCACACATGCAAAGGCACTGAAGTATAAAAGAGAGTATGGTATATATATCTTTTAAAATTTATTTATTTATTTATCTATTCATGTGTGTGTGTGTGTGTGTGAGAGAGAGAGAGAGAGAGAGAGAAAGAGATAGAAAGAGACTGAGAATGACAAGCAGACTGTGCTGAGTGTGAGTCCAGTAGGACTCGATCCCATGACCCAGAGACCAGGACCTGAGCCAAAATCAACTGTGGGACGCATAAGCAACCGAGCTACCTAGGCACCCCGAGAGCACAGTATATTCTTGAAATTACAAAACAAAACAAAACAAAAAAACAGTTTGGGTCCTAATGTTCACTTGGGTGAGGGATGAGAGCAAGAGAGTGTATCTTCTATAAATCTTCCTTCATTCACCCATTCCGACATGTTTATCGAGCACACAATGTTCTAGGTGCTGGAAAACAAGGGCGCAGAAAGGAAGTCTGTGCCCTGAAGGAGCTTATGTCCTGGGGATCACAAAATTCTGGAATGATGGAACGGAGACTTCCAAGAACTAATCCATCCCTGTATCTCCACTGTTTATTCTGATCTAGATATTTGGAAAAGCACAAGGAGGTTACAGATTTTTACTAAAATTGAAGATCAGAAAGGCAAAGCTACACAGATAATAGATGGCTTTGCAAACAGAGACCCAGACTCAGAAGAGCTAGAAGCTGAACTCACTCAAAAAGAAGGGCTCCAAGGCTCTAGGAAATGGTGCCTTTCTAGTGCTAAAGCCACCACAGAAGGCTTTTATTTCTAACAGGAACTCTGGCCATTCCACCTGCTCCAAATCAGAAAATAACCCCTTTTACAGACCAGCAAACCAAGATCCAGAGAGCTAGGAATGTTTGAGCCTTGCACTCTGCATGGCTTCCAGGGTTGAATGAAACTGTGAGAACTAATTACCTTGAGATATGAATGCCGAAATTGTAAAAATTGCTTAGCTCTGATGGGAAACAACAGCGTTTGCCAAGCATCGGGAGGATGCTAGCCTTTACATAGCATTTCACACAAAAAGTTAGAATCGTTTTGTTATGACTCAGAAAAGGAGCTGCAGAAGGCAGGGCTCACTGGAGGGTTTTCAGTGGCAGCCCCTGTAATCTGGTTTTGGACAACCATTCCCACTGGGCCGCGAGCTGTTTATCTTTCTGCAAGGAATGCATCTGGAGGGAGTAACTGTAAATAATTAATTCCTGTAAAATTCTGCATTTACTGTGAGCTCTGGCCTTTAATGAAAGTCACACTGTCAGATGTCCCCACTTTTCAGGAATAGTCCCTTGGCTTCCCTGGCTGTTCCTAGGGACAGGCGTCCCCTGGGCTTGCTTGCATTCCCCCCTACCCTCCATCTAAATTCCTGACCCTCTGCACCACTGCCCTCATCATTCGCTCAATTCAGTGACTGCATGGTATTTTAAATGCCCTGAAATTGGGATTCAGGGATTGGTTACGCTGGGTGTAACCAGACTGGTTACGTCTAGTGTAGTTTCCCGAGTCCATGAACTAGAAAGCTCTACTCGGCCTTAAGCAATCCTAGTGTATGAAAACACAGATCTTTAAAATGTACACATCAAAATGATCATTCATGTCATACAAATCATTTGCCTTGCAAAAGGAATCCATTACAATGGATTGTTTTTTATAGATTGTTTCTTTATGGGTGTGAATATTTTTATTCAATTAATAAACAAATAAGGCACACTCTATGAGGAAGCCACCTGATGAGTAACTTAAGTGTCCAAATAAACATAAAACATGTCACTTAATGTTGAGTGACCATTTCTCCCTATTTCCAGAAAAAGAACGAGCCCCATTTCCCATATCCTCAATCACTCCCTTGAAGTAATCTGGTACTTTTGGAAGACATGTATTAACTCCATTTGACAGCTGGAAAATGTATGAGCAATAAAGCTTTCTGAGGTGACCGAATTATAGGCATACAATAAACATGAGGTATTTAGTCCAATTTCATTAGATATGTGGTCCGCCCATCCTCCAAACTGTCCCACACAGGTTCCCAGATAAGAAACTGAGGCTCTGACAAGATAAATCTCAGACAAGGTCACAAGGCTGGAATTAAAACTGCTTTTTGCAAATCAAGCATCTTTCGGTCAGATTCTACCTTTATCACTTCTGGTGTAGATTTTGGAGTTAGCCTTTTTACCTCTATGAAAAATTAAAAAACAAATCGCACTCAGAAGCCCATATACTCATCCTGCTTTTGCCTCCACACATTCTGTGTGCGATTTAATTCCCTCAGAAGCCCGCCCACGGCAAGAAGTCAACGAGAAATACCTTGATAGAACTAATTCCAACATGTGAACATGCAGATCTGCACAAAAGATGTAATAAAACAGTTACTTGCTTTTGGGAAGGCCTCTTAGCTTTACCCAAATAGAATTCTTTTAGGTGGGGAGTTCCCTGATTGCACTTTATTATTTTTTTTTAAAGATCTTATTTATTTATTTGACAGAGAGAGATCACAAGTAGGCAGAGAGGCAGGCAGAGAGAGAGAGAGAGAGAGAGGTAGGCAGAGAGAGAGAGAGAGGGAGCAGGCTCCCTGCTGAGCAGAGAGCCCGACACAGGACTTGATCCCAGGACCCTGAGATCATGACCTAGGCAGCTTAACCCACTGAACCACCTAGGCGCCCCTCTGATTGCACTTTAAATATTACTTGATTTATACACAACTTTGCAACACCACCACGTAATAAAAATATATCTGTAAAATATCCATCAATAGATTCATACGCTTTTGGTTCAAAGCAAACATATGATAACAAGGACTTGAACCAAATGTGGAATCAGTCAGGCATAGGTTACAAGTGTTTCACCGTCCTAAACATTTTCTGATTCACCTAGGATTTCTTGAGCCAGGCACGGTCTTTTCTCACTTAGGTCTCCTAAAAATCCAATGAGTTAATTGCACTTTTTTAATGTTAGCAATAAGGACACTGAGGCCCAGAGAGATTAGGAACTTGAAGTATCAAGATGTGATTCAAACTCAGGTATTCTGAATCCAAAACCAGTGTTTTTTCCACTCTACCGTACTACTCCATTTTGACTTTTTTTTTTAAAGAATTGTTTCATTTTATTTTTTGGATATTTATTTATTTATTTGACAGAGAGAGAGAGAGAGAGAAAGAGCATGCGCAAGCACAAGCAGGGGGAGTGACAGAGGGAGAGGGAGAAGCAGGCTCCCCTCTGAGCAGGGAGCCCCATGCTAGGCTCTATTCCAGAACCCTGGGATCATGAACTGAGTGGAAGGCAGATGCTTAACCAACTGAGCCACCCAGGCGCCCCACCATTTCAACTTCTTGTAAAATATATTTTTCTAGCCACCATTCAAACTGGTTCTGTCATTTTTTAATGAAGTCTTTAATTTGATTTGCAATTTGGCCAACAAATTAATATTTGGGAATGCCACTCCGCCGTTTCTTTGTTTAATCCAGTCAGTTTCTATTTGTTCCCTAGCTAAAACACACCACAAAGTCAATACCGGTTTCCTTGGGAGTTCCTGTTGAATTCTAAGTATTTTTAAAAGAAACATTATCCCAATTATCAAGTGGGACTCACTTTCTAGAAATGCATGTAGTTTAAAGTTTATTTAGTAATTTCTAGACCCAACGTGGGACTCAAACTCACAACCCTGAAATCAAGAGTTGCAAACTCTTTGGACTGAGCCAGACAGGCAAGAAATACTTTTTATGGCCTGTTCAGGCCGCAGAAGCAGTTTCCCATTTGCAACTCATAACATCAGCATACTGCCACTTCCTCGTGTGTACCCAAATGTCTCTAATGCCTCTTACCTGTTAAAAAGTCTACCTGTAGATCTGAGGCTAGTCGACAGAGTTCTCCAAGTGCTGGTGCCTAGAGGTTCTACAATAGAGGATTGTCTCCACAATGCTCCTATCTCCTCCAGGTACAAAGAGGAGACCATGGGTCTCTTACGACAAATGGGGCAGCCCGAGGCTCCACTAAATTGGTTGGCTAACGTCCAGGAGCTTTCCACCCAGCGCTGAAAAGGTAGCTTACTAAAACACCTTTACAAGTCACTTTTCTGTGGTCCTCAGGTTCTAATTTAGTTTCAAGAGGTAAATCTAACTTGTTTTCAGGGTGCAGAAAGGCACTGGCTTAAATCTTGCCAGGCAGAGCAAAGTCTCCGTTCTTGAAGGCTTGCTCACGTGATCTCCTTCTGCGCAAGTTCACCCTTGCATCCTTGGACCATGGCACCAGAACATTGAGCTCTATCTTCAGCATAATAATATCTCCCCAGCTTAACTCAAGGAACAGCCAGTCAGCACTTGTTGGTTCCACTGCCCTTCAGGCAGAGATCCGCTGGGATACCAAAATTTGGTTAGTGACCTGCCTCTTTCTCCCTCCTGTCCCCCCCGCCCCGCCGCCGTCACCAACCTACCCACCCCCAACACACTCCCCATTCTTAAAGATTCCTCTACTTCCTTCAGTGACCAGACACTGTTAATCCAAAACTAAATGGTGGGTACCCCATCTGTGGAGGTGTTCAAGCAGAGACAGAACCTGCCAGGGACAGTCTCACATTGAGGTAGGGACCTGATGACCTCAGAGGGCATTTCCAGTTCTCAAGTTCACCCAGGTTCCTAGGTATTACAGCAAGTGTTTCCAGACTCCTGCTCTCCCTGTTCTCCGTTCATGGCGTCTTCTCTTTGTTTTCTCCTTTGAGAATGTCCTCCATATTCATTTAAATCAATCCTTACTAGTCATTAAAAAACCTTGCAGGGTGCCTGGGTGGTGCAGTGCATTAAGTGACCAACTCCTGGTTTTGGCTCAGGTTGTGATCTGAGGGTCGTGATCTCTCGGGGGTTGTAGGATGGAGCCTGCAGGGAGGGGGGATCCTCTCTCTCCCTCTCTTCCTCCCCCTGCCCCTCCCCCCTTCGATCGCTCTCTCGAAAATAAATAAATGTTTAGGAAAAACAAAAACAAAAAAAAACCTTGGAGCAGTTTACCCACACTGCCTTTCAACACATCATTATCATCTTGTATCATAATTATTGATGTGCATTTCCCACCCCTCCTCAGACTGTAGCTGCCATCTGGGCAAGATTTATGTCCCATTTATCTCTGTCAGCCTGTTACAGAGCTTACCGCCTCACACAGGGTACGGGCTCCGTAAACATGTGTGAAAGAATAAATGATGGGGGAAGGGGTGTGAACGCGGAGGGCAGCACAGGAGATTTGAAGAAACCCAGGGCAATTCGTTTCCCAGCTTCCATCTCTCTGGAGATTGTGCCTCCACGGCAAAATCTCCTGGAGAGGCGAAAGCTGAAGAACCCTGTAGGCCTCAGCCCCGCAGGACCCCTAGGGACAGCTCTGAATACGGTCATAATTTCCCTTAGATTACCACGTCACACTCACTACATCATAGAGGAGCCCTTGGGAGAAGTCACCTGGAACTACATTGCTCTTTGCCCAGAACATTCATTCCTGATTAACTAAAAGCTCAGGTTTCTTAGGTAAGAGTGTTTGGACTATGGATCTTTGGGGAGCAATGAAAGAACAGAATAGGAATACATTCGGAAACGGCTGCTTATCTACCCACTCTTAATGCCCTGAATTGGAGCTTAATCAATCCTTTCTCTCGTTGGTGATGGCCTCAGTTTAACCGTCCCTGAGAGAAGAGAATTCGCCCTACACTCTTTTGAAGATCTCCTAACTTCCCTCAGAAAACCCAGCCTGGGGGCGTCTGGGTGGCTCAGTGGGTTAAAGCCTCTGCTTTCGGCTCAGGTCATGATCCCAGGGTCCTGGGATCCAGCCCAGCATCAGGCTCTCTGCTCAGAGGGGAGCCTGCTTCCCCCTCTCTTTCCCTGCCTCTCTGCCTACTTGTGATCTCTGTCTGTCAAATAAATAAAATCTTAAAAAAAAAAAAAAAAAAAAAAAAAGAAAGAAAGAAAAGAAAAGAAAACCCAGGCTGACTTAAGTTCAGGTGCTCCCCACACCCAAGAACAGAACCATCCCCTTCCATGGTTCCCTGCCCAGAGGACGCCTGCCAATCCTGATTATAAGGCTGACACGAAGCCATAATTTATTCTTCCCCAAATGTCTGTTTATTTCATTTGAGTTCCAAAGCAGATAAATGCCTTAGAGGAAGCCAAGCCCCACATTTCGAGAAAGTAAGACACTAGGTTCAAGGGCCTACCCTGGGACGCCTTTGTTCGCTTGTTTGCTAAGCTACAAACAATGAAGTCAGTCCGTTAATTGCAGGAGAACTGAGTGCAGAAACACATTGCCACAGCTTTTGGAAAAAAAGAAAGAAAGAAAGAAAGAAAGAAAGAAAGAAAGAAAGAAAGAAAGAAGGAAGGAAGGAAGGAAGGAAGGAAGGAAGGAAGGAAGGAAGGAAGGAAAGAAAGAAAGAAAGAAAAGAACTTTATTTCAAGAATAGTTTTAGATTTGCAGAAGTCATCACACACACTTCTAAAAGCTAAACTACTTCATCCTTCCTGTTACTGTTTTACTAACAGCACCCTCTTATGTCTTACTTCAGGACTAGAGCACATTGTCAAAACATTTCGTTTTCCATTTTGTTGGCACTCAATACTTTCTACGGGTAAGTGGTTGGCCCAGGTTCCAGAAACAATTTGCTTGTTTTCTCAGGGGAAATGATATAAAGAACAACTTACAAACCCAGGTTCTACGCTGAAGGTGGGAAGAGAATTTGATTTAAATTAGATCAATAGCCGAGTACAATCATGGTAAGACTAGTTAATATTTACTGCACACTTACTAAGAATCAGGCACCATCCCTTGAATCCCCCAATCGACCCAATGAATAGCTGTTATCCTCAGATCCAAGTGAGAAAAAAAATGAGGCATGGAGAGGTCATTCAAAGACACACAGCTAGGGAGGCCTGAGTGGCTCAGTGGGTTAAGCCGCTGCCTTTGGCTCAGGTCATAGTCCTAGGGTCCTGGGATCGAGTCCCGCATCAGGCTCCTTGCTCAGGAAGGAGCCTACTTCTCTGCCTCTGCCTGCCTATCTGCCTGCTTGTGCATGCTCTCTCTGACAAATAAATAAAATCTTTAAAAAACAACAACAACAACAACACACACACACACACACACACACACACACAGCTAGGGGTACCTGGCTGGCTCAGTGGGTGGAGTACCTGACTCTTGATCTCGGGGTCATGAGTTTGAGCTCCGTGTTGGGTGTAGAGATTACATTAAAAATACATAAATTTCTTCAAAAAAAAGAAAAGGCACACAGATATCAGCAGCTGGGCTGGAGTTCAAACTAGACGATCTGATGTCAGAGTTTATACCCTCCCATCATTCACTTGGTCCCCTCTGTGGTATGGAAGGGTCTCAGTCTTGAAAGTCAGCATCATGGTCCTAAGTTGGTATATGACTTGATATCTCATTCATACACCTAGACTACCCAGTGACCATATATGTATCTTGTACAAAATACCACACAAATTCTGAATACCATCCCATGATTGGTTTGAAATAAATAAAAATTCAGTATGTGTAGATACAAATCTTGGACACAGGAATTCCCAAACCTTGCAGACATACTGGCATATCCTTGACATTGACAGCAGATTTTTCAATTACTTCCGAGCATGTAATACTCATTTATTTCCTCACTTATGGGACACAGTATAACCTAGCAATTAAGTGCAAATAAGTAGAAGGGGTCTGGAACTAGAATGTCTGTGTTCAAATCCTGGATGCACCGTGTACTAATAAGTTAATCTATCCGTGCCTCAGTGGACCCATGTGCAGAATCAGACGGAGTACTATCTCAAGGGCTTGTTAGAGAGATAAAATGATACACATAAAGCACTGAGCGCAGTCCCTAGCACGTAGTAAATGCTAAGTGAAATCCATGATGGTATTATTTTTATGTCTGTAGTCACGCGTACCAACATTGCATGTTCATCACTGACGTAGTAATAATGGACATCAGGCAACAAGGGATTGGTTGCTCATGCACATCCAACATACACCACCGGGAACTATGAAAACCCACTGTATCTACAGAGCACTACTCACACTGCGTATATGAGATCCACTGATCATTTCAGCACCTTCTCACTCACACACAAAGATTGGTAAAGACTAAGGTCAACTGGAGAGCTTAAAATACAGGCTTATTTGAAGGCCCCTGGTGAAGGGGCGAGGTGGAAAAGAGGAACGACTGGTACGGCTCTGATCACTATTGTTACCGTTACTACTGATACGAAGAGAACCTAGCTTCTGGGGTCTCCCATGTCTGGACTTGCCGTTTATAAAGGGACCAGAGAACACTCCATTGCTTCCTGACAATGGGAGTGGTTTTGCCATTCAATTATCATCTCCATCGCACTCAACAGAAGTTAAAAGCTAACATCTGGGTCTACCATTCAAGCAGGGATCTCTGTATCCCTTTCATTACGGGAGAAGCAACCGGGAAAGCTGATGCGGTGTGTTGTAACTAATGCCTCAGAGATGCCCAAAGCACAACATCCCTAATCCACTTTGAAGACTGTATTCAGAATGCTCGGTTTTATATTAAGCTATATGTTATAGTAAAATCGGCTGCAGGGGAAAATCCTCTTTGAAACAGAGCTAAACCATTTTTATTTATTTCTAAAACTTGCAAGAGCCTGGTGCCAGAGGGAGGGAAAACCAACAAAAGTCAATAATAAGATACCAATTTAACCCTTGGCGGAGCTAGAGCAATGGTAGCTATGTGAGTTTTGCACCAAGGCGATGGGGTATGCATGACATCTAGAACCCTCGATGGCATCTGGAGGCCAAGAAATAAGAGGCTATTCTAATAAGGAACACTGGGTGCCTGGCTGGCTCAATTAGTTGAGCATGCGATCCTGATCTTGGGGTTGTGAGTTCAAGCCCCATGTTGGGTATAGAGATTACTTTTAAAAAGTCTTAATAAGAAACACTAGAAGCTAGCCACAAAGTCACTGTTTTACCAATGAAGCATATGACAGAGGTCGGTGGTTAAATGGTGACTAAGAAGAAGAGAGGGGAACTCCACATTTTCTCTCGGATCTCTTCCCAGGTGCTTAAAAGAACACTGAATTTGCTCTGAATTTCTGAAGAAAAGAGCAGGATATGCAAATAGTCCCTGAGTTCTTGTGGAAGTTTCCAATGTCCCCGAGCCCATAATTACAATTACGTTTCCTGGTGTTTGTTGATCCGCTCTCTATTCAAGACATGTTACCCCAGCACAGCCATTAATGCAATGAGGGAAAAGCAGGAAAGATCAAAGTAGAGCGCCCCGTAGCTCTCATTTTGACAGAATATGCTTTGCTACATTTCTCAGAGGGATGATGGGAATAAAAAGGAGTAATAATAAATAAGGAAATGCCATTTTTCTCCTTTGCTGGTTTGGATGGCAGGAAACAATGTGTGCCCCACCTTCCAGTAGGGGTGAGAGCCCAGGTCTAGGTGAACTCAGGGCAGACAGTGAAGTACTCCATGCTCCATTCTAGAAGGTAATACGCAAGCTCGAGATGGATCCAATCTAGAGGCCTCTGGTTGAGCACCTGACTCTGGATTTTGGCTCAGGTCACGATCTCAGGGTCATAAGATTGAGCCCCACATCAGGCTCAGCAGGGAGTCTGCTGAAGATTCCCCCCTCTCCCTCTGACTCTTGCTCTGCTATGCTGATGCTTATGCACACACACACTCTCTGCTTCAAATAAATAAATCCTCTTTAAAAAGAAGGATTCTATCTAAAAACCCTACTTATAAGGGAAAAAAGAGAGTGGATGTGGGTCTTTGAGTTTCTTAGCTTACAAAACATACCAAAGGTATGGGGAAAACAGCATCTTCAGGGAGCAGAGCTTTCTACAAAAGCACAGAGCTATTGGGAAGCAACATATTTAAATGTAGTGAGAGTTCTATGTTAGAAACCTTCTAACCATGCAATCCTACGACTTCTGGGTTTTGGAGGAGGAAGGCTTTTGATTGCTGAGCAGATTTGAGTACAAGTCTTGTGTGACTTAGCCAAGCTACTTACTTCTCTAGGGTTCCATTTCTTTCTGTACAAAGAGGAAAAACACTACATACTTAATAGGTTGTGAAAATTAAGTGATCCATTACAAGTAAAACGCAGGGCTAGTAACAGGTACTCAGCACACTGCTTAGCTTTTGTTTCTTTTCTTAAAAAGTAGTAATTATTTCTTATACAAGAGAGATTATTTAACAGTGAAAAGTTAGCAAGACTAAGGAAATCATGGCATTTTTCACTCAAAGGAGAAAAGCAACTATTTAAAAATATAAACATATATTTGCTATACTTTTAAATTTTTATTTATTTTTAAAGATTTCATTTGTTTATTTGATTGGTAAAGAGCACAAGTCAGCAGAGGGAAAGGGAGAAACAGACCCCCTGCTGAGCAGGGAGCCCGATGTAGGGCCCCATCCCAGGACTCAGGGATAATGATCTGAGCAGAAGGCAGCTGTCCAACTGACTGAGCCACCCAGGTGCCCCTTGTTTTTTTCAAGTAATCTCTACACCCAACACGGGGCTTGAACTTATGAGCCACCGACTTCTGTACACATTTGTATACATTTGCTGGTAGTGGAATGATTTTACACATACAACAAAATTACAACACGTCTCTGTGTGTGTGTGTGTGTGTGTGTGTGTGTGTAACCTTCTGTGTTGTACTAAGTGACATTAGTATAGATGTTATTTACTCATAATAACTGCTCTTAAGGAATTAGATTTTTAATAAAAAAAAAAAAAGTAGAAGGGCGCCTGGGTGGCTCAGTGGGTTAAAGCTTCTGCCTTCGGCTCAGGTCATGGTCTCAGGACCCTGGGATCAAACCCCACATCGGGCTCTCTGCTCTACAGGGAGCCTGCTTCCCCTTCTCTCTCTGCCTACCTCTGCCTCCTTGTGATTTCTGTCAAATAAACAAATAAAATCTTTAAAAAAAGTAGAAATTAAATTCATTCCTTAATTTAAAATGAAAAAGAAAAACCTATAGAGATGTGTAAATGGTCCCTTTTGAGCCTCTGGGGAAATGGAAGGCAAGCCAGTAACACCGATTCCCTCCACCTGCCCCTCCCCTCTGGCCACATCCAGCCTAAAGAGTAGCAGATGGTTTGAGCGCTGATGTTACCACTTCTAGAGACCTGCTTCCTGGGATCGCTGAGGGAGAAACACCGTCTTCCTTGTTTATTTGATTATGAAATCCATAGCAGATACTTGTTATAGCTGCTACATGCCGGACGACAGCCTACGTGAGAAGTCTGTAAGGATCCTGCCCTGGACGAGCACACAACCTACTAAAAGAAGGTAATGTGACTCTTGATCTCAGAGTCATGAGTTCAATTCCCATGCTGTGTAGAGAGTTTACTTAAAAAATAAATAAATAAAATAAAACTTCAGAAGAAGACAAACTGTTTGCCTATCTCCACAGAAGGTAGTGGGGCACGCGATAGAAGGTACACAAGTCACTTTAAGGACCGCCTCCGTATGTCAGCAAACCACAGGGAGGTTTGAGAATGGAGACAGATCCCCTAGGTAAAAAACTTAGACCTTGCTCAGAGACCACTCAGCAGAGAAGTGGCAGAGCAGGGACACCTGAAAATGCCTTCTGAGGACATTTTCTCTGATTTCTTCCATCACTGCCTCCCTACACGAAGTGATCTGGAAGTTTTGTTGGCCAGCATCTTCTTTCTGCGTCTTCCTTGTCCCTCCTCAAACCCTGAGTAAGCATGTGAGGTCCCAGCTGTCAAGAAGAGGAGATGGCTGGGACGCCCGGGTGGGCTCAGTCAGTTAGGCATCTTCCTTGAGCTTAGGTCACGATCCTTGGGTCCTGAGATCGAGTCCCGCATCTGGCTCCCTGCTCAGCAGGGAACCTGCTCCTCCCTCTGCCTGCCCCTCTCTCTGCTTGTGTGCTCTCTCTCTCTCTGACAAATAAGTAAATAAAATCTTAAAAAAAATAAAAAAGAAGAGGAGGACAAAAAATAAAAAAGAAGAGACAGTTACACTGCTTGTCACAGGGGTGGGTACAGTGGCCTTTGCCCTCAGAATTAGGGCTGGCTGTTTGGGGGGCCTGTGTCAGCAGATTGCTGGGGACCCAGAGGCTTGAATCCCCAGCAGCCTGAGAGCCACACAGGCAGCAGCTAAGGGACATTTGGGCACAGCTAATTTCCTCTGAAATACCTGTTTCTGCTCAGCCTCAGTAGGAGGCTGGAGTGGAAAGGTCTTACACCCTGTCCTTCCCCCTCTGCCGTACTCTGACTTGTTCACTCCTTTTTCCTCCCCCGCTTCTTTCTTTCCCCCTTTTCTAAGATTCCCCCCATTAATCTTTTCCCCCATTTCTTTTTTTTAAGATTTTTTTTAAAAAAGTCATCTCTACACCCAGCATGGGGCCCAAACCCACAACCCCAAGATCAAGAGTCGCGTGCTCCACCAACAGAGCCCTCCAGGCACCCCACCCACCCATTTCTTCTTCTCCTTCTTTAAACCCCTTTTTCTTGTCCCTGAAGCATCTGCCCTATGAGTCCTGAGGGCCTAGTTCAAGATGTCCTAACCACAGCCCTCCAGCTCTGCCTGCCCGCTGGCCTTCTGGGGTTTATTAGAATCAGAGCTGTCCAGGAGGGGGTCATGAGGGAAAAGTGGGGATGAGGACCCATCTCTAAAATCTGATCTTCTGACTCCGCAATTCTAGCCCCCCAGTTCGAAATGAACAGGAACTTAGTGAGGGTAAGTCAGGCACCTGTTCTTGATCACTATAGAGAGGTGAAGAGGGCACCCCCTACCTTTGGAAGAAGAAGGCTGTAAATTGTTCTGAAGCCTCTCGCTTTCGCTCTTTGTTGTGGGTTTGGTTGTGGTTGTTAGTTTGTTCTTGGCGAACTAGATTTTCGGGTCTCGACTCTGAGAGCGGGAACAAGGCCTCCTTCTTACAGGTCCCTGTTTCTGGGAAGCCACGTCCGCTGCAGGCAAATGTTGGTGAGTTTCAAGTCGGCAGGTTTCCTAGGTCTGCCGGGTGATTAGACGGTGTTATTGTAACTCAGCACCAAGAGGCTGGACCATGGGCATATTTTTATAACCGAAGGCAAGTGACAGGAGTCACCCTATTCTCAGAATCTCCGGAGTGTCAGGGCAGGGAAGGCAGGCAAGACAGATAAGCCCAGTAGTGGCCCCAGCTGAGAAATGCAAGTGCTCAGCAGTGTCTAGAGGGGGACAGTGGGGGGATTTCTGAGATTAGATGAGATGACAGAGGCACGGCTGCCCAAATAAAACCCTGCATCAGCAGAGCCCTTGACTTTCAAACACTCCCCCGAGTATGCATGGTATGATTATTACAGCGCTTCCATAAGGAGAGTAGGATGCATATAATAGTACTTTATCGAGGACAGAGTACGGTCAGAGAAGTTATACGACTTGCACAGGTCCCAGAGGAAGAAGCAAAGGCAGGATTTTCAGCCAGGTGTGCCCTTTCCAAATTACCGTAATTACTGAAAGTGCTTGCCTGGTAGTTACATGGTAAGACAGTGGCAGAGCTGGGGTCCATGTCTTTTTAGCCCCAGTCCTAAGGTCGTTCCACCATGAAAAGTCCCTCCATAACCCAATCATGTAATCGAATTTCTTTTTCTCTGGCTCTTGGTAAAGACGACTGTAATCAGTGCTGCCTCTGGGCAAATACTAGATAAAATTAAAAAGAGGACAAATGTTATAGACTCCCTCGGTACTTATCCTGTTACTTCTAGTCTTCTCAAACAATAAATACTGTAATTTAACTGCAGGTTATGGAAGCACTGGTCAACTTTCAGCTGTAATGGTCTTTTGAGCAGAAAATATTTCTCGTCTTCCAAGTTAGAGCACAAGAAACTAAAAACTGACGGGCTGGGCCAGCACTAGCGTCAGGAGGCAAATTACGTGCATGGATTCACGCTCAACAATTAAGAGACAGTTCAAGTCATTCTAGCAGATTCCCTGTATGTCCCAGTTACTCCAATGAGTGAACAATCCCCACTACCCCCCAGTGCCTTAGAGCACAGGTCATCCGGCCAGACTTGTCAGATTTGCCCTCTGGACAAACGCCCCTGGCTCCGAGGTTGTGGAGTGGGAGGGCTGGTCCCCGAATCCTTCCCTCATTCCACACTATCTTCTTTGCAAGTAGTGAGCTGTACCGTGTCATCACTTACAAGCTCCGTTCATTCCAGCTGTTGTGAAAAACAAACTTTGATCCCTCCGTCGGAAAATAATTCCCATCTGGGTTCCAAGACTAGTTTTAACATAACCTAGACTCTGTGTCTCCATAAAAAAATAAGAGAGGGGGTCAGGTTGCTGGTCGCCGTGTGAACACACCTAGCTGTGAAGACATATAAAGAAGGAGCCAGAAAAATCCCAGCTGGGTTTCCACCCTGGTGTGAGGCCCCACAATATTATTCTCGTCCATTTCACTTAGCTTTCTACTGGTAACAGTCTTAGCATCCTGGCCTTTTCTGAGAGCAGTTGGGAAAACACCAGTCCAGAAAGATTGATCTTTCCTGCAAATTTACATAGCAAAATAGTGACTCCTGGCTTAGGACTCACCATGAAGCTCTATCATCAGCTTGACGTTGGTGTCCTAAAATTTGGACAAAGTTTATACCAAAGGCATCCAAAGGCCAGCCTCCTAAGATTTATATTCTCTCCTTTGAAATCAACATTATGATTTTAGTATATACAGACTTCACTTGCACTGTAAGGAAACAGCCTGATGTTTTCTTGGATTTAGGACCATGTGGAACCACCCTGGGGCAACAAGCCGTTTGCTGGTTGTCTCCGGAAAATGTAGATCAGGAGCCCGTGAAGAGCAGAAGCTTTGCTTTGGTGAAGGTTGGACTCCAGAGTCTAACTCCAGGCGTGGTACAGAAACCACAGTCAGTAGATGAGAGACCTGTTGATTCCCGGGATGCAGCTGCAGGTTTAATTTGGGGACATGAGAGAGACAAGCGTCAGCTTATCTCTCCCAATTGCTTGTAGCATTGGCGTTCAGGAGCTGGGACTCGGCTCTACTTGCCTTGGAAAGGTCATTTTACCAGCCCTGTTTAAAACAGGCTAGAGCTAGACAGAAATGGGAAATCAGTAGGTGACAACAGGTTCTTAATGCCCTCTGGTGGCTGAGATGATTTCGGATTCCAAAGTCCCCACAGCCGTCCCAAAGCTTTGAATTGAAGCATCCGGGTATAGCATGCAGGTTTCATGGACCCATCCCCTCCCCCAGACAAGGGGCTCCATGGCCTCTGGGCCAGAAAGATGCCACCCTGTTCCCAATGTCCTCCAGGGATGCCTCTCATCTCTGTACCGAGAGCAGAAAAATATATCAAGAAGCTAACACTGAAGTTTTTGAAGTGAAATGCCTTTCAGTAAACACACTGTGCTCTCAAGAGCTCCTAGAAGGGAAGACCATTCAAGGAAAATAATAATGTCCAGCCTGGAACATTCAGATTTCCATTTGGGGTTATTGGGTTAGGTTATCCTTCTGAACATTAAAAAAAAAAAAAAAAAAAGCCCTTTCAAACCTTACATTGCCCCTATGTCATGATTCCTTTCCCGCTTACAGAAAGACAAACTGAGGATCCAAACCAATGACTAAAAAAAATGGTAACTATCTTCAGAAGCCTACAGAAGGTTTTTAATCTTATTTTCTTTTGTTTTAAAGGTATGGCAAATGGAAAAAGAGCCTGTAAACTGCTGCAGAGATTTCTCAGGTAAGTACCACAGGGTCAGGGATTTTTGTGTTTCATCCCACTGTTGACCCTCCAGCTCCTGGAACAGCATCTGACACATGAATACATACTTCGTGATTGAATGAATGAACTAAGCCTAGAGAGAAAGAGGTGCTTTTTAGTGGAAACTGTTGCGTATTAGAGAGGATGTCATCTCCTCCCTTGAATTCCTTTGAGATCATCGGTCTGACCTCCTCTTTGCGTTTTATCCATTCACTTCATAGATAAGGAAAATGAAGGTCAGAGAGGTTAAGCAATTCACCATAGGTCACACAGCAATTTCACAGCAAAGCCTACAGCGAATCCAAACCTTCACTCCTGACACTAAAAGAGCAATGATATTCAATGTTTTGAGCTGTGACTTATAGTGAGCCAGCACACACCCATTTGCGCACGCGCGCACACACACACACACACACCCCACTAGGGTTTCTAGGGTCTATTTCATTTTTTATTAAATACTGATCACGATTCGCCAAATTAATTTCACAACTTAAAGTTTTAAAAACATTCCACAATAGCATCTTGGCTACTGTCCCCTCTGCTCTGTAGAAGGCTGAAGTCCTTCAGAATCTTCTGCCAAGGAAGAGAACTAGAGTGATCAGCTTCTTGGGACTCCTTGGCCCAAAGATGCCCCATTTCGTAATACTCCAGGCGTATCTCCCACTGTCAAGTTTCATTTTGCTTCCAAGAGTGCGGCCCAAGCAACTCTCCTTTCCAACCAGGCTAACCACAGCACTGTGCTTCAGAACACAGACCAGGGCCACTGGCAGCAGCCTTGTCCTTGTCCTTGCCTGAGTCTATCCACAAGTTAGCAAGGATTTCCATCCTTACATAAAGGAGCACGGTCTTATCTCTCACTAGCCTCTCTTGGCCTTCCCCCAGCTTGCGGGGAAGGCGGCAGGGGAGGTGGCAGCAGGAAGAGGAGAAGCAGGGAAGCGGGGAGAGCAGGACAAGTAGGTGGGTCTGAGAAGGTCATCAGCTGTGTAAGTGGCTGTGAACAGATGGACTGCTGAATAGACTTAGGAGGTAGGCAATCTTTCCACCCCCTCACTCACTCACACAGTTGCAAAATACTTTCCTTTCTCCTAACCCCCTTTGATCCTTTTCCACATCATCCCATCACCCCCCCCCGCCCCACCCCTGCATCTCTAAGTGAACACAGTGGGGAGATGGCTTCTCCACAACTTCCCTCCTAACAGACAGTTTGGGACTTTCTCCTCTGACTTCCCATTTTCCTGCTGAGAATCAGCAAGACCTGATTTGGCAGTGGGGGGAGGGGGGGTGCGCCTTGTGGCAGCCCAGGCTGAAAACTTCTCTATAGCAACCTGGGCACATTCCCACGGCTCCCTGACACCCCGCGGGATCGCCAGGGTTGGCAATTCTCCCCACTCAGAAGCAGTTCTAAAACTGCAGGCTGCCCCCTCCCTTGCCAATGGGCCCCAACCAGGCTGCAGGGCATAGTAGTAAAGGCAAGAAGCCAGGAGGCAGGTCAGACGATGCTTCAAGTGCTTACAGGCCATTTCGGATAGTCTCAGAGACGGCTTTTGAGCCTAGGGTTCCACTTCTACAATCCTGTGCCCGAAAGGGGAAGGTAACAATGCCCTTGGGAAGCAGGAGAGCACTCCCTCACCCTAGCTCTGCCACCCACAGGCTGTGTGATGTTCGGTTAGTTACTTAACCTCTCTGATTCTCAGTTACCTCATTTCAAAAATGAGGCCAGAGATTTAAAATTGGACAAAATTTTGTTTTTTACTTTTTTTAAAAAAAAGTTTATTTAGAGAGAGTGAGTACAAGTAAGGAGTGGGGAATCCCAGACAGGCTCCAGGCCCAGTGCAGAGCCCAATGTTGGGCTCAAGCTCACCACCCTGAGATCAGGACCTGAGCCAAAATCAGGGGTAGGACAGTTAACTGACTGAGCCACCCAGGTGCACCCTGAACAAAAATTAATTACTCATCCTCAATGGTTCCTTCAACCGTTCAGGAAATTAAACCATTTGTCTTGAAAACTGGCAAATAAAGAAAATAAAGAAAAAGTCCTTTTTCTCCTGTATCAGCTATACCACCAAATAATCAAAGAGTTGCCAAAGGGAAGCGCCTCTTTCGAAAAGTATTCAAAGAAATAAATGAAAGAGCAATGAAGGAATATCACCATTCTGTAACACCCAAGGAACTGACGAATTGAGCACCAACATATCCCAAGAAGAGAGACAATCCGACAACATGTGCTTCCTGAGGGGAGGACACGACACCACCCGCCATCTTGCCAGAGAGATGGATTCAGATCGGTCCTGTTCAGAACAAACTTCTGGGTCCAGCAACCAACCTGCAGGAGCTAAAGAGTTCGTGGACCTGGAGACCTACATTACGAGCGTGCAAGCAGCACAATCCAACCCACAAGGAACTACAGGTCACATGTCTTGAGCTCTTTAAAAAATCAAGTTTGAGGAAAAGAAACTGATGAAGGGTGAATATGGAGAAGAACAGAGACTTGTAAGACATGTTGATTTTTTAAAATATTTATTTATTTGACAGACAGAGATCACAAGTAGGCAGAGAGGCAGGCAGAGAGCAGGGGGGGTGGGGGGGGAGAAGCAGGCCCCCTGCCGAGCAGAGAGCCTGACTCGGGGCTCGATCCCAGGACTCTGGGATCATGACCTGAGCCAAAGGCAGAGACTTTAACCCACTGAGCCACCCAGGCGCCCCAACATGTTGATTTTTTTAAGCACAAAAGACCACACTAGATGTCGGGAGAGCTGCAGCTAGACGATAAATGACAAGGAGACGAAAGGCAGCACTTACAACATAAACCAGGGGAGTGATTCCTTTGGGGAGGGGAGAGTCTGTGAGGGGATCAGGGTACAGAGAGCCTGGAACAACCAGCAGAGTCTCATTGCTTCTTTGTCATTCCCTGTACCTGTAGTTTATTTTATAATAAGTTGTGTTTTTTGGTTTTTGGTTTTTTTTAGGAGAAGAGAAAAACCGTGTTAAATTCCTTACAGACCTAGAACATTTGGTTCTGGGATTCTAAATCTGGAAAGCTACAGGAATTGTCATGGTGAAGTTGGTTGGTTGATCGTGAGACCACTCTGTGGCCGCAGGGGGGAGGGCAGAAAGTCTAAGACTGTTCTGGCTGCTTGGCCTGGAGTCCTGACTGCCACTTACTAAGACATTGGGAAATTCAGTTAACCTCTCTCATCCCACTGTCCCCATCTACTAAAGCAGAGATCCTAGCTCCTGCCTTGTTCCTGTGATGATTAAGTAAAATAACTCATCAGAGTTCTCAGCGTACTATCTAGCCCACAGTAAGTACTCACCACAAGTTGCTTAATAATAATAATTATTATGTTTTGATATTGATAATTTTATGCTTTTACATTTCATATTTATTGAATTTATTATAATCTGAATAACAACAGTAATGATTATCTATAATTACTATTATTAGGACACACTTAATGGGGACAGAAGTAAACCAGAAGGCAGATGTCTCCTTCAAAAAAGGAACATGAGAACGTGGCCCCTTTGGGACACACGTGACTGGGGTGCTTGTAGAAAGCGTAGTTTCAGAAGCCTTCTGACTGGCTCTCCCCTGTGTGTGAGACCTGGTAGACATGTGCCTTCTCCATTGACTCTTCTTCCTCCTCATTAAGCACTAAACCAGATTTATACCTTAAGCTGTTCTCATCAAAGACCATTCTCACCCAGTTAGTCTGGTGCATGTCTTTGGTTCTGGTCTCCAGATGGAGGGAACCTCAGGATGCCACTAACTGTTTCCACTGGTCACTGGAGCCACTCTGTGAGGAAGCCACCAAGATGAGGAAATGCCCATGAAAAGCAGGAGGGCCCAGTGACTAAGAACATGGACTCTGTACAGGGTTGATGACCAACACCTGCCCTGTGGTGACCATAAGGTTGAGGTTCTGAAAGGACACAAATAGCCTTTGGAAACAGCAAAGGTCCACACCCATGCCAGGAGTCCCTGGGATGTCTCTAGCAAAATGGTCAGATGTTCATTGCTTTTGTTTACTTTAACTTCTTGGGAGGACAGGGGAAGTTGAGGAATCCTGTGACATTTGGGGCCACAGCTTAGTGTCAGTCTTCCTTCAGGTTCTTATTCAAACAGTTTCATCGTATCTATGTGACTTTGGGCTTAACCCAAACTTAACCTCACTGTGCCCTCATTCCTTCATCTACAAAATGATGATAAGAGAATCTACTTCATATGGTTGTCATGGAGATTAAATGACTTAAAAAATACAAATCGTTTTCAACGATGCCTGGCAAGTTGTCCGTTTTAAAAAAAGCTCTGTCTTCAGACCTTCTGGGTTCAAACACTAGCTCCTTCCCATTTATTAGTTCAGCTGCCCTAGAGAAGTGTCTTTGCCTCTCAACATCACTGCCTCTTCCTCTATAAAATGGGGATATTAAGAGTACCCTCGTTGGATTGGCAGGGATATGAAACAGGGTATGGCAAGTAAAGATCCTGGCTCAAACAAATATTTAACAAGCACTGGCTATTATTACCATCAAAGCACCAGATAAGGTGTAAAGTTGTGTTTCCTTCCCCTCCAACCAAAGGAGAGGAAAATGCACAGAAAATTCCAGCAGGATACTGGTTAGACATCCTCTGAAGCACAGTCCTTGTCTCCAGTCACTGAGACACTCTGTAGACCATGAAGCAGACCATTTCTGTAGACCCCACCCCTGGGGTCAACACCCCTGGGCAGCTTTCTCCAAACAATCACATCTTGGGGGGGCAGCAGAGCAGTGGAGTGTGTGGCATGGCTTTAAGCCACAGGAAATCAAGATGAATAAAACAGGAGGATAAAGAAGGCAAGAACGAAGGAGCAGCAAAGAGGAGAAAAGCTTTCCTCTCCACCGTAACTGGGTCTATTCATCAAGCCAGCCTCACTTTTCCAAAGAACGATCAAGCCATTAGAACTGAGAAAGAGCAGCCCACAGCCCACTGCGTAACAAGTATCCAGAGGTTTTGCTTCTGGCTGTCCTTTCTCTCTGACACTTCATTTGATGCTCTCAACATTTCAGCGGGATATGAACATTTTGGATGAGAAGCCCTATTTCACAGAGGGACTTCAGCTCTTGGGCTTACCCAAGGTCATGAGTAACTTGGGTCTGGGTCGACTTGGGTCTCTTCACCAGCCAACCAGGGCTCTTTGGTCGAGCCCACGGCTTCTCACCCTTGGCTACTTATTGGAATCACTCGAGCACACTTAAAAAGCACTAACACCTGGATTCACTCACAGAGACCCTGATTCGTTTGGTTTAAGGTGTAGCGTGGACACTGGGATTTCCAAACAATCTTTAGCTGGCTCTACTCTGCAGCCAAGGTTGAAAATCCCTCCTTGAACATATTTGACTTCTTGAATAATAAGTAAAACACACATTTCACCTAGGGAAAGTCTGATATTTCCCTTGTACTTCTGAGTAAAGCACATAAATAAGGGAAAGAAAAAGTGTAAAGACCAACCCTCTCCTTGAGAAAACAGTCCAGATGTCATTTGGCTTTTTGCCGGAGCAGGGGGGTTGGGGGGAAATATATCTGAAGAATCCAAAGGGAGAAGGATCCACTGTTTGCTCCATACACTTCCAAAATTTTATTGTTTAATCTTGTTGTGTTATAGCTGAGAAGGAAAACCACTTTGAATATAAAAATTCTTCTTTAGTATGAAAATCAAGATTATCTTTCCAAAAAGTTTCTTGTCATGAACTTGTTTGATTTCATCAAACTAAAATTTATTAAGGACCTACAATATTCAATGGTTCATGCAACGTTTTTTGAGATTTTGCTAAATAAGTGTCACATAGCCCTATACTCAAGGGATTATAAACTTGTAGAGGGGATAGGAAAGGTACACAAATACCAATAAGAAAAAAATATGCTAAGTACTTGGAACTACTTTGAACAGTTCTTAGCACACAGAAGGCACTCAATAATTACACGGGGAAAGAAAAAGACAAGAAGAGAGGTAGGAAGAAAAAAAGGGAAGGATGGAAAAGGTGAACAAGAAAGAACTCTGGGGAAGGGTTTGAGATGAAAGATCCAATGTGCCGGGAGGGGGCTGCAACTGTAGCCTTGAAGAACAACCCGGAAGTGCAAAGGCAGTTCCATTTGGAGGGAATACACAGAGGAAAGTGTGAAATCCTGACTATGTCTGGGAAACATGAAATGGTATCATTGGATGGAGCAGAAAGAATAACAATGTTGATAATAAAAGAGAAATGAGGGGCGCCTGGGTGGCTCAGTGAGTTAAAGCTTCTGCCTTCGGCTCAGGTCATGATCCCAGGGTCCTGGGATCGAGCCCCACATCGGGCTCTCTGCTCGGCAGGAAGCCTGCTTCCTCCTCTCTCTCTGCCTGCCTCTCTGCCTACTTGTGATCTCTGTCTGTCAAATAAATAAATAAAATCTTAAAAAAAATAAAAGAGAAATGATAAAAGAGAATGTTGTTGCCAGCATAAGAAAAGGGACAGGATAATATCTTAATTCTTAATTGGTAGCACTTGGATGGCCATAATTTCGGTTTTTCTCATGACAGTATTAATTTACATCTTTGGTTCATGCATAATTGCTAAGAACACACTTTTTCACTCTCAAAGGTGCTACAGTTTGGATAATAAAGTATATGATAATCTTAGTAGCAAGAAACCTTTAAACTCTTCTTAAAAATCAGAGGAGGGGGAAATAAAACAAGGAGGACATTACCAGAGTTGCCTTTTACACCAAGACTCATCAGGCAGTTCTATGGGACCTGCCCCCATAGGGAAAGAAATCAGAGATGGGAAGATCTTTCAGATGCCATAGCTCTACTCTGGGCAAAAGTGAAAAAGAGCCAACATTGAGGTGCTAATCAGATGTGGTAGGCAGCCTGTGAGCCAAGCCCCTGTTCCCCATCCTGCGGTCTTGAACTCCGTGTTGTGGTCCCCTTCCACACTGAAGAGGGTGACCCATGCGCACTCAGTAAGATATTACAGAAAAGGCAGGGTGTGACTTCTGAGGCCAGCTCATAAAAGATGCTGTGGCTTCCTCCTTCCTCTTTTTTTGGATCACTTGGTCTGGGAGAAGCCAGCTGATGTGTTTTAAGGACCTTCAAATAGCCTCAAGGAAAGATGGATGTAGTAAGGAACTGAGACCTATCACCTCCAACACAAATATGCCAGCCCTGGGAGTGTGCCATCTTGGAACTGAGTCCTCCAGTCCCAGTCAACGTTTTAGACATTTTAGATGTCGGCAGCCCCAGGTGCCATCTGACCACAATCTCATGAGAGATCCTAAGCCAGAGCTATCCACAAAGCTTTTTGTGAATCCATGACTCACAGACACTGTGGGAGATAAAAATGTTTATTATTGTTTTTAACTGCTAGGTTTTGGGTAATTTTTTACACAGCAACAAATAGTAGGCCATAGAAATAAAAAGGGAAAGATAAAAATGAATTGCATATGGAAATCAGAGTAACTGGCATGTGGGTCCTCCTCGCAGTTCCTCCCCTAATTAACTGTGTAATATTGGTGAAGTTACTTAATCTAGGAGTCTTGGTTTCCTAGAGAAAAATTTTCCTATTGCAAAATACAGAGATCTGGCTAATGATCTTCGATGTCCCTTGTAGCACCTGAATTAAATGATTCCATTTTCTAAAAGCACACTTATTAGTCTTAAGGCAGGGTTTAGAAGGTATCACATTATCTGGTGGGCTCTCCGCATTTCTGGCCTCATCCTGTTCAGTGATCTTATCAATTACTGACTTGAAGATACAAAAAGCATTCTTGTCAAAACTGAAGAGGATGTAGAACTTATAGGGAAAGCAATCACAGTGGCTGAAGCAAAATGCTTGAAAATCTGGAAATTCTGGAACAATGAGCCAAGTGTAACAGGACAAAATATAATAGACTCAGAGCCTGTGAAGGTCTAAAAATTTATCTTTAGGAGCATAAGCGTGTATGGTAGAATTTTCACGATTGTTCAGTAATGGGAAATGGTTGCCAAGGAATAAATTCTGCCTTTCTTAAACTGGACTCATGGGGTGCCTGGGTGGCTCAGTAGGTTGAGGTCTCCGCCTTCGGCTCAGGTCATGATCCCAGGGTCCTGGGATTGAGCCCAGGCATCAGGCTCTCTGCTCAGCAGGGAGCCTGCTTCCTCTCTCTTTTGCTCTCTGCCTGCCTCTCTGCCTACTTGTGATCTCTGTCTGTCAAATAAACAAATAAAGTCTTTAAAAACAAAACAAAACTGGATTCATGAATTCAGTCAGCGACCACCCAGGCACTGTGCTAGGACTGTGCTAAGTGTTAGAGTCAAAGCAATGACCAAGATACAGACCAAGGAGGCGCCTGGGTGGCTCAGTAGGGTAAGCCTCTGCCTGCAGCTCAGGTCATGATCTCAGGGTCCTGGGATCGAGCCCTGCATTGGGCTCTCTGCTCAGCAGGGAGCCTGCTTCCTCCTCTCTCTCTGCCTGCCTTTCTGGCTACTTGTGATCTCTCTGTCAAATAAATAAATAAAATCTTTAAAAAAAAAAAAAAGATTCAGACTGAGGCTAGCTACATTCCTAAAATTATAGAACCCAAAACTAAAGGAGAGAGAATCCCATTTGCATCCTTGCTCTGTCAGATCATCTATGGCTACTGCACACAATTCCACTGACCCACAGACAAACCAGAGTGAGGTCTGAGATGACTTAGCAGAATGGATATGGATCTCAAAGTAATCTGAATTAACTAAACTTTATTAAGTGGCTGCTCTGTGTCCTGACTGCAGACAGTATGTCCAGAGAGAAGAAAAGATGCCTTAGGATAGGATCTTGCTGAATACCAATACCTAAAGGACAGACAGACGAAGATCCACAAAGAGGCAGAGTAGGGATTGCAAGAGAAGCAGGAGAAAAATCTGGAAGCTGAAACAAAAAAGCATTTCAAAGATCTGGTGCTTGCCTCCTCTCCTCCCAATCTCCTCTTTCAACCTTTTAATTTGCTCCCTCTGACCCAAAAACATGGGTTTTTGAGTTGTTCTTCAGACCCCACTTGTTCCTAACTTTGGGTCATTCGTGTTTGTGTTTGCACTGGTTGTTGGGCTCTTCCCCGAGGTCCAAGAACAACCCAGCCCCTCCCTTCCTTCAGATCTCACCTCAGACACCATCTCCCCAGAGAGGACTTCTCGGACCACCCTAGCTAAAATAACCCTGTGCCTTCCCCTGATCCATTTCTCTTCTCAGCCTTTATCACTCACCCCCTGACATGTTATATTGTCACCTGCTCCTTTAATGATTATCTCCTCCTCCCCCAACTCACTGGCCCCATACACGCTCACTGACTTCACCTGCCTTTGACTGGTGAATCCACGCCCCACAGTAGAGTGAACTGCAGGTGCTTTGTAAATATCTGAGAAAAGCATTAATTAAATACAATCAAGATGCCAAGGAGGACTTCAGTAATTTTCACACAGCAATTCCAGTGAGGAAGCAGAGAGATGCAGAAAGAACAACAGACTAAACCAGGTCTGAGAAAGCCGGAGGGATGAGATCCGAAACGCCGATGGTGGGATTGGCCTTGAACAAGAGACAGGAACCTGAAGAGGGGAAGGGGGGAGGAGGAGTGAGAAGTAGTGCTATCGGTGAGCTCCCAGCTAGGAGGTTAAGAAGTTGAAGGATTTCTCATCTAATGACTTCTGTGTTATTTTTAAGCAGGGCTAAGGATTCATCCGCTGAAATGAGGTAGGGAAAGTGGGAGCACTATGGATTTCAGGAAAATAGAGTAAAAGGGATTGGATATAACCGCTGGGAGAAAAGCCAGGTTGCAGGGTGAGAGCTAGGGTACTGGGAGCAAAGTGGCTGGAGTAGAGGCTCTTAGAATGAAGGGGGATAGAGAAGAAAGCCAAGAGGGAGCTTCTGGATGGGGTCACAGTGGGCAGTCACGAGACTGGCCTACAGGAAGTCTAAGAACTACGGCACGCCGCCTTGCCACCAACAACCAGCTAGAGGGACGGGGAACCCTATCCTACACAAGAAATGGGTCATGGAGGTCAGGGAGAGAAAAAAGTATCCGTCTTCAAAAAATCACCATAGAAGAACTGTATTGGACATGTATTCTGGATTAGACTAAAGCCAATAGACAGAAATTATGAACGCTTTAACCCCCCTCCAAAATGCTAAGACTCCCAGCAGTCATAAAAAGATAAAAATTGTCTTTAGGAAAGAGATTACCCATCTCTCGCTCTCTCTCTCTTTTTTTTTTTAAGAGTTTGTTTATTTGACAGAGAGAGACACAGCAAGAGAGGGAGCACAAGCAGGGGGAGTGGAAGAGGGAGAAGCAGGTCTCCTGCCGAACAGGGAGCTCGATGCAGGGCTGGATCCCGGGACCCTGGGATCAGGACCTGAGCCAAAGGCAGACGCATAACGACTGAGCCACCCAGGCGGCCTGAGATTACCCACTTCTAACAGTGTTGGAGGACAGACCAGGATATTACAGGGATGGGAGGATCCAAGGGGAGCAGGTGGTGCTTCCAGGAGGCTGGGCACGCCTCGGCATCCCAGTACTGCCCCGGAGACAGGTGGGAGGTGAGGAAGGGGCCAAACAGATGGAGCCCGGGAGCTCTTTCCACCTCATCCAGAGCAAATCCGCATTTATTTGTATGGGATTGGACTTCTGCTTAACATTTTGTTTACAGTGTTTCTGCATAAAGAAATAAATATTAAAAACCATTAGACTAGGTGGTTCTTAAGGTTCCTTCCAAGCTGGAGGGCTTATTTTTTTTTAATGAGTTGATTTGAACACAGCTATTTTTATTTTACTTACTTATTTATTCATTTATTTATTTTAGAGAGGGAGAAAGTGAGAGGTGGGGGGTGGGGGGGGGGAAGATGAAGGAGAGGGAAAGAATCCTAAGCAGGCTTCATCCCATGACCCCGAGATCATGACCTGAGCCAAAATCAAGAGTCAGACACTTAACTGACTGAGCTACCCAGGCACCCTAAAAATAGCTATTCTTTTTTTTTTTTAAAGAGTTTATTTATTTATTTGACAGACAGAGATCACAAGTAGGCAGAGAGGCAGGCAGAGAGAGAGAAGGAAGCAGGCCCCCTGCTGAGCAGAGAGCCTGATGCGGGACTTGATCCCAGGACCCTGAGATCATGACCTGAGCCGAAGGCAGAGGCTTTAACCCTCTGAGCCACTCAGGTGCCCCTAAAAATAGCTATTCTTAGAATAAACTTTTAAAGATAGTACACAGAGTTCTTATAAGCATTATACATACATATATACATATCTATATACACACCATATATATTCATATACTTATACCCACTTTCCCCTATTAACCTTGTACATCTATATGGTATATTTGTCATAATTATTGAACCAAGATTAATACCTTTTGATTAACTAAAATCCATCTTTCATTTAAGTTTCCTTAATTTTTATCTAATAGCCTTTTCCTATTACAGGACAAGCTACCATTTTACATTTATTCATTACATCTCCCTAGGTTCTTAGATGCTCCGTGACTGATAGTTTCTTAGACACTGCTTATTTTTGATGACCTTGACAGTAAGAGTCTTGGTCAGGTATCTTATAGAATGTCTCTCAACTGGGATCTTTTTCTGAGATTTTTCTCATGATTAGACTGGTTGTTATGGGTCTGAAGGAGGAAGACCACAGAGGAAGTACCATTCTCAACACATCCTAGCAAGAATACATACCACCAGCAGGACTTATCACTGTTGATGCTAACCCTGATCACTGGCCAATGTAGTTGTTGTCAGATCTCTCCATTGTAAAGTTACCACTTTTCCCCTTTCCATACTAACTATAGACTTTGTTTTTCTTCCATGTATAGTTTCTATTTCTGGGGCTGATATTTCAAAGAAAAAAGGTTACACGGTGCCAACCTGACTGAACTAATGGGGCCCAAATAGCTGCTCAAACATATTTCTGGGTGTGAGGCTGCTTCTGGAAGGAGTCAGTATTGCAGTCGGTAGACCAAGTTAAAATCACCCTCTCCGATGTGGGTGGGCACATTCCAACCCACTGATGGCCTGAAGAGAACAAAAAGGCATACACAATAAGGGGGAATTCGCTCTCCACCTGAACTGAAGCATCCACCTTCAACTGCCCTTGGACATTGGCATACCTGGTTCTCAGGCCTTTGAACCTGGACTGAGACTTATGCCACTGGCCCCCTCGTTCTGATGCCTTCAGACTAGGACTGAATTACACCAAAGGCTTTCCTGGTTCTCCAGCTTGTAGATGGCAGAACTAGCTGCAGACCAAGCCTGAGTCTTTTCTTCCTCTGTCAAATCAGTATAGGGAACTGTGCAAAGTTATAGATGCAGGCTAGGAGAAAAAAGACAGCAACAGGGACCACAGGCATTCGGGTCACTTCTTCATGCAACTTGCTTGTGTCTTAGGGCCTCTTGGGCCCGATCCCAGATATACCACTACTTCCATTTGATGATGAATGCTGCTGGCACATCCAACTTTAAGGCTTGGTGGTTCAGATAACACCCAGTCCATACTGGGCAGCTCAGACCTCACAGAACCTTGGTGGCCCATGGTTAAGTGTTTAGTTTTACGAAGGTCCAGCAGCAGGTCAAGGGCTGTTCTCAAAAGGAGGGCAGTTATCTGTAGAGGATGGCTGGACCTTGCTCTGAAGTTCTAGGAAGGCTGTGCTCCACTTGACCTGTACGTGCCTGCCGGGGGATCCAGACATCGTCCCCATCTGCCACTGCCACCTTGTGTACCGCTGGATGTGCTGATCGGACGGCTGCGGGGCAGAGCAGTTGGCCCAGAAGCCTGGAACTGCTGCAGAGCCGTTCTTTTGTTCGGCCCCAGTTAAAACTAGCAGCTTTTCAGGTCACTCGGTAAATGGGCCAAAGTAGCACAGCCAAATGAGGGATATCTACAAAATCCAAAGAAGCCCATGAGACATGTGCCTCTTTCTTGTAGCAGGAGCCTGATGCAAACAACCCACCCGTTGCCTTCAAAGAGAGGCCTGGTAATAATTTGTTTAATTCGTTTAGACCGCTCTAACCAAACTACCATATGCTGGGAAGCTTATAAACAACAGAAATTTATTTCTCATAATTCTGGAGGCTGGGAAGTCCAAGATGAAGGCACCTGTAGATTCAGTGTCTAGGGAGGGCCCACTTGCTGGTTCGCAGATTGCTGGCTCTCTTCTCCCTGTGTCCTCCTGTGCTGAAAAGAGTAAGGGAGCTCTCTAGGGCTCTTTTAATCCCATTCACGAAGGCTTTGCTTTCATGATCCATCTTCCTCCATAAGATCCCACCTCTATTACCCCGGAGATTCGGTTTCAACTTCTGAGTTTGGGGAGGACACCAATAGTCTATGGCACCAGGTCACATAGGGTACGCGGGGAGCAGGAGCAAGCTGATCCTTGTTTATAACCACACTGGGGCCAGAGCACCAAAACTCTGAGGCCTCTGGGGATGCCAGGGTCTAAATCCAAGAAGTCCAGGAATCCGTTACCTCCCTTGTTTTGTGGAACTGGGAGTGGAAGTCAGAAAGTGGACTGGGTGGTGTATCCTTTGAGAAGACTTCAAAACCTGTCACCTTGACACAAGAGCCCCCGCTTCCAAGATTCTTTCATTGCTACTCAGAGAATGCTAATTCAGTGACTTTGGGGAGTTCTTGCTCCTCCTTTCCTTCTAAATGCAGTCTGTCTGTGATGACAAACAGTAGGCCTCACGTATATGTGTGTAGGCCTGTGTGTCAGAAAACACGCTGCCTGTCTGGAATGTGTGACAATCCACTGTGAGCCATGACTCCACAAGAAGACTGTGCCAAATTAGTCCTTTTCTGAAAAATCTTCCTGGGGATACTTTACATCCAGAGCCATTACTCATAAAATCAGATGATGCTTCTTAAAATGCCAGCACCTTGGAACTCAACAGTTTTGCATACCCCAACTAGGGTGGTCTGTAATTCTCGGGAGGCGCAGAGACTATCTCTGGCCACTGCAAACTTTCTTACTCCACTTGCTTCCCAAAAGGAACCCAAACACTAAACACCCCTACCAAAAGACCCTTCGACCGTTCAACCAATAGTTACAATCTTAGTCCAAGAGGAACTCAACAGTGCGTGGTGTACTCATTCAATGTACGCACAGGAGACCAGGCAGTCTTTCCTATTTCTCCCACACAAACTCAAGACGGGCTGATGTGATCACCCTCTTGCTGAGCCAAGGGGCTCAGATCTGCTGATTATCAGCCAACGAAAGGTTTTGTCTAGTGAACAGGCTCTGGCTAGCTGCTCCTATCTCCCAACCACTGAGGCCAGCAGAAACTGGGCAGCTTTCTAATTCCTGAAACAGAAGTACATTGTGAGTCACATTAAAAGTAAAATCCTAAGAATCTGGAGTTGGAAGAAATGGAGTGCCTGAAAACGCAAAGAGCGGGATTTCCTTTGGGATACAAGGCCCCTGGATTCCAACCGAGGGATACGAGGCCCCTTGATTCCAACCGGGGATCTCCTATATAGAGTGCTGGAAGTCATCCCTACAAACGAGTCAGAAAAATCTTTGGGAATAATGGAGAAACTGTGACAGAAGGAAGGCAGATAAGGAAGGGAAAATATGTATATTAAACTTAATTTCATCCTTATAACAACCTTATGAAGTTGGTATTAGGATCTCACGCAACAGATGGGAAAACTTAGATATAGAGGGGTTTAATAACTTGCTTAAGTTCAACAACTAGGTCAAAAACTAGAATTCCAACCCAGATCTGTCAAATTTCAAAGCCTATATAGTTTTCTGATATTCCAGGATATCTCTGACAGAATCAGATAAAGACACTGAGATTATGTGTTCCCAGACCCACTCTGGCCACTCTACAAAGCATAATGGTGAAGACCAGGAAGAAACGAAAAAAGGCAGATGCTGAAGAAGTGTACTATAATTGCACAGGCACATACACATACAATGATATAGCCAAGGACCTATGATCTCTACCATCCAATGAGACTCATCCCACAACCCCAAGTAAGGGGTTTTTTTGGCTAAGGATGTACTTAAATTCAACTGTGCAAGGCTTAAAATTAAGTTTGACTCTATGAGGATGAAGATGGCAAGGCCCTTGCCTTCCAGAAGCTTGCGATCTAAGGAGTGAAAGAGAGGTATTAACGACCAAGCGACCACACTAGCAGGCAGAATGGGAGTAGAGCAGGATACCTGATTCACCCAGGCTTGGGAGGCTGTGGAGGGTCTCCACGTAGAAAGATCTGGGTCCTGAAGCATAAAATTTTCCTTGGGTAGTGGAGGAAGGAAGGCTACTCCAGGAAGAAGGAACAGACGAACAAAGGCATGAAGGGAGGAGTGGGAGCCAAGAAGAGGGTAAAGAAGCCGGAAACCATGATGAAGAATTTAAAATGCATTGGGTAGGCAACAGAAAACCAAGAAAGGTGTGAGGGGGGTGTGGGTTGAGTGGCCCAGGTGAAGAACAAGAGGGATCAGTGAGGAGGAGGCAAACACAGTGATCAAGATAAAGGAAATGAGAGCTTGAGCTGCAGCAGCGACTGAGTGAGAATCATTGCAGAAATAAAACTGTCAAAATTTGGTCACCAACATGAACAGACATTTCTGCAAAGAAGACATCCAGATGGCCAACAGACACATGAAAAAGTGCTCCACATCACTCAGCCTCAGGAAAATACAAATCAAAACCACAGTGAGATCCCAACTCACACCAGTCAGAATGGCTAAAATTAACAAGTCAGGAAAGGACAGATGCTGGCGAGGATGCGGAGAAAGGGGAACCCTCCTACACTGTTGGTGGGAATGCAAGCTGGTGCAGCCACTCTGGAAAACAGCATGGAGTTTCTTCAAAAAGTTGAAAATAGAGCTACCCTACAACCCAGCAATTGCCCTACTGGGTATTTACCCTAAAGATACAAATGGAATGATCTGAAGGGGCACGTGCACTCAAATGTTTATAGCAGCAATGTCCATGATAGCCAAACTATGGAAAGAACCCAGATGCCCATCAATAGATGGATAAAAAAAATGCGGTATACACACACACACACACACACACAGATGAACACACAGATGAACGGATAAAGAAAATGTGGTGTACACACACACACACACAATGGAATACTATATAGCCATCAAAAGAAATGAAATCTTGCCATTTGCAATGACGTGGATGGAACTACAGGGTATTATGCTTAGCGAAATTAGTCAATTGTAGAAAGACAACTATCATATGATCTCCCTGATATGAGGAAGTGGAGATGCAATGTGGGGGGCTTGGGGGGTAGAAAAGATGAAATGAAACAAGATGGGATCGGGAGGGAGACAAACCATAAGAGACTCTGAATCTCACAGAACAAACTGAGGGTTGCTGGGAGGGGGAGGGGGGTAGGGAGAGCGTGGTTGGGCTATGGACATTGGGGAGGGTATGTGCTATGGTGAGTGCTGTGAAGTGTGTAAACCTGGCGATTCACAGAATTGTACCCCTGGGGCTAATAATACCTTATATGTTAATTTTAATTTTTTTTTTTAAGATTTTATTTATTTATTTGACAGAGAGAGATTACAAGTAGGCAGAGAGGCAGGCAGAGAGAGAGAGAGGAGGAAGCAGGTTCCCTGCTGAGCAGAGAGCCCGATGCGGGACTCGATCCCAGGACCCTGAGATCATGACCTGAGCCGAAGGCAGTGGCTTAACCCACTGAGCCACCCAGGCGCCCTTATATGTTAATTTTAAAAATTGGGGGGTTCCTGGGTGGTTCAGTGGGTTAAGCCTCTGCCTTCAGCTCAGGTAATGATCCCAGGGTCCTGGGATTGAGTCCCACATTGAGCTCTCTGCTCCATGGAAAGCCTGCTTCCTCCTCTCTCTCTGCCTGCCTCTCTGCCTACTTGTGATCTCTGTCTGTTAAATAAATAAATAAAATCTTTAAAAATAAATAAATAAAAAATAAAAAAAATTGGTCACTGAATGGATGGGGAGAAGGAAAGGTAAAGTGAAGGTAAAGATGAAGCTAACTCAGGTTTCTTTTCTGGACGACTGGAACAGAGAGGTAATATAAACTGAGCTAAAAGTCACAGCAAATGAAGAAGCTTTTGGAGAATGAAGAAAGAAGATAATCATTTCAGGTCGAACTGAATCTGAGGTGCCATTAAGTCAACCACATGACAATATGCACCGACTGCAAACATGAGCCAATAAAGTGGTCTGCAAATTTATGACCCGGAGCAGCATGTTTTCATAAATAAAGTTTTATTGGGACAGAGCTACATCTGTAAGTTTATTGTCTATGGCTGCATTTGCTCTGGAATGGCAGAGTCGAGTCCTTATAATGAGACCACATAGGCTGAAAGCCTAGAATAGTTACTATCGAGTTTTTATTTTTTAATGTTTTTTACTATCAAGCTCTTAAAAAAAAATTTGCTGGCCTTTGATCTACAGTCTGAAAACAGTAGTCAGAAATGTTTATCTGGTGAAAAGACAGTTGAGAAGAAGGCTAAAAAATTAACACTGGGGGAATATTATAATCTATTCTGCATTCAACTAGTATTTGTTCACCACTCACGCTACATCAAGCACCGGAACACTAGGTTCTTTGGTGGGAATAACACAGCAAATAAGAGAGACAAGTTCCCCACCCTCCTGAACTTCACAAGAGAAGCAACAGGAGGAAACAGTCAGATAACAACCAATTACCAGCAATATCTGTATTTTGAGAGTGAGAAAGCAAGGAGAAGTGAAGGCAGGGGGAAATCCAGGCAGGAATACTGAGCTAGGCCAACAGAAAACCAAGAAAGAGCACCCTAGCCCAGAAACCAAAGGTGAAGTACAGGAATCCAGGGTGGAAACTGAGACAGACACAACTGGGAATGTTAAACGCCATGAAGTAGGGTAAGCTGTAGAAAGAAGCCACTGGCATTTGGGAGTCAGAGATTTTGGAGATAATTTTTGGCACAATGGTGAAAAATAAACTAGTTTGCAGGAGTTCAGAAATCAAGGGGCAGTGAACAACTTGGGGAAATGATTGTACACTGATTTTTTATAGAAAATCAGAACAATAGGAGAACAACAGCCAAGATGGGGCAGATCAGAGAGAGATTAAGGTTGAGAAAGAGATTTCTTTTTTAACATCAGGAAGATGTAAGTATCCTCATAAGGAGGAAAGAACCACTAGTGAGCAAGAGATGGAAAATTTAGGAGAGAGGAAGTAATTCATTATCCAGAGGTAGAGAGAGGATTTATTCGGCACTGAGCAGGAGCCAACTCTCTACTGGGAGATACAGGATTTCTATAGACAGATAGAGACAAGGAATCTTTCATTTCTCATATCAGCCATGAACATTTAATACAACCTTCCTTCTAGAACTTGGGAGTTTACTAACTTGTCCAAGTCCCACATTTGATAAGTAGCAGGGCTGGGAGTTCAAACTAATATTATTTAGTTCCAGAGCCCATGTACTTTCCACTTAATCAAGACATCACAACTTGGAAAGTTCCCCCTTGCTGAAGAGGGAAAAAAAAAAAAAGAATGTTGGGAAAAAAAAAAAGAGAGATGGTGAAGTAAAAAGCATTGTTAAGGACAAATCCAGGTGAGCCTGAGCTAATCCCTGAGCACTCTGAGAAAACAATCTTACCTTACCTGCAGTTACAAACTCAACTGTGGCCACGTGCTGGGTATTTTCCATTTGCCCACCACATCTGCTCTCCATTCCCTCGATCTTGCTTATAAGGCTGACCCTCATGAGCAATGTAACTGGCTCATTTGCCCTCTGGCCTCTGGCTGGGTCCTGCTGAGGGAGGCCGTGGTTGGAGATGGGAGGGCAAACGGAGAATGGGGACACAGATTGATGGCAGGGGGTCTCCTGGCAACAACGACGTACACTGATTACACCCTTGCACCAAAGGCCACAGCTCCAGTCAGGCAGCACTTTCCTACAACTGTTGCCAACATGTTTTCTGGTTTCCCCTAGCTCACCCACACCGCCATTAAACTCCCTCCTGCTACTCTGTCTGAGTGCGCCATCTGTGCCCTGCCCAAGCCCCAACAGGCTACATGGTCCCATATGTTCCGGGATTGTTTTTCACAATACATTAACATAGTCATTCCCACATGCATGCATTTCCCCACAAAATTAAACAGCACATTCACTTATGTACGTCAACCAACTGCAAGGTCTTTAGAATGAAAAAAATTGAGGCATTTTTCACGACATGAGAGAGTTCTAAGCTGAACCTTGAAGCTCAGTATCAATTTAATCCTCAAACCCAAAATAACTTAGAATCAATGATGCTTAATCATGAACCTCAATATTCTCGACTCTTCTAAAAATGCCCTAATGAAACAAATCCTGGATTTGACTGTCCCAGGTTCAGAAGCGGAGAGAAACACACTGCAACTGAAGCTACTATTCAGTTCAAGTTCAAAGCTCTTTCCAGTTCTGGTCTTGGAAGAGAAGATAAGCCAAGCTTTCTCTTCTGATTCACACTCTGTGATAAAAACTTAATTTAAAATATTAATTGGCTTTTCTAAAAGGTGGTGAAAAAAATGCATGCCCTTAGAATTGCGGCTTCCCTGTCTCCTCATTCGTTCACCTTAGTCTTTCATCAGTATCATTCACTTACTCTGGGAAGGTGAAACCTCCTAAGTTTTTATGTTACTAATGTAGCTTCTTCCTCGGGCTCTGAGCTAGCATTGCTAGGCGTTGGTCAGACTCCTCTGCCCTGGGGACGGCACCCTCTGCATCATGGGTAAGCAGAGCAGGGAGTGCGGAGTCCTGACACTAGTAGTCCACCTACTGGAAATCGCCCACCCACACTTAAGACCCCAAGCCTGTCAGCACCTCATTCTTTCTTTCTACCTGGGCTCCTGTTCACTTAGTTTGTAAGATAATGGGTTGAAAATAGAGCAATAGTTTGCAATTTTTTTCAGCTACGGGGTTTGCATTAAAGAAACAGTGTAGTCCCGAGAGTTGGTGGCTATGTTTATATAAATCCAGTCCCCAGGGAGTGTTCAGCGTACACATGGCTTCTTGGAGGCTTTGCAGTAACTCCATAGCCCCCTGGGAACATTTACTACATGTTTAAGACACATTAACCAAGTGTTAGCCCCTCGGGACTCCGATATCCCCTTGAGTTCCAGGATGTTGGTTGTCGTGCAAATGCGGAAGACCTCACATTCATATAAAGACCCGGCAGGTGAGAATCTCAACATCTTTCCACCCTGGAGTTGGCCCAGACCTGAACTCTCAGAGGTATAAATACTTATCTAGAACCAAGACCTAATCCACTCAAGAATCAGGGGTCAAGTTTTCCCACTTCGGACCTCAGATCTAACCAAAGCTCAGATTTGAATCCCAAGACAGAGATTCTAGAGGGGAGCCCTAAAAAGGCTCTGTAGGCAAGGTTTACCTGGTATCAAAGAAGAAGTCCCATCACAGGTCACAGTTCACACATCCACCCCCGGATTTGCCCTAGATCTCTGGCAGGTCAGCAGATACTAAGATCTACTTAAATAGCTCTCACTTAATATATCTCACTTTTAAAAAAATCCCTATTTTATGGGACTAGATTTTTTTTGGCGGGGGGGGGGGTGTGTGACTAGATTCTTAATCACAGTTCAAGGTATGGTCCATCCAGGTGTCCAAAAACCTGAATTCTTCTTTGGGATTTCCAGAATAGCTTTGTCGACCAAAAGGAAAGACACCTAGGTCAGTTAGCTTAAGTGTTAAACACAGTGCCATCCAGAGGCACAGGGATGGCTGCGATCCCCTCCAGAAGCCCTTCCATCTCTGTCCAATACCACGAGCAGGAGGGTGGTGATCTGGAACCCTACTCTCCTAGCCAGGACTTGCCTCAAGACACACGCGAAACACACCAGACTCAAGTTTTCTCTGAAGCCGCCAGACAGCCACCCAGCAGCACCCTCCCCCCCACCCTGAACTGTAACTCTCAGGGCCACTGTCACCACCATCTGTTCAGTCCTAAGACACAGACTCTGGGGCTCCTAAAGCATCTTACGAAAACAGATCCAACAGTTGTCCAGGGAAGGGCTGGGGAGGGAGTGGGGAGAGACAGACACTCCCAGAGACCCACAGAAATGAGCAAAGCTTGATCATCTCACCCCTGTTCAAAAGTCCCCTACCTTTGGCCAGGAGTTTCCATGGAAACCTCATAAGTTCTATCTATAGTAAGAGAAAAAAATTAAAAAGAAGCATCCTGAGGTATGTATGAATTAGCTCCAAGGAAGGAAGGCAGAGGAGGAGGGAGTAGGGGGGCTCATGTGGGAAGAAACAGAGCCGATCATTACTCTGATACATAGAAAAGGTTTGTTGAAAACCCAGCTGCCTTCAGCCACAGAATCAGGACAGAGGTGGGGTGGACCGGCAGGTTTGAGGTATGAGGGGCTCTGAGGTGGTCATGCATTAGCACATGGAAGTGACTATAAGGGAAAGGGGGGACCTCAAGTCAACTCATGAAAGGATTTCAGGCGAAAGATTCTTCCACCTCGGGCTACCTACAAAGAGTCAGTCAGCCTGTCACTCATACTGCTATGTCTGAGCCCCTCAAAAATCAAGTCTTCAGATAATAATAAAGTCTCTAGAGAGATCTAGTACATCCTTGTCTTATAAAGCTGCACTGCTTTGGGTCCCCTGTAAGGAAAGGCTCTGTTAAACTCTTTTTCTCCTAATCTTGATTTCAAGACGAAGTTTGAGTCAGGAGGGAGTTTCTGAGTCTTAAATGTCATGCAATTTGCTTTTTAAAAATAGACCAAGAGGATCAAAGAACTAAATGTAGGAGCTAAAGCTATAAAACACAGACATAAATCTCTGTGTCCTTGGATTAAACAATGGCTTCTTAGACATGAAACCAAAAGCACAAGCGATAAAAGACAAATAAATTGGACATCATCAAAATTAAAGACTTCTGTGCTTTAAAAGACAACCCAGAGAACCGGAGGAAATTTTTGCAAATTGTATGTCTGGTAAGGAACTTATATTTAGAATATATAAAGAGCTTCTATGACCCAATAATGTAGATGCCGCTTTTAGGCAACAGACTAGGGCAATGTAAACTTGATCCTGGCAATAGAGTGCAGGGTTACTGTGACCGCTGCCTGAATACAAAGAGGCCAAGTAAGCAGTCCACCTCTAAATATCGGCAGGCTCTCACTACCCAATGTGCTACTTACAATCAGGCACAGCTGCCAAAAAAATCCCAAAAAACAGAAAACAAAAAAGTTAAAGAAAGGGAAATTCCCTCTATTCCCATACCTCCTTACCTTCCCCTTTAAATATGGCTCCACCCTTGCTCATCGAGGACAATCTCTGCTCTGCCATCCTGCCCACTGCTCCCTTGTGCTGTACTCAACAAACTTCTATCTCCTTTGTTCTGCTTCAGGCAAATCCTTTCAATGCCCAAGTCGGAGTTTCTACTCAACAGGGACACCCCACACTTGGCCACATTTGGTGATCCCCATCCAATGGGGGGAGACACCACAAATAATAACAAGACAAAAGAAATGGGAGATGGATCTGAATAGACATTTCTCCAAAAACGACAAACAAGTGGACAGAAAGTACATTAAAAATTAACATCATTACCAATCAGAGAAATCTAAGTCAACACACAATGAGATACCACTTCACACCCAAGACAACGTAAGAGTGAAAAATGATGATAGCAAGTATCAGTAAGGGTGTGGAGGAACTGGAACGCTTCTACAGTGTCGGTGGGAATACAGAAAGGCGTAGTCACCTTGGAGAAGTGTCTAGCATTTCCTCCAGAGCTTGTATAAAGTACCCATAGGATCGAGCAATTCTACTCCCAGGGATATACCCACAAGAAATGAAAACATGCATCCACACAGACACTTGCCCTCAGAGCCACACTACTCACGATGGCCAAAAAGTAGGAACAACCCAAATGTTCATCAACTAATGATGACACAAATGAAATGTGGCATAAGCACACAATGGAAGACCATCCAGCCATAAAAAGGAATGAAGTACAGACACGCTACAGCACGTGCAAACCTTGAAAACACTGTGAAAAATGAAAGAAAGAAGCTAGTCACAAAAGGAAACATATCGTGTGATTCCACCGATAAGAAAAGTCCAGAATAAGCATATCCATAGAGAAGGAAAGAAAATTAGTGGTTGTGTAGGGCTGGGAAGATTGGCGGGAATTAGGAAATGACTGTTAATGGGTACAGGGCTTCTTTTTTTAAAAAGATTTTACTTATTTATTTGACAGAAAGAGATCACAAGTAGGCAGAGAGGCAGGTAGAGAGAGGGAGGAGGCAGGCTCCCTGCTGAGCGGAGAGCACAACGCGGAGTTCCATCCCAGGACCCCGAGATCAGGACCCGAGCCGAAGGCAGAGGCTTTAACCCACTGAGCCACCCAGGCGCCCCTACTGGGCTTCTTTCTTGAGTGATAAAATGGTCTAAAATGGAGTGGGATGCTGGCTCCACAACTCAGGGGCAGGTTTAAAAAAACACCGGATTCTATACTTTAAGTGGGTTAAGTGGGAGGCCTGCTTCTCCCTCTGTCCCCTTCCTCCACTCATGCTTTCTTGCACATGTACTCTCTCTCTGTCAAATAAATAAAATCTTGAGAGAGAGAGAGGGTCTGAGAGAGAATAAGCAGTGGAGAGGGAGAACCACACTGCCCATTGAGCAGAGAGCCCAATGCGGGGCTCTATCCAAGGCCCCCGGGATCATGACCTGAGCTGAAGGCAGCTGCTTAACCGACTGAGCCACCGAGGCATCCCAAATAAAATCTTTTTTAAAAAAAAGCCTAGGGGCACCTGGGTGGCTCAGTGGGTTAAAGCCTCTGCCTTCAGCTCAGGTCATGATCTCAGGATCCTGGGATCGAGCCCTGCATCAGGCTCTCTGCTCAGCGGGGAGCCTGCTTCCTTCTCTCTCTCTCTCTCTCTCTCTCCCTCTCGCTCTCGCTCTCGCTCTCTCTCTCTCTCTGCCTGCCTCAGGCTTCCTGCTCAGCAGGGAGTCTGCTTCTCCCTCTCTTTCTCTCTCTCCCTCTGCCCATCACCAACGCTCATTCTCTCTCATAAATAGATAAAAGTATTTTTTAATGAAATAAAATAAAGCCTATAACATACTAATCCTGTCTTTATTCAAAATCTTGATATTTTGTTCACCGTGGACTTTTTCACATTGCTACTATTTCAAAAAAAAATCGCATTAATATATTATTTACCTTCATTATGGAGTTATTGGCCACCTCCTGAGATTTTGTGCCTGAGGCAAGTGCTTCAGGGACCTTACCCTAGGGAGGACCCCCAATGGTGGGCTTGGTAACAAAGAAGTCCTCATTGAACGGAGAGAAGAAGGGAGTTGGGGGAAATCGGAGGGGGAGACGAACCATGAGAGACTGTGGACTCTGAGAAACAAACTGAGGGTTTTGGAGGGAAGGGGGGCGGGAGACTGGGTGAGCCTGGTGGTGGGTATTAAGGAGGGCACGAATTGCACGGAGCGCTGGGTGTGGTGCATAAACAATAACTCTTGGAACACTGAAAAAAATAAAATTAAATTAAAAAAAAATACAAAAAAATAATAAAAAATTAAAAAACCCTAAAGAGCCTTGAGTGATCCTCCGTCCTCCAGCCTCCTCCCACACTCCTCAGTTCCCTCCTCCTCTCTAGCTCACCTGAGCTGTTAGCTGCTTTGTGAACTCTCTGATGCTATTCTCCTGCTCCTCCGCACACACTTCCTCCCACTGGCTTCACGTGTGCGGGCGTGCGCATGTGGGAGACCACATGTGTACGCGTGTGTGATCACGAATAAAAAAGACGATGTAAAACTAACAGTGAGCAACTATTCCAATTTTCAAACGAATGAGAAGGAAAGAAAGCATATTCTACAAATGACAGTCCGGTGAACGGAAACGGATCTCTAGTGGAATTACAGAAATTTATTTCTCCACAAGATGATTTTATGAACATTCGGGAAGAAAAGCGGTTACCAGCAGCCGCCAGCAAAGTTTCACTAGAACCAAGGAATGTCAAATAAATTTCACCGCCATTTTGGATGGTTCTTAGACTATGTTAAAGATAAGAGAATTGCTAAACACAGGGAACATCTTGAGTATAGCAATGCATCCAGCGTTATCTTTCTATTTTTGTGAACAGGATAAAGAAATGTAGGCACAATGATGGCATATTAGGAAAAGCTGTAGTCTCTGATTGGTGATACACCAATCAGAGCAATATAGCAAATTTAGTTTGCTATAAGCTCAATATATATCAACAGAGTAAAGCAGCTGTAAAAAAAAAAAAAAATCTAGAATGATCTTGGGCAACAACCAAATTCACGTGTCTGAAAAGAGGGCTGGACTACTTTTCAGCTGACTGCAGTTCTGGGGCTTTCCCTTTCCAAGGGGACTCTAACCTGCTGAAGTACTTACAGAGGAGAACAGTATGGCTGGAAGAGAGAATCAAAAGATGACAAAAGACCATGAAAAAGTCGAGATTGGAAATTTAGCATACAGTGGTAAAAGCATAAGGGAAACATGATGGACAGGATGACCACTTTGAAATACTGGAAGGAAGGAAGGCAAGCAAGAAACCAAGAGAAGAGAAAGAGGAAAAACTTAGTAACTTAATGTAACCCAGAAGGACAGAATTAAAGCCAGTCAATAGAAGTTATTACCCCCCCCCAAAAAAAAACAACCAAAAATAAAACCCCAGCTTACTTAAAGGCCCCTTCTACGGCTGTCCCACAGTCAAGGGGGCTGCCTTGTGTTAAATAATCCGATGCGGTTGGAGTTGTTGGCTTATGGGTCCCTTCCAAAGACATAACTATGAATGTGTGTTCCTTCTCTTTTCTCCAGCCTAGTATTTTAACCCCTTTCTGTGGTGAGTACTTGGAAGATGTGCTTAACCCTCAACAATAAGCCTTAACAGTAACCCACTGTTTCACCTGACTCCGTCCCTCCTCTAACCCTGCTCCCCAGCCTCCCTTCCTCCCCCGCTTCTTCCCTGTCGCCACCTTCCCTTGTTCCTCTGTAGGCTGACCCGGTACACTGCTTTATGCTCTTCCCACAATCTCCACCACAACTGGGTTATATGAGAGAAAGAGTAGTAGGAAAAAAGAAGGGAGTAATAGGAAAGAAGACTGAACTCAGGAAGCATGTTGTGTCTGTTACGTTCTGATGTTCAAGTCCCATGGCCTGCTTGTTCTGGGACACAGGCATGTTCACTGAACAGACTGAACTCAGTTCACGCGACTTAGCCTCAGAAGCGTCTACGTGTGCTGCGTGACACTCAGTGCTTATAACATGTGCAGGGTCCCTTTTCCCTGCTCTACCTGTAAGTTCCAAAAGCCAGACCACGACAGCCTGATCTCTGCTGTACCCCTACAGGGGCACTCAAGAGACAGTAATGAATGAATAGTAATTAAATGAATAAGAATTTCCCATATCCTTCCCCCATATATCCCAGACTGATGAAGATTCTGCTGATAAAATGCTTGAGACCAAGCATTAGACAATGCACAATAGAGAGGTCAGAAAACACCGAGCCTAACCCCTTTACTAGGCAGATGAGTAAACTGAGGCTCAGAGTAATGAAATATTCAGTTAGGAAGCAACAGAGCTGGGAATCAAAACCAGCTCTTCCAGTTTCTTGGGAGACAGAATGTCACAGGAATAAAAAACCACAAAACAAAAACAAAAACAAAAAACCAAAGATTTTGGAGTCAAATGAAACCAGGTTCTAATGCCAAGTCTTCCTCTTACTAACTCCATGATCTGGGGCAAGTTCATCAGTGTCTCCAAGCCTTAGTGTCTTCAGAAGTAAATGGGAAAGATCATATCTTCATCCACATCACTAGCACAGAGGACATGCTCACTAAGTGGTAGTTTCGAGAATTACTGCCAAGACCAGTGCTCTGCCTACTACAACACATGGGTCCTTGGCTCTGTGTGTCTGTAGGAAAAGAAACATATCCACACTAATGGGGTGGGGGATGTGGAACAACCAAACACTGAGGGTCCGCCCGCCCTGTGCTAAGCACTTTTCCCACACTCAGTCTAGAACCCACAGGACCCACTTGCAAAGGGACAGAACAACTGCCGTTCGTGCAGATGCCCCCTTTCTGCTGAGAGGACATGACCACAGAAGGCAGTCCGCTTCATTGGACTTGAATATCTTTTGTGAGTCTTTTCTTTGGACATCTAGAAACTTTTTCAGGTTCCTGCTTTGGGGCCTTCCAGCTGGAGAACACCAGAGAGCCCCTGGCACTTCTAAGTGTATTATTATCTCTCAGCTCTCCTGGATGGTGCTTGAGGGCAGAGGGCAAGGGAGCATGTCTGGTTCACAGGCTGGTCACTGTGGGAGCTTCGTAGAAGCCAGGAGTGAATGAAAAGAGCATGGTGACCATTCACCCCTTCCCAAGGAAGAGCTTGCTTCCTTATCTCCTCATCTGCTGCCTCACATGGTCCCCAGATCTGGCTCCAGCTTCCTTGCAAGCACAGTCCCCCTCGCCTCTTTCTTGATGGCATTACTTCTGAGATGTCACACGAGACATGCCTTGACTCAGTTCCTTCCTTCATGGGAAACGTCCCTTTTTCCTGTGCCAGGTACAGACTCTGCCCTCTTAGTCTAAAGTTTTGTGGACCCAGAACATCTTGTCAGAGCTGGAGGTTGCTCATTCCATAGCACAAGGGAGAGAAATTCTGGAATTAATTTGGCTGCCAATGTTTGAGGCATTTATCTTTGGATTTTTATAACAGCTATCATCCTGGTGCGAGGTGTACAGACAAGACAGAGGCGATGCTTCCCAGGATAAATAAGCCTAAAGGAAATGAATGCAATAATCTTGTCTTACTGGATCTATTTATTTGACTGTCAGAGGACTTCGGGAGCTGAGGAGGAACGGTTGAAGGGGGGTAGAATTTGTTTGTCAAAGCAGGCACTTTGTTCTCTTAGAGCAGTTCTTGGAAATAATTTAAGAAGGTACGACTGGATGAAAAGGTAACGCTGATGAATGTAAATGAATCCCTTGTACACTTTGTTGGTTTAATTAAGACTTGCCGAACTGAACCAGAAGAATCGTGAACTACAATTCAACATGTGTTCTTTAGTACTAGCTATTACTGAGTTTCCAAAATTCCACGGTAGTTCTAAAACATGGCAACCACTTGGAATCTGAGAGTGAGCAGGGATGGTAACCCGGACATAATCCCTGTGAGAGGAAAGAATTCAGATTCCAAGGACTTGGTCCAAGTGCCCCCCTCCCCCACTCCCTTAACCAAGAAAGTTCCTGTTCCTTGAACAGCCTCCAGATAAAAGGGCAAGGTTTGGATAAAAAGAGAATTGTCTCCCTGGTCATGAACAAGAGAGATGGTCTTTTCACTTAAGATGCTTCCTGCAGGGGAAGAATGGGACTACAATGATCCTTATCTCACTACTGCCCACCAGAATTCCAATTCTTCTCGAGGCTTCTGATCCCATGCTAAGAATTTTCCTATTGTCTAGATCAGGACTCAAAGGTCACACCATAAAAGTGGCACTCTGGAAAACTTCCAGGGCCCCCATCTCTATTCAAATAGAGAAAGGGGAAAACAATGTATAGGAACAACAATGGGAAAGAGGTGGTACATCTTGTTCTTGTGAGGGTTACTCATCAATATTCATTTACTCAACACATTTTTATGAGCTCTAACTCTGTAAATAAAGCAGAATGCAAAATTGTACACACTCCCTGATTCCAAGCATGCAAAAGAAAGCACTATTTCCTTGCTAAAACTGCAAGAGATTATACCCTGGTTCTATGAGGGAGGTAGGATTGTAGGTGATTGTTCATTTTTCTCTAAACCTTTTTGTAATGCCGCCATAATGCTTTGTTATTTTTTCAAAATTAGAAATAAAGCAGTCAGACGGATATGGCAGAGCTCTTCTCGTTCCTTCTGACATGCTGGCTAGAAGAGAGGGGCTGGAGATGGATAGAACATACTCCAGCAAGAGTGTATGCACCTGTGAAAGCATGCGGTAGGGGGTTGGGGGGAGTAGGGGTTGGCTGTAGGCCAAACACAGATTCCTGACATGTATGCATGAGTCAGACCAGCCAGAGAACTCTGCAAAACACTGCTGAGAGAGGCAGAGTGGTGACAACTGACCTTGAATTCATAAAACCCCATCTAAAGGAGACTTGTGGCCCAGGTCTGGGTTGTTGACCCTTGACACTAAGCTAGAAGCAAGTGCACCTGTCTTACCTTATACTGTGGTAACCTGTTCTGTGTAGAGAACACAAGCTACTTGAGGAATGACATGGTTCTTACTCGTCTACTGTCCCTTCCTAAACTCCATCCTGGATATGCCCCAACAGTGGCTAGCATAATTCCAGCACTGGAATAAATCATAATGGATTGATTGGCTGATTATGAGACCTGTAAAGAGGTAAAAGAGAAGTCATGGCAGAAGCCATGGCAGAAAGGTGGATCTTGTCAATTTTCACCAACCAATCTGGGGACAAGCCAGACATCTACTGGTTCAGCAGGGAGAAGGCCCCTATGATACCCAGGCAACAAACGATGCCCATGGCACCCAAGCGCTCGTGCTCTTCCTCCTCTGGCCTTTTCTCTTCTAAAAGCTGCAACACATGTCGACTTCTGCTTTGAGCTGGGTACTTTGCCTCCTTCTCTGGCTGGCATACTATGTTATTTACCAGAAAGCAGTCCAATCCCTATACCTGCTAAAGATAAATGAGTGACATATACTATTGGTTGGCTAACTCAACGGTCAGTTTTTTCCCTTTGCCCTTCCTTATTATGGAAGCTCGAAAGAACAAATATTTTGTTCTAGCCTCCTTTGCAGCCAGTAGCGACTCCTTCTATGTCTGGCCAATGAGCTATGAAGGAATGCGTACTGGAAAGCTTCTGGGAAAGCTTCTGTGCTTTCTTGAAAGGGGCAGACACTGTTGGTACCACCACATTCCACTTCTGTCCACCTTGAACATGATCATGATATTTGAGCAATAACAGCTGTCTCATGACCACGAAGGAACAGCATGAGGATTGAAAGCGAAAATGGTGAGGATGGTACAGGAGAATGAGCCCGGGTCCTTGACTGTATGGTCAAGTATCTAAACCAATGCCAGATACAGCTTTCTCTGGGCTCCTTCTTGCAGGAAAAACGTCATCACATATTTAAGCTGCTATTAGTTTTGTTTCCGCCAAACTGAAACCAAAAACATTTTTAATGGAATCACTCTCTTGAATCAATCATTTACAACCATACTAGAGCTGCACATAAATATGATTATACATTACTCTGCTTAAATCCCTCACAGGTTCCCATTGCCTTTGGAACAAAGTATAAGGGTCTCAGCACAGCAGGTAAGGTCCCTGATACCCTCCCCTAGGGCCTCTACCCAGGCACATGTCCTTCAAATCATCCCTCTTACTTTATACTCTGAAAACTGTGAAATAACTTAATGTTTTCTGTAAAAACCATACTTTCTTTGGCCGTGACTTTGTGCAGGCTTTCTCTGCCTGCTCTCAGTTACCCATCAAAATATAATTGCTTAAGCATCACCTCCTCCAGGAAACTTTTCTCCACATTCCCAGGCAGGGCTGACTGCCCCTCTTTTATTACAATAGCACCTGGCCATACTTCTGTCTTTGCCCTAATCATGTGAGACATAAGGTGTCCGTTTGCTGATTGGACTTCCTCCCCAAAAAGTGAACATCTCTGACAGTAAGGCAATGAACTTCACACTTCTCTGCAACCCTAACACTTAACAAAGTCTCTGGCACACGGTAGCTGCTCTGTAGGTAAATGTTGAAATACGCTGTGTTTTAATCTGTCTATATAGCAGCTCTTCCTGCCCATGGATTCTGTCCTCCACACACTTGCTCCAAGGGGCAAAGTCTCTCCCTTTGCCCCTCCCCCCCAATTCCCATTCTCTCTCTCACCTCAAATAAATACATAAAATTTTTAAAAATAAATTAAAATTAAATTAAATATATGTACACACACACACACACACACGTTCCTGGGTGGATGAATCTTTTTATTAAATTTCCTTCATTCATTCACTCATCCATTTATTCATTTATACGAAACAGAAAAGCTTCAGTAGTCCAAAAGTCCTTCATCACAAGGATGGAAAACAAAAGAAAAACAGCCAAATAGACAGAAATGGAAGGGATTGTAAACACACTCAACCAGAAACCCATCTGTTTGAGAAAAGAGATGGCTCCGACAGTATATTGACCTCACAGACGCCCAGTCATCATCCAGTAGCAGACAGGTATAAGGATGATAAAGACTTAGGGTTTAAGGATAGAGAACTCGGAGGAGGGACGGGTATGAAAAGGACATAATAACTGTGCCAATACAACCATCCAGTGTTTGAAAATTCGACCCGCCCAGTTACCATTAGAACACCGTGCTACCCCAAAAATCCCAGAGGACAGGAAGAGTTCCCTCTGTTACATGCTGCATTTCCAATTTCTTCAGTCTCTTCCTCTGTCCATATCCTAGAGCTTCAGATACGGTTTTGCCCATTTTGAGGGGAAAAAAAAAATCCCCAACTTTGATCAGTTCTGTGGCCCTGCTGTCATTATCTCCGTTTTCTTCTCCTTTGGCTACTGAACTTGTAAAATGAACAATCTCTACTGCTGTGATGATCCCCTCTCCTTTTACTTAGTAATCTCCTGCAATAAGGTTATTGTCCCCAGCACACCACAGAAATGTGCTCTCCACCATCACCGACAGACCAGTCATCAAATTTAATCACCACATCCCAAAGCATCCAATCTCTCTTGGTCTGTAATCTCATCTTCTCTTTAAGACCCAGGACCCCTTTCCCTATGTACTTTCTTCAAACTCTCCTTCTGAGCATCGGTGACATGACAGTGGCTTAATTCCCCAGTCTGTCCTTCTTTGACTTTCCTTCTTCCCCTGTTCTCTAAACATGGGCATTTTCCATGCAGATAGATGGATGTCTTCATCAGAGGAATGCCCACCATCCAACGTGAAGTCCAGAAAAACCAGGGGAAAGGGGACAGGACAGAGATAACTAATTTGGAACTTTTTCAGAGAAGGGTTTAAAATCTACCTATAGCTCCCAAACTAGTAATTGTGTCTACAAGACAAAGTCCCAGCTCCTGAACTTGGTTATCAATAAGCCTCTACTCTACCTTTTCAACCTCCTCTCTCATTCTGCCCCTAGGGAATACCTCCATGTAGTAGGCACATTCAACAAGTATCCGTTGACCAAACAGATGAGTACACAAATACCTCCTCCTGGATAACTCGACCCACCCCCATTGCCCTTCACCCTTCAACAATAAAACGTGCCTTGTATTTGCTCCTTTTTAGGGTTTGTTCACATCAACTCCCTTGTGTAAAATGCTTTTCCTCTTGATTTTCCATCTATGTAAATCTTCTCCACTGTTCAAGGCCCAGTGTGAATCTCACCTTCTTCCAAACTTCTTCTTTATTAATATATTGCTTATTGTGTTCCATATATTGAGAACTTAGTGTAGTGTTAATTATTTTTAAAATGACTTCTTGCCCAACAGCATTTGAAGCCACAAAGGAATGGGAGGTATCTTATGCATCTTTGTATCCTCATCCCCCTAAACCTAGTAGAGGAACTTACATAAGGAGATGCCTGGTGAATAGTTTCTGACAGCTTGGTTTCACATGACATAGCTGTATTGGAAGATCAGGCTTGAAATCAGAGCTCCTAACCCTAGTAAGATAATGTTGGAAGGTCACTGTTTCCTAAGTCTTGGTTTCCTTATCTGTAAAATTGAAAAATGACTAGTACTGACTCATTGTGGTATGAACTAAGTGAGATCATGAATGTACTGTGCTTCGCCCAGCACTCGGCACATGGTAGAAGTTTCAGTAAACGAGAGCAGATAATGACGATGAAGAGGATGATTCTTCAGATATGGATTAGGCCTGAATCAATGCCAAGGTGAAAGACTATCTATTACTGGAATCCTATGACTAATCCAAAGGAAGCTCACTCATGGAATGATACCTTCCTGTTCTAAAGGACATTGAGGAAGACAGACACCAACACCCCCTACCTGAGTTATAGCCACCCAGCAACAGAACCTTAAATTATGTTTTAATATAGGTCATTCTTAGAACTGCTTCTTCCACATCTGTCATCTCATGATCTGAGCAGTGAGCACAGAGTGAGCCCATTAGCTCTATGCTGGAGTGATCTGGAAATAAGAGCAGAGGGTCACTGTCAGTTATTTTGCAGTAATTTAGCCAAATGGCAGATAAGTGCACAGGAGGCTAGTAGCAAAACAAAACAGGAAGGTTGTAATGCCTATAGGGTCAGTGATCTGAAGAATGCCAAGACTGTTTTTAACTTGCCCTTCCTGCATTAGACATGAGCTAGGCTGCTCTCCAGCTTTTATACCAAAGATAGCAAATCTGCAGTAAGAAATCTCTGGACCTTAATGATAGCCATGTTTGAGAAATGGCTCCTTGAAACTCTGGGCCCTGGCTTCAGTTAAAAGTTCAACAGAGACAGTGGTTGATTGTGGGAGAGGAAGGTGGCTGTAAGTAGTATGTTTATTTTGCATACCATTTCTTATCTCCAAGTCTCAACAACAAAATGGCCTACCTTGGAAGATGTGGTTTGGCAGGGGAGAATCGGACAGACAAAACACAGAATTACTGAACGATAATTTAAGAACAGACAGAAACAATACCACAGATAACATAGGGACAAGCCAAATGACAACACAGTTCAACATTTTGGAAGCAGCTATAATTTGAACAGACCAGGAAAATAGTCTTAGCATAGGGACCCCCAACACAGTGAGACACCTACAGATCCCCCACTTCTCTTTGTGGCTCGCACGGCTGAGCACACCCTCAGTAAAGCTATTAACATGGAGGACTACATGGCTGTTAACTGGTATTTTGTCCAGATGGCATTCTCCCTGGGGAAAGCAAAATCAGACAGCAAAATAACCGGCAAATAATCTCCACAATGACCATGAATTCTGTAGAGCTCAACTCTCAGGGGCCTCAAGCTCTGGCAAAGAGAGCCCGTATGACTTCTGTCTGGGCTCTGCAATATAATTTATTAACTCATGTTTCACAGAGGCAGAGACAGGAAACTTTCTCAGAGGACTGCCATAATTTTATTTTATTTTTTATTTTATTTTATATATTTATTTGAGAGAGAGAGAGAGAGAGAGCGTGCAAGTGGGGTGGGGGGAAGGGCAGAGGGAGAGGGACAAGCAAACTTCACACTCAGCGTGGAGCCCGACATGGGGCTTGATTTCATGATTCTGAGATCATGACTTGCATCGAAATCAAGAGTCAGATTCTTCACCAACTGAGCCACCCAGGCGCACCAACTTCTGTAATATTCTTATGAGCAAGCTTCATTGATTCCCAGTCATTTTCTTGTGGATGGTCAAATGATCTCCCATCTACACAGATAAGAGGTGGAGATTCCCTTGTTCCTAAGCATTTTTTTTAACCCTTTTCTAATATGCCTGTCCTGTCTTGTGTCCCCAAGTTAGGGACAATTGTTTAGTACCAGCTTCCATAATCCCTAGGCATGTAATCCACCAAACTGACCAACAAGGCCCAGAGTAGTGACCTGGGAACACCTCCACTTCTTCTAAAAGGACAAATACTGACCTGGGTGGAGTATTTGCAGGCCAGAAGGCAGGTGACCAGTGACTGGCAGTCAGGGAAATCCATGCCCACCTTATGGTAAATTCATCCACACCATCAAACTTTCCACCTGTAAGACCAAGTAAACCCTGCTTTTGCTCTTACGTGGTTCTATCCTCTCAGATGTATAAGAGACCAATACAGTTTCAGAAAGGGTCAGTTCCCAGTATCAACACAAAATCTTTGCCTGTTAGGGGCACCTGGTGGCTCAGACAGTTGACAGTCCAAATCTTGGTTTCAGCTCAGGTCACGATCTTGGGGTCATAAGATCAAGACCCAGGTCAGGCTCCACACTCTGTGCAGAGTCTGCTTGGGATTCTGTCCCTCTGTTCCTCCCCGCTCACGTCCGCAAATGTGCTCTCGCTCTCTCTCTAAAATAAAAATGAATAAAATCTTTTAAAAAAAAACCACAAAACAATATTTGCCTGTTAACAGAGGATGACATGTTATGAACAACCAGAAGATCAGTTTCTATTTGCTAGTCTTACACACAAGTTTTAAACGTGTAGTGGTAAAACAATGTTTACACATTCAAATTACTCTCCTTCACACACATACCCTCCATATGTATGGAAGGGAAGGGGGCAACAGATTCAGCCCCCTCGTTCACCCGTCGGGTACAGGATGAAAACCTCACAGGGTGATCTGTATGTAGGGCAAACTGAGGACCAGAAAACTTTATGTGCTGCCCCCACAAGCTGTCATCTAAGTGGAACCCCCTTCTACTCAAAATATTACCTCAAAATATCCTCCTCCAACAACTGGAGATTAAATTGCTAACGCTAAATTCTACGTCAAGAAGCGAGGGTACCAGTCCCAGATCTGCCACCAACCAAATTGATGATTGATTTTTCTCTGGGCTTCCTTTTCCTCATCCATAAAAAGTTAAATGAGATCATTCTAGGCCCCTTAATGGCCAAGAATCCATAGAAGTGAAGCTACAGAAGGCAATAGACAACTTAATTCTTACTCTTTCTTGTCCAGAGCTCATCACAGAGCTAAGTAATGATTGAGTCACTAGAAGGACACATGGACAGATCATCACCTGGGGAATTGTGTCTGCTGTCTACACTGAAGCCCTGCCTTCAACCTGCCACTGTAACAGCCTTGGAAGAAACCAGAACTGGCTGTAAGGAAGGATAGCAGACTGACCTAGAAAAGATGTTTTAGAACCTTGCTCCAGTGCTCTGAAATTGAGGTGAACAAACAGGCAGATAAAACACGGCTGAAACATTTTTTCCTGACTTCTAAAGCTTTTTTGGGGAAGGAGAGGGGAAGGTTGACACCAATTGTTCACAGATATCTACAGATTGTGTTCTTTGGTTTTTGTGTGCAGAACAGAGACGTGCAGCTGCACCAAACTACGGAGATTGCAATGATCCAGACAACAATGTCTAGAAGCAGGGAGCCTGAGGCTGAGTCCGGGGCTGGGAGGCGGAGGCCAGGGGAGATGGAGCATCCAGGTAGACAAACCATAAACGCTAACAGAACAAGTCAGAAAGGGCCACACAGACAGGCTCATCGCCTGCTGTAATTGTTCTCTCAATGACAAAAAGATCCTTTGTCGGCCTCAGCAGGCCCATCATAGGCTCAGCTTCTGGTGACAATACTGGTAGGAAGCATGTGGCCCAGTGGTGAGTCAGCCCCTCTGATATGCCAGGTTGGATGAAAATGGAAGCCATTTTATTACCTGGCGGGAATGGTGTGTGGGGAATGGCCCAGAAAATTCACTTTTTAAACCTAAAAGTTCATGAACTGAGAAACAGAAAATGTTCTCTGGAAGGGACGTGTTTATTTTAAGCCACTAATGACATAAAATAAGAGAAAATGATAAATCCCATTAAAAACAAAACAGAACACTGGGTGTGGTGAATAAATAATGAATACTGTTATGCTGAAAATAAAAAAAAAAAGAAAACAAAACAAAACAAAACAGAAGTGTGGCTTGGACTTTCAAAAGGCCCAGGTGGAAAAAGCCTGTAGTCACATGTTTTAGATATTCCTCAAAATATCTGTTCATTGGGCTCTGCACCTGGTGGGCAGCAAACACGAACAGCACTCTGTTCCCAGAGAAGCCACACCTACCTCACCCCACCAGATGGATGGGGACCAAACAGTGCAGAATTTCACAGCCCTTTTTGGTCACCTATCCAGAAATAAACAGCTCCATCGTTTGATAATACAAATAAGACAATGCCAATTTAAGGTAGGGGGTCACTGACAAGCATCCTGCTTGAAACAACTTTTTATCCAGATGTCAACCCCAGAATCTCAAAGTATCTCTAAGGTCTTCAGAGTCTCAACCTCCAGTTCTCTAGATTTCTTACTCTGTTACTCCTTTAGATGCCTTCTCTGTCTTCTCAAAAGTTCTCTGCATCGTTCTGGCTTTACTTTCCTCTAAGTCCCTTTCCTCAATATTCTCAACATCACTCTCAATGACTTGTGGTTTTGCCAAACCTATGGGATGCATCTACTCCCCAGGAGAATTACAACCCGTGGCTCGCTCTGCCCCGCTCCCAGGGAGGGGGAGGATTGAGACGATGGAGCCATCACAGGGTATATTTTCCAGCTCCAACAGGTGTCAACTCTATATGGAAATCTTTCTGCTTGTCCGAAGTCAGTAATTTTGACGCTGAAAATTTTCCATTCTTCTTCACCTCACTTTCTGTTCTACTCTCAGAAGTTATTAACATGGATGAATACATGGCTGTTAACGGATATTGTGTCTGGATGGGACACTCTCAGAAGATGATTTCACCTCTGCTTCACAGAGGAAGTAGAAGTTACTACTTGAAGCTACTCTCGATGGCTCTTCACAGCTGCATTTCTGAAAGTAACACCTTTTGCTGTTTCCCACCTCCTCCAAAGAAAGGGGCATTCCTCTTCTCTCCTTGTACAGTTTTAATGAAAATGGAATAAATCAATAAACATAAAATACCTAGCACGATGCTTGGCATGCCATACATACTCATACCCTTCCATTCCTCCCTGTACAAATTTAACCCCTGACCTTGTTTTTTGTTAGATTCTGTTACCTTCTGAGTTCCTTTTTTTTTTTTTAACACCTTCTGAGTTCTTAACAACTCTGCTCTCTTAGCTGTCTCTTCTCTTTCCTGTTCTCTTCAACCCCTCCCTTTCTATCCAGTAGTTTCCTTTTTATTGAAAAGTGTATTCAAGAGATTCCCCTCTTTTTTTTTTTTTTTAAGATTTTACTTATTTATTTGACAGACAAAGATCACAAGCTGACAGATAGGCAGAGAGGGGGAAGCCGGCTCCCGCTGAGCAGAGAGCCCAATGATCCCAGGACCCTGAGATCATGACCTGAACCAAAGGCAGAAGCTCAGAGATTCCCTTCTTTCTAAAGACCTTTTCATTCTCACTTCTAGGTTGTCATGTCCTCCTCCTCAAATATTGAGAGTAATGTTCCAGAACTCTCTGTTGCCTTCAATTCCAGAGCTTTGGGCAATGTCACTGGCTGGCTCCCATCCCAACTTCCTTCACCACTTCACCGAACCTGTTTTTGCTAACTTCACAAAGGACTCAGTACATCTCTACTCCAGGAGCTTCTTTTCAATCCTCATTCTGTCCCCCCTCCCTTTACCTTCTCTTTCCACTATGCTTCTTTTCTGGTACTTCACATCTCCGTCTATGGCTAACGGCCCAGTTCAGACAACATGGAGCGAGAATGTTACTGTAATGTATGTCTCCTCCTCTTCCTTCCCTCAGCCTCCCTCAGCCTCCATCATCCACTTGCTACTCCGTCTTGAGGACTCCTTTTTAAACTAATTCTCAAAACTGGATATTCCCTTCCAAACTTTCCTGCCCGACTTCAGAGCCCCCATCAAATCTCACCTGGACTATTCAGCGGCCCCTTAATGGCAAGCTGGTCTTTGGACTCTCCCTGTTTCTGTTTACCCTCACCATGGCTGCCACCTACTCTCATAGAAAAAATGAGTCTGTTCTTGTCCTCCTGCTGAAGAATGTCTTGGCTCCCTGTCGCCTTTGTTAAGTACAAGCTATGTAAGTGGACCTTCACAATCGGACTCCAGCATGCTGTTCCAGGCTCACTGCCTCAACTTCTAGAAGGTTCTGTCCTTCTCCATCTGGAACATGCCTACTCGCCCGTTAAAACCCAGCTCAAATACAACCTTATATAAACCTCTGAACAGGTTTTCTCAGTTTGACCTGGGCTGCTCTGCTCACTGCTCTGGACTTGGTGTTCCCATGCCACCTTATTCTCAACCTCTTTAAAGCTGTTAACAAGTTGTCTTTGCCTCTTCTACTTTGCCTTCTTTACTAGAAATCATGAGCTCTTTGAAGAGAGGATCATCTTATTCTAACTCTCCATCCCCAATACTCATCTGGTTTCTTGTTTAACAGGCATTTGTTGCAAGAATATAAAGAGAGGATGTGGTTTAAAAAAAAATGACAGAAATAAGAACAGAATAAAATAGAGGTAAGGATATGTTACATCCTGTCCACAGCTGGCAGAGACGCCTTAGCAAAGAACAAGAGGTGAGGACACTTCACCGGTGCTCTAGAAAACCTGGATTCCGACCCATCAACTCATTTCTCTCCACTGCTCACAAAGGAATAAATGCCACAAAAAGTGCAAATGTCTGGATTCCTTACTCTCCTATTTTGGTCTTGTTTGTACTGCTTTTAATCCTGTCCCAAAATCAGTTCTCAAAAGTTGATCGCAGCATGATGATTTTATTACCGGTACACAAGACAGCCCCAACACTCCATCCCTAAATTAAATTTGGCTGTTGCTAAGAGAGATCAGGCTTCAGGTAGAAGAGTTGAAACCTAGCACTAGCATTGAACTCCCGTTCCTGTGGCATCTAGATGTGTTAAGAATGATCATATTTTAGGAGAAAAAAAAAAGAACAGATGAAATTAATTTTTAAACCTGGCTTTATAAATCCTCTCGTCTTATCCATGGTTGGGCAAACACTCTAAGGACACAGATCAGCAGTCCCAGCTAACTTGTTCCTGCTTCTTGACAAGCCAAAATATATCCTTCAGCTGGGGTTGGTTTAACTGCTAAATAAAGCCCTCAGCACAGTCTTATTTACCTGGGTTCGTGCTTTTTCAGACCAATAGCAGGAAGCTCATGCATGCAAAACACCAGCCAGGACCAGAAATTAACACTCTCTATTGACTGTTGCCAACTGAGTTCAAATGGAGGGAATGGCCTCAGCCAAGTTAAAGAAAGACCTCAAAAGACGGACTGACAGAGATTTGAATCCTAAGGGACTTGCTCTCTTTTGGAAGTGGCAGTTTCCCTTAACTCTCCTATGCTTTCTTTGCCTTACAGAAATTTATTTAGCCACTGGTTCCACTGCAACAGGTTAGGGGGCAAGACTCTTCCTTCACAGTAATCTACAAGAGAAGGAGGGATATCGCAGTTACAAGAAGTAGATATAATGCCAACTTTCATTCAGCATTTTCCTTGACTTAAATGTCAAGAAAATTTGGCAGTGATTAACAGACCAAAACATGAAAGGAAGGCAGGAAGTGCCAAAGAAAGTAAGAGTCCACCTCTTTGTTCTAAAGTCCTTTAATTAGGTCTGCATAGGTATGTATATTTTGAGAAATCCCTTTGTGTCCCAGCTACAAGGAGATGCTTGTATACCCCTAACCTGCAGAGAAAAAGAACTAATGACAGCTCATGGGAGAGGATATGAAAAATAGAGAGAGAGAGAGAGAGAAAGAAGGAGCACCTGGGTGGCTCAGTGGGTTAAAGCCTCTGCCTTCAGCTCAGGTCATGATCTCAGGGTCCTGGGATCAAGCCCTGCATCGGGCTCTCTGCTCAGCAGGGAGCCTGCTTCCCACTCTCTCTCTCTGCCTGCCTCTCTGCCTACTTGTGATCTTGTGATCTCTCTCTCTCTCTGTCAAATAAATAAATAAAATCTTTAAAGGAAAAAAAAAAAAAGAGGACACTGAAAATTTAGAGTGGAATCCACAAGAGAAAAAATGGTATCACAGTATTCAAGAATAGTATTTAAGAACAGATCACAGTATTTAAAAATAGAACATTGGTTTAGGTCCTAACTCTACCACTTCCTGCCTATGTGATCTTGGGCATTGTGTCTGTACATTGCAACTCTAAAAGGCAGTTAATAATGATTCTGCATAACAAAGAGCTCTCTGCTCAGTAACATGTAATACCAATGGTATTTCAGCAGTAATAAAATAATAATAATGAAGAGTTCAAGATGATTTTCTTTAACTGTCCATACTTATGAGATGGCTATGTCATCTTCACCAGGAAAGGGGAAACTTTTGGATAAGACTCTGTGTAAGCTTTCTACTTCCAAACAAGTTGAGAAGCTCATTCTGGGGATTCATTTATTCATTCATTTATTTATTTATTTATTAAAGATTTTACTTATTTGACAGAGAGAGAGAAAGCAAGAGAGGGAACACAAGCAGGGGGAGTGGGAGAAGGAGAAGCAGGCTCCCTCAAGTGCAGAGAGCCCGATGCAGGGCTGGATCCCAGGACCCTACCAGCTACGTGCCAGCACCTGGGGATTCATTTAAATAAAGACTGGAGCACAAAGAGACTCAGAGTCCAAGTATAGAAGTCTGGGGACAACGTATGGCCAAGAAATGATGGGGACATTCGTTTCTGGCTCTGGTGGCTGTAGGATGGACACTGCAATCGTGCACCATTGGGCTGAGTGATGGACAAAGGCTTTACAACCTAGGAGGCCATCCTCTGAACTTGACAGTGGTAAAGATAAGTTCTGACTTGGGTTTATCTTTTTTCCCTTTTTCTCCAAGATACAAAAGGAAGTTTCCTTGGCTAAAAAGGCATGCCAGACAAACTGCCTGAACCAGATAGCCAGGAAGAAAGAGCACAGAGAGAAAACATACACGGATGCTCAACTGGAGGGAAGGGAAGGAAATCAGCTTCTGTTTCTGTGTTAATGGACTGTCAATCCTTCATTTCCTTGGGCCTTTGAACATACATCCATATGGCTTGTGTCAATGCTTTCCATTGCTCTCTGCGTCAGAGACGGAGACACCTTTTTATAGTCACTGCTGGGAATATTCCAGTAATAGACTAGTAAGCCTGTTTGGTTCTGGAGAGAAAGATCAGCCTCTGCAAGGCTAGCCAGCAGAAAGAAGATCTCCTTCTGAGTCACCCTGTCCGATCCATTGCTCTTTTTGAGGTCAGGACTGATTGAACAGCAGTCTTGCTATCCAGCCTCTGTTGCTGGATTTGTCAAAATACCACTTTAGAGGTTAACAGGTGGGGAAGCAGATAAACATTAAATATTAATGACAAAAGAGCCCACAGATCTCCTATTAAACCCCTATATGTGCACAAGAGTGGCAAGCCTTTTGAAGAGTCCTGCATTTTTACATCTACCCAACCAACCCTGTCTTATTTTTACATCTATCCAACCAACCCTGTCTTATTAATTGGTCCCCTTAACAGGCATTGTTGTTTTTCTTTCCTCCAAAAGAATGGTTATGTGTCAGGGGCATGCATTTAATTGCTACTAAATCTCCAGGGATTTAGGAACTAAGTCCACGTCTAAACCAACAAAACATTATCTGCGCTGAGTTCTAACCAAGTACAAGTTGTGCAGCATCCTTATTCTTGCTGTCTAAGCACAGTAACACCAGCACAGTACACGTGAACTTCCCTGGACAGGCCGACAAAGAGGGCGAGCGCCCAGATTCTAAGCAGGGCTTCCACTCCGAGCAAGTTCAGCCAAAGCGAACACTTTCTTTTGCATTTAGTGAGATCTCCAAGGAGAAATGGACCAAGAAGGTTCACAAAGGCTGGAATCAAATCCAGTGCCAAAAAAAAAGTATGGGAGGGGAAATGCTAAGCTCTTCCAGAATGCAGTTCACTGGAACTCTTCCTGCTAACAAGCCCAACCAAGCCAGAGAACAAGGTTCTGGCTTCTGCCCCCCCTCATCAAAGCAGCTCTTCATAGGCTATTATCAAAGCCCCAGCTTCTCTGGAGGATGCCTTCTTATCTGATTAAGTGGAATATTATGCTAAATATTCAGCCACCCCGGCACTGGCTGTGTGGGTGTGCTGGATAAAATCTTCATGAACACGCCATCCCAGGGTCATTTGTTTAATTTCAATTCTGCAAAATGTAAAAATAGAAGGAGCTGCCGTGTAAAGTTGAGGCTTGACAGCTTCAATGAGAAGACTCCAGGAGCACAAAAACCATGCTGCTCGGCTGGATGGCTGGCTTTCTCCCCCCGGCCAGAGGAAAAGGGGAAGAGAATGAACCTGCAGACAAGGTACTGCCTTCTCTAATCCTCTCTCTCCCCCTCTTTCACCTTTTCTCGCACTTAGTGTCTGCATCCCCCTTCTAGTCCACTGGCTTCCTCTGTCTGCTGCCCCGCCTTCCCCTCCTGCATCATTTTTATTCTTTTTCTCCTTCCCACGGGCCCTGTTTGTCCGAACAGCCTCACCTGGGCCGTGCTCAACTTCTGGAACCACTAGATTCCAGGTCTCACAAACTCTTCCAGGAATGGCTCTTCTGACCCATTCCCATTCCTATCCCCTACCCCTTCCCCAGGTCCCAGACCCTGAGAATGTGACAATGGGATTCCTGAGATGTGTTAGGCTCAATGGGAGAGGAGCTGGAGGGGCTGCCTATCTTCATGCGCCTTCATCTAGCCGATATACATTTATTACTCACTGAGCTTCTACAACTCCTGATGGGGGTCAGTGTGGGCAGGCAGGTGGTACCTCCCCGGTTTTGTGTTTTGCATAAATCGATATTTAATTTCTTGAATTTTTTTTCTTTTTTTAAATAAATGCTCAAGTTGCACTCTCCATGTCTGATCTTTGAAGCCCTCAGCCACCTCTGCATTGGGCTTACTACAATTCAGGCTCAGAAAGAGAAAATTCCTTTCACCAGGGGATCCTGAGCTGTGCCAAAAGCCCACGTGGGTGCTGAGGGTGGAGAAATGCGTCCTGCTTCATGCCTGTCGGGGTCTCAGAACAAGCACTCCCCTCTCCAAAGAACTCCACTGCCACCCACACCAAAAAAGGGTTTCAGCAACTGAAGGTGACCCTCCTAACAGCATACGCCTACTCAGAATCCCACTTCCTAAAACACACACGCACACACACACACACCTTTGCTATCACACTGTTTCCACCCTCCTGCCTCTTACTGGCAACGTCCATTCCTTTTGCAGATGGGCAATGTGTACCCACCAGGTACAAAGCACAGTGGACACGGAAACATCTCTTAGAAGCCAGAGCCCTGTATGCATGGAACCCCGGCGTCCAAAAGATACATACAGTGTTTCTGCTTTCAGCGCATTAGGGTTTTGGATCAAATCAAGGAGATGATGATTTTAGCACAATTTGACGAATAATCATGCCTAGACAGAAAATGAAATGTACCAATCCACAGATGGAAAAGGGGGAAAGGAGAGGGAGAAAGAAAAGATCCTGATCAAGCTGAAAGAATAAAGAAAATCAAAGCAGTATCAACTGTAACAGGCACCCCAAGAGATAGCAAGCCTTCGGCAGGGTGAGTGCAACGGTTGATTATTCATCGCAGAATGTTAAATAACAGCCCGAAGAGCCCCGCACCACCTGTGCACAAGCAGCAGGCGGTGGGAGCAGAGCCGTGACAACTCCCCCCCACCGAGTGCACCTGCAGCCCAGGGCCGGCGGCTCAGGTACAAGTGTACAGACTACAGATGTGTCTGGTGGGGATGCCCTGACAGCGAACCAATAGTGAGCTCATCCGCAAAGACATCAAAGGACTGCTAAGTTCCCAAAACAAAGGCTGGAATAAGGTGGTGGCAGGAACCACCTTTATAGCACAATCGCCTCATAAAGGTGTGATTTCTTATTTTTTTTTTTTAACGATTTATTCGAGAGAGAGAAAGAGAGCACACAGAGGAAAAGGGAGAAGCAGACTCCTCGCTAAGCAGAAACCACGGCATGGGGCTCATTCCCGGGACTGTGGGATCATGACCTGAGCCGAAGACAGATACTCAACCGACTGAACCACCCAGGCGCCCTAGAGATGTGATTTCATTCAAGGCCTGTGACCTGAGAATACATCTGGACAAGAAACCAAGCAAGGCACTCACATTAGGTGACAGTGTCAAATTGGGGTGCGACAACAATACCCCACTTTGGCTCCATATGGATCTGTTGCTCATACCAGTTTCTTTCCAACACTAACACCGAAGCCCAACCCCAAATCTCCACACCCAAAAGCCTTTGCGTGTGGACCAGAGAAACCAGAGTTTCCACGTGCCCCTCAGGGACTGGGTCTCCCACATACTAATGATGAGGACGCCCAGTGGAGCTCTTGGCCCAAGTTGCAAGTTGAGGACAAGATCTGAGCAAGTTACAAAGTCACAAAGTCAGTGGGCCAAGGGGTGGGGGTGCGGGGGAGCTCAGACAAACACAGGTGACCTCTCTAGCAGCCTCACTGCACACCATCAAAGACAGGCAGTTTGTTTTGAGCAGCAGGGAAGGGGACATGACTAGGGACACCAGGTATAAGCAAGAGAGACAAGATCTGTAAGAAGAACAAAGGCAGAGGCCCTGGGAACAGAGGTAATGATGGAGGGAATAAATGCCAACCTCACTCAGAGCATAAGACTGAAGGACTCACACCGGAGACATATGTTTATAGGTTGCCCTCTGACCTCCTAAATGCTGTTGAATGAAGAAGGTCAGGTCACACCAGACCAGCAGCCTGGGTGCGTCTCTCTGGGGTGCCTGCTCTACGGCGAGCCTCAAGTTCAGACCAGAAGCAAAGGGGGACTTCTGGGTGGGAGATGGAAAGGCAGTATTTCCCACCTGTTTCGCATATCCGCTACCTGAGCTCCAAGAGAGAGCCCCAGCTGAAATACGCCCCTCTTGAAAAGCCCCCTAGGCAGAGAGGTCCTCCCCCAGAAATCACTCTTTGTATCTGCGAGAGGTAATGTGCCCACATAAGCACTGGCAGAGGAGACAGCTCAGCCCCCTGCACAAATTTCTTTATCGTCTCCCAGAGTGGTGGGAGTTTTACATCTGCTACTGTCATGAAAACATTTTATTATTTTTTTACAAGTCTTTTTTTTTTTTTTTAACTTCCTTGGATAAAGCTAGGGATCTTCCAAGTGGATGTGATGTGCACAATCTTTACTCCCCTCTCAGTGCTGCTCACCCCCCCCCCATCACTGCTCCAGGCCCACCAGACCTCAGCCTGGGAGCCTGCTATCAGGTGTCAGTTCATACGTGGCCTTGGAGCAATGTGGCCTGCTAAGGGACTGCCGGAAGAATGAAGTTTCTCCAGGCAGGAGGTCTGCTGACAGCTGCAAACAAGTTGTTTGGGCTCTAACAACTTCATTCTAATGGCCACTTCTCATCTCCTGGAAATGGAGTAAAGCCATTTCTTCTGGAATGGGACTCCATGCACCCCTAGGCCCAAAGCAGGAGCTTCTCCAGTTACTTGACCTTCCATCTCCACTCTAGGAGGAAATTAGGAAAAGCAGAATCTCTCCCCAGTCGCACTAGGTAGACATCTTCAGATAAACCTCATGATGTCCACTTTGTCTTTTTCCCAAACCTCGGACTTCTACAGCGTAAGGGAAATAGGCATAAAATTGATGGGGGTAGCCCCGTGGGGGGAGGGGAGCACCACCCTGAGCAGGGAAAGCCAGTGTCCCCAATATCAACTTTTGCCAGAAAGCTGGAGAGAAGGAGACTTGATCTCCCTACCCACAGCCCTGCCCTCACCACTCTCCTGAGCACATCTCCAGAACTGAACAGAGAAAGAAGCCAGCTTAGCCACCTCGGGAAATTCCTGAGAGATGGTCTATCCCAGTGGTTTCCTGGGGACACCACCTCTCAGGAGGGGACACCACAGCCAGGCCACAATCCATGTTAATAGCTTTCTCGTGCCCTCTGGTAACTTGGAAGCTGCACTCAAGATTCAGAACCAACAGCACCCTCACCACCACCCCAACACTTCCACAGCCTCCGGGTTCCCCGGGGCTTCCCCATCCTCACCCCGGCACCCAGATGTGTTCCTCTCAGGACTGAGGAAGGTCGAGAGAAGTTCTTACCTGGGTCTTCTGGGAGAGGCACTCATGGGGCCCGCAGGTCGGGGCGCCCCGGCTGCTGGCTGCTGCTCACCGCATCTCCCCCCCGGGAGCCCGGTTTTGCAAAGAGAAGAGCCAGTCCCATCTGGAGCAGGGAGGAGGAGTGGAGCCCGAGGACGCGAGGAGCAGAGGAGCCCAGTCCCGGTGGGGGTCGCGGCGCAGCTCCCCAAGGGTCTCGGGGCTCTGGCACCGTGGGCGGGGACCCGGACCGCGGTCTGTACCCTGGAGGGACGGGGTGGGAGGTACGGGGGCGGGGGTTGGGGGGAGGCGGATGCCTCGCAGGGCTCCGAGGCTCCCGCTGGCTCTGCGCCTGCTATCACCGCAGCGTGTCCCCACGGTCTATATATGCATTGCCCCCCCCCCCCCCCCCCGTCTCTGTTCTCCTCCCCGCGTCGTCCGGACTGTACCTCTGTGGTTTCCGCTCGTGGCTCAGTCCCCTCTCCCTCGCGTCCCCCCCCCCTCCCCCTTCTCCCCTCCCCCTCCCTCTCCGGGTGCAGCCTGCTGCCTGGATTCTCCCGGTGTTGCCTAGCTCAGATATTTAGCACTGCGGTGCAACTCTGGGACACACAACCAGCCAGGTCCTTTAAAACCAACCGCTCCTTTAAAATCAAACCCTCAAGTTTAGTGCGGAAACCAGCACGAGAAAGGCGGCTGCCAGGCGGCTAGGAGACGATGTTGGCCCATCTGGAAACCAGATCTCCCCGTTTCAGCAGGGCTGTGAAAAGGGGTGCCAGGAAGGCGAATGGCGTAGACCAGCCCACAGGTGACCTGCTGGGTCTTCAGGCTGGGGTGGAATCCTGCGTAGGGAGTGTCTAAATCCCAGCACTTACAAAGCAGCGTAGAACCTGAGGACTCATTTGGTTTAAAGTGCTCATTTTGCAGAGAAAACTGGTGCTCAGAGAGGTGCATTGACTGGTCCAGGGTCACACAGCTAGCTGAAAAGGAGACCTGAGTTATCCAGTTGTCAGGACACCCAAGTTTCCAAGCCCAGAGAAAAGCACTCTACACAGAGTGGCCCCAGAGACAGCCCGTCAGTCTTCATTCATTCACTCTCCCCTCCCGCACCCATGTTTCTGGGAGGTCACCCGAGCCCACCAGGGAAAAATAACCAGTCAGTTTACAAGTTGACCAGTCTACTCTACCCAGAGCTGCTTCTTAACCTCTCCCTGCTTCCAGGAAGGCTGTGAAGAATGGAAAACTCCAAAGACACAGCAATGCTGAGGCCAACCAAAGGGGAAGGAACAAATCCTTGCTTATTGCTATCTTCCAGAAATCCAGCTAACAGGATGTGCTTTACAAAATTCCCATTTTCCACTTCTCATACTCCTCCTTCCTCTCTGTCCTTCCCAGCATTCTGACCACTCTCTGACACAGATATTTTCATGGTACCCGCAAAAGAGAACACATCTTCCCCCACGTGCTTCTTACATTGAAACTAAAATCCTACCTGGTAATATCAACCTATATCAAAAGGGCTTTCTCACCAGAAGACCTGGGGGGTGCGGAGGAGGGGGCAGGATTGTTAAGACAGGATTGTGTTAGCAATCCTGCCCAGAAGATGTTATTATCACTGGCAGAGTCTTCTCATTCACAAGTGTCTGGCTTTGTGAATTTCATTTCTTCTTAAGGCTTTTATTTTTTTTTATTTTCGTGAGACAGAGAGAGAGAGAGAGAGAGAGAGAAAGCATGAGTGAAGGGGAGGGGCAAAGGGAGAAACAGGCTTCCCACTGAGCAGGGAGCCTATGTGGGAATGGATCCCAAGAACCTGAGATCATGACCTGAGCCAAAGGCAGATGCTTAACGGTCTGAGCCACCCAGGCGCCCCAGAGCATTTCATGACCGAGCTCACTGAAAACTGCTCCTCAGGACAATGGTATCAAGGACCCCTTCCTGCTGGTGCGTTCCAACACTGTGCACTCATATACTCTCTTTAGGGAAGTTATGATTCCTACTTCATACCATGTGCTTGAAGTGACAGAGACTGATAAGACCTACCCTGGAGTTATACTCTAAGTCAGGAACAGTTACTTTGTCCAACGTGGCCATCGAAAAGCAGGTAACAGAGTAGGAGTTTGAACCCTGAAGTAGGTACCCCATCCCCACCCTTCACCAGCTCTGTCAACTTGAACACGATATTCAACCTCTCTAACCCTTAGTTTCCCTGAATGAAAAGTGGAGAAAGTGATTGGCCCTGTCCGGGTATCAGTGAGATCCAAAAGCAGACTGCTTGGAATGTGGAACCCAAAACATTTTAGCTGTTACTCACACTGTCCACACTGCTCTCTGGGCCAGGGCGCCCTCTCAGAGACCTCGTACTTACACTGACTGGCTGGCTAACCCTGGCCAAGTTGCTTAATCCCTCCCCTCTTCTCTCATAATCCAACCTACCTTAATCTCGAAAATGGGGATCATAATATGTCCTTCGTAGGACTGTTGAGAGGATTAACTAAAATAATACATGTGAAACAGCTAGCATGGTTCTCAATACAAAATGAACCAACAAAATATGTCAGTCCCAACTTCGTCTCCAGGTACCGGATGTGTGAGCAAGTTACTTATCTCTTCTAAGCCCCACAGGGTTGCAAAGATTAACATAACATCTGTAAATTATCTGGCACACAGTGAAAGTGAATATATACTAATTATCTTCCATCCCTTTCGAAACTGCTCAAAATTTATTTTTACCTGAATGTGTTCCCACCATACCTCAATCACTCACGATCTCATTCATCCTTTACTTAAGATCCTGTAATACCAGTCTGTTCCATTTACATGTATTTACATCTTTTTCCCATTCCTTCATTCATTTAGCAAGAATATATTAAATACTTATTATGTGCTGTCAGGCACTGTGCTGCTCTATTCTGATGTGAATGTATTTCTTTTATACTGATGTTCCATCCCCAGAAGCTAGGAATATGGTGTGTGTGTGTGTGTATCTAAGTAGGTTCCATGCCCAACGTTGGATTCAAACTCACAACCCTGAGATCAAAAGTTGCATGCTCCATCAACGGAGGCAGCCATGCACCCCTGGTTATACGTGTGGAGGCAGCCACGCACATCTGGTTGTCCATGTGTTTTAACTTTTACCGCCTCCTATAAACGTAGGCATAGCCACAGGTTCACTGAGCTGGAAGGAGGCCCAGACATTCTATCAGATAATGTTTCATTTTACAGCCCAGAGAGGAAAATCACTTGCACTCATTGCTTAAGCTGAAATGGTGGTGATTTCTTGCGTCCTTATCCATTGTTCTTTGAACTACGCAAACGTTTCTTGCCACCTGTTCCACGGAACACTAGTTTCTTGGAATGTTCCCAGGTGGCACTCCAACAAAGGGTTCTACGGTTAAGTGTGTTTGATAAATAATGGGTTAAGCAAAGTAAAGCACATTTGATTTTAGTTTTTGTTTTTTGTGTTTTTTTTTATTGCAAGACTTTCCAGAGCCTTTCTTATGTTTATGAACACTGTGAATTTACAAAAGGGATACAGCACACCTCACCTTTTAAATGCATTCAATCAGGAAACCTTTTCTCATAGAAGTTTGGGAACCTACTGATCTAAGACACAGATTTAGGGAACAATGTGCTACACCCTGGAAATGCAAGCAAGTAATGTGCCTACTCTGTTTGTAGGACCTCTGGAAAGGTCATAACTCATGACAGGCTTTCAGGGAGTCCCCTTAAAGCTGTAATAGTGAAAGGGCAGTCATAGCACTTAGTTGCCGACGGAGAGCTCTGGTGATAGAGCAGAGTTTGTTTGAATCCACAAGTCCTATCCTTCCTTCCTCTCTCCTCATGCAGTGTTAAGTCTGTGACGATCATCCCCACCACTGCTCTGCTCCCTCAGAGGTGGGAGGAAACGAATAGTAAATACTCTTTAAGCAATCTCAGAAGGGAACAAAAAAAGGATATTTCATTAGTATTAAAAAAGACTTTAATTGAGGGGCACCTGGGGTGGCTCAGTGGGTTAAAGCCTCTGCCTTTGGCTCAGGTCATGGTCTCAGGGTCCTGGGATTGAGCCCCGCAAGCTCTCTGCTTAGCAGGAAGCCTGCTTCCCCCTCCCCCCTGCCTGCTTCTCTGCCTACTTGTGATCTCTGTCTGTCAAATGAATAAATACAATCTTCTAAAAAAAAAAAAATTTTTTTTTAATTTTGAAAACTTTAATTGAGCAGCTGCTAACTGCTGAGCACTGTGCTAGGTGATATATGTTTATGTTTATACTCATTATCTATCTATATTCCGTCCATATCCTTATAACCACTTAAAGTTGAAAATAGCCACCCCTCCATTTTGAAAATAAAAAAGCTAAGGCTCAAAAAGTTTATGGGGCAAGAGGCCAAATTAATTCAATGACAAAATGACAACTCCTAGTATCCCTATAGTCATTTCAGTCCTAGGGGAGCATAGGCAGATTGTGTACTAGAACACACTTTATAGGACAAGTTCTCTCTTTCACTGGAGAGGCAATTATAGAACAAATGTTGATTAGTACCCAATTAAGTAAGAAATGGAGACAAGAAAATTCCTTTCTCAGTTGTCTCCCCCAGAGGTCCACACACTGGACTCTGCCCATCAGCTAGAGTATGTGAAAGATACAGGACTCATGTTTGTGCTTGAAAGGGAGCCATGCTTATTGTGGTCATTTCACAGTATATGAAGTGAAGTCATTATGCTATAACCCTTAAATTTATACAGTGCTAGATATCGATTATATATCAGTAAAACTAGAAAAATAAATAAACGAAAGGAGCTATGGTATCAACTGATCAGAGAGTACACTGCGTGTACACAGTAAAATCAAGACAATTTTATCCCCACCTCTAGTAGGAACTCGGGCATGCGGAACCAGGACAGTGATTTAATTGTTTTTCTCCCTCTCATCCAAAATATCTGAAAATTAATAAAGGGATACTTCACTGATGTCAATTACAAGAAGAACTGTCAATTACAGACCCCAGCAGAAGAAAGGTCAACAGAAAAGAATCATCAGTTACAAGCCCCAAGAAGGGAAGATGTACGTTACATCTTCCACAAGAGATCCAGTATCCATGCAACTCAGCTAGTTAGAAACCATCATCTTCCGGACCTCTTGCTTTTCTCCAGTGAACTTTCCTTCAGAACAACCCCTCCCAGCTTCCTCCTTCTCTTCCATAAAATAATGTTCCTCTCTTTTGCTGGACTTGCCTATGGTTTTTGCAGTAGCTTGCTTGTTATGAATTGCAATGATCTGTTATTCCTGAATGAACACATTTTGCTTGTAAAATAACTGGCAATTGTATTGTTAAGGATAACATAACCTTTTGGATTCCACACTCAACCCACCATTCATCCCCAGCAAGAAAGCCCCACCTGGGGCCAACTTCCAAACTAAACTTTCCCAATAACTATAGTTCACTCAGGGTCAAGTCAAACCATCAGACACCCTTTGGTAGCAGCCACAGATGAGGAAAGGTCTGACTCGTCCCCTCCAAGAAGTCAGAACCCTAAAGGCAGCCATGGCCACCTGTACCTCCAGGCCAGAAACACAGTGAGGCTCTTTCCCCTCTCCCCCTAAGGGGATCTGGAATGAAACCAAGTGATTAAGAGTAAAGGCAAGAGGAAAGGAGAGCAAAGCTTTGTTATTTCCCCCAGGCAAAATATACCAAGAAGCTTCTGTGATTCAAATTATATTTGTGGAACTGATACTGGAGAAGAGAGAAGGTGGATATTTGGGTGGTTTTGTTATCAGAGGATGCTACTGTGTTTGTCCTCAGAAATATCTGCACTGTGAGTGTGCAGGTGTGCAGCTGTGTATGTATTAAGGGACTGAGGTGGGGTGTTGGGTAAAACATCAGTATTGTAGAACAACTATTACAATGTGTCAGATATAGTAGGGAGTGCTAGCAATTCAAGATATCCTGTAATTCGCACACTAACCTGATGAAATTAGGTTCAGTCACACACACACACACACACCCCACTTTATAGAAGAGAAACCTAAGCTTTTGTTTTTGTTTCTTGAGATAGATTGCGTGCAAGTGGGGAGAGGGTCAGTGGAAGAGGAAGAGAATTTTTTTTTTTTTTAAGATTTACTTATTTGGAAGAGAGAGAGCTAGAGAGAGAGGAGGAGCAGGGGGAGGGGCAGAGGGAGAAGCAGACTCCCCACTGAGCAGGAGCCCAACACACTGGACCCCGAGATCATAACCTGAGCTGGAGGCAGATGCTTAACTAACTGAGCCACCCAGGCACTCAAGATAGCCAAGTCTTTTTTTTTTTTTTTAATTTTATTTATTTATTTGACAGAGAGAGATCACAAGTAGGCAGAGAGGCAGGCAGAGAGAGAGAGAGAAGGAAGCTCTCCGCTGAGCAGAGAGCCCAATGAGGGACTCAATCCCAGGACCCTGAGATCATGACCTGAGCCAAAGGCAGAGACTTAACCCATTGAGCCACCCAGGCACCCGAGAAAGTTAAGTGTTAACAAAGCTTCAGTAACTTGTCCAAAGCCACACAGTTAAATATTTAATGTGGGAACCTGATCTTTTTTTTTTTTTTTTTTTTTTTTTAACAAATTTTTTTAAGATTTTATTTATTTATTTGACACAGAGAGATCACAAGTAGTCAGAGAGGCAGGCAGAGAGAGAGGAAGGGAAGCAGGCTCCCTGCTGAGCAGAGAGCCCGATGCGGGACTCAATCCCAGGACCCTGAGATCATGACCCGAGCCGAAGGCAGTGGCTTAACCCACTGAGCCACCCAGGCGCCCCGGGAACCTGATCTTTTATCTGTGACAAATACTAATCCCAATGGTCTCACAACTGAATGTAACATTTCAAGCATATTCTTTTTGGATTGCAAACAGTACTGTGAGAGATAAAACACATCTCCCAATTTGCACAAGAAAACTAAGGCTCAGAGGTAACCCTATTCCAAATAGATAGAAAAGGACAGGTGTAGAATCAAAGCCTTACTCTACCACTCGGTCACTCTAGCAAGATAAGCACTTTCCAAATTTTGAAATCCTGATCCTTTCAGGAGTCAGAAAACCTACCACTCCTTTAAAAATGACCCTGAAAAGTTCCCATGACCAAACCAGTCCCTGTAAAGGGCAAAGGCTGGGGGAAAACAAAAAACAAAACAAAACAAAACACAAAAACCCACAGAAAGGCCAGAAGAGTCCCTGGGGCTGCCGGTCATTGTGCAGGGGTTGCAGGAGCTGGAGTCCCTCTGCCTCTGCCTGATAGATTTCAAGCCAAGTGTTTGGTTTTTCCTGTGTAGAAAACCTATTAAAGTTTAATGATGATAATAATAAAAGCAGATCCTCACAGGCACACCTCTCAGGCAGCTTCTGCTTCAGACCACTGCAGTAAAGCAAAAATTGCAATCAAGTGAGTCAAATGAATTTTCCGGTTTCCCAGAGCATATAAAAGTTGTACTTACACTACGCAATAGTCTATTCAGTATGCAATACCATTGTAACTTTAAAGAAATAATAATAATGCCCATACCTTAATTTAAAAACACTTCATTGCTAAAAAAAATACTGGCAAAAAAATAAAAAAATTACTGACCATCATCCGAGCTTCCAGAGAACCATAACCACAGATCCCGGATCACCATAACAAGTACAATACTACAAAAAAGTTTGAAATATTGAGAGAATTACCGAAATGTGACACAGAGACGGTAAGTGAGCAAATACTTCTGGAAAACGGCACCCACAGGTTTACCTGGCGAAACGTGGCCACAAACCTTCAATTTCTAAAAAAGCATCATAAAAGGAGGTTTGCTGTAGTAAATGGTTACAGATTCCAGGCACCGTTAGAAGTGTGACAAGGGACCATGTGAACAAGTTCCAAGTGAAAAACATCACACACCTGGCGCGCTTACCAGTGGCTAGCACTGCTAAGTGGCTCTCCTTACAGAACAGAAACCAGGAGGCGGTCAGGATGAGCCCCTCTAAAAGCAGGACTTAAAACGGAGGACCCTGGCTCCAAAAAGCGCCAATGAGAGCTTGTGTTGCCCGCCAATATGGACCAATCAGGATGAGGCCAATTCTAACCAATCAGAATGAGGCCCTTTCAGCCAATCAGGATGAAGCACTCCCCTCATTAGCACTTTGGGCCCGAGTGGGAACCTGAACTGGAACTCTATCCAAGCAGGGACTCCTTGTTAGTTCAAGTCCAACCTGTGGCGGTGCCGGGTCGCGCTTAGTTCAGGTTGTATCTGTGCCTTTGGCTTTTGGGTTCCACCTGTTCCTCTCTTTGGTTGGCCTAAGAACTGGTCGCTGGTAACAGACATAGTTTCTTTTTATTTACTCATTTAATTAGGAGTCGTGCAGTGAGAAAGGTACCATTATCTCCGTTGTTAGATAAGGAGAACGAAGTGCCAAGAGGTGAAGTAATGTGCCCAAGATGACCTAGCTAGTAAGGGCAGAGCAAGGAGTTAAACCCAGGGACACTGCGGCCAGAGTCCAAGTGCGAGCGAGCTTGTGGCTAGCCAGGGTATTGTTGCCTGCCTTGGCAAGGTCTGTGGGCACCAGCTTACTGAATAGTTAGACCCCAGGGTAGGCGCTTGCATCTGAGGGAAAGGTGTTCTGGGACCGTCTTTTCCCCTCCCCCAATTTGGCCTTTGCCCACAGGCCCTTAGCTCATTTCCCTGCTTATCTCCTGCCAGCGTCACCAGCTGCCCCTTGTCAGCCCAGCACAAAGAGAAGACAGATTGGCTGGGGGAGGGCTGCCAAGCAGGGACTTCTCTTCCCACCCCCCCAGCCTCCTCCTGGGAACACCCATCTGGTCTGTATGACCTACTGATTGGTGCTCAGAGAAGCCTGCTTTCAGGTGAGGGCAGTGGGGATTCAGTCCCTGGAACCATGCCTGTTAATCCAGTAAGGACTTTTCCCCTGACTGGGGCATGACCCAACCCTGCAGAATCTATTATTGGCATTGAAACAGGGCTCTACCAGGAGCCCAGACAGAGCTTCCAGGCCTTTCTTTCAGAGAGCACATTTGACCTCAGGGATTAGAATGGCTTCCTCTACCCTTTCCCCACTGGGTATTGTGACACGTTGCTGTGAAATAGCAGCAAAAAGATATGGACAGGATGTGGATGAGTAGCAGCCTGAGGTGGTAGATAGATACAAGCCTAGACCTCAGGAAGCCCAAACTCAAGTCCAAAGTTCACTGGAAATAAGCTATTTGAACTTGGGTTCATTATTTCCCTTCTTTAGGCCTCCCTTTCCTCATCTATAAAAATGAGAGCGTTGGGTTAGATGGACCTTAGGTGATTTCTTCCATATTGCTTGAAATGGAAAGACTCCTCCAAGAGGAGGAGAGAATAGGGGAAGAGCCCAAAGTGGCTCTCTATCCCCTATATTCCTTCCCTGGAATACCTCCTCATGTCTCTAAAATATAGAACTCCCATTCTCCAGGACTCCACCCCTTGGGGTAACACATTGGGCCACTTGTGCAGGCTGCTGGGTCAAAGTCTCTGACCCTGGAGAGGGGACTCCTGAGCACCCCTTTGACTCAGAGCAAGTACTCAAAGTCTGGGTTCTAAGAAGTATCCTGTCCTGGGCACACATCTTCTCTCAAGCCGCCACTGACTTCCAATCTTGGGATTAGCTCTTTATTTGCTTCTGACTCTGCTTTCCTCTTCTAATTAATACAAAGGGAAAAAAAACCTTAATGAACCTGCATGGGGTGCCAGGCAATTAGCTAATCAGAAATATGGCTAATAAGCTTTAGAACATGAAGTGTCTCACAGAGAAAATCTATCTAAATTTTCAACCATGTCAGGCTCTATTCCTGACTGGCAGTGGCTACCAAGAACATGGAAGGTTAGAGACTTTATTTTTAAAAGGCTTTCCCTGGCTCTAATTTTCCCTAGTGTGAAAAAAATAAGACAAGACCAAAAAAGAAACCAGGTCGGAACACGTGAGGGAAAAGCGGAATTAGGAGGCCAACTTGGGATCTTGGGTTATACGATAAATCTGAGAAGTGGGTGCTGAGTCTTGATTAGATGGCTTTGAACAGCGCTGAGTACAGCACACACATGCACGAGCAATCACTGAAGCCATTCAGTGGTGACGACTGACGTGGAAATGCCTTGTCCTTTGTCAAAGTCCCCTGCCAGCAGTCACTCCACCTAGAGTTAGGGACTAGCAGAACTGGTTCGGTTGCAGGACACTCCAAACAAAGTCTAGGACCCGAAGGTTAAGTCTTCTGCCAGGAATGGGGCCTGTGCATGGGGAGAGGCACATGATGAGAAAAGCCCATCCAGGCAGATGGCACATGGCATGTGGAGAGGACAGTAACAGGCACTAGGCAGCGATCCAAGTGGGGAGGTCCCCAAACAGGAGATGAAAGGTGGAGTATGATGATACAGGCAACGTGGCGGTGTGCAGTCAGCAACATGGAGGTCTGTGGGGGTGCCCAGCTTCTGGATCCCATTCCCGCATGCACTGGTGAGAACAAAGAGGGGTCCTGTCCCTACGGAGCTGGGTACTGAGCAGGTTGCAAGGTCAGGACCATTTATTGATGAAAAAACCCAAGATCAAGTTTACATCTCCAGCGTGTGGCATAGCTGGGATGCAGACTCAGGTAGTCAGGCTCCAGGTTTTTTGTTTTGTTTTGTTTTTAAGATTTTATTTATTTGAGAGTACGCATGAGCAAGGATGAATGGGGGAGAGGCAGAGAAAGAGGGAGAAGCAGGCTCCCCACTGAGCAGGGAGCCCAATGCAAGGTTTGATCTCAACACCTAGGGATCATGACCTGAGCCAAAGGCAGGTGCTTAACCGATTGAGCCACCCAGTACCCCAGGATCCAAATCTCAACATGAGTTTCCTCCCAGCGCTAGGCTCCATCTGCCTGTTCAGGCAGGAAGGAGGCCTGGCAGGTACCCCGGAGGTCATTGCAGAGTCAGTCCTGGATATTGCTTTACCAACTGACTAGAAACCACCACAGGAAGGGCCTCTCCTGTGGGTCCTACAGACTTGGGAGGCACAGGAGAAGAACCAGGAAGAGAAACCTCAGTTCAGTGAAGAGGCCCTAGGGAGAACCTGAAGTCACCCTTCTGCAGGTCACATGTCCAGGCTCGGACAGAGCCATCCCAGAGTGCGGCAATAAATACCAGAAGCTATCTCAGACCCACACTGGTGATTCTGGGAAATCGTGGAAGAGCGAAAAGACCAAAGTCCTGAACTCCACTGTAGTTTCCAGAAAGGCAGAGACTGGGGAATCTCTAACTGAGCACTAGGAGAGACAATTAAATACATAACTAAACGCTACCAAAGCAGAGTCCTACTGGAGTCCCTAAGAGCCAGTTGTGCCAACATGAACTTACCATTGGGATAGGCTTACCACGGACATCAAAGTACACTTAAATCCTTGTGTACATCATTCATTCAACAAACTCTGAGAGTCTGAGACCTGAGATAACATGAGCCAACAAGACAATTAAATATCTTCCCTCTCAGGGGAGCCTGGGGGCTCAGTTGGTGAAGCCTCTGTCTTCGGCTCAGGTCATGATTCCAGGGTCCTAGGATCGAGCCCCACATCGGGCTCCCTGCTCAGCAGGGAGCCTGCTTCGCTCTCCCTCCGTCCTTCCCCTCCACTCATGCTCTCTCTCATGTATGCGTGCACTCTCTCGTAAATTAATAAACGTCTTCTCTTCCACAGTCTACTGGGAAGAATCTGAAAATTAACATGTAAACAATTTCAGGTAAGGACAAGTGTTAAGAAGAAAATAAAGCACAGCTGTGAACTTGCCAGAAGGATGGGGAAAGCTCCTCTTAAGGCGTCTGAGCCGAGCTGGTAGGAGGGGCCAGCCTGTGGGGATCCAGGGGAAGTTGTTTGAGGAAGAGAAAATGCAAGTGCAGAGTTGAAGAGCTTGAGGGATTTGGCCAGCTTCAGACACCGAAAGGAGGCTGCAGTGTCTGACTTAGAGCAGGGAGGGACGGGAGAGTCAGAGGATGGAGCTGGGGAAGCGGACAGCTTTGCAGAGCCTCGTAGACTGGGGGCAGGAGTTCAGATTTCCGATGTCATCTCCAGTGAAATGGGAAGCAGTTGAAGAATTGGAGCAGCAGAACGTCAGTATTCCAATTACTTCTTAGGAAGATGGCCCCGGCCTCTGTGTGGAGAGCAGGTAGGGAGTGGAGGAGTTGACAAGGGAAAATCCGTTAGAAACCCAGCACTCATGTGTTCAGGGGAGCAAATATAGTGGCTCCTGCAAGCGTGACCCCAGGAGAGAAGGTTCCATGCATCAGATTCACGATCCATTTTGGAGAGACCGGTGATACCTTCAGTTTTCAAGCAAATATAATTTATTTTTAATTTTTATATTTATTAAAAAAAACACACACTGGAGCACCCTGGGACCAAATTCCAAAGGAGCCCTGCTAAACCTCTGGCCTTGGCCTTCTCCTATTTGTTGATACCGTATGCCTCTCTTTAGAGTATGACTTAAGACCATCCCTTCTGATTTAGTATCTCTATAATAGCCTTCCCTCTAAGATCTCATTTGGCTCCCGTTTTTGTGAGCTGCCTTCTCAGGCACCTCTGATGGGATGCAACACACATCCTTTGCAGCCAGTCTCCAACCACCTCTGGCCAGGGTGATGGGGGCTCTGGAGGCCGAGTGTATGAGGACTGTTTGTGAGGGAACTCTAGCACCAAGATTTAGGTCTCTGGCCTACTAGACCATGCTTATGGTCTAACTCACCATCTTTGGTTGGCCCACTCCTTTCTAGGCCATGTACCATTTACATACGGTGTTTCTCTTTGTCCCTGCACTACCCATAAAAGCAGCAGGGATGCATGTGACTCGTTAACTGAGCACAGAAAATGTGCCAGTAACTAAGCCCACACAGAGTGGAGCCAGTTGCTGCAGAGTAGAAGGGCTTCCAGAAGATTCTAAGGGGATTCTTTTTCTTTGAATATGCCTGTGAAAGAAAGAAAAGAGAGTTTCTACAGGGAGGAAGAAAAAACTTTGAAGTCCAAAGATTATTGAAATGGCCTGGCTTCTGCCAAAAGACTGGCTTCTAATTTAATTGGAGCTCCAGTTCCTGACTCCATGCTAGAAACTGATTTCTCTTGCTGAGGATCTAGCATATTTTACACCCTCCAAAGGAGCAGTTTACTCTGGAGGCATAGAGTCATGTAGGATGACAATCCCAGCAGACAAATGGGAAAAGACAGCAATAATAAATATCACTGCTAAAAGAACAGAAAAGAAGTAAAAGCTTGGGGCATTTCAGAAGCACCAGCTGCTTAATAATAAAGGAAATGATAACATGATTCCTTGGCTGAGCTGCAAAAATATCTTTTAGTTACAGGTGTCAAAGCCCGAGTGTCTGGCCCTTGCTTTATTACTGCTATTTAGTATGCTGTTGGAGTCTGCGCCCAGCGCAAGCATTTTACCCTGACACCAGAAACACAAAGCTTGCTCTCTCTGAATTCCCAAAGTCCCCCGTTCCTGATACCCATTTCCTCCTCCGTTCTCTCCTAACCCAAGATTGTCTGGTCTTTTTGCTATAGAGAGAAATGGAACGTTCTTTCCAGGAAGGCTTAAATAATTGCATCTGTGTTCATTGAACTATTAAGCCCTCTCCTGTCTGAGGGCTGGGGTGGGGAATACAATTATAAAAAAAGATGATGTTAAGAATATGGTTTTCTTTTTAATTCAATTCTCTTTTCCATTCATAAGCCTCGAGAATGACAAGATGTCAGACAGCTCCCTGAAGGAATCTGCGATCTAGTAAGAAGGGCGAGATGAACACAGGATTATAGGGCAAGTAGGAAATAAATGGAATGAAAACAAGGGATCCACGGGCAGTGAACAAACCATCCAGCTTGGAGAGAAGAGAAAGGTCAGGGGAGTCTTCCTGAAGTCAATGGCATTTGAGGTGAGTCTTAGGAGATCATTTGAGTCAGGGAGCAGTAGCAGAAGTCTGGGTGAATGAACGGACCCCAGATGGGACGGGAGAGATTGTCCTAGCTATAGAGCCTGAGCCGTTTAAGGACACCTGGGCAGTCCCACCTGGTGTCTACAGATCAAAAAAACTTAGCTGTAATTCGGAAAAAAGTACTTACACCAGGAAAGTATTCTTTTGCCTTGACACAGAAGTGTGAAATTCTAGGCCACTGCAAAGAACGTTGGGGGGAAAAGTAAGCTGCATTATGATTCTAAGAGATCTGTTCATTTCCAGAAAATATTCAGGGTTATAGGAATTAGAATCCCATCTTTGGGGGATTCTAATTCCTATCTGTGGGGGGAGAGAGTTGGAAAGAGCTGAGCATGGTAAGAGTCCCTGTCTGGTTGGCAGGGTTGGGGCCCAACATTCTAATCCTGAAGCAGTCCTGGGAATGATGCAGGCTAATAGACCAGCTTCAGAACTGGGGGTGGGTCCAAAGCTAGAGCCGCATTCTGGGGCCTGAAAAAGTGGGGAATCCAAAAAGCTATTACTCAGAAAAGCCAGCATCCGAACCCAGCCTGCTCACATCAGATACTCATTTCTGTGTAGTAAAATGTCTCGGTGCCAAGCCTCACCAGATGGTAAGAGTGAGCTTCTGACTTTTTTTCTGCCCTGAGCAGGCACAAGGCCTTTTGTATCTGCAGGCAATACCCTGTGTCAGGGATGAGAAAAACAGGGGGAAAGGGGAGAAGGCAGACTTTGTCCTTTTCTGAAAGTATCTGACCGTGTGCTCCCAGGGTCACATGCTACAAAGCAGCAAATCCTGGTAGGATATGTTGAGACATTACCAGTTTCACCAGAGAAAAGACATAAGCAAAAAGAGAGAGGGCATGAACGAGAAAGAGAGAGGTCAATCCAGATCGATCGGAGGGTGTGTAGTGCTACGGCCTGGATGCTGAGTTTTGGGCCAGCCTTTAGGGGGAGGAAAGGAAGCCTGGGGCTTCACCATGAATTGAAGCCCTCAAGGGAGAGCAAGGAGAGTACAGGAGGTGGGGCAAGTGACATAGTCCCAGATCAGATGCCCCCTCTAGTCACTGTCAAAAGCAAAAGCAAATCTCTGCAAGAAAATGTCTCCATCCCCAATTTAAGCTCCCCGATGTTCCACCTATTATGACAATGAGCTCACAAACATTACTAAACATAAAATGCAAGCCTCTGAAAGTTGGCAGATATAACGTACAATGAATTTAGAATCCTTTGGATTAAGATATGAGATCTGTCAGATATAGAATATAGAGCAGTTATGCAAATACGAGGATTATCTGCATACGCAATGTCTTCTGTGAATAAAGACCGTTTTAGTTCTTCCTTTTTGATCTGGATGTTTCTTTTTTTCCTTGTGTTGCAAGAAACGTTTGGTCACTCTTAGTATAACTCCTAATTGTACCAATGCATCCGAATTCTAGAGAGGTAATATTTCAAGTTTCTCTTTTTTTAAGACCTTATTCATTTATCTGACAGACAGCACAAGCAGGGGAGCGGCAGGCAGAGGGAGAGGGAGAAGCAGGCTCCCTGCGGATGTGAGGCTTGATTCTAGGACTCCACGACCATGACCTGAGCTAAAGGCAGATGGCCAACCAACTGAGCCAACCAGGCAACCCTCAAGTCTTTTTTTTTTTAGCACCTGAAAAACCCAAACTGAGAGTCTAACAAAGCTGACAGAACCTACCAGAGGTAACACTTTAAGGCTAGTATATCAACTATCTACTGTTTTAATAATAGTCTGTGGAAAAAAAAAAATCTCAAAATCTCAGAAGCATATGACAACAAACACGTAGCTCATGAACCTGTAGGGTTTACCTAATCTAGGCTGGGTTCATTCACGTGTCAACAGCAGACTGGCATGGTCACAGTTCTTATCTTGGCTGGGCACCCTCTTCTGCACAGTGTAGGCTGGCTGATGGCTGATCTAGGGCTCCGCTGACATGACTTGGGTGAATAAACTGTGTTCTACGTGTCTCTTTACCCTCTACCAGGCTAGCCAAGTCATAATCTTCTCATGGTAATGACAGAAGGCAAGAGTAATAAATGGAAATGCACAAGCACCTTTCAAGCCTTTGAAAAGTTTGCTCATATCGCATTGGTCAAAGCCATGCCAGACCCAGAGTCAGGGGGGAGGTCTCTATGGAGTCCCATGAGGAAAGACACAGATACAGGAAGGCCTGAAGAATTGGAACCATTAATACAGTCATCAATGGTTAGAGCCAAGGGGTTAGTACACAATAGCAAGGCAATACCACATGTCTTGGCCCTGAAGCAGTTAACATTTGTATTTTACCTCCTCTGATAGAGTGACCAGTAAACCCTACTGGTAATCCATTTCCAAATTGCTATGCAAGATCTGAGAAGTTCTTAAGAGTAGAGCGTGAGGAGTAGGCACTGTGTGGACAGTTAGATCTAATTTTTTAGAAACCTTAAAAGGCAGAGGAGACCAAGCAATCCTGAGGGATTCATTAAGTAAATCAACTCCAGGGTCCGGAATATCCTATATTAATTGGAGTTTCTCTGGTTGCAGATGACAGAAATCCAAGCAAAACTGGTTTAAACAGAAAAGAAACTTTATAGCTTCCATAACAGGAAACTCTGGGAATATGTCAGATTTCAGACACAGCAGGAGCCAAATCCTCAAATAATGACATTGTGACTCAGTCTCTATCTCTGGGCTCCGATGATCTCTGTCTTCATTCTCAGGCAAGTTCTCTCCGTGTGATGGCTGCCGGCAGCTAGACGCTTACGGCCCCCACTGTAACAACAATATGTGAAAAGGGCTCCATTTCCCTTCTAATTCCAGTAAAGCTCTATAATTGACCTGATTATTCTGACTCGTATTACCTCCCCAATCCTGAATCTATTATCTAATGCCAGGGAATGGAAAATGGGTGTTATCCAAGAACACTCCGTCACATGGGAACAGTTTTCACACTGTCACTGCACAACCTATAAACTAAACATCCATTCCTGTGACTAACTCCAGTCGGGCACAAGGATATTTTCTCATGTATCTTAACCTGTGTCCTTAAAACAAAAGAAGAACCTTGTTAAGAATGCTAAATTTGGGGGGGGCGCCTGTGTGGCTTAGTCAGTTGGGCGTCTGACTTCAGCCCAGGTCATGATCTCAGGGTCCTGGGATTGAACGCTGCATGGTGGGGGGAGTGGGGGGTCCCTGCTCAGTGGGGAACGTGCTTCTCCCTCTCCCTCTGCCTGCACTTCTCCCTGCCCTACTTGTGCTCGCTCTCTCTCTCACTCTCTGTCAAATGAGTAAATAAAATCTTTAAAAAATATAAAAATTAAAAGAATGCTAAGTTTTGTAGGTTATGCTGCCCCTGATACTGGAGATAGTTAATACTGTGGAGTAAGCAGAGGATTTTGGTGGCAAAATTACTTAGGTAATAGGACAAGCACTTAGGTAATTCCATGTTTTATTATTTTATGAATCGTGATGTTCTTCCTCTTATATAGTATGAATTCTGAGATATTTTTCCCACTAGCACTAATTACCCACTTTCTTATTTCTCTTTGTCTTTCTTTTTATGGTTCCATAGATAACTCACAAATGAGCTTCACAACCACATGCCTGTGGCTGAACATTTTATAATACGAAGTGATTCATACTACTCTTAATATTTATATAGCCTTGGTTAGCCTTGGTTATAAATACAAATGCAGCGCATAAAGGATGATATTAAATCTTTACATAGACAGCTGCATGGTCATTGAACACTAGAGTTGTGGGTATTTTTATTTCTTGTAAGAAATCCTATTATGATGTATGTAAGATCACCCCCCTCCAAGTTAAAATTTCAGCTTTGTTTAAACAATTTTTACTTAAAATTAGAATCTATGTTTGGGGGGCACCTGGGTGGCTCAGTGGGTTAAGCCTCTGCCTTCGGCTCAGGTCATGATCTCAGGGTCCTCGGATCGAGCCCCGCATCAGGCTCTCTGCTCAGCAGGGAGCCTGCTTCCTCCTCTCTTTCTCTGTCTGCCTCTCTGCCTACTTGTGATCTCTGTCTGTCAAAAAAAAAAAAAGATGAATCTATGTTTGGTCTTTTAATTTTTTTTAAAGATTTTATTTATTTGAGAGCGTGAAAGAGAACGTGAAGGGAGTGGGGGTGAGGAGACGGACAGAGGGAGAGGGAGAAGCAGACTCTGCTGAGCAAGGATCCCTGGGGGCTTGGGCTCCATCCCAGGACCCTGAGATTATGACGTGAGACAAAAGCAGGCACTTAACTGACTGAACCACCCAGGAGCCCCTGGTCTTTTCGTTTTAAGATAATTTTGTTATTGTTGTTATTGTTAATTTTAATTTTATTTATTTATTTTTATTTTGTTTATTGTGTTATGTTAGTCACCATACAGTACATCATTAGTTTTTGAGGTAGTGTTCCATGATTTTGATTATTTTATAGATTTTTTAGAAAGATTTTTCTTGTTTATTTGGTAGAGAGACAGCAAGAGAGGGAACACAGGCAGGGGGAGTAGAAGAGGGAGAAGCAGGCTTCCCACAGAGCAGGGAGCCCATCGTGGCTCAATCCCAGGATTTTGACCTGAGCTAAAGGCAGACACTCAACAACTGAGCCACCTGGGTGCCCCAATTTTGATTATTTTAGGAAAAAAACCTAACATTTGTGGAAAAAAAAATTTTATCTTGTTATATATTTTATTTATAGTTTCTGGATAGACATTCAAATTTTATACATTTTTAAAATTTTTTTTAATTTTTTTTAAAATATTTTATTTATTTATTTGACAGACAGAGATCACAAGTAGGCAGAAAGGCAGAGAGAGAGGAGGAAGCAGGCTCCCCGCTGAGCAGAGAGCCCAATGCAGGGCTCGATCCCAGGACCCTGGGATCATGACCCGAGCCGAAGGCAGAGGCTTTAACCCACTGAGCCACCCAGGATCCCCAGCAAATTTTATACATTTTTACTCAAATCCTATTTTATTTTTGATTCCTTTAGAACAAGGGTTGACAAGCTACAGACTACTGCCTGGCTATGTTTGTATATACAGTTTTATTGGCACACATCCATGCTCATTAATTTATGCGTTGTCTAGAGTTGTGTTCACTTTACAATAGCAGAGTAAAATTATTAAGACAGAGATGACACATAAGGCTAAAACAGTTACTGTCTTGCCCTTTAAGAAAAACTTTGCTGATCCCTGCTTTAGATTATTGTCAATGGGACACAAATTATATAAAAACATTAATTATGCTAACATAATTAGTGATTGTGCTAGGACGAAAACAGGACAAATATATTTTGTGGAATAAACATGTAATAATTTAGGAAATACGTAATTTACTGTGCATCTGGACATTGCCAGTCCTTCAACATCACACCCAGACATGCGTAAATATAATTAAATTTGATTGCATTTCATATTTTTGCTGACTTTTAGTCTTTTATAAACCACAGTTTTGGGTGCACCGGGGTGGCTCAGTCGTTAAGCATGGGGCTCTGGGTTTCAGCTCAGGTGGTGATCTCAGGGTCTTGAGATCGAGCCTTCCCTCCCCTTCCCCCCATCAGGTTCCAGGAGCAGCATGGAATCTACTTAAGACTCTCCTTCATCCTCTGTCCCTCCCCCCACCAAAGAATAAATAAAAATAAATCTTATCTTAAAAACCCACAATTTTACACAAAATTAAAAATGGGGCATTCTAAAAAGTAAAACCATAGAGCATATTTTATATAAGAATTCGCTCAACTTACAGCTTCTTAATACTTAGGTATATGGGATGGGCTGCCTCCGTTTTAACTCTTGTTCCTGGGTCTGCAAATGCTTGAAACAGGAGAGGGAGAAGTTATGGGTTCCCTAAAGGAGAACCAAGATGTTCTAAATAGGAGGGGTGGGGAAGAAAAACCAGACAGATTACAAACAACAGATGTCAGTGAGAGCTGACAGTTTGCCAACAGGAGGAGTTCTATCAAATGTTACTGTTCTCTGAGTCCACAATAGGGATTCATGGGGGCAGGGAGGGAAATATTAGAATAATATTAGAAATAGTAGATATTTACTAAAGATTATATATTTATATCAGATTCGATAAAATGTCGGAAAATACTAGAATAAGCAAGCTATCTCATGACGATTCTGGTCAGTCAAGTGTTTGATCTAAAGCTTGATGGCCATGTCAAGGATCCCGCGGAAGGGTTCCTGCATTAAAAAGAAGACTAGACTAGGTTAGTTAACAAACATTTGTTGGCAGCTGATGTGTCCCAGGCTCTGCCCTAGGCCCCAAGGTTTGTAGGATTCCAATAACCAGCCAAAAAGGCTGGGGACAGACGAGTTCCCACTGCCGCAAATGCACACAGTGCAGAAATATCTTAGCAGGCAGTCTAGCTCTGCTATTAAGAAAGCTCTGGGTCTATTTTTACATCAGAGACACACACACTCAGAAGCCATCACTGCAGGAGGCAATCTGGGAAGTTACCCGAGGACAGTCTATGGCCTTGACAGTTCAACTTCAGAAGGAAGAATTAAGCAATCTTTGCAACATAGATCCCCCGATTTAATTTTATTTCATCTAATCAGTCCACCAAAGGCAAAAGGTGAATTTCTAACAAATTAAATTAAAATGCAGTCTCAGCCGCTCTAAAAAGCAGAGTTCAAAACCAATTTTTCTCTGATTTCCTCTTTGAACCTGGAAGTTGAGAGGTCTGTGGAGGGAAAAGGATGCATCCTCCTTGATCAAAGTTATCAAATCAATTTATTCTGTTTCTAAAGGAATTAGAAGAGACAACGGCGTTTTATCTCACTGGATAGGGAGAGAATGGGGCTTCATTTTCATTTCTCAAGAAATCTCTGGAGCGAGACCAAGGCAAATGACAATGGCCAGCATAGTCTGTAGGATGAGAATGCCCTGTTTCTCTCCTTCCCTGCTATCGCTTCCTTTCCATAAAATTGCACCTTGACTTCTATCTTTCTAAAGCTGGGGAACACTACTGACATATATGTAGTTCCTCTAAGACAATCATACTCAGCTACCTGCTAACTAAAGATTTCATTCATTCATTCATTCGTTCATTTTTAGAAAGAGAGTAAGTGTGCCCAAGGGGGTGGGGATGGGCAGAGGGAAAGGAAGAGAGAGAATTTTCAGCCAACTGCATGTTCAACGCGGAGCCTGAAGGGGGGCGGGGCTCAATCTCACAACCGGAGATGCTGACCTGAGGCGAAATCAAGAGTCAGAGGCTTAACCGACTGAGCCCCCCAGGCGCCTCAACTAACTAAATATTTTTAAAACCAGAAGGAGACTTAGAGATCATCTTGAAACTTCTTCAGTGCCCAGAAAAGTTACATAAATGGGCCCCAAACAGGAAAAAAGTGTACAAGCGCGATCTCTCACTCAAGAGTGTTTCATCTACACACTCTTTCAGCTGTGCCATTCAGTGTGGTACTCTGGTAGTATGAGGGGTTGGAGAAGTATTCTTGGTAAGCCCCAATACATACAGTTCACGCTGGACTCCATTGTCTCTCAAACTCTGGCTTGGTCCCCGAACCATCCACAGAATTCTTTTGGGAAATGTTGGCTTTGTGTTCTGACTCTGACACTTTTTTCAGTTTTCGATTAAGGGCTGACCCCTCACCGTTTCAGACCTCAATTTAAATCATTTCTAACATAGAGATAACCACAAAAGCACCTTGTATCATTGGTTAAGGATTTTATTGTTTAAGATAGACTCCATAAAGTGCTTCACAAACTGGGAGGAAATACACAAAGGTCAGGGGTCATTACCGCTGGGGCTGCTGTAAGGCGCAGTGTTTCTCCAAGATACGCCCTGGGTGGGTTTTCCACATGCAGTAATCTGAGCTCTTTCTTCTCATTCCTTCAACATATCAGGCACCATTCTTCATCATGGAGCTTCAAAAATGACAGATGAATGAGATTCCAGCCACCCAGAGCTCCACGGACTAGTAACAGGTACATAAATGGTCATGGTCGATACGGGAGCATAGAGGGTGAACTTGTGCCGAGATCCTTGGGAAGGCTGCATAGTGCACGTGCCATTTGGTTAGTTTTGAGTCAAAAGTAGAAGTTGTCCAGACAGGAGAAGGAAGAGAAAAGAGTAGAAATGGGGAGCATTCTGGGTGGTTGCAATGGATTTGCATGTTCACACAAAGGCGAGTAGCCTGGGAATGCTGCTATATAAGCTTGAACAACAACATTAACAACTAGAGCTATTTTTTGGAATGACCCCTAAATGCTACATTTCTTAACCTGCACTTATAACCGGCACGGTGGCCCTTCGAGGACATAGCATTGCCCGAAGATGACAGGTGAGAAAGGCTCAGAGAGGTTAAGTAACTTGCCTAAGATCACAGAGCTGGTAAACAGGGAAGTCAGGTTGTGAACTTAGGTCCCAGTGCTTTGATTTCATGTATCACACTGCTTTTCCTGAACTGGGGGTTTTTAAGAGATGACTGGAAATGTAGGTGAGGGACAGAGTTTGCAGAACATCAAGTACCAAAGCCAGGGAGCATGGATTTTATTCTATAAGTTGTGGGAATTTCTGAAAGATTGTTAAGGAGGTGTTTAAAGAAAAAAAAAAAGTCATTCTGGGGCACCTGGATGACTAAATTGGCTAAGCATCTGATTCTTACTTTTGGCTTAGGCCATGATCTCAGGGTTGTGAGATTGAGTCTCTCATTGGGCTTGGAGTCTGCTTAAGGTTCTCTCTTTTTGGGGGCACCTGGGTGGCTCAGTGGGTTAAGCCTCTGCCTTCGGCTCAGGTCATGGTCCTCAGGTCCTGGGATCGAGTCCCGCATCGGGCTCTCTGCTCAGCAGGGAATCTGCTTCTCCCTCTCTCTCTGCCTGTCTCTCTGCCTACTTGTGGTCTCTGTCTGTCAAGTGAATAAATAAAATCTTTAAAAAAAAAAAAAAGATTCTCTCTTTTTCTCCCTCTCCCTTTGCCCTCTTCCATCCCACGCTTGCACTCCTTTTCTCTCTCTCCTGGAGGAAAAAAAAAAAATCACTCTGATGGCAGTGTACAGGATGGATGGGACAAGAAAGAGAAGAGAAATGGGAAAATCAGTTTAAAAAAAAGTATTATAAAGATCCAGACCAGAGAAAATAAAGACCAGCTAAAACTAGGTGTTCATCTATTCACTCATGCCTGGGACAGATGTCCCAGATGTGGGACAGATCACTGTTTTATTAAATAAGGACTTTTACTGTCTCGCATAACAGAAAATCCAGAGGTCCGGCAGGCCCCAGGTTTGTCCGAAGCCCCGGCCTCTTTCCTTCTCTCTACTCCAGTAATAGTTATTCTACTATGGGTTCCCCTCATACACCCTACATGACTACCAGCGGCAGTTTGAGGTCTGCATGCTTCCTTGCTCACATCCTTCCAGAGAGAGGCATCTCTCCTCCCAGACCTCCAGTCTGACTGGGGTCAACTCGGATAGCAGGAGGGAGGAACCGCTGCTGGGGGAACCACGCGTTGACTGGCTTAAGAGGAGTTGGGATTCTCCTCTGGATCTGGGCAGGGTATGTTCCCCTGTGCCTGGTGGGACAGGGGTAGCTACTGGAACCAAATTAGAGCTTTTTCAGCAAATGTGAAGGAGGAGCTGATTCCAAATGGGCAACAAGTAGCGACCATTGCTGCAATCCAGCTTCGAGCATGGATACTTGAAGCCAATGGCTTCCATACATGTCCATCCCCAAACCAGTCTGCCTGTAGTCCAAGAGAAGGCATTAGACTAGTCCTTCTCCAACTCCCTTTTCGCAAAGGCTCTTCTTCCACTTTATGAGAAAGCCATACTCCCAGCTGTTTCAAATATTCCCATAGTGCTTTGCCTCAGGAAAAGTTTTCTAGGGTGCCAAAAAAAGAGGAGTTTTTCAAATATTGAGGATGATTATAAGGATGAAGTTACAAGTACTGCCACATGTCAGGTGGTTTCCAGTTTTTTGAAATTCAAAGGAGACCCACCAGGATTATTACCTGTTAGATCACTAAATATACTTTTTTAAAAGGATAGGTTGCCGTGCTATTTTTGACATATAATTTGGAACAGTAAAAGAGGAGTGGAATTGGTGCCAAACCCCATTTTATTCTAATAATATATATTGAACCATAGATACATGAACTGATTGAGGAAAACAATAAAAGTCCCATCTTTCTCATTAAGTGATGCATTTCCAATAAAATAATGTACTTGTTATGTTTAATTTAAAAGGTCAATATACTTATATTTTTGTTGATTATGTGGTAATAAGCATTCTTATAACAACTCTTTTTCAACACTTAAATATTTATAACATCAGAATAAACATTTTTTTCAATTTGAATTTATATTTTTGATTTAGAGAAGTGTGAAGGGTGAACAGTAGAAGATTTCCAAGCATTAATCTGGAGAAAGTTAAATGGGCATCGTAAGGTCAAGGAGAAAATATATAACATTTTTAACCATTAAAAAAGTGTTGGGGGGGCTACTTGGAGAAATTTCCAGTGAGATAAATAAGTCCTAGTACAAAACAACTACAGCTAACACACCTGTAGGATATATAGGAAAGTTTTTTTTTTTAACTTTTAATTTTTTAAATTTCTTTTCAATGTAACAGAATTCATTGTTTATGCATCACACCCAGTGCTCCATGCAATACGTGCCCTCCACAGTACCCACCACCAGGCTGGCCCAACTTCCCACCCCCCGCCCCTTCAAAACCCTCAGACTGTTTTTCAGACTCCATAGTCTCTCATGGTTCATCTCCCCCTCTAATTTTCCTCAACTCTCTTCTCCTCTCCATCTCCCCACGTCCTCCGTGTTATGATAATTGAAACCATATGATAATTAACTCTCTCTGCTTGACTTATTTCACTCAGCGTAATCTCTTCCAGTCCTGTCCATGTTGATACAAAAGTTGTGTACTCATTCTTTCTGATGGAGGCATAATACTCCATAGTGCACATGGACCACATCTTCTTTATCCATTCGTCCGTTGAAGGGCATCTTGGTTCTTTCCACAGTTTGGCAACCGTGGCCCTTGCTGCTATGAACATTGGGGTACAGATGGCCCTTCTTTTCACTATATCAGTATCTTTGGGATAAATACCCAGTAGTGCAATTGCAGGGTCATAGGGAAGCTCTATTTTTTTTTTTTAAGATTTTATTTATTTATTTGACAGAGAGAGATCACAAGTAGGTAGAGAGGCAGGCAGAGAGAGAGAGAGGGAAGCAGGCTCCCTGCTGAGCAGAGAGCCCAATGTGGGACTCGATCCCAGGACCCTGAGATCATGACCTGAGCCGAAGGTAGCGGTTTAACCCACTGAGCCACCCAGGCGCCCCAGGGAAGCTCTATTTTTAATTTCCTTTGTTTTTATTCATTTATTTGACAGACAGATCACAAGGAGGCAGAGAGGCAGGCAGAAAGAGAGGAGAAAGCAGGCTCCCCGCTGAGCAGAGAACCCAACGTGGGGCCCGATCCCAGAACCCCAAGATCATGACCCAAGCCGAAGGCAGAGGCTTTAACCCACTGAACCACCCAGGTGCCCCTATTTTTAATTTCTTAAGGAATCTCCACACTGTTCTCCAAATTGGCTGCACCAACTTGCATTCCCTCCAACAGTGTAAGAGGGTTCTCCTTTCTCTGCATCCTCTCCAACACACGTCGTCTTGTTAATTTTGGCCATTCTAACTGGTGTAAGGTGGTATCTCAATGTGGTTTTAATTTGAATCTCCCTGATGGCTAGTGATGATGAACATTTTTTCATGTGTCTGAAAAATTTTTTCATGTACCATTTGTATGTCTTCTTTGGAGAAGTGTCTGTTCATGTCTTCTGCCCAGTTTTTGACATGATTATCTGTTTTGTGTGTGTTGAGTTCTTTATAGATCCTGGATATCAGCCTTTTGTTTATACTGTCATTTGCAAATATCTTCTCCCATTCCGTGGGTTGCCTCTTTGTTTTGTTGGCTGTTTCCTTTGCTGTGCAGAAGCTTTTGATCTTGATGAAGTCCCAAAAGTTCATTTTCGCTTTTGTTTCCTTTGCCTTTGGAGACATATTTTGAAAAAAGTTGCTGTGGCTGATATCGAAGAGGTTACTACCTATGTTCTCCTTTATGATTCTGATGGGTTTCTGTCTCACGTTGAAGTCTTTTATCCATTTTGAGTTTATCTTTATGTACGGTGCAAGAGAATGGTCAAGTTTCATTCTTCTACATATAGCTGTCTAATTTTCCCAGCACCGTTTATTGAAGAGGCTGTCTTTTTACCACTATATATTTTTTCCTGCTTTGCCGAAGATTATTTGACCATAGAGTTGAGGGTCCATATCTCTACTCTGTTCCACTGGTCTATGTGTCTGTTTTTATGCCTACACCACGCTGTCTTGGTGATCACAGCTTTATAGTAAAGCTTGAAATCAGGCAACATGATGCCACCAGTTTTGTTTTTATGTTTTGTTTTTCTTTTTCAACATTTCCTTAGGAATTCGGGGTCTCTTCTGATTCCATACAAGTTTTAGGATTATTTACTCCAGCTCATTGAAAAATACTGGTGGAATTTTCATCGGAATGGCATTAAAAGTATAGATTGCACTAGGCAGTATAGACATTTTAACAATGTTTATTCATCTGATCCAAGAGCATGGTATGGTCTTCCATTTTGTGGTGTTTCTTCGATTTCTTTCATGAGTGTTCTGTAGTTCCTCAAGTACCATCCCTTTACCTCTTTGATTAGGTTTATTCCCAGGTATCTTATGGTTCTTGGTGTTATACTAAATGAAATCGATTCTCTAATTTCCCTTTCTGTATTTTCATTGTTAGTGTATAAGAAAGCCACTGATTCCTGTACATTGACTTTGTATCCTGCCACATTACTGAATTGCTGTATGAGTTCTAGTAGTTTGGGGGTGGAGTCTTTTAGGTTTTCCATATAAAGTATCATGTCATCTGTGAAGAGAGAGAGTTTGACTTCTTCCTTGTCAATTTGGATACCTTTTATTTCTCTTTGTTGTCTGATTGCTGTTGCTAGGACTTCTAATACTATGTTGAACAAGAGTAGTGAGAGTGGGCATCCTTGTTGTGTTCCTGATGTCAACAGGAAGACTGTGAGCTTTTTCCCATTGAGGATGATATTTGCTGTGGGTTTTTCATAGATAGATTTTATGAAGTTGAGGAATGTTCCCTCTATCCGTATACTTTGAAGCATTTTAATCAATATAGGAAAGTTTTTGAGAGTAAATCCTTTACACAAAAAATCTTTTAAGTCACTAAGTTTGTGGTAGAGCCGGTGGGAGGCGGGACCTCCTGAGGAGGTGGGTCCACTCTTTATTGGTAAATTCAAAACATAAGAGCAGGAATTAAGATGGGAAAGGAAAGGCGGGTCACACAAAATTTCAATTACCTAAACCACTCCGGATGAAGAAAAAAAAGAGAGAGTTAATTCTGAGTTCTCAAAACAAGGAGAAACATTTTTCTTCTTCTTTTCTCTTTTCCTTTGTTTTTATTGTATCTCTGTGAGAAGATGGTTGTTAGCTGCACCTGCTGTGGTAACCATTTTACAATATACAGTATATTTACAATATAGGTAAATCAAACCATCATGCTGTATGCCTTTAATTTTTACAGTGAAGCATGTCAATTATTTCTCAATAAAACCAGAAAAAGTTCATTCATGTATTTTCAAATGAATGATTATGAGTATCAGATTGGTAATTGAGTTTCCACTGGGTAAGTTTTTTAAATGCTATCACAGCTTCATTTTTAAATGTTGATCCTTACACTACATTAAAAACTGTATCCCTTGGAATATATAAACTTATAAAAAAAATTCTAGATGTCAATTTAAAATATGAAGGAGGGCATGTAGTATTTCTAAATTATTTTAGAGATATAAATCCAAAATGCTAATCACCACTTGTTTAAAGGAGACAACCAAATTGGGTTTAAGAGCAGTAGGCTTGTCTCAGTGCTGGGCAGGTCACTCATACAGATCCATGTTTGTTGTGCTGGTTTTGATGTTCCTATTAACATCTAAGACGTGATGACTTTTAGGCAATTGGAATTCAGCAGAGGAATCTGGACTACATATATATTGCTTGGGGATCATACAGGTACAGAGCCTGGTCAAATCAAAAGCGTAGTTACCAATGTCAAGAGAAAGTATGACAATGGAGAAAAACACCAGAATCATGTTTTGGGAAATAGCACCGGCAAAGGAAACAGAGGAGAGATCAGAGAGGTAGGAAGTGAGTAAGAGAGAAAGACTTTTATAAGGAAGTAATGGAAGATAGTCCTAAAGGAGGTCAAATAAGATAAAAGCTCTGAAGTATCCATTGGACTTGGAATTAGGAAGCCAACAGCGACCTTAGTGATGTCAGTGGTCGTGGGTGGTAGAACAGAGCACTCGTGAAACTGGCTGGGGGCAGGGTATCAAGCAAGACCATGAAGAATCCGAGACTCTGAATATGAATGAAAGAAATAAAGTCAGAAAAGGGAGCCAAGTGATTTTTCTCCCGGCGGGGAGGTAATGACAACAGTGCGGCTTTCTGACAGTTGAACTTACTAAAACATGTTTAATTCGGAAGATCCAAGTTTAAGTGAGAAATGGAGATCTAAAATAAAAAGAACTTACTGCCCCATCTGTGAGCACAATTTGTTGTCTTTTGACTCCTGTATGTAATGAGATGTGCATTAGGATATGAAGACACCAGAGGTAAATTAGATGCTCTTTACTTCCCAGAATCATCTATAAATACATGATGGCTCAAGATGTCCGTAATCACTGGGGTCTGAAATAGATAAAAGATCACAGGAGCACCTGGGAGTTCGGGCTTCATGATGCACTAGAGAAGGGGAGTGGTCAGAGAAATAGAAAGAAATCAGAAGAGCAAAGCAGCTCAAAAGCCAGAGAAACATGAGCTATCAAGGTGTGGAGAAGAACGCCGCAGAAAGCAGGAGAATTGAGAACAAAGGAAATCTCACGGGCTGTCGTAATTAGAGAGTAACTGACAACCTTTGAGAATGAAATTGCCGTCCAAGTACAGAGGGTGCAGAAACAAGCAGATGGAGAAAAAGTGGGAGATGTTTCTCACTCAGAGAAACTTCCTGGTGACTTTTCTATCCCAAAGACTCATTCGGGGGCACTTGTGTTATACTTGGTGAATGAATGACAGTGTAGAGATATTGCACATTTAGTAAATTAAGCTCCCAAGACTTTAATGTCTTGGAAAATGAGATGTGCTTTGCAAGTCACAGTCATATTACAGTTATGGACTCAGTAACAGTGTGAATTTCCCTATAATAATAGTACTTATCTCACCACTTAAGGCAAAGGGGATACTTTTTAGTTCAGAGACATTTTCTAATCATTAGTTAAGCAAGTCTCCTTTCTTGTGTGCACCTTCCTAAATGATCAGATTAAGCTTTTATCCTTTTCACTGGAGAGCTAATCAAATGTGTGGTAAAGCCACTTAGAACTACATTACAAATTTATTTTCTTCCTTCCTTCTCCCTCTTTGGCTATAAAAATGTGGTACTCGTACAGAACAAAACAAAACAAAAAGGATAAAAAAGGCTACCACACTTCACCAGCAAGAAGGGCTCTATTTTCATTATGAAGTCATTAACCCTACACTCAGAGCACCTAACACATGGGGGGAGCCTGGTACCCTGTATTTTGGTGGCCGGTGGTAGGAGGAAGTGAAGTCTGCCTTCCAGATGTTCACAGTTTGAGTGTTGGTGGGGGACCCTGAATAAGGGCATATTTTTATGAAGTGGTAATGATCAGAACCCAGTATGGTTCTTCTTACTGTAGATATTGAGGACTTGGAGTTGAGTTGAAGAGCATCGACTCTCATTCTTGAAGAACTTCAGATTATAGTTCATCTAACTCCCTGTCCAGTATATGCATCCACCTACCACCCCCCAACATTTCTGCCAAGTGACATTTCTGCTACTGAATTCCTTAGCTCCTGAGGACAGCGCTGACTCTTAGTAAGTTCTTCCTTATAAAGAGTTAAAGTAAGAACAATACTTCTGTATTTTTTTAAAGATTTTATTTATTTATTTGACATAGAAAGAGAGACAGTGAGAGAGGGAACACAAGCAGGGGTCATGGGAGAGGGAGAAGCAGGCTCCCCATTAAAGCAGGGAGTCTGATGCAAGACTTGATGCCAGGACCCTGGGATCATGACCTGAGCCGAAGGCAGACACTTAACAACTGAGCCACCCAGGCGCCCCTGCTCCTGTATTGTTATTGGTCCCAGTTCTGCCAAGTCTGTCCACTCAGAGCAAATGTTGTCCCAAATATTTGGAGGTAGTTTCATTGAGTCTTCTCTTTTCCTTCAGCTTCTACTTGTGAGTTTATCCCTAAGCCCTCCACAACCCCAGCTGCTCTGTCTGAATGTACTGTTTTCTATTCTCCTAAACCGTTCCCTGGTACAGAATACATTTCCCATTCCTGGGCTGTCCTGAGAAGGGCATGGAAGAAGCTGTTGGCTTTCCCCATGTGTGAGGTTCAACAGTTGTGTACTGCTCCAGAGAACATTCATTTTTTTATTTTATTTTTTAAACATTTTATTTATTTGACAGACAGAGATCACAAGTAGGCAGAGAGGCAGGCGGAGAGAGATGGGAAGCAGGTTCCCCGCTGAGCAGAGAGCCCGAAGTGGGGCTCGATCCCAGGACCCTGGGACTATGACCTGAGTCGAAGGCAGAGGCCCAACCCACTGAGCCACCCAGATGCCCCAACATTCATTTAATTTACACATGACATTCGTGCTCTTCATGTCATTCCTACCTCCCCAGCCTTCAATGTCTTCCTCTTTGTTATGGAATACATCTGTTTCCCTGCTTGGTTTTAAAGGCTTTTTCTCATTTTTTCCTATCAGATTCATTCGGGGTTATTTTACATTCCACTCTAACAGACCTCCATCCCTTGGGTCCGTCTGGTCTTGTTAATATATCCAAACATCTCCTGCCTGTTCACTTCCAGCTCTGCACGTTCTTGTGCTATTCCCTATCTGAAATGCTGTTCCCTATCTGAAATGCTGTTCCCCGTGCCCATTTAAATTCCCTCTATCTTTCAAGACCCAACTCAAATACTACCTCCTGGATGCAGCCCTCCTATGTTATATCCACTTGGATTATCTCCTACTTTGCTGAATGTTTTTATCCCTCAGAAGCTGATAGGGCAGGACCCTTCTTACATCTCATGTGTACGAAACTTCTTGGTCATTCACTATAAACTATATGCATAAGTATTATACTCAGAGCAAAACATGGACCACATTTTAAAATTCACTTTGTTTTATCCACTGGTTGTTAAGGACTGAATATTTGTGTGTCCCCCCCCCCCAACTAAATTCATATGTTGAAATCGTAACCCCTAATATGATGGTATCAGGAGGGGGTCCTTTAGGGAGGGGATTAGGTTATGAGGGTGAGGTCCCTATGATTGGGATTAGTGCCTTCCAAAAGCAACCCCAGAGAGCTCTTTCAGCCTCTTCCCACCATGTGAGGCTACAATGAGAGGGCAACCAGGTGGGTTCTCACCCGAACACACCTGTGCTGACTGGCTGACCTTGGACTTTCAGGCTCCAGAACTATGAGAAGTCCATGGCTGTTGTTTAAGCCACTCAGTACAGAGTCCTTTGTCATAGCAGCCTGAGCAGACTAAAACACTGGTATAGGGCCCACACCTGGAACAGTGTCTGGCACATCGTAGGCACTTAATAACTATTTGCTGAATGAATGAATGAGTAAATGAATGAATACATGAAAAATGCTTAAATGCTCACTGATTGATTAAGCATTCTGGACTGGACAGATGATTAACTGGAGCAGAGACTAAATGGCAGAGGACAGGAATCTCATTCTTAACAATCAAACAGCACTCCACATCCTTGGGTCTGATCCCAATTTGCGGAAGGAGGAGGAAGAGGTGGGCTATCAGCAGAGAAAGTCACCAAGTTCTCAGGGGAATAAGATGATGTAGGGAGTTCTGACTCATCTTGGGAAATCATCAGCCACATTTCAACACTCCCTAAAACCTGCGGCCCCCGGATAAGCTCTGAGGCAGTTTTGGCTCCTCTGGTCTTTGTCCCATTGATAGGAGGGAGCTCGTCTTGGAGACTGAAAGTGCTGTGGTTATTTGGCGTTCAGGATATGACAGGTGCATGCCCTGTGTCCGGTCACCATCAACTTCACTTTTTTTTGGAGCCCAGGAAACTATTGGAGGCAGGAGAAATGGACGCAAGGCCAAAAAAAAAAAAAAAAAGTTTCAAGGAGGGATATAAATTCTGACATACCACCTGAATTACTCCCTTCACCTACCTCGTCTGCTCCCCAGATACCTGGGTTTTGACACATAATATACACATAATATAAGGCATACTATTATATACATGTATATATGCACAAATATACATATTATAAGGCATAATAGAAATATACATATGTATAATACGTGTATATATACATATTGTAAGGCATAATAAAAAGAAGCACCTCAAAACATAATGGCTTAACACAAGACCCAAATTCTGCAATTTGGGCAAGTCTCAGCAGGGACATCTCGTTTCTGCTACACTTGGGGCATCTTGACTGGGACCAGAAGTGGGACTGGCCGCCGGCGGGCGGAGCCTCTCTCTCAAGTGGAGTGGTTGGACTTCTTTCCATAGTGGCTGCCTTCAAGGAGAGAAGAGAAGCCTTACAGCCTCTAAAGGTTTAGAACCAGAAGTCACACAATGTCACTTCGGCCATGATCAAAGCAAGTCCCCAGACTAGGGTAGAGGGCAGGAGAAGCAAAAAGCTCTGCCTCCTCGGGGGAGGGTGCCAAAGTCACATTCCAAAGGACATGTGGGAGGGAGAGATTTTTCTGCTCATCTCAGATACAGTTTACCACAGTCATTTGTATATCCTCTGTGCTCCAATAGAGTACGTCCCTAAGGTCAAGCCCCTATTTGTATTCATTTGATGGCTCTCACCGTGCCTACTCCCCCAGAATCTCTATCAGTCCAGGCACTGTGGTTCCCTCAGAATCATCTCTTCCTTGGAGCGCTCCCTGATCCTCCAACTGGAAATGAATTTTCATCCCCTGAATGGGAATTTTCCTTTGGTTTCTTCCCTTACATTCTGAAAATTATAGTTCATACAACGCTGGAGCAGCTAGGAAGTGAAATCATCTGGTCCCATACCCTTCATTTATAAATACAGAGAAATTCAGACCAGATGGACAAAGCAACTTGACCTAGGACTCATAGCTGGCCTTGGACCCCAAGACTTCCTCATCTTGCCATTATACTGTGTTTTGTACTCCAAGCAGGTTACCACACGAGCAGGAAGTAAGCACGTTCCAGCGTGGAGAAGGGATGATGGAGACAGAAAGGCGACAGTGTCGAATTCTCAGAAGGAAGCTTGAATTGGAGGACACCAACTGCAGAGAGTGGGTAGGCTTAAGCTCACAGACAGAATGCAGCTGAAGTAAGTTTTGCATGGTTCACATGGTATTGGTTAAAAACATTTGAAGAAGTTGCCAATATTTAAGAAAAAAGTTCATGTCAAAATCCAGATTATCTGCTTCTTTGGGAAACCAGCGGGACCGTCTAGCCATACTGGGCCTGCCTGTGAGCCTGGCAGCCATCCGCTGGAGCCACATGGTGGCTGTCCTGTTAAATGTGGCCATGGTCTCCAAGGTCCCGGGGTTCGGGAAAGTTCAGCCCACTCTTCTCTCCTGTGTTAGCAGCACAGCTACTGGTGGGCTATGAGTGCGTGGCTCCTGTCTTAGATGAAGGCACTGGAAAATCACACAAACATCTTCTTCTATATGGCAAGGATTTGCCTGCATGTTCAATCTCCCTACAAATTATAAGCTCCCTAAGGGAACTTACCATGTCTTAGAACACTTTGGTAGAAATAATATTTGTTTAGCACTGTGTACCCCTGTAGTACTCTGTACTTAGTATATACGTAGTACTCGGAACTTCGTGATGTAGGGTGTACTGTATTTGTTTACCTTCTAAATTTTTCTATCAGGTGAGGAGACAGAATCAGAGAGGTTGATCCCGAGATCAGCCAGCCATTAAGTGTGGAGCTGGGGGTGGAGGACATCTGGTGTTCATTTTCCTTCGGGAAACTTCCCCTTTCCCCCATACCCCTGTGGTTTGGATGAGGCTGATCCTGTGGGAATTCAGTTCTGGCCTGTCCAATAAGAATTCAGATTACCCCTAACCTCAGTGATTGGTTTGCATGAATATATGACCCATGCTGGGCCAATCAGAGCTGATGAGTACCAGTCCCACGACTTTTTCTGAAACTCTTCGTGCATTAAGTTGATCACTTTGAGGTTAGACCAGCCTCCCTGTTCTACAGACTTCCAGAGGCAAGTGACAAGAGTGTCCTAGAAGCCCCCCAGCTCTGCAAAAGATCAGCCCACCTGTAGCTTCCAAAGCATCACTGACAGGAGTAAAACATCTTGTCCCCGAATCCTCATACAGCCTTTGCCAGGTGCCTGGACCTGTGTGTATGGAGACCTCTCTTCCTCTCTTCCTCTTCTCATTGAGCTACCAATACTGTCGGATTAGGACTCCACCTCTCTGACCTCACGCAACCTTAATTACCTCCTAAAAGCCCTATTTCTTAAAAAGTTACTTTGGGTATGAGGGCTTTGTCATATGAATTTTGGGGAGGATACAATTCCGTCTAACACCTTGACCCTGGATGTGCCTGAAACTCTTCAGTTATTTGCAAAGCAATAAATTCTTGTTTATGTAATACCTTAAACCAGGTTGACTGCGGTTTCTGAAGTTGCATTTAAAAGAAGCCTAACCATGGGGCACCTGGCAGGCTCAGTCAGTGGAATGTGTGACTCTTGATCTAGCGGCTATATGTTCGAGCCCCTTTTTGGGTATAGAAATTACTTAAAAATAAAATCTTTACTGTGGCTCAGTTGGTTAAGCAGTTGTCTTTTTTTTTTTTTTTTAGGATTTTTATTTATTTATTTGACATGCAGAGATCATAAGTAGGCAGAGAGGCAGGCAGAGAGAGAGGAAGGGAAGCAGACTCCCCGCTGAGCAGAGAGCCCGATGCAGGGCTCGATCCTAGGACCCTGGGACTATGACCTGAGTCGAAGGCAGAGGCTTCAATCCACTGAGCCACCCAGGTGCCCTAGTTAAGCAGTTATCTTCAGCTCAGGTCATGAACTTAGGGTCCTAGGATCCAGCCCCTCATAGGGCTCCCTGCTCAACGGAGATCCTGCTTCTCTCTCTCCCTCTGCTGCTCCCCCTGCTTGTGCTGACTCTCTCTCTGTCAAATAAATAAAATCTTTAAAAAAAAATCTTTAAAAGTAAAATAAATAAAAGAAGCCTAACCACTCCATGACAAAAACCAAGCAGACCAATTAAGAAATGGGGAAAGGACTAAAATTCACATTTCTCTAAAAAGATAGACAAATGGTCAGTAAGCACACAAGAAGATGCTTAACACCACTAGTCATTAGGGAAATGCAAGTCAGACTACAGTGAGATACTACTTCACACCCACTGGGATGGCTGTTATGAAGAAACAAACAGAAAACAGGCTATTATTGGAATAATGATGTAATGTTGATGAGGTTGTGGAGAAATTGGAACACTTGCACATGGCTGGTAAGAATATAAAATGGTGCAGCTGCTATGGAAAATGGTATGATGATTCCTCAAAAAGATAAAAACAATTACCACATGATCCCGTCGTTCTGCTTCTGGATATGTATCCAAAAGGAATGAAAGCGGGACCTCAAGTAGATACGGGTACACCCTGTTCATAGCAGCATTATTCACAACAGCCGAAATGTGGGAGCAACCCAAGTGTCCATTAACAGAGGAATGGACAGGGGCGCCTGGGTGGCTCGGTCAGTTAAGCATCTGACTCTTGATTTCAGCTCCGGTCAGGATTTCATCAGGGTGGTAAGATTGAGCCCTGTGTTGGGCTCCGTGCTGAACATGGATCTTGCTTAGGGTGCTCTCCGGGTCCCTCTACACCCCCCCACTCCCCCTCCCCCCTCACACGCTCTCTAAAAAAAGCAAAAAACAAACAAAAAAACCCACAGATGGTTGGATACATAAAATGTGCACAGGCTGCAGCATGGGTAAACCATGAAGACACGCCCGTGAAATAAGCTAGTCACGAAATTACAAATACTCTGTGATTCTTCTTACATGAAACTCCTGGGGTCATAAAATTCATAAAGGCAGAAGGTAGGATGGGGGTTGCCAAGGGTTGGGTGGGAGAGGGAAATGGGCTGTTGGCATTTAACGAGTACAGGGTTTGGGAAAGTGGGAAAGTTCTGTAAATGGTTGGTGGTGATGGTTGCACAACACTGTGGCTATTTCATTGAACTGCATACCTGAGAATAAGTTCAAAATGGTAAAGACTATATTATGCATATATTGCCATAACAGAAAGAAAACTAACCAATGAACGGGGTCTCAAACCAAAATCATTAGGCTCCAGATCTGCTTTTAACCCTACGTCCCTAGGTCTTCTTCCATCACTTATGCTATCCAGCTCAAATGCCCTACACATCATTTGTGCTTAATACAAATCAGATGAATAAGTGAATTAATATATAAGTGAATGAAAGCACTAACATTTATTTGTTTGTATAGAGAGAGAGGGCATGTGCGCAAATGATGAGAGCAGAGGGGGAGGGTCAGAGAGAGAATCCTAAGCAGGCTCCACGCTCAGCACGGCGCTGGACATGGGGCTTAATCTCACGACCCTGAGATCATGACCTGAGCCAAAATCAAGAGTCGGATGCTTAGGCGACGAAGCTGCCCGGGTGCCCCACTCACATTTATTTTTAATTAACATGACATTGCCATGACATAACAATAACATAATCATCTCCTGGCAAAAAACCAGCATTTTATTTTTTTTTAAGATTTTATTTATTCATCTGACAGGCTGAGATCACAAGTAAGCAGAGAGGCAGGCAGAGAGAGAGGGAGGAAGCAGGCTCTTTGATGAGCAGAGAGCCTGATGCGGGGCTCGATCCCAGGACCCTGGGATCATGACCTGAGCCGAAGGCAGAAGCTTTAACCCACTGAGCCACCCAGGTGCCCCAAAAGCCAGCATTTTAATTGAGGGTCCTTAACAGCTTGGAAAGTATTGTGAAAGTTCAACACAACCTCTTACTTCAGGAAGCCTGGATGGTCTGTCCCTACCCATTCACACTTCCCCATTTGGCACAGGAGAGTTTGTTTTCTCTGCGGATGTATGTTTCAAGTGTGAACCCTGAGGAGATAAAGCTTCAAGGCAGAGGCGCTTTACTTGTTCCATTGACAGTTGCTCATTCAGAGAACTTATATGCCCAGCTGCTCCCCCAGAGCTTCAGGGTGCACATGGCCGCTGGGAAAAGTAGACCTGACTTTTACTCCTTCACCAAGCCCTGGTGAGGTTTACATTCTAAACGTCTTCAACCTTCTCCATTCTCATTGCTACCTCCCTGAGGATAGCCATTGCCATCTGTCCTCTGACTGCCCTTCGACTGCTTGTAGGAGTCTGTTAACTGCCATTCTTCTTTCCTGCATCGCCTCCCACATCTGGGGCCATCCCCCACAGAGCAGCCAGGCTGCTTTCCAGATCATCAATCTACCCTGGTTTCAACCTTGAATGACTTCTTACTGTGGAAGGATAAAGAGAAAACCTCCTAATTTATCCTCCTTGGCCCTCTTACATTCTGGCACCTGTGTGCCAGCCTCATAGGGAACCACCTCCTGCGTCTTCCCAGGGCTCCAGCCAGATGCGCCCGCTCTTCTCTTCCTGAGACACACCGATCTTTCCACCATAGAATCTTTGTGCACCCTGGCACTCCTTCCCACCATCACACCCTCTGCCTTTTCAACTCTTATTTTTCCTTCATCTCTCGATACAATTGTGTTTTCCTGCATAAAAATCTTCCCTGATCTCCCACACTCCAGCCAGGCTAGGTTAGTGTCCTTTGTAGTAAGCTGTCATGGTTCAGTGTGCTTTTCCTTCAGGACACTACCCTCGGCTAGGAATCACGCATTCCTTCTAAGCTCTGTTTGACCAACAACTAGCTCCTTCACTGCCCAGATTCTCAGTTTCTTAAAAATAAAGATGATGTTTACTTTTGCCTATCACTGATTCCCTATCATTTAGCTCCACGCCTGGTGTATAGTTGTTGCCTAATAAACGTGTGGAGAAAGGAGTAAGGAAGGAGGGAAAGAAGTAAAACAACAGGGTCTCCCTCTGGAACATTGGGACACCATATGGCGGCTTCTATGCACAGCACTGGTACCCATTTGACATAACAGCTGGAGCTCAGCAGAGTTCTGGGGTTCATCTTGGTTTTGTGGGGGGTTGGTCAAATTGCTGAAAGTCTCTAACTTTGGGTTTCTTCCATTTATTTCAGCAGACAGAGGTAGAATTCTTACTAAGTGCAAGGTGTTATTAGAAAACTGCTTCTCAGAGTGCCTGGCTGGCTCAACTGGTAGAGCATGCAACTCTGATCTCGGGGTCATGGGTTCAAGTCCCACATTGGGCCTAGAGCTTAGGAAAAAAAAGAAAAAGTGCTTCTCACCTGGAATGGTCACCTTCTGTAGAGGGCGGTAGCAGAATTTTAAGGGGGAGTCTTGCTCAGAGTACAAAGAAAACTTCCCAGCTAAGGCGATGGAGCACATGTTGGGTGTGTGAGTCAGTGAGCAGGCAGAAAGTGACAGAGAGATGAACCAGACAGTTCATGACATCAAAACACTTACTCTCAAATGTGGGAAAGACGTGGGGCTAGAACTGTACTATGAGGCCGTTGGCTAGAATAGAGACAGGAGGCGCATACAGAGCACAGAGGAGGAGTGATTAATTCCATCTTGGAAAAGAGGGGAGAGGGTTTATTGGTCACTTTGGATCTCAGCCTGGAAGGATAGACAGGACCTCATGCATAGACCTGAGGAACAGCCGCTTGGCGCTCTTTCCAAGAAAGATGGCCAGAGCTAACTAGCTAAAGTGCAAGCGGCCTTCTGAAACCTTTCACCAGAGGCTCCATGAGCACCAAGTACAGCAGACCCTTGAACGCCACATTTGTACCATGTGGGTCCACTTACATGTGGATTTTTCATACTTCAATACTGAATGTATTTTCTCTTCCTCATATTTTAAGAACATTTTCTTATCTCTCGCTTCCTTTATTGTAAGAATATAGTTGTATAGTACCTACAGCCTACAAAGTACATTAGTTGACTCTTTATGTTGTCAGTAAGGCTTCTCTGGTCTGTGGTAGACAGTGGGTAATTAAGTTTTGGGGGAGTCAAAAGTTTCATGTGGATTTTTTTAAAAGATTATTTATTTATTTATTTATTTATTTATTTATTTATTTATTTTAAAGATTTTATTTATTTATTTGACAGACACAGATCACAGGTAGGCAGAAGCAGGCAGAGAGAGAGGGGGAAGCAGGCTCCCTGCTGAGCAGAGAGCTAGATTCGAGGGATCATGACCTGAGCTGAAGGCAGAGGCTTTAACCCACTATGCCACCCAGGTGCCCCAGATTTTATATTTATTTGAGAGAGAGAGAGCAAGAGAGAGCACAAGTTGGGGGAAGGGCAGAGGGAGAAACAGGCTCCCAGAGGAGCAGGGAGCCCGATGTGGGATTTGATCCCAGAACTTCAGGATCATAGCCTGAGCCGGAGACAGATGCTTAACTAACTGAGCACCCTCAGGAGCCCCCATGTGAGTTTTTGACTACACAAGGGGTCAGCAGTCCTAACTGCCCACGTTGTTCAAGGGTCAATTGTCCTGTCTCTTGACAGCAGATAATTCTAATATATTCAACGACACAGCGGCTGTGCTCTGCTGACCAGTGGTATTACCTCCTGTGAACGGAACGAATATAAGCTTTTCCCCTCACTCTGAAAAAAGGTCTCGACTGACCAGCATAATCAGTTTGTGGGAGAAAATATTGCAGCCGCCAAGAGGGGATTAGCTGGGGAGAGGTTGACTCCTATCTAAAACTAACTGATGATTTCGGTCCTATTTCTGTTCTTACGGAGCCAGCCAAGTGCCTGGCGTTCTCGTGACTTTATCAATTCAAACGGACCCCTTGAGGAACACATAAACAAGGGCAAGCCTTTCTAGAACAAGATACGGGGAAATAGCAAACAGAGGCGCTGTTAGACAAACATGGGACGTCTGGTCTCTCTGGCTGAAGCAGAACACACTGCAAATGACACTTAGCTCTTACTGGGTTCTGGTGCCAGACTGAATACTATGTACGTATTGTGTCATTGGCTGATGCAACGTGATGTAGACAGTCATTGCCATGCATATTTGGTAGAGGACAAAGCTGAAGCACAGAGGGGCTACATAATTTGTCCAAGGTCACACAATGGTGGGATTTGAACTCATGGCCCATGCTCTTAACCACCATATTTGACTGCCTCTCACCTCTCAGCTGAAAGCAAGGACATTGGAAGCTAGGCAAACCTGGCCATAACAACATTTCTGTCACCTTCTCGCTGTGTGATCTTGGGCCTGTTAGCTAACGTTTCAGGGGAAATCGCATTGGAATAAGCCCCAAAGCCTAAAACTTGGGAAATGACTCTCATTGGGAACAATGTGCCATCTCAACCTGCTAGTTGGCTGCCTTCCCCATGTCCCCAGGCCTCGCCCCCAGTTGAGCCGCCACGTTCACCTCCCGCATGCTTGACCAGTTCTGAGTTAGGGTGTGCCTCTTTCAGTAGGCTGAGCTGTGCCAAATAGAGGCCAAGTCTTGGAATCCTCAGGCCTTTGTTCTAATCCAGTTTCCAGAGCTCTAATGGGGGCCCCCTGAGCACCTGCGTAGCTGTCCCATTTTTTTCCCCTTCACGTGGTTCTTCTATTCTTCTATCCTGCTAATGGAGTACTGGGCCTTGCCTTCTTTTTTTTTTTTTTTTCTTTTTTTTCTTTTTAAAGATTTTTATTTATTTATTTGACAGATCGGAAGTAGGCAGAGAAGCAGGCAGAGAGAGAGGAGGAAGCAGGCTCCCTGCTGAGCAGAGAGCCTGACGTGGGGCTTGATCCCAGGACCCTGGGGTCATGACCTGAGCCAAAGGCAGAGGCTTTAACCCACTGAGCCACCCAGGTGCCCCTGGCCCTCGCCTTCTTAATCCAGATTCCCCCATGAACTTTGATTTATGTGGTTAGGCTTCTGTTCTGACACCTTCCAAGTTCTGGTATATGGGCTGGGCCCTGCCTCCCACTTGCTAGTCCCTCTTTCCAGCTCAAAAGAGGAGCATTGCTCCTTAGATGACCCTCGGAGCTGGCCCTCTGCCACCTTGAACCGGCCTTTTGATTAGATGCTTTCCTGACTACTCACCACACCTGTGTCTTTCTAGATGAACTCATGTAGCATAAAATTCACCATTTAAAAAAAAAAAATTCACCATTTTCATCACTTAGCGTGTATAGCTCAAGGGCTTTGTGTACATCCAGAAGGTTGCGCAACCACCACCACTATCTAATTCCAGAATATTTTAGTCCCCTTATAAAGAAGCTCCAGAGGACATCAAACCTGAAAAGCCTGGAAGGGTTAGGGCTGGAAGGGACGGGGCTCAGCGTGGCATGGCAGGTTATGTGCGGCGTCATACGTGAGTGACGAGAGGCCAGCCCGACGTCCTACCCCCAATGACAGCACCTTGGTGTGCTATCAGGCTGGGGAATTTTCTGACAGGAGGGATTTTCTGACTTTCTTCGGAAGCAGAGGGTAAGATCCTCCTGTAAGAGGCTCCTTTTTTGTCCTCGGAAGAAAGAGCATCCCTGCCTCTGAAGAGGACAGACAGACACTGAAAGGAATCTGAGTGAGCAGGCCTCGCTGTCTTCCCGCGTTTACTGCCTTAGCTCAGAGTCCTTTTTGCATGATTGCATTTTCCCACGACTCTCCAGTCTTCACCAAACCTACCACAAATGCTTAGGCTTAACCACCCAAAGAACAAAAGCCAAAAACACAACCCCACACTCCTCATGGCTCATTCTCCATCTCCCTCTCTCCACCCGCCCCCCTGCAACCACTACCCTATGCCAAATCCCATTTCTATCACCATGGATTTGCCCATTCTGGGCACTTTGTATAAATGCAATCATAAACCATTTGTCCTTTCTTTGTCTGCATACTGTCTTCTCTCTGTTTCGGGCCTTGTGAAAGGCTATCCCCATCATACCATGAGTCTATACGTTGTTCCTGTTTACAGCTGCCTAATAGTCCGTCGTGTAAATAAACATTTTGTTCGTTTTTTCACCAGTTGGATGTCTGGGTTGCTTCTACCTCTTGGCTATTATGCATAATAGTTCTCCGGACACCTGTGTACAAGTTTTCCTGTACACACTTTCAGTTCTGCCAAGGAGTGGGGTTGCTGGATGGTGTGGTAACTCTGTGTTTAACTTTTTGGGGAATGTCTCAGCTGTCTTCCAAAATGATATTTGACATTCTCACCAGTAATGTATGGGAGTTCCAGTTTTCCACATCCTTGTCCATGCTTGTTATTGTCCTGCCCAGTATTTCTTGGTTCCCCTGGGTGGGGGGGGGGGTAGTAGGGGGCGGTTTCCTGAAGTGGGTGATTCCTTGAAGAAAATAATTAAGCATTTGGCTTTGATGCTAGAGCCCTAAGTCTGGGTCTGTTCTGCCATACAGGGTACTAAGGCAGGTATGTTTCTTGAGCAAGTTTTTTTTTTTTTAATCTTAACCCTCAGTTTCCTCATCTGTTAAATGGGAATAATAGGGTCATTGGACTAATTAAATGGGAAAAACCTTTAGGATAATGCCTGTAAAGTCCTGTCCTGATAAATAAAAGCTGTCATTATTACCTTCCACCTTCCTTTGCCTACACATCTAGACTTCTCTTCAATGGGTCATTATGCTGGTCATTGGGCCAGATAACAAATATGTATTTGTTATGTAACAAATATGTATGGAGAGCCAGTCAGGTGCCAGGCACTATTTGAAGGAGCTAGGATTAGAGTGTCGTACAAGTAAAAGACCCATGAGTAGGAAATTAATATTCTACTAGAGCAAGGGCTATTATAAGTATATAAATTTAAAAATAAGGAAGATAATCTTAGGAACTAGAAGAACCTTGATACAATAGAAGAGGGTAATGTAATAGTGAGCGGGGTGGGGGTCAGCAGGTGTGGCCAGGGGAGGAGGGACACCGCAGTGCAGAGCTGACTAGAGCAGGGGAGGCAATCACACACCGGTCTGGGGAAGAGAGTTCACACTGACAGACCCTCACAGAGAATCCTTGTGACAGGAATGGCGTGGAGGGGCTGAGGGGCTGAGAGAAGTGAGGGGAGGGGCTGAGCAGTGGCTCCCAGCAAGCCTGGGACCCTGGAGAAGAGCCAGCAGGAGCCGAAGAGATGCCCAGACCCTGTGCTGGTGACAGCTCCGTGCTGACGGTGGGGCCCCAGAGAAGGACGTCAGGGAAACTGGGCCAGACCCCGCGTGTGATATTTGGCAGGAGTTCCGGACACTAAATGTTCTCCGTAGTTGGCAGGAGTCAAAAGGAGGTCTCACTGGAGAGCTTCAGCCTGACATGCCTCCTCCCCGAACACCACTGTTACTCACTCCTGGGAAGTCCTGTCCTCATTTGGATTTCTTTGTATCTGACACCAAGCCCTCGATCACACGTCTGCCACCGGCGTAACTATAATAGGACAACAACCTCTGTGTCGATGTAGGTGCTTACACTTGGGAAAGTTGAGACAAGAAAGCCTGGACCCTCTCTGCCTCTCGGGGAACATTCTGGATGAGCCTGGTGGGGTTGAAAACTCGTCCTGTGATGCCACAATGCCCAGACTCAAGGACCGAGGGGGCATCGCAGGAAGCCCATTTTGCCGCACACAAACTGGCCTGAGTGCTACCTGTGACTGCTCTGTGGCCATCCACGTGGCAATGGGGGACTCCAGGAGCTTTGGTTGTGCAGCTAAGGGCAAGGATTTCAGACATGCATGTGTTTGTGCTCTGGGCTCTCCCACTTCCTAGCTATCTGGCCATGGGCAGGTTTCTTCAACACTCTAAGCTTTGGCTTCCCCATTTGTGAGACAGACACAAAACCTATGTCAGAGTGGCAGCAAGTACATGGCTCCTGACCGTGGAGTCAGCCCTCAATTACTATCACTTATCATCGTTAATTATCACTAGTTTTGCTCCTACTGTGCTATGATGATTTTAAGAGCCTCCATCGAGGAAGGGTCACCAAGTTTTGAAAAGACAGTGCCGAGGTTGACGTATGTCCCAAGAAGGGCAGTGATTATAATGATAAGACTTTGAAGATTTGAAGGAAAGGTTGGCATGGGAAGGTTGAATCAAAGAGTGTTGTTAAACAGTTTTCAAGTATGAAAATTGAAGAGCTATGAAATGAGGACTAATATTTTCTTGGTATAACCTACCCTATGCCAAATCCCAGACTGGGGTCTTTACATTTATTATTATATTAACTATTACATTTAATCTCCATTGCGACCCTCTGAGATTGGTGTTATTCCCATTTTACAGATAAGGAAACTGAACCTGAGAGACCAAAGGCAAACATTGACTGGGGTGCTGGTGTCTGTCTAACTTTGATACCAATGGTCCTTTCTCTATACTCCAAACCAGTAAAGCCCCAGCTAACCCTATCTGGTTATTCTAGAGATCATGAGCTCCACAAGTCCAGGAATATTTCCCCACATGTTAGAGCTCTGCAGTGGAGCAATTAATCCAGCCCAGGAGACAGACGTGTGTATGTAAGCCAAACACTAGAATGAAAATTCTATGTAGCAAGAACATGCTTCTGGAAGAAGGCAGAGGAGGAGGGTTCCTTCTCCTGAGGCTGAGAAGGTCCTCAGGGAGGAGAAAAGTAAGTAGGCGGCCTTTTCCAGAAGAGGAGTTTCAGACGAGCCTCCTTGGGGTTGTCTGCTAGAAAGGCATGGAAAGGGCATCCTTTTCAGCTAGGGCTAAGGAAGCCATGGCTTGGAGGTGGAAAGGCACCTGCTTCTTTCAGGAAAAGACTTGGATCACCTGGACTAAAGGGGCAGAGGATCTGGAGAAGGAGAGTGACACCTGAAGGCGGGATGCTTTGCATGACAAGCTATGGATTTTAGATTCTGTCCTGTAAGCAGTGGGGAGACAGCTTTTCAGTAGGTGACATTGTGTTTTAGGACATTACCTCTGGCGACTGAGTAAACAATGCAGCAGGCAAAGGGTGAAGCCATAAAGCCAGGTTCTTCTAATTTACTCTGTAGTGCGCCTGCCTTTGGGACCCACGGGGGAGCCCTTTTAGTAGGCAAGAAAAGGGGCATTTCAAGGACGCCACTGAATCCAGTCCTTCAAAAAGCTCCCACTCCATGACATGCATCCTGATCTTCTCAGGTCCCTGACCAGGCAGTCTGCTGGCAGCACCATCAGCCTTCGTTTCCCCTGCACTGCAAGGCAAGGGAGGATTTCTGAACATATCCTTTACTTTTGAAAGTGTCTCCAGCTGAGATACCACCATTTCCAGGGCAGACAGAAGTGGTTGTCTCCAACAGTTGAGAAGTCTCCAGAATAGGACAACAGTCCAGGACCTTCCCCCAGGACAGGCAGGATGAGCAGCATGATCTGGGACAGTGGATGAAGCCTCAGGCTCAGGCCTCCGCCCATCCATTCAGCCAACCATTCATTCACAACTGCTCATTGAATGCCTGCTTGCAGCAGGCCACGTGACACATACTGTGTGTGCCAAGGAGAAAAAGGTAAGGTTCCTACCTTCAGTAAGGTCACAGCCTAGTGTGGAAGTCACCATGATTTGGGGTGGAGAGGTGGATCTTGAGCCAGGCACTAAGGTCTTCTGTGAAGCAGGCAGATGAAAGTTAACACAAAACTATGACAAAATGGGAAAGGCATAATAATAGAGATTCTCCAGGATCACTTAGGAGCAACTAGCTCAAACACTCAGGGAGGTAGAATAAATATCAGGGACCTTTTTGTCAAGATCTTATTGAGCATGTAATAAAGTGCCAGGTTCTGGGCTGGGTATCAGCTGTGTCAGGAAGAATGAGTAGTCATATGACGAGAAGGTAAGCGGAAGGGAACGTGCAACAGAGCGAAAGTGTGACCCATCGTGGAACCCACAAGTAGTCAATTGCTTAGGACAGAATGAAAGAGATAACATTTAGGATAGAAGAGAAAGGAGGGAGCTGGAGGGATGACAAGTGTGTAATTACAATGGGTCTTCCATGTGATGCTAGAGAGTGCAAACAGCCAGTAAGAAGGAGATCTTGGGACAAGGCACTCTGACTACAGTGATACAGTCAGAGATCACATGACAGGATACAGAGATAAGACCATAGCATGGTTCCAAGAGCTCTTGAATTTCAGTGCTGAAACTAGGCAGGAAGAACTAGTTGCAATTAACATAGGGGAAACTATTGAGTCCCTGAACGAAGGCAAGGGTGGTGGGGGTGGTGGGGAGGGGAAGGATGGGGATATACTTGGGAAGGAACAAGAACTTGCAGGGCTTGGTGACCACTTGGAGTGAGGGAGAGAGGAAAATCACGAGTGAGGCTCCTGATGCTGGCCCACAACCAGGTATGCAAAAGAAGGCAGTAGATGGCTGGATTGGTCTAAAGACTGGGATTTCATTGAGAAGAGCGAATTGACAAAGGAGAGGAAGCAAGGATCATTGCAAGATGCTTATGAAGCAATATATCATGTTTTCTAGACTGGCTGAAAGAGGAAATGGAGAAAGAGGATTGATCAATGGCTGAAAATGGAGGCAAAGAGTCAGTAAGGTCAGACACTAGGTGCAGCAGGAGTAAAGGAGTTTGAGAAATGGAAGGATAGGAGACTGTGGTGGGTTTGAGGGTATTGGAGTAAAGGTTGGAGATGAAACCTTTCCAGGGTATGGCCATCTGTGAGAGCAGCTCCAATGGAATGGACCGGACTACTGGTCTACCGGACTGCTGGTCCTCCTTGTAGACAGAGAAGTCAGGATGATGGCAGGCTTTGGAGTGGAGAGGGTGGACCTTGAACCAGGGACTAAGGTCTTCTGTGGAGCAGGCAGATGAAAACTACAAAAGTGGGTAGAGCAAAGGGTGTGGACTTCTAAGGAGCAACGTTTGTAGGAGGCTTGAGAAAGTATGGTTTGGAAGTACAAGTTTGCTTATCAGTGTGGGCCCTGGGCTTCTTTTAAAGGAGGCAAGTGTTGGTGAAGCCAAGTCCTCATGCACGGGTCACTTTAAGCTCAAACCAGGATGAGCAGAGTTTACGTACTGGGCTGTAGTGTTCAGAAGTCCTAGAGAAGGAGGAGAAGTAATCACAGGAGAGGAGGCCTGAGTGGTATGAGAGCTGTTTGGGTCTATGACTGGTGCCGCCATCTTCACAGTCATCCTGGTCCCTCCCCATCACCCCTGCAGCCAACTGGTAACCACAGCCTGCTGATTCGGATTCCTAAGGAGCTCTTGGGTCCCTCCCTGTCCTTCCTTTTCCACTGCCCAAGCCCTGAACAAGCTCTCATGGACCACAGCAGTGGCCTCCATTTTGGCCCTTTCCCCACCATGTCCCTCTCTCCACCCCCCTCCATCCTCCGCATAGCTGACAGAATGTTCTTTTTTATCCACAATTCTGATCCCATTATCCCAGCACTCGACATTCATCAGTGGCCCCTCAGTTGTTAACAAGACACAACCTGTCCCAATTGTTTGGCTTCCAGAGTCATTCATAATTGGTCTCCTGCTGATCAGTCCCATGTCATTTCGACTGTTCCCTATCCCTACCCCCCGGAACTGTATGCTCTAGTAATACTCAATTATTTATAGCTCTCAGAACATGTTACTATATTCGCTCATGTTTCCAGATTCTGCACATTCCATTTCATCCGCCTACACATTATTCCCACTTGCCACACCTTGCCCTTGACAGAGCCCACTCCAAATCCACTCACGCACATAGCTCTTCCTCTGTAAGTTTGTCCTTCATTCCTCTGGAGAGCCGAGGAGACCCTTTCCTGAAACTCCCCCTAAACTTTGCACAACACACCACAAAAGCAAGTATGCAATTATATTGTACTGAGCGTCTCTGACTATTCACCTTACTACTTAACAATAAGCTCTTTAGAGGAAAACATTATTTTTAAAAAATATATATATATTATATAATATATATAAATATATATATAATATAAATATATTTATTTATAAATATAAATATAAATATAAAAAATATATATATTTTTTAACAGCAGTTTTAGGTTCATGGCAAAACAGAGGGGAAGGTGCAGAGGTTTCCCATATATCCCCTTGCCCCATACTTGCAGAGTCTCCTCCATTATCAACATCCTGCCCCAGAGTGGGACATCGTTAAAACCGTGAAAGTACATTGACATCATTACCACCTGAAGTCTGTAGCTTCCATTAGAGATCACTCTTGGTGTTGTACAATCTATGGCCTTGAACAAGTATGTGATGACATACATCCTCCATGATAGTATCATACAAACTGCCCAGAAAATCCTTTGTGCTGTGCCTGTCCATCCCTCCCTCCCCACGAACCCCTGTCAACCACTGATCTTTTTACTGTTTCCATAGTTTTGCCTTTTCCAGAAGGACATACCATATGCCATCTCTGCAGAGACGTTGTCTTTTAATGCTCACATCCAGTGCCTGTCACATCGCTTCGCCCAGAGTAGGTGCAGACTATTTACAGAATCAATGGTGGACTTGGTGGATGTGTGTTTAGGGAAGGGACCCTCCCTGATCCGAGGTGAGCTGTATAGAATTAGACTCCAGACCTCAGAAGAAGCTCGGCTCTGGGCTGCCCTGAAGCTCATAGACTCCATCCGATTCCATTCATTTCCAGACCTTGTCCCCAGGGCTGGCATGGATTTTTTTGTATATCATGGGGACTCAACAGCTGTGGAAGGAGGACATAGTCCCTGACCTCAAGAAGTATACAGTAGAGCAAATAAGTAGACCAAGTTTCTGCAGCCGTGTTGCTCCATCCTCCCTTTTCTTCAGTTGTCCACTAGCAAGGCCTAAAGGCCACAATCACTCGTTCTTCCATTCATTTATTCAACAAAGCTGTCACAGGTCAAGTGCTGTGTTCTGCTTATTCACTGGAGACTTCTGGAAGGGCAAGGATCTGGCTGGATGGCCGGTGCTCTAGGCCACAGGCTGAGACCCTTTCCCTCAAAGCATCCCATGCCTAAACCTCGCGGCTCCAGGGAGCTCTCCGTGCCCCTGCCTGGCTGACTGTCCAGCTCCCGAGGCCTTCTCCAGGGCAAGTCCTGTTGTACTCCAGTCAGAACCAGACGGTTTGGCATTAATTGCCTTCTAATTGTTTCAAGTGTGCTATTTTTATCTCCCGAGTACTTTGCACTCTCCTTGCAAACCGCCTGGTCTTTGAGTTTCTCATTGCCACTGTGCCCCCAGCGCCCAGTAAAAGCTTGCTGATTGATTTTCTATGAGCTGTAATTATTTCCAAGGCTGCCCTGGGACGAGGATCTCTCCTGAAACCGTGGCTGCTTCTACCCCTGCGATCCCCTTCCCACTCCCAGCACCTTCCACCGGTTGCCACTTCCATGGGTGTCCCTAGAACCTCTGTTTCTCCTCTCTGTCTCCGCCACCGAGGTTCTCTTTTTTTGCCAGACCTCTTTTTGCATAAAGGCTCTCTTGGCAAGAAATGTTATTCTTATCGGTTGCCTCATGATCTATTTTTATCTCTCGGCACAACGTATTCAACACTTCTGGGACATGCTGGGTGAATGAAGCTTCCACTTTGAATTTCTGTGTTTTCGGTTTTCTTATCTCAAGACAGAGTTGAAGGAAACGAATCTTGGGTGGGGGATGGAGCTGAAGTGAGGTTAAGTGGGAAGAGAGGCTTCTTTCTAGAAGGGTAAGCTGTGATCCTGACAGGAGAGGGTGGGGACGGGCAATCACCAGTCACGGAGCTCCCGGCTCCTTGTTCGTCTCAGGAAGAAGACAGTAAGGCGTAGGGTCAGCGCAGAGTCTTGCTGTAAATGTGCTTCTCAGAATTCAGAGAACCTCCGAAGGTTTTTCTGAGAATTGCCAGTATTGCTCTCTCAGTACTGTCTGAACCTGCCTCGCCGACCCCCAAAGGAGACGGAACCCTGGGATCTCTGAGGTCTCTTGGGGCTTTAGGGAAGGCTTTGTCTGACCTGTCTCCAGATGAGAGCTCTTGGGAAGACGGTGAGCCATTCAGATCTACCAGGGAACCCTTAGGCCACAAATTCTATCGAGGACCGGTGTAGTGGTGCTAACTATTTTTATTTATTTATTATATATTTTATATACAATATGTAATTTATGTACGTTATATAATATGTAATTTATTGTATATAATATATAATTTATATTTTATATATTATTATATATAATATATATTATATATAATTATTTTCCACGTGGATCCAGTAAGATTTATTTGCTGCCTAGAATGCTGATGGCAGAGCACGAGGGTAAAGAGCCTGGGCTTGGCATCACGTTAACCTGAGTTTGAATCATAGCTGAACTCCTGTGGGAGTTCAGGCAGACGACTCGCACTCTCTAAACCTCAGGTTTTATCATAAATGTGCACAATACTACCACATCCTGGGTTATTACGAGGGTTGTTGAGACAGGGAAGGCACTGACTATGATGCCTGGTCCATAGTAAGTCCTCCATTGATAGCTCATAATATTATTATCCTAAAGCCAACAGTTACCTTCTTCCCAACCAGACTCTGACCCAGTACTGAGCCAAATCCTTTGGGAACCTTGAGCTAAGTCATCTAAATAGTGAGACAGTTAAGGGACCATGGGAGCAAGCCCCACTGAAAAACTTTGCACAACTGGGGCGGTTTCTGGTGGCTATTACTGTGACACCGCTTCTCCTAACAGAGCAGAGCCAACACGCAGCCTCTCTTTGAGCTTGAACTAAAACAGAAGACCCCGGTTCAAAGAGCACCAGTGAGCCGCCTGCCCACATCGACCAGTCAGGTCGAGGCCCTTCTGACCAATCAGGACGAAGTGCCTTTTTCCCCTTTTCCTTATTAACATGTTGGACCAAGTGGGAACAGGTGAGGCCACCTGGTGTCTATAAGCGAGGCCTCACTTCTCTCGCAGGTCAACCCAACTGTTCTCTGTTGGTGCTCTGTCTCCGTTCTGCTCACACTGTAGCTCTGATAAAATTCTCGTCTGTGCCTTTGACTCTTGGGTCCAGCTCAGTTTGGCGAGGGGGACGTTAAGATCTTATTTATCTGTCAGAGAGAGAACAGCAAAAGCAAGGGGGATGGGCGAAGGGGGAAGCAAGCTCCTCACTGAGCAAGGAGTCCCGTGCGAGATTCAATCCCAGGGCTCCAGGATCATGACCCAAGCCAAAGGCACACACCTAACGGACTAAGCCATCCAGGCGGCCCCCTGCTCTGTTTCTATTCTTGCCGCATTCAAGAACCCGACTCCCACACCAATAGCAACCAATCTTGTGGGCTTTTTCTATGTATTCCATTGGTTAGGGGCATTTAGGAAGAAAACAGGATGACTAGAGACGCTTGTAGAGCTGTTTTCGGTGGTGGGAGTTAACTTGGCTTTTTCTGTGACTCTAGTCCACCTCCATTGAACAAAGTCTCTCTACCATACAATACATCCTCCCCCACCCTTGCCAAGCAACACGGTGAACCAGGTCACTTATCACTTGTTTGGTGACATAATGTGGTGCAGGTGTAAAAATCAAATCTGGGGCACCTGGTTAAGCTTGGGACTCTTGATCTGAGATGGAGCAGGGGTCAAGCCCCATGGGGAGTCTAAGATTCTCTCACTCTGCCTCTGTCTCTCTCTCAAATCTTAAAAAAAAAAAAAAAAAAAAAAGGCGGGGGGGGGCGCAAATGATCTGAAAATGGAAATCCTTGAATTCAAATGACGCCTCTATTATTTACCAGTAGGCAGCTTAATTAGCATTGCTAAGAGAGTTTGGGTTTCCTGCAAGACGGGGTACTAAGAATATACGATTAACACACACCGTGCATGAGAAACCACATAGTTCCTCGCCTGCAGTAATTGGGAAATATATGATGGCCTGAGGAGTCGGCTTCCTTACTAAGGCGCCTTCTACATTTTGCTCCTTCATTGAAAACGTCTGGAGCTCTTCTTCACACCCGGCACTTCAAGCTTCGTTCATGCCAGCCTGGACTTGAACCCACATTCGTCTGCAAAGGATGTCCTCCGAGCACTTCAGGTTACTGTCTCTTCGTCAGCTAAGCTGGGCCCAGAAACACTCAAAAACCTGGCAAAAGTCTTCTGGCTGACTTGGCACCACAGGAAAAAAAAAAAGCCGTGTCAAGCGCTTTTTCCCCCAACAGCGCAGACGCTGCCTTTCACAGCACAGAGCAGACAACAGGCTCCTAGACAAGTTCCTAATTAACGACACATCATCAGTGTCTTTCAAATGTGCATGTTATTCTCTGCCCAACTAATTAATTGCACTAAACATTCCATCATTTAAGGGGGAGCCTGGTTTATCAGAAAAGCCCATTAGAACCAGACCACATTCAGAGCTCTGAAGATGCAGAAGTTCCCATCTACACAGCCCCTCCCCCTCTCTAAGCGTCTCTGTAAGTAGGGCTGGGAGACTCTCTACCTCTTAAGGCGATCTATGACAGCTGAGCCACCACAGGGCATCCGGCTGGCTCAGCTGGTTAAGCAACTGCCCTCGGCTCAGGTCATGAGCTCAAGTCCTGAGATAGAGCCCCAAGTCTGGCCCCCTGCTCAGCAGGGAGTCCATTTCTCCCTCTCCCATTGCCCTGCCCACCCCAACTAGTGTTCTTTCCCTCTCTCGCTCTCAAATCTTGAACAACAACAAAAACTGAGACCGTCATGATCCTCTCTGGGCAAGTAGAGACCTACAGCAAGGCTTTACTGTCACCTTGTTTTATAAGCAGGAAGGGTGGTCTGCCTTGCACAAAAGTGATGTGTGTGTGTGTGTGTCTTCTAAGGTGTGGGCTTGACACACATAATCTCATGGGATCCTCATAAGCATTCCTACCCATGAGGAAAATAAAGCTTCTTCAAGGAGGGGCGCCTGGGTGGCTCAGTGGGTTAAGCCTCTGCCTTTGGCTCAGGTCATGGTCTCGGTCCTGGGATTAAGCCCCGAGTTGGGCTCTCTGCTCAGCAGGGAGCCTGCTTCCCCCTCTCTCTCTGTCTGCCTCTCTGCCTACTTGTGATCTCTTTCTCCAAATAAATAAATAATAATAGTACCAAATAAATAAAATCTTTTCTTTTTTGTTTTTTAAAGATTTTATTTATTTATTTGAAAGAGAGAAATCACAAGTAGGCAGAGAGGCAGGCAGAGAGAGAGAAAGGGAAGCAGGCTCCCCGCTGAGCAGAGAGCCCGATGCAGGACTCGATCCCAGGACCCTGAGATCATGACCTGAGCCGAAGGCAGCGGCTTAACCCACTGAGCCACCCAGGCGCCCAATAAATAAATAAAATCTTAAAAAAGGTTTCTTTAAGGAGCTCCCAAGAGAGCTGGGCCACAGTATGAACCCAGGTTGATCCAATTTAAAACACCCAGAATTCGTCCTCCTTGTGTTCCCACGAAAAATATCATCCCCCTTGTATAGTCCTCCTTCTACCCTGTCTTCTCTGGTTCCCTCTCCTCCCTCCTCCCAGCCCTGTACCTCACCACCCTGCCCCCTGTTAAAGTACACTCTCCTCTGTCACATCCTCTGAGGACCCGGGGGCGGCTTCCCTTCTTCAGTGAGGTCCCTTTAACCTAATGGAATATTCCTTGCCAGTTTGTCAGCTTAAGGCTGCCATTCTCCTCCCCCACCCCCACCCCCAGCAATTTAATTATTCTAGTAAGAGCCTTCTGGAAAGACTATGATCCTCTCCCATCACAGCAGGGATTACCTGCTTACTCCACCTCCCCTGGGAGTTGCCCTGAGCCACCACGCTGATGGAAGTTGCACGATCAAGGGAGCAAAGCCAGAAGGTTCACTGGGCACCCGATGTATGGAGATTAATACAGCACAGGGTTATAGGGTGGGGACGGGCACCACAGATGGGGAGAAAACCATGATGAAATACGTGTATCATGTGTTCGAGCGGGAGGGCTGGCTCTGCTTGGACAGAACGGATGGACCAGGGGAAAACAGATGTCCCTCCTCTCGGGAAAGTCTGTGCTCCCTCCTTTCCCTCGCTCTCCAAAGCCTTTCTGGTCACAGAGACAGCTCCAGTGGCAACGAGTTGCATGCAGGTGGCCGCTAAGCTGTCATTTTTTATTTCCCACCGGGTCGCAGGCAGGGAAGGGCTAGCCAACAGGGCCTCGTCTGAATCGGTGGCAAGAGGACGCTTATTGCACATCCGTACATTCAGGGTTGCTCTTCCAAGACTGCGTAGCGATCGCGGCTGGGGATCACTGTGTTGGAGCACAGGGAGGGTGCCCGTCGACCAGGCTGCCTCTCACTAGCCTTCTCTATGACTCCCTCCCGCAGCTCACACTTGACTACAGAAATTGGGAGCAGGTGGACAGTACTTCATTGTTGTTAGACCCCCGAGAGAGAGACAGAGAGAAAAAGGTCTGGAAAAAGTGATACTATGTTTTCTAAATTTGGCAAGACACGGTTGTTGCCCCTTACGGCCTGTCTCCTATAGCCGTGGCTCTGTCCCTCTCTGCGCCCTTCCCGCTCACACCCGAGGTCTTCGGGGGACCCTTCTAGAGATGGCTGCTTTCTGATGCTCTCTGCAACATGAGTCTGGGGAAACGTTCCCAACAGTTGCCTGGATATTCAAGACCCTCCCACTTAACTGAGGTGGCTATTAACTTGAAGATTTCATTAAAATTGGGTCACCCATCTCTGTTCCCTGTGTGGCAGAAAAGCCAGCGTCCCTGTGACGTCCGTGGAGACTCAGCCCCCAACACCTGCTTCTGCTGAGTTTTCATCTCTTCTCCGCTCCCTCCCGAGTTTGCTGTCCTCCTAACAAGTCACCCGGTGGACACCCCCAGGTCTTGCTGTCCTATCACTCCCGAATGGCCACCATATCCAGGTGCTCTGCGGAGCACACGTTTCTAGAGTTGGAGCAAGAGAAAAGCAACACTACAGATAGCACCGTAACTGACATAAGCCTGCGTATTAGGTATTCCTGTTTTTATAATTCCCTCGAGCCATTTCTGTCTCTAGAGGAGCATTACTGATCACCTGTCTCATTTTCTTAGTCTCCAACGTCTTGCACTGCTGCTGGACCTCGTCCCCTCTGAGAGCTTTTTTGTTCTTCCTTCCTCATTTGCCCCACCCCCCAAAATCCCTGAACCTTTTTAGGCAGAATAATTTAACTACTCTTACCCCCTCCCTTGGCCATGTGCCAAGTCTTAAGGGATGTCTTTTCACAACCCAAAATGACCCAGCAAGGTGTTCTGCTAAACCTATTCTAATTTTTCATTTTGATGAATTAAAATTCACAATTTAGTCCTTTAGCGGTTCTAGCCGCCTTTCAAGGTTTTCATAGCTGCAGGTGGCTGGTGGCTATGGTGTTGGGCAGCGTAGACAGCAATAAGTTCCACTGGGCCGCCCTGCAGCGGATCCAAGACCAACCCCCGCTTCCCTTCAGGAGACGGTGTCACTGGCTATTGGACTAATCCTTTTCCCTGCCGAGCTCATTAATGTGTACTGAGTCCTTTCACTGTGAGATACTTTTCGTGTGTTTTGTGTAATCATTATAACAGTTCTCTAAAGTGGGTAGCTTTTTCTCGTTGCACACAGGAGGAGCCCAAATTTCCCACAGCCAGTGCAGCTGGTCCCTTTTCTTTCTCTAAGCCAAATGCTCAGGGGGGCGGGGGGTGATGGAAAGATAACACTGAGAAGGTAACCAGGGGACAGACTGGTAGAGAAAAATGAGAAAGGGCTTTGTCAACCCTTTTGCATTTTTTTTCCTTAAGATTGTATTTATTCTCTTAGAGCATAAGCAGGGGCAGAGGCAGAGGGAAAGGGAGAAGCAGACTCCCTGCAGAGTAGGGAGCTGGACACGGGGCTCCATCCCAGGATCATGACCCGAGCTGAAGGCAGGTGCGTTACCATCTGAGCCACCCAGGCGCCTCCACTGCATATTTTCAATTAAATCTTAGGAAGAATTTTCTTATTCTTAAGGGTTCAGTCCCCAAATGGGGTTACTGGAAAGCAAGCTCCAGGGGATGGAATTTTTACTTTGCTTTGAGGGATGCCATTGCCTGTGGCAGCTGGCCAGGGAGAAACCTGTTTGGAGGGGGAGATGAGATCCCTCCTTTGAGGGAAACCAACAGTGGCGGGAAACTGAGGAGGTTACAGAGCTGGTGGTTCCTCCCCCACACCAGCTGCTCCCCGTGCCTCCTTCTGCTCTCTGCTCCGAGGAGCAGCCTTCCAGGTCAGAACCACCCCCTGTGATGGGGAAAACCTGTTTCTGTAGGTTCAGCCCAGAGCTGACCCAGTTCCCTCAGCTCCCAGGGGAGGCCTGGGTTCGATGATGGCGCCATCTGCTGGCCCTTTCTCATGCCGCAGCCCCTACTGGCTTCCTTCTTGAAGCTAATGCAGTGCTTCTCAAAGTTGGGTCCCTGGAATCACCTGTGTCACCTGGAATGTGTTAGAGCAGCAAATCCTTGGGCTCTGCTTACTGGTCTAAAAGTAGATTGAACCCCAGCTTCTCGTGTTTTAACAAGCCCCTCACGTAATCCTGATGCGCCCTAGAGCTCGGGGGTCACTGGTTTAGGAGCCTCTTCTAGGGAAACATGACCCCCCTCCCCCAACAGAAGTAGGATGGCTTGCTGTGCCCTCACACCTGTGTGTAATAGGGAAAGGAAGCATTATGACTACCCTGTTTCCCAGATGAGAAGTGAGAACAGGAGACTGGCCCAGGACCACACACATAGTAAACAGCAAGGTTGGGTTCCATGCTCAGGTCTTTGCCTGTCAAAGCCTGGGCTGGTCACCAAACCACACCTCCCCAACTTTTCCATGAGCTGGGAGGTGGAGGTGGTGGGAAGGAAGAAACCTCCCCAAATCATACACCACTAAAACTCATCACACTGCATAAGGTTGCCAGCACAGAGGGTTAGTCATTTTAGAAGGCTAGCACTCCTAATTGCCACACTGCTCTCACCGGCGGCCACCTGGCCGGACCCTCCACACCTCTTCCATGGACCGTACAGAGCATTACTGGGTAGGTCGTGGTGGGAGGGACAAAGGTACAGGGGAAGACTTATGTATGTATGTACTGCCTAGTCCTGCCAAGCTTCAGGGCCTCCTAGGAAGGCACGAGTTTAACTTGACTGCTTAACTGGTCATTTAGAGGGAGAGACAGTGGGACCAAACAGAAGAGGAAAAAAAAAAAAATGCTGGAAAGAAGAGATAAGAACAGAAAGCAAGCCCTGGTTTCTCTTTTTACCATTTAACAAACTCTGCAGCAATCTTTCGTGCCCAGGACAGGCTGTCCATTGACAGCAAACCGTTGTGGAGCACCTGCTACGAGCAGGGCCCCCCCTCCCCACGCTCACAGCCCCGACCACAAGGGACACACTTATTGTTCAGGGAGGAGACACATGACTTAAACAGGTTTAGACACTCCAGGTTTAAAATTCCCTTGGCAGTAGAAAACATGTTCATAAATAGCAGTATTTTTTTTTTTTTTGTAATTGTAACAACATTTATTGAGACACTTAACTAAATGCTAGGCAGCGCTCTGGGCCTAAAATGAAACCCGGGTGGCTGAGCGAGTTACCACCATCTTGAAAAGTCCCACTTCTGGTCCTTAGCTCTGCAGGCCTGGGAATTGGATTTGATTGGCTTCCTCTCTGTGTATCTGGCTCATAGCTCTCAGATTCACAGGGAAATACATTAACCAGAATGGCAGATTCGTCCAACTACAGTCATGACTGTGAACTGACATTCGTGAGTCCATCTTCTTTCCTTATGAAAATCTGTAGGCATGTCCCTTGTGAGCATCAAAGCAATGGGCAGTGGATGAAGGGATTGGGGCACGGCAGGGAGCGAGAGCCTGAGGCTCTCATCTTTGGCACTGGAAACACACCTGGACGGCTCAGAACACTGGCCTCGAGGCTCACATGAAGGGCTCAGGGCACCCTCTTCCTGGATCAAGGCTGGAGACGCACCAGCTTGGTACATCTGTCCATCCTCTTTGCTTCTTTGCGGGATTTTAGCCAGGCTACAATGCCTGTAGTCTCAACTTTAGTCTTCAGTCTGGTCCCCTTGAGCGGCGCTCTCTTGCCACACTCCCAGGATCATATTCACAACTGTCCCTCGAGGTAGTTTTGCCAGTAGGTAAACTCAGTTTCATGTACTCTGTGCTGACTTTTAAGTTGTTCCGTTAGGAAGATGGCCTTTTCCTAATCGCCAATGCCAAGGCTGCCCTTGGAGCTGGCTGGCTCACAAGACAGCCCAGACGTCTGCTGTCCACCCCTACTTCTCGACTCTTGTGTTCTCCCCCGTTTTTACCTTCAGCACACACACACAGGGACCAGGAGATCCAGAACCAAACACAGGGGGAGTCTTGGAACCACCTGCTTCTCTGTTTCTCCCACGAGCTGTTTCTTCCTTATTTATCTTTGTGTGCCCAGAAGCTAGAAGAGTTGCTAATACTGGTTACGAATTAATAAATCAATAGGTGTCTGTCAGATGAAAAGAAAGAGTCCTGCTCTGTGATCAATACGTCTAGAGTCTCAAATTGTTTGAACACCATCACTAATTCACTTTGGAATCTGTGACTAATCACTTGATGGCTTTGTTGTCTGTTTCCCCAGACATAAAGTGGGAGAATCATCCCTCCTCCCTTTCTGCTTCAAAAGGACATTGGGCAGGTGTATGTGATCCCTGCCACAGATCGAACTTCTGCCAAGTGATAGAAGTTATCCATCACTTTTTCCATCCTGAGAAAGGCAACAAGGCATCAAAGCTTCTGGGCATTAAATATACGCTTTCCATTTCCATCAGGTCAGCCTTCTGGTGTTTCAAAACAAAGGAAGGCCCAGCTTGTCCCACCAAGCTCTCAGGAATAATAAGATGATGTCTCTAAAGTATTTGGTGGCTCCTGAAGTTGCTGCGGGTGAATTTGTGCCACTGTTTCGGTTAGCAATTGATTCCATGTGCCTGGTTTCCATACTCAGAAAAGCATTTTCAAAACACAGTCGTTAGGACTGAAAAAGAGATGTGGAATGATACGGCTGTTTCTAGGATTTAGTGATTCATGGCTTTGAGTCAAGGAAACCCTGGTGCTCGCTGAGATCATGGGTTCTTCACTAAAGACCAAGGCAAACCTCATGATGCCAGGCCCCTGGGCAAAGAAGTGAGGGCCTTGGGCCCCTGCTCCTTCTTGCCACATGGATAAGCACCCCAGCCCCAGGGTGGTTGTCCTTTGGGGGGACACTGACCGGTCGGTCAGTCCTCCTGTATGATGCAGATGATCCTGGCTCCTGTTCACTCTCTGGCCAGGCAAGCAGGCACTTTATTTGACACTGGGGATCTCAGCTCTGAGGAACTTGGAAAGTATAATCAGCTGCTCAGATTTTCAATAGGCAAAAATAGGCTGAAGTGGAAGAGGTAATAAAGTGAGGACAGTTTATAATCACTAACCCTCTCCTTGAAGCATTTCTTGGGGATCTCTCTTGTTAATCTTTCCACCTCTGGCCCCTGTGTCCAGTTTCCCAGCCCCCTCCACCCTCTGACTAAAATACATAAATATTTTCCTTATTTAATGAGATTTTTTGGATAAAGTGGCATAATCTGCTTTTTTTAAAGATTTTTTTAAGATTTTATTTTATTTATTTATTTTTTAAGATTTTATTTATTTATTTGGCAGACAGAGATCACAAGTAGGCAGAGAGGTAGGCAGAGAGAGAGAGGAGGAAGCAGGCTCCCTGCTGTGCAGAGAGCCTGATGTGGAGCTTGATCCCAGGACTCTGGGGTCATGACCTGAGCCGAAGGCAGAGGCTTTAACCCACTGAGCCACCCAGGAGCCCCAATAATCTGCTTTTTTAATTTTAAAAGCAGGAAAGCTGAACATTTTGCATTGCCTAAAGGAAAACTGAGTCGCTTTCCACTTTTGCTGGGGGGAAGGGAGTGTAGACGGAGGGAGAGAATTGACTGTATGGGTAGGGAAATGATACTCTAGCCTTGATAGGAGTCTAAACGTTTCTCCTTGACTTTCAAAAGTTTTCCTAATTTCGGTGCCACCCTATGTAAGCAACAGTCTTTCCATCCAAGGATACTGGTTTCTAGCCAGAAGACCCTCCCTAGGGACCTTGACTTTCTGCACCAGTGGCCTCCTGAAGGACAGGCTTGGACTCCAGTACCGCAGGCTGGGCCACCTACCAAATCGTTCAATCTCTTTGGGCTTCAGTTTCCTGATCTGTAGCTCAAGGCCTGACCGGCCGAACTCACAGGCAGTGAGAGGATACGATTATAAAATAAAGCTGTGGATATGCAGACGTGTTGGCGGTGGGGGATGTAAAGTTCTGTGTGAACGGACGATGCTTGCCTGACTTCCAGAACGAGTGCTTCCAATGTCCCCATCAACCAGGTCCCATTGATTCTTCAGTAATCACTCTCGATCCCTACTTTTATTTTTCTTTTTATTAAGGAAAAAATTAAATGCATACAAAAGTGGAGAGAAAAGCATAATGAACTCCCAGGTACCCATCCCCCCCAGCTTCCAAGATTGCATCTTATGGACAGTCTTGTTTCACTCCTACTCTTGTTCAGCCCCGTGATTATTTTGGAGAAAAAAACCCACTCAGATAAAAAATATATATGTTTCTGGGGGCGCCTGGGTGGCTCAGTGGGTAAAGCCTCTGCCTTCGGCTCAGGTCATGATCTCAGTGTCCTGGGATAGAACCCCGCATCAGGCTCTCTGCTCAGTGGGGAACCTGCTTCCTCCTCTCTCTCTCTGCCTACTTGTGATCTCTGTCTGTCAAATAAATAAAATCTTTAAAATATATATATATATATATATGTCTAAAAATATGTATCTAAACTTGGTTTGTTTGAATCAAGATTCAGACAAGTTTCACCCGCTGCTTTCGGCTGATACATCTCACTCGTCTCCTTTGTCTGAGTCACCTCTGTCCTCCTTGTTTTCCTTGCAGTCTATTTGCTGAAGAAGCTGGACATGAACCCCAGCGACCCCACCACATTTTGGGTTTGATGGACTGCATCTCTGTGCTGTTTAATCATTTCCTGCTTTCCCTACATTTCCTATAAACTGGTCATTGGATCCTGAGGCTACGCCAGACTCAATGTGGTTTTTCTGGTAAGGATGTCCGTGGTGGGGTCCAGTACTTCCCACCGCGTCACAGCAGGAGGCAGGCACCGTGACGTGTAGATGTTTTTTTTTTTTTTTTTTTTTTTTTTTAAGATTTTATTTACTTATTTGAGAGAGAGACAGTGAGAGAGAGCATGAGTGAGGAGAAGGTCAGACGGAGAAGCAGACTCCCTGTGGAGCTGGGAGCCCTATGTGGGACTTGATCCCGGAACTCCGGGATCATGACCTGAGCCGGAGGCAGTCGTCCAACCAACTGAGCCACCCAGGCGTCCCCGTGTAGATGTTCTTATTGGAGATGTTCACCAATGTTCACCAGTGGGGTCCTGATGCGCTGCCCGTTGAATCTGTTACGTGATGAAGCCCCCTCGCTGCTTCTCACTGGTTGGGTTTAGCTGCCACCGATAATTGTGGTGGTTTTGGAATGTGTCTCCCATGCACCAGCATGGCCGGCAGGGACTAGTTTTCCTGTGTGTTCCTGGTGAAGATGGGATGCGAGGGAGATTGCTGTGGCGGGGGGAGTGGGTGTGAACGGAAGCAGGATCCATTATCTCACACCCACGTGTCATGTCCCTGAGCTCCCCTCATTGCCAGGAGAGAGCAGCCACGCCTGCAGCCCCCCCCCCCAACCCCCCCCCAACCTCGCCCCATACTCTTTCAGCTTCTCCACTGCCTGGGCGCGTGTGTGTGCGCGCGCGCACGCATGAGCGCGCATGCATGTCCCACGCCAGAAGCCCTGGCTTCGGTGGGACACCCTTACCGTCAACATCAGAGACCAGAATTGCTGTAGCTTTCGGGCCCTCTTCCTGGCTTCTGCTGCAACGGACATCCGTACCTCCCTTCCCAACTGCCTGCCCCGTGGACTTCCAGCTCGGGTCCCAGATCGGACCCGCGTTTCATGAGCAGTTGCAAAATGGTCAGATTCTGGTTGTAGCATTTCTTTTGCTGAAATTCCTGAGCTGTAGCCTCGACAGAGCAGAAGACTTATTTGTGTGCCTCCCGTTTTCTCCTTCACCACTTTTCAAAATAACCAGTTGGTTTCTAAGCATCTTCCAAAAGTAATCACATTTTTTTTTAGTATCATTTTGAACTCACAGATTTTAATATATTTGACATGGTATTGTATCATCATTGCTATAATGTTCACATTCTCTCCTCTTTGGCCAGTGGGACTCATTCAAGTGGGTTCTTAGATCTTTTTGACACATGCCCTGCAGTCTCTGACAGCTTGTTTGCCTGCCTGACCCACAGAATGTCCCAGGCTGCCCTTTGATATTTCCCGTCCCAGCCTTGAAATCCGCATTTATCCAAGAAGACATGGTTCCTTTTAGTTCGAAATCCAATTTAGAGAACACAGTCTGGGTGTCGGATGCTCATTATTTGGGGGTTAGTCATGGTTTCCAGACCTTTGCAGTAAACAGAGCAAAGAAATAATGTTGTTGTTGTTGTTGTTGTTTTAAAGAAAATGTATTATACATACTCTTCAAATCAAATTTAAGATTATGGAATTTTCCATTTGATTCATTCAATTCTATATTTATATCTCTCCCCTTATGCTAAACAGCTCAGATCCTAAATATATTAACATAATTATTTAATGTATCCTGGTATATACACACACTTAATAGTCTCAGGATAATACTAACATAGCATATATAATACATACAGTGTATAAAAAGAATACATGTTCTTAAATATATATGTGTATGTACTTGACAGTTTCAAAATATAGATACTGATGTTATAATTACTGAAAACAACGTAAGATTTCTTTATTATTCTTTTTATCCTTTGGATAGATTCTTTCAGGATTGTATGACTTATTCTGTTCTAAAATACTTGAAATAATTACTATCTATCTCTGTTTATTATTTTTTTTTCTTTTAACTAAGCTCCATGCCCAACATAGCGTTTGAACTCACAACCCTAAGACCAAGAGTCACATGTCCCATTGACTGAGCCAGTCAGGTGCCCCTATCTATCTCTGTGTTTAAACCCTCAACTTGGTGTACATTCATTTCTTTCATTTTGCTCTCAATGTTTAGGAATTGTATTCCTAAATACAAATTTCCTTTTGTAATTATAGAAGACATTAATATGGTTCCAAATTCAAATGTTTAAAATTAGATACTGTGTTGATTTAAAATATGCCCACAAATGCTTTAACACACCCTTTAAAAGGTCCCAGCCACACCCCCCCTGAGTATCAGTATCTTGCTTCTAACAAACAAAGTAAAATATAAATGGCCGTGTGTGACATCAAAGACTCGCTCATAAGAGGGGCACCTGGGTGGCTCAGTGGGTTAAGCCTCTGCCTTCAGCTCAGGTCATAATCTCAGGGTCCTGGGATCAAGCCCCACATCGGGCTCTCTGGGAGCCTGCTCCCCCTCACTTTCTGCCTACTTGTGATCTCTCTCTCTGTGTCAAATAAATAAATAAAATCTTTAAAAAAAAAAAAAACCTAAAAAAGAAAAGACTAGCTCATAAGAGGCATTACAGTTCCTCTGTTCTTTCTGGATAACTTGCGTTAGAGGACACTGGCTTCCCCATGATGAGGAGGTTCAAGCAACCCTATGCAGAGATGAGTTCCAGGTGTTGAGAAATTGAAGCCTCCCTCCTGCCAACAACCACGTGAGGGAACCATTGTGTGGTGGAGCCTCTCACCCAGTCAGACCTTTTGACGAAACTCAGACCAACATCTTGACTGTCGTCTCTTAAGATACCATGAACCACAACCACCCAAGCTGCTCTGAGTCCCCAACTCTCAGAAGGTATGTGACAGAATAAAAATGTATTCTTATTTCAAACCACTAAGCTTCTGGAATAATCTGTGATGCATGCAGTAATTGACAACTAATATAGGTACATTCAGAGAAGTCTAGTTTCCATTCCTGTCTTTCATCTCCCTGAAGTTAACCAGTTTTTTCCTTGCTAGTGTGTCCTTCCACTGGTTTTTATTTTATAAATATAAGCCAAAAGGTACATATTTGTATTATCCACCTTTCTTAGATAAAACGTAGATAAAACCCTTCTGAACCTTGCAGGGTTTTAAAAAAGATTTTACCGTATTTGAGAGAGAGTGTGCAAGAGTTAGAGCAAGCACAAGCAGGGAGTAGGAGAGCAGAGAGCTGGAGAGGCAGCTTCCCCACTGAGCAGGGAGCTGGACATAGAACTTGATCCCAGGACCCTGGGAGCACGGCCTGAGCTGAAGGCAGATGCTTAATCAATTGAGCCATCCAGGCTCCCCTGAACCTTGCAGTTTTCAATGAACAGTGTTTAGTGGAAATTATTCTAAAGGTGAATAGAGAAAGAGTTTCTCCTTCTGTTTAACAGTTGATTAGTATTCCATTCTGTAGATGAACCACAGATCAGCCAACCTACTGGAGCTGTGGTGTCTCCAGTCTTTAGCATTGCAAACAGTGCATATGAAGGAGGATGGGTGTGTGTTTTCACAGTTTTGCTGGTTTATCTTTTGGAATCCTTTCTTAAGTGCGCTCTTCTTGGAGTTTTGTTTTCTATGACTTCAGTTCCCCCCTTGTTCCCCATCCTACTTCAGAGTTCATTCCGTAAAAGTTAGCATGTATCTGTGCCTTTATATTATAATTCTGAGCTTCCCATGTGGATCTTAGCTCGCAGCTAGCAAGCTGTGCTATGGAAACGCACGTAAGGCAGTCACAATGCCGCTCTACGGCTGTCAGGAGATTGGGTTTAAAGCTGAATTTGTGGGGATTAAAGAGGTGACCTAGAAAGGGAGTCGGAGGGCGGTGATGAGGATCCGAGTACGCCAAAATGAGAACTTTTTCCGTAGGTATTTCAAACAGGCAGCAACTCTTCTTGAAAGAGAGGAAAATGTTCGTCCCACTCCTATCATGATGACAAGCGAGGTAATGAAGATTACCTTGAAGATTAATGTGGAAGATTATTAAGATCTAAGATATGAAATAAAGAGATTAGAGAGAGAATTCTTTCTGTGCAAACCAGCAAAGCGGGCAGCAAATATCTCCCCAAGCCCAGTGCCTGGACGTAAATCCTCTGCAGAGACATTATGTTTAAAATGAACAAAAGTATAGTCGGTTAAGCATCTGCCTTTGGCTCAGGTCATGATCTCCGGGTCCTGGGATGGAGCCCTGCATCGGGCTCTCTGCTCTGCACAGAGTCTGCTTGTCCCTCTCCCTCTGCCCTTCCCCCCACTCATGCTCTATCTGTGAGTGTCTCTCAAATTAAAAAATGAAACCTTGAAAAAATGAACATATAGAATTGGGGGAACAAAAATGAAGAGTCTGTAACCGGACAGCGATTCTCTAAGGGAAGGTCATCCTGAACGTCTCAGAACAGAGGTGTGTGGGGTGATGCAGGACAAATGGGAACCAGATCAGCTTGATCAACCCTTGACCTTGATCAAACACAGGTTCAGTCGCTCAATCGGATCTCCTCTGCAGCCAGGAGTGAGAACTTACCAGTTAGGGCTTGAAAAAACATCAGCCCCAACATGAATAGGAAGAGCACAAACCACAGAACCTTGAGAGAACTTGAAAAAAAAAAAAAAACAAAACAAAACAACAAAGAGGCCGAACATCAAGCCAAATGCTGTCTGGACCCCAGTGAGTCTCACCATGTCCGCAGGGTGGCGGGACTAGAACTTCCTGTGGCAGCCTCCCTGTCCAGTCTCAAATCTACAGGTGTTTCTACTTGAGCCTCACTTTGCTATCTAGAAAGCTACATCGAGTTCTCATTCAGGGTGCGGGCTGAGTCCTTCCTTGTTTTTCTTTTTCCTTGTTTTTCTTTGGTCCTTAAATATTGTGATTTATCTAATTTATCTATTGCAATTTGTCTAATGAAGGTGGAGTCTATTTTAGACCAGATTCTGTTACTCACTGGGGACAAATCAAGGAGGCAGTGTCCCTTTGCAGTGTAGCTGGGAGGAGGTCACTACCTAGTACACTTTTGCCGAAGAATACTGAAAAGCACATGCTGCAGAGCAGATTTTCAATGAGCCCCAGGTACCCTGAGCAGATCCTTAGTTCGAATTTTCATCACAATTTTATTCTTATCCTTGTCTTTCTCCCCTGCCTTCATGTAACTTAAATGTCAGTGCACATAAACCTTTATTTAGGCAATAGATGAGCTCCTTCCAAAGTTGCGTGTGAATCTAGTTTTTATTAAAATATTTTTATACACAATGTGCAAGTCACTGATGATGCAAATGCACGCCTGTAATAGACCTAGTTCCTGCATTTTAGAAATTGATTGTTTAGTTAGGGAGACTGCGTACACATGTGAAGATAAAGACAGTCCTCGCTAAATGGTTACAGTAGCTCAGGAGTTCACTTAGGGTGTTGCCTGCTGGAAACACCACTCAGGGGCTGAAGAGCCAGCTGAATGTTGAAGGGCTTGATGACAGATAAATGGAAAGGAGAGAGGAGGGTTTTTGGCAGGAAGGACTGTGTGAGCTAAATCAAGAAACTGGTAAGGTGCCATGTTGATAATATTAGCTAGCTGTGGTGAGGAGGGCGCGGATAGCACATCCCATCAGAAGGAAGGGGTTTGCAGCGGGAGGGGAGGAAGAAGACGAACAGGGCAGCGGTGTGTAGGCTGGAGTGGAAGGAGAGGGGACTGGAGGCAGGCGGGCTGATTCAAAGTCTGAAAATAGAATCATCATCTTCACACTAACACTGGGAGCCCAAAGACAACTGATCATCTCAAAGAAGCTTCATCTTCGTTTCAGATTAAATTTTTTTTAAAAGATTTTATTTATTTATTCGACAGAGAAAGATTACAAGTAGGCAAAGAGGAAGGCAGAGAGAGAGGAAGGGAAGCAGGCTCCCCGCTGAGCAGAGAGCACGATGTGGGACTTGATCCCAGGACCCTGAGATCATGACCTGAGCCGAAGGCAGCGGCTTAACCCACTGAGCCACCCAGGTGCTCCAGATTAAATTTGAATACGGCTTTAACCTCAAGTGTCCATCCGCATTTGACCTCAGGGTCTGCATATCAGTATCGGTGTGGAGTGGGGCTTTCTATTCTCCAGTATCCCTTAGAAGGGGGAGGACATGTTTAAGAGCTAACTGATGGCTAGTTCATTGGTGTCTGGCAGATTTCAAGTTTGCGTGCTGGGACTGCTTGAGCGCCTGCACACCCCACCTGTGTACCCAGGATAGCCTGGCCTTGTCCTGGGTTGCTTTTTTGACGTGTTTCAGGAACGCGGGAGGCACGCAGAGTAAAATAGATTGGTACCTTGTAAGAGCGAGGTTTTCCACATGCACCATCGCGCTCCGTTTTCCCAGCCATCCCATCCATGGTATCAGTCCCAAGTTACAGATCAGAAAACTGAGACCTAAGAAGCAAAAAGACCTGCTTAGAATTACAGACTAACAAATGGGGAGACCAATGTACAGACCCAGTTTGGGCTGACTCGAAGGCTGAAGTTCTTTCCTCAATCCCCCACTGTTGCACTTGAAGGGAAGTTGTGGTAGGTTTGGAGGTAGGAGGAGGGGTGATGGTGCAATGTTTGAAGTGAGAGGGAGAAATACATACCTGTTACTTACTGTTAAAGGGGAGAAACTGTAAAATAGTGCAGCTCTAGCTCAGCTCTTCCTTGGCCTTAAGCTACAAACATTGTCTGTTGCTGGGAGATAGGGTTTACCTCCATAGGATTATTGGTTGTAAAGAAATTTTTAAAATTCTTAACATCACTAAATCACAATTACTGCTCATGCTATTAAGATTTTATGCCTGGGGACTGCCTGGGTGGCTCAATCAGTTAAGCATCTGCCTTGGGCTTCAGTCATGATCCCAGGGTCCTGGGATCGAGACCCACGAGAGCTTCGTGCTCAGCAGGGTGTCTGCTTCTCCTTCCCCCTCTGTCCCTTGCCCCTGCTTGTGCTCTCTCTCTCTCTCCCTTCTCAGGTAATAAAATCTTAAAAAAAAAAAAAAAAGGAGATTTTCGCCAGGGAAGAAAACCAGAAAAAATGCTCAACGTCATTCATCATCAGGGAAATGCAAATGAAAAGCGCAATGAGGTATCCCCTCACACCTGCCGGAAGGACTAGAATCAGGAAGATGAGAAACAAATGTTGGCAAGGACGTGGAGAAAAAATCCTTGTGCACTGTTGGTGGGAATGTAAACTGGGGCAGCCACTGTGAAAAACAGTATGGAGGCTCCTCAAAAAACAATAAATAAAACTGTCACGCAATCCAGTAATTTCACTACCAGGTATCTACCCAAAAAACGCTACCAAAAATGCTAATTGGAAAAGCTATGTACCGCCCTCCCCCCCGCGTTATTTACAAGAGCCAAGGTAAGGAAGCAACCTAGCTGTCCATCCATACGTGAGTGGATACAGAAGAGGTATCCGTACACCGTGGAATATTTCTCAGTCATGAAAAAGCATGAGATCTTGCTATTTGCAACAGAGGGTACAAATGCTAAGTGAGAGAAGTCAACGGAGAAAGACAAATGCCTTAAGATTTCAGTTATGTGCAGAATTTAAGAAACAATCCAAATGAGCATACACAAAAGGGAGCCAAACAAAAAACCAGACTCTTAGATACAGAGAACAAACCGGTGGTCACCCACCAGCGGAGAGGCGGGTAGAGGAGAATGGGTAAATAGATCAAGAGACGGAGGAGCACTGAGAAATGTGTAGAAGTGCTGAATCCTTGCACTCTACACCTGAAACAAGTGTAACTCTATGTTCATTACACTTCAGTAACGTTTTTTAATTAAAGAAAAAGGTCTTTCTACCTGAAAAGCCCCCATATCCTTAACTCATTCTTCAAAATGAGTTTGGCTCAACATGCCGCCCCCAGCCCACCTCTGAACCCTGTCTCAGTGCCTTTCACATCCTTCCTCGTCTGCAACACCTGGACAGGGACTCAGTGTTACCAGTTCTAAAAATACAACAATCTGGGACGCCTGGGTGGCTCAGTTGGTTGGACGACTGCCTTCGGCTCAGGTCATGATCCCAGGACCATGATCGAGTCCTGGATCAGGCTCCCAGCTCCACGGGGAGTCTGCTTCTCTCTCTGACCTTCTCCTCACTCATGCTCTCTCTCAAATAAATAAATAAATAAATAATCTTTTTAAAAGAATACAACAATCTTCCTGCCAGCCTCTCCCAAGCCACATGTGGTCCAGGACCTCTTGATAAAGTTTTCCTGGGTTTTCCCATCAGTTTACTTCTAGATAAACTGAGTAGAGGGACTGTAGAAATTCCCGTTGATCTATCTCTTTCCTCTCCTCCCCAGACAATCTTCTCCATCTTGGCCGTCCCTCTGTCCTCTCTTCGAGGGCCCTGACTCCATCATGGAACCCGAAAGGGAAGATTATGCCCCTGACTGCTCTAGGACACACTGGAGGGGTGGCAGTAGGCTTCTGTACCTACTCTTGGGGGGCCGTCCTCTAGAATGGGGTCCACAACAAAATAAGCTGAATAATGGACTTGTAAAAATTACTCAGGCCATTTGATTCTCACAGATGGAAATACAGTGGATTTATAAGGATTTTTTTTTTCAGTTATTTCTGTTGTTGATAATATTTCTAACCTATTAGCATAACTTTGACATGTAGTATAGTGGATATGTATAGTTTTCCTGAACCGAGCTAGAGCAATGGGAATATTACATACCCTGGCCATCATCTGGGTCACACAAAGACCCCCTCAAGGTCAATGGGTGTGACACACTTGTGACTCGGTGTGACCTATTGGTAATCCAATGTTGTTCTCCACCAGATGGTTCTAAGCTGCTTGGATATAAACCCAGAGTAGCCTGTGGCCATCCTGTCATTCTGTGGGACTAACTGAGAAAAAAGTTCATAAAGAGAAAGGCACAGAAAGAGATGTAGAGAGAGTCTCTTTTGCTTGAGATCTAGTGCTAACCTTGCCTGAAGGTAGGTGGTGCCTGGATTTTCCAGTTTGGAGAGCAACACATCGCCTTTGTTTCTTAAGCTAGTTGAAGTTGGGTTCTTATCACCCGTAACAAGAAATTGCTACAGGGCAGTTGTTAAACTCAGGAAGTCCTTATCTCTCCAATCAAAGGCCCCCCCCCCCTCACGAGAGAGGAAAGAAGGAAGCACAGAAACGGTGGATGGGAGCTCGAAACCCAGTGCAGGGCAATCACACAATCACACGGTAATAATTTATCTACGTGCCTGTACGATGATGAGTGCCTCGCCAGCCTGCATCCCCAGAGTCGAGCACAGTGTGTAAACAGAATTAAAACCCAGAAAGTATTTATTGGTTGAATGCACTTGGTTTATCCATAGTTTCTAAGCTTTGGAGTCAACTGAACCTGTTCAAATCCTCACTGTTATTTACTCACCATGTGATTTTGGCCAAGTGACTTCACCTTTCCAATTTTGATTTCCTTATCTGTCAGATGAGCACACTAATAATAGTACTGACTTCATGTGTTGTTGGGAGGAAGGGAAAAGATCAGGCACGGAACATATCACGTGGGTAAAGAGGCAGGGTTAGGCACCAGCTCTTGGTATTATCAAACCAACAACAAGGATTGGGACGTAGACTTTTGCATATTAAAATTTCTATAAAATGCTATTTGCTATAATGACCTTTTAATGTTTCTTGGTTTATTATATAATTTCTGTACCAGATAACCCTGAGCAATGTGAGGGTTAGAGGAACTGACCCCTTATGCAGTTGAAAATTCCTGTATAACTTTTTTTTTTAAAGGGTTTATTTATTTGAGAGAGACAGAATGTGCAAGAGCAAGAGAGCGGGGGTGAGGGGCAGCAAAAGGGGGAGAAGCAGACTCCCTGCTGAGCAGGGAGCTGGATGCGGGGCTGGATCCCAGGACCCTGATATCATGACCTGAGCTGAAAGCAGAGGCTTAACCCACTGAGACACCCAAGCGCCCCCTGTATAATTTTTGCCTCCCCCAAAACTTGACTAGCAATAGCCTGCTGTTGATGCAGAAGCATTACCAATAACATGAACAATTGGTACATATTTTGTATATTGTATGCATTATATAGTATTCTTAAAGTAAGCTACAGAAAGAAAATGCAGTTATCAAAAAAAAAAAAAAAATACTCGGAGCGCCTAAGTGGCTCAATGGGTTAAGCCTCTGCCTTCAGCTCAGGTCATGATCTCAGGGTCGTGGGATCGAGCCCCACATCAGGCTCTCTTCTCAATGGGGAGCCTGCCTGCCTCCCCCTCTCTCTACCTGCCTCTCTGCCAAATTGTGATCTCTCTCTCTCTGTCAAATAAACAAAACCTTAAAAAAGAAAACTGTACTCATGAAAAAAATCCACACAGAAGTGGACCCATGCAGTTCAAACATGTCATATAAGGATCTACTGTCTAGCTGTGTGATCGTAGGCAAGTTACTTAACTTCTCTGAGCCCAGTTTACTTCAGCTGAGCCCAGGTCTACTACTACACATATTCGTGTTTACATTAAATACCATAGGGCATATTAAAATACCTCTCTAGGAGGTGGCAGTCGGAGCAGGCAGCCTGCGGGCTGAGCATCAGGTATCCGTGACCTGCCTTAGTTCTTTGTCTTCACAAACATTTCAGCGAGCGGACGTCCTCTGTTCCTTGTGCCCTGCTCTGCTTGTTCTCATCTTCTAACCTTGGCTCCAGTCCTTGCTCGCCCACACTTTAGAGAGCCTAGCGGCCCTTTTAATGCTCTGCCTTTCATAAAGGCTTTTCTGATCCTTCCCTCCTCTCCCCCCACCGCCAACACAGGCTTCTCTTTCTCTATACTTCACAGCAAGTATTTATACCTTCCTTGGGCCTTCTATATTTGTACACTGTATCCTATCACTTGTATCCTGTCTCCTCTCCTAGAAGGCTCCAACTGCAGATTTGAATCCTTAACGTCCAATCATCTTTGCAGTCTCTTCTGTGCCAGCGCACAATGACGTAAACAATCATGGGCGCTCAGTAAGAACCAGTTAAGTAAATGATGCTGTGAGAAAGCGTATGAATGAATCATGAAATGATCATGAAAATAATTTATGTTCCTACTTCCTCCTTCTTGAATGATGACATTTCCCATTGCCTTCAGTATACCCCATTAAGTCCTATTTCCAGGATTCCAGCATCCATTAGTGAATTCCTGAGCAACTGACCTCAAGGAAAATTCCAAATCAGCAAAAAGGAGCATTTCTATCCTATTAGCAGTATAGCATTATGACAATTATAATGTTAAAGAATTTTACAAATTGTGTTAGTTACGCAGCCAGCTATCCAGTTAGTCAGTCAGTCATTTATCAAAAAAAATGTGTTTTTCAATGTTGGTGAAGATGTGGAGAAAGGGGAACCCTCTTACACTGTTGGTGGGAATGCAAACTGGTGTAGCAATTCTCAAACTAACTTGCAAAGTTAAAAATAGAACTACCCTATGACCTAGAAGTTGTACTACTAGATATTTATCCAAAGGATACAAACAGCGATTCGAAGGGGCACGTGTACCCCAATGTTTATAGCAGCAATGTCCACAACAGCCAAAATATGGAAAGAGCCCAAATGTCCATCGACAGGTGAATGGATAAAGAAGATGTGTGTGTGTGTGTGTGTGTGTGTGTGTGTAACGGACTAGTACGCAGCCATCATAAAGAATGAAATCTTGCCATTCGCAATGACGTGGATAGAACTAGAGGGTATCATGCTAAGTGAAATAAGTCAGAGAAAAACAAGTACCATATTATTTCACTCATGTGTGAACTTTAAGAAACAAAACAGATGAACATAGGGGAAGGGAAGGAAAACTAAAATAAGATGAAAACAGGGAGGCAAAATCATAAGAGACTCTTCATTATAGGGAACAAACAGGGTTGCTAGAGGGAGTTGGGTGGGGGATGGGGTAACTGGGTGATGGACATTAAGGGGGGGGCACGTGATGTCCTGAGCGCAGGGTGTTATATGCAACTCATGAATCACTGAACTCTACCTCTGAAACCAATAATACATTATATGTTAATTAAATTGACTTTAAATTTTTTTTACAAACGTGTTTGTCAGCTGAAGAGAGCACCATGGAAGGGGGGAGAATAAACACGAATGTGTGATTCCTGCCTTCACAGTCCATCTGGAAAAAACAACAAACCAGTGACAAGCTCACTAAGGCAAGGTGTCGGAGGCCAGATTCCCACAGAGACAGGAGTCCAGGAGGCCTTGGCCCCCTTCAGGCAGTCTTGGCCAACACATTTCAAGCGAACGTACAGACAAAGGAACGTACTGACAAAGGAATTGAAATGCACTATGATTTGAAGGTTGAAAATAATTTCAGGCACTGCCCCTGAATTCAGCGTTCATTTGCAGTTTTCTGGATTTGACAAAAGCCTTCTCTAGCCTAGTAGGAGATGGAGAATGATTAAAATGTCAGTAGAACTCCTTTAAATTTCCATGAAATTAATACCTGTGGTTCTGTATTTTCCTTGCCAACCTGCGCGGATAAATCTGAAAAAACATCCCAAAATGATGCGTGCCCTAATAACGCAGGTGTTACCAGGTGCCAAACCCATGGGTGTTATGGTGCCAGGGTCGGGTTTCCACGAGGGAAACAAAACCCTGGGATCCATCTCTCACCCTGATTCTGGAGCTGACTGGTCCATTCTACCCCCTCCATTTCTCACTTGTCCAAAAGTTTCCGCGTACCAACCCCAGGCTAGAAAGAGACTGGAAATCCCGTCAGGTCACGGGCCACAACCTGGATGAACCTTGAGGACATTACGTTGATGAAAATAAGGCAGTTGCAAACATATAATTACTGTATGATTCCAGTTGCATGAGGTACCTCGAGCTGTCAAACACACAGAGACGGAAAGTAGGCGAGGGGTGGCCAGGCGCCGGGGAGGAAGGACTAGGAAGTTGTTATTTAATGGGTGCCCAAATTCTGTTTTGCAAGATGAAAATGTTCTGGAGAGCTGTTGTACAACAATGTAAATGTGCTCACTACCCAGATCGTACACTGAAAAATGGATAAAATGGTTCAGTTTTCCATTATGTGTGTTTTACCACAATTAGAAGAAAAATCATTTCAACACCTCCTCTGCCTTCAAACTGGACAAAACTTTAATGTGCCCCAACAGATGGGAATCTCCTGGGTACAAAAAGATATGGAGAAAATACTCCACCATCTACTTCCAGCAAGCCAGCATGTTGGGCTCTGGGTCCTCCTTTATGAGGAGTTTTATATTTAAATACACCAGAGTCCTTTGGGCAGACTGAGCCTTTTTCCAAATGTCCTCCAAAACCTCCAAGAAACAAAAAGTCCCAAACCTATATTCACAACTTGGGGCACATTAGAAGGCAACTTTGGAAATCATTGTATGTTTCCTTTCTCTCTTCCTTTCTGCCAGGCAGAAGCGGGATATAGGCTATTGGGGTGGGACCAGGTCAGACAACCAATAAAAAAAGAGGGATTCATGAATGACAGTTAGGACTTAGAGTCTGCACATTTGTGAGTGCTTTTGCCCATATTAACTCATTGAGCCCTTGTAACAATACTGCAAGGCAAACATTCTTTTTTTTTTTTTTTTAAGATTTTATTTATTTGACAGACAGAGATCACAAGTAGGCAGAGAGGCAGACAGAGTGAGGAAGGGAAGCAGGCTCCCTGCCAAGCAGAGATCCAGACATGGGGCTCAATCCCAGGACTCTGGGATCATGACCTGAGCCGAAGATAGAGGCTTTAACCCACTGAGCCACCCAGGCGCCCCAAGGCAAGCATTCTTACGCCACTCCTATTTTGTTGATGAAAAGATCTGGCAGAGAGAGTTAAGTAAGTTACCCAAGATCATACTCCAGAAAGAGGAGAAAATGGGATGGAACTCCCTGAAGTCCAGTCTTGATGACGATGCTCTGGAACCCTGGCCAGCGCAGCTGGGACACCCAGCAGGTAGGGTTCCCAAGCTGTGTCCTATGCTCTGGGGAATGCCCACCCCACCAGGGTGCACCTCTTCTCCAGAGAGAGGTGTCTCTATGGGCCAAGCTATGACCGCCTGAACCCCATATCAGGTGCCCTTACCCTAGTGTCCTCTTCCCAATCATTCCCAGACCCTCCCCAGGGGCCTGCACTACCTTCTTTCTTAGGTCACCCTTTGGGGGTGCACGCACTTCTGGAACCAAGTGGTGCCCAAAGAGTGACTGTCTGTGAGGAATACGGACAGATCCCAGATGTGTGGGCAGGTACCCCATGACATAGATCAGAACCAGCAGTGAAAAGGGAAGGGAGAAGTGCCTGGGTGGCTCAGTCTGTTGAGTGTCTCTCTTTGGCTCCAGTCATGGTCTTGGGATTCTAGGATCGAGTCCTGCTTCGGGTTCCCTGCTTGGTGGGGAGTCTGCTTCTCCCTCTCCCTCTGCCACTTGCCCTGCTTGTTCTCCCTCTCTCTCAAATAAATAAATAAAATCTTAAAAAAGAAGAAAAGGCAGAAGGCCACAGGCTGGGGTTGGCATCAGCCAGAACACCTCTGGCCCACCATGTTCTGGCGCAGAACTCCAGGGAGTCTGAGAGCTCTGAACGTGTGCTAGGCCCTCAGGTCACCCCTGCAAAGATCTGTTAGGGTAAGAGAACAGGACATACTTTATTTAACAGTTCATTAGCTTCCTCCAAACTTCCAGTGTTCAGAAACAAGTGCTCCTTTGCTGCCTGCCTTCCCCGGGGCCCCCAGAGAAATTAGGGGTGGGCCTGTTCCCGGTTAATTGGCTCCTGGAGCGGGGGGGCTGGCCCCTCTGGAGTACTTCCTGTGTTCCCTGGGGCGGTGTGGTGAGCACTTGGCATAGCTTCCCATTGGGTCCTCATAACAACATGAGCCAAATCCCCCTCCACGTCCATCACCGTGGCATCAGCTTTGCCTCCCTTGAACCCAGGACGAGGCGGACCTACAAGACAAATCCACCAGTTGCTCTCCCATGGGGACTCTAAAATCCTTTAAAAGCACCAATGAGGGAAAATGGTAACCCTGTTTTAATGATTTTCAGATCATGCACTGCATTCTTTTCCTCTCCCAACAAATTAAGCACCATCGGAGCCAATTTTAAGCCAAGCTGATGGACGGTCCTGACCAGGACGGCCATCCTTGAGAAGGACATATAAAGTCTATTCCCCTCCAGTAGGTGTAAATCTGGGGACCCTGCTGCCTGGACACTCAGGTGCGTCCTGAGTTTTCTGGAAGAGAGTCACTGCCCACATGATCTCATGTTAACCTCATGGTATCCTGTGATCGAGGGAAGAAAAAAAATGGAAATTTGAATCTGTCACTGGAAAAACCAGGCCTGGGTTCGAGGTTAGTCTCTTATTCCCAAATTACCACCCTCACTTCTGAAGAAAATTTTAGGATGATAGATATTCATTTTGCCTCTTTGGATGCCTTCACTCTTCTGAATTCTGAATACGCAAAGTTGAAAAGCCGTTACCCTTTTCCACAGGCACATGTTAAAAAGGTAGTTACCAGGGGTTCCTGGCTGATTCAGTCAGTTAAGCATCTGCCTTGGCTCAGGTTATGATCCTGGGGTCCTGGGATGGAGCCCATCATCACCGTCATCATCACCGTCATCATCATCATCACCATCACCATCATCATCATCACCATCACCACCATCACTGATGAAGTCCCATCATTATCATCGCCATCACCATCATCATCATCACCATCACCACCATCACCATCACCACCATCATCATCATCACCATCACCATCATCACCATCATCATCATCCTCATCATCACCACCACCATCAGCAGCAGCAGCAGCAGCAGCAGCAGCAGCAGACTCCCTGCCCAGCAGGGAGTCTGCTCCTCCCTGCTTGTGCTCTCTCTCACTATCCCTGTCCCAAAAAAAGGTAGTTACAAACCTATCAGCACCTTGATGCTAATGTGGGGCCCTGCTGGGGGATTAGGAATCACAATGGGTCTGCAAATCTAGGATCTCCCTTTCACCAAGATGCAGAGGCACCCAGCTGAGAGGACCTGACTACCACGGGATTATTAGCATCCCTGTTTCCTTCTGCCCATAACCATCACGGAAGCATAATAACCTGCTCTAAGGAGAGACACGTCTTCCCTTACAAGGGACTCTCCATTTTCTCTCTAGTGCCCCAGGCGTGGTCATTATGGAGATGGAGAGAGCCAGGGCTGCCACTCACTGTGTTACAGCTCTCATTTAATTGGCTTATTTTTTTTTAGATACAAAGCCGGCCCTGGAGAGAGGGTGGATGGGTGGTCTTTTCACAGACCCATTATCAATAACCACACGCGCCAAGGCTGGCCTGCTTTGTCCTCTTACTTAAAAATAGGAAGAGGAGGAGATGTTGAGGGGGAGCAGTGGGTAAGGGATATCTTGCCTTTTTTTCCCCTTAAGCTTGAATCTGAGCATTTGCCTCCGGCTTTCTCTCTCCAGCCAAGCAAAAAAAATCGTAAAAGTGAAGCGAAAAGACAGCCTAATGACAGTAGTTAAATATTTCCTATTTGAAAATTTTGCAAAGGCTGGGAAGGGACATAAGATTATAATTGGAGCAAAAATATTTGGGGTTTTGCTTGCGGCTCACAGTTTCTTGCGCTTGGCCGAACAGCCTGGAGCCTGCATCCACCTGGTCCTTCCCCCCACTGTCCCCCGACCCCATCACATCTCATATTTGCTTCTTCATGCTTTCTAATTTGCACAGTAATTTGGTTAGCATCTTAGGTCAGGTTCCCCAGGAAACAGACTCTCAGAGGGAGGTTAACTGGGGTTGCTTTCCGAAACAGCACCTGTAAGGGAAGCAGGAGGGGGTAGAGGGAAATGCTGAGCCACCACACCATAGCCCTATGGGCCTCAGGCAGCTCTAGAACTGGCATGGCCCTTTACAGTTGTCCTCAACTGGGATTCTGGGCCGGGGGTTAGGGCTCAGCTTCTGTACTCCATACAGACCTGACACTGGTGGGCGGCCTATGGTCAAGGAGACATGACTTTGAGCCAGCAGTTCTCTGCAGCCAAGGGCAATTTCCACAGAAGGAAAGAGGTACTAGAAAGTGGGTGGAATGAGAACATTGGTCCCTTGTATCCCCAGTGCCCACAGCAGCAGCTGGCGCATAATAAAGGCTCAATGGACGGTGGTCATATATAGAATGAGTTAACACTCTTTATTCTACAGACTTCTTTATTGCTTGAAACAAGGATACTAATGTATTCATGCAACACATTTTCCTAGAAATATTTACACACATATCTCCTAAGGCCTAAGGACATTCTCCTAGGTAACCATATTAAAATTATCTATTTAAGAAATTTACATTGACAGAAAGCGATGATCTGATACATAGTTTATGTTCAGCTTTTCAATTATCCTCAAAATATACTTTCAGCTTTTTTCTCTCTCTCTCTGTCAGTCCAGTCTGGAATCACACCTTGCATTTAGTGATACTATCTCTTTAGCATCTCTTAATCTAGAAGGTTCCTCCACTTCTTTTTGTCTTTTGTGACATTGGAATTGTTGAAGTACTAAGTCTAGTTGTTTTATGCCATGTCTCTCAGTACGGTTTTGTTTGATTGTTACCTCGTGATGCATGCAGATTAAACCTTTGGGGTTTTTTTAGATTTTATTGATTTGTCAGAAAAAGAGAGCACAAGCAGGGGCAGCTGCAGACAGGAGAAGCAGGCTCCCTGCTGAGCAAGGAGCCCAATGTGGGACTCAATCCCAGGACCCTGAGATCATGACCTGAGCCAAAAGCAGATGCTTAATCAGCTGAGCCACCTAGGTGTCCCCAAGTCAAATATTTTTCATAGGAATGCTATATATATGATGCTGTATTCTCAGGGATCATGCTGGGACCAGATGAGGCTCTTTTTCCCATTACTGGTCATGTTAAATTGGATCTTTTGGTTAAGGCAATGTCTGCCAAACTTTTCTGTATTAAAACTATCCTTCTCTCTTTGTATTTAATGATTGTGATGTGACACTCTGGGACTATCTGAGTATCCTGTTTCCCCAAAGTTGTTCTGTCAAGGACTTTAGCCTCCAAATGTAACCATGATGCTCACAAAGTAATAATACACTTTTGGAAATAAAAATATCTCACCTGATTGGCAAACAGTAACTGTGAAATCTCTGTAGTTAGAAATACCCATGTTATGTACAAGCAACACATCAAGTGATATGTAAGTAAACATATGAAGACAGGTTGCTTTCTTAATTAAATTTTTCATTTAATTACATTTGAAATTAATTTATGCCTTTTACATGATATTTTTAAGTTTTTTTTTTCCTAAGATTTCATTTGTTTGATGGAGAGAAAGAGAGCACAAGCAAGCAGAGCAGCAAGCAGAGGGAGAGAGAGAAACAGGCTTCCCACTGAGCAAGGCGCTTGATACGGGACTCAATCCTAGGACCCTGGGATCATGACCTGAGCCAAAGGCAGCTGCTTAATGAACTGAGCCACTCAGGCATCCCTTTATTTTTAAGTTTTTAAGCAAACATGTATAGCTCGAAAAGTCAAATTGTTCTACAAGGCTTGTAAGAGAAACAATTCCCTGCCCCACTTCCCCCCAACTCCCCATTCCCACTTCCCAAGGCCATTCACTTTAGGCTCTCTTAGCTGCTTGTTTCCATGTTTCTAGATAACTTACCTGTCCTTTTTCTTGATTTTCGGTTGTGGATATTTTCCATTGACTTCCCACTGGGAACAGGACTGTCTGGTTATCTGGCACTCTTCCCTAACCCCCGACATGGATGCATATATGCACACATAGCTCCTTCCTCTTTGTTCTACAGCCAAACAAAACACACTTACAATCTTGATTAGATTACAGTGTACTGTTCACTCTGTGATGACCATGAAATCCTTGTTCACAGAGCTGTGCAGGGCACTGGGCTTGTACTTATCTATTTTCTGTACAATTTCAGTTTTGCTTGAATTTCAATAATATTCTCACTTCTTCCTCTGCATAGTTTTCTAAGTTCCTGGCATTAATTCACTCCCAGACTCTCAGCCGGCAGTATGACTCTCTTCTTCTTGTACTCATTTACATCAGGTAATACCTCTGTTTCCTGTTCCTCCTGGTGTCCTAGCTTCGGGCTCCTCCATCCTTCCTCTCTATATTGTATCCTCCATTTACTAGGTTCCATGTCTGTCTCTTTGTTGGTTTCTTCCCTTGTTTTGATGGAAAACATCCTCTAGCAGCTTTCTGCAAGAGGTGCACATGGTATAAATTATTTGGAGATCAGGTACAACTAAAACTTGCATGACCTTATTCCCTGATAGTTTTCCTGAATATAGAAGTATAGATCAGAAGGAATTTTGCTTTTGTGATTTTTTTTTTATTTTATTTATTTGTTTGACAGAGAGAGAGAGGTCACAAGCAGGCAGAGAGAGGGGGGAAACAGGCTCCCTGCTGAGCAGAGAGTCTGCTGTGAGACTCAATCCCAGGACCCTGAGATCATGACCTGAGCTGAAGGCAGAGGCTTGATGCACTGAGCCACCCAGGCAGCCCTGCTTTTGTGATTTTTAAAGCATTGAGCAAATGTTTTCTTACTTCCTTACTTACTGTTGAGAATTCTAGTGGCGTTCTGATAGCTTATCTTTTACATGTGAGCACCTTTCCCATCAAGGAGCTTTTGCAATGCTCTCTTCACCTCCAGTGTCCTGAAATTACACTCTGTTGTATCCTGCCGGCGGTCTTCTTTCACTCATTACACCACACTTTCAGAGTGGAGACTCATGACCCGCAATTCTGGGGAATTTTCTAGAAGTATTCCTTTGATTGTTTCCTTCCGTTTTCTCTTTCTCCAATGCCTGTTATTTGGATATTATACCTCTAGAACTATTTTTTTTATTCCCCCCTTTTCTCTGCTGTTTGCTGCCTTTTGTTTTGTTTTAGCTGTTGTTGTATTCTCCGAGGCTGTTCTTCAAGTGTATCGTTTAGCCCCTCTACTCACCTGCTCCTAAATTTTTCACGCATTTTCTCCCGCTCCTGCCTTGTTCTGTTTTCTCCAAGTTCTTCTTGCTCGTATCAGTTCGCTAGGGGCACAAGAGTGCCACATAACGAGCATCCCCAGCTCACTGGGTTATACGATAGCACTCATTTCTCACTCGTGGGTCCTCCTATGGCAGGCCTGTGGGTCGGCTGTTGTGTCTCTGGTATACGTTTCTCACTCCTCTGGGACCAACCAGCTATGGAGGATACGTTCTCATGTGGATGGTAAAGGCTTAAGAAGGCAAATGTCAGCATAAAAACTCATTTCAATCCTTTGCTTACATTCCATCCACAAACACTTCATTGATCAAAGCAGATTATGTAACCAAATCTAACACACCGGAATTGGGTCATACATTTTTCCACGCCGGAAGGGAGAAGGGGTAAATATTTGCTGAATGATAAACCAAGCTTTCACATTATTCTTCCTCATATTTGTTTGGGTTTCTGTCTTTCCTGTTAGAAGCTTTCCTAAGATGTTTGGTGAGCTTTGCCAGTTCTGCCCATTCGAAAATGAGGCACAGAGGGAGCAACTGACCAGCTTTATGGGGATGAGCTGGACTTGCTGGCTGGTGAGCTGTGTAGGATAATCTGGCTGGGTGGTATCACAGGGGATGACCTCGGTAAGGACCAGGGGATCTTGTTCTTTGAGCAGCTCAGTTTCTAAAGAGAAAAATCTTCCAACATTCTACATAGATGTGTAACCCTGGCTCTCAGCAATCTGGGCATCAAGTGGGAGAAGGGGGCCAGGGATCTCACTATTTTAGTAACAATCCCCATTAGCAGTGTGGTTCTCCTGCCTCAGTGAAGCCTGGTATCCCCAATCCTAGAATGTCTCTGGTTCAATCTCTTCAGAAAGCAAACCTTGAGGCTTCTGCTGGCTGGTAGAGGGGAAGTTGCCAGCACAGTGGAGTTGAGGTAGGAATCTGGTGTCTATCTGCTTCTTAGGTAGACTTTCAATTTCTAGAGCACCCTGGACACCTCCCCACCTCCGATAGAGGGAACTTGTGCTGGCCACTTTGGAATATTCTGGAGCTCCATAACATGCATGCCCTTATTCCTGGGCTTCTCCACTATAAGAATAAGATTTCGCTTTACCTGGCACATGAGATCAGCCATCAACTGTCCAGTTTCCAAAGTTTTATTCTGTCCTTTCCTTTTCTATTCTTTTTCGTATCGTGGTTTTGTGCATTTTCATACTCTCACTGTTACTTCAGTTCTGGACAGAGGGGCACTAGCATGAGTGCTTAATCTATCACATTTTATCAGAAGTTTCTCAACATATTAGTATTTTCTCACTAACCTATGTATCTAGAATATCTTTCCATAGCAAGAGTGGAGATGCCTTTTTGCTTAATTTTATTATTGTTGTATATAACTCAGTTAATGAATCTTCTATTTATGGTCATTTGGATCATTTCCTGCCGTTTGTTATTAAAATAATGCCAGGTGGCGTGCTTGGTGGCTCAGTTGGTTAAGCATCTGCCCTCAGCTCACGTCATGATCTCAGGGTTCAGGGATCAAGCCCCTCGTTGTGGGGAAATCCTTGCTCAGCAGGGAGTCTGCCTCTCCCTCTCTCCCTCCCCCCAGCTTGTGTACTTTTTCTCTCTTTCTTCTCTCACATGAATAAATAAAATCTTTACAGAAAATAAAATAATAGGGACACATGGGAGGTTCAGTCCGTTAAGCATCTGCCTTTGGCTCAGGTCATGATCCCAGGGTGGAGTCCTGCGCTGGGCTCCTTGCTCAGCAGGGAGTCTGCTTCTCCCTCTGCCTGCCGCTCCCCCTGTTTGTGCGCTCTCTTTCTCTAACGAATAAAATCTTTAAAAAGAGAGAAAAGAAAAAAATAATAAAATAATGTGAGGTGAACATCTCTGGGAATATTGATGGATTTTTTTTTTCCACTGGTGGGTATTTTTGAACAAAGGTTCCAAGCAGTGTAATTGCTGGATGGGAGTCTTAAGCCTCCCGGCTTCTGGAAATTGTGCAGGGAGCAGCAGGTATCTGGGCTCCTCTGGGTTCTGCCTGTAGGGATCTGGTGTCCTAGGGACTTGTCCAGCCTGTTCTCAGGAAACCTAATGCTGGGAAGCAGCAGTCTCTTGTTCATGGTGCAGATGGAGCCCCTGGTCAGGTTTAGAGCAGCGAATCGATCCCACGATTGTGCACAAAGCAGTCAGTGATGTACACAGCTGAAGATGAGGCCAACTCTATATTTCAGGAGTTTAAAATCTTTTGTGGTGATGAGAGAAACAGAGACATAAGACAAGCCAATGGCATTTTTTTTTTTTTTCCAGAAGCTGGGCATGAACAGGACGATCACCTGACAGCTAATGTTTGCTCAGACTGTCTTGGTAGGAACCTCCAAACATGTTTCTTATGGAATAAATGGAAGAGAAATGGTGTAGTAATCAGCTACCAAAACCCTGATGAAGTCATGACTCCCTAAGTCCCAAGTTCAGTGACAACCCCCAGCAGGTCGCTCTGAAATGACTGCCAGTCTCTTCTCCTCCTTTGCCCAGTATTACAAAGCTCGCATGTCAGGAATCTAGTTTGGGAGCAATCCCCACCCAGCCTGTGCCCTCCCCCCACAGCTGTCTGGCTGATCCCCGATGCATCTACCATTTGGGAAGGAAAGCAGATGAGATTAACTTGTTTAAATCTGTGCTCCGAACAGTAGGGGCAGGAAAGAAGCAAAAAATCCTAGCTATGGCATTGAGTAAGAGTTGCTTGTTTGGGTATTTATTGCCTTGGTTTCACACCCAGGATTGGTCCCATGTCATTTGGGCTAAAATGCAAGGATCAAGCGGAAGCAAAGCCACGAAGACAAAACAGAGAACCCAACACCTCACATTTTCTTCTTACTGTTTTGTTGAATCCTGCTTAGGTCTATTTCATTCCTTAAAAGGCTGATAACTTATTGCTTGTGCCTATTTTAACATACCGAGGCAATATATTATATCGATAATATATTTAAAACAAAAAGTGTTCCTAGTAATAGCCACCCCTTACTGACTGTTCACAAGAGCCAAAAGTTTTATATGCATTATCTCATTTGGATGCCTGTAACTCCTTGTGATAGGTATTTTTAGGACACCCATTCCCCCCACCCTCATTTTATAGACAAGGAAATAAGCTAAGAGAAGTTGCAGACATTACCCACGGTCACGGGCTAGTACATCACAGGACTGACCCTGTGCAAGTGCTGTTTCCTACAGTACTTCCTCTCATTTCTTCAGATTACCTCCCAGTCTTACTGATGCATGATTAAATGCACATATTTGTGTTAAAGTGTACAAAATGTTTTGTACTCTGCTCTCTCTACTCCCACTTATTGTATCAAACATGTTTCCATGTCTCCCCCACCGGTATAATTGTAATTTACATTTTAATAGGCTTACAATAGTTCACTGAGTCATCATAGCATCATTTACCAAGCAATTTCCTTCTGTAGGAGTTTTATGTTTTCACTATTTTTGGTTAGCACAGACAACACCGTAATGGACTTCCGGGGGCTTTTTGCTTTAAAAACATACATCTCCTTAGGATAGATTGCTGGCACTGGGATTTGCAACATATTATCATATTGCTTTCCAGAGTGTTATACTAACTGCCAGGAGTGAGTTAGTAGCCCAGTTCCAAAGAGGAATATGTAAAATATGGAGGGCTATTGTGATTATTGTCGCAATGAAAATTATTACCAGCTATCAAATTGTCCTTGATCCACTACCCCTCATTTCTCTGTGGTTCCCTTCCCTGTCGCTTTGATATCCTCATCTGAAGTCACGGTGATGAGTTTGGCTCCATTACAGGACACCGGCAGCATGGATAGGAACCAAAAAAGGCAACCCATTATTCAGATACCAGCAGCTGGTGCTAAAAATTGCTCCTTCTCCCGCCTTCACAATTTCCATATCCCTCTCACTTGCATTAACAACAACAACAAAAAAATTGGAAACATTTTGGCCCCTACCCCTCATTCCTTCCTCAGTTTCCTGAAGTTAAATGTTCTCCCCTCAATGTTGACCCATCCTCTCCATTCGGAAAGCCAAGAGACAACTTCTGCTCCTAGTCATCACTTGCCTGCACACACGTCTTATTTTTTTATTTAAAAAATTTTTAAAAAAGATTTTATTTATTTGAGAGACAGTGAGAGAAAGAGAGAACACGGAGCTGGGAGGGTGAGAGGGGGAAGCAGGCTCCCCGCTGAGCAGAGAGCCCGATGTGGGGTTTGATCCCAGGATCCTGAGATCATGGCCTGAGCTGAAGGCAGAGGCTTAACCCACTGAGACACCCAGGCACTCCACACGTTTTGTTTTTTTTTAAGATTTTAAAAATTATTTATTTGAGAGAGAGAGCAAGCACGAGCAGTGGGGAGGGGCAGTGGGAGAGGGAGAAGCAGATTCCTTACTGAGCAGGGGCTCAATCCCCAAACCCTGAGATCACGGACTGAGCCAAAGGCAGACGCTGAACTGCTTGAGCCACCCAGGTAACCCTGTGCTCATGTTTTATAAGAGGACTCCCTTCTTCCCCCAGCCTTGCTGGCTTCCACTTTCCCCATTTGCTCCCAGCGTGCCCATCAGTGTTTGGGACCTGATCTTTCCGGGTCTACCAGCTGCCTCACTGGACAGGAGCTGCAGGCAGAAGCTGGGCCACCATTCTCCCACCTATGCTGATTTGGGTCACCTGCTCTGAATCACTCTTGGGCTGAGGGAACCTGAGAAAGTCTCTCCCTCACCTTTAAAGCCGCCATGAGCTTGATGGCCCGGCAGCTTTTCTGCCTGCAGTTTTGCGGGCTCCTTTTCCCCCATCTAGCCCGTGCACAGCTGCTCAAATGAGTTATCTGATTGCAGCCAGGGCCATGTCCCTGCCCAAGCTTCCCACTGTCTCTGCAAGGTGGCATCTCATGTTCTTGAGGAGCTGTTCCCTCTCTAGCCCTGTGCCTTCATCAGCCCAGGGCTCTGTCCTACTCACCCTGCCTCCTGGAAATTTCTCAGTTGTCCACCTTCCTGGGGAAGATTTCTATTTCTCTCTCTCTCTTTTTTTTAAGATTGTATTAATTAGAGAGCGAGAGCACAAGCAAGGGGAGCAGCAGTAGGAGAGGGAGAGGGAGAAGCAGGCTCCTCATTGAGCAGAGAGCCCGATGCGGGACTCCAACCCAGGACTCTGGAATCATGACCAGAGCCGAAGGAAGACGCTTAACCGACTGAGCCACGATTTCATGGCTCAAGGCAAATGCCACTTCCTTGGAAAAGTCTCCAAAGACCTTCACTGATGGAGCTGGACGTCCGTGAGTCCACGGCACCGGTGCCTTCTGTTTTATACTCACATTATGTTACCCTGATTGGTTGCAGTCTCTGTCCACTAGACAGAAACTCCTCTAGGGAAGGGATCATGTTTGATTCATTTTGGCTTTCTTGATGCCTGGCATCATCTCTAGTACAGGGAGTTGCTTTTGGACGAAAGGTAGAGCCGGGCCTTATCTGAGAAGGGAATGGGTCAAATCCCCAGCCCGGCAATCTCCTGAAGAGCCTGACTACGTACAATGGGAAGATGACCCTGAACCCTGAATCCCCCGCAACCCCCACCACTGCCCGCTTTAGGGAAAGGACTGGGCCTTTCTCCGGGAACCTCTTGCTTGTGGCTAGAAGAGAGGAAGCAGGGCTTGCCACGTCACTGTGGAAGGGGAGGCTCGGGGGTTTCCTCCATCTCTCCAGGTCCACACGTCTCCAAACTCAGGGTTAATGGGAGAAATCAGTGAGTGGGCAGAAAATGATCAAAACTGGGAGTTACTAACTCATCATCTGTTTCAATGGGCTGCTTTTCCGTTTTGAAAACAAAGGCTTGCAGACCTGGGGAAAAGCATACATGTGGTGCCTACATTTCCCCAAAGAATTTAGCCACCGTATACCTGAACAAAACTATGTTTCTGTGACTCCCAAAGAAGGACGTCTGCTGGCTACCAGCCATTGTTCAGTTCCAAGCCCACAGCACACTCTCTTCTGTGTGTTGCTGTGTCCCAGGCCCTGTAGCCTCATCTCTCCTTTGCCGGAGGATCCCTGTGAATTATGGCCAACAGGAAAGAAAGAGGAGGGAGGCAGAGGCAGCTTCCATCCTTGTTTGCTTGCTGTTTTGACCAGCATCACTGGGATAATGCCTCTTCACCCACAGCAGCGCTGCCTTCAGGAGCAGCTGGTTCCAGCTCCCAGAATCTTCCACTCTCCTGGAACTAGCCCTGGGGTGCCCCCTCAGGTGTGCCCGCACCAGTCTGCCAGGAGTTGGGGGTCGTGCTTTTTCAGTCTTCTGATCCCTGCAACGCATTTCTCAGGTTAAATTATCTCTGTTAAAATAATGCTATGGTTTCTCTTTTCCTGACTGGACCTGACCAGTCCAGGGAGAACAGCTGTTGGGAAGCTTCCACTAATGTGTGGCCCAATTACAATTTCAGAGTCAACTCTAATCATGGTGAATTATAATAATGATGATTACCACGTACTAATATCTGTGTATGTCATACACCATGTGACAAGATTCGAATGTATGACGAATGACTGAATATACAGGAGGACAGTGGCTACACCATATCTGACCGTAGAACTCAGACCCGCCAGGACTCAGGCGCTGACTGCCAGCTTCCCCGGTTTTTGCTCCGCTTCTAACTCAGGACCAATCAGAGAAAAACCAAAGATGTTCCCCAAACCAATCACAGAAGAGGCCCTGCCTCTAGTTAGCCTGCTCCGACTCCCCATGGCAACAGCCTCCAATCAGAGCGCCCCTGAAGCCTTTCCCTCTCTCCCCTCCCCTGCCTATGAGTCCCTACAAAGGGAGTGATGGTGGCCAGCTCCCCTGCTATGGCAAGTTCTGTTTGTTATTTGGGTAATGTTCATTGATTTCCATAGTGATATCATTTCTGATTGGCATCCAGCAAGGCAGGCATAATTATGTCCATTTTACAGACAAAGAAACTGGCACTCAGAAATGCCCAACTGTATAACAGTTAGAGGACAGACCCAGGATCCAAACCCAGGGAAGTCTGACTCCCAGTCTTGAACTGGCCCTATTCTATCTCTATCATGGCACTGCCCACCTAACGCTTACTGCTGCCTGCTGTCATTGTATCTTCCAGAGGCTGTCTCCCTGACAGCCTGAGACTTTCTCCAAGTTAGGTGTAACTCACAAATGTCGTATTCTCGGCCCTTACGCAAGGCGGGACACATGGCCCCTGCCCCTCAGTGTGATGCAGTAAGAATGCTGAGGAAATGTCTCTTCTCAGCCTTCCCCAGGCCAAGAAACCCTTTGAGAAAGAAATAAAATTAGGCGAGTGAATGGTCTGGGATGTACTGAACTCTCGTTTTTCTTCCTGGGCTGTGGTGTAGACTGTGGACATGAATATGGAAGAAGCTAGCACCATACGGGCGTCAGTGGGGCTTGTGAGCAGGGACCAGTGGGACCTGAGATCTCAAAGAAGCAGGAGGTGAGGCAAGCTTGTGCTGTACCAGCATGAGGTCAAAACGGACAAAGTTGCCCACGCCCAAAATCCGTCATCACCAGGAGTCAGATGTTCGCAGTAGTTAGGGGAGGAAGGCGGTTGTCTCCATCTCCCCACACACAAGGATCTTGTGAACTGTTGTCAAAACACCTGTCTGGGCAAATATCCTATGATCTCACTCATATGTGGACTTCAAGAAACAAAACAGAGGATCCTAGGGGAAGAGAAAGAAAATAAGATGAAAACAGAGAGGGAGGCAAACCATAAGAGACCTTTAACTCTAGGAAACAAACTGAGGCTTGCTGGAGGGCAAGAGGGTGGTCGGGGTGGGGTGGCTGTGACGGACACTGGGGAGGGTGTGTGCTATGGGGAGCGCTGTGAATTATGTAAGACTGCTGATTCACAGACCTGAACCCCTGAAACAAGAAATACATTTTATGTTAACAAAAATCAATAAGTTAATATATGGAGAAGGCCGGCAAAAACCCGACCCCACCCCATCACCGAATCGGAAATGCCAGGAGGACCCGCAGACACCGGGGCCGGCCACCAGGTGGCACTAGTGCTGAGCTAATGGGCTCTGGCCTCCTGCCCATCCCTCCCTAGAGAGGCCACATTGAACAGAGGCCAGTGACAGCAGGTAAAGTAAAAACTGGAGCTGGAAATAGGGCTGCTCTTATAATCCCACAGCGAGCCTCTTATGTGATTGTGACTTTTATCATTAATAGGGCATTTGTTCTCCAGCAGAGGCCTGAATTAGCAGTGGTTTAAGAACCGAATCCAGCCTAATGTTTGGACTACACTAAGCAAGGTCACTAGGGCTTTCAGAGAAATGACCTGAACAATCCCCTAGGAAGATTAATGTAAATAAGGTTTTCTTTGATTAGCATCATCCTGCTGCCCGGGGCTTTCAAAATTACAGGATTTCTGAGGCTCACAGTTTAATTGCATAGTTGTACAAAAATAATACTTAATAAAGAACCAAGCAAATAAAAATGATAGCAGCACTTTCTCCAGCTATTATCAGCTACTGGAGGCTGCCTGACACCTGCGAAAGAATGGGTGTTGGAATTGAACTTGGGCTCAAATCGTAGCTCCGCCCCTTCCCAACTGCACGTTCCAGCAGGCTCTTGGATCTCTCAGAGTCTGTCTGTCTATCAAATTAGGATGGTTAAGGTGGACATCCTAGATGAGTGCGGCATCTGGAACTGTCTGGTACGATGCAGGGCACGTAGTAGGTGTGGGATAAACCTAAGCCCCATTTCCCCCAAATGTCGGGGGGTTGCTTCAGTAATTAAAGTGGCTGTGCTGCCTTTTTGTAGCCTCTATGCCCAGGATTTTATTCCTTTGAAAGTGTTTCTCATCTACCATCCCATTTTGGGTCACAGGTTTTGGAACACAGCTATGGAGGGCAGATAGTTATGGGGGATGGAGGGGTTTTGTTTAAAATGCAGATTAAAGGGGCGACTGGGTGGCTCAGTCATTAAGCGGCTGCCTTTGGCTCCGGTCATGATCCCAGGGTCCTGGGATCCAGTCCCCCATTGGGCTCCCCGCTCCTGGAAGCCTGCTTCTCCCTCTCCCACTCTTCCTGCTTGTGTTCCCTCTCTCGCTGTGTCTCTCTCTGTCAAATAAATAAATAATTTGAAATATTTTATTTATTTATTTGACAGACAGAGATCACAAGTAGGCAGAGAGGCAGGCAGAGAGAAAGAGAGAGAGAGAGAAAGAAACAGGCTCCCTGCTGAGCAGAGAGCCCCAAGCAGGGCTCCATCTCAGGACCCTGGGATCATGACCCGAGCCGAAGGCAGAGGCTTTAGCCCACTGAGCCACCCAGGTGCCCCAAATAAAAATTTTCTAAAAAAATAAAATAAAATAAAATGCAGGTTAAGTATAAATGGGGATCTTCCTGATCATTGCGCTACAGAGCCTCCTCCTAGGTGGCTGGTTTTCAAAATCCTTCCACTGTCCTGAAGGTAGAGACTCTGCTGAGGCAGGGGAGGGTCAGAGTGAGTGCCAGTACCCTTCCTGCCTCAGCTCCCTCAGAAATGTGGAAACTGGATTGTGGGTTTGGTCTGGCTTCAGGGGGGCAAACTGGAAGGGCAAGGTGGGGTTTTGAAGTATCAGAGGCCTCTGTCCAGATCTTCAGGAGGTGGGACTACATCGAGATTTCTCACCCTCTCCTAAATGCAAGGGCAAAATGCCAGGTGGGAGCTGGGGCCCAGGGTCTGGGGTGGAGGCAGAGGCGCATGGGGCAGGGAGCCCCGGACCAGGATACAGCAGAGGCGGGGTCAACACCCAGCTCTGGTCCTCTTGTGTCATAAAATATTGTCAGGTCTTGGGGCACCTGGGTGGCTCAGCGGGTTAAAGCCTCTGCCTTCGGCTCAGGTCATGATCCCAGGGTCCTGAGATAGAGCCCTGCATCGGGCTCTCTGCTCAGTGGGGAGCCTGCTTCCTCCTCTCTCTCTGCCTGCCTCTCTGCCTACTTGTGATCTCTGTCAAATAAATAAATAAAATCTTTAAAAAAAAAAAAAGGGAAAGAAAAAATATATATTCCATGGTACTTTCAAAATTCAAAATTGCTTCCTTTTTCCCTAATTTCTGAACACATTATATAAAAACAGCTGAATTCATTTTTACTGAATTTTGACTGTTTGAGATAGTCAGAGTTAAAAAGTGGACCACAAAGTAATAAAGAAATTCACCGGAGAGGGTGCCTGGGTGGCTCAGTGGGTTAAGCCACTGCCTTCAGCTCAGGTCATGATCTCAGGGTCCTGGGATCGAGTCCCGCATCAGGCTCTCTGCTCAGCAGAGAAAAAAAAAAAAAAAGAAATTCACCGGAGAAAGCCCCAGAGACACCTCAAGAGCTAGACAGTCATCCTCCTGAGGAACAGAAACTAAAGGACTAAGATGATTTAGAGATGGTTTAGTGACTACCAGACACAGGGTCCCTAAGACGTGGAAATGCCACATCAGGAGAAACCAACCAGGGATTTTTTTTTTTTTTAAGATTTACTTACTTATTTATTTGAGAGAGGGAGAGAGAGAGAACATGAGAGAGGTCAGTCAGAGAAGCAGACTCCCTTCTGAGCAGGGAGCTCAATGCAGGACTAGATCCCGGGACTCCAGGACCATGACCTGAGGTGAAGGCAGTTGCCTTCACCTCAGGTCATGGTCCAGGCGCCCCAACCAGGGATTTTTGACAGGAGCCCTAAGAGGGGTAGACATTTAAAAATTATGAGTGTTGATTTGCAGTGGATTTCCTCTTTGGATGGCAATTAATGATTCTTTCCAGTAACTCCAGGCACGTTGGCTAGTAGATAGATATGAATCTAATACAGTGATAGATTCAGATTATCAAAATCGAAATGAGAGATGTTTCAAAATTATGAGGCTCATGAATAAAGCTCTTTCCCTTCTCGTTTCAAGTTGGTTCCTCTAATCAGCTAGGATGGGGGCGGGTAGAGAGGTGCCTCTCTTCTGCTCAGGAAAAAGCAGAATTGAAATAGCCTACATTGTGCCTAATTCTTGTGTTGGGACCTCAGGGGAAATCCTCCCAATCCCCCACCAACCTGCTCTCCTCCTGTGGGAATACAGGCAAGTTCCTGGTCAAAGTGGGATTTTTTAAAAAAATTATTTATTTTATTATTTTATTTATTAATTATATTATTTATTTATTTGTCAGAGAGATAGAGAGAGTACAGGCAGGCAGAGTGGCAGAGGGAGAAGCAGGCTCCCTGCAGAGCAAGGAGCCCAAGGTGGGACTCAATCCCAGGACCCTGAGATCATGACCTGAGCTGAAGGCAGCCGCCTAACCGACTGAGCCACCCAGGCATCCCCCAAAGTAGGATCTTAATGGAGACCACTGCCCATTGCCCTCATGAGAAACCTGGGGTTCACTCTCTTCTCTGGCCCCTACTTCCAATCTGTTAACAATCTGTTCATTCTACCTCATAAAATTATTTTTCAAATCCATTTCTCTTCCCCCAACCCTCAGCTCCAACCCTTGTTCAAGCCCAGATGGGTCTGAGTCTGTGCATGAATCTTCAGCTGGACCCAGATTTGTTCAGGAAATTGGAAAACTGAGGCCGCCATCTTGGGGAAGTAGGCATCAGTGACCTTAGCTTGAAAGGGTGAGGAAAGAAAAGCTACCAGTGTCCCTGAATCTTTACCAAATATGTCTTAGGAAAATAAGACTACCGTGAATTCTTATGAGAGCCATATATTTTGTACCATTCATATCCAGAGCAGTATAACCTTTGCTTTATACCCAATTATCCCCAACTCCACTTCAGAGAATTACTACTCCTGGAGTTTCAGTCTGAGGCCATTAAAGAGCAGATCAGCAGAGGAGGCAGGGGAGGGAGTTCTGGAGCCGAGAACTGCCGCCGTTGCCATGACAATGATGGGACCTCAGGCTCCCCCCATGTGAAGTCTCTTGCAAGACAGTCCGTTTAAGGGTTGAATCTAACATCCTTGCAATTATGGTGATTATCTGAGCAACTCGCTAGATAGTCAAAATGGGGTCTCAGAAGAGCTCGGGTCTGAGGTATATTCTCAAAAAAGACATTCCTCCCATGAACGCTAGAGAGAGGAAATAGAAATAGACAGTGGAGGGAAGAGTCTTCAGAATGTACCAGAAGATAAATGACACAATGGGTACAAAAGAACAAGAACACAAAGATGCTGCTCATGGGACCACAATCCCACCCAGTCCCAACCAGGAGGACATCCATTTGTGCCCTCAAGTGGTCCACAAACCTGGCTTGAGCATCTAGTAGGTGCCTCACCCTGAGCTAGACACTGGTCACCCAGAACGGAATAATTTCTGTCCTTAAAGTGCTGCTTGGAGAACAAGAGAAATATGAAAAGGGATTGAGACCCCAGACAGGAGAGACAGGAGTCATAAATAAAGTTCCCATATTTGGGAGCGACACCACAACTCAGTACTTTTCCTACGTGGTTACTTACTTACTACTCATAACATCTTAGTGAAAGAGCTATGACACCCCCATTTTACAGGTGAAACAACCCACCATAAGAGGTTATGTTACTTGCCTGTGCCCTCCACGACCACCACCACAGCATGAGAGAGCTAGATTTCAAACAAGGCTCCCCATTTCTAAAACCGTTCCCTCCAACCTATTGAAAATCCCCGCTCGGTTTAATTCCCTCTGTGCATAGGTTCTGCCCAGGGAGACAGACCAAAGATCTTCTCCAGGGTAAAAAAAGAAAAAAAAAATCCCTCCACAAAGGTTTAGAATGGGGAAGAGATCCCCAAGATAATGATGGAAGAATAAATAGCCTTCTCTGATGGCAGGCAAGCCCTTCATTCTGAAAGAAAACATGCCCAGATGAGCAAAGAGGAAAGAAAAAAAAAAAAGGAGAGAGAGAGAGACACAAACCAAGAGACAGACTCTTAACTATAGAGAACAAACTGGTGGTTCCCACGGTGGGGGGGGGATGGGTGAAACAGGTGAAGGTAATTAAAGAACACACTTACCTTAAATCACTAGACTGTACACTTGAAACCAATGTAACACTGTACCTTAGCTACACTGAAATTAAAATTGAAAACTTAATACAAAAAAAAGAGGGGTGCCTGGGGGGCTCAGTCAGTGACGCATCTGACTCATGGTTTCGGCTTCTGACTCTTGGTTTTGGCTCAGGTCGTGATCTCAGAGACCTGAGACTCAGCTCCAAGTTGGTGCCTGGTGCACAGCTGGGCGTCAGCTTCAGATTTTCTCTCTCCCTCTGTCCCTCTCCCCCCAGATAAAGAACTCCTTCAAAAAAGAGAGAAAGCTGATCACATCTGCCCTCTGTTTGTGACGCCTGAGCTCCTTGCCATTAACTAAACAGACATCTTCCTGAAAACGGACCCAGCCATCTATCAATTCCTAGGATCAGACACATTTCTTCCTAAAACCCAGGCATGTGCCCAAACACAAAATGTGTTATACAAGTCAAAATACTGTTCTACTTCTTGTCCTCTGCTTTGAAGACAGGAGGACAGCAGCAAAGTGAGTTGTTCCGGTGATGAGATGGAATAGTAACTATTTGCTATAAATACATACATTTTTTTAAAAACCTAGTACTTAGGAAGACTCTTCCTCCCACCCCCCCAAAAAGCTATAAATGACATTGAAAGGCAAACATCTCTGAGTGCTCTTTTGTGCTCTGAATCCAGTTCAGCTGCGGGCCCTACAGGCTCTTCCTCTACAACATGTCCAAAGCTCACCCACTCCTCGCCACCCAACCTCTGGTGACTCTATCCGGGGTATGGTTGCATCTTCTGTGGACTCCCACACAATCTTCCCTGGTCCGCCTGCCCTGCCCCCTCCCCTCCCTTACAGATCCTTTGCCAGAAAGCAGCCAGAAGGACCTTTTAATAATGTAACTGAGTTCATGCTACACCCATTAAATCCTTTAATAGCCAGTCACATCTAAAATAAGAATGAAATTTGCCACGGACTCGCTATCTCTCGGTCCGTCTTGTTCTCTCCGCTACAACCTCAACAGCCTTCTTTAGATCGTCATCAGGAGCCGTAAGCCGCCTCAGCCGGTGGAGTATACAGACTCGCCATTCCTTCTGCCCACAAAGATTTTTCCCAGCTCGCACGTTTCTGACTTTCTTAGCCTCAGTTTCTGGATTAAATGTCACGTACTTAGGGGCGCCTGGGTGGCTCAGTGGGTTGAGCCTCTGCCTTCCGCTCAGGTCATGATCCCAGGGTCCTGGGCATCGGGCTCTCTGCTCAGCAGGGAGCCTGCTTCCTCCTCTCTCTCTGCCTGCCTCTCTGCCTACTTGTGATCTCTGTCTGTCAAATAAATAAATAAAATCTTTAAAAAAAAAAATGTCACATACTCAGAGCAGCCTCTCCCTACAGCCCTACGAATGCAACAACCTCCTCCATCACTTACCAAAATCGAAAACTAGTAATTTGCTTTCATGTTTCTCTTCCCTGCATGAAAGCAGAAACCCCGACCATCCTTTGGAAATCACTGAGTCCCCAGATTCTAGAACAGCCTCTGCTGCATAAGTGTGCTGAATGTTTGTTGAGTGAATAAATGGACAAAATACTGTAACTTTGATGGCAGACCTAGGGTTACAGATGCAAATATGTAAGAGCCTTTATTAATAAGCTAGAAAAATGAGTACACCCCTCCAAAAGCCTGCAACAGCTCCCAGCCAGGATCTAAAACTACATTTCGATCTGGATGATAACACTTAGATACTGTTTTTTTTGCTTTCCCTTTAAAAATCAAGAAGAATGTTAAGCCAGAAGGAAAGGGTATTTGAGTCTACAGATGGGACTGATGATAAAGAAGAGGTCATGGACACCTGGGAGGCTCAGCGGGTAAAGTGTCTGCCTTCCACTCAGGTCATGATCCCAGGGTCCTGGGACTGAGCCCCCGTCAGGCTCCCTGCCCAGTGGTTAGCCTGCTTCTCTCCCTCTGCCTGCTGCTCTCCCTGCTTGTGCTCTCTCTTTCTCAAATAAATAAAATCCTTTTTAAAATAAAAGTATATAAAAAATAATAATTTATATATTAAAAAAAAAATCAGGTCATGAAGCTAGCCCTGTGCACTGAAGGCATCCCACCAGTTGTGCCAAATGCTGTTTTGAACACCTGATTCCCCACAGCTGCAACGTCCCTCCTGCTGATAACATTTGTAACGCCCCAAATCAGCATGGGGTTGATGAAAATGCAAATAGCCTTGGAAGCTCAAGGCAGGAGAAGGAGGAAGTAGAGAAGGCAAGCCCTAGCATTTCGCCAAATGGCCCTGCGGAGGTTTGAGCCAATGAAGCAAATCACAGGCTCCCCGCGTCCGGCAGGATGCAGTGAGACGGGTTGCCCACAAGGGGGCAGAAGCCCACCGGTTGCGAGCTCGGCCCCGCTGTGGGGGACGGTGTGCCGCTCTAAGGGAGACGGTCATTGATTAGTTTCTGTGTCTGTTTTGCTATCCTTTTGACCCCAGATACGGAAAGGTTAGAACAGGGTGCCCGTTTCCAGAAATAGCGCCTCAGTTGAGGCTAAAAGCATCTGGTGTCAAGTCTTTGATGACCTCCCTGCCCACTGCACACAAAACTCGGGCTTGCTGCGGAGCCACAGGGAGGTGGGAAGATGACCTAGATTTAAAAATCCTCTGAATAGAAGGGTGGCTTCCCGTCCTAGTGACATCTAGCCCCTCCACCCCGCTCCGAAAGGAAGAAAGCCATCCCCCTCCCCCTCAAAGACAAAGAAGCCCATTTGGGGGCACCAGAACGATGATATTTGAAGCCAGATTCGGGACCTCCTCAAAGCCTCAATTCTCAACAGACCACACTACTCACTCCTAAATCCTTGTCCTGGAGGCTCGGCTTGATAAAGACAGAGAACAAATAATGTGATCAGACACTGAAGACCAAGTCTAAATAATTTAACTATTCTCCAGTTCTACCTCCACAGCTTATTTCCTTTAGCTCCATTTGTGATCTTGATAAAGATGAACACTCCACCACATCACCACCAACACACACACACACACACACACCTTTTCCCTGGCGGTAAACCCTCAGACACACCATGCTGGCTTTTACCTAGAAGCATTGGCTCCCAGACCTGTGTGCATCAGAATCAGCAGGAAGCAGCCTGCTCTCAACACCCCCACCCCATCCCGCCCCGCCTTGAGTTCTGATGCAGTAAAACCCCAGTGCATGTTGATCCTGCTGGTCCGGGAACCACCTTTTGAGAACCACTGTCCTCATTACACAGAACAGAGGGATTGGTGTCTCTCTCTCTCTCTCTCTCTCTCCATTGCGTTATCCTCAAGCACTAGGAGGCTCAGAAACAAATACTTCCCAAATAAGGAAAAGAAACTAATGTTCACGGAGACTACTGTATGCTGGGTACTTTGCAGTCATTATCCTATTTTATTTAATTCCTGGAAAGTAGGTATTATTATCCGCACTTTCAAATGAGAAAAACAAAGGTTCCAAGAGCTTATTTGACTGCGATCATCTCTCTAGCAAGTGTTACCTCGTGGATTTGATCTGGCTTCCCGAGGTCATGCTGAATATTCTATCTCCCATGGGAAAAGTGGATGCACTGAAATGAATAAAAGTATAACAATAAGCAGTTTTGGGGGGGGCGCCTGAGTGGCTCCATCAGTTAAGCGTCTGACCTCAGCTCAGGTCATGTTCTCGTGGGTCCTGTGATGGAGTCCCACATCTGGCTCTGCCGGTTTGCTTCTCCCTCTCCTCCCTCCCCAACCTCTCATGCTTTCTCTCTCAAATACATAAATAGAGTCTTTTTAAAAGATAAGAAGTTGTTGTTGTTTTAAGGTGAATAAGCAAGCAGTGTAAGAAAGCTTTGCAGACACCATTAGTATCAGAGGTGGCTCCCAGGTTGCCCCAGTGCAAGGGGGGGAGACCGACAGCTCTCAGAAGGAAGGGCGGGACTAAGCGAGGAGCTCCCCGCTGTTTCCAATGAGATTGCTACCTGCCATTCTAACTGCCTCATAGAACAGAACACCATACCTTATGCAGAATAGAAAGTGGTTTCTATTTTTGCATTCGAAGAAGTGGTATTTGTATAAAAGGGTGTTGGGGATGTTTGTTAAAAAGCTTTCTACAGGGGCGCCTGGGTGGCTCAGAGGGTTAAGCCTCTGCCTTCGGCTCAGGTCATGATCTCAGGGTCCTGGGATCGAGTCCCGCATCGGGCTCTCTGCTCAGCGGGGAGACTGCTTCTTCCTCTCTCTCTCTCTGCCTGCCTCTCTGCCTACTTGTGATCTCTGTCTGTCAAATAAATAAATAAAATCTTTAAAAAAAAAAAAAAAAAAAGCTTTCTACAGGGGTGCCTGCATGGCTTGGTGGGTTAATACTTCTGCCTTCAGCTCAGGTCATGATCCCAGAGTCCTGGGATGGAGGCTGAATCTGACTCTCTGCTCAGCAGGGAGCCTGCTTCCTCCTCTCTCTGCCTGCCTCTGCCTACTTGTGATCTCTCTCTGTCAAATAAATAAATAAAATCTTAAAAAAAAAAAAAAAAAAAAAGCTTTCTGCAGATCAGAAATCCCCAAGTTGGAGGTCTGATGAATTTCAAAAGTGGAAAAACAAAATGGGAGGCAATGTTTCAATGCCTGAGACACTGACTGACACCCCCTCACCACTTTTAAGTTTCTGCCTCAAAATGGAAGTGTTTGCTTCCTGAAAGCACTCTTTCTCAGGCTTTTTTAGGCAAACATTAGCATGTTGATTCTGGTGCGAGGTTGAGGGGTAGTTTGGGGGGTGGAGGGGAGAATTTCTACTCAAAGTAATCCAATGCCAGGAAATCTACCTTTTGCATAAAATAATGTTGATATCCAAAACAGACTCCGAGCTGGTATGTCTTGGAGAAGAGTTAAACAGATTTTCATTAATAATAATCAGTGTGGAAAAAAATAGAATTTCAACATGTTAGGTGACACATAATTTAATTCAACTTTCAGAACCTCCTCTGCAGACCAGGCATTACCTTCAAGAAACTTGTGAGTTAGGCAGAAGAGTATGAGAGAAATATTAATAATTATGGTAACTGATACACAATGATGCTTGTGTCCCTTGACATTCAGGAGTTGAGATCCTGACTCCCTGGGGGGGGGGGGGGGTAGTTGGAGGCGGGGCCTTTGGGAGGTCATCTGGTCCTGAGGGCGGAGCCCTAGGATTGGATTAGAGCCCTTCTAAGAAGAACCCGGAGAGCCGGGTTTTCTCTTTGCCTCGTAAAGATACAGTGAGAAGATGGCCGTCTGTAAATCAGGAACGAACCCTCACCAGACACCAGAACAGTGGGTGCCTTGATCCTGGACTTCCCGCCTCCAGGCACGAGTGCTGGTCAAGCCCCCCAGTCTTTTTAAAACCGGCCAATCTGACAAAGACAGAGACCATGATCCAGCAGGGGGGGAAATAAGCACCCAATACTGCTTCTTTCTTCGTGGTTCCTCCCATGTGTCTCTCTAGTCCCATTGGGGCTTTGTCTCTGTCCACTGCCACCCAAACCATTTAGGCTCTTCTAATGGCCTTGTTGTCCCCTGACCTGTTGCCTCCAGTCTACTCAACACACCGCCCTGGGCTTACCCACCAAAATTCCAGGCAGTTGGTTGTGACCACCCAGTCTTTCCGTGGATCTTAGTTCCTCCAAAGTTGAAGGGATCTGGTTATCAAAGCCCCCAGGTTCTGCTGCAAACCACCATGACAACATTGTTCCCTGTCAGTCCTCAACTCTGGTCAAGTCCATGCATCCTCGCTGCCCCTGAATAGAGCTTACCACATAAAACCCAACAGCACTGACTATAACACTATTTAATATTTGGCATACGCTATGTCAAGATATTACCTACTTTGGTGGGTCCATCTCATGGCTCGTCACAATTTCCAAGAGTAGGAATTGTGTACTCCTTGTCCTCAAATCTTCAGTGCTCAGAGCAGGATGGGTACACAGTAGGCCTTCAATACATCCCGCTGACTTTGACAAAGGCTTTCATTAATGATACCAGGTCTTGTTAACAATCCTCCATACTTAAGCCCATCCAAGATAAACCCATCCAAGATAAGCCCTAATACGCAGAGTCCAATGCACAGAGTTGTATCAGCATCTCTTGGAGTACCATAAAATTAGAGTCAAGAGTTAGATACCTATAGACTTGTCAAGTGGATATCTGTTGCACAGCACCCCCCCCAGCCACCCCCCCTCCCCAGGAGGATGACTGCCTGGCTCCTTTCAAAGTCAATGTCAAGTGTCACTCAACAATATCACAGCGGGGTAAGCACCCTCTCAGTCTGCTCATATTTACTTCTTAGGTTAGGAGGGCATGGCCCTCTACAAAGAGAGCCAAACTGGGAATCACAGATGCTTATTGGCCATAGAATTATCTGAAAGACCTTTGACCAACTGGGTGTGAAAAGCCTTCTGACAGCTCTGCTAGATTCCTCAGACTAATTAGCAGTTTTTCATCAGGGACTTCAACTCAAATGTGCCTCCTGGTTATCAGACTATTAGTCTTACGTTTCCTCTTGATTTCCTTTTTTTGGCTACTTTTTTCTAACTTGAAAAATGGCAACCTAAGAGAGTTCATTTCCTCTGGTCTCCAAACAGAGTTTCTGGTTATTATTTGGGATTGGAAGCAATACATTAAAATAGCAGAATGTATGTAAGTTGCAAAATTCTTTTCTCACTTCTCTCCTCACCACCCTTCCGTTCGCCTCAGTGGTGGCTTAACCACTCACTTCTGTTCAGGAAAAATGCTTGCCGCTAATGAAGTGTTCCTCTGAGAACAACAATAGCACTGGCGACAAGTCTGGGGAGGTCCCCCCTTGCAAACACCACTCACCTAGAACAGCTACATATAAATTTATTATTTACTGAAGAGCTGATGTTCCAGAGAAAGGTTTCATTGTGAATCTGTACTTTTTGCCTAGAGTTGATTTCCAACTTGGCAAGATTAGAGAATCACTATCATGCCAGGTTCCTGGAATACAACGTAGTTGAATGATTCAAGGAGGAACTGCTTGGAATTATTGGCTCCGAGTCGTGTTGTGGGGGTCCTCAAGGATTTTCAGTGTTTTAAATTTAGTATTTCAGATTTAGATTATTTTGGTTTTCAGAATTTTAGTATTCAGGGAGTTTCTTATTTTAGAAGTCTCGCTTTTACGTATTTCTCAAACCGTCGGAGGCAAAAACCTCACTCACATGAGTATAATGAGCAGAGCCGGAGACTCAGCCCTCTCCTGCCACCCACTACTTCCGGTGCCTCAGCCTGTGTACTTTCCAAATTAGAAACTTACAAAATCTGCTAAAGAACCATCATGGCCGCCCTCTGCATTCCCACCCACTGCTTAACGCCCAAATCCGTATCCAGACATGGAAGCCCTCCAACAGGTGACTTCACGAGGAGCCTGAGTCTCCCTCCTCCTGTCCCATCACTCCCTTATGTCCCAGTTAGTCCTATCTCCAGTGGCACTGACTTGTTTTGATCACTTTTGACAATTGCTATAAGGTGAACAAGTAATTACTGATCCCGTATTCTATCAGACACTACACCAGACACGTTCATACTTTGTCCATTTAACCATCACGACGATGCCACAAAGTCTTTTCCAAATAAGGAAGGAAATTCAGAGGCTTGTGACATCAGAGTAAGGCTTGGGTTATCCGCAGCTCCAGAATTTCTAGTCTTCTCACTGCGTACTCTTCCCTTGCTCTCGGTGTCTCTGCCCCACTCAGTTTCTCCTCTATAATATCTACTTATGCTCAGGACCCGGAACTAACTCTGCCTCCTCCTAACACCTTCTCCTTACTCTCCAGAGACATCACCCTCCTTGGGATTCATAGCACTTACTGATACTTTAGTCTTCTTCCCAGGACTGAATTCCTACGTGTTTCATGCACATGTGTAGCATTTCTCCAACTAGACCAAAAGCTCCTTAAAGCAGGAGTCACGAGTCGCTCGTAGTGTTTACTCAGGCAAGGCACAGAGTAGGTGCTGAAAAATGATCTGTTCAGGAACATGACACTACCAGATGTGTCTAATACCATTCTCGTTACAGTCTGTCTCCTGCAGTTGAACTAATTCAGGAAAACATCTAGCTAGCTTAAGAGAAAGCAGACAGATGCTTAACAAACAAACGGAGTCTTTTGGAGAGGAGAAAGGGAAAGAATCAGGTTTGGGAGGTGGCTTAGAGGCTTATAATGTCTTTGATGATTATCAAAATGGATAAAAGGATAAAAGGGATCTTTGAGGGTGATCATAAAGGATAAAAAGCCAAAAGAGATCCATGATTATAATCAAATGCTACATGGAGATCAGGACAAGAGCAATATGGCCGGACGATTGGCTAAGTTCTCCCAGGAAAGCGCCCATGATAAATGACTGTCTCCAAAAGCATCATTCTCACTTGCCTACAAACATAACATCTAGTACCCGCTCTGTACAAGATATCACAGGGCAGGCTGCAACGTGGTATTAGGGTCTGCTTGAAAACGATCCGCAACTGAACTGGCAAAAGAGGACAAATATCTACAGAGAAGAGCAAAAACACAGGACAATGTACCAGCTCCCGAATAATGAAGGACATGGAAGGTCCATGCCAGTGGGGGTCAGGGAGGGAGAGACTCTGCGGGGGTCATATCAGGAAGGACTTATGGGGAAGACAGAACTAGAGTCGTACCTTAAGAGTAGAAGCAGGACAACCCAGGGAATGAGCGATGGGAAGAAAATTCCAAGCCAATGAGTGGCGGAGACTCACATTCCTCTTGAAGGCCACGGGAACATATGAAATGGTCTGGCATAGAACGTCCATGCTCTGCTGTTGGTATGGTAGCCCCGTGTAATGGCTACCTGATTCCAGTGCCTTTTATACCACTGCACTGAGGCAAAATAAAAATAATGAATGAAACAAATTTAGGTTACCAGCTTGTGACAGCTGATGGGTGGGAATCAAGTCATGTATGTGTTGAGCTTGGTGTTGGGGATTGTAGATGTATAAAGCAGAGTAAGCACAAGGACCTTGCCTTAGAAAGCTAAATACCTACTTTGCGAGCAAGACAAACTCCTGTGGAAATGTCTAAATGGATTTTAAGATTTTATTTATTTATTTGATAGAGAGATAGAGAGCACAACAGAGGCAGAGCGGGTGGGAGAGGGAGAAGCAGGCTCCCCACTGAGCAGGGAGCCAGATGCAGGGCTCGATCCCAGGACCTGAGCCAAAGGCAGATGCTCAACCCACTGAGCTACCCGGGCACCCCTCTAAACAGAGTTTAAAAACCTGTATATCCAGGGCTAAATTGTATTCTTCTGACTGTATCACACAAGCTTATTTTAAAGATGAAAAATATTAGTATGGACACAGGTATTTAGTAGAGGCAGAGTTACAGTAAGTCCCTTGAGGCAGCCCCATCGAAATGCAACTTCAGGTTGGGCCGGGTGGGCCCCAGTATCTACTTTCACAATCTAGTTTCCACCTCACACTGGGAATCTCTTATGAGTGTTTCAGAAATGTTCAGTTTTAACCTGAAGACTTCACGGAGGAGAACAATTTCAAGTCCGGGCAAGAGCCATTCAACTTGGCAGCTTGCGGAGTGGAGAAACCGATGACACCACTCTCCTACCGGCTTCCATTTCTTCTGAGAGCCACCCAGTGAGAGACACCCAGCCAGCCTGCAGGATATTAAAAGCGATAGACACAGTCACCCTGTGAGGGCCGTTGCGGCTCACAGAACTGAGTCAGTATATATTCACAAGGCATCTTCTAATTTTTTATGGCTCTAAAACCCACGGACCCAGCCCATGGCAGAAGCAGCTGTTTCAGGCTGCCATTTAAAAGTCCGTCTGAAATGTGCATGTGTCTTCTTTTAACAGTTCCCAAAATGTTACAGCAACACCGAATTCAGCTCCTGAGCCGCCTCAAAACTCCACCCACACAATTCTCTTCATTCTCCCTGCGATCTGTAGAAATCTGACAGCCCAGCCAACGTCTCCTCCATGAGTCAGGCTGTAGGATCAGGACGCGTTGGGCTCCTTTGCCCCTGGGAGCTCAGTGTCTCCCTGGTGGCGAGTTGACTTTCTCAGCTCGGGGGATCTCAAGAGAAGCTCTTCCAGCGATGGACAGGCAGGCAGAACCAGCCAGGGAGGCAACAGGAATTCAGCCACTGAGGAGTCAGGTGGCCCGCGATGTGTGATGTTCTCTTACTATATGAGGGGAAACGCAACAGTACGCGTCTCCATGGAAGAAATGAATTAATAATGAATGAAGTCATCGCTCTCTGTAAACTAAGGGCTGAGTTGAAATGGTGGAAGAGGCTCCCCGAACAACAAAAGGTATCATTTCTGAAGAGGACTATGTGCCAGGCCCTCTTTTCAGTACTTTTCCTCTATTACCTCATTTTGCCCTCTCCAGCTTCCGGAGAATGTGCTATTATTATCTTATTAGCCTAATGGTACAGAGAAATACGAAGACGCGCTAGCTTGCTTGACTTGACCTATAAGAGGCAGAGGTAGGATTTGAACCGACACACTCTCCCTCCATACCCTAAGCTCTTTAACTCAATGTTCTGCAGCCACATGTAGAAACCATTTAGGAACATACAGAGAAAGGAAACTACACATTCATTCATGGTCCCTGGAAGGTGGTGGTTACAAAATGGCTTGCCATCAGGGGGCCGGCCAGCGGGGAGGCCCAGGATTGGGGCAGAGAGTGGGAACTGCTATGAGGGTTGTCAGCCCTGAATTCACACGGGAGGACAAAGGAGGGAGTAGGTAAGGATTCCTGGAGAAGGTACTGTTCAAACGAACATTGAAGCCAAAGTGTAAATTAGTGTAAATTAGAATTGGAGAAGCAGCATATGGTAAATTGGTGGTAAAAACACCCACCATTCCCCATTCTTCCCCGTATCCTTGTCCCTTACAACTGCCTTTGCAGCTCTTCTCATGAAAATGTTGCCTGTTTCCCCGTACCTTGAATCCTGTACCTTGCTTTGGCCAATAGCGTGCAGTGGAAATGATGGGTCAGCTCCCAGCCGTAGCCTTGAGGACCTCTCCTGTTTCTCTCTCTCTCTCTGTCTCTCTTGAACTGTGCCACCAACAAAGGCTGTGAAAAGCCTGGGCTATCCTCCTAGAAGCTGACATACCAATCTCCAGTCACCTTTGTCACCCCAGCCACCAGCCTGCAAACCATTACACAGAAGAGTGAACCCACAGAGACCAGCTAGCTCCCACCAAACCACCAGTTGACTACAGAGACCTGAGTGAGCTCAGTCAAGGTCAGCTAAGCCTGGCCCTGGGGAGCCGAGCTGCCCAGGTTGACTCCAACCTCATGAGGACAAGTCCAAGTTCATTGCTGTATGTTACTGAGGCTTGGTGGTTATTATATAGCAGTATTATTACAGAATATAACAGAATATTATATATATAATATATGATATATATCTGATATATCTGATATATATCATATATGATATATCATATATATGATATATTGTAATATATAGGATATATTATGATATATAATATATATAATATTCTATGTATAATATATATAATAGAAGTAGGTAGGTCCTCTTTCATAAGACTAAAGCCATTGTGGTCCAAACTGTACTGTAATCCTTCTATACTTTGTTTGCTTTAGAAAAGAATATAGGGTTTTTCCCTTGGTCTGGGACTGGGTTTCTCAACCTGGACACTATTAACAGTTTGGGCCCCATCATTCTGGTAGGGAACTGACTGTTATGGGCCTCACAGGATATTGAGCAGCGTGCACGGTCTCTACCCACTAGAGGCCAGTAGTAATTCCAATCGTGACAACCAAAATGTTTCCTGGCTGCCAAATGTCCTCTAGGGGGCAAAATCACTCCCATTTGAGAAACACTGGTCCAGAGACAGATGCAAAGAAGTTCAGTGAGCCAATACCCAAAGTCCCCCTGCAACCCAGCAGTCTTTTCTCTAGGAGAATTCCAGGGGTAAACCCAGCTCAGAGCCCCTGTGCACACAAATGCCTTCCTTCCCTGGGAAGGTGTGGTCCTGGACCGTCCGGAGCCAGGTGGGGCTCAACAGGGCAGCTTCTGGGAGCTGCTCCAGGGCAGGGTAAAGCTCGCTCGGGGGGCTCCTGCTGGCTCAGCAAGCTGAGTGTTGTCCATACAGTGACGTTCAAAAGAAAAGAGAAACAAAAACACAGGCCAAGAGGCAGGAATCACAGGCCATCTTGTAAAATATATATATATATATATATTTCTTTATATATATATATTTTTTTTCTAGCCTTTTGTGAAAAAGAGCAATTCATCACCACATTCCTAATACATATCTGGATATCCAGCATGAGCATTCCGATGGCGACGCTTTTCTATCGCAGGGCTAAGAAAGATGGTTACTGGTTCTCCTATTCCAGAACTGAAGTTTAACTCAACATTTCTGATCATCATTGTGCTTCCCAGGAGCTAATTCCAACTCATGAGAAAATGCCAGATCCAGGTCTTGGAAGATTTATTTATTTATTTATTTATTTATATTATTTCTCAGAGGGAAAGACAGCAGGAACAGGAGGAGGGGCAGGCAGAGGGAGAAGCAGGTTCCTGCCCACCCCCCCACCCCCTAAGCAAGTGCGAGACTGGATCCCAGCACTCTGGGACCATGACCTGAGCCGAAGGCAGACACTTCACCAACTAAGCCACCCAGGTGTCCTGAACGTGTCTTTTCTTTTTCTCTCTCTCTTTTTTTTTCAAGATTTTATTTATTTATTTGACACAGGGAGATAGAGATTACAAGTAAGCAGAGAGGCAGGCAGAGAGAGAGGGGGAAGCAGGCTCCCTGCTGAGCAGAGAGCCTGATGCAGGGCTTGATCCCAGGACCCTGGGATCATGACCTGAGCCGAAGGCAAATTGCTATCTTTCCCCAGGTTTCCATTTTCCTCTAAAAATACAAAATCACCTCCTACTATTCCTGCTGTTCTGGGAAAACTGAAATATTCAGCACAAAATCCATGAAAAACAAAGAGAACATCCATTAAGGAAAAGAAGGACAAATCCGAGTTGAAGCTATCCTGAATTCTCTAAATCTGAGCGTCTCCCAGGCACCGCTGTCATCCTGATTTATTTACTTTCCCAAGGGAGCCATGCCCAGTCATACAGCTGAGGAGTTGTTTCAGGAAAAAAAAAAAAAAAAAAAGATGAAGTCATTGATTCTTGGCGTCTCAGTGTTGGACGCAGCCAGACTTTATGGAGATGAGCTATTCCATTCCCACTCTCTGTAATTCAATTGTTATTTTTCCTGGAGGGCTTGGTAGTGATGGTTCAGCTTTGTGAACATATGAGTATACTGGGGTGCAGAAGCGGGAAGAGGGTTTGAGCGTTCAGGTGAGGGTTTCCCCTAAGGTTGTTTCTGGGAATTCGCATCCAATCTAGATGTTCGATATGACAAATGAACCATAAGTTGCAATAACTATAACTCTTTGGGCAGAGTAGAAAATGCAAGTATGGTCTCCACTAGCCAATGGCAAAGGATGCGCCAGGATACACCATCAGAGGCAGCTGAGCATGATCTGCAAAGCTAAAGGGACAACCTCAAGGCGCCCTGACTGTCTGGGTCCATCTAGAATCAGCTGGTGATGTTTGAGAGCACTCGATACCCAGCTGGGCCCACATCCGTACAGAAGGCTATTAAACTGGGTAAGAAAAGGTAAGGCAGGGGTGCCTGGGTAGCTCAGTGAGTTAAGGCCTCTGCCTTCGGCTCAGGTCATGGTCCCAGGGTCCTGGGATCGAGCCCCGAGTTGGGCTCTCCACTCAGTGGGGAGCCGGCTTACCTCTCCTCTCTCTGCCTGCCTCTCTGTCCGCTTATGATCTCTGTCTGTCGAATAAATAAATAAAATATTTAAAAAAAAAAAAAGAAAAAAGAAAGAAAGAAAAGGTAAGGCAAGCCAAAAGCCTCTTCCTTGCCTCTGCAAATGTACAAATACATGGAGAAGAGAAATGACGATCTCCATCGTTTATCGTATCTTGCAGAAATCAGCGCCTTTTCATAAATGATCTCGGTTGAACCTCAAAGCCCTGTAACATACATAGGAGAAAGATCATAGCCCAGATTTTTAAATGGGGAAACTAAGAATGTGGGAGGCCTGTCCCTTGATCTCAGGGCAAACACAAAGAGGAATTAGAGGTGGAAGCCAGTTTTTCTGACCGCAGACCTCGAGTTCTTCCAGCTGGCCCCAGCAGATGTGGGGTATTCGAGAACATGGTCCCAGAGGGAAGTTTCATTGACCCCAGCTCCTTGTAGCAACACACCCCCTCCCGTCCCTCTTGTCCCCAAACCAGCCCCAAAGTATTTAGCACCAAGGCAGCAGTCATCTCAGAAACTGAATACAAACAGGTTCTTGTTCCTTTTCTGAGAAGTCTTAGGTCTTCTTAGTCTGCACTGTTTCTCCAGGGACTGATGAATGTACAGTAAATAATAGTGACAACAGTTAACAAATCTGAGAGATGAAATGTGGTAAATGATACTAATCACAGCTCATATATCCTAACTAAAAGATGCCAGGAAATAGATCTGCTGGCTGCTGTTAGGGGTTGGGTTCTGTAGAGGATGCCCAGCCCAGAGCACGAGTGGGAGCTGAGGTCAGCCTGTGATGTCCCTCACCCACCTTCCCCCCTTGCACAGGGCTGTGTTCACTCGTGGGAGGGGCACCTGCTTTTCATTCCTCACCTTGATGGGCTGTGTTCCTGAAAGATGGTCTCTGCCAAGAGAGTAGGCCTTTTCCTGATTCACACGGAGGTGCCCCGAGGGCTAGCTGTCGCTTGGTGCTATAGCTATGTTCTTACACGTACCAGAAGGTTGTGGGGTAGATAACATTATCAGCATCACTTTACACGTGAGGCAAGCAAAGCTTTGAAGAGATTAAATGTTTTGACCAAGTTAGTAAATAGAAGAACTCCTCTGTCATATCCCAAGGGAGCTACCATGCTCTCACGCTGCCTTCTTAGGAAAGCTGAGTCGACCTCTCCCCTGTGGCACGTAGAGACTACCCCCACACAGGTAAGATGCCATGGTGAGTAAGCTTCAGAAATTTAATTCAAGGAAGCAACCTGAAGATAATCATCAGAAAAAGTGTTTCAGTCCCTTGTGCTTACAGATCTGAGCCAAGATCCTCAGGCAACAAGTTTTCATAGGTGATAGGAGTTCACACTTTCCATTCGCATTTCCGAAGAAAACCAGGGAAACGAAACCAGTGTTCTTTCTCAATACCATGAGGAGTTGGGGCTAAGATTTTATTTAAAAAATAAAAAAGGACCTGGAGAAACAGAATAAAGTCTGGCTTCCTGACCCTGCAGTATTGATATGGGCAGAACTGCCCAGCCCTGCTCCTCAGCCGGGGCTCCCCGCCCCCCATAATTAAATATTCTTCCTCCTCAGCTGTTGTCACAGTAACAGCAGGTCACATGGCCGTCACTTTACAATCTGTTTATGGAGCTGCTTGTGATCCTAACTCCAAGGCCTAGTGACAGCTCATTTAGAATCAATCAAACATTTATTAATAGAGAGAGATTCAAGGGGCACGGTCTCTTGATTGAAATTCTCTGGTCCTTGGCAAGGACAAGAGCAGGGGGGAGGGAAATAACTCTCAGGTGGAGGCCAGGGGAGGCCACATCCTGTCAGGGAAGGAGCCCTCTCTTGAAGGTCAGACCCATGAAGTTCCACAACCCAACCTTGGCTCTGTTCTAGGCGAGGAAGGAGTCTCCCTTTCTTTGAAGATTTTGTCGTGAGGTCCAAAGATAATGAAATGAATAAAGAAAAGGCGCCACCCCTGGGAAGGACTTAATCAGTGGCAGCCATTAGAAACGAGCGAGTGGTAAAGACAGGAAGTGGACGGAACCAAAAAGGACATTGTGATTTACGACTGACGGCTAAAGGAGTGGGCTTATTTAACCCAGCAGCTACTTGCAAGCAGAAGTCCTGTTAAGTGCAGAAAGTAACAAGCAGTAGGAGGAGAAAACGGGGAAAGGCAGGGTGGTAGAGAGAGAGGCTGCAAAGTGGGACTCATGAGGGTGAATGAGCTCTGTGTTGTGTTGTGTTGTGTTTTGTTTTGTTTTGTTTTGTTACCAGCAGCATAACTAGGGGAAAATCTTGCAATATCTGTTGTTCTTTCGATCAGTGTGTGATCTCATCTTAATGGCATAGGTGGTCCTGCTGGATGCCCAACCAGTAACAATCTGCCTGGTTTGCACAAAGCTCTTGTTAAATAGTTGTGGAATAGGGGCGCCTGGGTGGTTCAGTCGCTTAAGCACCCAACTATCGATTTTGGCTCAGGTCTTGATCTCAGGGTCCCGGGATCTAGCCCCATGTCGAGCCCTGGATTAGCTCCATGGATGGGGGGAATCTGCTCGACATTCTCTCTCTTTGTCCCTCTTCCCACTTGTGATCTCACTCTAAAATAAATACATTTTTTAAAAAAAATTGTTGTTGAATGAATGAATGAATGAAAAACAAATTATTTAATGGAACTAATGATCCCATCAGAACACTTGGGCTTTGTGAAAAAAGGGAGAAACTGATGCTAATACCCCATTTCTTGCCTCTATGTCCTAGTTTCTTACATCTAAATATGTTAAATATTCTTCCTGGCAAAGGCATTTGGAAAAAAAAAAAAAAAGGCAGAAATGTCCAGATGGATCTGACATGGGTGACAATCCCCAGAAGTGAAAAAGCTCGGATTGATGAATAGACCTCCTCCCTCCAGACTGAGCCAGGGGAGTCTCATCCAACATTTTTCCGTTTGATTATTTACAGCCAAAAAGATGCAGCTGACTCTACAGTCTTCCAGGCTCCCGCCTCCTCTCAGCCAGCTCAAGTGGCTGACTTGAGCCAGGGCGGGACGCCAGGGCCAGGGCTGTCCATGGCCCCGGAAGCTGAACACCTCCCTATCCGTGACCTTACCTGCTTTCTTCCTTTCTGTGTCTTCTCTCCAGCCTCTTCCCCTCTTCTCTCCTTCTCTTTCCTCTTTCCCGATTCCTTTCTTTTCCTCTCCTCTCTCATCCTTCTTTTCCTGTGCTCAGGGACAGTTATCCGACATCAGTGTGACTCAGGGCTAACGAAGACGCTACTTTTTCATTAAAATAAAGTGGCCTTGTCACCCCAGGTCCCTGAAGACTCCAGCTGTAGGTCCACACTCAGGATCTTACATGACTAACCCATTTTTTTTTTTAAGATTTTATTTATTTATTTGACAGAGAGAAATCACAAGTAGATGGAGAGGCAGGCAGAGAGAGAGAGAGAGGGAAGCAGGCTCCCTGCCGAGCAGAGAGTCCGATAGGGGACTCGATCCCAGGACCCTGAGATCATGACCTGAGCTGAAGGCAGCGGCTTAACCCACTGAGCCACCCAGGCGCCCATGACTAACCCATTTAAACTCTATAACGGTGAGACCTAGAAATCCTTCCATGAATCATCCTTCCCGAGATCTATCCCGAGTCATCTCGTCTTCAGGTCCGCCTTACCCAAGATGACCCTGTTCTCTCTCTCCTGAGACCTATCATAGACTGGTGTCACAGAGTGCATCAGCCGTCCCCCTGTGGGATCTGTATAGGAGAATTTGGTGACATCTGCTCCAAGTCCATCTCTGGAGTGTGTACCTGCTTTTCCCTGGATTGTAGCTACTAGTGACTTCTTCCACGACTTGCCCGATAGAAGTGTAGCTTATTAAACCTGTCACTCTTCAGCTCGGCGCCTCCAAAGGCTTCCCATTTTCCATGAGATAAAGTTCTGATGTTTTTTTCTGTCACTTCAAAGCCTCAACTATATTCATTGCATTTTCCTGCCTCCTTGCCTTGTCTTGTTTTTCCCCTTTCCCACCTCCACCCATCCAGCTTGGGGACCCTCTTTGAAGGCCCTACTTAAACACTACCCCCCCAGGCGTCTGGCCCTGAAACATGAAATATTCACATTTCTCTCTGCTTTCCTCGTAGCTCCGCTGCAATGCTTACCTTACACCGCCCCATGTTACAGAGAGTAGCTCACATCCAGCACCTGCCGTGAGCTCGGGGCCGCTCCAGAGAGCTCACAGAAATGATCTACTCCTCACCACGTACCCATTTTACAGATGAAGTAACAGGGATCCCACCCAAGGTCACAAAGCTGGTCCGTGATGGGGCTGGGATTTCAAACCAGGCATGTTAGACTCCAGCCCTCTTTCCATTACATCAGACTCTCACAGAAGGATTGCAGGTGGGGCACGCTTATTCACACCCATTCTTTCAAAGCATGAGGTCCTCTAGGGCTTACATAAGAACCAAGGCAGCAGATATCAATCACTTGTTTTCAGCAACGTCTTTATATTTCATCTATGAGATTATAAACTTTTTGATATATGTGTGTCCCTCAATTCCTTTTTTGTTATGTGAATAAGCTTTTTTTCTTTAAAGAAATGGACTTAAGTTATGTAGACACACCTTGAGCTTTTCAAAATTTACTTTCCTCGAGATCATCTAATTTTTACTAAGTTTTTAAAAAAATACATAAGCTCAGGGGCACCTGGCTGGCTCAGTTGGTGAAGCACACAACCCCCCCCCTTTTTTTTCCTTTTTTAAAGATTTTATTCATTTATTTGAGGGAGAGAGAGAGAGCATGAGTTGGGGGAGGGGCAGAAGGAGAGGGAGAAGCAGACTCCCTGCTAAGTGCAAAGCCCAATGCAGGACTCAATATGGGGCTCAATCTCAGGACCCTGAAATCATGAACTGAGATGAAGTCAGACACTTAACCAACTGAGCCCCACAGGTGCCTTAGCACCTGACTCTTGATCTCAGAGTTGCAAGTTCGAGCCCCATATTGGATGCAGAGATTACATACATACATAACTTAAATAAATAAATGAACTTAAAAAAATATGTAACCTGGGGCGCCTGGGTGGCTCAGTTGGTTGAGAGACTGCCTTCGACTCAGGTCATGATCCTGAACTTCCAGGATCAAGTTCCGCATTGGGCTCCCAGCTCCTTGGGGAGTCTGCTTCTCCCTCTGACCTTCTCCTCTTTCATGCTCTCTCTCACTCATTCTCTCTCAAATAAATAAATAAAATCTTTAAAAAAATATATGTAACCTTAGTTCTGGAGAGAATATGCCATCTGTCTAGAGGCACAAAACAAAATCGCGGCAGGGCCAGGATCAGAAGGCAGGTCTTGGAGTGTGGCTGGGTGATTTGCCCCTTGCCCATACTGGAGGTATAGTTATTTTATGCATATCCCCTGAGCTAGTTGTCAACATTTAATTCTGGACTGTTTCCAGGCTGGAGTGTTCTAGTCCAGATCAGCAGAAGCCTGTGAGTTGCAGTGAGAAATTTCAAATCTGACACTTGCCAGTTCCCATCGAGCTCCGGGTGGGAAATGTCCTGGGTTTCGTCCATTCTAATGTCACAGTCAGTCTAGCGGAAGAGATCACCTCCAGGTAAAGTCATTCAGAACAAGGGCTTGTCGTTTTAGTGCCATTCAACAGAGACAGATCATGGGTCAGTCTGCTCCCCAGGGGGTGGGCTTGGGATAAAGGACAAAAGCCAGTTTTCCTGCCCCTCTGCCCTCTGCACCCCAGGGTGGTCGGACAAATTCCCACGATGACAAAGCCCTTGACAGAGCTCCCTGGGGCTCAGCCCCCAAGAACTCTAAACCCAGGATTCTAGTCCTGGTTCTGTTGCTGTCTAGCTGCGTGACTTGGAACCACTCACCAGCCTCACGTGTCCCCCTTTCCGCATCCATAAAAAGGGAATAAAGGCACTACATCACAGCTCGACTTTTGAGGACTAAACGAGATCATCATGAAAAGCACTTTGTAAACTATAAATAACCATAGAAACATAAACTGCCAATTTTTCCGGTTATGTGAGGCTAACACCTGATTTCCTGCAGGACACAAAATGCTAGGAAGGTGGGGCGTTCCATACCTAGAAACAGAGAAAATAGCCCACATTGTAGGTGTATCTGTTTAGACATGTCTCACAGCACCCAGGAAACTTGTCATTCTTAGAGCGACCTGCTTTTCTTCATCCTCCCAAAGAACAGAATGGGAGGAAATTGTCAGTTGTTCATTTATTCATTCCTTCAAGGACCATTCATTAACCACGGAAATGTAACACGCGTTACACCGAGCTAAGTGCTAGGAATACAGAAATTAATATCAAGTTCTATGTACAAATATTTAGAAAAAAGTCTGGAAGGCTATCCAAAAGGTAGGTTCCTCCTCCCTCCCTTCTTTCCTTCCTTCTTTCTTCCTAAGTAAAAGTAATTTCACAGAACTCTAAGTCCTGGGTCAAAGTAACTCAGATGTGGTCAGTCGTGGCTCAGTGGTGTCTGCTCACTCACCCTCCGGCAGCTCCTGCAGCAAAGCCAAGACAAACACAAAACCATGACCCTGACCCACAGAGACAACCCAGCTCTGTCTTCCTATGCGACCCCTTTTATCTCGAGGAAACTTTTCCGAATAGATTGAAGAATTCCCTTCATTTCTCTTTTGTCTGAATTGGGTCACACATCTGTCCTAAGTCACCGGTAGAGAGAATAGTCTCCCCAATTCAGACCAGCGGTTCTCAAAGTGAGCTCCAGGGACCCTGTGGGACCCCAGCCCCTGTCAGGTCTATGACGTCCAACTATGTCTGTGATAATGCCAAGATTCTTCTGTGCCATTTTAATTCTCACTCTCTCACCAGTGTACAGAGAGTATAAAAAGTTTACATATGAAACTATCACTTTTTTGAGTTTTGGTGTAGCATCAAATCAGAATATCAACAATTATCTAAAAAAGGAATTAAAACACTTTCCCTTTTTCCTTTTTCTAACACCTATCTGTGAGACCACATTGTCTTCATATATTATTTAACCAAAATAACATGTCACAATGACTGAATGCACAAACAGATATAAAAATCCAGTTATCTATTAATCCAAACAATAAAAAGATTTGCAAAAATGTAAAACAAAGGGGGCACCTGGCTGGCCCAGTTGGTAGAGCACGGGACTCTTAATCTCAGGGCCATGAGTTCAAGTCCCATGTTGGGTGTGGAGTCTACTTAAAATAAAATAAACTTAAAAAAAAAAGTAGAACAATGCCATTTTCTCACCAAATAATTTAAGTTTGGGGAAGTATATTTATTATTTTGCCATAGAAAATGTTATATGTTAACCTGTGACAGATTGATTTTTGTTATTTTTAAAGGAATTACTATTTTGAAAACTTTTTTTAACATCAAATACAGTAAATATTGGTTAATAGAACCTACAAAAACTAAAGCTCTCTGGGGTTTTCAATAATCTTTGAGTATGATGGGGTCCAAAAGTTTGAGAATCCCTACTTCGCTCATTCTGGTTATGTCATTGCATTGCATACAGGGTGAGGTAGACCCTAAGCTTTGTCCAGGACAGAAGATGTAGGAAAATGGCAGTTGGTGAAGTACCCACAATGCCTATGGCAATTGTTCCTTAGTTCTGTGGTTATTGGCTATTGTTATTTTCTTCTTTAATTTTCCTTATATATTGTATGAACTTTTTCTTGGGTCTGAACTTTTAAATGAGAAAATTCTGCTTTTCCGAGAAGAAGAAAAATCCATAAGCCAGTTTTTAACTTCAGAATAAATAAGTAAAAACAAGGATGAGTAGGATCCCCAGTTATGAAAGCAGAGAAGCCTAACACTGAGGAGGAACCAACTGTGAGTTGTGACTTCCTCTTCCAAAGCTTGGGCATGAGGAGAAGGGGAAGGCGTGGTAAGGTTGGGTCCAGGATGGGTGGGCTTCTTGTCCTTCAGAGACACAGAAGCATCACCTAGGCTGAAGGAAGGATTCAGGGAAGGAAGAGCAGTAGAACATGGAGGAGAGGTGGAGAGAAGAGATGGCACAATATGGCGGAAGGGGCCGCAGCGGGGAGCAGAGGGGGAGGCATGAGCTCCGGACAAGAGGAGAACTCTCTTCCCAGATGGATAAAGAGTGCCAAATACAAATCCAATAGGCACAAAACAGCACCCATCTGTCATTCAGAAAATTGAGATAATTCCTTGATATGCCATGATGTTGATTCGTCTCAATCTTTTAAACTCGTACCTTTCAAGTAGCATAGGGTTTGGAGCTATTCAAACAATATTAACTCAACAAGGGAAAGAAAGCAATAACCAATGCTGGATCTTCCAGTAGAAGATAAACTAAATGTTTATGGCGCATTTGAAGGAAATATAAATGCAATAGATTATTTAACTCAAGGTTCAGCAAACTCAGGTTGTGGGACAAATTCTGCCTACCACCTATTTTTGTTATGGCTGATAGTTAAAGATGATTTTCATATCTTTAAACCATTGAAAAAAGTGAAATGCAGAATCGAATGGAGACTAGCTCATGACATGAAAGTTGTATGAAATTCAAATTTCAGTGTCCACCCTCAAAATTTCACTGGAACATGTACACATATATATAAACAAATTCAGTAAAAATGTGTAGGTAGCAGCACACCTGTGTGGCTCAGTCAGTTAAGCGTCTGCTTTCAGTTTGGGTCATGATCTCAGGGTGCTGGGATCAAGCCCCGTGTCAGGCTCCCTGCTCAGCGGGGAGCCTGCTTCTCCCTCTGCTTGCCGCTCCCCCTGCTTGTGCTCGCTCTCTCTCTCTGTGTCAAATAAATAAACAAAATCTTTTTAAAAAAAGAACAGACAGGTATGATCAAAAGTAAACTACTTACAGTTTATAGAATATTTATTAATGCTCTATATTAATAAATCTACTAAGATAGATTTATTATAATATAATCTATATTAATACCCTGATCTTCCCTCTGGGAGGACTTCCAAGAGAAAATGCTTTTCCCGTATGGAAGAAGATAAGGGCAGTAGTTTGGCAGGAAATGGTAGAAGGAGAAGCCATGGCAAGGTATCTGTCTAATGCACCTGCCCACTCCCACCCCCTGTGCCAGGGACGTTGGGTGCTGTAGGACAGAGTTCCCAGGGGCGGGGTGGGGGGGGTGAAGTGGCCTGAGGTTACAGAGAGCAAAGTCCCAGACCACCTCCCCTTGGGCCACTGGTGCCCCCACAGGTACCTTCAGCTGAGGTAGTGTCCCCCCATCACCCCACATGAGTGTGTGGGTTTCTGAGTGTGTGTGAGTGGTCTTAAGAAGGAAGACAACTGAAAACTAGGGTCCTGGACCTTGCCTGAGGACACCAAAATCTACCCAGGGAGCTGAGATTTAGTCACTGCAAGAAATTGAGAGAAAGTTTGGTTCAGGCTGTACAGATGGTTCCAGACTCACCACAGTCCCACTTGGGACTTCTCGACTCTACAACGGTGCCAAAGCGATCCTCATTTGGTAGAAACGGCACTTGGCATTTTGAATTTTGCTCTTCTCCCAGGCTGGCAACATGTGGTTCTGGGCAGCTGGAGGGGTGCTGCCCTTAGTGACCCGAGATCAGGGGGGTTAACTCTTGATACCCTGACAACACTCGGTACCCATACAACCACGTTGTTTCTCACTTCCAGTACAGAGTTCAATCAGTTCCAAGAGATATGCAACACTTTATTATAAACGGGGCTTTGTGTGAGATTATTTTGCCCGGCCGCAGGCTAATGTAGATGTTTCGAGCACGTCTAGGGTGGGCCAGATGTAGGGTAGGTTAAATGTACTAAATGCATTTTCAGTATTTTCAACTTACAGTGGATTTATTGGGGTATAACCCCATCCGAAGTTGAGGGCCATCTGTGTATGCAATGGCATGGACTGGGTTCATTACAAACAATGCCTAAATGCTCTCCCAGAATGGTTTCCCAAAATGAAATACGAACAGACATCTTACGTCTTGGTCCTGCTTAACATTGTTCAGAAATCCCAACTACTATGAGGTCAAAACCCACTTTCTACAAAGGTCCCCCTCCCCGCCCCACGCTTCTGTTTTTCCCTCCCTCTGTACGCAGCACTCGCTCCCAATCTGTCTGCCCTTCCTGCCCTCTCTCCCACCCCTCCTTACGCCTTCTTTTCTGGTCATTTCTCTCTTCCTATCTTCCTGTTCTGTTTTCCTTCTTTCCTCATAACAATGAAATACGAAATGTTCAATTTGCAACAGGAGAACACCACTAAATGAAAAGACAATGCTCCCTGGCTTGAGAAGCAACTTTAATAATCTCTAATCTCTAGCTGCTTTCGATCCTATTTTATATGGACGTAATTTTACATGGTGGCTCTCATAAACCCTATCGAAGCCATGTTTGCTGAGGGAAGAAATTAGAGATGTATGCAAGCTCTTCTGAGTTTTAATAGCCCACTGTTCACTAACCCAGAGTCAGAGCGGCAATAAACTGTCAGACAACTTCATTGCAATCGGATGTTGGTGAGCTCTAAAAAGGAAAAAATAAAGCAAAAAAACCACAAAAAAACCCATTCACTTTCCAGTAACAATGCCACAGGGTAGGCACGCTCTCAGGAGCCCCTTATCCTCCCCACACAGAACCAGCTTGCCAAATTCAGAGTCCCCATAGCTGGATAAAGACCCTCCTGCCCTCCTCCCCCCTCATCCAATAACATGCTAGAAAATGAGCCCGTTTATTTCAAGGTATGAGCTGCTTTATATATCTATAAGCTATCATTTTGTGTAAATGCCAGTTTGGGAATCTGGGATCAGCTGCCTGCAAAATCACTTAGCTCAAACTTTGATATTCTTTAGAGAAAAGTTATCTGCTTAGCCAGCCAGCCCTTTAATTGGATGCCGGCCTCTGAGGCTACAAGGTTAAGAAACAAATAAAAATCAACTGTGAGTGAACCAGGAGGCACTTTCACTTGTATCTTCCATGAAGAATCAGTCTGGGCCTGTGGATTTTCTTATTGAATTTTCACAATAACTCTGTGGTATAGGTAATACAATTACCCCATTGTACAGAGGAGGAAACTGAGGCTCAGTCTCACATCAGAGTTAGAAATCGGATCCTGGATCCTCAGTCCCATTTTGTCAGTTTAAAGTTTGTATTTCAAATCCTCATGTCATGCTGCTTCCTCGGACTTTGTTGGGGGGGGGGTTACATCTTCTGGGAAACATCTCTAACAACCAAGAGACCTTAAAAGTTCCTCTCGTCTCCTCCTTGAGCATCCCAAGTAGCTTCAGTAGACTCCTCATCATAGCACCTACCACTCGTCTCTCCACTGGACTGTGAGCTCCTCAAGTACAGAGAATATGCCATTTTATTTTTTAAAAATTTTATTTATTTGACAGAGAGAGAGAGAGAGATCACAAGTAGGCAGAGCAGCAGGCAGAGAGAGAAGGGGAAGCAGGCTCCCCAATAAGCAGAGAACCCGATGCGGGGCTTGATCCCAGGACCCTGAGATCATGACCTGAGCCGAAGGCAGAAGCTTTAACCCACTGAGCCACCCAAGCGCCCTAGAATATGCCATTTTAATGTTTGTAACCCTGACCTCCAGCTCAAGCTTCTTTCTCAGTAGATGTTCTGGGCTGAATGCATGGTCCATGAGGCACATCCTTCATGACCATGAGGGGTCATACCATGAAGTGTGCGTTCTGACCGGTGCCCACTTGTATTCTCAACTGATATCCCAAACCCATCTTTCTTTCAGTCATTCCGTCTTTCCTCCTCTTCACCAGGCCTTGGCACTCTTTTTCCTAATTGCAGTCTCTACATAGGTACTCCTTCCCCCTTCAGCCAACACATAAAATGTATGTATTTTCCACTTTGGTTTAAGGTATTTCTCTCGGAGACTGTGAGCTCTTTTCTTTCCTGTTCCTATTTGTTTGTTAGAGACTGTCCATTCAAAAACAGAAAGGATTTAATAGTAAATCTTGGCAGAGGACCTGGAACCTAGTAGGTGCTTAGTAAATGAACAGACATATTTCTCCTGGAACATCTTTCTTTCCTTCTCCTTCTTTCCTTTCTTTCGTTTTTTTAAAAAGATTTATTTATTTATTTATTTGAAAGAGAGAGAGAGACAGACAGAGCAAGCGAGCAGGGGGAGGCAGAGAGGGAAAGGGAGAAAGAATTCGAGCAGAATTCCCCTTCCACACAGAACCCAAAATGGAGTGTCACCCCAGGACCCTGAGATCATGACCAGAACCAAAATCAAAACTTGACATTTCACCAAGAGCCACCCAGACACCCCTGGAACATCCTTCAACTTAACGCCACACACAATCAGACATTCTGTCAGGATTTGTGCACTCAATCATTCATTCATTCAGTAAATAAATAAATGGCGACTATATTCAAAGTCACATGTTACAGACTGAGAATGCAAAGATGAAACAGAGAGGAGCTTAGCCTTCAGAAAACATAGGTCTACAAGGAGAAAGAAGGAATGTTCCACCAAAAAGAAATAAGAGAATGTGCTCTGACCATGTCCTGCTGAACAGCTAGAGATGACTTCATGGAGAAAAAGGACTTTGCACAGGCTTTGAGAATCAGTAATACTTAGACATTTGGCAAAGAAGGAGACAGAAGGGCATTCCAGATGGAGCAAAGAATTTGAGCAAGAGCAGAAAAGTGGGAAAGCCTGGGGCATGTACTTGGAACACAGCAAAGTTTATTTGCTGGGGCACGGAGTGGAAGAAGAGGCAGGACGAGGAGCGGAGATGGAAACATTTGTGGACGCTGGATGAAAAATAAGTCCTAAGGAGGACACCACGCCCTTGGAAGAGTTCCTCTACTTTCCAGGTCTCATGGGACCTTTGACCCATGGTGCTGGCTGCTGTCTGCTGTCTTAATGTAGTTCCCTCTTAGCAGATACTTGGAAATATCACCTACATCATAATCATATTTATAAATGAAGTTGGCACATAGTCAACACATTAGTAGGAGCTCCCATAGCACATTGGGAGGACACTGCCCCCAGGTCCTCTCTCCCACCCCAATTCTTCTCCACCACCCACCTCGTTATAAGACAGATCCCAGTTTCAATTGCCACTGACATGGTCACTACCCAGGACCTACAGTGCAGGGCACAGTGCTTGCTGTATGCATAAGTCACATGGTCTGTGAGCTCAAGTAGAGGGTTTTGCCTCCCTAGACCTCCAGTCCCTCCTCTGCAGGATGGTGGTGGAGAGGGGGATGGTGGCTACCACTTGCCTTGCCAGAATATTGGGAAGATGGACCAGGTAATATATATAAAAGACTTAACACATTTTCCAGTCTGTACAGGTATTCAATAAATGGTAACTAAGTATATACTGTAGAAGTTTAAAAGGTGTATGTAAATTTATTGTATGTGTGTATTTACATATATGTATACCCACAGAAAGACATACAGAGACACAGGGATTTTTCACAGTATCTGAAGAGATAGGGAGGGCAATTTCCTAAAGAAATGAATCCCGGGCGCCTGGGTGGGCTCAGTGGGTTAAGCCTCTGCCTTCAGCTCAGGTCATGGTCTCAGGGTTCTGGGATCAAGGCCCACATCGGGCTCTCTGCGCAGCAGGGAGCTTGCTTCCTTCTCTCTCTCTGCCTGCTGCTCTGCCTACTTGTGATCTCTCTCTCTCTCTCTGTGTCAAATAAATAAAAAAATTAAAAGAAAAGAAATGAATCCCATAGGACAGTTGAGGCATTTGTTCAAGGTCAAAAATAAATCGATGGGGGAGTGCCTGGCTGGCTCAGCCTGTAGAACATGCAACATTTGATCTTGGGATCATGATTTCAAGCCCCACCTTTGGCATAGAGATTACTTTTTTTAAAAACTAATTAAAAAAAAAAACCTGATGGCTTGGGTTAGAACCCAAGGCTCCCTTTTCCTAGGACCAGGTTCTTTCCAGAACAGAGAGAGGACCAAGTGCATTTCAAGAGCACCTGCCTATACCTACAAATGAGGATCAGGAACTGAGCTGAAAGCACCTGCCAGCGGAGAAGGCCGGAGAGGGAAACCGTCAGCTCTTCTTCAGGCGGCTGCTTCTGGCTGAAGTATGTGCCCTTGTTAGCGCTCAGACCTAGAGGCCGCGCCATAAGCTCTCCGTCGTATTCTTCTCCCCTCTTTTAGGCTTTCTTTAAAAAGTGTTCGTAAGTTTCCTTCAGAGACGGAAGCCCCAAATTGAGTTCGCTCCTTCCAATAAAGGACTGACCCAGCCGAGGTCAGAGCCTCTGGGCCTTGCGGTCCTTGTGCGCCGGCACCCAACACCTCCTGGGCTCTCCTCACGAATCCTCCGGGCGCCCAGAAAAGCGTTGTGAATCCAGGTTTAAGGGCCAAGGTCCGCAGGTCCAGTCACACAGGAATGGGCTGGAGGACAGAGCGGGCAACGAGGACAGAGGATGGGCCAGCAGGCGGCCAAGGAGGAAATGGGTCAACAGGCTGATGCCCAGGTGCAGCCAGGAAGGCGCAGCGCCCCACGCCCAGGGTGCGTTTGAGAGGCAGCAAGAGCGGGGAGCCCTTGACCAAGGCCAATGGCACTGCTGAGCCGACCCGGCTCCAGATGGCTTTCTTCCTTCCTTAGATTCTAACGTTTTGCTCAGGAAGAGGGTAAACAGAAAGGCGTGACTTGGAGGTCTCAGAGCACGGAGGCAAATAAACCCAGAAAACACAAGGGAGCCAGAAATCCTCTGTGGGCTAGCGGAGTTGAAGGTGGTCACAGCTCGGGGATGGGGGCGGGGCCAGGCCAGCGGGGGGCGTGGTTTCTCTGCAGCGGGCAGCTGATGGACAGGTAGCACCCCCTCCGCGGGCTCCTGCCCCCTCCCCCACAGCACTGGGGTGCAAGAAACCGTCAAGAAGAACCCCAAACTCCGTATCCAGGACCTAACAAGATTCAAGCTGGAGAAGATCTGCTCACTGACTTATGGGAGTTTTCCTTGAGCTTTCAATCTTGGAATGTTTTTGCTTTGCTTTGCTAGACTTTTTTTTTTATAAACATATATTTTTATCCCCAGGGGTACAGGTCTGTGAATCGCCAGGTTTACACACTTCACAGCACTCACCAAAGCACATACCCTCCCCAATGTCCATAACCCCACCCCCCGCTTTGCTAGACTTTTAACAGATATGAGGCAAAGTGACAGGCAAAGTTACCTTGAAACCCTGTGTCCAGTTTTGCTCCCTGATGCTGCTATGTGAACCCCAGATTCTCAAGAGGTCTTGGGAAAAAAAAAAAAAAACAGGGAAGGGCACCAGCTCTTTCTGCCCAAGGTCCTGTACCCATGCTCTAATAAACCACCATTTTGCATCAAAAACAAAACAAAACAAAAAACAACAACAAAAACAAAACAAAAAAGCAGGGAGTTAAGCAACCCTGATGTTTTCTCTGGCTGGTACCCACCAGAGAGACAGGCAGCAAGGACGCTCCTCAGCCCCACGTGTACCCCCGCCTCCACCTCCAAGGCGAGAAAAAGTCAGAGACCCAAATTGAAGTGTTATCTTGCTGGCAGGAGTGTGAAGAACTGCTGTGGCCTTTTCTAGCAATCCCAGTGAGCTCATATGTTTTCATGGGGAGGTGTTAAATATTGCCAGCGAGAGGGCATTCTATGGATATTTAGGTCAAAAAGAATTTCTTTTACTCCTTTAGAATTTGAGCCCAATTCCGAGGATGTCACATTGAGATCATAAAACTGGCATAGCAAACTTTCTGGAAACTTTGGAGTCATCACTAATATTGTTAGGAAAAAAACAAAAACAAAAACCACAAAACTGATCTCAGAGAGAGCTGCATTAACTCTTTCTGTCCCCTTGAAATAACCCCTGCGTGAATAATCACAATAATCACATCAATAATGTGCAGTGGCCTTTGTCTCCCCACTTCTTTACACCCCACTTGCAGTTCAGTGGAGGCTGAATCCCTGACTGGGTGCGAGTTAACTGCCTTGCCTGGTCACTCCCCAGAGAATTATTATTTTCTCAGAATTCTGTTTTAAGACAAAGGGAACATCATCCCTTTGGAGCTTTCTTACCCAGGCAGGTCTCCACAGGCCCTTTGGAAGCCCTCAGTCTGGCACTGGAAGATGGTTTTCAAAGAAGTCAAACCAGAAGAACTGGAGGAGGTGGGCGGGTTGCTGGGGCAGGGGGTGGGGGTGGGGGATGGGCTGGGGAATGGGGAGATGTCAACACACACACACAATTTCTGAGGAGACAGAGGTGTTAACTAACCATACTGTGGCAGTCATTTTGCAATATATACATGTAATCATCACATTGTATACCTTAAACGTAGCATTTTGTTATATGTCAATAATTTCTCAATAAAGCTAGAATAAAGCAAACCAAGACATAAAGACCAGAATTGAAACAAAGCCTAAGTGGATGACGATAACTCCTGAGGTTTCTGCCAAGACGTGCTCAGTATAGAGAAATCACTTTATTTTCTTTTTCTTGAGATTTTATTTATTTATTTGACAGAGGGAGTGAGCACAAGCAAGGGGAACACGGGCAGAGGGAGAGGGAGAAGCAGACTCCCTGCTGAGCAGGAAGTTGCCCCTGAGAAATCACTTTAAATTGTAGTTAAAAGGGGCACCTGGGTGGCTCAGTGGGTTAGGCCTCTGCCTTCGGCTCAGGTCATGATTTCAGGGTCGTGGGATCAAGTCCTGCATCGGGCTCTCTGCTCAGCGGGGAGCCTGCTTCCTCCTCTCTCTCTCTCTGCTTGCCTCTCTGCCTACTTGTGATCTCTGTCAAATAAATAAAATCTTAAAAATATAAAATAAATTGTAGTTAAAATACGCAAAGCAGAATGATTCAAGGGGAACCCATGGTGTCTAGTAAAATATGTTACTAAGCACAGCAGCATTTTACCTGGGAAGTGGCTGAATGCCGGAAGGTGACAGAACGTATGTGGGGTGTGTGTGTATGTGTTAATAGTATGGGGGGTGGTGTCGGGGGTCCAAGGGGGATATTCAATATTTTAAGCATCATTAAAAAAAGAAATTGCGGGGCGCCTGGGTGGCTCAGTGGGTTAAAGCCTCTGCCTTCGCTCAGGTCATGATCTTGGGGTCCTGGTATAGAGCCCCACCTCCAGGCTCTTTGCTCAGCGGGGAGTCTGCTTCCCTTCCTTTTTCTCTGCCTGCCTCTCTGCCTACTTGTGATCTCTGCCCATCAAGGGAAAAAATAAAATCTTAAAAAAAAAAAAAAGAAATTGCCTGAGAATGAACCGATATGGCAAGAAATTATTAACCATCTACTTCATCTCGGAAAGATCAATGAAATCAACCCTCTCTGTTTCTCCTTTGATACCAACTATCACTCTAACCTAAGAAGCCCCAGCTCCTGAGAAGGCACTTGGAGGGTCACTCAGGCACCCAACCCTTACCTCAACTCTGTGGGGCATCGGGTTAAGGAAATTCAGTAATCCGGCTGGAGCCCATGTTATATGTAGATGTCAGTAACTTTCATACACATGAGTAACAAACAAGATATAATGGAAAAAAAACCCTGTTTTCGAGCAATTTTTTAAAAACACAGCAATACCTGTAAGTAAATTTAAGAATTATGCAAGATGAATAAAACATTAAAATACCATAACTAAACTGAATGGAAAATCTAAGTATAGAGGCTTACTTACCATCTTTCTCTTTCTTTCTTTCTGTCTTTCTTCCTTTCTTTTTCTTGCTTAGCTTTAGTTAGTTAGCTTGTTTCAGGGTTACAGTTTAGTGATTCATCAGTGACCTCCAACACCCAGTGCTCATTCCACCACGTGCCCTCTTTATGCCCATCCCCTAGTTACCCCATCCCCCACCTACCTCCTCTCCAGCAACCCTCAGTTTGTTACCCGGAGTTCCATGTCTCTTATGGTTTGCCTCCCTCTCTGTTTTCATCTTATTTTATTTTTCCTTCCCTTCCCCTATGATCTTCTGTTTTGTTTCTTAAATTCCACACATGAGCGAAATCTTATTTGACTTTTTCTGGCTGACTTATTTTGCTTAGCATAATACCCTCTAGTTCCATCCACGTCGTTGCAAAGGGCAAGATTTCATACTTTCTTTTTTTTTTTTTTAAGATTTTATTTATTTACTTGAGAGAGAGACAGTGAGAGAGAGCATGAATGAGGAGAAGGTCAGAGAGAGAAGCAGACTCCCCATAGAGCTGGGAGTCCGATGCAGGACTTGATCCCAGGACTCCGGGATCATGACCTGAGCCGAAGGCAGTCGTCCAACCAAATGAGCCACCCAGGCGTCCCAAGATTTCATACTTTTGATGGCTGAGTAATTATGCCATTATATATCGATACCACATCTTGTTTATTCATTCATCCATCAATGGACACCTGGGCTCTTTCCATAGTTTGGCTATTGTGGATGTTGCTGCTATAAAGATTGGGGTGCACGTGCCCCTTCAAATCACTATGTTTGTATCCTTGGGGTAAATACCCAGTAGTGCCGTTGCCGGATCATAGGTAACTCTATTTTTACCTTTTTGAGGCACCTCCATACTGTTTTCCAGAGTGGCCGCACCAGCTTGCATTCCTACCAGCAGTGTAAAAGGGTTCTCCTTTCTCTACATCTTCACCAATATCTGTTGTTTCCTGAGTTGTTAATTTTAACCATTCTGACAGGTGTGAGGTGGTATCTCATTGTGGTTTTGTTTTGTATTTCCCTGATGAGGTTTACCATGTTCTCTGATAGCCAGACAGGAGATCGCGATTAAGAAACCAGTTTTCCACTCCCCATATCTGTAAATTTAATGCACCGTCAATGAAATAACAAGATATTTTAAAACAAACTTGACTCCAGAGTTGATGTGGGTAAAGAAACACGCAAGAATATCCTGGAAATGTTTTTTAAAAATGAGGAGAGCACCTGTCTTGGCAGATATTAAATACATTTTGAAACTACATTAACATAAATCATGCAGTGCTCATACAATGAATAGACAGATCATAAACTACACGAGGAAATAATAAATGCAAATACATGAGGCAAATTTGTGTATAAAGTTGGGATCTCTAATTAGCAGATTATCTATAGATTATTTGATAGATGGCTAAGGAACAATAAGGTAACCATTTGTAGAAGAAATAAAGCTGGATTCATACTTTATACCTAACATCAGAATAAATTCCCAGGACTCGTGGGTGGCTCACTCAGTTAAACATCTGCCTCAGGTCATAATCCCAATATCCTGGGATCGTGAGTCCCACGCTGGGCTCCCTGCTCAGCAGGGAACCTGCTTCTCCTTCTCACTGCTGTTCCCTCTGGTTGTGTGCTCTCTCTCTCTCTCTGATAAATAAATAAGTAAAACCTTGGGAAAAAAAAAAAAAAGAAGTTCCCAATGAATCAAAGATTTATATGTGAAACATGGAACCATAAACTTAGAGAAAGAAATCTAGGACACGGGCGCCTGGGTGGCTCAGTGGGTTAAGCTGCTGCCTTCGGCTCAGGTCATGATCTCAGGGTCCTGGGATCGAGTCCCGCATCGGGCTCTCTGCTCAGCAGGGAGCCTGTTTCCTCCTCTCTCTCTCTCTCTCTCTGCCTGTCTCTCTGCCTACTTGTGATCTCTCTCTGTCAAATAAATAAATAAAATCTTTTAAAAAAAAAAAAAGCTAAAAAAAAAAAAGAAATCTAGGACAGATCTCTTGGAACCTCGTTCGGGAAAGAGCTTCCTAACTGTGACGCAAAACTAGAAGCCATAGAAGAAAATACAAAGCCAACAATATCAAACAAAAAGTCCACATCGTGAAAATCACCACAAACAGAGTTTGAAGAAAAGACAACCTGGGGAAACAATATTTGCAACGTATGTGTTAGATTAACAAATCAATAGAAAAATTGGGCAGTCCCCCCCAAAAGAAAGACATGAACAAAATGTTTCATCTCATTATTAATAAAAAAAGTACAAGTGAAAATTACTCTAAGATAATATGCCCCTTTGCAAAGTTCAAAAATGTCACAACGCACTGCTGTAGTATTGCTCAGGGCTCTTATATATTGATGGCAGGAGTAGAAACTGATACAACTTTCATGCAGAGTAAGTCCTCAAAAACTTTAAAAATCATAAATTTGTATGTCCTTTGAACAACCAATTTCACTTCTGGGAATTTATAGATGTATAAAATGGTATATGGACATAGTAATTAAATGCATTGTTGCCTGTTCTTTTTTTTTAAGATTTTATTTATTTGACAGAGAGAGAGACAGTGAGAGAGGGAACACAAGCTGGGGGAAAGGGAGAGGGAGAAGCAGGCTTCCCACTGAGCAGGTAGCCTGATGTGTGGCTGGACCCTGGGACCCCAGGATCATGACCTGAGCCAAAGGCAGATGCTTCACTGACTAAGCCACCCAGATGCCCCAAACATTGCCTACTCTTTCAAACAATTGGAAACAACCTAGATATCTATTAATAAGAGAATGGTAAAATAAATGATCATAAATTTATCCAGTGGAATAATATATAGCCATAAATAACAATGAGGGAGCTCTTTATGCACTAAAATTGAATAATCTTCAAGATATATCATTGGATGAAAACAAAAAGCAAATGCAGGGCATTGTGTAGCACATTCTGCCACTTACTGAGAAACGGACAAAAAGAATATATAAACGTGCTTGGCAATATACATAGAAAATATCACTGGATGTTGTAGAAGTTGGAGAGGAAAAATAGGTGTCTGAGATAGTGGTAGGAGGTAAGATCTTTCCTATACACAACTTTATGAATTTGAAACAAGTGAATATATCATCTAATTTTTTTAAAGATTTTATTTATTTATTTGACAGAGAGACCACAAGTAGGCAGAGAGGCAGGCAGAGAGAGAGAGAGGAGGAAGCAGTCTCCCTGCCGAGCAGAGAGCCCAATGCTGGACTCGATCCCAGGACTCTGAGATCATGACATGAGCCGAAGGCAGAGGCTTAACCCACTGAGCCACCCAGGCACCCCAATATATCATTTATTTTTTAAAAATGCCAAATACAAGTTTAAAGACTGGACAGTATAGAAGGAGCAATGAGACAGAAATTAACAGATGCTAATTTCATAATAAATGCATAAACATCAATGCACAAGAAGAACTCAGAGCGTGATCTTGGTCAGCAGACTGAGGAACAAAGAGTGACTTCGGTTGTGTGATATGATGTGAAGCGCTTGGAATATAGAGCTGTCGAAGTGTAATTTCTGAAAATACTAAAAACCATGATTCTCTTACAAAATAGAATGAACACCTGTCAATGATTTTATTTAAATGATTAACCCACAAGGGCATCAGGGAGATGGAAGCACTGATTCCAAGAACAGCTGAGGAAGTGGGGTGGATATAACCCACAGGGACAGGCACAACAAATTAAGTTTTTTAAAATTAGAGACAAATCTAATTCGTGTTCCACTGGGAAAGAAAAGCGTCTTTTCTGAAGGACAGAAATCGTTTGTACCTCTATAAATAGATACATGTTGGACCCATATCTACAAGTTAACATGTAACGTCAAGGAGTCTGAGCCCTGCCTTAGTTGTAAATAACAAAATCAAACATCAGTTTCTTCTCCTAGACACAGAAATCGGGGTTTATTCTCTTAGAGAGAATGAATTTGCTGGGCCCAGTGCAAATGAGGATTGTTGTTCAAAAATTATGCAGAACTTCAAGACAGCAACAGTCAAGCAATAAGCCAAGCTAGGGGGCTCTCCTAAGTGCAGAGTTCTGGGTGATTGCAAAGATCTATAACCCACCAAGCTAGCCTTGCCAGGAGAAGTAGATAAACCCAGGAGAACTTTCAAATAATGCCCCACGATGACATGAGAGGACGTGTAGTCACCCTCTTACTTTATTTCAGGTCATTTTTTTTTTTTTTTTCATTACAGAGTGGAAAGAACCCCTTCATAGTTACGTGATCTTGGGCAAGTTACTTAATGTCTGTAAAGCTCCCTTGCCTCCCTGGTAACTGAGGATTAAAAGTAATGGTTGCCAGAGGGGCTTGGGGGGATGGTGAAATGCGTGAAATAATCAAGAAGTACAGACTTCTGGGGATGTCATGTACAACATGGTGACTGTAGCTAGCAACCCTGTGTTGTATATTTGAAAGGTGCCAAGAGAGTAGATCTTCCAAATTCTCATCACAAGGGAAAGAATTTGTAACTATGTGTGACAGTGAATATTAACTAGACTTCTTGCGGTGATCAGTTCCCAGTATATACATATATTGAATCATTATGTCATACCCTTAAAACTAATATGTATGTCCATTATATCTCAATTAAAAAATTCTCTAGTAGTCACATTAAGCAAGGTAAAAAAGTGAAATTAGTATTTTTTATTTAACCCAACATACTAAAAATATTATTGTGATATGAAAGCAGTGTTAAAAATTATTAATACAAAGGGCCTTGCCCTATATACTTCTTAGGGTTGTAATGATTTCTTAATAAGACATGCATCTGACAGTTGGATACACTGTAAAGTCCTATATGAGACTATGCAAATATTTAAAATCAGAGTGGAGTTCTGTCAATTCAGTCTGACAATTCCTTTGGATTTTCTTTCTCATTTTGTTTTCTTTTTTTAATTTTGAGTGATTGATTGATTGAAGTATAGTCGGCTCACGATGTTACCCTAGTTTCGAGTGTATGACATTGTGACTCAACAAGTCTGTACGTTATGACATGCTCGCAAGTGTAGCTCCCATCTGTCCCCACACAACGCTATCACAATACCATTGACTATCGTCTTTATGCTGTACTTTTCATCCCCATGATTTATTCATTCCATAACGGATTCTCTTTTGAGAGTCAATTCTCTTAACTTAGAGAAAGACCTCCTGGATAAAATGACCTTGAATTGCATTATAAGGAGAGGAAGAGAACGAGATGTGGCTGTCAGGAAGTGGGAGGTTGTCCAGACATAAGTGACAGTTTGGACAAAGCCTCGGAGAAAGGGAAGACTGAGCCCATCCCTGGAGACCCCCAAAACAGTGAGCTTCACCGGCTGGCAGGAGATGAGAGCTGACACCCGAAAAATCATGGTAACTCACCTAGCCTGTAAAATATCATCAGGGCAGTGACTGTCAACAAAATTTCCCCCAAATACCTCTGAAGGCAGAAGAAAGAAAATAACTCTCCAAAAAGATCACTACAACTGGGACACTTCTTTTATTTATTTATTGGGAAGGGGGGAGACACTTCTTTTAATTCTTGTGTTTATCTTCATAAATTCATGAAAATTTTACACGCTATTCCATCATATATCCAAGGTTATTTTAATATTAAAAATAATAGTCCCCCCAGCAAAAACAAACAAACAAACAAACAAAACTTGGGTAAAATTGTATTCCTTCAAGATGTCCCATATTTATTCTGTGGTTCCCTTAATCCAGAGGCTTAAGCATATCCATCTAAAAGGCACTATAATATTAGCCCCCTGCATAATATTGTTCATGACATCTCGATGAGCAAGGCTACTCCCCAGAAGCTTCCACGCTTGACTGGGGTCCTTCCGGCACTTCCTGGACCAGAACTCCTTGGATGAGGTCCCAAAGAGGACATGCCTTCTGCAGAAATCTCACTCCGCAGCCCCGGTTACACCCAGCCTTCTCTGCAGTCCTTTTCTTTTTCTTTGCACATACTCCCACCACCCACAAGCCTCCCGCCTCGCCCCTCCCTGATCCCCAGAGCGCTAACAGGTTTAAGGAAATTTAGGACTACTTGAGTCTTCCCCAAATTCTTTTTGTTGTTGTTGTTGTTTAGTTTTCCCTAAATTCTTTTGCCCAATTTAGTTTTTCTGCCGCGTAATTAGGTTTGGAGATGGAGCTATAGAAGGGGCAGGGGAGGGGAGGGGGGAGCTTAGACTCAGCACAGAGCACTTGCCATGAGAGCAAGCAGTCTCTAAACTCTTCCAGTTGTAGACCACCCAGGCTCACTAGCTCCCACCTACTGCCCTGAGCCCCTTGAACTGTGCGCGTATTTCTGCTCTCCAGAGCCTCAGCCGCTGGAGCAGAATTACCATTTGTTTATGATTAGGCCGGGGCTGCTGAATGCATGAAGTACACTGGAAAACTCAGATGGCAACGCTTCCGACTGATCTAACAAGAGCTTCTGGTGTATTTCCTTTTGTTCACGTCTGCATACATTGCTCAGAGACTCGATGACGATTTGAAAGAGCAGAGTTTATGACTGCCTCTGCGTCTTAAAGAGGAATTAAACTGATGATTCTTCCTTGATCCCTTCTTGCCATCTTCAGAGCTTGTTTTTATCAGCAGGGGCTGCTGGGTTGCAAAATGGGAGAGCAGAGGAGCATGTAAAGTATTTTTCCCCATTTGCGTCAAAATGGTGGAGGTTGGGGAGGGAATGCCAGGTGGGGATGGCCTTTGGTGCTTGGTGCACAGTCAGGGTGCCACTGTCATGTCTCTGCAGAGAGCTCCCTGGAAGGACTCTCACCTTCACCTTTCTGCAGAACTCTTGCCCATCTGAGGACCAGCCTCTCGATGTGGCTGCCTTCTCCCCACTCGGAAGGAGGAGGAAGGAAGAGGGAAACCAGGAGGACTAGGTTCTCACCTACAGGACCAGCCCTCTGTGGCAAGCAACCGAGACCCATGCTGGGCAAGGAGGAGAGTCATCATTTCCCGCTGGACTAACCCCTGAGAACCGGAGTCGGAAGTAGAACTTAAGGACACAAATTGCCAGGCCCCATCCCAGGAGGAATGAATCAGCCTTGGTTTGAGGAAGATAGGAATATGTCACATCAAATTGCCCCCAGTGACTCTGTTGCGTGAGCAGAGGAGGAGACCATTGAACAGGGCCAGCACTTAGCGTCAAATGGCTGCACCTGCCAGTCTGACCAAGAAGATTTCAGCTCTTAAACTTTGGTTCAAGGGCACCTGGGTGGCTCAGTTGGTTAAGCGTCTGCTTTTGGCTTAGGTCATGATCCCAGGGTCCTTGGATGGAGTCCCACATCCAGCTCCCTGCTCAGCAGGGAGTCTGCTTCTCCCTGTCCCTTCCCCTTCTCATGTTCCTTCTCTCTCTCTCAAATAAAAACAATACATAAAATTTTGGTTTAACCTGTTGTTCTACCATGGACCACCTCCTTCCCCCATCACACACCGTAGCCCTATTGTTTGCCCTGATGATGCTGGGAGATCGCAGTGCCCTTAACCATCCCGTGTGCTTATTAGTTTTCACTGTCCGTTACCAGTCTTGCCCCAGGGGGCAGCTGAGGTCTCTCCTGGTGTAGATAACTAATAATCCCCATCCAAGCTAGAACACCAGTGTGCATCCCACCAGGGGGATCTTTTGGTCCCTCAAACTCAATATAAAGTCACTCACTGGGTCGTCCTCTCAAGCAGCTTTCTCTCCTGGCTTCTACATTTCTTTCTGGTCTTAGAATGGCAATTCTTCCTGTCATCCTGCTGGAAATCAACATTACAATCAACTTACCTCTATCCCTTCCCATACATCCTGCTCCTCTATTCAGTCACCACATCTCACAACTTTCAACTCACAAGTTGCCACTGTCATCACCTCCTTAGGCACACAGCTTCTGTCCCGGCTCAGCCCTCTTCACCTCTTACCTGGAAGGCTGAATGCCGTGAAGGTGAGATTTCCACCCCAGCTGGTCCCAAGGCACTCCACCCACCTCCTTCAACCATTTCCTATCCCACCACCTCCCTTTTAGGGGGTTGGTTACAAGTAAATCGGATCCATCTTTTAAAGACCATATTGTTCACCAGATCAAAAACCTGTAACAGTTTCCTGTGCCTACTGAGTGAAACCTGGACATTTTTTCAGTGATTTGGCCCAATGCCATCCTACTGGTCTATCTCCACTCAGAAGTTTCTTAAACTCCCAAACGGTCACCACCTGCAGATCCTTCAAAATCGCTCCCCTTCTTCCTCCCTGAGCCTCTACCCTTGCCATGTCTTTCTTACTCCTGTATTAAATGTTATCCTTCCTTCAGGGCCCCAGCTCAAAAGTTACCTTCTTCTTCTTCTTCTTTTTTTTTTTAAAGATTTGTTTGTTTATTTATTTGACAGACAGAAATCACAAGTAGGCAGAGAGGCAGGCAGAGAGAGAGGAGGAAACAGGCTCCCCGCTGAGCAGAGAGCCCGATTCGGGACTCGATCCCAGGACGCTGGGATCATGACCTGAGCCGAAGGCAGCTGCCTAACCAACTGAGCCACCCAGGCATCCCAACATTGACTTTTAGATGGGATACTACACTTGCCTGGGCACAGAAGGAACTAGAAACCTAGAGATGATTGCTGCACATTTTAGAATAGGAATGTTCCAGTGGCTAGAAGACACATCAACGTTTGTGTAATGACTGGTGAAGCAGAGTGCGTATTTCTGTAAGTAGTAATAACAACCAGCATTTGACAAAACATTTGACAAGAATTTTCATAAGAAGTCTTGAAAGCAACTGTTTCTATCTCATTTACAAGGGAACAGATAGTAGCAGAGGACCAGATAAGCAGCAATGTGCCCAGGTTCCTACAGTGAGAACACAAGCTGTCTGAGTTCCTAGATCTTCTGCACCATTTCATGCTGCTTCTGTATCAGGCAGCAACAATATGGTGCCCCTGGGTAGAAAGAAAGAGAAGAAGAAAGAAAAAGGAGAGAAAGAAAGGAAAGGAAGAATGGAGAGGGGTGGAGGGAGGGAGGGAAAGTAAGAGAAAGAGGAAAAGAAGGGAGGGAGAGAAGGAGGCAGAAGGAAAGAAAAGGAGACCGTGGGGGGAACCCAACTTATAAGGAGTAAGCAGGAACATTTTGAAGCCTCCATAGGCCTTTCGGAGGCTTCATACCACATTCTATTAAGCATATTAAAATATGCCCAATCTTGGTGCTCCTGGGTGGCTCCGTTGGTTAAGGGTCTGACTCTTGATTTCAACTTAGGCCATGATTTCAGGGTTGTGAGATCGAGTCCCGAGTCTGGCTCCGTGGGAGCCTGCCTAAGATTCTCTCTACTTCCCCCTTTGACCCTCTCCTCCATCTGCTCGCTTTCTCTCTCAAAAATAAATAAATAAATAAAAATTAAAAAACCCAATCTTTAACTTTTTTAACTACAAAAATCCTGTGTGTGTGTGTTTTTAAAATAGTTTTACTTCTCAAAATTTGGCCTAACAATGATTTCTTGGCAATCATCACTCCCTATCAGGAATTCTGCCAATGACGAAAAACTAGCCTGCAAATTGTTCTTGAATAGGTAAAAATGTTGTAATAAATATAACAGTTAAAGAAAAGGGCATAACAACCTCCTTGTAGAGTTAATGAGACCTATTAATTTTATTTTCACATTTTCTTTTTGTACTGTGAAGCTGGTTACATTTTTTTAGATCTTCAGCATCGCTCCGTCTCTACCACTAACCCTAGAGAAAAACAGCCCTGGTTGCACGTGTTGGAGGAGGGTCAGCTTGCAAACTGAACCGGGAGCCCTGAAGTACCACGGACATGCCATCAGCCACCTCCTCCCCAAGCCATCTTTTTACGTCTTCATACAAGGTGTAGACCACTGCTTCCATGGTAGAGTTCATTTCAAATCCCAAGTGGGCCTCTTCTAGGAAACCCCTCCCCACTCTGGATCTGGCCAAGCTACTGGGAGAGGAGCAGCAGATGGAGAGTTGTGACACAGGTTGGAAGAAGGGCAGTCAGTGGGCTCGAGGCTGGCCAGCTCCCTGCCTCACCCAGCCCAGGCCCAGAGAGAGAGGCACAGAGTGCTTACCAGTGAACACTGTTTACTTGGGCCAACCTGAGTGCATTCCTCACCCAGGATGCAGTCAAAGACGATGCTAAACAGTCCTCCTTTGCTTTTGGTGTTGCTATGACAGCCAGGAATTTGCTGGAGACCTGGAGAAGGATTCTGTCCTCAGACCGGAAGAGTTATTGGTTCCAAATGGTTCTGCTTACAGTTCCTGGTGTCCCCTTTGACACCCGCCAGATGGAAGGATCTCTAAACTGGGAATTTGGAAATGTCCCAATGGAAAGGCTATTTCCAAGCTGGCTGAAGCTGCATTAGAAGGAATGTAGGTGTGACTGAAGGAGCTTTTTGGCAAGAAAAGCTGGAAAATATTACAGTAGGCCCAGGAGAACCTCATTGTTCTCTGGAAAACTCATATTTGTTTAGCATTCTGTGGTTTGCTAACTACATGTACATATGTCATTGGAGACCTGTACCCTGAAACAAATAATGCATTATATGTTAATTTTCTAAAAGAGACTTTTGACCATTTAAAAGAAAATTATGTCTTTAGATCTTCACATCTGTCTGGCGAAGTAATAATTGGATATTATATTTGACCAAAGACAAAGAAAGTCAGTCTCAGTAAGAAAAAGAACACACAGCTAACAAGTGGGAGAACTGAGATTTGAATCTGGGCTTTCTGATTCAAGATTGAACAATTTGAATTCTATAATGATCTCCAAAAGATAGATGAGGTTACACCTGATCTGAACAGTTTGGGAGGATTTTTTTTTTTTTTTTAAGGAAGTGATGTTGTAGGGGATGTTGTAGGAATAATTTTTCTTATTGTGGTAAAATACATGTAACATTAAATTTATCATCTTAGCCACATTTAAGTGTATAGTTCAGTGGCATTAAGTATATTTAAATCGTGACACCTGGGTGGCTCAGTTGGTTAAGTGTCTGCCTTCGGCTCAGGTCATGATCCCTGGGTCCTGGGGTCCAGCCCCACATCGGGCTCCCTGGGAGCTTGCTTCTCCCTCTGCCTGCTGCTCCCCACGCTTGTGCTCTCTCTCTCTCTCTGACAAACAAATAAATAAATAAATTTTTTAAAGTATATTTGAATCGTTAGGCAACCACCACCAGCCCCCAGTCCCCAGAAATGTTTCCATGTTGCAAAGCTAACACTCTGAACCCGTTAAACACCAACTCCTCATTCCATCCTGCCCCTAACCCCCTGAAAATTCCCACTCTATTTTCTGTCTTTCTAAATTGAACCACACAGGAGGCCTGGGTGGCTCAGTCAGAAAAGCCTCTGCCTTCAGCTCAGGTCATGACCAGGGTCCTGGGATCCAGTCCCGCATTGGGCTCCTTGCTCAGCAGGGAGGGTCTCTCCCTCTGCCTACCTCTCTCCCTGTGTGTGCTCCTCACTCTTGTGCTCCCTCTCTCTGATTAATTAATTAATTAATTATATTAAATAAATAAATGAATAAGACCACACTCTGCCCTCCGTATAAGTAGAATCCTACAGTATTTGTCTTTCCGTGCCAGGCTTATGTCACTTAGCATAATGTCCTTCAGGTTCCTTCATATTGTAGCATGTGACAGAATCTCCTTTTTAAAGGCCGAATACTATTCTACTGTGTGTATATGCCACGTTCTGTTTGTGGGTTCATCTGATTCGTCTGCCGGTGAACATTTGGGTCACTTGGGGTCTTTTCCACGTTTTGGCTATGGTGAATGATGCTGCGATGAACATGGGCGGGCAAATACCTTTTTGGGTCCCTGCCTTCAATTCTTCTGAGATTATATCCAGACGTGAAATCCCTGGGCTATATGGTAATTCTATGTTTAATTTTCTTGAGGAATCATCATACTGTTTTCCTCAGCAGCTACGCCATTGTATATCCCCACCGAGAGTGCCCAAGGGTCTGGATAGCTCCACATTCTCATCATCACTTGTTATGTCCTGGTTTTGGTTTGTTTGTGTGTTTTATGTGAGCCATCCTATTGAGTGTGTAGATGGATGATTCTTTTTTTTTTTTTTAAGATTTAATTTATGTATTTATTTGACAGAGATCACAAGTAGGGAGAGAGGCAGGCAGACAGAGAGGAGGAAGCGGGCCCCCTGCTGAGCAGAGAGCCTGATGGGGGGCTCGATCCCAGGACCCTGGGATCATGGCCTGAGCTGAAGGCAGAGGCTTTAACCCACTGAGTCATCCAGGCACCCCTAGATGGATGATTCTTAAACATGGGGTTATCAGGGTCAGTTTCTTTCAGAGGGATTAAAGAATGGTCCCAGGGAAACCGAGTTAGCTTCTACTTGACCCACCAGCCCCTAAGCCCAGCCAGGAATCTCACAAAAGCTTTCACTGGTCACCAGAGAGAGCACTCCAGATACCTGACTTGCTCTTGGGATAAGGAACCAACTCAAAGCACAGAGCCTCCTTGTAGGGATTTCATTTACTTTCACTGTGCATGAGAATTCGTTCAGGATGCATTTATAGTGGATCAGCCCCTTGCTCCATAACGGAGGGTCTGTGTGAGTGCCCACACCGGCGAGGGGGGCATCTCTGCGGATAAAGATGGAGGAGGAGAGTCCCAAGAAGGGGATCAGCAGGCTCGTCTTCCAAACGTCTCTAGAATCTTGAGACCTTATTTCACGTCTGTGAGCTTCCTTTATGGTTTCTTTACCTCTGCCCACTTCAGAGAGATGAGTTAGATCGTATCTTTAAAGGGCTTTGAAGTGAGCGCTCTGTGAGTACAAGATGTAATATCCGATTACGTCCAGAGTTATAATTTCTCCACCTGGCAAGAACTGCTGGATTCTCTCTAATGTGGTTCAGAACAGCGGGGAAGCTCCGGGCTGGTGAGTTTGGGACTGGGAACCATGTCTGATTCTCCCAACCTTGGATGTACAAGTTTTATCCTCCTTAAATGTCACCTCCTCCAAGAAGCAGTCTCTGATGACCTCACAGGACAAAATCATAGTCTCCTCCTTCTAAATTCTGAAGCACTTCACTTATGGCTGTCTCAGGCCGAAGGCTACATTTTGTTCTGGATTCCTGGTTATTTAAGACCACATTAGGGGCATCTGGCTGGCTCAGTTGGTAGAGCACACCAACCTGAATTCCAGATTATGAGTTTGAACCCCACGTTGGATGTAGAGATTAGGAAGAAAAGAAAAGAAAAGAGCCTTCCCTCCCCTCTTTGAAACTGGGTGCCCCTTACAGGCAAAACCCATTTTTGGTTTGCACATAGTATAAAGTAAATGTTTACCAAAAACTCCCTAGCAAACTTCTCTTATGGCTGACATGGTGGCCAGAACTGTGTTACATGGGCTTTCCTGGAGCAGGGAAGGCTGGGGAAGGGTTTAGATATCTTAGCTTTGTTAGCAGAGGAGCGTTGAGAATGGGGCTGGGTGAGCCAGCGAACCTGTCTTTGTGTTCAGCACATGCTTGGGGAAGTCAGAGGGGAGAAGCCTCACTCTCAGTCCCGTGACTGGGCTCTATTGACCACTCTCTGTGGGCCCCGCCGTGTCTGTCATGGGGATGCACTAAACATCCCTTGACTGACTGATTCTCTACCCTAACTGGGAAAAGGGGGCACAGAGAAAAATGATCCACTCAAATTAGGTCAATTTCATTTCCTACCACTAATACTCTTAATATTTACTTCACATTCCTCAAGAACTCAAGAGTTTACAAAGCACCAGCAGCTGTATTTTCTTCAGACAAAAAAATGAAGGCTCAGGTTCAATAACTTGCTCAAGGTGACTTTCAGAAAAGCCAAGTCTGCTACAATCCTGGTCTCCTGATGTCACTCCTCTGGCTCTGTCCACTACTCTCCACTGCCTCTTGGAGGGCCGTTTCCGGCCACAGCTGTCCTATTCCCCAACCCTGCTCCCTGGAACAGTATAGTCAGGAGAGATGCCAGACAAAGCAAGAGGCTGCAAGACGGTGACGTGTGTCATGTGCTCGTGGGTGTGTGGTAGTTGGGAAGGTGGGAGATGTTCCTCCTCGTCGCCACAGACATCAGTCTTGCCAATGAGCAGCTGCTCGCAGCTGTGGACAGCCCTCAGCATCTCAGCCCATGAAAATACGAGTTCCCCTCAGGACCCTGGGGACATATCCAGGTTTTGCATATGTCATCCTCCCTTTTACACTGTGGTTTTGACAGCCTCGTCCATTTCTAGAAAAAAAAAGAAAAAAAATTTTCCAGCTCTTTCCTGGGTCCTATCACACCTGTTCCTGCCAGCCAACACCATGGGTTTTTCTGTTCTCATTCCTGACCTTTTAGGAAGAGGCTGTCTGGTAATCTTCCACAGGGCGGGAAAGAGAACGGGTCTGGTCGCTAGGCAACGGGCCTCAAGCTTGGCTCTGCCTCTAACTTGAGTGTGACCCTGAGATAGCACATCCGCAGGCTGGGGCTCAGTCTGTAAAATGGGGAAGTTCAACCAGAAGGAACTCTACAGACCCATGCAGCTCCATAGTGGAGACAGCAGCTGCATGGGGTGAGGTGGAGGGGGGGCGCACGGAGATCTAATTTAGGCTTTCGGGCTGGAACACGTCTTTTAAGCCTGAATGAATGAAAAGTGCATGAGCGCTCCTGCGAGCTGGGGACAGCAGGTCTCCATTCCCCAGCTGGAAAAGATATGAATTATTTCTGTCTTCTGGTTTGGCAGTTTGCATTCTCTGCTACGGGCTTACATGTCACGGAAGGAAACAGGCTGCCCGGTTCTCAGAAAAATCACCTAGGGGCTCTCTTTGGCTGCAGAAGGAAGCCAGACATGGGTCTGGTAACCCACGGAATCGTAGCAGCCCACCCGAGACCGTGGTCTAGGAATCAGACTAGGAACCTTCTTAACTTGAACACCACCAACTCGCTGTGTAGCCCTGGACGATTTGCTATGCCTCTCTGAGCTTGTGTCCTTTCATAAAATAAACAAGTTAGAGGGGATGCTTCTCATACTCCCTTAGAGCCAAGGATCTGAAATTCTGCGCTACATCGTGTTCCTCTCCTACTTGGCTTCTCTATGACAGTTTGTTTGGGGGGTACTTCTGAGTATTACTAACCACAGAAAAGCCTTTTGATTTTGACCTCAACTCAGACATGGGGAATGAGGTGAGGAAGGGAGAAAGCTACAAATACGTTTATTACCCCCTTGTGCTGTGTGTTTCTAAAGAAATGCAAGACTTCATCCTTCAAGGAGAGAGATGCTACCTTCCCAAAGCTGAGAGGGGAAAGGGGCGCCAGTAGACCCCGTTACTGTCTAGGCTGGAGTTTGGGCACTTACTGTTGTATTCATTACGGGAGAACAGAGAAGGGAGCTAACTTTCGCTGGGCCCTCATGTGCCTCATGTGATCTTCTGAACAACCACTAGAGAAACCTTACAGATGAAATAAGGAAGGTTGAGAGAGATTAGAAGACACTTGCCCAAGCTGGACACTGTAAGGAGAGTAGCGAGAATTCGAAATCAGCCTGTCTTTGGGCCCCCGGCTAGCTCAGTCTGTAGAGTGTCGAGTCTTGATCCCAGGGTTACAAGTTTGAGCCCCATGTTGGGTGTCGAGATGACTTAAAAATAAAATCTTAAAAAAAAAAAAATTGGCCTGTCTTCCTGCAAAGTCTGAACTGCCTCTCTGAGGTGTGACTTCAGCAGGAATTGAAAGTAGGATTCGGGGGAACCTGGGAACACCTCTCCCTCACTCTCGGGGCCCCGGGGGGGAGAAAGGCTGCTTTCTCTACATTAGTGGGAGCTCCTTATTCCTTAGTCTCCATGAGCTCTCGGGGCTCCCCAGGCACAGCCTCAGGCCTGACCCTGAAAGCCAGCTGGGGCCTCGCACTGTCCCACCATAAAAAGCCACAGCACCCTGAACAGCCAGGTCCAGAAGTATCCTTGTGAGACAGGAAAGAGCTTAGAAAGATAACCTTGTTTTAGTAGAAAAAGGAAATGAGACAGAAGTTGGCTCCTTACTCCGGGGAATGGAATCCTACGAACTCAACTGATTTTGTTGGAACATTTACCACACTTGTGGGAGGCGCTCTCTTCGTTCTCTCATTTCTCCCTCAGAACAGTGTTAGGAAAAGGGGAAAGGAAGGGGCTTGCTGAAGTCAGGTGACCTACTCAAAGCCACTAAGAACCAAAACTTTCTGCCTCCTAGCCCAGCACACAGCAATTACGCCACAGCTGCCTTCTTCTAAACGCTGTCCTGACCCTGTATCTTCATCAGAGACAACTGGGCACAAGTGGATGCTGGAGCTTGAAGGGACAGAAAGATGTGTGGTCCCTGGTCCCCGGTCGTCCTGTGAGATGAGGCAGCAGCACAGATCTCCCTCTTCCTCACGGTGCCCCCCTCCCCTCTGCTTACAGGACTTCCCCTGGGAGGTCTTCCTTGACATCATCTACACTAGGGACAGAATCCTGCTATCAGCGCCATGAACTTACCCATTCCCTGTACTTCCCACTGCACTGCCTGACTGATTCTTTGTTCTCCAACTTCCTTAACTCACCATAAACATCTGGAGGGCGAGGCCATCTTTGCCTGTGCTTGGCACATAGTAGGTACCTAACAAAGATTTACTGAAAATTTTTTTTAAGTTTTTATTTCTTTATTTGAGAGAGAGAGAGAGAGAGAGAGGAGTGAGCATGAGCAGGGGAAGGGGCAGAGGCAGAGAGAAGCAGACTCCCCAATGAGCAGGGAGCCCAACCCAGGGGCTCCATCCCAGGACCCAGAGATCATGATTGGAACCAAAGGCAACCACTTAACCGACTGAGCCGCCCAGGTGGCCTCCTGAATTGATTAAGAGAAAAAATAGAAAAAACAAATGGATGAGTGGATAGGTAGATAGAGAAACGATGGTCTCCCACTCCTTAAAGTTACCAGGTCTCAAATGTATCTTTCCCTTCCTGACAAGTTAACTTAGTTAACTTACCTAGTTTGTTAGTAGTGCCATCAAAAGATAGTGAAGGGAGTACCTGGGTGGCTCAGAGAGTTCAGTGTCTGCCTTGGGGTCAGGTCATGATCTCAGGGTCCCGGGATGGAGCCTCACAGCTAGCTCCCTGCTCAGCAGGGAGTCTGCTTCTCTGCAGCTCCCCCTGCTGTGCTCTCTCTCTCTCAAATAAATAATAAATAAAAATCTTTAAAAGCAAAAGATAGTGAGGCATAAGGGCTTTCAATCTCTGACTCCGACACTTACTAACCATGGAACAATAAGCAATTGATTTACTCTCCCTAAACCTCAGTTTCCTCATTGTAATGTGGTATCATGAGGCTTATTGATGATGTTTCTAAGCCCTGGAATATACTAGGAGGTCAATGAACAAATATTATTAATTTAGCATATATAGAAATATATGACATCACTTATAGTTATCTTTGGTGCGTCTTTTGTCTTCCACCTCCTCTCCTACCCGCAATGACCCGCAATGACTGTCAGCTATGAACTCTGCAATCTTTTTCCAGATATCTCCCATGTTCGTTTCACCGCCCTCACATCTTCTCCCCATGTGGTGCAACAGGTTCCAACCAGTTCCTCTGCTTCACGTTTTTTGTTTAATGTTTCCTGCACCCTGTGGTTGTTCTAAAAGTCCTATAAAAAGAGGTGTAGGGTGGCAATCTTGGCTCCCTATAGAGTGGGGGAGCTGGAGAAGGCACTTGCCTTAAAGCTGCACGTGCATATTATTTTAGAAAACATTGAGGGGCACCTGGGTGGCTCAGTCAGTTAAGCACCTGTCCTCAGCACAGGTCAGGATCCCAGGGTCCTGGGATGGAGCCCCGCTTCGGGCTCCCTGCTCAGCAGGGAGTCTGCTTTTTCCTCCTCACCCCCTCCTTGCTTGCTCGAGTGCACTCTCTTTCTCTCTCAAATAAATAAATAAAATCTAAAAAAAAAAAAAGGAAAATATTGAGAGAATGTTAACTGTCATCATTAAAGCATGGGGGGAGGGAGTCTGATGGATATGAAAAGGGGTGCTAAAACCCTCCATCCTTGGATGGATATGAAAGGGGTGCTAAAACCGTCCATTCTTGGCCAAACATTGGGGTCATCTCTGGGCAAAAGCTGCCAAGTTATATCTCCTAAAATATGGTTCTCATCAAAGTCTCCTCTGCTAAAATTTTTTTTCTAGGACTCTGGAGAAGCTGCAGAATAGTTTCCAGAATCTTCTATCTCACATTCAGGACTCCACCGTTTTTGCCTCAGGCTAACTATCCCAGGGCATTTTTCCCCAACACCAATTTTTCATTTCATTCAATGCCCCCTGAATACACCAAACTATCCCTACTTCTACGTCATTGTCCAGAAATGCCCACCAGGTCCTCTCACCTAATGAGATTCTATTCAGCCCCCGAGGCTGGACTGAAGCCTCGTCTCTCAAGGAAACGTCACAACCACCCAGCCTACAGTGCTCCCTCCTTCCTGAGAATTCACAGTGTTTCTTACTGTCAGGGTAATTTACTCAGGCACTTAACTACATAACTTTCTTGTATTGTTGTTGAAACATTTCGCATGTTGACGTTTTCTCTCCCACTGGACAGAGAGGTCCATTTAGGGTAAGGATTGCCGCATACCTCTTTGGATTCCCATGGCACCCAGCCCGGTCAGTGTGGGACATAGTGTAGGTAGGCAACGAGCTGCTGAGTTATGAGCCCTCCCGAGGCACTCTCCTCTTTGGGCCCACAGATGCAGGATAATAGAAAAGAGGCTTCAGAGAGAGGGACAGTCATCTTCAGGGATGCAAAGACCCTTTCCAAGGAACGCAGGCCAACTATCTACTGGTTCTAAGACTCTGGACCCAGGAAAACCAAGGGTGTATGACCTAATCTCAGCCTAGTCAACTCACTTCCTATGCTGATGACTAATGACTTGGAGTGAAGTCTTGTTACCTTCTGCTTGAGCAATTTGGTTTAAACACACGCCTGCTTACACCCACAGACATCTGCCCTCCTGTGCACACCAGCCCTCCAGCAATGAAGGGTGTCACGCAGTTCGGGAGAAAGGCCACAGTGCTTGGGAGATTAAAGATGGGGCTTTAAAACTTTTGCAAAACACCTCCTTTAGAAAGAAATAAAAAGGAGGTGCCTGGGCTAAGAACTCTTTGTACTCTTTTTGTAACTTTTCTGTGAGTCTGAAATTACTCAAAGTACTTAATAAAATTTTAGAGCAGAAATAAGAAAAAGTCACCTTCTCTATACATTTTCCCTCCCACCTTCCTTAGCCTTGAAGAAGAATAAACATTTTTTCAACACATTCACATACGAATTATAGTTGTGAATATTTCGATGTCTGTTATTACAGAAGTATAAAATGGAAAATGAAAATACTCAGAGCTTTAAAATCTTTTATAGTATAAAATAATATTTTAGAATATTAAATTAGAATGTTAATAGAAGAGAGGGTTTTTTTAAATTTTACTTATTTATTTGAGGGGGGGCAAGAGAGAAAGCACTAGCTGGTTGAGGGAGAGGGAGAAGCAGACTCCCCACAGAGCAGGGAGCCAGACTAGGGGCTCTATCCCAGGACCCTGGGATCATGACCTGACCTGAAAGCAGATGCTTAACCTACTGAGCCACAGGGGTGCCTTTCAAGGAGGGGGGGGGGTTTACTATTTTGTGACCCGTGACAAGATACTAATTTCTTTAGATTATGGTTTCCTCATCTTTAAAATGGAATTAGAAATGCCTATATCTTAGCATTATTATAAGAGCAAAGATAAATGTTAAATAATTAATATAATTCCTAGTCTGTAGTTGGTGCCCCAACAAATTAGTTCCAAATTTCAAAAACATGTCAATAACCAAGCTCCATTCACTTTGTGTGTTCACCACCTAAAAACAAAACAAAACAAAACAAATCAACCATCTGGTTAAGAGTAGATACATAATGAATATGTATTAAAGAAGGGAGAATGGAATGAATAAATGTTAGAATTCTAAAACAACTTACAGCTGATCCCAAAGCTCCTACAAAAGCCCCTGCTTTTGCCATCCCTTCTGAGTGACTTTGTGAGTGTCCCATACCTCTGTTTTCCCCATCTATGAAATGGGTTGGTTTTCATTAAAACCAGAAAGACTAGAGAGGGCCATACAGCTCCTGGGATCTAACACCCTTAGAAAGAGGACCGGAAAAATTGGGGGCAAATCTGTGATCCGGCAGCTGACCAGGCTTGTAGGGTTCCTCTCTCCTATAGCATCCCCACTTCTCAGAGCACTGGTCCCATCTGCCAACTGGTTATAGACGCAGGTGAGGCTGAAGGCGAGCCATTCCTCCCGCCTCAGTGTGGCTGAAGGAAAAGCCACAGCGCCAGGGACATCCAGAGTCTGGGAACCAGAGAGCGCAGGCGACCAGCTTTTCTCAGATATGTGTGCCCCGCAGGAGCCCTGGGCAGTGGAGCCCTGCGCACGGTCACTACTGCTCAAGGGCTGACCCGAGAGTCCCAACCCAGAGTTCACGGAGCCCCCCCTTGCCTTGGCCTTAAGTCCCTGGAGGGCCTAGAGGCCAGGTCCCTGGAGCCCCAGAGCGCGGCCCTTCATGCAGAGGGAATTCCACGCCTTCTGCCTTTTCTCTCTGAAAGGGAGTGATGCATGTTTTGGCCAGCACCTCGCGCAGCGCAGCTCGCTCCAGGGCTTCCTAGCGGACGGGTTCCCCTGAGTTCCGGGCCCCCACTCCCGGGCGGGGGAGGGGGGGCGATGGTGGGGAAGGCTAGCTTAGCTCTGCCCGGGTCTGGATCCGAGAATGGGCTGCCGTAACTCCTGACAGCAGAAGGAGAAAGAGCGGGTGCGAAAGGCCAAGCGAAGGCCCGGCCCACGGTGGCCGGGATGCCAAAACGGGCAGGGAAGCCAGAAGAGCAACAAGCGCACGGCTGCTAGGCTGTCTCCGCTGTCCCTTCCACGCCTCATCGTCCTTCTGGTCAGCCTGTGGTTTCCTGTGACAAAACCAGACAGGGAGCGCAGAGGAGAGGAGAGAAGGAGCGAGGGAAGAAGGGAGAGGAGGGACGAGGTGAGAGAGGGGAGCCCAGAGAGTGTAAATGGGAGAGAAACGGGGAGAGAGAGGAGGGGGGCAGGAAGGAGGGCAGATCCCTGAGAGAAGGCGGGGGGGGGGTAGGAAAAGGAGATGCAGGAGAGAAGTGGAGAGACGGACCAAGTGGGAACCGAGACGGAGAAGCCCGGCAAGGCCTCGGCCCTCCGCCCGTGGCCGCGGTGCCGCGGCTCCTCCGCTCTAGCCGGTGCGGCCCGGCCCCCCTGCCCTCCCGGCCCGCGGGCCCCGAGCTGCGAGGGCGGGCGCGGGCGCGGGCGGGGGCGCGGGGGGAGGGCGAGGGAGGGGCTGCGGGTGGGAGGCGACCATGTGGTTCCAGCTCACTCTCTTTTCCCCCCTCTCTCTTTCTTCACTTCTTTTTCTTTCCAAACAGGGAAAAGTGTTCCGCGAAGCGGTAGCGTCTTTCCGCCTGGCCCTTCCCTTCGCGACCCTGGTCCCCGCTCCCGTCCAGGCGAGCGCTGGAAGCCCCTCTGCGCCGGGGGGTTGCGGGGACCGGGCGCGGGGACGGGGCGCGGGGCGGGCTCCCGCGCCGGCACATGGCCGCAGCCGCCCCGCGCGCACCCCGAGGCGCCGCGCCCAGCTCGTCCAAGGTCCGTCGGCTGCGCCCGGCCGCCCCGGAGCCCTGCAGCGCCTGAGCGGGGAAGCGCCCGCGCCCGGGCATCGGGATGAGCCTCCTCCGCGTCCTCCTCTGGCTAGGTGAGTGCTCGGCAGCGCGGGAGACCCGCGGGGCGGCCCCCGCGCACGCCAGCCCCGGGCTCCGAACGCCGGTCCCCGCAGCCCCCGGGGAGAGCGCGCGGCTCGGTGCCCGCTCGGCGCTCCGGAGGCGCACATCTGGCAGCGCAGGCCCGCCCAGTCGGCCATCGAAAATGCCTCACACATCTGGGCCCGGGAGCGGGCTGGGGCCGGGGGTGTTTCCTGGTGGAGTTTGGCCGTGAACCGTCCGATGTGGAGGGTTGGGGGGTGGGGGGCGGGCGGGCGGCTGGTGTTTAGTTTCGGGAGTCTTGCGTGGAGGGGGGGGGAATTGGGGGAGGGAGGAAGGTTTCTTCAAGAATTTTTGTGCCAGGTTCCTGAGGGTGGGGGGAGTTTTTTGTTTCAAACAGGCGCCTCGAGGGCTCAGATTAGAAACAGATGTGTTGGAGGGGAGGCGCGAGGGAATGGAGGAAGAGACGGAGGAGACGGAAAGGTGGAGGGGGAAAGGCCAGAGCGCAGGCAGGACCGGGAGCAGGGAACACTACCCAGGGAGGGCAAGAGGAGGGAGAAGCCGAAGGGGTTGGGAGCTCGGGAGAAAAGAGGAAAACGGGGGATATGAAGCAGAAGCGCAAGACTGAGGGAGATTGAGCAGCGGAGTGTCAGGAAGACAGAAGGAAAATGGGGTGGAATGGAAGGACAGAGAGAAGCAGGCTCGGGGCAAAGAGAAGAGCTCTCGGGATGTCCAGCTGGGTGTCACCCAGGGGGGACTCCTGAAAGCCCAGAGGCCCTGGGGCACATTCTCACTTGGGCTGGAAGCAGGCAGGTTTGCAGGACCGGGCAGGACAGTAGCATCAAGGATGTGTGTGGACAAGAGCAGGCAGGAAGACCGGTAGCGTCTGAGGGGGCAGGGGCAGAGAAGGCAGGCAGGAGAGTGGAAGAGAAGCCATGATATGCACCAGGGATGTGTGGGGAGCTCCCTGGGGACAGGATGAAAAGTTAGCCAGGGTTCAGAAGACCAAAGAGCCAGTTGGGTGTTGTAGGGTGAACAGGATGCAGGACATCAGACCTCCTGAGAACTAGTCCTGGTTTTGAGCTGACCAGCTGGGTGATCTTGGACAACTCACTACCGGAGGCTTTGGTTTCCTTAGCTCCAAAGCAAGCAAATTAAACGGTTCCTAAATCCCTTGTCGCTCTGACAGCCTGAAACACCAGGGGGTGTGGCTGGGCCTGATGTCTAGAAAACCCCCACACCAAAGTGAAGAAGCCACCCTGGTGTGGATTTCTAGAACGCGCTCGCTCTCTCTCTCATTTTTAAAAAAAGATTTTATTTATTTATTTGACAGACAGAGATCACAAGTAGGCAGAGAGGCAGGCAGAGAGAGGGAGGGGGAAGCAGGCTCCCCACTGAGCAGAGAGTCAGATGTGATGCGGGGTCTTCATCCCAGGACCCTGAGATCATGACCTGAGCGGAAGGCAGAGGCTTTAACCCACTGAGCCACCCAGGTGCCCCTCTCTCTCTCTCCTTTTTGTTTTTACACCTATAACCTGCCACAAGCATGTCCTTCTAGGCCAGCCTCAGGTCGGTAATCACCGAGGTAGAGAAGTAAAAAAGGTGCATTAGCCTATATGGTTGGCTCAGGTGAGGCAGGTGAGAGGCCAGTACCTTCCAGCTCCTTCAGATACTGGCCAAGTATTGGCAATCCTTCTCCTGTGCACAACTGGCACAGTTGGATGGTACCATTGTCACCCTTACCAGCCTCTGGCCCTAAGCTGTGGATCACCAGATGTTCACTAGGCTCAAACATCAGATCCCCTTTATTTAAAACAGCTGGAATTCTTTAAGTACTTAGGCTGAGCCCTTGATATGAACTGTCTTGTTAACTCATTTACCCTTCACGCCAATCCTATGGGCTACACGCTGTTATTTTCTCTGTTTTACAGCTGAAGAAATAAGGTGTAAAGAGGTCAGATAACTTGCTCGAGGCTAGCTCGTAATTAACAGAGATGGGATTTGAATGTAGGTTGTTTGCCTTGAGAGAGTGCTCGCTAAACCGCCCTGTCTATACAGCCTTCTGTCACTAGAGAAGGGCTTACCAAAGTTGTTCTTTGCTGTGAAATCCGGTTTAGCCCTCTTCCTGAAGGGTGAGATGTCAGGGTGAACCTGACCTCAAGGAGGGGTTTGGGGGAGGAAGGATGTGCGGAAGGGATGGAAGACTAAGCTAAGTGTGTTCGAACCCCGGGTCTGTACCAGCCCCAACAGGGCACAGTTGATAGTGGAAAGTGAAAAGTGACATTCGTCCTGCACAGTCATTTGCAATCAAGTGACTGGCCTTGATCACAGTCCTCCTCTTAGTTCATGAGAAAGAGGAACTGACAAGACAGGCATCAAAAGATGTTACTGATTCATGGTCCCTTCTTTACCAAGCGCCGATGATGTGTGACCATTCTTTTGGTGAGAAAACAATCTGTTGGGCCGATTGTCTCTTTATCATAGAGGCGGCCTCTCATGATTCCTTTGTTGGTTCTGTCCTTATAAAATTAGTGCCAACAGAAGGCCGTGTGAAGGAGAAAAAGTAGACTCCAGACTTCATGTTCTACACAACTGGATGTTTGCCATTCACACCTACTGTTCAGCTTTTGCCACGTCTGTGTTCTTTGTCAGACATACTCAGACTCCTGACATCCCAGTGCAGGTAGAAAGTCAGAGTTGATGAGCTGAAGGGTCCAGACGAGGGACAAGGCAGGAGACCTGATGTGATGCTGGTGATCCAGAGATCCGGCCCTGAGGGGGACCCCTCTATGCCTGAAATTCTTTTGTGGCCAAGAAGCCCCTTAGGGAGTCACTCTGTGGACTGGATGAACTTTATTTGCTAAGGGCTTTTGAGCCACATATGCCTGCCCTCTAGCAAAGCCAGAAAGAAAACCCTCAGAGTTGCCTGAATCCTAAAATTGTCTACTGGTCCCTTAAAGGAATACCTCCAGGACTGCTTAAGATCACTGCTGGCACGATTTCTGGCCTCTTTTTTTTTTTCTAGAGAATACGTAGTATTGAAGGGGAGTTGGGAGGGCTAAGAATTCGTAATCCGAGCAAGGGTGGACCAGTGGACTTCATGTTTTCTGGACCTGCCACACCTCTCTAATGTGAATGTACAAGTAATGTTCCGAGCTCCATGGAGGAGAGAGAAGGGATACTTCATGGGCTCCCCCAGCTCCAGCCTCTCCTCTGACCATCCCTCCACCGCCATGCTCAGGTCCTCATTATTCCGCCTTAAATTCTCACTTGGACTCCCATAATGGCTGCCATATTGGTCTCCTGCCTGAGCTCTCTTCTCCAGCCTCCACACTGGTGGAGGCAGCGTGACCTGGTGAGGCAGCTGGTATTAATGCAAACAATTGGGACTTAGGAAACAGGCAAACTTTCTGGGTTCTTGTTCTGACTCTCTTGTCCCTAAAGCAGAGGTAAGGAGATCTTTAATTAAAAAATTCTATAATTCTATGATGTTAGTCCCTTCTTTCAAAAACCTTTGGAAATCTCCATTGCTTATAACACTGAGTACAAACACTTCATTCTCAGGTTAAAGATGTTACACGCGGTGTCAATCACAACTCCTTTCCTCCCACCCCAGGTGGCTCTGCAGGGAATCGGGCTGCTTTCCTGTGCCCTAAACAAGCCCCATGCTTCTTTCTGTTTCTATGCTTTTGTTTATGATAATCCCTCCACCAAAGATGTACTCGTGCTCTCTGCTCCTGCAGATCAAAATTCTGTTCCCCCTCCAGATCTCCTCTCAAAGACCACTTCCTTCATGGACCCATCCACGATTTCCCCCAACCAAGATAGGCTCTCCTTCTTTAGAATCACAGTAGCCTTTCTGTTACATGCTTTTTGCATGATGGTGATCTAAATGCTCATCTCAGGCTCTAGTGAGAGCCTAAGCTCTATGCAGACTGGGTGCTGTCCCATTCAACTATGTTCCCCTTTTGGTACCTTGCAGAGACTCAAAGCTGGGGACCATTTGTTAAGATAATCGGGTTTTTGAAACATCTGGAACACTTAAGTTCAAGAGAGGTGAAAAATAGAGAGGATTATTACTCTGTGGAATGACACAATTGTGTCTTTTTTTTTTTAAGATAAATTTTTTTATTTGAGAGAGAGCACAAGTGGGAAGGAGAGGGAACCAAAAGCAGACTCTGTGCTGAGCATGGAGCCCGATGCAAGGTTCAATCTCATGACCCTGAGATGTCAACCTGAGCCCAAACCAAGGACTGGAGGCTTAACTGACTGTGCCACTCAGATGCCCCGTGAGGAGCCCAGTTTCAACTGAACTTGCTTTTGGGTTTTCTTGCCCATTAATGCAAATAGGACCAGTACCATTAAAAAAGTTATGCACAGAACATTACATGGACAGGGGCCAGAAAATGTGTTTGTTACACAAACTTATTTTGTTATTCACAATAAACTTCTTCATTGAAATTTCTGCCAGGGTGGGGAAGGAACTTTATTTCCAAGAAAATGAGTTTGAGGAAGGCTTGATTGCACAGTCCATTGGTCTGTAGTTCAGTGACAGGTCTCAGTAGGATTCCATGCCTTGCCTTCATCTTCCCACATTAATGATGATGGTCATAATAATGATACATTCCCAGTAGGCTCATGTCTTGTCTCATCCTATTTTTGTCTTATACTTAGCTGAGCAGTGTACACATGAGTGGAGTGTATTTCATGAATGTACCTAATGGTAATGAACTAGACAGACATTTTTTAAAAGATGGAGTCAAAGATTGTCAGAACTAGGGCAAAGCTAAGAGACTATCTAAAAATCAAAGGTTCTTAAAATTTAGAATCGCAGACCCCACTGAGAATCTAATGAAAACCACGAAACCACTTCTCAGAAAAAGACACATATACATTGAACTTTGTCTAGAACTTCTAGGAATTCATTGATCTCCTGATGCCCTTCCTACGCAAGTAATCCTTCATCTAAATGTACTCCCCTTTTTTCCTATCCCCTTTTTTATGATGAAGAAGGAACCAAAGTTCAGAGGGACTTGGCTTAAGTTAAATAGCTAGCTTCGTAGAAAGGCCACGACTAGAACCCGAATTCCATAATCTGTCCTTTCACACATTCTTGAAATAGAAAAGGTCTCTCCTTTCTTCTCAGCTCATGTAGTTGAGCTCTAAGATCACAATTGCTCTTCAGATGCACCAGTTAAATGAGCTAAACACTGAATAATTGGCAGTGGTTTTTACATTGAGAAATTGTCCGAAAAATAGGGCAGATGTCTTAACATTTCAATTGAGCCATCCAAAGTGGAAATTTTGGAAACGTCTACTGTGCCTTGTAGAATGTTTGGTATATTCAAGAAGAGGGGATTATGCTCAAAGTTTCAAAGAGGGGTGTGTGTGTGTGTGTGTGCGCGTGTGCGTAAGGGATAGAATGGTAAACTAGTAGCTCTAGCGCCTTCATAACTTTGCTAGGTTATTCTGGGAAAGTCGTACCCCTCTGAGCCTCAATTTCCTTCTCTGCAAAATGAGATTATTAGACTAAGGTTATCTCTATGTTTCCTGATACCACTAATATTTTCTGATTTTTTTTTTTTAATGCCAGCTGATGGAGATGTGGTTGTGTTTAGGAACACATGGGTGTGGCCATGACTATCCAATTTTTTTTTCAGGCACTGTCCACTCATGGCAACTGGTTGCATATGATTATAAATTTAGAAGGGTCAGCCCCCTAATGTGAAGAGAGCAGTAGTGGAAGTATTGTTTGCAGCACTGTTAGCCAGGGAGCATCCATTGTTGAAGGTCAGGGTAGGATGATCAGATACCTATGCCCTGGAAGGACAGCAACTGAAATATTCACCCAGAGGACATTATCCTAAGCAGTTACCTACATAACAGGCCCAAACATCGACGCCTGGGTAGATCTCTGTATAAGGGGCCCAATGTGTGAAACTGTTTGTAAGCAAAATTCACCATTTGCTTTTCATTTCCCAGGAGGGACACAGTTCTGAAATCAAGACTTCTGTGTTACCAAGAAGCAGAGTCTTCGTTTATAGGGGGCCAAACGATAAATCCCACAGTGGAAAACTCAGTGAGAACATTTATCCCCTACCCCTTTCCCTTTACCCCATTCAAATGGTTAATCCGATTTGTTTGGGTTAATGACTATTGTTTGCGATTTAGAATTACTTCATCTATCTTAGAGGGATTACTAGCTCTTCTGGTTAATCAGAAGACTCTTATAGTACTCAAAGTTATTGTGGAGACCTTCCCTTCTGTGGGGTCAGATTCATGAGCTGTTCTTCTTAGCACACAGTCCTGAGATCATGGGTGGTGAAGGTGTCCTATATGTTGCTTTTCTAGTTAAATTCCTTTTTCCACCAGTTTTCACTTCTTTGCCTCCCACCTCTCCCCCCAACAAAAAAGAATGCAGACTATATATATATATTTTTAAAATCTAGTTATCTGAACTTCCTAACTGTCTGGATTCTGGAAAAATACAAGTTTATTTCCTTTGGCACCATATAGACCAAAGTGGGAAGGAATGCTGATATCAAACAACCTTTATTTTGCTAGTGACAGGCAGCTGGATCGCTGTGTGACTAGCATCAGCCAGAGTCTGGTGGCGATAAGATTGAAGGCTGCTTCGTTTCAGTGGAAAGCCCAGGAGAAAGCCATTTCCTTCCTGGGAAGAGCGGAAGGGGCGACAGCCATCTTTGGAATGGTTCCCCAGTCAGTGGGGAATATGGCGGGCTTTTCTGCAGTGAGACAGCAAGGGGGGAGTTCAGGTCAGAAAGGTGACAAGGGAGGAAAAAGGAGAGGAGAAGGAGGAAGAGAAAGACATAGAAGTAGAAAAGGCAGAAAAAAAGCTAAGCTAAGCTGCTGGGTTCTTGGTGTTCCCAGAGGAGCTTCTCTGAGCTCATGCGTCTTCACGGATGGTGGCACTGCTCCTCAGTCTCCCTTATCCGTGTGCACAATTTCTACTTCATCCACAAACTCTCACAGAAGAGCTGTAGAAGGGGAGCGCCTTGTCTGGTTCAGGCTCCATCCTAGGCTCCGAAACCCTGTTAACGCGAAGGGCACGGTTTCCACCATCTGAGAACCCAGGCCTCTGGGGGCAACGTAGGCCTGACCAGGGAATTACAGATATATGAAAGTGCTCCCAGCATCGAGGAAAGTACCAAGATTTCTAGGCGTCCCAAGGAGGAAGGAACTTAATTATGAGCTGTCTTGTGGAAATAGGGTATTTCTTCTCTGTAGGTCTCCAGGGACCGGGCCTGATGTTTCTCTGTCCCTCACAGCACTTTCACGTCTTGAGGTTGGTGCTGAAGAAACAGCGGGTGGGTTGATAGATCACCCCACCTCATCATCAGAAAGGATATTTAAGCAGTGTGTGTCCTTGGCCTTCAGCCAGGTGCTTCCTAGAGGGATTGAACCTCCCAATGTCCTTGCCTTTTGAGAATTATGGTCTCATTCTTCATCACAACCTGCCAGCTATGCAGCTACCTCGACTCCCACATCCCTCAGGGGATGTTAAGAAAAGAAAAAGAGAAAGAAATATATCTATGAATTTGGATCTCTTAATTAAGAATGGTAGTCTGCTCATTCAGGGTTGGAACTGGTGTTTGTTTGCATGGAAAGCAAATGAGATCAAGCCAAGAAGGACTTTTCTGTTCCAGAAGGAATCCGTTGTATCTAACAGAGACTCAGCCCCTGCCATAGTCTTCCTTTTCTTGGTGGCAGGGCGGGGAAATCAAATCTCAGAGGGGGAAATTGCTTTGTGACTTCATTGTTTAAATTTAGGCTTGGGTCTGTCGGGATGGTTCAGACTTGGAGCAATGAGCCTCTATAACCCAGCCTCTGTCACTTCTCATTACTTCCAGTGACAGTTCTATTATTTCCAATCACTCTTCAAGGGAAGAACAGGGGGAGGCAGAGAAGGCTTCCATGTAGACCAACAGGGCGGCAACTTCTCGAAGAGCCGGGCCCTGGGGTCCTCGGAACCCCCACTTCGGGATCGCGTGACCTTCACCTTCTGGCCCCTGCTTGTCTCCCCAGTCCCTGCCTCTAATAACGACGTCTTGGGTTTGTCGTGACAGTTAAGTGAGATGACACACGTAAGGAATCTCAGCGCCCTGCTTCGTCCAGAGTGAATAAACGGTTGTGGTCGTGACCGTGAGTGTCCTTGCTGGGAGAGGGTCAGCCTATGGGGGTGGGGACGACGTGGGCATATTCTGCCTGGAGTCAGCGAATGCCGGGTCAGCCAGGCCAGCCTTTCGAGCTTCAGCCACGGCTGCTCCTCCAGCCCGCAGACAAGTTCCTAGATGTCCTTTGGGGAAACGCCGCCAAGCTCTGGGACCCCAGCTGACTGCCTGCAGCTGCTCTGGGAGAGGACTGTTTTGTGTCACTTAGCCCTGGGCAAGAGGTGCCCTTCCACACCCCACGGGGCAGGGTGTCTGTGGGCTGCTGCTGGGATGGCATCTCGCCGTGAGCCCTTCTGCCAGGCTCTGCCCTTGCTGTTGCACACTCCCCGTTGGCTGTGCCTACTCCGGCTGCCCCGGCTGGGCCGACGCCGTGGGCCTCATTTCTCCTTTTGGCGTCAGATCATGTTTTACTGAGCATCTGCTATGTCCTTGGCATTGTACGAGGGATTTTCGTACAAGTGATTTCTTGTATCCTCACCACAGCCTGCGAGGCAGGAATTATCCCCATTTTACAGGTCAGAAAGGTGAGACGTAAGAGGTTAGGTGTTCTGTTGTACGTTCCCTCTGCCTCCTGCTTCAGCACTGGTCTGGGGAAGACGGGGGTGAAGAGACAGACCGGTAGCATCCGTGTCCCAACACACAGACGGGAGGTCGCCTGGGGACCAAGGTGTGCCCACTCTTTGAGGATGTGGCCTGAGAAGGAGGCGTAAGTCCCTGCATTCAGCCCCTTTCAGGCAGTCATTTGTCCCGACCAAAATTAGACCGCAGTTCTCCCAACACCCACAGTCAAGACGTGTTGAGTAATATTTCCTTTTTAAATTTGGGAGGACAGGAAAACCTCAAGGTGAGAAGGAAAATGTCTGTTTTTTCCACTGACCTGAACAGCAGAGACTGTGACATCCCTCTTCATTAAACAGGGCGAAGCCGAGTGTCCCAGATTTCTGCAGACCTAGAATTCCCACTCAGAATGATCCCTGGGCCAGGCAGGTAGAGTCTGGGTTTCCAGCGGAGGCCTGCTCTCCATCTGCTTCCCTCTGATGGAGTTCCATCCCCAGGGCTCCTCCAGCCAATGGCCAAGTGCAGCCGGCTCCCCCCTTCCCCTCTCTGCCCTGCAAAGGAGGAGAGGTGGAAACGGGGCCACCTCTCCACAGCCATCCTCTCTGCTCCACTGCCTCTCACTCCCTGTTCCTGGAGACCCGCAGCTTGCCAAGCCCCGAGGAATCCAGCGACAGCCCCTCACATGCCCGCCACCTTAGCCTGACCTTCCCCTCGCTCTTTCCCTCTCTCTTTGGGCCCAGTATGTCCTGCTCTCGGATCTGGCACTTAAGGACAGAGAGACATGGAGAGAGAGACATGCAGACAGAGACAGAGACACCTATAGAGAGATGAGACTGAGGGAGAGACAGATACAGAGACACACACACACTGAGACGGAGAGACGCTGAGAGAAGAACAGAAGGAAAGAGAAACAGAGATACAGCGAGAAAGGTAGAGACAAAAAGAAGACAGAGAACAGATAGAAGACAGAAGAGAGAAACACACAGAGAGAGGGCAAGACAGAGACAAACAGGAAGATAGAAGAAGACAGCACAAGTGTGAACTTTGTAAAGCTTATCTTTGGTGTGCACCTCTTTTCCTTTCTGTCCCCCATCCCCCATCTCCCATTTCACACCGACACCCTCTGCCAAGAAGCCCTCCTAAAAGGTTCTGCTCTAGAAGGATCTAAGCTGTTGTGGGCCGCGCCCCGGGCTCATCAGCACCTCCATGCTGTGGGCCACAAATTTCCCTTTGCCCGGCTGCCTCTTCACCCTTCCCCCACCCCGGCGCCCACCTCGCTTTCAAGACCACAGGCTCCACCGCCGTCTGCCCCGCGAAGGCTCTCCTGACTGTCCCAGGCCGGGAGCTCGGCTCGCCTGTCTGCACTCCCACGGCAGCCCCGTACTCCCACTGCAGTAGCTGCGCACGTTGTGCGGGCGTCTGGGGTTCTCCGTCGATGCTGTGGGATTGCGAGCGGGGACAGGAGTGTACTGTCTGCGATTCCAAGCCCAGTGGCTGACACTCAGCCGATACTTGCAAAGTGGATGAATGAGTGAGCAAACTTAAGGATGAGAAAGTTAATGAATGTAAAATATAAGCTTATAAAAAATAAAAGTGACCTCTTCCTATGGTTTCTTTAATGAGGATTCTTTTTCATCAAAAAGACCCCAGCAAGGAAAGGGTCATCTGAGGCATGGAACAGAAGATGGTGAGCAATTTGCAGGGCGAGTGGCCTGCCCAGCATACCTCCCACCTCTGGCGGGGCGACCACACTTAGCTGCTCCCTGAAGGGACCTACACCCTCTCCTTGTAAGGAGAGGTCAGGTGGTCCCAGCTCTGTGGTGAGCAGGTCTGTGAGTGGGAGGTGGTGAGACAGCTGGTGGGGGGGCCTGAGGTCATTCAGGCCTTTTACACTTTGGTGATTTATTTTCCATGTACTGTAATAATTTGGAGAACATGTAGCTTTTCCTTCCAGCATCCTCTGAACTTTTAGCTTCATTAGCGGGGAAGGCCAACCCAGCCATGCTGACCGACTCATTCCCTGGCCCTTTGCAGGCCCTCTGGGGATGAAAGGCTCCTTCCCGCGAACATAGAGTTAAAAGTCTTTGTCTTTCCTTTCTCCTCTGTCTTGGCGGATCGCTACCTAGGGCTCTGTCACTGAGGCAGGAAACACAGAAGAGACACCTGTCAGTAAAGCATTGGTGAGATTTAAAGGTATTTTTCATTTTATTTTATTTTATTTCCAGGCTTAGTGCTTATGAGTATGTTAGATATATGACAGCATCATGAGGCAGGTATTGTCAGCCTCTCTTTTATAGAAAAGGATCAGAGCAGGGCACCTGGGTGGCTCAGTTGGTTAAGGGTCTGCCTTTAGCTCAGGTCATAATTCGGGGCTCCTGGGATCGAGTCTTTCCTTGGGCTCCCTGCTCAGTGGGGAGCCTGCTTCTCCCTCTGCCTGCTGCTCCCCTTGCTGTGCTCTCTCTCTGATGAATAAGTAAAATCTTAAAAAAAAAAAAAAAAGGATCAGAGATGAGGAAATTTTCCCCAGTTAGTAGCAGAACCAGAACAAGAAGCCAGTTCTCCTGGCCCCCAATTCATTGCTCATCCCACTCCTCTGCAGGACCAGGAGCTCCCTCGTGAGTGGCCGCAGCATCCCACGGCACTCAGCGGACCCTTCACTGCCCCCATGTGAAGTCCTCTGTGGCCCCATGGCCACCGCCGCTCCCTGAGCGTGTGTGCGTTCCATGAAAGATTGTTGCCAGCTATGGCTGCTCTCTACTCTGGGAAGCCTTGAGATCTAAGAGGTACAGTGACTGACCATCCTGATTTGCCCAGGACTGAGGGGTTTCTCAGCCACAGAACACTGGATTTTCAGTGCGGAAGCCATGATGGTCCCAAGAAGACTGTTCTGCTGGTCAGCCGTCTTGCTACCTAGAGTGTAGCCCTCAGACAAGTGGCTGTGTCCTCCCAGGGAGCTAGCTGAGACAGGCAGAATCTCAGGCCCCACCCCAGGCCCACTGAACCAGACCGTATGACCTATACAGGATCCCCACAGAACGTAAAAACCTCTAAGGAGCTACAGAGCAGGACCCAAGTTGCCTTTGACAGGAATTGAGGAAATGGAAGAGTCCTACCTCAACTATCTGCCCTGGGAAAAGCATGGCCGTAACCTCCCATGATGTGCGTTCACACACACAACTTTGGCTTTATAGCCTGAGAAAGAAAGGAGTCTGGGGTCCCACATGTGGCACAACTGGGTTGAAAGGTTGGAGCGTGTCTTGACTCCCTCATGTATGGGCATGACGGGATTCATGCTCAAGCTTTTCTTCTTCTTCTTCTTCTTCTTCTTTTTTTTAAAGATTTTATTTATTTATTTGACAGAGATCACAAGTAGGCAGAGAGGCAGGCAGAGAGAGAGAGAGAGAGAAGGAAGCCGACTCCCCGCTGAGCAGAGAGCCCAATGCAGGGCTCAATCCCAGGACCCTGAGATCATGACCTGAGCCCAGGGCAGAGGCTTAATCCACTGAGCCACCCAGGCGCCCCTGCTTAAGCTCTTCTGTCCATGAGATGATGATGTTCTTATAAAGGCTGTGAAGGTCCCTGGCTTCACCTTCCCTCGGACTGGGGAGAGGCCGGCACTGTCAGGAGCAGACAGCACACGCACACGCCGCACAGACGGCAACAGGCTCTGCTCCTGGGGCTGGGGACTCCGATACGGGAAATAAAACACAGGGTCACAGCCTAGAACAGGTATGGCAAACAGCAGGCTCTTGGAACTTAGTTACTGAGGGAATAAGGAGGCTGCAAAAGCTGTATTTGGTACTTGCATTGTTATTTGCCTGTTGGGTGCCTGGCTCTTCCTCGCCAGAGTGGAGCCCAGCTTTGCCAACAAGAGCCCATTGAGTCTGTGTTCCGGGAGAGGAGTCTGCCCCCTCCCGCTGTGTCCCAACAGCTTCGCTAGACCTTGGCTTTTCTCAAAGTAAACCTCAGTCCGAGCTACGGTTTAAGTCTGTTGCATGATGGTGGTGGCGTGTTATCTTCTGGGATCTTTTGTGCTTTTGAACATGACCATCAACTGATAAAATCCCAGGCACTGGGCAAGGGAGGAAAAGACATTCGTCTTTCTGGGCTGGCAGAGCAACCTCACACTCAAAGAAGCATAACCCACATTTGTCAACTTTCTCTCTATTCCAAGTCACACGCCCAGTAGAGGCTCTGAAATAAGGGCAGCCCCGGACGGAGTGACAGCAAGGCCTGGAGATGAATGCGTGCAGTCGTTCAGTTAGAGCTGTTCCCGACAAAGCTGATTTCTTTCACAATATCAATCCCACCGTGAGGCCAGGAAAGCAAACCATTGCTTCTCTTCTAAGAGGGAGAGATGTCTCTGAGCCGGGGTGGTTGGTTGTGTAACAATTCCTTCTTTGTGTGTTGTTTTCCCTGGGATTTCGAAGGGCTTGGTTGTGGGTGGATTTTAAAGAAGATACAGATTTCCATGATGGAGCAATCCTTGTGTGCTTGGTTCCATGGGCGGAGATGGATCCGTACGTGACCCAAGACCCGGCTCATCAAAGTCTGTGATGGGGGGCGGCAGACTGACACAGGACAAGAATGTGTACAATGTGAGGTGAATACACCGCGACTTGAAGGCTTTGCTTCTGGGGTCCTTGGGGAGGGAGTTTTGGGGAGGGGGCCGGAGGGCAACAGGCAGAGCCTGGGCAGAGGAGGATGGAGCGGGGGAAGGACACGTGATGGGGGGGCAGAAACCCACATAAAATAATTGTTCTGTCTGACTCTGGAAATAACACACATTCTTAGTTTACAGTCTAGTTTGTGGGGCCTTCCTTGGGTGGTGCTGAGAAGTAACCTTGAGCAGCCTGCCCTCTGGGCCTCGGTTCTCACCCTGCAAGGGGGGAGGTTTCTGGGTCCTTCCTGCTCTGCAGATGGAGGTCTCTGTGGCATTCCTATGTGGGAGGCTGAAGCCCCAAGCGATTCCTGGTGTTCTCACCTGCATCCTTCAGCCCTGAAACCCCCAGGCTCCCTGCTGCTGCTCTGGCTGGGCCCCTGCTGCTTTCCCTTGCACTAGAATGGACCCCACACATCTGACCCTGCCCAGGCCTCCCGTCCCCAAGCTGCCAAAGTTGCTGCAGGCTCAAGGTCTTTGCATTTGTTCTTCCCTCCCCCAGATATGCACTTTCCCCTGATTTTTGCAAGGCTGGCTCCTCGCCTTCCAGGTTTCAGGGCAAATACTGCCCCAGTGAGGCCTTTCCTGAACCCCACCCACTTTCCCTGTTCTAAACAGAGCTCTGCTGCTCACTCCCACATTACCCTGTTGTATTTTCTCCCTCATGTTCATCACAGTCCAATTCCCTTTTCACCTCCATTCATGCACTTGCCTTTTGTTCGTTTCTGCAAGAGTCTGGGCTTTGCCTTTGTTGTTAACTTCTGTATCCTCCGTGCTGAGAGCAGAGCTAGATGCTCAGTACCGGTGTGACAGACAGACACGTGTGCCCTTTCCTGTACAGCATGCCTAGCAATGGAGAAAGTTTATAGATGCCAGAAGTCATTTATGAGCTCCCATTATGTGCAAAGATCATCGTATACGTTAGTGCATTTAATCCTCGCAGCCACTCCACTGACTAGGTACCATCCGATCACATTTTTTTTTTTAAGATTTTATTTATTTATTTGACAGAGAGAGATCACAAGTAGGCAGAGAGGCAGACAGAGAGAGAGGAGGAAGCAGGCTCCCTGCCGAGGAGAGACCAGTGTGGAGCTCCACCCCAGGACCCTAGGATCATGACCTGAGCCGAAAGCAGAGGTTTAACCCAATGAGCCACCCAGGGGCCCCCATCGGGATCCCACTTTACAGAGGAGAACACGGGACCCTACAGGGGTTAATTAATCTGCTGGACTAAGGAGCCTTGAAGTTAGGATCTGGCCCCCGGCAGTTTGACTATAATGCTGATGCCATAAATTAAGTATTATTCAAGTCCTCCAAGCCAGTGTTTCTCGGACTTCCAGGTGCTTATGAATCACTTGGGGATCTTGTTAAAATGCAGCTTTGCTTTAGTAGATCTGGTGATGGGGCGGGGGGAGTGGTGGGCTCAGATTCTATTTCCTGGTTCCCAGCCAGCGCTGCTAGTCCATGGAAAATACTGCTCAGGAAGGAAGGGAGAGATGGAGGGAGAGAAACGGAGGCTTACAGAGGTTAGGCGGCTCTCCTTAGATCATATGGGTAGTTGATAGCAGAGCTGGGACTCGAGCCCAGTGTCCCCGCTGCTAGCCCCAGGCTCGTCCAGCAGCTCACCAGCCGCAGGGATCTGGAAGCGTGTCCACATCTTCAAAGACTGGTTTTCAGGAATAGAGCCGCCTGAGTTAGAGATCGCAGAGAGCATGCATGACGCTGGCCGCTGCCCCAGTGATCGCGGCCAGCTTAGTTGCTGCTGGCCTTCCCGTGACAGACCGTGACGGCTCTTGCTTTGAGAGACCACAGTGGCTCCCCCAGAATCTCCAAACCGCCTCCTAACACACTCAGCCTTGAGGTGTGAGCTGCAGCACACCCACGACCCCTCACTCTGCCCCAAGGGGAAAGAGTGCCCTTCGCGCCCGTTTACTGTATTTCCTCCGGCTGCTACAGGGTTTGCCACAAGAGTCACTTTTAGAAGGAACGTCAGCTCCTTTGTGTGGCCTCCCTTCCTCCCTCCTTTCCTCCTGACGCACAGGATTCCATGAAAACCTGTTGAAAACTTTTATATCTGTCTGCTCTAGCTTCCACCCAACAGAAATTCCTTTCTGGAAAATGAGCCACTGTCCTTCACCGGAGCAAACACCATGAAGCTTGGTATGTAGAAATGCTTCCACTCTGAGATCGCACTTAGCAGGGGGAAGGACTTTCTCCTCTGAGCTGGAGGCAGCCTTCCTGGAAACTGCCCCCAACCGAGGCTACAGAGATTAACAACGGCCACAATGGCCTTGAAGTCAGGGGCCCTTCACTTTGTAAAGTGATGCTATAAAAGCGTTCATCTGCGATGGGCACGGTGCTGGACATTTTCCTATACGTGTCACCTCACGCACGACGCACAACCACACCCTGAAGTACGTAGTAGCAACCCCCACTTTATAAATACAGAAACTGTGGGAAAGCCTGGATGACTCAGTGGGTTCAGCGTCTGCCTTCGGCTCAGATCACCATCCCGGAGTCCTGGGATCGAGTCCCGCCTCGGGCTCCTTGCTCAGTGGGGAGGCTGCTTCTCTCCCTCCCTCTGCCTGTCTTTCCCCTTGCTTGTGCTCCCTCTCTCTCTTTCTGTCAAATAAATAAGTAAAATTTAAAAAAAAAAAACCCCAAAACCCAAAACCAAATACAGAAACTGCAGCTCAGAGGAAGAGGTTTAAGTGACTGTCCCAAGACACACAGCCAATAAGCCGCAGAGGCAGTTTCCTTTCTCCTGCATCACAGCCATACGTCTTCCTCCTACCCCAAAGCCCTGTGTGCAGCGGAAGACGGTCTTTTCATATATGCTTGCCCCTGCTCTGGTCTTCCTGAAACAAACCCTCCAGTCTCCTTGAACTGTTCCCCCTAGTTATCATAATAGCAGGGCTAACCATCATTAATGGAAGTCGTGACACATGCCAGGAACCCAATATGTAGACTGAATTAATCTCCATAAGAGCTCTAAGATCTCTCCATTTTATTGATGTATGAGATGATGAAATCGGAGAAGTGATTTGTTCAATGTCACTCAATTACTAAGTGACAGCCAGCTAGGATTGGAGCCTGGGTCTCCTCGGCTGTGAAAATGATGGAGGAAAAAGGCTGGGGTGAAGGGAAGGAATGAGGACAGTGGGAATCCGAGTAGGAAATGACGCGAATTTGGCTGTTCTCCCATCGTAACTATCTGTATTGTACTGGCACGCTTAGCCTCCCCTACAGACTAAGCATTAAACAGCACCCTTCAGGGAAGCTCTATCTGGCCAGAGAGTAGGGTCTGGAGTTACTGAGGGCGTTGTTCTAGGGAGGGTTTTTTTTTTTTTTTTTAAGATTTTATTGATTTTTTTGAGAGGGAAAGAGAGAACAGGGAGGGACAGAGGGAGAGGGAGAGGGAGAATCTCAAGCAGACTCCACGCTGAGTTCAGAGCCTGACACGGGCCTTGATCCCACAACCCTGAGATCATGACCCAAGCCAAAATCAAGAGTCAGACACTCAACCGACTGAGCCACCCAGGCAACCCCTCTGCGGAGGTCACTTGACAAGAACTCTAAGTACTTAAAAAACCCCAACCTCAATTATTGAGATACACTGAACGTACAATAAATGGCTCATATTTACAGTCTATAGTTTGTTACATCTTGGCGTATGTATATGCCCATGAAACCATCACCGTAATCAAGATATTTTAAATATATGGTATAAATCCAAAAGGATGGCAGCCCTAGGAATGAATTTTTGAGGTTCTGATCTTCATGGGATGGGGCAGTAGATGAAAGCCATTTCAGACATCCTAGAGCAAGCCTCTGTCTTTGCATTCAGAGCCCTTCCCTGGAAATCACTCCTTTGGGGGTGTTTTACTCCCTTCGATGCAGTGTGTATTGGGGGTGGGTGTTCAGGGGGCAAGGACAAGATGAAAATCCATCTGCAATCCCTGGACCCAGCTGGTCCAGACCCTTCAGCCTCTTAGACCTCCATGCCACCTTGTAGTTTTCTGGTTTATCTTTGATCCAGAGCCCATATTTCCAACCCTGTTTGGCTTCTCTAGATTCCCGTGAACCTTCCATTTGGGTTCAAGCAAAAATTCACCATGAAGTTCTTGAGGCTGAAAAATTTATTAAAATGAAACCGGTGGCTCAGGCCTTACATTTCAGGGTTCTCAATTCAGCAGAAATGAGATGACCCACCAGAACCTCCAAGATGAGACCTAGAAGACAGGAGCCGCAGGGTCATGGTCCACCTCCCATCTTCCCTGCCCTTGTCCTTGCCTCCTGAACCATCATCCCCAATTCACACTGCATCAAAGGAGCAAATCCCCCAAAGTTGTGAGGATTTCCAGGGAGGGGTTCTGGAGGCCAAGACAGAGAATGGCTGAAATGGCTTGAATACTATCTGTACCCCAAGATTGTCCTTATTCCCCCCAGTTGAAGTAATCTCTGTCTGCTCTAGACTGCCATGAACTTTCCATTTTGTCAGTAAGCACCTTCTACCCTTTGTTTTTTTTTTTTAAAGATTTTATTTATTTATTTGACAGAGAGAAATCACAAGTAGATGGAGAGGCAGCAGAGAGAGAGAGAGAGAGAGAGAGAGAGAGGGAAGCAGGCTCCCTGCCGAGCAGAGAGCCTGATGCGGGACTCGATCCCAGGACCCTGAGATCATGACCTGAGCCGAAGGCAGCGGCTTAACCCACTGAGCCACCCAGGCGCCCCAACACCTTCTACCCTTTGAAATATAGTTGTTCACACACGTCTTCTTTCACTGTAAGATCTCTGAAGGCACAATCCTGGTTTGTGCCATCTTTGTGTCCCCTGCTGTGTCTCACCTATGGTACACAGCCCTACTTCTCAAACAAATGATTCACCTGTCCTTAACTCTGGGCACAGCTGTGTGTATGTTATACTAGATGTCACACGTGAAATAGTACACGAAATTTTGGTGATTCTCACTTGTGCAATATAAATAGGGCCACGGAGGTACGTGCACTGTCTTCTTTACATGCTCTGTTAATTCTAAGCAAAGGTAATGCTTGGCTTGATGGGCTTGGCTTATAGAGAGAAAGTATTTGCTGTCACTGGGGAGGTAATCTCTCAAGGGAGACATAGGTCCTGCCTCCAGTGGTTCCAGCAGGTGCAAATGAGTCAGAGGAACAGGTAGTAGGAGGGAAGGCAGTAGTTTGGAGCAATGGGATATAGGTCTCAGCAGCTGGGGTCCCATTTGCTCAATCTCAATTCTACAGAGCTGTGGAGCTCATGGGTCACCAGTCTAACTCCTTGTCCAGAGATATCCATCCCTTGTAGACAGATGTGGAAAGGGGTTAAGTGTCCTTCATGCCACTTGAAAAGGAATTCATTGGTAGGTAGGAAAAAACGTGATTTGAAAGTATAGACATGCCTAAATCAGTGTTTCTTGGACTTTTAGATTTCAGGGACCAAAATAAATTTGAGCATGACATCGGGGTCCCCTTTTCAAATAGGGCTGACTACAGATATGAAACAAAAATACGAAACATCCTTTTAAAAATTGTTCCTAAAAAGAAATGGCATTTCAACAACAACAACAAGAAAAACAGAAAGACAAAATGACAGCCATACAAGAACGACTCTGTCTACAACTAACGTGCCCCGAGTGCTAACTATATGCTGGGTGCCATTCTAAGTATTTTGCTGTTATTTTCGTCTTACACCATACATATTGCATCATTTATATTTTTTCTTCCCTATGAAGCCCTGAACATTTCATCAGGGGCCCATGGTACTTGTTTATACCCTAGATTTAAAAAAAAAAAAAAATCACCAGAAGAGGGGCTTCCAGCTGGCTCAGTCAGAGCTGTGTACGACTCTTGATCTCAGAGTCGCGGTTCAAGCCCCACATTGGGTACAGAGATTACTTAAATAAATTAATTTTTTTTAAAAAAGGAAAACAGCTGAGAAAACTTCTTGAGACAACTCAACAGTCATAGGAGTCAAAACTGTGAACTTGAAAGCTTGTGCCTGATGCAGAGGCTGGAACAGGGGTCCTTCAGAGCTACTCTTGAAGAAGGATCCAGATGAGAAACACCTTGCTCTGAAGTTTCTTTGCTATGTGGGACCCATTGAGTTCTGGTTCCTTTTGCCACGGAGGCTCACAAGCTTTCAGCCTTTATCAACAAATGCAACGGCCCAAGTAAATCACGGTTCAGCCAAAGCTAAAGTGCTTCCAGCTACATTTGTGGGTCATGAAAGATGGAGGAAATGCTACCACTTTTGCAAGATAGAGCCTCTCCCCTCACCCCCCCTTTTCCTGCCTGAACTTTCAAAATCTTAATATCCCACTATCATGTTTCACAACGAACACAAACCAGATGGCTTAGGCCAGGGGAAGGAATGCTGGATTGAGTAACAGGGTATGAATTAAATAACCCTGAACAACGATTAAAAAAAGAAGAAGAAAAAGAAAAGAAACCAACCCTAAGTGCTTTCCTAATTTCTAGATTAAAGGAAAGCCTGAAACAGAAGAAGAATATAAACCATGTTAGGATTCCGCCCCTAGACAGAACGGCCTTCTTCAGAAAATGAATAGACCAGCGAGGTCATCCACGGCCAGAGACCGAACACATGTCCACAAGAAGGAAGCAGATGGGAGACTCTGGTATTTATTTTTCCAAAGCTTGATAGATCAGCTCCAGGAGATCTAGTGTCAGGCCTAGAGGAGAAATAGTACATTTCATAGCCCCTTAGTATCCAGGTGGGAGAAATGCCAGATTCCGGATAGAATGGGATTTAAGTCCGGATGAACTTTGCTTGTGCTGCCCGTTTCTCTGGACCATCTTGTTTCCCTCAATAGGAAAGGAGACCATAGTTGGAACTCCCTATTACACGTGGAAAAAATGTTCAAACTCCTTCCTATTCCCAAAGAGCTGGATTTGGAGGGCCGTATGAGGAAGCATTGAAAGTAGGTATAAGAAGAGCTTCCTCTGGAGGTAAGGCCTGGTCTCTCCATCCGGTAGACAGCTTAAGACTCCTAGAGCTTTAGACTCTAGAGCTGGAATTTTAAAAATCAGTGCGGAGTTGGGAGGCCTTTGGAGAACTCCATTTTTCTATCGACTGTGTCACTTATCGGGGCCCAATGAGGACACAACTCCCATCTCACGGAGGAGGAAGGCAGGGCTCTCAGAGACAGAGAAACTTGGCCAAAGTCACAACCCTGTGTATATCTTGTTGCAAAGCCTGTGCTCTTTTCCCTAACCACACCAGCTCTGGAGATGAGCTCATATACATTAAAATGTTTGTAGCGAGCCAGGCCCTGTGCAGTCATTCCCTTGTGGGTAGTAGGCCCAGACTTCCATCTGGTGTGCACAGAGATGTGCCAGCTCACATCTGCATGTGTCCCTGGATATATTCATGTAAGACTGCTTTACGAACGTAAGCAAGTCTGTGGTCTGACTAGCATAAGAACACTTCAGCAATAACAGGACAGAACCAGGGAGTCTCCCAGAAATCCAGGCTATGCCATGGCTGCAGCCATAGGAAAAGCCGTCCTTTCCAGGGACAGTTGCTTGTGCTCTGACTCACACCAGCGCCAATCTTTCAAGCATGGGTGACACGTGGCTCGCTTTGGAACAATCCTGCACCTGCCATCCTAGCCCAGAAGTGAGTTCTTTCTAAGAGGTTCCGGCAAACCGTATCTGCTTTTACTGATCAATTCTGGGGAATCCGGGAAAAGGGAGTGTTGGCTTGGAGGAAATGAGAAAGAGGAGAGAGGGGCTTCAGGTCTGTGCCCAGGGATTCAAGGGGTCACATGTTCTGCCCCCTGGAAAGGTGACATCAAAATGATGAAGAGGAAGACTGTGGCCCTTTTGGTTTGTCCCTCGGGAAGGCTCATCTGCGATTAGCGGAGGCTCGATCAGCACAAACCATTTTTTTTTTTTAAAGATTTTATTTATTTAACAGACAGAGATCACAGGTAGGCAGAGAGGCAAGCAGAGAGAGAGGAGGAAGTGGGCTCCCTGCCCAGCAGAGAGCCCGATGTGGGGCTCGATCCCAGGACCCTGGGATCACGACCAGAGCCGAAGGCAGAGGCTTTAACCCACTGAGCCACCCAGGCGCCCAGCACAAACCATTTTAAAGAATAGTTTAGAGGGGCGCCTGGGTGGCTCCATTGGTTAAGGATCAGACTCTGGATTTCAGCTCAGGTCATGGTCTCAGGATCGTGAGTGAGATCATCCTATCAGGCTCTGCCCTGGGCCTGGAGCCTGCTTGAGATTCTCTTTCTCCCTCTGCACATGCACTCTCTCCCCATCTCTCTCTAATAAAAGAACAGTTAAGAAGTCTGCTTCAGGAATTAAAAACACTCACAGCCTTGGTCCAATAATGCCATCACTGGGAACCTGTGCTAAAGAGATAATCAGAATGTACAACGTTTATGTATGAAAATGTTTACTACAGGGGTGCCTGAGTGGCTCAGTTGGTCAAGCATCTGCCTTTGGTTCAGGTCGTGATTTTAGTTCGGGCTCCCTGCTTAGTGGGGAGCCTGCTTCTCCCTCTCCCTCTGCTGCTTTCCCTGCTTGTGCTCTCTCTCTCTCTTTCTCTCTGTCAAATAAATAAATAACATCTTCTAAAAAAAATTTTAGAAAGAAATTATTTAAAATGTTTACTGCAGTAGAAACACAGACACACACTAAATGTCCCCAACTAGGATAATGGCTAAGTGAATTATGCTTCATGAATCTGTACAGTTGAATATAACGCTGTTAGCAAAACATAACAGAGTTTTCACAACTTAAATAACGCTGAGGAAAGTGCTACAGAAATGTACATACGGTAGGATGACGACTTTGGGTGCATGTAAATGCCCAGAAAACGCACTGGAAGGAAATTTTACTGGTGGTAGTTCTTTTCTTCATTATTTTTTGTCCTTATTTCCCAGGTTTGGTATAATAAGTAGGCATAAGATTTGTGTATTTATTATTTTCTTTGAAACAATTGGCCACATTGTTTTTTAAAAGATTTTCTTATTTTTTAGAGCAAGCGAGCAAGAGAGAGAGAGAGAGCGAGATCACGAGCAGGGGTAGAGGCAGCCGGAGAAGCAGGCTCCCCACTTAGCAGGGAGCCCAATGCAGGACGCGCTTGATCCCAGGACCCTGGGATCACAACCTGAGCTAAAGGCAGATGCTTAATCGACTGAGTCACACAGGTGCCCCAATAGGTATCAGTTTTATTTTTTAAATGTTACTTTAAACATGGCTTAAAGAAGTGCCACCCCTCCTTAAATGGTTTTCTCTTTGGGCTGAATGAGCAGCACAGCAGACTCCCGGCCGCCCTCCCTTCTCTCATCCCACCCCCTTCCCAGCCCAGCCTGAACTGTCTCCAGGGCTCCCAGAGGGGACTCGAAGCTGACCAGGGTTAATACCCCGGCTTAACCCGGGCTTCAGCAGCCTGCTGTCTCTAGACTGGATGATAGGGTTCCAAGTCCTTCCTGTGGTTTGCTGCTCCCCAGGGGGCAGGCCCCTTCAGATCTTCTGGTCCACATGCTCAGCCTTCCCTCTGCTTAGAACGCCCTTGGCCTTCCTTTCTCACCCTGGGAATGGCTTCCTTGGCCTTGGTGGCCAGGCTCAGAGGTGAGCGTGTTGCTTTTGGCTCTGCTCCCAAAGACTTTGTCCATAGCTCCCTTCCGGCAAATATCACTTGTTGTAATAAATGTATCTTTCTGTCTCTTGCTCCCTCCCCCTGCCTCTCTCCCCACGTAAGACCATAGGATTGTGAGAATGGAGAGCCTCCTGGGATGCTTGCTGCCTGGCACAGAGTAGGTACCCAGGGATGAACGGATAAAGAAACTGGTGGCTGAGCCAGGACAGAGGAGGCCTCGGGGAGTTCTCAGGCCAGGGAGGTAGTCTGTAAGATGGCTGTGGACCGACCTTCCTAGAAGCAGCAAGAAAAAGCAGGCTTCCTTGCAGTGAAACAGATTTTAGTTAGCCAAAGGGGGGAACTCGCACAGGTTGTTATTACTGGAATGGGTGAGGGTGGGGGAAAGGGGAGAGGTGAGGCCTTCAGAATAGGGCAACAACCTCCCCTGCCTGAGAGGACTTGGGCACGGCCCTTCTTGAAGCCTGGAAGGTAGACAAGCTGACTGCAGCCACCCCTGGGTTTCAGGGCATTGTCCAAGAAAAGAGGGTCAGGAGCTCCGCTTTCTCCCAGAGCCCACTGCGATTCTGCTATAGGCCTGGGCAGGTTTCCATGTCAGCTGTACTTCCAAACGCAGATCTGCAATTTGAACCTAAGGCCCTGCAGACAAAGCAGACTGTGTTCAGAGCAGGGCCAATTGCTCCCCAAACCCAGCGGGGCTCTTGGCTACACAGTACTCATTAGCATAAATATATATGAGGCCTGTGGGTTCCCCTGGGAGTCCCGGAGGCCCTCACAGGCAAAGCGTCATCTCTCCCTCTTTGCGCCTCCTCCTGGGCCTTCTGAGCCCAGCTGTCTCCGGGGAGCCCAGTGCCATGAGATGATTCCCCAGCAGGGGCCCGACAGCTCGTTTTCAGGGTGCAAAAATAGATACTTGGTCCTTTGGGGGACCAGCTCTGTTCTGCCCCTCCCCTCCTTACGGAGCGCTAAGGTCTCTGAAGAGCAGGGATTTCCCCACTGCCCTCTCATGTGCCCCGATCCTGGAGACTCGGGGGCAGAGGGAACCCGCTACATGAATGCAGTGTAGCCCTTGCAAAGCCCAGACTGGACGCTGCAAAACTCAGAACTGAGGGAGATGAGGAGACTCGGCTTTTTGGTCCTAAAGTCCTCCTTATCTAATGGGATACACAAAATAGAGAAGAAAAAACTAAAAGTAGAACCCTGAGACAGCACCAACCTCAGAGAAATATAAATGAGAACGTAAGTAGCAGCCTATGAACCCTGTAAATTCCACAGAGGGGGCGGGACCGGAAGGCAGTGCTGCTGGATCAAATCTCAGAGGGCTTCTGGGAGGAGGTGAATTTTGATCGGGAAAGGGTGGCGTTAGGAAGGGTACTGACAGCTGGGCAGGGACAGTTGCGTGGCTGCCCTGGCCCTCTCCCAGAGGTATTGTAGCACAGTTGAAATGTCAGGGAGGAAAACAGCCCCAGGGATCCTCACACTCCCAACAGCAGCCCTATCCTATGAACTAGCCCACTACCACAGTTGTTTCCAAGACTAGACGGAAAGGACTTTTAGAGAAAAGCCACAAAACGAAACCAGTTGAATCCCGATGTATGGGGAGAGCCTGGTGTGGGTGGCTGTCCTTTGGTGTTTCTGGCTGAAGCTGGAACACCCCAGTCTCAGCTTTGGGGTGCGATGCCCCAGCACTGCCTTGGGCAGATATATGACCCTCCCGTGCAGATTCATTGTGGGGGGGGGGAGCCCATGTGTCACTTAGAGGACATGAGGAGGGCGGTGGCTGACATGGAAAGAGGAATTGATGGTAGTAGATTTCCAAGTGCTGAGAACATGTTCACCTCAGGTTGTTTGGGAGAAGTTTCTCCAGCCCCACGTCCTTTGCCCATATTGGCAGGCTGATGTCCTCAGTCGGCTGAAGATCAGGCATTCTGCTGTGAAGCGTCCTTCACCCCAGATGGTCTGTCATACCTGGGACCTGATAAGAAAGCCCAGGCTCTTCATTTGCTTCTTGAGGAACATCATCCTCCTCCCCGATCTGCCATGGGGATGGAGGTAGATTTCCCAGCCAGAGAAGAGCTCCCCTTCTCCCTGAGTTGGCACTTCCAAGTCACAGCAGGTTATATGAGGAGAATCCTTAGAGATCACTGATGCCAACTCATACTACAAGCCCAGAAGGGGAGGGAGGTGCTTAATCAGAGCTAGGACTGTCATCCTGGGTAAGACTGATGCAGAATGATCTCTGTGACCAAACCAGCCCAGCTCCACACTCCCATCTTTCGGGCTCCATGGCCATGAAACCTTGAATAAGTCTTTGAACTCCTCTGAGCGCCTGTTTCTGCAGCTGCCAATGGCAAAAGAGAAAGAAAGAAAAGCAGATATTTCTTCATAGGAGGCTCTTGAAGATCTAGAAGATTATTGATAACAATAGCTATCACTTATTGAGTACTGACTGTGTGCCCAGGGCCATGGGAGATGCTAGGGCACGTCGTCTGTGGTTATTACTACGTGCAGACCCAGGGATTCGATACTGTTCGTGGAAATGTCTCACCTTTGGCTGCAGACTTCTGAGATGATAAAACTCCCGTGGCCCCGGTTTCTAGAAGTCAGGAAGACCTAACGGTGGGGAAGGAGTCCACGTCCAGGCTGAGCAGTGACGTGCTGACCTGTGCTCCAGCACTGAGGAAGGTCACCAGCCTTCTCTTCCAAATGCAGCATGCTCTCTCTTGTTTACACAAGGCCAAGGAGGCAGACAGGCAGCCCTTGGTTGGGGAGGAAGAAACAAGGGCTGTTTGGGATTCCATGGAGACTCCGGGCTATTGAAGCTGTCAGGCTGATACACAAGCTCTGTCAGGCTTATAGCTCTTGGCATTCTGGCTGCTTCCCCTGATGACCATTTATAGTCAATTCCTCTGAAGAGGGTGTAGCCCTGGGGTTGACAAAAGTGATGAAGTTGGAGGAGAGGCACCTGGCCTCAGGGAGGCTGGCAGTAACTACTAGAAACGTCCATACCTTCAAACACTACAGATGTCCCAGAGCTTGGGCTCAATGGCTCCCCCTTCAGGCTTGCATGGTAAGAACAAGACAGGACCAAAGGGAGGTTGGAAGGTGGAATAAATGGAAAGATCAGGACCTCAAATCAAGAGTTTTTAGAGGAGTTTAAAGACAAGCCCGTATGGCTTTGTGATAGGGATTTCCATCCCTGCGCCCCTGAATTTTTCTTTTATTTCCCCTTAAGATCTAATTTAAGACCATTTTCTGCAAATTGGAAGCAGCAGACCTTTAACAGAGCTTGGAAAAGGGAAACATGGCTTGACAGCATCCACAGTCCAGTCTGGTCTGTTGACCTCAGCCAAGTTCTACCCTTGGCATCATTGTGATTTCCTTGGTCTTTGCGTAGGGAGAGGTCACTAGATTCCACGAGTCCTAGGTAGACCTTAAGCTCTCTTAGTGCCTAGGAGGAGGAAAGACTAAAGGAGGGTCTCGGGGTGCCTGGGTAGCTAAGTGGGTTAAGCCTCTGCCTTCGGCGCAGGTCATGATATCAGGGTCCTGGGATCGAGCCCCGCATCGGGCTCCCTGCTCTGTGGGAGCCTGCTTCCCCCTCTCTCTCTGCCTACTTCTGATCTGTCTCTCTGTCAAATAAATAAATAAAATCTTAAAAATAAATAAATACATAAAGGAGGGTCTGGACTCATCCTGCTGACTTGGGGTTGGGTAAAAAGAACACTGCCCCCCCCAAGTCAGCTGGAGGAATTGCTAGGAAAGCAGGATCTGCAAATAAGGAGCTGAAGGAAGGCTCCCTGAGACCACAGGAAAATGGTACTTTGAGGTGGTCACGTGGGCCTGCATACACCCACAGGAATACAGAATAATAATATGTCCCTGTTAACCGTGAGAGGGATATCTGGTAGGCACGGGGAGGTACAGGATGGACAGAGGCACGGATGGACAGAAGCATGGATGGTATTGTATTAGGTTCTAGACACTGGATTAGGAGCTTTCTACACACTATCTTGGTTTTTAATGTTCATAAGCTTGGGAGGTTAGTTTCATTCTTGTTTTTTGAAGAATCTGAAGCCCATGGAAGCCAAGTAAATTGCCTGAGGTTTCAGGCTTAGTGGTGGCTGGGATTCAAACTTCTTTCTACTTTGTGAGACTGTTTTCAGCGACTTGTATCAAGATCAGTTTCTTGTTTAGGCCCCTCCCATGGGGGCAGGGCCCGTTGTGTGTCCTCAGGAGGCCAGATTCCAGACCAGAGGGCATCAGAGTAGACTTAAAGATTCTTCTAGCAGGCTGGTATAACAGGAGAAGCCATCTCCAGCTGGAAGAGGTGTCTGTTTTCATCAGAAAAAAGTCTGTTCCCCTCACAGAGTGGAATGACGCTGTCAAAACCTCATGTTTCTGTTTCGTTTTCCTAGAACTTTGTGGAGCTCACCCCTCTTCAGTCACTACTACACCCTTTCTTCCTTGGCCAAATGAAACCATACTTGATTATATTACACAATTATTTGGTTTTAATCCCCTTTTACTAACTTCAGGAGTTTATGACTCCATTTTAAAAACCTTTTAGTGCAAACTACAGGCTCATTTTGTTCGTCCAAATTTATTGAGCACTTAAATATATGCCTGATGGTGGGTTCACTTCTGGGAACAGGAGAATGATGAAACTTGTCTCTTCCTAGAGGAGCCAGATGCATAAACAAATACAATGTAATATGAACCCAAACAACACAATATCTAAAACCCCATATGGATCGTTACTCTCACGCTATTGGTTTTTCATTCATTAAAACCAAAACAACAACACCACACGAGTTTATTGTAAGGCCCAATATTAAGTACTGGGAAAACTCTGAAGGGTCTATTGGGGAAGATAGCTAGACTATATGGTATAAACGAGATAAAAATTAGCAAAAAGTAAAGACAGGTGTTTGGTAGGCATGATTACCGATTTTCAGGTAAGTAAATTATTTAGTACTTTACCTGGAACAGAGCAAGCCCTCGGTAAATGGTCATCTATGTTGTTAGTATCATCCCTATGATTATTGTAGGCAAACGTGGTGGATCAATTTGATTTTATTTTTCCTATACAACTTTTAAAATCTGGGCGATACTCTCATTTTTCCATTTTTCAGAGAAAATTATACATAATATGATTTAAGTGGCTAACCCAGATGATTCAGATTTGGAGTAAAGATATGAAAATGAGCTCAAATACTCTGGCTCCCAACGTATCTCTCTTGCTCCGGGCCCCTGAGCCCACAAATGGGCCATCAGTCTGGTCTTTTCTACCTCAACATAAACTTATTCTAACTCTATCCCCAACCCCTTATGATCTAATCCTCAAAACATCTGACGCTATCCTAGAATCTCCTTTCGGTGCTCCCCACCTTCAGCAAGCTTCCAGGTCCAAGGAACCAATGCTTCTCTAACTTACTGTATACAGATCTCCCCAGTTCTTGTTAAAATGCAGATTCTGACTCTTGAGGGGAGTATTGGGGGGGGGTGCTCAGGTCCTGATTTCTGATAAGCTCCCAGGTGCCACTGCTGCTGGTCCCAGGACCATACTTTGAGTAGCAAGCTGTCCGTCATAACTCCAAAGCCTCTCTTTCAACTACCTCCCTTCCTTTTGCTCCCCCCTGCCCACCGCCCCCAGCTTGGGCCACCCCTACTCCTCTGCAGATGAGCCCCGAGCTCCCGAGTGGTCTTCCTGCCTCTACTCCCTGCTTCCACCTCATCCTACATGCTTCTGCTTAATTCCGTTTCCTTCACGTTTCTCTCCTGCGGTAACTCCCTCAGTGACTTCCACTGACCAACAAACTGCACACAAATTTCTCGGAGTGAAGTTAAGACCGTCTAAGATGGGGCACCTGGGTGTCTCCGTCGGTTAAGCGTCTTCTTTCAGCTCGGGTCCTGACTGTAGGGTCCTGGGATCCAGCCCCTTGTTGGGCTCCCTGCTCGGCAAGGGAGCCTGCTTCTCCTGTTCCTCCCTGCTCATGCCCTCGCTCTCTCTAAGATTTAGCCTTGCTTTTTTGGTATGAAAAATCTCACGATTCCCACTGATTTATCCTACCTGTAATCGCCATTACTACCTGCCTTGGGGACTTTGTGGATATTCTTCCTTCCACTGAAGCTCCTTCCCGCTCCCAGCTGTGGCCCTCATCCCAGCACCCAAGCCTTCTCCTTCCTTCAAGCCCTGGGCACCCTCTTCCACAGCTGGAGACCATCTCACACCTGCATAGCTCTTTGCCCAAATATGGTTATCTGTGCGTATCTTCCCATGTGCGCCGCTTCCCTCATCTCTGCACAAGCCCATAGCTTCTCCTGCAGGGCCTTGCTCCTAGCTAGCTCTCCATTCATTCAGCCGGGTGCCTCTCTTTCCTAGTTCTTTTAATGGGACTCTATTCTATTTGCATTATTCATGTTCCCATGTTAGATGTGTTTTAACATCATAAATGACCTCAAATCCTTTTTGGAAATCAGTGAGTTATAAATCATAAATAATCAGCCACAAGATTAGACACTCAGGAAACATTTATTAAAGGAACAAATGGATGCTTTCTTCAGTGCTGAGTTAAGAGCAGGTTACTGCCTGCCCTTCTCACTCCTTCCTGCCTCTGGCCCTTTTGCTCCTCTGTCCCCTGAAAGGTCCTCCTGCAGCTCTTGGGGTCCTGCTCAACTTCAGGATGCAGGGTGGGCTCCAGACTTCCCACCACTGACAAGCAAGTTTTCCGCTTCAAGCAGCATTCACTGCTCTTGTCATCCACTAGACTGTGAACCCCTTTCTGTCCTGGGTCTCTGCCCCCCTGCATCCCTCATGCTGCAGCTGCACAATGGCCCCCAGGCCTGGCTTCACGTATTTCTCCCTGGGAAGCTTTGGAACATTTTAGGAGCCCAAACACACCTGTCCCACCCCGGGCCTGTTGAATCAGGTGGTTCTCAAACTTGAGCATGGGTGCAAGTCATAAGCACCAGAGAGCTTGTTAAAACAGAGAGCACTGGCCCACTCCAGAGACTGGGGATGGGACTAAGATTTTGCATTTGTAACAGGTTCCCAGATGATGTTGTTTGAAAAAGGCTCTTGGAGGACCATTGCCTTAGAAGTAAGGTCCAGCGATTCTGTATGTAAGGAAGACAAATCACAGAGTGCTCAGGCATGGTAGAGGCTTGATAAATACTTAATAGATTAAATTACTTGCTTCATCTATCTTAGCTCTACCTCCCCAAATGGATTATAAGTAACTTGCAGTTAGAGACCAAGTCTTAGATGACTTCTCTGCCAAATTTCATCTGGCAGAACCCAGGGCTGGGCATTGAGTTGGCACACAGTTCATCCCTTTGGTTGAGTAACAGCTTTTCTTACCTCTTTTCAGTGTCGCTGTGAGAGGAATGCTAAGGAGACCTAAAATTACCGGTTTCTATCAAAAAGTGGCAAGGCAGGTTCTGTCAAGTTCATTGAAACATTCGTGCCTGAAAGGTTCATGGGGGAGGAGGCCCAAGCCATTCATTCTGTACATCTCAGGAAATCAGTAAATTGAAGACCTGTCTCTCACCCAGAACATCCCAAAATTTCAGCATAAATCAGCCCCTGGTCCCTAGGTTCTTGTGTTGAGTATCTGTTGTGGTCTCCAGATTTCTTCAACAGTCAATGCGCACATGAGCCAGCATTTAGGACGTTTTTAAAACACGCAGGGAAGGGGGACCCTGGGTGTTTCAGTTAAGCATCTGCCTTCAGTTCAGGTCATGATCCTGGGGTCCTGGGATCCAGCCCCACGTTAGGCTCCCTGCTCAGCAGGAAGCCTGCTTCTCCCTCTCCCACTCCCCCTGCTTGTGTCCCCTCTCTCACTGTGACTCTCTTCCTCTCTCAAATAAAAAAATAAAATCTTAAAAAAAAAAAAAACGTATTTTTTAAAAAAATGAAACATGCAGAGAAGCCATACAGCTATCCATGCTCCCAAGGACCATTCTTCCCCAAATGTATTTATTAACCTTCTCAGGAAAAAAAAAAAATTACGTTTATGAGGGTATACCTGGATTATTGCAATAAATCCTTTTTACCGGGGTTAGTTTAGTGCTTTGCAGAATGTTTAATAGCTTATTAGAAAAATAAGATCAGGGGCGTCTGGGTGGCTCAGTGGGTTAAAGCCTCTGCCTTCGGCTCAGGTCATGATCCCAGGGTCCTGGGATCGAGCCCCTCATTGGGCTCTCTGCTCCGCAGGGAGCCTGCTTCCTCCTCCCTCTCTTTGCCTGCCTCTCTGCCTACTTGTGATCTCTGTCAGTCAAATAAATAAATGATCTTAAAAAAAAGAAAAAGATGATTTCCATCATCATTAGGCAGGAGGTCTTAATAACAAACATGGTAGATATAATACGAAAATGGATGAATTCCTCTTTTTTTTTTTTTTTGGTGCGAGTGTGCACCTGAGTGGGGGTGAGGGGTGCAGAAGGAGGGTGAGTGAGAATCTCCAGTGGACTCCCTGCTGAGCATGGAGCCTGATTTGGGGCTCGATTCCACAACCCTGAGATCATGACCTGAGCCGAAACCAAGAGTTGGATGCTTAAAAGACTGGGCCAGCCAGGTCCTCCAAAAAGAATTTTTTAAAGCAACAATTATTAATCAACTGAAAGTCCTTTTGGAGAATTCTGGAAAACACTTACTCATTCTTGTAGACTCAGGGCATCCCCGTCATCCTGTGGGTGTTCCCACACCTCAGCCCGGCCCAGGCTGCTGCCTACCCACGCCCCGGCCCCCACCCACCCCAGCAAAGCGCCTCCAACATAACAGTACTTAACCTCACTGCCTTCCAATAGTCCGTTGACCATTTCCTATTTTGTTAAGCATGAAGTCGTTAATATTGAAGCAGTAAGGCTAATATAAATTATAACCAGCGCAGCACACAGATTTTCAACCTTTGTTGGCTCCATCCAGCAAGCTGTGTGTCCTCATGCTCTCTCCTTCCCATGTTGGACACGCTCCGATGATTCCCACACCTGCTGGGAGGGCCTCACTGTAGCCCGCAGCAGGGGAAGCCCAGACAGACACTAGGAGCCTCTCAGCCTCCGGGTCTGTTTCTCCCTCCCTCTTCCTCTCCTGCCCAGGCTCGCCCAGGGTGGGGCCGGCAGCTGCATCCTCACAGTGGCCTGCAGGTAATCATGCAGGAGCTCGTTCTGGAAGGTTCATAGCCCGATATTTATCTTCTCACTCTAAGCAGCTATTAAATAGCTCCCAGGAGACACTGGGTTTTTGCTGAGCTTTCCAGACACTGTCTTAATCATTTTCAAAAATAACACACACACACACCCATAGTGAAGTCCATTTGTGTCTTTAATGCTTTGACAGACCTTTGGTCTTTCCCACATTTTCTAAAGGTCTTCGAACCAAACCCGATGGGAACTACTTCACGAACTTCTTGAGAAAGCTGTCTTTTATATTTGAAACCCCCACGGCCCAGCACAATGCCTGGCACGTAAAGGGGGAGGAAGAATTAGATGCAGGAGGGGCCCCTGGGTGGCTCAGTTGGTTATTAAGCATCTGACCCTTGATTTCAGCTCAGGTCATGATCTCAGGGTCTCCAGATCAAGCCCCACAGTGGGCTCCATGTTCAGCGGGGAGTCTGCTTGGGATTCTCCCCTCTTCCTCTGCCCCTCCCCCCAATAAATAAATAAATCTAGAATTAGATACAGGATCCCAACAGTCATGGCTAATACTCACTGAACATTTTCTCTGGGCCATACTGAGAAGCCCTTTATGGGACCATCTTATTTAATCCTCATAACGACCTGTGACCCAGGTACTAGTCAGCACCATACTTGGTAAATGAAAACAACCCAGGGCTCAGAGGGGTGAAGTAACTTGCCCAAGCCCATCAGCCAGAAGCAATAAGGCTGACTTTAAGTCCAGGTCTGTCTGGTTCCAGATCTTCTGTATTTTCACAACACGCAATGGAAGGTTAACAGTTGAATAAACCTTGATCTTAGGGACCATAAATATTTGGGTAGTCTCCTGGCTTTGTGATTTATTGCAAAACTAACATAATATACCCAAACAGCACAACACATGGAGAAATAACGAGCAGTATTTTTTAATGAGGGAGACGGTGGGTTCATGGGCCCACCCAAAGCCAGCAGACCGTGGCGGCACTGTCCCTAGAGTCCCCCAGTCTGATTTCTAGCAATGGGGACTGGCGCTCAAGCCTTCCACAGTGCCTCAATTCTCTACTGTTTTCTTGCTCTTAAATAGCTCTCTCCAGGACAGAGGCATTTTATCAAGATTACAGCAGTATGTTATCTGGGTGAGCTGAGAGTTAGCTAGCTAACTCATTAGAAGGGATTGCTCACTGTGATAGATGGGATGGCAGGCTATAATTGGAAGGGCACTTTGAGGCTGAGCAGCAGCACGTGACTTGGTTAAGATCCCAAGGTAGGTCGGAGGCAGATGGTTTTAGAACCCCAGTCCCCCCAACCATACCATCCAGGGTGCTTCCACTTACCCCATCTTCCTACCCTGACGAAGGCTGGCTGGCCGTCAGAGTTTAAGCAAAGCAGCACAGAGTATTTCTCCGGGGCTGGGGGTGGTGGTAAGTGATCTGTGTGACCAAACCTGAGTGTTTTGTGCAGAGGGGACCACAAAAGAAGGAGCAGGAAAAAAATTCAGGTAATGATTGCAGAAAGGGGCATGGTCTGTGCTGAGTCCCTCCCTAAGTCTGGTGCCTTAGGAGAAGGCAGTGGTTCCCCACTCTCCTCTGGACGGTACTCTGGAGGCAATTAGAACAAACTGTACTTGAACTCGGAAGGCCAGAGCTCCTCCTGTTCCCGCTGCGTCCTTTACCTGCACCTTGCTAACCCTTGGTCAAGACACTGAGCCTCTGCGTCTTCATTTCATCTTTAAGTGGAAAAAAAAAAAAAAAAAGAGTTGTCCTGGTGATTTCTAAGATATTCTAGCTCTGACATTCTGAAGTTCTCCTGAACTGGGATTAATTAAGGTTAGACCCGATGTCCTAAACCCACCTAAAACATTCCGCAACTGTGACCAGCACCTCTCCAAGTTCTTCTGCCTTTTGTTTTGGAATGCAGACCCAGCTTATCAGCTGGTCCCAGCTATTTTACCTCCACGATTCCTCCGTTCTCCCAGGACTACATGTATCCCTCAGCTCTTAAGGGGCACTGAGTGGCTCAGTTGGTTAAGCATCTGCCTGTGGCTCGGGTCACGATTCTAGGGTCCAAGGATGGAGCCTTGCATGGGGTGCCCTGCTCAGTGGGGAGTCTGCTTCTCTCTCTCCCTCTGCCCCTCCCCCTGCTTATGCTCTCTCTCTCTCAAGTAAATGAATAAAATCTAAAATAAATAAATAAATAACTTAAACTCCGGGATAAAATATCCACGTTGGCAAGGCCCCAGCTGCATGGATAGCACAAATGCGTAAGATGCTTGGGCTTTCAAATAGAGGCTGGTGAGGAACGCAGAACAGTGGCTTCCTCGGAGGACTGTCCCACTAGCCGATATGCCTCCTAAGTTCTCGACCTATTTCGTCAGGGTTTTAGGATAGGGACCTAGCTCTGTGTCTTCAAGTTTGCTGGCCTGTACCCCAATTACAAAGAGGAACTAGCTTCTCGTTGACGAGTAGAGGTCAGGATAGGGGGCAAGGAGATCATCTTTGACACTACCTGTGTAGGGCAGGGGGGCGTCAGAGGGCGTGGTTGAGCCCATGCTCTGTCTGGCCACAGAGGAGAGCTGAGAAGTGTGATATTCATCCCTGGGAACGCCATCAACCCACTTTTTGAAGGAAGAAAAGCCAAAGAATTACAAATTTACTCAGCCTAGAGATGGAAAGAAGAGTGTCTGTGAGCAAGTTAAGTGGACCAATTGTTTAAAAAACAAAGGCTTTGTAAATGTTGTTAGATGTTAAGTCCGTGTCTGCCTTTGTTGCTCCTTTCCCTGTTAGTCCATAGTCAATTTTCTTTTCAGTGTTCCAGCCTGCCTCTGCTTTATTAAAGCGCATGAAAACGGGTTTCGTGTTTTCCATAGTTGGGCTAAAAGTCTTAAGTGGGGGAGGTGAATCTCTGGGGATTTCTGTGATCTAAGCAAAAGGACTCAAAGGAGAAGCTGGCAGGAGAAAAAAGAAACTTCAGAGAGAAAGATCAGATAAAAGTTTTGAGTTGCTCCTTCCTCCACAAAGAGAAAGTAGCTGAAACTCTTATTTGCTCAAGCCCCGGAGGCTGCTCTGTGCCTGCAGAGAGGAGGAGAGCTCAGTGTTCCAGACGATGGGCAAGCTTGATTGAATGTCAGTGCTTAGTGCACCCCGCACCCTGAAGCCCGGGAGCGCCATCAACAGAAGTCCAGGGAGATGCTCTAATGTCAATTACATTTAATGTCATGGCTCTGTACTCTCTTGGCCAGATGTGTTTCGTGGCAAGAGATTTTATTTCCTAGAGAAAAACATTTCGAAAAAAGAACAAATGTCCTCAGCGAGCTTCCTTTGAGGGCAGTCTGAAGGAGCCCACTGGCTGAAACACTTTTCCAACATGCTTTGCCTCCGGGCATCTCTTACACAACCCCTGTGCTCAGCCCCTTTTGGGGCCCTACTGCGGACGTGTGATAGGCGTCATGGCCCCGAGTTTTAGTAATTTACGGCTGGCTTGTGCTGTAGGGTACACCACGTGAAAAGACATGGGGGAAATACAGAGCCAAATGAGAAAAAAATGACAAGGGACTGGGCAAGTATTTTCCCAAGTGGAGCTTTGGAGAAGATCAAAAGTGGCTGCCTTTCTGGGTGATTGTAGTCTGCTGAGGGCCTTCCATAAGAAAGTACCACAGATTGAGTGACTTCTTGAAACAACAGAAACAAACTTTCTCACGGTTCTGGAAGTTAGAATTCCAAGATCAAGGAAGGTGTCAGCCGGGGCGTGGATGGTTGTCTTCTCCAGGTGTCTTCCCACAGTCTTCCTTCTACACCTGTTTGTGCCTTAATCTCCTCTGTAAAGACATCAAGCAGATTGGATTAGGACCCATCTTAATGGTCTTGTTGTAACTCAATTCCTCTTTAAAGACTATCTCCAAAGACCTTTACCTTCAGAGGTACTCAGGGTTAGGATTTCAGCATCTGTGTTTGGGCAGGGCGGGGGGGGGGGGGTGGTGGTGGTGGTGGACATAATTCAGGGGTGTTGAGAGGAGAAAACAATTCACAGCCGTCGAGAAGCTCTGTAACCTTTTCTTAAGGCTGAGGCCCCACCTGCCTGGTCTGCGGTACCATGGGAAGGAGCTCAGGAGAGGGAGAAATTACCATGAGCCAGTGTGGTTAGAAGAAGTCTGTCCTGAGGAGGAGAAATAGAACTAGCTAAAGAGGAAAAGAAGGTAAGATTTGGAAGAGGGTAGAGCATGGGAGCAGGGGAGGAGAGCACATCCGGGCAGAAGGAATAGCCTGGAAGATGGAGCAGATGGGGTACTAAGGAGACAGACTCAGGGGATGTGGACTAGACCAATCTGGTAAGACTGCAGCACTCATTTTGGAGGCCAAGAGGAGAGCCGGAAACAGCCGGCAGCAAGTGGGGAGTGGGAATGGGCTGCAGATCGATTTTCTCTCCCGGCCAGCGCCTTGAAGCCAGCTACTAAAATGGTAACGAAAATCACATGCATGTCGCTGCTTACGATCTTTAAGATTTTTTCATGAACATTATCCCATTTCTTTGCTACAAATACATAACGAAATCAGCAGGACATCACCATAACCATTCTATAAATTTCGGGATCCAGGTGGAGGGAGTTCAGCTGCTTGGCCAGCAGGTGTAAGGGCCGTGATCAGAATTCACTCCAGGTGAATTAATCCGACAAGCCAGTGAGGAGCAGGGGGCCGGGAGTTATTAGGAAGAAGAAAAGAAGTGCAGGGGTGAAAGCCTGAATTAGAGGAGTGGTACTAGAACTGGAACATTTTAGGGGCGCCTGGGTGGCTCCGTTGGTTAAGCGTCTGCCTTTGGCTCAGGTCATGATCTCAAGGTCCTGGGATCGAGCCCCGCATTGGGCTTCCTGCTCTGCTGGGGAATCAGCTTCTCCCTTTACCTCCCGCCCCGCCCCCCACCGCCCCCCACCGCCCCCCACCGCCCCCAGCTTGTGCGCACGCGTGCTCTCTCTCTCTCAAATGAAAAAAATCTTAAAAAAAAAAAAAAAGAACTGGAATAGTTTAAGCACACTTACCATATTGGTTTTGATCAATAAACATGCAAAAAATGAAGATGCCAGGAAATAAGCAAAAATGCTTCTCAGAAGGGTACCGCACTTGGTTCCCATCAGACTCCCGTATCTCAGCATGAAGTAATTTATCAGATTCTTTCCTGGCTTTGGAAGTAGGAATAGGGAGGACGTAAGTACAGCCATGTTTCCTTATGCCTTTGACAAGCGCTCAGTAGATTGCACTGGAACTGTGCATGTGTGTATCTGTCTCCCCCTGCCCCAGACTATGAGGTCCCCCAGGAAAGTGACAGTCTTTTCTTCATCTCTGTTTTGCCAAAACCTAGTAAAATTCTTCAGTGGTCAATAAGCATCTTTTGAATGAATGAGAGAGAGAGAGTGAACAAGTTAGGACACCAGCGCCTGGGAAGAAAAGAGCATAAAAAGTAGAGGTGAGGGCGCCTGGGTGGCTCAGTGGGTTAAGCCGCTGCCTTCGGCTCAGGTCATGATCTCAGGGTCCTGGGATCGAGTCCCGCATCAGGCTCTCTGTTCAGCAGGGAGCCCGCTTCCTTCTCTCTCTGCCTGCCTCTCTGCCTACTTGTGATCTCTCTCTCTCTCTCTCTCTGTCAAATAAATAGATAAATAAATAAAATCTTAAAAAAAAAAAAAGCAGAGGTGAAGAACTTTGAGGATAAGGGTTGGAGACGTCACAGGTGTCCCCAGGACAGCCTCATAGGCAGTCAGGTAAATCCAACCTAAATGAGAGCTCTAGAAGGCCAAAGAAAGTTCACATAAGTGGCTTTGACTATCAGGTCCCTGCAGGCAGCTGTGGACTTCATTATGCAGAATTAATAAACTCTATTAAGAAGAATTATATAGCACACTTTATAAAGCTTATGGGCTTTATCATACAAAATTGCTGGGGAAATGACGTTGATGACATAAAGTAACTTATTCCATAGAATAAGTTTCTAGGCAGAAATGAGTGGTTTCTTCTCTGTGGCCTTACCTGTTCATGCTCCAGAGGTCCTTTCCCCAAGCTCCTGGATACTCTCCCATCCTACGTCCCACTGCCATCTCCACACTGCATCTCTGCCTGGCACATGAAAGGGCTCGCTCTTGAACGGACAAGTCTGGCCATAGAAGAAAGATGTTGAGGTAAGATGGAAGGACCCAAATACATCAGAGCAACTTGTTCTCTTCTCACCATGTTGATCAAGAAGCCTACATGGGCTAGGGATCACTTGATCTGCTGTCTTTTTGTTATCCTGGGATATAACTGTACTCGGTGGCTCCGAATTCAGTTTGTTTCAATAAGCATGTTTTGTGAAAAACACCAAGGTGGGTACCAGACAGCCCCCGCCTTCCAGGAATTTATTCTGTCCATGGAAGAGCAATGTCTTCCTCATTAGTGTTGAATTTCTCCCATACCCATTCTCATGCGTGCTGTGGAAGCACTAAGATTTCCAGAAGTTCAAAAACACCTTCTCCCCACAGCTCAGTGGGCTCCTCAGAGCCACGCGCTGTGGCATATCCTTTCCAGCCATCTCTTCTGGTCATATCTAGAACATGCCCTGGTATCTGACCCATCCCTCACCGTCTCTTAACCCATTTCCCCTTGCTTGAGTGAATGCTTTGATTAGACAGGATATCGAGCATAACCCTTGCCTGGAAAAGCAGTGAACAAATGCTCTTTGGGGGTACAGCCATGATAGGGCAGAAGTAGCCCTTAATGTGACTGATGTTTCAGGGAGAAGCCAAGACATCAAGCAGACACCCTAGATCTCAGCCTTATGGAACAGGACAGTGATAGCAGATCAGTGAAGGAGAAGTCTTCTGCTAATTAAAAAAAACTTTAGTATTAACCGGAACCGGGGCCATGCATCTGGTTGGCTCTCTTCCCACTGAGGATGAGGGCAGAAGGTTGGGGGGCGGGGGTTGGCATTCAGACTTGGAGTTCTTCAATGCGTGATCTGTGTTGTCTCTTAGAAGGTCTTAATTCTGGGGGTAAGGATCCCCACTGTCCAAGGAAACAAGTCCGAGTCATCAAAATCCTTCCCACTCACAAGCCAGTGTGTCTGTTATGTGACTAGTAGGAATTAGAACAGGAACCAATGTATTTTATGAACATGTAAATTTAGGGTGATCCTGCGATGGGGCTAAATTTTTCTCCCCTTTCTCTTGCTACTGACAGGCACATCCTTGCATGCAAAGCTTCAGGCTGCCAGAAATTCAGACCACTGATACTCTGTCTCTCTTTCTTTTTATTTTTCCTGGGTTTCTTTTATCAACCAGAATCATGCTGTATGAATTGTTTTTTGATATTGGCTTGTTGGAGATGTTCTCAGCCTAGCACACTCCTTTTATCCATTATATATATTCTACCAAATTACTGTCACTGTTTGGGTTGCTTTATTTATGCTCTTATAATTATGCCCACTTTTGTGCACAAACTTGAACACAGCAGCTGAAATTTGCAGGAAAGAGTGCCAGTTTGAGCCCTTGGCAATCTGTGGTGAAGGTGTGATGGCTTGGCACTGAGCAGGTGGCAAATCGTGCATGATGACTTGGGCAGAGGGGTGGCTGGACCATGAATTTGGGACCCACAGGCCAATGGCATCGTGTGTGACAGGGAGGTGGCTGGCTTTCTTTTAACTTTTGTTTTTCTGGGAAACTCTATCTCTCCTTCTATTTTAAATAAAAGCCTTGCTGGATAGATTATTCTTGGCTATAGATTTTTTTCCTTTTAGCAGTTGGAATTTATCATGCTGCTCCCTTCTGGCCTGCAAAGTTTCTGCTGAAAAACCCACCGGTAGCCGTATGGGGTTTCCCTTGTATGTCGCTGCTTTCCTTTCTCTTGCTGCTTTTAAAATTCTCCATTGCTATTTTTGACCATCTTATTTACTTAATGTCTTGGTGCAGAACTCTTTGGGTTGGTTTTCTTGGGGGCTCTCTGTGCATCCTGGATCTGGATTTTTCTTTCCTTCCCCAGATTCCAGAAGTTTTTAGCTATGATTTCTTCAGACAGTTCTTCTGCCCCCTTTTCTCACTCTTCCCCTTCTGGGATCCCTATCAGGTGACTATTATGCTTGACAGTGTCACTGAGTTCTCTGGGTCTATTTCCTCCCTCATCTGCTCAGCTTGATTACTCCTCATTACTCTGTCCTCCAGGTGGCTAATCCGTTTTTCTACTTCCTCTTATTTGCTATTAATCCAGGTGGTCTATTCTTATTTCCACTTAGTGAGTCCAGTGTCTCTAATTGGCTCTTTTTTATGTCTCCTGTCTCTTGGTGGAGGGTCTCATGGATGTCCTGTACTCTTCTTAATTCTAACGAGGATATTTATAAGCATTGCTTTAAATTCACTATCAGACATATTATCTCCATTTTGTTTAGGTCTCTTGCTCTGATTTTGTTCTACTCTTTGATTTGAGACGTATTCCTCTGTCTCCTCATTTTGTCCATTATTCTGTCTATTTCCCTGTGTTAGGAAAGTCAGCTATGCCTCCTGCACTTGAAAATAATGGCTTTATGAAGAAGAGTTCCTGTGGTGCCGTGCCTCCTTTTCACCAGAAAATGGTGCTTCAGGGGTATCTTCTCTGTTGCTACAGGGGCATCCTGCCATTGTGGTGGAGCTGTGTTTGCCTTCAGTCCAGCCTGTGATGGCTCTCTGCCCACTGTGGGCAGAGTCTGATGCCTGTGCTGTTAGTGGGCAGGTCCAGATCTGCTTTTGGCTTGAGTTGAGTAAGACCAGGCATTTACCAGAGAGGAAGTAGCACCAAACTGCAGGGCACTGTTCCTGTGTTGTCCCTGTGAAGATTTATTGGTAGGCAGGGCCTGCAGTTAGCCAGCTGCCTGCCCTCAGCCCACTGCTAGGCTCATAGTCAGACTGGTGTGTGGTTCTCTTCCCCTTCCCCGGAGCAGGACTGACTCTGAAGTGGTGCTGGCCCTTGACTGGGCTGCTTGTACACTGGGCTTGTGGCACTGTTTTGATGGGATTTTGCCAAGAGCGATTGGAGGAGTTGGATCTGCCTCTCTGTGGCCTCTTGCCTACTTGGGGCTGCCGAGAGTCTTCTGTCAATTTCGGGAGGCTTTCTAGATTATTTATGCCAATGTGGGTGTTCTCCAGGTGGCCACGTGGCAAGAGGTGAGCCCAGGGTCTTCCTACTCTGCCATCTTCCCTTCCATTCGTTTTTTTAACAAACATTTCCTGAACACCTTCTGTGTACCAGCACTGCACAAGCTGCTGAAGCTACAGTGAGGAAGGATATGGCCTTAACCCTCAGGCACTGACAATCCAGTAGGTGAGATGTCGTAACACAGAGCACTAGGGTGGAGGTGTGCAGGCAGTGCTAGGGGAATGGGAAAGAGGCTGCTGAAGGAGGAGACCCCTAAGTCTCAAGGGACCGGTGGCAGGTAGACCAGGGGCCATAGATAAGACAAAAGGTTAGGGATAGGGAAGGGTGCTCTACGTACAGGAAGCCATGCATGCAAAGACGGAGGTATAGCAAACAGCTCGTGTGCAGAGTAAGAAGCAGTTCAATGTAGCATGGGAGTGGAACACTTACAAGGAATGAGATTAGTGGACCAAGAGAAGTCAGATCTCCAAGGGTCTTTCTACCATGCAGCATTTGAAATTGAACCTGAAAAAATGGCATTTAATTTAACTTAATTTCATTTAAGAGTTTTAAAGATTTTATTTATTAATTTGAGAGAGAATGAGAGAGGATGGGGGGGGTGCAAAAGGAGAGGGAGCAGCAGACTCCCCGAGCTGAGCAGGGAGCCCCATGCAGGGCTTGATCCCAGGATCCTGTGTTTGTGACCTGAGCTGAAGGCAGATGCTTCACAGACTGAACCAGTCCAAAAATGCCCCCCAAAATGGCATTTTAGAAAGTAGGAAGTGAGCAAATCAACGTATAAAACTAAAAGGTTGGAGTCCATTTTACAGATGACACAGTGAAGATTCATATGTCAGACCCATATTGTGGGAACGTATCATGAGTACCATGTACCTTGCAGAGCAGCAGGATGGAGAGGGGTCGGAGTCACAGGCATTTGGGAGGCAGAACCCACAGGACAGGGGTGGGCTGAATATAAACCCAAAGAGTAGACAGGGACCCGGTGTGACTCTGGTTTTGGCTGAGGAGGTAGGGGATGTCTCTTTTCCATCAGATAAGGAACCTAGGAGGCATGATTTTGAGTTGGGGTCCCCCTGAATTTGAGGTACCTGTGATACATCCAAGGAGACCTACTTTTGCTGGATCTGCTGGATTTAGGGGTAGAGGTCTAGGTAGTAGAGCTAGATTAGGAGATTATCAGCTCTTAGGTGCTTGAAAGCCTTGAGGTTGATTAAAAGATTAGGGGTCTGGAGGGCAATAAAAGGGAAGCTGGGGTGGCACCAGTATTCACAGAACATACCTGTGAGAAAGTAGAACCAATGTTTGGGGTGGAAAGGAGGAAATGCTAGAGAAGGGGTGTCACACAAGCTAAGGGCAGTTTTAAGAATGCGGACACATCACAGAGCCAAGGGGGTGGGCCTAGTTCTTCTTGTCTACACGTCTAACTCCCCACCAGATGGTCACCTGAGAGCAGGGTTGTGCCTGATTCAGCTCTGTCCTCCCCCAACAGCAGGCACGTCATACAAGAGGATTAAGGAAATAATAAGAACCAGCATTTATTGAGTGTACACTCGGGCCCCTAAACATTTTGCATGGAGGATCTCATTTAATCCTTACAAACACACTTTTAGGAATGATCCTTTTTAAAAAATGGAATATTATTCAGCCTTAAAAAGAAAGGACGTTCTGCTATATGGGACAGATGGATGAACCTCAAGGACATTATACTAAGTGAAGTAAGCCAGCCACAGACGGACAAACACTGCGTGATTCTACTTACGTGAGCCATCTAAAACAGTCACATTCATAGAATCTGAGCAGAATGGTGGTTACCAGGGGCTAGGAGAGGGGGAAATGGGAGCTGTGGGTCAACAGGCATAATTTCAAAATTAAATTTTTTAAACTGAATCATCCAGGGGAGCACCTGGGTGACTCAGTTGGTTAAGCATCCAACTCTCGATTTTGGCTCAGCTGATGATTTTAGGATTGTGAGATTAAGCCCCGAGTTGGGCTCTGCACTGGGCATGGAAACTGCTTAGGATTTTCTCTCTGTCTCTCTGTCTTTTTCTGTCTCCCCCATCTAAATAGATAGGTAGATAGATAGATAGATAAGGGGCTGTTGGCTGGTTTCATCGGTAGAGCATCTGATTCTTGATCTCAGGGTTGTGAGCTCCAGCCCCATGTTGGGAACAGAGATTACTTAAAAACAAAACAAAACAAAATGCATAATTTCAGATAAGCAAGATGAATAAATTCTGGAGAACCATTGTACAACATTATATCTAGAGTTAACAATACAGTATTATACTCTTGAACATTTTTTAAAGAAAATACATAATCTTCTTATCTGCATTTACAGATGAGGGAAGTGAGGCACAGAGAAGTTAAGCACCATGCTCAAAATCACACAGCTATTGAGTAGTATGGGCTGCAAGCTCAGGAAGTCTAATGTTATTCTACAGCAAAACTGTTCAATAGAAATTATAGAAATATAATTTAATAGAATGCAAGCCCACTTGTAATTTAAAATTTTCTAGCCATCAAAAAAAAGCAAAGAGAGAAAGGTGAGATTAATTCTTATAATATATTTTACTTAACCCTAAATACACAAAATATTTTCAACTCGAAAAAATGGTTTACAAGACATTTTACATTTTTATGGCACTATCTTCAAAATCAGGGTGTATTTTATGGCACTATCTTCAAAATCAGGGTGCATCTCGGTTTCCATTGGTCACATTTCAAGTTTTCAAGTGACACTGGTGGCTTAGTACAGAGCCCAGTTCTAGAGCCTTGTAATCTAAGGGGCAATAGGCATGGTCAGGCCCCTGCACACAAGCAGTGGAATGGGAACAGACCCCACACAGTCAGAGAGATGGGCTAGGAAGGGATTCATTAGCTGGTAACCTATTTTCATGAGCAATCTGCCCATAAATATTCAAGGTGAAGGGCTCCCCTGCACTTTTTAAAAAACCCACGATCTTTTGCCTTTTTGCTATGTCATGTCACAGTCTTTTCTGTCACAATGCTCACCTTGATGGCCATTTTAACCTCATTTTACCAAGAATATCACCATCCACCAACAGTTATTGTGAGTACGATCTGCCTGACTGTGGGCTGGGTGCTGGATTGATATCGCCTTGGGATTATGTGGTGCACTGTGGGTTACAAAGCCCTTCACACAAACCAAAGGGGCAGGTGTATTAATTATCTCTTGCTATGTTAACACATGACCACAAATTTAGCAGCTTAAAAGAACACACATTTATTACCATAATTTCTGTGGGCCAAGAGTCCAGACTTGGTTTATCTAGATCCTCTGCTTAGAGTCTCTTAAGACTACAAACAAGGTGTCAGCTGGGGCTGGGTTCTCATCTGGAGGCTCAACTGAGGAAGGTTGAGCCTTTCACATGGTTGTGGGCAGCATTCAGTTTTTTGCGATGGTAGTGCAAAGAGTTTCTGTGTTTTGCTAGCTATCTAATAGCTACCCATAGTTCCCTGTCATGTAGCAGACATCATGGCAGACAACATGGCAACATGCTTCTTCAAGGCCAGCTGGTTGTTGTTGTTGTTGTTGTTGTTGTTGTTCTTCTTCTTCTTCTTCTTCTTTTTTAAAGGTTTATGTATTTGGGGACATCTGGGTGGCTCAGTCGGTTAAGCATCTGCCTTCGGCTCAGGTCATGATCCCAGGGTCCTGGGATCAAGTTCCACATTGGTTTCCCTGCTCATCGGGGAGTCTGCATCTCCCTCTGCCTCTGCCCCTTTCCCTGCTTGTGTCCTTTCACCCTCTGTCAAAATAAATAAATAAAATCTTTAAAAAATAGATTTATTTGAGAGACAGAGAACATACATGGGGTGGAGCGTGGTGGGTAAGGGCATAGAGAGAAAGAGAGAGAGAAACTCGAGCAGACTCTGAGTTGAGTGCTGACCACGGAACCCAACATGGGGTTCGAGCCGACGACCCTGAGATCATGATCCAAGCCAAAACCAGGAGTCAGATGCCCCACCAGCTATGCCACCCAGGTGCCTCTAGTAGGAGTGCTTCTAACTCCAGTCTACTAGGTAGGACTTTTATGTAATTTGATGTCATCATGAGAGTGGCAGCCCATCTCCTTGGCTATGTTCTACTGCTTAGAAGCAAGCCACAGGTCCCACCCACATTCAAGGGCCAGTGATAACACAAAAGCATGAATACCAGGGGGTGGGGATCATGGGGCCTCCCCTTAGAGTCTATCCACCACAGTGAACTTATCCCTGTTTAACAGAAGTTGGGGGGAAGCACCTGGGTGGTTCAGTTAGTTAAGCATCTGCCTTCAGCTCAGGTTATGATCCTAGGGTCCTGAGCTCCACATCAGGCTCCCTGCTTAATACAAATTCTCCCTCTCCCTGCTTCTCCCTCTCCCTTTGCTGTTCTCTCTCTCTCACTCTCTTGTTCTCAAATGAATAAATAAAATCTTTAAAGTACACACCCACCCACCCACCCACACACACACACAGAAACAGAGGTGGGCAGTGAGGTTCAGGGAAACTGATCAGTGATAGTCACTCAGGGAACTAAGGTCCATGGGTTCTGATTCCATTGGCCAGTGTTCCTTCTACCACATAAGGACAATGAGACATGGATCCTTCCCTTAGGCAGCTTGCTAAAAAACTGGGGGGTAGGACGAGAAATAAGATGACCTAGAATTTTGGGGTGCCACCACACAGAAGAGGCTTGGCCCAGGAAATAGGTTGTCAGAAACCTCCACTGGGTTCTTGTTGTGTTCCTTCCTGGACCTACACAAGAGACTCTAGAGATGAGATGTGGGACTTTGGCTTGGAGAAAATAAATTGTGGGCTCTTGGCCAGCAGCAGACTGCCTATTTTAAGAAATCCTATCCAGCCAGGAATCTCAACCACAACTTTTTAGGTGATTTTACAACAGAAAACCCATAAACCCCATGTACCCCTTCTCCCACTTAGTGCTTTGACTGTGGGGATCAGAGGTCAGAGCCACTTACTATAGGTTCCTCTGTCCCCTCTGCTGGGTCCTATGGAAACTTCCCTAAAGAGTTGTTCTTTGGGACGCCTGGGTGGCTCTGTTTGTTAAGTGTCTGCCTTTGGCTTGGGTCATGATCTCAGGGTCCTGGGATTGAGACCTGCATCAGGCTCCTTGCTCAGTGGAGCAAGGTGCTCTCTCTCTCTCTGCCTGTTGCCCCACTACTTGTGCTCTGTCTCTCTCTTTCTCTAAAAAAAAAGAAAGAAAGAAAGAAAGAAGAGTTGTTCTTTAATTTTAGGGTCACATTTCAACTTTTAAGATGATAGGAGTACCCCTAAGGGGAGTACCTAGACAATCAGATCTTCCTTATCCCACCCCTGGCACCCAGGTCCAAGGTCCAACCTGAAGAACTTTGACTAGATCAACTTAATTCTCTCTTTCTGGCTCTACCAAAGATAGTAGCCCAGTAGCCCATCTTCTGGGCCACAACAAAGAGGAGGAAATTTGTGTGAATAAGTACTACCATTGAACTCTTTGTGTGCACTCATGCAAAATCAAAGAAGTGATACAACACAGTCCCCATCTTAAAAACAACATTTACTATGCTTTGGGGGAAGGGTGAGATCTACACACTGCAAATGATGAATATGAGACAATATGAGCCACCTCATGAAAAATTATTTAAATTAACTCAGTAATTAATTTTGTATGCCTAAGTGATGAATGACAATACAGGGTAAATTCCTCAGCAGTGCACAGATGGAGGAGGCCATTGTGAGCCAGAATCTGGTTACCTTGAGCCAGGCTTAGAAGGAGCCCCTGGAGGATGGTGGTTCTCAGATGGGGGAACCATCTGGCAGTGTCTCTGAAGACACTGCTGATTGTTGCAACCTGAGGGGGGAGAGGGGTTATGGAGTGGGTACCACTAGCATATAGTGCTCAGAGGCCAGGGATCCTGCTGTACATCCTATAAGGTCCAGGACAGCTCCTACAACAGAGAATTATCTGGCCCTAATATCAACTGTTCTGAAAAGTTGAAAAAACTTGAAACCAAACCAAAGTTGAAAAACTCTGACCTCAAGTGGTCAGAGAGGAAGCCTTTTAGCAAAGGTTGGGTGAGGTGGGATGGCAGTGTAGCAAAGCAGAGGATGGTGGAATCCTAGAGACACCAAGCCACCCCCCATACCCTAATCCTGAGGGTTCTCTCTCCCAACTCATGATGACCCATCTTCTGACTTACGGCTGACAAGCCACAACAAATGTAGGAAACTTACCAAGTTAAAATCTTTAAAAATGTTACCATGGAAACGGTGCTTTGAGACCCAGGGTAACCCCTCAGGATTCCAGATATGGACGCTGGGCCATAAAAAGAGGGAACTGAGGTCCTGCACCAGCTCTGGAACCCAGACCCCGTAGCGCACAGCCCAGTTCTCTTTCTTGTGTTTTATTTCTGATGTCTAGGAATCCAGCTTTGAACATCTCTCATCCAAGGTGGATGAGCTGAAAACTGCTGTGCGGCTAGAGGTTTGCCCTTGTATTTCTGCAGAGGATCAGACAGTAAATGGTTTAGGTTTGGTAGGCCATGCGATTTCTGCCGCAGATAGTCAGTTCTGCTGCTGTTGTGTGCAATCAGCCGTGGGCGATACGAACCCGAGTGAGTGTAGCTCTGTGTTCCAATAAAATTGATTTATGGACACTGAATTTAAATTTCATGTAATTCTCATGGGACAAATCACATTATTCTTTTATTGTGTTTCCACCACTTAAAGTGTAAAAACCATTCTTAATATATAATTCTCAGCCGTAAGGAAGGGGCAGGGTAGGGGGGCCCCGGCAGGGACAGGAAAAGTGTTGCTAGGTTTGGCCCATAGGTCAAAACTGCTGATAAGCGACTATTAGCTAATCCCTCTATCTTGCTTTTTTTTCTTCACCTTTTAAAATTGTAAATCCCATTTGGGAACTGAAGGTAGCTCTTTGTATTCCAGCATGGAAAACTTCCAAAACCTAGCGAAAATAAATTGAAAACCATACATACCTAAATTGAAAACCATACATGCCGTAGAATCCAACTCTGTTCAAGGTAAAACAAAAGTTTTCTGGGTCTATATGAACACATACACGTACATATGACACAGAAAATTTTAGAATATTCAAGTAATCTGTACTAGGAATTATGTGGGGGAAGGGTAGAAGATTGAGAATGGGTCAAGGGAGCCCTTAAATTCTTCCCATGTTTTTTTTAATGATTTTATCTATTTATTTGACAGAGATCACAAGTAGGCAGAGAGGTAGGCAGAGAGAGGGGGGAAGCAGGCTCCCCACTGAGCATGGAGCCCGATGCAGGGCTCGATCCCAGGACCCTGAGACCATGACCTGAGCCGAAGGCAGAGGCCCGCTATTTATTTTTTTAATAAGGAGAGTGTATTTATGTATTTGTCCTGTGATTCTTTAAAGTTTTAAATTTAAAAAAGTTTTATCTGTCTCTTACACTAGGGTTAATGTGTATTTTACACTGATTTGATAAATTGCCCCCGACCTCCTCCCCAAATCCAGCCCTTCCTGCTTGTTTTACCTGAGGGAGTTGGGGACCCTCCCACAGGTAGAGAGAGGTCCTAGCCCTTGGGATTTCTGGTCATTTTCTGCTATTTTGGGGTGGGGAGTGAGGAGTGCTCTTACGCTAAATTAAGTAGGGGGGTTGGGGGAACAAAAGAAGTAAAACAGCTGTGGTAGTGCTCTTTCTGCAGTGACACAGCCAGTCCAGGGTCCTTGGAGGATCTGAATTTGGAAGCCAGAGGGAGAAGGGAGCTGGAAGAGGCTGCACAGCCTGGGCCCCGGGGGGTCTAGGGGGTCTTGCCGGTCTCTCTCTGTCTCTGTCCTCTCTCTCTGCAGCCCGTCAGCCCATGTGGTTTCAATCACTAAGCCAGGCCCTTCCGCCCGGCAGAAGCTCCGCAGCCTGGGCGGCCCTGTGACTTCTTTGTTAGCCAGGAGCTGGACCCTGTGGGGGTGGTGGCGGCCTTCCCCTTTCTATGAAATTCCGGAAATCATGGGGCAGCCCCAGGCGACGGCTGCGGGCCCGCAGGCAGCGTGCTCCGGGAGCAGGGGCTGCCTGGGGCCGCTCCGGGTCCCTGGGGAGAAGTAACACTGAGACCTCCGGGCCAGCTCTGGCCAAAGCAAACAGTAAGCACACGTCCCCAGTGCAGCCTCTAGTGAGGCTGTTCATTCTTCGGGCAATGGCCATCTCTCCCCTGGGGCCCCGCAGGCAGCACCAGCCCTTTCTCTTCTCACTCCTTCTGGCCCTCCCTGCCTCTGAACTAGTTGTCTCTGAACGTGATACCATAGTTGCTGACTTTCCCAATGGGGTTTGAAGGGAAAAGTCAACATTCCCAACCTGGAAGGTGAATTTTATTTTCTGGTAAAGAAGGGTTGCATGGAAACTTCTAGGGGACTCTGGGAACTGGACAGGGGAGGTCTACTTCCCCAGTTTGGAAGGTGGACAAATGCTGTTGGTTGGTGTGGGCAGCTCACCACTCGTAAAGCCCAGGGGAGTTACTCCCCACCCCACCCCGCCCCGTAAGTAAGATTCCACTTAGGGGAAGTCATTATTAAAGTTACACTCTGGGCCCCACATTTCTCAAGTATTGCTTCTAAGGAACAGTCTTGGTTCCGGCCACGAAATGTTGCACAGGATATGCAAGTCTGTGGGCAATCTTCTTACTTCAGGCAACCCAATACTCGTGGAAAATATCTCTGACAGACACCACATTCGGGATTTTTCCCCACCATTCTGTCAGCTTGCGGTGTGACTGTCTCTCCTTGGCTTGACCATTCATACCTATCGCTTGTGGACCGTGCAAATCGGGGTTGCCATTTTCACAGAACTGCTTTTTCAGACCATCAGCATGAACATCACAACGTTGCCTGACAACATTCTTGAGTATTTTGCTATTTGACTTATTTTTTTTTTAAGGCTCTTACAGAGAGAGAGATTGAGTATAGCTGGAAGAGCAGCAGAGGGAGGAGGAGAAGCAGACTCTCGGAGCAGGGAGCCTGATGTGGGGCTCAATCCCAGGACCCTGGGATCATGACCCAAGCCAAAGGCAGACACTCCTCGACCCATTTTTTTTTTTTTTTTTTTAAGTAGTCTCCATGCCCCATGTGGGGCTTGAACTCAGGACTCTGAAATCAAGAGTCCTGGGCTCCACCAGCCGAGCCAGCCAGGGGCCCCCTAATTTGTTATTCTTGGGGTGAGTAAGGAAAAGGGAGAATTTCACAGCATCAAAATGGTTCCTGTATTTATTGGTGCTCTCAGGTTTATCGCAGCTGGCTCCCGCCATCCAAGCTGCTCCTCGCAGGTCAGTGGTCGAACACTGCGGACAGCGCTGTCTGCTAGTGCGGCTGGGAACACAAAACACCCTCGCTCACAGACTCCTCGGGCTTCCTGTTGCCATGCAGCAAGGTTACATTCTGATCTCCTTAAGTGTCACGCACGCTTGTCCTGGTCTGTCCCTACCCCACTTTTCCAGCTCATATCCAGTCCTTAGGTCCTGTCGCTTCTCCACTCAAGTCCCTAGAAATGTTTCATCTTTCCCTGAACATTTCCCCAGGTCACCCCAACAACTCTGGAATGCCTTCCTGTGCGATTATAATGTCCTAGCACAGAGAAATAGGAACGCTGTGGTAATATCTATTTAGGAAATTGATTTCTCCACACCTACCCTCCAAACAGCTTCCCCTGTTCCACATGTAAGTGGGATCATACAGTAATTGTCTTTGACAGTTACCCGAAGTAATCATTCGTTTTCTCAGTCCCTATAGAAGGGCTGCTGCTGGCTTCCCAGCCTGTGTCCCATCTAGGTCTGAATCAGCCCAGAGGAAGATATAAATCCTGTTTTTCTGAGTTTACTCAGTAAGGCACTATTTGGGCCAGCAGAGGCCCTGGCCCCATGTTTGCGGTTAGCTCTGCTCCTTGCTCCTTCCTGAAGAGGTTTCTGGTATACACGTCCTCCTTCTTGCTGGGATTATGTGCCTGCCTTCCCCTGTGGTACTCCTCATTGTAACAGCGTGCTTTAAAAAAGCCTTCCTGTGATCCTTACAATAGCCCTTTGAAATCGGGACCGTTATTAGGCAATTTACGGATAATTAAACCAGGTTTGGTCAAGTTAAGGATCTTACTGAGGCCATATAAAATGGCAGCACGAGAACTCCATTCTGACCCAAGCCATTCTGGTGACCATTCTCCACACTGTTTTTAAATCTACTATTTTAAGAGTTTGAGGGAGTACGTTTGAGGCTTATGTTGTTGTTATTGTCTGTTTGTTTTGTTTTGTTTTGACTCCTAATCTTAAGTACATAAAGTTAAGCTAATAGGAGTTAAAAATTCCCTCCAAGACTCAAAATGTTCTTTTCCATATTTGTTGTCTAACCTCTGTGGCTACCAGAAAATAATTCTTTCCTTTTTCTTTTTTTTTAAATTTTATTCATTTATTTGAGAGAGAGAGAGAACAGAAGGGGAAGAAGTAGGGAGCCCAGTGGACCCTGGGATCATGACCAGATCCAAATGCAGCGCCTTAACCAGAGCCACCCAGGCACCCCACCGGAAATTATTTCTTAATGCAACTGACAGGGCAAGTGAAATTTCTATACCTTTTATATCAGAGGGAGGAGAACAAAGAACTAGAACTGAATGGTTGAACTGTTTTCGTGGAGGAAAAACAATCATTTAGATCCTATTTTGGAAGGAAGTATATTATTTTTGATACCCCTTTGAGGGAGAAAAACAAAGATTTTGGAGGTCTTAGCACGTTTTTTTCACCTGGATAGGAGTATCCTATGCACCTGGATACCGTGATGGTGTTTTAGAAGCAACCTTTTTTTTTTAAAAAAATTTTATTATTTATTTGAGAGAGGGAGAGAGAGAGAGAGCGCATGACAGGGGAGGACAGAGGAAGAGGGACAAGCAGACTCCCCACTGAGCCCAGCTATGACTCCGTGGGGCTCGATCCCAGGACCCTGATATCATGACCTGAGCCAAAAGCAGCCACTTAACCAACGGAGCCCCCTGGGCGACTCTAGAAGCAACTTGCAACCAAGTTTTAGATTTGTGGACTGTTTTCTGACCCGTGAACTACTTTTCTTTCCCCCCAGATTTTCCATAGCTCAAACCCCCTCACTCAGAATGCTTGCTCTCTGATTCTCTGCTCTTGCGGAGGACACGGGAATGATGCCGGTCACGGGTCACAGTGGGTGCCTGCCAGGGAAGGTGGGCTCGCTTCTGTCTGGCTGAGAGCATCACTAGAGCCCTCCACCCGGTGTAGAAGGAAGTGTGCTGGCCAGGTTCTTCTCCCTCCTGATCTGGCAGACACCATCCAGCCGCACCATTTTTCTTCTTAATGCTCTCTTCTACTACTGCAAGGAAGCTTTTCTTTCAGAAGACAGGACCAAGCTCCCTGGAGCTGGCGGCCCTGGGGCCACTTTCCCCTGGGGCTGTTCCGAGGGATGCTGGTGGTTGGGAACTGATGATCTTTGTCCCAAAAGGGCCTCCTGGGGGCCACTTACCCGCTTCGGGGTCCCCTGTTCAGGCCCCAGAGTTTCACGTTTCTGGAAGGTGGTGTTCTCTGCCCCCACCTCTAACTTCCCATGCTTCCCTGTTGAATCCTTGTGCTTTCTCACCGTCTGCATTCCTAGGAAGGGAGTGTCCCACCCTGTCCCGCCTCGGCTCACTCTTTTCTGAGTGTGGGCAGTGTCCTCTCCTCTCTGTGGCTTCGTGGTTTCCAATGCGAAACAGAGGGGAAGATGAAATTCAATCCTTGGCTTTCTAAATTATATTTCTTTCTCTAGTATTTTGGGCCTGGAGCTACCATGGGGGGAAAAATGTGTGTTTTGGTAAAAAGGAAGGGGTGGGAGGATTAGATGTAAAAGTGACACATAGGTTCTGGGAAAAAACAGTGACCCTGGCGTCAGAAGGCCTGAGTTCCTGTCCCAGTTTCGCCATTAACTTGCTTCCGTGTGACTTGACACTCAGTTGCCGGAGTCCGTCAGGTAACCGGGCTTGATGAGAAGTCGTGCGGACAGTGAGGACCACAAGTCCTTCCGTCTTTAGCACTGCCTGTGCCATTTACTCGTATTTCCTTCGGCATGTGTTTTCCTGAGGCTTGGTTTCTCCAAGCCTCAATTTAATCATCTGTAAAATTGGAATAAAAATTGTACCTATTTTATAGGGTGGTTGTAAGGATTAGAAAGAGATAATGTGGGCGCCTGGGTGGCTCAGTGGTTAAGGTCTGCCTTTGTCTCAGGTCATGATCCCACAGTTCTGGGATCAAACCCCACATCAGGCTCTCTGCTCGGCTGGAGGCCTGCTTCTCTCTCTCGCACTCCCCCTGCTCGTGCTCCTTCTCTCGCTGTCTTTGTTGAATAAATAAAACCTTAAAAACAAAAAAAGATAATGTTCACAGAGCCCTTTGCCAGGGCTCAATAAAGTTAGCAATTGGCATAGTAGTTCCACAGGGTTCTTCCCACATCTATACTTTATATGACTCAGTTTTTGAAAAGGTCATTGATGATTACGTTTTTAGTTATTTTTCACTTAATTTATTTATGTATTTGACAGATGGAGATACAAGTGGGCAGAGAGGCAGGCAGGGGGGAAGCAGGCTCCCCACTGGGCAGAGAGCCCGATGTGGGGTTCAATCCCAGGACCCTGAGACCATGACCCGAGCTGAAGGCAGAGGCTTTAACCCAGTGAGCCACCCAGGTGCCCCTAAGATTTTAGTTTTAAGTAATCTCTACACCAACGTGGGGCTCGAACATACAACCAACCCCAAGGTGAGGAGTCTCACAGTCCACTGCCAGAGCCAGCGGGGGGCTCCTATCTCTGGTTTTTAAATGTGGAAGAGACAGTCTCCTCAAACCCCAATTCCCTGCCCAAGGAGTCTATGGAGAAGAAGACATTCTCTCAAAAGATGGAGAATCTATCAATACAGTTCAGAAAGGGCTTGAACTTAGTAAGTTAAGGAAAAGTTTAAAAGGGAAGAATTTTACTGTAATCAAACTATATAACTGCCTAGGATATTAAGAAATCAAATATATTTAATGATGGAATTATATGTTTATAGCTTCCCATACTTTTCCTTTATAACATCACATTTATAGATTTGAGGTGATTACTTAATCATATTAATTTATCCCATTAAATATAAAAATATTTACAATTAAGTATTTTTCTTGTATTCTTGTGAGTCTGCTTCACACAATCGTAAGCTTCATTAGAGGAGAGACTCATTCTGTTTTCCTCACTATGATCTTCATAAACCTGGCTCAGTAATAGAAAGCTGGTAAATAATGAATGCATAGCTAATGAATAAACTCATTAATGCTTTCCCACGAGCTTCCCAGAGAATTTGTATGTCTTTCTGAAAAACTAATTAGTTCAGCTCATGTTCACTGAAGGTCTGTTGGGTGACAAGCCTTGTATAACTACAAAGATGGAGCGAAACATGCCCCCGCGTGGGGAACTTAATGTCCAGTGGGGGAAGAAGATGAACATGTCCGTAGGCACGAGACAACAGGAAAACTATAATGAAAGTGTCTACTGAGTCCTATGGGACACGGAGAGAAGGAATCCACGCTGCACAGCAAAAGTGACATACTTGGGCTGGCTCCTAGAAAGAGAGAGAGGGATTGTCCAGGCAGAAAAGGTGAGACGGGAAAGAACACGAACAAGGCAATTCCCGCAATTCTTGAGGACAGGAATGTGTTCCGTCCTGTATAGCTCCTCCCACACCCCCCAGCCCAGAGCCTGATGCGCTCAGTATGTGCTCAGGAATTGTCTGGTGAGGGCATGCCCACTCTTGCTGTAGCAGAGGGTGTAGGAAGCAGGGCAAAGTGGCCCAGGACCACACCCTGCAGAACCCTGAGTGCTTCCAAAGGAGTTTCCACTTGATCCTGTAAGCCAAGGTGAGGCCACTGGAGGCAGTTAAGTTGGGGCAGTGCTTTGCCCTCCAACTTTCCCTCCAAGCGTACCTAAGGGCAGGGGAGCGTGCCCCTGTGTCTCTGGGGACTTGGAAACACAGCCCAGAACAACCTGCCACAAGGGCATTTCTTTGAAGTCTTGCTTTAGCTTAAAATTATGGATGAGGGATGCCTGGGTGGCTCAGTGGGTTAAGCGTCTGCCTTTGGCTCAGGTCGTGATCCCAGGGTCCTGGGATCAAGTCCTGCCTCAGGCTCTGTGCCCAGCAGGGAGTCTGCTTCTCTCTCCTCCTCCTTGCCACCTCTCACATAAATAAACAAATAATCTTAAAAAAAATAATAAATACATAAAAAGTGATATGGACAGATGGCTGTTAGATTATTTGAGAGACACAACCCGAGCATATTGGCCCGTTAGGCCCCTGCTGCTGCACAGGCCCATGTGCTGAATGAAACAGAGCCATGTCCCTTCCTGTCTCTGTTCTCTCACCTGGGACACTGCAGCCCAGCAAAAGCATGGAGGTTTAAGAAAGGTTAGGAGCCGGGGTGACAAAAATAAGTGTCTACCTGCCTCTGAATGAATTTCACAGAATGGCTAACCAGCGAGCTGGGAAGATGGTACATAAGAACAAAGACAGGGGGCGCCTGGGTGGCTCAGTGGGTTAAAGCCTCTGCCTTCAGCTCAGGTCATGATCCCAGAGTCCTGGGATCGAGCCCCGCATCGGGCTCAGCTGCTCAGCAGGGAGCCTGCTTCCCCCTCTCTCTCTGCCTGCCTCTCTGCCTACTTGTGGTCTCTGTCAAATAAACAAATAAAGTCATTGTAAAAAAGAAAAAAAAGAGCAGGGACAGTTGTTAAACTAAAAATAACAATAACAACAACAACAAAACTGGAGCTCTTCTCTAGGGGCCAGTTCACATAGTATTTTTCTAGAAGCTTCCCTGTCATCATTCTCACCTCAGATGACTCACGCCTTCCTCTCTGCTCCTCTCTTCTTTCCCTTGCAGTCCACCCCTGAGCGGTGAATTCACTCCTGCTCGGACATCTAGCCCTCATGCCTGCCTCTCTGGCTTGGCCAAGTTCTGCTCACCCTGTCACCCATCCCACCTACGGAAATGCTGTGACCCCTCAGACTGGCAGTCTGATTTCCTGCCCTGGTTTTCATCACGCATGGGTTGCCATCTCCTCAGAGCTCCCGTGGCTTTTGAGGTGGCCAATTTTGTGCCGTCTTATAATAGCCTTTGATTCTTTCATAGACCTTAGCACAGTACTGGGTGCTCCCGAGGGCAGAAACCAGGGCTCCCGTGTTAATACTACCCTCAGGTCTTCCCCAGCGCTCCTGTGCACGGCTGGGACGTGGGACACGCTCACGTGGCTGAACCAGGAGTGAGCTGTCGTGGAAGTCTGCTTGCTTGTCCCATGTGTCTCACGCAGCTCCTCACGGGCTCACCACCAACTTCTCACTCACAAGGATCTTCAGATCTCTGCTGGAGTTCTGTAGAGTTTGTGCCCCCAGAAAGGTCACAGCAGGAGGCCAATGCGACATGCCCAGAAAAGCTGATTCCAGAACTAAAAACCACAGTGGCTTTTAAAGACCACAGAGAAAACAAAAGATTTCAACAAATATTTTTCCTAAGAAGGCCTCGGTCTCTGGTGGGGTTTCCAAGTTGCAAACACAGCAAAAGCGATGAGGGTAGAGGGAGGAACTCTGCTGGGCAGAACGGGACTCCATTTAGGCCAGACAGACAGGATGGCATTGTCCCCAGGATTTCTGTACTTCTTTAGTGTGTTCTGAGAACCTTTATTCGTTGTTCCCCAATCTGACCAAAATAGCTTAAATACGACAAGCCTGGTGAACAGAGGAGGGAGGGGAGTGAGGGAAGGAGCGAGAAGAGGGCAGGTAGGCAGGCAAGACATCAACAAAATCCCCACACACGTTTTCTTTGTGGGTTTCCTTTGTCAACATTAGCAAAATGGCGGACAGTTTCTCATTCCAGATGAGACTTGCTTTCCCATTTTTCTGTACCCTGCTCTCAGGTAAGGTCCTGTGGAGAACAGTCAGAATCTGCTGGGAAACAGCAGCTTCTGCGTCTCTTTTCTATTATGCTGCCCAAAGGCTTTTACAGCAGAAATGCCTTCTGGCAGGACGGTGACCACCGTGTCCTAATGCACATCCCAAGTACAAGGAGAAGCAGTTCTGTTCCAGAAATCCCGTCCCAGTGGGCACAGAGCTAGACAGCGGGGTCACCGCAGAGGGACAGCACCCTGCAAAGATGATTATCTGTTGAACAGAGGAAAGGGAGGAAAAAAAAACTACAGATATCATCAAGTCTTTATTCTCCAAAAAATGGTGTAGAGAAAATGTCTACAGCATCAAAGAAATTACCTGCTCCCACCCAAATCACTTCCTGCGGTTTTAGGTAATGTGGTAGATTGAACACTGGTGTTTTTCTCTGTTTGCTCCCCAAACCCCATTAAGATGAGAGTAAAGGAATAAAATGGATGGCCGTCCACAAGGACAGGAGGACGGGGGAGGAAATAAACGTGAAACAAATGTTGGCCAATATTTGGATGAAAGGAAGCAGATGGAGGAGAGACTACGGACTTACCAAATTCTCTGGGACCTTTCCAGTTGAAAATATGCAAAGAAAGTCTTTTTTTTTTTTTTTTGAGGAAAGAAAACCTTTTGATGACAATTCATGGATGTTAGCTTTGGGCCACGTTCTGAAAGCCAACTGCCTAAATTTGTTGTATGTTTTTCTTCTTTTTTTCCTTAAGACTTTTTTTTAACATTTAAAAATGTTTTTAATTTATTTGACAGAGATCACAAGCAGGAGGGAGGGAAGCAGAAAGAGCTGGGGGGCGGGGTGGGAAGCAGGCTCTTTGCTGAGCAGAGAGCAGGATTCGAGGCTCGATCCCAGGACCCTGGGATCATGACCAGAGCCAAAGGCAGAGGCTTTAACCCACTGAGCCACCCAGGTGCCCAACAATTATTTTAATGTGATCTCTACACCTGGGATGTCTGGGTAGCCCAGTCGGTTAAGCCTCTCTGCCTTCAGCTCAGATTCCAGAGACCTGAGATAGAGCCCCAGGTAGGGCTCCCTGCTCAGCGGGGAGTCTGCTTCTCCCTCTCCTCCATCTGCTGCTCTGTCAAAAAAATAAATAAAATCTTAAAAAAAAAAAAAAAAAAAAGCAATCTCTATGCCTAACGCCTAATGTAGGACTTTCTGTATTTGTTTCATTGTTTATTCTCTTTTTCTCATGGTGCCCATGCAATTCCACTGTCTCCTTGCATAACGTGGGGCATCTGTGACTTGAACTATGAGCCGTTCTCAACCCCAGAACAGTCGGGAGCTGTGGCTGTGTGCGCATGCTCATTGTGTGCTGGCGAGCCTAGCAGAAAGTCGGGGTTGGGGGGGATATTTAACTAGCTGCTGTGTATTGTCTGCTTTTTTCAAGGTGAAGCCTCAAGAGTGAACTTGTTCTTGTATCTCGTCTCAAAAAAATGAATTTTTTTTTCCCCAAAGGGTGATCTATACCAGGTTAAGGACAGAGTATTATATAAATCTAGTAAAGGTGAGACCCTGTTGCTTACAGAAGGTGAGCCAGTTCACGGGAAGTCCTAAGAACTAGAAGCTATAGAGAGACAGCAGAATGTGGAGCTAAGGCATGTTCTTAAAGCCGGGGGGGTTGGGGGAGTGGGGAGTCAGGTGAAAATATCTTTTAAAAAGATCTAAGTTTCTGGACACCTGGGTAGCTTAGTGGGTTGAGGGTCCAGCTCTTGACTTCGGCTCAGGTCGCGATCTCAGAGTTCTTGGATCAAGCCTTGCCTCCGCCTCCTTGCTCAGCAGGGAGTCTGCTGGAGATTCCCTCCCTCTGCTCCTCTCCTCCTCCCCCACCCCCCTCCCCCATTCTCTCTCTCAAATAAATAACTCTTTAAAAAAAAATCTAAGTTTCAGGCTGCCAGGCTGGCTCAGTCAGAAGAACATATGATCTCAGGGTTGTGGGTTTGAGCCCCATGTTGTGTGTAGAGATTACTTTAACAAATAAATAAATAAACAAACTTTATTTTAAAAAGAACTAAGTTTTGGGGTGCCTGGGTGGCTCAGTCATCAAGCATCCAACTCTTGGTTTCGGCTCAGGCCATGATCTCAGGGTCATGAGATTGAGCTTCATAGTGGGCTCTGCGCTCAGCTCAGTCTGCTTGTCCCTCTCCCTCTGCTCCTCCCCCTGTTCTCTCTCTCTCTTATAAATACATAAAATTCTTAAAAAAAAAAAAAACTACATTTCTCTTTCTATACCTTCCATAGAAAGCCCTGGCCTCTCCCCTATCCCATAGGAGAAGGGAGTTTGAGAGAAGCCCATTCAGAGACCCCAGACACAACAAGGAGCAAAGGGCCAACTGTAAACCCAGGGACTCCCCAAATTAGTGTCTCTCTCTGAAACTGTTGGATTTGCATCTCAGATTGGACTCGCAGCTCAGTGATCCTTGGCAGCCCCTGCCCACCTCCCACTGACAGATGGGTGATTTAAGAATTCTTCTCTGGAGAAATAGAACAGCTTCAGAGAAAAAGCCTACAGACACTGACATTTGGGAAGTCCACAGTGAAGAGGGAAAAAAAAAGCCTACAGTGAAATCTGCGGTGCAAAAAAAAAAATGTGCTCCCTCACAGCCCTTACAAATGGCTATTAGGTATCTCTCTCTCCAACATGAGCCACTTGTGAAAAGTAAGAGGAAGACAAATAGAAACAGACTATGCAATTATAATTAATCTCCACAGAGACATCAGGGAAGAAATGGTAAAATGTTTTGCAAAAGGAACATGTTACTAGCAATAATAGCAGTATTGACTGGACCAAGCATATATGAAAACTAGCAATCCCTTAATCTGAATTTAAAGCCCGTGGGTATGATGATTTCCCCCCAGTTTATACATGAGACAACCGAGGCACAGGCAAGGTAAGGAAATTATCAAAGATTATACAACTAGAAAGGAGTGTCTCCCAAATCCGTTGAATCTCTCTCATTTTAACAACTACCTTATAATGCTCCCCTGCAAGAGAGCCTTTGAAAAAAATGCTTGGAATCACTCAATCGAAAAACATGAGGAAAAAAAAAAAGAAAGAAAAACATGAGAAAAAGATAAGAAAATTAGAGATCAGGGGCACCTAGGTGGCTCAGTGGGTTAAAGCCTCTGCCGTCAGCTCGGGTCATGATCCCAGAGTCCTGGGATCCAGCCGGCACATCGGGCTTTCTGCTAAGCAGGGAGCCTGCTTCCCTCTTTTCTCTCTGCCTGCCTCTCTGCCTACCTGTGATTTCTGTCAAATGGATAAATAAGAAATCTAAAAAAAAAAAGAGAGAGAGAGAGAGAGAAAGTAAGAAAATTAGAGATCAGTCCAGGAGGCCAACATCTGACACACATATATATACAAACAAGAAGAAGAGGAAATGGAAGAAATTATTTTTAAGTAGTATAACAACATTTCCTGACACTGAAATGAAATAGGAGTTCAGACTGACTAGACAACAATTAAGTGAATAGAAAAAGAGACTTACAAACAAAAGCCCATGGTTTTTGTTAGCAAACTATTACAACTCTGGGAATGAAGATAAGACCCTAAAAACTTCCAGAGAGAAAAGAAGAGGTCACTTTACAAAAGACTGGAATTAAAAAATGGCATCCGATTTATCACCAGTAACTCTGGAAACTAAGTCTGTCCAACCTAACATTCTATACCCAGCCGAACCAGGAGTCAAGTGCGAGACACAGATTACACATGAACTGTAGGAGGGAAACTGAGGGCCGGGTGTGGGCCAGAAGCTTTGTTTGCCCGGATTGCCCTCTTGTTCTGTTTGTTTACCTTGTTTATCTAACATTCTTCAGATAAGTTTTTTAAAGCTCTTTAAGTGATGCTAATAATTAACTGGGTTTGGGAGCCACCCGTCTTAAATTAGAAAGCACTTGGGTGCTGTCTTGCTCTGCCTTAGTCCTCCCCGGCAAGCCCTAGTACACCTGGTGTGGGGGCAGGAAGAAAGGGAGGGAGCTCAACCGGAACCGGTTTGTGTGGCTGATGCAGAGATCATCTGGAAGACAGTCCTCGGGCAGGCCAAAGCCAAAATTCATCATTAGGCCATTTGAATAAACACATGAGTGAATGAATGAATAAATGAGCATGAAGCAGCCATTTGAGTCATCTGGGTGTGGGTGAGTAACAGGAAGAGAGCAAAGTTAGGGGAAATTACTTGGCATTACAAATTCTCCCTTGCAGAGACCTGACACGTTCTCCAGGGATATATCCTGAGTGTAGGAAGCCAAATTGCAATTCTGGATCTATTCTTGCCACCTTAATGTGAGAAGCTGAAGTCTGCTTTGGCTGATTTATCTGCATACCATCATTAAGTAGCATACAAATCAAGGTCCACATTTTTAATTGCCATTATCTGTCTCAAGAAGAGAAACCCCGAGATGCTTCCGGCGAAGCAAGCACAGGCCTGATTATAATTCTGCTCACGCCCTTGATGTAAGAAGCATATTAAAGATCATGCAGCCCTTAAGAGCTTATCTAATACCCTAGTTATTTTTAAGCCCTTTAAAAAGGGTTGGTGTTAAATGAACAATATGATGAGTATGGTGAACTTTCTATTACGAACATGTTAGTAAGAATATATTCCAAGCACTTGACCTGAATGATCACCGGTTGGTAGCATGGGCCTCTTGGAGAAAGACTGTGATAGTCTATAAGGCTGGTTACAAGCACTGTATGGGGAATTACTGTCTTTCACATTCTACCTCCCATAATCTAGAAGACAATTCCTTCCTCCACGCAAACACCAAGATCAGGATGACACAGCTTTTATAAAAATTTCCCCATAACATATTCCAGGAAGATGTATTATCAGAGTGATAATGAGGATTATAGTTTACCTTCTTTGTAGAGCACAGGAGGTCTGATGTCAGAGTCTTTGAGTTGAAATTTTGGTTGGATGAATTATTAGCTCTGAAATCTTAGCAAATTATTAGGTTTTACTCTATAAAATGAGGCAAAACCCTACCTTATCAGGTTAAATGATTAAGTGAATGTATACACATTCATTATATATATATACATATATATTCTGCTGTAGCATACAGTAATTGGCATATAGGGGGTTTTTTAAAGATTTTTTTAAAAAGATTTTTATTTATTTATTTGACAGACAGAGATCACAAGTAGGCAGAGAGGCAGGCAGAGAAAGAGTAGGAAGCAGGCACCCTCTGAGCAGAGAGCCTGATGCAAGGCTCGATCCCAGGACCCTGGGATCCTGACCTGAGCTGAAGGCAGAGGCTTTAATCCACTGAGCCACCCAGGCACCCCAAAGATTGTTTAAGAGAGAGAGAAAGAGCTTGTGCAAGTTGGGGGAGGGACAGAAGGAGAGAATCTTTAAGCAGACTCCCTGCTGAGCTTGGAGCCTGACATAGGGCTTGATCCCACAACCCATGAGAACACAATCTGAGCCAAAACCGAGACTTGAACTCTTTCTTGACTGACTGAGCCACCCAGGTGCCCGCCCGTGACTGTCATATAGTAAGCACTCAATAAATGCTAGATATTAATATTATAAAATATTTTTATAATTTTCAGAGTACTTTCAGATAAACTAATGCTAAACTATAATTCCCACTTATTCTGCATAACAAAACTCAAAATACAGATGGGAAAGAATGGTGAAATCTCAAAAGTGTTATGCAAATATAAAAGCGATAATATCAAGCTTATTATTACATTTCCATAAAATAGAATGAAAAATTCATGCCATCAACCTACTCTTGAGGGGTGTTGTGATTACCAAAAAATTAGTGAATTGTTAAAGCATTTTTAAATCTATATGACAGTGATTATCACTGTGAGTGGAAAAGCAGAGGAAGTTATTGTGTAATTTTTAAAGCTTTTTAAAAATGGGATAGGCAGCCTGAGATTGTCCTTAATGATTCCTCCTTGTAGACCCCTCTTCATGAATGTGGGCTGGAATTACGTGATTGCTTATAACAAATAGAATATGGCAACAGATGTCTCCTCTGAGTTTCCATTTTAGGCACATTCTTGTGCTCCCTCTTGCTTCACTCACCCTGAGGGAAGCCAGTTTTCCTGTGATGATGCATCCCTGTGTAGAGGACCATGTGGTGACTGAGACCTGCTAACAACCACTTTGTAAACTCACAAGTGGATTCTTTGTACCTCAGTTGAGACTTCAGATCAGACCACAGCCCCATTCAACAGTTTAATTCCACCTTCTGAGAGACCCTGTGCCAGAGCTACCCAGCTGAGCTATGCTTGGACTCCTGACTCATAGAAACTCTGAGATAAGCTATTTGGTGGTTTTGAGCTCCTAAGTTTTTGGAAGTTTGTTATGCACCAATAGATAATTAGTAAAAATATATATATATATATAAATACATAAAGTGCACAATCGCAAGTGTACAGCTTGATGAATTTCACAAAATGAACATGTCCAAACAGGCACCCAAATCAAGATATAAAACATAGCCAGCACATTAGAAGCCTCCCCATGTTCCCTTCTACTCGTTTTCTCTTCCTCTGAGAGTAACCACTCTCTGGAATTCCAAAAACATAGATTAATTTTTTTTTGTTTTTGTAACTTATATAAATAGAATCAAATAGTGTGTACTCTTTTGTGTACCTTCTTTTGATCAGCATTATATTCACGTGTAGGTTTTTTAAAAGCATGCTCAAAAATGCCATTGCTCGGGGCACCTGGGTGGCTCAGTGGGTTGGGCCTCTGCCTTCAGCTCAGGTCATGATCTCAGAGTCCTGGGATGGAGCCCCACATCGGGCTGTCTACTCCGGAGGGAGCCTGCTTCCTCCTCTCTCTCTGCCTGCCTCCCTGCCTACTTGTGATCTCTCTATCAAATAAATAAATAAAATATTTATAAAAAATGTAATTGCTCAGTCATAGTATTTAGTATGTTCCAAATAAGAAGAGTGTGAGTTTATTTATATGCAAAAAATGGGAGCATAAGTAAAGAAAGATTGAGAAGCATTTCTATATATGACCAAGAGTAGAGAAGCTCTGAGGGAAATCACAAGAATCCTAGCATAACACTAGATCAATGAAATTTCTGTTAAATATATGTACTGGGATGCAGTATGATATGCCATTAAGGATATGGATGTTAGAGTTGAAATGCCTAGATTTGAACTGTGGTACCACTCCTTACTAATTTGGTGATCTTGGGCAAATTAATTTCTTTGTGTCTCAGTGTCTTATCTGTAGAAAGAGGGTTATAATAGTGCTTACTTTACAGGATTGTTGAGAAGATTAAAAATGGAAATCAATATGGGGGCACCCGGTGGCCCAGCAGTCAGTTAAGTGTGCAAGCTTTTTTTGTTTTTTTGGTCAAAGAGTGAGATAGAAAGATAGAAAGAGAGAGCACAAGCAGGGGGAGTGTTGGGCAGAGGGAGAAGTAGACTCTCCGCCAAGCAAGGAGCCCGACATGGGAGTCAATCCCAGGGCCCTGGGATCATGATCTGTGCCAAAGGTAGATGTTAACTGACTGAGCCACCCAGGCATCCCAAGCATGCAACTCTTGATCTCAGCTCAGGTCTTGATCTCAGAGTTGTGAGTTCAAGCCCTGGGTTGGGCTCCATGCTAAGTGTGGAGCCTACTTTTAAAAAGGCCAGGGTGGGAGGGGAATGAATATAAATGAAGTACCACAATACTTTGCACATAACAGGCATTCAGAAATTGTTAGCTGTTGTCAATAAATGGTTCCATAGAGGAGTTCTAAAATATATTGGATGGCAAATGTGTATTATCTATCATTTTTCTCATATAAGAAGTGATTTCCCTGTGAATAGAAGATACAGCTTCCTTGATTCTTTTTGTTTTGTGACGTGTAAAAATAAAATGGCCAGGGTGTGCCTGGGTGGCTCAGTCATTACATGTCTGCCTTTGGCAAGACATCAGGTCATGATCCCAGGGTCCCGGGATTGAGCCCCACATCAGGCTCCCTGCTCAGAGGAGAGTCTGCTTTCTCCCTCTGCCTCTGCTCCTCTCCCCTTCTTGTGTGTGTGCTCTCTCTCAAATAAAGAAAACCTTTAAAAAATAAAATAACCATTTAGTTTATCAGCACAATGTGTTTATTCAGGAATAGCAGAGGAATCACAATTTGGGACATGCAAACCATGTCAAACCACAGATATGTCCACAGACCAAGGTGAGGAGTGTTCATTTATAGAGGAAAGAAGGGAGTTAGGAGGTGCTGTTTGAAAGGAAAGTCCCACACAAGAGCAAGCATTCCAGGTCGCAGCGACTTCCCATTGGCTGAGTTGCGGTGATTCTCATTGGCTGGGTTGTTGCTGGGCCAAGAGAAAAACTTCCTTCTTCCTGTTGGGGTAGGTAAAATAAGCTTCGAGGAGTGGTAAGTGTGTAAGCATGTCCACTAGAACTTCTCAAATCCATTTTTTTTTAAAGATTTTATTTATTTGTTTGTCAGAGAGAAAGAAGGCACAAGCAGGAGGAACAGCAGGCAGAGGGTGAAGCAGGCTCCCCACCGAGCAAGGAACCCAATGTAGTACTCGACCCCAGGACCCTGGGATGATGACCTGAGCAGAAGGCAGACGCTTAACAGACTGAGCCACCCAGGTGTCCCCCCAACTCCATTTTGAATGAAATTTTTACTTTATTCATTTTCGAGGTATTATGGCTCGGCTCTCTTATGCCGTCAACCTACTCTTAGAGATGTTGTGATTACCAAAAAATTAGGGAATTGTTAAAGCATTTTTAAATCTATATGACAGTTGTAAGTAGAGGAAGTGATAGAGAGAGAAAGAGATCTTCTATTTGAAGGTCAACTTCTCTTTGTTCCTAGTTTTATAGGAAGGTAGATGGGATAGGTAAAGCCTGAACTGGTGCTTTAATTCATCAGTGGGTTTTTATCAGCATGATCTCAGTTCTCCATTGCCATGAATCCCTAAAAACTGACCATTGCACTCTCAGTAGTAAGTCTGTGTCTATTTTTAATTTCCTCACTCTGTTCAAATCTCCCTGCCAAAGGTAATAAAACATTTAGATTTAGAAAGAGACTTAGCATTTGGAATGAGACAGAGGCTATATATAGACATGTCAATGAAATAGGTTAGTGAGGGAACTGGTTCTCAGCGCCTCGGAATCAAAGGCACACATTCTTGTCTGATTTGTGTCTGGACACTGGCATGCTCGTAGGTTCTCTGCACAGGTATGTGTGTGTTTTCCTGCCTACGTGAACATGAACACATGTATGGAAAATGAGCCTGCACATTCCTGAGAACAGAAATCTGCGGGATAACTGGTGTATTTCTGAGTAGCGGGGTGATTAATCCCTCTGGACCACATCAGTATCCTCTCCCTGACAATTATTACTGGAGATATCAGAGTAAAACATTACTGTTACATAGTCAGCTCCCGGACTGTAGGGCTGTGACACAGCTTGCATCCGTTCATGTCACATTACTGACCATTCTTTGGGAACTTGTCAAGACCAAGGGTCCAAGGTGATGTTCCAATCTGTCAAGTACTAAGGTCTGTCTAGAAACTTGTTTCCTAAGCAGTCAGGCTGCCATTTCTAATCTTTGGAGTTCCACCCCCTCATTTATCACTGCTCAAATTCCAATCTGTTTTCAAGGCCCTGGTGACATACTTCCTCTTCTAGGAAGCCATCCCTGACCACCTTGGTGATCTTCCTCTTCTGAATTCCCTTAAGGCTCCCTGACCCTCACATTGATCTTGATCGCATGCTGCCTTAAACTGGGCTTGTTGAATGCTATTTGTTTCTCTGTTACTGTGATCTCTTCATAGACAAACGACAATGTCATTGATCGTTGTTTCCAACAGCTCCTAGTATGGTAGCAGGAATGCCCCTCATACTCATTGAACAAAAGAGCACTCCTAGTTACTCCCCTGTGAGTGCAAACGATTTTGTCACTGTTCCTTTTTGTGGCACCCAGAATCTGAAGTATTGAAGACGGGTGTTTGATTAAAGACATTCTATGGAAGACCATATCCCTGATTATCCTGTGATACAGAAGTTGGTATCCCTAAATATCTCATGATATACAATAATACAATATTTGATACTAGCAGAAGTCTAAATATCTTGGAACAGCATTGCTGTGATTTCAGATTCTCAATGATAAAAGAGAATAGGAACCATTTGATATGTTTCAGCAGATGAGTTTTAAATATGAAACTGTTCAAAAGGCAAGACAAGGACCTTCAATAGGCTTTCCCAAGCTTGAGATTGTGATTGTAGATATAACCGGAACATCCCAGGATTTTGTAATTCTGTAAGTGACTGGCCTAGAACCAAGACTAAATGTCAAGACTGAAAGGACCTGGAAGGTTCTTGTGCTGATTCCTCAGTCCTTCTAAGCCATCTGTGATGGATTTTTGTTCCTTCCCTTTGTCTTTCTTACTGACTGCCTACTAAAACAAGTCTTCACAGCACCTAATTGCTTTGTTTCATAAAAAATTCTGCAATTAAGATAAGGTTTTTGGCCACAGAGTAAACATCCATTTCAGTTGGACAAAGTGAAAACAGTGAACTGAAGCTATTAAAATAGTGTATATTTCTGTTGCCTTGGTAAAAAGTTCCTCTCAAGTATGTGTTTTCCTGATTTCTGTTGCCCTTGAAAATTAAATGTGGGTTGTTTGAAATTTAGTATATAATCACAAATGGCAACAAAGTGCTTATCAAGCTTAAATCCAAGGTCATCTATAATTCTTTGTCAATAATAATCCTTACTAATAGAACTGCATTAAAGATGAGGCACAGCTAATCCTCTCTAAGTAAATTCTGCCCCCTTGTGGATTAAAACATCCATAGATAAGAAAGAAGTTCAGTAATAGCTTGGGTCAGTTCCCTTCACTTCTAAAAAACACTCCAACGGGATGCCTGGGTGGCTCAGTGGGTTAAGCCTCTGCCTTCACTTGGGTCGTGGTCTTGGGGTCCTGGGATCAAGTCCCACATTAGGTTCTTTGCTCAGCGGAGAGCCTGCATCCCCCTCTCTCTCTGCCTACTTGTGATTTCTCTCTCAGTGTGTCAAATAAATAAATAAAATCTTTTAAAAAGAAAAATAAATAGAATAAAAAATGAAAAAAAAAAACACTTCAACAATCTTTAAAAACAATGTTAACAATGAAACAGAATGAGATCGTTTATATCAACTGTGTAAGAGCTGATTGATGGTGACAAAACACATTGACAGGTAATAGTATACATTTGTGTCTTTTTTTTTTTTTTAAGATTTCGTCTATTTGCTTGACAGACAGAGATCACAAGTAGGCAGAGAGACAGAGGGAAGCAGGCTCCCCACCGAGCAAAGAGCCCGACATGGGGCTCGACCCCAGAACTCTGGGACCATGACCTGAGCCGAAGGCAGAGAGGCTTTAACCCACTGAGCCACCAGGTGCCCCAGTATACATTTGTGTCTTATATTTTGCATCCCATTCAACGAGGACAGTGCCTTGAATATTAATATTATCAGTTAATATTTCATACAATATTATAATTAGAAAGAACTTTAAATATTGATTCATCATCCACATGTAAGAATGGCTTTTACAGCTCCTGACATATCCCATGCCTGAATGACTCCAGTAATGGAAAGTTCACTAACTGTTCCTGCTCATTCTCCTATCAGGCAGGACTGTTAGAAAGGCTAACAACAGGGACACCTGGGTGTCTCAGTTGGTTCAGCATCTGCCTTCAGCTCAGGTCATGATCCCAGGGTTTGGGGATCAAGCCCTGCATTGAGCTCCCTGCTCAGTGGGGAGTCTGCTACTCCTTCTCCGGCTCCCCCTGTCTATGCTCTCCCTCTCTCTGTATCCAATTAATAAATAAAATCTTAAAAAATAAATTTAAAAATAAAATCTTTTAAAAATAAATAAATAAAATGTACTAGTCTCTTCTCAATGGCTTCATCTTCTAATTATGTCTTACTTCCCTCAGTTACATAAAAAGTATACATAATGAAAACCAAAAAGTTACCCCTGCCCATCCCTTTGAAAGTCTTACAGGCTCATGAAAATCTTTAATAAATGTAAATGTCTTTTAGAGAACAAAATCTTGAACTCATCTTAGCCGAATCTAGGCAGCCATCATCTGAGAAAATAAAATGACCCTTCTTGTAGTAGAGAAAAGCAGAGAGAGGGTACTGACATTTTAGCGGGAAAACTCCTATGTACTGGCACTGTGCTGGGTGCCTTAGTGTTTCCTTCAATTCCCATTTTGCAGATGAGAATGGTAAAGCTCAGGGAGGGTAATTCTCCCAAGCTTAGGCTCTCAAAGGGCCTGTTTTAAGTGCCCGAGTTGTATTAGAAGCCTTCCCTTAAGGAAAGCTGGAGGCTTCCAGGACTAAATCTTACATGAGCACACAGAGAATATTTGTACCACTGGTACCTCCCAGCGCCTCCCCCGCCACCGTCAAGTGCAGGGCGCATCCTAGACGCCCAGGGGAGACCCTTGAATTGTGTGGATGCACTTACATGTGGATTACTTACAGTACAGTACTGTACATGTGTCTTCCCTATGATTTTCTTAATATTTTCTTTTCTCTAGCTGAGTTTATTGTAAGAATACAGTACACAGTGCGCATAGCATACGGAATATGTGTTAATTGCCTGTTTATGTTATTAGTAAAGTTTCCTGTCCACAGTAGGCTCCTAGTCAAGTTTTGGAGTCAAAAGTTATATGTGGATTTTGGACTGCAGGGGGCGCCAGTGCCCAACCCCTGCATTGTTTGAGGATCGGCTCTATTTCCCTATTTGCAGTTCTGTTTAACATTTCAATTCTCTGGGCTGTAGTTTCCTCCTAAGTTAAATTCTGATGATCTCTTACAGTCTTTCTTAATAAAGATGAACTCTTCAATGCCTGGGAGCCTTGAGCTAGCTCTTCCCACTCACCCACCAGGCAGTGGAGATATGTGCTTATCCACTGCCAAACCCGAGAATTCTTTTTTTTTTTAAGATTTTATTTATTCAGGGGCGCCTGGGTAGCTCAGTGGGTTAAACCTCTGCCTTCAGCTCAGGTCAGGAACTCAGGGTCCTGGAATTGGGCCCCCCATCGGGCTCTCTGCTCAGGAGGGAGCCTGCTTCCCCCCTCTCTCTGCCTGCCTCTCTGCCTACTTGTGATCTCTGTCTGTCAAATAAATAAATAAAATCTTTTTTTAAAAAGATTTAATTTATTCATTTGTTAGAGAGAGGGAGAGCACAGAAGGGGGAGCGGCGGGCAGAGGGAGAAGCAGGGTCCCCACTGAGCGAGGAGTCAAATGTGGACTCAATCCCTGAACTCTGGATTCCTGACCTGAGCCAAAGGCAGACTCAACCAACTGAGCCGCCCAGGCTTCCCCAGGCCTGAGAATTCCATACAGAGCCCAACCCCTGTCTGCTTAGGCTACAGAACACAGGTGTGTGTGTGTTGGGGGGAATGCACAAAAGAAAAAATTTGAGAAATTCACAGGGATCCCAGTGAGCTCCCCCGCCCCGAAGTCTGGGCCGCTGAAGTTCAGGGAAGACTAGAGATGCATGCCCTCTGATCTTGAGTTTCCCTGCCGTGGTAGAGTCATTTGTATTCCCTGGGCAGCCCCCTCCCTGCAGGGCTATATTTAGTTCTGGCTGTGGTATAAATAGAACTCCAAAGACTGGCAAAGCACGCCACCCCCCACCGCGTTCCTTTCCTTTTGGGACATCAACCAAACCTGAGCCTTTGATTCCCTCTAGTGGCTCAAATTGGCAACTTTCATAGCTGTTTCTTCGCATTTATTTATTTATTTATTTATTTATTTAAGGTATAGTGCCTACTATATGCACTAAATTGGTCCTTGGTTCTCCAGCTTCACCAGGGGCATGGGATGTTGGTTTCATTTGATCATTGTATCCAGGGCCAAGTGGGCAGGGGTAGAAGCCAGAGCTCCTTCTTCCACATTTAGCTTAGTGTGATGCACACTGGCTAATCTCCTTGCCGTTCTATAGCTGCTTAATGGGGCCTCAGGGAGGATAGGTTTTATATGGGTTATGCCTTAAAGGAGCTGTAGGACTTCAGGGCAACTCCTTTACCTCTGGGCCTCAGTCTGCTCCCAGGTGAGATGAGTCCATGGGTTGAATTCAAGTCAATCCAACAATTGTTTATTGAGCACCTGCAGAGTGAGGGGTCCTGAGCTGAGCGCTTTGGGAAGGTTGTGGTCAGTTGGTACCTGATCTCAAGGAGCTTGCAGGCTAATGGGAGAACCACGTGTCCAGGAAGCCACCTAACACATAGGCCAAGCACGGCTGTTGCAGTAGGAGCTTTGCAGTGAGACACATCCGGGCTTGAGCCCCTGATCTGTCCTTTCCTAGCTGCGTGATCTTGAACAAATTGCTAAACTCTTCTTCGTGCTTCATCTGTAGATTTGGAAAATCACCCTTTCTTCATCGGGTTGAGTCATTGGTGTACAACCAAACCACACAACTACTCCCTAACTGGCCACTCCCCTTGCAGTTTCAAGTTTTAAGCAGAAATAGCAGAAACCTTATTAGGAATGTCAGGAAAACCCTATGAGGGGCTTATCCTGTTGGTTCTGAAGGCCGTTTCTTAGGCCCCATAGATTTCTGTGGTCTCCTTTCTCTGCCCTGGAGCTTGGGAATCCGCCTGCTGCTTCTGCTGGCGGGGCGGGCGGGTGCCTCTGAGGGCCCAGCCCTGCCATAGCAACCCAGTCTGCCTACTGCGTAGAGGGAGCTACGGCCCCTGCTTCCTTCTTCCTCCGTTCAGGCCCTTTTCCTTCCCACAGATTGATCGCTGATATCTTGGGCAATGAACAGGGCATAAGAAAGGTAGCTTATGTGCTTCTATGAGCCTCGATTCTTGATCTTCAGTGCTCCCAAGAGGCAGAATGAGTGCTCCCCAGGAGAGGGGACTTCACCAGAAACCCTGGCACCTGGGGCTGTCCCAGCTTGGAGGTGGTACGATTCTGTGACCTTGTGAACCTCGCATAGGAGCATTGTGAATGGGTTTCACGCTGAGCTCCTTTGTTGTGTGCAAGGAGGCAAAGGAGGATCTTGGAGCTCGCCTTCATGCCCGACACGTGATACCTAGCATCCCGGTGACGTTCTCTAACACTGTGGATTTAAGAGTCCACAGGGTCTGAAATGAACAGGAAGGAGAGAAGGTGAGCAAACTTAGAGCCTAGAGTTGCTGGCGGACACTATTCCTGGAACAGGATGAAAATTAGGGGTAAAGAAAGCCAAAAGTGGAACAGAAATCCTGTTGGCCAAGGGGATACGGGATGCATGGAGGGACAGGATCCCAATGTGGTAACTTGGGATTTCACTTTGGACAGGAAGGGTTCCTTTGTATTTTGAAGCCACCTGGGATGAGACTATAGAGACTGGAAGATAGAACTTGGAGGGGCAGAGAATGAGGTCTCTAACGGAAGCAGGAACTGCCTATAAGATTCCACTCATGGGGTGCCTGGGTGCTCTGTGGGTGAAGCCTCTGCCTTCAGCTTAGGTCATGATATCAGGGTCCTGGGATCAAGCCCTGCATCGGGCTCTCTGCTCAGCAGGGAGCCTGCTTCCCACTCTCTCTCTGCCTGCTGCTCTGCCTACTTGTGATCTCTCTCTCCACTCGTTTTCTGAGGCCTGCTGCACTTACCTGTCGGCCTGTGGGGGCAGCCTGTCTCTAACGGTGGCTCAAGGGGCCCAGTGATATCTGGAGCCTGTTCTGGGAAGGTTGCCAACCCCTGCCTTTCCTTTGGTTTCTACCCTTTTGCAAGCCTCTGCTGGTAAAGGAGAGAAAGTTCAAAAACAAAGTTGTTGACCTGAGTGATTTATTTCATCATTCATAAAAACCAAGAAGGTAGGAAAGAGGACGAGTACGGATCGCTAAGAGTATAATGCAGGAGAATCCAGAAGCTAATGATGAATTCAGTTAAAGGAGGAGCCAGTGGGAGATTGCGGGACTTCTGGTACCTCTAGTCCGGGATTCTTCCCACACCTTGATTTGGCCCTTGCCCACAGGAACACTCCATAATTATTAGTTGTAATATTTGCTTCCCACACATTGCTATGCATTTCTGCATGACTCATTGGACGCTCTCCTCTTCCAGTTTCCTCCTATGTTGGAACCTTGGGGACTCACACTGAGATCAAGCGAGTGGCAGAAGAGAAGGTCACTTTGCCCTGTCACCATCAGCTGGGGCTTCCAGAAAAAGACACCCTGGATATCGAATGGCTGCTCACCGACAATGAAGGGAACCAAAAAGTGGTAAGGGTACAGTTGGCCAGAGGGCCCCCCATCCCCGTCCCCACTCATCCTCCCACAGCTGTCTTTCCTCAGTCCTCTGGTTTTCTGTTGGAGGAAAGGGCTAGAATAGCTCTTTCATCTGGCTTATCGTTGGAAGACTCTAGAGATAAAAATTATCGATAAGGAAAGGTACTTGGGTCTTAAAGATAAGAAGTTCTGGGTTCTTGAGGCAAGCAAGCAAGCCACCTATCATTTGCCCAGGGAAGGAATCTCCACTGTCAGTGTCTTTTCCTAAGAAGGGAGCTAAGATGCATTAGCTGGGTTCCCTAGTCTAGTGGCCAGACCCCAGATCTATACTAGGAAGCCTGCTCCCCTTTCTCCTCTGAAACTATTACCACCTGCCTATGTTGAAGTTCTGCACAAAGTCATGACTTTCAAGCTCTGAGATTATGTAATGTAACAAACAACATACAATGCAGGGCATGACTGAAAATGTTTAACACATATGCGATCGGTCAGCAAAAGAATTGATACTGGTTCTGGAGTTGGAAAATGAAGGGGCTGGCCCTGGGTCTTGTGTGCTCAGGATGGGGAGGTCCTTTGGTGCCTATGAGCTTTCGGGTGGTGTGAACAGAACTTGTAGCCCTTTGCTCCCAATGATCCACGGGACTGGTCTCTGTTGAGAGAGAGAAGTGAGTAACTACTGTATTATCCTGTCTGCCTTGGCTGTATTCAGCCTTCCTCAAGCAGGGTTTTCTAGCATAACTCTTCTCATTCCATTTACCCAACTGAGTTACTTTTTAAAAAGCTTTTGGTTGAGGGGTGTCTGGCTGGTTTAGCTGGTGGAGCATGCAACTCTTGACCTCAGGGTTATGAGTTCAAGCCCCACGTTGGGTGTAGAGATTGCTTAAAAAAAAAAAAAAAATCTAAAAAGAAAACCAACTTTAGGGGGGCGCCTGGGTGGCTCAGTGGGTTAAGCCTCTGCCTTCGGCTCAAGTCATGAACTCAGGATCCTGGGATCAGGCCCCGTATCAGGCTCTCTGCTCAGCAGGGAGCCTGCTTCCTCCTCTCTCTCTGCCTGCCCCTCTGCCTACTTGTGATCTCTGTCTGCCAAATAAATAAATAAAATCTTTAAAAAAAAAAAGAAAGAAAAAAGAAAAAAGAAAAACAAAAATTTAGGTGGAAAGTTTTGCGATTTTTAAAAAAATCACATAAAATAAGCCAGGGAAACTGACTTTAGACTTTCCTTCCTTTTCAGAACTTTACCTCTCACCCTACTAAAAAGTGAAAGATTGTCATTTCTTCTCTGTCTATACCTCTGATTTCAAATGATGGCTTGTGCTGGAAGAAGTTTAAAGTTTTCACTAAAATAAAATCCAGGATCATTGTTGGATTTCAGCTCCAACATCACTTTGTCATTTTGATACTGGTGTCATCTAGTTCTCAGTACATCATCCTAAGACTCTGTTCTCTGTAGGGCAAGGTCACCTTAAACTGAGCGTTTTTATTCCAGCAGATTCTCAGTCAATTGTAGATATGATACTCTCTGTTCTGAATCAAGTAAATAAGAGCTATGTTCCTCTTACAGAAATTTAAGAAGAATGCCTACACTCGTCTAACTTTGACCCAAGTGCTTTCATTTAAACTAAAGGAAAAAGAGAGTTGCTGTTTTGTGTAGCCAGGTAAATATAAGGCTTAGAAGTTCATTGCTGATTAAAGCAGGCCACTGATATGGCTTTAAGCAGCCACAGTTCCCTACTTGTCTCCAATTAATGCTCCAAAGTAAGGATCGGGATTTATTTGGTCATTCAGAGCACGTGGATTTATTTAGCAAATAATATACACCGAGCTAGGCACTGGGACACAATAGTGAAAAAGATGGCAAAGTCCCCCTCTCCCTGGAGCTTACAGTGCCAAGCCATTCAGTAATTTAAAAAAAAAGAAAGAACGAAAGAAAAAGAAAAAAACACCAAAAAAATTTTTTTTAAGTAGAGAGCCCTTAAACATTAAGCTATGCTCTGGGTTGCAGTCTATTTAGCACATAGTAGTGTCTCATTTAACTTAACCCAGGAGGATGAATAACTAGGATTAGTGGTCTCATTTTATAAATAAGGAACCCCATACAGCGTGTGCCCAGACACAACACACAAAGTGAGAAAAGGACTTAAGGTCACTCATTGTGCCATTAGAAATGAGGCACTGTTGTTATCAGCACCTGGGCTGTTAACTGCCAGCTGTGCTACCTTCATAAATAATTTGAAATTAGAGTCTGTGTTATGTAGGAGATAAGGAGAATGTGGGAAGAAAACTATTCCAGACAGAATCAGTTGTGCCAAGGCCCCATTGCTGGAAGAAGCTTGGTACTATTGCAAGTTCTAAAAGAGTGAAAATCAATTTTTTTTTAATTTGGTGGGGGGTTTTTTGTAAGGATTTTATTTATTTATTAATTTGTCAGAGAGAGTGAGAGAGCACAAGCAGGGGGAGCGGCAGGCAGCAGGAGAAGCAGGCTCCCCGCTGAGCAGGGAGCCCGAAGTGAGGCTGGATCCTAGGACCTTGGGATCACGACCCGAGCCGAAGGCAGATGCTTGACCAACTGAGCCACCCACGTTCCCCTCAAAATAAATTTAGGTTAAACAGAGTAAATACTAGATTCCCACTATCCACATGAAGGAGGTAGTTGTGTGAAGGCATAACTTGAGAACTAAGTGACAGAGATAATGATAGAAATAGGCAGAGTGCTCTAGCTGAATATGAAGGAGGCAAGAGTAGTTGGTGGGGGGAGTCAAGGGCAGCTCCTGTAAAGAAGTCGCAGCTGATCTGAGCACTGATAGAATTTCCTGATTGCACTGAGGAATCACAAGAGTGTAGACACAAAGGCTGGAAAGTTCTGGGAAATCATGAGCAGCTAGCATACGTGGAGTACAAAATGTGAGCTCACAGAGGTTGCAGGATGAGAACACAAAAGGTCTTGTGGAACAGGTTAGGAAGCTCCGATACTTTCTTACATTGTCGTGGAGTTCTTGAAGGATTTTAGGAGCCACAGGGACATAGATGTGCCTAATGCGATCAACCTGGCCCTGTGTGGAAGCACACTGATTTTTATTAAAAGAGACTTGAGTAGAAGCAAGATCAGTTGAACAATTTCCGACTCTACAGTAGAGGCTTCCACTATAGTCATGGGTAGCTGGGATATCAAGGTGTAATATACCAATGTAGTGGGTAAATTTGCCACCATTTTTGGAATGAGTGAGGGTGAGAGAGAAAATACAGGAGGGGCTGGACCAGACGTGGTGCCTAAGGTAGGCTAGCCAATAACCTAGACCCCAAGGTTAACCTTGCATTTCAATCTGAGCAGAATTGGCTCCCTCCTTTTTGTCTAGGAGACTGAGAAATGCAGAGACCATTTGGGAGCGGGTAAGCAGTTTGGCGAATATTTGAATTTCAGCCTAGGTAGATAGCGCAGCCTCTAGAACTCCGGAGCTCTCCTCCTGGTTCTAGGGATGGAAACACAGTTACTTTCCATCTCCCCCAGGGTCAGTTATGAACACACAGCAGAGACCTTTCCCCTCTATTTTTCGGGTGGAGAAATTAGGGCAGAGATGTTCTCATTTATGTGCCAAATCCCTCCGGCCACCTCCTTTTCTCCTTTCCCCCTAGTCCTTGATCTTCAGCAAGAAAACTCCTGATCAAGGGCTTGAGCTTCTGGCTCTCGATTTTGGCTCAGGTCATGATCTCAGGATTCCTGGGTTGGAGCCCACCTCCAGGACCACGCCCCCACCACCATGCTCCATGCTGAGAGTCTGCTGGAGAGCCTCTATGTCCTTCTCCCTCTCACATTACCCCTGCTCCTGTTCCCTCCCTCAATGCCTCTCTCTCTGTCAAATAAATAAATAAAATCTTTTAAAAACAAAACAAAACAAACAACAACAACAAAAAAAAACAAAAAAAAATGCATCTGTAACAGGCCCACCAGGCGTGTCACAAGACACCCAACCCCACAACAGCTGCATTTCATGGACTTCATTTTTTGTTTGTTTGCAAAAGGATTAAATTTATATTCACTGTTCTCCCATCACCCCCCTCCGCCACCGCACCCCAGGGCAAGGGCTTAGTCTCAGCTCTGCATTTCCTAGAATTAAAACCACAGCTAGGACAAAGGGACACACTTGTACCTGATATTCAATATGCGTCTGAAAAAAACTGAGCCAAACTGGAAGGCTGGAACTGAGCCCCAACCTGTGTCCTAAATGCGTGTGAAATGCTCACATTGGGCAATGGTTATTTAATTATAGTAAGATTATTTTGGAGTTGTACAAGGTCTGCTTTCCAAAGATGTTACATACTTACCTTAGGTGTCTCCCCCAGCCCCTTTTTCCCCCATTAAATAATGGGACAAGATTTGGAGGGAAGGGGGGACGCCTGGGTGGCTCAGTTGGTTAAGCAGCTGCCTTCAGCTCAGGTCATGATCCCAGCATCCTGGGATCGAGTCCCACATTGGGCTCCTTGCTCCGCAGGGAGCCTGCTTCTCCCTCTGACTCTTCCTTCCACTCTGTCTGCCTGTGCTCGCTCATTCTCTCTGACAAATAAATAAATAAAATCTTTAAAAAAAAAAAAAAAAAGATTTGGAGGGAAGGGGAGAAAAGCACCCGGGAGTCAGCCCTACCTGGATATACCAGGTGCTGTGGTGGGGCCAAGTCCAAAGGGCTGAGGCTCACAGGAGGAAGTGATTCTACAAAGGGATCTAATACACAGGCTAATACACAGACGGTGGCCTTTGAGCTTGATCTTGAGGCCTGTGTAGGTGTTGTTGAAGCAAAAATAAAAGAGAGGCATTTCAAAAGGAGAGAAGACTGCATGATCCAAGACAAACACATATCAGAGGGTGTTGTTCAGAATCAAGGGACCTCAAGCTTGGGAACAAGGCTATTCAGAGATGCGAGGACAGGGACCAAAGACGAGGGGCAACCCAGGCTGCCCTGGCCTTAGGTGCCAACTTCAGAGGGCTGAGCTTTAGTCCAGTGTGTGCACAAGTGTGGGAAACGGAGGCTTTCAGCTACGGGGCTTTGCTCTACAAATGCATGGAATGACTTATGTTCTCTGGGTACTGGGTGGGACAATTTTGGAAACCTCAGCGACTTCCCTGAACCAGCCTAATAAACGCGATTGTGAGGGCTTACTAGCAAAAACCCAATGATGTCGCTTACCCCCGTTTTATTTTTTTTAAGATTTTATTTATTTATTTGACAGAGAGAAATCACAAGTAGATGGAGAGGCAGGCAGAGAGAGAGGGAAGTGGGCTCCCTGCTGAGCAGAGAGCCCGATGCGGGACTCGATCCCAGGACCCTGAGATCACGACCCGAGCCGAAGGCAGCGGCCCAACCCACTGAGCCACCCAGGCACCCCGCTTACCCCTGTTTTACAACTGAGGAACTTAAGGTTCAGGAAGGTAAATTAACAGACCAAAGTGCAGAGCTGTAAGTGGAGGGGTTCCTGCTTAAATGTCAACCCAGTGACTTCCCTGCTTGCTCACTCTTCATCACTGTGCCCTGGTGCAGTGTTTTTTCCAGTCGGGACTCAGTAGTGGATTCTAAGCGAGTAGACTGGGTTGTTTGTTTGTTTGTTTGTTTAACACAGACTGGAAAATATCAGTGTATTGCACATACACTACTTCCTGAAACTTACACTTCAGTTGTCTAGTGCGCTCCATGTGCGTGCTGGGTCACGGATGTAAGTTTCTTGGTGTAAGTCTGTTCAAAGCTGGAAAGCTCCTATCCTATAGGAGACTTAAAGCAGCCAGAGTCTCCTGTGGACCGCACCTTACTCAGTCTCTCCGAAGTCAAATGTGACTTTCAAAAATAGGAAATATTCATCCAAATAGTAACATGAATAAGAAAGAAATCCCCTAGAGCAAAAAGGTTTACCCACTTCTCAAATCCCACAAACCCCCCAAATTCCTAAAAATTACCCAGCTCTTGGGGTACCCGGTTGGTTCAGTTGGTAGAATGTGAGACTCTTTTTCAAAGATTTTATTTATTTAATAGACAGAGATCACAAGCAGGCAGAGAGGCAGGCAGAGAGAGAAGGGGGAAGCAGGCTCCCCGCTGAGCAGAGAGCCCTATGCAGGGCTCCATCCCAGGACCCTGAGATCAAGACCTAAGCTGAAGGCAGGGGCTTAACCCACTGAGCCACCCAAGTGCCCCAGAACGTGAAACTCTTGATCTCTGGGGTCGTGAGTTCAAGCCCCGTATGTGGCACAGAGTTTACTTAAGATAAAAATTAATCAAATTAAAAAACCAATTCCGAGCTCTTTACTTATTTCTGGTTTAGAATCTCTTCATTCTTCCTAGGAAGCACAGACTCACTTCCTCATAATGATTATGCAGCTATGAGGTAACATGAAAAAGTCAGAAAATAACATTCATTGAGTACCTGCGAGGCATTCCCACCTCACTTGTCCTACCTCCAAATATCAGCCCCTGCCCTTTCAGTCTTAAGAGGAGGTAAACTCTAAAGCTTCCAGTTTGCTTCCTGTTGCTAATATATTTCCTCCTCTCCCTATTGTCCCAGTGAGTTGGCATTTCTACGGCAGCTGCTTCCACCGCCCCAAGAAACCGATCCTTTTACCCAGTACAACAGGATGTGGGGCCGAGAACACCATGCAAACATGTAAAACAAACAAATACGGTATCAGAAGGGCTGCGACCTGGCTTTTCCTGGTCTGAGACTCCTCTAGCGGGGAGCTTTCAGGGATGCTGGGAGCCCTATCAAATTATTTGCAAAATAATAATGTACTTTTTTTTCCCTGGGTCAGAGTTCATAGGTTTTATTGGAGAAAAACAGAAAGCAGTGAGGTAGGACAAGGAAATTCCTCAGACATGGTGACGGGCTGATGTCTGCAGCAAGTGGTTAAGAAAGAATTCTTGGGGCTCCGTGTTATGCTGGGAGCCTACTTTTAAAAAAAGAGAGAGAATTCTTAGGATGTTTTTGGTGCCAAAAGGTGGTTTTTATCAAAACACAGGGACTGGGTGCACTTGGGTGGCTCAGTTGTTGGGTGTCTGCCTTCAGCTCAGGTTCCAGGATGGGATCCAGCCCCAAATGGGGCTCCCTGCTCAGCAGGAGACCAGCTTCTCCTTCTGCCTCTCCCACTCCCCGGGCTTGTGTTCCTTCTCTCTCCCTGTGTTTCTCTGTCAAATAAATAAATAAATAAAATCTTTAAAAAGGGGGGGGGGGCACAGGGACTGGACCCAGGGGCAGAAAGAGCTAACTTGGAACACCTGCCTGGCTCAGTCGGCTTCAGCGAGGGTCATGACCCCATGGTCAGGGGATCGAGCCCTGTACCCTGCTCCCTGCTCAGCAGCGGAGAGCCTGCTTCTCCCTCTCCCTGTGCCTACTGCTTGCCCTGTTGTGCTCTCTCTCCCTGTCTCAAATAAATAAATAAAATCTTTTACAAAACATTCTGAAAAAGAAAGAACCAGCTGCCTCAGGATTGTAAGGAGCGATTGCCCGTATACTTTTACATTGGGAGGGCAGAGGGAAAGCAAGTTTCCAAAAGGAATTTTCATATGTTAACGAACAGAACCAGGATCCTGGAGGTCTGGCTGTGGTGGAGCTAGGGCTGCCTTTTGCCTCTAGCAAGACCTTATTACCCTTAAGATGGCTGGGAGTTCCAGGAGGAAGGTTGTACTCTGCATTCCTTAAATATTTGTCAACGCCCTGCAAGTTGTTAAGAAGGTTTAATTTTATCTACATTTCTTTTGCCTTTGTGCTCCCGATCCCTGACCACACCGGGGAACAGGAGGCTGGTTGCACTTTGAGGGATAAGAATAGGAGAGAAACCTTTCCCAGGCCCGAAGACTCCTTTCTGGGATGTCTAGTCTCCATGGGAAATGCCGTTGAGTCTGTGAACCCCGGAGGTTGGAAAAGAACGCCCCCAGTCAAGCAGGATAAACTGTTGCCGATCCAGTTTCAGATTAGGATGTATGTTCCCACCTCACACAAGGCCCTCTCTAAAGAATGTATCAAACCAAACCGCCACCTGGGTGGCTCAGTCCTTATGTGGCTGCCTTTGGCTCAGGTCATGATCTGATCCGGCTCTGTGCTCAGCAGGAAGCCTGCTTCCCTTTCCCGCTCGCCCTGCTTGTGTTCTCTCTCTTTCTGTGTGTGTGTGTGTGCATCCGTCTGTCTCTCTCTCTCTGCCAAATTAATTAATTAATTGATTTTAAAAAAAGAATATCAAACAAAAGAATGCCCTCAAGTCTAAGCTGGGGACACTCACTTCCTTAATCTCCTTGATCTTGCTATGAACTTTTCACTGACGTGGGTTTTTTTTTTTCTTTTTAATGCAAGGGGCTAATACTTATAAAGCATTTAGAACAGTGCCTCACATAAAATAAATAACACATATGTGTTTGTTAAATAAAAACAGAACTCTCCAACTGGAAGTATTGCATTGTGTTGGTGGATTTTCATTTCTGGGCCTAATGCATATTTTCCTATGTCCAGGGCCAAGGGCTGTGCTTGGCCCAGAATAGTCATGAGATGGTCAGCGAGCAAAGGAATGACGTCCTTTCACAGATTTCCGCTCTTACAGTTCTTACTAGGAGCCTGTGAGGTCGGTAGCTAAGAATTGTTGTCCTCATTTTCTTTTAATATGTGAGGATAAATGAGACCTTAAACTTGGCTGCAGAAAACCTGAGCTCTATGCCTTTGAGATTCTGAAGTCCGTTGCCCAAGACAGATTTCAGAGCTAGCATCTCAGCTCCAAATTCCTAAAACTAAATCCCTTTCTTTCCCTCTGCCCCCTCCCGCAGAATTTACAGCTTCTCTCGAAAAGAATGCAGAAATTCAAGACAGAACTTTTGTCTAGGATTAAGCACTGGACCTTTGACTGAAATCGTGCATTTCCTGTACTTTCCAGAATATTCCTCTGCATAAAGATGAAGCTTGGGAGGGACCTCCCTATTGTGTATGTGTTGGGAGTGCAAATGTTCAGGTTGGGGTAGGGATAGATCCTCATTAATGTAGGATAATGAGTAATCAGACCTCTTCAAGGTTGCTTCCCTGACCCCCCATCCCCCTACTGTCTCCTCCCTCAGCGGGTGGTTTCAAGGTGCACTTCAGAGTCTTTATGAAAGAGAGGGTAGGAGGAAGAGGAGTTGTCATCCAGGAGTAAAGCAGGAAATGTGAGCAAAGGCTGGACTTGAAGAGTCCACTAAAGAGACGACAGTCAACAGTTTTACTCTGAGGTTGGTGGTATTTTTTTTTTAAGATTTTATTTATTTATTTGACAGAGAAAGATCACAAGCAGGCAGAGGGGGAGGGGGAAGCAGGCCTCATGCAGGGCTTGATCCCAGGACGCCGAGATCATGACCTGAGCCCAAGGCAGAGGCTTAACCCACTGAGCCACCCAGGCGTCCCTGTCGGTGGTATTTTGATGAGCTCTATCTTTGTTTAGACAGCTACTCTCTGGAGAGTCTCATTTAATCCTCCTTTTCTTAATCTCTATATTCGTGCCATCGGGGAATCTTATCTAGTCTCAGGCCTTTAAATACCATCCACAAGCTTAGAATTCTCAAACCCGTATTTCCAGGCCTCCCTCTTGAATATCCAACACATGTATATGCACGTGCTTTACCCCATGCCTCTGGCTGTTGGACAGGTAGTCTCACAGGTAAGAAGCCCAGAACTAAGCTCCTAACCAGCCTCACCCTGCACACTTCCTCCGACTTCAGGCCTCCTCGGCTCTGTCTTCTCTCCGGGTTGGTAGCTCCTTTCTCTTCTCATAGGCTCCCACCCCAACATGAGAGTGGCCCTGGACTCTTCTCTTTCTCTCATACCACAAATACACAATTGTCTAAAAGACATTATTTATTTGACAGAGAACAAGCAGCGGGAGGGGCGAGGGCGAAGCAGGGTCCCTGCTGAGCAGGGAGCCCAGCTCAGAGCTCACTTCCAGGACGTGGGGATCATAACCTGGGTCGAAGGCAGACGCCTAACAACTGAGCCACCCAGGGGCCCCGACTCCAACAGCCTCTTGACTGGTTTTCCTGTTTCCATTTTTGGTCTCCTACAGCCTATTCCCAAAACAAATCATATCATGACACTCTTCTGCTCAAAATCCTCTAAAATAGCCCCCACTTCCCGCAGAGTGAAAACCATCATCTTCACAATGGCCCGGAGGCCCAGCAGGATCTGGCCCCCCTGCCTGACCTCATTTGCTATCCGCCTGGCTTACTCCAGCACCCAGGCCTCTCTGAGGTTCCTCAAACACGCTAAGGCATGCTTCTACCTTAAGGGCTTCTGCTTTGCCTCTTTTCTTTGCTTAGAACTCTCTTTCCCCGGGTGCCTGGGTGGCTCAGTGGGTTAAAGTTTCTGCCTTCAGTTAGGGTCATGATCTCCGGGTTCTAGGATCAAGCCCTGCATTGGGCTCTCTGCTTGTCAGGGAGCCTGCTTCCCCTGCCCCTCTGCCTGGCTCTTTGCCTGCTTGTGATCTCTGTCTGTCAAATAAATAAATAAAATCTAAAAAAAAGAACTCTCTTTCCCCAAGGCTAGTTTGGCGTCTTTAAGACACGCCCTCCTGTCTCCTTCCAGCCAGGTCTACTTTGACCACCTTATTGAAACTGCAGTCTGTCCCCCTGGTGACTACCACCCCCTTCCCTGCTCTGTTATTTTCGTAGTATTGTCAAATGTACCATACAGTGGTCTTCCATGTCTGTTTCCTGCCACCAGAATGCATCCTCCCCAGGGACTGGGATTTTCAACTGCTGTGTTCACGGATCTTCCTCGGCACCTGTAACAGAGGCTGGCAAATTGTGGAGGCTCAAAATTTGTTGAATAAATGACTGCGCTCTTGGGTCTTTTTAGCTTACCATTCAAATCCAGCCTTTGTCCGCATTTCTACTTCCGGGTGGAGGTGGATGGATCACTCCTCTTCTTCCGACCGTCTCTTCTCGTTCTAAACATTCTGTAACTGGTCAGGCTTGCCAATTTGCTGCGAAATGTCTTTGAAGAATTATCTGAGCCTTCAAGAGCAGCCGATGGTGCTGCCCCAGTGAAGCTAGCTCCCGTTTCCCTGGCAGCCCTCATTCCAGTCCGAAGGAAGGAAACGAATGCTCTTCTTGGTACTCCAGCAGGAATTCTCATTTACAGACCCAGAGAGCTGAACTGTGAAACCACCTGCCGAGGGGGAGGGCAGTAGGGGAGTGGGGGGCAGAGGGGAGCAGCCTTCAAGGAATCTAGTTCCCCTTACTGTCATACCAATAGAGGATCTCTTCCTACCAAAGGCTGAACACTTGCCTCCATCCCCCCATACAGTATACCACAGGAAGGTCCCTCCTAAACATCGTCTTCATGCTCAGACTCCAAATTTCCAGATAAATTACGATCTAACTTTCCTCACATGTTAATCTCCACAGAAATAGAAATTAACTTGTGGAATGCCCATAGCGATGGCCCTGTTTCCGTATCTACAGCATGGCAGTGGGTCCTGTGTATAGAGATGCAAAGGAATTTTGTCCAACGGAGACTACAAGTCTTTGTCTGATTCTTATTTGAACCTGTTGTAAAAATCTTTCTGGTTCCATCATTTATTAATGAGTTAAATAAAATCTTTGACACATACTTATTTTCTTTGTATATGAGAATCATAATTTTACCCTTTTTTTTTTAAGTTTTCCTTTAAAACTGTAGGTGGGGGGGGTATCTTTTCCCCTTTCCCCTCCTAGGTTTTCTAGCTGGGGCACTGTAAATTAGACGAATAAAAGACAGATTTTTGTTAGTTGGTTTGTTTTCTCTCTTTAAAAATTTTATAAAAATTTTTTACGGAGATATATTTGACATAGAACAATTATATTAGTTTCAGGTATACAACCAAGGGAAGAGTTAATAGGAGGAAAACAAACAGAAGTCTATTAACTTCTGTGTACCATGTAGGTAACGTGTGAGAATAAGTACCCACAGATGAGTAACTCCAAGGGGTGGCTAGAATTTGGACTACATACCTAACTTAGTCGGGGAAAGGGAAGAGGAGAAAGGACACTTTGGGAAAAACAAACAACTTTTGAGGAAGATAAACGGGCCCTTAGAAGAACGAACCCGAGATATGCTAGAGATGCTAGAATGCTAGAGATATGCTCGCTGGTGATCTTGTCTGTCTGGGTGTGGTGCTGATTTCTGGTCTCCTAGAAGAGAAGATTAGAGTTGTTCTCAGGAGGGGATTTATTACACTTAAATTCTTAGAGGAGGCTCTGCTTTGAAGTCAAGCAGCTTCAAGAACTCAAATGCCTTTAGCATTTGAAATTCTTACGCACATGCAAAGTGGCTTATTCTGGGTGGCACATCCTGGCCCTCAACACTTTCATAAAACAATTTTTTCTTTTTTTAATTTTATTTATTTATCTGACAGACAGAGATCACAAGTAGGCGGGAAAGGCAGGCAGAGAAAGGAGGAAGGGGGCTCCCCCAGCGGGGAGCCCGATGTGGGGTTCCATCCTAGGACCCTGGGACCATGACCTGAGCCAAAGGCAGAGGCTTTAACCCACTGAGCCACCCCGGGGCCCCAAAACAATTTTCTTTGTATTGATATCATCTCTAGCACAGTGCTAAGCACGGAGTATGTTTTCAGTAAATGTGTATTCAATAAAGGCTTGCAGAATTGCATTCTAGCCTCGCCAAAGACGATTAATGGCAACAGACATATATATAACCAGAATGTCCCAAGGGTCTCCTGGTCCACACTCAGCATGATAGGAAGGGGATCTAACAATCTATGTGCCCAAGTCTTTCACCATTTCTCCTCTCATGAAAATGCTGCAAAGATGCAAAGAGTTGGGAGGGGGGAGGGAAGAGGCCATTAGTCTGAGTGTCATAACCCGGAAGGTGTCGTAAGAGGTTAACATTGATTTGGGACTTAGAAGAATGAAAGGAAAAAATTTTTTTTGAAGTTTTATTTATTTATTTGAGAGGGAGATGGAGAGAGAGAGAGAGAGAGAAGGAGTCGGGAGAGGGGCAGAGGGAGAGAATCCTAAGCAAACTCCCTGCTGAGCATGGAACCCAACATGGGGCTCGATATCATGACCCCGAGATCATGACCTGAGCTGAAATCAAGAATTGGACACTTGGGCGCCTGGGTGGCTCAGTGGGTTAAGCCATTGCCTTCGGCTCAGGTCATGATCTCAGAGTCCTGGGATCGAGTCCCGCATCGGGCTCTCTGCTCAGCAGGGAGCCTGCTTCCCTCTCTCTCTCTCTGCCTGCCTCTCCATCTACTTGTGATTTCTCTCTGTCAAATAAATAAATAAAATCTTTAAAAAAAAAAAAAAAAGAATTAGACACTTAACTGACTGAGCCACCCAGGCACCCAGAAAGAATGAATAGTTCTTCATGTCAAGAGATGGAGAAAAAGGAGTTTCTCTTTGGAAAAATGCAGTGGGCAAAGGCATTGAGTACAAGAGGGCATGAATCATATTAAAGAAAGGGAGGCAGTGTTATCTGACGGTGCCCAGGGAGGTGGACAAAAGAGGAAATGGGACTGGGAAGGTAACACAGAAGTCAATGCCGAGAACCATAGACTGAACCCTGTCCTTATTCAGAGATAGCGGGGAACCACTGAAGAGTTCTGAGCTGGAAAAGAGCTGATGTGAGTTTTAGGTTACTGTTAACTTGGCATCCACTTAGATTGTGATGTAAGGTAGATCGGAGTGGGCAGAAATACACAACTGCCAGACAGCTGGAAGTGGTAAACCGAGTTCAAAACGGAGTCAGGTTAGCGATAAGGATATGAGAATTATCACAGCAGCAGTGCTGGTTGAAGGGAGTGGGCCAAGCTGGATACGGAAAATGTCTTAAGTTGATTATCAGCTACAGTGTCTACCTTTACTTTTCTCCTACTTTCTTCTCCCCCACCTCACCTTCCCCCTCTCCCCCTGAAGACTGTGAGGTCCGCAGGGTAAGAGCTGGGTCTTATCCCTGCTTGTTTTCTAGCACCTGGCACAGTACTCTGGCCTGTGAGCTCAATAAATAATTTGCCAATGAAAAAGAGCATGGAGAGAAAGGAAAAAACACATTTGTCAGAAAGATGGTGAGGGTGGGGCACCTGGGTGGCTCAGTGGGTTACACCTCTGCCTTCAGCTCAGGTCATGATCTCAGGGTCCTGGGATCGACCCCACATCGGGTTCTCTGCTCAATTAGGCTCAATTAGGGAGCCTAATTCCTCCTCTCTCCCTGCCTGCCTCTATGCCTACTTGTGATCTCCCTTGGTCAAATAAATAAATAAAATCTTTAAAAAGAAAGAAAAAAAGAAAGATAGTGAAGGCAAAATGGATGATACAGAAGAATTTTGATATAATTGAGAGAGATCTGATGGACATTATATTGGCTGGGTTCAAATCTTTTCAGGAAAGCATCTGATGTGAGGCAGGGTGCCACGTGATTGAGGATGGGGTTAAGGACTTGAGCAGAGGGAAACAATTTGAACAGCTGCAGCCAGAAATGTGCTTGGGAGATTCCCGAATGCTTGTGTGCCTGTTTTTAGTGTCCTTCTGTGTATCTGGAATGCTCCCTGCAGCCTTCTCCCTGACTTTATCATCTCTCATTTAGTCTGCTTGTCTTGCAAAGCCTAACTCAAATGCCTCCAACTTTTCTGGGACATTCTCTCTGATACTATTTCAAATTAATTAATCCGTTTTCTATGTTTATACTTCTCTCCTTGCTAATCCCATGAGATTATAAATTACTTGAAGACAGGAAGAGGGTTTTACTCATCTGAATAGCTTCCCTGTGACTTGATGGGAAGCAGTCGTCCCATAAATGTTTGCTGACATTTAAAATCAAATGAGTTTAAGAATATGCTGAGTGGCAGAAAGGCCAAAGCTGAAGTTATATAGCTTGAAGTCTTGGTGGACCAGAACAGCACAGTTTTTGTGACTAATAGGAGTGAGTGATGGACACACAGAACCAGGGAAGATTCCAGAACTATGTAGTCTAGAGCACCTGAGTGACTCAGTTGGCTAAGCATCTGCCTTCAGCGCAGGTCATGATCCCAGGGTCCTCGTCAGTGGGGAGTCTGCTTCTCCCTCTGCCCCTCACCCTACTCACACTTGCTCAATCTGTCACTCTGAAAAAATTAATTTAAAAATCTAAAAAAAAATCTCCAAGCCTATAGGCTATGAGGCAGGCAGATGAAATTTCACTAATACTCAAGATTATTATTATTACTTTTTAAGTAGGCTCCATTCCCAATGTGGGTCTTGAACACACAATCCCAAGATCAAGACTGGCGTGCTGTACCCTTTGAGCCAGCCAAGCGCTCCAGGATTTGGTTGTTGTCGTTGTTGTTAGAGTAATCTAAACTTTGGTGTCCCTGCCTGGGAAAACAAAAACATGATCGCATATGTATTTTATGGTAGGAAGGGATATAATTTTTTCCCAACTGACTTCCTCTTTCTTTTTTTTTTTAAGACTTTTATTTATTTGTCAGAGACAGAGGGAAAGAGAGTGAGCATGCACAGGCAGGCAGAGGCAGAGGGAGAAGCAGGTTCCCTGCCAAGCAAGGAGCCTGATGTGGGACTCGATCCCAGGACCCTGGGATCATGACCTGAGCCGAAGGCAGCTGCTTAACCAACTGAGCCACCCAGGCGTCCTTGACTTCCTCTTTCTAACCAGCGGTGAAGTCTACGGCCATACCACCCTGAATGCGCCTGATCTTATCTAATCAGCGGTGAAGCCCCCCAAAAGGAAAGCCAAACAATGAAGTCCTCGGTATCGGACCTGAATTTTAAGTATTGACTTCTACTCTTTAACTCTTCCAGTCCCTTTGACTGGACTTCACGCTTTTGTAAGAACAAAACAGATTGGGGTGCCTGGGTAGCTCAATGGGTTAAGCCTCTGCCTTCGGCTCAGGTCATGATCTCAGAGTCCTGGGATTGAGCCCCACATCAGGCTCTCTGCTCAGCAGGGAGCCTGCTTCCTCCTCTCTCTCTGCCCGCCTCTCTGCCTACTTGTGATCTCTCTCTGTCAATAAATAAATAGAATCTTTAAAAAAAAAAAAAAATAAGAGAACTGTAAAGTTTTTCCGGCGAGATAAACACAACACCAGGCAAAGTGGGTGCAAGCCAAGATTTATTGAAAACACTCTCCGGGGAGGTTTCAGGGCTCAGGAGAAGGGGAGCCAGGAAAGTTGCACCGGGAGGAGGTGGGCACCCTCGGGCAAGGTTCCCCGACTCTGGAAAGCAGAGTGGCAGAAGTCGTGCCCAAGGCAGGGAGAAAGGGGCTTTTAAGGGGCCTCGAGGGGAGTTCAGAGGTCTTTTGGCAAGTTTCCCTTATTTGGATATTTCGCAGGCTTGTCGGGGTCCCATTGGTCCACTGGAGCCTGGGGCGGGAGGGTTTTCAGATTCCTGCTTGGGTCTTTGTTCTCCTGTCTGTGCTCAGGTTTTGTGGCAGGGACTTTCGCCATCTTAAGTAGCCCTTTCTTTCTGCCAGCCCAACAAGAACAAAATAGATTGATTTTTTTTTTTAAAGATTTTATTTATTTATTTGACAAACAGAGATCACAAGTAGGCAGAGAGGCAGGCAGAGAGAGAGAGGAGGAAGCAGGCTCTCTGTGGAGCAGACAACCCGATGCAGGGCTCAATCCCAGGACCCTGGGATCACGACCCGAGCCGAAGGCAGAGGCCTTAACCCACTGAGCCACCCAGGCGCCCCCAAAATAGATTGATTTTATAGTGTCACTTTTCCGCCTTCATTTCTAAACTTTCTGGAAGAGGACTTAATGAGCCGTATAATGAATGCAGATGGCCACAGGAAGTGGGAGTTAACTGGTATACCAAGACCATAAATGGCCTTAGATGGTTATTTTCAAATCCCGGTTCTGCTACTTGTCTGTGAAATGGGGATAATGCCTACAGTATTACCCTCTTATCTGTGCGGGATATGTTCCAAAATCCCCCCTGGATGCCTGAAACCATGAATAGTACCAAATCCTATATATACTATGTTTCTTTTATACGTATATACCTATGGTACTGTTTAATTTATAAATTAGGCACAGGGGCGCCTGGGTGGCTCAGTGGGTTAAAGCCTCTGCCTTCGGCTCAGATCATGGTCCCAGGGTCCTGGGATGGAGCCCCGCATCAGGCTTTCTGGTTGGTGGGGAGCCTGCTTCCCCTTTCTCTCTGCCTGCCTCTCTGCCTACTTATGATCTCTGTCTGTCAAGTAAATAAAATCTTTTAAAAAATAAATTAATTAATTAAGCACAGTAAGAAATTAAGAATAATTAATAGAATAATTTTAAAATTATGAGCATGTGGTTTTTCTCTCCCTCCTTCAAAATCTTATCGTACTATACCCACCCTTTGCCTTGTGATGTGAGATGATACAGTGCCTCTGTGATGAGACAGAGCGTGGGGAGACGACACAGGCATTGTGCACGGTGTTATCACACAGCTGCCTTCTGACAATATGACAGAAGGAGGATCATCTGCTTCTGGACCTTGGGTACTGAAACCACGGGAAGTGAAACCACAGAGAAGGGGAGAAACTACTTAACTTGCAAAAACACTATGTGAAAAATAAACCAGGTGTAAAATTGCTGAGCAAAAGGAGTGTAGCGTATTTTGAATAGCTCACATGCAGGTGGTGGGGAATTAAAAAGTCAGAAAGGGTATGCAGGGGAGGGACACCTGGGTGGCTCCGTCTGTTGAGCTTCTGACTCTTGATTCCGGCTGAGGTCATGATCTCAAGGTGGTGGGATCAAGCTCTGTGTTGGGCTCTGCACTGGGCTGGGTGTAGAGCGTGCATGCTCACTCTCTCAAAAAGAAAAAAAGGGGGGGGGGTTTGCAGGGGGAAGGTAGACCTCCTCTCCATCCTTTTCTGCCAAATCTCCTCACAGTCAACTCTTGATACTTTTATTTTTTAAAGATTTATTTATTTATTTCACACAGAGAGAGAGATTACAAGTAGGCGGGGTGGGGGGTGGGGACCTGGCTTCCCGCCGAGCAGGGAACCCGATGGGGCTTGATCCCAGGACCCTGAGATCATGACCTGAGCCAAAGGCAGAGGCTTAACCCGCTGAGCCACCGAAGCACCCCCAAGTCTTGATACTCTTATATGCATTTATGATACATTCCCTTCCTCCCTTGACTTAGCTGTGAGAACTTCACTGAACATGTAATTCAAATGCAAAAATCCCTTACCTATTAAATGAAATGGCTCTGAGCATTTAATGAAACAATTACTACTTTGTAATTAAAATGCTACACACACAAAAAGAGGTATTATCTTGGGAAGGAGAAGGAGGCCTAGACAAACATGTCGTACTTTTAAAATCTTTTTTTTTTTTAAGATTTTATTTATTTATTTGACAGACAGAGATCACAAATAGGCAGAGAGGCAGGCAAAGAGAGAGAGAGAGGAGGAAGGAGGCTCCTTGCTAAGCAGAGATGCCAACTCGGGGCTCGATCCCAGGACCCTGGGATCATGACCTGAGCCGAAAGTAGAGGCTTTAACCCACTGAGCCACCCAGGCGCCCCAACGTGTGGTACTTCTAACTTCATTGAGAACAAAGGGTCTCTTGACCCTTAGAAATCAGCTTTGGGCGTGACTGCTTTCTTCCATTAGGAGTGTTCCCTTTCCTCATCTTGGCATCAGCAAAAGATGAAGGCCGAGATCCACACTGCTTGACGCCCGGCCTTGGTCTGTCCCCCAGGTGATCACCTACTCCAGCCGTCATGTCTACAGTAACCTGACGGAGGAGCAGAAGGGCCGAGTGGCCTTTGCTTCCAATTTCCTGGCAGGAGACGCCTCCCTGCAGATTGAGCCTCTGAAGCCCAGTGATGAGGGCCGGTACAGCTGCAAGGTGAAGAATTCAGGGCGCTACGTGTGGAGTCATGTCGTCTTGAAAGTCTTAGGTAAGCTAGAGTGCCAAGGTAAACCCCTCCATCTCAATAATGCGGTCTCTGTGAGGAACAGCCAAATGCCCCAGAGTCGAGTTTCCTGGGAAGAAGTACGTTCTATATTTTAGACATAATAAAAGAAGAAAGAATAATCACAATTTTCCATGGGAGCCCACTTACAAAGTTTAAATATCCTCTCGTGTTTAAATGGCATTCTTATATTTACCTTACATCTCTCCGATCCGAATCAACTCCATTTCTGGTTTCTGGCAGCAGAAGCTACTAAGCTCTATTTAATTGCATCCAAGTGAATGGGTTTCTGTCCCTGTTTCAGTATTAATAAAATCACACTCAACTTTGAAAAGTGTCTTGAGAGGGGATGAGGGAGTTTCTGGGGCAGCCTCTGAAAATTACGGTGGCACCAGCCTCTGAAAATTACAGTGGGATTGGGTGTATGTGTGTAGGGGGTGGAGGAGGGTGCATTTTGGGGGTGCTGTAAAGCATGGTTACGTACCAAAAGACCCACTCCGCAGTGGACCTTAAGAGACAGCTAGAGAAACAGCTCAACGGGACACGGTTTTTCCACTGAATCGGGTGTTTGGCGATCTTTGAAGCTTTTTTCTTTTTCCAGTGAGACCATCAAAGCCCAAATGCGAGTTGGAAGGAGAGCTGACAGAAGGAAGTGACGTGACTCTGCAGTGTGAGTCAGCCTCTGGCACAAAGCCCATCGTGTATTACTGGCAGCGACTCCGGGAAAAGGAGGGAGAGGATGAGCGTCTCCCCCCCAAGTCCAGGATTGGTAAGTCATCTCTCCACCAGTCTGCTGAGACAACAGAATGGTATACTCTAGCCGTGAACTCGGAGTCTTGTTTGGTCAGCAACTCACCATGTGACCTTGAACGCTCTGCTGAACCTCTGAGCTTCTATGTTGCATCCGTCAACCTGGACAGAAAACAAACAAACAAACAAAAACAAAAACAAAAACAAACAAAAAACCCCACCCATCTTTTCTTTCCTCAAATGGCACGTAAAAGTGGCAGAAGAAGGGAGGGAGAGATGTATTGGGTGTCCATGATAGCTAATTACGATGCTTACTGTCCCTCCCACATTCCCAGTCTTTTGTTAAGTCTGGAGGATGTGCAGTTTCAAAGAATGTTCACCTTCCTTTCCACATTCCAAAAAAATCGATCATCTCATCCTTCCACACTATATTAGAGAATCTTAGGTCAATGACGCAGTAAGGTGAGCAGTAGACAGAGATCCTGTGACTAAGAGGATTACAGTTATCCTTCTGCTTGTGTGTAGACTACAGTAACCCTGGACGAGTTCTGCTGCACAATCTTACCATGTCGTCCTCTGGACTCTACCAGTGCACGGCCGGCAACGAGGCTGGGAAGGAAAGCTGTGTGGTGCGAGTCACTGTACGGTGTAAGTATCCAACGGGCTCGCTCCTGCTTTCCCATTGGTTCCGTGTAAAACACTTCATCACAAGGAAGAGGAAAGTCAAGGTCAAGACCTTTATTTCCAGAAGGACATGGCTAGCGCTAAAATAAATCTAGTAGTTGCACTGAGGTATCTAATTCTCTGTTTAGGAACATGGGCAAATTTGTCAGCTCCCTGAAGAAATTCATTATGTCCAGGAGGGGACTAAGTGGAGATTTTCTTTATAAATGTAAATTTCCCTTATAAAAGGGTAACTTGTACTCTGTTTCCAGAACTTCTCCTCTGTGTCTGCTGTTTCTTAGAGATAATCAGCTTAAGCGGGGCACCTGGCTGGCTTAGCCAGTAGTGGACAGACTCTTGATCACGACTCTTGATCTCAGAGTCGTGAGTTCAAGCCCCAGTTTGGGTATGGAGCCTACCTCAAAAAAAAAAAAAAAAAAAAAAAAAAAAACAGCTTAAAATAGTCCTAATGTCAAAGAGGCCTATTCTGGGGTGGCGTGATCTGCTACCTTTTGGTATTGAGGGGGTTGGTCATACAGCAAGGGTAAGAAGATAGAAACATCTGGAAATACCCTGTCTGGGGCTTGTGTTTCTGTTTAAGTAAATGCTATTCCCAATGTGGGGCTCAAACTCATAACCTCAAAATCAAGAGTCCTTGAGATTAAGAGTCGCATGCTTCACCCACTAAACCAGACAGGTGTCCCAGGCCTTATGCTTTTTAAATTCATATTTTTTTTTTTTTAAGATTTTATTTATTTACTTGACAGAGAGAGACACAGGGAGAGAGGGAACACAAGCAGTGGGAGAGGGAAAAGCAGGCTTCCTACTGAGCAGGGAACCTAATGCGGGGCTCGATCCCAGGATTCTGGGATCATGACCTGAGCTGAAGGCAGATACTTAAAGACTGAGACACCCAGGTCCCCGAGTGCATGTATTTCTTGGCTTATGTTTCGTTTTACCTCTGCTTTTGTTTCTGAGAAAACAGATGTACAGAGCATCGGCATGATAGCAGGAGCAGTGACGGGCATGGTGGCTGGAGCTCTGCTGATTTTCCTCTTGGTGTGGCTGTTGATCCGAAGGAAAGACAAAGAGAGATACGAGGAAGAAGAGAGACCTAATGAAATTCGGTAAACCTCCCTTCAACATCCCTTCTACTAGACTTCCTTTCCAGAGCTAGGTCTATAGTGAACAGCCAACATAAATGTCCCATTTCCTCATATTTTTTAAAGCTTTTTTATTTATTTGAGAGGGACGCAGCAGTGGGGGTGGGAGTGACAGGGCAGAGGCAGAGGGATAGGCAGACGCCCTGCTCAGCCGGGCGCCCAATTTGAGGCTTAATCCCTGGCCCCTGATATCATGACCTGAGCTGAAGCAGACCCTTAACCTTAACCAACTGAGACAGCCAGGCGCCCCTCCCATTTCCTCTTAACTATGAATCTGTTAAAATGATTATTCTGATTAGGTAAGGAGTTCCAGCCTAAGGACAGAAGGTCTGGTTTATCTTGCCTTTACTGTGAAACTCTCTATTCTCAGCTGAGAATTAAAAGATCAACTTTATGTTACTTCTGATTCACTTCCATTTTTACATTGCTTATGATAAAGAATGGGCATAATCTCTGGGCCACTGAAAGGGTTTATGTAGGGATGCCTGGGTGGGCACAGTCAGTTACTTTTGATCTCAGGGTTGTGAGTTCAAGTCCCGCGTTGGGCTCCACACAGGGTCTGAAGCTGACTTAAAAAAATAAAAAATAAAAAAATAAAAGGGTTGGGCAACTCCCTGGGGTCCTCTCCCTCCTTGGGAGCTTCCTACTATCACTTTGCAGTCCTTAGTAAACCTTGCTTTGCTGCCCACCAAAAAATAAACAAACTAATAAATAAATAAGGGGTTTTGTAGACAAACCCCAACTCAGTTTCAGCGGTAAGTGCCTACTCTCCCAGAGTAACAGAGTTGACTTCAGGGCTAAGAAAACATCCATTTGTGTAAGTCAGCCATGAAGTCTCGGGGACAGGGGACGTCCCCATTCCTCTAAATGGCTGCCTTCCAGTGGCATCATGTGAAGTTTACGGCTTGAGGAATTTATTGGGAAACCTCAGAAGGAAGCAACCATAGTGGAAGCTATCGCGGTCTTGTCAGGATTAAAGTTGACCTCTGCTGTTTTCTTCTCTTCAGGGAAGATGCGGAAGCCCCCAAAGCCCGCCTCGTGAAACCTAGTTCCTCTTCCTCAGGCTCTCAGAGCTCGCGCTCGGGTTCCTCCTCCACGCGCTCCACAGCAAATAGTGCCTCACGCAGCCAGAGGACACTGTCCACCGAAGCAGCACCCCAGCCGGGGCTGGCCACCCACACATACAGCCTAGTGGGGCCAGAAGGGAGGGGTTCTGAACCAAAGAAAGTCCACCATGCTACCCTGACCAAAGCAGAACCGCACCCAGCATGATCCCCAGCCAGAGCAGAGCCTTCTGAACCGTCTGAGTTAAGAGTGGACTTGACTCCCACGCTTTCCTCGGAGTCAGGATCTTAGGATGCTTCTAGTCGTTGAAGCTCAGTCACCAGCCACACAACCCCCTCCAACCAGATGAAAGGCCATTTCAGTAGCAGTGAGCATTGCATGAAACCCACTCAAATGAGCACTTTCTTTATAGGACACCGGACAGGAAAAAGGATGTAAACTGATCCTCTCCAAAAAGGCATCTCGTGGTGCCTGGAGACCAGAATGGGGAAGAGCGGGGGTCCAAATTTGTGTTATCTGTTGACCAGGACCTGGGGTGGAAAAGGTTGGGGAAAGGGGAACTGAACACACTTAAAACTTCTCCCCTGAGATGTTTTGTATCAATACTTCGACTCACCATTGTCAAGAAGAAATGAGATGTTGTTCATAAATTTTCTATGCATTTCTGCAAACCTACTGGATTATTGTGATTATTCAAAGTCAAGTGGAACCCACAGCCTTATATTTCACCTAGCTGCACCATGTACGGGGCACATTGCTTCTGAGAAATTTTAAAAAGGAAATACATTTTTTCTGACCTGACTTCATTTACCATAAGGCTTGGATATTAATTTCACAAGGAGTTGAACTAGTGGGAGGTGAAGAATGATTGGAGTTTCTCCCCCTCTATCCACTACTAACCTCCCACTTCTATTGAACTATAAAGGAACTGAGAAGGAATTCAAAATGTGTGATAGGGGACTGTGAAAAACTTTCTGTCTTAATGATGTTCAGAGGGTTACTGACAGATATCAGAAATATACATGCTGGAACAATTGTGGACTGTCCTTCAAATAAGACGTCTCTGAGGACCTTCCTGCTGGATCTCTGGAGCAAAAAAAACATTCACTGTGTGTCATTTGATGATGTTCTTAGAAGTCATTTAGAAAAAGATCTTTCAGAGTTGCTAAAAGGTCATCTGACATATCATTACATTCTTTTCTGAGAACTTAGGAAATCAGCATTTTAAGACTGATTAAACTAGAAAGGGAGCTTAGATCAGTTTTCTCTTAATATGTTGAGGAATGGTATAAGGCAGTTTACTATTACATCAAACTTGGAGCTTCCTCCATTTCTTTCATTTTAGGAGAAGGATGCGAACCTGGAACTTTTGATAATTCTAGGCCTTAAATTATCAAAAAGATCAGGGATCGTCAACGTTTCCTAATGGCATTATAAGTATGTCATAGTCATTCCCTCCTGAGAGACAGAGAAATTCAGTAATTTCCCAGCATCTGAGGAAGTCCAGGTCTGGAAGGAAAGGAAATTGTATTTAGGGAAGGGATGGTGAGGATAACTCCTGGGTGGCAGGACAGGGCTGGATTAGTGACTGCTAACGTTCAAATTGTCACCAACTTGGAAACAATGAACAAAAGTGATTCACCAGGATTACCATCAAAGAGTTGATTCATGGAAGAAAGGTGTGTGAGAAATAAAAAAGAAAAGCAGCAGCTTCCAATACAAGAACTTGCCTTTTTAATAATGGTGACTATTCTGTGAGTCAAATTCATCCTACGACAAGAACGTAGATCTGAAATAGCCCTGCAAGGGCCTTAGGGCAAATGTCAACAGATCACCATTGGTAGTGCAAGTATTTATGATTAAAAGGGCAGCAAGTTACAGAAAAGAGAAAGCCATGCTGAATCTGGAGACAAAACCTTTTTTTTTAAAAAAGTGGAATCAGATGCTTGAACGGAAAAGGGAGATCTGGGATTTGGCCCCACTTCTCTGGTTTTTCATTTCTCCATTTAATTCTCACTAAACAGTCCTCATATAGTGCAAATGTATTTCCTTCTAAGGTTCTTTAAGAAATGGGGGCTTATGCTTGGGTGAAAATTGTAAACTGAGGTTTGTCTTCCTCTTAAAAAAAAAAAAAAGCTGGGAAATAAGAGACATTGAGGAAATGATGTAAGGAATGTCTGCTATTAATTTAAGAAGGCTGGCGTATTTGGAATGCTTCTTATACTAACACTGCCTCATTGTAAGATAGAAACCCCTTCCATACTCTTTTTTATTTTTCTAGTAGTGTGGTAACCTATCACCTCTGCTATGTAACTCTGAGAATTCTCATTTCTAGAGTACCTGAGCCAAACAAGTACACTATGGAGGCTGGGGCTGTACCATCACAAGCAATTTGCTCTTATCATTATTTACTACCATTGAACCCAAGGTTTCCTGTATATGCCTTTGAAAGCAGGAATCAGTCCCCTTTGCATGATATGGAGATTTAGGTTATTTAAACATGTTAGTTATTAAAAGGCTAGAATACCAGTTGAATATCCAGATTTTGGACATCTATTCACACTGGAAATCTACAGAAAAATTCACAAAGCAGATAACTACCTAAAATCTGAGAAATTCTAAGGAATTGAAAATTCTGACTGATAAGGTGCTGAAGTTTTAGCAATGACAGTGCACTTCTCTTAGAGTCAGGTTTTGGGGTTCAGATACGGCTTAAGATAAAGTTTTGAGACACTACTGGCTTCAAACCATATTCTATTAACTTTAAGTCAAATAAATTTGATCCTTTAATATGAAACAAACAAAAAAAGGTAAGTTAGCTAAAAAGTAGAAGGAAGAAATGTTTGTGGGAAGAAGATACTGATGGAATGATGTGAATATTTGGAGAATAACTGTTTCAATAAAATATATAAACCAAACTTAAATTTGGAAAATAATGAAGTCGACGCCCTTGTTGTTAACACTGTATAAAAAGAGCTTCAGAGTTGCTGTTGCAAAAAGACATAGAATTTTGCTTCATTTCTGGTGTTAAGCTGTTTATATTTTATCTTCTAAGTTGCCTTGTAATTGAGACTGTATTTGATCACAAAAACCAAATATTTATTACAGATGTATCTGTATCAGCAATTAAAAAATAAATAAGGTGATACCGTAGGGGAAGCTCAAGGTCATATAACGTGCCCTGAAAATTTGTTCATTAGCTTGCTGCCAAAAGAACAACAGAACTCAATCTGAATATGATCTACTACTTATTTATTTTGGTGACAAATATACCAAGTACTATTTCTCACAAAGCAAGGTGCTCAGCAGGATCTTACGACAGAGATCCTGCTCTTAAGGACTTTATCAAAATATTTACGAAGCAAATATTTTACACCAAGGTGAAGTGCTAACAGAAGTACACATTAAGGGGTTCAAACAATCTCAAAAGTAAACACTGAGAGATTCAAATAAATCTGGGGGGAAAAAAACTTCACAAGATTAAATGAGGTAATACATGTAAAGCACTTACAACAGTGCTTGGTATGTGACAGGGACTCAGATATGTTCATCCTGACCCTGTCCCTCAGTCAGAAACCCTAGGCTTCGGACTTTTTTTTTTTTTTTGCTTCATACTTCTTTACTGCAGCCCCTATGCACCCCCAAACTTTAATTTTCCATCCTGAATGTGTCTGAAACCTTGTGTATTTGAAGAGGTGGAGACAGGACACTTATCTTATTGAGCTTTAAATACATAAAGTCTGAATCATTCTATTTAATAAGAGCATAGTCCATGTTCTACAATGTATGTTGAGTGAATGGACACAGGTTACCTACTCTCCTTTCTTTATTCACTCCCAGCCACTGAATTTGGGCCCTTGTTTTACTTTCCAGTGGTTCAATAATTAAAATGTTGTAGGTAGTCCCGACGTTAAAAGGGGCAAAATGCAGGGTACAGTTTAGAGACTGTACTTGGTAGGCTGAGTACGAAAAGGAAGATTGTAGATACCAAAGAAAATTGAAAGGAGCCTCCCACAGCACACATCTTACTTCTTGAGTTGTATAGTTACATGTGTTTCTAGAAAGGAAATTATACTATAATGTAACAAAAAACTGACCAAGGATTCTGAATCAAAAGCACTAGCTTCCGTTCTAGCTCAGCCAGCTGTAAATTCTACAAATAACATCTCTGAACTTCATTTTTCTCTTAATACTGGGACATATAATAACAGATCTCAGAAAAATATTTTGATGATTGCGTGATACAACAAATGAAAGCACTCTGTACGTTGTAAAAGCATCATATAAAATTAATTTCTTGGGACATGAGTAGAAATTTTAAATTTGTATCTCCACGTGTTCAAGCCAACATTGCCACCCCCCCCCCCCCCCCGCCCCTGAAAAGGCAAATGTGAAAAGAAAATTCTTCTTTCTTAGGTTTAATCTGTCTCTAGGCCTCACTGGCTTTGACAAGGACAAGGTGTCCTCACAAATTTTGGAGGCACTGTCTGGAAGGCCTTTCTTATTCCAGCCACACCACTGTTAGATAGTTTCAAAATAATCTTTTTCATTTATCTGCCCATTTATTTATTAAACAAGTCAGCAGCAGCCCTGCCTGTTTCCAAGAACACCCTGGGAAACATTTCAAGGAACTGTAAAAGGCTGTTTGAATGACAAGGCCCATACACCTGCCACCAAGCACCACAATTTAAAAGTACTATTGTTTTGCTTGCGGACTCGATTACTAATGTTCTCAAGATGCCCCTGAACGATCTGTCGTTTAGGTTTTTTTTTAAGTCAAGGAAGGAAAAATACATCATGTTTCTAAAAATATGAGAGGTTCTAGAAGGTCTAAATCAAGGACACGGGGTTACCGGAACCCAGTTTCCTAATGCCCGATTCTCCTACACGGGGAAAACTCGGGTTTTCTTTTAACAAACAACTGAGAAGCACGGGATTTGGGTGAGGGGAGAGAGACAGTCGAGAAGCCGAACCTGTTTTGGGCGGGAGGGGGGGAGTGGCGGACTTGTTTGGACTCGGGGAAGCAGGTTTGGCCCTTTATTTCGCTGGGGGTTCCGGCACAGGATCCGGCCCAGGCGGTTCTGAGAGGCCGGACCCCCTCCAACTTCTGCCTTGAGGGCTGCCGGCCTCTTCAGCAACATCGTGCCTGAGAATTCTGGGGGTCGGCCCGGCTAACATTTCCTACCCCGCTTGGGCGCGGTTCCCTCCAGCACCGCATCTGCGTACCCCGCCCCCCTCCGCCAACAAGTCACCCTGGCAGTGCCCAGGGGTCGGTACCTTGGGCTCTGACCTAGCCCAAAGCCACACTGGACAGAAGCATCGGAACAAGGAATCCGGGAGGGCCTAGAGGACCCCATACAACGCCGAAGTGGGGGTTGGGGGAAACAGAATGAGGACTTGGGGGGGGATGGGCAAAACAACCTTCGCGGCCATTTTGTCCTCGCTCTACTTCCGTCTTCCCTCCCGGGCTGCCGGCTCCGGACCCCCCCCTTCAGTCCCCGCGCTCGTCCTCTCCCGGTTCCGCGTCGATCCAGATCTCGGCCAATGCTGCTGTCATTGGCTGGTTCCAAATTTGCCCACCCCTCTTCCTCCTCCTCCTTCCGTCCCCTCCTACCCGCGCTGACTGAGAGCGCTTGCGCAGAAGCGGACGTTCCTTTGCCCCCCCGCCACTCCCCGCCTGGGGTGACTGAGGACTCCCGCGCGCGGGCTCTCTCGGCTCCACCCTCCCTTTCCCCGGGGCCGTTCGGAGAGCGGGGGCGAGAATGAAAGTTCCAGAACGCTGCGGTGAGTGCGTCATCGAGAGGTGGGGAGGGATGGGGGCGGGAGTGGGCGAGGCCCGAGGAGTAGAGCCGGCTTAGTCATTGGGCCTCGTAGAGGTGGCGGCGCGCCCATTGGCTGAAGAAGTCATGATGGGCAGGTGATAGGGGTGGACCCCTTCTGGAAGGTTCTGAGGCAGGGTATAAGAGACAGGGTGGCGGGCGGAAACCGTTCTCATTGAACGCGGGGCCAGATCTTTGGATTGCTGTCTTCTTCTCAACCCGAGCCAGGCCTACACGCAAGGTAAGGACCCTGTTCTGTGACCTCGTGGTGACTCCCTAGAAATGGGCGCCCCGTGCCCGTATTAAGAATTTGCGGCGCTTTGGCGGTTTCTGAGCGTTCACGTTGGCCGGGGGCCCTGAGTCCCCTGCCCAGATGCGGCTCTGTTCTCCCCGAGAGGCGGTGGACCCTGGGTTGCGGCCGATCGGGAAACCCGGGGTGGGAGCTACAGGCCGTGAGGGCCGCCGCGGGGTCAGGGCGGCACCCGCAAGGAGGGCTGGGCAAGGGCCGCATCCGCGGTCGGCGGGGGGGTGGTCGGAAGTCCGGCGCCCTGGAGCGGGCCTTCCCTAGATTCTCAGCAGGAAGCGGCCGCTGGCGCGCACCCAACGCGGAGCGGGGGGGGGCACTAGAGCACGGAATCGTATTGTGTTGTTTCTTGGAGCGCGGCGGGTGGGGGTGGGGGAAAAGGTCGAGCTCTGGGCTCGACCACGTGCTCGGTACTGTCGCAGACCCTCGGGGCAGGTGCTTTCTTCAGTCTGGGCTGAGCCCAGCTGCGGTTGGCACGGCAACCACGACTGCAGTATTTCTTGGTCTGGCCGTTACCGCGTGGTTTTCACACAAGGGCAGTGTTTCTGGGGGAGGTGCCGAGTGAGACGGAGGCCGAAGTATCTCGTATCTGATGGCCTGCGTTCCACGGTAAACGTTCTAAGCGTCTGATCGCTTTATCAAACCGGGCTTTTTTTTTTTTCCCTAACCTTCCTCAGCAACCATGTCTAAGGGACCTGCAGTTGGCATTGATCTTGGCACCACCTACTCCTGCGTGGGTGTCTTCCAGCACGGGAAAGTGGAAATAATTGCCAATGATCAGGGAAACCGGACCACCCCAAGTTATGTCGCCTTCACGGACACCGAACGATTGATCGGTGATGCTGCCAAGAACCAAGTTGCGATGAACCCCACCAACACAGTTTTTGGTAAGTCGTTAATTAAGGCACTAGGGCGTGAGTTCAAGTGGTTTAGACTGCGTGTAATTTGAGTCCAAAGTTTCTGGAACATAAGGCAGCCAGGGAAGTTTTTATAACATGTTGAAAAAAATACAGGTAATTCTGAAGTGGGAAGTCTGAATAACTCAGAACATAAATCCATTTATTATTCTGGAGTTTGGTTGCTAGGCCTCTTGGTGTTTGAGTAGTGGTAGATTACGATTCTTACTGGATAGATGGCAGTGTTAAAACATTTGCATTTGATGACCTTTAACAGATGCCAAACGCCTGATTGGACGGAGATTTGATGATGCTGTTGTCCAGTCTGATATGAAGCATTGGCCTTTCATGGTGGTGAATGATGCTGGCAGGCCCAAGGTCCAAGTAGAATACAAGGGAGAGACAAAAAGCTTTTATCCAGAGGAGGTGTCTTCTATGGTTTTGACAAAAATGAAGGAAATCGCAGAGGCTTATCTTGGGAAGGTGAGTAGTGTGCAACCCTAAATGGAGGTAGCTGGAGGTTGGAACATTATGCACCAGATTTCCTATAAATGGAATTCATGGGGTTTTGACTGAGGTGTTTTGTCTTTTTTTTTAATGGTCAATGTCAAGTGCATGCAGAGGCAGACAATGTAATTACGGGACTGACATGGCGACAATTTTTTTTTTCTAGACTGTTACCAATGCAGTTGTCACAGTACCTGCATACTTCAATGATTCTCAGCGTCAGGCTACCAAAGATGCTGGAACTATTGCTGGTCTCAATGTACTTAGAATCATCAATGAACCAACTGCTGCTGCTATTGCTTATGGCTTAGACAAAAAAGTATGTACCAATTGTAAAACGTAGGATTCATTTTACCATACGTTGGAGCCATTGGAAATTTTGGACGAGGAGTACTTACTTTGTATTTTAATTGCAGGTTGGAGCTGAAAGGAATGTGCTGATCTTTGACTTAGGAGGTGGCACTTTTGATGTGTCAATCCTTACTATTGAAGATGGGATCTTTGAGGTTAAGTCCACAGCTGGAGACACCCACTTAGGTGGAGAAGACTTTGACAACCGAATGGTCAACCATTTTATTGCAGAGTTCAAGCGCAAACATAAGAAAGATATCAGTGAAAACAAGAGGGCAGTTCGTCGTCTCCGTACTGCTTGTGAACGTGCTAAGCGTACACTTTCTTCCAGCACCCAGGCCAGTATTGAGATTGATTCTCTGTATGAAGGAATCGACTTCTATACCTCTATCACTCGTGCCCGGTTTGAAGAATTAAATGCTGACCTGTTCCGTGGCACCCTGGACCCTGTAGAGAAAGCTCTTCGGGATGCCAAGTTAGACAAGTCTCAGATCCATGATATTGTTCTGGTGGGTGGTTCTACCCGTATCCCCAAGATTCAGAAACTTCTCCAAGATTTCTTCAATGGAAAAGAACTGAATAAGAGCATCAACCCTGATGAAGCTGTTGCTTATGGTGCAGGTAATAATTCTTTACCGTAAACAGTTGTAACATATGGCCTGTCAGGCCCCATGCTAACTCGCTGTGATGATTGATTTTTTTAAACATTCGTAGTTTCCACCAAAAGCTTAGCTGATGATGGCACAACTTCCTTGGATGTCTGAGCGACTGAAATTTGTTCGATAATGAGGTGGTTGGGATTTCTTTTCTTAACTAATATTTTTTATTTTAGCTGTCCAGGCAGCCATCCTTTCTGGAGACAAATCTGAAAATGTTCAAGATTTGCTGCTGTTGGATGTCACTCCACTTTCTCTTGGTATTGAAACTGCTGGAGGAGTCATGACTGTTCTTATCAAGCGTAATACTACCATTCCTACCAAACAGACACAGACCTTCACTACCTACTCCGACAACCAGCCTGGTGTGCTTATTCAGGTATGTTCTGTATTGTATTGGTACTTTTTCCTATGAAACTTAGGGAAGACGGCCCGCTATGATGATTTGACTTAAACCATTCGTAGTTTCCACCAGAAGTCTTGTGTTGGCCAATTCCTTCCTTGGATGTCTGAGCGCAGCCTTTCCTATTTGACCTTACACCAAGTTAGGAGCTTGGGGCAGTAATCTTTGCAGCTTCTTAGTAATTTTTATTTGCTACCAAGGTGTATGAAGGTGAGCGTGCCATGACCAAGGACAACAATCTACTTGGAAAGTTTGAACTCACAGGCATACCTCCTGCTCCTCGTGGTGTCCCTCAGATTGAGGTCACTTTCGATATTGATGCTAATGGTATCCTCAATGTCTCTGCCGTGGATAAGAGCACAGGAAAAGAGAACAAGATTACCATCACTAATGATAAGGGTAAGTTAAGAGCACAACTTTAGAGTTAGATAAGGATCATTTTTCAAATAATTAAACTGCCCAAGGATACTTGGGCCAAGGAATCCCTTTCTGGAATTGGCTGCTTCAGTGGGTTACAGTCATTGCAGGGTAACTCAGTTCAGTTTCAACAAAAAGACCGGTTAATTTTCACAGGCCGCTTGAGCAAGGAAGATATTGAGCGCATGGTCCAGGAAGCTGAGAAGTACAAAGCTGAAGATGAGAAACAGCGGGACAAGGTGTCTTCCAAGAATTCACTGGAGTCTTATGCATTCAACATGAAAGCAACTGTTGAAGATGAAAAACTTCAGGGCAAGATAAATGATGAAGACAAACAGAAGATTCTTGACAAGTGCAATGAAATCATCAACTGGCTTGATAAGAACCAGGTTTGTAATTCAAATTGAGAGTGAATGGGGGTGGGGGTGGTTATAGGGTTTCAGCAAAAGATGAGATGGGTTTTATACACAGGTCACAATGATGAATGGTCCAAACATTCGCGGTTTCCACCAGAAATCCAGATGTTGGCAACTAGCTTCCTTCCTTGGATGTCTGAGTGACCCAGGATTTCGTGGGTGGGGGAAGAATTGAATGATAAGCTTTTGTCTAGTCTTCACAACTGATTGATTGCACCAGACATTGTGAAGTTTCTTTTATTTGAGGAACCTGCAGTAAAAAGTTTATTTTCTTTTCAGACTGCAGAGAAGGAAGAATTTGAACACCAGCAGAAAGAGTTGGAGAAAGTCTGCAACCCCATCATCACCAAGCTGTACCAGAGTGCAGGGGGCATGCCAGGAGGAATGCCTGGAGGCTTCCCTGGTGGTGGAGCTCCTCCCTCTGGTGGTGCCTCCTCTGGGCCCACCATTGAAGAGGTTGACTAAACCAATATGAGAATAAATAGGTTGAGCATTGTTCCACATACAATATTCAAAGGACCCAAATTTGTAGCAAATTCCATGGCAGTTATAATGTTGAGCTGCTATAGCAAAAAAACTGGGCATTCTTGATACTTGAATATGGAATATGTGCACAGGGAAAGGAAATAAACATTGCACTTTATAAGCACTGTATTGTTAAGTGGAAAATGCAATGTCTTAAATAAAACTGTATTTAAAATTGGCACCATACAATTGTCTGACTCCGTGTTTATACAAGGGCAGCAGGCAGCATTAGATTTGGGGGGCTGGATACTCTTCTGGCCTAGTGGTGAATCACCCAAAAATAGTATTTGGATGGTCACATAGAACAGTTCAAACAAGTAACTCAAAAGAGTCAGTATAAAAAGTGGATTGGGTTCATGATAAGCTAGATTTCATGATCACTATAGATACTAAGCAGTAAAATAGGAGTGAACTGCATAGAGGCTTTCCAGTGCTTGGGGAGCTGTTGGGGTGGAGGAGAAACCAACTGGAAAAAAGGAATCACAAGTGTTAATGCCTTGCTGAACAGACTATCCTTTTGTGAGTGAAATTCGAGGGTAGGCAACTGAATACTGGAATAACCAGACAAGCATGGAAGCAGTTTATTGAGCATGTGGAACTGACCCAAGTATAGGGCAGCATATTCTAAAGCATCCATGTTCTCAGCAGGGGGTAGGGGTGCATTCTGTTTTTTTCTCAACTTAAGGGCTGGTTGGTAGAGAACTGGCTGTGAGAAGGAAAGGCCAGAAATGGCTAAATCTCAAAGACTTGAAAGCTAAGCTGATTTGAGTACAGTTCTGTTTGATAAATACTGGATTGCCTTTAGGTAAGTGGTTTCAGAGCAAATCTCTACATGCTTTTTTTTTTTGTTACGGTGGGTGTATTAAACAGGTTGAATTTGGCTTTGACAGTAAATGTTTGGTGTTGTACTATGTACCAAAAGTACTTGGCCTTGGAGTTTGACTCCCATAAAAGTCGTGTGTGTGTCATTTGGTGGTTGATGGGCCTCAGTCCTCAAGCCTAGAGCAAGGAAACCAGGGAGAGGTGATAAATACATGGACAAAGTTGACAAGGGTTGGTTGTGCCACGTTTGCCATCTGGTGGCAAAAATGAATCCTATCCTTTGCTAAGATTTTAACTGCAAAAATCCCCAAACCTTGATCCCTACTCAACTTTCCTGTCTTAGGAACTGTTGGTTCCTGGGTAACCTGGTATTACACGTGTTTGGATTTTGTATGATGATTTTGCAGTAACTGCAACATTGAAGAGCATTATGCAAGGTCTGTAAGAAATAGCTAAAACCTCATTCATACAGAGGTCATTATCTAAGTGGTTGGTAATAACATAATGGTTGATAATACACTCCTGTGATTTAGGAGTGTATCCACGTAATGCTTAATCTCCAGAAATTTATGGTACCATACATGATTTATGTTTGCTTTCCTTTATCTTTTCAAGGGTCACAAGTTTTTTAAAAAAGCAATACATGATTCTTGGGAAAAGCCCAGGCCTCTTGTATATAACTTGCATGTTTTCCCCCCACCTTTTTAGTTTATCTGCCCTGGGTTTTACTTATTTTTGTTAATATGTCCTTTATGAACTGAAGCAAACAATTTGAGAGTACTCTGCTCAAAAGAAATGTAAGTTTTTTGTTGTTCCTTTGAAATCATGGGGTCTTGGTAAAATTGTGGGGGTCAAATGTGATTAGTGAAAAACACAAGACAAAGCCCAACCAAAGTTAAGTTCTTGTTACTGTTAAAAAAGAACTTCAGTTAAAGTTCTGTCCATGAGTTCCATTAGTGAAACAAATTGGGTTTTGATAAATGGTGGTTTCCTGTATACAAATGGAAGAATTTTGGCATGTATACTAGGAAATACCGAGGCTTTGGGAAGAAGGTGGAAATTAGCTATTTGCTAGATTTCTTAAATAACTAATCTGAACAAGGTTATGTTTGCAGTTGACACAGGTTCAGAGTTGAGTTGATCTCAGATGCCTCAGGGGAGGGATCCAGATTCAAATTCTAGCAGGCTTTACTCCAGAACCTGTATTTTTGCTCCATTATATCTGAATTAAACACTAGCTCAGCACAGCATCTGGGATTCACACATACTGGAATATCTTTCTAAAAAAGATTTTGAGAGGGGCGCCTGAGTGGCTCAGTGGGTTAAAGCACCTGCCTTCGGCTCAGGTCATGGTCCCAGGGTCCTGGGATTGAGGCCCACATCGGGCTCTGCTCAGCAGGGAGTCTGCTTCCTCCTCTCTCTCTCTCTCTCTCTCTGCCTGCCTCTCTGCCTGCTTGTGATCTCTGTCTGTCAAATTTAAAAAAAAAAGTAAAAAAAGATTTTGAGAGCACAAGCATGGGGAGCAGCAGAGGGGGAGGGAGGAGCAGGCTCCTGCTGAGGAGGGGCTCAATCCCAGGACCCTGGTCTCATGACCTGAGCCAAAGGCAGATACTTAACTAAGTGACCCTGGTGTCCTTGGAAGGAATATTTTCTTAAAGGGAGTTTTGTATCTTGCTCCTCAACACATGCAATCATGTACTTAGTAAACTTCATGTCTGTACTCATCTGGTAGTTCTTTGTGTTCATGGCCAGTGATTTATTTTTGCCTTTTGCAAGTAGCAGTCTATGCAACCATGGGCATTGAAGGAGCTCAGTGACTCAAGCCAACTTAATTTTGTGTTTAATGAGGTTCCTGCTGTGAGATAAACCTGGTTTATGGGGGTAGATTAAGAAGCTGGTAAAAATGTGTTCTGGCCTATATATGTAGAGTAACAGGGGAGGCTGACCCACACAAGACCAACTGGTAACCATGAAATGCTTTTACAAAGTATAAAATGGCATGCTTGGTGCGAAGACTCTAGCTAGAAGTACCAGAAGTTGTTAGAGCACCCTTAGAAGAAGATGCAGAGAAGTGGTCCTAGAGGATGGCAGTATTTAACACTTACAGTTCTGTTTAGAGTTAATAGATGGCTTCCACTTCTCTTGATTCTTTTATTTTTTAAAAGATTTTGTTTATTTGACAGATCCTAAGTAGGCAGAGGGAAGCGGGGAGAGAGTGAGGAAGAAGGCCCCCCTGCTGAGCAGAGACCCCCCCCCCCAATGCTTGATCCCAGGACCCTGAGATCATGACCTGAGCCAAAGGCAGAGGCTTAACCCACTGAGCCACCCAGGTGCCCCTCTTGATTCTTTTAACGACCTTCCTCAGGAAGGAAGGTTGGATGGTCAAATGGTCCCAGCTATGCACGTGTAAATATATGTGGGGTGGCAAAGGCAGTTTTTAATTATGGCGAATTTTTAAGGAGGTTGTGGTTATAAGCAGAAATGTGGTGCTTGATTGCTGGCTCATAATTTTGCACAGGGCTCCACTGGATTGGGCAGAGGGAGCAAAAAAAGCGAAGTACCTCCGTGTGCAGCTTTTTAAGAGTTTCAGGTACTGTATTTAGCAATACCTTGAGTTTAATCCACAGTAATTGTTGCACTTGTTAAACTAGTAAGGGAGTAGTTTTTATCTGCAAAGCCACAGCAATACTTTACTCCCAACAATATTACTATATATTTACTTAAATTGTAATACAAAGAAATGGAATGATAGTACCTGCAAACAATCCTTTGCTCAAACAGTATTTATGGAGTACCTATAGTTTTCCAGGTATCCTATACTTTCATAGGAAAAACAGCCTTTTGAATTCTGGTAAGGTAGAAGAGAGTGATTGGTGGAACATAAATAGGGAAAAGTTGAGAATTTTCATTTTCGGGGTCTGCGTTTGGATGTAAGGACCTCTTTTTCCACTAGATGGCAGTAGCTATTTAGAAAACAACTCCAAACGCAGCTGAGAAAAGCTCCTGAAACTTGATCCCTAAAGTCTGTGCTTTCGTTTGTTTCACAAATTGCCTAACCTGGAAGCAAGTGTGGAGGAAGGAAGTCCACACTGAAGACTCACATTCATGTTCCAGGTAAAGCATTCCCAGTAGGCGGTAGAGCAAGTGCTCTGGTTGGGGTTATGGCTTTGGGTAGGGATCTCAGGGTATGTGGGGCATGGGGATGGTGGGGAGATACAGAGCCTTGAAACATGGAGGGGGAAAGAAGGTAAATCTCAATTTCCTAATACAGTCTAATTTGAGCCCCTATGTTATTTCGCTCATCACCTTTGAACTTCGGAGATTCAACCATATTTATATGAAATGCTGGAATTTCTCCCCCCTCAAACTCAAACCCAAGAATGCAAGAGTATTCACACACTCCTGTATTTCCAGTGTCCGGCACATGATAAGTATATAATTTATCAAGTGTTAGAATAAAAAGGAGTGAAGCAGGCACCCAAGAGATTAGTAGTAGAATGTACTCTCTTTGTAAGGGTCTGGTTATGGTCACGGTTATGGAGTGGTGAGAGGTTGGCTGGCCGAGCTCAGGACCCTCCACAGGCCTTTGCTATAGTTGCTCCTTGCAGAATTGGGGAGCCAAGATTAAAGCTGCATGAGAGGAGGAAATGATCAAACCCGGAATAACTCTAGCCAAATAAAGTTGACAGTGGCAACTGTCAAAACCTTTTGCCTAATGGACTTTGATGTCTTTAGACTGCCTCCAAAATCTGGGCAGTATGTGGAATGAATGGGGTGAGCAAAGGCAGTGCAGCTAGTCTTTGCAGTTGGAGAGGACAGCCAGACAGCCTGGCTTGGGGAGAATGGAGCCTGTCCTCAGAAGCTGCACCTCAGTTGGGTGTTCAGAGGATGCAGTCAGGCCCAGAACAATAAGAAAAAAGGCTGCAAATCTTCTTGACTTGGATTAGGCAAGGGTTTCTTAGATATGATGCCAAAAGCATAAGCAACAAAAGAAAAAGACATATTGGGTTTCCTGAAAATTAAGAACTTAGGTAAAGGATGCCATCAAGGAAGTGAAGAAAGACAAGACACAGAATTGGAGAAACCATTGCAAACCATGTATCTAATAAAGGACTGGTATCCAGAATATCTTAAAAATATCTTAAATTATCTTAATTTAAAATATCTTAAATATCTTAATATTTAAAAATATTAATAAAATATCTTAAATATCTTAAAAATACATTTTTTAAAGATTTTATTTATTTATTTGACAAAGATCACAAGTAGGCAGAAGGGCAGGCAGAGAAAGAGGGAGGGAAGCAGGCTCCCTGCTTCACAGAGAGCCCAATTCGGGGCTTGATCCCAGGACCCCGGGATCATGACCTGAGCAGAAGGCAGAGGCTTTAACCCACTGAGCCACCCAGGTGCGCCTCCTAAAAATACATTTTAAAAATATTTCTACAGTGGACAAAATATCTGAAAAGCCATTTCTCCAAAGAAGATGTACAAATAGCCAATAAGCACATGGAAAGATCCTTAGCCATCAATGAAATTCAGCTCAAAACCACAATGAGACAGAACTTTATTCCCCGCAAGGATGTTGGCCATTAAAAAAAAAAAAAAAACTTGGCAAGGATGTGGAGGAACTGGAGGAACTGGAACCCTCCTACAATCCTGGTGTGATGATAAAACAGTACAGCCACTATGGAAAACAGTTAGCAGTTCTCAAAGAGCTAAGCAGAATTGCCATTACAACCTAGGCATTCTACTTCTAGCTATGTGTCCAAGAGTGATTACAGTATACATACACATAAAACTTGTACACAGGTGTTCACAGCAGTATCAATCATAAGAGCCAAGAAGAGTCAATCACCCCAATACCATTACCTGATGAATGGGTAAATGGTACAAAGTTGCAGTGGGATATTATTCAAATATAAAAAGGAATGAGGTCCTAATACATGTTAATGTATCCCTGAAAAGGGGGGCAGCCACAAAAGACCACATATTATACAATTACGTGAAATGTTCGGGATAGACCAATCTTTTGGGACAGAAAGTAGATTGGTTCCCTGAAGCGGAGGGAAAGGAGGGTCTGGAAGAAATGCAGTTACTCTAAATAGGTAATAGGGCTTTGTCTGAGGATGATGAAATCATAATGAATTATAATGGTTAAACGCAATTTTGCAAATATATGAAAAATACTGAATTGTATACTTTAAGGGATGAATTGTGTGGTAAGTCCCCATAAAGCAGTTTTATGATTTTTTTTTTTAATTCCGAAAAGGGGAGGGAAAGAGGCTAGAAAGCTGGCTTCCCCAGTGAATGGGTAGGAGGGGAGAGACAGAGTGTGTGTCCCCTGCCGTGCCAAATGGGAAGATGGATGAAGAGAAATAATAGGTAACATTCTTACTTTCAAGGAAGCAAGCAATCATGGCTATTCAGCAATTTTCCTTTCATTCCCCACCCCAGCTTTATTGCCATACTTGATGTACACTCTGGTGCAACATTAGGGTGCGTAACATGTTGGTTTGATACACTTAGGAACGCCCCGTCCCCTGACATTAATCACCACTTCCTTTTCCTGGTGAGGATACTTGAGATTTGCTCTCTTAGCAACTTTCCAGAATCTATGTACTCACCATGCTCTCCATGAGACGCTCAAGACTTCTTTATCCTGTGAGCTGGAAGTTTGTACCCTTGGACAAACCTGTCTCCCTCCGTGCTGTTGTTTTCAAACGTCTGCACTTCTGCTGGAGACACAGTAGACTCTTAATCCAAGTAGATACAGGTTCCACACCAGGGGTTGAGAAAATTAGATTGGTCTGGAAAGAAAGCAGGCGGCAAGTAATCATCTGAAAACTGGAAATAGTGACTAGGAACCTTTTTATTTGCTTGTTGATTGTTTGTCATGTTTCTGTCTGAGACTTGCTCTGCCGTTGACTAGGTGTGTGACCTTAAGCAAACTCTTATCTCTTAAAACGGAGTCTCTCCTGAAACAGGGATTGTAACAGTCAGCTATTAGGTTCGTTATGCAGATTCAATGAGCCAGTAAATATGGAGCTCTCTGCCTGGCTCCTAGAATAAGTGCTCAGTAAGAGCTATTATTACTGACCGCTGGTTAAACAGCAGCCATAATTACTAACATTTCCTAAGGCTGCCATAAAAAGGGACCAAAACCTGTATGGCTTAAGCCAGAAATGCATAGTTTCACAGTTCTGGAGGCCAGTGGTCTGAAGTCAAGGTGTTGGCAGGCCACATTCTCTGAATGCACCAGCGAAGGAACTGTTCTGGGCCACTCTCTTAGCTTCCAGGGGCCTCCCATGTTCCTGGGCTTGTAGAGCACCATTGCAGTCACGTGACTGTCTTCTCCCTGCCTATGTCCACTTCGACCTCCCTCTGTGCACATCTGTTTATGTCAAAATTTCTGCTTTCCACTAGGACGCCAGTCATACTGGAGTAGAACCCTCCCTAATGACCTCATTTTAATTCAGTCACCTCTGTAAAGACCTTATTTCCAAATAAGGTCACGTTCTGAGGGCATTAGGATCCGCTAGCCTTAAAAATAAAGCTGTTGCTGATTTTACCAGCAAAACGGGTTTATTTGGGAGTAACAGAATGGCAATGTAGGACAAGCAAGCTCAGGCAAAACCATAGGCAAGTCCCACAAACAAAGGGCAGGAACTTTATTTTACAGGGAAGGAGGAGGAAGTTGGGGGGAGTTGTTTTGAATGAAAGTCCACTGGAGAAAAGCACGAAGGGGGTGGGGGTGGGGGAGGAGTTCTCCCTGGCTGAGTTGCATGGACCCACCATCTCTCCTAGGAGACACAGTATACCTCCTTCCCTGCTGGGGCCTGTAACTGATCCTTTTTTCCTGTGGACTTTTCCTCTGGTGGGGTCTGGAACTGATCATTCTTCTTGCAATTGACAGTGAATGGTCCGGGCTCCCCCTTCCAGCCTCCCTTTCTGGCATCACGTCCATTTCATTGAGATTTCCCTTTATTACTTTCCATAGACTTCTCTAGATTGGGGGGGGGGCAGGGAACACAATTCAACCTGTAGCAGTCACATTCCCTGTTACCAAAGAGAAGGAAACTTCTTTCCCGCTTTTGCCTAAAAAGAGCAAACGCTCCACAAAAATCCAAATACCTGTTCATTCATGGGATCAACAAAAAGGCATTTTCATGAGTCTCCTTCTCTGAAGCAGGTCCCACCGTAGGTCACTAGCTGTGGGCAGAATTCCCTTTACCGGCCCATCATCCCTCCAGATTCCCAAACAATGCCTAATTCTGTTATCGCCGGTGATTTCCCCGTGGGCAGCAGTTTATTTCTGTCATCAAGTCTCTGATGAAATCTTTAGCCATGAAATGTTTAGTCCAATCCCAACAAATCGTGTGTAGTGTTAACGGCACAGGCAGCCGGTGGCCTGCATTACGTGGTAATTTGGAAGCGAGAGAAGTGATAATATAGGGCCGGGCTTCTTTTGTGAGCTCGCATTAATGCTGGAGCTGGTGATGTCAATTGACAGCCCATTGATTTGGGCTAATAGTGCCTGGAGGGGGCAGAATTGGGGCGAGGTAGGGAATAAAGGATATCGACGGTCAGCCGCCAGGATCCGGGCAGCTTTTAATCTATGACTGCCCTCTTTTAATGCAACTTCTGTGTCAGCTGTATTTATTTCCTCCAGCTCTGCCTGCTGGGCTGAACTGTGAAGCCGGTGGGACACCACCCCCAGAGTGCTCCAAAGTTCCCCAGTATTGATTCTCTGATGCTCTGGGGTGAGAATTATAATTATTTCATTAAGCCCTTTAATGGGTATCAACTATGAACCTTCCCCAGCCCAGGCTGGGGTGTCCAGGGTGAGGTCCACATCATTAATCTGTGTTCATCTCGTTGCCACCAATTGTCGTCCGCTCCACCCTTTTTTTCCCCTCCTATTATTGCGTCTATGGTTTTAGTGGGAAGCAGGTCGATCTACTCTCAGAGAGGAGCTGGGAAGGAGAGTTGGCTGATTTGGGAAGGCCGGAGGGGATGCCACAGTGGAGGACATGGCCGTGTTGGCTATTCACACGGAAGGACTAGCTACTCATGCTGTCAGATCTGCGCTGCCCACTTCTAGTTTGCAGGCACAGGAAGGCAATGAACAATACCCCGGGACAAAGTAAGAGATCTTGCAGCTGCTTTCTGTGTGGCTTTGAGTCCTGTCATAGCTCAGGAATATAACACACCCTCACTTAAAGTCCATTATCAGCCTTACTAGGGTGCAGTGGATACAGAGGTGGACAAAATCCTGCCTTGGGCCCTCCTGGAGCTTCAACTCCAGTAAAGGATCTAGCAGAGGGATCAAAAAGCAAACAGACAGCAAGGCGCTAATGAGTGTTGAGAAAGGGCAGAGTATAGGGAGTTATGGCACCCGAGTGAAGAGGCCTTGACCCTGGCTTGGGGGTCAAGGAGGGCTTCCTGGAGGAGCAGATGGTACACTGAACCTGAAGAATGAATAGGATAGTCCTAGGAAGGCGGAAGGTCATACCAATCAGTGGGAACAGCATGTTTAAGAGGCCTGAAGTGGGGGTGCCTGGGTGGTTCAGTGGGTTAAAGCCTCTGCCTTCGGCTCAGGTCATGATCCCAGCATCCTGGGATTGAGCCCCGCATTGGACTCTCTGCTCAGCAGGGAGCCTGCTTCCTCCTCTCTCTATCCCTGCCTCTCTGCCTGCTTGTGATCTCTGTCTGTCAAATAAATAAATAAACTATTTTTTTTAAAAAAGAAAAAAAAAAAAAAACAGGCCTGAAGTGGAAGAGAGAAGGCACATGAAATTTTGGCTTCTTGTCTTTACCAACCTGCCATTGCTGATTAATCTTATCAGGAGCCTAAGGAAAACTCGGCAGTCCCAAGTGGCATTTCCCATCATTTTATCAGAGGCTATCTTGTTTCTACCATACTTTTCTTTAGGCCAAAAGTGAGTCTTATTTCAGGTTCTTCACTTGTCTGGTTTGTATGGTGGTTTCAAAACATGTCTGCAATTTTGGGGGGGGCATTCCTAGCATGAGGGTAGGGCGTCTAATTCCTCTTCCCTTGAGTATGGGCTGGCTTTGATTGACTTCCGAAAGATAGAATGAAGGGAAGGCACCTCTGGGTAATCTCCAAGTCTGGATTGTTAAATCCATGCTGCTTTCTTTCTTTCTTTCTTTTTTTTTTTTTTTAAGATTTTATTTATTTATTTGACAGAGAGAGATTACAAGCAGGCAGAGAGGCAGGCAGAGAGAGAGAGAGAGAGAGGGAAGCAGGGTCTCTGCTGAGCAGAGAGCCTGATGCGGGGCTCTATCCTAGGACCCTGAGATCATGACTTGAGCCAAAGGCAGAGGTTTAACCCACTGAGTCATTCAGGCGCCCCTCCATGCTGCTTTCACCTGATTCTCTGGACATTCGCTATAGGCATCTTTGGCTACCCTGCCCCTATGAGGCCCATAAGTGGAAATGCCACATAGAAAGAGGAGCCCTAGCTGTTGTGCATTCTTATTCTGTGCCCCGAACATGGGAGTGACAAAGGTTGAAGGTGATCTAGTCCCAGCCCTCAACGGACTGTATCTTCATTCAGAGAGACTTGGTGAGAATCAGTCAGCTGGGTCCAGTCCATCCGTCCCCGGGGCGATGACCAAAGTAAATGAGTGTCATTATCAAGCCACAGTTTCAGGGTGAGTGGTTACACAGCAATAGATAACTGGAACAGTTAGATTTTATTAAGTTTGTCTTGGGGTAAGTTTGATTACTATAGCTTTATAGTTAGTCTTAAAATCAGGTTATGACTCCCCCAACTCTGTTCTTTTTTCTTTTTTTTTTTTTTTTAAAGATTTTATTTATTTATTTGATAGATGGAGATCACAAGTAGGCAGAGAAGCAGGCGGAGAGAGAGGAGGAAGCAGGCTCCCAGCTTAGCAGAGAGCCCAATGCAGGCCTCGATCCCAGGACCCTGGGATCATGACCTGAGCTGAAGGCAGAGGCTTTAACCCACTGAGCCACCCAGGCACCCCCCAACTCTGTTCTTTTTCAAGTTTGTTTAGACTCTTCTAGATCTTTTCCCTTTCTGTGTACATTTTAAAAATCAACTCAGCTTCTAACATAAATAAAACCTGCTCGAATTGTAATTGGGATTTTAATGACTCTATAGATTAAATTGGGTAAACTTGACATCTTAATATTGAGCACCATTCCAAGAATACAGTATAGATCTCCATTTCTTTCTTTCTTTCTCTTTCTTTCCTTCTTTTTTAAGATTTTATTTATTTATTTGACAGAGACACACAGAATGACACAGCGAGAAAGGGACCACAAGCAGGGGGACTGGGAGAGGGAGAAGCAAACTTCCTGCCAAGCAGGGAGCCTGATGTGAGGCTTGAAGTGGGGCTCGATCCCTGGACCCCGGAATCATGACCTGAGCCAAAGGCAGTCACTTAACAACTGGGCCACCCAGGCAGCCTCTTTTCTTTTATTTTTTCTTCTTTTCTTTTCCTTTCTTTCTTTTTTTCTTTCTCCACACCCAGTGCAGAACCCAGTGAGCATCTTGAACTCACAACTGTAAGACTGAGACCTGAGCTGAGTTCAAGAGTCAGAAGCTTAACTGAGCTACCCAGGTGCCCCTATTTAAGTCTTTTAAAATTTCTCTCAGCAATGTTTTATAGTTTAGAAGGAAGAAACCTTCCATCTTTTGTTAAATTTTCCTAATTATATTTTTTATGCTATTGTAATAGAACTGCTCTAAAATTTCATTTCCCAGCTAATTGCTCCTACTTTGTAGGAAAATAACTGAACTGAAATATTAACCAAGTTTTGTGAGATCTTGCTGGATTCAGTTATTAATTCTATGATGGTTTGGTGGAGTTCTTTAACATTTTTCCCAGAAACAATCCTGTTATCTATGAGGAAAGATGGTTTATTTCTTCCTTTCCAGTCTGTATACATTTTACTTCTTTTTCTTTCCTTATTGCTTTGGCTAAGACTCCAGGAAAATAGTGAGTAGAATGACATTGAGAGTGGACATTCTTGCCTTGTTTCTGATCTTAGGAAGAAAGCATTCAACATTTCACCATTAAGTGTGATGTTAAATTTGGATTTTTCAAAAATATTTTTAATCAACTGGATTTGGTATTATGCTTATATGAAGGGTAAATTTGTTGAGCATGGTGATCTGTCCATGACAAAGCTGCCGTCAGAGAGCAGTGTGGAGAAAGAGGGCTAACGCAAGTGGAAAGAATGGAGAAAGGTAGAATCACGACAGAATAATATCCTCAGGACAGGGCTTGTGGGCTTAGAAGGGCTTCTTTCTTCCGCTCTACTTGGTGATGCCTCCCTCCCTACCTCCTTTTTTTCTCCCTTCCTTTTCTTTCCTTCTTTTCGATTTTACTCATTAGAGAGAGAGCACACCAGCAGGGGGAAGGGGCAGAAGGAGAGGGAGAAGCACACTCCCTGCCAAGCAGGGAGCCCAATGCAGAGCTTGATCCCAGGACTCTGGGATCACGTCCTGAGCCAAAAGCAGACACTTAACCAACTGAGCCACCAGGCGCCCTATTCATTTTTTAAAAGCGAGCTGAAATATTCCCTTTCTGGAGTTCTCCTAAACAAGTTTGGTGACTTCTCCATTCAACATTCCTTCTATGTTTGCACCTTTAGTATAGTCTTTTTCACGCATGATATTTACATGCCTGGTTGTCTTCTCTATGGACAGGGAGATCCTCTGAGGTGGGGACTGTGGCTTCTTCATTTTCATATATCCCCTTCTTGTAGGCCCTGCCTCTCTGGGAATCATGGGACAGAGCCTGAGCTCTGGGGTTTGCATACCATATTTCCCCACCTGTGAAAACCTCAAGCAAGTGTCCCTCTGAAAATACTTTTCTTTAAAATATAATTCCCTTCTAAGAACTTGCACCAAGATTAAAACTTCTTAGACACTCGGTTTTCTCATCTATAAAAAAGGGAGTAATAATACCTGTCTCAGAGGTAGGTACTACCTGTTCTTTTAGTAGTTGTGGATATTTGTTGACTGAAGGTACACAGTTTTGTATTGCAACAGAGGTGTGGCCCAGAGATGAACCAAGGGACAATCGTGCATGATCCCCAGTTTGAATGGGAACCTGATTGATTAAATCCTGCCAACCATTAGAAAGTGTATTCTGTAATGCAGTGGGGTTCCCAACTTGCTCAGACCTCTTTTTTTATAAGAAATATTTTAGAATATCCTCTTTCCTATCACAGAGTGAAATTCATAGATAACCAAAATATTCCATTTGTAATTATAAATCTGAAGGAGAAGTAAAGAAAAACAACCTGCAATAAAATACCGTGATTCGGTAGATAAATGCTCAAGTTCAGATAATCAGAAGACACAAAGAACTAAGTGAGGTGATCACTCCTGCAGAAACTTTGCGAAAGCCAGGTACTAATTCGGACTGATTCAGGCCAATACTTTGGTGGCTCCAATGTGAGTGACATTGCCACCAAGACATGCTTTTCTGAAATGGTAAGCAAATCTTTGTATCGTCCCAGCGAAAACAAAGGGCATTCATCTCTCTCTATCTCTCTCTCTTTTTTTTTTTTTAGATTATTTATTTATTTGACAGACAGAGATCACAAGTAGGCAGAGAGGCAGGCAGAGAGAGAGGAAGGGAATCAGGCTCCCCACTGAGCAGAGAGCGCGATGTGGGGCTCCATCCCAGGACCCTGAGCCGAAGGCAGAGGCTTAACCCACTGAGCCACCCAGGCACCCCTCATCTCTCATTTTATATGATATTTACACTTAGGGAAAATTCAGTATATTTTAAAACTGTAAGAAATATTTCATGTTATTGTACAACATAGTTAATTATGAAAAGCTTTTTCACCTATAGGAATATTTGGAAGATACTCAGAAATCACTTGGGATGTAGAAATTTCCTCGATATACGGGACTGACCTGAACATTGCAGAATACCAGGCATCCCTCTCTCCTGCCTGCTAAAGGCCCGAGGTGCCCCCAATTGGACCAACAACCAAAAACGTTCCCACAAATTTCCTAAGTGACCTTCAGGGGGCAGTGTCACCCCGAGCCCTGATTCTTAGGTTCAAGAACCCTGGCACTGTCTCTTTTGGCAATGTGGCCACTTGACTTTCAGTTTCTTCATGTATAAAAGGGATGTGTGTGATGTCCAGTACCAAGGTGTGTAAAGGTGTAAATGACAGGGTAATAAATTACATTTGGTGTAGGTTACACTTGGTGTAGGTGTAGGTGTAGTACCTAGCCCTCAGAAGTAGCTAAGTCATCGAGCATTTATTATTTGTCATGAATAGCAACAATCCATTTGTAACTGTACTTTTCATCTGGGTAAGTGAGGCCCGAGTTACTTGCCCAAGGTCACGTAGAAAGTGACATGGGCAGAAATTTGAACACAGGCAGTCTGACCCTGAACCTGTCTGGTTACTCTCCACCCTATACTGACCTTGTCGTGAATGGTACTAGCAACACTAACCCTGTAGCTTGCCCAGGGTTAACCTCTCCTGACAGCCCACTGCTTTTACAAAGGATCTCCACGGGCTGATGCTCTAGAATGCTGAAGAGGAAAGACCAGCTATCCAAGAGCAAGGGAAAAGTGCAGAGGGCACGCAAACTATCCCCCTAGTCCCTTTCTCTCAACCCAGTCTGTTGAGAAGGTCCCCCACTTAATAGGGAGCCCAATGTGGGGCTCGATCCCAGGACCCCAGGATCACCACCCAAGCCAATGGCGGATGTTCAACCAACTGAGCCACCCAGGTGTCCCTGATTCATCAGTCTTATATAATACCCAGTGCTCATTATATCACATGCCCTTCTTAATGTCCATCACCCAGTTACTCCAACCCTCCACTCCTCTCCTCTCCAACAGCCCTCAGTTTGCCATCGTAACCATTTTTATTTTCTCATTAATTTTTTAAGATTTTATTTGTGAGAGAGAGAGCGTACACAAGCACGGAGAAGAGGAGGGGGAGCCGTAGAGGCAGAGAGAGAGGCAGGCTGTCTGCTGAGCACAGACCCTGATGCAGGACTCCATCCCAGAACCCTGGGATCATGACCTGAACTGAAGTCAGGGTCTTAACCAACTGAGCCATCCAGGCATCCCTTGAATAGTTTTAAGTGTACAATATAAAGTATATTTATATTGTTATGCCACAAATCCCCAGAACAAAATTGACATTCTGTATCCATGAAACAAACACTCCCCATTCCCCCCACCTTGTCACCCCATCGCCCCCCCACAGCCCCTGGCAACTTACCATTCTACTTGTGGTTTCTGGGATTTTGACTACTCTAGATACCTTATATAATAAACCTTTTCATAATAAGCCAATTTTATACTCTTAATATTATTTGATTGCAACGATTTGTTTTTTCAAAGATTTTATTTATTTACTTGACAGAGAGAGCGAGAGAGCACAAGCAGGCATGGTGTCCCACAGAGGGAAAGGCAGGCTCCCCACTGAGCAGAGAACCCGGTGTGGGGCTCAATCCCAGGACCCTGGGATCATGACCTGAGCCGAAGGCAGACATTTTACTGATGGAGCCACCCAGGCACCCCTTCAACAATATTTTTTTTAAGTAATCTCTATACCTATCATGGAACTCGAACTCACAATCCCCAGATCAAGAGTTGCATGCCTGAGCATGCACACTGAGCCAGCCAGGTGCCTATGATTACAAAAATAGTCATAAGGAGGCAGGTCAGAGTCTCCTAAAGGCCTAGACCATTTCCATTTTTTTAGGCTCTCCAAATACAATGAAATATCAATTTGCTTTACAACATTGAATGAATAAATGCTTTAAAAAATGCAGTGCCTGGGCACCTGAGTGGCTCAGTGGGTTAAGCCTCTACCTTCGGCTCATGTCATGATCTCAGGGTCCTGGAATCAAGTCCCGCATCGGGCTCTCTACTTGGCAGGGAGCCTGCTTCCTCCTCTCCCTCTGCCTGCCTCTCTGCCTACTTGTGATCTCTGCCTGTCAAAAAAAAAAAAAAAAAAAATTAAAAAACAAAAAGAAAGCAATGCCATGTACTTGTCCCAGAAAAAAATTCACGTTAAAAATTCCTTAGAACGTACTGTGGGTATGGCCCAAAAGGGTTACATAAGTTTCAAACTGGATGGTGGGGATGCCTGGGTGGCTCAGTCAGGTAAGCATCTGCCTTCAGCTCAGGTCATCATCCTGAGGTCCTGGGATCGAGCCCACATTGGGCTCCCAGCTCAGCGAGGAGCCTGCTTCTCCCTCTCCCTCTGCCCTTACCCCCGACTTATGTTCTCTTTTGTTCACTCTCTCAAATAAATAAATAAAATCTTTAAAAAAAAAAAGGTGAATATTTCCTTCCAATCCTGTATTTCTCTGTGGCTGAACATATATTCATTCTGAGATAATGTCAAGATCTAATGTGAGGCCCTTCGTTAATGTGAGGTTCAGGTAAAATGCCCATTTTTCCCTCTCCACCAGCTCTTCCACTTAAGAAAGGGTAGACATCATCCCCATTTTTACAAACCAAAAGAATCTCCACAAATATTATTCCTAGCTGAAGACACAACAGCAAATTTGGGGGGTGGGGCGGGGTGTCAAGATTTGAACTCAGGTGCTTGGCAGAAAGCCTAACAGTCCAAGCACCAAGCCCAGCCGTCCATCTCTCAGCTCACCGCTGCCACAAAGAAGGATGTGAACATGGCAGCAGTAGAGGAGGTCTCCGGGCTCTCCTGAGGCCACTGAGATGGGCTGCCTTGCAGGTAGTGAGATCCCAGGCTCTGGGAGCAGTCAAGAAGAAATCTGACTGACACCATTTGCGTTTGCTGCAGAGGAGATTCAGGAGTGGGGAGTGGGAGGGGCATTTGATGATTTCCCACTTCCCTGCAGACGCCCAGCACAGACTCAGCACATCTGAGTGCTCTGGGGAGAGGCAGCCTGGGCCTTGCATTCAGTTCCCCACCTTTTCATTAGCAGCAGCCTGCCGCCGGTTGTCGGGCAGCCTCGGCTTAATTTGAACAATTGGGCTCCGGGTTCCCAGGAAAACAGTCCGGGCGCCTCAGCCATCCATCAGTATTCTCTTCAGTCCCCCGACAGCTGCTCACGGCGGGCTGGCTCAACCTGCACTGACCTCATCTTCTCACATAGAGCAGAGGAGGATTTGGAAAAAATTAGTTATATTAGTGACTCCCCGAAACACTCCGTTTACTTGTGATATGACAAATATTTCAGCCATTAGGATCTCTCTGTCTCTTATCATCTTAAATGCACTCACTTACATTCCAAATCACTACTTAATTTAAAAGCCTATTTGTTGAGATTGTGACAGACCCAGGGAAAAGGAGAGACAGACACTCACTCAGCTCAGGCTGGAATAGAATCAGACTTGGAACTTTGATTGAATCTTTCTCCACCAGACTTATGCTCAGTCAGGTACAATCAAAGCACGTAGGAAGCAGGAAACTTAAAGGGAAACCCATTCGGAGGTTTACGAGCTCTGCCTTCAAGTGGCAGGTGGCAGGGTGACCTTGGGCAAATGACTTTATTGCTGGGTGTCCTCCCGTTCCCTGAGCCCTGGATACAGTGACTCATTCCGTGAACGTTTATTGAACCCCTAATATATGTTAGGCAGCACAACAGATTCTGAGGGTACAATGACGAATGAGCCGTACCTCTGTGCTCTAAGCCACTCTCAGTTTGTTATTCACAATAAAGACTTATTGGGGTGCTGCATGGCTCAGTCAGTTAAGTGTGTGCCTTAGGCTCAGGTCATGATCCTGGGGTCCTGGGATCGGGCTGTGCTGGGCTCCCTACTCAGGGGGAAGCCTGTTTCCACCTCTCCCTCTGCCTGCAGCTCCCCCGCCCCCTGTGTACTCTCTCTCTCAAATAAATAAAATATTTTTAAAAAATTGTTTCTGCTTGCTAAAATTTTTGCAGGGTATCTGTCTATATATCTACTGTATATTGACATACGACAACATTTAATCTCGCAGCAACCCAGTGAGGCGGTGGGTTGGTATCATTACTCCTCCTGATAAAGATGAGAAAACGGCCAATTAGAGAGGTCAAGTAATTTACCCAGGGTTGCACAGATAATATGTGGCTGAGATCAGGCTGGCTGATTAGGCCCTGTGGAGTCTCTATGGATCTATTTCCAGGAGTGAAACTGGGAGCTCCTGTGTTTTGCTCTTAATAGCGGATCAGTGGGTGGATTCACGTCTCTGACACAGGGCTGTTTCGGGAGGTTCTGTCGCGCCGTGGCCCGGGAGCGGAGGGGAGACTGTGCTTGTAAAGAAGAGGACGGTACCCCGTGTGTCACCTAGCAGCGCCCAGCCCACTGGGACATTTTGAATCTCAATGGTGGAGGACCACGGTGAGAGACCTGCAACCTATTTAATTCTGTTAGAGAATCAGTGAGGTGCTTGACGAAGCCATTAACTGGGGTTCGTGTCTCCATTCTACTTATAAGACTCCAGGAGGGCAAATGCTGATGGAAATTTATTGATTTCTTTTTCTGCCTTTACCGAATGGGTCAAAAACATGGTATAACACTGCTGGTTCCAATTAAAATCACCTGTTAGCTTACAAAGGTTTGGCCCTTTCCACCCTCCCCCTTTCCCCCCCATTTAAAAAGGGTTTAAAAGATTTTCATTTAATTGATTTGCTGTAAAATGCCCTTTACAATTACCCAGATAAACTAGGCGTCACCTGTGGAGTAAGAGCCAATTTGAGCTGTTTATCAAGACTTTGCCTCTGGCCACTTCTCACCCTGGGATCTTGAGTCTCTGTATTGATAGCTTGCATCTGTCAACATTGGATATTTTTAGTGGGCTGCAGAAAGCTTTTAGGGAGATGGGGATGGTGGGGCTGCATCTTTGAGCAGGTGAAGAAAGCGTGATGGGGTTTTTTGTTGTTGTTGTTGTTGTTTGAAATGAGAATGCTTTATTGTGCTGAAAACAAGTTCAGAAAAGCAGCCTTGGCCCCTATGCCTAAAAATAATCAGAGTTGGTCCATTTTAAAAACCAGGCAGTGGACCTCAAGGAAATGGGAACGTGGGCAGTGGATAAAACCAAGTAGCAACACTTGCCCACTTTCTCTTGGTTTGGGCTTCCGGTCAAGCTGTGTTTAATGTTAGCGGGCAGAAGCTGGGGCATCTCTGCAAAAGTTGTCTGTGAAATGACACTTACGTTCTCTGTGCTTGTGATGCTGGTGGGGGCGGGGGCGTTCCAGAGGGTAGGAAACAAAGAAAGGAGGACACAGGTATTTAATCTAGGTCTTGTGTATTTCTGAAACAGTAGAGTTGAATCCACTTAGTCATGGAAACAGGGTCAGTCCTGGCTAAAGAACTACGAAAAAAATTGGCACCAGAAAGCGAAACACAGACAGATATGGAAGGGGAGAGGTAAATTCTGGAAGGTATAGACCAATAATCTTGAAGGCGATCACAGCAAAGTTCTAGAATAAATTATGGGAAAAAAAATTTTTTTGTGAGCCTTTGAAAGAAGATGGGTGTCAAACAGGAAATGCTCTAGACACAGGAAGTCTAGTAGGGTGTTGCACAGGAAGTAAGGTGGTCAAGGGGACTAAATGACAGATTGTTTATGGAAGCTTTTGGTACGAGGTGGATGCAGGGTTAAGTATAGGTTTTCGTTATCTCCACCATAGCCAAACTACTTCATCTGCTTCACTCCTGACTCTGATGAGACCCACACCTATCCCCCGACACTGCTTTCTCCCTATTACCAGTGACCATCCAGTCACTACATTCAACGGATACTCCCAGTCCTTATTCTGCTTGAACTCTTTGGAGAATTTTGATGTTGCTAACTACACCCCTTTCTCCAAAACCTTTTTTTCCCTTGAATTCTCTAACGACACACTCTCTCTTGGATTTGTGCTATTCTATCCACCCATTTCCCAAACTCTTTGGCCTAACAGCATTTCTCAACAACTACTACTGGTTGCCTATGGTTCTTTCCTAGAGCCCATTCCCCACTCTTCTTGTAAGCAATTTCAATATGTCTTCTACCAAAATTTCATTAAGGTGGACAACTTGAGCCATAGACAAAATAATGAATTAAGACCTCTACCACACACAATACACAAAAATTACCTCAAAATTGATCAAAGGCCTCAATGTAATTCTAAAACAGAACAAAACATAGGTGTAAATCTTTGTGACTTTGGATTTAGTGAATAGCTTCTTAGATGTAACACTAAAAACAAAAGCAGCAAGATAAAAGGTAAACAGGACATCATCAGGAGCCCCTGGGTGGCTCAGTGGGTTAAAGCCTCTGCCTTCGGATCAGGTCATGATCTCAGGATCCTGGGATAAAGCCCTGCATCGTGCTCTCTGCTCAGTGGGGAGCCTGCTCTGCCTACTTGTGATCTCTGTCTGTCAAATAAATAAATAAATAAAATCTTTAAAAACAAAACAAAACAGGACATCATCAGAATGAAAGCCTTTGCATGGCAAAATAGGTTATCAAGATAGTGAAAGATAACCAAAAGAATGGGAGACAGATTTTGCAAACCATGTATATGGTAAGAGATTTGTATCAAGAATAGATAAGGAACTCCTGCAATTTAACAATAAAAAGAATGATAACCCAAATTAAATAAGGGGAAATGATCTGAATAGACATTTCTTTAAAGAAGACATACAAATGGCCAAGAAGCACATGGAAAGATATCCAACACCACTAGGTATCAGAAAAATGCAGCTCCAAACCACAAGATACCATTTCATACTCAGTAGGATGTTGAAAAATTGGAACTCTCATACACCACTGGTGTTTACATGAAACGGTGCAGCCACTTTGGAAAACAGTCTGTCAGTTCTTCTAAAAGTTAAACCTGGGGAGGGGGGCGCCTGGGTTAAGCGTCTGCTCAGTTGGTGAAGTGTCTGCCTTCCGCTCAGGCCATGATCTCAGGGACCTGGATTGAGCCCCACATCCAGTGGGGAGCCTGCTTCTCCCTCTCCTCCTACCTGCTGCTCTGCCTGCTTGTGCTCTCTCTCTGACAAATAAGTAAGTAAGTAAATAAATAAATAAAATTTAAAAAAAAGTTATACATAGAGTTACCATATAATTTAGGAATTCCACTGCTACTTACATACTTGAGAGAAATGAAGGTAGATGTCTGCACAAAAACTTGTGCCTGAATGTTTCTAGTAGCATTATTCATAATAACTCCAAAGTGTCAACAACCCAAATGTCCATCAGCAGCTAAATAGTTAAATAAAATATGCTCTATTCACATGATGGACTAGTCAGCCATTAAAAGGAACAAAATACTGGTGTGTGTTAAAACATAGATGAACCTTGGCCACATCGTCCTAAATAAAAGAAGTCAGTCACAACAGACCACGTTATTATGCGATTCCATTTAGATGAAATGTCTGGAATAGGCAAATCTATAGAGACAGAAAGCATACTGGTGGTGGCATAGAGTTGTAGGGAAAAGATTTGGGGAGAAACGTGGGGTGACGGCTGACAGGTACGGGGTTTGTTTCGAGGTGACAAAAATATTCTAAAATGGATTATGGTGGGGCACCTGGGTGGCTCAGTCCTTAAGTGTCTGCCTTTGGCTCAGGTATGATCCCGGGGTCCTGGGATCGAGCTCCACATGGGGCTCCCTGCTCAACAGGAAGCTTGCTTCTCCCTCTCCCACTCTCCCTGCTTGTGTTCCCTCTCTCACTTTCTCCCTGTCAAATAAATAAAATCTTTAAAAAATACATAAATAAAATAGATTGTGGTGATAGTCACCACCTATCTGTGAATATTCTAACAGTCATTGAATTGTATGCTTTAAAAGGGTGAATTGTATGTATGTGAATTATATCTCAGTAGAGATGTTAAAAAAAATTGACCTCTCATTGTGCTCATACCTTAGTGACAATCACTTGACCCAGCCTTCCAAATCGCTTCCAAATCTGTACGCTTCTCCCTGTCCAGCCTGCCACCCTCCATTTGGGTCCCCAGGAAGGCCTCCTAACTGACCACCTTGTCTTCACTCTGCAGCTTTGAAGATCTTTCTAAAGGGCAGGTGGGTTGCCTCAGCTCTTGCCTCAATCTTGTCATGGCTCCCACCCCTGTGAAGATCAAGACCAAACTCCTTAAGTCAGTGTAAAGATCTGTGTGGGGGGCACCTGGGTGGCTCAGTGGGTTAAGCAGCTGCCTTCGGCTTGGGTTCCAGGGTTCTGGGATCAAGATCTTCATCAGGCTCCTTGCTCTCTCACTCTGCCTGCTTGTGTTCTCTCTGTCTGTCAAATAAGTAAATTAAATCTTAATAAATAAATAAATAATTAAAGGGCCCTGTGTGATCTAGCCCCTGCTTATCCCATCTCCTTAATCTGGTCTCTCACTGTCAGGGTTCACCCCTCAACACACCCACATCTTCTTTCAGTTTGTGAATGGTTTCACCTTATCTCATTTCTGGGCCTTTGCAAAGGTCAATTGCTCTGCTTTTTTGGGTCTCGCCTACATGTCCCTTGCTCTGGAACATTTTTTCTTAAATACTCCCCTTCTCCACACATTGAGGTTAGATGCTCCCCTACTTGTGTGTTCCTACTTATTTTATAATGCTTACGGTGTGCCAGGCATCCTTCTAAGTGCTTTATAAAATTAACTCATTTAGGGATGCCTGGGTGGTATCCTGGGATCCAGTCCGGCATTGGGATCCTTGCTCAGCGGGGAGCCTGCTTCTCCCTCTCCCTCTGCACGTCCCCCTGCTTGTGTTCCCTCTCTCACTGTCTCTTTATCTGACAAATAAATAATAAATAAAAATCTTTTAAAAATTTAAATTAACTCATTTAATTTTCACAGTAGCCACAGCATGTAGATACTGTTGCTATCATCTTCACTGTACAGATCAGCAAATGGAGACCAGAGAGGGTTCCTAACTTTCCCAAAGTCACACAGCTAGTGGTAGGGCCTGGAATGGGATTCACACAGTATAGCTCTAGGGTTTGTGTTATTGTATTGTGCTGCTTGCAATTGCTTAACACATCCCTGCACGTACTATATTACACTGTCATTGACTGTTTAGTTATATCTCTATGGAACCTTTGGTTCATTGAAAGTAAGGGTTAAAAAATAAAAAAGAAAGTAAGGGTTATGTTGAGCCTACTTATTGTTGTGTTCCCAGTATGGGGCTTAGCCTACAGTCCTTTAATGAAAAAAAAAATCAATGAATGAACAAAGCAATTCATTAAGATACAGATATGTGAGATATACATGAAAAGACGTTGTAAGATTTGCCAAAAAATTACAAAATTAGAACAGAGAATTCCTATACACTCTTTAACTAACTTCCCATAATGTTAACATATTTGTTGCATAATCACAATGCAATGATAAAATCAGGAAATTGCCATTGCTACTATACCGATAACCATCCCACTAATGTCCTGGTTTATGGTCCAGGGTCCTATCAGGGATTACACATTGTATTTATCTGCCGTGTGTCCTTAGTCTTCAAAACTGAGACACTGTCTGTTTTTCTTCATCTTTTATGACCTTGACACTTTTGAAGAGCATCGGTCAGTTGGATTGCAGACTCTCCCTCAGTTTTGGGTTTGCCTGAGTTTCCTCATCATTAAATTCAGTTATGCATTTTTGTTAAGGATATCACAGAAGTGATGCTGTGTCTTTCTTAGCATATCATATCAGGAGGCACATAATATCTATAGGTTTCCTTACAGGTGATAATAATTTTGTCCACTTGGTTAAGGAGATTATCTGCCACGTTTTTCCCCTGTGAAGTTATTACATTTCTCCCCAGTAATTAATAAGCATCTTGTGGAGTGATACCAGGAGATGATGTAAATATCCTGTTTCCAGTTGTATTTTCACCCACAAATTTTAGCATCCATTGATGATACTTTTTTGAAACAATTACTATGGTGGTGTTTGCAGTCAATGATTTTCTATTTTTATCATCATTTCTATGTTTTTGAATTAGAGTGTATAATAAGAAAGAATGTTCCCTTTTCTCTTCACTTATTATCTATCTATTTATTCAATCCACCATCTATCTGTAGCAATATAATCTCTTAAATCTTTTTTTTATTCTTTGGATCTTAATTTGTGGTTATCATTTCTTATTTTCTTGCCCAAATTGTCCCAGATTCAGGAGCCCCATCAAGGGAGATTGCATCATGTTACTATGTTCTCATCATGTTTTTGAACAATTCCTTATCTGCTGGTATGTTTCAAGCTTGCTCTGTACTTTCTCTGCCCTTGCTGTATAATCAGTCATCCCTTTAAGTATGCGTGGTTCCTTTTTATTGGAGGTTAATGTTGTTGTTTCTGTTTGTTTGTTTTTTGTTTTTTTGGTTAATGGTTTTTGGTTTTGTTTTTTAAGATTTATTCATTTATTTGCGAAAGAGTGAGGAAAAGAGAGAATGGGGAGACAGACCGAGGGAGAGAGAGAGAAAATTCTAAGGAGACTCACGCTGAGTGCAGAGCTGGAACTGGGGCTCAGTCTCACGAACCCAGGATCATGACCTGAGCCAAAACCAAGAGTTGGATGCTTAACCGACTGCACCACCCAGGTGCCCTGGAGAATAATGTTTAGAAACAAAGGTCTGGACACTAGATGTTCATTGCTACTGGAGTGTTATTGTTTCTTCACTCAGTGGGCAGAACTAGGAAATATATGTATGTGTGAAATACACACACATCTCTGCTTACTTCCGTATCCGTTTGTCTGTCTAGCTATCTATTAAAAACCATGACTTTACACTGATCCCTCCGATTCCATTACAATATTCTGGGTTGATTCTATCCTTTCCCTTTCTTATTTGTAATTCCTTTCTCTGACCGTAAAAACTATGGTATGTATTATTAACAATATATTTACTTATTTGCTTAACATAAAGCAGTGTCAAAATTGTTAACCTATAACCTATTTGAAAAACAGATTTATTAATTGGAGCACAATACTGTATACTCTTTAGTCTCAGTATATAGTTTAAATTACTGCTCAAAGTACTTAGGTGAATTCTTTTTTTCCTCACACCCTTTTTTGTAATTGTTATTAATTTGTAATAAGGTCAATTCATGTTTTTAAAAATGAACAATAGTTGTAAATCTATTTTGAAGACCACCATGCATAGGGAAATGTTTCTTTCTTCCTTGCATAACCCAAAAGGTCTGGAGAGATGTTCTCAAGCTGGGTCCTCCAGAGCCTGTAGGGAGATTTGAATCCTATCTCTTCCCACCCTACTCCTTTCACCAGTACTTTTCTGCATGCCTGTATCACCTGTGTCTTCAGGGCTCTGGGAAGAAGTTCTTACAAGTGCTTTCAAAGTCCCGCATTTCAGTCTACCCATCTCCGCTGAACTTTCCACTGCTTTGGCCCCCAAGTAAAACCTAGTGATACCTGCAATACCACGTTTGTCGGTGGGGAGTTTTCTACACCAAGAATCTGTTCTACCCGAATCAAACACCTTCATTCAACCCCTTTTCCTTTTCCTTGGGCTGAAGGTGGCCACCAGGTGGCGCCTCAGAGTCAACGGCCATCCAAGTTTTTTTAAAAAAGTCTGCTTCTCCTGTGGTTAGGTTTGCTTCAGGAAGTCATTGCATTCCTGAGTAGGGAAGATACAGTCTAGATGCATTTTTTTTTTTTTAAGTAGGCTCCAAGCCCAACGTGGAGGCCAACGTGGGGCTTGAACTAAAAACCCTGAGATTAAGACTTGAATGGAGATCCAGAGTCCAATCCTTAACCAACTGAGCCACACAGGCACCCCTCTGGTTGCACTCTTGAATTAGTGAAGAATTTTCTTGCTGTTTAGTTCTTCAGCTCAGCTTTCAGCAAAATGACAAAGGAAGGACAGTCTAGGCTGTGTCTTCTTTGCCTAGAAACCTTGCGCTCCTTGCCTTTTCCTTTCCTTAAAACCTGCTCCAAGGAAAAGCAAACATAGGTTTGCGGATAGTCATGATGTGGTTATCTGTCAGAGGATACTTCACAGTAGATATGACTGAGCTCCTTGGTCTGTCAGCCTCTCCGCAAAGGAAGCTCAGGCATGGCGTCAAGAAGCTGGAAGTTGGGGGCGCCTGGGTGGCCTGGGTGGCTCAGTGGGTTAAGCCTCTGCCTTCGCCCCAGGTCGCCTGGGATCCTGGGATGGAGCCCCGCATCTGGCTCTCTGCTCAGCGGGGAGCCTGCTTCCCCCTCTCTCTCTGCCTGCTTCTCTGCCTGCTTGTGATCCCTGTCTGTCAAATAAATAAAATCTTAAAAAAAAAAAGAAGAAGAAGAAGAAGCAGAAGAAGCTGGAAGTTGTGTGGAAACGCCACCACTATCAGGGTCTCCTTGAGTGGGTCACTCAGCCTTTCTTGGACTTTGGTGTCCTCATGTAAATGAAGAAATTATTAAACTCCATGGTCTCAAACACAAATCCCTCAGAAGCTCAGGGGATAATGTCAATCTATGAAGAGGCTGAAGAGTGGTTTAAGACAACTGGAAGTTGGGTTGACTAAGGTAGACTTGGAAAATGCACACTCTGCTGAAAGGCCTTCAACTTTAAACTTTTAAAAAACATCCAGTAGACCAAACAAGATATATCTGGGCATTGAATGTGTCCAGAACACTGTCAGTCTGCAGCTCATGGACTAGAGAATCTTTATTACTATGGTTTCTCCTAGACCCGAGGTTCTGTAAACACTCAGTAATTGCTTGGAATTATTAGCCATTACTGTCATTCCCCATCATGTCTGCATGTCTAAACCCTCATTCCTTCTTGTAAGACCCATTCAAATGCCACCTACTACAGGAAGTTTCCCTAGATTTTTCTCTCTAAATTGGAAAACGTTTTCTCTCCCCTTGAGTTCTTCTAGCATTCTAACTTTCTTCATGGCTCTTATTGTTTGTTCGTTTGTTTTTTCAAACTCTGTTATAGTTATTTATATGCTGGTCAACAATATTTATATAGAGAGAGCTCCTTGTGGGCAGAATCCATGTCTTATATTGAGTTTTTTTTTTATCTCCACCACTTGGAAAATCAGCTAATAAATATTTACTGAGGGCCTACTCTGTGCTAGACATGGTTTTAGATGCTACTCTTAGTATACGGTAGTAGGGACTCAATATTTGCTTACTAAATGAATGATATTAAATGGCCGGGCAGAATGATGAAAAAGAAAAAGGCAGATAATACCAAGTGTTAGGAAAGATGTAGAGCAACTCTCATGCTCTGTTGGCCTCAACAGCCTTTGTGCTCTACTGTTTTCCCATCATTATCTTACGTTGCATGGTAAGAGGGATTTTGTAGATATAACTAAGGTTACTGACCAGCTGAACTTAAGATAGGGAGATTATCTGAGTGGGTCCAATTTAATCATATGAGTCCTTTTTAATTAATTAATTAATTAATATTTTTTAGAGAGAGAGTGTGCACAATTTGGGGGAGAGGCAAAGGGACCAGGGGAGACAGAGAATCTTAAGCAGGCTCCATGCCCAGTGCAGAGCCCAACATGGGCTCAATCTTATGACCCTGAGATCATTACCTGAACCAAAATCAAGTGGCAAACACTTAACTGACCAACCCTCTTGGGGGCCCCAATCATACACGTCCTTTAAAAGCAGAGCAGGGGCACCTGGGTGGTTCAGTGGGTTAAGCCTCTGCCTTCGGCTCAGGTCATGATCCCAGGGTCCTGGGATCCAGCCCCACATCGGGCTCTCTGCTCAGCGGGGTGCCTGCTTTCCCCTCTCTCTACCTGCCTCTCTGCCTACTTGTGATCTCTCTCTCTGTGTTAAATAAGGAAATAAAAAATCTTAAAAAAAAATTCTAAAAGCAGAGCAGTTTTCTCAGTTGGGGGCAGATGGGGGTATCAGATTCAAAGCAGAAGAAGGACTGATTCATTATTATAACTTAGCTGGGCTTACAAGTGGCCTCTGGAAGCTGGATGCTGCCCTCAGCTGATAGCCAGCAAGCAAACGGGGAACTCAGCCCTAGAGGACTTCAAGAAGCAATTCTGCCAATGACCTGAGTAAGTTTGGAAGCAGATTCTCTCCCAGAGGTTCCAGAGAAGAGCCCAAACTCACTGGCACCTTGATTTTGGCCTTGTACGATCTTAAGCAAAGAACCCAGTGAGCCTGCTTGAACTTTTGGTTCCTGAATGGGGAGATAATAAATGGGTGTTGTTTTGAGTTAGTAAGTTTGTGGTTATTGGTTGTGCAGCAATAAAAACCTACTGTAGCCACTCACTGAGCACCTCGGTGGGGAGGAATGAAGGCCTCCATGTGGAAGCCAGTGCCGGTTACCAGCCCTGTGGGTGAACCCTGTTAGGAGCATGTCTGCCAGCCCCGGCCGAGCCTTCGGATGAGGGAGCCACAGTCAGTGTACCCACTGCAGCCTCGCAAGCAATCCTGAGCCGGAACCACCCAACCAAGCTGCTCCTATATTCCTGCCTCACAGAAACCATGAGAGACAAGAAATGAATTTCAGTGTTTTAAGCCAGTAAGTTTCAGGGTGGTTGGTTATGTCGCTGCAGGTCACTTAGCTTATGCCCCGTGCAGAGCCCAACACAGGCTCTTAGTTAATACACTTAGTGTATTAGCACTTAGTAAATGTCCAGGGGCTGGAAGGCTACGCTAGGGCGTTAGAACCAAGCAGGGACACCCCAGACCCCGCTAGTCTTTAGCATCCCGGACTGCAGAGGCTCCAGGGCACATCCTCTGGGTCCCTTGTCCAGCTCCTCTGTCCTCCTCCTGTCCCAGCGCGGATTCTCAGGGCCTGTAGTTGCCCAAACTGCTCTGCTGAGCCCGCTGAAGGGCAAACTAAGCTTCCTTAGGAGGAAGATGAGAGAAAAACATGTTTTTTGTTTTTTTTTTAAATGGGAAGAAACATATATACTTCCCAGGGGTATTGTTAATTAATTAATAATGGTTTGAAAACAAGATACGATATAGTCATTAAAAAGATGTATTTAAAAAAAAAAAAAAGCTCTTTCTATAGAGATGTGGAACACTGCCCAGAATAACAGAAACAGACAACATCTTTTTAAATGGGAAAGAGCGAGGTTCAGAACAATGAGTACATTTAACTATTACTCAGTTACAAAAAAGATATTTATAAATATATACTGTGTCGGAATAGCACATCTCTGGTAAAAGATCCCCTTTTGGGAAGAGAACTGCCTGACTGGGGGCAGGGGGGAAGGGGATCTCATTCTTTTCACTGATATCTTTTGTACCTTTCGAATCTATGTACATGTATTATCTATTAAAAATAAATTCCTTTCTTGGAAAGAGATAGGAGGCACTCACTGACAATTTCCTGCTTCCTTGCTCCCTTCCTTTAACACGCTCACACACAATGAGAACTCTCTGCCCCCACACACCTTCCTTCCCTATAAACACACAGCAAACATGCTCCCTTATCACCCCCCCCGCCCGGGAGCCCCAGCATGCGCACAAAGACAACCACGCAGCTCCGTGCCCCGTGCACACACTCAAAAAGATGCCGTCCTGTGTATGGTTTGTGTGCCTATGCGTACTCGCATGTGCATACATGTATCTGTGTGTATATATTCATGTGTTATATACACGTGTGTCTGTGTGCATTTAAGTGCATTTGCATATGTGCTTTGACCTGACTCCTTTATTCTCCACTGCACCAGTGCCTGCTTCCTATGTGTGTACACCTGGATAGATGCCCCAATTACAAGGCGAAGTAGGTTAAAAGTATCCTATTCAGAAGCATTAAAGGGGCCTAATTGTAGGTAACTGTAAAACTCCAATTAGGGGAGGCCTCATTAGCCACGACTAGAGGAGGAGGAGGAGGGCACAGGACCTGAATGACAAAGGCAGCCTCCTCAGACAGGAGCGAGGGGCTTAATTGCCCTTTGACAAAACTGGAACGGGGGAGACAGGAAGGAGGAGAAGCCACTCATCAAAGGAGGGGAGTCCCTCAGGCCGGCTTCTCCCTTGTGCAACCCCCACCCCAACCCCAACCCCAGCATCTGCCTGGAGGCTGTTCAGATGAAAGCAGTCACTTACCTTCGTGGCTGGCAGACAAGTAGCAGGAACTTGTGACATGATTCCTGCTGTCTCCTTGCTCCACAGGAATCCTGTCTCCTTGGTCCCTTCACAGGCACAGAAGCCCATTCTCTGGGGGCTGTGGGCAGGGCACATGTTCCCAATCTGCCTTGGCCCCTCCCTAGCCCTGTGACCTTTGTGAGTCACTTACACGGGGTTGGTTCCAACCCCTCTCCTCAATTACAGAGGGGACGGATAACACCTGTCTTCCAGAGCTGTGAGCAAGCACAGAATGGTAGAGAAAGTGAATTGCATCGCTCCATAATTATGACCCGGCATGGACCAGGTCCCATGCTCCTGGAAGACAGGAGTGATGTCTCCGTCACATGTGCTCATGGCCTCCTGCTACATGGATCTAATGGAGTGGAGATGAAGAGTCATCCTCACGGAGGGTGAAGTGTGAGACTAGAACACGTGGATTCTTTCTCTTGGCCTTGGTGTAAACCAAGGGACAAACCCTTCAGCAGTGGGATGCAGCTGTGGTGTCTTTACCATGAATTTTGGTATTTGTTGAGCATTTCCGGTGTGGCAGTACGCTCCAAAACGGTTTATGTGTATTTACTAACCGGATCCTCATGACGTCCTTAAGAGGGGTACATAATCAGCATCACCCACATGTTAAAGGGGAGGAAATCAAGTCCCAGCTTTAGAGACATCCCCTAAGCTGCACTGCTAGTAAGCGAGGGAGCAGGTTTGGAACCAAAGGAGTCTGCCTCTCAGCCCACAGTCTTAACCATGTGGAGTTGAGGCACCAGCAAGCTGGTGGTGAGTGACATTTGGGGCTTGTGGCCTTTTTGATGCACTTGAATTATAGCTAACATTTCTCAACTGCTTGTAATATACCAGGTACAATGGCTGTTAAGAATTTTGCATCTTATCTCCTTGAATCCTTCATACAACCCTATAAAATAAGGCCTCCTGTTTTTTCTTCCCATTTTGGAGGTGGAGAAACTGGGGTCTAGAGGTTTGGGTTTTTTTAAATTTTATTTATATATTTGAGAGAGAGAGAGAGAATGAGAGAGAGAGAACAAGCAGGGGGAGGGCAGAGGGAGAGGGAGAAGCAGATTCCCCGCTGCACAGGGAACCAGATGTGGGGCTCAATCCCAGGAGCTTGGGATCATGACCTGAGCCTAAGGCAGATGCTTAACTGACTGAGCCACCCAGGTACACTGCCCCCCACCTTTTAAAAAGATTTTATTTATTTGAGAGGGAGAAAGAGAGTGAGATGACTGTAGGGTTAACAATGGAATCTCATTAGTCTAACTCAGAGCCCATATCCTGAATAATATAATATTTTTCAGTTACTTTGCACAGAGAGCTGCCCCCTTTGTTGAAGCTGTAGGACTGGTCTATGGGGTCCAGCTAGCTGGTTCTACAAGAAGAGAGAGGTCCAGGCTGGGGGGCTGTGGGAGGGAGGACTGCCATGGAGGTAGAGGAGATGCTGGGCCAGTCCATGACAATGTGACAATGACAGTCGTATCTTACAGAAGCAAGATATTTTGCTAGTTGCTTTGGGGTAAAAACTGTTTGAGGTCTTCAAAGAGTTTGTGGCCTTCAGGTGGCACAAAACTAACCCTCCAATGATTATGCTATGAAATTACATGTTTGTTTGTTTGTTTCTTTTTAGTAGGCTTCTTGCCCAGTATGGAACCAAATGCAGGGCTTGAACTCTTGACCCTGAGATCAAGACCTGAGCTGAGATCAAGAGTCGGGCACTTGACCAACTGCGTCACCCAGGCACCCCTGAAGCTTACAACTTGAAGAGAGGTGCAAGGAGATTTGAAGGTTCTTCGTGGGGAGACACGCATATGATGGATGGAATCTGAAAAAGTGTCATTGGTGAGGAGCCAAGGCTTTTGAAGGCAGGAGAGGGTGTCAGCAAACCTAGATAAAGGAGAAGGGCTTTCTGGGGGCTATGGTTGTGAGGCCTACACCTTTCCTTTGGCAATGGTCCCACAATTGAACAGTTTTGCCCATCAAAGTGAATTTATTAATACATTTTCCTATTTATAATTAAAGACAGTAAAACTGTCGATTAAAGTTCCTGATCATCACATATTAGCCAAAGTTAATTCACCAAGACAGCATTTAGCACCTTTTTTTGTGTGAAGTGCTGTGCTTGGTACTGGGAATGCACTCCCGGTATATCAATAGGGAAGATATCCTTTAGGGAACTCTCTGAGTTTGATGGTTTGAAACCAACAAAACTTGACATTTGTGTCCCATGTTGTGTTGGGTAGAAAAATGTGCATCTGTCTTTAGGCCTTTTGAAATATTTGAAATGAAAAACGATTACCATTTATTGAGAGATGACTATGTGCTCAGCATGCCGTGGGCAACTTACATACACTTGGTTTTATTGGTTCGCGTCTCCTCTCCACCTTCCCTAAAAGGCAAGCTCCATGTTTTGTTGACAGCTGTGTCTCCAGTGCCTACGATAATGCCTGCCATATATGCGTGTTCAACAAACACTAGTTGAATGGACCAAGTGAACTAGCTCTATTCTCTCAAATGCTCTACAAGGTGATTGCATTTGTTTTCTCTTCCTGATCAGGAATCTAACACTCAGAGACACTGGATAAGTTCCTCAAATTCCTGCAACCTTCAGTGACAGGGCAGGGATTTACATCAGATCTATTTGACTTTGAAGGTGCTTCTTCTGTTCCATCCTTCCTCCAGAGATGCAGAGATGCCTAAAGCCAGGGACAGTAGGTTGGACAGCTCTGGTATAAGATATGGATATGCAAAAGTCTGTTTGAGCAGGGGGGAGTTTCTGAGTGAGGGTCAGCAGGAGACAAGGAGGGGGGTTGTGTGGTTGGGTTCTTACGGCTATTGTGGAAGGTCCAGAGGGCTGGGCTGAGGATTTGACTAGATCTGGAAGGCATAGGGTAATGCAGAGTTTCACTTGACTGGAATTGTATTTTGGAAAGATGAACAGGATGTAAGGGTGGTTTGGCTTTTAGAAAGATGGGAGATGACAAGTGTCATTAATTTGTCAACTGGGGGAGAAGTCACCAGTAACGGAACGGAGGCAGTGACAAGAATGGACAAGAGGAATGATGTCAGAGGATACTCAATTGTCCCAAGTAAGGGAGCCAAGATAAAGCTCCGAGGTCAATTTGCAGCCCCCAGTGGGTGAGGCAGCTAGCACGGATGGCTTTCTCCCTCTTCCTCGAGTTCTCTCCAGGTGGGTAGTGGTCTCTATAGTAGAATGACAACTCTATGCCAGTCATCTTGGCAGAGCATGTGGCTAGTCAGTTCCTTAGCATGTTCGTGGAGCACTAAGTACTGTACACCCATGGCATCAGCAACAGTGGTTTCTGTGTACTTTGGGGTCCAGTCAATAGAATACCTTAAGGCACACTGTGTTAAGGCTTGAAGATACAAGGAGAACAGATATGCAGGAGTCTATGAGGCTTCCTGGTTCCATCTGTATGTAATCCCTGCCTCAGAATTCAATGGGTTAATACAGGTTAAGCAAATAGAACAGTGCCCGACCTGTACATAGTAAGTGATTGGTGTTTGCTAATGTTTATGTATAAGACAAGGGCACTCCCCTCAAGGTCACAATCACGTAGTTGGGTTCATCCAGTCCATCAAGACACTGCAAAAGAAGACATATATGCAAGGCACAGAAAAAGTTCTAAAGGAGCGCCATTCAGATGGGTACTTGTCTGTTGTTCAACCCCACCCCTCCCACTGCCAGCCAAGCTTGTTATAGTCTCTGAGGCTAGCATTTCATCCCGACACTTCTCTCTAAACTCCCTGATGACAAAATGACTTACCAACTCTACCCAAGCCTCTGGACCCTAGGACTTCCCAAGAATGTGCATGACTCAGAGCCTCCATTTTAGAGGTGACCTTTACCCCTTGCCGGCTCAGCAGACCTGCCAGGAATTAAATCATGGCCTGGGACAAATGAGATTATGTTCCCTTTGGAGAGAGGAAAAAAGACAATCTTCACCTCTCCCTGGATACAGACATTCATTTGCCTGATCACCTGCAAAGCAGATGAGCCTCTGAGACGTCCTCTTTCTTGTTCACTTAGGGGTGAAAAATTACCAGCAAGAAACCAATTAGCATCCTCTAGGAGTGTGTCCCAAGCCTTCTGGAGTCAATTCTTTTACTCTGTCTTCTGCACAGAAGCAGCATCTGCTTTGGGGTCTTGTCCTAATTGAGTTGAACCTGTGCGGTTATCATTTGTTAATTGTAGCCTCAAGAGGAGAGAGGGAGGGAAGGAGGAGGGGACGGGGCTCTGTCCTTCCTTTGTCCCCAGCCTAGAAGGCTGCAGTCAAGAGAGAGGGTGATGGGGCCCATGGGTCAGAGGTCAGCCACGAAGCGCTACCTAGACACCTGGGTGGCTGGTTGACGTTCAGTGAAGAATAATACAAAGAATCTTTCTTGAGCACTTATTATGCACCAGGTGCGGTCGTAGCTTCATATGGATCAACCGATTTAATTGTCCCAACTCTCTAAAGTGTCCTCATTCGTTCCCACTTGACACTGAGGAAAATGGAGGCACTAAGAGGTTAAGTACCTCCCTGGCAATGCAACTAGATGGGACAGAAATCAAGATCTGGGCCCTGACTTCCTGGCCGCTGCTCCACGTCTCACACCCGCCGGCTGGCCTGAGCCCCCTGCCCAGGTGCCGCTGCTGAGTGCTCAGCAAACTTCAAGCTCGGCGGTCTTCCACTTGCCTGTCTTCCGGTTGCCTGTCTTCCGGTTGCCTGCCCAGAGAGCCCGGAAGCGGAAGCACATCCGGTAGGGGGTGGGCCCTGAGCGCAGAGCGCTGACCTGGCGGCTGAGGGGAGATTCAAAGGCAACAGGAGTGGCTGTGAGCTCATGGGGAAGCAGGCTGCACAGGCTGAGAAGCAAACTCAAGTCACCGTCTGCCTTGAGGGACAAATGGCTCTAACCCAAAGTCCAGACTCTGGAGAGAAGCCCGCAGTCCCTTCCCTCTGCGGCTTCTGGCCACTTCCCCATCCCCGGTGAGGCCAAGACGGGGCAGAAGAAATCGTTTCCCTGTGACCCAGCTTCTTCTCACGTACCCCCTAGCAGCAGAGCCCAACACCCCCTTTCTCTGCTTGGGTACAAATCCCGACGTCAGAGGCCGGGCCTTCCGTTCCTGAGCGCACAGGGCGGCACGTTCACACGTCCACAAGGGCCCGCGGGTCATACGAACCATTAACAGACAGACATATACTCCAGTCGTGATTGCACGAGGAGCACGCCTAAAGGCTTTTGCCTAAAGGCTTTCAGAGTAAGACAGTAAAGCAAAGCACTGTGCAGAGCGCTCAAACCCCTCTGGGTCCGTCCCTGCAGGCTCTTAGCTCCCGCGGGGAAGGAGTGATGGGAGTGAACCTGGAACGTCTCTTCGGCGAATTCCTTTGGGGGAGGACTCAGCAGAGGGGCGCATGCGCACTGTGAGGGCATGTGGACTCGGAAGCCGATGGCGTAGTCTTGACCCCAGCGCTGCTATCCATTGCCTCTGTCACTCCCGACCAGTTTTATGCCTCTTCTGCCTCGGTTTCTTCATCTGTAAGACGGGGAGAATGGTAAGTACCGCTTCCTGAGAGCCGCTCTGTGAACCACCTGAGTTAGGTGTAAAGCGCTCACCACAGTGCCTGGTCCCTACAGTTAGTATCCTGTAAGTGTTGGCAGTTCTTTCTACACGTTTCACACGTTCTGGGCGCTCGGCACGTTCACTGATAATCTAAATTCTTTTCGCAGTCTGACAGAAGGAAGGTAATCCGGAGGTTTGTGGCAGTATCGCTAGCTTCCTGGTTTCCTCGAGTCTACTACTATAGCTCTACCTAAAATCGATAGTAACAAATAATTAGTAACGCTGTGAAACTTACTTGTTATAGAATACCGTGTATTAATAATAACAAAGTAAATGAAAAGTCAACATGGTAATAGATTACACACAGGGCTTTCTGTGAGTTTAGCATCCTAAATGGTTTCTGTAGGTGTTACCGCAATCTTCACACTAATCCTATGTGACAGCAGCTCCTCCGTTTCACAGATGAATTACTGAGGTTTTGGGTTCAATAATTTGCTTAGTTTTTAGAAAGCACCCCTCAAAATGTGCTGCTTAAGATTTAAAATAATCCTACGCCGGTGTCTGTGAATCTTAGGGACAAGAAGTTCTGGGGACAAGTTCTGTGCTCTAAAAGGCAACTCGTCTGGTGCTTGTTTCCAGGTAGTGACTTGTTTGCCTACGGAGACACTGTTTGAAGCAATAGGTAGCAGAGAAACTTAAGGCTGAGAATGTGCAATTTATTTTACATTTATTTATTTATTTGAGAGAGTGAGAGGCGGGAGGGTGGGGAGGATCAGAGAGAGAAGCAGATTCCCCGCTGAGCAGGGAGCCCAGGGAGCCCAGGACCATGATCTGAGCCGAAGGCAGTTGCTTAACCAACAGAGCCACCCAGGTCCTCTATTTTATTTTATTTTACAAAAAGATTTATTTATTAATTTGAGAGCGAGAGAGAGGAGGAGCAGTGGGCGAGGGAGAAAAAGAATCCCAAGCAGACTCCCTGCTGAGCATGGAGATGGGATGTTGGGCTTGATCTCACAACCCTGAGATTGTGACCTGAGCCGGAACCAAAAGTCAGACACTTAACCAACTGTGCCACCCAGGTGCCCTGAGAATGTACATTTTAAACTTCTGCATCGCATTTTGGCCGCTATTTTGAAGTTTCTGGTTGCTCCAGATTCTTTTTAAAACAAGACGTTATGTAACTAAACAGATAGTGATGTCACATTCTTTTTCTTGAACAGTCCTCCACAACAAAACTATGAGCTAGGCATTATGATCCCCATTATACAAATGGGAAAACTGGCTGGGAAGGGGATTAGGTGATTTGCCCACGTTAAATGCAGGGCCAGGACTCAAACCTACATACATCTCACTAATTTCCATCCAGCAGCCTTTCCCGACACCGTGCTGCCTAAAAGAGTTCCCGTGTCTGCCGGCAGAGTCAGTCAAGCCACCAGACCCGCCGCACAGAGGAATCAGAGAGTGTCTGATCCACACACCCCTCATGCTTCAGTGGAGAGGCAGAACACACCCTGTCTCAGGGGCAATGAGTTAATGATAGAAGAAACGTCCCAGAGCAGTGCAGCTGGAAATAAAGGGAAAGCAGTTCTCAAGTGTCAAGGGGGAAGTTAGATTCTCTGCATATCACAGAGATTTGCGCACAAAATATTTGGAGGATGCTGACCCAATAGAGGAAACCAAAGAAGAGAGAGGCAGCTGTCCTAGTCCCCTCGCCATCCAGCACCAGCTAAACTCTCCAGCACAGAATCCTGTATTCCCACAAAACTCGCTTCTTTTTCCTCTTCTCTAGTTGCACACGTGTTTCATTGTGATTTTAATTAAGGGCTGGGTAATTCACACCTGGCAGCTCTGCTCTCCAGCATGCCCCTCACTTTCATTTGTTGCTGCCTACTCCCCTAAATACTTCTGGCCAACGGGCGGGATGGGGATGTTGGGGCTGGTGTACCTATCACCTTCCTCCTCTTCCTACTGCGGCACCACCCCCATTTCAATTCCAAAGGCCCAGCAGTCTACATGGGAGTAGAGCAGCTCCATTTTTCTCCAATATTAATAATTATGACATTAGAAGGGTGATCTGCTGCAATTCAGCCTTTCTATTTGCAGGCTGGTGGTTGCATATCAATGGCATGATTAGGCAAATGAAATCAGATTGGCACTGTTATGAAATATTTACATGGCCAGAATGCATATGCTTCAATCTCATTGTTCCCATTATTAAGCCATTTTATAATCTCATAACATTTAGACTCACACTTTGCATTTCTAATTAACTTGAGGAGTGACTTCGCTGGGAATTAATTGCAACTTGTGCATTCTTATACACACAAACTCCCTGAGAAACAAACTCTGGTTGGCAATCATGCAATTCACCTCTAAGATGGACCCTAGGCTGACTTCTGTTCGAAACCGTCTTTTCTGTCAGTTGGGAAAAGTGGCTGGGGACATTGGTTTTCATTAAAATTTGGCTACAAATCACATTCAGGAATAGTCTGAGTGCAAGAGTCCCTTTGGAGGGACTAGTTTCCACCTGAATAGCCTTTCACAAAGAAGTGGGGCAGTGGTTTTTAGCCTTTTGGATTTTGTGGCTCAGTAACATCCCTAAGATGATGATGATGATGATGGTGGTGATGATGACGATATTTGGGATATCTAAAGTCCTGTTATATTGAGCTATTATATTGCCTTTATTTAAAAGTGCTCTAGTATAGAGAATATGGAGCATCTCTCACAGTTGATTAGTTAGCATTTGGAAGTCTCCAGTCAAAAGTCCATACCTGGCAAGTGCCTACTATGGGCACTTTAGTGATCTTCCTCTCCTTTGAACACCAGAGTTTTGTTAATATGCACACTTGATGTCAGAATAGTTTCTTACTGGTGGAATGAGTTATAGTAGGGATATGTGGCTTGCTTAGAAATATCGATCAGTTGCTTTCTCTCATGAATGTACAGGGAATGGGCTATAAGCATGCCTAGTAGCCAACACCCTTTGGAACACTGCCTAGGCCTAGAAATTTCCCTGGCCATATTTTAGGAAGCTTATGTAGGATCTGAGTGCCTGGTTCTGATTAAGAATTGGTATGAATCTACTGGGAGTGAATCTTGCTTAGAAGATACTTGTTGGAGTCAGGGTTCTCAGCTGGGGACAATTTTGCCCTTTTCCATTCTGGCAGGGTAGAGTGAGGAAGATGAGGGAGAGGAAGTATTTGCAATGTCTGGTTGTCACAAGAGTGTGTTTGTGTGTGTGTGTGTGTGTGTGTGTGTGTGTGTGTCTTGGGGTGGGGTGTTACTGGCGACTATTGGCCAGAGATGCTGCTGAACATCCTACAATGCCCAGGACAGCCCCTTCCCCTAAGAATGACCCAACCTTGAATGTGAACAGTGGCAAGAAATCCTAGAAAAGAACAGAGCTTTGACAGCTTACGGCTGTTTATTTGTTTTTTTAAAGATTTTATTTATTTACTTGACAGAGAGAGAGATCACAAGTAGGCAGAGCAGCAGGCAGAGAGAGAGGGGGTTGCAGGCTCCCCACGGAGCAGAGAGCCCAATGTGGGGCTTGATTCCAGGACCCTGAGATTGTGACCCAAGCTGAAGGCAGAGGCCCAACCCACTGAGCCACCCAGGTGCCCCGGCTATGTGACTCTTTTTATGTCTAATGGCTAATATTTACATGTGTGACAAAATTTAGTCTGTCCCTCTCTGTAATATGCACCCTGATGGTGGAGTTCATGAAGGAAAAATCCTAGATCTTTTTTCTATGTCAACCATTGGAGGTGACAAGTATCTATCAAAAAGAACCCAGTAACTATGCATGACCATGTTGTCTTAGGTCAGCTTAAACAATAGTGTAGACTCTCAGTCTTTTTTATTTTGGAAACTTTAAATTTTGTGAATTCCAGACTTTTAAAAAACCGACGATGATCTGTTCTTACCATGATCGAAAAACAGAATAAAAAGCTGCAGTGCACTAAAAAAGGCATCAGGAACAATCCTTTAAATAAAATATGTGTGGGGCACCTGGGTGACTCAATAGGGTAAAGCCTCTGTCTTTGGCTCAGGTCATGATCCCAGGGTCCTGGGATCGAGCCCCGCATCCTGCTCTCTGCTCAGCGGGGAGCCTGCTTCCTCCTCTCTCTCTGCCTGCCTCTCTGCCTACTTGTGATCTCTGTTAAATAAATAAATAAAATCTTTAAAAATAAATAAGTAAAATATGTTTAACTTTAAACAAATCCTCATTTTTCTCAACCCATTGCCTTAGGTTTTTTTCCACTTTCCCCTCATACTGGCAAGAATGTGCCCAGTTCAGAAGCAAGTGTTGCTCTTATTGTCTTTAACGGGATCTGGGTACCAGCCTAGAAGGGGAAACATCTTTCCCAGAGACAGCTGCAAAAACCTTCAGGTAGCCCCTGGGACAGCGTTCAAGACCCTTCCTTCACACTGCCAGAAAATCACGTATTGTGTAAGTTTCTCTTAGCAGCAACAACCAGCACCACGAGGAGCATTACGCCCATTTTAAGTTTTCATGATTTGCCCAAGGTCATATAGCTAACCCATGTTTTCCAGCACCTGAGCCTAGATCATGCTGCCTTTAAAACCTCAGATGAGAAACATCTCTGCCTTGATTTGGCGAAAGGACTCCCAACACATTTCACTCAGTATCTGTTGGATCACAGGATTAAATGGTCTTCAGTGAATCATCTGGTCCAGAAATTCCCAAACTTAAACATAATACATCAACAATCCTTTTGAAAGATAATCATATACTTTGATTTTTTCCCAAAGAAAAATAGATTTTTAACAACCCCGGCCCTTTCTATCTGTACTATTTCATGGAATATCTATTTCATAGAATAAAGGATATTCTATGAAATGTTCCTCAGGACTATGGAAAGCAAATAATCCATTCCTTCATTCAGCTAATACTTACCAGATAGTCTTCTTGTGTTCATGAAAACAGAGAAGAACACTGGAGTCCTTGCCTCTTGGGGCTTACATTCTAGTGACATAACTCAGAATAAAAGTTAATTCCTCAGGCGATTGCCTTCTGCTTAGGTCATGATCCTGGGGTCCTGGAATCGAGCCTGCGTCAGGCTCCCAGCTCCACCGGGAGTCCGCTTCTCCCTCTGACCTTCTCCCCTCTCATGCTCTCTTTCACTCTGTTTCTCTCAAATGGATAAATAAAATCTATTTTAAAAAAAAGTTAATTCCTCAAGTGAAGCAAGTGAAGTAAGTTGAGCTGTATGAAAGATTCATTTGAGGGGTGCCTGGGTGGCTCAGTGGGTTAAAGCCTCTGCCTTCGGCTCAGGTCATGATCCCAGGGTCCTGGGATCAAGCCCCTAATCAGGCTCTCTGCTCAGCAGGGAGTCTGCTTCCCAATCCCCCCCACCTGCCCCTCTGCCTACTTGTGATCTCTCTCTGTCAAATAAATAAATAAAATATTTTTAAAAAGAAAAGGATTCATTTGAGTGTCTTTACTGGATTCATTTCATTTACTTAATAAAAACCTCATCATGTGTCAGCATTGGTCCACAGACCAGCATTTGGGAACTCTGCTTCCAGAATCTGCTTCCAGGTGACGGAGCCCTAAATGATCTCAGATGGAAGGAGATCCAAATGAAATTAAGACGTAGTCTGGGTTCTCATAGGGCCCAGGATTCATGGCTCAGGTGAGAAGTAGAATGTGGTATTGGGAGCCATGGGGTAGTACGAGTCAGATGTCTGTGAGCACAGCTCTCGGTGTTTGGTTAAACTGGTAAAGTGGCATTTTCCACATCCCCTTAGTTTGTCTGCTTTTTTTGCACCCTTGCTAGTAAGTTTTGGAAATCTCTCAAAGCATCCTAAGCACCTTTCTGTGTTTTGGGTCATTGTATCTCATTAGCAGCTCCGGAAGGCTAAGTTCATTTCACTCTTGGGGAAACTGAGCCCCCGGAGGAGGCCATCCAGCAAGGCAGAAATGGCAGTAGGACCAATCCCAGTAATTCTTTCATCGAGGAATCTCCTCACGGGACATCTAGGGATCTCTGTTCAGAGTAGAAAAGTCTGGGAGCATATTCTCCAGGCCTCTGCAACAACAACTTGGTTTGTTTTCTCTTCTTGATTGTTTGGGTTCTACTTTTCCAAGAATCACCCTTCCCATTCTGCCCAAGGCAGTGACCTGGAAGTTCTGGGTGACAGGTTTGCATGGCTAATATCTCTTACTTGCCGAGATGTCCAGCAGGCTTGGAGATGGCAATGAATGATTCAAATACAGAAAATTACACTAGACAGAGAGCCTAGTGAAGAGGTAGGGATATGGGGAGAGAAGCAGACCAAAAGGTCTGAGGCTGGAAGCCTGTTCAGTTGGCTCCCCAGGGCCTCCAAAATCCTGAATGTGGAAATGAGAAGCCCAGGATCTTTGTCCTAGCTTGCAGTTGGAAAATAATTCCAGGCTTCCCCTATGGCATGTGTGTGGTTAGATTTGTTTTTGAGAAAGGAAATTCCGGCTGGCTAGGATCTTTGAGGGACAGCATGTCTTTCCTTTGGTCTCCAAGCAGGGCTGCGTTTGCCTCATTTCCAGCAGCTGCCATTAGGCTGGCCTCTCCCTCTTGCCAAAGCAATGCAAACCCTCGGTCCCCTCCATCCGAACACCTGCTCAGAAATATGCCGCTCCCAACTGACCTCCCGCAGAAGCCTTCCTCAGCTGATTTGAGTGTGGGGCACTCATAACTTTTTTTGGATAAGTCATTCCATTTTCTTCATTCGTGTGTTCATTCTCATTCACCGGTGCTGTTGCCATGGAGGAGGGGAGCTGGGTGACAGTACAGGACAGTGGCCAATACCAAGAGCTTTCTATTTGGTCTATTTGGTGCTGAGAAGTATGAAGTGACTTTTTGAGGGAGTTGCATCTCTTTTCCTTTGATTCTTTAGGCTAATGCTAAGAATGAATATGTGGTCTCTGAGCTCCTAACAACGAAAAGCAAATGAAGAATCCCAGGAAGCGTGCTTGGAATGGGAGCAACATCCTTGGAATTAATGCTCTGTCATGGAGGGTCTTCAGTATTGCACAATTAAGAGGTAATTTGGGGGGGTAGGATATTTATTATTTTTTATTGAGATATAATTGACATAGGCTAGTTTTAGATATATGACATCATGATTTGCTATTTGTATATATTGCAAAATAATCAGCACAATAAATTTAGTTACAAACTTTTTTTCTTGTGATGAGAACTTTTAAGATCTTTTCTCTTAGGGAGAAAGACAAATGAAGAAAGAGACTCTTTAAAAAAAAATTAATTTATTTTCAATAATCTCTACACCCAACATGGGGCTTGAACTCACAACTCTCTGATCAAGAGTGGCACGTTCGGAGCGCCTGGGTGGCTCAGTGGATTAAGCCTCTGCCTTCAGCTCAGGTCATGATCTCAGGGTCCTGGGATCGAGCCCCACATCAGGCTCTGTGCTCAGAGAGCCTGCCCCACCCCCTGCCTACTTGTGATCTCTCTCTCTCTCTCTGTCAAACAAATAAATTAATTAATTAAAAAAAAAAAAGAAGAAGAAAGAAGGAGTGGCATGTTTTTCTGACTGAGCCAGCCAGGCACCCTAATAGACTCTTAACTATAGAGAACAAACTGATGGTTACTAGTGGGGAGGTGAGTGTGGAGATGGGTGAACCAGGTGAAGGGGAGTAGGAGCACACTTATCTTGATGAGCACTGAGTAACGTAGAGAATTATTGAATCACTGTATTGTACACCTGAAACTAATATAACACTGTATGTTAACACACTGCAATTAAAATTTTTAAAAATCAGTGAAATTAGAAAAAGGATCTACTCTCTTAGCAACTTGCAAATGTACAATACAGTATTATTAACTATAGTCACCATGCTGAAAAGGAAATCTTTTATGTATAATATTTATTATGGTATTTAACATTTACTTTGTACACCCATATATGTAACTAGCTTAGTTTCTGCTGGCAATAAATGTTGGACTAGTTCGTTGATCAGTGGATGAATACAATATGCTTTTTTAGCCAGCATTATTCAGGCTATATTTGGACTATTTTGTACAAGTGAGGCAGGCATCTTTGAAAGTGCAGAGCCCCATAATGGTAAGAGGGTTAAGAATTATGTATTTTGGGGCACCTGGGTGGCTCAGTGGGTTAAAACCTCTGCCTTCAGCTCAGGTCATGATCCCAGGGTCCTGGGATCAAGTCCCACATCGGGCTCTCTGCTCAGCAGGGAGCCTGCTTCCTCCTCTCTCTCTGCCTGCCTCTCTGTCTACCTGTGATCTCTGTCAAATAAATAAATAAAAATCTTAAAAAAAAATTATGTATTTTGAGGGGCTGTGCGGGTTCTGGGAAAGAATACTCAAAGAAAACCATTGAGCTTCTTTTTAAAAAAAATTTTTTTTAAGATTTTATTTATTTATTTGACAGACAGAGATTACAAGTAGGCAGAGAGGCAGGCAGAGAGAGAGGAGGAAGCAGGCTCCCTGCTGAGCAGAGAGCCCAATGTGGGGCTTGATCCCAGGACTCTGAGATCATGACCTGAGCCGAAAGCAGAGGCTTTAACCCACTGAGCCACCCAGGCGCCCCCAAAAAACCATTGAACTTTTAAAAATGTTTTGTTTTTGTTGTTACTGCTTGTGTTTTAATACTGGAAAAGCTTCTTGGTAGCTTTTCCGTGTGATTCCAGAGGTCAGAACAGGGATCAGTGGTAGAGGGTACACAGAAGTAAATTGAGGCTTCATCCAGGGGAGTCATTGAACTGTCCCAGGTGCTTCAGGTGAGGGGCTGACTTTGGGTAGAGGTTGGACCAGATATCATTTAGGGCCCTTTCCTGCTATAAAATCATACTATATAGATCAACCATGAACAGCATGGATTTGAACTGCATAAGGCCACCCATTTGCAGATGTTTTTTGATAACTACGGTATGGTACTGTAAATGTATTTTCCTTATGATTATCTTAATAACATTTTCTTTTCTGGGGTGCCTGGGTGGCACAGTCAGTTAAGTGTCCAACTCTCGGTTTTGGATCTCAAGGTCATGAGATCGGCCCCCAGGTTGGGTTCCATGCTCAACTCAGAGTCTTCTTAAGACTCTCTCACTCTGCTCTGAAGTGTGTAAACCTGGCGATTCACAGACATGTACCCCTGGGGATAAAAATATATGTTTATAAAAAAAAAAAAAAAGACTCTCTCACTCTCCTTTTGCCCCTCCCCCCACTTCTCTAAAATAAATAAATAAATCTTGAAAAAAATAACATTTTCTTTTCTCTAACTTACTTTATTGTGCTATAATATATAATACATATAACATGTAAAATAGGTGTTAATCTGGGGCGCCTGGGTGGCTCAGTGGGTTAAAGCCTCTGCTTTTGGCTCAGGTCATGATCCCAGGGCCCTGCTCAGCAGGGAGCCTGCTTCCTCCTCTCTCTCTGCCTGCCTCTCTGCCTACTTGTAATCTCTGTCTCAAATGAATAAATAAAATCTTTTTTTAAAAAATAGGTGTAATCGACTGTTTGGGTATTGGCAAGGCTTCGGGTCAACAGTAGGCTGTTAATAGTTGAGTTTTGGGGGGAGTCAAAAGTTTCACATGGATTTGTGACTGCATGGGAGGGTAGGTGATCCTAACCCTCGCATTGTTCAACTCTCTCTTGTACGTATGTGTGTGCATGTGTAGACAGCCTATCGCTCTCCTCCTGTACTAAGATACAGGTTTTGGTTGGTTTTTAATGGGTAAAATGTGAGCATGACTTCATTCTCTGAAAGTACACTATTTGAGGGAATGTGAATGTGACCCTACATAGATTTACATATAAAGACACAGAAGAACATAACAATAGTGCTTGATTTTGATTAAGTACTTACCACATGCCAGACACTGACCACTCTCCCCACACCGTCCTCTTTAAAGCTCCTCAGCATCCCAAGATCAGGATTTATGGCCCCATTCTGCAGACCAGCATGGGGCACTAGGAGGTTGACCTGAGCTGAGCATCCTGGTGTGACTGATGACCAGCCTCACAGAAGAGAATGTGTGATTTGTATTTAAACACAGACACACATGCTAAGGCCATACGTGTGTTTTTTAAAATTTAAATATTTTATTTATTTGTCAGAGAAAGAGAGAGCACAGGCACAGGGAGAAGCAGGCTTCCCGCTGAGCAGGGAGCCCGATGTGGGACCTGATGCCAGAACCCAAGGATCACATCCTGAGCCGTAGGCACTTAACTGACCTAGCCACTCAGGTACCCCTCGTTTCTTTTCTGAGTGGGGTTCTCTTTCACCCCTTTTTTATGATCCATTTACATCAACCCCAAGTATGCCAGAGGCCCTTGGCCATGCTGGGTTAGGCCACAGCCAGTCCCGGGATGTAAATAATCTCCGGTTTCTTTAGTGGAAGCAAATGAAGTTTTCTGTGACTTCTTTTTGGTATTTGTGTGTTTTGCGTCTGTGTGTCTATATACATGTGCGTTTTTATTTTCCTATGGATGGAGTTGGCGGGAGAGTAGCCCTGCTCTCAGGCAGCAAAAGCCTCCAGAAGAATGAGGATGGTTAAATGAGAGGGGACGCTTTCCATAATGTGTCTCGAGCAATCCCTTAATGGGCACAGAAAATTTCTGCGAAATGGGTGAATAGCGCGGGTCCATTTTTATCAGCCTCTCAATGAAGTAGAGCCCGCTGGCTTTTAAGACCCAGGCAGCAGACAAAAAGTGGTCTTTATCCTCACACACCAAATCTGTGCGTCAGTAAAGTGCAGGCCCTGACAGGAATTTCAATTATTTAATCAAAAAGAAAATGAAAGAGGTCTTAAGTGTTGTGATTCGAAGACAGCCTTTTCATAGACCAATCTAGTGTGCGCTCACATTGAATATGAAGCAAAATGGGGAGGAAATTAAGGCAGCTTCGGCTTAAATCATGTGATTGCAAATAGTAAATTAGTTTCTCGATGTTTTCATTTAAGTGTTTAAGTGGAAGGTTTTATTCCTAATGTAGTGTAGTGACACAGAAGAGAACCCTCAGCCAATTCCAGCTTCCCGGTCCCCGCTTCAGTGATGCATTTGCCCTGGGGAGGGAGAGGGAGGAAGGGAGGCGAAGATGAAGAGAGAAGGAAAAGCAAAGCCTCAGTCACGTTAAGGTGCTTTTGTTTCAAATTGCTACCAAAGTACGCTTTCACAGCAAACTCATTAATTGAGCAGATGAGTAACGTCTGTTGAAAATGTACTAAGCGAAATGCATTTAATTTGGAAGGGAAATCAGAAACTGCATTAGTCAGAGCGTATAAATGGCAACATCATCCATTCTGCTGTTGTTTTGTTTGATGTGGACGCAACTGAATTTGTTCTTAAGGGATAAGGGCTAGGTAAAAAATAGTCAACGTTGAGCTGGAGAGAAAAACACAGCCCCTCTGGCTTTTAGAGGCTTCTGGGTGTTTTGGCTGGGGCTCCCGCTAGAGCCTGCTGTGGGGACGAGCACGGGTATCGGGACTCTCCCGGGAAAGTCGTAATGGGGTGGGACGGAGTTGACCTCTGACAGGCGCAACAAGTAGCTGCAGGTCATTTCTGTGCAAATGAGCAGCCCTTTGTGTTTGTAATTAGCTTTGATTATTCAGGGGCCGGGAGCTTAAGGCGGTGCGCGGTGGGAGGTCAGGCTCTCGGTTCACTCTGTAGACCAACTGTGAGTGGACTTTTAATATCACACTAGGCAGCAAGGCTCGAGTGTCTCTGAGAGTTAGATTCACCAGCATCTCTCCTGCCATCCACATGGGAGGAGAATGGAGGTGAGCGTGTCTTTAAATTAGCCATTGTCTGGGCTCCGCTCAGACCCTAGGCCCTGCCGTGCGCATTTCCATTCGGTTCACCAATTCCCTTCTGGGGCCAGGACGCCTTTAGACTCTTGGAAAGCTGTTGGTCTGTTCCTGTGATACTTCCTGAACCCTGGGTACTGAATATACCCTAACGAATGCCATGTTTAACCTTTTCTAATAGTTGAATAACATTTTTGCTTTTACCTTTTCATGAAAATTTTCCGCAAAAGAGGAAAACAAAGAAAATAGTATCACGAACTTCCATGTATGGACCACTAAATTTAACAGTTACTAATCTTTTGTCATATTTATTTCATCTCTACCCCACCCCTGAGGTTTACTTAAACTTAGGCAATATGATGTTTCACCCAAATTAATTAAGAATACATCATCTTAAAAAAAATTAAAAGGTCATTTTCCTGTAGAACCACAATACCATTATCACCATGAACAAAATCAACAAGGGTTCCTTCATATTCCAATACCTAGTCCGTATTCCAATGTCCCTATTTCCTAAAAGTATTTTTAATGGTTGGTATGTTCAGAGCAGCACCCAGTCAAGGACCATGAATAGCATGTCTTTGTTGTTTGTTTTAAAGATTTTATTTATTTATTTAGAGAGAGTGGGGAAGTGCAGAGGGAGAGAGAGAAAAGAATCCCAAGGAGACTCTCCACTGAGCATGGCGTCCAACGGTGGGGCTTGATCCCAGGATGCTGAGATCCTGACCTGAACCAAAACCAACAATCAGACACTCAACTTACTGAGCCACTCAAGCGCCACCCTTTTGTAAAAAGGGACCATGCACAATGTGTCCTTAAGTAAATAAAGGATACTTTATTTTCTTCATGGCGTTGCCTTTATTGAAGGAAATGGAGACTTGTCCCATTCAATGCCGAACCTCCGGGATTTGTCAGACTGTTTCCATACAGTACACTGTAGATTGTTTTCTATCCTCTGTAGTGTCTGTAGCTTGAAGTAGGGTCCAAACCTGACTGGACTCAGGTTAAACATTTGTCAGGAATGCTTTGGAGTGGTGGAGTGTACCTCACTTAGCAGTACCACAGGGCACCTATAATGAACGTCTGGTTGTCCTGCATTAGGGACAGTACAACTGATCACATCATATCCAGTTACACTTTCTTGTTTGTCAACAGCAAGTAGCCTGTAGGGGGTTGCTTCGGTACCACACAACAATCTAGTGTCCCCCATTTCACAGCAGAATCAAATGAGTGCCAATGGCCCCACATTAGAGGGTGTCCTGTTTTCTGCAGCACTTAGCACAAGGTAGATAATATTCCAAGAGACTGTTTGAAGGGGTGAATGAATGAGTGGAAGGATGCAGGAAGTCTTGAATGAATAAAACGAAAAACTTAATGAGAAATTCTGCAAACCCGCCCGTGACCAATCTACCAGTGAAAGAACCCAACATCTTTAGGAGTCATGAAATGGTAGCTCTTTGCTGGGTGTGGAAAGACTCAGGTTTTCTACCTCAGCTTTGCCTGGAATTTGCTGTTTGACTGGACACATCACTCGTCTTCTCTGGGATATATTATGAGGAATACAGAAAGGAACCATCTCTAAGCTTCTATCAGCCATAGCATTCTATTCTAAAAAATACAAAGAACTCTATGGGCCAGGAGCCTGCAGATCCTGAACCCACTTAAATCAGGGTTCTTCTGGTGCACTACAGGTTTGTGGTATTTAAGAAGCATACAGGTTGTCATGGCAACCACCCTTCCCAACTTGTTATCTGCTAACCAACCATTCCAACTCCATTGCTACCTACAATCTCTGTCCCATTTGATACTGAACTGGAAAGATGACCAGGGATTCATTAGCCTTCATGCCACTTTATAAACAACAGAAAACACTTGCTTCTTTCCCACATAAAGTACAGTCTACCAGGCCCAATCATTGTTATGTTACCAATGCACTTATTTCCTCATTCACATGTTCCATCAGTAGGTCAGCATTTGATACTTCACTGTGTGCCAGACACTGGACTAGATGCTTGGGATAAAATTGGCCCTCCTTCTGTAGCATTTACAGTTTAGAGAAGAAGACAAACAATGAAAGAGACAGTCGCATTACAGTGAGAAAAATATGATGATATCATAAGTGTGTGCACACACCCAGACAGGGCGCCTAGCACACCTGGGGGCATCAGGGAAGGCTTCTGGGAGAAAGCGATTTGTTCTCTCTCAGAACCCTAGAGGAGTAAGCCAGTGTGGGAGAGATGGCTAGACCAACACATGCTCCTTGCAGGGAAGGTACTATAACATGCTACCAAAGGATTTTAATCAGGGACTGACTTAATCAGATTTTCACTTTTGAGTCAGCACTCTGACCACTGAAAAAAGGATTACAGGAGATGATGAAAAGGGAACAGAAAAGCTGCAAGCAGTTAAGATCATGATATTATCGTGAGGTTTGAAAGTCTTAAGAACAGAGCCCAGTGTGGTGTTTGGATTTATATCTTCTAAGCTAATCTTAACCATGCCCGATGTCCATGAAAAGTGACAAATACATATTTGTTTGAATGAATGAATGGTTGCTTTTTGGCTGGATAGCTGAATGGCTTCTATCTGGAAACACCAGTACTTCTTGCACTTTCTAGTGACTTTGCTCTAATTGCTCATGCATAAAGACTTGATGTAAAATTTCCTAAAATACTATCATCCACAGTTACAGCTCTGCTCAGAAAACCTTTATTGGTCCCTACCCTCAGCACTCTGTCTCCAGATTAAGCATAATGTCTTCTGTCTTTCAAAGTACTTGTTAATAAGGCCCAAACCACATTTCCCAATACTACTCGGGATCTCCACTCTAGTTATGATCATTTCAGTGTCCTGAAGTATATTTTTGTTCTCCCTGCCCAGTGAATACTTGTATTTGCCATTCTCCTCGGCGGAAACGGTATCTTCATCTCCTTCCACCTGTCCAAATTCTACCAATCCCTAATCATACAGGTCGTCTCTTGCATGAGGCCTTCACTCATTAACTCTACTTGATAGATGATTTAAATGTAATTTTATAAAAATTAAAGTAGTGAAGTTTATTTTTTTAAATTATAAGTTAAAATGTTGGATCACTATATTGTACACCGGAAACTATTATAACACTATATGTTCATTATTCTTGATTTAATTAATCAATTGATTGATTAATTTAAGATTGTATTTATTTATTTGAGAGGGGGAGAGAGCAAGAGCACGAGAGCATAAGAGCAGGGGGAGTGGGAAGCAGAGTCCCTACTGATCAGGGAGTCCCAGGTGGGACTCGATCCCAGGATGCTGGCAGAATCATGCCCTGAGCTGAAGGCAGACGCTTAACTGACTGAGCCACCCAGGTGTCCCTTATTATACTTGAATTTAAAAGGATTATAAATTATATATATAATTACATATACATAAATTTTAAATTAAATTTAATTAATTAAAATTATATTTAGGGGCGCCTGGGTGGCTCAGTGGGTTAAGCCTCTGACTTCGCCTCAGGTCATGGTCTCAAGGATCTGGGGTTGAGCCCCACATGGGGGTCTCTGCTCAACAGTGGGCCTGCTTCCCCCCACTCTCTCTGCCTGCCTCTCTGTCTATTTGTGATCTCTCTCTGTGTCAAATAAATAAATAAAATCTTTAAAAAATTATATTTAAATATATAAGGTGAAACAAATTATAAATTATATATATAATCATATACATATATAAAAATTATAATTATAAATTATAATCTCAAAATAAGATTCAGTGGAGAAAGCCCAGTCTTTGAATCTACTGAATGTATGCAAACCTGGGTTTCATTTCCTCTCTGCCATTTACCAGATGTGTGGCCTGGGAAGTCTAAATCCACTCTCTGAACTTTGTTGTTTTCTTACCTATTTATTTATTTTAGAGAGAGAGCATGAACAGGAGGGGCAGAAGGAGAGGGAGAGAGAATTCCAAGCAGAATTCCTGCTGAGTGTGGAGCCCCATGCGGGGCTCAGTCTCATAACCCTGACATCATGATCTGAGCTGAAATTAAGAGTTGGACACTTAACCCCACTGCACCACCCAGGCACCCCTGAGCTTCAGTTTCTTGAAATATTAATCTAAAGTAATTATTTTTACTTTGCAGAGTAGATTAGATAGAGTATATTAAAATGTGTAATATGATACCTGTCACTGATTAAGTGCTAGAAGCTATTGCCCCCCCCCTTTAAATTTCATTTATTTATTTGAGAGAGAGAGCGCACGCACAAGCAGGGATGAGGGGCAGAGGGAGAAGCAGACTCCCCACTGAGCAGGGAGCCTGATTCAGGGCTTGATCCCAGGACCCCAAGATCATGTTTTGAGCTGAAGGCAGACGCTTAGCTGACTAAATCAGCCAGGCGTTCCTAGAAGCTATTACCCTTAATAGTAATGAACAATTTCCTCTTGCTGGGCAGTTTTTAAAGCTCTTTTGCATATTTTCCTCACAAAATAGTTGCTACAATAGGTCTCCAATATTGTCCCCTCTTTGCAGATAGAGTAACTAAGGCTCTCAAGGGTTAAGTAACCTAAAAACAACAGTATTATCCTTAGATCATTTGCAGGAGAATCCTTGGGGGCTCTCTAATCTGCCATGGATAGGAAGGTAAACTCATGCTCCCTTTCTGGAGGATAGTGCAGCAAAGCCAATCAACACTACGAACTTGATCCAGAAATTCATTGTCTAGAATGTCCATGTGTAAAATAATATATGTATATGGTTATTTATCGCGTGTATTTAGTACAACATGGTTTGTAACAGCAAAAGATTGAAAGCATCCTAAATATCTTAGGAAATCATCCTAGAACAACCACTTTATTTATTTATTTTTAAAGATTTTACTTATTACTTGACAGACAGAGATCACAAGTAGGCAGAGAGGCAGGCAGAGAGAGAGGAGGAAGCAGGCTCCCTGCTGAGCAGAGAGCCCAATGTGGGATCATGACCTGAGCCGAAGGCAGAGGCTTTAACCCACTGAGCCACCCAGGCGCCCCAGGAAATCATCTTAGATACCATAGAAGGAAACTGGTTAAATAACCACAGTACATCCATATATGTAACAATGTGCAACTAAAAAAAGTTAAGTAAAAAAATCAAGGTATATAAAAATTTTTTTTAATTAAATTAAATTTTAAAAATTTTTAAAAATTAAAAAAAAAATCAAGGTATAAAAAGAGTAGGTAGTGTGCTGCCTTTTGCCCTTCCTATAAAAAGAGGAAGAAAGGATGTATGTGTGTGTATATATACACAAATATATTTATTTCACCTATACATTTATTTATTTATTCACAGATGTATTTATTCACATATAAGTGCATAATGTGTGTGTGTATATATATCATTTATATATGCTTAAGATACCTCTGCAAGGATACTTAGAAAGCAGGAACAGTGATTGGCTCCAAAGGGAGGATTGGCTAAGAGAGGGAAACGGGAGACATGTTACATCATATGGTTTTTCTAATTTTTGCCTTGTGAATTATCTGAATATATCACCTATAAAGCAATTCCTAGTCTAGCTGGAAAACAGAACATGCCGTGACCAGAGATAAAACGTGTCAGCGTGGTATTAACTTATTCCCAAAGCCCAGTGAGGGGTATCTGCCAATTAAGTACTGCAGACAGGAGTGGTTGTTTGAGGGAGACGGGAATGAACCGGATCTAGATTTGGAGGGAAGTTATCTCTGTAGATGGGGGCTGAGAGGGATGATCCTTCCAGAAAGACAGATGAAAGTGATTTTCAATAATTGAGTTTGGTAAAACTGAGACCTCCGAGTGGAGGTTCTGTTTTAGTTTGGTTTGAAGGAACTTACTCAAATTCACCAGTTTGTATTTCTTCCCCCGACCAAAACACATGGTGGTTTTTACAAAAGCGTTTGGGTGGGGCTTCTTGGTGGCTCAGTTAAGCATCTGACTCTTGGTTTTGACTCAGGTCATGATCTCAGGGTCACAAGTTTGAACCCTGTGTCGGACTCCACACTGGGCATGGAGCCTGCTTAAAATTCTCTCTCTCCCTCACCCTCTGCCCCTACGCCCCACCCCACTACCATGTGCGTGTGTACTTGCTCTCTCTAAAAAAAAATGATAGTGAAATAAAAAAGCATACCGTATCACTACACCATTTGGAGGAGCTGCTTGCCTTTCAGCTAAGAGGAAGGGATCTGGTAACCAGCACTAAATTATTCTTTTACCTGGAAACTGTCAAATAATACTGCAAATAATTACATGTAACTTCATGTCAATTTTGGGAAAGTCCACTGTGCTTTGGAAAGTATTAAGATACAGTAGATAAAATTAAATCCTTGGCTTAAAAGTGGAAGCAAGATATATACGTCTGAGAAAAGGCCTCCAAAGGCATGCCCACCTTTTTGCAAGGTACATGTTCAATAAATGTTTACAGATAAAAACTGAAGAAATCACAGAGTGCTTGGTTTTCCTGTCTCCCAATATTATTTTATATCCTAACTACAATCAAGCCTGTATCATCTTAGTGATGTTTTCTTAATTAAGTAAAATAAACAGAGAAACTCTTGGCTGATCTTTCTGTTTTGCATGTCTGGGGTTACATAGAGAGAGTGGGGGTGCTGTGTGTGTGTATCTGAAGCAGACATAAGGCTTATACTTTTCTTTGTTCCCTGCACCCCTCTACCCTATCTCTCCAAACAGCCTCTTACAGAGCCTAGCAAAGGTAGGCTGCCTGGTAAACAATAAATCCTCTTTGTCTGATTGTTTTCGTTGATCAAGGGCGAGGAGAACCAGACTTGGTGTTGATCTTATTTTCTAGTTTAGTGTTTTTGAACTTCTGGCTGTGGGAAAGTTAGATAATGTCATCTTTCTTCAGATCACCTTCAAGGTATCTTCTAGAACTAAGTAAATACTCCCTACTTGCTCCCATTTGAACCCAGGAGATCACTACCTAGTACCATCACCTTCTTCCCAATACCTTCTTTTTTTTTCTTGGCAAGAAACTCTTCCTGCCTTTATTTAACAAGATGGTGTTGGATTTATTAATCATCCATGTACATGGTAGCCCTGGGGTTCCAGTATTGATTATTTGGGCTGGTTTGGTTTGGTTTGTGCAGCCACCATCACCAGCTGCACCAGCACCAGTGGTAGGAGCACTTACTGGGATTAGTTTTGTGCCAGCCACTGGGCAGAATGCTTTACATATATTATCTTTTTAAAATTGAGATATAATTGACATACAACATTGTGTAGGTTTAGGGTTTATATATTATCTTAATTACCCCCCAAACTATCCTATGAGGTAAGGCTTAGAAGGGTTAATTGAAGTTTCCAAGGTCATACAGTGAGCGCACAGTGGTCACGGAACCAGATTCTAGCCTCAGTCTGCTTGACTCCAAACCCTGTTCTGTTTACCGCTGATAATGATAATATCTCCTCCCTCTTCACTTTGAAGTGATGATGGTGTGTGTGTGTGTGTGTGTGTGTGTGTGTCTGTGTGTGTATTCATTTCCCCAAATTAGAACCTTGAACCACTGTTTCTGGTATTGTAGGTTCTAGTTTTTGCAGGCAATGGTTATGAATTTGTAAATCCTCCAAGGAGAAGATCTGGGGAGATTGGCTCTTAAATCAAGGGCTGTAGTTTCAGATTTGGTTTTAGAAGAGAAGTAAGCAGCGTCTATTATTGGTCTACCTGTTTATTTTCCAGAGATAATGCAATGAATAGACTATGGACTCTGGGGTCAGATAAATCTGAGTTCAAATCCTGATGTACAAAGTTGAGTGATCTTGAGCTCCTGATTCTACCTAAGTAATCCTCTGTGTCTTTATATATGTAAACAAGAAGAGATGGGATGTTCAAGTAAGAACACAGCCTAAAGTATGCACTGTAAAATATCAATATTCCATATATTAATGATGTTGTTTCACCATAGCTGATCTTTCATTAGGCTTATTTTTAGTATTATGATTAGCCTCTTTAAAATGTTTAATAGCCATTTATATTTTCTTTTTTGTGAACTCTTTCTTCCCATCTTTTGTCACTTTTTAAATTGTGTTCTTGGTTTTTTTCCTTACTGACTTGTAGGAACTTTGTTTTTTGGGGTTTTTTTTTTTTTTTAGATTTTATTTATTGAGGCATCTGGATAGCTCAGTCATTAAGCATCTGCTTTTGGCTCAGGTTGTGATCCCAGGGCCCTGGGATTGAGCCCCACATCTGGCTCCCTCCTCGGCAGGAAGTCTGCTTCTCCCTCTCCCACTCTCCCTGTTTGTGTTCCCTCTCTTGCTGTATCTCTCTTTCTCTGTGTTAAAGGAATAAAAACTTATTTTAAAATAGATTTTTAAAAAGATTTTATTTATGTCAAATAAAATCTTTAAAAAATAGATTTTTTTAAAAAAGATTTATTTATTTATTTGACAGAGAGAGAGAGACCAAGCATGGGGGAGCAGAGGGGCAGAAGAAAAGAGAGAGAAGCAGACTCCCCACTGAGCAGAGAGCCCAATGCAGGACTTGATCCCAGGACCCTGGGATCATGACCTCAGCTGAAGGCAGATGCTTAATTGATGGAGCCACCCAGGTGCCCCTAGGAACTTTTTATGTATAACAAACTATCTCTGTGTTTGGGATACGAATCACAAATACTGTCACTTTTTTTGTTTGTCATTTTCCTTTGCTTTTGATAATTTTTGGCATGTGGAATTTTAAAACATTTATTTTATTTTAATTTAAAAAAATATTTTATTTAAACAGAGAGAGAGAGAGAGAGAGAGAGAGATCACAAGTATGCAGAAAGAAAGGTGGGGGGGGCAGGCTCCCTGCTGAGCAGAGAGCCTGATGCGGGGCTCAATCCCAGGACCCCAAGACCAGGACCCGAGCCGAAGGCAGTGGTCCTACCCACTGAGCCACCCAGATGCCCCTAAAACATTTAATACAGTTAATTTTATCAGTATTTTCTTCTTTGGCTCTCAGGCTTTTATGTTATACATATAAGGACTTTTCTTATTTTTAGTTTATTTAAGAAAACTTCTCCAGTATTTTTTACTCCTTCCTTTTAACAGTATCTACCATCTTGGTTATTGTTAAGATGAATTCAATATTACCCTCTTACAGTGCAAACATTTATAACTTCATTTCTTTTGATCCACTAACATGATTGCATTAACAGTGAAAGTTGGAAGGACAAAAATCAATTTGGCTTCATAAACAGTATTCTCAAACAAAATATAACTGATCCATCATTTTAACAAAAATATACCAAATATTTAGTTCCATGCACAAAGTCCTCTTGGGAAATGTGTATAAGCTCATCTCTATACCTCATAATAGAGTTTGAAAGGTTTTATAATCTCTAACATCAGAAATTCATAGTTCATAATGGCAGCATTTTATGCCCCATTATTTTCAAAGCTATGCATACTAATTAGGTATTATTCTTTGAAGTACATTGTATCAATAGGTGGCAAATTTTATTTTTTAAAAATATTTTATTTATTTATTTGTCAGAGAGAGGGTTTGCACAAGCAGTGGGAATAACAGGCAGAGGGAGAAGCAGGCTTCCCGCTGGACAAGGAGCCCGATGTGGGACTTGATCCCAGAACCCCTGGATCATGACATGAGCTGAAGGCAGACACTTAACCAACTGAGCCATCCAGACATCTCAATAGGTGCCAAATTTTAAATCTGAAAATAGAATTTGGATGGTTTAGGATGGAAGAAAAGGATTTTTAAAAGACATTTTTGTTAGCCTATTGGTTTTTCTCTGGTAATGTACTTGGCTGCTTTTTGGGGACTTGTTGAGGAAAATGGTGGAATCATTCTCCTTCCACTATATACATTTTAGAGGATGAAGAAATGGTTATATGATCTCTCATATCTCATACCTTTAGTTCCCTGCTCTGGGTCTTCCTATCACTTTATGAAGCATGTTTTAAATAGAGATGCCAAAGCAGCATAGAAAACTTTGGGAAGTACCTGGGTGGCTTAGTTGGTTGACCATCTGCCTTTGGCTCAGGTCATGATCCCAGGGTCCTGGGACTTAGACCCATTTTGGGCTCATGGTTTTGGCATGCCCAGCAAAAGGGGCAGGTGGTTGGGGGCGGGGGGGGGTGGTCTGCTTCTCCCTCTCCTTCTGCCCCTTCCCCCACTCATGTTCTCTCTTTCTCTCTCTCTCAAATAAATAAAATCTTGGGAAAAAAAAAGACAACTTTGAGAAAGAAATGAAAGTTTTGATCCTACACACTGACATCATCCCGAATGAGTAAACAGGATGGATTTAGTGGTTCTTAAGTTAGGAATACTGTGAGTTGGATATCCTATCCTTGAATGTGTTCTTATGTGAGTTCACATCCTAATTTCTGGTGTAAAAGCATTATTTGAAGATGCGTTTGCAGGAAGCATTCAGCGACTCCTGTTCTTTCTCTAGACATGTCATCCACTTTGATAGTACTTAAAATAAAGTACTCAGATAGAAAGTAACTTGAAACAGACAGCAAGCAATATAATACAAAATGTTATGAGTAAAGTATGTTACTCAGATCCTTCTAAAATACATTTCTTCCCTTATTTTGAAGGCCACTATATAGGCACCTGGGCTAATGGAACCAGTCTCTTCCTTTGATCATCAACAGAGTCATCTTTTTGGGAAACCAAGTCCCAGCTCAGATGACAGATTTAAATGCGGCTGACATGAAGGAGAGAAGGACTGTTTAATTATTCGTTCCCTGAAAAGCAGGTCTTTTCTCTCTTGGGATTCATAAATCTTCAGTTGAGACCATAGCAGGAACTCTGTCAGATCTTGTGGGTTAGATAGGGAGAAAAACATTTTATTTTTATTTTTATTTTTTGCCCAGGGCAATGTGCAGGTTCTTGTTTTATGGGTCAGCCTAGCATACAGCTCCAGCCTGCTGGTTCTAGGTGACAGATTTTAGTCAAGTGAGGATTAATAATTAATGTAATTCCAGTACATTTATTTAATCTCCTAACGCTTGGAGAAGGCTTGGGAAGGTGTGCAGTGAATAGCCTGGCATATAGTGGATGCTCAGTGAATACTCACAATAATCAAATGTAAAGCACAGTTAAAAAACAAGCATAAGAAAGTACCTGGCTAGCTTCAGCAACTGCTTTCCATTTTCTGTCTGCTCTGGAAAGGGGTAGAAGGGATTGTGGCATTTAACTAGCCATGTGCTGTCCCATAGGTAACCAGTAGCCATATGTGGCTATTGAGCACTTAGAATATGGCTAGTATAAATTGAGATGTGCAGTAAGTACATACTGGATTTTGAAAAATTAGTATTAAAAAATAATACAAATAAGGGGTGCCTGGGTGGCTCAGGGGGTTAAGCCTCTGCCTTTGGCTCAGGTCATAATCTCAGGGGCCTGGGATTGAGCCCCACATCAGGCTCTCTGCTCAGCAAGGAGCCTGCTTCCCCCTCTCTCTCTGCCTGCCTCTCTGCCTACTTGTGATCTCTATGTCAAATACATACATAAAATCTTTTTTTTTTTTTAAAAAGAATACAGGGCGCCTGGGTGGCTCAGTGGTTAAGCCGCTGCCTTCGGCTCAGGTCATGATCTCAGGGTCCTGGGATTGAGTCCCGCATCGGGCTCTCTGCTCAGCGGGGAGCCTGCTTCCTCCTCTCTCTCTCTGCCTGCCTCTCTGCCTACTTGTGATTTCTCTCTGTCAAATAAATAAATAAAATCTTTAAAAAAAAAAGAATACAAATATGAAGAAATCTCAATATATTTATATTGATTAGATGTTGAATATTTTTATTATACTGGAGCTAAATAAAATACATTAATATTTCACCTGTAAATGTGACTAGTAGAAGGGTGCCTGGGTGGCACTGCCCTTAGGTGGCTGCCTTCAGCTCAGGGTTGTGATCCCAGGGTCCAAGGATGGCCCTGCATCGGGCTCCCTGCTCAGGGGGGGGGCCTGCCTCTCCCTCTCCCCCTGCTTGTGTGTTCCCTCTCTCGGTGTGATTCTCCCTGTCAAATAAACAAATACAGTCTTTTAAAAAATAAAATAAAAAATAAATGTGACTAGTAGAAAATTGAAAATTACCTTTGTGGCTCACATTATTGGAGAGTGCTGATCTATACTTTAGAGATAATCTAGGCAATGAAACATCTCTGCTTTTAAGGAGCAAATGGTTTACAAGCTCTCTGAAAAAATATAAGTTGTACCCATTGCAGGAGGTGGCCCTAAAGGGGTGGAGCCAGGCAGCCCTGAAGGTCTGGAGGCTCTGACTCCAGGGCAGGAGTAGGATGGCCCACACAGGGGCCTTGAGGGGAGCGTAGAGAATGGGTTCTGGTGATCCTAGTGTTTCTCCACCATTCTGTGCAGTAACTCCACAGCAGAGAAACTTACCAGCTTGCTTGCTTGCTTGCTTTTTTTAAAGATTTTATTTATTTATTTGGCAGACAGAGATTACAAGTAGACAGAGAGAGAGAGAGAGAGGGAGGGAGAAGCAGGCTCACTGCTGAGCAGAGAGCCTGATGTGAAGCTCAACCCCAGGACCCTGAGATCATGACCTGAGCCAAAGGCAGAGACTTTAACCCACTGAACCACCCAGGCACCCCCTTACCAGCTTTCTTGCCTTTTCCATTTCCCTGAGTGTGTGGGCCATAGCTCTAGGAGGAGTCTGAGGCTAGGACCCAACAGGCACTTCTTCAAGACAAGACCCGCCCGTACAGCTTAACTATACATTTGCTGGCAGGGGTCAGGTCCCAGAACCACCCCCCCCCCAAGCAGCCCCCAGCTGTGATTATTGAGCATCCTGGAAGAAGGGATTTTTCCCTCTGGGAAACCGGTGGCAACGTAGGAATCCCTGTCTCCGCCTCCACTTCCGATCCCGTGGTCCCGCCTCTGCATCTCCAGGGAACTGCGTTGGTGTAGGTGGTTGGGACTCTCAACGACTGAGCTTTGTTACCCTTGGTTGCAGAAAGGGGAATAGGAAGAGGAAGGAAAAGTCCTACAGTTCTCAAGGCTTTCCATTAGCTATCATGTTTTCTCCCTCTGTCTCTTACTTCTTAGGTTCCTGCTGGGGTCGTGGCAAAGGTAGTATAGCTGGATTCCGGAGGGGAATGCCTTTAAGTCTCCCTACCTAGGTGGCCCTCAGCTCTCAGCTCTGGAAAGCAGGTCCCAGTGCGAGCGGAACTAGAAAAAGGGGAACGTCTCCTCCGGGCACAGGGTCTGAAGACACAGCCTTAGCTTTGGGGGCAAGCAGGGAGCTGAGTGCAGCCTATGTGAAATAGTGGCGAGGGTAAGGACCAAACAGGCGGTCTTCCCCTTCCCTCCCCTTCTCTGGATCCCGAGAACACTCTGGTTACCTGTGTTAGGCAGAATTCTGAGAAAGGGTTTGCAGTGCCTTCGTTCCAAAGTAATAGTCACACAAAGACATTTTTTACTGCCCCTGTTTCCAAAGGGACATTCAATAATCTCTTCAACTTCTGCTTGGGAAACAGAAATAGTTTCAGCTCTGGAATGAGATTGAAATCCCATCCCCAAGGCTGGGTGCAAATCTGTAGCCACAGTCTGTGTAGGGACTGAGCGTAGGGAACGCGCAGACACAGCTAGGCTGTATACCGAGACCAAAGGCTGGTTGTACACCCACCACGCCCTCAGTAGCCACTTGGCTTTTAGGGTCTTAGGGGACCGGACAGCTTGGCTTTCACTTGCTGGGTAAGCTCTTCTCATTGAGAGGGAAGTGGGCATCAATAAAGTGTGGATCCTCACCCCCAGCGCCACTTCACAAGTCCGCTTGGTTTCCCTCTAGCCCTGCGGGAGATCAATAGACCAGGGTTAAAGAGGGAGGAACGATCCCTGAAAGTCTACTCTTTTCCCTCTCTGTGGCTGTCTGCTCTCCGGTTTTCAGTCCTTACTCATTATCATCAGTTAAAAAGAAAGGAAGAAAGGAAGGGAGGGAGGGAGGGAGGAATGAATCACAGTTCAGAATCCCAGGACAAAGCTTCTTGCCAAGATCTTACTTTAAAGTTATCTCCTTTCTTCTTCCCCCTTCCTCTCACTCTCCTCATCTGTTTACCATTTACCAGTCCATCCATACAGAATACGAGTCTCCCACTTCCTGGTGCACTGTAGTTTGGGCCTAATTGATTCTGGTAATTAATTTGTTCTACCTGCTAGATCAGATGGAAATCCTACCCTCGCGCCCAAGGATTAGCACTTGGCTTTCTAACACCTCCTCTAATTATCTAATAGCATGGGTTGTGAGGACTCAGTCTCTATTAAAACACTTTTACTATTAGCAGTAGTGATTGGAATTGTGATGACGACTAGATTTCAACAAATTAGAGCTTAAAAATGGGGAGATGGAAGAGAAGTGGCTTCTTTTAATTTCCCTGAGTTTAACATCAATAATTAGAGCAATTTTCAGAGATGCGAGCTGAAATTACCCCTGCTGTGCTGTAGATGATCACCTTAATTTTAGCAAATTGACTCCAGGGAAATAAATGTGACAGATTAGAAAGAGGCAAACAGAAAAGGGGGGAAAAACCAACAACAACAACAACAAAAACCCAAAAGATTGGGAGGGAGGCAAATGAGAAGAAAGGCTGGGAAAGAACTGAGACAAAAGTCTAGGACAACTGTTTGGGTGGGTTAAGGTTGAAAGTGGTAGCGTGACAAATAGGAAAGCTGTGTGAGCGGGATGATGGGGAAGTAAAGGACATTTGAGAGGAGATGGAGGCTGGCATTAAGAACTACCTCTGGACGTAGTTACACAGACCAAATTACTTCCTAATGTAGATATAACTTTCCTCATACCACCCTCTATAACTGAGGGCAAGAGTGTTATGGTCATCAACATTTTTTTATTTACCTCAACAGTCTTTCCATGCCTCAGCCAGCAACTGAAGTTGGGTGTAGCAAATATGGACCTTCTCGTCACTCTTTCCCTTCTCCATCCTGCTAGCAAGTCTCTAAACTTGGACAACCCAGGCCCAAATGCCAAACTAAATGCCTTATCCCTATTGCTTTGGGACCCTTTAGGTGCTTTTTGCTCTCTAAAGGAAGTCTGTCGAATGACAGAATTTTTCTTTTTAGCTTTCTTTTAAAATGCCTGAGAGAGGGGCGCCTGGGTGTCTCAGTCGTTAAGCGTCTGCCCTCGGCTCAGGTCACGATCCCGGGGTCCTGGGATGGAGCCCCACATCGGGCTCCCTGCTCAGCCAGAAGCCTGTTTCTCCCTCTCCCACTCCCCCTGCTTGTGTTCCTTCTCTCACTGTGTGTCTTTCTCTGTCAAATAAATAAATAAAGCCTTAAAAAAATAAAATGCCTGCCAGAAAAGAAAAAGAAAAAAAGAAAAAAAAAACCCTCAAATTGAGGGGGTGAAACCAACCTCCTAGGAGCAAGGACCCTGTCTGCTCCGCTCTCTCCGGGCCTGGCGGGTCGTATTCAGCACGGCGGACAGCTCCCCGCCCCGCCCCGAGCCCACCGCACCCTCCCCTCCGCCGCTGGCAGCCTTGCCATTGGCTCTCCCAGCTCCCCTCTTGAAGCTGCCAATTCTACACATAGACCCAACCTACCCAGGAGCTTGTCTTCTCGCCTCTCCAGCGCCCGGGGTAGCCCAGGCCCGGCAGAGAGCCGCGGGGTTTCCCAGCCTCGGAGTTTGGTTGTCGGCGCTCGACCAGGCTTGCGGAGACGGATTGCTTCCTACAGTTCGTCCCCGGCCTTCACCCTGTGACAGACGCTTGGCTCAAGATGAACCTCAACTTCACTGCTCCTCTACACCCAGCGTCTTCTCAGAGGCCCACGTCCTTCTTCATTGAGGACATCCTGCTGCACAAGCCCAAGCCACTAAGGGAGATGGCCCCTGACCACTTCGCCAGCTCTCTGGCCTCCCGGGTCCCTCTGCTAGACTACGGCTACCCCCTCATGCCCACACCCACCCTCCTGGCTCCTCACCCCCATCACCCTCTGCATAAGGGAGACCATCACCACCCTTATTTCCTCACCACCTCGGGTAAGTAACAGGGGACTCCAGGTTTGGGGAGCGGGAGAGCAGGTCTCCCAGTGCAGACCCTAAGCTTGTGGTAGAGCTGAGGAAAGGCCAGAGCTGGTTTGGCCTGGCTTGTCAGCTTCCTTCCCTAAGTGACAGTGGAACATTGGGCATATATGGGTGAGAACATGCAGAGCTCCCTTGAGGCTTTGCCAACCCATTGGGGATAAGTTGCAGTCTCTCCACAGGCTTTATAATGAAGGAAACCTTCCTAGCCAAGAGGTGGAGGTGGAGGTTTTGACAATATTCTTGGTGTATAGCGCTCAGTCTCCTTCTTGGTGGTCTTCTTGGTCACTGTGGTCCAGCTCTCAATCCTGATTCTCTGCCTCCCCTTGCTCTAGGGGAGACCCGTGACCCCCCACCCCCACCCCCATGAAGCAGAACTCCACTTTCTAGCTCATTTACTCAAAAGGCTCCAGCGGGTCCAGCGCTCTCCTCTCGGGCGCCGAGCATTCGCGGATATACTGCTGCAGCTTAGAAGAGTGAATGAGGCTTTGGGATATTCTGAGGACTGAAGGTTTGACCTGACCAGAATAGCGGGGGGGGGAAAGGGTAAGAAAAAAAGTGTGTGTGGTGGGGAGGAGGGACACCACTCCTCATTAACCCTCTGCACTCCCACCGTCTAACTCTGCAATCTTGGGCTCAGCTGCCCATGCCCCGGTTGCTGGTGAAGCTGGAGCCCCCAGCCAAAGTATTTTGATTTCACGGATTTTGATTTTCCGTGAATGACAAAGACTGGGGCCAGCAAAGTGGTTGGGAGTGGTTGGGACCGGGAGATGTGAAGAAATACCCAGATGTTTTCGGCCGCTCTCTGCAAGGACATTCGTGCTTTCTTCTTTGACACGATATTTTCATTCCAATTGCAGTATAATAATTCCTTGAGTCCAGATGCAGAGTGCAAGTGGGAAAACAACTCCGTCTCCGCCAGGGCCTGAGACAGTTTGTGAAATGCATGCTCTGGAATCTAAGACAAAAGCTATAAGTTTTTTGAAGCAGTAAAACCCAGATTCTGAGGCACTGGGTTGGCAGGGTCCTTATAGAAGCTGTGTGGAAGCCTGCGTGTTGGTGTTCATCTTTATTGGCCTCACTTCCTGGCCCATGACAGCCTGTTCTGGGCTGCACCCACCTTCCCCCCAAATAGCAGTGGCCAAAGCCTGGGGTGCCAGAATTGCTTGTTTCCTCCACTGCCCCCCTTCCACCCCACTGACAAACTGATGTCTGTGGTAGTTTACTTGGTGTGTCTCAGACACCATAATGCCTGCAGAGGTCAGGAAAGACAAGAGAAGTCTCCCCTTGACCTGGTCGGGGAGGGAAGTGCTTCAGTGCTTCTGCTTAGGGTCGAAGAAGAGAAAGAATAAGAAAAAGGATGAAGATAAGATTAGAGATGGGGTCCCCAGCGGACCCCTGCAACTGATAATGGAACGTGCCAGGCGGGAATTGCGCCTGGTTCTTGCTTCTGAAAAGCTCCTGATGAGAGAGTTTTATCTGTTGCCTTTGGCCGTAGGCGGGAGAATGGGGGCAGCTCGGGAAAGAGAACGGTGTTTTTTAGGTTGGGAAGGAGGGCCACATTCATGCCTCTACCAGCCCCCGAACGACACAGAGTGTCCTTAGGGATAAGGCAGGGTGATAGCTAGGCAGAGCAGCTACTGGTCCAGCCGACATTTGCAAGAAAACTTCGGACGCGCCACAGAGGACTGCCAGACGCTGCGAGAGTCCTTCCAAGAAGACATTTTCTAAGGCCTCCAGTTTAAAATTTTTCTTTTCCATTTGACTTACTGTTTATTGTTTGTAGGTCTAGACGACCTGCCGTATAAAGATCTCCAAGCGCTGTTCTTGTCATTTTTTATTTCCCCTCCCCTGCGGTTCCTGGGAGAAGGGCTGGAGAAGCTTTGGGGCGACGAGGGGACTCGCGGAGGCAAGAAGCGGAGGGAGGCGCCGGGGACCGGGGGTGGGGGGTGGGGGGGTGGATAGTGCGGCTGGAGGTGGCTCCCGGGGATCGCGCTTTAACCACTCGGCGGCTTTTCTCTCTGCAGGGGTGCCTGTGCCGGCGCTGTTCCCGCATCCCCAGCACACCGAGCTGCCCGGGAAGCATTGCCGCCGCCGCAAGGCTCGCACGGTTTTCTCGGACTCTCAGCTCTCCGGCCTGGAGAAGAGATTCGAGATCCAGCGCTACCTGTCCACGCCAGAGCGGGTGGAGCTGGCCACGGCCCTCAGCCTGTCCGAGACGCAGGTGGGCCCGAGAGGGGCAGTTCTGATCTCCGCCGCTCTTTCCTCTCCCCTTAAGTCCTACCACCTCTGCACCCAGTGCCGAGCTCTCGAGTGGGAGTGACCCCCTCCCCTTTATTCTAGGCTTCCCCAAAGATCCTTAGTAAAAGTACCGACACCTCCAACCTCAGGGCAGACTTCCGGAAGCATCATCGCTCGAGCAAGCTCTGGACAGGGGCGAGAAACTCCTCGGCGTTCGTGATGAGCGCGCCTAGTTTGCGAACGATTAGTTCTCTGCCGCCCCGCCTCTCCTTTCCGATCCGGCTTTAACCCTGGTCCGACGTAAAATAAGAGACTAGACGGGTTCTTGTCCTGAGCGAAGTCCACACAGGGAATTTTTTTTCCTTATTATTTTAATCTCCCTCACAGGCGCAAATCCTCCAATCCAGCCTCCTCACTCCCCCACTGTAATGTAAGCGCCCAACTTATCGCTCTGTTTTGAGAGGGAGAACGGTTTTCATCTTCCAGATTCTGTTCATCTGCAACCTTCAAACTCCCTCCTCCAGTTCCTCTCTCTTATATTCTCTGTACCTGGGAGCCCAACTTTCTGGGAAATCGTTAGCCACGCCGGCGCCCCTGACTTTTCTCTCTGATGAGAACCAGCAAGATTGATTCTCATCTTCCTGTCCAGCAAGACCAGGTGTTTAGAGGCCAAAATGAGGGGAGTGTAAGTTAAACATAAAGGAGACTCATCCACGCAGCACTTACTATTTGTAATTATAATTGATAACAGTATTAGTATTAACTAAGCACTCCATTCTGTCCTTGATCGTTATTTTGGACAATTACTTCCAGGAGCCTTAGGATGCTTGATTCTCATTCAGCCGAACACGGTAACTTGTGAGCAGTTCAGGTGTGATTTAACCCAAGAATGAGACTCTCACAGCTCTTGGATAATTTCTGAATGGGTGCGGTCCGTTTTCCTAACCCCCAGCCATCTCTCAGATCCTAGTAACGACGAGTCTGAAGGAATGACGTGGTTGTATTTTTTTTTTTTTTCCTCCCTGAAATCAGGTGAAAACGTGGTTCCAGAACCGGCGGATGAAGCATAAAAAGCAGCTGAGGAAAAGTCAGGACGAGCCCAAAGCGCCAGATGGGCCCGAGAGCCCTGAGGGCAGCCCCCGCGGCCCCGAGGCCTCAGGTGCAGAGGCTCGCTTGGGCCTGCCCGCTGGCCCCTTCGTGCTGACCGAGCCCGAGGACGAGGTGGACATTGGGGACGAGGGGGAGCTGGGCCCAGGGCCGCACGTGCTCTGAGCCCCGTGGCTGGGGAGGCGGGGAGCACGCGGCGGGGCAGGGAGCGGTTCCCTCCGGGATGAGGAACGCTCGGACTCGGGTCGGGGGCGGGCCTCGAAGATCCGTTCCTGGAACAAAAACAAAACACACCTGTCAACCCTCCAACCCGCGCGGCGCCCCGTGGCTCGGCCTACGCCCTCCTCCCCCTCCCGCCCGCGGGCTCCCTGCCGGGCGAGCGTGCACCTGCGTTAGCTCATTCCCGCGCCCCGCGTCTTAAGTGGCGCAAGCTGGACCCTGGGCTCTAAATCCGCCGCGATCGCAGACCCTCTCGGTCCTCTCCTCTACTCCACCTGCCCCCAGCTCTGTTGTCCAGGCTTCGAGACCTCTCCACCCGGACCCTTTGCCGTTCCTTGGGTAGACCGATTGGCTGCAGGTAAGGGACCCGGAGTGTGGGCCGTCCGCTCTGCGGGGATCCAGGTAGAACGACAACCAAATGCTTAAGTTGTCTTTGCCGGACAGACTCGCGGGCTGCTAGCCACAAACCTTCTACTGGGGTTCCCGCACTACACATCTCTTAACTCAAAAACTATGGCGACAACCCCTTCTCCGGGCGGCGCTTCCATCCTCTCCCTTCACTGTTCCCCTCCTGAGCTTCCGGTTCGGCACCCAGGCACCCTTAAGCTTGTGGCCCCCGGGGACACCCGCTCTACACGCCCCACCTCCCCCAGTCCCAATACCGAGCGGCGCCCACGAGCGGCCAGAAACTTGGACAGGAAAACCTACCGAGCAGTTTCTGCCTCCCGACCTGGCTGTATCTGTCCCGCAACTCTTACACGGCCTGTGGGCTACTGCTATTTTAAAAGTGAGTGTTCCTTGGGCTGTGTGCGGAAATGCTCGTTTTCGTTGCATTTTAGGGAATGCGGCGCTTTAGCGGGACTAAAACTAAGCAAGCATCCGCTTCTGGACGTGCCCCAGCGTGTGGACTGTTGCGGTGGGGCAGGAGTCTGGCCCAGCGCGTCGCCCCTCTCCCTCTCCCTCTCCCCTAGGAGGTCTCCTATTCACTTCCTCGGGCTTGCAGTCTCTTTAGATAATAAAGGGCTCGCTGCGCAAAACTGGGAACGAGCCGAGTTTCCGGGAATCGTTTGTGAACGCGTCCTCCTCCGCGCACGCCCCCCCCCCAACCCCAGGCAGTGTCCTGTTTTCCAAAGGAGCGAACTGGGCTCCTCACCTTTCCTTGACCGATCCCTCCCTCCCGTCCCGATTTTTCTGTTTTTAATCGTTTTATGGTCTTGAGTTCCACCTGTGTGGAAAGTCACCGCAAATGGTATTTTTTGGACTCTCAAATACCGAAGGGACAGAGCCCCCTTGATATCTGGAGTTCGAAATTACGCTAACAAACTGTGTGATGACCCTACGCACCCGGTATACTTATCAGATACAAGGTCTAGCAACCTGCCAGAGGAGAGCTTCGCTTCCGATCTTCCTTTGGCTCTGGTTGTGTATTTAGGTAAGTGAGCCCTGGAAGGCTGGAGAAGAGTGTGTGGCTAAGTAGAATCACGACCCTTGGGTTCGAACGATGAATAATAATTATAGAGACTATGACTGTGTGAGCTTGGGTTACAGTTAATTTTTTTTTGTCTCTTTGTTGTTCTAAAAGGATGAATCCTAAATATTCCTCTAGGTGTAAGTTCTATGCATATAGCCCGAGGAAAATTTTCATTTTCTTTTCTTTCCTTTTGTGTGTGTGTGTGTGTGTGTGTGTGTGTGTGTGTGTGTTCCCCCCCTACAGGTTTGTTCCAGGAAACATTAATTTAGGCAAAGATAAGTGTCAGGGTGAGATCTTTATCCAGCCGGCATCATTTAGGAGATCAAGTTATTGCTTTGAAAACATAAGCATTGTAGAGCTCTTTGGATTTTCCAAAGCACTCTTTATCAATCAAGACCTAGTGAGTCCTAGACAACAAAGACTAGTTTTCCTTTTCAGAGTTAAGTAAATCAAGGGTTGGCAAGCCTGAAAGATCTACCTATGAAATTAGTACTAGCTGAAGTCAAAGCAAGACTAAAAAAAAAAAAAAAAAAAAAAAAAAAAAAATTCTTTTTTTGACTCCTTGTTCATTTCTTTGTCCAACACACTATTTTCTTCCAACAATGCACCGGTCAGCATTTTGTCTCTATCACTTTATATGAACACCTCTCCCATAGATTTAAATTGCTTAGATGTGCTATTAAAAACAAATCTACACTTCAGTTTTTCCTCTCTCCCTGTTCAAATAATGACAGTACCTTTTTAAGGCAGGAGTTTTGGGCTAGTGCTTTGCAATAAGACAAAAGACTTGGTTATGGGGATGGGTAGTGATTTGTGACAACTTGGAAGGGAGAGTAGATACTATTACATGAGGGGAGAATCTCCCATTCTTGTAATACTAGAAAAGCTACTAAAAGAGATTTGGGGAGAACCTTAAAGTGAGTAAAAATACTATGTTTTTGGAGGACATTTAAAAAATTTTTAATTAGATACTTAACACAAACACAAAAGCTCAAGACATTTAGGTCTTTCTTCTGTCTTCACAAGAAGAAGCCAGGCTTTATTTTGGCTCTGAGAGAAGCAGATTCGGCACATTTCATGATCTTTTGAAACGGCAGGTAAATGGGATACATGGTCAGCAAGGCCACAGCTCCGCCTGATTGGAGGCAGAACCAATGAATCCTGGAGCCCAGGGAATGGCTGTATCTTTGATTCATGAGCATTAAACATGGAAAGATGCTCGTTCTGCCATATCATGGTCCTCTGTTTGTGGCTGTTCCTGGCCAGCTCGCACTTGCAGCACCAGCCACAAGGGCGCGGTTTTCTCATCAGATCGTGTTCCCTGAAATTGATGGCAAACAATTCAATAGCAAAGTTCTCCTGGTTTTCCTTTTCTTATACACAGCGGGTTAGTGATGATATGGAGGATAGACACAATTTAGTTTCAATTTAATGTAGCATGATGGCAGTGTTTGTTTTTGGCCTTCTACACTGATCAAAGCCTGAAGAGGTATTTTGTCTGAATTACCTCAGCTTTTGCCTCAATTCATTTTGACTTGGTGGTAAAGATCTGACAAAATCACGCTCACTATGGTATATTAAAGACATAGGCCCATTCTGAAGGGATAGAAACATCTTAAAATAGCCAAGGTGGGCACATCATCCTACATGTAATCCCAAATAGAGTAAATAATTTGTTCTGAATTTGTTCTTAACGCTGTTTGCAATAGACTTCATTTCACAGATTCTCAGAGAAGGACTCTTGATTCTATTTTGGCCCACGTGACCTAAGAACAGAAATGTCCAGTATACCATTCTGCCCCGGTATTAGTGGATAGCGGCACTAAGAAATAATCAATTGGAATTCATGACACCACTTCAAAAGGTAGAGGACTGGCTCCCATCCATGCCTTTGGTAACTAGAGCTAAAGACATGTGGAGGCACAGAACAAGCAGAATGCTTTTGGTGCTAAGAGAATTGGGCAATAAACGTATTGAGTTGGAGTGGTGACCCCCTAGTCGTGAGCTGGGCTCAGGCCATATGCAGAAGTAATGAATTAAGGAAATATTTGACATTTATGTTGTGCTCTTGGCATCACAGTTTATAGAGGCTGTTGACAAGCTAAACCGGTATACAAAAGCCTGGATAGTAAAATGTGTGGAAAACATAGGGGAGTATGAGTTGCTTAGCTTGAGAAGCTGAGTATTGGGCAGGGGTGGGAGAGGAGATTAGCTATGATAGTTGTAGTTGATGGTTACAGGGGTATCAAGGGGTGTATCTATGCAGCTCTGCTAAAGAAGGCAGAACCAGAGCCAATGGGTGTTTCCAGGGAAACAGATTTTGGAACATTTGCATACCTCCTATAGGCCAGTAGTGTGCTGTTTATCAGTAGAACAGGCTAAGTCCAGAAAACACCAAGCACCTTTCACTGGAAAAGTTTGAGCAGAAGCTGGAAAGCAAAACACTAGAGGCTGGTAGGCTCTGTTACGGTTCTTCATTGGTGAGAAGGTGAACTGGTTTGGTTTTTTCTAACTCTTAAGATCCTAATAGCCTGTCTTCTTTTTGTAGGAAAGGAACTATAAATTCCAACTTATTAAAGTTGTCCTCTCACTAAGATTCCAGTTCATGTGCTCTAAATAAATGTATCTATAACAATAAGAATTAGGAGAACCAGAAAATGAAAAGGGTATTCTTTTATTCATTAAGGAAGTCTCCAATGCCCCATTTGAGAAAGTAAGAAAACAAAGTGAGGATCACTGGGTTACGGACAACTAGATAGGAAGGGATGGTTAGTGTTAGAGAACTTTAACAAAATCTAAGCCCTTCTTGTTATAAGAGAAGAAATTAAGATCCAGGTATCATGAATGCCTTGTCAGTGTTAAAGAGACAGTGACAAACTTCAGACTAGAAGCTGGTTTTCATGATCCTACTTTACCACTAATTCATGTTGTGATAAAAGCGATATGCAGGGGGGAGCTATTGTTCTTGTATCATGTAGAGGAAAGGATTTTGCATAGTAATTTTGGATATAAAATTTTAAAATTAGCTGGAAATCATCTAGTAAAATCTTAGATCAATTTATGGAAAAACTTCTGATGAAGAACCATCTGAAATCCTAATTCTTGTTAAGGAGGTACTGAGCCCCTTAGCCCTTTTCATTCAAGCCAAAGTTGGGTAACTGCTTGCCGGGATGTTTTAAAGAAGGTTCACATATTGAGTAGAATGAAAAATGAAACCAAAAATTTTGCCTAATCTTATTATAGATAAGGCCACTAAGAGTCTGAGAGATTGACTTGCTCAATGTCCTACAACTGATTAATTTGATGAGTTACAAATTAATACTTGTAGAGATCTGTGATCATTCCAATAAATATTTAGGAGACAAAAAAAATTTGATATGATTCTGTTTTCTGTCCAGATTCTCTCCATTGTATTTTCTGGCTTTAATTCTCACTCCCAAAGAAACCTTTCTTTATTTTATTTACTCCCTCCTAGAATTCCAAGTGTGTACACCAGATAACTTTTCCTCCATGATTTTGTTTCTACTTCTTCTGTGAGCCTTCTCTTTTTACACTCTTCGCAAAATTGTGTAGTTGCTGCTGGATTTGGCATCATAGCCACTGGCTAGATGGCTTGACTTGGAGACTTAAATTCCAGCCTTCCTTTTGCTCAGGATTATGTTATGTCTCTTACTTGGTATCAGAAATATGAGGAGAGTGTTCTTTAAGAATGGTGAGGAGATATGAAGTAAAAAGTATCTACTGTGAGATGTTAGATGAAAAATGCTAGAGGAAGGTAATGAATTACAATATAGATCTGAACATATCAGGTTGGTTCTTGATCCCACACTTCAAGAATAACACGCCTAGTGTTCCATCACTATCATTACGAGGGGTTATTATGTCCCTTTCTAATTAGTTTTTAAAATAACTTCATCTTCTTTTCTCTTCGTCATTATCTTATTGTGTGGACTGAGAGGGCATGGTGGTCTGGGATGAAATAGGGCCGTATAGGGCCATGTAGTTGCATTGAGGATACTTCATTTAGAATGTTCTTTCTCTCCCTCTTTCCTGTCTCACCCCTGTCCTGCCCCAGGGTTTCTGTTCTCCTGGTAGACATAAATGTTCTGTAGGGAAGGAAGGTATAATTCAAATCTATGGGAGCCCTATTAAGAGATTGAATTGCCTGTTATCAGTAAAGGATCTAGGAGGGAAATCCAAGATACAAGCTTTTTTTCCTGAAGCTTTTAAGAATTTTTTTTTTTTTAAAAGACACCCCTTAGGAATGTATCTCTGCAACAAGAATAAGCAAGGGTGGTTTAAAAATATTGACTAACACAATTCTTAGGGATTATCTGAATATTTGTAACCTCCATTCTCTCTCTAGCTTCCATGGCTACCAATAATGAAAGTGATTAAGTACACTTGCCAGTATTTCAACCAGAAGTTCAAGAATGGCCAAGTAGTCCTTATTCTTCTTCAGTGCTTGACATGGGTTGGGAAACAAACTGTAGAAAGCAACAGGAATAAGGATAGAAAGGTAGCGCTTTATTCTGCGTTTCAAATGAACAATTTACAAGCTAAAAGAAAAAAAAAACCTAATACTTTATGATTGTCCTGTTCATTTCCCGTCTATTTTAATTTCTGAGTTCTCTCCATTTAATTTTAAAGACTTGAGTTTCATCATTTACCCATGTACATTGTTTATAGAGGCGAACAGTTCTAGAAGGATTATTTTAAAAAGAAGCAGTCCCCTTCCCTGTTCTCTTTACTACAGAGGCAACTGGTTTCCAGTACTGGGTGATTGTTTTGTTTAGTTTTTTTGTCTTCATGTTTCTAAATAATTGCTGAACTGCTGTTTTTGGTATCTTTGTTTTAGGAATTATCAAGTACTTCATGGTATAAAAGGTGAAAATTTAGTTCTTTCTTCCCTGTTCCCACCACCTATGTGTACCCTCTTCATCTCCTCCTCCATGACAGGGTTTTGGTTGGACCGTTATTATGGTATGCATGTCGGACTCTCAGCTCAGCCAGGTAATCAACTCCGATTACTTTTCCCTGCAAGAAAAGTTCCTTTTTTACCCTCCTGGGAATTAATATTTGCCTTCTTAATTTTGAATTTACTTGTGACCAATGTAACTCCAGACTCTTCACCATTTCTTTATAGCCGATTCCCAAGATACTCTTGTTAAGGTTTCATTTTCCCTGGACCAATCACTCTCAGAACCTCTGGTCTGCTGCCCTCTGGATTTTGTGTTGCTGTATCTCTCTTCCCCTTCGTCCTGGGATTCCTTTCTTTTTTCTTTTTAAAAATTTTAAAAGATTTTATTTATTCGACAGAGATCACAAGTAGGCAGGGAGAGGGGGAAGCAGGCTCCCCGCTGAGCAGAGAGCCTGATGTGGGGCTCCATACCAGGACCCCGAGATCATGACCTGAACTGAAGGCAGAGGTCCAACCCACTATGCCCCCTGGGATTCCTTTCAATTTACTTTTGTTTCCTATATTTTCCTCTTTCTTGCTTTACCCTCTCATTTTGGGGGAACACAGCCTCCTGTGGTTTCCAGATTGGTGTGTGAAAAGTAAATGTTTTAGGCTTCATCCTTATCTAAAAGATCTTTTTATTCTAATCATGGGCTTTATTAGTATTTTGGCTAAGTGTAGGATTCTAAGTTGGAAATTATTTTGGAATACTTCTGAAAATTTTAAAAAACCTCCTTTGATTTATTTTCATTGACTTCCAGTATTGCTGCTGTGAGGGCCTAAAGCCATTTTGATTCTTTATTCTTTGTGTATCCTGTTTAATTAATTTATTTGTTTTCCTTTTTTGAAGCTTATAGGATGTTCTCTTTGTAACCAACAGTCTGAAATTTCACAGCTATGTTCCTTGATCTCTTAGCTTCCGTTATTCTGGATACTCAGTAGGCTCTGTCAGTCAAAGTCTTTTCAATTATGGAAAGTTTTCTTGAATTAATTCTTCAAGGATTTCTATTCTTTATGTTCTTTAAGGAACTCCTATTATTTGAAATTTTTTCCCCTCCTAGATTTTTGAAAAAATTTTTAAGAAGATTTTATTTATTTGATAGAGATCACAAGTAGGCAGAGAGGAAGGGAAGCAGGCTCTGCTGAGCAGAGAGCCCGACTCAGGGCTCCATCCCAGAACCCTGGGATCATGACCTGAGCCGAAGGCAGAGGCTTAACCCACTGAGCCACCCAGTAGCCCTTCCCTCCTAGATTTATCCTCTAAATTCTTTTTCTCTTCCATTTTCTCTCCTTTTATCTTTTTTGCTCTACTTCCTGGGAAAATTCCTCCATGTTCCAACCTTTAACTTTTTAAATTTCTGCTATCCTATTTCTAACTTCCAAGATCTCTTTTTAAGTCCTACTCCCCCTTTCTAGTGGGTTTCCTCTGACCTCTTCAGATATGTAGATATCCCCTGTTGTTTGCTCATGTTAATGAGAAAAGGCTAATGGGAAACTGTGATACATGGGGTGTTTGTGTGTGTGGGGGGGATACTTTAGACTGTGAGTGTTCCCCCTGTGATAATGTAGTTGAGTTCTTCCATTAGAGAACCTCTAAAGTCAGAATTTACAAGGCTTTTATTTTAGGCTGGTCAGATTTTCCAGAGAAGGATTTTTTCAAACTCCTGCTTGTAGGATGAGATGTTCCCAATGTTCTGGGAGCCATGTGGAAAACCAGAGGTCTCTGAGTTTAGAACACACACATTCACTGTTCACTGTGCTTTCTGTATTGAGCCTCTGTACTTGCCCCTTACTCAAGAGAGACTGCTTTACTCTTTGCAGAGGGGAGAGCAATCTTTGGCGAGGGAGCAAAGGGGCAGTTGTCCTTCATCTAGCCCCACTCAATCCCTTACATCCCCACTTTTAAAGGTAATTGACATCATCCATTCCTGAGCATTTTGGATATTCTGGAACGTAAATCAGATTGATGCTCGGGTTTCCCGTTTGCTAGGTTAGAATTTTTTTTCAACTTTTATCTGTTTTCCTACTTTTATTATCATTCTCCTGTTCTCCTGTATTCTAAAAACCCTTTACTAAAAACCCTTTTAGTGTGGGCTTGCCAAGGGAGTGAAGTCGGTATACGTATGTTCATGTGTTTAGTCTAACATATTTACCCACAAGTCTCGTAATCTGAATTTAATGTTATTTAATTCTGGCCTTTATAGTGAGTGATGGAGGTGTTGATCTCTTACTCTCTGACCACACTTCCTTTTATGCAACTGCATTTGTTGAGGTTCAGGAGAATTGCATTTTTTTTTCTTTTTTATTTGACAGATCATAAGTAGGCAGAGAGGCAGGCAGAGAGAGAGAGAGGAGGAAGCAGGCTCCCTGCTGAGCAGAGAGCTGGGATGGATGCAGGTTGATCCCATGTCTGGGATCATGACCTGAGCTGAAGGCAGAGACTTTAACCCACTGAGCCACCCAGGTGCCCTGAATTGTATTATTTTAGAACAGATTGAAAGGCTGACTTCCTCACCAAAATGTGTAATAGTCCTTCTTTCTTGCCTCCTATTCAGTGATGCAGTATCAATGGCATGGGATCTGTCAGTCTGAGGGCATTGGAAGTTAGAGTTAGTCCTTAAGAATCTTGGTCTGTGAGAGGTCCAAATAGTTTTACAGGATATTCTTAGAAATTTCAAGGTGAGGGAATTTGTTTCATTTTTCTTGGTCTCGGATTAATTGAAAGCCTAGGTCCCTAATTCTGAGTTGAGAAACCAGGATAAACAGACAGCAAGACACACACACCCAAAGAGAATGAGGCAAACAGGACAGGGAGAGTTGGAAGGTGATCAATTAAGACATTAAGTGTTTTGTGACACATGGACGCATCTGCATTTTGCCCTGATAACAAGGCCATCAGCTCATTTTCAGAGGACTGCTGCCTTCCTCAGTTCAATCCTCAGATCAAAGCAAAACTGTCTGCTTGCATTTTCCAATCAGAATGGGGATGCTAATTTATCCTCCTTAATGTGTGATGGTAAGAGACTCCTTCAATTAACTGAATTCTATAGCCAGCAAAATAAAAGGTACACAAAGAGGCGCAGGCTGGAAGAGCTGAAATTCTCATTAAATCAAAAGGTCCGGTATTCATTACCTCGTGCATCTGAGGCTAAACACTAAATATCGGGATCATCAAAGGAGGTTTAATGGGTTAAATTGAGAATATAATCTAATTAAAATATTAGACATGGCTAAATAGTTCTTTGATATTCATCTGAAGGATTCATTAAAAATAGGTGCTTGAGGTTTGTGTGATTGGAGATTATCAATTTCAAGTAGAGACAACAAATTTGGGGACCTCATCAGCACTGCTTCAGTGTCCCCATTGTGTGGAAGCAGGGTAATGGGAGAGACCTCCCTGCCAGGTGATGTGTTGGAAATATGAGGTGAGGCCCCCCAGGCTTCATAGCAGTGACTTTGGTAGTTGTCCAGATGGTGAAAAAGGAAAGTGTAAAATTAATTCAGGAGACCTATTTGTCACAGAGGAGAGGGTATGTTTGGGGCCCAAATTATTTAGCTATATTCTCTGCAGAGAGCGCTCTATTGATTATATTCAAGAATATAAATATTATTGAATATATATATATATATATATCCATATATATATGGATATTCTGTTATCTACTTCTGTCTATGTAGACAGCTTCTGAAGGAATAACTGATCACACTTTTAGAATTTTAAATACCTGAAGATTATTTTCCCCACTATTTAATTTGCATCATATGGATATCTACTATTTAAATATCTTTTGCTAAAGCATGGGACCTTGAGAAACCGGTCTAGCATTCCCAGCATTGGGGCTGGTCTCAGGGACAAGCTGTCAACTCAGTAAAGAATATTTATGAAATCATCCCATATCTCCAGGTCTTCACTAAATATATTTGTCTGAAATGTTCATATCATTGTAATCCTCTCAACCTATTAGAGTTATTTAAGGATGGAAGACCGTTTTCTCAGTTTATTGAAAATTAATTACTTAGATTGCTCAGGTTTGCCAGGGAAAATGAAAAGGCAGTGGAGAGGCAGCAAGGGAGATTAGTCCTGCCCACTAAATTCTTTTTTTCCTCCCTTCATATTACCCAAAGAGCCTTCCCTGTATTGAGGGGTAGATTCAACTGAAAAATCTATTTACTTTGCATCTTCATCTTGAAATGTGATGTTTCCACAACATTTTGGGAAGGGTCCAACATTCCGGTTATTTCACTGAACTGAAACTTAGTAACCAAAGATGAAGAATGGAATTTTTAAGATGAGGGAATAAAATTAATCAATGAATAAAAACTTTGCCACCTAAAACCTTTTGCTTTCATTGACCAGATATTTGGCTAGAAAATGGAGATATGTTTTCTTAGTACCCTTGTGAAAAGCTGTATGGTTTTGCTCAACAAAGTTAGAGGAGCAGGAGGAACAAATATTGTACTTAGCCTGGAGGCAGTGGGGTGAGGGGACGGTTTGGATCTGTATTAAGTAAGCTGTAGGCCTAATGTGGGGCTTGAACTCATGACCTCAAGATCAAGAGTTCTATGTTCTACTGACTGAGCCAATCAGGCACCCCAAGGGCACAAAATTTTTTTTTTTAATTTGATTTTGAATATTAGATTTTACCTACTCCGGATTCCTACTTCAGTCTATTTTTAAGAGTGGAATATCTACACAAAATTATTATAATTCATATTTCTCTTTTATATTGCCTTTATAGTATACAAATTTCACCTGACAATATAGACAACTCCTTAGAGTCAGGGATAAACGGGGAGAGACACTCTGGATAAACAAAATCCACAATAATAATAATTTTATTTGTGTTGTTTGAAACCCTTACCTCTCTGGGAAAACAACTAGAGGCAAATGGAGTCTTCATGTATCTTTTTCTCTCTTTACCTTAGGAATACAAATTATGAAAGCACACTTAGAGTTAGGGAAGAGTCTGGTTATCATCTGATGAATACTTGAGAGTTGGATGAAATGTGTATTATTCATCAGGATTTATTCTTGCTCTAATAAAGTTAATCTTAAGGCATATTTAGATGAGTAACTTTTTTTTTTTCTGTAAGAATTTTAAATTTTCAAGTGCTACTTTGAATAGGATAGTAATCTATATTTTCAAGAATATTTTGGAAATAATTAGCTAAATGTGTCCTGAGATCTTCAGACTATGACCCAAATTCTATTGATATTGTGTGCTGTTTATCAATAAGTAATTTTAAAAGCACCCCCCCCGAGTTTGCTATTGTAGACCATTTGTTATCAAAGCAAAGTTCTCAATTAGCTCCAATGTTGTAATAATTACTGGATGTGTTTTCAAACAACTTCCAGCTAATAACTGTTGGGATGGAGAGTCATTTTCTTGCTATAGACTAGACTGCACACTCATGCTTGCTGTGAGATTTTTAACAATGATTCATTAACCAATAATAGGGCCCCAATTGGAACCATTAGGCATTGGTGTTTTGCTAGACTTACCTTTTATTTTGTTCTTCAATATTGTCTTTTCTTGGGCTGGTTTCTAGATAACTCCCAAGAGACTCCTTAATATACAAAACAATATCATGAAGACAGCTGTCATGAAATTCAGCTACTTGGAACAAAGCTTCCTCTTAACAGGATGCTGTCCTTAGAAATTCAAGATGGAAAAACACCATGAAGAGGAGTCTATAATAAGAGAGAATATGTGGTTTAAAGGTCCTTTATTTACACCATTTAATAGAGATTAGGCAGATTAAGCCGTGTGTCTTTCAGTGGGCCTCTATAACATCTGGTCAAATACAAACCCACCCTTATTCTGTCACTCAAGTTTAAAGTCCTTGCTTTCTAATAGGCAGATTGTTTTTACTTCTTAATATCTGAAGCAAAAGTACTGTAAAAATTGATCATTGACCCACTTGGGTCTGCAGAAGATCATTGTTGTTGCCTTAATTTCAAGGAGGAGCAGAGAAGTGTGTGTCGTTCACTGTTTCCGCAGAATCTTACGCTTAGTATCATGATGGCTTAGTGATCTGCTAGATCTTACCAGGTGGGCTCAGACAATGGCCTGTTTTGGTTCATTCTTTGATCTCAACCCCCAGCTTCTAGCAAACATGTTCTATTTCTGTAGGAACAGCCCTTTTAGATGCCACTTGTCACTTTCAATATTTGTGTACAAAGAATTGTGATGTTTAAGGCTTACATGCTGGAGGTACAGACTTGCCTTCGAAGTAAAGATTCTGTGAAATGTTTGATGTAGACTGAATTGCGCCACCTGCTTCAGCTAAGTGTGGTTCTCGATAGCGAGTGAAGGGATTGAAGGTTTTAACAGTGCTTAGCTACCAGAGAAATGGTTGGAGGAGGGTTTTAAATGTTCAAAAATAAAATAGTGTCTCTTATGAGTCAACATCTGAGTTAATTTATGTGTCTCTTTCAACTTTAACAACATAGTTATGAAGTTGCCAGATTTTATGTGTTAAAATATGATCGGGTATGTAATAATGAGTATTTCTAGAAATGAAACCGTGGGAGTTCATGTCCAAAACTGAAGTTCATAATAATTATATGCTCCTTGCCCACACAGAAAACAAGAACAACCCCCTACTAGAAATAATCAAATAGCACTGTCCTTGGTATTTGCCAAAATTTAGACCGGTCTACTCCGTCTGCTATTATCAGTAGGACTGACATATGTGAAGAGTCATTTATCCTAACCTAATCTCCACTTCCTCTTTTGAAAATTAGTATGTGAATAAGATAAGCCCATTCTAAGCTCTTTTAAAAATACCTTTTTTTTTTTTTTTAAAGATTTCATTTGTTTATATCAAAGAGAGAGAGATCACAAGTAGGCAGAGAGGCAGGCAGAGAGAGAGGGGGAAACAGGTTCCCTGCTGAGCAGAGAGGCCAATGCAGGGCTTGATCCCAGGACCCTGAGATCATGACCTGAGCCAAAGGCAGAGGTTTAACCCACTGAGCCACCCAGGTGCCCCTAAAATACTTTTAAAATACTCTAATAGAAGTGGAATATTTTAAAAAGTTGCTCTGTCCCTTTAAATTTGGAAATGTCTCTATATGCATTATTTAATCTTTCAGAGTTAAGTTTAAATTTAAGGCCATTTGGAAAAAGAAATTAATTCTTAAGCTTCTAGAAAAGTCTTCACCATGTACCATGAAGGGTCCTCTTCTTTTACAAATATATCTTAGGAGTCATTTGAGATATGATTTTTCCCACCTAATGCTTCATATATGATGTAATTTTCAACTTACCACCAAAACATGATTTGTCAGCTTATTTATCTTCATATATGTATAATTTTTCCAGAAATTAGACTTTTCTAATTGAAAATTAGACTTTCAATTCTAATTGCTTTCAGTTTTAAGAGAAAATCACATACAGGGAGCTTTTATATACCACATCATGGTTTATGTAAAATGTTTATAACAAAGGAATAACTCTCCAAAACCATTTCTTATGCCGCCTGTATAGATAGCTTTTCCCCTAAATTAGTGTTAAAATTACCCATTTCTGGATATGGCTGTCAAAGAATCAAATGCCCATCTAATACAAGCAAGTAAGAAAAAATTAATTTTTTCCATATTTATTTTAAGACCTGATAATTTTAATTCTGTTACACCTGATAATGTTTATTCAGTTTCAAAAGACAAAAGTAGATAATATTTATTAATAGTGACACTCAGCAGTAAAATGTGGAATGCTTTCTCCTCTTACCTAACGTATGTACGTGTGTGTGTGTGTGTGTGTGTGTGCGCGTAAGCGTGTAAGCACAGATGTGGTAACATTTTAAGATGTTTTGATGGCAAGATGCCTGGCACATTCACACACTTGGAGCAAGTAACTTTGGGAAAATATATTGCTCAGAGTTGTCGGAATGGATGTTTCTGGACTTGTTGGATTTCTAATATAGGTCACGATGCTCTGTTAGGACATTGGGGTATTTTATTTTGTTTTTGTTTTTTTAATTTAGAAACTTTAGAACTATTTGGGAAACTATCTCCAAATGTTCTAGCAGTTAGTCCATTTACATTCATTTTATTCAAAACTGAAGTGTTTCTATACTTTTTCCTTATCGGGCAGTTAAGAGAGAAGCAGAAGTTAGATACATTTTTTGCTGGGTCACTTCAAGGTTTCATTTTACAAGGAAGGGTAGAGATATTTTGAGAAATTAAAAGATCCGCTGTGAAACTAAAACTTTGTTCCCTAGTTCTTATTCTACCCAAAATTCTGATTTGAAAATAAATAATAAAATAACCTTTCTAGAAAGTAAAACACAGCTCTGTAAAGTTAATAAGGCCTCATATTTTAAATCCTGTACAAAGCAAACGTGGACTGCGCTGGAGGACAGAGGATCCACTCTCTACACAGAGAGGTGGTTGGAGTTTTTTTCTCCAAGTCCAGTCCCCGGGCATTTTTGGTCTCCGACAAATGCGTTGTCTATACAATGTGAAGGACTTTGAAAGCCGCCACAGCCTGTTTTTCCCTCTCATGTCTGTTCTGCAGTCTCTCAAGCAGTGAGATTTCAGGCAGAGTGTCGTCTTTTCGAGTGTACGTGTGATTTTTCTTTTCTTTGGATACGTGGTCCGTCAGGTTTGAAGGTTTGGGTTTGGGGATGGTCTTGGCATATTCCAGAGCCTAAAAACGTAAAGAGAACATTTTATGTGAAATGGAAAGGAATGCAGAGCTCACTAAAATGAAATCAAGTCTTAGGACATGTTCACTGGTAAAAGGAAGAGACACATTGCTACCATGAGGTGAGAAGATGCAGTTGGGAATGGAGAGCGGATGGGAAATGCGAGTCCTGCTCTCTAATGCACAGTTCCAACAAAGTAAGTTAGCCACGTGAGTATGCAATGGACAAGAGCTGGAAAATGAAACCGAGCTGTGCCTTCGGGTGTTTTCGTTCTAAAACGAGGTTTTATTCAAGTGTTTGAAAATACATTTCTCATGTATGGGCTCTATTTAGCTTCTAGTGGTCTTCTTAAAACCAAGCCTCTGTTAAGGAGATACTAACAGACCTTTCCATTCAGAGTGAACTTGCTACAGATTGAGACCAAAGACGTCACTGTAGTTGACAAAATTGAGTTTCCACTTATTACATCAACTCTTCTTGTTCCCAGGCTTTTGAAACTCTAGCAGCTATTTATTAGAGGTTGGAAATTACTCTTTTCTTTAGTATGTCTGTAAAAGCCTGGAGACCGGAAAAAGCAGTCTTTTCTTTTTTTTAATTTTTAATTTTTTTTAGTGATGTCAGTTCCAAAAGGCACTACAATAAAGATTAGATCACTACATATGATTTCAAAACAGATTTATGTTTTGATATCCATTTTATATTTTAGTACGTTTTTTGATAGCTGAAGCAGGAGTAGTATGTTCAGGTGCTGGAAGGGAAAATCATGTCCGAACTTCTCAGTGTGTGTAGAGGTGACTTCTGTAGGAATTTCTCATTACAGACTTGTTGTCTTGAATCTCTTCATGGAAAAAAATAATGGCTTGGAGAAAATAGAGAAAGTGGCACCATGGAAACTCAATCAAGTGGACTGAGGTCTTCAAGGTCCCAGGGAGAAAGGCAATAAATAGAAAATAGGATGGTCTGTGTGAGAACATGAAGTACAAATTCCTAAAAGCACCAAAGGGTCACTTGTCCCTCATGCAAAGGGTCCCATGTTCTTCCTGGGACTGAGATGGAGACTTTGCACTGCGAGGCTCAGTGTCTCCGCTGAAAGTACTTCATTCACATCCTGACTTACGGTTGGATGACCTCCGAGAGGGAGAACATTCTGTATTTTATGAAATCATTTTTCATGGCTAGAGGGACCTATGTATTACAGTCCCTTGGGAAAAATGTAGGGGAATGAACTTGAAAGAAACAACAAAGGACTTTTCTTTGACATATGTACCCATGAATGACAAGAAGACACTAATTCTTTAAAATTTAATGGTAGAGAAGGAAATTGATAGGATTTATCAGGATTGCTAGATTCTTCTAAGAAATCGCCTTACTATTCAATTTAAAATGTTTTGAGTATACTTGACACACATGTTACTTTGGCTTCAGGTGTACAACTTAGTGATTCATCTTCTGTGTCACACTTTGCTTACCACAAGTGTAGCTACCACTTGTCACCATACAATGTTATCACAGTATCACTGACCATATTCCCTGGGCTATACCATTCATGCCCATGATTTACTCATTCCATCACTGGAAGCCTGTTATCTCTCTCACCCCTTCATATGTTTTGCCCATCGCCCACCACCTCCCCTCTGGCCACCATCAATTTGTTCTCTGTATTTATAGATTGGATTCTGCTTGTTTTGTTCATTTTGGTTTTCAGATTCCACATATGAGTGAAATTGTATGGTATTTGTCTTTCTCTGTTCTGACTTATTTAACGTCATATCCTCTAGGTCCATCCATGTTGCCACAAATGGCACCATTTCCTCTTTCTAAGGCTGTGTGATAAGCTTCTGTGTGTGTGTGTGTGTGTGTACACACACCACATCTTCTCCATTCTTCTAGAGATGGATACTTGGGTTGCCTCCATATCTTGGCTATCATACATCATGCTGCAATAAACATGTGTGTGCATATATCTTTTCAAATTAGTATTTTGTATTGTTTGGGTAATAATCAATAGTGGAACTATTGGATCATATGGTAATTCTATTCTTGATTTTTGGGGGACCTCCATACTGTTTGGCTCCATTCTAGTGTGGCTGCACCCACTCACATCCCCACCAACAGTGCACGAGGGTTCTTTCTTTCCTCCATGTCCTCACCAACACTTATTGCCTGTCTTTTTAATTCTAACCATTCTGATCAGGTATAAGGTGATCTCACTGTGGTTTTGATTTGCATTTCCCTGATGATTAGTGATATTGAGTATCTCTTCTGTCTGCTGGCCTTACTATTCATTTTTATGTGTCAGATTTGAAATACAAGAAGAAAACACATGGAGGACTAAGACCACGATGAACTTCAGGCTACCCTTACAGCGTCATTTGTGTTCGTGTTCTTTGTGTATCCATGTCTCTGATGGGTAGCCACAAGAAGGGCAGTAGCTTAGACCCCTCCTGGCTTCAGAAAACATGGGAAATTTGTCAAGTGGTGACAAAGGTTTCCTCTTCATTCTACTTGAGAGGCTAACTGCCGTGGTGGGGATTTCTTACCTTCTGCCGAGGGATGGCTGACTGACGTTCAGTTTTCGCTGTTTGTGGTTTTGACAGAATGGATAATGTCTTCATGTTATACTCCTTAACTTGCTTTGCATATTCCTTTTTTTGGATTAATTTCTGCATCTGTTCAGACAAACCATGTTACAACAGTACACAGGTCCTTCTAGATCTCTCTATTCTCTCTTTAAAAGCGGCACTCCTTTGAGCGAGCTGGCCATGTTGTATTAGCGGCAGTGAGGAAATGGGATGACCACACTTAAGGGAACAGCAGTGAGACAGTTAATGTTTCTCCTAGAAACGGTCTGTCTCTGAGGGGGCACATCATTGCCGAAGCACACCCAGTGTTCCCTTAACAGGGTCTAAATCACATTCAGCTCCTTCTTTGTTGCATTTACCCAATTTATTTTCATTTTGGCTTCCAACTTTGAACTATACTCTCTTTTTATGCCTTGAGTGCAACTGTAGTTAAAACACATTAAATGAAGATCTTCTTTCACTAGAGGAAAGGAAATAAAGTGGATGCACTTTTCAGGGGTTGGGAAACTCTTATCCTAAGTGTCTTCTCTGTAGCCACTCTTCAAAATTACCAAGATCACTCTATTGGGAAAGACCAACGACCATATAACACACACATCTCTTTTCATGTGCACGTGGCCCCCTTTTCTGTGCAGGCCTTCAAGACGAACTAAAAGGTGGATACATAAAACAACATTGGCTAGGTAATTTTATCTTATGGTAAAAGGAGTATCTGGGTCTCTATTACTAATGCTATTTCAGAAGGGCCTCTATTCAGAGGGAGACATTTGGATCAGGACTTGGTGTGGGGGTGGGTGGGAGACATTTCTGTACTGTTCTGCTAATACACAGGTGGGCAAATTCAAACCTACAGAATGCTGTATGTACATCTCACTCACTTTGTCTCTGATAGACTCAAGGTCAGGTCCAAGGCCTCCAAGCTTCCCGTCTCTTTTCTGATAATCTTTCAGCTTGGAGCTCTACAAATACAGAGACAGTTTCTTTTAAGGAATTGTTCCCCACCCGCCGGCCCCGCCATGCTGTCACAGCCACATAAGGAAAGAATGGAAGCCCATGTGGACTGTTGGGAGACGGTACATTTCCTGACAATTCTTTCACTCTAATGGTAGTTATTGATTATAGCGTCTTGGGTAATTTGTGGCTGGTCAAGTAACATGTTTTGACTTTTCCAACTTCTACAACAACAAGAAAATTGGAATTCTGAAAATTATAAATAAAAATTTCCAAGTGAATAAAGAGGTGTTTCATTATTAACATTCTAAACGACATATACATTTACCACTTTACTGCTTTTGCTTTTACTGTCATTGCTAATCTATCTGTTCTTGTACGGTTCACGAAACCAAAGAATTTCCTGGCAAGAGGCAATCTAAATCAGGTAAGCATTGCTTCGAAAGGCGAATGCTCTAATCATGTCCTAACATTCAAAAGACTGTAACATTTTTTAAACTTAAATTCAATTAATTAAAGTATATTACGAGTTTTGGAGGTCGAGTTCAGTGATCCATCAGTTGTTTGTAACACCCAGTGCTTGTTACTGCCACGTGCCCTCCTTAATGCCCATCACCCAGTTACCCCCCGGCCCCCACCTCCCCTCCAGCAACCCTCTGTCTCTTACGGTTTGTCTCCCTCTCCGATTAGGAAAAGGTCGTAAATTTTTAAGGGTTAAGAGTCCAAGCAAGAACTGGGGCACCTGGGCCGCTCAATCGGTTAAGTCTCTGACTCTTGATTTCCGTTCAGGTTTGTGAGATCAAGCCCCACATCAGGCTCCACACTCAGTGTGTAGTCTCTCTCTTTTGCCCTCTTCCCTGCTTGTGCATGCACATTTTCTGTCTCTCAAATCTTAAAAAAAAAAAAAAAAAGTCTAGGCAAGATCTGAGAAATAGCATTTAGTTAATGTGATTTTTGGATAATTTGAAGGGCATAAGTAATCTCATATCAATGTATCAGTGGTTACAAGAATTTGTTCTACTCCCACTGGCCTATTGGCTGACTATGCATAGCTCATACCAGCTAGTTTCTCCCTTGTCCTACCCCACCATAGAGGCTTGGAGACAGGTACTCCTTTCCCCAGATCTGCAGCACTGAGCTCTGGCCGAGGAGGTGTAAATGCAAGTTGGCTTAGCTTTGATTCAGGCTGGTGCAGCCCCTCCCTTTTCTTTTCCTTGCCTTGCATGTAGATATGATAGCTGGAGCTGTAGCAGCAATCTTGTGTCAGGAAAGACATGAGAGAGCCATATAAATATTGGTTCTGATGTTCTGAGCTGTGGACCGCCAGTACTAGTTACCATCTACTTGTGGATTAACTGCAGGTGAGAAGAACGAGCTCATAATTTTGAAGGTGCTTGGAGCCGAAAGCAGTATTGCTAAAATTTCAGTACTTCAGAGAGCCAGAATCCTGTATCTTTTAGGCAACATTTCTATGCTGCAAGGTTTGAGTCCTGCAAATAGAATCTCCCTGATTAGAATGTTCAAAATGTATAGTCAAAAGTCTTTCAGTATATCTAATTGTAAAAGATGAGAGAGGCTTTTTTTTTTTTTTTTTTAAAGAGGTAGTTGGGCTAAAATCACTGAAAAATATTAAAGTATAGAGGGGAAAAAATTGCTCATAAAAGGCTTTTCAAAACCCTAAATCTCCTTAGAGAAAACAATCACCTGGCAAAACCAGTCCAGCAACTTTCTGCCTTTAACATCTGTCTGTTCATATTTTCAGAAAATGGCCAAGGGCTACAAATTAGATTTTTTTCACTAAGTATCGTAGCATTATGATGTATTTCCCTGTCACTAAATCTTTCAAAAATGTGACTTTTATACATGACATTCTAAATGTTATTTAAGATGTCCTAGGGATAAGCATTGCTTGTGGGCTACTCTGATGATCACTTTGAGATCTAAACTTAATAAAAGTGGAATTATTGAGACAAAATCACAAACACACTTAAGGTCCTTAGTGAGCACTTCCATTAGCAATGGGTAAGAATGCCATTTTTTGTCCAAACCTTGATTACACTAGGTATGATCACATTTTAAAATCTCCGCTAATGATTAATAGGTGAATGAACTTGGGTATCTTCTACTTGGCAATTGCAAATTTGTTCTTTATCTGGTTCTTTATCTCGGACATGCCATCAGTACCACTGTTTCGCAATCACTAAGTTACTTTATATTTGGCAAAGTAAACCAGTAATGAAAAAGGAGAGAGCCTCACTCATATCCAGGTCATAAATCCAATTTGTCCAAAACGGATGAGAAATGATCAGTGGCCAGAAATCACAGACTTAGCGTGAAGCAGATTAACTTTAATCATTGCACTGACACAAAAGATACAGTGTGAAGCACAAATCATTGCTCCTGGCCGGCGCCCGCCCCCCCAACCCCACCCCGGGTCTGTTGTCACAGTTCTTTCTATCTCCTCGCATAACCAGAACGAACATCTTGGCTATGATAGGAAAACAGCAAGTACTAGCAAAGGGACTAGCATTAAATATTGACACAAAGTAAACAGTGTGGCCCAAGGATAGGCATGAGTACCCCAATGCTACTATCTCCTTTCCAGCATGATCTACTTTTAGCAAAGTGCCCTTTTCTCAAGGGGGAGAGAACATGGTTCCTAACAGAGTTTGTTCTGGGTGACTGGCAATGAAAAATCCTGGATTTACTTAAGTTTGCCTCAAGTAATCTTGATTGGCTCTCAGTGCTGTAATTTCGTTTGATCTCTTTCCATCAAAAGTCTTTTCTAACAGCTTTATTGAAACAGAATTCACACACCACCAAATTCACCCATTTGAAGTTGTACAATTCAGTGGTTTTTTAGTATATTCCTCAAGTTGGGCAAACATCGCCACAATCTGATTTTAGAACATTTTCATCACCCTGAAAAGAAACCCCTGTGCCCATTAGCAGCCACTCCTCGGCCCCCCTCTACTGCCAGCCCTAGGCAACCACTAATCTACTTTCTGCCTCTTCAAAAGGTTTTTATAGTAAAATAATCCTTAGAATTTACTTTGATTTAGTTCTTCTTGGCTGTTACAAGACTAAAAGGTCACAATAGCACGCTCCCCCTCCCCCCAAATTAAATCAACAATGCTAGTCCTGTTAGGTCTCTAAACACAGGAGGAAAATAGAGTCCTGTTCTCAAGTCCCTGAGGGGGTTCACTGCTAGTCTTTGCATGAGACCTGTCTTAGCTGACCTCCACCATCCCTGGCCCCAGGCTGAGGACTTCAAACCCCAGACCCGCCCCTCTGAACTGGTGTTCTCTGTTGATGGTCCCCTGGGCAGAGGATGGCACCAGACTTTCCTGATGGCACGTTTCTGCCAGTAACTGATCCCACCTCTCAAGCTAGAGGAGTGACTTCTATTGTAAACGTGGGGCAAAGCATGCCTGACTAAAAAAAGTCCTGTGAGGACTTGTTTAGACTCTGAAGCGCTGTACCCTGCTGTGGGGGAGACAGCAGGGTTTTTCTCCAGAACATTCCTCAGATGTCTGAGTGTGAGAAAGTTACTCAAAATCAGGGCAACAAAACAGTGCCTCTACTACTGGGGAACAGCAAGTGAAGGAAATTTGCTCTGTGGTTGCTAAATTTCATCCCAATAAACCTCCTCTTTAGAAGCCGTCAAGCAGCAGTACCCAGACGGTCTGTGATAACAAGCACAGGAGTTAATACCTGTAGCTCCGCTGTCCCAGAACTGCTTACGCAGCTGTTTTGTGGCCGGTCCCAACAGATACTTTTATGCTTTTTGTCATCCCTTCTGCTGTGTCTGTCCCTTTCCTCCTGACGTCTGGATTTACCAGCACAGACCATGCTTAGTGTTCATAAACTAGTCGCATCAGAACTGCCAGGAGAAGGAGGAGGGAAGGAGAAGGTGCTTGGGCCTGTTAGCTCTCCAAATCCTCAAACTTTTAATGTGATTCAAGTCGAATCCCTAGGAAACCACAAGATTTGCTGTGACTAGCAAGTGGGCACGACCCACATAATGATTCCCCTGTCCGGTGCCCCAGCTACCTGCTGTCCTATACGAACAGCTCGATTCTAAGTCATTTTAGCTTCTGGAGCAGCTTAAAAGACAAAGAGTGCTTCTGAGCATTTGTTAGATGCAAGTTGGAGGTGCTGGGCCGAGCAAAGGGATACGGGTGGGTTGGAACATTCCTGAAAGAAAGCAAGAAGGGAGGGTTTTTCTGAGTTGGAAAGAGGGTTTGGGCAACAGTGACTAGAAGTTCTTTTTTAATTCCCCTTCTGATCCTCCCATGCTCTTAGACTTCTGGTGATACACACGGTCATCGGGGTACTTTCTACTGCCTCTTCTCTGTAAGACATGAATTCAAATTACTAATAGAAGAAGGAAAAGGAAACTAACATTTATTTGATGGTCTGCTATTTGCTAGGGACTAAACTACAGGCTGGTCCTTTTTGCCTGAAATACTCTTTTGGTCTTATTAACTTTTTAAAAATTTTTATTTATTTGTCAGAGATCGAAAGAGAGCACACAAACAGGGAGAGCAGCAGACAGAGTGAGAATCAGGCTCCCCGCTGAGCAGGGAGCCTGATGTGAGACTCGATCCCAGGACCCTGGGATCATGACCTGAGCTGAAGGCAGGCGCTTAACTGCTTAACCGACTGAGCTACCCTAACATCCCTCTTATTAACTCTTGATCATCTAAATCTCCACTCAGAATTATCCCTTGAAGCTCTGCTTGACCCCTTAGGTTGGACTGTCAACTCAAACTCCTTTTTGCTCCTCTGTGCAACCCACACATACCTCTTTTTTTTTTTTTTTTAAATTGCAGCGTTATAGTGAAGCCATTTTCATGTGTGTCTACATGAGGAAGGGCCATGGCTCATTCTCTTTACATCTCAGCACCTAGCACAGTTCCTAATACGAATTCAGCACCTATGTTGAATTGAACTGGGGTTGATTCCCTAAACCGCCTTACAGTGGATGTCCCTGGGGACCGAGATATTAATTCCTCCACTTGCTGTTCGCTGTGGCTCCCAGTCTGGTCCTTCCCTAAGAACTGCCCTCAGCCAGATGCAGCTGCAATACCCAAAGTTGGGGCTCTCCCTGGGGAGACCGTCTGTAGCCAATGTCTGGTCCATGTGGTGGAGCAAAAGCCCGCACGCTTTACCTTCAAAGAGCCGTCCCAACTCAGAGCCCACATGGACTTCTAGAGCTTCTGCTGCACCTGCATCACAACACTCTCTTCCTCAGCCAGCCCTGCCCCGCTCATCCTTTCCAGGGCTGGTTTGGGAGACACGCCTCAACCAGTCTCCTGCCCGTAAATCTCCATTTCAGAGTCTGTTCCTGGGGAACCCAGATCACCACAGGCCCTTTGCTTCTCACTGGTTGGAAGGTGCCCTATAACACAGAATGCATTTTCCAGTTCTCTCCTTAGCATTCCATGTGAGAGGTGAGCGACCTTTCCTGAGGAGTTTTTAATGCTTGTAACAGTGGAGAAATGCAGAGGACCTACAAAGACACCTTCTGTATGCTTTCATGTTTTCCTGGAAAGATTTTGCAACCTCCCTCAGCCCTATTTTGTATCCTCAGATAGGAGAACATGCTGAGAGGCTCAGCCTTGACTAGGGGTCAAGACAGGGTGTGAGGACCGTTTCCGAGGGGCTGGTGTTTAATCTGGGGCCAAAAGAAGGTCTCTGCTTTTCTGCAAAAGGAGACCCTTCCCAAGCTGAAGCTCAAAGGAGGCCCATTCCAGGCAGCAGCCGGGGTTCACACTAGGAAGTGCCTCAGGACTTGGGGGCCACCCAGCGTGGCAGCCGCTCAGTAAGGACCATCCATAGCCCAGGCTAGAAGAAAGGAAATGAAAACCAAGGGCCATCTGTATAACAAGAATTAAAAGATTATTCACTAAAATGCTTCTGTTACCTTGAAGCCACTCCTTTTTCTATGCTTTCTTCCTTTTTCCAGTTGGAGCAGATAGCCTTCGGAATTGCTACGACTCATTTCCTTTTGGTTTCTTTGGCTTCTCTCTGAACTGAGCTGGGATTCACTTTCGACCCTTGACAACAGAGGTGGAAATGTGACGTTGGATGGGGCCCCTTCCTTGGGCTGCACGTCGGTCAGCTGTATTAAGGCTTGCTGGTGCTGCTCCATTATCTGGGTGAGCTGGGAGTCTGGAGAAGCTCTAACAGGCTGGCTGTCCGAGGAAGGGTAGAATTTCCTGACGGGAAAAACATCCCACCAATCTGTTATTAAAAACTGGATACTTAAGACTTTTAGTAGGAACATCTTTATGACTTTGATGTATTCTTCATTCTCCAAATCAAATTAATGACCTTTAGCTTAATCTTTAAAAAAAAATTATTTATTTGAGAGAGAGAATCCAAAGCAGACTGTGCTGCTTTGTGAGATATAGAAATAGAAAAATATAGAATAGAAAAAGAAAACACCCCTTTGAAAAGTCCCTTGGTGCTATAAAATACCTGGAAATGTTGGATTAAATTTAAACAAATGTCCTTTTGAGTACCTAGATGAATTTGTATGAGGTAGGGAATCTTTGGCACCAAAACCAAAAAAGGAACTGAAAGTAAAGCAGATTTTGGATAAACTGAAGCTATGGCTTGCTTTGTGGGAGTTTTGGACCTATGCGCTCAGGTTCTAACACTTTGCTCTGGTACAGGATCCGTGAAATCTTGGCCCCATGTTGGCTGGGGCATCAGTTGAGATGCCTGTGTGAAGAAGGCCTTGGAGAGCTATGTCTTGGATAAGAAGTTGGATTAGTGATTAGCCTAGTCATGAGCCTTGAGACTCAACAAAGCAAGCCGATCTGTCTTGGTCTAGGAATTTCTATACAACAGTATTTGGGGTTCATACTTAGATTCCATGACTAAATGGGAATGTAAGACCAAAAAAATGACATAAAAATGATCTCAGAGGAGGGATGCCTCTGCATATCTGGCAGAAGCAAATATAAAGTTCTCTGGAGGGATCTATTCCTTCTCAAGCCTGCCGAGGCATCTACAGACAGGATGACTAAACTACATTCACAATCCAAAATCCTAGAATCTCTGAGGAGATAATCTACCAGTAGGAGAGTCAGCAGACGCCTACACACACACAAGAAGCAGTGGTAGATTTCTGAGAACTTCTGATAGAATATTAGATAGCATTCTTTTTTGTTTTTTAAGATTTTATTTATTTATTTGACAGAGATCACAAGTAGGCAGAGAAGTAGGGGAAGGGGGGAGTAGGCCCCCTGCTGAGCAGAGAGCTGGATGTAGGGCTCAATCCCAGGACTCTGGGATCATGACCTGAGCTGAAGGCAGAGGCTTCACCCACTGAGCCACTCAGGTGCCCCTAGATAGCATTCTTAAAGTAAGCATGTTTAAAATGATTCAAGACCTGAAAGAAGAAATTAAAACCCCGGGAAACCTATTCTGAAAAAAGAACAGGAAGGTTTTAATCAGAACCAAATAAAAATTATAGACATGAAAAATACTAGGATTGAAATTTGCAACTCAGTGGGTACATTGTAGCCGTACTGGCTACAACTGAAGAGAGTTATTGCATTGGGAAACATATGAGAGGAAATTTCTCAGGAGTACACATAGAAAAAAATAGAAAATAAGAAACCGAATTAAAGAGACGTAGAGTCTAGAATAACAGATTTTTAACATACATCTCTTTGGTGTTCCTGGAGGGAAAAGAGGGTAAATAATTTTTCATAAGATTCATGGTATTTCCTTTGCCTATTTCCTAATAAAGGGAAATGGATGATAATTGTGTAGAATTTATGAAAGAGATGAATCTCCAGATTTAGGAATCAACAGCAGGATTAAACATTTCATACTTAGACCTAACACAGTGAACTTCAAAATGCCAAGCACAAAGGGAAAAGGTAAAAAAAAATAATTATATTGACAAAAAAACTCTTCATGGAAACTGGGAGATAGAGAAATGTTTTCAAAGAGTTTAACTCTTCACCAGGTTAAACTATAATTCAAGATAGAGCATAAAAGAATTTCCAGTAAATTTACTAGTGACTTACTCTTGTTAAAAAAAAATTTCCAAATTTCTTTCCGGAAGAAAGAATAAAATGGAAGAAAAACTGTGAGGTAAAGACATAAATAAACAGTTAAATTTAAAACATTGTATACAGTGTTAAAGCGAAGTGAATTAAGCCTCGCTGAGGCAAATACTATATGATCCCACTCATAACTGAAATCCAAAAAATAAAAAACAGAATCCGTCCCATAAACCTAGAGAACAAACTGATGGTGGTCAGAGGGGAGGAGGTAGGGAATTGAGAAAAATGGGTGAAGGAGAGGGAGGTGCAGGCTGCCGGTTATGGAATGAGTAACTCCTAGGAATAAGTCACAGCATCAGGTGCAAAGTCACTGGTATTGTAACAGCAATATAATGGGACAGATGGTCTACACTTGTGAACATAGCATATTGTATAAACTTGTCAGATCACTGAGTTGTACACTTAAAACTAAAGGGACTTTGTCAACAATACTCAAATTAGAGAATATTTATTTCCAAATCAGTAGGGGAAAAAGTAACAAAACTCTATTAGTTCAATAGAAGATCTAGATATTTGTATATAGAGAGAGCTATAAAAGTATAGAAAAAAATAGGGTGATTGAAAGGACAAATTAACCCCTGGGGATAAAAATATATGTTTATAAAAAATAAAAAAATAATAAAAAAGAAAGGACAAATTAAGGTGGGAGAAATAAATCCAAATATGGTTATCACAATAAATGTAAGTAGCCTAACGTTGGAAATTCATTTGTGATAAAAGCCCTTGCAAAAGGATTAGGAATAGGAGAAATTTCCTCTCTCCCCTCCCTGTCTTCCAAAAGTATTTTTAATGATATGAATGTTAGAAGCATTCCCTCTAAAGTTGGGGAAAAAAAGACCAGGATCCTTGCTACCTATCACTGTCTCCTCCAGGAAGCTAAATCCGAATTTTAATGCCTCCAAGTACAGCATACAGCCCTGAAATGCCTTTTCATCACTTCAGATATCCAAAATTGTCTCCCTACTTTGAAAGTAAGCCCCTGGAAGGTACCTGTGCATCATACAACTTTCGTTTCTTCTATAGCATTTTAGTGCTGGATTAAGTGCATGGCAGATATGTGATAAAACACATTTGATTAAATGACATCAGGAAAGCTCCCTGGGAGTGATTTTTTTTTTTTTTTTTTTTTTTCTAAAGATTTTATTTATTTATTTATTTGACAGAGAGAGAGATCACAAGTAGGCAGAGAGGCAGGCAGAGAGAGAGAAGGAAGCAGGCTCCCTGCTGAGCAGAGAGCCCGATGTGGGACTCGATCCCAGGACTCTGAGATCATGACCTGAGCCGAAGGCAGCGGCTTAACCCACTGAGCCACCCAGGTGCCCCGGGAGTGATTTTTTTTTAATCACTTTTTCTTTTTTTCTGATTATAGAAGGAATATATCTACATTGCAGGGAACTTGAACCAGTCAAAAGTACAAAGATGACATTAGAAATAATCCAGCCTCTCTTGCCAGAAATAACCAGTTTTGACATTTTGGTGCATTTTTCTTTCTTTGTGCATAGCTTTACATAGTAGAGCTCCTACACCTCAGGTGTAAATTTATACCTTATTATTTTCTTTTTTGTAGAAGTGTTTCCTCATAACCGTAATGGTAAATCATGTATATCATGGTTACATGATATTTAAAGCCATAATTTACCCAAATATTTCCTTATTGAGTTATTGTTGTCATTTTGGTGAACAATGGTATTTTTGTGCATACATATTTTTCTGTATTTTTGATTATATCCTTAGGATAGGTCAACACAGAGTTAGAGATCGTTTCTTCCAAACATTACTTATAACCCTCAAAATATCAAAAAGATCAAAAGAGCTCGTTTTTTAAATGACTAGTGCCTCTGTCTGCCGCCCCCCCCCACCTGACCCCGGCTTAACTACAGTGGAAAAACTAGAGGAGACAGAGAAGAAGAAAAATACATTGAAAGTGGACTATTTGAGGCAGAAATCAGAGCCAACTGGGGCACCTGGATGGCTCAGTCTGTTAAGCATCCAACTCTTGGTTTTGGCTCAGGTCACGATCTCAGGGTTGTGAGATCAAGCCCTGCCTTGGGCTCCACGCTCAGTAGGGCGTCTGCCTGAGAGTCTCTTTCTCCCTCTCCCTGTGCCCCTCTCACCTTCCACACTTGCTGCTCTCTCTCTCCTCCATAAATAAAATAAATCATAAAAAAAGAAATTCAGAGCCGAGGACCGTGTTAGGTGATGTCCTCCTCTCCCCTGACCGTCCCCGTATGTGCCCACCCCCCATTCTCCTCCTCCCGTCTTCAGTAGTCTCTCGTTTCTCCTCTAGAAAAGACACTTGAGAAAAGGGGAGTTCTTACCATAATATTTCTAAGTTCTTGTATTTTGTCTCTGTGTAGATCTGCTTGGATTGCTTCTTATTTTCCCTCGATCCATTAACATTTTTGTTACTAGCAGACTGGGAGCCTTTCTGGCTCAGTGCCACTGGTCTTTCAGTAAGCTCATTAAGGAAGTTCAAGTCCATATTGGAAAGGGTGTTGAGGTGTAGCTGCTGATGTGACGGTCTTTTCTCTTCTCGGCCTCTGTGTCCTCTTTCTTTCTTAACATTCACCAAGTGATTTCCAGTAGAGTTTTTGTATAACACCTTGTCAAAAGCCTGCTGTGGTGCAGCAAATTTATTGGAGGTTGCTTCAGGCTCCTGGTTCCTAAGTGCGCCTGAGTGTTGTAAATCATTGTTAGGCGCATTCATAATTCTGATTGTTTCGTGCTTTACTGAAGTATCAGCAGGCTGATTCTGGTTGTGTTTCTGTCTGGGAGTGCTATGCAGGTTTCTGTGACTGACAGCCAGCTCTTCAGTCACCAGAGGCTTCAGGCCATGCTGACGTTTATGCTGGTTTCGAATCTTGTGCCGGACTGGTTTTCTGGAAGGTTGCTGGCCATTGGTTGTTTCAGAAGATGGACCTCTCGGCACGCTGTTTGATTTTGCACTTTCATTTTGAGACAGTTGTTCCTGGTAATCCTAAAAAGATACCTTTGGTTAATGTAAACTCAGATGATTGGCAGTCTTCACATTTTACTTAGTATTTTTTCAGACCAGGAGTTGAGACTGCTGGGAAGGTGACCACAGATTTGAAAGGAGATAAAGAGTCCAGAAGGTCCTTTCCTAATTTCAGGATATGAGCGTGACTAGCTGAGAAAGTCTTCCTGGCAATTTCAGATTACGAATTTTCTAAAAAGAAGTAGAGAGCTTAGAATGGGCTTGATATTAAAGACAAGTCTTTGACTTCAAATGTAAAATGAAGTGTTACCAAATGGGGGGTTAGGGGGAGGAGATTTACCTCCGCAGGGCTACAAAGAAAGTACAAATCTACATTGAAATATGCAAGTTTATTTCAACTAAGGTGAACATTTAAAAAAATCTCAACCGGAGAGGACATCAGTGATTTGCTTTACCGAACAAGTACAAGTCAGATACAAGATGCCATTTAGATGATCAGATCTTCTTACTCATATAGGTCAGAAGCTAGAAATGACCTCTTCACCAGATGAAACAAATTAGATTTTATTCAGAGGATTATAAAAGGGTCTGCACTGTGATAGGACATTTGTGAAGCCACGAGGGTTGTTTTGCTTCAATTCCTTAATATAGCCTGTACTTAGGCAATCAAACATCTGGGGGAAATATTTCAATTTCAGAACGGTCTTTATGCTTTTCAAGTCTTATAACAACAAAATGTACTCCTGGTATAATAGATACACTATGTAACTATATTGTGCTAAGCCATTTAGAAATATTTTCCAAGGAATAAAGCACTCATTACTTTGTGGAGAACTAGCAGAGTTAAGAGGCCTTTGGAAAGAATGATTAACTGCTTAGTAAAAACAGTAACATGACCATATGCATCAATGTGGTATAGAACTACAAATTATTTCTTTCTGAACACACATATAAAAAGAAATCTCTCTCTGTGCAACATTAATTGAAAAATGCCGGTTACCTTGGTCATTCAAGGGGGAAAAAAAAAAACCCTTAAAGTGAATAACTCCTATTTTTGCTCAAATGGTTTCAGCTTGCTATGAAGGATGGTCAAATTACTGCAATGAGTTCAACTTTTCACTTTTCTGATATAATTACTAAGACAGCCTATTCCGTATAATATTAAGTGGTATTCTATTTCCAATGACATCTCCCTGTAATGATGAGGTTGAGGCTATTAAATTTAAAACAGTCCCATACAATGTTACTTTGCATATCAGATTTTCAAGTATTAATGGCTTATCTGAAATTCAAAGCATGTTCTCCTTGCTTTCTGGAGGATTGGCTAGGTTCTGATGAGCTCGTCTACACTTTGAATTTTTACCGGTGGCGCTCCAAAAAAGGAAGAACTTCCTTCTCTGTGTTTCAGTTGAGAGAAGGGTTCTTCCTTCCATGCAGTATATGGAGCCTCATGGGGGGAAATGCAGGCAGGAAAGCTCTGCAAATAGGCCAAGAGCATCCTTCCTTATAGTGGACCCAGAAGAAAACTGCTACTGTACAGTCTTTTCAGGTGTGTTGATGGAACACAGTGGCTATTTTCATGGCCATCACCACTGTTCATGAAGATGAGAAGCCAAAAAAGAAAAGAAAAAACACCCACCTGTGCTACAATCTATATTTATTGATGCTGATAATGTCATTTTATTGTATTATTTTAAAAGGTTTTATTTATTTACTTGAGAGATAGAGAGAGCACAAGCAGGGGAGAAGAGCAGAGAGCGGGCGAAGCGGACTCCCCATCAAGCAGGGAGCTCAATGCGCGACTCGATCCAAGGACCCAGAGATCAAGACCTGAGCCGAAGGCAGATGCTTAACAGACACCCAGGTGCCCCTGATAACATCATTAAAAAAAAAAAAAAATCCGGAGGTGGCTCAGTCATTTGGGCATCTAACTCTTGATTTCAGCTCGGGTTCATGATCTCCGGGTCCTGTGATCCAGTGGGGCTTGACAATCCGCGTGGAGACTGCTTGCGATTCTCTTTTCCTCCCCTTCTGCCCCTCCCCCCACTCGTGCACGCTTGTGTGAACGCGCATGCGCGCACGCTCTCTCTCAAATCACTAAATAAAGTCTTAAAATGAAATTTTGTCAGTTTTTAACTGTTAGAAAAATAGGTGAGCAGGAGTTTTTCTGCTGCTATCGGATTATACAAGTCTCCGTTCTCTGTCCTCATTCCCACCAACAAAGAAAAAAGCTATCAGGATTTTTTTCCTTAGGTTACTGGACCCGAAATCTTGGGTTGCCACTTGGTTTTCATCACGTTATACCTCTGCAGCTGACAATTCAGATTACAATAGTTCTCTTCGCAGGGTGCTTTGTCAACAAGGCCAAGGACTCATCATTTTATGAAACTTCAATTGTCTCAAGTGTTAAATCCGCTATTCACATAAACGTAAGTGCCCAGAGATGGCATTTCAGTCCCCAGAAAAGAAGACATTTACAGGCTTGATGTGATTTCTCTCACCTTCTGAGCAGACTACTTGAGATCTGTGGTTTACTGAAGATTTATTACCCGACAATTGAGACATCAGGTGTCACTTTTTAGGTCGCAAGACCCGACTTCCCTCAAGTTAATATACAAAGCCATTCTCAGGCTACTTAATCTCCACCAGCACTGAAATCCTCTATTCCATCCCGCTCTCAATGGGGTTCTTTTGTTACCAATACTCACAATCAGTCCATACTCCATGCACTCAGAATAACTGCTTAATGGCACTGGGTTTTCCCAGCACACACACAGCAGTGGCCATTGGTACAGCGTTCGCATTGGGGAATCCTGACGCCTGATGCAGGGATGATAACTTCTTAGTAAGATCTGTACTTAGTTATTAATGTTCGTTCATACTGTGCCATCCAAGGGCAGTTTGCCCCCAACCCTGTGAAAGGCAGTGTCTGGCTGTTTCTCTTTTATGGCTTTCCTGCTTCCAAGCCATAAACCAGAGGGAAGGATGCACGCTCTGTCTTAGCCAAAGGTTCATCTGCTTTAAAACAAAAGCCATTCTTGTTCTTTGTTACCCTGATCAGCCCGAGGGTTGTGCCTGGGCTCCCCATCTGTTGTGTTTATTAACAACAAAACACAAATACTTTGAAGGTGGGGGTTATCAATTCGTCTGATAATATTGAGAACATTTAGAGAATGTGTATTAACTGGCTCTGATTTTCAGCATCAGTCAGGGAGGACTCTGTGTTCAGACGAAAAAAAGCATAGCTCTCTTGATGGCGTTGGAGGCAAAACCAAAACAATAGCTCTTATGACTATAAGAGCTAATAATAATAGGAAGGGTGTATGTAATAATAGGAAGGGTGGGAAGCTGACTTAGGATGTGATTACGAGGACTTTGATATTAACGAGTCAAAGATCATCCGTACCTTTCGCCCTGTCATTCCTTTGCCTTGCCTAGAAAGTCAGGAGTTATTTTAGAGAGGCAAGAAAGGAAACCGCCTATTTCATTTTTTTGGGAAGCTTCATTTAATTAGAGAACTTTGTATTTTTTTTCTATTGACCACGTGCTCTGGGCCAGAGAAGGATCTGCTATCCTCTGTTCCCTCATGCCGGCCAGCAAAGGTCAGACCCTTAGGTTAGTACTGGGTCCAGTTCTGGACACACAGGGATTTGGAAAAGCCCTGAAGGTTCACAGGGGTGCACAGAGTGATTCAGGACAAGACCTATGTGGAAGGGTGAAGTGAAGAGGGGTGACTTGGTTTGAAGTAAAGCCCTTAGGTCCGAGTAGGATGCTTACATAGAAAGAGAGGATGGTGACCATTAACTATCAGTTGAAAAACCGACCACCCACCCCCACGCTATTCTGCTCTGGCCGCTGCTAAACTCCTTGTGGCGAAATCCTCTGGGCACTGCTTTCTTTACCTTTTCACTTTTTCGCACAGAACATTATTTCAGACTTACAGGAAAACCGCAGGACTCCCAGATCATCTTACTGAGATGCGTTAACTTTGGGCCAATTTCATCTTTCTCTGTGTGTCTCTCCATCTATAGACAGATGGACACTCAAACGCACATATGCGTCATTTCTGTGATATTGTGTTTGATATTGTGTGCATTGTTCCTACTTAGTTTTTTTCTGAATCCTTTGAGACTGGCATGTATGAGCTGCATGTTTCATTCCCTTTTCATGGCACCTTTTTAAGCCCTGCAGAGTCTGACCCTGCCCACTGATGTCTCTTTCTTGAGATTTTCAGGTCTTGGGTTCCATGACACTCCTAAACTCTGGGCAGCCTTCTGTCTCTCTGGCAAGCCCTTCATGGTCTCTCACCTTCTCTCTTCCTCTGCTGACCCTTAAAATGTAACCATCCTATACCAGGCCCTGTTCTTGACCCTTCTCTCTTCTCCCACTTCCTGTGATTCTGGGGGCATCTCAGCAATGCCTACAGCTTCAGTCCACTAGGGAGTGGAATCTTACCATCAAATGTATGTTGCTAACTCAGATGTCTTCCCTGGGTTCTATTCTTAGATCATGTTCCACCTCCAAACTCCACATCAGGCTCAGCACCCCTCCTCCCCCATTCCAGCGTGGACGCAAGCCCTCCTTTTCTTCCTCAGTGGTGTCAGTACCACTAATCAGACCCTCTGAAACCACGCTCTTTCTCTCTCCCCCATTTACTTTGTATCCAAACAATTGCTGAGTTTGTTAGTCTCACTCCTTGACCGCTTCTGGCAGGCTCTGAGGGGGCAGCCCTGACCCAAGGGAAGTTTCATGCCCTTGGTGGATTTGTATCTGTCCACCGTACTGAAAAGCAAGCTATTGGTGTGCAGAGTGTGAGACGGACCCAGCCCCGCCCTGAGTGCTCTTGTGATCTCTTGCGGGAACAGCAGCAAACTGCCCCTAAACTGGTTTTGCTGTTCTGCAATCTCATTTCCTTCCAATCTATGCTCTAGACCCTGGCTAGAATGAATTTTCTACCATGTTAAGTCTGATCACGTCATTAACCTGGTTAAAATTGGCCAGTGGCTTCCTGCCATTTGCAGGATAAAATCTGAAATCTTTTGGCCAACATAAAAGCCGTTCACGGCCCCTGCCTCTAGTTACCTGTCCAGCCTGTGTCACAGCACTGCGCTCCCTCACACCCACTCCCCCGGATGCTGACCTGTGGGTGAGGCTGTGGACACACCACATCTCTCGGGCTCTCAGACCTCTGCTGCCACTTGCCTGTTTGCCGTATTTTGATTCATCCTTCTAGGGTCCGTTCAGATGCTGTCTCTTCTCAGGAGGCTTTTCTTGTCTTTTTAGGCAGAATTTGGTGCTTCTTAAAGTTCCTACTGCATGTTCAATTACTGCATTATAATGATCCCATAACTGTCTTCCAGCTAAAGTTTTGGGCTCCTTGAGGGTAAGGACCATTTTTTTTTTAAGATCTTTTATTACTTTATTTTTTTTTTAAGTTTTTTTTTTTTTTTTTTTAAACCATGTGCTTTTGGAGCCCTGACCCTGAGTGCCTGGAATATAGTAGGTACTTAATAAATATTTGTTGTGGGAATTATTTTGGTTTCATATAAAGACATTTCTTATTAGTGGGAGCTATTCATTGTTATGTAGAGTCATCTAAAGCTATCTTTCCAGAAAAAATATTTTCAGAGAGGCCCATTTTCATGTAATGATTTTTAAATGTTTCTGTAACCAGCCAGTAAATATTTACTGAGTGTTCGCTTTGGGCAAAGCACTGTGCTAAGAGATATAAAGAAAACATAACCATCTTAAATATTTTATTTATTTATTTGTCAGAAAGAGAGCGCGCAAGCAGGCAGAGTGGCAGGCAAAGGCAGAGAAGCAGGCTCCCCATCGAGCAAGGAGCCTGATGCGGGGCTCGATCCCAGGACCCTGGGATCATGACCTGAGCCGAAGGCAGAGGCCTAACCAACTGAGCCACCCAGGTGTCCTGCAACACAACCATCTTAACATTGAGGCAGCTGCTGGTATAGCTGGTGCAGACGGAACACAGGTACAGCAGCCGAGTGTGATAAACCCCGAGGGAGTGATCCAGCCCACGGGCGGGCACAGTGGTCTTGCAGAGAGGGGCTGGGGATGGAGAGGGACAGACTGGGCAATCCCCGTGAAGGATGGGGACCAGAAAGAAGGCTCTGCATTTGGGTAGTTGAACTGGAAAAAGAAAGGCAATGGAGCTGAGTGCCTGCCTCGCTGGCATATGCAGAGGGAGTTAAATCCATTCTTACTGAAGGGAAGCATCCCATGGACCACTCTGCATTGATTGTTTTAGGTCTACGATCTTTAGATGTCTGGCTCCTCCTTGTCCTCATTCGCGAGTGGGTTATGAACAAATGAATTCTAGTATACCCAGAGAACACACAGCATTCTTTTGGCTTCTTCCAGTTTTCTTCCATATAAAATTTTTGACCGCCTCTGTCAAAGGCTATGCCACAAATCCAGCCCTGTGATTATGTTATCACTGGCTGAGATCCTATAATTTTCTGTAGTGATGATTATGGAAGCTCTAGGTTGCGAGAACCTTACAATCTTCAAATGGGTTTTCTATAATAATTTAAGTAACTGGAGAAAAATATCCTAGAATAATAGCATTTTGCTGCTGGGATGCATCTTGTAGTTCATTTCAGGCAACTCTTCATTTAATAAGGGAGAAACTTAAGGTGTGGGGGGAGCTGAGATTTCCCCAAAGTTCTGCATCAACTTAAAGACAAGTGAGGGCACCTGGGTGGCTCCGTCATTAAGTGTCTGCCTTTGGCTCCGGTTGTGATCCCAGGGTTCTGGGATGGAGCCCTGAGTTGGGCTCCGTGCTCAGTGGGAAGCCTGCTTCTTCCTCTTCCACTCCCCCTGCTTCCTTCTCTTGCTGTGTCTCTCTTTGTCAAATAAATTAATGAAGTCTTTAAAAAAAAAAAAAAAGGCGAAGGTCCAGAAATCCGTGTCTTCTGACCCAGGCCATTCTCTGTAACACAGGACAAAATCTTAAAGTGTTTCCCTTGTCCTCTCCATCCTGTTGGCCAAGCCCCCCCCCCCCCCCAGGATCTCTCTGAGGTCTGGCGTTGACCCTCATCTGCATCTCACTGCCACGGGCATTTGAGTACCTCTCCACCTCTGGGGGCTGTCCTCCTGGCATCAGCTTTCAGGAAGCTCTGGGTGAATGACTGTTTTTATTCTTTTATTTTTTATTTACTTATTTTTGCAATTCTGAGAGTGACCTGGAAAAAGATGATCCAGGCAGGCCCTCCTTTCTAAATTCAGGGGCGCCTGGGTGGCTCAGTGGGTTGGAGCCTCTGCCTTCGGCTCGGGTCATGATCTCAGGGTCCTGGGATTGAGCCCAGAGTCAGGCTCTCTGCTCGGCGGGGAGCCTGCTTCCCTCTCTCTGTCTGCCTGCCTCTCTGCCTACTTGTGATCTCTGTCAAGTAAATAAATAAACTCTAAAAAAAAAAAAAATCAAAATTCTCTGAAACTGGAATGAACTTTATTTTTCTTACACCTTTAGCACTGTACATAGTTTGAACTGATGGTGTCAGGCTTTCTAGGCTGGGTGATTTTGTAGGGCTCACCCCTCTTTTCAGCAGGGATACAGGTATAAGAATGAATGCTCCACAGAACTCCATATACTGGTTCCAGAAGAAATCATCTGCCAGTGCTTTTTCTCTTCTAGAGAAACGGTCAGTGGGGACTATTTCGCAAAAATCTTCCCTAAAATCACATTATGATGTCAGAGTAGTAAACCCAGGGCCAGAAAAGGATGTTTTCATGCTAGATTGCTTGTTAGTAGGCTTTCCCATCCCACAAAAACGAGGGTTCAGGGAAGTTCTGGGGATTCTCACCCATTTTCAGCGATTGTGATCCCCATCAGCTAGGGATGCCATTAAGGAAACAGAGTTGGAAGCAGTGCAGGTTTGGACAGTATTCTGCAGCTGTGACTCCTTCCCCCCCACCCCCCCACCTCCACCCCCACCCCCACCCCCATTTTCTCCATGCCTTGCTTCTGTTTGGGGTTTTAACTCTGAATGTTTAAAGGGTGATGTGATGATCTTTCTTCTAGGAAATTTAGAACCTTTGGAAAAATGGGTAGACTTGGCAGGCTGAACAAGCATTGGCCCATCTGGGCAGAAACCAGTCTTACCCTCACAAGGGTGGGTCACTACTTTCATGCATAAGAATAAACCTGTAAGGGATAAGAAGTGAGTCATGAAACTTACTCATATTTAGCAGTAACCCTTGAAACCCATTTAAAGTTCAATCTAGCAAGTAACCTTTAGCTGTTGGGCTCTTTGATGCCATTGGTCTTCAGGATTGATGGCAGCATTTTCGCTCTCTTTGGCGTTCTGAATGGACGTCTTGTCAGTTACATTGATGGGGTAGGAGATCTAAGAGGGTAAAACATATAAAGCGTATTAATGGGATTCGTTTTAAGTCTTAGAGCCATGAGGCTCATCTGTGTACTCTAGAAAGAGGTCCTGCAGGGTTGCATTTTATTTTCAGTTCAAGGATATATCTTAGTCCTTGGGGACCTGGCTTATTCCCAAGGAAAACAGGAATAAATCATGTTTTTTCTTACAGGCATGATGTGAGAATTGGTGCTTTGAGGTCAAACTACTATTTAGTTTAAATGTTCAGGACAGGAGTGCCTGGGTGGCTTGGTGGGTTAAAGCCTCTGCCTTTGGCTCGGGTCGTGATCTCAGGGTCCTGGGATCGAGCCCCACATAGGGCTCTCTGCTCGGCAGGGAGCCTGCTTCCTCCTTCTCTCTCTCTCTGCCTGCCTCTCTGCCTACTTGTGATCTCCGTTAAATAAATAAATAAATAATATTTTAAGAAAAATGTTCAGGGGCACCTGGGTGGCTCATTGGGTTGGGTGTCTGCCTTCGGCTCGGGTCGTGACCTCGGAGTTCTGGGATCGAGCCCCATATCAGGCTCTCTGCTCAGCGGGGAGCCTGCTTCCCCCTCTTTCTCTGTCTACCTGTGATCTCTCTCTCTGTCAAATAAATAAATAAAAATTAAAAAAAAATGTTCAGTACACAGGGGACCCAATTTTAGAACAGTTATCTGAGCTGGATGTAGCAACAAATGCTGAGTGTAATAAGAGAAATAATGAATAGTGAAATACCACTATGCTTCAAGATGATGAGCACAATAAAATAACAATATTTAATATACATGGAATGCCCATGGTGTGCTAGTCACTGTCATAAGCACTTCGAATATATTCTATTAGTCCTACTGTATTAAACCTTATCGCGTATGTATTACTATTACCCCCTCTTTTTGCAGATGAGAAAACTGAGGGACAGAGACATTAAGGAACTTGCCCAGAATCAGTTATGTGGAGCAGCTGGGCAGTCTAACTCGAGAGCCTCATATTTGGCAATTTTGAAATATCATCTTTGACTTGCAGAATTTGTAATGTCGGCAGTCAGTGAATTTGAATGATGTAGATCGGAGGTTCTCAACTTTAGTTAGATGTTAGAGTGACAAAATATCAGTGCCCTGGTCCCATCCCGGACCAATTAAATCAGAAGGTCTGGGGTGGTCCCAGATAGTTTTATACTTTATTATTTTTTAAAAGATTTTATTTCTTTACTTGAGAGAGAAAGGATGAGGGCACGAGTGGGGTTGGGGGGAGTAGCATATTCCCTGCTGAGCAGGGAGTCCGATGTGGGGCTTGGTCCGAGGACCCCGGGATATGACCTGAGCCAAAGGCAGATGCTTAACTAACTGAGCCACCCAGGCACCCCCAGAATCCGTCATGTTTGTGTTCAGATTCTCCTGCTGTTTCTTACTTTTACTTTGCGTTTATTCAGACTGCTATTCAATCGGGAGAGAGGGGGAGATATTTGTTAAATATTAATAAGCCAGTGTCTGCCAGTAAAGATAACCTCATTCCTCACTGCTCGATGCAGGTTCTGTGGCCACAAACAATACCTGTCATTGTTGCTGCACTCGAATGCAGAGATATGGCAAACAGATGATATGGAAGTTTAGATACTTATAGGTTGATCTGAAAATGGGAAAAAATGAAAATTGAGACTTCTTCATGCTTGAAGATCATAGCAAAGACAAGGGCAAAACGTGCTATTGGATCATGGGATTTTCCTGATTTCAAATAGGAGTACTCCAGAGGCCTGGGTGACTCAGCTGGTTACGCATCTGGCTTTGGCTCAGGTCATGATGCCAGGATCCTGGGATTGAGCCCTGTGTCAAGGAGCCTGCTTCTCCCTCTGCCTACCTGTCCCCCTGCTTCTGCTCTCTCTCTGACAAATAAATAAAATCTTTTAAAAAATTAAATAGGAGCACACAATAGATTTTGAAAGATTACCTACTCTGCAAAAGGAAAACTTTCCAACACCATGAAACGGTGTAACCTGCTATGCAACAGAGAGTTTAAGAATATAAATGCTGCCACCGCAGGTGAGGAACTGTGTGTCATGATGCCATCTCTCAGTCCATCTCTTGGTACTGGTTTAAGAAACATGAGGGGACTATAAAAGTATTAGGTTTCATAACGTTGGCCCTGTTATTGCAAAGGACTCTATCCCTTACTGCCATGATGTTAAAAGGAAACACCACTCAATTACAAGTAAAATCATCTCTTTCCTGCACAAGAAATGAAGGCCAAGAGAGTTTGGGCGGGGTGTGTGTGTGGAATCTAAATAGGCTGCCTAAGTGGGAGAAGAAATAATCCTTTTTCAAACCTCAAACAGGTGATGTCTTGGACAAAAATGTTATCTGGAGCTTGGGAGAAAAAATTGGGTTGAATCATAGACCCACCGCTAGGATGCTTGATTTCTCTGGCTTTTGTAAAGGGGACTTGGTTTAGTTAATTCAGTCTGCCACTGGTGATTCCAATTGTTTGACTGCCCGGGATCGATCCCTTAGACATAGCTCTGGCAAAAAGTTTCCAAATTACAAATACGATGTCCTATGCTTTCTTTCCCCAGAGAGTGTAGGATGTGTGATATTTTCCATCCACGGGCTGTTTGGGTGGAACTCGGTGTCAGAATCACCCCAGTGAGAGTCTCAGGGCAAGTAAAGCATACTTCTACATTATCTCTTTGAAAGTGGAATGGGACACAACCTCTGCCAGCTATTTTTTTTTTTTTTGTGAACCATTCTATTAATACCAATCAAATCGAGAAAATGATCAAATGAAATTGCATTTTGAGCATCATAAGCTGTGTAATGTCTATTCTGTTAAATTGGGGCCTATAATTGCTTCTCTACTGAAAAGATACAACAAAGACAGCAATCATGGCATGTCATTATCCCAGACTAGAAAACCGGCCTTTGCTGGGAGGACTTCAAAGGCTTGTGGTTCTCGAATTGCATTTGGCTGCTATTGATGAAACGCGGGCAATCCTGATTAGGTGTTTACACTGAGGTAAGGCGCAGAGCAGAGAGCCTGAGTGCCTGGGTCTAGAGCCATTAAAAAATTGTACATTATGTTCCTTGCTTTGAAGTGAGGGTTTGTAGGAAGGAAAGCAACTCAGATTGAGTACAGCTGAGCTAGATTGGGCGGCTACTTCTCTCTCAAAGAAACTCATCAGGTTCTTACAGAATGGGCACCACACAAAAAAGTTGAGGCTTTACACTGAGAGCTGTATGTGAATTAGTGTCTCTGCACAGACACACACTGAAACATGTCTAGAAAGCATATTATCCTTAAGTTCTGCAATCATGGCAAGTTTTGCTCCTTTATTCCTTGATATTGTTTATTGTTTATTTTTTATTATCACGGACGTTGTGCAGAGCCCCTCAGTTAACATATCTGTTTCCTTGTTATTCTCTGGTATTAACAACTAGCACATAGCCAAATTAAAATAGGCCAGAGTGTCTGATTTTTTTTCTTAAATGTATTATTTGCTTACTGTCACTCCAACACATCTGTTACTTAATCCCTCTCTTCGGGACCTGAGCACTGGATTCAGCGAGCATTGGTTCACTTGGCTAACGAGTGATCTGCTGTATTAGTTCTGTTCTATTTCTGAGACATTGTGCTCTGTGGCAGTCCAAGCCGACTAACATCTCTCTCTTGACACATGGCCAGCGGGAGAGGCGGAGGCATGGCGGCACCAAGAGCCCGCCATTGTCAGGCTCTAACACGGATATTTTGTACAGCTGTTTGAATTATCTGGGGATTTATATTCATGATTCAGCCATTAAGAGACAAAACACAGTTGTTAATACCATCAGAGAATTACCATTTGGCTCTGCTGTTGGTCACTTTCTCCATTCGTGCAGAACCCTTCATAACGCATTTCACAACGTATTTCACGCGCAGACGCTCCATCAGAATGTGATGACATGGAAACCACTGGAGATACTACTTTTTTGCATTCATTTTCTACATAAGGTCCTGCCACTTTTAAAACCCCCAAACTAATTATGCCAGCCACTGCTTGCAGTCCCTTCAGTGCTTCCCCCTTGCCCTTAATCTTTAAAGGTTTAAGGTCCTTCATTCTGTACTTCTTGTTCTTTTCACATTGTACTTTCTTAACTCTGTGGTTGGGTCATAGGCACCCTTGTTTCCAGGGTTTGTGCACAGGCCATCTTTGCTGGGAAACACCTCTTCACCTCACTTATTCTGACCAATCCCATTCACTGCTGCTGTTCCAGCCTGGGCTGAAATAGAATTTCATCCAGGAAGCCTTCCTTGACTCCTCAGAGATTACAACAAAGGTACCTGAGCTCATGGCTTTGGCATTTTGTACTTTCCTTTTTGTAACAAGTGTTGGCTTGGTAATGGGGTTTGTTTCCCCTCCAGACTGTAGGTCTCAGTTTTGGTGGGCTAGTCACATGAGCCTGGCACATACATGCTCCGTAAGTATCATTGAATGAAAGGTCTACCTACATGGAGCACTGAATTCTCCATTTACATCAGAATACATAGAATCTACTTGTTTATCTGGCTAGACTTATGGTTTATAATAAAGTCAGGTAGCCATCTGTCAACAAAATAATGTGGAAAGCAGGCCTTACCTTTCCCTTTCCCTTGCTCACTCTGCCCAGGACCACTGGGCCATCACCGTTCTCATGTGCTGTTACCTCTTTGAGGAACATTCTTTCCTCAAATATTTGCTTGATACGCTCTCACCTCCTTCATGACCTCCTTAAAACTGTAATTTCCCCCCACAACCAATTCCCTATTTCTCTGCTCTCTTTCTCTCCCTAGCACTTCCATCACCTACAAATACATGATTTATCTATTTTTGTCTATTGTCCATCTCCTCCTACTAGAAAGTTAGCCCCATGAGGGTTGGGATTTTTGGTTTTTGTTCAGTATTACATTCTAAGTACCTAAGACAATGCCTGGTACCTAGTAAGGTCTTACTAAATACATGTAAATGAATGAAGCAATGAACTATTTTCAAGAATATGAAAGAGATTTTTAGGAATATCTTGTGTTTGATTAACCAAGTAACCCGAACTCTACATGACACGACTAGGGATATGTAAGCATGGCCTCTGGATGGCCACAGAATTCAAATTACTCTATTACTAAAATCTTTCAGTGATTCCACGGCATGTAGAGGAAAGGCATAACTCCTTAGCACAGCGGTTCTAAAACTTGAGCATGCATGAGAATCACTTGGAGGGCTTATTAAAGCAGATTGCTGGGCCTCACCCCAGAGTTTCTGACTCAAGAGGTCTGGGATGGGGCCCAAGAATTTGCCCTTCTAACAATTTCCCAGGGGAGGATGATGCCACTGGGTTCCAGGGACCGTATTCTGAGAGCCCCTACTTTATAATGACATACAAGGGCCTGCATGTAAGGCACCTGACAGTTTCTCTAGTCTAAATACCCACACTCCCATCCTCACAATCTAGATATGTACAACACAAAAGTATTCGTCTTCTCAACTCATTGGATTCAGTAATCCTCTCCAGTCCTTACTTTAAGATCTCCCAACTGATACCCACAGGTGAGGCTCATGACTCCCCACTCCTCTCTAGGATGTCTTGGGATTTCTGTCCATCAGTTGGGTTGTATGCTTACCAAGAAGATTTTACAATTGTTCACAAACCTGTTTATGTTTATTGTCTGTTTAGTTAAAATTATAACATGTATATAAAGGTTAGATAATTTAGAGAAATCAAAGTGTGAATAGAGAGTTGTTATTTTCATGGAAATAAAGTAATTTAGAATGGCTCAATAAAGCAAAAGGCAAGAGAATGACTCTGGGGGGTGGGCCATGGAAAACTGAAAAGGTTAGGGAAATAGTTATTTTAAAAAAATCATGGGGCTCCTGGGTGGCTCAGTGGGTTAAGCCTCTGCCTTCGGCTTAGGTCATGATCCCAGGATCCTGGGATCAAGCCCTGCATCGGGCTCTCTGCCTACTTACCTCCTCCCCCTCTGCCTGCCTCTCTGTCTACTTGTTATCTCTGTCTGTCTGTCAAATAAATAAATAAATAAAAATCAAAGAAAGCTATATTCTATGTTCTTTCTTTAAAAAGGAATGCCTTTTAAAGATTTACTTATTTATTGTAGAGAGAGAGCTCACTTGAGCAGGGGGAGGGGCTCAGGGAGAGAGAGAGGGAGAATCCCAAGTCGACTCGGCACTGAGCAAGGAGCCCAATGCGGGGCTCAGTCCCAGGACCCTGAGATCATGACCTAGGCTGAGATCAAGAGTTGGACCCTTAATCGACTGAGCCACCCGGGCCGCCTTGTACTGACTCCCAATATGTCTGCTTCCCACGAGGGCAGGAGATGCTAAACAGCAGATACACTGACAGCAGCAAAAACGACTGCAGATCCCTAGCAGTCTGGGGCATTCAGGGAAGAAGCAGAGCATCCTTCTTCCCATTGCCACAGCCAGGGACATTACCACAGAGCCAAGTGCCACGGCCCCAGCTAAGCTAGCACCAGCATGTCAGGCCCTCCAGCACGTTGGGTGAAAGCTGACCTGGGAAATGATGGCTTAGGTTAAGGTTCTGGTTTCTGAAAGGGCAGGCTTTAGTTAACGAGGAAAGTTTCCTTTTCATGGGTCCCTCGTTAGTAATGTTGACTGAATGGAGTGACACTCCATAGATCACACAATTCGTAGCTAAACCAAGTGCTGATCAGCGCACACAGACAGATGCCTGAGGAAATGCGTTATGCTGGGAAAAAACCATGAAGTTCAATTTGAATTATGCTGTCCTAAGTAAGTGCTCTTGTCATGGTCACACAGGGCAAAGGAAAAAAAAAAAAACCCAATCAATGAAGATACAGAGCACTTACTCTATAGAAGAATAATTTTTATGAGTATGATAAAGGTGAGACTCAAAAATACTACCCAGGGGTGCCTTGATGGCTCAGTGGGTTAAGTGTCCACCTTCAGCTCAGGTCATGATTTCAGGGTCCTGGGATTGAGCCCCCATTGGGCTCTCTGCTCAGCAGGGAGCCTGCCTCCCCCGGTCTCTCTCTGCCTGCCTCTCTGCCTACTTGAGATCTCTCTCTGTCAAATAAAGAAATAAAATATTTAAAAACAAATACCACCCAAACCAGAAGAATTCTAAACAACAACAAAAAAATTCCATTTCTAAACAAATTAGAAAAAGATGATCATCATTGAAATAAAGGTACAGCTTAATTTTATAGACCACCAAAAGTTTTACTAAATCTAAAACTACAGAAAACGAGAGCAGTGGGTGGCTCCGTCATCTCAAGAGGGAGGGTAAGGTTTTCCCAAACAAACAAGACAAGGAAGAGTGGCCCATCAGCATGACCAGAAATGCAGGGGAGACGCTGGGCTCTGGGAGCTGTGAGTTCCCAGAGGATGCTGGGAGTGGTAGGGAGGCCGGGCGGGGGGCGGCGATGACAAAGGAAATGGCTGAAGCAGGAGAAGGGGCTAGGGCGCGGAGAGCCTTGTGTACCACTCTGAGAGTTTGACTCTGACCCACAAGTGTAACGTGTGTTTTCTGAGTTCTCTGAGAGTCCTACCATAGATTGGGCTACTAGGGCATTGAAATGCTACCCTTTTAGGTACAATTTTTTAATTCTACCTGAAGTGCTATCCCTTTTACTTTGAGGCACTCTGACCTGAAAAAAGGAAAAAAAAAAAAATCCATAAGGTCCTACTCTGAGTGGTTCCTTTCCCTTCCCATAGGAAAAGAAAGCTATAGCTTGAGAATGTCCAGTGTTGACAGTAGCTTCCCTACACCGTCTGCCACATGTCAGGAGCTTTGTATAATTTTTTCTAGTAGGCCTCCAAGGCAGGAATTGACCCCATATATTAGATAAGGAGTATCAGTCTTAAAGAGTCTCTTGCTCAAATATCTAGGAAGTGCTACCACGTAGTTCGCTGAAGAGCCAGGATATAACCTGTGATTGTGACTTTTGAATTAGTGTTTTGTTTTGGTTTTATTTTTTTCTCCTGTAACATTGTGCTGTCCCTAGGGGAGAGGGCTGCTGCCACAGGGGCCATAGACCAAACCTGTCCCCCAGAGCTTCCACAGTTTTCTCTTCTTTGTATGTTCACATCTCAACTTGAATGACATCTCCTCAGAGAGTCCTACCCAAACATCCCAGTCACATTCCCCTTCATCATTTTATTAAGTCAAGTTATTCAGTATCCTTTGAGGTATTTATTGGCACTGGAAATTATTTTGTTCCACATTTCTTGCCTCTGTCACATGACTGGAACATAAGCTCCTTGAAGCTCAGGGCTGTAGGTCTTGTTCTCTGGTAGCTACCTAGCACTGAACCCCAAGCACATAGTTGGTGCTTAATAAAGGTCTGTTGGCTGCCTGATCCGCTGTCCCAGCAAGAGCCACGAATGTATGTCGATCTTAATATGGGTAGTGGATTTCTTTCTTTTGTACTATATATTTTTTTCAAGATTTTATTTATTTGACAGAGAGAGATGGTAAGAGAGGGAATACAAGCAGGCTTCCCTCTGAGCAAAGAGCCCAGCCTGATGCCAGCACCCCGGGCTCATGACCTAAGCCAAAGGCAGACACTTAACGACTGAGCCACCCAGGAGCCCCAAAATGGGTAGTGGTTTCTTTTTTCTTTCTTTCTTTCTTTTTTTTTTTTTTGAAGATTTTATTTATTTATTTGACAAACAGAGATCACAAGTAGGCAGAGAGGCAGGCAGAGAGAGAGGAGGAAGCAGGCTCCCCGTCGGGCAGAGAGCCTGATACGGGGCCTGATCCCAGGATCCTGAGTTCATGACTTGAGCCGAAGGCAGAGGCTTAACCCACTGAGCCACCCAGGCGGCCCTGGGTAGTGGATTCTTGATAGCGCTTCATTTTGTCTGGAAGACTATAGGGGACCGAGTTACCTTGCTATATTTGTTTTCATAAAGTATCTGTAATTTCCAAGAGAAGAATAACAGGTCTAAAGCACCCTTCATTGGTCTTCAAAGTCACATTGGAATCAAGATAGAAAGGTAGCTCCTTTTTCAAGACATAGATGTCTTTTAATGGTAGCTCAGAAATGGACTCAAATTCTAACTAATGAGTTTCAGACAAACCCTGAACAACTCATGAATAAAAAAAAAAAAAAAAAGAAGGTCCTGAATGTTCAGCAGCAAAGTCACTGGCTGACGGTGATACTCAGGCGCCCTCTAGTGTGTTTTGGGTTTTATATCAGTAGGAACGGGCCTGCTTTCACACGTCCAGTGATACAGAGCGCCTGGATTCCAAGGTGATTTTCCCAGGGCGTTCTAATGTACGATCAACAGATGAAAAATGCACATGGTACAGATGAAAAATGGCAAAAATAATTGTGGGGCAGTTTAATTTAGAAACGGATGGTTCTTCTCTGAGCCATTATTTACTAGCAAAGAAGGCAATTTAGGTGACCCTGAGGGGTCAGTGGGCGTGAAGTTACAAGAGTTACTACAAAATGTTGTGTCTTGTGAATCCATAGGCATGGTTCAAAAATAAGAGCTATAGGGCACCTGCGCGGCTCAGTCGTTAAGCGTCTGCCACTGGCTCAGGTCCTGAGTCCAGGGTCCTGAGATGGAGCCCTGCATCGGGCTCCCTAGTGCGGGGCGGGGGTGGGACGGCTTCTCCCTCTCCCACTCCTCCTGCTTGTATTGTCTCCCCCCCAACCCCCGTCAAGTAAATAAATAAAACCACTAAAAAAATAAGAGCTATAAAAGGGTATCAAATGGAAGGCTGTGCTCTTATCTCTGTCCACCCTTCACAGTCACCAGCATATTCTTCCAGCTTTTTAGGCATACCTAATGAAACCCAGAGCTTTATCCTTCCTCAATTTGTACACTGTGAGCACTGTTCTGTACCTTTGATTTTTCCCTTAATAATAAAAAACTCTGGTAAGTTGTCCGAAACCGTTCATGGAGAACATCCTCAATAGTATTATTTTTTTTTAACAGCTACAATGTACTTTATTCTATGGATGTACTATAATTTCAGTATTACCCACATGACAGATATCTGGGTGGTTTCCAATCTTTCTCTGAAAAAAGGATGAAATGAATAATCTTGTACAGGAGTTATTTCAAAACTGCCCATACATAACTAGGAAAAATTCCTAGGAATGTGATGTATTGGGTCAAGTAAAAATACTCTTTGCTAACAATTATATAGTGTTGGCTATAAGGCAGGCATTGATCTAACCACACTACATATATTAACCTACGTATTTAACCTTCTTAACAATCCTGTGAGGAAGGTACTGTTATATATATATACATATATATATATGTATATATATATTATATATATTTATGTATATGTATATATATACATATATATATGTGTGTATATATATATATATATATATATATTTTTTTTTTTTTAAAGAATGAGGAAACTGAAGCACATAGGGGCTAAGCAACCTGCCCAAGGTCAGAGAGCAGGTGGCAGTGCCAACCACCTTGGCTCTGAAGTCTGTTCTCTTCCATTATGTTTTACTTTTTCAAGAAGTATATGTATTTGTATTTTAAGGGGATATTAACAAATTATCCTCCACACCAGTTATACCAATTTCTTATCTTACCACCCTGATGTTGTACTTTTTTGCCTACAGCTTCATCAAACATTTTGGAATTTTGTTGGTTTAATTATAGGTGAAAAATAAAATCCCAATGTACTATAGACTTATATTTAGCTTCTAATGGCTGAGGTTGGGTATCTTTTCATGCATTTCATAGATATATGACTTAACTTTTCTAGTAAATTTTCTATTGACCTTTGGTCTTTCTGTATTTTTGTATTGGGATTTTTTAGTCTTGATTTCTAGAAGCTCTTTATATATTAGCAATAGTAGAGTTTCATCTGTGATACGAATTAGAAATATTTTTGTTCTTTGTATTTTGACTCTCATGCTTTTTCCTATAGAAGTATTTTTATTTATGTAGTCAAATTTATCAATCTTTTGTAGATTTTGGATTTTCAACCATTTTGAGGTTATGGGAGAATGTGCTTCTTTTTTTTTTCCTCTAGTATTTTTGTGGTTTAATTTTTTTAAATTAAATATTTGGTCATTTGGAATTTATCTTGTTGTATGATATGAGTTACGGATCTGACTTCATTTTCTCCCAGATGGCTACCCAGTTGTTTTATTGAACAATGCACCATTTCCTCAATACTGCCTCAATACTGCCTTATCCAATCATAGTATCATCTTCTATATTCTCATATATAGTTTTGTTCTGTTTCTGCAGTTTCTACTCTGTTGTTCCATTTTTCTGTCTATATATGCATCAAATATTATCCTAGTATTTAATTATTGAGGATTTAAAATTCACTCTCTGGTAGTGCTAGATGCTCTCATGATTCTTAATGTCCAGAGCTTTCTTTATTATCCCTGTTTTTATTTTTCATCTGAACTTAATCAGCTTTTTGAGTTCTATTTAACAAAAAAACAACTGTTGACATTTTGGGGGGATGTCATAAGCTTCTTAGATGTACTTTCAGTTCTTCCCAAAGACAATACACACCTTAAGGCCATGTGTAGTTTAACTGGACCTAAATGCTTGTGACAAAATGATGTATTAAAAAGCTGCTTTTCTTCACTGTATAACGGTAACAGACATTTAGTCATTCATTTGGGACAGATGTCATTTATCCTTTCAGTATTTCTGGTTGTAAGACATTGCTCATCTCTTTCAAAGAAGTTAGGAGAAAAAAGCTTTTCAAACATGAAAGCTTTCCAGATAGATGCTGCTTAATCTAAAACCATATCCTCCAAACCTGCCACCTCCAATTCTACCTCCTGCTCACAAATCAGCAGAATAATCCTACCATCCCTTGAAAACCTCAGTGCTCTATGACTACTGACTTATACAACTATGACTTCCGGTTTCTGGAAAACCCTGTATGTGTTTTATGTGCAGTTCATGGACCAGCAGCCTTGACATCACCTGGGCACTTGTTAGAAATCCACATGCCTAAGTCTCACCCCAGACCTACTGGATTAAAATCTGTATGTTAACAAGATTCTGGGTGGTTCATAAATGCCTTACAGTTTGAGGGGAAAAAGAGATCAGTGGTTCTCAGTGGCATCAGAACAGCAGAAGTGGCATCACCCAGAACCATGTAGGAAATTAAAATTCTTGGGTCCCACCCTGTACCTACTGAATCAGAAGCCCCTAAGTTAGGTCCAGCAGTCTGTTTTAACAAGCCCTCCAGTTGATTCTGATTCAACTAATGTTTGAGAATGCCTGATGTAAAGCAATGGTTCTCAACCTTGGCTAAGCATTAGAATCACTTGGGGAGCTTTGAAAAAAATCCCCATGCTGACAGTGCACCCCAGATTAATTAAATCAGAAATTCAGGGCTTCGGCAGGCCAAAGAATTCATATTCTTTTAATTTTCCAGATGATTCCATCGTGAAGCCAAGGATGAGATCCACTGCTCTAGTCTGGAAAAGAGCATCTCAAACCTGGCTACACGTTAGAATCACTTGAAGGTCTTTGAAACAAAAATACTGGCGCTCAGGGTCTTATCCAAAGATGTCCGTTGGTCGACGTGAAGCCTAGAATCATTTTTTAAAATTAGTTTCTCAGGTGAATCTAATATCCAGTCAGGTTTTCAAACCACTGCTCTAGCAAATTTTCCTTTCACATAAAATTTGTACTAAAGAGAGTAAGTCTGGGGGTGATTTAAGAGGTCCATTTTTCATTCCCCGTCTGTTTACTGAGACCTTACAGTATGTTAGGCTAGTTACCAGGAAGATTGAAAATAGGTACAAATCAATCAAGTTCTTGCCCATAAGGAAACCTATAATCTGTAGGGACAGAGAGACCTGCACATATGTCATATGTAAATAATGACTCGAAAGGAACATATTGTTCAATGCTATTGACTATAACTCAATAAAAACAGTTACACATATCCTATCACTGTTCAGTCAAACTAATTTCTGTCCTTTTTAAAAGAAGAGGAGTAAGAGGAAGGAAATGTATGTTGGAAAATGGTGAAGAAACAATTTTGAATATAATTAGCAATCGGCCCTCGGACATTTGAACCTGGAGAAAGTGGTGGTCAAGGTCAACGGCCACTTCGAAGACTAATTTATGAGCTTAAAGATTGAGCAAGCTCGGGGCGCCTGGGTGGCTCAGTGGGTTAAGCCGCTGCCTTCGGCTCAGGTAGGATCTCAGGGTCCTGGGATCAAGTCCCGCATCGGGCTCTCTGCTCAGCAGGGAGCCTGCTTTCTTCTCTCTCTCTCTGCCTGCCTCTCAGTGTACTTGTAATTTCTCTCTGTCAAATAAATAAATAAAATATTAAAAAAAAAAAAAAAAAGATTGAGCAAGCTAAAAATGCTTTAAAGTTTTCTCACTCCCTAACAGGAAGTTGTGCTATGGAATCACTGTAAGTCAGCTCACCCCAATATTGTTTGTAAATGAAGTTATAACTACTAAGAAAAATTAGCAATTAAGAAATCAGCAATTAAAGAGTTTATAATAAAGCTATTTTCACTTCTATTATAACTTTCTTTTGGCCTATTTGTCTCTCCTTCTAGACTGGCTTCTTTTGAGAACACATTTAAAAATAAATGAAAAATATTGTTCTAGTCTGAGAGAAATTACTGGTTATAAATACTTCTCACAGATAATGGACTGTGGAATTTATATTTTTAAAGGAGCAACCAAGCAAAATTCAAATTTTCATATATTTTATGAAAGGTACATTAACATCTAAAATTGGGACAGATTGTTGATAATTCTTTTGCATTCAGCCAACTCTTTTGAGAATTCAGCTGAATATACTATATCCATTCCTCTGTTTTATTATCAGTTATAAAGGCAAGGATGTTACCATAATCCTTTAAGACTATAAAGGGAGTTTCTGAATTAAGAGAAAACCACAAATGTTCATATACCTCCTTTTCATGTTCTATCAAAAAATACTTATAGGTTAGAATAGGTTAGAGCATTTTAAATAATACCAGTTTGAATTTGGAATAGGTCTAAGGGCATCCCCATGTAATGTAATAACCTTTCCTTCCTATTTGAAAATGACCTCACAGTAGGTAATGAATTTCAAGCTGATCTTCCCAAGAAGGATGGTGGATATACTGATCTAGCCATTCTTTTCTTTCTTTCTTTTCTTTTTTTTTTTTTTTTAATTTGACAGACAAATCACAAGTAGGCAGAGAGGCAGGCAGAGAGAGAGGGGTGGGGGAAGCAGACCCCTCGCTGAGCTGCGAGCCCGATGTGGGGCTCGATCCTAGGACCCTGGGATCATGACCTGAGCTGAAGGCAGAGCCTTTAACCCACTGAGCCACCCAGGCGCCCCTAGCCATTCTTTTCTTATGTCCATGGAGATGTCCACTAGGAGTTGGTCTGATAGGATCTGAGTGCCCAGCATATAGAGTTAAGGCTACTGACTGCAATAGATTTGAATCCATCATCCAGGATAGAATTCACTCTTGAAATGGTAAGATGAGAAAGGGAGGGCACTTCCTGTTCTGGTTTTATAGATGGAGAGACTAAAGTTTCATTCTATCTTTCGCATAGAATAAAGGATGGTGTAGTGATTATCAGTTGTGGTTGGAAAGATAGTAGAATCATCTGGATAATTAAAAAGAAAAACCAAGGGGCGCCTGGGTGGCTCAGTTGGTTAAGCATCTGCCTTTGGCTCAGATCATGATCTTGGGGTCCTGGGATCAAGCCCCACATTGGGCTCACTGCTTTGTGGGGAGTCTGCTTCTCCCTCTCCTTGTGCCCTACCCCTGACTCCTGCGTGCGTGCTCTCGTGCTTTATGTCTCTCTCTCTTGCATGAGTTCTCTCAAATAAATAAATCTTAAAAGCCCCCAAACCAAACCACCACATGCTATAGCCTGTGGCCATCCTATCACCGCCCAAAATGTATATAAAAATCGAAGTTGAGAATCACTTGTGTGCGTGTTGCCTTTATTAACATGAGTGTGTCATGTCACCTCCAACGTGTTGGGACATTTAATAGAGTTGAAAGCCAGTGGTTGTAGTAGAAAGAAAGGCAACCAACACAGCGAGTCAAACCTTCAGTCCTGATTTTATCTAATGGAGTATGCAATTAAAAAAAAAAAAATCCATGGTTCCCTGAGTGGAAATGTTTTGGATATATTAATTGAATTACAGCACCGTAAGCCATTGATGGCTTTGATTTTTGCTCTTAAGGATTAGTGGAATGAGGGGCGTCTGGGTGGCTCCGCCTGTTAAGCATCTGCCTTCCGCTCAGGTCATGATCCCAGGGCCCTGGGATCCACCAGCCCAGTGGGAACCCTGCTTCTCCCTCTCCTTCTGCCTACAACTCTGCCTACTTGCACTCTTGCTCTCTCTCTCTGTCAAATAAATTAAATCTTGAAAAAAACAAAACTGTGGAATAATTCCCCTGATTCTTCAAAGAGGAGCAAGGGATAGGGCATTTGTTTTACTCAGCCGCATGGTTAGAATGACGTCATCGTCTCAAAGGAAAGGATCTCCAGCCATTGCAAACAAAGGCACATTCCAGGCCAGTAGTGCTGGGAGGAGATTAATCAGTAGCACTTACATACCTGTTCCGGGAGATTGTCCCCCCTTTTTTTATTGTGAAGTTGAAGATAAGAATCTGTTTTAGGAGTAGGTAATCCCAAAGTCAGCTTGTTTTTCTCCACGAAATATTGTTTGGACTTCCTTCGCCGACGGCCACGTGATCCTGGCAGGAAAACCTCATGATGTGAACTTGAACTCTTCAAGTAACGAGAGAGGTTGCTGGATTTTTCCGCCAGGTCACTGTCGCTCAGCTCTGAAAATGGCTGGCTGCGGTGGGCGCCCCGATCATAGTTTGGGCTTAAAAATTCACTGCCGAGTAAGGAGGCAACACTCTGGGGGCTACTCTTGGGTTCACCTTTCTCCCCGGAGAGTTCCATCGACGTCTCCTTGGAAGGGTACAGGGGATCCGGAATCAGATTTTCGGAAGAGCTGTCTACAGACTCTGGCAATGTGTCCATAGTCAACAACTTCCTCTCCTCTTTCTTGCTCTTCCAGTTTGGGTCATATCGGAGGTCTGAATATTTGTCTTCTACTGGTTGTTGGCTGCCCAAAGCAGAAAGGAAATGTCAAGTCCTTAATTAAAACAAATTTGCATGTTATGTTTAATTATCTTAGTTGAATCTTTCTCCTATAATTTTCCTTTTACTACCTACGTATTGAAGACCTAACTGAGGCTCAATTTGGGTTTATGGAGTACACATAAGGGCAAAAAGGTTTTAATTATTCGTTCATTAAATTAGGGAATAAAAATGGGGGATATGTCTTTATGAATGCCTGAAAACCACTGAAAATCATATGCCAGTGAATCGCTGTGGTTCAAGTGGAGCTATGACTTATGCACACCTTGAACACTTCAACTAGCGAAGATAAACCTGATTTCTCATTTTGGCCAGTGACACATCCATTTGGGTGCTTATCTGGGAAGAAAATGCCGTTATTGCCTGGATGAATGTTTCCTCCATCTGCCCCTCCTGTGAGGGGAAGCAAGATTGATCTTAACTGAATTCCTACCTAGGTTCTTCCTTTAAAGGATTTTGCTTCTCATCTTGTCTTTGTAGATTTCCATGCATATGCTGAAGAACGAACCCCAATGTTTAGAATCAGACGGTGGCTCACAGAAAAGTTCTTAGTTTGTATTCTGTGGGTTTGTCACATGGATGCACACAAAACAGAACACAGGTCGGCTGTAGGACGGCCCTACTTCAGCAAAAGGTTAAACATATGGTCTCACCATAGGGATGCGGGCTAGTCCCTAATCAGGGCATATGATCCCAAGTAAAGTCTTCCCTTTTCCTCATGACGGTCTCAATTTGTAAAGCACCACCTGGTCTTAACCAAAAAAAGAAAAAAAAATGCTGGTAATATGGCATGTTTAATGGCCCCTTTCATCTTCAGAAGCTAAATGGGAGAGATTTTCCTTCCCTGAGTATAGTAGATGCAATCCTCTAATCAAAAAGAAAATGTAAATCACCTAGGCTTTTTATGCTACTTGATATTCCCGTTTACAGAGGACATAATTTTATTCTGGGTAAACAAGCGAATGGTGCCCCGGCTACTGATTTACTTCTCTTAATGTGGCCCTGGATGTCTTTTGATTTGAGGTAAAGCAAAAATTAGAGTGGGAAGACAAAACTCCTATGTCTTGCTAAACTGTCATTTTGAATTAAGATGGAGAACTTCTTGGGACACCTGGGTGGCTTGGTCAGTTAAGTGTCTGTTTTTGGCTCAGGTCATGATCCCAGAGTCCTTGGATGGAGTCCTATGTGGGGCTCCTTGCTCAGTGGGGAGCCTGCTTCTCCCTCTCCCTCTGCCGATCCCCATGCTTGTGTATGCTTTCTCTCTCTGACAAATAAATAAGTAAAATCTAAAAAAAAAAAAAAAAGGAAAGAAAGAAAGAAAAGATGGAGGACTTCTTGGAGTAGGCTGCTCTGCTTTCTCTACCAAGGGAAGAAAAATGATATTCTCTTCCATCAAAATGCCTGAATGGAGATGGTGCACATTTGTTGGGAAGTTGAATATCAAATTATGCAACTCACCCCATGTCCTAAGCATCATGGGTTACCTGCCTCTGGGTTTTTTGAGGAGGAGGTGTCTCCTGTGTGATGTCTTATGAACTCACACTGTTTTTTAGCCTTGTCTGGAGAGCCTTTGCTCTCTAGGTCTCATTGGGCATAGAGTGGGGACATGGAGAGGTCCAACAGGGCACAGTCTGGACTTGGGACTAGACAGACCTGGGCTCAAGTTCTGGGTCTGTCATTATCTGTGCATGAAATTATGCCATCTCTGAGCCAGTTTTTCTTGTCTGTAAGTAGCAATTATATTCTGGTTACTTCTCAGGATTGCATAAACATCAGAATGAGACAATGTATCTTAATGTTCTGTATTTGTGCTTATTTTGCCTTTCACTATGCTAACTTTGGCTCTTCACCTAGTTACAGTTCTGGGCAGCAGGGTCTGAGTCTTCCTCCTTCCCTAATCTCTACCTGAAGTACTCAAGCCTGTGCTCTGGACAGAGGAGTGAATGAGTATTTCTCAAATAACTGAGCCTCTAAAATTACTTGAGTCAACACAAATGTAGTATCAGATATCAATTTTTAAAAACCAATAGTAGTCAATTAGAATATACACATGCAGAAAAGCTTCTTGCAAATTAGTGAATGATTTTTGGGCCTATCATGTGATGATTTAAACATAAGCGTGATTGTTTAGGTGGGAAAGAACAGATTAAGGGGTACCTTGATTCCATCTTGGAGTAAGTAAAGATATGAATTTTTTTTTTAAAGATTTATTTATTTGACAGAGATCACAAGTAGGCAGAGAGGCAGGCAGAGAGAAATGGGGAAGCAGGCTCCCCGCTGAGCAGAGAGTCCGATGTGATGCGGGGTCTCCATCCCAGGACCCTGAGATCATGACCTGAGCCGAAGGCAAGAGGCTTAACCCACTGAGCCACCCAGGCACTTTTAAATGTGATGCTTTTAAAGAACAGATTCTGAATGGATAAAAGGAGGGTTGAGGAGAGCTTAGGGAGAAGCAGAGGTAAGATCCTGAAGGACTCTGTAAACTCTGTGAAGGAATTTGGCTTACCTATATTAACTTGAGAGTCTGGCTCTGAGCAAAAATAATTAGAGAGCAAAGATGTTAGTAAGATCTAAATACTTCTGGAGAGCCCAGGTGATGAGTTTTTGGAAGGGATTATCTACAGAGGCATTTTTGTTTGCTTGTTTTTTGTGAAGTTTTAGGATAGCTAGCCTTCTTTGCACTCTTAAAGCAGGGGTTGGTACTCTTTGAAAGTGAGTATCCAGGGGCGTTTGGGTGGCTCAGCTGCCTGACCTTCAGCTCAGGTCATAATCCCAGGGTCCTGGGATTGAGTTACCGTGTGAAAAGGTGCAATTCATTAACTTCTCTGTGCCTTAGCTTGCGCGTCAGTGAAATGGGATAACAGTACCTATCTCAGGGTGCCATTGAGAGGATTACGTGAATGAATACATACGAATGCTTACATATCCATGACACAGAGTAAGTACTCCGTGAGGGTTGGCTAGCTAGGACCACCTCTGCCCACGAGCTCCATGGCCAGTCCTTGCCCTGTGTTACATTCAGTCACCATGACACGACGCATGTTGTGTTGTGCATTGTGCTTCCTGTGGGTGGATCTCAAGGGATTGTTCTCTCCCTGGGGCTCAAGTTATTTCCAGGGCACGGAGCTGTGTTGTGATGCACTCAGAGGCACCTTTGTGGCTTGAAGGAACTAACTATCTTCAAAAATCCGATTTTCTTTACCATGCCTTAGGCACTTGTAGATGACCTGTTTGAACTATAGTTTAGGAAATGCGACTAAGAAATTTCAGCCACACGATGAAATATTTTAAGAACCTGCTGAGTGCTGATGGGAGAATTAAATGACTTTAGATCTTCAGAAAGAACTGTAATTTCTGGGGCACCTGGGTGGCTCGGTGGGTTAAGCCTCTGCCTTCAGCTCAGGTCATGGTCTCAGGGTCCTGGGATGGAGTCACGCATTGGGCTCTCTGCTCGACAGGGAGCCTGCTTCTCCTCTCTCCTTTCTCTCTCTCTGCCTGCCTCTCTGCCTACTTGTGATCTCTGTCTGTCAAATAAATAAATAAAATTAAAAAGAAAAAAAAAAGAAACGTAATTTCTGGTCTCAACATATTGCCATTCTTAAATGCCCCTAGAGGTATACTACACATTGCAGAAGCACTGGTGTCTTAAGTGGAACCCAAGCAATACAAAGGCTTTGGGAACATATCAGAAAAAAAAAAAAAAGATGAATTGCTTTGATTGAGAAGAATGTTTCTGAACCAAACGTGGGAAGAGAAACTCTAATAATGTGTCCAGAAGAAATCTGAATCTGAAAATGTGGCTTTTCTAAGAGCTTTAATTACACTGCCCCATTTACACTGCAATGACAGTCTCCAAGTATTCCCTCCGTCCCCTTTCTAGATGGAAACTCTATGTCGAAACAAATGTTTTGCAAAATCATGAGCACGGGAGGCTGTAATACTTCACAGAAACAAATCTAATGTTTGAAATAGAACATTGATACTGAAGAACCCCATTGTGCTGAGCTTGTGTGCTAAGAAGCTCAATTAGGTTTCGTGGTCCAGGTCAACACAGTGGAACAAAATGAGTATGAAGTGCTCCTTCATCAGTAATCATCTGCACACAAAACACACACTTCTCTTCCTCCCCATTTGATAGAAAGGTTACACAGACAATGCATGCACAACTCTTTTGTTGCTGTTCAGACAACAGATGCCGGGTCCCCTCTTCAGATGCCTAGGTGAGACCTGGATGCAGAGAGGAAGGGGAGGTGGTCTCGCACGCATACGCCATGATATTTGCAGGCTTTAATGGACCATATCTGAGTACTCACTGTACTCAAGTTCAAGCAAAATAAAATCAAATCTCCATTTAATGAAGAGCCTCATATTTAGTGTAGCATTCAATCAAAAAATTACTAAAATTAGAGCATGTTTCTAGTACAATTAACATACTTTGCACTCATAATAAAATATTCAATAACTGGCCATTTTGCCTGTTGAGGAGGTGAATAAAAGCCCTGCTATTAATCATTTAGCTGTTATTTATTTGCCACTTTATTTTAAGTAGGCAGTTAAATGGAAACTGCACATGTTATTATTGATTTAGGTTTAATTTAATCCTTTTAAACAGAACAATTATTCCCAATTTATATGCCATTAAATCTTTTATGCATATGAACTGCAAATTCAATTTTTGCCTAAGTGTAAAGTTTTTAAAGCTTCTTTAAGGAACTATAAACTGACAGTTATTTCCAAGGATTTCTGAATCCTAGGCTCCTCTTAATCTTTTTATCAATGGCTTTTAAGTAAATCAAATGAAATAAATCCAAAGGATTAAAAAAAACAACTTTTGCAAGCACAAAAGAAAATGGTCCCATAAACACGCTGATGCACTTCAAGTAGGTTGTTTACCATGCAAGAAATTTCATTTAATGTAGGCATCCTGCTTACGAAAAATTAAGCATTTTAATTGGAAAAAAGTTGCTTTAATGAACCAAAGGCCAGACTGTCTACAGAAGCACACTCAAAAGCAGAAGTGCCGATTGTTACCTAGTGAACATAATTTACAGCAGTTATATAATTTGGATAATTCCAACCAGAGTCCCTTCTTTGTCTCTGACAACAGATTTATGGCTGCAAAATAACCAGATATTTGCCCTGCGTTCTTATAAGTACCAGCCTTGATTCAAGGACAGTCTGGGAGGTGAATGAAAACAAATGATCTAAAGAACACGAGGTCATAATTGGGATGTAAAATTCTCGTACCTCACTTCTCTTATGTGAAACAAAGCCTGAGTCTTCACAGGGGAAATGATGTATGACCCAGTATTTAGAAACACAATTCCTCGCATTCAGGGAGAGTTTACAGTGCTCACGCCAAGAATTTTCCATGGCCCTCTTGGATGTCCTTTTCATTCTCCAGAAATAGCGGCTAAGAAGCCTTGGATTTATGAAATTTGTAGGTGTTTACGCTCTCTGTAGATAGAATTTCCTGTCTTTTATTTGTTTTGTTGTATTATTTGTCAAAGATTTATTTGTTTATCCAGAGAGCGAGGACGAAAGAGCCAGGGTGGGTGGGGAGGGGGAGAGGGGAAGTGGAAAAAAAAAAATATCTCAAGCCGGCTCCCCGCTGAGCATGGACTCTCTGCAGGGCTCAATCTCAGGACCCTGAGGGCGTGACCCGAGCAGAAATCAAGACTTGGATGCTTAACCCACTGAGCCACCTAGGCACCCCATCGAATTTCCTGTCTTCTAAGTGTCTGATATTGACAGCATTGTAATTGCAAGGAAGCCGTGTGTCATGAAAAAGGCAATGGAAGGACCGGCCTTGAAACGTGGGTCCCAGTCCAGATTTGGCACTGCCCGGCTGTGGGTACTTGAGTGAATCTCTTCCCCACCCTAGGCAATGAGTTCCTCCTGCTGACAGTAAGGAGAAGAGGCTGTGCTTTATGAGCCCGGCAGCTCTGAGGACCCGTAGTGTTATTCACTGGATTGCAACCATCATGCAAAATTCAGCGATGGTATATAAGCATTGGAAAAAGCACTCATTTTACATTCGGTAGATTAAACATGTAGAATAATTAAAGCTCTCTATATTTTCACAATTGCCGGGGAGTAGAAATAATACAGTTAAGGTCAGGAATTAAACTAGTCCTTTACTAACTTGCTTACAAGCCTCTTAATCATCTTGATAACCTCACAGGATTGTAGGCGAGGTGACTTAATACTTTGGCGGTTTTCAAACTCACCGATTATTTACTAATTTAGCACCGAAAGCCTCCCGATTTTGAAATAAGCTAGAAAGGAACTCGTGGTTGTCTCTGAGGGCATTACACCCCAAGCCACTGCAGTGTTAGCATTTCTGGCGGGGCCTCTGCCTTTAACAGACACAAGCTATGCCCACGCACATACTTGACTTCGTCCCTGCCCGCTCATCTGTTGTGATGGCACCATGCCTGCCCTGGGACAGCACCGGGGCTTAAGGACGGTAGCGTTTGCGAGCGGATGGTTGCAAAGACAACAGAAATGACGCATGCCTGCGACGGAAAGTCACTTCTCCCGTATAACCATTCCCAAGTGATCAGAAATAACTCAAATGCTGTAGCCATCCCTAAAATATTGTGTGAAGGATGTAGTGTAATGTACATGAAGTGCAGGTCTGCACTTCAGGGCCTTAAATTGAAAATCTATCTTGGAAAGTCCATAAACATCAACATGGATGAATGTTTCTAGACACGGACAGGGATGCATGTGGGCTCCCGGGAACTCCCACAGTGTTCTTAGCCATCCTAGAATGTTAAACATGCCCTCGGGTATCCTCTTTACTCTCCTAACCAGCACAAACAACAACAAGAAAACAAACACACTCTACAGCACGTGTGCGGGAAAAGTCTGCAGTCAGTTTCCCAGTCTCCGCGTGTTCTACGGAACAGTCTGGAAAACATGTGGGGAAATGAAAAGGCTGAGTTTTGGTCTTTACTCAGTCTCTCTTTACTCACTCGCTGTTTCGGTTCCCCAGTATTGCTGTTTGAACCCTTTCCCTGATTCTTGTATTTATTAATCAGAAATAATATATATAAAAGCATTTGGGAGAAAGATCCTAGACCACCACAACACAATAAAAATGTAGATTATTGGGACACCTGGGTGGCTCAGTTGGTTAAGCAACTGCCTTCGGCTCAGGTCATGATCCCAGCGTCCTGGGATGGAGTCCCACATCCGGCTACTTGCTCGGCAGGGAGCCTGCTTCTCCCTCTGCCTCTGCCTGCCATTCTGTCTGCCTGTGCTCGCTCTCTCTCCCTCTCTCTCTGACAAATAAATAAATAAAATCTTTAAAAAAAATGTAGATTATTATTACGGAGTCCCTTTCTTATTTTTAGACAATTCTGGGCATAAAAAGTTAAGAACTGCTCATTTTGCCTTCTCTCCTGCCCAGTAATTTCTCTCACAAGGTGGTTCGTTAGAATATGGGATCTTTGGTGAAGACTATCATTCTCAAATGATGTGAAAGACCTCTACAGACCTTAATGAATGAAAACATCTCTCTTCCCCAGGAGAGGTCCCGAGGAATACCAGAGACTATGACCCGGCTGCCCAAAGCAAAATACAATTAATGTTGGTTTATTCCAAAGGCACAGTATCTTTGAAAAACTTTTATTACTTTACTAAAATGTGTGATTTTCCATGTATATTTACTCTGGGCTCAGTTGAGTCCATATCGAAGTTGTTACAGCTTTAATTTCTGCTAGATCATAAAACTGAATCCTTTATCAGATCAGCCCTGATCACCTATCTAGATAACTTATAATCAGAGGCTCAGGCTTTGGTTAGGGGAGCACTTCTTCAGTTCAATTCCTGGCTCTGCCCCTTGGTAACTACATACACCTACACAGCTGTCAGAGACTTGGTTCCTTATCTGCAAAATGGGGGTAATAATGCATAAGAGGCTCTTGCGAGGATAAATACAGTAGTGTATATAATGCAACTAGATCTATAAATGGTAGCTAATTATATATAAATATTGTTATTAAACACGTATACTAGGTACTGTACTGCTGCCCTCTAATTTTTTTTAATCATATAAGGTTTCAGAGGCCCCAGGACTGAAGAAGTTATTTCCAGTGCTCGAGGAATTACATTGATCTCTTTCTTTGCCAGCGCCGAGTGTCCTAAGGCTAGCTGTGGAGTGGGGTTTAAGGATTATCACGTGGAGATCCTCTCTCCACTCTTGATTCATTCACTGTAGTCAATGCCGCTCCAATTTCCATTAAGTAAAAGGTTTTCTCTAATCCATATACATTGAACTGGGGCTTGACTTTGGTGAGCTACAAGAGAGTAATTGCTTTGAGGAGGTTCTAGTAACATCAAAACAGAAGAGAAGGGCTCAAGTGATTTGTCAGGCAGCTTTTAAAATTGTTGTTTATAACAGCAAGAAGAAAGAGATTTTTCATGGTTTTAAGGCAAGGCTTTGACTAATTTTTTTTTTTTTAGAACTACAATTCCCAGAATGCCATCTACCTTATAAAAATGAAAGCTTACTTGAATTTCACATTGAGAGTCTGAGATCGATTTGTCTGTTTCACGGCTAGTGCACTACTCAGAGCCAAGCAACAGTGTATGTAGAAAATGTTTCCAGGGCTTAAGTGAAAGAAGCCAATAACTAAACTAGCCCGAATAATATTTTTGAGGCAGTATTTGGCTTAATGCTTCAGTTGTGTTTTCCTTTGTAGTGGGGAACTGCTCCTCCTAATGTTCGATGTCTCAAGCACTATTCTGCTGCCCAATAATTACTACGGCTAAAAGCCAGTCTAACCCTGAGGATGATCGTCTGTTGTTGAAGATTTCTAAAGCAAATTAGTCTAGGGAAAACAGCAATATTTACAGATCTCTGAATCAGAAGACGAAGACCTGAACCATAATTTTGATTTCTATAAGTATTTTCCTTTATTTTGAAATATACTGAGTGGTATTTACATGGTCCTTGGGTAAAAAGCCAGGGGTAAAGGCTGCTACCTGAGCACTGGACTCAAAGAGGAAAAACTCAACTGTCAGGAAATGAGGTCCCTCCATGGGTCCTTGCCTTGGTTTCTCCAGAATGCCTAACTACTGCAAAACCTCCTTCCTCTCCCCTCGTTTCTGGAAAAAGGAAAAAAAACAAAAACAACCCAGCAGCGAAACTACTACCATTTATTGCCTAGGAGGTTCTGACTCTCTTATATCAGAGCTATGATAAAAACACGGCTTAGGGCATCGAGTCAGACTGCATGAGTTCCCCATTCCACCCCTCCATCCACGTAATAAATGGGTATAAATAGAACCCCTTTAAGCCTCATGTATAGCCTTTAACATGGGGATCACTACAGTGTCTCCCAACAGGGTTGCCATATGAATTAATGAGATAATACACAAAGACTGTTTAGCATAGGGATGGGCTCATGCTAATCAGTTTATCGATGCCAGCTATCGTTATGAGCACCTTAAAGTGACCTTTGGCTTCTCTTCTTCCTTCAGCCACCATATCTGATCTGTCAATAAGCCTGTCAGTTCATATACTCATTCTCCCTCCCCTGCCCCCATATATTGTCTATGCAGCCAATGAATAAAAGATTGCTAAGAAGAATACACACCCACGCAGGAGAACATATTGGTTATCTCTAAGGAGGTAGATGGGGGGGCAGTTTGAGAAGGGGAACAAGGAAGTTTTATCGTTGATGTTTTATGTCTATAAAAAATATATCTGAAGGGCGCCTGGGTGATGCAGTCAGTTAAGTGTCCAACCCTTGGTTTCGGCTCAGGTCATGATCTCAGGGTCCTGGGATTGAGCCCCACGTTGGGCTCTGCAATCGGTGCAGAATCTGCTTGAGTTTCTTTCCCTCTCCCTCTGACCCCTCACTCATGTGTGCATTCTCTCTAAAATAAATTAATTAAAAAATACACATCTGAAACAAATATGGCAGTTAGGGTTATATGGTATTTTTCTGGTGTTTCTTTTCTTTTCTTTCTTTCTTTTTTTTTTTTTTTTTGGTGCAAAATGGTTGTACTTTTCTTTAGGTTAGAATGTTGTCACCATTTAACCAACATCAACAACAAAATCACAAACGTCCTCCCCCAGCACTGTAGTCACTGTTCAACAAGTTACCTGATCTCTGTTTGCCTCATTGTCCTTATCTGTAAAATGGGAAGACCAGCGTTTTTCTAGCAGGATGACAAGGAAGAATTAAATGAAATTACGGGTGGGCCTTTAAAAAGAGATACTGTTGTCTTGGTTGTAATTGTGATTACCATCTGGTAGTTTCTTAGTCTGTCGTCAGTTTACTCTCTGATTCAGAATGCCCTGGCTTGCAGGATAATCTTCCTCAGACACAGCTAACTCTCTCAGGTCTCCCCCAAGAGCCTGTATTCTCTCTCCCTGCTGTAGCAGGGGAGGCCATCTGACTGATGCTTCCCTGAGCCCCTCTTCCTCCCCCAGCGCTGGGGTGGTTCCTTGTTCAGGCCGCCTACCATTTGCACTGTACTTCGAGATCCTTAAGAAGCAAGTGAGCTTGATTCTACCCGATAATGTTGCAGTGGAAGAAATAAGGAGGGAAAGCAGAAAGGAAGAAAAAGACTCAGGGTTGGGCTCCAATTCTGGTTCCCGCAGGTGCCCTTGCTGGGACTGTCTTGCTGAGACAGGTTGTAGGTTCTGTGTTAAATGCCCTGTCTGGGGTGTGGGCTGGTTGCACACACGAGGCCCCTATATCAGGCCCCTTACGTAGTCCTCTTTCCCTACGCTCAGAACAAATCCTCTGCCATCAAGTGGGGCTTGAATGTGTCACATGTTCACTCTAATTTGATTCTTGTTTCCAAATTTTATCTTCTCTCCAAAAACCTGCCTGCCCAAGTTCTAGGCCTTCTAAGAAACTTTCCTCAATATATTTTACCCATTTAAAAAATAAAACTGGGCGCCTGAGTGGCTCAGTGGGTTAAGCCTCTGCCTTCAGCTCAGGTCATAGTCTTAGGGTCCTGGGGACGAGTCCCGCATAGGGCTCTCTGCTCAGCAGGGAACCTGCTTCTTCCTCTCTCTCTCTCTCTGCCTGCCTCTCTGCCTACTTGTGATCTTTGTCTGCCAAATAAATAAATAAAAATATTAATAAAAACTTCCAACACTTATTTTAAAAACAAACTAATACATCTATAACGTATAAAGTGCTAGTCACTGTTCTACATTGCATATATATTCATTTATTTTAGCCTCAAAACTCTGTGAAGTAACTAGTGTCATCCCATTTGAGTGATGAGGGAACTGAGGCACAGAGAGATTAACTGGACTTGGCCAACTTACACAGCTAGTACGTGGCAGAACTTGAACCCAGATCGTCTGCTTCAGAATACATACTTTGTCGCCCCAGGAAAACCTCTTTCTAACAATAGCTTTAACTTCTTCCTTGCTGTGTCGTATAGTTTTTTCATTAAAACTGAGTAATCCACTACTTTATATTCTCTTATATTATTTGCTCACTCATAGCATTATGTTAACACCCTATAAATACCGATTATTAGAAATGAAATCCTTACACGATATGTAAGCCCCGGGAGGTAGACCTTCATAAACTCGGGTAGGACTGCACTCCCAAAATGTACTCACTGACACAGATAGCAGTCCTGGGAGATGGACAGGCCAGATCAATGACAGGTGAGAAAAGTGAGCCACAAAAGAGTTAAGTGACCTATTCCAAATTATACACCGAACAGCAATGTCTGGACCCAATCGACACCACCTGATTCCAAGTTATGGCATTTTTCTGTAGCAGGCTTTCTGGAATTTCTCCAAGGTCAGGTCATAGCAGTGGAGACCCCTAGAATATGGACAGGAGCAAAGAGTGGAAGGAGTGCATACACCCTTATTCATGCCTCATCTTTTGCATTTTTTAAAGGATTTTATTTATTTATTTGACAGATCACCAGTAGGCAGAGAGGCAGGCAGAGAGAGAAGGGGCGGGGGTGGGGGGGGAGAGCAGGCTCCCCGCTGAGCAGAGAGCCCGATGCAGCTGGATCCCAGGACCCCAGGATCATGACCTGAGCTGAAGGCAGAGGCTTAACCCACTGAGCCACCCAGACGCCCCTTTTGCATATTTTTTATTTAAAAAAGGACGTGGCAAAAATCCTGGCTTCAAGCTGTCCTTAGTTGATTGGGACCTGTCCCACATACATTACAAGGAGTTCATTACCATAGCTTGTCCTCACTGTCGCTTGTGATCTACCAGTGATGACCTGACAATACACTTCAGGACCCACTGTTCTCGTACACAAGCCAGTTCCTTACCTGTTGTCCATGCCATTGCTCCGGGGGTGGAGGTTTTCTCCACCATTCTTCCGCGCTACTTTTCTGCTTGCCTCCTCTTCCGTCTCACTCAGACTTTCCTCCTCTAAGCTGTCCGGTTCCATATTGTTGTCCCGGATTTGGTCTTCAAGCTGGGACTTACTCTCTCGAGTGAAGCTTCCCGAATCAGATTCCAAGGAGTCTTTTGAAATCAGATGTAAGTCCTTCTGAAAAGGTGGCTCTGTGGACCGGATCTTTAAGTTGGTATGATGAACAGGAGATTGAATTGAGAGCTTGGGAATTAATTTACTATGACTCATCTTGGAAACATACCAATGTGAATGTGAACACAGATATTCTTGATGATAGGAGCAGTTGGCTTGAATATTTAAAGTTGTGGTTTACAAAGGCATTACCTAAAAAAAAAAAAAATTGTATTTATGTCACTTTGTGACTACTGAATTCTCTTTAATTTCAATGTTAATCAAACATTTAAGTGAGCAGAACCCTGTTACATTATCTGCAGCCTTTTGTATGTACGCTTTTGTATGAGGAAGGTCTATTGGAAAACCTATTGTGTTTTTTTCTCTACAGAAACACATCTGATGTGGAGTTCATAAACAACCTGAGTAATCAAATACAGCTTTATTGAGGAAATCAAATGGTTGGATTCCTTTTTCTACCTTCCAAGGTCCTATTACACACAAGCCTAGATAAAGCTAAATGGTTAATTACGGAGGGTACTTCGATGGCTTTATTTCAAATACCCAGGGCACCAACATAAATATGCCACATCATTGAGTATTCATGAATAGAGTAAAACAGATTTCAGTTCTAGCTTTGAAAAGCAAAGGAGAGAGTGGGGAAGAGAGTGGTTTCCATAGTTGGAGCTGTAAAGAGGGAAGCTGTTTTATGCCTAGATCTATATTGGCTGGTTTCATCATTTAGAAGACATTTTGGATCCCTGGTTGCCACCAGATAGGAATGAGTAATTTAGGTGGACATTACGTGGAGATTAATATCAGCTTAATCTCTGTGTGTGTGTGTGTGAGTACACGCTCAATGATTACAACTGTCTAATGCAAAATTTGGAGGCTTTGTGAATTGTGAATGCCACTAAGTGATTCGTAGCAGAGGCTGAATGTCTGCCTACCTGAAAAGGATATTGTCCTTGAGAATATTGGGTGGGTGGAAGATTGGCCAGAGTAACAGCTAGGGTCCCTTCTAACTCTCTTTAAGTGTGTGATTCTAAGTGCGCCTTCCTTGTTTCAGAGGGCTGTCATGAAGACCCATGAGATGGTTTATGGAAAGGGTGCTCTAAGTTCGTATCAGATTGAAAGGAGATGATGATTTTGGATTGTGCTTCCTTTCATCTCTCCCCGGCATTTCTATTTTGCTCAGTCTTCTATCTCACTGCCTTTGTGCCATTTTTTTTTTCCCTCATAGGCCAGACAACTGAAACTTTTTACTGTCCAAGATTCCTATAACATTTTTTAAGGGCTTGCTCCTGTTCTTTTGGCAAATGCTGGCTTTAATTAGATAACATGAACTTATTCCTATTCCTTGCACTGTTAGTAATGTTGACCTCATTGCTAACACCATCAAACACCTTAGAGGAAAGTGCCTTAACAAACAAGCCAGACAAAAGGTAGCATTCAGATTTAAATGCATACAAAGTAGTTTTCTTATGAATTTGAAGTTCCCCAAGTTGGCATTATACATATAAATAATATATTATCGTTTAACCATACACACTGCTTTGCTGTATCATCTTATTTTAAAAATACACAGTGTGCCCTGTCTTATTATTTTAATATTGACAAGTAGATGAACTCTTGCTTTTTAGGGAGTCTTTAGAAAGCAGCAAATCCACCAAGTACTAACTAGCATTTAACAGAAACAGTTTGTATAAACATCTGTAAGAGTTTTACTGGATGAGTTTAAGTCACTGTACTTGGGATTATTAAAGAAAAAACTTAAAATAGGGACGCCTGGGTGGCTCAGTTGGTTAAGCAGCTGCCTTCGGCTCAGGTCATGATCCCAGTGTCCTGGGATGGAGTCCCACATCCGGCTCCTTGCTCAGCAGGGAGCCTGCTTCTCCCTCTGCCTCTGCCTGCCATTCTGTCTGCCTGCGCTCTCTCTCTCTCTCTCTCTCTCTCTGATAAATAAATTTAAAAAATCTTAAAAAAAAAACTTAAAATAATTATTCTATTTAAATTTGGTATTGCTCATGAAATCAGTCAGTCCTCTCAACTGTTCTCCTTAAATGAGACAGACTAAGATTTCTTAAGTGGTACCAAATTTTTAAAAAGTCCATAGAAGATAATTTTGTTGTAATTAGTGAAATCTGGAATAGTGCAGAGAATACAAAGCCGAACCCTAGCAAAGCTGGGACTTTGGGAGAGGCCTGATTTTATACAGGCATGAGGTTAAAGAAGGAAAAGCTGGTATCTCCAGTACATTAGCAAGTAGGCATTTTAAATGCAATGAATGTGGCTCCCTAGTGGCACAATTGTTTTTCACTGAAATTTCTGATCGAGAGAGAGGCTAACAGTCTCGTTACAAAAGTAAACAAGGCGGACTGGGGTGTCACCAGTGGTATCCAGGCACTAAGATGCAGCCAGTTCCCTCGGGTTCCCTTCAAGGCCTTGGGTCTCTTCCTCTAGTAGCGAGAGGAACAAATTTCCTTCTGTAGGTGAAAAGGAACCCTGCTCACTCTGGCCAAGATGAAAGGTAGAGAAATAGTTGTCCTATTGTGGAACAGCCCAGAAGCTACCCATAAGGGATGATCGGTTTGTTTTCTCTCTGTCTTTTTTCTGATGGACAAAACCTAGCAGCAAAGGCGTTTTAAGATAAGGAGGTGACAGGTGGGGACGGGGGAGGGGTGGTCTGGTGCCCCGGACTGGTCTTTATCAACAGAAGACAGGGCTGCTCTGGGAGTCTGGGCACCAAAGTCTCTCCGGGTGCCGGCCTCTGGGTCCTTGTGCCTGCCTTGCCACGGTCCCGCCTTCCCGCCTGGGCCCCAAAGTTGTGGTTCTCCTGGTCCTGATCCAGTTTCCTCTGGAGATTTCCTGCTGTCCCCCGCCCCCCACCACCCCCAATCCCAGTCCTTCCCATTTCCCTTCCCCGGCGCGCGCACCCTCGTTCAGGAGGCAACGGCCTGTCACCTGCCCAGGGCTCCTCGGCGACCGCGACCCCTGCAGACCGCATCCTGCTGAGCCGCTACAGCCCCGCCCCACCCGCGTGGCAGGTGCTGCCGTGGAGACCCGCGGCCAACAGAGCGAGCAGCCAGCCCGGCTCAGGGGGCGGGGCTCTGCTCAGGGGGCGGGGCCAGTGCGGTGGCGTTCTCCGCCCCCCGAAGAGCGGGTGGGACCGGTTGTGAAGACATTGTTGTAGGACAAGGAACTCTGGGCCTGGCTGGTATAGGGCCGTCCTGACTTCCTATGGCTGGAAAGCAAGGAAAGGCAGGCCACGGAGTGGGAGGAGATATTTCTGACAAATACTGCTGGAACAGGCAAAGGACTCCTACAAATTAAGAAGGAAAATCCGGTGAAAGAATGGGTAAATGACTTGGGCAGAAATCCAAATGGCAGATAAATATTTGTTTTTTGATTGAAAAGGTGCTTAATTCATTAATAATCAGAAGAGGCCTACTTAAAACCATCCGGGATATCTATCACTCCATACTTCTCAGATGAGCGTAAGTCAAAATGAGATAGATCCCCCAGGGCAGGGGAGGATGCGGAGCAAGGAACCCTCGTGCGCTACAGATGGGAGTGTGAAGTGGCGCGGCTCCTTTGGAAAATAGTTGGAGGTTAGCTGGGATGTACGTATCCTGTGATAAACCAATTTCACTTATAGGTACCTACCTCTCAAACTTCTGTGCACCCAAACTGAAAACGACTGTCCTTCAACCGTAGAACGGTTAATTAAAATGTGTTCTTCCGTCCTCTAGTTTACTATGTAACAGTGACAATGAATTAAATGCGGCAACAACACAGAGGGACTTTTTTTTTTTTTAAAGATTTTATTTATTTATTTGACAGACAGAGATCACAAGTAGGCAGAGAGGCAGACAGAGAGAGAGAGGAGGAAGCAGGCTCCCTGCAGAGCAGAGAGCCCGATGTGGGGCTCAATCCCAGGACCCTGGGATCATGACCTGAGCTGAAGGCAGAGGCTTTAACCCACTGAGCCACCCAGGCGCCCCCACAGAGGGACTTTTAAAAGTCTGTCGGACTCCTGGTTTCAGCTCAGGTCGTGATCTCAGAGCTGTGAGATGTGGGGGGCTCCCTGATCACTGAGGAAGTCTCTTCTGTTTTCTTTCCCTCTCCCTTTGCCTGTCCTCTCTGCTTGTGCTGTCTCTCTCTCCGAAATAAAGAAATCTTTTAAAAAAATGTTGAGGAAAAAACTCCTTAATATATACATTGTATGATTTTTATATATAAAAATTACAAACAGGAAAATTTAAATTGTCCTGTATTTATGGATGTACAGTTAATGGAGAAAACTGAAAAGAAGTAGTGATTCTCATAAAGATAGGACCGTGGTTGGGGGGGGGGTGGCACATTGGCACAGTGTTTGTGAGATTGCTGTTCCTGACTTAATGCTAGTTACATAGATACTCATTTTATAATAGTTCATTAAGTTTATTTACACTTATATAAATGTATATAGAATATTTAATATTAAAAAGCCTTTAAAGAAGAGTAAAAAGGGATGTCTGGATGGCTCAGTTGTTAAGCATCTGCCTTCAGCTCAGGTCATGATCCCAGGGTCCTGGGATGGAGCCCCACATCGGCTCCCTGCTTAGCAGGAAGCCTGCTTTCCTTTTCCCACTGCCCCTGCTGTCTGTCTGTCTGTCTGTCTGTCTCTCTCTGTCAGATAAATAAAATCTTTAAAAAAAAGAGAGAGAGTAAAAAAAAAAAAGTGTTGGGAATTATATTCACATTAACATAGCATTAAAACCACAAGTAGATTTGAATAACTACTGTAAAGAGCTAAGAATGATTCCAGTTGCCTCATTCATGACGGGAAACAGAGAATTGGAAAAAATCTTTACTACTCAATTTTACTCTTTTTTATTCTGCTTTTTATTCGAGTTGGATATTTTATTTTTTAAAAGATCTTATTTATTTAACAGAGATCACAAGTAGGCAGAGAGGCAGGCAGAGAGGGGGAAGCAGGCTCCCCACTGAGCAGAGAGCCCAATGCAGGGCTTGATCCCAGGACCCTGAGATCATGACCTGAGCTGAAGGCAGAGGCTTTAATTCACTGAGCCACCCAGGCACCCCTGGAGTTGGATCTTTTAAAAAAGAAACTTCTTTGACAGCAGCTACCTTGTCTTATGAATATACAATGGAACCTCACTTAAGAAAGGAAAGCAAGGTAGCCAAAGACAGTGGGGGTATTCTGCCCAGCACGTGATACAAAGTAACCAGAGCCACTGCAAATGTGCCAACCAACCCCAAGCAGAAGGCTTTGTTCCCCAGAGCAGCTTCTGGAATATGTGAGGGAGTGGTTGCTGAGTCATTCCCTTGTCCCCCTCTTCTTCTGCTGGTCTGTGGGAACAGATGCTTTGGTTCTTCAGACTCATCAGGCGCTTTTGCACTCTCCAGAAGAGATTTTGTCCTGCTTTTCTACAAATGATGCTTCCTGTGTGATTCAGGAATCTACCAGTCCAGCAGCTACTTTCAGAGACTGGTCACACACAGATGAACACCCTGACCTCGATTTTCTTCCTCCCTCCTCTGGAATGGCTCTCCTGATTATTCTGATTTAAAGTAACTAAAGGCTCAAAGAATAGTCACAAGCAGCCGTCACGGTCCAGTCAGAAGACACACCAAATTACTGGAACAGAAACCGCAGGCGAAGATTTATGAACTGAAACTCTGAAAGGCAAGCAGGCGTATCGCCTGGAAGGAAGCAACCACCAGCCCTGTTTCTAGGAGAACCCTAGGAAGAGTTTGGAATTATTAACCATGCCAAGCTTGGAGGAGGGGATGGGAGTGGGCATCCAGGTCTCCAAGGAGGAGATAGAAAGCTGATGAGGGCCGGTGTCTGAAAAGGGACCATAAGGCTCTTTCTGGAGACTTGGGAAAACTGGAAATTAACTGCTGTTACTGAAACAAAGAGGGAGCAAAGGCGGAGCAGTTCCTTTTCCGTTTTCCAGCCTTGCGTTCTCCCTGTAGTGCCCCCTACTGGTAGGCTCGACAGGGAGCCGGCCGGAGAACGGTGGTTAGGAGGGCTTGTCCCAGTATCACAGCGGACTTTGTGAGTGTATTTGAAGCTGAGAGACCTGGTTTAATAAGCAGCACAGCAATTTTCTCTTCTTCACAACTCCAAAGAATGAACACATACAAGCAAAGCCATAAAGGGCATCGTTTCTATCAGCCATTAGGGCAATCATAATGATAAATTTATGCATAAGTAAAATAAAAATAAATAAAATAAATTAAAATAAAGCTGTCAGCCTGACCCAATGAGAAACACAAGTAAACAAAAAATCAGCACAGGTAGGTTAGTAATGCTGGACTGATTTGAATCCTTCTCCGTCCTCTCTCCATCCACCCCTTCGGCTCCCTACTTCTCACTTCCCCGTTCTTATACTGTTCTGGTGCTCTGCTAGCAAAGTCCTTTCCTCCGCTAGTTTTCGCCTCCTGGACTGCTACTCAGTCTCTGAGACCTCACTGAGCTTCATCCTGTACAGGGAGAATTTTCAGGGAGTTCCCCCAGGGGGCAGTTTTGTCCATCAGGGGATGTCAGCAGCATCTAGAGACACTTTTTCATTGTCAAGACTTTGGGGAGGGGCTAGTGGCATCTACTGGGTAGAGGTCAGGGATGGTGCCAGACATCCTAGGAGTGAGTAGGGCAGTCTCCACTGCCAAAAAACCACTCAGTTCCAATGTTAATAGTGTTCAGGTTGACAAACCCCATGCTAGACTAATGGCCCTTGGTCTGTGGCCCCAAGGTACCAAGTGCACGCTTCCATCATTATGCATGCACAGCTGTGGTAGTGTATTACTGATGAGTTACTAGTTAATGATTCTGTCACCTTCCTACTCTATGATGAGCTTCCAGAGAGCAAGCACTAGCAGTGAGCTCAACACTCAGTAGCTGCTCAGTAATGGTGAAAAACCACAATACCCTTACATGTAATGTAGCCTTTGGATGGAGGGTAGATAAATGTAGCCCTATTAGACCTATTAATAGAGGTATTACTCTTATTTGGCACATAACTAGGATGATGAGATAGATAATTTAAGCCCAGGATACGCTCAAGAACAAAAAACAATTGCTATTGTTATTAACAGATATAAGCCGAAATTTCCACAGGTTGCTAGGAAGTGTGGTCATTCTATGTGTAACTCTAACAAGTTGCATCATCTGGTTCCTTTCCATATATGTTAAATTCGAAGCAACTTAGAAGAGGGTAAGGAACGGCATCCTGAGGACAGAGAGAAGGGTCACTGCCCACAAGTGAAGAGACAGAAGTGTCCCCAAAATAAGAGATATTCAGAAAAACAAAGCACCTTGTGGTGGTTTGCCAGAGACAACAGGTATCCAATTAGCGGAAAACCCTATGTGAAAATCAGGGTATGACAGCAAACACAAGGGTTAATTTCCATAATGATTAGCTTTAAAAAACTCTTACAGAGCAGATCAGTTTAGTAAATGTGCGTAGAAAGCTAAACATCATGCAGTATATTTTACAAGGAATTTTCCCTCCAAATATTAAAATGTTTAAAATTTCAAGGGGGCAAACCCTTAATTCTCTGCCCACCTCCAGAGTTTATTTAGAATGACTCGTCAAGAATTCCAGAGGACTGACATTGTAATATCTGTGTGTTTATAGAGACAGTGCAATTCAGCCAATAGAAATACAGAAATACAGATGCTGTTCCAGAAGATCAAGTCGAGGGCTCAGGATCCTAGAGGGGGGATTCTGCCTGGTTGGAACCAGAGGCTTTAGGGATGAGATGATCCTATAGGGTGGTTTTTTTGAATACAGAGCAACAAATCATCATCATCAGCGAAGGCCTTTTCTCTTTTTCTTCTTCTTTCTTAAAAATAATTCAAAAAATTTTTTCAAAAGATTTTATTTGACAGAGAAAGAGATCACAAGTAGGCAGAGAGGCTGGCAGAGAGAGAGAGAGGGGAAAGCAGGCTCCCTGCTGAGCAGAGAACCCAATGCCCCCAGGACCCCAGGACCCTGGGATCATGACCCTAGCTGAAGGCAGAGGCTTTAACCCACTGAGCCACCCAGGCACCCCTCTCAAACATTTTTTAATTATATTTTTTATTATGAACATTTAAAAACACATACAACAGTAGAGAGCAAAGGATAACGAACATATATGTAGCCCTGGCCCAGCCTCAACAAAGATCGACATGTGAGCAGTCTTCTTTTTTTTTTAAGTTATGAACTTTTTTTTTTAAGTTTGTATTTATTTGTGTGTGTGTGTGTGTGTGTGTGTGTGAGAGAGAGAGAGAAAGAGAGAGAGAGAGAGAGAGAGAGATTACAAGCAGGGGGAGCAAAAGGCAGAGAGAGAAACAGGCTCCCCATAAGCAGGGAGCCCTATGCAGGGCTTAATCCCAGGACTCTGGGATCATGACCTGAGCTGAAGGCAGACACTGAACTGACTGAGCCACCCCAGGCGTCCCGAACAGTCTTGTTTCTCAACACACTATGCTTGATTCCCCAAATTATTTAAAGGCAAATCTGAGCTGTCATATGATTTTATCTGTAAGGTATCTATAAGGGATCATTTTTAAATAACTGCAATTATCACATTTAAATGACCACATTTAAAATAAAATGATCACATTTAAAATAAAGTTAATGACTCCTTAGTATCATTTAGTACTGAGCCAGTGTTCAGACTTAGACTGACTTCCAAATATCTTTTCAGAGTGGGTAGATTTGAATCAGGATTCAAAGAAGTTCTACAAAGTAATTCTTTTTTAAATAACAGTTTTGAGATATAATTCACATAACACACAATGATGTAAAAATACATCATTCACTAGTTTTGCAACCATCACAACTATCTAATTCCAGAATATCTGTCCCCCACCAAACCCACACCAGTTAGCAGTCATCTCTCATTCCCCTGATCTCTCAGCCAGTGGCAACCACTGATCTACTCTGTCTTTATGGATTTGCCTATGCTGGGTATTTCATATAAATGGAATCAGAGAGTATTTGGTTTGTGTGTGAATGTGTGCGCGTGTGTGTTTTGCTTCTTTCACTTTCCATAATGTTTTCAGGGTTCATGCATGTTTGTGTATCAGGATTTCATTCCTTTTTATTGCCGAATTATATTCCATTTATGAATATACCACGTTTTATTTATTTACTGAATTTTAACCTTTTTAAAAAAGTTTTTATTTATGCATATGAGACAGAAAGAGAGCGAGCAAGCCCATGAGCAGGACAGAGAGGTAGAGGGAGAGGGAGGAGCAGACTCCACACTGAGCAGAGAAAGAGCCTGATACAGAGCTCGGTCGATCCCAGGACCCAAAGATCATGACCTGAGTGGAAGGCAGACACTTAGCTCATACAAGTGATAATTTTTGTTAGTTTTTAGATTAGTTGTATTTTAAAAATCGAATCCAATATGTATATAGTTCTAACCTAACCCCTTTCTCAGAGTAAAGGAATATATGTACTCTCTTTTGTACTTGGCTCTTTTCTTATTCAATAGTATAACCTGGAGATGACTCTATAGAAATATACAGTGAACCACTTATCATTCCTTTGCATACTTGTATAATACTCCACTGTGTGTCCAATCAGTTCCCCGTTGATACACACGTGAGTTATTATAGATGGTGCTGCAATAAATAGCTATGCTATATTTGGTCTTTGCCCTGATACCTGGCACAGAACTCCTAAAACACTTGTAATGTCATGACTAGTCAGGGTGATGGGAGCATCTTTTTTTCTAGTATTTGGTCTCTGTCCCAGGTTCCTGAAACAAGAGCTGCTAAAACCCTTGAAAGATCCTTAGCAATAGGGCTGAGAGTATCTTTTGTTATTCATAATAAACCCCTTTCAGGCACGTCTGAGTTTATGCTACTGAGGTGACTCTTGATGGGCCCGTAGAGAGCTTCAGGATGGCAGCTCTTTGTCAGAGGAACCAAGCATGTGATGTGAGGGTTGGAACTTTCTGCCCCATCTCTCAAACTTGGGATAGAGTTATTCACCAGTGGCCAATGACTTAGTCTTGCATACTTAATGGAGCCTCTATTTAAAAAAAAACAAAAAACAAAAAAAAAAACCCTAATAATGGTGCTCAGGGAGCTTCTGGGTTGGTGAATGCAACCATGTGCTAGAAGGGTAATGCAGGCCAACTCCACAGGGATTGAAGCTCCTGGGCTTGGGGACTCTTCCAGAGCTCTCCATGTGCCTCTTCATCTGGCTAGTCATCTGTATCACTTATAATATCCTTTACAATAAACTAGGAATAGTAAGTAAAGTGTTTCTCTGCATTCTGTAGGCTGTTGTAGAGAATTATCAAACCTGAGGAGGGGGACCTGTGAATCCATGTCTTATAGCTAGCTGGTCAGTCAGAAGTATAGGTGCCTGCAGCTTGTGATTGACATCTGAAGTGGGGACAGTGTTGGGGGACTGAGCCATTAACCTGTGGGTTTGGGGCTACCTCCAGGTGGTTAGGGTCAGAATTGAATAGAATTGGTGGACACCCAGCTAGCTTCCAGAGAGTTGGAAAACTGGTTGGTGCGGAGGAAAAAAGCCACACATTTATTGTCTGAAGTCTTGTGAGTAAAAAACGATCTGTAAAAGCCCTGTACATATGTCAAATTGTGATTTTGTTGTTTACCTTTGGGTTTGATTTCTAAAAGTAGGATTGTTGGATTGAGAAGTTAGTGCTCATGGTAATTTTGCTAGATTTTGACCAATTCCCCTTCCTAGAGGCTGTATTAATTCACATCCCAACTAGCAACATATGAGAGAGCTTGCTTCCCTACAATGTGGCCAACAAAGCATGCTGTGAAATGCTTGACTTTTTGCCAGTATAATGGAGAAGAAATAATATTTCAGTGTTGTTTTAATTTTGCATTTCCCTTATGTAAGAGTCATTTTATATATTTAAGAATAATTTGCCTTTTTTTGTGGAATGGTTTTTTTTTCTTAATTTCTCTCTCTTTTTTTTAAATTGAAGTATAATTAACATAGTGTTCTATCAGTTTCAGATGTACAATATAGTGGTTCCACAATTTTCTTTTTATTTCCCTAAATCTAACTCTTTCTGGTATAATCTGTAAATATTCTTTCCCAACATTATGTAGCCAAATTTATGTAGTCAAATTTATCAATCTTTTATCCCCGCCCTCCTTACTTCTGAATTTTGAGTAATTTTGAGGGAACTTTCTTCCACTTGGAGGTGTAGAACAATCAGCCTGTGTTTGTTTTCTTTTAGTATTTCTATGGTTTCATTTTGTACATTTCAGTCTTGCATATGTTTGGGTTTTATTTCTGGTTTATGATGTGAGCAATACTTTTGATTTTACCTTTTTTTCTGCATGGATGCCAGTTAGTAAAATGTTTATCTTTTTCTACTGATATGAGATACTGTCTTTATTACATGTGACATTTTTATTTGATAGTTAGTATTCAAACCTATTCCTATAATTGCTACTGATTTATTATGAGATGAGGTGGCCATGTTCACCAAAAGTCTTCAGTGTCACTAGGTCATTCTGTGAGTCTGTCTTTAATAGTAGTCCCTTTGTGCTCTGTTAGCTTTAAAGTTAAAATTCTCCCTCTTGAGTTATGGGGCTGCTCTCAGGAAAGAAACCCAGACTCTGTGGTCTCCACACCATTGCCTCAAACTAGTACAGGGAGAGAAGAGTCTCAGGTAGAAAAGAAAAAATACTTATTACGTATCTAATGCTGGTCTAGACACTTTGTATTATTTCTTCTCAATCCTTACACTAATCCTGTGGGAGGAGAATTGTTGTCCTCACTTTACAGATAAGGAAATCAAAGATACAAGGGGTTAATAATGACCAAAACCAAACTACCACAGTTTAGGAATAAGGAATTGGGGGCAGCAAAAAAAAGCACTTCTCTCATTTTAAAGAGAAATATTTGTTCTATGTTTCTCTCCAGTAAAGGGAACAATTCAATTTAAAAATCTGATCTGGATAACTGAGGCTTAGTCTCCCTTAAACCACACAGGAAAACACAGGATTTAGTATTTTTCTAAGACACCGTTTTTATTTCACAAATTGGGACCCAATTCGAAAGAGGCATCCTGTCTTTTTCTTTTTCTTCCTTTTTTTAAAGATTTTATTTATTTATTTATTTATTTATTTATTTGACAGAGACCACAAGTAGGCAGAGAGGCAGGCAGAGAGAGAGAGAGAGAGAGGGAAGCAGGCTCCCCGCAGAGCAGAGAGCCCGATGTGGGGCTCGATCCCAGGACTCTGGGAACATGACCTGAGCTGAAGACAGAGGCTTTAACCCACTGAGCTACCCAGGCACCCTCTTTTTCATTTTTTATTAAGATTTTGTTTATTTATTTGAGAGATAGCACACAAGTCGAAGGGAGGGAAGGGGGAGACGAAGAGGGAGAAACAGAGTCTTTGCTAAGCAGGGATCCCAATGCGGGGCTCGATCCCAGACCCCTAGATCACTACCTAAACCGAAGGCAGACACTTAACCAGCTGAGCCATGCTGGAGCCCTGAGGTGTGTCCTGTCTTCATGAAAAATTTTGACCTGTTGTTTCATGGCTTTGCAGAAGACCTGGCAGAATTATTTTCTTCTTTAAAATGTCTACACAGGGTGTGCTCACAAAGTTAGCCCTCTACATTTAGGCAAGATCTCTACCCCCCTTTCCCCTTTTTAGATCAACTGTGAGAAAATCTGGGGAGAATATAAGTTTCTGCTGCCTTATTTTCGTTTGCCTCTATCTGAAAAGCAGATGTAGAGCAGAAAAGGTAGGGAAAAATCCACATATTCACCAGGTCTAGAGTAATGACCCGTGATGAGAAATTCGCTCATGAATGCATCCCAGGAAGGAAGAGGGCTCTCTCTTAGAAGGTGTAACGTTGTAAAAATAGAACTTCATCTCATCTAGATCAAAACCCCATGATAAATGCAGCAAATTACCATGACCTCAACCAGGGGAAGTAGCAGGACATTATGTTGTTAGGCTATATTAGTGGACTCGTGAATGATTGGCAGTTCAAACCATCTTTTTCATCTGCAGGGACCCTCACTACTTGATATGTGCTCGGTCTGTTGGGTCGTATAATTTTTGCCCTCTATTATGTTTATCTAATGGTAGATGGCACAGATGATGCTTGGAGCCAGAAAATTGGGTCTGGGTTGTTGTTTTTAAATCATCCTGAGAAAGTAATATAAGCATCCTTTGACTCAGTTCCCCAAAAGTAAGAAGGATCATGAAACGGAAATTTCTCTGTTCTTTAGCTCCCTCTTCCGATGAACAAGAAGATGTGAGGATGAAATGCTCTCTTGGGGATTAAAATTATATGGTAAGGAGAGAAGCAGAATCCTGTTTTGGTCTTCTTAGGCGCCAAGATATCAAGTTTCTAATCCCCATTATCTTACTAATTAGTTATGTGGCTTTCAATGGCCCATGGAAACCTTTCTGGTCTCAGTTCCCTCATCTATAATACAAAAGAATTGTTCTAAGTCAGTGGTTCCCAAATTGCGTTTGTTAAGACACTAAGGTTTCATAAAACAACTGTTTCAGAGTCCAAAAGATGCTCTATTTTGGAGTGTGACTTAACATCAGGTCCATCTGGTTTAAATAGCAATGTGGGTTAACAAGAAGTTCTGAATATTCATCAGCTTGACAAAATCATCAGAGATCGCATGTCATTTTGTTCCTTTTCTATGCCCTTCTGACCATGTTGGCTCAGATTCCTTGATGGGCTTACAAGGGCCATAGCAGTTCCAAGCATCTCTCACAGTTATGACAACATTTTAGGGGAAGGAAGATGATTTCATTCTGAGTATCTCTTTTTATCATCAAGAAACATCTTTCTTGGGGCACCTGGGTGGCTCAGTGGGTTCAGCCTCTGCCTTTGGCTCAGGTCATGGTCTCAGGGTCCTGGGATCGAGCCCCGCATTGGGCTCTCTGCTCAGCAGGGGGCCTGCTTCCTCCTCTCTCTCTCTCTCTGCCTGCCTCTCTGCCTACTTGTGATCTCTCTCCCTTTGTCAAATAAATAAAATCTTTAAAAAATAAAAGAAAGAAACATCTTTCTTGGAGTGCTTGGATGGCTCCGTCAGTTAAGAGTCTGACTCTTGATTTTAGCTTGGGTCACGATCTCAAGAGTCCTGAGATGAAGCTGCATGTTGGGTTCTGCCCTGAGTGTGAAGCCTGCTAAGATTCTCTCTCTTTGTCTCCCTCTCAACCCCCCTCTCATGTGCACATACACATGTGCTTTCTTCCTCACTCTCTCTCTTTAAAAAAAAAAAAAAAAAAAAAAAAAAGGAACATTTTTTTCCCAGAACCCCTCTGCGAACTTCCGCTTATGTCCCCAAAATTTAATGTTCGCAGCATACACTGACCTCTAACAAGGGGAATGGGACCATGACTAGTTCAGACCAACCATGACTTCTCTTTTTGTTTGGAGATGAGTTTCACCTACCCTAAAAGCACAGGACTACATTTTATGGGAACAGAGTCACAGATCCCTTAGTAAGGAGGAAGACAGTGGCAAATGGCCACTGGTGGGTTGGGAGAGCATTATGAATTGCTCTAGGTCTCTAGGTGAGTAAGTCTGAGCTTTGCTGGGTTGGATAAAACAAGAGATTCCTTTATATGAAGATTTGTCAGAGCCAGGGCTATGCTAATGTGTATCACCTCTATGGGGAGATGCAATATTCAGCATTTTTCAAACTTATTTGAGCCCAGAAAGCTTTCATTTTCCTGTCTTCCCTCTGCTCTTTGCCAGATTTAAATTGAGCATATTATTCCCAATTCAGCTTTAACGAGAGTACATCTGCTTCAGCTATGTTTTGAAAAATTTTGGTTTATGCTCTAGCAAGGCACCCTTACCTATTGGAATCACTCAAGAAGCTTAAAAAAAAAATACAGATCCCAAACTCCATCTTTGGGTCTGCTGAGGCCAATCTCTGGGGACAAACTTGGGAATCCCAGTTTTATGAAGTCCTCTCAGGCGAAGCCTGCGTTCTGCTTTGTGTGATGCTATAACATTGGCACCTTGGTTCAGCTTCTTGTGTAAAAAACACCTGAGCAAGGGAAGCATTTGCAGGAAGCATTCTTGGGGAGGATTGTCTGCAAATACTGACTTAGAGTAGCACGGTACTGCGGCAGCGTTAAGCAGCCATGACGAGCACCATCTCTGAAGTGAAGCTCTTCTTCTCTCTGGACCGTTTTCAGAATACCAATGGCTTGGTGCATGCTTTCTGCTTCAGAGCTGCTGTGAAACTGTATAAATTGCATGTGTGATCTTGATGTCAGGTTAAAACTCTTAAAAATCAGGACCTCTGGCTAACACCTCACTTTCCTCTCTTCTGGAACAATTCAGTCCTAAAGCCGTTGGGTAGAGGATAGCTAAGGAGGGGTCCATGGTGGTGCTGGGGATGAAGCTGTGGGGGCTGAGAGAGGGGCGTCCCCTAGGAAGCCCCTAGGAGGGCTGCCCAGCATGGGTGTCTGAGCCTGAGTGGGTGGGGAGGGTGGCCACGTAGTCCTGTGTGACTAGGGCTTCCATATGGTGCGGTGACCTGGTGTGTGGGGTCAGAACCCAAGCTTGGTGAGAAAAGCATCCCTCTGCTGGGATGGGGGCACAGCGTGTGGAGTCAGAACTTGAACAGGAAGAGAGGATGTGCTCCCGGAGAATCGGATGCTAGCAGAGCTGGGAGACCACAGGGATACAGGGCATTGAGCGAATAAGTAAATAGGTTAAGGATAATGAAACTGGGTTTCTCAGAAAAGTGCCTGGGTGGCTCAGTCATTAAATGTCTGCCTTCGGCTCAGGTCATGATCTCAAGGTCCTGGGATCGAGTCCCGCATCGGGCTCTCTGCTCCATGGGGAGCTTGCTTCTCCCTCTCCCACTCCCCCTGCTTGTGTTCCTTCTCTCCCTCTCTCTCTGTTAAATAAATAAATACAAAATTTTTTTTTAAAAAGTACATGAATCTCTTAAAAAATACATATAGCAAGGAAGAAAGCTAGAATAAACCCATGGTTATACGGTGCTTTGGTGGCTCAGTCAGTTAAGTGTCTGCCTTCAGCTCAGGTCATGATCCCAGGGTCCTGGGATTGAGCCCCGCATTGGGCTCCCTGCTCAGTGGGGAGCCTGCTTCTCCTCTGCCTCTGCTCCCTGCTCCTGATCTCTCCCTCTCTCTCCTTCACACTCACTCTCTCTCTCTCTCAAATAAGTAACTAAAATCTTTAAAATAAAAACCAAAAAACATGGTTTTAAATAGATTTAAATATATACGTACACACATAGACACGTATATCCATATATTCAGTTGACTCTTGAACACCGAGAGCTTGGGGCCAACCTCCCACCCAGTCAAAACTGCTGTATGACTTTTTGACTCCCCCCACCCCCCCCCAAATGTAATTACGAATAGCCTACTATGGCCCGGAAGACTTACTGATAACACAAACCATCAATCAACATATATTATGTATATGCGTGTTCTAGGTGGTAGGTACCGTCCCCTTACAATAATGCTGGGGAAAAGCCAACATTATTAAGAGAATCAAAAGGAAGAGAAAATACACTTACAGTACTGAACATATATTTATTGAAAAAACAATCCACCTGCAGGGAGGCTGGGCCAGGACAGAGGTGGTGGCAGTGATGGCCTGGCCCCTGGATGGTGGTGTTTTGCAGCCTGGTGGGCCGTGGGCCGTGGGCAGTGGCAACAACCTGGGGGTACAGGACAGCTGTCCCCCTCTGCCTGCAGGGGCAACATTGCCCATGGTGATGGGCAGCTGTGACCACATCTGAGCCCGCCAGCCTCCTGATGGTGACGGGGTTAGGGTGCTGCATGGGGAGGGGTTCGTGCCCTACCTGGGAGGCCACCCTAGCACCAGCAGGGAACCCAACTCATGGAGGACTTGAAGGGGAGGGATCCAGGGTTTCAGGGGGCTGCTGAGGGCCTCTGTGGGTCATCCGGGGTACTCTCAGGGCAGAAGGTGTGACCTTTACACCGGTTGCCTTCAATTTGGAGACTGGGACAGGCCGTTGTGAAGAATACCCTGTGGTGTTTGCTGTCAATTCTTAAAAGCAAAAACTGTGTATAAGTGGACTCAGCAGTTCAAACCCAAGTTGTTCAAGGGTCAAGTATATGCACACTTTGTGATACATCCCCTAGCTCTGACTATTAAGATGACTTGAGGCCAGTGATACCCCAAAAGCAATGCACACACATAGCTCCTGGGTTTTGGCTTCTAAATGTCATTTTCCACTAAAAGGAACCAGGGATCCTTGGAGAAATGGCTCATTACAGGGCTGGGGCAGGAAGAGGAGCCTGGGATATTTTGTACCAGAAAGGAAGAAAGTGCTCAAAGATTAAGGATAAGAAGGACACAAAAGCCTGTTTCTGCCATTTGATCACCCCATTAGCGAGAGATTAGTAACAGATTATAACCCAATGAGTGAGCTGACACAGTAACAGATTGTAACTCATTGAATAACAGGAAACTGTGAGTCCATACAGATAGAAATAAAGGAGTAACTTGGAAGTTTGATGAGGAACAGGAGATCTGCATGTTTTTAAAGCATCTCTGCACAAAATACCAGCTTATAAAGGAGGAAAGAGGAACTTCGCAGTGGGGAAGACTGGCAGACAGCCCCTTAATCAAGGGATCAAAGTGAACATCAGTGAAGGGGAAAATAAAACCCAAAGGGGTAGCCAAAACATCAGTTCTGTGACAGTCCCGTCAGAGTTTTGTAACCTGAATCTAACCCTGAAGAAACGATCAGACAAAGGCCAACTGTGTGAGAGTTGACAAAATCACTAGGTTGCAATCTTCAAGGCTATCCCAATGTCCTGAATGTGCAGGAAAGACTGAGGAACAGTTCCAAACTGAAATAGACTAAAATTAAATGTGTGATTCTCAACCAGGCCTCCTCCTCCCTTCAGGGTAGGATGTTCCCTGATCTCCAAGGCTTTGGAGAATGTTCCTGCTCTGAAGTAGTGTCAGGCGTAATGGTTCTTCTGTTTTCTTTCTCTTCTTTTCTTTTCTTCTCTTTTCTCTTTTTTAAACTATGAAGCTTTTGTGTCCATGGTCCAGTCCTCATTTCGCGGCTCTCACCCCAGAAGCAGATCTCTATAGGAAGACACTGTCTTGCATCACACTCAAAGTCTATTTTTCATGTGACAGTAATTATGCACCTTCCCATAGGCTGCTCCACTGTGATGATGCGGTCGCCCCCCAAAATCATATTTTCTATTGCAGGGAGCACTACACAATGGTCTCTGGTATATGAGTGGGCTCTTCTTTCAATTTTGAATTTTGTGCATTTTCCTTCCTCTTTGTTTTTGCTTCTGAGTACAACTGTGTGATGTAGTTCATGTAGCTCTTAGAGTGGAAACCTGAAAGAAAAACATGTCAAAGATGACCATTTCTTTTGAACAATACTGCACCCATTTTTGAGACACTTAGCACGTGGCATTTTTGGGTTCATAGGCTAATGGCTTAAAAAATCAAATCTGAAATTCATGCATATCATAAATGGCCTGAACACATTGTTACAGGCTGATTTTTTTTAATCTTCTTACATAAATATACTAATAAACCTGAAATAAAATATATAGACATTTCTGCTATAAAAAATCTGGGGGAAAAAACCCCCCTACATTGTATTTAGCAAATTTCATACTAAAATTAGCAGGACTTATGGGAAACATAGGGTTGGGGCAGACTACTCAGAGCCCAGGTAACTCTATACACAGAGGCAGGAGACAGCTCCAGAGGATGTCTTTTAAGTGAGTAAAAACAGGGAAGTTGAGATGCTGGGCTGGAGGGAGCTCAGGGAAGGGGGCCGGAAGTGCAGGTTGGGGCCCAGCCCAGGAGGAAGTACCACCTCCCACAGTCCGTGGCCAGCCCCTGGGGATGGACCTTCCTGGGAAGGGAAGCTTGAGCAAAGGTAGCCCTTTTCAACTTTCTTAAAAGTTGAGATGCAAAGGCTTTTTCTGCCTTTTCAGCAGCTGAGCGAAGGGCTTTTCTTTTCCTTCTAAAAGTTACCGTTCTATACTCACTGTTTTGGTTCCCCTGGCTTAAGAAAACTGGCAGAAGAAACAATCCAACTAACACATCATACTGACAAAATTCTCCTACTCGCCATTTGAGGACAAGAACACTGATGTTCTAGAAACATGTGCAATGCAACAGACCCTCTGCGCCTCGCACACACTTCCCACTTTCCCCTCCCCGCCCCAGTTCTCACGATCTGCCCTCTGTTCCCCTGTTCCAGCTAATACGGTGATTCTTTCCATTTCACACCTTACTAAGTCAAAACAAAAAAAAAGGGCAGAGGTGTTGCGATGGGCCAGCTTCCTATAAAAACCTCAGTGAAACCAGTAGAAACTCGCAGCCAAGCTCTTCTGCACAGCTCGCACCTCTCAGTGGGTGGTGTAAGTTCCTTTGCAGTGGAGGAACCAAAATGGCTGAAGGAAAGGTAGAAGGTTCTTGCTTTCCTGTAGTACCAGCTGCGCTCTACTAGATCTTTGTCAAGAATGCACACATACACGCGTGTGTACACACGTGTGCACACACAGTCTCCTTTAGAAACCCTTCCCTTCACTTTCTTTACATACTTCGCTTGGGAAACTACCATGGAGTGATTTAAAAGACCCAAAACATGTCTGTTTGACTCAGTTAAGCCTTGTGTTCACTTAGTCAACACAAATGTATCAAACCTTCCATTTGCTTCAGGCCCTGTGTGAGAATCTGGGGACATAACATAGATAAAACCCCGCTACTCACCACCTGAGGACGACTGTGGTAGCTAAAACAATACATCAGAAATGACCAGATGGTATGGGGTGTGGAAAATGCTGGATGGTTAAGATGTATGAAAGATACCCAGAACACAAGAGGGACATATACGCCCAAGATGTGCCTTTGTCTGACAACGAGAACTCAGGGGTAGCTTCCCACAGGGGCATGTCTGAAGCCATAGGAACTTAAGGGTCGCTAGTTCTTATTTTTGGGAGATACACTTATGTTCTACAAGATGATTTAGGCTGATGGACTTTCTAGTGCTAAAATCAGACTTTGATTTTTGCCCTCCTCCTTAAAGGCAACAAATTAATGAACCTCATTTTTCAAATCGGAGGTCATGTTGTTGACTTACCTTGGCACTTTTTCTCTTGGGATGATGTTTCTTCATTATTTGACCTTGATCTGTAACTTTCTAGAGTGTGTTCTGAGATTTCGTTTTCTGCAAGAAAAGAAAATGAGGTTATTAATTTCGGGTGCCCCAGACATCCCTTATATGTACAAATGTACGGTTGAATAGCATGATCCCTCTGTCTACACAGCAGTGGACTCCCCACTCCCCCTCCCATGCCTCATGTCCTCATTCGTTCTGAGAATTGTTTTTGTTTTGTGCTCTGATTCCTACAGGCACTGCGCTAGGCTGTGTAAGAGTTCCAGAAATCAGATGACCACAGATTAGAATCAAATATTGTTCTTTGGGATGGAACCATTCCAGTGGCCCTTAAAGAGCTTATGGGGCCAACACATTAATGGGGGATTTTGAAACAATACTGTGGCATTTGCCTATTGTGTAGGTATAGCTGAAAAGCCAGACACTGTTTCTAGGTCTATTTATGATGAAATTTAGTCCAGTTGAATATGTGGGGAGAATGACATCAAACTAGGAGAAGTTGTATTTTGAACAGGACGAGAGCCATTCAAAGGGGTAGTATTTTGCCTTGGGACCTACTGAGTTCTCTGCTACTGGAGGTATTGGAGTCATTTGTGGCTAAGGCAACAATGTTGGCAACTAGAATGCAAACCACACGTGTAATTCTAAGTTTTCTAGTGGCCATGCTCCAAGGGCAAAAAGAAGCAGGTGAAATTAATTTAATAATATATTTCATTTACCTAGTAGATCCAATATATTATTATTAGATGCACTGTATTCGTGTGTGTGTGTGTGTGTGTGTTGAGCTTTCGAAGTTGGGTGTGTATTTTATCCTTTCAGCCCCTCTCAAAAGCGACTGGCCACATTTCAAGGGTTCAGGAGCCACATTGTGGCCACTGCACGGACCAGCATAAGTCTGAATAATCACTTAGAATTAGGAGGGGATTTAATCCTGGTCCACACAGAAGGAATGCATTGAGTAGACGATTATTCTGGATAACTTCTAAGGTCCCTTCCAGCTCTGGTATGTGTTGAATCTATGCATTTTAATAGGGTACCTTCCATGCTACGTAAATTATCTATCTATCTATCTATCTATCTATCTATATAGATATATACATATGGTGTCTGATGATAACTTCTTAATCGGAAAGCTTGGGAAACGTTACTCACATAGTATGGTTGACGGAGGCTGAATACATTCTTGCAAAGTTAGAACAGAATCAGCACAGTCTATATTCCCCCTTCGACTGGCCACCCCTAGAATGTGAACTCCTTGTGGGGCGGGGGTGGGGGGGACCTGGTCTCTCCTGTTGACAGACATATCACCCTCGTGCCTGGCACACTAGAGGGGCTCAGTGAATGCTTTCTGAATGAGTGAATGAGTTTTCTACTGGGGATCCTTTGGTGACTAGAAGCTTTTATAACTTAATGTCAATTCCGGGAGCGACTCTGAAATCTCTGGGTTACACACTCTTTGGTTACAGCCCCTGGAGATTCACATCCTGTATTTACTGCAAAACCAGCCAGTGCTTATTTGAACGACAGCATGTATCAAACAGGCTGTGCGGCACCGGACAGAAAAGCTTTAGTTGCCAGAATGTCCTCTGTCCTTGCCCCATGTCGCAGCGCCCCCGAGTGCCTCGTTGGGTCCTCTGCCTCTCACCTCTCTTCCACACCACGTGCGCTTTCCGGAGCTTCATTATGAAAAGCTGGACAATGATGAAGAGTATGAAGATGAGGAAGGACACAAGGGTGAGCAGCAGGATGCCGTTTTTCCTCCGCATCACCCCCACGTACTGAAGACTGGCTTCTATACGGGAAACAAAAGGAATTTAGACAGTTCAAGGTTGGTTGGTTTTTGTCACTGCAGGATTTGCATGATTCTTTCAAAGTGTAGCGTCAGCTGAAGGCGACTCGGGTAAAAAGACAGAGCTTTACCCTGAAGGGAAAGAGATTCGTATTATTTATTCTCTGAAAACAGGGCAACAGGTGCACAAACAAAGCAATTCTGTGAGATGACTTGAAAAATGCTCTTAAGTTATATAGATTTCAAAGCTGTGATGTTTCGTTTCTGGAGAAAATACGCAAGAATATTGACTTAGATTATAATCAGGGGACTTAAATGAGCTATAAGGAATGATTTCTTAGCAAGGTGTGGTTAAGCACAGGAGAGGTTGTTAAGGAGTGTGGAAAACTATGCAAATAAAACAAAATCCGTGAATGTTGGCTAGGTTAAATGTCGTCCTACATGAAGGGCTTTGGACATAAATTAGGTGAGGTCTTTAAGATCTTTCTAAACCTCACTTTCTGATTCTATGGGCTCTAGTTTTTCCCAGATGTCCTGACCCCCTCTCAGCCAACAAGTAGTTAAGGAGGACTAGCTAGTGTCGAACATCGTGTTTGGGCCTCCAAAAGGCATGGTTCCTGTGCTTTTGGGGTAGTTCTCTCTCTATGGAAACAAATACATGAATCAACAGATGTCAGAAATCTGCCAAATTCTAGATCCCTAGATCAAATTCTAGATCAATGGCATCATGGGCTCAGGGATTCAGAGGCTGGAGTGGTCCCTGAGTTAGTCAGGAAAGTTCTCAGTGAAGATCTTGGCCTTGAAAGAAGGGTAAGGAGAAGCAAGATGAACCCCTTTCTTTCTTCAGGGGCAGTTCAGGTCATCGAGGGCAGGACAGTCAAAAAGGGATGATATTGTCAGAGAAAAATGTGTGTTCTTGTTGGGGTCTAAGAGACAAGACTGTAGAAACAGAGGATGGAGGCCGTTTGGTGGAGGCATTGAGGCTCCTGCTCTGTGTGGTAGATCGGGGAGCCACAGATGTTTTCTGAACAGAAGTGTGAAGAATGCAATGGGGTGTTTTGAACATAGTCCTAAAAATGGACCACAAGAGGAGAAACTGAAGTCCTAGAACTTTGTACAGGAGCTGATGAGGGTCTGGACCAACGGTGGCAGTGATGGTCCACAAGATTCTGGAAGAAGAGACTCAAAAGTCCTTGGAGATGGACTGATTTTCTATGTGTTTGTGTGTACACACATCCATAGGAATGGAGGATGACCTCAAGGTTTGGGGACTCTGTGATCATCTGGATGAGGTGATTTTGTGGGAAAAGGTGCTGTTTGGTTTTTGGTGATGTTAAATTCGAGGAGATGGCAGAAAATCCAGCAACAGGGATGTAGAAGGTGAAATGAAACAGGGATTACTTCTCAGGAGGATGTTCTGGAAGTATAAATATGGAGCTTTCCTGCCTGGTGGCAACAGGAACAACCTTGGGAATGGGTAAATTCATTGAGAATTAAGGGAAGGGGCACCTGGGTGGCTCAGTGGGTTAAGCGTCTGCCTTTGGCTCAGGTCATGATCTCAGGGTCCTGGGATCGAGCCCCGCATCGGGCTCTCTGCTTAGCAGCAAGTCTGCTTCCCCCCTCTCTGCCTGCCTCTCTGCTTACTTGTGATCTCTCTCTCTCTCTCTCTCTCTGTCAAATAAATAAATAGAATCTTTAAAAAAAAAAAAAGAATTAAGGGAAAAAATCAAGGATAGAGAAGTCAAGTCAGAAGTGTATCCACATAAAAGAAGCCAGAGGAGGAAGGGAAGTTCTCTGACGGATATGTAGAAGGAGTGGTTAGCAAAAAGTCACAGACCCAGGCAGAGTACGTCAAGGAAGCCAGGGCGGCAACTACGTTAAGGAACAAGGGATTGATTTACCAATAGAAAGGTCAAGAAAATGGGGACTGAAAAAGGCCATTGGATTTACTGATGAAGAGGTTAAAATGTCAAGTGTTTATTCTAAATGCTGTGGGGGATGCTTACCAGTGGCCAAGGCACGGTCTTCAGCGGGTTGTTCTTTCTCTTCCTTGTCACTCTCTGTTATACTGGAATCTTCCATTACTGCAACTAAGTCGGAAGAAATTAAGACATGAAATATACATGTAACGGTATATGAATAGTGTGTATATTTACACAGCCATCCCGAAGCAGCTTTGGAAACCAAATTAAGTTGTTCTTCTTAAAAAACCAAAACCAAACAAAAACAACAAGAAGACCATTTTTGAACTACTGACGTCTTCCAGAAATAGTTGCAAATGGCTCATTTCGCCTCAATGTTAGTTAACTGCACGCCAGCTCTAGGCTCAACCCCAAACACAGCACTCTGTGGGTTCCTCACCACAGCTCTGAACAGAGACTTAGAGAAGCTAAGTACATTGTCTGACATCACGGAGCTAGTGAGTGATGGAGCCAACACTGAAATTCAGAACGCAAAATGTAAACCACTGTTTTACACCTGCTTCCTGAATCAGGCCTCTTAGTGAGAAGGGCTTCAGAATAGCACAAGAGCAACACCGGGATGCTGAAGATTGGGACCCCAAGCCTTGTGGCAAGAAAACATAACAGCCTGGGAAACAATGATTTCTATATTGAAAAATAGGCTCTCTTGTCCTTCAAACCTCTGCTTGCCCCCCCCCCCCCCCGTTTAGAACGGGCATGTACTGTGATGCTTTTGCTACGCGAGAGAAGCCATAAAAACCAAAGACCGAGTTTTCTGGTTTTGTTGCTCATCCTGCCCGTTCCTGCCCGCCACCCCCCTGCCTTTTAGCCCATTGCACAGCGCCACTGTGTGGATCCCGCGGGGAATGAAACCACCCGTTCGGCTGGAAATGGGTGTGATTAACAGTAATAAAATCGTAGAAATTGAAAGCTGAAAGGAAATTTAGAAACCATATTAAATCATATGTTCTATATCAGAAAGCAGAGCAGAAAATTGGGTTGTTTAGCGGCACTGTCAGCCAATTTGAAGACAAGTAGATTCTAAACACGTTTACAAATATTGAATTATTAAAGCAAGTGAGATGGTGGCTCCACTTCAGACCATTTTCAATCTCCATTGCCCTTCAAAACACAGGCTGGTACATATTGTTTGTGTCAGTGTTTAAAAGCCCCGAACATTTACTTTTAAATATTATTCCAGGTAAAAAATGTTTAAAAATGCAATCTAATACTCAGAACTATGGACTTGATAATGATAGGAAAGCACTTATTCCACTCAAGGAAATTCCTACAGACGGACTGTTTGAAACAAAAAGAGGACATATAGGAGTTTATGCCCTTTTTGGATGAGGCTCTCTTGCTCAAAACCCTATAACAAATGAAGGTATTCATACGTGTGTTTATTCATTTATACGGCATTTTCTGAGTACCTGCTAGTGCCAGATACTACGCCAAGTAAGATACAAAGATAAATATATGACCATTGCCCAGAGCTAACCATCCAGTGGGTTCACTGTCTAAAAAACTAGGATTATAATCCAGGCTTCATAAATTCTGCCTTGAGAGCTCAATCCTGTCATCCAAAATCTGTCTGAGTTCTTGACAACCGAGCAACTGGGGTGCTTTCAAAGGCGAGCTTGTTATTCTGTGGTCCTAAGTCCCACATCTCCACATCCTGCTTCTTTGCCCTTTGCTGAAACCAAGTCTTTATTTTGTGTTTGCTGTGCTTTGGATGAGAAAACAAAGAAACGAGTCTCTCCATAAATGAATTCAACCTTGCCCTTTACCGTAGAGGAAATTCAAATATCACAGTTTTGTCTGTGTGTGTGTGTGTGTGTGTGTGTGTGTGTGTGTGTGTAGCAAGCAAACCAGCACTGAACTTACAAGGCATTAGTTACCCCAAAGCCCATCCCACTAAGGGAACTCTGCTGGTGTTCTCTGCCTCTCCAGGAAACCACTAAGCTAGAGCCAGTGCAGGGTATCCTGCATTGCCTTATTAAAAGTTAAAATCAGGGCACCTGGGTGGCTCAGTGGGTTAACTTGCCTTTGGCTCAGGTCATGATCTCAGGGTCCTAGGATCGAGACCTGCCTCAGGCTCTCTGCTCAGCAGGGAGCTTGCTTCCTCCCCAACGTGCCCCCACCCCCCGCCTGCTTCTCTGCCTATTTGTGATCTATCTCTCTCTCTGTCAAAAAAAAAATCTGAAAAAGTTAAAATCAGGGTCGCCTGGCTGGCTCAGTCAGTTAAGCATCCACCTCTCAATTTTGGCTCAGGTCACCATCTCGGGGACCTGGGATGGAGCTCTGAGTCAGGCTCCACGGTGGGCATGGAGCCTGCTTGAGACCCAACTACCTCTCCTCCTGCCCTTCCCCCTCCACCTCTTTCTCTCCCTCTCTTATGAAAAAAAAAAAAAAAGTTAAAATTAAAAAAAAAATTTTAGAAATGAGAATTGGAAAAATGGCTCTTTCCAAGGAGGATTTTTTTTTTTTAATTTTAACAGGTTGACACTTACCAGTACTAGTGGGCTGCTGAGGGTCCTGTGAGGACGGGGAGCTTTTCTCCGGGGCATCTGAAGCCGGCTCGTGATCGGTAACTAGGAAAGGGGAAAAACAGAAATCTGCAACTACAGAGAGCAGTCTCACCCACATGGTGCTTGGGACAATAGGTTGGGGAATGGACACGGCTGCTACGTGCCTGGGAGGTTCTGCGGAGACCTCAGCACTACGTGCCCTGCAGCTCTTGCTCTGGTGTTTGATTCCATCCTGCTGCTAGCCCATCTGCTAGCCTGCCTGGCTGAGAAGTACGGCATGGGGGGCCCACAGCGCTGTGTTTCACAGGAGTATGCTAAGGTGGTTTGCTGTTTCTGTCTCCATCTACCTGTTAGTCCTTCTGTCTGTCTGCCCAGTCCCCTAGCTCCCTCCTTATTTATTTGTTAGGTGGTCTTGGAGTCAGTCACAGACTGGGTTGAATTGTGATGTTGTTAACTTGCTTGCTGCCAAGTAAAATTTTTTTTTATTTAAGATTTTATTTATTTATTTGACAGAGATCACAAGTAGGCAGAGAGGCAGGTGTGTGTATGTGGGGAAGCAGGCTCCTGCTGAGCAGAGAGCCTGATGCAGGGCTTGATCCCAGGACCCTGAGATCATGACCTGAGCTGAAGGCAGAAGCTTAACCCACTGAGTCACCCAGGTGCCCCAAACTTAATCGTTTTCTATTAAACCCAATACTAAAGAGATTTCAGAATGCAAAACAGTGCAATTTTTCTAACATTTTGGTGTTGCAAAAATAACAGTTATTTTTCCACAAAAAGATGCCATTTCTGTTATACATAGTGGATTATTTTATAAATAAATATTTAAACTATTTTTTCAATTTTAATTTCTAGTATGTAAATATTGACAGATACAATTCACATAACTAAAAATTCCTTGGGGTCCTCAGCTATTTGCAGGAGTGCAGAGGGATCCCCACATCTCTGAGTTTGAGAACTGTTGCTCAAGTTTGTTTGTCTGTTTGTTTTTTAATCCCACCTCCAGTTAATAATAGGAAATTAAGATTCCTCATTTGGAATACTAAACAATGAAGTAAATCATTTGGAAGAGGGTCTGATCCATTCCTGCTCTGTTCTCTAAGCATCACACTTCCACAAGCATCGAAGTGTTGATTTTTCAACGGCAGACACTGCTCACGTCCCTGGATACGATGCTTGCCCAATCTTCATTTTCCCAGGTCCTACCACACAGAGTATGGGCATGAAATGGGCCAGAATCCTTACTTGGAAATGTGTTTTAAAGCACCCTCAGCTAACCAAACTTTTTAAGCTCATTGGATGAACAAAATGTGTGTAGTATCTGTATGTCAACATAGTTGCTTGCTGAAGGGTGAAAAGCCATAAACACATGGAACTGGCCAAGAGATGGTGTTGGAGCTGCTCTCTGAAGACTCAGTGGAGATCAGGCTGTGGGTGCTAAATAATCCACAGTTAGATCAGAAACAAAAGTCAAGTCTTATCCTGTTATTATTATCCTATTATTATTATTATTATTATCCTATTATTTTCCTGTTTTTTTTTAAGAAAAAAATGTTTTATTTTTAAAGATTTTATTTATCAGAGAGAGAGAGTGAGCACAGGCACACAGAGGCAGAGGGAGAAGCAGGCTCCCTGCCGAGCAAGGAGCCCGATGCGGGACTCGATCCTAGGACGCTGGAATCATGACCTGAGCCAAAGGCAGCTGCTTAACCAACTGAGCCACCCAGGCGTCCCTATTATTTTCCTGTTATTATTATTATTATCCTATTATTATGAGAAGCATTTTATGACTATGATTTTGAGTCCTTTGGAAGTATGGCCATAATGGAGAAGAAACTGATTTCCCCTCTGGAGTAATTTTTGTAGATGGCCTGAATTGTAGCTGAAAAGTAAAAATACATACTTTTTCAATATCACTGATTCTTTTGTTGAAGAATCTGAATGTTGGGGCTCCCGGGTGGCTCAGTCGGTTGAGCATCCAACTCTTGGTTTCAGCTTGGGTTATGGTTTCAGGGTCATGAGATCAAGCCCTGCACTGGAATGCTCAGTGGGGAATCTGTTTGAGATTCTCTCTCTCTCTCAAATAAATAAATAAATAAATCTTAAAAATAAAAGACTCTGAGGATCTTTCAGAAGCACCCCTCCCGCCATGAGCTATGCTCCACTGATAGCAGAGGCTGGACTGGAGGGGGACGAGTCATGAAGAGGCAGGACTGTGCGTCAGATTACGTCAGCAAGCCCAGTCTGTGGGGCCCCAGTCTTCTGGAGGCAGCTTCCTCAAGACTTGCTACTTTTGGTTTGATGAGAAAGTGACTGGTGGAAAGCACTTGGTAGTGAGGGGGGAGCCGTTAGCCACAGCAGCAACCCCCACAGGGCTGCAGGGTGCTTTTCCCATGACAGCATGCTTCTTAACCAGTGCCTTGCCTTTCTCAACAAACATATCCTCACCCAGCCACTCCCTCCTTTGCTAGTGTGAGTGAATCCTTGCACTTGAGGAATTCTTTGTACTTTGAGAAGTACCTTATAAAATAACGAAGGTCAGAGTCTTATTCATTACAGATGTGTGATTCATGGTACTTCTTATTAGATACTTCTTGGCTCAGGAAGTTCGCTAGCGGCGCCTGGGTGCCTCAGCTCGCTAAGCGTCCGACTCTTGATTTCAACTGCAGTCATAATCTGAGGGTCATGGGATCGAGTCCTGCCTCAGGCTCTGAGCTGGGCGTAAAGCCTGCTTGAGAGTCTCTCTACCTTTCCACTGCTCCCTCACGCGCTCTCCCCACCCCTCCTCTCCCTCAAAAAAAGGTTTTCTGGAGCTTTAAAATTATTTTTTGTTTTTGATGAAGGAATCAGAGAACACATTCTGAAATGCCTCTTTACATTAACTATTTAATGTTTTATTAATATTTATTCTGCCCAGAATATTAACACAGTTAAACTAAAACCTGCAGAAAAGTTATAACAAAATAAATCTAAAGAGGAATCATGGCTTAATTTGACTGTGTGAGTGTTTTACATTAACATAAAATAATACGGGCAAGTTTAGATTTATTTCAGTGGCTGTTATCTCCTTTTGGGTTGACTACAAAGATAAAGTATGTCTCAGATGACCTCCCTGAAAACGTGAGTGCAATAAAACTATGTAGGGCCAAGTCAGGCCGGCTGTCATTATCAAAATGCAAGCATGACATCATTTGCATATGGCGCCCTGAGAGACTTTCCGCACAACTGGGGTCCCGGATGTTGGAACAGGTGCTCTAGGATGCTCAGCTGGAGAAATTTCCATCATTAAAGGGATTTGCTGTTAAGGAGAGCTTTGTGGACAGTGATCTCACTCTGAAGGACTCTTCTCATTCCATTTAATTTCATTTAATAGTGTAATATTAAGGTAAATTAAATGATTAAAGACAATCATTCATTCTTCTTACCCAAGTCTTCAAATCGGAAAGGTGCTACCAGTTTTCCTCCTTGTAGGCCTTTGTGTCGGATCACACAGTCCACTGTTGAGTTTCTGCTGTATCTGTGGACTCTGAGGATGCTGCTGCTGTTACATTTCTTCCTATCAGTTTCAAATTCATGGTGGGTCTCACCTATGGAGCAAATGAAAGGGGTGTAGGAGGTTGTGGCTACTTAATACCATTGGGTGAGTTTGGTTCTCTTAAAGACCAATGGCCTTGACATCTTGGCAAACCCGTTAGACTTCTAAGTCATTCTAGATTCGCCCAGCTGCCTTGTGCACGCTTGGCCCCAGTCCCAGAGGGAAGCAGGTGAAGGACAGTGGTTAGGTTTCTATTAACCTTCACTACCGGAAAATAAAATCCAAAGCTTACGGTGATGGCACAGGCCAGCCTAATGTCATCAAACACAAAGACCCAAGACCTTACTCAAGGTGAATCAATCAGGCAAATGAAAGGAGAGGTCTTGTAATGATGTAGAATTGGCATTGGACGGAATCTCTCTCTGGGTGTATAAAGTCCAATGTAACACATTACGATGTAAAGAAACTCTAACCAGTTCCCAAACAGTTCCCAGACCATTAGTTATCCTTCTGTCAACTGAACCCTGCTTTAATCTAACCAAAGTTTAGATTCTTTAGTACCATAATATTTTTGCGGAGGGCATGACATCGTAACGCACTTTTTCAGGAGGATCTTACCTGTTCCAATATACAAGCCGTATGTTAAATGTATTTTCGAACTTTTGTCTGCTAGAATTTCATGCCAAGATAATAACTATATCATACTTATATACGAAATTCTGTTGAGTTTTAAGAAACCATAATATCCCATTTCAGGTGCCCACTTTATTTTAAGTATGAACATCTAATCCTATTATTTGTGATAGGTTTTCGAGATGAAGGCACGGTATCGATAGGTTATAAAGATAATTCTGTCCAGAGAAATCAGAAGGATTGTTGAAAGCTATTTTGCCGCTGCTGACACCACCAGAGGGTGCCAGAGGATTTAAAAATTCCTTGGAAATAGCCGTAGGAAGGAAAACAAAGGAGGCGAGAGAACATTGTTCTTACTTACCATCGAGTTCTATGTCATTCCCTATAATCCAGGTTATCTGCGGAGGCGGCTTGCTTCTCACGGTGGAGCATTTAAGAGTAACGTGTTCTTTTCCGTCTTGCGTTCTGATAACTGAAGCTTCCAGGGTTGGTATGGACGGTGTTGCTGGAAGAGAATTAATTTTTCTGCGTTCACTGATCTGGTCTGCGTATCCCAGTAAAGCACGGAGTCTAATAGTCTATAGAGATCATGGTCGTGTATGGTCTACATAATGGACATTTTTTTTTTACTTGATCCTTCCCAGAATACAGTTAAAGGGCTTTTATGTACTTGTAAACCTTCCTTGGCTCTGGTCCATATTGCTTGTCACCCAGTGTGTGATTAGTCCGTGGAAATTCCCAGTGTTACAACAGTAATTTTTACATTTGCTATTTGACTGTGTTTGGGAGAACACTAGTCTAGTTACATTGGTTACCAGTTATCGTAAGAACCCTTGTGTGTCCCTCCATATCTTGGTGGGTCAGTTTCCTTGTCTATGTCACGAAGGAATTGGTTTATGAGTTGGTCGGTTCAGTTCTAGACCGGCATGAGTGAGTGAGTTCTATCCCCTCCTAATATTAAAGATGCATTTCTCTTATCAAGGGCCCATTTGTCCTTTTTTTCATACTCCTGTCTTGGAAATAGAGTTGGCCCTTGAACAATGTGAGGATCAGGCGCACTGACACTTCTCCTGACCACCACACAGTTGAAAATCCATGCATAACTTTGACTCCCCCGAAACTCAACCAAGAGTCTACTGTTGATGGGAAGCCTTAGTGATAATATAGTTGATGAACACCTGTTTTCTATGTTTTATGTATTCTACACTCTGTTCTTCCTAGAAAGTCATCTAGAGAAAAGAAAATATTAAGAAAATCATAAGGAAGAGAAAACACCTTTATAGTACTGGGCGGTATTTATTTTAAAAATTTGCATATAAGGGAACCTGCACAATTCAAACCCATGCGGTTCAAGGGTCAAAGTGTACTTTTTGGGTAGGCTACCTTCTTCCTCTTTCCCATGCACCTTCACATTTTGGTCCAGAGCTGCACCCCAGCACGTTGATTGGCTCATTTATCTGCCATTGAGACATTGCAAACTCAGCTGCATGTAGATACTAGATGTGTTAGGTGTGGGCTGTCCACATAAGGAAAAGATAAAGCCCTTTGAGGAGCTGACAGTCTGGTGATAGACTCAGTCCCTAAGCTGTTAGTTAAAAGATCATGCGGTAAGTGTAGTGACAGAGGTATGCGGGGACGGGGAGAGGAGCCCAGAAGGGCACACAGGCAGCGTGAGCCAGAGTGCTCTGGGTGCTGGCCAGTAAGGTGGGCTGGGTCCCACTGGGTCTCAACCCGCCTCAGGAGCCTTCCCAGACACTTTGTTACTGTGCCTTTGCTTTATGGCAGGCACCGTGCTACATTAATTCAACAGAAGAAGCCCAAGACATTCACTTGTCATTTGTGGAATTATGTCACTTAGAGATCAATATAAAGTGACGTGTATAATTGATCTGAATTAGAGATCAATAAAAAGTGATGTATATAATTGATCTGTTCCGTCACAAAAAGCAGAAAAGTAAAGACAGTAAGGCTTCCACTGAACACAGTGGACCGTCCAGAGAACGGAGCAAGCCCTGGGCAATCAGGAGACCCATGCTTCCTGTCCACACCTCCCAAACCCATTCCCCACTAGAAGAGAGGACCTGGTTTTGGCAGAGGATGTGAGCCAGCTGTCCAGTACAATTACATCTGAATTCATTGTATCTTAGCTTATGCTGTCGTTAGCTTCTACTTTATTTACAGGCTTCTCTGCCTGACTTGACCTGTGTGTCAATTCTTTTGTAGGCAGGGGCTATGCCCGATTCCTCTTTGATCCCCTGGAGCTTAGCACGGTGCCTGGTGCATAGTAGCAGCTTATCAAGTATTAATTCTCCTTTCTCTTAGTTCCTTGGACAAGAAACTGCATTGATGCCAAAAGACAAATTTCACAAAGTCACATTTTCATCTGGGGCTCGTGAGTCAAAATGCTCCTTTCTGTTTTCCTTTTGACAAAAGATGGTAGAGGTGCCCAAGAAAATGCTTTGCTCTAGGCAATATTACTAACTAGAATGTGAAGTTTAAGAATGATCTGTCCTGTCCTAAGTCTGTCGCTGGTGTTGTGCTGGGTTGCCGGCCCTCAGGCACTTACCTAACACGATCACTTTTACTTCCTTTGTTCTCACGGAGTTGCTGTAATGTAAACACTTGTACACGCCTTCATCTCGCTGGGTGACATTCAGCACGCTGACGGAAAGCTGATTGGTGGAGTGATGAAGAAGCTGGTATTTGGGATTTTTTAAAGCTGGACAAGAGAGAAAAAGAGCTGTTAGGAAGAAAGCGATCAGAAGAATACAGTCTCTCAGTGGGTTGATTATTCACAGGAATGGCTTTTGAATTTCACACTTTGGCGGAACAAATGTCACATCTCCGATTGAGCTGCCTTCCAAATTCTAGTGTTCCCAGTTGGATGCCTCTCAGAAGCTCGACATTCATTTAGGAAATGAAATATGTTGATACCGGGATCTGCGAAACAAACCATTTGCTTTATTTGTGCATGGAGGAAATTAACACTGTGCTGGTGAAGGGTTCGGGTTGAGGGGTGATTAATTTTTTTTTCATTTTTTTGGTACATTATGAAAAATTAGATTTACCTCTTAGATTGATTTCATTTTTTGTACATTATGAAAAACGAGATTCACCCCATTAGAGTCACCTCCTTGAAATCTAATTGATTTGAGGTTGTCCTGTCACAATGGGTGTAAAGAATGGAAAATTAACGCATGACTATCCATTTCTCCATTTGGGTGCTTTTTATTTTTAAAGATTTTGGTTATAAGTTAATCTCCACACATGATGTAGAACTTGAACTCATAACCCCAAGATCAAGAGTTGCATGCTCTGGGTGGCTCAGTGGGTTAAAGCCTCTGCCTTCGGCTCAGGCCATGATCTCAGGGTCCTGGGATCGAGTCCCGCATCGGACTCTCTGCTCAGCAGGGAGCCTGCCTCCTCCTCCTCTCTCTCTCTCTCTCTGCCTGCCTCTCTGCCTACTTGTGATTTCTCTCTGTCAAATAAATAAATAAAATCTTAAAAAAAAAAAAAGTTGCATGTTCTACCTACTGAGCCAGCCAGGTGCTCCTTTTATTTTTAATTTTTTAGAAATTTATTATTATTTGAAGTTTCCTAAAGATTTTGGCAAGTGTTTGGGTTTGTTGTTGTTGTTGTTGTTTTTTGATTCTGTGTTGACCTGGGATTTCTATCTTAGGTCGTAGGTCCCTTAGCAAATCGGAGGCTCCTGAAATAAGTGGTTTTTGCCTCCCTCTGTCTCTCTCTCTTTGGATTTGTAACATGAACAAGCGTAACATAGTTAAACCTTGAATGGCTGACCAAGGAAGGTTGTTTCTCATCTGAAAGAATGGTTGTGTGTCCTGGGACACTGGCATTATCTGAGCTAGATTTCAGGCATTTTCAAGCTGACCACTATTGATTTTTGAGTCCTTAATTCTTCGTTGTGGGGCTATCTTGTACACTATGTTTAGCAGCAATCCTCTCTACTCATTAGATGCTAGGACCGCCCCCTCCCCCGCTCCTTTTTCCCCAGTTATAACAACACAAACTCTCTCCAGACATTGCTATATGTCGCCTGGAAGGCAAGAATGACCCTTGCTTGAGCATCACTGAGTTCAACCAAGGTTCTCTTGTTGTAGGAATTTGAGAGTGCCCATCTTCTCCCAGATTACTAAAACCCAAACCAAACCAAGAGAAAACAATATTTAACAGGAATGATCTCTACTCAAACTGTTTCTCTCAGAACTTTCAACAATTAACATCTACTTTCTTTACTGGATTCTACTATTAATAGTTAATTTTGCTTGAAATATATGGTAAGTTTACATCGAACATAAAGATATTTAATAATGTTTCATAGCATGGGACACCTAGGTGGCTCAGTTGGTTGAGCTTCTGACTCTTGCTTTCTGCTCAGGTTGTGATCTCAGGGTCCTGGGATCGAGCCCCATGCTGGGCTCCACGCTCAGTGCAGAGTCTGCTTGAGATTTCCTCCCTCTCTCTCTGTCTCTCCTGCTTATGCACCTGCCCTCCCTCCCTCTCTCTCTCTCTAAAATAAATAAATCTTTAAAAAACTGTTTCATAGCATATCAAGTTTTTTAGAGGCTCTGCTTTTACAAGATAGAATGAAATTTGCTGTTTTGGAGACTTTTCCAAATATTTGGCCATTCAGAATATTACATGGAGGTATACAATGGTCTCATTAGGAAGAGGAGGGGTTAGTAAAATCCTGGCCAAAGAAAGGAACTAAATAGACTTTTAAGAATCCCTTTCCTTAAGAACAAAACAAAACCATTGTGACTGTGTGGGGTGATGGATGTTAATTAGACCCCCTGTGGCAATTAATTTGCAGTATATACATAATATTAGATCATTGTATGCCTCATACTAATGCGGTGCTATGTGTTTATTATATGTCAATAAAATTGGCAGTGTTGGGGGTGGGGGATTCCCTTTCCACCTCAGGCATCTGGGACTCAACGTGTGTCTGTGAAAACAGGAATGGCTGCCCTCCCTTCCAAGGTAGTGTGCCCTGTCTGTTCCTCAGTGGCTCCGTGATCTTGGTTTTGTGTTGAGACCAACAGGAGAAAAGGAGGTATCTGAAAGGGAGCTTTGTGATGGGGCTTTGAATGGCTCAGATGGGAAGTGAGGCAGCTGGCTCCAGACGTGGGGCGACGGCGTGAGCTGCGGGAGGACAAAAGGCCTCAAGTCTGTCTGCGGCCTGTCATTGGTGCTGTTGGCAGGTTCATCGCTGCTGAGAGGAAAAGGGTGATGTGGGGGTGACGTGGGGGTGAGGTGTGGGCATGGAAATGTGCTTTGTAACTTGAGCCCCCTTTACCAACCATTCTGGTGGGGTTTCCCTTTCAGACTTCCTGTCAGAAAAAGCAGCCGTGTGTAAAGTAGTAGGTCTCTGGGTGTGATCCCCACGTAACAGCAGGGGAGGCCAAGCCCACCGTTTGGGTGACTCATGCTGGTTTCTATCCCACCAACTTGTCTGTCTGGAAAATCCCACAGGTTGAGGTCTGGTGGCAATTTTTCTTTTTTTCTTCCACTTACCAGGATGCTCATTTAAAAAAATGGTGAACCCTGAGGGGGCCAGCCACTGCAGGGAGGTGGTCTTCCCCTGAGAAACAACACACTTCAGAATGAGCGTCTGGCCTTCCTCCACGGTGACTGTTTCTGTGTGGTTAGTCAGAAAGGCTTCTGCAGAGGAAGAGAATTGGGGACAGTCAGGCTGGCATAGGCCAAGACACACTCCCGAGCTGAGGCAGGGACTTATTCTCAACACAACCTCATTCATTCATTTAGTCATTTATTATGTACTTTTTTTTTGAGAGAGAGAGACTCAGGGGGAGAGGGGCAGAAGCAGAGGGAGAGGGAGAGAGAATCTTAAGCAGTGGACCCCAACATAGGGCTCGATCTCTCGACCCTGAGATCATGACCTGAGCCAAAATCAAGGGTCAGATGCCTAACCAAATGAGCCACCCAAGTGCCCCTCATTACACACCTCTTAGAGAAACAAAACCTAAATCAATACAAAGGAGCAAGCATTGTACGTAGGGGCACTAAGATGCTTCCTGAAGGAGGTCTGAATGAAGGGGTGCGATTTTGATAGGAAAGAAGGAAAGTGTTAAACAGTATCTATTAGGCACTTGCTCTCTCCTATGCCAGGAACTCTGCCAGGCCACATTCACCTGTATTTAATTTAACTTTTGAACTAACCCTATAAAGAAAGAATGATGTTGCTGGTTCTCTAGATGAGGAAATAGAGGCTGAAGGTCACACAGGTTGGGGTCTGTACCCACGTCTGTGGGCTTCAGAGTCCATGGTCATGTAACTAGGTCAGATTGTCCAAATGTGGAGACCCCTGAAACACCTGTTTCTGGCCTCAACCTTGAAACAAGTGACTTGTGGCTTTAAGTACAAGTTAGGTGTCTAGGATTCCAAGTGGTTTTCATGCAAAAGAGCTTCTGCACCAGAGCAAGGATGTTCTAAGATCTCTTCCAGTTCGGTTGTCCACAGTAACACTTTCTCCAGGCAAACATGAGCATCTAATTTCCCCCAGTCACAACCCCCAGAGAATGATAAACAGTGGGTTGTTAGCAGCTGCAAATACAATCTCCCAAAAAGGAAATGGATAAAAAAAAATAAAATAAATGGGCTTTATTGCTGATTTGGCACTTTTATTGCCATCTGCTATTTCTTCAAGTCTTAAGTTTAAAAAAACCTCCCCCCACCGAGGACTAGACAATTCTTATCAATGAAAGTACGAAGCACTTCTATAAACAGAAGAATGCTGTGGGGTTATAAATTATGAATAGCAAATATAACGAGTTTCACTGTATCATCTCAAACCTTAAAAAGAGAGAGAGAGAGAGAGAGAAACAAGGAGTTTATTTCCTTGTGATAAATTTTAAGTATTAGGAGAAGTGCTTTGGACTTTTTAGTTTGTTCCATTTCTAGGTCATTAATTTCAATCTAGTCTCTGGCAATAATAACCCAGAACTGTTGTACTGTATTCTTATTGACTTTCACGGGAAAAAAGTTTGCTGGAGTTCTGATGGAAAAATACCCAAATCATCAGCCAATACTAATGAACAATGAAGAGTCCATAAAAAGATACTGTGTTTTCATAAGAGCATTGAAGCATAAGCCCAGAATTCTGCTTGGGTTGGGTCATTTGGAAGTATTTTCATCTATAAAATCAACCCGTAACTGAGTAGTAAAGATAATATTAGTAGAGATGCTTTGAAGTGACAATGGAATTTCTTCTAAGGTTAAGGAGTTTCCGAGCCAAGAAATCGAATCTAGAACTATCTACCTTCCATTACTTCCATAATCATTCCCATCTTGATTCTTGCTTTTTACTTTCTCGTTCTTGTGTGTTATCCTGCTTCCCACAGATTGAAGTTTCTAGAGGGCAGAGACTATTTTCTATTTCTCTAAAATTCATTCCTTACAGAAAGTATCACAGTGTGAGCTTGAAAAGTAATGGTTTAGTGCCAGCTCTCATGATGGCAGCATAAAGCAGGTGATGGACAGGCATCTTTGGTCTCCTGTTGTTAATAAGAATACTGAGAGACAGGAGGGAAGTTACTATGTTGAATCAATGACAGAATAAAGACCACTGTCAAAGCAACATGCCCTAATTTCATCCCTCAGGCCAGAAGTTGATACTAAAAAGTTTTGTCCGTGTCCTTACCTTTGGCAAAGCCATTGTCTAGACAGGAAGCCCGCATCTGGGGAAAGGGGAGTGTCGGGATTTATCTGTGGACGGTTTATGAATAAATGTCTTCCATTTTAAAGATGCCTTCTTCTTGGGATGTGTGCTTTTGAATTAAATTGTTATTTGATTCTTATAGGGTTTAAAAAATTGTAATGACATATAGGGTGGCTTTTTAGCAGAAGCTAAAGAATCGTTATCTCCTGGGGCACCTGGGTTGCTCAGTGGGTTAAAGCCTCTGCCTTTGGCTCAGGTCATGATCTTAGGGTCCTGGGATCGAGCCCCGCATCAGGCTCTCTGCTCAGTGGGGAACCTGCTTCCCTTCCTCTCTCTGCCTGCTTCTCTGCCTACTTGTGATCTCTGTCTGTCAAATTAAAAAAAAAAAAAAAAAGAATCTTATCTCCTAAGATCAGCGTTTGCCTCTGTTGTTGGGAACTGAGTCCCAGGCTACTGAGCACAGCTACAAAAGCCTGGGTTTCGCGTGGAAAGGGCTGTGTTCGAGGCATAGAGTGATTGCTGTATCCTCTACTCTGTTCCAAGCCTTGCCTTTAGCTTTACAGGCTGGTATTTCTTTCAGTTAGCATGTAGACCCCTTGTTTGATTGAGAGACAGGAAATCATTGTAGAAAGGAAGAATAGCCCCGGAGAGAAGCCACAGACAGGATGCTTCAGCTGTGAGTGCTCCCAGATACCGTTCAGTGTGTTGAGCTCTGCTGAACATTGGGAGAAGATTCCTGTACCTGTGTTTGATGGTACGTCTTCCAAGGGGGAAGTTCTCCAGGATTCTCTCATTGCTGTTGCAAATTAAACCGGAGCTCCTTTTTTATAGATATATTTTTTGCATCTAAGTTTGGAGTCCAACTTTCACCTTCTTTGTCAGAGGGAGGGTGTGGGTTACCTTCTTTGCTCACCACTTCCTCCCCTGCAGGCTCTAAAAACATATCCCTATGCACCCCTCAACTTTCCCGTGTAGCTCCTGAGTGCGGTGTGCCTACTTCCTAGGCTCCCCGGCTGGGCTTCAGAGCTCCAGTCTGTCTCCGTGGCTCCTCCAAGGCCAAGCGTGCAAAGCAGGGCAGGGATTAGCCGTGGAGTTTCTCCTGGGAGGTCCCCCCTTACTGCTGGTGGATCTTGTTTACTGAATGGGTTACGGACTTCTGACTAGTTTCATCCATCCATGCGAGGCCATGTGTTCTGAGGCTGCTGGTTGACTCTGGGGTTCATGGATTGTGACCGGTTTATAGATGAAGTAGAACCTGTGACCTTCATGATCTCCACGCCCAACCTCATGGCAGTGGCTTCACCCCAGAGCATGTGTGACCGACCCTCAGTCAAAAGGGCAAGCAGCAGTCCCAACCACCCGCCAAAGCATACATAGATGAAACCTGGGCAGTTCTTACGATTTCCTTGTTTTCCCCCAGATTTTCAGGGTCCCAGTGTCTGATCTCTCCTCTACTAGAGGTTATCATGGTAGACTGAAGAAAGAGTAAAATGTTCCTTTTTTTTCCCCCCATACCTTACTATCCCAGTGATTGCATCCAATAAATTAAAAGCTCCAGAACAAAGCGAGTCTATCCTGCAGGGACCCCAAACTTGTCAGATCCCATCAGAACGCATCATCTCTAGTGTCCCCCTAGGCTCCACACACAGCTGGCACAGAGAGACCACCCACTCTATTCCTCTGTTTGCTTGTATCTAATGTGGTTACCAGCCGCGGCTAGGTCCAGGCTCAAGAAGACACTTGGCCTTTGTCCATGCTGTTCTATTGAGCTGGATACCTTTTTTTTTTTTTTTAAGAGGGGGAGGGGCAGAGGGAGAAGGAGAGCGAGACAGAATCTTAAGCAGGCTACATGCCCAGTGAGGAGCCCAAAGTGGGGCCTGATGCTGGGCTCGATACAGAGCTCCATCTCCCAACCCTGAGATCATGACCTGAGCTGAAATCGAGAGTCAGATACTTAACTGACTGAGCCACCCAGGCACCACTGCCAGGATAGCTTTCTTATCGCCTCTAGGACTCAATTCAAATTATACCACTGCCTAACCAGTCTTTAGCCTTCTTCTTCCCCACAATGACCTCCCCTCTCCTCCAGCTCCCTGAAGGGACTTCTATTATAGCACTTAGCCCAGTGCTTTACATTTGGTTACAAGTATCTCAGTGTGGAGATTGCAAACTTCTCATAGAGAAGTGTTTGGCATTCATTCATTTTTACAGTCCCAGGACTTCACACAAAGTAAGTTTTATTTTATTTAATTTTTTCAATTTTTTTTCAAATAAGATTTAAGTATTGGGTGCCTCGATGTCTCAGTCAGTTGGGTGTCTGCCTTCGACTGAGATCATGATCGCAGGGTCCTGGGATCGAGCCCCGCATCAGGTTCCCTGCTCAGCGGTGGTAGGTTTCTCCCTCTCCCTTCCCCCCACTTGTCTTGTTTTCTTTTTTTCATGCTCTCTCTCTCAAATAAAATCTTAAAAAAAAAATTTTTAAAGTATTAGTTGAATTAATGGCTAAAATGCGGACATTTATATATCCAGTAATAAACAATGTAACAGCTCTGTTATTGTTATGTTGCATAAGAAAGACTTGAACTAAGTTGAAATCAGGATGATTGTCTCAAATCAGAGCCCTATTTACATGACTATTATGAGGTAGTAGACAAATGCTTCCATTTAGATCATTATAAAAAAGGATTGTTGTTGTTATTATTATTGTTTAGATAGACTCAACAGAGAAAATTAAAAGGGTGAAGATGAATCTGGCTTTGTCAAAATTATTTCCAGTATGGCTTTCAAGAAGGCATCTCGGAATGTCAACAAACATGGGACTTTTTCATGGTTAAAAACAGAAAACATGGACAAAAGGATTATCAACAGAACCTTAAATTTACAACTCTTTTTTGTTTCCTGCATCCTACCCTGCCCTAAAGACCAGGATAGAAGGTTCAAACTGGTGGGTTTTCATCATCCACAATATAGCTGAATTGGATTAATTTTGAAAAATTGTTCATTCTTACTGTATTTTACCCATCCTAGAGGCTATTTATGTGGATAGTGACCTTGAAAAGAGATTACGGAATTTTTTTGTCCATAGTTCTTGGCAGCCTTAGAAGTTGCATGGTAGAAGATACAGTGATCTTCCCATGATTCATAGCTAAAAACAGCTGACAGCAATAGTGTTGCCAAAATTGATTCGCTGCCTTTTTGCTAACAAGAAAGCAATATGGTCAGCTCCCTCCTCTTTGGGACTCTGACAGGCCCAAGCAAGTTTAGGTCAGAGGGGACAATGTGTGCCCAATGCCACTGAGCCTCGAGGCCTTCTGGGTATGTTTACGGTTTGGGATTTTCAGTAGCATATCTTCCAAATTGTATAAATCAGTGGCTTTCAGACTTTTGATCTACATTAAGAAACACTTTCTATCCCAACCTTGTAGAAAGACACACACACACACACACACACACAGTAAATCCTTCATGAGATAATTCTTATTTATATGCTGTGCAGGCTGATTTACTAGCTGTGAAAATGTGGGTGGGCTATCTAACTTCTTTTAAACTCCATTTTCTCATGTAAATTGGGGTAGGGATATTAATACCTCAGTATCTGTGCTAGGATGAAATGTAATTAATATAAAATGCCTACCCCTTACATGGTACAATATATTTATTGTATAAATATATTCTCCTCCCTTTATAAATAGTATTTGAATAATTTATATTTTAAAAGAGTTGTTTTAGGTTTTGCCTTAAGACATGATTATTATTGTTTTTCTTTAAAACTTTTTTTGGAGATATTTTTAGGAGGCAACAACTTGAATCCTCAAAAAGTGAAAGTCAGTTAAGGGCTTTAAACTTTGGAAGAATTGAGAACATTCTAATTTTGGCTCTCTAAATGTACTTTTCCTGAATGTATGAGCTGCACTTTAAGCCACTTATTGAAGAAACTAATATTATTTATTACCAAATACTGAATTCATAGGAAGTGCCTCAGAGTATAAGAATGAAAGAAGAAAGCACTTAATCTAAGTGTATAAAATAGGAAATTGAAATACTACATAAAATAGGAAATCTAGTTTTTTAAAACGGGATCATTCAGCTGCAGTTGTATGGCAAATGTAGATTTAGGATTGGTGCAGTCCCTGAAAGCTAACTGTAATTCAGCTCAATATTTGGAAACACACACAGGCAGCAAGCAATACATTTTGGCATAGCTTCTTTTGTAAGAATTGGGTACAAGTTGCAATCAGAGATTTAGAGACTTCTATACCTTGCCCCCTCTTTTGAGCAGGAATAATTTGGCCTCTGCTAAAGAGGTAACAGCGTCTCTAATTTTCATCATGCTACATTCAAATTCAGGAAGCATCAAAAGTCAGATTTGAAAATGCTAATCCAATGTAAAGTATCACCGACTCAAAAACTAAGCAGGCATTTTCCATGGGGCTCATTATTATCTCTGAGCTAATGAAAAGTTGTAGAGCACTTCGTCATCCTCAAAGTGCTTTCCCATTTTGAAATTTGATCCCTTTAAAAATCCAGGGAGCTTGGTCGTCAAACATAATTAATCATCTCTCCATGTTAAGATGCAGACATTGAGTTTTTAGAGAACTTGAATTACCTGGCTGAGGCTTATACAATAAAGAAGCTTTTAAAATCCCACTGTGGGGCGCCTGGGTGGCTCAGTGGGTTAAGCCTCTGCCTTTGGCTCAGGTCATGATCCCAGGGTCCTGGGATTGAGCCCCGCTTCGGGCACCCCGCTCAGCAGGGAGCCTGCTTCCCTTCCGTTCTCTCTGCCTGCTCTCTGCCTACTTGTGATCTCTGTCAAATAAATAAATAAAATCTTAAAAAAAAAAAAATCCCACTGTGATGCTCGTCCACCTTGCATACACTTAAGAGACAGCCTAATAAGCTTGTAACATTTTTGCCGTACCATAGATGCCACAGAGACACAGGTTACAGTGATTCTTTCTATACTTACTAGTATTGAATACTAATAGAACCATTGAACAAGAGATTAAATAAAGCAGGAGCATCCCTCCATGTGTGATTGAGGTGTAGCTTAGAAAGTAATCACATACACACCTGGGTTCTCCTCCGCCGTGGGTCCTCTGTGAATGCAACTGACTGACAGGTAGATTTGGTACAATACCAGGTCAGCTGAGTCTCATAAGAAACGAGCCCCAAGTCCTTACCTTGTAAGGGGAACCAGGCCAGCAAGCTGCAAAATCTCCACCACATGTTGTACCGAGCTGTTGTCACACTTTGTCAACTTCCTCTAGATTCTGAAATAAAGGGAGCAGAGTGGTTTCTTTTGAAGGGGGAGAGGCAGCAGCTCTGTGACCTCATGTGTTTAACGCCTCCATTGGCTCTGGAAGCCCCCTCTTGGCTCGCTGCCCCCAAACTACCTTCGGGTGGAACATTCAGGGGACAGCATGTGTCATCGCAATTGTGGAGAGGTGTGAGTGATGTGTTGGTGGCACAGGTCATTCTGCCACACGTGGGAAGTACTGGTAAATCCGCTAGGTTGTGAGACTTTGTGGGGAGGAGAAGTGGGAGAGAGATTAAAATTTCCCTGCGTGGTGATGTGACCTTGTCACTTTTCTGATGTCTTAGACAATGATAACAGGATGATTGTTGCTGAACCTTTGTTTTTCATTTCTGACAACAGTATATAATGGTTTCAGGGGAAGAATTCATCCATTCACATTATTTGATCATTTAAAAAATCTGTATCAGGAGCACCTAGGTGGCTCAGTGGGTTAAGCCTCTGCCTTCGGCTCAGGTCATGCTCTCAGGGTTCTGGGATCGAGCCCCGCATCGGGCTCTCTGCTCAGCAGGGAGCCTGCTTCCCCTTCTCTCTGCCTGCCTCTCTGCCTGCTTGTGGTCTCTCTCTTTCAAATAAATAAATAAAATCTTTAAAAAAATAAATTTAAAAAGATAAATATCTTTTTTTTTAAAGATTTTATTTATTTATTTGACAGATCACAAGTAGGCAGAGAGGCAGGCAGAGAGAGAGAGAGAGAGGGAAGCAGGCTCCCCACTGAGCAGAAAGCCCGATGCGGGACTCGATCCCAGGACCCTGAGATCATGACCTGAGCCGAAGGCAGTGGCTTAACCCACTGAGCCACCCAGGTGCCCCTAAAAAGATAAATATCTTAACAATAAAGGAGAATATGATCTAGTGAGGGGTGACAATAGACAAATGTACCATTTTGGTATTTAATCGTCATTAATTGCACAAATTGAGATACACTACTTCATTGTTTCTAGGCCACACAGCAGAATACTAATAGGATTATGGTTAAAAAATAGTCTAGACTGCAATGTTTGGAAAATTATAAGGGAAATAATATTTGGTTCTAATTAAAATGAGAGGGCACCTGGCTGGACAGTTGGCAAAGCATGTGACTCTTGATTTTGGGATGGTGAGTTCAAGCCTCACTTGGGTATAGAGATTATTTTACAAAATAATAGAATAAAACTTAGAAACAAAAATGACCACTATTACTCTGTAAATCTGTTGATACCTTTGGTAGAGAAAATTTTATCCATCAAAAATATCTTTCAGGGGCGCCTGGGTGGCTCAGTGGGTTAAAGCCTCTGCCTTTGGCTCAGGTCATGATCCCAGGCTCCTGGGATCAAGCCCCGAATCAGGCTCTCTGCTCAGCAGGGAGCCTGCTTCCCTTCCTCTCTCTGCCTGCCTCTCTGTCTACTTGTGATCTCTGTCTGTCAAATAAATAAAATCTTTAAAAAAAAATCTTTTAAATCTTTTAACTTTTTTATTAATTTTTTTTTTTTTTTTTTACAGATTTTATTTATTTGAGAGAGAGAGAGGGAGCAAGAGAGTGTGTGAGCAAAGGGAGGGCAGAGGGAGAGGGAGAATCTCAAGCAGACTCTGTCTTGAGCCTGGAGCCTGATGCAGGGCTTGATCCTGTGACCCTGAGATCATGACCTGAGCTGAAATCAAGAATCGGATGCTTAACTGACCAAACCACCCAGGTGCCTTTCAATTATTTTACCTATTTTAACAGATAGAATGAAAAGAGGAGAGAAAATAGAATTTTCTTGTAGGGCATAGCATGATATAAGGTAAAGTTTCCCTAATTGTATGATGATATAAAGGCCTTGGGCCTCTAGCCAAAAAATGCAGTCGTCGAGGGTCAGCCCCAGAGTGATTCAATCAGAGTCTCACTTGAATGAGGAGCCACCTGTGTGTTTAACAAGCTCTCTGGGGTATCATTAAGTCAAGTTTGAGCAACACGGACAGTGTTCTGGAATGGAAATCAAGACATCTAGGAACTAACCCTCACTCTGCTACCAGCTGGTGTGGCTGAGGTCAGACGGGTTTCTCCATAAACTGCTTATTGACTCTTTTGACATATATGGACTTGCTTACGGAAACAGGGAATGGATAAGTTGTATCCTACCGTTTTTGTTTTTTTTTTTTTTTAAATAGAGGACTGGGTGGTTTGCTTGGAGTGTTACAAGTCAGGGGCAGAGCTGAGAAGACAAGCCAGGACTTCAGTCTTTGGTTGGATTTTTTTTTTGCCTGGAATTCCTCCAGGTACTTCCAGTTTTATATTTAAGGCTCTATGGTGTCTAAGCATTCAGTTTTCCTGTGATGGCCATGTCCTTGCTTTAGGGTGGTACCTTCTCTTTGTACCCTGTCTACCTCTTTAAGAAAGTCCAAGGAACGGGGGACACAGTGTCTTTTTGGGCCTCCCATGGGAGATGTGAATTGCCCTTGGTTAGTTGATAATTTTTCACATTTTCACCTGGAAGAGTGCTGTTCCTTCTAGGATCTCCTAATGCTTCCTGTCGAAGCACAGAGGGCAAGGAGTTTATTTCTGGTAATATCACATGGGCCAGCATGGTGCCAACATCTTGTCTGGACCTAGATACTCATTTTCCAGATCATGAGCTTATCCTCTAACTCGAATGTATGAGGAGGTCAGAAACCACTTTTACAGGAAACAGAAGTAAAAATGTCAGCATGGGACTTTTCCTTTTAAGCCAGTGGAAAAAAATCTGTGAGTTAAATTCAGATAGCAGCCTGGAGAAGGATTACTTTACTTTTCTCTCTCCCTTTCTCTCTCTCTCTTTTAAAAATTTATTTATTTGAGCGAGAGAAAGAGCGAGTGAGCATTGAATGAGTGCTGGGGGAGGGGCAGTGGGAGAGGGAGGGAGAGATTTCTTAAGCAGGCTCCCCACTGAGCGTGGAGCCTGACACAGGGCTCCATCCCAGAAGCTTGAGATCATGACCTGAGCTGGAATCAAGAGTTGGGACGCCTAACCAACTAAGCCACCCAGGTGCCCCTGCTTCTCTCTTTTCCAGGGGAGGTTTTCTGTAATTTTCATTGTTGGGTAAAAATGTATGGAAACATAGGTGAAAACAGAATGAATATAGGACTCAGATTACCAGAGAATAAAATATCCTGAGATTGAAATTAAAATTACAGTGTAGTCCAGCCCAAATCTATTGATTTAATGTGATTTTCGTGCCATACCTGTGAATCGATTTCCATGAAATGTTCCAGGTGTTCATTTAACTGCAGACAGGTAGATTTTCTGTTTTCTTCCCATTCTCCTTCTAAAACATGGATATTCTTCTGCTCAGAAACTTCCAGTGGCTTCCTTCAGCCTGAAGATTGTCATCCAAACTCTTCAGCACATCATGGAAAGCCATTCACACCCCAATCTACTTTTGAGCCCTCTTCTCTACCCCAACTCAAAATATGCTCCTAGAACTTTCTTGCCGTATTTCAAGCATATAGTACATTTTGATAGTCATAGTCTTATTGGGTCATAGTTCATATGGCCTTCTTGGCCCCAAAGAGCCTTCTCTATCTAGGGAGATTCTAATCCTCTTCTAAGGCCCAGATCAAATGTGGCACTTCTCAGAGAGGAGTAGGAACTAGAACATGCATTCTGGGGCCAAAGCCTATTTCCTCACCTGTGAAATGGGTACAATGACAGTACCCACTCATAGGGTTGCTGTAAGAATGAAAGAAGTTACTGTGCATAGCTCCTGGCAGGTGGTTAGCCATTACTGTCCTCTGGACTCCTAGAAAAAAAAGGAAATCACCTCTCTCCTTTTCTTTGCCCCATAAATGTTTTTTTCTTTTTTCATACTGGTTTGTCTTCTGATTAGCATTCTATTAATTGAGTATGTATCTTTCTCCCTTGCTAGGCTCCCCGCTTCCTGAATGCAGAGTTTCACTTACCTTGGTGTTCCTGGCACTGATCCTTCCACAGCATAGTTGTTTTCCAAATAGCTTCATTGTGGTGTAACTGACAAAATGACCCTGCCTGTCCAAAAGTATACAATTTGATACATTTTGACATATGCCTATACCTATGAACACTTCATCAGTGTCAAGATGGTGACTATTCCAGTCACCCCTGCAAGTTTCCTCCTGTCCCTCCCCACCTCCCATCCAGAAGCCCCCACGGATCTGCTTTCTGTCTCTATTGGTTCACTTCTCATTTCCTAGAAGTTTCCATAAATGGAATCATACGGTGTGCACTTTCTTTTGTCTGGCTTCTTTCACTTGGATAATTATTTTGAGTTTCACCTGTGACGTAGCCGTGTTCAGGGTTCATTCATTTCTAGCGCCAAGTAGTGGCTCATTATGTAAATATACCACAGTTTGTTTACCTGCTTGCCTGTAGCTAGATTGCTGGGTTGTTTTCCATAGGGTAGTTTTTAATAATTGTTTATTACATTGAATCAGTTGTAGGGTAACATTAAAGAGAACCTGGATGTTCCCACATTTGCTTTTCATGATAATCTAATTCAGAGAGACAAAGTTCAGGTTAGTTTATTAAATACCGGTCCTTAGTTGGCATTTGGGGTGTACTCTCTGACATGCCACCCAGATTCTCCCCTGGTCCCCCAAGGGCTGGAAAGTTGGGACATGCCAGCTGGGTCCTTCTGTGGGAGTTGCTGTCAGTGGAAGAGACCCACGTCACCCGACATCCTCCCTCTTCCATCTCAACTTCTAATCTGGGGCACCTGACCCAGGACAGCACATGAAATAAATTAGCAAATGAATGAGCGAATGAAAGAACATTGGAGATGTTCCTTTTGCTCTGAAGCCTAAAAGGATGCTTGACTTCGAATTCTTCCAGAGCCTTAAAGAAGACCTCACTTTAGATTGTCCTGTGGGCAATGACGAGTGTATCTTTTTCACCCACGGGTGTGATAGTCACTTGGTCACAGACCTAGACAAACGTCACGATCGTCCACTGGACTGAGGTTTAAAATGGCCCGTGGGTGCAGAGCCTCAAGGCAGGCTTATGACTGTGAATGACACACAGTTGTGGTTTGCACAGTTCTTCCTGTCCCCTCCCTGCCCCCCTTCAGCCTGCGGCCCTGAGGGGGCTTAGTAGAGGAAGGTGGCTGCTGTGGCTGCTTTGCTGCATGGAAGGAAAAGATGAGGTTGGAGTGCAGTGGTCAGGGAGTGACCTCCTACCTGTTTGCGAATGGAAGGGTGTCTACTGACCACCTTGTATGTGGGAGGCCTCGCCACTGACGGCCTGTCGTCATTTTGCTCTTCTTGAATGAATCCTCCTACTATGTTCCAGTACTAATAGGAAATAACATTTCATGGGGGGGGGGTACAGATTTTAGAGAAGTAGACATCCTCTCTCTCCCGCCATCACCTTGGTCAATCTAGGCTTTCTGAGGGAAAAAGAAAAACTGAAGAAGGAGACATTTATGAAGTAGGTGAAAGATGGATGGTTTTAAGGGTCAGAAATGACAGGGGATTTCCCCATGTATAGAAGCCACTGGGGGTTTTGTTGCAATTGTAAGAGGGGCCTAAACTTTCTTCTTGACATTTTCTGGCCGGTGTGAAGCATCCGTGGTCTTTCCCAAGGCTAGGGCGTGAAGTGGTCTTGCCTGCATTTCCCAGCAGATGCCTTGGGTGGCTAGTTTGCAGCTGGTGCTGGGGAGTCTTTGAGCTCTGTTGTAGATAGACAATGTGGCTACAGAGTTTCTAAACCAGAGGGCAACAGCAGTCATTACTGAGAAAAGGCTTTTCAGCAGCAGCGAAGCCTAGTGTGTTGAGTACAGGGTGAGGGTAGGAAGCAGACAGATCTGGACTTGTCACCTGGGCCCTGCCACTGGTGGCCTTGTAGCCCTCAACAACGCCCAAGCCTCTTGGTGTCAGTTTCCCCATCTGTAGAATGGGGAGAATAATTAGAGCACGGGAGGTATGACCGGGAGGTATGAATTCAACGTAGTATCCCAAGCGCCCAGCACAGTGGCACACAGAAGATCCTCCATCAGTCTGAAGCTCTTATCTCATGCCCCCAGGAACTCTGGTAGGGTAGATCAACCTGCAAAAGGAGAAAGTCTGCTAAGCTTTTGTTCTAAGGACGGCTGCCTAGAATCGAATTGAATGGATCCCACTGAAAAATGAACCCAGGTAGGAGTTGATGACTGTGGTTTGGGGGAAACGCATCCAGACAGGCAGGTGCCGGCTTCACATCTCCCTTTATACCTCTTTTCCGAGGACAAATGACTTCCCAAGTGGTCCTCATCTGCAAATGAGGGGGTGAAATGAAACCAGTGGTTTCTAAACTGCATTCTGAAGAAATAAGTATTCCCCCCTCCCCGGGTGCCTCAGGGCTGGGCAATATTTGCCTTAAGATTTCTTTACAAAAATATCTTAAACGATTAGTCCAGGCTTTGGAACAAGGCTGACACAGCGCAGATCTGTGCCCTAGCATGTACTAGCCATGTGACTTTGGGCAAGTTTCTGGATTTTTGTAAGATTCTGCTTCCTCTTCCGTAAACTTGGAATAATAAGAGTATCTAGGGGCTCCTGGGTGGCTCAGTGGGTTAAGCCTCTGCCTTCGGCTCAGGTCATAATTCCAGGGTCCTGGGATCGAGCCCTGCATCGGGCTCTCGGCTCAGCAGCGAATCTGCTTCCCCCTTCTCTCTCTGCCTGCCTCTCTGCCTACTTGTGATCTCCATCTGTCAAATAAATAAATAAAATCTTAAAAAAAAATAAGAGTATCTATTGAATAGGGTAGTCCAGAAGAAAAGAGAAATTTCTACCTGTTAAGTACTTAGTGTCTGATACACATTAGCAGTCGGGAGATGTTGGCTATCACTTTGCCAGTCTCTGAACTCACCAATTTTTATGCCAGGTAAACTTGTGTCTGTGCTGGATTCTTCTGGCTTAGAATAAAACCCAAATGCTTCGCCACGGTCACAGTGGAGGTTGGTGAACTTTTTCTGTCAAGCACCAAGTATATTTTAGGCTTTGTGGGTCATACAGAGTCTGCTGCAGTGCCTGCCCTAGCAGGCTGGAAGCAGCCTTGGGCAAAATGTAAATGAATGAGCATTGCTTTGTGCCAATAAAACTTTATTGATAGGCCCTGGAATTTGGATTCTATAGAATTAGCATGTGCCGTGAAATAGCATTCCTCTTTTGGTGTTCTTTAACCATTTGAAATTGTAAAGACATTCTTAGCTTGTGGGCCGTATAAACACAGGCCGTGGGCTGGATTCTGCTTGTGGGCCAGTAGCTGGCCAAGCCCTGGTGTACAGGGCCCTGTGTCTAGGTCTGCCTACTTCTCCAACCTTGTTTCTCCCCACTTTTTTTTTTTTTTAAGATTTTATTTATTTATTTGGCAGACAGAGATCACAAGTAGGCAGAGAGGCAGGCAGAGAAAGAGGGGGAAGCAGGCTCCCTGCTGAGCAGAGAGCCCGATGTGGGACTCTATCCCAGGACCCTGGGATCATGAATGGAGCCGGAAGCAGAGGCTTTAACCCACTGAGCCACCCAGGTGCCCCTCTCCCCACTTTCTGCTGTGCTTCCTAAGCTTTAGCTCCCTGACCCCTGGTGTGCTAACCACACCAGGTTTTCATCGGGGGGCATCTGCATTCCTTCAGTCTTCCTTGAAACCCCATTTAGCTCTGCACCTGGCTTCCTGGCCTGCTGCTCGGGGACACCGCACCCGGCCTTATCTCAAGTACGTCCTGCCCCACATCCATCCCAGAGTTACTATTGGATAACCCAGTTTTCTTCCTAGACGACATTGATCAGCCTCTGTATTTATCTTGCGTATTCCGTGTCTCTGTCTCTACTCCATAAGGGCAGGGACCTTGCTTTCTTTGCCACTGTAGCATCAGCTTGCCGCCCTGCCAAGAACATCATGTTCAGTCAATACTGTAGAGTGCCCTCCGTGTCTTTGTTTCTTTCATATAGTGCGTTCATAATACCTGCTCTCCTTACCTTGTGAAATTACGAGAAACGAAAATGGGCATTTAAGAGGAAGGTGGTAAATCTTTAAGGCAGCCTCATAGGCAGACACCAGAATGCAACCAACACATCCTCTTACTGAGGAAGATAACTTCTGGGGATAATAGTAAGTGATACCAGAATGAATGAGGCTGCTTTTGTTCCTTGTCTCTGATATTTTTCACAGATAAGGAAATGGCGATATGTGTTCATTTCTCTTTGGCCTTAGGAAAAGCAATTATTTATTTACTAGCAGATAGTATCTTACTAGGATGCCCTATTAGGCATTTTATTTATTTGTTTGTTTATTTGTTTTAAGAGAAGGAGCCAGAGAGAGTGGGCGGGGCGCACAAAAAGAGAGGGAGAGAAAATCCTTTTCTTTTTCTTTCTTTTTTTTTTTGAGAAAATCCTTTTCTAAAAATATTTTATTTATTCACTTTAGGGACAGAGCAATCACGAGCAGGGGAAGGTACGGAGGGTGAGGGACAAACAGACTCTCACGCTGAGCGCAGAGCCTGACACGGGGCTCGATGCCAAGACCCTGAAACCAGGACCTGAGCCGAAACCACAAGTCAGAGGCTTGACCTGCTAAGCCACCCAGGTGCCCTTATCAGGCATTTTATAGTCATTATCCTGTATCCCACAACTGTGCTGTAAAAACCCTCTGCCCATTTTACGGGTGAGAATGGTTTAAGCGGTCCAGTAAGTGGCTGAGCCAGGATAAGAACCCAGCTCTGTCTGATGCCAGAATAAGGGCAGCTTCCCTGGTACAGCACGAGATTCTTCTCCGGCGATACACAGACCTTCCGGATTGCGCCACCAGCACAGTGTCTCCCAGGAGCTCTCCAGACCTGCTGCTCTCCACGGTCAGGAGCAAGCCATCTGGGTTTCATGTGTTTATTTCTGGCAAAACGAAGTATTCTGTTTATTCAGAAGGAAGAGTGCTTTTTGGTCCTCAACTTACTTAAAAAAAAAATTTTTTTTTCTGGTTTTGGCTTAAACAAATCCAGAGCACATGGATTCATTTTCCCTGGATGTGCAGGCAGCCTTTACATACATCACAAGAGGGCAAAATGAGTTTGGGGATCTGTCAGGCAGAGAACCACCGAGAACCAGCCACGAGGCTAAACATAGCTTGGTCCTTTGTCAGATAGGAGCATTCGCTGCTACTTTTCCTCAGGAAGTAAACCAGGCCCAGATTGTGGCTGGCTCTGTCCAGGAAAACCTGCGTTCGTGTCCTGAGAATAAATCTGCATACATGGTTTATTCTAACTTCTATTAGCTTCGCATAGTCTTACTTCAAAAATGGGGTTGGGGTGTCCGGGCGGCTCAGTCCGTTGAGCATCTGATTCTTGATTTCAGCTCAGGTCATGAACTCAGGGTGGAGAGATCGAGCCCTTTCGTGGGGCTCTGCGCTCAGCACTCAGTGTCTGCTTGAGATTCTCTCTGTGCCCCTCCTCCTGCTCACGCTCTCTTTCTCAAAAAAAGAAGGGTGGTGGCCTATTATGACTTTTGGTAGTGTGGAACCTAGCTTGCGCTGGGTTTCCCTTTTCTTACCCGAATTCTTAATCTATGGATGGTCCCTTGCATGCCTACCTTCTCAAGGCAAGCAAGGGGTGAGGGGTGAGGGGTGAGGGCTTGCGCATGCGCAATTAGAGCATTTTGGAGCATGGTTTCTCACTCCTGGGCGAGTGTCACCTCTCCAGCCTGGGTGACCCAGAGGGGAGCCTCGCCAAAGGGGAATCAGAGACCTCCACAGTGCTCCCAGAGCACCTTTCCATTTCCATCAGCAGCAAACCCCCCTCTGGGCCCCTGAGCGAAGAATCCCACTCTTAACGGACATTCATGAAACAATAATGACCACAGTAACATCTGAAAACATGATAGGAATAGAGACCACTCAGAATATAATATGAGATTGCTCTGGATTGACTGAGGACACAGTTCCTCTTTATTAAATCATCTGTGAACCACTTAAACGGAGATGCTCCTGGAATGGAATGATCTAGTTACAATGGTGCTGGGGCTGTATCCAGAGGAAGAGCAGACAGCTGGGAAAGCGTAGATGCCACAGGTAGTTTACAAGGGATTTGGTGATACAATTTTGTGTGGTTTCCCTTCTTATAATGACAAACCTTTTTCTTCAAATAAATACACCTGAATCACATAGAAGAATAAAAAAAATATACAATAGCCTTATAAATGAGAAAGAAACCAATATGCCTCTAAAAACAGCAGGTTGAGAATGGTCTATGCATAACCGAAATGCTTTGGGATGGCATTCCCATCCGAGAAAGAACCAGCACACATTTCCCATGATACATGTGTATCCTGCACATAGTCCAAGAATAGTTCAACAGCTGCAAAATCCTGATTTTTGTGTGGGTAATGGCAGCTAAGTGGTACTGTGTAAGACATCTGTAAGAGCTGATTGTCTATTAAGTTTGACGACTCCTCACTATAATTTTAAACTTACATACGCTGAACGTAATATTATACATATTTAAAGATCAAGTTATTTCCTCCGTCTTTAGCGGCATTTTCTTTCCCCCTTCCCTCGAATTTTCATTATAGCTAGTTACTTTCCCAGGAAAAATTCATTATGTTGAAGTGTTAAAGAGAAGCAAATCCAGTTTGAATCCTATGTTTAAACATGAAAAGCATCTGCCGTCACTGAACAAAATCTCCTCCTGTCACCTCTGTAAAGTGAGTATTAACCTAAGTAGATGTTAAAAATGCTCTTTTCCCCTACCCTCCAAGGCCAGTCTCATCCCTGCTGGCAAGGCAGCGGGACTAGACTCCTGCCTCTTAGTTCTCATACGTGTGCAGGACTACAATTTAAATGCAAATAACCTTGCGCCTCATTATCTGAGTTCCCGCAGACACAGTACAGTTGTGACTTTGCCTGTGAAAATTGAGGGAGGTTCATCTGTATTCGAACACACGCATTACTCAGAGTAGATTCAAAAGAGCAATTCATCACCGCTTTCAAATTAAACCCTGGAGTTGCAGAGTGCCTAGGTTACGGAGGAATGCCTCCCTTTTTGTTACAGAGGGACGCTTTTCTGCAAAGACAATGAGACAGAACTTCTCTTACTGCAGCTTTTCAATTAGTTCCCAGTGACACTAGGTAATTGAAATAGAAGACTTCCTTCAATAGGAACACAGCTAGTTGAGTGGAAAAGATACATTTATGGTAATGCTAAGCGCCGTTGGAGGACAATGTAGATGCATCCAAATACCACTGACAGGAGAATGACCACATCAGCCTAAAATGCAAAAAAATTATCCACAATGATTTACCAAACCAACATCACTCCAGGAGATACTATTTTTTTTTTTAATTTTTTATTTTCTGTAAAATCATCTTTTAAATATAAGGTTATTTTAAAATAATTCTTTGGTTAAAGTATAATTCAAATAAAAAGTAGAAACTCCTCCAAGCCATTCACTACAGGGTGAAAAATACCCCCCTCTTTCAGCCATCAGATGGCCATTTAATCAGCCATTCAGATTCTATGAATCTAAATGTAATGGAAAACACTGTATTCTAACTCCACACTGGGGTAAAGCAATAAGCTCCCGGCTACCGACGCAGTGATGGAGAAGAGGGCCTGGGAAAGTGAGACCCCCAGCTTGCGCATTAAAATGTGCCAATTATTCCCATCCACAAGGAATAGCCGTGGCATGTTAAAATCACCGAAACCGAAGTCCTACCTATGAATAATACTGGGGCATTAGCGGATTGATGGGACTCTCTTGTACCAGCAGCAAACTGTTGCAGAGTTTCAATCTCAGAACAAAGCCTTAGGTTAGTTTCATCTATTTCAGGCAACTTTCTACAATAAAACCAAAATTTCCCGTCTGCAAGTAACATTTGGGTTCTTCTCTTGATGTCCCTCTGTCCTTCCCTCCTTCTTCCTTCCTTCCTTCCCTGACTTCCCCATCCCCAATGTTAGTTCTAAATCAGCATCAGCCTTGGCTCAAAAAGAACCGAGCTGAAGTTCAGGGTGTGATGTCAACCTAGAATTTTTGGATGAAAATGAAATCATGTAATACACTCCTGCATTCTTTTTATTACACACAGATTCAACATGATTTTCAAAGAATATCTCCGTTGGAGTCTTAGTTTTTAAAATACCAATATGTGAAAAGAGAATAGAATGTGAATTCAGATCATTCAGACCATTTTGATCAACAATCCAGATAATGAAAACAGAAGAATAAACTCCTGAATTCAGGGGTTTCCACCTCAATTACTCCACATGATTTCAGATCTCTGCCTCCTGCTTATGCAGAAGACAGCCTAAGACTCCGTCCATATTGTGCTAAGGACAATGGACCGGTACCCAGCTGAACTGGCATCTCAGGTCATCACAGGACCAAGACAGCCAAGAGGGAGAGAGGATAACCTATCCCGAGCCCTATTCTGCCCAGGTACAGACGCTGCCCAGAACACACAGCTACAATCTTCAAGGAAGTCAGATGTGAGGTGCTCAAGCATTATTCGGACCATTGCACATCCAAGAAAATTTGTGGAGAGTCTAATGAACATTACGGATCTGATTAAACAGTAGATTCATTTCATTACAGATGAAAGAATGAGTAGCAGTGACATCCTATCAGCCGTAATGTGATTTTTCTCCTAGAAATCTCTACTGGGAATATTTCCCCTATTTTTAAGGTTCAAACATTTTCTATTACTCAATGGTATCAGCACGGAGTATTTTTATACCCAGTAGCTGGATCAGTGTTGGTGCAATGCTAGAAAAAATCAAGTTTGTTTCTTAAAATCTAAAATTCATGACATATTTGTCTAAGTGGCCTAAAAAAAAACCCCAACTGTAATCCTCTTGCTGATTAAGACACATAGCCAGCATCCTTTCACTTTCTTCCTTTTTTTAGGAATCCTCACTTTCCAGTTTCAAATAGGAGCACAGATCTGTTTTTGGGTTTCATATGTACTATTTGCTACAACATACACTGTTTTGTTCTACACTGTTTCTCTACATGTCTCAGATCTCATCTGCACACATTGTCTACACAGTGAACTACACCGCACCAGACCGTCGTGTGCAGCCAACAGTCAGCTAGTCACACAATTAAATACACATCGATAACTGATGTCTTAGTTTGATTGTCATTTATTTTTCTTTTAGATAAATTCCCTCTGAATTCAGGAAGCAGGTGTGACGAGAAGCCACAGGACGTGGCTCGCCCACCTTTTCTTAAGTAGCCCTACCTCGGTATGTTAAGTTCTAGAAAAACAAAGAGAAAATGACAGCACGCACAGCAATCGTGACTGTCATCCTTTAAATTAGTTCCCTGACTTCTCTGAGGGTCTCTGGTGTCACTGATGCATGGGTGGATGTGCTGCCCTTGGTGACAAGTGCTCTGTGTACACGACCTGACCCTGGGTACGGTCTGTAAAGACATCCGTATTGCACAGGAATGAGCTTCTTGCTGACTCAAGTAACGGACCGAACACACACGCTTTCAAAATGCCAACATCCTTTACCAGTCACCACAGTCTAGACTCTAGGGGCAGAGATGAGCAGATCATGGTGATTTGGAAATGCTGGGACGTGGATAATGCCAGGTCGCTTTATATTTTGGAAGTTCTTTGCTCCCACAACTGAATATGTCGCACGTCTGTCTTCCTCCTGAGTGTCCAAAAGTGCTTGGTCTCCCCATTTCACAGAAGCGAGGGGGAAGGGCCATAGCAAAACGCCGTAGCCAGTTGTTCTAGAGAAAACGCGGCGGGAGTAGGTACCAGGGTGGACGGAGTCGTCCAGCAGGCGCCTTGAGCCAGCAGCACGGGTGTGGGGGTCCTAGGGAGGGGAGAATTTGATGTGCAATAAGAACAACTCTCTGCAGGGCCATTTTTCTAATAACCTTAAAAAGAATCTCTCAGCTTGGCTTTGCCTAACTGGACATGGAGTTCAAGAGAATCTCATCCCCAAACTGGCAGCTCGGTGTCTCTCCAGCTGGATTCTGGACACACGCTGCCCTCTCGCATTCCTCCTTGGAGGAGGCTGACTGCTCCCTTCAGGAGCTCTCCGGCTCCTCAGCCACGCACAGCAGGAAGGAAGAACACATCTGCTGCTGTAGCAGGTGCCTTGATTTATGAAGACAGTTCTCGAAAGCTTTGTTAGCTAGGTAAGCATCCAGAGAGAATGAATTCCATCCCTGAATCAGGTCTTTTTCTCATTCCCACAGTCTCATCATCAGAGCTTTAAAGCATGAAAGGAAATCTGCTCAAAGACGCTGAGCTGTCTACTTAGGAGGTGGTATGGACTTGGCCACTGTCACTCAACACACGGAAAGACGCTTCTCCCGAGGGCCTTCTAGAGCCTCCTCTTCTCGTTCACTGCCGTGATTTATTCTTGCAGCAAGGTCTCTCTCCAGTTGAAGCCCCCAGTTGGTCCATGGGTGAGAGGGAGGATAGGGGGGTCTGTCAGCTGCCATATCCCAGTTTCTCCCAGTTCTTCGCAGGAACAAAACCCCAAGTATGGGATCTGAAGTCAGAGTAGTCAAGGAAGGGGAAACAGAAAACAGAGGTTTAATGCTTTTGCTTTGACCTACACATAAAGATCTTCAGGTGGCCCTTGGGAATAAGAAACAGTCCCAGGAATTGACAGGGGCTTTGTAGACTGGCCTCTCTTCCAAAAATCAATAAAGGAAAACAAAACAGATGAAATTGACAAATTAGAGGGAAAGGCATTTACACGGCAAAGGGATTCATCAGAAAAGATTCATTAAACGGTGAGCTCCCCTAGTGTAATTAAGTAATTGTTTATAGATTGCTGCTTAATAGTGTGGGAGGAAAGAGGACAATCATACAGAACGCTGAGGTGCCCAGAGTTAATTCGTAATTGTGAATCAAGCTGAAAATGCAGCTCAGACATTTCAGAAATTATATTTGGACAATGGGAGAGATTACGCTATTTTAAAACATTTTTCACCCAGTTTCTTTTTTTCTTTTCTTTTTTTTTTCCCCCTTCTTGGCATGGGTATCTGTAATAGTTGAAGCCGAAGCTCGCCTTTCCTAATGTCAGGAGCCATGGCGTCCCTAAACGTATTTCTGTGCACAGGCTCAGAGCTGCGGTTATACACAAGACAAAAAATCTCTGCCTTCAAGCAGCTTACAGAGTAATGGTGGTGGACTCAGATGCATAAATGAACTTTTAAAAAAATGAGAAAAGCATTGCAATCGAGTTTGAATCAGGTTCTCTGGGGGCAGATACAGGAAGCCTGGAGGGAAGTGTGTGGGAGGGCCGCTGATGGGAAAGCTTCTTCCACAGGCTTGAGAAGGAAGAATCCAGATGTGTGGGTCCCTCTCATGGGTTTTTGTCTCGTGGCCTTGTTCCTGGTTTGCCTTGCAGCCTCACTGTTTTAAATCACTGCTTCCTTTGGCCTACCACCCAGGCCCCCTCGTCTAGCTGAGCTGTCAGATGCTATCTGCGTCCACTCACCCGTCTTCATCTGGTCCATGGTTCCTCAGGGAAATCCAGACAGCCTGCCCTGAATTCTTAGCTACTTCCCAAATTTGCGCTCCTAGAAACTAAAACTCGCTCAGACATGTCCTTGTCTCTTACATGAGGCCCTACACAGAGCACCACTCGGTACAGCTCGGTCGAGTGAATTGATACACGCACCTTCCCAGCTCAGGAACAACAGCTGCAAACAGCTTAGCTGTCGGCCAGGCAGGGAACGTTCTAACACTGCCTGGCCCCACAGCCTCCGCGATAGAAAAATGAATTACCTTTCGGACCATTTGTACGAAGTCCTTGGAGTTCTGGGGGGACAGGCCCTGCAGCTGGCAGGTACATGCTTCCAGGGAAGACGCGTGAGCCACAATCAGGATGTTATTTCCTGGGGAAGAAAAGCAAGGACTGGGGAGACCATTTCTTTCTTCCTTCCCTCCTTCCTTTTAAAGATTTATTTATTTATCTGAGAGAGATAATCTTCAAGCAGACCCCCACGGAGCGTGGAGCCCGGTGTGGGATGCTTAACCGACTGAGCCACCCAGGCACCCCTGGGAAGACCATTTCTATAAAGACCTATGTAAACTTTATAAATATGGGAGGTCAAATGTTCCGGGGAGGGATAGACATCCTAAAAAAATGAGACAATTTGGCCAAACAATATTTTGAAAAGCTTTGTATTTCTAAGGCAGCCTAATATTGTTTTAAAAAAATAACCTTTTAATCTGAAAATAATTATAGATGCATAGGAGGCTATAATTATGTATATATACAGTATGTAAATATAGACAATGTGTAAAATTACATCTCCTATATTTATGACATTGCATAATATGGGTACACACAAACATGGATACGCACATTATGTGTGTATGTAGCATACAGTGTAGTATATAGTACATATACTATACTATATTATACTGCATTATAGTATATATACTAGAGGCACAGCTGGGAGGTCGCACCTCCCAGGCATCTGACCTGCCCTGGTGGGAACATCTTGCCTACCTATGGTACTCTAGCAAAATCAGGAAATGGGGGCTGGCGTAATGCAGTTTCCTTTCTCTATCACGTGTGAAACTCTTTGTAAACACCGCAATCAAGATGCAAAACGATTCTGTGTCTACAGGGCTCTCTGCTACTTCTTATAATACAGTTTTCAATGCTGCCACCTTAGAACTGGGAGCACTTGATACTTTCTGGCTGATAGACTATGCTGGCGAGTATCTTTACAGTGGGGAGCACAGGAGTAGTAAATGAAATGAGTGGTTTATCACTGTTAATTGTTAGAATACTGCTGACTGGGGCTCTCCACGGGTAACATTTCGGTGTGTGTAATTCCAGTTTTTGCTCTATGAAGATAACTTAAAAAGCAGTGGAAATGTGCATATACTTTCGGCATCTCTTTTTTCCCTAAATGTGGATGGTGACTACTCTTATGTATCATTAAATATTTGAGTTTAGTGTTTATCAAATATAGTGACAGACTGGAGTCTTCCAGAACATCGTTCTTGGTCAGTGGTAGCAGTGACTGTGTTGGTGAAGGTGTGGGTGTCCGTGCTCCTGGGTCAAATCCTGGGCAACAATAGTGATAGGTTAAGAAATGTCTGAAAATTTTAACAGGGAACTTCCTTCACAGAGTGTAAGATAAACCGCTATAATCCAGAATTCTAAATGATTTCATATAGCAACTAAGTCTGATATATTCCCATGGTGTATCTACCATTTACTAGAGAGAATATTACAAATTTAACATGAAAGTATAAGAAAGCAAAGTCTTTCTTCCTTATTAAGCAAGTTGCAACAGCTTGAATAGCTTACAGACTGCGAGGGATGAATGACCATTTAATTAATTAGAGAGTCCAAAATGATATCACCTACCTTTACTTTTACACTCACTTATTATTTCTTTTGTCACTTGGAAACTTCTACTAATGTAAGTGTCGTAGGATTCTGAAACCACTAATTTGCTGACTGGAATGTGAGGTCTATAAGAGAAGAAATGAACAAAGGCGATGAAAACATTTTGATCCCAAGGCAAAGCAACTGCTAGGATTCTAAACTTTTATTTCAAGACCTTTCTAGAGTTCCCATAGTTCTGTTTACCCATTTTCCTAGAAAAGAGGGAGGTAGGAGAAGAGTAGTTCCACTCTATGGACGTGGGGTTGAAATGTACAGGATGTGCAGAAATCAAGGCCGTGCATGCAAGGGGTCTCAGTGACCGGTGGAAAAGGGGAACCGTACAGGTGCCACTTGTGGGTTAACTCGTGAGCAGTTTGACTAATTTTCTGACCATCAGCGCTGGGTCATGCAGCTAACAGGAAGCAAAGCAGAGTTAGATCTCTTTATAGATCACCGGAGATTTCCCAAGCCCCTCTTTTTTTAGCCTTAAACACCATAAGCTGTAAGAATAGGTTTTGTTTATTTTTGAAGTTTTTTCCCAGTTTTATTGGGACAGAATTGTTGCTTCACGTTGTAAAAGTTCAAGGTATGAAAGTGTCGATCGGGTCCACCTATTCTTATAAAATGATTTCCACCACAGTGTTAAGCTAACATCTCCATCAGGTCACCTAATCACCATTTCCTCTTTTGTGGTGAGAACATTGAAGATCGACCCTCCTCTCGGCAACTTTCAAGTATACAATACCGTATTATCGACTAATTACCATACGGTACAGTAGAGCTCCAGAACTTCTAACTAGAAGTTTGTATCCTTTGACCAACGTCTCCCCATTTCCCCAGCCCCCAGTCACTGGAAATCCCCCTTCTGCTGTCTGTTTCTCTGAGTTTGGCTTTTTAGATTCCACATACGAGTGATACCATGTGCGGGTATCTCTTCGAGCTCCTGTATTCATTTCCTTTGAATACATACCCAGAAGGGGGATTGCTGGATCATATGGTAGTTCTATTTTTAATTTTTAAAGGAATCTCCATATTGTTTTCCCTAGTGGCTGCACCAGTTTACATTCTCACCAACACAGCTCTTGTCTTTTTGAGGACAGCCATTCTAACAGACGTAAGGTGGTATCTCAATTGTGGATATCCCCCCCCCCCGAATCATATGTGGAATTTTATTTTTTAGTTCAAAATAGTTTATTTTTTTAAACTTTATTTTTTCAGTGTTCCAGGATTGTTTATACACCACATCCAGTGCTCCAGTGCAGGCTCACCCAACACCCCATCCCCCGCCCCTCCAAAACCCTCAGTTTGTTTCTCAGAGTTCACAGTCTATCATGGTTCATCCCTCCCCTCTGATTTCCCCCAAGTCACTTCTCAATTGTGGGTTTAAATTGCATTTCCCTGATGACTAGTGATGCTGACATCTTTTCCTGAACTTGTTAGCCATTTGTATGTCATCTTTGGAAAAATATCTGTTGAATTCTCCTGCCTTTGTTTTGTTTTGTTTTTAAAGATTTTTTAAAAATTTGACAGAGATCACAAGTAGGTAGAGAGGCAGGCAGAGAGAGAGGGGGAAGCAGGCTCCCCGCTGAGCAGAAAGCCCTATTAGGGCTCCATCCCAGGACCCTGAGATGATGACCTGAGCCAAAGGAAGAGGCTTAACTCACAGAGCCACCAAGGCGCCCCCCTCTGCCCATTTTTAAATTAAAAAAAAATTTTTAACTCTCAAGTTGTAGGAGTTCTTCATATGTTTTAGATACTAACTCCTTATCAGATATATGATTTATAATATGCTGTCCTCTTTTGTAGGTTGTTTTTCATTTTTTGGATTGTTTCTTTTGCTTTGCAAGAACTTTTTAGTTTGATGGAGTTTCACTTTATATGGTTTCAGTTCTTATGTATAAGTCTTTAATTCATCTTGAGTTAATTTTGTCATTGGTATATCTACATGGTATTATCCATTTTTCCTAATACCATTTATTGAAAAAACTATGGTACCTCAGTGAGTATTCTCAGCTCCCTTCTCAAATGTTAGCTGAACATATATTTGAGGATTTACTTCTAGGCTGTCAATTCTGCTCCATTGGTCTGTGTCTGTTTCTATGCCAGTACCATACTATTTTGAATAGTATAGTACAGATTAGTATAGTTTGAAATCAGGAAGTGTGATGCTTCCAGCTTTGTTGTTTTTTGTTGGGTTTACTTTGGCTATTTAGGATCTTTTGTAGTACCATACAAATTTAGGATGGTCTTTTCTATTTCTGTGGAAAACATCATACATAGATTTTGATAGGGATTGCCTTTAATCTAGAGATGGCTTTGGGTAGTATGGACATTCTAATACTATTCTTCTGATCCATGAACATAGGATATCTTTCCATTTGTTTGTGTCTTCAGTTTGTTTCAGTGGTCTGGTATATTTCAGTATACAGATCCTTCACCTCTTTCCTTGATTTTATTCCTAAGTATTTTTTTGTTTTGTTTTGTTTTCGATGCTATTGTGAATGGGATTGTTTTATTTCTCCTTCAGATGTGTTGTTATTACATAGAAAGACAAATTATTTCTGTATGTTGATTTTTGTATCCTGGCACTTTACTGAGTTTATTGATTAATTCTCATAGCCTTACAGTGGAGCCTTTAGGATTTTCCATATATAGAATCATATGCTCTACAAAGACATTTTTACTTCTTTCTTTCCAATCTGTATGCCTTCTATTGCTTTTTCTTGCCTGACTGCTTTCAATACTTTGTGAATGGGCCTTGTTCCTATCTTAGAGGAAAAGCTTTCAATCTTTCACCATGAGTTTGATGTTAGCTGTGGGCTTGTCATATATGGCCTTTATTATGTTTTGGTATATTTTTTCTATGCCCAATTTGTTGAGAATTTTTATTATTAAAGGGTGGGTATTCTCTCAAATGATTTTTCTTCATGAGTTGAAGGAGGGAGTTGAGCGTATGATTTTTAACTTTCATTCTATAAATGCAATATGTCATATATTGATTTTTGTATGTTGAACCATCCTGGCATCCAAGGGATAAACCCCATTTGATCACAGTGTATGATTCCTTTAATGTGCTGTTGAGTTTGGTTCACTAATATTTTGTTGAGAATTTTTGCATCTTTATTTATTAGGAATATTGGTCTACGGTTCTCTTTTCTTACAGAGTCCTTATCTCTTTCCTATAGAATACTTATCTGGCTTTGGTATCAGGGTAATGCTGGTCTTACAAAATGAGTTTGGGGAGTTATAAGGATAGATTTTAAATGCAGATATTCGGCCCATTGGATTTGTGAACTTATGAAATCATCAGTCTTTCCTTTTTCTTATTTTGAACATAGACCATACACCTGGAAATAGGAAAAGCTCAGGGAACACAAAGATGAAGGGAACCCAGCTTCTACGCTTGGGGAGTTCTCAGTGTGTGGCTGAGGTGTGCAGGCTATTCGTGCAAATGGTAACTATGAACACTGTACAAAGGCATGTAAGAGGATGACCAATGCAGGGCTCTCCCATCTTGGTGACACTGCATGTTTTCAGTCTCAGCCACTGCTGTCTGCTCCGGTCTCTCTGTACTACTTTGAGTTGCTGGTCTCTAAGATGTGTATTTTGTCTTTGAGTACAGCTATATCATATTTTCTGTCTCATCTTTCATTGTTAGTGTTTGGATGGTGGATGGAGGTGGTTGTGAGTCCTCAAAGGGAAGTCACATGGCATCTTAATCAGAACATGTTACTGCTGCTACCACTACCACAAAGATTTATTGAGTGGTTCCCATGTGTCAGGCTCTGTGCAAAGTGACCGACTTGCATGCTGTGAATATAGCTCTCCTAGCAACCCTTTTGCAAAATCCTGTTTGTGGTTGACAAAAATAAGGCTCAGAAAGGTTAGAGAGGACTTGCCTTTACTTAAACCATTAGCAACTCTCCGGCCTGGATTTGAGTCTGGTCTGAGATCACTACCTGTAAACCCAGAGGCATTCTGGATGGTTTCGACAGTGTGCCACCCCCAAGGCAGCCCTTCCGTGCACTTGGGTTTACTGTCCAGAGAGGAAGAATGGCATTCTCAGTGCCATTCCCATCCATCTGAAGGAAACCCACACTCCTTGAAATCACATTCCCTCAGCAAGCATACTTCTCCTAGGAGACAACCTTCTGAGTCTCACAACACCCCGGGGGACAGAAGGAGACATGAATCACCACTTTTAGGGACGGAGCTCATTGTTCTGGAGCAAACCCTTTTTTCCGTCTCCACCTCCTGTCTAGTTCCATTACCACTTCCATCACCTGGTCTCCCGGGAGCCCAGCACAGTGACAAAAGGCTACTTTGTATGGTGCAGGGAGTCATCTCCTTGGTGAGACCATGGTCATGTCTGAGATTTGCAGAAGGGAAGAACAGGTAGATGCTGGGGTCCGGTTTCTCTAGGTCAGCTCTTGCCTTTGGCAGTTCTTGCCTTGAAGTGGAATCTACAAAAGGCTTCCGTGGTTGAACTAGTTCTGATGGGGGGAGGCCAGAGTCCAAGCTTCCTCACCACTGTCTGCAGCAGGCATGGCACTTCTAGAGCTCAGAGTCAGGTAGGCTTCCAACCACCAGCTAGACCTGGGTGCTCAGGTAGCAGCCCTGGAATAGGATTCATCCTGGTACAAGCTCTACTCCCAACCTTGCTTTGACCTAGGCTATACTGTGGGCTTCTGCCTTGAGCCCCACACTAAGGTATGATTCACTGCCCCTCTAACACTCCAGACTCATGCCCCATTCCCCTAGCACCTCTAATTAGAGCCCAGTTCTGAAACCCAATCCAACTGGTGTGTGTGTGTGTGTGTATACACCACATATAAATATATATAAAATATATATAAAAAATATATATATTTTGTCTTGATCCTTCTGGCCCAGCTCCCTGAGACTGGGACTGCTTTCGACACCCCGCCCCCAGGCTTGGTCTTGGGGCCTGTGGGTGACACCTGGGTATTAGTCACCGGGCTAGATTTTCCTTAACCTACTTCTACCCCTCCTCCTCCTCGTTCCAAGATGAGAGGACTCTCCAGCTGGGGCTTGCTTGATGTATAATACCCTATCAGTCCTTGCCCCTCTGCCCACCACATTTCCTCAATCATTTGGGCATCACTACTTGCTTCAAAAGGTTGGCACACTTGGCATAAGTGCACAGGGGCTTTAACTCCAGGGCATGTGCCTCTCACATGCTTTATTGTTGATGTTGACTTTCACAATTAATTTATAGTATTAGAGGCTTAATCCTTTTCTCCCCCTGGTATACAACGTGGTTGAACTGAATTTCGATTTTCTGTAGAACAAAAGAAAAGTCTGGAATTAGGACCAGGTCCCGGCCCCCAAGTTCCTGGTGTTCCTTCTTCTGCTGGTACTACTGTTGCTGCGTGTGTCTGCATGTGCGTGGAAAGGCTCAGACAGGATGATTCTGGGGAACTTTGTAAATGAGCTTGGGAAGATGTGCAGGATGCAGTTAAGGGGGTAAACTATGGCCCAGGTTGGCTGGGAGAGGGGGAGTGAATCAAGAACGTCATTTCATCAATGTTGACAAAAACTCACCCTCTTTCCAGCCCAGAGGGATGAGGGCTGTTGGCATGGGGACAATAATTGATTGCCATTTCCCCCAAAGGATGGAAAAACTGTTGCCATAGGGGAGATAGGGCAAAATGTGAAGTGTGATTGAGCTTTGAGCAACATGGGTTTGAACTGTGTGGGTCCATTTATATGTGGATTTTTTTTTTGATAAGTACAGTTCAGTACTATAAATTTATTTTATTATTTTCTTTTGTCTAGCTTACTTTATTGTAAGAATACGGTGTAGACTACATAAACGTACAACATACGTGTCCATTGCCTATGTTATTGGTAAGAATTCTGGTCAACAGTAGGCTATTAGTTGTTGAGCTTTTGGGAAATCTAAAATTGTATGTGAATGTGACCGTGTGGGGGGTCAACATCCCTCACCCCCTGCGTTGTTCAAAAGTGAATTACTAGTAGGGGATCTGATTGATTGGTTTAATCTTATTTTTGAGGAGTGCTAATTCCTTTAAGCAGGTAGCACACACTAATTAATTTATGGGGTCATCCGAAGTTTTATTTACAGAAAAGGGAAATGAATTTGGAAAAAAATATTTTCTCCTATCTTTGCCAGAAGCTCACATTGCTTCATTTGTGGTTTGGGCAGGTATTTGAAATGAAAGGTCACAGGCTATCACAAGGAGGAAATTGCTGTTTGGTCACTTGCTTCAAATTCTGCCTTAAGAAATAGGAACTTAATTCTCCTCTATAATGGGCATGAATATCCCTTCTCAGGGACATTTTACAAACACCTGAGTGGAGTTTTGAGAGTTAAGAATTCACCAGTAATAATACAGTTACACTAATGGCTTACATGAGGGTTATTCATTTGTGATCCGTCTACAAACGCTTTTTTCCTTTTTACTGCCAGCACCGTCTAGTCTCACGGAAAAAGCAAAGGACTGGGAAGGGGGGAGATGGTAAAGCAATTAGATTACACGGTGCTCGACACGCAGGAAAGGATCAATACAGGTTAGTTGTTGTTGCCGTCACTGTTCTGTGTGCTCACTAAATAGAATGACTTTCATCTGTAAAAGAGGACAAGTGACTTGCCTGTGTTTTGGGGTGACAGCAATAATAAATGAAGATCGAGAGAATTAAGAATGCTCTGGAAAAAAATGGAAAAGGGAAGTCCAAGGCAAGACCGTGTCCTTTCCCTCACCCCCCCACCCCCACCCCAGTAAGCTTCTGGACCTGCATCAGGCTTCTCTGGTGGACGACCCTGGAATGCAAAATGGTTTTATCCTTCACGGAAAGAGACAAAACAAAGTCAGGAAAGTCCAGTGTGTGAAGTATGAGGGAATGCTGGCTTTCTCGGTTGTGGTCTTTGAAATGATCACTTGACTCCCACCACTATGGACAACCGCCTATGGGCCCTGCCTGGTCCTCTGTCTCCTGTGTCGGCCTGACCTGGTGTAGAAAAGTACTACCACACTGACTCTGGGAGGCAGCAGCCCAGAGGGTTACCTGTAGGTTGTATCCACGCTCAGGTTGGCGGCCGCTAGCTCTGACGGAGGTATCCACGCAGGTAAGGTGTTCCCAGGAACCCATTTCGTCCACTCAAATAAGCCAGGCTCTACACGGATCTTCAGGTGGTTTTCTTGTTGTAAACCTTAGATGTGAAAGGAAATGAAGGTAAAGGAACAGGCCAAACTGTTGTATAAATTCTGGTCAGTCTCTTTTCTGTTGGGGGCTGCATGGAAGGTGGCAGCACAGGGCTTTGGTCAAGGGTTGCTCATTTCCACGTGTGACAAACAGACGAGCTTCATCCTCTGGCCCCAGTGACAGGATGGATGCTGGCTTTAGGGGGTCTCTGACTTAAGGAACACAAGTCATTACCTGTGTCATGTATTCACTTCTGTGACGACTAGACTGGCATTTGCTAAGGGAAGTCCCAAGACGGCCTTACTGAGAAACTTCAGAAATTCTCTTAGCATCCTCTGCCCTACAACAGCTGAAACTGTCTTTGAATATCATGGAAACTATTCACTTTCTCAACCAGGAAATCCAATTTTGAGTATTTCCAAGTGCCGGTGCACAAGTCCTGCATTTTCTCAAAGGGTAATTACCCTCAGCGTAGGACTTGTCCCTGTTGAACTTTTTGTATAATGCTTTTAGCCGTGTTTTAATATATAAAGTATTTTATTTTATTATTTATTTTAAAAGATATTATTATTTATTTGACAGAGCATGAGAGAGGGAACACAAGCAGGGGCAGTGGGAAAGGGAAAACCAGGTTCCCACCGAGCAGGGAGCCTGATGTGGGACTTGATCCCAGGACCGAGATCACAATCTGAGCTGAAGGCAGATGCTTAACTGACTGAGCCACCCAGGTACCCAAAGTATTTTAATATATAAATGCATTCTGGTTACTTAAGGAATGGAAGTCTCAAAGAAGTGTCCATTCTTCTCTGGCTTGGCTAATTCTGGCTCATTCGTTTGTTTGGTATAAGCGAATAGTTCCATTCTGTTACTACTGGTTTTCCTTCCAGTGAAATGAGAGCGGAGATCCATGCAACTCAAGCTTCCCCAGATTTTAAGGTGAAAGTTGAGTATCTTTATAGCAATGGTGCTTTTAAAGCCATCCAATTAACTACAGAAACAGGGATGATTAAGATTTGTAGATACTCAGGAGCACCGTTGCTATTATAAACAAGAAGCAAACAGAGCAGAGTGGGAGGAAATGATTTCACGGTTTCACTGTTAAAAAAAAAAATCACACACTGTAGGCTCCAAATTATTGCTAGACAACGAAATTTCACAAGCCTACCATTCATCCAAGAGGGCTTTACATTTTCAAGCAAAAAATGATCTGTATACCTCCTTTCATCTCATTTAATGCCACCAGAGTATGATTTGGGGATGTTTGCAAAGATAGAGCTTGCTTAGAGCTTGCTTTCTAAGTCCTTTCGATGCTATGGAACTATAGCTTCCAAAAGAATCACGGCTATAAATTTCACATTTGAAGATTCCCATTGGCTAATGTCCCGCAAGTCTAGGATAGTCTAGCTGTAGGGCTATCTGGAGGCAGGAGGATGGATTCGTGGACCTTTATGACGTCTGACCTTTCAAGATGTTGTATGCAGTCTGCACGCAGCGCAGGGATGGGGAGCAGTAGACGTGGTCGATGATGGTGTTGCTCTCCAGTAAGGCTTCCCCTGCAACGGAACACAAAGAACCACCGGTTTGCTGGGTTTAGGCAGCCTCCGTTGGAGCTCCGCGTGGGAGCAGGCGGCAGGCAGACCCTGCAAATCCCCTTTTCGGTGGGGGCTCACACACAGTTGGCATCGTTAGCTTGGTTTCCAAGACCCCCCTCCCCTCCCCACCTTGTCTTTTTCTTCCCTTCTCTCTGGTGCTAACAAGCAGGAAAATATCCATCTAGGAGAGATGCAGAAACACGAGAATGCTCTGATTTCACACTTGTGATACGAACGAGCTGGTCTGTACTGTGACAATTAGATCTTGATTGACTTTTATCCTGCGCTAAACAAGGTCTCCGCCTGTTGTATTCTTAGATAACAGAGGTAAATCCCTGTCCCTGGTACTTGAACACTTTCCTCATGCAACACCCTTCTTTTCTCTACTGGATAAAGTCTAAACACCTTACTATGGACGGACACGGTCGTCTGTGAACTTGTCTTTATCCAGCTCACCAGCCTTACCGCGTGTGGCTCACAAGCAGTGTTCTAGAAAAAGAGCTTGCTTTCTAAGTCCTTTCGATGCTATTTTTCATGTCTATGACTTATTTATTTGACAGAGAGAGAGATCACAAGTAGGCAGAGAGGCAGGCAGAGAGAGAGGGAGAAGCAGGCTCCTTGCCAAGCAGAGAGCCCCATGTGGGGCTCAATCCCAGGACCCTGAGATCATGACCTGAGCCGAAAGCAGAGGCTTAACCCACTGAGCCACCCAGGTGCCCCCTTCTTTTTCTTTTCTTTTTTTTTAAGATTTTACTTATTTGACAGAGAGATCACAAGTAGACAGAGACACAAGCAGAGGTGGGAGGAAGGCTCCCTGCTGAGTGGAGAGCCTGATGCGGGACTCGATCCCAGGACCCTGAGATCATGACCTGAGCCAAAATGTAGAGGCTTAACCCACTGAGCCACCCAGGTGCCCCACATGTCTGTGACTTTATGTTGTTCTCTCCTACGCTCCTGGTCCTTCTCTGCCCAGGTGACTTCTCCACTCTTCTGTGTGTTTTTTAATGGTCTCCTAATACTCTGTGCCTGGTTCTATCTCTGAGTATACTCGGCCTGTATGATATTTATCCATTGACAAGTCTGTTCCCCCGAGGGTGGGGGCTCTCACTTGGATCCCCAACACCTAGCACAGGACCCTGCACCAAATAAGTGGTCAGTGACTGCGTGACATGACTGAACGGGACAAGGCTGCTGTCTCTGCTGTCTCTGTCAGATCTGCAAAGAACTGACCCTCTTCAAAGGGTCCTGCAGGCGTCTCTCCTCTGAACCCCTGCTCTAGAAGCTGACCTTGCCCCATCCCTGGGTCGTACGGCCCTCAAGGGATCACACCTCATTCACTTGGGTAAACCAGCCCGGTGCCTAGCACAGTGTTCTGAACTTCATGGTTACGTAATAAATCCCTTTTGAACTGGGGAAATAAACTGCTGGCAGGAAAGTTATAGAAAGCCATACAGAGTGTCCTGGCATGCCCACTGGAACCAGTCTTTGGAAGAAGTAGCCAGGAAAGACTGTGTAATCAGTCCAGGACACTTACCCACCAGTCTTGCTTGCATACATCCAAACACAGTGATCGGGGCATCTTTCTCGTAATCCCGGAAACCACCACTCCGCTGAGGTAAGCTATGAGGCATGTTCAGGTTGGTGCGTATGTAGCGGCCTGGACAAAAAAAAAAAAAAAAAAAAAGGCAGAGAAAGGATGACTTTGTTTTCCTTGGGACTTTTGTTGCTGAACCTCAGAGCCCCCCATTTCCATTCCTTTTGGGCCAAAGAAACAGAAGTGAACTTTCTAGAAAACACCGAAGTGGACATTTCCTCTGGTAGAGTCTTGGCATCTATACCTGCACTTGTTGATGATGTGACGAGAGGGAGTTTTTAAGTGAAAGAAGAGCCACTCGCTTTAAAGCTGGAGGGTTCTGGGATATGCCAGCCACTCGATCTTAGATGCACCACTCACATGGAAAGGGAACCAAAATGAGCCAGGGTGACTTAATGGAGGGAATTTCTGGCCACAGAATCGGGACATTTGTTTCTGCCTCTGCCAAATGACCATGGGAAGACATTTGCCGTCTTTTGGTCCCTGGTGTCCCAGTTTACGGAATGGGGACGAGAACACTTACCTCTTCACTAACACTCAAGACCGGGAGAAGAATGTACCCTGTAACAGATTATAGGCATTTCCTCTAGCTCGTGGAACAACCCTAAAGGACTCCATCTAGACAAATGCGGCTTCACTCTGCCCCCTAGAGGCCACGATAGGTATGCCAATGCCAAGCAGGTCAACTACCCACTCACCTTTGGCATCAAAGCACTGGGAGAGCCAGTACTTCCCAAACACGACATCCATCCTCTCACCGTGCCGACACACAAAGAGGCATCTCTTCTGAGGGCCAGGCTGGCTATTAACCCTCAGAGGCTGTAGAGAGAGAGAGAGAGAAAGGCTATTAGTGGGGAAAGCATATAAGAAAGTGAACATGTGCTAGAGCCAGCTGCCAGAAGAGCAGAGCCAAGTTCTAGAACAAGTTCTGCCAGTGCAGGACTTGGACACATCTCAGAACTACCTGGAATTTATGTTGGCCTGTCTGCACATGGGGGCACGAGGACAAAGACCATTTGTTCTACAGCTCCAAGGGAGAGCTAGCCAGTAGGTCAAGCTAGACATCCAGTCTGCCCCCAAAGGGATACCTGATCAACAACTTCAGGGGGCAAGGACTTTTATCACAAAAGTGTCTGCCTCACCTCTAACACAGGGTGGTGAGACCATAGGGGTGGATGGTCTTCCCCAGCTTGGCCCCTTCTGATCCCACTTTTGGCTCTGTTGTCTGACTATATGTGTGCTGGTGCTCCCAGAAACCGTTCAGGGAGGACACTGGCTCCCTCTGAGTGATGAAATAGGCAAGTCTAGTCCAAGTCATGTCCAAATGACTTCAGGTTCTGTAACTGCTGGGTGGATCCTTATAGACGCTTCTGTGTTCCTTCTTGGTGATAGCTGGCTATTCCCAGCTTCCCTGATGCGGCCAACACTTTTTGTATTTGCTGCCAGGTAGCTGCCCTGCCAGGGTTAGTATACGGGTTCGTGCCATGATCTTTCCCATTTCTTCTCCTACTCGTCCCTAATTCAAGCCTGGGCTCCAGCCAATGTGATCTAGTCTCTTGCCCCCCAACTTGCTTTTGTCTCTATTGTTCAGAATGATCCCCACCCCCTACTCCTCCATTCTGCAATGTTCCCGGCGTATACTGAGCACTCAGACATACGTGAGCCTGAACCATGTGCCAGGCGCTGGGCTAAGAGCCTTCTTTTCTTTAATGTCACAGTGGCTTCTGAAATAGATAGAGAACTCTTATGACTTTATAGATAATGTGTCCTGTTTGCAGATCCGCCTATTCGACGAGACGAGACCCAGGTGCGGTAGGCGCTGTCCGTTCCCCCCTCGTGACTCCTCCTAGCTTTACATCTCTGTGTATCTTTTATAGTTTTGTGCCCTTTCTCCCCGAGAGATCGGGGACCGTTTCGGGCCTGGAGGGCAAGCCTTCCCACATAGCACATAAGTGCCCAGTGAATCCCGAGTAGAGCTGAGGCCATGACCCCACGGGTCCGCGTTACCTGCGTGGGCTGGCAAATGATGGTCAGGGGCGCCGTCTCCCCCAGGCCCTGATCCTCATACTGTCGCCTCTCCAACACACTGTCCCCGAATGAGAGCGCGTTAGAAGATGCTGTGTTTAAGATCGAGTAAGACCTGCAGGGGAAGATAAGGAAGATGGTTACTGATTTGGCCAAAAGTCATCAGCATGTCACCCCGGGGCTCAACAGGAGTGTGGGAATGAGCAGGAAGCAAGCCCTGGGCGGTGTCGTGGTTGGGACAGCAGCGCAGAGGGCGCCCCATTTCTGGAGAGGAGCGTCTCGTTTTAGACTGAAGTCTTGCAGTTCCCAAATTAGGGGTGGATGGATTTCTGTACTCTAAATGGACACGTTCGTCTCTCCGGGCAGGGTGGGGCCCTGTTTTTAGGAGGCCACAGGCCAAGGCATGCTAAAGAGTAATGAGTTATCAATTTTGTACCATTGTTTCCAGCTACATTTCTGGCTCAAAAAACAAAACCCAAAAACCCACAATTCCTATCGCCTTTCATCTCTTCTATGGCGATTTCCATCTGAACTGACAAGCTGGGGGCAGGGTTCTTACTCCCTCCACCACTTGGCCTGTAGTTCCCAATGACCAAGGAAGCCTTAGGGCTGTTCTCCCCTCTTCCACCTTCTTCCCTTGCCCCACCGCTCTCCCCGTCTTAATAATACCTCCAACGAGATGATGAAATCGGGAACTGTTTCAGAGGAGGCCATTCTCACCAGATGTATAGAGCCGTGAGCCAAGAACTCTCATTTCTGGGTGTGACACTGACTACAGAAGCCCCAATGAGGTCTCACTGACAGCGGGGGCAGCAAATTAGGCCACATTCAAATTACTGTGATTAACGAGGCTTCCAGAAAGCTTTATCTAATCAACACTGCCATGTAAGTATGGTCGTGAGGCAAATCCCATGAAGATCTCCTCTGCCTGCCTGAGCAGTGTTCAGGGGAGAACATTTACATTTTCGATTTCCTGCTTCATTATAAGGAGGGGTGGCCGTTCATTTGAGTCTCCTCAGCACCATCTTGGTTTGTACCATTAACCCCATCCGTTCAGTGCTCGCTTCGGCAGCACATATACTAAAATTGGAACCCCATCCGTTCAGGAAGATTAAGTGTTAACACAGGTGTAGGCTTTGAAATTCATCTTGGAAAAGAACTTTTTAGATTCAGCAGTATAATAAAGCTGACTGGTTGTGAGGCCAACCATTTTTAAAATGCTCTGACTTTTAATAATTTTAGGACCCCTCCCCTCTCTGAAGTACCCCCCGTTGTGTCTGTATAGCGACCCATCCCTACTTCCACACAAGGGTTTCAGAAGCTTCCTACCCTGAGAAAGAGACACGTCAGCCCTCGCGACTATCAGAATCGCCAGGGGAGCTTTAAAAAAAAAAAAAAAAACCATGTCTGAGCCCCACTTGTCAGAGACTGTGATTCAGCAGGTCTGGGGCTGCCGGGAGGGGGGACCTAACCGGCAGCACCAGCCAGTGTGGGGTACAGCCCGAGGGACCTAGAGAAAAAATTAAGCAACTGCAGACAAAGAAAATCTAGTGCCGCTCACAGCCTGATGGACAGGTGCTCTCTTTTGCAAACATCACCGTTAAAGAAAATTCAGTTTTACTGTCTGATTCATCAAAGCTTCAGGGCCTGAAATGTCTGGATAGATGGCATCGTCTTGACACCCGGCTTGTACACGTCCCTTAATTTTCTTTCCTTTATTATAGCTATGAAGACTCTGGCAGAATCCCTTCTCTCTGTCTCTCCTTCAGCTCCGTTGGCAAGGAGAAAGCCAACCTCCTTCTCTTCTCAACTGTCATTGTAATCAAAGGACCTGACTCGCTCTGAGACAGTCTGGTGCTGTCAGTTCCAGAAGACAACAGTCAGAGGCTTTATGCTGAGAGCAGCGGAGGGAGGAAGCTGAAGCCTGATACCCAGGACATCTTCTCAAGTACTGGGGGTGGGGGGGATGCTGGCACATCCCTAGGCCACATCAGTCCTGTGGGTAAAGCCCGGAAGGACCAGCTGGCCCCTCACCCGCAATGCAAGGGACATGATGAGGCTTCACCAACTACAAAGCATCTTGAGACACTTTGAACCAGGCAAGATGCCCCAATAGAAGGGTGGTGGGAGAGATTTTCTTAGAAGGGACTTAGAAATGAGAAGAACGACAGGGTCGAAAGAAAGGGCTATGAAGGGTAACTGACCCCAAGTCCCTACTTGTTGCTTGGATCCCCTCTGCAACTTCCCATCAAGGCAGCTATTTTGGAGCACTTCCGGGGGCTTTATACCCTCGAGGCTGACTTTGGTTAGGGGGGAAAGAGAAAGAGAGAAGATCTGTCTTATAGGGAGCCTCCTTAGGTCATTTCTGTTTCTGGGGTTAAACAGGAAAGTGCAGTGCTTCTACAGGATCACCTCTGTGGAAGAGACATTTGATTTGACAAGCATGTTGGAGACGACTGGAAAACACAAGTTGGAAAGAAAAGAAAAGAAAAAAAACCCATAAAGCTGACGGCTTCTTAGGTTCAGTGCTATTGTATATGTGGTACTGATCAATGTCAAGTTCAGTCCTTTCTTAGAGTCTTAACACCCCTGTGAGGTAAAGGCAATTCTCATCTCCATCTTCTAGATTAACGAACAGGGGCTCAGAGAGGTCATGTAACTTGGCCAAGGTCACACAGCTTTTGAGTGGGACTGTTACGAACTGAACCCAAGACTACAGGAACAAACACTCAAATTCTTGACGATGGTGTCCTAACACTTGTACTTCCCACTCTGAGCAGCCTTGGCTGGGGCTGCAGAGAGTTTCACCCCAGACATGGTTCCCAGGGCGCTCTCCTTGCTACTGATCTCTCCAAATAAAAGGAGAGGACACGCAAACCTCCCGCTGGTCCCTAGACCAGTGTCCCCATGGTCCCTGGACCAGTGTCCCCATGTTTTGGCCCGAGCTCTAATTTGGACGGGAGTGGATCTGGAAACACCAATCTGAAATGGGTCAGCAGGGCTTCTCACACAGGCTTTTCACCCACGTACGGCCTGACTTTAAAAAAAAAAAAAAGTGGTCCGGGTGCCATGTATCCTCAGACAAACCCTCTGAGACCTCCCTGTACCCACGTGCCTTATGCTTCACTTGTTTTTACGGGCATGACGTGGTGACTTTGGAAATCCAACTTAGATTTCTGAAAAACCAAAATGTTTGGGGACCGTGAGGCAGCTCTGACCTCCCAGTTGTGCCACAAAACGCTCCTGGGCAGGGGTGGGGGTGGAGGGTGGGCTAGAGGGGGGAGGAAGGAATGGCGGGGCAGGGGATCATTCCGGAAGAAGAAGAAGTTTCCCACCGCTGGGTGTGTGGTTTGCCTGCCTGCTGCTAACTAGGGTAGAGAGTCAACTTGCCTTTTTTCCCTCCAAGCAAAACGCTCCCTGGAACGGCCCCTCTCTGCTTCTCTTTTACGGCGGTAATGACAGCGTTCGACGCCCCACGCAGCTGGCGCTCCCCGCTCCCAGCTCGCAGCCACTTTGGCACGTGGCAGGAGGGAGGAGAGACGAGCCAGCGTGCGCGCCCTGGCGAGATCCCCCCGTATGCTGGGGAAGGGCTGGCTTCGAGCCGCTCCAATTGAGAAAGGGAAGGTGCCTCTCGTCCCTCTTATCTGTCCAGACACAGCTGGCCACCTGACACAGGCTGTCTGGAACATGGGACCAGTTTGGTTTGGGGGCAAGACAGAAGGGAGGGGCAATGGGACAGTTATCCCTCTAAAGAAGACTAAGGGCCACCATGTGTCTTTTCAAGGTTCCGGCACTGCCCATTTCCTGAGACGGTCTCTCTCACCTGGGCATTCATGTGCCCAAGGCTGGGGACTTGCTCAGGGTCGCCCAACAAGCGAGGGGCAGGTAGGTCTCCTGATCCTTGCAAACCTTATCACTCCTGTCCTGGCTGGCATGATGGGAACTTGCCCCACTCTTCTGGGGAGTCAGATCACTCTAGAGCGACGACCCAGGACCAAAAATACAGAAGCCCAAAGACCACGAAGTCTCAGTGCTGGCATGACCCACACTCCCCCCCCCCACCAAGAGACGGTCCTCCTAGCTGTCTGCATGCCGTCTCTGATCAAGAACTGAGACCGCTTCCTCAAGTGGGGCCGGCAGAGAGCAGGACAGCAGATCCATCCGTCATGATCCCCTGCCCCGCGTCAGCCCCTCCTGAATGCCCTGAACCAAGAGCTTTCTGCCCCGGCGAACTCCTCTCCTGTCACTGCCGCCCCGTGGGTCCAGGCTCAGGTCTGTTGCCCTGCCCCCTCCTCCCAGGCTGCGGTGGGTGAAGAACGCGAGTCTGCTCACCCGTGAAATATCCAGGTGCTGCACTCGTCCGCCTTGGTAATGTAGTTCTCGGGCAAGAGTCCGGAGCAGCCGGTGGTTAGGGACGTGCCGTAGATCCAGCCCTCACTGGTGCTGGTCTGCTCCATCGGAGACATGAAGATGAAGTCCCCAGGGGTCAGCTCGAGCTCGTCATCGTTTTGTGGGGTGTAGGGGTAGATCACCTGTAATGTCTGAAAGAGGCAGAAAGGGAGGAGGGAGGCCCCCCTGTGACCCAACGAGCGTGGCCCGGGGCATGTCTGTGCATCCTGCTTTAATGGCGCAGACATCCAGATGCTGACATTTACGGGAGCCCCTGGGGTCTGCCGGCTCAGAGCAGATTTGGACTCAGATCAGAAAACGTGTTTTTTTTCTGTTTTTTGTTTTTTTGTTTTTTTCCCCTGGGGTATTGCGGATGTGTGCCTGGAGCTACTGGATGGCTCCAGACTTCCCCTCTGGCATATCTTTCTTCCTGTCGGGACTCAGATACAGTTTTTAGGCACTGATCTTCAAGCTCTGTTAAGCTGCTAGACCAACGGGGTTGGACCTAGTTTCCCCTTCTCCATCTGCAGGGGGAGGCACCGTCGCAGACACTTGAAACCTCACTTGCGGAAAGTCGGTCTTCCATATGGAGGTTACAGATGGTCTGGGTGGAGACACTCTCCTTGGAGGAAGGCTTTGGGACCGATGCATTTCCCTTTATAGGTAACTCTGGGGCTGACACAAGACAGTCTCTGTCTTCAAGGAGCTTTCCCTAAACCTGCATTTCTCACAACAACCTTGAAAGAAAAATATCTTTCACAGCCATCGATGTGTACGTCCGGGTAACCAGCTTTCACCAGGGAACAGATGGAGACTGCGTGTTTCTTCTCTGGGCTCAGAAAGAGCCTTCAGAGCCAACCACAGGCCATGCTGCTTGGCTGATTTATTTGATTTTTTGCCTCCTTTCCTGGTATATATAAAAGGCATCGGCATGAAGATACTTTGGAAAAAGTTTTTCTACTTCTTTAAGAGCAAGGACCCTCAGTAGTTAGGACAATATTTCCTATGCTGTTGATGTCACCTGGGACCCCAAAACGGAGACGCTTTAACAGCCTTTCCTGCAGTCTTGAAGTCATGAGTGGTAGGGCTAACTATTCTGGTTCCGCCTCCAAGTTTTTAACATTGTCTGGCCTCCCTTCCCTCATCTGTAAAGTAATGCCTTCCCTGTAAACGTTCTTGAGACGATCTAAGAAAACTCTTTATAGGACAGAGCCCGTACCCAGAAGGCGCATAATTATGTCTCTTGAATCATGACACTTGATTTTCCTTCTAGCCAGACTCCCAGACTGGGTGCCTGGGAGCTCACTAGCACGCCTGTGTCTGTCAGGGAAGCCCATCAGAACACGCTATAAAGAACTTCCTTCTGGAATTCTCTAAGGAAAGGCTTTGGCAAAAAGACGTGACTGTGTGAAAACACACAGGACTCAATTATACCACTGGATTGTGATTTTTTTTTTCCTTTCGCTCAGCGCACCTGTTCCTTTCCCTCTCTCCAGTGTCTTACGGCTCCAGATCTTTGCTGCCTGTTTGCCTCCTACTCCTTCCCCTGTCCTCCGCCACGTTCGTGCACGAACTGCCGTTCCAAACTAGCCAGGGAGGTTTTCTGCAGGGCTGTGACAACAGCTTAAAAAGCAAAACAAAACAGAGCAACTCTCTAAGCTAGGTATGTGATGAGGCACAAAAAGGAACACTCCTTTTCCTGGAACAGGGTGGAGAAAGGCACCAGACCATGGGGGAGCAAGTCGAAACTCATGTCTCTTAGAAACTCGAGCATAGCATAGTTTTGACTAATTATGCCTTTAGCTGAGAAGTGTCTTTCCTTTGAGAGACTCAGGAAAGAGACTTCAGACGAGAACTCATTCCTCCTCTCACTTGGTATGGGGTGAGTATACTATCTCCAGGGAAACTGAGGCACAGCAAAGGTACAGAGGAGACAGTGTGTCCTAAGCAGAGGGTAGTTAAACCATGGGGAGCTTTGACTTATTGAATATACAATAAAATAAGACGTTGCAGCAAATCTAAAATTACAGCCAGCGCAGCCCATTCCACTCACCAAAAGCACATGCAAAACGTCGGCCTACGTTCGAGAGCTAGCAGAACGCGTGCCTAGTGGTGCACTGCATTATCTACTTACTTTTTTATGCTTAGTGCTAACCTGTGAGAATTGTTGAGTGTATCTCAAGGATGTTTTTTTTCTCCCCTCGTAAGGGGCAGCCCTATGTGATTGTAGGAACCTAACCTCACCGCGTTCAAAGCTCCTTGTGCCCCTTGTAGCCACAGAAATTCTGCGCTGTCGGGACTTTTCCATTATTATCTTGGTCAGGAGTCCATGCAACAGCAGCCTTCTAGCAAAATACTATTGCCATTGTACGCATGAGACGACCAAGGATGGGAGTGTTCTAGAAGCGACGGATGGGACCCTGATGACCGCTGAAGGGGTGGAGCCAGGCTCCGGAGCCACATGTGCTGTGTGTGTAACGCTGTCCTTCCTCAGACTAGCTTGGCCTGGACACCTGGCGTGGCCCCACACGGTCACTAACACGGAAGACTACAAGATGTACAAGTAGGCATCTGCGAGTCCGAATCAAAGTGGGAGCCAGCAGAGCGATGAGCCGTGGACGTTTTCCTGTGCCTGGCTTGCTGAGTGTCCTTGTCCCAACCACTCTCCCCCTCTGGACATCTGTTGCCTCCCCGGCACCATCCGTCAAACCTGCCTCCCCGGGGGCAGAAGGCGGCAGGCGAGAAAAGGTGTTTCGAAGCAGGGGGGCTCAGGTAAAGCCAAATGACCTCCGAGAGCGAGCTGTAGCAGCAGGAACAGTAATAAATGAGCTTTTACAAATAAGAGATAAAAGAGGCCAAGTTATTTTTAGAAAATACTTCACGTGGGCGCTTGCTGCCTCTTTCCCTCAGTGCCAATGGAGCAGAATGTGGGTCAGGCAGAAAAGCAATTACCCTTCGAGTTAACTGGAGGGCAGTGTTGATTAGAAGATATTCCTTGTAAAATTCCATTGCCGCCGCCTTTCTCCTAGAAAGGTGACTTCTCCCGGCCCATCTGCATGCAACCCTTGACTTCTTTGTCCTTCGTCCTTGTGAGGAGCCCCGTCAGCCACACCTCCCTCATTACATTTAGGGCTCATCCTAAGCAATTCCAGGAGTTGTCAGAATTCTTAAGTAAGATCAAGCCCAGTCTCCTTGTTGTATTTTTCCAGAAACTTCCACCAACTGACTTGGAAGGAGGACACGACATTCCTGTCAGCAGCGTCGGACAAAGCTCCATGTCCCCGACACAGGCCCTCACCTTTGGTTCGCGGATTGGCTCTTCTCACTTTCCAAAACAGTGATGAGATCAGCTGGGCTAGACCGAGAGCCCAACTGTTTTTCATACTTTAAAAAAAAAAGTCTAACAGGTTAAAAAAAGCTACATAAACTGACAAAAGTACCAGTCCTTTTGCTGTTGAAAAATTGGGAAACAAATTAAATACGGTTTCATAAATGCAGTTAAATTGGATGACAAATTTTTCATCAAACTATGATTTTTTTGGTTTTTAAGATGGATTGCTTGTCTTTATTATTTGGGATCGCCGGGCTCTGGCTTCAGCTCTGGTCCTAAAGTGCTCGTTAGCCTTGGATCAGAGAGTTACTCTTTTTGGACCTCTGGTTCTCCTTCAGGAAGATAAAGGGCAATATTACTCTTCAGTGGCACAAGCTTGACTTGGAAATCAATATTCATTCCCTCAAAAGAAGGATGGTAGGGTTATGCCAACCTTTGCACATGCGCTGGGTCAGTGGTCCCCCTCCTGCCTCCCAGGGGACACACACAGACCGTCTCAACCTGTGGCCTCTGTTTTTATGTCACGCGTCTGTTGTTTTCCCCCGCACTGGACTCAAACTCCTTGAGGACAGGACCATGTTTTAAAATTCTAGTATGTCCCATGGTAACTTATATGCCATTGATCCTCAACAAATATCTGTTAATCATGTGTTTGCAGTTTTTTGTCTTTTTTTTGTTTTTTTTTTTAGTATTTCTGTATTCTCCTTACCTAAGATTTGGATGAGGTCTTTCATGAACACCATGAATTTATAGGATTAAAATGTTGCCAGTATACTTTTCTATCCTCCAATTTCATTTCTGTTTTGGTCCAGGAAGTTTGGCAGGGCAGAGAGAAGAATGGGGACAGTATGCAGATGAGTCACTTGGGACCCAGGGAGGAGGGGTGCAGGCTCCAAGCTTCTCAGGGAGTCGGGCAGAGCCCGGAGAAAACTGGGGGCCAGCCCACTCCTGGTCTGGTGCTCACTGCAGAGCAGTGGTACCCATCTTTCCTTTGGTACCCATCTCCCTGCAGCAGTGGGCTATGAGCGCTCCCGGTTCCCACAGCACCCCGGCTTCTCCGGTAGGGTCAGGAGCCACGGGGAGACATTACCTCATGGTTCGCAAACCGGATATCTCGCGAGAATATGGTGGCCACCCAGTCGCAGCCTAGTTTGACATCGATGTTCTGGGCTAGCTTCTCCAGGGTGGGTAAGTGGCTCGCTTGGAAGTGGTAAGCCAGGGTGACGTGCAGCTGCTTCTTATGAGGTTCCACATGGACTTCTGGAAAAAGGAAGGAAACCAGTATTAGGATGTGGTCATCACAGCCATGGCGGAGCCCTGCCGTGGTCAGTTCTGCCTCCCAAGGGACAGAGGAGGGAGTCCCTCAGCCACATGAAACCCGTTTCCCTCATTCACGGCGGCAGGATGAGGGGAGCGGAATGTGGAAAAGGCCCCGAATCAACCTACAATCTGAGAGGCGAAGAGCCACCCATTCGGCTCCTCTGCAGGAACCGTGCGTCAGCTGAGGTCACCAAGGAGGTCGCCTTTTCCTGACGCTGAGGTCACCAAGGGGGTCGCCTTTTCCTCCTATCGCGCTGGTTATGACAGCCATTCCGAGAAGGAAACCGAGACATAGAAGGATAAGCTGACTGATGTAGAAACGGAGATTTTTTGGGGGCCGGAGCTGTATCACCCTCATGTGGAAATCAAGTCTCTTAGCTTCTGGGCAGCTCCGATGGAGGAACCAGAACCGGAGGAAGAAGACGGAATATTTTCAAAGTCTCAAAGTCTCAAACAGCACTCCCCAGCAGCATTTGGGCAAAATTAATTCTTTGCTGTGGGGGCTGTCGTGTGCACTGGGGAGGGGGGTCTTTAGGCACATCCCTGGCCCCTACCCACTAGCTTCTGGTAGCAACCCCCGCGTTGTGGCAAGCAAAAAGGACTCCAGACATTGCCACACGGCTCCTGGAGGATGAAATCTCCCCGACTGAAAACCACTGGCTTGAAGTATCCAGACTGTTTTTTTGTTTTTGTTTTTGTTTTGTTTTAAAGATTTTATTTATTTATTTGAGAGAGAGACAATGAGAGAGAGCATGAGCGAGGAGAAGGTCAGAGGGAGAAGCAGACTCCCTGTGGAGCTGGGAGCCCGATGCAGGACTCTATCCCAAGACTCCGGATCATGACCTGAGCCGAAGGCAGTCCTCCAACCAACTGAGCCACCCAGGCGTCCCTCCAGACTGTTATTCTAAGACCCTGTGGGTAATAAAAGAAACCAACCTACCTACCTAAGGCAGTGGATTTTAGTTCTCCTCCGTACATCTCTGCGTGGGGTAGATCCGTCTACTGTCTAAGCTAGAACACCACAGAAGATTCAACCAGAGGGGACGTAGGGAATTTGAGAAATTAAGGGGCTTGTTCATGTCTCACGGAGAAAGAAGTACCGGTTGGATCTCTGTTATGCTACGGTGGATTTCTCGGGTTTCAAGTCCCATGAGACAAGGGCTTTCTGGGTCCTGCTCACAACGTATGCCCCGTGCTCAGCACGACACAGGCTTTTAGTATTTGTAGATGATTGAATACACATGCACAGAACTCCTTAAACCACCCAGGATGAAGGAACTAAATCTACTTGCTAAAGGAATCTGGGCCTGCCAAAAACACTCTAGAATACTGAGGCTTCCGTTCTAGGGCCAAGATGGGATGGCCGGCTCTGCACAAAACAGAGGAGCTTTCGGGAGCAGCTGCACAGGGCAGGGCCACGCAGTTCTCCAAGTCACCACCAGGGGGCCGCACAGGGGCAGGAAACCCAGAAGGTCAGGCTCTTCTAGAGAGGGGCCGCAGCTCTGGGAGAGGAGCCGGCCCTCCCACGCCCTACAAAGAAAGGGAGCGAGGGCCTCCTATCTTTGGCTCATGTGCCTTCAGAATCTTGGCCGCAGACCTGGCCCATACCTGCTTTACACATTTGTGAAGGATTTGGGTTTTGTGGCTCAACACCAGTTTTGGGTCTTGTGGGAGTTTTCGTGGTTTTGTTAATAGCTACTGTGGGATGAAAAAGAGCCATTTCCCTGAATTAGAGGGATAGGAACAGGAAATAATTTGCCTCTCTATTATGTTATTTCACTGAAATATTAAGCTAGGAGATGGCGGGCTCCAGGGACATAAGAAGACAAGAGTCTGGGCCCTGGGAAGTAGGCGCACCTGGGGAGGGCCTCTAAGGAGAGGTACCTCTGGGGTGGGGGGGCAGGGGTGGTCCCTGGCCAGCTCTGGGCCTCCTCCAGCGCTGGATTCAATGCTCAGATTCAGCTGTACCTCCCACACGCAGCTCGGGCTCCGCACAGTCCTCTGCACACACCCTGGCCCTTCCTCCCTGCCTGCCTGCGTTCACACTGCCTGCCCCCACCTCCGCTGTGGCAAGCTCCACTGATAAACACAGAGTGGTCCCCAATAAATCCCCGTGATCTCCCTCCAGGGGCCAACAGGGAAGCACCCCTGCCAGCGCCTCCCTTCCTCCACCCGACAGTTTGTCCCACTGCAGCAAGGCTCTCTTCGACCTAAGTGGGCTCGTCTGTAGGCAGACAGGACAGCTTCGGCAGCTTCTCCCATTTGTCCCCTTTCCGTGCCTCCTGCTTCTACGTCAGTGCGCATCCCAAGTCCCTCTCTATGCTACTTCCTCCGACGGGAGAGCTCAGCTGGCTGGAACTGAGAGCTGCCATGGGAAGAGGAAGAAACATCTGGAAGGAGTGACATTTTGGGGCAGGCTGCTGAGGCTTTAGGGACCCATCTCATGGGTTTCTATGAGTTGTGGACATTGGCTCAGTGGATTCATTATTTGATACTAAGTGGTTCCCCTCAGCTCACTGTGCGATCCCACCACCCAAGCACAGCCCTGGGTCCTCACAGAGTGAGCCGGGAGACCCAGGCAAATGCCTGTCCGAGGGGGAGGTTGTGCGGGAATGTTCCTTAACTCTGAATGGGAAAGACGGTATAGCTACAAACGTTGCATTTCCAGTTCAGTGTGTCACAGCCAATTGTGTGCTTTTAATTTCGGTGTCGGGGCAGGCCCTGGACATTCTCTCAGGAGGCTTAGCAGAACAGTAGCTGGTTTTTTAAAAAGGGGGCAAAGAGGCAAAGGCTGCTGCAGGAACGGACGGCGTTCCTGCGGGACCTCGAGGCTCCCAGCCCCAGTCTGCTCCTCCATACCTCCCTCCCCCTTTCCTGCCCAGTTTTTTGGTTCCCAGGACTCAGGGCTGTTAGCTCACCGGTTTTGGATGCAGCCTCTGCGGCAAAGTCAGCGGCAAACTTCTTGAGGACCTCTGCGCTGTCTTCCTTCACGAAGAGGCCGATGAAGTTGGAGGAGGTATAGAGCTCCAGGGGCAGCGGGGCTGAGAACTTGCACTTCCAGCGACTGACCGTGGTCTGCAGGGCTTCCCCCAGGGCGTCCACCTTGCTGTCCTCACACTGGCAGGGGAAGACAAGACACTCCGTTCAGAGGGGAGACAGCTCCAGGGCTCATGGTCTCCTCCACCTGGAGCTGGAGGCATCCTGGCTGGGCTCAGAGGTACAGCGGGGCGGGGGGTGGGGGACAGAAGACTTGGTCCATTGTGTAATTTGCCAGTAAGATCATCCAGCAGAAGGGGAGAAGGAGGGAACGCGCCTGGAGAGCACAGCATCCCAGCGTAAAGGGTGTGCCTTCCACGGCCTCCCATCATCTGTGACATTTCTCTCCCTCCTAGACGACTGGAAATTGACTGGACTGTCAGTCCCATGATAGTTGGGAAGAATGAGGCTCAGAGAGCTGTGACGTCATCCTCCTCCCCTCTTTGGAGCACTGGGTGGGGGGGGGAGGAGTATCTCTAAAACTCTGAATGCTTTTGAGAAGGATCCTGGGATGACTAAGAGGAAGTGGTAATTATTTTAATTTTCAAAGTGAACGGTAAGAAAGAAGGTGTTAGGAACACATTTTTTACCTTAAAGAGTCAGACAAAAGCTGGTGGAAAAAATACCTCAAAATAATGTTTTGGAAAATGTTGTCTTAACACGCTCCTGTCCTGCCTCCTCTTCAACATACCTGGATAAACCAGTTCTGCTCCTTCTCCACAGCAAACCAAAGTAGATGAAATGTATTTATATTTATTATGGTGCGGGGGCTTTAATTTAGTCATTAAGTAAGGCCTCTGAGAGCTGGGATGATGGATTACGTGACCATGGCAGGTCACAGGTATCATTTTTTTTTTAAAAAAGATTTTATTTATGTATTTGACAGAGTGATAGAGAGAGAGCACAAGCAGGCAGAGTGGCAGGCAGAGGGAGAGAGAGAAGCAGCTCTCCGCTCAGCAGGGAGCCCAGTGCTCTATCCCAGGACCCTGGGATTGTGACCAAGGTCACAGGTATCTTTGCTGTCTCTGGAAAGATCTGGTGAGACAGACCCGTGGACCGTGTCTGTCCATGAGGCTAAGGTCACCTCTGCTGTCTGTAGAGTACATCTGTCATTCCCATCTCATATCTACTCGTACAGTGGACAAGAGTGGACACTGCCTTCGTTTCACGGCTGTGGCTGCCTGTCCGAGTCCTGACTCAGTGGGTCAGGCTTGCCCCTGGAGTCCCTGGACTCCAGCAGTCATCACGGTGGCTCAACAGACCTGCGGTGCTCCTGGGCCTCAGCAGGTCTTAGAAAGGGGAGCGAGCGAAAGGAGCCATGGACCTCACTCATTCCGAGCAGGGCCATCCAAGCCTAGGAGCCCGTGACTCTCCCCGCCAGCTGCCTGGGAGGCTCCTGACTCGGGTCCCAGGTTGCAAGGCGCTGGCGGGAGTAAGGCAGCCGGGCTCCCCACGGTGGGGGGTTGGGGGGAGTGGTCTGTGACTCACCATGAAGAACTGGCAGAGGGTGATGTGTGGGAAGATGTTGTGGGCCTTGTTCTTCCCGCAGATCTGCTTCGACTGTTGCCAAAAGTCAGAGAGCTTCTGTGCTAAGGGGCCGGTGGGTCGGAGGTAGAGGACGTACTCCCGGGGCAGGGGGTCATCCAGGAAGGGGTCGCCGACATGAGAGAACAGCCTGCCAGAGAGAGAGAGAGAGAGACGGGAGCCAAGCAGGCCCCACTTGAGAACACTGGAGGGGAAGGAGGACCCAGAGACAGATCCATACGCATGCTCTATAGCCCAGGCTCTGCCAAGGGGGTATTTTTTGTGCTTTAAAAACCCATCCCTCAAAGCTCATACTACATGACCAACTCTCCAATGTCTTACTACATCCACATCCCACAACTCCCTCAAAAATCCTACAGTCACTCCAGATATGCTCCGAATTACTTGCCAGCCCACTAGGGCTGTTCCAACCCCGTCTGACCCTTCAGTTCGGCCCCCATTAAACCCACACGCCTCCAAACATATGGGAAGCGTCAGGAGCACAGGCTGTGGGGGCTGCCCTGGGTAGTGATGTCCTACAATGCAAGCAAGACTTTTTTTCTTTTAATTTATCTACCTAGCATCCCCCCCCTAAAGTGTATCTTTAAGTGACTAATAATGGCAGATATTGTGATAAGGGCCCCGTCTTGGCTATGCTTTGAATTTCTTTAAACAGCTGTAAGGAAAAGCACATCCTGGGGCTGGGGCTGAGGAGGCAACTGGCTTGAGAAACGGGCTTGTCACATGGTCTTTTGGCTCATTCCGCCGCTCCCCTCCCCCAATGGTCCATTAGAGAAAGGCTGCACATCCCCGCTCTTCCACATACACTCAGAGCTAATTATATGCTATTTTCTCTATTTATTTATTTCATACCAACCAGTCACATGCTGCCTGAACACTTCTTCCTCCTGTGGATGCCAAGGCTTTTTGTCTGGAAGAAAAAATCAAATTTCTATTGTTAGTATTTTTAGCTTCCTATCAGCTTTTCTCACTATCGTGGCAAGAGTGTGAAGTAGGCAACACCCCAGCCTCCTCGGCCGGGTGGGGGAGACACCTGCGGCAGGATCCTGCCCTCCCCCCCCGCCTCTCCAGCCCCCTCCCAACCCAGGGTCATAGCAAGGCATATGGAAATGAGGACATGTACTTAATTTCCATGTAATTAGCACTGGATTTGCATGCAGCCTGACAGCCATGCGATCTATTTTGAGCAGTTTCCACATTAGAATTTTATTTTTGTTTCCCTAAAGGTTGTCATGTCTCGGTCTGTCCTCTTTCTTGTTCACCCACTCCTACTGACCCAGATCCCCTGCTGAGCGGGATTTTTTGCTTGAAGCCCTTGGCAAAGCGCATTAGAAAGTGGCGCTAAAGGCCCGCAAGGACATTAACTTTGGTTCCATTCAGCGACTCCTCCCACCCACCGCCAACCACCACCACCACCATCTCCCAAGGCTCTTAGACCTCTCTGGGGACCAGGCCACCACCCCTGCCCCCTGCTGGAGAACTGAGTCAAAGCCCTGTTCCCGGGGAGGCGGCGTCCCGGGAGGGCGATGGCGTCCCAGGAGAGCGACGGCAGTGAGGACCTTGAGCACATGCCTCTGAGGACAGCGTCTGAACTTGGAGGTGTCCGAGAGCCAGAGAGTTCTGGGTTTGTAGCCAGCTTTGCTACTCACCCACTGGTTCTGCTCCATGCGTGTGTGTGCTCACGGAATGCCTACTGAACCATGCCGTGCCGGGCTCTCGGCATACCGTGAAAAACAAGACCGAAGTGGTCACGGCCCTCCTGGAGTTTTTGGTCGCGCTGGCAGGAGAGCATCGTGGTGCAGGTAACGAATTACATGGGCGCTGAGTGCAATGAAGGGAAAGCCCAGGGAGCCCTAAGGACGTAGGACAGGGACATCGAGCTTGGGTTGAGGGGTCAGGGAAGGCTTCCCTGAGGAAGTGGCATTTTGAGTGGGATCTGAAGAGTGTAGACTCCCCCAGGCAGGAGTGTGGGGGGGTTTGCAGTGGGGGCAGACAGTACATCTATTTCATAGTGAGGGGTGTCCATAAGGAGCCTCAACCTCTTGCCCGAGGCCATGGAGGTGACCAATAAATGACCATCTCTGTCCCTTGTGCCCTACAGATTCAGCTTCCTGAGGGAGGTGAGGGGGGAGGGCAGAGGGAATTCTAGTTTTAGGTGACACACTCCAAGCACATTTTTTTTCAACTGGCTGCCGCACCCAGTCCCCCTACCCAACCCCCCCGCCCCAGTCCATCTCCTGGGCTTTCTCTATGGAGCAACTAGAAGGCTGGTGCCAGGAACCCCAGAGGGCCGACCGGCAAGAACCTCGGATCGTCTGTGAGCCCGGATTCTTTACTGTACACAAGGAGAGAGCTCTGGGGAAGGAAGTAACATGCTCAGAGCAGCCCGGCCGCTGCCATGGCTCTGGGACTCTGCTCCACCGCCCAAAGATCAGATAAATACCTCTTCCCCCATGAAAGTCAGAGCCCAAACACCAAATGATCCGGATTAAGCAATCTACACAGCATTACAGAGCAGGGAGAACCGCATTACAGAAGCAAGCTGATGTTATGGAGAAGAGAGACAGACCCCTCAGAACCCCTTTGGGACAAAAGCTGGTACCAAAAAGGCTGGACACACAGGGACCACCCCCCCGCCCCCCCGCCAACACTCATCCCACACCTGGATAAGATGCTTAATTGCTGCCACATTACCAGCCCTGTTTCCTTTACCACTTAGTAGACAAGAGGCACACATCTTACGCCCTTTCGGATCCAGAAGCCACGTACGCACAAAGAATACAAATCATGGTCTTTTAGGTTAGAGTCTCCCAGGAATTACACTGATACCCCAAAAAAGACCCATTGTTTCAAAAAGTAGGAAAAGAAAAACTCATTTGTGATACAATGTGCTATTTATATAAATGATCCAATTTCTTTTTCTTTCCCCCCAGGCCCTTCCCCCAGTGAAATATATTTGACTGAAATTTAATTCATTTTTCTTTAAGCACTAGGAGTGTCCTCTGGAAATGAAAGATCTAATTAAGTTATGGTCCCCATAACTCCAAAGACAGGTTCTGGAGAGGGTTCAAAGATATAATTGAGGAAGATAATGAAAGGTTTGGGTGATAAGGCTCCGAGGAAAGATTAAGAAAACCCCAATTCTTTTTTCTGAAGAAGACAAGTCTGAGAAAACATCGATTTTGTGGAAGGTTCTCGTCTGCGATGTACCTTCTTTAGTGAGGGTCAGCCAAAGTCAAGTCAGCTTTGGCTATAGCACAAAGGTCTCAAGTCAGATACCAGAAAGAACTTTCGCACAGGAAGGTGCTGTGAAAGTGTGTGTGTGTGTGTGTGTTTCCTTTTGGGGGGGAGAAGAATGTTTCTGGGAAGGCATTCCTGATCTGGAACAAAGAGGTACGTGCTTCTCTAGGCAGGACGGTGGTAGGAGTCAAGTCACCACTTCCCCAGGGTCACAAACCATAGGCAGGGCTCCACTCCTTCATGCACTGCCAGGCTGACGACGACTTGGGCTGAGTTTGTTCCCAGAACGCTGCCCACAGAACAGACTGCACATGGGCAGTGGCAGAACGCATCTCCCCGCCACCTCCCCCCCCCCCCCGCTGGAGAGAGACTGTTGCCATAGAGCTCCCACCTCCACGGCCCATCGATGGGACCAGTGCCAAGAACAGTGGGGTGTGCGGGGTGCGCCCCAAACACCAGGCTGAGCCTGAGCAGCTGCTACCCTCAGAGTGACTCAGAAGTTGGCAGAGAGTCGGAGACCTTGAGCAAGAAAGGCAGAGCATCCCTTTAAACCCGAAGGCGAGGGGTCCAGCCATTGGATTGCAGCCACTGATTATTCAGATGGGACCTTCGTGGTTAGAGTCATGGGGACCAGTGACCTGCTGCAGCTGTTACTGGGGAACGTGCGTTTGATCTCTCTGACCCCGGTCCTGACCTTCCTAATTATGCCTAGGGTTCATTCTTAGCAGGAAGCAGGGGGAAAACATAATGCAAAATCGGATGTCTTGCTAATGGTGGGGACGAAGCACCAGTGAGATCAAAGCAGTGGCTCATGGGAAACTCCAGGCAAGCGGCTGGAAGGATAGTGGCCCAGATGGGAGGAACCAGCAGCACCCACCCGTGGCCTTGCTTCGCTCTGGCTGGGATCCTTCCCACTGTTTGCTCTTAGCTCTGCTGAATTTTAGATTCTAGGGTGGTCTGGCCCCAAGGCCCCGGCTCTGCCCCATCACCAGGGTCACAGAGATGCCCTCGAGCCTTAAAGGGGGCTGGAAAGGAAAAATCCCTTTCTGGTTTGCCTAAGACAAAGTGGTTTGTTTCTTCCCTCCTCTGCTTCCTCCCCAGGAGCTCTTACCAGCAAACCAAATGAGAACCAAAAACACAACCAAGAGTTTAGTTCAGAAAGCTACACTCAATAAAGTTTGGCTGGTGGGAGTTCTTTTGGGAACCATCGCCTCTGGGTCCCATACTCGTGTTCGGCCCCATGTCTGAGTCCAGCAAGATTCCTGCTCCCTCCCAGATTCATGGGTTTTGAGCCTGAACTGGGATGTCCTGTTTAATAGTCACCCAGCCTGGTTTCCTCTGCAACCACCCCGGTTCTCTGGGGTTCCACTGTGCCCTTTGGTTCCCTGGGCAGTTCAGTTCCTCTCCGCCAAACACTAGCTGTATGTCAGACACTGTATTAGCACTGGGCATACAAAGAAGATGAAATAGGGGTTTCTGGGGCCTAAGTTCTTAAACTGGACACTTGAGTTACCCTAGGTTGGGACCCCGCAGCAAACTGCAAGAGGAGCCACGGGACATTCTAACTGTTTGAGGGAAACATAGCAATCCTTATCACGTGTTGGACATCCCATAAGCTACTAGCTGGAGGGAGTTAGTTTCACTAGATTGTGCTGCATGCCTCTAGATGTCCTCTCTTTGTGAAGCTGGAATTTTGCTAACTGCTATGATAAAAAGTACCCAGGGAAAACCAATGTGGAACAGGAGAGAAGAGTAGCATTGTCTAACCTGATTCTAAGGCTTGGACATCTGTGTAGTGCCCAACAGACACACACATCCCATTAATAAGTGGTTGCGGTCATTTAAGAGGGAAGTAAAATATTTTTCTTTCCATTTTGTGTATTTTTCTCATGGCTCTTGGGTTGTTAGGGGGTAAATACTTGTTCTGTTGTTTGGATCTAACTGCTAAAGAAACAGAACTGTTAGGTATTTATGTTGGCCTACATGCTCAATGTAAAAATGACTGAGATGCTGAAGGTGTTGTGAACTGACAAAGTTTGGGAATCTGTCCTAGAAGAAATGGTGTTGGTTCGGATCTTAAAGTGTTGTAAGAGCTGGCTAGCGAAAAGAAGGGGGCAGGGACTGGAAGTAGAGTGCATGGCAGGAGCTAAGCCATGAAGACAGGAAACACAGAGAAATTAGTTTGGTGACACTGGAGCAAAAATGGGAGGCCCGGAAGAAGGTTCGAGAAGCTGGAAAGGTAGGCAGGGGACACTCACAAGCGACTGTGCCATTTGAAAGAGGCTGGACCCAATCACAGTACATGTTGGCAGCGAAGGTGGTGAGGCCTGATCAGATTTGCCTGTGATGCGTGGCCTGAAGGGAGATGAAAGTGCACACCAGAGGCTGTTTGGAAGGTCTTCCTTGGCAAAAGGTCAGATGGGGGCCACTGAGAGGTTGAACTGGAATAATAATGGGAACGTTGGGAAAGTGTGTGGACGGCTGACTGAGCAGAGCTTGGAGGCTGGTGAGGGATGGTAGCTTGAATGTCTGTGCGGATGAGTGAAAATGCAGTACAGACAAGCCCGGCCTGGGGTGAGCATCAACAGTTTCCGTTATTGTTCTATGCTGATAGCTAGACCAAATACCATTGCCAGATGCTGGGTCTAATTGTGAAAACCAGGTCCCTAAAGCTGCTTCTGTTAGCTTAACTAGGATTCCTTGTCTCCTTCTGTTTGTAAGTCAGACATGTCTCTCAGGCTACTCACTGAGTTTCTATTTCCTGTCTAAGGCGTACCTTTAGCTCCCAAATCACTTAGGTCTGAGATCAGTGAAGACTCAAGGCTTCCCAGGTCAGGGAGACAGCTTGGCCCAGACCCCCAGGTTCTCCAGGGTAGCTCATCTCTATGTGCTTTCAGAAGAGAGTCCCTCCCCTATTTTCTTACCCTTGACAAAATTCAAATACCTGACACTTGAATCAAAAGGCAGTAAGGAACAAAAAATAAGCAATGAAAAACAATAAGCAACAACAAATATATAAGGAAACATATAAGGAAATACATTCCCTTAAAGCAATAAGACCTTGATTCAGTTAAGTAGAACATTCCAGTGACTTGAAGTTGTTTGCCCTTGGCCTTGGATTGCTGACCAACACATACCACTGCCCTCCACATTCTGTTTGCCCTGTGCTTTGGTTCTCCGTGACCCAAAACTTAGTTATGTCAGAAAAGAGAAGACAAAAGGTCCAGTATGTAATCCTCCAAGTGGATGAAACTTCCCATGCACTGACAATGAGATCCTTCCTCCACATAGCCAAGACAATTGCAAATATTAGACACATTGAATGTTCACCACAGGACTTAAAAAAAAAATGCTCTCAACCTCCAGAATACCGGTTGTTAAATATTCCACATCTAATACTTTGAATTCAATTAAAAAATGACCTAATTAGTCAGGCACCTCATTCCCTTTCCTCGGAATTAGTTTCATGATCTACACCAGACTGGGGAGTGCGCAAAACTTAGGTAGAACCCACTTTCTATTTTTCTTGGCTGGAGAGTCCAGCCGTATCAAGAGGCCAGTGGTTTCACTAAGTGAAGTTGAAGGATTCTTTTAGGGTGAAATTGAGAATAGACATTGTTTTGTAATGTGGTTTTAGGTAGAAATATCAGAGGGTTTGACTGTGTTCTATGGAGAATTGCCTGCACAGTGCAGACTGTTTTCAGAGGAGGATGTGAGGGGGCTTAATGGGATGCTGAGGCTGACAGCGATCCTAAGAACAGAGGCAAGCAGGGGACTCCACATCTGCTTCTCCAGGGGGAGAAAAACGGTAAGTCAGTAACGACTGGAGGCCTTCCGTGCACCAGGCACTTCGCAGACTTAAATCCTCGGGGGAAAAGACAATGAAGCTGGCATTGCTAAGAAGCCTCCTGGTCCTGGGCAGCTCACACCTCTAGGTCAGCTGTCCGGTCATCTCTGTGATTGTCCCAATCCAGGGGCTGGTTCCGGAGGTTATGGCCAAGTTCTGAATCAGTGAAAGAAGTATACTACCCAGCTCTGAGCCTACAGCTCTAAGAAGAAGCATTTCTGCCAACTGCCTCCCAGCGAGCTTCCTCTTCTCTGGAAGCCCAGGGTGAAGGGGCCTCTATCCCTTCTGTTAGGTATGATCGTGGAGATCTGCTCCCACCTCCTGGGTGCCCTCCAGGTTGGAATAGGGTTCTTTGGCAGAAGAGGGAGCTGGAGATGTTGAGAATATTAGCATCTGTCTGCCTGCACTTTTACCTCAGCTCAATCAGCAGAGACCTTCCCTCTTATCCTTCAAATAAGAGTGAGTAAAATCAAACCTATTCTCTGAAGAAGCTAATCCAGGCATGAAGAAAGCTTTTCTGACTACAAAACAAAATCCAAAAACATCCCTGCTGACCTAAAAGGGAGAAGTTCCCCCTATTATCTTTTCTCTGTGTATCAGAAATGATTTGATTCTCGGGCGTTTGCTGAATACCCATTCCTCTTGGATTCTAACTTTCTTCTCTGGTGGAGGTTTGGTTCCACCTCCAACTGAGACCAGCCTGCTTTCTCTTTCTCTCCTGTTGGAGTGGGTTGTTTGAGGGGTGGAGTATCGCCCACGTGCAAGGCAATACGTTGTGAGGATGGATGGACACGGAATACAGAGCAGACATGAGTCCAGGTCAAGGAGAGGAGATGCTTACAGACCAACCACCTTGAACCCCTGAGGGTACATGCAGCTCCTCACACCCATCACTGCCCATTAATGGAGACCTCGCTTTCTGCCATTGTTACCCTCTCAGCTACCAGTGGCTGATAAGATCCATATAGGTTTAGTACCACCTTTCAGTGAAGGTCAGAAATCAAATGAATATTGGGGAACATTTGAGGAACAGCTAAGAGCCACACAAGCCCAGGAACAGCAGAGGTGGCATTGTAGCCACCTTCTTGGCAGAAGTAAAATCAAGGACTGGTCCGATGCTGTGGCCCTAGTGGGCTCCTGAAGGAGCGGAGGCATGGGCACCAGTTTTCAGGTGCTCTTTCCCCAAAGGAAGTGATTTCCCAATTTGATGCTTTATATTTTCATCTTCAAAGAGAAAAGGGATGAATGCCTGCACAGGGAGGTTGAGAAAGAAAGTTGTGACATCCATAATGGTCCCCAGAAGCAACTGTAAGTCAGAAAGCTGAATTCTGTGGTGGCAAAAAGATCTAGAGACTGGATGGTCTGTTCCTCCTCATGACCAGACAAGGTTGTACTTCCTTTGAGCATGTTCCTTGAAGGAATCTTCTTCTTACAGACCTTAACGGGACTCCGCAATGTCTCCAGATTACCTAATGGCTCTTGTGCTCAGAAAGTTCTTCTGTGTATCTGGACTCTTTCTAACTGTGCCCAAACCCATGCCACCTTCTCTACCTGGTAGAGTTGGGTGCTCTTTCCTACATAATGAAATAACACATTCCATTCCTTTCACACAAGCAATTCCAGCTACTTTTTTTTTTTTTTTTTTTTTTTTTGATCACCAAGGCCAGCAAGATAGGCTTGTGAGAGGCTGGCGGGTTTCAGTTTAGCAACCTCATCTCTGAGGTCTCAGCCTCCTGTGGCCTCCTCCCCATGAAGCCGAAGAAGGCCATGGAGGGGCGCATCAATAAACACAAACCATAATGGCCCTGCCCATTTCCTTTGGAGGAAATGAACCTAATGGAGAAAGATATATTGATCATAAAGACCCAATTTCACAATCAGTCTCCTGGCGGTGAACCCTTTCAGTGAGCTGAGGCTAATGGCTAGGCTTTCAGCGGCTGTGGCCTGTCTGAGAGCTGTGCATCTAACAATCAATGGGATAGTAGGCCTGCTGGGGGGCCTGGGACGCTACCTCCACAAGGCTAGCCAACAGGAAGGAAAATGCCGGGGGATTTTTTTTTTTTTTTTTTTTTTATAAAGCTAATCGGAGAAGGGGGGGTGGAATGCTGAGCCATTCGGGGGCCTTAAGAAGGCCTTCCAGTTGAAGAAATCCAACCTGTGGTGACACCCCTCTTTCTCTTCTATCAACAAGACTCTTTTTCCAACCCATAAAGAGCCTATTAAGCCGCTCTCCTCGGGGGGTGGTTAGTGGGGAGAAGGCCGCATAGGTTCCCTGATGTTTTTCTGTGGCGGGGCCCAGCAGCCCATATGGAGTGGCCCTGTTTTGTTCTTGCTAAAAAGGGGCTGCAGCTTGGCCTCCGCTGCTGGGGGGCAGCCGTTTGTAATTGGGAAACCAGCCATTAGACCACGGGTGGTGACATAATAAAACATTTCTTTCTGCCTCTAAGTCTCCCTAGGATCTAGACAATACCTTCCCCCCGACCCCCTAAATCAATGAGTTTTTGCACAGAGACACAAGTAGAGTGTTTGTAGTGTAAAAGGAGTAGATCTTTGGGAGGCAACCCCTGACTAGTTGTGGGACTATGGACCATTTCATTATTAAGATTCATTTTCCCAGATTCTTAAGTGGGGATAACAGTACCTACTTCGCGAGGTAGAATGGGGATTAATATCCATATCAGATACTCTACTTGAAGAACTCAGGACAGCGCCCAGCATCTACCAGGCACCTAAAGATAACTTTGTCCCCATGCCTCTGCATGTTAACTAACGATCTTTGCCATTTTCCTAGAGTAAATGTAAGTTCCATGCTAATAGGTATATCCCAAGACTGGGCATTGGAAGACCCATATTCGTTCTCTGCTAAAGTCTAAAACCACGCAGCACGCTCTTGAGGAGTGTATGGGATTTGCAGCGAGAGAAAAGTTTTCCAGGCAAAAACACAAGAAAAGGCGCAGAGGGGAAGTCAGCCAGAGAAGCGTGACTATTGGTCTGCCGGAGAGGGGGACACAAGCCAGACTGTCTGGAGGCGGGCAGAGGGGTTCAGGTTAGACGAGGAGGGAAGTTGAGAGTCACTGAGAGGCTATGAGCCCCACAGGGACAGATTTCACTCATTGAAGTTACCTGAGGAGTGACAGCTCTGAGCAGGGGGTCAACAGTCTTCATGCAGAAGGGGGAGGCTGGCCAGGGTGCCCCTTTTTCCTCTAAGAGCCTCAGTTACTGGGGCTCTGCATGGGGCTGCTGTGCCGTACTCCTCTCTCCCCCGCTAAAGTACTTCCCAAGAGAACAGGATAAATGTTTCAAACTGCAACTGCTGAACTATGGCTATCCCCCCAAGAAACAGGATCAGAGGGTACCTCTGTTTTGCCCAAGGACAGCACAGCAAACCAGGGACACAGCAATCCCGGAACCAGAGTAAATGAAATCATGTACGTTAGAGTAACACACTTGGCACAGTCCCCTGCCTATACTGGGTCCTCGGTAAATATGGCCACGATTTATATTTTTAGGACTCTCTCCCTCCCCTGGAACTTGACCATTTTTGCATGCTTTCATCCGTTTCTCCTTCTCTAAGAGATACCCAACAGTGGAGTGTGGGTTGGTACCCCGCCTAGCCGCTGCGTTCAGTTCCACGGTGAAGGCAGCATTTCTCAGACTGTGTTCAGTCCAGAAGGTTCTGTTTTTAGGTTACGGGTTCTATAGAAAACCAGGGAAATCAGCCACCCCTGGCGGGGCAGTGTCTGTTGTGTGGAGTCTCTGAGTCCCTGCAGAGGCAAGCCCAGCTGGTTGGGGGCAAAGGTGTCACCAGATAAAAGAGGGTGTGTCCCCGTGGGGCACCGGGGAAGGCGGAGGTTAATACAGAGCCACGGCCAGCCCCCAGACGCCTTTCGGGCTGGCAGCCTGGGGCAGAAGTGCTTGGAGACACGCAGAAGGCAGGGAAGCTACTGCAGGAAGACAAGGAGCCCAAGAAGGCAGTGACTGCCCTCAAGGAGGCAGGGACTGCCCAGGAAGAGGAGGGAGCTCACTGAGAAAAATGGCGCCATAGTGAAGATGCTATTAAGACTTTTATGTCATCACTGGAGGATCCTCCTAACAGCCCTGAGAGGCAGGGCTTCCTCAACAAGGCAGAGTTCCTTGTTGTTATTGAAGAAGTGCATTAGGCTCACAGTGGAGTGCAGGGCAGGGCTGTGACTGGGGACCTCCCCCGCCCCCCCGCCCCCCCCCCACCCCGTTCCTCCACTGGAGCTCTGCGCTCCAACAAGCGGCAGGTGGGATTTCAAACACAGAGAGGGTAAAGCCCCCCCCCCCACCCCGCAAATAAGAGATCAGGGAAAACCAGATGAAAATGAGGAGTCCTTTCAGGTTGTAGAGGTCATCTGTTTTCTTCTCCTATTTCCACTTCCTTCCTCTCTAAGCCACTCAAATCAGCTAAAAATACTTAAACATGGATGATTTTTAGTGCCTCAAAATGGTTTCACCCCAAAGCTACAGGAAGAGGCTCTGGCTCAGCCCTGGTAGGTGAGAGGAAAGTGCGGACCAAACAGAGCCGTGGCCACTGTTCTGAACCTCTTCATGTACATGGTGTGTTAGCGGACAGGTACTGAGTGTTGACTAGGAATAAGGGCTGCACTCAACAGTTTAAATATAAGTGATCTCACTGGCTCCTTACTCAGCGCTTGGAGGTCGGTGTCCTTATTTCCCTCACTGAGCAAGGCTTAGGGAGATTGTAGAACTTGGGTCAGGTCAGGAAGGCGGGTTGTTCCAGGGTAAGCTCAAGCCACAGGGCCACTTGTCTTCCAGAGCAGATGAAGTCGGCACCAGCGGTGGCCACGGTTTCTGGATCATGGTAAGGGGAGCACAGTGACAGTCTCCCATGGGAACTTTCTATAAAACCCAACACCTGGGACATCTGGGTGGCTCAGTTTAAGCATCAACTCTTTTTTTTTTTTTTTAAAGATTTTATTTATTTATTTGACAGAGAGAAACACAGCAAGAGAGGGAACACAAGCAGGAGGAGCGGGAAAGGGAGGAGGAGGCTCCCTGCAGAGCAAGGAGGCTTACGTGGGGCTAGATCCCAGAACCCTGGGATCATGACCTGAGCCGAAGGCAGATGCTCAACAACTGAGCCACCCATGTGCCCCTAAGCATCTGACTCTCGATTTCGACTCAGGTCCTGGGCTCGAGCCTGAGGGCTCTGCAGTGAGGGAGGAGTCTGCTTGAAGATTCTCTCTCCCTCTCCCCCTGCCCCTCACCCTGCTCACTCTCTCTCAAATAAATAAATATTTTTTAAAAAGCCCAATAGCTGACAATTCACACGTTTGTACATTCAGTGAAACACTCCTTCTGTAAGCCTGTCTTGTGGCGAGCTCTGCAGCCAGACACTGTGTTGAGGACCGTGAACATGAAAATAGGAAAACAGGGCCCCTGCCCGCCCATAAGGGAGCTTATCACATGCCCACCTCAGCAAACGGATGGTTATTTGGAAAGAGAAGGAAGTGAACATTAACAGAATACCCATTATGTGCTGTGCGACTTACAGGTATTTTATTGAACCTTAAACCAGTCTGGTGAGGTGCGTATTATGTTATACACGATGAAACCCTGGAGTAGAAAGATTAAGAACGCTGCTCAAGGCATACAGTTAGTGACAGTTCTGGGATCAAAACAGGTCTTACTTAATTTTTTATAGAACCATGATATTTAATTTCTCCCATAGACTGCTTCCTTGTAGGTACTTGGGCTAACACTAAGCGAATCGCTATTCTCTGCACATTCACATCTCCTGGAAGAGAGAAGTCCTAAGTGTTGTCATTTAGTAGCAGAGGTGGAGCAGGGAATAAATAGTCATGACTGAAAATACAAAATATATTATAGTTCTCAAGAGTAGGGGCTCTGATTTATTGTTTTTGACATTGTTTTCTCCCAAAATACCTTAGCTGTATCCACAGGTTTTGATACTGACCGATGTTTATGAAATAAATGACTATACCTATGATTACAAGTGCCTACGGGCTCACACATATTAAAAACTGATGTGCAGTAAGTTTCAATCAACTACTATGTTATTTCATGACGATATCATCAAACGTTTTCACGGTTGGTTCTGACCAGTAGCTGGTTAGGATTGCCCAACACATCCGTGGCAAAGTCCAAACTGAACTCCATTCTCTGACTTCACATGAGCTTTGTTACCAACAAATTCCACTGAAGTATGGTCAGAACAGGTCTTATTTTCAAACCCACATGCTAGTCCCCAGACGCCTTATCTGCCCTCTGTCTCCCCCTCCATTGAATGGGGTCAGATTCAAAAGGAGTATGTGTGGGTAAACAACAGTAAGTCCTGAATTTGAAGAATTCAGCTGAGGGTCTTCAACTAGGAGGCTGGGTTATTATCACAGGATTCTTGGGTGGACTTTGAAGGAGAACATAAGGCAGAGGGACACCCCTGAGTCTTAAGGGTGTCCCAAACTCCACCCGAGCAAATCTCTCCCAGGTCATATCCCACTGTGCTGACTGCTTATTTCAAGAGATTTGCAGAGATTAAAATGCAAACTAGAAAAAGAAGGGGATGGTCTTGGAATTTGCTGAATGAGGTGATGGCCAATACACATGCAACCCAAGGAGCAAAAATAGGCGTCAGTAAGGGTTGCACCTGAGCCATCCAGGGTCCAATATAAAGCATCCCTGTCTGATTTTTTTTTTAAGATTATTTATTTATTTATTTGACAGACAGAGATCACAAGTAGGCAGAGAGACAGGCAGAGAGAGAGGAAGGGAAGCAGGCTCCCTGCTGAGCAGAAAGCCCGATGCGGGGCTCGATCCCAGGACCCTGGGATCATGACCTGAGCCGAAGGCAGAGGCTTTAACCCACTGAACCACCCAGGCGTGCCCCCCTTCTGATTTTTAAAGATCTTCATCTCCAAGAATGTGTATAAACTCTCTACCATGCGTGCGATGCCTGCCATGGGCTCAACTTGGCCCTCAAGCACTCTGTTCCCTGACTCTTGTCTCAGGCTTAACCCTTTTTCCTGTTTGGTCCTTCCTCTGCGAGGCCCACTCTACCGTCAGTTGGCTACGGCTTACTATCCTTCATCTATGCCACGGAGATTTTATCTCCTCTGGGAAGTGGTCCTCTGACGGGTCTGGCCCCAAACACCCTGTGCGTGACTGCAGCATGTTCCACATTCTATCTAAGCCACTGATCTTCCCCAACAGACTGTGAGCTATGTGAAGCAGAAACCATTTCTTGTTTCCTCTGTAGCCCCAACAGTTGCTACAGTACTTGGCACATATAGGTTTTTTATTTTTAAGATCTGAGAGAGAGAGTGGGCATGAGCAAAGAGGTGAGCAGGGGGAAGAGCAGAGGGAGAGGAATAAGCAGACTCTGAGTTGAGTGTGGAGACAGACATGGGGCTCAATCCCAGGACCCTGAGATCACGACCTGAGACGAAATCAAGAGCCTGACGTTAATCAACTGAGCTTGACGTTAATCAACCCACATAATGGGTTCTAAATACATTTTTAAAAAAGCATGAATTTCACAAAGTTGATAAGGGTTTAGCTGGGCTCTAAGGTGAGAACCTAGTAATCTCTGCCTTCTAGTATTCACTCTCTTGTGTAGTCCCCTCCGCCATAGTGTACAGATGAGAACCACGACTTCTGTCCGACAAAATAGGACAAAGGTGATGTGCTGCTCCCATGATTGCATTATAACCCGCATATAAGGCTCTAAGGGACTTGTTCTCCCACTGCCTCAATGAGGCAGTGTACTGTGAGCAGCTTATGGAGAGCACCCCATGGCAGGGACCTCTGGGTGGTGTCTAAGAGAATGGCTTCTAGCCAACATCTAGCAAAAACACTGGGACACTCAGTCCTACAACCGAAAAGAAATGAATTCTGCCAGCGACCTGAATGAAGTTGGAGGAGGATCCTAAGTGAAGCCTCCCGATGAGGACACAGCTTGCCCGACAGCTTAAATGCAGCCAGACTCTGGGCAGAGCACCCAGCCAAGCCTGGACTCCTGCTGGATAGAAACCATGAAAATGGTAAATGTGTGTGTTTCAAGTCACAAAGTTGCTAGTGCAGAGTAACAGAAAAATAATGGATGTCCAGCTCTTCAGGAAAGGGGGGATAGGAAGGAGAGCAACACCCACTGGGCATTGGCTGGTATGAGTTGCTCAGCATTAGGGGATGATGTGGGCGTTTAACGCAGGAGAGGGGAAGTCCGAATCCCAGAACTAACTGAAACTAACTGGCCTGATTCCTTCACCTTAAATACATCCTCATCTCTTTCCTGCCACCATTGAAAGTTGATGTAGTAAAAGGTGAAAGATTTATGTGATCTGAAAAGAAACCATTGCATGTCCAGGAGTCACAGCCTGGTAGTTAAGGGAGAGGGTGGAATGGATTGGCTAGGACACCAACCCAGAGTCAGAGTGGGGCTGGGATCTACAGCTCTACAGATGTGAGACTCTGGGTAAAAGAAGGGAGTTGGGGGAAATTGGAAGGGGAGGTGAACCATGAGAGACTATGGACTCTGAAAAACAATCTGAGGGTTTTGAAGGGGCTGGGGGTGGGAGTTCGGGGTACCAGGTGGTGGGTATTATAGAGGGCACGGATTGCATGGAGCACTGGGTGTGGTGCAAAAATAATGAATACTGTTCTGCTGAGAATAAATAAAAAATAAATTAAAAAAAAAAAAAGACTTAACGTCTCCTTCAGCTCAGCCCCCTAGGTAAGCAGAGGTTGATTAGTGGGCTGTTACGGTTATGGGAGGCTAGCTCCAGGTCTATGTCCCCCCCCCCCCCCCCGCATTGGCTCCTTTGCCCCGGGGCCACTGACTGCCTTCGCCAGCTTTTGTTGCAAAAGTTAAGCCAGCTTTGGTCTTTTCCAGGATGGAGTCCTTCCGGAAGACAAAAGTTCCTGGCTGATACCTCAGAGGTTTGTGCTGTGGTTAAAATCCTAGGAACTTCTACCTGACCGTTTCAACTCTGCTGGGCTGCTGAAAGATCAGGCTGAATTTCCTAAATGACTTACTCCTCCCCCTTTCATGACGGCACATTCAAGATCACAGATGGGACTTTACCAAACACACTAGAAAGTGAGAAGGGTCCCAAACCCTCCAGCCAACCATCTGTCTGCTGGCCCAGCCCCAGGCCCCAGACCATTCTCCCCTTTGCCTCAGCTCCTGGTGCTCAGAGAAGTAAGTGTCATGTGCTTTGGGGAGCAGTAACCCACTGCCACATTTGCTTGCTTGGGGGCCCTGAGGAAGCCTTGCTCAAAGGAACGGCTGAGTGTGGTGGCTGTTTTTAAGTAAGATCTGGGCCCGGGGGCAGAGGGGAGGTGGGGGGGTGCTGCATGGCTCAGTCTCTTAAGTGGTTAAGTGTCAGCCTTTGGCTCAGGTCATGATCTCAAGGTCCTGGAATGGAGTCCCCATCAGGCTCCCTGCTCAGTGGGAAGTCAGCTTCTCTGTCCCCTCCCTGCCCCAACCCCATTGGTGCATGTGTGTACTCTCTCTCTCTAATAAATAAATAAAGTCCTTAAAACAAAACAAAACAAGATCTCATCTTCCCCTTGGGCTTCTGAGGGCTTAGAGCCCTTACACCTCATGAGCTTTAGGAGGGAAAGCGAGAGGGACCCCAAGGCAATTACTAATTTTATCTCATGGATAGAGAATGGACAGCCTAGTACCCCACAGCTTGGAATATCTAGATTTATCTACTGATCTCCATGTCCTGTCAGGCCCTCTGAGCATGACTACACATGTGTGCGTCTGTGACTTTAAGATGTGTTAATAGTTGATATGTTAAGATACGGCTCTTGGCACCTTACAATGCTGTGTCTTTTTCTCTTTTGCTTAGATGGTGCTGATTAATTTCCTGTGATCAATGCCACTTCCTGAGCAGGTGCTAATTTGCCGAGAGGCCCTGGGAGCCCATTTACGGGGTGCGGGGTCAAGAGACCACCCATCAGCCTGCCTTGGGCTCCACAGCAAGGTGGTGCCCAAACTTCTGACCTCAGGTCCTACACATCCCACTTTGACTTCCTCTACCCTGGTGGCCCCAGGCCCTACCCGAGCCCTCCACACTGGGGCACTACAGCCTTGGAGAACGGCTAGAACCACTGCTAATGTGAAGGCATGGGCATGTGCAAAGAGCCCAACAGCTGTACCCCAGTCCCTAGACTCTAGGAATTAGATGCTGGAGATAATGGTGTGCCGTGGGGGTGAGGCAGGGAAAGAAAGTGCTGGAAGGACTGTGTGTCTGGCACTGGCCTAGGCACCTTTGCTCACTTAAAAATACCTTCTTGAGAGCTTCAGGCACGTCCTGGAGCTATTTTTTAAAGCTAAGGATGCCGAAAAGCTTGGTGAGGGAGGCGGAGTATTGTTAGGGCTTTAACTTAGGGACGTGCAAGAATCCAGTCCAGTTACTAAGACATTGTCCCGTGTGTCTGGTGCACAAAGCAGACCTGACTCATCTCTGGGTAACTGTGTGGGTTTCAAGGGCAAAAGTGTTTTCGGATTTTTCACACAGTTCATTCTTCTTGCCACCTTCAAATGTCACCCCAACTGCCGTCAGCCTTGAATCTTCTTACACCAGAATGCACTAGTGTTTCTGCCTAAATGTCAGGCTTGATTCCTTCCATCCTAATTAAGCGACTCTCTTCCTTAACCAGCTTACCCAGTGAATCCCCCAGGAGCACCTGTATCCTGTGCCCGCGCCCTCCGTGGTGACAGGGAGGGGGACCCTGCACTGTTCAGCTACAATCCGTTCCTGCCCTTAGCTCCCAACCCAGGAACCGGACAATCAAATTAACCAGTGAGCGAAAGCTGAAAGCAGGTTATAATCAACTACCTATGTTTAGACCAGATTTGTCTGTAACCACAGATGTACAAAAGTGCTTTCCAGTCTGGTGTTCTTTTTTTCCAAATATAAATCCAGGCTTAGAATCCTAGTACCTCAAGCCTGAGTTGACGATGGCTGAATGGACTGTCCCCAGCACAGAAGAGGACCCTCGATGACTCACTCCCGCCTGCCTGTTAAGCCTTCCTCTCAGCGGGCGGGAATGCTGGGGAGTTCAGGGCTGAGAACCACTCTGGCATCATTCAAGCCTTTCTCGGCAGAATGATTCTCATGGACACTGTAGGCTCTCCAGAACCTGGCTGGCAAAGTCCCTTGTGCCAGACCATCTCTGTGAACTGCCACATTCTGTAACCCTACCTGTTTCCCCCACGTCCCTAGACCCACAACCTGATCCTCACTTTCCTTTAAAAAAATAAGGGGGGGGGGCCGCCTGGGTGGCTCAGATCGCTAGGTGTCAGCCTTCAGCTCAGGTCATGATCCCAGGTCCTGGGATCGAGCCCAGCATTGGGCTCCCTGCTCGGCAGGGAGTCCGCTTCTCCCTCTCTCTCCCCACTGTCCACCCTGCTTGTGCTCTCTCACTCTGTCAAATAAATAAATAAAATCTTTAAAAAAAAATTTTAAAAAAAGAATCTGGGAGGGGGAAGAAGCCGCCTGTTCTTTTTGCAAATGTATTAAACTGAATTCACAGGGTTATCAAGAAACAAGCCCTAAGGGACGCCTGGGTGGCTCAGTCCATTGGTTAAGTGGTTAAGCTGCAGCCTTCGGCTCCGGTCATGATCCCAGGGTCCAGGACTCGAGTCCCGCATCGGGCTCCCTGCTCATCGGGGAGCTTGCTTCTTCCTCTGCCTGCTCAGCCTGCTGCTCCCCCTGATTGTGTTCTCTTTCTCTCTGACAAATAAATAAAGTCTTTTTTAAAAAAAGAAGGAAAGAAAGAAACAAGCCCTAAAGCGTGTCCCTTTCAGCGAAGCCCATAGAGACTTTTCTAATTGCAATTCTAGCCTCTCCCAGGAGGGAAGTTTTAAACCAATCCTGGAAAACCCCGATCAGCACTAAAGAGGGAATCTGCCTGATAAAAACAACAACCAAAAAAAAAAAAGTACAAAACCCGCCCACAAAATCCTGCCTTCCCTTAAGGGAAAGTGACCTTGCCTTGAATAATCCTTTTCTTTTGCTTGTAAACCCAGTCCTGTTCCTGCCTAGATGATCCTTCCACCTTGAATGGTTCCTGAGGACTCCCCCTTGGCTGGCCAGATGGGATGCTGCCTGATTCACAAACTGTCCAATAAAGCCAATTATCTTTACATGTACTCAGCTGAATTTTTTTTTTTTTCAACAACAGTGATGTGCGGTTTAAGGTGACAGCAGGTATTAACTTCATTAAGTGTGCTCACGAGCTTTGGGGTTCTGTGGAAACTTCTTCCACCATCTGGAGATATTCCCCGTTGGACGGGGAAGGGGGACATGTCATGCAGTCTTCCCATGGTACAGAGCAGGGAACTGGGGTGTGGAGAGGAAAAATGACTTTTTAGGGAGCCTGGAAGTCTCCGTCCGGTTAAGCCTTTGCCTTCCCCTCAGGTCATGATCCCAGGGTCCTGGGCTGGAGCCCTGCATCCGGCTCCCGGCTCTGCGGGGAGCCTGCTTCTCCCTCTCCCTCTGCCTGCTGCTCCCCCTGCTTATGCTCTCTTTCCCCCTCTCTGGAAAATGAATAAATAAAATATTTTTTAAAAAGTGACTTCTTTAAGGTCATGGTGAATTGGTGCAGAGCTTGACTTAGAACCTGGAACTTCACAAATCCTTGTCACGCACCCCTGCACCCCTACAACCCAGATCTCCCCCACCTCTGGATTGTCTGTTGTGCCGCCTGGAGTGGGGGTTGGGGGGGTGGAGGACCGAGCTGGTGACAGAGCCAGGATGAGTCCTGGCTCTGTCACCGTGTGCCCTTGAGCGAGTCCTCTAATGCTCCAGGGACTATGGAAAAATGAAGAGAGACAGATCGCCAAGGCCCCTTCTGGCTGGTTCTAACAGCCTATGAGTTTGTCTGCTGGCGATGCTCTTCTTCTATCTGTTGGGGGAGGAAGTTAGGCTGTTTCCTTAGCCTTAAGGAATAAGAGATAAAGCAGAGCTGCCAAGTATGGGCTGATCACGACCAGTGATCTGCAAGGGACGGAAGGTAGGGGTCATGAGAGTCCTCGGTGTGTGAACGGACACCGGAGACCAAAGCCGGAGCCACACACTTCCAGCTCCCAGCACAACCGAAAGCAGCCCTTTCAAAGTGCAGTCCGCGCTAGAGGTGGCGATCTCAAGCCCCTTCTGCTTCATGTCCCCCTGAAGGGACCGTTTACCCTCTCCCAGCTCCCTCTGACCCCTTGACGGCTGCTTGCCCACAGGCGACACTGCTCGGGTTCCTCTAATTACTGCTCTGGATTCAGTAGTTAAGACCCAAAGGGAAGCGTTCCTCAGGAAAATGAGGTGCTATTTTTAGTCTATCAGCAAGACGATTTCCTTAAGAAAAGGAGAAGCTAGAAGGGCCGTCTCTACTCCTGGGGGGGGGGCAGTGATGGGTAGAGAGGCAGGTTCCATTATTCCAAGAAAAAGACTTCTTTAAACATTAAAAAAAAATTTTTTTTAATTTATTTGACACAGAAATAACAAGTAGTCAGAGAGGCAGGCAGAGAGAGAGAGAAGGAAGCAGGCTCCCTGCTGAGCAGAGAGCCCGATGCGGGGCTCAATCCCAAGACCCTGAGACCATGATCTGAGCTGAAGGCAGACGCTTAACCCACTGAACCACCCAAGTGCCCCTCAAGAAAAAGACTCCTGGCCCCCTGTATTTTGTCTTTCTTAGCAGTTAAGTGCACCACTTGGAGTCCCCCTCGCTACTGTCCGGAAAACCAACCTACGCACGTCCCACGCACACCGTGCCGACCAACGTGCTAGTCACCAGCCACATGCTAACTACAGCTCAAAATTCAGCTCCTTGTCACACTAGCCCCATGTCAAGTGCTAGTAGCCACCATGTTGGTAGTGCAGACGCGAACATTCTCATCACCACAGAATGCCTGACGAGACAGGGCTGCCTTAGAATGTAAGCTCTCCATGGGCAAACACTTGGGTCTCACGTCACTTATGACGTGCCTGGCATGTCTGTTTGCTGAAGGCATGTATTTTTTTTTCTAAAAAAGATTTTATTTATTTGACAGAGATCACAAGTAGGCAGAGAGACAGGCAGAGAGAGAGGGAGAAGCAGGCTCCCTGCTGAGCAGAGAGCCCGATGCGGGGCTCGATCCCAGGACCCTGAGATCATGACCCGAGCCTAAGGCAGAGACTTTAACCCACTGAGCCACCCAGGCGCCCCTGAAGGTATGTATTGATAGGCAGGTTAGGGAGGGCAGAGAACAGGACATGGTGTCAGCATGGGGAGGTTAGTCATTCAAAACTGCACAGCAGGCTCCTGAGAAGCGCTGACTGCTCCTAGTGTCCATTCCCTAAGAAGCTTCTGAGCACCCACTGGTGCTGCCCAAGGAAGATATGAGAAACACTACCAGGAAGAGAAGAGGTAGGTAAACAGGACAGCAGGAGCAGAGGACTGGGAAAGGCAAGGCCCGGGCTCTGCGCAGACTGCGTTCAGAAGGGCAAGTGGGGGCAAGTCTGCCCCTTGGAGTCTCAGTCTCTTCAGCTGTAAAATGGGACTAATGAGACTGTCTCCAAGGACTTGTTTGTATGAACCAAATGGGATGAGATAACAGGAAGTACTATGGCCACGGTAAAGAGTTGGATGTCTGTGTTGTTGACCTTGTCTTCAAGTTGTTTCTGAGTCCCACGGCCACAGGCTTTAAGAACATCTGCCTTCTCCAAATGCCCTCCCTCCTCCCCGCCTTCGGATCATTACTTCACTCCATCATGCACGCCTGCAAGGAAACATTTCTGCTAAAATGCCACCGTCACCGTGCCCTGCAAGGTAATATGGCTCCTGCCTGCCTCTAAGGTCAAGACCAACCTCCATTTTCCAGCATCTGATCGCATCACACGCCGCATTTGCCGAGGGAGCTCCTATTTCAGGATTCTCCGATAGGAACTTCCGGAAGCGAGAAAGCTTATTCCTGTTATAAATGTGTCACTGCCTCACCCCTGTCTTTTCTGCTGGTTCCTTTCCATATGGCACCTGCCCCCTCCCCCCGAATCCACCCTGGGTATAACTCCAGCATGCTCAGCCAGTGTCTGGGCTCACACATCATGTACCACAGTCCCCCACATGGGCTTGTTCTCTAACTGCTTCACGCGTCTTTATCTCTTGCACAAGCTGGGCAATAGTCCAAGAAGTAGACCTTGGGCACCCAGGGATGGGGACAGGGTGGTCAGCACCGCAGGCCTGGTCTTACGTGTGGCCAGAGGGACAGGGAATGAGGTAAACCAATGAGAAAATCAGCTTTGAAGAGACCGTCCTACTAGCTTTGTACAGGTGGGCTACGCTCTTCCTTCAATAGATTCCATGTTTTAAACATTTCAAATACCTTGTGTTTCTTAATAATTAATTCTTTCCCCCATTTGTTATACCTTAGTGGTTGATACAGTTCCAGCCCAATCAAAGGAACATAAAAGCTTAGCTGAGGCTTTACTGTAGAGACCAGACTTTTTTTGGTTGTAGCAATGGATCTCTGCCTGGGATCCAACCTCTATGACTCTCACTATTCATCTGGAGACTTCTCAGACTGGCCCAGGAGAAGGGATAGCAAATGATGGCTGTGATGTGGGGTTTGGGGACTTAAGGGGCTATTCTAGGGAAGGTAGAGTCTACGGTTATTAGCCAAGATCAGCCCAGAGGATGACCTCAGGCTCCCAATCCACTGCAGAAGGCCTGGGTGTGTGGCCCCAGACTTCCTCCCCTTCATAATACCACATCCCCAGGGGAGAAAGGGATTATGGTCAGGCAGCCATTGCCTGTGTGAGGCCGAGGTCAGCACCACAGTTCTCGCAGAGTACAAACAGAGGGCCCAGGGAAACATCTAATTATAGAGCAGGCTGGCTGGACCCAGGAGGGGGACTCTGTTGGTGGCCCTGAGGCCTGAGGACAAACAGGCTGCCAGCATTGCCCAGATCAGCCTCCACTGGTCTCAGACTGGAATAAGCTTCCATGTGGACAGATGGACAGACGGACAGAGAAGACAGAGGAAGCACTTCTTCGCTCCTAGGGCCATGGAGCGCATTCTCCCCGGAAGCATCTAGGTAGTTTCCTGGAAGATGCTCCTTAGAGCATAAATTAGGATTCTAGATGTCTGCGAGCCCGTTGCCTCATCCACAGAACGGAGTATCTAACTCACAGGATTACTAAGAAACAAATGCCACCAGGAGTCACTTCAGAGCTCTTTGCTCTTGGCTAAACGCTGCCACAAACGATATACCTTCTCCCAGAGTGGAGGATGGAGTGTTGTGAACAGCAGTGGCCCCGAGCCCAGGCACCAAATACAGTTCTCGTCCTCCGACCTGCAGGCGCCAGTCCTTCCCACCAGGCACCGAAACACGGCGAATCCCTCAGCCCTGCAAGATCACAGCGCACGCTCAGCACCTAAGACGCCTTTCCCCGCGCTGTAGATACGAAATGAGTTTCTGTGCTCTTTTCTCCCTGGGTCTCACAGCAGGTTCACATAGGTATGTTAGTCTGACCTTCCGCAGAGGCTGATGAGAGGGACAGTCTGTAACTTACTGGTGGAGAATGGGGGCTCTGCCCTCGAGGGGCCCACCCCAGTTCCCCTAGAGCTTGGACGGGGACCCTAAAACACAAGTATCAGGATCATCTTCTCGAAGCCGACTCAGGGAACGCTCTGCAAAGGGACCACCAGGAAGTGTCCAGATGGAGCCTGGACTTCAAGCTTCTCTGGCATCATTTCACTGGGCTGTGTGTGTGTGCGCACACGTGTGCGTGTGTGTGCGTTGTGTGTATGTGTGCGTGCGCGCATATGTGCACACGTGCTGCTGGGAGGAGGTGCTGCTTCTGGTTCTCTACTACACCATCACAGGATGGATGGATTTGGTCCCTCCCTCCATGGAGGATGACATAACTGACCAGTCAAGTGGGCCCAGCTCACAGAGCCCTGGCTGAGTGCCCGTCTTCATAGTTTTAGGGGTTTAGACCGAACCACAGCAACAATGTTATGTGGGTGTAACTGAGGGTATGTTGTACCCATGAGGGGAGCAAAGCACTCTGCCCCTCCCATCCAGCCTGAGCAATCGGCCAGAAAGGGGGCCCAGCAATTGAACCCCATCTCAGCAAGGGGCACCCCCACTGGCAAGCCTGTTTCATCAGCAACCCAGCCGTTCTGACCGAGGGACAGGAGTCGTGCTGTGCGAGGTCACCAGAGGATCTGGCTTCGAGCCTTGGCTCTGCTACTTACTAACTGCAATTTGGGGGAAACCTCTTTGGCCATGGAGCTCTCAGCCACACAAGTAGAATGGTAACGATGACCTCACAAAGCTACCATGAGGGTTAAGAGACCGTGTGCATAGGGGCCAGACCCGTCATTAAAACATCCTGAATCTAGCTGATTTCCCGTTTTCTCGCCTGACACCAGAGAACGGCAATAACAGAGCGTTGTCTGGGGGGGTTTCACTGAGGAAACTCTCCTTGTTAACGCTGCAGACACAAGATGTCGAGGTCGACGCGCATGCCGGCTGTTGTGATTCTTTTCCAGGCTGTGGGCACGGGTGGCCACTATGCGATGCGCGGTGCTTTCCATACAGTAAATGCATAATGAGTATCTGCTTTGTGTAATTACGGCACCCGAAGCAGCAGCTTCGCTCTGGAATTCAGCTCAGAGATTAGTATCATTTGCAGTAACCACATTTCAGGCTGCCAGCCCTACAAATTAGACCAACTAAAGATAGGCAGCCCATGGTTGGGCTGTCTCTCAGGGGAGGGTTTCTGGTGACAGCGAAAGCCACAAAGGATCCAACCTCAGGGCTGTCTATGTGCCAGTGGAGCCTCGTTCTCCCACAGTGAGCAGTGACATACCGCCGTGCGCAGCTGGGGCATGTGCTGTGCGGGGAGCCCCCTGGGACCAGGAGAACCCACGGATGTCCTGGACTGCCAGGCAGCAAAGTCTTTCTCCGTGTAGGTGCAGCCAAAGCTGAGGGTTCTCCCTCCTCCCTCCCGTGCTTCTTCCCCAGGTCTCCATCCCTCACTGACAAGCTCAGAACTCGGTAGGTGGTAAGTCAGCATGAATCTCTGGCGTGTGCAAGTGACTCAGGGCCTAGGGTCACGTGTGAGGCTGCAGAGAAAGGCGGGTAGCAACTCCCCTCCAGCTGCCCTCCGACCCACAGGATGGGAGGGCAGAGCTGCCCATGGTCCTTGGAAATGAGGATCTCCTCAGTTTCCAACCGCTGCGTGAGAGCGTGCTCCTTTTTCTTATTTGCCCCATGCATCTCTCCAAGCACAGTTGTGATCTTTCCAGAATGGGGGACTCTGCCTCTTCCCAGTTAACGGGATGCTGACAGGAAGTGCTAATCAGGTGTCACTCCTTGCATAACAGGCTTTCCCTTCAGTGGTCACAACAATCAGCTCAGGAGCTTCATCCTTTAGACAAACCAGGAAACAGAGGCTTGGATTTTAAACAGAGGATTTTAAATTGCCTAGTCAAGGATTGGAACCCAGGTAGTTGGCCTGAGTCCCCGTGCCCTCTGGCACTGTTCCTAAGCCTGGCAGACTCCCTTTGTTCCTCCAGATTGGGTATCTCCAATATTATCATCACGTCCTGGTCAAGAAACCTTTCCAACCCCATAGTGTCCCCTTGCCCTTCTCTGGACCTTCTCCAGCATTGTGTGGGTTTTTTTGGTGTGTGTGTTTTGTTTTGTTTTAAATTTCTGAACATGCAGGAGCCCGAACCACCCAGTGGCTGACCCTACTGTTGACACAGAATTTAGTGGTTGTATTCTCCTAGCAATCCTGGTGGGGGCTCAGGTCGGTCAGGTCACAGCCAGGTGCAGCCCAGGACCCACGTCTCTGGTGCCTTTTTCTCCCAGCTACAGCTGGTCTCTAGGTACTGGTCTCAGCACTGCCCCCCCCCCACCAGGGTGCCCTAGCATGTCCAGAGAGAGAATAACATTTCCTAAAGATTTTTGGCTGATGTCCCAGGCCAGTTCCATCTCTGAAGTGACTCGGGGTCCATTCATTCATTCATTCATTCATTCATTCTAGGCTCAGCGTATGGGCTCTCGCTCGGATGATTTGAGAGGTTCTCTTGGCTGCTGGTTTGCAACCTGCTTCCATCTCCCAGTTCCCAGTCCATTCCCACTGGCGCCAGAACAATCTTCCAGAAATATTAACCTGGATCATGCCATGGTCTTGCTGACCCCATGCGCCCTGTGGGCCTTGCTGCCGTGCCCCTGCACCTGTTACCCTTCTACTTCGAAGCTCTGTGCAACCCTGTAGTTGCCTGCAATACCCTGAACCTCTATTGAACTTTCGTCCTCTTGGCTTTTTCTAGTGGGGTTGTCCACACCTCCTCTTTTCCGTCTAATGAACTTAAGGGATGACTTCAAGACTAAAGCCAAGGATTTGCCTCCTCTGAGGAATCCTTCCAGAACTTCTGAATCACACGTCTCCTTCACTGTCCCTCCTACCCTTTACTTCTCTGTATCCCTCCCCTGGACTCCAAGTTCCCTGGAGGTAATGGCTCCGTATCTCTTTCACTTCATGCCTCCGAAATATAGAATGTCGTTAATGCCCTGAAACTGAGAATCGAATGAATGAGTTCTCCCCCACTCTCCCCACCAGCAAAATAGCCATCTTCTCGTAGCACTTGGTAATATTCTTCTAGGAGTACTTGCCAGTCCTCACCTATTTCCTTCTGTGTCTGTTTTTCTCACTCTACTGGAAATATTCTTCATTAGACTCTCGGATCTTTCAAGGATGGGAGGAACAGTCCTGAGCACTACGCCTAGCACATAGTAGGTGCTTAATTCACTGAATGGAATGACTCCCGGGTCTTTGCTCTTTCTTGCCAATCTAATCACAGAGAAGCACTGTCCTAGACCTCAGATAACCTCTGCTTCAATGCAGTGGCTTAAATTTGCTCACACTGAAGCCCCCCCTTCCCCTTGCCTTTCTACCCCTGTCCTGGGAGCTCCTCTGAAGGTCTACCCCACTGGCACGGCACCAAAAGAGCTCTGAGTCATCCGCAGATATGCCACTTTCTCTCTGAATTTCCTTTTCCGGATCATTCATAAATACATGAGAGAAGCCCAGTCATGGGGATGAAAAGCACAGCAGAGGCAACATGGTCAGGAATATTGTGATAACGTCATATGCCGACAGATGCGAACTACTACGCTTACTGTGGACAGCACCATGTATAGAATCAGCGAATCGTTACGCTGTGTGCTGAAGCCAATATAACCCCACAGGTCCACTATACTTCAATTTTACAAAAGGATAACATCTCGACACCTTTATAAAAAGTGTGAAAGAAGCTCGGAGTCAGCATCAATCACCATTCAAACCCCCATCTCTTGCACGGTCCTTGAGCCTTGGTCTGGACTCCTCAACCCGGGTCCACATCTCTTTTGTGCCCTTTATTACAGAAAGGGGGGAGAGGGAATGTTGTGGACCCATCCGTTCATCTATCCCACACGGGCTGGGCATCTAAGAAGGACTGGGCTTTGTGCCAGACTCTGGGAAATTCAGTGATAGATAAAACATAATTCCCGGCCTCAAGGAGCTCAGCTGAGACAGAAGACAACCACAACACCTAGTGACGCATGTCCACGGTCATTTACAGAGTGCAGGTGGGTTGTTGAGAGGAAGACATTAACTTTGCCCACAGAGTGGGCACGAGCTGAGCTGGGCCTTGATGGATGAGTGGAATTTGCCATCCAGACAAGAAGGGAGAGGCACAGCAGGTGCAATGTTGGAAAGGGGGGAGGGGCTTGAACCTCCAAATGCGGCCAACAGAGGGCTAGGGGAGGGGGCACAGAAGGCAAGAGAAACCTTAACCCTGTCCATGTTCTCACTGGGGGGAGAAGTTTCCAAAAGACTGGGGGTTAATATTATTATCTGAGTGATAATACAGACTATGAAAAGCCACATTTATTATGGCCTTCCCTCTGCCAAGAGCCAGAAAAAGCCAGAGCCTCAACTAAAAAGCTAAGGAAAGAAAAGGAATTTATTCTTTTATCCTACACTAACAGCACGGACATACTTATATATGTATGGATTTGTGGGATTGCAATGGTCTCCCTGCCAGTGACCCTAAGCTCCCTGAGGACAGAGACTTTGCGATGATCTGTACGGAATCTCAAGAGCCTTGAGTTGCCTGGTACAGAGCGAGCAGTCCAGAAACATTTACAGAACTTGCTGGATCCCTGCTTCCTGTCAGGAACCACAGTAGGCATTTGGGGTTGAGAAACGGCCTAGACACATTGCCTGCCCTTCAAACGAGGAGGCTTAGAGAGTCTTGCTCTATTATGTTCTCGTCCCTCAGGAAGCCAGTTTCAGAATGCCACACACCAACACACACACACACACACACACACACTTGCCCTCTCCCCCATACACATATTCTCAGGCACCTTCCTACTCTCATAATACAAGCTCACATATATTCGCATGGCGGGTGCACACGTGCACATGCGCACACGCACACACACATGTGCACGGGCACACAGCCTGAGCTGTTAAAGCGACAGCGCTCACATTTTCCATTTATTGGTGATTTCAAAACAGGAAATCCCCTCGGTGGGGAGGGGAGGTGTCGTGTCGGGAGAGCGACCATCAGGGGGCCCAGGAGCCTGGGTGGGGTTCAGGAGGGACAGCTCCTCCTTCAGGGGCAGGGAAGCCCCTGGCCTGGGCCAGCTTCTGAGCAGCGTCTGTCCAGGCTGGCTCAGACCGGCCAGGCGGCCGCAAAGATGCAGCCACATCATACCTCTCCTGCAGCCAGGGGTTTTCTGTGAGGAAGAAGGGAGCCCCCAGGCCTAGCTGTGTGCCAATGGGGAACCCCTTTCTCCTTTGGAAATCACCACTTCCCGGAGTCCTCCGGGACTGGCACTAACTCCCGCATGCCACTCTTCCTCGCCCCTTCGGCCCACTGCTACTTACTCAGCCATGCTCCTTGGCAGCGGCATACTCTGTCTGGTGCCCTGTCCCCCCACCGCCCCAACAGGAAATTAACCAGGGACTGGCTTCCTACTATCCAGTCCTCGCAGCATCTTGTGTTTTCCAAAGTCTTCCCATAACTGGCCTGTCCTTCCATCTTCAGGACCGCCCCCTGAGGTTGCCAACAGTGTGCCCATTTCACAGATGGAGACCGGGAGCAAAGGGATGAAGGCCCATGTGCCAGCAGCATTCCAGAAGCAGACCTTCTGATCTTCACTCTTCATCAAGAAAGTCACAACTCCTACCTGGCTCTGAACCCAAGGGCTCTCTAAGATGGCCAAGTATGTCAGAACAGCCAGGGGAAAACCCAAAGGCAAGAGGGTGAAAAGTGCACCCATGGGCTGGCAGGCAGCCAGGTACAGCCTTGGCCACGGAGGATACCAGGTTTACCCCATCTCTCCTACACACACACACACACACACACACACACGCAGCAAACCACATACACAGCAAACCACACACACACACACACACACACACAGAGTGAACCATATACACACGTATATGCACATGCAGCAAACCACACACACACACATATACACACACACAGCCAACCACATACACACACACACACAGCTAACCACATACACACACAACCACACACATACAACGACATACACATACACACAGCAAACCATACACACAGCAAATCACACATACATACACAGCAAACTACATACACATACACACACAGAGCAAACCACATACACATACACACACACACACACACCCCAAACCACACACATATGCACGCACAGAAATAAATCCTAGCTGGCTTGGCACCAGGAGGGCGTAGGTCCATTTATATAGTTTAATTGCCCAAGGCAGTTGGGGCAGCTTAAAAGGACTGAGGGGAAGCCCTAGGGAGAGGACATTTCTGGGGGCAAAAGATGATGTTTCTAGAACATTGTTTTCTCTCGCTCTCTAAGAGGGGTTAAAAGCATTTTTTCCCCTCAGCAGTGACCTTGCAGAAGAAAGTGACCTCCCTGAAGCTGCCTGCCGTGCTCTTGCTGGAGGGGGCTCCGGAGGGCCAAGCAGGGGTGTCACCGGCCGCCCTTCCCAGCCGGCCCAAGGGAAAGAAATCTGGTGATGGCGTGCATGTGGCTGGAAGGAGACAGAAGGGGACAAGGGAAAAAAAAAAAAAAAAAAACCCAACCTGCTAGCAGGCTGGATTTTTCCGCCAGGCTAGCATTTCTGCCAGACCACGACCTCCTTTTCTTGCTGCCCTTCCTTCCAGGTTTCACAGACGCAACAGCCAGGGCCTACACAACGGGACACTGGAGGTCACAGGAAAAAGGATGGGTCAGACTCGGGGGTAGCCCTGGAATTTCCTTTCCTGGAGATTTTCAGGAGTGACAGGAGAGACCCTGCACTCGGGAGGATTTGTGCTCTGCTGCTTGGCCTCCTTCCCTTCCCCTGTCTGGAATGCTGTCCAAATCTCTCTTCCTCCAAGGCCCATCCTTTTCTTAAAAGCCTCTCCTGACCCTTCCAGGCTTCTGCGCTCCCAGAGGCCAGAGACCATGACCCTGGAGTCTTGCTGACTGACACTGAGAAAGCGGACGCCCAGAGGACCCGGGACCCCACCCAACTCCGAGTGTCTGTTGTCACCACACTGTCCTTGCCGAGGGTGGTGGGGGAGGCCTCGCAGGGCTGCGCTCCGGCAGCTGACAGGAGCGGTTCAACAAGCCTGTGTGGGTGGTGAATGTGGCCCGGGTTCCAGAAGAGATCTCGGCAGAAAGGCGGGCGGGGGAGCGCTGTCCCAGGGAAAGCCGGACAGCTTGGGTCGGGTCACACACCAAGGAATTGCTCAAGGCTGGTTTCGTTGGTCAGCAAAAGGGTCCAGGAAGCAGAACCCGTGGGAGGGAAACCGGGCTGCTCACTCCAGAAGCCGGGCCACCCAAGTTCAGCAAGTTCACGGTCGTGGGGCCTTGCGGGAGGGAAGGGGAACAGCTGGGCTCCTCGCTATGGGTCTGTGCTTTTCCAAGCAGAGCATCACTGCACTCCGCCATCCAAGGAGGTCAGCACGCCTACCAAGAGACCAACAAAGATTTCAAATTTGCAGTATTCCGTTACCGCTTTAGGTCCTGGGAACTGTGCCGTGGAGGGACCACTCTGTGAACGGAGTTAGATGGAAAAGTGAGGGGCTTGGAACAAGGCAAGCGCGATCTGTCTCTAGCCATGTACATCAGGTGAATTGGGCAGTGAACCAGTGTTTGTTTATTAGTAAGCAACCCACAGAAAGTGTGCCACTGTGGTGGCCGCATCTATATTTTCGTTGGTTCGGGTTCATTTCCTTTTTGACACATTTCATGAATGTACTTGTACCACAATCAAACTCATGATTTTTAAGATTCACTATTAGGGAAAACAAAACAAAGCAAATAAACACTCCCAGAACATGAAAATATTCTATGAACTGAGAGTAAATTGAACGGATATTTTTTTTTTTCTTTGCAAGTTCTTACGGAAATCTGGATCCCACCCCAATGTCAGTCCTTAAACTCACCAGAGACCAAGGCCGATCATCATTCCTTGATTTAAAAGAAAATAAATTTCATTGTTTCTAAGGTGAAAAGAGTAGACGACTTAGAAGAGCTTTTACCTTATTGGGGTTTACTTTGATGACTGAAAATGAAGTGTGTCAGTGTGTCAGTTCGCTCTTTTCTAGTAGGCAGGAATCAAAATTCCTAAGAACAGCTGGCTGTAAGTTAGCCATCTTATCCCAAGCCTCTAGTCTCCTCGACACAATTAACTCCCACTAAAGCAGGACTTCTGCTAAAAAAAAAAAAAGAAAAAGAAAAAAAGAAAAGAAAAAGGTGTGTAAATAATGGGTCCACCCTGAGCCTGGGTGGCTCAGTCATTTGAATGTCTGCCTTCAGCTCAGGTCATGATCTCAGGGTCCTGAGATGGAGCCCCATATCAGGCTCCCTGCTCAGTAGGGAGCCTGCTTCTCCGTCTGCCTCTGCTCCTGCCCCTGCTTGTGCACTTGTGCTCTCTCTTGGTCAAGTAAATATATAAAATCTTTAAAAAATAAAATTAAAATAGGTCCTGTTTCATTTTCAAAGTAATGAACTTAGATTTTTTAGAAAACATAAATGTGCAAAGATATACCGATGAACCCCATGTCAGTGTTCATTACCTCAAAGCTGACCTCATCCCCCCTCTGCCTTCTGCTTGCTGCCCCCCAACCCCGTGGGTTGATCAGCACCCAGCTCACATGCCAGGGTGCCTCAAGGTCCAGAGACCCTAGAGCAGAGTGGCTTCTGCTCAGATCCTAGCTTCCTCGCTGTGTGATCGTGGGCAACTTACTCAACCTCTCTGAGCCATCACTTAATTGCTGTGTAAGATGGGAACAATACTGGGACCTGCCTCTTACAGTTACTCCGGGAATCAGGTGAAATCCAACAAAGGACTCAGCACCCAGCCCGGCACATACTGAACTCTAGGTGGACATTTGCAGCCATTCTAATCCTGGGACAGTAAATGATTTAAGCTTTTTGGGGCCAAATGACCTCTTTCAAATCACGCATTTCATCGGGAAACACGCCAGGCAAGCTCATCCCTTTTTCACCTGGACCCACCGAGCTCACACTTCCAGAGTCAGTTCAAATACCAGCTTTGCCAAAAACATTTTCTTGCAGCTGCCTCTCCCCCACCCGCTTTAAAGCTGCTTGTGTAGCTCCTTGACTTAGCCACAATCTACTGAAACGATGTCTTTGGGTCTTGCTTTTTCCGCAAAGTCTGGGAGCATTCAGAGCACAGAACTGAAGATTCCTCCTCTTTGCACTGTCGATGCCAGGCACCCAAGCAGACACTCAATAAATATTTATTGAATGGATAAAACAAGACGGAATCAAATGGCATCTGCGTGGATGCCAGGATGTATAGAGCATATGGCTTTAGAGAAATATAATCCATATTACGTCTCTTCCAGAAACCAGTTACTTCTGGCTGGAAAGGAACTTTACCAAATCAGATGTCATGGAACGCAGGATAAAAAGAGAAATTGGAAGAAAAATCAGGGGAATGGCTTCAGGGTATTGCTCTCTTTCCAGGAAGGAAGTATTAGCCATCTGTAGGTAAGTGCCTTAGCAGTTTTATGGGAAACAGATAGTTTTGAGTCACTGCTTGGTCCCAAATGCTTGCATGAGAACGACTTGGGACAAAGCAAATAAAGCATGTTCATTTGCCAACTCAGGGAGGGAATGGGGCTGACTAGTTAGCCCTACACCTGAAAGGAAACTTACAGGAAGACAAGATTATTGTTTTACTTTAGTACAGCACAGGACAGTGGAAAGCAACATGAGGTCTCTTGAAAATCAGGTGAGAGCAAACCTCCAGGTGTGTTGGTGAGAGTGGAGGGGGCTGGGGACGGGAAGGACAGAGACTGCAGAGTTCAGTGTGCACCAACCACCGTCCCGGACCCTGGACACAAATCAGAACCTTCGAAAGAACTCAGAGGTAAACAGAACCATCCCCACATTACTGATGGGGAAATGGAGTCTCGGCATGCTTAAGTGACCAGGGCAAGGTCAAATGCTCACAAGTCGTACTTTGCTCTGTATTAAAATGCATCCAACAACAATCATAGTGTGGGTAGTTTTTATCTTTCTCTGCTACAATCCATCTTCCTCTTTTCTGTTAATTTTCCTAAATTAAGGCAAACTACCTGCTATCCTCCTTTAAGTACTAACCCTCACATTCATAAAATAAAAATTCCAATACTCAAACTCATTCATGTAACATTCTCTATAGTATCAATTCCCCCTGTGGCTCCTCCTACCTCTTCGCAACCAGCACACTTGACCACGTTCCCCTGTTATACTGCATCAGTTCATGCCTCAGCTTCCTTGGCACGTGCCTGCCCTGCATCGTTTGCTTTATTCCCACCGAAAGCCAATACACCTTCCATATCTCCCCCTTCTTCCTCCCTGGGAACTCCTCCTTTACATTTCTGCCATCTCCCCCAATCCTCAATCTCACTTTTCCTTGTAGCTAGAAGCTGCTGTAATGAGGCACGCCATCCCTAAAAGGGGCACCTGGGTGGCTCCGTCAGCTGAGCGTCCGATTCTTGATTTTGGCTCAGGTCATGATCTCAGGGTTGTGAGACTGAGCCCCGTGTGGAGTCTGCTTAAGATTCTCTCCCTCTCCTCTCCCTCCATGTCTCCCCCAACCCCAGGAGTGATCGCTCTCAAAAAGAAAAATAAAAGTGCTCTAAGGCTCTTCATGCCAAAAATAATGTAAAAAATAATGGCTACTATTCACTGAACATTTAGATGCTGACCTGAATACTGAACAATCAATCACTCCAATTCATGGGTGAGGCTCTGTGCAAAATTCAGTGACTTGTCTCCATTCACTCAGCAAGTAGCTGGGAGAACTTGGATCACGCAGTCTAGTTGATGGGCTTTACGAATTTCAGTCTGTCAAGACTTCTCAAGAGCATGTCACATAACTGACACTTCTTTACTCTCTACTTTTTATGTCCCTGACTCTCTGCTCTCTTTGTTTTTCCTCTGTTTTCTTTAGCTATTTCTTCTCAGTTTCCTTTGTAAATTTGGGTTCCTCTGCGGGCACTTGAGTTGCTGGTAGTCCTCAAGAAGCCCTTCAATTTTCCTATTCACATTCTGTGCACTCTTCATAGGCGATCTTAGCCATTGGTAGGGCGAGAACACCCGCCTCCACGTGCTAACGACTCCCTATGTGTCATCCTTTTCTCTCTCTCAAACTTCGGGCTTCCAAAACACGTTCCTTCCTGAAAATCAGTACTTAAATATCTTGCTTGTACTAAGCCTCCTGTGTTCAAAAACCACACTCACCTTACCCCCTCCAAACCTGCTTCTTTCCAGATTCCTTTGGTAAATAACACCCCACCCATCCAATTTCCCAAGTTAGAAGCTCCAGGTCAACCCGTGACTCCTCCCCCTTGCTTTCCACTCCCATCCAATTGATCACCAAGCCTTACCCAAGTCTGCCTCTTAAATCTATTACATATCTGTTCTCTTCCGTCTACTGTCCACTCTCGTGCTAACCCACCATCATGAGATTATCACAAGGGCGTTCGTATCCTAGCAGATACGAACTGTTTTGGAAGCCCCTAGCAGATCTGTTCCTTCTAGTTTTGCCTTTTGCAGTTTATTCTCCAAATATGCAATAATCACACTATTCTTCTGCCTAAACCTCGACAGCTTTCTATATCCTTTAGGATTAAAACATCAAAACCAGGCGCCTGGGTGGCTCAGAGGGTTAAGCCGCTGCCTTCGGCTCGGGTCATGATCTTGGGGTCCTGGGATCGAGCCCCCCATCGAGCTCTCTGCTCAGCAGGGAGCCTGCTTCCCTCTCTCTCTCTGCCTGCCTCTCTGTCTACTTGTGATCTCTCTCTGTCAAATAAATAAATAAAATCTTTAAAAAAATAAAAAATAAAAAAAATAAAACATCAAAACCTTGAAACCACCAGTAAGATGGTATGATTTAAATCCTGGCCCCTCCCAGCCCTCTCCTTCAGGCCACTCCCGCCCTACTCTTATGTACCAGTCACGATGGATGTCTTTCAGTTCCTTGAACATGCTTCATTTTCCCACAACTGAGCAAGTGAATGTGTACTTCTCTCTTCAGGAACACCCCCTTATGCCAATGTATCTGTTCACCTTCCTTGTCTCAGTTTAAATCTTCTGGGTTCTTTCCCTGATATCTTAACTAATTCCACACTCATTCTCACGACACCTTGCATTTCTCATTCCCACTATTCATCATCTTATAATTACTTAGTGTTTTTCTTCCATATACACATATGTGTACATATATATGTGTATATATATTCTTCCATATATACATATATATACGTATATACGTACATATGGTATATAAGATATATGTATATATGTATATGTATAATATGTATGTGTATATATATGTATATGTGTGTGTATAATATATAATATATAATATATTATACATGTATATACATGTGTATATAATATATATGTATATATGTTATATATATGTATATATATTATATATATGCATATATAATATATGTATATACATATATATCTGTGTATATAATATATTATATACATACATATATACATATATGTATATATTACACATATATATACATATATATACATACATATATGTATATATGGAAGAATATATATGTACATATATGTGTATATGGAAGAAAAACACTAACATAGTCAACATAGATTTGACCATATTACCTCTATATTACATATAAGTACATATAAGTAATGTAGTACACAAATATACATATATGTATATATACACACATATATACATATATGTACATATATGTATTATATATCTGACTATTGATATATTGGCTATATATATATATATATATATAATATATATTTGACTATTATTCTCAGTGCCAAGAGACATTCATGGCATGTATGGTCTCAGTAAAAATTAACAGCCTAGTGCAAACCACTTATGTGAAATCCTCCTGAATTCCCCCTGGCATCTCTCTGTGCTCTCATAGCCCTTCAGCTTTCATTCTGCCTTGGTTCATATTTACTGTTTTACCAGCCTTTCTCCTTTATGAGCTTCTTGAGGAAGAAGACCGGGTCTTCATCCCACATGGTGCCCATGATGCTTACTGAATTCAAGAGGAAAGAGCTAAAAGCCAGAGCCCCGGACTAAGCGCCATCCCTTACACAAACGTCAGAAATGTGGAATGAGGCTGCAGGCCCCCCAACCTCTAGAGAGGAGTTATCCATTTCAGAAAGGAGTCAGAGGAGTACAGGAGAAATAGTAGAAGCTGGGCCTTAGCAGCAGACCTTTGTAACTGTGCCTTTCAAAAACAGGCTATACCACTGAAATATACAGAAATTAGGAACCGTTCAGGACTTCCTCATCTTTTCCGATGCCCATTCCTCCAACAGGTACCAGGGTGTCCTGAGAGCAGCTGACTGTACTTCCTCTGCCCCACCAGCTCCTCCTCTGTCTTGGGCCAGAATATCTTCATCTCTGACCCATCGAGTCCACTCTGGTTTTCCCCTAGCCTTTCCTCCCTCTCGTGTACCATCCTCTTCACTGGCACAGTCCATATTCTAGAACATAGATTTGACCATATTACCTCTGCTTAAGCCTTTAGACTCCCTGGGAGCTGCAGGATATGACCGTTTCTGCATGGCATCCAAGGTGCTTGATGATGGGGTCCAAACCCACCCTTTGTGGCTCAACCTGCCATTCCCCTCCCATGCCCCCTATATCTCAACAACCCCGCATTCGCTCTCTCCCTCAGTATGTTGTTTCCTTGTCTTTGCTCATGTTGGGACACTGTCACCCATTTCCACACATCATGTCTTCTACATAGTTTTCCATAATGAGACCAAATATTTCTCCGTGAAATATAGAGGAATTAGTTGTTCCTACCAGGGACTCGCAGATCGGTTTGGGTGTCTGTCAAACTGTGTTTTCCTTTACTGAACCCAAGGAAGACAGAACAGCACCTTCGACTTCTTTGACTCTCTGGCACCTATCATATACTGCCTCAATAAATCATATCATATACTAGGATACCTATCTTATCAGATACTAGGATACCTATCATATACTATGCTCAGTAAACGTTGAATGTATAAAGGAATGAAATCCAGGTCTCTGGTGAGTCAGGCTGGTGAAAGAAGCCTCCCTATCTGCCCAGGTTTTTGTTTAACTAGAAGATTGTGTATTTACCCTCTCTTTCATGACAAACCGTTCTGGTTAGAGGACAGTCCTATTACTTTAGCTTTCTGTTACCCCTATGCTGATGGGCTATCCACTGTAAATTCTGTCACCCATCTACTATAAGTATAGGAATTGCAGATGGAAGCAGGGTAGTGTGCTAAGACCTTTAAGCACATTCCAAGGGCAGATAAACAAATGGGGAATGTCTGCCATTGGTATCATCTGTGATTGCTTTAATGTCATTTTGCTGATCACTTATGCAGTTCCTCTTCTCTACTCAACTTCTTAAGTGCAAATAATTGAGGGTTGTCAAAACATTTCAAATAGTTGTGACCTTTCTGCATACAGTGAGTAAGAAGGTGCAGAAAAAGTCCTGGCCTCCAAGAGGGGGGAAAAAAGTTCACTCCTGAATAGCTTAAGAAATGACAAAAGTAGTTTATGTAAAGCTGGATAGGAAACAGGAAGTCAAAAAAAAAAAAAAAAAAAAAAAAAAAAGAAAGCAGCACTGATAAGGACAGAGAAATGCTGACCCAGAAAAGACTGTCTGAAAATGCAGAGGGGAACTTTTTGACACAGATGCAAGATCATTCATTGCTCTGAGGCTCTGGGGTTTTGTTGTTGTTTTTTAAGATAGGAGTTCAATTCTCACTTTTTTAGCCCTAATTCTGTAAGACAAGCATGTCTGATGAGAGGGGGGAAAGGATTATTCACTCTACTGGAATTGCTTTCATGGAAGCTTCTTGATGAAAGCTGCATCTTAAAATACTCAGGCAGTGACGAGGAGTTATTTCAAGATGTGAAGTCAAGAAGGATGCAGCCGTGAGGTTCCGATGCGAGGCACGCCATGTCTGGAGGATGGCGAATCAAGCCAGATGAGCGGCATGGTGACGGCTGTTCCCACTGGCCTTTCTGGACAGCGGGTCCCCGTCCCTGTGGCCCACTGGAAGCCATGAATGCCACCCAAGCAAAAGGGTGGGGTCAGGGCTTGGGCTCCTTCCTTTCTCCTTGGTAATCCCTATTGCCAGGCAGAGCCCTTCCCTCTGGCTCAGCCACTCTACACTCTTCTCAGTCCCCCCCGCCCGCCCTCTGCAACTGTCCTCAAGAACCCCAAGCCTCCAGTCTTCTTTCTGTGCTCATGAAACCAAAAGCTTTTGAAGTACAAATCTCAAAGGAGGGGAAATTAAATTTCAACTGTCCAACTCAGCGTGCTGTTTTTGTCTATCCGTCAAAGTCAACGTCAAAGTCAACGTCAGCTCCTGGGCTACCTCATCCAGTTCTCACAGGCAGCAAGACCCTCCTCTTCCTGAGTTAGTCTGTTACTATGCCCGCCTCTAGTCTATACTCCTCTAGCACTGCTATGATCAGTGGTTGCCTCCCTTGGGTGCCTTTAGGTCAAAGACTAGAAATCTTCCTTCCCCCTAAGCCTAGCACAAATCTCTTCAATGAACATTTGTAGGATAAACATAGGAATGAATGCACCACTGAGTAAAAGACAACTGTGGAAAGCAGATTTTGTCTGTTAACTCCCTTTGAAAGAAAAGAGCCAAACATGTTGAATGGCAGCAATTGCCCTGTGAAACTGGGATTTGGGTGGACCTTGGGTATAAGGCACCCAAGTCCCATAAACAAGCAGAGGGGAGAGCTGAGGTTTGTTTCCAGTGACTTATCAGGGACATTTCCCTTTCCAAAGTCAATTCCTGGGCACTGCCAGACCTCTTCTCCTGAAGCACTTATTAAACTGGGCACCAGGGAGCTCCAGAAATAAAGGAGCTTGAAGACTGCACTTTCCCTTTGTGAGGATTTGGATTACAATTTAATTGGGTTTGAGATGGAGTACGTGGGAAGGTGAGGTTAGTTTTCTAGTGCAAAGGGGAGCTCATTTTCCATTTGTGTGAAGTCCCTCTTTATTCACGCCACCCCTACGTACACTCGCTCCCCATATCCACAGTCCTAGCTCAATTCCTGTCTGGCACAAAGCTTTGGGTCCCTAAAGAGAGGAAAGCCAATTCCATAACCACTATGGATGGGAGACACGGACCCTGATATCCCAAAGGCCTTTAAACCTTCTGTTTGATATTATCTAGGTCTAGTGATGGGTCTACCCTAAGCCAGGAATTTCAGTACAACTCATTGGAAGAGATCGAAATGTTTCCCTGGGAGGGAGGGCGGGGAGTGGGGAGGTGGAATTCTGGTACTATTTGAAGAGAAGGAGCCATCTGGGGAAAATGTGAACTTTAAAACTAGCTCTACTTTTTAGGTTTTATGGCTAATACCTGTTGAAGGAAGTCCAAAATCCCGGCAGGCCCTTTGAAGGGGCATAGGAAATTTCAGGGGAAGCCTTTTATGATAAAGTTGTTGGCATCCTCAGGCAACCCTCACTCCAAGGCTATTTTAAACTGGCTTGTCAGCTTATATAATTGAGGCTTGTTGGGAGTGGGAAGAGGGGTGGTGGGAAGACAATCCATGATTTCACCACCACTATAAACACAGGAAATGAGCGGAGTTACCAGAGGACTTCACCGGTTGTATTTTACAAGCGGCAGGAAATACCACAGGAGGACATAAGCCTACCTTAAGGCGAGATGAAGCCCAGCCAGCAGCAAAATTCCCGAGTCTCCATTAGGCAGTTAGGATATAGGTACCTAAAATGTGCAAGGCCTGAGCAAGACTAAGAGTGGAGGCCCCGATGCTCATCGTCTAAATGTCTGGAAGTAATAAATGAGTGAACAAACTGGTAAATGAAATAGGTCCTACCCTCCTACTTGACAGACTTCTCCCTTCATAATGGCCTGGCGAGATTCTTCAGGCTCCCTGGCATTCTGTGCAAGACACAGCAGCCAACGGTCTTGAGTCCCCTCCCTGTGGTGTGCCCCCAATCACTTTATACTCTGTCCCTCCCTTTTCTGGGGACCAGGAGGGGCCCCCCATGCCTATGGATGGACACCCCAGAAGTACGTCAAAGCCACATCTCCAGCTCCATGAAGAGCTACACGTTGGCCATCCTCAGGGCTAGAGGTGTCTGTCTTCAGGAGGCTGGACATGGGGAACAAACCCCAGAAACGGGGTCTTAGTCCCCTGGTCTCCAATACCCTGTATGTAGTGTGTATTGGGGGAGAAGAGGGACCTGGGGGACATGGGCTCTGGGTAAGCAAATCTCCATGAGCTTAAGGAGCCCTCACTCTGCACTCAAGCGCAAGGCGATGGGGAGACCGGAATGAAGCCTTTTGCTCAAGAGCAGGTCTGGGTACAAAAGCTTCAGGCGTGGGTTACGTCAGAGAGAAGCTGAAATGAATCAGGGGTAGTGAGGTCCCTACGCTGTGGAGGCTACAGGTGACTGCGATCCTTCTGTTGAGCCATCAGGGGGTAGAGGGCGTCACTGTTGGCGGAGCAGGGAGAGGAAAGGGACAGATATGGACAGAAGGGTGAAGAAGGGCTCCCAGACTGTGTCACAACGGACTGAAGAGAGCAGCTCTGTTGTACGGCTGGTCATGCAGCGGGTGACACCTCCCTCAGCAAGGGAATTTGTCTCTGGAGGGGCCTTTCGTGTGAGGCTGAGCGGCCGGTTGGCAGCAGAAACGGAAACCCCCGAGGGTGGCACTGTCTTCACCTGACTGAGGAGGCAGCAGCTTAAGAGAGAGACAGGTGACGCCACACAGGTCCCTGAACAAAGGTGCTCAAGAGGAAACGGTCCAGTCCTTCCGGCTATCCTCCAAGGTAACTAGGGACGCAGACCGGCTACTCTGGGGCCTCTGCAGCCTCCCCCTTGTCTGGTCTGCCTCTGTGGTGCCGGCCTTCATTCTGTCAGGAGGGCTTTCATGGTAAGCAGGGATGGCAAGGTGTGGAGACCCAGGTCCTACTTTTTTTTTTTAAGTTTTTATTCTGGAATTTTCCAGATATATACAAAAGCAGAGAATATGGTATAACTTCAATAATTACAAGGATCAATGTTTTGGCAAACTGCTCCTCTATTCCTTAACGTCCCCTGTCCCAGAATATTAAAAAAACAAAAACAAAAACAAAAAACCCCTCCAGACATCGTACCATTTCACCCCAAACACTTACTATAAAGACTTCTTTCTTCTCCCCGTAGAATACTCTAAAACAACCCAGACATCAGTATGCATCCCTAATGACCGTTTTTTTCTTGAACCCAATCACTGAGCTATTATTACAACTAACATTCACTATCAGTCCCCAATATCTCTGAACACCAAATCCATGTTCATTTTTCCCTGATTGCCTCAGAAAGATCTCTTTGGCATTCAGTTTGTCTGCCTCAGGGGCCGACAAGCTCCTGGCCTGATCTTAGCAGGACGGAAAGCCCTTCTATGTGGTTTGAGAACCAGAACCTCTCACACACCTCACCCTGAGAACCTCAGTTCCACACCTCAGCTGAACAGAGGCACGAGATCAACACTGAGGAGCCCTCATCTTGGGAGTTTCCGGCCTCCCCAGAAGGATGTCCCAGCGGGAGCTGCGGGCGGCTGAGCCCCTGCTGCCTGGGAGTAGCTCGCTCCTCAGTCCAAGGGCGAGAGCCAACGTCCAGGGCTTCCAAGTGCTTACAGGATTTGGGTCACTGAGTTGCCGCAGATGTTCAGTCAAACTGGGCTCCAGCACACTCTGGTACAGGCTCTAATTTTCAGGATTTGATCTTTCTAGTAAAAGGCCAAAAGCGAGTGCCAGGGGTGCCACAAAGAGTGGAAAGCAGGGGCTGTGGACAGTCTCTCTCTCTCCATCCCGTCTGATTCTGTGGCCATGACCGCAAGCCCCGCACCAGTCAGTCCCCTCACCCCTGAGGTGAGAGGGATGGTCTCTGTCATCCCTGAGACCCAAGCTCCAAAGCCACCAAACGACCGCTCCATTTCTGACATGGTGACAGATGTGGGAACATGCAGATGTCCCTTCTCTCAGACTATCAACTCTTCAGGTGTGGAGGCTGTGTCTCATTCTGGTCATACCAGATTCTAGTGCCAGAGGCACAGAGAAAAACAATCTGACCACTGACCACTGACTATTGAGTCTTCACGCCACGCCAGACCCGGCGCGGCGCTGGGGTTCACAAACATCTCCTTGGAGAGGCTGAGTTTTCGAGAGGGAGCTGTTCAGTTGGAGAAGGAAAGTTCTCTAACAAGTGGTTGTGGGTCTGAATAGCTCAAACCGACCATGCACACACGGCAGTGGTGACCGCGATATGCGGGTTTCCTGCTTCTCACACTGAAGCCACGGACTCCGACAGGAACAAGACAGAGAGTGGTCCCAGCACAAGTAAAGTAAAGCAAAACTGTCTGTGCCAGTTTACAAAGGGGGAATATCTCCCAAACAGCACCCAGAAGCCTCTTAAGGGTCAGTCTTCCTGAAGGGAGACTCATGGGAATGATGCAGATTGCTCAAAGGTCCACAGATGAACCCAAGGATTCCCAAATCTTCCTGAAAATGGAGAACAGATCCTCCCTGGACAACTGCTCATCTCCTCCTCACCATGGGCTGAAACTATAGGGCAGGAGAGGGTCCTGCCTGCAGTCTTCCTATAGGTGAAGGCTGTGAGCCATCAGCCTGGGGACTGTGCCACTGTCCTGCCTGGGAGGGGAGGGTGAAGCCACTATGCTGAGGCCCTTTGGGTCCTTGGGCAGGACAAGGACTTCTTGAATTCATAAAGCTGGCACAAGAAACAAAAACCTAATCCCTTATAAAACATTAACTGGGGTCTGTGGGTTCCAGACAATGGCATTACAGTCCTGTCTCTCCTGGTACGTATCTCGGAGGGCCTCCCGGGGTCCCCCGATGAGGTCATTAAAGTGTCATTTTAGAACTGAAGAGATCTCAGAGATTGAGTCTGGCCTGTCCGCCATGTCACAGACAACTTCCTTCCTCTGGGTCTCCCCGACAGCCCTGGCGAATGGGGGACATTCTCCACAGTCAGTGAAGATGCCATGTCCTCTGGACCAGGAGGAGTGTTCGATTCTGGCTAGTTCCTGCCAGCATGGGCACACGGCTGCCCTGGGCCTGGGACTCAACGCTTCTGTGTAACTCAGCACATGTGGTGGCAACAGTAAAGAAGTTTGCAACAGATACCACGAGAAGCCCTTGAACTCTGTGTGTGTGTGTGTGTATGTGTGTGTGCGCGTGCAAGCAGGAGCCTCCAGCAGGATGGAGCTGAAAAATCAGACCCACATGGCCCCGGCAGAGACTAGGGCTGCCAACGAAGGCTCAGAAGTTTGGAGAGGAAAAGCTGGAGGGGACAAAAAAGCCAATGACTTGTTAACAATTAGCAGTCCAAATTTAAAAAAAAAAAAAAAAAATCCTAGGACCAGAGGACAAGAGGAAATATTTCACTGAGAAATCATCAAAAGGGCACCAAGTGTGAGAATGCCTTCCCCCAGAAAGCTCAAAGCTGCTTATGCATGTGAAAAGACTTCTAACTCTGCCACATGGGAGTCAGGGCAGACGGAATATTGCCCCTATTTTACATAGCAGGGAGATGCTCTCCTTTATTCTATTCTAGAAGGAATAACCAGACTAGTCAGAGATTCTTCAAAAAGGACAAATTTCATTTTTCAAAGAGCTTGTTGATATTCTGCCTGAAGAGGAGAGGAGATGTACTCTCCAAGTGCTCGTACCTCTATAAGAAAGGGGGACAGTAAGAATCTAAATTTGTATTTGCATACATAAATTCTAGAAGGGTACCCAAGAAAATTACTAAGAGGGGTTTCTTGGAAGCAGAGATGGAGACAAAAGGGCGGGGCAGGCACAGGAGTACGAGCAAGACCTTTAATGCCTAAATTTTTCTGTCACTTTGCTTCTTGAATTATGACAATGCTACCTAGCAAATAATAAGTGCAAATTTATTCTACATAAAGATAAAACAAGCAATGGACCCCCCAGTTTTCCTTTTGAGTAGGCTACATTTGGGGGCACTCGAGGGCAGTGCACGGCTCCCATGACATCTAAACCTGAGGTAGGGAAAGGAAACTGGAGATTCTCAAGGTCACCCTGAAAGTCATGGGAGAAGGAAATTCTCCAAAGCCTTGCCTGCTGGCCACAGATGGTGTTGGGCCCTCTCGGAAATGGTGGGTGACCTTCAACTCACATTTAATGAGGGTGAGGAACTCAAGTCCTCCATGTGTTGTACTATGCTCCTCACAGCAACCAGAATGATTTTATTAAGAACAAACTCGATCATGTTGCTTGAATGCACTGATGACTCCCTTCATCCTTCAGAAGAAGTCCAAAATCCCTTGGCATTTAAGGTTCTTACTGCACTCACTGACCCCTCCCGTCTCCCCTGCCACCTCCTGTTGGTGCTCCCCCTTCTCCGCTGCACATCCTTCCCTCACACAGCCAGAGTTTTCAAGCCTCTATGTCCCTGTTCACGCTGCTGCCTCTGCCTGTAATGCCTTTTTCCTTTCCTCCACCGGGTGAATTCCTTGATTTTAAGATTTTTAAAAAAGTAGTCTCTACGTCCATCATGGGACTCAGACTTACAACCCTGAGATCAAGAGCTGCATGCTCTATGGACTAAGCTAGGCAGCCCCCCTGCCCCACGATACTTTAAATGAAGCAGCCTTTAGCTCAGGCTTAGCCCCAGCCCCTTCGTGGGACACCACCTCTCCGAACGACCCCCAGTATTGGACTTTCCACCCGCCTGGGGATCGTTTCATGGTGATCATCCACGTCTCCCAGGAAACTGCGGGTTCCTGTAAGGCAGAGTGCATGGTGGCTGTCCTTTATACCACAGAATGCGCTGTCCGTTGAACAGCAGAGCCCCAAGCACAAGGTGACCCCTTCCTTCCACGTGCCTCCTTCCATTCCAAGCACCCCATAATCCTCACCATTATCACCTGAAGCAGTGTGTACTCGTGTTAGCACGACCTTATCGACGAGGAAACTGAGGTACGGCAACATAAATTATAAGGCCAGTGGGTGGCACAGCCAGATTTTGAGTCCAGGTGATTTGCCTTGAGGGACCTCCTCTCCCCCCCCCACCCCTCCGGAGAGCCCTACTTTTAACCATGATGTCATAACACCTATAAATTAAAAATAAAAGGAAATTTATTAAAAATAAATTAATATTAAAATATTAATATTTAAAATAAAATTTAAAAATAGCTAGAAGTCAAACCCCTATTCCTAAGGCAAAGATCCTCTAGGTTCCAATTTCGGAAATCCCAAGATCAGCAGCTACGTGGGGCACCTGGGCGAGGAGGGGGCCTGCAAAGTCAACACAAGAATTCTGGCCACTTTCGGTACGGTACGGGGCCGGCTGGAACCCAAGAGCCCCGCTCTCCAGTTACTTTTCCATACTGACATCTCATCCACAGGCACCAAAAACCCACTCAAAGTTTCCCATATCCACCTCCGGGGCCACCCTGCATCCTTCCCGTCACACAGAATTTTGAGATTCTGAGGTTTCTTCTTGATGATGTAGCTCCAAACACAACGCACATGGAAAGGGGAAAGATTTACCACCAGCTCTCCACGCCAGTGGTCAGTGGTTTCTGCTTATGCACTTCAGAATTCTTTCTTGGAATGGGGTTGCAGGATCTGTTTGGGCCTGGAGGCCTGTCTGGGGCCCCCACACGCCTCAACTGCTGACGGTGCACGGCCTCTGGGCCGAGGCTGGCCCGTCCGCCATTGCTGCCTCAGGGCCCAGATAACGGATGTGGGGGAAGCCCCAAGATGTTTCCTCTGGGGCCCGTACGTCCACCATCTTCTCCAAACCTGCTCAGAGCTGCCCTCGGGGTAGAAGAGTTGGATCTAGTGAGTGAGACTGCCGGACAGCCGAGTCCGAGGAGAAACCAGCATTCCCAGGGTGACGGGGAGAGGAGATTCCCGAGCTGGAGTGCAGGGGAAGGAGACTCGGGGCTGGAGACAAAGGCCTTGGGTTGCAGGCTGGGCCCCACCGTCCCCTAACAGAGAGGTTCACAACAAGTTATTTACCGTACATGAGCCACATCTGCAAAAGACGTTAACAGCTTCCTCATGTGTTGTGAGGAACAAATGGAATATTATATACAAAAGGCCTTTGTAATCTAAACAGTGGTTTCCAAGCCTCATTAGTTGTCAAGATTGCCAAGGATTTTTTTTTCCTCTTAAATTATAGATTTCTGGATCCTTCTCAAGCCTACTGAATTAGAACTCCAGAGGAAGCATCCAGGAATCTGTATTTTCAAGGACCCCCCCCCCCCGCCTGGGTTCTCCTGAAGTCCAGTCACAATTCTACTGCACTGTACAGGGTTGGCACTGCTCTAAGTCTGTGGAGAGGTCCCAGGTCTGAGTACTGTGTTCGGAGGGAACCCCCTAGAGCCGCCCGGCTTACAAGGGCAGGACATCACGATGGAGGTTTAGAGAAGTCCGACTCTCTGCTGAGCTGGAGCTTACGGAACCCATGCATCTGGGGAGGGCAGCTCTCCCTGGATGTACAGATGATTCTCCCGCCTCTAAACATTCTCAGAGTGAAAGAACAGTCCCCTGATAACAGAGACACAGACATCACCTCTCTGTCTCAGAAGCCGGCAGGAGCTATGGACTCCTACCAGAGAAGGCAGCCGTCCAGTGTTTGAGGCCTCGTGGCTCAGGGAACTGATAGGGGGGTCATATCCCAGGGGAACACCTAGCCATATGGAGGGGAGCCTTGATATCGAAGGAAAAGTGCTGCACAGCCAGGAAGGAAAGAGCAGAAACCCCAGGGCCCTGGAGTGTCCCCCCCCACCAACTACCACCTCCCGGAGCAGCCGTGAGCAAACTACTACCTTCCCTGGGGTCTCTGCCTTCATCTGTGAAATGTGGACACAACTTGTCCCCTACAGGAAGCTTGGTGAGCGAGCCGCAGACGGGAAGGGCTGCAGAGGATTACTAAAAGTCGTGCAAACATGATATAATGCTTCTGTTCTTCAGAAGTATCATGACTCCTGGGGCGCCTGGGTGGCTCAGTGGGTTAAGCGGCTGCCTTTGGCTCAGGTCATGATCCCAGGGTCTGGGATCGAGTCCCACATCGGGCTCTCTGCTGGGCAGGGAGCCTGCTTCTTCCTCTCTCTCTTTCAGCTTGCCTCTCTGCCTACTTGTGATCTCTGTCTTTCAAATAAATAAATAAAATCTTTAAAAAAAAAAAAAAGTATCATGACTCCTATACCCCACCATGGACAAGAAACTTTTCCCTAAAAATTAAAGGTCCGTGCAATGGATCCATTCAACGAAAAGCCTCCTCTTTGAATATCACACTCTCCCGCCTCAAGGGAAAGAACCCTCAGTCTCCAACAAGACTCCCCCGCCCCTGGGAAGGGCACTGCTTGTTTCCGAATCTCCCCCCACCGTCCCACCACCACCACGGGACGGGACGGAAGCGCAGACCAAGGGCACCCGGAGGTGTGCGGACGATTGGCCACCTCTGAGAGGTTACGTTAGGTAGCTTTGAAAAGAAGGGTTAAAAGTGAAAGAGATCCTGGAAGGCTTTGCAAAACCACTAAGTAACAAAATGTAGCTCCCACCTCCCACCCACGCACCACTGGAAATAACTTTAAATAATGCATCTGAGAATGTCTGCAGAACAGGCGGTCTGGATTAAGGACTTTTAAAGGGATGGCGTTCCCGCAACGATCCTTGCAGGAAAATCATCTGGAGAGTCATCCGATTCTCAGGCAAGTTGGTGGTGACAAACGACCTTGAGGCCAGCTTGCAGCCAGAGCTGTGATCTTGGTATGCTAGATGGCATCTCATGGGAAAGGAATTTAGGGCCAAAAAAAGGCCCGGGGGTCCTCCCAACCCCCATGTGCCCACTCTTGCCCCGACAGTCTTGTGGAAGACTTGCTTACTGTATCTGAACAGAGCCCCATAAAGAAAGTGGCTGGTCTTTAGGATGTTGTAACTGAGCCACAGTCCTTTGTTCTTTTAACAAAAAGTCACTGAACATCTACCCTGCACCAGGCATTGTTCTGGCCCTGGGGATACAGTAGGAAATGAAACAAACAGAAGCCTTGACCTTCAAGCAGTCTCCACTGTTGGAGGGAGGAGGGACAGTAAATAAAGATATGCATGAGTGCATTTTATAGTAAGGATTTTGGGCGACAGCACATAGGGAAAGATGGGGGGGGATTCCAGGTGGGGGTGGGGTGGGGCTCAAAGAAAATCCCAGATGAACCGAAGAGGGAGTGAACCAGGCGCAGATCTATGCGAAGAGCATTCCTGGTACAGAGACCAGCGAGCACAAGAGGACCGAGGCAGTGGCCTGTGCAGTGCATTCAAGCAACGGTAAGTAGAACACGGGGCTGCCGCTGAGCTGAACGGGAGAAGATTCCCAGGCGGCACGGGAACACACCCGTTAGGGACTTGCAGGCTTCAGATTGGACTTTGACCATGACGGAGAGAACTCTGGGGCATTCTGAGTAGCGGACCAGAACAATCAATCCTACATTTTAGAAGATCTCTGGTTATTCTGAGGAGGCTGGATGGTCAGGAAAGCAGAAACGAAGACAGAGCAGTGTGGAATAAAGCAAACAGGGAGGAGAGCGGTTGGACCCCGTGTGGGGGCGGTGGGGCTGAAAGGCTTGCCGAGGGCAGGTGCATGAAGAGCTCGAGGCATTGAAAGAACCCCCAAGCGCTGGGCTAGACCCTCTGGACGAAGGGGCAACCACACCTGGAGAGCAGAAAACCATGACCAAGGTGCCTCTTTGACATCCTAAGGATGGAAAAACATAAGAGGGGCCTGGGCTGGGGACCCTAAGGAGGGGCTGATATTTGAAGGCCAGAGTCTGCAGGAGACAGAAGAGAAGGAGTAACCGTCTCAACTGGAGGGGGCCCTCCCACCAGGACAGTGAGTAGCCAGGAAACTGCGTGGGGCTCAGAGCAGAAGCAGCTCATGGGGCAGGGCCTATGAGACAGAACAGACTCCCGGCAGCAAGGGCTCTCCAGCAAGTGTCAGGGAGGAAAGAGGAGTCACGTGCTTCAAGCACCACGGGCCGACAGGAAGAGCACAGAGGCTTGCCCCCTGGGTGGGATAATGCCCAGGCCAGCGGTGACCTTGACAAGAGTAGTCTGGGCGGAAGGGAGAGCAGAAAGCCAGAGGGCAAGGAGCAGAGGAGAGAAGCAGAGGGCAGGCTGTGGAGAGAGCCAGTGCAGATAATGCTTCCAGAAGTTTTACTTTTCAAGAATCTGTTCTCAATGCTTCAGGGTTTGCAAGAGGAGAAACCGCTACAATGATCTCTCCAGCCGCTAAGCCTGATGTTCCTGCCTCTGCTCAGAGGCTCGCTGGCTTCTACCATGGGACCGACGCTTGCTTTAGTGCCTGCCACAGGTCTTTCCCTCTCAGGGACGTACTCTGAGGAGGAGGAAGGAGGAAGATAATCCTTTGAAGGACTTGCAGGTCATAAAGCCCCTGAGTGGTTTCTTTTCCATCCTGGACGTCACTAAAACAACTCCGAAACCCCTACATACTCCAGAAAGCTTCCGGGTCAACTTAGCACAGACCTAGAATTTCAGACATGACCCTGCTGAAGAAAAGAAAGCTCAGAGAGGGGAAATGACCTCTTGTCTCTTCCACTTATTAGCTGCATCGTCTTAGGCATTTCTTTTAAAGTAATCTCTATACCCGATGTGGGGTACAAACCCACGACCCCAAGATCAAGAGCCCAGCCAGGCGCCCCTTGGCTAGTTACTTTTAACCTCAGAGCTTTAATCCATCTGTAAATGGACAATTATAATAACACGCGCCATCTTGGGTTATAATGAGGATTAAGATAATCATTACATGCAAGATTCTTAGAACAGTGGCTGGCACATGGTCAACACTCAAAAAAAAAAAGTTATTTTTAATTTCTATTGCCCAAGTCACTCAGATTTGTGTCGGAGTAGCAAGAGGATACAGTAGAACCAACGTCCTACTCCAATCTGACAGAAATCCTGACATCAAACCTCATCCTTCCCTCCACAAAAGACCCACCTCCACAATGAGCTTTTAATCTCTGTGCCTCTCTTATCCCTTTATTGGCTCTAGCCAAAAAGCCTTTCTTTATTCCATGTTATTACTAGTAATTTAAAGGGCTATTATCAAGGGTCTGATGGGGGTTTTGTTCTTTGCTCTTATGTAGACCCTATTTAACCCTTACATGATCCTCAGAGGCCACTTATAACTACCCCGTTTTACAGGTCAGGAAGCTGGTGCCCAGAGATTAAATAATGTGCCCAAGGTCATAGGGCTGAAGGCGGCAGAGGTGGGAGTCAAACAAGCCTTCGGACTCCAGGGTCCAGAGGCTCACTCCTTCCATCAGCCTGCCCAGTGCTGCCGGGTGACACCAGGCACTAAGGTCCCAGCGATCTGCCAGCAGTGAGGCTCTAGGGCTTTGTTAAGTCGTTCTGGAATGAGGACAACAGCTCCATGTGGGCTGTATTTTAAACCCCGGACTAGGTAGGTGCGCCCTGCTTTCTCGGAGCGGTTGAAGACCTACGTGAGAAATCCACTCGCAGCTGGATTCATTCTTACCCAACAGTTCATGGGGGCTGGGCGGCTGGTGGGCAGGAGGGGAAGGAACAGGAAATCATTCGCTAGTGGTTGACCAGGCCCCCCGAGGCTTCTCAGCATTACAGAACTGCCACCAACAGTCAGGGCGGTTCCTGAGAACCACGAGAACCTTGGGGTCAGCCAGAAGGCACCTGTGGTGACATCGCGGGGTGGGGCAATGGAAAATACACAAGCTTGAGGGGCTGTTTCCCCCTCTGTGAACACAAGAGCACTAGAGAAGCTAATTATAACCACTATGCCCCCAGCCCCCTCCAAGGGCAATGGACATTTCTAAGTGCCTTGGCTGTTTCTAGTGCTTCTTCTACTGAGCTGTAGCCGTGGCCACGCCTAATGTGGTGGAGGCCACTGGGTCCTTGCTGTGGGGGGGGGAGTGAGGACACCTTATCCATTCAGAGTGCTCTTATGCTGACTGCTGCAGGTCCTCCAGGTTCGCATGGGATTCTCTTGTTGGACTACAGGGTACAGCCACTTTTCTAGGGGTACAGAGGTGGGGGGAGTGGGAACCCAACAGTCTCACTGTCAGCCAGTCCAGGCTACAGCAGTGCCAGGGGCAGACAAAGAGGATTTGGAAGGTCGCTCTTACAACGAAGAGGAAGAGAGATGCTTCCTATCTCTGGACCTCCCCGTCTTAGGCTAAGGCTCTAGGGAGTCTGGCTGCATCTAAAGATTATTCTGGAACCTGGGAGGCCCAGGGCACAGGGGTCTCTGCCATGGGAAGATAGCCAGGCTTTGGCCAAGAGGTGGCCAGAAGGGAAGTCTGTGATATTGGGCTGGTCCTAAGAACAGCCCTGATCCTGGGTGGCTCGTGTGGTCTTGCCCAGTTGATGGCTTTAGAGCCTGGTGGGGAGGAGGAGATGAAGATGTACTGGGCACAGCTTCGCTGCCTCTACAGAGGGCCACTGTGACAGCCCCAGAAAATCCCACCTCTGCGCCCTCCCTGCATGGTCCCCGTGCCTCCAAAGCATACGCAGAAAGGTGAGCGCCAGTGTGGCCACCAGAGGGAAGATGAGCCTTTGAATCACCTCCATCCTTGGCGCATTTTAAAAGAGATGAGATGCAATTTTGGCTCCAAATCAAGGGCTGGAGCTCCATGACCTTAGTCTTTGAGGGAGAGGTGCTGTCTCTGTCAAGAATGGCCATCCCCGGCGCTGTGGCCGGGGGGGTGGGTACGTGGCGGTGGCTGCAGGCCGGGCTTTATGGTTTGCAGAAGCTGGCACTGACGACAGTGCCATATGTTGTATTCTGAGACTCAAACATAAACTTCTGCTGGGTGTTTGGATTTGGGTTGTTTAATTATTCCCTGTTTTGGGAGAGAGCAAAGAAGGGCTTGTGTGTCCACATGTGTGCTCAGAGGGGGACAGGGCAAGCAGACCGAGGAGTGGTCGTTACCATTGGGGGCTTGCTCCAGGAAGGGCTGCTGACCCTTCTAGCGACAGAGGGGGTAAATGGCCCCAAAACACAAGAGCTCCACTGACACGACACCAGTCAGGGGCATCTCCTGAAGCACACGCTTTCTGGACAGCCTCTGTGGAAGCATAAAGCAGCCTGTGCCCCATCTCCTTCCTAACAGACGCCACCAGCAGCAGCATGACGGCTGCTAAAGAGGCGGCCCCCATCCCCATCTGGATGCAAACATCACACCCCCAACCCTAATCAGCAGTGAGAAGTAACATTTCTGGAGTGTTACTGAGGTCCTAGGCACCATGCAAACCTTTGGAATTTCTCTCTTTTCATCTTCAGAATTCTATCATGTCGCTATGATTAGTATATCCACTTTACAGATGAGCAAAGGAGAGGTAAGTCATTTGTAGAAGGTTGTGCACATCGTATGAGGGGGAGCTGTACTCAAACCCAGGTTTGCCTGATTACCCCTACTCTGAACGACCCTCCTACCATGGCTTCCCTCCACCGTGACGTCGCCTCCAGGCTGGAGGCCAACAGCTGGCATTGCCCCCTGTGAGCAAGGCTGCGGGAGGAAGCACACTTGGGAAGTATTTAAGGTTATGCCCACCGCCACGAATTATCTCCAGATTTGAGGAAATGGGGGACCACAAGTAAGTTGTCCAAAGCCACACAACAAAGCAGCAGCACTGCTGGGAATCAGCAAAACTGGGTTCAATCCTGTGTTTTTTCCATTTCAGCGCATGTGGTCTCTGGACCCATTGCCCGGAGGAAGGGGGCTGCCTCTTAGTCACTTCACCAATTAGAGTAAAGTCAGCGAAGGAGGCTCAGATTTTCCCAAACATTGCATAAATAGGTTTAGGTGGGATCTTGGAAAAAATGTGAACCGGAGGCCCGTGAGTAGCAATTTCAGGGAAGGAGATTCGTGAAGAACTTCCTAATCCCCAAATGTGGCAAAAAAAAAAAAAAAAAAAGATTTCCTTGCAAGGTGGACAGCTCCCCTGTCTACCCAAGCACAATTTCAGGGAACACGTGGTGATTCTGGATTCTGGAGAGGCGATCAGTAAGGGAGGAACTACAGTTTGGCAGTCCAGCATCTGAGCACCTGTCTTACTCAGGGACCATCCTGATATAAGGGAGAGGGAAGCCCCAGTCAGGAAGCTGATGGGGCTGATGTTTGCTCAGCTTCCTGCCAGATAACACCCAAGCAAATGACCTAGACTTCACCACTCAACCCCTCCCATCAAGGACTTGGAACCTTAAAACAGCAGCCCAAAATGCAGGGGTGGTGGCCAGTGTCCCGGGTTCCTGCTTTCAGAGTCTGGCGAGCCAATTTGCACGTCAGTTATGTGAGCTACTGAAAATCTTCTAAGTTAGCCAGACACAGTTCTGGACCTGGGATACAAGCATTTGATGCAAAATTGCGTTAGATCAGGTCACCAAGCTGGGCACATATCTGGATTCCTGGTGTGGCTCAGTAAAAATACCCAGTCTAAGTCCCGGGTTCAATAGAACCTACTGAGTCAGAATCTTCAGAGGTGTACTCTGAAGATCATGTATTTTAAGGCTCCCCAGAGGATTCTGACATGTAGCCAGATTTGAAAGAGGCTGGAATAAATAATCTCTACAGTTCCTAAAATAAAATACTAGGATTCTTGAAACACTCGTACCAAGAACCCAGGCATGACTCTCAGGAAAACGCAAGATGTCTCTCCAGTGGATCCTGGCACAATGCAAGGGTTAGGGGTACTAACCCCTGCATAGTGGAAATTCCACACGTAACTTTGGACTCCCCCCAAACCTAACTACTGATAACTTACCATGGACAGGAAGCCTCACCAATAACAAACACATGTTGTGTTTATAGGCTATGATTAACACGTTTCATAGGTCATGTGTATTCTATATGCATGCTTATGATAAGGCAGGCTATAGAAAAGAAAATCACGTTATGAAGTCATAAGACAAGATACAGTTATAGTACTGTATTGAAAATATGTGTAAGTGGTCCCATGTGCATTGTCCAAGGGTCAACTACAGTTACACTTACTAACAAGAAGGATAACAATCTTGGGGGCACCTGGGTGGCTCATTTGTTAAGTATCTGCCTTTGGCTCAGGTCATGATCTCAGGGTTCTGGGATGGAGCCTTGTATCAGGGTCCCTGCTTGGCGGGAAGCCTGCTTCTCTCTCTCTCCCCCTCCCCCTGCTTGTGTTCCCTCTGTCCCCCCCCCCAAAAAAAAAGAGAGAAAGAGAGAAAGGAAAAAAAATAAAGGATAACACCTTGGACACATAACATACACTCCCCAGAGGCTAAAGCTCTGAGATAGCTTCCATTTCCACAGAATATTCATTTCCAAGGGCTCTCAAAGCTACAGATCTCTACCACAGCCTACAATCATCCTGGGCCTTCCTCGGGGCAGGGGAGGAGATCCACGTTTCCGTGGACATTTGTTCAATGCTATAACACTGGGCTAGGAGGAGCCCTTTGTCTTCCCAAATCAAGGCCTCCCTCCATCATGGGGTGCTGCTCTTAAGATCTACCTTCAGTGTGCCCAAAGGAAAGCCTCAGGGCTTTCTGAGCCTTAAGTGTCCTGCCTGAGAGGAGGCCCACCAATGCCAACCCACTTTGTGTGGTCTCCGGGCAGAAGAGGACAAAGGAGGGCGGACGGTTGGCACATCACAACCTCTCCATCCTGGTTCTGAAGGCTCAGAAGGCAGGTATTTTAGAGAACGAAGGTGGACATCCAGCCCACTGTCTGGGGCTCAACACTGCTCATCTGTCCTCAAGCAAAATCCCCATTTCTCCTGGAAACAATGACTTTGCAGCAGTTATGCTTGGAGCTACCAAAGCCTTCCGGGGTTCATGGGTTTCTTTTGCATGGTTTCTCTGGTTTTTTGTTATCTTTTCCATACCATAGGTAGGGAAGGGACCTGCCAAGCCCATCCACCCTCCCCTTGGACCCTAGCCCTTAGATCTCCTCAAGGTACTTCCTGGCACAGGCTCTCTTGGTAGCCTTCCCAGTGCCCAACAGAGCTAGAGAACACAAGAAACTAGAGCCAAGTGGATTCCAGCAGAGCCCAACCATCACTCAGGGGCACGATGGAAGGTCTCATCCTGTGGGACAGCACCTTCCCTCTGGAGGAAACTTCCAGATCCACGTGGACACATATCTGCTAAGGTCGCTAGTGCCTCAGGAAAGTGAACCCAGCTCCTACCTCCTCACCCCAGAGCCTTACATGAGCCACCAGCCTCGACAGGACCTTGAGGACAGCTCGGCCATCTGGTTTTTGTACAACCTGCATACATACAGTGCACAAAAATTTATCTTCCAGGGCCTTCAAAATGTACACAGCTGAATCCTACTGCTGACTTTGGCACTTGCTCCTGGTATCTGAGAAGAACAGATTCAATTAAAAAGGAAGTAACAGATGCTGCAAATCACTCCCTCATTTTGAGAGAAGTTTTTTTTTTTCTTCTTCCCAAATGGCCTGAATTACTTGATGATGAACAGCCATGCAGCAAAAAAAGGCTGGCATGACAACTTCCAACCTGGCTTCAAGCCAAGGGGAAGCTGTGGGTTCTTCCTCCTAGGTGGTCTTTATGCCCTGGCACATTCTTTTGTCTGGTCTGGGTATTGTTGTGTAGAGAACTTGGCTGGAGGTAGAGAATGGACAAAATGAACCCAGGGTGCCTTTTAGCCTTGGAATGCTTTGCTTTTCCTCACTTGTCCTCAGTGTCCTGGTGAGGGGCATGTGTGGACATCAGAGATAGAATTAGTATCCCCATTTTAGAGGTGGAAGAAGAGAGGCCCCAGGAAGGTAGGGTAGTTCCCCAAACTTAACCACAGGAAATTAGTTCTGTCAGGAAACCTCCATTCTTTTCCCACAATGCATCTGTGCCCTGCACACAGAAGGAGGTAGCGATGGGGCCAGGGCTGGGCTGGAAGACCCTGGAGCACGTTCAAGGGATCAGACATATGGGTTCCTGGTATGTGTCCTTGAAAGGCACCCGCAGGCTGCTGTGCTCAGCTTTCCTTGCCTACCACTCAGACCTGCTCAACAATTCCACATCCTGGTCAGCTTCATCCTGCCTCTATCTTCTGAGACCTCCTGGGACTCTGGGGGCCATCCTGTCATTGAGGACTTGGGATAGGACCCACCTAGTGGGAGAATAAGGCAAGGAAAAAGGAAGAAGTTGGATTTTTCCATGAGACCCTATTGCTTCTCTTTTCCCTAAGTATTAAAACACTAAAAAGATGAAGAATCCCAGGGCTGAGCAGAGGATGGGGTCCCCCACAACCAAAAGAATTTTAAAAAATAATAAAATAAAAAAAGATGTCTGCTGCAGAGATTTTTGGAGCCTGGAATGGCAAGGCTGAGAAGCTTCCTTGCCAGAGATTTTATAAGAGGAGTGAGGGGGATCCCTTTGGGGGAATTGGCTGAGGGGATCCTGCCTGGATACAGAGGCACAAAGTCAGCAGTGCTCACTTTTCTTTCCCGGAGTCTTGCTTCTAACAGTCGTCAAGTGACAGGGTTCCCACGCTCCCTAACCCCATGATTTTACCGGTGATCTTATTTTCTGAAGCAAGAGTCCATGAAAGGCACGACTTGAAAATCATGATTTGAAAATTGCAATTGTTCCAGAAAACCCAAGATGTCTGCTTAGCTATTCCCATGACCTCTCTACCTCCCAAAGCATATAACCTGGGCTTCCTCTTCCTGTGGAACAAGAGAACAAAAACTCTAGCAAGGCAGCGGGTGGCTTGGGCTCCCATGGGCCACTGCTCCCCCCGTGATGCCCTTCTGGGGTGACCTCTATCCCCACTCCCTTTCTGCATTGGCACCTTTCCTTTCCACTTCCCCAAGTTGGGCTCAGTTACCATTTAACTGCAGCTCTGTGATCATGAAGGGTAGGGACACTGCAACCAGCTAGCCAAGGATTTCACTTCTGGCTCTACCACTTCTCAGATGTGGGACATCAAGGTGGGCCTTACATGTCTGAGCCTTCTCCTTGCAAAATGGGAGGGGACTGGACCTGCCTAGCAGATGGATGGTGATACTGAGGGTCATAACATGCGGAGGACAGCAGCGCGCCTGGCATGTAATAAGCCTGGACAATAAACGTGGCCCCGTCTCAACTACCAGCATCCTCCCAAACTTGCTCCTCCTCCTGTCCTGAATGCCTGACCTCGGCCTCCTTTACCTGTGTCTTCTAATTTTACTTTCATTGGTCTCCCTGCCTTCTATGCAGGGGAGCTGGAAGGCCAAGCCAGGCCATTTATTCTCCATGAGCTTAAATCCATGATTGAGCATGCACATTCAACCCAAGGAGAATGAATGAATGTGTGAATGAATGAACACAAACAAACAAAGAAAAAAAAATGACTTAGAGCTCTAGCTTCCGAGATGTGGGGATCATCTCTCCCTCGTCTCTAGCGGAAGGAACTGGGTGGGGGTTCAAGTCTCCCATTTGCAAAAGCCTTGGACTATAAAAGTCTACCAAAGATATAAAGTGCCTGATTCGAAACATTTCTGCGGATCACAGGCCCACACCTGGAAACAGTTAACCATCAGGTGCTGGGGAGATTTTCATGGTCTTTAATAAGGGATCAAAGCAGCAGGACACACATGCGCTGAATCTCTAATCCCTCCAACACCCACATATGTTCCCTTTCCCCTTCTGATTTACTGAAGTTCAAGCTCACTTATCAGGAAATACACTTGCCAGCTTCCACTGGGGCTGACCTGTAATTGATGAAATCTTAGTTCTTCCCCCAAATCCTCACTCCTGAAATTCCATCCTCACCCCATTCTTCCCATGGGATAGGGGTTGGGATTCCTTGCTTTCTGAAATCCCTTCTATAAAGAGCCCACATTTTACAAAAGTAGACATAAAGGTGGGGATGGGGACAGGAAGGTGACATTTCAAGGATGAAGGAGTTTCTCAGTGTTTGGTTGGCTGGTTCTTGGGCGGTCAGAGAGAAGACCACGAGTTGAACACCTACACTCCAGGCACCGTGCTAGACGCGCTACATACACCTGCTCCTCTCATGCCCGACAACTATGACAGAGAGATGATTCCACACATTCTGCTTATTCAAGCTCAGGGCGGGGACTTGTCCCGTGTCACAGGGCTCCTGGAACATAAAGCCAGGACATCAAACTTAGAGATGTTCTAGTTTGAAAACCTGTGGAGGCCTTCTGAGGGATGCAAGTAAATAAAATTGGCAATACAACTGACAACAAATGGAAAATGAACATCTAGGTTACCAAAAATCATAAGTAAAATGACGTTTAAAATAATTTCCTGCAATTCCCTGGAGAAGAGTCATGCGTCTCACATCTGAGGGCCTCTCTCCTCCAGAGGAGGTTGAGAATCATGAGAACCTTTGAGATAATCGCTCCCAGTCCTTTCCCTTTACAGAGAGAACAGAGTCTCTAAAGGGTCCAAAGACAACTAGAGTCCAGGGTTTCAGCTTCCTGGTCCCAGTGCTTTTCTGCTAGGATTATCTTACGCCAGGAGAAGAGACAGCCAAAGACAGACTCCACTACGGTGGTTCTAAACCCTAAGAATTATGACCCAGCAGATTAGCTCTTTATTTCTACTGAGGGAGAGAGAGGAGACAATAAGGTTTGACTGCAACCGGAGACTCAAGGTGCTTATTCATTCAAGAAATACATACTTATCAGGCATTATATGTAGAAATTAAAAAAAAAAAGAAAAAGAGAGAGAGAGAGAGAGTGAGAAGCTATGAGCAGCCACACAGCTTATGGAGAAAGAGGGTCATCCCCATCATGATCTTTTTTGATGGTAAGGGTTATAACAAAGGTGAGGACAAGGCACTTGGGCAGCCCAGAGGAGGAAGAATCAAGGGAGACGGTTTCACTGAGAGAAGGAATGAGGGCATCAAGCAGAGAAGGCATGGGCAAGCAAAAGTTTCCTACTCCTCAGCAGGGACAAGGAAGTACTGGAAAAGCCTGAAGAGGCGGGTCTTCTCTCAGGTTAGGGAGCAGAAGTCTTCTGTGCCTGGTGACTTATAAGAACGGTGGGTACAGCAGTTGGTCCCAGATATTTTTGGACTTTCAGAGCTTTCAGAGTAGAGGCCAGCAGGCTGAAGGTGGACTGGATGGAGTTAACTTTTAATTTTCTCAATTAACAACTTATTCTAAAATCCCCAATGCCAATGATCACCATGAGTTCATAAAAGAAAGGATGTTTTAACACCCCCAAAATTAGGCAGGGTACAGTCCCAGAAAAAAGGGCACTTTTTTTCCCCTGAGAAAGATCATCTGGAAACTTTCCACCAGTATGCTTCTTACTTTACTCATTTCCCATTGTACCAATGACAAGGTTGACAGGATTTGGGACCCAAGTCATGACTGGAGGATATCACCCACCAGCCCTGCTATATTTAGATAGATTTAAATTGGGGCAAGCTAAGCTCTTTTACTGGAATGGTGCAAACTTCTGGTTGGTATACTTATGACAATCTACGGGTAGATGCAGCTGAAATTCTCCACCATATCATCCCTTTACAGTATATGAACCAAGCCATAAGGTATTTTTGTCGACATACACAATTTTGGGTACTCCCTTTAGCCAAGGATTTCCAGAACCATCCACCTACGCAGTTCTTCTGAAAGAACTCCAGGCTTTTACATTCCAGCATCAGGAGAGCAACAAGTCTAAAACTCGTTATTCTGAAGGCTATCCCCAAGCTAGCCCCTCCCTCTCAACACACTCAGGAGGATCAGTGATTCCTGAGGGAAGCTTGTATCCAGGGTACCAGAGTAAAATGCAAAATGTACACTCTAGCTTAACAACACAGGTCGTTGGCAACAAAGCCATTTCTCCAGACCTTTATGGGAGGAACTTTCCCACAGTCAGCCAGATGTGCAAATAAGACCTTTGAATGCCTTGGAGTGTAGAGACTACAGAAGCTACCAGAGGGTGTAGCTGAGGAGAAGGTTCTCAAATTCATTTTTTTCCAACTTTGTTCAGAAGGGGATGGATGGATGCTTACAAACAACCCACACTTTCTAAAGTCCCAAGCCCTAGGTCTGAATCTGGGAGAGGCATGAAGGACTAGAGCTTTTGATGAATAAGGAGGAACGTTTTTATCTTCTTCCTTCACGATGAGCATTTGGCCTCCTCAGGAATGACCATTAGGACATTTGGTGGCCTGAGGTCCAGACCCAAGCAGGCTAAATGTGTGCACCTCAGTGCAACTTGGGGAGACAGGCGCCATAGGTAAGATCACAGGATTCCAACTGCTTCCCGCACAAAAGGAGGGTGTCAGCCCCTGCGGGCCAAAGGCAGAGCAAGGGGTGTACAAAGTCCTGTGACAAAGCTGAGTGGTGAGGACAGGAAGGTCAGAAAGAACCCCTGTGCAGCCGTGTTCTTTCTCACCTCACCCACTCACAAGGGTGCTCGACCTCCCTGTTAACTAACCGCATGCGGTAGTTGGAGGTGGGGATGCCCCGGTGGGTTGGTGAGGAAGCCCGGGGGCTCAACCACATTCAGGATGTTACCTCTTTGGAAAAGAATCCATCTTTGTTAGAACTGGAAAGGAGACCTTGCTTCTACAGTTTCCATGAGAAATTACCGGGGTCTGTAAAGGAAGGGAAGGTCATCAGCCCTAAGGGCCGTGGGCTGTGGGTTCTTGGATTGGCTGTCAGTAGTAAAGAGGATTTTAGGTTGAGCCAGCTGCAACCTCAAAGCCACTTCCCTTTGGGATTCATGAACTCGGCTGGAAGCTAGCAGGGTAGCCTGGGTCTATGGGAACAGCTCCGCTCCCCGCAGGGCCAGGGGGCTGGGATACGGCCAAACATACCATATCAGGCAGGTGAGTACCTGTTCCCTCCCTCTATTTAAGTCACTAGGTTTGGAGCCCTAACACAAATCCTTCTCTAACCATAGGTGTTCCATCTCTGTGACTTTTCCTTTCTCCTAACCCCCACAATAAAGAAAACAGAAGAGGGCTGATCGTTTATATGCGTTGCCAACTCTAGAAAGCATAGCCCTTAAAGAAACCCTCAAGTAAGCGCTCTATTTAAAAGCAAAAATTTAAACAACTGTTTTCAGAGACATCAGCCCATAATCGGAGAGCGGCCTCTGAAAATCAGGTACCAGCCCTAGGACTGGGCAATGCTCTTGGGACCAGCTGAACCAAAGCCTCCTCAACCCCCGTCCTCAGGTCCACCATTCTCAGACCCACTGGCCTGTCTAACCTTTCACAAGGTCACAAGGTGATCCTCCCCCACTATGAAGACCAGTAGTTGTTTTCAAAGTTGAAAACTGTGAACTTCTTCCAGCCACCATCTCAGAGGAAGAACCTGGGAGGTTGTGATTCAGAGACTCCATATTTGGCCAGATGAGAATGTTCAGCTCTCAGGTTTCAGGCTCCGCAGGGTGAGGGCTCAGCCCCTGTGTAAAAGGTCAACCAGCTCTGGTCGCTCTTGAGTTCACACATGGCCTACAAAGCACTTGCCGGTGTTGGCAAAACTTTGCTTTGGTCTTTAAGGGACCTTAAGCCGCAGGCTCTTTGAGCGAGGTAGACTGGTTTCTGAGTCCAAGTGAGTCACTCTTGAGGCCAGGGCTGTTGGCCTGTCAGGGGATGGTGGCCCCCGAGCCAAGAGATCTTCTTGTCCACCAAGATAGGGAGGAATGGCCACTCTGAAGCCAGGAGGGCACATGCTAAGGATGCCAGGTTTCTAGAGTGCACCCGTCAGGGCCTGTGCCATTGCTAAGGTCGCTTCCACCCTAGGAAAAGAAACTTTTCCATCAACCCCTAAACCAGTACCAGGTCCAAGTCCTATTCTCTTAAATCTTAGTCACTTCCTGTGTCCTAAGTTTCAAAACTTAGTCTAGAAGTCTCAGTTGGCAGATTTTTCCCTATTTTTCAAGAGGAGAAGCACCATTTGATCGTTGTTTTGAAAAGTAGAAAGAAGAAATTTTGAAATATGTGGCATGTCTGCAACCAAGCCAGCTTGGTATGTAAGTACCAGCTGTATGTAAGTACCTGCTCCGGGTCAAGGTCACAAAGAGGAGGATGAAGAAGACATTCCACATATGAACCAGACATAGCATTCAACTTCAGGTTTTTAAAGGAGTAAATGAACAAATGATGAATGAATGCAAAATCAGGGTTAATGCTAAGTTTTATAGCAATTCCCCTCCTTTGTATAACTGCATTAATATGTTCCAAAGAGGATGACTGAGAATAAACATTTTTCCTGAGTTAAAATCAGAAGGTTCTTCTTCCTAATGTTTTTCCTCCTTCCCCCCCAACCCCCAAACACATCTTTGGCTTCTAGAATCTTCTGCAATATGGGTTTCTTTCAAGTCTTTAATTGGGACCTTGAATCCTGAAGGAAAGAGTCCTCATGCTCTTTGGGGATAAAGTCCCAGATTTGACTTTATGGGATAATATTCTGTCTTTTTAAAAGTACTTTGTCAACAGATCATTATTTTAGACCCTTCCATCTCTCTCTGCACAGAGTTCATTTAGGGTTCTGAATGATAGGTTCCCTTGCACATGCATGTGTTGTGCTTGGATTCATTATTATAGCAAATAATTCCATTTTCTAGGGAACAAGGGTCACTTCTCCTCGTGGGATGTTTGCTGATCCCTCTGCTCAGAATACACAATAGTATTTGCAAACCACATGACGGAACAAAAGGAGACAAACTTCTGTCCTCACGGAGACTGTAGTCTCCACTGGACATCAAGGTTAAAAACGGGAAGCCAGTGAATGGTGGCGCAAGGCGGCTTCCCTTATGAGGCCAGCTTGTGTCTTGGGAGCTCCAGGGAGATGGGTTGCTCTGGGCAAAGGCTGCCAGGACAGGTTTTGAGATGGAGCAGGGACACATCCAGGGGAACGTCAAAAGGAAAGAACTGGTCCTATTCTCAACCCGCCATCCGTTCTGCTCTGAAGACCCTTAGTTCCTTGAGAGAAGCAGTGGGCTAGCGAGTGGGAGCCGCAGGGGTGCGTGGAGAGACACCCTGTGCCTCTGGGTAAAGCTCGGCCCTCTGGGAGCTCAGGGCCTGGAGAGGCGCATCGGAGGGAAGAACACAGTCCTCGTGAGAAGCCCACGGATGTCGCAAACTGTGAGTGTTACCCAAAAAGCAGCTCGCACAGGCTCGCATCCTATCGGGCGCCCGGCAGAACTTGCCACAGCAAGTGCCTCGTTCCCCTTAATAAGGCCTCGTTTTATGATCTCCGTGCTCTGTCATTTCTCCCACTGCCTTGTACACTGGAACATTCTACTCCTTACACTTCGTGTTAGGGGGCTTCGGGCTACAGCGCACAATAAAAAGACCAATTAGAACGTTTCCCACTGTCTTTTCCTTGCTTTGTAATCCCCCAAATCAATCAAACCAGTCCCTAGACCCTCCCAACAGACAAGCAGGTCTGTGAATGCCCTCGGACAAAGCAGCTGAGAAATTCAAAGCAGATGGAGAATCACACAACCATGCAAATTAGTACAGGCCTTGGGCGGGACAGGATGACGAGGTTGGGGGCTGGGAATTAATTTTTAATATAAAACAGAAATAATCACCCACGGCACTGATGTTCTTTTTGTGATGAACCAAGATGGTTCTGCTTAAATGGGGAAGTGGGGGGAGGGGGTCTCTTTCCGAGCTCTCTACATGTACACACCGAGAGCTGGGTCTCCCCGGGCTGACTCCCGTGGCATGAAGTCCACGGTGTGGGGCCGTGGACTGTTTGCCCCAGGTGAAGCTTTTCCTCACTGGTCAGCACGACGCTTCCAAGCCCAAACTGCTAACATCAACATCAGAACTAAATTACGAGCGCCAAGGAGACGAACACGCAAAAATCTAAACCAAAAAATGAAAAAAAAAAAAAAATCAAACAAAAAGAAATGTTAAAGTTTATCCATTTGACTGCAGAAGTTTAACAAGAAATTCTCAACTTGCCGAAGGATGGGAAGAAAAAAACCACTCACCGTCTGTAACTCAGGTCACGGCCCAAACCAAGGAGGAGACAGGGCTTGCAATGTTAAACCATCCGCCCGGCACCGGGGACTTCACACTGAGCTTAAGGAATCGCGTCTCCAACCAGCTCCGCAAAGAATAACTTCTGGGTCCCCCACCTAATCAACAGATGCTCATTTCTACCTTATGGAGGAGGCAGGGCCGCTCCCCGAGGGGAGGAAGATGGCCCCTCCAGCTTGTTCTCCAGGCCTCGCAGGCTCCCGTGCTGGGCTTCCTCTAATAGCCACACCTGATCGATCACACCACACACCTGCCCACTGAGTGGGGCCAGGTGAGTAAAGGTCCTGAATGGCTCCACCACGGGCCTGTCGGTACCATAGTCAATTTCTTGACTGAGTTTTAAAATCAAGTAATACCATTTACGCAGAGCTTAAGAGATCACGCAACACTGAAAAATCTGTGTCCTCTGCAACAAAAATTGTGTCCCCTCACAGTCATTCTGGAAGGTAGCCGCTCTTCTTTACAGATCTTTCACAGAAAAGACTGAAGGACCTGCCAGTAACACACATGAGGAAGGGGCTGGGCCAAGATTCCAACCCAAGTCTGTGGCTCCATATACTATGCTCTCGGGGGCTGTGAGTTCTTTGAGATTGGGGGGTCATACTGTTCCCCCTCTGGAAGGTTGGAGGTAGGCTCTGGGCTACATCTGATGCATGGCAAAGTGGAAAATGCATGTGCCCTAGAGAGAGAGGTAGGTCCTGATTCTGGCTCTGCCACTTGCTTGCTGGAAATCCTGAGCCAGTTCGCTCCCACTATGAGCATCTCAGTCTTCTCCTCTGTGAAATGGGACCAGGATCCACCTCACCGTACTGTTGCGAGGACTGAATGAAATAACTTTTGCAGAGCAGGTACCTAATGGAGACCAATTTGTTTCCATGCAACAACCCCCCACACACACACCTCCCCTGCCCAGGATCAAGAGATTGAGAACCAATCCCAGTCCCCGGTCTGCATACATTACACATCTAGATGCACAACTTCAGGTTAAGATGATTATCAGCAACAGCACTGAAGCTGGGAGATTTCCAAAGGGGTGGGTGTGCCAGGTGTAATGAGAGGAGAGACAGAGCATTGTGGGAACACTGGGGGTGGGGGGTCAGCTTTAGGTTCTGGCTTTTGTAGCAAGAGATCCTCCACACGTGGGCCCCGTGGGGCCCTAGGGCCTCGTTTCTGATAGCCTCAGAACTGGTGCCTTCCTACCGCGGACTCTGGGCTCTCATGTATTATGGGTGCTACTTCGCTACGTGCTCCCTCCACCTGTCTCTCCACTAGCTCTATGCTGTCCTGTTTTTCTGTTGTCTCCTACTATGTCATAAGACGGAGAAAACGTACAAATCAAATGGCCAAATGGGGTTACCCGTGAACAATTTTTGGCGGAGCCCCACTGAGGGGCATGGAAAATTCTGGAAGGTGGAGGGCAACAAGAGGTAAAAAACTAATGGCTGGTATGAACTACAACAAAAGCTCTCATGACTGACTCCAGGGGCACAGGTCGGGGGGAGGGGAGGTCAGGAGCAATGCTGACAACTTTTTATCAGATGGGACAGAGGGGAATCCCAATCCTGAGAACGAAGGTCTGCTAGGGGGGCGGAGGGGGAGAGAACCGGGATCACATCGAGGACACCCAGCTCCAAGACTGCTGGGAGACCATCGCAGTGGCTCCACCACTGGTTTCCCCATCAATGGAGTGTGGGGGTTGGACTAGGCTGGCTTTGGAATCAGACAAACCCAGGCTCAAAGTCAGGCTCTGCCACATACTTGTTAGGCAACTCTGGGCAGGCTTCTTTGTGTCTCTAGGCTCCAGTGCTCCCATCTGTCGGATGGGGATGAGAGACCATGTCTCCAGAAGCTCGTGGAGGAATAAGGAAGGGAGTATTTAAACATAGACCCTCTTGCACAGTGACAGGTCCATGAGGCTCACAGTGCAATCCATTTAGTCAATTTCCAATGATCCTCCTTGGCTACCCTGCCCTCCCTAATCCTCAGCGGTGAGGGCACTGAGGGGCTGTATGCTGAAGCAGCAAATGGACGACTCACTCTGGACAAGATGGAGACAGATGTGGGCAGGATGGTGGAGGACAAAGGACCCACAACTGGGAGGTGGTGGACCCAGGTCTGACTTCTACCCGACTAGGTCACTAGCTATAAGACATATGACTGTGGTCGAAATTTTCTTAATATTTCTGTGCTTTGGTGTTCTTATCTGTTACATGGGAATAACCATACGTGAAGGTGCTTTGTGGATTGGAAAGTGCAGTTGGGGTATTTTTTTTTAATCTTTTTTTTTTTTTAAAGATTTTATTTATTTATTTGACAGAGATCACAAGTAGGCAGAGAGGAAGGCAGAGAGAGAGGAGGAAGCAGGCTCCCCACTGAACAGAGAGCCTGATGCGGGGCTCTATTCCAGGACCCCGGGATCATGACCTGAGCCGAAGGCAGAGACTTTAACCCACTGAGCCACCCAGGCGCCCCTGGAAATTGTAGTTTAAATGTTCTGAGAGCTGTACCTAGTGCCCTGGAGCAGTCAAACAGACCCTAATCTCTAAAACGGAATGACTACTCTGCAGACAGTTGATGCATTCCCCAAAAGAGCTGAGTTGGTTTTTCTTTGCAATCACCAAATCCTCCCATGACCCAGTGGAATCATCAACCACCGTCGGCCTGCTCTGTACTTGAAAAACAATCCGATAAACCACCCTCTTATTTTAACAGCTAGCACAGGGCAGGGCAGGAGGAACCCCCACCCACGCTTGTTCTGAACACACAACGTGTTGCAACTGATGTGAAAACAAGATAAGGAGAACCGTCTGTCAACAGTGTTGGGCCTTCCCTAGAGGGGAGCCGCTTTCTGTGTATTCTGCACAGATGGGAGCCAGAGGCCACGTGGTCACCTGCAGTGCTGTCCTGACACACACAGATGTGCCAAACACCGCCCAAGTTCACATACACGGCCAGCTCACTCACTCATTCTCACCTTTCGCGGTCTTCTGAGATATATATGTAGTGGCAGAGTGCGCTGTGGAAACCTTCCTTAAGGTTAAGATCCTACCCGCTGAGAACTGAGGAACTGAAGACCGTCTGGCCATAGCGCTGGGAACCTATAAGCTCAACGTGTCTGTTCAGAAACTTCCCGAAAGCTCTATCCTATTAGAAAGCCCCAGGTGAGGTCTTTGAAATCTTCATTTTATTTATTTATTTGCAAATACACAGTGAAACATTTTTCCAATGTTCTGCACAGCTGGTCATGCAATTAGCTTTATTTCATTTTTTTAATACTTTATTTTTTTGAATTTAATTTTTTTTTCAGTGTTCCAAAATTCATTGTTTATGCACCAACCTAGGGCTCCATGCAATACGTGCGCCCTCCCTAGTACCCACCTCCAGGTTCTCCCAACCCCCTCCCCCCTCCCCTCTAAACCCTCCGCTTGTTTCTCAGAGTCCACAGTCTCTCATGTTAGAAACTGAACTGGGCTACCCCTTTCCTCTTCCTTGCCCCACCTGCCCCCCGCACCCTCCACCCAGTTTGAAAACTTCATTTCAAACCCACTTTGACCTGACTCAGCTGCAGGAACCGATGCCCTGGGACAAAAGTGCCCCCAAGGCAGTTCTTTTCTGTTTTTCCTGAGCATCACGGAAGCTCCAGGGACAGAGGCACAGTGCAGATAAGGGTCCAAACAACACATCCAAGGCCGAAGAGGACCACAGTGCATAGAACGTGACGTACATAAATGCTTACGAGTTGTGAAAAAAAGTTTTGTGTGTGTTTTTTTTTTTTAAGTAACAAGAAAGAAACCACAAAGTCTCTTAGAGCTGCTGAAATGGCAACAGTATCAGATGCTTATCAGCATGGACTACCTCTGGGTGTCATCTCTCTGCAAACAACGCAGTGACTGCCGTGGGATCCAAGGAGACGGTCCCCAAACGTCATCCCCACAACGGAGTCGGGAGGACTGGACATGTTTGCAGAGGAGGACCAGGCTGCACCTGTTCTCTGGCCTGCCGGTCCTGGTTCCCGGCGTCCTGTTCCTCTGCAGGCTTCCTGTCTGAGAAGGCCAGGGCTTCCAGCTCCTTCCAGGCCACCAAGCAACTGAGGTATGACCAGAATGGAAGGAATAAATGCAAGTTTTCTATGTTAATGTGGGTCATTGTGAATGACATGTGCTGGGATTACCCAAACCTGAGCCTGTACAAAATGCCAAGCTCTGTGCTAGGAGCTGGGATCTCAACACCAAGGACACACTTAACTTTGGCAGCCGAGATGCTCCCAATCAAACAAGTCACTTTCCCCAATGCTTCGTCCCCTGTGCTTACTTAAAGCGGCTTCCCCTTGACCGTGGCAGTGTGGGCTAGGCCTCAGCCATTCCCCTAGCAACCTCTTAGTTTTGCTAGATCTGCATCTGTATTCAACTGTATTTACATAGTTTTTCTTGAAGAAAAACTCATTTACAGGGCACCTGGGTGGCTCAGTGGGTTAAAGCCTCTGCCTTCGGCTCCCATCATGATCTCAGGGTCCTGAGATTGAGCCCTCCACTGGGCTCTCTGCTCAGCAGGGAGCCTGCTTCCTCCTCTCTCTCTGTCTGCCTCTCTGCCTACTTGTGATCTCTGTCAAATAAATAAATAAAATCTAAAAAAAAAATTAAAAAAAAAAGGAAAGAACTCATTTATTTTAACTCAAATACATTTTCAAGAAAACTTCATACGACCCCTGTGAAGAGCCACCAAGGCCCATTTACCCTAAACAGAAAATAGCCACTGATTAAAAAAAAAGAAAACAACACTCAGGAAACACAATATTTTTACTAAACCCCAGTTGCACACTCTCACCTGCCAGCACTCTGAGCATAAGGCCAAGGGCTCTCTGTTCGAAAGACGGACTGGCTTGGCACCGACACTCTCCCCCCAACCTTGTGATCAGAAGCAAAAAAGGAATCATTGCTCACCATGTGATTCACTGTTTCTTAATGTTATGTCTGCATCTCACCCCAATGAGACCCCAAGGTCCACGCATACCTGTGCTTCCCAAACCCCTGCAGGATGGGGGCTCTCCCATTGCGCCCCCAGAACCTCGGGCACCGCGTAGAACACTGTGGGCTCCGCACACATATCTGTCCAATGAATCAGTGCAGGCGTCTTAGCCTTCTTTATTCCAGCCATACCTACCGGCCTATTGCCCTCCAGTGACCCACACCCCCTCGCAAACCTCCACGTCCTTTTCCATTTTGTGCCCTTCATGGAATGTTTTTCCTTCTCCCCCACTTTCCACCAACTGATTAACTCTCTCCTCTCCTAGTCTGCAGCCCTGTCATATTCCCTTCGTGGTCTTTCCTTACAACGTTGGGTTGAGAACAGAAATCTTTTCCGGTAGGTCCATTACATGGGTCCCTTGATTATTGGGACTGTCATGCGATAATCCCTAAATGCTTGTCTTTCTCTCCCTATCAGTGTCTGAACTCCAGGAGGGGGCAGAACCATGTCTCCTCCCTCTGGTGCTGAATAAAAGCCTGTCAGACTCTTTGCCTGTATGCTCTCACCGCATCACACAGACCGTGTCTCTCCCCTCTCTGAGTCTTCGTGCAGACTGTGTCTTTGCCTGGAACATCTCAACAGCATTCAAACTCCCTTCCATGTTCCCGCTCAGAGGAGAGCCTTTCCCCAAGCCAGCTGTGACACTCCTTCCCCCTGTGCCCACGATACCCCCTTGTATCCCTTTCACTGTGGGATTAAGCCCTGCTCAGTGCAATTCTGTGTTTCTGTACGATTTGGTTAAGCAACAAGCTTCTTGTTTTTGAATCCCCAAGGCCTAGAGAGGACCTGGCATAGAGTGAGTAATCACTAAATAACTTCTGAAGGTATCTAAGTCTAGTACAAAAATATTTTTCTATTTACCTCTCCTCTTGTCAATTCCCAAACCCTCTAAAGTCACGGTCAGTGAAAGCATAACAATATTAAACTTATTGCTGACATTATAGAGTGCTTACTATTTGCCAGGTACTTTGTAAGCATTCTCTCATTTAATTATCCCCACAGCAGAAGGGTACATCTGTGGACACCAGTTTGCATGACTGACATTAAGTCACTTGTCTCCGGTTACATAAGCGGCAGAGCCAAGGAATGGACCCAGGCTGGAAAATCTCCAGTGTTCTCAACTACCAGCCTGGCCCGGTCTGTGACCTTGTTCTGTCTGACCTACTGCCCTCCTTCATGGTCAGAAGCCAAATCCTGGGGAGATGGACCTGGGCCTACTGAAGGGTTGCTCGGACGGGCCCCTTTGGGAGTACAATTAAGCTATCAGGCAGGCCATGCCCATGGCACAAGGCCTTACTACTTAACAGCCACCGTGGCCTCTTGCCTGAGCTGGGGGACTTGGCAAAGTCACCAGGTCCACACTCACCCAGCACAAGGCCAATCAAGGCAGCCTTTCCACTGATTCTAGAGGATGTCTCTTTTTCATTTGTAAAAGAACCCACAATTTGACATTTAGGGCTTTTTCTGCACATGGCAGAGGCTAGCACAATAAGAGATGAGCTGTTGTCTTTGAAATCTCACTAAAACATTTTTTTTTTTTTTAAGGGAGAGAGAAAGAGAGAGAGAGAGATGGGAGGCAGTGCAGAGGGAGAGGAAAGAATCTTTTTTTTTTTTTAAGATTTTATTTATTTATTTGACAGAGAGAAATCACAAGCAGACGGAGAGGCAGGTAGAGAGAGAGGAAGGGAAGCAGGCTCCCTGCTGAGCAGAGAGCCCGATGCGGGACTCGATCCCAGGACCCCGAGAGCACGACCTGAGCCGAAGGCAGCGGCTTAACCCACTGAGCCACCCAGGCGCCCGAGAGGAAAGAATCTTAAGCAGGTTCCAGGCCTGGCTCAGTCAGAGCCCGACACGGGGCTTGATATCACAACCTGAGCTGAAATGACGCTTGACTGACTGAGCCACCCAGGAGCCCCTAGAAACACACTTTAAAGATTTTAAACCTTAAACTGACTGAGGAGGTAAGTGGGCGTCCAGCGGCACCCGAGGGGGAGGAAGAGTTTTGGCTCCATTTTTATGACTGGATTCTCTCCACACAAGAAGGCCACAGCTGGTCTTTCTTCACCCCAGTCCTGTGTCAAAAACCGTCTGAGGTAACAGAGGTCGACTTCCTCCAGTTTGAGAAATGCTGCTTGGCTGCACAAGTTTCTGTCCAGAACGCAGTGAGTCTGTCTTACAAAAACCAGCTTCAAACACGGTATGAAGTCGAGGAGGGAGACAAAAAGTAAGAGCCACCTTATAAAAAGCTCCTTCCTGCTTCTCGATGTTGTTACCAGATTCTCCATAGGAAAGGTCCAGCACAGGCACACGGCAGAAGACACAGCCATGTGGTTTCATTTTTCCAGGGATGAACCTCTCAGGAGACACACTCGTTTTGGAAAAGAGAGGCATGCATATCTGGACAGCAAGTTAACCGTGACCTCTAATCCTGGGTTCCTTTTCTTTTGCTGGGAATCAGCATGATCGAGGGAGAAAAAAATCCTGGCTGGCGGAGAGCTCCGGAAGACCTGGGGTTTGGTTCTGGCTTTGCCACTTGCTTGTTTTATGACTTGAACAAATCATTTAAGCGCTCTGGGCTGCAGCCGTTCCCAGAAGTGAAGGGATCGGGCCCAACGATCAAGAAGTCTCCTTTCAGCTCTGGAGCTTTCTGCTGCGACGGAGTCTATCATACGGAGGACGAGGACATGGGTGACTCATTCTTAGGGATCCCACCCCAAGGCAAATCCTCTTCTAGCAGCAGCGATGATTACACTCGTAAGCTAGCATACCACCACCCCCCCACCCCCCGCTCCAGCCACCATTCCCTATAGTTAAGGCACAAAGGTGGGAGATAAGGGGACAAGGATGAGTTTCAGAGGGAGGGATGGCTTTCTGTGGCTCTCACTGGCTCTCGTGGGTATATATTTAAACTTTAGCAGCCACTGGCCATGCAAAACATTGGTGGATTAGGAGTCCAGGTCTCAGTCAGGGATGCTCAGGACCGGGGGAGTCTGACTGCCATGACCCCATCTGGGGGTCGATGGCCGCCATACCGGATCGTCTTGAGCCATGGCTGAGCTGATACGTCGCGCTGGCTTCCTGTTTCACCTGCTCGTCTTCCTGATGACCTTCAGAGAGGCTAGCACAATGAAACCGCAGAGCCCTCAAAAACCTTGAGAGTGTAATTCTACTTTTTGGCACTTAAGAAAACAATCAGATGAAAAGTAAGCTGGTCACAACAGCTACCATTCATGGAGAGCTCACTGTATGCAAGGACTCTGCTCCGTACCTTATGTGTATCCTTCTATATAAGCCTCGTCACAGTACTTCCAAATGGGTATGATGACCTCCATTTTACAAAAGATGAAACTAATGCCCTTAATCTCGTTCTGCTATTCAGGACACAAAAGTCTACACGTGAGAATGTTCATTGCAACAAAATGGCCCAGATTTCCAAAAATGGGGACTTGCTTAAATGGTACTCCCATCTAATGACATCCTAGACATGCATGAGAAGTCATGTTAGAGCAATTAGTGACACAGAAAAATATTTACAGCCAATTGCTAGGTAAGAATCCCAACAATTTGGGGCACCTGGGTGGCTCAGTGGGTTAAGCCTCTGCCTTTGGCACAGGTCATGGTCTCAGGGTCCTGGGACCGAGCCCCGCGTCGGGCTGCAGGGAGCCTGCTTCCCCTCTCCTCCCTGCACACGCTCGCCCATCTTGCTTGTGCTCCCTGGTCTTGCTCATGCTCTCAAATAAATAAAATCTTTTTAAAAAGAGAGAGAAAGAGAGAAAGAAAGCCAGTGTTATGAGGGGCTGTCTCAAACAGAAGGCTTGAGTCAGAGGGCAAGGCATGTAATTAGCCATCCCCACCAAAGGGGACTCAAGCAGGACGCTGCGGATGGCCGAGTGCCATCTGATGCACACCTGGAGATGTCACGGCCGCGTACTGACTGCATCCTCCTACATCTCAGCGGATGATGGTAGCAGAATCATCTCCTGTTTGTGTGGTTTAGGATAAACGTGCAACATTTCATATTTACTGTACTTCACCTCCCCGGAGGCATAGAAAAGCTTCATTTAGGAAAAAACAGAACTCCCACAGAGATGAGTTGCCTGAGATTAGCTGGTGTGCGAGAGCGGAGGTGGGGGAAGAAGGGGGTCCAGGGGCGGGGTGGGAGTCTAGGTCTTATCTGCTACTCCCACGAGGACAGGGAGAGGAGACAGGATATTTGACCCTCTATCCTCTGCTAAGTCCTCCACCCCGAGTCCTAGTCACATGCCCACATGGCCTTTCCTCCAAGGCCACATTCTTTCCTTTTGCCTTGTGGCCAAGAGTCCACTCAGCTTGCACAGATCTAGTCCCCAAATATGTGTTAGAGTCATTTTCCTAACCTTTCAGACCATGTCAGCAGCATTTCACCCTTTCTTGTAAATCTGCTGCCGCACAGCCCACAGCATCCCAAAGTACCAGCTGCAAGATACAGCGGCCACAAGCTCTAAGCCCCACCACAGGGCTCTGTCCTTCCTCGCGGAACTGGATGTGAGTCTTGCTGACTCTACATCAGGCCACACGCTAACCAGTGTTTTGCATACTCTTCCTTTGGGAGCATTTGTCTCTGACTTGACCTCTCTCAGCCTGATGGAGACCAAGTCTGCTTCTGCTGGACCCGCTCAGGCTTCTTCTGGCGGACATTCTGCTGGGCGCTTAAGCGGCCCCCTATAGTGTGTTCACTTAAGACTGAAGACAGGTTCAGATTTCACCAGAGTGCCTTCTGAGTGGCCTGGAACAAAAGCTGCTTTATGTTGGTCTTTCTTTTCCACGGGCAGAGAAAGGGGATGGGCCTGATGGTCTGACAGCATCATACGGGAGAGTGTGGTGCAGACTGAGGCACATGGCCGGCCTGGTTTCCAGACCCGCCTCCATCCTCTCTGCCTCAGTGACCTTGTGCAACTCAGCTTCTCAGAGCCCTTGCTCTCCTGTTCCATTCATGGTGGGGATAACACCTGTCCTGCCCTCACCTTCACACGGCTGCTGTGTACGACCATGAAAACAGAAAACGCCTGGTCGACTGTCATAGGGAAGAACAAGGAGAGCAGCCAACACGATCACGGAGATGTTTCTGCTTCTCACATGTTACATTCCTGAAGCCCGTCTCCGCCTACAGGCTGCAGCATTCACACGAGTGAAAAGAGGGAAAGACCACCCCAGGGAGAAAGGCAGGGAGTGGACGAAGATGGACACAGCAATGAATTGTACGCTCATCAGCGTACATGCTCCAGTGGACTCTTCCGGAAAACAGTAGCATCAGGACAATGAGGGAGACAGTCGAGGTCTTCACTCTCAGGAAGCTACGTTCCAGTGGGAGAGTAGGCAGAGAATAAGCAAGCAAGCAAAGGAGGTCGAGATACGTGACCCTCCCACTGGGGGGGGCAACGAGGGGCTCCCACCTTCCCCATCTCCTTCTGAGACTGCAGGATTCACACACTGTGTGAATCCTTGCCCCTGCCAGGACATGATGTGAACTTTTTGGCCAGAGCACATGAGGATGTGTTGGTTCTTCATATTTTTGGTACAGTGAAAACATGATGAAATGTTGATGAGACAAAAAAGTTAAGGCATGAGAGGGGTGCCTGGGTGGCTTAGTCAGTTAAGTGGCTGCCTTCTGCTCAGGGTCCTGGGTTCGAGCCCCACGTTGGGCTCCCTCCTCAATGGGGAGTCTACTTCTCCCTCTCCGTCTCTTCCTCCCACCCCTAGCTTATGCTTTCTGCACCTTCTCTCTCTCCCAAATAAACAAGAAAAATCTTAAAAAAAAAAAAAAAAGTTAAGGCATGAGAGATGCAGACAAATGATTTTCAGTTATAGGAGGATTTCTAGCCTCAGCTTGGAATCCTTGTTGAAATCTTTAAAAAAGAATGCAAGCCTGCATCCCTTCTCTTCCTCTCCATTTTTCCAAACCCAGGAAACTGTACCAAATAATTTCAGTTCTAAAACTGTTTGTCTCTCGTTCATAATATGTCACCTCCTCAGGGAAGCTTCTCATCACCCAGTGAGACAAACCTCCCCTTTCTCCGCAGCTCTGGCACTGAGAACCCCACACAGCACTTTCATGATACACTATCATCCCTGACTTGTTGGCTTGTCTCTCGCTAGAGGAAAAGCATCCCTGGTTAGGGCTATGTTTCATTTGATTTTGAAGCCCCAACACCTACTGTCATGGGGACACATAGTAGGTACTCAATAAATACCTGTTCACAAGACCACGTCTCATTGGTTAATCTTAAATCTATAGCCAATTTAGAAGATGCGCTGAACATGAACACAGACCATAGGACATGCTGTGACAGTTGGTTTAATAAGACAAATATCCCACTTTTCAGTGGATTTTCCCACTTCTCCTATAAGGACTTGTGTTGTAGCTGGTGCCCAACCAAGAGTTCCTGGTCACATGAGGTTTTGCTCCAAATGATATCTACATAAGGACTGATGAGCATGGAGTAATGTACAGAATTACTGAATCACTATATTGTACACCTGATATTAATATAAGTGTATGCTCATTGTAGCCTAATTTGAGGAAATTAATAGTGCCCACTTGATCTAACTACCAGTTTGTAAAAACTACCAGAAAAAGATGTGCCATGTCATCCTCGGGCTGCGATCAGCATAATCCAGACTATGGGAAACTAGAGACACATGACCTAGTTTTGTCAACTGAAAAATTACACATAAAAAATAAGAGCAGGGTGGGAAGAAAGAGAGTAACCATACTGAGACATACATGTCAGTTCAGGTATGGGCCTTATTTGAATCCTTGTCCACACAAAAAAATTATTTAAAAAAAAAAAATCTGTAAGGGGACACCTGGGTGGCTCACTCTGTTAAGCGTCTGCCTTTGGCTCAGGTCATGGTCCCAGGGTCCTGGGATGAAGTCGGCATCAGGCTCCGTGCTCAGCAAGAAGCCTGCTTCTCCCTCTCCTGCTCTTCCTGCTTGCGTACTTTCTCTCTCTTTGTCAAATAAATAAATAAATAAATAAAATCTTAAAAAAATAAAAATAAAAAAACCCCTCAAAACTATAAAGTAATAGAGGGTATGTGATCACTGACTACATACCTGATACTACCTAATTATTTTTCAGGTGTGCTAATGACCCTGTGGTTATATTTTAAAAAGAGTTATAATCTTTAAGAGATACATCTAGATGAAATGATACAATGTCTAGGAATTAATTTTTTTAAACCTGGAGTAGAGAAGTGGGTAGGAAGTACACGGTACAGATGCCAAAAGAGCAAGCAGGAAGGCCTCGATACATTTGTTTTCATTATACTGTTCTTACTACTTTCATAAAAGTTTGAACGTTTCCATTAAATAAAAAAATCAGTAGTTTATGAAAGCTTTGTTCCCTGAACTCCATGGAGCAGGCTCCCTATGACAATGTTGGACAGACTGGGTGGTGGCCCTTCTGGGGTGGGGGCAGTGGGGAGGCCCAGGAAGCTGTAGGCAGCGGGCGATTCCTCCAGTGCTGCCGGGAGAGAATGAGAGGGAAGCCGGTCCCCAGAGACCCGATCACTACCTTCCGCAGAGAGGCTCCTGGTTCCACAGAGATGTGTATCTCCGACTCTGGGAACCAATGGAGGGAGAAAGAAGTATTTCTCAACCTCTCAGATGGAAAAATAAATGCTCAGGAAAGGCAGACTGTTAAGGACATGGAATTTGGATCAGAAGGTTTGGATTCCCTCCTTGTTCCACAGCTGGGACCGGGGGACATCTCAGGGCCTCAGTGTTCTCATCCACAAAATCGGAATATAGCTCCCATCCACATCAGAGAACTGGTGTGAAGGTAAGATGGCATCTCGTAGGGGGAGGTGAGAGGCAGCCCGAAGCGGGGAGTCGGACCCTGGGGTCTGAACCGTGGCTCTGTTGTACCATCCACACAGTCAAGTACTAAATAAATGAACACTGTTAAAATTAATTATTTAAGAAAAAGCAATTTGTTCAAGGCCTCAAAGTGAGTCAGCAGGGTACTACGTGGGGGGAAGGATTTGCGCTCTGCTGTTCTCCCCACTAACCTCTGGGCTTCTCTTTCGGCTCTGTCTGGGCAGCTGACTCACAACCGGTCGCTTTTTGCACAGTGCAGGAGACATGGAGATGGCGAGATGGGCCATTCCTGTTCGGACAGCTGGGCCACCCCGGGGGACAACGATGAATCAGCCTTTGCTGCTGCCACACTCAGCACACAAGGCTTCTCAAGCAGAAGCAGAGCATCTGACCCAGGGGTGGGTGGATGATGGCAATGGATGACTGTCTCCTTGTGCTCCCTCCCACCCCCACAGCACTCAGCAACTTCAGCCCGCTTCTCCAGCTTCTCAGTAGAAATGTATTTTTTTTTTCTAATGCAGGGATCAAGCTAGCGAGAGGGACATGCGTGCATGTACACATGTAAGTTATACACGTGCACATGTTAGAGGATGCTTGTAAACCCATGCCCATTACAATGGCTGACAAGTCATCCACTTTCCTGGGCCCCGCGTCCCTTAGAGGGGCGTACAGTCATGATCCCAGAGGACCTTGTGCCACATGTGGTTTCAGAGCGGAGTCTTGAGTTTGAGTGATTCAAGACCTATAACCTGAACCTCATCATTGTCTGTCTATAGCATAAGAGGTACAAGGAAGCAAGAATTCCATTTCCTTTTTGTGAATGACTGTTTCTGTTGGACTGAGGAGTCAGGCTGGGCAAAGAGAAGGGAGACAGCTCGGGATATGCATTTATGGATGTGGAATTAATTGGTGGATTTAAAAAAATGTACAATGTCTTGGATTTTGCAGTAAGAATCCTTTAAGCTCGCTCTATTGTCTGTAAGACAATAGGTGGGACACTCGATTCATTCATTTTTTTAAAAAAGACTTTATTTATTTATTTGACAGAGAGAGATCACAAGTAGGCAGAGAGGCAGGCAGAGAGATGGGGGGAAGCAGGCTCCCTGCCGTGCAGAGAGCCCGATGTGCGGCTCGATCCCTGGACTCTGGGATCATGACCTGAGCCAAAGACAGAGGCTTAACCCACTGAACCACCCAGGTGCCCCTAATTCATTCATTCTATTATGCTTGTAAATAATAACTGTAATGAACAACCCATTAATTACCATGAATGAACAAGGTTGAAATAAAAACAAATAGGTATACATAAAATAATTTCTAGTCAAACTTCATTTCTTACAGAGTAGCACCTACTCTTTTATTTTGCTAAATAATTAAAAAGAACCTCGATGTCTTATTTTGGGTATTGAAAAGCCTTGAGTCTTGCTCTGCAGAATACATTTTCCCAGGACAAGCTGCTCACAGTGTTTGGCTTTGACATTAAAAATGCTGTAACTGGGCGCCTGGGTGGCTCATGGCTCTCTGCAGGGCTCTCTGCAGGGTTCTCTGCTCAGCGGGGAGCCTGCTTCCTTTCCTTTCTCTCTGCCTGCCTCTTTGCCTGCTTGTGATCTCTGTCTGTCAAATAAATAAATAAATAATCTTTAAAAAAAAACCAACAACAAAAAAAAACAAAACGCTGTAACTAATTGTTTGCAATTTATCAGAAAGAAAAAAGTAATTGGTCTTTTAAGGTTTGTTTATTCTGCTTCTGCTATGGAGAAAAGATAAGGCTCCAGTTCTCCTTTCAAATCGGTTCCATGTGGAGTAGAGGATGAACATTTGCTTGGAAGTAAGCAGGCCCATGTCTGAATCCTAACCAGTGAGCAGCTGTGTTGCCCTGAGAAAGTCATTTTTCCCACTTGGGCTCCACCCCCTCATCTGAAAATAGGGTCTGCATGTCATTCCCAGCTCACTCAATTTTCACAACAAAGCATTACGGTCAGGAGGTTTATTATGTGAAAGCTGAGGACCCAACTCCTATAGATCAGGGATCAGCAAACTATAGCTCAAGGTCAAATCCAGTCTGCCACTTACTCTATATACAACCCACAAGCAAAAAGTGGGTTTTACATTTTTTAAATGGTTGGAAAAATTAAAAGAATATTGTTGTGACAGGTGTAAATAACATGAAGTTCAAATTTCAGTGTCTGTAAATACCCCTTTATTGGAACTCAGCCATGCTCATGGGTTTACATGTCATCTGCCTGCTTTTGTAGGATGACAGCAAAGTTAAGTTGTTGCCACAGAGACCCTGAGGCCCGTAGAAAATATTTATTCTCTGGTTCTTTATCAAGTTTGCTGACCCTTACCATAGATCAGTATGTCTCCAGCTTTAACGTACATACCGATTACTGAGGGATCTTATTAAAATGTAGTTTCTAATTTAGAAGGGTTGGGGTGGAGTGGAGGTTTTGCATTTCTAACAAGCTCCAGGGGCTGCCTGACCTGCTGGTCTGGGGACCCCATTTTGAGTGGCAAGGCTAGGCTCGATCAGACAGATCTGGGGATACCATGATTTGCTCAACATCCTTTGGGGCCTTTCCAGAGGCTTTAAAATAAACTCGGACTTACTACTGTGTGATTCTTACCAGTCTTTCCAGTTTCGTTGCCCGCCCCCGACCCCATGCTTCTCACACACATACCCGGAAACATACTCCCACATGTACACACACGTGCCTTCTGCGCCCTGATGCTTTAGGCTTTCTCATTCACATGCCTATGCACACCCTGGACATTCTGCCTAGAACATTCTCTCATCTCCCCACCCCTGCACTCCAGACATGGCCAACTGTCCGGTTTCTTATCCTTTATGCTTCAGCTCAAGGGGCACCTCCTTTGAGAGGAGCCTTCCTGGGTTCCCTGAGGCTGAGGTAAGTGGCGCTGTTGTGAGGTCCCTTTAGTACCTCATCTCCCCTTCACAGCCTGAATCACACGCCGCATGACCTGTGTCCTTACAGCAGAGGTCATCTCACATATTCCTGCTTGTCTGCGAACCAAGCCCAGTTCTTGGCACACACCAGGGCTATACTGCGTGTTACGTGGAACAGGACAACAGGGACGCCTGGGATCAGCCAACAAATCACGTGGAAAGCGGGGACTACAGCCTACCCTCTCTGAATCCTGGCATGTTGCTTTCTTTTCCCTGAGCCATGCTTCAGAAATCGATGTCCTCTGTCGCAACCGATGGAAGTTTTATAGTGTTTCAGTGGGACAGAAATCCAGCCTGTGCTCTGAAACCCTCAGAGCCTTTGGGAACAGCAGCCTCGTCCTCTGGCTGGCCACACTGTGGAGTACAGAGAATTTCTGAGCCCGGGGAGCAGCTCCTGAAAACATACCCCCCAGAATGCAGAGCCAGTCCTGACAGCTGGACCCGCAGGCTCAGCCCCCAAGTAGGGAGTTCCTTGTCTGGAGCCTGACTTGTGCAAAGTGCTGAGAAGGGCTCCGTGAGAAGCCCTGGGAAACAGACACCTTCTCGTTTCTCGTGGCTTTTATTTCCTTACTGTTACCGGAAGCCCGAGGAATGTGGATCGGCCGGACAGACTGTAGGCTGAGTGCAGCCACGGTGGAGACAAGGGGAGGGAGCACCCAGCAGGGACCACCAGCCCTTCCGCCTGCCCAGCTAGTTGAGACGGCTGAGGAAGGATGACAGAGAGGAGGGGACAGTGTGCAGAGCCCCGGAAGCACCCTGAGTATGCCCCACCTGCTCGGTATGGTATCTTCCCCACCCCTCCTCCACCTGACCTAAAATTCCCTACCCGAAATCCCCAGAACTATTCTCTCCAGAAGGTCGCTGAGAGTTGGTATGGCCTGACCTGAATTGGGTCCCTTCCCCACCAATTCCCCTGCTGAAGCCCCACCCCCTAACGTGGCAGCATTTGAAAATGGCGACTTTGCGACAGCATGAGGGTTAGATACGCTCACGAGGGTGCAGCAGAGATCTGACAGGACTCGTGGGCCGTCAGAAGAGGCACCTCACTCCCCACCAGCGCCCGCACGGGAAAGGCCACGTGAAGGCACAGTGAGAAGGGAGCCCTCTGCAAAACCAGAAGAGGGCCCTCACGGGCGGGACCTCAGCTTGCTCGACCTTGATCTTGGACTTCCAGCCTCCACAACCGTGAGAGAGTAACTGACGGGGGTTTAAGTGGCCGGCCTGGGGCTCCGGGATCCGGGAGCCCGAGCGGACCACGCCGCAGCCTTCCTTCACAGGTCATCTGATCAAATGCGTGTCCCCCGAGGATCGTTCATTAAGTTCAGGAAGGCGGCAGGGACCCGTCCAGGTTTCCTTGCCATCGTCTCCCCGGCACGTAGTACGAGGCACAGAAATAATAAATGTAAATGAACGAATGAACGTACTGAGTGCTCACTGGGTACTTGGCACCACGCAACGTGGTAAGGAACCAGGAAAAACAAAGACACCATCACGCCAAGGAGACGGTGATGCGATAGGCGAAGCGCTCCAACAGAGGCACAGGACCTGCACCTGCCGGGTGGTGCACTGAGACGCGCATGCGCACACGGACACACGAGACCTGCGCGCGCTCGTTCCGCCTTGGGGTGGGAGTGGGTTGAGCCCGACTGAGGAGTGAGAAACGAGTAATGCAATCTGAGAAATTTTCTCAAAGGGAGGCGTATGTGAAAAGGACGTTTATGATTTCACTTGAGAGCGAAAAAGGCACCCGGGAAAAAGGCACCTGTTGATTCATTGATCAACAAACGTGAGCAAGCCCCAGGGGTGTTAACATTGTAGGAACTTGAGCTGTCAGAGATAGCTGGGTGGGGGCTCCTGGGTGGTTCAGTGGGTCGAACCTCTGCCTTCCGCTCAGCACATGATCTTAGGATCCTCGGATCGAGCCCCGCCTAGGGCTCTCTGCTCAGCAGGGAGCCTGCTCCCCCCCCCCCACCTCTGCCTGCCTCTGCCTACTTGTGATCTCTGTCAAATAAATAAATAAAATCTTAAAAAAAAAAAAAAAAAGATAGCTGGGTGCTACCAAGAGTACTGGGGCGGAGGGGAAGGGAGGGCAAGCAGATCAGAGAGACAGGCAGCAAACAGATGGTGATCACCTCCTAACTGGAGTGATACCTGGAAACACAGAGAAGGGAGCCAAAGGAAGAGAGAAGCAGAAGACATTACAGCAGCGGAGAATGTTTGTTGGTCTCTTGAATTGTTAAAATGAAATCTTCAGAGGGTCTTGGGGGGGTGCGTGCAAGGGGAAGGGCTCCCAAAACAGACTAACCCGGGGTTGTTGGTACAGTCCCTTACAAGTTGGAAAAAGCCATTAACTGATCTGCCTGGCTTTTCTCATTTGCAAAATGGAAACACTACTTACTGATTCCCCCGCCCTCAGGATGCAGAAGAGTAAGACACACACAACAGGTCCACAACAAAAGTGAACTCTTACTAGCTGTCTCTAATTAAGAAGTTAAAAAAAAAAAAAAAGAAAAAAGAAAGAAAGAAAAGAAAAGAAAAAGAAAAAAGAGTTCCAAACACCCTGCAGTTTCAAGATGGCCCTTTGAAAACTTGGAGGAAAGTGGGCTTCCCTCACCACACGTCATACCTCCTTGTCTAGTGACTATCCCTGCTTCTGTATGTGTCTGTCCCTCTTCTAATCTCAGGGATTCTCAGGGGCCAGGAATGCATCTGTTTGTCTGGGGTCCTTGGATCTACATGGTCCTGGGCTCATCAAGAGGCACTCCTTGAAACTCTGGATAATTAATTGCACAGATGGGCAAAGCAGACGTAAACCATCTTACCCAGAGTCACAGGAAAGATCAGCGGCAGAGCATGTTCTAGAACTTTGACCTCACAGTCCATTGACTTCTGGAGACCACATGGTCACAGACCAAACAGAACAAAGCCTCTGATCTCAGCCGGGGACAGAAGCATTCCTCTCCAAAGCCCCACCAAATGGGAACCGCCACCCAACACTGAGCAGCCCATGTCACCTTCCTCCCTCTCAGAAGTGGCATCCACACTTTCATAAGGAAAAGCAGACACAACACTCGAAACAACTCTTAAAACACCTTCCTGCAATGTGGGCTATAAACACAGGAAACGGCAGCTGGCTGCGCTGCCAGTAACGTTTATTTGCCAGTCAGGGTGCGAGAGCTCTGTGTGTGAGTTTAAAGCTGTCATCCAGGAACAAAAATAAACCAGTAAAGCAGAAACGTAGGCACCCTGACTGTAGATCTAATGGAAGGGGCTTTGGAGTCAGAAAGGCTAGGGTTAGAAACCCAGCTCTGCCACCATTCGTGAGGCATGTTCAATCACCTTTTGAGCCCCCATTAGCTCATTTGCAAATGGGTCTATTAATACTAACTGCATGGGTTTTCAGTGAAGAGTAACTGACATGGTGATTGTAAGGTACTGAGGCTAGCGACTTTGGCACAGAAAAAGATGATTATGAGTGGTATTTACAATCAAGCTCCTTGGTATTTCCCCAAAGCTGAACACTTTTATTTTTAAGATTTTATTCATTCATTTGTCAGAGAGAAGAGCACAAACTCTCTTTGTTGGAATGGCAGGCAGAGAGAGAAGCAGGCTCACCGCTGAGCAAGGAACCTGACGTGGGACTCAATCCCAGAACCCTAGGATCATGACCTAAGCTGAAGGCAGACGCTCAACCGACTGAGCCACCCAGGTATCCCAGAGCTGAATGCTTACGTCCACATAAAAACCTGCACATGGATGTTTACAGCCGCTTTATTCAAAATGCCAAATCTTGGGAATAAACCAAGATGTCCTTTATTTGGTGAATAGATAAACTGTGGTAATCCAGACAGTGAAATATTCAGTGCTAAAAAGAAATAAACTATCGGGGTGCCAGTGGTTAAGTCTCAGTGGTTAAGCCTCTGCCTTCAGCTCAGGTCATGATCCCAGTGCCCTGGGATCGAGCTCCGCATCAGGTTCTCTGCTCAGCAGGGAGCCTGCTTCCCCCTCTCTCTCAGCCTGGCTCTCTGCCTACTTGTGATCTCTCTCTCTCTCGCTCTCTCTCTCTCTGTCAAATAAATAAATAAATAAATAATCTTTAAAGGAAAAAAAAAAGAAAAAAATGAACTATCAAGCCAGGAAGACATGGAGGGACATTAAATATATATTTTGGGCAGAATATAAACATATATTCCAGTTGGGCAGAAGAAGCCCATCTGGAAAGGCTATATAGTGGATGATGCCAACATATGGACAGTGAGCTGAAAAAGTTAACACAATGGAGTGGTTGCAGGAGGAGGAAATGCCAGGGTTTGGGGGGTGGGTGGAGTTGGGAGAGATAAATAGGCAATAGGTAGAACGCAGAGACTTTTAGGGCAATGAAAACACCTTGTATGATACCATGATGGTGGATACGTGTCCTTATACATGTGTCCAAACTCATGAAAGGCGTAACACCAGCAGTGAACCCTAAGGTAAGCTATTGGCTTTGGGTGATGGTCATGTGTCCGTGTAGGGTCATCAGTTTTAACAAAGGTACCACTCTGGGAAGTGATATTGATGATGGGAGAGGCTGGGGCACGTGTGGGGGCAGGGGCATTTGGGAAATCTCTGTATTTTGCTCTGAACCTAAAACGCCTCTAAAAAAAATAGTCTTCAAAAATGCTGTTTCTCTCCAACACCCTGGAGGGCCTCATGTAAAGAAAGGTGCTTGACAATATCCAGATCTTTGGAAGAACCCCAGAACCCCAAGCAGAGTCATTCGCTGGCTCCCTCACCATTCCATAGCTCCAGCTACCTGTCTCTGTTTCAGGGCATGTGGCAGAGTGCGACACACTTATGTGAGTACTTCTTGGTCCCCCCTATTAGACGGGGAGCACCAAGGCAGCAGGGGCCATTCCTTATGCATTGTTTTTTCTTTTGATCCTAGCAGCAAGCAAGCAAGCCCGATAATTGCATGTTGAAACAAACAAACAAAACCACCCCGGGAACAGGAAACTGGTGCAAGGAAGAGAAAGAGGCACTCTGGACCCTGACATACAGCTTTCCGATGGTACTCCCAATATGCTGGCAGGAGTCCAGCAGTGAGCAGAGAAAGGCTAAAGAAACATGGTAGTACTTCCTCCTTGATGGTGATCTTCTTCTTTTTCTATTAAAGAAGAAAGCTCCCTCTGTAGAAAGGCAATTCCAGAGCAAAGAAAGCCAAACAAGGAAATAACTTCAGATCCTTTAGCAAAAAGTGTTGCAACATACATTCTCCCCATCATCAGAAACTGCAAGGACAAAAGACAGAACATCAGCCCTTCTGGAATTTTCTATTGCAAGGAGTTCAAGGCTCACTTAAGGCTACTTCTTTTATGGCTGAAAATTCCAGTCTCCTGAGTCTATTATAAACTCAAAGCCATCCTCCTTCCTCACAAGTTCTTTCTCTTCCTATTCCTGGCAGGGGGGGCAGGGGGTGCTCTGCCCTGGTTTGGTTACATTGGACTTGTCCCTCTCCTCTGCCTGTGGCTCACTGCTGCTTGTCTGAGCCTCTTGTCCACTCCCTCTGTCCCAAAGTGGTCACATGCCCAGAGCTGACTACACATCGGTGAGTACGTGCCCACCAAGCGAGAGCTTGAGACTCACCCCTTCTGAGGCCCTTGTCTGACACCCTGAGGTCAGCATTTTGTGTCCCTTCAGCCCTTGCATGAGGACAATGCAATCCAACCCTGGTGGGGCTGATCCAAAAGGGATGCCTGGGAAGGGGATGTTCAGAGAATCCAGAGACTTGGCACGAACACACTTTAAAGACAGCAGACTTGGATGTCAGGTCCACCCCCCACTTGTTCTTCCTACCTCTTGGCTGTTCAATACCTCAGGAGTCAGTGAGCTCCCTCTGTGGGCTACTTGCATGCACATGGTCCTAAGACCGCCTAGTTGTACCCCTGAATAGCTTTGGGTGCATTTCTTTAGGCTCCTTTCCCCCCCATATTTTATTTATTTATTATTTTTTTTAGTTTCAGAGATAGAGTTTGGTGATTCATCAGCTGAATATAACACCCAGTGCTCATTTCATCACGTGCCCTCCTTAATGCCCATCACCCACCAAACCCATCCCCCCAACCCACCCATATTTTAAGTAGGGGAAATGATCTCTTTTACCGTCAGCGCTGTGGAATCATGCATGTGAAAGCACCTATCCAGAAGGTTCCTCATAAAGGACACCCTCAGATTTCACATCCTTCCCCACAGACCTCAGATCCCAGGTTGGCCAAGCCTAACCCTGGTGGTGGCTTCAGATATGTTCTCCAACCTATGTCCATCTGAGGAGGCTGAGAAGGAACCTCAGTCACAGTCGGTCATAACTGGGCAGAGAAGGTCCTGGAGCATACCACAGCCGAGCCACTGGTTTCCAGATTGTTTTTCTGGTGAACTGGCATTTGCCCCACCCCCCAGCCACATAACTGCCACCAAAGTCCACAAAATAAGCATCCTCTTTTCTTATGACAGCCCCCTAGATATCAGAGGAGAGAACCTTCCTCCCTCTCTATCTTATCACATGATATCGCCGTCTTCTGCTTGAGTCTATCTTGCCCAAGAGCTTGAGAGCAACTTGCGGTCAGGGATGGGGTCTTACTTATATCGGTCCCTCAAAAGCCTTCCCCAATCACACAGGACACACACCATCTTGCCGAAGCAGTTTTACTGGTTTCCAGCCCCTCATCCTCGGCCGGCCCACCTCCCTGCTCCGCTGGCCCACAGGGCTGCCAGCCACTGGCCAGAACAACACAAGCACACTCGCCACCTTCCTGCCGAGGCTGGATGGATGAAGCGACACCAGGAGGTCTGGGGCGCCTGAAGCAGCCAGACAGCAAAGGGGTTATGGCTGTGCATCCGGCGTTACAGTGGAGAGCCTGTGCTCTTACACTTGGAGGAAGATAGGGACTTCAAACATCCTCCTCAATCCTGACCCATGAAGCTGCTAAAGGTCTCCAGTGAGCCTGGAGGTGCCTAAAGGCTCACCTTGATGATCTGTTGATTCTTCAGACCCACCTAAAAGCCGACTCCCCCAGGGTCCCCTGCCATCATGACCACCGTGCTGGCGTGTTGAGGATCCTTCCTGATAAGGACAGTAGCTCTGAGTACTTGTGAGCCAGGAAGGAGGAGGGAGTGGCGTGGTTCTGCACAGAGTTCTATAGGGAGGAGAAGAGCCATTCCACACACCTCAGCCAACTCCTCACATCTCCCTGACCCTCCCCAGAAGGCTTACCCAATTAACTGAATGCTTAAGTTATCCCTAGGCCCCAAGTCTTAAAAATGTTGGGAAGAGAACTTAGGAACTCACCAAAGACTTGCAATGACCATTGACTTATACCCAGAGTCCTCTCCTGCGTCCCACACAACCCTGTGATTCCAAAGCTAGTGATCTGTACCACTATACAGCTACCATTCATGGTGCACTGAAGAGTCAGGCTCTGGACTAACTATCTTGTGTGTATTATCTCATTCAAATGAGTAGCAGTCAAACCATTATATACTCTGCCCAAGGAGTCCCTCCCAGAGGCCACGGGAACAGGAGCACACTTCCTGTGTGTGTTGTGGAGGCTCCGTTTGCACCACAGATAGAGGCTGGGAGACATGGCTCATAGGGACATGGTATTCTGTAAACTCCTGAGTACAATCCCATGCCTGTCTTCCCCAAATCTGGAGCCAAGATGGGTAGTACACATAACACGTACACACGCTTTTGGAAAAGGTGATGATATCACAGCAACTCTATACAAAATTAGTAGATAGTCAACCACACTGCAACTATTTGGGCCCACTGAGAGATGAAACCAACGAGATTAAACACGTGAGCAACCAATCAGGTTGCCTTCTTGACCCCAGTTCTATGTAATCTAAAGATATCAAGTCATTTTTGCTTCCTTCTGCCAATTGTCAAACGTTACTAAACACCAGCTATGCATCAACACTGTGGGTGCTGGTTAGGAGACCCGACTTGGGAATCTGACCACCTGAGGTAGTCCCCTTGGGTCTACCACTTACTTGCTGTGTGGTCTTGGGTGACTCAAAAATTTCTGTGCCTCAGTTTTCTCATCTGAAGAATGGGGATGATAACAATTTCTATCTCATAAGATTGTTATGAAGAATAAACAAAATAATGCCCATGTCATGTTTTAAAATACTGCTGGGCACAGAGTAGGCACTTGGTGAAGGTTAGCTAGGAATATTCAGTGCTGGGTTGGAATGGTGAGGGTGAAGAGACAACCAGTGAGGAGTTAGGGATAAGAAAAGCTAATGAGGAGACCTGGTAGATGTCTGTCCTGTGCAAAAACATCACGAACTAAAAGGACATGCAGACCGAGAGTGTTACATGCACACACATGCCGTGGTAGAAGAATGATGGCTCCCAAAGATACCTTCGTCCTACTCCCCAGAACCTATGAATATGTTCCCTTCCAGGATGGAAGGGACTTTGCAGATGTGACTAAGCTCGGCCTCTTAAGCAGAAGCACTGGAGTCAGTAGGGTCTTTCTCAGGGAGATGGTGAGGCAGGAGAGGCAGAGACAGATGGAAGCCCAGGTGGGAGGGCTGTCTTCTGTAGAAGGAGGAAGAGGCGATGAGCCAAGGAATGCAGGCACACTCTAGAAGCTGGCGAAGTCAAGGGAACAGGCTCCCTCCTCCAGCCTCCAGCAAGAGCATGGCTCTAGCGACATCTCGATTTTAGGGATCATGCCCGCATTAGACTTCTGATCTCCTGATGCTAAAGAGAATAAATTGGTGGTGTTTTAAGTCATGATAAGTTTGTTAGAGTAGCAATAGGAAACTCTACTACACTGGCCTTTGGTCACATGTGCTGTATTTCACAAAACCTCTTGTTGTTCACAAAAGCCACTTGCTAACTCATTATGACTCACGTTCCCTACTTCCCAAAAAGGGTGAAGTGAAAATTTAAGCTTCCAGAAGGAAGTGTTCACTTTGATGCGGCTGGCCTGTCAAGGGGTTCCTCATGTTCCTCGTTCACAGCATCAGCCTCTCGGAAGGAGCAGAGCTTGGTTAGGGAGGACTAGAACGGCCCAAGAAATGTCACACAAAACCAACATGTCACAGGCTTTCTGAAAGAGCCTCAAAGTACCACGACCCAACCCCTGACAACAGTAGTATCATTTCACACGTGCATGACCTTTTGTGATTTTTATTGCTCGTATATACATGGCCTCACTTTGATTCATCCAACCCATCGAAACACTCCATCAAGACCACATCCTGAGAAAGTGCCAGATCCAGAATTTGAAGCCAGTCTTTTGTCCCTAAAGCCAGTCTTCCCTCCACCATAGCGGAAGGCAACATTGGTTCTTCCCCTCTGAGGTGGGTAACTGAGACAACTAACGGTCCCCTCCCACACCGCCCCTATCACCAGTGTGATGCTTCCCCCTCCCCTCCCCACCCAGCCCACCCTTCTTGGAGGTGACCTCTCCAACTGGCCACAGACACGTTAGCTGCTTCTTCCACGGGCTGAGATATAAACACATGGAACACATAAGGAGGGCAGCCAAAGGGAAAGAAAGAAAAGGCAGAGAAACTGTGAAAGGGTTAATCAAGATAATAGCCCAGTCCGTTTCTCCAGAAAACAGAGCCCAAAAGCCTTGTTAGCAATCTCCTTCTTGGAGGCAGAGTTTCTCGGGTCTGCTTCTGTCACTGACCAGCTGGTGGTCTTGAAAAAGTCACTTCATTTGTTTGTCTCATTTTAGTTCTATGTAGAAAGAGGAAGTTGGACTAGAAAAGTTCCACCAGCAATGCTAGCTGTACATTTCTGAGATTCTGCCTCTACGGGTCTTTTCCATGCAAGAACAGTCTGCTTCAACAAAGACACCGGAGTCAGCCCACATGGAGGGCGGAAGCCTTCATGGGATTCTTCACCCGGAAGCAGATCCTACCAGGCCTCCTGTGTGCCTCTCGAGCCAGGGGAAGTGATCTCTGTCACGAAGTCCAATACGAGGCACCGTCTAAGATGGGAATAATAACTAACACTTCTTTTTTTTTTTTTTGTAATAAAGATTTTATTTATTTATTTGACACAGAGAGAGAGATTGCAAGTAGGCAGAGAGGCAGACAGAGAGAGAGAGAGAGGAGGAAGCAGGCTTCCTGCTGAGCAGGGAGCCCAACTCGGGGCTCGATCCCAGGACCCTGAGACCACGACTTGAGCCGAAGGAGAGGCTTAACCCACTGAGCCACCCAGGTGCCCCATAACCAAACCTCTTGAATCTATCTCCGTATACTTTCTGTCGTCTAGAGCTCTCTGTAAGTTTGTGTTCAAGAAGTTGTTCATGGGGCACCTGGGTGGCCTAAGTTCAGGGACCTGGGATTGAACCCTGTGAGGCTGCTTCTCCCTCTCCCTCTGCCTGCTGCTCCATTGGCTTGTGCTCTCTCTCTGTCACATAAATAAATAAAATCTTAAAAAAAAAAAAGATGTCATTCATTTCCACATCCTTTGGCAATGCATGAAGAGCCACTATCACTCACCAAATGTCCTAAACTTAAAACCATGTATTACCCTGTGTTGACATTGTCCACGTCCACCAACACTCAGAAATTCAATGCCCACAAACATAAAACCTACCACGTAAAGTACAACTTCCCATTCTTTGGGGTAAATATACTCTCTCCAACCTTGATTCAGGTACCCCCCACTCCAAGGTCTTCTGATTGTTTCTTTCTCCCTCTTCTTTCCTCTAGCTTTTCCTTCCAGAGCACCCAATAAATCCATCATCCATTCACATTCCATACGGGCCCACTCATGTCCAGGTTGTAGGTGAGTGCAGGTGGGCCCGTGTGTGTAGGACAACTTGCAGTGACTTCTAAGACTGCACAACACCTTCCCTCGGGGTCACGGAAGGTGCTCTGGTCCCTGACCACTGGCCACCCCATGAATCCTGATGTCTTACAGACAGAGCATAGACCCCTGGGCATTCCTTGGTGAGCTCTTTCTAATAGAGAGGTGGTGGTGGCAGGAGCTTACTGGAGAGAAGAAATTAGAGAAAATGAGCTTAGTGCATAGAGGGCTGAGATCTCAGCCAGAGCCCAAAGCAAGGAGGAGCTGAGTAGGTTTCTCAATGCTTTATCCACAGTACTTAACACATTGACCAGCATGCAGCAACCACCAGGAAAGAGGCGTTGAATAATGAGGGAAGGGTCACTCCGGCAAGGATCCTCTGGTGATCTCGGCATGGTTTCCAGTGAGGGCAGCTAAGTGTAGATACAGATAGGTGAGGCCGGGTACCGAAGTATGGATGGGAGAGCACATAAAATCTCTAGAAGTGAGGGAATTCTAAAGCAAAGATGATTCTTCTATCTAGATGGATGGTTAGATGGATGGTCTAGAATCTAGATTTCACAGTCAGATCTCAGTCAGCTGCCTCAGTTTCAGAAAGAAGATTCTAGGTGTCTGAGGTAAGGGCTGTCAGAGGGTAGGGAAGGATCCCGGGGTCCTGATCCTCAGGAGTCTGGGGGTGCTGGAGAGGATTACTGGAAACCCCATAGAGAGGCTTTGGAATCTCCATCTGGGAACACCTCATTCACAACCAACTTTACTGACTTGGGCATTGGAAAGGGAACGGAATATTTCGTTGAACTCAGTTTTGTCATGAAATTCTCTTCTCCCCTGCCTTCTTCCATGACACCTGTCATTTTGTTCTTTTCCTGCCTCTTGAACAGTCCTCCTTAGCTTCCCTCACCTCCTTTCTTCTCTACCCACCAGCTGGTCCCCAACAATACTATCCCTGGGGGTTGGCTTCTTTCCTTTCCTTTTCACTCTGCCTGTTCTTTACACCTACTGCCAGGCCTTCTGCTACAACCTCCAGCAAACAGTCTGGTCCCAACTAATTTCTCCGCCTCACCTCTCACTACCTCTGTGTCTCCTTCCCACCGATCCCAGCCCCCGGGGTGGCTGGCTCTGAAGTCAAGCTGTTCTCTCTGACTGGAATGCCTCCCCTCCTCTCCACCAAGAAAAGCTCTCCTCATTATTTAAGGTCTGCCTTTATTATCACCTCCTCTGCTTTCCTCAACCTTCTCAAGTTACACTAATTGTTTTTTTTTGTGGTCCCACATGGGTTTTTTCAAACTTTGACTATAGCAGTAATTGCTATTGTGATATCACATTCAAGGTTTCTATGTCCTGCCCTCCTGAAGAAGGTTGAGCTCCTGGAGAAGACAACCTTCACATTCCTAACAAGTTCCTGGCATACAGCAGGCACTCAGTAAATGCCCAGTAAAAGAGTAAACAAAACAATGTCAAACCTAAAGTCAGGCCCTACTATGGGCCAGCTCTTTTGGTAGCCAACATGTTTCCTTTTCCTTCTGAGCTAGATGGTGACAGAGGGGGGGCAGGGAGAGTGATGAGCAGAGTGAGTCAAGAGACCCAAGTTTAGATTAAAATCTGCTTCTATCTTCCCTTGTGGTGTAGTATGAAATCATTCAAACGGTCTACTGATCTTCCCAAACTCCCACCTCTCAAACTGAAGGGTCCTGACACCATTTTGTTCACACCCTGAATTCCCTTCTGGGCTCCCTGTCTGGTTACCAACCCTCCTCACCTCCTCACCTACAACCTGCCTCTACCTCTGCCAGCACACAGGTCACACGGTAGCATAATTGTCTGTCTTCCACACTAGACTGCCAGGTCCTGAGGGCAGAGATTTTATATGTATATAATATATATATAATTAATATATATTCATATCTTATATATATTTATTACATATATATAATGACGTTATGTCCTCCTCCTAACTCCTGTTAGAATAGGCTAGCACAGTTGCCCATAAACACGGGGTGAAATGTACACACACACACACAAAGTTGGCATTACCAAGGAAACGTTTGATGGAGAGAACACATATGCGATACTGGATTGTTGTTTTTTAAATTTTGTTGCAGTCTAGTTGACACACAATGTTATATTGCTTTCAGCTGCACAACAGAGTGATTTGGCAAGACTTTATGGAACGCTGTGCCCACCCCCAACCGTGAGCGTGGCTACCATCAGTCATATTCAACACTACTGTGTGTGGAACCTTTGACCATATTCCCTATGCTGTGCCTTCTCTTCCTGTGACTCATTCATTCCGGGACTGGGGGCCTGTACCTCCCACTCCCCTCCACCCGTTTTGCCCATCCCCCCACCCTTGGCAACCATCACTCTTGTTCTCCGTATTGATGGACCTGTTTCTGCTTTTTGTTTGTTTGTTTATTCATTTGTTTTGGTTTTTTTGTTTGTTTGTTTGCTTTTTTTAGATCCTATCTATATGTAAAACCATATGGTGTTTGGATTTTTTTTTTTTTTTTTTTTTGCTCTCTTCTTGTCTTGTTCTCCAGATTTCATTTGTCAGGATATATCAGAAGAGGCCCTGAAGCAGAAAAAAAATCACGATGCATAAGTGGCTGCAGACCTCGGACAAAGGACTTGGGATCTTTGCAGGGATCTAGAGATGACCCTGTCTCTTCGCTGCCTGCTTCACAGGGCGAAGCCTAACAAGGATTGAGGGAGAAGAGACCAAAAAAGAAAGGGAGAGGAAGAGAGAAGAAGAGAGGCGGGGAGGCGGGGTGGGGTGTTAGGGGTAAAGGGAAGCTCAGGGAAGAGAAGCCAAATGTGTTGTGATTGAATGAGTTCCCCAGGGTGGGTGAGATCTGCTTAGGCAGAAAGCAAACACATGCTGCGTCCACAGTCAACTCAAGGACAGGCTGGTTAAGGGATGACGTAGGCGATGTCATGGATTCAGAACTCCAGCAACTCCATGCTGTTCAGAGCGTGCGTCTGTGTTTCAACAAGACTGTACACAAAAGCAGCCATCAGGGCAGATTTCTTCCCTGCTCCGAAAGTGCTTCCTACCTGAGATCAGAGAAGAAACATTTAGAGAGCCAACGCTCACAGTCAATATTTTTGAATGGGGCACAGTCAACCCAGAAGCGGGATTCTAAACAAGCCTGCCACCTGATTCATAGAGAAGGCTGAATCCGCAACACCTCAACAGAAATCTGAAATGTTCTGCTGCCTCTGGCCATCTGTGCTATCAGCTTCCTCTCGGCATTTTCCAGACGGCTGGGAGCTGCTCTCTGCTGGTGTTTCTTCCAGCTTCCCACTGTGTGTGGCAACAGCCCTCGTCTTGGTGGAGTTGACTGCCACTGCTGCTTTCTGTACGAGAATGTTCGTGCTTCCACTGGGGCAACGGAGCAGTGTGAATTGTTACACAAGCAGCTGGTGACTTCCAGAAGGGAAGGTGCCCCTTTAATTAAAAAGGTGCCCAAGAGCCATTGGTTTCCCCCAGGGGCAGGGCTCAAGGCACTAACCTCCTCTTTCATTCAACCAGCACCCTGGCTGTTTTATGCAAGAAAGCACATTATGTACCAATTTGAAAATTATACCATTGTACCCTACTTAAATGGCCCTCCCCCTCCCCATTGTAATTGGCTGCTATCATTCTTTCTGCTTATTTACTCTCTAGAATATCAATGGGCAGTCCTGAAGGGTTTTCTTTAAAGGGAGGAAAGAATAATTTGACAGTAAGGCACTGGGGAAAATAAAACAAAACAAAAACAGAAGAGCATAGGAGACACAGTGAAAACATCCTGTGCTGTCCAAAAGCATGGGTCCATGTCACCCGCGGGTCCCCAGAATGCATGAGATGTGGTTGACTTCAACCCCATTTACAGCTGGGGGGATTGAGGCCCCGAGGAAAGGACAGAGATGGGTGTGAACTCAAACAGCCGATAAGGGAGAGCAGAGCAAGAGCTCAAAGCCAGGGTCTGAAAGAAAGGGAAACTGAGTTTGCTTTCTGTTACTGTGGGGCTACCGGTGGGGTGGGAACGGAAGGCAGAACCTTTACACTATCTGTAAAGTGTTGTTCCCCACGCCCAGAAAAAGTACACCTGCTCTCCGGAGGGTCACTGTGGAGGGTGTTCAGCCAGCTAGAGAGAGGCCCAGGCTGCCTCCGACAGCTGACTTCAGAGTGCCAGGTGGTGAAACTTGGCATTCATCTTTTCCTCCTGAGAACGGCACAGAATTTAGTAGGATACCATGCACCTAGCAAGAACTCAGACAATTTCTGGATGTCCATCGGAGGCCTTCCCAAAAGGCCTCACCCCCAGGTGAGGTGGCCAAGAACATGCTGGCAAAGCCATCAGGAAAAACGGGGGGTGTTTTTCCCCGTTTTTCCTGATGGAAAAGAAAGGGGCCGACAAGAAAGGAGATGTCCTATCACATAATCCTGAACCCCGACAGAAGGTCTGGAGGGCAGAGGCCCCTGCTCCATCTATCCATCCATCCTCCAGGGACATTCTCCCACAAGCCTCTGGGTGACACCCAGTGGCCCCTGGGAAGATCCTCCAAAGAAGAAGACAAGAGCTGTCAGCCCTGATGGGGACCGCAGGCATCTTCCTCTCCAGCAGCCGCTCCAACCTGCAGGGACTGTGCCCATCTCAGGGCAGAGAAGCACACTCTCGAGTGAGATTTTTTCCTCTCTCTCTTTCCAGGGATGGAGTCTGATTCCATGTGAGGCTAATCAGAAGACAACCATCTGGTGCTCCAGCATATCCCCAGCCCGGGCCATTTATTATAATCCGCAGCTGGAGCGGCGCTGGGGGCGGTGTTGGCTGTGCCCCGGGCCTGCTTCTCCTCTGCCTTGTACCCCTCAGGGCACTCTGCAGAAAGAGGTGCCAGGGAAGAGAACCCAAGGGCTGGGGGAAGGCACAGCCCCTATCTCCTACTCAGGACACCGTGCCATGAGGAACGAGGAGCTGAACCCTGGAGACAGCCCACAAAGGAGCCGAGCAGAATAGAATCACCATTGCAGTAGCAGGACGGTCCCCGTCTTCACCGAGGGCTCACCGGATGCCACAGACTCCGTGGCCATGGGCATGGAATGGCACCGCTTGCCTTTACAGCAGCCCTTCGAGGTAAGGACTGCAACTAGCAACATTTTCCTGGCTGGGAAATTAAAGCATGGCACTTCCAGCCACTTGCCCAACGTGTCCTGGCTGCCTGACCAGTTGCAGGCTAGACTTCCGTGTCTTGGGCAGCCAATGTTGGGGTCTCTTCCGTGCCTGGCTGCCCAAGCAATGGGACACCCCATCACATATACGCAGGCAGGGGATGTTGCTGGCATCAATCCCTCTGTCACCTCTGTCACTGGCCAGAGGAGAGCTGGTGGGAGACACAGAGTCCCCTAGGTTTGCATGTGGCTTCTCTGAAAAGCCAAGCGTTTAGCTCTGAGAATTAGTGCCCGCCCACGCCCTTGGTAAAAAGCAGCTGGAGTTTGAGGCAGTGGAGGGCAGGGGGTGGGATGGGTTAAAAACCACAGGACAGAGTCATAAAGCAGGACCCTCGTCCCTCTCTGTGGCACTCACTCTTCCAAACCTTAGTAGAAACTCACAGGTCTGAGACTTGACAGTGATCATGCACATGAATCTGCTTCGCGATCTCTAAAGGGATCTAAAAACCCGCAGTACTATTTCCAGGGCGCAGCGGAAGTTCCGCAGAAGGTCTGTGCGAGGGGCTGTAATTGCGTTACCCGTCATTTCAAACCCACCGTGGTCTGTTAGCAACACGAGGAGATGAACTACTGATTCACGCAGCACCACGGAAGTCTCCAAAATATGCCGAAGGGAAGAAGCCAGGCAGGCACAGGAGGGTACACTGTGGGACTCCCCCTCCGTGCAGATCTGGAAAATGCAAGCTAATCTATAACGACAGAAAGCAGGCCGGTTCCCCAGGGAGAGGGTGGAAAGGGGAACAAGGAACCTTTTGGGGGTGACGGGCAAGTGCCGGGTCTTGTGGTGGTGATGCCACGGGGGTACGCTTTTGACAAAACTGATCAATCCATAAACAGATTTAGTTTCAGGTACATAAATGATACCTCAATAGTTGAAAATAAAAATGTGTGGCGAAGTCATCCCTTTGGAACCAGGGCCCGTGTCCAGCCTGGGAAGGTCCCTGGACTTGCAGGTTTAACTCAACACTCTCAGGGCGACCGGGCCGCACCCAGGTCAAGTGCCCGAGCTCCTCCGAGCCTCAAGCCTCTTCATCTTTATTTTTTTTTATTTTTATTTTTTATTTTATTTATTTATTTGACAGAGAGAGATCACAAGTAGGCAGAGAGGCAGGCAGAGAGAGAGGAGGAAGCAGGCTCCCCGCTGAGCAGAGAGCCCGATGCAGGACTCGATCCCAGGACCCGGAGATCATGACCTGAGCTGAAGGCAGCAGCTTAACCCACTGAGCCACCCAGGTGCCCCGCCTCTTCATCTTTAAAACGAGGCTGTCACCCCGAGCTTTGCCTCACGACGCGGCTGTGCCAATCAAGAGGACTATTTGGCGCACGCGAGAGCAATTTTCCGACAGCAAAATAACAGACGTAGAGGACTGTGGTCTGGGTGCGCGGAGATGATGGGTAACTTCAAGTCCTTTGCTCTGCCCACCAAGAAGATCCCTTCAGCTCCGGGGCGCCCACCTTTGGTGTCCTCTCTCTACCCCAGGACCTCAGGGAAAGCAGCTACAGAATCGGCCACGACTCGGAGACGCTGAGTTGACCAAGGACTTCCACAAGATCCAATGTCAACCCCCAGGAAAGCTGGAGAAGGCCAGAGAAACTGGATACTTTAATTCACGGGCGGTGCAAGGTGCTTCTCAATTCCATGTGAAGGCAGCTCTGAGGGCCTTTTATCTTTGGGCGACGAAGCACAGCTAATGCAGCTCACTATCCAAAGCCAAGTCCAAGGTGCTTATCCCAGCTCTTTCCTTCCTCCACGGTCCTGCTCTTTGACTAGGTAGGCACTGTTCAAATATTCCCCGTAGCAAAAAAGGACAACCTGAGAGCCCAGGTAGGTCCATGCCGGGGACTTCAACCAGCAACCACCTAGCATCCTGTTCCTCCAGTCAACACAATAAAACTGTAATCCTCTCTGTCTGGTGTCCAGATTATATTTTCAACTACTCTAAGTCCTTTCCTGCCTGTGACTCATTTTGTCTTCACAAAGCCTGGTGCGCAACACAGGACAGGTGTTGCTGGGTGCAGAAGCTGATGAGGAATGCTGAGGAAAAGGGAAGGCCCGACAGCTTCCTTGGTCAGAAGCTGGACAAGCGCTGGGCCATGGAACCCCTGCCACCGCATCCTTTTGCAAGCCTGTTGTCTCTCCATCATCAGCAAACATTAAAGCCATTTGCTAGAGACAGAGATCTGGCCACAGGCCGCCTCCAACAGACCCAACCAAAACAAAATTAAAGGTCAGAGGTGTATCAGCAAAGACATCTCAGATTCAATGGTGAGGTGATGCTCCTACCCTTGGTCTCAAGCTGCAGAAGAGATAAGAGATAAGAGCCTCCCTCCTCCACTAACCATAGAGGCCAGTAGGGGATGGTGTGAAATCAAGTAGCAAAGCAACAGTCGTGCCCCCCCCCCCTTGCAGAGTTCCGGGTCTGCCTTCCCTCCTGGCCCCAGGCATGCCCTTCCCCCAGGCCTTTGCTCAGCACACTGTTCGTTTGCCTTCCCAGGGACCTCGCTCCAGTCGTGACCAATATGGACCATTCTTTTTAGAACTTTTGGAATAGGAACGTTTAGAAGAGCTACTATGTACGGGGGAGGGGGAGGGATAAGGCCATTTTGGACCCTTGAAGGTTTCCTTCCAAAGGCTTCCCTAACACCTCCTAACCTAGTGCACACACACACAGACACCCCCCAAAATTGCTACTTCTCAGTCCTTTCTAGGACAGGCCCTTCTACAGCAGTGTTTGTGGGCTGAAGGTAATGGGGTGGGATGGAAAAAACATAGTAAGAAGGAACATACCCTGAGGTCACCCAGCTGGCCCAGCACTTTTCCTCTCCCTTAGCTGTTGGGCAGTTAAAAGCGAGCACTAATTACTCCCGTACCTCTCAGAGGGAGGCAGTGAGGCCCCGAAGGGTTAGGTGACTTATCCAAGACCACAGCACAGCACGTCTGGAATGGGGACCTGGGCCTTGCTGGCCCGAGCTCTCTGCCAGCTCACCCAGAACCCTGTGGAAGGTCGCTTCTTGCTGCTGCACCATGCCAGACTCAGTTACACACAATGGGGAAACCAGAGCTGTCGGCCTTGGCTACCACCAGTCTCTCCAAAGGGCCACGTTCCAAATATCTCTCCCATCCCTCTTTGAGGCATCCCAGCCACGTCTCCCAGAACCCTGAAAACCATCAGCGCTCCCTTCTGTCTGCAATTTCTTCACGCCCTTTCCTCCAGGCTTAAGGCCCAAGAAGGAGGCTGCTTAGAAGCTAAGCCCGTTGCCCTGGCTCTCTGTCTTCTCAACTCAGCAGCCCAGGGAGAGTAGCACTAGATCAGGGGACAGCCAAGGGCTCCGCCTCCTCCCGGGCAGGGAATCTGACAGAGACGGAACAGGAAAGCCAACTCCCCTTCTGGCCAGGCTGTTCCATTAGGACCTCCTTGGTCACCTGTTCAGTAAAGAGAGGCAGTGCTAGTCATAATACTAGGAGCTGTGATGGGCTGAATAACTGCTCCCCAAAAGCTCTCTAAGTCCTAATCCCTGGAACCGTGAACATTACCTTACAGTAAAAATAAAAGAAAAAAGGGGGGAAAAGGGATCTTGCAGATGTGATAAAGGATCCTGAGCTGAGACGGCTGATCCTGGGAAGGCTCTCCTGAATGATCTGAAAAGGCCCTAAGAGCCATCACTAGTGACTTTGCAGGAAAGAGGCAGAGGGAGGTTTGACACCTCCAGCAAGGCAATGTGACCTTCCATTCCCAGGTCCAGGTGATGTGGCCACAAGCCAACCGAAGCCAGCAGCCAAAGACGTGTGTGAGGCAAGGAACGGATTCTCCCCTGGAACTTCCGAAGGAAGCCCCGCCCTGCCGACACCTCGATTTCAGCCCAGTGACACTGATTCAGGGCTTCTTGCCTCCAGAGCTAGGAGAAAATACATTTCTGTTGTTTCAAGCCAGCCAGACTGTGGTCATTTGTTAGAGCGGCAGCAGAAACTAATACAGCAGCTAACACCTAATCATCACCAACTGTGTGCCAGGCACTAAGCCTGACATGCACTAAGCATGTCACTTACATTAACTCCTGGTGCTCGGGCTCTGGAGGTGAGGTTAAGCAGACCCCCTGAGGGTTTGAATCCCAGCCTTACTGCTTAGTGTTGTGACTCTGAGCAAGTTACATAAGGTGACTAAGCCTCTGTTTCTAAATGCATAAGATGAGCATACGTGTTACATTTCTCAGTGTGTTGCTAGGAGGATACAATGGTTAGGAAAGGTCAAGTGCCTGTTAGAGTCTATATCCTAAGTACTCCATAAATGCTCGCTATGAGGAGATCTCAGGGGTTGAACCGGCCAAAATTAGACCATCATTCTAATCTATTGGGACATGGACAAGACCTCCTGGACCCAGCCCAGGAAGAAAAGACCCCCCTTTAAAGTAGGTGTGAATAGCAAACATGACAGTCTGAGGAGTTCAGTTACGTATTTCTTCTCTTAACTGAGCTACTTAGGTCCTTAATGCTGGCCTAGATGCCGGGTCCTATGCTAATTCTGCAGCCCTGCCCAGAAGAACTCCCCAGCCTCTACATCCCCTTGCTTAAGGAAGGTGTGCACAGCCATCCACCAGAATAAGGACACAACTTGCAGCATACACACCTCACGCGGCCCTGCAAAGCCTCCCATTTTCTCTGTAACTCTGGCATCGGGAACTGGAGCTTCATTGCTTGAAAGTCAACCCGAGTCAAAAAACGTCAATGTATTTCCTGACTTCCCAAGGCCCACTTTCCTGACTGTCTGTCCCAGCCGGCTGGGTGGAAAGATAAAACCAGGGGTGTGCTTTGGTTACAAGGTCACAGCCAAGTTAGTAAAGAATAGAGTAAGGAAGGTTTGCCCCAAAGCTGGGGAAGGGTTACCTAGACTGGCCACCTGAAAAAAAGGGGGAGAAAAATGTTTTTTTCATTAACTTGGCCCTTCCCCATAAAGTTTGCCCAACTCTCCCATTCAGGTGATGTCATTCAAAGAAGCAGCGCCCCCACAGGATCGCAGGCCCTGTGCCCCCACCGAAGAATTCTGCACGCCAGAAATTAACCAAAGGAGAAGGGCCTGGCCGCCTGGCCTTGGTTTCCTCCTAGGCAGGGTTCCAGCCCCACGGTCTTGGTTGGCCAGCTGAAGAAGACTCCTGCTGCCATTGCCTTGTGCAGCCGGCCAGGCCTCTTCCCAGCGAGCCGCAAGGACTGCCACCTGCGCTCTCTCGGCCCTTCCCCACCCCGCCCTCCAAGGGTTGGAAGGATAAGGGAAGACAGCTCCCCTCCTTACTCTCAGGCACCCACAGATTTCCGCGCTGCCGTCACCACTGACGAGAACCCAGGTCCCCAGGAGGAATCGCTTCTCCTCATTCCATCCTCCCTATCAATGAACACGCAGCAACACCCACGCTCCCGCTCCTCCTACTCCGGAGGGAGACCGAACCCGAGAGCGACATCCGGAGCTGGAAGCTGCTGCGGTGAGAGCGCCCGCCCCTCCGCCCCGAGGTCCCTTGCCCATTCCTAGCCAGCGGAGAGGATCCTAAACCAGCCCCGCGTTCCGGATCCAGAGGGTGCCCGAATCCTAGCTGGGGCCCCGCCTCCCCGGGGGCCGGGCGCCGGAGACCTCGGGGAGCCGGCGAGACACCCGCATAGCCCCACCACGGGGGCCGCCCGCCGGGCACGGTACCTGGGAGCCGACCCCGGTGCCCTCGCCGGGGTGGGGGGCGCCTCACCTTCGGCACCCCCGGCAGGCGCCCTCGTCAGCCCCGCGCTCCCCGCCGCGCCTGCCCCGGCACCCGCGCCGGGAGGGGCCGAGTCCCGGGCCGCCCGCGCCGGTCCTGCCCCAGCAGGTGGTGGGCAGCGGGGAGCGCGCCGTCCGTCAGGCGGGCGCCGGGAGGCGAGCCGAAGCGAAGCCGAGGGCCGGCCGCGTGGGGCGCGAGGGGCGCGAGCCCCGCCACTTACGCGCGGGCTCTGGGGAAGCCCATGGAGAGCAGCACGTCCAGCGCCGATCCATGCTTGATGGTGCCGGGGCGCTGCTGGCGGCTCCTCCGCGGGGTGACTTTGCTGTACAGCTCCTCTCTCGCAGCCATGCCGAGCGGGCCGGGGTGGCCGTACTGAGCCATGGCTCAGCGGCCAGCCATCGCCGGGGAAAGCGCCCGAGCCCGAGCGTCCGGGAGGGAGCAGGGAAGGGGGCTCGGGGACCCAGCGCCGGGCGGGAGGCGGCGACGGAGGCGGCGCTCCGAGCTTCCCCAGAGTCGAGACTGACGCTTCCTGGTGAGGCCACCGGAGCCAGGGCGGCCCGCGGGCTGCTTGGGCCGGACCCGCCGTCAGCTGCTCGGGCCCCCGGGTGCCCCCAGCGCGGCGCCGGCAGCGGCCCTCTCTCCTCCGCCCCCTTCCTTCTCGGCTCCTAGCGGTCCGGGAATTTGCAATGAGTAATTTTTGAATGGATCAAAAAGGAAAAGGAGCCTTGTGGGCCGGCCCTGCCTTGCCAGTACCGGGGCCCCGCCCCTCTCTTAAAGCGACAGCGCTGCCCGCGCCTGCTCCGGGCCGGGCGCAGGCTGTAGCGTCCGGGAGCTGCTGCGGAGGACTCGGGCGCACGAGGGCTGCGGGTGTGCGTGGGTCCTGGGGAGTCGCTCCCAGCGCCTCACCCTTCTCCACAGCTCGCCCATTGAGTCAGCTGGGCCTCCAGACGCCAGATCAACCCGTGTCAAGTTTAATGTGGTTCGTGTGGTTCTAGATGGGTTAATAATGGAAATTGGGCTTATTGACGGATGACAGTAATGAACCATAAAGCCAAGCCCTGTAGGCCCAGATAAAAGCTTTTACTTCGGAAAGACCATGCAAAATCCGGAGGATTGTTGTGGCCGGTGGAGACCAAGCTCCTACCCGCTGGCCAAGTGGCCAGACCAAAAACCGGCCGTGCTCTCCAGGACTTCTCAAGATAGTGACTTCGGGACAAAGATTGGGAGCTCTGGCTCCCAGACTTGGGAGAGGAGAGGGGTGGAGGGAGAGGGCAGGGCGGAAAAAAGGAGAGAAAGGGGAAGATGGAAGGAGGAAGGAGGACAGGGAACGTGGGAAGTGGAGGGGGGGGGGGAAGGAACAGAGAAAGAACGCTTTCTAATTATAAAGGTGTTCAAATGCAGTGGGTTGGTTTTCATTCGGGGATGCGCAACTTGTCAATGAAAGAATTCAACGGAAGACTAGATCATCCTGCTCATCGGGGATGCATAAGTGAATTCTCATCATAGGATGGATAAAACTACTCCCACCTCAAAGAAGTAGGGAGTCTTCACTCACACCCACCCCGCCTCACGCTGCACACACTGTGAACTTGGCTTGGGGATGTTAATGCTCTTTCATTTGGAGACAAAGTTACTGTCTTCAGTCAAGGACAATGGCCCCACTTGGTTTAATGGAAAAGAGAAAGAGTAAACCCCAGCTGCTCTTTCTCAGGACATAATAATAATAAGACCTAGCATGCATTGGACTCTGGTGTCCATCATTGTGCTAAGCATAGTAATGAATTGACTCATTGAGTGTTTATGGCCCTTATGGGGTGTATACAATTATCATCCCAGTTTGCAGTTGACAAAACTCAGCTTAGAAAAGTTGAGGAAGATCATAGAGCTGGTAAGTGTATAATGAAAGCTTTTATTGACTGTGGTGCCCGGATATGTTGCTTCTGCCTCTCCAGCTCCACGCCCTTATCCATGTGCATCATAGTAACCTAACCTCACACACATGGGCTTCTCCGAAAATGGCAACTCCTTTCCCTGCCTGGAGTGTGGGGGAGGGATGGTGACCAGAGCCCATGAACAGGTTTTTTTTTTTTTTAATTTATTTGACAGATAGAGATCACAAATAGGCAGAGAGGCAGGCAGAGAGAGAGGAGGAAGCAGGCTGAACAGAGAGCCTGATGTGGGGCTCGATCCCAGAACCCTGGGGTCATGACCTAAGCCAAAGGCAGAGGCTTTAACCCACTGAGCCAGCCAGGCTCTCGCCATCAACAGTTTTTTTTGTTTTGTTTTGTTTAATTTATTTGTCAGAGAGAGAGAGAGAGCGCTCAAGCAAGCAGAGTGGCAGGCAGAGGCAGAGAGAGAAGCAGGCTCCCCGCCAAGCAAGAAGCCTGATGCAGGTCTCGATCCCAGGACCTAGGATCATGACCTGAGCCGAAGGCAACGGCTTAACCCACTGAGCCACTCAGGCGTCCCCATGAACAGTTTTTTGATGTTGCTTTCTAAGGCATCTGAAGGTTTTACCAGGGGAAATGACACAGCTGAATTCTGTTGGGCTAGAATTGCTTTTCTAAAGAAAGTCCAGTGGTGGTAGAAGTGGGGAGATTAGGACTACTAGGGTTTAGCAACAATGTGCATAATTCTGCCTTCTGCTTGTGTAAGGGGGGAGGGAAAGTTCATGCTTCCTGGGTGAGAGCTTCTGCCAGAGCGGAGGAAGCTTCCTGGAGCCTTTTGCAGAGTGCTTTTCCAGAGCAGGGAAAAAAAGACAGGACTGGGCTAAGAAAACCATACCTAGTAGACTAACCTCCAGGGGTGTGTTCCGTAAAGGATGCTGGACCTTACCCAACATTCTGAATTTCTTCCAACTGCCTGGGCTGAGAATCAAAGGATCTGGAGGCTAGTTGGGAGGTAGTAGTTGGGAGTAGTCTGTGGAAGTATTTTGTGGAAGCACGAAACAAATAATAACTCGAATTTATCAAGAACTTACTATATGCTGGTGCTGTTCTTAGTTTCCTACATATGCAACTCATTTACTCCCTTAAGACATTAAAGTGGATCTTGCCGTATTATCAGAGGCCCCTTGACGAGTGAAGATATTGATGCAGACAGAGATCAAGTATCTTGTTCAAGGTCACAGAGCTAGTAAATGGCAGAGCCAGGATTTGAGCGCTTAAAATTTGTCCTAACAACCACTTACTGCCATGGTTATGACAATGAAGAGATGTCGACCATTAAAATAACTTGGTTACCTTTTGGACTCGTCCTAAGCCCCTTGACATGAAATTGCTGGATTTCTGTTTCTCCAGAAAAAATTGAATTAATAGGTCTCTCTCCCTGCCTTAGGGCAGACTGTGAGAGGAAATGATGGCTATAAAAATAGTTTTAGGTAGCCTGGAAAAATCACTATGGAAAACCAGACTCCTTGGATGGGAATTGTTTGGTCTAGAGTGCTTTGACAGAAATCCCAGGCTGGCTTCCTCAGCCTGCTTCCCTGCTTAAATTTAGGACTGCTGCCGTTTGTCCTGCCCAGGATAGAGCCCTGGCAATCAGGATGCAATGTACTTCCATTGTGTTAACTTGTAAACTCTAGGGGAAGCTTTATACATGTCCCTGTCGCTATAGTACACAGGAAAGAGGGATGACTCTTCACCGGACAGGGTGTCTGACAGCAACGGGAAGGAGGAGGGGGAAGGAGAGTGGTCCGGACCCATCAGCATCAAGCTACTCCCTCAGAAGGGACAGCACATCGTCCTGTCCCTCTCCGCCAAAAGGTCATACCAAAATCCACCCTGGACCATGAACTTGTTTTTGTTCACGTCGGCACTGTTTAATTCCAGTGGTAGCCCTCCTGAAATGGTCACAGGGTCCAGTTCACTGCACTTGTAAGTTCAGAAGCCTGTCTTTGTCTTTTTCTTCTCTTTTTGAGAAAAGGTCAAGTGGCTGCAGAATGTTTCCAGTCCCGAGGGTTGGGATGTTGCTTTGGCAATGGAAGGCAGTTTTTGCATCACTGGGCCTGATTTTAGCCCCTGGACTTCAAGGGGATTCCTCATGGTCGGAAGATTTTGAAACTGTGCGGTAAGGAAAAGAAAGGACAGGCATGGGAGGGCTCCAGCACTGGGAATCGGGATGCCGAGATGTGTCGGCTGTAACTTGGATATGTTCTCTGCCCATTTCTGAGCTTAGGCTTCTTCACCTGCCAAATGAAGGTGTTGGCTTTGGCTGGGGCTCCCTTGGACTTTGCCAAGGGATGCTTTATGGACAGGGGTTGTTGGGGTTATCAACTGGAGGTGGTGTGGGTGAAGCATACCATCCTTTCTTCCTCTTCTCAGAGCGGGTACACTTTGTCAGCTTTGTATTATGGGCGTTTTATGTAAGGTTTTCTGTGGGAAGATAGTTTAGATTTTGAAAACCACTACACTAGCTAATCTTTAATGCCCAGTCTAATTCAGAGAGACCGTAACTTAGTAAAAGTGAACATAAAGAGGAATGGAGTGGAACTAGCAGGAGGGGAGGGGGCTCCTGGGAAGAGGGTGAGAGGCGGGCTCGGGAGAGAGAAGGTTCCACACAGGTAGCATGTTAGAGAACAGACTCTAGCATTAGAAGAAATGATAATTATGTGACTCAACAGAATGCTACAGCGTGAATCAGATTGCAATACAAATAAATCAGTATGCTATATATCTTAAATTTACAGGATGTTGTAGGTCAATTACACCGCAGTAAAAGAAAACATTAAAAGAAAAAAAAAAAGGCATGTCAATCCTACCCTGTCCTGAGGCACGATTCAAACAGATCTAAGGACCTCAAGATTGGGGACTATTTCACAGTATTATATTTGTCCTTAAGACTTACTATAGACACATGGAAAGTCTATGGTTAGGGTTAGGGCTAGGGTAAAGCCTACCCTAACATGGTAAAGCCATGTGACACAGGAGGAAAATGAAGGCAGAAACACAGTTTGGAGCATCACTCCAAACCAACACAAAGCTTGTATTTTTCCTCACACATTGGAAAAATTAAGATCCCTCCCTCCGTTACAAAAGGAAGACAGAGAGAGGAGGAGAGATCTATTTATTTATTTATTTATGCATGCTCATCTTTGAACAAAAATCCCAGCCTGTCATTCTGGAATCCTAGTAGGAGACACTCCATTGTCCCTGTTTTCTCTTTGTAAAGACTTTATCCCAAATGTCATTGCCCCAGGGTTTGTGTTTCCGACTTGCACTTAACAATAGAAGCGTTGTGAAATACGACTTGCACTTAACAATAGAAGCGTTGTGAAATACGGTACAAGCTAAAAGAAAAAAATAATAAGGGTTTTCCCTCGTCTCACACCACTTCCTTTTTGTAAAAGCAGCAAAAGGGGAAATTTTATTTCTAAGAAATAGAATAAAACTTAATAGCTAGGTATGAAGCAAAAAAACCAACCAACAAGCCCTCCCTCAAACTTAAAAGAATGGCAGGGGCATCTTGCTGGCTCCTTCCGTAGAGCACTCTTGATCCCAAGGTCGTACGTTCCAACTCCAATTGGGTGTAAAGATCACTTAAAAATATAATCTTAAAAAATAAATAAAAGAGCGGAAACAATAGTCATGAACCAAGATAATTGGAAAAATAATTTTCACCATTTAAAAATTCAGGTGCCTGGGTGGCTTAGTCAGTTAAGTGCCAACTCTTGATGACAGCTCAGGTCTTGATCTCAGTGTCGTGAGTACAAGATCTGCATTAGACTGCACACTGGGTGTGGAGCCTACTTAAGAAAATAATAAATAAATAAATAAATAAATAATATAATAAATAAATAAAAATTCAGTGATCTTAGGGGTTATAAGATACAATTTATGAATATTTTTAAAAATGTAAGTTTATTTTAAAATTCTACAAAAGACATTTTAATGAATCCTTGTGGGATTGTGTACGTTGCTTTAGATATGTTTTTCCAATTCATGCATAATACACTGGAAAAAAAAAACAATGGGCTTCAGATGGAGTCAGATTTGCTAAACCCCATGAAGAATTTTTTAATTTTTATTTTTTAATTTAAATTAATTAACATTAATGTATTATTAGTTTCAGAGGTAGAGATCATTGATTTATCATCTTATATAACACCTAGTATTCATTACATCACGTGCCCTCCTTAATGCCCAACATCCAGTTACCCCATCACCCCACCTCCCTCTGCTCCAGCAATCCTGTTTGTTTCTTGTGATCTAGAGTCACTTTTGATTTGTTTCCCTCTCTGATTTCATCTTGTTTTATGTTTTCCTCTATTTCCCCATGATCCTCTGTTTTGTTTCTTACATTCCACATAGGAGTGAGATCATATGGTAATTGTTTTCTCTGATTGACTTATTTCACTTAGCATACCACCCTCTAGTTCCAGCCACACCATTGCAAATAGAAAAAGGGGTTTTTTTTGGATAGCTGAGTAGTATTCCTTTATATATATATATGCCACATCTTCTTTGTCCATTCATCTGTCAATGGACATCTGGGCTCTTTCCATAGCTTGACTATTTTGGACATTGCTGCTATAAATATTGGAGTGCAGGTGCCCCTTCGGATCACTACATTTGTATCTTTGGGATAAAATACCCAGTAGTGTGATTGCTCTGTCATAGGGTAGCTCTATTGTCAACTTTTTGAGGAACCTCCATACTGTTTTCCAGAGTGACTGCACCAGCTTGCATTCCCACCAACAGGGTAGGAGGGTTCCCCTTTCTCCGCATCCTCGCCAGCATCTGTCATTTCCCGAGTGGTTAATTTTAGCCATTCTGACCAGTGTGAGGTGGTATCTCACTGTGGTTTTGATTTGTATTTCCCGGATGGCAAGTGATGTTGAGCATTTTTTCATGTGTCTACTGGCCATTTGGATGTCTTCTTTGAAGAAATGTCCGTTTATGTCTTCTGTTCATTTGTTGATTGGATTATTTGTTCTTTGGGTGTTGAGTTTGATAAGTTCTTTATAGATTTTGGATACTAGCCCTTTATCTGATATGTCATTTGCAGATATCTTCTCCCATTTTATCCATTGTCTTTTAGATTTGCTGACTGGTTCCCTTGTTGTGCAAAAGTTTTTTATCTTGATGAAGTCCCAATAGTTCATTTTTGCCTTTGTTTCCCTTGCCTTTGGAATGCAGCTATCAAGAAGTTGTCTTGGCCAAGTCGCAGAGTTTGCTGCCTGTGTTCTGCTCTAGGATTTTGATGGATTCAAGTCTCACATTTAGGTCTCTTATCCATTTTGAGCTTTTATTTGTGTATGATAAGAGGATGATCCAGTTTCATTCTTCTGCATGTGGCTGTCCAATTTTCCCAATACCATTTATTGAAGAGACTTTTTCCCATGAAAAATTTTTTCCTTTGTCGAAGATTAGTTGGCCATGGAGTTGAGGGTCTATTTCTGGGCTCTCTATCCTGTTCCATTGATCTATGTGTCTGTTTTTGTGCCAGTTCCATACCGTCTTGATGAATACAGCTTTGTAGTAGAGCTTGAAGTCTAGGATTATGACTCCACCAGCTTTGGTTTTCTTTTTCAACATTCCTTTGGCTATTTGGGGTCTTTTCTGGTTCTATACACAATTTAGGATTATTTGTTCCAACTCTGTGAAAGAAGTTGATGGTATTTTGATAGGGACTGGGTTGGGTTTGCTGGGTTGCTATAGATAGCATGACATTTTAACAATATTTGTTCTTCCAATCCATGAGTATGGAACATTTTTCCATGTCTTTGTGTCTTCTTCAATTTCTTTCATGAGTATTCTATAGTATTCTGAGTACCTGTCCTATGCCTCTTTGGTCAGGTTTATTCCTACATAGCTTATAGTTTTGGGTATGATTATAAATGGAATCAACTCCTTCATTTCTCTTTCTTCTGTCTCATTATTAGTGTATAGAAATGCAACTGATTTCTTTGCGTTGATTTTATGTCCTTCTACTTTGCTGAATTCCTGTATGAGTTCTAACAATTTTGGGGTGGAGTCTTTTGGGGTTTCCACATGAGTATCATCATGTCATCTGTGAAGAGTGAGAGTTTGACTTCTTTGCTGATTCGAATGTCTTTTATTTCTTTTTATTGTCTGATTGCTGAAGCCAGGACTTCTAGTACTATGTTGAACAACAGTAGTGATAGTGTACATCTCTGCTGTGTTCCTGACCTTAAGGGAAAACCTCTCAGTTTTTCCCCATTGAGAATATTTATTGTGGGCTTTCATCTATGGCTTTTATGATAATGAGGTATGTTCCCTCTATCCCTACACTGTGAAGAGTTTTAATCAAGAAAGGATGCTGTACTTTGTCAAATGCATTTTCTGCATCATTGAGAAAGTCACATGTTTCTTGTCCTTTCTTTTACTAATGTAGTGTGTCGTGTTGACTAGTTTGTGGATGTTCAACCACCCTTGCAGCCCAGGAGTAAATCCCACTTAGTTGTGGTGAATAATCCTTTTACTGTAGTGTTGGATCCCATTGGCTAGTATCTTGGTGAGAATTTTTGCATCCATGTTCATCAGGGATATTGGTAATTCTCCTTTTTGGCAGGGGTCTCTCTCTCTCTCTTTTTTTTTTTTTTTTAGATTTTATTTATTTATTTATTTATTTGACACAGAGAGAGAGAGGGAGATTGAGAGAGAGTACAAGCAGGGAGAGCAGCAGGCAGAGGGAGAGGGAGAAGCAGGCCCCTTTCTCAAGGAGCCTGAAATGGGGCTCAACCCCAGGACCCTGGGATCATGATCTGAGCCAAAGGCAGATGCTCAACCAACTGAGCCACCCAGGGGCCCCCTGATGGGCTCTTTGGTTTTGGGATCAAGGTAATGCTGGCCTCATAGAAAGAGTTAGGAAACATTCTTTCCATTTCTATTTTTTGGAACAGTTTCAGAAGAATAGGTATTAATTCTTCTTCAAATGTTTGGTAGAATTCCTCTGGGAAGCCGTCTGACCCTAGACTCTTGTTTGTTGGGAGATTTTTGATAACTGCTTCAATTTCCTTGCTGGTTATGGGTCTGTTCAGGTTTGCTATTTCTTCCTGGTTAAGTTTTGGTAGTTTATACATCTCTAGCAATGCATCCATTTCTTCAAGATTGCCTAATTTGTTCACACATAGTTGCTCATAATATGTTTTTATAATTGTATTTCTTCAGTGTTGGTTGTGATCTCTCCTCTTTCATTCATGATTTTATTTGGATCCTTTTCCTTGTCCTTTTTATAAGTCTGTCCAGGGGCTTATCAATCTTATTAATTCTTTCAAAGAACCAGCTCCTAGTTTCATTGATCTGTACTGTTCTTTTGATTTCTATTTCATTGATTTCTGCTCTTATCTTTATTCATTCTCTTCCTCTGCTGGGTTTAGGCTTTATTTGCTGTTCTTTCTCCAGCTCCTTTAGGTGTAAGGTTAGGCCCACCAAGATTTAATACCTAACCTAATAGCAATTTCAGCCTCTCTCAGGAGTGTTATTTTAAACCAATCAGTCCAGAATAAGCTGATCAGCACTAATAAGGTCATCTACCTAAGACCCCTGCCTTCCCCCTAAGGGAAAGTGACCTTGCCTTGAATGATCCTTTTTTTTCTTTTGCTAGTTAACCCCCTGGTCTCATCCTAGTTCTGTCTAGAAAAATCCATCCATTTTGCATAGCTCCTGGGTGTCCCTCTTTCCTTGCTAGATGGGATACTGCCCGATTCATAAATTGTTCACATTTACCCAGTTGAATTTTGCCTTTTAATAATGCAATATAAACATAAATATCTTATGACCTATATAAACAGGAAAAATTTTGCTTATTATCAAGCTATAGGTAGACCAACACTCTGGCTGGTGATATGTCTTGCATCTCCAGTCAGGGAATGAAAATATTAAAACTGCCTCCCTCGCCCTCTGCCTGCCCTATCTTCTCCCCAAACCACCCTAGAAGGTATTTACCCACACCTTCTGACAAGCCCCAATCTAGGGTAGGTTTGGAAAAGTAAGCAAGGCAATTTACTTCTGTTTCTTCATCTTTAAAATGGAAACAAACATTTACCTCATAGGGTTTTTGTGATAATGAAGTGGATCAAGAATATGAAAGTAGCAAGCAAGGTGCCACATGGTGGAGGCCACTTGTTGAGGGCTTAATGAAACTGTTTTTTTCTCGATGTACTCCTCCCCTTCCCATTCTCACAACATGTAGTTTCTTTGTTTAATTAGATCTTAGGACTGCCGAACTAGATCTCTCACGACATGTAGTTTCTTCATTTAATTAGGTCTCAGGACTCCAGAGCTAGATCTCTTACAACATGTGGTTTCTTTGTTTAATTAGATCTCAGGACTGCCGAACCAGATAATCATGATCCACGGTCTGCATAGATCAATTTGAGCTATTTAGTTACTTTCTGTTTTCAGTTCATTTTTATTTGTATATATTTTCTTCAATCCCGTGTTTTTATTAAAGAGACTACCTGACGGCCAAGGAGTAGGTACTGGGCAGAAAGGTGGGGTGGGTGGGAGATTCAAAGGCATAGGAGACCCATTCCTGGCAGTGGCTGAAGAGATACCCAAGGGTGAGCTTTAAGGCTGGGGCAACCAGCTGGTTCTGCAGGGGGTGAGGGGTAAACTGGGCTGGTGCCACTCTGACTTGTCTACCTAGATCATCCTCTGGTTCTGATCTTGTTCATTGCCTCCCTTGTCTGCCTCATTGGCCTCTCCAGCTTCTGGTGACTGCTGGTAGTCATCCATGTCCTGCAGGTCCTCCTTGTCCTCTGAGTCCTCTTTACTGTCCTTATCATCATCTCCATCCTCCTTTTCCTTGTCATCATAGTGCTCTCAGGATAGCTCATGAATAGGTACCAGGTTGTCATCTCTGTCTGTGATGCTCTGGAGTCAGGTCCAATGATCTTGTTCTTGCTGTTGCTATAGCTCCATCTCGTCCACACAGGGCCAATCCAGATCAAACCACAGTGCTCAGTCACATGGGGGAAGAGTGAGGGAAACAAGATGGACATGGCTCCTAGACTGGGGTAAAGGGTCAGGTGAATCCAGCTTTCAGATGTGTTTAGTCTGGGCTTTTATTGGGTTATGGTACAATTTGGGGATGGGGTGCAGTAGAAAATAGGAGGCAACTAGCTCTTAAGTCTTGGCTCCTCCACTTACTGGCTGTTTGACCTTGGCCAAGTCACTGAACCCCTCTAAGCCTCTGTTTCCTTATCATACCAGGAGGCAGCAGCTGGCTGTCAGATCATTTTTTAAAAGATTTTATTTATTTATTTGACAGAGAAAGAGAGAGATCACAAGTAGGCAGAGAGGCAGGCAGAGGGGGAGGGGGAAGCAGGCTCCTGCAGAGCAGAGATCCCAATGCAGGGCTCAATCCCAGGACCCTGGGATCACGACCTGAGCCAAAGGCAGAGGCCTAACCCACTGAGCCACCCAGGTACCCCTATTAGATCATTTTTAATAATACAATAATCATGCACAAACCCTTGACCTAGAGCAAACGTTAGGACCTCGACAATAATCTACATCTTATCAGTTGACCACTCTCTCCTCCAGTGAACCCATCCTCCTGCCTCCCCATGCCCCAGGAGCTTTATCCTGTGTTCTACAGTCATCATTTTCTTGTTTTTCTTTTAATTTAACTTTACTGAATCTGTAAGTACTCTTAAAAAGGATGCCTAAACATTTTTAGATTTTTTAATATCACAAAAATGTATAATGCTGTTTGAAATCTTTCAGGGTTTCCTCTCTTGTGTTCAGTAGTATATGGCTAATGTAGAGCCGTACTGGTGAATGTTGGGTCGTTCATTGATTTGATTACTGTATACTGTATATGTTCATTGATTTGATACTGTATTACTGTTCATTCATGTTTGGATGGTTTGTAAGTTTTTGCTTTTGTGACCCTTGCCACTAGGAATACTGTTTACATGCCTCCAGCTGTATGCGTGTAAGAATTACTCTCAGATATATCCTAGAAGAAGTCATCTTCAACTTAGAAGGTAGTAAGAAATGCTCTCCAAAGTTGTCATGAGACAGGGAAATGGAATGACTCCATAAAAATCTGTTTTTTTCCTTTTCTTGTCCCTATTCTTGCTAGGACCTGTACTCCCCCACCCCACCAAACACATGCATCATAATGCACATAGTGTTGTCTTTCTTGTAAGAGACAAGGAGTGAGTGATTTCTTTAGAACATATAACATCTAAGGAGGGACCAAGTGAGAATGACAAGGTGAAGCCATCATATGCATATTCCAGACCACCCGTGCTAGACATCTCCATACCAAGGTTCTCTGGCTCCAGGGAATAACACCTGGGCCAACATCTTTGTTCTAACCAGTTCCTGGATGCCTGAGAGGACACATACCCCAGACTGCCATCCTCAATAAAAATCCCAGATCCTGAACATAGACAGGACTCCCTGCTTTCCTTTCTGGGTCTCCAGGACACTCTTTGTGTACCTGCAGTCTCTCTATACCTTCAGTAAAGTCTGCTTTTGCCTCCTGCTGGCTCATGTTTGATTTCTATCCTGTGCACAGCCAGAGACCCTCTTGGCTGGTCTTGTGGGATGCCCTTCAGGTCCTTGGACTGGCCAGCCAGCATTGATTATGCCAATTTATATTCCTACCAGCAGCACATAAGACATTTCTTTGCACTGTAGTTGCCTGTAGCTAGGTAATTAATCTGTATTCTAGACTATTCTACAAGCCACTTGAGGATAAGATAATATCTTTAGAAAGATCAAGAGTATGGGGTCTAGGACTGACTTCTACTTCCTTCCTCATTAGCCATGTGACCTTGAACAAATTCATTCATTCAACAATTATTCACTAAACATCTACTATGTGCTGAAGACATGGAAATAAACAAGATAAAGTCCCTGTTCCCAAGGAGTCTACATGCCAGTAGGGAGAAGCAGATAATAAAGGAGTTAATAGTAATTTCATACAATGAGATGTCCTACGAAGAAAGGAAAGTCATGATTTGCTAAAGAGTGACTGAGTGGGGAGCTACATTAGTGCAAGTAGGTAGGGGAGGATCACCTGTGTGGAGGGGACCTCAGAGCTCAGATCTGAATTACAAGAAGGAGGCAGCCCAGTGAAGATGTGGATGGGTGGAGCTGGAGAAAGAGGGCACAGCAAATGTAGAGGCCCTCAGGTGAGAATGCTCCAAGGCGAGGATGTGGCAAAAGGGGAACCCTCTTAACACTCTTGGTGGGAAGGCAAGCTGGTGCAGCCACTGTGGAAAACAGTATGGCGGTTCCTCGGAAAGTTAAAAATAGAACTTACCCTACAACCCAGGGCTACTAGGGATTTACCCAAAGGACACAAACATGGTGATCTGAAGGGGAAACTGCACCCCAATGTTTACAGCAGCAGTGTCCACAATAGCTAAACTGTGGAAGGAGCCCAGATCGACAGAGGAATGGATAAAAAAAGATGTGGTGTCTGTATGCAATGGAATATTACTCAGCCATCACAAAGAATGACATCTTGCCATTTACAATGATGTGGATAGAACTAGAGGGTATTAAGCTAAGCGAGATAAGTCAGAGAAAGACAAATACCATATGATCTCATTCATATGTGGCATTTAAGAAATAAAACAGGTGAACACAGAGAAAGGGAAGGGAAAATAAAAAAGATGAAAACAGGGAGGCAAACCGTAAGACACTCTTGACTCTTAGAAATAAACGAGGGTTTCTAGAGGGGAGGTGGGTGGAACTGGGTGATGGGCAGTGCCTTAAGGAAGGCACTCAATGTACTGAGCACTGGGTATATATATGCAACTGATGAATCACTGTACTCTATCTCTGAGACTACCAATACCCTATATGTTAATGAATTGAATTTAAATTAAAAGTTGTAAAACAAAAAAAATAGGGAACACAGGGAAGGGTGTGGCAGGGGAAGCTTGAGGCAGGTGATGGGTGTGTCAGAGCCAGTTTGAGTAGCCGGTCAGAGCCCACTGTCTAATCCCTGGGAATGCCTGGAGCCAGTGGTGAAACCATTAGCAGCTGGAAATCAGCCACAGTGGGAGTGTTCACAACATTACCCAGCAAGGGCATCATCAGGGCTGCTCCCCACCGGCCCTGCGCAAGAGTAGTTACTGAACAGATGTAGTTAAAAAGTGAGAGGGAGTTACTTAACCTCTTAGAACCTAATCTCAAGGGGTTGCTGTGCGAATTAAATGAGCATAAATGCATAAATGCATAAAGCCCAGGGCACACACCGAGTGCTCAGTGATTAAAGAGACTTGCCTGCTTCTGCCAGTTTTCAAGCTCCCTCCCCAGACTTGCTGCCCTCCAACACTCTGTTCAGGACGATCCTTGGAGGAAAAAGAACAAACATGTTGAGCGGTTGTTTTAGGCCCAGACTTTCACATAATCATTATTCCATACCATCAGCAACACTGTCAGGCAGATATCTGCATGGGCAGGTCACTGATCAATCTCTTCAAGGTCAGAGAGTTCATCTTACTTGCCCAAGGTCGCACAGCTGTTACGTGTTGGAACTGGCATGAAAAACTAAGACATCTGAATCTGACTTCAGGGCCTATTACAATAAGCTTTAAATTAATTAAATTAATATCAATTAAAATATTTTAATAGGCAATTCATTTCAGTGGATAATGTATTTCAGTGAAACACATGACTGCTGGCAGTAGGAGGTGGGGCCCGGTGGTTGGTGGTTAGGTCGGGAGGGTGCAGCCCCCACGAATGGGATCAGTGTCCTTATACAAGAAGCCCCAGAGAGCTCCCTCTCCCCTCCCACCTTGTGAGAACATAGTGAGAAGACTACAGCCCCAAGGAGGGCCCTCACCTGACCAGGCTGGCACCATGGTCTCAGACTTTCAACCTCTGGAACGGTGAGAAAGAAACTTCTGTTTTTTTGTTAGGCACCCAGTCTGTGGTATTTGTTATAGCAGCTGAAGAGACTAAGACGCAAGGGCAAATCAAAGTTGAGTCTCAAAATACTGCTCATTCTTCAAGGCTCAGCTAAAGTCCTGAAATTTCTGGGATATTTTCCCAAGCCCCAGCTACTAAGAACTCTCAGAGTACTTTTTAAACCCTAAGATCTCATGGATAATTTGCAATATGCTGTCTTTTCTCCCCACTTACTTCCTCATTCTCTCTTTTAAATGTAAATGCTTTACTATATATATATATATATATGTGTGTGTGTGTATACATATATACATACACATGTATAAGCGATACGATAAAGTTTTTTTTCTTTAAAGATTTCATTTATTTATTTGACAGAGAAAAAGAGATCACAAGTAGGCAGAGAGGCAGGCAGAGAGAGACGAGGAAGCAGGCTCCCCGTGGAACAGAGAGCCCGATGCAGGACTCGATCTCAGGACCCTGAGATCATGACCTGAGCCGAAGGCAGAGGCTCAATCCACTGAGCCACCCAGGTGCCCACAATAAGGTATTTTTATCATAAAGTTAATGTAAAAAAAAAAAAAGGAAGGAAAAACAATCACTTCAAGTAGAAGTGCTCCACGGTAACATTTGAACACATTAACACATTTTCTTCTATTGTTTTTAGTAAAATTGATAATCAGTGGTCTAGCCCACATAAATCAACTCTAAATTATTTGAGAGTAGGGATTACAAACTATTACTATATCACATTTTACCTTTCATGTGAACCCCTTAACTGCTTGTCACTGAGGAGACAATGCTCAGTGGATTATGAGTGTCTAGCTTGCTGGGACAAGGGCACGTGACTGAAGACTGTGGTGATGTAGGTTTGCTTGAATTTTAGTGCCCTGCGTGGGTAGTGTGAAAAGCCCAGAAGAGAAGAGGACACAATCAGCCTTGTCATCTTCAGAACTACAGCTGTCCTCTTCACACCAGTGTGGTTCTCTAGAATGGTGACTCACAGTGTTGTCTAATATCCCAGAGGGATGCTGGATCCACCTCTGGCGTGGGTGGCCAGACCATCTCTTGAAAAATAAAAGCAAAATTAATAAAGGAAGCAACAGGTCACCCTCTTTCTCTCTCCTCACCCTCCTTCTTACAAAGGCCTGGGAAAAAGTGATGCTTAGTCAATGTAGGAATCTGTTGTTGTTTTCTGTGATGGTTTAGAATAACAGAAATCTATTCTTTCTCAGTTCTGGAGGCCAGAGCCCTAAATCAGTGGCACTGGACTAGAAACAAGCTGTGGGCCAGGCTGTGCTCCCTCTGGAGTTTCTTGGTTGGGGAGGAGTTCCCTTTCTACCTTCCAGCTTCTGGAGGCTGTTGGGCATCCTTGGCTTGTGGCCATGTCACTCCATTCTTCAAGGCAGCACCTGCAAATCTCTCTCTGCTCTGTCTTCCCATCACCTTCTCCTCAGAGTGTGTCTGTCTGAAATCCTCTTTTGCCTCTTTCTTCTGAGAACACTTTTCATTGCACTTAGGGCCCACCCAGATAATCCAGGATAATTTTTCTATCTCAAAACCTTTACGTCATTACATTTGCAAAAGCCCTATTTTCCTTATAAAGAAACACCTGCACTGCCCAGCATTTGGAACCATGTCTGTGGACGGACATTCTCTAGCCTACTGTACTAGAACTCCTTACAGCAGTTAATCTGGAGACTGGATAGACTTCATGGCTCAGAAGAACCTTCTTCATGCTCATGATTTGGGTTACGGGGTGGAGATAGATTATGGAGAGGGGCAGGAAATGAGTAAGTAACTCATATTTTCCCAATCCTTCTAGAAAAAGCAGCTTTCTTCATTTATCCTGTTTTCCTCTGTCTGGAACCCTTCCTTCCCTTGATCTCCTCTAAGGGGCCTTGCCCAACCTCACCCCTCTTCCTTGCCCATACTGCATGGATGAAATCTATGACCTGCTAGTCCTCTGTGCCCCCTTTATAACTGCATAAGGCACAGTGAAAGCCATGTCCTTTACTTAATGCTCCCCTCCAGAGGAGAATGGAACTCCATAAAACACCCTGTCCCTTGCTCAGAGCTGTGTCCTCAGTAGGTGCCTAATGTCTGCTGATCTCACCTGAGTTGCATTCCAGTTGAGAGGACAGGGATGCTCAGTACACGTGTAATTGCATTTCCTTGCTTCTCTGATTTTGAAACTGAGGCCAAGAGACTCCTTCTTCAATGCCATAGCCCTAGCCTAGTCACCCCGACTCAGAGCCCTGATCAAAATCCTCCTGTCTCTGCTTCAGTTTCCTTGGTGATTAGACAGATCTTCATCCCGAGTTCAGGTCTCTACTGCTGAGAGTGTGGTGACTGGCCCGGAAGTCACTGTCCTTAAAGCCGTCTTTGTTGAAAGGTCTATAGGGCGTGCACTGGAAGTGGCGTCCCTATGACGGGAAGCTGGTGGAGGCCTTGGAAGGGAAAAGGACCCTCTTTGAATGGGCTGGCCTGAACAAAAAAGAGGGTGATATTTCATCTCCAATGTTCAGTGGGAAGAGTGGTTTGGGAAAAGTGTCTCTAAATGACCATAGCTCTGTTCTTTCAGGCCCTGACTTTACCTTCGTTATTATCCTCCCTTCGGGCCAAGTGTGGGTGCTCCTGGGGGCAAATGTCTAGTGTGAGCAGGCATAGAGCCCCCAGGCCCCTACTAGAAGTTTCCTTACAGCCTGTTCTCTGCTCCTCAGTGGGAAGCTCCTATAAATGGAAGCCAGGAGAAGAAAAGAAATACAAGTCCAAACCAGCTCCTTAGTTAGAGACTTTAAAGAGTTGGGGACTGAGTTTGTTCTTGAACTTCAATGATCTATGTGGCTTCTGCCTGCCCTAAATGTTGCACTCTTGTTCCTATTTAATGTTTATATAGCTCTTTACAATTTTCAAACACTTTCAGGCATCATATCTTGCTTAATTATCATTCGGCTAAGAAAACAAAACAATATGAAGAAGTTACTCTAAATACACCTTTTTTTTAGGGACAAGAAAAAAAAAGACTGAGTCTCAGAAAAATGAAGGGACATACCTATGATAATACAGTGATGCGGGAGAGTAAATCAGTATTTAAACTCGCTTTTTCAGAAGCAAAAGTCATTCTAGTAATGTTCTTCTCTCTTTCTTGGGCTGGGTCCAAAAATGCCTTATGACTTTGTACTCTCACAGGGGTAGGGCAAGTTCCTTAAAGCAGTGCAGACAAATCTCTCTGGTGAGGCCAAGTGAAGCCTTGAATCACCCCTGAGCTTCTGAAAGGCGTCCAAATGGAGATTCTCTTAGGAGAGAGGGTCAACCGTCCCCTGGAGTCATGCTGTATTGCTGTTAGCTCTCCTAATGTCTCGGTAACCGCAGGCATAGGTAGCAGAGCCTAGAAAATTATTGATTTAAAACTGCAATTCAGGGGCACTTGGGTGGCTTGGTCTAGCTACACGCATGCCTTTAGCTCAGGTCATGTTCCCAGGACCTGGGATCAAGCCCCACATTGGGCTCCTTGCTCGGGGAAGCTGCTTGTGCACTCTCTCTGTCAAAAAAAATAAAATATTAAAAATAGAATAAAATAAAATTGCAACTCAAAATTGCAGTTGAGAGAGCACCTATTACACAGACATTGATTGCTAAGTACCATTTCCTACTAAAAAGAACCAGGGCCCCATGGAGAGATGTTGATTCCAGGTCAGAGGCAGGGAGAGCAGAAGGTTGGCCTGAGATGTCTTGGGCCACAGTGCAGGGGATTGCCCTGAGATCAGTGGGACGATGGGGTCAGGATACAGGAGGCAGCTTGAAGGAACTCTCATGGCCAAACACAATTTGCTCATCCCTCTTCCCAGCCAAATGATGATATTGGAATATGATAGGCTATAGTAGGAAAAAAAAAAAAAAAACCACCTCCATGAGTCCATAGTGTTGCTTTAAAAGGTAAAGAGAGAGGAAAAAATGGGGAGAAAACAGGAGAAACTGTTCTTTATGAACAATGCTGACAGATAAATGTTAACAGAATTTGAAAGTCCCCATTTTCTAGCCCTCAAACTAATGGCAGATTCAGATAAGAGTAACGAATAGATATTAAAATCACTGAGTAGGACGGTTGTTAGGGAGTAAAATATTCACTTTGTTTCAAAGTATTACTCCACAGATTATTTTTTTTTCGTGCATTTAAACATTTTCCCCCAAGTTTTTACTTAAATTCCTATTAGTTAACATACAGTACAATATTAGTTCCAGGTATAGAGTTTAGTTAATTCATCGCTTCCATGCAACACCCAGTGCTCGTCACAGAAAGTACCTCCTTACCACAGATGATTAATTATAGAGGGAGAAACAGGCTGTTACAATGGGGAGATTGGGTAGTTTCCACCCTAATCAAGAACTCAACATTGGCATTGCTGATTATGGGGTGGCCTGACTTGTGATTCCTGAGATGAGATGCAGTGGGAGGTACCCATCACAGCCAATGCAGTGCCCTTGTTGGGACTCTCACCTGAATGCAATCCCGAGGAAACAGTCATTCATCCAGAATGTGGGATCTTCTGCAGAACAAGATGCCTAGGTTTACTAATGGACACAGGGCCAGGGACATCAGAATGAGTAGAGGACTATTCTACCCTGGGAAAGGCTAACAAGACATAACAGCCAAACACAATGATGGACTTCGATGGGATCCTAGATCCCCAAAAATATCTGCTCTAAAGGACATTTTTTGGGACAATTTGGGCAATGTGAATACGGGCTCAGTGTTGGATGCTGTTATTGTATTAATGTTGATTTTCTTAGGCATGATAATGGTGCTTTGGTTATGTAAGAGAATGTTCTTGTCCTTGGGAGATGGAAGCTGAAGTGTTTGTTTTGTTTTAAGCAGGTTCCCTGCCCAGCGTGGAGCCCAACGTGTGGCTTGAACTCATGATGCTAAACTCAAGAACTGAGCTGAGATCAAGAGTTGGACACTTGAATGACTGAGCCACTCAGGTGCTCCATTTTCTTTCTTTCTTTCTTTCTTTCTTTTTCTTTCTTTCTTTCTTTCTTTTTTTTTGAGAGAGAGAGAGAGAGAGAGAAAGAGACAGAGAGAGATAGAGAGAGCACACTGGGGAGAGGCAGAGGGAGAGAGAATCCTAAGCAGGCTCCATGCTCAGCATGAAGCCCAATGCAGGGCTCAAGCTCACAACCCTGAGATCATGACCTGGGCTGAAATCGAGAATTGGATGCTTAACTACTGAGCCACCCAGACATCCTAAGCTGAAGTTTCTAAGGGTGAAATATGACAGAGGAAGCCTACTTTTGAATGGTTGAGATAAAGGGTGTTATATATGGGAACGCAAACTGGTGCAGCCACTCTGGAAAACAGTATGGAGGGTCCTCAAAAAGTTGAAAATAGAGCTACCCTATGACCCAGCAATTTCACTGCTGGGTATTTACCCTAAAGATACAAAGGTAGTGATCCAATATTGCACTTCAATATTTATAGCAGCAATGTCCACAGTAGCCAAACTTAGAAAGAGCCCAGATGCCAATTGACAGATGAATGGATAATAAGGTATGGTAGCTATATACAATGGCATATTATACAGGCAGCAAATAGGGGAGTCTTGCCATTTGCAATAACATGGATAGAATTGGGGGTATGATGTTAAGGGAAATAAGTTAATCAGAGAAAGACAATTATCACGTGATCTCAGGGATATGTAGAATTTAAGAAACAAAACAGAGGATCATAGAGGAAGAGAGGAAAATATGAAACAAGATGAAACCAGAGAGGGAGACAAACCATAAGAGATTATTATTCTTAGGAATCAAAGTGAGGGTTGCTGGAGGGGAGGGGTGTGAGGGGATGTGGTAACTGGGTGATGGACATTGGGGAGGACATATGATGTAATGAGCACTGGGTGTTATATAAGACTGCTGAATCACAGACCTGTATCCCTGAAACAAATAATATATCATATGTTAATTAAATGAATTTAAATTTTAAAAATCCTTTAAAAAAAAGGTGGTATATGTATATATATATATATGTATCAATATGATAGTGTGAAGTAAGACGGGTATGGAAAAATGCGTCCATTGGTGAATCTAGGTAAAGGGACATATGGATATTTTCTTTGTCACTTTTTCAACTTCCCTGTGAGTTTGAAACTTCAAGTAAAAAAAATAAGAAATTACAGTTAAGCCTTGCAGATAACTTTGGGTCCTCTCCAGTAGGAGCGATGCATTTGCAGGAAAGATTGCAAACTGAAGCAGGGGGTGGTCTATGGTCTTAGAGCAGAGCTAATAGAACTAGAAATGAAGGTCTTAGGCCAGGTCTTCCTAGCCTAAGCAGCAAGAGCCCGTAAACACAGAGCTATTCCTGCTGCTTAGCTTCTTGTTCGTGGACTTTCCCTCTTCTACACCACGACCCAGGCTTCTCATAAATCCACAGATCTAGCCAGCAATCACTAGTTAAGAGCATCCACATGGTTGGCCTTTGAAATCTAACTAAAGTGGTTTTTCTTCAGGATGCTCACAGTCAAAGCAAGTATTTCTGTAAATAAGGGCTCTTGAGACCATCTCCCGGGAAGTGCTATTCCCTGAAATAGGGTCGTCTCACTCCTGCATTGGCCTTATTACACACCACCAACTCCTCCTCATTAAAGCTAGTGGTTTCCTCTAGAGGAAAGAATGTTCTAGATATTTGTCATTCTATTTCTGGTCCCCTCTATTTTCAAGAATGTCACCATCCCTCCCCTCCTGTGACTAATACATGCTGTCTGTCCCCCAGAGCCAATCCACTTCCTCATTTTGAAAGTAGCTAGTGGTGAAGTCGCCAACAAGTGCTTCTCTGAGCATTTCTGGCCAAAGTTCTGGGAAGCTGAGTGATACTTTATGGGATTGCTGAATGGCCACTCTGTTAAGTGGTATTAGCGTTGTGGCTTGCTTATCTGTTGGTCTGTTCAAAAAATAATCACTCATTCACTTGTTCAGGCTGAGTAACAATCCATGATGGATGAATAACAACTTGTTGATTTCACTTCCTTTGACTGTCTTCTGCCTAGAGGTCTGACTGGTAGAGAAGCATTCCAGAAATGATCTGAGCAAACACAGCAGAGTCAGCAAAGTGGGTAGCTTCCTAAGATGTACTGCTACGCTGGGGCAGTGTTCACTCACGTGTTTGCACGCTCACACATTTACTTGCAATATCAATCTTATTTTTTAATTTTATAGTCATATCTCCTATATGGACTAGTAAATCACTAAGAACAAGGGATAAAGGAAGGACACTAAGTTTACTTAATACCAATTGCACACCAGGTTGTTTACCTGAGTTAGTTAATGTAACCCTTATAACATCCCTGTAAATAAAGTTTTATATTTTTCATCTTACAGATGAGAAAAGTAAATTCAGAGAGTTAAAGGACTAACCCAAGATGGTTAGAAGAACCAGAAGGTGAAATCCATGCTCTGGATTTCAGTAACTTATGGTCAACACTAGTATTTGCTCAACAGGTGATAGCCAGCAGGTTTTAAATTGCTAATCTCCTGTCACCCCCAGACACACATCTGGGCCATCTTCTCCTCATGACCAATCAGCGTCTGCTCCTAGTGAAATAATCTTTGGTGAAATCTGTACGGAAGAACAAGGACATGCATTTACTAGCCAGGCATTAATGAGACCCATACTACTGCTTATCTCTATTACTCTGAAAAATACACTTGAATCACTCCTTTATTGTATCCATCAATGAAATCACCAATTTCAGTAATTCTCAGTCCTCCTGAAGTCAACAAATACTAGGATGTCACCAATTTTTTAAGAGATGTTGTAGAAGTTACACATTCATTCTGAAAACAAGAAAAGCAAACACCCTTGTCCTAAAAACAACTGCACGGAATTGAAAAGTGTGAGCTTCGCCATCAAATATCTGAACTCTTCTACTTCAAGTAACTCTGTTAATACTGCTTCCACTCCAGAAGTCACCTAAACTTTGTAAACTTTAGTTTTGCATGGCTAATAGAGATAAAAGTGTACTAGCTTCGTAAGTGTCTTGTGGTTATTAAAAAAAAGCCAGCACAGGGAATAGCTTACAGACTTAGAAACAACAAAGTGATGTCAAATAGGAGTGGTGATGAGGTGAAGAATATTAAGCAGGTGAATGGGAAAGAGAGTGAGGTAGAAGAGGACGCTTGGACAGGGCAGATGGGGAAGGCTGGTGTTGCAGAGGAGATGCTTAAGCTCAGGGCTGAATATCCTGCAGGAGGTGGACATGCCAGAGGAAGGCTGTGGTGCCCAGCTTCAGTGTGGAAGCCCCGAGCTCAAGTTCTCATTCTGCTACTTCTCACCTCCCTCATGGTAGACACATCCAGATCTCACCACATTCCTGCTCTGCAAAAAGAAATGATCGTGAAGTAGGTGCCTGGGTGGCTCCATTGGTTGGACGACTGCCTTTAGCTCAGGTCATGTCCAGGGTCCTGGGATCGAGTCCCACATCGGGCTCCCTGCTCCTGTCCTCTCTCACTATCTCTGTCTCGCTCTCTCCAATAAATAAATTAAATCTTAAAAAAACAAAACAAAACATTACTTTCATTTATCCACTCACTTTCTCACATTTCTTTATTTCCTCATTCCATGTCAAGCTCGCTCCGGCAGCACATAGACTCATTCATTGCTCAGGGTTGTTGAAGTCCTGCTGTAAGCCAGAAACTAGATCGGCACTGGAAGAGCTCTTACATGTCTGCTTTACAGTTATCCCATGAATTATACTCCAAGAGCCTTAGGAAGCTTGCAGTACAACTGCCATTTAGCAGGTGAGGAAATTAGGAGTGAAGTTTACGACATGGCTGAAATGACCAAGTTTCCATGGGAGGCTGGCTTTCTTCCCCAAGAATCATGGGAAATAGGCCTTGCTAGGCACCAGGGAAAGGTATGAGGCCACCTATAAACCAGGTGACTGTAGTTTCTGAACCCGACATCAGCTGACATGACCGGATAGGAAAATAGGATAGTCAGCTGACATGACTGGACAGGAAAATAGGATAGTTAAGGTCAGACTGCCCCTAATGGGCATATGCTTGGCATATAGTTGCCTTAGAGAGAGGAGTCATGGTTTACCATGCGATTGGGTCCAGCTGACTGGCTGACGGCCAGTAATACTGGGAGGGAGGACAGGAAAAGCAGAAACCAAACAAACACGTTTGGGCAAAAACAGAGTCTGGGCCCATCCACCTGCAAATTCTTAAGTTCTCTTCCTTTTATTCATTAAAACCTGGGGACGACAGCTCTCCGTGTATTACTAACCCCCAGAGGCAACAACCATGGAATGAAAGCTGGTGTGGGGTTTTGTAGGAATGATCTGTAAGCAATGAAAATAAGTAAGTTTCTTTTTTTTTTCTTTTACAAATATTTTATTTATTTATTTGACAGTCAGAGATGACAAGCAGGCAGAGAGGCAGGCAGAGAGAGAGAGAGAGAGAGGGGAAAGCAGGCTCCCTGCTGAGCAGAGAACCTGATGCAGGGCTCGATCCAAGGACCCTGGGACCATGATCTGAGCCGAAGGCAGAGGCTTTAACCCAGTGAGCCACCCAGGCGCCCCTAAAAATAAGTAAGTTTCTTGAAACACCTGGCAACTTCAGATCCCCCTGAGCCCATCAGAGGGGACAGAAGCCAATCCCAGAAGCCCCCTAATTGATGTGCCTCACTGTGAGTCTTAGGGGACTTGGAAGCCTTGCTCTGTTCAAAAGGTAGGTGTGGAGGAGCCGAGTGGGGAGGGGAGAAGGGAGGAGGGAGACACCACCGTGGAACTGGCTACTCTAACTGCTTCCTTTTGTTGTGGTGGCTGTTGCACTTCTTGGGTTGTGGCAGGATGTGAAGTGGGAAGTGTTTTGTGGTCACAAAAGTGCAGCTGTGGGGATGCTGTGGGCCGGTGGACACTGGAGAGAGAATGACAGCACCCGACAGGAGGAGGGAGGGAAAGAGCCTGGCTGTGGGGGTTGGGAGGAGGTAAGAAGACTATTTCCCCTCCCACCAGGGCGGCTTCCTTGTTTGCAAGTCCGAGGGTTTCAAATTAACCTACAGGTTGGTGCCCTGCAGCCCTCACTGGGTGTAGTCTGTGGGCTTAGTGTCTGGTTGGGGATCTCTTGCTTCCAGGCAGGGTGGCCTTGGCTAAGTCCCGGGACCACTGGGCCTTAGGGTCCTTACCCATAAAATGAAGATCATACCATTTAGAGTAGAAAGTTGTAGAAAATAAGTGAAACGCCTGGTCCACGGAAACATGCACACATGTAAGCTACTCTTAGCGTTTTCTAGAAATGACTAGAAGACATGATGGTGCAAGAGGGCTCCAGAAGGGCAGCATCTGATGTGGCAAACCCAGTAAACACATATTGTCCCATTCTCTGCAGCTCACCTGCATTTTCCAGCCATTTCCCAGTTTACAGGCATCAGGTTCTCCACTGGGGGTCCACCAATGCCAGCCGATGACCTTCTGTGCCAGTCATGCCTCCATTTGTCCTTGCAAGTCCCCTTACCCCCTCCTTTCCTTCCTGGCTACAGAAGCCCTGGAAGGAAGATGCGGTGTCTGCCATCCGCCTGCTTTCTTCAAGTGAGCCTAAGTGGGAGAAGGAAGGCTGGAGGGAGGAAGGAAGGGATGAAGGAAGTGGGGCTTGGTTTCCCACGTACTTCTGCTGGCTGCAGCCTCTACTCTGCTTACCCTAATCACATCATGGCCAGCACCTTCTCTGGTCGTGCATTACCCCAGGACTCCTAGTCCTTCATTGTCATCACCTCCTCTGCCCCTAAATCAGTTGCACTTGAGCTATGCAAACAGAGAGGAGTGGGAAAGGGAGAGATAATGGCAAATGCACGAGCATTTGAACATCATGGTGCAATTTATAGTCATTCTGCATTCACGACATCATGCAGGGCCCAGGAAGTCTCCTGCTATGTTACCCCCATACAGGTGGGAGACTGTGATACAGTGAGGTGAGCAGATTGACCTCCAGTCCCAGAACTGGGGCTTGACCCTAGGGCTCTGACTCCAAAGCCGGACTTTTACCTTCTCTTCTACATCTGTCTCAGGAGAGAAGTGGTGAGTGTGTGGGGAGCGGAAGGAGAGAATTCTCTGATGAAATTTTCACCTTAATAAAGCTGGAATAAAAATGATCTATAAAATAGTAGAAGCTATGTATCAACTGTCCCTCCACTAACCCAGTCCAACCCAAGCATTGTCTAGTCTCAAGAGAATTTATGCCAGTCTCAAGGGAATTTAGAATCACACTTTTGGAAAGATTATATGCATCTCTCAGTGCTTTGGGCACTTAAGGAAATACCTAAAAACTTATCTTCTTAAGTGAATGAAGGTGTCTGGCTTTCATATTTGGCCCCACCCAGAGTGTGAGGAGTGCGGAAGTCCCGGGGGTCCTGAATGTGACAGTCCCTTCCTTTCTCCCGGGTGGAAGGATAGAATTGGCAAATGTTACCATGCTACTTAGAATCTGATGGAACAAATGTGAGCTCAGCCTCCCACATATTAGTTCATTTAAAAAGGTTTTTTGCACCTGTACTAAGAGAAGCAGATTCTGACCCAAATCCAAGCAAGAGCCTAGACCAATATTAACGTCGAGAGGGCTGTCATGGGGCGCCTGGGTGGCTCAGTGGGTTAAGGCCTCTGCCTTCGGCTCAGGTCATGATCCCAGGGTCCTGGGATGGAGCCCCCAGTCGGGCTCTCTGCTCAGCAGGGAGCCTGCTTCCTCCCTCTCTCTCTGCCTGCCTCTCTGCCTACCTGTGATCTCTCTCTGTCAAATAAATAAATAAAGTATTAAGAAAAAAAAAAGGGCTGTCATGGGGGTGCCTGGGTGGCTCAGTCAATTGAATGTCTGATTCTTGGTTTCAGCCTAGGTCCTGATCTCAGGGTCATGAGACTGGGCTCTGTGTCAGGCTCTGTGCTTGGTGGGGAGTCTGCTTGAGATTCTCTCTCTCTGCTTTCATGCTCTCTCTCTCTAAAAATAAATAAAATCTTTGGGAAAAATGGCTATCTCGTTACCAATTAAATTAGGAATGTACTTGTAGATAATAGTGTATTAATCAGGGTAGTCTTCTGAGAGTATAAGCAAAAGAAAGCCCACACAGTAAAAACCAGCACCACCTGACTCCTGTTCAGAAGCCAGGACATCTAGATCCCCAGGACAGATACTTTGAGATCAGATCTTACTCATCTGGATTACTGTCTTAGCCCATTTCACTACTAATAAATACCATAGGCTAGGCGGTTTATAAACCACCGAAAGTTATTTCTCACACTTCTGGCAGCCAGGAAGTTCACGATCAAGACGCCAGCATATTCAGCGTCTGAAGAAAGCCCACTTCTTGGTTCCTAGATGGCTGTTTCCTAGCTGTGCCCTCACATAGCAGAAGGGACAAAGGAGATCTCTGGGTCTCTTTTCTAGGGCACTAACCCGATTCATGAAGGCTTCACTCTTATGACCTAACCATCTCCAAAGGTCCCAACCCCAGATCCCATCACAGAGGGAATGAGGTTTCCAGATATGAATTTGGGGATGGCGTGGGTGAAGAACACACACTCAGTTTATAACACTCTCCAAACCTATTCTTGAGATTATATATTTTTAAATTTTTTTTAAGATGACATTTAAATTATTTTCTGTTCCCTGAGGATCAACTCTTCGAAACTCCCCAGTTACCTGGGGCTAGACCTTTGCCCAGCTCAAATGGTATTTATGCCATGAAACCTTTCTAATTCTCTTCTCCCTTTGCTGGAAAACAAAAAACAAGAAACCCTTTTCCTCTTCTCTGAAATTCAAAGTCACTTTGATTTGAATTCTCACAGCAACCTTGTGTGTGGGTTAGAGCCTGAAGCATTTCAGCCCGGATCCTATGGCTGGCTGTAATCGAAACCAAAATTACCTTCGGGTATCCTGACTCTGGACCAGGCTCTCCGCACCATACTTCTTTATCTGGAAGGACTATGGCTCCTGTAAGCACATTAGCAGATTAGTTTTATAACTGCTGTCACAGAACAAGACACCACGGATCCAGGGCCAGTCAGTGTTGGCAAGGGGCCGGGGGTCAGGAAAGAGCTAGACTGTGGAATGCTCAAGAGCAGGACAAGCCTGGTGACAGTGTTGAAGGTGGGGTTGGAGGAGGAGTCCGTCTGGGCCATCACCCATCCTCTACACTGTAGGTAAAGCACTCATTCTAAAATCTTTCCAGGAGACGCGTGCCTGTCTTTCCCAAGCTGGAGACCCTCTAGAGGGGTTCTTTCTTGCCCTCAGGATAAAGTTCAGCTCCTTGGCATGGTATTCAGGGCGCTCTTCAGTGTGGTCTGTGTTTTCCTCCACAACACGCCATGCAGCCATTGCCACCAACACACATACTCTTTGTTTCAGTTCAACACAACAATGGGCAAACCAATGACCCTGCTTTGCAGACATGCACTGGGGCTCTCAAAGGTAGACAAGCAAACAGGCAGGCCCAGTGCAGAGACATTGGTGCTTTTAGGGGAACTTCTGGGAGTTCTGGGAATTTAGAGGCCAGATTTAGGAGCTCAGGGAGGACTTCCCAAAGGGGGTGACATCTAAGTCTCTAGCTAGATGATAATACTAGATCAAGAGGGTAAGGCGAGTATTTCAAGCAAGCAGAATAGAACATGGAAATGCTGGAGACAAGGGCAGGGAGTTCAGGAACCGAAGCAAGAAGGGGTGTTTGGTGGGTTGGCTGGAGATGAAGCTGGAGGTAGGCAGGGGCCAGATGATGGCCTCTGAAGGCTGGCCAAGGAGCCAGACCATGCCCTGAAGGCTACCGGAAACCAGTAAAGGGTTTTTAAGCTTAACCTGAGGTGAACAAGGAATTGAGGAGAAAGAGTAGGGGGAGGGAGAGAAAGAGAATTTGAGAAAAGAGATCTCTAGCTTTTGCTATCTTTGCTCCATCAATAAATGATCATTAAAAGGACCACACAAAGCTCTTTGCCAAACCTATGAGGGAATACCCAGAAAAACAAACAAACAAACCAGAAAATCCTTCCCCTTAAGAATCTCACAGGGGCACCTGGATGGCTCAGTCAGTTGGATGTCTGCTTTCAGCTCAGGTCATGATCCCAGGGTCCTGGGATTGAGTTCTGAGTCGGTCTCCCTGCTTGGTGGCGGTGGTTGGTGGTGGTGGTGGGGGGGGGGGGGGTGCGTCTCCCTCACGCCCTGCTTGTGCTCTCACTCTGTCAAGTAAATACATCTTTAAAAAAAAAAAAAAAAAAAGAATCTCACGGTCTAGAAAGAGAGATAAGATAAAAATGAAAACAAACAAGCCAAAAAAACCGCAGCACCAGGCAGAATCCTGAAACTGATAATAAAGATACAAGGAAATGGTAGCAGAATTCAAGAATGAGAATAATTCAGTTCCGTTAGAATGTCATTCAAGACCTTGTGAGGGAGATGCTCTTTGAGGCTGTGTTGAGGGACAGGAAGGATTTCAGTCGGCAGTGATGGAGAGTGCGAGGAGCCCAAGCAAGGTCCAGGCTGACTGAGGGGCAGGAGTGGGAAGGAGAACAGAGGAGCAGGGAGTAGCCTCCTTGGATGAGGTCCTTCCAGGACGGAAAATAGAATGCGGGGGCATGAGCTTGGTGGGCTGAAGCCAGAGTACGAAGGGCCCCAAATGCCAGGCCAAGGAATTTGAATTTAACTTAGCAAGTAATGGGGAGCACTGAAAGTTCTTAAGCTCAAAAGAATCGTGTTAAGAACTTGAAGATTAATTGGCAGGGGAATCCATACACCAGTCAGCTGGAGCCCGTATGTATTCCCAGTGCTCTGAAAACTCTACAGTAATTCTCCAACTGTGCATTTTCTCCTAAATGAGAACCTTAAGGTGTTATAATATGCTGGAGTACTTGAATGGCCACGCCGTGTAACAGAATTCTACCACCCAAGCTCAGTGGCCATGCCTTCACAGGAAGTATTGCCTGAGCACCTACTATGTGCCAGGCATTGTTCCAAGCACTGGGCATAGAGTGCTTGACAAAACAAAGGTCTCCCTCTGTGAAACTGAACACTAATGGGATATTTGTCAGTATTAAGAAATTACTGGGATTGGGCGCCTGGCTGGCTCAGTTGGTTAAGCGACTGACTTTGGCTCAGGTCATGAGTTCTGCATCAGGCTCCCAGCTCCACAGGGAGTCTGCTTGTCCCTCTGACCTTCTCCCCTCGCATGCTCTCTTTCACTCTCTCAAATGCATAAATAAAATCTTAAAAAAAAAAAAAAAAGAAATTACCTTTTTTTTTAACACATAATAATGATATGTGGTTATGTATTAAAAGGAGTTCTTATCTTTGAGGCATACTGAACTATTTAGGCATGAACTTCCCTGGCATCTCGGATTAGCTGCAGAAGTGTCCGGTGGGGGTGGGGAAACACGGATGAGGAGAGAGAGGGAGCAAGATTGTCCAGGAGTTGACGCCATGATCGCTGGCTGAAGGGCACAGAGATTTGTTAGGCTCTTCCCGTTACTTCTGTGCATGCCTCGTATGTTTCCGAAAAAGAAAGAAACGATGAACACCTGCCCTGCTGGAGGGTACGTTCTAGTGTGTGAACTTGTAGTGATGACAGCACTGACACCAAGTGAAGGCAGCATGACATCAGGGCCGCAGAAAAGAGCAGAAGAGTGGGGGAGGGGGCAGGCTGAACAAAGCTGAGTGAGGGAACTGGGACTCGGGGGTGGGGGGCACCTAGCGATCCTGGATTCCAAAGAATCAGCTGGATACACAGAGTGCCTTGAAAGTGGCAGTCTCCTGAGCCTCCTGTCTCTATACCTCTTATCTAGCCGCTGTTCATTAGCAAGCACATAAAGCATTATAACTTTTATTTTTGAATTATGGGGTACACTATTAAAAATCATCCAGTGACAGTTTCAGAAGTGATGATTCTTAAATAAACAATGTGACAGTAACTCACAAACGGGCTTGTCACACTTAAAAGAATTCAGTTAAGGTGCGCCTGGGTCACTCAGTCAGTTAAGTGTCCGACTCCTGGTTTCAGCTCAGGTCAGGATCTCAGGATGGTGGCATCAAGAACCGTGTTGGGCTCTGTGCTGGGCATGACGCCCGCTTGGGATTTTCTCTCTCTCTCTCTCCTTCTGTCCTCCCAACCTCATCACTAAAAGGGGGGGGGGGAGAAAGGGAGGGAAGAATTTAGCTGATAGCTAGTGAAACACAAATTTACACAAATTTACCTTTATAAAAAAAATTTTAATTCACCTTTCTAATACTAGTTTCAGTAAAACAATATGCTATATTAAAATCAATGTGTTTTTTTTTTTAAAGATTTTATTTATTTATCAGAGAGAGAGAGGGGAGAGAGCGAGCACAGGCAGACAGAATGGCAGGCAGAGGCAGAGGGAGAAGCAGGCTCCCCGCCGAGCAAGGAGCCTGATGTGGGACTCGATCCCAGGACGGTGGGATCAAGGCCTGAGCCGAAGGCAGCTGCTTAACCAACTGAGCCACCCAGGTGTCCCTAAAATCAATGTGTTTTAATTTTGTTAGCTTTCTGTGTCTATATAATTTAATGTAAAATGTTTCAGTTATCCTATATAAGAACAACAGGTAGAAAATATTCATAAATCATTTTATGTTGGCATATATTTAAATAATAGCATAATAAAAAATGAATTACATCAACACTGAAGGACCCTAGGAATTTTCCCCCCTCTGATATAAAGTCAGCATCGTTTTCAGGGATATAGAGAGATTGATTATAATGGTACAAAAATCCAGGTGAGAGCATTGAATAGAATGTTGGCAGTGCAGCTGAAAATGAAAAATGAGATTCAGGAGATATTTTGAAGGTAAATCTACATGTGGTAGAGGATCAGAAATGACTTGGATACAGGGAGTGAATGAAAAAAATGTTTGAATCTCAAGGACAAAGAAAATGCCGTTCACAAGAAATTGGATCCTCGAGAAGAGAAACTTGATAGGGGGCAGGAGGAGAGGGGTTCATGAAATTAATTTTGGACGTGTTGCGTTTGAAAAGCCAGCATGGTAGCGAGCAGGAAAGATGAATCAGAACTTGAAAGACATTGATTTCTCTCCAGAACCAGAAGACACACCGCCCACGCTCACTACGTCTAGGACCTGGGGTCTGTGCACTCCTCACACCACAGGTCAGGCTGAGTATGGACCCCACAGGCAAAGCCCAGAGCGAGGCCAGTTCCCAGTCAGCCCAAAGCCCTAAACTGGAAGGCTATGGGGCCCTCAGGAGCCTGTGGCCAGGACCATGTAGGGTTGGGGCAAAGGGTCCAGGGCTCCTACTTACCCAACTCCAAGCCAGAGAGTGTTGGCTGGCATGACGTTCTGCCCCAGGTTTTGTGAGCTGTGACTTGAAGGCAATGGTATCTACCCTCCTGTTTTGGGTAAACAACCAAAAAAAAAAAAGTTTCCTGTTTGAACATTGAAGGCCATCTGTTTCTCATTCTATTTTCCCTCTTCTCTGGCTTTCTTTCATTCTCCCCTCTCTCTCCCCCACCCTAAGAACTCACAGCTCAGCTGGGAGCATAGTGACCTTATTTGACTATCTTTGCTTTAATGAGAATGTTGGGTTTGTCTTTGGGATTAAAAGGAGAGCATTCCTTGTTCCCACTCAAAATAGGTGTCTTACATTGTTTACTTAAAAATCATTTTCCCCCCATGAAAATGAAGTTTCTCTTTTCAGTCTAAGTAATAAGCACATCTAACTAAAGTAAAATAATTATAAAACCGTGACGGACGAAGCCGAATGCAATTTTGTTGAAGGCAATGCACGAACTCCTTAATGTCTTGTTAGCACACTCAGCTAAATGTGACCAAAGGATGAGAGTTGACTTTTAAATCAGGATAAAATTGAAATCTTGAGCTGGTTAAATTGGCGGCAACCCCATGGCCAGGATGTGGCTTCTCTCCTGGGATTCTGGAGTGGGCAGGCTGTTTTCAGCGGGTTCTATTTTCCTATAGTCTGGTGTTACAGGTCCCTCTTGTGTTGGTTGTTAACATTGTCTTGTTTCTGTCTCCAGAAGTATGAGAACACAATGATTGTGCATGGGCAACCAATGTCCTCCCGTCCCCATCCCCATGACCGTCCCCGTCAGTACCAACTAGGATAGTTCAAAACCACATGCTTTGCAACCAGACAGATCTGAATTTGAATTCTTTCACTGTCTCCTGGGTGAGTTACTGCCACTTCCGTGTGTCATTTTCTGCATTAACTAGAGGTGCTGATCTGATGACAGTCACGTCATTGTTTTCAGGAGAAAAAAGGAGAAAGCAGGTAAAGTGTCTGACATTCAGGCTTGAAACATATAACTCCTTTTCTCATTCGTTTCTTCTTTCTCTAGAGAAGACAGCGTTCTTGCAAAGAAAGAGTTAAGATGTAATGGGGGGGAAAAAGATGTAATCGAGACAAAGTGGATGTAAGAGGACCTTACCCAAAGATCAAGTCATCTTCAAGCTCCTTATGTAATAGCAAAGCTATCACACTTTTAAAAAAATGAAAAATCAGTCCGTGATATTGTTTACATTCATTGTTATGCTCAGAAGGGGACCCTTTGCTCACTTCCTGTTTTCCCATCTTCCTGCCCCACCCCCCTTCACTGTCACTACTCTCGAAGGCAGAAGGACCTACTGTTTCTTCCAGCTGTGGACATCTGACAAGTGCCTGTTTTTTTCTGTCCAATGGTTTGTTCTTAGCAAGGCTTCAGGTCAGAATACAAACACCTTTTCTTGAAATTCGTTAGGAGTGTGGTGTGTAAAAGGTATTACCGTGTAACTACTGCTCATACATTATGCTTCTGCTCCAATAAAGGACTTCTCTGTCTTCTGAATTCATGTAGCGTTCATGCAAAAAACTCAGCCCTTAGCGTAGACCATCTTGTTGTTTTCATACTGTTTTTTCTAATGTATGCATCTCCAGGATCCTTAGGGCTGTCTCCACTCTGAAATTTTACCGACGAGCATGGGCTTAACCTCAAACTCAGCTCTAATAAATATTTATTGAATTAGGCTGAATTGTGTATCTTGTCTGTCTAAGGATACTGCAAATATTTCAGAGACCGGGACTTTATTCTCTACCTCCTCTTACTCACTTTACTCTCCTCTTACCCCACCGTGATAATCAAAAAATGATCAATAACATTTGATGATATCTATGATCAGCAGTAGAACAAAGAGGAACCCCAACCCTGCAAGGAGCCTTCAAAAACGTCCAGTCCAGTCCTGACTTCCGTGACGGTACTCCTGCCAAAGGCCATCCCCTTTTTGTCAGGATGACTCTGGAAATGTCAGGAAAAAAAAATTCTCCTTATTGAGCTACAGTTTTTCTTCCTTTAGTCTTCCTCCTGGATCTAAAATCTACCCATTGGAGGAAAGCAAAACACTTTCAAGCCTACCTTCCACATGCCTGCCCACTGCATATTCAAAGATTGCTTTTGAATCTTTTTTCATGATGAAAACTTCTGTCTGTTACATGACTAAATTTCTGTTATCCAGTTCTCTCTCTTTTTTTAAGAGGGGGGGGGAGTGAGTAGAGGTGGGAGGAGGAGTGGAGAGAAAGAACCTGAAGCAGACTCCTTGCTGATCTCAGAGCTCAACATGGGGCTCGATCCCATGACCCTGAGATCATGACCTGAAGCGAAATCAGGAGTCAGACACTCAACTGAACCAACCAGGTGCCCCTCTCTCATTCATTTTTCTCTTGATTCTTCACTAAGACTAGTTGTAATTATCATTATCTTTAATTGAGAATTTACTCTGTGCCAGGCATTGTGATGAATTGCTTTCAAATGATGTCTCCTGTGATTCTCCGAAATTACATGAGGTAGCTGTTCTTACTACAGGTGAGCACACTGAGGTTTAGCAGGGATAAGTAACTTGCTTAAAGAGTAGACAGCAAAGCTGGGTTTGGAATCCAGAAATGTCTGGTTCCCAGGTCCACACCCATAGGTACTATAATACCCTATCTCCCCAAGGTAAATCGGATCATTCTATTCAGCTCTGAGTTCATTCTTATCTGGACTGGATTCTTTTTGCTTATTTCCCCCAAATCCCATTTCTTCTCTCACTGATACTGTTAAAGAAATCTACCTGCCTTCTAATGTGGATTAATTTTTTCCCCTCTGGATGTTCTTCTTGCTCTTTCTAGCTTAAGGACATTTCCTTTTTTGTTCTTTAGCTTAAAAAAAATCCTGTTTTTAGGATTGCATGGTGACACGTTCTAATTTAAGTCATGTTGGGACACATGAGCTGTTATAGTCATCAACACATGGTAGACCAAGCAGAAACATTTCTACATGCTAACTACCATGTTTTCATGTCCACACAGCATTGGTTGGGCTGATGTTCTAGTCACCCTGGCAACATGGTCAAAGAAAGAGAAGAAGTCAGAAGGTGTCCGAAGGCAAGGGGGAATCCACTGGGACGCTACTCATGAGTTCCTGGCAGAAGCACAAATTTAAAGTCATGGCGGCCAAATGCTGGGGGTGAAGGGGGGGTGGTGGGGAACTACGTTGTGGTGCAAGAGGCAAAACCCAAGCCAAACCAAAACAATTCCAAAGTCATATGATGCCAAGTGTAATTACCCAATGGTGAGGTGAGAAAGAGACTTAAGTTCTGAATTTAGGAAGATTGGGGATGTAATATACAGTGGGGTCAGGGTGAGAGTTTCAGGGAAGAGACTATGGACAAAGAAAGGGACTCATTTCTGGGGCAGCGGGGACTCAGAGTCAGATGAGATCATCTAAAGGCATTGGGCAAGTCCAACTAGAAACAGGAGAACCAATGCTATTTTGTTTTTCCTTTTTTGACCTGCTTTTAGTTGTAGACTTTTTTTTCCTCTTCCAGAGCTATTCTGAAATGCCTACTCAAATAATTAAAGTTTTCAACCAAATGATTCATTTGACAGGAAGAACATTTCCATGTGCCAATGTGTATAGACTGAACTCCGTGACCTCTCCACTGGGAAGTACGGTGGTTCTAAAGTTCATCACTGGGTCACCACCTCTGAAACACTGGGAGGTAGTAAGCTTTCCTTTTTCTTGCCTTTTTATATACTGACATCTTTGGCCCACAGCTAGTATTCTAGATGACACATATGTGCCGAATGTTCAGATTTAATGGCGAATTTGAGAGGAGGTATAGGAAAAGCCCTAGGGGGCAAGATGGTGAAGGAGAGTGACAGAATGATTTTCTAATTCATGAAATTATCAAATAAGTATCATAAAATATACACAACGTGAAATATACCTGACATAAAAATTCAGGAAACTTTTAACCATTTCGAAGTTTGGTGACATTAAGTAGTCCCATTTTACAACCACCACCTTGGTTTGTACAATGTTCTGGTACACTGGATGCATTTTGTCTTTCCAAAGACAAAATAGGATGTTTTTGTCTTTCCAAATGGAACCTCTGTACCCATTAACAGTAAACAGTAACTCCCCACTCTTCCCAACCCAGTTGCCAGTGACCACCATCCTGCTTCCTGTCTCTCTGAATTTGACATTCTCTATAACTCACGTGAATGGATCCTACCTATTTGTCTCTTTGTCACTGATTTATTTCACTTAGCATAACGTCCTCAAGGTTCAACCATATTACAGCCCGTGTCAGGATTTCCTTCCTTTTAAAGGCTGACTAGCGAAGTGGTGCCTGGGTGGCTCAGGCGGTTAAGCATCTGCCTTCAACTCAGCTCATGGCTCAGGTCACAATCCACAGTCCTGGGGTCGAGCCCCGCAGGGGTGGAGGGGCAGTGGGGGAGGGAGATGGACAAGAACCTGTGCTGATGCGGGGCTCATCTCACCAGCCTGAGATCATGGCCTGAGCCCAAGTCAAGAGTCAGGTGCTTAACCGACTGAGCCACTCAGGCGCCCCAGAACCACACCTTTGGAGGCTTTTTTGAGGTTCGACCTGGGCCCTGCATCCCTACGGGCTGGCTCCCATGGCTGGAGGAGCGTGCCTCTCCCTCCCCGAGCACGCTGCCCCCAGTCTGTCGGAGGCATAAACCAAAAAGAACAGTCTGTTTGCCAAGGGAATGCGTCTGTGCAGAAGCATAGCGCTCACCACAACGGCTGCACTGGGAGGAAAATCAGAGCATCTGCCAAGCCACGCAGCCTGCTCACAGCTTCCCCTGCTCTCTCTTCCACTGCCGAGCACAGCCCTGTGGTTATTCCAATCACAGCTACACGATTATCCCGGAAAAGAAGAGCACGGGCCTGGAACAGCCATCTGATCTGAGAGCTAATTTGTACTTGAGCAGAAGATGAAAAGTACTGGTGTGATTGACCTCAGAGAGTTGAAAGCCACAGGCTGAAATTTTAATGATGTTTACATTTTCAAAGAGATTTTATCCGGGACTTTTAACAGAGGAAATCTGTCCTATGTATAAGCCCCGGTAAATTAATGTTCAATGCTAGGGAAACCTAGTGAAGCTTCTAGCAAATATTTATCGCATAGCTATTATATTCAAAGGGCTCTGCTAGATGACATAGGGGAGTTAGACCTACTTTATGGGGGCCCAATTTTTCTTTTTAGTCTCTACTGAGCTTAAAAAACCAATACTAGGGGCGCTTGGGTGGCTCAGTGAGTTAAAGTCTCTGCCTTTGGCTCAGGTCATGATCTCAGGGTCCTGGGATTGAGCCCCTGCATCAGGCTCTTCACTCAGCAGGAAGCCTGCTTCCCTCTCTCTCTCTGCCTGCCTCTCTGCCTACGTGTGATCTCTCTCTGCCAAATGGATAAATAAAATCTTAAAAAAACAAAAACCAAAGAAAACAAAAAAACAATACTAGTGTTTCATGTGGTTCTTAATGGATCCTGGTACCGTGATCTGTTGTTGTGCTCAGGTTTATAACCAGCGGATGTGTATGGGACTTATTTTTTTTAATGAATTTATTTATGTATTTACTTATTTTTTAAAAAGATTTTATTAATTTACTTAACTTGTCAGAGAGAGAGAGAGAGCGCGCGCACAAGCAGGCAGAGTGGCAGACAGAGGCGGAGAGAGAAGCAGGCTCTCTGCCGAGCAAGGAGACCGATGCAGGACTCAATCCCAGGACCCTGGGGTCATGCACTGAGCTGAAGGCAGCGGCTTAACCGTCGGAGCCACTCAGGCGTCCATGTATTTATTTACTTATTTATAGTCATTCATCAACTGTATTTTGGTCCCCAGCCACAATTTTTTTTTCATTGGGCAAGAATATTTAACATGAGATTTACCCTCTTAAAAATTTTTTTTTAAGATTTATTTATTTTAAGAGAGAGTGAGAAAGAGCACAAGTGGGAGCAGCAGAGGGAGAAGAATCTCAAGCAGACTCCATGCTGAGCTCGGAGCCTGGTGCAGGGCTTGACCTCGTGACACCAAGATCACGACCTGAGCCAAAACCAAGAGTTGGACGCCTAACCAACTGTGCCACCGGGCGCCCCTACCCTCTTAAATTTTGAAGTGTACCATAGAGATTATTAACTCTTGGTACAACATTGTACAGCAATCTCTAGACCTTATTCTAGAGCAGCTGCCCCTTTCCCACTCCCCTCCATCCTTGGCAACCACCGTGCTACTCCCTGCATCTTTGAGTTTGGCGATTTTAGCCACCTCATGTAAGTGGAATCATGCAGTGTTTGTCCTTCTGTGTCTGGTCTATTTCCCTTACACGATGTTCTCCAGAGTCATCCACGTTGTTGCATATGGCAGGATTTTATCTATGTGTCTATGCATCTATTTTAAAGCTTTTATTATGATTCCAGTGTAATATTAGTTTTAGGTGTACAGTACAGAGATTCAACACTCCCATATATCACCCACTGTTCATGAGGACAAGTGCCCTCCTTCATCCCCATCACCCAGTTCCTCCTCCCCCACTGCCCTCCCCTCTGGTAACCATCAGATTGTTCTCTATAGTTAAGAGTCTGTTTCTTGGTTTGTCTCTCTCTCTTTAATTTTTTCCCCTTTGCTTGTTTCTTTTGTTTCTTAAATTCCACATATACGTGAAATCATATAGTACTGGTCTTTCTCTGACTTATTTCATTTAGTATTATGCTGTCTAGCTCTATCCATGCCAATGCAAACGGCAAGATTTCATTCTTTTTTATGGCTGAATAATATTCCATTATATATATGCACAGATATAGTTTGTTTTTTAAATTTTTAAAATTTAAGTTCAACTAGTTAACCTTAACATATACTATATTGTTAGTTTCAGAAGTAGAATTTAGTGATTTATCAGTTGCATAGAACACCCAGTGCCTATTACATCAAGTGCCCTCCTTAATGCCCATCACCCAGTTACCCCATCTCTCCACCCCCCCCGGCAACCCTAAGTTTATTTCCTATGATTAAAGTCTCTTATAGTTTGTCTCTCTCTCTCTCATTTTGTCTTGCTTTATTTTTCCCCTCCCTTCCCTTGTGGTCTTCTGGTTTGTTTCTTAAATTCCACATATGAGTGAGCTCATGTAATAATTATCTTTCTCTGATTGGCTTATTTCAGTTACCATAATACCCTCTAGTTCCATCCATGCCACTGCAAATGGCAAGATTTCATTTTTGTTGACTGAGTAGTATTCATATGCATGCGCGCGCACACACACACACACACATCATATCTTCTTTGTCCATTCATCTGTCTGTGGACACTTGGGCTGCTTCCATATCTTGGAATAATGCTGCTATAATATAGGGGTGCATGCACCTTTTTGAATTAGTGTTCTTGTATTCTTTGGGTAAATAGTAATGCAATTATTGGATTGTAGGGTAATTCTATTTTTAACTTTTTGAGGCAGGAGTTCTAAAAGCCGTTGTCCTAAGATCCATTAAGGAAGCCCCACTTCATTCCAGAAGAGGAGATTCCCCTTCCTTAGTCCAGTGTCCTCTCTGTCATTCCAGGCTTTAGCCAGATGGGCAGCAAGCTTGAGTCTGCGCCGTGATGTCTGTTCTAGGGGACGATGAGCTTGGGCACGATGGTTGGCAGTGAATGTTGGTGCTCAGTTCATCTTCAGTCTTTCTACCAGTGAGCAGTGCTACACTCCATGCCTTCGCTTCTTGACCTGTTAAATAAGAGCACCCCTCCAAGACAAACTTCAGATTGTTCCTGGAGACAGCACTGTATAAATCCATACATATGAAAAAATATTCCCTCCGGTAAGCAAGGCTCTGTATCTGTTCTCTTTTTTTTTTAATTTTTTTAAATTACTTTTCAGTGTACTAGAATTCATTGTTTATGCACCATACCCAGTGCTCCATGCAATACGTGCCCTCCACAATACCCACCACCAGGCTGGCCCAGCTTCCCACCCCCCACCCCTTCCAAACCCTCAGATTGTTTTTCAGAGTCCATAGTCTCTCATGGTTCATCTCCCCTTCCAATTTCCCTCAACTCCCCTTTCCTCTCCATCTCCCCATGTCCTTCATGTTATTTCTTATGCTCCACAAATAAGTGAAACCATATGATAATTGACTCTCTCTGCTTCACTTATTATACTCAGCATAATCTCTTCCAGTCCCGTCCATGTTGCTACAAAAGTTGGATATCCGTCCCTTCTGATGGAGGCATAATACTTCATAGTGTATATGGACCACATCTTCCTTATATCCTTATCTGTGTCTGTTTTTAAATGACTGTCCTTGTTTGATACTAAACTACGTTATGTCCTCGTTATGATACTAAAAACATTTGGAATTTCACCTGCTTCAACATAGAGGCCTGCAACATCACAGAATGAAGACACTAGCTTTTAATGGTTCTCTGTCTCTATTTCTCAGGGAACAACCCTTAACAAGCCCCCTGGCTTCAGTCTCACTTTGATGGAGGTGTGTGGCATGGGGATGCTGCCAATTCCTCTCTCTGTTTCAGAAAGTGGTAGAAATGGGGGAGGGGGCAGGTTCTCCTCAAACAACTTTTTACTAGGGGTTCCCTTTGGAAAGTGTTTTGAGAGAAGCTAGGACTTAGAAAAAACCAGAGCAGCCTCCAGCTTCCTGCAGCAAATAAGAATAAATGGCCTAGAATTTGGACATGGAGGGACATGGCTGGAGAGGTGGTGGGTTAATCCTAGGGGATTGTCTGCGTGAGGGGCTGAGGGAGCTCCTGAGAAAGGACTTTCTTGAGGAGAATGGTAGCAGTCTGGCAGAGAGAGATCAACACCATGTTCCCCAGGGCAAAGAGGAGAGCATGCCACTCAAACTGTCCTCACCCTGCCTGTGGATTCTATATTCAGGAAGAGAGAGGAAGGGGAGGACAGGGTTGTAGATGAAGTAACACAGAAATAACAGTTTTATAAAAACTCAGAAAATACCTACAGCCTAAGTATCTCAGGAGGCCTTGCAAAGACAGGAACCAGGTGAGCAAAGAAGGTTTCTTCTCTTATCATGACATTGCTGCATCTTTTGTTTTTTTAAAATTATTTATCAGATTATTATTAAATAAAAAAATAAATTATTATTAAATAAAGATTATTTATCAGAGAGAGAGAATGAGCACAAGCTGGGGGAGGCGCAGAGAGAGAAGCAAACTCCTCACTGAGCAAGGAACCTGAGATCAAGACCCTGGGATCATGACCCGAGCCAAAGGCAGGCACTTAACTGACTGAGCCACCCAGGTGTCCCCATTGCTGCATCTTCTTTCACAATCCTCTGCCAAACGCCAAGCCAGTGGTCTTTCCATGACCCTATGCAGCCTCTTAAACCATCCTTAGACCTCAGATCCTTTTTCTGTTTTTTTGTCAGTGAGACACATGTGGAAGGGAAAGGCTTTTCTCCCTCATGCCTGTCTCTCTCTTATATACTCTGGGAGGCCCTTCCCCTCGCATCGCCACCATTATTCTTGTGGTCATCCTCAGGTCCCTGGAGACCTACTATAGGAGCAGCATAACTGACCAGAGTTTCAGCTGCTGCGTATGGAAATCCCATCACCATATCCATGGCTGCTCCTGCCAATGGTTGAGTGGCAGGGGTACTAAGGCAGATGTGTTCCCCAATGACCTAGGATTCTTATATCTGCTGACTGTGGCTCAAGAACTCCCAGATGGTCTTCTGGAAACATCCATTAAACTATGTGGCAATTTAGGATGCTTCTTCCCGATGGGTTTTCCTTCTCTCCTTCCTGAATCATGGTCTGACAGTGTTCCCCGCCTCTTCCAGCTACATCCTTATATCCTTCACAAGTGTTAGACTAACAGTTCTGTTCTACCTGATCATTAGCTTAGGTCAGCTATGATTTTGAGACAGTAGACGGAGATCTCCACTGTTTTTCTCTCTGGACCCCAGGCCTCTGATGAGAAACAGTTTCTTGGGGGAGAGGGCAAATTCTCTACAATAGAGATTTTCACCTTGTAGGTGCATTGGGAGTGTATGTTAAGACCATAATTTAATTTCTCCCAAAATGTTGACTTTCTCCATTCTCACCAGGAAGACAGGCCCTCCATACTCCTTACCTGAAGAGAGGTCGGTATCCTCTCATCCTGCTCTTTGGGAAAATCTTAATTCTTTATGTTAGGTGTCTCTCAAGGAGAGAGGCAATATTTTGGAGAGGGGGACAGGACAGAGATTTCTCAAGCTTAAGGAGAAAAAGCTGGTCCACAAGTCCTGCTAGAATGGGGACTTGATATTTGGAGTATTTTGGGGACATAAGGAGCTGTAAGGAACTCAGAGTTGAGTGGGGATGGTTTGGGGGCTCTAAGAAGCACTAAGGTTCCAAGAATGATCCAATTTCCATGCCTCTTATATGGCATTTAAGTAACAGAACCAGAAGACCTCAAGGTACCATGTGGATCAAGACAATAAGGAGATTAGCAGCCATTGTTAAAAAATGAATACAAAGATTCTTTCTAGATCCCGGTCAGCCTTGGGGATTCTTGGACACCTTTAGGGAGATGATGGAGCCTTAATAATGCCTGAGATGGAATTTCCCACCATCTTGCCTCTTCTAGACAGTTCGTATAAAGGGACCATACAATATGTCGCCTCTGTGTCTGGCTTCTTCCACTTGCATAATGTGTTCAAGGTTCATCAGTGCCATGCCATGTGCCAGTACTTCATTCCTTTTTTATGGCTGAGTGGTAGTCCTTTGGGTTGCTATACCATGTCTTATTTGTCCATTCATCAGGTGATGGACATTTGCATGGTTTCCACATTTTGGGTTTTATAATGATGGTGTGATGAGCATCAACACATGTTTCTGGGTGGACATATTTTTCAGTTCTTTTGAGTGTATAACTAGAAATAAAATTGCTTGCCCATAAGGTAACTCTAAGCTTTTTTTTTTTTTTTTTTAAGATTTTATTTATCTGTTCGACAGAGAGGCATCATAAGTAGGCAAAGAGGCAAGCAGAAAGAGGGAGGCAGGCTTCCTGTTGTGCAGAGAACCCAATGTGGGGCTCGATCTCAGGACCCCAAGATCATGACCCTAGCCGAAGGCAGAGGTCCAGCCCACTGAGCCACCCAGTCACCCCAACTCTAAGATTTTTGAGGAACCTCAAAACTGTGTTTCAAAGAGGCTGTATCCTTTAAATTCTGACCAGGAATGGAGAACCATCCCAATTTCTCCATACCCTTGCCAGCACTTAATACCATTAGTCTTTTATTCGATGATAGCCTTCCATGTGGGTATGAAGTTGTATCTTGCATTTCTCTCATGACCATGAGAAGGTTGTGAACTTTTTAGCCAATTATGTAGCTTTGAAGAAATAGCTATTCAAAATTTTGGCCAGTTTGAGGGGTGCCTGGGTGGCACAGTTGGTTGAGCATCTGACTTTTGGTTTCAGCATGGGTCTGATCTCAGGGTTGTGGTATGTGCTGAAGCTGCCTGGGTTTCTCTCTCTCCCTCTCCTTCTGTCCCTCCTCTCTGCTCTCTAAACCAATCTTTAAAACAAACAAATTAACAGGGGCGCCTGGGTGGCTCAGTGGGTTAAAGCCTCTGTCTTCGGCTCAGGTCATGATCTCAGGGTCCTGGGATCGAGCCCTACATGGGGCTCTCTGATCAGCAGGGAGCATGCTCCACCCCCCCCGCCCCCCGGCCTACTTGTGATCTCTCTCTCTGTCAAATAAATAAATAAAATCTTTAAAAAATAATTAAAAAACAAACATAAACAAGCAAACAAGAGTTTGGCCATTTTGAAAATTAAATTATTTGTCTTTTTATTATTGAGTTGTAAGATTTCTTTATATATTCTGCATATCAGTCTTTAATTCGATTTTGATAAAGTAAGGAAATCTAGAATTTTTTGTACACTTGAGTATGTGGACCACAGGTTATACCTATTACACTATCTATTCCCTTATAGCATCCTTTGTGTGATGTCTTTTAGAACTGTTTTTTCCATACTGGTTTTTCTACTTAGGCTATAAGTTCCAGGAAGGCAGAGCCCATGTTTTGCTCTTAATCATTCATTTTCTAGCCCCTTGAATATAGTAGATACTCAATGCTTACCGAAATGAATGGAAAGAAAGACTAATGAGTAATTGAATGGATGAATGAACGATGAATGGATGAATGAATGAATGTGCCTGATCAGGCTCTCGGTATTGGGAACATGAACTTCAGGGGAAGGGCTTGTACATTTCCCCTCCCTTTGGTCGAGGTCCTCCATGTAATGGTGGGTAATGGCCTTTCTGCAGCGCACCATTCTCCAATCCCCGCTCCCCCGCCCCGCTGCACACATGTACAAGGCTCCCTTGGGGAAGGGCCACTGGTCTGCATTCTGAAGTCAGCTGATGCCTGTGACCTAGGCAACGTAGCAGACAACTGACTTGTATTTCTATCAATTCCCTTATCTTTTGAATACATTTTAACTTCACCTTCTCCCGAGGAGCCTTAAAACCAGACTGTAGGAAGTCCCACTCCCTGTTCTCTCTTTCTCATAAATAATAAAAGTGTATCATGAAAAGACATGGGTGAGTCTTCCCTCACTTATTCCTGGCCCACAGCTTTTAGAGTTAGCCACTGTTACCATTTCCTTTTCTGCCCTTTCAGAAATACCTTTTTATGAATATACCAGAGCACATTCATGTACCACCAGCTTTTTTGACATCAATAGTTTCATAGACTTTTTCTGTATTTTTTCCCTTAATATTGCATCTTCAAAATCTTTCCAAGGCTGTACTATAGCACCACCTTATTCTTTCAAAGACTTATTGCTATATCATGGTATTCATAACTATTTCCAGACTTTTATTCTACTAAAAATGCTGCAATTATTATTCTTCTACATACATATCTGGGCACATATTTATCTGACGGACAAGCCCTAGTATTAAAATGGCTGGATCAGGGATATGTATCTTTTAACTTTTGATACATATGCTAATTTCTTTCCAAAGAAGCTGTATCAAATTGCAGTCTCACCAACAGAATAAAGAAGTGCTCATACATTTGCGAATAGATATGATCCAATTTTTTAAATCTTTGCCAATCTGAGAAATAAAAAAATGAAATCTAATAGCTTTAATTGCATTTATTCTATTTGGAAAGTTAATAAGAATAAAAACAGAGAGTAGTTAAGTAAGCACTTTCCGAATACTTTGTATACATTTAAAAATCTTTTTAAATACTTAAAAGCATTTTTATTTATTTTGTAAATTGTGTTCTTGTCCTCTGTCCATTTTTCTATTAAGGAAATTTGACTCTGTATGTGATGTGTAATTTGTTTTTCAACTTTGTGGCACTCTTAAAATGCAGATTTTGCATTTATTTATTTATTACTTTAAATTTTATTACTTTAAAAAAGGTAAGGACTGCTCTTTTCTTGTTCTGCATGTACAAGTAAAGAGCAGAATGGACTGAAAAATCAACAAATTTTCCAGGATCTGTAAGAGAGATGAGGACTCAGGGCAAACCATAGCCCCCAACAAGGTAGAGAGTCAGATGAATATAGGGGAATATAGGGAGTCATAGTTTCCCCAAGCAAAGACTCACAAGTAGAAACCACCTTAGAAACCAGTTCTGGGGTAAGAAAACCTGAGCTGTAATTGACAAATTGTCAGAGGTTCCATGTGGATGAGTCTGAGAATGAAAACTTCATGGAGACCCACTTGTAGGGGGACCCTACAATATTGTGAGATTTACTTCCAAGAGCTTGACCAGGTTCCCACGGTACATTCTGAAGAAAAACCCTTAAGTGTTCCGGCAGGGAGAGGTGAAAAGGAACTATTTTGAAATAATCCAGAACATTATATTCTTTCTTAAAAATGCCCACCCTCAGGGCAAACTAGTTAACAGGAACCTGACCAGCTGGGGTATTTTCAGGGACTAACTGACTTGGGGGAGAGAGATACCCAACTCTAGCCCACTCCAGCCATCCTCTCCCCACTAAGCGGGAGGAGGAAGACCTTAGACACACAGTCCTGGGGCAGAGATTCACTTAAAGACTGGACTTAATCATGGACTAGAGAACACTTCCCCTTCCCACATCTCATCACATTACTAAAGGCCTTTTTACAGCAGTTCCTTTTCCCCATATCCTGCCCAACTATCAGGATATAAATAAATAAATATTTATATATTTGACAGAGAGAGATAGCGAGAGCAGGGACACAAGCAGAGGAAGTAGGAGAGAGAGATGCAGACTCCCCACTTAGCAGGGAACCTAATGTGAGGCTGGATCCCAGAATCCTGGGATCATGACCTGAGCCGAAGGAGATGCTTAACTAACTGAGCCACCCAGATGCCCCAAGAAGTTCATTTTAAATATGAAGATGTATATAGATAGATTAAAAGTAAGTGGATGGAGAAAAATATACCATGCTAACACTAATCTCAAGAAATAACTGGCTGGCTCACTTGGTAGAGCACATGACTCTTGATTTCAGGGTTGTATTTGAGTCCCATATTGGGTATACAAATTACTTGATAATAAAAGGAAAAAGAAGAAAAGGACAGTAAGAGTAGCTATATTAATTTCAGACAGAACAACTTCAAAACAAGGAAAGTTATCAGGGATAAAAAAAAAAAAAAAGCATTACCTAATGATGAAGGGGCCACATCTTTGATGTGTATGTACCTAACAGAGGGTCAAACTACATGAGGCAAAAAGTGATGGAGCCACAAGAAGAAATAGATTAGTTCACTATCACAGCTGGAGACTTCCACACCCCTGCCCCCTGCAGAAATGGACAGATCCAGCAGGCGGAAAATGAGTAAGGACAGAGTTGAACACAACAACACCGTCAATCTTCTGGACATCTGGATGCAGCTGACATTTATAGGCTCCTTCATCCAACAACAGCACATCCAACAAGAATACATATTCTTCACAAGTTCACATGCAACATTCAGCATGATAGGCTATATCTGGGCCATAAAACAGATTTTTTTTTAAAGATTTTATTTATTTATTTGACAGAGAGAGAGAGAGAGATCACAAGTAGGCAGAGAGGCAAGCAGAGAGAGAGAGAGGAGGGGAAGCAGGCTCCCTGCTGAGCAGAGAGTCCGATAAAACAGATCTTAACTAATTTATAACAACAGAAATCATGCAATGTTTGCTCTCAGACCACAATGGGATTAAACTAGAAATTAGTGCCAGAATGATAATGGAAAATCCCTAAACACATGAACATGAAACAAGCGACACCCTTCTAAATAATACATGGATCAAAGAAGAACTCTCAAAAGAAATATAAAAATATGTTTCAATGAAAATGAAAACACCACCTACCAAAATTTGTGGGATGCAGCAAAAGCAGTGCTTAACGGGAAATTTATAGTAATAGATAAATATATTAGAAGAGAAGATCTAAAATTAATAATCTGTTTCCACCTTGGGAAACTAAAAAAACAAGAGCAAAGTAAATCCAAAGTAAGCAGAAGAAAATAGGAACTAGAGCAAAAATTAGTGAAATCGAAAACAGGAAATCAAAAGAGAAAATAAATGACACCAAAAGCTGGTTTCTTGAAAAGATCAATAAAATCAACAAGCCTCTAGCCAAACTGCCTAAGAAAGAGAATTTAAATTACCAATATCAGAAATGACAGAGTGGGGGCCACCTGGGTGGCTCAGTCAGTTGAGCAGCAGACTCTTGATTTCAGTTCAGGTCATAATCTTGAGGTCATGAGACTGAGCCCCATGTTGAACTCCACACTCCATGCTCAGCACGGAGTCTGCTTGTCCCTGTCTGCCCCTTTGTCCCTCTGTGCTCTCTCTCTCTCAAATAAATATGTGAATAAAATCTTTAAAAAAAAAAGAAAAAAGAAATGACAGAGGGGTCATCACTACAGAACCCATGGACATTAAAAGGATAATAAAGGAATACTATGAACAACTGCATATTCACAAATTTGATAACCTTGATGAAATGGACCAATTCTGTGAAAGATACAAGCAACCGAAGCTCATACAAGAAGAAATAGACAAACTGAATAAGTTTACATCTATTAAAAAAATTGAATCAATAATTAATAATCTCCCCAAACAGTAAGCCCCGGGTCCAGATGAGTTCACTTATGAATTCTGCCATACATTTAAGGAAGAAATTACACAAATTCTCTGTGATCTCTTTCAGAGAATAGGAACAGAACTCCTCCTATTTCATAAGTCCAGCATTACCCTAATATGAAACCAGACAAAGACTTTACAAGAAAACTACAGACCAATATCTCTCATGAGCACAGATGCAAAAATCCTTAATAAAATATCAGAAAATCAAAACCCACAATGCATAAAAAAGATTATACACCATGACCAAGTGGGATTTATTCCAGGTTTACAAGGCTGACTCAATGTTCAAAAATCCATTACTATACTCCATCACATCTATAGGCTTACAAAGAAAAATCACATGATCATATTGATAGATGCAGAAAACACATTTGGCAAAACCAAAGACCCACTCATGATAAAAACTGTCAATAAACTAAGAGGAGAGGGGAACTCCCTCTTCTTGATAAAGAATATCCACAAAAAACCTAAAGCTAACATCATACTTAGTGGTAGAAATCCCCAAACTTTCCCATTAAGAACAGGTACAAGGCAAGGGTGTCCCCTCTTACTACTTCCTGTTCTTGTACTGCAGAATATCTCATCACCTAGGACCTGCAGAGATCCCAAAGTAAGCACACAGTGTTTTTACATTTATTTTGCCATAACACTCCCTCCTGGCCCCCGCCTGGAGTGACTCATATGTTCTATAGCTGTACTACTCAGAGTGTATTTTGTAGGTGTTTTTAGAAGTTTCATTTTTCAAGTAAATCATTTCTATTTTTTAAATATTTTTTAAAAAGATTTTATTTATTGGAGAGAGAGAGATAGAGAGTGCGTGCGTGTACAAGTAGAAGGGAACGGCAAGGGGAGAGAGAGAAGCAGGCTCCCCACTGAGCAGAGGGCCTGATGCAGGACTTGATCCCAGGACCCTGGGATCATGACCTGGGTCGAAGGCAGATGCTTAACCGACTGAGCCACTCAGGCACCTCTCAGGTAAATCATTTATAATTAGAGAGAGAGAGAGCACGAGTGGGATGAGGGGCAGAGGGAGAGAATCCCCAAGCAGACTCCCCACTGAGCACAGAGCCCGACTCAAGGCTTGATCCCAGGACCCTGAGATCATGACCCAAGCTAAAATCACCAGTTGGACTTTTAACTGGCTGAGCCACCCTGGTGCCCCTGAAGTAAATTTTTATTTATATTATAAAATTATCAGACTTCCATAGGTTGGAAAATTAAAAAAATACATCACTCACCACAGTCTGAGGAACACTGTTCTATTCATGATGCTGCTTGTATACAGCACACGTGTTTGGCATCTCTTCTGATTCCCTTACTGCCACTTAAATTCTAGCAATGTAAAAGTGTGGGAGGGGTGCCTGGGTGTCGCTGTTCGTTAAGCTTATGACTCTTGGTTTCAGCTCAGCTCCGCGATCTTGGGGTCGTGAGATGGAGCCCTGGGTCAGGCTCTGTGCTCAGCATGGAGTCTGCTTCCGATTCTCTCTCCCTCTCCCTCTGCCCCTCCCACTCATGCTCTCGCTCTAAAATAAATAAATAAGTCTTTAAAAAAATAAGCATGGGAGAGTTACCTCTCCCTGGAGCGACCTCTATCAATGGGAGAGCGGAGGTTGGTGGGAGCAGGGCAGATCCACCCCCGACTCCTGCTCCCCTCTTCTCTACACATACCTGGAGATATCCCACATACCAAATAAACACACTTTCAAAGATGTGCTCTCTTTACGGTTGTCATGGACAGTAGGCAGAATGGTGACACACTGCCTTAGAACACCCCTTGTCTTGTTTCCTTTTACCTCCTTTTTCCTGCCCTACATTTATATCTCACCAAGTATCGGGCTGTGTTTTCGAGAGAGCACTAAACACTAAGAATATACCACAGTGAGTAAGCAGCTTTCAGAATGGTTTTCTCGTATGTAAGGATAAACTTGGAGATGTAAGGCCATGCATCCTTATAAATACATCTTTATAGGACTATATAAAGATATGTATCTTTGGAATACGTAAGTCTGAGTTCTAGGCAGCATAGCGGGATTTTGGAAGACTGGTGACCCTCATTCATTCATGACTCATGTTTTGAGGACCAGTCATATGCTGGGTTTGACAGGGGGTAGGAGATGATGATTAATAAAGCCTGACGTGTGTGCTCAAGGGGACCCCCATGGAGTGGAGGACCACAGACAAGCTTGAGGCAGAAACACTGCAGGGAAGGAAGCATGGGTCCAAGTGCATATGTACGTGACGGGGCAACGGAGACAGGCACCAGCCCCCAGGATAAGATGATGACCAGAGAGAGCCTTTCAGAGCTGCACTGTGAAAGCTTTCAAGTAAGCTGCTGGGGAGCAGGGGGGCCATGGGAGACAGGGACACTTCAGGCAAAGGGGGCATCCGGGTACAGAAGTATGGAAGTGGGCCGGGTCCTGGCACGTTCAGGCAGGGACCCGACAGTGGCTTGATGTGACCGGCACCCAGTGTGAGGTGGCGAGGTTGAGGGGCAATGAGTGCTGAGGCTGACACCCAGCCAGCCAGCCAGCATCCACATCAAGAAGCGTTCTGGAAGCTACTAAGGAGGCCTAGATTTCTCCTGAAGGCAGAAGAGAAGGACAATGGATGGATATTAAGTTAGCGGTGGTGTCACAGTCTTAAAATATATGATTGGGGCACCTGGGTGGCTCAGTGGGTTAAAGCCTCTGCCTTTGGCTCAGGTCATGATCTCAGGGTCCTGAAATCAAGCCCCTCATCGGGGTCTCTGCTTGGCAGGGAGCCTGCTTCCCTTCCTCTCTCTACCTGCCTCTCTGTTTGCCTCTCTGCCTGCTTGTGATCTCTGTCTGTCAAATAAATAAATAAAATCTTTAAAAAATATATATATGTTCAAAGTCTAGGACACTGTTTTGACTCTGTAGAATGAATACTTGTTAAGGGGGGCCCCGGGGCCTTGGATGGCGTGCTGCAGTTCAAAAGAAGGCCACCGGGGAAGTTGAAATGTTTATTACTCACAAGTCCTGGGGAAAGCACACAGCCTGCCTATGGGGAGGTCCAGGCAGCACAAAGACAGAGAGAACAGCAGGACCTGGATGCACGCCTTTAAGATCAATGAAGGGAGAGCTTTGGGGTTCTTGAGCTATGGCTGGATCGGTCCATTCAAACCAAAAAAGTGTGGGGTTTTGGTAAACTTCGGGGGTACCCAAGGGGCAGGCCCTGGACAGTGGGGGAGACTGTTGCTCACAAAGGCTGCTGGGCAACTCACAACAGGAACTCACACTGGCTCGTGACCCTGAGGGCTGCCATCTAGGATGTGCACTTGTGTGAAGGGCTAGTGTTCGTGAAAGTCCCCACGGGCCACTGTGGCCAAACAAAATGGATGCGGAGGCAGCAACGTCACGGAGTAGGTCAGCTCAACTCCTGACAACAGACACTCTTCCTTCCACAAAATGAAATCTGATTCTCCTCCTCTTAAACGTGGACCCAACTTAGAGACTCACGTCTACTGAGGGGTATGTGGTAGAAATGACACAGAGTGATTTCCAAGACTTGGTTAAAAGAGCCAATATGGCTTCCAACGGCTCTCTCTGAGGCTCTTGACTTTGGAGCTCCACACTACTATGCGAGAAGTCTGGCTGCCTTGTAGCTGCTCCTCACTGGGGAGACCAACGCAGAGACCATGTGAACACAGGGAGACCTGCTCAAGGAGCCCCAGCCACTGGAGTCCTCCTCGTCTGGGGACGAGTCCTAGGGGTCGGCAAGGCCTCGGGTGATCCCGGCCCCAGCCACCATCTAACTGTAACCCTGGTGGGACCTGAGTGAGAACCGTGGAGCTGAGCCCTGTCTGACTCCAGGACCACGGAAATATAATAATCATGCACCATTGCTGTCATTTTTAGCCACTCTTTTCGGTTGTTTATGGCTTGGAAATAGATTGTGAATACAAGTGACATACCAAGGATTGCAGTCTAGAAACCCATTCTGGTTGCAGGGTAAAGAACAAAGGCAGGGGGAGGACAGCCCTGAGGGACAGAAACACTGAACTCTCAAGCCAGGAGATGTCAAACACAGCCCGTGGGCTCTTTCTGACTTGGGAGTTCACCCCAAGTCTATAGGAGCACTGTATCTATGGGATTACTGAAAACCTACATTGACCCAAGAAAAATCAGCCCGTGAGGGACTCCTGGGGTCAAATTCAGCTTGGCCAGTTGGAAAGCTTAGCCCAGATTGGGATCTATTGGGCTCAGCCTGATCACATGGCCAAGACATACAGCTTCCTGCTGGGGACTGAGGACGTGACCCACAGCTCCCACGGAGGAGAGTGCAGACGCTGGACCACAGACCACATCCCCTTTGTAGCATTGGTCTTGCTCCAGACATCATTCTGATTGCTGTGTATGTGTGGAGATGGTCGACACAGATCAACAGAGTTGGTCAGCGTCCTCAGTCAGTTCGAGCTGCTCTAATGGAAGTGCTGTAAACTGGGGTCTTGGGGGCTTGAACTGAAAGTGTTTGTCATCTCTCTGGAGGCTAGAAAATCCAAGATCCAGGCCCTGGAAGATCAGGCGTCTGGTGAGAAACTGCTTCCTGGTTCAAAGATGGCCGTCTCCTCCATGCCCACATTCAGCAGAGAGGGCAGGGGAGCTCTCTGCGGTCTCTTTCATAAGGGCACTAACCTCATTCATGAGTGCTCCACCTTCCTGACCTCATCACCCCCAAAGGCCCACCCTCCTAACACCATCATGCTAGGACTTAGGTCTCGACATCGCGACATTTTGGAAGACACCAGTATTCAGCCTAAAGCAGGCCTGGAATCAGTGATATGAGGCCCACCGTGGGCAAGCAGGCCTGAGTCCGTCTTCTCCGAGATCCTGGCTCACAGCTGCACCTGCTTACTCTTTCCTACTAAAGCAACTAGACCCTGCAAGAACTTTCCTCTCATAAAAAAGGCTGGGGGACACTTTCTGTGTTTACAGTAGTATTTTCTCTTGTGGGGACCCCAACACAGCCTGTGTGTGTGTGTGTGTGTGTGTGTGTGTGTGTGTGTGTTTGTACAACTCTAGCCTGCCCTTGTTTTGTTATAGTCCCCACGGTAGGGCCATCCCAACAGGCAGCACTTTTCCCCTCCAGGAAGGCCTGCTAGGGCACTCATTGTCTGGGGAAGAATTTGAAGCTTCAGGAGACCAAGTTCAGGATCTTCAGTGAGTCTGGCATTTTCTGCAGGACTCAGCACCCCTGCTGTCTATAGGCTCCCATATATGGGCAGTGGCAGCCCCATAGGATTGGTGTCATGGACAAATACGTGCAGTTCTGGTCCCCGGGCTTCTGTTCATGCCAGTTCCTCCATTCACCATGCCTTTCCCTTCCTTTACTGTGAATCAAAATCTTTCTTGTCCCTCAGGATCAAGCTGCAGCACCACCACCTCTGTAGGACTTCTCTGGTCCCCTCTTCAAAATTAGCTCTTCCTCAAGACCACATCTGGGTATGAATCCTAAAGGCCTAAAATCCGGATCTCGTATTATTGTAGCATTATTCAAATAGCCAAGACATGGAAGCAGCCCATGTCTCCATGGACAGACGAATGGATAAAGATAATGTGGTCTATTTATACAATGGAATATGACTCAGCCTTAAAAATGAAAATCTTGCTGTCTGTGACAACACAGATGAACCTGGAGAACCTGCTAAGCGAAAGGACAGAAGGACAAGTGCCACATGATTCGGCATATAGGAGGCATAGGAAATAGTCAAACTCAGAACAGCAGAGAATAAAGCAGTGGTTGTCAGAGGTGGTGGTGGGAGGAAACTGGATTAGTTGTTCAACCAGTACAGAGTTTCAGTTATGCTAGAGGACTGAGTTCTAGAGGTCTGCTCTGCAACATAGCGCCTATTGCTAACTATATGGTCCTACGCACGTCAACATTGTTAAGAACATGGGGGGTAGGGGATGCCTGGGTGGCTCAGATTGTTAAGTGTCTGCCTTCAGTTCAGGTCATGATCTCAGGGTTCTGGGATTGAGTCCTGCATCGGGCTCTCTGCTCAGCAGTCTGCTTCTCCTTCTCCCTCTTTGATTTCTCTTGCTCTCACTCTCTCTCAAATAAATATTTTTAAAAATTAAGGAAGTACAAAACAATGTTAAAAAAAGAAACCAGAATGTGCAGCCACTCTGGAAAATAGCATGAAGGTTCTTCAAAAAGTTGAAAATAGAGCTACCTACAACCCAGCAATCAAACTACTGGGTATTTACCCTAAAAATACAAATGTAGTGGGCGCCTGGGTGGCTCAGTGGGTTAAGCCACTGCCTTCGGCTCAGGTCATGATCTCAGAGTCCTGAGATCGAGTCCCACATCGGGCTCCCTGCTCAGCGGGGAGCCTGCTTCCCTCTCTCTCTCTCTCTCTCTGCCTGCCTCTCCATCTACTTGTGATTTCTCTCTGTCAAATAAATAAATAAAATCTTTAAAAAAAAAATACAAATGTAGTGATCCAAAGGGGCACATGCACCCGAATGTTTACAGCAGCAATGTCCACAATAGAAAAACTATGGAAAGAACCTAGATGCCCATCAACAGATGAATGGATAAAGAAGATGTGGTATATATATACAATGGAATACTATGCAGTCATCAAAAGAAATGAAATCTTGCCATTTGCGATGACGCAGATGGAACTAGAGGGTATTATGCTCAGAGAAATAAGTCAATCGGAGAAAGACAACTATCATATGATCTCCCTGATATGAGGAAGTGGAGATGCAATGTGGGGAGTTTGGAGGTAGGAAAAGAATAAATGAAACAAGATGGGATCGGGAGAGAGACAAACCATAAGAGACTCTTAATCTCACAAAACAAACTGAGGGTCGCCAGGGGGTAGGGAGAGGGGGGTGGTGTATGGACATTGGGGAGGGTATGTGCTATGGTGAGTGCTGTGAAGTGTGTAAACCTGCTGATTCGCAGACCTGTACCCCTGGGGCTAATAATATATTACATGTTAATAAAACAATAAAATTAAAAAAAAAACTAGAATGATTTGAAAATGCAGTTTCTAAGCAAGAGTTTTCCCTGCTTTTCATGGTCACTCTTTCCTCTAGTATAGTTTTGTGACTGGTTCCACCTGCTCCCTTGGAACCTCCAGTTCAGAGATTAGGTTTTACCCTAATAGCTCGGGGCTCATCCACATTGGTGATAATGGGGAATGATCCCAGATCCGCAGGTGCCTTGGCCCAGGCTTTGTGGAGGTCTTTCTCACCGCCCCCCAACCATAGGTACCTTTTATAGAAGACATAGCCCCAAGTAGTGGCCATAGATTCTCCAGCTCCTGTTTCCTGCTGGTGGGCTTAGGCTCTGGTTCCCTCCCCTGCCTGTTTATCCTACAGGGTTTGGATACCCTCTGATATCCCAGACGAGGAGGAGATGCCTGGGACTTCAGGTCCTACGCACAGTTCTACTTTTGGTCTTGCGCATTGTAGCCCTCAATACATATTTATTACACGAATAATTTAATCATGTTTTTGAAAGCAGCTATGTCTTCTTGGCTTTAAGAATAATTTTTTGCTGTTGAATTTAGTAAACAAAGGACCCCTGAGGATGAATGCATCTTGGCAACAGGTTGAATTTCACTTACCTGGAATTCCCTTAACTTCAAAGGCTTGTTCTTTGCTGACGCTTGGTAAGTTAACTTTTACTCCACTTATGGGCTGGGGGAGAAGATGATGAGCTTACCAAAGTAGACGAGGACACAGACACTCAGGAAAATGTCCCATGATGCTTTAGTCACCTTGAAATTCATATTGAAAGTTGTAAGATCGTAAGAGCTGTAAAGAAACGGATCATTTAGGACCAACTAGGACATTTCTGATGGTTGTTCATTTGGCTGTTTGAATACTTCTGGTGCTGGAGAGCTTATTACCCTACAAGTCAACTCAAAATTTTGAAGGTTGGGCAAAAAAAAAAAAACCCAAAAGACCAAAAAACCAACAATGTCCCCTCACTGGCTTGCAAATAAATCCATTTCTACATGACGTCAAATATGTGCCCTTGAGTTTTCGGTTTTGGGCAAAATGCACCCAGTTTCTTTGGCAGCATTGAGTCATGATTTAGAGCAGGGCGTCTGCGGTTAAGCCTCGGGGCAAAATTTATTTAGCCCAGCCGCTGGTAATCTTTTCCTGAAAGGATTAGACAGTAAATGCTTTGGACTCTGTGGGCCATACTAACTACTCAGTCCAGCCACTGGGGCATGAAAGGAGCCACAGGAAGCAGGGCTGTGTTCCGGTAAAACTCTACTAGCAAAAACAGGGGCAGACTGGGATTTGGGCAGTATTTTATTGATCCCTGATGCAGCCAATTCTCTCATGTTTTCTAGACCCTCCTATGTTTGATCGACTCCACTGTCCCTCTATACCCAGATTTGAGGAGGACCCAGATTTGGCCACCAGATTTGAGGAGGACCCTCCAGGGGAGGGTGACCAAAACACAGTCCGACAGGTTTCTTGCCTCTCCTGCAAAACATTGAAGCAGGAGGATCCCACCGTGCAGTACACAGAGACGACTACTCTCTCGGCCACAGGCCAGCTGTGTGCCCTTGAGCTGTTCAACTTGTGAACCTTGGCTGCTGCAGGCTTAAAAAAAAAAAAATCAAGATTCTCATACTGGTCCTGCAGCATTGCTTTGCAGAGCGGGAATAAAGCTTGGAACAGTGCATAGTGCTGGGTCCTTAGCAAGCAGCTCTAAATACTAGTTGTTATAAACGATGGTGTGCTGTGAAGTTCTGTTGTGACCGAGCTTTCGCAGCCCAAACTGAAGCGAGGAGAAGGAAAATTCCACTCTGTTTAAAACGAGGTTATGGCAGTCGGCGTCTGCCCTATTCACTCTGCTGCTTGTTCCACCCTCTGTGCTCCCACCTGTTCCCCAATTAACACCCTATTATGCTGAACACCTGCACGGAAGCCATTTGCCGGCCCCTTTCCAGCTCTCTCGCTGCCACCTCGCTAACCCGGAGCCCCGGCGCCTGTTGCCGGGGTCTCCTAGCGTTCGCCTGCAGGAAGGCTGTAGGGTTTGCTGAGCTTTCCCTGGGACAAGAAATTGAATGCTAATATCTGTGCAGTAGCTTCTTCTCTCCTGGGTCCTAATCAGATGAGAGGATCCTTACATTTCTTTAACTTTGAAAATAAAACTCTGTGTGTGTGTGTGTGTGTATGGGTTGGGGGTGGGCAGGGCGGGAGCATGTTGGGTAACGGAAGGAGACAGGGAGAAGGCCAATAAGAAACAGAAGTGAGGACACCTGGGTGACTCAGTTGGTTAAGCGTCTGCCTTCAGTTCAGGTCATGATCCCAGGGTCCTGCGATTGAGTCCCGCATCGGGCTCCCTCAATGGGGAGCCTGCCTCTCCCTCTACCCCCCCCCCCCGCTTGTGTGTTTGCTCTCTCTCACTCTCTCTCTCACAAATAAAATCTTAAAAAAAAAAAAAAAAAAGACAGAAATGACAAGGAGGGGACAGAGGGAGGAAACTAACTTCCTAATCCGTTCCAGACAGTACAAAGCTCAGGGATACCAGCTTTTGAAATCACCCCTCTCCCTCCTCACAAGGGTACACTGAGAAGAGTGAGTGGTCTGGTGAGATCACACCACTCCCATAACGTGCAGAAACCAGCTACTTCCTAAGGGGCTCCCACGAGCCTCAAGTAATGCTGGGCACACTGCAGTTAAGTGAATCGTCTTTGTTGAGCCACATGTGTATCATCCTGGTGTCCATGACTGGCACTGACTGCCCCGTGAGCTAGCACGCTGGCCAAAGGCTGCTGAACAAGACGCTGAACAAGACACGCTCACACAGTCTTGTCCTGCCCGTGGATGGAGGGGAGCTCGGACAAGGACTTTTTTTTAAATATTTTACTTATTTATTTGACAGACAGAGACCACAAGTAGGCAGAGAGGCAGGCAGAGAGGCAGGCAGAGAGGCGGGCAGAGAGGCAGGCAGAGAGGCAGGCAGAGAGGCAGGTAGAGAGAGGAGAGGACGCAGGCTCCCTGCTGAGCAGAAAGCCTGATGCGGGGCTCAATCCTGGGACTCTGAGATCATGACCTGAGCTGGAGGCGGAGGCTTAACCCACTGAGCCACCCAGGCGCCCCTAGACAGGGAATTCTTAAACAGAGTGTTTAAGTCTGGCCCCTCACCTGGGGCCCTTGTTAGAATGTAGATTCTGATTCAGGTCTCTGGGGCGGAGAGGAGATTGTGCCTTTTAACAAGCTCCCAGGTGACACCGATGCTGCCAGGCCACACTTGAATAGCAAGAATACAGACCAGTTCTATTCAGTCAGTCTGGATTGCTGCATCAGTCTTAGAGGACCGGAAAGATCACCATCAGCGGGCCTGGGGCTTACACGTGTGTTGGGTCCTGAGTCTTACTCAGAACCTCCCACACTCCTCTTGTAGTTGTTGACTCTGACTACGAACCAGTTTTTGATCATTGTCTTATCTTAGTAAGTCTATTTTATATCTGATACCTCTGAGACCCCAAATCAAGGGGTAGCTAAGTTTTCTAAGGTTAGAAAGAGCTATTGTTCTGAATTAAAACTGAACTGGAAATGAAGTTGAAAGAGCAGAATTGAAACAGTGTCTCGGATATGAACCAGCAAAACTAGACCCTACCTGGACCTCAATTTTGTCATCTATAAAATAGCATAACATACTACATCCCCTACCTTGAAGGGCTTATAGACAAAGAAAACAATCCCTAAAACCATAAATGGTAATAATACATGTAATACTACATATAGTATTATTTTGAGACAAAATGCATGAACATCTCATCTCTGCAGAATTAAACCAGAGAATAAGAATGTGCATATTAATTTGCAAATTAAGAATGGGGAACAGAGTCTGGGCCTCCTGTATAGGTCTAAAAGATATATGCCAATACACATTGTATTCTCTGATCTAACTATCTGGGACTATAGTCTGGCAAGTAAGATATATTTATGGGGACAATGGGACAGAACAATGAACCCATATATGAAATGCCTTGGAAATTCTGAACTTGTGAGTTCTCTACAATCACACCACCTCTCTGTTTACTCGCAGGTTCCCCTGTCATCAATTGGAGCACAGAATTCCCACAACTCCCAAATCCACTCCAAGAAACTTACTCAGTCAAGGTTATAGAACTCCAGGGAGCTGCAAATTTCCGAGTCTGCCTGGCTCCGCGTGGCTCTTCTGTGAGTCAGATCATGGAATCTGGGAATCTGAGAGCTGGAAGGGCCCTTTGAGATTGTCCTGTCCAAGCTCCTCATTTTCCAGATGAGGAGCGGGCATGGCCAGCCAAGACCACACTGCCTGTGGGTGGAGAGGGGGGCTGGGATTCGTGGCTCGGTCTTGAGTAGGGCGCCCCCCTCCACTCCGGGTTCGTTGCCCATCACTGTTTAGAAACTCAGGGAAACTCAGCCGAAGCAGCTTTCCCTCTCTGGGTGGCAGACTGTGTGTACAAGCAAATGACCTAGTCAGGACCACCCAGGCACTCGGGCCAATGAATGCGTCACTTTCCACTGAAAAGTTTGTGGTATCGTCAGCAGGAAGGCCAGTTGGGTGCTCTGGGGAGTGGAGAGGAGATGGCGAAGGCTAATATAAGATTTTCTCTATGGCGAGGGGCCATTCACAAGCCCACACTATTGTACCGTCTCTGGGCAGTCCTGTGGTCAGGTACTTAACACTGTAAACGTTAGTGGTAGTAACGAGTTGTTTGTGAGATAATAGTAATGCTTGGAGACTTGTGATGGGACTTTTTTAAACTATTTTTTTTCCTTTTCCTTCCTCTTTGAGAGAGAGAAAGAGAGCGTGCGCAACCAGGGGAGGTGGGAAGGGAGAGGAAGAGAATTTTTTTTTTTAATATTTTAGTTATTTATTTGACACAGAGAGAGAGAGATCACAAGCAGGCAGAGAGGCAGGCAGAGAGAGGGGGGAAGCGGGCTCCCTGCCGAGCAGAGAGCCCGATGCGGGCCTCGATCCCAGGACCCCGAGACCACGACCGGAGCCGAAGGCAGAGGCCCAACCCACTGAGCCACCCAGGCGCCCGAGGAAGAGAATCTTAAGTAGACTCCTCATTGAGCATGGAGCCCGACCTGGATCTCGATCTCATGACCTGAGCCCAAATCAAGAGTTGCTCAGCCAACTGATCCTCCCAGTCAGGTCACTCATTAGAATTACCCTGGTGAGCTTTTAAAAATCCTGATTCCCAGTCTGCTCTCTGCACCTGTAGATCAGTTTGGTTGGGTGGGAGCCCAGGCATCAGTGTTTCCTGAAGACCCTCGATGATTTCAATGCCCAGCAAGTTTTTGACTCATGGAGATGGGGAACACACCCATGTCCCAGAAGCAAAAGAGAACAGGGTCTGTGGCCTTCCTTTTTATTTCCCTTCGGATTGAGTTTTGCACAGGAATGTAACAGGAACAGAGCTGAAAAGGTACCACCTGGAGAAATCAGAATGAGGAAAATGGTTAGATCACAGAAGGTATAAAGGGGGAGGGAGGGAAGGGGAGACAGAGGGAGGGAAGAAGAGGGGAAGAACTCCAAAGCTAGCTGTTGCAAGAAAACTTGGAGTTCCACAGAAGGTGGTGGGAGGGCTAGAAGAACCTTGTCACTGAGGAATGTGCTGGAATGTGGGTGTGTAGAGGACATGCTTGCTGCATTGTAGGGATCTCCTGAGGATAGTTTGGTTTAGGGGAACTCATTCTCTACAAGGAATTAAACAGAGAGACTCCTTCCTAAAACACTTCTTAAGTTCCCCAGAAGGAATTTATACACAGATACAATGTCTCCACTTATTATCAGACAAGCAAAATGCTACAATTTCTGTCTGCTTGACTCTGCCCTCCCTGGTGCAGAGCTGTCCAAACCTAGAGAGAAAATGACTCCTTTCTGCTTGGAGGCCCATGCAGCGTCAGCTCTCCTGTTGGGAACCTTTGAGAGAGGGTGATTAGGTGCTCTGTGGAGAGTACGTGAGGTTGCACAGTTTTCCTCCCGAATGGTTCAGCATCGGAAACAATGGGAGGCTCTGAAGCCAGCCAGGCAATCCCCATGTCTGGGTTAGTTGGCTCTCCGATGGCCCCCACGGCCCTCTGTTGTAATTGTTCCCTTGCCTGTGTCCTCCCTGGATGCACGCTCTATGTGGGCGAGACTGCCCTCCTTGCTCCCCACGGGCTCCACTGCACCCAGTCCCACTGCCGTGCCCATCTGTTGAATGAATGGATGACTACCGCTTTTCTAGGTTACAGCTGAGTACACTTGCTTGGGTTACTTAGCCCCTCTGAGCTCTAGTTATCTTTAGCTGAAAAGTGAGGATAATAAGACATATGTCATGGCGGGGGTGTGTGTGACAATTAGACACACGCCATGAAAGGTGCCTTTAGAGAGTCTGGCCCAGAGCAGGTGTCCTGTCTGATCCCTGTCACTGATGAGTCCCCCTGGTAGGCACAGGATTCCTCTGTTACCCCATTCCTGGCAAACCACAAGTTTTCATGAGCCCTACTTCAATGGAGCATCCAAACAGTTTCCTTTCCTTTTATTTTATTTTTTAAAAGATTTTATTTATTTATTTGACAGATAGAGATTACAAGTAGTCAGAGAGGTAGGCTGAAAGAGAGAGAGAGGAGGAAGCAGGCTCCCTGCTGAGCAGAGAGTCCGGTTCGGGGCTCGATCCCAGGACCCTGAGATCATGACCTGAGCAGAAGGCAGATGCTTACCCGACCGAGCCACCCAGGCGCCCCAGCAGCCAAACCTTCCAAACACACTTTCTCATGCTCTTTGTCTTCCTAGAGATCCATTTCCTGATTGTTTCTAGGGTTTTATTTCATCTCATGTTTTCTGTCAGGAAATACACCATTCAGAGCAGATATCTTTAGGGTTCATCTTTCCATCCCAGCTATGTGACGGAGGAAAATTTCTTTCTCCAAGTATTAGACTTGGTGCCAGAGGTCCGAGTTCTAGCTGTGGCTCTGCACAAGTGGTTACCCGAGAAGGGGCTTCAGGTCTTTCCTCTGTTAAAGGCAAAGATTGGGGTAGAATGGTTGGTGTGCACACTGTGCTTGAAGACTAAGATTTCTGTAGAACTTTCAGAGAAAGTTTCTTTCTAGAGAAAAAGGTGGAAGCTTAGCTCTTTAGGATAAGCAGCCATCTTTCCTCTGCTTTACATCTTAAATAATGATTACTTTTTCTTTCTCTCCCTTGCCCTCTAAGCCCTCTGTCCTTCCTTTAAAAAAAAATTATGAATTTTACAGATAAAGTTTGAAAAGCACTGGACTAGGAGAATCTTTGCAGCCCTAACATTCTGTGCTTCTGATGACCCCCTTGTGTACATACCCCAATAATAAAAACCCTAAGAGATTTGACAATTCATAGGGTCCTGATCATTCATCAGAACTGGAAACTTCCACAGTTTCCTTCAGACCCTATTTGCTACTGAGCTCCTCTGGGAACAAGGATATGGATGCATACACATTTGCATTATAAATTTTCTATTTTTCTTTCTTTTAAAAAAAGATTTATTTATTTACTTGAGAGAGAGAGAGAGAGAGAACATGCAGGTGGGGGGAGGGGCAGAGAGAGAGAAATCCTCAAGCAGATTCCATGCTGAGTGTAAAGCCCAACACTGGGCTCCATCTCACAACCCATGAGATCATGACCCAAGCTGAAACCAAGAGTCGACGCATAAGCAACTGAGCCACCCAGATGCCCCTCTATCGCTCTTGTACATTCTCTTGTTCTGGTATATTGCTTTTTTCCCCTCCAACGTCATCTCCTCAAAAATAACTAGCTTCACCTATAATTACATGGAGGGACTTTTTATGTTTTCCCAAAGGCGGAACTTACCCGTGTCTTCATCTACCTAGGAAGAGCAAAGACAGGACCCTAGACCGGAAACTGTTTCCACCTCTTTCTTACGTGGGCTCGTCTTAGGGTCTGGAATAACTCAGGACTCCCGTGTTTGGTCCAAATCATCACGGGATTACTTTAATCTCAAGGAGATGAAAATGTCAGGACATCGAAATGTTGTGTTAAGAAGTGCCTCTACTGGGCACAATTCCTGCCCTTTTTCTGAAGGTGGACGTCTTTGATCACCGAAATGGCTCAGGGCCCCAGAATAAGTACAATTTATTTGGTCTTTGAAGGCAGATGACAGCGGAGATGGCTGCTGTACTTGTAGCCATATCCCTGTCATTATAATCAGGGGTCCACCTTGAAGGAGGGAAATGTTCCAACCCGTTGTATTGTGCTGCTTGGTGCAGAAATTGTAGGCTAATTGTGTTATTCAAACATAAGTCTCTTACATAATTCAAAGCACATTTTATAGAGACATCACATCCCAACTTTTCAAAAATGTCATTTGAACACTGACTTTCCTTCCCTATTTTTTAATGAAAATTTCAGAAAACAAGTATATATGATTTCTGGGCAAAGATGTACTTTTCATGGGAAATTGGCAAACATGATGTGTTTTTGTCTTTGTTGCAAATCTATAGCTTCTCTTTAGTAAGGCATCTGCAGATCCTTCTAGTACTTTACTTAAGAACAACAGGCAATTGTTAGAGTCTGTTAATCTGGCCTGACTCTTGTAAGAATGAAGTGGCTTCCTTATAGTTGGTTTTCTACGGTAAAAGAGGACATGATCACAGGGGGTGCTGGGGAGTCCATGTAACATCTTCTGAAAACCCTTCTATGTAATTCAGACTAAAATTGAAACATTACCTAAATGGGGCACCTGGGCGTGGGGGCTCAGTAGGTTAAGCATCTGCCTTCGTTCTGCTCAGGTCATGATCCCAGAGGCTTGAGATGGAGCCCCATGTCGGGCTCCCTGCTCAGCGGGGAGTCTGTGTCTCCCTTTCTCTCTGCCCCTCTGACCGCTACTGTTCGCTCTCTCTCTCTCTCAAATAAGTAAATAAAATCTTAAAAAGAAAGAAACATTGCTTAACTTCTATGGTATGTTATGATGTCATAAATAATGATTGTCTGACCAGACATCTCATCCGAGGATTCCCTGGGAGTCAGAGCTATCCAAACTTTGAGGATGAGTCTTGGTAGCCAAGGTGATGGGTAATATCTATCATTCTATCAAACATAAGGTTTTTTAAGAATCTGACTTAAGGTCTCTGTTATGGGTGACTTGTGTCCCCCCAAATTCATATGTTGAAGCCCTGATGTCCACTACCTAAGGATGTGACTGTATTTGGACCTAAGATCTTTAAAGAGGTAATTAAGTTGAAAAACGAGACCAACAGAATGGTCCTTAATCCAATATGACTGGCATGCTCCAAGATGATGAAATTTGGAGAAAGATATGTGTATCCATGGAGGAATGACCACGGGAGGACACAGTGAGGAGGCAGTCATCTGCAAGCCAAGGAGAAAGGTCTTGGAGGAAACCAAACCAATGACAACTTGATCTTGGACTTCCACTCTCCAGAACCATGAGAAAGACATTTCTGTTGTTTCAGACAGCCCTAGTGAACTGAGGCAATCTCTAATAAGTTCTCGGGCTATTAGACCGATTATAAAAATAAAATGATCACATAGTGAAGTGTTAAAGACTACACTGAAACAAATTTACTGGGCAGTTAATAGCTATTCAACAAATGACAAATAAGAAAATGTTATCCATAGAGATGGCCCGCATTGGAGTGATCAAAGGTGGCCCTGTGGGAGAGTGGAAAGTGCTGGGGGTCTTGTAGACACAGATTTTAGTCAGAATCCTGTATCTGCACTTACTACAAGGTGGTTTGGGCCACGTTTCTAAACCCTTCTGAATGTTATGCTTTTCATTTGTATATTAGAGGAAAATAGTATTTATGTGCAAAGGCTCTATGAAAATAAAGATCATATGGGTGAAACATGTCATTCTTTTTCTGGCCACAGAACGTACTCAAGAATTAGTGGACATGGAAATACTTTCAAAATAGCATCCTGAACTGATTTGGGCCAATTCCCCTTGCCAGGATATTCAAGAAGCTCTTGGTCAGGAATGACTAGGAAACGCCTGTTTTGACTTTGGCTAGGTTTCTCCCATCCTCTTCCCTTTTTGGGGTCCCTCTGGTTATCCTCTGTGTGCCCCCAATGGTACCCATCACACTTGTACGTTCACATCTGAGCACACCTTGGCCATTCACCCTGGAACTGCTTCAAGCTCACCACCTGGATTTGCATTTCTCCAGAAGTTTCTGTTCTTCTCATCGCATCTCAACCCTCTGAGGATGTCAAGTGAGGGGATTTTTAGAACGTCTGAATCTTGGCAGGAGAAGAACAACTTCCTAGCTCAATCCTTCCCTAGGGACTTCCGTCCTACAACCATCAACTCTTAACCCCACCATTGCTGTCTATGTCCCCCCCTCTTCAATGTCTGTCTCTCTGAAGTGGCTGGGCTTAAGCCATTTCATTTCTCATTACTGTGCTGTGGTTTAACTATTTCGTGAGTGGATACATGGAGAGGTCACAGGAACCTTGAATTGTGTTTCCAGGAGTAAGGATGGATTTCTGCGGCTCCTTTCCTACCCTCTGCGGGCAGACTCTATTATATGCATCTACAACATTCATTCACCTCTTCCCCGCTAATAAATCCCAGTTCCATCCAAGGCAGAAACATACACAGCCTCAGATGAGATGATCACTTTTCCAGCCTCTCCTGCAGATGTGAGTGGCCAGGTGACATAGTCCTGGGAAGAAAATAGAAGTGGAAATCTTTCCTATAAAGTGTTTGCTTTCTGTGAGAAAAAGGGATAGCCAGGACTGGCAGCAGTCTCTTATTCTTCTTCCTCCTGACTTGGAAATTGTTACTATGCATGGAGCTGGTGTGTACTTCTTGCCACCCAGAGGCACTGAGCATGGGAGAGAGAAGGATCTCAGAGAATCTGACCCTGACCCCACCAACCAGTGCTAACCCAGTGCTGGCAGCTACTCACCTCCAGATTGTTTAAGTCAGAAAAATGAATCTGTATTTTTCATTTAACCATTAGACTGTGAGTTTTCTGTTATTTGTAGATAAATGGTTTCTGTACAATACTTCTCTCTTCTGGCCCCTCAAATGACTTATTAATCATAAAGAATTTACAAGTTGGATATAAATACCTGATCATGTTTCTTGGAATAGCAGTATATTATGAATTGTGAATAGGTGTTTCATCACAAAAGGGTTTGATAGTCAAGTGAATCTGAGAAACACAGAGATCAACAAAGTTAAATGGATTTTCTTGACAAAAGGTCTTTTTTTCAATTAACACTTTAATGTCCTTTTTGAATCTATAAAAGACATATACACACACATATATATTTTTTAAAAGACTTTATTTGTCAGAGAGAGAGAGAGCACAAGCAGAGGGAGAGGGAGAAGCAGGCTCCCCACTGAGCAGGGAGCCTGATGTGGGGCTAGATCCCAGGACCCTGAGATAATGACATGAGCTAAAATCAAGAGTCGGACATTTAACCAACTGAGCCACCCAGGTGCCTCTGACTTTGTTCTTTTAAGACAGTGTTTTTATAACCTAACCATGAAGCGACATCCCAGATATCACACTGTACTTACTAGATGTCAGTCAGTAAATCAAGCCTACACTCAGGCAGAGGAGATTACCTAAGAAGTGAATATCCAAGGCAGCAGTCTTGAGGTCATTTTAGAGACTGCCTACCACAAAACACTTTTCTTTTGTTACAGAACATCTACTAACATTTCAGGAGACAACACTCATAATTTGAGTCACTCATGATTTGAGAAACCACGAAGCAGGGACACGCTAGACAGCTCCAGAATGGCCATAGCATTAGCTTTTTGGATTGACTCATTGCCCTACCCTATCAGCGAGGCAAGGTGACTGGAAATGGTGGCCAATGGGAGAAAAGGAGGACCGTCCGGTTGGAGGGACCAGATGCAGATGACATGTAAGAAGCATATCGGTTAGAAAAAAAAAAAAATTCAACAAATCTACACCAAGTGCCTGCAAGCTGCCAAGCATTTTGCCAGGTGCCAACCTTATCAAGGACACATCAGTGCACCTGTAAATAAGTCAAAGTATGCTGAGAGGTACAATAAAGCAGGTGAGGCCACACAGAGAGGTCACCTTGGTAAAGTCGCTTATGAAGACTGTTATAACAGAAGGGTGTGGGGAAAAATGTTACGGGCATGGAAAGTATTCAGCAAGAGGCTTTGTTCCAACACCCTGGGGTAGGAAATAATTTCTGTGCAGAAAAGAGCCTATTAACCTGGCTGAAGCAGGGAGTCCGGAGAAGAATGGAGGCTCTGCTGGGGCTGACAGAGGGGCCTGAAAGCCTAGCACAACGGATATTCTAAGCAAAGGCAGCCAGCTCAGTCCCAGGCACTGGGGACCTGACCTCCTCAGGTGTGGGGCAGGGCGTTGTCTTTGGCTCCCAGAATATCAAATCACCTGAGCCACCTGTCCTGCTTCAAACGCAGGCTTTGAAACATTTCATTATTTTCTATATTTAGCAAAGGGATACAGGTCTGTAGTTAAAATGATTTGAAAAGCTTATGTCAAAAGACCAGCTCTGACTCGAAAGAAAGAAAGAAAGAAAGAAAAAAGAAAGATTAGCTACTCCTGGGGCACCTGGGTGGCTCAGTGGGTTAAGCCTCTGCCTTCAGTTCAGGTTATGATCTCAGGGTCCTGGGATGTAGCCCCGCATCCGGCTCTCTGCTCAGCGGGGAGCATGCTACCCCCTCTCTCTCTGCCTGCCTTTCTGCCTACTTGTGATCTCTCTCTCCCTGTCAAATAAATAAATAAAATCTTAAAAAAAAAAAAAAAAAGACAAGCACCTCCTTGAACTTTGTCAGCTGATTCTAAGGTTATTTGCATCCCTATTTCTAGGTCAAATGCTTATCCAGTTATTTCTTGATATATCACTTTTACATAGTATCCCTTCACTTCCCTAAACGTTAGACAGAATAGTCCCCTGTCAAACCTCTATGGTCAGCTTCATTCCTAAAAGACATTTTTGCTGGATATGGAACTCTGGGTTTTACTAGCTCCTTCAGACCTAATTAGAGAGTTTGCACTGTCTTATAGCCATCGGTGTAAACACTCACACCTGCCTGGTTTGTTTATGGTGTTTTCGGTCTTCCAGAAATTTCTTCCACTTCTTACAAAATGACCCCAATCTTAATTATCTTAAATGAGGGTACTGGAACCATTCTCCAAAGAGTTTTAAGCATTGAAGTCTGGAAAATGTGGACGAGGACTGAGAGCTACCCATGTGGATGATCATGAGGAAAGGGGAGAGAGAGAGGAGAAGAATGGGCTTGTGGGGTCGGAAGTGGACAATGGGATGCAGCCAAAGAAAGTATTCAGGATTAGAACCTCAGAAGTAGTGTAGCATTCTGGAATGAATCTGGGCAGAGATCAGGACACCAAACCTGTTGTGTTCCCATCTGGGCTCTTCCGTGAAAACTCTGGGGCCTGGGCTGTCCACTTAATGTCTTCAGGATCTGGTGGTGTGATGTGGAGAAGATAGGATTTGGACCAGATGACCTCTACGCACCATCCCTCCCCCACCATTTTTCGGTTCTACAATTAGAGGATTCTATAACTCTAGGTGGGAAAGGCTATTATTTGTTTTCACATTATTGTGAACTGATTCAATGAGCTTGCTTTCTCGGGAACTGGCATAGCCGACATTGAAGAGAAATGATTTTTGATTAGAAGGCAGGAATAGGGTATGTCGTTTAGAAGCATGAGAGGGGGCAGGTAGGTTAAGGAGAGGTAAGACTGAGGACGAAGCCCCACAAAGGCTGCCGGGGAGGTTCTGTTAGCTTCATTTTACACGAGGAGGTCAAAAAGGGTGGATAATGTCACCCGGCTAGCAAGGGAGGGATTATGAATTTTAACCCAGTCTTTGTCAAGTTCTGAAGTGTAGAAGAGAGGTGCTCTGGGAAGTGAAAGAAAAAGGCAGAAAGAGGGAAAGATGAAAATTTCCTTAGTCCAAATTGACTTTGCTCAGTAGGAGGAAGCACAGTGCTTTGTTTTTTTCCTTCTTGTACACCCAGACAGGTCCCTGGGTCCTCTCCTGGGTTCTGTGGCCCTGGCTTAGGACGAGGAGGCCACGGCTTTCGTAAGTCGCTCTCAGGACAACTCGGGGGTTTTGATGCCGCCACTTCCTGCTACAGCAAAGCATTTGAGGGAGAACAGCAGATGTACTCAGGATTTCTGAAATGGGGGATTTTACAGAAAGTGGACCGATTGGGAGTCTCCTGCCCTGGGTTGATGCTTTGGTTCTCAATGTGAATGAAGGGAACTGCAAGACACCGAGTTTAGACACTGAGTAAGTAGGCCCTCACCAGCCCAGCATTCAGACAAGAATAGGACTGCATGGCCAAGGCCTCTGACTCTACTGACCACCGGTTCAGGATTAAACACCTGCATCAGGTACCCGCGGCGACAGAAGCACGGAGGGGGCATGGCCTTAGACACCACCCCAAGCATAAATACGAGGGTCTTGTTTGCATAAATCTGGACAAAAACAGTTCGCACCGCTAGGTGGCAGTATGGCGTTCCTCTTTGTTTCTTCTAAATGGCTGCATCTTCCCGACAGAAGGAATTAAATTTTTTACGATCAACCCAAGTACCCTTTCTTTCCGCTCCTCTTGGTTTATGTCCCTGTCCCTACACATTCTGAGACTCAGCACTGTGTGTGTGTGTGTGTGTGTGTGTGTGTGCGTGGTGGTGGTGGTGGTGGCGGCAGAGGATCAGAAGCATAAACGTTGAGGCTCCACTCGGTCTGTCCCTGACTCCCATCCTCTTTCTGTACCTCTGCAACAGCTCCATTAGCCCTTTGTTTTATTGTTGGAGATTTATAATGAAATAAAAAAAAAAAAAAGTAGAGGGCAAGCCTAAACATAACCCTGGAAGGGAAATTCATTTCTAGGCTGAGATGTATAAAACTTCTGGTGAATATATTTGTGAGGGGGAAATCCTAAAAGGAAGAAATAAGATAGTTTCCGAAAGATAAACTGGTGATTTTTGCCAAGGGCCAAACGGGCCGAAGTCCAGAGGCGGACCCTCAGGAAGTTAAGTGTGGAGCTGCTCTGCCATCTGGTGGACAGAGTTGCACCTGCCGTTTGTAATCTTCAGTTCCCAGACTTTTGAGATTTTTATGCATTATAAAAAAAAGACAAAAAATCCAAGCAAGAAATCCTTACCCCCCAAAATCTTGAATAACTAAATAAAACTAATGCATGGTTGACAACTTTTTATTTTGCAAAGTAATATTTAAAAAAAAATCTATCATCTATGGTTATCATCTTTTTACTTTATTTTTCTAGATTTTATTTATTTATTTGACAGATACAGAGCACAAGTAGGCAGAGCAGTGGGCAGAGAGAGAGGGAGAAGAAGGCTCTCCACTGAGCAGGGAGCCCGATGAGGGACTTGATCCCAGGACCTTAGGATCATGGCCTGAGTCGAAGGCAGCTGTTTAACCGACTGAGTCACCCAGGAGGTCTTACTTTTAAAAAGGAATAATTCTGGGCGCCTGGGTGGCTCAGTGGGTCATGATCATGCTCAGGTCATGATCTCAGGGTCCTGGGATAGAGTCCCGTATCAGGCTCTCTGCTCAGCAAGGAGCCTGCTTCCCTTCCTCTCTCTCTGCCTGCCTCTCTACCTACTTGTGATCTCTCTCTCTCAAATAAATAAATAAAATTTAAAAAAAAAATAAATAAATAAATTGGAATTTCTTCTGATTTAAAAAAAAAAGGAATAATTCCACCCCCCCCAAAAAAGTGTTTTCATTTTCTCAAAAAGAAAATAAAGGACAGCCCTTTTAATGAATATTTAGATTAATGGAAATATTACTTTTTTGTAATTTTATAATTTTGTTACAAAAGGGGTGAAAATTTTAGCAAGCTTCAGTACTGGCCTGAGGAATAATGTTTGAGAATCACTGATCTAAAACACTTCATACAATTACTTTAAAACATTTTTAATAATATAAATATTATATTATTGTTGAAACATTTTCACATAGAGACTTGGAGTTAAACCACCAAATTCAAAATTGTCTTTAGTGGCTTAATTTTAACAACAACAAAAAAATTGTCATTATTTCAGTTTCTGAGTCTTTGAGATGCCTGTAGATTTCTCACATTTGTTCCATCCTTTCATGGTTTAGGAGTAAGTTGCCTCAATCTAGTATTATCACAGTAATTTACTGGTGGTAACACGTTCTTCTGATGCACTTGTCTCTATATTTGGTTGTGAAAATCATGTTTGAGCACCTACCAATTGTTACATGTGTATTTATTCTATGAAGTTCATAATGTGCTGTTATGCACAGTCTTTTTTTTTCCTAAAAATTTTATTTATTTATTTGACAGACATCACAAGTAGGCAGAGAACGAGCGAGAGAGAGAGAGAGAGAGAGAGAAAGAGAAAGAGAGAAGCAGGCTCCCTGCTGAGCAGAGAGCCTGATGCGGGGCTCAGTCCCAGGACCCTGAGATCAAGCCTGAGCCGAAGGCAGAGGCTTAACCCACTGAGCCACCCAGGTGCCCCCTGCACAGTGTATCTTATAAAGCATCCACAAGACACAAAACTTTAAATAATATGAAATTAAAAATATAAGCTTTAAGTTCTCATGCCACCCCCAAATCCTCCTGTGTTCCCCGATAAGCCCAATCCGCTCAGCTTATACTGTTCTCTTGTCACTCCTCTGCTCAAAACTCATCAGTAGGTTCCCCGAGTGGAGATCTAAGTCTGCAACACACATTTCAAACCTCCAACTTTCTACCTAAATCAGCGTCGACCTAAATAAGTGTCTGGCTCATCTTAGGGGTCCTCAGATGCCCAGACCCCTTCAGGTCCAGTCCTGACCCACCTCCCTCACCTCCCCCAATATGGCCACATCTTCCTCCAAGATTCCATTCAGCTGCCCCCTCTGCTGGGGAGTGACTTCCTGAATTCCCAAAGATCTCTTGGGATCTCTCCTTTGAATTGGGATGGGCCTTTTGGTCAACACTGGTACGTGAGGAAAATCAGGCAGAAATAGAGAGGCCAAAGTAATGAGATATATCACGCACAACAAGTTGGAAAAGAGGTGATAAAATAATTCCCACTGGGGTAGAAAAATGTTTGTGCTCTTTGAAATTCCAAGAAAATCCACAGAAAAACAGTTAGAGATCATAAGAACATTTAGTAAGGTGACTGTTTGTTAAATGTATATCATCTGTGATTTTCTCATATACCCTTGATAATTATTTAGAAATATAAGATAATCTCAGTCTCAGTGTAACTCCCAAACTGGACTATCCCAGAATAAAACTGACCAGCAGGGTACAAAATCTGTTTGAAAACAACTCTAAAATGTTTACTGAAAGAGAATATTTAAGATGTGGGCCCTGTACCGTATTTCCTGGGGTTGAGACCCATCTCAACCATTTCTGTCCTATGTGACCTCGGATAAGTAATTAGCCTTTATACAGCGGTTGCACAATATAGAATTTGACTTCCTTTCATCCTTGGTTCCTAAGAAGGAGACTCTGCATTCTTGGGATTTTCTAAGCTTTGTTATTCTTGGCGGTCCCTTGGACCACACCTGAATTTATGCTAATGAGATGGCTCAGGATGGGGCTAGTCCTGCCAGAAAGACCAATCATGTGACAAGCATCAGTCTGACCACGGGAGGATTGCGGGGTTGAAGACTTAGTTCAGTCTCATCAGCAGTGATTCAATAAATCATGCCACCATGGTAGAATCCCAGGAAAAAGCTCAATGGGGCTTCCTGGTTGATGGACACGTTGATGTCCCAGGAGGGTGACATGTCCTGATAGCACAGGGTAAGGACAGGAAAGCCCTGCATTCAGGACCCTCCCAAACCCTGCCCCCTCGTCTCTTTATCTGACTGCTCCTGATCCTTTATAATGAAACCGTAATCACGAATGTAATCACAAACACACCACATTTCTGAGTTCCAGGAGTCTTAGAGTGAATTGTCAAACCAAAGGGGACAGGAGGGTGCCCTAGAGCTCCAGGGCAGTGGGACAGGAGTAGAGGCAGGAGATGGTGTGTAGTGTGAGCTGGGCGTTAAGGAAGGTTCAGGGTGAAAGTGAACCGGGGCGATTCTGACTGGTGTAACCGTGGGGAGGTGGCTCCGAGAACAGAAACAGGACAAAGAGGAGGCACCACAATTGGAAACAGATGACGAGCTCAACTGTCGAGGTCATGTGAGGCCCCAGAGGAAAACCCAGGTGAGCAGCACCCAGGGGAGAGCTGGAGTAGGGCTGGGGACCGACCTGGGCGATATTCTGGGGATGTCCCAGCAGAGTCCCAGAGTTTGGACAATGTCCGATCCTGGGAGGAAGAGGAGGAAGAGGAACAGCTACTGACACAACCCACCAGGTCAGTCTGGCTGCGGACCCCACACTCAAGAAATTGTTCTGGGATTAAGTTTCGGGAATAGCATGAGAATCACATGGGACCCTGTGATGAAGTACTTTTTCTACAGCCTTATACCTAGGGTGTCCCTTCTGTTACTGAGACCAAGGTGAGGAAGAAAGCAACAATCTGCAGAAGGCCCTGTGGGGGAGGGGTGGCTTTCTTTTTTTTTTTTTTTTTAAGATTTTATTTATTTATTTGAGAGAGACAGTGAGAGAGCGCATGAGCGAGGAAGTTGTCAGAGGGAGAAGCAGACTCCCCGTGGAGCTGGGAGCCCAATGTGGGACTTGATCCCAGGACTCTGGGATCATGACCTGAGCTGAAGGCAGTCGTCCAACAAACTGAGCCACCCAGGCGTCCTGAGGGGTGACTTTCCAAGATGTCCTCAATGGGGTCACTGTGCCTTCTGGTTGTGCTGTTCAAAATCCTGCCAGGTGGGGTTGGGCGGTGGGAAGAGTGGTGATGTCTGGGGTCTTGTAACTGCTACTTCCCCCCACAGAAACTAACCTTTGGGGTAGTTTTCCAGTTTGTTAGTTAAGAGTTTCTTTTTCTTTTTTAATTTTCTTTTTAAGATTTTATTTGTTTATTTGACAGAGGGAGAGAGAGAGAGAACAGCAGGCAGAGCAGCAGAAGGAGAGGGAGAGGCAGGCTCCCCACTGAGCGGGAGCCAGATATGGGGCTCGATCCTAGGACTCTGGGATCATGCCCCAAGCCAAAGGCTGACGCTTAACCAAATGAGCTACCCAGGTGCCCCAAGAGTTTCTTTTTTTTATTCTTGAATGTCAACTCAGGATCAAATAGAGCCCCTCTGATAATCTGGTTTGGTTAGAAGTAGAAAAAAGCCTGGATTGACAGGGTGCCCTGACACAGCATCACCAGGGCCACTGAGGGGCGCCCCCTCCGGCCTGGCCAGTGGGGGGGGCCTCCCTCACCCTCATGCCCCCTCATCTCCTAGAAATATTATCACCTGCTTACCATGTGCTTGACGCTGCAGTATGCCGGGTCTACAAAGATGGCGGGACACAGTCCTTCCTCCTGTGGGAGCTGATGGGTTCGTGGCCAGAGCTGAAAAACTAGTTCATGTAAAATGTCTGTGCTCCAGACCATGTTCACTAAGTGCTCCGAGCCCATGGAGTAGGGACTTCTAGGTCGTCCTGAGGCAAGGGACATGGTGACCTCTGAGGTGGATCTTGAAGTTTGAGTTGGTGTTATCCAGTGAAGGGAGAGGTCAGTGGGAAGGAGGAATCCTGTGTGTAGAAGCACAAAGAGTGCTTCTAGTGTAAATGAGTGTAAATGTGTAAATGAATCTGGTGGGCTCAGGCTAGGAAGCGACTGGGTGTGGCCAGCTTGTAGTGTGGTGTGGTGTGGGTGTGGGTGTGTGCGGGGTGGGTGGTGCAAGATAAAGCTAGGAAGGTACTTTGATGTGAGCAGGATTTTACAGGCCTCAGAAACTTCTAGGGGTTTTGATTTTGAACACATTTGTTTAACATTTATATGCAGCAACCTGACTCAGGGCATGGGTCAGATATAGAACCAGCCGTTTGGGCTGAAGGAGAAGAGAGGAATCATTTGGCAAAGATGCGTTAAGACTCAAAAATAAGGTTAATGAATTCTCCAACAGCGGTGCAAACAGGCAAGATATTGTATTGTGTGGTACTCTGACGCATGTGGGAAGCCCAGCATGGTAGTAGGTCTTAAAAGGGAAAGATCAGGGACACCTTCTCTTGTGTATCGCTCTGCTGTGTTCATCTTACCTATAACGAGATAATCGGGTAACAGGCCCTCAGAGTAGCCTGGGCACAGACCAGAGCTGACTGGATACTGGGAAGACCAGGGCGTGGATATTGATACAAAGGCCACATGCACAGATTCATCTTCGGGTTCAAACTTCCTCAGGATAAACTGCCTGTTGCAGTGGGAATGGAGCTCAGAATACAAACCCAGGTGTGCAAAACCGATCCGATTTCTTAATTTCCTTTAAATCAAATTGGATCTGATTCAAAATCTCCAATCAACTTGCAGGCAGGAAATTAAACCTTACTCGCTATTGGAGTTCCTCTCTCCAAACGTGCAAACATCCAAAGGTTGGACAGTGCTCAACACTGGGGAGGCCCTTCTGGTTGACGGTTGTTGGCTGAATGGCCAGAGTCTTTGTGAGTTTGTCCTTTCCTGACCTTTGCCTTCCTGTCACCATACTGCATTACAGAACATAGGACAAACTTCCATGACTTCTGGCTCCACTGTTTGAGGTCCAACTGCTTTAGGTAAAAGAAGCGTCCAATCCAGAGGAGGAGAGCAAAGAAAGCTTCCTGGAGGAAAGGCTCTTTCTGCCAAAGCATTCTGCTTCATTTATTTCCTTTCTTCTCAGGAACCTTCTGGTTGGATAATCTTTCACTTTTGTCCTCCTCATCTTGCCACACCTGGTCTGGTTCCTCTAGAATGGCCTTGCTTGTCATCTTGTTGTCTTTCCTGCAGAGACACAATAACCACCTAAGCAACATCAAACAATACAATTTCCAATAGTAAGACATGGTATGAAGGGCTTAGGAAGGAGGGTAGATATTGGTTCTTTTAGGCTCTCTGTGTATGACCTTCTTGTTGGTCTCAGGTATCCCCTGTTTAGAAGTAGATCAGGGTTCTTTTTTTTAATGATTTTATTTATTTAAGAGAGAGTGTTGGTGGGGTGGGGAGAGGGAGACAGAGCAAGAAGCTCAAGCAGACTCCATACTGAGCAGAGAGCCTGATGTGGGGCTTGATCTAAGGACCCTGAGATCAGGACCTGAGCCAAGACCAAGAGTTGGACTCTTAGCTGACTGAGCCACCCAGGGACCCCAGATCAGAATTCTTACACATGAAACACAAGGGAGAAGAGGAGAGTGAGGGAGGAAGAAGAGAAAAGCAGACTCTACCTTTCATCTTTTCCCTTCTTCCTGAGATTGAGACATTTTAGAATCTCCAAGTCTTTGCTTCCACCCTGTGGTCCAGCAAGCCACTCTCTGCAACCCCCACCCCCATTCATTCGGAGGCCCTGCAGAGCAGAGCTGGGAGGCAGGCAAGGCACTGAGCCATCCGAGGGCTCAGCTGTTCAGCTTTCCATATAGACATGAAGCATTCCCCAGGAACAACTTAGATGACTGTACTGAGTTCCACTAAATCTGGGCAGACTCGCCTCCCTTCATAACCTTTGGCTGGGGCTGGTGAAGAACACGGAATCCAGTAAGACACAAAATAAATAAGCTTCATTTTCTCTCACCTGGGAGTATATTGTGAGCAGATTTCCATCCTGGTACACCATACAAAGGAGGGTTACGGGACGGGACAGAAGGAAGGGATTTTAGAAGCTGTAGCCCAAAGGCAGAGACGAGAAAGTTGGGGTATGTTTGGAGAATAGTGAGCGGTCCACTTTGGCTGGAATGTTGGATATACGTGGGGCAGTAATGGAACGTGGATCTAGAATGTTGGGGGTCATTTGCACAGTGGAGTGAGGATTTGTCAGTGTATCAGTGAGACATTAGCATTCATTATCCAGAGATTTAGAAGAGAGGGTGTCATTGTGAGACAACCATGCACCTATTAGGTTAAGTATGTGGACATTTTTGACATCCAGAAATAGTGTTCTCATTGGTTCTACCTAACATTAAAGGCAACTATCGTGAGTTTTTGTGACATGAAGGCCAGTCTTCATTTGTTGGCTCAGAATCCACCAGCAGGAATCTCCTAATGGATCCGTCTTCATTAAATTGAGTCTTTGTTCATTTGTCCCACCATTTGCTAGTCTCCTTAGTTGCCATTTCACAGACACACATTTCTCCATTTGTTTTCCTCTACAGAATATGGTTCAAAGTCATTGTCAGATGCCTTGATAAAATCTGTTTTCGGTGCAGGTACCCTGTGAAGGCAAAGAATAAGGTTAATCTGACTCTTGGGGAATACTCTTGGGGAACCAGCTCTATTTCTGACTGTCCACCATTTCTTCCTGTCAGTGTTTCTAAATAGCTCTGCAAATAATCATTGTCCAGTTTTGCTCAGGGATAGAATGGAGCCAGCCCGAGAATTTCAGGCTATATCTCAGTTTCTAAAAATTCTCCCACTTTCTAAAACAGAAATATTTTATCATGTTTAAATATATATAATATATAAATATATAAAATGTATATAAAACTGAGCCTCAAAAGTTTTCAGAGGTCATGGTTTCACAGTATGAACTTTGAGGAGAACTGATGTAATTCTCAGATACTCAATTTCAAGAGAAAAGCTATGTATTATTTATTTTTTAAGTAAGAGACTTTTAAAGATTTTATTTATTTTTAGAGGGGGAGCTACAGAGGGGGAGGGTCAGAGAGGGAAAGAGAGAGAAACAGACTCCCCAGTGAGCACGGGGCTCAACTCAGGGCTTGGTCTCAGGACCCTGAGATCATGACCTGCGCTGAAATCAAGAGTCGGACCTTAACCTACTGAGCCAGCCAGGTGCCCCTTAAGTAAGATATTTTTAAGTAAGGAATTGATCTTGTAGGGGCCAAGGTTAGGCTGATCCAAAACGTACTGCTTTAGCGTCACGATTATTTTAACTGAAAGTTACTTAGGAAACAACCAGTGCAAAGGAGGAAATAAATCTCCCATTTGAAAGGCACCCTCTTTGTACTAAGAAGTAAAAAGACATCCTTATCACCAGAGACAGGGACTTTAAAACGGAGAACGGTGCAGAAATAAACATTGTTACTTTTTTTTCCCTAATTTACTATCTCAGCTCAAATCCCGTTTAAGAATTCCTTGCTAATTAAAGCTCCCAAATGCCTATTTTTCTTCATCTTGTCAATTCCTCACCAATTTATTATCTCTTTGTCTAAAAAGAATAAAAACTGACTGCTGTGGTCGTTTCTTCAGGTCTCAATTTCACTATTGGGCCTCTGTGTGCACATAATAAAACTGAGGATTTTTCCCTCCTGTTCATCTGTCTCATGTAAATTTAATTCTTAGTCCAGCTGGAAGACCTCACTTCAGCTGCATCCTAACCAAATACCAGAGCTGCAGTATAATGTGAGTTTGTAATAATTCCAATCTCTAGGCGATGATATTGTGGAAGATTCCAAAATGCACTGAGCATTGCAAAGAGAGTCTTTCAGAAGGGCGTCTGGAGGATACTAGGAAGCGGGGCTTATACACCTGTTCTGTCTCAATTCGCAGAATGAGGTGAACTTTTGACTTTAATCAATTGCATTTTGTCGGTTTCATCCCCCCCCCCCCCCCCCCCCCCCCCCCCCCCCCCCCCCGGCCCCGACTGCCTGGAAAATAATCCCAGCTCAGGTTCTGTCCTCGCTCGTTTTTGAGGGGAGGTTTCTGTCCTCAGCCTTTGAGTGGGAGATTCTGGTTTCAGGTTCTCGGTGAGTACTCCGTTATGGGAAGTAATTCTTCTGAGGGGACTTCTTCCTTTTTAAGATTTTATTTATTTATCTGACATAGAGACAGCAAGAGCAGAAACACAAGCAGGGGGAGCGGGAGAGGAAGATGCAGAGACCCCAAAGTGGGGATCAATCCCAGGACCCTGGGACCATGACCTGAGCCAAAGGCAGATGCTTAACGACTGAGCCACCCAGGTGCCCTTTAAAAGGACTTCTGAGAGCCTCCTGCTGGAATCCCTGCAGGATTTAGGTTTGAGAAATATGGCTCCTGCTGTAAAATTTTGGCCCCATTGGACACACATTACCGGAGATGAGTTACAATTCCATTCACCAAAACGGGGCATTTTTGATACCCCCAAATTAGTTTACTTGTACACATAACTGGAAAAGATTTGTAAGACCAAACAAAATGAGGGGGAAGCTTATTTTAATTGGAGGCCTTTAAAAGAAACCCTGCAAATTTGCTTGCCTTTGGGCAGTGAAACCCAAACTTCAGGAAACTGAATCAGCCAAGCTAAGAAATCTAGAAACATTGGCTGAAACCTTTAAGCCCCTTCCTTCTGCTCACTGCCCCCAACCCCGCTCTTCCTTCCCCTTCCCCACCCCCTCCTGTTCTGTAGCCAGCCTTAGCTAAACAGCCCTTCCCCTCCTGAGACCCTGACAGCCTTCTGATCCTATGGGACCCCAGGTAAGGTTAAACCTTGGGGAGGTAGGAGCCGCCCACGCTTCCTTCACCCCATAGTCAAAACCTGAACTATGGGCCATAGCTAAACCATTTCCCAAAGCTACCAAAGACCCTTGTACATTTGCAGGGGAATTTAACACCGTGATGCAAACACATGACCCCGGTTTCTCTGGTTTGTATCAACTAATTATAAAGCGAGTTGGTGAAGGCCTAGCGAGAAACTGGAAGCGGGCAGCTCACTGATAGAACCCACTAGAACATTTCCCTGAGCGGAGAGCCCTTAAATTGGGAAAAAGACTGAAGCTATTCCTGAGGCTTTCTTCCCCAAATCCTTAATAGGGAAAAGATTCCACAAGGTATTCAAAGTCCCTATGAATCTGTCTTGGTTACTCTAACTAGAGAGTGTCTTTGCCGAACACTCTGGCCTTTCTGCCACCCAGTGAGCCAGCTCCGTGATGATGATTATTGTTTTAAAGATTTTATTTATTTATTTGAGAGAGAGCAAGCATGCTAGCATGGAAGGAGCAGAGGGGGGAGGATAAGCAGACTCCCCATTGAGCACTAGCCCAGGGGGGTCTCAGGACCCTGAGATCATGACCTGAGCTGAAATGAAGAGTCCTATGCTCAGCCGGCTGAGCTACCCAGGTGCCCCAAGACAGCTGAATTATTTTTCATTCTACGTTTGCTGATGGCCTAGGTACAGAACTATCATTTCTTGTTAAGCAAACCCATTTAAATTAGGCAAGGTATGCAAACTCCTGATCTTATTAATCTAGCTAGTTTTTCCTGGCCGCAGTCTAGGCAGCCTCATCTGCTATGGGGTCTCCCTGCTATGGGGTCGTCTCCTTTTTAGTGTCCCTTATGGTGCGGGATTGCTACTTCTTTTGGAAGCCAGATGGCTTTGAGGGGTTTTTGTATCTCTTCCTTGTTTTTGATAGCTTTTCCTGCGGTACTAGGGAGGCCCCTTTCCTTGTACACGGCCTCCCTGTATATGTACAGTAGCAAAGGCAAAGGCATATTGAGAATCAGTGTGGACGTTGACCAGCTTGCCTTGACTGAGGGGTCTAAGATGTGTAGTTCAGCCCATTGTGCTGACCATCCAGCTGGTAATGCCTTAGCCTCTAGGACTTCAGGGGTCATGGTCACTGCATAACCCACTTTTTGGGCACCCTCTTGGAGGTAACTGCTGCCGTCGCTGAACAGCCCGAGCTCTGGATTTTTTATGGCTTGATTCCGTAGATCTGGATGGCTTGCGTAGGCTTCAATTACTCTGGAGCAGTCAAGGTCTGATTTCCCCTCTTCCATGGGGAGATAGGTTGTTGGGTTTAATGTGCTTACTGTTCCAAGGGTGACCCATGGATTCTCGCAGAGGAGCCCTTGGTACTGTGCAGGCCGAGAGCTGGAGAGGAAGTGGTGCCCCTCTGTGTTCGTGAGGGACCCCACTGCATAAGGAACCTTGACGTTAAGTTCTTGTCCCAGGCTGAGCTTGTCTGCCTCCTTAAGGTGTAGGACTGTGGCTGCTAGCTCCCTGAGGCACGTGGGCCACGGAGTTCAGATTCTTTCGCAGATAGGCAGCTGGCGGTTGCCAGGGCCCAGCAGTCTGGGTGAATACCCTGAGAGCTAATTTTTTTTTTTTTTCATGTACAAAGAGATTGGAGGGTTTTTTTCCTCTGTTTGGTAGGCCCAGGGCTGGAGCCCGTCCCAGGGCAGGCTTTATCTATCTGAAGGTGGCTTCTGCTTTCCCAGTCTGGGCAGGGGGTTCTCAATTCGGTCCCCTGAGAGATCATAGAGGGGGTCTTGTTACTGTGGAGAACCCAGGAATCCAGATGCGGCAGGATTCTGCTGCCACCAGGAATTCTCATAGGCTCCTCATCGTCTGGGGCTATGGCAAGGAGATGATTACTTTCTTCCTCTCCCACTCTAGTTCTCTTCCCTTGGGTGCAGAGGAAACCAAGGTATTGGACCTGTTGTTGGCAGATTTGTGCCTTTTGTGTAGTCTTCTTGCGTGTCACTGGCGGGGAGGCGGCCATCCCCATACTGGAGGGGGGGGTGCATGGATCTGGGACCACTGGGTTTAGGAGATGACTGCCTACCTTGTTGATGGCCTGCAGGTCTTGGGCTGGTCGGTAGCCCCCTCCTGGCTTCTTAACTGGCAAGAGTGGGGGTACTTTAAGCCAATTGGCACTCAATTAGGATACTTGTGTTTTTTAAGTTTGGCCAGATGTTTGTGAAGGCCAATCTTAGCTTCTTGTGGGAGCGGCTATTGCCTTTGTGTCTGGGATTGGGCTTCCAAGAATAGTTCAGCAATGATGGGGCCTGATTCTGGGCTAGTCCAGTGGGTTGTCTTTGGCCCACACTGAAGGGAAAGGTGAACTCCAGCCCCATTTGGCTCCACCTGAGTGCAGAATAGCCTCCATTCTTTTTTCCTTGGTGTGGTAACTCCTAGTAACAGAGACCCTGTCTGCTCTTGCCCTGGGTTTAATTGGAGACTGGTATGCCCGGTGGGCTCAAGCTTATCTGAGCCCCAAGCTTAGAGAGTGTATCTCGGCCCAGGAGGGGGATGGGGCAATCAGGTACATAAAGGGAATTCATGTTGGACCTGGTGGCCCCTGGTTTACACTGACGAGCCTGGCAAAAGGGCTGTTGTATTGCCGTGTCCTGGTAACCCCAAGGATGGCTGCAGTCCTCTTGCTGAAAGAGGCCACTGGGGAGGTGACAACAGAGTGCTTGGCCCCAGTATGAACCATGAAATCACTGCTCGGCCCCCTATTTTTATTCTGATCATGGGCTCATGGGGGCCAAGGAGAAGAGAGCCCAGTCCCCCACCACACTCTGAGTCTATTTCTGCAATGCCTGTGAGGCCCTCTTTCTCCGGGTTCTTTCTTGAAGTGGGTGGGCTTTTGAGCCTTACCCTGGTTGGGACAAGGTTTATTCTTGCTTTTTGTTTGTTTGTTTTTTAAATGCACCTTTATTGTAGGCACATTGTTCCCAGCCAAGATCAGGATCAAACCCAGAACCCAGGGTTTCCCGCTTTTGGTGGTTGGGACCTCTCTGCCAACAGGGCCACTCTGAAAACTCTTTCCCAGAATGAACAGGTGGGCTCATGGGTCCAGTGGAGAGGGTCGGTGGTGGAGAAAGGTTGATAATACATCATGGAACGGCCGGGTTGGACTCTTTGTCTTTATTGTGCCTCTCAGATTCTTGATTCTCTTTGTACTCGCATTTGGAGGGCACCTGGCCTGGCCTGGGGCACAGCCTGGCTGCTGGTCCCGGAGAAACTGGATCCTCTGGGCCTAGGGCGTTGGGGAGGCTGATGGCAGTGGAGTGTCTGGAACTGGAGGGGGCCAGGTGTAGATGGCCTTGGGGGCGTGTACAGAGGGGCAGGATCAGCTTAGCCTTGGGATCTCTGGCTGGGGATTTGGTGGTCTTTTTGGATTGCTTCGATGAGGCACTGGCCTGTCTCTGCCTATTGTAAGCAGATCACACCCAGGGGGTAGGGTCTGGGCAATTCCTAGCCAGGAATCGATGTACAGAAACTGGTCAGGGTGTCCTGGCTTCCCTGTTACAACTTGTCACACCCAATGAACCGTTGGGACATTTTGAAGGCCAGTCAACATTAAAGGTGGGCCATTGTAACTCAGAAAGTGTTCTCAGTTTGCTGGGATGCATCCTAACTCCATAGTCTTTTGAAAACGCCTTCCTGAAATTTTGATCAGTCTGAGACTGTAGGTTTGCTCTGCCCTGACCCCACGGTGATGTTCCCGTGTGTGGGGGCGCAGAGACAGACAAGGGTGCGTGCCCCTTCAGAGGAGATCAGTCAGATGCCTGCCTGTCCACCCTTGCAGAGGAGACGTGGGTGCCTCTTGGCCGCAGCAAGTCCATATAAACCCCGGACTGGCGACCTGAAAGGCTCACCCTAGACCCCATGAGGTCACCATGGAAAAAGGTTGGGGCCCACTCGGCAGACTCCGTAGTCTCAAGACCGTGGCGCCACATAATCAGCTCGCCTGAGAAGCCAAGTCAAACGGCATGTTCACTCGCGCATTCACATGGAGGTTACTACAGTTCCTCCCCCGCCCCTGCCCCCAGGCTGTACCTGCGAAATTCCTTTCAGAAATTCCCTTCTGACCCCCCTTTTGGGGGGTTCCTGACCTGAGGGACTTCTCTCCCTGGGAAGTCCTACTTGTGAGACCTCCAAGAAGTCTCCAGAGGTGTTCAAGCTCCTACTTCCACCCTGATGGGGGCCCTGACTGGTCCTGGGACCCCAGGCCTTACCGGAATCCGATGTGGGAACCAGGTCCTCACCTGCCCAGTCGAGACAAGCGGGAACAGCTGAGCGGGGTCTGTTCGAGGGGACCAGGTGGGAGACTGCCAAAGATTAGGCAGGGCGCGCCTTCTCCTTAGGATCCCTCGTCCCGTCACCCCCGCGTTCCATCACCCCCCCCCCCACCCATTGCCCTCAAACCCGTGGTGACAATGGGCCAGCGCGGTTGGGGTTCCAGGCCAAGGAACCAGAAGCTATGGAAGGCGGACTGGATCCCGGCCAAAAAACCCAGGTGGCCCTCGGAGACCTGGGAAGATGGGAGGTTTATTTTACACCAGCGGGCCCAGAAGAGAGGAATCTCAAACTCTGAGCCCCGAGCACAAACTAAGATGTAGTTTGTACTTTTTTTTTTTTTAAGATTTTATTTATTTGTCAGAGAGAGAGTGAGCGAGAGCGAGCATAGGCAGGCAGAGGCAGAGGGAGAAGCAGGCTCCCTGCAGAGCAAGGAGCCGGATGTGGGACTGGATCCCAGGACGCTGGGATCATGACCTGAGCCAAGGCAGCTGCTTAACCAACTGAGCCACCCAGGCGTCCCTGTAGTTTGTACTTTTGAACCTCCATCTCTCTGGCCTCTGCGGCTGGTGGGGCAGGGGAAAGCCCGAAATGGCTCCGGGGCTGGGACCGGATTCCCCTGCTGGATTGGTCGGCCGCCTGAGAACACAGATTTCCTTATCAGCAGCACCCGCGGAGCAGTTGAGACTGGCCTCCTGGAAGAGAGGAGAGGCTTTGCTTACCTACACCAAATCCCTGCTCTGCTTCCCACCGGGATTTCTGCTTTTCCAATATACTAAAGAGGAAAAGAAAAAAAAAGTGCTCCATCCTGATTGGTTGGAAGGGCCTTGTCCTGATTGGTCAATACGGGCAGACAAGTCAGGCAGCTCATTGGTGCTTTTTGGAGTCAGGGTCCTGGGTTTTAAGACCAGCTGGGAGAGGGAGCACGGCCGTTCTGCTTCCATGGTCTGTGTCTGTCTCTCTAGCTGGAAATAAGCAAACCAAATAAACGAAAAACGAAACAAAACAAACAAAAAAAATAGGGCATCTGGGTGGCTCAGTGGGTTAAGTATCTGATTTGATTTTGGCTCAGGTCACGATCTCGGGGTTGTGGGCTGTGCTCCCCTGTTGAGCAATGGGGAGTCTACATGGGATTCTCTCTCTGCCTCTTCTGTGCCCCCCCCACTTGCTCTCTCTCAAATAAATAAATAAATCTTAGAAAATAAAACACTAGAAAGAAAACCACACAAATCATGAAACTTCAACGTTAACAACTACGTCTGAACCAACACAAACCCCTGTTTGAAGTGTTAACTCCAAAGTGTACCTGTTATTACTGCAAAAGGACATTTAAAAATTTTTTTTAAAAGACTGTCCAAAACTCAAAGGACTGACCCAAGATAAGGCTAGTCAGTCGCTTCACTCTCTTAATGAAAGGGCCCCTTCCACCAATCTCCCCAGTAGGGCTACTCCAAAGACCTTGAGGGATCTGCCTTTTCTTGGGGACAGTTGATGTAACCATAGGGGAGAGATAAACAAGGCCCTGATAGACACAAGGGCAACTTTTTCAGTTCAAAACCTAACCAGCCTCTCCCATTCCCTTCCTCAGAGGACTCAAACTGTGTAAATGGTTGGGCTTCTTAATACCCTATTATGGTTTTCAAGTCTTTCCCTATCCTATTCCACCTGGGATCCAATCAGCAACATCATCTGTTCCTCCTGGTCCGTTTGGCTCCTATCTTGACCCCAAGATTTTCTTGAAGCCCATCAGGATGTTCTTCTTTTCTCAAAAACAGTAAATATTTTTGAGTAGCAAACCCCCAAGTCCCAAAATAGATGAAAATATTGACACCCTAATATCTATCCCTGTGTGTTTTTGTTTGTTTGTTTGTTTGTTTTGTTTTTCTGTAAAACTCTAACACTGAACTCCTCTTGGCTTGTATTCCCAAGACTCTTTGGTCAAAGAAAGGCCACTGATATTGGGTGTATTTTTTTCTGCACTGCCCATTAAAATCCAGATTGATAAAAGAAAGCCTGTCCCCAGTAACAAACAATACCCTTTAAATGCTGAAGAAATCCAAGGAATCAAATCTATCATGGAAGATTATTCATAAAGAATTAAGTGCCCCACGTAACACTCCCATCCTTCCCATCCATGAGCCACATGGAAGGGGGACTGTGATTTCTCAGGATCTTAGGGCAATTAATAATACCATATTGTGATACTCTGTTTCAGAAAATTAATCACTGAGCATAGGATTATCCATTTTGGGCTCTTATTATAAAGAAACTAAAAATATCTGGATCTTTTAGTATACTTAGTAAATAACATTCTGTGCCACATTGAGAAAGCATGTATTTATTTGTCCATTTACAAGACCACAATTGCTTACTTCTTAGTTTTTTCTGGGAATTAAGGATTCTAAAGGTAAAAAATTCTAATTAATATATGTAAAAACAAAATGACTAAAACTAATAAGGATGAAAAGAAATGATTATGAAAAGTTTACAAGGAAACAGGATGTGTGTTTTTAGTAAAAGAAGATTTGAGGATTGGAAATGCATTTTGCTACAGGAAAATGAAAGCGATTTTGCTGTAGTGCCCTATTTTGGAAATGCAAAGAACAAGGGACACACTAAAATGAACCTAAGAAGTTGTAGAAAGTATAGGGAAAGACATTTTATGTTGCATGGTCGAAGCTGGCTAAGATTGAATCGATTTATTTATAGCTTTCAAAAAATGAAACTCAATAGGGTACTGATGCCTCATTAGAGTTTGGTTTTCTCTCTGTTAAAACAGCAAAATGTTCTGAGATTTTTGGTCTGTTCTTAACAAGAAATTTCTTTTTTCACTTATGTAATCTGCCTGGGAAACAAACACCCCATGTTTTGTCTTCTCTGTTTTTGTCTTTATCACATCTTTAATTACTTACAAAAACTGAGACTTCTCTATTCAAAAAGAGCTAAGACATCTGAAGCTACATAATCTTCTATATTTGTTCTTGAAATCTTTTTGTCACCTTGGTTAAGTAAATAATTAAGTATTGTTTCAAAATATTCTGTGATCTTATTTAGTCAAGCGCCCAAGCGTTTTGATATTTTTGGTAAACTTTCCCAAATCAAATTCTAAATGAAGTCTTTTTTTTTTTTTTAAGATTTTATTTATTTATTTGACAGAGATTACAAGTAGGTGGAGAGGCAGGCAGAGAGAGAGGAGGAAGCAGGCTCCCCGCAAAGCAGAGAGCCCGATGTGGGGCTCCATCCCAGGACCCTGAGATCATGACCTGAGCTGAAGGCAGAGGCTTAACTGAGCCAGCCAGGCGCCCCTAATTGAAGTCTTTTTGATCTGGAAGAAACTTGGATTATTTTTCCAGAGGGTCCCTGGAACATTCCAAACGATTTAGGCTTATTTAATATGTTAAATTACATAGGGAACACTGTCAAATAAGTAATACTAAATCTTCTTGGATTTAGTATTTATATACTTTCTGTATTTACATAGGTGTATGTTAATATAAGTGTTCCAAAATTTATATGGATAAAAGGAGATGTACTTCAATTTTGCAAAAGCCTAATCAGATCCATAGAGAGGAATCCTACTTTGGTAGAACAGTCTTTCCACCGTACACTTCTGGGAAATGAAGACGTTGAACATCACAGCCTTCAACCCAAAGACTTGGTTTTTTGGAAAAGACACTTCTTCAAGGAATCGTAACGGCTATTGCTAACCAATCCTTGTGCCATTAAACTAGAAGGCATCCATTCATGGATTTATGTTTCTCATTTTAAAAAGGCTCCAGGGTCACCTAGCTGGCTCCATGGGAAAAGCGTGCCACTTGTGATCTCAGGGTCATGAGTTCAAGCCCGAAGGTGGGTGTAGAGATTACTAAAAAATTAAAATAAACAATAAAAAAGGCTCCAAAGTCCAACAGGACTACTAAGACAACTTAGACCTTAAACTGACAAAATCCTAGAAAAAGAAGCAGCCATCTGAGTAGAAGGCTTCCCTGAGTCAGGACCAGGCCAGTACAATAACTCTTTCATAACATCAAACACCCAATGGAAACGCCTAGACTCACTGAGATTTTAGCACTATTGTTTCTTTGTTTAGAAATTCCTATGATTTTTCTGTTTTATACCCAGTAGGACTTCTTCACCGGTGGTAACTGAGTCTCAATGGTTTCTGTATACCTAGTGGTGTCCTCTCCCTGCCTTGACATACATTATGTCATTATGTAACTTTAAAATCCTATTTATGGGGGCGCCTGGATGGCTCAGTGGGTTAAGCCGCTGCCTTCGGCTCAGGTCATGATCTCAGGGTCCTGGGATCGAGTCCCACATCGGGCTCTCTGCTCAGCAGGGAGCCTGCTTCCTCCTCTCTCTCTGCCTGCCTCTCTGCCTACTTGTGATCTCTGTCTGTCAAATAAATAAATAAAATCTTAAAAAAAAAATCCCATTTATGAAGCTTTAAAATCCTATTAGTTTTTCTCCCTGCTCTTTTCTCCTCCTGAACCTGGAAGGATAATGTTGTTGTTCTAATGTCCCAATCCTTAGCTTCATCTGGCCACCTAACTGATCGATGGATTCACCATTTCCCACTGGAAGTTGTGCAAAAAACTAATAACCTGATATTAGTGCCTATCTCTTATTTTGAAAATACTTATTTTTAAAAACCTTACCGTAACTTTTGATAAGAGGTCTTTGGCTATACCCTACCAAATTTTTAGCCCCCTAAATCTCATTCATGCTTTCTTTTGGTACCCTACACTAGCCCCCTTTTCCTCCCATATAAACTCTGGAAGGGAAGTTTCTAGGCTCACTTGTACTTGCAGTGTGAGTACAGGGACCCCCCCCCCCTTTCCTGAGAAGAACTCACCAGTCTGTAAAACCTTCTTATGCAACCCACTTCCCTTCACTACCCTTCCCCAAGCTTGCCAACTTAGTGAAACTTCTGGGCACCCTTCCCAAACTGACCCCTGGTGTGAGCTGGCTTCCTCCTCATAGCCTGCTAATCTGCTAATCAAACATACTATCGACATGTCTGGTTTGCTCTGTGCACCTAGAGAATATATTTTTATATGTGGATATGATCACCAGTCTTGGGCTTATGAATGTCTTAATTGGAGAGGCTGGGCATCTGGGTGGCTCAGTTAAGTGTCTGCCTTCAGCTCAGGTCCTGATCCCAGGGTTGTGGGATCGAGTCCTGCATTGGGCTCCTTGCTCAGCAGGGAGTTTGCTGCTGCTTCTCCCCCTCTCTCCTGTTTGTGCACGTGTTCTCTTTCTCTCATGCTCTCTCTCTCACACAGACTCCCTCAAATAAATAGATAGATAGATAGATAAATAAAATCTTTAAAAAAATAATTGGAGAGTCTTTAGTGGCCCATGTTTTGGGAGACACTTAACATCCCCCTTAATTTATTCTCAAAATGACTGTAGCTACTACTCTCAAATTTCACTTGAGAAGAAAAAGGGCCTTCATTGTAGATGATCGCCCTGATAAGGGCCCTTCTGAATATGAAGGGCCACAGGGGAGGTTGCCACCTTCCTGCTGGGTATTCTAGAAGACAGCTTAACTGATCCCTTCGAGTCGTAGGTTTCATGGCTTGGAGTGGGCACAGCAGGCTTAGAAGTTAGGATGAGAAATCTTACGGAGCTGGTAACGGACTAGCTCACGCGACCACCAGAGCCACCAGAACGCAATAAGGATCTTCAGATTCCCTAGCTTGGGTAGGGCCTGGACAACAGGATTGCTGTAGATTATAGTTTGCTCTGTAGCTAATATGTCTTGCTGTACTTAGGTAAACACTTCACGAGAGGTGTGAGTAGAAACCACCAACTTACCCAAACTAGCCAAATCCTTAAAAGGACATGTGAGTTTTACCTAAGAATGGATTGATTTTAGGTTTTCTTTTCTTTCTTTCTTTTATTTTTTAAGATTTTATTTATTTATTTGACAGACAAAGATCACAAGTAGGCAGAGAGGCAGGCAGAGAGGAGGAAGCCGGCTCTCTGCTGAGCAGAGAGCCTGTTGGGGGGCTCGATCCCAGGACCCTGAGATCATGACCTGAGCCGAAGGCAGCAGCTTAACCCACTGAGCCACCCGGCTGCCCCAAATTTTAGGTTTTCTGATATTCTTAGCTGGCTTCCTTCGGAGTATAAGAGCTTTCTTATGTTGAGTTTCACAAATTGCACTGTTGAATATTATTTTAATTTGTGCCCTCTGTGTTATTTTCCAGCTGCTTATTCTGTGTATTTTCTGTTGCTACTCAAAATGTCTAAGCAATGCTGGCTCAAAGATTAGAGGTCATTCATCAGATCTACACTTTGACTAAAAGAAACGAGAGCCTCACTGACATCTAGACCTTATATCCCCAAACCTCTTTGTTACCCAAATGTGGCCATTACATTCTCACCTAGCCTGCTTGTTGAACGTATCAAATGTCAACCAACTACAGAACTGCCCCTACTGGGGGCGAGAAGGACCTAGAGCAGGTTGCCAACCATCCCAGTAATGAAATGGATACATGATCATGAAATTGATCCCCCATGCTTTCCCGCCTGAAAGATCTTGATCAAAGGGGGAAATGTGAAAGAAGATTCCAAAGGGAAGCAAACATTGCTACGAAAGTTATTAAAAATGCGGTGGGAAGGATACTGAGGAAACAGGTTTTACACCCTTTCCTGCTTCAATTCTCAGCACTTTGGTCAATTACAGCTTGTCAATCAGTTCTCATGCCTCCTGGAATACAGCTTTAGACTAAAATAAGGAGACACCTGTTACTAAATAACCAGCCTTGTATTAGGTAGTCACTTTAACTGCCAGCACCAATCATCATCTTCCCAATTTATGTAAACTTTGGTTTTGCCTTTATAAGCTTGCATTACTCACTTGCAATTCTTTTTTTAAAATTAATTAATTTATTTTCAGAAAAACAGTATTCATTATTTTTTCACCACACCCAGTGCTCCATGCAGTCCGTGCCATCTCTAATACCCACCACCTGGTACCCCAACCTCCCCCCCCCCCCCCCCGCCACTTCAAACTCCTCAGATTGTTTTTCAGAGTCCATAGTCTCTCATGATTCACCTCCCCTTCCAATTTACCCCAACTCCCTTCTCCTTGCAATTCTAAGCATGCTTTGGTTGGCTGACTCTGTGTCTCCCAGATTGCAATCCCTAAATCTCCCCAAAACGAATTTCGTTGTTTTACGTCCCCATTGTCTTTTGGGTCAACAATGTCTTTTTTTTTTTAAGATTTTATTTATTTATTTGACAGACAGAGGTCACAGGTAGGCAGAGAGGCAGGCACAGAGAGAGAAAGGGAAGCAGGCTCCCTGCTGAGCAGGACCCTGAGATCAAGACCTGAGCCAAAGGCAGAGGCTTTAACCCACTGAGCTACCCAGGCACCCCCAACAATCTCTTTCTAAAAATGAATTGTTACTGTTTAACATGAATCTTGGTGATACATTTTAGTTATTCAGGCAAAAACAGTTATAGGACTGATGGATTTAAAATGCATGGAAAGGCTTCTGGGTGGCTCAGTTGTTAAAACATCTGCCTTCTGCTTGGGTCAGTGTCCTGGGATCGAGCCCCGCAGTGGGGTCCCTGCTCGGCAGGAAGCCTGCTTCTCCCTCTCCCACTCCCCCTGCTTGTGTACCCTCTCTCTCTGTTTCGTGTCAAATAATAAATAAAATCTTAAAAAAATAATAAAAAATAAATTGCATGGAAATTGATTCTGAGTCTTATATGAAACACATTTTTTAATGTCATCAGTATTTGGGGGTGGAGGTAGATTGGTAGGACACACTCAATGTTAAGGTTTGGAGTGATGTTTGCAAAATCGACCTTAATGGAAGTTTAGGAATATGAAGGCTCAATTATACACACTTATGGCTGTGAGTTACGGAACAATAAGAACTAAACCATCAAGATGGGGAAAATCAAGTACCTTGTGTAGGAGTGAATAGATACATAATTGATCTCATGAGTCAGTGGGGCTTAGTGCAGACAGCGCAGGCTGGGGAATCAGAAGTTTCAGGTTTAAGTTCCGACTCTTTTACCAGCTCAGTGTCCTTGCACAAATTATTTAATGTTTGTGTGTCATGAGTCTTCACCAATAAAACAGATTTTTCCCCTGCCTACCTCCGGAGTGGGAGATTACTTGTCCTACACAGAATAATGTATTTTCAAGCATTTTTTAAAAAAAGATTTCACTTATTTATCAGAGAGAGAGAGCACAAGGGGAGGCGAGCAGCAGGCAGAAGCAGACTCCCTGCTGAGCAAGGAGCCTGATAATGGACTTGATCCCAGGATGCTGGGGTCATGACCTGAGCAGAAGGCAGATGCTTAACTGACCACCCAGCCGTCCCTAATTTTAAGCATCTGTAAACAACAGAACACTATTGAATAAAATGAGGCTTTATTTTTTATATTTTAAGTTACATGTTTGAAAAAGTGTCAGCCAGCACTCTTCGGAGCTGCTGCTGCTTTTTTTTTTAAGGTGCTCAGGAAACTTAAATTCAAAAGGTTGAACATATAGAATTAGAAAATTAGATCTGTTCCAAAAAATCATGCTGTATCACGAAGTCTCATCAGTAGTATTGTGGCAAAGCACGGTGTATCACAACCGCCTTTTCTGTAAATGCATGTGGTTTCTCACATGTTTTTCTCTTTTCTTCTATAGCATTGATTCTTAAATTGTGGTCCCTGCGGTAATAGCATCACCTGGGAATTTGTTAGAAATGCAAATTCTTGGATCCAGGTTAACCATCTTAGACATTTTGGGGAGTTTCTTTCTATGTTTTAACAAGCTCTTTAGGTAATTCGGCTCCATGATTCAATTTGAGAATAATTATTTTAGAGAAGTCTGAAATTATAGGATATGGGCCCCTAAACAAATGTAATCTTTAATGATCTCAAGTAAAAATTAATGTATTGACTACTCAATGCCAACCACTTTCTTTTTTGTTTGTTTGTTTTTTTTAATTTTATTTTTTCAGTGTTCCAAGATTCATTGTTTATGTGCCACACCCAGCGCTCCGTGCAATCCGTGCCCTCCTTAATACTCACCACCAGGCTCACCCAGCCCCCTCCAGCCTCCCCTCCAAAACCCTCAGCTTGTTTCTCAGAGTTCACAGTCTCTTATGGTTTGTCTCCCTCTCCAATTTCCCCCAACTCACTTTTCTCCTCTCCATCTCACAATGTCCTCTATGTTAGTCCTTATGCTCCACAAGTAAGTGAAACCATATGATAATTGACTCTCTCTGCTTGACTTATTTCATTCAGCATAATCTCCTCCAGTCCCGTCCGTCCATGTTGCTACAAAAGTTGGGTATTCATCCTTTCTGTTGGAGGCATAATACTCCATTGTATATATGGACCACATCTTTATCCATTTGTCTGCCAACCACTTTCAATTTGACGCTTTCTGTTTAGTTTTCTGACAAAGACTACCTAATTAACACAGGTCATGCCAATGTGGTTTAAAAAAACATATTTGTTGTTGTTGCTGTTTTCATTTGAAGCAAAATGTATGTACTGTTGTAAGTTTTGGAGTCTGTCACTATTATTGGGATTGGTTGAGGTTTTTTTGTTTTTGTTTTTTTGCCTTGACTACATCATAAGCTGACTGGCACATTTAATTAACAACACCTCTTCTGTGAAAGGCGCAAACACAAAGTTGACACGGCAATGCACTTGAATAATGGAAAGATGAATGGAAACTTGTATATGAATAAATCTATTTCTAAACTACACTCCACGCCCAGCATGGAGCCCAACATGGAGCTTGAACTCACCACCCTGAGATCAAGACCCTAGTTGAGATCAAGAGGTGCTTAACTACTGAGTCACCCAGGAGCACTGGGAAGCTCTGTTCTAAACAGTAGTTTCCTGATTGACAATAACAGTTTTCTGTAGGTCGAGGGTACCATCGTCAAACAAGCTTGAGAACACGTGCATTTAACAGTGTGTTTTTTTTTTAAAGATTTTATTTATTTATTTGAGAGAGATCACAAATAGGCAGAGAGGTGGGGATGTGGGGGTGGGGTGGGAAGCAGGCTCCCCACTGAGCAGAGAGCCCAACATGGGGCCCTATCCCAGGACCCTGGGATCGTGACCCAAGCAGAGGCTTTAACCCACTGAGCCACCCAGGTGCCCCAACAGGTGGTTTTTTAAAATAAAGGCAGACAGTTATCCTAGGCTGTGTTGTCAAGCTCTGTCTGATAAGAGGTTATGGTAGGTAGTGTTTCTCAAATATAAGTTCACTTTAAGGTCCGAGACTTTCTGTGGTTTTCTAACCTATAAGATAGATATCCCCAGAAGTAAGTCTGCCTTTCCAATTCCACCTTTTGTTTGTTCTGATAGACACTGCAGAACGATTTTATGACACAGTTACCGCCATCAAGGCTGGTGAAGTGCTGGGCTGAGACCATCCCATTCATCCTATGGCTTTCTCAATGCTCCTGTTCTACAGGTATGTAAATGAAGCATAGAGATGTTAATTAACTGGCTTGAGATTACACTGATAATCGCAGGCAGGGTTGGGCTTCAAATCCAGGGAGCCTGGACCTTAAGCATCTGTACCCATAATCACTATTCTATGTTCCTGTTCAGAAGTGTGTGACCCCAAAGCCTGGGATGTCTGATAACTTATAAGAAAAGCAAATAACAACCAAAAAAAAGAAGTCTCTTTCTTTACTTCCTTCCTTCCTTTAAACAAAAAGGTCTTGAGATTTAAAACCATTTGATTCTTATTTAGTGTGTAAACCATATTTTAAAAGTGGCATGTAATTTTTGAATAGTTAATGCACTCATATGCATAGAATGGAGGTGTTTGGGGGCTCCTGGGTGGCTCAGCCGTTTAAGCATCTGCCTTAGGCTCATGTTATGGGACAGAGCCGAATGTCAGGCTCCGTGCTCAGCAGAGAGCCTGCTTCTCCCTCTCTGTCTGCCTGCTGCTCTGTCTACTTGCGCTCTCCGTCTCTCTGTCAAATAAATAAATAAATACAATCTTTAAAAAGAATTAAAGAAAGGTGTTCGGTGCAAAGTCTTTTGCCACCTCTGTCCCTCAGCCTTCCAAGTCCTCTTTCTGGAAGCAAACACTGTTATCAGTCTCTTGTGTATCATTTCTCAAAATATTTTAGTAAGTGCTTATATGTAAATGTTTATATACATGTCCTCCTCCTGCCTTTTTAGACAAATAGTGGAAGATGACAAACATGTTTTGCACTGTGTGTGTTTAATTAACAAAATATCTTGAATACAACATCACCCAAAAGCTGTCCTCACTTTCTGATGGATGGTTAATATTCTATTGGATGCCTGGGTGGCTCGGTGGGTTAAAGCCTCTGCCTTCGGCTTGGGTCATGATCTCAGCGTACTGGGATTGAGCCCAGCATTGGGCTCTCTGCTTGGCGGGGAGCTTGCTTCCTCCTCTCTCTCTGTCTGCTTCTTTGCCTACTTGTGATCTTTTTCTGCGAAAGGACCTATTTAGTAAGAGGCTTTCATTAAACTGTCCCTGCTCCCTTGCCCCCAGGGGATTTACTTAAAAACAAGTCCTGGAAACCAGCTCCAGGTAACAAAGCCCAGATACAAGGGTGTGTCAGGCCCCTGGAGATATCCGATCAGAGGGGGGTTGCATACTGTTTCCCTAGCTACCAAGGAATGTGGGCCCCGCCCTTTGGGAGGTTTTGGCGCCAATTCTAACCAAGGTGTGATAGGCTGATTCAAATGTCTACTAGGGTAAATTGTAATTAAGTTGCTCACCTAGCACGACTGTGCAGCTTTCTCTGTGTGTTACAGTTTCACTGGCCACCTCTGCGTGGCCAGGCCCAACTGCATGGCCTTTGCCCTTAAAAGCTAGTCTGTGGGGCGCCTGGGTGGCTCAGTGGGTTAAGCCTCTGCCTTCGGCTCAGGCCATGATCTCAGGGTCCTGGGATCGAGTCCCGCATCGGGCTCTCTGCTCAGCAGGGAGCCTGCTTCCTCCTCTCTCTCTCTCTGCCTACCTCTCTGCCTACTTGTGATCTCTCTAAAGAAAAAAAAAAAAAAAAAAAAAAAAAAAAAAAAAAGCTAGTCTGTGAAACAGAGAAGGGTCGCCCTCTCTTGTAAGAGGTGCGTCCCCGAACTTTCGGTCTGGTTCTTGATGCTTGGTGCAGAATAAAGCTTTGCTTGGCCTTCGCTTTATATCAGTCTCGCTTCTTTAATCACGGACCCGTTATTGGGGCATAACACTCTGTGTGTCAAATAAATAGATCTTTAAAAAAAATATTCTATTGGATGCGTATATCATAATGTAACCCCTTCTCTCACTGGACTGGTCGTTTGCAGTATTTCGCGATTTCAAGACTACTGTCATATGTGTTCGTATTTTGCACGATCAGAAGTGAGTATGTAGGATAAATTATGTTCTTCAGGAGTGTTTTTCAGTTTTGTTCATCAGTTATACACAGTTCTGGCTTCTTGGGTATTGGGGTTGTGCTCCCAAGTATTTTAGCTTTCTGTTGCTACTCCAGTGTAACTTCTAATGTCTGTATTTCTGGGTGCTGTTCTGACCTGCTTTTATTCACAACACTTCTTCTTCCCTTTTTTTTTTTTAAAAAAAAAGATTTATATATATACGTATTTAAGAGAGAGAGAGCACAAGCCCGAGGGTTGGGGTGCAGAGGGACAGGGACAAGCAGACTCCCTGCATAGCAGGGAGCCTGATGTGGGGCTTCATCCCAGGACTCTAGGATCTTGACCCCAACCAAAGGCAGACGCTTAACTGACTGAGCCACCCAGGAACCTCTGCTCACCACACTTCTAACACCAAACAGCCAGGTTTTCCCCCCACCAACAGCCAGTTCTCTAATTCTCCAGACACAGCTGAGTGAATGACTTAAATCAGTCCTGATACGAACTACCCAGAGTTAATGCAGACCCCAACCGTCTTCACTTCAGATGGCAATTGCAAGTCCCAGCCCACTCCTACTTCTGGCTGACTGGCTCTAAATGGAGGTTTCCCTGTGACTTTCTCCTCAGGTTCCATAGTTTGCTGGAACAGCTCACAGAACTCAGTGAAGAGAACTCACTTTCCATTACTGGCTTACAATAAAGGATGTTAGAAAGGAAAGGCACATAGGGCAAGACCAAGATGAAGAGGTACATAGGACAAGGTTGGGGTGGGAAGTGTGGAACTTTTCATACCCTCTGGGGGAGCGTCTCCTTCCTAGCACTTTGATGCATTCCCCAGTCTGGAAGCTCTTTAAACCTCATTGTTTAGGGATTTCTATGGAGGTTCCATTACATAGACAGGATTGATGAAATCATTGGCCACTGGTGACTAACTCAACCCCCCCCCCCCCCCGGGGCGGGGGGTTGGGTCTGAAAGTTCCAACCCTCTGATCACTTGGTTGTTTCCTCTGGCAAACAGCTCCCACCCTCAAGCTATCTAGGGTCCCAGCAAGAGTCCTTTGCACAAATTCAGGGTTGAGATAGGGTTGAGAGGGGCTTATTCTGAATAACAAAAGATGCTCCTCTCACCCATATCTCTTAGGAAACTAAAACTTCTAAGTTTTAGAAGCTCTTGTGTCAAGAACCCAGGCAAAATGTCCATTTCTTACTGTATCACAGTAGTACAGCTATTGATTTCTGTACTCCAATGATGTACCCATCTGTCTTTCTGAATTTTCTTTTTGTTTATTACAGTTTTTCAGTGGATTCTTTGGGGTTTTTCAGATTTATAGGATATAATTTGCAAAAAAATGATTTATTGCTTCCTACCCAGTATTTATACATCTTACCTTTTTCTTTTTCTTCCCCTAAGTGTTTGCCAGAAACTCGAAAACAAAAGTCAACAAATGGTAGCCCATTTGCCAAATCCAGCCTGCCCTCTGTTTTTGTAGGTAAAGTTCTAGAGAATCACACCCATACTCATTTATTTACGTAATACCTGTGGTCTTTTTAGTAGAGCTGAGGAGTTCTGACAGAGACAATCTGGCCAGAAAAGCCTTAAATATCTACTATCTAGCCTTTTATAGAAAAGATTTCCCCATCTCTAGGCTAGAACAATGTCAAATATTAAATCATAACTAATAGGGAGCATTCTTGTTTTGTTTCTGACTTTGATGGAATGCTTCTGGTGTCTCCCATTTAAGTGTGATACCATAATGGTTTTTATTTTTATATATTCATTTATTTAAAAGATTTTTATTTATTTATTTACCAGAGAGAGCATGGCAGGGGGAGGGGCAAAGGGAGAGGGAGAAGCAGGCTCCCTGCCAAGCAAGGAGCTTGATGCAGGACTTGATCCCTGGAGGCTGGGATCATGACCTGAGCTGAAGGCAGATACCTAACCGACTGAGGTTAAGACACCCAAGGGTCCCAGAGTAGACCTCAGTTTTAAGAGGCCTGAAGCAGGTACTATTTGGGAGGCACTCTAAAAAAAAAAAAAAAACAACAGAAAATTAGGAACATAAGTTTTGGGCCCAGGCTTTGGAAGGAGTCCTTCCAGAAGACTTAGTTGGTTAGCTTGTCAGAGGCCTAGCAATTAGACATTAACATGAGCTGGGTTCACAGGCAGGTCAGACAGCAGGTCACTCAGTGTCATGTGTGTGTGGAGAACCCAGGGGACCAAGCCAGAGCAGAGCCAGAAGCCCGGAACAGTCTGGGGGCAAGGACACGAGAAGCTGCTTCAAGTCTGGAGTCCAGATGCTTCCATCGCAGGCCTCCTTCTCCCTCTACCACTGTAAGGGGGGACACTTTGTTTTAGGTAAATGTGGGGTGGGAATGGGGAATAATTTCACCGGGCCAGACTCCTCAGTGGGAGAGGGAGAAGGAGAAGGTTTCTTGGGACTGTCTGATTGAAGCCATGTAGGGTCTCCATTGAATACCTCCCTGTGTTTCCTGGGCTTGCTCCAGGCTTCCCGAGGACTGACTTTTGGCTCATCCTGGTTACTTTCCTATTCTGGGCTTCCCTCATACCTGTCATTCCACATGCACAGGCCACGCTCACCGACATGGTTGGAACCTGTCCTATGGAGCAGAGGATTTTGAGCCCTACAATGCCTACCCCTGCAATATTCCACACAATTACAAGCTGATTAGGATCAGGTGAGAGGACATGTTCTAAAATACCATGTGAAGAGCCCCTCTTCTTAGGGCTTTGGGTTTCCCAGTCATTGAGATCAGAGATGTGATGGTTTAGCAATGTTCTGACAGTGATGTCAAGCTTAGAGACTTTGGGCACCACCAGTTGGCACAGGACAGGAGCGTTGGGCGTTTATCATTACCTAGTCCAGAAAACATGCCAGGAATGGACTCCAACCCAGATGCGTGGAGGTGCAAGTGATCCTCCCATGACCTGGACGAAGTTTGTGCCTCGGATTTTAGCAGATAGTTCCAGGGACGCTCCCAAGTTCTCATTTTTGTTCAGGAAAGCCAAAGGCAGTTTCCCGGAGATGACAGAGAACCAGATAAGGATGAGGGTGTGGAGGGCCGTGGGGTGGCCACGGTGGCTGTGGCGGGGCTGGCCGTCCAGCTGGCCAACCACCTGTCAGTTATTGTCCAGGAACTTCTCATTTTCATTCCCCTGGGTTGGTTTTAGGAATGGATGCGTCTGGCTTTGACTTGTTTTTACACACTATTGGTGTCATAATGATCCCAAGTAGAACCCCAAGTAGAATCTTCCAAGCACTTTGAAGTTACCAAAAGCTCAGACATACATCGGCCCACGTGACTATTGCTGCACTCGGTAAGGTATTTGGAACAGGTCCCTTCTATTCAAGGAATATACTCTGTGGCTAAGTGTTGGTCTGAGAAAGAAGCAACCATATGTCAGGCCCTGCACCAGGACCTTAGGGTACCTTGTGCTCTTTAATCCTTCTCGATAACTCCACGAGAGGGGAATTTGATCAGACCTTGACAGTTGAGAAACTAAAATTGTAGAGAGATTAAGGAAGCCAAATAAAGTCACACAGCTGTCTCAAGCAAGTGGTAGATCAGTGGTTGGAATGGAGGTCAGTCTTCTGTCTCAAAGTCCTGTGTTATTTCCACCTTCCTCTTAAAAAAAAAAAAAAAAAAAAAAAAAGGAACCCTGTCTTACCTCCAATTGTTTCCAAATGGAAGCATATGTTTGGGTTGGTTGTTGAGTCTGAAATAAATAGCTTCTTTTAGACTGTTGAGACAGCCAAATGCTTTCAATATGCTCCCAAGGCCAGTGATTGGGTCTGAATAGAAGCCAGATGTCCTGGATTCCAGAACTATTTCCTTGTTGTATGCTTCCCCTAACCCCCAAACCCCCATTAAATGGAGGAAGGGAAGGTGAGCCCAGACTGACTGATTTTTGCTTTTCACATATTTCTCTTTAGAAGGAGGAGGGGAGGGAGCAGCCGAGGTTACCGTTGGGCCAGAGCAGGCTGTGGGCTTGGGATGGGAGGTGGCCTGGAAGAAAAATGGCCAGGAAGACTGTGCGATCGCTTATTCCAGGCCCGTCGAACCCCTCTGTCGCCTGACCTTTCTGTATTCCTTCACAGTTGACAGCCCAGACTGGGCTTCCCGCTAGGAGGAAGTCCCCTGCAGTTAGTCTGGTGATTGCTAAAACAGAACCATCATAACACTTGTCAGCTCGGCTTCCTCTGCGCACTTTGGCAGACTTTTTTTTTTCCCCCCAGTTTCTTGTTTTATTACTGTTTGTCAGACTAGGGAGCCTTTGAAGTTCTTTACAGATCTGATTTTTATCAGAGCATGGAGGAGTTGGGGGGTGGCGAGTGGGGTGGAGGCAGCCATCAAAATATTCTATTCTGCACCCAGCAAGCTCACCCCCCTCTGTCTTTGTCTGAAAAGGTTTTTGACATGGTGTTTCTATACGTGGCCTGCCTTCCAGATGAGAGAGTGACATCTATTGTCGTAATATAGGGAGGAAATTATGATTACTTAATGATAGGATGTCACCGCTTGTCACTTCTTTATTTTCCTTTTAAATACTTGCTGTCACAGCAACACACAATTGGCCTTCCATCCCGGGGCTGGGTGGGACCTCGTGTGGTACAAGGTGGTGCAAGGATTAGTTATTGGTAAAGTGGGAGAATCAGAGTGAATGGGGACCTATTTCTGCGTGCCTGGTCTGGCTCCCTGCCCTTCCTCTGTGGATGGGAAGCAGAGGCTTGCCTTTGGTCCACTGTTCTGAAAACACCGCGGGCAGCTTCAACATGCCCAGGGCACCCTTAGTCCCCCAGATCCACACGATCTTTCCTTGTCTGCTTTACACATAGAATCCAGAGGCCATTGTTCATGGAAACAGTGAGCAAAGGGTAGACGGGCTGAATGTCTCCTGGCTGCCCTGAGCTTGTGCATTCTCTGATGGCAAGCATTATTTCACTCCTGTTTTGTCACCTGGTGTTGATGCCCGTTTGTTCAAACCACAAAGTGCAAAGCCCTCCTTGCTTCCTGCACTGTCTCCCCCAGTTTGGCCCAGATCAACCGAACCCCACTTCCCAACCACCTCCCCACCCTTTGCGCCGGCCATGTACCTCGCTCTGTTCCCTGAAAAATTAATTTTCATCCTGGAATGCTACAAGCATAGGAAACAGCCAGAAGACCCGTAGACATTTGTGTGTCCACCAGCTAGGGGTAAATGTAAAAAACATGATGTTGAGTGTAGAAACACATAACAGGGGAATATTATTTATGAAAGCTTGTAAAGCCCCCAAAGCCTGTTCTGTCTCCACCTGGCAAGTATCCACTCGTCTTTATGATCCCGTTGACATACCGCCCCGGCTCTTGAGTCTCCCCCCCCCCCCCCCCCCCCCCCCCCCCCCCCCCCGCTCTCGAGTCCCGGGCTCCCTTGCTCTGTAGAATCGCTGTTCCTTCTCCGTGACTTCCAGCCACTCATTCATCCACATCCCCAGCGGATGTTCGTCCTGCCTGAATGATGGTTTCCTGTTTGACATTGGTCTTCTGCACGAAGCCATGAGCTCCTGAAGACAGCGACTCGGTTGCATTCTTCTTGTTTGTATGAATGGGACCTACGCTCAGAAGTTCAGTGAGACTAAAAGACCATTACGAGACACAGGACCATGATCTAACTGTGGGCACCATCGAGAACCATCTAAAGTGCGGTCCCTAATGTTAATAGCAAAAGCTGTATTTTATGGTAGACAAAATGCTTTCTGCTTCATGAGATCAGCTTTGTTATAATTCTTCCAGGCATATAGTGCATTTCTGGTTGAAGAAAGATGAAACTATGCCTCCGAGAGGTTGAGTGACTTGTTTGTTGTCACACAGCTTGTAGGTGACGGGGCTGGCTCTTCTCTGTGACATCTTGGAATTGGAGTAACTCCACACATCCGTCCCTCCTTTTCTTCCTCCTCTGGTGCTCTCTCTTTCCCTTCAGTCATTTGTTTGTGTGACAGATACTAATGATGCCTCCTCTCTGTGTGCTGTGTTGGTCTCTGGGAATAAACTAATCAGCAAAACTAGACCTGGTTGTGGCAGCCCCAAGGGTACAGTCATTTGGAGAACTTGAGATGCTCCCAAACAAGATCCAGCATTCAGGCCTGTAAGTGTTCCGTAACTCCTTGCAAGACTCTGTTACGCTGGAATGGGGATAGGAAGATAAAATGCTTCCTGGTGCTTTGACAGAGTTCTGAGCACTTTGAGATTTTTCTGAAGCTAATTGGGAAGGGGGGGGGGATTTAATTCACTTTGTTTAGCTCTGAAGAGCTCTCCCCTCTGTAGTGAATTGCTTAATGGTGGAGGCTTTGATGCTGGCAGGTACTTTTAGTGGAATATGACTTCTGTTGCCCTCTCTTACAACCTGCACTGTTGTGTGGGCTGAAACCAATTAGACCTAAATTAATTAGCAAGAAAATGATGGGCCCACTTGCTGAGCCATTCACAATACCATGTGAAGAAAGAGGAACAGTGTTTGAAGGTTGCTGTGTGTTTCTGCTCCATCCTAATGATTGAAGTATTTCCAAATATGGAAGTAAATTCGAGCCATTTCTTGATTAAGCGGTCCACTTCTTTTAACCCATGAAAGTCCTTTATTCAAAGTCAAATTAGGAAACTAAAGAATTCCTATGGGTCCTAGGACCTTTGAGGAGCTTTGGGACAAATTTAGAAGATATGTGGAGTCATTATATAATTAGACTTCCCAAGACCCAAAGCAGATGAGGAAATTGATGGCAGAAAATTGTATGAGGATCAATATCCCAAAGCATTGTGTGTTACAGGTAAGAAGGCTTTCTTCTGAAGGACAAGCTCGGTTCTCCCTGCTCATCATTTCTTTACAGTCTCCTTTGCTGAAACCTCTTCCACTGCTTACTCCTTAAATGAGAGTAGCCCCAGGGCTCTGATTTCAGCGAATGGTCCCATGCAACTATAAGCCCTTCTTCCTGATGGTAACTTCCACCTCTGCACTATTTCAAAGGCCAACTGCTATCCAGATGCCCTCCTCAACTCCAACTGCCCATATTTCCTCTACTGGATCTCCCACTAGTACCTTAAACACTTAGCTCTAGAATCTAACCTCTTCTTATTTCTACAGACCAGCCAACTGGTCACCCAAGCTAGAAACCTAGGAGTCATCCCGACCCTTTCTTCTCTCTTATTTCCCCCATCCAGGATACTGGATAGCTCTGTTCATTTTACATCTTTTTTTGAAAAAAAAAAATTTATGAGAGAGAGAGAGAGAGAGGGAGGGAGGGAGAATGAGTGGGGGAGGGGCAGAGGGAGAGGGAAAACAAGAGAATCCCAAGCAGATTCCAAGCTGAGTGTGGAGCCCAACGTGGGGCTCGATCCTATGACTCTAAGATCATGACCTGAGCTAAAACCGAGAGTTGGATGTTTAACCAACCACTCAGGTGCCCCTGTTTATTTTACATCTTAAGTATTCTCAATTCCATTTTGTACCTTTCTTTCTAAACCCTTGTTTAGACCAAGTCCTTGCCCCTCTGCCCCCTGGCTTACTTTTCTGGACACCCCTGATGGCTCCAAGTCCTAAACTATCTCCTAAACATAAGTTTTTCCTAGGCATTTGCTGCCAGGCAAAAAGCAAATGACTGCCAATGGCAGTCAGTGACTTTACTCATTTCATTTTCATGCTGAAGACTCTGGAATATGTTTCCAGCTGCAAACTGTCCCCTGAGTTCCATGGCTACACATCCAGTGATAGGCCAGGCACCTCCACACTGAATTCCACAGGCATGTCAAACAGCGTGTCTATAAGCAAGTTCATCATCTCTACCTCCCTCCCCAAACCTGCTCTCTTCCTATAGCGTCCCTATCCATTCACTTACACTAATAAGCAATCTGAGTGATGCCATCCAGGACTCCCGGCTTGGCTCACTCCTTCTTGCTTTTATACCCTTAGCCTTGTTTCCAAAGTTAGTTGGCTCCAAATTTTAAAACCACCAGTGTGTCCAACTTCTCATAATTCCCATTGCTGCCACGTCAGTAAAGACACCACCATCTCTTCCCTGAATTACTGCAAATATTCTTTTTTGGTGATCTTGCATATTACTCTGTGTTTTTCTAATCCACCTTCTGCATGACCAGATTGATTTTTTTTTTTTTTTTTGAGTGCTGAGTGGTCAGTACCACTCTAAAACTTTGAAATATTCATGGTTCTGCAGCTCTGAGGATAATACCCAACTCATTACTTTGTCTTTGTAAGGCCTTTCACCATCTGGCTCCCCCCCCCACCCCGCTTTTTTTTTAAATAGTAGGGGAAGAGAAGGGAAGGGAGAGGGAGAATCCTAAGCAGGCTCCACACCCAATGCAGAGCCCTACTCAGAGCCCTACTCAGAGCCCCATTTCACAACCTTGAGATCATGACCTGAGAAGAAATCAAGATTCCAAAGTTTAACCAACTGAGCCACAGGTGCCCCCATGATCTGGCCTTCTAATAGAATCCAGGTTCATCCTTTTCTACTTCACTAGTGGAATGCCATGCTCTTCGGCTATATAGAACTTAGTATTTTTCCAAATGTGCAGTGTTTCTGCTTGTGTCTGGTTGTAAGAATTGTCAAAGCCTGTTTACTCTTCAGACCTTAGCTTAGATGGTCCTTCTTGGACATCAGGAAAACTGATGTAATTACATGTAATGTAAATGCTGGCTTTCTCATTAGACTAGAAACTTCTTGAAGGATGGGACTGTGTCTTCTTTGTTATTGTGCATCTAGATATAGGTTTGCTCTCTACGGACAGAGAAGAAAGATGATCCACTGATGGTTGATGATTTTGAATTTGAATGTTATTCTCCTCTTAGCCTCAACTTTTTCTAGCCTGTCTTCCACACTGCTCCAGAATGCTCATTCTAAAATGTATTTCTGATCAGGCTGCTTTCCTGAAATCCTTCAGTGGTTCTCTACTGCTACTGGAGAGAATATGAGTTATGCTTTTTTGCCATGGCCCCCCATTTATTTTACTACCCATGATGTATTAGTGCCACTTTTGGGAGAATTATAATAATTTCCCCTCGATCTCAGATTCTGGGACTAGAGTGAGGTTGACTTTATCCTAGCCTTCAGGGTAGAACGTGTGATCCAGGCCTAAGACAGTTGTAACAAATCATTCTCTTGTACACAGTGACTGGTTTGGGAATGAGCATATTAGTCAAAATGGCAATGAGAGTTTTGCTAGGATTTTTGAGAAACTGACTCTTCCCAGGTTATGGGAGCCCAGACCAAAACAGTGGAAAGTATAGCCCAGCTTGAAGAGAGCCTGAGTCCTGGTTATTTGATCCTTGAGCCCAGTGGTAACTGAAGACAGCCTTTCCCTGTGATTGTAGCTTGCATAAGCCAATACATCCCTCACTTGTTTAAACCAGGTGGGTCAAGACTGTTCATTACTCAAGTACTCATTGAGTTCTTGCATGTTCTAAATGCTATTGTCGAGGTTAGGGATACAGCAGTGAACAAGGCAGGCAAAGTCTCTATTTTCAAGGGGGTATCATAAGAGACCTCACTTATTCCTTGCAAAAGAATGCCACAGCTACTTCTATAATCTGTCTTATGCCTCCCTCCAGCTAAGCTAAATTTAGTCTTGTCCATCTGATGGAATATGATTCCATCAGATGGAATCTGAATTTCCATGTTCCTTATCACAGTAGGCCTCCATCTCTGGAATCATTCTATTCTCATTCTATTCTCTAAACACTCTTATCGTTTTATTTCTTGGCACCTCCATCCTCCTCCCCATCAAGACTTCTGATCTTTCATCTCCTTTTTACCGTCTTCCTCACACACCTATTACCATCCTGTTTCTACATTTCCCCTTGAGACTGACTTAGATGCTTAGGAGAGAACTCCAGCCTCAACCCCCTTGCCGTGTTCCTTTCTCCCTTCCCTGCCCTCAAAAACCCCAGTGCTGTGTCAGCCTGACTGCCCACCATCTATGGACCTGTATCAGCTTTGCCGAGTGTGACTGGGGGAGGAGGGCAACGCTCGCTGCTGGAGCTGTTCTGCTTACTTCCAGGGTGGCCCAGAAGTGCTGGGACATGAAAGCCCTCCCTCTGCACCAGGACTTCAGAATTCCTCAAGTAGTGACCTATGAGAGTAGGCCGATAGACACCCAGTCCCCTTGGTCCCCCAGGTGGGAAATCCCTGACGGGTGTATCAGGCAGACTGACAAGGGTTCCTGATGGAATTACATACCAGTGGCTCTGGTAGTAACTGGTTTAAACCCTCATGAGTTATTGTCTTCCTTCTCCACTCCCTGACTCCCAAATAAATTCCTTGCATTTCAGACCCACTTTTGTGGAACTCAAATGAAGTGGCGAATGAGCTGTACCAGGTTCCTGCCTTCGTGGCTCTTACATTCTGTAGAGCGTTACAGACCATGGAGACAAATAAACACTGTATTTTCACCTAGAATTTATGTGGTGGATAAAGGAAACCAGTATCATAGAAAGTCATGGTAGAGCAGGGAGGCAGGCATGGCGAGAGTGGGCTACATAAATGGGATGTTCAGGGCCGACGGGGTGGGTGAGTCTCTGTTGTTTTTCCACCTGTTGCTTCCTCTTGCCTGCATGGTCGTGCCGTGCCATTTCATTCTTCTTGATGTTGCTGCATTCTCTAGGCTCTGTACATACTCATCTCCTGTTGTTTTCCTTCCGGCCTTTGTGGTGATTATACCCCAAACTTCTCTATGAACTTCTCTCCATCTATCTCAAATCCTACATGTCAGATTTTTTCCAGAGGCCCTTCCTGTTCCTCTTTTACCCCCCTTTGATGGCTTCAGCCAACACCTCTTGGTGATGATTCTCACATTTATGTATACTGTAGACCTTTTCCCTGAATTCCAAGTCCAGATGTCCAATATTTATTCCATATCTCTTCCTAGATGTTTCACAGACACCTTAAACTGAAAATACCCAAACCCAACTGAATCTTTTCTCTCCTCAAACTGGTCTTCATCTTAAATTCCTTAAAAAATTCTGTCGGGGAATGGCATCAGCCAGAAGTCTCATTCCCTGTTGACTCTTGACCCTGAATCTCCATTTCCATGACGGACCAATGTTCAGACATCATTCAGACCCCTTTCCTGGATTACTACAATACCCCTGAACATACCTCTGTACCCCATCCATCCATCCTCTAGGTGGTAGCCCAAATAACAGTTCTAAAATTCGAATTTGCTTGTGTCCCTCTTGTGCTTTATAATCATCATGGGCTCAGGTGCCTGGGCGGCTCAGTTGGTTAAGTATCTGATTCTTGATTTCTGCTCAGGTCATGATCTCAGGGTCAGGGGGTTGAGCTCTGTGTCGGGCTCTGGCTGAAAGTCGACCCCTGTTAAGACTCTCTCCCCTTTTCCTCCCTCTGCTCCTCCCCTGCTGCTCACACACTTCCTTTCTCTCTCAAAAAAAAAAAAAAAAAAAGGTCATAGTGGGCTCCCATCAATTTCAGATAAAGGTCATACTATCTAACATTAAAATCAAGGTGCTGCAGGATCTTGCTCTTGACTCCCTTTCCAGCTTATGTCACTGCTTACATTGCTTCTCCCACACTTTGATGCCTGGTTTATTCTCGAGCACTCTGTAGGATTCAGCTAAAGCATCTTTTAGTAAAGATGTCTTGATCCCCAATAGGAGGAGATTTTTCCCCTCCAAAGTCTCTTAGCTCCCTCCATATGAGATTATCTATCTGTAGTACATTGTCATGGTTTGCTCTTTGCCGACTTCTGTCACTTAACTTTGAGCTCCTTAAAAGTAGGTAGTGGCTTATTTATGTCTGCATCAGTGTCCAATACATGAGGATGTGCAGTCAAGTTTTGCCCAATGAATAAATAGTGTAGCTTACTCCCAAGTGGACATCTGGGATTAACTATGGACTTGAACCTTTTCCCTAAATCATACTATGGTAAATTCTCTTTTATATAGAAATGCAAGTTGTTTATAAAGATCACTCACCCTATTCTTCAAACCCCCTGGACCTTTGCTTTCTATGACACAGGACTTCAGGAACAAAGATATTGTCATGTTAACCAGCCCATTTCCTGCACTGACTGTGGTTGCTAACAGGGAGTTGTGGTTCAGTCTTTGAATTCCTGTTAATTTTTGTTCTCTTTATGTGCTTACAGTCTTAGACAACAGGATAGAGAGGGTGGCTTATTCACTAATTCTTCGCTATGTTGTTTTTGAAATATGCTTTTGTTCTCTTTATCTCTATACAAACCAATTTTGGAGGCAACCCATGAAAAACAAATTGAGGGAAGAAAAGCAGATTTGATAAATTTCTATTCAACTTCCTATTTCACTGACTTAGGATCTGTGTTGGCAAGGTCTCTCCCATCTTGCTCGCTCTCATACAAAGCATTGCTTGTCTCTGCAGTCAGCCTTTGTTTAAGCATTTACTACATTCAAAGCAGAGAAATAAGCACCTTATGTCTATTATCTTATTCAATCTGTCCAACAAACTTATGGAGGAGTAGCATGTGGAAACCTTTGGAGCCGAGAGAAAACATGATAAATATGGGAAACTGAGAGCAGTTCTGTGCTGATTTCAGTGCTGAGGTTGTGAGGGTGGAGGAGGTGAGAGGGGAGAGAGGGTAAAGCTGCAGTGAACCAGAAGATAACCTCTTGGGGGCCTTGTAAGTCGCGTGCAGGAGTCTGGGCTTTATCCCAAGAGTAATGGAGCATTGTGGGTGGTGGCATTCTCAGATATGTGCTTTGCGAAGCTAGCTCTGGCTGCAGAGTGGACAGTGGACCAGAGGGCCATAAAACTGAAGGGAGAAAGAGACCGATTATGCTAACCCAGTAATCTAAGTGTGGTTGACCGTCAAACAACACAGGTTGGAAATACACGGATTTAAAAATAAGTACAGTACAGTACTGCCAATAGATTTTCTCTACTTTGTGATTTTCTCAATAACGTCTTCTTTGCTCTAGCTTACTTTGTTGTAAGAATACAATGTATAACACATATGATATACAATATATGTTGACTGACTTTATGTTATCACTAAGGCTTCTGGTCAACAGTAGGGTATTGGTCAAGTTTGGGGGGAGTCTAAAGTTATACACGGATTTTCAACTGTGCTGGTGGTTGGTGCTCCTAACCTCCATGTTGGTCAAGGGTCAAGTGTGAATCATAATGGTGGCTTGAACCAGGGTGGTGGGATCATTCAATCAACAGATACTCAGGAGGTAGGAATGTAGTATAGGGTAAGAAGCCAAACTGAAATCAATACAAATCTCTCTGCCATGTATTAAAATGACCTTAGGCAATTTAGGTAAATTTACTAAATGTATTTTCTCATTTGTAAAATGGAGTTAGTAGTAGCCATCTCACAGAGTTCTTGAGAAGATGAGATAATACATGTTGTGGTAGCCAGACTACTGGCCCTCCAGTCCTAATCCCCAGAACCTGCGAATATGGCAAAAGAGACTTTGCAAATGTCATGAAAAGTAAGAATCCTGAGATGGGGGAGATTATCTTGAATTATTCCTGTGAACTCAGTCTAACCACACAAGTCCTTAAAAGTAGAGAACCTTTCCTGGTTGTGGTCAGAAAAAGGTGTGAAACGGAAGTGGGTCGAGAACTGTTCTGTTGATGGCTCTGAAGACTAAGGAAGGGATCAGGAGCTAAGGAATGTGAATAACTTCTAGAAGCTGGAAAAGACAAAGAAATGGATTCTCCCCTAGAGGTTCCAGAAAAGAATGGCAACACTTTGATTATACTCCAGTGAGACTTGTGTTGGACTTTTAACCTACAGAACTGTAAGATAAGATGTGTGTGTCATATTAAACCTTTAATTTGCAATAAATTGTTATAGCAGCAGTAGAAAAATAATGCATACACAAAGGGCTCAGCCTAGTGCTGCCTCTAGCGGGCACTGAAAATAGTAAATGGATCGGACATGGTGATTGATTAGACATCGGGGAAGAAGGAAGAGTCAAGAAGGGTGCTTGGGAATCCATGCTGTTGCCATGGTTTATTTTGGGAAAAGCTAAGTTTAGAAATCTGAGAGGGGGGTTTCTGGGTGGCTCAGCTGGCTGAGCGTCTAACTCTTGGTTTTGGCTTGAGTCATGATCTTAGTGGTGTGAGATTGAGCCCCGTGTTGGGCTCTATGCTCAGTGGGGATTCACTCTCACCTTCTTCCTCTGCCTCTCCCTCTGGTTTCTCTTCTCCCCCACTGCCACCAAAAAACAAAACAAAACTAAACACCCCCCCCCCCACAAAACAAACAAACAAAGAAGAAGAAGAACAACAAAGAAATCTGAAAGATCTCCAAGTGGACATGTTCACTAGGTGGTTGGCCATAGAGTGTGAACCTCAGAAGAGAAGTCTGAGTTACAGATTCACATTTTAGAATTAACATCACAAAATGAAGGAGATTGCTTCACTCCATCATACCCATGAGATAGTTGGGGGAAAATGATCCTTCCCCTCATCGCTGATTCCTCAGACTGACTTCTGAGGCCTTATATTTATTATATATACTCTGGATTGCACAAGTCCAAGAGAGGGGGCATCCTTGCATCTTGGTCAGCCATTTTTGGTTGAAACCAATGTCCTAAAGGTGGCCATTTGACCCAGGAAGTTTCTGGAATTGGATATTACTCTTCTTGAAGCCACAAAATCCAACTGAAGACTTATTTCCTATGTGAAAAGCAGTGCCAGGCCATGGATTTCAGCGCCACGGACTACAGGTGGCTAATAGTAGGTGGTTGCTTTGATTGGTTTTAATGTGTTGAACATCTCTCTCAACTACCAGCAACCCTAGCCATGAGGTGGTGTCACGATTCTTCCTCCTTCTTTCTGTTACCACCTCTAGTTCTGAGAGCTAGTCCTGTAGTCCTGTTCCCTTGTCTTGTATGTCAGAACACTTGTGTAAACCACTCCCCCGCCACCCCAATAAGTGATTCTCCGCTGTGAGGATTTCATGGTACATCTTCTCTATCTCCAGCAACAACAGGTTGATCCAATAGACCGTCATGCTTCCATATTAAACATTATTCCATACCCAGAATAGAAAAGCCCCTATGATGGTCAGCCTAGTGCCCAAACACAGGTCTGTTATGTCCCAAGCACACGATCATGGACAGGAGCACTCTGGTTGTGCCAAGGCCTTCTCCACTCCCTGAGGTCTGCCGCAGATGTGCCTGTTGGCTGAGACGACTTACCAAGGCTTAGGGGCTTATGTCAGTTCAAGGTCCGTCACAAGAGGGTACACTGTATTGTCACCACAGCACACAGCATGTGCTAGAAGGCTACACTTTGCTTTACCCTACCCTAGGGCTCTTTCTGTGTAAAGTTTCTCACTCTCATCACAATGTAGCAAGAAGGATTATTATGACCATCCTTGTGACTTCATGACCAGGGTTCCCCACCCTGGATTTGCTTATTTATTTTTAAATTCAAACCACTATTGGTTGAGGGCCTTCTGTGCTGGGGCCCTGTGTGTGTCGAGGGGGATGTGTTTGCTGTCTTCAGAGAGCTGACTTTCTAATGGGACAGACAGATAAGAAAACAGACAGGCACTCTGCTGTGACAAGGGTCACTGTGGAAGGAGGCAGCTCCTTGTGGGGATGTGGATGGAGAACCATAATGTTCTCCTCATCTTCATCATTTTATTTGCCTTTCCCAAGAGGGGCCTTGTTCGAGATTGATTGTGGTCCTTCATATGTGTGCAAGCAGTCTCTGGGATACACAAATACAAAAATGCATGGATATGGTCCTGGTTTATACAGTCTCCCAACTCGGGCACTGTTCGTTCCCTGCCGTGCATGTCTAGGGACAGCTCTCTTCCCCCATTCATGATAAAAGAAGCAGCAGAGATGCATAAACCATGCCACAGTCAGTATCTATTACCTGGAGGCTGAAGGCCAAGGCCACAACTCTGTCGTCTCCCAGACACACATTTGAACTAAGAGTTGATCTCCATTGGCACCTTGGGGACCGGCCCTCCAGAGTCTCAGAACTGGACCTTTTAGGGCAGCCTCATCAGAAGCCCTACTTTGCCATTCAAGGCCCCAGCCCTTTCAAAGCCACCAGCATCCAGCAAGATGCTATTCACAGAAAAAAGTGGGACTTCTCTCTGTTTCCATCCCGACTTCCTGTTCTCTGAAACCTTGACCTTGGTTCCTATTCACAACCACACTTTACTCGATTGCCCTTGTGTTTTAAAGTGTTCTCCTTGGATGTCCTCTGCCCCACCTGTCCTTTTACTCACTCACTGACTTTGCCTTTGTCCCTCAGACTGGCTTTGACCCACACCCGCAGTGTTTCTGAGTATGGATAACTGGCAAACACCCGATTTTGATCTCTTTTTTGCTGGTCCCATAGGCCCCTGGCTGGCTTTTGCATCTGTTTGTTCTTCCTAAATATTACTCTCATTCAGGAACCTTCAAAGATCACTCATTGCCACGGCAAAGATTTTAAACCCTTGATCCTGTCTTCGGAAGCCAGCCTGCATTTTGGCCCCTACATCCCTCTACTGCGCAATCCAGAGCCCACGCTCCAGCCCATGGGGACTCCCTCCTGGCCCCAACGCATTCCTGCTCCTGCATAAGGTACTTCATGCTCCAAATATGCTTCATTCATTGTTTTCCTTTTTAAAGTTCCCACATCTGCCTGGCTAGGTCCAAGAGCCGGTCAGAGCCTCTCACTGCAGGGGCGGGGGTCACGGAGCGCCTTTTCACAGGCTGCAGGAATGACCTCTGTCCTGATGTCAGGTGTGTCCCTTGCACACAACGTCTTACTACACTCTGTGGCCATTCCTTCCCCTACCTTGTAAGTAGTCTGGGGTCTGACACCTTGCCTCTCTCATCGTTTATCCCATCTGTAATACCCAAACACAACAACTGGCGTTATAATAGATGTTCTGTTCTTGTTTCGTGGGTAAACAGATCAATACTAGCTTTATATGCTGTTTGTTTTGAGCACAGGATTTGACCGTGGTTAGGAGACAGGATGGAAAATGTCACCAAGATGGCACTTGCTGATACGAAACCATCGAAACGAAAAGGATTTTACCAGGCAGAGAAGCGAAGAGGCACATTTTAAGGAGAGGGAGGAGCTCCAGGCCATTCAGGGGCCAGGGAGAAGTGTGGTGGGTCTTAAAGGTCGGGGGGAGTTGTAGGAGATGATGGACAATCAAGTCTGGCTCCGAAAGAGCCCAAACTGCTGTACTAAAAAGTTCAGACCTTTTCCTGTGGTGACTGGAAGGGCCATCGGTCTTTTGAAATGTCTAAGGGAAGAGCGACATGATTAAATACGGTTGCTGCTGCACTTTGAGGCTGTTGGTTTGTTTTTGAGATGTTGCGCATAGGTGTTCTGGAAGGTGGTTCCCCCAAAGAAGTCGTCATACTGTGTGCTAAGCTCATAGAAGGATAGGGTTGCCCTCTGGGAACAAATACAGGCATTTGGTTCTCGTGGCTCAGCCAGAGGCAAGCCTGCCACTGGAGGTCACTGTTGTACCATGGATGTGCATGCAAGGCGCCATGACGCCCTTTCCAAGTTGGCATCTGCAAAGGGTGAACCCGACATCACCTGGGCGGGTTGGAAAGTGCCCAGCGCAGACATCTTTCTGTCCCGATCCAGGACTGGCCTCCTGACCTGAAACATGTGGCTGGGGAAGAGCTATGTCTGAGGCAAGAGGGAGAGAGGCTGGAGGACCTGGTGTAGGGAAGGGCTGGCGCAGTAATCAAATACGGGGAATTTCGTGTGATCTGGATTTCATTACGCCGATGTCTGGCGTGGGAGGGGCTGGCTGCCCCTTTGGGTCAAGGCAGCTTTTCTCCTGCTGCTTTCTGGTTTGAATCTGGTTGAGGTTAGGGAAGGTTATGATTGTCCTGTGGATCCATAGAGGTCAGGGGACACAAACTGAGTTGGGGGATCTCAGACTGCACCCTAGGGGGGAGTCTGGGGATGGGAAGAGGCCTTCTTCCCTCTTCTGGGCTGTGACAACAGAGCTGCCAGGTAGGGGAGGGGAATGAAAACCGAGGCCCACTACTTAAACACGCTCATTTCCAATGGACTGTACCCAGGGCTGGACCTCAGCGAGGAGAACAGCAGAGAAAGGAAAGAATGGGTGTTTCTAGTGAGAAACTCTGTCCCAGGCCTTTGTGTGTAGTTTCTCACTCAATTCTCCTATTAAATGTGTACAGTGGATATTATTTTGCCCGTTGATTGTTTGAAGAATTTGAGGTTTAGGGCCCACATCCCCTTGCACGCACATCCCCTGTCTCTTAGAATACAAAGGGCAAAGATGGAAAAGCAATTACTTGTGGACACCTTCTGAGGATTGAGTCATGCAGGGGAACAGAGTCTCTGGTTATGTAGTTCTGGTAATAACTCACTTCCACCTTGCTTGAGAGTAATTTCTGCTAGGAGTTGAGTAACCTTCTCATAAGTCATCATTTTCTGTAACTTTACATAGACCCAAGAACATCCACACATGATAACTCATTTGATCCTTAAAATAAATATCCCCCTTTCTGCGGATGAAATCTGAGATAGAAGGATTTGATTTGCCTAAGATCACATAGTTAGTGATAGTTATGGGACTCAAACTCAGGTCTTTTTATTCCAAACGCGGCTCTCTTTCCAGCACATTGTTACTATACTCCTGGGTACATCTCAGATGATGGGAAACACTGTATTGTAGAAGTCACTAACAGGTCATGGAGCCCAACATTTTGTTTTTAGAGATGAGGACATTTCAACCCGGGAAGGTTAAGTTCCTTGCTCAAGTTCCTATAGATCTGGGGTGAAAAAAATGTTATCGTCCTAAGTCAGGGTTCCCAGATTGAGCAAATAAAAACACAGGATTCCTAGTATTGATGAGATATACTTGTCCTTAAGAATTATTTATCTGAAATGCAAATTTAACTGGACATCCTGTGTTTTATCTGGCAACCTTATCCTAAGTCCAAAGAGGGAAAGCTAAGCTTGCTTTGAATTTTGGAAATGAAAATATTTTCAAAGGAGCACCCTGAGTACCCTTAAAGAAGTAGGGAGACTTTGTATGGTTATATCCTGACTTTGCCAACCACAACCTCCATGAGCTGATTTTGCTCTACCACATCACCTAAAAGGTTCATGTTTTTAAAAAAAATTTTTTATTAACATATAATGGATTATTAGCCCCAGGGGTACAGGTCTGTGAATCGCCTGGTTTACACACTTCACAGCACTCACCATAGCACATACCTTCCCCAATGTCCATAACACAACCAATCTCTTAAGAGGTTCATTTTTAAGGACATCTATGAAAAAAACCATTGCAAATCAGCTTGAAAATTCAAAGGGCTTCAGGACAATTATGAAAGAAACCAGCCCAGCTAATCATACCAACTACTCAAGGGAAACCAAATCATGGAAAGAAATCCCTAAGGGGCATTAAGGAGACTACCCTTCCCCTGCACACCTTTAATCAAGATTCATAAGGAAGACAGTTTGTTCCCTTTGGAAACTGTTATGTAATGAAATCAACCCTTCTTTGTACTTGCAGACTAATTACTGGATTTATTCTCCTTACTCAATTTATTTCTAGGTATTTGAATCTTTATCACTGATATTCTTTAATTGACTGAAACTAACAACAATAAATAGTAATAATTGTTTGACCTGAACAGATGTAAGTATGCTGATTTTAGAGCTAATGGTAAGGATATAAAAAATTAAAGGAACTTCATGCTTCTTAAATATATGTGTTTAAGTATAAAGAGAATTTCCTGATCTATTGTGTGCATCAACGTAGGGCTTGTAATGATCAAGCTCTCTGTCTATGGGGTGGTCCTCCCTGATGCTGGACAGAAAAAACTTTTTGATTCTTAAGGTTACATGGTGATAGGGTGGACAATAACACATGGATGTTTCTCCTAGCACTGTATAAACACCGGCAGTTTGAACTTCCCTGCCTCTTTCCACCTTTCTCATTCATTCATTTGCATTTCCCTCTCATCGCTCATTATCTCAACAAATATTTTTGGGGCACCAGCTGTGAAATATCTCCTGTGACAGGGGCTGGGGACACAGGAGTGGAAGCCACAGCTCTGTCCTCAGCATGCTCACAGACTGGGGGAGGAAGAAGAGCCTGTAAACAATGAGGTTGAACAGAGTAAATGTGCAAGCAAGGAGGAGAAGGCAGTTAATTCTTCCCTTGGGGGATCCCGGTAGGAAAGGAACAGAAATGTCAGTTCCAGCCCCTTGTAAATGAGAACAACGTTTACAAGGCAGAGGCTTTTTGAGGGGCCCAACATGGTTTGTGAATGACAAGAAATTTACAGCAGAGTGAAGGAAAATGAGGCTGGGTGGAGAGCGGTCCGTGTCAGGAAGACCTTTGTACCTGAAACGAAGGGGTTGGATTTAAAGGGAAGTCATTGGACATCTTTAGCAGGAGAACGATAGCAGTTTGGCTTTAAAGGAAAAGACGCCGGAGAGACAAGTCTAGGATAAATGGAGTGGAGAAGGATCAGCAGAGAGGCTGGTTAGGATGGCACGGTGTCCGAGGGGGGTGATTTGGAATTGGTTAAAAGCTTGGGCTAGGGGCGCCTGGGTGGCTCAGTGGGTTAAATCCTCTGCCTTCGGCTCAGGTCGTGATCCCAGGGTCCTGGGATCGGGCCCCACATGGGGCTCTCTGCTCAGCAGGGAGCCTGCTTCCTCCTCTCTCTCTGCCTGCCTCTCTGGCTACTTGTGATCTCTGTCTGTCAAATAAATAAAATCTTTAAAAAAAAAAAAAAAAAAAAAAAAAGCTTGGGCTAGAGGGCCTGGAAAGGAGGAACATAGACTCCCTTTGATTGTATTCCATTATTATTATTATTCTTTTAAGATTTATTTATTTATTTGGGGGGGGCAGAGGGAGAGAGAGAATCTTAAGCAGACTCCATGCTAAGCATGGAGCCCAACACAGGGCTCCGTCTCATGACCCCGAGTTCGCGACCTGAGCTGAAATCAAGAGTTAGATTTGCTAAACAGACTGAGCCACCCAGGTGCCCCTCCATTTTTATTCTTTTGGCTCTTCTCATCTTCAGGTCCTGCAAGACTCAAAGTGGCAGTTCAGTAGGATGATGTAAGCATGTTCCGATCATAGGAAGTGTTGCCAGAGTGGGGAAGGGTCCATAGAGATCCCACAGGAATGTCATTATGAGAATATTTCTGCCAATGTTAAGCCAGGCCCAACATCTCAATTATTTTTTATTAATGATTTGAAGATAGAAACTTTGCTCGAATTTATAGATGTTAGAAAGTTGAAAGGGATAGTTCATATAGTGGATAAAAAAAAAATCAGATTCCAAACAGATAACTAAAGTATTCAAAGATCTGCTAAATCTAGTAAGATGAAATTTAATAGGGATAAATGTGAGGTTTTGCAGTTGTGCCAAAGAAATTAATGAATAATTACAGAATGGAGAATATTAGTTTATAAAGATGAGGAGTTTTAGGTGATAACATGTTGATACAATGTCCCTCCTCTCCAAATTAATGGTTTCTTATGCTGTTCCTTTCTTTTTTAAAGAAGATGTATTTATTTGAGAGAGAGGGAGAGTGAGATTGGGAAAGGGGGCATAAGGGGTGAGGGAGAGAGAGAATTCCAAGCAGAGTCCTTGATGAGTACAGAGCCCAGTGCTGGGCTCCATCCCATGACCCTGAGTTCATGACGTAAGCTGAAATCAAGAGTTGGAAGCGGAACCGTCTGATCCACCCAGAAGCTCCCCTCCCCTGCTCCCCTGTTTTTTTGTTTTTTTTTTTTCTTTTTTTTAAGTAGGCTCCACACCCACTGTGAGGCTTGAACTCATGACCCTGAGATCAGGAGTCATATGCTCTACCGACTGAGCCAGCCAGGCACCCATCTTATGCTTTTCCAGTAGGTGTATGGTATTAGGATAATAGATGCTATAAAAAAAAATAGAGCCCTAAATCTCAGCGGTATAATATAATTGAAATTCAAGTCTTGCTCAGTTAACTTTCCAAGTCAAATATTCTGTGTCTTGTGTGTTATTTCTGTCTACGTGGAGACCCACATCCTGGGGTTCTTCCATCTGGCGGACTCAGCAATTCTTCAAGCTTTGGCCTCACTGTCATTTGCATCTAGCTTGAAAAAGAGGAAAGAGAGGAGAGGGGACCTTTGATTCATAAAACTCTTGGTTGAAAGGTATCATAGGCCATTTCCCCTCACATTTTATCAGCAGGGGAGACTAGCATATACAGGTCCTGGATGGGCAACTGTTTCCAGCAACAAATTTATGTTATAGAAGTTGGAAGACATGTATTGCTGAATTGTTTTACCATCTATGGACTTCATGACATCCAAATGAGATGATATTTTTAGTTTCTGTTGGTTTCCAGTTCATGGATTAGTATCAGTTGAGAGTGTCTCATTTTAGGAGGGAAACTGGCAAAGTGAAATATTTGGAATCAATTGAATAGAAGACACAGTGGAAAGATCCATGAATGTTCACTGTAGAAAAGAGAAGACCCAGGAGGAACGCAAGAGTGATCTCTAGCCATAGGAAATTGTCTTAAATGTTATTGTTCCCCAGGGTTCTGTGTGTATGCTTCTCCTTTCTGTATCTGGTTGTGTTCTATAACTGGATGATCATACACTGTCTTAAGCTTACATTATTTGTTTAAATGCTGAGTTCATTGCTCCAATTTGGTCTTTCCTCTGAGTTGACTTGTATCCAATTACTAACCATTCATCTTCACTGGTGTTTTTTTTGTTGTTGTTTAAGATTTTATTTATTTATTTATTTGAGAGAAAGAGAGAGAAAGAGCGTGCACAAGCAGGGGGAGTGGCAGGTAGAGGGAGAAGCAGGTTCCCTGCTGAAGCAAGGAGCTGGAGGCCTGGCTAGATCCAAGGACCCTGGGATCATGATCTGAGGCAAAGGCAGATATTTAGCTGATTGGGCCATGCAGGGGTCCCCATCTTCCCTGGTGTTTTCTTTCCTTTCCTTTTTTCTTTTTTTCTAAGATTTTATTTCTTTATTTGACAGAGAGAGACACAGCGAGAGGGTGAACACAAGCAGGGGGAGTGAGAGAGGGACAAGCAGGCATCCTGCCAAGCAGGGAGCGTGGCGCAGAGCTCCATTCCAGGACCCTGGTATCATGACCTGAGCCAAAGGCAGACACTTAGGGACTGAGCCACCCAGGCCTGCCTTCACTAGCATTTTAAAGTAACATTAACAAACTCAACTTCAGCTCATTCTAACAGCTCCAACTTGGTGTACCAACAACTGACAGTAACAAGAGCCATTCTAATTGGATTACTCCAATTAGAAGCTAAAGAGTTATCTTTACTCTGCTACCTCCCTTTTACCATCTTCATCAAATTAGTTTTCCAGGGGTACCAGTTCTATTTTATAAATATTTCTGAAATGAACTCACATTACTACAGAGTGAATTCAGGCTTTTGTCATTTTCAATTTTTCACCTGGATAACTGAAATAACTTTTTTTTTCTTTTAAAAAAAAGAGTTTATTTATTTATTTGACAGAGATTACAAGTAGGCAGAGGAGAGGCAGGCAGAGAGAGAGGGAAGCAGGCTCCCCGCCGAGCAGAGAGCCCAATGCAGGGCTCCATCCCAGGACCCTGAGATCATGACCCGAGCTGAAGGCAGAGGCCTAACCCACTGAGCCACCCAGGTGCCCCTGAAATAACTTCTTAAATGGTTTTGCTTCTTCTGTCTTTTTTCTCCACACTGCCACCAGAATGATCTAACAAGAAGGTAGATCTGGTTTTATTATTCTCTGTTTTAAACCATTTTAAAGGTCCTAGGTAGACATACAAGTCTCTCTATCAGATTCTTGACTATGTCTCTAACCTCATTGCGTACCACTCCTTCCTTATATCATTCCACTTGTCGTTCCTTGAATATACAACACTATTTGCCATTTCTGTACTATTCCTGAAATTTTTCCCTTTAGAAAATGACTCCCTTGGCTAACTCTTATTTGTCCTTACAAATGTAAGATTTCCTTTAACTTCCCAAATCTGGAATAAGTGCCCCTTTCCATACATCTGAACACTGAGTATACTAGTATACATCTCTCTCCCCATTACAATATAAGTATCGCTAAAGCAAGAACCACGCCTCATTCATTCATTCATTCGTTCATTCATTTAGTATCTAGTACCTAGCACAATGCCTGGCATACATTCAACAAAATGTCTATTGACTTGAACTGTCCTGTGGAAGAGAACAGATTTGGTCTCATAATGTTATCTCAAAGTGCAAAGTCACAATAGCAGGTTTTGGCTTTTATTAGGTGGTAATGCATAAAATTGGTGAGTGACTTTAGAAAGCAGTAGGTTTCTCCCTTGTGGTATTTGAGTGGAGGATGGGAAAGCTGCCTGATAAGGTATCATAGTAGGGGTTCAAGAAGCCAATGGAGGCTTAGACTTCACATCCTGGAACATCCCAGTAAACTATGACATTTATTTTTTTTAAAAAGATTTTTATTTATTTATTTGACAGACAGAGATCACAAGTAGGCAGAGAGAGAGAGAGGAGGAAGCAGGCTTCCCGCTGAGCAGAGAGCCCAAGGCGGGGCTCGATCCCAGGACCCTGAGATCATAACCTGAGCCAAAGGCAGAGGCTTTAACCCACTGAGCCACCCAGGCGCCCCAAACTATGACATTTTATAGTTTTGATTCACATTTGTTTTTGTAAAACAAATGTATTATGATCATCTGAAGTGTGTTACGAGAGTTCATAATCGATGGTCTTAGAAAATGTTTTATAGAAAAAATAGACACAAAGATCTGTAGGTAGGAAACCCAGTCTATATCTTCATGAGCTTCAGAAAAAATATATTCTTTTTTTAAAATCAGACCCCTCTACCTCACTTTTCTGATGTCTGCACATATTATAATAGCTGGGCCACAAAGGAGGCTAAGACCTATATTTGAGATGCTTTAATGAGCAATGATTATTCTGTTATCTTGCACTCTGTACCTCAAACATCTACATATTTAGTTTCTCATAAAGGATTCAACAGAAAAAAATGACTAATTACTCAAGAGTCCACGAATACATTTTTTTGAGGGCTCTGGACTAGTGCCTTGATTCTTGTACCTATTTAAAATAATTGGACCCTTACTATTGTGACCTCAAACTGCAAATCTTTTGGTCTAGCTTTTCTGGATTGCAACATTAAGAAAGGAAACAGCATTAGGCAAATAAAATAAACGTTTTCTTTTTTCCAGGAAAGAGCTCTCTTTTATCTCCTGGGCCACCTTTGCCTTTTGAAGCTGAAACTCAGGGAGAAATGTAGCTTTTCATTATCTGGCCTTTAAGCCTGCCAGCAAATTTTATTCTCTGAATGTACAGGAGGTTATTTTTCTGAGCCTTTTTTTTCCCATTTTAAAAAAATTTTGTTTATTCAGTGTTCCAAGATTCATTGCTTATGCACCACACCCAGTGCTCCATGCAATCTGTGCCCTCCTTAATACCCACCATCAGGCTCACCCGTGCCCCCACTCCATCCCCTCCAAAACCCTCAGTTTGTTTCTCAGAGTCCACAGTCTCTCATGCTTCATCTCCCCCTCTGATATCCCCCAATTCACTTTTCCTTTCCTTCTCCTAATGTCCTCTGTGTTATTCCTTATGCTCCACAAATCGCAAGTGAAACCATATTATAACTGACTCTCTGCTTGATTTACTTCACTCAGCATAATCTCCTCCAGTCCCATCCATGTTGCTACAAAAGTTGGGTATTCATCCTTTCTGATGGAAGCATAATACTCCATAGCGTATATAGACCATATCTTATTTATCCATTCATCTGCTGAAGGGCATCCTGGCTCTTTCCACTGTTTGGCAATTGTGGCCATTGCTACTATGAACATTGGGGTACAGATGGCCCTTCTTTTCACCACATCAGTATCTTTGGGGTAAATACCCAGTAGTGCAATTGCTGGGTCATGGGGTAGCTCTATTTTTAATTTCTTAAGGAATCTCCACAGTTTTCCAAAGTGGCTGCACCAGCTTGCATTTCCACCAACAGTGTAAGAGGGTTCCCCTTTCTCCCCATCCTCTCCAGCACATCTTGTTTACTGTCTTGTTAATTTTGGCCATTCTATTTATGAGTCTTTAAGAACGATGACCCCATTTTTCTTACAGTAGGATGAGTGTGCACTTTTATACCTTCCTTGCATGAAAAACAATGGTTTTGGTTTTTGTTTTGTTTTGTTTTGTTTTGTTTTGTTTTTAACACATGTAAGCTCTTTGAGGGGAGGTATATTGCCATTATTTAAGAAAGAGCTGGGTGTGGTGGGAAGAGCACTGGATCTGGAATTAGGACCCCAGTTTTAACTCCAGACAGTTTTAACTCCAAACCTGGCTGTTGTGTCTGAGAGTTCTGCTCCCAGCCTACAAAATGGGGTCATTGGACAGAATAACCCCTAAAGCTCCCAGTGACTCCAAAGTTCTGTGTTCTGAGATTCTAGATGACACCTCCCTAATGCTTGCTCATTGGGTATGATGAACTTAAATAAAGAAAATGACCTCCCAAGTTCTCAGTGGTATTTTGCACAAAGCACGCTCCTCCAGAAAGAACGATGTCATTGACCTTGGATTGCCTTTCACGGATGGCCCCTACCCCCATACAAGGACTGTTGATCAATGATGGTTAATTATAAGCATGGGATCCTGTTTATAACAATTACTTCTAAATTTTTCCCTCTTCCACCAGTAGCTTTCTACTCCAATTTATCCTATAAACTACCACAAATTTAATTTTCCCACTGATTTCCTTTCATTCACTTGATCAAAAATGCTTGTGAATTCTTCATTGTTTATGGGGAAAAAAGTGCCATAATCCTATATATGCAGTTCAAGGTTCCATATTATGGCCCCACTCTGTCTTTCCAAATTGATCACTGAACGTGCTCCGTGCATAAAACCTTTGTTTCAAGCAGACTGAAAACATCATTGTTGTGCCAGTGGGGAGACGAGGTGCTTGCTTACCTACATACATGCCTTTGGTCACACTGGTTTCCTTTGCTCTGACATCTCCATCCTTATTGTTTAGAAGTCATTGAAAATTTCTTTAGAAATTTAATTAAAATTTGATTTAAAATTGAAAAAGAAATTCTTCCCATTTTTTATGGTCAGTTCAAATCCATTCCACTATCTGTCCCTGACCCCCAAAGCCTGCCATGACAGCTCTCGACTACTGTGTAGATCCCATAACGAGTTCAACGTCAGTCTTCACATCTGACGTGTTTGGGATAATTATACATTTGGCACTGCCTGCGGGGCTAAGGTGTGTTTTTCTTGTTTTATCACTAGATTAAAATCTTCTTGAGAGCAAAGATAGGGTCTTAGCCATATTTGGATTCTCGGTGCTTGCTAGTCTATATTCCCATATTATCTTGTTCAAATCACCAATAAGGTATTGATCATAAGACTTAGTAGCTATTAACAGTTCTGGCTTCGTAGTTGAGCTATGAGTTTTTTGATTTAAAAAGAAACAACACCTGGCTTTTTTCCCTAGTCGGGAGCCCCAGTGCCTGGCCCATACATGGTAGACACTCGATCAGTGTTTGTTGAAAGAATGAATGCGCTCAGCTTTGACTTTGCCAGGAAGAGCTGACTGTGTAAGAAGTTGATAAATTGAACTGCTTTATGATCGTCTAAAACATAGAAGGTGATTGCCTCTGAAAATGGGATGCATCTTTTCTTTGTTTCTTGGCATTTTTCCTATTAGGACTAGAACTTGAGCAGATTAAATAGGACTCTATCTTGAATCCACAAATGACACCAAGCCTGAAATGATGCTGAGGTTGGAAGCGATTTAGTTCACTTGAATTTTATTTGGGGCATAATGTTTTCCTTCTGGGAAGAGAAATGCTAATGAAAAAATCGCCTCCCGACTACAACTCAGAAGTAATAGGAATCTGGCCAGAAATATGATCTTATGAAAATTGTCCAAGCAAAGCATCTTATACTCATGTCTATGCCTTTGGATTGACATTCTGGTGTTTGCCTTTCTCTAGTTTCCAGAGCTCAGGGTGGAGAGAGGCGCCAGGGTAACAAGCCAAATAGGTCTATTATGGGATGTCATGCTCACTGGGCATGAGTGCTGTCTCCTAGGACATTTATAGCGTTTATTACTCAGTCCAACTTTAATAACACATGGACAAGCCTGGGGCCATTTGCACAGGATCTGAGAGTTTTTTGTTATGAAAGTCTGTATTATAGAATTAGTGGGTCTCAGACTTGGACTGGATTGGAAAGATGATCTTATCAAAGGAGTCCCAGCTCTCTAGTGGAGAAGAACTCCTTTCAATATCCCTGACATTCTAAGTGGTCATGAGTATTGGGGGACAATTTATAAGAGTAAGTTAACAGATGGTGACTGTTAAGTTGTAAGTTAGGATATGGGCAAAATGGCAAATCCTGACACACTTTTACCCTGGGGCCAAGGGTGCCTGTGGAGAGGTGGCACAGGGGAGGAGTGACCAACCATCCTAAACTTTCTGCTATAAACACAGAGAGGAGAACACGATGGGGATCAATGATATCAGTCAACCAAGAAAGATTCCAGTATCTTCTAGATTAGTGCTTCTCAAACTTTAATGTTCACAATATCACTTGGAGATCTTGATAAAATTCAAATTTAGATTCAGGAGTTCTGGGGTAGGGGTCTGAGATTCTGTATTTTTAACACGGTTCCAGGTGGTGCCAATGCTGCTAATACATGAACCACATTTTGAGTAGCAAGATTCTACAATCTTCCATACTGATTAGGTTGTTGGGAATTGAGCCCTATGGTAACCACCTCCAATAGAAAAGAAACATTACCTCATACTGATGAAAAGATTACTAATAGGTGATCAGAATTAAAAAAAAAAAAAATCTTCCACATAGTCCAGTTAATTGGTTTCCAAATTAAAATTTTTTTTTCAATTTCTTTTTTTTTTTTAAGATTTTATTGATTTATTTGACAGATAGAGATCACAAATAGGCAGAGAGGCAGGCAGAGAGAGAGGGGGAAGCAGGCTCCCTGCTGGGCAGAGAGCCCGATGTGGGGTTCAATCCCAGAACCCTGAGATCATGACCTGAGCCGAAGGCAGGGGCTTAACCCACTGAGCCACACAGGTGACCCTCAATTTCTTCTTTAAAAACAAAATTATATGCAGAACCTCAATGTATACAAACCAGCTCAAAGCCTTGGTGCTTTGGTCAAGTCAACAGAAGCTTGGTGCCAACTCATCCTCCTAAGACTCCCCTCAAAGACTCCTAGGTCATCTCCTTGGAACCCTAGGACTCTGAGCAACACTGCCTGAAAACTACTGACCTTAGTTAATGCATTAGGAAATAATAAAGTGGAATGCAAATCCAAATCCTGATCGCTGGTCTGATGTTCTTTCCAATATGCAAGGCAGCATAATTTATTACCTTGACTTGGAAGCTAATTATCATTGATATGGGCTATCTTTGGCTCTCAGGGATCTGGTCAGTCTCTGACAAAATAGTTGGTCCTTGCTACATCGCTTGCGCCCACAGCTAACCGTGTAGGCGGGGGAAGCCACTGGCTTTTGGAGCCTCCATTTCTGACTTAGAAAACGAAAACAATTACAACCTCTAAATATATCACCAGCACAGAGTGTCCAGAACCTTCGGGGAACTAAGTAAACACTGAGTGAATGTAAATTAAGGGAGGGCAGAAACTGCACTTCTCTTATCTACCCCTCTGAAGGCCTTGCATGGTGTCTGTCATAAGCAGATACTCGATAAATATTTGTTAAATAAATGAAGAATGATGCTATCACAGTCAGGAAACTATTTTTTAAACTTGTAAGTGTTATAAAAATTTAAGGGATCATTAGGATTATCATCATAATCAAATAAGCTCTAAATTGTCTGTGGTGCTCCGCTGGGTGTTGATAAAAGGGAGCCCCATTATCTCTGTCTCTGGCATCTGGTTACTCAAAACCTCTGACAAACAAGGTTTGGCATATACAGGGCTCAGGAAGAGTTGCACACAAACCTAATCCTTTAAAAAGGGATTAGAAAGGACGATTTTACACAATATACAGATCCGGAGACGCATTTCACATTGAGGAACAAGGGCGCCTACATTTTGGGTAGAGAGTAAAAACAGTCACAGATCCTTTTATTTTCACACCAGGCAGGACAAGGGATTTTGTGAGCCTTCTTCGGAGAAGCTGGAGAAGCTGGAGAAGGCGTCCTGAAAGAGACGGAGTTTTCAGAATCTTGCAATCCCCAGTTCTTTTGGCAACAGGGGAGAAGCCTTGGTCAGAGTGGAAGTCTGGCCCTGCTCTGGGTAATGGCCAGTCTGGAAAAACGGTTGCGCTTTCGGTAAAGAATTGCAGAGCAGATAAGTACAAACTCTGATCCTTGTCCGGGTCTTGTTTGTTTTCCTGGGGAACAAGACAAGGTGGGGGGGCACATAGTGCCCAGATGAACGGCCTGGGACTGGTCGGTGACATGACCACTCTGCAGCAAGCATGTGCCCTTTAAACAACTACACCAGGATGAATTTATCTTCTTTTCTTATTTGCAAAAGGCTTGACGGAGAATATCCGCTGGTTCTGCCGGAGAAAAGAGACTTCCTGAGACATGATGTCATCTTTGCAAAGGGGAAACACATGTTGAGTCCCGCAGCACAGAACAATACAGAGGTGCTGATAGTCTCGCTGTCAGTCACGTGACGGGATGCAGGGTGGGCTGGCCAGCGCTACCCAGGAGCCTTTGGAACATGGGGGTGGGGGGGGGGCGAGGGGAAGAGGGGAAAAAAAAAAAAGCCTCCGAGACTTTTGAGATATGGGTACTCCAGTTAGTTTAGGAGAGCCTGGAAGAAATACTTTTCTGTGTTTCGTTAGCATGATCCTTGTGTTGGGAATACAGGATTATCACACACGGGCTGCTTTCTCACTCCAGACCCCATAGGTACTTAGAGCATTTGGGTAAAGAAAAAGTTTGGGTAAATCTGCATTTACAAATTCTGCCTAAGAAGTGACGGTTTTATCGGCAGGATCATTCTTCATGAATTGTTCATGAGGTCATGTAGCTCATGGTGCTCTCACAGGGTGACGGGCTACACACGGGCACGGGGGATTTGGAGACGCTCTGGGTTCTCCTTTCCCCGAACACTTAACAATTTGATACGTATCCCTGTGTCGGGGGAAGTCAGGGCTCGGCCCAGAAGCAGGAGGTGGACAAAGGTGATGCCCATTTACGTTTCTCTCCATCCCTCTCTGTAAGCAGCTAGCTGTGTCATCTGGCTGCACACCTGTCTCAGGTGCTACGTCCTGATAAAAGACAAAAGTCAACTCACTTTTCTTCGTTACATAGTTATTTTTCTAGTTATTGAGATGATCAGAGTATAAGACTTGGCGACCCCGAAAGGGGATTCCTCTCAGACCGGTGGCCCCGGCAGCTCTTGGGGGCTTGTAGCAATACAGAGCTCAGATTCCAACCGTAGGATTCACCTGCAGAGTAAATCCCAGAAACAGTGGCAGAAGTAATACATTAGGGGAACATACAAGAGCAAGAAATGACTTCCGGAAGGATGATAATGGAACGCTGACATGCGCCTTGAAAAATAAGTAGCTTAAAATAAGCACCAAGATTTGGAAATGAGAAAACAGTGGATCAGAGAACAGGGATTGTCTAATAAGAGGATGTGTTATGGGGAAGGTGGGAGATGGAACGGACAGATGCTTTAGGGCGGATTACCAAACTAGAAGTTTGGGCTTTTGCAATGTAAATAGAGAAATGTGATTGGTTCTTGTTTACCTAGTAATAATTGTAAAAGTAAGAGTGACACTAACAAGGTTATGTCATATTATTAAAATTAAAGTGATTACATGTAAATTTCTATTCAAAGATTTTTTTTCAAAAATAAGAGATGTTATTTCATTAGGTTTTTATAGAAACTATGCATGATGGGGCTATTGCTATATTCATTGAGAGGCAGATTAATGAAGAGGTAAAATTTTTTTTTTTTTTTTTTTTTTTTAGCAATTTGAAGGTATGTTTCCATTGTCTTCTGACTTGTATTATTTCTGGTAAAAAGTCTATGAGATATGTTTTTTTCCCTTTCAGGTAATATAATGTGTATTTTTTTCTCTGCATACTTCTAAACTTTTCTCTTTATCACTGTTTTATTTTGTTGTTTTTTCTTTTCTTTTTTTTTTGCCATTTGGTTGTGATATGAATTGATGTTTTTTACAAATCAAATTTGGAAAAAAATCTAGCCATGACTTGTTTATTTTTTCTGTCCTTCTTTTTTTCTGGGATTCTAATTACAAGTGGATTAGATGCTTGAAGTTCTTTTATAGGTCACCAAAACTGTCCATTTAACTCCCAGTTTCTTTTCCTCTTTTATACTTTAGATAGTTTTTATTACTATGTTTTCAAATTTACTGGTATTTCTTTTAGTATGCTGTAATCCAGTAGATTTTTCTATTTGAATATCATAGTTTTCATTTCTAGAAGATCCATAATTTTCTTATGTGTGTGTTTTATATCTTCATTTCTTTCCACATTTTGTTTACATTTTCTTTTAAATTAAGGGTTAGTAAACTACGGCCTGTGGGCCAAATCCAACTGATGCCCCGTGAGCTGAGAATGGGTTTTACATTATGAAAGTATATTAAAAAAAATAAAAATAGGGGTGCCTGGGTGGCTCAGTCCGTTAAGTGTCTGCCTTTCGGCTCAGGTCATGATCTCAGGGGCCTGGAATGGAGCCTCATGTTGGGCTTCCTGCTCAGCAGGGAGTCTGCTTCTCTCTGTCCCTCTGCTCCTCCCCTGCTCATGTTCTCTCTCTCTCTCTCTCAGATCAGTGATACGTGAATAAATCTTTTAAAAATTAAAAAAATAAAAATATTCAATAGAGACTATATGTAGTCCACCAAGTTTAACGTATTTGCTGTCTGGCCCTGTACAGAAGTTTGCTGCTCATGCTTTAAATCCCTGATTTAAATCCTAAAATAGCTGTATTAAAGTCCATGTGCTGATCCTGTTCCCTCGGTCATTTCTGGGTTTGTTTCTGTTGACTTACATTTTCCTCCTTGTGTGCTGCTTTTTGAAGAGTTTAGTAATTTTTTATCAGATGTTGGACACTATGAATATTATGTGTTGAATATTTGTATTTGTTGTCTTTCTTTAAAAATGTTGAGGTTAGTGGCACCTGGGTGGCTCAGTGGGTTAAGCATCCACCTTTGGCTCAGGTTGTCATCCCAGGGTCCTGGGATCAAGTCCCGCATCAGGCTTCCTGCTCAGTGGGAATTATCTATCTCAAATAAATAAATAAAATCTTAAAAAAAAGAGACTAGATTAAAAAACAATAAATAAATAAGTTGAGGTTAGTTTTACAGGCTATAAAATTCCTTATAGATTAACTTGATAACTGTGAGGCTTTGTTTTGGGACTAGTTTAGCCACACTACCAAGTGTGTCTGGTGTCTTTTCTCAATGCTCTGCATGTTCAAAAAGGTCTCTCTATTCTGGTTGATAGTTACTAGAAACTTCTAGGCATGTGTGAGCTCAGGGAGTCACTCAACTTATAGGTCCCTTGGAAGTGAATCAGTTTTCTTCATCAACTTGCATAGATGAGTGTTTAGCCAAAAACCTGAGGGGACTGTTATGTAGATTTCTGGATCTCTTTCTTTCCCTAGTTCTTTCCTTTTTGATATGCTTCTCCTCAAGTTGCCTCTTCTTTATTGTTCTTGAACTCTCTCCTCCCCCCCCCCTTTTTTTAAAGTGGGCTCCACACCCAGTGTGGCGCTCAGTGCAGGGTTTGAACTCATAACCCTGAGATCAGCAGTCTGACGTTTAACTGACTGAGGCATCCAGGGACCCCTGAACTCTTATCTCTGACTCTTCAGCTCAGTCAAACCCTGGGGCTATTCTTGGGTTCCCACCGTGTAGGGCGGTCTGCACCCAGAGTGAAAGATGGGGCATCGCAGATCTCACTTTGACGGTTCCCTCCTCTCCTGGACTGCCTCCCCTGTGCTGCCTGTAGTCCAATCTCTGAGAATAGCTGTTTTGTGTATTTTGCTTAGCTTCTAGTTGTTTACAACAGGAGAGCAAGACTTGTGCCATTTACTCGTTTGTGGGTGGAAGTCTAGAGCATGGGCATTTGAGTTAGACTTACTTGTTTTCCAGTTCTGACGCTGCACTTCCTAGCTGTGAATCTTAGGCTAGCCATTAACTTCTGTGAGCATCTGATTCTTATTCGGAGAACAGGAATAATAATAGGGTATTTGTGAGGATTAGATCGAGGCTGTGCATGTCAAATATTAACAAAGTACCTAGAAAATAATAATAGGAAATAACACATGATGGTTATTATTAACATCTTGTTTTTGGAGGGGGAAGGAGGAGACATGAAGTCGCCTGTTCAGTATGCGACAAGAAGCAGCTGAGTTGGTCTCCCTCCCAGGACTGACAGCTCCTAAACCCCAGTTTCATGTCAGCACTGACCATGTCTAGCTCATAAAGAAGTGGTTGAGCCACAGACCAAAGCATCCAAAAGTCCAAGAAAGGGCCTCCCTTGCACAGAATGTCTTACAAAAAATGAAAGGTTCTGGATCATGATTAGGTCTGAGTGGAAGCTCAGACTGGGACCCAACTTTGCTGCTTACTAGGGGCAGATGCTGCATAATGGTGAGGCATATGCTAACATTTAGAACGAGTGGGTTTCTTCCTTACTGAGCGTTAGGTTACACTGTGGTCTTCTACTAATTGATTCAACCAATATGGTTCTAATTGTTCATACTTCCCATTCGTCTTCCACCCACATTATTGGGGTGTTTCAGTTAGACCAACTCTACCTTTTCCAGCTGTCTGCCACCCCCGGCTCCCTGGGTGAAATATCACTTCAGTGCAGGGGACTCCTGTATGCCATAAGTGGGTAGTCAGGAGGTGGAAAAGCCATCAGGACAGTCTAAGACATGTATGCCAAAGCCCCGCATCAAGATGGACCTCAGTTGTCCTGACGATGAAGCCATAGAGTGGCTCTGACAGCTTCCAGATGCAGAGAGCATGAATCTTGGTAAAAGTTTGGCTTGGATTCTGAGCTTAGCTCTATGACTTAGTAGCTGGGGATCATTGGGGTAACTAATCTTTTTTAGCTCCTAGTTTATGAAATGTTGAAAATAGATACTTCTTATGTTTTTATTTTTATTTTTTAAAAGATTTTATTTATGTATTTGACAGACAGAGATCACAAGTAGGCAGAGAGGCAGGCAGAGAGAGAGGAGGATGCGGCTCCCTGCTGAGCAGAGAGCCTGATGCGGGGCTCGATCCCAGGACCTTGAAATCATGACCTGAGTTGAAGGCCTCCGAGGCTTAACCCACTGAGCCACCCAGGCGCCCCCCACAATAGGTACCTTTTAAAAAGAGATTCTTATTTTTTTATTTGATAGAAAGTGGGGAGAGAGAGAGAGAGAACACATGAGCAGGGAGAGGGGCAGAAGGAGAGAGAAAAGCAGACCCTCTGCTGAGCTTGGAACCTAAGGCAATCCCCAGGGCCCAGAGACCATGACTTGAGCTGAAGTCAGATGCTTGACCAACTGAGGCACCCCAGAGCCCTGAAAATAGGTATTTTTTAAGATTAAATAAGGCAATGTATGTAACACACCTCAAACATGGTTAAAAATAGACAAAAATAACAATATTTTCCCTCAAAATAATAAGAGAGATTCTCCCCACAAAATCTAACTTTTCCTCTCAGATGTCTTCTTCGCTTGATTTCCTCCCAGATTCCTGCACCGCTAAGAGCCTGGAGCTGTGCTGATATTGCTCTGATAACCACTTTTGTGCATCCACACAACCCTAAACAATGGTTTAATCTGGAAAACAGAAACCGTATGCATTTTAATTTTTTTAATTTTTTTAAATGATTTTATTTATTTATTTGACAGAGATCACAAGTAGGCAGAGAGGCAGGCAGAGAGAGAGAGGTGGAAGCAGCCTCCCCACTGAGGAGAGAGCCTGGCGCAGGGACTTGATCCCAGGACCCTGAGATCATGACCTGAGCCGAAGGCAGAGGCTTTAACCCTCTGAGTCACCCAGGCGCCCCTGTATGCATTTTTAAACACAGAGAGTTTCGCGTTATGGGAGACAGCTCTTGGAAGAGTGAAAAGACAAAGAACAGCAAAGTGACATGGAGTTGCCAGAAGGAACCCCCTTCCTGGGACTGTCCCCTTGGAAGGACAAAGGCATGTCCGGGGTGTTAGATCCCAGAGCTTTGAGGAATGAGCTGGGACTAAGGGGAGGGTGCTCTAACCTTGCTGGCCTCAGGAGTTTGGTGTGGGGGATCCTGTGGAGGTGGGAGTCAGACATCTGGGGAAGGGGTCCAGCGTAGCTGGTGCTGGTATCTCTGAGGGGGGGTGCTGGTATCTCTGAGGGGAGGCTGAGAAACCTGGACCCTGAACCAGTTGGTCCTGGAATTAACTGTCACCGCTGGGTTGAAACCCTTGCTGGGCAGCGCTTACAGAAACAGCAAGTAAACAGGAATTAAAAGCCCCCTCTCCCTCCCCTGGTCTTACAGTCCATTGACAGAGCCCAAGAGGGATCTGGCTGGCAAAGGAGGAGCCAGGGTTTCCGAGTCCCTGCCCAGTGTCAAGAAGCAGAGTCCAGAGGAGTAGGTCTGGAGCTAAGAAACAATAGCTGAAAAGCCAGCACAGCTTGCTTTGTGCACTGGTCCCTGACCTTTTCCTGATCTCCTTGGCTCCTGGCTCCCAGATTTGCTTCCTGTTTACAAGCTTGCCTCTATGCTAGAACTTGGTATTTCATCTCATTTATGTAGCACTAATCTTTGGGGTTCTCTCCTTGATTAGGATTTGTACCAGTTAAGACTCTTTTGGGTACAAGGCACAGCAGGCCAACTTGACCTAGCTTAAACATGTGTGTGAGGGGCCATGTTGGGTGGTGTAACCAGGAGGGACAAGGTGCAGCTGGGGGCAGTTCAAATAAGGACACAGTCCTGCTGGTATCTCCATTCCTGGTCTGATTTTCTCCACGAGTTGGCTAATTTTCTCCTCTTGTAGGCAGACTTCCTCAGGGCATGGTCAATGGCAGCCGGTTGCTCTCTCCACTGTATAGAAATAAAGGGAAGAGTTTTCACTCTCCTGGCTCCGGAGCAAACATTCTAGGAATCCTGATTGGCTGGCTTTGGCTTTAGGTTCTCTCCTTAGACCAGAGGAGAAGATATTAGCTGAAGTCTTGTGTCCACCCCTGTGAATTAGCACGACTAGAAAAAATGAGTGTGAATACTCGGAAAGCAAGATCAGCAGTTGTCCACAATAATTTTTATTTAACGGTAGGCAAGAACTCCTTCATCATCCATGTAAAACAATGACAGATGGAGGTTGTACACTGATAGGTCTGTTCTGGGCAGTACCTTGATTATATTGTCTTATCTATAGGTACCATGTAGTCAAGTCTGTGTGGCCTTTTTGTAGGGTTCCTATGAATCATGTTGTTGGATAATGGAGACACTTAACTCTTAACTTTTTTAAAAACCAGAGCTCTGAAATAACTGGAAAAAACCATAGGATCCCCTTGATGTGACAATAAAGACATGAAATTGGTCTCATTAAATCTTTCCTCTACTACCTTCCTTAAAAGATGGGTCAAAAGGATAGAAGTAAGGAAATATATCAATAGGTTTACAAGGAAAGAATCAGTAAAGCAATCAATATATCCCAATTCAGGCACAATGTGCTAGGTAAAATGGAAGATTTCAAAAGAAATATGGAATATTCAGGCTTAACCCCTAGTGATGTAATTGTATAAATGAGGAGACAGGATGAACACACAGTTGTATTTACGGGGGACTCTGCCAGCGGCTGTCCCAAATTACCCCATCCCTCTTGATTCTCAGTCCCTCCTCCTCATTCTTTCTTCTTCCATCTCCCCTTTCTCCCTTTCCTTTCCTGCCTCCTGTTTCACTGCATACACGGAGGCCACTGTTGTAGTCAGGGTTGACAGAGACGCAGATCGGTAGGAGGTATACATTAAGAGGTTTATTGCAAGGATTTGCTGTACATGAACGTACATGTACATGTATGTATGTACATGACCGTGGAGGCTAGCCAGACAAGTCTGACGTGTGAAGGGCAGGCTGTGAGGATTATAAAATGGAATCAATCACTTTTCCCTCATTTAACTTGCCCTCCTCATCATTTTCCCTTTGAATTACGCTCTTGGATTTCCAAGCTGAAGTCCTGAAACTGGTTTTGTTCTTTCCACTTCCCTGTAGTCAGTTGTTAAGTCAGTCAGTTATTAAGGTCAGTGTTTCTTTCTTCCTGGTGGTTCTTACTCCGGTCCATCCCTTTCCATTCCTGCTGTCACCTCTCTGGTTGGGAGACCTCAGTCCCCATTCCCGGACTAGATTGCTAGACTTCTCTTAAGAGATCTTTGACCTTTTTGTTCTTCACTGCTTCCTACATAACACCACCATAATAGTCTCAAAGTACTATTTTTAGCTTTGCCACTCCTCTAACAAAACTTTCCTGTGGATTAAAACTGTATGCATGGACCTGGAGGGATATCTATGGCAAATTGTTAGATTAAAAGGGCAAGTTGCAGAATGTTGTGCACAGTAAAATGCTACTTGTTGGTGCATCAAAATTATATATTAGAATATGTTGGTTTGAGGGTCACCTGGGTGGCTTAGTGGGTTAAGCCTCTGCCTGCCTTTGGCTCAGGTCATGATCCCAGGGTCGTGGGATCGAGCCCCACATCGGGCTCTCTGCTCAGCAGGAGCCTGCTTCCCCGCCCCCCCCGCCTGCCTCCCTGCCTACTTATGATCTCTGTCAAATAAATAAATAAAAAGCTTTAGAATATATTGGTTTGAGTGTAGAAGAAAGGGTGGGAGACGTCATTCACTGAACTGTTAACACGAATTCATTGATGATCTAGGGCAGCCATTCTTAATTGTGACTTGACTGTGAAATCATCTGGGGAACTTCAAAAAAATACAGAGATTTAATTAGATGGGTTTTACCTGGGCATTGATTTTTTTTTTTTATTTACTACTTTTTTTTAGAATTCAAGTATAATGAACATCAGTGTTTAGTGTATTAGTTTCGGGGGGCATCAGAATTTTTAAAAAGTTCTTCATGTGAGTCCAGTATGTTGAGAACCATTGATGTAGAGGAGCAGCCTGGCTAGAGTGATTCAAAAGATGTTTCTACGCATGTGAATGCACGTACGCACAATTCAGGCAAGACCTCCATAGCCAAAAATGCACTTTGACTTTGCGTAGTGGCATGTGAGAAAAGGCAGCTTGACTTAAAAATATATTATAGATGATCTATAAAAGTGAATGAATAAAATTCCATGTACATTCTACCTACCTATCTTACTTAGCTAAACACATACAATATATACGTGTATACATATGTGCGCATGTACTTGACATTTAATTATGGATTCCTACGAAGAGACATTATTATTATTTTGGAAACCAGGGCGTTTTTGTTCGTATTTTCTTTCTTTGCTTTTTTCAGTGAGACATCCACAATAGGAGAAGGCTTCCTGGTGTCGTCCTGGTATTTGACACCAGAGGGATCTGATAAAAAGACATTTTTCATGGAGCTTTGATGAAGAGGATGTGGGTGAATGTTATCTGATCATCACTAATTAGTATTCCAGGTTCCCTGTGATTTCCTTTTCTCAAAGCTAAACAACCCAAAATAGACACAGGTCTCTAACTAGACAAACTCGAATCAGATTTCACAAGGGGCAGGTAAACAGATGAACTTAGGTAATGAGCCAAGCAGTTCTTGGTATTGTCCTGGAAACCTGAGAAACCATGCGTAAGGAGCCGAGTTTGTTCAGACCTTGAGAACAGGTAGGCCAGGGAACCAATGGCATATTCCTTCCGCCACCCCAAGTCTGGAAACCTTGCTGCTTACTTGTCTGCTTTGATCTGGATTCTGCCGAGTTAGTTTCTGGTTCCGTGATCTCAACAGTGTACGGAGCACGCAGATTGAAAGTGCCTATCTACACAAGATCTCAATCAAAGTTTGAGTGATAGGAAGTATTCAGAGAGGGCAGATGTTCTATATGAAAGGGGCAGGCTGGTCCCTTCAGTTTCGGGGACGCCCCCTCACTGTCTTATTAACAGAGCCCTTGAAGGTCTGTAGTGTCTTGGAGGAGCAGATGAGCACTTGGCCACCAAGATGAGATGTGTTCAGTGATGTATTGGCTGGCTCCAAAGAGGTGACTGGTATATTTTCCCATGTTTTGCTTGTTTATTGTTAAATATGGACACTCTTTTTACTTTTTAAAATTTTTATTTTTAGAGAAAGAGAAAGAGAGCCAGACTGTGAGCAAGCGTGGGTGGGGAAAGGGGCAGAAGCGGGATAGGGCGGAGGGAATCTTAAGCAGGCTCAAGGCTCGTCGCAGAGCCTGACTTGAACGCCATCCCACGGCCTGGAGATCATGACCTGAGCTGAAGTCAAGTGTCTGATGCTTAGCCAGCTGAGCCACCCAGGCACACCAAATGTGGACTTTTTTTTTTTTTTTTTAGGTTTTATTCATTTGTCACAGAGAGAGAGAGCACAAACAGAGGAGTGGCAGGCAGAGGGAGAGGGAGAAGCAGGCTTCCTGCTGAGCAAGGAGCCCGACGGGGGACTCAGTCCTAGGACCCTGGGATCATGAACTGAGCTGAAGGCAGATGCTTAACCCACTGAGCCATCCAAGCATCCCCTTGTGGACATTCTTAAAAGTTATGCAAACTTGCAATTAATTACATTAATTAATTACATTGAATTATATTAAAGACAAAAATAAACCCTATCACTTAACCATTTCCTAATCGTTTTTACTACAGTTGACTGTTACCTGTGCCCGTGAGGTCATTCAGGTCTAGTGTGTCTGCACTACAGAAATCCTCTATGATGACATGATGCTTTTCTCTTCCTTACTCTGCATTCAGTAATTTCACACCAGTAGCTTGAAACCGGCCATTCTGGGCTATAAGGCAACAGCAAGGCCTTCCTAGAGGCTGTGCAACCCACGTAGTCATACTATGGTCATTTTCACCTACTTAATTACCTGTGTGATGAAGTGTAAGAATGGCCTAATACGTCAGAAGATGGCTAGGTCATAGGATTTGGCGTACTTCACAAAGACATGCAGGAATGCTGGAGCCCAGAATGGACTGCCTCTCCTAACAGCTATGGCTGCAAGAGTTTAGTAAAAGTCAATGAAAGCAAACTAAGAGGCAACCGACGGCATGGGATTTATGACAGAGTATTATATATTTTATCATTATTTGTAAAAGGTGCACTACACATCCTCTGCAACAACAAAATTTTGGTAATCATATACACACACATGTATACACTTTTTTTTTTTTTAGAGAGCTATTAATAGTTACTAGCATACCACTGGATACCTTCCATTATAGAGTTTCTTGTTAGCAACATAACCCTGGCTTGGAGGTAAGGATGCAGTAACAAAAGGAGGAGGAGGAATTTCTCAGTGGTTTCGGGATTATAAACCTTGAAGAACTCAGAGGAAATGGGTCTTCCTATGTGAGGCAGGGGCCCAATACTCATAGACAATGTAAGACCCTCTTATTATATAGGGAGGCATTCTGAGATGTGTAAATTTCCCACCTTTGATACTCCTACTAAACAGATAGGGGTTGTCTCAGAGACATCAACATAGATGCCGCTCTGAAAGCATGAGTTGCCTCCAGTAGCAGCCACAGGGGAGAAGCAGGGGCTGGAGAAAAGAAAGTGGAGTCTCTCTTAATTTTTCCCCCCTTTCCCTTCCTGCAAAATATCTAATTTACTTGTTAAAGCCGACCTCACATTGTTTATCCAGGCTGTCTATTTTTTGGTCCTAATTGATACTAATTAAAATCAAAATAAAATTACAACTGCAAAACTTGGCTGGGGTTTTGACTCACTGCCAGCATGCCCACAAACCAATGAGACTTCCTACATAAACACTCTCGGTTTGAAACTCCAGGTATTTTAACAGTGAATGAATGTGAAAAAAGAGAAAGAACTGCGCCCTCGTTCTAAAATTTCTTTCCAGCTTCTATTATGGAACATAAGAAAATAAGAGCCCGATTCTTTATTGAGACTGAGTCTTCCATTAATAATAAAAAAAATTAACTTGGTATATTTAAGTAAATACTGATATGAACTTAGAATGGTTAAGACGATTGTTTAGTATTTGATACTAATGAGGCTGGACTCCTGGGTTCTGTCCCCCTCTAGGATGATTATATTTACCTAGAAGAAAACTCTGATCCACAATTGGGAAGGCATTCCAATTGTCAGAGTGATCTTGCAAGTGGAATAATTGGTCATTTGGGGACTGGGCAAGTTTATGAATGGTTCAAGGCAAATCAACCACCACCACTTCTAGAAAATAAGTCAAAAGTCCATTTTTATTGAGGGTAGGTTATTAACACCCCCTCCAGTTTGCTGTTAATATACCCAACTGTAGCACTGAATTGAGTAAAACACTAAGTCTTAAATCTTATCCAGAGAAGATCGTTGGGAAGTATCAAGTTCATGAGGTGTTGTAGAAAGAAGGTTCTACCTTGATTTAGATGTGGGGCTTCTGTCATTGATAAGAGTTAGCGTTTGTTACTCTGTGCTGGACATAATACTAAATTCCTCCCCATTTTCTCATTTAATGCTCTTAAAAATACTATGGGTTAAGTGCTTCTGCAACCCAATTTCCTAAATAAGAAGTTAGGTAACTCATCTGTTGTGACACAGGTGAGTGAGTGAGCTTGCATTTGACCTCAAGTGTGTAGAGTTTCAGAACCCAGAGTTTTAACCACTTTACTAGGCTATTTCCACACCAGCTCCCTTGTGTTGAAGGGAGAGTTGATGAACATATCCAGGTCTTGGTTTTCTCTCTTTTATAAAGTGATAATAGTGTCTGTTGCTCCCATTGGAAGGGTGCTAGGATCAGGGGATAAAGTAGGTGTCTTATAAAAGGTTGTACAAATGTATTATAATTCTGACATTGGCACGAATCCTAAGAAGAACATTATGTAGCAAGACTTATTTAAATGTAACATAAATATGCATCAACATTTATCCTTGGCCAATGCTTCTGATTTATCCATTTATTGATTTTTTTGAATGGATGTCAGTTTAGCCACTAAACAGTAGAAAAAGACTTGGCCTTGGGGTTGATCAATTTGGAATTTCTGGAGATCAACTCTTAACTGTCTCTTGGTTGCTGAGCCTGTAGGACAACAGCTGTTTCAAAGGGGCCATGGACAGAATCAATCAAGCATATGGGCACCCCATTAATGTAAGCTTTGCCAGTCCAAACTCTTGCTAGGTGAGGGTCATAGGAGGTTTACGAGATAAATAGAAGACAAATACCAATATAATTTTAGACCTAGAGGAGAATTAGAACTCATCTAGTCCAGTATTCTCTTTTTGCTGATTCAGGCAACAAGGTTGAGAATCTGATTCAAGATTACACAGCCAGCTAGCAACTAGCAGCAGAAATAGAACTGGAAGCCACGCCTTCAAACTCCTAACATTCAATTGAATATAAATACACTGGCTCAGGGCACCTGGGTGGCTCAGTGGGTTAAAGCCTCTGCTTTCTGCTCAGGTCATGGTCTCAGGGTGCTGGGATTGAGCCCCACATCGGGCTCTCTGCTCAGCGGGGAGCCTGCTTCCTCCTCTCTCTCTGCCTGCCTCTCTGCCTACTTGTGATTTCTGTCTATCAAATAAATAAAATCTTAAAAAAAATACACTGGCTCCTGAGTGCCTCTCAATAATGACAGTACACCATCTTCGTGTCCGAGCATCAGAGGAACAGACACGTAACTGTTTTAGAAACATAGTTTGGAGATGGCTGTTGTGAATCAAGCTTTATGGACTTCACAAGGATTCCTCTGTTTTACATTTGGAAGTGCCACCCTTGAACCATTCCCCTTGCAAAATCACTGCATGTTTATTGTATAAGCACTCCAAATTTCTTTTTTTTTTTTTTAAGATTTTATTTATTTATTTGACAGACAGAGATCACAAGTAGACAGAGAAGCAGGCAGAGAGAGAGGAGGAAGCAGGCTCCCTGCCGAGCAGAGAGCCCAATGTGGGGCTCGATCCCAGGACCCTGGGATCATGACCTGAGCTGAAGGCAGAGGCCCAACCCGCTGAGCCACCCAGGCGCCCCATAAGCACTCCAAATTTCAACGTGGCTTTTGTCCTCAAAGAGCTTCCTCCAGACTTGTGGACACAGGACGTGGACATATAAAAAAGTTGAAGAAGAAAGAAAGAAACATAACCTAGAATTATTGCCTGGTGAATGATCTAGAGAAATGAGGAAAACATTTCAAAGAGAAAATTGTTTTTGTCAGAAATATCTCAGGGAGATTGTGAATGTCCATCTTAGTCTTTAGGGGTATGTGATCATTGAATATAATGAAAAGGAAGAATATTCTGGGCAGAGATCAAAATGTGAGCAAAGGTCTGTGTTGAAGAATCCGCACAGTGCATTTAATTAGTAATTAGTCTAGCGGAGTGCTGGGGACATGTTGGGGACCACTGGGAGATTAGGATGGACAGATAGATTCGGACAGCACAGAAGGTCTTGAATGTTATATTAAAGAGTTTGAATTTTATCCTACAGAGGACTGGTGACTGACTGAAACATTGGCGGCAGGGGAGGGCTGTGAACACAGAGGGAAGATTGATCTGGTGGTATGATGATAGCTAGGAGAAAGACTTGGAGCCAGAACACTGGTTAGAAGTTTATTTTGACAAACTGATAGGATGATGGCCAGAAGGACACAAATCAGAGGTATTAAAGAGGGAGGATAGACGGTCTTGGTGAGTTAGAGGCAGGGAAAATTCAAAGATGATTTTTCAAGTGGGTAACAATTAGATTAGTAATAATATGACAAAGAGGGAAAAATAATGAGATGGAATTTGGGGAGGGAACTAGGAGGGTACTTGGAGATAGTGAGCTTGCTTCTAGACTTAAGATTTTTGATGTAATGGTGAAGTATACAAGGAGAGATGTCCAGGAGCAAAATGCATGTAAGGGGAAGGGCAGAAATTTGAATTTTGTTGGTGCTGAAGCCCTTGCATGCCAGCTTGGAGCCGTGAAACTAGGAGATCCTGAATAATTTAAATCCCAAACACTCTAAAATATAAAATTCAACCTGTTGGCAAATTATTCAGATTTATTCTCTTAATGACCTAGATAAAGGATTTACTGTCCCATGTATTTTTATAAGTAAGGAAAAATAATATTAAAAAAAAAATCATTAATGGTCTCTGAACTTACCTGATAAGACTTTTTAAAACTGAGGAATTGGGGTGCCTGGGTGGCTCAGTTGTTACGTGTCTGTCTTCTGCTCAGGTCATGTTCCCCCTATCAGGCTCCCCGCTCAGCAGGAAGCCTGCTTCTCCCTTTCGCCCTCCCCCTGCTTATGTTCCTTCTCTCGCTGTGTCTCTGTCCAATAAATAAGTAAAATCTTAAAACAAAACAAACAAACCCGAGGAGTAACCCACGTACTGTAAAAACCTAATGATGGATTTTTACACACACACACACACACACACACACACACTACCACCACAACCACCAAGATTAAGATAATAGAACATTTCTAGCACTACAAAAACACTCTAGAAAGCTTTCTTCCAGACCACACCCGAGGATGCCCACTGTTTTGACCACTATCCACATAGATTACTTTTGCCTATTTTGAATTTCATATTAATTGGGTCATACTATATCTATCTACCCATCCATCCATCCGTTCATTATCTAATTTATCTATCTATCTGAAGATTTTACCTTTTTTTTTTTAAAGTGTGTGTTTATTTATTTGTCAGAGAGAGAGCAAGAGAGAGAGCACTGGCAGGCAGAGGGAGAGGGAGTAGCAGGCTTCCTGCCGAGAAAGGAGCCGGATGTGGGACTCGATCCCAGGACACTGGGATCATGACCTGAGCCGAAGGCAGCTCAGTGACTCACTGAGCCACCCTAGGCATCCCTAAAGATTTTACTTTTAAGTAATCTCTACACCCAACATGCAGCTTGGACTCACAACCCTGAGATCAAGAGCCACACGCTCCTTCAGCTGAGCCAGCCAGGCACGTCCTATATATATCTGTGTACCTAAGTATATATTTTATATTTACACACCTTTGTTGTTTTATATTTATATACTATATATATATATACATATATATTTATTTTTTCTTTTGGTTGAAGTGCATTTTTTCCAACATTTTATTGATGGAAAATTTTAAATGTATGCCAAAGTAGAAATAATTTTCTAATGTACTTACACTCAGATTCTACCATTAACATTTTATCATAGTATATACTCTTTGAGGTTTAAATATATCATCTTGCTTTTTGTTCTCCATTCTACCGCTCTTCTTTCATACTTTTCCCCTTCTATGAGGTCGTCTTTTTTGAATACTTTCTATGATTATTTTACATTTTATTTCTACTATTGACTTAAGACCTATACTTCCTTTTTTAGTAGTTATTCTACAATTTACATTAATATTTAATTTACTAAGTCTGTTATTAAATAACATTAAAGTATTTCATGTACACTAGAAAACCCTTCGTCCAGCATACTTCAATTTCTCCTCCTGTCCTTTATGCTATTATACTTCTGAAAATATTATAAACCCCATAATATATTGTAATTTTTACTTGGAGTCAGTGATCTTTTACAGGAATTTAAAAATGATTTTCAAATGTGTTTTTTTTTTTCCCCCTTTTCCTCTTTCTTTATAGAGAGAGGGAGGGAGAGGGGGAGAGAGCACGCTGGAGTATGTGCAGGTGTGGGGGCCAAAGGGGGCAGAGAGAGAGACACAGAGAGAGAGAGAGAATCTCAAGCAGACTCTCCACTGAGCACGGAGCCCATCATGAGGCCCAGTCTCACAACCCTGAGATGGTGACCTGAGCTGAAGGCAGATGCTTAACTGATTGAGCCACCCAGGCATCCTGGATTTTAAGTTTTGTTAGGGCAGATTCTAAGCAGTCTTATGCTTAGGGCTCATTTTCCCCACTACTGACGCAACACCCTTTTTGGGATTCTACTCGTTACTCCAACATTAGGAAGTTTTTCACTTGGACTACTTGGACATAAGCTATTAGTTGGACATAAACTATTCCCAGTCTCATGTGAGCTTTAAGAATCGATGTGCCTATGGATTTCTGGGTCTTCCCGTTGACCTCCGGCAACTTCCTCCCTCACATTTTCAGATCAGTGCAGGTCTTCGACACCGTCTGTCTGTGAAGCCTCCTCCTCTAACTTTGTCTCCCGAATTCTACCTTCCTTGCTGTCCCCCAATTCTGAATTCTGTCTGTCTCTTCAATTCAGTGAGCTGCAGTTTGCAAAATGTCTCCCCAGGTAGCTAGCAGGGGGCAGTTGTAGGGTGCACCTTGTTTGTTTCTCTTCTCCCAGTGATCACCAGTCATTTCTCTAATTGGGACAGGTGGGAGGGTAAATTTAGTCTCTGTCATTCCATTATGGCCTTTGTCTGTGGTATATCCTCTTCAGGTCTGATTCCTTTCACTTAATAGTATATCTGTAAGATTCTTTTCTTTTAGAGTCTGACAAGTGTTTATTTTATTTTTTTTTGTTTTGTTTTTCTTTGAGTATGGTTGACACACAACATTACATTAGTTTCAGGTGTACAGCTTGGTAATTTGACAAGTTTATGTATTACACTGTGTTCACCCCAAGTATAGCTACCATCCGTCCTGTTACATTGTTGTTAAAATATCGCTGACTCTATTCTTTATGCTCTGACTTTCATTGCCTTGACTTACTCATTCCATAACTGGAAGCCTGTATTTCCCTCTTCCCTTTACCCATTTTGCTCAACCCTTCCCTCCCACCCTTACCCTTGGCAATCACTAGTTCATTCTCTGCATTTATACTTCTGATTCGGCTTTTTGTTTATTTATTTGTTTTGGAGTCTAAGAACGAGTAGAATTCTATGGTATTTGTCTTTCTCTGTCTGATTTATTTCACTTAGCATAATACCCTCTAGTTCCATCCGTGTCATCACAGATGGCATGATCTCATCCTTTTTTATGGCTACAATGGTAATATTCTATTGTATAAATATACCACATCATCTTTAACCATTTGTCTGTTGACAGACTCCAGATTTGCTTTTAGTCTTGGCCATTGTAAATAACGTTGCAATAAACATAAGGGTACCTATAACTTTCTGAATTACTGTTTTTGTTTTCTTTGGGTAAATAGCCAATAGTGGAATTGTTAGATCATACATTATTTATATTTTTAACTTTTTGAGGAAACTCAATATTGTTTTTCCACGGTGGTGGTACCAGTTTACATTCTCACCAGTGGTGCATGGGATTTCCCTTTTCTCCACATCCTCACCAGCACTTGTTATTTCCTTATTTTGATTTTAGCCATTCTAACTTGTGTAAGGTGGTATCTCATTGTGGTTTTGATTTGCATTACCCTGATGATTTATGATGCTGAGTAACTCTTCATGTGTCTGTTGCTGTGAGATTCATTTTTATTATTGCATATACCAGTAGGTTTTTTTTTTTTTATCACTGTGTGGTATGTCACTGTATATATACATCCCACACTTTTAATTTTCATATTTTTTCCATTGCTGATGGATATTTATGTTGTTTCCAGGTTTCAACTATTATAAACAAATCTGTGATAAGCATTCTTTTGAAAAGATTTATTTATTTGAGGGGCGCCTGGGTGGCTCAGTGGGTTAAAGCCTCTGCCTTCAGGTCAGGTCATGATCCCAGATTCCTGGGATTGAGCCCCATATCGGGCTCTCTGCTCAGCAGGGAGCCTGCTTCCCTTCCTCTCTCTGCCTGCCTCTCTGCCTACTTGTGTTCTCTGTCTGTCAAATAAATAAATAAAACCTTTAAAACAAAAGATTTATTTATTTGCGAAAAAGAGATCGAGGAGGGGGAGGGGCAGAGAAGAATTTCAAGCAGACTTCCCACTGACCACTGAGCCCAACATGGGACTCAGTCTCGGGACCCTGAGATCATGATCTGAGCTGAAATCGAGTCAGGTGCTCAACTGAGTGAACCACCCAGGCGCCTTGTTATAAACATTCTTATACATGTCCTTGGTGGCATGAACACAGGATCTGATTTTGAAAAGTGATTTCTGGGGGTGCTCCCTGTCAGGCCCTGTACTCAGCACTGAGTCTGCTTCTCCTTCTTCCTCTGTTCCTCCCTCTGATTGTTCTCTTGTTCTCTCTCTCTTAAATAAATAAATAAATAAATAAAATCTAAAAAAAAAAAAAGTAATTTCTGGAATTCTCTGGAAGACTGCATTCTATCAGTCGATCCATTTGTGTTTTTACCAGTGATGAATCTTTTGCAGAAATAACTTACGACTTTCTAAATGGTTGGTAGGAGCTAAGAGGGGCTGTTCATCAAATATTTTCCTGTACGATGTCCCAGGATGACTGTGTGCTTGTATAATAAGATCCTTAAAACTTAAAGGCAATACAATTAAAGCCAGACTCTCTGCGCACCTTGTTTGAAAAATAACACAAATTCACATATATCATCACAAACTAATGCAGACGTGCTTAGGATCCGTGCAGAGACACAGGATGCTATATAGAGTACCATAACTTTGATACGGTTAAGATTTGCTGTTGAATCCTTACTCTGGCTCTTTCTAGCTGCTTGTCCTTAAACAAGAGACTCAACGACTTGCCTTAGTTTTCTTAAGTAGAGAATAGTGAGATTCTTACACATATTATAGGTGTGAAGATCAGAGGAGATAGCAGATGTCAAGCACCCAGAATAGTGACTTTTCTCAGGGGACTTGCTAAATTCTTTAAGGAAGGTGGGCACACAAAGACTATAGACGAGCAAGGAGGCATTCTTCCTGAGGAGTGTGTGTGTAAGCAAAAGCAGGGAAATGGCAATTTATTTGACACCTTTTTCAATGATGAGTTGCAAAGTTTGGCTGGAGTGGTGTGCGTATGAGAAGTGGTAGTGATCGTAAGATCTGGGCGAAGAGGCAGGTTGGGAGCCGATTTAAACATTACTACATGTTGGGATGAATGGTTCAACTTCATCCTGTGGGGAAGTGATTTTTTGGAGGGAAGGAAAATGCTCAAGTGTTTGGGGCGGGGGAGAGCAGCTTGGCCATGTTGAGAAGTTTGAAAGGAAGGGAGGGAGGAGGCATAGAAAATCTGTGCTTTTCATGGATGAATGGACTCTGTGGGACACGGCTACATTTTCCAAGAGAAGATTGTTGAATCAGTCAGGCAGACCTGTTCACTGTTCTCTTTTTGGTCTCCTGCTTTAGATGATTTCTTTCCCTTTTCTCTCTGCCAACTCATGTTCCAATCTTCCTTCAGAATTTGGCTCAAGGCTCACCTCCACCAGGAGACCTATTTGGTGTCTGGTCTGTAACTGATTTTTAATTTGGGTCAATGATCCATTAAAGAAAAATGGTTCCCTATTCTGAGCTCTAGGTCAGACTGCTGCCAGATATGCCAAAGTTTAGTGGACAGTGTTGAGAAACTGCCCTGTTAAGTAGCAGTCAGCCTCTCTGTAGAAGCCGTCAGATAGTGGATCTGTTGGAAATGAAGTCAACTCTTCATTATATTTTCCTCTTTGTGTACTTTTCCTGGGATGGTGCCCAAGTCGGGGAAGAGGAGAATGAATATAGCTCCGAATGGGTTAGCTGTGAGTAAGCATCTGTGTTCTTGGATCTCTTAGCCTAGGGAGCAGGAGGAGGTCAGCATGCCTGTAAGAGGGAATGGAAGGATTTTAATTAATGCACGGATATGCCCAGCATGCAGGTCTACACAAAGTGGAAAATTTTGCAACAAATTAATTTATGAAAAATGTGTGAGGCTGATCATGTACTTGCTCTTATTTTGTGACCATAGAGTAAAAATAAATAGGGCCTTAACAGTATGTAAGTTTGTATCTGGCTCAAATACATTTTCAGCGTAGCGTTCGGTCATTTCAGTCAGGCTTCTTTATTTTTAAGTCGATTTTATTGAAGTGCAATTTACATAAAATAAAATGCATTCTTTTTAAGCATACAGTTAAGTGAGTTTTGACACATGTTTACAGTTATGTAACCATCATGACAGTCCAGATATAGAACAGTTTCAAATCCCCAACCCAAAACTCCCTTATTCTCCTTTGCAGTAACTCTCGTGCTTCCGTTCCTGTCCCCAGTCAGTGATCTCATTTCTGTCACTTGAGTTTTGCCTTTTCCAGAAGGTTATATAAACCATATCTGGCTTCTTTCTCTGAATCTATGCTTTTGAGATTTATCCATATTGTTTCATATTTGGGTGATTTGTTCTTTTTTATTGCTGAGTGGTATTCCATTGTATGGAAGTACAGTGTAGTTGACACTTGAAACAACCTGAGGGTTAGGGGGTCAACCCCCTGCACCGTTGAAAAATCTGTGTATACAGTCAATGAGCCCATATGCCTTATGTATTATGTACTGTATTCTTAAAATAAAGTAAGTTAGACAAAAAGCGTTGTTAAGAAAATCATAGGAAGTGGGGCGCCTGGGTGGCTCAGTAGGTTGAGCCTCTGCCTTTGGCTCAGGTCATGGTCTCAGGGTCCTGGGATTGAGCCCTACATTGGGCTCTCTGCTCAGTGGGGAGACTGCTTCCCCCTTCCCCTCTGCCTGTCTCTCTGCCTACTTATGATCTTTCTCTCTGTCAAATAAATAAACAAAATCTTTTTTTTTTTTTTAAAGGAAATTCGTAGGAAGAAGAAGTACATTTACATTGTTGTACTGTATAAAAAAATCCATGTGTTAAGTGGACATGTGTAGTTCAAGCTTGTGTTGTTCAGGGGTCAAACGTAATTTCTTTATCAATTCACGAGTCCAATTCACAACGGACATGTGCGCTGTTTCCAGGTTTCGTTCATTAAGAATAAAGTTGCAGGCTCCTGGGTGGCTCAGTGGGTTAAAGCCTCTGCCTTTGGCGCAGATCATGGTCTCTGGGTCCTGAGATGGAGCCCTGCATTGCATCGGGCTCTCTGCTCAGCGGGGAGCCTGCTTCCCCCTCTCTCTCTGCCTGCCTTTCTGCCTACTTGTAATCTCTCTCTCTCCGTGTCAAATAAATAAAAAAAAAAAAGAATAAAGTTGCTATAAACATTTGCGGGTAGGTCTTTGTACGAATGCATATTTTTATTCTGTTGGGTAAATACCCAGGAGTGGGATTTCTGGATCATATGGGAAGTGTATGTCGATCTTTATAATAAACTGCCAAACCATTTTCCAAAGTGGCCATATCATTTTGCACTCCCATAAGCAAAGTATAAGAATTCCAATTGCTCTGTAACCTTGCCATCCCATTGGTTTTTTTTTTTTTTTTAAGATTTTATTTATTTGTCAGAGAGAGAGAGAGACAGAGAGAGAGCAGAGGGAACAGCAGGCAGAGGGAGAAGCAGGGAGCAGGATATGGGACTTGATCTCAGGAGCTTGGGACCATGACCTGAGCTGAAGGCAGACATTTAACCAACTGAGCCACCCAGCCGCCCCTCCTTGCCATTACTTGATATTGTCAATCTTTTAAGTTTTAACCATTTAAAGGTTGTATAGTGGCTTCTTATTTTTGTTTTGATTTGCATTTTCCTAGTGATTAAATATATTGAGCCTCTTTTCATGTGGCTATTGACATAAATTTTCTTTGGTGAAATATGCATTCACATTTTTTTTTTAAGATTTTATTTATTTATTTGACCGCCATCACAAGTGGGCAGAGAGGCAGGTGGTGGGGGTTGGGGAAGCAGGCTCCCCGCTGAGCAGAGAGCCCGATGGGGGGCTCCATCCCAGGACCCCGAGACCATGACCTGATCGGAAGGCAGAGGCTTTAACTCACTGAGCCACCCAGGTGCCCCTGCATTCAAATATTTTTGCCCTTTTTATTAATGGATTGTTTGTCTTCTTATTGAATTTTGAGGCTTCTTTATATATTCTGAATGTAAGTTCTTTATCACATACAAGTTTTCAAATATTTTCTTCCAGAGTATATCTTATTCATTAATTGTTAAGGTTTTTTTTTTTTTAAAGTAGAAGTTTTAAATTTTGATGAATTTCAAGTTACCAATTTTTCTCTTACATGGCTCATGCTTTTTTGTCCTATATACAAAATCTTTGCCTGACTCAAGACCACAAAGATTTTGTCCTATGTTTTACTTTAGACATTGTATAATTTTTAACTCTTAAGATTTATGTTTCTAATACATTTGAAGTTAAATTTTGTGTATAGTGCAGTTAATTCGGGGTGTGTCTATGGATGTCCAATTGTTTTAGCATTCTTTGACTCTAAAAGGCTATCCCTAGTTACAAGACCTTTGGTCTCCTCAGTGAAAATCAGTTGATCGTATGTTAGCTATTTCCTGTTCCATTGTTCTATGTGACTCTCCTTACGCCAGTACCATGCCAACTGATTCCTGTAACTTGGTAGTAAATTTTAAAATTAGTGTAATTCTTCCAAATTATTTTTTCTTTTTTCAAAATTGTTCAGTCTCTCCTAGGCTTTTTGTATTTCCACCTAACTTTTAGAGTCAGCCTATAAATTTCTAAAAGCTTGCTGGGACTTTGCAGGGGACTGCATGGAATCTATAGATCAATTTGTAGAGAATTGTCACCTTAACCATACTGGGCCTTCTGGTCCATGTGCGCAGAATGTTTTCTCCATTGACCTCAATCCTCTTCAAGACCTTTTAGTAATGTTTTGTAGTTTTCGGTGTATGAAGTTTGCATATTCTTTGTTAGTTTTATCACTAAATTTTTCATATTTTTGAGGCTGTTTGAAGTGGTATTAAAAATACTTTAATTTCCACTTGACCACTGCTACTTTTTAGAAACACAAACAATTTTTGCATATTGACCCTGTGTATTAGTTTCCTAGGACTGTTGTAACAAACTAACACAAATCTCATATTTTTGAAGGCTAGAAGTCCCAAATCCATCTACAAAGTTAAAAAAAAAAAGATACTAGAACTGGTAAGTAGATTTAGCAAGGTAGCAGGACACAAGACACTGTGGGTTGGATTGTGTTCCCTAAAAAGATGTTCTGTAACTGTGAATGTGACCTTATTTGGAAATAGAGTCTTTGCAGATATAATCAAGTTCAGATGAGGCCGTATGAAATCAGGTTTACTTACTCGTTCTAGTTCTTTTTTTAATTTATTTTTTATTTTTATTCCTTGGTTTCCTATATAGATGCTAGGTTAGCAGTGCAACAGCCGGCAAAAATCTGCTCTAATGTAACTACTTATGGGATTAAAAGGTTTTTTCCCCTTTGAATTGTTTCTGTTAGTTGCAATCTTGACTAATACACCTTAAGCAGACCTCTCTAAATTTTTCCAAGACCCTCTTCACACAAGGTGGTGTTCCAGTCATTACATGCTTTTCCAAGGGTGAGGTGTGCATTGTACTTGCTTCAGGTGCAAAACTTAAGGTGGCACCAAAAGCACCAGTAATCAAGATACATGACACCTTGATGTAATATTTTAAAAACAAACACACACAAATTAACAGTGAACAAAATATCAAAATTTCAGAAAGGATCCTGCCCTGCGTGTGCATGACCCTGCCTCACTCATCTCACCCTCGTCCTGGCCCAGCTATTTAGATGGCCATAAACTGGTCTTCCCCAAAGTGGACAGTTACGGGGAGACCAGTCACACATACCTACCACAGCTTCAGGGGCCAGCATGGTCAAACTTAATACTGTGTCTGTTTTCTCTTCCTCTTTCACCTGATTCAGTTTTGTAGCTCAATTGTTTCTTAGTCTTCTGTTCTTAAGGATATGATTCCTGCTGTGATGGGTTGCATGCACAAGCCTGGATTTATGTCAAAGTCTCAACTGCAGAATCTTCGGGATATCCCGAGGGCACATGTTCAATAAAGAAGCCACTCCCTTGGGGTGCCTGGGTGGCTCAGTGGGTTAAGCGGCTGACTTAGGCTCAGGTCATGATTCCAGGGTCCAGGGATGGAGCCCTACATCGGGCTCACTGATCGGCGGGGAGTCTGCCTCTCCCTCTCCCTCTGCCTGCTGCTCTGCCTACTTGTGGTCTCTATCTCTCTTGTCAAATAAATAAATAAAATCTTAAAAAAAAAAAAGAAGAAGCCACTCCCTTGTCTCATTTCCAGCCTCCACATGCGGTATCTCCCAGCCATGTGATTGTACCGCATGTGGACAGCTGAGTGAAAGTGAGCCAGCTTAATTGTTGTCTTCCAGTTTGGAATCTGATTTCAAAAGCAGTGTATGAAATACTGTGTTGAGGCAGGAACAACAGCACATAAACTGTTACGTACCCATGTTCTAGCAAGTGGAGAGAAAGATGGTTAGCAAAGAAAAGAGTTTTAAGCAGATAGGCAGGACTGAGACAGAGAGGTAGAGGCAGCCTTGGGTTTCTAAGAGCTTCCCAGTTCCTGCTTCCAGTCCCATCTTTAGCCACAGCTCTGTTCTTGTTTTTGAATCCTATTACCACCATATCATTCATGGAACAAATACCTGACCCAGCTTTTTTCTTAAGGTCATTTGTTTCCAGTAGTTGCCGTTAAAGAATGTTGACTAATAAGCTCTTTCCAATTTCCCAAACTCGATGCATGCTTTATCCCCCTTGGTGCACCAAGGAAGCTACCCAAACTCTTCTTTCCTGTTTTGTTGCTGCTTAATGAAATCCTTTTCTCTAGTAGTACCGAGACTCCTTTCTGCCTTTCTTTCCCTTCTTTCTTTTGCACATTTCCTTGGTGTTCCTTATATGTATCACACCAACTTTATTCCCAAGATGATTCTTCCATTATAGTTCGTTTCTTCTCAGCACAGTTTTTGGTCTATCCCAAATATGAGCATTTATTAAGTGCTATATTGCATAAAAGTTACAGAAATCAGCTTTTTTCCCTGATATTTTCCACCTTATTCATTGTGCCATCTACAGTTTAAACCTCATTTCCATGATGAATCCCTCTCTCACCAATTTCTTTCCTTCTGCTCCAGGAAAAAAAAAATGTCAGTAGTTCTTTGTCTATGAATCTATTATAATATTTCTCTCTTATATCCCCTCAAGGCAAGGGATAGCTTACTCAATTGTATTATGGGCACTTAACCCATAGTAGGTAATTAGTAGGTGCTTGCTGAATGCATGCATGAAGGAAGGCTAGTTTGCCACATATGAGATTGGAGAACGTGCCTGATGATCACACGTATCCTTCGGACACTGTGTTCCTCAGGACTCTGTTCACCATGTCTCCTCCTACGTCACCCTGTTTCTCTGCATGATCTTCGTTACCTCCAGGACTTCATTTGCCACCTGCCATATGTCAGTCCCTCCCAAGTCTATATTTTTAGCCTAGATCCTTCTCCTTCGAGCCAAACTCATAATTTCAGCTACTTAGTAGGCTTTTCCAGTGGGTGTTTCTGAAGCCACTTCAGACTCAGTTTAGTCTGCCCCATCTTTATTCATTACCTTCTCCACCCACTCCATCCCCGCTTCCTTCTCTTCCTTCTTTCCCTTCTCCTCCTCGGATTCCTGAAACAGTCAATGGCCCTAGGTAGTCAACTGAACAAACCTGATGTCACCCCAACCTGTAACACATCGTTTGGTACTAGAGGTCACGGTTTGTTGAATAAATAAATGCCATTCACAAAGACGGCCAAGTCAATTGAAAAGGATAAATTTGGTGGTTACATTTAAGAATGGTCTGACTCAGCGATCAAAAGAGAGAAGGAGTGTAGGCTCTGGGACTTCTGCAGATTTCATTTTTGGTGTCTTGGAACATGAAACAAACCAATGTCATTCATGAGGTCTTTGCTTAAAATCAGACCTAGAGGTTAATTACTTGTTATCCTCCGTGACACTATTTGAAATGTTTTCCTCTAGACCTGGGGGCCTTCGTCGTGATGCCCTCTCATAAACAGGACATGGACTTCTCTGGAGAAGTGCCATGGTTAAGTTTTTCTCTCCTAGAGGTTGGGGATATTTTGTGTAATATACCACTGGGAACAAGGCTCAGAACTAATTTTTCACTCTTCATTTTTGGGTTAGTATTAGAGGCATCAATTGTGATGGAACACCAGGGGCTTCGGGAGTCAGACTAATGTGAGTTTGAATTCCGGCTCTTTCATTTACCAGCTCTTTGACTTTGGACAAGCTCCTTTAAGTTCTTTGAATCTCAGTCTCTTCATTTGGAAAATGGAGACGATATTAGGCATAGCATAGGGTTATCTGAAAGTTATGTGTTGGACAAAAGAGAGACAGGGAAGCCTCATTAGACTTGAGCTTTCTTCCATTCTTCTGTTAGATGAGTGGTGTTCTCCAAGTGACAGGTCTTGATTGTGTCTGTTTTCTCATCTGTGAATAAATTAATAGTTATCCACAGGGTTGTTGTGAGGACAAAATTAGTTATACTCATATGAAGTGCATGGTTATTTAAGAAATAGATTCCTGGGGCACCTGGGTGGCTCAGTGGGTTAAGCCTCTGCCTTCAGCTCAGGTCATGATCCCAGGGTCCTGGGATCAAGCCCCACATCGGGCTCTCTGCTCAGCAGGGAGCCTGCTTCCCCCTCTCTCTCTGCCTGCCTTTCTGCCTACTTGTGATCTCTCTCTCTCTCTCTCTCTCTCAAATAAATAAATAAAATCTAAAAAAAAAAAAATATTAGATTCCTTCCTTTCTTCCTTCCCTGTAAGATTCTGGGAAATGCCCAAGTGTATTTTCAGTCTGTCAGAACATTCTAGTCAACCTTCAGGCTCTTGTTAGACTACAGGAGACCTGGGAAGGTACCAACATAGAAGAGTGTTACTGCTTTGCTCATTTGTAGGATTCAGGGCCGCTCAACAGCAGTGATTAGGAGAGGAACATTGCCATCTTCTCCGTGACAGCAGCATGTTTCCCCGGATGGTATCAGATTTGCTTTGGGGTGGGGGGTGGGTCTTTCATCATGGTGCATTTAAGCAATGTTAAATGACTAATGGCCTGCGAGCGCTTGCAGGTTACTTGTGGGTACGCAGTTTCTGATTGGTGGAAGCATCGGCCAATCCTTATCTACTCAGCAAGGGCAGTTTGCTTATTAATTAGGCAGTTACTGATTTCAGCTGAATCAAGGTGTATTTCCCAGCCATCGGGACTCTTCCTCCTTCTGTTCTGCACAATGCCCCCCTCTTCTCTCTCTTTCCTGAATAAACTGATGGTAATCCATTCTCTTCAAATCCCTAGAAGACTGGACTTTCTTCAACTGACAACTACAGCAAAAGTAGTAATAGCAACAACTGCATTTCTCCAGAAACAGAACTCTAGTGATGAGGGAACAGAGGTAACTTCAGTGGCTTTGTTTGCATAACGGTGTGAGTTGGTTATATGGCGGGTGATGTGGGAAACGAAGGCAAAGAAAAAAAATTAAATTTCCTTACTGCCTGCAGCCCACTGACAAGTCCTTGAAACAGCAGAGTGACCTTCCTCTAGGAACTCGGCCTGAATGTTAATACTTTGCTAAGGGCAAAAGGCAATCTTAACATGATCCTGATGACCCACCACCTCTGACCCCCAGGATCCTGTAGGCCTTCTTTAACATATAAAAATTCCTTTGGAAACTTCTTTATATCTACCCCCCAAAGATACATGGTGGCAATCATCCCTTAAGTATATGGCCCAAAGATAGACATCTGAAGGGTCTCCTGACTGGGGTTTTACTAGGCAGTAATAAATAACATTTTCCCAGCAATAGCTAGCCCCCTCAAGGTCATTGAAACCTTGTTGCCAAAACATCTTGGAGGCTTGCCCTGTCCCTAACCCCTCTCCCAACTTGGAAGTATATAATGGGCCACGCCTCATGACCCCCGTGCAGCGATTTCTGCCCATGGGTCCTGTCCCCGAGATTTAATAAGACCACCTTTTTGCAGCAAAGATGTCTGGAGAATTCTTTCTTGGCCATCGGCTCCAAACCCTGACATCTTTCCTACCTCAGAAGGCACAGGGAGGCAGGTTTTTCTAGCATGTGCCACACACTGAGGTGTGTGATATCTGCCTACCAAATACTGTTTTCCAGGATGGGTTGATAAATGGATGACTCTCAGGGGGCTTGACTGTGACAAACCCTGTCACTCACCAGCTTACTTCGGTTGCCTTAAAAGCCTCCAGGTTTGAATTTCTGTGGGTGTGGCAGGAATGGAAAATGTAGAGGGAGTTCAACTAGGAAGAAGAGGCGGCACAAGGGAGGCCACGCGGATGAGGTGGGGATGGGAATTTCCATGTGAGAGCCTTTTGGGAATCTGGAAGCAAACAATTTCTTACCCCAAACCTCCCAGTCCTTTGATAGATTGCTGTTGGCATTGGTGTTATTGGGAAAAAAAAAAAAAAAAGTCCTTGTTTCTTAGAAAAAAAATGCGAGGCAAATACAGGACATTGAAATGCAGCAGTGGGAAGGAAAAGAAGGGGAAAATGCACTTGGCAAAGAATTTCAAGACAGCCAATTGTCTTTATTGAAATGGCATTGAATTAAAAACTAAAGAGAGGTAATGGCATCTTCTTTAGTAAAGAGATTTAAAAGAAAAAACCAAGATCAACCACCAGGCCAACTCTACCCAGGAAACACTGTAGAAAAAAATGTATGCAAGGTTTCTTTTTTTTCTTTCCTTTTTTTTTTTTTTTTTTTTTTCTTATCTCCAAACAAAGAGGTCTGTGCTTGCTACTGAAACAAGGCAAACACACTGCCCACATAGCCTGGCGGTTCTGAGCCTCTCTCGGGATCGCGACCCCCCCCCCACCACAATTCCTGGCTGAATCCTGCCCCTCTCTGCCTGGTCCCCAGGCCCCCATTTACTCGGGGCTTGTTTCCAGAACATGGATTTTATCAATAACGGGGCAGCATTTCTCTCGCCAATGAATGGTCCAAAATGAGGTTCCGGGTGAGAACACTTAGAAACTGTAATTGCTCTCTGGACATCTCACACTCTGAGCCACATTCTTATTTTCATAAGGAATTAGCTACAGATTGGGTAGCATTTGTCATACGTTGAAACATTTCCTGTGTCTTTCTGGCAGGACCACGTTCTTGTTAGAATGCTGGAGCTTCTCATATTCCCGCTTCCTCTCCCCATCTCTCTCGGTCTCTCTCTCTCTCTCTTTGGCTTGCCAATTCCAGCACCTTCACATACATTACCCCGTCCTTTCATCTCCAAGATGACCTGAAATGACCTTTTGCTTGGCACGAGACGTGATTCAACTGATAATAAAAGGGATGGGGGAGGGGGTGGGAGGCGGCGGGAGGCGGCGGCTGTCTGCGCCGGGCCGAGCCGGGAGGGGAGCCGAGACCGCGGACCGCATCAATTTAAAGACAAACGCTGCCTTTTTTTTTTTTTTCTGTGCCATTTCCTGTAATTAATTTCCACGTATCACCTATTACACGAAGGGAAAAGATATATATATTTTTGAAGGCGTAACACTCTCTTTGTTTAAACCGGGAGGCTGGGGGGGGGGGGTCGGCTGGGGAAGGAGGGACGTTGGGGAGGAGGAGAGGGGAGGCGGGGCGCGCGGTGGGGGGGCTGGCACCCCGCCCCCAGCAGGCCGGCCGGCCGAGCCCTGCGCGGGAATGTGGGGTCGGCCGCCCCGCAGCTTTCTTTCTTTCTGCCCGGGTGTTTGCTGCTGGGAGCGTCTCTCCAAAGCAACGACCCCCGCTGGGGTTCCAGCGCTCAGTTCCCTTCCATTTTGCATCCGCGGCCTCGGAGGGGCGTGGGCTTTTTCCGGAGGCTGGCTGGCTTTGTTGTTTTAGGAAACTAATTTTTCACTAACCCCAGAACTCCAAATAGATGCCCATGGCAAGTCTCATCGATCCTCTTCGTCTCTGTCTCTTACTTAGGGAGGGGAAAAAAAGAGCACACTATTTATTTGGCTCCTCGGCGGAGGGTGCGGGAGTTGCCACAGCAACAGCTCTGAACCTTGCACCGCCCGCGGCTCTTATTGTAGCCTGGCCCGCCTTCCCCGAGACCTCCTCTTTAAAGAGACACGCCGGCGAGACTGCGCGAGTTTGGGGTGCGGGCGGGTGCGTTGACGTATCATCGACTCCATGGGAAGAGACAAAGACGAGCGTTTTCTTGGGTGGTTCGCGGGGTGTTTTTAGCCATGCTTGACTAGATCGGATGTCAGAGGAGAAGTAGGGGGGCTTAGGAAGTCACCGGGGACCTGAGATCGGGGAACTTCTTGTCTAAAGGGTTGTGAAATGCTAGAACACGATATAAAGGTGTCCTGGCCCTTTCTGAGGTTGAGGACAGCTCTCCTGTGAGCTGGCTGGAATGACTTTGCAGCGGAGGCTTGGCACCCTCTCCTCTCTTGGTCCAAAGCAAACAGGCTCCAGGTGCTCTGAGCTCAGAGAGGTGAAATTCATCGCCCTGGGTCTGGGAAGAATCCTCTTCCTGAAGTGCCCCATAAGCTGAAATTCCACGAAAGGCCAGGGGTGTGCTCCACTGCTTGTTTGCCTCTCTGGCTTTCCTTGGAAACCATTCATTCACTTCATTCATTCCTTCATTCATTCATCTGGGACATCTTGATATTTGCTCTGTGCTAGGCACTGTAGATACAGGGTTGAAAAAACCCACTATTCCTAGGCCTTGCCCTCCAGAGGCTTAAAGTCAAGAAGGGGAAAGAAACAAGTACACAGATAATTAAGTTCAGGGGAGAAGTGCTGGGAAGATGCTGCCAGTTCAGGGAAGGAGTAATTATATGGTCATCCCGGTCCCATTACAGCTGCCAGTGTGATTTCCATTAATTCCTTAGCTGAAAAGGAGATAGGTCCTGTGAAATGGCAGATGGAATGCTTTCCCCTCTCCTCTCCTCTCCTCCAGTCAGTATCCCTCTCCTATCCATCTTCAAGAGTGCCTTCTTATAGGAAAAGAATGACCATTCTGGAACACAGGAGTGCCGGGAAGCTGACCTTGAGGACCACAGTGTGGAAGGGCCCTGCTGTTGTCTTTGATGAGAACCTCAGCTCAGGTTCTTTCTAATGTGCTGTAGAGAGGCAAAGAAGCTGGTAGTACCCAGCACCTTCCATGGGCCCCACATTATGCTGATTTATTACTGATTTACTGTATCTACATTCGATTGAGTCTGCCGGCAGTCTTTCTCAGCTGGTACCGTGTTGTGTGCGAACCACAGCATATGGAAAATGATTTGAGTTGACCGTGTTCTCTCAATTGTCCCAGTGATGATAAATAACTAGTACCGTTCTAGAGACAGGGAGAGAAATTGATTCTTTAATCAATTTCTTTAAGATGTTAGGCTTAATTCTCCCCCAGACTTCCTCTTTCGAAAGTTACTGGGTATCTTCATTTAACAGATGAGCAGAGCGAGGCTCAGGAAAGTTGCTCAAGATCTCAAGCCAACAGGGATGGAACTAGGGATGAGAATCTTTCCTTTTTGACTCCAAAATTTACTGTCTTTCACGACTGCTTGAATAGTTTGCACCAGGAAAAAGAATTGGCTACAATTCTACATGCAACTATTATAAAGAACTATATGCAACTATTATATGCTATTTACATGCAACTCTTATAAAGAAAAAAGAAATGGCATGTTAGGGTAAAAAGTTTCAGTGGTTTAAAGTCATAAGTGACTTACAGAGTAGTTTGATTGGAAGACCTATAAGGACAAGAATTGAGTCTTTTCTTTCTCTAACAGTATCTCTCTCAGAATTGTCTTTCAAGTTAGGCAAAGAGCTCACCAAGAAAGACACCATTCAAAGTGACAGGAACACCTTGTTTTTAACTCAGACCATTACTTCCCCAGCCTGATCACTCATGGGACTTAACCTCACATGACTTGTAAAATTGAATACCCCCTCAAAGGCTGGAGTCTTTGTCATCAAAATCAAAGACTAGACCTCCAGCTCTAGGACCATTCCAGAAAAAAAGCTAGATAACTCTTGTAATCAATACTGGCATGTTTGGCAGAAGTGAATGCTTTTAAAGGAATGATAGGGATTTGTAAGAGTTTTTCTATGAACTTCCTTCTTCATGCAGTCGGTTCTCAGTCCAGGCTATGCAACCTTGGCCTCTGTCCCTTCATTTCTTCTAAAAAATGAAGTAATGCTAGTATTTAGCACATAGGATCATGGTAAGGGTTACCATGAGATTAAGCATGCAAAGCCCTCAGCACAGTGCCAAGCCCATATGAAGTGGTTTTTACTACACTAGCTATTATTATGTTAATTATTATCATCACTTTTATTTGTATTAGAATTGATTGATTAAAGTGGATAGTTGGCATTTTCTTTCCCATGCCTACGGTGGACTTAAGCCACATTATGAGGCTGATAAATCTTTTTCTTTCTGAATTCTTTGTTTTCCCCTCACCATGACACCACTTCTCTTGGTTTTAAACATCCATTTATCCCTGCACTCCTCCCTTCTTCCTTCCTTATACCTCTCAAACAAAACAGAAACTCTTGCTTCTAAAATGGCTCTCTTAGAAATCATTTACACTGGGGATCGGTGTGTTTTTTTTTTTTTTTTTCCTGGAAGGAGCCAGTAGACTTTGCAGCCTATACAACCTCTGTGGTGACTGTTCAGCTCTGCTGTTGTAATGTCCAAGCAGCCACAGTTAATACCTAAATGAATGAGCGTAGGTGTTCCAATAAGACTTTATTTAGGAACATGGAAATTTGGATTTCATGTAAGGTTCACATGTCACAAAATATTACTCTTTTATTTTTTCCCCCTAACCATTTAGAAATCTAAAAACCACACTTAGCTCTTGAGCTCTATAAAAATAGGCAGTGGGCCCATGGTTGGCCTTCTCCAACTTATACTTGAATGTGAGTTTCAATGACTGGGACACTCTTAGGAATATTTGCATTTTCTTTCTTTCTTTCTTTTTTTTTTTTTCAAGTTCTAGAAGAATGGACAGAAAACACCATTTTGAGAGGGCTGTGGTGGTCAGGAGGTGCACACATAAAGGGAGCTTATCCCCCTTGGCTCTCTGTGGGAAAGATGGCAGGCACAGTCGGGCCCAGCTTGGCAAGCTCAAGGTACTCATTTACAGGAAAACATCAAATCATCTGGGAAGAGGCAGTAGAAGAACATCTGCTGTCCTGTCATATTTGGCTTCCACCACATTCAGACTCCAGGGCCTTGATAGTATTGTGATTTGAGCAAGTCTCTTTAAAGTCTTTGAATTTGGCTTTTCCTTTCCACTTTCCATAAAAGTGGAAATCATAATGCCTTCTCTGAAGAGTCTTGGGAGGCTAAGTTATGTAGATGCTCTAAGTGACAATGTATACTAAGGAGGTGAAGACTAGAACTTGAGAGAGATTCTGTAGATGTTGGAACTGTATATCAGTAGCTCTCAGCCCATGTTTTCTTCAATCAGTCATCAGTGGGAGCAGTAGGAGGGAACTTTGGCTTTTATGAAATGTAAGGGCTGTAGGATTGCATATGGCGGTTCTTCTGGTATTTGAAAAGAGGACTTCCTATTGTTTTCAGGTGTAGATGCGGAGACTGGTGAGAAGACAGAGTTGGGATATTTTTGGCAAAGGAAAATAAAAATAGAACATTTGAGATGAGACCCAAGCTTGCAGAAGTGGCTGCCATCCCCAGGTTAGAACGTAGCTCAAGATGACATTGGTTTCTGAGAGGATAGTCGAGGTGTCAGAGCCATTTCTGGAATGGCATCTTCAGGCAGAAGGAGCCAGCTCTGCCTGGTTCCCACATGAATCAGGCTCTTTGAAAGGAGAATCAGGGCCATTTGAGAGGGCTCGTTTGCACAATCAGACCCTAAATCACTGATTAGGGATGTGTGTATGTGCATGCATGCGTGTGTGTGAGAGTGGGAGAATGAGGAGAAAAAGGGAAACAGAGAGAGGTGAGTCTTTACACTCACTTAAGGTAAGTCTTGCTGTGGGGAAAGACATGAGAGATGTGGCCTAGGGCATGGGAAACACAGTTCCCTTTACTACAAAAAAGACAGTTTGCTGTATGGATAGCATGCCCATACAGCACAGGGTTCTGAGCTCAGGGAAAGAGACCTCTTAGGTCCCAAGAGAGCTTACAGGTGTGCTTTTTGCATATATGGTTATAGAGATTAATTCATATTAAAAGTAACTTATGTAATATTCCCGATATTCTTTTTTTTTTTTTTTTTTACAATTTTTTATTTATCTGAGAGAGAGAGAATGCATGAGGGCATAAGTGGGGGGAGGGGGGTCACAGGGAGAGGGAGAAACAGACACCCCACTGAGTTGGCAGCCCAAAGGTGGGCTGGATCCCAGGACCCTGGGATCATGACCTGAGCCGAATGCAGATGCTTCACCGACTGAGCCACCCAGGAGCCCCATTCCTGATATTCTTGATAAACAGATGGCTTAGTCAAATTAAAAACAATTCTACTTCTCCCTTATTTTAACAACATGTACATGCAATATTAGCACAACATTTCACTTAAGATAAGGTTTGGATTTTATCTCACAATTTCAGATTTTCTAAAAATTAAAAAGATCCTGGGCACGTGGGTGGCTCGGTCAGGTAAGTCATGATCCCAGGGTCCTGGGATGGAGTTCTATATCTAGCTCCTTGCTCAGTGGGGAGCCCGCTTCTCCCTCTCCCTCTGCCGCTCATGCTTATTCTCTGTCACGCCCTCTCTCTCAAAATAAATAAATAAAATCTTTAAAAAAATTAAAAAAAAAAAACCTCTTACCTAAATTTAGTAAGTAGAATTCAGTAAGTTATCATTGTTTATAAAAATTATTTAAAATTACAAGACTATATTGGGGCACCTGGCTGGCTCAGCCGAAGGAGCATACCACTCTTGGTGTTGGGGTTGTAAGTTTAAGCCCCACGTTGAGTATAGAGATGACTTAAAAATAAAATCTTAAAAAAATAAAATAACAAAAATTCTATATGTAGAATCATATTTAATTATATGAACTGGTAATGTACAGTTTTTTTTTTTAAAAGACTTCATCTGGTGAGTTCTCGTAATGCTGCAAATCATATGGACATAATGTGCTAGCTTAATTGTAATTTCTAGATCTTCAGTCAACCTTACGCTAATATTAATTTAATGAATACATGAACTTTGGCTATGTGGGCAATTTTTAAATAAGAAAAAGTTGCAGTTATTAGTTATTAAATATCGTTTTGCCTTTGCTCCTTACTTTATATATAAATAATTGTACCTTAACAGGATATGCAAATGTCTTTAAGTGAAAGAATATATATGCTTATTTTCCTACCTTAAAATTCAAAGTGCTATGAAATGTGTGTGGAAAAATTAACTAGACTGTTTTTGTTTCCTGTCTTCCAGTTTTCTCTTACAGCTGGAAAAACAAAAGTTGCTTACTTTAGTAAGAGAGTAAGTAATATAAATTTTTGAGATAATAGCAGGTACAATAACTTTGGAGAAACAAAGTAATAAATATGGTTTGTTTGTCTTTTAAGGAAACTGTTTTAGTTCATTAGGATGGTAAATTCAGTTACACACACACGTACATTGTTTCATTTTATATGCTGATAAAAAATTTAGTTGAAATAATCTATTTCCATGTTTACTTATTTGCATATAATTGGACATATTGTCCATATAATTGGATTATATGGACATAATTATATGTCCAATTATATATCAAGTTAGATATTAAGTTAAAAAGTTTAAAGGTAAGGGGCACCTGAGTGGCTCAGGGGGTTAAAGCTTCTGCCTTTGGCTTTGGTCATGGTCCCAGGGTCCTGAGATCGAACCCCACATCGGGCTCTCTGCTCTGCAGGGAGCCTGCTTCCCTTCCTCTCTCTCTTTGCCTGCCTTTCTGACTACTTGTGATCTCTGTCAGATCAATAAATAAAATCTTTAAAAAAAAAGTTTAAAGGTTAAAAAAAAATAATAAAAGACTAATGTTAAGGCAAACAAACTCTAAATGTTAACCGTCTGAGGTAGAAAAGCTTTGCTAGGTTAATAAGGCAACAGGAAGGTAAAGGAAAGACTGAATTGTATAAAAAAAATATTTACAAAGTTGGCTCAGTGTGAATGGATTTATTTAAAAAAAATATGAAAGTAAAGTTTCCTGAATTCTTTACTGCAAATTGTTGTATGGCTAATATATATACAAAATAAAACTAGGATTTGGGTTCTCTTTTTAAAAAATGACTGAATTCTTCTGTGTCTACATAAGAGAGGTTACTTTTCATCACCAAAATATTCTGTTAAATATCTAACTTTTTGGGGCATATTTTGAATCATTTTGATAAAAATTTCCCCCTTGGTCAATAAAACTTACATTTCTCATAATCATTAGGTTTTCTTGTGAGTTTAAATATATTGCTTCTAACTATTTTTTGCTTTTGGATATGATCATTATTTTTCCCCCATTGGTATCCCATCGGGATTTTTAGCTTTCCAAAGTAAAATCAGAAGAATCAAGCTGTTAAGATACCTTTTAAACAAAATCTATGTTTGGATTTTCTGGTAGCACAAAGATGAACTTCACCTTATAAAAGGAAGACTAATAGAAAAAAATTAGAATGTTTTGTATGAACTTGCCTTTGTAATCACATTTTCTTAGAAATAGAGCTTGGGGGGCACCTGGGTGGCTCAGTGGGTTAAAGCCTCTGCCTTCGGCTCAGGTCATGATCTCAGGGTCCTGGGATAGAGCCCCCCCACGTCGGGCTCTCTGCTCAGTGGGGAGCCTGCTTCCTCCTCTCTCTCTGCCTACTTGTGATCTCTGTCTGTCAAATAAATAAAATCTTTTTTTTTTTTTTTTTTTAAAGAAAGAAATAGAGCTTGGGATGATTTAGGGAACAATGGTGTTTTTTTGGACACTCCCATTTTTTTCCCAGACCTTATGAGAAAAGCTCATTACCTAAAGCTAAACTGCAAGTTCTTTTGATTTAGCCATAACTGATGATCTTTGAATTTCAAATTCAAATATCAACTCCTGATACTGTGCCACTCGTAATGAGTGGTCCAACACTTTCTAATAGTATTTGATAATCGCAATGGAGTATTTTTTTTTTTCCTGAAAAGAGATCATTGGATGGACCCTAATATCTGCTGTTGAATTTGTAGTAAAAAAAAAAAAAAGTCTGTTGACGACATTATCCACAGATTGGGCGTAGATCTGTCATTTTGCTAAACTTTTGCTTGACTTCAGGATAGTCTCTGACATCAACTAGGTTTTATCTTGGACCATGGAGTTTTCTCCTAAGAAAAAGAGATTTATTACACACACACACACACCCAATTTATTATATATATATTATTATATGTACACACATTTTAAAATATTTTATTTATTTGACAGAGCAAGAGAGACAGCGAGAGCGGTAATACAAGCAGGGGGAGTGGGAGAGGGAGAAGAATGCCTCCCGCTGAGCAGAGAGCCCCATGCGGAGCTTGACCCCAGGACCCTGAGATCATAACCTGAGCCGAAGGCAGATGCTTAACGACTGAGCCACCCAGGTGCCCCAGAAAAAGAGATCTTTAGATAATTTAAATTAAGGAGAAAAACTAGGTCTCATTTAAAGTTCAAAGCCTCTAACACCTGAAGGAGTACTCCAGAAGGCCTTCTTCTGTCTTTAAACCCCTTCCTTTTACATTTTATGAGAATCCCCCAAGTGTGGTTTAAGGAAGAACAGGAGAGTTAGATGCATCAGTGAGACTGAGTAGAGCTTTTTGTCTAAGAGGTCCATGAAATTTGACAAATGGTGGTTTAAGGTAAATATGTAATACTGGCCCCCTTGAGGTGAAATGTGTCCTATGAGAGGATTTTTTTACTTATGTCTTTATAGACTTCTCTAGTATCTTCAGTGTTACAACAACATCTAGGGATCAAAGAAATCATGAATTGGTTAATACTGATTGGTCAATACCCCCATATCTAGTTCTTTCTTCTCTTTGGATTAGGGATGGAATTTCTTTTCTGGATTTAATTTGGGAAGTCTTAGGTTCTAGCTTGAAAGCGGACTATAAACTCTAGTCACATTCCTTCTCTGAGTATTTGTCCTAATTGCAGTTCTCAAATATATGGTCTCTAGACTCTTAAATGCTCCTGGGTACCAGTCAAATGATCTAAGAAATGATGTTCTAGAACAAAAAGCAAAAGAAAGCTTGGGAGGTCTGAAGCCCCATCAAGCATCTTTGCAGATCCGGCTTGATCGTGTTCACAAACATGAACAATGACCAAAATAGGGGTCTGAGAAGTAAAACCTTTCTCTGTGCTGGATAATTCTGTGATCGAACATACTTTCGTATTTCTGTGCTACACAATAGTGAGGCCAAGAAGAACATAACTTACTCCAAGGAATACTTGCCCTTAGCGGGTAAGACTGTTGACCTAATAAAGTAATTAATTAAAGCAAAGCAGAGTATACCAGACACAAAAGGTCATATATTGTTTTATTCCATTTAGATGAGATACCCAGAACAGGTAAATCCAGAAACCCCTGGGTGGTGGGGGCTAGGGGGTGCTGGGAATGGGAAGCGACTGCTTCCCATTCCTGAATGGGTGTGGGTTTCCCTTTATGTGATGGTCAGGTAGAGGCAGTGGTTGCACAGCCTCTTATTACGATTATCCTGAGTTGTTTACTTTAAAATAGCTAATTTTATTTTATGTGAATTCCACCTAAAAGTCCCTCCCTCCCCCACCAAACAAAACTAATAGGCTGCTCATCAAGGCTCATTAAGAGCCTTGCTTAACTCGCTGTCCTGACCATTCCAAAGCTACTAGGTCATAAACTTTGCCCAGTCTCAACCAGTTTCATGCCTTCCAGGACATGCCTTTAAAAAAAAAAATGCACCCCAGAACCTTAAACTTTATGACTCTTTCCTTTAATGACCCCATTTGAAACACTTGGCTCTCTTCCTGCAGGAGTTCCAATAAACTTGGCCATGCTTGATCCATCCATTTTTTGGGTGGTCTTTTGGAAGGTCAACACGATCAATAAAATCCCTTCCAGAGATTAAAAAAAATCCCTTCCAGAGATTAAAAAAAAACTACCTAGCTTGGGTTTTCTTTTTCTTTCTCCAGTATCAGATAGGTAGCTGCTTTCCAGTTACAGCCAGAAACAGGATGGGAGCAGGTCTTCCGACAGACAAGGATCTCAGACAGGTCTCCACATGTGGGTAGAGGTAGAGAGCTCAGTTCCAGCTCCCCAGGAGAGGGGACAGGAAAAGATCAGGCATGGCCATATGCCCAGTGTTTAATCTGTCTTCAGCTATTTTGGCGGTCAAATAAGGAGTAAAGAATTCTTGTTTCAGGAATTACATGCACATGTCAAGGGTTAAGGGAAAAGCCCAGAAAGGGTAATGTCTGAAGCTCACTCTGGATAGAAGATACCAGGCTTATAGAGAAATCAGTTGTAGACCAATTCTATTGGGAAAGAAGGATATAAAATTTTCAGTGTCCTTACTGTTTTGATCTGGTTTGGCTCAAAAAATAGGGTCAAGCCTATACGTGAAGAGACCCAATACCTTAGATGACTAGGGTTGATTTTTCTAAAATTGTGTATTTGTGTGTATGTGTGGTCTGCAATGATGTTTTAGGTATCTATTGCTGTATAAAAAATTACCCCAAACCTACCGGCTTAAAACAACACACATGGGTGATATTATGGTTTTTGTTGGTTAAGGATCTGGGCACATCTTAATGGGTCCTCTCACGGGGTCTGTCGCAGGCTTCAGTCAAGGTGTGGGCTGGGTTGCCAGCATCTCAAGGCTCAACTTGAGGAGTTCTACTTTTAAGTTCATGCAGCTATTGACAGGACTCCATTCTCTTACTTGGTTGTGTGTGTGTGCACACGCACAGATGTGTTTTGGACTGAGGGTCTCAGTTTCCCAGTGGATGGTTGTCTAGATCCAACCCTCGGTTTCTTGCCATGTGAGTCTCTCCCATATGGCATTTGTTTCATCAAAGAATGTAGACCAAGAAGTCTATAGAATATAGAAAGACAGAAATTAGTCTTTTGCAGCTTGATCATGAAAGTGACATTCTATCGCTTTTGATGTGTTCTATGGATTAGAATCAAGCCACTAGGACTATCCCACATGCCAAGGAGGATGGGATTACACAAGGGTATGAATACCAGTGGAGATCGTTTGCCTGCCATCTTGGAAAACTGCTTACCACAGGTGATACTCGTCCCTAAATTAAACGGTAAGTCCTGTTAACCACAGATGCTTGAAGTTTAGAATGAAGTTGTTTTTCTCTGGCATAACGTTAACTCTGAAATATCACAAGTAAATGCGAACTCTTAAAATTTTTTCTTGAATTTTTGTAATTTTGTAAAAGCGAAATACTTTGTACACGCTTTGGTTTGTAAGATGGCAGACCTGTCTGAGAGTATCACTGCCTTATTCTTCAATGAAGTGCCAGATAGTTTTGAATGAGGAGTATCTGAAAAGTTTTCACAGGTTTTTTTTTTTTTTCTTAAATATTTTATTTATTTGACAGAGAGAGACAGAACACAAGCCTGGGGAGTGGGAGAGGAAGAAGCAGGCTTCCTGCCTGCCGGACAGGGAGCCTGATGCAGGGCTCTATTCCAGGACCCTGGGATCATGACCTGAGCTGAAGGCAGATGCTTAACAACTGAGCCACCCAGGCACCCCAGAAAAGTTATGGTGTTTTGTAAGTATTTACTGTTTCCCTTGAAAACTACAAGGCTTGTGTTGTCATCAGTGTCATTCTAATTAATTACCTGGGTTTGCAGACTTCTCCTTGGAACAGCTTCACTGAATAACTCAAGTGTTTTACAATTAGTGAAGCATCTCAGAACATGGGAAATTGTGGTGTTTGCTTCAGAAATAGGAGGAATTATTATTATTATTATTATTTTTTTACTATCTGAGCTTGTCTAACTATAGAAAAAGAAATTTGGTCTGACCTTATCCAGTAAACTCTCAACAGGTGCTAGTTCATTATCTCTGGGAGATGGGAATCTTTGATGAGTACAGTGTTTTATAATTGATCAAGAATTAGATAAGTGATTAAGAGACCAGCTCATAGAAAGAACGATTATGTGATATATCTGGAATGGCCTTAAAGCAATCTCCCCATTTCATCTTTGAATAAATCGAGGCACAGAGAGCTGAAGTTGTTTATCTAAGAAGATAAACCTAGTTCAAGGAGTATTTTCAGATTAGTATCGAGTCTATTTTTTTTTTTTTTTGAGAGGGCATGCATGGACAGGGGGAAGGGCAGAGGGAGAGAATCTGAGGCAGACTTCACACTGACTGATGTGGGGCTTGATTTCACGACCCTAAGATCATGACCTGAGCTGAAACAAAGAGTTGGATGGTTAACTCACTGAGCCCCCAGGTGCCCTGTTACCAGTTCTATTTTTGACCTAGTTCAACTCCACACTACAAGCATGATAGTGGAAAGTGCACCAGTCTAAGACCAAGAATCAATTCCCACAGACTCTGCCCAGTTTGTTCTCCACCTTATTCTATACCAGAAACTGGAAACCTATACCCAAAACTATAAATGATAGTGTTAAATGTATAAATAGATGAATGAATGAGTAGATAAATGAATGAATGATATTCTAGTCCTATGATGCACTGGTTGAGTGACTGTGGACAGTTTGTTTCCTGTCTCTGGTTTTGGGTTTCCTCTTATTTTAAAGTGAGAGTTTTGGCCTGGTTAATCCTTAAAAATTCCTTTCAGTTCTAAATTTCTATGATTTAATAATAGTAATAATAACAACTAACATTTGTTGGGTCATGTACTCTTTCCATCATGTATTACGGTTTACACAGTAATGCCATTTTAATTTTTATTAAAAAATCTATGATAAACAAGGCTCTGAGGAAAATAACTAATAGCTAACAGTTATTTTGATCTTACCCTGAGCCAGACATTATTATTAACTCATTTTAATCCTCATCCCTACCATATGAGGTACAGAGAGATTTAATTTGTCCGAGGTCACATAAATAGTAAGGGGTCCAATTCCAGAGCCTACCTGCTTGATCTTGTTGTTACACTGCATAGTAACATCGTAAGGTCAAAGACCATGGTTCATTCCGTTCAGTGGAACCTGAGTTCAAGCTTCTTTGGGGCTACCAGCTTCTTTTTTATTTCCTATTCATAAACATTATCTGCACACAAATACATTAGCCTTTACATTTCTGTATCAATTTAAGGCTTAACGTGCTAAATAAGTTGCAGATTGAAGAAATATGCATTACTACCCAGTCATTTAAATGGTGGGTAGAAGTTGCTGTAACCAGGATTCCTGCTGTTACAAAGATTGGAAATGGGGAAACATTTTCTGAAGTCATGTCTGGGGTATGGTGGGTGGATGTTTGGCTTACTCTGAGAAATTTAGCAGAAAACTCCAGAATTACTCAAATGTTTGGACTGGTGAAGCTTAATGTTCTGGCCAACTGGCATCAGAAAGACATTAATCAAACCCATGGAGAATGAGGAAGATGAGGTTCAGATGGTGTGGCTCCATCTGTTTTATTTTTGTTTTAATCTCTTAGACTGTAACTCAAGAACTCTTGTGTTTTCATTTCTGAACACCTATTAGGACTGAGATTATATTAGCTGTGTATCTGCTTGGGAAATCTGCAGTAAAATTAGAGGTAATTTTCTAAATAACTTTTTTTCTTTAGGAAAATTGAGATGCTGCTGAGCCTATGGAAACATATATTTTTTTAAAGATTTTATTTATTTATTTGACAGACAGAGATCACAAATAGGCAGAGAGGCAGGCAGAGAGAGGAAGGGAAGCAGGTTCCCTGCTGAGCAGAGAGCCCGATGCAGGGCTTGATTCCAGGACTCTGGGATCATGACCTGAGCTGAAGGCAGAGGCTTTAACCCACTGAGCCACCCAGGTGCCCCGAAACATATGTGTTTTGAGCATGGTTCTCTATTCTGATGGAATCCGTGGAGTATCTTGTTAGAGTTTGCTTTGAGTCAGCCAGCCTGTGAGTTCGTATCCATATGAATGTCAGTGGTGGTGTATAGGATAATGTTAAAGAGGAAACACTAGATGACCAAAGACAAAGTTCTTAGTAGGAATAGTGTTGTTATCAAGCAGAATACTCAATCTAAGTATTGACTGGAGTGGCGGGGGGGGGCAATGTCGTTGAGTGATGCTGATTGGTTGGTGATGCTCGGGCTTGTCCCTTGGGTAAATGGAGGCTAGGTGAAGGTGCAAAGCAAGGCAGGGCCTGCCTCAGGGTCATGGTGGCCAGCCGTCCTGCCATGTACGGGATATATTGCCATCATGTTATGCCACCTGCTCACTGTCAGCAGGTTAAGTTCAAACTTGTCAGGATTAAGAAGGTTAAGAAGTCCTGGGTTCTAGTCTTGGTAATGCCATTGACTAAGGAGTGGGACCTTGGGCTCCCATGAAACTTCTCTAGGTCTAATTTGTAAGAAAGACAGAGTGGGCCTACATCTGTGAAAACCACTTCCTATCCTGCTATAGGTTCTGCTGAGAAATTTCAAGAGTGACCACAATGACTTCACCTACCACCACTCAACTCCCACCCAAACAAGAGCATCTCTACTCATCACCCATTTTACATAAGGGACTTCTCCTTCAGAGTTTTTTTAAAGAGAAATTATAGTTCTTAAAAATAAAAAATGGTCTTGAAGTTACCTTCCAACTTAAACATTCTATATATTCTTATTCAACACGATTTTACCTAATTATGATTTTCGAATTGATTATCGTCTGACCAAAAACATCATTTAAGACGATTGTGAATGGAAGGATGGAAGAGTTAGGGTTTCATTTTCTCCTTCCAGCCTTTATTATTTATTTATTTATTTTTAAAAGATTTTATTTATTTTTTATTCGACAGAGATCACAAGGAGGCAGAGAGGCAGGCAGAGAGAAAGAGGGGGGAAGCAGTCTCCCTACTGAGCAGAGAGCCCGATGTGGGGCCTGATCCCAGGACCCTGAGATCATGAACTGAGTCAAAGGCAGAGGCTTTAACCCACTGAGCCACCCAGGCGACCCCTCCTTCCAACTTTTAAAGATTGGTGTGTTGACATGCCATTTTGCATATTTGGGAGTCTGGGATTATGTATGAATTCATGTTTGCGAATGTCAAGCTCAGCCTGGGGAATGTAAATGTGCAGAAGACATTCTGTTCACATGAGGAAAATAACTTCGCATGTGATTTCCTTTGGTAAATATTTTAAGGAAAGCCACTATCATTTCCTCTGGAAATTCTCCTTTCTTTATTTCTCAGAGTGAACTCTTACTGAGCTCCTTGAAAAAAAAAAAAAAAAAAAGAAAGGGAAAGAAAATCATAATGAGCATATCCCTGTAAATTACCTAATGTCCCATCAGAGGTTTCAGGAAGGTGTAAACACGCCTACGCAGCACGGCACTTCTCTGCCCACAGCCCCAAGATCAACGATGCTGTTAGCATATCTGTTTTATTAAGGCGACTAAGTGGAATTTGTGTGCGTCAGGCTGCTGGTGATTTGGCAGGAAATATTATGTATGGTGTAAAAGTCATTGACTGTGTATCATGGAAATGAAAGTAGAAGTCTACTTTTTCTGCCCAAGTACTTCATCTCTACGCAGGTAAATCCCATTATGATGAGTGTTGTCCTTATGCATTCTCTTGAAGTCTTAACCTCATTAGATTCTTCCTGAGGTTTCTCTCTGGCTGGTTTGTTTGGATCTCCACAGCTCTAAAGGGGGCCTTGACAATTCTAGCTAGAGACCCGAAGGGTGCTCTTCCAAATGGGATGTAAATCAATATGGCATCAAGGAGGCTTCTTCAGCTTAGTGCTGTCCAGGGTAAGTGCTGGCGTCTGTTTTCAACAATGACCTCCCAACAAGCACAATATTCATTTGTCAATGAAGAGGGAATAGGCACCTGTGAAACTCTGTGTTCAACAGTCCCAGGGAAAAAGATGAGTTAGTTACTGTCTCTCCTTTTAGGATCTTGGACGGGTGGTCTTGTTTTCTCTTGCTGCATAATTTGGTGACTTAAAACAATGATGATCATTTATTTGGCCATGGCTCTGCAATTGGGGCAGTTTGGTGGGATCCCCTGAGTCTTTTCTTTGCTCCCCACAATGTTTGGATGACAAGAACACGTGTGGGCTGAAATCGCTCAGGCTGGACAGGCATCTCTTCTCTCTGTGTAATCTCAAAATATGTCCATGTGGTTTCTCTAGCAAAGTGGTCTCAAGGTAGTTGAACATCTTACATGGTAGCTCAGGGCTCCCAGGTAGCTACTGCTCCAGAAGGCCTGGGCTGAAACTTAAAAAACTTCTTAGGACCTGGCCTCAAAGATGTGTTCTTAAAGGCAAGTCACTAAGGCCAGACCATGTTTAAAGGGAAAAGAATGACTCTCCAGCTCTCCATGGGAGTCACAAAGAATGGGCACAGTATCCAGCATGTTGTGTGTTTCTCCCACAGCATTCCTAGCCACCATGAGATGAGTATGTCATGAGTGAGAGAAGTTCAGGTTTTGCTCAGGTGGCTGATGGAAGAGTTAGGATTCAGACCTTTGATTCTGGTTTTGCTAGAAGAGAACTTCTGGGTCTTTTGTTCAGTTTTGGGGAAAAAACCACACAAAAAACAACAGAGGTCCAAAGAAAGGAAAGGAAAGTTGTTTTTTTTTTTTTTTTTTGCTATCACTGGTGTTCTTAGCAGAATTAAGAAAACCATTGTCTAGCAGGTGAAGCAAACCGCATGGCCATTGAAGCAGGACTCCAAGGGAGAGAGGGACTTTCAAAGGGTTGATGGAGTGAGCTTTCAAAGCTGCACTGTGTTAGGTTGGCTGTTTTTAGAGGAGGTAATGCTGTAGATGGGCAACAGACCCCTGTGTTAGTGTGCTCTGCAACCCTGCAAGTCCAGGAAATGAGGAGAACACTAGGAACTGAGGCCCAAATGACGTTGATCTCAGGTTCAGGTACTTGGGGTGAAGTTATTTTATATTGTAGCCTAAAATTCTGCTATGTGCTGTATACATATATTTTATTTGATTTTTTAAAAATTTATTTATTTATTTTTTTAAGTGGGCTCCGAGCCCAGCATGGAGCCCAGCTCGGAGCTTGAACTCACGACTCTGAGGTCAAGACCTGAGCTGAGAGCTGAGATCAAGAATCGGATGCTTAGCCAACTGTGCCACCCAGGCATCCCTGCTTAAATATATTTTAAATGATTCTGTTAACTAGGATTTGAAACTCAAGGTGGATAGTGTATGTTTAAAAGCAGGAAGTTTTGTCCTGTCTAGTGTTAGGGTTGCTAAGGATGCCACTGTATGTATGTATGTACTTTTTTTAAACGTGTTTTTTAAAAAAGATTTTATTTATTTATTTGAGAGAGAGAGAGAGAGCATGAGCAGGGGTAGGTAGGGAAGGGAGGACGGGCTGGGACAGAGGCAGCGACAGGCTCCCTGCTGAACAGGGAGCCAGATGTGGGGCTCCGTTCCAGAACCCCTCTCAGGATGCGGGGACCATGACCTGAGCCAAAGGCGGCCACTTAACCTACTGAACCGCCCAGGTGTCCCAGGATGCCACTGTATTTAGATTCATCAGCTTCTAACCACTGGGCAGGAGGAAAGGCATCTCTGTTATAAAGAAGTAGGCTTTTGTGATTGCAAAAGATGGACTGGTGTCCTGCTGTTGGCATGGACATGCCATGCGTCTATGGTCTTTCTCCTTTTGCAATTGAATGGTGAAGAAAAGCAATTTCTTCTTTCAAAGAAGGAAAGAAGAAGACTAGACAGTAGGTATGGACACTGCAGGCAGAGAAATAAAGAGAGAAAGGAAGAGAGCCAGGCTCTGGCTAACAAATGATTTTCTTTTAGGGGAAAAAAAAATCTCTAATAGGAAAGATATCGCCAGAGTTTTCATACCTTCTGAAGTTGTTGAAAACTCTAGAAACACTGACCATTGAGGATGTCCAATCAAAAATGAAGGAATAAATTTGTTTTTGCTATGTGAACATGGGAAAAATTTGAAATAGATTAATCAGTGTTTACAATAGTGCATATACTGCATTGCATAAGATCCCTAAATGTGTGAAGGGGTTTTGTGGTTAGTGGGTATATGTATGTATGCATGTGTATTTCAGTGTGGGTATTTTTTCCTACCTACCTTAAAAGGTGGTTAATCTAGTTTTTTAGAAAAATAATTGATGATACTACTTAGTTTTTTGTCCCACTTAAAAAAAAAACACATTTTAAAAAAATGGTAAAGAAGGAGGAAAGTAACCTGCTTGCCTTTTTGATTTTAGAATTTATTTATTTATTTGACAGAGAGAGATGGAGCACAAGCAGGTGGAACAGGAGCCAGAGGAAGAGGGAGAGGTAGGTTCTCTGCTGAGTAAGGAGCCGGACACGGGGCTCCATCCCAGGACCCTGGGATCATGATCTGAGCTGAAGGCAGAGTCTTTAACCCAGTGAGCCACCCAGGAGCCCCAATTTTTTTTTTTTTTTTTTTTTTTTTTTTTAGAAAGAAAGAGAGAACATGCATGAAATGGCAGGTCAGGGCAAAGGGAGAGAAGGAGAGAAAGAATCCCAGGCAGACTCTATGCCCAGCTTGGAGCCCAACTTGGGGCTCAAGGTCTCAGGACCCTGAGATTATAACCTGAGCCAAAATCAAGGGTAGGCCGCTTAACCAACTGGGCCACCCAGGTGCCCCTTGGAAGGTTTTCAAAAGAAAACTGAGTTAACGTTTTCCTTTTGCTTATACTTAATGCAGTCTCCAGCTACAAAGTTAGGACACAGTAAAATCTCTGGGGGACTGCAGACTTGTGGGTGTCTGCTCTCCTAGCTATGCGTGGAGCCCTCTCAGGTAGCAGGGAAACGTGTGCAGAAAGGCAAAGCAGCATTTCCAGCCAAAACTGACCCACAGATTGGATGTCAGTGTCTTTGGCTTTTTTCCCAAGGGTGAGGGGACTTCTGCCTTCCCGCAGAGTCTGCTTTGTCCCCGTCCACACAGAGGCCTTCCCTCTGCCAATACTCCCACTTGGAAAACTAATAAATAAACATGATATGAAATCACGTAACTGTTCTCACTGAAAATTAGAAGAATTATAGAAAAGACCACACTTTTGTTATTTCCACCTTTATGTTTCTAAAAAGGCTAGATTCTAATGAGCCCGGAGGCAGGGAGTAGAGGAGGCAGGCACAATTTGATTTTATACAGCATCGCTCACAATTCTCACACATCCTTTCCCAGCACATTCAAGTTGGGCTGCGGCAGAGAGTCTCCCTTATTTTTCCAGGTACGTTGTGAGCTATTTTTCTTGTTCCTCCTCTGACCTTCAAATCCTCATGACACTTTGATTCCTTAGCAAGAATGAATTAGGGAGGGAGGGTTAGGCAGGAGTTCGCCTCTAGACTGTCGAGTGTCGCTGGGAAGGGGGGGCGGCTGGGGGCCGCTTACCTGCCTTCATCCAGGGAAGGTGTATTATTTTTCACCTGTCTCTGAGAAGGCTGGCGAGCTTTTACTCTGCACTTTGAGAACTGTGATCTCCGCTTTTCAAAAAACCTGATATCCACCAGGAAGGTCCCATCCAGATTATTAGAAGTGTTATTTATTTGCCTCTGAGGACGACACATCCTTTCTCTATGTCATGTTTTTGTGTAATTCAGAAGGTTCCAGCATTTGGTTCCCCCCTCTTCTGGTACCCAGAGCAGTGTCTCGAACACAAGTACTATTCCCGGAGGGAAGCGGTAATAGGACTTTTGTACATTTTCAAATGGTTACTGAGCTGTTGACCTTAATTGTCTCCAGATGGCCGTTTAAAGCAGTGCTCTGGGAACTAGGAAGGGGGCCCTACACTGCTTCCCATCAGCACATCTGCCAGGCAGTTTGTTGTCAGTTGTTTTTATAATGTCTTCGAAGAAGCTGGGTTTTCCTGTACAGTGTCCCCAGAGCCTGCTAGGGTGGGGGGCACAAGGAAGTGTGGGCTGATGGGAAATTTGTACCCCTCTCCTGCTTCAATCAGAGTGGGCCTCTTTTATCTACGTATCTATTTATTTGGGAAAACAGAGTTTTTGCTGTTTTTAGGTTTGAAAACTATTGGAATATGAAATAAACATTTACAACCCCTTGGCCCAAGGCCATGAGATACAGAATGGGAATGTGCCGTGCGTAGAGGTAAAGGCACAAAAATGGACATTTACCAAAGGACGTTATGAGAGTTTTCTGCAGATTGGTCAGAACCTTGCAGAGGAGCCACTGAGCTGATGCCCATTGGGTTCTGGGTGTAGAGGGTTTTGGGGTGGGGTTGTCAGAGTTCTGTGGATTCAGATAGAAGCAGTTCATGAGAAAAGGGGTCTACTACCCTTCCATTCTCTTCTACCATACATCTGCCTCTGGTGCTCTTGTGCTCCCTCCATTGATGATAATGCAAGTGTGCTGACCAGGTTCTGAGACTTTCTGGAACAGCTAAAAAGTGATTATGAAGTATTTGTAACCACAGTAAAATAATCATATAAAAATAATTCATTCCAACCAAGGTAAAGTGATGTGCCAGTATCCTAGGGCTTGTGTATCCCTTCAGTCAATGTTGCTTTAGGAGAACAGTAAGAGGAATCAGTTAATTGAATTCCATTCTTTATAAGACTTGTAATCCCATACTTTATTTAAGGGCATCCAGGATGGAAGAAAGCTTTGATCTAATTCCTCTCTTCCAGACATTCTGGTCACTCTGTTTCTGATGGGCCTGACCAGGACACAACGGATATTGCCAGATTAAAACAAAACAAAACAAAACAAAACAGTAAATCTGTCTCCTCTGCTGGGTAAGACAGTTAGATGGTAGAATTCCATCTCTGGGTTTTTTTCCCCCTCTAAATGTATAATGTGAACAGCCAATTTAATGGAAAGGGATTCTCTAAATTTCACGTGGAGCACCTGCCAAAAAATTTAGCATCAAGCTGGATAGATCTTCTCAAGGCAATATGAATTAGGAATGTCCTTTCTTGAATACATTTCTTTATCCCCTAAGCCTCCCCGGAAGCCTGATGTCATCTTTGGCTTCAGTCTATTTAGTCGCTTTTCTAATCCCATTATGTTTCTTTCCTTTCCCCCTGTGTTTTCATCAAGGGACTGGCTAATGATTAGGCAGCAGATTCCTATGGTTATGCCAACATGCAACTCACTGAGGAGGGCAGGTGAGAGGAGAACTCTGGGTTCTACCAGCATGAGGCATGTCCTAGTGATTTGCTTTGGACTAAGAATCTGGCTATATAGGGATGAGAAATGCCTCTTAAATCATCTCTACACCCAACCTGGGGCTCGAACTCATAAACCCAAGATCAAGAGTCCCATGCTCTTCTGACTGAGCCAGGCAGGTGCCCCAAGAAATGCCTCTGAAGATGAATGTTGACTTCTACGTCTACAAGAAAGCAATGTAGCCTTTTTCAAACCTTTGACTAAATCCATACTCAGATTGAAGGAGGCCAAGAGTCTTGCTGTAGGTCAAATCAGTTTTCTTTTCTTTTTCTTTTTTTTTTTTTTTTAAAGATTTTATTTATTTATTTGACAGAGAGAAATCACAAGCAGACAGAGAGGCAGGTAGAGAGAGAGGAAGAGAAGCAGGCTCCCTGCTGAGCAGAGAGCCCGATGCGGGACTCGATCCCAGGACCCTGAGATCATGACCTGAGCCGAAGGCAGCGGCTTAACCCACTGAGCCACCCAGGCGCCCTCAAATCAGTTTTCTTAACAAACAGGTATGTAGTAGAAATTCTTTTATTCAACCTCCAGTCACTTGACTAGATAGATTGACTAAGGTTCCCCATTCCTTCTGTAGCACCTATTACTTGATATCAATGCAAAGCCAACCCAGGGTAGCCAGCTCACTTCTCCATCAGTTGAGTACCCAGGAGCCAGTAGTGTCCATTGCCAGGCCTGTTTCTGCAATTTGTGGTTTTTTTTTTTTTCAAAGATTTTATTTATTTATTTGTCAGAGAGAGAGAGCGAGTGAGAGCGAGCACAGGCAGACAGAGTGGAAGGCAGAGTCAGAGGGAGAAGCAGGCTCCCCGCGGAGCAAGGAGCCCGATGTGGGACTCGATCCCAGGACGCCGGGATCATGACCTGAGCCGAAGGCAGCTGCTTAACCAACTGAGCCACCCAGGCGTCCCTTGTGTTTGTTTTTATATAGATACATTTCATGTTACATGATGTAACATGAAATACAATTTCTAGGAAAACTAAGCTGGATGCTTTGGAAAGAATCGGGGAAAAAAGGCACTAGATATATGCTCTTAAGTATGGTAAAGACAACTATAAAAAGTAGGAGAAATATTTTAAATATCTAGAACAATTCTAGGTACTTTTAATAGTTACTCTAGGGCAAAAGCTTTAAACCAGGACCGTTCGCTGTAAATTGGGACATACTGATTTACTAAGCCAGGTGTATGAAGATTGAAGGATGTTTCAATAAAGAGAAATTGCATAAGTAAACATGCAAAGGAGTGTGTGTGTGCACATGCATGTGTTGCACGCGTGTGTGCATTCATTTGTGTATGTGCCTGTTTGCGTGTGTGAAAATTCGTGTTTATTTTAGAAGAGCTCAAAAGTCTTTGCAAATTATTGAATTGTAGGAGAAATACATGAACTTTACTTTGTTTCGACTTTTTGCTAAAGCATAATCAATCGAGAAAAAGCTATAAATCATAAGTATGGAGCCTAATGAATTTTCACCAAGTGAATATAACCATGTGACCAGCACCTAGAATAAGAAACAGAACATTACTCTAGGGTTCAAGACGGGGCCATATACCCCGTAGGGGAAGGCACTATCCTCAATCTAAACATTATAGATTAGTTCTGTCTGTTTTTATACTTTATGTAAATTGAATTTTGTAGAATGTGTTCTTTTTGTGCCTGGCTACTTTAATTCAACATCGTTTTTCTGAGATGTACCCATTTGTTGCATATAGTTGTATTTTACTGGTACTTACTGCTGATTAGTATTTCATAATGTGATTACATAACAGCGCATTTGTTTGTTAGCTTCTCGCCGAATACTTGGTTGTTTTCAGGATTTGTTTATTATAAATGCAGTTGACTCTTGAGCAATGCAGGGGTTGAGGGGCACTGCCTCCCATGCAGTTGAAAATTATCATGTAACTTTTGCCTCCCCTCAAACTTAATTACAACAGCCTGTTGTTGACTGGAACCTTACCGATGACGTAAAGAGTTGTATAACACATATTTTGTATTATTTGTATGATACATCGTATTCTTGAAGTTATCTAGAGAAAAGCAAACTATAGGAAGAAAAGAAAACTATAAGGAACTATACTAAAACTATAAAACTATAAGGAAGAGAAAATACACTTACAGTACTGCACTGTATAAAGAAAATTCCATGTATAAGTGAACCCATGTAGCTCCATCTCATGTTGTTCAAGGGTCAGTTGTAAAGTCAAATGAATGAATGTTCTTGAAATGTCTCTTATTGAATATATACACATTTCTGTAAGTTGTGGACCTGGGGATAGAACCTTCACGTGACAGGTTATATGTATGTGCAACTTTAGCTGACGTGGCAAACAGTTTTCTTTAAGTGGTTGCACTAATTTCAATCCCAATCAGTAGGTTTTAGAGTTCCAGTTGCTTCATTTCTATATCTAAGGCAGTATTTTCTATCTTTTTTATTTAGCCTTTCTGGGAAGGTGTGCAGTAGCAATTCTTGTAGTTTTAATGTTCATTTTCCCAAATACCAACGAATTTAAGTATGTTTTCAGATTGGTCATTTAAATGGATATCTGCCTTGAAAAAAATTTAAATTTTTGCTCATTTTCTTTTTTTCCTTAACCATTTTTTAAAAATATCTTATTTATTTGAGAAAGAGAGTGAGAGAGAGAAAGATTATGAGCAGTGGAGGGTAGAGGAGGGAGAAGCAGACTCTCCACTGAGCAGGGAGCCTGATGCGGGACTCAATTCTAGGACCCCAGGATCATGAGTCAAAGGCAGACTCTTAACTCACTGACCCACCCAGGCACCCTTTTAAAAATTTTTCTACTGTACATCTAAATTATATCTTTATTTGATTTGAGGAGGAATCCTTTTTTGTTGTTGTTAAACATTTTTATTTTGAAATAATTTTGGACTTACAGAAAACTTGCAGAAATGGAAAAGAGTTCCCATGTGATATTCATCTGGCTTTCTCTAATATTAATAACCCGTAACCACCTTATGATAATTAAAATCCAAAATTAACATGGGTGTAATACTAGTAACTAACCTACGGACTTTCTTAGAGCTTTAGCAATTAGTCTTTTTCAAACTTCATTTTGTGAACCAATGCAATGATTCTCAACTTTGGCTACCCATTTTTATCCCCAGGGGATATTATTTGTTTACTAAAATTATATGTATTTAAGGTATATGTCATGATTGACAAACATGTACATAGTGAAAGGATGGCTACCATAAATCTAATTCATGTATCTTCTTCCATAGTTACTGTTTTCTGTGTGTGTGTGTGTGTTGAGAGTACCTGAAATCTCTCTTAGCAAATTTCTGCTATTCAATACAGTCATGCTAACTCTAGTCATCATGCTATATCTCTAGATTTATCCATTATACATAATGGAAGATTTATAGCCTTTGAGCAATATCTCCCCATTTTCCCACCTCCTTGTCTCTGGCCACCACTATTCTACTGTCTGCCTCCATGTATCTGACTCTTTCAGACACCACATATAAGTGAGTCACGCTGTCTTTTTCTTTTCGGTGTCTGCCTTCCTTTGCTTAGCATAATGTTGAGGAATTCTTTATATATTCTGATTCTGATTCTTTTGTCAGGTATGTGTGTTGTGTATGTAGGCCTCTGTGGCTTGCCTTTTCAGAGACTCCCTTAATGCTTCTTTTGATCAATGAAAGTTCTCAATGTTAAGATAGTTCAATTTGCCATTTTTATATTTCCTTTTTGGTTCCCGTTTTTTAAAGCTTTGCTTATTATCCCCAGGTCATTAAGATGCTATTTTATGTTTTCATCTTAGTTTCTTTTTTTCTCTTCTAAAAGCATATTTAGGGGGAAACAGGATTTGAAGATCAAGCTGGCATATACCTACAGGATGGCTTGTGAGGAAGGGAGGCTGGAGACAGAAAGACTAGCCAGGCGGCTCTAGCATCCACATAGATACCTGGTCTAAAATAAGCCCAGGCTAGGAGAACACAGATGAAAAGAGAAGGGGAAGAATGCAAACAAGAGCTCTGTTGATCTGTTGGGGGCAGATCCTCTTGCCTGATGGCATGAGAGTGGAATGGATAGGCAAGGATCCTCTATAGCTCTGAGGCTTGCTTGGATACTGAGAGAGTGAGAAGACACTTTCCTATTGCAACCCTTCCAGAAATATATTTTGAGAGATACCATGGCCTCTGTTACTATGAGGACGGTGAGTAAGTATTGGTCATACACAGAGAACAGAACAAGTAGGCATAGCCTCCTGTTTACAAGTAGAATCTTGGAATAATAAAAGATTGGAAAAGGCTACTGGGGGAGCTGGTAGGACTTTCTCGAGAAACATGTAAAGAGGAACCAGCAGGTCATCTCTTTGCGTGAGTAGGAAACATGCTGCCTGGGGCAGGAGTTGACGCAAATGACCTCGTGAGCTCTCTGACAGCTTTGGTGAGTCCTTGCCTGCCTTGCAACTCCAAGAGTGAGTCATGGAAGCCATTTACCATGGTGAAGTTGACATCTGTTTAATGCCAAGAAGGGCTGGATTTGCCAAGTTTACTTTCCTGAAGCAGTACAGTAATTAGTAAATTTTGCTAAAAGTCCTTCTCCTTCCCTCTTCCCTAAAATACAGATGTCACATTTGAATGGCTTATGCCTTGGGACTCTCTGATTACGCAGACTTCAACACAATCACGTCATGATGGAAAGATCTGTGTAAACTTTTCAGAGAATGGGGCCTGGAGTTTAGATTTTTTTGTTACTACTTCATTTTCAATGTGTTCCAGTAGAAGTTGTGTTTCTATGATTTAGGTAAACAGTTTTCTCCATCTGATTTGAGATTGAAGTAAAGGCACCCCTGTCCTTTGCTAGGTCAGGATGTTGTGGCAGATTAAAAATTCCAGTAATTTCTACTAGTGTCTTATTCTGAGAAAGCAAAGGAATGAGTAGGCCATGAGATGTGCAGAGACTCTGTTTTATAAAAGTCTTAACATGACTTCTGATTCCCTCCTCCCTCATTCTTGGGTGCGTTCACCTGCCTTTGTTTCTGACATGTCCTCAAAGGACTCATGAGGATTTGGGTTCCTTTTGCAGAAGAGTCTAGTGTAATAGAGTTTTATCTACAGGTTCATTTATTTGCTCTATGGCATATCCTAAACCATCCCTTCTAGGTTATAACCTTCAGAGAGCCAAGCCGTGACTTATTCTTATGCATTCCCTAGGTATCTATGGTATGTTACCTTACATTTAAGGAAATAGTTAATAAACAGTATTGAAAAAAAAAAAATCAGTTGAATAGAAGAAGGAAGTAGCAGTGAAAGATCTAGGCAATTGAATCTTTCATGATATGGCCCAAACTTACATGTATCTACCCTTATCACTGACCACAAACTGACCACAGTCTATCCTTTAGCCACAATGGCCAATTTGCCATTTCCTGAACTTTTCTCTCATACATGCCTATAAGGTACACCCATAATTATACCTAAAAGTAGAGAGAGTTTGGGGAAGGAAAAAAAATTGGAATAATAGTGGCCAAAAAGGGTCCACATGTGATTTAAAAAAAATAAATAAATAAACTAAAGTGCCAAGAAGGTCAATGAACTGCAAGTAAAGGGAGCATAGAGAATACCACATTGCTTACCGAGGTGATCAGACACATTTCTGTTTCTTCAACTTGGGTGAATTTTCCATTCAAAGCAAAAGCCTCCAGTAGGCACCGTACCAAAAAGGTATCCAAATGGCTGATGAGTGTGGGAAAGAGCACTCTGCATTATTACTTCCCAAGAAATGCAAATTAAAATCATATAGAGATACCACTGAACCTCCACAAAATGGCTAGACTTAACAAAACCAACAATGAGAATATGAAGTCAATGGAACGCTAATGCAATGCTGGTAAGTAAAGTGGTACAGTGGCATTGAAGAAGCTGTTTGGCAGTGTCTGATAGAGCTAAACATTCTTATTCTGTGATTCACTAGTGAGTATACACTCCAGAGAAATGAGTGTTTATGTCTATCGATAGACATTTACAAGAACGTTCACAGTAATCAAAAATTGGAAACAACTCAAATACCTCTCCGTAGTTGAATGTTGAGTGTGTTCTGCGTACTCTCCAAATGATGGGTTCCAAAATCTGGTCTTCTAGTGCATTCAGTGCTGAGGTGGAGATATGCAGAGGAAGTACAGCTGGGCCCCCTGGGTGTTGCTGAACCAGGAAAGAGAGTTGGAAAGCCTTGACTCTCTTCCTGTGATTTTATTCGAATCAGATAATGAATGGTAAATCACATTGTGGGAAGGTGATAAGGGTCAGAGCTAGAGGGGAAGGTCCAAACAGATGGTTAAAGCAATGTAACCTGGATTGACTTGGGGGTAGTCTTAGTAATCAATTGGCACCATACATTTAGCCACTGTGGCAGAAAATCTGACAGAGAACCAGTGGCATAGGTCTCTAAAAGTGCTCACCATTTTAATTTCTATAAGCCAGTAGCCTCATCTGTCCTCCTACCTTCTCTGATGACTACACAGAGATTTTGGTGAATTACGAGCTCACTATGTAGGTGGAGGAAATGGTGTAGTCCTGAGCCTGCGAGCCCAGAGTGGAGAATCTCCTTCGCCTCTACTTCCATTCTGTCCCTTCTGCCTGGGCTCACCTTACAGCCTGGTCCTGGCAAGACTGCTTCTCCACAGTCTGCAAAATTCCATGGGCTGAGGCCTGAATTCTATTCTAGGGTTCCTGGAACAGTGAGGAAGAAGGCAGGAGGGTTACCTTATACATCCTGGGGACTTAATAAGTCATTCTACCCTCTGACTGTCTGGGTCAGCTCTGAGAAAGAATGGTGTTCTGCCTTGCTAAGGCTTAGGAAACAGTTGCTCCCAACGCTGGTTGTCAGCATTTAGCTTGCAACTAAATCTTTGGTGGAATGATTTTCTTGACTTGGAATAATTAGCTCTGGGCAAGGAAAGATGGCCAAATGTATAATAATTAAGAAGGCAAGATCTATGCATTTCAATAACTCACTTTGCTTCTCCCCATGCCCTTCCCCGAAATGGAGGCAAGGGCCAGGGCTGGAATCCTTTCCAACTGGAATGAGAACCTGTCTCCATTCTGAGCCAAGGCAGAGTTAAATAAGCCATTGTGCCATGTGCTTATGGGTAATTAGGCATGAAAAGAATCTGCAGTCAGCTCCCTCCATTGTTCCTTGCAAGCTGTCCTTTTGCCATGTACCCGAGCCCCCGGGTCTCTGTGCTGGCACTACTACAGAGATATGGATGTCGTCGTCATGGCAACTCCTCTGTGCTAAGCAACTTTATGGTCTAATATTATTAAGAGGGCAGGGGTCAAAAGCCACTGAGGGACTTTGTCTCTGAAGCTGAGGATAACTGTGTCAGGGATGGGGCAGCATTACAAGCTCATGGGAGAAGAGGGGATCTCAGTAAGCACCAGACTGCCCCCACCATAGAGCCCTTTGCAGCAGACGGTGAGATGGCCAAACTGTGAAGCCGATAAAATAGGTCTCTGGGGCTCCCAGTTTCTTGTCTCTCAGGGCTCTCTCTCCCTGGCTTGCTCTCCCTTCAGATGCCAGGTACCCTGCTGCGCTCTCTCTCTCTCTCTCTCTCTCTCTCTCAAGGATCTGCTTTCAGTAGTTTCCATCTGCATGTGAATTCTAGCCCCTATTCACTTCTGTTTGTCTTTCTATTTTCCTAGTCTTATTTCCAACTGTGAAATGAAAAGCATCAGCCTGGAAGTGGTGGAAAATATTTGGGGGGCCCCTTTTCCTTGAACCCCAAAGTTGCATCTTGAAGAAGCTGCCTTTTCTTTCTAGTTTAACTTTTTATTGTAGTTTTCAAATGTTGGCAAAAATAGGGAGAATGGTGTGCTAAGGTTCCATGTCCCATCGCCCCAGTTGCTCTATTGATGTTCACCTTGCTGAACAGATAAATGCAGAGCAGAAATAGTCTGTTACACGCCCTCCCCTCCACTTTAGCCTTCGCCAGGGACGGTTGCTCAACGAGTCAGGATAAAAGATTTGTTTTAAGAGTGACACGGAAGAGAATGTCCCGGGCACTGCCAAGGCTCTTTTAAGAACATCGCATTTGGTGCTAAATGCTAGGGCATTCTTCTTGCCACTGTCAGCCAGTTAGAAGACTTAGGAGTGCACAGATCACCCACAAAAGCCAGTTGGTCATAGGCCAAAGGTGGCTGGCCTCTTAGCTATTCCGTGACTATCCATGTGACTGTTCCCTTGGTTTGCATAGGACTAGCTTCACAGACTACATCATCAAGTCATTGAAACCAACAGATTACCCCTCAGTATTGACCAAAGGAGGGTTCAAAAAAATGCTCCGTTCTTGCAGTGCATTTCTATATTAAGTGGAAAAATGTATCCACTGTTCTAATAGAATCCAAAAAACCCGCTATTGCCGCACAGGTTTTCACAGTACCCTGAGCCTTCTTTTGAATCAGTTCTTGGCCTTGATGGGCAGGGAGTAGGGGGCCATGTAGTACATGAAAATGTGTTATAATAAGATTATTCTAATACATATGTTAATGAAGTAGATTTATGATGCTTAGAAATTAAATCAAAAATTGATACGGGATGAAAAAAATCTGATTTAAAAAAATTAAGGTAAAAGGGTTGAAGAGGTGGGAAAATTTCCCTTCTCTACTAGGTTCATTGGCTGGTCTGTAAGCAAATTAAAATAAGACAGATGAATGCGAAAAAAGCAAATTAATTTCGTACATAATTTTCCATAAGAATTATGAGACCCAAAAGGCAGCCAGGTTATCGAAATTTGTTTATCATTGTGACCTAACGAAAGGGGAGGAAAGCCTTTTACAGGAAGGCAGAGACAATATTTGGAAAACAAGGGTTACCTGGTTATGCACAGAAGTTTCTTAGATTAAAAAGGTATCTGGTGCGAGCTGGCTTCCTGGTATAGGCCCCCTTTCCAATGTAAATTTAGGCAGTTGAAGGGAGGTAAAGAGCTCTTTCTAAATCTGCTGTGTTTTGATTTTTGCAAGCTCAAAATAATCCTTATGCCCAATAGACATATTTTCCGGTAGTGGAATCTGTTTCTCATCACTCCCATCTCCGAAATTTCGAATAAGAAGTTTTATAATTCAGAAGCTGAGTTAGTAGTTTGCTTCATCAACTCCCTCATTGGATCAGCTTCAGTCCTGAGACTGGGTTAGCTCAGTTAAACAATTGCATCTCATTTTGGGGGGTAAGGTATACAGGTGTGCTGTCAAAGTTATCTTGTGTAAGCAAACAGCCAAGCAGTTAATAACTGCGTATTTATGGAAACAAAAGGAAACGCGATGGATAAGGCCTGGAGCAGATTATAAACTTAGTTTCTGAGTTCTGAGGGTAGCCTGTCAAGAAGACTTCCAAATACCAGCTTGAAGCATCTTCAGATAGAGGGAGGGCAGGCAGGGGCAATCTGACCGATTCTCTTGGTTTGCAGTTGGAATGTCCTGGTGATCTTTCTGAGTGGCTCACAGAGCAGCAGTCATGGATATTGTTTAAACTTAACGTATTGTGACAAGTTCTCTGAAGTTTGTATCAAGTCCTCAAGGCCTTGGTGGGGGCAGTTTTTGTTCTTCATGATTCCAAGTCAAATTGGGAGAAAAACGAGAAATGTAAGTTCGGAGAATCATACGGTAGATACAAGGATACTAGAATTCAAGATCCAGTCCAGTTTATAGGCAGAAGACAAAGTCTAAAAGACAACAAACAACACTAGAGTCTGATATCCTCAAAGGTATGATACTGAAACGTGGTTTTTCTCTCTAAAATCACCCTTATTTCTACCAGAGATAGCCAACTTAAGTCTAATTTATTTGCAAAATAAGCCTTGTCTCAACAAATTTGGCCTTATTGTCTACCTAAGTGCACACAGAACAGTGATTGGATATATAGGCTCTTTGAAATCGGCTTTGCTGGAACTTTTCATAAGGAATCTCAGATTAGACTTTTTATAACCTCTCAAGGCTAAGGAGCCAAGCCATCAGACTGCCTGCAATACCTATAAATTTGGGTGAATTCCTCTCTTCTTGAGGTTCTCCAAATAGCCTGAAGTTCTGCACGTGCTGGGAATTAACCTTTCTTCCTCACGTGGAAGGGGACTGGGAACCCTGTAAGCAAGCAACTAGGCTCTATTCCCAAAAAGACTTTAATGGTTCCATAAAGTCAACCTGAGTTCCTTCAAGCTGCCTGGCACATCTGATTCTATGCACATTCTCAAAACTGTCATTCCAGTCAAAGTCATGATAATATAATTAACGTTTTCAATTGTGTTCTGTTACAAGGAGAACAGATTCTCATTGAACTTATACAAATTTGTCATAAAGAATTTTCACTAAATATCTAAATTCTGGAGGGATTAAGGACAGAGAAATTGTTATTATAGTATTTCCACTCACAAAGATGTATCTTACCAAGTTGCTCTAAGTTAAAAATGTTTTAAAAGGAGAAGCTTAAGTCTGTAAAACAAAACATTAAGGAACTAACAGTATTTTAAACAAAAAGTCATAAAGATTAAAATCATTCTTATCAGTTCATTCAGTCTCACAGGAGTAATTCTTGTTCTGCATGAATCCAGTTTTACCATTAGTTCTGGAAATTTTTTTACTTAGTTCAGTTTCATGATTTTAAAGTTTTTGGAAACCCGTGCTTGCCAGAGTTCTTGCTATGAATGTCTTTGAAGGTGAATCAGTTTTTCCAGAATACTTTTGTAAAAGCATCAAAGTAGAGCAATAACTATAAGTGATAAGACTTAAAAATGGCCTAAGATGTCTGATGAGAGTGCATTGTAATGCAGTGACAGGAAATTTGTTTATTTCTGACACACATTTTAAGATAATGACTAGAATTATGACTGATTAGCATTATACCAGGACATGGCAGAATTTAAGAGTTTTTATGACTTTTGGAACACTATACATAAACCTATACAAATACAACATAAAGAACACTTAGTATTACTTCTTCATGAACAATGCTTCCTACATAATTTAACTTATTAATAAGCAAAATTAGTTTAATAGCTTTGTTTTTACAAAGACAGAAATCTTTTGAGAGGTTTCAGGGACCTTCAACAAAATCCCAAAGTTAGTTTGAGGTCAGAAAACTTCATTTAGAATTTGATTTTTGGGAAGTTTGTCAAAAATATCAAAAATTTGGACACTTGACTTAATAGGATCATAGATCATTGTGGAATAATCAATCTGTTTGACTAAAGTAACAATGAGAGATTTCAAAGACAAATACAGAAGGTTACATAGTTTTGAGGAAAACTTATCTCTTTTAATGTTAGGATCCAAGATTACTTAAGAATCTGTTTTCCTAAGTAATTAAAGATTTGGTAATAATTTCCTTATAATAACAATTCAATTTGAGCCAAGTAAAATTCTCTCTCTTTTTCTCTTTCTCTCTTCCCGGTTTGGATAACATTTTAACCTTTATTTTTCTCTTTCCTAGAATTCTGAAATAACCTGTTTTACTTTAGGATAAGATCACTTTCATTTCCCTCAACAGAAATTCATCTCCATGTCTTCAGACCTCAGACCTTTTCCCAGTCAAAAACACAGTCCTCTTTTCTTATATGCAGAGTTGCTTCCCTTATTATATCTTGTAGCTGTAATTTCATACATTAATTAAAATTCTTAACTCTTAGAAAGCTTAATTTCTAGTGAAAGCTAAGAAATCAGCAATTGTAGCCTACTACACCAGCATTTAGATTGGCAACTTTACGAATACATTTCACAATTTCTAGAAACATAAGCTTTTTCATGTACAATCTTTCAATGAAGCATAAGACATGTTTACCAACAGACCCAATTTTGTCTTTTAGTTCCTTTGTAATTGGAAGCCAAATGTAGATAAACCTCTATTCAGTAGTTAATATTTCAATATTTTATTTCGTTCAAAATGATCTAGATATTCAATGAATTTCCGTCGTTTAACTTAACTTTGTAAGAACTGTTAAGATTTCTGGTTACCAAAAATATTTGGGAAATAATTTTTAAGTACACATGCCACAAAACATTATTACTGAAAAAGCTCACTTAAGAACTTTTACCCCATTTTACAACATTCCAAATCACTTACTCCTTACAGTTATGTTTAGACTACCCATGAATAGTTAATGAGACATTAGGCAAAGTCAGCCATCATCCCAAGATACTTTCCTTGCTAGCAAAATTTCTAAGAGATAACATGAATTTATGACTAGCACACCCAGCTAGAATAAAAGTTGCATACCTGCATTATATTTAACATTGATAACTCAGAGACAGGCCTATTTTAGTTAAAGCAACAAACTTCTTTTAGCTTTTATTTGCCAAAGATTATCTCAGATCATGCAGATTTGAAAAACATTTGGGATAGTTATTTTTTAGAGTTTTGGAATACCCAGTCCTTACAAGTGTTTTTCTTTTAAATGAACCAAGTAGAGCTCTTTTACAAGTTAATTTCAGCAATACTGTTTGTACATAAAAAGACATCATACATCTACAGCATATTTATATATAGACCACAAATGTCCAGACAGATGTAAACTGATACCTTACAGGCTTTGTTCTAAAATTTTAACCATGAATCAGGTACAATAATACAAAACTCACTAGTTTATAAAGGAACAGCTGCATCAAATTTTGTCTTGGCAGTTGAAATGAGTTAAGTTCTACTCAGGTGGCTAAAGCTTTTTACTAATATTTGTGGAGAAGACACTTAAGATTTTTTGTTTGTCGAATTACCAAATACTCCCCGCCCCCCCCCCCCATAAGAAACATTTCCTTGAAGTTTGCATTTTAAAGAATGACTCAGGTCCTGTATAAGATGGGGATAGAAAATTTATATCACAGAGGACAGAGAAAGTATCCAAGTTTTCTCCAAGATGAAGATTTGGGGACCTATTTTCCTAACCTCAAAGGTAATCACTATTTAATTTTTTCTTCTTTTCCTTAAGTGCAGGACAATTGTACTTCCAGTGTCTGATTTTTTATAATATTTGCAAATGTCTAAGGCACATTGGAAAGGGTCTAAGTGGACTTTTGGTTGCTGTCAGCATTATGCTTTTGTTTTAAGTTATTTTCTGCAGATTGGGTAGTTGCTTCTATTATAATGCTTAGAGGTTGACTAGCCCACTCAACTACACTGTTCTGGATTTTCCATTTTTTATCAGGGAGGAAATATCTTACTAAGGTGGAATGAAAAGATTTCTATCTCCTGAAGCTTCAGGGTTTAGTGTACTATGCCTCTAGAAAACCTGTATAAGACATTCAACACATGTCTCTGAATCTTCTCTTTCTTTCAAGTACATGACTCAACCTTAGACATGGTGGTTGTGGTGGTGGGGGAGGGGGGTTGCAGCTTCTTTTGGCCCCTGAGTGTCAACTTCCAGCTTAGATATCTTCTGGTCATTTGAAGGAATGTCTGGGGGAAATTCTGGCCATTTGTTTCCTCTGGGTTTTCCCCAGGGACCACCTGGCTTGTCTTATAACTACAGTATAATTATGGGGAAGAACACTCCTTAACAGCCAATTTAGGTGCCCAGGTATGGGGTTGTGAATGGCCACTAATCTTGCTAACTCCTTTCTAAATTTGGTAGGGTCTTCTGAAAGTGGAAGAAAAGGGCTTTATAATTTAGAAGATCTGTTGCTGTCTAGGGAACATAACTTCTTTGTGTTGGGGGTCCAAATGACATGATATAGGAAGGACTGAACTGACAGACCCTAATTTTAGAGCCCCCCAAAGTAGGAGGAGTTATAAGGGACAGCCAAGGGAGCCTTACAGAGTGTCTCAAATTCTGCTACATTCACTTCCTGGCTCTCAGAATTTACGTGAGGAACTTGTGAACTCTGGGCCTGGAGATCAGGCTGGAGTTCTCTTTTTGTTTCTTTCTTAGTGCTTTCTGTAAATCTCAAAGGAAGTCAAAACAGGCAACTGGATATTTAAGGGATTTTCTGGAGAACTTGGAACAATTTGGGGATCTAGCAGACTTTGCTGAGGCCATGGGGCTGGATTTCTGAAAGGTGGTTAAACAGGGATCCCAGAGATCCAAAACATCAGGGAGAGGTCAGGGACAAGGAGTTGGGGGAATGAAAGGGTGTAGGAGAGGGTGGAGAAGGGGAATTTATTTTAGATACGGACTTTAATTTTGTTCTCAATCTCATTTCTATTCTTCCATCTTATTAAGGGAGTCTTTAAGGCCAACCACTGTATTCCTTTGTATTCATTTTTTAACTTGGTCCTTCCAAGGTACCAATAAGACAATTGTTAAGAATGAGAGGCCTCTATTTTTTTTTTTCTTTTATGTATAGCCAATTCAAAGGACCCATTGAGAAGTAGAATCTTCTATTAGTCTCAATAGTAACTCAAACCAATAAGCCTTTTTATGTATGCAAGAGGCATCTTAAAGGACTAGGACACCTATGAAAAACTCTCCTGATAGCTGACACAGACACCAGTCACAAGTCCAGGTTATTTCCTGTGCTTCTGATCAACCAGCTATAGCTGCTAGGAATCCCAGTCTTTCCCAATGGCCATCCAGTGCACACTGGTACATGCACCTTGAAGGTCGCAGAGACCAGAGACCATATTCTCACTAGCTGAGCTCTCGAGACATAGAATAAGTATAGAGGAATACCTCATTTGATTTTTTTTTCATGTGTACATTATCAGCTTTATTTAAGTCTCTCAGGGCCAACTTAATACCTTAGAGGGTTATGCCACCGGCTTGGGAATAGTGTGGTGTTTTATAGTGTACCTCATTGCACCGAAATTGTCTTGAGGTTGGCAGGTGACCTAGTGTCAGTCTAACCTGTTCTGTGACCAATTTATATTTTTAGGCTTTGAGTTAGGTGGTGAGCATTCCAATAGCTTTGAAGTGCTTGACCTGTGCTCACCAATTTTGTGGTTGTTGCTTCTGATATTCCCATTAGCAATAGACTTTACCTCGTGTGCACATTAACTCACAGCAAAATTTGTCTGAACAGATAGTGGTCTGGTGAGAATGGTGAACTCACCACTCTGTGAGACTGGCCTGAACAGCAGGCTTATAATGCAGACCTGTGCCTGCATTATACCCTGTGGTTTTCCTCCTTATGACAAGTGGCACAAAAGACAGAGACAAAGGAAAACAGTGGTCATCAGCAGAAAACAAGAGTACTCATAACAGAGCTTTACCAGAGTTTCTATACCCAAGGAACTAGTTCACACAAATTCTCTCCTGATAATCTAAATCTAGAAAAAGGTAAAAGAACTCCATCACTCTCACTTCCACCAGACCCTGCAGGTAGAGATCAGGAAGACTGATACGTTAAGAATTCTTACCTCTGCCAGTTTTTATTGGAGGTCTCCCAGGATCTCAGCAGCAAAAGCCCTGAGGCAAAGTGTCTGGCCAGCGCAGTTCCCTTCATGGTTGTCAACTGAAGGGGTAGAAAAGTTTTCCTTCTATTCTTTTAGGTTCTTTGACTGGTCTAATAATCAAATGGACATAAGACAGATTAACATGAGAAGAACAAATTTTATGCCACACATACAGGAGCCCCGTGAACTTAAGAGACCCAAGGGACACCTGAGTGGCTTAGCTGGTTAAGAATCCAACTCTTGATTTCAGCTCCGGTCACGATCACAGGGTTGTGAGATCAAAGTCTGAGTTGGATCCCATGCTGAGCATGGAGCCTGTTTAAGGTTCTTTCTACTGCTCTCCCTCTGCCCCTCCACCGATCTCATCTCCCCTGGCCATACCAAAAAAAAGTTACAGGGCTCAGTAGACAAATAGGTAAGTGAAGCTTATATGACTTCTGAATAAGGAAATGGGCAGGGGTCTGAGAAGACAAATGAGAGGTGGTGGGAAGACCTCCCCAGGAAGGCAAGAGGAGATGTTGGGAGAACAGTGATTGCCCTGTTACACAGATTAGTTTTTAGGTGAAAAGATATCTCTAATAATAGTTGTCTTCCTGGTAGAGACCCCCCTTTCCAATGTAAATTTAGGCAATTGATAGGGAGTTAATGGACTTTTTCCTGAATCTTCTGGGTTTTGATTCCCTCGGGATCAAAATATCCTTATGCCAAAGAGAAATATTTGGGGGTAGCAAAATCTGCTCCCCTTTAGGGTCAACACAGGCTTCTTGGTAAGGCATAAGGAAGTAAGAGTTAAGCTCAATTTCAGATTACCACATATAATTTCCTAGAGTGTAGACATGGCCGAACTACTACTAATCTTATCAACTGCACCCACTTCCATTACTGCTATGGCCACAACCACCTCACAGGGATCATTCCTAAAAGGTTTTCAGGTGAACGAATAATGGTGGAGCTTTTTCAGGTGAGATTTATTAATTATTCAGTTACTGGGAATTCATAAAACTCAGCCCAAAGTGAAAGATAGCAGTGACAGAATAAACAAAGGGTTTCAAGCACTGTAACAGAAACAGGTGGCAGGTAGGTGAGATGGGGGTGGGTGTAGCACCATTTAGGAAATCCTGGACTGATCTTATTCCAGAGAAAATGGAAACCATTACTTCTACAAATTGAGAGTAGTCGCATTATTAACACCTGACGTGTTACTCTTCAGTAAGATCCACGATCTTTCAATAGAACTGTCTCTTCCATGAGACAAGTAGGTCGATGTTTACATCCCCATTTTGTAGGTAAGGAGACGAAGACCCTAGTGAAATCACCTAGTAAATAACCAAATGAGTTGGGCAAGCAGTGGACATTTTGTCTCTCAGTGCAGAGTTTCAGGAGCAGTCTGTAAGATGAACAAACTGGTCAAGTTAGTCAAAGAAGCTTATCTCAGCCCGTTCCTCCACAGAGACCTCAACTGGCCCTTGTTTCACATAATCCTGTTTTGTATTGCCTTACCTTTTTTGTTTGGTTGTTTGCTTGTTTGGCAGATGGCGCTCCCTTAAAAATAACTTTAGGCTCTACTGATTTCAAAGAAGAGAGGTGTTCAACTCAAAATAATTTGAGGAAAAAGGAGCTTAATATAAAATTGTTTTGCACTGGGAAGAAAAGCTCTGTGAGGGGGTTGTAGAGACAGATGATTCCTTCTGCCTTTTGTGGTGGACCCACTTTTCTCTACTACTGGATTCCATTTCTCTCTCTACCAGTAGGTTCCTTAGCTTTACTTAGAAGTCAGTCTTCCCATAACTTTGGCCTAATATGGCCCATTATGGTTGTTCTGGCCTCTAAAATATAAGTTTTCTTTACTTTCTGTTCTACTGTCAACTAATAAATTCTTGTGATATTTCCTTGCTCAGAGTCTCAGGAGAGGAAATATAATTAGTCTGGCATGCTGACGGTTTGGATTAGCTGCCCTTGAATTAGATGTCCAGGATTGGGCCAGTCGAATGAGTCCTGTATTGGGGTTCAGATAAGACAAACTATGGTAACTGAAGCCTACTTTTCAGGGTCATTTCTAGGAGATGAGGGTGGAGATCAGCAGTGAGACTACATTTGCTGATTCTACTCCCTTCCTTCTCATTTACTCTTCAGCATGGATAGGACCAGTGTAATGCAAAAGAGGCACCTAGGGTTTCAGATTTAAGGCTATACTCACTACCAGATGCAGTTGTGCCCTCGCACAACTTTGAGAGTCCATTTCACCTTAAATTTTGTTCCCTGGATGTCTTTCTTCACTCACCAAGTCCCCATTCCTTCACCAAGTGTGTTTCCACCAAGGTCTCAATGACCTGTATACTTTGATACCCAACAGACATTTTTAGCCTTTTAAGATCTTTTTTTTTTTTTTTGGCCTCTCTCTGTGTTCGATGCTCCTCCATTTAAACTCTCCTCTCTTTTCTTTGTGAGAACTCTATATTTTCTTCATGTCTCCATATATAATCTGAGTCTCTGCCTGGCTTCCTCTTTTCAACCAGTCTGCACATTTGAACAGAGTGTATTGGGTTGTCTCTAAACATACTCCCTTTGGACAATTTACCTATAACCAGCTTCCACCTATGTCATAAGTTGGTGTGATTCTGAAATTTAAGTCTCCAAATCAGATCTATCTCCTGACTGACTCTCCATATTCCATTTGTCTTCCAAACTTCTACCTGGGTGTTTGACAGGAACATCAGACTCCGTATACCCCAACTCAGAAATAGAACTGTCCAAGGAAAGACTCTCTGCATTCAGTATTGCCTGTATCAGCAAATTCTTGAGATGAGTGAAAACAATTGACCATGCCAGTCACGACTCTTCCCTATCATAGCCAATTGGTTGTGAAGTGTGTAGACTGTCCATTCTTGTCCATATCTACTGTTATTACCTAACTCAGACTCTCATTCACCTGTGCTTGGATAATGCAGTTCTCAGTTGGTCTTCCTTACTTTCTAATCCATTCTCCATACTGTAGCTGGACTTATCTTCCAAAAGTGAACTTCCGCATGTGTTAATCCCTTGCATAGGATCCTTAAATGGCTCATCATTGTCTAAAAAGTTAAAGTCCACAACTTTTAAAAGGACATTCAAGATCTTTCATAACTGGATCCCTTACTTTCTCTGAATTTTATCTACCATCATACACCTTTTCAAAGCCTATAATCCAGCTTTATCATATGACTAATATTTCCACCCAAGCCAGGTGCTTCTGTGACTCTCTGCCATTTATATGCTGTTTCTTGTACCGTTTTCCTACTCCTACTCATCCTTGAGGACCTACCTCAACTGTTTCCTACTATGTAATGGTTTCTCTTATAGCCAGAGCTACCTAATGAGACTGAGTGCTGCTACTGTAGTATAATGTGTTTCTACGTTCTATTATCTAGTACTTACTCTACTAGTTTGAAATGATGTCTGCCTTATTAGACTTTTAAGTTCCTTTCAGACTAAGGATTTGTTTTACTCTTTGTAACCCTGGTGCCTGATTCTTTCATGTACCTAACACTCAAACTCAATACTCAAATTTGGAGATGCTTTGATCTTTCAGTGCTCAATGAATGTGTGTGTGTGTGTGTGTGTGTGTGTGTATGAATTAATATGCTCTCTGGTTTCCAAGGCATTTTTACAGAATTCATAGTATGTGTCCTCTTCCTTTAAATGGGCCATTTCTGTATTCGATTTATTGGACAGTGGTTTTCCCTAGGATTGAGCCTACTGAAGGCCAAAGTAGAGTGGCTGGAAAGGAAGCCAGAACACCCCTGGGTCTATCTTTGGGGATGATATAACCCAGCTTCTCATTTTAGCTTTTTGGTGGAACTACCCTCTCTTTTCCTCAGATAGGCAGTATGTCCCTGTTCTTCTCCTTTATTTTCTTCTAAAAAAAACAACCTTTCTGGGGTGTCTGGGTGGCTCAGTAAGTTAAGTGTCTGACTCCTGATTTCAGCTTAGGTCACAATCTGAAGGTCCTGGGATCGAACCCTATGACAGGCTCCACAGTAGGTATGGAGTCTGCTTAAGATTCTCTATCTCCCTCTCTCTCTGTCCCTCTCTTTTCTTCTCCCCCCGCCAAAAAAAATTTAAAAATTTCCAAACTTTTCTGTTCTCAGGAAATAATCTGATAAGTTAATTCATCCAGAAGTGAATGATCAATAATGCTCAAAGCAATTCTTCCTTTAGAACCTTCTAAATCGCAGGAGTCAGGAAGCCATCAGACAGCACCTTCAAATAGCGTACTTGGGTCTCTGATCCTCAAATTTCTTCCTACAGCAGCATGTTGTTCCAGTTGCCTGGGTTAAAAAGATATGTGGTAACTTTATAGTGTAATATTCAACAGTTGATCTATTAAATCTTGGTGGGAATCTAGGCATTTATTAGTTTGTCAAATTATGATACTTAGTAAAACCCTGAGGAAATAACTGTCTGATCAGAGGTAGGGATGGCCAAGGGGACGATCTGGGAACAGGTACCATGTATGAAGTCTGGTCAGAGTGGGGGTTCATGAGTAATTTGGGAGCAGAGCAGTTAGCCAGAATTTGGAGCAGTGTTACGAGGTCATGAAAAGGGGAGGGAGGAAGTGGAAAGAAGACAGAGTATGTTTGGTGGTTCATTCAGCATTTTTATTGAATTTTACTATAGGCCAGGCACCAAGGCTGATTAAAAAAAAAATAAGGTGATGATTCTCCATTACAGGAACTCATTATCTTGTGGGAAAATTAGAAACTGAAAGGCACAAAGCTATATTTTAAGTACAATGGCAGAGGTTAAATATAATATGCTCTTGGAGCATAGAGGAAGGAGCCACTGACTCTGACAGGGAAACGAAGTCAGCAAAATAGGGAAGATGCAGAGAAAAGGTAATATTCAATTTCTGTCTAAATGGGTAAATATGTTTTCTGGGTGGAGAAAAGGAGGGAAGATACTCTAAGGAGGGAGGATGAGGCAAAGGGATTTTCCCAGAGAGTATTTATTGGGTACCTACTATGTGCTGAGTATTTTTCTAATTGCCTAGGATGTATCGGGTGAATGAGCAGATCAGAGTCCATGCTCATGGAGTTCAGTATTAGTTAGGGAGACAGAAAATAAGAAATACGAATAATTAAAATATGTAATAACTTACATACGATATGTGGTAATGACAAAGACTGAAGCAGGCAGGAGAGATAGGAAATGTTGGGATGGGGACTGGTATTTTAGGTGGGGTGGGGGACAGGAAATTTTTGTTGTTAGTTAACTTTTGAGTAAAGCTCTTAAGGAAGTTAGGGAACTAATTGTATGACTATCAGGGGTAAGAATGCTTTAAGCAGAGGAAGTAGAAGGAGCCAAGGCCTGAGCTAAGGATGGACGTGGAGTCTTGGAGGGACAGAAAGGAGGTCAGAATGCCCAGAATGCAAAGATTGAGTGGGGACTATGGGCTCAGAGATGTAAGGAGGAGGCAGATAATTTGGGGCTTTGTGGGTCACCGTAAGGATTCCAGCTTTCACTCCAAGCAGGATGGGAAACCATTAGAGGAGTCTGAGTAAGGAGAAATATATTCTGATTTAGGTTTTAACAGAAGCACTCTGGCTATTGTGTTGAGAGATGGTTGCAGGGAGTCCAGGACAGAAACAGGAGGGCTGTTTGGGAGCTTATTTTGACAATCTAGGTGAGAGATGGTAGTGACTTGAACCAGAATAGTGGCGGTGGGGGACAAGTGGTCAAATTCTAGATTGATCATGAAGGTTGAGCCGTAGAGGTTCACCGTACTTTGGACACGAGAGGTCGGAGTGAGAAGAATCAAGAAGAGCTTCCAATTTTTAAGCCTGTGTAAGTTGCCATACATTGAGAAAGGAAAGGAACTAGCTTTGGGAAAAACAAGAGGAACTCAGTTTGGGAATGTTAAGTTTCAATGCCTCTTAAATATCCAAGTGCTGATGTTACATAGGCAGTTTTAAATATATGGGGAGAGATCCAGGCTGAAGAGAATATAATATTGAGGGTCATCATTCCTATATAGAGTCTCATAACCATGTAGATGTCGTTTAAAGTCATGAATCTAGAGGAGGTTATGTAGATCATAGATGAGATCACGTAAAAAGACAGAGGGTGAGAAAGAAGACATTGTAGATGGGCCCTTTGGAGGAATCTGACATTTAGAAGTCAGAGAGATGAGATCAACCCAGGAAAAGAAAATAAATAGATGCAACCAGAAACGGAGGAGGGAAACAAAGATGATATGTTGTCCTGGAAGCCAAGAATATGAAGTGTTTCAAATAGAGTTTTCATTTACGTCAAAAGCTACTGCTAGGTAAACACAGATAAGGACTGAGAAATGACCTTTGAAGACAGCAGTTGGAGGTCATTGGTGGCCTTGTGAAGAGCCATTTCAGGGAAGTGATGGGGACAGAAACTTGAAAAGTGCTTGAGAAATATGGGAGCACATATAGATGTTCACCATTGTTAGCCATCAAAGAAATGTACCCAAACCTAATGAGCTATCACTTTATACTCCCTAGGATGGATATAACAGAAAGGATAGATAGTAACATGAATTGGAAAGGAAGGGATTTGGAGAATTGGGACCCTCATACACTCCTGGTGAGAAAACAAAATGGTGTTGCCACCTTGGAAAGCAGCCTGGCAGTTCCTCAAAAAGCTAATCATGGAGTTATCACATGACCTAGGAATTCCATTCTTCCTATCTTCTCAAGAGACATGAAAACATATGTCTGCACGAAGACTTATTACATGAATGTTCATAGCAGCATTTTCCATAATCGTCCCAAATTGAAATGCCCATCAGCTGATGAATGGATAAATAAAATGTGTTTCATCCTTACCAGAGGATATTACTTGGACATTTAAAAGGAATGCATCACTGATACATGATACAACATGGATGGACCTTAAAACATTATGGTAAGTGAAAGAACGTAGTTAAAAGACCATGTGTTGATCTCCATTTATATGAAAAGTCCAGAATAGTCAAGTCTGTACAGGCAAAAAGTAGATTGATGGTTGCCTGGGTCTGGAGGATAGGAGACAGGGATGAATAGGGAATAAAAGCAAATTGGTAGGAGGTTTCATTTTGGGCTGATAATAATCTTCTAAAATTTGATTGTGTTAATAGTTCCACCACTCTGTGAATTCTAAAAAACCATTGAATTGCCTATTTTATTTTATTTTATTTATTTTTTTATATTTTTAAAAAATGATTTTATTTATTTATTTGAGAGAGAGAGAGAGAGAGCGAGCATGAGAGGAGAGAGGTCAGCAGGAGAAGCAGACTCCCTGCTGAGCAGGGAGTCTGATGTGGGACTCAATTCCAGGACTCCAGGATCATGACCTGAGCTGGAGGCAGTCGCTTAACCAACTGAGCCACCCAGGTGCCCCTGAATTGCCTATTTTAAATGGGCGAGTTTTATGGTATATAAATTACATCTCAATAAAAATTTACAAAAAGAAAGAATGGGAGAGAGATATTAGGAAGAACTAGGAGAGGAGTCTTTCAAAAATTCTTTGAAGAATTTTGAGGTTTGAGGAAAGGAGAAAAATAAGGCAGTAGTGGGATGGGGAAATTGGATTACAGAAGGAGTTTTTTTTTCCTTTTTAAGATCAGAGGAATATCAGCATATTTTATAACGTTGCAATTGATCTAAGGGGAAGAGGAAGTTTGGTCATACAGGAGAGAGAGGAGACGTGGTGGAACAATGTTTTTGGGAGGTCAAGAGAAGATGGAAATTGAGCACGGAGCATGTAGGAGGAGGGATTTGCCTTGCTGGGAGTCTGGATAGTTTGTCTACAGTTATAACAGAGAAAGTAGAGTATATTCATTCTTATTCCAGTAGGTGGGTAGATTTGGGGTTGGAACTTTCACAGATTTTCTTTTAATTGCTTCATTTGTCCTCCATGATAGTAGGAGGCAAGATTGATGAGCCAAGAATGAGGATGAGAGAGGAGAGGTGGGAAATTAGAGGAGACACTGAAATACTTGTCCTGGAGAATGAACAAAGAGTGGTTTAGGGGAGAAAAGAATGATTTCTGGGGAGAGGGAAGGACGTGTATCCAGTTTAGCAGGCAGGAGAGTCAGGAGACCAGCTGGCATGCTTACAGTCTTTTTCTCCGGCTATCTTTGATTGCATGGGTTCAGGCCTGGACTAAGTGAAGAATTGGATTTAGCTAGGGTTTTAAAATTTTGCCAAATTCAATTGGGTTCCAAGAAAATAGACTCTGAGTTGGAGATCTATGTTCAGGAAGTTTGCTGAGCCATAACCTCTTTCAGAAGAAACATCTGTGAAGAAAGGAAGGGAGGGAGCACTTGGCAGAGGACAGGGTGAACGGTAATACTGTGGCAACTGGGGTCTCAGACAATCTTACAGGGAGACAGGAACCTTCAGAGTGGTCCCAGATTGAGGCAAGGGGGTTGGGCATCTGTGCACCTTTGGCGATATTTATAGGCATCTCTCTGGGGAAGAGACACAGACTTGGGCAAGGAAGCTTCCTTTGGGAGAGGGGAATTCTCCAGCAGGGACCTCACTGTGAGATGGCAGCAGTCATTACACGTAGAATCTGAGGTAATGAGTGCTTAGACTTAAGGGGAGGTAACAGATAACATTCCATAGAATTCACTACAGTTCACCCTTTGTACTGCTTGCTTGTATTACTCAGTTTGCTACTTCTAGAAAGAGCTAGAAGGATTCTACTCCATTTGGTTTTCTGGGCAGACTTAGAAAGTTACTGAGACTAATCCCACCTCTGTAGCTGGTCTAGAGGTTGCCATTGATATTCATCATCTCCCTAATCTAAACCCATTCTAGATACTCTTTTCCTGGCTCACACCTCTGCTTATGTAGAAGGCTTGCTTAGTGGTATGACCCATATTTTTATATACGAGTAATCTGGCTCTTGGGTGATCAAGCTGTTCTCGGGATTTGGCTGTTGCATTTGTCCATTTACCATTAAAATTGGGCAGGGAAGTACCAAGAATGCAATATTGGATCACCTAGTTGCCCAACACAGTTTTCCCTTTTCCCTTATGGAAGAACCACCTTTTCTTCTGCTGATGTTTGAGGTCAATTTCTTCTATTAGTTTGGTGACCTCTTTTCTCAACTGCTGGTATTTTGGTACAAAGAGCTCAATGTGACCAGGTGACAGGCATAGCTTAGGGCTTAATGGGGCCATAATGTGTTCCATGGTTGATTTCCATTCTGGAAACAGGGACATTTACATTTGTGGGGAAGAACTGTGGGTTCCCAAGTGGGTCACTGGGAGTGCAGGTAAGCAAGGCTCCTTGGTGCCCAGACCTATGCACCCTACACACTGGGGGCATGGGATCATAAGGTAGTCTTCGAATTGTGGTATATACTGTATCCTGGAGGATAGCACCCCATCCATTCAGAGTACCATCTCCAAGCCAGTGCCTTAGCTACACTTTTGAAAGGTCGTTCTACTGCTCTATCAGTTCGGTAGATTGGAGTGCTACAGTATATGAAAGGACTAGTTGATCCAATGGTCATGTGCCCTTTGCCATACCTCTTTTTATATAAAGTTTTTTGGTACAAGTCAATACTATGTGGCATTTTGTGCTATAGATCAAGTGTTCTCTATGCTCTTGGCCAAGGCCTTTTGGACCCATACTGGGTTTGGGGGTTTTCTGTGGAGAGGAATTGCTGTTTCTTCCAGCATAAAAGAGATTTGGTATAATAAATTTGCCACTAGTGTCTTCTTGGTCTTCTCTAGCCACAGGGTCATATCAAGGGGTGGCTATTTGTCTCCGTGACTGACTGGTTGGGTGTTTGGCAGCATCAGTAGTTCGAGCGGCACTCTTGAGTAGTACTCCATGCTCCTGGGCCCATGAATAGCCTCCATCCAATAGCATCATTGCTGCTCCGTTAATAAGCCTGTTAGGCTGGTCCTGGGGTAGGTTTATAGTGGCTGGAGGAATTCTTCTGTCCACTTGGTTATTTAATGTCTATTCCATGTGGATGCCCTCTTGTGGGCACATTCAGCAATAAAGATGTTCACATTTTGTGAGTTTTCCCATATTCCCATTCAAATGACCTTTCTCCTGACCCCCTTTCCCAAATCTTCCAGACTTCCTATGTTCTGATTAGTAAGCCAAGTCAATCATCACTGCCTCCAAGTCCATGTGTATTTTCACGTCTGACCACCTCTCTTTCCACACAAAGCAGGTGGACGGGTTCTCCACCTGAATCCCACCTATTAGGAGAAGGTCCACTCACCCCTGTCTTTTGGTGCCACCTTCTAGAGCAGCCCATGTTTCTCTCGTGACCACATACTGAGCCAGCACAGCCGTGAACCAAACTTAGCCTTCTTTATCTTCCGCCGAGGAATCCTCTATCTCATGCAGCCATAGGTTATGGGGCATGGGTCAGAGCTAGACATCGTGCAGCAATGGCAGATGACCCAGGGGTCTGGGCCATCTGCTCAGGAAGCTTGCTTGTGCCTTCAGTACTGTGTATGCCTGATCTTGGTGTACCACTTCCAGCTTACAGTGAATTGCTCCTGGGGCCTCTTGACCTTAAGAAACATAGGCTCCCCCCAGTTCTTACAGCTGGTTGATAGAATCCAGTCCGTAATGGGTCATCCTGGCCACATGGTCACTTAATGTCCAATTCTCTGTGTCTAAAAGGGTCCAGTAGCAATGTGAGCAGTGTTGTGTCGAAGTAATTATAGGTATTTGTTACAGAAAGCATAGCCTTGCTCCAGATCCCTACAAGTTTGTGTTGTGATTCTTCTATCCAAGTTTGCCATGAAGTCCATATGATGTCTTTTCTTATAGCAGTAGAAACATCTAGTATCATTGGTTCTCCTGCAGCATATGGCCAAGTGGCTGGTTTTCCCGGCAGTGTGGTCTCAATTCCCGTGCCAGGGCTCCCTGGAAGCTGGAGAACTTCTATGTTACCCAATAAATGGGTCAGAGCAGCATCCTAAAAGTGGAAAATGCTGCCTGTGGAATGTGAAGAGATTTACTAGGCATGTCTTCCTTTTTAGCAGCACAAGGCTCACAAATGCAGTTATGTGTACTTTAATTCAGAGGCGGAGTTCCAGCATGATCCAAAACACTGATCCCCTAAAACCCTCACTGGTATGGTGGTCCCCTAATTCTTTGTAATATTTATTTCCAGCTGTCAGAAGCACATATGTCTTATTAAGACTTCTGATACTTGCCATTTCTTGCTCCTCCAGCTGGACGAACAAAGACGCCATCCATAGACTGGAATAATGGACTGGTCTATGAAATGTCCAAGCTGTGTAGGTAATTTTAGATGGTATTAAAGAAGTAGGGTATCTTTGGGGCAAATTTATATATGTGTACTTTGTCTGTTGCACATGGATGCAAACTGTTTCCAATCCTACGTTTTGATAGGGATGGAAAAGAACTCAATTGTCGGATAAGTGGCTTTCTAAATGCCGTGTATTTAAGGCTGTATATCTAGCAAGGATCCCACATCTGGCAGAGTTGCTGCAACTGGGGTTACTCCTTGGTCACATTTTCTGTGTATCATGTCATCCATCACAGTCCATCTGGGTTTTGTAGGTTCCAGAATGGTAAATGAAATGGGAGATGATGGGGATCATCACCCCTGCATTCTTTGGGTCTTGAGGATATGTTATCTCTGCTGTTGCCCCCTGGGATAAAGTATTGTTTGGATTTACTATTTCAGCTAGAGAATATGATTTAGAGGATTCCTTAGATTCCTCACTAGGTAACTCTTACTCCACAGTCCAAGGAGCCAATGTGTGCCTCCTGCCAATTATAAAGTTCTCATCATCCATTTGACTATCAGAAAAATGATCACTGGGTAGGTCTGTGAATAAATGGAGTTACTGTAATTTGAACTTGGGACAAAACTCCATATATTCCCTGGTCCCCAAAGCCCCCACTCCAGTGGGGTAGCCATGAAGGCTCAGCTTTCTGTATGTTCTCAGCTTTCTGTGTGTTCTGTGTGTTTCTGTAGGTTCTGTGTACCTACTCGGTCCCTTTTCTTAACAAAGGACTTTCTTTCTATCACTTTGCGTTTGGGGGAAGAACTGGGAGTATTATTTCCATATATACTTGCTGTGTTCCATTAATTTTCTTCATGGGACCTTAGCCTTTCCTTCAGTCAGTGGGTTCTTGATCTATTCCAGAAACTGTTGAAAAGATTTTGACTTCAGTTTCCTGATCACCCATCTTTGACTTTTTTTTGGTCCTATGAGTTAAGCAACTTCCTTGTTGGCGCCCATCACCTTTACCTTAGGATTAACAAAAGGCATCTTTTATTAACCACCCCCATGGCTGTCTATAGGTCATGTAGGAAGCATGCAATCCTTTGCAAAGCCAAGGCCTCTTGATTGTCTTCAAAAAAGGCATAATGCCAACTTTTAATACACACACACACACACACACACACACACACACATTTGAGAGAGAGAGTGAACGAAAGTGCTCGAGCTGGGGGAGGGGCAGAGGGGTAAAGAGAAAGAATCTCAGGCAGACTCTGTGCTAAACACAAAGCCTGATATGGGGCTCATCTCATGAAAAGAGCCTTATGTTGGGCTCAATCTCATGATCCTGAGATCATGACCTGGGCTGAGATAAAGAGTTGGATGCTCAACCGACTGAGACACCCAGGCGCCCCATAAAATGCCAGGAGGAGTCACCACTGCAGGTTCAGGTGGTCCGGGGTAACCTAGGAATTCTAGATTTCCAATTACATCAACACAGACATCCCCATCCCAGGTCTCAGGATTTCATTCTTTCCTAATTGAATACGATGAATGGGATGTTGAGCATTCTAGAGAAGTTACACGTATCTGTAATGATAAGGTCAAGAATTTGCCCTTGGGCTGAGTGGTTGAGGTAGGGTAGAGGACAGCATCAATGGAAGACAACAGATGGAGGAATTGAGAGGCAGGGGGATCGAGGCATCATAGAACTGAACTGTTTAGTACTTAGATGTGAAAGGGCTTAGTATGTTCAAGGAATAGTGGGGAATGGAATGAGCCAGAGCTCATCTATATAGTGACAAAGGTGGAAAATAATCTGAAAAGGTACTTTAGGGCCAGCATGCGAAAGGCCCTCAGCATCCAGCTACAGAATTTGGCCCCCTAGAAAATACAAGGCTAATGGAGATTTTAAACACTAATTTGTCTTAATCATAATGGAGTTTCCTTGCAGGAGTGTGGACAACACAGATCGTCTAGAGTAAGGCCAACAAATTAAGATGCTACCACAATGGTCCAGGGGTAGTTCTGGCTCCATAAGCTAGGTATTTGCATCAGACACTGCTAACTGCCTATCCAATATCCCCTCTCCCTTATTCCTTAGGAATAGGTCTCTGTGGTGTCAAAGGGAAAAAATTGTGTTTGCCTTCCTTGCAGATAGGAGGCATCATAGAATATTGTAAGATTTTTGAGAAGACTGTGTTACGATGTTTAAATCTGCAGAAGGCAAGTGTGGAATGCTCCCCGAGATGTCCCTGTCCTAATCCCCAGAACCTATAAATATGTTATCTTAGGCTACAGATGTCATTCATGATGTTAACCAGCATCCGGGATTACCTGGGCAGGCCCGATGTCATTAAAGTGATCTCTGAAAATGAAAAGAGGAGGGAGAAGAGTTAAGAGTTCCGTGTGCCCTAGTGTGGGAACTCCACCCACTGCTGCTGGCTTTGAAAATGGGGGAGGGGACCTGGAGCCAAGGAATGCAGTAGCCTATAGAGGATGGAAAAGTGAAGGAAATTGGTCGTCTCCTACAGGTTCCACAAGGAAACATAGCCCTACTGACATCTTGATGATACTCCAGTGAGACCCCTGTCAGGTTTCTAAACCTATAAAACTGTAAGGTAATACATTTGTGTGTGCTTTTTTTCTAAGCCGCTAAGTTGGAGGTAATTTGTTACAGCAGCAGTAGAAAACTAATACAGCAATCATGTTTATGTTTTCCTCCTCCCTGCTTCCTTCTAATTGCTGGGATGCAGATGTAATGGTTAGCGCTCCAGCATTCATAGTGGGCCATAAAGCAAACCTGAGGATGGATACCATGCATTAGGGGTGACAGATCAAAAAGATAGAAAGCCTTGGGTCCCTGGCAGCCACGTTTTGGGACATCAGCCTCAGAATTTCTTTCAGAGGATTGGAAATAAACCTGTAGCATGTTGAAGAGACTGTAATCAGGGTCATATTACTATCTAAATGTAATTCCTGACTAAATAATAGTGTAGGCTGGATAGACTTGTAACTCTACAACTCAGCATTCTGTGGTCCAGTAAATGTTCGAGCTGCCATATGCCGGACATGATCCTTCCTACTCCGTGATTTCCTGATCTCTGCTCAGTTTCAGGGCTTCTGAGGCCAGAACTCTTGCAGTTCCCCTAAAATGCCCCCTCATTATCATTTGCATGTCCAGTGAGTTGTCCAATTGTCAAAGCCTGTCAATTCTGCATCCATATTGCCATCCGTATCTTCTGTCACTGTTGCACTACTTTGGACTGGGTCCTCTCTCTGTCTCTGTCTCTCATCTAGGCTATTACAAAAACTGGTCTTTTCATGTTAATTGTTAATCCCCGTTGTATCCTCTAAATGGCTATATTCTACTAACATTTCAAAAAAAATTTTTTTTTTTTTTTTAAGAGGGAGGGAGAGAATACCTGATTGGGAACAGGGAAGGGTAGAGGGAGAGGCAGAGAGAAAAAAAATCCCAAGCGGGCATGAGATCATGACCTGAGCTGAAATAAGAGTTGAGTGCTTAATCGACTGAGCCACCCAGGCACGCCTAACATTTCAGTTTCTTTCTTTCTTTTTTTTTTTTTTTTTTATTTGACAGAGAGAGATTGGTCACAAGTAGGCAGAGAGGCAGACAGAGAGAGGGGAAAGCAGGCTCCCCGCTGAGCAGAGAGCCCGATGTGGGGCTCGATCCCAGGACCCTGGGATCATGACCTGAGCTGAAGGCAGAGGCTTAACCCACTGAGCCACCCAGGCGCCCCAACATTTCAGTTTCTTAAAAGAGCAGTGGTACTTATAATTCTTCCCCTAAAAATCCTTCAGTGTCTTCTCATTACACACTGTATTAAATCCAGATGCCTTAATCTTGCATTCAGGGCCTTAATCAAAATGTGTTTTTCTCTTTAACATATGTTGGATTGGCTAATGGTTATTACCCCAAACATGCCTCCCATTTTCCTGATTCCGTGGCTCCTCACCTCTGACACACATGCCTTGGTTTCCGTGACTTACTCTTTCAGCATTTCCTTTTTACTTCTCTCTTTGCTTACTATGGATTGCAAATAAATTCGTTATTGTCTGTTTACATATCCCTTTATGTATTTTCATTCTCACCAGAGTGTAAGCTCCCCGAGGACGGGAGCTATATCCATCTTAGTCACTACCCAATTCCTGAGGTCAGGTAAGTGTCTTGGGCGGGGCTCATGAAATACTTGTTAATTGACTATATGAGTGTGATGTCATCGTAAAGACCATCATAGCATTGTTCTAAAATTCAAGCTGGGAAAAGCATGGCAGCTTACATACTCGGAGCTCTAAGAATTAGGGATGTGTGCTCGTCCTTTCCTCGTGGGAGAAGACCATAAAGCTGTGTACCCTGATGGCAGGGAGGCAAGGCTGTCCACAGGTCAGACCACCAGCCTCCATCAAGGCTGTGGGGCCTCTCTGATCTCTAGGCAATGATTTTAGGTCAAACGAAAAAATATCCTTCTTATTTTACTCTTACTTTATGCTGGGCCATGAGGATTATTTAGCCTTTCAAAACTCAGTTTCTCTTGGGCTTCATCTAACTGCTGAAAACTTAGTGTGCTCTGGAACAGTATAAATAAACAGACTTGGAACGGGGTGGGGGGGCACCGGGGGCTACATTTTATTCTTCCCCTTGGCAAAGCATAAAAACAAACAACCCCCCCATGCCTAAACTCTCCAAAAACCTCATAATTACAGGAAGGAAAATATGTCTGAGGAAATTTTATTTATTCAACAGCAGGCAAGGATCTCAGATAAGGGGAACACGTCGTAGCTGTTCAGTGGTAGCTGCTGAATGGGGTACAGGTAGGGAGAGGCAGTGGGTTTACTTGTAAGGTACATCGAAGTCCCTTTTATTCATCGAAGCAATCGATGCTGGCTAGGCAGGCATTGTATTAGAGGCTGGGGGACACTGTGTTTCTTCGTACACCTAGAGAATTGTTGTTGCCTTTGAATCTCTGCAACATCTTTTCAAACACAAATTGGCCTGTGTGTGTGTGTGTGTGTGTGTGTGTGTGTTTGTGTGTGTCTATGTCTAGGCAAACAAGCACTTTAATTCCAGATGAATATTTAATAATCTTTATCATTTGCAATTTGATAGAGTATAGACACATATAAATGACACCCTGAAAATACCAGGACAACAAAAGATATTTATTACTATTATTATTATTAATCATTTTAAATATAAAATGCCTTTCCATTCATTCCTATGCTGTCTATATTAGGTCTTCTCTTTGACTCTCTTCTTTTCCTCCCCTTAACCCTTTCCATTTGCAGAGTGTGAATCCTGCCTTTTGACTGTCAGAGAAGTCGTCTATTTTTAAATTTCCGGAATTTCAGGTCTCCTGTCATTAAGGATGACAGAGAGATTTAGGAAAAGGCAAAGGGGGAGCACTATTAAAAAAAAAAAACAAAAAACCAACAACAGCTGTTTTTTAGTGTGACCTAGACAGCACCCCAGATGAATCTGAATTTTGAACATATTTTTAGGTTGTGCCCCGGTGTTTAGCATTTTAGAGAGTGATGATGACTAAGTCATTGGAAAGAATCCATTTTATGTAGAAAATTTTTAACAATTTTATCCACAAGCTAAATCCTCACATTGTGTTTGAATATGCAAACGACTCCCATTCTGATCTGGGTTTGGAAGCCTGATCGGATAGGCCTTTCACTGGCATTTAGGACGTGGTGTTCTTTAGCAAGAAAGCTGTCTATTTTTCTTTTCTCCAGGGGCGCCGCAGTTTAGGACAGACACAAAGCTGGGAACACAACCAAGGGCAGAAAAAAATTCACCCCCCTGTTCTGTTTGTCAAACTGACCTGCAGGTCACAACCTGAAAGTTTATGGATTGGTGAGGCCTTGCTTCTGCACAAGCATGTTTTCTGGACTTTGGTTGAAGCTGAATTCCTGACTTCTGAAAGAGGAGTGGGTGTGGACTTCCAGCAGGAATAGCCAGTGGGAAGGAAGTAATATTCATTAAGAGTGTCTCATGCAAGCAGTGCGGGGCTAAGCATGCTCAGTGTAAATTCTCCTGTAGCCTGTCAAGCTATGTTTGAACTCGTTCCAGAATACTGGATTTACTTTTTTTTTTTTTCCCACCACCAGGAAGAATACTCGATTAGACTGCATTTTGCCCTGTTTTTCTCTTTCTTTCTTTCTTCCTTTCTTTCTTTCTTCCTGGCAGAAGATTGGAAACAATATCCTTTTCTGATCAGTTCAGTAATACAATACCTTCAGTGTCCACTTGAGCATTTCAGTGGAGAAGAAAAGAAACTTTGCTACCTGAAAGCTGAAGACTGCTTAGGTCAGTGACTGCTAATAAAGTCCTTAAGGACTTATGGAACCAGGAGTTAACTTTTCTCAACTGTGAAGGTAATCTACAGCAAATTTAATTGCTTTTTCAAGTGAGTGGGTGTACACCAATTTTTTTTTTTTCTCACAGAAAAAAGTATGTTTTTCATATGTTGGAGTGATTTTCCAAACACAGGGAAAATATGTCTTTGAGTTAATTTGCATTTGAAAGAACCTCTTTTTGTATTAGAAGTTCTCTCTCTCTCTGTCTCTCTACCACAAATTATGTGTTTTTCAAACAAATATTGTGGTGAGCTGATGTAGCCATAATGGTCTGAATGTGGTTGTGTTCTGTGTTATATTAATTCTTGGCATGGGCTGGTTTGGTGAAAGTTACTGCTTTTGTTACTGCCAAAGATGAAAGAGAGTTTGTTTTTTGTTGCTGTTGTTTTTGGAACTTTTGGTGGGCTTTGGGGGCTGCATTGTGAGACCCTTCTGGAGAGGAAAGTCATCTCTTTCTATGCGTAATGTGCGTTTTGCACAGTGTTCAACTCTAACTCTGAGAAGGGGACACAGTTTTTTTCAGAATCTGTGTAGGAGTCAAGTTTTTTTTGTTTTTGTTTTTGTTTTTTTTTAAATGTGGTTTTGGAGGGAAACAGTACTTAAGAAAGGCAGAAGCAAGGTTTGTCATGAAGAAATTAAATCAAGACCTTCTTGGTCAATATAAGTAGTGAATGCAAAGAAATATTGCATGCCATGTACTCCCTGGTTTAGTTTAGATTAATAATTTTACTTTCGAATTAAAAGCAAAGAGCTTAGACTCTGAAGTGTGCTGTCTTACATATCTATTGTGATGACACCAAAAACTCCAGTGAGAAAGACGTTAGGATCTCAGAGAAAGCAAGTTCTCAAAGACGGTCCCTTGAAAGCATGCATCTGAGGACTGAGGTTAGGAAGCCACATGGCTTCATGAAGGAACAGAGCATCCTGGGCTAAAGCAGTTTAATTTTATTCAAGAATTTTAAGAGTGAAAGGGGGATTTATTTCTTTTCAAAATCAGAACAGCCAGGCGAGGATTATTGATCAGTCGGGGATTAAATATTTGCTGGGATACAAAGCATCACATATTACCAATGTGTAAATCAGACTGACCAGCAAGCTATTCAGGGGATGGAAATGAAAACACCGTAGTTCCATCCGGAGTCAGATGCGGGAGCACCCCTGCCCCTCATTCTCCATCTTTATGTCTCAGAAAGGGCCGATAAGAGGTGGGGCAGGGTGTGAAATAAGGCTTCGCTGGTGAGCTGACCTCGCTCTTTTTTAACTTCTGTCCATCTGCTCTTACTGGGCAGCTGAAACCGTGAGCAACGTGGGAAGGGTCCTCAGGGGAGATGAGGAAGAAGGGGCCAGACCCCGCCAGGCCTCTGATCCGCTCCCCATCCTGTGATTTAGACCTAAGCAGAGAAGCTAAGTGGTTGCATCTAAATCCACTTCTTTCTGCTCCCAGGGCTTTGATTTAGTACCAATTGCCGCAATTCTGCACCTGCCTCTGCTTTTCATAAGTAAAAGCTCCTCGATGCAGAGACGGTGGTTTATTTGTTACAGATTGATCCCCAAGGAGATAGCCTCAGTAATTCAGTCTTGTTTTGGTTTTTCCTTTCTTACCTAACATGTGGCATAGATCTTGATAAGTTTAATGGAAACAACAAATCCTTTCTAGGATGGAGAGTACAGTTCTCCACGATCGTGAGTGCGCGCATGCGCCTGGGGCTGGGCTGCGGAACAGTGCAGCTTGGGAGACTTTGCATGGCCAAGGGCATTTGTCTGGCGTCAGGGACCCTTTCACTGCCTTGGCTGTCTGTAGAGAAAGAGAGGAGGCACACATTCTGGAGCTTTCTTTCCCCCGACTCCCCTTTCCTATCACTCCCCCTTTCCCCAACGCTGTTCCCCTTCATGACCTCCGTCTCAAAGAATGGCATGAAACCTTTCGAGGGACAAAGGAAACCTAGAGGCCTCTTCATGTTCACATCTGGATAAAATTTAGATTGTGACAAGGGAAAGTGAGTGGGAGAAAAAAAAAAAAAAAGCCTGATGTCACATTTTTTAAAAAGGTAGTAACTGACTTCCTAGAGGTTTCCTTGTCTCAAGTTTTCTGGGTGTTTTTGTGTCCTGCCCACACCCTGCCCACTGGTCTTGGGGCAGGCAGGTATCATATCCTTATTTTATAGTGAAGTCCAGTGGCTTATCCAAAGTAGTGGCCGAGTTCGAATCAGCACACAGAGCTCTCAAGCTCCGGGATAAGACTTCTCCTACATGCTAGAAGGGATGATCTGAGGCGAATTTCTGCATCTTAGCCTGTTTCCCATTCGCTTGGAGGTTTTGGACAATGGCAGTTTTTCTGTGCAATAATCTCTCCAATGGACTCCATTACCATAATGGTATCTTAAGTGGGAGAAGCACTTGAGACCTTCCAGGGAACTTTCTCGTCTTTCTTTTTATCTTCAGTACCGGCCATCAGAATTGATTGGACCAGTGTTCACATTTTCTCCAGACAAAGCATGATACGGAAAGCCTGGATGAGTTGCTGCCTCGGGTCAGGTAGAGACTGGATGGGAGTTCAGGTTGCCCAACTCAAGGTTTGAAATTCTAGACCCTCCTGAATCTATGTGGGGAGCTCGGGGGTACTGAGGTAGGGAGGGTACCTAAAGAGGAGTCCTGTGGTCCATGAAGGTACAAAGTGTGTCAGAAGCTTTAAATACTGTGAGTCCCCTCACGAAGGAGAAAACTCAGAAAAGTCATGTGCTTCGTCCACACTTACCCTTAGGGAGTTGGGAAGCTGGCTCTGGATCCTATGGTTAGGACCCTAAGGTGTGTGCCAGATGGCTCAGTAAGGAAGCCTCTGGGCTTCGGTAGGTTTCTCTGCATCTTTTTTGCACTTGTAGGTAGAAAAGGGATACCTAGCACGGGGGTGCAGGTCCAGGATTTTACTAGAGGACATATGTAAAGTACTTAGTATGGTGCTTTGGGCACAGTAAAACCCTACAGCATTCTGAATGGCGCCTGTTCTTGTCTGTTTTTTTTTTTTTTTATCACCCAAGGTGAGAGCCAGGTACACTCACTGTGAATCCTAATCAGATCTTAGCTCAGCTCCCAGATTTTCAGGGCAGTTGTTTTGGCGACTTACCGTCATTCTGTGAATGGCACTCAGGGCATATTTATTGAAAATACAAATACTGTGCCGACTGCTGGCAGGGAGCTAACAAGGGCAAAAGCAGAGTTCTTCGTCTCCACCCGGGGAGTGGCTGGAGGGAGGTTACACAGGCAGATGTGACTGGGATAAGCAGTATGGGCTGAGTCAAATCTAGTCTTCTTTGGTGGCCTTCACTGGCTGCTGACAGACTTCTTGCATGTGAGAAGCCTCTCTGAGGGGAAGAATGGCTCGTCAGAGGTTATTCTAGGCTAATAGCTCCAGTGAGTATTGAAAAACAAGTGAAGGCCCTTGTGCTCACAGGCTGTGAGAGTTTTGTATTTCTTGGCCCTTGAAGACCAGCACTGACTGGGCTGTGGAGGCTGATGGAGTCTCTGAATTTAACATGGCATTATGTTAGAAAGATCTTCTTGAAGAGAGAAAACACCAAGGTCCACGGCTGACCAAATCAGTGCTTTGTAGTTGAGTTGAGAACTGTAAGCACACCATAACAGGGCTGCAAAACCAGAGGGCAGAGCCACTCCCCTCAGAGCACGTTCGTCTGACTGAATAAATGGTACATAGAATGGCACAGAGCACTATGACACAAGATAGGTGTGCGGGCACTGAAGTGTGAAGCCAACTTCATGGACAATTGGATGAGGAGTAAAGATTTTTAAATGTCTATTTATAATTCTAAATTCGTTAGCGTTCAGAGGCTTTACCATGACCTTTGGTCATTTGTCCACTGTAGGGGAATGGGAAATGTAGACAGGTGTTGGTTTCTTGAGCATCTATTATGTACCCTCCACTAGATTTTATGCTTTACCAACATTAGCTTCTTGAAAGTTCACAATATCCCTAAAAAGTTTAAAGAGGAGGAAGTTGGCTGGAAGACAGGTGTATATGGCCACCGAAGTGAAGAGGGTTCATACGATTGACCAACTGACATACTGTACCTTGTGTGATAGGAAGACCTCCATTTTAGGTGGACAGCTGTGGTCCAGGAGTCTCTCAGCTACTGTCATTTCCGCAAGTTCCTTCAATGGGAGATGCCAGACTCACCCAGTTCTGGATCCGTTAACATGTATTGCCCGGAGTTGGGCAAGTCTGTTCCCATGAAGGGCTACTACTTTCTTGGCTCTATGCACACCACCTGCTTTTGGGAAGCCACTCTACTTGAACAGCAAATCGAAATGCATCTTTTTTTGCCCACAAATAGGTCCTTAAAAGTTTTTCAGCTTTAGAAGTGAAAACCCCAGTAATTATTAGGTAGTATCATGTAACTTAAAAACAGAATTTGGAGTGAAATGCCTGAGATTTGGGTTCTGACCTTGGCATTTCCTAGCTGTGTGACTTTGAGTAAATTATTCCAATTCATCGTGCCTCACTTTTCACGCCTGAAAATTGGAAGGGCAGAGAGAATTTCCTCAGGTGGGATGATGAAATGTTAAAGTGAATTTTAAAAATTTAGCCTGTTTGACCACTGTGGCTGCTGAGGGTTCTCATGCATTCTGCTTTTCTGTTCTGAAAAGGCTTCTCCTTCACTTACTACTCGGAAGGTGGCATGGTTGGCTGAGCTGGACAAACTGTTTTCTGTCGGAATATTGGAAAATCTTTTATTGCCCAAATTAACTTTATATTTCCCAGATTAGCAAAAGATGGAAGTCTTTGAAAAGACAGGAAACTAGGCAGAAAATATAGCCAGAGCAGAATTTGGTTGACTGTAAGTAGTTCCCATATGCAATGAAAGATAAACAATGAATCAGGGTACCAGACAAATTGTTGACACACATATATTTCCACATGCTCCCTGAGACGATGGGAGAAATACCACCCCCATTAGGGTGACTACTTAAAAGAAAATAACAAGTGTTGGTGAGGATGTGGAAAATTGGAATCCCAGACAATGTTGGTGAGAATGCAAAATGGTGCTGTGGCTGAGGAATACAATATGGCGGTTCCTCAAAAAGATAAAGATACACATAGGATTTCATCCCATTTAGCAATTCTACTTCTCAGTGTGTACCCCAAATAATTGAGAGCAGGGTTTCAAAGAGGTATTTAAGCACCCATATTCATGGCAGCATTATTCATAGGAGCCAAATGATGGAAGGAACCCAAGTGTTTGTCAATGGACGAATGGATAAACAAAATGTGGCACATACACATACAATGGAATATTATTCAGCCTTAAAAAAGGACGTTCTGACACATGCTACGACATGGATGAACCTTGAGGACATTATGCTAAGTGAAACAAAGCAGACACATCCCCCCCACCACACACACACACAAATACCTTATGATTCCACTTATATAGAGTACCTAGAGTTCACAAAGACCGAAGTAGAATGGAGGTTGCCATGGGGTGAGGGCTGGGGCAGTGGGTATAGAGTTTCAGTTTGGGATGATGAGAAAGTTCTGGGGTTGGATGGTAGTCATGGTTGCCTGAAATTGTGAACGTGCTTAGTGCTCTTGACCTGTTTATTTAAAAATGGGTGAGGATGGTAAATTTTACATTCTGTATATTCCACTACAATCGAAAATGAAAAAAAAAATGACAATGTGAAAAAGTCAGTATATGAGATAGTTTGTAAGGGCTTACCCACTAGATGTTATTTGTTTCATTCCTGAAATTCAGGTGTGGGAGGGAAACTTAGGCTCAAACAGAGGAGAACAAAAGAACAAAACCTTTTAATACATGCACTTTGTGGAAGTGAGGGGAAAAAAAGGAGAGAGAAAATACAGGAGAGAGAAAGGCTCTTGGTACAGAAAAATACAATTTCCAGAATTCCTGAACGTGAGGTTCTGAAGGGTAAAGTTCTCTTTCGACATTGCATTCACACAGCCAGGGTGCCACTCTCATTTGGGGGTGACATTTGGTCACTGATACCGAGGTGGAGGGACCGAAAGCATTCCTGAGCCCCCTCTTTTTGCTAGACCTTGAATTTCCTATTGGATTAAATCCTTATCAGGGGCTACCTTTGTGAAAGGTCTGTGGTGAGAAAAAATGCAGAAGTCAAGAGAAATTAAACAGCTGCTCAGAGGCAGGTGGAGGAGGGGAGGAACAGCAGCTAGCAGGGGCTGGGTGCCTGCTTTGTACCAGGTGTTTATGTACACCACACGTTTAATCCCCTCAATTGCCTCTCGCCTGATTTTATAAGGGCGGCCTTTCCAAGGTCCTTTTACCAACAGGGTGGTGAAGCCAAGACTAGAACCCAGGTCTGTAAGAGCCTGAAGTTTATTGGGCTTCATCACACTTCAGGCTTTAGGAATTACATTGCTTCAGTTAACTATGTAAACCAGCCACCCCCTCCACTCCCTCCCCCCCTCCCCCCGCTGCTTTCACTGTCAGCAGCCATGGAGGGAGGTTTTTCTGGAACAGATACATGTATCCCCCATACAGCTTAGGATCCTCCAGGAGGCTTGGTGGGGTGGAAGGGGGCATCCTTAGCATCCACAATATGAACATCATTTTTAATTTTCACAAATATTCGCATGGCAACATTTTAACCTTCTAGAAGGAAAAAAAAAAAAAAGCCTCCAGAGGCACAGGTGTCTGGGGAGCGTCTTTTCTGTGGTGCTATCTTGGGTTCAGGTGTTGGAATAAATGAACCCGAGCGCACCGGCCCCCTCCTTGGAAGGCTGTTCTCAGGCTCCTTTGTTTGGTTTATGTATAGCCATCAATGCATCATTCTTTCTGCTTCAGCTGTTTGAGAATCCCATCTTCTCTATTGATTTCCCACAGAACGTTTACTGCTCTCCAAGGTGTGACCTGTACCTCTAGCTAATTTATTTCTGTCATGGCTGTAGGATTTAGGAATGAAGGGGAGGGGAGGTAGGGAGGGGTGGGGACTGGAGGGAGGGAGGGTCGGGAGAGAGTGATGTGTCCAAGATGTGGGAAGTAAATTCAGCATCGGAGCCCCCGACAGGCATGCCTGCGGCTCTGGAGGGCAGTTCTGTGCACACAGCGAGGGGACTTTGTTTGAAAATCTGCTCAGCACGATGGAAGCTCAGCCACGGGGTTTCAGAAGGCCAGGAATTATAGCAGGGCCCCATGGGGACAGAAAAGCAACGAAAGAATGTGTTTGAAAATAACGTCTTGACTGTTCAGGAACCAGTCACCATATTGAGCAGTATGTGGCCATTTTTTTTTCTTTTTCTTTTTTTTTTTTTAAATGAAATGATGGAAAACTCCTACTAGGGTCAGGGAGGCGACTAGTGAAGTCATATTCTCTTCTTCATTATGGGAATTTCAACAACGGGGCATTCATGTGTCAGTTTCTGCCACTGTTATTATAGTGACGGACATGTCAGATATTAAATCAAACCACTTTAACATAAACCTCCCTTGCCCTCCATGCCTAGAACACACCAAGTGACCCTTTCCAGGGCCTGATTTTACCAGAGAATGATTCGAATGTCCATTTCATTCCTACCCCCCACCCCCGCAACTGTGGAGCAACTTTTATCTTAGAAAATATGGATGTCATTATTTATTATTTTTCCCTGGATAATGACTCACGTTTGTTAAGTGAGTAGATAAGTCCTATTCGAAGAGGGCTTGAGAGTTCTCAAGACCTTTTTCCTATATATTATTTCATTTCATTTCCACAACAATGCTAAGGTACTGTTTTTTTCTGTGCATAATCGAAGAAATGCTGGCTCATCAGCCCGCTTGTTACCTGCCAAGGTCACGTGGCTAATCAATAGCAAATATGAGATTCAAGTCTAGGGCTTCTGCCTCCAGATTTAGTTTGTATTACGTGACACCTCAGAAGTTCAGAGCCCACAATTCTTTACCAAGATCGCCCACTGAGTAGTAGAAGCTGGGCCGTAGGAGGCATGAGGACCAAAATTTGCCCAACCATTTAGAAAGACACTAAAGGGATAGATCAGAACTGAACAAAATATACAGGCTTCGATGTGTCCACTCATAGAATTTATGCTTATGGTCAGTCTATCTGAGGTATAAGAAAGCTTAGCAAGGAGGGTAGAACATTCACTAGTGACCATTTTCTCTCTCCTTTTCATGTACCAGCCTCCAGCCCCACCCCAATGTACATGCAGATTCTCTCACTCTTTATAGGGAATAAAATAAAGTCAGTCATCTCCACATGTGTGATCATTAATTATAATGTATCTTGGGCTGGGAATTAGAATAGCAATTCTTTGTGAAGCTGGCTGATGAAGTTCTTGTCTATAAATGCCAGACATTCTGAGAACCTCTTCCTTTTCCACAGTGTAATGTAGAAGGGGCTCCTGTGATGTTAGTTGGAGAATAAGATGGCGGGGCTGAGAGGTCTTTCATCATTGGAGCCTAGGCTACCAGTGACTGTCTAACCCTGAGGAAGAGCAGAGTTCGCCTGCCATGATGGCCAGGCAAATCTTCTCAGCACCCATCTTGGAGCCTGAAGGAACCTCAGAGCCTCAATCAGGAGGCCCCAGACTTGAGCCACTCCATTTTTAAAAACATGTAACACGACGGTGTCGTGGAAAGTCTTCTATCCTGAGGAAATACTTGGAATTAAAGAAGAAGAGATAATCTTGTAGATAAATTTTAAAAGTCCAGCGTGTAGGAATAAAAAGTAACTGTAAATATCACTGGAAAACGGATGTTATTTTGGTCTGGCAATGTCTGGTCTTTCAAAAGAAACTTGACTCTCTTTCTCTCTATGTGGCTGACTACATTCCTGCCCACTCTGAGGTAACCTTTGTCTCGAAATTTAGGGCTTTTGAGAAGGGATGAATGAGCTACAAAATAAGTTGGCCTGAGGTGGCCTGTTGTTACAGAGAGAACTCAGGACTCACAGATTTTTTTGAAAGGCCTGCCTCTGAGTACTTGTTCCACAACTTATTAACTGTGTGGCTAAGGCATTTAATTGCCATAATTAATTTCTGCATCATAAAATGGGTATATTACTATCTATCCTAACTCACAGGGTTGTTGCATGACCCTCAAGAGACAATGGGTGCTAAGATGTTTGTAAACTCAAAAACACTGTGCTGGAAAGAATTTGTCTGGTATTATTTTGAGTTCTTAAAACATATGGACAGTTGGTGTTATCTCATTTATCTCTGCTAGCATCATGACATAATGTTCCAGCATGTTTCTGTTTAATATTAAAACTTATTTGGGGCTATGGTTTGGCGTCAACCTACAGTTCACCACTAAATGCCAAACACAAACCTTGTCCCTACTCTATTCTGTGTCTCCCCACACTAAATAAATATCCTGCCTCTTTGCTCTGAGAGTATGTTCCACTCCTGCACCTGGCCCTGTTCTTCTTTGGAGGTTTGCCTGGGAACCTCTTTAATATAAGCACCCTCATCACGAGACACCATCTTATGGCTCCTGGAATTTCTGTAAGTATTGGAGCAAAGTGCTGTGGGGAGGGGCTGGGCTGTGTGCAGGGGGCACCCCTGTGGGGGAGGGGAGCCGAGCTTCAGACATCTCCATTCTCAGCTTGGAACGTGGTGTGTTGTAAAACTAACAGAATACATCAAGTTTAAGTCTGAATGTAAGAATGATGTGGTTTTGGTACCTGATGGGTTAGGTTTTTGGTGGGCTAATGCGAGAACCTACAAGCCATGTATACAACTGGGAAATGCTTTGCTGGGAAAATGCCTTATGAATTGCAAGGACTGACTTCAAACATATATTCAGAGCTCAGCTTGGTTATGACTGGAGGCTTTTTTTGGTCTGAATGTATGGACCTGGCTTCCGAATTTAATTTGTAGAAGCAATTTATAATCCATGAGATGAGATATGTCTTGGTTAATGTGGGTTGCTGAGTGACCTCTGATGCTGGGTGACTGGAGAGGGAGGGAGGAGGACCAGTCCTGCTTCGGCCGTTTACCTGCTGTGACACTGGATAACCACTTAAGCTCTTTATGTCCTGGCTTCCTCACCTATAAAATAAAGATGATGATAATAGTTCTCTATCTACAGGGTTGTTGTTAGAAATTGTTCATAGAATATAGCCATTACACAAAGAGACCTATGACACTGACTTAGTGCAGCACTTTTTTTTAAAGACTTATTTGTTTGAGAGAGAAAGAGAGGGGGGGAAGAGGGAGAGAACCTCAAGCAGATTCCCTGCTGAGCACAGAGCCCTACACAGGGCTTGATCCCACAACCCATTAGGTCATGACCTGAGCCAAAATTCACAAGTTGGATGCTTAACTGATTGAGCCACCCAGGTGCCCTGACTTAGTGCAGGATTAATACTCCCTTCCATTTTGTTGATCAAGAAATGACTGGCTTCTGAGCAAGGATTCTTTAGAGTGTGTTAATTGAGAGTAAGATGTTCAGACAGTACTGAAGATCAAAAATTACCACAAATACTTTATGTAGGATAAAGAGTTGACAAAATTGTCTTAGAGACACACAATGGAATACTATTCAGCCATAAAAAGGGAGGAAGCACTGGAACAAGCTACAATGTACATGAACCTCGAAAACATACTAAGTGAAAGAAGTCAGTTACAAAAGGTCATGTATGGTATGATTGTATTTATATAAAATACCCAGAAGAGGTAAATACATAGAAACAGAGAGCAGATTGGTAGTTGCCTGGGTCTAGGGGGAGAGGGATATGTGGAATAGCAGTGTAATGGGTATAGGGTTTTCTTTTGGAATGATAAAAATGTATTAGAATTAGATGAACACAGCATTGAGAATGAACTGAGAATGAAATATGAACTGTTCACTTGAAAATGGTTAATTTTTATGTACATTTTACCTCAGTCAAAAAAAATGCTCCCTCCCCCCAAAAAAAAACCCAGACCCACACCTGAATAAGTTTACTATATAGGAAGCCTTTCTGAATCTTTATATAATCTTGGTATTTGGTGAACTTTGTGAAGGAAGACTCCCTGACTTACCTACTTTTTTTTTTCTGGCTTTGGTAGGCCTGTCTTAAAACCTTGGTTTTCTGTATCTCCAAGAGTATGCAAGTTCTGTTTGAGGCACTTCTTTCATTCATTCACTTGGCGTCAAAGAGAATGATAATTAATGTGTGATCCAGAGTAGGGGGCGCAAGCTGGCACTGCTGTGTAACTTTGGCAAGCATCGCAACCTCTCTGGTCTTAGGGAGACATCAACTAGATTACTTCTTGGGACTTTCAGTTTCAAAGTGCTAGATTTAAGAAATGAGCTGTGCATTATTAGGTTTCAAGTATTCTGCCAATTAATTTCTCTGATTCTTTTACTTTGAATTCATTTATCAAACCTAGCTAGACAGACAGAAAAAAAAATAAATTAGGCTTTGAATTAGCCTCCTTTTTTTTTTTTCATTAAAATCTCATTAATAAGGAGAAAAATTCATCTCCATATCTGTGGTAAAACTACTTTGACTGCGGGAAACTTTTCTTCATGTTTTTTTAAGATAAAAATGCCCAAAGCATGAAATTGATATACTTTTAAGGTTTGAAAAGCATCAGAAAGGATTTTTTATTGTTAATTATAATATGTATCAGAAGATAGACACAGCAATAACTTAATAGCCGATCAGAACACCATCTTCAAGGGTCATTTAGCATTTCCATGATAAATTGTTATTTTTAGAAGCTTATGTAACCAAACAAAGAATGTGTTCTTGGCTATGGCCATGAAGACAAGTTATTATCGTGGGAGGGACAAAGGAATCTGAGAGGCCCATGAGAGACGGAGCCATTTTATAGAGCGCTCTTTCTCTTTAGTCTCCCATTTTCTGCAATCAGAATAATGCAGTGCATTTCAGGGCCATTTTCATTTTTGAAGTGCTCTTTCATCATTAGTTAATAAATACTCATCAATGAATTTTCCTCCTCGTCTTGGAAGTTGGAGTAAAAAGAAAGATAATCGCTTTCTATTTCGTAAGTATTATTCCCTTTGGGGCTTCCCCTCTTGTGCTTTTAATGGAAATATAAGAAATAAATGATACCTATTCGTTTGAAAGGACCAAGGACTCCCATTCCTTCCATATAGAGCACCTGGAAATTTCCCGCAGAAATTAAGGACCTTCAGCAACTACCCAGCTATGGTAACAGAAGGCACGTCTGTCTCCCATTACCAAACTTTGAACTGTGTAGTGTCTCTTGGAGACAGGGAACTGGAAAGATGCCTTGGTGGTGGGGGGGAGTCTTCATCAGGGAGATGAATACAGTAGAGTTGAGCTGGGAGGAAGTGGTTTCTGACTGAGCGTGGGTTTTCAGTGACCTTCATATCTCTGATTTCTAGGGCCAAAGGGTATGGTTTTTGAATTTTCTATTCTTTTGTATTATCTGCACTTCTCCCCTGTATCATCTTAGTTCGTTCCATTTATACTTGGCTATGATTTTCCCAGTTTCTGCTGTGGTGAATTGCACTACGCATACTTAAACTGCTCCTAGAACCTAGTTGCATGTGTCTGGGGAAGGGGGTTAAGGGAAGATGATTTATAGCATGAGCTATGTCTTACTAGGTTTTGCTGTCTTATAGTTTATAGTAGTGTTCTCCAACAGGCCCACAACACAAATGTGAGCCACATGTCTAATTTTAAATTTTATGGTAACTGCGCTAAAAAAGTAAAAATAAACAGGTGAACTTAATTTTAATAATACATTTCATTTAACCCACTATATCCAAAATATTATCACTGCCATATGTAATCAATATAAAAAGTGAATGAGATATTATCCATTTCTTTAACCAAATCAATGAATTTTGATGTGTGTTTGATACAACATGTCCGTCTGGACTAGCCACATTTCAGGTATGGCTGGTGGCCATTCCTTTGGACAGTACAGGCCTATAGGTTTGGGTAGACAATATTTTAACGTGTATTTTCAAATGAAAAAGCATTCTGAATTATTTATCACAAAGTCAAATTCTGAGGTAAATTACCTCAAGTTTTCAAGGTTTTCTCCTTGTCAATTAAAGTATCTCTTGGTTTTTTCAGGGATAGGAAGAAGTTAAAGGGTCCCAGCGAGATGGTGTTAATATATATTTTCTGAAAACTATGGTTGGCTCTGATGGTTATGCTCAGTATTGAAATTAACAGTAGCATGAATGAATTATGGTCTCTTCCTCCTCATTTTGCTTTATGTTTTGCTGTACCTTGAGCTCCAGTATACCTGAGCCGAGCAATGACAAGACTGCCGATTTCAGATAGTAGTTAGGATTTGACCGTGTTTGATTTGAGCCAATCCTGTGGCAGCTGCCCTGTACACAGTTCCCACATTCTCTTAGTTTTTGGTGTCAGCATCCCCCAAGATACTCTTCTGTGCTTCTTTGTATGTGTTTGTGTTCTCATGAAGAAAAAGGCTTCTGCTTCTATTGTAGCCTCTCATCTTGGCTCAACTGAAATCATTCAAAAGGGCAGCAGTCATGACCAAAGGAGACAGAGGCATAAAGGTGGCTGCAGATCACGTCCCAGAGGCCTGGAACCCCATCCCAGGGCTAAAGACCTCATTTTTTTTTCTTTTTTTTGAGAACAGCATCACAAGTATTTGGTCTATCTGTCCTTCCATCAACAGAAACTTTAGTCATTGGCACTTTTACATATCTACAGTGGAATTAATTAATGTTGGTAATTATTTATCTTTGAGCATTGACCATGAGCAAAGCACTGTGGCAGGTGCTGTGAGGGATACAAGAAAGTGGTGGCCTCCTCCCTTGTCCCCAAGGCACTTAGCCTGATGGTGAAGAGAAGTTTGGTACACGGAGTCCTAGTCAAGCTTTTAAAGTGTTAAGGCAGAAATAATCAGCTCCAATGACCCTGATGTACTGCAAGATACAGTGAACAAATAAATATTTGCCAAGGCCCCATTCCAAGACCAGAGATTTACCAGATTCCAGTAACAATGAAGATGAAGACATGGTTTCTCTTTCTGAGAATCCACAAAACTACCATGAGATGGGGGTAAGGAGCGGCCACCTACCATGTCCTTTGAGATATGATATAACAGGGAACAAGAACTCCAGAAATGCAGAGGAAGGTGAGACTAAGACCTCTAGTCCAAGTTGGGGTCAGCTCTTCACAGGCAATGATGACAGGCTGGTTTTCAAAATAGTTCCTTGGCAAGAAAGGGAGAGGAGAGACGCCTGGAAAGACAGGGGCAAGAGTGGAGGCCAAGGCATTTCGAGGGCTGTTGAGCCCTGGAGAAAAGTCATACTTAAGTAAGCTGTGTTCTCTTAAAGCCATTGGATTCTCTCTTAGGATATTCGATTCAAACTCTGCCCGTGATGTGTTCTCTACAGTTCTTGGGTGTTTGAAAAATTATTGTAAGTTACTAAAGATGGATCATTTAAATTTTCACATTTATTTAAAAAGTAGCAAGCACATCAAGGGCTGTTAATTTAATCACTATAGTAGAGAGGTGCCATGTCATGGAGCTTCAGCGCTGACTCTGGAAGAAAGGCTACCCAGATTCAAATTCTAACTCTGTGCCCCAATTCCAACTCTGCCCCTCAACTCCAACTCTGCCCCCACAACTCCAACTCTGCCCCCCGACTCCAACTCTGCTACTGAGCCTCTCAGCACTTTAGCTTCCTCATCTGCAAACTGGGAAATAATAATAGCACTGGCTTCAAGGGCGATTATTAGGAAAACAATGAGTTGAGATTTGGAAAGGACATAGGTGAGTGTCTGGTTCATGGAAAGGATCCTAAATGTTTGTTAAATCTAATGATGGTGGCATGTAAACTGTTAAGGGTTGCAAAAGCAAACAGCTCTCTGTGTGACTGGCATGTGATCCGAGAATTGTTGATTTGGGTTTCGTAGAAAATTTTTTTGAAGAAACGACTTTGCTTGTAGTATAGCTAGTCTGAAATTGGCCTGTGGTGTATACCGCTGAATGCAGACTACAGCCGACATATTTGCAGTAGAATTGTATAAGCTTTATTTTTTATTTTGGTACATACTAAAATGCATTTAATTGCTCTAAATGCCTAAATTTTCTGCTTTGAAGAACTTGCATTTGAAATATCTGAAAACACAAGTTGCTTCTAAGGGAATATGTGTACATTAATATTGGATCATATGTGAAAATACTACTTTTGTCAGTAAAAGCAGAATGCTGTCATATTAGAATGAGTGGTTGCTTTGCGTTCATGTAAAAATTGCTTATTAAGAAAAATTCCAAATAGGCATAGAAGGAAAGAATAGTGCACCGTATATCCAGCACATATTCATTGTTTAGATTTTAACTATTTTATGGGGTTAATGTATTAAAGGAAATCCCAGAAATCATGGCGTTTCAAGCCCGAATATTTGGTTTAACGTTTAGAAAGTATATTTTCTTACGTAACCACAGTGCCGTCCCACACACAATAATCTTTCTTTGCTATATTCCATTCACATTCAAATACTCCCATTTGTCCCCAAGTGGCTTTTTGAGTTAATTTGTTTGAATCAAGACACAAACAAGGTCTATTCAGTGCCTCTTAAAACGTTTCTTTTCATCTAGGATGGTCTGTGATCCTATGTTGGTTTGAAAGAGTTTTATTATGTGATGGGCTCCAGGTCTGAGACCCAGAAAAGCCCTGTATGGGCCAGTGTTAGGTGGTTGTCTGATTCACTTTAGGTAGAAAACCTTTGGCCAACGCACTGGAAGAGTAATTCTTTTCCCACAAGTTTTAATTCTAATTACATGCATTCTAGGCACCGAGTGAGGCACTGAAGGCCCAGAAATGAATAAGATACAGCCCTCGGGCTCAGCAATCAGGCAGAGTTTCTGCCCTATGACCCACCAGAGTCAGAGTTAGAGGGAGACCCGACCTTGATGTTGAAGGGGGAATGTGGCTGCCTCCAGGGGAGCTATGGGCGTGTAGTGCTGCAGACTGGTGGTCAGGGCTTTTCTTTACAGTGTTTGAATACCCCAGAAAACTGAAAATGCTGGAGATTTTATAGCACCATTGCAGAGGTGCCTAGTGATTAGAGACAGGAGATCCTGGGGTCCGCCTTCCGTCCTAACACCCTGTTCTCCAGGGACATCCTGTCTGATGTTTCATTCCTCAGTGAGTATAAATTATGTTGAAACTCCACACATAGGCCAAGCACTGGATGGCATTTGAGAAACAGTTAATATCTCCCAGGAAGTAGAATTCTTAAGACAGCAGATACAGAAAAGAAAAACTCCCCTTAGATCTTTGCTTTAAATATGTCTTCGAATTTGAAAGGAATTCTTGAAAGTAGTCAGTTTACAGGGAAGAAAGAACAAAGCTTTTTTCCCTTAAGAACAGGTGTTTTCGGGAGAAAGCATGTTCTGAACACCTGAGGGGGCCCAGGGGAGCGTGGAGAGTGGACTGTCACGTGGGAAGGTCTCTGGACTGACAACATAGAAAGACCTGGGGTTGCTTCTTAACTCCTCACTTACTGGCTACTTCAATGAGAGCAGGTCTTTGAACTTATTTGAAGTCAGTTTTCTGATCTATAAAATAGGCGTAATAATGACTTTTCCTTACGAAAGAGGGGGAAGAAAAGATGACGGTTTAGAAACTTTCTGTATTTTCATCCCTCCTTATAGATAGGAAAGCAATATTGTTCTAGCTGCCTTTGGAGGAGCAAACTTCTCTGAAAGTTACAGAAGGACAGTTATGAGAGTGCTGTGTCGGTCAGAGGATGGCCAGCCAGGGTCTTTGGAATTCTGGATGAAGAATAGTTTAAAACCATTTATTTAGTTCCAGAATAAAGAATGAAGGGAATGGGGCACCTGGGTGGCTCAGTGGGTTAAGCCTTTGCCTTCGGCTCAGGTCATGATCTCAGGGTCCTGGGATCAAGCCCTGCATCAGGCTCTCTGCCCAGCGGGAAGCCTGCTTCCCCGTCTCTCTCTGCCTGCCTCTCTGCCTACTTGTGTGCTCTCTCTCTCCCTCTGCCAAATAAATAAATAAATAAACTTAAAAAAACAAAGAATGAAGGGAATACTGGGGCATTTAACAAATGATGTAACTTTATCTCAATCTCTATTCAGTAGTAGCAAGGATAAAATTAAATTACCTTTATAGACACCAAGTTAGGCTACATTCATCAAGTGGCAGTGTTAATTAGTAGAACTGATGCTTCAGTATAAAATAGGGTTATAATATTGAGAAGCTGGTTTATAGAATATAGATATGAATTGGATAGATTGCTGGCTCTTCTATAAAGTAGAGAGGACAGTGGACTGCTGATTATATAGTCAAGTGATTATTTACATGGAAGTCATGACTTAAATGCTAGTGTGAGAAAGGGGGGAGATTGGGCTATTTGACCCATGTATGCTGGTTTGTGGGGGCAGTGGGGCAGTGAGAGAACTTCGGGAGGTTATGGGAGGAAGAAAGATCCTAGAACCAGAGGAAAGTTCGAAAAATATTAATATAACAAGCAAATATCCTGCAGCACCTTAAAACTAAGCTGGGGTACCAGTTTTGTTTTTGTTAGCATTTTGGGTGCTCAGCGTCTTATGCGTCACACGGCCATGTGAACTTACATTGATGTCATCCCCTGTGTGTGTTCTAGGTGTCATTGGGCGGTCAGTAAACAAAGCAAACACTTGCTAATTTGCTCCAAGGAGTACTTTCGGAAGCTCAAACAGAACAGCCATTGAATGAGAGAATGAAGGTAGAGGGTAAAAAAGCATCAAGTAAATGGAGTAGTGAAATTCAGAGTAACAAAGGATCGCTTCTCTAACAGCATGTCGCAGGCATTTATTTTAAATATTTTGTTTATTTTTCAGAGAGAGAGTGAGAGCAGGGGGAGTGACAGATGGAGCAGAAGCAGGCTCCCAGCTCAAGGCTTGATCCCAGGACCCGGAGTCATGACCTGAGCCAAAGAGAAATGCTTAACCTACTGGGCCATGCAGGCATCCCTTAGGCATTTGTTTTAGTGTTAATTGTGCCATCCAAAATAAGGGATCATTTAAAAAATTGAGTGCCTCATGACTACAGCACATCTCCATGATAGCAACTGCCATTTCTATTTCTTACTATTGTCTATTTTTGTATCATACATTGTATTTACTGAGCATCTACTATGTGGAAGCATACCGAAGCATATGCGAAGGAATGTTTCACTGGCCGATGACAGAGTACGCTCAAGCAAAATAAAAACTGAGCAGTAACCAGGAGTTAGTAATTCCTAAGGCATTAGTGACAAAAACCATTTCAGATGAATGGGAAGTGGACTGACCCAAGTAGTTTTTGTTGCTTTTTTTCTGGCAGTTGTGTTGTCACGGATACGCTCAGACCTCGATCCATTTCTGCACTGGGAGTGTTGAGGTTAGCTAGAGACCACGGGATGTGAGTGGGCAGCTACTCCTTCCCGCCTCTAGGACGTACACACTTTCTTTAGATCTCCTTGATAGATCTGTAACCAAATGCCTTGAAGACATGATCTTGAGACCTTCTTAATAGAGTAGAATCCCCATGAGGGCAGGACTAGGTCTGCCTGCATTTTTGGTTCCTCACACTGTGTCCAAAACAGAACGGGAATAAGGTCAATAAAAAAAAACACACACTTGCCGGAGAATGGTCTTCCCTGAAGCAAAAAATTTCTTTGAAGCTTAAATGCATATTGTAAAATTCTGAGGCCATCAGTTAAGTCTGAAAAAGATTCGGAAATGAACCCTTTTTGAATCATTGCGTTCCTTCCAACAGACGGGATCCCCCATCACGAAAGCATCCACGCGCGTTATGTCTACACACATATGCCCACACAGACTCCCTTCTCTCTACTTTTGGGTCCTCGGATCTTTGTGATCTAGTTTAGAAAAAGATGTTAGGAAAGTGACATGAATTGGAAGTTGTATGTTGCAGGTTTTAGGCCTTAAAAGACTGTGTATCATTAGAGAAATAAATCCGTGCTTCTGAGATTGCCTGTAATTTTGTTTTGGCAAGTTCTTCCTGTCTTTTTGCAGCTCTGTCTCTTCCTTAGAGGGATCTTTAAGTTCTATCCATCATCTCATTTACTGAAATGTACCTCATTTGGGAATGAGAAAGTTTTGGCATAGCTGAGAGCTTTTAATGGAAATAGGAGAGAAGATGACTCTGACACATATAATACCTTCAATATGTTTCCATATATTGCACGATCTCTGATGCGTTACCCGAGATACATAACGACAGATGGGCCGAAGAGAAGGAAGAACACGCTCCAAGCAGGGATTTCTTTAGAAACCAGCCCTCCTTCCAAGGTGCTTTGAGCTATTCTTAGCAATTGGGGTTCAACACTTTCACCCCCAACAGAAGCAGGTTTCTGCCAACAGGCTGCCTGTGGGAGCTCTGTTGCCTAGCATTTTGTTCCAAACAAGAGTGAAGCCAGGTAGTATAGTCTCGGAGAAACCTAGAGCCAGAGGATTGAGCCCCTGTTTTCAGCTGCGGGACTGTGGTCAAGCTCTTTGACTTCTTTGAACCTGGGATTGTTGCATCATGCACTGGGGCTGAGGAGTGGTTTCTTTTCCCTTCCAAACGCTGAAACAAAACTATGAGAAAATTTTTAGGGAACGGTGGGGATTATGAGAATTTCCCTGTTCTTTGCGACTATCTTTTTTAGGCATCGAGAGTGGAAATAATTAGGAAGGAGGTTTCTTTTCCCTTCTTATTTTATCCAAATCTAATCTAATCACTTGATGGCTTAGAATTTCCTCAAAGGCAAACGGCGCACTCCAGAATAATGCAGAATTTTGGAGGGAGGGGAATAAGCTGCGATGCGTTTTGGCCAGATATTATGGGATTGAGAAAATTTAAAAACCACCTCCATGAGAGTAGTGTAGACTCCGTAACGTGAGCCATACTTGACGCTATGGTCATTCTCAGATCATTTTTTCCCTTCTCTTATTTTATTTTTTTCTACCCTGGGTGATCCATGGGATAACAGATCTGAATCTTTGGAATATTTAATATGTTCTCTTTCTTAACCATGTTCCATTTCCATTAGCTTGAGCTATTTATCAGAGTATGCTTTTTTATCTTTTTTTTTGGACTTGCACACAATCTAGTCGCCTGTTTTCACCACACCCATACATTGTGCTGACAGAGCCTTGTTTTTTTTTTTTGTTTTTTTTTTTTTTCCCAGCATAGTTTTCCCATCTGGGGCGTGTGCTTGTTATTGTAGTAAGATAGATAACATACCTACGTAAAGACGTACTTGGGCCAAACATGGAGTGTATTCCCAGATGTACGCAGGCTGGAGGGGAAGGATCTGAGAGTCTTTGGAGCCAGTGCCTTAACTTTGCAGAAGAGGCCAGAGGGACTTAGAGAAGTAAAGTGCCTGGGGGTTCGAGACCTCATGACTCATCAGGGCTCCTGGGTTAGGTTAAGGTTCCTTACTGGAAATAACTGGAACCACTGGAAGTACAGAAAATTAAACCTATTATCTTGCTTCTCTGAACCAAGAAGAACACCTCTGAGTTGGGAGCATGTTATCCTACAGCAGTTTGCAAATCAGAAGCTATCTCTCCATAACAGGTAGCTCTACAGGGTATTCAGTCTCTTTTAAAGGCGTACAGAAGAATGATTCTAAGTAAAAACATTTTCCTGTCTGGCATCCTTAACATGCCTACCATGCTGAATGCTCCCGAAAGCCTGCTGAATACCTTCCCTCCCCTGCCTCCTAACCCAGCTTTAACACCCATCGCAAACATATTATTAGCTGTTTTCAGCTGGCTTTTGTTCCGATCTGATCTCAGCCCATCTCCAAATGCTTGGCTTGGCAGCCTTAAACTCCATTCTTCCTGTGGGTCTTAGACCTGGTGTTTGGCCTTGGTCTCTATGGAGTTTGGGCATTGATCGGTTTAAAAGATGAGCTGCAAGTCTGAACTTGCAAGGGGAGGGCGGGGACTGGACTCTTCATCCTGCAGGGACCATGCTGTCCATCACAGAATCACAGGGACAACATGTGATGACACAGGAGGCTTCCCCATGTCAGGGACCAAGAAGTATGTTCTGAACAAATTGCCTGCATTGGGAATACTGTCCTCCACCAATATGAGTGAGATGCATGGAACTTTTCTCCAAGGAATACTGCACCTCCTCTCCACAACTTGCCATTTTAGGATCAAGAATTCAACATTCCCTAACTCTTACCTCATCTTCTCCACTGACCTTATTGCCCATACCCGTCCTCTTGCTTTTCTGACTAGGCACACTATCCATCTTCTCTGACTGGGGTTTCCCTTCTGGCTTTACCTTTGTTTCTCCTGTTAAGTATGATCACCAAGCTGTCAGGCCATAATCTCTTCTTTTGCTTCCAGAAACTTTCCCATGACACTTCCCATTCAAGTGATAGTTTACTCCACTCCTTTTGGGTAGATTCAGGAAAATGGATAAATTATTGCTTAATCTAATAAACTGTGGATATTCTTTTGTGTTGTGTGTGTTTATGTGTGCATGCACGTGAGTGTGTATGTGTGTTTAAACACAGCTGCAGAATAGAGATTTAGACTGGCAGACTCGGAGCGCAGTAGTGGACTAAGACCTTAGCAAAGATGGGGAGACCTGAATCCTGTACCTAGCTTTGCTAGTAGCCATTGCTGTGTGACAAAGGACAAGTCACAGCCTCTCTGAAATCTTAGCTACAAATTGCCAAGTTGAATCATTACACACTGGGGTCTTTTACAGATTGGGTCTGTACAAGATAGACCAACTTAGCATGGATTTGGGATAACATATCTGTGGGAATTCATTGTAGCAGTCTGTTAGATTGGCTTGGTTATCTATCAACTGCAGTGGTTTGGGGATACCAAATGAAGATTGGTTCATTTGAAGGGATTGTACATGTTCATAACTTGTAAGTAAAGGGAGAGAGACAGAACACCCAAAGGAAATACATCATTAGCTATTATTTAAGCTATTTTGCTTCCATCTGTCTGATACTGTTGACATGACTTCCTGAGAAAATACTCTTTCTAGAACGTTTGACTGGCATGGGTTATATTTTTGTTTAAGATATTCTACTCTTCTCACATAAACCAATTAACTGTCATATTTTATCTTTCCAGGAGTATCCAAATATAAGGTTGGCTGACAGCCAGTTTGTTAAGTCCTAGAGGATAATAGCTCATTGTCTATAAAGAGCCTTGTTTTAATGTCTCTCGTCAATTCTGGCAGTCCTTGTGATGCAGAAGATATTTATAAGGCTGGGAAGAAAGGTCATATGTTGGGTGTGAGCTGCGCTGAGCAGCACAAGTGATTTTATTTTTCCATTCAACAGCTCTTTGTTGCTGTAGATGACCAAAACTTGACTCCCTTTTCACTCTTCGCTGAAAATTTTACCATTGTCTGAGGGCTTTGAGAGCTGACTTGCTGAGTAGTTTGCAATAGCCCACTGCGATCTTAGCTATGCCCTAAAAATATAAATAAACAACAGGAAAATGAATTTAGTCCAATCTGAGCCTTTGAATTCATAGGTAACAAACTTGGTATTAGGAGGCAACAATATCTTGATCTATTAATGTTTCTGTTCAGTAAAACACTGATGTCTGTATTTAAGAGGAAAAGCTGCTTCCAACAACTTCAATGAGAGGGCAGTTTTCTTCATCTTAAAAAGTTCATTCAAACCAGCATATTAATGCTTTATGAACAAATGAAGGGAGGCCATCAGGGATTACGTTTCTTTTGAATTATACAAAGATATACAAAGCTTGAAGAGAAAGGACTTGATTCAAGGTAAATGTTTGTTGAACTGATTTATCAATCCCTTCTAAATGCTCTTGGATAAAAAATTTCTAATCTGAACTACTTTTTTTTTTTTAATGTTGCTAAGCGTTCTAGAAGATGGCTTTGAATCTTGAATGAGCAGAGGTTTAACTATAATTTCTAGCCCTTGATAATTCCATTTGATGCTGGGGATGGTACAACATTTGTGCAAGAAAGAATAGCAGTCAGTTAAGCATCGTGACACCTTAAGAAAAATGAGAACCATGTGACCAGTCTTCTGGGTTTTGAATCCACTTTGGTCGCACAACTCAGTATTTGCCGAGTGCCTTCTATGAGCTGGCACAAGGCTCCATGTTGCAGGTACGATAATAGAGGAGAGATGCATTTCCTGCTTTGGAAGAGTTTCCAGTCCACTGGAATGGTCTGCCCCGAACTGAGTATCATAAGACAGTTTCTTACCAAAGACAAGTAGGGCAGTTTAGGAATTCATAGAGCCTAATCAGGAAGGGCAGGGAAGACTCCTGGGGAAGGGGAGTCTCGTCTGAGCTCTGAGTGGTGAGTATGTGGTTCCAGGTGAAGGGTGACAATCAAAGATTATTCTTAGCAGCAGGAGCAGAATGGATGAAGGTCTTCAGATGACGGAGAACAAACATGACTAGAGCAGAGAGTGCAGAGAGGGGAGAAGTCTTACCTCAGCAGCTCTTCATCACCATGGAAAGAAGAAGACCCCTCAGGACCAGTGGTGTGTGTGGCTCTGTGCTGGCTGCCCACCAGTTTCCCACCAATGGTTCCCTACTTGTAAAAAGTACTTTCATTTAAGAAATTTTCACACACATTATGGCATTTAATTTTCACAATGAACTCATGGAGTAGGTCACGTTATCCTGATTTTATGGATGAGGGTCAGGGATACAGGGACTTTTACCAAGATTACTTAGTGACTAATGAGCTAGAACTGAGTCTCAGAGTAGTCTTCCCCCAACTCCCGACCCTTCTCCTCGCCTCTAGCCTCACCTTCCTGATCGTGGTCACCATGTTGTTGAGCCTCTCCCATGGGTCAGATATCAGCAGGCACTCCCCAAGTATGGTGTCATTTAGTCCTTGCAACAATCAGAATCTTCTAGAAGGGTGGGGACCTGTGTTCTTTTTACTCCATCCTGTCTCCTTTCTCATAAAGAACAGGGCTCATCCTCATCTGCCTTCTGTCACGGTTGGAGAAGATTGCTCTGTGGGGAGAAGACAAATTTTTTAATAAAAATTCCTTTTTATATGGAGACTACAGAGATATTCTATCTTCTAGATACTGTGAGTTGTATAACTGATCAGGTTTTCCTCTTTGATTGGTGGCCAGCCAGCTTAGAGCTAACTTTGAACCCCATGTCCCCCTACAAATGTATAGGTCTTTAAGGTATGTCTTTCTGTATTAGCCCCATTCTTGTCTCCATTTTATGGTTATTAGCCTTCTTTTTTTCTCCTTTTTCTCTCCCACATCTAGTTTGTCTTATCATTTCTGGACCAAAGCATGATATCAATAATTAAAATGCAATTGAGTTACCTGAGCATAGCATAGAATTTACACTCTGTGCTTTGCTGATGTCTAGCAGCTGAGGAGGGAATTTGCACCAGTCCATGTACTTTCTCTTGGTCTCCCCTAGGACCCCAGCTCTCATTTGCAAGTTGCCAGTCCAGAATTTAGGGTGTTCAGGGAGCAGAGAATAGAGTCTTGGCTTATAGTCCTCCCCACATCTTTACAAATAACCTTCATTTAATCGGCCTTGTGTTTCTTTTGTCTTGCGTTCATTGTTCATTTACTCTTTGGGTTTGTCTTATCTTGTCTTCATAAATTGCAACAGATTTTTTTTTTTTTTAAACAGAGAAGCTTAAGGAAGAATTCAAAGCTGTGACATGCTGTGTGCTTTCATCCCAGAAAATACGATATCATGTATTGTAATTTAGAATGAAGTGATGGGATTCTCTCCATAAGTGGAACGTCAAAAATATACTCTATCTTGTGGAAAATAGGGAATTTCTTACAGATCTTGGAGATGGTTATTTAAATCTGTCAAATAATAGCAGACTTGGGGCAAAGGGCAGTTTGGTATAAAGAACCTGGGGCCTTGAGTCACATCCAACCATGCCACTAATTTTGTGACTTTAGGCCAATGGCTTCATGGGTGCTGTTTTCTTATTCTTGCAGATTAAAAGAGAACATGAGTTCTTTGTAGTCTTGTGAAGATTAATATGGTAACATGTAATTGCTTGGTAGAAAGCCTGATGCTCAGCTCAGTAAGTGTTAGGTGTAATCATTAGCCTGACTTCTGCTTATCTTTGTATTTAAGCTTAGTTGTTACACCTTTTAGAAAGATTTTAATAGGAATAATAATTGTTGCAGTAATCACCAGGGGTTGTTTTATAAGTACACACACACACACACACAGAGTAGTCTATATATCTTCATATGTATATACATGTATATGGTGTATGTTCTCTATACATATGACCTCTATACATAAATAATACATATGTATGTATATATATGTGTGTTCCATACAACACACACATGTATATATATGTGTATTATATATGTATAGAGGTCTAGTGTTTTTGTTGTTTCTGACTGTAGTTTTGCCATTTATAAGAGTTCACTTTCCATCTGCTTTTCTGGTCCCTCTCCCCTGCTATATTTTCTTCTAAGTAAAGTACATCTCACCATTGGATTTATTGCATACTTAACTTATTTATTTGCTGTTTGTCCCTGCCCTGCTGGAATGTACATCATAAGAGGGCGTGGTGTGTATGTGTGTGTGTGCACCTGTGTGTGTTTTGTTCATACAGTAATTTCCAGCATCTAGAACATGGCCTGGCATGCAGTAGTCACTCAAATTTATATTGAGTCAATGCGTGATCTTCAGACATCACAAAATTTCATTAATATGAATTTTGATGATACTTGAAAGAGAAAGGATATTTGGTTGGCCAGGGGTGGAAGCTCTTCCTTTGGAAGGGGGTGCTTGAAAGGCCAAGGGAAGACATAGGTTTCACGACTCTTGCAAGTGGTTGGTAGGTCAGAATTCTGTAATAAATTAGTCCAGTCTTCGGTCAACAGCAAATGGAGCACCCATTGTGAGCTGGAGAGGGACCAATTAGGAAACCTCCCCATGCCTTCAGAACACTAGCCTTTTTTTTTTTTTTTTTCTATTTAGACAAAGGTATTTTGACACAGGGCCAAACTATATGAATATTTTATTTGGAATTCACAGATATCAGGTATTTTCTTTGTGTAGTGTCTGGTCTACTGACCCATCCGGGGTCATGGAAATTGACCATTTTTTATCCAAATACCAAATTAGTTAGAAACAATCTAGGTCTTGATTGACAGAAGATTCCTAAGATAAATTCATTTCAACAAATATTCACAGGACACATATTGTATGTAAGGATTCTGCAAGGCACAGCAGGAGACAAGATAACGCTCCTGACTGCCCTTTAAGAGCCAATAGTCAAGTAGAGGGAATGAAACAAATACCAGCACCCGGGGCTGAAAACAGTCAGGAAACTTGTTTTCTTGGCTTTGCGCATTGTGGATATGTCTAATTCTTCTGATTACATCAAAGAAAAGCTTTCTGAAAATGCCTAACTTCATAAAAATCCTTACTTGAGGGTCATTTCCTACCCGTCACACTTGCAGATGAATATTTGTACATTCTTCAGGCTTCTGGGTTTCTGTAGGAAAGGGAAGTACTATTCAAAAATACTGCTTCTGGGGCAGAGCATGCTAGGCGCTGTCTTATCTCTTATCTCATCGAGTCCCTAATTTCACCGTGAGTCAGGTGTAATTATGCCCACTTCATAGGTAAAGAAGCTAAAGCACAGAGAGTTTAAGGAATTAGCCCAAAGCTGCAGAGTTAACAAATTCAGTTAGAAGTTGGCAACTAGATTTCAAAGACATTTTTGTGGTTCAAATTCCACCCCCCCCCATCTTATTTACACTATAATTCATTGGATGTAGAGGCTCTCCTCTGTGAGAAGTAAGTCATGTTGTGGCATCAATTTTCCTGGTTCAAGTGAGAATTTCACTACATACTATCATATACATGGGAAACCTGCTTTAACCTATAGTAAATCTTGCTCTGGTATATGAGATTTTTGAGCATGAAGTTTCACTTGAATTATTCATATAGGTGCTGACTTACGAAGAGGTTTCTCAAATGTCAACTCTAAGTTGGTTATGACATAGCAAAGAGATAAGTGCTAACCAGCAAGGAAAATCGTTCCGCTAGATTCCAAATGGCGGAGATTACCACAGAAATGAAGAGAAGAAAGAACATTATCGTCACCAAACAGCGTTTAGCTTGCTGATCACTTTGTGCTCAGAGAAGCACTGAAGAGAAATACATCCTTTTGGTCAATCTGTGCATCACATTACAGCCCGAGAGATGTGTATGTACTCCAACAAAATCTTGTTAGCTCAAATTAATTGGTGGGAAGGTCAATCTGAAGGAATATGAAATTTGAACCAAAGAAGGGATCTAAAAGAAATACATTTTTGATACTCACAGGCAGTTTGTACTAGAGATCTAGAAGCTGGAGGGCTCAAGCAGGCTTCTGGTCCCCGAGTCACGCAAGACTAGGGTGTCTTTTTCCAGAGAAATGGAGACCCAGGGACATCAAATGGTTTTCTCCAAGGGTGTGCGGCTGGTACATGGCCCAAGTCATGCCAGAATCTTGTCTTCCTAGAACAAAGCTGTCTGCTCCCCTCTGTGCTGTATTGAGAATGAACGAAGTACCACCATTTAGAAGTTTTGTGTCACTTTTCATGAATGGATAAAAAAAATGTATGATGGGACACTCATTTGTATGTGATTGGTGCTGCAAAAGTGCTTTAAACCAACTTGGGTTTTAGTTTTTTCTTGTTAGTACTATGTGACTTTTTAAAAATTTAAGTGTAATTTACTTGACAGAGATTATAACATATTTAAAGTATACACCCTGATGATTTGATAAACGTATACGTTGTGAAAAGATTCCCACAGTGGAGTTAATTAACAAATCTATTACCTTATATACTTACCTTATTTGTGTGTGTGTATGTTGAGAACACTTAAGTTGTAACCTCTTAGCAAATTTCAGTTATACAATACAGTATTATTAACGAGTTATCATGTTATACATTGGATCCTCAGACATTATTCCTTCTTATAGTTGAAGTTTGTACCCTTTTACCAAACTTTCCCTATTTTCCTCACCCTTTCTGGTCCGTGACAACCCCCATTCTACTCTGTTTCTATGACTTTTTGTTTTTTGTTTTGTTTTGTTTTTGTTTGTTTGTAGATACCTCAAAAAAGCAATACCACCTAGTATTTGTCTTTTTCTGTCTGGTTTATTTCACTTTGCATAATGCCCTCCAAGGTCATTACTGTTGTTGCAAATGGCAGGATTTCGTTCTTTTTAAAGGCTGAATAATATTCTATTATATGTATACATCACATTTTCTTTACACATTCATCCATCGTTGGACAGTTGGATTGTTTCCATATCTTGGCTGTTGCTAATAATGTTGCCATGAATATAGGAGCACTGATATCTCTTGAACATAGTGATTTCATTTCGTTTGGATATATATCCAGAAGTGAGATTGGTGAATTATATGGTAGTTTTATTCTTAATTGTTTAAAGAAATTTCTTAAAGAAACTTCATACTGTTTTTTTCCCATAATGGCCGTACCAGTTTACATTCCCACCAACAGCACACAAGGATTCCTTTTTTTCCACATGCTCATAGCATTTGTAATCTCTTGTCTACTTGATGATAGTCATTCCAACAGGTGTAAGATGATCTTCCCATTGTGTTTTTGGATTTGCGTTTCCCTCCAGACTAGTGATGTTGAGCACCTTTTCATGTACCTTTTGGCTGTTTGTCTTCTTTGGAAGAACAACTGTTCGGTTCCTTTGCCCATTTTTAAATTGGTTTATTTGTTTTTTTTTACTATTGAGCTGTAGCTTTCCTTGTGTATTTTGCTTATTAACCCCTTTTGGGTATGTGGTTTGCCAGTGACCTAAAGAATGCCATTCTTTAGGTCTCATTTGTTCTGTTGTTGATGGCTTCTTTTGCTGTGCAGAAACCTCTAATTGACTTTTTTAAAGAGAATTGGCAATATGAAAGTATGTTTATCTGTCTGGTTTGAATTATCCTCAATTTGAATTAGTGTGACCCAAATTAATGGGATTTTACTTTGATTCTTTTTAAAAGAGATTAGTATCACCATGAAGGAGATGTTCTGTTTGATATTATCCTAAAGTCAAGGAAGGTTTCAAATAATGCCTTGACAATCAATTTTGCATGTCTCTTACAAAATTGTTCCTTTCCCTTTTATTACTTCTCTATAGCATGACCTTCTAAAGAATATTCACTTAGCATTTTCTTACAGAATGGAGAGTTCATTTGCAGCAAACATCATTTTATGTATTTATTTTTAAAGCTTTTCTGTTGGGTCTTGTTCTGTTTGAACTATTTTGTATGAAGTCAAGAAAAAAAGAATTAATAGCTCTTAGTGTAACTTGGTATTAAGTCCTATTCAGGTGGGTTGAATGATCTCAATTGTGTGAACCCTTCAAGGTTGCGTTTATCTAAGGAAAGATGCACAGTGAATGCAAGATGACAGCCAAGAAAGTGACTTTGTCGGTCTTAACTCACTCCGTAAAGGACTATTAAAATTAGACTAACATCCAGCTCATGGGTGTTGCTTAGACACCATGTTAGTGAGATGTTATGTGCTGACCTAGGTCATTACATTTCTTTTGTTTTTGTTTTTCCCCAGTTTTATTGAGAAATAATTGACATACCTCACTGGGCAAGTTTAAGGTATATGGCGTGATGATTTGATTTACATATATTTCAAAATGATTACCATAGTGTGTTCAGCTAAATTCCATCTTCTCATAGAGATAAAATAGAAACAACAGTAAGTAAGAAAAAAAGAAAAAAAAACCTCTCTTTGTGATGAGAACTCTTAGGACTTTCTTATCAACTTTCCTCTATATCATGTAGCAGTGTTACCTATAGCTGTCATGCTGTATATGACACCCCCAGTATGTATTTATCTTATCACTAAAAGTTTGTACTTTTTGACCACCTTTCCTCCAACTTCCCCTCTCCCCACCCCCCCCCACCTCTGGTAAACACAAGTCTGATTTCTTTTTCTATGAATTTGGCTTTTTGGTTTTTTTTTTTTTTAATTCCATATATAAGTGAGATCATATCGTATTTGTCTTTGCCTGACTTATTTCACTTAATAGCAAGGTCCATCCGTGTGGCTGCAGATGGTGAGATTTCCTTGTGTTTATTTTACAGCTGAGTAATATTCCACTGTACACATACAACACGACTTCTTAATCCATTCATCCATCAATGGACATGTAGGTGGTTTCCATATTGTGGGTGAATAATGCCACTAAGAACATGGGGTGCAGATAGCTTTTTGGTTGAGGGTTCTGTTTCTTTAGGATCTATTCCTGAAAGTGGAACAGCTAGATTATATAGGATTTCTGTTTTTAATTTTTTGAGGGACGACACCACTTTGTGTTCCCACCAACAATGCATGATGCTTTTCTCTTCTCCGGGTTCACACCACCATTCATTATCTCTTGTCTTTTTGATGATGGCAATTTGATGTGTGAGATGACATCTCATGGTTTGAGTTTGCATTTCCCTGAAAACTAGTGATCTTGAATATCTTTTCATGTCTTCGTTGGCCTGTTGTATGTCCTCTTTGGAGAAATGTTTATTTGGGTCCTTTGCACCCTTTTTAGTTAATTGTTTGTCTGCTATTCAGGTGTATGAGTTCTTTGTATGTTTTGGATATTAACCCTTTATCAGATATATGGTTTGCTCATATTATTTACCACTTTGTAGGTTGTCTTTTTGCTTTGTGGATGGTTTCTTTGGCTGTGCAGGAGCTTTTTAGTTTGCTGTAGTGCCATTTGTTTTTTTATTTTGTTGCTTGTGCCTCAGGTGTCCTTAGATCGTTTCCTAAAGCCCTTTCCAACCCTGGAGTTGTTTCTATGATCCATTACTCCTCAGTTTCAAGGACTCTAGTGTTTTAGCTGACAAAGTTTTTTGCACTTCGAACAGTCTGTTGTCAGGGATGTCATCTTGGGGCTGGGCCGATGGGAAATCTGTGCCAATGAAATTATGCAACAAGGCAATCTTTTTGGTTATAGGCAGTGCCTAAAATTTTCATGTCTAGTTACCTGGGTTGGAAGCTTAACTGTAGCTCAACCAAACCTGATTCGACTCTTTTTGGACTCTGCTAGGGAGGATGGCAATACACAGTCTGGGTCCCTGGGGTTTTGTGAAAGCATGTTTCCCCCTGACATAAAGTACAAGATGATGGAAAGCAGCTCCTTGGAAAGGATCATTTTCTCAGTCTGTTTTCCTTGGCTTGGGTATAGAACATGGAGGTCTTTCTCTGAGCCCTTGGAAGATGTGGCCCATGCACGTACTGCTCAGCTCCTAGGCCTGCGTTTATGGAAAAAAAGTTCCTAAAGAAACAGATTGAAATTGAGCAAGATCAAGTATTCACTTGTGGGTTTCCGCAAAAGTTGCTTTTTTTATTTTCCCCTTCACTAGCTTGTGGAAATGTCTCAGGGCTGCCTCATCTGAGAGATTTGTGCATTAAGCCAAAAAAAATTATAATTCATATCCCTTCCTGTTCTCCCAGGGCTTCAACACACAGGCAATCTCATTTGCATTCTCTAGCATTTATCTCCCTGCTTCCTGCTCATCTCAGGACTGTCTTGGGGAGTTATAACATCTCTCCTCTCCAGCCCTGCAGCCCGTGTCTGTTGTAAGTCACATATTTGACTGTGGTCAGAGTGGAAGTGAACTGCACTGGATGACATGTTAGGTATCTTTCTGTACATCCACCAGCCTCCTTCCCCACATTTCAAATTAATTGAACTGAGAGCCAGAAGAAATGGAAGGGGGCTGAAGTGTTCATTGGCAGAGCCTTCCTTAATCCCCAATCCTGAGAACCATCCTCTCTTCTTTTTGTTCCAGAGTTATTTCTAGCTTGATGATTTTTCATAAACATTGCCCTAAGAGTGGGGATAGAGTCCCCCAGTGTAAAAGATATTTTTCTAGAAGAAGTTAATTTCCTTTAGAATCAATGCTAATTTTTTCACACCCAGGAAGGTACCAGAACATTCTCAAACTTCCTAACTTCTTCTTCTCCTCCTCCTCCTCCTTCTTCTTCTTCAGAGGGAGAGAGGGAGCTTGCTTGCACATGTGAGTTGGGGGCGGGCAGAGCGAGAGATTCTTACGCAGGCTCTACACCCAGCTTGGAGGCCGGTGGAGGGCTCGATCCCACCACCCTGAGACCATAACCTGAGCTGAAAGTGAGTGTCAGACACTTAACGACGGACTGAGCCATGTAGGCGCCCCTTCAAACTTCCTAGCTTCTAAGTGGAGATCTGTGACTGAACATTTTTGAAGCGTTCAGAGATCTGTGGAAGAATAATATACGTCCTGGGGTAGTCTAGATAATTAAATACTCTGATAAGAACTCTTTCCCTTTGCCTTTTTGTCTCCACATTAGCAAAGAGCCAAACAGCAAGCTGTCCTCTGGCATTGTCCCACTGAGTCCCTTGCTAAGTCTGATGATGAAAATCAGTCCATTTGCCATTCACTTGAGACTTCAATACTTGAGACTTCAATAGGAAAGAGGGTACTTCAGACTGTGCCCTAACTTCTTTCTGCTTCCAGCTTCCTGCTTTACCCTGGAAGAAGTATGGTGTGGTATAGTAGTGCATTAATTAATCAGTTAATCCACTTACTCATTCAAAACACTGTCTAGGTGCTCATAGTATGTGAGGTGCCAGGCCAAGTCTCACTATTTAAGAGCTAAGAGTTTGGCTCCTGAATAGAGTTTAGGATAAACATAGACATAAGAAGTTAGACAGAAGTATTGTATATACTCTAATTAAAAATATGTAGGAATGATGGGGAGAAATGGGTGATCTCTGGATTGATGAAAGGTACACTATGCCTGGTCGCACCAAGGGATTAAGATAGAAATGGAAAGTCTCGTGTTCTCTTAGAAGCACTTTGTACTTTCCCAGAAATTCCCTTAGTGTTTCTTACTAACTTTTAGGAAAAGCCTTCATCCCACCTTGCTGACTTCCCAGTGCTGGGGGTATAGGAGCACCTGTTGCTGGTAGTGTCCTGGTGTAGAAATCTGGCCTAGACAGAGTCTGACTTCCATAATAAAGTTTACATTGCAGATCTCAATATGAATGAAGCAATCCATGACGTGGGTCCTTTTCCTTAGCTTTGTTACCAATTCATTGGATGACCTCCTAGGCTTTTCTTTATAATAGTTGTAAAAATGGCTGCTCTGTCTTATTTCTTTGGGGCTGAGGGGAAGGATCAAGCCAGAAAACCAAGGAAACATTTGGAAATATCTTAATGACTTGAAAAACTTTACACATGTAAGGTGAGGCCTTTTTGAAAAACATGACATAGCGAAGGCAGGCAGGCAGGACGGAGGAGAGGGTTGGACGGAAGGAGGAAACAAACAAAGGATAGAATCAGAGACTGAGAGGGGAGGCAACAGGAGAGAAGAATAAAATGAAACCCGTAGTTAGATGCCTGAATCCAGGCTGCCACCTGGATTGGCACCATGATGCCAAGATATGGAGAAAGAGAGAGTCTGCTCAAGAAGGATCTCATTAGCCTCTGGGGCAGCTGGGTGGCTCAGGCAGTTAAGTGACTCTTCATGTCACCCCGGGTCCTGATCTCATTCAGGGTCCTGAGATCAAGCCCCATGCTGGGCTCTGCGCTCAGCGGGGAGTCTGGTTGAAGATTCTCTCTCCCTATGCCCACCTTTCTCTTTCTCTCTTCCAAATAAATAAATAAATCTTAAAAAAAAAAAAAAAAAGAACGGTTCTCATTAGCCTCAAAGACTGTGACCTACAAGGTTTGTTTTGACTCGCTATTCTGGGACTGAAACTGGTCTTTGCTGCTTCTACTCAATTTATAGCTGTCGAGGTAAACTTTTCTGAATAAATAAATGACATGAAACCACCCCTCACTAGCTGCTTCACGGCCTCAGACACGAAATACTATATGGCTCATGGAAAACAACGAGCCGAAACAGAAAATACCAAATGTTGCACTAAAAGCTTGGTCAGTTGTTGTTATCACAGATGAAACAGCAATTTTTATTACAAACATTCACACCTGTGTAGCAGGACTTAAAAGGAAACATTTTTAAAACATTAGAGAGGCAATCACACTGCTTGCGCCCATGCTGTGCCCCGAGTACGGTTGTAGGTCTCTAGAGGGTGGTGAGAGGATATGGACAGGGACCTGAGAACGTCAAAGGTATGGAGGAAGAGTTCTAGGTTTTGGTGCACTATATTGTTTAGAAGGGGCTACATGGTATGCAGAGGAGAAAAAAAAAAAAGCAAATAGCCAATCCCATGGGATAGAGTGGGAAGAAGATCTGGAGGTCTGAGGGACTAGATTCTCGTTCTGACTCCTGGCTGAACGGGAGCCTTGCTGAGCCATGTCAACTTTCTCAGAGACAGGCCCTCTACAAGATGAAGAGTTTGGAGTAAAGGGTCTCTGCAGTTCCAGACTCTTTACAAAATAAATAAAGTTCCTTTAGTTCCAAGACAGTATTGGGTTATAATAACAATACAATTATTGCTAGAGCTAATGTAATTTATTGTATACTAAAATCTTTGTGCATTGTTTCAGTCAGTCCTCATGCAATCTTATAAAATAGGTATTTTCCTACCCATTTAAAAAAAAACATTTATTTATTTATTTGAGAAAGAGAGAGGGAGAGTATGAGTTGGGGGAGGGACAGAGGGTGAAGAGGAGAGAACCCTTAACCAGATTCCCTGCTGAGCACAGAGACTGACATGGGGCTCGATCCCAGAACCCTGAGATCATGACCTGAGCCGAAACCAAAAGTCGGTCGCTCAGCCGACTGAGCCACCTAGGTTCCCTGAGATTAAGTTTTTGAACAATCAAAATTGTGAGACCATAGAATGAGATTTTGTGTGACACCATGCTTTTTTTTTTTAATCTGAGGGTCTTTTTAAAGGACCCTCAGATTTAAAAAAAGCTCAGATTGTGTTATCTATCTTAGTTTAGGTTCATCTTGTCCCCAGGGAGTGTCCTGGCCATCAGAAATGACAGATACACCTGGCATGCCTGTCACCAGTCCCCTGTGCCACACCCGCGGCAGCCAGCACAACCGATCACCCTGTGCTCTTTCTCTCGGAAGCCTGCTCTGGTCCCAGATAATCAAGACAGGATTTCAGGAAATTCAGGAAACTTCAAGCAATTGAAGGTAGGATACAAGTTAGAAGGTGTTTGTCCTCCATGGTTAGTGGATTTTGCCATGTCCCTTGAGGAATAGTGATTCTTCCTTCTAAATATCACTCCGTCACTGTTGCTTCTACTGCCCTGCCTCTCCTCTGTTTTTTTGCCCAGAAAATTGATAAGTTTTCCCTAACAGACTCTGTGTCTCCAGCCGCGATCGTCTCTCATCCTTTCTTCATGGCCTTGTCCTTGACCCTTCTCTGCCCCCGCCCTGGTCGTGCCATCACCCCACTGGAATGCTCTAATGGCTACACTTCCTCTTCGGAAGCAAGCCCCAATACTCTGTGGACACTACAGCCACTTCTCATTTTCCTCCTGCTTGCTCTCATCTGCCCAAATTCACCCTAAATCTGTATAATCTCACTTACATGGAGAATCTTAAAAAAGCTGAACTCCTAGAAACAGAGCAGTGTGGTGGTTGCAGGAGCCAGTGGGGGGGGGGGCGTGGGAAATGGGGAGATGCTGGTCAACGGGTGCAGACTTCTGGTATAAGATGATTATCTTTTGGGGATCTGACTTTCAGACAGTGTGGTGACTGTAACAGTACCGTATTATATACTTGAAAGGTGCTGAGAGCAGATTTTAAATATTTTCACCAGACATAAGAAAAAGGTAACTATGTGAGCTAGTGTATGTGTTAACTAACCTTATTGTGATGATCATTTCACAGTGTATACATATATCAAATCATCGCAGTGTATACCTTAAACTTACACAGTGTTTCATGTCATTCTATCTCAATAAAGCTGAAAAAAAAAATCCCCCAAAGTCACCCTTATTCTAGCCCTACCCAATTACTTGGATTCCTTAAAACTCCCTATGCTGTTTCTGCTTTAATATCTTTCCATATACCCTGTCTCTCTCCTTCTTTACAAAATATACTCACTCCTTTTTTTCTGCCTAACAAACTTCCTACACATGCTTTAGATCTTAGTTCAGGCATCAATCCTATAAAGCTTTCCCTGACTCGCCTGGGACAGCTGGCTGCTTTTTCTTGAGCTTTCTCTCTTGGCCTTTCAAAGGCAAGGACTTGTCTTCTTCACCCCAGTATCCCAATGCTTTACTACAACATCTGGCATGTGGTACATTATGAAATTTGATTAATAAAAATATACATCAAATGACATGCCCGTATTAGTTTTCCCCAGTCCTTTGGGAAATGAATACAGTAAAAGAGAATGGAAACCAGGTTTTCTGACAAGCACTCCTTTTGATTTTTCTCCCTTTCCATCACCAGCTGAGGATCTTATTACTTGGACCTCTGAAATGGCCTCCTTCGGGGCTTCCTGGGTCCAGAGTTTCTCTCCACCAAACCACCCTGCATCCCATCCACAAGCAGATCATTCTTCTTAAAATTAGATCATTCTCCTTATATTCCACTTATCTGTATAAAACTTTAATCTTCCTTTCTTCTACCTCATAAACTGCGAACTCCTTAGCCCTATATGTACCACTTCCATGACCTTATTCTTCCACGTTAGCCAACACTTCCCAAGCAGGCCTTTCCTGCTGTACCATCGGTGTGGCTTTCTAGAGCCGATGTGCACCTCGATTGCTTACCTGCTCGCCTCTGCCCACACCAACTCTTTTGCTCAGAGTGTCTGTCTTTCATGTCCATTCTCATCTCGCTGTAACTCTTCTGCCATATCCTTTTGCCTGTCCTCATTCTTCTTCATGGTTCCTCTTTCTGTACCCCACTCGGAAGTAATTCTAGCATTTCTAATCTCCTTCTACAACACGTAGGTGCGTTATACTACCTCCCTGGACCTTGTCATATATGCATTATCTTGCAGAAGCCAGAACATTTGGGTCCTAATTCTAGCTTCACTCTTTATAAGTGAAAGTGACTTACTCATCTTTGAAATGGGGGTGGTGATAGATACTTACCGATCTTTTGTTAGAGGATGATAAAGATCAAATATGAAAATGGTATTTGTGTGAAATTATCGTAAACAGTAAGGAGGCTCTTGTTACACACTTTATCCTTTATGTCGGTTTGCTAGGCTTATGAAAGGCAAACCTGTCTCTTGTACCTAACACTTTCCCTTTGTATCCTCAACACTTTAAAGCTTGGTGCCCTGCTTATCACAGGTGCTCAGGAAGTATCCATTGAATGAATGATGAATCATCTCCACAGGAAAGAGAGTGGGCCAGCTCATTGTCCTTGTAGGGTTTGTTTATTGACAAATGAAACTAGGGATCATCTAGAAATACGAGATCATGGAGGTTTGCCCCCATTCTCCTTTCAAGTTTCTCTTCCCTCAACCTCCCTGATACACTCACACCCACACCTGCTTGTTCCTAGTTCTTCCTGGCTGTCACTGAGTTGTAGAGAGTAGAAAGCAGGATAGTGAATGTCTGCTATTCATTTTCCTTGAGTGCTTGTGTGTGGTAAAGCCACTGGGCCCTTTGCCCAAGTCAAAGACCTGGGATGTGTTACCGGACTGAACATATTTTCTTGGTTATGGCAAAAGTGACGAAGGCCAGTGAACTATTCCAGGATGTTATGGAGGGAGAATAAGAGAGCTGAAGTTAGAAATTGGGAAGTTAGCTTTGCAGCTCTTATTTTTAGTGTTGTACTAAAATCACCACCTAAAATGTGCCCTCTAATGAACAACACTGCCAAAATTAAAGAGTAGTTCTGGACATTATTATAAAAGTGAACAGATCCTCAAATGAAGGACAGTGATGCCGCTGGGATGCCTGAATAAGATCTCATTAAGTTTTACCTTTGTGGAATAGCAGAGGCAGGTGTCCAAGGGTTTTTCAGTTCTGTGCCAAGACATGTCAGGACCTAAGTCAAAAAGACAAATCACTAATACTAAGCCTGTCTTTTTCTATAGGAATTTTTGCATTAATTTTACTTCTTACCGTGCTGCATTAATACATTATTTATCTTGATTATTGAGATTTTTTATCTACCTTAAATCTGTGCCTGAGGCAAGTGCCTCACAGATTGTGACCCTAGTCCCAGCCCTAATTCACTTGATTTTAATCTGTGTATCTGTGTGTGCACTGGTAGCAAGTGCCTTATAGAAAACAAACAAACAAACAAAACCCCAACCAAGCCAAAAAAAAAAAAAAAACTTGTCTCAATGATAGAAAAAGTGCCTGCTTCCTTGATGGAGAAGATAATGAACTTAAACAACATATCCTGGAAAGTCACAGAATAATTGTTATCCTCATACTATCAATATTTAGGGAATAATTGTTTTTAGAATTCTGTTAGTGTTTTCTAGAATGCTGTGGTCAACATCTCCCACCAGAATGGCATATTTGTTACAATCGGTGAACCTCCATTGCCACATCGTCATCACCCAGAGCCCATCGTTCATATCAGGGTTCACTCTGGATGGTACATTCTGAGGGTTTGAACAAATATATAATGACGCGCTTCCACTACTTGGGTATCAGACAGAGAATCACTGCTCTGAAAATCTGCTCTGCTCTGCTCTGCCTGTTCTTTCCTCCATCCTTAACCTATGCACCTGATCTTTTCCCTCTCTCCACAGTATTGCCTTTTCTCGCATATTATGTTGTTGGCCCCGTATAGTGTGTATCCTTTTCAGGTTAGCCTCTTCCTCTTACTTTAGGTATTTATGTTTCTTCCATGTCTTTTCATGGCTTGATACCATCTTTCTTTTTAGCACTGAGTAATGTTCTATTGTCTGCATGTTATGATGTTCATTTTCATTTGATGAAAACAAGGTTCAGTGAGATAAAGCATACAAAAGTCAAAGTGAGCAGAGAGCCAAGGTTTGAACTCCAAATCTCTTGATGCCAACTGGAATGCTATTGCCATGGATCCAGTGACTTAAGCTGAGAAAGTAATGGGTGGTTCAAACAGGGCTCAATACCAAAGCCAAGTGCACTTGATGGGGCTGTGATAAGGGAGTGGTTGATCTCTAGAACGTCAGTTTTAGATAAGACACAAGTGGGACCAGCTGCTGTTTTCCTTTGGGGATTCCTGGAAGGTTTTGTGGAGCGAGGAGTCATTGGGAGGCATTTTAAGGGCTTCCTAATGGATGAAAGGTAGACGGGGGTTGGGAATTTCCCAGGCAAAGGATGTAATTTGAGAAACGTGGGAGGACATGAGAACAAGTTAACTTCTTGAAGAACTCCCCATACAAAATACGTATAGTTACGGTATCAGCTGCCAAATAATACAAATAAAGGATGACAAAAATACAACTCTTTCCACAAAATCAAGCCTATGTTTCTCTTATTTTGATTTTTCTTCCCCACTTAAGGATGCATGTGACATGAGTATTGATGACCATTTGCATTTATTAAGTGCTTAACTATGCATGAAGCCTGGTGCCAACGACTTTATCTGCAATGATTTATTTAACTCTTACTGTGTATCTGTAAATAGGTTCCATTATTCTGCCCATTCTACAGACGACACGTTCCATGTCTGAAGAAAAGTAACTTTCCCAAGACCTGGGGTGAAATTTGAATTCCGTCAGTCTGATTTCAGGGCCCTGCAGTCCGTACAATCTGGCCTCAAAGCGTATCCAACCGATGTTAATGTTCTTCACCATATTCGATCAACCCCTTTAGACTTCTGAAAAGAGCCATGCAGGAGAACTCAGCACCACTCAACACACACTAAACCCATTATTCAATAAGGGTACCATTATTCCTCAGGGTACCTCAAGTTGCCCAGATGTAGATTTGCTATTTGTGATAAGAAAAGGAGAAACATGTTTTATGTCTTTGATGGTTCTATATTTACATGGAGTGAGAGCAGACCAACATTGTTGTCACTTCTTAAGAGTAGGGAGGTAAGTAGAGTTGGCAAAATGGTCAAGGCTCTTCATATATCACCTGAACATCGCTGATGGACAGAAGAGAAGCCATCCTGTATTTGCCCACTGTGGCAAAGATTTTATTCCTTCGATAACGAGGCATCATTTGTTCATTTCAGAGGTGAGAAAACCAAAGTTCAGGAAAATGGTTTGCTCGATTACCGGCAACCCAGTGAAGTGGTAGAGTTTAGGGTTTCCCCTCACATCTGTTTGGTGCGAAAGAGTTTTCTCTTTCTAGTACATCCTAATGCTTCTTATTAAGCTCAGCTTCCTGGATAAATGTTATTTCTGCCTTTTATGTGTTGGCCCTGTTGAATTTGGTACCTGTTGGATGCCTAGTAACGACAGACATGGTAATTAAAAATGCCCGTGAGGAGAGAGGTCAGGAGCATGTTGTGAGTTTAATGTTGGCTCTGAAGTACCCAGGTGCTCTCTAAAGGGAACACTCAGATCCATCAGTATCATTCTCTAAACTTCATATTCATATTCACGAACTTTCCTCCACACAAAGTGGGCTAAAAATAGTTCAGTGTTGACCCAGGAGTCCCAACCTATGTACAAATGAGCTGTGTGGCTTTCTGCAGCTTTCAACATTGGTTTTCTACCATCACAAAATGCAAAGGGGTTGGGCACGTTGTGTTCCTTGGTTTTATTATGTATCTCAGATTTGGCAGTGTGTTTCAGCTATGTCTTCTTCATTCAGCTCTGTAATCTGGATCTTCACCTGGTAGAATCTGGCTTCCCACTAGAGTCATAGAACATCCATTATACTTAGACAATCTTCATTGCTTTCCATGATTACAGTGACTTATGTGTGTATAGCTCTCAACAGTTGGTAAAACTCCTTTATATACCAAGTCTCAATTTGTCCCTCAATAACCTAGATAAAGAGGGGCAATTTCAAACAGGGGTTTGAGTGTCTTAAATTCTTCCTCGATAAAGTGTGTATATATTAATATCTATCTCCTCCATTGGCTGTGAGGAAAAAAGAAAATCACGCCCGTAACATGCTTAGCCGGGAGCCTCCATATCATCAGTGTTGAATGAATGTTGGATGTTTTTTGGTGGTTTGTTCCAGATTTCACACCTTCCTGATAATGGAGCTGGACTAGAACCTGGGGGTTCTAACTCAAAGAAGAGTGCTTTTGTTAATACACTGTACTGTTCTTGAAGGTGTATAAGAAAACTAGAAGGAATGTTTCTTCTGGGGGAAGAGTAGACCATTGACTTTAATACTGGGTCTATACATGCCCAGTATATTCACCCACTGGGCTCTGAGAGTCACCTACTCTGGGTTAGGCACTGTGCTACTCATTGAAGATCCTAAAACACAAGGGTAGCACAACCTTTGTTCTTAGAGAGTGCACATCTAGTGGGTGTGGTGAGTATATAAAAAACAATGTGTCAGGCATTTCATAGACATTTTTCAGATGAATAATGAAAGAAAGTACAAGGTGCTTGGCACACATAAGGAAGGAGGCCCCTAAGTCCCAGGGGAGTTTGACCGTTATGCATGAGCCGAGTCCTGACTGATGAGCTGGTGTTAGCTAGACAGAAGGCCAAAGGAAGAGAGGACATTATGAATAGAGGGAACAGTGTCTACACAGGAAAGAACTGTGAGAGAGCATGGCGCACGCAGAGGATGCAAGTACTTCCATATGTTTGCACCTCAGTGAGAGTCTGAGGGGTTGACAGAAATTGAGTCTGAGGAAGTGGGTAGGAGTCAGATTGTAAAGGGATTGTATGCCACGCTAAGGGGATGGACATTCATCTCAAAGTAACCAAGGAATAGTGCATGTTTTAAATAACAACAAAATGGCAGGCTCTTTTTAAAATTTTTTTAAAAGAGAACATTCTGGTGTTTTTGTGGAGAAGGATTGGAGAATACGATCATCAGAAGCAGAGTTTGGATCCTCTAAGCAAGAAGAACTGCAGATATGGTTTGAGAGTGCAGCAGGGCCCTGGAAAATTGACCCAAGTGGGTGATGCATTTGGACATACTTGGGAGGATTGGTTCTTGGGCATGAGAGTAATTTCGAGGAGGAAGCTGGGGTAACTCCCAGGTTTCTGGATTGGACCACAGGGTGGATAGTTGGCCACTGTTAGCACCAGGAGAAGTCTAGTAAAACTTCCGCAGTATCTGGTTGCTGTTCCAGAGAGAGACCCAGATGGCAAAGGGAACATGAATATGTGATAACATTGAAGTAGGAAGATCTGAAGCTTCTGTTCTGGAAAAGATGCCCCAGGGAAGATGGGTAGCAAGGAGTCATTTCTTTTGCCTGTGTTTACAGAGACCAGGGGCATTACCACATGAATGATAATTGTTGGATGAAGCTCCTCAAAGAACCACAGTTCCAGGCATTTCACAGGGTCCCCACACTTCTCTGACTGGCAACTCCTGAGTAATTAGAAAGCGATTAGGTAGCGAGTAGGTGATTTAGGCTTTCTCCTCCCCACTGCTCACCTTCTGCCGTGTCACTGTGCATTCGAGGCTGAATCAAGCAAAGGTGAGGAGGGAAAAAACGAAAGAGTCCGCTTGGCTGCGTGGGAACGACCCACAGTTTATTAGGTTTGGAGATGAACCCATTAAACAGTTGGCTGTTGGTAGAAAAATGGCGGTTTTGATTATAGTCATTTGCAACTTTGCGTGAGGCAAGCTTTTTAAAATTTAGTAGAAAAAAAAATTTTTTTGACTCCTCTCCCCAAGGTTCTTTCTCTAGAAAGCTGCTCCAGAGTGAGTACTGCTCTGATATTTTCCTCAGAACTTGTCTTTTGAGTTCAGAATTTTATCAGCAATTCTTATGCTAAGAGGGGTCAGGAGATGAGGCCCTTCTCACGTTACCCTTGAAGCTACTCATGAATAATGGCCTATATCACCTCCATTGTCTGTCTCAAAACATAAGCAACCAGACATAAAGGCAGAGGAGAAATTAAAGAACACCGAATGAGCCGGAAGAGCAGGCTGAGGCCAAGATAGCGTGAAAAGGTAGAAAATGCAAGGTAGAACAGATGGTTATGTAGGGGTAAACGTTTGAGTAGATTAACTACTCCACAGCTAGAAAATGAGCCAGAGTCCCTGGTTTAAAGGCAAGAAGAACAACAGAAAAGTGTTCTGAAATCTTCAGAGTGAGATTAAGGGCATCCCCACCAAAGAGGAATGTGGCTAAAATAAATCAGGGGTCATTATTCCAGGCTGAATGCATAATGGACCAAGAAGCTCACTGGGCTTTTCATGGCCCCTTCGAATCATTTCCTGTGATTTATGCTGCCAGTTTCTGCTGTGTGGGGGCAATCTATCTCTCTAAATACTTTCTTCCTTCATCTGTGAATTGATTTCGTTGAACTCTGACTGGAGTTTGGGTTTGTTGGGTGGGGGGTGAAGGGTGCATGAGCACGGGAGTTGGTACTCAGCAGGACTAGAACAGTCTAAGGGAGTCAAATAATTCCACACTGGTAGACTCCCAGCAGCTGTCCTGGGAAAATGCACTTCTGCTTCTTTGTGGCGAGGCTGTGTGTATTTTTTTTTCCCCCTTGCTACAGGTAGACACTCCACACAAAAACAATGACTTCCTCCAATGTGAAAGCCTAGCTCCTGCCTAACCAGAAAACTCATCCAAGACTCTCAAGAGAGAGGGGCATCATGTAAAATGAAAACTTGGCTGGGCTTCAATTCTGTCCTGGCTGAGTTATTTTGAAGTAAGAGAAGGAAACAAAGAATACACCGACAGAGGAGGTCACGGAGTGTGACAAGGGGTCTGTGAGAGGGCATACTGTGCTGCCTAACGAGAGAGAACCGAGGCCTTTGTGCTGGGGCACGAGTCCAGGGAGTGATGGATGCTTTCTGTATGGAGACTCAGACCTTTCTGTCCTGCAGCCTGGCTGCCACGGGACCCTGTGACATGACTGGCTCGGAGAAGCCTGGCCTTTTGTTTCAGTGGCTTCTTGAAGCAGTGACATCAGAGTTGATGGCCATGGGCACCTTTTGAGAGGCAAGTTTTATGTTCTGATGTTTTTTATTAATGCTCGTTAGAGCTAACTAGAAAGGAGTGCTTAAAGCCTACCTGGGAGTAAAAGTTAAAACTTTTAAATGAGAATAATAATAACACAACTACAATAAAATCACTTTTATCTCCCCCCCACCCCCTGCAAGACTTTTCCAAAGGTTTCCTGATACAGTACCTTTATTAGGACGGGAAGAGAGTAAAACGGCATTGCACAGCAGTCCAAGTGGTCCTTGTTCTATTTTTAAACAAATTGTGTAAGGTGGCAATTCTTTCTCCCCCCCCACCCCCCGCCCGCCACATAAGCCCAGCAGTAAGGAAATTAAACCAATGGCTGTACTCTGGTGGGTTGGGAGTATGCACTTTGGTTTGGTGGGTGTCCCAGTGCCAGCGCTGGTGGAGGTGGTGAAAGTGGGGGTTCTGTTCTAGAGCCTAGAAGGCTCTGATGTGTTCAGAGTGTCCTTTGAGTGAGATGGTTCAGGGCCTGTTCTAAGGGCCGCCTAACGTTCATACCATGGACTGTTGGATTGAGATGGTGACAAGTCAGAATCCATAGAATCAGAATTAGAAATGGAAAGACTTTGGAAGGTCTTTCTTGTCCATCACATCTTGCTAGGTGAAGAAGCTCTTTAATTACCCTAAATAGGTGAAAATCTCCACCTATAGGACCTTGTGCCCTCCATTTAAATAACCAATATGCAGTATTAAACACTCTCAGAAATGACTATCCAGCCCTAGCAAGGGATGGCTCGGTTTTGTTATATGCAAAGCTTGTTCTTTCTCTCTCTTTCTTTCTTCCTTTAACATACTGAAATCTTCCCGATATAAGGATTAATTAAACCATTCATTTCTCTAACAGACACTGATATGTTAAGTGCCTTCAGTGGGCACAATACTAAACCAGGCACTGTGGAAAGCACAAAAGAAGGGAAGGGATAGTCCTTGTCCTTGAGAAGTATATTATATTGAGTGGGCACGAAAAGAAGTCATGAAGAGACTGGAGAGCAAGGCAGCACAGTACCATGGAAGTATGATACAGTTGGGGCAATGACACACGCTCAGGGGAGTGGGGAATCTCATGGAACGAGGCCAGTCATAAATTGGCTTTGGGGAAGATGAAAGGAATTTGGAAGGAACATCTTAACTTCTATGGAGACTACCTAGGGATTTAAGCTTCCATTCCTTTCTTCCTCCAAGCCTGCTCTGAGCCAAGCTATGGGGACTGTCCCATCTACCTATGACCCAGGTCTCCAACCTTCTTGAACCACCATGGCTTCTGTAATTCACATTGACAGTGCTTTGTGCTGCTGGTTCTCCAAACCAGACCCTGTGTCTCTGGGATACAGATCAGGGGCTCTAGGGGGGAACTGTCTCTATGGCAAAGCCTCTACGTCTGCCCACCTTGCTTTTCCTTCCTCGAGGTCGGTGGTACTAGGCTGCTGTCTGCTTTTCCCTTTATCTCTTTCATCCGAGGGCTGGTAGGCTCAAGTCATCGGAGTTCTTGCATTCTTGAACCTGTGCTCACTAGTGACAGCATAACTTCCGGTGGGCAGTATAAGTAACTTCTTCAACCTTGTGGATTGCTTCCTTTGAGCCAGTGTTTATGAAAATTTTATTCTCAAAGCTGCTGTTGCTTCTTCTATATCGTGTTTCACATCAGCTTAGGTGCCACTTGCTCAGGGAGATGTTCCCCTGCAGATCCCCATGTTGGCTCTTCCTCTTCTCACTTGAACCTCGCTCTTGATTTGCAATTACGTATTTAGCTGGGCGGTTACCAGAGTCGTGTTTGGTGCTCCCGCTAGAATGTAAGCTCCATAAGTCAGGAACCGAGTTTGCTTTGCTCATTTTATATACTTAGCCCCTAGCCTAGGCATGGAAATAAATGCTTGATAGTTGGATAGTTGAATGAATTTTAAAGTAAAAGTGTGGGCAGAGATGCATAGTCAGGACATTGTAGGATCTCCTTGGGATTATTATTAGAGGCAAGTCCTGGCTTCTGGCTGGGAGACCACCCATAGGATCTCCCCAAAAGCAGTTGAGAGAGAATGCCTGCTGTGACAGTCTAGCATAAAGACATCTCTATGCCCTCTGGATGAACTCAGTAGACTCCTGGAACTGTCATTCCAGCTGTTTTAGAGGTGCTGCCTCGTCTGTGATTACATGCTGGATGCCTCTAGCATTGCCACAGGAATCCGTTTTATTGCAATGTGGATTTTCCATTAGGGATGGGAGAATCGACTCAAAAAATCAGATTTGGTTATAGTGTATTTCCAGCAGGGAAGACATTTCCACTTATTTCACGTTTTCAGTCTCTGGCTGACTTTTGACCTGGGGAATCCAGCTGTACATTCTGGATCCTAAAACAACAGCAATAACAGTTAATTTTTATAGAGACAAGCACTGTTCCAAGTGCCTGTGTGAATGTATCACTTCATTTAACCTTTGTAGCAGCCTGTGGAGTCGGGATTGCTGTATGTGTATACCCATTTGGTGGATGAGGCACAGAGGGATGGATCAGAACAAACAAGTGGGAGAGCTGGTGAACTCAGGTTTAGTTCTGCAGCTTGCATTCCCTGTATTGCCTCCTAATATGGTTTAATATTAATTTGAATGCAATTCAGTTATCTGTCTCATATCAGAGACAGATAGGTGTTTTCTTTTTTACTGTTACAATAACCCAGTGAGGGGAATAGCAGTACTATGCTCACATTGCTGGTGATGAGACTGATGCTCAGAGAGGTTAAGGAACTTACTCAGGATCACACAGCAAGGACATCTGGGTGACTCAGTCGGTTGAGCATCCGACTCTTGGTTTCAGCTCAGGTCATGACCTCATGGGTTGTGAGATCGAGCCCTGCGTCGGGTTCTGTGCTCAGTAGGGAGTCTGCTTGAGGATTTTCTCCCTCTGCCCCTGCTCTCTCTCTCTCTCTCAAATAAATAAATCTTTTTTTTTTTAATTTTTTTTTATTTATTTATTTGACAGAGAGAGATTGCAAGTAGACAGAGAGGCAGGCAGAGAGAGAGAGAGAGAGAGAAGCAGACTCCCTGCTGAGCAGAGAGCCCGATGCGGGACTCGATCCCAGGACCCTGAGATCACGACCTGAGCCGAAGGCAGTGGCTTAATCCACCAAGCCACCCAGGCGCCCCTCAAATAAATAAATCTTAAAAAACAAAGATCACACAGCAAGTTACTACTATAGTAAGACTCAAGCTTTGGTCAGCTCACTCTAGAGGCCATGTTTCTAGCCACAGTTTATTACCTGCCCCCCACACGTCCAGAGAAGCCCTGTGTGGACCATTCAGTGAGGTGGCAATGGGGGACTAGTTAATTGTGTGCCAGACAGATGGTCCGTCAAAACTGCAGTAGAGAGCTGACAAGTTTTTCCACCATTATGCCACAGCCTTTTCCTCCCTGTACCTTGGAAAAGGCAAATGTTCTTTCTTTTGACAACCTTGCATCATCAAATTGACCTGTTTCCCCCCACCGGAAACTTTCATGTTTGCAATACCAGTACACTTCAGGTGAATGAGCTGCTCACTGTTCTTGCTTTCCGCTGGAACTGATTCTGGCCCTGCACGGGGAGAAGGTAAACTGAGGCAGGAATCCCCTCTGTTTATTTCCATCCAAACTCAATCTTGGTACCGAAGAAAGAGAAGGGAATGTAAATGACCCATCTATTCTCTATAATACATTGATTTGTTTTGGGGAAAATACTCACTGTAGTGAAGGTGACCCACTCTGACTGTCCGTGCATTGTCCCTGGGCCATCTTGGGATGTCAGCCCGGGGCCCCCATCCCTGCACACTTTCATATTCTATCTTCTTCTCTTGGAGATGCTTTGCCTCTTGACTTCATCTGGTTCTGCGAGAATGAGCTCAAGCCTGGTCTGGTCTCTTCAAACTTTAATTTAAAGTGCTCTTATCAGTGCCTGGGTCTTGACTTTCTCCTGTAGATTTTTATTTGATTAACCCCTTTGACTCTTGCCTTTCCCTGTTGCCTTAAGGTGGAATCTTCTGCCCTAATCTCAACTCCTTCGAATTCAATTTCAGCCCTTTGGCCATCAAGGCCACTCCTGAGAGCCAGCTAGTTTTAGCAGCGTTCTTATCACACCTAAAATCGGCCATACAACTCAGCCCAGTCTTTAATAATAGGCTATTTTTGTCTCTCACCCTGAGAGCAGAAGTCTTTCAGTCTTAGAGATGATGAAATAGAAAAATACTCTGATAGCTCGTTTACTGGAAAGAATTTAAATGCATAAACATCTGAGCAGAAAAGGTGGCTCTGAGATAGGTTTGAAAATTTGTACTTTATCATACTTAAAATATCGATAGAAATGGGGATGGATACTGGGAAAATCGCCAGTTTAAGGAAAATAAAACCCTCAAGTTATATCCTTATCTTACAAAATGCACCCAAATATATTTTAGGCAGATTACATGTAAGATAACTTGAAGACAACATAGGTGTTTAATTTTGAGTGGGACATACCTCAGAATATAAAAGCATCTGCTGATATCACAAAAGAAAATATCAGTTTGTATATAGAATACTAAAGTTCAGTATACTAAAACGTCATAAGCAACTTGGAAAATGTATTTGCAATAGTTGACAATGTGTGCGTGTAAGATATACATATATATGTGTATAGAAAAGACACAGGTAGTTAATAAAATTTTTAAAATGGTCAATGAGTTCTTAAAATATCAATCCGAACTTACTAGATTCACAGAAATAAAAAATGAAACAGCATTGCTAAGCAAATACTACATAGTAAAGTAAATAAAACAAAACTTGAGGCTTGTGATACTGCAGAGAATTGAGAATTTCCTCCGATAGTTAAGTATGCTAATTGGCAAAACTTTTTTGGAAAGTGGTTTTGAAAGACATAAAAGAAAACACTTTGATCCAATGTCCCACTCCTAATCTGTACTAAGGAAAATGGTCAAATAGTTTTGTAAAAAAAAAAAAAAAAGATGTCTGTTACAACCTTATGTATAATATAAATCCAAAATATATCCTAAATATGAAATATTGGGGAAATAGTTAAATCACATTTTAAAAAAAGATTTTACTTATTTATTTGACAGAGAGAGAGGGGGAAGCAGGATCCCACTGAGCAAGGAGCCTGATGTGGGCCTCCATCCCAGGACCCTGGGATCATGACCTGGGCTGAAGGCAGTTGCTTAACCAACTGAGCCACCCAGGCACCCCTCACATTTCTTTAGAATAGAATATTACAATATTACATAATGTTACAAAAGATACTAAACACCAAAAATGATGTCAAATTAAAAGGGTGGGAAGCAAAGTTATTTACATTATGATCCAAATGTTCTACAAGTTCTAATCTATAAAAGATAGAAGAAAATCTGATGAAATAGCAAATGTGGTTATCTTTAATTGTTATTACTTTGGATCATTTTATTCATTTATTTACTATGTTCAGTTAGCCAACGTAGAATATAATTTTTAACTGTAATCTTTAGGTTTTGCTATTTTCTTATGAAAATTTGGTAGCAAACATTTTACTGTTATAACCAGGAAAAGTCATAAACATTATTAAAATGTGCATACCTGCATTATTTGAAAAAAAAAATGTTTTTGGGTGTCTGTTAAACATCAAGGGAGAGAGGCAGAGGGAAAGGTGTCTTCCTTCCCTCACTTGTAGTAGGGGACTAGGGTAGGTTGAGAAGCAGAGGACCTGCATCTTCAAAGTAGTTCGGAGGGAGTTCAGGTGAGTAGCGCACATCACACTGCGACAGAGAACATGAAGGCAAATTAAAAGAAGGGACTAGGGGGCGCCTGGGTGGCTCAGTGGGTTAAGCCGCTGCCTTCGGCTCAGGTCATGATCTCAGGGTCCTGGGATTGAGTCCCGCATCGGGCTCTCTGCTCAGCGGGGAGCCTGCTTCCTCCTCTCTCTATCTCTCTGCCTACTTGTGATCTCTCTCTGTCAAATAAATAAATAAAATCTTTAAAAAAAAAAAAAAGAAGGGACTAGGGTGGGCCCTATACTAGAAGAAAGTTCTACTGAGATGTGTTCCTCTCTGAGAAATTTCTCAAACCACACATTTCTGATCTCATGAAAGCATCCCGGATGGAAAACCAGTATTCTGATTTCTCAATTCTAGTTTTTCTGCTAAGGCCCCTGTGTTGTCACTGTGTTAATGGCAGTCTCTTATACCAGCCTGTAAGTTTCGATGGGGTGGGAGCCTGCTGTGTCTGGTAGGTAGTCATGCGCAGCGGCATTTTCTGAATAAATAAATTCACCAGTGTGTGTGCTGGGAAATGAAGCTAGAGAAAAAAGGCAGGCTTTCTAGCAGCTTCACACTCATACATTTTGCTTCTTTTCTGTGTTTTCCTTGAACATATGTTTTATTTCCCTTTTTCTCTTAGAGCTCACCCAAAGGAGGCTTGGCTTGCTGGCCATTCCATCCCACTTTGTACTGAAAGCTAGAATTGATGAGAATATAAGGACAAAGGAAATGAAAGATGAAAGACGATTAAGTGCAAACTGGTCGAGAGAGTGGGCTCAGGCATTACATTACCTGGGTATGAACTTTGGTGGCAGCCATGTACTAGCTGTGTGATCTTGGGCAAGTCGCTTGATTTCTCTGTGCTTTAGTTTTCTCATCTGTAAAACAATGATGATAACAATAGGATGTACCTCATAGGGATCCTGTGGGGATTAAGTGGGTTACCAGGCCCAAAACACTTAGCAGCTTGCTGGGCACTGCTTAAATGCTATGTTAAGTAGTGACGATTATTATTATTAATTATTATCATCATCATCATTATTATCATTACCATTATTATTTCCCTAAAAAGCAGCAGACATCCTCTTTAGTTAACCATAGCTGTTGAAATAAATTTTTAGTCTTTAGAAGCCTCCCAATGTTTTCCATCCAAACCATGCATAGATAATGAGCCTGACGTCTTCATAGAGCTTCGTGTTTGTAGCAACTATTTTAAGCTCCTCATCTACTGTCTCATCTCATTAGATAATAACTGTCATGACAATGTAATAAGAAGGGTCCTTCACAAATACTTCTGGTACTGCAGATGCCAGATACCAGTGGCCACAAAATTTATGCCAAGACCTGCAGTCCTCTTCTCACTTAACACTTGGCGATTATTTTCATTTTATGATTTAAAAAAAATTTTTTTTTCTGGGCTTTAAGCTCTTGGAAGGCCAAATCTTTCTTTTTGTACCTCCTACCTAGAGTGCTCTTCATGTCTATCTTATTGACATACACATATTTATCAAATGAATAATGGGATCCTTTCTCCGTGTATTGTAAACACAGAAAATACTGAACAGTGATTTTTTAAAAAAGATTTATTTGTTTATTTGCTTAAGACAGAGAGGGAGAAAGAGAAAGCATATGCAAGTGGGGGGGGGAGGGGCAGAGGGAGAGGGAGAGCAACAATCTTAAGCAGGCTCCTCACTGAGGGTGAATGTGGGGTTTGATCCCAGAACCCTGAGATCATGACCTGATGCAAAAATCAAGAGCTGGAGGCCTAACTGGCTAAGCCACCCAGGTGTCCCCTGAGTGGTGTATTCTTACCTCATAGCACAGGTGTCTCTGACACATCGCTAGATTTCATCCCGTGATTTCATTCTTATTTCCTATGGGGAAGCGGTGCCACTAAGGGAGAGTCCCCTGGAAGGCGGGTTGGCAGTTACCAAGGCACTTGGCATGCCTCCATTGGTAGACTTGACTGTGGATACTCCCCCATGGGTTTGACACACGGCGAGGTACTGGACTACACTATTCATCTTTCGTGCCTTACACTGAATGATGTATTCGGTTTTAAAAAGCTTTAGTGTTGGGGCGCCTGGGTGGCTCAATGAGTTGGGCCTCTGCCTCAGCTCAGGTCATGATCTTGGAGTCCTGGGATCGAGTGCAGCATCAGGCTCTCTGCTCAGTGCCTTTCCCCCTCTCTCTGCTGGCCTCTCTGCCTACTTGTGATTTCTCCCTCTGTGTGTCAAATAAATAAAATCTTAAAAAAAAAAAAAAAAAGCTTTAGTGTTATTTTCTACTACTACTACTACTACTCTTTTGTTTTACATTTTGGGGCAGTTTATAGAGTGTCCTGATATCTCATTTAGTCTGTACAATAAGCTTGTATTTTTATTGTTATTTTATGCACAGAAATCTGAAAGGTGGTAGGAGTAAGGTTTACCTTGTATGTGCATGTGCTTTGCACGTGTGATCTCATTCAGCCTCAGAGCCACCCTTGAGTTAAGCAGTAATACCTGTATTTTACCAGCACAAACCTAAGGTTCAGAGATGCTAACAGGTATGTCAGTACAACTGAGATTCAAACTCTAATTTGTTTGGTTAACAGGCTTATTTTTTCTATGATACCAGTGGTTGAGCGAACCCTATTAGAACCTGCATGTAGTAGAGTCTACATCTTAGGACTGAAATTAGTGTTTTTTCCTCCACCTTTATGAGGTATAATTGGCAAATAATATGTACACTGTGAAAGTTACTACAATCAAGGTAATTAAGACATCTTCCACCTCACATGCCATTTGTGTGTGTGTGTGTGTGTGTGTGTGTGATAAGAACACTTTGGTCTACTCTCTTGGCAAATTTCAAGTATACAACACAGTCTCCGTAACCATAGTCTCCTTCTACAATAATCTCCTATACAATACAGTCTCCTTAACCTGTGTCTCCCATTTTCCCGTTCCTGGCAACTGCCCCTCTTTTCTCTGCTTCTGAGTTGTTGAAGTCACTGTTCCTTCACCTCTAGTGACATTAATGTCTGGATGTGCACATGATCCTGCAGGACATAGAGGTGGACAGCCTTTTTTTTTTTTTTTTTTTTTTTGCCTCATCCTTCCCACAGAGAATTCATACTTCGCCTGCCCCGTCCTCTGTCACTGGTGATAACCACAGAGAGTGCCGACTCTGTTGTGTTGTTCTCTGTCACTGTTCACGTGGTCTCAGACCAAGGCAGTGATTCGGGATGGGGCCAAACTCAATTAGCCTTCTGATCATTCTTCCCCTACCCTACTCCTTCTAAAACCAATTCCTCTAGGCAAAATGCCCTAGGAAAATCGAAGATCACGAATTTGGCAGTGCAGAGCAATGACAACCCCAACCTGTTCTCTGACTCGCCTTTCAAGGATATTTGTTCCCCAATTCCCCAAACTGACCTGTGTGACAAGCCCTGTGGTGGTGTGAGTGTGTACCACAGAGAACCTGGTGGAAAAGAGTCTGTTTGCTCCTGACAAACAATATGATCTTCGGGTCCTAACAACCCTGGCTGGAAGGTGGAAACTCCCACGTTCACTTTTGGGTCAGGGTGTCATTGCTCAGTATGCTAAGAGAATTCATTTTCTTTGAGTGTTTTTCCTTTCAAGTCACGTCTTACTGCTGGAGTTTCTCAACGAATTAATAGGTATAGAAATGCAAAGCTCTTTTCTTATTACATTCTATCGATCTGATTGCAGTGTCATTAATTGAAAGGCTAGGGAAATGTGATGGATAGTTCAGCTCAAGATTCTACACACATTTTGGCCCAGAGCTGTTGGAAAAAAGGTTGTGTGAAGCCGACCGAAAGCAGTCTTTTGGTCTGACACGAATTATTCTTTCTCTGTAAGTCCTTGTAAGAGCATTCGGTCCTAGTGAGATTTACAATGCGAAATTATAAACTGTTTCTACTCTTAAAAGGCAAATCAAAACTCAGAATGCTTATTGTGGAGTTGGAAATCATCCATGTTGTAATTCGCATTTACAGATTACATGTATATGACATCAAAAACAAAACAAAACAAAAAACAGCCTCCAGTTCTGACAGAAACAAATTCTAACCCCAAAATATGGAAGTGGGCATTTTGCTTTTCGTTTCCAGTAATTTCATTTGGAATATCATGATTGTGAAACATTGTTTTCATTCGGCACCCTCACGTCCGCCGGTCTCATTCAAGTGCTGTGTGAAACTTTAGAGAGATGGTGTGTGGTTAGAGATTGTTTTTTATGACTCTGTGGTTGGTTTTTTTTTTTTTTTTTTGGATTGTTTGCCCTAGTATCCTTTGGATTTCTCCCATAAATTTAAATTAACTTGAGAATTTTGTATATGTGTAGATATGTGCCCATACATATTTAATAAGTGTATTCTAATATGAAAGATTTAAAGGAATGTGTTTAAATATTTTAATCCTCCACATGGGGGAAAAATTCTTAGGCTTGGACAAGTGCATACTACATTATATTTGATTTGTTCATGAAGGCAGAGGATGTCTCCTTTGCTTTCTGCTTATCCAATTTTTCTGTTGTGTTTATTATTTGAAATATTTGAAGCTTCAGGTGAACTAGAGGAATACTCACACGTAAAGGCCCATCTAAAGGATATAAAATATCAACCATCTCTTGCTTTTAATAAACATGTTGTTTGGAGAAGTTTAGAAGTGCAGTGCATGTTCCTGATAATACGTGTCCAGCTAAATACATGTGTTTTTAAATCCTCAGTCTACGGTATTTGAATCGCCTTTGTCAAGGTGTGATTTCTTCTCCTGGTTGGGATTCTAGATGTTGGAATTAAGTCATTTGTGGAAAGATGGGAAGCGAACAATTTGCCACAAGGCATGACCTCATTTGGGAAACATACCTTGACAATAAATGTATTTAATGCTCTCTATGCTCGGAGACAATGGGTTAGGGCTTGGGGTGCTCCTAACCGACCTTTGGCTTGGGAGAAATGTGGGCTGCCTCCTGCAGTCAGTCATCAGCTAGTCTCAGAGTGAAAAAGAGAAGCGCATGCTATCGATGAGTGCATAGGCTGCCTTAGCCCTGATATTATGTCTAAAAATACATCCACAGAGAGGCAGGCATATGCTCGGCGCCTTGGTGTGAAGGAGCTCTCGCCTGTGTGTCTTGCTCTACCCATCTAAATTCTGGAGTGAGGAGTTAAATTATTCCGGAAGCCCTGCCAGTTTTTGATTTGCCATTGTCTCTGCTTCTTCGTTGCCTTTGAATGGGACCCTGGATACAGGGCTTTCAGAGACCAGCCGGTGCTGATGGGGTCCGTGACTTGACGATGGCGCCTGCTCGTTCCTGTTGTGTTCTGTCTGAGGCATGCTTTTCGTTCCTTTTTGGGAGGCAGAGAGCACTGGGCAGAGGTTGTACTTGGCACATGACAACGCCGATGTCACGGCTATGGCTGTTACTCCCCTCGGCAAGCGCCAAGGAGCAAACAGGACGGTGGGTCACCTCGCCAACTATTTAGCACTATTTCCCTTCTCCCTCTCCACCTCGTTAGGATCTCTCTCTCTCTCTTTTTTTTTTTTTTTCCTTTCTTAAATGACAGGGTCTGTTGGAGGGGCGGGGGTGGGGTTCCCGAGCCTCCGTCTCTACCCCTGCCTTATCGTGCTAGGGACCTGGTCTGTCCTCCTTTCTAACGCCTCCTCTCTCTGCCCATTGTGAAAGCTTTGCTAGACTCACTGCCCGTCCCTGCGACTCCGTGCTCAGGCTCTGTGGCGGGGGTGCCCTCTTGGAGGGGGGATTTCCAAATAGCTCCGCTGCTGTAGCTCCCTGACAGATTAAAAGGGGTAAAATTATGGCTTGAGCCATTTTGTCTAGGAAGAAAGAAAACAGAAACTGCTCTGTAGAGGGGCAGTCCCCAGAAGAGGAATAAATAGCAGAAGGAAATAAGGTGGTACTGTGTTGCAGCTCCTGCCACAGCTCGGCTGTAAATGCATGTCTTCAGGTGAGACTTTGTCTTGTTTACAGAGTTAGAGGAGGTTGTTAACTTACAGCATGGGTGCCGTGCCTTGTCTGGAAAGAGCTTCGATTCTAGCAAGAAGTGCCAAGGGGAGAAACAACAGCTTTTCATGCCCCAGAAAAGAGGGAAAAAATCACAGAGAACATCAGATCCAGAGTACACGCTTCCCCTTTGAAATATCGGTATTCACAAGTGAGTCAGATCAGCTCTTACTTATACTTATACCCCCCTCTTTCTGCGTGTGTATTCAAGTTAGCAATATTTGGATGTCCTTGAAAACTGTAAGGCAAGCATTGTTTTTCAAAAGGGTCTTTTTTTTTTTTTTGAGGTTTCTGCAAAATGAGATAAAACAATACTTTCTGTTGCTTCAGAGTGTTAGCACAGAATGCATCCAAAGAAAGTTACCACAGATAGCTCCAATGTGTGCTGGTACTCAGCAAACACATACAATTAAAAAAAAAAAAAAGGCAAAAACAAAACACCTGCACATACACTCTAGCAAACCACTCAATGTTAACATCCGAACATGAATTTAAATCAAAATAATTTTATCTGTTATGGAGGAGAATGAATTTTCATACATGCTTTTCTGTAGCTGAATACTGCCCCCCCCTTCTTTTTATCACTATTTTATGAGCTTCTTAAGTAAAAGCCATTGCCATGGACAAAGAACTCTACCGTGTACTTAATTTAAGTTTTGCTTGCAGTTGTTAAAATGGAGCATGGATCAAATATGTCATAAACTCTGATTTGTCCCCAGGTGTTTCCTTTAAGTTCAGCTTAATGCATTTCGGTGATGCCAAGGGAACATATATACCCAGAGGCACTCCCATCCCTGATTATGCAGGTGTATATATTAGAAGCCTGTAGTATCACATAGATTTGGGAGTGAAACAGAAAAACAAACAAACAAACAAAAAACCAAAAAAGCCAAACCAAACAAAAAAAACAACAAGAAACCAAAAAACAAAAAACCAGCAAAAGGTGCCGATCTTTGTAGCAGGGAAGTTGTGTGATCTAGGTGCTGGAGTATTTGCATGTCTTTCCACCTTTGTTCCTTCAGAGGCGTTGAGGGTCTCCGCTATTGCTGACTAATTGACAGTTGTAGTAACTGCTGTAGGCTCCTTAGATTAGAAATGCATGCGGATGTGGGTCTTGATTCAAGCACTAAGGAATGCACTCTCACTTACTTACAGGCAGAAAGTCTTCATACTAATGGAGGTGTGATGGAGATAGCAGGACATAAAACAGAAGAGGGAGAGAGAGAGAGAGAGAGAGGAGAGATGGCTGGTAGCAAGTATGCCGCCGCAAATAGTTCTAAATTGCGTTTGCAAAATGCAGAAGGCTTCAGCACCATCCAACAATTCAGACACCCTTTTTATTTCTTCTCTGCGGGACGCCTCCATCCAGACTATTCGCAAAAACACGGAAAAGGTGAGAGCCCTGCCATCTTAGCTCAGAATTCATCTGATTTCCTTTTTTCCCCCCTGCCTTGTATTCCTCAGTCCATTGCCCATGCATCCGATGGCAGCCGCCCTTGCTCTTGAATGCGAGTGTCACAGCAGGAGCAGAAAGAGGGTTGAGGGAAGGCATTGTCAAAGCCACGGTCAGCTATTGTTTCTTTGCTTTCACTGATCTGCTTTTTTTTTTTCCCCCCTTTCCTGAGGCTTTCCCTTACTAGTGGCCTCTGTCCAGGAGGAGGGAGAAAATTGCAAGAGTTCACAGAGTAGTAGAGTGAAGCCGTTTTTATTGCACGCTCTTTGATAAACAGCTCAGCGATCCAGTCCACGAAATTAGGAGATAAAGCAAGAGTGGAAGGGCTCTGGTGGGAGTGTGAGGGGGGTGGTCTGGGGAGACTGCTCCAGACTAGATGCCAAAGGCAGTTTCTTTGCAAGGACTTCTGGGGGGGTGGGGGCGGCGGTGTATTTGTTTTCTGCTGCATTTTTGGTTTTAAAAAATCATGAGAAAAGTCATATTCATCTGTCAGGCTTTCCATTTGTTTATTTTTGTTCAGTTCAACAACGAGATGGAAAAATTTAAGCAAGGCCAGATCTGCTGTTTGTGATTTGCTCAAATGTTGGAATCGGTTCAGCCTGAAATCGGTGATTGTCTTTTTCAGGATCATTTAAGCTTGCATGTGAAATGTGTGTGTTAACTTTCCAAAGTACATTACAAAAAAAAAAAAAATAAGATGCTTTTGACCATCATTGGTGTGGTTATAAATCTTAGGATTATGTTATTTTGCACCTTAACCAGAGAGCTGTTCTTTTGGGCAACATTTATGCAAAAGTGATTATCTGCTCTGAGCAGGCCAACTCCTCTGATAACTCCCAAACTTTTCAAAGGTTACAAAGGCACATGCTCAAATAGATTTTTAGGCAAGTATTTCAAATGGCCATTTGGCATAAGCATGAAAATGCTAGGAATTCTTTCCAGCAACTTTAACTTCATGTAATGTCTATTTCTTCAACTGAATAAAAATGATTAGATTCAACATAGAACCAGAAAGCATATTTAAATTTGAATTCCGTATTCAAGCAATTTTGCCAACAAACAAACAAACTTGCAAACTTTATAAACTTAGTTGCAGTGTAGAAAAACCATGTCTGTAATTGATTCCCCATAGTTTTCTTCTTTCTAAATATTGTACTATCTGTACTTACATAGAAAATTATTGCAAATTGATCACTCCCCCCCGCCCCCCACTTAAGCCATCAAACTTCTAACTATGAGTCTGGGACGCTTCACTACTATCAGAAGTTGCTAACATTCAGCCTTTCAATTCTAAAATGTATTTTAAGCAGAGGAAGAAAATGTTTCTTTCTAGGAGCCATTGCATGTTATAATGCATGCTGGTGGATTGATGGTCAGTATGAGCTCATAATTTCTTTCTTTTCCAAATAACGGGTGTAGTCTGTCCGTGAAAGTGAGGGAGAATAACTTTTGGGCTCCCTAAGAAAACACCTTAAATGAGAAGTCTGAGGATCCCTGTATATTAACAGCTACTTTGGTACCCTACAAATAAATCCCCCCCTCCCCCTTTCTGTTCTCACTGCCCTGATTTAGGGGACTTGGGCCCAGCCACCCTGCCTCTTTCTTTTGTGAAGGAACATTTTGAAATGTCTATAGAAAGCAAACTTCTCGAAGAAATGCAGAACAGGGCATGGTTTGAATGCAAGTCTGAATTTAATTGTGGCCACCCTGGTAGCGCACTGTTTAATTTCCAACACACATCTACATGATCCTTACAGCAACTCGGGGCCAGGAATTGTGAGCAAGGAAAACTTATCTGTGATAAAGTTACATATCTTTTGCCAAGGAACAGTCACTTGGGATTGATTCAAAAGTCAAATTTAAATAAATGTTCCCAAAGCCTTTGTGTATGAGAAAGTTGGTCTTCAGAGTGTTTTGAGCTGAGAGGGATGGAGATCCCCAGCTTCTGACCAATCTGCTGGGGCAAAATGTAAAGTGAGAGGCAAATGGCTGCACTATCACAAGGCCAGCTGGGATTTCCACTTGAAAATGCCGAAGACAAAGAGGTTAATGAAAAGCTCAGGGTCTCTAGGATGGAAGTGTTGTAAACAAGTCCCTTTGGTCCTCCAAACAGTGGTTCTCCAAGGAGCCGGAAGAAACGCTTCATCCCATGGGAGAACAGACTTGGAGAGAACCCCATCTTTCAGCCTGTGCTCCCTGCAGATATTTAATTTCTGCTGGATCAACTTGAAAGGAACGACTGCTCTTGTGGCCAAGGTCAATCCCCAGATATTTTAAAGGCACAAGTTCAAGTTCAACCATTAATCCAAATATTTTATACAACTGCCGAGAGTTGTTCCAGTAGATCCAAAACTCGCAAAATCTTACAGAAGACCTAACCTCGACATTTCTGAAAAAATGAAAACTCCATCTTTAATATTTTATATTTTGAATGCAGTGTGGTTAAAATATTATTTGTGCCTTTTATCTTCTGGGTTTTAAAAATATAAATCTTAAAAAAAAAAAAACAAAGGGAAGAATAGTATCTTTTGGTGTTTTGGAAGAACACCTTAATATAAATCAAGCAAAAGATCACATAGATGTGTGTATAAATGATAAAAGAAGTTGTAGCTCTTCTACTTCTTAATATAACTATTAAAATGGTAGGGGATGGCCCAAGGTGCTAAACCATGTTCAATCCACTCATTAATTCCAACCATCTTAATCAACTGAAAACTTTTTTTTTCCCCCCAAAAGCATTTCATTTGTGGAGACTCTACAGTGAAGTTGCAGACACACCTCTCAGGGTCACCACCTTTTAAACTCTTCTGGATTTCTTTTTTCTCTTCTAAATTTGGAGGACAGTTGTGCTAACTGTCTGAATGAATGGCACACCTCCTTCTACCTAACTGGACAAGGCCTTCAGAGATCAAATTGCTCATTTAACTTCCTTTGTGACATAGGACTCTAAGTGCTCATAAGAAGTGTAAAGCATAATAGCAAGATGAAGACCTTCTACCATGCTAATCAACCAGCTGTGCCAAACTGCTCTTGTTGCATTTTGGGAAGTAACTAGAAAGCCACTAATGGTTTGTTACATTAGCCTAGAGGTGGCATTTGGATACAATGTTTTATGTTCAGGAGTTGGGTTTAAAAATAAGCAAATGTGGAGAACGAGGATGCCATTGACAAAAGATGCTTTGACCGAACTCTGTTTTCTCCCTGGATTTATTTTTTGGGGGTGGCAAGGAGGTGTGTACTATTTCATTTATGTAGACTTGCTAGGCTAACTGCAGATGTTTGGGATTTCCTTGAAAAATAATTATATTATTTTGACAGTTGACATTTTAAGCACAGCGTAAGAATCCTAAGAATATTCTAGGAGAAGTTATGTGGCAATCCAGGGCTTTTCCCTGCCCCTCTCCCACATTCATTTAATGTGAAGTTCTATGCAAAAGAAACACTGATGGTGTGGAGAAAAGTTCCTCCTCTACCCACTTCTCTGAGAGCAGATCTGGAAGGATGAGAAAAGAATATGTAATATTATCTACACACCTATTCATGAAAATGGAATCCATAAAATGCCTACTCTAGGACTATTGCTTGAAAGTTTGTGGGAGGGTATTAAAAGAGACGTCTCAGATTAGTCATCCTTCAAACAGTTAGTGATATTGTAAGGGCCCTCTAACTTTCTTCAATCCCTTTTACAAGTCCCTGTCCCTTTGGGCCTTCTCATCTTTCCCTCTTCAACTCCAGCGACTGGCAGGGTAAGACAAATAAAGCCTGACCAGAAACACCAGTGTCATTTGCCCAGTGAAACCAGGTCATCCAAGCTTCTAAGAATGCATGGAATAAATGTAATTTATTTGCATTGTTTAACCTCTTAAAGGAAACCACTTACTGTCCTTGTTGCAAAACTTTTGTCCCCGCAAATGCTCAAATCATTTGATCATCACAATCTCATTTGTCTTCATACTCTTGAAAGGAGTGGCTTTTCTCCCCCTCATATGCATAAGGGGATAATGAGTTTGGGCTTGCCCAGTGCTGGGAAACCCATGGTGCTCGATCAATGGACCAAAGTGAAGATCTAAGCTTTCTTGTTCAGCTCCTTGTGCCAATGTTCATCAGTTTGCACGATTGCTCTTGACATCTCAGAACAACTCTGGGCTGGTTAGTAGGATCCTAACCTTCCCTTAAAAATTGACAGTTGAAGAGGAAAGTTGTTTCAATAGGATGCACTTTGCTGGTTTCAGGGACCTCTTCTCTGGTAAGGAGAATCAGTCTTTCTGCACATTGGAGACATTTAAGATAGTTTGGAACTTTCCTTTCTTGTCATATTAAGCATTAACAAAGCAGAACATGCAGACATTAGGATGGATGATATTAGAAGCATTGAATCTTCTCAAAATGGTTTCTACCCTCCTCCCCCTACTACTTGCTCATCTGGGAAATGACCTTAAATGGCAACTCAGTGTGGTGATCGTTACTGGGGCCCATCCTTCCCTGATGAGGACTAGTTATTTTGGATATCCCACATCACTTCATTTTATACCAGTGAAATTTGGTGGCATGGATAATCAGTTAGAGTCACTCAAGTCCAGACTCATTTTTTTTTTTTTTTTTGGTATCAGATTTTGTAAGACGAATCTGAACCAGGCCCTCTCAATTCTTGACTTCATTTCATTCTTCTTGATGGAGCCTTAAAATACTGCATTATGCCTAATCACACAAATGACCTCACTGTAGAAAGACAATCATCTATCCTCGATTGTAGAAATTGAGAGTAATCCTGACTCCGGGGACTTTTAAATAAAATCATACAATGTGAATTCAAGTTCACCAGTATCCCTCTACCTTTTATATTAAATAAGAAGGGCAGGTTCATTATATTTTTTGCCTCTGAGCAATTTCACATACAAACCTATCTGGAAAGAAACTCCTATTTTCATGGCAACCATGCTTTCTCCCTCTCCTTCCAGTTTATGTGCTATGACCAGTATTGAACTCGTTGTTTTTACTTAACTCTAGTTAGTGCTACTTTCCAACTTCTAGGAAAATAGTTTCTTGGGGGTTGCTCACTAGCTAACAGTGCTTTATATAAAGGTTTCAGCTGATTGTGCCTAAGATTTCAAAATGTTTGGGAAATTTATAAACTTCTAAAAGGGTATTTGTGTTATTTTACGTAAATATGGAGAAAAAGACTTTATCAGGTTTATGCTTTTTAAAAACATGGTAATTATTACTACTGTGTAAAGGAAAACGTACCACACATTGTTTTCAAAGCTTGTAATAATAAGTTGCAATTGAGTGTATGCCCATAAATATACCGATATTTTGGTGTCATTTTTAAAAACAAAATTTCAAATATTTCAAAATTTCAAAACTCTTCAGTTGTGGATAAAGTAATGTTAAAAGTTTTCATTATCCAGTAGGCCTGTGTATTAGGAACACATTAACCAGTGATCCAAACCTCAGCTTTGAACTTGTCACATAAGTAGGCATTACTTTTAATTTTCTCAGGAATTTTATTTCTGTGTCCCCTCCATTCTTCTTTCTTTTCTAGTCCTGGGCAAGGTTAATATGACACAGGCCAATCTGGTGAATATATTGGGACAACTGGAGAGGAGCAAAATGCCTGGTATTTGACCGGATAAATAAGCTAGAAATTAGAACAATGACAGATCCTTGTTTTTGGTGACTTGACTTGAAATACCAGGGAGGACAATGGCTAGGATTGGGGTGATGGCCTGAAAGACTCAGTCTGTCCTTTCCTGGAAACACACCTGAGAAGGGCACTGAATCCTCTCCACTTATTCTGTAACATTCCATATGACTATGTCAATTGACAAATATTTGCTGAATGCTTGCTCTCAGTCCAAGGCTGGAGGTGTCAAAATGTAAGAGTGGTAAAAGATACAGTAAAGATCCCTGCAAAGAAACAACAGTGCATTCAGTTTAGTTGTTCTAGAACATCGGCGAGTAGCGCCATTTGTCAGACACTGTGCCATATGCCACGGGTAAGAAAGAGGGAAAAATTATGGTTCATATCCCTAATGAAGTTAGTCTTAGTTAAGGACATGGACCATTTAACAGATAATTTTGGTACAAAGTGGTATATACAGTGTGCTGTGGTGAAGCAAGGCAACTTCTTAGAGCTGGGGAAGGCTGACTAGGGGATGATGTCTAATTTGAATTTTGACAAAGATTTATTTATTTAGGGGCCACTAAAATTCTGCACCCTTGGTTGGTGCTAGGGATTCAGTGAAAGATACAATGGCATCTAGCTTTGAGGATATGGTGTTAATTTAGTAGAATTTGGTAGATAAATGGGTCAGGAAACTCAACACATACTTACACACACACACACACGCAGAGTGCAATAGGGTGTAACAGTAACAGAGTTAAACAATTCTGTAGGAGACCAAAAGAAAGACCTGTAACCTTTTGGAGGGAGTCAAGGAAGTTAGCCTACCCAAACTGTTGGTCAGTGGATTAACACTGTGAACAGAATGATACGAAGGTCTAGAGGAGGGAACAGCTAATTCTGCCTGGAAAGGGGAAGGAATTGGGGTAGACTTCATGGGGGAGGCGGCATTGGCTTGAGCATTGAAAGTTAAGTGGCATTGTTTCAGGTAGGATTAATGAGGTTAGAACAGAAGGGAATTCCAAGGTAAAATGTGAATCAGGGAAGGGGTAATGAAAGGGTATGGTGTGTCTAGGACAACAAGGTCTGGTTTGTTTGTCTGGAACCTACTGGGCATGGAAGAAATTGGAGGAAATCAGGTCAGGAAGGTGGCCTGGAGCCATGTGAAAGTCAGGTTAAAGAATCTGTTGTTTGTTCCTGAAAGGCAGTGAGGAACTGTTATTACTGGAAAATTTGAAAAGTAATTTGGTCAGTAGAGGGAGAAAGGATTGGAAAGGAGGAAGTTTAACATGATGGTGCTCAAGAGTGATAGGCAATATATCAGAATAATCGGGGAAGCTTTTGCAAAATACACAGGTTTTTTCCCTCCCTAGTCTTCTGTTTCTTCCCTCACCTCAACCAAGCTTCTACTCTGATACAGGGTGATGGGAAGGTTAATAAGGATATTTTGAAAAACTTGCTAGGTGATACTAAGACATCCTGCCCTCTGTCATTGCATTAACGCTGTCAAGAGATGCTCATGGAGATGAGAGAGGATGATCAGAACAATGCACATACATTGGAATTATTAGGATGGATTGGAGGTGGGCATGTTGGAAAGGAAACATGATCAATACTTGAGTATTTAGTATAAACAATTGAGAAACCATGAATTGAATGAACCCAAGGAGAGGAGTGGCATCTTTGGACAAATCATGGGTTCAACTTGATACCTGTAGAATCTGAGGTCGCTGTGGGCAGAAGAAGCTGGAGTTCAAAAAAGCTTACACCAATTCATACCTGACTCAATTATGAAACAATAAGAAATACCATTTAATGTTTTAAAAAGGCAACAAAAACCCAGAGACAGAGAGATTTGTATTGGCTGGAACAGATGGATAAGTCTTCATGGAGAAGTAGAACTTGAATTGCATCTCAAACCATTAATAGAAAATTCAACTTCAAGAAAGGAGATTAAAAATGGAGATCATTTGCAAAAAAAAGTATAGGAGAGAGAAAGAAAAATGCTGTTTCAGGAGGATAGAAAAGTAATATAAATGGCTTAGTAATAAAACTTAATATACTCTTATTTATTCCTCACTTGTAGCTGGAGCCATTATTATTTGCAATTTATAGATGAAGAAATAGGTTCGGAGAGGTTAAACAAATGACCCAGATGGTTACAGGAGAAACTGTGCCTTGACTGTGGAGCCTTTAAATCTAGAGTCTTGTTCTGATCCATTAGGCTATGTGTCCTTAAAGTCAGGGTTTATTTCTTACATATCCTAAATACCTCCTGGCTAGCATGTAGCCTGAAAATAGAGTAGACCCTCAATAACTATTTACTAAATTAAACTTCTCAAATTTTTGTGCACTGATTTAACTATTCATAATCTATACTTAAGGCTGAATATGGAATGTTAACATTGTAGGACCAGAAAGTACCGTGGTGATTTTCTAACTCAATCAGCTCACATAATAAGGGAGCAAGTTAAATCTCGGGAGAGGAAGTAACTTACCTAGAATTTCACATCCATGTCCCATCTCATATCATAAAATCTCAAATCTCCTATCAATGGAGTGAATCAGGACCTCCAATCCACTCTTTCTTCAACTCGGGCTTATCTCGCATACCATTGAATCCAAGAGTCATAAGCTCAAAATGTGAGGCTATCCTCCCTTCTCTGAGCTCTACAGAGTTAGGTGGAAATGAGACATGTGGATAGGATATAGAAGGTTATTTGATAGGTAAGATCTTTGACTATCTTTTTATCATCCAGTCTAATCATTATATTTAATGGCTTGAATAAGAGAAGAAGGACACAAGATTCCGATATGGGATTTAGTGAGCAATTCATTTGAGAAAAGAACAGCAAGTAAAAGGTTAAGGAAGGTAGTAAATGTTTCAATGTGTTGTGATTGGATGCAATGGTGTCACCTTTGTTCTGCTGTTTTTTAAATGGGAAAACATAATCTCACCTGCCCAAAACAGATACAGAGCAATACTGTCCCCAGGCTGGAGAACTAACAAAGGAGTGGTGTGAGTCATGGTGGAAAGGGTCCAGGGCTGGGATCTAGGACCTCTGAGGGCACTAGCGGGCAGTGAGATTTGGGGGTTCTCCCAGATTCCCCATCAGCAAATGAGAAGGTTAGATTAGATTTGTCTGACTTTTGTTTGTCACTTACCCCTTCTCAACTAAAGCCCAGCCCAAAGCTGAGGATCCCCTTCTTCTCAGCAAGGGAAGTGTAGAAATAGCTCGAGCCTGCTCTGCACTACCATGAATATTGGTTCTTAAGGGTGAGCAGAGTCTCTGGAGCCACATGAACATTGAGTGACAGACTCCTTGCTCAGCCAACACCACGAGGGTCCAGATGACCTTTCTGTCCCATCAGCCTGATCTTCTGGGCCCATCCCCATCAGCCTGTCCTCCTGGCTAGACTCTGCTCTGGCCTTCTGTGCCTTACCCCAACTTTACATTCTTGATGATGACCATTTGTTGATTTCATTCTTCATCTGCGTATCCCATCCTGCCCCTCACATTGTATCCCTTTGATTTTTTAATACATTTTTTTCTTTTGAAATTTTTGTTTTTAATTAACATATCATGAATCTGACCTGAGTATACAGTTCTATGAATTCTGACACAGCCATAAATTCATGTAATCATCATCGAAAGCAAGATCCAGAACGTTTCATCAACTCCAAAACATTCTTTCATGCTATTCCTTTGCTGTCATACCCTTCCCTCACTCCTGGTCCCTGGCAATGCTGAGATGTTGAAAATCTTGTATAAATGTCATCATGCAAATGGAATTTTTGAGAATGGCTTCATTCCCTCAACATAATGCCTTTGGGGGTTCATCCACATTACCGTATGTATCCATAATTTACTTTTTTTTTTTTTTTTTTTTTTTAAATGCTGAGTGGTTTTATGTTGTATGGATACACCACATTTGGTTTCTACATTCAGTGGTAGTAGGACATTTGGATCATTCCCAGTTTGGGATGATGACCAGCAGAGCTGCCATAAATATCTCCGTATGAGTGTTTGCATGAGCCTGTTTCCTCTTCTCTAGGGTAGATTCCCCAGGCTGGGGAATGCTGGGTTGACCCCCTTCATATGGATTTGCCTCCCACTCACGAACCCCGCCTTCACCCTATTCTGGGACTCCTGGTACTGTGCTCACACTTGCTGAGACGAGCAGGCCAGTGCTCTGCTGGCTCCATATCTTCCACCCCACCCCAGCTTTCTGGCTGGGAGCTTCCAGCAGGTGATTAGGCCAGAGCCCATTTTCATGAGTCTTAATCTCTCAGGGCTCTGGATTGGCCCAGAACCGGGAATCAGATTCTTGCCCCAGTGCTGCAGTACCCTCTGCTGGCTGATTGGCAAAGCTGGCTTTCAGCCTGCGCAGGAGGAGAAGGGGTAGGTGCAGTGGGAGAAAGACAAGTAAGTCGGAGAAGGAGGTAGCTGTGGCACACTACCATTGTAGTGACAGCCTGACAGGGACACTTCGTGTATTTGATGCTACACATATAGATAAATGCTGTAATATTTTTGTGGAACCCTACAATATTGTGCTTGTCTTCTCAATTGTAGGCAAAGATGGGCTGTCTGGAAAGCTGGACTCAGCCTGGAGCCTGCTACCCAGATTGCTATTTTGTGAAGACTTCCGCATACAAATGACTCAGATGGAAACATTCAGAAATGATCTTGGAGGGCCATCTGGTCCTTGCTGGTTCTAAAAGCTTCATTCAGCCTGGTGGATGGATCCAGTACAAAAGACAGTGAGGGCCCTTCACTGAGGTTTAAATACGTTCCATGGGCTGGGGTGAGAGGCTGACTTTGGAACCAGCGGGTGCAGATGCTCAGGGGCAGACTGACGGCGCCTCCCTCGTCTAGGTCAGTGGAGGGCGGAGGAATGTTCAATCCAGGACCACGCAGTGGCACGGGAGCTTCGACAACAGATGTGCGCATGCGCGCCTGCCCACGGAGTTTTGCGTCATCAGGGAGCATGCGCAGATCAGTTTGGGTGTCTGAAACGGGCGGGGGTGCGGCTGACCCAGCAGGTCAGGCAGGGGGGGCTAGCAGAGCCGTGGGATCATGGTGATGCATCGTATTTCGCTCATGAAGACAGTGCTGCCAGCCTTGCATTTCAGACTGTGGTGCTGACGGGCTTGACGTGGGCGCTCGCTGGCCACTTGCCTTTTCACCTGGGGTATGGTTGCGTGTTCCGTGGCCAAGGGATGGGGAGTGTCTACCAGCAAGAATAGGGATGGAGTCCTGTGCTCTCGGACTCATCAGTGGGCTCTGACCAAGTCCAGAAGAGACTGGGCGTGTAATGAGAGGGAGGCTGAGCACCAGGGCGCGTGGGTTTGAGGACGTCACCTCATTGGGCCAAGAGAGTCAGGAGGCACTCCCTGGTGAACGTTCTGTTCTTCTGGGCTCCAGCTTTCTCGGCTGAGAGGGGCGGGAGGGGAGGCGGTGCGCGTCCTTTAGTTGAGGCACAGAACCACAAGACATCCTACGTTCTGACAACGTGGTTCGGGCTTTCATGCTTTCTCACTCCCTAGGATGGGACATTCCCGAGTGGAGGGGCTGCACCACATCTCCAGGCACTCCCAGTCTTAGCACAACACTGAGCCCACAGACACACGGCAAGGGAGCTCATAAAATGCTAAGGAGACAGGCATGGTGTTTGAACGGCACCCCTAAGCTGAGTGAGGTATGTAAGTGTCGGGACCGTGGGGAAATTATTCTCCCTTTACCTGGGGTAATCGGTCTTTCTTGTCTTCCCTCTCAGTAAAGATGCTGCTGTTTCACCTTCCGTTGTTCCTGTCTGTCCAAGACGGTGATGCTCCAGCAGATCTGCCCTGTGGAAGGGGAACCAAGATGGAGATTATTGGTCAGATAAAGTCAACGGGTAAGTCCTTCCTTAAGAGTTTAATGTTTTGTTTCAAAAATGTATCAAATCACTGCAGTGGGCTCCTCCATACCCATTGGCCCTGCTTGAAGATATGAGGCAAAACCTCTTAACAGTCACAAGCCAAGGTTAACAATTTAGAAATTTTTAGGTTGTTCTGATATGTCTATCAAGATGGTGCCTCAAGCAATGTCTAACTGGATGGAGAAATTTAACATTGTTGGTTTTATGAACATGTGGTGAGGCTTATGGTCTTGTGAGCAAGACTCAGTCGGGGTCTAGAGTTCACCATCTTCATCAAGGCTTTCTCTCTTCTCTCAGGATGTTTTCACACAGAATCGTAGCATTTCTTTGTTGTTTTATAGGGGCTTCACGGTCCTTTGCAGTGTTTTCTAGGGTACTAGAGATTTCCATTTGCTCCTGCTAAGTTTACTGATGGCGATGACGGTGCCTGTATTTCTTGTCTTATTATTTTTTTAATTTTTCAGCAAATATATACAACATAAAAATTACTATCTTCATCATTTTTAACAAAGTTATTATTATAATATTATTGACTATGTTTCCTATGCTGTGGTTTTGATCCCTGTGACTTATAATTGGAAGTTCATACCTCTATCTCTCCTTCCCTAATATCAGCCCCCACCTCCCAATTTTCCTCCCCTTTGAAAACTGCCAGTTTGTTTTCAGTGCTTATGAATCTGTTTCTGTCTTTTTTGACTGTTCACTTGTTTTGTTTTTTAGTTTCCAGGTATAAGTGATAATCATACACTATTTGTCTTCACAGTTTGTTGTGTTGTGACTGGCTTCTGTTCCTTAGCATAATGTCCACTAGTCCATCCATAGTGTAGCATGTATGAGGATTTTCTTCTTTTGTAAGGCCGAGTAGTATTCCAGGGGTACGTATAGACCACATTTTACTTATCCATTCATCTGTCAGTGGGCACTTGGGTCATTTCCACTTTTTGAATCCCATGAGTAAGTCTGTTATGAACACAGATGTACAAATATCTCTTCAAGACCCTGTTTTCAGTTCTCTTGGATACGTACCCACAAGTGCGATTGCGGAATCATACAATAGCTCTTTTTCTAAGTATGGAAGGCACCACCACACTATTTTCCACACTGGCAATCCCATTTTACATCCCACCAACAGGGCACATGGCTTCTGAGTTCTCCATACCTTCTTCAATGCCTATTTTCTGCTTTGGGTAGCAACTATCTTAAGGAGGGGGAGGTAGTGTTTCATTATAGTGTAAATTTTGCATTTCCCTGAGGAGTGGTGATATTTTCACATCCTTACTGGCCATTTGTATGCCTTCTTTGCCAAAATTCAAGTTCTTTGCCCATTTTTGAATCAAGTTACTTGTTGTTGTTTTTTTTTTTTTTTTTTGAGTTGTAGGAGTTTTTCATCGATTTGAGATCCCTCATCAGATAGATGATTTGCAGATAATTTCTTCCTTTCAGCGGGTTGCCTTTTTGCTGATCATGTCATTTAATGCTCAGAGGTTTTAAATTTTGATGTAGTCCGATTTATCTTTTTTTTCCTTTTTCCTTTTTTTACTTGGCTTTTGTTGCTACGTCCAAGAAATCATTGCCAAATCCAACGTCATGAAAGTTTTCCCTATATTTTCTCTGAAGTGTTTTACAGCTTTAGACCCTACATTTAGGTCTTTGATTTATCTTACGTAGTACCTGTTTTTACCTTTTCTCAGATAGTTTCTTGAGCACAGAGGCTGTGGCTGTCCATTTGCATATTCTTGGCCTTAGGATATACCTGGAACAGAGTAGTTGATCAGTAAATTATAGCTGAAAGAAACAACTTTTTCAGACATGAAGAGACAAAAGCAAAGAATGTATTTATAGTGATTTGACTTCTCCATAATAATTATAGCACACTGCCTTCGGGACCCACAAAGAAGTCTCTGAATTTAAAAAGTAGTACTTCTTGCAAGGGCTTTTTGGCATTTTATTTATTTATTTTTTTCCTTGAGGATATTTAATGGAATATTTGACTATTATACAGGTTGTGTTCTTATTACACTTGACCTTGAATGCCTTTCTCAGGAGCTCTGTGCACAGTTAGCTCTAGACTGATGAAACTGTGCAAAAAGATTGTTTCTCCCATCCACGTGGTCCCCAAACCCTGGGCGCCAAATCGACACAGCACTGACCACTTTAGCTTCATGACCTGGGACAAGTTTTCCACATCTCTGAGCCTCCTTCAGTTCCTTCATTTATAAAACAAGAGAATGCATGTGAGAGTCCTAGTTCTAAAATTATCCATTTAGGTACGGGTGATAGGGTATTTCAAACAGAAACAGAAATTTAACTACCTTTGGGAAGAAAGCAAGACAAGATGGACTGCAGTCTTGGTTGCAAAGAACCTTCCTGCCCCAGTGATGATCTGAGAGTCAGGTGGAGAGGAGGCAGTGCCCACGGTCCGAAGGGACGTTCCTGCTGGCCTGGCATGCTCTGGCAGGGAAGGTGGTGAATTGAAGAAAAAAGTCCCGTTATTGTTGTCATTGTGTCAAGGACATCTCCCCATTTCAGACATTCCAGAGCCAGTGGTCTTGTACTTGAGTGTGTGTGTGGTAGAACCAGTTTAAAAGATGAGAGGGCTCTTGGTTACACTGTTAGTTAAAGTTGTGAAGCCCACCTGCACCGTCCCCTCCCCCCCCCCAATCCCATACATGCCATGGGTTTCCTGGTGAGTTTCAAGCATGTTTGAGAGACAAGTACAGCTCTAGCCTCCCTGGTTTGTACTAGCATCGGATGCTGATGTCTCCCCTCTGCCACACCCATGTTTGGAGCTTTCTGAGACTGGGCACTGGGTCATCTTTATGGTGCCCATCAAACAGCAAAAGGCCTAGCAAGGGCATCGGGGAAATCTGGATTCTGCTCTCTACTCTTTCCATCTAGGTGAGGTTTGGGTAAGTGAATGACCCTCCCTAGGAATGGGTTTCGACAAGTGTAAAATAGTAGGGATTTTATCTAATGTTTTATGTAGTGAATTGGGTTATTGAAAGAGGCAAGAGTGGAAGGGACTAAGTTTATTGAGCACCTTTTATAAGTAAGGTACTCTGCCAGCTGCTTGTACAATTATTCTGTTTAATGCTCTCCTTGGGATGGGAAAATCAATGCTCAGAGAGGTTAGGTAACTTGTTCAGAGTCACACAGCTTGTACACAGCAGAATCAGGATTCTGATGCATATCTGCTGACTCTAAAGCCAGTGTTCTTTCCCCCACATCATTGGACCTTGGCATGGAATTAAATGGATGTATTCCACACTGATGGGAACCCCTCTTTCCTTCCTTCCACTGCTTATGTTGCTAATTGGCTTTCCTTAGGGCTCCTGAGAATGAGGGTCTCAATCTTTGAGCCTTTTGGCTTTTACCTTTGCTGAAAAGCAGATACCAGCTACTTTCCCCAGAAGCCATAGTTTCTTGAGAAAAGAGAAACTTATGGTCAAATTGTCAAATGTGGGGCTAGGGGTGGGTTGAGGTGGGGTGGATGCGGCGTAAAGACTGCCCCAAAGGCAAAGATGCGAGTATAAGTGAGGCTTCATTTGTCTGTGATTCTGACTTGTGGTCATTTCTTTTGCTCCCTTTTCCTTTTTCTAAACATATTGTTCAGAAACCCATTCTCACTGGGGGCTCTGGTGAGTGTCATGGTGTCCAGATTCCTGCTCTGGGGCCCAGGACTCACAAAGGCCAAGTTGACGTCCATTCTGCATCTGGCTTATTTGATGCCAGAGGAGGGCTGAGGTCTCCTGAGAGAGCCAGGAGAGATTTGCCTCCTGCAGAGGTTTGGATAAGCCCCGGCTAATCTCCATGGCTTCTTAAGGGCACACCTGCTTGTCTGCCAGCCAGCAGCCTCCTCGCTCATTTCCCGTGGGACGGCTGGGGTCAGAGGGCCTCCAGAAAGCCTTTCATCCCCCACCACCCCGCCAGGCCCCCCTCAGCAGCACCTGGGTCCACACATAAGACTTTCTTTGAGGGGAGGTCTAGACGTTGTCCCTCCCAGAATGGGGGCCGGTGCCCTTTTCCTTCTTTTTGAGGCAGCTTGCTTGTTCCTTCCTTCTAAATAAGCATTTAATTCAAGCTTTATCATGCATGGCTCAAACTTTATCCCACTGGGTCTAAGCTGATCTGAATTAGTTTCTGGGCAGCTGAGCTATAAACACATAGTAGGTGCTCAGTAAAGAAGGATGATGTCTGATGATGATCTGTTTGGGACTCCATAAAAGATCCACTCTTGCTTTCCATCTGTCTTATTGCTGGGATCGATAGTTACACCAATAATACAACATGTCAGAGGATTCAAGTCATTTCTGGTTAGCCGTGGGAGTTAGGGATTCTCTCCTCCCTTCTTTCCCAAATCACATTGTACTTCTTAATTATCCTTTAGGTGTAGCTAGTAGTGAAGTTGATTTGTATTCTACGAGCATTGTGCTTAAGATGGGTAGTCAGGGACTGTTGTTTGATATCAGAAGCTCCCAGTTGTTGTCTTCTTTCTTTTTTTCTTCCCTCCCTTTCTTCCTCTGCCCTTCCTCCATCTTTCTTCATTTCTCTGTCTCTGTCTCTCTCTCTCTCTCTTTATTTTTTGTATGTCAGATGGAAGCATGATCATTTTTTAAGACAGTACTATGAATGGCGATCTGTAAGGGTATGGCTGAAAAGAATCTAATTTAAAGAAACTGTGATCCTCTCTTCCTTTGAACCCACCAATTGTTCTGTAGGTTTGTAATTCCACTTGTTCCTAATTCCACTAATATTTGTTAAGCCGTTATTCTAAGTCCCTGGGCTGAGTAAGAAGGAATGAATCCAGCCCCACGGAAACCAGTTTACCTAGGAAGATAGGCCACTGAAATTATGGGAGAGAGCCATGTGTGGGTTGATGGCGTGTTTGAGTGTTGAAGAAGGGAGCGGGATAAATAAGTCTCAGTTCCTCTGATCGTAGGCACGATATCACCAGCTTCCCCGTTCTTCAGTTATTTTCCCCCAAACCAGGCTAGGTACTCAGTATCATCCCCGTATAATAGACGAAGAAATAGAAGCTCCAAGAACTGAGTCTTTTGCCAAGTTGGTTGCAGTGTGAAGACAATAGCCCGGGCGATACAACTAGGATTTGGAAATCCAAGTATTGAACCTAGCACTGGATCTGAACAACTCTCAGGTTCTAGCCTATTCCATTGACACAGAAAAGGAGCTGTCACGGAGATAGAGAATTCTGTGTAGGGAGCCACTTGAAACAGTTAATACTGTAAAGTGATTAAAAAATTTTTGTGTGTGGTTTATTTTCTTAAAGGGGAACACATGCCAAGTTAATTTACCAGCTAACTGCTCATCCTCCCTTGCCGTTTGGATTATATACGTAACAGGGTGTTGGGGGGACTTGAAATGATGGGGTTTAATTATTTTAGTGGGACAGGCAACCCCTTCCTCTGCCTGCAGCATCCCTGTTAGGATGCTTTCTGCTTGCTGAAATGCTTTGGCATTGTCTCTCGCCTGATACGTACACAAATGGATATACCACACCTCCCTTTTCCCCAGTGGAGCACACAAACAGCAAGCAGACAGACACTATCTGAGAGTCGGCAACTCAGGCCCCATAATATTGTGGCAGAAAGTAGAAAATAAAGCAGCCAGTGCTGGGTGCAGGATAATAGCATAATAGGATAAGTGTGAGAGAGTCAGGAGGCGGTAATGGCCCTGGAGATGTAGAAATTCTGGGAAAGTAGGGCGGTATGAAAGCGGAGACGCCATCTGTGGGATTCAGGCAGTTGTGAGAGACTCTGAATGGCACAATATGGAGATCTGTTACACAACACACCAAATAGTAGTAAAGGAATCATCTGGCCTTACAATTGTCAGACATCCTTTGTTTGAAATGCCACCTTCCTGGCCACCAACACCAGGGTACCCAAGGATAAATGGCAAGAGTATGAATTGCCTCTTCCTGCAGCCAATTTAAGTTGCAGACAGTGAGAATCCCAAAAGTCTTCCTTAGATGGACTCTGCACTCAACCAGCAGGGGGTGCTACTCGTACCCTCACCCCATCTCCTTCAAGGACATTAAAGAGGTAGTCAGAGAGGACTGAGAAAGAAACTCCGCTTTCCTGAATGAGTGTCTGTTGTGCCGAGTGTGATGATCAGCTTTTTATGTAGGTCATCTCATTTGTTCCTCATCTTGCCTCTTTGAGGTGGTGGCATCATTCTGATTTTAAAGATGAAGACACTGAGCCTCAGAGAAGGAAAATGACTTCCTCCACTTCCCCCGGTTGGGGAGCCAGGATTCTCATTTGGGTCTGGATGACTCCCAAGCTCCTGCCCTTTTCCCTCCACCGTATGTTTCCAGAGGTGGACCCATCCACGAGCACATTACGTCAGCTCATCTGAGATCCTTTCCCAAATAGACCTTATCCACAAAAGTTTATTTTGACATGAAATGCTTCTCTTTAAGGTTCTGGAAATCTGGAATCAACCAACCGACCAACTCATCAACTAATCAACTTTCAAGTAATCAGAATGATTTTTCTCTATGTCGGTTTTAGGGGAGACAGACGAGGAGAGGTAAACCACTTAGTTAAGGAGTTTTGACAAAGCATTACCTTCTGGAGTTTACGTTGATTTTCGTACAATTTCTCAGCTTAATACTCTATACCTTCTACTCCATGGAACCATGACTGCTCAAGGTTATAATGATAACCCAGAGGTGTGGCAAGGATCTTAATCATTAAAGAGGCCAAGAAGAATATAGAAGAAAGACTACTGATTACGAATGTCATGAGAATATAGGCATGTGTCCCTGTGCAACCACCTTGGGCCTGGCCCTGGGCAAACTGATCACTGTAACTTCAGTTCCATCAGCTAGAAGGTAGGTGTGTGGTACCTCAAAAGGTGGTTGTGAGAAATCAGTAAGCTAGGGTCTGGACAAATCACCTAGTACAGGGAGCTAAGCGTTGGCCCTGCTGAGTCAATCCTAGTTTCCTTCCTAAGGCGGAAGAGTAATTTTTAACCACAGGTAGAGCAGTCATTTTGAAGTTCTTCCATTTTTACCATTAGCACTACATCTGTGAAATAGGTCAAGAGGGTTGGGGAGCCACAGAGAATTTGTGTCCCCAGAAGGACCCTGACAGCATGCTCCCAATGTAGAATTTAAGTCCTGGCCATGGACTCTGCCTTTTACATTATTTTTGCTTCTGTTGGTGTAGGTTCTCAAAACAATGTGTCATATATTGAACAACAACAATAATAACAAAACTATGGAGGTGTGAGTAACCCACAGTGGAATTTGCTAGTTTATCCTCTTGATTCAAGAACTCAACTCTCCCCTAGCAGACTTCCCCAAGAGGAGTAAATGGCAGGATACTACGCTGCAGTGCCCATGCCCTCTGCCTTTCCCTGTGATCCACTGCATGATGCCTCCAGCCTCCACCCAGACAGCTGGATGGCCTTTAGAAATATATGTCCTTGTTTCTGTGCATCAAGATGGGTCAAGTGCACACCAGCGACCCCGACGTGATGAAGACCGCTAGAAAGAGAAAGGCCTAGAGAAACATATTTAGTTGCAGTTAGAAGTGAGCCCTGTACAGAGCTGTGTGGCATGGAGTTAAGACCACTGTCTGACTCTGTAGCGAGTCAGCCTCGGTGTGAGTCCTGGAGTTTCCATGGACAATCCTGGGATGTTCGGAATGTGGCTTCACAGCTCCATGCTTTAGTTTCCTTAGTAGTAAATGGACCTGGCTTGTGTAATAAGTTCTCAGTAGGTTTAAGTCATTGAATTCAATTTGCTTTCTGCTTATTCTGCTGCTCATAACTTCATTTAGCTACCTCCCAACCTCTTCTGAGACTGAAGTGTGCTTTATTCTCATCATTCTCAAAATAGTTCATGCTCTCAGTGTTTTCTCCTTGAATCGGCCAGATGGACGCTAAACTATTTGGGGTTTCTCAGTGGCAGACAACACAAGAGCTGGAAGACCACCCCTGGCTCCCGCTGTTTCTCTCTCCCCCTCTTACCCCTCCCGCGGAGAGAGGGGGTATCACGAGGGCAATGCCAGTATGGCAGCTGTAGGGCTTCCGTCCGCAGACCTGAGCATGGAGAGCATTTTATTTGAACTTGCAATGATTTGTGTCTCACTGCAGACGTTACTCTTTAGCATTATTGATCTCCTCTGTCTACTGAGCCCCGTCAGACGTCTTTGACCCTGGTTTGTACCAGGAGCAGTCAAGGGGCCGCCTGAGACTGTCTGGCATTGTGATTCAGTTCGATTCCTCTTCATGTTTGCCTGTGCCGTGTTCTTGAAATGGTTCTGCCTTGCACCACTGCAGGTGGGGTCCAGAGTCCGCCTCCGTTCTGTCCCGCTTCTCACTACAATAAAGGCATCTTATCCATTGGAATCTCTTCCCTGCATGGCTCCTGCTGTCCCAGGGAGGGAAGGACTCTCAAAGCTTGCATCTCTTCTCCAAGAAGTTGGCCAGTATAGTTTCAGAATGAAACTAGGAGGGGCTGGAGAAGACACTCGTGAATCCACACATAGAATTAGAAACAGTAGGGTGAGAGAAGGGGAAGAAAAGGGGAGCCTAGACTAAAAGTCAGGATGCCATCCTTTTTCTGTGTTTCTTCTTAGAGTTGAAAGTTTTCCTGAATTACTTGCTAGGGTGTTAAGGAGAAACGATGTCAGGGGAGTTTTTTCTTTACCTTTACTACTGAAAGAACAGCCAGCGATATCAGTCCCCCCAAAGCGTTCTTGCCCATCAAACATCTCTACTCCAACTTGCCACATTTCATGAGGCCAAACCTATTTCTTTTCTCTTTTAATTTGAATCCAAGCCACCTGCCCTTTGTGCTATCTCACGATTATTGCTTCCAGACACTTAGAAGCCCTAAGGTCACTCAGAGAGAAGAGTAATATCCCTGGGGGAGGTAGACTAGCCCTGCTTGAAACATTTAATTTTCATAAGAGAGTGATGATAACTTGAATAAGGAGCAAGTATATTGCAGAGAATTAGGCTCCTGGTCCACAGAGAAGGGATCAATAAAGGCTATGTGTGCATGGTGAAGTAAATCAAAGAGTTGGGGTAATTACTTAAGAAATTTGCTCCAAAACCTCTGCTCAATTTGGAGGGGCTTAATTTGATCGCTTACTTTAAATGTATTGTCCATTCAATTCATCAACTCAGTTAGAGTCTACTTGCGTCAGCCCGATGTGTGCGTGCGTGTGTGTGTGTGTGTGTGTATTTTCAGAAGGGTGGGGATAGAGTGCTGATCTTCCACCAATCATCTCATCTTTATTCCAAAATCCATTTCATTGCAGAACTGGCAATATTATCAAAATTGTGAACAAATCAGTGTGTTACACTTTGGTTCCTAGAACGTGAAAGACAGATAGTTGGCTACCACACCATAACCCTTAGTAGAGTTTTCCCCGTATGATATCATCATGTTATGTTTCTGCTGGCATGGCTAGCACCAAGCAGCCCAGTACATCACGTGCCCTCTGTTGCTTTAACTTGTTGCCATGGCTACCTCAACATTCTCCCACACTAACAAAATTTAAATATGTATCTATGAATTTGAAGAAACATAAAACCCTCCTAGCATCAGTCTGTTTCATATAGCACTCTGAGATGATTTCCATAATAACAATTACTGGGTATAATTTCATGAGATGTAATCCATAGTTAATCTTTTCCTTGAAAAGCACAAAATAATCAGACTCTTTCATAGGCAAATGGGTGAATACTCCATTTAGTTATTTGCCGTCCCTTGAATGGATGTATATGCCACTGGTTTAGGCTTGTGTATTAGTTAGTGCAAGTTCTGGTAACAAATAGACCCTAAAATGTATACACTTTTAAAAAAAAAAAAGAAGAAATATATTTCTCCCTCTTGCACTAGTCCAATACATGGTTTCTTCCATACAGTAGCTTTCTTCCATGCAATGATTCCCTCATCAAGCCAGCAACATCTTGTCTCATCAAGGTTTGCACATAGCTGGTGGTAGGCAGAAGAGAGTGTGGATGGTGGTTGTATGGTATGTTAAAAAAACCTCAAGGTGAAGTACATCACTTCTGCTCATATTCCACTGACTAAACCTGGCCCAGTGGCCACACCCAGATAGAAGTGAAGCTGGAAAAAGTAGTTCCTGGCTTAGCAGGAACTTCTCAGCAGCAACTCTGTTTCAGAGAGGAAGAATCATGAGTGTCAGTAGATAGCTAGCTAGCTCTGCCACTGTGTAGGTTAATAGAAGAGGAGGACATGCTTCAGACACATGAGGGTTTCAGAGTTTTGGGGGAGAAAGTCACGTAACTAGTAAGTGCAGTGGTGAAGGGGTGAGCCGAGTGACTTGGGAGTGACTATTTCTGCTTGGCACGATTGGGAAGGTTGGTGGCATTGCCTTTATGGTAGCTGTACCTTGAACTGATAAGAGGAGAAACATCTTCTAGTAATTTTCAAATAACAGACTTGATTAAAAGCATGTGTGTTGGAGTGGGAGGCTGGAGGAGATGGGAATGAAGAGGAATAATTAGATAATGTCGTTGTCCCAGCTGGTTCTTAAGCAATAAGCCTGTATTTGTCCCTCACTCTCCACTTGCCTTATCACGAGTGGGTGACCTTGATGAGACATTTTCAGCACAGTCTCTTTGGTTCCTTTTAATCTCCTGTCAGTTGCTATCACTGTGAGCATGACCCAGCTCCAGTGAAAAATTCAGCATTCATTTCAGCCTTCCCAGGAATGCTAAATTATGACAAAATATCAGGATGGGAGAAAACCATAAACACTGTGGACACCTTATTTAAGGGGGTGATTGAAGGACACTTAGGTGTCTTCCTTCAACTTTTCAAGGACTAGGAAGACCTGTGTTTTGACCTTTTGGATCTTTCTATAGTCTGAGTTGCTGTAATGTCGCTTGAGCACTGTCTTTCTCTATGCTGATCTCTAGCTGAACGCTGTTATATTCTAGCGAGGTGAATTGCATTGAACATTCTCTTTCCTGGAGGAGGAATGACCTCCAGTTTTCTGGTTTACCAAAAGGCACAAGACTCCAGACATAGCTTTCACTGGTGAGTGGGGGTGATTGGTGGTTGTAATGTTCTTTGGGGACTGTTCATGAAATAGATACCGAAATGAAATGATCTCCATGAAAATGTTCTGAAAAGTTACAGTGACTTCAAGGTACAGAGTAATTGTTACCCATATTTCAAATGGAGAATTTCCCTAGTGACGTTTATGTAAAGCACTTGAACCAATCTATCTTACCTTAGGAAAAGCAGAAGTTGGGTTTGGATGAAACATTTTTAGTGATTCTATGGGATGCTAGTCAACCACAGTGAGCATGGCAACAGATTGACGTGGATTAAAAAAAAAAAGACATTATCCTGAGGTATTTGGAGTTCAGTTTAGGAGGCAACCAATAAACACAAAATAACTGATAAAATATGAATGCAAATATAGAAATAGGCATAGAAATTGAGGTACGAATTCAGATAAACTGGATCAAAACCACTACCTATGAGTTACTATATATTTTTATATATTTTGTCATGTAACAGATTAGTTTTTTTCTTTTTGAAAGATTTTTAAAGAATGGAATTGCATAATTTTATTTGGTTTTTAGCTCATGGCCCTTTGCTGCTTTTTTACTCCAAAATAGTCACTTGACAGCCTGAGCCTTTGTTTGCATAAATCCCTAAGTGGATAGCTGAAATGAAGTCCCACATCGCACATTTTTCTACGTCTTAGATACTAAGGGTATGCACTGAGGGTTTGTTCTTTTTATTACGATTTCTTGTGATATACCTCACATTTGATTAATTGCATGGTGGAAGCTTTAATCATGGTATGACCTTTCTGCCCTCCAGCCCCCTTTCCTTTAAGCTCTCAACTTCCTTGAGGTTCTAGACCTCAAAAAAAAAAAAAAAAAAGAGACCAAATCTCTCCCCGACTCTTTTAATTTATATCTGTTACACTAATGGCATACTGGTTGAGCAATATAATCTTTTTACTGAGGCTTTATTTTCTGTTTTGATTGTTGATGGGATAGATGACCCCAAATTTCTAAGGTATCATTGGCTCTAAAATTACTTACCTCAACTCTGCCCAGAAAAGGTTGCAAGCCAAGATTCCATTAGTGATAGCTATTTCATTGGATGAACTGGGGCCTGGGGAGTACTTACCCAAGTAAGTAGGCTTTCAGGGCTCAGACAGCACAGGTGACCCCTGCAAGGTGTGTGGGTCAGTTGAGAGGACAGCTGGCATTGTTTCCAGAGCTTCTGCGTGTCCTCAATGGGAGGGCTCCCTGGGAGGGATAGAATGTTCCAGTGATGTCCACCTCATAGAATAACTTTGTAATTTTCCTGTGAGGTCAATGAATTTTACAATTTCACAGTTGCAGGTGATAGGAGAAGTCATTTAGCCTGACTTTCCAACAGTTGAAAGGCTTCCCCATATGCTATCCTTGAATAAGGGCCATTCAGCCTCTGTGTGGACCCTGAAGTCATGTCAGTAAGAACACGCTGTCATTTTATTTCTCTCCCAACTAATTATAAGTTTCAAGAAGAGCTTTGAGTGGCTAATGTTCAGATCAACTGGCTAATGTGGATACCAACCAGAGTTTTAATTATAGCAGTGGCAGATTTTCTACATTTAGCACTGACGAGGATCTACAGACTGTTAACTGCTTGGATAGTAAGAAAGCAGCCTGCAGTATCGGAAAAGAAAACCTCCTTCACTATTACATATGTCACCAATTCAAGGCCTTTCTCAAGCGGGAAGTGCCCCTATTCTGGAAATGTTTGAATGTGGTTTGATAACCAGTCTGGAAAAGAATTGGGACTACTGACAGACACAGATACCTTGTCATCAATTCTTAGTCTTATCCCTGTTTTTTGTGTCCTATTCTTTTCTTCCCTTCTAATGCCCATTCTTCATTTACTCCGATCTGATCTCCTCTATATAATCACCTTTTGATTAACTGTGACAGTTAATAATTCTAGACTATCTTTACCCATTATTATCACACATATTGCGAATATGAAATGTGTGAATCTGGGGCACAAATCCATTATGAATTTACCTTCCACAAAATCAGCTTTGGGGGGAGGGGGTATGTGTGGGTATGCAAGTGTGTACGAACATGCGTGCCTTTGTGTAGATATGAATTACATACAGTATTAATCAAATACCCACATTTTAGAATTATCATCTCAGTAAACTTTTCCACAGCAATGTTCTACATTTAGGATCAGCCACCTAGAATACATTATGCCTTATATGTTTATGGCCTTAGACATAAGTATAAAATACACCAATCACGAAGTTGTTGTTTTTAAAAGTCCCAGAACATCAACTCAACTTCTTATTCCATGTCACATTGTCTTTTGGAGCTCACCTGGACTGGGCTGTGTCTCATCTTGTGCCAGTCAGCTGGTGGCTGCTTTCAGGGCTCACTCAGGTATCTGTTTATCAAGCTAGCACTTGGAAAATGGCAGTGATAAATTATCATGTACTTCCTGGGAGAGCAAGTGTATTTCCAGGGGTCGAGCATATTGAGCCGCCTGTTGATGCTCTCTAAAGGCAGAAGTCGGGAGTCAGAAGGCAGGACAATGGAAAAGGCTGAAAGTTAAGTAGGGGGCACATTGGGCCTGAGCTGGGAGGTGCTGAGTCACAGGACCTTGCTCCCTTGTGCTTTCTAACAAATAGGATTTCACAGCAGTTCATGAACTTGGTGAACACATAACCTTGGAACCTAGTGGTGCAGGCCCTTTGAGAGGGCTCCTGCTCCTCCATGGCTGCTTGTGTCAGAGTGAAATGTGGTGGAAATCCTAGAAGAAAGCTCCTTCATTGTCCCTGAGACAGATTTTTGTCATCTTTCTCCCTCAGAGGCATTTTCTGTAATTATCAGCTTTGCCACTTAAAAAGCCCTTTACTGGCATTCACTAATGAAGCTCGCAGTTCCATGGATTGTGCTCCCCATTTTTCAGAGCTTGGGTTATTAGATGCAGAGAGGTTAGGGTAATTGCCCAAGAGCAGACTGTTTCGATCTGAAATGAACCTAGACATTTAAGATGCTGGTTCTAAAATGTTATTCCCTTTCTGGGTCTGAATTGCAGTTCCTTTATGTATGGCTTATGGAGTAATTTATTTATTCATTCAACACACATTTACTGCATATCATTTTGTACTACTGTGATGGCAGAGAAATTAATATATAATGTATGATGTAGTCTCCACCGTCGAGGACTTCACACTGAAAGACGAGAGAGATGGGAGCAAAAATAATTATAACGGGCATGACTGATGTAGTAAGAGAAAAATAAATGAACAAGTGTGGGTGACACAGCCTCAACTCTGCCTTGGCACTTAGGAGGCCAGAGGAGGTGGTTAGAGTCCTGAAGGGTTAGTAGGAGTTTGTCAGGCTGCCGGAAAGGGGAAATGGCATCTCTATAATGGGTTGTCCAGCCAATGACCAATGACACCCACGCTTCTCTTCCTAGAACTTCCCTTGCTGAAAAGGTCAGGAGCAGCTGATGTGAGTTGCCTCATTGCCCTCCATATCCAAATGTTTCTGTATCTCCATCTGTCTCCTCTTCCCTCTTGAGTCAGAGGCAGAAGGGCAATTCCTCTTTGCCAAGGCTGGAGCTCCCACTGGAGCCACCCCACACAAGCTGTCCATATTCTTTGCTCAGTTGTAAATTGTCCACACCTGTCTCTTCCATCTTCACTCTGCACGTGTAAGTTCCATTGGGATAACAAGCAAAGGACCCTTGTCTGGGAGGGGAAGGATCCTTTGAACTGACATTTCTCTCTTGCCTTCCTTTTGTTACTAATCTTTTCAAAAGTTAAGTCTACAGGGGTGCCTGGGTGTCTCAGTGGGCTGGGGCCTCTGCCTTTGGCTTGGGTCACGGTCCCGAGTTCCTGGTTTGGGGCCCCGCATCAGGCTCTCTGCTCAGCGGGGAGCCTTCCTCCCCCCCTCTCTGTGCCTGACTCTCTGCCTACTTGTGATTTCTGTCGTGAAATAAATAAATAAATAAAATCTAAAAAAAAAAAAAAAGGTTAAGTCTACAGTGATTAGAGTCAGTTTCTTACCAACCCTCATCATTTGGCTTTACCCTCCGCCCTCCATGAGATCTCTCTCCCTTAACTGCATTCCTCACTGTGCTGCATCCTGTTTGTTCTCAAGGCTCCTCCACTTTGCCATCACTGTAATATTTGGCATGACTAGCCAGTATCCCCCTGCTTTCTTTAAAATTCTTTCCTCTGGCTTCCATGACACAGCATGCTACTGCTTCTCTTTCCTGTTCTTTTTCCTTGATTTTCCCATTTGGATTTGATAACTCTCATCAGCTCTTCTTTTGGTACTTTTATGATTTTTACTTCTCCTGAGTCTTATCATATGTCAGCTTGCCTTATAAACATTCTTTTCAAGAACTGTATCTGATTCATTATGACAAGAAGCAGCATTGCTGAGCAGTTGGGAGTGCAGCCTGAGCCAAACAGCCTGGGTTTGAATCCTGGCTTTGCTGTGTGGCCTTGGGTAAATTTCTTAACCTCTCTGTGCTCAAGTTTTCTTACCTATAAACTGGGGATAATGAAATTTTTCTTATAGTGTCATTGTGAGAATCCAGTGAGTCAAAACATATGAAGTGTTTAGAATAGTGACTGGTTCATAGTAAAGAGTCTAAAAGTGTTGTTAATTAACTGTATTTGCCTCTACCATGGCACTGAGCTCAAGAACAGTATTAATATTGCTTATAAGCATTTATTTAAAAGGTAAACCATTATAAGTAATACATATTTTGTAACTTCATTATTATTATTATTGAAAGCTTATGGTTGGCAGGCTTTGGCCTAAGCACTTTTCTTGTTTTATCTCAGGTTCTCTCACTACCACTGCAGAAATGATCTCCATTATGATCTCCATTTTGCAGATGAGGTGACCCATTCTCTGAGAGGTTAAGTGGCTTGCCCAAGTTCAAACAATGTGTTGTGGAACTGACCTGCGTCCAGAGTGATGGTTCTCTCTCTCTCTTTTTTTTTTTTTTTTAAATAGGCTTCATGTCGAGTGTGGAGCCCAATGCGGGGCTTGAACTCATGACCCTAAGGTCAAGACCTGAACTGAAATCAAGAGTCAGAGGCTCAACTGACTGAGCCACTCTGGCACCCCCAGGGTGATGGCTCTTAACTTCTGAGCTCTTTGTAGGTGTTCTGTGGTGCCAGCTGACTAACGTATTCAGGAATGTTCCCCAGCTTCCGGCCAACAGTCCACAGCCATGACAAACTTAGCTTTCTCACTAGGCAGCATGTGAAAAGTTAGCAAGTTTTAGAGTGGTAAAGCCAACGTTGAGATTGTTTTGCTACCCACTCCCCTAGCTTATCTAATTATTTTTTTTATGCCTCTTTGGAGTCACGATCACATTTTAAGTATCTGTAAGATGGGGCATCCTATCTTTTACTTATTTTACGTGTCCTCTGCAGTGTCTGCGGGAGCTCTGTGTTCATGCAATCCTTACTGATACACACAACAGGCAAGAAGAAAGTTGGACAGAGCCAGATTCAGTGAGCAGGACCTTGGTCACATGACCCCTCACTCTCATCCTTACTGGGCACCTCCCCTGAGAACACATCTAGGACCCCACTCCCTTCCATTACCCTACTTCTCTCTACCTTCACATCAGAACTAGGTACCCCTGGTCTTCACCTTCTCTCCCAGGGTTCTCTGTGCACCACTCCTTCAAATGACACAGTACACCCCTCTTCAGTTTAGACCACTTACTCCTACTCCTACTACAGGTCAGGGACCTACTCAATTCTTTTTATATTCTTTGCACCTCACAATGCTTGGCATGTAGAAGATTCTCAATAAATACTAATCCAATAAATGAATGAAGGAGGCTTTTTAATAAGTTTTCTGGCTCTCCCTAAGACTTTGCAGATGGCAGCATTGCTTGGTTCCTTGAGGTCTTCGCACAGGAGAGGGGAAGGATTTAGCTGCTCTGTGCATGTATTTTCTGTGTACGGATGGCGGGGAGTGTGTGGTCAGGCTTTCTCTAGTCGCCTGAGTGGGTTGTGTCTGTCAGCTCTGCTTGCCCTCTCTCTCCGGCTAATGCAGAAGCACCCAGCCCCATCTCCACCTCCACCCAGCCGAGGCAGCAAGGATGCCAATTCTCCAGACCTTTGGCCATACCCCTTGGCTGAGTTGTTTTTAGAAACGAATTCCCACTCCTGCTTCCCCCAGTGAGTCCTGCAAGTGTTCTGTATCTCCATGGAACTTTCAAATCAAGAAATATTGTCAATTTTCCTGTGTGCCAGTTCCAGTTATCATAATTATTTTTGACGCGTTTGCTTTCATAAAGCCTTTCCCTTACTGAAGCCCTGTCATACACTTTTCTTCATTTGGATGAAGCAACAGAGGGAGTTCAGTAATAATGCTGGCAATGTTAAATGAATGATCAGTAATATTGCTGAGTGTCTGGTACCAGAATCAATAGTTTACATATTATTTCACTTAATTCCTAAGTGGTGGCTAAGAGTTCTCTAGAGTTTGGGCTGATTGGATTTGAATCCTGGCTTCACTCACCAGCTATATGAATCTGGATAACTTACTTCAGGCCTCTATGCCTGTTTCCTTGTAAGGAAGAGGGGCATTCAGTAAGGAAATGTTCCATAGACCTGTTGGAGATAAGAGATGTTAATGCTTGTCGAGTACTAAGCACAGTGTCTGGCACATGGCGAGGTTGCAGTAAATATTATTACCAATCCTCATAGTCAGCCTGATACCAACTGTATTTTACAGATGAGTAGAGGGGTGCTTGAAGACCAGATTCAGGCTCTACGTGGTTGATCACCATGCGTCCCACCTCTTGGGTATTGGCAGTCATACATTCTTATTAGATCAGACTTGACGACTTGGGTCACTTGGTCTTAAAAAGTAATGAAAGCTTCCGGCTTGTTATTTGATAATTTTGAATTCTCTTTTCCCAGGTGGTATGTGCCAAGCCCTCTGATCTTTCTCTCTCGTCTCTACCCCCCACCAGACTATAGGAGCAAACTTCTAAGTTTGCAAGGGCAGCACAGTCTCCCGATACGGTTGAGCGGTCACATCCCAGCCGCCGACCCTCCCACCAGCTGTCACACCCTCTACCTGCTGCCAAGTGGCCCTGGAAGAATCATCCAAGTGATTTCCTGCCCCGGGAAACATCAAAGCCTTCCCCCTCTCTCTCCCCATTCTTTCTAGTGAATGTGCCACTGGTTGGTATAAATGGAGGCAAGTCCTCAGTAGCCTCAACAACTTGGGGAGAATTCATGGAAGGGGGGCTCAATGGCTAGGGCAGGGAGGTGAAAGCCCATGCAATGTCCAGGGATGTGGCCAGACACTGAGGTCCCCAGAAACACCCGTGAAAAGACTAGCAGGTTGGGTGTATCGTCATATACTTGCCACCCTGCGTGGGTTTCAACGGGAAGCCTGCTGCCTTGAGTTATTATTTCTATATTGTATAATAATCAGGCCACTGTTTTGAGATCATGTCAGAGATAACAAAGCATCAGAAGCCTCTTCTGTTGCTGAAGAACCAATCAACCTAAACTAATACCTTAATGACCACTTTTCCCAACGAGAAAACAAATTCAGGCAAAAAAAAAAAAAAAAAAAAAGCAAGCAGGGCTCTGAGAAGGACCTTGTCTGGTCAATGAAAAGAAGAAAGAGACGTCTGCAGCCATGGCAATGGAGTAGGGATTACTTTGATCTGGAAAATAGGTTGCTTTTTTTTTTTTTCCTCCAGTGCTTTTTCTCAGGCAGCCAAGAGATGCTATTGAGCTTGATGAGTGAGCCCTTTCAGAATGAAGGGGCACCTCAGAGGAGAATTGAATGACTGCTTTCATGGACAGCTACTTTAATAGTCTCATGTTTGAAAAATATGCAATTAAAGGAAGTACTATTACAAATAGCCCCTATTTGTGGCTCTAAAAATACTATCGATTAACTGAAAAAATGAGAGAGAGGTGTGCAAGATTATTATGTGAAGTGTAAACTGCAGATCGTAGGAGGGAAACACACGCATACACAGACACACGACCTATATACAACCCCCGAGGAGATGTGGGGAGGGGGGTGCACATGTCATGAATGCTAAGCTCTTTATTCCTTTCCATATAAAAAATGACTTGCGGAGAAAAGTCCTGCCCGCTAGAGTTTTTAATCACTTTCTTCATGTCAGTACTGTTCATAAGAACGAGCGTTATTGGTTAAGATTCAATTTCTTCTAAAGTTAATCTGCAGCAGTTGGGGGGCTTCGTGTGTGAGAATGATGCTTTTTGGTGAATGCTCTTTGGGCATTTTAAGTGAAACAATGGAGATCTTGGCAGTTTGATCTTGCATTTTCCACGGATATGACCCCTACCTTGTAGCCCCCTGCCAACTCTCTTTCCATTCCGCCACCTGCCTGCCCGCGACGTCCTCACTCCTCTCAGATCTTGCCCTGTGTTAATTGGGACATATTCAGCAATGTGTGGCTTTAGTGGAGGATAAAGGAAGACTTTGGCCCTCCCCAAAGAGACGGAAACGTCTCTGGCTATTCTTTTAAGAGATTTCCAAAATCTCTGTCCAGGTAACCTGCCTCGTTGTCATGGCAACAGCAGGATGGCTCTGGTCTCTTTCCGCCTTCACGGATTTATTTAACACTTTTATAACTGACATATAACTGATAGATAACTGCTTTTTAAAAATATTTCTGCACACCGGTAGAAATGGAGAAGGCGAAGGTATCTGAAAGCTTTGTTTGTTCCAGATTGTGCACAGATTTGCAGATGCGGCTGAGATGAGCCTTTTCACTGTTTAGGCCCCAGCTTGATTAGCATTTATGAGGAGCTAGGCACTCTGCTATGTCTTTTGTCTATATTTAGTCCTCAAGATCAAGTTTGCATGTAAACGCTGTTACCATGCCCATTTTATAGATGAGAACCTAAATCATTGAAAAGCTGAGTAATTTGCCCAATGTCACGTAGCTTATTAGTAGCTAATGAAAAACCGATGCATGGCAAGGAGGACTCTATGGCCACTGGGGCAGGCAGGCAAGGTGGACATGGTGAGGCACAGTTCCTGGGGCCTGCAGCTCACCAAAAGCCTCTGGGCAGCTCAGACTCCCCTCAGGGATAGGTTGGCCACCCCAGGACCGAGTTTTTGTGACATGCCTGAATTGGAAAACGGCTAATGTCCATTTCAGGGCAACCAGAGCCTCACCTGAAACTGTCAGAGGCCTACAGAGAGCTCCTTCAGCTGCTCTACGTAGGTTGCTTGAGCTCCTCCTGTGTCTTCAGGTGTGCAGGGCCTTCTGCCTGGACCATCCTTCCTCTCCCTCCCCAGTGACTAACCTACCTGAGAGGAAGGCTGGATTCCTGGTTAAAGGTGTGGTCTCTGGGCACCAGCCTGCCTGCATTTCAGTCTTCCTTCTTCCACTGACTAGGAACCCTGGGCTAATTATTCTCCTTCGGCTCCTCTTTTCTTACTGGTAACATGGAATAAGGTTAGCATCTTTTTAATAGAGTTATTGAGAGAATTATATGAGATTATATGACACATTAAAAGTGCTGGGAGGAGAAGGCACATTTGGTAAGAATTTATTGTAATTATGACACAATCCTTAAAAGTTCAGCCTAAACACCACACTGGCCAAACAATCTTCTTGTAGCCCCACAGGTTGGGGTGGCTGGTGCCACTCGGGGCTTCGCTAGGACCTGTGCTTCTTTGCCTCACACAGTTGCTTGTTTGGCCAGGTTCCCAGTCAATGGAAGAGGTTGGTCTTGCTTACCTGGGCCCAGCATGTTGTTTGTGGGTATTTGCCTGGATGGCATCTGGAATAGGAAAGCCAGCCTGGACTTGAGGAGGGCAAATAGAAGGTTTGTTAATGTCTTCAAGTCCTTGTTGAAGAGCTGCTCTGTTAACCTAGTATAGTCTTGAGCATGATGGAGACAGAGAGAGAGAGAGAGAGAGAGGAGACACATGCCACACAATCTGTGCCTTCATGGAAAAGCCAAGCTGGAGGACACATCTAAGACATGATTGACAGATCAGTGCAACCTAAGAGAGTGATCAGTATGAAACGGGATTTTGTGAGAGAGACATGTGCCAAAGCCATGGTTTTGGTGAGCTTGACGGGATCTAGAGGATTCAGTAAATCAGAGGAGACTAATTTAGGAAGTGAGAAGAACGGGGATAAAAAGCGCTGAAACACCCAGGGAGTGGATGTAGAATGGGGAGGAGGGTTCTGAGTAAAGAATTCACAGCTCTCTAGACGATCATCTAACAGTAGTGATGAGCATGGATTTTTTTCTCCCCTGTTTTATTGGGAAATAATTGATATGCATCCCTGTATAAATTTAAGGCATACAACAGGATGGTTTCATTTCCATATATTGTGAAGTGAGTACCACAATAGGTTGAGCTAACATTCACCTTCTCATATAGATATGACAAGAAGAAAAGTGAAAAGGAAAAAAATTCTTTGTGATGCAGACTCTTTACTCCTACCAACTTTTCTATTTGTTACACAGTATGGTTATCATGTCATACATCGTATTCCTAGCACTTATTCATCTGAATACTAGACATTTGTATCTTCTGACCACCTTCCTCCATGCCTGTCTCTTTCCACCAGCCCTCTGATCTCTTTTTCTGCAAATTTGGTTTTGTTTTTTAGATTCCACATGTGAGATCATGTAGTATTTGTCTTTGTCTCACGTGTTTCACTTTGCATAATGCCTTCAAGGTCCATCCATGGTGTTGCAAATGGTAGGATTTCCTTCCTGTTTTAAATAGGTGAATCATATTCCATTGTATGTGTATATACCACAGCTTCTGTATCTGTTCATCCATTGACGGACACTTCAGTTGTTTCCCTGTGTCTGCTGTTGTAAATGATGTTGCTATGGACATGGCAGGGCTGATATCTTTTCAAGTTAGTGTTTTCATTTCCTTTGGATATGTTCCCAGAAGTGGCATTCTCCATACTGCTTTCCATAGTGACTCTACCAATTTACATTCCTTCCGGTGGTGCACAAGGGTTCCCTTTTTTCCACATCTGTGCTAGCATTTTGTATCTCGTCTTTTTGGTGATGGTCATCCTTACATGTGTGAGGTAAGCTCACATTGTGGTTTTGCATTTCCCTAAGGACTAGTGATATTGAGTAGTTTTTCATGTATTTGTTGGCCTTTCATGTATCTTCTTTGGAGAAATGTCCATTTCGGTCCTTTGCACAATTTATAATTGAGTTACTCTTATTATTTCTTGCTATTTTATCCCTAAATATTTTATTGTTTTTGGTGCTGTTGTAATTGGAATTCATTTCTTTTTCAGAAATTATGTTGTTATTCTATAGAAACATGGCTGATTTTTGTAAGTTAATTTTGTATGATGAAGCTTTATTGAATTCATTGATTAGCTCTAACAGTTTTGGGTAAGTCTTTAGGATTCTTTATATGAAATTATGTTATCTACTACAAAGGTAGTGATCTGAAGGGGCACATGCACCCGAATGTTTATAGCAGCAATGTCCACAATAGCCAAACTATGGAAAGAACCTAGATGTCCATCAGCAGATGAATGGATAAAGAAGATGTGGTATATGTATACAATGAAATATTATACAGCCATCAAAAGAAATGAAATCATGCCATTTGCAACGATGTGGATGGAACTAGAGGGCATTATGCTGAGTGAAATAAGTCAGTCAGAGAAAGAAAATTATCATATGGTCTCTCTGATATGAGGAATTTGAGAGGCAACATAGAGAGTTTGGGGGATAGGGAAGGAAAAAATGAAACAAGATGGGATCAGGAGGGAGACAAACCATAAGAGATATTTTTTTTAAAGATTTTATTTATTTATTTGACAGAGATTATAAGTAGGCAGAGAGGCAGGCAGAGAGAGAGAGGAAGGGAAGCAAGCTCCCTGCCAAGCAGAGAGCCCAATGCAGGACTCGATCCCAAGACCCTGGGATCATGACCTGAGCCAAAGGCAGAGGCTCTAACCCACTGAGCCACCCAAGCACCCCACCATAAGAGATTCTTAATCTCTCTAAACAAACTTGGGGTTGCTGGGGGTGGGTAGGGAGAGGGTGGTGGGATTATGGACACTGGGGAGGGTATGTGCTTTGGTGAGTGCTGTGAAGTGTGTAAGCCTGACGATTCACAGACCTGTACCCCTAGGGCAAATAATACATTATATGTTAATAAAAAATTATGTCATCTACAAGTAGAGGTAATTTTATTTCTTCCTTTCTAATTCTGATACCTTTTATTTCTTTTGCTTTTCTTACTCCTCTAGATAGGACTTACAGTAATATATTGAATAAGAGTGGTGAGAGTGGGCACACTTGTCTTGCTTCTGATCTTAGAGGAAAAGCTTTCAACCTTTCACCATTGAGGATGATGTTAGCTCTGGGTTTGTCATACATGGCCTTTATTATGTTGGGGTTGTTCCTTTCTTTTTCTATTTATTATGTTCAATTCACCAACATATAGTACATCATTAGTTTTGATGTAATGTTCAATGATCATTAGTTGTGTATAATACCCAGTGGTCATCACATCATGTGGCCTCCTTAATACTCATCACCCAATTGTCCCATCCCCCCACCCCCTCCCTTCTGTAACTATCTGCCTAATTTGTTGAGGTTTTTCAAAAAATCCATGAATGGATGTTGAATTTTGTTGAGTGCTTTTCTATCTCTATTGGGAGGACCATATATTTTTTTCATATATACTATTAATGTGATATATTGATTGATCTGTTTATGTTGAACTGTACTTGCATGCATCATGGTGAATGACTCTTTTAGGTTGGTGAATGACTGAATTCAGTTTGTCGGCATTCTGTTTTAAAAATTTGCATCTATATTCATCAGGGATGTTAGCTTGTATTTTTCTTTTCTAGTAATTTCCTTTTCTGGCTTTGGTATCAGGATAATGCTGGCCTTCTAAAATGAGTTTGGAAGTGTGCACTCTTCTTCAGTTTTTTTGGGAAGGGTTTGAAAAGTATTGGGGCTAAGTCTTCTGTAAATGTTTAGAAAAATTCACCAGTGAATCCATCTGGTCCTGGGCTTTTCTTCAGCAGGAAACTTTAGATTACTGATTCAACCTTGTCACTAATAATTGGTCTATTTGGGTTTTCTATTTATTTTTTATTCAGTCTTGGTAAATTTGTATGTTTCTAAGAATTTTTCCATTTCTTCTGGGTTGCCCAGTTTGTTGGAGTATAATTGTTTATACTTCTTATGATCCTTTGAATTACTGTGGCATCTATAGTAATGTTTCCTTTTTCATTTATAATTTCATTGATTTGGGGTTTTTTTCTCTTTTTTTCCTTAGCTAAGGGCTTGTTAATTTTATTTATCTTTTGTTTTGCTTAACTCTTAGTTTGGTTAATATTTTTTCTATTGTTTTTCTATTCTCTGTTTCCTTTACTTTAAGCATTAAGGGTTTTATAGTCAGAATACCCAGGGTTTGAATGTTTGCTCGGTTGTCTGCTGGGAAGCGACAATGGGCAAAAATACTTAACTAAGGCTCAGGCATCTTCCCTGGAAATTGGAAGTAAGACTAGCTCGCTCTTAAGTTGTACATCTGAAACTAGCATCACATTGTACACCAACTATACTTCAGTTAAACGAAAAAAGACTAGAACCAGGACTAGAGTGTGTCCATCAGATTTATTTTTATTATTATTTTCAGATTTACTTTTAAAAAGTCAAACCTGAAGCCAAAAATAACAAAGAACAGTTGTCACATTAAAAAAAAAAAAAAAAAAACGCAAAAAACAAACAAAAAACACAAAAAGCCTGAGCAAGGGCTTGACTTATCCCCTATCAGTCTACTAAAAAAACATAATTGGTTAAAAATATGGGAAAGGATTAGGAAAAATAAGTCTTCCTCTGCTTCATATAAAAAATACAACTTTTGTTTAAAAAGAGAGAGTATCTCCCTTATAAGATTCCTGAGAGGATTCAATGAGAGGAGGCATGAATGAATTGAAGGCTCACATGGTGAGTGCTCAGCTATTAACTTGCTTACCAAATGTAGCTCTCAGAATTAAAACAAAAGCAAAACAAAACAAAACATTTTTTCTTGATTCTGACTATTGATGAGACATGTTATATTTCCAGGTCCAGTAAAGGAGAGTTTTATCTATTCTGCTTATTTAAGTTACCTAAGTTTTATCATTGATTGATCATGCATACAGCTACATGAATTGAAATTAAAATTTGCCAAAGGATTATTATATTTCAGTAATCTTCTTGTGAAGTAGGCTGAGGAAGGGTGGTTATTCCCATTTTCTAGCTGAGGCAACTGAGACAGGGAAATGTTGGAGGAGTTTTCCAGGGTTATGCCGTTAGTGGCTAGGGATGTTACTAATAGACTTAGGACTTCTGACCCCAGAACTTCCTCCCTCTTGTACCAGCTGGATGTGTATTCATGGTGATTGGCTTTGATGAAAACAAAGTCCTCTTCTCTGATGTCTGCCTTATCTTTGTAAATTTATGTCCCATCATAATTTTCAAACTTGGCAAAAGCAAGAATGGATAAAGGCATTTCAAGAGCAGTGATTTTGTGATATTATCTCCAAAGGACTATTGCAAGAAGAATATAAAGAAAGAAATCAATTTATCAAATAACAGGCTCAAAAGGACCAAGAATCAATTGTACCAGGTAGATGGAACCAAAAGGGACTGTGTGTTTACTGCCATCGGCGTCATGTATGCCGTGTATATTATGGGTCACTGTAGAGATTTTTGTTTATTTTGATATTGTGGAGTTGATGCTATCACATATTGGAGTTTTGCTTTGGAGTATTTGACTCCACTAAGTGATGTTGGCAGAAGACCTCATCACCCTTGCCTACTATAGCAGGAAATCTTCAGCGACCAGAAGAGGACCTTTTTAGGAGAGAGTTGGCAACTGTTGGTAGTGGAAATCCCCTCTCAGGTACTAAGAGTAACTGAATGTTTCTTCCAGCTGGAAACTGAGTAGATCCTGTATTTGAAAGGACTTCTTTGAGCCTGCTGGCCATTTTTTTCTTAAACTTCATTTCTGGAATTCATGTGGTGATAGACTACTCAAATAAAAAGTTCTGAAGCCACAAGTATGCTTAGCTTCTGATGGTTTCTGGGGTACAGACATAGGTAACAATTGTACCTGTCATAGTTCTTCTAAGACATTTGATAATTTGATACATGGTTGGGATTACTGAGGTGCTATTTTTGTTGTTGTTTGGTTTTGGTTTGTACTTATTTATTTATTTATTTTTAATTTTTAATTTTTTATAAACATATATTTTTATCCCGGGGGTACAGGTCTGTGAATGGCCAGGTTTACACACTTCACAGTGCTCACTGTTTGTTTTTAAATCCAAGAACCATCAGCCTTTGTTCAGAGGCAAATTTCATAAATGAAATCAATGATCTAGTTAGGACATTGTTGCTTATACTGCATAACTGAGCCATCTGCCTCAAACTATAAATTTGGGAATTTCTTTAAGATTTCATTGTGGGGAAGGAGTGGCATTTCTTGACTAAATCTTCAAAACACATGATATAAGGTGATAGAATGAGAAAATGTTGGAAAGGGACAGGATCACAAACTAGCAGAGAGCACTGTGGTCCTGATCATTTCCTACTGAAGAACAGTTTATATAAATACAGAATTGTAATCCACATTGAGAGGGAACCCTTGCTATTACTGTAGTGCTTAAGAAATTCCACATATGCTGTGAGAGGAGTGGTGATGCTTGTATATTTCTTTGGGGGGTTTCATTCAATGATGGGTTTTTATTCAATGATGGGTTTTCATTGTATTTATAAAATCAATTTTGCATTTGAAGACTTTGAGTAGTACATGTGTCCACACACTTCCCTACACATCTGGGAGAACAACTGGGAGAATATCAGTGTCACTCCAGGTTTTCTGGTCTGTATACACATAGTGTACTTCAAGCATGTCGCAAAGCTTTCTACTGTTAGACATTCCCAACTCACCTTTTCAAGTTGATAAAATTGTCTAACATATTTTAAATGATATAAGACTGATTTACTCTTAAACCAAAAAAAAGGGGGGGTAGGCAAAGGAACAATTCTGTGAAGAACTGGAAAAGCTCATAAGCAATAAAAATGATTTTTTTTGCACATAAAGGATGGTGGAAAAACTGCACTGTTATATCAGAAGGCCGTTCATCCCTACATTGGCTGAGCCATTTGCATGCAATTGAGTTAATTCAAATGAGAACGTTAATAGATGCCTTATGTGTTGATGTATAATTGATGATGACATTGGAAATATTGTCAATGAGTGTTAACATATTCCAAGCTATTCAGCTTATTCTACCAACGGTTTTTTCTCCAGGGGAATAGATAGAGAAGTCTATGACCCACATTATTTTGTGGAACTTTTCGAATATGCTCATAGATGGCACTCAAGATGTATTTTTGAAACAAACTCTAGCAGACTCTCAGAAAATGGTTCAAGATGCTCTTAATTCCATTGCAGAATCCTGCTGAAAAGTCACAGCATAGAGTTTATGTATTAGTCTTCTATTGTTGCACTTACTCAAGCTGTGAAACTTCTGTTTTGGGAAGGAATCCTTTTGAGAGCAAGCATTATTATGTCCCGGGAAGAACTTACTGTTAAGGTTAAAATCTTGTAGGTTAAATTAGACAATTAGATCCCTGGAAAATTCCAACATCTACATATGGATAAATAATGAACATAAGGTTTACATATGTCTTACCAAGGTCCTCTTTATGTACCATAGTTTAAACCCATGTGCCCCTGACATGGACAAGGGTAGCGACCATCATAACAATGTTAATCAACTCTACCTTCAAAACATTGGAAACAATCTGAGGATTTCAGAGGGGAAGGGGTGGGGGGATGAATGAGCCTGTTGATGGGTACTAAGGAGGGCACATATTGCATGGAGCACTTGGTGTTCTACACAAACAAAGAATCATGGAACACTGCATCAAAAACTAATTATGTACTGTATAGTGACTAACATAACATAGTAAAAATAATAATTAAAAACAAAACAAAACACATCTCTAAACAAAAGGTTGTTTTTCTCTCTCACTCACCACTATTTCTCACCGGGCTACCATGGGAGTACTACTTGAGTACTGGAGAACTAGCTAGCCTTCTGACTTGTTCCCAAGCATCTTTCCTTACCACTTCAAGATCCAGGCTTCACATTGTAGCCAGAGCTACATTTTTGAAAGGCATGGCAAACTATGCCTTTCTTTTGCTTAGAATTCTCCAGTCATGCTTAGAATAAGATCCAGATTCCTTCCTTGGGCCTACAAGCCTTACCGCATTCTTACGTATGATTAGGGGCTAGTATCTGCTTCAGAATGGGAGACTTGCTAGTCTCTTGCTTATCAGCTGGCTGGGAGAGGGTAAACCAGATCTAGGAGGATAAGCACAGCTGTAGGAATGTATTGGATCAGAACATCAAAGGCTGTGGCAGATTTGGGTCCAACACAGGCTGGATTCAATATACTTAGAGGGTCAGTCCAGGAGCAGGGTACTAGAATAGGGCTCTCGAATTTGGTGACAGCACTCCCCAGGCTAGTGATTCCAGGCATGTTAAGGTCGGAGCTCTACTCCGCAGCGTCCAGCCCTCCCACCCCCAACCTCTCCCACCCTCGTGACAGCTAACAAATCACCTGTGTTCAGGACTCCAGTCCAGGAGGGAACTGGTTTACGTTCTGGGATCCAGCAATTGGGAACAGGGAGGAGGAAGGAAGGCTACATTCTTGGTAGACTGACGTATACTCAAGGGCAGAATGAGACGTTGTGGGCTGCAGCTGCTATGGAGCTGCATAGGACTCATATTAACTCAGGGTCAGGCAGGACAAAGCCCTGCGTTTGATGGTTTTCAACACCCATAGCTGGATGGGGTCCTTTGGAATCCAGAGTTTGTTCTGAGCCTCAGAGCAAGGCTCTTTCCCTCTGAGTGGGGACCCGCTTCCTATTTCACTGTGACCTGTGTTGCCACAGAGTTCAATCAATCCTTGGTATTTAGTGGAAAAGGTCCTAGTCAGAAAAGTGTTTTTAAAATTAAAAGCTGAACCACAACTTTCCCTTCATACATTCAGCATGCTGGCCCTCACAGAGGGACACTTACTTATTTTATTTTAATTTAGTTTAACTTAATTTTAATTTCTTTTGTTTTATTTTATTTTTCGTTAAGGCTGAGGTACTTCCCCAGCATTCAGTGTCTGGTGAAGATGTTTGATAAGCCTCTGAGGGTGACAATGGAGTCTACATTTTCCTTTGAGCTTAATATGGTCTTTTCCATAGTTCCCTTAAGCATCTTCAGATTGGCCTATGTAGTCACCTCTTCACATTTCTGTCACTTCCTCTGGTAGTTCTTTCGTAAGCAACATTAATCCTTTTAAATCCTCAGCTTGTCCTTAGGATTTGCCTCCAGCACCCTTATTAGATCCTACCTAGCCTACTTTCTCTTTCCATTGTTTTCTTGCTGGGGTATAGTAACACTTCCTCTGCATTTTGATTCTCTGTTTCCCGTTTAAAAAGAAATCAAGCTTCTCAAAACTCCAAGGCACCAAAGACCATTTATTTTCAACCTTTAATTTCCTGGTGGAGAGAAAAGCACACATATTCCCTGGGAAGGCTCCTCGGATGTCCTTCATGAGGCCGATCTTGTGCTGGCGGGGGACATCAGAGACACGCCCAGCAGGAGGTGAAAGTTGATGTAGCTCATCTTGGGGAATTGAGAATTTTATTGTCTTGAGCCTCTTTCATCTGAAATATAGAGGTAAAGGGCAAAGAAGGAAAAGAGAATTGGATTGTTTCAAGAGGAGCATTCTCAGTTCCAGCAATAAAGGTAATAATTAAAGCATCAGTGAGTCATTAGGGTAGCTTACCCAGTGTGTTTGCGGAGTTCTTGGAAATCATTGAGAAAAAGAAGGGACAGTCACCTGTCTAGCTGGTTTTGGCAGTGTGCTGCCTTGCAAGCAGGTGGATGGGGTGCCCTGGAGATAGAACAGAGAACAGCTGACAGAATAAGGGAAATCACAGGTAGATGTGGGAGCCAGGCCGAGCATCTCCTGGACCAGGACAAGCAGATACTCTAACCCTCCTCATCTCCTTCACCCCTGTATCCAGCATATACACAGGATTGTGGTTTTAATTAGTTTTAATTATTTTCAGTAGTCCCATGTGCCTAGGGCTGCTATACTGGAGAGTACAGGACACTATGGGAGCCCACTACCCAGAACAGAGAGGTACTCAAGAATGCCCATTGGCTGACAGAATGAATGAATGAACACAGGAAAATAATGAAAATGATGAACGAACAATGGAGAAAATAAATATCTATCTACTAGTCTCACAGCATTGCTAGGAGGCTCAAGGGGTTTAAGATGCATGAGAACTTTAACAAACTTTCCAAGCTGCTCTTCTAGAGGAAAGTGCTACTTGGAAGTGAAACACTACTTAAAAATTTGCACATGACTGAATTTTATCATTTTTGGATGGAAACATATTAAAATGTAGAATATAATTTGTTGCCTTCTTAATCCTTCACTTGGTTGAACTTTGAGTATTTTTAAGAGCATTAACTGCGGGGAAGAGTTGGGTGCCCCGTGTCAGTTCTTCTTACCACATTATCAACTTGCATCTTCTCCCGTCATTACACTTAGTTTAAAAGCCCCGTCCTTCCCTTCCCCTCTAGTCTGTCTATAATCTGATATGTTCTGAACAACCAAGTAAAGAAGCTGATTAGAATTATATCGCAGTCAGTGAGTGCTGGTAAGACTCTGGCTGACCTACTGCATATGACCAGTAGTACATACAGACCTGTGTCTCCATATCTGGAGGGGATAGAGGTCAGGAAGGCATTCTCATGGAATTGAATTCAGAATTTCAGACATTGTTTGCTCTTACTTATTGCAGGACTTTATACAGAAAGAAAAGTATTGCCTTTTATGTGGTTGTGATCTTACTGTTTTGTGTGATTTCTACACAGAGTCTAAGTTAGGTTTTCTTGCAATGGGAATCTTGATCTATAGATAGGCCCCCTCTTGCAAAGGGATCAGTCGAGGACTAGATTGAGAGTATTAGGCGATGTTGTCTCCATTCCTGGCTTAGACAAAGCTTCTATTTGACTTTGAATGCAAATGAAATGAATGCTTCATTCATTCCACTACTTTGTTATGCACTTAAAAAGTTAAATAATTTTGATGGTCTTGTTGTATTAATAAGAACTGTGTCTTGTAGGTTTTTCACGAAAGGTTCCGACCAGTGCTTGAGAAACTAAATGCATTGTCAAAAGCAGCTACTAGCCTTCAGGCTTTGTGGTGCCTGGGACAGTGCGTACCCAGCACTTAAGACAGAGACAGGCACGGATTAGAGCTCTGTAAATAATTGCTGAGCGACTAGTGAATGGATGACGAGTGAATGAACCAGTATGTCTATGAAAGAACCAACAGTGCCCATAACTCACCACTCAGTTTTCGTGGGATTAGGCACAACCCAGTTCTTAGCTAGTCTGGGGAATTTGTGCTGACCTTACTTGATTGCCTGGAAGATTTTCCCTGGCACACTCAGACACAGCTGTCTGTTCAAATATTATCCAACAGCAGCCTGGTTTGTCCAACACCAGAAGCTGGTAGACTTGGTCTTTTTCACATCTTTAAGCAACATGAAATGAATATTACAAAGAGTCACTCTGAACCACCTGCTGGCAGTCACTATTTCCCTAGGGCCAGCTGAGTCAGAGACATCGACTCGATCCAATTTCGTCTCTCTGATTTAATTGGCAATTTTGCTGGGTAGCTGGAGGGGGCATGCTTTCATCTTTGGCAGATCTGGCTAAGTTGTATGTTGTAAAAGGGTGTGGAAGGGAACTGCTTTGGGACACTTGGGCCTCACTGGGCAGGCTGCTGGATGCCTTCTTCCTCAGGGTCTCATAAAAGGAGAAGCAGGGAGTGGACAGGCTAGAGCTGTCAGGTCAATAGCTCGCCCTGCAACTGGGATGTCTAGGAGGAGGTGCTCACTGCCCTTTTCTTGCCCCCAGGGCGCCCAGTGGAGGAGGAGCAGAGAGCCCTGGTCTTGGGTGTGGTCAAATTCACTTTGCTGTCTGAACCCCAGTTAGAGAGAACCAGGGGCCAATAGGCCAATTTGTACAAATTTTAACTTTTTTTGTTCTTGGAGAGATGGAGTTTCATGAAAGTAACTGACAAATCAGCCACATGAATTAATGTTCACATCAGAGGCACAGTGAGAGACCTGGCTTTCTAAGACATTTTCTTCAGACTTATGGAAGCCATTCTCATGCTGGGGGTGGGGAAGGAGGAAGAACCCTTCTTCTACTTTTTTTCTTTCCTTTCCACCCCAGTCTTGCACTGTACAGAGTTTGAAGTGGGCCAGACCATACATGGACCAAAGTGACTGTAGAATCACGGACCGTATGGGAGAGAGCAGATCAACAACAGTGGTGATCAACAATGAAATCAACAGATCCCAGGGTAGCCTGAATGTAGGCCATCCTGCAGGGGAGAGACTGATCAGCACCACTGGAGGGGACCGGCAGCCTTTCAAGGAGAGTAGTGAGCTATCCAGAGGCCCTGAAGTGGTCCAGGAGGAGCTGAGGCTCTAGCAGATTTGCCAAGGGGTCTCAGTATGTATACTCCCCTCCCCATGTTTGACTTTAACTCTCTGGTCTTTGAGGTCTGAGAAACTGGATTATGTTTAATTACTGATTCACAGGACTGCATTTCCACCTGCATACACTTAAACATCTCCTCTTGGATTTTTCCTGATGCTTTTGGGAGAGACAGGGTGGAATTAAAGAAGTCATTCACTACCCTCGAGGAATTTCAGTCATGTCATAGAAGCTGTAAGTACAGTGTTGACAGAAGTGCCAAATGTGTCAATTCCATGAGAGAAGACTGGATGAAAAACTTCTCTGAAGGTTTAGAAGAGATCCTGACTCCCACCAACTATTATTAGAGGGGGTCCTTCATAAAACTATGCCACAGCACCGCTAAGGAGCATAACTTTGAGGAATGTATACCTAAGTATTTGTTAGAGTGTGCTTTCACATGTTTTACTCATGACTGAATATAGAAATCTACAAGTGCCCCCCCCCCCCACACCCCGAACCCTTTCTGTAAGATGCTGACAAAATAGGTAGAGGTCTTATACAAATGTTCGGAGAAGAAGATAGGAGTGTTACATGCCAAGAGTTGATTGAAGGAGTAAGCATGACCCACGCTATTAGGAAGTCATACTTGACTAGTTGCAAGCTGATGAGTTAATTGAATAAAGTCAAAACAAAAGAAGAGCAAAGTATTTAAATGCACACACATAACACACACACACATACTACACACACACACACCCGCTGAACTCAAAGATCCATTAGCTTCTCTTTATTGTAAAACCTTAACTAATCAACCCATGTCAATCAGATGGCAAAACAGATAAAAGCGAATGATTTCATGCATCTGACATCAGAGATGGATTGAACACCAAATAGTCATCTAGGCATTGGCATTACTGACAGGTTTTTGGAATATCAAAAATATAGGTCTTCAAATCCAGTATGAACATGAAGCCTTTGGAATGAGAGCTCTTCAGAGATTAGAACCATCTTGCTTCAGGTTGACTGAAGAGTTCCAGCAAAGCCAGAAACGATGCTTTTGAGGGGGGGGGGGGAAGCCAAGCAGAGGTTCTCTCTAACTCGCATGTGCCTGAAAACCATGTTAAACCATTATTAAAATTGCACATTCCTGGACCCCACCAAGAGAGGCTGGGATTCAGTAAGCCCCAAGCAGGACTAGGGAATCTTCGTTTTTGACAAGTTCTCAGATGAGTCAGGGTTACATTCCGAAAAACACTGATCCTATGGCTACCATTGAATAATAGTAAATACTACATTAGCCATTTTCTTACTAATTTCTTTAATAAAAACTGATTAATCAGAACCTCACATGTACCACTGGCCCACTACCTGCTAGAGGAAATTAGTACCTAGATCCTATAAAACAGCTTTTGACTAACCTAGATGGATTCTAATAATCTAGATCGTTTGAGAGGATGTTATGCTATCATGTGAGTAGGCTTAAGGACTCATCTTGGTGTCCTAAAAAGTGTTATTCACCATTCTGGGTCTATGGAATCCATAGCACAACTAGTTTTAAGTGATCTCTTAAGATTATGCTGAAAATGAGTTGTAAAGCTAGAAAGTGAATTTCTGTTCCTAGGTACTGTTCATTAAGAATTTGTGATAGAGTATCCTTTATGTTTTCTCTTGACCGTGTTTCCTGGGGGAGGTGGGAATGACTAAGATAGATGTCTATGAGAGAATGAATATTGATGATACATTATGTAAGGCTCAATGAAAGTTGTGAATTCACCAGATGCTTAGAAAGTCAGCAGCTTCTCTATTATGCATTTGCTTGGTCTAAGCTTGGATGTTTTCCAAGAAGCGGTTACAGAAGCAAGTGGAAGGACCTGGTGTCAGTGAGTGTGTGTGTGCATGTGTATTTGTGTGTGTGTAAACTCTAACTTGTTAAAATGAGGAATGTGTGAGCAACTTCCAAATCTTCCTTTAACTGAATGATGAGCTTAGATTTTATAGGAAATCAAATTAGAGGCTGAAAAAAAAAAAAAAACCACCAGGATCCTTACTTCTAAACAAGCTGGCCTCTAGGCAATCGTTTTTACGGGAACCAGGTCCTTACTGCTAAGTTTGCTTAGCAACACGTTTTCTTGATGACGGTTCTCAAAGCAGAGGGAAGTGAATGGAGGTTTGATTAACCACAGGCCATAATGGCTATATCAGTTTCTTTTGTAAGTGAAAGATTGTCTTTGCATATTCATAAGGGGGGTGTCTAAGCAGCACTGCTGGAGCTGTCAAGACCTCTAAGCTGTGCTGGATTAGTAAGTGCATGGGAGGCCTCCCAATGGGTGGCCCTGGGGACATTTTTTCACAATCAAGGAATTCAGATTGTACAGAATTTACTCACTGTAAAAGTTGTTAGGCATAGAAGGAGGTTATAGAATTTATTTTTCCCATAGATCTTTAAGGACAGGACAGAAACTCACTGAATAGGTTGGACTCAATACAATCCCAAAGCCTTTGAAATGAACTATTACTAGAGTAATAGAAGGGCTAAAGGAAATGGAGAAACCCAGAAGCATGAAAGTCAATCCAATTATCTCAGCAGCTGGGGGTCGGGGTGGGCATATAAATTGGACATTGTGTGGGATGAAGGATAAATTTTGTATTTTAGGATAATTCAGATTTCCCTGGTCACATGCTACTGTAATGAGCTTGGCCCAGTGGGTCTAACCTGTTAAAATGTATCCATATACTAGGGTCATCTGAATTGGGAAAATAAATAAGAGGCTCACATTATTTATGCCAGAGTCAACCAAAGGCTAAAGTTTTATTTCATTCCTATAATTTTTTTCTTTTAAAGTCACTCATCATATATTATTTCATTTTATGCTCCAAACAGGTTCAACTAAATGATCATGGTCCAGATAACATTATTTGCAACAAACTCTCAGAATTATCGGCAAGGCTAAGGTTAGAATCTAATGCTCTTTCCACGAAACCATACTCCTTCCTTCCAAACGCTTCTCCTCTTGGCATTATCTTAATTCTGCAGTTTTATAAAAGGGTTCATGTGTCAAAGAGTATTGCATTCCAGAGATCTGAGTCAAGAGAGGTGATCACATGGGGTGCCTGGGTGGCTCAGTGGGTTAAAGCCTCTGCCTTCAGCTCAGGTCATGATCCCAGGGTCCTGGGATCAAGCCCTGCATCGGGCTCGCTGCTCAGCAGGGAGCCTGCTTCCCCTCCTCTCTCTCTGCCTGCCTCTCTGGCTACTTGTGATCTCTGTCTGTCAAATAAATAAACAAAATCTAAAAAAGTAAATAAATACATAAAAATAAACTCAAAGCATATTAAAAAAAAAGAGAGAGAGAGAGAGAGGTGATCACAGCTACCTATGTACGAGTGAAACGACACAGATTTCCATCCCCACCGGTTCCACTCTAATCTCCGTGTCACAAAATCTTTGGCGAGGAGCATTGCAAGAGACAGATGTGGAAGGAGGACTTAAATGCTCACAGCCGCTTTCAAACAATTCCTACGCAAGATAAAAACTTAGTTTAGCGAATACACACACAGAGCGATGAACATTTTTCAGGGAGTTGGTTTTGCCTGTGAGCTCCTAGAGACCATTTTTTTGATCCCTAAATTCAGCTTCCAGGAACCTTTAAACAAATGTACATTGCTTTATCCTCATTATTCAATTATGACAGTCTTTCCCCCAGCATTTTAATTAGCACTCATTTACTGAGAATTAAACTGTCATTTTAGTTGAACTCAAAGGAGTACCCCAGGGACATGCATTCCACAAGATAATAAAAGCACCATATAATTCTGATGCTTCAACAATTTAGATTGGAGCCACGACAGGGTTTTTTTCTGTCAGCCATCCCTGACGGGACTTAATCATTGAGCTGGAGCGAGGATTGGAGGGCACCATCTTTCTGTCCCCGAAAGTCGGAGGCCAAATCATGTTGGGTCAAGAAAATCTGAGCTTTGATGCCTGCTTGATGCTGTTCAGCAGAAAAGTCAAAGGAAAGGATCAACATGTTAGACATTTGGCTCCCAACCCCAGTTTTGCCCCAGGACTGCTGTGTTTTCTAGGGGAAGATTGGCCCAGCTTTCGCACAGGTGTGATTGAAGGGTATGGTCATGACGGGGCTGTGATCGTGGCTTTGGCTGCTTTCTGGATCTACACTCACTCTTCAGATCCGACCCTTTTCCTTGCTGTTCATTGTAGAAGACATTTCATGTCTGACTGTGGCAGGAAACTCTGTCAAGACTAGGAGATAAAGAAGCACTGTAGAATATTCTGTTGTTATGTGATATTTACCACTTCCTTTCATTTCTCCAGTTTCAGGATAGAACCAGTTGGGTTTTGTTTTGTTTTGTTTTGTTTTTAGCGGGCTTGAGACCTGATTTATCTTACAGATTTTCATGGTGAATACTCTGGCAGCCAAGTAATTCTCCAGTTTTGAAAAGCTGAATGACCTCAGTTGATTAAAATAAGTAAAAAGCATCTGAGCACAATTAAAAGGTACAAACTTCCAGCTATAAGTTAAATAAGTCCTAGCATGGGGACTATAGTTATAATGATGTATTATATATTTGGAAGTTGCTTAGATAATAGATCTTGAATGTTCTCATCACACACACACAAAATGGAAATTATTTATGGCAATGGGTGTTAACTAAATTTGTTGTGGTGATCATTTCACATTATCTACATATTGAATCACTAGTTGTACACCTTAAACTAATGCAGTGTTATAGGTGAATCATATCTAAATAAAACTGCAAAAAAAAATCACAGGACCACAGGATTGTAAAAGAGACATGGCCTTGGTAATCCAGTAATATCCAGCACCCCCATTTTATAGTTGGGAAGACTGAGGGTCACAGAAATTGGGTGACTTTCCCAGGGCCAAATGGCTTAATTTGTGGGAAATGAAAACTAGAGCTCAAGTATCACGATTTTCATATATTTGTCTTCCCTATACCTAGAAGGCAGGCAGTACACTGTAGTGGGGAATTCCAGGAACTCTGGGTTTTACATGCCTCGGTGTGAGTCCCAGCTCCATCCCCTCCTACTGAGTCACTCTGAAAATGTCTTAATTTTCATGAAAGTACTATCTCAGTTCTAACATACAGTAAGTGCTCAAAAGCATTCTGTGTTGTTGATAGTATATCTCCCTATTTTCTATAAGTCCTTCTAGCCACCACAGTGTAGGATGCAGGCACTTGTGTTTTGTTTTTCTGTCACCATCCCTTCTCTTCTTCCACTGTGCTTTATACCAGCTCTTTGTGCTTTATATCTAAACCTCACAACAAACATGCCAGGTGAGTGGTATCTATCCATCTCTAGGATGAAAAAAAATAGGCACAAAGAAATAATTTGTCCAAGGTCCACAGTGAACAAATCAGGATTCTCTTTGATTACAAAATCGAGACAACTTCCATGTATGTTAAGTTTGTTATCACTTACAGTTCACAGTCTAGACCTTTCAGATGTTATCTCTTGTCATGGAGTTTGTCATTAAGGAGGGGAGGGCGGCGTGCATTTTCCCAAAACATGTTTTAGGAGTACGTTCTATTGTTCGCTGGTGAGATGGCTTTACCTCTAGACCTCTTCCTCTTTGGCAGTAAAAGCTTGATCTTTTCTTACCTCAGATTCCCTGAAAATCATGTACCTGGAGAAGAAGTTTAGAAGTTCTGTGAGAGAAGAGGGTGAATTCCTAATAAAAGTGAGAGTATCTCACTTTTTGTTTCTTGAGGTTGTATTTGGCCTTAAAAAGACAGAAGCAGGGGTGTCTGGGTGGCTCAGTCAGTTAAGCCTCCAATGCTTGGTTTCCACTTAGGTGGTGATCTCAGGGTCTTGAGATTGAGTCCCTAGTCAGGCTCAGGGCTTAGCGTGGAGTGTGGTTGAGATTCTCTCTCTCTCTCTGCCCCTTCCTCTTGTGCTCTCTTTCTCTCTCTCTCTCAAATAAATCCATCTTAGAGAAAGAGACAGAAAAAAAAAATCTTCTTTGAAAAATAGATGAGAATAACTGGACTGAGGAAAAAATAAGAAAAAAAAATTTTTTTTTAAACTGGTCCTCACAAAATTCTCCAGGAATATTTGCTCTGCTCTCAGTGATAGCCTGCCATATCGATGTTCCCCGTACCGAAGAATGCTGAAGTCCAGAGCTCTTAAAGACTTCTTGTGAAATACTTGTTTCCTTTTAGTTTAAGTGAGTTCTTTTATTCCTGTGTGTGATTTTGAATTTTCTTGGCAAAGCTAAGGGGGAAAAAAAACTCCTACTGAACAGATGAGGATCTCTTCTCTTCATATCGATTTGAGAAAAGGAGCTTCTGCCACATACTTTCATCAGGATTAAAGTGTTCTGATGTCTGCCCTGCAAATGTGAAATTACAGGAAGTAGCCATGATGGAAGGAAGGTTTATCAGAAGCCAGCATGAAACAGGCTTTGGCCAGTTACTCCTGAATATCGTAAGAGTAACTGTCAGTCTGTCAGCCAACATTGGCTTATTCTAGAACCATCAGTGGACAAATGGCATCTTTGACCTTAGGAATTTACTTTATAGTAAGAAGACAGTAAAGACAGAAATAAATCCAGGACCAGGCCATAAGCTAATAATTATAGTGCGTATGTAATAATAAGTTGTAGTTCACTAACTGCTCTTCGTTGCATTCTCTCTCTTAATCTTCAGGATTAATTGTGGTTTTCTAGGGAGGTACTGGACACTGGAGTGGGAAACATATTCTCTCCGGTTATCTCTCATTTCTGAGAGACAGCCTTCCTATCATGAAGGTTAGAGTCTCTTCCCCTCTTTGAGCTCTGGGTCATCTTCTTGTCTCTGTGACTACTCTCTCCTGAGGTGAGCTCATCCATTCCGATGACTTTCCATATCACCATCATATTGATACTCCTAGATCTGTATCTTCATCCCTACTTTCTCATCTGAGCTGGGGATTCATATATTTTACTATATAACTAACTACAGTTGATACTGTAATTAGGTACCTCACAGGAATTGCTGTGTTAAGACATCCAAAATGGAACTCTTGATTTTCCTCCTGCTCTCAAACTCGTTTTTGCTGCACCCACCCTCCATCCCTCCCAGTCCTACCTCTAAAGAAAAAGGGCCTCACCGGCCACCCTGGGCTCAGACCAGGAACTTAGCAGTAACCCTTAATTTCTGTCCTTCCATCATTACCCACATCTAGTCTACAAGCAAGTCCTCTTAATTATACATCACAGTTGTGCAAGACACTTCAGGCTGTTTTTTTTCCTCCTCTTCTCCTCTTGCCATCATCTTAGCCCCAGTCCTCATTGTCTCCTGGCCATGTACCTGCAGTGGCTCCCTAGTAGATCACCTTGCTCCCACTCTGCTCTTCCACCCATCCCTGACAAGCCGAATGGTATTCTACCCATCCCTGGCAACCCTAGATAGTATCTAGAGAGATCTGTAAATAGCAAAACAAAACAAAACAAAGCAAAACCAACTTGTGTCTTTTCCTGTTAATGATCTCCAATTCTACTTAGAAGACATTTAAACTCTTTTCTCTGCCTTAATTACCATGCAGGATATGGCTCCTGCCCATGGCCTAAACTCCCCAATCTCATTCCAGGCTCCCATCTCCATTGTCACCATTGTTCAGCCTTCCCTGGCTTTCTGAGACTTTGTAGAACACACCAAGCTCTTTCCTACACCAGGAGCTTTGCACCTGTTGTTTTCTTTCCCTTTCTGGCTCTTAGCCTGGTTCCTCCTCGTTTTCCACACATCGTTTTATATTTAACCTCTCCTGGTCACCCCCTCCCCTTACTTATTTCTCTGTCACCACACCTGGTGGATTTTCTTCTTAGAGCTTACTTTTGTCTAAAAGGATTTCAATTTGAAACTGGGATCATCCGTGTGTATCCCGGCAGTTTTCCAAATTTCCCTATTTGGGGCCTGATGTTAAGTCATCTACTTGCCTTTTTGTATCAATAACTCACAATGGCCTCTCCTAGAATCCTGCCTTGATTTCTAACAAGGCTAAGTGATTTATACAAGCCACATAGAGGCAAGTGTTCTGTTTGCCAATCAAAGCTCTTTGCACTTTACTGAAGCTTAGGTGACAGGGGTGGTTAATGGGCAGGGGGACCAATGGCTTTATGAAAAAGTGACAAAGAATGTGCCTGGTGACTGCCTATGGCTGATGCATTTTCACTAAGTAAATTCCAAAACTATTTGTCAGGGATTTTCAGTTAGCTACTACTTGTGTCTCTCTTCTCTCTCTTTAGTATAATGGAAAGAAAACTCTACTTGCCCTCATGTGGACACAATATAAAGACTAATGAAGTCTTTGAACTAGGAAGGCATACTTGTAACCTGGGTAATTTACTCTGGTTTTATTTCAGAATGATTTTGAAACCATAAGAGGCAGGCTTCTCAGGACAAACATTTTGTACTTCTAGCTGCTTTCTTTTCTTGCTCGTAGCATTGTCATCCTTGTTAGATGCCCACTTCAGAGTAACCTTTACTGTAGAGAGAATGAATAAGACAAAGGAAGGAAGACATGACCCCAAAAGGGGGTGGTTGGGTCGGAGTGCAGGAGAGGCCAATATGAACAATCTCTGCTCCTGCCTGTTTTAATCATCTCACAGTTAAGTTCAACACTCACTTCCCTGTGGCTGTCATGAGCTGTGACTTCAGCTCATGGTATCTGAGCACGTTGAAATTTAACACCACCGATATTGTAATGATGCTCAGTACCACACTCTAATTAAAGCCAGCCACTGGCAGCCATGTGAACCCTTTGTGAAGGAGATGATGCAGTGAACCCTGATGCCTGAGAGAGAAGGGAGAAGCAGTGAGGAAGGAGCCAGGCGGCACAAGAACTCTGAAGTCTGTACGAGGAGCACAGAGTCCAAGTGTTGACCATTATCTGCTCTTCCATCCTTGTGGCTCCTAGGGGATCCCCCTGCTCCGGTTTTGTTTCTGCAGAGTGAGGAGAGGTAATGTGGTTCAGTTGGGAAATACCAAAAAATAAACACACACTCAAAAAGCTTCATTCCACAGGGAAGAAAACCAAGGCCTGGAAGAGGAGTATAATAACAAACCTGAGCTTCTCCCAGATCATTTTTCACACAACTACTTAAAGTGTGAAGCTTAGCAGTGATCAATGAATTGATAATGAATCTGCAGTATTGGCAACTAAGCTCCAGTGATTTTTCTTAAGAGACAGGCTGCTACTGGCTTGGCCATGGAAACTGCATCAACTGTATTGATAAATGGAGACAAAGTCAGGGTCAGTGTCATCTCCATTGACTCTCCTGCCTCTTCCTACCCCCAACTGATCGCAATAAATAGCACCATCTCATTTGGCTCTTGAAGTTGAATCCTAGGGGTCATCCTTGAGCCCCTCATTCTGTCCACATCCAGCCCATTGGAGATTTCTAGCCCATCTTCCTTCATTAGTATGGGATGCCTGTGCTATTTCAAAGTCTAAGAATATACCTTACAATGAAGTGCAAAATCAGTTATTTCTGAGAGAAAGACCTGAGGAAATCATATCACAAATAAGAAGGGCACTTGCACAGATAATAGTCACAGTAGCGCGGGATAGCCAGAGAGGGACAGATTTATCTTGAACATAGCCAAGGCTATTTCTTCCATTCCCGTATTGCTTAGTGAATGAGAGACTTCTAGACATAATAGATTTTCATACCATATCTCCTAGCAAAAAAGTATATAAAGAAGGTTCTGGAAGGATAGTGACTGAAGGTATGAAGCAGGTCCTAAATGGACTTAAATAATATCTTCCATTCATCCATTATCTGGCTCCATCACCACCATAGTCCAAGCCAGTGCCCTCTTGCCCAGACCACTGGACATGACCCCCGAGGAACCCCCTCCACGCACTCAACCACCTGTCACTGGGACAGCAGCAGAATAATGTTTTTACCATAAATCAATTCACTTTCTTACCCTGTTTGAAAATCTGTTTTCCATTACTTTTAGAAAAAAATTCAAACACCTCACCCTGGCCTATAAGTCCTTATATAATTTGGCTGCAGCTAATTTCTCTGACTTATCTGGTACCTCTCTCCACATTTCTCACTATACTACAGCCACACTGGTCTTCTTCTGTTCCCTGAAGATGCTAAAGCCATCCCTCTGTAGGCCTTTTGTAGCAGCTATTCACTCTGGAATGCTCTTCCCTCAGACACTTTCCAGGCTGATTTCTCATCACTCAGAACTTAGCCTCAGATGTCTCCTTCCCAGAGAGCTTGCCATAGACAGTCATCACCACATTATTCTGCTTTATTTTCTTCGTGGCATTTACCACTCTCTGAAATCATTTGATTATTTCCCATTGTCTTTGACTCTGCTCTCTAGAATGCAATGCACATGTGAGCTAAGATACTGTGTCATTACCCATTTTATTCTCAGTGCCAGGAACAATGCTGGGTGCCTAGAAGGGGCTTGCTCAATAAAAAGTTGTTGAATGAATAAAAGAGTGAACACATGGAAGGTCAACCATCATTAATACCAACCTTATAGCACCTGTGATATACACCAGGCATATCACCTCCATCTCCACAACTACATGATACAAACATTACTCCTGTCAACTGACAAACAAGGAACTAAGGTTAATAAGGTTATGGAACTTCCCAAGTTGGCAGGTAGAGAAGAGTGAAAGCAGTCTGTCTGGCTCTGAAGCCTCTGCTTTTCCTCTCTCACACTGTGGTTACGTCGCATGGCTGGTGCTGCTTTGCTGGGGCACGGGTCTAAATCCATCCACGTGTTCATTCTTTTATTTTATCAGCTGTTTATTTGGGACGAGTTGTGTGCAAGGCGATATATGAGGTGTGAATTTTATGAATGAGGTAGAATTCTTGCTTTCACTTCTCTTACACTCCAGCAATTATTTGGTTAATGCTCACGAGCTTCATTCTGATGGTGTTCATTGGCTCAGGCGGCCATAACAAATACTGCACACTGGTGGCTAACACAACACAAACTAATCTCCTCACAGTGCTTGAAGCTAGAAGTCCAAGATCAAGGTGCTGGCAGGGATGGTTTCCTCTGAGCCTTTCTCTTTGGTTTGCAGAGAGCCACTCCCTTGCTGCATCCTCACATGGCCTTTTCTTCACCCCTGAGCACCCCTGGTGTCTCTTCCGCTTCCTCTATGGAAACGGGTCATAGTGAATTAGGGCTTCATTTATGTTATGACTCCATTTACCTGTACCTTTTTAGTTTTATTTACTTATTTATTTAGTTAGTTAATTTATTTATTATTTTTTGAGAGAGAGTGTACGTGCACGTTTGTTGGGCGAGGGGCAGAGGCAGAGAGAGAATCCTAAGCGGACTCCTTGCCCAATACGGAGCCTGACACAGGGCTTAATCCCAAACCCTGAGATCATGACCAGAGCTGAAATCAAGAGTCAAACGCTTAACCAACTGAGCCCTTGGGTGACCCTGCCCATACCTTTTTAAAGGCCCTATCTCCAAATACAGTCACATCCGGGGTTAGGGCTTCAACATACAAATTTGGGGAGGGCACAGTTTGGTCAATAACACTAATCATTTAAGAATAGGAACTCTTTAAAGATGTGAATAAAAGCTGGATTTCCAACTGGATTAATACTACTATTTTTCTAAAAGATTTTATTTACTTTTATGAGAGAGAGAGCACAAACAGCTGAAGGAGAGGGAAAAGGAGAAGAAAGCTCCCTGCTGAGCAGGGAGTCCAATGTGGGACTTGATCCCAGGACCCCAGGATCGTGACCCAAGCTAAAGGAGACACTTAACTCACTGAGCCACCCAAGCACCCCCAGATTAATATTACTATTGTGTAAGTCCTAGATTAAACTCATTTATTTTAGTATGGGATGCCTATGTTTTTTCAAAGTCCAAGACTGTATTTTAAAACGAGGTGCAAAATTAGTTATTTCTGAGAGAAAGACCTGAGGAAATCATCACAAATAAGAAGGGCACTCGCACAGATAATAGTCACAGTAGTGTGGGATATCCAGAGAGGGACAGATCTATCTTGAACATAGCCAAGGCTATTTCTTCCATTTCCTATGTGAATGAGAGACTTCTAGATATAATGCATTTTCATACCATATCTCCTAGCAAGAAAGCATATAAAGAAGGTCCTGGAAGGATAGTGACTGAAGGTATGAAGCGGGTTCCAAATGGACTTAAATAATCTCTCCCAGCGGATTTTGCAGAACAGAGTGATCTAAAGTTTGGCTGAGATTCGACTGTATTTATGACCTTTGCCTAGAATACCAGCACTGATGATTAACTGATGGAGGGTTACAGTGGTCCAAATACTTAAAAAATAGTATCTCTGCAAGAGCATCTTTCTATTTGGGCTTGAAAAAATTATTATGCGGCTCTTTGCCCATATTCAAAAAATACAAGTTTTTATTTCCCTTAACACGTAACGAATTTAAATTCTAAAAGCTATCAGGTTTAGGGGAGAGAATGGTACTCCTTTTTTGTCTATAGAATTTAGCATAGAACCTAAAAGAGGGTAATGTTCAAGAAATGTCAGATTTTTGGAAAGCCTAGTTAAACAACACAATAACAATAAAAATATTGCATTGTTATTAGAGAAACAGCTTGGGTGGTAGGAATAAAATGGGTATAAAATAGGCTGAATTCTGGTCCAAACAATGCCTCTGACTGGCCAGGAATCTTAAGAACAAGCAGACCACCCACCACCTGACAAAAATCTCTGGGGGAGTCTGGGTTTCCTCATATGTAAAATGAGTCAATAGGGCTGGTTCCAAGTTCTGTCTAAACTGTCCTGTTTTAAGGGTGTTGGGTGATGATTACCAGTTGGATATCAGGTAGGGTTGCCAGATTTTGCAAATAAAAATACAGGTGTCCTGTATTGTGTGTCAACCCTCATATACCCTGAGAGGCCCCTGAGAAAACAAAGTCCTCATGAATAATCTGTAATGTGCATAATCTGTTGGTATTTAATAGAGACCTGACTGCTTCTGTTAAGTTTTGGAACTTGCAACATTTCAAATTGGTTTGGGGCTGGTTCTGAATGCTCCCATCCCTACTGATACAGCCCCAGGAACAGAACTCAGAACAAGCTAGGTGATTAAGTGCAACAGAAACTGATAATATTACACTATATGTTAACCAACTAGAATTTAACTAAAAACTTGAAACATGAAAGAAAGAAAGAGAGAAAGAAAGAAACCATCATAATCCCCTTTCCCTGGCCCTGCAGTGGTTTTCTGATTGGGCAAAAACCCACCAGTAACACTCCTCATGCAATGTTCTGCTGGGGTTGAGAAGGCAGCCAAATTCTTGCTATGCCTCTGCCCTTTTATATGAAGTCATACGTTGGCATTCTGGAAGAATTTACGTGCATAACAATGTACTATCATAGAAAAAAAATACATGCATCATGTTCTCTGGGATCTTGAACCAGATTCAGCCCCAGCCTGGCCACGTTCTCATGGGATGGCGAAGAAAGGCATTCCTAGGTCAGGAAAAACCATCTCCTTGAAGAACCTTAGAAGAATGTTTGTGTGGCAAGAAATCTGTATAGAAACCAGCAAGCTATTTGTTCTTTGTACCAGAATAGTACTGCCCTTCTGGCATTTTGACAACTGACTTATGGTTTGGGTCAGACACAGTAAGTAAATTCACCAGCCAAGTTGTCCAGCCCATAGCAAAGAGAATGTGAGTCAAGCACAGCAAGAGAAGGCATATGGGTTCTGGGTTTTGGGGTCGTAAATACAGGTTAGGAGCTTCATACCAATTGCTTCTATCCCTTGACACATTTCCATTTTAAGGTTAAGTAGGTTTAATTACACAGCTCCTTTTCCCATCTTTGCTTCTTTTTGACATTACATAAGGTATTTTAGGAACAGAGAAAGGTTAATGGGCCTATGATGGGGCCTAGAATTAACTTCCTTAATTAAACCTCCAGAAGACATCTTTTCATTTCTTTTAATGACCTGTCTTGGTTAAAAAAGACCCAAAGCTCCTGCAGTCTTGTGCAGGTCCTGCTTGTGTAAGACCCACACAATCCATCATATGATTGAAGCTTTGTCCTAGATGATGTTTCTGGCTTAAGCAACTGCTGTCATCAACAGGGGGGCCGAGGCTGATGGGCAAAGAGAAGATTAATCTGTTCAGTGTTGTGACTTTGTAAAATTCGCTTTTGTGGATTTTGACACTTACATTTCAAGCATCAGTTTATTTTTAGAGAGTAAATAGATGACTACATCCATTCTCAAATTATCCTTATCAAATATTTGTAAATTAACTTACAATTTAAATATACTGGTGAGTGAACTACAATCCAAAACCTTGCTATGAATCTTTTCTAAAACTCTTACCATACTCTGAATTTATCTCTTATTATTTAAGAATTTTTAATATGTGTTTCTCTTCCATGAAGGCTTACTATACGCTAATTTTTCAAATGAATTCCTTTGGGGAACTGTCAGCATTCAGGGGATTTTTCAGAACCCATTTCAATGTGACCAAATTCTTTTTATATTTAAGGACACTCCCTGTAGTCCTAATTTTTGGGCTTAATTTAGCGGTAACTCATTTACATTTCTTGGTATTATTGGAGGAGAAAATACATATGCTATTAGTGTTCTTGTTCTTCCAAGATGGAAATTTTAGCAGTATTTCCTAATCAATAATATGTATCTGAATCTCCCTTTAAAATTATATATATATATATATATATATATATATATATTTATATGCATTTATTTATTTATATGTATATTGCATATATTTCTATCTGGCTGGCTGGTTCTGGTTTAGAGATCTGGACCAAGAGAATGAAATCTAATCTGTGTTTCGCAAAGTTCTCCAGAGGATACTGAAACCTACCCCATATGTGTGTCTGGAAATGTGGTCTGCTTTAGAGCTCCAAACCTAGGGCAGTGAATTGCTTCTATTCCTTCTTCTCTAAGTCTTCTCTTCTACCTGATCAAAGGACTGCCTGAAAGGGGGATTGTTGCTCAACAGCTTCTAGTGACATTGACCTCAGCTCTGAACGTGAAACAGAGAGCTGTTATTATCTGAACTATGCAAATATGAGAGTCAGTGAATGTGCACTTCATTGAAAAGGCTTGTGAGGAACAAAATCCTGAATCTGTACCAGGTGCTCCCACAGTTCTCTTTCCTAGGTAATGGAGCACCAATGGTTTGTTTCTTATGGTGTGTAGATCCTTGAGTTTGCTAATAGACATCCTATGTTTCATTACAATAAAAGAGTTTCAGGGATCCAGATAGATGCCTAGATGCCTAGGAGAAAGTCTGCAAGGTTGTACATTCTTAAAAATGGCACCTCATCTTTCCTCTTCCTCTAATTCAGACAGTATGTGGTATGGGTGCCTGTTATCACTTGGTGTTTTATTCATATTACATACTCTGAGTTTAATTTTATGAACATTAATTAAGTATCCCTATTAAATAGAGTGGGAAATAAATGGCCTTATATCTCTCTTTTGCTGTCCTCTTCAGGACAGGGCTGGAATGAGCAAATTAACCTGTAATAGGATGGCCAGACTGGAAGGTGTCAGGGGACATGTGTCAGGGGACGGAGTGTATGCAGATCCAGCTGCAAAGTTCAGAGCATAATATCCAAAAAGTAAGGCAGCCCAAAGTAGTTAACATCATGGAATCTGCAGTAATTAGACAGAACATGATCAGGAGAAACCAACAAGCAAACAATAGATGGAAACTTGTCTGTGTTTCCCTCATCTGTAAAATGTAGATAATTCAGTACTTAATAAATTGGTTTGTTGTGAAAATTAAATTTGCTTCATACACCTAAAGCACCCCGAATGGCGCCTGGTGCATAGTAAGGTTGGATTAATGTGTGAAACAGCATTATTGTTACTGTCTTCATCAGCAGAATCCAGAGTGTAAGGTGGGTTCTGGGCCTTGGGAGCAGGGGCTAGGAAGGCAAGGTGGAAGACGGGATGCAAATGTAACTGGACCTCTGATGAAGAATACTGAGTTGGAGCTCTTGAAATCTTCCCTGCTTGAGTCCCAAATTGATCTTGGAGACCAGTTGAGCTGAGCTTGAAGCACTGCGTCATGAGAGCCCTGCTGTGGGGAAATGGGGTAGCAGAGACTAAGACCCAATTTCTAGAAGTGTTTAATTAGCCTTACCTCTTGACTTTCTTTCCTTCTGACAACACCGTCATGCCCCAAGGGAAAGAGTTCTTTGACCACCTAGGAGAGTGGCTGGTGTCCATATTAACTGTCTTAGACTGACAGTCGCCAGAAGGCAAGGTTTGGTTGTGCCTTAGGCTATAATTCTTCTGATTATTAGATGTCACAGGTGATTAGGTATTTAATAAATGACATGAAGTAGATCATTTCCCTTTAGGGTAGTGGCAGAGCTAACTAACATAAGTAATTTTCACTATTAACATCAATTCCATTCCTTAATATCCATCATTGGGGGATCTCAAAGATTAATCCATTGCGAATATTTCCACTAAATCTATGTGCTGTGTATTTTTCATAGTTCCCTGGGATAACGTGGTACCTACTTCACACAGTGACTATATTCCTTTAATTGTTTCATTTGTCAAACATTCACTGAATGCTTACTACATGTTGGTGATGGTACTTGGATACTCAAGATGCAAAAGAAGAATGCGACATTGTTCCGGACCTCAAGATGCCATAAACTGGTGCTAGGACAGAGACAAGTTGACAAGCATATTTCAGGGAAAGTGCTGCTAATTGAGCAAACACAAGATGTTGTTGGGATCCAGGGATGACCAACTCTACTCAGTGGTTGAGAGTCATTGTCAAGAAGAGCTGATAGGTGTTAAAACAGAACTCCAGATCTTCCTCCACTTTTTTCAACAACAACAACAACAAAAAAAAAGATGTATTTATTTGAGAACCAAGGAGAGAACAGAGGTCATGAGGGTCAAAGGGAGAGGGAGAGAAAGTCTTTTAAGAAGACTCCTTGTTGAGTGGGGAGCCCAAGTTGGGGCCTCATCTCATGATCCTGAAATCACAACCCGAGCAGAAACCAAGAGTCTGACACTTAACTGACTGTGCCACCCAGCCTCCCCTTCCTTGGTTTTTGATGGGGTTACATCCCAGTAAATCTATTATAAGTTGAAACTACACTTAATATACCTAACCCACCAAACATAGTAGCTTAGCCTAGCCTACCTTAAATATTTTCAGAACACTTATATTAGCCTACAGCTGGCAAAACCATTTAATGTAAAGCCTATTTTATAATTAAGTATTGAAAATCTCCCATAACTTACTGAATATTATACTGAAAGTGGTTGTGTGGGTACAGAACAGTTGTCAGTGTTTGGGTTGTTGACCCGGTGTTCGTGAAGCTGACTGGGATCTGAGGCTGGCTGCTTCAGAAACCCAGTACCACAAGAGAGGAAAGTACCACATAGTCCTAGTCAGGGAAAAGATCCAAATTCAAAATTCCATGGATGGTTTCTACTGAATGTAGATACCTCTCACACTGTCATAAAGTCAAACTGTCTTAAACTGAACCATGACAGATTTGGGGCTGTCTATACAATATTTTAAAAAACAAGAAGAGGTTTATTTGGCAGCAAAAGAAAAAGTATGCATAGCAAAGAGGCAGCTTGGGAGAAACGAGAGGAACGGAACACATGAATTGGTATAAAAGTAGGAAAGTGGGAGAAATAAGGTTAGGTTAGTAAATAAAAGCACTATCACCATAAACTTTGCATGAAAAGCTTGAAAGTATTGAATTTGTCAGACATCATTAGAGGACTTGAAACAAGAAGACAATATGATCAGATTTGCCTTCAAGAATGTTCTTTCTGATGCCAGCTTGGAGGATGTGGTGGTTGACCAAAATACTATGTGGGGAGTCCAGGTGTGCAGTTGAGAGGTTATTTTAATGTCCATGTTATATATGATAAGGACCTGAGCTAAAACAGAGCAGTGGGGATAGAAAGGAGGATGGAAAAATAATTTAGGAGCACCCATATGGTTGCAAAAGGCAAGATTTCATTTATTTTAATGGCTGAGTAATACTTCACTGTGTATATATATATCACATTTTCCTTACCCATTCATCTATTGATGGACACTTGGTTGCTTCAGTGTGTTGACTATTGTAAAGAGTGCTTCAATAATCATAGGGGTGCATATATCTGAAATTAATATTATGCTGTATGTTAATTATGCTTGAGATAGATAAACAAACAAATAAATAAAATCCTTTAGGAGGTAAAATCAAAAGGACTTGGTAGCCAGCTGGATGTCTAGAAGTGAAGGAGAAGGACTTAATACCAAATATATTTACTGCTGGCTATCACAGTCCACAATGCATATTCCTCCTTCAGATCCTTACTGGTGATCTGAAGCAAATCCTGCCCTAATGGCCATTAGATGGAAATTGGGGTTGAAAAACTTGTTGGAGCAAAAGAAAGCATATTTTAAGGAAGTTTTGGATTTCACTGGGGGTACTTTATTTCTCCATTTAAAAGCACAGGATACACAAGGAGGTTTGCTAACTGAAACCTTGTACATGGAGCTAATGGCAAACGGGGAGAGTCATGGTCTTCATCTCTTGACCAGTCCTTCCCAAATTTAAGGTGCATGCCGATCACCTGGAGGTCTTACTAAACTACAGGTGCTGATTCAGTGGATCTGGAGTTGGTTTGGGAACACACCTGTTTAACAAAACTCCCAAGTGGGGCAGATGCACTAGACTCCAATTTGAGTCATCTGTCTCTAGACTGTTTCACAAAGAGGGAAATACGTTTTGTTAGTGCAACAAAATGACCGCAAGCACACTGTAGCAATAGGGCAAAGAGTACAAGTCTCCGATTATACTCTGGCTACTGCTGCAGACCTTTCAGATCTTGTCTGGGTGGGGCCTCTTGGGAGCGGTACCTATCCCAGGAAGGGAGTGGTTACATCCTATAGAGTTATATGCAGTCTGAGCCAAAATTGTCCTGGTGTTCCTTCAAGAGCCATAAGAGTTCCTCTCCCCATGCTGCCCCCAGCATGTCTCCCTGAATAAGCAAGCCCTAACTCAAACCTGAAAATAACTCCAACCCCCTGGCTCATGTAGAGTCCCGCCTAGTCAAAGTGGGATAGTGTAAGTTTTGTTTAACTTGCTGTGGAGTTGAGGGATATTTGGGGTTTAAAGAGTTATAAAGGGCTCTTTGTAACAATTGCAATATTTATGTACCTGTCACCAGAGACAAACAAGACTGGAAATTAGGAACAGGCTCCCTCTCACCTTGGGAGTCAGCTCTCATCCACGTTTGACCTCTATTCACTGACCATGCGGTGTTCTGGTTATGGTTTGTTTATATATGCCAGCTCTTTAATTATGAGAACATAAGTCCTAGGGACCAGGACCAGATGCTGGGGTTGGCATTGCCTGGTGGGAGACTGGCACTGACAAATGGTCTTGGGTGGCTCAGACCCAACCTGGCCTGCTCTGGTTGCCTGAAATAGAGAGGAAATTTTTGCTGTAGGGAGACTGCAGTAGGCTCTGAAATTAAGAGGAGTCTGGTATGAGGAAAGGTGCTATCTTGGGAATCAGAAAACTAGTTCTAACTCAGCAATAATTGGTTATGTGATTTTGGAAGAGGCATTTTGTCTTTCTTGGGCTTAGTTTCGCTCTGAGAAATGAAGTAGGCTAGGTCAGTTGTGTTCAATCTGTTCTCTGCAGAGTCCTACAGTCTTCATTGAGGTACCAGGAAGATCAGGTTGGGCTAGTTCTGGCTCGTGTGATTGGTAGCTCCCCCACATACACATGACCTTGGTTTTTGCTGTCATGGTAACCTTTTGCTGTTCCATACAAGTGTTTCCATTGGTGAGGCCACTGATTCAGACTTCAGACTTTCTGTAAGAGTTCTTTCCATCATAAGCACTAATAAAATTCTGGAAGATAAGAAGGCTCCCCCAAAATCACCTCCAATGTTACCCTCAGGGATTCCTTGATCGTGGGTCATGTGCAGAAAATACTTAGAGGAAAAGCACATTAACTGTAGGAACATGATAACATCAACTGTATTTCTAGGGTATACTCTCCTAAGAAAATTGACTTCTGAAACATCAGCTCCAGAATTACTTTTAGTAAACCAAATCACAACAAATCTACTTTTTTTTTCTTAATGTATTTGACAAGGAGAGATCAGAAGTAGGCAGAGAGGCAGACAGAGATAGAGGAGGAAGCAGGCTCCCTGCCGAGCAGAGATCCTGATATGGGGCTCGATCCCAGGACCCTGAGATCATGACCTGAGCTGAAAGCAGAGGATTAACCCACTGAGCCACCCAGGTGCCCCAGAATGAATCTACTTTTAAAAAATGCATTTATTTGGGGTCCTGGACCATAGGCTGGAGCAACCACTAGACATGTCTTTATCTCAAATTATTTCTTCTAAGTAGCCTATAATCTTAGCAGTTCATTTAAAAGAGGTTGACCTATTTTTGTTGTCTTGATTGTGTACTCATATGTGTTAAAATCCTTTCTGAGGTCTGTACTGGAAGGATTGTTACCATTCTAATATTTTCGCAGGAGGGTTTTCCTTTAGCAGGTTGTATGGCTTTATAAGGACTGAAGTGCCTAGGAGCAAAGCTCAATAAAAATGGCTATTTATATACAACTTGTACTTATAATGGAGCATTTCACAAAGAATTTCCCTTTGTAGCACTGACAACAGCACCTTGAAAACAGCAGGCATACCTGTTGAATGACTGAATGATCTTTCATTCATTTATTCATTCCATGGAGTTGACTGTATCACAGAACTTTGTATGAATTACTGTTTTCTGCTTTGGAGAACTGAAATGAAGCTATGCTTCTTCTAATAACTCTACTTTTATCTTGGTCACTGAGCCAGATGGGGCTTCAACTTGGCTTGGAAGATCAGTCTTTTAGAAGGCAGAGTCTACCCACCATCGTTCTACTGTTGTTTCCTAATAGGATTCTCCTCTTTGGCTCTTCCCCTTGACCACAGAAGGATCATTCAACACAGAGACTACTGACAAAAGGGAGTATTTTTTTGTGCGAATAGGGTAAGTCATGAGTAGTTAATAGAAATTTGATTCTCAAAAATATAGCAAAATCTAAGGGATTTCATTTTCGAGTGAATGTGGTTCTTAATTTGATTATTTTAGAATATACAAGTTCATGAGGAGAAATTTTGAATTTGTTGAGGTGTGTTTCATATGACAAGGAAATACCCAATTGAAATTTGACATTGGAAGACTGATAAATTGGACTCAGCTTCCCACGGGCTTGAGAGCATCTTCAGAAAATAGTGTTACATTTCTACCTTCCAGGAGATGGGGAATTGGCTTTTTTAAGCATTTTTATGAGAAAGGTGATTAATAAACTATAAAAGATGTGAGATTATAGACTCTAGAAGATCTGCTTTGGAACTTAAAGTGTCAATGGGTCCAATGCACTTAGCTAAGAGATCTATGGGAGAGCTAGTGTGAGACACATGAGAAGGTCAGGAGAGAAGAAAGCAGGAGATTGTGCTTTCTGTCTCATTACTTTACCTTGAGCCTCTGTGGAGCTTAGCATGCCCATCCACAAACTAAGAACAGAGGATCTGGCTCTCACTTTTCAGTGATCTTGGAAGTTTGTGGAGGTAGTAATAATGACAGGAGCATTGATGTTAAAAGTGTTGGGGTGTCTGGATGGCTCAGTGGGTTAAGTGTCTGGCTCTTGATTTCACCTCAGGTCTTGATCTTAGGGTCATGAGGTGGAGCCCCACATGGGACTCCACTTTCAGAAGGGAGTCTGCTTGGGATTCTCTCTTGCCCTCTCCCTCTGCTCCTTCCCCATCTCTCTCTCCCTTTCTCTCTCTCAAATAAATAAATAAATTTTTAAAAATCATGTTTAAAGAGTCACAGAGGATTCACAGACCTATATCCCTGGGGCAAAGAATACATTATATATTAATAAAAATAATTTAAAAAAAAAGTCACAGAGGAAGAGACACGACTTTGAGTTGTTTGCAACTATAACAGAACTCTGGGTGCCTCACTCCAGCTCCTGACTCACCACTCTTCCCTCTGGCCAAGGAGCAAGTTTTTAAAGACATGAGGAAGACACCCAGGGAACCAGGGGTGGCAATTTTCCGAATTCGAATTACCTTAGCCAGCCACAACGTAAAATCTCTGGAGAAGATACGTGCTGACCTGCTCAGAGGCACAAAGGAGAAGAATCTCATTGTGAAGGGACCGGTTCGGAGGCCCACCAAGACTATGAGAGTCACTACAAGAAAAGGTTCTCAGACTTGGGATCCTTTTCAGATGAGGTTCTACAAGGGACCATTGATTTGTACTGTCCTTATGAGATTGGTAAGCAGATGACCCGTCAGCGTGGAGATACAATTTGAGGTTGAAATCACCATGGCAGACGATTGAATCTACTTTTCCTGTAAATTGATTATCAGTTGTCAAGGGAAAAAAAGTCACAGAGATAGGAGAGTGGCTCATCACAAGACACCTGTGGTGAAAGCACAGGCATTAAAGCCACTCAGACCACTGTTCAAGTCTGGAACTCTGCCGCTTATACTTTGATAAAGACATTTAATTCCACCTTTAAAATGGAGATAATAAAGTTGGGATAAAAAGAAAAGTTATGGAGGTGCCTGGGTGGCTCAGTGGGTTAAGCCTCTGCCTTCAGCTCAGGTCATGATCCCAGGGTCCTGGGATCGAGTCCAGCATCAGGCTTTCTGCTTGGTGGGGAGCCTGCTTCCCTCTCTCTCTCTCTGCCTGCCTCTCTGCCTACTTGTGATCTCCATCTGTCAATTAAATAAATATAATCTTAAAAAAAAAAGAAAATTTATATAAACGAAATACCAGACCTCACAGAGTATATGTTCATATCACATCACACAGTTCGGCTCTCATCACCATCATCCCAGCTAAAAAATAAGTTCATTTCCTAAGCATTCATTTATTCAAGGTATTTGGAGTGTTTGCCATGAACGTTGGAAATTAGATATGATTTGATGTCGGCTTATGATGTCAGTGGAGCCAAAATGAAATCATCTCAATACATTCAAAGGGACTATGTTGCCCTTAAGCAGTGTGCTTCAGTTCATAACTGACTAATAGGATTTCAGCTGCACACAAATTGTTTTTCTTTGTTCTTAGATTTGTATAATCCATTATTCATATTCTCACCCCAGTATTTCTTGTGATTAACTGTGTATTTGCAGGAGGGTCACAGAGTGAAGTAAAGTTGGAATTTAAGCTAATAAACAATGGACTCCTTGAGAGCAAAGCATACATCATAGTTCATGGTGCTTTCGGGGCCTAGGAATAGCATATAGACTTTGAGTTTTATTCTGGAGGAGATAGAGCCTTCTGAAAACTCAGAGCAGAGGAGTATCGTGAACTGACTGTATTCAAAGAGATTGATTCTGCCATATGTGGAGGACAGCTGTTTAAGGGGGCAAGGGTGAAGGCGGGCAGGCCCTTGGATAGTCATTGCAATAGTAAAAAGGTGATATTATAGTGGTTTGGTCTTGAGTAGCTATGGTGGGAGGTGGTGAGAAATGATTGGATTCTGGATCTAATTTGAAAGTAGCATGACCAAATTTGTTGGTAGATTATAGCGTGGTGTGAGAAAAAGAGAAGAGTCAAGCCCGAGTCCAAGGATTTGGGACTGAGCAATAAGAAGAAAGATGTCACCTTTTATTGAGATGAAGAAGACTGGGAGCAAGTGGGAAAACTCTTGAGGGGAAGATCAAGGGTACAGTTTTATATGACTTAAATTTGAGACTTCTATCAGATACCCAGGTGAACACGCAGAGTTAACAATTGGATTATTTGAATCTGCATTTCAGGGGAAATGGATCAGGAGATAGAAATTTGGCGATCATTGACATATAGAAGGTATTCAGTATCAAGGGACCAGATGAGCTCACCAAAGAATGAATGTAGACTGCAAAGAAGATGAGGTCCCAAGTGTGAGCCCTAGAGCACTGCCATGTTCAGAGTTCAAGAAGACGAGAAGGAACCAGCAAAGGAGGACAGAAAGCAGGCTATAGGAAGGAGGAGAACTGGAAGAGAGAGTGGGGTCTCAGAGACAAGAAAGATAAAAAAATAAAGAGATTTCAAGAAGAGGAAGCAGTCAACTGTGACAAATGTGGCTAATAAGCCAAATAAGATGAGCACTGAGAATTGATCTTTGGGTTTGGCAAAGTAAAGCTTTATTGATGACCCTGACAAAGACTGGTACTGGAAACTTTGGAATGGTGACCTGATTGGAATGTGTTAAAGGAAAAGAGAAAAAGAAACAGGGAGAATGAGAAAAGACCTCTGTTACAAGGATTTTGCTATAAAGGGGAGGAAAGGGGGATGACTTTCAAGTGTAGGGTGTAAGCAGGGACCTTGCATATGGCCTGGGGACTGTTAAATCAAATCGGATGCTGGCTATAGGTCCGGAGCAGGGTCTTGGAGGGCCCTGCTGATCCAGACTCTGACCTTCAGTTGCTGGATAATGGAAGGTCCTGAAGGTCCCAGGGAAGGGTTTGGGTTGAAAAAAGTGGGAGCAGGGATACTTGGAAAACTCAGGGTGGTGAGTGATTCCCACCAGGTCCAGAAGTATCTCAATACTTTTAACACTCATAACAGAGGTACCAGCGTGTTTTAGATGAACACTGGCCTGGATCCATAAAGAGGTTTTGGTCTTCATTACCTTTGTTTTTTAAGAAGAGGATATTGCGGCATATTTTCGTGTTGATGAAATGACCAGAAGGGAGGGGAGATTTGGAAATTCAATTATGTAGGAGAACAAGGTGACAGTTATAGGAGAGCTTTGAGTTGGTGAGTGGGGAGGGGGTTAAATAAAAGGGATGGTTTTGGTGGAAACACAATTTGTTGTTGTTGTTTTTGTTGTTGTTGTTCCTTGTAGCAAGAAGGAGCACAGAGGAGAGGGGCACAGACATGGGTGAGCTCTTAAGTGGTGGTAGAAGGCTCGTGAAATTTCTTCACTGGTTGCTCCCAGCGTGTCTGTGAAAGAGAGGAATTTTATTAACACCCCAAAATCTAACCTTCCTCAAGATCACTATGCATCCACATTTTATCAGCGACTTGGTAGAATTCTGGGGGAATGCTGGTCATTCCACCAACTTTTGATTCAGTGTCTTTATCTCCTGCCAGGAGATCTCCAGCTGTGGGATTTTGATCCCACCTCATTCCATGAATGATGACTGGAGCCCAGCTTTCTTTGGTTTGCAGAATGTGAGGACCCCTGGCCCTCTCATGCCCTGCTTTGCTATGGAGTGGCCCTGAAAGAAAACATTTCTTGCCTGACACAGTGATGCATCTGGGGCCACGGCAGAACCTGACTGACAGTAGGTATTCAATAAATATTTGTTGAATGACATAGAAAGGGAAGGAGGGCAGGAGGAAGGGAGGGAGGGAGGAAAGAAAATTCAATTTGCATCTAGAAGGGAAACCACTAATCTAGCCTAGTTGCATTATGTTTCTGCTCAGGAGATTTACATCTTGTTTATAACTAATTCCTCTGTTACACGTTTGGCATTCTAAGATTTTTGCCAAGACTCGGGAATACATCCAAAATGGCTGAAGGATGACAGTGTTTGATTGCTTGCCTCTCTCTCTACCTCCGAAGTTAATATGATAGTATCTGAGTGCAAAGGCACAGGCAGGCAGGAATTTAATGCAAATTTAGCCAGGAGTCTAGTGCCACTTCACAAAATATTGATTAGGTGTCTGATTTGCTCTCCCCTGACAATGGGCCATAGGAGTAAACCAATGAGGTGGGCTCAACCCCAGCTCGTCATGGTCATTCGATAAAGCCAGGCAGCCAATGAGGAGCAGCTACCTTTTGATTGGGCGAGAGGCCAGTGAGGGGGGAAACCATCTTAGCAACAGCAGAAAATATTGCACACGCCCTTGCACACACGCACAAACACAGACATCCTGCTTTACCACCCTGCTGCAGGGAACAGTCGCCGATTGTGTCTCTTAAGGCTTTTGTTTAACCACACTCCTGCTTCCAAAGGACCAGTTTCTGCTCACCGATCACACTGCCTACCTGGTCAGTCAGCCCATAATCCCTTTTTAATGGAACGCAGGAACAACACTCCTCTCTGTGCCCCCTCCAATGTACATCTTATTAAGGGCAAACTTTGTCCTGCAGGTGGATGGCCCAGGCTTTGTTCTGAAACGCACTGTCCTGATCCCTTTCAGGAAGCCGGCCCATCTCTGTCCTTTCCTATGTGGCAGGCAGGGTGACTGCTGGGCTATCGTTTCTTCTCCTCCCTGCATGCGGCAGAGCTTTCCCTGGGGGCAGCGCAGGCCCCGGGGGCCATGGAATTTTCCTTACAGGCTTCCCCTTTCATTGTTCGTGGCCTTCACATCCAGGGCCCAGGAAAGCGTGCCTGCGTTCAGTGTGACATCTGGCAGTGTCTTTCTTAGCCGCTGGGTTCCAAACATTTTAGCACTCCCATTTGAAAGGCTCCCCTCCTCTGGTCTCTACTGTGTTTTCGTTGCTTTCTGAGCTGCTGCCCTTGTTACCCAGGTGCCGGGGCATGCGGGCAGCCTGCCAATCCCTGGTTTCCCCAAATTAGGAGCTGCCTTGGCCTTCTTGCCTCAGTTCTCTCCTCGCCCACCCCACAGCCTGGCTCTGATGGCCGCTAGTGATGGCAGGTAACGGGGACGGCTCATTGGTGCTCAGCATCCTTCTTTCCTCCATGAGCTTTGCTTTCTCTGCTCTCTCAGCTCCTTTAAGCAGGAATCTTTGATTCAAGGGCATCTGTCCATGATTATCCAGTCCTGCTGGTGGCTCTCACTCTGGTTCCCTGCTGACAGTTACAATTCGGTCTGAGTAGGAAAGCCCATCCGTTAGGACGACCTTTCAACCTCTGAGGCGTGTGGCTGGTCTTTTATTCTAGAGAAGATGAAGATGAGATGGTGTCAGAGGACTTTTCCAGCCCAAGAAGGATGCCTGTCTAGGAAATGGCAGCCAGCTGTTTTCTACCTTCCTGCCTCTACACAACAAAGGGAGGTGGCTTGAATTGGAAGCCAGAGGGGATGAAGATGGTCATGAAGCATGAGTTTCTGAATATTAGGGTTAGCAGAACCTGGAAAGTATTATCAAGTGGGCCTTCAGAATGACTTTCTGCTTCTCCCAGAGTTCTGTGGGTATTTTCTCTTCTCTCACAGAGGCAGTGACCTAGATGTGATGACAGGGTGGCATGGTATGGACTTTGGAGTCAGATTGGTCTAGATTCAAGTTGCAGATTTGTTGCTGTTAAACAACATGGTGGTAACAAATTTCTTAGCTTCTCTGGACATTTAAAAAAAAATCTATAAAATGGAAGGTACAATATCAGCCATATAGGTCTAAATAAAATCATGTAGATACTATGCCTGGCTTAGGGCTTACTATGTAATGAGCATTCAAAAACGACCAGTCTTCCTTTCAGTTCTAGAACTCTCAGAGCTTTGTTCCATCGATACACTTGTGGATACAGCATCGTTCCTTGATTTTTAAAAAGTGAGCTTCTACCTGGAGCTTAGTGCTGTGAGGTTTACATGTAGTTTCTGCCCAGACAATTTACCCTGGAGGCTGGAAAAGAAGCCAGACAAGGTACGTCACAAGGGAGTAGAGCTGAGGCAGGGAAAATGGAGGCCAGTTGTCCACAGCCAGTAAGTATAATAGGAGTGGGATCCTGGGTGAGGAGCCCCTCAAGAAAGCATGATGGGAAAGTGGGGGCTTGATTAGAACCTTAAAGAACAGCTACATTTGGGATAAGTCAAAGGAGTGGAGGTAGAAAGAGGGAGCATCGTGGAGGTTGAGGTGACAGCACTGGCAAACCCACAGAAGAGGAACTGAGTGTGCAGGTTGAAGCAGGAAGGTGGGGTGGCTGAAGGATGTCAGTAAGGGGCTCGGGCCCTAGAATTAGTTCTCCCTTGGTTTTGGTTCAGAAGCTGCCACTTGTGTCCTCGTGGGTCAGTTTCCTCAGCTGTAAAATGGGCATCATGGTAGGATTAAATGGTACCAGAAGCAGATAAAACGTTTCAGGCATGTTTGACTGCAAAAACCATGCTTTAACCCACACATGCAGCCTTTGTAATAGGACCGCCAGTCAAGTATTATTAATGTGAGATATGAATAGATAAAAGGTAATAGCTCCAAATGACGGTCGCAGGACAGAATTTCCTGGGCTGCTGTGGAACTCCGTGACGGTGACCTCTGGTGTTCTCCCAGACAGCTGCTGATACCCACTTTTCCCTCTGTGGGTTGTGATTCAGCACTTAAGCATTTTCCCTTTTATCTCCCCATTTGCATGCTCAGATTAGACATGGATTTGGTTAGACCTGCATCTGTTGAGACGGCCAGCCAATAATAGAAGCCCCATAGGGACTAATGCCGTCTGGTTTCAGGAGTGGGTCTAGCGAGTGAGGTCTAGGTCAGGAAGCTATTAGCTGCAGAGTCAGGGAATATATTCAGCTGTCATCACTTTTTAATTAAAAATAGCCTGGTGGCACTTGCATTCCACCACTATGTTGTAGAGAGCGGAACACTACACTCTCCCCTACCGTGGGTCCTCCCGCAAACAGGACACCTGTGTTCTCTGTGGTCCCAGGTCTCTAGAGCTTGTCCAGAGACCATGAGAAACCTAAAGACCACTTTAGGAGGGAACAGGTGCAATGCATACATACCCTCTTCCCACCTCTACGTTTAGTAATGGTAGGTTGGTGATACGACTTAACACCGTTGAAATCTGCAAATGCTATAAATCAGGGCTTCTTCCTTGGTGGAGAAGACCCTTTCAAAGTAGGACTTTTTTTGATATTCCAGGTTTGGTCCCCATTTCCCATCACATTAAATCCATTTCTCCCATCGCTTATATGGAAAAGAACCTTTAGAACTAATGTGCCATCAGTATAAGAACCCACTCCACTAGAATGAAGTTCAAATCCCTGCTCCTGAATTACCTGTCATATGTCATATACCTTGTCTACTTTGTGAGGCATTGGTTTTCTTATCTGTAAAATGGGGCCAAGAATGGAGTCAACTAATTAGGTTCACTGGGATTATCAGTAAAATCTTTCATGTGAAGGATTTAGTACCATCCCGGCATGAAACAATTACGAGGTAAACGTCAGGTACTTTATTAGTCCCAGAATTTACCATTCTGGTTGCGGGACATGGTAAAAAAAACTGAGCAGGTATAGAAAACTGGGTGCTATGGAGCTTGTCATAAATGTAGAAGTCTGATAAGGATGTTATTTGACACAGTTCTCTGAACCATGTAATAGTGAAGCGTACCAATCGGGGCTTCAGCACTTAATTAAAATGTTTAATTTATTACTCTGGTGTTTTTTTGCATTTAAAGATATTCGTGCAAAACAAAATGCAGTACAGTTCCCACTCTCTTAAACCAGCATAATGTACAAATTATATATTCAGCATCTTATAGCAATATGCATATAAAATATCTACATATTTGTAGCTTTGTCAACACAAAACATTTCTTTTGTGCCTGTTTTCTATAGGCACACCAGCACAAAATCATTTTTTTTAAAGATTTTATTTATTTATTTGACAGAGAGAAATCACAAGTAGGCAGAAAGGCAGGCAGAGAGAGAGAGAGAGGGAAGCAGGCTCCCCGTCAAGCAGAGAGCCCGATGCGGGACTTGATCCCAGGACCCTGAGATCATGACCTGAGCCGAAGGCAGAGGCCCAACTCAACTGAGCCACCCAGGCACCCCAGAACAGAATGATTTTTGACAAATACGGTCAATTTCTACTCTGGAATAAATCTAATTTATACTCTTTTAGGGTTTATGGTAGGAAAGAGAACACTGAGATCCCTCTCATTAGGTAGGCAGACAGACAGATGAGAGAAAGAGACAGAGAGTGCTATAAAGGCAAATAAAAATGTTTGTACCAAGAGCTAGTTCATAGAAATGTGAAGTTATTTACCTGTGTGGTGAGCTAGATAAGATTCATTTTGGATGAATGTGAGTTAGCCTTGTTGGAATCTTATACATGAGCTAGTAAACTTTGATTAAATCTAGTTGCCTATAGTGACTAATTTTAATTTGGTTTTCTTTACGGTGCAGTTTGCTTTTTCAAAGTTAGCCAGATCAAAGGTGGGGGTGCAAACTAGCACAGTCCAGTGGCAAAAGTCACCCAACCTTTACTAGCCTATTTACTACAATACCTGCCCCCTGGTTGCACTGGTTCTAATGGCAGCTCTAGAATTCAGTGGCTCTCTACAAGGCTCCTCTGTGCAGCATGTCATACATTTTCCAATGAAGAATCCCTAGCCAAAGTGCAGGAGAATCACCCAGAGTGCTTTTAAAAATGAGCATTCCTTGGCCAAAGTTCAGTCCTATAAATCGGATATGGGCAGATATGGGACCCAGGAAGTTTGCATTTTATCATGGGCTTCAGATAGTTACTGTCCACACCAAACCATGGCTTTTGATATACTTCATATCCTCGGCTTCCTTATTCCTTCTGCTGCTGCCTGAGTTCAGAGTCTCAGCCTGGCTCCTACAGAAGGCTCTTCATTGGTCTCCTAGTTATCCTCTTTACTATAATAAATATAAACTGAATAAAATTCTGATCTTATAGTGCCAGATCCTTCATCATATCCTACAGTAGGGTATTTTCTAGAGGATAATTTGCTCTCTTCTCTAAGACATATAAAACCCTTCCCAGCCTTGTCTTCTGCCATACCAACTCAGTGGTCACTTGCACGCTGCCACCACAATGATAGCTCTCCCAGTTCTCTGGACACATTTGGCTGTGTCATAGTCCTGGGCCTCTGCTCCTGTTCTGGCATCTTGCCAGAATGACCTCCCTTCTACCTCCTCCTGGCTCTCTTGAAAATACCTACTTATCTTTAACATAAGAACAGAAGAATTACCTCTTCCATGATGACTTACCCAAATTGGTACCTGTTTTTATGCCCCCTGCCACCTCCCTCTGATCTGTGTTTTCTTTGATGACAGCACCTGTACCACTCCACTGCAGTATTTGGGCTTTTGTTTGTTTGCTTTTGTTTTAAAAGATTTTATTTACTTATTTGAGAGAGAGAGTGTGCAGGCAAGAGAGAGAACAGGAGTGGGGATGGGAGGCAGAGGGAGAGGGGTGAGCAGACTCCCTGCTGAGCCGGGAGCCCAATGGGAGGTTCAATCCCAGGACCCCAGGATCATGACCTGAGCCACCAACGGCAGAGAGGCTTAACTGACTGAGCCACCCAAGCACCCTCCACTGCAGTATTTACTGACATGTCTGCCACTCCCTTGAAGGCCCAAGCTCATGTCTCCTACCCTTGGTATCTGAAGGAACATATTAATGTTTTCCAGAGTAAATGAATGAACCCAAAAACTGTACTCAAGGGAGTTTCAGTGTATTCCCAAGCTGAATTTGCAGCTCAAGAGTTGGCTGTGTCATCTTTTAGTGATGTACATCTTATCAAGTTATAAAGATCACAAGAAAAATGAAACAACTTGGAGTTTGTCATATGTGAGCAGAGTTCCTATATGTGAGCAGGGTCAATCCAGTTTGAGTAATAAGTACTAAAACTGGATGAAGCCCACAAAATGCTCCTTCCCTCCAGGACAGGGAGACAAAAAAAGGAGAATGAGGTAAATTAAACCAATGTCTTTGTTATATAAATCTCAGGGTAAATTTGGGTAAATGAGCAATCTCTGTGGCAAATGTAACTGATCTTTCTGGAGAGTTATTTGATTTAATTGGTTGATTTAATTTCCTAGCAAATGAAATCTGAAAATACTATCCTTGAGAATACTTGCTTGCTACAAATCCCTTCTCTTATCTAAACCTCATTTATTTCAATTAATTTCCCATCATTCCTTCTCTCTGTCTATAGTGTAATTTGGGTATCTCCCAGTTTTCTTTCAAGGTGACGGTTCAAAGATCAAACATAAAAAAGCTGAAGACTTGCCATTCTACCATCTAAGGCAATTTCAAAATCAGTGGTTGCCCTCATGGGTTGTGGGTGGGAATGTAAAACAGAACAGCCACTTTGGAAAACAGTGTGGTAGTTTCTTAACATGTTATATGAAAACTTAGTATATGACTTTAATCAATTTCACGCCTAGGAATTTACCCAAGAGAAATGTATATCCATGTCCACATAAGGACTTATGCATGAATGTTCACAGCAGCATTATTCACAATAGCCAAAAAGTGGAAACCACCCAAAGGCCCATGAACTGGTGAGTGGGCAGACAAAATGGGGTGTATCTGTACAATCAGATACTACTCAACAACACAGAGAAATGGAATATTGGTATATGCTATAACACAGAACCTCAGGAACATGCTAAGTGGAAGAAGACAGACATGAAAGTACTCATATTGTATGATTCCATTTATATGAAACGTATGAGAGGGTAGATTTATAGATATTAGGCAGAATAGCAGTTGCCTGCGTTTGGGGGTGGGGAGGAGCCAACAATGAATACAGACAGGCTTGAGGGAATTTTGGGAAATGTTTTAAGTGAATTTTAAGGGAATTTTGAGTGAAATGTTTTAAGACTGGATTGGAGTGAGAGTTGCCCAATTCTATACATTTACAGATCACCATTGAATTTTAGTTATAATGAGTGAGTGCCATTTCATGTAAATTATACCTCTACAGACCTATAAAAATGGTTGACATTGGCATCCTGTAATCTTCCTACTTTTATTTTAGTGATATTATAGTTTAAAAAATCTTTCCCACATAGTGTTTTTTTAAAAAAGTGTTTAATCACAGAATCTAGATTTTAAGTTGGCTTCTTTCCTCTTCCACAACCCCCCGAGACCCTTCACCTTTATACCAACAGAGATATATTCAGACTATAAAAACTTTCTCTCCTTCAAACTAATTAAGCTCTGGTGACATCAGCTGTATTTGGAGTGCACCTGATTAAGGCCATAATGCTAATTAAATTCCTGAATGATTAGAAATGCAAATTACCAGACTTGGTTCTACAACAGGCATTGCTTGTAGGCTCCAGAACAGTAGAGGAAGTAGTCCACCTCATGTCAGGTAATGGAATGCTTTTGAGTCGAATCTGAGTCTAATGGGAAAATAATATAAACTATGATAATATAAACTATAATAATATAAACTATGGGGCAGTATGTCATTGATAGAGGCTGCATGTTTCTAGGTGGCTCATAACCATGTGAGCTCACTGAGAAGTACTATAGTGGGATAGAAGGACCCCCCCACCACCAAGTTTTGGAGTTATATGGAACAGAGTTCAAATCCTTTCTCTGACACTGCCAGTGGTGTGATCTTTGGCTAATTATCTAACTTCTCTGAGCCTGTGTATCTTCATCTATAATAAGGGATTCAGTTATCTAAGAGGATTTGAGGGCTAATTCAATAAGATCACTTATATCTCTGGGCCTAGCATACAGGAGGCATGTAATAAGTGGAATATATTCATGGAATAGCTTAGATAAACTGACTCTTCATTTATTTGACAAATAACTGAGAGCCAACCATACATTTATTCCTTCCATGCAGCAAATATTTACCACATTCAACTTACTGTATTCCTGGTAATACTTTTAGTGTGCAGGATACATCAGTGAATTTAAAAAGACAAAAATCCATACCATAGCAAAGCCAACTTAGATAATATCTGTACACATAATAAATAACTAGATTTTATGATCGACTACAAAGAGGTATATCCTATGGAAAAAACCAAGGTGGGGGCAATGAGGATCTAGAACGATGGAGGTGGGGGAGAGGATAGGTTGCAATTTAAGGCAGTGAGGGAGGGGGTCACTGAGTAGGTAAAGAATGAGCAGAGCCTTGGAGGAGATGTAGGGAGCCTGCACTGAGCAGCAGATATCTGGGGAAGAGCCTAGGAGGCCCGGTAAACAACGTGTACAAAGGTCCCCAGGAGGAACAAACCAGATACCTTCAAGAAGTACCAAGGGGGCCTGTTACCATGGCAGACACTAGTTGTACAGTGATAAATGGAGCAGTCAGAACCAAGTTCAAGTTCTGCCTCTGCCACTTACCAACTCTGTGATCTTTAGGTAATTGTTTAACATCCCTGAGCTTATAGCTCTCCATTTATAAAATGAGATTGGAATATCTAAAATCTATTTCAAACGATTATCTATCCCCAAATATTGAAACATTTACTGTAAATCATTTCTGAAGCTAGAATCTGCAGATTTTGCTCTAGCAGAACAGGAACTTCTCTTTGATTTCTGTCTGGTTCTGATCCATTTCATTGCATAGGGCCATCCTCTTGTCCTGAGCCTATTCCAGAACTCCAGCATGGTTGGTGGGGTATTGAGGAGGTGGGACTGGCAGGGATAGAAGTCCTGTTTGGAGACATAAAAAGGGATGAGAGAGATAAGCCTTAATTTATTCACTCAGCCAATAGATACTGAGTTTCTGCTCTGTGATAGGCATGGAGAAGAACCATGTGGAATGTGTTAAGGTGTTAGAAATACCAGCCCGGCTATAGGTTTTATACATATGTAAATATGTGTCTGCGTTTGCATGTATGCATGTAGTTTATCAACTGTGCACCAAAGGTGATTCAGATGTTTCTGGAATGTTCATCAGAGACTTCAGGTGAATAATGTATTGGAGGTCAAGATAACAGAGAAGGGAGATGGTGACTCCTTCAGTGTTGGTCCTCTTGAACTTGTCTCTCGTTGTCTTTAGCTGGCTATGAATGGTGTCACGGAAAGAATTCTGGATTCAGAGTTGGAAGACATTGCTTAGATAGCCATTCCTTTACTTTTTAGCTGTTTTTGTCTTGGGCTTGTCATTTTTTAACTCCCCTGAGCTTTATTTTTTTCATTTACATAATGGAAATAAAACTTATGCATCATGTGCCTCCTAAAATGTCAAAGGTCCAATGAGGAAATGGATTTGAAATCATCTGATAAACTGTAGAATGACAAGGTAAGGCAAGGTATAGGCCTTCACTAAAGAGAGAGGCTGATTGGTTACTAAATGTGGGAAAGAGCAGTTTTGGCATTTCTCCACAGAATAGACATTTGGTGCTAATTTATGCACATTAGTGAATTTTGTGCTGCAGGGGGCCCTACTCCCTGGTGGGTGTGCCATCCGTCACAAAATCAAGAAAACCACGTACCTTAATACTGTGATCCTTCCAGGCAGGGATGAGCCTGAAGGAGACAGGCTCTTGAGGGCCACCTACTTGGCTGACAGTTCTGCTTGAGAACACCCTACGGAAGCCTAGAAAGTTAGATGAATAGAAAAAAACCTTAGCCCCCCACCAATAGTTAAGTTCATTTTTCACCCCAGCTTTCTAGTCCTCCGGGTTCTATATCTTGGGCATGTTGGAATATTGTCACTCCACGGTGAGTGGTGGTGTTGGGCCCTTCTTCCCCGCCATCTGGGGTGGCTGAGAGTGAGAAGGGGAGAGTGGCATACTTTCAGTGGGAGAGAAACACTTTCACGAGTCAAACTTAAGGCACGTTCTTGGAGAAAAGAGAATGATTCAGGAGAAAGGCAGCCAGATGCTCTGTAGAAGCACATGTCTGATCGTAGCATACGTTGAGGGTGGGCAGGAAAAAATCACCAAATCTGAAGAATTACGGAACCCTTATTGTGGATAAGACTCAAGTAAACCATAGATTCCTGTGCACCTCTGGTCCCACCCTCCGGATTGCAAGCCATTCCTCAGGAGGGGCAAGGATTTTGCATTTTGCTCTGTCTCTGACGCTTACCCTGGGGCTTGGTCTCCACAGTGTCTCCAGATATGTTCTTGAATGGAATGGTGACACTGGCCCTTTCCACACACCAAGGTTGGCCAGGGAAGGAGAGGAGTCCTGAGTCTTCTGTGGGTAATTTACCTCAGTGTTCCATAGTTCTTGACATTTGGGGAAGATTTTCATTTAATTAAGAGATGAAAATATTCCTCTTCTTTGGTACCCATTAATTTTGAGTGTGCTTGTTGCATCAACAGTGGGCTAGAAGTGGACCAGAAGGCAGAGCTTTTCAGGGCTCTGTGACAGGCCTGGGGTGCCTAGAGTAATTTACAAGGTGTTTTCTGAGATGTGGATGGTTATAACTTTCTTGTCATGGTAAAATATGAGAAAACCATTTTGATAACTTTTAGACATTTTCAGTTCTATTTGAGCTTCAGTGTATGGCTTCATCTATAATCTTCTTGACTTTGGTAAGGAGTTTTTGAGTCCTGAAAGTCTTTGAATGGTCTCCATCACCAGAGTGTTCAGGGACAGCTACAAACAATCCACTTCCCCCTATTTACCTGTGAATATGTGCTGGTGTCTTAAAAACAAAAACAAAAAAGGGTCCTGGTCTTAGTTCATTTATGTTTTGGTCATGATTTGTCATAAGTTGTGCTCTTTGTTTGGCCTACAGTGTAAAACGTTAGGGATTTCTTTTTTCTGATTTAATTTATTCTTGTATTTTACATTTTTTCTAATAACGTAAGAAGCATATGTGATTTTAATCTTTACATCTTAAAAATCAGGTATCAGGTATTCCTAAATAGAAAATGATTTATTTTACTGGAAGAAGTTTTAGAAAATCCATATTTTTTGTCTTCCATAACATTTTATCACTATAAAAGTAATGAATAAAATTTAATTATTTGTATGCCTAAGTCTCAAACAGAATCTCCCAAATTCTTCCTAACTTACCCCAGTTACACAGTTATAATTTACTGTGTGTGTCATGACGTGAAAAAGGTAGACAACACAAATGTAAATGATCGTTTTAAGCAATTTTTCGCCCACTCCTTTGGACTGGATAGAAGGGGGAAGAAAGCTAATCTTGGAGGAAAGGATTTGGTAGAAGACTCCGAGATGTTATGTTCACGTTTAAAGTTCCATTTGCTACAATAGTGAAATAAAGAGGGTAAGTTAAATTTCAGGATGTTTCACAATGGTGAACGCAGTCTGATGAGATTGCATGTGTTTTTGCGGGTTCCTGTCTTGCCAGCTGGATCTCCCTTGCTTCCTCCAGGAGAGAAGGGGTTGAAAGAGCCAGCAGGAACTGAGAAGGTAAATGTCACTGCTTCTAGACTGCCGTATTTTGAAGTTAAACATGGATTTAACAGATTTCAATGTGGCATAGTCATACAATTCCTACAATTCATTAAGCCACGTTTAAACGAAAAGTAAGTGACAACCCTCCCATTTAAAATTAATTGAGCAAGTGTTTTTATATTGAATTGAAACACTCCATCTATTGAATAATACACCCAGTATGGGAGTAAAAGCACAACATGGATCTGAAACTGACCTTAGATTACTCTTCCAGCTTGTTAGAAGTGTGGGCAAGGGATGCCCCCTTTTCTTCTTGGAGGGCTGGGGAGAGAGGTCAGGGCTGAGAAAGTGCACCTGCAGCTTTGAATGGCCCTCTTGGGACGGGGTGGGGGCGGGGTCAGGGACAAGGCGTGAAGTCTGTGCTCTCAGGGGTCAGGTTGCCATATTGAGTATATAAAAATACAACCCATTCAATGTTGGGGCTATACTTCCAGTAAAAAAAAAAAAAGTCTGTTGTTTACCTAAAATTCTAATTTAAGCGGGCATTCTGTCTTTAACTGGCAACTCTGTGTGGGAAGGAGTTGCACGGAGAGGGATCTGGCAAGAATATCAAGAAAAGGGAGTCTACAGAGTGATGGGTAAATATTAGGATAGGGGGTGGAGATAGTATTATTTCTAGGTCATGTACTTAGACCGAGATTTGTACAGAATTTCTAAGAAAGCACAGGAGCAAGGTCCTGGTCAGGGAGGCCTTCAGATGATATCAGTACTGATGCTTGAAGAACAGAAATTACTCACGGAAGGAAAATGCTGGGGGTTGAGGAAGGGTTTTCCAGGCGGAACAAAGCATGCGCAAAGGCACAGAGAGATAAAACAACACCAGTATCCACCTCTGGGAAGTCCTTCTTGTCCCACTTGGCGGGGGAGGGGTGGCAGTCGTCCTTCCTTGCTTTGTGCTCTCCTAGCCCTTTATTGGAGACTGAACCCCCTTCTGCTTTCTGTTGTTCAGATGTCTATGATGAGGGTCCCATGGAGTTGGAGGGGGGAGGTTATGGGACAGACCCCAGACCCATCCTAGGCTGTCCTAGTTGGGCCGTGCAGCCAACAGTGAACCTTAGTTGAGCAGACCTCACTTTTTGCAGAAGATTGAGAACGAGCACATGAAATGTTCCAACAATTTTCCAACCAGTGCCGGATTTGGGTGTATGTATATGTACTTAAGCAAACATAGAGAATTGATTTATAGGACATCAGAGCTGAAGTTCCTAGGAGTGTTTCCCCACCAGAGAAGTAAAAATATGAAAACAAGCCAATTGGAAATGGAAATCAAATTGGTCATATTCTCTAGGCTTTATCCGCAAGCCTACCCACACTGCCTAAGTGAACGAAATGATTTCTCTCTTGCACCACTCAGCAGGTAACTGCCTTTGAATGTTATTTTTCAGAGAAGAGGTTGTCCTGCATCTTGCGTGTGATGCTTTTATCCCTGTGCTTAGAAGCCCCACCTGCTTAAAGTTCTTCAGCTTAGGGTGCTGAGTACTCAGATAAATAGGACCGTGTGCTTGGGGGCACAGAGGCTGAGGAGTTCCCGTGTGTGTGTGGAAAGGAAAACTTGCTGGCCGCCCTCTTCCCAAGTGTGGGTGTGATTCAGAGGCGAGCTCACCCAGAGATAAGAACATCAAAAAGGTGGTTTCCCCTAATAGCTTTGAGATGTAAATGAATTTATTTTTATTTAAAAATGCTGTTTTCCAGGGGTACCTGGGTGGCTCTGTCGGTTAAGTATCTGCCTCTTAATTTCAGCTCAGATCATGATCTCAGGGTTGTGGAATCAAGCCCCAAGTTGGACTCCATGCTCAGTGCGGTCCACTTGAAGATTCTCTCTCCCTCTCCCTCTGCTTCCTCCACCAACCTCACCCCCCCTTTTTCTCTCTTAAATACATTAAAAAAAAATTTTTTTTTTTTAAATCCCATTTTCCAGAGCTGTTCAAGACAGAACAAGTGGTTTTGTTGTTGCTTTCATTTTGTTGGTGGTGAGGAAGGCTATGTGGGGAATTTTACTTCACCAGCAGCTAAGGGTTCTGAGTGGTGGGAGTCCTTCAAGTCTAGGAGGGTTTATCTTGCCTCTGCACATTCTTTTTCTCTTTCTTCTCTTTGCGCATTTCCTCCAAGTGCTGGCCATCCAAGAATTGGACTCAGACTTCTGAGGACCTACCTTGGCTTTTCCTTATTTGTGAAAGAGCCCGTATCTGGCTCTACGCTCCATCTGGGAGCATAGAGAGCCTTGCAGAGAGTCTGGTCTCCTTTGCCTTTCCTGGCCCTAATGCCTCCCTTCCGGGAGGAGTGAAAACCATGCTTGCTTTCTCGGGGCCCACTGAGGGTTGGTTTCTGCTCTCCTGCGCCACCTGCTGTAACCAGCTCCAAACGCAGCCTTCCTGGTCCCAGCCCCAGGCCCCCAGCAGGAGCCAGAGCCAAAATTTCAGACCAAGCAGATGTTACTGAGACTGCCAGCTTTCTGTCCTGGTCTTATCTGGGCTCCCTCCACTGGCTCTCTAGATCAGAATCCCAAATGTCCCCAGATGACTTGCCTCAAGTCACGCAGACCCTGAGCTCCTTGGCCAGAAGGAGGGAGCCTGCCAGTTTGGGGGTTGGTGACCAGCAGCTCCTGCCAGGTTCCTGAATATGTGGTCAGGAGAGACCAGCCTCTGCCCGGCAGTGAAAATGCAAATGAATTTTTTGCACAATGTCAATATACACATGGCACTTGTCCTTGAATGGGCTCTCCAAAACGTCTCCAACATGTTCCCTGATTGGGCCACTAGTTTTTTCGCAATTTGCTCAGGAATTAGAAACTTTGCTTTGTTTTTTAAGCACCCTGGACTTTTCTGTGTTCTCAAAACTTGGTGATTCTAACCAAGGGACCACAAAAAAAGTAGTGTGCTGCTTTTTACTAGCTAAACTGAGTACCCTTCCCCTTATTTCCTGTTCTAGGTTGAAAAGCTCTTGATATGGGACTTAAGCATTTGTTTATTGACCGTCATTACAGAGTCTGGAACACAGTAGGTTTTCACGACAGCTTTTTGGAAGTCCTTTTCTATTTGTCTATTAAGTGTAAAACCTGTCAGGCCTGAGACTCAGATAGTTCATTCCTGATTTAAGCCTGAAAAAATAAAGCTGGCTTGGTAGAAAGAAATGATGAGGGATAGTAGTGATTTCTACTATTACTCTGATAAGAACAAGGATGTAAGCAGCTGCTGTCTCCTGAGGTTAGAAAAAGTAGCAAGGTTTGTGTGCAGGAGATAGGTTAGATCTGAGATAGAACCCCCTGAGAAGTTACAGTACACTCTTATAAAAATACAAAGGAGAGTTTATTCCAGCAACTAGTCTAGAGATAGATACACACCTGTTTAGTTCAGTAAACTCTTACTGAATTCCTAATTATGCCAGCACCATACTGGAAGCTGGAGTTAGAAAGATTATGATAAAGTCCAGTCCCTGACCAGTGGGGAGAATGAGACAAATAGATAGCTTCAATGTCATTTCTTCAATCCTAGGGAAGACGTGTACCTGGGCTGCTGTGGATGCATGATGAAGGGGCACTAATTCAAGCTATGTAGTCAGGGAAGGCTTCCTGGAAGAGGTAATATTTATACCGAGTTTTACCATCGGGTGAGAGATATCTAGATGAATAAATGCAGTCAGTGCATTCTAGGAAAGGTGGGTAGCTAGATTAATAGATGTAGAAACATCTTTAGATCATAGAAAATCCTTTCAGTTGTTCCGAGTTGAGTCATCTGGGAAATGCTGTTGTCCCATAAGAAATGTCTTATAATCCTGATGGCAAAAGGGGGACTTGGTTTTCTGTTCCATGTTTGACTTGTCACCTTACTGAGACAGCCTTTCATGGATTTAGGAGGTTGGAAAAGGTAAAGGAGGGAATCTTATTTTCCTCTGGCTCCAAGGGTTGTGATTCTTCAAGCAGCCTCTCTGTTCCAGGGCATATTCAGAGCTGATATGTCCATGATTCTTCAGATCCGATGTGTTTGGGGGCTGCCTGCAAAAACATGGGATCCAGGAGGCCACACGGAGGAAGGCTAGGGCTGAGGCCTGTCTGCTGGGTCAGAGAAAAGAAACAAATTGCGACCTAGAAACTCTCTCAGCAGCTACTTTCTGAATCACCAGGCCCCATTGTACAGATCGGAAAACTGAGGCCGACGTCCCCTGGAGCTGCCTCCCAGGTCCTAGGGAGTTAGAGGCAGCTCCTGTTTATTCATTTAGCTTCTTGTTTCTTACTAATGTGCCACAGCAAATATCTCCGGGTGGGAACCTGTGAGAGGCCTTTTTCCCAGAAAGAAGTGCTTTTGAAATGGCAGGCCTGTCAGTACTGGCCTGTTTCCAGTGGATACCCTGCGTATTGGGCCGGCATCGTGGGGTGGGGGTTCCCAGCCTCCTCCAGGGAGGTCATTCAATCCCAGCCATGGCAGCTGGTGTCCTCCATGCCCTGGACCACCATCAGAGAAAGGAATTCGAGGGAACACAAAGAGTGCTGCCCGTGGCTGCAGACCTGAGCCCTCCACGCCCACTTGCCCGAGGCGGGCCCCAGTGGGGCTGGTGCCAGGCGCTGTGCCACTTCCCCGCCCCTTCCTGGACCCCTCGGCTCATCTGCTGGCTTTCAGAACTGCAGCCCTCCTGAATGGGTCTTTGTGTGCGCCCCAGGAGCTGGCTCCGAAGAGCCCTGATCGAAATGCTGGACAGAGATGTCTCCTCTGGATCCAGGCGTAGCTCGGCGCGGTGCCCGTCTTGTGGGAGGCAGGCCTTTCTTATGCCGCCGTGTTGCTCCATATCGGGACTAACCCTGACAAGGAGGGGAAATGTTCTGCACCCCTGCACAGAGAGGTCATCGGCAGGGCCACGGGGATGCCGGGGGATGCCAGCGCCTTGGTCAGCTCCCCCGAGCTCTTTCCCATTTGCTCTCTTTGCTCCGTCGCCCCCAGAGATGACTCTGGTGATAGGAGTTCCAAGAGCCTCCATTAAGTGAACCCTCTTTATGTGCCAGTCATCGTGCAGAGGGTTTTATCCCATTGAATCAACCCTTCCCTGCAATCCTGTGACATACATCATCTTACTACCCCATTTTACAGATGAGGAAACCAAGCTTGGAGATATGAACCTACACTGGAAATTTTTTTTTTTTTTTTTTTTTTTTTTTAAGATTTTATTTACTTATTTGAGAGAGAGAGCATGAGTCAGGGTTGGGGGGAACAGAGAGGGAGGGAGAAGCAGACTCCCTGCTGAGCAGGAAGCTGGACACAGGGCTCCATCCTAGGACTCAGAGAACGTGACCTGAGCCGAAGGTGGAGGCTTAACCATCTGAGTCACCCAGGCGGCCCTGCACTGGAAATTCTGAACACAGATTGGGTGAGCCTCTCCCGAGGAGGATAGCTCACTCCTTCTAGCCCTCAAGGTATTTCCTCCAGATGGGAGTCCCTAAGGCCTCTCCTTGCTTGGCTACCTGAGAAGGCACCCTTCTCCAGGGCACTGGCAGACTCAGGAGACCCCCAGGAAAGCGGATTCTGGTTCTGGCAAAATGCAGACAGTCTCCTGGCCTTCCAGAAGGCGCACTGTGTTTACACTGTCAATCCTTTGTGCTTTTTTTTTTTTTTTTTAAACCAAGAATAACATTATGTTTTATAAGATAAGAGAAGTTGGAAAAACTTGGGGGTACAGTTACATCCAGAAAATTTTGCTGAAGGTCCCTACCCTCCCGCCCAGGAGATAACATGGTGCATGAGGGCTGGAGCATGGGATTCCTTTCAGGAGCTGGTGCTTCCAGCTGGTCTACCAACTGCACTGCTCTGGTCTTGCGTCCTGCCGTGGTGATGGAGATAAGAATTAACTCCAGGTGTTGGGCTCTGTGGCATTCTGGTCAGGTGGAAATGTAGGTACAAGTTTTGGTTTTATTTTTTTCTCTGGAGATAGTTATGATGCTAATGATAACCTCTATATTGACCTACCTCACCTCTCATACATCTGTGGCAGGGCTGACTACCCTGAGAGGTGTGATCTATACCTTTCTTATGGAGCCAAATTCCATGACCCTTTTGAGGGATGGAGATGTTAACCATGGTTTTAAGAACCACTCTGTTACCTAAGCCAAATGACCAAGTGGGAAGGGTTGTGTTATTCCATTTGCATAGAAGCTATGAGCAATCGATAGTAAAACAAACACACAAAAACAGCAGGAGAATCACAGGTTAGGTCTTAAGAAGAACTTCCCAACTGCACAATGTGTTGAGATAATCAGGCAAGATTATAAAATGGTCTCTATAGTTTGTGGGTTTTGTTTTGTTTTGCTTTGCTTTCTAGGCTAGAATGATTGTAGTCTATACAACTTCCGGGGACTGGGGAAAGTGTCTCATAGGCCTTACGTAAAGAGAGCCCCCTTTGGGTTGATCTTCCCCACATGACAAGAAACTCTAGAACTGGGATCCTCAGAATTGTGTGTGATATGCTGTGTTCCACCCCTCCCTGTGAAGAGTTAGTTAAGTCCGTGGCCAGCCACTAGTGCACCAGTCCCAGAAAGGGCCATGTTGTAAGGATGGACAATGTGACGGATTCACTGTTCCATGCATTGTTCTCCAAGTTGCTTTTTTTGACACTTTATGCATTGCTCTGATATCCACTCTATTTCCTTGAACATGTTCCTCCATTAAGCCATTGCTATCATCATGGATTATTATTAGAGTCTAATGGTGGTGATATATGATAAATACTTATGGTTCAAGTAACTGATCTATAAGGGCAGCAGAGGAATACCCATCACAGTCAAGATAATAGTCTGTAGATGATGAAGTCCCTAAGATGTAGGGTGTTGCACACGCGAGTCATAAACGTCCCTTTGTATGTCACCGTTCTTTGGTGTTTTCCTTGGGAGCCCCTTGTTTCTTCTTGACTTTGTTAATCTCATTTCTGAGAGTGGAACTCACTATTTAAACAACAGTTAGAGGTAGCAGATTCAAGAGCCTGAGAGATAACTCGGGGGAGATGTCGTAAAAGACTCCCTGGTTGTGACAAGGAACATATATAGGAAAGAAACCCATGTGGGTAGCACAGGTACAGTCCACCTCAGGTGCATGGGCTCCATGAAGGGGAGGAGTTTTCTGGATCTTGGTCCTTTATTCACAGGGTGACATGGGAGTCACTAGACAACTTAATCTTTATGAACAAAGCTGGCCATTCATTTGCTGGACTTTGGTCAGTAGGCAGTGCAGAGTCACTGTGTTTGGACTCTGACCAGTGGGCAACAGATCTTCACCAAGAGTGTTTGAACAGAAGAGTGACAGGATCAGGGGCATTCATTGGGAAGGCTAAACTCTAAGTCGCACATAAAATGGATTACGGTGGTTAGATACAATTACTGGGAAACCAGTGGCAAGAGATAGCAAAAGCCCAGCAGAGAAAATATGAGAACTTCACCAAGGACAATTGCAGCAGGAATAAAAGAAAGGGATTAATGCAAGAAGACGTGGAGGAAGAGTGGTCAGAGCTTGGCAACTCAGCAGCCACAAAGGAGGGCTCAGCCAAGGGAAGAATGAACTCTGCCACGGTCACTAGCCGTGTCCCCAGGGAGCCACTGGGCGCTTGTCCAATGGTGGGGGGTGGGGGGAATAATTGGAAATTCTGTGGGGTTTTTTTGCTGAGAAAAAAGGAGGGATCAGCAGTGGCCTGTTAGCAGTGCATACTTACCCCCATAACCTATTATAATGGGTGGAATGGGTCCTTGATAAAGGGTGAATCAAGATCAGAAATAGCGTGTTGGACACAGGTTTGCATTTGCACGATGGGCAAAGCCATTGTGTGGATCCCTTTGCTGCTGCTATGCCCCCCCACCTTAATGGGGATGATATCTAATACTTCACTTGCTTTTTGTTAGTGGGGATCTCTGCACACAGAAGTGGAGAGAATTCCACAAAGAACTGAGAGGAAAACATTTAACAGAAAATGCCATGGCAACATCCCGCATGAGCAACAATATCAGGTGACTTGCAGTGTTTTAAATTCCTCCCCCTTTCACTTTTCTCGTCACCATTTCCCGACTCATAAATCCAGGGCTCTGATGCCAGATTTCCTTGGCTTTAACAGTGAAGTGAGGAATGACTTGCAATTAAGTTCTGTGTTCACTTCTGTTCTGCCACCTGAAGACAGAAGGCCTTGGGAGGTGGAGTGAACGTGGCATCTTACTGGGCTCCACAGTTAGAGATTGTAGCATGGGAACAGTGGGCATGTCCCCAGGGCCTCTCAGATAACCTGGCGGCACATTCTTTTATGCTAACTTCAGGATAAGAAAGAATATTCTTTGGATAGACAAAACCCAGATGACTAAAGCTCTTTCTTTAAAAGAAAATCCTTTAAAGGGGAGGGGAGGTTGCTCTTTCTATGATCCAGATTGATTTCTGGCCAGGGACCTATGAAATCTCCTGAAAACGAACAGCTTGTGAGGGTCTAGCTATCTTTTTCTTTTTCTTTTTTTTAATTTAATTTTATTTTTTCAGTATTCCAAGATTCATTGTTTAGCTGTCTTCTTAATTAAAGACAAGAGATCTGAATACTTCTCATACCCCGTTTGGTTTTCCATCTTGAAAGCTGCCTTTAGCCCAAGATGGTCTTTCTTTCCTTGGTTGAAAAAGCTCAGATCTATACTTCAATAACTGACACAGGAAAACTAAGCATCCCTATAGTTAAGTCAGGCGAAGTTCAGTCTGTGAAAGTTCCTCCAAAGCACAGGATTGTGGTTACTTCCCATTGCCAGTCCCCAGGGGGCCTGGAGCTTCTGGATGAAACAGAGCTGGGCTCCCAGGGAAGCCCACTCCTATGAGGGGAGCCAGCATTAACCCTCTTGCTCATAATGCCAGGCTCTTGAATAAGGGCGCTGAAGTCAGCTCAGGGTCCTCCAACGTATTTACCCATCTGAGAGTGAGCTTTGCCCTGATTCTTTGTCTTCTAAATTAAAAATGGCGGGTTTGATCTCAGAACCCTTTTGTTTGGGTAAGAAGGTTCAGTACTGGATGCCTACTCTAGGTATCTCTGGACATGTGCAAGTCATCTTGGCCTGTAGGAACAGTTCAGATTTTCCTTTCCAAGAGACTCTGTTTCTCCAGTCTGAGAATACCTTAGGACCCAGAGCGTGAACCTACAGTGCTCTTGCCTTCATTAACCATGAATTGATGCCAAGAATTGAGGATGCACTTCTGTAATCATTCCGTTGTTGTTCCTGTTGTTGGAAGGCTGCTTGGCTGATCTTGCAGGCACCTTTCAGAAGCAGTCAGTTCTCAATGATCTGCACATGGATTACATGCTTTGTGAATTATTCATGGATAATTTTAAATTCCAAATGGGCTGTGGCACTGCTTGACATGCTTCCATTAAGAGATTCCTCCATGTCCTCCTTTGAGCTAGAGATACCTAGGGAATGTGATGCGTTCTGATATTAGCATAATACAAAATAAACCAGGACCTAAACTTATTGAAAAGCCATCCTATAAAAATTTGCAAATCAGAAAAAAAAAAAAAAAAGCTACTTTGGAGCAATCCCCTTGTGGAACTGGATTACTTCTGCCTAAACACATCCCTCCATGATTACATATGGCCTGTCATTTCGATACTGACTCCGTCTTCCTTCCCAAACCAGAACTTACAAAAATGTAATTGTAATGTTATGAGAGGGTATTGACACATATAAATTCTTTTGCCAACTCTAGATCCCATGAGGCTTGCACTAAAAGCTTCCCTAGCCCTTTCTCAAAACAGTCTTCAAGGGAGCTGACTCTGAGCCATCTTGTCCATCTTGGATAGCATGAAACCCAATCAAGCAATGTAAATCCAAAGTGAAAATTGTTCGTGCCTCCTCCCCTCTTTGGTAAAAGCATCCCATGCTTACTCCACCTTAAAAGTGGAACGTGCCCTTTTTGTGTGCAGAGACTGCCCAAAGTGGGCCCCCTGATCTTTCCAGGGAGGGAATGTAAGCAGATCCCTGAAGAAACCACTCAGCTCAGCAATTTTAGGCCTTGTTGTAATTGGCCTGGCCTAAAAGAACTCAGCAAACTGCATGTGTGCCAAGGAAAATGCAAATGCTTCCCTGAAACAGGCGTTTAGGGTGGGTGAGAGAAGGCTCATCTGTGAACCCATGAGAAAAGCAAGACAGACAGAAAATTCAGGAAATCAGAGAGGCTCCTTAGGGACCATTTCTTTGACTTAGCCATGGGTGGTGGCCACACCAACAGAACTGGTCAGACCAGGCAGGGCGAGAGGGGTCGAGTGGGGAAGATCTTGAGTAGGAGGCATTCTTCTTCCATCACGAGTCTCGCTTGTTTCCCTCAAGAGGTAGAGCTAGTCTTCTTGCCCAGTCTGGCTCCCCATGGGTTGCCTCCATGGTCCCTTGCTGGACTCAGCATCCACCACCATCCTCTGGAGCCTGGGAAGTTAATGGGGGTACTGCTTACTCCTGATTCTCTCTGGCTTTTCATGTCTCTTTTCTGTAAAAACTAGAAACCCAGTTTGGTATGTCTGCTATTTTTCTCCACAGCGCCCTGGAATTCTCTCCAGTTTCTTTCATGCTTGGCTGCCCTCTCCTCATTCCTCTTTATTTGTGACCTCCATGAGAGTGGGCCCCTGTCGTCCCAACTGCATTCCTAGTGCTTACCATGGCCGTTGACCCATAGTAGTTACTAGGCAAATGACTGTTAATTGACTAACAGTAATACAGATTACTATGGGATATTTGACAACGTGATTTCTTAGTAGTGTTTTATTTCTATTTCTGTGACGTAGCTGAGCATATGGGAGGTGTTTAGTCAACACTGGACGGATTCAGATTTTTCTGATGAATGAACAGTCTTCCACAGCCAAAAAGGTACTCTTGACTCCTCTCCTCTGAAAAATGAGCTAGTCAGGGTCAGCTGGGTGGCTTAGTTGGTTAAGCATCTGATTCTTGATTTCAGCTCAGGTCCTGTTCTCGGGGTCATGGGATCAAGCCCCCAGTCGGGCTCTACTCTCATTCTCCCGCTCCCTCTGCCCTTCCCCCTGCTTGCTTGCTCTCTCAAATAAATAAATAAAATAAATATTTTTTAATAAAAGGAAAATGAGCTAGTCAGAGAAATGGAGAAACCAAGTCCTGTGATGAGTCCAGCTTCCTTGCTGCCTCATGCACTCACATCTTTTCTGGGCCTAGGTCTCCCTTCCCCTCATCATGCAGCCTTATCCCCACCTCTCACCATCTCTTGAGATCCAACATGGTCTTGGAAGCAGCTCTAAGACCTCCCTGGAAGCTCTCTCTTCACTTCAAATTTCCTTTAAATTTAAATTTTAATTTTAATTTACCTTTAAATTTCCCTTACCAATCTCCTGTTTCTCTTTCCCCCTCCATCCCTAACCTCCATGTCCTTTCCTCAACCATTTCATACCCTCTGTCCCCTCTACTCAAACACAGGTGCATTCTTGAATGCACTGTTTTTCTCATCTGCCACCCTCACCAGCTTTCCACTTGAATTTACAGCCCTGTCCTGGGTCCCCACATGCAGGCTGTTCCAGACACAGGCTGCCTGCCCGGACCTCAGAGCTCATGCTACTTCTTCCTCACCCACAGTTTTTACCTTGTTTAGTTATCTTGCCTCTAGTCTTCCGTCTCCCACCTTGCACTGGAAGGCTTGCACACACATGCAAAAGACAGTATAACACACAACAATTTCACCTGCGCTTTTACCAGTAATGTGTAGAACTAGAGGTGATATTTTAACTAGAGATGATATTTTTAAAATTTACTCTAATTCTGACTTTTAAAAATCCTGATTCACTTAGGTTCTGTATTTGTACTAATGGTACCATTTTTCTTTTTCCGTGTTTCCTTGACTTGTTGGTGCATTCGGAATGTGTACCTTTTGCTTGCTCCACATTAGAATGGCCTGTGATGAAATTAGCTTTGGAGGTGGCTTTCAAACTGAGATCAGGTGGTATTCAGTTGGGGAAGATATGGAATGAATTCAAACAGGAGGGGTGGGGGCGTCCAACAAGAAGACTTCTAAATCTCTTTTTTAAAACCTGAGATTCTCCTTAAACTGAACAGAACGTAGGAGTTTTACCTTTTCCTTTGTGTTGTCCCCTCTACAGAAGGGCATTTGCCGCACCTAGGAGGTGCTTAAATACTGGACTTAGCTGAGACAGTGAAAATAAATAGTGCTGTTCGAGGGAGAAAAGAGGACAAGGCAGCAAGGCTACTCTGGATGGAGGTGATCTTATTAGGTTGTGAGATCCCTCTGTAGGAGTCGAATGCTTTGTATGCAGATCAGATCGCACACAAACGTGTTTCTTTTGTCCAGCTTTTCCTTTCAGGCCTCGGGTTGATCATAGAAACAGAGGGATCCCCACGGGTGGTTGCAGTCCCATAGGTCTGTGTGCATGGCCTCCTCTCCTTGACCAAAAAACTTGCTCTTCTAGCCTTCTCCAGACAGAAAGTAATCTTTCCAGTCTAGGGTTGAGCTAGCAGAATGTTTTCCTTCTAGTGAGTCAGATAGCACTCTCTTAGAAATTTCTCCCCACTGGCTGCAGTCTATTCCCTGATGCTCAACAGAGCAAAATCCCATCCCTTTTCTGAGAGCCCTTTGGACAGTGGAGGACAGCCATTATTTCTGATCGGGAGTTTTACCTTCATCTGCCGGAACACTTTCAATGTTCCCAGTTCCTCATCAAGTGATTTTCGGTCTTTTCTATGCTCTGGTTCCTCTCCTTTCAGTGGACTCCATTTTGTCTAGCACAGGGTTGGAATGGGGTGCTCTGGCCAGCTTTCTCACCCCATCTATCCTCCTGTTTGTTCTCTGGCCCCTGACATGGTGCCCATCACGTGCCCGACCTCGTGGTACATTCTCCTTGAACAGAATCTCCGGGCTTCTACTCCTTCCTTCACACCATTCCTATCCCCCAAAGCCCTCAGTTCTAGATCCATCTGCATGAAAGGGGGTTTTGTTTGTTTGTTTTTGCAGCTTTCCTTGAATTCTCCAAATCCTCATTGCTGTTTTATACTTGACTTGAGTTGATAACGAAGTTTAAGTGTCTCCGGGGCTGGTTGCTTTTTTTCCTATTTAGCCCAGAGCCCAATATAGGTCTGAGAAACAGATCTTGAGTCTGTGATCAGGAACCATATCACGAATCAACTTATCATCCTCCTCTTTTTGGTGGCACATAACTCCTGTTGTCTCGGGTGTTTGTTTTGTCTTTATGCCTTCAGTGTCTGCATTGCTTATGGAAAAAGAGCCCGTGAGGAAGGTTTTTAATACATGGAGTTTTATGGTTTTATTCCAAGCTCAGTCTTCCCATATGATTCAGTATAGAGCTGCCACCAACATCAAGGAGCGAGTGGAATTTAGTAGGGATCAGTGGGAAGCAGCTTGAGATTGGTTTGCTGAAACTAATATGGGATGCTTTCGGTTGACCCCCTGGCCAGAGTTCCCTTGCCAGGACAGCTAGAAGAGTCGATGAGGCAATGTGATATGGTGAGAAGAGCTCTCGGCTTAAACAGATTTAGGCTTGATCCCTATCTCTGCCACTTATTTCATGGTCTGTTAACCACTGTGACCTCAGTTTCTCCGTCCATAAAATGGAGTTAACCTAACCTCACAACCAAGGTCTTAGAACTGGCATGCTGGTGGAATGATGTCACAGGTCACAACCCACATGGCGAGCTCTGGCCAGGGCACTGCTGTCCTTCTGCAGAGTGTCTTTATTCCATCCCCACTGCCAGCCCCGGTTCTGGGAAAATAAGAAGCCCAGTAACAACCCCAATAGGCCATTGGTTGTTTTGACATTTTACACGATGACGAATTCTCTCCTGCAGGCTGTCTGGGACTTTCTATCTATGTCATATGCAGCACACTGTCCTCATGGCTGGGGAGTCCGTCAGTGCTCCTAATTGTGCCGCTCATAGCCCTGCACTGGGGAAGGGCAGTGAGCATCATTTCCTGTTCTCTCCAGAGACAGAGCATATAGTCTAGACACACTGGGCAGGGGGAAGGCAGGAAAGCTAAGCCCTTAGCTCCACTGACTGTTTTCCTAGTGCCTCGGATACCTTACTTGGCTATGTGAGCCTCTGGTTCTGTTTGCAGAAAAGAGTAATTAATATATTTGATTTCCTACCTGCCTGCCAGGGTAGGAGAGAATGAATGAGACTGTATCTCTCTGGAGAAAGTTACTGTTTGGACATACATTGTTTCCATCAAGGTGGGGAGCGGTAAATTGCCAGGTTCCAAAAGGTGGTGCACCTACACTGGGGAGAGTCCTGGAGGCTGGACCTTCACTTTGCTCAGAGGACGGAGACCACGCCTGTCTCTGCAGAACAGCCCCTTGTGAATGTCTGACTTTATGATGCATTTGTGCGGGTGAGGGAATTGGACATGAGGCAGAGGCAAATGGTTGCCAATCACGGCTTCCCATACAGAGCCTATGTGCAAGCCCATGACTCACGCCACACTCACCTGGGCTCAGAGACCTCCAGGCACGGAGAGCTCTGTCTCCCCCAGAATATTCCCCTGATGAATGACGGAGGGTTTCAGCTCTGTGTCACACAGAGACACAGAGGCGCTTCTTCCTGGTGGAGCCTGACTGCCCCCCCCACCCCCACCCCCAGGCGTGCACTCTGCTCTTGGCCCTCCTCCCTCCAAGGCTCTGGCCCAGCTGTGTCCTGCCTTGCCATGCCCCGCATCTCCCACAAGGGGGAGCCCCCGGAGGGCAGTGGAATTTTGGAAGCTGAAGTTTTCTCCTCCTGTCCTCTGATTTTCGCGCTTGACCCAACTGTGAGATTTCTTTGTTGCAATGTTGGGGTCTGAAATAACACTTCTGGAGGCTGCAGCCGAGCACCACAGCTGATGCCATCTTGTATTGTTTGTTATTAATTACCTAGCATGATCCACAAAGAAGGAAAAGTAACAAAGAGCTTGAAGACTTTCCTGGCTCCCAGGCCCTGGATGGAGGCAGGCGGCCTCAGACAGGCAGAACCAAGGAGGTGCCCGTGACTGCACAGCCCAGGTAGGTGCCCGGGAGAGGACGATGGAGGGGCTCACGGGAGTTGGGGGACGGGGGTGTCGAAAGGCACAGAGTCCCCTGATGGTGGGAGGGTGGGTGGAGTAGACCAGGGAGAGTCAGGAGAGATTAAGGGGGGAAAGGCAGTGCAGAGAGACTGAGGGAGAGCAGAGGGAGGTGCCCCCAAAAGGAGTGCAAAAGAACAAAAATGTTCCTAGGATGTGATGTGGAAGGCTGACTGCGGAGCCGGAGCGGAGAGGGAGGGTGTGTGAACTGACTCAGAGACTTAAACTAGCTTGAAGTTGGCTCCAACTCTGCCGCCCAGAAACTTCAGAGGACAGGAGAGGCCGAGTCTGCGAGTGGGTGCTCAGCTGCCCAAGAAGATTCAGAGCGAGTCGGTATATGCCTGAAAGTCTGTCTAAGTCTGGGCCTTGTATGTCATGTAGCCACACCCACTCCGGACTCTGGACTTTCTAAACTGGAAGGAATTCTGGTCTGATGGCCTTTTCAGGTTCTCTCTGCTCCCAGCTACTGTCTCAGACGGTCCCCTTCTTCCCTCCAGGCTCCCGCAGTCGCTCTGGGTAATGGACCAGGAGTCAGAAGTGCTCACTCTGCTACTTAGCCAGATTAGCTTAAGCAAGGAGACGTCGGAATCCCCTTTTTCTTTGTCTATAAAAGGGAGATAATAATACATTACTGATGAGCCTTATAGGATTTTTCTGAGGATTGAATAAGTAAGATAATGTGAATAAATGCTCCTAATAGATTATAATTGCTAGCTAAATAAAAGATGGCATTAATAATAATTAATCAGTTAATATACCCTTACGCTTCTCAGTGGGGTATTTTTCTACTGAGCTTTGGAGGAACATGCGTGTACTATTTGTGGGAAAATTTAAGTACATGATCTCTAATTGTCACATCCCTTTTTAGAGCAACCTCTTTGGCAGTTAAGTGGGAAACTTTGTGTTCTTTCCCTTTTAGCCACCTTCATACATTCTCTTTCCCTAGTCTCAGCTCCAATTTCCTAGTTCACAAACATGCAGATGATGATTGATGGTGTCTGCTTGGCTATCTGGACGAGGGATTTGTCTGTGTCCTCGACACTGTGCTGGTGGCATACATGTCACAATGTGTCTCAGGCACCTGATCAGACTTGACTTGGAAGAAGCAAATAAGAGGCTGTGTTTATAATCCCATTGCCATATTCCCTGCCTGGAATGTTCTTTCCGGACTACTTGTTACTTACTCATTAAAATATCTCAGATGGGAAAATGGGGTTTATGCTCAGGATCAGGCTCTTTCAGTCAACCCATGAAGGCTGGACTTGGCTTTGGTACCTGTGGACACATTCACCCTTTCTTTGGGTTCCAGAGGCAGCGTGGTGTATGAGGAAGGTAGTGTGGACCGTGGATGAATCCCTTGACCCCCCTGAGCCTTCTCTTTCCATCTCAGATGAAGTTGCTACTACCCTTTCTTACTGCATCCAACTATACCTGTGAGGCACACATGAGATTACACCAGAACACTCCAGAAGTCTGTAACTCTACAGCGTTATATAATTATATATAAGGCATTGTCAGTGTTCTGCTGCATGTCCCTTACTAGTGACCTCCCCATATTTCACAACTGTAATTATTTTAAGAGCTGCCTGTCCCTGATGTTCATATATTCTCCTATTTCTTTTCTTGTCCCCCAACTGACTAATAAATTAAATATCGATAGAGAGTATTAAGTTTAAGTCATACACCTACTCTCCTTCAAAAAGTTTGTATGCTCTCTAAAGCATGTGCCTAGCTGCATCATAGGTCCACAGACTGTATTTTTCTAAAGCCACTATAAACATATATAGATGTTCCTTCTTTCCAGCAGGTACTTATTCCCCTTTTAATACAAAATACATGCAAATGTAGATTTGAGAAAACACATGGGCTGACATTCATGCAGCATACTCACTCAGAGAGCACAGTTAATGGGGAAGAGGAAGGAGCACAGCACCATATCAGCATTTCAGCAATTCTGGAGTCCAGCAGTGACCGCAATACACACTTCATGTGGTTAAAAAAAAAATCATGGATCAATTTCTTCTCTGTTCCTAGTAATGAATATCAATACTGCCTCTTCCAGACAGATGCTCAGCAGCTCCAGATATTTTTAAATGAGTTTTTTTCAAATACATTTGCAAAGTCAATTATTTTGAATCTCATCTGAAGCAATTAAAAAAAAAAAAAACATCCTGACATTTCAGGTGATATTTTTTCCCAAGTAAAATAATTATAAATAATACTAATTATGAACAGATCATTCAGTTACTCTCAGCCTGGTTCAACCTTTAGGTTAATAAACCAATCCATTAAAATTCATCTTGCTCAAAGGACCAATTTGTTAAAAAATGTAGTGACCTTTCACCACAAGTATGATGGATATTTTCTTTAACAATAATCAGAGCTGTCTTTCCCAGAAGAGAGTGTGGCCAAGTGGTAGACGTGGTCAACTAGGGGTCTGGTAATACTTCTAGATTAGGTACAAAGTGATGTTTATGATGACGAAGATGAATGGACAAAATGGAAATTCTGTTTCAAAAACTACCTTAAAGAGAAGTCTGAAAATCTCAGGACGATTGCTCAGAAAAACTGACAATATCATTCTTCACAGCAGGAAGGGTTTTAGATATGCCCCTCTGTCTTCCTCTGGTGTTCATTCTGTCCAAAGATGTAGGGCAGAGATTTGCAATAGGGCTCATGGGCCAAATCCAGTCTGCTACCTCTTTCTGCGAATAAAGTTTTATCAGAACAAAGCACAGCTCTCCATTCCCATATTGTCAGTGGCTGCTTGCCTACTCCAAAGACAGTCCAGTAGCCACAAAGGGTCCTAAAATATTTATTATTTGGCCCTTTACAGAAAAACTTTGCCAACCCCAGTGGTAGGATGATGAAAGACAAGTTATCTTTGAATTTCACAACACCAACTAATATTTGAACAGCACCTTACAGTTTATCAAGTCTGTTATTTTGTAACAGTATTATTATCCTCCTGTCACTGATGAAGACATTGCAAACTTTCCCATGGCCATACGGCCATTAACTGGTGTAGGTAGACCTTGAGCTTCCAAAGACGGAAGGGTGCTGCCCTAAGGGCCGCCATTGGAGCAGCAGTGGAGGTGGCTCTCAAGCCACAGTCATGGTTGCCTGTCTCTTTCAGCCACCCAGATGTGGTCATTGCCATAGGATAGGAGAGGAAGTGATACTCCTGACATTCCGTTCCCTCTTATCTGACCTTGGCCTGGGTGATTTTACGCTCGTTCTGCGTCTGCGTCCTTCTCATCATCAGAGCAATACTAATAAACAGAAAGGAGGAAAAAAAATGCTTTGCAGTCAAACAAAGCTAAGCTTTATTGCCTCAACTCTCACTTATCCATACTGAAGGAATGTATCCGCCCCAAAATTGGCACCGTGGCATGGATATTCTGTAACAAGAGGAAACAGAGATGTCTTTGTTTTTGGAATATGCTATCTTTTTTTTTTCTTTTAAGTTTGCTTTTTGAAATGGCAAATCCCCTCTTAATTACACACTGCTTTTACTCGGTTTATTATCAAAATTATACTCCCCCCACCCCGCCCTGAGCTCTTTTCATCTACTAGCAAGGTGAGCCATAAGGTGCTAGATACTAGGAACAAGGATACCTGGAAGGAAGACCTTGCCTTTGAGATCCATAGACCTAAAGCACGTTGTTTGCAGAGACCAAAGGTTTTGTTAACCTTAATGCTTTCTTGGAATGGAAGTAAGGGAGACAATAATAGAGATGGCAATAAGACACTCCTATGTCAAACCTTCTCTGTAGGTTCCAACCCAAAGATGAGGATTGAAACAACTGAGCTATTTCACTTTTTCCACCCAACCAACCTTCATCTGGAGTGCCCACTGTGGTAGGTGCTACAAGGAGTGGAAGGAGTATCACGTTGACTAAGCTCCAGATACTCTACTAACTGATTTATTAGAGAAACAAGCATGTACATTTGTGTTTATAATACAAATTAGAAATAAGTAACAGAATGGAAGTACAAACAAAATCTGAGCGTGCTCAAAGGAGAAGTTGTTTCTTCTTATTAGACAGTCACTGAAGATCTTGTGGAAGAAGTTTGCATTTTCTGAGACCTGAGCATGTATGGGTTTTAGGCATTTGGGAATGGAAGTAGGTGGGCGTTCTAGGAGCAAACAGAGAGAACAAAGTCATAGAGCAAAGCATAGGACTTGTGTGTGATCAGAAAACCATTCACTGTATTTCAAGCATCTTGTTACACAGGAGTGGAGGAAGATAAGGTCAGCAAAATAGGTCAGAGTCAGATTCTAGAGGGCCTTGAAATGTAGGTTAAGAAGTTTGGTCCTTACTATGTGAATGATGAGAATCAGTCCATGTTTTTCTGCAGGAAAATTGCATGATCATACCTGTGATCTGAGAAAAGATGTAGCAGATGTTTGGAAAGGTCTTGGAGGCCAGGTCACCAGTGAGCAGCTAAAGCAGTGGGCCAGGTAGGATGAGAAGTTTACACCTTCATCTTCTGCTCTCCTCAAGAGACAGCTCCTCTATAACCTGATTATAATAAGGTTATAGCCCTGGCTGAGGGCTTTCTGAGGCCACTTATTTAATGGCATGCCAATGGCATTTACTCATAAAACCAAAAAGCCATTGGGGCCAGAAATAGGGGTTTTGGTTACTTCCCCAGACAGGATGCAGTTGGGGTGATTATACATGTGATTCATTGAGGTCGGGAAACGAGCCCTCCACAAACAAACACCCCTCCCCTCTAAGCCCAGTGACTCACAGCTTCTTCAGCTTGGAAAGCTCTGGACTCCAGGCAAAATTTGAGGTATGATGTTAAATCACAATTCTTCAGTATTCATTGTTATAAGAGAAATATTTTTACTCATTCTTTCAATAGTTCAAGCCAGGAACATTGATTGAACTCTTACTGTTTTAGGCACAGAGAATGTGGAGTTGCAAAACATGGTTCCTGACCTAAAATCTTTCCCAGTTTATCTGGGAAAACAGCATCAAAAAGAGGTAGAGGGATGCCTGGGTGGCTCAGTGGGTTAAGCCTCTACCTTCAGCTCAGGTCATGTTCTTAGGGTCCTGGGATTAAGCCCCACATCAGGCTCTTTGCTCAGCAGGGAGCCTCCTTCCCTCTCTCTCTCTGTCTGCCTCTCTACCTACTTGTGATCTCTCTCTCTCTGGCAAATAAATAAACAAATTTTTTTTTTTAAAAAAAGAAGAGGTAGAGTATCCAACAAATGCTATAATAAAGAAATGCAAACAGTACCAGAGGGTCAGAAGAAGGACCCCTAATTGCTTGGAGAGTGGAAGCATGGCTTTGACAACAGGTCTGAAACTGTTTATCATGTATTCATTCATTCATTCATTCAACAAATAATTATCAGGCACTTCCTGTTTGCCAGGCATTGTTCTAGATGTGAGATTTCATAGTTTTGTGGAGTTTTTATCCTAGAAAGAAGATCCAAATATTAAATACACTTGAGAACCAAACAAGCAAATCTCTACCCTCAGGCAGTTTACATTCTTGTAGAAGAACATTTCAGAGAGTAGCAACTAGCACTTTGTTCCCCAAAAAAAAAGAACATAGACAGAAGGAAGCATGAATCCAGCCCTTGGGGAAAGAATGGAGAAAGATGCCTCAGGTTTGGGGGTACTCAATATGACAAGAACGCTTTTATATAGACCCAAATTAAGATGTACAAGTTGCCTTGACATTCTTTGGCTGGAGTTGACAGGCAGAAGATGGATACTGTTCTCACATAGAGATACCGAGAACTGAGTTCCCAGACATTCTGACTTTTCAGCGTCCATCAGGAAACTGAGTGTTGTGGTTCGGACTCTGACGATTTTTCCGTACCTTCTGTCTGAGTGTTCTGCGATGGCCCAGTGCCATGAACATAAAAACTCAATATACTGGCTCCCTCCTTGCTTAAATAATATTCAGGTCAAATTCTGTAACAGCCAACTCTGACTTGGAGGTCATGCTTGATTCTCATTTTATCAGGTTGTCTAAAGTAACCAGGCCATGAGGTGGTTATTGTTATGGTACTCGTTGGAATGGGATTTGACCTATATAAGGAAAAGAACTAGGACAGGAATAGCTCTTCAGCCCATCACAGACTTGGAGAGATCCAGTATAAGCAACTGCAGAATCACAGAGCTGGAAGGGACTCAAGGTGACTTAAGGTGATCCTGGCACCTGCCTCTGGGCACATATGTGCCTGTCTGGAAATTTAATATAAATTCTAGAACTCATTATTTTAACAATACATAAAAGTTTACCCATCCTGAATATAGTTTCCTTTTGGGTAGTGATGCTGCCTAGCCTCGGACACGACATCTTTAAGAAGACCTCAGAACCTATAGCATATTCTTTTGGATATATTTAGTAGAGGAAAATCCTTGTCTTTGCAAGATGTTTTGCATTTTCAAAAAACCAAATGCCATATCTAATTGGTCCTGCTGAATGATACCATTTTTGATTAAAAGTGAATTTAAATGCAGCTATGAAATTATGAGGTGACATTTTTGTTTTGCTCATAACTGGTTCAAAAAGACCTTAGTGGCAATTGCAAAAGTCATAAGCTTATATTCCCGCAGATGGCTAACTTGAGGGCACATGAGCTCTGGTAAGCCGGACTGTTTCTCACTCTCCTTGGTGAGCTACTTGAGGTCGAGGAACATGCCTTGTTTGTTTCAAAATACCAGCCTACCACAGAAACAGGTGTATGTCAGGGGCGATTTGTTGAATGAATTAAAAAACAATAATGTCATCACCTCATATTCACATCATGAATTCTTTGTCCATTTTTATTTATTCTTTTTTTTTTTTTTTTTTTTTTTTTTACCACAGCTGAATCCCAAGATCACCTCTTACCTTAAGGCTAATTAGCCAGCAAATGGCAAGGCAGTACTCTGTTGTAAACAGAACACTGTTCTGAGAAGAGAGTTCAGGTTCTGGTGTAGACTCTGTTTTGAGTGGCCAGGGGAGTGGCTTTGGAGAGGTGCCTAAGCCTCTGTCTCCAACTTATTCCATCCTTTATTAAGGGATGGAACTAGATGATGGAATGTTCCATCTGAGGAATAAAATATAGAGGGGTTACTCTGTACCTATCTCTGTATTTGTTGTGGGAGAGTCTCTTTTTAAGGTCTTGGTGTTGATCAGGATTCTGTGTTCACAAGTGACAGAAACCCATCCTGACTTAGTTGAGGTACAAAACCACATTCTGGAAGGGCAGGGGTATACCAACCTCCAGAAATTACCAAAATCGGGGACTCAGGTGCTAGTTACCATGACACACTTTCTCCAACTTTGTCTTCAGCTTCCGTCTCTGGGTCAGTTTTATTCTCTCCCATCTGCTTCCTCCATGAGCCTGGAGAAATGTGTACAACTTCTGGAAAGTTCCCTGTGCAAAAGAAAACAAGATTCCGTGGCTGGTGGGTCCTCTTAGCACCAGGGGGCTAGCCGGCGAGAGGGGCAGCTCATCCAGAGAAGGGGTTGCTGTAGAGCCAACACAACAGAGCCCCGCTAAAGCCTGCCGTCCCCATTTGTCTCCCAGTCCCAGCCTCCTCCTCTCGTTCCGTACACATCGGCTGGTGACCTTCTACTCTTCTTGGAGGCTCTACTCAGCTTCACTGTCTCCGAGGGCAGCCTGCTTGGGCAGCACAATTCCTTCCTGTCTGTGCTCCCACAGCACCTGGAACCCATCTGTACCGGGAAATAGAGCTCCTCATGACGCTGGCCCTGGTCTATTTACAGACCTCTCTTCCCCGGGAGATTGGAAGCTCCTCCAAGACACTAACTGCCTTAATTGGCTTTGTGTCAATTTATCAGATCTATTTATCAGATTATTTATTTATTAATTATCAACAGCCTACTGTGTACTAGGCTCTGAGGATTGAAAGACAAGTAGCCCAAGATCCCTGTTCTCAAGATGATCAAGGTCAAGAGGGAAACATGATGAATACAATAAACAGACACTTGCAGGGTAGTGGGTGGGATGAAGCCACCACCGGCATCTGTGCTGGTGCTACGGGAGCCCCGAGCACACAGTGTAGTCCCCCCCTAAACAAGGATGGGGAGAGGGAGAAGGCCAGAGGACGTTTCTAAGAGGTAGAAGGAGGCTGCGCCTGGTAGGTGCTGGGTCCTGCTGAATAAGAAGATTGAACCTGTTCCTGTGGGGGTTGGGGGTAGGGAGTATTCTTTGCCATAGAACAGCCTATGCAAAGCTCAGGGATGCCTGAAAGTAGGATGTAATCAAAGGCTTCTGTTTGAATGGCAGAGGTAAGACAGAAATACGTGAAATAATTGGGAAATAACTTTCCAATGACGTCTTAATTTTACAGTACAGTCCACTAGGGGTATGGAAAGATTGAGATCACCAGGGACTGACAAAGGAAATCCTTCAAAAAAAATATGGGTATTGATTCACCTCATGGGGAGTTAGTACTAAATCTGAAATTAGAGAGTCTGAGTTTGAATCTCACTCTGCCAGGTATTAGCCTGGTGATACTTTCTCAATCTCTACTTTATCATTCTGAAGACTCTCAGAATTATACTGATAAAATAAGACACGTAAATGAAAGTACTTAGTAAACTGTAAGGCCCATTTATAAACTTGCTATTCTTTAAATCTGATTATCTTTAAGACAGAGAGTTCTTAATTGACAAGAGTATTTGGAAGATATGAAAAGATGCATAAATATAGTTACATAGAAAGATACGATATTCATGCTAAGTGTTGCGTTAATTTTACTTACTGGCTCAAAATTTTGGTTCATGCTATTGCAGAATGCAAGTTAATGAGGGGATGTTGGCTTCTTATTCATTGCTGATTCTGAGGATCGGGTAGAGAAACACTGCCTCAGGGTATGTGGTCGGACTCAGCTGGACATGTGACATGTGGGGGATTAAGTCATTTAGATGTTGTGACTATCAGGTGTTCTCTCTGCTAAGGAAACTGCATTTTTTGTAGGCAGGTTTGCCTAACGATTTCCTTCTAGCAATAGAACCTTATGAGGTAAAAGTTCTCCTTCAGTGCCATGATTTCCTTCTTTTAAATGGTCATAAATAATCATGGCATTTTAAAGAGTTGTGCTGGTACAAAGGACCTGAAGAAATGTAATCCCTATGTGGCCTGTGTGTGCCCATCTTACCTCTGGTCAGGTGTGGGAGAAGGCGGCTAAGTCCATCCAACAGATACAGAATGAAGGGATCTGAACTCTTCAGGTGTATCTCAATGATTATTGATGAAAAACTAAAATTTAGTTGATTCAGTATGTTCAGGAAAATCAGTGAATAATCTTTATGCCATGCACTCCTTCGGTTCTCCAGAGCTCTTGCCTAGTGTGTGGAAAGAAACGCTTGCCTTGTTGTCCACGTCTACCACCAGTGCTAACTCTGAGCTGATCCTTACTGGAGAGGATGACTCTAATGCTTTACTATGTTTCTGTGAAGGCCACCCTGAGAAGCATGGGATAAGGCGTTGGAGATTTGTCACTCATTCTCATTCTGTGAATAGCACACAGAACCTGGATGTGGAGACTCACGGGTTTGAAGACATGGCGAGTTGGTAGTCCTCTCTCTGCACCCAGGGTTTGATCTACCTGGACCTCACTCTTGTGATGGCTGCCTTTCTAAAACTTACCTGAGGAAGGAGAACCTGGCTCCTTCCTTGGAACACTAGGTCTATGAGATGTTAACTCAAGTTCCACCAAATAACAAGGTAGTTCTTCAGTCAAACAAGTTGAGAAATTTTGACTATATCCCCACTGGAGATACAAAATGCATATTAACATACCAAAGGCTGCAAAAAAAGTTGAACTCTGCTTTCCCAGAGTTATTTAGCTATAAGATTGTTTTACTTAGTAATACTCATTAGCTTCTTGAGTACCTCTTGTTCCTCCACAGTACAGTTTGGAAAATGCTGTTCTTAGAGAAGTTTCAATCCCAATGGTTCTCTTAAATATCCCATTCTTTATTAAATTAGAGGTTTCCAGGAAGGGAGGCTACAATAAGCGGTCTTCTAGTCCATTTATCCAATAAAGCCCCATTTCCAAGTTTAATTCAGGAAAAAAAAAAAAAAGTTTTTCTTCTTTTCCATTAGATTGGATAGCGCTCATGGAAAATCCATTGAAAATGTTGAGGTTGATGCTGCTTCTTCCTCCTCTCTGCTCTATTTCTTTCCTTTGTAAAGAATGAGTCTGGGTGTGATTTGGTAACTATTATAGTTTGTATTAGATGGGACCCAATAGAAACCTACTCGCCAGAGACAGAGTAATAGCCAGTAGTTTTAGCCATAATCACAGAAAAATCATTTCCTCTCCTTCAGTCTGTCCGTTGCTCTGTGACTGTGAGTGGTATCTTTATTTTTTAAATCTTTATTTATTTTTTTAAAGATTTTCTTTATTTATTTGATGGGCGGGGGGAGAGCACGAGCAGGAGGATCAGCAGGTAGAGGGAGAAGCAGGCTCCCCACTGAGCAGGGAGCCTGATGTGGAACTCCATCCTAAGACCCTGGGATCATGACCTGAGCCAACATGACCTGAGTCTAACAACCGAGCCACACAAGTGTCCCGTGAGCCGTATCTTTAAAAAACTGTTTCTAAAAAGTGCTAAGACCTTGTTTTCTTTCCGTAACCTCTCCAAAGCATCCTTTTTTTCCTACCCACAAAACAGGAAGATACTAGACAGTGGGATTCACTCCCCTCAACACATGTTTTGTTTTATTCATCCTCTCAGAGGTTTTTATGCTAGCTTTCTTCTCTTATCACTGATTTCCCCTGCATCTCTTCAGATTTATTCAGTTCATAGGACGTGATTTTACCTATGATGACACAGGACTTTGGAGCTGACCTCATTCCATTCATCTGTGTATCTTTTCTGCCAGCTAGAATTTAAAGTTGATCAGAGGTAGGGACAATATATTTAAATCTTTCATATTGTCTTCAAAATCTCACGTGCAGTGCTCTGTACAGAGTTGACACTTATGTATTTGAATGGGTTTAAGAATACTTTGCATGGAGTGAATGTGGGTTTAATGTCTATATATCTAGAACGTGGATGTTGGAGTCCAACTGACCTGAGTCTAGTCCCAGACCAAAGAAGTATGTGTGTTCTTTACCAAGTTACTTATCTTCTTTGAGATTCCATTTTCTGTTTTTTTCCCTTAAAGATTTTAGTTATTTATTTTAAAGAGAGAGAGAGACAAACAGCATGTGAACAAGGGGAAGAGTGGGGGAGGGGAGGGTAAGGGAGGGGGGGAAAGAATCTCAAGCAGACTCTGCGCTGAGTGTGGAGACTGACACAGGGCTCGATCTCACAACCCTGAGATCATGACCTGAGCCGAAACCAAGAGTTGGATACTTTATCACTTGAGCCAACCAGGCACCCTGAGGTTCCATTTTCTTTTACATAATGGAGATACTATATCTTTTTCAAGGAATACATGATGCGAGTAATCACTAGTTTATGTTCTGGTGTCCTACAGGTCTGGGTTTGAATCTCATCTCTGCATTGCACCATCATTTTGAGCAAGTTAACCTCTTTAAGGCTCATTTCCCTATCTGTGAAGCAGGGTCTGTCATAGGATTTCTCTCCTGAAGTAGTTTGAATTAAATGGATTCAATGAAAAAATGCATGTGAAACTTAGAATGAGACTCCATACCTAGTAAGAATTCAATTACTGTCAACTGTTACTTTAGAAACGTGCCTAGTATACCCAACACCAGTGGGCCGCCATTGGCAGACACTCTCTAGACCTATTAGAAGATAAAGGAAATTATTGTGCAACTTTCTCATGTGAATGACGTTCTGACTCTTAGCCATCTGAAATGGCACCAAGTTCTTCTGAAGAAAAGGCTTTCTTGGAAGGATCATGAACATCTGGATTAAAAAGAGCTTACATTCTCAAAGTGTAGGGGTTGGAGATATTTTTTATTGAACATAGCCATCTTGTGATCTGATTTCCTCAGGATATGAATCAGAGAGAAAAAACTGAATTTTTGTCTCAGAAAAAGAAGGAGGACAGGCAGAGGATTTTTCACTGGTAAGGCAATTTACACACTTGTCCTTTTCATAGTTAGTCATGGTCTATGATACATTTCATAGCAATGCCTATGAGTTTCCAAATCTGGAACGAGACTTATCAGCCAAATAAGGGATAAAGAAGAAAAGTCTTTTAATCCACCTAGTTACCATTCACAGAATTCTAGAAGGGGAACTTCAGGAAAATGACTGTGCTACACCCCACTTGCATTTGTTTCTTTAAACCCATTGAGAGAGAATTAGCTACTCACTTTCCAAATACCTTTAGCAGAATAGCAGAAGAATTCCATCACCAGCCCTACTGTTTTGTAAAAAGTTCTTTCTTCCTAATCTTTCCCCCAAACCATTTTTCTTTCCTTCTATATAACTTGAAGCTCACTCTTCTTTTTTTTGCTTTCATATTGGCTGACCTAAGTTCATCTTAAAGTGACATTGTAAACTTTTTAAAAAAGTTATTAGAGCTTATCCCTTAGTCCTTTTATTTTTCTAATCAAGCAAATTCATTTGAAAAGCTCCCTTAAGTCCGGTTTTTGCATACATCAGGTCATTTGAGGTTACTCTTCTGAGGGTGTTCCCCAGATATTCTAATAATAGAATAAAAAACACCAAACACTTTGTTATATTCACTAGGGTACCCTAGGACCTATTGCCACTCAAAATTCATTATAGGTGCTTAAATAAAATGTCAACTGAATAGATTAATATGGCCTCAGGTTTATAAAGCTTCTTTATGAAAAAGCTTTAACTTTCTCAAGAAACTCTGTCTAAGGTTCTCTTATTTGCTCAGCGCTACCCCCCCCCCCACAATCTTTTTCCCTCGATCCCCAAATCTTGCTTTTAGTTGTAGACATAGAAAGTGGCAAAATGGAGGTCTGAGCTTCGGTCTCCAAATCACGTGAGTTTATCGACTTAGTCTGAGTGTTTATTTATCAAAGCAGAGGTGCTAGGGTTTTAAACAATATAGACCCTCAAACTTAACCTCATACTCAGAAAATGAAGAGAAAATGGAAAGAGTGCATATCTACTCTAACAGGTCTTTGTCTGGAACATCTGAACATCATGATTTTTTTAATTGCAGAATGTGATTTGTTCATAGAGACCTTTTAGTCTTCTCTGACCGACCATGATCTCCAGTTTTCACTTCCTTTCTGCAAGCTTATCATTTTTTTCATGTGGCATCTCCGCCTTTTGTTCTGGGTATGAAGTATTAACAAGATGTGACAGGGCACTTTTAAGCTCTTCATCACCAAGATGTCTCATGGTGCCTCAGCTGAGTGTTGCGTGATCAGTGCGAGGACCTTGGGACACTTTGTGATGAAAAACTTGCTGCTTCTACAGGTTATGTGTGTGTGTGTGTGTGTGTGTGTGTGCATATGCTAAAATCAGCCATCTTTACCACGTATTTCATTGACTTTTCTAGAACTTACAAAGGTGAGTATTATATGATCAGGGAGACAAGGCCTTTCATATTGAGCTCTTCAAAGGGAGGACCTGTGTCAGAAATATTTGTATCCCCATCTCCTAATCCATGTCGTGGCACAGAGCAGGCACTTTATCCATAGTTCTTAACCGAAATCCGAAACTCAGTCTAGACTTTGTCCATAACAGTATGTCCTCAGATAGGTCACTGAGCTTATTACATACTCTATAAAATGGGATTTCTGTCTACTTTTGAAAGACCAATGGGAATGTGAGAGTTCCAGGAAATTGGGCCTTACACAATATTTGTGTTAAACTTCACAGACCAGATGGAGTTTAATGCTTAAGTAAATAACTTACAAACTGATGGCCCTTGTGTGTATACTCAAACCAAAGGGTTCTTGGTGACTTACTTGGGGATCAGTATTTTAAATGAGTATGTCACTTTTGGATAAATCCCTACAACCCTCCAAATCTTTTTTTTTCCTTAATTCACAATCTGCTTGGATCATCTTTATTGTTGGAATGGAATTGTCAACTTGAAGATATGCTGAGATGTGGCTTGCTATAATTTGAGTTCATAAATCTTAATAGGAAGAGCCAGGAATCCAGTGGCTCAGAGCATTGTGAAATCATTAAATCTGGTTTCTGGAATATGTGAGCAGCCTACTACTTTCTCATTAATCCGAGGCAGAATGCCCAGAAAGAGTATTTCATAAAGGTTAGTGCAAGAGGAAAGTCCACTGACTCATTGTTGGGTGCTGGATGACCTAGGAATTTATTGCATTTATCAATGAAAGAGATCTGTATTCTAATGTTCTTTTACTGGGGGAGTCATCATCAACTTATAAAGGAACAATTCTGATGATTTATCTCATGTCGTTTTCTCAGTGGTTCTCAAACTTGAGTAGGCATCATCATTACTTGGAGGACTTATTTTTTCTTTTTAAGGGATTTTATTTATTTTAGTGAAAGAAAGAGCACGAGTGAGCAGGGGAGGAGCAGAGGATGAGGGAGAAGAGGGGGAAAGAATCTTAAGCAGACTCCTTGCTGACTGTTGTGCCTGACCCAGAGCTCCGTCTCATGACCCTGAGATCATGACCTGAGCCAAAACCAAGAGTTGGACACTTAACCAACTGAGCCATCTAGGCACACCTAACCTCCTGGAGGACTTATTAAATCACAGATAACAGGATGTGTCTCTCAAATTTCTAAATAAGTAGGGCTGGGGTGGGGTGGGTTTCCACAGTTTGCAATTCTAACAAGCTCCCAGGTGGTGCTGATGCTGAAGGTCCAGGGACCATGTGCTGAGAACACTGTGCTACCTGAAGATTGTCGAGACTGGTAAAAATAAATATTCCTTGGACCACTGCTCTTCTCTGAGACTACTTTCATAAAATGGGACCTAGATAACCATCAGTAGCACAAACCACAGGCAGACATCGATAGGTCAGAGTGTCTATATAGAACTACTATAAATATTGGTGAAAGAAACCCAGAATTGTCTTGTTGTTGTTGTTTCATGTTGAATATTCAGCCCCTTCATGATTTTGTAGAACCCACTGTTGTGGTCTTTTCCAAACTTCTTCTTGAGTCATCTGAAAATACTGCCTGAATCTTCAAAAGCAAAAGAGGGAAAATTTGTCTGCATTTTCCCCCATATTGTCATTTTTGGTTCCATATTCTTTCCCAACAAATGGACCATGTTATCCCAGTGTTCTTGCCTCTTGCTTTATGATCTAATTAGATACTAGCCAATAATCCTCTATCAAGTGATTTTAAGTCATGTACTTATTTCAGACAGGCATAATGTCATCAATTCAGATTATTTTCCTAGAGCCTATTTCATTCAATTCAGTTCAGTGCAATTTAACACCCATTGACTGACTATATGCCAACCACTATTCTGGATGCCTAGGAACAGGCATGACCAAGATCACCTACAGATTTCTGCCCTTGCAGAGCCTACAGTCTAGCAGAGACAGACAGATAGTAAACATAATACATAAACCAATACATTATATTTCTGGTGGTAGACCCTATGGAAAAGAGGAAATGAAAGCAGGGCAGCGAGGTTTAGGACTTCAGGGGCTATCAGGAGAGGGCTGTGTGTACACTTGAGCAAAGGTCCTCCAGGTAACACTACAAGCACGTATATATATCTGGGTAACTGTGTGACAGACAAAGAGAATTGCCGATTCAAAGGCCAAAAGGCAGAAGCTTGCCTGACATACTTACAGAATAGCAAAGAAGCCAGTGGGGCTGAAGCAAAATGTGTGAAGGGAAAGTAGTAGTATATCTGAGAGGTAACAGAAGCAAAGTCAAGACCATATAAGCAAGGCTTTGTAGGTCACTGGAAAAGACATTGGCTTTCATCTGAGTGAAATGGGAATCACTGCGAGGTATTGACTTTCAATGAAGGATCTGTCTGAATGTTGTATTTAGAATAGACTGAGCAAGGCAAGGATAGACACGAAGAGAATGAGACAATGCCAGTAACCCAAGCAGAAATAATGTGGCTTGAGCCATGGATTGGTCAGTAGAGGTGATGCGTAGTTCAATTCTGCATATATTTCTGAAAGTAGAGTTCAGCAGGACTTTGTGACAGATTGGATATGGAGTGTTAGAGAGAAAGTAATCAAGGTTTTGGCCTAAGGGACAAGAAAGATGAAATTGCTATCAATTGAGATGTAAAAGGCTGCAAAAAAACAGGCCTTCAGGGAATACTGGGATTTGGGTTTTGGATGTAGTGAGTGTGCCAAGTCAAAATGGTTGTTGATCATGTGTATGTGGGGCTTGTGAGAATATACTGGGTACATCTGGGCTACAGATGGAGTTGTCAGCATGTTGGTATTAAAAGCTGTGAGGCTCAATGAGATTATCAGTGAATGGGTATGGATAAAATAGTGAAGGCCAGGACTGAAGCTTGGGGGTCTCCAGCATTAAGAGATCAAAAAAGGAGTCACGAGGAGAGATGGAGACAGAATGGCCATCAAAGTAGGAGGAAAAGTAGGGGGTATAATGTTCTAAAAACCAAAAGAAGGAAGTGTATCAAGTAGAGGAGAATGAAAAATAGTGTCTGTCGAATGCTGATAATCCATCGAGTAAGAGGAAGATTGAAAACCTACCACTGAATTTCACAACTAGAGATTATCAGTGACCTTAATGAGAACATATCTGGTACAGCGGTAATGGTTAAAGCCTGGTTTAAAAGACAATGCTAGAAGAAGAATTGGGGAAATAGTGAGGAAAGTTGGCTCTTGAAGTTCCTGCTAAGGGAAGCAGAGAAATGGAGCAGAAACAGGTGGAGAAAGTGAGGTCAAGCTGAGGGTTCAGTTGTGGTGGTGGTGTTTGTGTTGGTTTGGAGTTGGGAGAAATAACAATATGGCGCACTGCTGGAAATGATCCAGTAGACAGGGACAGATTAATGTTTCAGGAAATACAGGAAGAATTCCTTGAGCAATTTTGTTGGGCTGGCAAATGGCCATAAATCTAGTATCCAAGCAGAAGATTTGGTCTCAGAGAGAAATCAGATACTTTCATCGACAGGATTGGGGATGTTGAGGGACACTAATGCTGGTGGGAGAGGAAGGTGGAGTGTTGAGACCCTATGCAAAATCCCTTTCCACTGCCTCAGTTTTCTCCCAAGAAGTAAGAAAATTATTCAAAAGAAAATAAAGCCCAAATATATGCTTCTACAAATATTTATTCAAAAAATAAAACAAAGCCAAACACAATATAAGAAGTATGCAATAAATGTTTCATTTTAGGAGTTTTCCTAAATGAACTGAACTGACCGAGACTTGAAAATAGAAATGTAATGTCTGTTCTATGAGGGAACCCTTCTTTTCTAACTGTCTCAGTATCAAGCAGGCATTTTTCATTGTCTCATTAATCTTCAAAATTGTTCAAAATTAGGGGTGTTCATATAGAACATTTTTTATTTGACAGTTCATTGTGCATAAATGTCCATAATATTTTTTTTGATGGTGGATGTGCGTGGAGTGATTTCCGTGGGAATTCTACAGTGATCTCTTGCTCTTCATTTCAACAAGATGGCTGACCTCTACCATCTTATCAGTTACCATTTGGCACTTGGAAGACATTGGCTGCAGTTCTTAAACAGATATTAATAGGAGTTTTGGCCATACTTATATAAGATAAGGTCTTAAACTTAATCAGAGATAGGAAGGACACATATGATTAAAAAGAGAGAGGTATTAGACCCTTTAATCTAAATTATGTTTCCTCTCTGGGGTAAAAAAAAAATATATATATATATATATATAAAACACTTTCTGAAGGATTGAAATTATATCTTACTGCTTTGCTTGAACAAAATTTACAAAACTCAATTCAGAAGGCATTGCATAAATCTTTTTTTTTTTTAAATTTTATTTATTTATCAGAGAGAGAGAGGGGGAGAGAGCAAGCACAGGCAGACAGAATGGCAGGCAGAGGCAGAGGGAGAAGCAGGCTCCCTGCTGAGCAAGGAGCCCGATGTGGGACTCGATCCCAGGACGCTGGGATCATGACCTGAGCCGAAGGCAGCTGCTTAACCAACTGAGCCACCCAGGCGTCCCGGCATTGCATAAATCTTTTGCAATTATAATAAAACACGTTTAAAAAATACTTAGTGGGGGTTCTTCATTGCTGAACCAAGTATGTTTGAAAAAAATAAGAATAACCATAGCATTGAACTCATAGGATTGTAGGGGAAGTGAAATGAGATTACCCATGTAAAGTGTTTCTTACAGCACATTATTCATGGTAAGGGCCCAATAAATTATGTAGTAGGTATAAGGTGATGTGGTTCCTTAACAAATGTAAAATAAATTGTCAAAATTAGGGGAATATTCCCAGTTAGTGGTGTATTTTTTAGGGAAAGGTGGTGGCAGAAGGCTCCTGTAGCCCCGCATTACTTTATTGAGGACCGGTGTTTAGCCGCGGAAGCATATAAGTACCCAATCACAAGAAACAATCACTGAGCATTATGTGCAAGGCATGATAGTAAGCATCTGAAATATACATTGTATTTGATCCTTATGATAGACCTGCACAGTAAGTTGGGCTAATTGTGTAGAGGAGGAAATTGAATTGGGGAGACATGAAATGCTACAATAGGCAAATCTGCAAATTGCCAAGTGAATTAAAATACCAAGCTGCCCACGAAAGAGCAAAATCCTCACCAAGATCACGATGTGATTTGACTGCTAAGTCCACAGTCTTCTTTCTACTACTATTCTACCATCAGCTTGCTCATCTAAATCCAACTCAAATTCAAGTGCATATTGCTGGCTTGGTCAGAATCAAGGAATCCTCTCACTTTGCTGTCTATCATGGGATTCAGCTTACAGTTCTGGAGATGTATGTGGAAAGGACTTACACCTGGATATTAACAGAGCTTGAAGACAATAGGAAAAAAAATCTCACCTTTTGCCCCATGAGAGAAAAAGCTCTTCCCATTCCTGAAAGCTATAATATAGTTTCTTTAGAACCTGGCTGTGCTTCAAACTAGTATTGTTCTGGTTGATGAAAAAAAGAACGACCCCTCTCTCTTCCTACAGGAATGCCACAGTGAAAAAAACAAAAAAGCAACAACAAAAAAGAAAACCCAACCTAATTTTAAAGATTTTCTATTCAGAACAAAGAAAAATCAAGAACAATAACTTTCTATTTTTAAGGAGGAAACCAAATGGTAGTATCTTGGTTTTAACAGCTTTTGGGAGAATTCTAAAGATGTAACACTCCCCTCATTCATGATAATCAGTTTTGAATACTGAGAAGCTCCATTTATGAATGAAGGAGAACAGTTTGGCCGGCAGAACAACTTACAAATATAATATTTAGTTCATGAATATTATGTAAATTCAATAAATTCATTAAATAATGAATATATACAGCATAACATTTTACACTTGAATTTATTCCAGAACAAAAAAGAAATCTGGGACGCCTGGGTGGCTCAGTTGGTTGGACGACTGCCTTCGGCTCAGGTCATGATCCTGGATTCCTGGGATCGAGTCCCGCATCGGGCTCCCAGCTCCACAGGGAGTCTGCTTCTCCCTCTGACCTTCTCCTCGCTCATGCTCTCTCTCGCTGTCTCTCTCTCAAATAAATAAATAAAATATTTAAAAAAAAAAAAAAAAGAAATCAATGTAAGCGTTTTGGAAAAAAGTGTATGTAGAAGTATCAACTCTCCACTTCTCAACCCTTTAACATTTTTTTCTTAGTATGTGAAAATGTAAGCTCTCTGCTTTACCTATAGTTAGCCACCTAAAATAGGAAAAATGATGCCAGAGCATCAAAAAAAAATTTTTTTTTTCCTTTCTATAACCTAGGTGGGAGATGCAAAGTTCTCATCTGGGAAGGGGTGGGAGAAATGCCTGGGTTTCCAACATGAGTTTAGTAAGAGAGTAACTATGTATAACCATATGACAGATTTATACTTCAGTAGGAAAAGAAAATGCTCATTCATGTCTGCAAAGACCAGTTGAGGACAGTTGAGAACAGGAGAAGATGCTGTTAACTAAAGCACAGAGCTTAATGGCCAAAAGGGTTGATAAAGATAGAAATTACTTACTAAGAGGAACTGTGACTTTCTTTTCCTCCGAAGAATCTAAAAAATCTGCTTAGCCTGCTTCTCTGATAACCTAGGGGCTCTTCCCCTGGGGGAGACAGGCGTCTGCACCGCTTTTTCTCTTGAGCACATCAGAGTCCCACCTCCCCATCCCCATCTCAGGACTTGGCTTATACGGCATATGGCTTCTATACATTAAGCCACATGTGAGGCTTGCTTGGCTGTTTCTCATGCCCAAGGGCCAGCTCTCTTGCCCCCTTTGGCTGATTGCAGAAGGCCTGAAATCTCTCAAGAGAGAGGAAGAGAAAGAGGAAGAGAGCAGAGACCTAACTCAGCTTCCTCCAGCTTTCATCCATTTCATCTGAGCACTCCGTGACTCATCCCTGAGTTCTCCACCCCGAAGCAAGGTCCACCAAATCCCAGCCACCCCCCCCATTCATTGTGGAACATTTTCTTTAGCAGTGTCATCTTGTTCTGAGATGACCAGGAATGCTGATTGTATTCGAGTTCTTTCCACCAACTCTTTGAATTGTTGTTGCCCTTTGGCAAGTGCCCTGTCACCCTCCAGGCTCGGAGGCATTCTATGAACACCTCATTCCATGTTACTTTCCTTGTTTCTTTTTTTGTAAATCCTCATTTAGTTTAGAGCAAGTTCTCTCTCTCTCTCTCTTTTTTTTTTTTTTTTCCTCCAACAGACTTGTCTTGGTAAAGATGGAGAAGAGCCAGTAAACTTGGCTTCCTCGCTTCTGCTCCCGTGAGTATCATTTATATTTCTAACTATTATGCAATTGTCATTCAAGCCCTGTGTTTCCCCAGGTTTCTGTGGAGGAACTGTCTTGTTTGATCTTTGCAATGCTGGTACCCTTTTAGAATTACCCATAGAAAAACTTGATGACACTTCTGTGGATCTTGTAAAATTCATCTTTGGGGTAATTTTACGGTGTGTGTTTTCCCCCTTGAATGTTTAAAAGAGCTGGATTTCTGTCTCTTTGCAGAGCTTTCTAGCAGCTGTGTCTCATTTGCTTTGCAAGGGCATTGGAAGAAATTGCTATTTTGGAAGCTTCTCAACATATGGGATAATTGTATAAAGCACTTTACAGTTTGCATAGTGCGTTCCCATTATGTTACCCAGTTCATTTCTCAAAGAAGCCCTGGCCGTGTTGATTATATTTTTCAGAGAGAGAAATAGAGGTACTGAAGAAGTAACAGAAGCTTGGCAGGTCAATTTAGCTCACTCTGGAATTAATCAACAGATTAAAATCTCTTCTTTCAGATCCTTCAATACCCATGATCAGAAAGCCTCAGGCTTGAGACACCTGGTGGTTCAGTTAAGCATCCAACTCTTGATTCTTGCTCAGGTCATGATCTCAGGGTTGTGAGATCAGGTCAGGCTCTGCACTCAGCGCAGAGTCTGCTTGTCCCCCTCTCTCTGCGCCTCCTTCTGCTCACTTTCTTCTTCTCCCTCAAGCAAATAAATAAAATCTTAAAACAAACAAACAAGTATGTGCTTGGGTGGCTCAGTCTGTTGAGTGTCTGACTCTTGATTTTAGCTCAGATCATGATTTTAGGGTCTTGGGATTAAGCCCCATGTCAGGCTCTGCGTTCAGTGAGGAATCTGCTTGTCTCTTTCCCACTGCGCCTCTCCCTGCTCAAGAACTCTCTCTCTCTGGAATAAATTTTAAAAATCTTTAAAAATCCCTCATGCCCTTTGACCTAAATAGGCAGACAGACATACTTTCTGTGCATCTGCAGAATGGGTAGCTAGGCTAGTGTTAGTTCTGCCCTAGCCAAGCATTATCTGAGGGACTGAACATCGGCAACTGGGCTGTTCAGCTCTGGTATTCAAAGTGGTAAGTGGATGGCTCGAAGCATCAGATTTAGGATCAGACTGCCTGGGTGGAAATCCAACTTCCAACCTTTATCGGCTGTGTGACATTGGATGAGTCACTTAAACTTTCTCAGACTCATTTTTGTTATCTGTCCAATGGGGACGTTCATCACTACAGCGTGGAATTGGTGTAAGGCTGAATGGATCACATCCATAAGCACAGCACCCAGCGCACACTGTGAGCCCTCAGTAAATGGTAGCTAGTACCATGTTGTGGGCCCAAAGGGGCCACTGGGCCATTCTTTCCTAAGATTTACTGAAGCGGATTTGTCTCATGAAATTACACATATGGCCCCGTCAGGACCAGAGAGAGTTGGTGGTCCTAAAGAGGAGGCTTATGGGGCAGACAGAACTCACTAGTATTCGCTCTTCCCTTAAGAATTGTGATATTTATAACTTCTGACTCTCTGTCATTCTCTTCAAGACACAAATGACGATGTTGCTCCTCTTGAATAATGTGGGAAATTCACAAAGGGCCCGGTACGCTGGTACCCACAGCATCTTAACCTAGGATATTTGGGATGGTAGCGCACACAAAACAGGCAAAAGACAACCTTGGTTTTCTTACCATTCCTGGTGAGAGTAGGATGTAGAGGAGACAGCAGAGATATGTCTGCTTGTGAATGTGTTCTCGCTGAAATACAGAGGACTGAGTCCTGCATCTCTGCAGTTGTCTGGGTAGACTGAGCAAAGCGCTTTGCTGTTCTGTGCCTCAGTTTCCCCAATTAGAAATGATGATTATAACATCCACAGAATGACCAGTTTGTATGCTATTTGCAGGGGTTTTCCCATGGCAAGTGCCATGTCCTGGGAATCTCTTTAGTCCCATGAAAACTGGGATGGTTCATGCCCTAAATATTTGCCTCCCGGCTCATCATGTTCACCGTAAGAACAGTGGATATAAAGGTGCTTTGGCATTTCATGGACAGAAGAGTATAATCGACTCAATTCTGAACACCTGGGGTCCCAAAGTAGTGCTTTGGGTTATCGAAAGAAAAACATGGCAATAATATAGTATGACACTTCTCAAGTAAGAGTATCACACTTTCATTCTTGGTGCATAATTGTATAAACTGCTTAGATGTATGTAATGTGGCCGGCAATATCCATTCATGGACTCTTGTATGTTTAAATCCATGCAACTAAAGGCACACACAAGCATACCCATATGGGAACAGTTAAAATACTTTCAGGTCATGTCAAGGATGATTTGCATCCGAAAGACCTCATATGAAATATTTTTACTTGCTGAAAAGTTCTGTTTTTCACTGAAGGCGTATTTTTGAAATACAGTGATTAGTGATTTGTCTTAGAAAACTTCAAAGAAAAACAAAATAGTCTGGGAAAAATGGTATAAGGGACCGTCTACCTGGTATCTGCAAAATGAAGTTTTCACCAAAGGATAACACTCTATTGCCAGGAATCAGCCTGAGGGGCACCGTGTTCAACAGATGTGAAAAAATATTACCTAGTGTGCACACAGGGGAATTAGTCTCCAAAAAAATGATTCATTTTGGTATTTTTCATAACATACACATTGTACTCGAGTGGAACTTGAAAATGTACAAGTGTGTATTTGCTTGAAAATTCAAATGTTTTCATTGACTTTTTTCTAAAGATCATTTATTTATTCTTAGTGTTCCAGCATTCATTGTTTATGCGCCACACCCAGTGCTCCATGCAGTCCGTGCCCTCCGTAATACCCACCACCAGGCTCACCCAACCTCCCACGCCCCCACCTCTCCACTGACTTTTGTGTTTTACCTAGAGGCATCCAGCCAGAATTCAAGCCGGTATAAGACCTAGAAATGCCAAAGTGAGGCTTCTTGTAGACATGCATAACAAGATAACTAATGCATAAATAGTACGTATTAATTAGTAAAGGCATAAAAAAAGAGTAAGTCTGGTCCAACTCAGTTGCCTCTATTAAAAAAGAGAAGTGGTATTTATTTTAAAAATTAGACTTTAGGGGCATGTGGGTGGCTCAGTGGATTAAGCCTCTGCTTTCGGCTCAGGTCATGATCTCAGGGTCCTGGAATCAAGCCCCGCATCAGACTCTCTGCTCAGCAGGGAGCCTGCTTCCCTTCCTCTCTCTCTGCCTGCCTCTCTGCCTACTTGTGATCTCTGTCTGTCAGATAAATAAATAAAATCTTTTAAAAAATAAGACTTTAAAAATAGAACACCTTTTTTTCTGCTTGCCTTAAAATAGGACATGTGACCCTCTGAGAAAATCTTCAGACACTCCAAAGACCCTGGACGAGTCACTCGATTTTTCTCTATCCCCGAGGACTGAACTGCAGCCTTGGGTTCAAGGAGGACACTCAGTAAAACCTTGTTAACTTATACTGAATGTTCCGTGTGTTCGTCCTAATTCAGAATTACATAATGAAACCGGAGTGAAAAGGGCACGGTCCACCATACCACATTCAACTTTTCCCCAAGGAATGAACTACTTTACCTCTCAGATAGCAAAGAACTCATTCAAAAGCAGGGCTGAAGGCTGTTGGAGTTATTGTTGTTTACATTGCCCTGGACAGAGGAGGAATTATGTTGGCTTCAAAGGCCTTTTCTTTTACCTCCCATCATGGCAGGCGAGTGCAGGAAGAAGCCTTCATTCCGCTCCTCCGTTTCACAAATGGAAACCCAGAGGAGGGACCGATTTGCCCAGGGTCACAGATTCAAACCTTCCCACTATATTTCTTAGTCTGAATTTAATTTTTTCACATCTCACCAAATAGAGCTGTAGGTAATTTTCCTGGCTTTTTTTTTTTAATAGTTTAGGAGACACCCTCTCCGGCATTGCTACATCCTCAGTCCCAGCCCCACTACTCTTTAAACAACTCTGCTTCCTTCTGTCATTTTCTCTGCCCTCTGACAATACACTTGAAGCTCCCTTGCAAGGCCTTAGGCTAAAGGAATCTTCTAGATTCCCCAAGTGCTGTATAAATATGAGGGCCATTCTCGTACTTCTTCCTAGGCCAACGGCCTCTGTTCCAGTGATGTGTAGCTCCGTGCTTCTACTGATTTCTTTCAGGCCTCTGAAATGTGAGGCAAGTCTTTGCTTTATGGTTAGTTTAGCTGATGATGAGGGCAGGCTGAAACTCGTGAGGCTAGACAGAAGCTGAAGCAAACTGAGGTCAGAACTTGAAGAGAACCTCTAAGAAGACAGATTGCCAGTGGCTCTTAGAGCGTCCTTCCCCTGACAGTAGCGATGAGGCCTGAAAGTAGAAAAGTGACGGTCTCCTATGAAGGGCACATGAGGGCAGAAAGATTTTTCAAAATTTGGCCCCAGAGAGAGGAAATCTGGTTGATATTTATTCAGCCCCTTCCTTTTAAGTCTTGATTACCCTTGGCTCAGTTGGTGCTGAAACTTACACACGAGCGACAGGTGATTCTTATGTAAGAATGGAATCTCGGGCGTGATAAATTTGGTCTCGAGAAATCACAGCTCAGTCGCTGCAGATGGCAGTGTCATGATGGCAGAGTTAGAGAGAGACATCCTGCCGGGCTGTGGGCTGCCTGTGAGATGGCTACTCAGTTCAGAACTGTCTGAGCCAATTCCTTGAGCCTCAAGGTCATGACCAAGGGGTCCAGCCCAGCTGAAGGGTTGACATTCATTCTAGCAACTTTCTCCCCTACTCCCTTGGACGCTGCTCCTGACTCATTCCCACTCACAGGTCCAGCAAGAATCAGGTTCTGTGTTCTTCGTGAATATCTTTATAATTTGGGGTCTTGATCTATCATAATTCGCCTCCTTTGGGGGTGAATTTTTTGCTTGTAAAGAATTGCTTACACTATAGAGTTCATACAACCTGGTTGGTTTGGCCAAGGAGACATTTCTACCCAGTCCATCCCTGTCAGGTCCTGCAACTTTCAGGGCACAGGCTTTTAGACGTAGTTTTGAGGAGCCTGGAAATCCCCCAGAATGGCATATACACACAAAAACTGTGAACATATTTAACCCCTTTCTAGGGAAAGCATCTACAGTGCTCATAAAATTGTTCTGGAGAAGTCTGAGATCCATCCAACAAGTTACAAGAGGCACCAGTGTAGATGAAAGCAATATCCTGAAGGCATTACTTATTCTCTTCAAACTAGATTTTCCACTTTGAATTTTAGATTGAACTTGACCAGAGATTAGAGACTTAAGATAAGCTTTGGAGTCAGACTCTTGATTCTGTCTTAGACCCTTGCTCTACATTTCCTCACTATGCGACCTCAGACATGCCCCTCCTCTGTGCATCACATCTTTATGTAGACAATGGATAAAATATCGCCTACCTCATACTGTTGTAGGTGTTAAATGGAAAGATATGTATATGTCTTGTGATATACCTGGCCTTTGTTTACTGTTCCATAAACAGTGGCTAGTAGTGGTGGGAGTCACACAGAGCTCATATCTCTGAAGCATGTGGGAAACGTGAATTATTTTACTAGGCATTCTCTTGTCCATTCCCACTCTCCATTCTTTTTTCTTTAAAGATCACCACAAACATGACTTACTTTGAAAACTGTTGACAAGAATGGCTTTATGTGAGGATATTTGTCATCCTGGTATTATGTGCTGCTTTTCTACTTGGGATTTGTGGCCGACAGTGTCCTATCTCAGTCTCTTGTTTTAAAATCAATACTTCTGTAGCAAGTGTAATTTTATTTTGAGATTGTCCAAAAAAATTTCTGAAGAGAGAACATACCAAGAGTGAAAAAACTATGTTTATGAAAATATCACAAGGGCTCAATGTGATGTACTAGGAAAACATGCCAGCAGATTCCACTGTTTACCCATGAGATATATATCCTGACTGTATTGATAGATACTATTCAAGGGAATGTGGAAAATTCCTTCTATATGTGCACTTCTCTTGCTCTAGCTCATTGCCTAATCCACAGAAGGTACTTAATAAATATTTGTTGGATGGTTGGATGTACATTATATTTTCATTATAACACAAATACCATACTACTTACATCATACTTACATTGAGCCAATAAGGAAAATGCAATCCTCTCTCATGAATACTTTTATGAACATATTTCTGAAGCTTAGCTGACTGATAGGCAACTAGAAGAAAGTGCCTTCTACATCTGTTTTCTATGCCAAAAAGGAATTTTAGAGAATATGGGTGTAAGTCTTTTGAGCGAGCCTTTATAAGTGTATGTGAGTTGCCATTTAGTTTGTTAGCTGTTGAGTTTTGCAATTACACCCATTCAGGTAGAACAGTACAATAGGAGCCCATGAGAATCTTGTGGATGTGCCCCCTTCTCTCCTTCTCTCCACCTTACTGTTTATAGAAGAAATACTAAGCAAGAATCACAGTGACATTGGCTTGCTGGACTTAGGGCTGAGACCAAGTAAGGGCCGGCATGTTCTGCATGAAATTTCTAGAGCCTTTCCTCCCAGTGGGAAGACTCATCTGAGGAGTTAGGGGAGAGATAGCTGTGTTGCCAGAAGAGCTGCCAGCAGCAGCTGGCTTCTTCATGAGAATGATTGAACCTAGAGTGTTGGCATCCAGAAGCAAGTCATCATGAAGGAGAACCATAGAAATGGGGAGGTCACGGGAGCAAAAAAGAATGAAACAAAGAAATGATCCCCCAAGAGGACAGTCTTTCTTCTTTCCTTTATTGCAACTCAAAGCCCTGTATTTACCTTTGATTACTCAGAACTGTATCTCAGGTGTGTCTCCCATGTCACCACATATGCAGCTCTTCAGTCGTCCCTGTCTTAAAAGAACATAGAAGCAAACACAAGGGGTTGGTTCTTACCTTGTATTTCCATTTGGGAATGTGGAAAAGTAATCAACATATATTGGGCATGTACAGGTACCAAGTAATTTTACTTATTCTCCAACTCAGCATGTCTTAGGTGGGAAAATTGAGTATGCACAGGTTAAGTAACTTATCCAGAATGGCCACCTAAGTGATGGGACTGGGTTTGAAACCTTTGGCTGTCAGCCCCTGCTTTTCTGCATGGACCACCTCAAGGCAGATAGGAAATCCTGGAAAATGAAACAAAAAGACATTCTTGGTGATAAGAAGTATTTGGTTTGAAGATGTATTTTCTTACTTCTTGCACTCCTTTTCAGTACAGACCAACACTGAGAGACAATCATTCATATATCTACACTTGTAAGCCCAGGTCCTCTTCCATTTTACCTACTCAACAACAGTGAAGTTTCCATTTCACAGATATGGAGGTCAGGCTCTATGTCTGCACGTTTGATATTAAGCAGACCACGAGGCCTCACAGGAGAAATGCCTCTCTAAGTGCCAGATCAAAGAATTGTTGTGGCCCAAACCAGGGCACATTGGTTTTCCTTGTACCCATCTTGACGTTGGAAGGAATTGCACTTGAGCTTGAATTCATTCTAAGTCAATATTATAACTCATTTCTGGGTCTCTTTTTCAAGTAGCTTTGTTTAGTGTTTGAGTGTTTGTCCTTCTCTCTGGATAATTTCTAAAATGCCTTCCATCCTCATCCTTTATCACTGCCATTCTTCCCTACTGAGATTGAATCCCTGGTACAAAAATCATATATTGAAGGTCAGGTACAAGTCATTAGCTGTCTCTGTGAAAACCAAGAGAAACACAAACTTACCACTTCGCAGTATTTGTTAAAACATACTGACACAGCTCCTGGGTTGGTGTCAAGGTCAAGGAGGTCCGCCCACACTTGAGCTCAGGCATTCGAGTTTGTCCAATGAGTCAGCCAAATGGGAATGTTGGGGTTTCTTGGCTGGATGTGTGTCAATATTTCTGTGTATAAAAGATGTCTATTTGCTATACCAGCTTTTGTCATCAAGCTAAACCATCAGCTTAACATGACTAATGCCCTGAGTACACTTATCTTTTCAAGAAGTTCCTTGCTTGCAGGGGCAGATAAATTTTGTTGAATATTTTTTCATCTTCTCTTTTCTTTCCTTGTCACTCCCTGATTATCCACGGTTTCCTTCATGCCTCCTCTGCAACCCCTACAAGAGGCAATATACTCTTTCCTTGCCGAGTGCCAGTGCCAGCACACGTGCAGTTATTTCCACACATCTGCCTTCCCCACTAGAGTAGACATTCCATGCACACCCATTTTTCCCTCTTCTGTATAATTCATCTTCAGGTCGCTGGTGCCATACAATGGCTGGCACAAACTAGGCCCTCAACAAATATTTGTTGAATGAATGTAAGATAGAATGAATAGAAAAGCATGTTAGTTTATTTTGCCACACATTTGGCTTCACTGAAACATTTGGGTATCTTTCATTCTAACTGCCTCCTTCCTTCCTCAGTCAGTATTTATGGAGCATGTTTGATGTGTCAGGCACTCAAGAATATGCCAGTGTGAGTGAGACATGATCCCTACTGCTTTGGAAGGTCCAGAGTGGGTTGTACAGATCATGTTGGTTCTGAGTCAGGTAGCCGTTTTGTACAGATCATGTTGGTTCTGAGTCAGGTAGCCATTCTGTATGGATCATGTTGGTTCTGAGTCAGGTAGCCATTTTGTATGGATTGGATCATGTTGGTTCTGAGTCAGGTAGCCATTTTGTATAGATCATGTTGGTTCTGAGTCAGGTAGCCATTCTGTATGGATCATGTTGGTTCTGAGTCAGGTAGCCATTTTGTATAGATCATGTTGGTTCTGAGTCAGGTAGCCATTTTGTACGGATCATGTTGGTTCTGAGTTAGGTAGCCATTTTTGGTGAATCACCAGTCACTGTGGGTGGAGCCTGGAAGTGGCTCTTTGTGAGAGGATGTAGAGGAGGAAGACATTACCCTGATCTTGAGATGCTCACAGCTTCTGGGGTAGTGAATGAGTACATACATGAAATATGTAAGAGATGCCTATCCTCTAGGTAGTGAGGTATGTTAGAAGTAGCTAAGTATAAAGCAATGACGTCTTCCCCCAATATGAAACCTCCCTGATATTTCCGTCTAGTATATAATTTATATGCCAATATTTCTTCTGTACTACTATGTGCTCAACACTAAGCCGGGGCTGCACACATGGCAGTGAAGAAGAAAAATGTGAGACTTGCTTCTAGGAAGGTGTAGGCCAAGACACAAGTGTCTGACTCATACCTGAAAATGCGAGTGAATATGAGTGAGCAGGAGTGAGTGTATCAGAGAGGAAGTGAAGGGAGGGGCTGGTAAGAAAGACAGAGACTTTCTTCTTCATTCCCCTGGGTCTAGGTCCAAAGAATTCCAAAGAGATGACCTTAAATCCAGGAGTTTTAGCTCTCTTCCTTAGATTTTTTTTTTTTCCAGAAAGAGGTTGATATTGTTGCAGTGACAGAAGGTAAGTTTAGTAGAAATATAAGAAATGTCTAAATAACTCCAGTAATCTAGGTTATTGGAGAATTAGCCTATCTTCAGGTGTCTTGTTTCATTGTGAACTAAGACTTCCAATGAATTTTCATTTAGCCCCTCCAGCCTACTAACCATGCATTATCAACATTTATAAAAAAAATTTTAGGGGCACCTGGGTGGCTCAGTCAGTTAAGCGGCTGCCTTTGGCTTGGGTCACGATCCCAGCACCCTGGGATCAAGTCCCGTATCAGACTCTTTACTCGGCAGGGAGCTGCTTCTCCCTCTGCCTGCCACTCTACCTGCCTGTGTGTGCTCTCTCTCTCACTGATAAATAAATAAATAAAATCTTAAAAAAATTTTTTTTAAAGTCTCTTCCTACTTTTACAATGGCTAGAAGTGTTAGGTCTTGGGTTCATTTAGTGCATATTTTCTTGGTACTTATTATATGCCAGCCAGCATCCCAGGCCCTAGAATTCATCACCCTTAAGTCACTGACCCTGTGCTGCCATTGATAATACTGGTTTCTCTTCTATAAGATATATTTCAGGGGCACCTGGGTGGCTCAGTGGGATGAGCCTCTGCCTTTGGCTCGAGTCATGATCTCAGGGTCCTGGAATCGAGCCCCGCATTGGGCTCTCTGCTCAGCGGGAAGCCTGCCTCCCACTCCTCTCTGCCTGCCTGCCTCTCTGCCTGCTTGTGATCTCTCTGTGTCAAATAAATAAATGAAATCTTTAAAAAAAAAAATACTGACCTAATGCTTAAGGTGCCTGGGGCACAGGCTGGGCATGTTCACATGCATCATTTCGTTCCCTTCTCCCAATAACCATGGGAAATAGAGCCCATTATTCTGATTGTATATATCAGAAAATGGGGGCTCTGAGTGACTAATAAGTCACCCAAATATTTAAATAGTGTACAGAACACTTCAGTACAGATCATTTGATTTTAAAGACAGTACCTTAAGGAGAAATCTCAGAGTATTCTTATTAAGACTTAGAGCCATGTCTTGGTCACTCTAAGAAAGTCTCTTCCTACTCTTACACTCTGAACACTAAAGGAGGGGTTAATTTGGTTTTGAATTTAGTCCTCTAACCCTCTGGGATTTACTAGTGGATGCTATCACTTGCCATTTTTTTGGCCTGCTACACTTTGAACATGCTAGAGAGTCCCTCTTCAACTCAGCCATCTGTGCTTTTGGCTTTTAAATTCCATGAAAATGGCTGGACACATTCTTCTTATTTCATCCATACCCATGGCCAGAGGGAGACATTCTATTGGCTCTTTCTGGTAATCTTTCCTAACACTGTTTGCACTATCTGTTCCGCCTTCCCTTTCCTGTGTGTGTGTATTCTCTATATGTATTTTCTGTATTTTCTCATAATCATTACATTGTATTAATGTAATTATAACACAAATGTATTAAAATATTAAAATCGCATTTTTTAATCACTAACAACCAACACCCAGAGAATGTCCTTAACTGTTGATTTTAGTAATTAAAGGATATTATAAAGAGCAAGCAAATAACAAGAAGCTTCTGAATTTGAAAAGTATCCAATAAATAGAGCAAAGACCCACCAGCTGAAACTGGGTTTGGATTGTCCATCTCGTATGGCTGACATAGCGGCCTACCTAAACACAATGGATTGGATTAGTCCCGGGCATAGAATTTCGCAATTTAAGGAGCATTCAAGAGCCAACCCTTACACCAGAGAGAAGGAACTAAACTCTGGAAAGGTTAGTGATTTGCCCAAAGTTAAACAGGAAGGCAGCATGGGATCTAAAGCAGTGAATCTCAAAACTTTTATCTAGAGATAAAAACCAGATTGTTCCAACGCAGATTTCCTAAATCCCAGTCCCGGTTACTCAGATTCAGATCAGGAGTGGGACCCAGGAGTCTGCATAATTAACAAGCTTCCAGGATGATTTGGCAGCTGGTGGTCCTGAGGCCACGCTTTCAGGAACACTAATCTAGACTCTCTGGCCTCAAGACAGTTCTTCCCAAAGGACTGTGTTGCCTCCCTACATTAGAAAACATTGCAAGCGGCACAGAAGACTCTCTGATTCCCATTAACGCTCTTATTTCCTGCCTCAACAATTAATTCCTGATTGCGTCGTTTCACTGAGTAGGGTTCCTTCCCTCACGCAGCCCCCATCATGTGCCAGATGCTGTGCGCTAGGAGCTAAAGATATACAGATTTGAACCCAGCTCTGCTTCCAAGGAGCTCAGACTTAGCAAGAGGAGTAGCTACCGCGTCTTGAGGCCTTGCTTTGGATGTGCTTCTCACGCAACCATCTCTTGTCTCACCTTTAAGCAAGGCTGTACATAATAGCACAATGGTTTGGGAGCTTCTCATATGATAGAATCATACATATTCTCTGCAACTTGTTCTTTACACTTTAATCTGTCTTGGAAGTATTTCTTTGTTCTTTCTTTGTACATGTCTAGTCTTCGTCACGGCTCGGAGAGCGTTTCTCAATACCGATGGACCATCCTGCCTTGAACCACTGCCATCTTGATGAGTCTCCAATTGTTTCTGTTTTCTCTGACTACAAATATTCCCACAATGGATTCCGGAGTAAATATCGTTATCCTCATTTTACCTTGTCCAGCGTCACGCATTGGCAGAATTAGGATTCCAGTGGAGGCCTGTGTACCTCAAAGACCACACAGTTCCTTTCTTTTCACTATTATGCCTTTTAGTAATTGCAGTAGAACGGCTTTGGTGCTGGTTGAAGTGGGTACCATGGGATCCCCAGAAACCTAGCTGCTGATGGAACCTCGGGCAGGGTCATTTGGGGAAGTGATATTTGAACAGAATCTAGAAGTCTTATGAGTGGAGAGGAAGAAAGCCATCAATCATACCTATTGATCACCTACTAGGGGAAACCTGTAATACACACTCTGGGAGAGGTTCATAGAAAAAAAAAAAAGACATGCTATTTGCACACCCAGATCTAACAGTGGATTTGTGGGTGCGAGTGTGCCTACACGTGTGAAAAGTACTAGAGTAAAAAGCGAGTGAGAACAGTATGAATAAATACCTACCTCATTTGGCAGCCATGGCAGACAGCTGTCCACGAGTAGGCCATGGGGTCCTGTCTATGTGGCATGCCAAAGAAATTTGCCCTCTTAGTGGCTCAGTTTCTCCTGGAATGAAGAAAGTACCATCTAGTCCCTGCGTACTTGACAGGGATGTGACAAGGCTTGGTTAATATCTGTAAATGTTTTGAGCTCCTCTGAGGTGTGTGTTCTGTAAATAGGAGATATTAATAGCCGCCGTCAGAACTGAAACAAAAGTGAACTGGGCTATAGCAATTTTCTAAGAAAGAAACACAAATGGCCACAAAACATGAAGCCCACACTGGGTCCATCACATTGACCCTTCTTTAAAAGGCAGCCTGGATCTCATAGTAGACATCCCGACGGCTCAGGCCCTGATCGCAAGTGGGAAAATTCAGGAAACTGGCTGGATTTTCCAACATTTAATTTCCCAGCTGATTACTATGATTAAGAGCCCATCTGGCACAGCCCGTTTGCAAGGTATGTGTGAGCAGGGAAGTGGGACTCCAGTAAAGGCTGAGATCCAACAGAAAAAAAAGAAAAAAGAAAAAAAGAAAAGACAAGGCATGGTGGAGCCAGTGCCATTTTGGAGCTCTCTGCTAAGATGTTTAAAGAGGAAATTTCATTGTATTAGCATCAGTGAGGCTGGTAGGCCATATGCTGTAAGAAAGGCAGTTAGGGAACAAGGGTTTCTCTTTCTCAGGGTTTTTATGTTAGCTTAGTGTGGATTTTGTGGTGCCTTTGTCTGCTACAGGTCTGGAGGCTGTGAACCTGTTAAGAAAATCCAGCTCTGGGTTTCAGTGGCAACATACCAACATCTGTACTTGCAAGTTCATGGCCGCTAAGTAGGCAGTGGCTGGGGAGACACGCACTTACACTTACATATTGTGGTAGCGGTGAAATTTAGGACAAGGGGTTCCTTGCTCCTAGACCTCCAAAGGAAGCTCTGGGCAGGGCGTGGAGGAAGCCATATGTTAGCTCTCCCATCTTCGTGGCCCCCTCAGCATAACTACGCTTTCAGATCAATTCACAGGCAAGTCAGTCTGGTAAGCACTAATCGGACTTACAGATGTGCAGAAAAACCAAGGTTAGGACGCTCAGCTGAACTCCCGGATGGAGTTTCTTTTAATTCTCTCTTACCCAGGGGATTCTGTGTAAACCCATTCCAGACAGATTTTTTATTTTACTTTATTTCTGAGCTCTAACGAGGCCTTCCCTTTGGGGGTCAAGCCTCCAAGTCTCGCTGAAAATTCCTACCTCAAAGGTAGAGGCTTCTGAGTCCTGTGGTCACCACTTCTGCCGGGGACTGAGGTCCACAAGGAAAACTCATCAGTGACTTGATCTTAATCCCTCACTGTGTGTGCACAGGTCACTGAGGAACATCTGGTGGGCTCGACCTTTCATGTCCGTTTGCCAAATGGATTCAACTGGGGGTTACTGGAGGACCCATCTGTAGGCCTCTGTGGTGATGGAGGGATAGGCTAGCTAGTGGTCTGACTTGTAAGGAGAAGGATCTGTAAGCCTTATCTATTTCACTCAGTCTAGAAAGGATTGATGACCTTGCCTCCCCCCTTCAATGGTTGGAAGATCTCCAGCTTTACAGGCTATCATGCTGAGTTTCTTTGGGTTGGGGCTAGGAAGGTGTCCTCCACCTCCTCTCAGAAATGTGAAAATAAGTTGGCTTTTCCACAGGTTGGAATCAATACCTCATTGCCCTTGGGGAGGTTCCCACCCTCTCTCTCAGGAAGGTGGATTTCACAGCCCATAATGTGGAGTTCAGCAGAGAAAGCTAGATCAATAGGAGTGAGAAAGTCTCTGATGTGGTCCCCTTAGGCTTCCATTTCTGAAAAGGGACTTTTACTTTAATTTACTTAGACCATAGACTTAACTTCTACCTTCTTGCGGAGCAGAAGTCCATTAGCAAACTTCTAAATTACCGTGAGATCTTATTTACAATGATAAGGCTTCCTCAGGGCCCAGGTATTTCTGGTGGGCTCTATCTGTTGCTCAGTGTCCTGGATAAAGGGTTGGTCTGCTGATTTTAGGCCCTGTTCAGCCAGAGCTGTCTAACCTCCTCAAAGGAGGGAGCCAGACTAAGTCAATGAGGCAGGATGGCAAGTACCTGTATCTCATCACGATGTCTTCTCCTTGCCCCAGCTTGCCCTCACCTGGGACCAAGAACCTTCCAAGCTTCCCAGGATAAGTAGCAGTGCCGATCTGGATCAGGTATATTGTCTGGGGAGAAGTCTTTGTTCTAAAAGGTGTTGTCTCACATAGAGATTCTGAGGAGAACCAGATGAGGATAAATGGATTTTGCATCCCACGCTACACAGAAACTACTCTTTTTCATGATCTTTCTTGCCTTCAACAGAGACTTAGCCATCAGATTTGCATCTCTCAGCGACTAGGAGAAGAGGATGGCAGTTGTTTTCGTTAATTTTTTTTTTCTTGGACCTTTCTCTAGTAATTTGGAGTGTTATCTAAAGATTGTGTGAATAAGTTATAGGAGATAAAAATCTAACCAGACTCTTTTATGATTAGCTAGAAGGTCCAGAAATTATATAATAATAACAATAATACTTTCTGGGAATCCCAGAATTTATCACACAGAGGCTCCTGAATAGCACCTCCCCACTGTCATGAAGAAGTCAAAGAAATGTTGCTCCAAGAGGAGTTTGGGGTCAGGCGGGACTGGCAGATATTAGTGTATGTGCCATCAAACTCTTTCCGTCTTGGCAGTGATAATTTACTAAATGCTCATAAAACTCTTTCCTACTGAGGTCAGATAGGATTTCAGAATCTTTTCAAGTTTGTACTCCAGACAGCCCCTACGAGTCGGTCAGAGTTGGCATAAAGGACTCAATTATTAAAAATAAAAATATGAACTAAGTGACATCTTGCATTCTTCCTGGCATAATTAACATGTTTCAAGAAGGAATTTTGGACTCGTTCTGTGGCTTTGCCAGCCTTGTCTGCTTACAGATGGTTTAGATGGGATTCAAGATTCAGCTTTCCACTTACCCCACCCATCCCTGTCCACCACCCCAAAAGCATCACACCAAAAAAATGGGAAATATGATCTTGCTTTTATGAGCCATGAGGTGATGTCTGGTCCATATTAAATGTCAGAAATAAATTATTTATGGGAGATGAAAATACAGAGATGTGATTATATTATGGATATTAATCGTACCCAAGAATAGCATCTTCACCCCCTTGAATGCTCCCTGAGGGACATAATAGGTTTTCAATTATATGTTATAACCATTTGTCTTGGGAATATATAAAAAATGTGTATTGGCATTTTACATGGGACACTTAGGATGTGATGTCTTCTTCAGATCTTGGATTTATCCTCTCTTCGGTCCCGCCCCGTGTGTGAAAACAAATAAAAATTAAGTGAGCAATAACGATGACCCCAGGTAATGGACAGATGGACTGTAGTCCAGGTCTAGATAGCAACCAATATTTTGCAGAATCAGGAGTCTGTGACCTCTCTGTCACTCGTGATCAGAGTTACGGCAACGCACAGTCACCGGGCCTAGTATGTTCTAGTAAGAACATACTGCTGGAGACCTTTCTCAACCTTAATTGACCTCTGATGTCAATTGAGCATTTGGCGGTTTATTCTTTGGGGGTACCCAAGATGGCAGCTGCTAGAGCACTTACGGCCGGGGTTTCCTATACCTTGGGGTTATAGGGAGCATACAATGACTCAGTGACAAGTAAGGCAGAATGAGAAAAGGGACGCCATGAAATCCCTTCAGCCCGACCTAGGACTCTCTCCCCAGTTTGGGGACGGGGCAGGCGGCAGTCTTCATTGTGATGCTGCCATTACAGGAACCCATGAGCTTTAGGAAGACACTTAACTGTCCTCTGCGCCGGTCCTCTGTCCCAATGTGAAGCAGGAATGCCAGTGGGCTGAGGAGACACAGACTGGGTGATGTGTAAAGCATTTTGCAATCTGAAGCATTAGCTCATAAAAGATGGAGAGGCAAAACATTCTGTTCCTTACCCTGTGCGTGGGGCATCAGACTGAATTTCAGGGTGGAGTAAGGGAAGGTCACTTTACAAAATGTGAAAAAGATGTGGTTTTTGAACTCAAGGCTAGAGATGAGAGATTCAGATGGTACACACACACACACACACCCCTATACTCGTGTTAAAAGTATCAGTTATATCACTTTATACTTTGAGATGGGTCTGGGTGGCATTATAATTCGCCAGCCAATGTTAATAGGGCTATTTTTCTTCCTGCATCTCAGGGAACAGACTCATTAGAGATTTTTAAATACGATGTGAAACACCATATTTTTTTTAATCTGAAAGTTATCTGAATGAACTCATTCTGCCTCTGATGCAGGCTTTCTTCCAGGCCAGCCTAGCCACGTCGATCATGGTTTACTGGTATCCTTCTCTTTCCACAAAGAATTGGCAGGGTTGGAGGGAGGGCAGGTGGTGCTGTAATGAAAGGTCTCTAATATGTTTTCTGTTCTTTGGGGACTTTGAAAAAGCAGCAAGCCACCCTTACGAAGAAAAGCGTGTTTTTGGCAATCTAGACAGAGAAGGGCCCTCCACTGCAGGACCAGTGTGGTTGCACTGATCCTGTAAATAGTTCTTCTTCTCTTCGATAACGGAGGAACGTGGAGCATCCCAGCAAACATGTCTTCATATTAGAATGAGATAACCTTCTCATTCCCAGCAGGCAGGACACATAGGCCAGCAGGCGATGAGGCAGGATTTCTTGGGCTTCTTGAGCAAATGAAGAAAATGCAGGTGTCCCTCCACTGCCCCCAGGTCAGCCAGGTCACAGGGTAATTGCCCCGTTGCCTGCTGGGAGAGGCCCACCAGGCCCTCCTCCCTCCAGGTTCATTTTTCATTTTGATTGAGTTATGAGGCTTCACGCCACAAAACATCAGAGGTCGTCAAGAACACCAATGATCCCCTCTTCCCTAAAATCCAGGCCTCGGTTTCCTGGAGTTGTTTGGAAGGGGTGGGCAAGCAGGGCTGGTGGCTGGGTTATGTTTTTCTCTGCAAGTGGCAGGAGCGAAATCTCCATCTTGCTAGTTTAAGAGTCGCCTGGCTGGCTGATTTCAACTGAGGCGGAACAGCTTGCTGTAGCTTTGACGTGTGAAGACCAGATAAATGTTGGCAAGAGGAAGAGACGGGAGCTGCGTAGCCTTCTTGGAGCCTGCCGAAGGGACACACCCAGCCCTGCACACTGAATGCAGGTGCTTTTCCCATCCCTTTGCTGATCCCTTGTCCCACGTCCACCCCTGAGGATTATGGCTAAAACAGCTGTGGGCTTGGCTGTTTGGCCCTCATTGGAGCTTTTCTGTTGTGGCTGGTGGACAGACGTTACAAACTTCTCTAATCTGGGAAGGGACCAAACAGATGCTCGTCCTCCAGCTGTCTTGGTGTGTGTCTTATTAATCTGCCCGTGACAGTGACACAGGGACACATGCACCCATACATAAACACACACACGTAGTCACACACACACACACGCACAAACACATACAGGCACACATACACTCAGACCTGACTTTGGTTTGCCCCAGCACCCTGAGTAATGACTTGGGCTATTATGTATTGTCTACTCTCTCTGTGTCCTAGGGAAGATTTTAGAAATTCTAATACAGGAGGCTGAGAAAGGAAAATATTGGCTTCTACAGTACAAACATCTCTGTCCTGAAAAGAAATGTTAATTTTCCCTTAAATCAAATGTTGACATATATCAGCCGCTGCGAAAGATGAGTCTCTATGGGAGGAAGGCCCCTGCTCCGGGACAAGGATATTGGGCTGGAGTGTCTCCTCCGAAAGGCTAACCAGTTCAGAATCTGAACAGGTTTGCTTTAGAGGTTTGAGGAATCATTGCAGTTTGCTTTCAAAAGCTGATCTCTCTGGGACCCACTCCTGAGCAGGGGAGCCAGAACAGGGGTTCCACAGTGGAACCCCTACACTGGCCTTTGTAATGATTCAGGTACTGCTTACCTCTGCAGGGAATACAGGATTTTACCTGGAGGGGCTGGTGGGGGGAGGCAAAGGGCACAGAGAAAGGATGTCATGCCCAGGCGAAGAGGAATTTCAGGTGCTAGGTGTCTTACCTGCTGCTTTCCTCACTGCTCCCAAAACAGGCAGTCTAAGTATTCTTTGTTCAATACCTATGTTTTAAAAATTCCAAATTAAGTCCCCCCTGCAACTAGGCGCACACGCGTGCCTGCGCGCGCGCGCACACACACTCACACACACTTGTGCATGAACACACATGCCCTTTTAACTCGTTAAGTTTGAAAGATGATGATATATACAAGCAGCGGGCTTTGCCAGTCTGCATGGTGAAGGCCAAGATTAATGCAGGAGGTTGGTGCAATGTTGCCGCAGAGCAGCGTGATCAGAATACAAGATGGAGCAGAGGGGGAAAGGCCAAGAAATATGTCTGTGCCTGGAGTTTACACAAGTCTCCTTAGCAACTTGTCTGAATTTATTTTTCCCTTAATGTGTGTGGGTTTCTTCCAAACGCGGAGTGAAGTGGGAGTCGGGCTTCTAACCGTACTCGGTTTCTCTTCTCGGAGGGTGGAATTGTTGCAGTTGGTAGCAAACGCTTCTCTCCCTTCCTGGCTCCTTCCCGCCACTCCCCCCACCGCAGGACCCCTCCCTCCCTGAGGTGGCTCTGCTCCTTTTGCATTGTGACTTTGTGGACTGTTGGTAGCTTTCCAGAAAGGCTCATCTCTGCGGGGGAATGGGGGGGCCTGTTTCTGATGGCCACAGCTGTGCAGGTTTCTGCCACGGCCTGGATGCTTCCAGGACGCACGTTCCTGCCTGTGGCGTATGTCTGAACGTGCCTGTTTATATGCCCGGGGGTCACAAAATGGGGAGTAGCTATGCGGCTCCCTTCCTGTCCACGTTATCTCTTGTCATTTTTTTTTTGCCTTGTTCTGCTTTTGCAGCTCTTACCTCTTGCCCCCGCCACATGCACATGTGTGCACACACACGCACGCACACACAGACATGCACACATGTGTACACACGTATAGACATGTGGACATACACAAATGCACACCCACCCACACATATACACACCTAAACACAGGCACACTTACACACATGCACACACATGCACACACACAGAGGGTCCTATAATTCTAATTATAATATAATATAATTAGAATATAAAGCTATTAGAAGAAAACCCAACAAACCCTGACTTTGAGGAGTCTGCATGTTGGATGTTATGTGCTTGGGATTGCTTCGGGAAAGACAGCCAGGAATACTGCCATGGTTTTACTCACACTGCTTTCTTTTGAAATTACTCTGGGGGTGTAGAGTTGCTGCTTCACTGGAGCCAGTATCGAATGTAAATCTTAATATTTCTCCTCCTGGCCCCTTCCTCTCTTGAGAGTCAGGGGGAAAAAAAGAAAAAAGAAACCTGGCCAAAACACGTGAAGGTTTGATTTTGGCTCTTTTACAAACAGATGTTGCTTGTCATTCTGTTGTTGTTAAGCAGGCACCAGATTGGACCAAGCAGCAGTGTGTGTGTGTGTGTGTGTGTGTGTGCACACGTGCGTGTGTGTGTGCATGTGTGAAAGAGGGGGAAAAGAAAGAGGAAGAGAGAAGAAATCGATCCTCGGAGAAGTTGAGAGCAAGAAGTACATAATGTAGATTAATATTTTTTCTTTCCAAACTTCACGGTGGCGAGGACGATAGGCAATCGTGTTCTCCTTGGTTGGTTGTTGTTCTGAAGAAGAGGGAAAGGTGGAACTTACTCGAGGGGTGGGGAGAGCCTGGGAGGGGAAAAGCTGGCCTTTCATGGGCTGAGAAATGGAGGCTTCTGAGGCTGTTCAGATCTTCCTCTGAGTAGATCTATGCCCTGCAGGAAGGCAGAAAGGTCTTTCTGTTGCAGCCGAACCTGGTTTCTCGTGTTTGATGGCTGTAGGCAACCTGGCAGAGGCTCTAGGCTCTCATGTACTTTTCCCCGGAACAAGCATCTCATTGTTACATGGTCAAGGTTCGAGGACATCCTGACTCTTTGCATATTGCTTATCTCTTTTCTCGCAGGGTCCAAGGGATTTAATTGTCAGTTCTTTCCCAAGCCTCTTTGGACCCCCACTTAATTCATGGCTTCTGCATCGCATTGCAGGCTGCTTTCTCATGAGCAAAACATAGCTTTGAAATTAAAAGTGTTAAAGTTGGCTGACATACAGGAAGCCTTGTGCAGTGTATAGTTCATTTATATTAAAGAAATGACAGACGTCTGATCTTTAAAAATCTGTATCTCGTATTTCCGTATCAGAACCAGGGTCTTCTGTGTTTCTGAAAATTGGGATTCTTTGAAGAAACCCTCCTGGCTTTATTAAGCCATGTAGCTAGGAAGGAAAGTTGTAGCCTGGTGTCCTTGTTCAGATTTTAAAGAGGAAGAAAAATTGTCATCCTAAGCAAACTTAACTGCTTTTAAAAGTGAAAGTCGCTTCCTTAGCCAGCTGCACACGAGACAACTTGTTACTGGCAGCCTCCTTCTCTTTTGTTTCTTCGGGTGTGTCGAAAGCAAATTTGCCTCCAGTTCCTCACTCTGAAATAGTTGATCTCTCTTACACTGCTGTTGAGGACGAGCTCTGAGTGGGTTCCAGACTGTTCGAGGAGCGGGCTGCTTTTTTTTTTTTTTTGTCATTTAGAAACAAGCAGAGGACAGTGTTTTTGTCCACTCTTATTTTGTCATACCATTTTCTTGTCTTTGTTCTTTAGGTGACCTTGCCACGCCTTCATTTTTCATTTTACATAAAATATTAATTTTTTTCATGCGTGTGGAGGATGATGGTGGGTGTGATAGGGAGATTATCGATATCAATTCTCATTTTCCCTTCGGCCGAAAGGAGCATGAAAACCATGGCATTGCCTGGCCAGTCTCCTCCCTCCGGCTCCCTTCTGGTCAGTTTTTCCTGGGCAGAGAAGAATTAATTCTACCGAAGCTAGCTGGCTTTGGTGACGGAGCCCCTGCAGTGCTCGCACGAGAGGCGCTCCCATGCTGGGGTCTGGAGTCCCGGTGGTAGTGTCGCAGGTGGACTGCGCTCACGGTGACGCATGGCACCAGTGAATATCTCTTGGAGCAGCGATTGCGGGATGTGCCTCTTTGTTGAGGTGATTGGATCTTCCTACGAAAAAGCAAGGGCTACAGAGGGTGGGAGAAAGAAAAGACATCAGGAAACCAGAAAAGCCATAGGGAGACCAAAGACTGCCCGTCTCCCCGGCTTCAGGATGAATGCCAGAGGGTAGATTTGAGTCTTTTTTGTAGGTGTTCTTTTTGTTTTTCTTTCCTTTTCTTTTCTTCATCCCCACCCCCCTCTTTTTCTCTCTGTTTCTCTTTTTCTTTCTCTTTCTTTCTGCCTCCTTTTCTCTTTTCTTTCCTTTCTTCCCACTTTTCTTTCTTCCTTTCTCTCGCCACCCCCCCTTCTTTCTTTCGCTTCTCTCTTGCCTTCCTTTTTAAAAAGTTCCCTTGAATTGCTCTGTCCCCTCGGGACAAAGGAGGTCTGCTGAGATCCGGAACAAGAGGTACATCTTTAAAAAAGAAGGAGGGTGGAGGGCAGGAAATCTTTCTGTTGGTGTCGTTCTACTGACATCACCATGGATTTGGTGTTCAAGTCCACAAGCCAGGCAAAACTCAAATACATTTTCCCTTTTGCAAGCAGCTGCACAGTGAGTTTGCCTTCCATTAGTAAAGGAACAATGAAGGAAAAGCAAACCCTGCGTCTAAAACATGGCCAATGAAAGAAGGTTGGAATGGAAGCCAAGAATCCTGCTGTGGTGGAAGGGGGATAGACTCATGAATTCTCCACAATAAGTTATTTTACTTCTTTTAACAGCCCCATCAGCAGAGACAAATAATGACTCCTGAAACATTTCAGAATCAAAAAGTTAAAACGGTGTTTCAGTGATGCTACATCTTGCCAGGTAATGATTGCCCAACTTGATTGTACCTTAACCGTTCTTAATTATTGATAGCCTGTCTCTTTCTCATATTTAGCAAATGAGCGGTTTGGTATAAAACATTGGAATTTGTGAATATTCTGAGACCTCACATCCCTGTTTGATCATTTTTCCGGTAAAATCGTTCTCAGCGTTTGTCGATAGCCAGGGAAATTCTAGGAAAATATGTGAAAGTGACTTATTTGCAGAACCTTTATAGCATGTGTAGTTTTGGAAATTGAGTAAATATAATGTTGCCCAGTGATTTTCTAGAATTATATTTATTTCAGTGTTTGGTGTTCCGTTTTTACCTCATTCCAGAATTAATTCTAATTTAGCTTTATCCAAGAATTGGGTGACAAAAAGAAACCAACCGATGAACAAACAAAAGAGTCTTGATCCACTTAAAATAATTTTATTTTCCAGACGCGGGCTAATGGTTTGAAGATATTGGCCTAGCAAGATGGCAACGAGCTTAAAAAATGGGATTGCCAAGAAGTTGCTTTTCTCAGGTAATAGTGTTTTCCCTTAACTTCCCCAAACCTTCCGTTTCCTCAAGCACTGCAAATTTTTAGGGCACGCCTGAGTGCTTTAGTTCTAAAGAATAACTGCATTTTGAACTTGATTTTTTTAAAGTAGCAAATAGCTTTATAATATTCATAGCATAGCAGTCATGGCATTCAATTCTATGGAATTCAGGAAAAAAAAATTGAAGTTTTTACTTAACAGTGCTTACTTCTTTTGACAATGATTTAGCCAGAACTCATTTGAAACCGTCAAGCACTTTCCTTAAACTCTGTGGCTATCTTGGGTAATTGAATTGAAAAATGTAAATATTAGAGGATTGTCTCTAAAAAACCTACCGTGTGCTCTGAATTCCTGGAAGATAGGGCTTGGATAACGAGCATAATAACAATATTGACATTTTAACTTTAGTCCTAGATTGGTAATATAGCATGGCGTTTAATGCAGCTATCCCCATCCCTTGTCCAGTGGCTAAGATTTGAGCTCAGCTAGCAGGATACAGGCAGTTTCCTTTTAGTGGTATTGAAGGACTTCATGCCACTTAAAAATGTTTAATAGCACAAATAATATATTTGCTTGAGAAATTACCTTACTCTGCTTTGCCATTGTTCATAAGCATTCAGCTTGCATTTTCCGACTTAATTATGACTATTACTATCTAACAGAGCCCCACAGAATCTTGCTTCATAAAGCAAGCCAAAATTTCCTCTGAAAAGAACTTTTCTTTTCCTCCTTAACACAGAGAAGGTTCTTGAAGGAGGTAGTCAATTAATATTTTGGAGAAAATACCTCCTTCCGAACAAAGCATTCTTCTATGAGTCAGGATTTGACCTATTTTTTCCCCTACAATCCAGACATCTTCCGATTTTTTCTTTATTTTCTATAATTAAAACGGTGGATTGTTTGGAAGCTAACATTACAAACCATTTGGAATGAGTAGCTTTTCTCTGTCCTATATTTACAAAAAAAAACAAAAATTTTAAATTTAAAAAAGAGATGCCCCCAATTAAAACATAGCATCACACTCCTTTCTTTGAGGTTTGACGATGCAAATGTATGAAGATGGCTCTAATTGAATGACTAAGTATAAAACTTGGACAGATTTTATTTCGTTCATTGCAAACAAATACTGCATTCCGTCTTTTTAATAAACCTGATAATAGTAGCTAGTCCTCATCACTTTGGAAGCCTGGAATGGTTATTTTCCACCCGAATGGGAGTTCCTCTGTCCCACAAGCTCCTACAACCCTTCACAGTGTGCAGAGTGCCCATCCTCAAATGCTTCTGGACCTGTGCCTTTGTCAGAAAGATCAAAGGAAAAGAAGAGGCTTGGGGTTCTTTTTAACATCTTTCCTTTTAGAAAGGAAATCAGCATTTTAGAATGAAGCCAAGACCTCTTGGAGGTGATTGGTTTGGACCTTACTTAATTCCACTTGCTATCATTGTTGCTTTGGATCTGAAAGTCAAGCCACAGAGTTGCACGAAATTCTCAGTTTGGGGAACCTTCACCGCATGAATAGGCTTCCGGGAATCCTACCCACGGCTCAGTCCTAGTGAAGTAGGCAGATGATGGGGTATCTGAGAAGGGTCACGTCTCAGGTCCTATTGGTCCCTGCCGTTGGTGGGTTTTGTGTTCTCTTGCTTCCACCTTTCAGTATGTGTGCATAAGGGCCCGCTCTTTTCTCTAAATAATCCCCAAACTCAGCTTTTTTGTACTTAGTAGAGCCTCCCAGAATCTTGAGGAAGTCTCATGCTTATGTCACGGCAAAGGAAGAGAATTTTTGTGAAAGCCAGGATCTATAGACATCGCTCAACAAAAATTTGAAAGTTTCTTCTTAGGTTGGGTGAAGGATGGAGGCATATGTTTTTCCCAATATCTAGGGAGGGCGATTATTTTGCTTTTTATCATGTGTCCTAGAAGTGCTTTTGATTCAGACTGTGCCTTTAAGAAAATTCACAAAAGGAGCTGTTAATAAAGCTCCGTGGTCTTGGGTGTCCCATTTTTATGTGTAGAATATTGGCTTGGGAGAAAGAATGCTCTATTGACAAATGTAATCATTTCATAAGGCTTCAGAAACAGATCCATCTTCATATCCTTGAATAGTTTTGGGGGGACAATTACACAACTTCTTTTCCAGTTCATATTTTATAATATATGCCCAAACTTGTTCTGTGTTAGTGTTGGGACCAATAATGGGGGTGGGGTAGAAACAAAAACACAAACTTCTCCTGAAGATGAGTCTTCTCATTTAATATAGCTAGAAATCTCCTCTAGAAGACTTTTCGGAAAATACTTATCAGCCTGTTGGTGATGCTTGTCAGTTTATTCCGCCTGTTTTCCAAAATGCAAATAGAAGGGAGAAATTCACCATCATTTTTCATGTAATTACAGGCATTTAAAGGAAAGAACTTGCACTTGGGATTTCATGTCTTTCTCAATCTCTGTCTCTTTTCTCTCTCTCTTACAATCTGATACCGCTTTGGCCATATTGTGTGCTAAGGTCTGACTAAAAGAGCCTTTGGTAATATTAAACAGTCACCCGATGAGATTTACCTAAAGCCAAGTGTTTCTGTGGAATAAGTGAAAACAGAGGGACCTGTGTCGGGGAGAGCACAGATGCTGCTGCTTAACCTTTGCCCTTCTAAGAGCAAGATGAAGTCTTCCCATTTTGGACATAAAACACTAGAATGGCAGAATCTTTGATTGGACTAATGGCTTTAACGTTTTATTTTCAGACATCTCAAACCCCCAAACGAGAGAAGATACTGAGGCCTGTTGCCACAAACCCGTAGATCCGAACTTGTGGTGATAGTCCACACAAGCTTGTGTCTATAGGTATGTGTCTGTTAGGCAATCTCACAGACCACGGGTTCTGCCTGTATGCCTACCCAATCCCCCTTCCCATCCCTTTCATGTCCTGTCTTCCCCTTAGAGTCCTTTAAGAGTGGTAGAAATGGAAGGAAGGGCTGGTACGGGAGAAAGGATTCCTTTTGCTCTGAGACGGCTGGGACTCTCCAGTCATTAATTTATAAGCTCGCCCTCAATTCCCTTCGCTCTTTAACTATTCTCAGCTCTCAAATTGAGAGACGGGGCTCACAGGTGAGGCAGCAAGGACTTTGGGTGACTCGGCTTACTATTGAGGGATGAATAAATAGATACCTAACCAAGGGTCTGTTTTGTTTCCTGTGGGCCTAATTGTTTTGAAAGTTACTGTGATCGTTTTTGGAAACAGACAGAAGCTCCCGCCCGAGACCCATCTCACCCTGGCTTGACTTGTACCTTGCGGCCATTCTTTCTCCCTCATTGTTCTCGAATCCATCCTTATCTTTTAAAATAAAATTAACCAGGGGAATGGATGCGCTGAAGTCTTTATACTTCTGTGCGTAGCCAGCACTGTAAGAAAAAGAACTTTTTTATAAAAAAGAGATAGCCTGTTGAGGTCTAACTTCATAGTTGGCTAGAGTTGTAAGTCTTCACATGTTTAAGAGGCTGGAATGAAAATAATTTTATCCCCTTGCCTCTTAAATGTCACCATTGTGCCAGGATTGGAAAGCCAAACTGACTGCAGATCAAAGCAAAAGTGGCTATATTTGTCTCATTCCAACAATGTGAGCTGAGGAGTCTGTAAACAGAACCCAGGGTGAAAAGTTGATCAGATTTGGATGACTCTTAAACTCTTGCATTCCCTTCTGGTCAAACATGGTGCCAGGAATTCCCTTTAGATTGTTTTGTTTTGTTTTTGTGTGTGTGTGTGCAGACTCTTGTAACCAGAAGGGCCAATATAAAGCAGTTACTGAGTTACCAGTGGCAAAAAGTTTGAAATGCTCATGGTAACATTTTATTTCATTAAAAGCTCTTTTCTCTTCAGAGCCACACTACTCTGGGATGGGAGAATTCTTTTCTTCTATTACGTACATAAAAATGAAATGTTGTCTGTTGAAATTGGGAAGGTGTAGGTACAGATCCCATATGTTTAAGGAGGAGAATGGAATGTTCTGCAAACGCTCCACATGGAGGATATGGTGTACATACATTTCCTTTGTGTTTGCTTGGCATAGCATCGAGGAAGGCTGTAGACCTCAGCTGCCAGCTTGCCGAGAAGTCATTACTTCATTATGGAATGATAGAACATGACATCCAGAAGAGAAAGATTGTCCTCATTGGCATGTATCATGTATAATTGTTTGCCCAAGGCCTTGATCCACCCACTAAGCCAACAATCTGCTTGGTTGGTTTTACCTGCCTCTTTGAAGTGGTGAACTTAGAATGGATAAGCTGCTAGCAAATTAAACTTGTACTTTCCCTGGATAAACACTTATCTTTGATAAAGGCAAAATCTTGTCTCTACTCATCATCCCTTTAACCTGCCATTAAAATATATTACCAGTGGGACCAATGGAGTTCATGAATCCAAGGGGACGTTGGGTTGCCTATAGTCCCCATACAAAGACACCAGAAAGACTACAGGTTGGCCGTGAGGTGGCTTCCAGGTTGTTTCTTTGAAGGAGGTTTTTAAGACCCATTACCCCAAGAAAAAAAGATTATGGGGAGCAATCTTTTCAAGGTTTCTAAAAGACCTAAGATATTATTATTTGATTCATCTGACTAGAAAATATTCTAGTGGAAAACCCAAAGCCCCTGGGCCCTGGCCACAAGAAACAGGATATTAAATATTTTACATGATGATGCAATTCAGTATTTTTCCCCTCCTTCCAGGTCCATGAATGAATGCTTCTGTAGATATTAATTATTCCTTTGGGGCTCCCTCAGAGTGGACCAAATATTCTACAGGAAGCTGCAGAAAGTAAAATAATTTCAGGTCTTCCCCAGAAAGACTCTAAAAATATATTTCAGTAGTCTGTGTTGCATGGAGGTATACAGAGAATGAGTATAAAACAAAGTAGTTTTATTAAAATCCTCAAATTATCAGTACCAAAATACATTTATGAAGCTATAGTACCAGGATATTGTGTGTGTGTGTGTGTGTGTATCTGTGTGTGTGTGTGTGTGTGTGTGTGTGTGTGTGTGTGTGTGTAGAGAGAGAGGGAGAGAGAGAGGGACAGGAAATTATAATTCTTATTCCAAGCATTTGATAAAGGAATTCAATCCTCATCACCAGAGCAGTGGGAGGTGCTGATACTTTGTTTTAAAAGAGTTTCTTGTTTTTATTCCAAAATAAATAAATGGATTTTTCTATGTGGGAAGAAAATGGTAGGTATGGGAAATAATTAACTTGAATTTAAATTTAATATAATTCCTTCTTTTTCAGTGTGCTTACTAATAACTCCCTAGTACCTGTTTGATCCTATGAATCTTTGTTGGCTGTGTATGGTATTTAACCTCATCTGATGTACCCTAGCCTCTCTAATTAAGATGTTTTAAGCTTTTATGCCTGAAATAGTGTTGAAATTTTACAGAGAAGTCAATATGAATGACTCTAAACATTTCAAAGATTTATCAACATCTAAAACGGTGCTCAATAAAGTAAGGTTAGAAGGAAGTTTCTTGTTTCTTTTGGGATAGCCATATGGCAAGAAAAAGTATGAGATTCAATCACTCATTCACCCAGCAGAGTTTTATGAATGCTAACAGTATTCAGTACTTTGTAAAATGGCAAAGATATGACTGTGACTTCAAAAAGAATGGTTATTTGGGGAGGAGCCCCTTTGTAGAATTTCATGTCAGTTACCAGATGACTTTTAATGAGTCACGCTTTACTCCTAACAGTTGCCCAGCTTCCAAATACCTAATCAGGTACAGAATGTGTTTACTCATGGGGAGTCCCCCCCCCCCCCATTATCTCAGACATCTGTAGCATTGTTTGAGACTCACCCTCATTTCCTTTATGGGGAGTGCTGCTGCTAGCACTTCAGACCTCCATGTTCAACAGATGGAGAGTCTGTAATATATGGATTCCGAATTATCTTTGGAATCTGGTTTTGAAAGTTAAAGTGTTTAATAGATTGTCTCTACCTAAAGATACATAACTACTGTTCTATAAATGCTACTTATTTTATTTTTTACTTCCTTCCTTCAATAAGACTTTTTATGACATCATTCCATATCATAATTGCATGTTGTTATTGCATGCCTACAAATATTTACACTAATTATGTAAAGAGCCATAATTGCACTAATACATGATAATGGGCTAAAATCAGTGTAAATAAACAAGGAAATTCACACAACCAAAAGAGCAGGGTATTGAAAACCATTTGTATTCTAGCAGCAACATCTTTCTGTCTTTGACCCCTAGAAGAAAATGAATTTTTCCACTTCTGGATATTTAAAAGCTCTGTAAGCTATACATTTAGGCCAATATACTGGCACGCTAGCACATCAAAACCTATACTGTCTTTGTTCTGTCTTCTTCGGTTAACTCTTATGGGCTCTTTTATTGCCTTGTTTTCTGTTCTTAAAGGTTAGGCCTTCACAGTATTTACAGAATCAAACAAATGGTCAGTGCAAGGAAAATGAAAGAAACTCAAATGCAGAGGAAAGACAATGACTTACATTTTCTTCTAGTGTCCTAGTGAATGTTTAATCTTTTTTTTTTTTTTAAAGATTTTATTTATTTATTTGACAGAGAGAAATCACAAGTAGATGGAGAGGCAGGCAGAGAGAGAGAGGGAAGCAGGCTCCCTGCCGAGCAGAGAGCCCGATGCAGGACTCGATCCCAGGACCCTGAGATCATGACCTGAGCTGAAGGCAGCGGCTTAACCCACTGAGCCACCCAGGCACCCCGTGAATGTTTAATCTTAAATGTAATTGAGTGTCAGGAGGCAGAGGACTCACAGTTACTCCTTGAATTTCCATATGAGATCCAGGACTTAAGAGAAACTTGTCAAATTGAATTCAGCCATTCTGTGATTTCTTTTCTTTCTTTCTTTTGTTTTGTTTTGTTTTGTTTTGTTTTGTTTTGTTTTGTTTTTAACACCATACTGTGAAGTTACAATATAAGTAGCAGGACAAGAGATACGACATAAAAATAAAAATCACCTGGCCTTTATCTTTAGGTTCATTTATACTCGCACTTTACCCATTCATTCATATGCTTTTGCTTTCATACAACAAACATATTTTTAAGTCTCTTCTTTGTGCCAGGTCGTCAGCATTCAAGTAGGGTTAGATTTGCAAAGGTGAGTAGCACAGCCCCATCTTTGAATAGCTCAAGGGATAATAAAAGAGGCAGATAGATAAATTATAATGCAATAGTGTTAGGGTTAAGTTAGAAATGTGCATATAAAAGTATGAATGATCAGAGGAAGAACTCTTTGAATGGAACCTTGAAGGATGAATGGGTGTTTGCTTGGTAAAACTAACTTACCAGTCTTTCCCCAGAACCACTGATCCAAGAGAGGCAGTCTCCTCAAAAAAGGTAGCCCCATTCCTTGATATCTGCATCAGGGAACAGGGTTGGAAAAATTGGGCAAATGGTCCCTCTCCAGGTTAGTAGAGCAGGATGATGAAACACCAACTCTACAGCATTTGGGTCTATTTTTTTTTTTTAAACATAATCAGCACCATAGAACTATCACTCATTTATTTACCATGTGCTTAGACACTCCTCCATCTCTGTATACCTGGTCCCAGCTTCTCTATGGAACAACCTTTACCAGGCAAAGCCAGAGTCCAGCAAAGCTATGAGGAGATCTACAGGCCCCCTGTAGATCAGAGAGCCTTCCTCATTGGGAAGTGCAACCCTGATCCAACACCAATTCACCTGGAAATGGGAAACCACCATCAAGCTGTTAAGAAGGAATCTGTCTGCTGCCCCAGCATCAAACTGAGACTGATGATAAAGGGAAGACCCAGTTTAAAAATCAAAAGCCAATAGGGAAATATACTCTATTCCTTTAAAGGGGGGGGGGGAGTCAACATTTTACACATTGCTAAATTATTGGGGAAAGAATTTATACCAAAAAAAGTGCTGAAACAGTCAACTCTGGAAGGAGGGGCACTTGATAAATATGAGAATTATGTAATATTATGGTAAATACTGTTGAGTGAATGTTCAGCATAGCTTCTATGTTGTTTACCTCTGCTTTGCTCATAATCCTAGTTCCTATAACTTTTCACCATGTTTTGGCTGAAGCTCTTTCCCCTTGGGTACTGACGCTTTGGAGATTACAGTTGTTCAGTTTCACAGTAGAAACAGTTATTTTCCTAATTATTTTTTCAATTGTTCGAGTTTAAGTATTGGTCAACTTTTATATTCTGTTAACAGATGCCAGAGGGCATTAGTTTGATCAGAATAAACAACACTATATAACATTACCATAATTCTGATGCACCAATAATATCAAGAAAAACAATCCTTAGTATTTCCTCCCTTCTTGTATGCACAGTAATCTCAAGCCAAGATTCTTGTGTTATTTTCCTCTGTTGGACCCTCTGATGTGTTATCTCTTATGAATGGCCCAAGTAGCTGACAGCATGAAGAACTATTATAAGACTAACTTGTCATTTCATTGCCTAAGAAATGGTAGCTTTCCAGCCATTGTGACTGCATGTTCCCAGGTTGAGGTAGTAGGTTGTATAGTTTAGAATTACATCAAGGGAGATAACTGTACAACCTCCTAGCTTTCCTTGGGTCTTGCACAAAGCAACATGCCAAGAACGATCATGATTCCTCCAGGCCTTTTTTTCTAGGAAATTCTGTGGAAGGTAAGATTGGGTACAGTGGTTCTACTGGCATTTTAGAATTCAGGTTTTGTTTAATTCTTGTACCCATCCTGTATTTTCATGTTCTGTTTCTTTGGGTTGGATTTAGTTTTACCAAAAACATGAGATTTTGAGGGATTCAGCTTATCAGTTATCCATTGTCACAGTAATGCTGCATAATAAACAACACAAAACCTCCGTGACAAACAACAATAAACATGTTTAGCTCATGAGCCTGTGGGTCAGTGACTTCTATTAGACAGTTTTTCTGGTCTTGGCTGGTCTCATTCATTCTGGCTGTCAGCTGTAGGACAGAGTCCCTGGGATGCTGAGGTAATTCAGTTCTATGCCCTACACGGCCCGTGTTGCAACAAACTCTTCCTTGCAAGCTCTCATGGTGAAGGCAGAGAAGCAAGAACAAGGAAGAGCCAAAAGGCTTAAGTATTTTGCAAGCTTCTGAGGGCTTTACATTTACTAATACCTCATTGGTCAAAGGAAGTCATATGACCCAGTATGGAGCCAGAGTAGGAAGCGCTAGTAGGTTCTTTGGCAAAGGACAGGGACTCAGGAACACATGACAGATGGTGGCCATTTTTGTAGTCACGTTGTACTTTCTTAGAATTCATCAGATTGAAAGTAATTATGCACCCTCCGTCCTAGGAAGCTCCCAAGATAAGGAGCCATGTTTGTGAATTCACATTTAGGATTTTGGGCTAAGCTGGCCTTAGTCTGAATGTTATGTATATCCCTGTTAATGAGGTGTATTCGAACCAACTTCTGTGGGAAAATGCCAAGAGACTGGACTGGTAATAATATGGGGATTGACTAAATCAGAAACAAAGCTCAGTGATTTCATGTTGATAACTAGTGTCAAGAATGACAGTCATTTGGCCTTAGAGTGAACTCACACGATCAACCCAGAGTATATCAGTGACAAAGCAGCACTAGCAACCAAGTCTGTTGGCTAGGATGGGGTTGCTCCAAGCCTAGATGCTTTCAGTAGAAAATGCAAAAAAGTAGTCAGAGGTACTTAATGAGGTTATTTAATCCATTTGATGACTTTCTGGAATTTTAATATGCAACATATGTAAAAGAATGATTTTGTACATTTTAGTTGTAGCTCACTCATGCTCGCTCTCTCTCTTTCTCTCTCTCAACTACCATTAAAAAAGAGACGAGATCCCTGTGTCACCATTATGATTCCAGGCTCAAATATTTTCATAGTGAATTATGGTATATGTTAGACTACTAAGAGGTTCAAGGATAAGTAGCCCCAGCTTGGTGTTAAAGCACAGCTAGAGGTTCAGGTTTGTTTTAGGCTACCCTGAAAGTCTACTATAGAACTGGGAGTGATACTAAGACTCCTGTACGGTCTTCATTTCTTCATTTACTCATTCATCCTTTAGGAAGGTCTTTGGCCTTGTTCTAGAGGACATTGTCATTATACATTTATTATGAGTTTGACATGAAACACAGGTATTAACCTGTATCTGTGTTGGCTTAGGGTTTGTATATTAAACATTTGTAGCCACTTGACATATAAGGACCTACTTAGTACTGTTTATACGTTTATAAAGTTTTTTTTTTTAATAAATTCATCTTCCTGTACAAGACAATAAGATCCTTTCCTTGCAGTGGCATGACCTTGAGTGATTTCACACAGCCATGGCTCCCCAGAGCCAAGGAGTATTTAGGGTCATGCTTTGAAAACAAGCTAACTTTCATATGACTGGATTTCTACTGACTAGGTAATAAGGATGTACCCACTAGATTTCACATAATGCTCTCTTTGCTTTTAGAATGGCTGTGGTCTCTAGGAGGTCATAGTGTTGCCATTTTCCAGCCACTAGCCCATGGGAGGACAGAGTTTGGGAACTGCAAGAAAAATAAATTGTGTTGGAGGCCACTTTAGACATGTCTTTATCTAAGTTATAGCAGTACAGGATGGGTAAAGTATTCTTCAACATGAGTCATTTCTTATCTTCATCTTTGGTGAGTATGTGTTCTCTTTCCTCGGGGGAACTGTTCACTGCATTTGACATCTGGTAATCATTCTTGCTTCCAGAAACCACAAATACACCATAGTATAACACAAATGACCATAGTATCTTCTGAGACTTAATTTTAGCTAAAAAGAAAAAGAGGTACTCGTGCTACACTTTAAAATATCATCAAGAAATTAAAACATCTATTTGGGTGGTGCAAATGTTATTTTAATTTTTTGGAATGTGGTGATTTCATCCAGCTGTTTTCTAGCACACCAATAGACTTCAGAACGTAATGTGTTGCTGGCATCTTGACTGTCTTCATCCGTCAGGGAACATTTCACTGACACGATTTAAGGAGATCTGGCCAGTTAGAATAGTGAGTTTGTACTTCTTCGTCTGCATGCATCAGATTCTTTTTGACTTTGACCTGGTGTATTAGTAGAGACTTTTAACTACTATGGGATAATACCATTGATCTCCTTCTTGTTTGGAAGTATGCACTTCCATTGTTATTCTCGGAAGGACGAACCCTAGCTGTTTCAACGTTGGCTTTGGTTTAGTGTCTTCTCTGGGCTTTCTGAAGAACCAGAAAGAAATGAATAAACTAAGGTTTTCTTATTCAACCAAATATATATTCTCTAAATATTTAGTACAAGTTTGACCTGCAACACCTTACTTCATTACCATTCTTGTCCCCAGTGTTCTATTTTCCCTCTGTCTCTTCCCTTCCATATTCTAACCCTGCTGAAATTTGTTTTTCTCTTTGGAGTAGGACTGACCTCTGATGGTCTTTACCTTCCATTTCTCTAATAGATTTCCGAGTTCCATGGAAAGCTTCCTTTCAATAATGTTTTTCAAACTTCAATTAATACAAATCCCCACAGATCTTGTCAGAACACAGATTCTAATTCAGTAGGTCAGGACAAGGCTTGAAATTCTGCACTCCTCACCGACTCTTACGTGAAGCTGAAGTTGTTGGTATAGAACATACTCTTGGGTAGCAAAGTTCTACATGATCACCTGCTTTTGAACCCCAGGATATCTGGGCTTTTAAGCTGAGGGCAAGAAATTTGGAGACAGCTTTCCATCTTTAGATAAGTACAGCAATTTCGCCTCTAATTGTAGTCACTAAGCTTATCTTTTAAAAATATCTTCGTTCCTTTCACCAACAGAACTCAAGATGCAGCCCTGTGAAAGTTGCATCTTAGAAATAGGGACACTATGACATTGAGCATAGTCCTAAAGACTTTTCTGGTTACAGGGATCATCCATTTCACACATCCTTGAATAGCAAACGTAAAGAGAATCCAGCCAGCAATGTGAGTACAGGTACCAAACCCAGCTCTGCCATGCTCAGATCATTTAAGATTTCTGAGTGTCAGTGTCTAAATATATAAATCCGTGGACTAGACCCAGACCATTTCTGAGACACGTGTACTGTAGAATATCCTACAATTCTGGATCTGTCATTGAGGAATCTTAGATGCCAGTGACTACAATCTTCCTAGCCTCCATATCCTTTTGTTTTATAACATGGCAGGGGATATTCCCAGTTCTGTCTCCATGCTGTCAAAGGAACACGAACACAATGGTAGCATTTGCAGGTACAGTGACCACATGAGCTGCCAACACTGAAAGGCCGCTTTAAAGCAATGGAAAAAGTAGCCTAAGAAAACAGCAACTATTAATCCTCTTGGTCCTTCCATGTTTATAGATCACTGGGGTACTAAAGAAGAGTAAATTAATTTCTACCTAGTTAATGTCTAAGAATGGGGTACATTAAAGCACTGAATATCATTCTCCAGTAGAGGTTATCTCAGTGGTGAACAGAAGGGGGTATGTGGGATATGTGAAATTCCCTACCTCCTTCCCCAGTTCCTGTTTGTGCTCTTTCTAAACAAAAATTATGGGCTTCATGCTCCACCACCAACTGCAGTATGGAGCACACGAGAGCCTCTGTGGCCCTTCTCAACCCTTTTACATCAGTCACAGAACTCCCACTGTTCTGTGCTAATGCAAAATGCAATAACGTTTAGCATCAGGACATCTCTGAGTCAAGAGGTTAACGGAAAACACATCTCCCATTGTGTTCCTGCAGCTCTGATACTGTTAATGGCGAAAACACCATGGAGACAAATAGATCTCTCTTTATTCAGGAAGCTTGGAGTGAAGAGAAAATATATATGACACCTTTGCAACACGAGAGCCCTCTCTATATGGTGCATTAAGGAAGGGCGGAGGAGGGGGAGGGTCACCGACATCGTGTTTGATAGGGCTTGAGACTCCTCTGGATGGAAAATTCTGTCTCTTCCATTTTCTTTCTGTTGCTTTAGTAAATAGTTCCAGTTCTGGTAGGAGGAAGTGCGATTTAACCTTTCAAGGGAAAAATTCAGGGTAAAAGACTTCATGGGGTATTTTCTCAAATGTGACCAAATTGTTCTATGAAGACGTAGATGCCTCTTTCTTTCCTATCCTACCTTTGTGCAAGCTTGCCCTTATCTGTTGTGTGCTTCAGATAGATTGTGGGCCAATATGCTTATAAAAGGGATCCAAAGCAAAAAATCACACACAGAGACACAAAATGCATTATGATTTTTCTGAGATTTCACTTGAAAATTACCCAAAAGTAAACTATGAGTTTTATATGGCCATATAAAGATCATATGGAAATTTATTTATATGGTCTTATTTTCCATTCACTTAAGAATGCCCCTCAGGAAAGTCTTTGTCAAGGACACTTCCTGTTCCTATAGAACATTCTTTCCCCAGTTTTATTTAGATATATACTTAATATATATTGAGAGGCATACACTGCTGTAGAAATTAAAGGCATACAGCATAATGGTTTGGCATACACATATTCTAAAATGGTGATAGTAACAAGTTTCATTAGCATTTATTGTCTCCTGTAGATATAATTTTAAAAAAAGAATATCTCCTTGTGGTGAGAACCCTATAGAACTTTAAAAAAGAAATTTGTTCTGAATTTGTTTCTGAAATTTGTTTCTGAATTGTCATCGGAAACTAAATTTAGGATGCTCCATTTCTTGAGGATTTAAAGACTTTTCACTCTGGGGAAAAAAATTGTGGTTCAGGAATCCTTTTGAGGGGTTATCTATAGAATTTAGGGGCACAAAATCATGATCAAATATTCTGTGTCATAATGTATAGTCTCTGAAACGTTTGGAGGGTATAAGTTATCGATTACCGCCCACTTCTGTCCAGTGACTACACCGGCCTTAGTGGGGGTTGGCGGGGAGGGAAAGAGCGGACTGTGCCTCCAGCTTTCACACCGAACTGGACATTTTTAGACCTGTTTTCCAGCCAGCCTGGTCCATTGTGATACTAGTACCCTAATTGTTGATTCAGTTGCGTCAAGGGCAGCCAAATTTCATGTATAAAAGTTCACCAAGTCCAGGAAGGAGGGAAAGGAATTCCAGAATGACTCATTGTTTAATGAATAAGGCCCCAAGTGTTCTGCGGTTGCCATTTTTAAACTTGAATAAAATGTATAGAATTCAAATCATAGCTTACGTTCCAGATTGGGGCAGATGAGGATCAACGGTGGGGCAGCAGCGCTACAGCATTATGCCGCGTCTCGTCAGCTGCTACTAAGGAACTTCAGAACCTAAATGGGGCACTCATGATGTGTGCTCTGAATCCTCCAAAGGTTTAAAAGTCTTAATCTATTTGTAGCTTTTTATTATTGAGTAATGAAGAGCTGTTAAATATTGGAACCAATATGCAAAACACATATTAAATCAAGCATAATTCAAGGAGAATAGATCCCCGAAGACAGAACAGAAAGGTACAAAATGAGTTTATAGGAAGTCAACTTCCATTGGGGGTGGGAGGGAGAGTAAACTTTGTATTACCTTTCATGACCAAGAAACAGAGTTTTTTGGTTAATCAATAGCGTTTTTCTCAAAATGGTCATGTATAATAGACATGAATGGCCAGTTTAAAAAAAATATATTTTGCTTAAAGCTAAGATTGTTCGAAATACAATGTAATATTTCTTTCAGATTTATAAATCATTTCATGTCTCAGCACATATTCTGCCTCTGATTTATCTTTAATCTCAGTTATTCCCCTAGCTCATGCTTTGAAATTACCTTGCACTTCAAGATCAGCACCATCAAGCTAAATTAATGTCGTATACTTAGGTGACGTGTGGAAATGCCAGTTATAGGCCTCAGCTTGGCAGAATACTGGTTAAACTACAGTTTAACTAGTTTATGTCCTATGGCTTAAGTTGGAAATTCAAGTTAATATTGACTGTGATCTCATCTAATGAGAAAGTGCCAAAATACTCTGTTGCCAGTTAAACCCTACCCTTCACCCATCTACCAAAACATTTCCTTCTGAATATAGCACATACATTATCCTTTGAACTTGTGTGGTTCTAAATTTGGCCCGCTCTGTTGGTTGCTCTCCGCCTTGCCAGATCTTCCCCGTACCTTTGTTCATCCTGGTCTGTGTTCTCAGAGATTGTTAATCAGGGACTGTCTCAACAGTCCCTTTGGCCCTCTGGCTTCTAACTGTGTTTAGCCAAGAGGAGGCACCAGTAGGACACCCCAGGGAAAGTGGAGATAGAGGTCTGTTACCTCATCCCCCTGACCATCTTCCTGCAGGCCATGGGGTTGACCTGGCTTTGTTCCCTGCTGAAGGTTGTGGCCACTCTGACAGCCCTAGGTCTCCCTCTAGCTTCTGATACCCCCGCCCCCCCGCCATTCCCTCACACCTCACCTTGGTGATGGCTTTTCCCTGCTGTTAGTACTTGGACATTTTTGCATCTTACTGCCTTTCTTAACTCTGCCCAATCTTCACAAATAATCCTTTCACTGAACTTCCCTCTGTTTCCCCATCTGAGTGTGTTACTTTCTTGTCTGGACTCTTGATTTTCTAGTTCAAGTTAACAGAAGCAAGATAACAGAAATTAGTCACTCATTTTCCATCCTGTGTGGGAGATGAGGGATGGGGGAGTAGATAGTTATCTTTTCCATAATACTGTAAGCTCTAGAAGGGCAGGGACCATATCTAATACCTCCTTTATAATTCTTTACAGCACCTGCAAAGGGCTCAACTCACAGTGCGTGCTCAGTGCACATGGAAAGTCTCACTGAGTTCCTCTGAAATCCTCAAATTTGTTATAGGCTTAAATGGAATGTAAGTGCTTGACTTAGGATGTGGACTTCAAGAAGTCAAGGACCACGCTATTTTTTAAAACAGCATTTATAATATAATCTAATCTTCCATGACATGAATATCAAACCCACTCTGGAAATTCTAACTCCATAAAAATAGACTGACATCATGGGTTAGGTTGGTTCATGTTTAGTAGATGAGAAATAATTCTACTTAAAATGTTTAGATCTTATTTTCCTTTTGCATTACCTACTTACCCTCTACTATACGTTAGTTTTCCTACCTGTGCTATTTTTATTTATTTATTTATTTATTTATATGGCTTTCTCCATAGCAATGAGGTTGAGACTGAAGAGTAACATTGACAATTTTCTGAATATAATCTGGGTGGAGGGAACCTAGAGTATGTGTCTGAAATAAGGATTTAAGAACTTCAGGACAAAGGGAATGGTTACCAGAACATGTATCTTCACTATTTTCTTTGGGGTTCCTATTATTGATTTGCTCCTTGACTTTTGCTCTAACGCCAAAGCTCTCCATACTTTAAATTTCGAAATTACTCCCAACTTCAGGAAATGTAGGAACTGGGAGCGGAAAACACTTTGATCTGTAAAGTAGTCCGTTGTTAATATCCTAGTGTGTTGTATTTATTTTCCACTTTGAGAAGATCAGGGTTTTTATTTCTACTTGCTCTGAAACTGGTGAAAATAGATTAGGAAAAAGTTAAGAACTTGCCTTTTGACTTTCTTTACTGAAAGGAAACTGCCTGGCTAGTTCAAAGAGCAGATGCCTTACTGTTCTTATTTTACAAACAAGATCATTTCTTCAACAAGTGGAGGCAGCTGGAACATGGTCAACTCAGATAAGTTAAGCTTTGTGTCTCCCTGATAAGTGAAACTGTTTAATGATAATTTTACTCGTCCACTTGGGAAGTGACCAAAGCACTATTCGATAAGTTAAAATTTTTAAAAAGCGTGGAAAATACTTTTGCCAACTGTTTCTTCTTGGCCTCTTGGCAAAGATCAACAGTTACGTTCCCTATCTGGGGACTATCTCTTGTGGGCCAGACCGGATGATCTAATAGGTCTTTATAATCTCTAAATACTGTGACTTTTATCCCCAAGTGAACTACATAGTTTATTTACATAGAAACACATTCACAGGCTTAAGGAAATGCAGTATGACTAATGCGAAGGAAAGTGAGCCAGAATGACTCAAGTGACTTTTTTTTCTAAATAGGATAAGTAAATTAAAATCATAGACATCCCCTCTAGTTCCCTTCCAGCATCTCAATATGTAGATTTGAGATGTCAGAATTCCCCAGTAGGTGAATTATTTTTCTGCCACCGGCAAATTATAAACATGTTGTCCTGTTAAATCAGTAAACCTTTGCCGTACTTATCAAGAAAGCTCTTCAATGGAGATTTGGTTTAATTGTTGTTTTAATTTTACATTCTATCCTAGGCACATGGGAAATTAAAATGTTGGGAATGATAGAAAAATAAAAATTGCTGGAAAAATACAAGCATGATAAATAAAGCATAATCACCCTGCATTTCAACTTTATTAAGAATGTGTTTTTGTGCCTTGGGCTACATTTATCAAGGCAAATGAAGCATTGGGAGGAATCTCAATTTTTTAATAAAAAAATTGTTTCCTCGGGATCGTGTTGGCAAAGACAGTGTTTTAAGGAGTCTTTTTTCCCCCTCTGTGTTATACAAATATTTTATGTTTTCTACATCAGATGATACTTTGAATTATCTATCTGGGACTAAAAATAAGTGGCTTTGTTGTTGTTGATTTTTTTTTTAATATATAATGTATTATTTGCCCCAGGGGTACAGGTCTGTGAATTGTCAGGCTTACACACTTCACAGCACTCACCATAGCACATACCCTCCCCAGTGTCTATAACCCAGCTGCCCTCTCCATATCCCCCTCCCCCCAGCAACCCTAAGTTTGCTTTGTGAGATTAAGAGTCTCTTAAGGTTTTTCTCCCTCCCAATCCCATCTTGTTTCATTTTTTCCTTCCCTACCCTGCCAAACCTCCTACTTTGCCTCGTTGATTTTTTTTTTTTTATAAATCAAATCTCCCCCATACATGACTTTGGGTCTCCTTAAAAATAAATATAGGGATGGTCAAGAGATCTTACTTCCAGAGGACTTAGAGTTTCTCAACTGATTACTTGCTCAACTTTCTCTGGCATACACAGGTTCAACTAATGTGGTTAAGAGATACCAAATAAGAAGGCAGATGTCAAAACCTAGTATTATCCATGAATTGTATTCCTAAGCCAGTTGGGTAAGCTTCAGGCCATTTATTGTTCAGAGGAGGTGTCTGGATGCTGATCCTTTCAGATAAAAATGGTCATAGTGAGGAATTCTGTCTGGGGACTTGATGATCAGTCCCTTCTATGGTGCTTTCTGCTTCCCCAGTCCTGATTTATCATCTGAAAGTCCATTCTAGTTCAGCACTGAGGAGAAAGGCCATATAAATACAGTGCATTACTTTCTGACATCCTGTAACTTAGTGCACAATTGATCATGTTGCTTATCCTTAATTGAAACCATTTCTTAAAAGATGATAATTTTTCTGTGGGCTCTCTTGGAGTATATGCTACAAGTTCCAGTAAGTCACTCCCAACCCTCACTGTGTCAGGTGAAGACCTCTCTCAAGTCACTTCCCACAATAAATTCAATATGAAACACCCCATATATGCCTCATTCCGCAGTCTTAAGGGTAAGGGAGAGTATTGCTCTCTTTAGTGCCTTTTACTTACTTATCTCAGTTTGGTGGTTCTTCACACTCGACCATGATTTATCTTTCATCTTAATTACTCTCATAGTTCATGCTTTGAAATCACCCGAAAACTCAGATCCCCGCTGAGGGCCGGTTCACGGTTGAGGGTATGTTTGTTTTGACTGTTTGTGTCCTCTAAAGCCAAGCTCAAAGGTCACCTTCTCCCATTCTGTTTGCCTCTCACCTCCCTCAGGCAGCTCTTCCTTTTGTGCTCCTGTAACACTTTCTTCAAACAGCCAGCATATCATTAGATGAGTGTTATACATGTCTGTTTTACTGAGAGCTTTGGTGAATTCTTTGATGGGAAGGACATCATTTCAATCATCCTTTTATTCCCAAGCTGACACATAATAGTTGCTTAATAAGTGTTGGCTCACTTGAACCAGATTTTCTTTCAGTAAACAATTTTGACAGGCCTGTGATTTAGGAAATGTGAAACTCAGCTAAACATTTGCACCCCACGTTTAAGTTCCATATTGTATTCAGAAGCATCTACGGTCTTTTTCCCTTTTATTCCGCTGTTGTTTCAGGGTACAAGATTGGCTCTGAAATAGATTTAACAGCCAAGTGAAAATAGGACACCATTAAAACTTGGCTTTTGAAAAGTTTTCTTAGGATATTTGGGAGTTCCCAGAAACTCAAGTGTTCGGTAAACTGTGGATACACAGTAGAAGACCCGAAGAGAAATATTTTAATGCTTATCAGAACAGATTTGATAAGAAACTGTATTACTCACGTGCAATTTCGCTGCAATGGGATGAAACTTACTGGGGAGGAAGTCTCCCTTGACGAGATCTGCCCTTTTATGCATTGTTTATTGAGTGTAGATAAAACCATCATGGTCATGAAGATGATGAATGGCTTTGCTTTGATGTGACTAAGCTTCCCCAGTTGTCATAGCTTCCTACTGAGCCACATTTTTACTATAGTTTCTGAAGTTTTTTTAAACTGAGGAATATGTTTTACAATGGTGGTGGTAGTGATAGTCATGATGGTGATTCGTTTCATTAATATTTGTTGTGCAAATGGAATAAACAATGAGTACTGAGTTCCTTTTTTCACTTTTCAAAATTAAGAAGTCCTTCTAATTAAGTTCTAATTAAGTGAGGTAGTATCACAGTATCAATGGCATCTAACAGTGTTTGTTCAATATATAAGTTCACTGAATACATTTTGTTCATATATTACCTTTTATTTTTGAATCCCAGGAAGGAAATAAATACATCTGTCTGAAAGACAGTGCAACCCTGTCAGTACAACCCTGACCAGAGAGTTAATGTTATAATAGTTTTCCTAATCAATTTCATTTCATTTTATCAAATAATTGTAAATTTATGGTTCTTTTCTCTTTTCCTCTATGTCTTTTTTCTCTTTTCCTCTATGTCTATATCAAGTTTTAATTTATCAATGATTAATATCAATAATTGGTCAATAATTAACATCAATAATACTGGCCATTAACAATGTATTGTACTTGCTCAATTTTCTCTGTTGTACATGGATTTTATATATATATATATATATTCCTCAGATCCATTCATTCAGCTGATAAATAGTACTTTACTGAGCACTTATGTTGCACTTATATTAGGTGCTGTAGTAAAGGCAAGATAGATAAGATATTTCTGCCCTCAAAGATCTTGAAATATATTGAAAGGAATAAAATAATTACAAAAGGATTACTTCACAAATACAATATATTTCCAAAGGGCTACAGCGAGTTAGAAAAAGAGGATATTTCCAACTACAGAATTAGAGGAGGCTTCAATGAAAGAGATGTATTTTGAGCTGGAGCTTGAAGAATGGGCCAGATTTTGAGGGACAGAACTCGGGATGAAATATTCCTGATAAAGGGAGAAATGTGAAGAAATTAGCAAGAAGTAGGACTTATTTGGGAATGGAAATAGTCCATTTGGGCTTAGACAAATTAGAAAGAAGAAAAAACTTTACAGGTAATCAGAAATCAGTTCGTAGAGGGATTTGAATGCCATGTAAAGGTGTTTGGAGTTTTGCCAGGTAGCGATGGGGAGCAGGTAGGTTGATTAACTGTCTACTTTAAGATGATTAATTAGTGTGTAAAGTGGACAGGACGGGATGTAGGGAGACTAGTTAAGAATTTATTACCATAGACTTAGGTGATCTCCGTATCAATCTGAATAGAGGCTTGGCAATATGTGTAGAAAGGAGGGAATGCTTGGCATGTCCTGTCTGTGCAATTGGGATTCAACAGTAGATGAATCAGAATAAGGAGGACAAATACTTGCTGAAGGTTAATTAAGTAAATTAATTTATTTTGGACTTAAGCAGTATGGTCTTGTGCGTTTTCCCAGTAATATCTGGCAGGCCAGGGATAGAAGCAGGGGGGAAAAAGGCGATCACTCAGGAGCATAGTTTGGAAAAGGAAAAGCTGTAAAAGGTCAGAAGATAATAGATCCTCGGGTTCTAGTGAAAGCATCATTGAAATGACTTGACCAAAGTTACTGACAAAATGGAACTCACACAGAAGTACAGCTAGAAGAGAGTGATAAGCTGGGGGGATCCAAAGGGATTTTGAAGTCTCTTCGTCACACACGGAAATCAAATGTGTCCAATAATACAAGGGAAGAGATTTCCTGAGGTTGGAGCCATTCCCGAAGGTGAGCTCCGGGGGTGGCCATGGGTGTTGTTGACTACACTGGAAATGAAAGGAGATTAATATCATTGGATTTGATGAGGTCAGGGTGCTGGAACGGCCTTCAGACAGCAAGGAAGGAAAGACTGTAACTGAGACAGAACTGAATTATAGAAGTGAAACACCTCCAGATGGAATGAAAGTTCAGAGACAAATGTCCATGAACTGTCTCCATCTTGAAGAAAACTGGGATATGAAGACCGGGACAGTCTTTTTTTTTTTTTTTTTTTTTTTTTAAGATCTTATTTATTTGACAGAGATCAGAAGTAGGCAGAGCAGCAGGCAGAGAGAGGGGGAAGCAGGCTCCCCACTGAGCAGAGAGCCAGATGTGGGGCTCGATCCCAGGACCCTGAGATCATGACCTGAGCCAAAGGCAGAGGCTTAACCCACTGAGCCACCCACGAGCCCCAGACTAGGACAGTCTCAACGAAGAAGCCCCATTCTTGCCGCCAGGCTCTGATATGTAGCAAATCCTCAGCCGCTTTCACATTTTTTCTAAGAATTCAATTTGTCATTTCAAAAATGCAAGTAATGTACTTATTCCCTTATTCGCTTAGGGCAAAGGTACCCTAAGTTCACAATCACGGGACATGTTCAAGGGTGCAATCAATACTCATTTATGAATTCCATATTTTCAAATTTGCCAACTCATTAAAAGGTATTTATATTTATACACCCAAATGAATACTGGCAATGCTTTTGTGGTCATTTGTAGACATGCACAGAGCATTGAAAAAATATGTCACCCGATTCACACGTTCCCAGCTGAGGTCAAACAAGGTGACGTTCTGCCTTCTCATTTCAGCTCTTATCTTGTGTCCTTTTCGAGGTCTGTTTAGTGTCACATTTTTTGCAGTTTTGCACTTTTTTGTTGATGATCTCACCATTTAAAATGGCCCCCAAGTGTAATGCCGAAGTGCTGGCTAGTTCCTAAGCACAAAAAACTGTCCTGTGCCTTATGGAGAAAATGCATGTGTTAGATAAGCTTCATTCAGGCAGGAATTATAGCTGTTGGCTGTTGGTTCAGTGTTCATGTATCAACGATATATACTAAATAAGGTGTCTTTAAACAGAAACACACATAAGTCAAGGTTATGTATTGATCAGTTGATGAAAACATGACCAGAGGCTTGCAGGAAACTCTCCCTGTATTTGCCCGGGGAGCAGTTCTTTGGTATTCACTAATTCAGTGTTTGGGGGCAACTCTGTAGATCTAACTACTGCAAATAACAAAAATCAAGTGTACCTTGTTTGTTTGGGTTAAAGGTAGCTGTTTTAGTTGTTTAGATCTCCACTCAAATTCTTTATCACTAATGACCATTTTCTCTTCAATGTGTATAAATTTTGCATAGATACCATTCTCTTGTTAATTGGTTGATGAAAACCCAAAGATGGTTTAGTTAAATTTTTATTTTGAAGGAATTTTAGACTCATAGACAACTTACAAAATAATTGTACAGTGTTCATCTGAACTTCCCTAATTTTAACATTTTTATAACCATTGTATAATGATCAAAACTGGAAAATTGACATTATTATAATCCTACTAACTAATCTTCAGACTCTGTTAGAATTTTTCAACTTGTACCTCTAAGGCCAAGGTCCAACCCAAGGTCCAATCCTACATTCATTCAGTATCATATTTACTGTTTCTTTCAGTTTGTGACATTTCTTCAGTCTTTACTTGTCTTCCATGACCCAGACACTTTTGGTGGTTACTAATGGTCAAATATTTTGCAGACTCTCCCTCAAGGTTTGTTTTTTTTTTTTTTAATTTTTTTTTTTAAGATTGTATTTATTTATTTGAGAGAGAGAATGAGAGAGAGAGAGAGAGCATGAGATGAGAGAGGTCAGCAGGAGAAGCAGACTCCCTGCTGAGCAGGGAGCCCAATGTGGGACTCAATCCCAGGACTCCAGGATCACGACCTGAACCAAAGGCAGTTGCTTAACCAACTGAGCCACCCAAGTGCCCTGTCCCTCAGTTTAGATTAACGTGATATTTTCTGATGATGATATTGTGGCTACTTATTTTTTACAAGAATTCCTCAGAAGAGATGATGACATCATATTGGGGTCAACGATGTCAATATGTCTTACTGGCATTGTTACTTTTGATCACTTGATTAAGGTAGTGTCTGCCATTTTTCTTCACTACAGAGTTACAATTTTTCTCTTTGTAATAAGATTTTTTTTTAATGTTAAAATTTTCTAGAGTACTTTGCAGACTATCCGGAAGCAGAGTATCACTAATCAGTTCAGTGTTGAGCACAGTGATAAGCACTTGGCTTAATTTTATATGGTAACTTTTTGTTCACCAGGAATGGACGGTCTAATTGGGGAGTTAGCTATGGCACTCATTAAACAACACTGTACAAGGAAAGATAAGGAAAAGTACATTGTGGCAAATGGTATGGCACAGAATATAAAAGCTATAGGAGTAGAGACATAGTCTTGTGGAAAGTGATAACACATGCAGGCTTTGAAGGGAAGTAGGACCTTTCAAGGTGGAAATTTATAATTCAGCGCAATATATTGAGTACCTTAGCTCCTTGAGAACTGTGCTAGAATCCAGGAATATAGAGATAAAAATCAGAATTCCTACCTTCAAGGAGTTCCCAGTCTCAGTGAGACAGAGATGTCTGATTGGAGAACACATATAATCAGCGCTATAGAGACAGGTGAGCAGACGGTATGATGGGTGTGGGAGGAGCAATACCATACCTTAGTAGTTCAAAGTCAACCATCTTCAGGTTGTCTACACTCTCCACACTCTAAGAATGCCCCCCCAAAATATATTCCTGTGTTGTTGTCACTCAGTCAACATTGGAACAGTTTGAGTCACAAGAAGTTACCTTCTCAATACATCTCATTCCACCAATGGGTCTAGTTCCTCCCTCTGCTGCTGCAGGAAATCATTCTGCTCCCTGGCTTTTGGGGTCATTTTTTTTTGTTTTGGGATAATCCTAAAAGAAGAGATATTACATCTTTTTTTTTTTTTAAAGATTTTATTTATTTATTTGACAGAGAGAGATCACAAGTAGGCAGAGAGGCAGGCAGAGAGAGGGGGGAAGCAGGCTTCCTGCCAAGCAGAGAGTCCAATATGGGGCTTGATCCCAGGACCCTGAGATCATGACCTGAGCTGAAGGCAGAGTCTTAACCCACTGAGCCACCCAGGTGCCCCACATCATTTCTTAATGTCCTCTTTTCAAGAGAAACATGAATAAATCTAATACTATATCTGATTTCTAGATCCTTCACGATTCAGCATGTTGGCTTGGTGTGTGTTTCCCTTATAAATAATCCATAACTCTGGACCCTAGTCCTCACCCTCATCCTGATCTCCTCCCCTGGAAATATTTTAAAATAATTCTACTAGGAGGTCTCCCCCACCCAGTTCAGTTGGAGTTTTAAACCTAGCATTCAAAAAGTATTTATTTCTGTCATATTTGGTGCTCTTCATTTTGACCTCTTGTGGGAGTTCTCTTTGAACTTTGATCTTGTTGTCTGGCATAGCTTTTATTTCCCCTCCCTTTTAATGTCTGAAGATTTGATAAGAATATAATCTATTTTTATCCAAGAATTTAATAAAATAAATGAGACAGGGTCAAGAACAGAGCTTTTGGGCAAACCATGTATGTCTGATCATCTCACAGTATGCAAAGCTCTCACCTGTACTTTCATGCAGCCTCCATGTTTCTCTCGGGAGGGAATGCTTGGTACGGGAAGAGCAGGGTGTGCTCATTGACAGTGTTGAGTCTGACCCAGCTAGAGCCCAAGGTAGCATGTTGGCCAGCAGTTAGAAATCAGGTTATACTTCCAGGAAAATGGCTTACAGTATGTCATATTCTAACTGCCAGCAAGAGTCATTATGGTTAATGACAATTCTCTAATGTTATACTGCCTGTGTGGTTTTCTCACATGCATGGTCTTATGGATATGAAATGGCGTAAGTTGTCAGTGAAAACGTTGGGTTAGGGAATGATAAAATAAAAGCAAAGTTTAAAGCAGGATATTCAGGCACCTCAACGAGCACTGAGTGGTTGAGTTGGTTAAGCATCTGCCTTTGGCTCCAGTCATGATCCCAGAGTCCCAGGATTGAGCCGCACATAGGGCTCTCTGCTTGGCCCTGCCTCCACTCATGCTCTCTCTCTCTCTCACTCTCTCTCTTTGAAGTAAATAAATCTTTTCTTTCTTTCTTTCTTTTTTTTTAAAGCAGAGTATGTATTCTGTTAATGGAACTCCAGATGGACTGGAGGGGGAAGAAACTGGAGAGAGGGAGGCCAGTAGGGAAAATGCTGGCGTTATCCAGGAGGTGAGGAGGCGAAGAAGGACTTAGTCAAAGACAGCAGTGAAAAGTGGAGGGGAAGGAAGAGATAAAAGACGCATGTCACTTTTGTAAAAATGGACTTGGGAAAGGGAGCAGAGGGGCAAATCAAAGATAACTTACACCTTCTAAATCTGGAAGAACAATGGCTCAGTAGACGGGAGGAAGAAAGGAATCGGTATGGGGAATGCTGTTTAGCCGAGGTTGGTTTTCCTGTTTTTGTGTGACTCGGTGGTAATGAGAAACAAGGGTATCCCAGAGGGGAGCCTAAGACTATAGAGTTGTCATCCGTTAGTAGAGAGAGAAGGGTTTCTGTGGAATGCCGAGTTTGAGTAGAAACTTAAACAGCTTCCTTTGTGGTACGGCAGAATCATAGGATCACAGCAGTTGTCAACATCCCCTTGGTTTTCTGGCTCATAGGTGGATTATTGCAAAAGTACTAAGTATTATTTCTGATTGAATCAAGGATCTCTTAACTTTGCAGATCTTCTTAATATGTTGCAAATGGCAAATGTGGTTATGAAAATCTTGGACATGGAGGTTGGCTAAGACAGATTATGTCCACATCATAGCATGAGTCATAGGAATAAAATCTTGGAAATCCCGTTTCTGAACCATCAGCAGAGATTCTAACAAAGCTATCTACCTACTTCTAAATAGAACATTCTGCTTTTCTTCTTTCAAGGAATGTTCAATTTGTAGTCTCTCTACACCCACTAAAAAATGAGTGCAAAGAGAGGATGAAAAATATGAACTTGGAGCCCCATTAATTAGCCTTTAGAGAAGATGCTGTTATTAAGCTCGTGTTCATTGTCATCACCAGACACTCGTTAAGCCCCTGACTGTGCTTATACATGGGGCACATGTCACACAGCTGGCCCTCTCTGATGTAGACCCCACATGTAACAGCAAGAGAGAACAAAATGTACAACAGCCACATCAAAGTAGTACATGAGCCCCTTTTCAATGACGTTAGCAGTTCCTCACCTATCCCATTTTATCAAGGAACAAAGTCCTCTAAGAAAGTAAATGCTTATCAGAATAAAAGCTATCTATCCAGGTATCACAACATGCTTCTTAGGGTTTCCAAACAGTTTTCTGCCCCTAACCCAATTGATGGCTAAGGGTCATCTTAGGAAAGGGCCCGTGTTGAATTCTACGCCCTCTTAAAGTCTTTCTTTGCTTTTTGTTCTTGGTCATCTTAGTATTCATGGTTGGCAGTTGCCTCCTTTTGTCTTCTAGTGCCTTCTTTCCCTTCCATTGCTCCCCTGTGCCACTTAGAGCCTGTGTCTCTGAAGCATAGGCCTGGGGAAGCAGTTAATTAAGATCGAGGGAAATAGTAAGTGAAATGAGTCAGTGTATAGTTCTGAGTGGGGCTCTCAAATAGAGGCGTAGAGTATTGTGGAGACATCCAGCTTGCTACATGGAATGTCCAAAAGCACATGCTCTGCTCAGTGCTATAAGCTGGGTGCTGGGAGGCTGTGGTGGAAGAAATACTGACCTCAGGGTCAGGGAGCAGGGTGTGTTGCTCTCTTTACAGTATCGATTATTAGGTCACAAGTTAGTGTGTGTTTTAGGGATGGAAAGTGAAGTCTCGTGTCTGGAAAGTGGAAAATTATAAACTTTCCCATAATCAATCATGTGCAAAAGAAATTAAGCTTACTGTAGAATTATAAAAACAAAGATAAGTATTATATTCCCATCCTGAGAGCCTTCTCTCAAAGGGAACCCTGCTGCACTGTTGGTGGGAATGCAAGCTGGTGCAGCCACCCTGGAGAACAGGATGGAGTTTCCTCAGAAAGGTGAAAATAGAGTTACCCTACGAATTACCCTACACAGCAATTGAACTACTGGGTATTTACCCTAAAGATACAAATGTAGGGGCACCTGGGTGGCTCAGTGGGTTAAGCCTCTGCCTTCAGCTCAGGTCATGATCTCAGGGTCCTGGGATCGAGCCCCACATCGGGCTCTCTGCTCAGCAGGGAGCCTGCTTCCTCCTCTCTCTCTCTCTCTCTCTGCCTGCTTCTCTGCCTACTTGTGATCTCTCTCTCTCTCTCTGTCAAATAAATAAAAATCTTTAAAAAAAAAAAGAAGATACAAATGTAGTGATCCGGAAGGGCACCTGCTCCCCAATGTTTATAGCAGCAATGTCCACAATAGCCAAACTATGGAAAGAGCCTAGATGTCCATCAACATATGAATGGATAAAGAAAATGTGGTGTGTGTGTGTGTGTATATGTACACAATGGAATACTATGCAGCCATAAAAAAACCCTAAATCTTGCCATTTGCAATGATGTAGGATAGAACTAGAGGGTATCATGCTGAGCAAAATAAGTCAGTCAGAGAAAGACAAGTATCATATCATCTCTCTGACATGAGGAATTTCAGAGGCAGGGTGGGGGAGGTTGTGGGGGAAAAGGAGAGAAAAAATACTGAGGGTTGCTGGGCAGGAGGGCAGTGTGAGGGCTGGGGTGGCTGGGATCACCCATTGGGGAGGGGAGGGTATGTGCTATGGGGAGTGCTATGAATTGTGTAAGACTGATGAATCACAGACCTGTACTCCTGAAATAAATAATACATTATATGTTAATTAAAAAGTTATTTTTTTTAAAATTGAGTGCCTTCTCTCAAGTACATACCTATACCTACACCATTTTGTTAATTTCACGGGTGGCCATTTTTATTAAAACAGGCTAAAGTGTTGTTTGTTCACTGATGGAAATACCATTGTTTTCAGTGCTTCTAAAGAGTATTGTCCCTACTAACCATGAAACAATGCCAAGAACCGAGCACTGAAGGGTAAGCTAGACACACAACCCTCAGGTAGAGACGGAAGAAAGAAACAGTCACTTCGAGGATCACAACTGTGTTTTATTATTGAAAGATTAACAAGTACCATGATTAACTCAGAGCTTTAGGTTTTGTATTAAACTTTTCTTTTAAGTTATTTGTGAGTCGCTAGAAATATCCAGGTGGGCTTTTCATGTGTCAGGTAAATATGTAGCATTCTTTTCTTGCTTTGCTATTTTTTGGTTTTTCTAAGAATGAACATGAAGTCATACTCTTCCTTCTCATTACTATTTTAGAGGAAAAAAATTTAAGTTTTAAAGTTTGTGATAATTTCTAGATTGGCTATTTTCAACCGATACAGAAATAGTTTGATTGCAGCCATCATTTAAATTCCCTGTAGTAATATCAATATTAAGAGAATCTGTTAGCTTGCAAATTAGAACAGTGTTTGTATTTCCAGTGGTGACCTTGTTATTTCTCTTCAGTAGATCTGTACAGAGTACCTGAAAACACAGCATTCCCCTTTTGTACATGGCTGAACTGGAACCCAGAGAGGACTAAATACCCAGGGTCAATCTGGAACATGGATAACATGAGACCCGCATTATCTGGAAGGAACGGAACCAGAAGTTCAAATAAGCAGGAAGGGTTTGGTGACAGGACACTAAGGTTCTAGTACAGAGCAATAAGGTACAGAAGAGGAACAAGTTGAAGCAAATAGAATTCTAGATTTTAAAGGTCAGGTGATTAACAGGGATATATTAACAACCAAAACTGAAAACCAGTCTTAGTAATAGAAGGTTTCCTGTCTTCTCAGTGTTCCAGGGTTTGCTGGCATAGGTGGCTCTAGGGCCGCAGAATTTGGCCACAGCCGAAGTCCAAAGAAGAATCCTGCCCCTCAATGAGACAAGAACAGAGAAACACAGATTGCCTCATAGTCAGTTTTATTTAAGTGGCACCCTGAAACTGTACTTCTCTTTCTATGTTCATTGCATAGTTTCTTCCATAAACTTATGATATGGGTTGCTATATTTGGAAGACCTTTCTCTTAATCTTAGCAAAATGATTTCAGGAAAAATTGGGAGAATTCAGTTCTAAGTACGATCCCACTAAACCATGAGAAGAAACAACTTTTGAGAGTTTTTTTAGAATAGCTCCCTGGTACCTGAGACAGCATCAATGCAGATATTCCAGTATCTGGGTAGGAGGCCATCAAACTTGATCTGTAGAGGGCCAGAGTGTACATATTCTAGGCTCTGTACATCAAATGACCTCTGTGGCAACCACTCCCTTCTGCCATTGTGGTGAGAACATAGCCATTGCCAAGAGCAAAAAGTGGGAGCCAGCAGATTTCAGGACAACAGGTAGCAGGACGGATGTGGCTCAAGAGCTGTAGCTTGCTGACCCCTAAATCAAAAGAAATTTGTTTACCACCAAAAATGTATTAAAAATAAGCCCCTCTCTTCCTCTGTGTCATGAAGAGTCCCTCACCCGTGTACCACAGAACACAGAGAAATAACAAGGCTTATCTGAGGTCTTCCATCCCAGAACTCCTCAACAAATATAACTGCTCTCCCCTGTAACTTGCCATTTTGGGCAAACATTCGTAGCAATCGATCTGTCTATGAAAGTGCAATTAGATTGTCAGTTTTCTTTCTGGGGAGAGGGATGCCTGTGTTCTTGTACTAAATGTGTCTGGTTACTTCTTAAAGACCATCGTCTAGCAATTTTCCTTTTCTGAGCGACTGAATCAAGGAGCCTCCTTCTGCCTTGATTTTCCATAGTCGGGTGCCCTTGCTGTATCTTTTATTCTAGTTTCTCCTGGAAACCTTCAGACCGGGACCACATTTACCCACCACTTGTTTATCTTTTGTGTGTTTGGTTTTTGTTTGGACAATAGTTGGCTCTCCATTGACTGCACTCCTCGAAAGCAGTGGCATAGAAAATCCAGAAACAATGCAGTATCCCCAAGTCACTGCTATTTTGGAATGCTTTATGTGATTTTTTTTTTTTTTAAGTGGAACACATTTACTTTGGTAATTGTATCCTTCCCAACCTAATATTAAAATCAGCTCTAATTTCTGGAGTAAGTGAAGTAACATAGGAGCATGTCTCTGATTAGGAAAATCATTGGATGTGGATAATACTTATGCAGATAATAAAAGATTTGAGTATATGAATAACCAAGTAACAGTTGGCATGTCCATCCACAAATACGTTTGGAAGCCCCACTATTTGTCATGGATATGTCATGTGTACTGAGATATTATTAGGTTCTCTCATAGGTGTTCTCTGAACCTTTCCGATAACTGTATTGTGGGGATATTGTTATTTTTGTTTTGCAGTTTAGGCTTTGAGAGGTTAAATGACTTTGAGGGGTCTCGGAGGGATACATGATTGGGATTTGTACTTGGTCATCTGGTAGTAGACCTAACACTCTCTAAACAGCTGCCTGTTTTGGCTATATACTGAGGAACTCTATGCAACTCAGGAACATCATTGCCCTCCTTATTTCTGGACACTGAAAGGACCAAAGATATAAATACAAGACAGGGTAGCTGCCTGGAGGAAATTTGTAAAGTATTTTCCACAACAAAGCATGTAGGCATTTACTCGTCTGTGTCTTTGTTCCTACGCTTCTCTCTGCATGGCCCATCTTCCCCCTGTCCATCTGCTGTCATTCTTCTCAATATGTTTAGCAAATATATTGAGATATAATTTACATGCAACACACTACATCCATTTAAAACATACAATTGAAATAAAATAAAGTATATAATTGACACATTTTGACAGACTTGCATCTATAACACAGCCATGACCATTGACATACAAAACATCTTCATTGCTTCCACAAGTTTCCTTGGGTCCCTTTGCGGTCTGTCTTCCTTTTACCCTGGCCCTAGCCAAGCTCTGATCTGCTTTTTATCTCTGTACATTGGTTTCCTTTTCTAGAATTTTGTAGAAATGGAATCAGTGTGGTATATACTCTTTTGTGTCAGGTTTCTTTCATTCAGTATGAAGATTCTGAGACTCACCCATACTGTTACATGTGCAAGTGATTTGTTTCTTCTTATCAGTGAGTAATACTTCATTGTGTTGTGGTTATGTAACAATTTGTTTATCCGTTTAGGAGTTGATGGACATTTGGGTTGCTTCCAGTTTTTGCCTATGATAAATGAACCTTCTATGAACACTAGCTTGCACGTTTTTGTGAGGACATATGTTATTATTTCTCTTCAATAAACCCTAGGAGTAGAATTGTTGGGTCACGTGGTAGATGTGTATTTAACTTTATAAGAGACTTCTATTGTCCTCAGTGGTTTGCCATTTTGTATCCCCACCAAGAACATATGTGAATTCCATTTTTATGTAGTCTTCTCAAAACTTGTTATGAATGGTCTTTTAAATGTAACCATTCTAATGGGTGTGTAGTAGCATCTCGTGATTTTAATTTGCATTTCCCTAATGACTAATAACTTTGAGCATCTTTTCATGTGCTTATTGGCCTTTTGTGTATCTCCTTTTGTGAATTGTATAAATTTTATCTTTGTTATTAGTTATCATTATTATTGGGTTATAAGATGTCTTTATGGATGCTAGATACCATTCTGTTATAGGACCTGTTTTGCAAATATTCTCTCTCAATTCGTGGTGTGTATTTTCATTTTCTCCACTGTGTCTTTCAAGGAGCAAAGGTTTTGTATTTTGATCAAGTCCAACTTAGCAGTTGGTTCCCTTATAATTCTTTGTGTTTTTGTGCCTGATCTTTATCTTTGCCTACCCCTAAAGTTTCAAAGATTTTCTCTTATGTTTTCTTCTAGAAGATTTATAGTTTTAGCTTTCACTTTAAGGTTTGTCATTTACTTTAAGCTAACTTTTGTATAAGGTGTGAAATGAGGGTGAATGTTTATTGTTTTCTATACAGTTAGCTTGTTTTCTGTGCAGTTAGCACCATTTGTTGAAATGACTTTTCCCCCATTTAATTAATTGCCTTGGCACTTTTGTCAAAAAATTCAATTGACCGTGTCATTGGGGGTCTATTTTTAGACTCTGTTCTTTCCCATTCATCTGTATGTCAATCCTATCCTCCAATACCACACTGTCTTTATTCTTATACCTCTATAGTGAATGTTGAAATAAAGTAGTATGAAAACTCCAGTCCTGTAAAACTACTTTGAAAAGCCTAGAACCTTTGTGTTTTTGTTTAAATTTTAAAATTGTCAATTTCTGCAAAAACAACCAAATCAAAAAGTGAAAGAAAGCTTGCTGAGATTTTGACTGTCAGAGTGCTTTGAATATATAGCTCTATGTGGGTAGAATTGAAACCATAATGATATTGATATCTTCCTATCTATGAACCCTGGTATGTATCTGCATTTCTTTAGGTTTTTATCTTCTGCCAACAATATTTTGCCCTTTTTACTGTAAAGATCTTACACCTTGGATTAGTTTCCTAGGGATGCTGTACCAGATTTTCACAAAGAGGTTGGTTTAAAACAATAAAGATTTATTCTTGCAGTTCAGGGGACAAAAGTTCACAGTCAAGATATTGGCATGTTCTTTCTGGGCTCTTTAAAGGAGAAATCTGTCATGCCTAACTTCTGGAGGCTGCTAGCAATCCTTGTTATTCCCCAGCCAACCTCTCTGCTTATCTCTTCACATGGCCCTCCCCTTCTAGGTAGCTATGTTGTCTTCTTTTCTGTCCCTTACAATGACACTGTCATTGGACTAGGGAACAGCCAAATGCAGGATGATTTCCTCTCAAGATCTTTACCTTAATTGCATCTGCATAGACCCTTTCTTCAAAAAAGGTCACATTCTGGGGTTCCAGGTAGACATACATTTTGAGAACCACAATTGAACTCACTATATGCCTATTTTTGAAAATTTATTCTCAAGTATTTTATGTTTTAGGGTGCTATTATAAATGGCTTGTAATTCTTTGTTTCCAATGATTTGCTGCTTGTATCTAAAAATATAATTGATGTGTATGTATTCTTCTATCTTATGATTTTGCTAAATGCAGTGATTAGTTCTGGTGATTGTTACATAGAGTATTTTAGGATTTTCTACATAAACAAGCACAGCAGTTATAAATAGAGGCAATTTTACTTTTTTTCTAGTTATGCCTTTTCTTTTTCTTGCTTTATTACAATTACTAGGATGTCCAGTGAAATGGTAACTAGAAGTGATAAGTGCAGGACTTTTCCCCAACATTAGGGGGAAATAATTTTATAATTAGGCATTAAGGATGATGTTTACTGTATGTTTTCTTTACCTAATGCCTGTTACGAGATTTAGAAATTTCCTTTTTTATTCCTAATATGCTGAGAGGCTTTTTTTAAAAATAAAAAATGCATATGAATTTTTTATTAAATAATTGTTCTGCATCTATTGAAATAATGATGTGCTTTTTTCCATTTATCCTACTAATATGATGAATTACCTTGATTTTTAAATACAATCCAATCTTACATTCCTGGAATAAATCCTAATGGGTGATATATATATATATCTATATATAGATATATATATATAGAGAGAGATATCTCAAGATGTGATTTGTTAAAATTCTGTTAAAGATTTTTGCATTTATGTTTTTGAAGGATATTGGTCTATGATTGCCTTGTAATTTGTTTTCCAATTTTGATTTAAAATATATTCCCTCTTCTATTTTTCAAAAAGGTGTGTAAGATTAGTGTTCCTTCTTGCTTGGATATTTGATAGGAATCACCAGTCATACCATTTGGTCCTGGAATCTTCTCTGTGGGAAGGTTTAGATAATAGATTCAATTGCTCTGAGAGATATAAGGCCACTTAGATTTTCTGCTTCATCTGTGTCAGTTTTAGCAAGTACATTTTTCAAGGAATTTGCTCATTTTATCTGTGTTCTGACCTAGTTATTTTATATATTAGCCTAGATACCTTCTCCTCTTTAACCTTTCCCAGATACCCCCAACAGAAGTGACTTCACATTCTTTGTGCCACTACTTTATCTGGAATCATTTGTACTCTCCACCTTCCTTTGTGGTCGTTTGCCCGTATGTCTCTTTATATTCTAAGTTAGGGGTCTTGAAGTGCAATGATTGCATCCCATGTATCTTTGAGTCTCTGACACTTTATATGGTGCTTGGCACATAATAGATACCATCTGCCCCCAATGTTTAATCAACCAATTCCATTTACCATTGTCTTATTTATAGTTACACACACGTTTCTAACTTCCACAGAAGACTATGAGCATCTTTTGCAAAAATGGCAAGTATTATTCAATGTTCATATTCCTTTTATGTCTTATATTTAGAATAATTTTTAAAACTATTAAATAAAATAGACCCATTGAACAGCATAGAAAAGTCAACATTCTATAAACTCAGAAAAGAGAGGTTAAATGGAAATCAGGAAAGTATGCATCAATAAAGGGAAAGAAATAAGGAACTCACATTGTTGAGTGCTTACCATATGCCAGACATTGTCTTAAACAATTTATATTCCTTGTTATCATTTAACCTTAAAGTAAGTAGGCATAGAAAATGTTACTGGGGCACCTGGGTGGTTCAGTTGTTTGAGTGTCTGACTCTTGGTTTCAGTCATGATTTCAGGGTTATGAGATTGAACCCCGCATCAGGTTCCACACTCAGCAGAGTCTGCTTGAGATTCTCTCCCGCTCCTTGGCTCCTCCCCAACCTGTATGCACCCAGGCATGTGCGCACACTCATTCCCTAAAATAAATACATAAATAAATAGAATGAAACAGGGTCTCCTACTTCTCCACCATCTTGCCCCTCCCTGAATCTTTCTAAAAGAGGAAAATTTTATTATCCTCATCTTATAAATCAGGAATCTGAGGTGAGGTTTCAAAAAGTTAAGTATTTTGGCAGAGTCCACAGAATTATTTAGTGGCAGATCTGGGTTTCAGATGCAAGCCTGAATGATTCCATTATCATCTTCTTGGTTTCAATTTTACTTTTGCCCATTTGGTTTTCTACAAGACGCTTGGTGGATTTTCCCAAGTTACCTTTAAATTCTACCTTTGCCAGAGTAGAACATTCTGTGATTCCTTGGTTAAGTGTTGGGATTACTGTAAGTTTAGAAAAACTCCAAAGTATTCTTTGAACACTTATTCTGCCTTTAGCAGGAAATATCCAGAAATAGCAAAGAAGATTCCAAATAGCCTTATCTCAGAGTATGCTGTGTAACTCCCTGTTGTCTCCCTCCTACTCATCAGCCTTTGTCTACAAGCTTGCCATTATTTTGATGATAGCAGATGCAATACTTCTGGATGTGGCTGACTGGTGGGTATCATTGGTTCCTGAGTTCCTGCCTACATGGCATGAGGACAATTAAGAGTCCAAGGTTATGAAAACTCAAGAAATCTTCATAGCTTATTGTGAAAGGAGAGGATATTTCCTTACAGATGATCTTACTTTTGTATATGTTCCATATTTGTTCTGTTTAGAAAGGCCTGTGGGTTACTTTGTGTAAGGCACATTCTTTCTCCTTTTGCTTTGATAAAAGATATTTGAAACACCAGATCCAATCATATAGCACCTTTGCTACTGCTAACTTAGTTGTGTCTATTTTAAGTCTTCTCTCTCCACATGGAGTACTCTACAAGTCACCTAATCAGGGTTACCTATGATAATCAGGCTTTTCCCAATTAGAAATGTGCCTAATGTGCCATTTTCCCAATACATTTTAGCCAAAGAACTGGGAAGGGGAGGCAAGTTTTTCAGTGATTTCAGTCTATCCATTGGAACAGGAAGTTTCTGAGGTCTTCCCAATGTCAAAAACAACAACATCAAAATAACAGCATTTATTTCTTTATTTGGGTACAATACCGTGGTCAGGAACTTGGCTACTTCACCAGAGAAATTATTTGCCATACATCATTGAAGAGATGACTTAATTCACGCTCATCATTCCCCCCTAGTCTACCATGGTCATGTATCAGAAGCACCAGACAAGGCAACTGGATACATTTTCTTTCTCTTGAAATTGTAGTCTCTGTTGGAACAACTCCCTTAGGCAACCACAGCTCTAGGTTTTTTCTAAGAAATGAAGCTAGTACTCCCAGGGCTGTTCACATTAGGAAACAAAATCTAAAGAAGTACTCCTGCCTTTTCGATGTCAGAGATCACCATAGAGATGTTTCTCAATTTGAGGCAGAAGATACAGCTTTTCTGTGGTCTGAGAATCAAACTTGTTGAAAGGACATTGTCATGACTTAATATTAATCAGTAATGTGTATTCACAAAAACCTGTATCAAATGATATTCCACATGGAGGCAGGAGAGAAGGGGTTGGAATGAACACATGAACCCTTGGAAGCTGTTTTTCAGCTGGGAATTTTCGAGTAGCCACTGGAAATCAAGGGTAGTACCAAGGATAGTTGGAGTTGAGAAGAACAGAAGGCCAGGATATATCTTTTCTCTTCCACCTCACATTGTGCTTAGACAGTGCCCAGTCTGTATAAAAGCTACCCTATAAAAAGTTGCTCAGTGAATAAATGAATGAATGAACATTTGATTCCAAATATTTCCTTACTCGGTAGCTTCAAATTGTGGTGAATTCGTTGCGTTCTGTGTGGGTATTGTAGGAAGCCAGGAAAGCCCTTTCTATTAGATCTTGGAAACTCAGACTGTGCCTTGTACTGCCTGGCTAGGACAAGCTTCTGGAGGTTCCATTTATCCAGAGGCAGAATGGACCCTCTTCCTTGCTACTGGAAAATTGTTGCCAGTTTCAACAAAGAGACTAAACTACCTAAGGAAACAATGTTTCCTCTTACAAGGTACAATCTTGGCTCCTCCGCCATGGGTTGGGGGGGGGGGGGGGCTGGCTGTTCTTGGAAATGTACTCCAGAGACTTTCTTATTTAACCAGGATTCAAACTGCATTGCTACATAATTCTTCCTGCTGAGGCCCTATGAAAGGAATGAGTTGGGACAGATACAGCAAGATAGTAGGATAAATTTCGCCCATTCTTCTGGCTATACTACACAGGAGTGAACTTGATTTCAACAAGATGACCCAATTCTTAGCATGCTTTTCTACCCTCTTTCACCCATAACGCTTCCAAGTCACTGTCTGATTCAAGATGTGCAGAGAAACAAAATGGAAAAAAAGACAAACTGGCCAGTAAAAAGTAAGATGACATTTAAAATAGTTTGCAAGTTAATGGGGGGAAAGGGGTATTTTGTTTAAAAAACAAAAATAAAAACAAAAAAAAAAAACCCATGATTAAACCTTGGGGCGGCATAGCACATCACTATCCTTTTGTGGTTTTGAGTGTATTTTATTCATGCACTGGAAGTAGATATTCGTCATACTGTTAATAATTGTTCTACTAAATTGTACTCAACAGTGTGCATCTCTGTAACCTTGTTTACTATTTTCTTCCTGTACTTTTTTCTTAAGCTCATTTCTGAGGGGTGGTTGGTTCACATAAGCTTTCAATTTTTAAATAACACACACAATCCGTTTTTTTTCACTAGGCATCTTTGCTCAAAGTGGGGAAGAATCAGATTGTGATTGTGGTGTAAATCAATCAGTCCTTTTCTTCCCTTTACAAGAAAAGCTGTGGGTAATAGAAAAGAGAACTGGAGAAAATAAAAATTCTACGGAGGCTTTTATGAACTCAGTCATTAGAGTCAGAAGAGCTAGCTAGCTCCATGGAGTGAGGGAAAGAGAAGAAAATGCAATTTTTTTTTTTCTTTTAAAGAGCTGTTACTTTAAGCCTCTCTAGTATCCCCCTTCTCTTCCATCCAGTATCCTGGTCCCACCCAGGCCTAGTGAGAATCCAGGGCTGGGGCACTTCAGAAGCTGGAAGGGGAGTGAGAGAGAGGCTGTGGGTTAGCCTTGCCTGGTCATCAGGAGAGGTCCAGGCAGAAAGGCTGCCTAGAGAGCCTCACTCTGACCTCTCTGAAACCACATCAGAGAACCTCCAAAATGGTATCAGTCATCCTGAAACTTGATCGGTAAAGAATTTTCAGCGTTTAAAATGCTTAATCTTAAGAAAAAGTAAAATACTTAATCTTATTGGGATCTTTTGAGGTAGGAAAATCTGATGAGAAGTAAACATTCCCTATATTCCTATGCCTTGGGTATGCTCCTGGAAACACTGGAGGGATTGTTTGCCAAAAAGTCTTGGCAGTGTTCAAGGATGGCTGGCCAAGTCATAAGAGAAGGAAGAGAAGAGGTTTATGTGGTACTGAGTCCAGCATTGTGTGTAAAACACAGGTTTCGATGTAAAGAAATCTGTTGCACAAAACCCTTGGAAAACATAGCATCCTCTCTTTTCTGTACTACCCCCCAACAAGTACCCTGTTCCTCCAAAAAAATTTTTTTAGAAAATAAGGAAAAAATAGGCGGGAATCAACGTGACCTTAAGGAAGCGAATCCCTTTGTTTTAATTTTCTTTTCCTTTTGCTTTTACATTTAAGAGTTAAGACGACGTTTCAGCAGAGAATTGCAGAGAAGGGTAAAGGGAAATCAATAAAGTTATTCTGTGACTTTTCCCAGGAGGGAGCTGGGTTAATCGAGAATGGCCTGCTTGGCTATATATCAAGTCCGAAGAGAGAGCAGGAGTTGATTTTGAAACAGATTTCCCAGCTAAACTGAAGGAGATATATGTAAATATACATGTATGAATATACATTCATGTGTAATTTTTACATGAGTGGTGTGTGTCTGCATGTGTCCTATTATATACATTCTAATGTATATGAACAGGATATATGACGTGCACACACATTTAAAAAGTAGATGAGAAAATTCCTTTAGGTCATTAATGATATTGGACAAAAATTCCTCCAACAGTAGTTTCTAGATATTGATCTAGGATCCTTTTACACTTTATAAGTTTCTCTAATAAGTCCTTCGGCTCCCATAGAAGGAATTTGATGTAATAAAGCCTAAAGTGACAGATGAAGGGATGGAAATCAGATTTCCTGACCCAAGGCCAGTGGAAGTGTCTTTGAGGATGAGGAAGCTTCTGAAGAGTCTCTCTGGGTAATTCATGTGGTTACTTTCTCTAGTGACTACAGAAATTTCTAGCGGGTCTATAGAGCTTCTGGAAGCAAAGTTGGCCAGGGCACTACTTGATTCCATTGGGTCATAGTACCACATTCTCCTGTCCACTGGAAGCAGCAGTGGTTTCTTCTGGACAGACTTGGACAACACAATTGGGTTGGAAGCAGGATACCTGAGTGTCAGTCCTGATGTCATCTTCCCATTGTGATCTTGAGTGAGTTAGCTATCCTTTCTGGATATCAGTTTCCTTTTTTATAAAATAGGATGAATAATTCTTGCTCCTTCCAAACAACTTCCTTATTGCCCAAGAATCTTGTCCGCAATTCTTTGTGCCACTCAATGCTCAGATTTTGGAGACCACTAAAGGGTTATCTCCTTTCCATGACCTAATCTACTGGGATTAATCCCACCATTCTGAAGCCCTTCACATTTTTCTTCTCTCATTTTGGATGTTCAGATTCTGAATTGTTTTTAACATCAGCGAAGATGCTCTATTTTCTTTCTTTCTTTTTTAAAGATACTATTTGTTTATTTTGGGGAGGAAGAGAGAGATCATGAGCAGGAGGAGAGGGAGAGTGAGACTATCTCAAGCAGACTCCCCACTGAGCCCGGAGCCCAGTGTTGGGCTTAATCTCATCACCCAGAAACCATGACAACAGCCAAAATCAAGAGTCGGTTGCTTAACCAACTAAGCCACACAAGCACTCCTCTATTTTCTAAATCTAAATGCCATATGTATTGTAACTGTTAAGAAAATACTTTTGTAAGAGAATGGAATCTAGACAGACAGAGAGGGACTGTGTGGAGTTCTGGAATTTCCCTGGAGGAAATTTCATAGTGTATCTAGTCTAACCCTCTGTTTTACATCTGAGGAAGCTAATGATCTGAGAAGTAAAATGTATTGTCCCAAGGTTACTGTGACAGAATTAAGTGGAGAACCCATGTCTCTTTAACTTTCAGTTCTGTATTCTTTCCATTGGTTCATGTGTCTTGAGACCACTATAATTAGAAATCGTACCTGAGGGGTTCCAGAAAGAAGGAAAGAAAGCAAGGAAAGGAAAGGAAAGGAAAGAAAGTAAGTAAGAAAGAAAGAAAGAACTTGAAGGTAAGTAAGCAGACCAGATAAAGATATCTCAACCTTTGGTTTTCTCCAGGGTCAGATTCTAACTCTTTGTGCATAACCTGACCAACGTGGCTTTAGCATCCTCATGAAAGATGAAGGCTTCCTGGTTGCCAGAGCCTCTTCTTTTTGTCCCTTCCTGTCCCTTAAACCCCAGCCCAGAATCTGGATCTAATTGAATTCCTATTTTTTTTTAAAGATTTTATTAATTTATTTGACAGAGAAAGAGATAGCAAGTAGGCAGAGAGGCAGGCAGAGAGAGAGATGGGGAAGCAGGCTCCCCGCCGAGCAGAGAGCCCAATGTGGGGCTTGATTCCAGGACCCTGAAATCATGACCTGAGCCGAAGGCAGAGAGGTTTAACCCACTGAGCCACTCAGGTGCCCCGAATTCCTATTTTTTCATGTCTATTTTGGACATGGTTGCATTTGCCCCATATTTCATAGCTCTTAAATTCTATCTTTGAGTTGACTTTACACATTTCTTATTCAACATTTACTGGGAGTTTACCTTGTGCCAGTCATGTGCAGTTGGCTGGAGATACAGAGCCATATCTCACAGTGTTACATGTCCTGTGTGAGATATGTTCCCATCAGATATGCTGGGGGTACTGGGGAAGGAGATTCTGGGATCATCCAAGGAATCCAAGAAGCCAATTATCCGGTGATAATTGCCTTTACTCTCTCATCCCCTTCCTTATGAGGGCAGGCAAGTTAATTTTAGATGATGATCTTTTCCAGGGATTTTTCTGCCTTGTTTTCAACAAAAGAGAAGCCATGTGTAGGATTTTTCCTTTACCTCCATGTCCACCCCAGGGTTAGATAGTCTCACCATGAGTTCTCTGAACAAAGCGGGTTTCCCAGTACTTCAGTCAATTCTTAGGGGGTTGCAGAAAGCAGGTCCTGGGGGCCCAGAGATATGTGCAAATGCAGACTAGTTGTGGGGAAGATATTGTCCTCCCATCATTTCCTCCACAACTTTAATTTTTCAATCAATTTTCTTTGTCTTCTTTGGTTTTAAAGACATCGACAAGTTGACACCTAGATGTTCCCTAGAGACACCCAAAGCTCTGTTCACATTTTATAACAGGACACTAGCCAGATTTTGTTTGTTTTGTTTCGTTTTCAAAGTTCTTCTCCTCCTTCCTTACCTTAGAATTTTCCTCACTTTTCCATCAAATTTAAGACATGGATTAAAGACATGAGACATAAGACAGATTAAACTCATGGCAGAGGAGGAAGATCATCAGTTAAAGATTGCTTGCCTCTGTATGATCACCTATTGGTCTGTTACATAGCACTGTGACCTAGATTAGTATTAAGTTCCCAGAAGAGTACAGGTGCCACAACAATGTATAAAGCACCTATTATGTGGCAGGCTTGATGGCAGCCAGAGTAAGATCACAATCAGTGCCTCTCCGTGTAGTGCACGGGAAGTATCTGCAGAGCTGAGAAACCCGTGGGCCCATAAATTCAACAATTTTCCAGACTTGGGCCAGGTAGTCAGAATATCACAGTGAATCTTGGAAGACTTAAGTATGCCAGAAAATTCACTTAACCTCCCCTCATTTGGGAGTGCGGGGTGGTTGCCAACAACAGTTGGTTTGCTCTGTACCTGCCTGGGTTGGAGCCTACAGTCCAACATTCCAGAAGGGCAAAGCAGGAGACCCCAGAAGGCTGGCCTGGCTCCCTCTGACATAGTTCCCTGTGGTCTTCGTGTCATTGCTATTTGCTGCATGGAGAGACTCTTTGATGCGTGTTGAACGTGCCACACTTAAACTCTCTGAGGTAGCAGTTTCTACCTTTAAAATATGCCTTGATGTCTCCCCAGAGTGCTCCCTGCTCATCCCTATTCATCTGTCTCTGTTTGAATCTTAGCAGGAATTCTGATGCTGCCGAGGCCCCTCGGTCCCTGAAATGTATCTCAAACTATGTTTTGGTGTTCTTTTAATTTTATTAATTCTGCACACTCAGTGCTTTTGAAAATCATCTATTTCACAAAAGCTCAAGTAAATTTAATCGTATCTTTTTGAACCCCTTCCTTACTGTGCTGCCATTAGTTAATAATGGGGGAGACCAAAAGGCACGGGGTCTGATTATTATTAACGATACCTCACAGTCGCACATACTCACTCCCAGTGAACTCTCGGCAGTTCATACACATTAGCTCATTTTTCCTCACAACAGCTGGGCTGGGAGACCTAGATTCTATTCTTGGTGCTCTAACAACCTTCTTGGGAAAGGTATTTAGCCACTAATTGCCTCAGTTCCCAACTATGAAAAGGGAATAATGATATGAGGATATTTGCTTTTCCTTCTCCTTCTCCTAAACCTTTAGAACCTAAAGAGAAAAAAACAAAAAACAAAAAACAAAACAAAAACCCTGAAGAGACAAAGTCTAAAAGAGAAGGAGGAGTGTGTCTTGACTTTATGTCCATAATGAAAAGGTGAGATACAGTCCTAGGAGCATGACTAGAATCCTTGAAATCTGAATTGTGATTCACTCTCTGCTTACGGATGGACCATCGCCTTTGATACCAATATAAAGGAGAGATCCTTTATATTGGAAAACACTGAGAGATCCACAGCTGGTGAATATTATACAAGGGGCCCAATCATCTACAGAGCATGAACGGAGTCCGCAAAGATGTCTCTAGGAAGCATGGCATCGATAAGACTGGATTTCAGATGAGAACACTCTTGGCTTCCAAAGCCTTCCTCTTCCCCCGCCTCTCTCCTTTCCCTCACAACCTCCAGGCTTTGTAGTGATTTCAGAAATATATACCGGTAACTCCAGCCCAAGTCACTGGCCTATATCTTTGGTCTCATATCATCTCTAGACTCTTGGCCTGGCAATCTCAGTCTTCAAAAGTTCCAGGGGCCGAAATATGCCTCTTTGTTTGCCAGCCTAAATCTAATGACTGAACGGCAGAGAACCTAGACCAAAATAGAACTTGGCTCTTAGAAGACACGTGTCAGCCAAGAATAATGCTTTTTTATAATGGCAGGCTCAGTTCTGTTAGTGCACAGGTAACAGGGATCTCACCCTTTAGAAGGGGCTTGATTTTCTCTATTTTTCTCTCTCAGTTTACCCATTGTTATGTAGGAGCAAGAGCTTCTCTCTTTTACCTGTAGAGGCTCAAAAGGCTACTGAAATGTACTACTTGCCAATTGGTAAAGTCATATGGAATGAAACATAGATTACCTTCCCAAGAGCTTCCCAAACAACATGGCCCCATCACATAAACTCCAGACCTTGCATAGAGTTAATCTGGATGCCAAGAAGAGTCCTCTGAAGCTCACCCAATGAGGCAATGGAATTATTTTATATATTCATATCAAAAATATTATTTTAAATATATATGCTAAAGACTTCTCTCACCATTGATTTTCCCTAATATTCTAAAAGGCTAAGGAAAAAAAAAAAATTTTTTAACTAGGCATAAATTCAAGTATTTAGCCTGATATTACTTAAACTGACACTTGGAACTCTAAGGGATTTGGGGTCTAAAATCTGCCAAATGACTTCTTTTGAGACCACTTGAGCTAGACTGCTGGTACCAAACATTGCTCCCTACTGGTTCAAAGTCTCGTTGCTTCAGGGAAATGACTTTGCTGATACATGCATAAGGCAGCTTCCTCCTCCTCCTTGTCCTGGGAATATTTTTGCCAATTAATGAGGGACTCTTGCTAATGGAGTTGAGATACAGTTCACATCTAAAGTATGTTTAGAGTTTAAGGGCACGTCCAGCTCTCCCTTGAGGGTTGCCATCAGCCCCCTAAGGGGATGCATCTTTTTTTTTTTTTTTAAGATTTTTATTTATTTATTGAGAGAGAGTCAGTGAGAGAGAGCATGAGCGAGGCGAAGGTCAGAGGGAGAAGCAGACTCCCCGTGGAGCTGGGAGCTAGGAGCCCAATGCGGGACTCCATCCCGGGACTCCGGGATCATGACCTGAGCCGAAGGCAGTCGTCCAACCAACTGAGCCACCCAGGCATCCCAAGGGGATGCATCTTTAGAAACTTAAGAGGAGTTGAAATTCTAAAAGTGCATTATTGCTTGTGGAAGGACAGACTGAACACCGTCACGTTCCCCCTGCCCTCCCCTAGCCAGAGATGGGAGTTGCCCAGATGAAGACGAGGACGGAAGCTAGCCTGCAGAGCATATCACTTATACATACTTAAATATTCTTCCCTTAGGCAAAGTAAGCACGTGTCTAACCTTTTTTTCACAATACATATTATGAAACTCTGGAGCCTTGAGGTCCTATGGTCACGAACCATTTCGAGCTTCTCAGCCTCATTTTCTGAAATGAGGGCATCTGAGCTGGGTTGCTTATCTCAGATCTGGACTTACCCACACACTTTAAAGTGCAAGAGATCTCCCTCCCTGCATGTAGCCCAGAATAGTCCTCACAGCCACGTCATCTTGGACACTTTATCACTTGATATTACCTCCTAATCCACAGATCAGTGAGATTTTAGACAGAATTCGTCTGGCTTCAAACAGAAACAGATGACTGCAGAACATTTAGAATGAGTTTAACAGACCAATTTGCCATTTTTCAGAAACACAAATAAACATGGCTCTACGTGGGACCTCAGCCAGAGTAGAGTCTTTGCAAATAAGACTGTAATTTGCCCTTTATTAAATGTTACTTTTTTAAAAAAATAAATAAATAGATTTTATTTATTTATTTGACAGAGAGAGAGAGAGAGAGAGAGAGATCACAAGCAGGCAGAGAGGCAGGCAGAGAGAGAGGGGAGAAGCAGGCTCCCCGCTGAGCAGAGAGCCTGATATAGGGCTTGATCCCAGGACCCTGAAATCATGACCTGAGCCGAAGGCAGAGGCTTAACACACTGAGCCACCCAGATGCCCCAAATATTACTTTTTAAAGTAACAAGAAAAAATATTTTATTTATTCATTTGAGAGACAGAGAGATAGTGAAAGACAGCATGGGTGGGGGTTGGGGAGAGGGAAAAGCAGGCTCCCCACTGAGCAGAGAGCCACATGTAGGACTCGGTACCAGGATCCCGGGATCATGACTGAGTCACCCACATGCCTTAAATGTTACTCTTATGTGGCATTAGACTAAGCATCATTCCAAAGGTTATTTAGACATGAACTTGGCTCTCTCAAAACATTACGACCAAAGCCACATCAGCATACAAGTTTATTAAAAATCTTTTGCTGCCCGCAGATACTGTGCTATATACCAGAAACAAAAGTGACCACGTGACAACCCCTGTCTCTATTCACCTTGTATTATGGGGATAGAGACCGCATAGTCTATGGATAGTGCCAACACCAGGGCCCCCTTCCTCTCCTCCAGCTAAGGGAGTAACACTACCTAGCACAGGGCCTGACATACAGTCAAGTACTAAATAAATAATTATTGGCCAAAATGAGCTCAATGAAAAGAATGAATAAATGTTACGGTAGATTAAGTACAGAGTGCTGTGGAAAATACATCAAAAGAGAAACTAGACTAGTTCGAGGGGATGAACTGTAGAAATTGTTAGTTACACTGAGACAAGAGTCAAAGAGTCAAATGTTGCAGAGGAAAGTCCAGGCTGGTGGTGTTAGACCTGGTTCAAGTCCTAGCAGTGCCATCAAGAGTTGGGCCATTCTAGCTATGTCATATCTTACTTCCTCCCTCTGTAAAACACTGGTGATGGCTTTGGGAGACTAAATTAGATATTATTTATCTATAAACCTCTGTCGCAAAGAAGAACATCAATAATGGCTATTGGAGGAGTAACAGAGAACAGAACTGCAGTGCTCAAGTAATGAGTCCCTAAGTCGTGAGTTTAAGAGCACAAACGTTTGAGGGATGGATGGCAATGATGAACTTCAAGTTCGTGGTGGCGGCTAGGAGAGGTGTTACAGAACTTCTCAGCTTCTAAGCCTAGATAAGGCGGGGGAAGGGCAGGTGACTTACGGGATTTGTCTTCCTCTTCCAATCCATCCCCGAAGGCTTTCATATTCACATTTTAACTGTAGACCTATGTGGGCCTTGCCTGTCGCTGTTCACGGTGGGGCATATACCATTTCAGATAATTAATAATCTGAGGATATTGTGATGTATGGAAACTCGATGCAGATTATATATGTGTTTGTGTTTATATACATATGCATAGAAATACATAATAAAAATGTAACCTTTTCCCCCATAAGTTCTTATAAAAATTAGCTTCTGTTGCTTATATCTTAAATGTCCACAAATATTCCTGACCCCTTCCTTCGGTTCTTCCTTCCCCGCATGTCCATTAGGAACTTTCCCACTACGTTCGTGTAGTTAGATCAGTACACACACACACACACACACACACACACACGTGCATGCATCCACACACCTGTTCTCTACTAGCTTCAGCTTTTTTTTAGGTGAGCTTTGGGATATGCCCTGAGTTGAACTGGATTGTCAGCTCTGTTAATAGGGGAGGATCAAGGAGGAGATGACGTGAGCCACTGACTTTTGGGTTTTCAGTCCCTGACACGAGCTGCGACTCCAACGACATGGCAAAACCAAAAAATGTCAAACCAGAAAGTGCGGGAGACCAAAGAAAGGGGATGGCGGGGGCCAAAGATGAAGGAAGGCACCGGGCGTAAAAACATTTTAGACATAAAAATTGGGGGAGGGGAGAACTAGAGGTGGTTCCGATGATGGTGGGGGAGGGAAAGCCATTGGTGGGGCCTTTGAAATTGTGCCAGGAACCAAGAGCCAGGGGCAGTGGCAGAGGGGAAGGCCAGGTAGGACAATTAAAACGGAAATCTGGCTCCTTCCAGCGCAGCATGAAACAGGGCTACAGAATTTGCTGCAGTGGGAGGTGGGGCCAGTCTGGCACAGTCTGTGCGTTTGAAAGGAGCAGGGCGGGTTGGGGAATGCCAGTCAGCCTTTGTAGTTCTGAGCTCAGAGAGGGGGTGACAAACACTGGGCTTCAGGTCAGAAGCCTGGCCTGGGTGGCTTTTGGAGAAAATTTCCCTCTGCTCCCAGACTCTTAAAATCCTCTCATCACACCACTGGCCTCCAGTCACAGCATAAACACGTGTCCTGGAGATCGCCCTCCAGCAGAGGTTTCGGCCGTGGTACCTGTTGGCTGACTGATGGGATCCTTCTCCTGTCCTCCTCCCTAGACATCCTGACGGGGGCTGAATACAGTTTTTTTGCATATTTCCCTTTACCCTTCCCACATGCTTCCCATCTCCCAGACTCCTAGGGTTAATCCCCAGGACAACCTTGCTTTGAAAGAAAAAATGTGGTGAGCCTCCTAGAAGATTTGGATCTCAGAAGCCTCTGTCTGTCCTGCTTCAGCCAGACACCAGACAGCGGGCTCAAGGAGATGGACACTGACAGAGAAAGAAGCAGTAAGTTTTTGTTGTTTGTTTCTGAGGCATAGTTGCTCTCCAGAATTAAGGCCCCTGAAGGCATGAGGCTTTCTTTTCTTTATTTTTTCCGCCTTTCCTCTTCGTTTCTTTTTCTTTTCTTTCTTTCTCAGCAGAAGTAAATACTATCCCATTCCCATCCTGGGGCTGATTCAGAAAAGCAATTGAATTAGAAAGCGTTTCTTCATTGATGTTCGTATCTGGGGTTAAAAATATCTGAAGTTGATTTGTGCGTGCCTATTCTCAACACTGTAATATTTTAAAATGTATCTGCATTTGTTAAAGTAATTTGTACTGATTGTTCTTCTCCAGAATAAATACTATCTATCTGGCTGATTGATTGTAATTATGATGAATTTGTCCCGGCACTTGCATGGATGTCTTCTTTGAGGATTTTTGTGCATCTTTGCTGCTCATCAAAGGGAAGGCTAGAAGGACTTTGGAAGGAGGGTGTGGTCGGGCTGATTCAGCTTCCTTCCCGGCCCATCCCTGACTCCTTCCCTCTGCTCCTCCCTCTCCCCATCTCCTACCCTGGATCCTCAGATCCCTCCTGAGCCAGCTGTCAGTGAAACGGCATTTACCTTTCATTTCGTATCACCTGTGTTAGACTCAGGCAGGTAGGACACCACTCCCCACAATCAAATTCATTACATTTGTAATCTCAGCATTTTTTCAGACCAAGGTGGAGGAGACCAGACTGTTACTTCCACTCCTTAAGCTTCTCTTCTCCTGGGATTATTAGCCAAGATAGTAATAACAATAGTAATACTGTATTTAGAAACTCTCAGGCACACTTGATCTCTGAGAGTCGTACAGATGTTAACTAATTAATCCGTGCAAGAGAGGTAAATATTATTAACCATGATGGAATATACCTATGTATATGCTAAGGACAGCAAAATAGTTCACTTATTTATCACGGTTCACTTGCTATAGTCACTGGTATTTTTAAAACACCCATCATAGATACAATAATTAGAGATGTGCTTTTGTTAACAAAACCACTACCCACTTCTAGCGTACCCTTGGGTACTAAGTAATTACCCACTTTGTGTGGTTATCTAGCTCACTAATTACCCACAGAAATTGGGGTCAGGTGTTAACTGCTTGAAATAAGTATCCTCCAAAGACATCGCTGAGTTGTATAGAGAAAATGATGTGTTCAGAGCAAAACTTTCATAACTCATATATTTGTATATCTTCGTAAGCGGAGCGAATACCGACCGGGGCAGATCGGCTCAGCACGTGAAAATCATGCTGAACTGTTGTGGCGATGGCAGGGAGGTTTTGGAGAGTCTGGGGACATTTCATCCTCTGTTGACCTTTCCTTTCTGAAGATGAGTGGAAGGACAGGGGTCCCATAATCTGCCCTTCATATGCACGCACACTAAGACAATTGGTGAGTCTGGTTAGGAGTGATTCATTTTGGCGGTACAGGGAGGCACCCAGTGAGTCAAAGATTTTTTTTTTTTTTGACAGCTCCACCCATTATGAGTATACTAGTATGTTTCTTTTTTTCTCAACAGTCTAGTGCAAACACACTATTAGCCAAACCTGAAAAAGATTTTAACCCAGTCCCCAAGCCTGCCAACCATCTCTTTCTCCTTCCCAATAATGACAAAAAGAAAGAAAGAAAGAAAGAAAGAAAGAAAGAAAGAAAAGGAAAGTATTAAAGGGAATCCAGCACTATGATTTTAAGTCTCTTTTTGCCTGGATATCTTCTCCCTCCCACTCCCTCCCCCTCCCTCCCCTTCCCTCCTCTTCCCTCCCCTCCGGTCCCCTCCTCTCCTCTCTTCTCCTTTCCCTTCTTCCTCTCTCTGTGTCTCCTCATTTGTGTTTTTCCTTCTCCTTTTCCTTGGCCTCCAGCTGTGCTTCTGCAGGTCTCCCGGTGAGAGACAAAGCATAGTGTCTGAACTGAGCACAAAGAAGCTACCTTTAAAAAACATCGACTTGGGGGAAACCTGCATCCTCAGATACCTCCCTCCCTTTCTTGCTATTTACAGAACTCAGCCTTACACTTCATACAGGCCCATTGTCTGCGTGATTCTAGCCAGGAAAATCAGGTGAAGATGGCCATATACCCACTGTGTGTATAGATAGGTAGAGACCCCAATTATCAGGAGCTACCTGTTTTCCAGGATCATCGTGTAGCCGAGCTTTGAAAACGCACACCCACAGACATGATGGGAGAGGCTCCCCTGTTCAAGTCAGGATGTCTTTCATTTTTATCTTGTGCCACTTTTTTTTGTCATCGGAATGATTACTTATCATTATCAAGGGGCTTTAGGCTGATCAATGGAGTGTGTATGTATCTGATGGACATTTGAGGAGAAACCCTTCAGAAAGAAGGAAAATGTCTGCAGTGGAAGTCGAGGGTTAGTATGAGCTACAGTGACTGATGAGTTCATTTCAAAATCCACGGGCACGTAAGTGGTAAATTAGTACATACAGCAAACAGAGTCAGCAAGCAAAGCCTCCCATTGAAAGGAAAGAGACTTTGAGCATTGTAGTCATCTCACGCCTGAAGAGAGTGCGTATTTTAAATATAGATTCGTATCCCTGCCCTTTTATCCCTCTACATGCCGATTTCAAAGAAGTATTTGGGCACTGTTGACTTTCCATCCGTAAAGAAAACCCACCAAGATGCAGGAAACGTACACATGCACTCCAACATGCTTAGGTGTTTTAGATGCTCGTGGGATGCGGAACAATTAGGCAGAGAACTGCACTGTGGTCTCTCTTCGTCACTCCTCCCCCCACACACACTTTTTTTCCCTCCCTTCTAGAAAGCGTGATACCTGATCTCTGGGTCTAGCAGGCTGAGGATTTTTCTGTATTTGTATAATACAATGTCTGGCCTTCCCCCTGACCTGCTGGTGTATTTTTGGTCTCATTAGTAGTCAGAAAGATGCTTTCGTGCATCCGGGGCTGCGAGTCAGGGTGAGACATACAACGGAGAGAGGGAGTGAGCGCGAGAGGATATTAGAAGGGAGGCTTGTCTCCAAGATATGGAAGGAAGTGGGAAATGACAGGACGGCAAGCTTTGTATGGAGGGGCCTGGCAGGGCGGGGGAGCGGCGGGGAGAGCCAAGTGGATTCTCAGAAAAGGAGGGAAGCCGTGGAAGAGCGAAAGGTGATTAGAGGGGGATATTGATTCCTTATTCTGCCAGAGATTGCAGCAAGCATGCGAGGAATCTGCACCATGGTTGGCAAAAGGAGACCCTGTAACCAGACACTCAGGCTTTCCAGGAGCCCAGGGAGAGAGCCGAGAAGAAAGGGGGCAGTGTGGTCTAGGAAAATTCAACTTGTCGCTGATTTGTGCCTGATGCTTGCTGTCCGTCAGCAGCCTCCCTTACAATCTTTTTTTCTCTCTCTCTCCCTTTTTTTCTTGCCTTCTCCTTCTTCACTGAAGCCTAGGGGAGCCAGCAAAGATTAAATGTGCTTTCTCAAAGGCAGCCACTTCATGCTGCTATGTCGAAAGGGCCATTATTATTATTATTTTTAATAGTAAAAGAAAACGGGAGAGAGAGGCTGAGACAGAGAGAAGCAAGGTAGGCTGATGACGGACTAGCTTTTCTGGGAGGAAAAGGAAAGTGAGGGAGAAAGGAGAAACCCTGAACTGAACCGGACGATCGTGCCTGAGAAGAACCTCCAGAGGTGAGAAAAAAAAAGTTGTCTTGAAGATGGGGGGGTGGGGATGCTGAATAGACCCTGTGCAGAGGTAAAGGAGGCATAATTTAGCTGTCTTGCCGTTAGGATTCTGTTTTGCAAGAGGGGGGAGACGGGGAAGAGCCTGGAGCTTTAATGGTTTTTAGTTGCATATGGAAATATATACGAAATATTTAGCATTTTTACCAAGTGCTGGAGGCCCTTGCAATGCCTCCCTCCCAGGGGCTGCTTTGTCATTCTCTTTGACTAGCCAGCCATCTACCTTGCTTAGGCCAGAATAAAAGAAGGAAAAAAGAGGGAAGGAAAGAAGGAAAGAAGGGAGGAGAGAGAGAAAGAGAGGGAAAGAAAGAAAGGGAGAGAGGAAGGAAGAGAAAGAGAAAAGAGGGAAGAAAAAATTTAAAAGAGTCATCTACCCACCCAGTTCCCCTCCCTTCCCTTTGGATTTTGGAGGCGACACAGGGAGCCCCTGGCACAGAAAAGCTCCGCTTCCATTCAGAACGGGGGAAAAGCCACTCTCGGGTACAGAGCCGGTAGGTTCTGCGAAGATGGAGGGGAATTAGAATTCGGATTCCTCTGAAATATTGGCAAAAGGCTCCAAGGGTTCGGCGGCGGGAGTGGGGCGGGGGAGACGGATCTCCCCAGCCTGCACCCACCCCTTCCCACCTCGCCTCCCAAATGACAGCCTGGTGCTGCCTCTGCCTGATTTGGCCTTGGTTTCAGCCAAGCAGCTGATGCAGCCGAGGCCCCGTTTGCAGGACCGACTGGCAAAGTGCACGCTGCAGAAAGAAGGAAGAAATTTTTTAAAAGCAGCTCTGGGGAGGTTTCTCATTCTTTAAAAAAAAAAAAAGAGAGAGAGAGAGAGAGAGAGAGAAAAGATTTTTTAAAAAAAAATTTTTAACCGAATATTTTCAAAATTTGATCCGTCCCAGCCCCTCCCTGCACGTCCACCAAATTGCCTTTTTTTTTTCTCCCTCGTCAAAGCATAAACTACAGAGTCACAGTCTCTAGATTTGGTGTAGCGCTTCCTGCCCCCGCCTCCCCTCCCCGCCCCGTGGTCGGTCCTCTATTGAAACACCTCGCCCAGGCTAGCGCACTGCGAGCTCGCATTTCCCCCCCTTGCTCGGAATGGTGTCACGGGAGGCTGCAGCCCCGCTCCGCTTCCAAAGGGTGAGTTTAAAACGCTGTTCGTATTTATACTTTCATGGCCTCCGAACCCTCCTTCTTGGTCTTCTCCTTCCGAAAGCCTGATGTCTATGATTTTGCATGCGGCATGCTTGGCCAGAGGGAAAGAGCCGCCTCGTATTTTCCTTACCGTCAGCCGCGCTGGTTGTAAGTTCAAGCTTTGAAAGGGCATTTTATCCTGATTTTCGACCCTGGTTTTAAAAAAAAGTCAGCATCTCTCGGGCTATGCACATTATTTTTCATTTTAGTCAAACTGTTTTGCCCAAAGCTTCCAAGAGTTTTCTGTGATAGACACGCGGTGGTTGTGTTCAGGTATGTATCTATGTCCACGTATTCTGCGTATGTGTGTGTATGAATATATTCTATTTACATGGACTCTGAATTCTGTGACCTAAGGAAGCTTCGAGAGCGAGGGAGTACCCTGCCAGCCACCTGTTTGGTGCCTTTTGGTCATGAACCTGGAGCAGAAATTGCCTGTCATTCTCGTTTTGCTTTGCTTTGTCTCAAAGAAGGAACAATTTGTGGCGCTCCTCTCAATCCCTGAGACCCTAACTTGTGATGTTTACCGTTTAAATCCACGGGTTAGGCTCTTGGGAGCTGCGAGTCGTGCCTTGGCATCCTGGACCTTTGGTGGAACTTTTTTCTTTAAAGCAAAAACAAAAGAAAAGAAAGTTTTCTGAAGTGATTGAGTGCACCTCTGAGGTTTGCATTGTTAGATGCGGTCAGGTGACCAGAAAGTGGCAGCTCCTGGATTTCTGTTCAAGTAGGTATACATACATTCTGTTAGAGGAGCGCGTTGGCTGCTCTGTGTGTGTGTGTGTGTGTCAGTACCGGTGCCCGAGGCTTGTGGAACTCCTCTCCCATGGTCTGTTTCTTGAGAGCAACACGCAGTACTATCAGAGCGTAACAAGAACAGCTCAGTACCTGGTGCTTGACCTCAGAACATATTAGCTGAAGTCCCAGCATGCCCCGTGCCTCCAACTTTTAAACTCAACAGTTAATCTTAAAATTGTGTCCAATTAAAATGGGCATGTGGACATGTTACACATTCAGTACTCACATGTATGTGTCATATATGGCTAGACAGCGAACACGCAGACACAGATGGGGGGCAAACCAGTAGTTTAGGCTAAAAGATTAATAGGCTAAAAATTCTTCTCTTGCTAGTCTACGCGGAGGATGAAATTTACGGTGTTCATAAAGATTCAATTTGTATTACTTTGCAAGATTTTAAAAAAATAAGAGGAGCGATGTAGCCTCCTTGCTGGGCATCTGTTTTAAAATGTTATACACCGCAAGTTTAAAAGCAATAGGGATTGGAAATATATTTTCTAAATACGTAAATGGAAAGAAATAACAAGGGCACACATACATATGCAGTTATTGTATCTTTGGGAGTAATCAGTGCCCATTATTCTTCATATAAAGATTGGAAAAAATTTATCAGGATTTAAATTCAATCTAGCAAAGTTATTTATAATGCCAAACTGTATGTTTAAAATAATCTTCTCTTACGGTAATTGTTTACCTAGTTTGCAGTTTTCTGAAAACGTAACTTTTCGTGACAGAATAATTTTAGTGATTCAGATCTGTCTGTTGAAGAAGAGAAGCAGGAACTTACCTTTCCTTTGTTGCGAAAAATTCCAATATACAATTTTATTTAAACCGTTTGGTATCCTTGAGCCAACATTTATCTTCTATTTTTGGAAAAGACCTAAATCAGTCCTGACTTCAAATGCTTTCTTCCTTTAAAGACTCTATTGGCTGTAACCTCATTTTATACGTGTAGTCGAAGGTTAAGGAAACTGTTCTTTTCCTGTGTGTGTTTTTTTTTTAAGTGTTTATTGCAATTTCAGTCAATGACTCCAAATCGTAGTGAAGAAACCATTTTGTATCAGAAAACTGATTCGAGAAAATGAACCATGCAACAATTGAACCATGCCTTTTGTTGAAACCTCTTGTGTAGTCGTACTATTTAAATATTACTTTCCAGCCTTTGGTAGCCTGGATATGCTTCAGAGAAGAGTTACTTGATTTTCAAGTGATCCTTTGGTTTCCGTACAATGGATTAATGATTTTTCCCCATCTTAGCGGGTGTGTGTGCATAGGTATTTGGAAATTGTGGAAAGGAGTCTATTTAACTTATGGATATATGTTATCACATGATTCATATCAACTGTTTGCAAAACATTTGGTACTTTACTAAGTCAAAATGTATCTGCCGTTAATTCTATGAAAATGTATGCCCGCGCCAATAAAAACATGCTGGATATCATTCTTCTGCGATTTTGAAGGGTAACAGGATAGTAATTTAATACAAGTGATACAGTTTGTATTCCAAGGCACTCTTTCGGTTTTTCACATGTTTTCAGGTGGATTGCTCATGCCCTGAGGTTGCTACCACCACTGATCACACGGGCATTTGGGGAGTGCACAACGGCACACGGGATTTTTGTATTTCAGCGGGGGACTGCTCCAGTGTTAAGGGCAGGTTTCTCAACACCCCTTCTTCCTCACGGAGCCCATCAGCGAAGTTCAGTGAAATGAATAACATAATTGGTGGTTGGTTCAATCACTACCAGTCTAGACTAGCCCAGACGCATCAATTAGAGAGCGCTGTCTTTTAAAGGGGGAACGCAACCGAAACAAGCAGGGCATTATTGATACTGATCTTTAAAAGTGCAAATCCAGCTTGGCAGATTAAAAAAAAAAAAATAAGGCGGGGAATTGGGGTGGGGGCGGTTTGCGTTGCGGGAAGAAAAGAAAAAGACGTGAACTGGAGCTTTCGGACACAGAAGGACAGGAAGCTTGAGAGAAAAGGCGTGGATAATGAGTGCAAGGCAATGCAGCACCTCCTTGGAACACACAGTTACAATTCAGTTCACAAGGCATATTTCACCATATTTTTAACTAGATTCTCCCCCTCCTCCTTTCCTTTTTTTTTTTTTTTTTTTTTTTTTTTTTTTTGCCTCTGTTTCCAAAGAAGTTCCAGCTCAAACCCAATTCTGTTGGAAATTTAACAGCTCTAGGAAGCTCCACTGAGAAGAAAGCCAAGTAATACGAACCAGCCAAAACTCCTTTTGCAACATTTTTCCCCCAAAAGAAAAACACAGAAGATGTTTATTTTTGAGTCTCTAATTCTACTTAAAAAAAAAAAAAAAAATCAACAGGACTAATGAACAGTGCTCATTTTAAATCCAGCACCTGGGAGCTAATTTTATGGGCAAGACACCTTTAGGTAAACAGTTTTCTGTCGAATACAGTAAAATGATGAAGAACGTAACAAAAGGCTTTGGTAATTTGGAAGAGGGGGGTGGTTTTTGATGGAGAAAAAACAGATGATTTAGAAAGCGTTAGGAACACATCAAGCCCCAGGGAAAGAAAATGTTTGATTGGTATTAATTAAAACACTGCTAATATATTCTAATAAAATCAAATTTAACATTCTAAACTAATCCGCTTGGTATGTCAAAGGAAAAGAAAAGTATTATCTTATTTGCATCTCTGCCATCCAAATGCATTTGCTCATTCAGCAGAATTAATTTTTATCACCAGCCTGTTTAATCTCCTCACAGATTTAGTCAAACTTATTCTTTCGAACTAAAAAGGATCGGGGTTGCGGGGGGGCGTGGAATCCATGGAAGGTGTTGGGAAGACTAGTGACTGTATTTAGTACTGGCTTTATATATTACCATGTCCTTTTCTCATTTGCTGTAGTGGGTGTGGAGGAACCTGTGAGACTGAGGGGGGGTGATGGATGGTTAATTTTCCTCTTTCTCTTCTATCTACTGGGTTATTTGGCAATTTCAGTTGCCAGATTATTTGAGTGGCATTTATTTACATGACTGATGTTGCCCTGTTGATTAATATCTCATTTATTTCTAATTTCAGAATCTATTTTATTACAAATGCCTTATGCCCAAAACAACAACAACAACAACAACAACAACAAAAACCGCTCTCATGCCACATACCAATCGCTTCTTCTCAATTATTTGCAACTATGGTCCCTCTAAGAGAAAGTGGGGAGGTGAACGTGAATTTTTTCTTTTTCACTAAGAACTGAATTCTTTGTTTCAATTTTTCAAGCCAAAATTTCTACAGAAGAATGTATATTTTCTGAAATGGCGAGTTTCACGCCCTTTATTGTTAAACTCTCAAAATGGGTAAAACTGTCCCCAAATGACATCATAGCCAAAATGTTTCTCCCTCATTAGTCTCTCATGACTATGATATCATATGTAAATATGTGCCCAACACAAAAAATGGATGGGCCAGAGATATTGAGGGCCACATTTGTGTATTTCACAAGTGTGGGGTTCTGCCCAGTCTCAAGGAGATGCAAAGCCTCAGACTACAGTCCTGAGGAACTGCCTTCTTTGCTTCATTGCCTTTTTCAGTTCTTCAACATAAAAGAGCAGTCGCAGTTCGGTTTCACATGTATTGTTCTATAATCCAGGCAATAAATGCTAATTAGTAATGCTCAAGGATCCGACCATTCAGAGTAATTATCATAATTTACTTCTTCCTTGTTAAAGACATTCCTTGCTGACTAAAAAAAAAAAAAAAAATTAAATCACTTCCCCATTGCACCGCAGTGGAAATGCACTGGAGAGATGTCCAAGGTGTAGTAATATCGTTCCGGCCGCCTTCGAAGTCGCCGATATGTGCCTCTTAGCTTATTCCAAATGGAATGGCAACTTAATTTCTAAAAAGAGATTCATGTAAATGCATAAAGTTTTGCATGTGCACCAGGAATGCATGATTTTATTTTACACACCCCAAGGCTCCTCCCTCCCGGCCCACCCCCTTTCTAAAACCACTTACTGAGCAGAACAAAGGAAACTGCTAACTAGAGAGGCATCATTAAGTGTGAACAGCAGTAGCATGATAAAGTATGTGATATGACAACATATTTCATTGCACAAAAGTGCAGATAATTAAATAATTCAATAGTAACCCTGACTAATTAGCAAAAAGATCTTTAAGGAGGAATCAAGAAAATGGATCCAATCCACTTGAATAATATGCCCCATTCTCCCAGGTCACAAATATATATTTGGTTCTTTGATAATGGATTGATTCATACAGAAGGATGAGGACAAAAGCCTGTTCCTCAAAATGGAGCTTGGATCTGGCATCCTCTTTGGGACAAATTAATCCTGTGTTCTAGAAGAGCAGAATTTAATGTAGAGCTCTCTGTTTTCAGTCAAAGGTGTAATCCTCCGTTCGGTTGCACATTTCTCTTTTATCAGGTGTTCTAAAAATTCGCCAACCCCTTCGCTTTTCATATCATTGCCTCAGAATATATGTATGAAGCCGCCTCCACATTTTCTAATAAGGATCGTGTTTTAAGTTTGCTTCTTGCTTGACGCAAATAAGGATCCTATGCACAGAATGCATAGGATAAATAGCCATGCTGAATATTATATTTGGTGGAATCGCCCCCCCTCCCCTGCCTAATCTAGCAAGGTAATATTCCCGGTTTCATTGTTCATTGGTCCTTTCAGGGAGAGTTTCGGCTTTTACTTGAGGGTTGTAAGCACATTAGAGGAATAATTCCCTCTGGATACTATAGAGAGGGAGCCACCTGCAAAATGTTGATGCTGTTATTGAAATCTCAAGTGGAATCAGCTTTCAAAAAATTAGATATTAGATGCATCCGATATAATTTGCAATGTGTAATTATACTAATGTGCACAGAGTTGTGTGTTGCTTTACATGTTGCCTACTTGAGATTTTTTTTTTTTTCCCATGGGCATTTCTCATCATTTGAAATGGCTCCTGAGTAGAATGTTCTTAAAATCATCTTTCAAAAAAAAGTCCTTGCTAATTAATATAAGAACATAAGAGCTCTACGGTCTGTGCTGTCATGCAAGAATGAATGAACATGTGTGACCCAGATATTGGAAAGTAATGATCTCTAAGAATGTTGTCATTGTGGACCCTTGAATTAGTTGTAAAATATTGCCTGCTCTTGATGGATTTAGTCTTCATTCAGACTTTGGACAATTGGTGAAGTAATGGAGAATATTAGAGTAGTAAATCTTATTCATAAGAAATCCATTTCCTTTACCGGGATGAGATAAAATGCCAGGGAAATGGCTTTAGGCAGAGATCATTTTAACTTAATCAAAGTAACCAAAATTGTAACAGTAATGAACAACTTATTTTCCATTTTTTCCCCCATTTTGCATGGTGCATGCTGAATCACTGAAACTCTGCTAACTTAGGTCATTTACACACTAACATCAACTTCCCTTTTGGTGTCTCGACATGGTGTTCCATTGGACTGAAGACCCCCTCCCCACCAAGGAGCCGGAAAAACCCAGGCAGTGAAACAGTGAGTTGATTGGTCAGCCTGGTGTTTGGCACTTGCTATATGCCCAGTAGGTGAAGAGGCTCTTGATGCAAATTTGGAGAATCATTACCATCAGATCACAGAAGGACCCTGAGCTGGGCTACGCAAGGGTCCCAATTTACGCTTTACGCTTATACTTTGGGGAGACAAAGGATTTCAAGGGAGGCTCATGTTGAGATGATACAAGATATTACTCATTCCAATTAAGTAGGCAGAGGCCCCAAAGAATCCTGATTTGTTAAACATTGAACTCATAATAGACAGCAAAATACGGTGGTTCATATTTTTCTACTATTTACTCTGCAAAATATATTTTAATGATGGGGCCCATGTTTAAAAAGGGGGCATTTTGCATGGGCTGTATCCCAAAGCAATGCATTGCTTTACCTTTCATTTGCTCATGTACGCAAGGACTTTCCATCATGACGCTACCCACAGGGGTCAGCAGAAAATTGTGCACGGCGTCCTTCCTGACTCCAAGAACAGTATGATTTATTCACAAATGAGTCTTACCCATGTGTATCAAGAGCTCCACGCCCCACCTTCCCAATCCGTGTTCACAAAATATGGTTCTAAAACCTGTAAGATACATTTTTAATTTCTCACCCAGGATCAGGTGTCGCACGCTCGATCAGAACAGAAAAATACCCGTTAACCATATGTAACACTATTGATTAGGTTTTAGAAAACAAATACACCTGCCATCCAGAGACCCATCTTCAATATATTCCAAGTGTTTAGGGCGGATCTGTGATATGGGGTAGTATATCCTTTTGGCTGTGCCTAACTCATTATGCTTCTTCATTGTGCTGGCATAATGAAGAGGCTGACAATAAAGGCTTTAGTTAAATTAAAATCCACCTGCAAAGTATATCTCATTCATAACAACTTCCGTAGAATAAAAGAAACATTAATACAGCTCTCTCCAAATATCCTTTCCTGCACAATGAGTGGGTTGGATTAGTTGGTCTCTAAATGTTTTTACAGCTTTAAGAATTTTTGAAGCTACTCTCAAATACAGAAATAGAAGAACAACTCCAAGACCCTTGAATCCAAAGTCCGTTTGTACCAACAGTTGTCTTTCAAGGTTATATTTGATTCCATCTCCAGGTGCCTTATTTACTAATGTATTTTGCCTTGCTGCTAAAACAGTAAAGGCTGAAGTTCATTTTCAGGAAGGGCAGTGACAAAAAAGAGGAACAGCTGAAGAATGAAAAAAGCTACACAGTGGGAGAAGGAAATTCTTGATCTGACTTCTAAGCCCATGTCCTTCAGCATTAATGCAGAAGAAACCCAGACAAGCACCTGCCTTTCTATTTTAAGACCATATTCTTTGGTCCTTCTGCCTTCATTTAATTTCTTACAGCATGGTTTTGTTTTACCCCATTGGGTTGACGCCTTGGAGTTCCACGTTTCCCTTTCCACTCGATTCATCTGAATCATGTTAATATTCCCTTCAAAACTCTCAATAGTCACATTAACCCACCACGCTTCCCAAATTAAATCTTAACATGCTCAAAACCTCCTGAAAATTGCCCTGCCCTATTTTCCAGAGCCACTCCGAATGTATAATCTCTCCTTGAATTAAGCAAGCCTGCTCTTCCTGGCTTCCAAGTCTCTGAATGAGCCCGCACCCTGCTTTCCTCCCTGCACGCTCTGTCTCGGCCACATGTGCATTTCAGAAACCTTTCTCCTCTCTTGCTTTCTTTCCTTCCATCCACCTGCATTCTGTCTTCCTTCTTCCCTTCCTTCCTTGTTCCATTTCTCCCTTCCTCCCTCTCTTTTGTTCTTCCTTTCCTTCTTTCTTCCACGGGGCACAATGAGTCATGCTCTGAGCCAGGCACTAGACCTATAAAGCCAAATACAAGAAACTGACATTAATTCCTAACAATTCCAGTGACTTCACTCGCCTCTGCATTGCTAAGCCCTTCTGTCCCCACAATCATTTTATTTTGCTTTTAGTCTTCGGAGTTCTTTGAATTTGTCCCTAATGTCCTGCGTTCTTTTGTCGTTCTTCCTCCATGTCCTATTTCAGTAAGTTGTCTGTTGGATAAACCTGAAGCTTCTCTTATGGAGCGTTTCCTCCTGGAGGGATTAGCGTGGGGCGCTCGCACACTCAAGCAGTGTTGTGGCTTGACTGCTTCTCCAGCGACGTGAACAGTGAGAGAGCGCTACATTTTTGTGGTGATGTCACATTTCGTGTGTACTTAGAAATAGCACGCCCCCCCCCCCGAGGATCCTCATGTTTACTTATTTCTACCAAAGAGTCAATGTGATAACTTTTCTGTGACATGTTCTGTTATTTTTTTAGTTGTGTTGACGTTCCTTTCAGCTGGTCCTCTAGCCCCCGTCCTCAGGAAGGTCTCCCCAGTGAAGGGACGTAAACGGCACTGGACACAGCTATACTGGGAGATGCTCAAGCCAACTATGAAGTTGAAACAAAGGAAATGATCACCTGAAGACACCTCTTCTGCTAAGCATCACCCCCAAAGGATGCAATTTCAGGCAATAGAGCTCCCAGAATACGAGGCAATCTTTTCAAGAAACAGAAAAAACTTCCCAGTGACATCTAGATTTCTAAGGAGCCAACGACTTCCCCTTCCTCATGTGTATTCCTCTGTTTGTGTTTTAATTCAGTGGCACACTCATTTCTAAAATATCTCCCCGGTATGGATATGCTTATTAATGCACCAATTTTTAAAATAGAAAATTGCACAAATGTGTTCATGTTTTAAGGAACAAAATTAATGCTATAAGTAGGTTGATTTCTAGCCCACAGACGGTTTGATCTGAAGAGTGACTTAAAGGAATATAAAGTACTCTTGAAATAACAAGGTAGTCAGAGGCAACCCAAAGGCTAAAATAACGGTGGAAACTCATAAGGCAGCTGAAAAATCCCACCGTATCCCACCTGACACCAACCAATTAATTATTCTTTTAATCAAGCAAGATAGGTTCCAAAGACATGGTCATTACTTCTAAAGAGTGTAAATCCAGTTCTACAGTGATACATAAACTTTTGAAAAGATCATAACAAATCAGGTCTATAGATGTTAAGACCACAACAAAACAAAAGATATAAAGAAAGAGCTTGGAGGAAGTCACCATTATCTGGCAAAACTAGTCTGTTTAGGGAACAGAGTTCCCAAAGGAGGAAAATAAAAGATGAATCTTAAAGAATGTTGAAGATTTAGGCGCACCTGTCTGCTCAGTTGGTAGAGCGGGTGACTCTTAATCTCAGGATTGTGAGTGTAAGCCCCACATTGGGCATGGAGCCTATTTACAAAAAAGAAGAAGAAGAAGAAGAAGAATATTAAAGATTCAGATAAATGGAAAGGAAAGAAAAAAATAGAATCCTTTAAATGAATGCAATATTATGAGCAAAGCCATAGAAGAAGGAATCTATGTGGTGAGTTTAGGGAATTATGACTATACATGTCTAGTTGACTTTCAGTGCCAGTGTAAATATGCATATACAGTAAGGACTTCACACCACACCTCCTCTCTCTCACCCTGAGTGTCACCTAGAATCATCATCAGATTTATTTACCATTAAAGCAAGTGACAGTGATTGGTGGTAATATGAGAACTTATGATTTTTCTGTTAACTCAATAATAGTTGGTATTTTTGGAGTTCTTACTGTATGTTAAGCATTTTACGTATGAACTCACTTAAGCCTGCAACTCAGAACAACCCTGCAAAATAGGTATTATTATCCTTGTTTAAAAGATAAGGTTTAAGGAGGTCAAGTAACTAGCCAAACTGCCATATACAGGGTTCTCATTCAGAACAGTGATTGCAAAACTCATGATCCAAAGCACTGAGTCACAATATTGTGATCAATGTTGCAGTATTACCACTTGAATATTACTTGATCGTTTTTTATGGTAAACAAATAGCTACATTATTCAGTTATCCTGTCAGTTTTTTCCAGTTTTCTGCTCAAATCATGTTAGAATGATGGAAAGAATTTTCATGATAGAAAATTGAAAGAATTGGAAAATAGAGCTTATTGGCACTTCTGGCTTTTGTTTTGGCTTTTACTGTTTTTTTTTTGTTTTTTTTGTTTTTTTGTTTTTTTTACTAGATGTTAAGTAAATTGTTCTTTGTGTTCTGCAGAAAATCTCAAATTCTTGAGAATTATCAAGGTGGGGGCACTGAAAGGTCATCTGTTGTGATGTGCTTTTCTACAGATGACAGATCAAAGTTAGAGCGACTTACAGAAGATCACACATTTGCGTTTGGCAGGGCTATGTCCAGAAACCAGGCTGCCCAGTTTCCTCTCAGAGGCTCTTAAAGTATGCCACGCTGCCTAAATGAAGGATGAACTTGAGTTTGATCAAGGAAAGCATTCTCTCTGGGTGATAAGGGAGCACCGCACTTAGTAGATTACTTCAATTTTGCATCTCTTTGGCTTCCCACCTCAACATGAAAAAAAGCCAGTTATGAACTAGCATCTTTTGACGTAGCAACTGTCAATGATCCATCCCCAGAGAACATTAATGGCTCAAGTTATGTGTATAATGTCTTCAATGATATCCTCAAGTTATTTGGAATTCTTAGCTCACCTAAACAAACCAGATCTTCTAATGAGCATTTTCTTACCCAATTTCATGCACAGTATGTATTCCTAAGTGCTTCCGCATGAATATTTATACGTGACTGTTTCAATAGTCCTTATGTTTTTGAAAAATATCGATGGTTATTTGCTATTTTAATCCTCACTTATCCTTGTAACTAACTCAAGGATACTTCAGCCCTAAAAAGCTAGAATTGAGGAAATATCACTCTTCTCTACCAGCTCTTTTGCATTTAGTTGGCATTTAGTAATGATTAATAAAGTGGTCAGCTGAATAACACAGAGGTTCAGTGGGCAATTCCATCTTGAAGGGGTCAGTTAAGCTGGGTCTACTTAAGGACAAACATGTAGGTGTTTGGAAGTACCTGCATATTTGACTGTTGTAAATTTCCACGTAAAGATCTGGCATTGTCTGACATAGACCTTGTGGCTTGGGTCATCCTGTTTTCAAAATGATGATTATTGGACACATCTCGCACAGTTCTCATTAAGTGAGTTCATAAATAAGCAGGTTTGTTTGTTTGTTTGTTTGTTTTTAAAGAGTAGCCAAGCACAAGATGTGACTTTGTTGACTTTTTATGAGACTTTGTCATTTGTCCCTTGAATCCCCAATAAAAACAATGTTGTATCAACTGTGAACCTGTGTTGATTTCTTGGAAGAGCATGCTCTCATAATTTCCTTTCACTAGTGTATATCAAAGCTAATTCCAGAATCCATGAGGAGCAGTTGGTCTGATGTGATGGGAAAAACTTAAATTTAGAGACCATTTCTAACAATCCTATATTGCCCCTTTAAGAAGTGGCACTCACTATCCCCTACCCAGGTCAGAAAGCGAGGAGTGGTCCTTCTCTTTTCTCCTTCCAACTGTCAGAAAAATCAATTCGATTTTTCCCTTCTGTTTGCAAATACATCTGCTTCTCTTCATCTTTCATGCGACTGTTAAGTCACCCCTCATTTCTCACCTGGACTATTGAGTCATGCTTCCAGTTTTTCCCTCCACGCTGCTAAGCAGCAGCCACAGGGAAATCTCTCTAAACCACAAACATGATCATATCATTCCACAGTTTCAAACTTTTCACCTGTTTCCCATTAACCTTGAAATATTGCGACACCTAAAGTCCTTCATATCCTGGATCCTGGCCCCCAACATCTCTGTCTGGACTCCTCAGATGCCTGTCTCCCACTGTTTTTCTAGGTTCTTGCCATACCTCTTTGCCATTTTTTAATGCCCTCCTTCCCTTCTGGCCTTTCTCACATACCTAAACCATCTGCTTAGTACTCTTTCCACTGCCCTTCCAGATGCCATGTCTTGGTCTTTGGGTCTCATTCTGGAAGTCACTTCACCTTGGAAATTTCTACCCTGATTCATCACTACCCCTCCCTAGGATGGGCTTCCTCACATAGGAGCTTTCCTAGCATTCTGTGCTTACTTCATATTAGCATTTATCACCCAAATTATGATCATGATATCAGTCTCCCCCAGGGGAATGTGAAATTCTAGATCTGCCTTGTTGGGTAGGGGAGATACTTGCCACAGGTGACTCCTGCAATTTAAATTCACTAATATTGAAGAAAATTAAAAATTTGGTTTTTCGGTTGCACTGACCATCTCTCAAGGGCTCAATAGTCAGATGTGACTAGTGGTCACTCCTTTGAACAGCACACATATAGAAAACTCTATCATCGATTAAGTTCTATTGGATAATACTGTTCTGAAAGGCAAGTATACTGTTTTGTTTGTCATTTCATGCCCTAGATTTGAATCCTGTCTAAACTGGAATCCTGTCTAAAATGTGTCATCTGACCACAGAGAAAAAAAAAATTAAGTGAGTGACTATTTTTTTTTCAATTTTCCCAAGGATGATATATAATGAAAACTATACTATATGCATAGGAAGGAAATTAATTCATTACATGGTAAGACGCCCAGGACAGAGAGGTTTAATTCTGGTATAAAACCCTCATGGAGAAAGTCTAAAACAGGCTGTCATAGTGTGTGTAGTGCAATGTAAGCACTTCATAATTATCTGCCGAATGAATGAATGACACATCTGGATTCTTAGGCATTTCATTTTACTCATTTTCACTTAGATGTGTGGAGTCATGTCGAAGACACGTCTTTCGATTCCAAAGGGCCTCTTCTCTGGAGGATGTGGTGATAGACAGTTTCCTCACTTTCATCTCAAGGATAGTTGAATTGTATCAGTGCAGTAGGATTACCCATTCGTTCACTTTCCTTCATTGTTTACACTAGCAACCAGTAGTAGAGAATTGAGTCACTATTCAGTGACTAAGATCAAAGTGAAAATGATCAAAGTAAATACCATTTTTGATAAGCCCTATTTCTTTTAGGAATTGGCCAAAGTGCACTAAAAATGTTGATCATTCCCTGAGCACGTATTATGTCCCAGAGGTTTTGTTAGGTCCTAAGGATACAGGAAGCAACGAGATGGACACAATTTCTGTGTTCGTAATGAAAGTCATATTATTTCAGTTCCTCTCCCTGTCTTGTACCTAAAGCAGGAGTTCTCAATATTGGTTGCATATTGTAATCACCTGGGGAGTTTAAAAAATATGGACACCTGAGCCTTTCATCAAAAGTCTCTAATTTAACTGGTGTGGCATATGGCCTAGGAACTGGGATTCTCTTAAAGTTCCCCACATGATTGTAAGGTGCAGCCAAAGTTGAGAAGTGTTAATTTATGAGGACAAAATCTTGGGATGAGCTCAAAGATTAAGAACTTTGGGTATTGATGACTGATAGCCTATTCAAATCGAAAAGAGAAACTTTAAAAATCATCTAATGTAGCTACATTCTATTCGTTAGTCCTAAGAATATAAGCTAGTACTTAAGAACCACAAAGGTGTCTGGGTCAAACAGGCAGTTCATGAGTGAGATAAGACCTGACCCTGGGTTTCTGACTCTAACACCATGCTCTTTTTGCTCCACTAAGCTGTCTCAGGGAAATAGAAAATATAATTATCTTCAAGTCAAGGGACAGCCAATGTCTACTGTGGTCATGCCTTTTTAAAGCAAGAACTGATTTTGGACCAATTTGAATCCTATGTACTCAAATTTTCTTGCCCATCAAATGTGAGCACTATAGATTTATTTTTTTAGAGTACAACTTCTTTTTTGGGAATACACACACACACACACATTTATTTATTTATATTTGTATTTATAAAGAGAGAGCTCAGGTTCCCAGGGGCCTTAACCACAGTCTTACAAATTCAAAAAAATCAATATGCGTGTGTTCAAGTCCATACACACTAAGAAGGATATTTTGCCTTTAAACTTGAACTCCTGAACAGCAAAAATGATAGTAGGAGGAGACAATAAGAGTGCATCATGCTCTCACGTTCTCTGTCCCCACCCACCTTGTTACAGGACACTCCATTGAGTTTAACATTTCACAGCATAGGTAAAAATCTCCAGTCTGGCCCCATAAGAAAAGCTGACTCTGAAAAATATCTATCATTAAAAAAAAAAAAATATTACCCCTTTTCGCAAGCACCACTCCCTATTTGCAGATGCTGTTCATAGATCACGAGAATCCAGGAACCAGAGTCCACTCTTCTCCGTCCATACAAGACCATGTAGTGAAAAAGTGTCTTTCCTTTTTTTAAGGTATCAGAATAAAACTCATGTTCACATAGTTCCTTCGAAACATATTTCAGTGTTTGAGAGCCTACACAGTTGGGAAATTCTGTTTTATTTCGATCCCAAATCCCTCACGCTATAGTTTAATCCCATTTTCTGTTGTTCCCTGTGGAGAGAAAGAACAGCTGGTCTCCATTCTCTCTAAACTCAATCCCTTCAAGTCCTTAAAGACACCTACCTCCCAGCCTTCTCTTCTCTGGAATAAATAATAACAGCTCCCATCAGGAAAACGTCTCTCTTGCAGTGTGCGTATTTGCTGCCATATCACATATATTCATGCTTATCACATAATGTTCATAACCAAAACAAGCCAAGGCCAAGAGCAAAAACAAGCAAATGTAACATTGTTTTCATGAATGAAGTTACAGATCCAATAGATGCTGAATACATAGCTGTGAATGATAATCTTCCAATAATTATGTGCCAAAATTATCATAATTTCTTTTAGGAAGTATTGGCAATCTGTTGCTTTTGGAGAGGTGAATTAAAAATTCGACGATTAGGTTTCAATTTCTTTTATGCAAGTTCTCCCCATGCCCTACAATGGAATCTTCCATTCAGCATTCCACAGCAGGAGCCGCCATGGCTTTGACAAAAATAGATACAGTATTGGAACATTCAGTCAATGGAGTAATCCAATTGTCTGAACATTCTTTTCTGCTTTGTCATTTACATTTTAATAAATCCCAGAATATGTCAAGCCGTATCGAGTTGTACCAAGTGTAGCTAATAACATGCAGTTACCAGATGCAATGAGGAAATCATAACATGCAAGCCCTGAGACACATCAACACTTGGTTTGTGTATATTTTTAGGTTCCGACGTTTTAAATAGGGATACTCTGAAAATTTTTAAAAAATGGATATTTAGCTAAATCCTTGCTATTATCAACATTTTGTTAGTATATCCAGTTTTCATAAAGGAAGCTGTGGGAAGGGGATGCTACACTAAATTGATCTAGGAATGCTGGCATCTGGTCAACCACAAGGATGACACCGGATAGCAAGCGAAATGTAGAATGTTAAATGATCTTATGCCCATTTTTCTCCAATTCGCTGTGTCCCCATTCAGGAGGCTCAGAAAATCACATTTTAAAGTCACTTGGCATTGGACAATGCCAAGATTTCTGGCAAACCGTCCTGGAAAAGACTGTGTGTGTGTGTGTGTGTGTGTGTGTGTGTGTGTGTGTGTTGGGGGGTGTGATTATTATTACCTACTATGTATAACTTGCCCTGTGCATATATTGACCACCAAGTATTTCAACACTTTGAGAAATTTGCTATCTGGTTTGAAACGGAGCCCCCTGAATTTCACAACGTGGCAGAGCTCCAAGGATAGTGGAGTGAGTCTCAGCAGGTTGGTGACCCCTTGACAGGTGTGCGTCTGGAGAGGAGAGTTCCTCAAGGATCACAGGGATGCTGTCTCAGGCTCCACACTCAGTGCAGAGTCCACTTGAGATTCTCTCTCTCCCTCTTTCTTTCCCTCTGCCCCTTGCCCCTGCTTGCACGCTCTAAATAAATATCTTTTAAAAAATCACATGGGACATGAGGCTAAAATTCAACTCTGGTTGTACCCTCTGTACCTAGTTATCTGAGTCACTTGTGTTAGCACATCACAAAACTCACCTGAGGCTTCTTCTTTCAAACTTCTGATTATTATCATTACTATTATTGAGATATTGAGGCTTCTTCTTTCAAACTTCTGATTATTATCATTACTATTATTGATACTAAGTAAGGACCAGAGTTATATCTTGATATTGGGTAAATCTGACTAGTGTTAAACTTGTAATAAACCCAAGGATTAAAAAGACCCTTTTGGTTTTTGCTGATGCATAGAGCAATTTCGGGGCTTGCCACAGAGATTGTGAGCAGTACCCCACTATTACTATATGGGGTCAATATCACGTTGAGGAGAACGATATCAAAGCTCAGAGCAGTGCAATGATGAAAACAAAAGTGCAATGAAGAAATACACTTGGTGTTGTAATCCACAAATGAGGTCATCAGCATTTCCCGATTTCCAAAGTTTTCTCTTACTATGCCCACGATGTGAGAACTGATAGCTTTAGTGGGAAAAGTATGACCTAGCCAATAGCAGAATGCTCACAATATCTTGAAGACCTCTAGAGAACGATCCTTTGCAACTTCCCCATACATTTAGAATATGAGCGAACACTTGTTCTCCCTCATAAAGTACTATCATGATTATAGAATAATGGGTTATAGCTTTGGATAACACTTGATGAACTTGAATTTATCAACCAATGATGTCAGTCAACATTAGGGAGAATTTTAGAAGGCATGCCAGATAGAGAAGGTCAAAAGACAGAGCCGACAGGTTTATTTTCATGAATAAAGTTTCTATCTTCCAGGTCTAACTCCATCAATAATTATTTCCTTCAAAATTTCTATGGATAAGTTGGCTCTTCTGTAAAATGAGCAATACGGTCATTGACTCATTCTTGTTTTACAAAGATCTTGAAAGTAAATGTGGCAAAATGTTTTAAGAAGTCCTTCCTATTTTCAATATTATCTCCTTGTCTTTAACTTTTGACATTTTAATTATCGTGTGTCTTGGTGTCTTGCTGAGGGTCTCTTTGATTCCATATTATTTGAAGCTCTCTGGTCTTCCTAGATCTGGATCTTGGTTTCCTTCCAGAAACTTACATTTTCAAGTACATACAGGCATACCCATTTCATGGATATTCATTTCAGAGATTTTAGGTACATTTTTGGCTATTATTTTCTCAAACATGATTTCTGCCCCTTCCGCCTTCTCTTCTTCTTCTGGAACCCCTCTAATGAGAATATTAGTCCATTCAATGTTGTCCCATTGGCCCCTTAAGCTATCTTTACCTTTTTTCCTTCTTTTTTTCTTTTTGATGCTCTGATTGGGTAAGTTCCACTGCCTTGTCTTTGAGTTGACTGATTCTTTCTTCTGCTTTCTCCAGTCTGTTATTAAAACCCCTCTCATCAGTTTGGTTATGTATTTTCAGTTCTGCAAGCTCTATTTGGTACTTTCCTATATTTTTCATCTCTATGGAAGTTTTCATTGTGTTTATCCATTCTTCTCTTTGGCTTAGTGGGCATCTTTATGACCAATACTTTGAACTCTTTATTGGGTGAATTACTTATCTCCATTTCATTAAGGTTTTTTTTCCTGAGGTTTTATCTTGTTCTTTCATTTGAAACATATTTCTGTTTCTTTGTTTTGCTTGACTCCCTGTGCTGTTTTCTCTGCAGTAGATGAAACAACCACCTCCCAGTCTTGAAGGAGTGGCCTCACGTAGGAGGTGAAACTTGTTGTTCAACACTGCCCAAGCTCTTTGTTGTCTGTCCAAATTTTGTGCTTGTCCAGTACCCTATTATATTTTTAATAGCTCCAAAGGCCTCCTTTACAGAAAGACTGGGGAGAGACAGGCAGCGTGCCCCAGTCTTCTGTTTGCACAGTGCCTGGGATGGCATTCTGCCAAGAAACATCTCTGACTGCCACAGTCCCATAGGACTTAGGAATGCAAATCCTCTTGGCCATCAGAGCCAGGCAATCAAGATTACATCCCATTGGCTTTTAACTACCCAAGTTAATAGAGAAGAGCAGGGATGCAGATGTTATAAAAAAATTAGTATAGTTTATAGGATGCACTTTTGCTTTTGCTTTGACCAAATTTCCTTTTGGATTCTAGATCTGTAAACTTTCAATGATAAAGAATCCAAAGGACAATGTAGTCCATCTTTTGCTTAAATTATCCCTGTAGGTCTATAGCAAACTACTTTGTGGGTTAGCAATTCCACCTGTGGACAACTTGGATCATTTAAGTAATTTTTCCTTATATTGAATCACAGGAGGCTTTTCCATCATTCTTTCTTTAAAAAAACATTTTATTTATTTATTTGACAGAGAGAGTGATAACAAGTAGGCATAGAGGCAGGCAGAGAGAGAGAGGGAGAAGCAGGCTCCCTGTTGGGCAGAGAGCCTGATGTGGGGCTCGATCCCAGGATCCTGAGATCATGACCTGAGCCAAAGGCAGAGGCTTAACCCACTGAGCCACCCAGGCGTCCCCTTTTCCATCATTCTTAGTTTTACCCATGGATCACAGAGTTTAAATCTGATTCTCTTCTACTATCTTCTACAGATACCTAAAGGAAGAAATTCTATACTTTCCAGAATCTCCTTTTCTCTAGGCTACCTGGCTCTAGCACCTTCTAGCATGTTCTAACGCCCCTCCCACCCACCTAAGATAGTGGCATTATTTCAAACGCCTTCATCATTCTTATTAGTCTCTACACTACACTCCCATTTGTCTATTTGACCTTTAAAATGTGCCACTCAGAATTGAATGCGATTTTCTAGATGAGTACTGATAAAAGGAGAGCTGAACGTGATGATCACTTTTTTAAAAAGATTTTATTCATTTATTTATCAGAGAGAAAGAGAGAGAGAGAGAGCACACAAGCAGAGGGAGCAGCAGGCAGAAGGAAAAGCAGGCTCCCCACTGAGCAACAAACCCAATGTGAGACTTAATCCCAGGACCCTGGGATCATGACCTAAGCCAAAGGCAGATGCTTAACCAACTGAACCACCCAGGAGTCCCTTGTGATCACTTTTTGAAAAGGACTTTTCCCCCCAAGTAATAGATTTCTATGAATAAAGCTTCATATTAATCTTCCTGGCAACCATTTAGCAGTGTTGACCCATATCATCTTACTCTCTATTAAAACACTTACGTCTATTTTATACATGCTGCTGTCAAACACCATTTTTCTCATCCTTAGATGTAGCCCATTATTCTGTCTCCTAGTATCTTTTTCTGATCTCAATTAAGATATTTGATATATCAGATATTTCTCCCAAAGTCATCTTGCTCACATATTTGACTCAAACTTCCCCAGAGGAGATCTTGGGAAGCCTTGTAGAGTGACTTGTGGAAGTTAGGATCCCAAATGTCATCTCCCAAAAGTATCAGTCTAGTAATTGTCAAAGAAAGAAGTGAGTTAATCTGGCACATTTTAAGCATTTTTTTGGTTTGGTCTCATATTTATATTATTACATTTACATGTTTTTCTTAATGACTACTGATACTGAGAAATAGCCGTCTAGATAAATGATGAATAACAAGGGGATTGGGATCCATATTGTGCGTCCGGCAATCAAAAGAGGGACATTCCATATGTGAAGAACTGAGATCACTAATGCATGTGTTGATGTTTTAAGTAACTGAGTTTTCTTCTTTCTTGCTCTGTTTGGGTTGATAAATAACCTTCTTTGAAAAAAGAGCTTTCCAGTAAAAGGAATTGGAAATCTTTTGTCTGTAGTCCATAAGGATATTAATATGCCCACTCATTTCTGCACTTAACTATCACACATAAAATAAAATAAAATAAAATAAAAGTAAATGTGTCCCAAAAAAGAACTTGTTTCCTCACTGTAGTAACAATTCCTTGTAAGAGGACAGGGAATTACATAAGGGGAATATGGGCTGGCACCTATTCAGGAGTTTGGTTACCAAAGGGCCTAAAGATACATAACAAGGCATTTCAACTCAATTCAGATTGTTAAAATGAATTGAAATTCATGATAAAGCAGCTCCACAGTCTGGCCCCAGAGGACAGAATTCTTAGCAAGGCTCCACTGTACTGTGCTATCGGATGGTAATGCTATCCAGAAACAGTGAAAGTCCCCTTTTCATTCCTCCTCTCATTCCTTCTTTGCTGAAACTGGCAATTCTTGGTCTGTACCCCATTTTCTCTTGCTCTTTCCTTTTTTCTTTCCCCCTTCCTTTCTCCTCCAACTCTTCTCTCTTTCTTTTTCTTTCCTATTTTGTTGTTGTCATTATTGTTGGCATTTCTCTCTCTCTCTTTCTCAAACTGATTTTTGGAAAAGTTATGGCTCTTTCCACTAATTACGAACTACTCAAAAGCCGATGTTACTTCAGTTTTATGTGTGTACGTGGCTTTGTTTCTTATGCTACTGTTCTCTTGGGACTTCATCTTTGAATAAACCTAGGTTAAAATTCCATCTGAAGATACCACCACATATAGTTACCAGGGCTCTGAACATTCCTTGAAAGAAAAAAAAAAAAAAAGAAAAGAAAGGAGAAAAGAGCCCTCTCCAGATGGCTTCTGTGCTATCTGTCCCCTGAGATGCTTTCTCATGTCCATCTGCCATCATTTGGTAGCGTTGAGCGGGGGAAGGTTCAACAGTCAAGGTTCCACTCCTCCCTTCTTTTCTGTTCCAGTGACTAACACAACTCATTTTCATGACTCTTCTTTTTTTTTTTTTAAATATTTTATTTATTTATTTGATAGAGATCACAAGTAGAGAAGCAGGCATAGAGAGAGGAGGAAACAGGCTCCCTATGGAGCAGAGACCCTGATGCGGGGCTTGATCCTGGAACCCCGGGATCATGACCTGAGCCGACAGCAGAGGCTTTAACCCATTGAACCACCCAGGTACCACCCAGGTGGTACTCTTCTTGAGACCACCACTCCTGTTCTCTAAATGGTTCTTAGCCTTGACTGTGCATCAGAAGCATCTTGGAGAATTGTTGAACCACAGATTGCTGGATCCCTTCCCCAGAGTTTCTGACTCTGTAGGTCTGGGATAGAGACCAAATATTTGCATTTTTATCAAGTTCTCAGGTGATGCTGCTTCTCTTGGTCATGGGACCACACTTGGAGAACCACTGCTCTAATCCTGGACCATTATTTTCCTCCCCTTTGACAATCTCTCCAATGGGATAAATGTCAGTTCCCTTAATCTTCCTTAGTAACATCTATTTCTAGAAGTTTTAATTATTGAGTGGCTGTTTTTTAATCTATTTCCAAATTCATATTTTGCTGGATGGCTAGAGCTGAATGCAGACTTTAGCTGATTCTGACATAATGAAAATAACAACAACTCCTTGTATTTCTATGACGGATTTCTCCCAAAGGGTTAGAGCTCTACTTTCTTATCTATTATCTTGTTTGTCTGCATAATATCCATGTGCTATTATCTCATTTTGGTGAAGAAAACATTTGAGGAAACAGATACTGGGCAATTATTGTAAGAATAAGCAGGACAAGACTCCAATGAACCTTTCCTGACTCCTAGGTCACGGTTCTATTTGAATTCTTTTTTTTTTTTAATTTTTTATTTTTTATAAACATATATTTAATTTTTATTAATAATTAATTAATTTTTTATTTTTTATAAATATATATTTTTATCCCCCGGGGTACAGGTCTGTGAATCCATAAGTGACTCTTAATCTCTACTTGAATTCTTAAAGGATTTGTTTAGTTTCTAAAATCCAAAGTCTACTTCAGTTCATTGAAATCAAGATGAGCTATTTGATCTATTAATACACTGTCAAAAAATTAGAAAATTGCTTAATTTTGTGTAAAAGCTGTCATTGACTCTTCATATACAAACTGAGTTTCATTTGAAGCGTCCCACTCAACACAAGCAGTTAAAACTCTTTGACCTGGAATTTTATTTCTACGTCCACAAATAATAGCTTTTAACCAAAGGTGAACCCACCTTTGGCTTTCAGTTCACTAAACTTACTAATTTGGGCATAGTTTGTCACCCAGTGTTTCCTGCTGTAGTAAAATAGCCTTCTACCTAGTTCTACAAATTGGTTATGACACTGTGTCATTGTTACAATCTTGCTGTTCACAAGGTAATTAGGAATTTCCACATTGGTCATTTATCTGATTCTCTGTGCTCTATGTTTCCAAAAATAAAAATGAGGAAGAGATTAGAGGGAAAGCAGTTTCTCAACATACCAGTTTCATTATTTACATTATCTAAAAGTTCTTTTGCTCCTCAAGCCCCATGGTCCTCTCTCTGTGCTTCCTTTATCCTTTCTTGTCTTCCCATTAGGACAAAGAAAATGAAGCGTCTGACAGTTTATGAAACAAAAAGACTGGATTAGATGGGTTTTTAAGGGTCCTATTGTTTGCCCCTAAACCATTGTTGCAAAAGTGAAAGGCTCCAACTGTTCGTCTGACACACAAATTGCCATCAGCAAGGTATTAGAAGGAATTTCATTTATTACCACCAAGAAAATAAATAACACCAATGGACTGAGTGTCTTTCATCCAAATTAGACTAACCAAATCAATTCAAATCATTAGAATACATTATATCCAATTATATATAAATCTGCCTTGTAAATAGCCACTTACCTGCTTGCCCAGAGCTATGTAATACTTTATGCTAAACCAACAGTTTAAAAAAATTATAGAATTGACTGGCAAAATATTTTAATGGGTTGTTACACATTTTTTTTACTTAATTCATCCAATAAACATTAGTTGAGGACTTACTATATTTTGGGAAGACATGCATGAATCATCTTGATCATGGTCTCAAAGTGCTCACCTAGTAAGGGGAAATAGACTTGTAAAAAAAATTGTTGCCCTTTTCTGCCTCTAAACTGCATTCAATTCTAGGAAAATTAATGGCGTGAGTTCCTGCCTGGTTTATGCATGAGAGAAAAAAAAAAGATGAAGATACTGGTGAAAATATCCAAAGGAAAATAAAAGATGAAAATTTGCCTAAAGTTTCATGTCCAGTACCTTCCAATGACTTTCTCTAGTAAATGCAGGTTTTGGTTAAAGCAAAATGTAATGGGGAAGATTGGTCTATGCAGGAATGGTGAATATTGTATTCTAAAGCCAAATAGAAATGCTTTTGGGGGGAATTGGGTGATATGCATTAAGGAGGGCATGTGATATGATGTATAATACCCAGTTTATACACAACTGATGAATTATTGAACTCTACATCTGACGCTAATGAGGCACTATATGTTGGCTAATTGAATTTTTAAAAAATAATAAATTCTTTAAAAAAAAGAAATGCTTTTTAGATTATTTGGAATGTTGCAATCCTGTTCTGTCTGTTCTTATGGATAATTAAGTTAAGTACATTAAAAACATTTTCAGGGGAATCACTAGCAATGAGGAAACATATTTATTCTTTGAATTATGTTTCTATTTCAAGACAGGCCATTTACTTAGGTAATAATATGTTCTTACCTCTATATATCAAGATGGTTTGCCTGATTCATGCATAGCTGAACACATATGTCAACGATGTGCATGGGTCCACCCACACTTTCTTTAAACAATGCTCTCATCTTCTTTAAACAATGGCATTTGCCAGCTGGACCTAGGCTGAACTATCTGAGATCATGGTTCTGGTGAGGACCGACTAGAGTTTGTGGAATAAACCTAACTGGCTTATTTAGGGATTGAACTTCCAAATTTATGAATACCTAGTCCAAATCCAGCTGATCATAAAGCCATGTAATGCATAAGAAGCTTATCTTCTCAGTGCCAACTTTTCAGTAACTTCTTGAAAAACACACAACCCCAGCACAAAACATTAGTTGAGATGAAATGTTAATTTTGAACCACCACCACCCCCCCGCCAAGGTGGATTACAGAGACCTCCTTCAGACCTTTAAGAGAGAAGAGCTTCTACTGCCTGTGGGAGCCAAGTCTAATCCACGTGCAGCTGAGGGGGTGGGGCAGAAGGAAATGATAACTCTTTATCAAAGCTAGTGCTGATTTGTATTTCCCTGATGGCTAGGGATGTTGAACATTTTTTCATGTGTCTGTTAGTCATTTGAATGTCTTTTGTAGAGAAGGGTCTATTTATGTCTTCTGCCCATTTTTTGACTGGGTTATTAGTTTTTTGAGTGTTAAGTTTGAGAAGTTCTTTCTATATCTTGGATATCAGCCTTTTATCTGTAATGTCTTTTGCAAAGAACTTCTCCCAGAGGCTGCCTCTTAGTTTTGTTGGCTGTTTCCTTTGCTCTGCAGAAGTTTTTATCTTGATGAAGTCCAAAAAGTTTATTTTTGCTTTTTTTCACTTGCCTTTGGAGATGTGTCTCGAAAAAAGTTAACTGTGGCCAATGTCGAAGAGCTTCCTGCTTCTGTTCTCCTCTAGGATTTCAATGGATTCCAGTCTCACATTGAGGTCTTTCATCCATTTTGAGTTATCTTTGTGTCTGGTGTAATGGAATGGTCCAGTTTCATTCTTCTATATGTGGCTGTCCAATTTTCCCAACACCATTTGTTGAAGAGACTGTCTTTTTTCCATTGGATATTTTTTCCTGATTTGCCAAAGATTAGTTGACCATAGAGTTGAGAGTCCATTTCTGGGTTCTCTATTGTGTTGCATTGGTCTATGTGTCTGTTTTTTTGTGTCATGCTGTCTTGGTGATCATAGCCTTGTAATATAGCTTGAAGTCAGGCAATGTGACGCCCCCAGCTTTGTTTTTCTTTTTCATCTTTCTTTTGACAATTTGGGGCCTTTTCTGGTTTCTTACAAATTTGGGGATTTTCTGTTCCAGCTCATAGAAAAATGCCAATGGTATTTTAATAGGGATGGCATTGAAAGGGTAAATAACTCTGGGGAGTGTAGACATTTTAACAATGTTTATCCTTGCAATCCATGAGCATGGAATATTTTTCCATCTTTTTGTGTCTTCCTCAACGAGATACCACCTTACACCAGTTAGAATAGCAAAAATTAACAAAACAGGAAAAGACAAATGTTGGCAAGGATGTGGAGAAAGAGGAATCCTCTTGCACTGTTGGAGGGAATGCAAGTTGGTACAGCCTCTTTGGAAAACAGTATGGAGTTTCCTCCAGATGTTAAGAATAGAACTACCCTACAACCCAGCAATTACACTACTGGGTTTTTACCCCAAAGATACAGACATAGTGAGAAGAAGGGCCACATGCACCCCAATGTTCATACCAGCAATGTCCACAATAGCCAAACTATGGAAGGAGCCAAGATGCCCTTTGACAGTTGAATGGATAAAGAAGATGCGGTCCATATACACAATGGAGTATTACTCAGCCATGAGAATCGATGAATACCCACCATTTGCATCGACATGGATGGAACTGGAGGGGATTATGCTAAGTGAAATAAGTCAAGCAGAGAAAGACAATTATATGGCTTAACTCATAAGTGGCACGTAAGCCAAAACACAGAGGACCATAGGAGAAGGGAGGGAAATCTGAAAGGGGAGAAATCAAAGAAGAGGATGAACCATGAGAGATTATGGACCCCAAGAAGCAATCTTAGGGTTTCAGAGGGGAGGAGGTTGGGGGGAGGCGGTAACATGGTGATGGGTAGTGAGGAGGGCACATACTGTGATGAGCACTGGATGTTATACTTAACTAATGAATCACTGAACACTCATGAAAGACTAATTATGTGCTCTACGGTGGGTAACTGAACATAATACAAAAATAAAAATTAATAAAAAATAAAAGTAGTGCTGAGTAAAAACTTCAGAAGTGGCTTTTGAACCCAAAAGGAAAGCCATAGAATAAAACAAGTCACCTTTTCCCAAAGTCACTCCTTTTTGCCTTTTTAAACATAACTTGTTTCCATTTCCAATCCTAGTCATCATTTTCCATATTTTCTGAAAGTTTTTGCAATGATCATAGTCTTTTTATGAGCTAATAACCATGAGTAAGTAATACTTTCCAACTTATTTTTTGGTTTGTTTGTTTATAAAGTTCTGGGATTGAGAACTTCTAAAGGTTTGTTATCAGGCTCTGAAAATGGACATTTCTGATGTATGGGATCAGTTTGGGATCAAGGCATTGCCGAGCTCTGATTGGTCCATTTCCTTATGGTCTGACTGTTAGAGTTGCCCATTCACAAAAGTGTGAGTTAATCATGCTTGCAGGGAGGAAGTCTTGATGCTTTTTATTTTGTGTGTAGATTTTGATCACCTTTTCTTTGCATCTGGTTAAATACCCAACGCCATACAATTCTATGCGTGCCAAGGAGGAGATGCTCCAAGTAGGTGCTCATGTTTATTTTTATTGTCTAACTGGTGCAAGTGGCCCCTTTATGCACAAAGTGTATATAGTGACTTTGCGTGAGACCAAAAGCTGTTTACTGGGAGCCAACAGAGGCTCTAGCCCAACAGAGAGTCTGGTTGAGCAGCCTCCCTCGTGATGTTGGATGGGATTTTTCTCCCGCATTAACCCACTTAGTAGTGCCTGTGCCCAATCCTCACCTTTGTCACACATCCCCTCTCTTTGGGACCTCAGGTTCAGCTCTCCATATTCATTAAAAAAATAACTGATATATTAATGCTTCTTTAAGATATTATTTAATAAGGTGGGCTCCTCCCCTGGGTATTAGTGCTTTAATAAAGGAGACTCGAATGCTGAAATGCTGAAATGACTTAACATCTCAGAAAGAGTTCTCCCATGATAGGTTTTCTGACACCGAGGCAGTCCTGTGGGTGAAGGAGGGAATGGGGCAGGCTAAATTACTTGTCCTTGTGTCTCTCACCACCACTTGCCTGAGGACAACTGCTGAGCAGACAAAGCTTATTTTTTGGACCCAGGGTTTCTACTTTTACACTCCTTGTTTTCAGTGAGCTGAACACTCGGCGTCTTCCACCTGCCTTCAGATTCAAAGCCACTGAAGTTTAAGAGGTGCTGTGTCCAGAAATGGGGCTCTTCTCTCCAAGTAGGCATTTCCATCATTGGGTCAGAAGAGCTTGACAAGTTCATTACACCCACACAGGGAGGTGGAGAAAATACTCTACTTGTCTGGAATGTACTGGATGTCTCTCAGAGTCCAGGGACACCATTCTGATCCTAAAAAGTTCCCCGTGGATACTGAATAGTTAATGCTGTGTCTCAAAGTTCTCAATGCACCTTCTCCCTTTCCTCTTCCAATTCTTGAGAACTTTGACCATGAGCATGGACCACAGAGGTCATCCAGATAACTCCACCTGCCTTGTCCCACTTTTTCCAGGCACAACCTTTGGCTATCCCATTTATTTGCCCAAGTTTCGCTGGAAGTATGTTTATAAATAAGTATCCAGACAGTCCCAGAGACACAGACAAACCACCGTGAGCCCCTCACATTTAAGTCCACCCAGCCTTTACTCTTCTTTGCTTCTGTAACTTCACACATCCAGAATGGTGGCAACATCACATTGGGCCAGGACCTAGACACAGACACGTGTATTCTCATGAAAGGCCAAGTTAGAGGTGCCTGGGTGGCTCAGTCATTACGTGCCTACCTTAGGTTCTTGTTGTAATTCTAGGGTCCTGGGATCGAGTACCACAGCAGGCTCCCTGCTCAGCGGGAGCCTGCTTCTCCCTCCCCTCACTGTGTCTCTCTCTGTCAAATATAAAATCTTAAAAAAAAAGAAGAAGGAAGGAAGGAAGGAAGGAAGGAAGGAAGGAAGAAAGAAAGGAAGGAAGGAAGGAAGGAAGGAAGGAGCCAAGTCAGGAGAGCCTTTAGTGGAACTCTTTCCTTAAATTCTAAAAGCAAAATAAACATTTAACTGCAAGCCAAAAATATTTGTAGGTTAAAGATTTATGGAATTTATTGGAGACATCCAGAATAGTGATTGATGGTATACTCATCATTTCCTCCTTGTTGCCTTGTGTTTTTTTTCTCTGCTTATTCAGGTTTATTATTTATTCATTGAACTACTTTTTTTTTTTTCCCTCTCATGTATTTCTCTGGACCATGCTTCTTACTGTCTGCCTACTTGGTTTGCAACATACACTGAAAATTATCAGCAGTGATGCCGGACCACTTGCCATCCACACACAGGCTGGAAACATCTGATTGCAGGGTAGAAATGCCTTTAAATGGCCATTCTATTCAGTCCCCTGCTGTCAAGTCACTACTCTGTCCATGATCAACTGCTATCATCATTCAAATCTGAATAGAAACATCGATTCCTCAAGGAAGGCTTTCCTGACCTCTCCCCAATTAGATCCTGTCCCTTTGTTTGTGTTCTCATAACGTGCTGTAATGTTTTTCTTTATAGCATTCATGGTTTGCAATTATATCTTTGGGCAGTGATTTGATAATGCACGTCCCTTCCATAGGACTGTGAGCCTCGCAGAGGAGAGATGTGTACGTTTCACTCACCACAGCGTCCTTACCTCTTTGTTCAATGTCTAGCTCATAATAGGTATTGATAAATGTTAATTCATAGTTATTATTGTTATAATGAATACTAACATCTATGATCAACCTTGGAAAACACAACCTGGCTATAGGTTTAGCATTTAGGTTAAAGATTTATAAATTTACCTGCCTTTCCCATCCATCACTCATTCATTCATCCATTCATTCATTCAGTGCAGTTATCAAATAACACAAATCTGGGTGCCTGGGTGGCTCAGTGGGTTAAGCCGCTGCCTTCGGCTCAGGTCATGATCTCAGGGTCCTGGGATCGAGTCCCGCATCGGGCTCTCTGCTCAGCAGGGAGTCTGCTTCCTCCTCTCTCTCTCTCTGCCTGCCTCTCTGCCTACTTGTGATCTCTGTCTGTCAAATAAATAAATAAAATCTTTAAAAAAAATTAAAAAATAACACAAATCTATGTTGCTTGACCTCTATGTTTAAGCTCCCTTTCAAGCAAATGAGGTTGAAACAGTTAAAAACTCTGCCTATTGAATGAAATTGTAATTGTTCAGAGGGGAAAGGAGGATACAGAAATGATTCTGGGGGCACCTGGGTGCCTTAGATGGTTAAGCTCTGCCTTCAACTCAGCTCATGACTCCTAGGTCTTGGGATCGAGCCCCACATCAGGCTCCCTGCCCAGTGTGAAGTCTGCTTCTCCCTCTCCTGCTCCACTTGCTTCTGCTCTCTCTCACTCTCTGTCAAATAAATAAAATCTTTAAAAAAAAATTATTCTAATACAGACTAGAAGCTACTCAATACCCAAGAGCTGGAAGTATAGGGACGGCTTCATAGAGGATATTGCCTTCCGCTGAGACTCAAAGGCTGTCCGTAACTTGAACAGGTAGAGATGGAAAGGAATAGTATTTTATTTTATTTTTTAAGATTTTATTTATTTATTTATTTGACAGAGAGAGATCACAAGTAGACAGAGAGGCTGGCAGAGAGAGAGAGAGAGAGAGGGAAGCAGGCAAGAGTGAGACTGAAGTTTGTGTCTTTATCCCTTGACTGCCATGTGCATGTATGGGAAACAGCCAGTATCTTAGTTATCTTGAAAGGGAGATAAGGCAGAAAGTAGATTTTGAAAGAAAGTCCTGGAAAAACTTGCATGCTTATCACAGAGGCTTAGAATTTTATTCTTAGGCCAGTGGGAGTGATTGGAGGCCTGTGAGTGTGATGATCTCATCTGAATGGCGTGGTTGGAAGATTCATTTGGCATCACTGGATCTCATGGTTAAGTTGGCTGTTGTGCTGATCTCGGCAGCATCGTCCTCCATGCTGGGGTCCCTATCCCTGCATCTCAGTTTTGGGGGGGAGCCTGAGCTTGAACCCCTGCTGCCCTGGCCTGGGTTCAGCTGTTAAGCTTCCCTGGCACAAATTGCCTGCAAACTGAAGCTTTGTTTATCCCCTGTGGGGGCTCAGTGGACACACTTAGCTTTGGTCTCTCAACAGGTGGACTTCTCGTGACCCATCTTCTGAGCCGGGTCTTTCTCCGTCCATTTTCAGATGGGGAGCCCGATGCTTGTGAATCAGCGGCAGAACTGATTTTCCAACCTACATTATCCGATCGCTGGTCTGTAGCTTTTTCCAAAGTTCATACTCTCTCTTAACCTTAATAAAAAGGGGTCTGAACCAAAACACAACAACTAAAATCTATTGAAATTTAATTTCACCCTCTCTGTGCAGGCCCTGTTCTAAGTGCTTTTAGGTGTCTTGAATCATTTAATGACCACAAAAATTTTGTAGGTAGATGCCATTATTCTTTATTTTTTAAATTTATTTATTATTTATTTTTTAAATTTATTTTGCCAGAGAGAGAGAGAGCTAGAGAGCACAAGCAGGGAGAGCGTCAGGCAGAGGGAGAAGCAGGCTCCCCGAAGAGCGGGGAGTCCAATGTGCGATTCAGTCCCAGGACCCCGACATCATGACCTAAGCTGAAAGCAGATGCTTAACCAACTGAGCCACGCAGGCGTCCCAACACACGTGTCTTTTTAGTAATCACAGTTATATAAAGGGTTATCATCTCCTTTCACAGACAAGAAATAAAGTTCAGAAAAGTAAAGGTGCCCACAGTCGGAATGAGTAAGCCGTAGAGCTAGTATTAAAACAGGTGTGTCTGACTGCAAAACCCATCCGTTTGATGAACAAATTTTGGTATTAAGTGCCTACTATGAGCTGAACAGTCAGGCCAGGGAGCTGTGCTAAGTCAGCAGGACAGGCATGACCCCTGCCTCTAAGAAGCTCTCGGTCCAGCAAGAAGAACCGCTACCTCCATCACTAGCAGCACCGACGTGTGATGAATACCGCGTTGGAGAAAACGCAATCAGTGAGCCCCTTCCTCGTATCCCACAGGAGGCAAAAGTGCAAGCCTTACCTTGAAAAAAACTGTATGGCACATTTAATAAAACAATTATTTTCTCCCCTCAAATGTCCTTTCCACTCTAAATTATAAGGAGTCTATTTGAACAATGCACGGTCCTCGTGGTTTGCAAAAGCACCACGATATCGAGTGTTGGACATTTGAAAACTATGAACAGATGTAGTCCCAGGATGGCAGAAGCTTCGACAGAACATCGACGGTAGTGGGTAAAGTAGATGTGGCATGGGACGGTGCCTTGAGGATGGCAGTGCTGGGCTGTGGGCCGTGAGAGGGGTTTGTGGCCTGGTCCTGTTTACAATTTGTCTGAGGCTTCTTGGGCTCAGCCCAGCCAGATGGACTCGTCCTCTCAAATATCAGACCTGATCTTTTCAAATAAAACAGTACAAAGCACATTAAAAGCTTTGATCCGACTGTTTACTTTGCATTTGTGTGTGTTGGGGGAAATGGGAACAAAGGAAGGATTTATTGGGCCTTACTGTGGGTGGCCACACAGCCACTGCGCATGACGGGAAAGCGAGGCGTGCTCTGAGCTGACACATCCTGGGCTCGCGGCTGCACTCAGACACCCCGATTCTCCAGTTAAGTCCCTGGCCCTTCTCCGTGGGCCTCAAACATTTCAATCTTCTTGTCCTTCTTGAGATAGGGACCCTTGGCATTTAGCTGGTCAGCCCATCCCTCGGCCTTGGGGCAGGTCGGAGGGAGTCAGACACCTTTCTTTAGATGCTCCTGGAAAAGAAATTTCTCAGCATCTGGGCGACGCGACCTTTCTTTTTCGTAAACACCTCCTACTTTGAAAGTATTTCACATCAGTTTACTTGTTCGATCTACGCTCTTCTGGAACAGGTGGTCAGTATACATACCTTCCTTCCTCCCTCTCTCCCTTTCTCTCCCTCTCTCTCTCACACACACACATAGACTCTACAGGTATTTCCACCACATGGATTAGAAAACTGAGAGCTTTGACTGCAGGGAAGAAGAATATGCCCATTTCCGAGATGAAAAGTACAGAAACTCAGAGAAGTTAAAAACTCTAGGGTTCATTCATTCTGGATATTGATACCAAATATCATATCACAAAGGTTCATAGCAGGCATACTGATTCCAAGGCCTGTTAGTTCGTTCTCCCCCGTGTGCTAGCCAGCCCCGGGCTTGCAAAGTTGAGAGCTTCGCGGGACTCTCGTCTTCTGACTTCCAGCTCCGTGTTCTTTGCTTCTACCAGTACCCATTGCAAAGTGGCTATTGCACTGAGAAAATCCTCCCTTATGTGTGTTTTCTATTATATGTGCATACACCAGAGGCAGGGAACCTCTAAAAGGAAAGCTGCCATGAAGGTTTTGTTATCGGTAAATAAAAGGAAATTATATGGGCAGCATATATAGGGTTCTGAATGGGAATTCAGGGACCTTCTAATGTTAGGAAGGAGAATATAGCAAAACATTGTAGCTTTATTTTCGTTCAACAGAAGAGCAACTCTGACTGCAGTACATACAGTGGTCAGAGTATGTAGACTCTCTGAGGGTTAATATAGAATTGTCTTTTTATTTCTCAGCTCCAGGTCACCTTCCTTCCCTTGCTCCCCCCACCAATTCCGCCTTCAGATAAAACTGTTGCACACCCAGCTCTTGGTCTCTGCATAGTTCAGGGGTAGGCACTAGAGAGGAAAGGAATTTAGAAATTCCAGGACAAACATAGTACCTCGCTTAATATAAATTGCAGTGTCTAGTAAAATTAAATGCCTCTTTTAAAAAAGATCAGTTATTCCTAGATTTCAAGACAAATGAGGTATTTGGAAAAATAAAGATAACACATGATTGTTGCATGTTTATCAATTAGAATTTTAAAATATCTGGTTGGCATGTGAGTGCCTGTGTGTGTGTGTGTGTGTGTATGTTTGAGAGAGAGAGAAGGAGAGAGAAACAGAGAGACAGGGAGAGGGAGAAAGAGAGAGAGGCTAGGTACTGTAATTTTAATTGCTTGTAATCTAACTTGCTTTTTGTTCCTTTTCTTTCTTTCTTTCTTTTCTTTCTCTTTTTCTTTCTTTCTTTCTTTTTTTTTTTTTTTTGTATCAGTTAATCTGTTGGTTACATTTGCAGCCTTCCTTTGCTTCTGGTTTCATTTTCAGATGAAAAAATGCTAGGCACACAGCGCTGCTGTCTGGTTGCCATGGCGACCACAGCCTATTATCCTGCCTTGTCATTCATCAAGAAAGAATTGCACTTGACAGAGGGAGAGGAAAATGCCTGCAGTCTGCGGCACAGGAGGAAAAAAAGGTTCTCTTTTCTTCTATGTATGTAAAAGGTCTTTAATGCCCGTTTAGTTACATGTTTTATTTAGCATTATTTATTACTTGTAACGACAATAATTGATACCTGTAAAAATACCTCCCCTCCCCCTAAAGTATTTAACTTGCAATTTGTTCATTTGCCTTTGCTTTCCCATTTCAAGCCTACACCTAGTGCTGTACCCCACCCCCACCCCCACCGACACTGCTTCCACTCCACTAACAGAAACAGCCAAAAGATGATATTCTCCACGGAGAATGATCATTGTAAAGGTAACTAAACAAACCTCTTCTTCCCCAAATTGTGTTTTATAATCAACCCTTCTCTCGCAAAATTGTGTTTTATAATCAACCCTTCTCTTGTCCCATTATTTTTCAAATGAATTAGTATGATACATAATCAATCCATAAATGAATATTACTTTTGATTAAGTGACTTCTCCAAGTGCGCGGTGCCTATGAACTAGAGCATTAGCAAAATGGTACAAAAGTACGGCGATCTTTCCGTGAGATAACTGAATATAAAATCATGATTGCTCTTTGCGAATTTGGATCCAGCCCAAATCCATTGTTCTTCCAGGCAAGAAAAGGTAATGACTGGTTATTTAACTATTTCTTGGCATGGCCATTTGAATCAACCCAAATTGTTTCCCCCCAATAAATGATGTAATAAATTCTCTAAGTTTAACTACCTAGGCTTTTATTGATTATTATTTTTTTAAGTCTGACATTTTCCCCCTCACCATTCACCTCTTATGATATCTGTAACCAGTGGGCCATTGCAGACAACTTTGTTCTGCTGGTTGCTTTGCCCTTCTTGAATTGCTTGATTTCCTTGGTGGACAGGAGCGGTTGTAAAAGAGGTGGTATTTTAAAGCTGATATCTCCTGAGCTTGGTGTTTGAATATCTGCTCGATCTTTTGTCTTGGAGATCAGAGAGCCCCTGGACAATCGTGATACTTCACCCTGAGCTCGTTCAACAGCAGCATTTAGCACCCCTGATGTTTTTGCAGTTAAGACACCTCACCTTGAGTGTAAATGGACAGCTTGGTGGAGGAATAAAAAAACTTCTCAAGTTCAAGTTCTCTTCTTTTGGAAGACAACTTCCCTCCTAGAGGCCATGCTTCACTAGCAGACATGGAGACGCTGAAATCCTATTTCTACACTGTAAGTGAAGCAGAGAGTTGTACAATTACTCCATCACTTTTGGTTTGGAGATGGTTCAGATTCTAACCTTCCCACCACTTCCTTAATTATCTGGATAATTCTGGCAGGAGGAGGTTTGGGGGTGGAGAGGGATACTTTTAACAGAATTAAATAATTACAGCTGTCAGGAAATTTGTCCTGGGTTTTAGATACTGCTACCTAATCATTCCAAACCTCTTGATTTTCAGCCCATCTAAGATGAGTTCCGTTAATGCCGACCCCCTCAGCATTGCTTTATATACCTTGGGCATGTAAAATTCTAGAAGCCATGGAATGTTTTTCCTTAACCTCGATGTTTGGGAGAGCCAAAGGAAACAACAAAAAAGGAGAAAAGATAGATTAAGTTTAGAATCATGGCTATTTTCTGTTGGTTCTAAACTTTTACTTTAATATTGCAGCAACACCGCTGTTCATTTCCTGTTAAACTTCAAGCCCACCTTTTGATTTTCAAATGTCCCTTAGGCTAATGTTTTCACTAAAGAATGAAATGAACAGGCAGAAACAATTAAGCGAGCAGATACAGTGAAAACGAACACCACACTGCACTTTCACAGCAGAAATGGAAGTGTATGAAGGAATTCTGCTTGGAATTTGATCCTACAGGAGCAAAGCTCTTGCTTCTTGTCATTTTTCTTTGCCCACCCCCAACGCTCACCACTTCCCCTTTATGAAGGAGGGGAAAAAAAAAAACAAAACAAAAACAAAAAACCCTAGGCACGCAAAAGAACTCCTAAATACTCACAGGCATGAGAAATATTTTCTCATGCCTGTTACTTGTACAGGATAATCTCCAAGAAAAAAAAAAAAAAGAATTCATCTAGATATTTTAAACGGCAAATGTCTCCCAAAGCCTGTTAAATGTTCACATATGTCTTTATGAAACTGTAATATGGATTGTTTATACACTCTTGATTAAGGGCATGAACATCATTAAACAGGATCAAGTCAGTTTCAAGATGGAAAATTATAAAATCAGATACAATTGTAACCTACAAGAAAAAGTGTGCATTAAGAATAAAGAACCACAAAACTTAATAATCTGTGACTTCCCATAAAGAGATAAACCAATAGCCGAAAGTGAGCTGTTAGAGAGCCTTCTAAGTTCCATCAGGAATTAACAAGGAAGTAATTAACTGTACCCCAAACAAATCTGCCATCACATGTTTATAGCATTTTTGTCACTCTATGAAAGCTATATCTTCTTTTTTAGCACCAAACTGAGAAATTTTACATGGCAGGACCTTGGCATTTCTATTTTTGGATTTACTTTATTAAGAAGAACTAAGTCATCCTCTGTGATAAATAAAAGCCTGGTTACAGCAGCCAGGTAAAGGAGCTGAGAATGAGGTACTGTTGCATACACTTTGGAAGACTGTATTTTCATCTGACAACAGATCTGTATGACAGCATCAGGGTTGATTCCCATTTAAATTCAAACTTTATTTCTAAGATGGTATGCAGTGGGAAATCGCCTTGTGAGACGATCAGAACACCAAAATACACAAAGTTCAAACCTTGGGAATGGCCTTTGTCAGGTTAAGACAATAGCCCAGTGATGTCTGGGGTACTGACATGGGTTAATCTGGATGATGGAGGGTATCCATAAAGGTTATACTGAGTGGAAGGCATGTTTTTGTTTTTTACTGAACTCATCCCTTAGTATTTTCCCAATGAAATACCTTTTATAAACCAGGGACTTTGTTTATTTTTATTGTTGTTATAGGTTTGTTTTTTTTTAATGCCAGTATAAATAGTTTTACTCTACAGTAGTGAGGATTTTGAAGACAGTGACTAATAAACATAAAACCAGCTACAGAAAGGCAGTAACATGGATTTTTTTATTTGAGATTCCAAGAGGGGATAAATTTGTTACCTAACCAAGGGCTGGTTATGTGGAAATTGACTTCATATAATAGGAAACATTTCCATGGAAAAGAAGGTAATTTATATTGGTTAAAACACCAAACATGACACACTTCCCCTTCTTTGTTACTTCTAAAAACAACAAAAACCTCACCTATGCGGTGGCTAGACCTGAGAACTCTTCCAGTAAACCATTCTTCTTCCAGGTGTCCTGATACTAGTCCTAGAGCACTTACAAAAGCACAAATGGATTTTTAGCTATCCATCGAAGCCATAAGTGGGTGAGGATATTTTCTTAATCTTACCTACAGCTGTATGTCACTGGTAGCATTTGAACTAAGCAAACTGAGATCTCCTCGTCATCTTTCTTGTCTTTGTAACACAAGAAAAAGTAAATCTAAAATGTCTTGCAATACAATATCACTTTTTAGATTATAGTGTTGTATTTGTTAAATGTTTAAATGAACTTACAGAAAGAAAAATATGGGCAGTGGTGACAGGGAAAACATAATGGCATGAATTTATTGAGATGGGTATCACTACATCTCAAAACTAATTACTATCATTTAAGATTCTCTTTTCTGGAGGTTCATAACAGCCTCCCCCAAAGACTTGTCCACCTAGAATCCATGAATGTGGCCTTATTTGCAAAAAGGGACTTTGCAGACATACTTAAGCTGAAGAGATTATCCTGCATAGGGGTGGGCTCCACATCCAATGACAAGCTTCGTTGTAAAAGAAGGGGAGAAAACACATAGAGACATGCCGGGGGGCAGGGGGGTGGTCAGATGAAGAGGGAGGCAGGGAAGACAGAGGCGCGATGAGTCTACAAGACAAGGGATACCAAGGATTGCCAACAGACAGTAGAAGCTAGGAGATAGACATGAACCTCCAGAAGGAGCCAACCTGGCCAAAGATCCTGGACTTCTGGCCTCTAGAAAGGTAACAGAATATATTTCAGTTGTTTCGAGTCCTTCGGTTTGTGGTAGTTTGTACAATAGTTCTGGGTCATTCAACAATTAAAGCAAGAAGGGGACATATTAGAACACCGAATACAAGGGAGGACAGAATGGCCAGGCTGTTAGGTCAAGTATGTAGCTGGAACTCATAAACGACCAAAACAGAGGGTCTAAATTCTGCCAGGACTCTCCATCTCTCCCCTCTGCTTCATTGTCCCACAGTGACATGGAGACAGTTGTCACTTGCCAGGAGACACAGACGCTAACGTCTCCTGAGGTTTCCATTGTATGGCTTCAGTCATCTCAAACAGACCCATTCCCTTTCATATTTCCAAGTTCTGTGGAAAGTTTCTACTTTCCTAATTCGGTTGATGCCTATCTCTGAACCAAGACTAAGCTGCCAAGATCTCACAAAATATGGCCATTCCTGAGAAAAGCATATAAAGAGGTCAAGGTGCTGGCGTGAGGGGGTCTAACACATGTGATCTTTTCTTCTTGTCTGTGATGCTAGAGCCACAAAGATATTTGCAAAGACATTTGTTCTGTGGGTATAATCTGGAGAGCACTCTGGGCTCTCTTATTTACTAGAGGTGTGACGTGAGTGAGTCACTTGACTTTTCTGAGCTTCTTTATCTTCTTTGGAAAGATAAGGATAGAGTCACTGTACATCTAGAAGGATCTCGGTCACGTTGGGGAAGGATGATAATAGAAGGATAGAACTTCAATGGACCTTCAAGTCAGACAAGGTCGATCACTTCATTTTTGTAGATGAGATTTCAGAAGTTAAGCTGGTAAGAAAACCGGGGCAAGAATTTAGGTTACTCAACTACCAGGTTAGTGCTCCTTTGTTATTTTGTAGGATCTGTCCCCATTCCTGTGGATATAAAAGAAGGTCTCATCTGAAGGGTGTCATTCAGCTAAGTAAAAAGCACCTCTCTTAGAACAGACACTGATATGACCCTTTAGATCAGATCGTGATGTAGGGCAAACAGTGTCAAAAAAGAAGGTGCAAAGATGTGCCTGAACATAAAGATGTAAGGGACCCAGCCTAGGTACTTGCAAGAGTTTGACTGCCCTTAAGCTTCTAGAATGTAGTTATTCTGAGACAGCTTTCAGAAAGGAGCGAAAGAAGCCATCGTAGGATAAGAACCCTCTAATTTTTAAGCCATTTTTGTTCCTACCCCTCTACCCTGCGTTTATTTTTCTTTTGCCATCTCTTATTACATAATGAACACATTTTGAAAAGGCCCACTTGCTTCAGTGGTGCAGTGAGGAGATCTAGAGAAAGGTCTGGTCTTCTTTGGGCCAAGGCTGGGCCAGAATAAGGGCACCTACGGATATGTCTAGCGACTATAGTTCAGCTCAGTTTGTAAGCTTCTAACGACTTGATGTTCATAGCAATGTTCTAAAGTTTTCTAAGATCAATTACATTCTCAGTTTGCTCTGAACCAGAAAGATCTACTCTAGTTTCTTGAGGATACCATAATCATAACCCATGGGACCAATCCATACTGTTGTGTATGTAGGCACAAGTGTACAGTCACAAAGACACACAATCTATAACGTGTAGCATTCCCAGAAAAGGGTTTCTGTTTTTTGTTTTTTTAAAAATTTAAAAAGAGCAGGGACAGAGGCAGAGGGAAAGAATCTCAAGCAGACTCCCCGCTGAGCATGGAGCCCAACTTGGGGCTGGATCTCATGACCTTCATCATGACCTGAGCTGAAATCAGGAGTCAGATGCTTAATGGACTAAGCCACCCAGGCATCCCAGGTATGCTTTTTTTAAGGCCCTATTCTGTAAGAAATATTGCTTTAAAGGACTACTCTGAGCAGAAGAATATTACCTGCATTTGCTAATAAGACACATTATTCACATAACTCTCTGCCGGAAAAATTTCAAAATGTTCTTTGACACAGAAATTTTTGAATATGGTGAAAAGATTGCTGGAAAATGATAGAAGATACACCTTAGTATGATGACCATATTGAGTTAAAACCCAGTTAATTTAGGTGTCCTTATAGATCCCACAAACGATAAATAATTCAACCTATGAATCTAATTGTTAAACTCCAACCCCTTCTCACTAGGTTTTGATGAGACAGACATTAACCAAGCCCTTTTGTTATTCCTTGATCCACCCTGAAACTTACTCCGTTGTTGCCAGTCGTCCTCCTGTTCACTGTTCCTTGCTGTCCCTGCCCCATAGCAGTCTGTGCTGAAATGGCTTCTCCCTTGCCAGAGCCTTTCAGGTAAATTTCAGTCCCAAAGTCTGCAATTTCTCAGATTTTGTAGATAGGAAGTCATGATTATGTTCGAAGGAATTTGCTTTCTTTCAATGGCCTTTGCAAAATGTATGCCATTTTATTTCTGCCAAAGAATGGCTTCTCTGTGTCTATGCGCAGGCCTGATGCCCGTCTCTTTGCATGCCTCTGCAATGCTCTGGGGCAGAAGGGAGTCTTACGTACACAGCCATTCATCCAATTCGTTGGACAAGTGTTTATTGAGTCCTTACTGGTCTTCCAGATAATGCTCTAGATTCTTGAGCTCCAGGAGCATACAAAATGGACCAAATTAATTGGTCTTCTTGGAGTAGTTATGTTCTATTGGGTAAAATAAACAATTTTTAAAAACCACAATGAGTGTAATAAATAGGCTGTTGGGGGAAGAAAAAAATAACAGAGAAAGGGTATTCAGGAGTGTTAGTAGAAACAGGGGTACAGGTTGCAATTTTAAATAGGATGGATAAAGTAGGGGGATCTCCCTGATATAGTGTTTGAGCAAAGATGTTCGGTACAAGAGGAAGTTAGATATGCGAACGCAAGCAACAAGAATATTCCAAGCAGGTAGTACAATCTTTGCAAAGGCACAAAGGAGAGTTAGGACTTTGCCTGTGGCGGCGGGCAGAGTCATCTCCCCAGAAGTATTAGGAGGTCCATGTTGTCATGCATGGAACCTATTAATACGACTCCTTCCGTGGGAAAAGGGACTTTGCAGGTGCGACTAAGTTAAGGATTTTGAGATGGGGAGATTATCCTGGTGGGGCCAGTGTAATCACAAGTATCTTCAGAACTGAAAGAGGGAGGCAGGAGAATCAGTCAGAGGAGATGTGTGATAGAAAGCAGAGGTTGAAGTGATGTCATCACTGGTTTTGAAGATGGGAAAACTGCCATGAGCCAAGGAATGCAGGAAGCTTCTAGAAGCTGGAAAATGGGGGAAGGGGGTTCTCCACTAAAGTTTATAGAAGAAATGCAGCCATGCCAACACCTTGATTTTAGCCTGTTGAGACACTTTTTGGACTTCTGACCTCTAGAACTGTAATAAATTTGTGTTCTAAGCCAATAATTTTGTGTTTGTTCATTAAGAATGGGAAACCAATGAAATAGCTCAAGAATATTCCTTCACTTACTCAGATAGTTTTCAGATAATATTACTTTATGCATCTAACATGTGCCAGGCACTGAAAGAGAACTAGAGATACAGTGTTAAAACACCTAATTCTTACTTTGAAAGCTATGATCTCAAAGCAATAATAAACAATCCCTATAAGATGTGGTAAAAGCTATGTAAGATAACACTAAGCCCACAATACGGGGAGAGCACATATGAGGGACAGTTAATCAGATTGAGGAGGAAATAATGGCCAGGAAGTCTTCCTGAAAGAAGTGATATTTGAACTAAAATTCAAATGATTAGTAGAAATTAATCTGACAAAAATGGGGGGGGGGGAAAGAATATTACAAATAGAAGTAATGTTGAGTTCAGAATGCCCTAAAAGAACACATCATGTGGATACGAGTATTTACTACTTACTGGGAAGTCAAATGAAAGGCATGAGAAACCAAAGATGAACGTACTCATAAGATGTAGACCTGAAATAAACAAATAGGTATAGTAAAAGTAACATAATGTTATTAATCTTTTATTGGGATATCATTTGCCTATTAGGAAATCGACAGATTGTAGATATGCAGTCTGATTAGATTTGACTACTGAATTTCACTTCCATAACCCATACCCTAACAAGATCCAGTCAATTCTGCTGCGTCTCAAAATATGCATTCCTAAAAGTCACCACTGCTGTGCCAAACCACGCAATAAACATCCCATCACAGGTGCAAAAAACGGGACAGGGACAAAACCAAATATTTATCAGTGACACAAAATAGTAAGTAAGAGCCTAATAAAAACAGCAGTGCAGTTTTATATGCTAGGTGATTAAGAAATTCTTAAGTGCTCTAATAAATATGACGCTCTACCTTGAAAAAGACCTGAAATTTGCATGTGACAGTGGGCATTGGAAGGGTTGCATTTTGTGAGTTATTGTAAAGTGGAGGAAGGAGGATTCCTTACAATGAGCCAGAAATATGTAACATTTTATGCAGATGGATGTGGCTCCAAACACATGAGATGAACTTAGGTAGCTATTAGGTTTTAATTTTATTTTTAAAGATTTTATTTATTTATTTGAGAGACAGCATGAATGACTGCAGTGTGGAGGGGGTTGGGGTGGGCAGGAGGAGTGGGGGCTGGTGGTGGTGGTGTAGGAGCAGAAGGGGAGGGTAAAGGAGAGGGTGAGAATCTCAACCAGCCTCCACACTGAGCAGGGAGCCCGAAGCACGGCTGTCCCAGGACCCTGAGATCATGACCTGAGCCAACACCAAGGGCGTAACCAATTGCACCACCTAGGTGCCCTAGGTATAGCTAGTCGATGTTTGAGGTGTGTTCTTTTGTGTGCGATTTGTGTTTTCCTATGCAGCTCACTTCAGCTGGATGCAGTTTTCCCGCCTTCAGATAGGTTTCTTGCTGGCAGAATCATGCATAAGCAAATGAAACATTCACATAGTGCTCAATATTTTCCCTCATGTATCAATTGCACTGAAACAAATTCACATTTTCAAAACAAGTGTTGCAACAGAACTAACTATATAGAACATTTCATTACCCCCAAAGATCCCTGTACTTCTGCCCAATCAATTGCCAGTTCCCACCCCAAAGGCAAACAGTGTTCTGATTTCTATCACCATAGATTAGTTCTGTCCCTTCTAGAATTTCATATCCAGGGAATCACACAATCTGTACTCTTTGGGGCCTGGCTTCTTTCACTCAAATTGTTTTGAGGTTCATTGCGTTGCTGCTTTCACTGGAAGTTCATTTCTTTTATGGGCAAGAAGGATTCTATTATATGAATATATAATAATTTGGTTTTTTCATTTCCTTGTTGGTGCTCATTTAGTTGTTAGCAGGTTTAAGCTATCAAGGACAAAGCTTCTGTAAACATATTGTACATCTCTATTTATATACATATGTTTTCACTTTTCTTGGGTAAATTACCTAGAAGTAAAATTGCTGGGTCATGAGTAGGTATATGTTGAATTTTGTGAAGAGTGCTCAAACTTGTTAAGTGGCTGTACCAATTTACACATGCATCAATCATGTATGAAAGTGTTAGTGGTTCTATATCCTCAGCAAGATTTGGTGGGGTTCATCTCTCAGTGATTCTACTGGGACCATAGAGGTACCACATTGCGACTGAAATTTGCATTGTTCTGGTAATTGATGATGTTGGACACTTTTTCAAGTGCCAACCAGCTATTCATATAGTTTTGTGTGTGTGTGTAATGCCTTATATTCATTTTATTTGATGTCTGTCTCATTATTATGGAGTTGAAGGAATTGTTAACATATTCTGAAAACAAGTCTTTTGTCATATATGTGAAATAGAAATATGACATACACCCATCGATAGATGATAAAATCCCATAGATAAATAATTGATAGATGATATATTTATTGATGTCCAATTTAACTATGTCTTTTTTATACTTAGTAGTTTCTGGGTTGTATCTAAGAAATTCTTATTTATCACCAAATTATTGATATATTCTTCTGTTTTCTTACAGAAGATTCAGAATTGTGGAGTTATGTTTTTTACAGATTTAGGTCTATAATTAATTCCAAATTAATTTTGTGTACGTATGAAGTTGGGGTTTTGATTTTTTCATCTTACTCCATGTAGATAGCTGGTTTTCTAAGACTATTTGTTGAAAATAATTTTCTTACCCATTTAATTACTTTGGCACCTTGGTCAAAAATTAGTAGATCATATAAGTATGGATATATTTTCTACTCTCAGTTCTATTCTACTGATCTATTTGTTAATGTTCATACCAATACCACACTGTCCTAATTTTTACAACTTCATTATAGGCTTTAAAACCAGGTACTGTGCACCCTCCAACTATGTTACACTTTTCAAAATTATTATGGCTCTTCTAAATTCTTGCATTTCCAAATACTTTTACAATCAGCTCATCAATTTCTGTTTTTAAAAAGCCTGCTCCGTTTTTAAACTGAGATTGTGTGATCTGTAGATCAATTTAAGAATAGGCAGCTTAATAACGTTGAACTTTCTAATCCATGAAAATAGTATATCTGAGCATTTATCTGGTCATCTTTAATTTATCTCAACATTTTGTTAAATTCTTGCAATTTTATTGTTAAATTATTTGTTAAATGTTTAGAAACATTATATGTTTTGATGATATTGTAAATAGTATGTTTATAGTTTATTTTTAAAATTTCTTATTGCTAATATGTAGAAATTCAAATGACTTTCATACGTAGACATTAATTTTGTGATACTAAATTCCTTTAGCTCTGGTTGGGATGTTTTGTTTTGGTATTTTCTCTAGGATTTTCTTTATGTATCATGTCATCTATATATCAAGACAGGTTTGCTTTTTTCTTTTCAGCCTAAAAGCCTATTTTTTAAAAATATTGTCTTCTTGTACAATGAAGAATAAGTGTAATGAGAATGAACATCCTTGCTTTGTTCCCTATCTAAGGAAAGCTTCAATATTTTACAATTATATAAAGATGATGTTAACTGTGCTTTTTAAAAATGACCTTTATGAGGTTGAGGAAATTTTTTTCCATTTCTAATTTACTGGGTAGTTATTATGATTATTCGTTATTAAATTTAGTCAAATGCTTTTTCTTCCACTAATGAAATAAACAAATAATTTTTATTTTTATTATCAATATGTTGAATTATACTGATTTTATTTTTAATGTTAAAATGCTCTTGTGTTTCTGGAATAACTTCATTAGTTCATGATGTATTCACCTGTTTATGTATCTGTATTGGGTTGTTAGTATTTTCTTAAGGAATTTGGTATTTGTGTTAATGAGAGGTATTGGGTAGTAATTTTCTTTTCTTTAAAAGCATTTAAATGATTTTAGTATAAGGGTAATATTGACTACATAAAATGAATTGAAAAGTTTTCTCCCTTCTTATATTCTTGAGTTTGTGTAAGATTTGTATTATTTCTTCCTTAATTGTTTGATAGAATTCACTAGTAAGTCATCTGAGTCTGGAGTTTTCTTTGTGGGGATATTTTTAGATTATGAATCAATGTCCTAATGGATATAGAACTATTATGATTTTTTATTTATTCTTATGTTAGCTTTAATAATTTGTATTTTTCAAAGGCTTTTCCTTTTTATGTAAATTGTCAAATTTATCTTCATAAAGTTATTTGTATTATTCACTTATAAAGTTTTTAAGTTTGAATGACTTGTATTAGTACTCCTTTCATTTGTAATATTGATAATTTATATTTTCTCCTTTTTCTTGATTAGTATAACTAAAAGCTATTCAATTTAATGAATCTTGTCAAAGAACCAGTTTGTTTTCTCATTAATTTTCTCTATTATTTGCCAATTTTTTACTTAATTGATTTCAGCTCTTATCCTTACATTTCTTTCTATGATTTTCCTTTGGATTCATTGTTTTTTTTCTCCCTGACTTTTCTATTTCTTGAGCTGGAATCTTAAATCACTGCTTTTAAACCATTCTCTTTTTCTAACATAAACATTTAAAGGTATAACTTTCTTTCTAAGCACTCCCTTAGATTCATCCTACAAATTTCATGTTATATTTCTATTTTTATTTTGTTTAAAATATCTAATTTCCATTTAATTTATCTTATACATATGGTTTAATAAGGAGTAATTTGATTGATTTCCAAAAATTAGAGGATTTTCCAAGTGTTTTTTTGTTATTAATTTCTAATTTAATTCCATTGAGGTCAGAGACCATACTGTAAGTGATTTAAATTATAGTAAATTTATTGAAACTTGTCTTATGTCTAATCATAACGTTTATCTTGGTTGTGTTGTATGATCACTTGAAAAGCAGGTGGATTTTCCAATTTGTTAGGAGGGGTGTTCTGTACATATGTAAGGTTGTGTGGGTTAATAGAATGGCTCAAATCTTCTATACGCTTATTGAGCTTCTATCTAGCTATTCTATCAATTGTTGAGATAAAAGGTTGAAATCACTGGTTGTAGTTGTGAATTTCTCTGTCACATCTGTCACATCTTCCTTTATCATCTATGTTTGCTTCATGAATTTTGATGTTCTGTTATTGGATACGTACCCTCTTAGGCCTTCTTCATGATTTCATAATTCTATCATTATTCTCTTTATCTCTGGTAAAACTTTATCCTGAAGTCAGCTTTGTCTAATATTAATACAGCCACTCCATCATTCTCACAATTAATGTTTTTGTGGTATATCTTTTTTTCTACATTTATACTTTTAAGTTATCTGTGTCTTCATATGTGAGTCTGTTATAAACAGCACAAATTGGGTCATGCCTAACATAATAGGAGAGTTTCACCTTGCAATGAAATATTTAGTCCATTTACATGTAGTATATTTACTTATAAATTTGGATGAGGATTGCTTTCTTGCTATCTTGCTATTTGTTTCTATTTGTCTCACCTGTATTTTGTCATTTTTCCTCCTCTTTTCATCCTAATTTTAGATTGGGTATATTTTATTATTCCATTTTACATCTTCTGATGTCTTTTTATTTATACCTCATTTATCAGGATCCTTAACTTATTATAGTCTGTCTTGAATTAATATCAGCCCATCTCTTGTAAAACATAGAAACTTAAGTTTTTTCCTGGCTTTTTTCCCTTCCTATTGCTGTCACACATTTAACATCTACACTGAGATGCTTAAATTTTTTTCAGCTTTCTTGGTCCGTATTTCAGTTTAGATAATTTCTATTTTCCTGTACTTAAATTCACTGATGTTTTCTGTTGCTGTTAAGCTCATCCAGTGAAATTTTTCCTTCAGTTAACATCTCTGTTCTTTTAAGTTCTAAGATTTCTCTCTTTTTTAAAATGTTCTTTTATAAAATTTCCTTTCTCTGTTGTGTTTCTCTACTGGTTACCCCAATTTATCCATATTTTTCTTTGAACTCTTGAACATATTTATAATAGTTGTTTTGGGGTTCTTGTCTCTTAATTCCATTATCTTTGTCACTTTTGGATCTGTTTTTATTAACTGATTTTTCTCCCAGCTATGGGTCTCATTTTATAGCTTCTTTATATGTAGTAGCTCCTGATTTGATGCTGAATATTGCAGATATTATGTTGTTGAGTGTCTGGTTTTGGTTGTCTTCTTAATAGTGTTGAATTTTGTTCTGGAAGGCAGTTAAACCAAGGTAGCATGATTCTTCTGGGTCTTGTTTTTAAACTTTGTTAAAACAGGTCTGCAGTAGCCTTTAATCTAGGGATAAATTTGCTCTTTGTCTAAAACAATATTTTTCTGGGTTTTCTACCAAGTACTGTGGCTCCACTAAGAGGTCTCTACACTATGGTTGGTTGGAACTTGGATGTCTCTCTACCTTGTGCAAACTCTAATATTTGTTCCACTCACAACTCCTCAATAGTTTTCTTTCTCCAGTAGTTGTCTTTGCTCAGTAGTTGTTGTTTATAATACCTTATGGCTTCCTGTCCTGTGCATGTGAAGTTTTGTCTTCAAACATTCAAGTGCTCCCCATATGGATTTCCCACCACCACCACCATCACCACCACCACCAACAACAACAACAAAAACCTCCGGATTCTGTTCCCTTTCTCCTTAGCCAAGCAACACCATTGTTTTCTGGGTTCCCCTTTCCTGCACTGAGGTTCAGAAAGTGCCTCCAAGCGGAAAGCCAGTGAGATTATGGAGCCTACCTAATTTAGTTTCTTTTCCCAGAGCAATCACTGTTCTGTGTTGCCTATGGTTCAACAGCTGAAAATGGTTACTACATATATGTTGTCCTGTTTTTATAGTTCTATACCAACTACTTAGTTATCACTGGTAAGCAGGTATTTTAATGCTAAAGCATTTTGGTTGCCAGTTTCTTGGAAGAAAAGCCATGCAATGCAATATTCTTTCATAACAAGAAATACTACCCTAGTAATTATAAATTATACTTTAAATTTGCTTTATACGTATATGTGTACATGTGTGTGTACATTGGTATAGATGTATGTGTGGGAAATGGGATTTCAGTAATCAAAAGAGGCAATAATCATTTAGTTTTATGCATACAATCTCCTTATCAATTTTTTTTTTTTCATATCAATTTTGGTTAGCTTGGGCCTATCTGTGACCCTAGAGAATTACAGCTGAGATTCAGAATGAAAGTGATTTTTGCCATTTTCTTTAATACTAAACTACATCTCTTTTCAGAGTGTTATTCACCTAAGGTAGAGAATAATTCTATTGGTGGGAGAGCTAATTAGAGTCAATTATACCCTAATAGACCTGACAGACTTTACATGAACTGCAATGTAAAGTGGATTTGTCCTTTGTATTCATGTGGTTGATTCAGGGAGAACATCATTCATGGTATTTGTGAGACACCAGAAGGAGTGTCCAGGTTAATGGAACAAAAATGGATTCCTATTGTTTAGATCATAAAAAATCTGCATGAATTAGCTTGTAAGCAACTGGAACCAAAAATGTATCCATTATATTGAGCCATACAAAAGCCATCTGGTACTTTTTTGAAACTGATTTCTAGGATATAGACAAGTTTAGCAATTTTTCTAGAGGTTTTCTTAGTAAGAATAATTCTTGGGTCCTGTAAAATTTGAGTGCCTAGTAATACCCTAGTAAACATGATTCAAACCAAAGTTGTGAATGCATAGATTTTTTTAAATAATGTACACATGAGTATGTATTGGGTGTCATTAATTTAATTAGTCATTCAACAAACACATTTTGACTACCAGGTAACTGCTCTAGATGCATGACAGAATATCTTTTAGAAAGAAACCTATGTATGTGTCAAAATATGAATATAAATTACCATTTTCATTATTTACACATGAACAAACTAAGAATTTGAGAACCCATCTTCCCTATCTGCCAGTCTAGGAACATGAGAACTATCATTCATTTCATGGAAAATGAGAGAATTCTCTTTACCTGAAAGTGGAATTGCATTGTTAGTAGCCATTTCTACATTTCAGACCTGCTAAACTTAAAATCAGTCTCAGCTCTGAGCAGAAACTGTGGATTGATTTTTTTCCCCTTTTTTAAATAATATATTTTTTGAAGCTATAATGTCCTTGGCCTACATAATGGATGAAAGAGTTTGTTACTCAGGAATCTTTTTTCTAAATGTTACATGGAATCAATCTCAGTTTCCATATAGCTTCCAGAATTGTTGTTAAGAGCTAAGTTAATTTTCCATTGTCATTGGCACTGTATCATACCGCATGCAATTGAAGATCCCTGTGGGTCATAGACTACGGGATGGTGTAGGATTCTCAGCAGATGCATCTGTTAATTACTTAATGTTTGTAAGGCATTTTCAAAATTAAAGAAAGAAGATCATTCACTTTTATCAGCTTTGGAGTCTCTTTCTTCATGGAGATGGAACATCAAATCGTCACAGATCTCATTGCGGTTGGCACTTGAGGCTTGTAGGAGAAGCAAATACCAGTCAATTCTGCGATTCTCATCTAAAAATACAGAAAGCCCAAGTTGTACTCTGGAGATTAACTGGCTTTATCAATAGCAAATGTTCTCCTTCCCCTGAGATTAGTAATAATTCAGACCTGGTCAGGCTGTTTTTATATCTGTCCCGGATGACATTTTGAACAGATGCTATATAGAAAAAAATACAGATGTGTATTTGGTATTTAATACTTTCTTTATGGGAACGTGCATCTAGACATTTTAAATATAACAACTGTGGATGTAATATGTATTACATATCCTTTCTTTACCTTTGAAAGAATTCATTGATATCTATGATATCAATGCCTATATATATATATATATATATCAATGCCTATATATAATAAGCGATGGATACATAATACATACCCATAAACATAAATGCATGCATTTTTAAAATTCTGTTAAATATCAGTTTGCCCTTGAGCCTCCAAATATCCAGGCTATGTCAGATCAACATGAAGGAAATACAATTAATTTCAAAGTAAGTCTTTAGTTTTAAAGACTAAAAGTCAGTTTCATTTACGCAATTTCATTTGGCTGTTCTTTTTCATAGAACTGACCAGTTTTAAAAAAATTATTATTTTTAAAAATTTTAATTCCAGTATAGTTAACATACAGTGTTATATTAGTCTCAGGTATACAATGTTGTGACTCAACATTCTATATGTTACTCAGTGCTCAGCATGATAAGTGTGCGTTTTAATGCCCGTCATCCCACCCACCTCCCCTCTGGTAACCATCAATTTATTCTCTATAGTTAAGAGTCCTGTTTTTTTGGTTTGTCTCTTTTTTCCTTTTTTTCATTTATTTTGTTTCTTGAATGTCACGTATGAGTGAGATCATATGATATTTGTCTTTCTCTGATTGACTTATTTCACTTAGCATAATACCCTCAGATCCACCCACGTTGTTGGAAATAGCAAGATTTCTTTCTTTTTTTATGGCAGAGTAGTATTCCATTGTATATATACTACATCTTCTCTATCCATTTATCCATTGAAGGACATTTGGGCTGCTTCTATATCTTGATTATTGTAAATAATGCTGCAATAAACATAGGATGTATATATTTCTTTGACTTAGTGTTTTTGTATTTTTGGGTAAATGCTCAGTAGCAGTATCTGACCAGTTGTTTTGATAGTACATAGATATTTTGAAGATACATGTTGGCTTGTAATTATTAAATAATTAACTTTGTATGTAACATAAGCTATTTTTATATTTTTTTAAAAAGCCTAGATGCTTAAAAGACAACTCGTTAAGTTATTCGTTTGGGCTCCAGGATAAGGATTTTATTTAAAACCAGTTAATAATATAACACTAATATAACACTGTATGTTAACTATACTGGAATTAAAATTTTTAAAAATAATAAATTTTTTAAAACTGGTCAGTTCTATGAAAAAGAACAGCCAAATGAAATTGCGTAAATGAAACTGACTTTTAGTCTTTAAAACTAAAGACTTACTTTGAAATTAATTGTATTTCCTTCATGTTGATCTGACATAGCCTGGATATTTGGAGGCTCAAGGGCAAATCTTTAAAGGGTAAAGGAGACCATCTTTAGTCTTAAAAGAATAGTGAAGTGGGGTGCCTGGGTGGCCCACTAGGTTAAGTTATCGACTCTTGATTTCGGCTCAGGTCATGATCTCAGGGTCCTGAGATTGAATCCCATGTCACGCTCCATGTTCATCAGGGAGTCTCCTTCAGAATTCTCCGTCTCCCTTTGCCCCTGCTCCCTGCTGGCTCACTCTCTCTGTCCAAGATAAATAAATAAATAAATAAATAAATAAATAAATCTTTTAAAAATAATAAAAGGATTGTGAAGAGCAGAATTATTTCAGCTTAGGGCAAGGAAGAGAGTATCTCAGAGATCCTTAGTGTTCTAAAGAGACCCTCTAAAGAGACACTCACTAGGTAAGTTTCACACAGAAATTAGAAAGATAAAAATAATAGAAGGGCTACATTCTTTCTTTCTTTCTTTCTTTCTTTCTTTTTTTTAAGATTTTGTTTATTTATTTGAGAGAGAGAGAGAGACTGAGAGAGGGCATGAGAGGGGAGAAGGTCAGAGGGAGAAGCAGATTCCCCGCAGAGCTGGGAGCCCGATGCAGGACTGGATCTGGGACTCTGGGATCATGACCTGAGCCGTAGGCAGCGGCTTAACTAACTGAGCCACCCAGGTGACTGAAAGGCTACTTTCTTTAAAGGATATTGTCTTCAGAATAATGGAGAAAATACAACTGACTCCTAGGAAACTGAAGGAAGCAGCAAGCCAAAAAGCATACTAACATAGGATTATTAACCAGATGTTGTTTAAACTCCTCATGAGAATAAGCATTATGCCTAAGAGGTTTGCACTAAAGTTACCCATAAGCACAGAAAAAGATAGTCTTCGTGTGCTTAGTCCATATTTCCTTTCTTTTTGTCCTATATTTTATCATTTAAAAAAAGAACATATTTCAGTAACACGCTTCAGTTTTAAAATAAATATTACATTTATTTATACATATATATACACACATATATATTTATTTATTTATACATATATATACATATATATATATTTATACATATATATATTTATTTATACATATATACATTTATTTATACATATATATACACACATATATATTCATACATATATAAACATACATATTTTACTTAGCATCTGCAATTTCCTTGAAAGCTATCAACAGGCAAAGTGGGCTTTTTAGGGTCTTTCACTTAAATCTCAACCTGTAATGAATATGGTCTAGCTGTACTCATTGTTTTTTATTTAACCACTATCCTACAGACAGTATCTTTAAACAATAGTTTTCCACTGATTTCCATCTTTTCATTTTTCAGAAGCTTTGCAACAATGCTATAGAAGGCATTCACTTTGTCAATATTCCTAGATCCTTCGTGTGTCATGTAAGGTGACCAGCTCTCCTGATCTGTCTGGGACTTGGAGGTTTCCTGGGGTCTGGGACTTTTAGTGCTGAAACTGGGGGTGTCTGGGTAAATCGCGACAGCTGGTCACTGAAAATGAGATACCCTGTCTGAAGAGGCTAATCCAGTAATGCTAATATTTGTTGAAAACTTAAATATTAGGCAATTAACTTTGGCTCCCTCATTTAATCTTCCTGAAAGTTCTTTGAGACTGGATTAAATTTCACCTTCATCTTATAGATGAGGGAACAGCTTTAGCCAGATGATGTAATGCATAACTTTAAGAAACATGTACTTATTGAATAAACCAAAATAAACGTTCTTTGAAACCATGTCTCTTTATCTTGCAAAGTCCTATTATAATATTACTTATACAATATTGTTTTATAGAAAACTTGATGAGTGAGTGAGTGAGTGAAAATGTTAGACTTTAAAGAAAATCATCTCAGCTTAGTACAGGAGGACCATCCATTAGATCAATGTACCTTAGCTCCAGTGGAATGGAATCTGCTCTTTTTAAAAAAAATTTTTACACTATATTTTAATTAACTCAATATATTCAGAGGATGTAATCAATATGAAAATATTAATGAAACAGATTATAGTCTTTTTTTGTATTGTCTTCAAAACCCAGCATACCTTTTGTACTTAATAGTGAAAAATTTTGCACTTAATTTGGACACTCTATTTTCATAAAAATAGTTAATTTGTATTTATTTTATTATTATTTTTAGAGGGGGGTGAAGGAAGAGCAGAGGAAGAGGCAGAGAGGCTTCACACCCAGTGCAGAGTCCTACGTGGGCCTTGATCTCACAACCGTGAGATCATGACCTGAGCCGAAATCAGGAGTGGGATGCTTAACCGACTGAGTCACCCAGGTGCCCCATTAATCCATATTTGGGATTTCATACAATTTACAGTTGAAAAAGCAGATTTACATATCCAAGTTGTCCCAAACATACTTAGTTTTCTAATACATAAATGGAGTATTTGTTTTAAAATTTGTATTTAAATAAATAAATAAATATATTTGTATTTAAATAAATCAAATATATATCCAATTAAAATTCAGTTTCTTGGTCTCACTAGCCACATTTCAAGGGCTCAAAAACACATAGGCTGGTGACCAACCTATTAGAGAGCATCACTTTAAAACCTCCCAGGCCGTGGCGTGTGGGTGACTCAGTGGGCTAAGCCTCTGCCTTTGGCTCGGGTCATGATGCCAGGGTCCTGAGATGGAGCCCCACATTGGGCTTTCTTCTCCAGAGGGAACCTGCTTCCCCCTCCCCCTCTGCCTGTCTCTCTACCTACTTGTGATCTCTGTCTGTAAAATAAATAAATCAAATCTTAAAAAAATAAAATGAAATAAAACCTCCCAGGCCTGACCAACCCATGATCCCCTACTAAGCCTCAGGCAAGTATAACAGCAAAGCTGAGTCGCCGCAGGGTCTGTCTTCCCTCCCTATTGGCTTCCTGCTCCTAGAAGAGCTCTGATGTCTGGCCCCTCTCCTGCCCCTGTTTTTGCTGCTGTGCCATCAGCCATCTTCTCTTGTCCAGAGTCACCTGTCACTGAGGGACCTCCCAGGGATCATGGGGGTGGCAGAAGACCCCCATCCAGGGGTGGGGACCAGCAGAGCCTAGGACTCAGAGGACTTGGCCACTGTCCCTACCTCCTCTCACCGCACCCCACTGCCTGGAACCAGAGCCACCTCCCAGTGCTGGACTCCTGCTTCTAAGTATGAAGGTGAATGAAGGTGAAGTCAACCAGCTGTTCTTAAGAACCTGAGTCCAATTCATGTTGATGTAGAAGAATCAGAACGGAAGCTTACATTCACCATGTATTTCCTGTGTTTACTGTGCTTCCTTTTTTTTTTTTTTTTAGGGATAAAGGAGAGAGAACTTGATTTTAATAAGGCATGGATGGGAGGATTTGCAGTCGTTCATGAGAGAAGAGTGGAAGTCAGGAGGGGGGGATGGGAGGAACAGCTGAAAGCTTTGAAGGGTCCAGAACAAGGGTGAGAGAGCCACCAACACGCCTCTTCTCCCTGCTGGAGCCAAGCAGTCTGAATGCCGTGGTCTGGCTCCTCTCCCCATTGCCCCTTAAGCCCTAGCAAAGTCTGATACTTGAGCTTAATGTCCAAAGGTATTGTGGGTAGTATTTTTTTTTTTTTTAGATTATATATATTTATTTGTCAGAGAGAGAGAGAGAGCGAACACAAGCAGGAGGAGGCAGCAGGCAGAGGGAGAATAAGGCTCCTCACTGAGCACAGAGTCCCATGTGGGACTCGATCCCAGAACCCTGGGATCATGACTTCAACCAAAGAAAGGCACCTAACCAAGTGAGCCATGCAGGTGACCCGTGGCTAGCAGTATGAGGCTATGTATCAACCATTAAACTTGGCAGGGTAGTAGGATTGACAAAGGAAGTGATAAAACCCATCCTACGGGATAGGGTTTCTCACCCTGAAGCCTGAAGGGGATCTTGAACCACAAACCCTTATAGATGGGGTCCTGCTCTCTGCCCCGACTGTCAGACAGACAATTACAAAAGCAAAGAAATGAACTTGGGAAAACATATGATCTGTCTTTTCCATTTCTTCAAGGCAACCTGCAGCCCAAATACTCAGATTCAGATTGCTAATACAGTGGACCATTGAATGGCAATGATTTGAACTACAGGTCTGCTTTTGTGGATTTTTTTTTTCCAGTAACGACAATATAGAATACTTATAACATACAAAATATGGGTCAATCAATTGTTTATGTTATCGGTAAGGCTTCCAGTCAACATTAGCAGTTAAGTTTTTGGGAGGAGGGGGCCAAAATTTACATGCAGATTTTCAACTGCACATGGGTATTGGCACCCTTAGCCCCTGCATTGTTCAAGAGTCAACTGATTTTTTTCAGATGGTTTATGAGAAAAAAGAAAGAAATTAATGGATTAAAAAAACATGGCCTAAATACACAATGAAATATTACTCAGCCATAAAAAGGAAAGAAATTCTGACCCAGCGACAATGTGGATAAACCTGGAGGACATTAGGCTAAGCGGACTAATCCAGTCACAAATGGGCTGACACTGTATGAGTCCACTCCTATGAGGCGGCTGGAGAAGTCAACTTCAGAAAGATAAAGTGTAGAAAGGTGGTTGCCAGGAGCGCGGCGGGGTGGGCGGGGGAGGCATGGGGAGCAATGGTTTGGTGGTTACAGAATTTTGGTTTTGTAAAATGAAAAGAATTCTGGATATGGGTAGTGGTATTCATTGATCAACGGGGAGGATATAATCAGTACCACTGAACTATATGCTCTTATGTAAATTTCATGTGTATTTTACCAGGTTTTTTTAAAAGAAGAAAATCTCTAGGCTTCTCAGTATGCACCATATCTATAGCACCATTTAAAGGGTCCTTATATTTTCGTCTTTGTTCTGAAAACAGCTTACTCTGCAGAAAAACAAGTCCCTGACTTGACTGTTCTTTGGTTTCCTTACCCATAAAATGGGAAAAATCTTTTTTTTTTTTTTTTTTTACCATGCAAGTGCTTCTTTCGAAGTATAATTGGACCTTCTCTTAAAGGCCAACTGAATAAAACCCATCTTCTCTTTTTTTCTGCCGCCCCACTCTCACAAAAGAAGGAAGGAGAGTTGATCACGAAGCCAGAACGAGGCGTCCTTCTGCTAAGATTCATACTCCCCTTGCCGTGTTTAGGGACCACGGTGAGAAGAGAAGAAACGTCTGGTGAGACCGGATGGGGGTAGAAAACCGGACTAGGGCTCCCAGTACAAGGGTCTACCCATGATCCAGGCATCTTAATGAACAGCTTCTGGTCCCCATGAAAAGGTCTGGGAAAGTTGCGATTCCTCTAGAACTCCTGACTTCACTTCTCCAATCCTTTTACTAAATCTCTACCATATGGCAGAGTCCTATTCTCATGCCAGACTATCTCCTTATTTGAAAATCAGTCGCCAAGGCAACTCGTGAAGACCCTGGAGCTGAGTGGCAGAGCGCTCTGGAAATGGGAAGACATGGTGGTGAATTTCTGTTCCACCACTCACCAGCTGTGGGTCCTTGGCTACATGGCGAAGCCTCCAAACCTTTCATATTCTCACAGTAGAATTGAGAGGATAGTAACCTGCCCCTTGGAGAGGTTATAGGAATGCTGTCACAAGTGCCTAGTGCACTTAGTTTGTCAGAAGTGTTCAATACATGTTAATATTTATTCACTAAAATGACCTTCATTCTAGGAAATCGTGGGTGCTGGAGATTTTTAACCATGGTTTCAGACTCCACTTAACACGGTCCAAACCCTTTCGCTGATGCTCCATAAGCAACTTTGTAAGCACCCACTCTGTTGTCGGTCTGTCTCCACGGGTTCCTAATGCTGTTTTAGTCCATAATGCTTTCTTTATCTTGAGAGAACTCCTCGGGTTTCCTTTTCTTTACCTCTTACAAAATATCATCAAAGGTTGGGATGAATCACAGCAGTCTGACTTTAGAACCGGTCAATGTATAAATTCCAAATCTAATCCAGCCCCAGATGATGTCGCTAGTGAATTTTTCATGCAGTCTAATGAAGAACACGAGAGCATTTGTAGTCAACCAACAACATTCCCCCACAACCCCGACCCACACAAAGCACATCGGAAATAGATCGCAGTGATCTCAGCTCCCCAGATGGGAAACCAAGGCCCAGGGTAGCAAAAGGAGCAAACCAAGTTGAACAGGCAATGTCGATTCAGGTGTCAAAATGTTTCTATCAGGGCTCAAGACTAAGTAGTAAGTTCAAACCCACTCTGTCTCCTACCCTGATTTCCTGTAGGATAAATCGTACTATTTTTTTTTTAAGAGAAGCATATCAGCAAAAGAAAACCATGGCCATAGGAGGACGCATGTTTAACCCAAATGCCAGCAAGATACAAACTCAACTGGAGTCAGAGCAGGAGAAGCCAGGGGTGAGCTAAAGCCAGGACCCGACCTACACTCCCTCACGGGGCAGACAGGCCCTTGGTGATCCAGCCCCAGCCCACTTTGCCCGCATCGGAATTCCCCACTCCCCAGCTGGAATCTGAAACACTTTCTAACATCCGTACTCAACCCCCCAAACTCCCCATATCTCATAGCTGCCTGACTGCACATCTTACCTTCCACTCCTCTGCACTTCCTGCCTTGTTTCTTCTTTTCCACCCATCTGGCTTGAGCATCCATGCATCCGGGAACACCTTCCCGCCCTCCTCTGCTCCCCGCCCTTGGAGGATTTCCCTCTTCTGTCTTCCCAGGATACCCTGCACATACCCCTGCATAGCCTCTCATGCTGTGTTAGCACAGCCTGCTTCCCCACCAGACCAAGAGCTCCATTAGGGTGAATACCGTTGCTTTCTATCTTAAGTGTCTGGCACGTCCTGGGCCTTCAATAGATGCCTGTTAAGGGACTCAGTTCTTAAAATTGAAATTTTAATTCTTTCCAAAATTTGGGAACTTCTGGCTCGATTTCTTTTTCTTTCACGAACAGCTAACAGTTCCTCCTCCCCTGCCACCCCCAGAGAGTAAGGAAATGGCCTAGCACACCTGTTGCATGAACTCAGTGTGACCCCCACCCCCAATTTAAAAAGAATGCTAGATTGCTGGACTCCAAAATATGTTCAGAGCTCATTGTATACACTCCCATCGGCACCAATGTGAATTTTCCAGAAATCTGAAAATATTCCAGTAATGAAAAGTCACAAAAGGCAATGTCTGCCTTGGACAGAAGGGCACGTTGAACTTCAAGTGGGCTCAAAATGGCATGTTCAGGTAAGTTTGGCTTTCAAGAATCAAGAACAAAGCTTCCAACTTGTTACTCCTTCCTGTTGAAACATGTAAGTGCATAGAAAGTAATGTAATTCCTATGCCGATGAGTCACTTGCTTTTCCTTCATTAAATGCTTAGCTGCAGGAGTGTGCTTGTCACCTGTGTAAGCTTCCTTTTCTTCTTTTTTTTTTTTTAAGATTTTATTTATTTATTTGTTAGAGAGAGAGAGAGAGTAGGAGAACACAAGCAGGTAGAGAGGCAGGCAGAGGCAGAGAGAGAAGCAGGCTCCCCACTGAGCAAGGAGCCCGATGCGGGACTCGATCCCAGGACCCTGGGATCATGACCTGAGCCGAAGGCAGCGGCCCAACCAACTGAGCCACCCAGGCGTCCCGTAAGCTTCCTTTTCTTGACAACAAAGTTTGTTTTTTGGGAGATAACTCCCATCTTAAAATTGGAGTACTTATAGGGAAATTCCAAGTTTATTAAATCAAAGAGTCTTGTCAGTCAGCCCTGAAACTTTCTCCCAGTACAGGTTAATAATCCGTGGGAGGGGGAGGATGTCAGGGGAGTAATAATAGTTCTGTAGACGAAATAGGTCACTGGCTAATTGAATTTCCCTAGAGATTAGTGATCAACATCAGAACTTCTAAGCTTTTCCCAATTTGCTGTTCACTCTTAATTGGTTTCAGACGTATGGCACGAGGCTAAAATGTGTAAAAATGGTCAAAGGCCTTGGAAAAGAAAAACATTCAACTAAAATCATGATCATTTTGGAAAAGCTGTGAGAATGGATCCACTCACATCCTGAATCCCATTATTACCTATGCAAAAACTTCATACGTGACTTCTAATGCCTTAAAATCCTGCTGTACAAGAAAGAGCTGAGGTCTGTCTTTTTTGCTTCTTTGTGCCATGGATCAAGATCAAGAATCTGAAAATCAAATCTTAAAATGAAGGCATCATGGTGTCAGATTACTAGCTGTGACTGAAACAAAACAAAACAAAAACGTTGAGATCCCAGGCTCTGGGATAAGGCTAATATCTTTAAATAAATGTGATGTCCAGAGCCAAGGTCCGAATCATAGAGCTGACTAACTTAAGAGCAGCAGAGGTTGGTCAGACTCATGCTAAGCAAAGAAAGCCCCACAATTCATAATCTTGGGCTGAACCAAAGAAAAATCAGATTCAGGCCTGTTAGAATTACAGGGACTCTAGAAATCCAAGAACCCATCCGTGCCTGCTTTGTGAGGCTCTGGCCCATGTTTGAACCCTTCTGGATTCACAAAGCACTCTTCCTCAGCTGGCCCATAGCACAGATGACTCTCTGTGCTAGAAGATTCTTCCATCCATGGCTCCTCTTGGGCTATACACAGTAAATCGAATGCTTTTATCTCACCTAGTTGGGTGAGTGTTAGGCCCTACATGTTGAGACCTTCTTGATTCTATTCTTCCCCAGATGGAAGCTTCTCACATCCTTCTACTTTTTCTTATGTGATGTGGCTTCAGATCTTTTCACTGCCTTGGATGTTTTTCTCTGAAAATCCTTCTTTGTCACTCGATCCCTTAAGTGTGTTAATGAGAAGAAATGTATGGGCCTCTTTGTGCTCAGACCTTGAGAAATACATGAGGAAATCATAATATCTTTAAGATGGACGATAGGTACATCTTATTTCATGAGATTTGTCCTCCTGTAGCCAACACATGTGACATTTCTGTGTTTATTACATCTAAGAGGCATTCTGTGGGCACTTGTTTACTGGAAAATTCCCTTCTCAATATTTTCAAATGCTTACAGACTGTTGAGTGAAAAATCCTGCCTGAAACCACATTTAAATCCTAACATCAAGTGCAGGCCATACAATTCAAGGACCAATAAACCCCAAATAAAAATAAGGAAGAAAGAGACTGTATATCATTCAAAAGCAACACGAAACCTCATTGTTTCCTGTGAGTGTAAGTGGAAGAGGACAGGAATTTCAGGGTAGGAATAATTAAGGAAAAAAAGCCTTGTTTTTTTTTTCCATGAAGAAAGCCAGATTGGGTAGAAACAGGGTATACGAACACACACACACACACACACACACAGAATTAATCAAGAAGAGAATGTGCAACTATATCAATATGTTGTTATTTTTATGGTTATATATGGAGATTATTTGTCTATGCAACAGAGAACAGTCCATAAGTTCCATGGGAAAGGTTTGCATGACATAAACTGTAGCAGAAAACAGATGGTCATCTGATCTTAATAACTGTGTTTAAACAGAGCTGAACTACTATTAGTGATACCATCAATGATGATTTATTTGGGAACCACGGTAAAGGGACTTTCACCCTCATGGAATATTTTCTCTGTCAGTGTTTCCAGTTGTCCACACAACAGTGGAAACATCTGGATACAAACTGAAACCTTTAGTCTATCCTGTGCATATAGCTGGTCCCTGCAGGGCCAAGCAACTGAGGGCGAGGAAAGAAAGTTGCAACTGACTAATTTGGAGATGCATAGATTGCTAGAACTAAGGAAATTCAGTCTTTCAGGTTGGTCAGTATAGACATCTCACTGGGACCGATTTTAAATCTAAGTCAGGCACTGGGTCTGCTAGTTTTGTTATCTGATCACAAACTAGCCTTCTGAACTCATCTGTTGCTCCTTTTCACTCAGTGGATTCTACAATCCAACGACACAAGCGAGGCACCAATTTAAAAGTGCTTATGCTTAAATTAATTAATTATTAATTCAAATAAATAAAAGCACTGTGCTAGTTCATGATTTCAACCCACCTTTGCTCAAGTGCATTCTCCCTGCTACATTTTTCCTTCCAGTTCCTCTGTCTGATAAACTCTATACTCCCATCCATCTTTAAGATCGTGTAGTAACTCCTTTGGGGAAGCCTTTGCTGATTTCCCTGTACTGAACTAGGTGTTTCCTCCGCTATGCTACTACAGGGCATGCCACAGGGGTTGCTAACACACTTACCATCGTCATTATTTGTCCACACATCTCTCTCTCTTTTTGGACAAGGACCAGAGGAGGAGACGTGCCTTTTCCATCCGTGACTCCCTTGTGCCTACAATAGTGACGGACTTATCATTGGTATGCCACAGATGATAGTTGAATGAGTTAATTCCAATTTGAACTCAAATTTCAATTTTGAAAGTTTTGAAATCTGAACGCAGATTTCCTCAATGAGAGAATTGTTACTGAATAATTGGGGTCCTTGTTCAACAACTCACTCCAGCTCTATAGCTGATAGCCAACAGTATATATTTCAATCCAATATTGATTTGGTGATGTCAATTTAAATAATAATGTGCTCAATCAACTTTAATTCATTGATTGTAAATTTTGCATTTCATTTTTTTATGCAACTGCACAGAAGACACGTTTATAGCACTTGAATTATTATTCACAAAATACCCTTCAGTATGTGTGTAGTGGTGATACGTGGCTTATGAGCACACCTGAACTCTCTTTAGGAATTTTTCGATCTCTCTAGGATACACGATACCAAAAAATACAGTGAATGTTAAATACCTAGTAACCTTCACTGAAGCTATGTTCATAGGCCGAAAAGCTTATAAAAGGATTATAGAATGTCCTATTCACCTACTCAGTTCTGGGCATTAAAGAATTTTCATCATGTCTTTTTTGCTTTATATTTCATTATTTGGTAAGAAAACAATTTCTCGTGTTATTGTTTGGAGACTGCGCCTGTGTGTAACAACCTACACATTACATATTTATATGTATATCTCATCTATAGTGAGAATTCAGAGAGAGAGAGACACATGTGCATCCATATATGTGTATGCACATAAATATACATTTGTATTGGGTAAAACAGAAACAACCCCCACCCCCCAATTTTACCCATGGCCCCTTGAAACGTGCCAACATTTTTCATTTCCTGACCAAAATTGTCAGGATAAAACGGACACCGTGGAATGAAGGGTAATACAGGAATACTTTCACCAGGCTTAAGGGTACCAGATAATGAAACTGGCTCCTGGGATAAGCATATTTATTGGGTTTGTTATGTATCAAATGTAACAAAAGTAGAGGATCTGAAGAACACCCTGTGTGGTTCTTTTCACACCCTTTGATCACACAATTCCTCTTTAATTCAGATGCACTAGAGCTTAAGTGGCCTCATTGATGTGTTAAGTGTGGAATGATTTTTGTATAAAATAAAAAAGGCTCCATTATGTGTCCAGAAAAGCCTGTGTGTGCTTGTTTATTGAGACAGGAAGTTGGTTTCCCACACAGAACAACAGTTCTGCAATCGCGAAGCATTGTGTCTGAAAGAGGGGTAAAGGAAACTTCATTTTCTACCTGGCAGAAATCGGCTTCTGGACGAAGGGCAGACAATGCGGTTGGGCTTCCACTGACTGAGAGGACTTGATTGATTTTCAGAAAATGCGCCATGCCATGTAGAGGGAGGTTGCCTGCAACACTTTTGTTAGGAAAACGCACATTTTGTAACAGGCACCTGTTTTCGGGCTGGACTTAAAGGGATGCATGGCAGTGAGCCCTTGTCCGCCCCGCTCAGGGGGGACAGGCGGGGTGGGGGGAGGACTTTACTCTCCTAGATTTGTCTCTGGGTTGATTTTTATTGTTGTTTTCCCCTCAAGTTCATTGCCATTTGCTTTCGCTCTTTGGGTATTGTTTGTTTGTTTGTTTGTTTAACTAACGTGGAGAATCCTTAGGAAACTTTCCCTGATGAAATTTTTAAAGTTTACATATTTAGGCATGGATCTAGTTTTTATCTGCTAGGAGTGGATCTTTGTCTTGTAAGCCCGTGGAATAAATGCTACACTGTGGTCATAGGATGAAAAGGAGCGAGATTAGAATCCATCTCAGTTTTATATTCCAAAGCCAGCTGGTTTTTTTTTTTTTTTTCTGTACCGTGCTGCCTCGAGCTGTATAAGGTAGCTAGATGCTGGCCATCCTTCCCTGTAGCTCCTGTAATCCCACTGCCTACCCTCGTGCTTATTGTTTTCGTCGTTCTCCTCTTCAGTCTCATTAGGAACCAGAGTAAAGGTTCATGTTTCTGAACTGGGGATTATCCTAGAAGAATATATGATATGGTTGTTTCACTGAACCGTTTTCTAATCTGAAACAGACAACAGAAAAGTGGACCCAATGATAAGAATGTTTGTATGTAGAACAGAATGAGCCCAGGGAACTTTTCCATCAGTAACATTTACCTTATTAATATTGCAATGACAAGTGAATTTTCAGGGTGAAAAGCGTGGTAGAGGATAGTGATAGCACTTTCACGTTCAAGATAGCGATCATTAGGCTGCATAAACTGTAGGGGCAGAGCGGGGTTAGAACGGTCATTGATTGAGGCTTGGTGAGGTGAGTAAAAATGGCCAACCTTCCAGACACAATCATGTCTTCTTCCTAGTTGATTCTTTGAGTCGTCGTCCTTGTATAATTAAATCCTTTTTTCTTTCTTTCTTTTTTTTTTTTTTTTGGCCTATTCTTCTTTAAAAGTTTCCGGGCTTCTGCTTTTTCTCCCATTACACATGGGTGGACTTTTTTCCCCTAAAATTTGATGTCCCAGTATCTTTGTGAGTATTATAATTCTGTTTATACCAGAACTTCAGAGTCAAGGAATTCTAAACTTTAAGTACTGGGTGGGGGACAAGGAATATTCTTCGAGAAGGTCTTAGACTAATAGTGACAACAGCTAACTTTCTTCCCTTTGGTTTTCAGAATGAATTCTTCATCTCTGGGATGCATGGGGGGCTCCGTCAGTTGAGTGTCTGACTCTGGGTTTCTGCTCAGGTCATGAACTCAGGGTTATGAGACCGAGTCTCGCTGGGCGTGGAGACTGCTGGAGTCTCTCTTTCTCTCTTCCGCTGTCTCTCCCCCTTGCTCTCCCTCTCAAATAAATAAATACATCTCTAAAGAAAAATGAATGAATTCTTCATCTCTGACTGCTTTATTAGCCTATTCTGTCTCATCACGACTCACAGGAGCGCGGCATGGCCGCTCTCCCAAATATTTCACACCCGTTCTTCACGCGCATCGCACATTCATGCATTTCTCGTGGAGCCGCATCTCTCGGCCCCTCCATCTATGTGTGTAATGCTTGGTATGTGACTGCTGCCCCAAACAAAAGGCCCTGACCGAATCATGGGACCTTCGTCGTGTCAGACACCGCTTTTCCTGGAGAGAATCAGTTGCTGCCCGAAAGCAAATTCTCTTACCTCCATATGATATGGTTTCTGGTAACCCCGGATAAAAACAAAACTTGTTAACTCTCTCTTCACCCTGTGTTTATATCCCTCGGCCACCCTCCTCCCCAAAAAAGATACTGGACCTTTATCACAAGATCAATGAAAAGATGGGCAAGTCAAGGAATGTGCGAGCTCCGGGATGCTGCTCCCGGTGCTGTAACTGGCTTCGTACAACTCAAGACCAGTGGCTTCATCTCTCCTGACCTTCAATTTCTCCATCAGAAAATTGTCTTTCTCTTTTTCCCCTCCTTCCTTCCTTTCCTTTCTTCCCTCCTTATCTTTCCCTCCCTCCTTCTGCCCGTCTTTCCCTTACCTCGTATGTACTGAGTATCTCCCTTCTCAAGGAGAAAACATAAACGCCAAAAGAAACCTTGATATGGCCACACAAGGCCATTATAATTAAATCATTGAATATAAAGGAGTAAAGTGCATGTGCATTTGTAAAGTCCTAAAAAAAACAATGATATTATTGTTATGAGAGGATGGCACTCCAATGAAGACTGGATAGGATAATGTAGAGATTGAGAGCTGGGGCTTTGAAATTAAAGAAATATGATTTTTTAAAAGATTTTATTTATTTATTTGACAGACAGAGAGATTACAAGTAGGCAGAGAGAGAGAGAGGAGGAAGCAGGCTCCCTGCTGAGCAGAGAGCCCGATTTGGGGCTCGATCCCAGGACCCTGAGATCATGACCTGAGCCGAAGGCAGAGACTTTAACCCACTGAGCCACCCAGGCGCCCCAAGAAATATGATTTTTTGATCCTACTGGCTGTATGACCAAGGGCACATTAAAGTACTTATGTCAAAGTCTCCTCACCTATAAAATACAACTTGTTAAGAAAAGCACCTGGCTGTTGTGAAGATTCGCTGAGTGGGATTCTACTTATGAAATGCTGAGCACAAATGCCTGGCCTCTAAGACATGATAAATAATGCTAGCTATTATTATCATTAGATAACTCCTATCATTATTTTTGTAATAATGTATAATAATGTAATAATAAAAAGATTTAAGAAAATAAATAAAATAACAATAGTAATCCTCAAAGAAGTGAAGTTCAGTGGGGGTCAGAAGAGTCAGGACTTCTCCTAGGCTCGTCCATTCTGTTAGTGAAGGAGTTCACCAGAGGAGAGGCATGGATGTGCCCACACAGAGGACCAGGAGTGCAAGGCTAATAAGTCTTCTCATGTGCCAATCACCCATCTCTTTCTATCGCCTTGAATATCGTTTTCTCAGTTCTTTCTGGAGTTTATCTTGCCTTGTTATTGCTGTGTATGGTCCCTGGGATAGAGCTTTCTCTGGGGAAAATGAGCTGGGTGACTTAAAAGTCCCACCTGTCTTCCCATATCTGTCAAAATCCTATTCCTCCTTCATGGCCTGGTTCAGATATTATCTCCTTCATGCAGTCTTCCTGGATTGCTTTAAGATGTCATTCTAGTTGCCTTCTCTGTGCTCCCACCTTACTCTTGGCAGCCAATAAGTATGATTGTGTTTGAGGTCACGGGTGCCTGTCTCTTGTGATCTCTCTCTAAATCTTTATCTTGTGTTAGACTGTGAGCCTTGGAAGGTAGGAGATATGTTGGATTCATCTTTGCACCCCGTGTCTTAATTACTTATGCTTAGTACAGCATAGAACTAGGCAAATGAAACTGAATGGTTTGGACCGAATTGACTTGAATTCAATCTTGCAAAGGAAGAAGCAATGGGTCTGCTTTCCTAAGAGTTTTAAGGGTTCACTCAAATTGGCTTCAGGGCACACAACCAAGGAAAGGACCCAAGGGCCCTGAATTTCAGCTTGAATCCCCACCTCTACCACAAGCTGCCTCTGGATTTCAGAGACCCTCCACTGCTGACTAGGTGGCCCTAGGTCCTTTGAAGCTGGAATTAGAGATAACCCATGTGCAATATTTGGACTAGTGCCTCAATGACATGGACTCTGGAGGTCATGAGGCCACAAGAATGTTCCATTTAGCTTACTTTTGCTGTGTGTTTATCAGAGCCTAGTGCACATGCCTAGGACATTCAGATGGCTAAAGTTACAACAATGAAGGGGTGTGGAGCCTACATCTGGCTCAATACTGTTTAAAAATTCCTTGGCTAAGAAATAATCTTTCTTTTCTTCTTTCTTTCTTTTTAAAAATTTGTATAAGTTGATCTAAAAAAAAAAATCTTTGCAGTTCAAGATGGAGTTTCTTTTTCCTTTTCTGTCTCGGGGGCCTTATCTGATTTTAATCAGCACTGGTCTAATATGATTTGAAACAGCTGAGGGTGACTGAAATGCCCATTAAAAAAAAAAAAAAGGCATCTTAGGTTGGAACTATTGGAACTACCTACAGACTCACCTTGTCCAAGGCTGCATGCGCCATCGAGGGCAAATATTGTGGATTATGAATTTACCCTTAAAGCATTTCAATGCCCTGCAGAGTTTTCTCAGCAATTTTAAAGTCCTGTTAACCATAATACAGCCAGTTCTTGATTATCCACAAAAAAGGAAATGAATAGTGGCACAGATAATCCGAAACAGAAAAACAATCAAAATGTTTCTTATATTTTACTTTGGAATGCTTTGTATGGCTTTTGGGGATTCAGATTTTCCTTCCCAGTGATGTTCTGCTCAGGAAAAAGTTGAAATGAGTTTGCATTCCCTAAGCCCACACAAAATAGCTGAGGGGGGATGTGGCTGGGCCACATGCTGGGTGGCAGGGAGAAGGCAGCCTGAAATCTGAGGGGTGAGAATTCCACTGATAAATCTAGAAGTGGAAAATGCCCCTATGAATAATTAAGCACTGACGGGAATATAATTCAGTCTTGTAAATTGATTGTGGACAACTTTCCAGCCCACATTTAAAAAAATAAAATCAAATCAGGTTATCCTCTGCAGAGAAGTTACCTCGGCAGTAAAAACAAATGACCTCAACGTTCTTCATTGTTCCAGTTCCTTGACACTGGTACTATGCAAAGGAGTCAGGACCCTATTGCTAAGGCTTTGGGAAGTCAGTCCTCCAGCTCCGTCCTACAACCTTCTCCAGTTGGACATATAGGTTTATAAAATGCCAGACTATGTACTAAGTATTGTGTCATCTACCAAGGTTGTAGATGACCATTACTGGTCCTCGTTTTACAGATGAGAAAACTAAGGCTCAGAGAAGTTCATTGTTAATTTAACGAACCCAGACCTAGTCACCGGAAGAGGCTACATTCTAGCCTGGGAATACCTCACCTAGTTTGGGATGGAGTGGGGAAAAACCCAGAAAAGATTTTAAAAAGAAGCTTCAACAAATGAATGAGTGTAAATACATGGGTGATTACAATGTAAAATGTGAGATGCTACCAAAGGACCAAGTCCATAGTGCCTTTAAGATGGACCATAAGGATGAGATAGCTCTTAATCAGATTTTATTAGAGCTCTCAGTTGGACAGGATGGGATTCCCAGTCATGAGAATATTTGTGGTAGGTACACATAGGTTAGAGAACCAAGAGTTGATCTGAAAAAAGCATCTGTTCAAGGCCAAGAAATGAGATGAAAATGAAGGTAATGACAATTAGAAGTGTCTCAATAGCATAATAGTCTTGCCATTAAAAAAAAAAAATCACAATGGGGAACAAGAAAGGGAGAAAACAAAGAGGAAAGGGGGAAGCCTCTTTTTGAAACCTCTCAGGTTTTCTTGTGTTTTAGAAAGTATAAATGCTCACTTTGTTATCTAGTGTAGGACAATGAGTACATCTTTCAGTACTTCTAGTACTAGGAGCAGATGAAGAAATAGGTAAGGATAGAGTTGGTTAAGTCAAGATCACCCATTTGGCCAAGAGGATCCCCAGACTCATGTCTCCTGACTCCTACCCTAGTGATCTTCCACTAGCCAGGCTGGTTTGCTCCTACCCTAGTGATCTTCCACTAGCCAGGCTGGTTTGGGGCACCAGGTTAGAACCAAGGCCAAGCCTCCAGAAAGCCTCAGAGTAGCTTTGGGGAAGAAAGAGACTTATAAAATGTAAGTCAAGGCTTGGAGGTTTTTAGTGAGTTCTGGAAGTTTCCAGTCATCTTGGCTAAATCATATTCTTTTTCCCAGACAGACCATTTTGTCTGCCTTTGATCTTTTCTTTGACCTCCCCATACCATTTACTCTGTCAAACTTGATTTTATCCCCTATATAAAAATGCAGGAGCCATAGAGTGGCTTACCTCTATGTACCATTTTCATCTTCTAGTCTCTGCTTCTTTAGTCTTTGGGGCTGTAGATGTTCTGTGGGCCCCATCCCTTTGCCTGGGAAAAATGTCACATCATCTTGGACATGATCTCTAGGAAACTAGCCTCCAAAGTCTGGGTTCCCATCACACAGCTCTACCTTCCTATAACAGATTGCAATCCCCCATCACTTTCAAGACCAAGGCACTTGGGCTGCCAGGAGTGTCGACTGTTAATCTCCCAGAGCTGAGCCTTCTCTGGAACTTGTTCTCTCTCAAAGGAAACTTCCTTGCCCCAGGCCCTGTCCTTTTCCTGGAGATGGCCCATATTTGATGACTGCCACAATTCCAGATGAATGGGAACAGTTATCAGAGCTCTAGAATTCCCCAGAAGATCAGTTACGCGTTCTCTCATGAACATTCAGCCTTTCCCTTTGCCCTGTCCTGCTTCTCTGACTCTCTCAGGAGGATTGTTCCTGAAATTTATCCTAAAGATTTCCTTGCTTGCAGATCTCGACTTTACAGTCTGTTTCCCAGAAAACCTAATGTATGGCATTCCCATTGCCCACACTTACCGTGACTTCTATGCCGTTCTGTAGTCCTGTGCCCTATAATGAAAGAAAAACTTGCAAACTTTGAAGGGGTCAGAGATCATGCTTTTCGTAGATGACATACAACAGTATTCATGGAGCCAGTCCAGCCATCTTCTCCCTTCTTGACCTTGAGCAAGAGATTTATCGTTCCTTTGTACATACTGGCTTCCTATGGTTCGAAATAGATAATAGCCTCTATGATGGAGTGATTGAGGGGAAAAAGTAAGGAGAGGGCTAAACAATTTCTAGAAGACTATTAAGTGCTGTGGGAACACTTAAACTTTGTGGTGAAAGCTCCGAAATTTAAAGCCCCATAAGAGGAGGTTCTACACAGCCCACTTCCTTGGAGGTAGTTTTGAAAATACCCTTTGCTTCATTTCCTGTGGATTATGCAACCACAGAATTCCTCTGGGGACTCAGCCACACCCCAAATCTGAGCCTAAATCACTGAGTTTGACAAGGATTCACAGGCATTTGGCAAGGAGCTCACCCAATTTTTCTATCAAATTGGATCCAAATGTTGCCTAGGTTGGCTGAGAGTTCAGACGGAGGAAAAGGCGCGGGCCGACCGACTCCTAAATGGTGACATTTGAAACTCAAATGAGTTTGGCTCAGCTTGAAGACAGGAAAGTCGTGAACCCTAGTGTGGGATATAAGCCCTGGTCCAACTCGAAACACGTTCCAGTCTTTTGAGTTGTGGTTTCAGGTCTGCATCTAACCCTGAGAACACACCTGGGTCACCGTGCTCATTCCAAATGTCAAGGCCAGTTTCAGGCAACTTGGGGTCCAAGTGGGGAAGCCGGCTCGCCTTCCCTGTTGCTTTAATTCCCTCTGGATCAGAGCAAGCCCTGACAAAGGATGGAGGGAAGACTAGGGGAGTCCCGGGTTCAGCACCTGTGAAGACTCCAACAAGCCATTCGCTTGGCGTGTTGCTGTCCTCATTGAATTCTCTGGTCTTTCTTCTGGGTATTCAGAGAGTGCTGGCTTCCTGGTTCCTGGAATAATGACAATGGCTAGCAAGCATCTGCAGCACTGGTTCGGGTGAAGTTGCAGATTCGAGAAAGTTAGGTGTTGCTGCTCACATCAGATTTTCTATCACAACGTTTCCTTGAATACTTCTTTTTCTTATTCTGTGTGGGTTTATTTTTGCCCCCCCCCCCAAATCCTCTACCATAATCTCCACTGTCTTCAGGCCTCAGCTCCAGATCCTCCAGTATCCACCCCAGTATCCAACCAGTCAGCTGGCCTTTCCCAGGTAATGTCACACACTCTGGGCCCTTGTCCCTACTTCCAGCCCACATACTTGTCTTCACCCAATCCCCGTCCACAGCCCCCCACTTCCCACCACCATCAAGACTCAGCTTTCCTAGATCCTATCTCCTAAGGCCCTGCTTAAACGAACCGATATGTTATAAAATATGTATTTATGGGAAAACCCACTAACACTCTGTCAGAATATATTTGAGGTATGACTTTGTCATCCACACGCCAATTAACATTAGGTAAGACAATGAGACTCTTTGAGCCTCCATTTTTTTTTTACCTCTGAAATAGAGATTTGAAATATTTAATTCATAGGATCCCCAATTAACATTAACTTCCCTCAAAATGTCTCTTGAGCTTCCAGAATAAGATGAGGGGCCTGTCCCCTGTGCTGCTGTGTCGCCCTGGGATTCACTATTGTGAAGCATCTAACTTTGCATCCAAGTTCCCTGTTCTGTTTTCTGATGCTCACCGGCCCGAGGCTCCTGAAGGCAAGGACCACAGCTGATTGCACTTGAAGCCCAGTGGCTAACACCATGTCTAGTATGTAGATGGTACTCCAAATATGCGTATTGGGTGAATGGGCCATTGAAAGCATTTATAAATAGTAGAAATTGTTTCTCCCAGAGCACATATTTATATTGGAACAGTGTCTTTTTTAGACCACTTCTTTCCTGGAGGAGAGACCATAATGGAAATGTCAGGTGCAGGAAGATGTTTTGAAACAGGTGGAGCTCATGGTTGTCCCTCAAATAACTCCAAGTAGGTGGCCTCTGGCTCTCCGCAGACATCCAGCTGGCCCCGGGCCCGTGCACCTGAAGGGGAGGTGTCGCAGACTCCACACTTCCTGCTTCATACCAGTGACACAAGTTTGGCTCAGTTCTCATTTCCAAGCTGGGGTCAGATGTTCTCCCAATGTGGGAGAAGAGGAGATGGGTCTTGCTTTCTCCCTTGACTTCCTCTTCCTCCCCTCTCCTAAATCCTCTCCTGCCACGTTTTCCATGAAGCTTAAACCAGGTTCCCAGAGAAAAGCCCTGTCCCGGTCCGGCCAGCAGCCTACACAGCTATAGACTCTGACATGGCTCTAGAGAGCTCAATAGGGCCAGAAATGTCCTAATGGGGTGTTTGAACTGTGATATGATGGGGAGAAGAGAAGAGGTGCGGGATGCAGGACACCGGTAATGCGGGAGAGTGCCATGTTCACAGAACAAAGTGATGTTATACAGAAAGCCTGGCGGTGCCAATGAGCTTCGTAAGAGCAGGGGAAGGAAGTGTATTATTTCTGTTGCAGCTTTTGGGATTCAGTCTTCCATGTGTCTCTCAGTTTTACATCTGGCAAGCCGGAGCACTGACGGCCTTTGCTCTGGACTGCCTTTTCAAGGATGTTTCTATAAGGAACATAAAGAGTCTAGATCACAGGACAGGTATGCTTATGGCCCCTTACACAAAATTTGGGTTTTCTAAGCTTGGGGCCCTTCTCCCGTAAGGCACCTCACAGTGTGACCGGCTGTCCCATGTCCTGGCTCTCTTCCCACTACCCTGTGGCATGAGGGCTCAGAAAGATGGTGCCATTACGCATCCAGCATCCATGTTGCTTGCTGGTCTATGAAGATGTGCGGACTTTGTGTCTGCTGTGGGAGTTTTTGTGCATTCATCCATGAAACTGTCAGTCAGGTTAACAGGTTAGCCTAAGAGTAGCCTCCTGTTTCAGACCTTTCACAATTCTCGACAATGCTCTGTCCTCTTTACCTAAAGGCCCTATCTCCTCTGGGAAAAGAGGAGAGAGGAAAAGAGTATCTACTTATTGAATGTCCTCTTTTTGCCAAGCTGGACTAGGCTAAGCTGAGCCTTTCAGGCATTAACTCACCAAATCTCGCACGATAACCCTCAGAATAAAGGTTATCCTACCTGACAGATGAGGGCTCCAAGGCTCGGTGAGGTGAAGCGACTCTCCAAGGCCGCACAAGGTGACGTGTAGACCTATCAGCTGAGAGAGCCTCAGGCTCTTCCATTACACCGTTCTAGAAAGTGCCCTCTCTGCATGTTGCATAGGTAACCAACCCAGGATAACATGAGAGATGCTAACAAGTCTAAAATCCTTTCTTTTACCGCTCTGTCATCTGGCCCATGAATTCACCCAGTTCTAAACCTGAACGTGCCTCTATATGTTCAACATCCCAGGGCACTTTTAATGATTTCAATTGAATCTAGACTTTTGCCTTTTCATTTCTAGGACCCGAACCTCCAGCCAATGTCACTCTATTCCTTAGCCTTGATTTCTTGACCCCCCCACCCCCACCCCCGGCTATTACCATGGTTTCTTGTGTTTTGTTTTGTTTTCCCTGACTCAGAAGGAAGGATGTGGAGCAAGTTCTCCAATCACTACAGAACCAAACACATTCTGCAGACTCCACAGTTCCAAACAATCTTGTTTGGTTTTCTGATGTGACTGGAGTGATTTGTACCTGGATGCTTCCACTTGCCATCTGCCCAAAGATGGAGCAGAAGGACCCACCCAGGCTCTGTTCTGCAGCGGTCATGTTCCAGGGCTTGGTAGCTCTGGCAAGTCAAGGATTCATGAAAGCATTAGCTTGGACCTACTACACAGCCTGACTATGGCATAAGTTGACCTTGTCTTGGAGGGAATGGGTCAAGAAACAGGTCTCTTTTTTGGTGAAGTGACTGTTTCTCAGTCAAGAGGGAACAGTATCAGGCAGATGGAGTATACATGTGAAGACTGGGGGTAGAAAATAAGTGATCCTTTCCATCAAGACTTTTCCATCAAGAGGGTTTGCTGGGGTCTTAGGCTCTTGAACATCACGGCTAATTCCTTTCTTTGAGGCACCAGTCCCTGAGATTAGCCAGCTTCCCATGGGGGCTTTCATGGGGGCTGTTTGTCACACATGAAAGTGAATTTTGTGAATAAATGATGTATCTGTTTCTTTATGGGACAGACTTAGTTTAGCAACAATCTAATTTAGCTGACATACCTGTAATTCTCTGGGGAGGAAGACTGCCACCCACCTTCCAGTCCTACAACCATGATGCAAACACAACAAAATGGACTGATTCGCAGTGAATATTTTCTAATACTTATTAGCAAGACCTGGACTCGGTGGAAGCAATTTTGATATAAACAGAAAAAGGGATGACAAGCATACACCATGCTTTACGGAGCTCAGAAGTAAGCTAAAGAGAAGGACAGAATACATAGAAAACAATCTCTACCAGCCAGTCGGGGAGAAACACATGAGCAGTGGAGACAACACAGAGGGGCTGTGGAACTTGGAGGAAGGATCACAAGTCTCCTAGTTACCAAGTCCCTGAACGGTGCAGATATCCCCAGATCCCACACCTACCTCTCCCCCACAGAGCCTGCTTCAAACCTCCTCCTGCAGTTCCTCTTGCTTTCCATTCCTCATGTCAACACCTTACTTTAAGCCTTTATCAACTTATATTTAAATCCTTAAACTCCTCACTGTCTTCTTGCTGGCCTCTCCCCACCCCGATTCATGGTGGTGGTCGGTAGGGGGGCACAAATTCAGCTTCAAAAAGCACTACTTTAACAAAGTGATTTCACTTTTTCTCTTTTTATATTTATTAATTTAATGTAATTCTTATTAACATATAATGTGTTACTTGTTTCAGGGGTACAGGTCTGTGAATCATCAGTCTTACATAATTCACAGCACTCACCATAGCACATATGCTCCCCAGGGTCCATCACCCAGCTGCCCTCTCCCTCCCACACCCCCCTCCAAAAACAAAACAAAAAACAAAAAACGTAACTTTAGAACAAACTGATGGTTACGGGGAGGGGGGAGGATGGGGGAAATAAGGGATGGGGATTCACAGGTGCACTTGTCGTGAGGACCACTGGGTGCTGTGTGGTAGTGTTGAATCGCTACGTTGTACACCCTATATATACACTGTATGTCAACTAACTGGAATTTAAATAAAAACTTAAAAAAAAAAAAAAACAAATACCAGGACACCTGGGTGGCTCAGTGGGTTAAATGTCTGCCTTCAGCTCAGGTCATGATGTCAGGGTCCTGGGATCGCGTCCCAGATTGGGGCTCCCTGCTCAGCGGAGAGTCTGCTTCTCTCTCATCTTCTACTGACCCCTGCTCTCTCTCTGTCAAATAAATAAATAAAATCTTTTAAAAATGATAATTGAAAACGAAAATTAAGAAAAGCAACACCTTTCCTTCTCTACTCAAAAAGTCTCCTGGATTCTAATTTCCAAGTGAACTAGAGTCAAACCTTGAGGACTGGCATGAAAGGAGAATCCAGGTTTGAAGGAATCTGGGCTCAGCCCTAGGGTGGTAATGGTGGAAAAGTGGGGGGGGGGAGAGAAAGGGAAAGCAGGACTTGATATATGGGATATGGGGGATAAAAGAGGGTAACTTTACTAAGAACTATGGGCTTAAATCTTGAAGACTGGAAGATGGGCAAATGTCAAAAACAGAGAAGAGCATATTTGCAAGGAGAGATGATGAAGTAAGGAGATTTAGAACTTTGGTAACATCACCCACCACTTGTCATGCACTTCATAGAACATAGGAGATATTCAGTATGTGTTTGTAGAACAAATGAATTAAAAAATGAATGAATAGACCTCTTAATCTTGGATGCCCATCATTTTATTTTACCTTAACAGCAGCTCTATTTGGTGGTCCTCTAATTACCCCCCATGTTACTGATGTCTAAACCAATGCCCAGAGAAGTCGTTTAATCCTCCCAAGATCCCACAGTGAATGAGCACCAGGTCACTCTGATGTTGCAGCGTATCTATCACATTGCTCTCTGGAAACATCTAAGAGCACAGCACACATAGAATTGGAGTCGAGAAGATAGGTCATCACTAGAGAAGTAATGGTGAGATTCATTTGGAAAAGATGGCCATTCATAATTGAAGCCACAGGAATAAATGACATAGCAGAGGAAGGTAGGGGACAGAAAAGTAGAGGTCCTTAACCTGAGCAAGGAGGGCTGCCACCATCTTGGAGATAAGTAGAGGAAAAGGAATTCTTGAGACCCGTAGAGAAAATAAGAGGACAACTAACAGAAGGAGAATCATGGAACTGAGACGGGAAGCTTTGTCAGTCAACAACATCAAAGACTGCAGGTATATCTTGGAAGGGGGAAATGGAGGGCAGGGTTTGAATGAAAGGAAGGAGTGTTGACTGCAGCAGACCACCTGGCTTAGGACTACACTTCTACTTTAACCTAGAGCAAGTTGCTAGAACTAGGGGAAATGTGTTGATTTTCCACGTGGTCATGATACTCATATGGCAGGAGTAAATGTGACAGTAGAATGAGGGGACTTACCACCAGGACTGACATGTAATAAATAACAACTAACCTTTATGAGGGACCAAGTACTGGTTTAAGTACTCACTGTGCATCGATTCATTTACTCCATGCAACAACCCTGTTAGCTAGGTTCTGTTTTAGCTTCAGTTTATGGATGAGGAGACACAGACTCAGAGAATTTAAGAACATTCCTGAAGGTCACAGTGGCTGTGCGTGGCAATAGCTGGGATTAAAACCCAACTGTTCTGTTCCCAGAGCCACCATGCTATGTGAAACTTTGTTGAACAAATTATGCATAAACAATTCTAAGAACAAGTGATATAAATATAGAAATATATATTTATAATAATAATAAATAATAAAATAAAATAAATATATATAAATATGTATTTATGTATAAATATAAAAATATAAAATAAAAAATACAAATATGTGTTTATATATAAATATAAAAATATAAAATAAAATAAAATATGATATATTATTGTAATAATATATTAGACATAATATATTATATGAATATATAATATTTTATATATTTATATATTATATGAATATATAATTAACAGGAGAGAATCAAATTTAATAGGCATATGTATGGGGAATCCACAGAGACATTAAATTCTTCTGTATAATATTTTTTAATAGGTAGATTAAAAGTATTTAAACTAGAGGTGAGTAAACAATATGCCATGGGCCAAAAATGGTCCAGTGCCCATTTGGTATAACCTGCAAGCTAAGAATGACTTTTACATTTTTAACTGGTTATAAAAAATTTTTTTGAATAATATTTTGAGACACAAGAAAACGATACCAAATTCAAGTTGCATTTCCCCAAGTAAAGTTCTGCTGGAACACAAACATGTCCATTTACATATTGTCTATGGCACTTTGTACCATAAGAAGAAAATTACATAGCTGCGAGGGAGACCGTACAGCCCACAAAGTGTAAAATATGTACTATTTGGCCCCTTACCCGAACGAAGTCTGCCAGCTCCCTGACAGGACCAAGAACCTCTGAGGACTGGAAGCCAAGTGAACGTGAGGACTTGAATTTCTCAGGAATGTCGTTGCCCTTCACCTCTGCCAAAGCCTCCTCTTCTCCCTGCTGAGGGGCTGCACACACACCTGCCCTTCATTAGGGAGTGATGGTGGGGAGGAAAGAAATCCCCGACAGAGCAGCTGGTTGAATTTCTTGGGTGGAGAGAGAAGGCAGAAGGAGGCTTGCTGAGTAGGGTGAAGGGGAAGCTCTTCTCAGCCCGGAATTACAGGCAGACGAGTTGCTCTCTTGTTCAACGACAGACCTGTGACTTCCAATGAGAGTAGGAAGTGCATGCAGAAGCTCAGCGGCCCCTGGGAGGGGAACCAATGTCCAAAATCCCTTAACAGGCATCTTCTCCCAGGTGCTAGTCTGCCACCAGCAAAGCAGTCGACTCACACCCCTTCCTGGTGTCTACCTGTTCTTCCCTGGGAAGCCACTAAGCCTCTTGGCCTTTGCACACTGCCAGGAGCCAGGAGTCATACGCCAGGAGCCAGCAGCCAGTTCGGGGGTTCCTTGCTGAGCTTTGCCTGAGGACCCTCAGTGTGATGGCAGCAGGCTGATTCCTTCCTCCTGCCTTACTTAACATAATTAAACCGAAGTAAGTTCTTTACCAGAATCTTTAGTGCGGTCATGGATCCAGGCTATAAGACAAGTAAACAGTAGGCGGCTAATAGTAGAGCTATGTCTGCTTGGGTTTTTTGTTGTTGTTGTTGTTTTTAATTTTCTAAAATTGTTGTTAAACACACATGATATAAAACTGACTATTTTAACCGTTTTTAAGGGCACCGTTCTATGACATTAAATGCATTCACAGTGTTGTGCCCCATCTCCAGAACATTTTCATCTCCCAGCTGATAGACTGTATCCACCAAAAAATACTCTTTTATCTCCTCCCCTGGGGCCTGAAAAGCACCTTTTTCTTGCCTCAATGTATTTGATTTCTCTAGATATTTCATGTAAGTGTTACCCTGAAATACTCGTCCTTTTGTGTCTAGCTTGTTTCACTTAGAATAATGTCTTCGACTTTCATCCATGTTGTAGTGTGTACCAGAACTTCCTTTCTTTTTAAGGCTGAACAATATTTGATTGTATGTCATTTTGTTGAGCTACTCATCTGTTGGTGGAAACTTGAGTTGTTTCCGCCTTTCGGCTATTTTGAATGACACTGCTATGACCATGGGTGTGACTGTTCAAGTCCCTGCTTTCACTTCTTTGAGAGACACGCACATACACACACAAACACACACACACACTACATACACGTACACACATACACACACACAAAAGTGGAATGGTTGGGTCCTACGGTAACTCTATTTTTAATTTTTGGAGAAACAGCCATACTGTGTTTCATAGGGGCTGTACCATTTTGCATTCCCACCTTCAGTGCATAATGGTTCCAATTTCCCCACATTCTTGCCAATAGTTATCCCTACTCCCCACCCCCACACTTTGCAGCAGTAGCCATCCCAATGGGTGTGAAATGGCTTTGATTCATACTTCTCTAAAGATTCTTTCATTGGTTGCTTGTCTCTCTACTTTGGAGAAATGTCTACTCAAGTCCTTTGCCCGTGTTTTAATCAGATTGGTTTTTTGTTGTTCTTGTTGAATTGTAGTTGGTCATATATCCTAGATATTAACCCCTTTTTAGACATATGATTTCCAAAGATTTTTTTCCCATTCCATGTATTCCCTTTTCACTGTGTTGCTAGTGTCCCTTGATGTACAAATATTTTAATTTTGATATAGTTCAACTCACCTATCTTGTTGTTACCTGTGCTTTTGGTGTCATATCTAAGAAATCATTGCCAAAGTCAATGTTACTGAAGCTTTTATCCCATGTTTCCTTGTGAGAGTTTTATAGTTTTAGCTCTTATGTTTAGGTCTTTGTTCTATGTTGGGTTAATTTCTATGTATGGTCAGGGTCTATGTATGGAAGGGTCCAACATTATTCTTTTGCATGTGGATATTCACTTTTCCCAATACCATTTGTTTAAAAGACCCTGCACCCTGAATGGTCTTGGTACTCTTCCTGAAAATCTTTGATCGTATGTGAAGGTTTCTTTGTGAATGGTCTTGGTACTCTTCCTGAAAATCTTTGATCGTATGTGAAGGTTTCTTTGTGAATCAGCTGGAGTTTTGATATTAGCAGACATGCCCCTTGAGAGAACATCGGGGAGATCTCATCTTGTGCTACAGTTTTCAATGCATAAGTCTGTATTGCCACAGGTTTGCGAGCTCCTAGAAAACAGGAACTCTTTTATAATTCAAACTTCTACCTTCTCTCTACATATTCCTCACCCATTATGTGTCCAGCATCATGTAGCTCTAAGGATGCAGAAAGTTTTATCCAAGAGCTTGCAAATTAGTGGAGAAGCAAATATGCAAATATGCAGATGTCTTTTTGTGAGAAGTGTACTCTCAAAGGTACAGTAGGGGTATGAAGACGGAAAGGGTGAAACCCAACTAGAGAGGGGGGAAAACCTTCTTCGAAGTGGTAACACTTCTGCTGAGTTCTGGAGAGTGATTAAGAGTTTGCCTGATAAACAAAAGGTGGAGGTCATAGGGACATTCAAAGCAGAGGAACCATATGTGCATAGAGCTGGAAGGAGGCCACAATATGCCATTGGATTGTCATAGAGCATATATTACAAGGCCCGGAGGAGTGGGTGAGGAGCTTAGATGAGTAGGCAGGAGTCAGATCCTAGAATGTGGGCTTTACTATGTGCGCGATTGAAAGGATTTGAATGTCCCCTCTTTAGACCAGTCTGTAGCCCTTAACATTGTTTATTCAATCGATTTTTGTCTAGTAAAATAATGCTCTGTGTTTCTTTCCCTGCTCACAGATCGCCTCTTTCTCTTCTTTTTTCCTTCTTTCTTTTTCTTTTGTTTTCTTTTCTTTTCCCTCTTTGGTGGCTTTCCTTCTCCCCCCCTGCCCCCGGAGATACATTTCAGCTATGGAAGAACATAAACAACACTGGGGCATGAATTTAGACAAAACAACAACCACAAAAATTGAACTCATACAAGAAAACATTGAAGCTACCTAGGTTAGGCTCAGTTGAACTTCCAAATGTGTTTTAAATTAGGTCATCTCAACCATGACTACAAGTTCAAAACATTCAAAGCAACCTTATTGGAAATGGAACAAGGCATATTTGGTTTCCTCTAAAGGATTTTTAAAAGTGTAGTTAAGAGCAGGGCTCTCAAATGTAAAAATACATAAAAAGAAAACCATAAGCTTTCTTTTAATAGCCATAAGACTCTGGTCTTCATAGTAAGTGACATTAAACTTTCGAACTAACAAAAAGTTGTGTTCCCTTAGTAACGTAGCACTTACAGAAGGGTTTCCTCATGGAGCACACTTATCTGGGCAGGGCCGGTCAGATGAAAGTGAGCAGAGGAAGCATTTAGAACCATCAAAACATGTTCAGAGTCCATAAACTCAGATAGATTTTACTCTTCTTTTACCCATGATGCCAGTTAACTGGGTTGCCTGGCTTCCTAAGAGACAGAACATGAAGAGTAGGTTACAAGGGCACCAACAGAGGGCTAGACACAAGCACTAGGATCCTTCTGAGAAGAAAATGCTATTGGTTTGGCAAGGAGAAGACAGAAAAAAATATGAAAGGAAAGATCTACAAACTTCAATGAGAAAACCCACATACAACATATAAAGCATCCTGGGATGATTTAGAAGGAAATGGAGGCCTGCCCACTTCCATAGTCTACAATGCATCTCCAAAGGAAAGCCGAGAATCCAAGTTAATGTTCACAATCCCCCTTCCCTCAGTATAGTTTGGGCCCACAAAGTAGTGAAGATGACCTATTTGGGAAAATTCACTTCTGCAGAAAGAACTATGTCTTATTCTGCCCCATTGTTAGTTAAATGGGTCATCAGACCCCCTCTCCTAATTTCAGCCTGATTTCCAAGTTAATTACCATAATAGCAAGACTGCAGAGTTAGAGAACTTGTATAATTTTCCTATGCACTCAAAATGACCTTAGTCAAGACTCCATTTTCTTATGTGTAAAATGATGATGATAATAGTGCACATATCATAGATCTGTTGTGAGGGCAAAAAGAGGATTTATGCCTGGCACCTGGCATCTTACATACTCAGGGCTTCATAAACATGAAATACTCCTATAACCACCAAGGCCACCCCTCCACCACCATCACTGTTATCTTGTAACAGCACTGCTCCTGCATTCCTACCCTGACTCCACCATTAATGATCTTGGATCTCTCTAGGATCTTGGGAAAGTCACTTAACTTCTTTCTGCCTCAGTTCTCCCATCTAGAAAATGAAGAAAGCCTATAGAAATATCCCTCCTGGGATTGCTACAAGGATTAAATGGAATAATATATGAAAAACACTTAAATTAGAGACAAGCTTCGAGTAGGGATTCGAGTAAGATTGGCTGTAATCGCTATTGTCATTACCCTCCATTTTACTTCTAAGGGTGATAATTCTCAATATGTGTTTTGGGGAGCCCAAGGTGGTTCCCTTTTCAGACAGTCATGAGGCCCAAACCATTTTCATAGTCATATTAAAATGTGACTTTTTCAGTCTCACTTTCTTGAAAGTGCTCTTGATATCCCTACAGAGGAACTACAGATGTAAATTCGAGACTCTAGCCACCTTCTATTAAAAAATAAAGAGATTTGGAAAAATGTAAAACCATCTTCTTCTTATTATTTTTGCAGAATACAGTTATTTCTCCAAAAAGTATGCTTATTTGGTAGTTTATCATAGGTTTATTGCTGTTACTTTTAAACTAATAAATATTTTTAAAACCTAGTTTTCAATTCTAATATGGTAACTATCCATGGATACAATCCACAAACACAGACATTCTTTGGGCCTCTCAATAATTTGAAGAGTACAAAGGGGTCCTGAGACAGAAAAGTTTGAAAACTGCTGTTGTAGAGTAGAAAACTCCAGAACAGTTGACATCCTGAATGTCCCTTGCTTAAGATCTGAGTATAAGTTGAGTCAAGTCTCAACCCAATTTTCTGACATTGCAGCATACTGGTCATTATGATACATTACACCCCAAGAGTCATGGCACTCCCACATGGGAAGAGGGGCCAATGGTATCGCCATGCATCTACACTGAGTACCTTTACAGAGACCTATCTGCTCGACTCAGCACGATGGTAGTCAAAGCAAATACAAATCCCCCAACACCTTCGATTTTATTCCAAGTGGCCCATCATGGCCAACTCAAATTCACATGCAATTCTTCCGTGGTGATTAGGAAGAGGCACCCAGTGTTAATAGTCTCATGTTGTGGTTCCAAAGTCCAGATGGATTCCCATCACGGGGTTTTCAGTCTCAAATATCGGGCAAGAATTCTCACCCATTTGTAAGCCACTTTAAATATGCTTTTCAGGAGTTCAAGAACTAATCCCCGAAGGAACTGGGTCAAGTTCTTCCTGATACTGTCCCTGTATCATAGATAGCTAAGATTTAGTCTTAAAGACATGACTTGGGGATACGGGGGCATACTTGAAGGAGGAAAAATAAACAGGGAGAGTCTTCCACGGAAAAGGCATATATGGTCTCTCGTTGAATAAACATTTGATACTTGAGTGCATTTCACTGGAACCAATTGGTTTAAGTATGTAATATTCCGATTTAGGGTTCCCACCATTGTCTTGGAGCAAAGTTGACACCTGCTACGTTGTTCAAGACCTTTTGTCTCAGAGGCCTCAGATTTTCACACACATATATGCATGCATATATAATGCATTTGGTTGGGTTGGATTGAAATTTTCAGTAGTAATTCAAAGAGTGGCTTATAGGGCAATGTCACAGGCTTGCATGCATTATGCAGGATTTTCTGCTAAATGCAATGGGCTTTTGGAAATTAAATTGGTTTATTTCAATCCAATGCTTATTTGACATATATGTCACATTTATGCTGAAGAATCATATCATTCTTCTATTTCAGCTCCAATAATGTTAATTCTTCAAATGTTACCCTACATAGGCTGTTACTCCACAATGCCAAATATTCATCTGGAAATCATAAACCTTTATTTTATTATCTTCATCTCCCCAGATCTAATATTTGATAAGATGGACTTAAATTACCTGCATGTCTAACTATTTTCATTTGTAGCTAGATGTCATAGTATCATAGGAAAACAGAAACAGGTGACACGAAATGAAAATCATTTTCATCAAACTATGTAGCATCCCAGAACTAAACAACCCTACTCCGGTATTTTGCTACATTGAATAATTTCACCCCAATGTTATCAGATCAGTTTTTGTGTGTGGAATACAATGTGCCGAATGTGTGGAATACAATGTACCGAACTAAAGAAATGGACTATCTCCCTCTGGCAATAATTTGGAAGGAGGGCGGGGCCGGGAGAAACAAGCTCGAGATCTGTAGGGCGAGGTGGAGAAGATTAGCTTCTTTGCTCCTCCTCCATTGAGGGTCCAGACAGACCCCGCTAGGTCCAGCAGTGGAGCAAGAACATTAGTCCTTTTATCTTCAACTCTGTAGCTCCTGCTATGTCTTCATCCCAGCCAGCACTGTGGTTTTGGGAGAGATGCATGCAAGGTGAGGATCTAAGGATGGGCTTGTATCAGAGCACCCCCAGTTTCCCAGCCAGTGCCTGAGCATGTACTGGGCGCACCCCAGGCTTTAGGGAAGATCTACTCGCTCACTCCCCCTCACTACAGAATCTAAGACCTGGAAATGCAGGCAGCAGACCACTACAACCCCCACTACTGTTACTGCTGTTACTCTCCTCTCCTGGAGAGTTACCTAATTCAGACCTTTCCCGGGACACAAGCCTACACAGGGCAGGCTGATCAATTTGAGAACAATCCTATAAAAGCTGCCCAGACTGGAGAGAGAGCTTCTAAGTTTTGGAGGCATTTAAGTATTTTGAAATTGCCATTTCATTTCATTTTTGTCCTGCTTAGAGTTTGGCTTCATTTTTCCCCTTCTCTAATCAGATCTACAATATTCAAATGGGAATTCAGAGTTAGACATTTTTGGATAAATCTGGAAAAAAAGCAAAGTCATGTCATGCTCCTAAGTTCTACTTCTTTTTCTCAGCTAGCTGGCCACTGAACCCCAAAATGGGTTTGGTTTAATGATCCAATTAAATAATTTACATCTGTGTGGCTTTGGTCTTTGTCTCAAATGGGTGAAAATAGAAATGTACATGAAACTTTAAAGATAAACAGTGCTGGGAAATTGCCCCAAACGACCATACTACTCAAATGCTCCCTAATGAAACTGAAAGATGGGCGTGTTATATATTCATGCACTATACTCCAACAAACAAACCTTTCAACCTGTATTTATTGAGTGCCTGCTATGTGCTAGTGTCTGAAAATAAGAGTTAAGTAAAAGATCGACTCGTCTCAAGAAGCTTACAGCCTAAGTGAAAGTCACAAAAGCAAACATATTTTCCTATCAATGTGGTACTTTGGGAACACAGAAGGTGAGGATACTTTCTCCATCCTGATTACCATCAACAAGCACCTACAAAATACACCGTTGTGTGCCTTGTTGAGTCCCCAGCAGAAGTAACTGAAGGATTATTAATTCCCGATTCTCTGTTACCAAGGCTGCAATGATTAATCTCCAGAAAAGCTACAGTTTAGCACCTGTTGAATGATATTAGAGGAAATCATCTGTGTTGCAAATAGAGAATATGTTAGGGAGGCTAGACTCAAATGAATCCAGGTTTTGATATCTTTCTCCTTCTGTTTTAACAGACAAATAATCTGTTGCAACTTTGCTGCTTCTCTTCCATAACTTGGCTCTGTTCCCATGCACCATTTTGTTCTAGGGAATGCCTAAACTGATTCTTCAGCGTTAGCCAAAACAAATGAGGAGCTTGGCTCTTGGTCTGCTCGCAGCAGCTGCTGTGATTGAAGTTCTCTGCACCTAAGCGGTGGGGCAGCTTTCCGTTTGACAGATGAACACATTTTCATTACTAGAGAAACAGGAAGTGTTGCATACTGGGCAAGGAAAAAAAAAAAAAGAAAGAAAAAAGAAAAGGAAAGAAAAGAAAAGAAAGAAATATTTGGGGGAAGTTGCTTTGTTCTTTCTCCTATCAATCGTGGTTATTGTTCAGCTGAAATGTTGGGGAAGAGGCTGACGGTGTGGGAGCCTAATACCCAAGCCTCGGGCTTCTCTTCCCCTTAGACTGTAACTCTGAGCTGACAGCTGTGTGGTTTCTTGACCTCAGGTTGCCTTTGCCAGAAAAATCCTTTACAGATCTGCTCTGGGAGGCAGTTTCTGTTCATGCATGCAGCAAAGGGCATGGAGAGGCCAGGAGGGCTCAGGGAACCCACATATAAAGGAAAGGGAAAAAAACACTTGGCTGGTTCCGTTTATTCAGTCATACAATGGATCTGAACTGTGTCATGGGTATTTGAAGGCCTTCAACTTAGCTACTTGAGACTTCCATGGCGATTTGGGAGCTTGTGATGGACTTAAGTGCAGGCACATTCCTGTTCTTTAGAGAACAGAGCCGCTCTCTGGGAAGGCAACTTTGTGACAGCCTTTCCTTCCTAACTTTGAACTTGGGATTTCTGTGATCAAAATGGCGGCCTTCCAAGGCACCCCTGGTTCCCAGGTTTGGTGTATTGAGTCCCTAGATAAACTTCAGTGCCATCAACTGGCATAGTAAATGCACAAAGCAGAGGACAACTATGGGAGGGAGACACAGAGGACGGTGATAAGAAAATACGTAAATGTGGGGTGCCTGGGTGGCTCAGTCAATTGAGGGTCTAACTCTTGATTAGACCAACTCAGGTCATGATCTGAGATGGGGCCCCGAGTTGGGCTCGGTGCTCAGCATGGAATGTGTCCAAAATCTTTTCTCTCTCTTTCTCTGCTCCTCCCCTCTCTCTTGCTCTCAACTAAATAAATAAATAAATATCTTTATAAAATAAAATACACAAATGTAAGGGGTGAAGTTGCGAATGAAAAGGCAAAAATTTAGCATAAATATTGAGAGATGTCTTCAGAGAGGAGAGGCTTCTAGAGTCCTCACAGTTGGGTCATTGTTGGGTCCTCATTTACAATGACCACTGCACCAAGAATTTGCCAGAGACCTTGTCATCTATCAAAAAAGTTGGGTTGCCAGCCAAAGCAGCCAACAGATATTGACCAACTGCTACTTGTCAGACACTGGGCAAGGTGTTTATGGAATGACATGGCCATCACAGCACAAAATATAGGGATTAGATACTCTGTCACCTCTCTGAGGTCACACGGTTAAATGACACAGCAAGATGGCCAACCCAGTTCATCATAACTCCAAAGCCATCGTGGACTTTAAAGGGTTCATCCTCCACACACAACCCCCTGCCCTTTCTTGCCTACATCCTTGGTAACTTGTGGCATTTTCTCTTGCTTGGCCTGGACCAAGTCACTGATATTTCCACATAGGACTCCAGGCTGCTAAGTGATGGGACCTGGCATATGAGATACAATCCCTGTGCCTTGACCAATGGGCCAAGGTGGTGGGGGGAGAGAAATGAAGTTCTGTTCTCCTATATACTTACCAGACTTTGACTCTAGCAGTCCATGCATTGTGCTTACGTGTTCATTATGCTCATTACTGAGTTTTTTGAGGACTCCCTAGGTTTGTCTCTTTCTCACTTTTGCATCCTTGTCACAAAATATGCATAATGCTTATTCTCTGGTTTTCAGGCTAAGCAGACTTGCTTGTCCAAACTATCAACTCTCTTCCCCTCTAGTATTCCACCTTCACAAAAGCATTTGAGGAGGGCTTATTGGTAGTGGTGACTATAATGCCAGAAAGGTTATGGTGCTGGGTCAAGGGTCTGCAGTAAGTTACAGAACCAAGCAAAAATTCAACTTTTTCATTTCCCAAAGAACTTCCTCCTACAGACCAAGATTATAAAATTCACATCTCATAGGGTCGTAGGTTTCATTTAAAGCTTCCTAGGATTCCTTAAGTTTTTTTGCAAAAACCAATTAAGGTTTAATTGTTTTTATAAAAGTACTACATCTAAAATAAGCTTCTTTCTTCTGCTTATTTTAGTTTCCTTCTCTCTTCTTATCTCTAAATTACTCTTTTATTCTTTGCTCTTACAAATGAATTTGTTCCCAAGTACAAGCAGGGGTATTTTGTGAGAAAAAAAAAAGTTCAAATATTGCCTCCTATAAGCAGAAAATTTATGTGTAAGAATTACTAAATTTTTCAGACTCAGTGTCATTAGTGATATGAGATATCGGTACCCACCCTTTAAGATTGTTGTGGGAATTTAATTATTCTATATAAAGCATCTAACAAGATGCTGGACACATAGAAAGCATTTAGCAAATGTCAACTTTTATTGTTATTAATACCGATGTGACTTTTATAAGGAACAACATGAAAAAGATAAATATACTAACACTTAACACGTAAATTAACACTTAACACTACACTAACGTATACTAACACTTAACACGTAACTTCCGATCCTTACTATAATATTATTTTTGTACCCTTGATTTCTTTTTATCATAGATTATTGATTACAGAATAGTTGTATAGGTTATTGATCAGAGGATAGTTTTGATCTATCTAGCTAGCTAACTATCATTAGACAAGTCAAGGTTAACTCTTATGCTTGCCATGCCCACAATTGTTTTTTTTTTTTTTTTTTTAAGGAAACCACTTTGCACAGAACAATTCCTGAGGGATAAAGGAACATCCCTGGGCAGCCATGGTCTCAGCTAAGTGTTCTGCATCCAGCTTCACCAAGTCAGGCCAGGATGAAGAACTGACTTGGGAGTAACCATTCCTCAGGCTAACCAGTGGCTGTGAAATTTCTAAATCTCTACTCCGGAATGAGCTAATAAGATCCTCTCAACTCTGTAATTAGCCTTGGGAACTGTAGAAAAGATTAGGCTATTAACAGTAAAAGCTGAATTCTGAGAGACAGAAAGAGATCATAAAGTAGAGCGAGGAGCTGTGAGGAAACAGAAACTAAAATTTAGTGGAAGCCATGAGGCTGCACTTGTTGCTAATGCCTGCAATCTCTCAGTGGCTCCCAGTTAAAAATTCCATGCATTTGTGTTCTCCTTTTCCTGACTATGAGGCTCCTTTTGGGGAAGGAGGGCTCTGAATACCCCGCCGTTTTTCTCCTGCCACATCATGGTTGGGGGAGCTCAAAGCTGCCCTCAGAACCACCTGTCAATTTCCTTCCACAGTTGCTACTTGATCACTCAAATGCCATATTGGACCTGGAATTTTTTCTCCAGGAGGCTTGCCCTCTCCCAGACTGCATAAGGCAAATTAGAAAATGATACATTCTAATTTGGAATCCTTACAGCTTGTCTGGTGTTGCTATCACGGGTTCTATTATCCCTTTTATCTCCAACCACAGCTGAAAACTGGGCCCTTTCTCAGGCACTGAGAGCATCCCTGTTAATCTACCCTTTCTCCCTTCTTTGATCAAGCTCTGTTCTCATTTTGTGAATTCTAGTGCTGTCATAGTATTCCTTACTCCGGTGTATGGTACTTATACTGTGGGGTTTTCTTTGTTTGTTAGTGGTTGCCCTTGAGTTTGCAACATGTGTTTATAACTAATCCAAGTTTACTTTCAAATACTACCATATCCCTTCAGGGGTAGTTCAAATACCTCATAACGGAGTATTCCCAATTATTCCATCCTGTCCCTTACAACATTGCTGTCATTTATTTCACTTCTAGATATTCCATAATCTCCAAACACCTTGTCTCTGTTATTATTTTACAAACTGTTACCTGTTAGGTCAATTAGGAATAAGAAAAAGAAAAGATCTTCTTTTATCTTCATTTATTCTTTTCCTAACATTCTTCTCTTCTTTATGTTGGTCCAAGCTTCTAACCTTTATCATTTTCCTTCTCTCTGAAGAATTTATTTTAGCGTATCTGACAAGGCAGACCTACCAGCAACAAATTTCATCCATTTTTGTTTTTCTGAAAAAGTACTTCTCCCTTACTTTTGAGGGATGACTTCATTGGATAAGAATTCTAATTTGTGGCTGCTTTACTTTTAAATATTTCCTTCACTTCTTACTTACATGATTTTTGGAGAGTCGTCTGACTTAATTCTTACCCTTATTCCTCTATAAATGGTTGTTTTTCCACCTTTGACTTCCTATAAGATTTTTCTCTTTGTCTTTGATTTTTTTGTAGTTTGAATATGATATGCTTAGTTGTGGATTTTCTTTGGTACTTGCCATGATTGGTGTTTTCTGAACTTCCAAGATCTGTGGTTTGATGCCTAGTGTTTATTTTAGAAAATTCTTAGCCAGTATTACTTCAAATATTTCTTTGGCTCCTTTCTTTCTTCTCCTTCTGGTATTCTCATTATACTTTGTAATTATTCCACAACTCCTGGATTTTCTGTTCCATTTTTTTCAATCTTTTTTCTCTTCATGTTTTAGTTTTTGAAGTATTGACACATCTTCAAACTCACTGATTCTTTCCTTGGCCATGCTGATGAACCTATCAAAGGCATTCTTCATTTCTGCTACAGTGTTTTTAATTTTTAGGATTTCCCCTTGATTCTTTCTTAGAGTTCCTATCTCTGCTTACTTAACCTACCTGTTCTTGCTAGGCCTTAGCTCTTCCACATTTAAAGCCAACGAAGTCAAACAATTCATTTTCTATTTACAATACTTGGTTCTTATGATAAAAGTAATGGCTTTCAAGACTGTTTTTCTGCTTTAGATCTACCCAAACTACATAAGAGGTCCAGAGTAAAGAATTTAACTGGTTGTTCGGTATCAGCCCTACTACCAGGGCAGCATAATAATAATGAAAGTTCTTGATGCTCCTTGACTCATTAGAGGATGGGGAAGATGAGGTCAACAGACTTGAAAATTAAAATATCCCTCTACTACATTTTGCTCTGAAGGGTTTGCAAAACCTGGAACACAGAGCTCACACTACACTGACCCAATCAAGAACCAAGATAGCCTTGACCAACACTGCAAAGGCAAGACAGAAGAAGCCCCTCCACTCCAACACTAGACATTACACACAGCTCCTTTACCCATTTATTTGTCCAGTCGATTTACACCCTGGTGGTCCTAATAAAAAGAAGGAAACCAGATATACCCAATTTCTCTCCAAAAAACAGAGAAATCTGACATTGTACTTGGGATCGAGGAAAACTAATTGATTTGACAGCTAATCAAAAACTCTTAAGGGAAAAATCAATATAGAACAAAATAATGTGGTCTGTAATTCTGTATGCTATTCCCCCTAGTATGTTGATTGTGTAGCATCAGTGTCATCTCTTTTAGATGGGAATGTTACCAACTATAATGCTTCTGTTGATATTTCAAAAAGATTCTAATCTCATTTCAGTAATAGCTTCTGTCATTCCCAGTGACACATATGCCATAACATTCTTGGTTAAATTGACAGAAATATTAATGTGCTCAGATTTTATATTATTCGGACCACTGTATGCCTCTTTCTTAGTATTCAATTACCTTTGCCTTATACATAGTATCAGAACCCAGCTGCCCAATCCCAATGCATTAGGTATTATTCATGAGGGACATCAGTTTTCTCATCTCTGTGTGATTTTGGACTTCTCCAGCAGAAAGCGTTTTACAACTATATGGATTTTCTTCTTTAAATTTTATACATTTTTATCTTCTGTAACTCAGGTGAACTTGGTATATGCTTTGCTCCTCATCTTCATTTTATTTCCTTGGAATTATTGCCTTTCAGAATTGAAATGGATTTATGACCCACAGCTCAATCTGTGTTTGAAACTGTTCTATACCTTCTTTGCCAAATTCCTCCTCTGTCCTTAAATTAATTGCCTTCCAATAGCCAATTTTATCTTTGCTGTTATGTAAATCAGAGAGCAGATTTTTTTCAAAGTAGTTTTCACCTATTACTCTAGTTTTATGTTTCAGTGTCATACTTTCTTTCAAATCTTTCTTTTACTCCATGACCCTTCAGATATTTAAAATATTTCCAAGGAGCATTTGTTTCTCTGGGCTAAATAATCCTACTTCCTTCTATCATTCATAATAGAATATAATTGTGAATTTTCTTACCCCTAGTTGGTGGTTCATTATGTGTTTGAATTACATATCTAGCAATAATTTGGAGGGAATGTTAGGCAATTTTCCCACTGTGGCATCAAAATTTCAACAGGAGTGAGTAACAGTATATGACTATCTTTAACATTGTTAAAATTTAAATAGAGACTTAGGAAGGTAAAAAAGAAAATTAAAAAGGAGGAGGTTAAATAGGATCCACTAATTCATACAATAGGATAAAACTACATACAATATTCTACAAATTTGATAATGAACATTTTTAAGTGTCATAAAGCAATGATAATCAGTACCAAACTCAGTTTCTGGAACTTAGTCAGTACTCTGTAAATATTTGTTAAATAAATAGTAGGCATTTTGATATGTATTTCAACTTTCTTTTCACTGAAGACTGGTACAAACACATGGGAGAGCTGTGGAAGGCTTGAAGAATTATCTAGAAGATTCTATGATGGTTTCAGAATGTCTCTAGTGGAGACTGGGTGAGGAGGAGGAGATCATGTTAGGAAGAAGAGCTAGAAGATTTATCTTAAAATTCTAACTGCATAGCAAATAACATTTTACCTCCATTATATGACAGATCAAGTAATATAATAAGTTTCTCTAAAAATACTTTTACTCACCCTTCACCTAAGATTAAGAAATTATCCATTGTCCATAGTAAAGATTATTATTTTTGTTTAGGGTAGCTTTGGAAGGTGATGGAAATTCTGGCAAGGTAAAAGCCACTCTCCCACCAAGATGACTATTGGACAGGCCATTACTCCGATTCCTCGTATGTTACTGTTTTTGTCTTAAGTGATCTGCATTGGGTATCGCTGTCACTGATTACAAAAAATATATATATATTAAAAACACTATCAGTCTCTGAGATGCCAGTGCTTTACATTTACTTGAATTAGCAAGACTTAGTAGTGGTTGTAGAGAAACACTTCCGGTGTGCTCTGTAAAGGGTCTGCTACTTGTTACTCTTTATTCTGACAATGATATGTTCTCTCTATGTTCTTCTGTATTTTCTTTGAATTCTTTCATTCTCTCTCTCCCTCAGATACCTCTCTCTTCTCTCTACATTGTTTCCAGAAGGAAAACATACCCTGTTCATTTTAGTCTGGAATTGGTCATAGGTCAAACAGTGTGCTCCAATTAGGGTAACATTTGTACCAAACCCTTTTAAAGATTCTCCCTGGCTGCAGCTGTTCAAGATTTTACTCTCTGATCATCCCAGGCCATTAATCCTAAGGCTACACACGTGATGCTTTCAAAGCATGGCATCTAAGACAGAACCCAATACCACAGGTGAGATCTGATCCTGGCTTTCTCCTAGCTTGAAAGACACATAAATTCCATTTGGGGGGGATATATTGGACATGAGCTGATGACAGATTGCCTTTACTAAATATGCCATGTAAAGAGAACATTACGTTCAGCCTTGAAAGATAATAAACTTACAAACAGCCTTGTAGAAGGCAGAGTATCTTTCCTCAAGAACTAAGGTAAATTTAGGCAGTGCTGGAAACCAGGCTACCTTTGTTGCTAGTCATAAACCCATTACCTGGTAAGATCCCACCTACTGGTATTTGAGTAGCCAACAAAACATGGGTGATCTAGGCTCATAAAGACATAACTCATGCAACACTACATATCTGATGCATTACATATACACACCTTGGGGGCAGGTTGGGAAGTAGGAATATTTGCTTAGTGTGGGCCATGTGCCAACACTACTGCACTGAAGTTTCAGAACATTTCCTTAAACTCGGATTCCTGTTTCTGTTTTATGGATGGGGAAACTGAGTTTCAAAGAAAACTTAAATAGCATGCATTTTCATAACTGGCAGGCCAAAATTATAACTCTAATATTTTACCCCAAAGCCCAAGCTCTTTCCACTATATCCTGTATTCCATGGGGTTGCCTGTGGGTAAAATGAAGATTATGTTCTAGATAAAGCATTAGCAGACATATGAAAGAAAAACAGGTTGCAAGAAAAATAACTTAAAACTGAAACGGTTCCTAACTCTTCATTGTTACAAATGGTTCTAGGTTGAAATGATTTAGAACTTACCACATTATTACTTGGTCATGTTAGGTAAAAATTATTGTCGGTATACATATATTTTTATTTTAGGTATATATCATTCCCTCCCACTGTCCTCTGGTGTACTCTCTCTGTTCTGTATAAACTGCATAATCTCACATAAATGTGTTGAGTTCAAGGCTGTATTGCAACATAATACATATAAATACATATAAATTCAGTAGTGGGGGATTTCCTTTCCCCTTTTCAGTGTTTACCCATTGCTGAGGTGGAACCCTTTTAAAGCAGATAGAAAATTTTGATGCTAAGGTATCTAGAAATACACAAGCAATCCTAGCCATTAGATCAAGAAGGGACTTTTGATATAATTTGCTCAAACATTCTACTTTTATCAGTCAAGAAATTAAGACCCAGAAAAGCCTATAAATAGAATGTTATTGTAATACTTACCCTATGTAGGGTGACTATGTCATTCATTTTCCAATTTATGACACTTTTGAGAATGACACAGGTTTCAACTGGGTGGGATGCTGGGAAATGGGCTCTTGGACTGCCCTAGACAGACCAGAAATGATAATTGACCCGGAACAATGCGAGTTTGAACTGCAAGGTCTTGATGAATACTGTATGAGACTGTGAATGTAATTTCTCTTCCTTACGATTTTCTTAATAACATTTTCTTTTAGTTTACTTTATTGTAAGAATACAGCAAAGAACAGAAATAACATACAAAATATGTGTTAATTGACTATTAGTAAGCCTTCTGTCCAATAATAGGCTATTGATAGTTAAGTTTGGAGGGAGTCAACACTTACACACAGATTTTTGACTGCTTTGGGAGTCAGCACTCCTCACCCCCGTCCTGTCCAAGAGTCCACAGTACAGTTATCCTAACCTCTTCGAACTTTTATAATAATGAAATGAGATGGCATATGTCAAAATTCCCAGATAAATGCCTGGCACATACAACGAAAGAGCAAACAAACTTTGGTTAACTCTGAGCCTGCAGTCAACCTGCCCAGAAAATTAGTGGAAGAGTTGTGAATCACGCACGGATTTTCTAACCTTCATGGCTAAAAGTCAACAGTACCAAGTGAAATCATCCCAAACCATAAAATGACAACTAATCAGCAGGTTTTCCTTTTTGTTCATTTTAATTTTTCTTTTTGTTTTGGATCTAACACAGAAAAATTCCTTGCATTTCACTCCTTGTCATAGGTTGACCAAAGAGCCCAGAGATTCCTCTAAGACAGAGACACTTTCACAGACAGCTGTGCAGACCAGTAAATGCCATGGGAAGGAAGGAAGGAAGGAAGGTAGGTAGGTTAGAAGGAGAAAGGAAGAGAAGGAGGGGTGAAGGAAGAAAGATAGGAGAGCAACTGTTTCCCAAGATACAAGATTCTGTGGAATCTGTACCCAGACAAGATGCTACACATTTTCCCTGGAACTGGCTTTAAAAGGAAACTAGATTGAGTACAGTTCTGTTACTATGACACAACAGTTTTATTAATTGGAAAATGAGGTAATTCCTCATTCTACTACCACTTCACTGGTAAAGGTTGCCCCATATCTCTGTTTCAGTTGGATATTTATTTAGTGGATTCTGCTTTCAGAGCCTTTGAACTCACCCCTTCTCCACTTGGGCCATACAAGTAACTCCAATTCATTCCTTAGTGTTTGGATAACCAGAGTGAGTGACCCGGTATTATTTTCTCACGTTAAGTTAGGAGCTCCCAGGAGTCGTTAAACCGTCTTCTTCATATAAATGCCTTTTCTAGGTCATGCCAGTTAGAAGCTCCAAGTTCGTAAGTTTTGATTCTGTCAATACATGGAAGTATTCACTTCTCTGCTTCCAAATCCAAGACGTTGGCTCTCTCCAAGACATTTTTGGTTGAAATCTTATCCTTGGGAAGGTAGCACATGTACCAATTCTTCTTGTCATTTGGCCGATGGCGAGAAGGAGATGAAATCTCAAATGTTACCAGGCCTGTGAAATCTGGTCCTTATCCTCTTTTAACCTTTTCATTATTCTCTGTCCTGACTGACTGGCTGTCGCCACCCCTCCTGCAGGTTGGTTGTGTTCTAAGGGCTGGAAGAGCAGAATTGCCAACTAATCAACATACCAACTATTGAAAAGGTCAAGACCAGCTGATCTCTAGCTTTGGGTGAACCACCGTCAGTGTGTGCAAGTCGACTTAGACAGAAACTGGCATCACATTAGAAATATCCTCTTCCGGTTTTAGTGCATTTTTAAAAAAATAATTTGAATATTACTGATGATCTCACACTACAAAACTCATTTGGGAAAAAGTAACTTCCACTCCCTAATTAAACCCTAAAGCTCATGGAAAGCTATGCCCATGTTTAATTCATTCTCAACTCAATTTTTTTTCAAGTAAAACTCTAGGATTTTTTTTCCAAGTAAAAATATTGAAATAAGATTCTCCTGAAAATGCTGATTTTTCCTTTCTATCTTAAGCTCGAGAATTTTATTCCTAAGCCAAGTTTTTTATTTTTTCTTCCGTCTTTGAATTAGCTCTTCAGCTTCACTAGATAGTGATGCATTTTCTCCCCAGTGCAACCAACAAGAATGCTAGAAAGTGAGAGTGAAAATGAAAAGGTCTTATATTTTCACAGCACTATATAGTTCGCAAAACATGTTGTTTTTGTTAGGATAAGATCGTTTAAGCTGTAGTAACAAATTAATCCCCAAACCTCAGTGTTTCACACACTGAAGGTTTATTTTTTGTCCTGTGTCATATCTAATGTAGGTTTGCTGGGGGCTGGCTTCCACATTAGCTCACAGATCACTCTCTGATGAAGACTCCATTATTCTAACTAAACACATGCCTTGGGAGTTTGCCATACCAGCCTCAGAAGACAGGTATTCTTCTATATTTTGGCTTAAGAAGGAAAAACAGCACTTTTGCTTATAACACATTGGCCAGAACTTGTCATATGACCCCACCTGGGCTAGAAATATGGGAAATCACCTGCATATTCCATAAGCAACGGATGTCTCTGCCACCTACATTTCTGCCAAGAACTTCATATAATCATAGTAACCTTGAGATGTTGATAATCTTGCTACTAGTAACAATATAGCAACCGTTTACTGTTTCCCCATTCTATATTAAGGAATGGACTTTTGCAACATCATTTATTCATCTGAAAACTGAGGTTTAAGGAGAGTAGTGTGTTAGCTCAGGTCATGCCATAATCTCATGGCATTGTGGAGTTAGAAGCAGAAAAGATTTATTGGGGGTCACTGCCATGATACATAAAGGGGACAAGGAGCCGAAGCAGGCATGAAAGATTTCAGACCACAGAGGAGGTCTGACACCTGCAAAAGCTGGGGGAAGGGAAGAGCCAGCCTCAGACTGGCCAGGCCCTCTGCGGGTCACCACTAGTCTAATGGGAGTTCTAAATAGAAGATTAACAGTAGCAGAATCTCACATTGGGCAGAAATGGCCAAGCCTGTCGACCCATACCATGCTTCACTAGTAGGTGGGAGCCCGTGCTTTTGGCTTTAACACTGAGACAGATCCCAAAGGTGCAGCAGCTGGAGGCTGTCAGCTGACTGCTCCTCATAGCAGGTTTTCTCTTTCAGGGCTCCCACTGATAGCAACATGAAGGGTAATAGGGTGAGCCTCAAAACATACTCTAGTGTCCTGGCATTAAGACTTTCTGCTATCCCAGCAAGACCACGAGCCACTGCCAGACCGTTAATACAGTTACGTACCTGTGAACTGGAGAAAAAAGAACATTTTTTAAAAGAATGCAAAAGGGGTGCCTGGGTGGCTCAGTAGTTACGTGTCTGCTTTTGGCTCAGAGCATAATCCCAGGGTCCTGGGATCGAGTCCTGCATTGGGTTCCCTACTCAATGGGAAGCCTGGTTCTCCATCTCCCACTTCCCTGTTCGTATTCCTTCTCTTGCTGTCTCTCTTTGTCAAATAAATAAATAAAATATATTTTTTTAAAAAATAAAGAATACAAAAGCAATGGGGAGAAGTATAAAAGTCAAGTGATCATGAGATTACAATTTTAGCCTCATGGCTAAGGTTAACTCGCTGTGTGACCTCAGGTCAGCCATCCAACTTCTCTGCGCCTTCATTCTCTCTATGAAGGTAGATGATTGGACTAGAACAGTAGTTCTCAAACTTGCTGTGCATCCCAATCCCCTGGAAGGCTTGTGAAAACAGTTTCTGTCTCGGGAAGTCTTGGGTGAGGCTGGACGTCTGCATTTCTAACAAGTTCCAGACCCTGCTGCTGATGGGGACCCCACACTTTGAGAACCACCCAACTAGATGCTCTCTCTTAGCTCATTTCAAGTTCATGAATACTCTGTGCCTGTGACCCAGTTCCATTCCTGTAAAATTATCATGGCGACGGTTCTTATACCCACCTCCTCACTCCCCATTATATATACGAATGTTGTCTTTATAACAATGCATACAATGCCTGTAGAGATAACTTATAAATTAATTAAAAGTAAGGATTTCTCACCATGTGACATGTATTGTGCTACATGCAGAGAATATAGCCTTTATGTTTAAGAGACTAGTAGAAGAGATAACATCTTCAGCTTCATTATCATCATAGTTAACATTTAGTGACTATACAGAGTGTCCCGGGCTTTGCGCTAGCTTTTTAAATCTATTATCTCATTAATATAAACACATGATTAAACCTTCTGTTATGAAAGTTATAAAGAAGGAATAACAAACTTTGCAGCAGAGAAATAGAAGAAAAATAGGCTTCAGAATAGACAGACAAGGTGGTGGGGGAAGAACCCAGCACAAGGAGTGTTCTGAACATATATATATATATATACATATATATATATGTATACATACACACACATATACACAATACATCTGTATATATATATGTATATATTATCATCTATTTGGGAGGGTGAAGAGAAGTTTGGTGAAGTCTTAGCATACACTGGAGGTGTTTTGCAGGTGAGGAGGGAATGCTGGTTTTGTGCATGGGAGAAAGGAATAGAGTTAATTCAGAGAGGCGGTTCAATGAAATGGAACCAACATATTTCACATCCATGACTTAGAGCAGTCTATACTGTACCGTCTGGTAGGTCAGCAAACACTGGCAAATGTTTTCACTAGAGGGAAATGAGAAGACAGAGTGGAAAGAGTGTAAGATTTGCCTCAGCTCTGCTACAGAGTCAGCCATGTGGACTTGAGCAAGAAACTAAATGAATATAGTACACATCGGGCCTATTTTAAAGGATGGTGAGAAGAATAAAGTGAGAGAGTGTTGTTAACTCCAAAGCTCTGTGCATCGGTATGGCATCATTAATAGGAAGGCTCTCTTAGATTTTGAAAAAATTTCATGCATTTTTCATCATTTTTCAACATTTCTGGCTTTCTGGTTTAGTGACAATTTCAGTCTCTTCCCAAAAGTCCAGACCTCCCATAGAGAATGGCCTAGCATCTACCCAGTTGTCTGTGGGATGACATGCACTCCTGGCAGCTTTAGGACTGGAGAAAGGGAGTCCTTCTTGACTTTGATATCATAACAGTTTCTCCACCCACATGGGGTAAGATGTCGTCTCCTGACTAAATGCAAATAGAAAGCTCCCAGAGAATTAGTCTATGGGCTGTCTTGTGGCCTAGGACAATAAAAAGATGCTATGAACTTGATGGGAAAACCAAAACATTGTCTGCCGAAACATGTAATTAACAAATCCCAGGAAGTCAATTGGCTTCTCTCTCTGGATGGAGCCTAAAGGAACAAAGAGAGGAAGGGGAAAATCCAATCCAATTAGAGAAAATGCAGCTCAGGTGAAAGTCAAGGCTGTGCCCTAGGGATCTTTCATTAACCACTTGAAGGCAGGTTCAGAATGGGTTAATACAAGCCTGACCTCTAGCATTAGGAATATACTGTCAAGGGAAAATCAGATGCATAGTCAGTGAAACGGCAAGAAAACTTGTCTACACCTCAATTAACAGATGCATATAGAACTGGTATTTGGAAAATACCAGTGCTTGGGAAGTTAGCTAGATGGAGACACCTTGCTTTTACAGTTTACCGTTCCCCTTAAGCAGATGGTTAAATTAAATTTGAAGGCATCCGAAAAGTGGAAATGACTCAAAATTCAGAGTGGACTCTTCTCAAAAAGTAGATAATATAAAATAATTTATATTTGACTTTTGAGTTTTATCTAACTCATTTGCAGCATATTTGCCTATGCATTGGTATTTTGTGGAGATGAATATTAAAATAGACCAACATTCTCTGGGTCCTCAACACCTAGAGTGGGGCCCAGGTGGTTGAGAGTTCTGTTTTGGAAACATAAGACGTGAGATGACTAATAGACAGCCAAGTGGAGATGGGAAATGTAGGAAAAACCTCAAAAGTCATCCATTCAGCACTGGATTATCTCCTGAGTGAGTCCTACAATCTTAACCATAGAAGGTTTAGTCATTCCCACATCTCTCCTTGGATATTCCATCATCACAGCAAACCTACTGTGTCTGAAACAAAACACATCTTCTCCTTCAGCAAGTTGGCTTTATTTTTGCCATTTATCTTTTTCCTGTGGATTTCATTATTTTTCCAAATCACCTAGATTCTAAATCCCATGGGTAGTTTAGGTTCCTTTCTCTTTCTCTCTGTCCAGGTCAATTCTCCAAGCCCTATAAATCATACCTTTGTTATGGCCATTCTAAAACCCCTTGCCTTTCAACATCATCTGTTACAACTCTGGTATAGTCCGACATCTCCAAGATTCCTTTATATCTAGAAATGAATCATCTTGACGACAGACTCTCCCAACATTCAGTTTCATTCTTTTTATTATTTCCATATTTATCTTTCAAAAGCTGTCCTTTGCAGGTGTCCCTTTTCAATTCAGAACTATTTCTTGACACACCATTTGTTGGGAGAGTGTGAGATGACTCTCAGTGCCCATTAACCCATTCATTATTCCTTGGAAACAAAGCCCTAGACAACGTGCTTAGCTCAGAAATCTAGCTTTCCCAGGAACCTTTGCAGTCATGTGGTCAAGTTCTGCCAACAAGATTTAAGCAGCAATTGCATGGGTTTGTTTGTTTGTTTGTTCATTTGTTTGTTTGTTTTAATTGCTTACTTTGAAAGGAGTAATTTTTTCAACCTCTTATCTTCCTTCCCAGCGATGGAATTGCTGAAACTCAAGCAAATATCTTGAATCTTAAGATAATCTTGATGGTAGACGTCCAGTCCGAAGATGGCTAAACAGGAAGATAGGACACTGAGCCTCTAATGACTTCAGGGGACTATCAGATCAACCAACCCTGGACGGCTGAATTCTGTACTTGTTTTTTTACATGGAAAAATAAACATTTGTCCGTTTAACCCACTATCCTGGGGATATGTTGTTTACAGGTGAATACAAACCTGAACTGATAGGCCATTGTCCCCCGAGGTGCAGGAAGTTCTTAACTTGATATTCACAGTGGAAACCTGGTCTGCCTCTAAGCCTGTTTGTACAACACCTCACCAGAAACACTATTTTGTGATCAAGTTAACATACTTCGTATGGGCTGGGCATTTTCCCATTTCTAGAATTTACCATATTACCTCAGGAACCCTGACTTTTCTTTAGTCCCACAGCATCTAGCAAATACCTTGCATTTGGGACTAAAATCAATGATGGAATAAAAGACTTTGCAAGATGGGAAGAATTTAAAATTTCTCTAATCCCAAACTCCCCATGCACTGAAAGAAAATTCTCTTTATTCTTGATGCTCAAACAATATTTGCTGACCCTCAGCATTTTACAAGACTCCAGGTGATTCAAATGCACCTTCAAGTTTGAGAAGCATTTCATCCATAACATTTCCACTCAAGTGCCATTCAACCGCTGTTTGGGTTGCTCACAGACATGCATAAAACCCCCAGCTGTTCTTGGACAGCTGTAATTGTTAGCAAGTCATTCTATATCATGAGCTAAAATTGCCTCCTTGGACCTTTCATTTGTGGTCTCTGGAATAACAATAAAATTTACTGTTTCTGATCCCTGGAATAACAGTAAAAAATACTGACCCACCACCTACAATTATTCAAACATAGGTATCAATGATACTCAGCCTTCCCTTTTCAAAGGTGAAAAACTCATTTGAATTGTCATTCTTCACATACCCTGATTTTTAGACACTTCATCGGCTTTTAATTTATGTTTGGTTTTACTAGTGCCCTAATGAAAATACAAAATCGCTATTCAGTATTATTCTCTAAATGTGTGGGACTAGATGCCGCAAGAAATAGTGGACTGTGACCCCCTAAATCTGCACCCTATTGCATGCAAAGTTCAGCTGATGTCCGTAGGTTTGATGTTGTTCTTGTGATTAACACATGTTTTTACTTGCATTACTATCATAAAAATTATTTTTAAAGTATGCTGGAAAAATATCAAAAATCACATCTTGTTTGTTCACTTATTTGTTTCAATTGAAAAAAATGACATATGAGTGAAGATCACTCTTTTCTCTTTCAAGGGTCTTATCTGTTACCACCAAATATATATATATATATATACTTTTTATATTACTTTTTATATATCTATCATCTATCATGTCCTGAGTGCTCTCTCCAGTATAAGTCTTGGTTTCTAGCTACCTGTAGGACACCTCATCTTCTTTTTTTTTTTTAAGATTTATTTCTTTATTTGAGACAGAGAGAGAGAGACAGAGAACTTGTGTGGGGAGAGGGACAGAGGGAGAGAATCTTCAGAGTCCCCACTGAGTTTGGAGTCGGACATTAGTCTCCATCCTCCGACCCACGAGATCACGACCTGAGTGGAAACCAAGAGTCAGACACTTAACCAACTGATCCACCCAGGTGCCACCCCACTTTTTAAAAAAGATTTATTTGTAGGATACTTTGTCTTAAGTAACTCTTCTGTAGCTTAGACCCAACAGGTGTATGTGACTCAATTTTCTGCCCCTTTGTGTATGTGTGTGTGTGTATATATAGTATATACATACACATATATATGCACACATAATTTTGTGTATATATATTGTATATATATGTGTATATATATGTGTATATATTACATATATATACACATATAATTTTGTGTGTATATATATACACACACATACAGTTTCACATGTAAGTATATATACAGTTTTACATATAAATATATATAAATATGAATAATATACCTTATTACACTTTTCTTTCTTTTTTTCTTAAGATTTTATTTATTTATTTGAGAGAGAGTGCACGAGAAGGGGGAGAGTCAGAAGGAGAAGCAGACTCCCCACTGAACCAGAAGCCTGACAGGGGACTCCATCCCAAGACTCCAGGATCTTGACCTGAACCGGAGGCAGTCGCTTAACCCACTGAGCCACCCAGGTGCCCCCTTACTACCCTTTTAGAGAGCACTTTTGTTGACAGCTGGAATTCATGTTTCCCACAACACCTAGCACAATGAAGAATTGACGTTCGACACTAACGAAATATTTTAAATGAATGAGTCACTGTTTATTCACTGAGACGTAGGACTTTACTAGATTAAACTTCAGCAGAATGAGCGGGGATAGACAAACCAGGAAAATACCAGAACTCTTCTCGCTATCTTTAGGTGGAATGTAGAGCTCCCTCTGGGATCGTCCCAACAAAGGAGCTGACCCAGTTTAATAGAGTATAAATATAGTGTGTTCCCAAAAGTCCCCAAACACTAGATACACAAAAGTGTGTCTTCAGTGTTTCAAGTGTTTCAAACTAATACAGATTGACCCACTTAGAGCGAGTCTTTTTACAGGTGGTTTCTATTGAAACTAGGACCATCCTGCAGAGTGCCTGCCCGCTACCCTCCAATGAGGTTCCACAACATTTCTCCGAATGACTGTTGAAAAATTTGTGTTCACCAAAAGGCACAACCAAAGCAAACAGACAAACAACAAAGAAGCAAAGAGCAGCGACACGTTTTACCAAAATCACATGGTTCTCAAAAAGAAATGGAGGTAAATGTAGACACGAGGAAGAACATCTAACTTTAGTATTTTCCCTCATTTTATAGTCTCACTGCAACGTCATGCAGGACACTATTTATATCTTCTAGATATTTTGTCTGAGGTTAGAAAGCTGTCAGTGGTGAATATTTTTGCCCTGATTATGGTTCCATGAGGTATCCATAAATATTAGTATCTGGGCAAAAATACCATCATGCATTTCTTCCCAGTTGTATCATTTTTAGAAAAATAGACCACTTCACCGAAATGGCAAGTGTAAATCTTAAGCAGGGTTAGTCATATCTTGCCCTGATTAAAAGTTAAGCAAGGCTTAAAAAAAATATGTTAGTGGCACATCCTACATCTAAGGAAAGTTCACACACAACTTTTTCTCCTTCCTCCTGACTTAACTCCCAGCCAAGAAAAGTTCTAATTTGCTAATTCATAGAGTTAGAGTTCTGCATTGCTCCCTCTTCTGTCCAGCCTTCTTGTGACCCTGAGGTGCTCAAAGGGCCTGAGACCATCTCCCCTTGGGAGGGCTCTGCTACCTTAGAAAAACTAATAGAACCCAAGGCCAGCTCTGTTCCAGGCTTAGAAAAAGGAGGTAGGGTTTTTTTTTGTTTTGTTTTTTTGGGGGTTTTTTTTGAGGGTTTTTTTGTTTGTTTGGGTTGTTTTTTTTTTTTTTTTTTTTTTTTTTTTTTTTTTTGGTATTTTCCCCCCCTTCTACATTGAAGCTGTAAAAACAAGCTAAAAGAAAATCAGTCTCAGGTTGATGGAAGATTTGGGTCACTTCCAACCTTTTCCTATTACTAACAACGATGAAACAGATATCCATGTATATCATTTTATATGTGACCTAGTATAACTCTAGGATATGTTCCCACAAGTGGAATAGCTGGGTCAAAGAGGATATACATTTGTAATTTTAATAGATATTACCAAATTGCCCTCCCTAGGGGTTGTAACAATTTACATTCCCATCCGCAATGGATGAAAGTAAATCTTTTCTTATAGCCTCACCAACAGATTGTATAACCCTTTTAGATTTTTGACAGTCTGATAGGTGAAAAAATAGTATCTCAATGTAGCTTTTAAATTGAATTTTACTTATGAGTAGCTTCATACATATTTTAAAAATACTTTGTATTTCCTTTTATATTCTTTGCCCATTTCCCCCACTGGATTTTATCAAAATTTAGGAGCTCTTTATATATTAGGGAGAGAATCTCCTTTTCTTGATACTTGTTATAAGTATTTTAATGCAATTGAACATTTTTATTCTCCTTTTTTAATGGTATGTTTTCACGCTGAAATTTTCTTTCAAGTTTATGTAGTCAAATATAACCATTTTTTTTTTAATTTGGAGTTTTGAATTATATTTAGAGAAGCTTTTCCTTATCCAAGCCTATCATGGAATCCTTCCATGTTTTCTTTCAGTATTTTTATGGTTTCATATTTTATATTTAAATCTTGATCCATTTGGAACTTATCCTTGCTTGAGGTATGATTTTTTTTTTCAAATGTTGGTAACTTTATGGAGATTACATCAATTTTTAAAATTAGGTTAGATAAAAATGACATCTTTATGATGTTGGGTCTCCCAATCTAAAATTTGCACATCTTTCCATTTGTTAAACTTTGCTATCTTTAGTTAATTTTACAAAGTTTTCTTAGTATGGTTTGGACTTCTCAAGTGAATTTCTTCCTAGGTATTTTATCTTTTTGTGTTGTTATTGTAAATGGGTTTTTCCCCCCTATTGTATCATCCAGCTCGTTTTTGTTTGTATACATGAAAATCATTGATTTATTTATATTCATTGTATATCCCCATTGACTTGGTTTTTTGAATTTCTACTTTTATTCAATTTATTTTCTTGACTTTTCTGTGTTACCATGAAATGCTTTCACATATTGTGTTTTATTCCTTGTTTCTAGTTCTGTACCTGTATCTTTTTGCTCTGGTCTAATTATGCTTACCAGTGACCTCAGTACAATGATAAAGGACAGTGATGGTCGTGAGTATCTTCTTGATGCTTCTAGTTGGAATTCCTCTGTGGTTTTTATTTCTTTTTTCCAGTGAAAAAATGATGCTCATTTTGGGGCTTAGGAATACTTAATTATCTCAAGAAACTATCTAGCCCTATTTTATTGAGTCTTTAAAACTCAAGAATAACTGATGGATTTTTTTAAAAGCCATGTTTATTGAAGTATAATTTTCATAGAGTAAAATTCAGATTTTTAGGTGTCGTGCTCAGAGAATTTTGACAAATGTTTATAATTCTCTAATTATTAACACATTCAAGGTATAATATATTCTCATTTCCACAAAATGTCCCCTTCTGTCACTTTCTAGTCAATTTCCTATCACCCTTATCCCTAGCAACTACTGATTTGATTTTTTTTACTAATGATTTTGTATTTTCCAGAGTAAATGAAATTATGTGACATATAGCTTTTTTATATCTTGCTTTTTCTTTTGACATAAGATTTTTGAGATACATTCGTATTGTATTTATCAGTAGTTTGTTTGTTTTATTGCAGAGCCGTGCCTTGTATGGATGCCTAGTCTGTTCTTCCATTCAACAGTTGACAGCCTTTTGGGATGTTTCCAGATTTCAGTTGGCTATAAACAACCTACTGACCTCTGTGTGCTCCTATGCTTCCATCGCTTTGAGGTAGATATTTAGGAGTAAAAAAATGTGAGTTGTATGGTAAATATATGTTTAACTTTATAAGAAATTGCTAAAATGTTTTCCCAAGAGCTTATACCCTTCGGCGTTTATTCCAACATTGTATGAAAACTATAGTTGCTCTGTATTCCTGCCAGTTCTTTGTCTTGTCTTTTTTTTTTTTTTGGTAATTTTGTAGGTGCATGGTAGTATCTCATGGTGACTTTAATTTGCATTTCCTTAATGATTAATGATGTTGAGCCTCTTTTTCATGTGCTTGTTTGCCATCTGTATGTATTCTTTGGTAAACTATCCATTCAAATATTTTGCCCATCACTTAATTGGGACTTTTGTCTTCTTCTAATTATTTTTAACAACTTAATGAAGTGTAATTAGCAAACAGTAAACTGCACATATTAGAAGTATACAACTTGATAAGTTATGACAGATGTATAAACATCACCAAAATCAAGATAATGAAGATATTTTTCATCCCTAAAAGTTTCTTCTTGATCCATTGTCATCTCTTTCTCCCACACATCCTGACTCTTGCCTTTTCCCCCAGGTAACTAATGACATGATCTCAGTTTCTAATTATTGGGTTACTTTTTCTAGATTGTTATATAGATGGACTCATACAGCACATACTTTTTTTTTAGTGTGACTTTGTCCCTGGCATAATTATTCTGAAATAAATCTATATTGTTCCATGTATCAATAGTTCATTGCTTTTAGTGGCTGAGTTGTATTTCATGTGTGAATGCCTCATAATTTGTTTATCCATTCATCTGTTGGTGGACATTTGGCTTGTTTTCAGGTTTTGGCTATTGCAAATAAAGCTATTGGGAACATTAGTGTACAAGTCTTTGTGTGGGCGTGTGCTTGCACTCGTCTTGGGAAAATATCTGGGAGTATAATTCCTGGGTCACATGATGGGGGTATATTGAACATTTTAAGAAATGCCAAACTTTTCTTTTTTCTTTTTTTAATTTAGATATAATTCATATACCATAAAACTCACCATTTTTAAAATGCCCAATTCAGTGGTTTTTAATAAACTCCCAAGGTTGCAATTATCACTAATATCTAGTTTTAGAACATTTTTCTCTTTCCAGAAAGAAATCCTGTATTCCTTAGCAGTCACCCCAATTCTTCCATCTACCCAGCTCCTGTCCACCACTGTTCTACTTTCTATCCCTATGAGTTTGCCTTTTTTTGGTCTGTTCAGATACATGCAGTCATATATACATGTGGTCTTCTGTGTCTGACTTCTTTCCCTCAGCATAAATCATTGGCCACACTAATCCAAAAGAAGAGAGAATGCCCAAATTCATAAAATTATGAATGAAAAGGGAGAGATCACAACTAACACCAAGGAAGTAGAAACAATCATCAGAAGTTATTATCAACAGTTATATGCCAATAAGCTTAGCAACCTAGATGAAATGGATGCATTCCTCGAAAACTAAACTCCCAAAATTGAACCAGGAAGAAATCGACAACCTGAATAGACCAATATCTAGTAATGAGATTGAAGCAGTGATCAAAAGCCTCCCAAAAAACAAGAACCCAGGACCTGACGGATTCCCTGGGGAATTCTACCAAACTTTCAAAGAAGAAATAACACCGATTCTCCTGAAGCTGTTTCAAAAAATTGAAGCAGAAGGAAAAATTCCGGACTCTTTCTGTGAAGCCAGCATTACCCTGATCCCCAAACCAGGCAAAGACCCTACGAAAAAGAATTTCAGAGCAATATCACTGATGAATAAGGATGCTAAGATTCTCAACAAGATCCTAGCAAACAGGATCCAACAGCACATTAACAAGATTATCCAGCATGACCAGGTGGGATTCACCCCTGGGCTACAAGGATGGTTCAACATTCACAAATCAATCAATGTGATAGAACAAATTAATATGAGAAGACAGAAGAACCACATGGTCCTCTCAATTGATGCAGAAAAAGCATTTGACAAAATCCAGCATCTGTTCCTGACTAAAACACTTCAAAGTATAGGGATAAATGTCTTCCAGGCTTATCCATAGAGTAGCATGTGTCATGTGTTGGTAGTCTTTTCCTTTTCTTTGGCTAAATAATATTCCATTTGGTGACTATACCAGATTTGTTTATCTACCTGTCAATTGATAAACATTGAGTTGATTCCACATTTTATAATTCATGTTCAAATTTTTAAAAAGATTTTATTTATTTATTTATTTGTCAGAGAGAGCGAGAGTGCACAAGCAGGGGAGAGGGACAGAGGAAGAGGGAGAAGAGACTCCCTGCTGAGTAAAGAGCCCAACTTGGGACTCAATCCCAGGACCCCGGGTTCATGACCTGAGCCAAAGGCAGCCACTTAACCAACTGCGTCACCCAAGTGTCCCTGTATACAAATTTTTGTGTGAATATGTTTTCACTTGTCATGGTGTATACCCACATGTGAAAGTGATGAGTCATACAGTAACTGTATGTTTAACTTTTTGGGAAAAACTGTCCACTGTTTTCCACAGCAGATGCGCCATATGACAGTCCCACCAATGCACGAGATTCCAATTTCTCCATATCCTTGCCAACACTTGTCTTTTTCTTTTTTTTTTCTTCTTTCTTTCTTTCCTTCTTTTTTTTTTCTTAAATTTTTTTATTTTTTATTTTTTATAAACATATAATATATTTTTATCCCCAGGGGTACAGGTCTGTGAATCACCAGGTTTACACACTTCACAGCACTCACCAAAGCACGTACCCTCCCCAATGTCCATAATCCCACCCCCCTCTTTCTTTCCTTCTTCCCCTACCTTCCTTCCTTTCTTTCTCTCTCTCTCTCCCCTTCCTTCCTTCCTTCTAAATCATAGTCATTCTGCTGAGTATGAAGTGATAGCTCATTGTGGTTTTGCTCTGCATTTACCTGATAACTAATGACACTGAGCATCTTTTCATGTGCTTAGGGTAAAATCTTTCAGTCTTTCACCATTAAGTATGTGCTAGCTGTATATTTTTCATTGATGTCTTTTATCAGTTTGAGGAAGTTCTCTTACATTTTCCTTAATGTTTTTGTCATGACATGATGTTCAATTTTTTTTACTATATTTTCTACATCTATTGAGATTATCATGGGCTCTCCCCATCATTCTATTCGTATGATGATCTTGATTGACTTTTATAAGTTGTACCAACCTTCATATCAGGGATAAATTCTACTTGGTTCTAGTGTGTAATCCTTTTTATAGGGTGCTGGATTCAGTTTGCTAATATGTTATGGGGGAATTTTTGTCTCTATATTTATAAGGGTATTGTCTATATATTTTTTTCTCATGTCTTTTTGCTGCTTTTGGTAGAAAGCAATAATATTGGATTAATCAAATAGAAATTGCTCCCCTCTATTATTTTTGGAAGAGTTTAAGGAAGTTTATGTTAATTCTTTTTTTAATGTTTGGTAGAATTCATTGATGAAGACATCTAGACCAGGGCTTTTCTTTGGGGAAATATTTTTTGTTACTAATTCAGTCTCTTTAATTGTTATAGGTCTATTCAGGTTTTTAACTTTTTCCTTAAGCCAGTATTAGAAGTTTGTGTCTTTCTAGGAATTTTTCCATATCATGTAGGCTATCTAGGTTTCATCTATATTGATCGATGAGATATTATTCTCATTTTCTTCTATATATAGACTCTAATGTACAAATAATATAAATATATAATACATAATATAGAAATAATTTTATGTAAAATAGAAATAATTTATTTAATATTATGTATCTTATATTTTGTTTATGTAATATTATGTATAATTATGTAATATGTAAATAATATATAATTTGTATAATATAATTTATAACATAATATAAAGATAAAAGATTAATAGTAATGTCTTTTTTAATTTTAGTATTTTAAATCTCTTTTTTTCTTGGTTAGTCTATCTAATTTAGTGATTTTTTTTTTCTAAAAACCTCCTTTGGTTTCATTTATTTATTTTTTCCATTTTGTTTCTATTCTCTATTTTATTAATTTCTGCTATAATTTTTTTATTTCCTTCTTTCTGCTTTCTTTAGATTTAATTTGTTCTACTCTTACTAGTTTTTTATGGTAGAAGTTTATTTATTTGAAATCATTCTTCTTTTATAATATACGGTTTTCAAATATAAATTTCCCACTAATAACTGCTTTAGCTGCATCCCAAGGGTTCTAGTCTGATTGTGTTTTCATTTTCACTTACTTCAAAATATTTTCTAATTTTATTTGTAATTTCTTCTTGGACACATTGGTTATTTGTGTATATGTGTTTCATTTCCACACATGTGAATTACCAAATTTGTTTATGTTATTGATGTCTAGTTTATTTCTATTTTGGTCAGTGGTCAGTGAATACACTTTATATTGTATCACTACTTTTAATTTTTTGAGACTTGTTTTATGGTCTAACATCTGGCTGTCCTAGAGAACATCTCATGTGCTTTTAGAAGAATATATGTTCTGCTGTTGTTGGGTTGACTGGTCTCTACATATGTGTTAGGTTCAGTTTGTTTACATGTTATTCAGTCTTATATTTCTTCACTGATCTCCTAATTGTTTATTTACAATTGAATGTGGGGTATTAAAATTGTCAACTATTTTTAATTAATTATTTGCTTCTCCCTAAATTATGTCAGTTTTTATGTCTTGTATTTGGGGAGTTTGTTAGATGTGTATGTATTTATAAGTATTATATCTTCTTGATGGATTGACACTTTTATCATTATAAAATATCCTTCCTTGTCTCTAGTAAGACTTTTTGTCTTAAAGTCTTTTTTCCCCTTGATATGAGTATAGTCACATGGTTACCATAAGCATGGTATATATTTTCCCGCCCTTTTATTTCCAACCTGTGTCTCCTTTGCATAACATATAACTTGATCTTTTTAAATCCATTCAGCCAATCTGTGTTTTTTAATTTAAGAGTTTAATCCAGTTGCATTTAATGGCACTACTGATATGGTAGAATTTATGTTTGCATTTTTTTGTTTGTTTTCTATACGTCTAATGACTTTCATTGTTCCTCTATTCCTCCATACTGCCATCTTTTATGTTAAAAACATATTTTGTAGTGTACCATTGTACACTTTACTATTTTCTTTACTATTTATTTTGAGTTATTTTCTTAGTGGTTGCCCTGAGGATTAACATGTTCCTTTTTAACAGCATTGTTAATATTTATAACAACTTAATTTTAATAATGTATGTTACAACTGAATGAATCTTGTCCCTCCAAAATCCATATGTTAAAGCCCTATCCCCCAATATGACTGTATTTCGAGAAAGAATTTTTAAGGAGGTAATTAAGGTTAAATGAGGTCATAAAACTGAAGCCCTAATTTGCTAGGACTGGTGTCCTTATAATAAGAGGAAGAAATACCAGAGGATTATCTCTCTATCTGCATGTGCACAGAGTAGATGACATGCAAAGACACAGTAAGATTCTAACTGTCTACAAGCCAGGAAGAGACACTTCACCAGGAACCAATCCTAATGGCACCTTGATCTTGATCTTGATCTTGGACTTCTAGCTTCTAGAATTATGAGAAAATAAATTTCTGTTATTTAAACCACCTAGTCTGTGGAGGTATCTTATGGCAGCCCAAGAAGACTAATGTACAAAAATTTTGTTTCCTCATAGCTGTATACCCACCTCCTTTTTATATTGTTATTTTCACAACTTATATGTATATATATTGTATGCCAATAAAGACAGATTTATAAGTACTGCTTTATACAGTTGTCTTTTCTATCAGAAGGGAGGAAAAAAGGGAATTACAAGCAAAAATACATTTCCACTGTCTTTTACATTTACTTACATAGTTACATTTACTAGTGCATTTGCAGTATCCTTATGTTGTCCCAAAGATCTCTAAGGATCTGTGTGCTTTTCTTTATCTTCCCTCCTGTTACTTCAGATTGGATGGTATCAATTGATTTATATTCAAGGTTACTAATTCTTCTGCTTGCTCAAATCTTCTGCTGAGTGCTTCTATTGAACTTTTTATTTCAGCTATTGTGTTTTTCCAATTCTAGAATTCCTATTTGATTGTTTTTCACAATTTATATCTCTTTATTGATATTTTCTGTTTGAGAAAACATAAGTCTTATACTTTCCTTTAATTCTTTAGACATGATTTCTTTTTGTTCTTAGAACATTTAAAAATTGTTGATTTAGAATTTGTGTCTGCTAAGTCTTCATTCTTATAGGTTTTTAAAGAGTTAACTCTATTCCCAACATGGGGCTCCAACTCATGACCCCAAGAGTCACATAGTTTACCAACTGAGCCAGTCAGATGCCCTGCTATAGCTTTAATTAAGTCTTGAAGTCAGGTAGTATAAGTCTTCAAACTTTGTTATGCTTTTTCAAAGTCGTTATGATTATACTAAGTCATTTATATTACCGTAGAAATTTCAGAATCAGTCTGATGGTTCCTACAAAACACCTGCTCTTTGTCCAGGATCGCATTGTATATATAAAGTTCAATTTGGGGATAATTCTTAACAATATTGATTGTCCTAATCTATGAAGACATCTATTTCTTTATTTATTCAGGTATTTCAAAAAATCTCTTAGCAATGTTTTGTAGAAGGCTTTTTAGATATTTTATAATATTTCTCGCTCAGTATTTCATGTTTCTGCTGCTATTCTACATGCTTTGGTTTTGTTTTCTTTCAGTTTCTGATTATTCATTGTTAATATTTACAAATACAATTGTTTTTTGTGCATTGATTTTTGTACCTGTAACATAGCTAAGTTCATTAATTAGTTATTATACTTCTTTTGCAGATTCTATAGGGTTTTCTAATTATATAATAATGTGATCTAAGAATAAAGACAATTTTACTTCTTCCTTTCCAATTTGGATATTAGTTATTTGTTTGTTTACTTATCCTGGCTGGAACCTTTAATACAGTATAGAGTAGCAGTAGTCAAGTGAACATCTTTGTCTTGTTCCTTGATTTTTTGCAAAAAAGAAAACATGAGCAGACACCTCTCCAAAGAATACAAATGGCTAACAGACACATGAGAAAATGTTCATCATTATTAGTCATCAGGGAGATTCAAATAAAAACCACATTGATATACCTTACACCAGTTAGAATGGCCAAAATTAACAAGACAGTAAACAACAAGTGTTGGAGAGGATGTGGAGAAAGGGGAACCCTCTTACACTGTTGGTGGGAATGCAAGTTGGTGCAATCACTTTGGAAAACAGTGTGGAGATTCCTTAAGAAATTAAAAATAGAGCTTCCCTATGACCCTGCAATTGCACTACTGGGTATTTACCCCAAAGATACAGATGTAGTGAAGAGAAAGGCCGTCTGTACCCCAATGTTTATAGCAGCAATGGCCACAGTTGCCAAACTGTGGAAAGAGCCAAGATGCCCTTCAAAGGATGAATGGATAAAGAAGATATGGTCCACATATACAATGGAGTATTATGCCTCCATCAGAAAGGATGAATACCCAACTTTTGTATCAACATGAACAGGACTGAAGGAGATTATGCTGAGTGAAATAAGTCAAGCAGAGAGAGTTTCACTTACTTGTGGAGCATATGGTTTCACTTACTTGTGTAGCATAAAGAATAACACGGAAGATATTGGGAGATTGAGAGGGGGAGTGAGTTGGGGGAAATTGGAGGGAAAGACAAACCATGAGAGATGGTGGACTCTGAGAAACAAACTGAGGGTTTTGGAGGGGAGGGGGATGTGCAGTTGGGTGAGCCTGGTGGTGGGTATTATGGATGGCACGTATTGCATGGAACACTGGGTGTGGTGCATAAACAATGAATTCTGGAACACTGAAGAGAAATTTAATTTAATTTAATTTTAAAAAGAAAACATTAATTACCATTAAAGATAATTTGCTAAGAGTTTTTTTAGGTGTTCCTTGTCAGGTAGTTTGCTGAGAGATGTTTTATTATGTATTATAAATAAATACTAAATTTTGTCACTTTTTTCTGAATAATTTTAGGTGAATACATATTTTTTTTCTTTTTTAATTTGTTGATTTTGTTTTCTTTATTGATTTTCTATTGCTGAGCCAAAATTGCATTCCTGGGATCAATTCCATATGATTATAATGTATTTTTGTATATATACAAATATATACAATATAATGTGCTGTATTTTTTTTTCTTGTAATGTCTATCTAGCTTGGTATCAGGTAATTCTATATAAAATATGTTGAAAATGTTTCCTTTTTCATTTATTTTCTGGAAGTATTTGTGTAGAGTTAGCTTTATTTTGCCCACAAATGATTGGTCAAATTCACCACTGAAGTTATCTGGTCTTGAAATTTTCTTTGATGGAAGTTTGAAAGACATGAAGCATATATATGCATACATTATTGTCTTCTATTACTCTTATATATTTTAAATTGTATATACATTATTTATACATATAATATATACAAACTAATGTATATATTTATATATGTACAGGAATGTAATTATGTCTAATTCTTTTTTATTTTTATGGTTTATGCTTTTATTTTTATGGTTTATGCCTTTCAGGGAATTAATCCATTTAATTATTAATTAATCAATTTTATAGCCCTACCATTTTCTCCTTCTCCTTCTGCCCCATATCTGAGAGTGTTGTTGAGAAAGCCCAGGTGCTCTCTTCTTCTGCACTACTGGGAATTTTAAATCAAACAAGCCTCGGCTGCACATAGGACGTCCCACACCTAGCCCCATCCTCTAAATACTGTGATAGATGAACAAGTCTCCTCTTTTCCCTACTCTCTCAAATCAATTCAGAGTCAAGTTGGGAGCTCTGTATGCTCTCCCCAGAGAGCTTCATTATGTGAGCAATAAACTTTTTCATGCTCTCTTAGTGTGTGTGTAGGGGGGTAGGTGTCATTAGTCTCAACATCTAAACCAAAATTTGATGTGTACTGCTCTATCTCTTGACAATGGATCACATTTTTTCCCCTTGATTTTTGTCTTCATATTTTACTGAATGCCAGACATTATGTGTAGAAGAACAGTAAATATAGAGGTAAATAACATGTCCAGAAATGGTCATGCCTCTCCTTCCGTCAGGTTATATTCACGTGTCTATAGAAACATTTTATTTCAGTGTTGTCAGTAATGGAACTGGGTGTGGATTTTTGTGTATAGTGTAAGGTAAATTCTAGTGTCATGCTCATTTTTAGTCTTTGCATATATTTATCCAATTTTAATAGTATCATTTGTTGAAAAGACTTTCCATTCCCCATTGAATTGCCTTAGCATCACTGCCAAAAATAATTGTGTGTGTGTATGTAGGGATTCTATTTTGTCACATTGTCTCCTACATTGCCAATACCACATTGTCTTGATTACTCTAGCTTGATAGTAAGCCTTAAATCAAATAGTATAATTCTCCATCCCTTTTCTTCTTTTAAGAAAGGTCTGGGTCTTTTGCATTGCCATACCAATTTTAGAATCGACTTTTTCATTTCTGCAAAAAAAATACTGCAGGAATTTTTGTTAGGATTGTGTTCCATTAATAGATCCATTTGAGGAGACTAAAAAATTCAAGTTTTCCAATTTATAAACACGGAATAACTCTCCATTAATGTAGATTTGTGCTTCTTATAATAGGTTTATGGTTTTTTGAAAGTTTTGATATATTCCCCACAGATTTTTATTATAACATCATTCTAAAAATAGTTTTCTATTTGTTCTATTATTATTCATTATTTAATGAGTTGAAGTTTTCCTAAACATACGTTTTGCAGGAGGTTCCTATAGAGGGAAAGATGATAGGGTAGCCTTATAACTGATACAAAGACAGATTACTTCCTACAAATATGGTCGCTTGTCTTATTCTTTTTTTATTTTATTTATTTATTTATTTATTTAATAAAGAGAAAGAGATTGTATATGCCTGTGAAAGTAGGGGGAGAGCAAGAGGAAAAACAGACTCCATGCTGAACTTGGAGCCTGAATCGGGTCTCAACCTTATGACCCTGAGATCATGACCTGAACCAAAATCAACAGTTGGACACCTAACTGACTGAGCCACCTAGGCACCCCATTGTTTTGTTCTTCATACAATCCAGACTTTTCTGTTTTGTTTATTTTAGTTATATCGGTTTCAGTCACCAGTATGACCCACGCTCATTTCTGACCCCCATTTTGGTAAAGAATGGAGTGGGTCTCTCCCGTTCGATAAATACATTTTTGTTACAACTTTCTGAGGTTTGCCACTCCTGGGCTACTCTTTCTACACTTGTCCTCATGGCTTCATCCCAACATTAACACCTACTGGCAACTCTTACATTTTTTTCCCTATCTTTGTATTATATCTTCAGTGTACTTCATTTAGAATAAAGTTCTCAGAATTTATTGTTTTATATGAATCCTAGGACAGGAAGGGGAAAGATGCTGAGTTATGTAGCCATGTTAATATAAAAGGTCCAAATCTGAATTTTTAAAAGTCACAATTAATACAGAATATAGTAGATATCCTAAACAAACTTATGAAGTAAATTCTCCATGTAAAAAAATTAGGACTTTAATATAAAATCTCCATGTGGAAAGCAGGAATTCCAGATGCCCATCACCTAAATGAGAACTATCCATTTCCAGAATATATTGTCTTTTATTTTCCAAAAGACAATACACATGTAATTTCTAAAATATATAGTATTGGCTAGAAAGGCCAATATTATTATAAAAAATTAAACTAAATTAATCTGAGCAATTAGCTAAAGCAAAACTTCAAAAAATATTTTTATCTCTAGTCTCTTAGATTCATAAAATTTTAGAATTATAGTGCTGAAAGAAATACTACAGTTAATTTTGTATTAAATTGAAGTTTAAGTGCGTTGGTCTAGATGCCACTGCTGAGTAGCAGAACCATGGCCCTTGTAAAGCCCAGCTTCTACCCTTCGATTCTTACACTGGTACCTATAGACTCTCTTCTATTTATCTCTGATGAATTTCTCTGTTTAAAAATATATCTCTAATAAATTAACAAGCGAGCTTTCTTTTATGTAGATACAAGAAAATAGATTTGAGTTGGATAAATCGGGCACTTTTGTGAATGACACAACTAGGACTAGAACATAGGTCCACCAAGGTGAAGTGTCTCAATTATGGAGAAATCCAAATTTTAGGATAATCAATGGGGACGCCTATCTCTTCCCAACATGTACATTTTTTTCTTCTTTGGGAGGATTGTTTAAAAATAGCCACCATTGTAGGGCACCTGGGTGGCTCAGCAGGTTAAGCCTCTGCCTTCAGCTCAGGTCATGATCTCAGGATCCTGGGATCAAGCCCCACATCGGGCTCCCTGCCCAGCGGGGAGCCTGCTTTCCCCCTCTCTCTGCCTGCCTCTCTGCCTACTTGTGATTCCTCTCTCTGTCAAATAAATAAATATATATATATTTTTAAAAAGAATAGCTACAATTGCTTTGGTTTTGAAATCCTAGAAAACAAGGATCCGAGTATATAATGCATTAAAAATTACCTGACAAACTATCTCATTGGTAGCTGCTGAAAGAATGCTTTCTAATGGTGAAGATCCTGTCAAGAGTAGCTTATGCGTTGGAATTCCATCTCCCTTCTTCTGTCTCTTCTTCTTTTCTGATCTCCCTGGCCATCTTCCTCAGGTGTTCAGATTCACACCATGATCAGGAGGAGGGGATGGTAGTGTAGAACAGTCGCAAGCCAAGACCAAAGAAGATAAGACGAGGCTAGAGACACCAAAAGCAAAAATAAGGCAGGAGTAGGAAAGACCTGGAGGGTCCTAGGAGTTGGAAGTTACAAGAAACCTACTGATCTAGGGATAAGAGACCCACAGAGTCTGTATTTGGTCCCAGACTAGAAGGAAGATTAGGAATCAAGCATTTTGCACAGCAAACCCGAAGCTCTAGGAGCAAAGAATGCTTGACTTGGAAGTAGATACCAATGTCAATGTCAAGGAGAAACCAGTTTTGGGCTTGAGGGTACAGGGTTACCATCTTGCACAACTCCAGAGAGCATCATTCTTATTATCTACTGAGAAGAGCAGGTCAGAAACACTAGGGAATTGGCCAGTGTTTTTAAAAGGTTAAAGATGAAAGATGGGAAGCGCCTCTCTCCTTGTGATGTCTACTTATCAAACATGCTCTGGGGAAAAGTACTGAAATTCGCACTAAGGTTATGTCTCCCCAGGATGGTTTGCGTCGTAGTGGAAATCAAAGCAATAAACCAAAGGACTTAACCTTTAAGTGAGGGAAATGCTGTGGGCAGGGGACGATTTGGGGCATTCCTGGGCTCGCCGACACCCCTGCGTGGTGGAAGTACTGCCTGGGAGCGTAGGCACCAAATCTGGTAATTGCAGTTTTTGGAAGGGCACCCCCACTCAACTCCCCAGTTCAATACACATGCCTTTAATCTGGTGTTTTTTAATTCAGCTCCAAGGCTGTCGTCAGCCATTTTTCCCTCTTTCCTTTAACACTGACCACCTTGTTCCCTTTTATACTCTGAACAGAGCCAGGCAGTGTGCATTGAAATCCAACATCCTTTGTGTTGTTTGAGAAATCTGAGGCTGACATCTCGGGGGCTTTTTTGTTTCTCTTGCCTCTCTCCGCCGTGACCTGCCAACTCCTTTTGGCTCTCCTGGGCTTTCGTCATGTCCCGTATCGATTGCTACCCTTTTCTTTATTTGAGGGATGCTAAGTATGAACCCTGCAGCACAATGACGCTGGCTTTGGACATGGTTAGGTCAGCCTCTGACCCCGGGCACACAGGTCCAGTGATACCATACCAGGCTTGTTGCATCAGACACTCATAAAGGAGCCAATTGATTTTTTTTTTTTTTTCCAGACTGCTATTTTGAATTCACAAGGTCTTTTCTGGGATTTCACTCTGCTTCTTTAAATGTTCTTTTTCTGCTTCTTTTCTGTCTTAGACCTTGTGATCCTCAGGTACTGGGTTTGCTAATTACCCCCAATGCTGGCACCTGACAGCAGGTGGCCACAGTTCTGTTAATTATGTCCCCAGGCTTAGGAATTCTTTTGTAATGACATCCAATCATCTACCTCTGACTCTTGGGCTGAAAGCAGGTTGCAGGCATGTTTCTCTTCCCCTGAGCTCTTAAAATCTATTCTTCTGGCCCCTCACCTTAAGATTCATATGTTGTGCCTTGAATGTTTATGATAGAAGAGTCAAAGATTGATTCCATGCTTCCTAAGCAACTGGTGGGGTTACTGCCGGCTCAGATGAGGGGGCATTCGAGACCCAGGCAGCACAGCTTGTGTCTCCCAGGCACACAACCCAACTGGGAAAGGGTTCACCAGGGGCATTTTGGGTAGACTTGGAGGGGATGAAGACCTTTGTCTTGTCTCCTTCCATCCCCTTGACCCAGTGTAACCTGCCCTGGCCCAAAGAGAGAACCCCCTTTCCACAGAGAGTGAAATAAAGATTAAAAGGAGCCATGATTAATTTCTTTATCTGTAGACTGAGAACGACTATGGCATAGGACATAAGAGAACTGGGCTTGCAGAGAAGTTGGATCTCATCAGTTATAATATTCATCCCATGAGTGACTGGGCCTCTGTTTGCCATCCATAAAATGGGGGGAAATAGCTATTCCTTATTTGAAGTGAAGCCAAGAGAATTCGTTGTGCAATGTTTCTAGCAGGCTCAGTGTTGTGCGGAGGCAGGTGCTGTCTGTTGTATATGAACACGCAAAGATATGTAGGTACATAGATAATCCTTCATTGATTATTTCGAGATACTGAAAGAAATGAATTATGGGAAAGGAGAACCGTTGAGCAGGGAGTTTGGGTCAATTTGGAGGTACTTTAAAGCAATTGTGATGGGTATGGGAAAAGAAATCAATAGAGAAATATCCAGTAGGGATTTCACTGTAAATACAATATCCTAACAGCCTAACTAGTCATCAAAAATACTGCCTTTCTGTAATGTATGTGAATTAAAAGGGAAAAGGAAGATCTTTGCATATAAGTAATAAAAAATAAAATAAAACCCACAACTAGCCTCACAAATGATGAGGCAAGTATGGGGGGAAACAGATAAAATCGGTCCTGGTCAAGGTCAGAGGAGTCTTATCTGATCTACAACTACAATCACAATTTGCATTCGCTTAAAAGACTTTTAAGTGTCCTTGCAATCGATTCTCATAATACTTATATAAGAGAGCCAAGGTAGGTTCCTTGTTTATATGTGAGGAACCTGGCTGGGGTTTCCCCGGGATCATAGGAGGTGCACCCAGGAATGTTGAGACTTAATCCCGGGTCATTTTTCTTTTCTTTTCTTTTCTTTTTTTTTTCCAGGTCATTTTTCTTGAGCTGGAGTGTTCGCTACCATTCCATACTTGTGTTGGGAATTTGATTGTTTCTTTGAGGCCTCAGTTCTGTCCTAATACTGTATCCTTTCTCTGCAGAAAGTCTTCTCGTTGGTTCCTCTTCAACGATTTGGTAACCTAAGCCCATTTAATGCCAGTTCTCTGTAAGTAAGACCTTCCTCCGGAGTCAGGAAACTCCCCAGGGCCACCCTGACAACAATGCATCCTTTGGTCCTGGCGGGTCTCCAAACTCTCTCTTCAGCTGATTCTACCTGAACAGCCTCCCCGCCTGGGATTTCTGGTCAGTGCCCAATCAAAGGTAAGCCGCCAGAAGCAGGGTGAGAAGGAGGAAGTAATGTGGGAGCATCTTAAACAGATGCGTGCAAAACTTCCTGGTAAATGCATGCTTTTGCCTTCCAACACCAAGCCAACCCTTGGTAGAAATAATTCAGATTTTCCTGCTGAGCTGGTGGATCATTTGTCCATCATTCACATCTGCACTGATAAAATAACTCTCAAGAGGGATTTTTCCATTGTACTTGGTTTTGCTGGGTCTCCTCTTTCACGCTTTCTCTCCCTAGTTATGGTGCTCTTTGCACTTTCTCTCTTTCTCTCAGTTGTTTGAAATCTTCTCAATCAATGATCCCCAACCCCCCCACCTCGCCTCACCAAGGTATTTCAGAGCTTTGGCTCTCAGACAGGTCATGGTGTCTCACTAAGGATGCCGTTAAATATGCAGGCTAGTAAATATTCCTGCCTTATGACCATGGTGTCCAGTCCTTGTACTATGTTTACATCTAGGGAAAAATTATCACCATCTTTGCTTCTTTCCAGGCCACACTCATCATAATTTTTCCTGACCACTTGGAGACGGAGAAAGGGTAACAGTGGCAAGGATTTATTGCTCTTCCTTGATATGTGTGAATAAATTGCATCATTCCAACAAGATCTGGACTCCTACAACAGACTCTCCCTGCCTGCTGGCTTGGCTGTGTTCTCTGTTCTGCAGACAACAAAAGATGACAGGTTGTAAGTTCCAGCATCAGAAGAGAGCAACTGGCTTCCGTTGGCAACCTTGCTTGTTAACTGGCAGCTCCGAGAAACAAGGCTCCCTGGGTCATCTGAGGACAGGCAGGGGTTGATGAGTTTGAAAGTAGAAGAAGCAGCAAAGGGAGGGTTGCCTTGAATTCTGCAATGCCGTAGCATCTCTGCCCCCCTCTCTCTGCACCTCCCTTCCCTTCCGGAGCTCATCTTTGTCTCTTATCCCCATCTTGGTAGCAGGGTCAGATTGTAAGAAATATAATAAGAAACACTCCCATTTCAGAAGTTGTCTTTCTCAGTAAATGCCTTTCTATTCTCTACCCCAAACCCAGGGAGGCTGGGAGTCTCTGATGCCAGTAAAAAAAAAAAAAAAAAAAAGGAACAAAAATCCACCTTTTTGACTTGGTTCTGGGAGGATTCCCAGTTGCTTAATTTTAATTCAATATTCCAAAACTAGTTAGGTTACAAATAAGGGATCAATTACTTTGAATGAAATTCTTTTCCAATAAACACTTCATTTTGGAATAACTTCAGGTTTATAGAAAAGTTGCACGTACAGGGTTCCCATATATCCTTCGCTCAGTTTCTAGGAGATCAATTTTAATAGTTAAGTAGGCTAACGCTTTAAATAGGACCAAAGCAGACGCAGGACCCTCTAGCTTCTAATCAGCAGCAGCATCTCCACTCCTTGTTGCCAGCCTCCTGCCCAGAGCCTCCCTGAGTTCCTCCTCAGGCTCTAGGTGAAGCCTGACCAGCACGGAGGAATTAAAGAAGACCCAGCCCCACGTTCTGGCCCTCGGCCCCAAGCTTCCTTTATGGACAGCTCAGCCAGCCCTTTGGTCCCAGATCTGAGCAAACGCACATCGGGCTTCTGCCTCATTTCCCGGGTGGCGTGTCCCCAGCAGCATACCTGAGTCAAGAATTATGAGCTTACTTCTCAGCATAGGGAACAATTCAGTCCCTTACCTTGATTTTTGTCTGCCCTTTCTATGACTCCCAGTAGCTCTGCCTAGCTCCTGCTGCTTGCCTGTATGGATTTCTGATGCCATCTGTGGGCCTGGGTTACTGCTTGCTTGAAATAAAGGCTGTTGGTACCACACTTTCCAGATTCTGTATCTTGGCTGCTGCACTAAACTTTCTCTTGATTCCTACACTCAAAAAAAAAAATGAACTAACCTAAGTCCTCATCCTGATCCCTCCAGAGGATCTCCAAGCTGCTGAAACTGACAAGGCTGTGCTTGATTACGTCATGAGTTATGATGATACTCACTTTATTCAGTCCTTTAAAAAAATATATTTAATTTATTTATTTGAAAGAGAGAGAGAGAGAGAAAAGACAGAAGGAGAGGGAGAAGCAGACTTCCCGCCAAGTAGAGAGCCCGATACAGGGCTCCATCCCAGGATCCCGAGATCACGACCCCAGACAAAGGTAGACGCCCCTATTCAGTCCTTTTTATACAGACATTTACTGCCTGTTACATTTTGGGCTCCATCAATGAGGTTTATGGAGATGAATAATAAAATCTTACTTCCAAAGAGTTCACGATCTAGCAGATGAAACAGGTAAGAACATGGGGCGCCTGCGTGGCTCCATCAGTTAAGTGTCTGACTCTTGATTTCTGCTCAGGTCATGAGCTTAGAGTCCTTGGATGGAGCCCCGTGTTACTTTCTGCATTCAGTGGGGAGTCTGCTTGAGATTCTCTCTCTCCCTCTCTCTCTGCCTCTCCTCCCAACCTCACAGACACACAGACACACACACACACACACACACACACACACACACACTTTCTCTCTCTCTCTCTCTCAAATAAATAAATCTTTAAATAAGGAAACAGAGAAGAACAGAGTCAGGCAGCAGAGCCATTGTTATGAGGAAGCTAGCCCAGGAGAAGTAAATAGGTAGGATTCAATTCCCCAAGGGGGATACACAGGAGGAAAAACAGATTTACAAAGCGCACTAAGCAGCCCATTTTGGACGTGTTATATTTGAATTAACCACAACACCTGCAGATGATGATGTCCATTATGCATCAGATATAAAAGCCTGGGGAGAGAAAAGAAATGCGGGCTAAACTTTTGGGGTTACCAGACAGAAAGGCAAATCGAATCCTGAGGTGACCCGGAGATCATCGATAGACGGAGAAGGGGTTCAAATGTGGTCTGGAAGAAATCAACACAGGGAAACCATACTCAGTGATGTCAAACAACATCCTTCCAATTTGGAGTGTGCGAGGCGTGGGGGAAGACGTAAGTTTGCATGTCCTTGCTCCCTGAGCCTTTGCTATCTTCCTGCAGTGACAGCTGACCAGGCAAGGAGCAGTTGGGTATCTCTCCAGGCTGCTGCTGGAAAAACAAGAAAGCCTAGAGTCATGGCCTCTGCTACTAAGGCGTGAGAGGACTCATTCTCCCCCAAGTTGTTCTGGATATCGGTTAGAGGGGGAAACTGAGGAGCAGCGAGCCACATTCATAGTCCCTGAATAGATTTTGCTATCCTCAATGTGGGGATTAAGACATGGGTCATTAAGTAGCATTCTGAGAAAAGCCATCTGTGCTCTTAAGACAGAAGCTCCCCAGGAATCGGCAAAGAGTAATTGGAACTGGTAGGAGTCGGTTTGAACTGGTAAATGCCCAGGTCCCCGAAGAGCTTCCAAGACAATGAAGACCCCCAAAGAGCCTGGTTAGTAAAGGATAAACTCCAGTCTGTACTTGGAAACTTGAAAAACAAGTATGTGTGATCCGTATCCACACACAAAAAAAAGAGAGAGAGAGAGAAAGATGTGATTGTAATAGTAGCACTCCGAACTAATAACAGACATATTGAAGCTTCCAAATTATTTCTTGTGTTGCATGAACTGAGCTGTGATTAGTAATGAACATGGTTTTAAAGCTTCAGAATATAGAAAAAGTAGTAGGAATATAGCACAGCAGATGACCCCCGTTTTCAAGGCTAGCCTGTTATATATATGTGTACATGAGTCATTTCCTTGGGAAATGTGAGAACACAATATGGGTTGCTCTTGAATGTCCTCTCTGAAAACAATTCCTTAAAAACTCTTTAGTCCCCAGCAACAGATCAGATCACTGGGCTCTCAAGCCACGTCTGTCCATCTGACCTGGAGGAAACTCTCATAGAGGTATTTTTTAGAAGCACAGAGGAGTTATGGTTTCGCACTGGGATATCTAAAGACTGCAGGCAAAGACTACCCTTATCGCTTCCATGGAGAAACCCAGAAACTTGATAAGACACCCTGTGTCTATGTGACTAGATTCTTGGAACGAGCGCCCCTAGAGACAAAATACAGAAACGGTCCAGTCCCTGCTGACAATGAACCCACTGATGCTGTGATTGGCCTGGGGGGTGGGGTGAAGTGTGGAAACCGGAAGCAAGTCTGAGAATTGTACGCAAGAATATTGGAGTGTAATTTTTTTCTCACCAGTCTGTAAAATTTTCACATTATTCATCCTCAAACATTCCTGCCATTTCGTGCCCGGAGAAAATGGAAAGAAGATTCATTATCTCATTTGATTTTCTTAGCATTCCTGTAAAGAACAGGTAGCAATGTGCCCCGTTTTGAGAAGGAAATGCAGAAAGTTTCATTTATTTATCCAGCAAATAACTATCGACTACAGGATGAACATAATGTAGGTTCTTGGCTCTCACGCAGCTTGCAAATCTGATGGAGGCAGATAATAAGCAACTCAAAGAGTAAACACACGTTAATATTCTAATAATACTAAAGGGCAGTGAGAGTTAGGGATTCCGTTATTTGTTCAAATTGTTTGCTGCTCCTGTCTCCTGCCATTCACTATGGGGCGGCTCCCTGAGTACCCCTGTCCCTGCGCCAAGGGCATTGTTACTTCACGGGGATCAAACTTGGATGTAGGATGTGCTCTGACCAATGACCCATGAGTGGAAGTGATCTATGCCACATCTCGGAAAAAGTTCAAAGAACCATTGTGTGGTTTTGTCATTGCTTTTTTCCCCTCTGGCTCAAGAATGGAGTGTGTCAAGGGGGACCTGGGTGGTTCTGTCCGTTAAGCATCTGCCTTTAGCTCAGGTCCTGAGATCGAACCCTGGGTTGGGCTCCCTGGTCTGGGGAGGAGTCTGTTTCTCCCTCTCCCTCTGCCTCTACCCTGCACTTCTGGTTTCTCTCTGTCTCTCAAATAAATAAATAAAATCTAAAAAAAAAAAAGGAAAGAATTGAGTGTCCCAGATGGGAACTGCCTCTCCTTCTATAAATGAGGACAGAACATGGAGGAGAACCCCAGCTTTCCCACAGCCAATGTGAATGAGACAAGAATGAGGAAAAAATGCTTTGGGGCTGGAAGCCACTAATCTTTGGGGACGTCTTGTGATGGCAGCACGACCTAGTGAAATCTGATTAGTACAAAGGGTATGCTTGTGCATCAGGGTTGGGGATAGAAGGAGGTTTTTGAGCTGGTCTCTGAGAGCTTGTCTTAAAAGCTGGTGCTTTTACTGACCGGCCTGAGATCACTGCATACTCAACACGATAACAAAGTTTTTCTGAACCTGTTGAGACCACTCCCCAGCAAATGATGCCCATATTCCCAGAAGGCCTGGATTCTCAGTGAAATTCGCAGAGCACATAATGGAAAGATGCATAACTGAATTTCTATGTAGATTCATGAAAAATTCTGAATGATTTCTCAAACATTTATGTTTGGATTAAGTTTAAAGCATGTTTTTCCCCAACTTCCTTGCTCCTTAATTTTAAATCTGTATGGATCTTTAGGAAAATGGAACCCATGTGTTTCTCATTCATTTACACTTACCTCATCAAAATATGGCTTGAAAGAATCACTTGATGTTTTAAGCTCTTGAAGTCATATTTTCCTTCCCAAACTGGGAAGCTGCCTTTCCTGTGGTCTGCACCTCGAAGGAAGAAAATATGGTCATCCTTTTGGGGTGTGGTGAGGTCCCCAGCTCAGACCTCCCCTCCCCCTTGGCTACAATGAAAAGACCTCCAAACGGGGCGTCTTATCATCACCGATTCACAATCTGCCCAATTAAGCCACAATGTCCAGCTGTATGGAACCACACATATTTCTTTCAAGAAAACAAAAGATTCAAAACTCTAGTGTCCGACATTTCCCCAGGCACTTACTCTTTTCACTGACACTTAATTCTGTTCTTTGCAGCCAAGTCAACTTCAGTATTTTAAATCTTGTTTCTAACTGATATGAAGAGTAAGTTTAGAATCTTGCTGTTTTACTATTTAGGAAAAGATAAAAAAAAAAAAAACACATTTTTAGTGTGGCATAACTAGCCCTTTGTCCTTTACACTGAATTACGATTTTACTCTCTCTTCCTCAATATAAAACCACTTGTAATTCCCCAAACACGATCTGTTTCTTCTCCGTTGCAAATGCTGCTCTCACTCGCTGGGATGTCCTTAACCCCTAGGCCACCAGGTGCCTTCCTGGTCTTCCTTCCAGATCCTGCTAAAAGGCTTCTCCCCTGTGATCGCCATGCAGTTACGTGCTTCATGTCCAGTGCACGATGCCTACTTCCATTACCATTGATCTCCTGGTGTTATAATTATTTATACACAGAGTCATCGCCTCCAATAGATTTTGTCCTATTCGAGGGCAGGGAACAGGACTTCTCCGTCCTCGTCTCCATCTTATTGCGGGAATAAGATGCTTCAACTGCTCTTCTGGTTGAGTCAATGGTTAACTATGCACTTGACTAAATGACACTGAATAGTCATTACTAGATCTTTCACTGCAGTGACAAAAAATACATATATTCTGGATTGGGGAAGCAGAGCTCAAAGTTTCACCTACAATAAAAAATATCAGAATTTAGCATTTTTTTCAAATTAATACAGAAAAAGAGAGAGAAAGAGAGAGAACACCCCTACTAAAGAGAAAGCATAAAGAGAGGAGGAGAGCCAGCCAATTACCCAGGGAATTCAGACTGTGTAACATAGTCTGGGTAGGGTGGGAAGTCAGTTCTCAACTGCTCTCCAGGTCTGCAGTGTTCCACATAATTATGCTTCTATAACTTTTCTGAGGTTGTTCTTCCCCTCCCTCCCCCGTTCTCTAAGCCATGTTGCTAACCCAATTTAAATCTCTGAAAGTGCTGAATTTTCAACAATTAAACTGAAGGCATAGTTTCTGGGGGAGGTAGGAGGAAGAGCAGGCAGATTTTTTTAATGATTTTTCACATATAAATTATATGCATATATGATTCTATTTATATAAAATATATGCCTCACATGTATACCCATACAGGCATACACAAATATGGATATATATTTCATATATGTGACTATTCATAAGTATGTATATATATATATATATATATATATATAATGTGTGTATGTATATATACAGAGAGAGAGGTAATATTACATGTGTGTTTGTGTGTATGCGTCCATGTTCATTTAACCTTGGATACGAATATATTTCCAGACCAATTTAAATCCAAATTGCCTAATTACCATGCTGCCTTAAAGGAAAATTCTAGATTTACTTTGTGTGGAAGACAAAAAAAATCAATGAATGAATCACCCACTATTACAATAATAAGAAACATAATAAAAACTGGTTGGATCCTGGCCTTAGTGTTTTAAGTAGCAGAAAGAAGAAATAGATGATTTTTTTTAAATGAAAAACTAAGCAAATAATTCAAACAAAATATACCTGTCTTCTTTTGAAGCAATGAAACAATTGGTCAAAAATTCCCTGCCTACCTCTCCTTGACTTACACCTTTGAGAATCTCACAGATATATATATTTTTTCTTTTTTGCTTGTTTTGTCAAAGCTATGGATTGAGGAGCAGCGAGGGAGAGCTAGGGGGATAAACTTCCTTGGGTATTTTAGAGTCAGAAAATCTTGACTCACGTTAAAACTGTGAGCCCTGAGAAGTACGAAACAGTGATTCTTATCTCCTGAAGAGTTTCACAGTCATCAATGCTCAGAGTAAGCTGATGAACGGGAGTGGGTGACCTTAATAGATATAACCGTGTATGGGTTCATTGTACCATGAAATTAAATTTTAAATCTGAATTGATGAACAAAAATGCTGGTTTGATATTTTTCAATAATAGTTTCAATAGTTTTGTAACTCTTTCCTTTCCATAGAATTGACCTGAAATTGGGACTGTGCAAGGAAGCGCCCTACTTCTAAAGACTTTATCTGAGCCCTAGAATGAATTAGTGAATTTTAAAATGCCTGGGAGACATGGGGCTGATGGCTCATGGGGGAACTTCTCCATGTCTTTCTTCCATTTCTTCTTCTCCTTGTTCCTCTGCAAAGCCTACAACCTCTCTTCCCTCTGGCTTCTGCCGCTGACTCCTATCCAGAGCCTACAGAGTCTGCTCTACAGAGTCCTGCTCTGTTAATATCCCCAAGAATCACAATTGTCTCCACTCTTTCTTGGCTCAGGGTCTCCCTTTTTGGTCCGTGGAAATATCCTATTTCTCCTCCTTTCTTTCATAAGAAAGATCCTTTACAAGGGGTCTGTATTTTCTTCTTCACTCTTCTAACACCCAGGTGCTCATTTGTTTACAACCCATAACTTAGCTCCTGCTGCCATCACTTAGGGAACTTGCCAAATCCCATGGCCTCTTAGCCGTCCTTGTCCTATCTGTTGTCTCCTGGCACTGGGTATAGTTACTCATGGCCGCCTTCTTGAGTAGCTCATCTCTGGCTTCTAGGAAAAGGACTCCTCCTCTTCTTCTGTGGACTCACTTTTCCTCTTTGCTGTTTTCCAACATGTTTCCCAGGTGGGCTTTATCTTACTCTCCTGCTTCCTGCCCGTTGCCCTCACCTCAGTGGTCTCCTCCTTCCTTCTGGTTTTAATTATCACTGCTTCACATGACTCCCAAATCCATACACTCCATTTGGCCTCTCATCAGAGCACTTGCCCCCACATTCTTATTTACCTCCTTTGATACTTCCGCATGGATGTCTTCGTAGCAGTTCAACATCAGTATGATTCAAAACCAAGTCCTCACCTAGGTCTTCATACCTGCATCTCATTCTGACTTCCCAATAAAGAAAGACTAAGACACGTGGAGATGTCGTTCAGAAACTTCCAGGTTCTGAGCAGCGAAGAGCTGGAGTGGGGGAGGAGAACACTATTCATGAATTTGGGCCAGTCCCTCTATAAGACATTCTTAGGGGCATCTTTCCTTTTTTTAAAAAATTTTTTAATTTTTTAACAAACATATAATGTATTATTAGCACCAGGGGTACAGGTCTGTGAATCTCCAGGTTTACATACTTCACAGCACATACCCTCCCCAATGTCCATAACCCCACCACCCTCTCCCAACCCCCATCCCCCCAGCAACCCTCAGTTTGTTTTATGAGATTAAGAGTCTCTTATGGTTTGTCTTCCTCCCGATTCCATCTTGTTTCATTTATTCTTTTCCTACCCCCCAAACCCCACACATTGCATCTCCACTTCCTCTTATCAGGGAGATCATATGATAATTGTCTTTCTCCGATTGACTTATTTTGCTAAGCATAATACCCTCTAGTTCCATCCACGTTATCTCAAATGGCAAGATTTTGTTTCTTTTGATGGCTGCATAGTATTCCATCGAATATATATACCACCTCTTCTTTATCCTTTCATCTGTTGATGGACATCTAGGTTCTTTCCATAGTTTGGTTATTGTGGACATTGCTGCTATAAACATTCAGGCGCACGTGCCCCTTTGGATCACTATGTTTGTATCTTTAAGGTAAATACCCAGTAGTGCCATTGCTGGGTCGTAGGGTAGCTCTATTTTCAACTTTTTGGAGGAACCTCCTTGCCGTTTTCCAGAGTGGTTGCACCAGCTTGCATTCCCACCAACAGTGTAGGAGGGTTCAAGGGGCATCTTTTCAATTGTATGTTCACTCACTTCCTATTCATCCACGCACCCATTCATTCATTCATTCCCTCATCCATCCATCCACCCATCCACCCATCCAACCATCTATCCCTCCCTTCCTTTCCTCATTCATTCAAAAAACATTACCTATGCTTTGTTGGAGAAATCTCATCTGTAAAATAGTAGTCTGGTTTCTTAAGTACGGATGAGCTTACCATTCTGTAAGAAAGAGCCAAGATCTACTTGGTTTCCAAACCTCTTTCTACTGTTTATATCCCTCTGATTACTGATACCATTTATTCAACCACCACCATTCTCACTATCGCCCCCAGCAGTACTCCAGCAGCTAGCATGTATTAAACACATAACTTGTGCCAGTCGCCATGCTAGCTGCTCTCTTGATAATGCCTCATTTAATCCCAATCAAAATAAATAAAATCAATTATATATATATACATACGTTCCATTGGCATAAAGGAGCGACCCCAAGATCACACAGCAAGCGAGTGACAGAACAAACAGTCCATATCAGACAGTATTAGCAGGTAGGTTCAAGGTGTTTTTCTGTCATGCTTGGCAACCAGACTCATTCATACGAAGGTGCCCAGCTCATTATAGTTCATGATAAACGTTTACTGGATACACCCAGGCTCTTGTCCTGCCTGCTGCGAAGTGTCTTCTCTTCTTTCTAGCTCCTTTGCCTGACAGAGCACTTTACTGGGATGGAAGAATAACGCTTCTCACCTCCAAGCACTTTCTCAGAGCTAAGATTCTTGTAATTCTCTCAAACAGAACATTCTGTGGTGAAGGCTGGAGTGGGAGAAGTGTTGATCGGACGGACATGTAGTCACTTGTATGCAGCCCAAAGCAAAAATAATAGGTGAGATTCAAACGTGTTTTACTTCTTGTCATTCCTTTGGATTAAGGGCTTTTAAGGGGAGAGGGAAGTAGCAAAAAGACAACCGCATCCTTTTCCTGTGTAGTTTTGAGAGGATTCCTCATGCACTGTGGAGGCTTTTGTTTGGCTTATTTCTAATAATTGAATCAAACAAGTCACCTTCAGATGTAAAACAAAATAATCAGTCAGTTCTGGATTTAGTATTCCATTGCCAATGCGAGGGATTTCCAGAGGCCACATGCCTCTCTCCAGAACCGACTCTCAGGGGACTTGCCAACTAGGTCCAGAGGCAGGCTGTCCTCTTCCTCAAAAAAACAAATAGTATAATAACAGTAAGTTATCACCAACATTTATGAAGCATGTGCCATGTTCTGGGCACATCTTCAACTGTTTTGTATGTCTCACAATAACCTTTCAGCATAGGAATTATCATCCTTGTTATTCAAGACTCAAGGCTGCGTTCCCATCAAGACACCTATATCCTGTCTTCTGCTTCTGTATGTTAAATCCCCACCCAGGATACCTGTAGGCCCACTGCCTGTAGAGTAAGACTCTGCCTCTATCTTTGTATGTGATTTGGGCCCTCCCAGGACTGGCTTCAGTCTATTAACACCCTTCATCAATACTCTCGGCCTCTCGTCTATCTTTACAATTTGACCTGAAATTAACGATGCTAACTGTAGTCTCACCTGCTGAATTCATGGAAACTCATAGTCACTCTTTCTACACAAAGCTCAACAAGGGCTTCACACACTCTCCAGCAAGGACTTTGTCTTGTACTCTGTGCCACCCCCTGTACCCACCTTGGAACCGCCTCCTCTCTCCCTGCCTTATTCAGCAGACACCCCTTACCAGCCCAGACAAAGAGACTAATGAAATGGGCAATGTGGCAATGTTAATGAGAAATCAGAAATCAGGCATCCTGAAGTAAAGCCCCAGTGATAAAGAACTGTCAACAATTTTGTTCCAGAGGCAATGACTTCACTTGCAGGGATCATAGCCACTCAAATTGGAAGGCTCCGAATTCTGCCTTCCCTGCTGTGTGTATGTGTGTAATTATTTACTTGAACATGGAAATGGAATCTTTAGAGAAGCAATTACCATGCAGAACAGACAGCTCTTCCTTCCTAAATTCAAATGGTGTGGTGTAGCTATTGCAAATTGGCTCAATTTCCTACATCATCTCAAATCTCCAACCCTTCCTTGGTGCTCAAGTGCAAAGCTGCTCAAGGAAGATGAAGTACATGCCCACCTCTTTGCCAAGGGAATAATTATTTATAGCGCTAAGAGTTATCTGAAACATAAGCAGTAATAATGACTTATATCATCATCACCACGGTCATGGTATCATCTTCTTTGGCACTTTACGATGTGATCACAAGATGTTTCCACATCTAATTAATACTCAGATCCTTATAAAACCACCCCATGAGTTAGGTATTACTGACCCCAATTTTGTAAAAGGAAATAGAGGCTCAAAGAGGAAATGCTACAGAGAACAGAGCTGGTGCTGGTTCCAGGCCTCCTGACTTCTAAGTGAGGCTTATGACATCACGTCAGGCAGTGCGGTCAGGGCTCGACAGCAGTTACCTGGACAAGCAATGTGGCACAGTGGTTCAGACAAAACATTCTGGAGGCAAATTCCTGGGGGTTAAAATTTTAGCTTTGGTTCTTGATATTTGTTTGGCCTTGGACAAGTCTCAGCTCCACTGTCTCTCTTATAGAATGGAGTTAAGGGGCACCTGGGTGATTCAGTCAGTTAAGCATCTGACTCTTGCTTTTGGCTTAGGTTGTGATCTCAATGTCATGAGATCGAGTCCCGCGTCGTGCTCCAGGCTCAGCGAGGAGTCCACTTGAGATTCTCTCTCCTTCTCCCTCCGCCCCTCCCACTTGCCTGCACTCTCTCTAGCTCTCCCTAAAAATAAACAGATCTTTAAAATAAAATAAAATGGAGCTAAAGTGTCTATTCATGATACTTACATATATTTTTTTTAAATCATGCCTGTAGAGTACTCAAGCTCAATACAATGTTTGATACAAAGTATCAAATTCCACTCAATAAGTGGAATTGTATCACAAGGAGATCACAATCATCCTTCTACTCAGAAATATAAAAATCTCTGAAAATCAAAAAATTTTAAATAACTTATTTCACTGCAAAACCCAACCTAAGTGGATCAGATATTACTTTTATACTTCTTTTTTATCTTTTAAAAAATGTCTTCAGCTCTGGTTTACCCAACTACATGTGAATATTCATGTAGTTTGCTGGAGAAATACTGGTTTGCTGCCACAGACTCCCTGGGTATCTTAAACAATATTCAGTCTATATACCATAGTACCTTTCTAAAATTCAAAACTTTCTGTATTCTGAAACATAACCGTCCATGAGAGTATTTGCAAATAACTGTGGGTCCACACATCTACACTGGTAGTATTAGCATTAGTGAAGGCTACTAGTATTTTTGCTATGCCTGACTCTTCCAGTATTTTTTTTGGGGGGCAGGGAGGTACCTCCTGGGTGGATTGGCCTGCCAGTCAATGTGGAGTTCAGAAGGCCTGGAGCTGGAATGAAAATCTTGCAAAAGGTTAGCCACAGGGATGTTTAAACCAAGGTGGGTTGGAAAGAGGTGAGGCTCAAATGTTGGAGAAAGCAAGCAAGGACTCTGAGTACAGGGGTCAGGAAAAGAACTTATACAGTGTAGGTTCTCTAAGAGGCAAGCACCAAGGTAAAAGTAAATGTGTGAGGGGTTTACTGGAGGAAACACCTGTACAGGGTAAGCATAGGGGGGCATAGGTAAATGGTGGGAGGCAGTCTTCTGATTGCTGTGCTGGTCTGATGCTTGTAAAAAAAAAAAAAAAGAGTTGAAAGGAGGAGTAGGGAGAAGGATTTCAGGGGGCCGCACAGCATGGAGAAGGGGTCAGCCAAGCTGATGGGGAGCCCCGAGCACAACTTTCTTAGGAGAGAGCTGCACTGGACAGGGACAGCCCAGTTCCAGTGCCTCCCATTACAGACTGTGGCCTTGGCCCCAACACTATGGAGGACCCAGAGGTAGGGCAGCTGGAAGTCATTAAATGCACTCCTCATGGCAGTTGTCTTGAAGGCAGGTCTGAGGGACCTAGCTCTAGAGGAGCCACAAAAGTCAACTTTTGTCAGAAAAGGCACTCTAAGTCTGAAAGAAATGTATCAAAATCAGAGCAAGCTAGAAACAAGTAAAGTGAATTGGGAATATTGTCATAATAATTCTAAAATTATGGGGCACCTGGGTGGCTCAGTTGGTTAAACATCTGACTCTTGGTCTCAGCTCAATTATTGATCTCAGGGTCATGAGTTCAAGCCTGGCATGGAGCTTACTTAAAGAAAAAAATACTAAAATAATAAGACAATCTCTGAAGTCCTCAGAGGATATATATTCACAACTCACTTTGTCACAAACTCACACTTGGACTAGTGGGTTTGTTCATGGGCTAAGCTAGTTTAGGAGTAGGGCACAGTTTCTGATGCCTTAGGGATTGTCTTCAGTTCACCCTGCCATATGTAGGAAAGAAAAGAAATTACTGACCCGATACCCTGTGGTCCTCCAGAACCTTCACACCATAACTCCTCCTTTCAGTCCTTACACATGTTGCTCATGGCGTTCCAGCACAATGTCCTAGACACAGGAGACCCCCTGCAGGTATGGTCCAGGGTCTAGTACAGAGGCTAGGAACTGTCACTTCCCAGGTCTGATGACTCTCCTCAAGACAGAAGACTATCTTTACCCCTGTCCCTCCTTTGGCCTTTTCTACCACCCTACCATTTCTACGAGAATGCTCATTTAAGAATTTAAGCTGAATATTTTGAACCTGGTCTTGATGGAGGGCAAGGAAACCTGCTGGAGTTGGCAGACAATACAATCCAAGGGACTGGAAACCTGAGTCAATAGGTGTTTTCTTGAAGATCAATACTAATATATTTAGTGCTATTGAACTTTATTAAACATGTATTGGTTCTTTTTATTCTCAGCCTAAAATCATTCTAAATGTATTCTGCATGCAAACGAGTATTTGGAGCTGATGAACAAGTCGAGAGTCAGCCTGCATCAATGCCCTGTCTCCAAGCACATGGCGTGTACCCAGGATCAACTTCAAGAGTCAATGAGGTGTACTGAGCTGATTCCATGATGGCTCTCAGCACACCCCTTGATGGACTATTCCCCTGCTGACCAGGCATTCACATGCCCTCTTAATGCGAGTGGAAATTGAGGATATGCATTGAACCCAAACTATGGTAACTCCATAAGCAAGAGAAGTATCCAGACACTGCCATTTTGAAAGCAGAAGGACTTGAAGCAATGAAATGCAGCATGCACTTTTACAAGCAGCCCCATTTGGCTCTGCTTACAGCCCATGTCTGGTTCTCAGCTCACCTTTCAGGAGAACAGCCCATGTCCTTTGGAGCTGAAGAAGAAAGACATGAGTTTTTAATTGCAGAAGTTAGGCTAAATAACCAATGTATCTAAAAACTAAAGAGGATGTATCACATAAATTTTGAGATCTCTTTGAAAGCAAAAGTTCTAAGGTATCCTTAAGTAAAAATTGAGAAGGTAATTATAAAGGAGCTAAAAAAAAAAAAAAAAAAAGTTCAAGTTGTTCAGCCCCTGCCAGGCTTCCATCCATGGGTAAAGAGAAGTTTGTGCTCTGACATACAGATGTGACTCCTTAAGTTTTGACTGGAATGACCCTTTCTTTTTCAGTATGCGGCAGATAACCGCTTCTGTCTCTAGAAGAAAAAGGAGATGTATGCCCATCAATCTCTAGATTTCATGATAGAGCATGAAATTTCAAGTCATGGACTTATGGTCCAATTCTGTCTACCCCACATCACAGGTGCAATAAATATGGGCCTCGCATGGCTGAAATAAAGCTAAAATGTGTCCATGGATACAAAAAGCTTGTTAGTAAAATGTGATAGAAAAAATGGCAATTCCCCTCACAACCCAAAGACCAGAATCAGAATGGATTTTGTTATCTCTGTGACTCTCCTTAATTTAAAAGGATAAATGAATTGGGATCTATGGAGTCATGGGAGATACAGATATAACCAAGCAGAAGAAAATGGTGTTCCCTAATCTCAAACATGTACTCAAGGATAAAAATCATCACCACTCTAATCCAGCATGGCACACCTCTCTAAGAGGGAAAGCAGGCTTTACACACGGAATGGAGAAAAACATTCTCCACATACACCTGGCAGAGACACTAACGTGGTTCCAGGGAACAATTACATAATCCTGGAGCCAATAGCCAATAGTGAGTATCAGTTCTGATACTCACTATTGTCACAGAGTCACAGAGAAATAATGTTGAAGTTTGAAAACCATCATATGGTCTCTGGTAGAATGCCCAGAGAGACCTTTGTGACAGCAGAGAAGGAGCTAAAATAGACCAAGTTTTTAAAAATGCTTTCTATCAGTAATCTATTGCTGTGTAACAAATTATTCCAAAATCTGAGGCTTAAACAATAAATAGTATTTCACAGTTTATGTGGTACGGAAATCCAGGAATAGCTTAGCTGGGTAAAATGGACTCAGGGTCTCTTGTGTGTAAAAGTCAAGGTACTTTCTGGGGTTGCAGTTACCTCCAAGCTGGACTGGGAAGGATCCACTTCTAAAATCACTAACATGTTGAGGGAAAGTATAGAAAGAAGAGAGTATACCAAAGAAAGTATAGACCTATCTTTAAACCAACCACATGCATTGAAAGGAACAATTCAATGTAAAAAACTTGAGCCTATTGGCGGTCATGCTATGAAAGATTTTGAATGGACAGGAGACGATGAAATCAGAAAGGATACTTATTCATTCTAATAGGAAATTGGCTAGATCTCAAACTGTCTAGATGAGTCTATGGCTCATAGAACACATTTCCTTTTCTTTCTGGGCACAGAGCTAGAAGCTACATTTCCCAATCTCCTTTAAGATAGCTGGGACTGTGAAGCTGAATTCTGACCAGGGAAACATGGGTCTACCCTTTCTAGTCCTGCCCCATAAAGACCCTTGCAGACCCTCTTTTTTCTCTATTGAATAGAGATACTAACTGGAAATGACTCAGGGGCAGAGCCATAAGAGAAAGAACCCAGGTCTTCAAAAAAGCACTTGGAAGTTTGCCTGACAAGTCCATCTAATTTCAATTGATATGAACAAAGATAAGCTTTTATTTTTTGAAAACCACTGGGCCTTAGAGGGCTGTTTGTTATAGCAGCCACCTTAATTTATTCTAACTAACTTGCTATCTTTTAAGTGGTGCAAAGTTAGATGAAATAATGCTAAATCTACAAGATCGTCTGAACGTGAATCGATAGGATTATATTCATCAAAGGGAGTTTAAAAAAATTCAAGAGCAAACTTGTGAATGGGTTATTTAAAACATCTGCCGTGCCCTATGACTGACAAATTGCTAGTATTACTTTCTGATTCTTGGAATGTACTCTGGGAAAAACACCAATAAATTTTGCTTCCATACTGATTATGATACAGAATCCATTATAGAGCCTGATAAGATTGCAGTGAGGATTAACCAAGGTAATCTCCATAAAGTATGTAGAAACTACACATGCTAAGTGTTCAGCAAATGCTAGCCATGATTACTACCATTGCTGGAATTTTTGTTATTTTGGAGAGGGACATCAATGTTTTGCTGGTCTCCAACTGTTTCTCTTCAGGGAGAGATAAATAAGGTTATGGATAAGACAGAAGTAAAGATTGTAATTAATTGAAGAGTCAAAGGGTGACAAGCATCTGCAGGCTAGACAAAGACTGGAGGATTCCTATCTAACTAACACTCGCTCACATGGCTGTTGGCAAGAGGCCTCAGTTGCTCACTGTTGGCTACATAGGTCTCTCTACAGAGTTGCCTGGATGTCATCACATCATAGCAGCTGGTTGTGAGGGGAAGTGAAAGCAAGCAGGAAACCACAGTGCCTTTTATGACCTACTTTATGAAGTGGCACACCATTGCTTCTGCATTAAAGGCGAGACACTAAGTCTAGACACTCAAGAGAAGGGGAACTAAGCTCCACCTCCTGGAATGAAACATATTGAAGAATATGATACCACCACAGCACCCCTATCACATATCACCGTTGTGTGTGATTCATAATCCATACATAGAAATCAACACAACATAACCTGCCTAACAACATACTTTAAAAACATAATAGGCTTAAAAAGAAAAAGGAATTGAAAAAACGTGAAGATATGAGCAATCAGTTCATTAGTAAAAGGAAACCTAGATAGTTAATGAGCGTATGAAAAATGCTTAAGTTCACTAATAATAAGGGAAATTCAAATTAAATGGCACACTCTTTCATACTCTTTCAGATTCGAAAAAAATCGAAGTTCCATAATATCAAGTGAAAGCTGGGGTGTGGGACATAGGAAACTCTTAAACTCTTAGCTCATGGGCATTTCTCACCTTCAGAACCATTTGACGCTATCTGGCGAGTTTGATGGTAATTTACCCCAAAACCCTTCATTTCCACTCCCAGAGAAACTCTCTCATGTACCAAGCTGAACAAGAATGTCCCTCAGCTCAGTGTTTTAAATAGGGGGGAAAAAGAAAGAAGAGAGAAAGAAAGAAAGAAAGAAAGAAAGGGGACCCCCTAAATGTACACTTCCAGAAGGATGGGTAAATAAATTGTGAACCACTCACTCAACATAATGAATGAACTAGAATTATGCATATCAATATGGATGAATTCTCACAAATATATTGAGCGACAAAAGCAAGCTGCAGAAGAATACATTTACGTAAAGTTTAAAAACATACAAAACAATTCCATGTGTTGTTTAAGAATACATACCTTTGTAGAAAAAGTCGAGAATGCATAGGAACGAGGCACACCAAATGCAGAGAGTGGTTACTTCTGGAAGGGAGTGAGAAGGATGTGGTAGAGAGACGTGTATGGGGTTGAAACTTTATTAGTAATGTTTCATTTATTAAACTAGTGGTGGACACATGGACAATTATTTTATTATTGTTTACAGCTTTTAAAATATGGTTTCATAATAAAGTGTAAAGAAAATACAATGGAAAGAAACGTTCCATTTGAAATACAAGGGAAGATGGGGCACCTGGGTGGCTCAGTCAGTTAAGCATCTGACCCTTGATTTCAGCTCAGCAAAGAGTCTGCTTGTCTCCCTCTCCCATCGCCTCTGCCCCCTCTCTAAAATAAATAAATAAATGTTTAAAAAATAAAATAAAATACAAGGGAAGAAACTGAAATACCTAAGAATTTAAAATGATCTCAGAATGAGGAAGTAATCCATTTAACCACATTTTTTGGCATGGTAAATGAAATATAAATGAAATGTAAAGGTTAACAAAACTGAGCGAAATAGTCCTTACTTATATTACTATATATATACTATATATTATTATATATTACTTAGTAATAGACATTACTAAGGGCTAATGTCTTTACTGTGGAAAGGGTTTCTTGTTAACCCAGAACAATGACAGACTGAAGTCATGATCTGCAGAAGTATAAATAGTGTTTAAATATATGAGAAATGCAAATGGAAACCATGAATGATGACGTCTGCCCACTAGGTTGTCAAAGATGAAAAGGTTGGCGAGGATGGGAAGGAGTCGCTCTCTCAAGTTGTTGCTCGAATTGTATGGGAGTGTGTGTTGTCAGACTGTTTACCGAGGGGCTCTGTGATGATCTATCAAAAAGTAAAGAGCCCACATTGTTTGACCTAGAAATTCTACCTCCATGAATTTTTCCTGGTGATATACTTGCACATACGTGAAATGATTTATTACATTGTTTGAATTGCAAAAAAAAAAAAAAAATGGGAGTAAATTAAATATCCCTTGATAAAGCCTTGGTAAAATAAAATAGGATATGTCCGTTGAGTTGGGTACTGGGTCATCTTTTTAAAGCAGGGTCATCACTATGGGTTTATATGATGAAAAGAATTGCAACATAAATAGGATTTAGAGCAAAGAGGGGTGTGTGGAATGGTGCATATGCTACCATTTGCAGAGAGAAGGAAGAATAGTGTATGTATAGATGCCTCCTTATACACAGAAAATTCCTAAAGGAGGATGGAACCAATAAACGTGACTGCTTCTGGCCACTCCCATACAGTAGTAGTAGAAACTTGAATTATGTAAACAAACACAAATAAACAAAAATGAACTCTAAAAAGCTAAAAATTCTGATGTAATTTAGTACCAAAGGATACATTTCAGAGTCCACAGGGCTAGCCATTGGAAAAGAGAGAAATATTGCTGATGTGCAATCCTGGCCCTAATTACTTTCTTGCTAACCTCTAAACATTTCCCAGGAAAGGTCCTGCTACACAGCCAGTGAGGGGGTTGGGGGGGGGTAGGTAGAAATGTGGCTTGTTATTAACTCAGCCCCACAAATCCGATCGACATCCTAGAACTGCTTACCTTGTGCTTCCTGAGTCATTTCTAATGAGAGATAATGATGGCAAGGTGTGTAGGTCTCCGGTGGGGGTCGGGAAAGGACACCAATGGAGACCAGGTCAATTTTGATTCATTGCACATTGAACTTTTCACTTTTCCTTCCTTTGCACATTTATAGCCATTAGTGAGGAGTCTGGGAGCACTGCAAGCACAAGGCAATTGGCAACACTGGTTTTAGATCCTTTGTGTAGGTAGCTTGGAAATGGAGATTTAGGTGGAGAGAAACAATGTACTATCCTCAAGGAGATGCCATGGAAAAAATGGCCCTGCTTGCAGTGATACAGAGGGCACATACTAGGAGGGTAGCAGAAGGAGTGCGACTAGGAGGAAGGGGAGGGAAGGCAGGGCAATCCTTACCAAAATATGCAAAAATAGAATTTGACCATATGTTGAGGGAAGTGTAAAGCGAATAAAGTGTAAAGTGAACAGGTGAGGCTCATCAACAAATGTCTTGTGGCTCTGAAAACACAAGGAAAACCGTGTGATTTATTATTTAGTCACTAGAAATGTTAAACACAGAACCTTCATTGAGCACACCCAATGGCGCAGGCACGGGTTCAAGTCTTAGGGACACATCAGAGAACAAACTGAAGTCTTGATTCTCATGCTGATTACATTCGAGTAGTCAGGAATGGGGGTGAACATGGAGAAAACATATGATACACAAATAAGAAAGCAAACCTAACAGATAATATTATGTAACGATCCATCTAAGAGTCAACATGCCTGGAAAGAGGAGAAAAGAAAGACACATGGTAGTATGAGGGTAGGGGTTATTTCAGATAAGAGATCAAGGAAGCCTCTCTGATGAAGTGACATTTGATTAGAGACCTGAGGAAAGTAAAGGAGCAAGCCATGAGAATATATAATGAAGGAGTGATAGTGCAAAGGCCCTGAGGCTGAAACATGGCTTTTACCACACAGATGAAGGAAAAGCATGCAGAAAATAATAAGAAAACAGTTGAAATACAAAATAAATATTCCCTATGATTATATATATAGAGAGTTATATATCAGAAAAAACAAATGAAAATTAGAAATCCTTACCATGTTTCAATAACGGGATAAAGATGACTGTTTCTCATGGGCAAGCAGTGTCTCATAATTCCATGTCTGGGATAATCATGCTCAGTATGTGTAGGATCTAAACAACATCTGATGAGTAAATGAATAAATCACTATAGTCCTTTTGAAAATGTTTTATCACTTAAAAAAAATAAAACAAGATGGCTGTTTTTGAGAAATTAAATTTGTGATAGTATGTAGCATAGTGGAGTTTCCCAGAAAGATATGACTTCAGCTCTGGGCCAGCCCAAGATGTAATTAATTGGGAGCATAGAGCTAAATTTTACTGATGACTTAATGTTGACAAGACATGTAGATCTCCGTTATCTTGGGCAAGTCTGAGATAGGTGGAAGGTGTGGTTATTCCATGGCTGCTGTCTAGGACATTGAGGCACACAGAGAGTCAGAGTCTAGGACTTGAGGCACAGGGAGAGACCAAGTCTAGTCTATGGATATGAAGCCAGTAGAAAGTAATGCTGAACAACATATCTCTGAGTCCAAATTCAGACCCCTGACAACCACAGCATAGGGAGGTCTATTCTAGATATCTCCCCTTATGCCAACAGATTTCTTTCTTTTAATTGAAGTCTAGTTGACACACAGTGTTACATTAGTTTCAGATGTACAACTTAGTGATTCCACAAGTCTATATGTTATGCTGGGCTCAGCACAAGTGTAACTACCATCTGTCACCATTCAATCCTATTACAGTACCAGTGGCCACATTCTCTGTGTGATGCCTTACATCCTTGCAACTTATTTATTCCATTCTGAATATCCTCTCCCCTTCACCCATTTTGCCCAATGCCCACCTCCTCCCCTCTGGCCACCATCAGTTTGTTCTCTGTATTTATGGGTCTGTTTCTGGTTTGTTTGTTCATTTGCTGTGTTTGTTAGATGCCACATGTTAAGTGAAATCATATGATATTTGTCTTTCTCTGAGTTATTTCACTTAGTATAACACTCTGTAGATCCATCCCTGTTGTTGCAGGAGACAAGATCCCATTCTTTTTTATAGCTGAATAATATTCCAGTGTGTGCGTATATCCCATGTTCTTCGTCCGTGCAGCTATCGATGGACATTGGGCTTCTTCCATGGTCTGGTTATTGTAAATACCGTTGCAATAAACATAGGGGTGTCTGTACCTTTTCAAATTAGTGTTTTTGTTTTCTTTGGGTAAATACCCAGTACTGCAATGACTTGACAATACAGTAGTTCTATTTTTAACTTTTTGAGAAAACTCCAAACTGTTTTCCACAATGGCTGCATCAATTTCCATTCCCACCAACAGTGCATGAGGGTTTCCTTTTCTCCACATCCTCTCTGACACTTGTTAGCTCTTGTCCCCATAGTTTTTGGGTACAAATTCCCACTCTCCATTCTCAGGGATCCTTCATTTTCCGAAAGCTCCCAGGGTGGCATTTCTTTGGAGCTGCCCCCTCTGCGCCCTCTTCTCTGATCTTAGTGACCGACTCATGGCAGTTCAATTCGCCTTTCTGAGTCTCACTTTTGTCATATTTTGACGGAGATAACTATGTGTTGGAATTATGGTACAGAGTCAATGAAATCATCCAATCAAAGTCTTCGGACCAGTGTCTGATATATATGGCAGATATTCAATAAATACTGGGTGAATCTATTTGTGGCCAACTTGTGTCTGGGTCCTGCTAATGATTGAGTAACCTGATAAATGAATCCTGGATTAGTTACCAATAATGATAATAGCATAAAATATTGTGCCTCCCCAATAACACTGACAATTTAACATAACTCATATTAATTGCTGATGGTGCAAAAGCCCATCACAGCTGCCAGGGAAGGATGCATCAACATCCCTTACCTTGCTCTTTCCCGGGAAGACAGCCCATTTGTTCAAAATTCATTACGCTGTGACTCAGGCTCAGAGTAAATCTAACATGTAGGTTGACTGTCATACATTAAATAAAAACTTCTGCTAAAAAAGAAACCAGTTTGGATACGTAGCCCCCAAACTTAAGGTTCAGAAAAAAAAAAAAAAAGAAAGAAAGAAAGAAAAAAAAGAAACACTTCAGAACAATCCGGAAATGAGTCTGTCTAGTGAGCCACGTTCTCTGAAATCTAGAATTTGCTTTTGTATACATTTTTCTTTTCTTTTTTTGAAATATTTTTATTTATTTGAGGGAGGGAGTGCATGAGATGGGAGAGGGTCAGAGGGAGAAGCAGACTCCCTACTGAGCAGAGAGTCTGAGGCAGGACTCAATCCTGGGACTCTGGGATCATGACCTGAGATGAAGGCAGATGCTTAACCAACTGAGCCACCCAGGTGCCCCAACAATTTTATTTTCTTAATCACTGTGACTGAGAGCATATATGGAGAGCCTACAAGACAGTTTCCTACAGCGATCACAACAATGTTTCATATGCTGGAAGCCTAGAACAACAGAGTTTTATTGTCTCCTAGTTCTGGATGATAGAAATCTGGAATCAAGGCAATAGCAGCACAACATTCCCTCTGAAACTTGTAGGGGAGACTGCTTCTTTTTCTCTCCCAGCTCCTGGTCTTTGTCTGCAATCTGTGGCATTCCTTGGTGTGCAGGGGCCTCTCTCCAGCCTCTGTCTCCCTGGTCACAGGGCATTTTCCTCCCCACGCATCTCTTCCCTTGGGAAGAACAAGTCATGTTGGATAAAGGGCCCAATCTACTCCAATGTGAACTCAACTAATTGCATCCATAACAACCTTCTTTCCAAGTACGTTCCCATTCTGAACTACCTGGGGTTAGGACTTCAACATGATGAATTATACAATTTTGGGGGGACACAACTCAACCCACAACAGTGGGTAACTAGTCTTTCCCGGGGCTGAGAGTGATGCAGGCCAGAGAGCCAGGCAGGTGATTTTAGGTTTTAGCTGCTGCAGAGGGACTGTGCCTTATATCCCAGAGCCTGTGGTAGCATTAGAAGGCTGGAAGTCACCTCTCTTCTTTCTCATCACATGAGGCTTGTCTCTGTAGATGTCACAAGTCTCAAGCTGGGCTGTCCCATTCAGAATGTCCTATAGCCATAGAATGTGCAGCTGTGGGGACCAAAGTTAGTGACTCTTCTCTATTTCAATAGCAAGATTTTTTTTTTTTAAGATTTATCTATCTATTAGAGAGAGAGATAGTGCGCGCATGTGCATGCATGGGGACGGGTAGAGGAAGAGGGGCAGAGGCAGAGGCAGACTCCCTGCTGAGCTTGGAGCATACCAAGGGACTCCATCTCCTGACTCTGAGATCATGATCTGAGCTGAAATCAAGAGTCTAGTGTTTAACCAAATGAGTCACCCAGGTGCCCCCAGATTTTTTATTTTATTCTTATGTGTGAGAAAAACATGAAATGAGCTTAGCACTGATAATACTACTTTTATTAGATTGAACAATATAAAGTTTCTCCCTTTATAGATGAAAAATCATCAAATATTGGCAATTTCACATAATTTGACCTCTGCTTACCATTAGATGCTGTCATGGATGAGCTCTATTTGGTCCTGATTATTTTATTTGGTCCCTAGGCTTCAAATTTTAGACTGGACCCAATCCTGCCCTTATATACTACTAGGACACCACTGAGAATTCATGCACCCATGAATTTTGCCCAGCAACCCCATGAAAGGCTCCCAATCAGGAAGAAGTAAGGGTTTGGGGATTTCAAAAGATCTGGATTCAAATTACTCCTTTTGACTCCAGGTTTGACTTCATGGGACCAATTATTTAGATTTTTTTGTGTCTTAGAATCCTTCATTTGCAAAATGAGGATAAAACCTTATAGAATTATTGTGAGGATTAAATATATACATTTATATATTTATATAAATCTTGTAGAATTATCACAATGATTAGATATATAATATATTTATATTTAATAAGTTTTAATATTTTATTTTCATATTTTTAAATTTAAAAAATTAAGAAAATAAAATATTTTAATATTTTATAAATATCTTATAAATATTTATAATAGTAAATTTATAAATATTATAAATAATAAAATAATTTAAGAATAATAAAATATTACATGTGTGTGTATGTGTATATATATTAAAATTGGTTGAACGCCTACTGCAGGTTGGTTGTATATATATGTATATATATATATACACACACACACAGGTTGGTTATATATGTGTGTGTGTATATATATACACACACAGGTTGGTTATATATAACCAACCTGTAGTAGGTGTTCAACCAATTTTGATTCCCTGTACTCATGACTTCAGTGAGTTCTACTATAGTCCTTCATAATCCTAGGAACCACTCAGAGACAAACTGGAAAACAAAAGGGAATAGCAACTGGAAAATATGTAGGCCTAATGATGGTAACGAAGATTAAACAATAACAGGGCAGGGGCACCTGGATGGTGCAGTGGGTTGAGCGTCTGACTTTTAGTTTCAGCTCAAGTCTTGATCTCAAGGTTGTGAGATTGAGCCCCATGTCAGGCTCTGAGCTCAGTGTGGGGTCTGCTGGAGACTCTTTCTCTATCTCCCCTTCCGTGTGCACGCTCTACAACAAATAAATCTTTAAAAAAAAAATAATAGTGGGACAAATAAATAGACTGTTTTGCATTTAACCTGTTCTTTTGGCTCCTGCAGCAGATACCAGGCTCAAGGAGTAGATCATGAAACTCCGTTGCTGAAAGACTGCATCATTATGTAATCTCTCCTCATCTCACAATAACAAAACTCCATCTGAATTGCATACATGATACGCCGGTGTTTACACTGAATGTCATTTTCCAGCACACTAGTTCTCAACCTCTTTTTCCTGGGGACACACATGACATTAACATAAATTAGCATATGCAGCCCACTCCCTGGGGGCTCTTCAGACATTCCCTAATTCCCTGTCCATGCCTTTCACTCCCACTCAAGAAAACATTTTGGAAGGGAGATGATGAGGGTGACGTGATAGGGATAACCTCTCTAATTTTTTTCCAATTAAATTTTCTGCAAACTTTAGCAACTTATCCACAATTGGGACACTTGCCACCCACTTGAGACTTTGGTACAGTGTGATACTGAGGTTGAAAATCGGTCTCCTCAGAGATGCTGTTATCGTGACCATTCGGAATGGTTTAAAATACTCCAAAGCCACCTGACAATTCAGATCCAAAGAGACAACTGCAGCCTCCTATGTCTTACTTACATGCTTCTAGGAGCTGCGACCCTGAGTGAATGTATAAAGTCTGAATAATTTTCTGTGCACACTGAACAAATGAACCTATTTCCATGACAGTGTGTTGGTACAAATGGTACTCCTGCCTCCATACCACAGAGGCAAAGCAATGAGGTATAAATCAAACTACCCCAGGCTTCCTGTTTTCTAGCATATTCTACAGATGTGATATTGCTACTGATAGGATCAATGCTATCCAACCACTAGAAGTAGTCTCCCCCATCTTCAGGCACTTAAGTATTCTATTCAGCTAATCTACTCTCCCCTTTGGTCAAAGCCATTTATTACCAGTTGTAAGTAATGTGACTATGGGGGATGCTACCTGGGGCCACTGGAAGTCTGCCATGGTTTACAGCCCTTGGAACAGACTCAGACATTGTAAGTTTAAAAGAGAAACCCCCAAAACAAAACAAAACAAAAAACAACCTTTTAAGCCAAACCCAAACCTTTGATAATTGAAATTATAATAAATCACACTTCCTAAATCTTCCTGGAGGGAGGGCACTGGAAAAGTCTCTCCTCTCTCTCTCTGCCAAAACTGCTTCCTAATAAGGGAGAGAGATCAAGGAAAAGGACAAGTGGGTCTCAGTCGTGTTCAGGGCTAAGGCAGGGAGTCTAAGATTTTATTAGTTCTTAAGATATCGAAGTCAGGCATAGGGCTATATAGAACAAAAGGAAAAAGCAGACTGAAGCCCATTACTTCCCTGCTTTAACAATCAATGGCTCCCTATCACTTCTAAGATAATGTGCACACACAAGGGAATGCTGTGTCTATGAGGCCTTCCAGGATCTGGCCACACCTGCCATGTGTCTCTGCCACAGCACTCACTTCTTGGCACTGTGACTTTTTGTTTGCCTTCTCTGCTAGACTGGGAGGCCCTTGAGGGCAGGGACCATAACGGCGTCAACGCATTTTCAGTACCTCTCAGAAGCCCAGAGTGGGCTTAAGCGATTCTACATAAATGAGCAAATTGACCCTGCACTAAAGCCACCCACCAGCCAAGAGGGCAAAGTCAGGAGAAATGAACCTCAGTTTCTGCATTATCTGAAGTGCGCGTGAGCATGCCCTTCCCTTCCAGGTGGGCCTGGAAGCCACGGCAAGGAAGTCCAGTATGCCATGGGACCATGACATGGGGAGTTTCCTTTTTTGCCCCCACAAGGCAATCAGAAGCTGTGATCCCTTCTAAGCGCTCTCCGTGGGAGGCTCTGTGCAGAGTCGGAAACAGCTGCATTCGCTCAACAGGCCTCTTTTGGAACTGTGGTCAGATTGGGTTTATATGCCATATAAGAAAACCAGTCTAATTTCTTTACAGGCACATTATTTCCAAAACAATGTTTCCTCGGCTTGATTGCCCACCCTCATCATCGGACATAACTTCGGGGCAACGCTGAGTGGCTCCCCACAACAAACCCAGCCTCCGAGGGAAGCTACACTAGGAGAGTCCTCACGGAATTCTCCAGAAGACTTCCAAAATGTTTTGAGCGCTTTCATGTGATCCTGGAAACAAGCATCTGTCTATCAAAGAGACGGCTTTGAAGGCAATAGAACTGCTTTAGGATTAGATACTCTAGCGGGGTACACAGAACCGTAACCAGAACTTACCGTGCACGTGGTGTGGGCGCGCACAGGCAGGTAGGTGCTCAAGGTGCGTGCACGCATGTGTGTGTGCGCGCGGGCATGTATATTCTTGTTGAATCCTTTCAATAATTGTAAGAAAATAACAACAGTCATAGCTTTTACTGAGTGCTTACTACAGGTCAGGCACTGAGCCAAAGCTTATTGCATTTTAATTCCCATTTTACAGAGGAGAAAACTGAGGTGTAGAGAGGAGTTAAGTACCATGCTGAAGGTCACAGAACCAAAGAACAGATTCATGTGCAAATTCGTCTGACTTGTTCTTAAATCACTCTGTTACATGCTGCTGTAAGCTATGCTCTTAACCACTATGATATGATCTTTGCCTTTTTATTAAAATAGTAGTGATATAGGTAATATAGATCATATGTCCGTATATATATATATATATATATATATATATATATATATATGTATCCAAACTAACTCACGCTTCTTTTTAATCAAAACATTGCCTACCTAGTTCAGTGCTCAGTAAATACTTGTTGAGTTTCCAAATCTATGTCAGTGACCGTGGTCCCACCAAGTACAAAACAAGGACAAGTAAGAACAAAAGGCCAAAGAGATGGGAGACAGTTCAGCTCATCTAATCCTCCAACTAAACCCATGCTCACAGGGCAGAGCAGCAGAGGGTGCCCAGAGGGCCTCCCGCAAGCTGCAGCAGGTGGGTTTTGCCTTTTGTTAGCTATTGCAATCCAAGGAAGCCTCTGCAGGGCCCTGAGACTCAGTGACTCCATCCAGGCCCCTGTAATGGGTCCATTCACCTCTTTCCTCCCGCCTTCCCCTATGAATATTTATAAAGGGCTCTAGAATCCTGGTATCCCATAAAAATGCAAAGTACGATTATTATTAATGATACAGTTAGCAAGAAGGACATTTGTTATTTCTACTCAATTGGTTTCCCCCAGGAGCAGAAACAGTTTTTTTTTTTTTTTGACATAGTATTAATGTGCCGGCTTTGCAACCTTGATCATCTGTCATTTTCTTTTTGAGAAAGTTGTGCCACTGTTTTAGACAACGCCCTGCCTTTCCCCTTGCAAGTTGGGCGCTATCTGAGCACAAGTTGCTTCGTGGTTTAGATGAGACTGTGGATCTTTATTTGATTTCTGGTATCAGGAAACAATTTATTAGGATCAAGGCAGTTAGGCTACAAGACTTCCTTTCTTGCCTGGGTAGTCACTAGTTGAGCACGCAGCCCTGGCTCATAAATCTAGTTTTATTTCCCCATCTATTCACCTGGAACTAAGTGATTTTTTTTTTTTTTTTTTTTTTTAAGGCAAAGAGGAGAACACATTTCCTTCTGTAAGCACTCTTCCTCCAGCTCCTAATCACCATTGTTTCTTAGACAAGCTAGGGAAGAGCCGAGTCAGGGAGTCATTTCTATTTCCAGGCATCACACTTGTATTTTCAGAGTTTACAGCAAAATACTGCGACCGATTTGGGATTTCCCTGTAATGATCCACTTCCTCTAAATAAATCAGAATCGATTCAAATGTGAATTTCAGAGACAAAAGGGCTCTCTGCAAATATCTCTTTTCCTATGCCCTTCAGAAACTACCTTGGCTTTCTTCCTGCCCCCATCCCCCGCTCCCGCCCTCCCTCAAGCCTCCCACCCCGCCTTCCCCTCCTTCTTAAGAAGACTTTCCCAGGTCCCTCTTGGCTGTGGTTGAACGACGTTGGCTCCTGTCCATGCTGCAACAAAGACCTGGCATTCCAGCTGTCTGCGTCTAATCTCCAGTGTCAGCTCTCGTTAATGTGTGAGCGTGAAATCAGAGGGGGCAGAGCTGCACGGAATATTAAAACCATGATCAGAATTCCACTGAAATGCTGAGAGTCTGCAAGCACCATTAGAGGAGGCTGTCAGATCACGGCTTCGCATTAAATAAAAGAAAAGATTTCTATCAGAGGAAAGTACAATCAGTGAATCGCTGAGCTAAATTAGCATTTTTTCAATTGGAGATCGAAGTTGATTTATTGTTCTACACGACATTAATGTAACTATGTGCTTGACCTGCTAAGGCAGCTAATTTTTCATTTAAATGGTTTCTTTCCTTCCCGGTGCAAAGGCTGCAATCATATTTCAACTTTGCAGAGTGATCAGAAAAGTCATGGAATGCAGCAGAAATGTCTCAGGGCAGCCTTCCCTTCCCCTCCCCTCTCCTTCCTTTCCTTTTTCCAATTCCAGTGCCTTCCTCCTCCCCTCCCCTTCCCCCCTAACCTCATGGCTGGTGGTCAAGGTCACAGAGGAAGAGTAATCTCAAAGCCACCAACTTCAAAGCCGCCATCAAAGAAGCCCCTACGTAGCCACTGAATTAAAAGGGAATGGGGGAGGGAGGGCTCTGGGTACCAGCGTTCCTGCCTACAAGAAAGGGCCCTTTAACTGTCCCATTGGTTCAGCCCAACCTGGGGTGCCCTAGGCCCAGTTCTCCCCTGCCAGCCTCTCCTTCTGAGTTTCTCCTTCTCCTCCCCAGACTCCTCCCCCCCACACACATCGCCCCGAGATAATATACATTTCCAATTAGCGGAGCACATTCTAGTCATGTTCTCTTTTACTGCCCTAACTATCTTCCTTTTGCTAAAAAGCTGGGCTGTCATTAATGAAATCCTACAGTTCTGTTAATCCGAGGTACAATGCTTCTTTTCTTTCTCCGGCTCTCCCTAACATAAAAACTACAGTTACTCAAGCTCCCCTCTTCTGTTTGGATTCCTTGTCATTTGTCTTTCATTACATACCTGATGTAGAACAGTAGCAGCTGAAAGTTCCTGGACATAGAGGGAAAGGATGCGATTATAGTCCTTTCCCAGTGCTCTGTTTGCAAAGGCAGCTGGCTGTGTGTGCTGTGGTGTGTGTGTGTGTGTGTGTGTGTGCATGCGCATGTTTAGAGTACATTGATTTTAATCTCTGGTAGTTGATGAATATGTTTTAGGGTACTTTGAGAGCCCTAACATTGGCAAGCTTGTTAGCTTTTAAACTTGTTGGAAGTCCTGGAAGAACTCCGATAAATTAGTTTCCAGCATTTATTTGAAACGCCTCGTATGAATTAATTCATTGTATCCCACCACGAGAAAAAGGCAGGCAGTGGGAAGTGGATGGTGGGCAGTAGGACTGACATTTGCCACCCTTTACCAGTGTAAGTGCTACTTTTGAAACAAAACAGACATTGAACCAATAACCAGAATTTATATGTTATCGTTCTTCCTCCCACCCCCAAACATCCAGCTTCTGAAATGACAAACAGTAATTTTCTATATTTGGGGGAGTCATGAAGGCATTGTCATCCCCTTAGATCTGAGGGAGCTGAGGGGGTGAGGCTGCTGAGGGAGCTGAGGGGGTGAGGCTAAGGGACAGAGCCAATCACGGCTCACGGGGCTGCCTGTGGACAGATGAGGTGGAAGCTAGCCCCCCACCTTCCATCCCTGTGGCCTCTAAGACAGATGGAGTCACCCCAAGGGTCAGCGGAAGAGAGGAAACTTCACCTCCCACTTTCATCACAATTGCACCTAATTGGCCTCCCTTGGTCAGCCAAGAGACATGGAATGAATGGCCAGGGGGCTGCTCTTTGCTCTGATCCAGTGAAAGGGCCTCTATACAGGTCAAAGGGGAGGAGGGTCTTGGCAAACGACTGCTTAGCTGGATGCTGGAGATAGCAACCAGTTCTTACTTCATACCTGCCGCCATTTTGTCCTAGCTGCTTACCCTTGGCTCACCTCTTACTTTATTTAGAAAGTAACCCCATGTCTCCCTTGTGTTGATTTTCACTCAAATCGACCACTCTGAGAAGGAAGTGTGGATTTCATTCTCCAAAGGCAATGAGGAAAAGCTTCACCATAAGGCATGCTAGCTGTCTCTTCTGGATGGTTCCCACAGTGGTTCTGTACCAACAGTTAATGTGGGTTCGTCAGGGTTCCCTCTGTTGCCTGACAATCCATGTTCATTAGTCAAGAGGTGGGGTCATAGCAGGACGTGCCCGTATTTCCCACCTGCAGGCCAGTCCAATTCAAAGCTTCCTGAAGGACCCAGATGCAGAGATCAGTTACTCCCTATACTCTCTCTTCCGACGGTCACTTGTTAGCTGAACCTAATGCACCTTTCCTTTACATGAATATCTTCTGAATAATTTTATTCATGAATTAAGGACCTGTGAATGACTTCGGGCACTTCTGGTTCACTAATGCACAAAATAGAACCCCAGCACCTGGACAAGATAATGCAGACTTACAGTCGGTCAGCCCCCACAGCCTGCAGCGTGCTGTGAACTCAGCAAGCAACGTGAGCCTCAAAGGCTAGGAGGAACCAGGTCTGGGAAAAGGCATTTTTTTTAGGCCAGAAAACACAGGAGGGAGATTAATTTGGTAGTAGAGGCAGACTTGACAGAAGATCGACAGACCACCTAAGACACTATAGTCAAAGAGCATGGCTTAAGCAATTCTTAGCACCAGAGGCTCAGTCCTGTGGGCGTTTGGAAGGAGGGGAGGGCAAAGAATGGGGTCCTGAGATCAGCCCATTCAACACAAAAGCCCAACGCTCAGGGTCCACCCCAGCGAAAAGAATGCTGTTGTGAGCTAGGCCTGCCCCCAGCTGGACTTTGGGGACATGACTCAGTCTTCAGGGGCAATGGAGCTGCTACTGGAATGGGTGTGTGCAAAGACTGAGGAACAGACCCAAAGCAGCCCCAGCCTGAGAAGCTTCCACCTTTTAGAAAAGGTATTGTAACAGTACTACTCCACAGAACTATAGCGAGGGTTGAATGAGTCTATGTCTAGATCTAGATCTGTGTGTGTGTGTGTGTGTGTGTGTGTGTGTGTGTGTGTGATCACACCCCACACACTGAAAGCCTCTATCAAAGTTATTGTCCCATCCTGTGACCCCATCAAAGTACTCAGGGTTCATCCCAGGTGGATCAGATTCAGTGGCCCCAAAGGTCTTTCAATAAATAAATAAATAAATAAATAAATAAATAAATAATAAAGCAAACATTGATGAAAATGGTCACACAAGATGCTAGACACTTCCATGTTATTTACTTAACTCCAATCTTCCCATACTCACGCAAGCCTCACAGCAACCCCTTGAGGCCCATATGATCTCCTCTCCCTTTTAAGTTGAGACAATAGAAAATTAGGGAAGTTGAGTGAACTTCTTCCAGGTAAGATATCCAACAGTGGTAAAAATATTGAAACCCCAATTCTGAGTTCTAATGTCAAACAGCTTACTTTTCAAAAATACTAGGAGGACTCAAAATATCTTTTTTTTTTTTTTAATGGAATGGTAGTTATTTTTGTAAAATGGAGCCTCAAGGAATTCAGATAACGTGATATGAAAATACCAGCATAGTACAATACCAGTAAGATCCAGGTAGGAATTATTTTATGTGTCGAGAGACGACGAAGAAGCAGCGTCTCTTGAACATGTATCAAATGCCATATTGTGTTACAAGTAACTGCAAGGGCTATCACATTTCATCCCCACACCAACTTTATAAAATATATTCTGTGGCTATACCCATTTGAGAGATGGGAAAACCCAAGCACAAATATATTAAGTATCTTCCCACAGAGGAACACATTATATAAATGATGGAGGCAGGATGTGAAGCCAGCCAGATCTGGACTTCAACCCCCATACTCCCAAGCCACCATACGAGGCTACCCAGGAGGAGAATATAACATGACTCCTTGTCATCATTCTAGTTCAGTCAAAAGTTTTGAGAAAGTCATATGGGAGCCCCACAGCTACTCTTGAACCAGAAGAGATTTTCAATGCAAAAAGTACAAACTTAATTATAAGGCTCCCTTTTATGAGGTTTAGGCCACTAATATGCTTCCTCCCGTTAGAATTTTCCCAGAACTGAAGGAAGATGGCGTCCTACATGCTACGGGGAGATCGGGAAAATAAGCGCAGGAGGAGCAAGGCTGCAACAGGCTCTTTTATCACAGGGGTACAGTGCAACCCCACAGGAGAGCACCGTGCGGTTGGGGCACCAGGGTGATTAATTCACCCTGTGGGGAGGAAAGGTAAAGAGGAGAAAGGACATGTTTCCAGGCTGGCCCTTAAGGAATGGGAAGGATTTCCCTAGAGAGAAAGCAGACTGACGTACATCCCGGGCTGAGGGACATGCATGAGTTGGGATATGCATGTGGCTTGTCTCTGTATCGGCTGTGGTTCCGTCTCCAGTGCCTAGCCACGCCTGGATCCCAGCAGATGCATGATGAACGTTGAAAGAACAGAATGTGGCTGATGCTTCCTTGCTTCCACGAATGGATGAAATCAAAGCACACACTGTGTCCGCCTAACAGAGAGGAATCCAGGGCAGCTGACATTGTTGTCCCCGAGCGTATATATTGATCCTGGAGGGTCGCTGAAACAATGAGCAAATTTGGTTCCTGGTGGTCCCTGTCTCCCGTCTCTCGCCATGCCATGGCATCGTCGCGATGTGTGAGAGATTTGTTTGGAGTGGGGGAAGCATATTTTTGTTTGCATTTGCTTAGCACGTTGCTGTCGCACATTTTGCTATGAGATGTAAAGTCATCTGCATGTGCCGGTTGTGCAGTTAGAGAAAAGTCAAAACAAGCGTCAGGCGGGTTGTCAGCCACATGGCCTAGGCAGATTGTCACACGCCTTTGCCCATGATTTGTGCCACCTTATCTCTCCTCTTTCCCCGCTCTCTTCCTCATTCCTGAATCCCCACACCTACATATATCTTCTTAACTTCAAAGGTCTAATTTCTAATCAGCGTTAAGTATATAGAAGACAGCGTCTACACAGACAGCCCATACAAATCCGCTAGGACAGCAATGCCCACACCATACATAGCTCTGGTCTCGCCGAGCAAACTTGGCATCCGTTGTGACTGCAAGTTGGTTTGTGTGGAGAATTCTCGGGAAACCATCCGCCCTGCATTATAGTATCTCCCAAAAAATGAATTGGGCAATGGACGCGGGCCCAGTGATAGTATCTTATTTCTTTGTACCATCTAGAAGTAACCCTAGTCTTTCAGATCCATCTGCATCCCGAGTTACAAAGGGAACAATCACCTCCAGAGGGTCAACATCAAGATTCTTCATGTCCCAAAGAGCACAGGCACATCTTTCCAGTAGAGACAGTTGTGACCCAGAGGAGAAGAGACAAACGTTTGGAATCGGGAGACATTTTGAATACCCAACCTGTGAATCTGGGGTAAGCCACTTCATTTTAACAAACTTACTGGTAGAGTAAAAACATGAATGCCTATTTTATCATAGGGTTGAAGTAAAGACCATCCTTACCCATTTGTGTATTCAAAGAATCTTCCGTTAGTGTCCATTTTGTGCCTGTGGACTTAATACACTCATTGCATGAGTTTGTCGGGCCTGCCATAACAAAGTGCCCCAGGCTGGGAGGTTTAAACAACAAATATTTATTTTCTCAGAATTCTGGAAAACAGGAGTCCAAGATCGTGGTGTCTGCAGGGTTGTTTCTTTGGAGGCATCTCTTATTGGCTTGTAGATACTATCTTCTCCCCGTGTCTTCCTGTTCTTTCTTCCCTCTGTGTAGGTCTGTTCCTAATCTCCTCTTCTTAGAAGGACATCGGTCAAACTGGATTAGGGCCCACCAGAATGACATCATTTTGAATGACATCAATACTTCTTTCAAGACCCTATTTCCCAATTCAGTCACATTGGGAAGTACTGGGAGTTAGGATGGTTTCCTGAGAGTTCTCAACACAAACCTACTTGTGGTCACGACTGATGCCAAGTTTGTCCAGTGAGACCAGAGGTATGTATGGTGGGGGCACTGCCATCCTAGTGGCAGGATGTCACAATTCAGTCCATAACACTGTCTTTTCCTCATGCAACCCTTCAAATATTTAAAAACAAACCTTGTATCCTCCTATTAAGCTTTTTCTTAGTAGCTTTTTTCTTTGGCTTTGTATCTTATTAGGTGACTTCCAGACCCATCACCATCTCTACTGTTCTCCCATAGAAACATCTAAGTTTATGAATGTCTCCACTAAAATGTGGGGTTTGGTAGGTCAAATGGCAATTGGATTGTTATCTCCCTTGACTTGATAACATTAAATAACTATCAGCGTAGTTTTTGGTTAGGTATGTGCTTCGGTAACTACCTTGTCCATTAATTCATAATGATTTTGGGGACAGCTATAATCTTTGAACATTACAGATTATTGTTTGTCATTTGAACCCCTATTTTTAGTGTTTGTTTTTGGAAGCAATGTGTAATATGTTGTGTTTATGAATGGGTTGAGCATTCAACCCATAGGGACATGAACAGCCTGGAGGCCAATGACTAGAAACAATATGTCCAACTTGCCAGTCTTCTGTTAATCAAATCCTCCGAAGACAGTGGTTTAATCAAGCAAGAACCCACCTAATTACATTGTCATTAGACCCACGTTACTCTATATTACATGGAACCAGTTGTCAAATGCCTTGATAAAAGTCAAATACATATCGCTATGACAGCATTCCCCAAAATGTGTTCTAAGGAACACTTAGTCCTATGGAATTCCCTGATTGTGGGGATCAAAAAACTTCCCAAAGTAGTATGATCAAAGTAGTATGATCATTCCTCCTTGAAGATATCTAAGCTACATTTTCATATAAATGGCTACTAGGTATTCTAGGGTATGAAAACTTGTTTAACTATATGCAACAGGCTGCCTCACAAACATATTTAAACTTGGAACACTTTTTAAAGTTGATACATATTGGTATCAATAGAGCTAGTTTCTCTGCAGTGTACTTTGGGAAACACTGGTCTACATGCTGAGCTAAATTCAACCAAAGAGTTTTTGTTTTTGTAGATTTCATTTAGTCTTCTTATTGCTGAGTAAATACATAAACATTCCCTTTAAAACTCTCCCATTGTTGTCTAGACCTATCTTTTTTTATTTTATTTTTAAATTTTTTTCTTTTATTTGTTTTCTTCCCTCCTTTTTTCATACATGTAATGCTTCTATCAATTTCCTCAAAAATGCCCAAAGAATAGAATATACAGGCTATCAGAACTCACCATCAAGAGTATGTACTCCAGGGACACCTGGGTGGCTCAGTTGGTTAAGTGTCTGCCTTGGACTCAGGTCATAATCCCAGAGTCTTTCGATCAAGCCCCATGTCAGGCTTCCCGCTGAGGAGGGAACCTGCTTCTCCTCTCCCTCTGTAGCTTTCCCTGCTTGTTATCTTACTCTCTTTCTGTGTCAAATAAATAAATAAAATCTTAAAAAAAAAAAAGAGTATATAATCCAACAGACGTTAGCAAGGATGCCAAGAAAGGGGAACCCTCTTACACTGTGGGTAGGAATGCAAGCTAGTGCAGCCACTCTGGAAAACAGTATGGAGGTTCCTCAAAAAGTTAAAAATAGAGTTACCCTATGACCCAGCAATCACACTACTGGGTATTTACCCAAAGGATACAAAAATAGTGATTTGAGGGGGCATATGCACCCCAAAGTTTATAGCAGCAATGTCCATAAAAGCCAAAATATGGAAAGAGCCCAGATGTCCATTGACAGATGAATGGATAAAGAAGATATAGCACACACACACACACGCACATGCACACACACACACACGAATATTATGCAGTCATCAAAAAATTAAATCCTGCCATTTGCAATGATGTGGATGGAAGTAAAGGCTATTATGCTAAGTGAAATAAGTCAGAGAAAGACAAGTACCATATGCTTTCACTCATATGTGGCATTTAAGAAACAAAACATGAATATAGGGGAAGGGAGGGAAAAATAAAATAAGATAAAAACAGAGAGGGAGGCAAACCGTAAGAGACTCTTATCTATAGGGAAAAACTGAGGGTTGCTGAAGGGAAGGGGGTGGGAGGAGGGTGTATCTAGGTGACGGGCATTAAGGAGGGCATGTGATGTAATGAGCACTGGGTGTTGTATACAACTGATGAATCACTAAATTCTACCCCTGAAACTAATAATGCACTATATGTTAACTAAATTCAAACTAAGTAAAAGAAAAAAAAGGGGGATTGTACTCCATGTGGGATCTGTATCTGTTACGTAAGAGGCTGATTTAGGTTTGGAGCATAATCAGATTTACAGGAAAAGCTGGGATTTGAACTCAGAAGGGAAGACATGGCCAAATTGCCCCTCTGGACCAGGTGTTTGTGGGTAACGAGTAAGAGAGGGAGAGAGAAAATTCTAGTAGCAACGCTTCATCTAGCAATGGACATCTACTTGGCACTGAACACTGTGCTAAGCTCTGGATGTTACAAAGGAATAGTCTATATGCCCTTAGAAGAGTTCATTGTCCAATGGGAGAGATGAACAGGTAAACAAGTAACTGTAAGTCAGTGCCAGAAATGTTTTAACAAAGACAGGTTTAAGGTGCTAGTGAGGCAAAGGAGAAAAATTATTAACTCTGCCCAGAGAGTCTCAGTTTCCATTTTAAGCCTTGGTACAGGCAAGTTGACACGATACAGTTGACAGAGACTCCTTCAGAAAAGGTGAGGGACTGACGTTATCGGGCATCTCCAGGGCTGGGGAACAATGAAGCCTAGAGGACTAGTGGACTAGATTTCTCTTGTTGTTATAACGCGAAAGAAGGAGCTTAATTCACACCCAGGGAACTGGAAATCCCACTCTAGAGACTGCATCCGGGGAACTTGCCGAAGACTGCTTTGGAGGATGTTTTCTGTCCTACCGGATAATTCTTTGATCAACTAACCAATTGCTAATGTGTATTTCATGTCTCAGTGGCTTCTTGTTGTTGACCTGGGTTTATTCTTTCTTTCAGCTTATTGAACATTTTCTGTGAGACGCATCGTTATCAAAAGCTGGGCTACAATGCCACTTGCTCTCCTCAGAGGTCAGCACTCAAGCTTCCCACCTCAAGCCATGTATGACTGAGTCAGAGAGAGTCAAAAAACACAGAAACAAGGGGGCAACAAAAATGATTTCATAAAGCAAATTAAAATAGGACTTCTTGGTTCGATAACTCTGAATGATAATTTTGGTCAGTCAACTGCCAGTTGTTGGTACCTGTCCATTGAATGGCCCTTTACTCTCTTCATTCACACCTATTCCTCTTCCTTTCAACAATCCTGAAGGTTCCTTACATTGGCCCAACTTATAGATGAAAAATGAGAAGTTCAATGAGATGAAGTCTCACAGATTAAGTCCTTTGGTAAGTGGAAGAAAAGAGAAACTAACTCCCTGCATCTTTGGACATTTAGACATTTTTTAATGACAAAATTCCTGAAAATATAGGAGAAATACCAAAGGGAAACCCTAAATAGTAATATTCCCATTGGTAGAGGATGAGGAAGGGGTAGCCAAAGAACATATGATGAAAATAATCCATAAATTGGAACGTGAAGAAAGACTTGCATGAGGGATTTTTCTTCCAGAAAGCTCAAAGTAATTTAAGGATAGACCTATCCCAATATTAACCCCAGAAGTTATTTTATAGGTGAGAAAACTGAGGCATTAAAAAGAAAACGTGAATTGTCCAAAGATATTTCCTACCTGCACCCTGTCAGATAGGGGTCCAGCTCTGTTCAGGGGCCATTAGTTCCATGCCCCTGCTGTGACTCTCTGGGAGATGTTGTCTCCCACCCACGGCTGGGTGCCCAGTGGAAGAGAAAAAAGGACATTTCTTCAAGAGAAGGTGTGCTGTACACCATGCTACTTTTGAAAGCAGGGAACCACCAGGGTGAGGGTGACTGTCCCAGGCATCTCCACCTCAAATTCTTTATCTCTTAGTATCAAGAAGCATCTAAGAAGAGAGAACACACAATGGGGGGCATTGTTTGTTTAATTAATGCCATCTTTCACAGCCTCTTGTCTTTCTATCTCCCTCCCTCCACTCACACTGTCTGGGTCTAGCCATACTTCCTTCCTGACAGTGCCCTTGAGTACCTTCCTGCTCATTACTCTACTTTATGTGCCCAGATAAATCTCCACGTAGTTCACTCCCTCCAAACCCACCTACTCTGACATGTTAGGGATTTATACTGGGGAACAATGAAGCCTAGAGGACTAGTGGACTAGATTTCTCTTGTTGTTATAACGCGAAAGAAGGAGCTTAATTCACACCCAGGGAACTGGAAATCCCACTCTAGAGACTGCATCCGGGGAACTTGCCGAAGACTGCTTTGGAGGATGTTTTCTGTCCTACCGGATAATTCTTTGATCAACTAACCAATTGCTAATGTGTATTTCATGTCTCAGTGGCTTCTTGTTGTTGACCTGGGTTTATTCTTTCTTTCAGCTTATTGAACATTTTCTGTGAGACGCGTCGTTATCAAAAGCTGGGCTACGATGCCACTTGCTCTCCTCAGAGGTCAGCAGGCAGTAACTAGGAAGGGCATCTATTTTTGTTAGTCCATAATACTTGTGGGCAATTGTTCAGAAAGGTCCATGGGGGGCTTGCTCTAGGGATGTGACCAGAACATCCTGCAAAAAAAATAAAAGAAAATCAAGTTTTCTCCTCCTTAAATATTGTCCAGGGTCATCCAATTCTTTGGCTTCACATTTCACTGAATACAGGAAAAGTTGCTTTCTGTGGACAGCCCATGGAGATGTGAATACACTGAGAAGAGTGGCCTCTAGAAAGACACGCAGTGATCCTATAAAGCAATATTTCTTCGATTTAAATAATGTATGTATGGATGTCTTTCCAGAGAAAAACAACTCCCATGGAGACCAAGGTTGACTTCAACTCTTTTTCTTTTAATATTTTATTCAATGTTTTATTTAATTGCATAAGGCTATGCAAAATTAATTTGCAAATTAAATACAAATGAAATTTAAAAAATTAATAATGGAATTATCACCATTAATTTCATATGATATAGGACGGTTTGATAAAAATGAATTGTTGCTGCCGATGCGAGTACAGTTTTAAGTGCTGTGGGGCACAGGCTTTTGAGTTGGGTCTGCTTCTGCTGTCATGGGCTCTGTGGTGACTCCATCCTCTAGTATTGCTCTTGATGCAAACTCTGAGAATTCGCCGTTTGCTGAGCCTGTGTTGATGTCGTCTGGTCTCCACAAGGGTGCAAGTGAATTCTAGCTCACGGTTTTTCTCACCGGTGAGACAAGGACTTCATGCAAATGCAGTTGGAGCACTAGAATTACATGGCAGTGTTCAGCTAAAGGAAGGTCTTCCAGATTCTCTACAATACACTCACACGTGTTTTTACAATTATCAGTATAAAAACAGACCATTGAAAACTTCTCACAAAGAAATTCGACTTTCTGAGACCATGCCTCCAGTTCCCCACCAATGATCCACACATTCTTGCTTGGAAAAAACATCCAAGGAAACACCCTAGTCTCTTCCATCCAAGCCAGTAAATGGCATGGGTCCTGGATACACCATCCAGGCAGAGCGGACTAGGCTGACATCTCCGAGTTATAGGGAACAAAGCAAAATGCACGATGGCTCAGACTGAGAGATTTCAAGTCTTCCAGATGGGAATCAGGCAAAAACCCAGTTCATTTGGATAGTTTGCACTTGCCACACATGGCCAAGAGATTATTATGATCTAACCCTGTGTAGGATGCTTTTATGGGACGTAATAAAAGAAAAATATACACACACTGGCTAGCAAGACAGACTGGATGACATAATGGCCTATTTCATCTGTAATTTCAGTGATTATATAAATGATGAATAAAATCCAAATACAAGTGCTTTTTTATTATCTTCTCGATGGGTTAAGATCTGAAAGCTTGACCCCTGGAATATAATATCCTCCTTTAGATGTACCCAGAGCCTGAATAAAGCTTGGAATCTGGACTCTGACCTGAAGCTCTTAAAGAGAATATTGCTATCACTCCCCTGGGGACAGAGAGATTTTTACAATGAGATCATCTTACACTGGAGGAGTTGTATAGATGACTCTTAAAAATCAAAGGAACCTACCCAAAATGGCTTCTACTGGGAGCAGTTGGAATATTTGATTGGCAGGACTGAACTATTCACCAAAGGCCTCCTACCTTGAGTAGGAGAGAGAAGGAGTGCAGAAGTCAAGTTGCTGATGTTCATGACAAAGAAGTAGGGGGTCCTGTCTCTATGTTGAGGTCACTGGATAGGAACAGAGCCTTAATCACTCTCCCCAAAAATGTCTGACCTCAGATCAAGTCCCTAAAATCCAATACACCAAATGCTGAGCAAAGCCATCCAACTATCCTTTAGCCAGCGTGACCAAAATCTGGGTTCTCCCAATAAAGCCCAGTCTCTGGGTAATACCGTTAATAGTCTAACTTGGACCTATCTCGTCATGCTTGGCTGATGTTGTTTATGCCCATTGCCTGTCAAGCATTTGTAGCTGAAATCAACCTCAATCCTGATGCTACCTGCTCGCAACAAGAAGGCTTCTTTTAGAAACTTACACCCTCTCAAGGTATGATCTGGGTATCAGTAACTCACCAGCCATTCAGATCCCATGAGGGCACTGCTCCCTATGAGTGAATTCAGCCATCATGCACTGAAGGGGGTAGGCAGATTCAAGTAGCCTTGGTAGAAATGGCCAACCAAGAGAAGAGGTTTGCAGATCTTTTACACCTCCAATGGTAATGCACAGTATCCGTTAGAGAGACACATAATCATCTGCAGCTGTCAAATCCGAACTGCCCTCTTTTAGGAACCGATTTGTTTTCTTGCCAGATCGATGCTCTTATCTATAATTGTGTGGACCACCAGCGACAGCCAATAACCAGTTGACATGCAATTCAATTTCAGAAGAAAAGAAATGTCTTAATTCAAGCATTTATTTTACAAGCGTGAATATGCCCTAAGTGAAATTAATTGAGGCTCGGTGGCTATAACTTAGAAATCAGTTTGCCTGACCAGAGCTAAATGACAGACGGAAATAATACAGGTTTTGGAACAGACAAATGCAACATTGCTTGGGCTTTCAATTTTTGGGCTGTCATCATTACGACACTGTGGTGATGACAATTGTCAACATCCTAGATCTTAGCTAAAACAACAGCAAGAAAAATATCCCAGGTTTCCCGTGCTCCTGCAGGTGGCAACAGTTCTGACCAGATGATGCTTCTCTGCCTACTCCTGACATTCTCTTCCTCACTTGGCAGAAACTAAGCTTCAGAGACTTGGTTTCCAAACAGGTATCCCCAGATGTCCATTCATCTATCATTAGAACCCACCCTGGATTTTTTTTTTATTTGAAATGGATGCAAAGACAAATTTCTACTTATTGAGACACCCCTGCATTGCACAGGGGCTGTGCTCTGATTCACGTTTGTAAATAGCTGAATCTTATCTCCCTACCATGCTCCAGTTCGTTTGCTTATAACACCAAACATCAGTGAAAGGGCTCTAAGCAAGTAGAATTTTTCAGCTAAGAAAACACGGAGGGACTCGTCGTTCCCTAAGCCTATATCCTATTTCTCCTTGTCACAGAGCTAGACTATATGCCCCACCTGCCTTTCCACTGAGCGTGGCCATATGACTGAGCTCTAGCCCTTGGAATTGGAACGTAAGAGACAGGCTCCACTTTAAGACCTGATCCTAAAAAAAAAAAAAATCTCTCCCATACCACTCCTTCTTTCCTCTTCCATTCCCTTGAAGATTCAGGATGAGAGTTTTGGAAGCCAAGTGTTGGTGATGGAAGAAATCTGCATCCTGGAGTCATGATTTGGAAGAAAGCTGTGCCTCACTGGGATCACCCATTTCCTCTTTCATCTGAGAGAAAAGGAAAATTCTTCCATGTTTGAGCCTTTACATAATTCTGGGTTGGTTTGTTACAGTGGCAAGCATCAACGATGATAATATAACACAGTCTGTCCCACTGAATGTAAAGGAACTGGAAGGTGGCTTTTCAAGATTCTTAACAGTTTTAGGATGCTTTTCTCCTATCATAAAGGTCTAAAAAAGAGCACAGCATCTTTCTCTGTTCTGAGATTGAAGTTTCTTGTCTGAGGTTACAAGAAAAGAGAGAGAATGAGAGAAGAGTTGGAATTAAATCTTCTCAAACTCAAATAGGGCTACAATGTTTTGCTCGTGCAATTTAAAAATCCTCCCTTTTTAAGAGAAACTATGAAAGATATAGGACCATATAACCAAAAATCTCCTTTTTTAAGGAGATGAGAGAAGAATCAGGAGGCCCAGTCATCAGAAAGTGAGATAAACACAAGAGCTGTTAGAATTAAGCCAACTCGTTATACACCTGGCTTTAACATTGCTTTTTCGTGCCACACAGAACTATGTAACAAAACAGAATATTATGAACAGAGGGGAGGCTAGAGGGAAGAAAGGGAGAGGGAGGGAGGAGGGCAGATCAGTGCTGACACTCTAGCAGGAAACAAAGCAACACTTAGTGTTCAATCCATGACTCTAACCAGTCAACTTGGCCAGAACGTGACCCCACCTGTTAATGGAAAGCACTATTGCTTGCCTCCTGCTTGCTCGACTCTCGCTCCTCCAACACCAAATGAATCCCACAGTCACATAGACACACACATAGTCCCACATAAGCACACTTCGAGGCAGCAGGTTATAATTCTCCTTCAGCATTAATTCCAAGAATTGCTATACTGTTAAACTCTGCCTTATGCACAAATAAACACACAGGCACCTTTCTATAACACCCAGTTTCTCCTTAACCCCCAAGAGTAAATGTAATTTACATTAATGTTTAAAACCTTCCTAGACGCACATTAATTCACTAATCCTTTCTCTAATCAAGAAAGGTCTTAATAAAAATTGACTGCTATCTATCCACCCAATAGAGCTGAGACCCACGACTCAACAATACGCTATTTTCATGAGTGGCTCCCCTGGTTGGTAGGACACCACAAAGCCCTATGGAATTAAAAGCCTAGTAATTACATGAAGTTTCTTGTTCTGAGTTGAGAGAATGGTTCTGTAGTGACTCACACTTCTTCAGACTTACCAGAGTAGCATTATGTCAAGTATTTCATAGAAAGACCTTTCTTTTTTTTTTTTTTCTTATGATGAAAGGGGACATTTAAGGTAGTTTTGTGGTTCTCCCCTTTAAAGTTTCATAACTGAAATGTAGTTTTCATGTCAAAAATTGAAATGATTAAAACAAAAACAAAACAGTAACTAATTTTTATAGAGAAAGAATCTGCCTGAATCTGGCTTCATAACTAGAAGAATGCCAGGGAACAAAAAAGGCCCTCTTATTTAATCTATTAAACATTGAGCATGTTAAGATTCCAAAGACAGTTTTAGACATAGTAAGTGGAGAGTGAAGATGTAGTTGGATTTGCCCATTACTCCTCTCTCAAACATCACTGCTCTATACCCAGCCCTGACATATGGACAGGAAGGACTACAGATCCCAGGAGCTCTGAGCTTGAACAGTCACTGGTTCTTGAGTGTTCTCCATTGAACCGTTTCATCAGACACGTGAGAACAAGTCCAACTTCAGAAGAGAATGCTCCAGGGTCAGGTTCTGGACATGGTCTGCACTCAAACCAAAGAGAATTGAGTATGGAAATCATTGGGACATACAATTCACCTTTCTTCCCAGTCCCCTAATTTCATGCCACAAAGTACTGAAACAATCCTGGAATGGGGAAGCAGAAAAAACTATAAATTTCAAATTATAAAATAGGAATTCAAAATCAGAGGGAAGGAAACAGGCAATTCAACTATGCTAGCTGTGACAGAGGTGATGGGGTCCCATTTAGTCCTGCAAAAAAGAAAATAGAATCAGGAATGTTGTTCTCTTTATCCTTGCTTTTTGTCTCACTGGGGTTCCTGAAGCTTTAGGAAATGAAGAAAGACGTAAAAATAATTTCAAAATAATCGGTAATCTTACCACAAAGAGATTTACAACTTGTTAATGTTTTGGTGTGTTTCCTCCCAGTTTCTCTCTATAGATAGATAGATAGATAGAAAAATAGATGATAGATAGATAGATACCCTGAGTATTCTCCCATATCATTAACTACCTTATGTAAACATGATTTGTAATGGTCTTAAAATTTTACCTCATGTGAACATACCATAATTATATTATGATGAATAGCCCTATAATCTGTTGAGACATCCCTCAAATTTTATGAGGATGTTTTCCTACAAGTGAAATTACCAGGACCAATGGCAAAAACTTCTCTGTGATTCTTGATAACTATCCTCAAACAACTTTCTTTCTTTTTTTTTTTTTTAAGATTTTATTTATTTATTTGAAGACAGAGATCACAAGTAGGCAGAGAGGCAGGCAGAGAGAGAGGAGGAAGCAGGCTCCCTGCTGAGCAGAGATTCCCGATGCAGGGCTTGATCCCAGGACTCTGGGATCATGACCTGAACTGAAGGCAGAGGCTTTAACCCACAGGCGCCCCCTCAAACCACTTTCTAGAAGGTTAGTGTCTATTTCCATTTTAACAAATGATTTCATAATATTCATTTCTCAACATTCTGTTCAGAATTAAGTATTATTCTTTTCAAAACTCTTGCTAATTTGATAGGTGCAAGATAGTATTTCATATTTTCATTTTCTTTGTCTTCTGATCAAATGGAATTTTTTCCTTATATTCATTAGACATTTGATTTATTCTTTGGAAGATAATTTTTTATGTGCTTTATCAGTCTGTGTTTAATTTTTAATATTTTTATTGATTGATATTTTTCTGTTCTTTAATATAGGTTTCTTGCATATTTTATTATATGTATTTATATTTATATTCTTGCTATGTTTTAAGTGGGGTTTTTTTACTCATTACATTTTCTAAATATTCATAGTAGATTGAACACCATATATGTACCTTGTAAACCTCCACCTGATTCAACACTAATTAATTCTAATATTTTTCCAGTTCATTGTCTAGGAATTTCAAATAGACAATAAAGTATTCTAAAAATAATGAGAATTTAGTTTCTTTCTTTCAAATAATTTTACTTCTTATTTCTGTAAGCATCTCCCCCTCACTTCCTGCCAATTTTAATAAGCTTGGTGTTTGTCATTGGTTTAAGATATGCACTTTTTCATTGTAAGAAAGAATACTATTTGTTCTACTTTGCTATGATTTTTTTTTTCAACAGTGGATACTAAATGTTATCAGGTGTGATTGATATGATCATGTGACCTTTCCTGTTTTGACTTACTGAGAAGCACAAAATTTTAATAAACTTGGATTCTTACATTAAGGAATATAGTCCTCTATGTCAAAATGGTTTTTATTAACCATACTGTTTAACTTTACTTTTTTTTTTAGTTTATTTAGTTTATTATCTACTTATCAGTGTTTTATTTTGAATTTTTCATATTTATTTTCAAAAATTCAAAATAGAATTTTGTAGTTTTATTATATATGCTATAGGTAAGATTTTTGCTTAGATGTCTTCATTTTATTATCAGTTGTGTTCATTTTACTTATTAAACGTACTCGGGTTATTATTTCATTCATTAATTTATTATTGACTTTATTAAATGAATGAAGTACATTCAATATTTTTCTCTGTTCTTAAACTTTTTTCATTTTATATTACTTTTGGCGTGTTTTAAAGAACTCATCAGTGGAACTATGTGTTCAAGATCAAGTTTTATATGATAGACTAATTCCATGATAATTCTTTGAAATTTTTGCCATATTACTTCATGTTCAAGACTTCCTAGTAAGTCAGCAGATGAATCACTCTTTGTTATAGGGAAAATGGCCAAGCTGCACCCCAAGGCTTCTGGGAACTGTGCAACTTGTCACATCTGTTAGTAATGGGTTTGCCCCTGTCCGTTATTTCTCCCACTGGCAGTTTTCAGTAACACTCTTGAAAGCAGAGTCTCTTCAGACTTCAAGATCAGGTTCACGTTCCAGTTCCTCCTCAGAGGCTGCCCTGACCAAGGCAGTGGGAGTGATTCCCTCCATCACGGAACTTCCTACCATGTAATGACCATACCATTCATTTGGCTTCTAACACTTAAGGCTTTTCACTAGTTTTCTTCATTAACAGAGTTTGAGGTCTTTAGAATGGCTGGAAAGCTACTTCTTCATCCCCCAAATTTTCTAGCAAAACACCTTGTATGCTGTGTGCATGGAGTATGGATGCTGATGCATGAATGTATATGTGTAGGTATATAGGAGTGTGTGTGTGTGTAAAATTACACACTATACAAATACACATTTTGAAAGCTTCCTCTCAAAACAAAATCAGAAGGAGGGAGGTGTGGGGAATTTGTGCAGGGTGGTTGAAGCGATTCCAACTCAAAAATTTCTCCGAACACCTTCAACTTCTCTTCTTTCCATTCTGCCCTAATAGTCAGAAATAATGTTTGCCTCCTTTCTCTCAGGAAAGACAAACACAATCCGTTATTATTTACCAGAATATTCCTGTGGTAACTCACATTGAGATGGGAACATTTCTGTTTCCTTGAGGGAACTGAAAACGCTCTCCTAAAATCATCATCAACAGTCAAGAGAAAGTCTCCAAGATGAGCATGTGCCCAGCCACCCCCCGACCATGTCCCCAACATACACATATATATACAGATCACTGCCTGGAACCAAGAGGTGTATACATAAACTCAGACACACATATGTGCTCACACACACTCATACAGAGACGTGCATTCCTCTTGTTGACTTGGGACACAGTGAGGACGGAACTTGAGGGCTCTGAGAGCACAGTAGGTTTCTAATACCAGCTGCCATTGAGCCCTGGTCCAGATAGGCAGAAGGACCATGTGGCTGAATTTCAGGGTAATTAAGAATGTAAAAGGGAGCCCTGAGTGCCACTGGGCACTTAGCAGCATGTGCAAAATTCTCCCAGCAGGTACCCAGGTGGGCATGAGGCCAACAGTCTTCCCACCCCCTGCCTCTTTGGCAAGTGAAGCTTGAGTCTGCTCTGGGGAATGTAAATGGTAGCAAGGAAGACTCACGTTAGGCAGCCAGCGGGTCTGCTTTCCACACTGTAGTATCGGCTGCTCGCTGCTCTCCCCTTCATCTGTCAGCTCTTCTTCACAGTCTACTGGGAAAGTTCCCTTCCTACCCAGCCAGACTGTCTGCACAAACAGCTGTGAGGGTGGTCAGCAGCAGCTCTCTGACGTAGCATCTCACCGAATGCCTGCAGCTTGCTCTTCCGCTTCCCCCAAGGCCATCCTGGTCTACTCTTTCCGTCCCTCAATTTCTTTTCTTTTCTTTTCTTTTTTTTTTTTTTTTTTTTTTTAGATTTTATTTATTTATTTGAGAGAAAGAGAGCATGTGTGGGGTTGGGGGGGGGAGTAGGGGAAGAGGGAGAAGCTGACTCCCCACCCGTGCAGGGAGTCCATTTTAGGGCTGGATCCCAGGATTCTGGAATCATAACCTGAGCCGAAGGCAGACGCTTAACCTACTGAGCCATCCAGGCACCCCGTCCCTCAATTTCTGGTTGCTCTCCATTGTCACAGGATCCTTCCCCAGCACCAGCCAACAGAGAAACTATTAATATTCTTACCTCCTCTTAATGTCTCTTGCTTCTTATACTAACTCAGAAATACTTTCATTAAGAATTAAGAGTCAGGGCGCCTGGGTGGCTCAGTGGGTTAAGCCGCTGCCTTTGGCTCAGGTCATGATCTCAGGGTCCTGGGATCGAGTCCTGCATCGGGCTCTCTGCTCAGCAGGGAGCCTGCTTCTCTCTCTCTCTCTCTGCCTGCCCCTCTGCCAACTTGTGATCTCTGTCTGTCAAATAAATAAAATCTTTAAAAAAAAAAAAGAATTAATAGTCATGTCACTGGCAGTAGAGTTTGAGGTCTGTGATCACTGGACAGGAGAACAATTTTCGGAATGCGACCTTCCTGGAGCTATTTGGTTATCTGCAGGGTTGGCTCTGATGCTTTTATCCATTTTTTTCTAGCCCACCTGTTTACCATTGCTCTGGTCATCCGTTTGCTCAGTCGGTACCAGTCAGTGTATAAGGCTGCATTAATTCCCACATCTGCACTGGTACGTAGGTCGCCAAGAAACTCTCCTCTTCTTCCTATTCTTTCCAAAGAACATTCTCAGAGAGAATGAGACAGTTGAGATCCTTAGCACAATAGAAGAAAGCTTTTAGTATCAGGCCCCTGTCTACCTCTCTAGCTTCAACCCGAGCTACCCCATATTATATACACCAGGCATTGCAAACTCCTTGCAATGCACGGCCTCTGTGGCTTTTACAGGCTATTTCTATCACCCAGAATGGTCTTGGTCCAGTCTCTTATTATTTAGATCCCCACCTCAGAGCTCCCACAGCATCTCATGCACAAATTTCTCATAGCCCTGGACTTCAGGAACACAAGGACAATCAAGGGATTTTGTGATGTTTTAAGACTTCTTGGGGTGCCTGGGTGGCTCAGTGGGTTAAAGCCTCTGCCTTCGGCTCAGGTCATGATCTCAGGGTCCTGGGATCCAGCCCCACATCAGGCTTTTTGCTCAGCAGGGAGCCTATTTCCCGCTCCTCTCTCTCTGCCTGCCTCTCTGCCTACTTCTGATGTCTGTCAAATAAATATATAAAATCTTAAAAAAAAAAAAGTGGAATGTTTAAGACTTCTCTCTGGGCTAGAGTAGGAACAAACATGTTCATAGGAAGTGTGAAGGAAGCGGGAGGTAGCAATGGGTGAGCGCTAACACTGTTGTCTATCAGTTAGGATCCTATTGACAGAAACTAGAAAAAGAATGAATGAATAGTTTGTCTCAGTCTCAAATAGAAGTCATCTCAGGCTGTCAGTCCAAGGACTGACTGTTTTGGCAAAGCTCCCAGGCTCATTTAGTTCATAATTCTAACATTTCCTTCCTTCTGGTCTAAGATGGCAGCATCTTCATTCTAGGATGCAGAGAGGGGAAAAGACAAAGAATTGAGGGATGTGTATGGGCTAGCCTCCCCTGCAAAAAATCCCTAGACTCTGTTTCACATTTTGGCTTATAGGTCAATGTCTAGTCACCTGCACATACCTATAAGGGAGCTAAGAAAAGTAGTCATTATTCTGGGAGAGCATATACTCAGTAGAAGTCTTATTGGAAGGAGATGAAATCCCTTGGAAGGAGGGATGGGTATTAGAGAATAGCTGCTACGATATTAACCCTATATCAAGGCTACTTCACTGGCCAACTGTGTCAAATTATGCTAGCACATTCTATAGCTATACACACACATTTCCTTTAAAACCACACATGTGCCCTCACTCACCTCTCCTATTCCACATCATACTGGAAGTCCTACCTAGGGCCATATAACAAGAAAAAGAAATAAAAGTTACTTAAAACGATAAAACAAACACACATACATTTGCTTAAGCATTTGTTGAGAGCACTGTACTAGTTTTTAAGAGAATTTCAGAAGTCTAAGAGAGTTTTTTTATGTGAGTAACTGAAGCCATTTTTCTGATGAAAACTGTCCCCAGAGAACCATAGCTAGTCAAGAGAAGAGCTACTGAATGCTATAAGGCCAGTTTTTCAACAGATCTCTCTCCAGAAGCACGGATTTGTACAGCCACCTTGCTGCAGAAGGCACCCTTCTGGATTCTCACAACCATGTGCAACAGAGAACTAGCTGATCCTACCCCAGGACCAATTCTCTAGAACTCCCTATCTACAGCTACCAGATCACCACCCATTAGATTGTCCTCCTATGGATGGGCTTCTCTCTGACTCCTTATTCTGTTCCACTGACCTATGTGTCTGTTTTTATGCCAGTACCACACTGTTTTGATTACCATAGCTTTATAATATAGACTGAAGTCAGGAAGTGTAATGCCTCCAGCTGTGTTTGGCTTTCTCAATATTGCTTTGACTATTTGGTTCTTTTATGATTCTGTATGAATCCTGGGATTATTTTTTCTATTTCTGTGAAAAAATGACGTTGTGATTTTGATAAGGCTTAGATTGAATTTTCAGATAGCTTTGGTTAAGATGGACATTTTAATGGTATTAATTCTTCTAGTCCATGAATATAGACTATCTTTCCATTTATTTGTGTCTTTTTAAATTTCTTTTGTCATAATTATAGTTTTCAGTATGTAGGTCTTTCAACTCCTTGGCAAAATTTATCCCTAAGTATTTTATTCATTTTAATATTGTTGTAAATGGAATTATTTTCTCAATTTTTTTTTTGGATCATCCATTGTTAGTGTATCTAATCTTCTCTCTTACAAGGATAGTAGTCTATTAGATTAGAGCCCTAATGACTTCATTTTTAACTTAATTACCTCTGTAAAGACCCTATTTCCAAATACAGTCAAATCCCAGGTGTTACAGTTTCAACATATGAATTGGCAATGGAGAGACACAATTCATCCCCTAATAAATTATTATATTTCAGAGTCTTGGAGGAATTAGGCTGGAAATGTAGGTAGGAGTCAGATTGTAAAGAACTTTGAAGGTTCAACTAAGAAGTTTGGACCTTGTCTTAAACTAATGGACAATACTTTTAAGCAAGGGCGTGCCTTAATCCAATGTGTGCTGAACATAATGGATAGTATGAGGTCTGCAGTTCAGATCGAGGAAAAATGAGATATTAAGGTCAGTCAGGAGTCTTTTGTAGTGAGATAAATAAAGTTGATAAAGGTCAGAGCAAAAACCCCATCAGGGAGGATTGGAAAAGAGTTGACACATTTGAGAGACATTTAGTCCATAGAGCTACGAGGACTTGAATGAGCTTATAGGCTCCCAGGTCTCTAGCATGGTTGATGGAAGAGGATGGTATTGTGAGCTAAGATCAACAGCACATATGGAGTATGAAGCATTACAGAATATCCAAGGAGAAACATGGATAAGGTATGGAGCTACAGTTTGAGTGGAAGGTATAACAGACATGATCACTGAGTCAAGTTAAGATCAGCCTGAGAGTATGCACAGGTCAAGGGAGAAGGTATCTGAAAAAGGAACCAGGGAGAACCGCAACAGTTAAAGGGAAGGTGGGGGGTGCTTGGGTGGTTCAGTGGGTTAAGCATCTGCCTTCAGTTCAGGTCATGATCTCAGGGTCCTGGGATCAAAACCTGTGTCAGGCCCCCTGCTCAGCAGGGAGTCTGCTTCTCCCTCTGGGTCTGCCTCTCTCCACAGCTCGTGCTCTCTCCCTCTCTCTTTTAAATAAATGAAATCTTTTAAAAAGGAGGGGGTCAGGTGGAAGGGAAGAGAAATGAGAAAGAGAGGAGGAAACAGAAAAGAACAGTGTCCCAGGAGTCAACCAAGAGAGTTGCAGGGAAAAGAAATTAAAAAGTCAAAGGATTTTATTTTTTTTAAAGATTTTATTTATTTATTTGATAGACAGAGATCACAACCAGGCAGAAAGGCAGGCAGAGAGAAAGGAGGAAGCATGCTCCCTGGTGAGCAGATGCAGGGCTCAATCCCAGGACACTGAGATCATGACCCGAGTCAAAGGCAGAGGCTTTAACCCACTGAGTCACCCAGGCATCCTAAGTCAAAGGATTTTTAAAAGACCATAGAAGTTGGCCTCCAGAAGAGAAGTTTTAGTGGAGGAGTGGAAATAGAAACCTGAGTACAGGAGATGTGGGCATTTGGGAAAGGGAAATCTGGTGGTGGTAAGATACAACACAGGTCATTTCTAGAAGCCTAGCTATGAAGAGAGGAAGGAGCTAGGAGGTATTGAAGGGCAGATTTTGGTTGCTGTCCCAGCGTGTTTTCTTTACCCATAGAGGATGCCATTGCTTGTGCAAAACTCTATCCTATACTTACATCAGGGTGCAAATGATATGGGACATCTGACTATTTTACCACATGGATTTTCTCTATGACCCATGGTGGACTTATGGACTTCTGTCTCAAATTCTATATACATGGTTCTGTTCACAGGCTTGTCTCCCCACATTATATCATGAACCTCTCAAGGGGAGACATCATGTCTTATACTCCCTGTCTTGTGCGTATTTTACAAGTGTACAGTGGAAGTATTTTACAAGTTTACAGGAAGAAAAGGAAGAAGGGAGTTAAGGAAGGATTAAAGAGTTACCATTGGCCATGTACTATGTTAAGTATCTCTTTCCTGAATGAACTTTTCACCAACAGTGTGAGATTGATCTTATGACTACCCCCATTTTACAGCTGAAGAAACTGAGACATTAATATAATAAGTGGCCTGCCCAAGGCCACAGAGTCAGCAAACAGGCAAGCATGCATCTGAGCTCTGTCATTTTGGAATCAAATGCTCATATTCTTAACTGTGTGAAAATCAAGTAGAGTATTTTAAAAACTTTACCTATATAAGGGGAGGTCTTGGAAGTAATCTAAAGTATTTATTTTCTAAAAAAGGAAAAGCAAAAGCCAACAAGAGTCATACTTGATCTGCTAAATTGCATCTCAATTGCCTTGCATGGTGCAAAACAGAACATACGATCACCCTATCACTCCTGTAGTGTTGCGTTATGTTCAGCTGTCAGGTTTGTTGGTTTCCTAAATCAACGAGTCACAGACTATCACCTAAAATATTTTTCACTGTCAGGTTCTAGAGCATAAAATTAGTCTTTATTGCTTTGACTATTACTGATTTCGAAGGCCAAGGAATGGTCATGTAGCAAAGGCAGCAGAGCCTGGACCAGAAGGGCTCCCCAGATGAAATACATTTTTGCTGATGGCTTTCATTTGAGCACTGATGTGAAGGAATTTTTCCAGGGCTCTGGACTACTTCCTTAGGGTTGGGAAGGCCAGGTATACGGTGCTGGTCACATGGTCACTTTTCACAGTCAGCTCTTCTTCCTACGGGCTGGGCAATGTCATGGAGTCTGAGTCCAGGCACTAGCACATAAAAAAAAGTCTTCACACAGCCAGACTTCTGTTCAGAGCCTCAGGTGCTGAAATTCTGGGGATCTTCAGGACAAGAATCAGTCACACTGAGAAGCCTCCAATGCAGTCTTTCTTGTGAATCATGCAAGAAGACAAAGTCAAGCTTGTGCTTCTCTTTTAAATATACCTGTTTTTTGCATAAGGGGACTTACCAGTTCCATTTAGAAAATCAAACTTGGATTAGCCATGGTTTGAGATGAAAAATGGGGTCATACCGTGCCTCAACTTCTCTTTGTGATTCTTTACTAATTAGCACTGTCCCCCCACACCCAGACCTCCGAAGGACTTCTGTAACAGATGGCAGTTGCAGTGGATTAAATGAAAAAAATCTCAACGGGAAGGTGCATTTTGGAGGCTAGGAGGGGTGAATGCAGAGCTGACTTGCTCTTTACCATGTAGATGTTTTCTTTAATAAGGATCACCTTTTATTGAGAGCTATTTGCAAAGCACATGTCTAACACTTCAGCTGTGTCTTGCAATATATCCCCCCAAGATCTCTGTCTTTGATGTTATTGTAATGTTTTAATTCTCAGATAAAACAAAACAAAACAAAACAAACAAACAAAAAAACCCCTAAAGCTGAGAAAGGTTAGCTGCTATGATGGGTTCCATTGCATCCCCCCAAAAGATATATTGAAGTCTTAACCCTCAGCACCTGTGAACATGTCCACAAGACCTTATGTGGAAATAGGGTCTTTAGAGAAGTAATCAAGTCCAGATGAGGTCATTAAGGTGGACCCTAACCCAGTATAATTTGTGTCCTTACAGGAAGGGGTAATTTGGACATGTAGACAGACAGGTACAAAGGGAAGACCGTGTAGACACACAGCGAGAAGACATCCATGTGATAATGGAGGCAGAGATAGGAGTGGTATTACTACAAGTCAAGAAATGCCAGGAATACACCAGAAGCTATAAGAGACAAGATCTTTCAGAGGAATCATGGCCTGAGGCCACCTTGGTTCTGGACTTCTAGCCTCCAGACGTGTCGGGTGATACATTTCTATTGTTTTAAACCATCCCCATTTGTAGTACTTTGTTCCGAGAACCTTAGTAAATAAATGAGTACGACCGTCTTCCTTCAAATGACAGAATTAGTCATCTTCAGCGTCAGAATTTGAATCCAGGTCTATCTGACCCTAAATCTGTTTTCACGGCTTTTATGCTTTACTCCCAATGGGCTGTGGTAGCATCTGGTAGAAGCAATCAACTTGACCTCTATTACAGAGAAGGTGCCGCTGAAGTCTTGTTCTGAGGATGAGAATGAGTGTGTTGGATGAGGAAGGGAGGGAAGAGAAATCCAGACAGAAATCCAGAAATCCATGTATATGCTGTGCTTCAGGAATAAATAAGGCTCATGCATGGAGGTAAAAGGAAATGGGATCCTGCACAACGCCTCCGTTTTCTGGGAAAATCCCGGAGGCATGCTTGCAGGTATGTTCCCAAAGTCGAGGAGCATCCAGAAAGAGTGGATGGCTACAGACCTTGCCCACATCATGAGGGCTCCTCCCCTGCAATTTAACGTTAGAGCTTTCATGGCAATGAATCTTCCCAGCATATTCAATCGACCCAGCCAGGGTGAGCTGGAAGATTCCATTAGCAAAGGAATCCACAAGATAAGAAAACATTTTCCTTCCTTGTTATTAAGCACTGTCTCTTAATTAAGTTGTCTTCCGCACATTGGATCAGACGGGAATACCTAGAAGTCCTTTTCTAGGAAAATGCTTATTTCTCCTCCATCTCCTCCACACTCACCTCACTTTCCCACCCCCAAAATGTCACTTAGTCATGGGCCAGCGCAAGAGGTAAATAAGCCAAGGGGCTGAGGAGTGAATCCCGTTGATCTCAGAATGAGTGCCGTAGTGTGTGCCACTGGAGGAGCAAGGTCTGCCCCACAGGCCGGTGCAGAGAGGACTCTTGGAGCATGAATCACAGACATAGTCGCACCTTGAGGTCACTCCAATGAATCCTTTAATCCCACATAAAGGGGGGAGCTCATATGCTAAGTATTACAGGAGGTCACTATTGCAGCCTACATCCCAGGCTTTGACATGTTTCCACCCATAAAGACTCGTGTTGAACACTGTACATTCTGATCCAGTTCAGGTAAAGTTAATTTGAAGGAGAAGAAAGAGGCTCTGTAGGCAGTGGCCACCAGGACTAGAATATCTTTAAATGCATAAGAGAAAGCAAGTAAGACCTCAAGGCCATTTATATCCTCTCTCTTCCTCAGGGTCCCTTTCCATAGCCAGGTGGTCTCAAAATGCTATCAGTCCTATCTTTTTTCTCCTTTTATAGTTGTCTCTTTCTCTCCATTTCCAGTCCTGGTTGATGCGCATCTACTCATCAGTAAGTTGCCGTTCATCGCCCATCCGTTGTCTCTCCCATAAACACCTCCCCTCCCACACTGTGCCAGCAGAATCAGGCACTTCCTTCCTTCCTTTGCTAGCACAGTGTCAGCACAGCTATTATGAGATTTATCACACGGACCATAATTATTTATTTACCATCCTCTAGGACTGCATAACCAGCAATCTCAAAATTTAATGGATTAAAACAATAGCCACATTTATTCTTAGTGTTCTCTCCCACAGATCCCGAGTTTCATGGGGTGCAGGGAGGCCGTTCTCACCCTCTACAGGGCTGCTCTACAATTACTGTCTTGAGATCAGGGCTGGGATCACCCCCAAGTCTTCATCACACTCATAGCTGGTGACAAAGCTGGAAAAATTCAAGCTGCTGGGGCCCTATGAGGCTCTCTCCATGTCTGTATGGTCTGTCCTCAGAGTCTCTGCCTCACGGCAGTCTCAGGATACTTGCACATCTCCTCTGTCCACTCAGGGCTCTGAAAGCAAGTGTTCCAAAAGACAGTGAACAAGGCAGAGGCCACTTTGCTTTGTATCACATAGTCCAACCACACAGGGCCTCCTTTGCCACTATCTGGGGACACCCCAATTCAATGGGGAGGAAATATGAGACATCTCTCAACCCCATGGAGGAGGGTCAAATCACACTGCAAGGAGAGCAGGTAAGACAGGAGATATCCGTGTGGTCATCTTTGGAAAGTACAACCTGCCAGTTATAAATCCAGGGTCTGACAAAGTACCTGGCACCTGATGATCTCTTTCTAAATACAATGGCTGGTCAAATGAATGACCTTCATCCCCATGTAGACCTGGTTATCTTATGCCTTGCTATTGACAAAAATGTTATTCTTGCCTCTCTCATTAGCTTTCCCGATATCCAGTTTATCCTTCAGCCCATTTTCTGGAGATCCACCTTCCAAACCCCTGTTTTTCAATGTCTCAGTTTCAGAAGACATTGGCAGCTCCCAATGGCATGCAGAAATATCAGGATGTTGCCCCAGCCTGTGATGCTCTGGCATTACTTTAAATACAGCACAAGCATATAGACCCATGTATATATCTTGACTTACCTCCACACTGTAGGAAGGGTGAATTCAGCACAGGTATGTGTTACTAGTTTTCAAGTGTGTGGCTTGTGTGACTTATCCAAGTTGTCCTGAATTCTGATTCATAGTGATGGATTAAAGCATTGTTCCCTCCTGTAGTTCTACTAGAACAACAGCAAAGGATAGAAAGAACACAAGTCCTTAAGAGACTAGAAAAAGAGATACGACATCCAAAATTTGGAAGCTGAAAAGCCAACAGAGAACAATAGCTGAATTAGATGATTTGCGACATTATAAAGCTTCTTCCTTTCCCCTTCCCCTGCCAAAGGAAGTTCACTAGGGCTCGGTAATTGGAAACATGAGATCCCTCTCAAACCAATGGAGAAGGTGGGATTGAAAAATTAAAGAATTAAAGTCTGCATAAGATATAGTAGTTCTCCTTCCTTTACCCTGACTGAAGACTGAAGATTTATTCCCTTCAAGATGGTAAACCAGAAGGACTCTGGGTATGGAACATCAGGCAAGCTGATGATGGCATGTCTTAGTGGAAAAAAAAAAAAGAATAAAATAAAATCTCCACATGGAACAGTGAGATCCTTGGACATCGTTTCCTATTAGGTCATAAATACTCACAGATGGGTTTTGGTCCATGTACTCCTTCCTCAAACCAAGTCAAGAATTTGGAGGCTTTCTCTCTGAAAAATAAAACGATAAAGAAATAAGTTATCATAAAAAGTAAAAGGCCTATAGATCTGACCACTGGGATTTCCCACAGACCTACCATAAAGCTTACCAATGGACAAGTAGCTCCTAACTAAATAGAGGTTCCAGTAGGCTTTTTGATGCTGATCTTCTCAGTAGGAAGAGAGAGGCAAAGATCACCATATACTTGAGAAAAACCTGCAGCAGAACAGAGACCAAAAGATAGTGGGACAAAGAAACTCAGAGGAAATAGAAACAGTGCCAAAAGTAATAATATTTTTTAAGTGGGAGGAGGAGAAAGAGAAAGAACTATAATTAAGTTCCTCAAGAAGATTAGAGAAGCTAGAAAAGATAAGAGACTTAATGTAATAATTGGAAAACAAGGTTGTGCTGAAGACATATCACAGAAGGTGTGGGCAAAATGACAGTGAGATAGAAAATAGAAAACATAAGGAAATTAGAGGATTCATAATATCTGAATTAAAAGAGTTCCAGAAAAAATGGAGAAAACAAAGAAGAGAGAATTATCAAAGGAATAGTTGAAGAAAAATGTCTGGAAATAAAAAACTTGAGTTTCCAAATAGAGATGGCTGTAAGTGTCCAGCAAAATTGATCACCACAGTCAGAACATCCTGCAAGAGAGGTAAAACCAGGAAGCAACCAAGGAAGGCAGATCGAATAGCATAGACCTTCTCACAACAACATGGGAAATGAAGACAGAAAAAGAGTGGGCATTCCCTTAAGTTCCTGACCTTGGGGGAAAAGCTCTCCATTTTCTTCATTTGCTGTGGGTTTTTCATAGTTGGCTTTTATGATATTAAGATATGTACCCTCTATCCCTACACTGAAGAGTTTTGATCAAGAAAGGATGCTGTACTTTGTCAAATGCTTTTTCAGCATCTACTGAGAGTATCATATGGTCCTTTCTCTTTCTTTTACTAATGTATTGTATCACATTGATTAATTTGTAGATGTTGAACCAACCTTGTAGCCCAGGAATAAATCCCACTTGGTCGTGGTGAATAATCCTTTTGCTGTACTGTTGGATCCTAATGGCTAATATTTTGGTGAGAATTTTTGCATCTGTGTTATCAGGGTTATTGGTCTGTAGTTCCCCTTTTTGATGGGGTCTTTGTCTGGTTGGAGATCAAGATGATGCTGACCTCATAAAATGAGTTTGGAAGTTTTCCTTCCATTTCTATGTTTTGGAACAGTTTTAGGAGCATAGGTATTAATTCTTCTTTAAATGTGTGGTAGAATTCCCCTGGGAAGCCATCTCGCCCTGGGCTCTTCTTTTTGGGAGATTTTTGATGACTGCTTCACTTTTCCTACCGGATATGGGTCTGTTCAAGTGTTTTGTTTCTTTCCAGTTAAGTTTCAGTAGTTTATACCTCTCTAGGAGTGCATCCATTTCTTCCAGATTGTCTAATTTGCTGTTGTATAGTTGTTCATAATATATTCCTATAATTATATTTCTTTGGTGTTGGTTATGATCTCTCCTCTTTCATTCATGATTTTATTTATTTGGGTCCTTTCTCTTTTCTTTTTGATAAGTCTGTCCAGGGTTTTATCAAACCTATTAATTATTTCAAAGAACCAGCTCATACTTTTGTTGATCTGTACTACTATTCTTTTGGTTTCTATTGCATTGATTTCTGCTCTGATCTTTATTATTTCTCTTCTCCTGCTGGGTTTAGAGTTTATTTGCTGTTCTTTCCCCGGATCCTTTAGGGGTAGGGTTAGGTTGTGTATGTGAGATCTTTCTTGTTTCTTGAGAAAGACTTGTATTGCTATCTACTTTCCTCTTAGGACCACCTTTGCTGCATCCCAAAGATTTTGGACAACTGTGTTTTCATTTTCATTTGTTTCCACAATTTTTTAGAATTCCCCTTTAATTTCCTGGTTGACCCATTCCTTCTTTAGTAGGATGCTCCTTAGCCCCCATGTATCTGAGTTCTTTCCAACTTTCCTCTTGTGACTGAGTTCGGGTTTCAAAATACTATGGTCTGAAAATATGCAGGGAATGATCCCAATCTTTGGGACCAGTTGAGATCTGATTTGTAACCTAGGGTGTGCTCAATTCTAGAGAGTATTCCATGTGCACTAAAGAAGAATGTGTAGGGGCGCCTGGGTGGCTCAGTGGGTTAAGCCGCTGCCTTCGGCTCAGGTCATGATCTCGGGGTCCTGGGATCGAGCCCCGCATCGGGCTCTCTGCTCAGCAGGGAGCTTGCTTCCCTCTCTCTCTCTCTGCCTGCCTCTCCGTCTACTTGTGATTTCTCTCTGTCAAATAAATGAATAAAGTCTTTTAAAAAAAGAAAAAAGAAGAATGTGTATTCTGTTGCTTTGAGATGGGATGTTCTGAATATATCTGTGAAGTCCATCTGGTCCAATGTGTCATTTAAAGCCCTTATTTCCCTGTTATCTTTCGCTTAGATGATCTGTCCATTGCAATGTCAATGTCCATTGCAATGAGGGAGGTGTTAAAGTCCCCCACTATTATTGTATTATTGTTGATGTGTTTCTTTGAGTTTGTTGTTAATTGGCTTATGTAATTGGCTGCTCCCATGTTAGGTGCATAAATATTTATAATTTTTTGGTCTTCTTGTTGGATAGACCCTTTAAGTATGATATAGTGTCCTTCCTCATCTCTTGTTATAGTCTTTGGTTTAAAATTTAATTTGTCTGATATAAGGATTGTCACCCCAGCTTTCTTTTGATGTCCATTAGCATGGTATATAGTTTTTCACCCCCTCACTTTAAATCTGGAGGTGTCTTTGGGTCTAAAATGAGTCTCTTGCAGACAGCATATCAATGGGTCTTGTTTTGTTTTTGTTTTTGTTTTTTTTTCCAATCTGATACCCTGTGTCTCTTGATTGGGGCATTTGGCCCATTTACATTCAGGGTAACTATTAAAAAATATGAATTTAGTGCCATTTTATTTCCTGTAAGGTGACTGTTAATGTTACTGTCTCTGTTCTTGACTAGTTTATGTTATTTTTAGGCTCTCTCTTTGCTTAGAGGACCCCTTTCAATATTTCTTGTAGTGCTGGTTTGGTGATCACAAGTTCTTTTAATTTCCAATTGTCCAGGAAGCTTTTTATCTATTTTCAATGACAACCTAGCTGGATATAGAATTCTTGGCTGCATATTTTTCCCATTTAGTACCCTGAATATATCATGCCAGTCCTGACTTGCCAGATGTCTGTGGATAGGTCTGCTGCCAATCTATTATTTCTATCATTGTGTGTTACAGACCTCTTGTCCAGAGCTGCTTTCAGGATTTTCTCTTTGTCTCTGAGGTTTACAATGACATGCATGGAGCTACAGGATATTATGCTAAGAGAAATTAGTCAATCAGGGAAAGACAATTATCATATGATCTTGCTGATACGTGGAATTTGAGAAACAAGGCAGAGGATCATCAGGGGAGAGAGGAAAAAAATGAAATGGGACAAAACCAGAGAGATAAACCATAGAAGATTCTTAATCTCAAGAAACAAACTGAGGGTTGCTGCAGTGGAAGGAGTGGGAGGGATGGGGTGGCTGGGTGATAGACATTGGTGAGGGTATGTGCTATGGTGAGTGCTATGAATTGTGTAAGACTGATGAATCCCAGACCTGCACCCCTGAAACAAATAATACATTATATGTTAATAAATTAATAAGTTAATTCATAAAAGCAAGCAAGCTCTCACCGACAAGATAAAATCAAAACCCTTTTGCATGGGGGCGCCTGGGTGGCTCAGTGGGTTAAGCCGCTGCCTTCGGCTCAGGTCATAATCTCAGGGTCCTGGGATCGAGTCCCGCATCGGGCTCTCTGCTAGGCAGGGAGCCTGCTTCCCTCTCTCTCTCTCTCTCTGACTGCCTCTCCGTCTACTTGTAATTTCTCTCTGTCAAATTAATAAATAAAATCTTTAAAAAAAAAAACCCTTTTGCATGACATTCAAGGTCATACACAATAACTTCCTGCTAACTCACTATAGATCAATAATACCTGATATTTTCAAACCACAACACTGCTCATCTTTTCCCTCCTAACCTGGAAATCCTCCTATCGGCCATCTTCCCCAAATCTTACCCACCTTCTAAAGTCACTTATATTCTCACTACCTCCCAAAAGCCTTCCTTGATGATCCCCCATAGAGGGATCTTTTCCTTCTCTAAATTCCTAGAACAGTTACTGTCTGTACCCAGTCAGTTAATTGGGCTGTTTGCACTTCAGCTTTCAAAGTATTACGGTTCCTGTAAGTAGCTTTACAAGTTCCTTGAGGACAGATTCTCCCACAGTGGGCTCATGTGGTGTGGCAGAGCTATCTACATGGTAAGAACATTAACATTTTTTGAACAAATTAATTAATTAATAATTAAGTTACTCCACCTCCTGTCTCTCTTATGTTAGGCTTTTGTTGTTTCTCCCACTGAGCAACAGGGGTTTCTTGTAACTTTCCACTGATCTCTTCCGTCTGTGGTTGCTGATTCCGTTGTGGCTTGGGCACCCCTCCCCCTCCACAGTCAGACCCGGGAGCCCAGAAGGTGAGGAAGGTTTGGATACAGCTGGAGTAACCACACCATAATGCTTTATTGATGTTGATTTTATTCTGAAGATCTGTTCCTGCTAAAGCCAAGTGGGACCAGAGGTGGCCAGGTGGAGGACTACAGCCAAATCAATTCTTAGCTTCATTTAATGAAAAGAAAAGGAAAGACAAAACAACTTCAATTAACTCTTTAAAAGCATTTTTTCTGGAGATACAAACAAACTCATATAGACCCTTTCCAAACACAGACTACAGGCATTTTCCTGCATAGGGTTGTCCCGCCAGAGACACCTACATTTCCTAAGACCATCTTCTTCGCCCCTTGGACATTTCATCTATCCACACCCTCTGGCCCAGAGACCCCTTAGTCTCTGCCGGTAGCCAACACACTCCATCTCCCCCAAAGAGCAAGAAGGCAGTGAGTCCCCCAAAGAGCAAGAAGGCAATGAGTAATGGTAAGTAATGGTGAACAATTTCCCTTAAAAGAAAAGCTGGAATAAACGCCTATTATGTGGCCCCAAATTCCTAATTCTAGGCCACAGTTTACTGAGTCCTGGAATCTTGGGATAGGAAGAGACCCTAGAGAGATCATCTATAATCCTTCTGCCTGGGCCACATCTGATGACAAGTTCCTCTATCTTGCCTGCCGCACAAGGGTGCTGCTTCTGCTGGGATATTACCACCAAGAGGAGGGGCCTCCCCTCGCAAATCATTGACAAGACATTGGCACCTATGTGGTACATACCAGGAAAGCTCTGATGGCGGAGGGGTGATTGAAGAGAAGGTGGTCTTAAATGCAGTGGTTCTTTGTATTTTATAATCACAAATCCCCCAAAAGAATTTAAAAAGCTTTGGACTGCCTCCTTTAGAAAAGAGCCTATAGACATGATATTTTGAACATAATTTCAATGGGTTCAGAGACTCCTGAAACCCATCCATAGATGACAAATTAAGATTCTTGCTTTAATGGTATTTTTGAGGACCAAGCAAATGGTACAGCTCCATGGACTAAAACAACAATTAAATTAGTCTGGCCTTGCCGGGGGGGCGGGGGGGGGGGATATCAAGCCACGGAAACTGAACATTTTATTTTAAGCTGTCACGCCAGACATGGCTCTCATCACCCACCTGGACCAACTGTGTCTCAGAGACACTAAGAAGTTTTAAAACATTGAAAAATAATGAAATAAAATAAGGCAACTCTGCAAGTTACTGGGGATGGGGGCGGGGGTGGGCGGCGCTGTGTATTTCCTTGATGTGTTTGTGACATTGTGGGGAGAAATGCCACACTCTTCACCATTGTGTTGGCAGCTCCTAGGATTCTGAAGGAGTTAATGATTTTATGGGCCCAGAGCTCACACATGTTCCACCTTTCAAAAGCTTCATTTCTCTTTTGTTTGGAGCATTTCCCAATGACTTTTAATTAAGTGTATTCTCTGTTGGCAGGAATGAGACAATAAAGGGAAAGAGTTTTGTGCATTCTTGCTCGCAAAACCAATGCTGTGTGTTTGTTGGTTGCTGATTGATTGGTGGGAAGCTTCCAGCTGTAGCTGCAAAGGAAAACCCACAGTTAAGTGCGACCTATAAAATCACATTTGGGAAGGTGGTTCTTACAGCCCTCGTGCAATGTACTGCACAGTGTATTTCGACTCTGGAAACTTGCTTAGACATCAGGATCTGGCTCCTGGGAGCCTGTGCCTCCTGCAGAATTCTGTGGACAGGGAGTCTATCCTCCCACCTCCCCACTCCCCGGAATGCAACAACATTGATAGTTGCACCAGATGTTTGGGGAAGGGGAAAAGGGTGGGGATGATTATCAGGGTCGAGTACATGTGTCCCTTCTTACAAGCACTGAAAAGAAGTTTTCTATTATGTAAGGTGAGACAGACAAGAAGCAGATCTCTTTTCTCAATATTAACTTGGTTTGAAAGAAACTAATCCGTTCTTCTGCCTCTAGGCAATACAACAGTCAAATAGATTGTTTTTTGTTGTTGTTGTTCTCCTTCCCACCCCCCACCCCCCCCACAGCGTTTCCAAAGAAGGACATTCCAGCCTTCCTTAACCTTGCATTCCAGAGTCTCACAGTGCCTATACTCGGGAAATATTTCCTCAGGTTTAACTTAAATCCCTCTCCCTGCCATGGGAGACCATTGCTATCCTCCAAGGACTCAGAACAGCTGCCTGGCCCTTTGCCAGTCACACCATTCCATGTTTCCATTGTTCGGGGGAGGAAACGGCTCTGGGCATGTGTTGATTGGCTCCCCACCACCCAGCAGGAACCCAGACCTGAACCCCAGGCTCCTCTAAGGAGTGACTTTGTATATTTGGGGCACTGTTCTCCCAGGACGAGAAAATGACCACAAGTGACTTTTTACCTTCTGAAAACAAAAGTTTCTGCAAGGGGCTTTGAGAGATGACATAAAAAGAATTCTCGACATCTTTATGGTGTTTTACCTAACATTTGTGGATACACAAGTTCTACTATAGGTAGAATAACCTTTGTTTTACATAGATAGATGATAGATTTTTTTTTTTTAATTTTTTTTTTTTTTTTTTTTTTTTTTGAGAGAGAATGAGAGCATGTGCGCCTGTGTAGGAGAGGAGAGCCTAGAGGGAAAGGGAGAGGAAGAGACAGGATCTTAAGCAGGAGGCTCAATCTCATGACCCTGAGATCATGACCTGAGCTGACTTGGACACTTAACTGACTGAGTCACCCAGGCACCCCAATAACCATGGGTTATTGGGTTCAGCAAGATTGACTCAACCAACCTTTGCACAGATAAGAAGAATGGATGCCAAAAGATGGCTCCAAATCGTGATGTGTCTGGTTCAACACTTTCCACCACACTAGAGGTGCTTCCTGGGGAATAAATAAAGCTCTAGACCACCGATCATCTATTTCCTGTGGTGTGTGTGTGTGTGTGTGTGTGTGTGTGTGTGTGTGTTAGTCTCAGGAACAGAGAGACGGATACACAAGGAAATAGGCATTAAGACTCACTGAAAAGCGCAAACACATATAAAGTCTTCTGTCCCAGGGACTGTGAAATCGGTGGCAGTGGCAGGGTGGGTAGCAGGAAAGCCTCATGGTGTGGGCAGTTTTGCAGGGTGCTCACGGGACTGGTTCCCCCACCTCCGATCTTCAGTTTCATTATGTACAAAATGAGAATAAGAATACCTTTTTCACAGGGTTATTTTGAGAAATAAATGAGATAATGAATATAAAGTGCTTAGTGCAGGGTCTGACAGGTAAAAAAAGCTAAATAAATGTCGAAATAGTAACTACTCATATTATGGAGTGAATGAAGCAATGAAACCAAAGGGAGCTAAGTTAGGAAAGTTTTGGTGGAAGAAGTAAAAAGTGCCATAGGAATTTGAAGGCAGGATTGGGGTTTGTGAAGAAGGCAGGGGGGGGGGGGCATGATTTTTCTGCCCTCAGCCTCCCCCAAGCTGAGACATGTCAGTCTTTGGATGTGGGTTCCCATCTCTGTGTCCACAGACTTTCAGATTTGTAAGCACTGTCTGGAACAGTAAAGTAGCAGAATGCCATAGGAGAGGCTGTGGATGGACAGTTTGCAAGAGACATGGGCAGCTGCCAGCCTTAAGGCAATTTCTGTCCTAGAATGAAGAATAGCTTTGGTGTAACTCCATTAAAAATTAAGTGCACTGTAATGTTGAGCCATTGTTAGTGTGAATAACATCTAAAAACATTAAGTCTAATAACTTGGCTTGCTTACCAGAGATCTGTTGCTTCTGCTGTAGATGAGCATGAGGACCTCTCCAAGGCTCTACACATTATTGGAAACAGGGAGATTGAAATTCTTGGAAATTTCCTATTGATTGGTTAAGTAAATCATCTGCTAAATGGAAATCGAACCTGAAAGGGATACCTTTAACAGAATTAATAAGTGAACTGTTTAGGTGAAATGTTAGGAGTAACCCAAAAATACCTGAATTGATTGGAGATGGATAAACAGGTCCCAAAGAGTAAGGACACTAAGAGAGAAGTTACCAGATGTGCTCAGGGAATACTTTGGACATCAGCCCAGCCCAGCGTGGATGTGTGGAAAAGAAACCACACCACCAGAGCTATCTCCAAGGGCGTATAAATCAGGACACACTTCTATCCATGTATCACAAGCCATTCAAGGTGCCCAGACTAGAAATTGTAGGAGGTCTACCTGTGCATTGGTGCCACCAACTAATGCTGTAGGTTTCTGTGGCTAGGGACACGAAGCCTGGTGCTTTCGGAGGTGGTGTGCCCCAACCCGCTTCCCATACGTGTCTACAATTTGGCTTGCTGCTAGCAATGCAGGGGGGAAGTGTTGGTCTGGCTTCAGAAGGACACTCCTCACACACAGGTCCTGAAATAAGATACTCAAGAGGAACATGAAGAGAAAGAAAGCCGCATTCACTTACAATCTACTCTGTGCCAGTCATTTACCTGCATTGTTTATTTAATCTTCCTAGCAAGTTTTCTAGGTAAGAAATACTGAGTTCATTTTACAAATGAGAGAGCCTAGTGGCAAGAGCTGGAATTCAAACCCAGGTCTGGTTAAGTGCAAAGTCTACAAGTCCAAGATCTTCTCACCTCATCTGGTGGCCTTGAGAAAATAGAATCTAGTTTAATTTTCACTAGACAGTAGGTTGTGTGTCTTGGACTAGAATGACCTGGGGCTGTAAAGTTGTACCCAGGTCATGAAGCACACGGAATCCCAGGGCATCATGTGAAGAGATTTGAAGTGTATTCCACAGGCAAAGAAGATTTTAGAGTGGAGATGAAGGTGGGGAATGATCAGAATTTTCCATCCTACATTTAAGAGTGGGATTTAATATGGAAGAACGCAAGAAGAGGGATGCCTGGGTGGCTCAGTCAGTTAAGACTCTGCCTTCAGCTCAGGTCATGACCCCACACTCCCTGGATCAAGTCCCGTGTCAGGCTCCCTGCTCAGCAGGGAGTCTGCTTCTCCCTCTGACCCTTCCTCCTCTCATGCTCTCTCTCTTTGTCAAATAAATAAATAAATAAATAAAATCTTTAATTAAAAAAAGAGAGGAGAGTAAGAAAAGATCAAATGGAAAAGCAAATAGGAGGGGAAAGTTCTTAGCTCCAGCAAATTTAGTAATAAAGGGTTAATGCTAGCGAACGAAATAGGCCATCAGAGAAAGACCAATACCGTATGACTTCACTCATACAGGGAATTTAAGAAACAGAACAAATGAACATAGGTGATTGGGAAAGAGAGGTAAACGAAAAAACAGACTCTTAACTATAGAGAAAAAACGGATGGTTCCCAGAGGGGAGGGGTGAAGTACATGACAGAAAATCAGGAGGGCGTTTGTTGTGATGAGCACTGGATATCATAGACAAGTGTTGAATCGCCTTACACCTGAAATGAATATTTCACTGTATGCTAATTAACTGGAATTTCTGCGATAATGTAAAAAAAAAGAAATAAAAACAAAACAAAGGGTGCCTGGGTGGCTCAGTCAGTTAAGCATCTGCCTTTGGCTCAGGTCATGATCCCAGGGTCCTGGGACTGAGTCCTGCATCAAGCTTCCCTCCTTCTCCCTCTCCCTCTGCCTGTTGCTCCCCTTGCTTGTGCTCTTTCTCTTTCTAAATACACAAAATCTTAAAAAATAAATAAATAAACAAATAAAATAAGTTAAAAAAAAACCAGAAATGAACAAAGATGATAATCAAAAGACCAGGGGATTGGGAGAAGGGGGGTAGGGTTATGGACACAGGGGAGGGTATGTGCTATGGTGAGTGATGTGAAGTGTGTAAACCTGGCGATCCACAGACCTGTACCCCTGGGGATAAAAATATATTATATGTTTATAAAATAAATAAATAAATAATTAATTAAAAAAAAATAAAGACCAGGGGAAAAAATTGTGACAGATTATATTTTTCAAAAATGGCCGTACCAGTATTTCCCATTCCCTATTCCCTGTCCCTCCCGGTTGAGAGGTAAAGTCTAGATCTGCTCCCCATGAAGCTGGGCAGGCCTCTGGGGCTGCCTCAGCGAAGAGCATATGACATAAGTGACACTATAGACTTCCAAGACTAGGTCATAAAAAACGACGTAGCTTCCACCTGGAAGCTCTCTCAAGATTCTTTTCCTTGGAAGTCAGCCATTGTTCTGTGAGAAAGTCCAGGGTGCACAGAGAGGCTCATGTGAGGCTACCGAGGCCCCCAACATCGCCCCCACCCGAGCTCCTGCCAACATGGAGCAGTGACTAACTAGCCATGCGAGTGGGTCATCATGGAAGCATATTCTTGAGCCCTCAGTTGAGCTGCCTCAGGTGACACACATGGAGAAGAGTCGGGCCTAAATTGCAAATTTGTGGGCAAAATTAATGATCGTTATTGTTTCAAGTTACAGAGTTTTGGTAGGGGGGATTTGGTGTGCAGCAGTGGATAACCAGAATAAAAAAGGTCAGGGTCAACAGAAGATGAATGCCAGCCAAATGGTAAGAAAGGTGAATTTTGTTTATTTGATTGTGTCTTCCTGGCTCTGAGGAGTGAACATTGTAGAGCCAGCAAATATGTCCGCCTCCACGGATAACCACGTAACAAAGCACTAACCACAGCTTTCCCATACTATCCACTCTTGTAGATGGAGGTGAGAAGGCAGATAATCGTTCACAATAATGAGCAATCCATGGAAACCAACCTGTACTGGGAGTCTACTCTATTTTAGGCAAAATTTTGGTTGTCCTATATTTCACATCCCTTTTCTCATCTGATCCTGGTAAAATTCCTAGAAAATCTTACTTCTATTTTTTAGGATCAGAAAAAGGGATAGAAAATTGGTTTTCTTTAAAAAAAAAAAAAAAGTCACACTCTTGAGTGGCTACAAGCAAGAGTCAAGCTCAAGTCTGATTTCAGCTCTCGGCCTCTCTCTGCTACACCAGCCTTCATATTTGCCAAAGATGATTTCTCTTTGAGTTTTGCACATATGTGCTATTAATGCTTTGGGGGTTGTTTGGATCAGATTCCTTTTTCTTCAGCCGCAGCCTATTTACCTTTCTTGGCTACTATTAGGGAAAAAAAAAAAAAAAAGAATTTGCATTCCTGAAGCACACACAATTCAACGGTGTTGAAAGCAGATGGTTCGCAAGTATGCTGTGAGACATGGGGAATCCAAATTAAAAGAAATTTTTGCCACAGTTACAGTGTTGTGAGGCATTGTGTATTTGTACATGTTGTACAGTGTACGTCCTAAGTGGAGGAGGCTTTTTCTTCTTTGTTGAATTGGCCCTCATCCTTAGAAAAAGGTGTTTTTAACCAAAGCTAAGACATTTTGCCCCAGGGCATGGGTGTCTTGTAGGTTGAAGTGCAGGACACAGCATTCCTTGTGCAAAACATGGAGTTGTGCACACTCATCAGTCAGCTTTCCGTGGATTTCAGAATTCTGCTGGAGATTGCAATTGTTTGAATGGGATGGAGTTCTCTCAATCAGCTCTGAGGGGGAGAAGTAATACAGGGGACAAGAGGTGTGAGTCTCTCCATCCGAGTGTCAGAGAATTCACTGATTGGCCGTTCCATCCTGGCACTGCCACTGGGCACCGTGACCTTGCTGAAGTTATTAACCCTTCATTTCTCTTATTGGTTCCAGAAGGACAATAATGCCATGTCACCCTTGCTGAAAATAATTCCAAAAAAAAAAAAAAAAAAGTCATCCGTACTTGTGCAAACCCCAAAGCCCATTATTCTAAAAGACTCTCTCTTTCCTTCCCCTCCCCAGCAGCCATGCGTTTTTTTCCCTAGCATGCCATTTCCAAAACCTTTGACATTTCACTGCGTCTCCTCATTGCCTGCACCGCAGATCATGCCAGATTTGTCAGTTTTAATCTGTCTAAAAACTTGCATCTGCCAGCAGAAACCTTTTCATTTTTTATATGTTGATACAAAGATTTCACACATTGATTTTTGCGTAGCTCTGATTTCATGCAAGCTAAGCAAACAGTGACAGGTTGGTACTAGGGATAATGAATGCTCAATCAGATTAATACAAATCAATGGCATTGGCGAGTTTCAGATGAGGTGCAGGGGGTGTGGTCTGGACAGCAGGATCTGCCAGAACAAGACAGATGGTCAGAAGCTGACACTCTTACCTCTTTATCTTGATGGGCTCATTAGCAGATTTCTCTCCTTTGGGTCTCATTTGAGTTTCTTGGCTTTAAATGGCACCCCATAGATTGCCTACCATCCTGGAAAACAACTGACATACCCTTCTCATGACCTGGCGCAGAGAGTATTCTAGTGCCCAGAGTCTGATTAGCAGCCTTGAGGGCTAGAACTTCAGTAAATGGGTGCTGGAGTCACCGTTCATCCAACAGGACCACCGGGAGATAATGAAGAGTTAATGTGCTGCTTTTCTACTCTTCTAGAAACTAGCACTTGCTGAATGTCAAGCCCTGTACAAGGCACCTTATTTTATTTAATCCTCACAAGAGGGCTCGGAGGAAGATTCTGTTATGTGGTTATCATGTATTATTTTATAGGTGAGACTCTGAGGATTAAGACATTTGTACCAGAGGGGGAAAGTCAGGATATGTCTCTGGGTCTGTAGTACGTGGAAGCCTTGAGGTTAACCACTGCTAGAAGCTCACCTTGGCTTTACCACTGGTCTCCTATATGCAGGGGCAGATGGCGGAGGCTTTGGGCAACTTTTTCAATTCTGCATTGGCTCCTACGCATCCTTCTCTCCTTCCTTCCTATAGGCTTCAGCGGCTCTTGGCTCTCTCTTCTCTGCCTTTTCCAAAACATACCTCTATCTTCACGTTCTTTCCCCCTCTAAGGCTGGCAATGAAGCAGTGGGGAGTCTCCTAGCTCCCTTTTTCCTCCTCTCACTCCAAATGACCGCCATCACCACCGTCACAAGAAAAAACTACAAGAAACCAAAAGGTTTCAGAGATACTTCAGGGTTTTGGTAATCATTGATCCATCAAACAGAAGTCCTGACATTTTTTAATCATTGTTTTTTAGAGATTTCCTTTCCAGATGGTGTTTCAAGTCCTCTCTTAACTGATTTGACTCCATATACTGGAGGTGAGTTTATCCTGACAAAGCTGCTAGGTGGGAGAATCTTAGAACTAGTCTAAGCCTAGTTCATAATCTTCACCACGAGTATGAGCTCATCCTGCATTTCTTCATCTCTTTGTTCCTGATCATCTTCTGTGATTGAGAGGAACGCTACCATCTCCAGCCCCAAAAGATCATGTAGGGGACTTCAAACTTCAGCTTTGCAGATGCTTTCCCATCCTCAGAGCAATCTCCTGGGCCCCAGCTGCCTGTTCTTCCTCTTTCTCTGTATACTGGAGTTTTGCCTACAGAACACTCCCCAGCCAGGTCCCAACATGGCTTCCACTTGCTGACTGTTGGTTGTCTAAAAAACGAGCCCACGCTCAACCTACACAGTCTCTGGGTTCTGCTGCCTTGTCACAGCCACTACCCCCACTTCTTTTTTTTTTTTTTTTAAGATTTTATTTATTTATTTGACAGACAGAGATCACAAGTAGAGAGGCAGGCAGAGAAAGGGGAGGGGAAAAGCAGGCTCCCCGCTGAGCAGAAAGCCCAATGCGGAACTTGATCCCAGGACCCTGACATCATGACCCGGGCTGAAGGCAGAGGCTTAACCCACTGAGCCACCCAGGTGCCCCCACTATCCCTACTTCTTAAAAAAACAAAAATAAAGAAAGAAAAGTTTCTCTCTTCAATCCTTTGACACCACTTCCCTAATTCTCCAAAGTCCAGAGTTTCTCCTTTCTCCTTACCACTGCCTAAGGTGTAAACCCTACTGCTCAGTCCTTGCCTTCTGCTTTCCAGCTTTTACACTAACTGCCCTCAGGAGCATATCCAGACTTGTGGTTTCAATTACTATTATAATTACCACATACAGATCTCCACCCCTAGACACACTTGCATTTTAATTCCAAATGGCTTCCTATGGGAAATTTCCACTGGAAGATTCTACCATTATCTCTAACTTACCATGTCCAGACTTCTCATCTCCATCAACTGCATCACCATCCTTCTAGGCTCATTGGTTTCAACTTGACTACTTTCTCTCCCATCAAATTTTGTTTTAAATCTATGTATTCACCTATCCACTCACTTATTCATTAACTCACTCAACAGACACTTACTGGATACCTGTTTGGTGTTAGCTTCCGAGTGAGACACAAAAGATACAAAATTAAAGGACATATCCTGAATCTAACATTGAAGATTCCCCATCCATCAAGAGCAGCCTCTATATGACCTTCGCTCTCATGGTTTCCAATAACACTAAGTGTTTCAATCAAACTGGTTTTCTGTCCTCACACAAACATGTTCTTTCTTACCTCCATGCCTTTGTGTCTGTTGCTCTGCCTGCCTAGAAAAACCTCCCCCAGTCATTCTGCCATCTCAAGTCAACATTTCCTTTAAGTGCCATGTATTTTCAAAGTCTCGACATAATGCTTTCTGCCTTCTCTAAATTCAGGTAGGATTTTGTGACTCAATGGCTCCTTTCTCCCATTGTGATCATGGGAAGTAAAAAGGCATGGCAGAGAGTTGTTGAGAAAGAAAGAGGTCTTAGAATCCTTTAGTGAAGCTGTCATAGTAAGGGCATATTTTCTGGGCAAGGACAAGATTCATGTGTTCCTTTACGAATCCATTGATTTACCCATTTCTGTGTTCTCCCAAAGGTATGAGTTCCCACAAAGCATGGGGCCAGGGTGGCTGTTTATGCTGTTTATGCTGCTGCACACCCTGGGTCCTAGACTGACCTGGCCCTGTTGCTCCTAGCCTGGTGGTGCTCACTGAAAAGGATCAGGCCTGGTTCAAGAAGTTGGGTATGGAACCCCTGTTTACAGTGAAGGAGATGTGTCATGGAAGACTCACCCTCATGTCCACTCAACTTCTCCACAGACCTCTTCCAGAAGCACCAACCCAACAGGGTAGACTCACTCCAAAACCCTCATAGTCAATATGCTTTGATGTTTTAAGAAGGGTCATGTCAACCAGAACTACCTCTAATTTAACATCTCTTCAGGGGTCAATCACAAGAGAGTCTTGAAAGTTGAGCTCCATGTGTTCAAACTCCAGCATCTGCCCAGGACCCTGCTCATGACAGGGCCCATCATTAACACAGGACAGAAGTCCATTAGGTCCTGCACCCATGCCAGCATTAGAGAGAGGGAGCCTACTTTCCACTGAGGATCTTTCTCTTGCCTCCAAAGTCTAGCCCAGATGGTGAGCAACTGGGTTCTGGGAAAAACCTCAGCTAGGAGCTTTCTGGGACAGACTATGAAGCCACCAAATTACAGTAACCACAAGACCCAATGGGAGAGGATAACAATGACAACAGAAACTCCCTACTGTTCTTCTGCCACCAACAAGGCAAGATTTTGTTGTTGCTAAGGGGGCTACCTGTCTTTGCCCATAGTGCCACACTTGCTCTGAGAGATGAAGAGTCTGTTCCAGGCAGAAGTGCCCACCGACCATATCTCTGGCATCCCAGAAGTGGCTCCAGAGTGCCAAGCAGAGCCTGAAATGATTTGTGTTGGCCAGAAGTATCTGTTCTTCCAAGGATATCTGCTGTAAGGACAGGGATATCTCATCCCAAGGCTTGCAAGTCAATAACTACAAGATCAATGATTCTACCCACTGGACAATAGGTCAATACCAAAAACCTTTGATCACATCCTGGCACACAGCTCCACTTAGCTGAGGACATAGATTGGGAGAGAATGAGGAGGAGGGAGGTGATATCTATCAAGGAAGCTATAGCTAGAGGTCCCTTTCTGATAGACTGTGTAACTCCCGATGGGAACTGAAGAAGTCAATAATTCTCTCTAGGCTTCAGTATATCTATCTAGAAATTAGAATCACCTTTAGGATGATCAATGGTCTGGAGAAGGCCCTGGGAAGGTTAATCTCACAGAAGTCTGATGGAGGGTTGGTTCTTGCCTGTGTCATAGCTTATTCTGCTGTGATTACTCACCACAGTATCTCCAGGACCCAGCAGAGTGAACAGCACATATTAGGCCATTGTTATGCAACAAATGACAAAAAAATGAATGGATTGAGGGTTCTGCAGTCATTCATTCTCTCAAGGGCCATGTAGGAGTTGTTAAAAGTTGGGAAGATAGCTGTATTTCTTTTCTGCCTCCCTATTTCCTTCCCCTATTCTCAGTTTGCACACATCTTAGCTTGGACCAAAGTCTGTGGCTCTCTCTCTGCCCCTATAACCCACACAGTCGGCCATGTCACGGGAGTTGTGCGTGGTTGTCTTGGGACAGTGGTCATTCAGAGAAGTTAAATGAAGACTCAACATCATCCCTACCTTGAGATTTGGAACATAGATCAGGATGGAAGAGAAGGATCGAGAAGTTAAAACAGTCAGAAATCTGGGGCCTACTAGACTCCTCTGAGAGCCCCATACCTTATTCAAGCTTAGGTCTGGCTTACTCTCTTGAGACCTGTCTCAGGAGGCCTGCAAGTAGGAAAAAGAGGTTAGGACAGTGGAGATGGAAGAAATCTAAACATGCTGACTGGAGCTAGGTCCTCAAGCTCTCCAGGGCTGTGCTTTTCACCATGCTTCCTATGCCATGGACTACCATAACTGACATGGTAGACCCAGATCCCATTTTTGCAGAACCCAGTTTCAGGGCACCTGCTTCCCACATAACTTGTGGCTGGGTATGGAAGGTCAAAGGCCTTTTTAATGGTTACTCTCCCTTCCTTGCAATTCCTGCCAGACTTCCAGGTGAGACTGCCAGGGCTCTGATCCAATCACAGCCCAAGGTCTTGCACTGTCATTAAACCTTTGGGTCACCAAGTGGTAGGAAAATAATGATGTCTTCCTCACGGGTTGGCTATTTATCTGCTGTCTGTCATCCTCATCCTCATCCTCCCATACTCCACTTAGATTTCTGTTCCAACGACCTTCCTAACAAGTGCTGCATATTAGGAGGCACTGGTGGGAAATCAGAACTTATCAATGGAGGGACACCTAGGTGGCTCAGTTGACTAAGCATCTGACTTCAGCTCCAGTCATGATCTCAGGGTCCTGGGATCAAGCTCCACATCTGGACCCCTGGTCAGTGGGGAGTCTGCTTTTCCCTCTCTTTCTGCTCCTCCCCTATCCCCAATGCTCTCTTGCTCACTGGTACAGTCTCTTTCAAATAAATAAAATCTTGGGGGGGGGGAGAAATTACAAGTGGAAAGAAATTACTATTCCTCTTTTTGTTTTTTCTTTCTCTTTGTTTGCTTCTGGCAGCAACTGCGGAAGTGGCTATATTCCCCTGATGATCCCAGCTCTGGTGGCAGCAGTCTTTCCTTGGCGGTCCTAGTAGAGACCACGTGCTCCCCTCTCTATGGGGTCAGCACTGCTGGGTGGTCCATCCCATAGCCCCAATATAGGCTAGGTGTCACACCTTCCACAGTAACACGACACACTCACAAACCAGCCCAGCAGTGTTTTCTGCACTCTGGAAACACCAATCCCTTCCTTTTGTTCTCTAGCCATATTTCCTTCCCATAGTAAATAATTTCTGGGTTACTTCTCCCCCTTTTGCCTGGCTTTATCTCTTCAAGCCCTTTATAATTATTCCCTGTATTAAATGCTTTCTGTTTGTTTTTCTAGTCCTATCCTGTCTGCTACCCAAAAATTAAGGAAGGTGGCTATTCATAGGTAGAAAACAATTTTCTCCCAAAAGACACAGAAGAAAAATATATAAGGAATGAAATTAACCATTAATACAGTATTTTCTATTACAGTTACCTAAGCACTGTCTTGTTGATCATAAAATTAGATCATTGTTGTGATATTATTTTTCTTGAGTAAAAACACATGTCCATATGATATGTCATCTCCATTAGAACAGAATTTATGCATAGGTCAAGTTAATTATGACTAATATTTTACATCTGAACTCATTATACTCTCCGAACCATTAGATACATCATCTTGCCATAAAGTATCAAATTAAATTTGATATTTCCACACACCCAAAAATGCTGTGTTCTTCTGTGGGAGTATCCATTGTGGAAATGTAGCAAGCTCAGATCTAAGCGAAGATAACTTGCAAACTGAAGGACTCCTCACTCCTGCTAGGAAATGCCTACACAAGTGACATCATCAAGAAACAATTTAACTGAAAAAGTTTTAAGAGAGTCATGATCTAAATGCTAATCTGCAGAGAACTAGGTGATGAACGATGGTCCAGTCGCCCAGCCATCCTGCATAAAGCTAAGGAGTCATTAAAGGATCCTGCATAAAGCTAGGGAGTCATTGAATTATTGTCATAATTATTGACACTGCAAAGTGTACACAATGTATTGTTGAGTGAAAAATTGGTTATGAAAGTTTACACAGTTTGATCCCATTTTTTTTGTTTGTTTAAAAAGTATTTGCATGTAACAAAAACACTTGAAAGTACAGCAGAGATAATAGTGATTATCTCCTGTTAGTGGGATGATGTGTGGTTTTTAATTTTCTTTTTACCAAGTTGTTTTTTTTTACATTTTTCTACAATGAAGATATATTAATTTGGTTTAAAGGGGAATATGTAAGTTGGTTGGAAGACAAAGAGATGTGCTCTCTGATTTATACAGAATGGGAAGCTGGCCAGCATAGCTGTGTGGGAGTAGTGGGAAAAGCAAGGAGAGCCCGGGAGGAATATCTCTGGGACCCATCCCCCCTGGGTTGTCATAGGGTTGCTCTCTTATCACACTGTATGATAATGTGAAACCATTTTTAACAAGGTTCTGGATGACTTCTAAGTTCTCCCAAAGAGGGGCTCCAAAATCCAAGCTAATTCAATTCAAAGAAAATGTATTAGTGATCACCCTGTGCCAAGACATATACCAGGTCCCAAAGAGATAGAGATGAAGTCCCACGTACGTGTCCCCCAGATACCTACTGCTTTGTCAAGGGACATCACATCCCCACATCTGCTACCATTAGAGCAGAAATATTTCTCTTCGAATCCTGCCTCTGCCTCTCACTAGCTGTGTGACCTTGGGGAAATTTCTTTTTCTCTTTGAGTTTCAGATTTTTCGTCTTTGGAAGGAAGGTAATAATTCTCCCTTCTTTTTATTGGTTAGAGGGTTTTACAGAATGATAAGATAAAAATAATCCAAGAAGAAAAGATAAAGAGAGAAAAAGAGAAAGGGAGAGAAAGAAAGAGAAGGGGGGAAGAGAGAGTCATTTTGTTTTCTAGGACACTTTAGGCTTTTTAGGAGTGAGAATAACCAATAAGAATGAAGAAGAAAATACTACCAAAAAATCCCTACCCAAGGAGGGGTAGCCAAATGTTAAGTGTGAGGTATTAGATACAATAATTGGGCTAGAAGTTAATTAAATAAAAGTTTCATAATTTTATAGTACCTCCTATAAGCCTTTGCCCTTTTTGAACACATGCAGCTATAATACAACCAGATTTTCCAGGTAGTCTGCATAGTTACTGAAGGACAAAGGATCTGCGTGGTCCATGTTTCCTGGAGACCTCAGATAAATGGGAAATTGGGGTGCCCTGGACAATGGTGGAAGAAGAAAGAGCCTGTTAAGTCTGCCTCACAGATAGTGAGTGGACAATATTGGGTGGATGGTAAGGGAGGGTGGGAGGGGGAACATTACTTGGCTGTGGTAAATTATTTCTATCTTATAAAAAATCTGTAATTTCTATATTGAAACAAGTATGAAGAATACATAGAAATACTTTATAAAAATAGCTTTTCTGTGTATTTTACTTTATTATATTCCAATGGTTACAACTGGAGGACCCAGTTCTGTCCCTACCCTCAACTCCCCTTAACCAAATGCTCTGTAGAAGAGAGGAATGTAAGGACCTTGAGACAGTATCCAACACCGACCACCATCCCAATATGCAACCTGACATCCTTTTGCTTTTCGGAGTCTTACCTCCCAGCTATGCTGTAAACACCTTGAAATCAAGAGTCATATCTTCATCTCTTATTTGTAGGAATTCTTAACATAGTGCTGGTCTCAATAAATCATTACTTGGAAGGCTCACCAATCCTCCTCTCTCACCAAAATTATCGTATTATTTACATTTACATTGTACAATTAACAGCCAACCATGGAAAATCAAAATAATCAGCTTTCAATTGGCTAAATAGATTTGTTAGCATAGTAAATAATTATTCCCCAGTAAATGCATTAACCTTATTTGTTTAAGTGAAGGTCATAGATAAAAACATCATGTTCCCATCATTTTAAGATATTGATTTGAAGAGGAGATAAAGTCAGACAAAGGCCATTGACTTTAGCACTGGATGAAGACAATTTAAAGGAAACCAATCTGTCCAGCACCAGACCAGCTGCAGTGAGAGATAATGAAAGTACTACTGTCCTGCCCTCAAGGAGTTCTGAATCAAATTGAAGAGTCAAGATATACATGGAAATTAGAGAATAATAAAGATGCTATATATCCCAAAAAAAAAAAAGATGTAGGATAAATCAGCATTTTTCAGGTAGAAGGACTCTTTTTAAAAATAATGTTCATTTATTAAATCAGAAAATAATATATAACCAAATATTAAAAATCATAGGAAATATCATCTTTCTCAGATTAAGACTATTAACACTTGGTATATTCCCAGAATAATTTCTGAACAAATAAAAGGTGTTTTATTTTATTTTTTTAAAGATTTATTTATTTATTTGAGAGAGAGAGAGAGACAGAGAGACAGAAAGAGAGAGCAAGTAGGAGGAAGGGTAGAGGGGGAGAATCTCAAGCAGACGCCCCACTGAGTGTGGAGCCTGATGCAGGGTTCAATCTCGTGACCCCGAGATCATGACCTGAGCCGAAACCAAGATTTGGGTGCTTAACAGATTGAGCAAACCAATGTTCCCCAATAAAAGGCATTTTAAAGAAAATAGCATGTCATAAATAAATGTTAAGTTAATTATTTATACTCAATAACATAAACAAAATTGAAGATGCTCTTTTTGTTTTTGAGAGAGAAAGAGAGAGAGCATATACGTGCACACACATGTGAGCAGAAGGGGAAGACAGAAAGAGACGGAGACAATCTTAAGACCCTGAGATCAGGACCCGAGCCAAAATCAAAGGCAGACACTTGACCAACTTAACCCAGGTGCCCTTCCCAAATGGAAAACATTCTTACCGAATTACAGCTTTCACAAATCTAGGGAGGAGAACCCCTGAGAAAGAATCACAATCTAGAAAGATCTTGCCAGAAGAGAACAAGGGCCAGACTCACAAGATTAAATTTAACAGAGATACTTCTAAAATCTTTACCTTAGATTGAAAGCCCAGGAATCAACAGTGTCATTGTCAGAATGCTGATATAACCTTCACCACCTCAAGGAAAGCAGAATGCTCCATACTAAGAAGGGAAAGTCCTTCTCTAGGTTGTGCTGATCTGACCATCCCTTTGAGCTTTATACTTAATTTTATGTCAAGATTGGTCAAGAGGACAAGAAACAAGATGCAAATTATGCCATGTGAGTCATCATTGCAAGAGCTAGTAGTGCTTAACTGGAAAAAGAGGAGACTTTACTGCTTGGCATGTGTGTGTACGTGTGTGTGCATGTGTGAGGATGTGGATGTGGGGAAATTCTTGGCAACACCCACACACAAAGACTGAGAAAGAATGATTGGATACATTTTGTGTAAATTCAGAGGGCAAAAATAATTGGATAACTCTGAAATCATTCCCACAGCACCTTAGGAGGAATAATTATGTAAACATCTGAGCCATCCAAAAATGGAACAGACTGTCTTTACAAGTTCCCCTTTCTCTAAAATGACCTAAACAGAGGTAGAACAGGGAATGTGGGAGAAAGATTCCTGCCTTTGGAAACTACAAGAATCTTGCGGCCCCTTCCAACTCTAAGATTATAAAATAAAGTGAAAGAATATTACTGAACTAAATAACTTTTACTCTTGATGTGTGTATTTGTGTATACGTGTGTGTGGGTATATGGGTTTGATAAAACCAAAATCATCTAACATTTAGATCTTGGAAACTTTTAAAAATTACATCTTGAATGTCTCCAAAGGCAAAGGAAACAAACGCGAAAATGAACTTTGGGGACTTCATCAAGATCAAGAGCTTCTGCACAGCAAAGGAAACAATCAACAAAACAAAGAGGCAACCCATGGAATGGGAGAAGGTATTTGCAAATGACAGTACAGACAAAAGGTTGATATCCAGGATCTATAAAAAAACTTTTCAAACTCAACACACACAAAACAAATAATCATATCAAAAAATGGGCAGACATTCTCCAATGAAGAAATACAAATGGCTATGAGACACATGAAAAAATGTTCATCATCACTAGCCATCAGGGAGATTCAAATTAAAACCACATTGAGATACCACCTTACACCAGTTAGAATGGCCAAAATTAGCAAGCAGAAAACAACGTGTGTTGGAGAGGATGTGGAGAAAGAGGAACCCTCTTACACTGTTGGTGGGAATGCAAGTTGGTGCAGCCACTTTGGAGAACAGTGTGGAGATTCCTTAAGAAATTAAAAATAGGGGCGTCTGGGTAGCTGAGTGGGTTAAGCCTCTGCCTTCAGCTCAGGTCATGATCTCAGGGTCCTGGTATTGAGCCCCACATGGGGCTCTCTGCTCAGCAGGGAGCCTGCTTCCCCCTCTCTCTCTACCTGCCTCCTACATACTTGTGATCTCTCTTTCTCTCTCTCTCTGTGTTAAATAAATAAATAAAATCTTAAAAAAAAATAAAAATAGAGCTTCCCTATGACCCTGCAATTGGACTACTGGGTATTTACCCCAAAGATACAGATATAGTGAAAAGTAGGGTCATCTGTACCCCAATGTTTATAGCAGCAATGGCCACGGTAGCCATACTGAGCCAAGTATGGGAGCCATACTGAACCAAGATGCCCTTCAATGGATGAATGGATAAGGAAGATGTGGTCCATATACACTATGGAGTATTATGCCTCCATCAGAAAGGATGAATATGCAACTTTTGTATCAACATGAACGGGACTGGAAGAGATTATGCTGAGTGAAATAAGTCAAGCAGAGAGAGTCAATTATCATATGGTTTCAGTTATTCATGGAGCATAACAAATAACATGGAAGACATGGGGAGATGGAGAGGAGAAGGGAGTTGAGGGAAATTGGAGGGGGAGATGAACCATGAGAGACTATGGAGTCTGAAAAACAATATGAGGGTTTTGAAGGGGCGGCAGGGGGAGGGGATGGGAGGTTGAGGGAGCCAGGTGGTGGGTATTATGGAGGGCACGTATTACATGGAGCACTGGATGTGGTGCAAAAAACAATGAATTATGTTACGCTGAAAATAAATTAAAAAATAAATAAAATATAAATAAATAAATAAAATACAAAAAAAAATTACATCTTGAGGGGCACCTGGGTGGCTCAGTTGGTTAAGCATCTGCCTTCAACTCCAGTCACAATCCCAGAGTCCTGGAAAGAGCCACGCATTGGGCTCCCTGCTCAAAGGGGAGTCTGCATCTCTCTCTCTCTTTCCCTAATAAAATCTTTTTTAAAAAATACATCTTGGAAAAAAAATACATTGAGCTTAATCCTTAAAAATGATTACCTTCTTACTTCTCCTTGAGGTAGTAGAACAAGACAGACTAATTCTGAGTTTCTGTGGTGCCTCATACTAGCAGTATGACCTTGAGAAATATGGGTAAACCCTTGGGAGTTTTATTTTATTTTATTTAAAGATTTTATTTATTTGACAGAGAGATAGATCACAAGTAGGCAGAGAGGCAGGCGGAGAAAGAGAGAGAGAGAGAGAGAGAAGCAGGCTCCCTGCTTCGCAGAGAATCCGATGCGGGGCTCGACCCCAGGACCCTGGGATCATGACCTGAGTCAAAGGAAGAGGCTTACCCTACTGAGCCACCCAGGTGCCTTCCATTTCCCATTTTATAAAGAAGAAATAACCTAGAATCAAAGGAGCCCCGTGAGGATAATGCTATCACATGGCCTAGCCCATCTTCGATAGTTAATACACAGAAGTTGTTGTTTTTGTTATTATTATTGTATTTCCCATCCCTTTCTCTGCAGCCCTCCCTTTCTCTTCTTTCTTTCCTGTTTCTCTTCTTTCCCCCAACTCCATCTTTCAAGGCACTGTCAGTTTATCTCTGCATCAGTAGACGCCTGTCTCCTCTCTCCTGCGATGCTGAGTGGTATTTAAGGAAGATAGGACAGGTAAGTGTGTGCAAGGTATGGAGTGTAAGCAGGTACGAGAAAGCCAAGTCAAACGAGCATGTGCTGGAGAAGCAATGAAGGCCAGCTCTTTCCCCTCCTCATTTCCTCCCTTTGGCCTTCTCCCTTCCCCCCACCAAAAAAGAACAGAAACAGAAGGGAAGACCAATGGAGGAAAAAATACTGTCAAAAGGACAGGAGTTGGGAACATCAGAAAGGGCAGGATCTCACCCAGGAGAGGCTCAGAAGGAAGTGAGAAGCAAGAGACACACTGCCAGACCCTGAGTGAGTGGAATGAAATAGATCGATGATTTTAGAAAAGATAACTAACGAGACTCCGATAACTCTAATTTTCTGGGCCTTGGTGAGCTTTGCTTAAGATTCGACTGAATGGAAATAGAAGTAGCTGAGAAAGAAGCCAGTGGATAGGAACTGACATAATGGACTATATTGACTCACGGAGATATAAGGGACCTTCTTAAAAGCATAATATTTTACAGGATCATTTGTCAGGCTTCCTCTGGGTGAGTGAGCTCCTTGGGGGGAGGTAAGTGGGTTGGCTAATCTTAGTGTTTAAAGTGCACCTTGCATTGTGCTAGAAATCTCGCAGCTTTACTGAGCAGACAGGGAGGCAGAAAGGACGTAGGTGCCCACCGCCATCTTCTTTTCTTTCAGGGGACTCAGCAGATGAACACCCAACTAGGATCCAAGATCCACTTTCCTCTCCCCTCCATTTGGCTCTCTAACCCATGGTCTTTTCTGGCAGGGCCCTTGTTTGAAAGAATTAAACCTCTCTTAATCCCCTGAACCTTTCTGCTCTCATAGGGTAGAAAGAATCTACAAACCATTGGGACATTAATCCAGTGGCTCTCCAAGTTCCTCTAGATCCCTCACTCTACCCCAGTTGCCTACACTCAGCTCCTGCCTCTTCTACCTCTGTGTTCAGTGCTGGCAACTCCCCTTACATCCCAACCCGTGATGATCTTCCTCTCTCCTATTATCCTCTTTGCCAATAGTTCTTTAGTGGATTTGGACCTTGTTTAAAGATCCAGATGCAAAAGCCCAAACTCAGAAGTTCCAGGAATCGAGCCTGGGAATCTATGCTTTCACAAACCCACAGATGATGCACATGATTTGAGAATCCTTGGATTCCATGTGATTGTTTAGGACTTTCCTATACATAACCCTATATTCTGTATTAATTTTTCATGAGCTAGGTCAAGCATCCCAACTAAGCCATGATCATACTTCTATCCCGGACCTATCATTTTTTTTTTTCTTGATATATCCCTTACCTGGCACAGGAAAAAGTGCTCAGAAAGTGTCCGTAGATGATGGTATGATCATTTGGGTTTTGTTATAGAATGACAGGTGGAGGTCGTGCTGGTTTTCCATGACTCTGTCTTAGGAAAGTCTCAAAGCCTACCAATCTTTAAGCACTCTGCCCTTGAAGGTTTACTCCAGGGATTGGAATTAGAATGTCCCAGGCAACACTTCCTCTCTAGGCTGTCCACACGTCCCACGCCACATCCAGTCAATGCCAGTGCTCTCTCATTGCCAAGTCAACTTTCTCTTGGTCCTTGTGATATCACTGCAATGGGACGATTTCTGCTCAGAATGACTATAGGGCACACATTCTCGCCACAGTCTTGCATTCTCTTCTGATACTTCATCTCCTAAGGGAAGAGAAATCTAGAGGAGGAAAAAAACAACATGACCATTGGATTTGCATAAAAGATCAGAGAACATAGAAGAAGCTGCCTTTGGTTAGAAACACAGAGCTATATTCAGTGACATGACTGAGCAGTGGATTATGTAAACCCATGAGAAAGCAGAGTGTGTTGGAAAATAATTAATCCTGAGGTCATCTTCATTTACACCTCCATTTGGTGAACAGGAGTTAAATGACTTCAAGGTAATTCAGTGTATGTAAAAGGAGTCTCAAAGTCTGAGCTGAAAATCTTAAACAATTTTTTCATGAGGACATCAGATGATTGATGTAGAAAGTTTTTTTTTCTAGCTCAAAGAAGGCATTGAACTGTGACTCACACTTTCATTCAGACTGTGGCCCCCTGTAAATAAGGGCAATTCTGTACTAGTCGATCTGCCCCCAAGAGAGGGCAGAGCTACAAAATGTTAAGAGTTGATGTTTTTCTCTTTCTTCCCTGACATATAGTTAGTATTTTCAGTAAGCAGAGGGCTGGTGGTTCTTTGCTAGTCAAATAATTTCAATAGACAATATTCAATATTCCTACCAGCAGGAGAGCTCATTCCCAGGATTCAGGGGAAGTGCTGTCCATGAAAATATACTGGTTCCAAATCCTACCCCTTCTGAGATTCTACTCAAGCTTTGCTCCCCCTACTTCAAGACTGAGTCCAGTTCCACTCCTGACACACATGAGCACCTTACCCCTTTTTATTCATTCAGGGACCTGCCCATCTTCCTGCTTTCCTGCTTTTGATTTCTCATTTCCACCTCCAGTTCTGCCAACGCTCTTCCCGCATCTCGGTACCTGCCTAAATTTAACCTATGATTCAAGGCTTGGTTCAGGCGCTGTCTCTCTCTTTTTTTTTTTTTTTTAATTAATTTATTTGACAGATCACAAGTAGGCAGAGAGGCAGGCAGAGAGAGAGGAGGAAGCAGGCTCCCCACTGAGCAGAAAGCCCGATGCGGGGCTTGATCCCAGGACCCTGGGATCATGACCTGAGCCAAAGGCAAAGGCTTTAACCCACTGAGCCACCCAGATGCCCCCAGGTGCTGTCTCTTTTGCAGAACTTTCTCCAACAGCTTCCGCTCAAACTGATCACCCCATTCTTTCTCAGGCCACAGCACTGAGTCTGCAATACAGGTTAGTGCCCTATTGATCATTTCTAGGTGTTCGGGTTTTGTCTCTTCTGATGGACTACAAATGTGTCTGAATGCTCACATCAAACAGATACCCCTTCCCCACCTAGTAGTTGTGTGACCTTGAGCAAATTGGGCCTCAGTCTTCTCTCTATAAAATGGGGATCATATAATACTTCCCTCGTAGAATCACAGTGAAAACTGATTACAGCAACTGTTTATTAGATGTTAGATATTACTGTTCCCTGGTGCCAAATGCAGCAATGCCTGGTTCACTGCAGAATAACATGGCCTCTAGTCCACAATTTGGCTCAGAATTGTGAACATTCTGATCTAATTTGTGAGCTCTTTGTAACCTTCTCAAAGCTTATACTGAAAGAAAATCTCCCCCCGACACACATAATTTGTAAATAATATGTATATCGATATATATCTTCATACTTGTGAAAATTAAATATTTAAAATGAAATTTAAGTTGTCAAACAACATGGCTGCCTGGACCCTAAGGAATGTGGGCACATCACCCTGGTAATTCCCTCCCCCTACAGAAAGTGCCACCTTCACAGCTCCTAGAGTCACAATCCTGGGATTTTACTAGCCTACTGACCCATCGCATGGAGACTGGAAATGCAAATCTTCAGTTGTTCAGATCTAGTTTTATTTGTCAGCAGTCTAGTGGGTATGTATTGAGGAAAAGAAGTCTTTGTCCAAAACATTATTGCTTCTGGAGGGTCCTGCCCTGAGGTAAAGCCAAAGATCTCTATCAGAGAGGAACCACCTACAGTGTTGTTAGGAACTGACTTGTATCATCCCAATATTCATATGTAGAAGTCTTAACCCTCGATATGACATTTGGAGATAGGGTCTGTAGGGAAGTAATTAAGTTTAAGTGAAGTAAGGGTGGCGCCCTCATCCATTCTGGCTGGTGTCCTTATAAGAAGACAGATCTCAGGGATGCCTGCGCAACAGAGAAAATCTAGCCCTGTGAGGACACTACAAGAAGGCGACCTTCTAAAAGCCAAGCAGAAAGGCCTGAAGAGAAACACACCCTGCCAGCACCTTGATCTTAGACTTCCAGCCTCCAGAACTCTGAGAAAACAAATCTGTTGTTGAGGCCACCTCGTCTGTGTTAATTTGTTACAACAGTCCTAACTGACTAACACATGTGCAAATACCACAAGATATAAATTCTCCATGTTGACGATGATATCCTCAATAGACCAAGGCATGAGACCCCAGTAATCACAAAGGAACTGAAAACAAGCCAGTTTAGCTGGAAGAAGGGGAAGCCAGAGCAGATAGGGAAGGACATTTCAGCATACCAAGTGCTGCCAAGGGAAGGCCCATGGAAACAACAGACTGGCGTGGGCAGTCCTGGGCAACTTCTGCTCCGAAGCACAGTGGAGCTTCTGCAGCAAGAGGATTGAGGTGGTTGGTTCCCACCCCCACCTTGCTTCCTGCTTGCCTGGCTGTGACAAGGCAGTACCAAGGGCCCGGAACCCCACTGCACTGCTCCCACCCCCTCACTGTGACTCTTACCTCCCAAAGCTCTCATTATCAAAGCCCAATTTCCAGGAAATGGTCCTGTCCTGAATCATGAGCCACACTTAAGCTGCACATTTCAAGTAATTAACTAGGGGGACCAGAAGTATTGTGCTGGAATATGTATTCAGTGGGCCGTCTCAGAACACTCTGAGTTGTGTTTTCTTGACATTTTTTAAGAAAAGTCCAGCCAGCAGCCTTCTTGGGGATGATGGGGGCAGGGCCTGAAGGTGTCAGGAATTATAGAGCAAGAGATTCAGAGAATTTTTTTTAACTGTTTCCATTCCACCCCTGCATTTTAAACACATTGAAACAACAGCACCCCGGTACTTCTGCCATTGAATCGTTCTTGTCTGGGAATGCTTCTAGAGAACCTGAGTTCGAGACACTTCTTAGCAAATAACTTCTAAGTCCATTTTTTCACACTGTAAGTGACCACTCTTGCAAATCTATGTTTCTTTGGGCATAATGTCCAGAGAGCCCCAGACGACAGTCTGGAAATCTGCACTGTCCCTCCCACTCTCCCTAACCAGCCCTGTGGCCTTTGGTTTGGCATCCAGGCCCCTTTCCTGTCTAGGTCTCGACTTCCTAGTCTATAAAGCACAAGGATGGACTTCACTGTCTATAAAATCCCTTCCAGTTTCAGAATTTTAAAACGCTATTTAAAAAAAAAAAAAAAAAAAGTCGAGGGCAAAAACAGATTGTGTGTGTATGTGTGTCTCTGGGCACACATCCCCCTCGCTCTGCAACTGGTGAATGGGCAAAGCAGGGTGTTCACTGAAGCTGTACGAGCACTCTTGCCTCACTTGTTTGGCTACGGGAGGTACTTCTACCCACACACTAACTAATGCCAACCAGCCGATGTGTAACGTTGGGTTAACAGTGAAAATATACATGTGGCGTGGAGAAAAGCCCACTCAGAGAGGCTCCTCGGAGGAGATAGTCTCTAAGCTGTGTACGCTGGAATAAAAATAGAGCAATCCACTCCCCCTTTCCCCTCTAGCTGCGCTGAAATGCCAGGGCACTGCACAACCATCCTGAGAACTCCGAGCCACACAACGGGCGGCATTCACTGCCTCGTGGCTGTCGTCCTGACCCCCCCCCCCCGCCCAAAGGTATGATGGCGCAAAGGTATGATGCACACGCCAATCTCGAATTAAAGTCAGCCTGACACAGTGTCCGCCGCAGATTAAATAAAAATTCACCAGGTAAAAGCCCAATGTGATAAACTTTGCAACCAAGAAGGGGATTTGGAAAAGTATATTAACGTGGGGACGGGAGGGAGGCTTAGCAAAAACAAGGCAGCCATTAAAATTTAGCAAGTGGCTCCTTTAATGAAGGACCGTCTTCTTGACTTACACTCATTTCTCTTTCGCCTCTCAGGGCAGTCCAGGGTGAATAATCTGTTTGTTTCTGGCTAAAGAAATGCCAAGTTTAAAGGTAGTTTTTGGTTTGTAAAACTGGCCAGAATTCCTGTCTACTTTTATAGACGGAGAGAAACTGGTTTAACCCTGATCTTTAAGAAAAGTATATACTTATCCATAGCACCTTTCATTTTAAGGCATGTTCACGGCCGGTGAGAATGAAGAGTCAATGACATCTAGATCTACGCCGGTTCCTTGAGCCTTCTCCCACCTGACGCAATGTAGCACTCACAGGTGCTTCTCACTGTTGTGTGCTATAGCCTGTGCACTATGGCAGGGCGAAACATTCTAGAATTTGCTTTTCCTTCTGACACAAGAACTAGTGACAGCCTCTTATTAGGTGTCAGAAAAACAAAATTATCACTTTTTTAAAAAAAGATTTTATTTATTTATTTATTTGATAGACAGCGATCACAAGTAGGCAGAGAGGCAGGCAGAGAGGCAGGCAGAGAGAGAGGGGGAAGCAGGCTCCCTCCCCACTGAGCAGAAAGCCCGATGTAGGGCTCAATCCCAGGACCCTGGGACCATGACCTGAGCCGAAGGCAGAGGCTTTAACCCACTGAGCCACCCAGGCGCCCCCAGAATTATCACTCTCAATACTGATATTCAGCACCTGCGCCTCCGTTCAGCCCGTTCCCCTTGACACAGTGCTTGGACGCCACCAGACTGGCCCTTCAGTGCCACCCGCATCCACAGACTCTCCAGTCCTGTGCCCTTGCACTTGCTGGTTTCTTTATTTGCACAGCTCACTGTTCCCATCTCCATTCCCGCCAGAAAGCCAGGCATATAGAAGGAAAACAGTAAGCATATATTGAAAAAAAAGAAAGACTGAAAAAGGAAAGGACATAGTGTGAAACCCATTTCTTTGCTCCCACAGGGCTAGAATCCTAGTGATTCTCACAAGGTCACATGGCATAGAGTTTGCCCCGTGAAATCTTCAGCTCTTCACCCTCCATGAACTTTTACTTTCCCCTAATGCTATGAGGGGTCTGATTTGCCCTTTGAGGACCCAGTTGACTGTTTTTTCCAGTGCCTCACCTAGAGTTAAACTCTCAGCATGTAGTTACCCCAATTGTCCATAGGAAGAAAGATACTGAAGTCGGAATTTAGAAGACCTGTGTGCTATATTTAACTTTCAGTGTGATCTAAATTGATTTAATTATGTCATCTTCCCTCTTTTTTTTCCAGACTGCGTGTTGTGACCCTCATCTGATCTCCCTCTACCATCTCTAAAGTCTGAAGTTGCTTTTAGAAGGCAGGGGCTACAGCCAAACTGAATTGATTCATATCCCAGCATGAAATTTCTTAGCTGTGTGATCCTGGGCAAGTTACTTAACCCCTCTGAGTTCTCAGTTCCCGCATCATAGACTCATTTTGAAGGTTAAATACATACATGTAAACTGCTTTGAATATTATCAGGCATCTAAAATGTTAACCAGTCACTATCACTATGTTCTAGCTACGCTGGCCTTCTAGGACCGATAGCACGCCACCCTCTTTTCTACCTCAGAACTTCCAAACATGTGACTTGTCTCTACCTGGGATATTCCTTGCTCATTCTTCTCTTCCAGGTCTCCCATGAGATGGGCCTTTGTCAGGGAGGCCATTCCTGACCCATGGGATTCTAGGATAAGTCTCTTCTGACGCGTTCCCATGGTTCCCTGTGTATCAGCAAGTCACCAATCACAAGTGCAATTTTTCATTCAACAGTTGTCTTTCAGGTTTGAGTTTTCTCTCCAAAGATAAGAAGGGGATGTATTTGTCTTATTCATCTTTGGATGCCAAACACCCAGCACAGGTAACAAATCAAGATTTGGGGGGTAAATGAATCAATGAACTATAAAGAGAGAATTCGACAAATTTCGTGGAGATGACAGACCCAGACTTTGGAATAGGGTTACATCCAACAATGAAACTGTAAGATGCAAAATAAAGGAGATTAGGTCAGCCACCTAGAGACCAGATCGTGTGTGAGTAGTCGGGCAGATGGAGAGACACATAAGCCCCGGCTAAGCCCATCAGGATGGAGGGCAATGAGCATTCCTTCTGCAAAACACAGGAGAAGAAAGCTCAGTGGTGCACAGAATAACAAATATTTTTGCCACCTGTAATAAAAGACCGTGGCATATATCCTAAACCTTTCCTCTTCAAAGGGAGCAGCACGTGATTCAAGTCACCTGGATAATTTTAGTAACGCCCCCCCCCTTTTTTTTTCTTTAATACATTCCTGAAGAACAATGATTCTCTCTAGTGTTGTTGCTTTTCTTCACTTCTTTATGCGGCTGGCGGTGGGGGAACCAGGTAGGTTAGCAACACACGCCCAAAAGAAGTAGCAATGAAAATACAGGTTTTTAGCTTGCCCACGGGCGCCTCTGTCCAATCTACCTTTAGAACAGAAAATAGCTCAGTATTAAATATTAAATAAGTGAAAGGCTCAGTGCCACGATAACCCACAACACAGTTTCTAAAACACACTCACACATTTCTAAGCCTCCTAATTAATCGGAGGAAGTTAGAACCTCATGGCATTGTAGACAGCTCTAACAAGCTTGTTTTCAAGGAGTTAAAGCAATGTGTTGATTGGAGCAAGTCAGGAGCGCGAACAATGAAGACAATGTATTCAACGCGCAGAACGTAGGGAGGCAGCTCTGCCGTGGAAGCAGAAGGAAGTCAGGCCAATGAACTTGGCTGACAGGCAGACTGGTGCCTTCCTCCGGAATCACCCCCTCAAAACGTCCCTCATCAAAAAGCTCTACAGTCAATCCCTCATTTGGGCAGAACACGAAGGTCCCTACTCCTGTGTTTCAGTCTTAGTTCCTGGAACTGAGCAGAGTGGGGCAGGTGCAGAGGCGCGCAGGGTGGTGGAGACGGGGAGTGTGGGGAGGAGGGCGCAGAGTCCTGTGGCAGCCTCGCCCGCCCATGCAGAGGGGAGAGAAACCGTCCCCTCGTTTCTGCACAGTGGGAAAGAGGGGTGAAGGGTCTGCAGATTAATTCGTCGTGACAACCTTTGTGAAGAACCTCGGCGTTTGATCTTGAAAAGACTTCATAATTCTTTTGATGGCTTTGAGAAGACTGGGTAAAAAGTTAACTTCCTTTGGAGTCTCTTATCAAGAGTAAATAGAGTTCAACTTCGCACGTTCTCTAGCGAGCGATCCTCCCCCCCCCCCGCCCCCGCTTCCTGGGACCCAGAGATCAAGTTTGTGATTGAGAGAATTCAATAAACATGAGCAGTGTGACTCGTTGGGAAACAAAGATCCCAATGTGTTTCTCTCCAAAGGGAACCTGACTCTTCCCCTGAAACTGTCATAAGCCCGGGCCAGAGAAACATTCGTACCTCTGCAGGCAGGTGCCGAGCGATCAGGTGCGCGGGTTCTGACCCCACGGCTGCCCTGTTCTTCCTTTTCAGTGAAACTGACCGGGGCAGGAAGACAGAAGATCCAGCACCTGATGAATGGACAGAGTGAGGTTAGCTGGCTTTGCAAACAGGGTTCCTCCACTGTGCTTCCAAGTGACCTTCTTTCAATGATATCCTCTTCCTATGCTTCAGGTTCCCATCGGTGCAACGGGACAACAATTTCATCCTCCTCTAACTCACCAGATCAGCATCAAAACGCTGACATTTCATCTGCCATCCTGCTACACAGCTGTATAGAGGGGTCTGGCCTCCAGTCCCTGGTGGTCTTATATCAGATGCGCTGATATTTCCACTGGGTGCTTGCTTAAAATAAGGAAGTACACTTTTGATTCAAATAACTAATTACCTATAACAAGGAGAATAAATATTTCCAATAAGCTGTGTGACTCTTTTGCATTTTATCCTCTGTGCCTCTATTACTTACTCAAAATTAATTAATTACATTTTGAAAACCTAAGCAACAATTTTGGAGCTTTTCCACTAAGACTTCATTCATTCATTCATTTTAGAGAGAGAGAGAGAAAAAACATGAGCAGCAGGAGGGGCAGAGGGAGAAAGAAAGAATCTTAAGCAGACCCCCACTGAGGGCAGAGCCTGTCTGGGGACTCAGTCTCACCACCCTAAGATCATGACCTGAGCCAAAATCAAGAATCTGATGCTTAACTGACTAAGCCACCCAGGTGCCCCTCTACTCATTTTTAATGTGTCCATAGCCCTCCCCAGGACATTTGCACAGCCCCAGGGTTTCTATGTGGTAGAATAACCTTCCTATTCTTCTTTAGTCAGGGGTCTTCATTTGCTAACCAAATTGTCTCTTATTAGCTTTAGTCCTCTGAGAGAAAGAGAGACTTGCATTCATATTTTTAACTTTCTGGCTCTCAACTCTGGCCTTCTCATATATTATATTCAATTCAATCAACAGTTCCTGAGTTCCCCAGTATGTGCCAGGAGCTTCATGGGCACCTTCTGCCTTCCAGATATAGATAGTCTTACAGACACAGATATCTATTTCAGAACTTTTGTCCGCTCAAAGGGGCTTTCAGAGATCATTCCCCATAAATCCCTTTATTTTATGGATGCTACTACAAAGATCCAGCCAGGGTAAGGAGATTGACCCAAGTTCTACCTTCCCAACGACTGATTAAGGACTGGAGTTGGGGCCCTTATGGTTCAGCCTAGGGTTTGTCCCACCAAATGCGAGTGGGGGAATGAAAAGAAACACAAAACAAAAAATAAAGCTTCTTCACTGTTGCTTTATCCAGTGAAGAGAGAAACGCAAGAGCAATCTTCGTTCTGTGGATCTGAGAATTAGGTAGATCACTGAGAAGTAATTTAGAAATGCATAAACATTTTATTTTATTTTTTTTTAAGATTTTATTTATTTATTTGACAGAGAGAAAGAGATCACAAGTAGGCACAGAGGCAGACAGAGAGAGAAGAAGAGAAACAGGCTCCCTCCTGAGCAGAGAGCCCGACGAGGGGCTTGATCCCAGGACCCGGAGATCATGACCTGAGCCGAAGGCAGAGGCTTAACCCACTGAGCCACCCAGGCGCCCCAGAAACACATAAACATTTTAAATCCAACATTTCATTGTCTACAAATTTATACTGGACATTTAGGAAATTTGAGACGATTTGACCCAGGCCAGTATTGAATCAACTCTGCTATTTCCTATCTCCTAACTCTTTTCATGCAGTTTTGAAATTGAATTAACTCTAAGTGAGGGATCCAGTCAGACCCATTTCTTTTCTTTAATGGTTTGGATATATATATATATATATATATATCCAAACACATACACCCACACACATATATACATACATACACACGCACGCACACACATATATATATTTTTTTAGGTTGCGAAGATTGTGAGTTACTTTTTAATTTTACTTACTGTCTTACTGAAGCACAACTGATGCACAAAAATTGCCCAGATACCATGTACACGATTTGATGAGTTTGGTCTTATGCATACACCCTTGAAACCAATGCCATGGCCACCAACTCCAAAAGTTTCTTTGCGTTCCTTTGGGGTGTGTGTGTGTGTGTGTGTGTGTGCGTGCGCATGCGTGTTAAGAACATTTAATATGAGATTCACCCTCCTAATACATTTTTAAGGGTACAATACAATGATGTCAATACAGTGTCTGTAATGTTGCACAGCTCATCTCTACGGCATACTCCTCTTGTACAACTGAAACTTTATACTGATTGAATAATAATTCCCCATTTCCTTCATCCTCTGGCCCCTGGTAACCACCATTCTATTCTCTGCTTCCATGGGTTGGACTGTTTTAGGTACCTTGTAGAGATGCTATCATACATTATTTGTCCTTCTGTTACTGGCTTATTTCACTTAGTATAACGCCCTCCGGGTTCATCCATATGGTTGTAAATGGCAGGATTTCCTCTTTTTTAAAAAGCTGAATAATGTTCTATTGTGTGAATATACCATGTTTTCTTTAACCATTCATCTGTCGATGAACATTTAGAGTGTTTCCATATCTTGGCTGTTGTCATAATGCTGCAATGTATGTGGGAATGTAGATATCTCTTCGAGATACCCATTTCCTTTCCTTTAGACATACCCAGAAATGGGATTGCTGGATCATATGGTGGCTCTATTTTTATTGTGGGCAGGGAACCCTCCACACTGCTCTCCGTGGCAGCTGCACGATTCTACATCCCCACCAACGGTACAGATGGGTTCCAATTGCTCCACACCCTTACCAACCCTTTTTACCTTTTCTTTTTTGACTGCCTTATCACCTGTCTGTACTTTCTTCTTATCTGTGTGCTATTTCCAGAGTGTTCTTGAGGGAAGCCTCTCTAGCCAGTGATCCTCACCACATATTAAGCACACCGAAGTTGTCTCCTACCCTATCCATCACTTTCTGTAGGGCCCTTTCCTTAAGGATCTAGGCTTTTAACCAGGCTGGAACTTTAGAGCAGAGCCAACCAGCCTTGGCCTATCTCAAGGGGCTGTTTCTGCTGACCCCTCTCACGTGTTCCTGCTTAGAAGTACCTAACCCCAGCAGCCCAGGAGTGATCTCAGAATATATGAAACATCCTTCAGGGACTTGTTTAAAAACCTTTTGTGTACATAAATTCAGAGCAAATAATAGCCTATTCCATAAATGTCATGAGGCCTTAGAGATTATCTCATCCAATTACAGACAACTGAGGCTCAGAGAGGTGAAATAAATTACCCAAATGTATGTAGCTACTTGGTGACAGAACTAAGTTTAGGATTTGAGTTTCCTGAAATCCATTGCAGTACATTTTTCAATATATCACATTCCTATTCAAATTAGAAATATGTAAGTAGTAATGAATTAGTAATGAATATTTACGGAGTGCTAGAAGGCAAAAGTCTCCATGCTAGGTGCTGCAGGGAAGACAAAAATGAATTACATGCACTTTCTATCCTCTAGGGGCTCGTAGCCTAGGAGAGAAGGGAAACAGCCCTGTAATTTAAGGCAGCTTTCAAAAAAACTACAGTATTGGAGATTAAGCAGTAAAAGATTGGGAGCAATGAGAAAGGGAGTAATTTTGACTCTAGAGATTTAGGAAACCCAGTGGAGAAAGCTTGTTTGAGCTGAGCACTGAAAGATGAGTAGAAATTTGAGCGTAACCATGAAGACAGAAGGCAATCTAGACCAGCAGGATGCAGTCATAGAGGTAGGATGGGTTTCTGAGCTCCCCTCTGACTTCACGTGATTAGAGAAGGTGGCTTTTGAATTTCTGGTGACCAAGTACAGGGTTAGATACTCTGGACCGGGCTTGAAAGCCTGGCTTCTGATCCATTTCTAGTACTAACACAGGCCATAGTGCTCATTGATTGGAGTACCTAAATGCTGTGGCCTGTGGTAACTATGTTCATATCCCGTTCCCACCATTTACTAGCAGAATGACATTGTGCAAGTTATTTAAGTTGCCCTTGGCCTCAGTTTCCTCATCTGTAAAATGGAATCTATAACAATTACATCAAAACCTTGTTGTGAGAATTAAATGAGTTAATATGGTTAAAGTGCTTAGAACAGTGTGTGGGACATGGTAAGGGTTAGATAAGTGTTTGTTCATAGAGTCCAAACTGACTGAATGCAGTAAGTTCTTTCAGATCAAAGATTCGTTGTAGAAGCACAAAAAAAAAAAAAAAAAAAAAAAAAGGAAAGAAACCACCACCACCACCACAACAAAAAACACAAATTAAAACTGAGGAGTTCCTATTCTGTCACTCAGATAAAAAGGAGGAGAGAAATATCTTGGTACCAAATTCTGTGATAAATTAATGAAATGAATGCTTACGATAGAGTGTCCTTCACCATTGCCCCAGTGCCCTGGCTCACCTCTGCCAGCAGATCCCAGACAGGTGAGGTGACCCCCTGTGATGTTCCTCAACCTCAGGTGGTAGGGTTGGCCTTACCCGGAATTATACTCTGTTCTTGGTAATGCATTGAAGTCACATGGGAGCTTGATTCTCCATGGCTCAGAATAGATCCTGACCTCACTGTGGGCTCCCTGTGCTAATGGTTTCATGTATCCCAGATTGCATTACTAGCAGGAATCGATTTTTCAGCTCTTTAAAAACAGTCTATTTTGGTCATCTTTCCCCCACTCTAAGAGATGTATTTATTTCCCAGAATGTGTAGTGACTCTCAGACAAAATAAATTCTGATAACTGAAATGGAAGCAATCTGTTGTCCAGTTGTCAAGAAAGCTGGGAGGTTTTCCTTCAGAAATTCTTTTGTAGGTCAAAGCAAAGGAAATTCATGTCTCTAACGTGGAGGCCCCAAGTGAAACAAACAATGTAGCATCCAACTGAGATTTGAAAACTTCTAGGGAAGCTGTCAGGTTTATGGAGCTCAACCGTTTATAGAGTAGCACTATCCAATATGGTAGCCACTAACCCATATGGCTATTAGGCACTTTGAAATGCAGCTGGCATACATAAGGAAATGAATTTCTAATGCTCTCTCATTTTAATTCATTTTAATTTAAAAATCAGTACTTCATTCAGTACTGAAAAACTTTCTAAGTTTGGGGTAATTGGGGGACACAAATCTATATCAACTATAAATATTATGGAATCTAAATATATATCAAGTGTTTCTGATTAAAATTTAACAACAAAATTAAAATGTGTTATAATGTAAAATACACTGGATTCATAAATTTAGTAAAGAAAAAATAATGTAAAATATCTCTTTAATAATTTCCTCACATTGATAACATGTTGAAATGATAATATTTTTCTTATCATTAAAATTAAGTTCACTGAGCTCTTATTTATGTGGCTTAGAAAAATCTGAAATACTTCCATGACTCACGTTATATTTCTATTGGACAGCACTATAATGGAGCAGTTTCAAAAATACCAACCCATTTGCTCTTTACAACAACCCCATGAGTTTCCCAGAACAAGTGCTATCATTTCTGTTCCGAAGATATGGAAACAAGGGTTCAGGTAGTCGTAGCTCACCGAACCCTGGAACGAGAGGCGGAGACTGACTTCATGACTTCTGAGTGAAAAATCCGGTTACTGCCGTGCATTGTTTGGTTTGAAATGACAGAGGAAACTTAAGAAAGGCCACCTGGGGGCACCTGGGTGGCTCAGTGGGTTAAAGCCTCTACCTTCAGCTCAGGTCGTGATCCTAAGGTCCTGGGATTGAGCCCTGCCTCGGGCTCTCCACTCAGCAAGGAGCCTGCTTCCTTCTCTCTCTCTCCGCCTGCCTCTCTGCCTACTTGTGACCTCTCTGTGCCAAATAAATAAATAAATACAATCTTTAAAAAAAAAAAAAAAAAAAGAAAGAAAGACAGAAAGGCCACCTGGACTTTAAACTGAACATATAATTCTGTACCTAAGCAGCTCAAGGGAGTCTAACGAGCCTTGAAAGAACAACATACCCCAAGCAAAGTTCACATGAAGATAAACACACAGAGACACTTTCAACATGTAAACTGTGTTTATTTGGCCTTAGTGTCTGTCTGGGGATCCTTGAATAACCATTTCTATGCTTATGTAGGGTATTCAAAGAAACGTATCATATGACCATTGGTCTGTATCATGCAGGTGAATCTAAACAGTGAGGTTTGTCCAATAATTACAAGGCCAACACCCAGCTGACTAAAGGAAACTAAAATGTAGGCTAAATGTAACAGCAAGAGTGATACCTGGGTGCCTCAGTGGGTTAAAGCCTCTGCCTTCAGCTCAGGTCATGATCTCAGGGTCCTGGGATGGAGCTCAGTAGGGAGCCTGCTCCCCCTTCCCCCACCTGCCTCTCTGCCTACTTGTGATCTCTGTCTGTTGGATAAATAAATAAAATCCTTGGGAAGAAAAAATATTTTAAATATAACAGCAAGAGAAAAAACTATATGGAACCCAAAAGGAAAGCAAGAAATGTCCAAGTCATTAATTGAAAACAAAAACACCCATACAATTTCACAGATTATTAAAAAATAGAATTTTAAAAAGAAGGATAATATCTTCATGAATGAGAACATGAAATATTGTTAAGTTGTTGCTTCTCTCCCCAACTGTCAACAGGGAGCATTTAATAAAGAATCACATTAAACTACACCATTGGGATACAATCAGCAAAATACGAAGTGTTGGCAACTCTACCAGACAAACACCCAGGTTCTCCAAAAACAATATATTTCAAGAGGAACACAAAAGAAATGGGGAAATAACATAAAGTTTTAAAAATACTTAAAAGATACAATAACAATTATAATCTGTTAATCTTGTTTGATCCTGATTTTTTTAACTATTAAAACTTTTTTAATTAAAAAATTTTAAATAACTGGAAATTTGAACATTGGATATTTGATAAGGAATTATTGCTCCATTTTGTTAACTATGATAGTGAAACTGTAGTTATTAGTTTAATAGTCCTTATCTTTTAAAGCCTTTGATAGGTTTCTTAACTTTCCCCTGTAGTTGCAAGCCAATCAATTCACAGGAAGGGCTGGGATTTAAAGGTACAATTTACATTTGTAAAATTTTTACAAATAAAATATACCTGAGATTTGTTTCAAAATACTATAAAAGGTTAAACCCTGGCACAACTCTTTATTACTGTTAGTTCTATACAGGTAAAAAGAATGGAAAACAGAAGGATATATTCCAGTGCCCTTGCTATGGACTCAATTTTCTTTGAATAAAAGCTTGCTACCTCAGATTTCTGAAATGTCTGCTTTGAGGTATGATAGAGTAAGTGGTATCAGACTAGCTTACTCATTTGACCTAGAAAAAATTTAACTAGAAAAATTGGTAAAATATAGGAACAAATATAGACTATGGCCCTAAGATAAAAGATAAAAATGAGATAAGCCTAATTATTGCTTTTGCTTTCTGAGTAGATATATATTCCTAAATAGAAAGCTAGGAGGGAGATTCCTTAGCAGAGAATAGAATCCTTGCTGGCTTGAGAAGACAGAGCTCCAAGTTAGGGAGGCTGGAGTAGAATCGAGTACTTGAGAGAAGCGAGCTATGTGAAGAAAGATCTCCAGAAATCGGGAAAGGGATCTCCCCAAGTTTGGTCTTAATCTTAAACTGATGCATGCATCTGGTGAGAGTATAAGATGCTTGGTAGAGAAAAACAATAAAGGAATAATCAATTACCAGGGAACTATAAACTGAGCAGCTACAAGAGCTCACATAGGACTGGGGGACTTTGAAAGTCCTCCAGACAAGGGATTTCATTAAACATTTAAATAATTCCCCAGAGACTGGGAGAAGACACACCTTAATAATGGAGCTCAAATCACCCTAGAGTAAAGGCTCTAAAACAACCCTAACTGAGCTCAAAAACAAACCTCAAGGGACCAAGCTGATCCAGAAGTAAATTAACTGCCTGCCAGAATAAAGCCCAACACTATTTAAATAAAGACAACAAAATCAGACACTCAACAAGTAGCATCAAATGTTTCACATTCAATCAAGGATTACTAGACACATGGAGAAGCAAAAAAATGAGACCTCTATGCAGGAACAAAATCAGGCATTAGAAAAAGATCTAGAAATAACATAGACGCTGAAATTAGCAGAAAAAAAAAAAAACTCTATGACAAATGTAAATGTGGCCAAGAATTTAAAGGAGAACATGAACAAAATGGAAACTATACTGCTTGTAGGCATAAGTCTAGAAAAGACAAATCTGATCTATAGTGACAGAAGTCAGGGCCAAAGATGACTAGGGGTACTGATGGGAGATTGCCTGGAATGGGGCTCCAGGATTTTTTTTTTTCAAGATTTTATTTATTTATTTGACAGAGAGAAAGAGATCACAAGTAGGCAGAGAGGTGGGGTGGGTAAGCAGGCTCCCCACTGAGCAGAGACGCCAATGTGGGGTTCAATCCCAAGACCCTGAGATCGTGACCTGAACCGGAGGCAGGGGCTTAACCCACTGAGCCACCCAGGCGCTCCTCCAAGAATTTTTTTTTTAAAGATTTTATTTATTTATGTGACAGAGAGAGATCACAAGTAGGCAGAGAGTCAGGTGGAGAGAGAGAGAAGAGAGGTGGAAGCAGGCTCCCTGCTGAGCAGAGAGCCCAATGCAGGGCTTGATCCTAGGACTTTGAAATCATGACCTGAGCCGAAGGCAGAGGCTTAACCCACTGAGCCACCCAGGCACCCCAGGAAAATTTTTTAATGGAATATTTTATAACATGATTGGGTGCCTATTATACCCAAAACTCATCAAAATGTACACATAAAATGGGTACCTCTTATTAGGTATGTAAATTATATCTCCAAAAAAAGCTGATTTAAAATACTCAAAAAATGAATAAAAACAAGCAGAGGAAAGTGGATGAGGGTGTGAATGGACCTAGACTGGCCACGAGTTAATGATTTGTGAAGCTGGATGGTAATTTACTATATTACTCAAAATTCCCTATAATTAAAAAAAAAGTTGGGTGTATATATCTTTTAAGGGGAAGAAATAGACTGCTGTTTCTGTCAGAGGGAATATAATATTGCAGATGTGTTTTCTTTAGCATCTCCTTAAACATTTTCTTTTTCTAAAAAATTATTTTTCTTTTTCAACCCCAATTCTTATTTCATTCCTACTACCTCCTCATAGACACTAACTCTAAGTGTTCTACATCCTTGTATATTTATGTATCTTTGAAAAATAATATTGCCTTTGGTATGCATGTATTTTATATATATGATATTGTGTCATGGATTTCATCTTGTTTCTTCTTTTTTGTTTGAGTCAGCACTATTTAGAAGGGATATGTATCTCTTCTTTATTGCTCTGACTGTTGAAAGGGTTTTACTTATTCATTCCCCTAGTGTGGGATGCCTTAATTGCCTCCTATATCTCACTTTCTCTCTCTCTCTCTCTCTCTCTCTCACACACACACACACACACAGAGCCCAAAAAATTCTTGTTCATGTCCTCTGCATCCAGGTACTCGTTCTGTATAATTTGTTCTGTGTAATTCTGGTAGTGGAATGGCTGAATCTTAGACTATATACAGACTTAATTTCCACAAGGACTCCTACCAAACCTTCAAATGGCTTCTCATCCTATTCAGAGTGAAATCTAAAGTCTTGGAATACATACAATGAGTGCACTGGTTCTATGCCCCCTTTTCTCTCTCTTGCCTCATTTCCTCTTACTCTCCTCCCAACAGCCTCACCTCAAGCCACACTAACATTGTTGTTCTGTAAACATTTCAGGTTTGCTCTCAATTCAGGCCTTTGAGCTTGTTGTTCACTTTGCCTGGGACTCTCTCCTCCAGAATTAAATCCTTTATCCCTCTCAGGTCTTTGTTCAAATGTCTCCTTCTCAATGAAATCTTCCCTCACCACCAAATTTAAAATTTTAACGGTTCCTTTTTCCTCTAGCTGTTCCTCTATCCCTTTATTCTGTCTTTTCTTTTCTCCATATAATTTATCACCATATGACATGCCTTAATTTTACTTTTTAATTGCGTTTGTTGTCATCTCTCTTTATTAAACTATAAGTTTAATGAAGGCAAATGTTTTTATATGTTTTTTTTTTTCCCCACTAACTGTTGATTTCCCTAGCATCTAACATAGTTTCTGGCCCATTCTTAGCCCTCAGATATTTATTAATTGAAATACTGCCAGGTTCATCTGCAGAATAACAATATAAGGCTTTATTACTGTAAGCAATATGAAGATTCTCATCCCCCTCATTTTAGTCCAGTATTCTGTATTGCATGACTTTCTAATTTTTGCCTATCTAATGGATATAAAATGTTATTGTATTTTTGCTTTAATTTTATGTTTCCTAAATTCTAATGAAGTTAAGCATTTCCTTATATATTTGTTACATATTTGTAGCTACTTGCATTTTTCTAATCCAGAGCAAAGCCCTGTCTTCAATTCTATGAAGGCTGAGAGGGGTGAGGAAGCTGTGGAGGAAAAGTCTGAAGCTAGCAGAGGTTACTGCAGTGAGGTCGAAGAGCTGCTGTCTGTGTTCTCCTCAAGGATTTTGATGGATTCCTGTCTCACATTGAGGTCTTTCATTTATTTCATGTCTATTTTTGTGTATGGTGTAAGAAAATGGTCCAGTTTCATTCTTCTATGTGTGGCTGTCCAATTTTCCCAACACCATTTGTTGAAAAGACTGTCTTTTTTCCATTGGACATTCTTTCCTGCTTTGTCAAAGATTAGTTGACCATAGAGTTGAGTGTCCATTTCTGGGGTCTCTATTCTGTTCCATTGATCTATATGTCTGTTTTTGTGCCAGCTGTCTTAATGATTACAGCTTTATAATAGAGCTTCAAGTCTGGAATTGTGATGCCACCAGCTTTGGTTTTCTTTTTCAACATTCTTCTGGCTATTTGGCGTCTTTTCTGGTGCCATACAAATTTCAAAATTATTTGTTCCATTTCTTTGAAAAAAGTTGATGTTATTTTGATACCATCAAAATACAATTTGGTTGCATTAAATGTGTAGATTGATCTAGGTAGCATAGACATTTTCACAAATTTGCTCTTCTAATCCATAAACACAGAACTTTTTTTCCATTTCTATGTGTCTTCCTCGAATTCTTTAATGAGTATTCTATAGCTTTCTGAGTGCAAATTCTTTGTCGCTTTGGTTAGATTTACTCCTAGGTATCTTATGGTTTTTGGTGTAGTTGTAAATGGGATCAACTTCTTAATTTCTCTTTCTTCTGTCTTACCATTGGTGTATAGAAATGCAACTGATTTCTTCGCATTGATTTTATATCCTGACATTTTGCTGAATTCCTGGGTGGGTTCTAGTCGTTTTAGGGTGGAGTCTTTTGGATTTTCCACATGGAGTATCATGACATCTACAGAGAGTGAGAGTTTGACTTCTTCTTTGCTGATTTGGATGTCTTTTACTTCTTTTTGTTTTCTTATTGCTGAGGCTAGGACTTCTAGTACTATGTTGAATAGCAGAGGTGATGGTGGACATCCCTGCCATGTTCCTGACCTTAGGGGAAAGGTCAGGAACAGTTTTTCCCCATTGAGAATGATATTTGTTGTGGGTTTTTCATAGATGTTTTTATCATATTGGGATATGTACCCTCTATATCTACACTGTGAAGAGTTTTAATCAAGAAAGGATGCTATACTTTGTCAAATGCTTTTTCAACATCTATTGAGAGTATCATATCGTTCTTGTTATTTCTTTTATTAATGTATTGTATTACATTGATTGATTTGCAGATGTTGAACCAACCTTGCGGCCCAGGAATAAATCCCACTGGGTCATGGTAAATAATCCTTTCAATGTAGTGTTGGCTAGTATTTTTGCATCCCTGTTCATCAGGGATATTGGTCTGTAATTCTCCTTTTTGACGGGGTCTTTTTCTGGTTTGGGGACCAAGGTAATGCTGGCCTCATAAAATGAGTTTGAAAGTTTTCCTTCCATTTCTGTTTTTTTGAACAGTTTCAGAAGAATAGGTACAAATTCTTCTTTAAATGTTCGATAGATTACAAACCTCTTCTCCCAAGCTGCTTTGAGGATTTTCTCTTTGTCACTAAGACTTGCAAGTTTTACTATTAGATGATGAGGTGTTGACCTATTTTTATTGATTTTGACAGGGGTTCTCTGTGCCTCTTGGATTTTAATGCCTGTTTCCTTCCCCAAATTAGGGAAGTTCTCCACTATAATTTGCTCCCATATACCTTCTGCCCCCCTCTCTCTTTCTTCTTCTTCTGGGATCCCAATTATTCTAATATTGTTTTGTCTTATGATATCACTTATCTTGCAAATTCTTCCCTCATGATCCAGTAGTTGTTTATCTCTCTTTTTCTCAGCTTCTTTATTCTCCATCATTTGGTCTTCTATATCACTAAGTCTCTCTTCTGCCTCATTTATCCTAGCAGTAAGAGCCTCCATTTTTTATTGTACCTCATTAATAGCTTCTTTATTTCAACCCGGTTAGCTTTTAGTCTTTTATTTCTCCAGAAAGGGATTCTCTAATATCTTCTATGTGTTATTCAAGCCCAGCTGGCATCTTTATAATCATCATTCTGAACTCTAGTTCTGATATCTTACTAATGCCCATATTGATTAGGTCCCAACAGTCAGTACTGCCTCGTCCTTTTTTTTTTTTTTTTTTTGAGGTGAGTTTTTCTGCCTTGTCATTTTGTCCAGATAAGAATAGATGAATAGAGAATAAAATGCTAAAAGGTAACAATGACTCCAGAAAAATATACACTAACCAAATCAGAAAAGACCTGAAAGTGGGGGGAGAAAAAGGGGGGGATATATTTTATTTATTTATTTATTTATTTATTTTTAGGCTGGTGAATTGAAAAGAGCCACACACTTCATTTTGGGTATATTTTGGTCTATTAGAAGAAACTGTCTCCCAAAATTTTAAAGAAAGAAAATCTTATATATATGCACAAAATATAGATAAGCACCATGAAGGGATGGAATATAACTATAAAGATGAAAATTTAAAAAAGATTTTTAAAAAGGAATTCATAAGATAAGTTGGTTGAAAAGAGAAAGAAAAAAATTAAAGAAAAAAAAAAGGCAGACAATATGATCATGCTGGAGACTAGAACAAAGCCACAGACTAGATTTAGGGTATATTTTGGTCTGCTAGAAAACACTGTATCCCAAAATTTTAAAGAAAGAAAAACTTATATGTATACAAAAATAAGGTTAAATACGATGAAGGGATAGAATATGACTATAACAATGAAAATTTTTAAATATTTTTAAAAAGGTACTGATAAGATAAAATAGTTTAAAAAGTTAAAATAAGATAGAGAAAATATTTTAAAAAATATAATAAGAAAAAAATTAAATTAAAAAACTAACTTTGAAAGACTGAAGAATCATGGGGGGAAAGCCATGAATTTTATGTGTCACATTCCCCTAGCTCTGGAGTTCTGCAGTTCTCATTGATCGGTGAACATGTTCTTGGCTGGATGTTCTTATTGATCTTCTGGGAGAGGGGCCTGTTGCAGTGATTCCCAAATGTCTTTGCCAGAGACAGAATCACGCCGCCCTTGCCAGGGGCCAGGCTAAGTAATCTCTCAGTTTTGCCACTTGCTGGGCCCCTGGACCCAACTGTACTGTGGATGCCGGTTTACAGCAACCCCGAGCTGAGAGCCCCTTCCTTAGCTCCATCTCTGCAGCTGGCCTTCTCGCTCCAACATCTGGGAGCTCTGCCACACTGAGGGACCACGGTCTTTCTGTGACCCCCAGTGTCCTGAGACCACACTGTCCCAGCAAGTGTTCCACCACCTCACGTCCCCATCCCTTCACCCCCCCAACCCCCGCCTGGCTTAGCCATCAGAGTGACGTCCCTCAGTGGAGCAGACTTCCAGAAGTTCTGATTTTGTGCTCTGCTGCTCTACTGCTTGCCGGGAGCTGGCTGATGGAGTCTCCCTCCCCCCATCTTCCCATATAGCACCTTGGAGTCACTTATCCTCACAACCTACCTTCCAGAAAGTGGTTGCTTTTCTAGTCCTAGAATTGCTGCTATTCTTTTCTTCAATCTCCTGTTGAGTTTGTAGGTGTTCAGAATAGTTTGATATCTAGCTGAATTTCTGGAACCAGATAAAATCTAGGTCTCCTACTCCTCTGCCATCTTGCTCCTCCCCCCAGAAACAATGCAATTTACTGGAACAGTTGAATGGATAATGAAACTGGTACATTTCATATCATGGAATACGACTCAGCAAAAAGGAACAAACTATTGGTACATGCAAGAAATTGCATAAAACTCAAGGTATTGTGCTTATCGGGGTGAAAAAGTCAAAAAGATTTATATACTGTACAACTTCATTTATATAATATTCTCAAATGACAAAATCATAGCTCAAATGACAAAAAATCAACCATCGATGGTTGTCAGAGGTTAGGGAAAACATGACTATTAAGGAGTAACATGAGGTTGAGGAGTAACATGAGGGGATTTCTTTGTGGTGATGGAATAGTTCTGTATCTTGTATCTATTTCTGTATCTTGAGTGTGGTAATTGTTCAACAAATCTAGATATATGATAAAATTTCATAACACCATAAATCAAAAACATTTTCAAAAAAGAGCATGTGAAAAATGGCGATATCCAAATAAGATCTATTCTCAAGTATGAGCACCTAGGTGGTTCAGTCTCTTAAGGGTATGACTCTTGATTTCAATTCAGGGCATGATCTCAGGGTCCTGGAATGGAGCCCTGGGTCTGGCTCCATGCTCAGCAGGGAGTCTGCCTCTCCCTCTCTCTCTCCCCCTCCTTTTGCCCCTCCCCTGCTTGTGCTCTCTCTTTCTCTAAAATAAATAAATAAATCTTAAAAAAATAAAAAAAAAATAACTGTTCTCAAGTAATGGCATTGTACCAATGTCAATTTCCTGGTTTTTACAATGCACTATGATTCTCTAAGACATTCTCATTGGGAAAAACTGGGTGAAGGATACTCAGGAGAGTTCTCTACTATTTTTGTAACTTCTCATAAATCTTAAAATATTTCAAATAAAAAGTTATAATAAAAATAAATTTTGAAATATTATTGACTTCTATTTTATGCCTTCTACATTCCCATTTTCTTTATCATAATAGACTTGTGCACTTTATATGCCTTTACTGCCCTTTTAGTGAGGTCTGTGGGGTAGTGCTAAACACTTGTGTTCATCCTGCTATACTTAACCAGGAGTACCTCTGTTCCAGTGTATTTCTTTCTTATTCTTGAAATAGCTATTCTAGAGTATTAACGAACTAGTTTCTCATGATAGTTGTGCTTTGAAATGACAATATCTCTACCTTTATTTCTGTCAAGGATCATAATTATGGCCACTAAGTACCCAAACTGAAAAAACAATAAATGAAGCTAAATCAAACTTCCTTCATTTTATTCTTCTTAATACACTTTCTTATTGTAGTATAAAATGTTATACAGAAAAATAACATGTAAATGTATAATTGATTGACATCTTACAGAGTAAATACACTCATACAAGCATTGTCCAGACCTAGAAATTAACTATTACTAGTATCCAGAATCTCCCCTTTACTTTCTCTGAATCATTATTGTCCTCCTCAAAGATTACCCTCATTATACAGATGAGGAAATTCTAGCTCAGAAAGCTGAAGAGATTTGCCTAAGCATTCATAACAAGTGACAGAGTTGGAGTTCAAAGCCAAGTCTCCTAAAGACTAGGGCTTTTTTTCAGGTCAGCAATCTTTCTCCAAAATTAACTCTATTTTTATACATCATAAGACTTCTTCCGTGGGGAGCCTGGGTGGCTCAGTCAGTTAAGTGTCTGCCTTTGGCTCAGGTCACGATCGCAGGGTCCTGGGATCGAGCCCCGCATCAGGCTCTCTGCTCAGCGGGGAGCTGCTTCCCTTCCTCTCTCTCTGCCTGCCTCTCTGCCTACTTGTGATCTCTGTCTGTTAAATAAGTAAATATTTTTTAAAAAGACTTCTTCCCAACGTTAGTGCTCATATTTCATTTATATTGCACACAGTTTTAAGGATCAGCAAATGGAATCAAGTAAGTGGCCATTTGGTCTCCTTGCCATACCAAACATTTTATAATTAAAACTGCACTCATTCATTCATTCAGTAGCATGCTCGATGAGAAGGATAAAGAATTAAACAGCCCTTCTCCACTAGAGTAATTGCAAAAACCACGGCCTTTAATATAAAGTGGAATGATATGAGCATTAAATAAAAATATGGAATCTCCCCCTTCCCATTAATCCTGACAAGGCTGACGAAATCATCTTTCTAAAACACGAATTTCATCATACCCTACTCCCAAAGACCTTTACCCTCTTCCTATCACATATTGCCTGTAGAATAAACTCCACATTCTTTTGTCTGGCATCTGACTCCTATATATAGAACTCCAGAGGCAGAGGCCATTCCTCTCTACCTCACTCCCAATAGTGTTGAAACAAGATACACCTGGATTTCAACGGCAGCTCTCTCCTTTCCTAAATGTCTGGCCTTGAGCAAATGATTCAACCACTCTCAGTTTCAGTGCCCATATTTATAAACTAGAGATAAACTTTCTTTGCAGAGTCTATAAGGTAAAAGGAACTAATGTATACAATGTAATTTGCTCAGCGCTTAGCACACAGTGCGTATTTTGTGAGTGGTTAAGTATGTTGGATACTGTATCATGCTGAGCTGCTTGTAATTCCCAACTCGATGTTATCCAACTATTTCTTCTGTTTGTTTGGGATGTTCTTCTCAGCTGGTGCCTCAATAGAGATGCTCCATATTTAAGGAAAAGAGTTTAGTAAGATCTGGAGCACAGAGCTGCATCTCTCAATGTTCCTGCTGAGGATTCAATCCCATGCGAGCTCTGAAAATACCAGATAATGGTTTTCTTTCTTTCTTTCTTTCTTTCTTTCCTTTTTTTTTTTTTTAAAGGTAGATGTGGTTATACACCCACATCGGGAAAGAGAAAGGCACAGAGCTCTCCGAAGCAAGGAATTAAGCTGGTATTTGTATTTGTATTATGGTGATTGGCTTTACCTTCTCATTTTGCATAATCTCTTTTTCAATGGTGAGGAGTGTAATTTCCCTTCAGTTCATAGAATAGTACTTGGAGAGGACAGAGAGGAAGTCTCTGCATTTTGTGAAAGAGAAAATTACCGGCACCCCTTTTGTTCCCTTAGGCAGGATTTGGATGGATTACTCATACTTAAAAAGGAAGGCGGCTTTTAACCTTAAAAAGAGAGAGAGAGAGAGAGAGAGGAAAAAAAGGAAGAAAAAGAAGAAGAAAAAGAAAACTCCGTGCATTAACACAGTGCATTGACATGTTACTAAATCTAAGGAATTTTGAAGGACAAATTCCCAGACTCTATCCAAAACATGAAACAAATTCTTCAAACACAAGCTGCCACGCTCATCAACTTGTTCAGATCCCCGCAACTTTGGTTTCACCAAACTGTTCACTTAGCTCCTTGATTGGCTGCTTAACCCTTCCAGGCTGATTGGGGTGGTGGACAGGGGGAATCTGGAGGGAGCAGTTCAACAAGCTCAGGGCCTCGGCCCCTCTTGGAAGAGCAGACTTCTGGAATCGATTTGGGTCCAGAATTGCATTACCCGAGGAATGTGGAGTATGCGCAGTCCTTGATGGCTTGTGAACCACACTTCCTGAAGCTGGCCGCCAGCCAGAGCTAAGGCCATCAGCATCTTAAAAATGAATTCTTTACGAGACAAAGAACAAACTGCCCAATTTTGAAATCACTGACACAAAAAGCTGGTCTGTAAGTAACCTAAAACTTGGTCGACATTTAGACTCCTTTGTATTTCTAGTACATGGTGAATCAAATGTCACCCCAAAATGTCTTTTCCTTTCTATAGGCAGGCATTGTAAGGTCCTGAATAGCTTAGGATTGCATCTTGCTGAAACTTAACTGCTCTCCCCAGAAGTCTGTTTCTTTGTCAGTAATGTTGTTCACTCACTGCTCAAAAGACAGGAGAGACAGGATTAAGTGCAGTAAGGAGGGAAAAAGAGGAGTCGTGATTTTGTCTAAGAACTAAAGTCTAGTGGACAAGATGAGACAAATATCTAGGACGGGTGCTTAAAAATCCACATAAAGCAGTACTTTGGAAGGAAAGAGTGGGTTTTGAAGACATGACTAAATCCAAGGACAACCCAGCTGCTGAGAAAAAATGGGGAAGCATGCTCAGAAGCACAAGTCCGCAAAAACAGCCATGGGCCTGCCCAGCTGGAGTAGAGAAATCCCAGCCTGAGAGTATGGTGGGTAGGGAGAGGAAAGGTGGGTAGACAGGGAGTCTGGTGGGAGCTCAACTTTACTTTATTTTTCCACATAGATTATAAGTATTTTAGTTATGTTCCTACTCTCGACCAAGGCATATTTTTACCTGATATTGTTCAGATATTATTTCCTTTCTAACTCTCATTTGGATCATTTCTTTCAAAGTCAAAGTGATTGCCCCTGAAAATGTGCTCTCAGCCCATAAAAATCACTCCGGCTCTCAAATTCTCCACTACCATGTAAATCACCACATGAAGTAGATCTATTTTATCCAAGGAGGGAAGTCTATCTTTTGATTCCGGTGACACATGCATGGGTCTTCTGTTCCAAAAATTGTTTAAATAATTCTCTAGTGCTCTGCAGGCAAATCTGATGATGTCATTCCCCAACTACTGAATCTCAGCAACTTACATGATCATGTCGATGATGCTTCCCCATCAATGTCCATTCTCACATGTGTGTGCTGCCAAATTTCCTTTTCCACCTATGAAGAGGTCTAAGAAAAACCTACCCGAAATGTGAATGTCTTACAGATCTTAGCGTCAGAATTACACACCTATTAGGTCAATTCCTCATTATATCAATAATAAAAAGCAACATTTTTCAAAACATATTGGGATTCTAGTGAGGCCAATATTTCCAAGTAAACCTTAATATTGATCCCAATGAATTGAATCACACCAATTACACAGAACCTAGAGCTAGCCTGAGGGAATCTTTCCAAATTGAATGAATCTTTCATGAGTTGTTTTTTTAATTCCGACTTCAAAATAACACGAAGACTCTCATTTTTTACCTTATTTCTGATCAGACTTGAACCAATACAATTAAATTGCCTGAGTATAAATGCTTTGAGGATATAAAAGATGTCTAGAATAGTCCTTTGGTGAACAGATTAGGGGATAAGTGAATGAATGCATGATTTTCTTTCTAAAGAAGCTCTTTTCATTAGTCAGGGATGGGCCAAACAATATGAAATGGCTGAAGATGGTAACAAATAAAACTGATTAAATCACTTGGGATGTCTTAAGCTGGTATAAACAAGACTGTGTAGAGAAACATTAGTACACCTGGTGAGAAAATCAAGGTGATTGTACTTGTTATCATCATGGACTACTACAAACTAACTTTCCACCGAGCAGTACATTCCAGGGCTTTGGAAGACTTCAGCAATCCATAACATATCCCCCCAGCAGGGAGGGCCCCTTAAAGATAATCTGATACAGTCCATGAGTTTACATGGAAGAAGCAAAGGTCCAAGGCAGCGCTATGACTAGATCAATGTCACACATTTGTAGCAGAGCATGAAGGGTATCCTTGTTCCAACCTAGCTAAGGCTCCCTCGACTACCTCATGGCTCTAGGCTAGGAACTCACAGGAAGGAGGAACAGCCAGGCCAATGGAAACTGATGAGCCCAGGATGCAAGACCCAAAGGGCTATGTAGGAAAGGCTGAGCTGGCTGTTAGGTATTCAGAAGCAAACTGAGCAGTTTCCCAAGGGATGTTAACTTTGGGTCTAAGAGCCAGGAGACTGCAAGCCAGGTGAAGTAAAATTCAGGAAAAGTTTTGTTGGGCAAAGCTGGAGAGGGAACGTGGCTCCAGTCCGGTCAGTAACCTCAATTGCTACAGGGATCTGCCCAAAGGCACCAACGCCAGAGGAACTGGAGTTTCTTCTGCAGTTGGCTGAGACAAGGATAGAGTAGCTCATGAGATCTTCGCGACACACATTACTAAGGGAGACGCCATCATTTCCAGGGATGCCAGAGCAGAAATAAAACCGAGGACCGCAAAGAAATGACAGGGTGTTCAGATCCAAGCAGAACAAAAGGGCAGAGACTGGCCAGGGGTTGTTTGAAAAGAGAAATATCTTCACCCTCATGTCAAGAAGAGAAAAATCTCTAAGAAGAGAAAAGAGATTGTGTTGAGATGTACCTTGATGCCTTACCGCGGCTGATAAAGGCAAGGCAGCACAGAGTACTGCGCACTAGAGGATTAAACAGTTTCCAGAGCCTGAGAAAAATGGGGCCAAAGCGGAATGCGAGGGAGGGTTTCCAATCTCAGGAGCTAGAATGTCTGAGTATCCCGGAGGAGGAAGCAGCCTTCCAAGGGGTGGGGTTGGCAGAACAAGGACCGCGCTGCAGGGTCGCCTCACCCACGCTCCTGGATAGAAAAGTTACAATTCAGACGAGGCCGACTGGCATAGCAGCGGGACATCATAACCCCACGGGGAGAAACGAGGCTTCTTCAGAAGTTGAAATGAACTCAGCCCCACGACCAAGCCGTCTTGCTGCGGCCACACAGTGGTGAATTGGGCAAGGGTCAACAGATTGTAGTCATTCCAGAGCCCGGGCTGACCAGTTTGGCTGAACTGGCTCAGGAACAGAATGGTTGCCATGTGTGTAGACGCAGCTTTGATGAATTATCTAGATGTTTGGGCTACATCCGATCAAATATTTAGAGAATTAGAAAAATCAAAATAATTGACAATATCATATTTTTCTTGGAGTTTCTGCCAGATGGTTTGGCATCACTATCTTTACAGTCAGGGAAGAAAAGGACGAAGAATGTAAATATCTAGTTAAAAAAAAAAAAATAGAAGCAAAAGTTTCCTTTAAAAAAAAAAAAAAAAAACAAAACCTTGATGTTATACTGTGAGCCCAAGTTGGGGCTATCTGTTCACAGGTAAAATGAAGTGTTATCCTTAAGGCATTACAGGAGAAATCTCCTTAAACTTACCTTAATGCAATCTCATCTATCTGATTTATTATAAACAGACATTTTGAAGAAAATGAGCATATACATGATCCAGAAAGACTGAGTCTGGCTTTATTCTTTATGTGGGAAGCGGTGAAGAGCTTAGGATTTGAAGTCAAATGGACTTCCAATTAGACTGCTCTTGTGTGTCCAAAGACAAATTGCTTAACTTCTCTGAGCCACAGCATACACACCTCTAAAACCGGGGTGAAAATAGCAGAGCTCTACAAGATAATTACAAGCATTAGCTGAGATCACGCATGGAGCATAGAATTCAGTGCCCAGGACATAGCAGGTGCTCGGTAAATGTTAGCTACGACCTAAACAAGGTTGGAATGAATCGAGGAAGGGGAGCAACACATCTGGGTGGGTTATTTTTGTTCGTTTGTTTTTAACTCTGGAGAATCATGCAGGAGAGCTTCCTGTTTTGTAGAGCACTGACTTACCTCACCGCTAAGAATCACACCAATTCTAAACTTCCGAGTGTCGGATATTTTATAATTACGTATCTGAAGTCATTACTCACCTTTTTTATCGGTTGTCCAATTATCATTAATTTGTTAAGAGGGGACACCCAGCAAGTGCTGAACCAAGTGTAAGGCCACTGCGGCTCTGACAGTGAAGGAGAACAGATTGATAAAGATGCTCACTCCGTAGGGGTCAGCAAATCCACAAATCAAGGCGGACTGTACACCTAAAAGAATGACTCGGTGCCTGGCAGTTTGCAGGCATTATCTCATTTAAATCCCATCACCCTGAGATACATACCCTCATTATCCTATTTCCCAGAAAATAAAATTTAGGCTTGAAGAGCCTTTTAAAATTTACCTGAGGTTATATATAGCTAGGAAATGGCACAGACCCAGGCTACCAAGCCTGTCTCACCACTCCACTACCTACCTGTCATGCTTCCTCTGCTAGTCTTTTAATAAATGCCATGCTACCTTTTTCTTCTCCTTCTCCTTCTCATTCTCCCCTTCCCCTCCCCCTCCTCCTTCTTCTTTTCTAATTAATGTATGTGGTATTATACATTGTCTTTGTAAAGTGGAAACTCAGCAGGTACTATGAATGAAGTAATGGAATAGAAAAGTAGGTTCTGATCATAACTTGAGCACTAAGTAGTGAGCAAGTTATTCCAAGTCTCCAGTCCTGCGTGCCCTTTGCTTTACAATATCACTAACTCTAAAATTCATTTCATCCTCATGAACTGACCTAGACTGAGAATTGATGTCCTGGATTAAAAGCATTAAAAGCATGTGTTTTCCTGACCATCATCAAATGTCTAGAGGAGATCCCTTAGGTATTGACCTAGAAGGAACAATAAAACAGAGCATTATCTCATTTAAATCTCCAAGACTTGGCATGTTCTCTTTGCCTTGACACCTTTGCTTCTGGGATTTTATTCACTGCTTTGGGCCTGCAATTTCTCTTCTCCTTAGGAGGTATCTTTATTAGCTCTCCCCAGTCTCACCGTGTACCCAAGAGCAAATTCCATAACAGAAGTCATCTGCTTTGTCTGTCCAAAAATGAAGACTCACTTTGAGATCACTGACATTATTAAATTGCTAACTGCTCTACCTAAGAGTGGTAGTCCTTGGCATTCCTGTTAACCGTAGCATACTACTACTATTCATGGTGACCAACTCATTTGAGACTACTGAGGAGAAAATAAACTCATTTCCAAAGTTAGTCATGGGAGGAGGCAGGAGGTTCTTCTACTCAACAATTATTGATGTTCTATTCCCATGAAAATATATATTCTTTTATTTTTAGCCTCTTGAAAGCTGTTACTTTCCAACATTTAGGAATGGAGCAGGCAGGGATAGACAAAGTGACATCAGCCCAGCGACATTATTTTCATTGTCTGCCATAGCCCTGGATGGTTTCTTGGCTGATAAAAGTCACAGCTTTCAAATTCCCCCAGTGGAAAATTCTCTACGTCTGACTTTTGAATACCCGTTAATGGTGATAAGTTGGACCTGCCTGGCCTTGTTGTTCAGTTAAAGCTAATGAACAGGCCCACCCCTTACATTGTCAATGTAAAAGAAGATTAATATTCCTTCTTAATACAGGGCAATTTCCTGACTCTGGGGGACCACATGGAAGCTCAAAAGATAGCACATTTTTTTTCCAAGCTGTGGTCATACTAAATGATTTCCCGACGAGGTGCTCAAAGAAGAAGAAAGGGGAAAATAGAGATGCCACAGATGCTACATAGACTAAATTTAAAAGCCATGATTTCAAACATTGGCTTGAGGAATTTACTCACTTTTTTTTTTTTTTTTTAGCTGTATTGATCACTTCATTTGTACCCGGTGATGAAAAGACAGTGAATGCTACTGCTATTTTGTCTCGAGTCGTTCACAGCTTGCTGAAGGAGACGGTGAAGTAATCAGACCATTTTAATTTAGAGTTGAGTGTTTTCCTCACCACAACCCAACAGTCCCCCAGAGAGTTGGACAAGTTCTAACTTTAGGAATCCACTCACACCAGCTCCTTGAGCAGTTGGATCTGCAACTGGAAACCACAAGATGAAGGGTGAAATTTTCTTCAGACATCTCTGTAACAGCTCCTCAAGCCACCAGAGGCCCACAGAAGAAGGCCAGAGCTGTGTTGCAGGATCAGCTGCCAAAGCTTCTTGCTGACTCCGTCTGTGTCATCGACATTAACATCACACCTCCTCAGCATCTCGGGGCACAACTCAACTCTGACATTTTCACACTCAGAGCCAGTCAGAAGCAGAAACTGTTTGTGTTGCTGACATGTCATCCTCTTTTAGCCCTCTTACATCAGCCCGTCTGCTGTGTCTTTCCGCCAGCTCCCTTCAGTGTGGATCACAAGGCGCTTGGAAAACAAGACAGGAAGTAACTCTCACGTCAGGGAGATGGTCCACAAGAGATGAGTAATTTGTGGGGAAATATTAGGTGTCCTGAGTGTCCTCATCCCCTCCTCTCCTGCCTTCATATTTCTGGCCTTGCCCACCTATACGTTTGGTTCCTCCACATCCGTTCCCCTGATGGTGCTCCCTCTTCTCAAGGACACCTCAGCCTTCGACTCTAATCCAGTAGCCTTCCAGTCAGGAAATCACTACTTAGCTTCCTTGGGTCCCATTGGAAGTTTCCCCTTCACAGGTTCCTCCTAAGACCATCACTTCAGGGACGTGAAAGGCTGCTCCAGACACTTGGGAATGTTTGGACACTGATGAAGAAGACCCGATGTATAAGAATCTCTTCAGAAGACACCAAAGAGAAGACGTCTCTCAACATCAAAGTATACAAAATGTTTCTCCTCACGTTAAAATGCTTTCATAGTTTAGCATATATACAATTTCTGTGACTGTTACAAAAAGAGCTCAAGTTTTACATCTATTTTGAATGCTAATTTAAAAAAAAAAAATTCTGTTTAGCTTTCAACCAGGATTCTACTTTTCAGAGATGATCAACAATTGCTAAAAATTCTATTTTCTTCCTATTGGTAACTAGAAACTCATACTGAGGACAAAGATCAATCAAGTACCCCATGTTCCAAAGAAAGCTGAAAGTATTGGGGGTCAGGTATTTCCATTCTCTCTCTCTCTCTCACACACACACACACACACACACACACACAATAGCAACAACATTCTGTATTGGTAGGTGCATGAGCAGATTACTAAAAGGAAGAAAGATTTGCGTCAGGATTCAAAGAATTGACTAGAAATGTGGTCTACAGGCCCCCAGGGGAGTGTGTGGCTTTCTTTCTCCCTTTTCTTTGGGATGGGAGACTTACTCACCCTATCAAGCCAGTGGAGGAAGTTGCAGTGACACTGAGAGAGGAAGAAAGTAAAATCCGTCCCTTGAGCTAAAGCCTATTGCCAGGACAGGGAGGTTTAAAGATGAGCACTAAATTGGAAATGGAACAGAAATTTTAAAACAAATTAAATTCAAAGAATGAGACTGTATTCACTAATAACTGAAAGGCTACAGAAGTGGTATCTGTCCCAGATATTAAGAAGCAAAATAAAGGAAGTTTGAACATCTTCAAATGAAGTGTTTTAATGCTTTTGGGGGAGGTTTTGAATATAGACTGTTTTTTATTTAAAATTTGACTAATATTCAGCTTATTTAAATTATACATTCAAAAATCTCATTAACATCAAGTTAAAAATCTTATTAGTCATTTACTTGTTTGATAAGTTTTAACAATAACTTTTAGGGATCTGTAAATAATGTTTGGTCTCACTTACACATGTTGTTAATTAGACATTTTAAATAAGTTAAACTATGTTTGTAGGTAAAATACAATCTAATTGCTTTTTAATATTTGGTTGTATGAATCCACAAAAAAGCACCTTTATAAGTACTAAATAATTTTTTAGTATCTTAAATAATTCTTATAATTTAAAAATATGGTGACTCTAAAATCCTTTTACTGTGGTCCAATACTTTGCATAACATTTCAATTTGAATGCACAGTGTAAATTAATTGCTCAGTCATATTGTTTAAATTAACACCATAAGGCTATTAGTCTGTGACATAAATTCTATAAAAGACTTTAAGTATATAAAATATACGTGCAGATTATAAAAGTTATTGTATTATTTATTTGTATTATTAAGTATTATAAAAATACTAATAACATAGTCTTTAGTTTCTTACATGTTTTTATACTTAATTTAACATTTCCTAGGATTAAAAGATGGACCCACCCCCCAAAGAGACAGGAACTTAAGGTTGCCTACCCATGAAGCCAGTAACGTTAGAAATCCTGGAACTCTGGACATCACCTAAGAACAATTCTTCTCACCTACCCAACTATAAGCCTGAACTCCTCTTTGTAGCATTATGAAACATTTTTGATTCTCTATTTTCAGAAATGTACACCTTCAATGGAATATTACTCAGCCATCAGAAAGGATGACTACCCACCATTTGCATCAACATGGATGGAACTGGAAGGGATTCTGCTAAGTGGAGTAGGTCAAACAGAGAAAGACAGTTATATGGCTCCACTCATATATGGAACATAAGGAATAGTATGGAGGACCATAGAGGAAGGGAGGGAAATCTGAAGGGGTAGAAATCAGAGAAGGAGACAAACCATGAGAGACTATGGGCCCCAGAAAACAAACTGGGTTTCAGAAGGGAGGGAGGTGGGGGGAAGGGGAAACAGGGTGATAGGTTTTAAGGAGGGCATGTGTTGTGATGAGCACTGGGTGTACTACACAGTGGCTAATGGAACATAATAAAATATAATAACATAATAAAAATATAAACATAGTAATGTAATAATATTAAACATAATAACATAATAAAACAATAAAAAAGAAATAAAAGTTAACAAAGAAATGTACAACTTCCTTCTAGACTAAACACTTGATTAAAGTTGTTCTTTTTCTTGCTCTCAACTTATGGACATATATTTTTCCTTTAACTCTAATAAATTTGTGCTTGATGGAAGCCTCAGATAACTAAACATATTTTCTAGTTGTTCAGTGACAGAGAGGGAAGGGTTAAATTCCTTCTCTCTAACTCTAGACTTCTTGATTTCTCCTAATAGTTCTGTCCATTCTTGCTTCACATGTTCTAAGACTATACACATGTAAATTAAAAATCGTTTTATCTTTTTTAAAAGATTTTATTTATGTATTTATTTAAGAGCGAGGGAGTGAGAGCATGAGTGGGGTGAGAAGAGGAAGCAGAGGGAGAGGCAGACTCCCCACTGAGCAGGGGTGGTTGGGGGCTGGATCCAGGACTCTGGGATCATGATCTGAGCTGAAGGCAGACACTTAACTGACTGAGCCACCCAGGTGCCCCTAAAATCATTTTATCTTTAAGATGAATTTAAGCTTTAATAATTCCAAAAGGATGCTTTGTATCTCTCATATTACCTCCTAACAAAGTCTATTTTGTTGATATTAACAAATTAACCTTTTTACTCTTGATCTGCATTACATAATTTGCATGTTATATTTTTCCAAGTTTTGAATTTAATCTATCTATATCTTTGTTTTTAAATATGTCTCTTGTAGACAGTGTACATTTGATTAGTTTTAATTTGGAGACTTTAACCCATATTCATTTTCATTTACTGCAATTGCTAATGTACTTAGGTTTAAAACTAATGTTTTATTTTTGCTTTATTTTGCTTATTTTGTCTTGGTTTTTCTTACTTTTCTTGTTCTCCCTCATTTTTTATATTCTTTCAGTAGATTATATTCTATCATTCCATTTCTTTCCTATGTTTGGAAGTTACGTTGGACTATACATACTTAAATCTAAAACTAATAAATACCTTTATCTTCTTCATAGAAAACAGAAAATCTGTGGACACCTTAACGTTTATATATATATATATATATATATATATATATATATAGTCATGTTGTCATATAAAATGTCATGTTTTTTAATTCTAGGATTTTTTTTAAGATTAACACAATGACTTCACGAAATTTTAAGAATATTTCAAAATACAGCCAATTGAATTTTATTTTTCACATGGCTTCAGCTGACGTACAGACCCAGCTTATGAAGATTTCCTCCAGATACAATCAACTACAAACTATGGTTGAAGGTAATAAATGGAAGAAAATGAAATCATTTACACCATTGGATTTGTAAATCATCAAATATAACAGGTTAGATAAAATTATCCTGATTTTATATACATATAAGTAATAATATATATAAATATGTGTTAGACACTTTATATAAATATATATTAGACACTTTAAACTAAGTTTGTAAATGTAATATATTCTAATTCCTTTCTAATATTGGTTGTATGACTCTATAAAAAGAATCTTTATGAGTACTAAATAATTCTTTTATAGCTTAAATAATTATTATAATTTTAAAATATGGTGACTGGGATGCCTGGGTGGCTCAGTCAGTTAAACATCTGTCTTTGACTCAGGTCATGATCCCAGGGTCAAACCTGGGTTTGAGTTTGTGTCAGGCTCCCTGCTCAGCGGGGAGCCTGCTTCTCCCTCTCCCTCTGCCTGCCATGCCTCCTTCTTGTGCTCTCTCTCTCTGACAAATAAATAAATAAAATATTTTTAAATAATAAAAATAAATAAAAATTAAAATGTGACTATATATGTATACACACACACAGACACAAATACATAAAATCAGGAGAATTTTGTCGTGTAAATTTGTTTCAAATTATTTCTTTATTTATTTGTTTTTAAAAAGTATTTTATTTATTTATTTGACAGAGATCATGAGTAGGCAGAGAGGCAGGCAGAGAGAGGAGAAAGCAGGCTCCCCACAGAGCAGAGAACCTGCTGTGGGGTTCGATCCCAGGGCTCTGGGATCATGACCTGTGCCGAAGGCAGAGGCTTTAACCCACTGAGCCACTCAGGTGCCCCTCAAATTATTTATTTTTAATACCGCCAAGGCATCTTGTTATATGGCTAAACCAGTTATTTGATTATTCACTTTTGGTCAACTATTACATTTTTCCAAGTTTTCTTTTTTTTCACTCTGGTAACTAACACTGTGCTGCATTTGTTTGCACATAAATATCTGTGAAAATCTCTGATAGTTTTTTCAATGCAAATACCTTGAAATGAGATGACTTGAACAAGGGTGTGAGCACATACTAAATAAATATTGCCAAATCACTCTCCAGTGAAGTGGCTCCAATTTTCACTCTCCAGAAACAAAACCCGAGTTTCTGTTTAAATAATTCTTTCCAATGTCAATTATTATCACTGAAAAAATATATGCACTTGATTGTTGGAAGAGTGAGAAAAATAGGTATTTTGTTTTAATTCTAATTTCTTTCCTTATTATGACCTTGGACTTTTGATTAACCTTATTAGCCACTAGAGTTTTTCTCATGAAGTGTCTGTTCATGCCCAATGCTGTTTCTAAATTTGAATGCTTATCATATTCTTATTATTTCAATATTTATAAATTAACTGTATTGACCCATTGTCTTTACATAATTTGAAAATGCTTGTATACTTTATTTGCCTTTTAGATCAATTTACAATACTTTATCACTTGTAGAAGTTTGCAGTCAACTATCTTAATATTTTTCCTTTATGGTTTCAATAATAATGATTTATTGTCAAAATACTCATTGTATAATTCATTACATCAATAATGTTGAAAACTCAAAATAGACGAAACAATCCTGAAAAAGAACAAAGTTATGCTCCTCAATTCCAAAGCTTACTATAAAAATACAGTAATCAAGATAGTGTGGCACTGATTTAAAGATAAACATACAGATCAATGGAATAGAATTAAGAAGCCAAAAATAAACCTTTATAGTTATGGTCAGTTGATTTCAGACAAAGATGCCTAGGCATTTAAATGGGGAAGCAATAGACTTTTCAACAAAAGATGTGGAAAAAATTAATATTTACATGCAAAAGAATGAAGTTGAACCCCTTTCTACACTATACACAAAATTAACTCAAAATGGACCATAAACATGAATGTAAGACCATAAAACCGAGACCATAAACTCTCAGAAAAAGGAAAAAACAAAAACAAAAATCCAGAGCAGTAAATCTACATGACCTCAGGTTAGGCAATGATTTTTCAGATGGAACACCAAAAGCTGAAACTAAAGAAAAAAATGATAAATTGACATCATCAAAACTTTAAAACTTTTGTGCTACAATAACTCCATCAGGAAAATGAAAAACAAACAACCCACAGAATAGCAGAAAATATTTGCAACTTATATATCTGATAAGGGACTTGTATCTAGAATGTATTGAATGTATTGCAACTCAGGAATAAAAGATAAATAATCTGGGGTGCCTGGGTGGCTCAGTGTGTTAAAGCCTCTGCCTTCGGCTCAGGTCATGTTCCCAGGGTCCTGGGATCGAGCCCCATGTTCAGGTTCTCTGCTCAGCAGGGAGCCTGCTTCTTCCTCTCTTTCTCTCTCTGCCTGCCTCTCTGCCTACTTGTGATCTCTGTCTGTCAAATAAATAAATAAAATCTTAAAAAAAAAAAGACAAATAATCCAGTTTAAAATGGGCAGAGGATCTGAATAGACATTTTTCCAAAGAAGATATACAAATGACCAATATGGAACTAAAAAGATGCTCAACATTATTTATCATTAGGGAAATGCAAATCAAACCCATACCATTGGATGGCAATAATCAAAAAGACAGATTAGGATGTTTAAAAAAACATTGGAATCCTTATCCATTGTTGGCCAGAATTTAAAACGCGAAAAATGCTTTGGTCTGGAAATCCCTCAAGATGTGTAACAGAGTTACCCTGTGACCCAGCAATTCCTCAATACATACCCAAAAGAATTAAAACTTATGTTTGCACAGTGACTTCTACATGAATGTCATGGCCAAAATGTGGAAACAACCCAAATGTCCATCGACCGACAAATGGATAAACAAAATGTAGCATATCCACACAATGAAACATTACTTGAGAAAAAAATGAAATACTGAGACATACTGCAACATGAGAGGACCTTGAAAGTGTTGTGCTAAGTGAAACAAGCCAGACACAGAAGACCATATATTGTCTGATTCCACTTATAGGACACGCCCAGAATAGGCAAATCTATAAAAACAGGAAGTAAATTAATGGTTTCCAGGGAATAATGATAGGTGGAAATGAGAAGTGGTCACAACTGGGGATGGTGTTTCCTTTTGGAGTGAGGAAAAATTTGAAAATTAGATTGTGGTGATTATTGCCTAACTCTGAGTACACTAAAAACCTTTGAACTCTACACTTTAAAATAGATAAATAGTATTTTACTATAAATAAATCTGTTTTTTAAATCTATTTTTAATAGATTTAAAATAGATAAATAGATAAAGCTGTTAAAAATAAATGCTAGAAAGTAATTTGATAAAATCCTAAATCTATTCGTGATCGACACAAAGCTTTGCAAAGTGGGATTTTTAAATTCTTTAACATAATATACAATATCAAACAAATGTCATATTTCTTTTTTCTCAATTATCCTGACAACATCTTTAGTAGTTAATTATTTTCAAAGATCAAATCTAATATCATAGATTACAGTTATTTGCCATGCCCTTATTCTTCATTAACAACTCTCACTTTTTTTCTTATCTTTTATTGAAGTTGAGATTTTGCAACCTTTGTAGGCAAAGTCTCACAAATTTAGATTTTTCTGATTGTTTTCTCTAAGTTACCATATTTGGCAAGGATATAACATAAATGGGATTGGGTTTTTCCCCAACATCATATTTCAGCATACCAAATGGTGAAATACTAGAGGCACTCTCATTAAAAAGGACAAAAAAATTACACTAGTATTGAATGTGTATTTGGAATATTGAACAAAAGCAATAAAGCAAGAAAAAGAAATGAGTTCTATACGCTCAACATTCATATGTGGTACTTTTGTCTTAATATAAAATTCAATAGCTTGAAAGGAAAAATAATATAAATTCTACACAAGTTCTTTCAAAAAACAGAAGCAATGGAAACACTCCAACACATTGTGTGAGGCCAGCATTGCCCTTACACTAAAACAAAAGACATTACAAAAAAAGAAAACTACAGTATAATTGATCTCATGAACAAGTTGCAAAAGTCCTTAACAAAATATTAGAAAATTAAGTACAGCAATATATAAAAAAGCTTTATACATGATGATTAAAAGAAATTTATCATAGAAATGCATTGCTGGCTCAATACCAAAATATAAATTAGTGTAATTCACAGATTAAAGGAAAAATATGATAATTTCAGTATACTTTAAAAAGGCATTTAATGAAATGCAACATTTTCATGATAAATATTCTCAATCTCTATCGAGAACCTGGGTCTCTCAGTTGAGCATCTGACTTGATTTTAGCTATCGTTTGCATCATCCTTAATGGTGAGAGACTGAAAGCTTCCCTCCTAAGTTTAGAACAAGGCAAGGATGTCTTCCTTCACTTCTTCTATTCAACATCATATTGAAGGTCCTACCCAATGCAATAAGGTAAGAAAAAGAAATTAAAAAAAAAAAAAACCACTTGAAGAAAGAAGTGAAACGGTCTCTTTCACAGATGATACCATGAACCCACTAGAATTAATATGTAAGTATAGCAAGATCCAACACTAGTAATGAATATTGGAAATAAAGTATTTTTAAAATACCATTTACCAAAATACCAAAAACACCAAAAAAAAATGCCATATAATACCTAGGTATAAGAGTTTCTAAAAATATGTGCTTATTCTGTGTTGAAAACACTGTGAAAGAAATCAAAGAAGATCTAAACAAATAAAGATCTAAAAAAATAAAGATACCTATCATGTTCATAGATTGGGAGACTTAATACTGTTAAGATTTCAATGTTCCCCAATTGTCTACAGATCCATTACACTCCTATATACATTTCCAGGACATCTTTTCTTACCAATGGTCAATGAAAACATATACTGCAGGAATTCTTAATCTTTTCTTGAGTCATATCCCCTTAAAGAGAAGGAGAAAAATTTTAAAGTATAAAGGAAATATGGAGGGCACCCTTAATGTAAGAGGACATGAACAAGAATAAACAGACCCATAGGGTTCATACTATTAAGGAGTATCAGAGCCATTAGAGATTAACTTGCCCAGTTCCTCAGGATACTGAGGAAGAGAGCTTGCTAGAAGTCATAGAGCCTCAACATCTGTGGCAAAGCTCAGCCAATACATTTTCCAAAAATAAAAATTAGTTCTACCTGCCTAGGATACCCTGAAGCCTGGACCCATGACTCTGTGTCAAAAGCAATAAAATCTGCACTAAATTGAGTTCAAAGAAATGTTCAATGAATTTGTCTACACTGAGTGATTTACACTTGCCTATTCTCAGGTTGGTTTAATGGAATACATTAGAAGTTTGGCCCAGGATTATCTGGAACAAAGAAATGATCCAGAACCAAGAAAGTGCTTCACATCTCCAATGATAATGGATGAAAAAGGAAAAAGAAAAATAATTGAAAATCATTGCTACCAAAACACATCAGAGAAAATCAAGTTGAGCTCTTTTCATTGCTTAAGACTCAAAGCCAAGGCCTGAAAAGAAAAGAAAAAAAAAAAAAAGAATTAAGCATCCCATTTCTGATTTCAGAGAATTATTGGAGGAGGGACATGTCATCTACCAGCCTAAGGCTTACTAATATGTGCCAATTCAGAGGACTAGCCCTACCACAAACCACATCTCTGTCAAGCTCTCTAATATGGGAAGGGAACTTGCTGAAAAAGGTTGTTTGGTACCATTGCAAGGCTTGGAAAGAGGACTCTTTCCTGCCTCATCTTAGAGGAATTTCCCTAACCCCCAAAAAAGGAATCACTTTGTAAAGTTTGAGGGTGTCAGCAACATCAGATGACTTGTATTTTTATTCCACGGCTGAATATCTGCTTCACCGGAAGACACCCACCGAGCTACTGGAGGCAGTAGAAACCCAAACTGGGGAGAGGTGGCAGAGCAGGAGACCACCAGTGATGAGTGAGGACAGGGCTGCCATCCTTTGTTCCTAGTTTGGAGGGATTTCGAAAATAATCCCATACATGCCCATACTCTGAGTATAGGCCACATGGGGCAGAAGAGATGAAGAGCTCTAATCTCTCCACAGCTGACACAGCAGGTTGAGAATGGCACATCAGAGAAGTGGAGCATAGTACCACCTCCTGGGAGTCAGCAGGAAGATGAGGCCAAATTTTCTAAGACATCACCAATGGTGAGGAAAGCTTCCTGCGGTGTGGGGAGGGTGCAGATTTCCTCATCAGCAAGGCATGGGAGAGCAACCATTCATGTACTTAAGAGTTTGTGGACGATGAGCTAGAAAAACCATCATGACTATCTAAGGACAAGACTGCAATATTGCCCAGTCATAAAGGAAAGTTGCCTTCTTTTTCTCTTTCTCCTGCCCAACACCTGAGAAACTACTGTCAGGAATGAAAAAGCTACCTGAGAGTCAAGCCATACAAACCTGACCCTCAGTCCAAGACTAAACCTCCAGCAGCAGATGAACGGAAGAAGACCCTTTGACTGTCGTATGAGATGGGAAGTACTGAACACAATGGCTCTCAGAAACTGATACCAAATTATTTAAATAACCAAGAGCAGGAAGGGTTATAGAACCAGGCCAAGATATCATGAAGTGGGCCACTATCCAGGACAAAAAAAAGAATTCAACATGACATAAAAAACAGTTAGAAAAAAATTAAATCCTTTCAAATTTACATCTCCAACAAGATGCCATTCATCAATAAATTGGTTATATATACTAATGTATTCTACACATAAATGCAGCCACAAAAGTTTATACATTTTCATCTTCCCTCATCTCTCTCCATCCACTTGGTTCCTAAATCAAAAACTGATCCAAGGGGGAAAAAGCTCAGGTCTCTCAAAGTCCTTCATTGATCATGACTTTGGCTCTGACTGATCTCATATAAAACTTTTCATTCTGCTTCCAATCATGCAAGTTTTGTGCCTTTGACTCATCTTTCCATTTACAACCTTATTTAGTCCTTAGAACCAACATTTGGCACAATTTCCCTGGCTATGACCTTTTGATTCTCTCCTCAACTATGATTCATATTTTCCCTCCAGTTCCAGAGCCATCAATCATCTTGAGTCAACATCTCACCTGATTTGGCTTCACATCGGGGCTCACAGGCTGTAGGGCCACTCGAGGCTACCAATGCTCTCATTAGTTTTGATTCAGACCAGGTCTAAGGAGTCATGCCATGCCAGAACATGAAGAAGACTCTTTCAGGAGAGAGACAGACTTCTTGTTTTTGTTCTCGGACCTTAAGTTGCTGTCTGATGATCTCCCCAGTCCCCAAAGAGTCCTGTATCAAAGGGGTCATGGGTCAAAAATTACCAGACAAGGTTAGCCTCATTAGGAATGAGCTCTGTCCAATGTTGATAGCTAATCAGAAACATGCTCTTGTAGAAGTCCTCAGTTTCATAGTTAATCAGAAAAGTCACTCAAATTGAGGGTTTATAGATGTGGACTTACTTTAAAAATTACCATAAATACTAATTAACTAAAAGCAAATAGAAACATAACCTTATTTAAAAGCCTATAAGACCAACAATTTTTCTTTGAGTATGGATCTGCTAATCAGAGTTCTGTTTAGGCCTTTTTGGCACAAATAACACACTATGCATATGTGGGGCCAAGAAATCTCTGTACATAACCCTCAGCTTTGCTGTGAACCTGAAATTCCTCTAAAAAGATAGTCTTAATTTTTAAAAGTGTATTATTTATGTAATAAATAGTTGGAATCATACAATATGTAGAATTTTCAGATTGGCTTCTTTTAGTTCATAATTTGCCTTTAAAGTTCCTTCATGTCTTGGCTTAATATCTTATTTCTTTTTAGCCTTCAATAATATTCATGGTATAACACAGTTGACTTATACATTCACCTTGTAAAAGACATTTTAGTTACTTCCTAGTTTTGGTAATCACCAATAAAGCCGCTATAACTATCCACGTGCAGGTTTTTGTGTGGACATATTTTCAGCTCCTGTGGGTAACTGCAAAGGAGCACAATTGCTAGACCTTACGGTGAGGGTATGTTTCAATTTGCAAGAGACTGCTATACCATTTTGTATTCCTACCAGTGATGAATGAGAGAGTTCCTGCTGCTGCACACTCGTATAAGCATTTGGTGTAGTCAGTGTTCTGGATTTTGACCATTCTCATAGGTACGCAGTGGTATCTTGTTACTGTTTTAGTGTACATTTCCTTGATGACATATGATGTGGAGCAACTTTTCAGATGGTTATTTGCCATCTGAATATCTTCTTTGGTGAAGTGTTTATTAAGTTTTGGCCCATTTTTAAATCAAGCTGTTTATTTCCTTATTGTTGACTTCTGTGTACTTATGCACTATGCCCTTTGAAAAATTTTCTCCTGTGACTTGTCTTCTCACTCTCTTGTTTCTCGAGAACAGAGGTTTCTAATGTTATTGAAGCTCTACTTACCAATGATTTCCATCATGAACTATGCCTTTTGTGTTGAACTTAAAAAGCCATTGCCAGGGCCCCTGGGTAGCTCAGTGGGTTAAGTATCTGTCTCTTGACTTCGGCTCAGGTCCTGATCTCAGTGTTGTGAGATCAAGCCCTGCATGGGGCACTGCACTCAGCAGGGAGTCTGCCTGGGATTCTCTCCCTCCTGCTCTGTCTGCTCTTCCCCATGTTTGTGCACTCTCTCTCTCTCTCATTCTCTAAAATAAAAATAAATCTTTTTTTTTAAGCCATTGCCATAGCCAAAGTTATCCAGGTTTTTCCATGTATTTTATCTTCTAGAGGTTTTATACTTATACATTTCATATGATCCATGACAAGTTATTTTTTGCAAAGGGTGTGAGGTCTGTGCCCAGACTAATTTTTTCTGTGTGAATGTGTGGTGTTCCAGCCCGATTGAAAAGACAATCTTTGTTCCACTGTATTGCCTTTGTTCCTTTGTCAAAATTCAGACTATGTGACTCTTTTCCTGGGCTCTCTATTCTACTCCATTGATCTATTTATCTATTTATTTCTCAAAATCCCCCTGTCTTAATTACTGTAGCTTTAAGGTATGTCTTCAAGTCGGGAAATGTCAGTCCTCCAACTTCGTTCTTCAATATTGTGTTAGCTATTTAGGGCTTTTCCCCTCTCCAAACAAACACCAGAATCAGTTTGAGGATATTCACAAAATAACTGCTGGGATTCATATCAGGATTGTAATCTACAGATCAGGTTGGGAAGAACTGGCATCTTCACAATATGGAGTCTTCCTTTCCATAAACAGGAAATACCTCTCCCTCCCAAAGAAACCAGTTCTTTGGTTTCTTCCCTCAGATCTTTGTAGTTTTTCTCATGGAGCTCTTGTACACACTTTATTAGATTTATACCTAAGTATTTCATTTTGGATGGGGGTGCTAATATAGATGGCATGGTGCTTTTAGATTCAAATTTCATTTGCTCATTGCTGGTATATAAGAAAATGACTGAATTTTGTATATTAACCTGATATCCTACAACCTTACTATAATTGCTTATTAGTTACAGGAGTTTTTGTTAATTCTTTTAGACTTTCTACATAGATGGTCATGTCATCTGCAAACAAAGGCTGTTTTACTTCCCACTTCCCAATCTGTATACCTTTTATTTCTTTTTCTTCTCTTATTGCACTAGCAGGAACTTCCAGTATAATGTTGAAAAGGAGTGGTGAGAGGGGACAGCCTTGTCCTGTACCTGATCTTCCTTCATGGGAAAACTTCAAGTTTCTTGCTGGTAAGTGCAGTATTAGCTGTGGATTTTTTTTTAATAGATTATCTTAGTAGGTTGAGTTGTTTATAAAGAAAGCTAAGTACAGAACTCCAGATTTTTAGATGTTTTTGTCAAAATTATTATAGCTGTCTCACCCCTATATAATCAATAGCAATCTTTTAAAATAATCCATCTTTACTGAGCCTTTTGAAAATATTTCTTCTTTCAACTGTGTTTTCAAGCAAACAACAGTTTTTCACATTCATAGTCCCTTGCCTTACATAATAGCAAATCAAATTTTATAATTATAATTCCGAGTTTAACTAGAATAAACAGATTTAGGAATAAACGCAATTGACTCAATGAACACATAGTTTTTCTAAGCAAAATTTCATAGTCTTACTGGAAAGTAGCCTCTTAGTTATGAGTACTCACTGTGCTATGGGGATTGGTCAGAATGTCTTACAGAGGAAGGGAGGAACATTCATTAGCCCAACAAGTCAATTAAGTAGAGGCATGTTAAAAGAGCTCTTACAGGGCACCTGTGTGGCTTAGTCAGTTAAGCATCTGCCTTTGGCTCAGGTCATGATCTCAGGGTCCTGGGATTGAGTCCCTTGTCAGGCTCTCTGCTCAGTGGGAAGCGTGCTTCTCACTCTGCCTCTGTGCTTTCTCTCTCTCTCAAATAAATAAATAAAATCTTATGGGAAAAAAAGAGCCGTTACTATACACAATAATATGAATCTGCACAATAATATGAATCTTGATAAACTTCTTTATAACGTATAACATGCTATCACATGCATTATCAGGCATACACATGTACTACTTATGGGAAATCATTTTTTCAAATGTCTATTAAATGTAGTAAACTATACTCAAACTAAATCATGAATAGTTGTTTTTATACTTATTTCTCAATCTTTTGAATTCACTTTGATTTTATTAGGATTGGAGTGTCTCTAAAACTTTGATCTTTCTGCAATTTCCTGGTAATCTTCCCCATTTCAAAAACTGAGACAATTTAAGATTGCTAGTAAATATAAGGAAATGAGAATTGAAATGGCAAAAAAAGGAAGTTGATATCGTATTAAGAATTAAAGCTACGTATAAGGAATTATGTATTTAACTTTTTAAAATCAGGGAATACCTCATCAGAGTGAGCTCTTTATATTAAACTTTGAGCAAAATAATGATTATGATTTCAATAACTAGGGGGAGGTGGGAGAGAAAGGCAGCTCCCTGAGAATGAATGGTATAAACAGCATATCAGAAAATATTAACATGCATTTTTAAATGTAGGGTATTGCAAGGGCAAAAAACAGAGAAAACAGAGATGGTTTAGACTCATGCTGTAGAGCACAGCTCCAATAGTCTAGGAGGGAAACAGAACCCAAAAGGTCCATTCCTGAGAGACAGATGAGTAACTGTCTCCAGAAACCGCTGACGTGGATTTTATTGGGTTTAGATTTTCTGAAGCAAACTGAGAAAGATTTATCTTTTCTGAGTCTGGTGGTTTTAAGTTTTTGAAGCCAAAGCCTCAAAGACAGGAAAACAGAATCATCAGGCAGATGAGGCCACCCATGCAAAGGCGTGAAGTCTCGTGAAGTCTCCAGGCCAGTCATTTATTCTGGTCATGTTTTGGGCACAAGATAATTGTTTGGGATGGAAACGAGAGATTCCACAGCAAATGAAAAATAAAATAGATATATTTTGTTAAGGAAAGGTTGCTGTTGCCGTGATCAAGCTTTCCAATAATTAAAGGGGTGATCAAGTGGTGTTCTTTGGGGTTGCTTTGACATAATTTCTCTGTGGACGACGTAGACGAAATATCCTTCTCTTCATAGGATATTTCGGAATTCGGTTTACTATAAAATATGAGCTCTAAAGTTAATAAACAGGGTGGCATTTGGTGCCAAGGATTAAATATTTACTGGTAAAATATACAGCGATGAAAAGGATTTTCAAACAGGCAATAAATCATACAGTCTGAGCTCTATATTAAATATTATTTTTACCAAGGAAAAAAATAAAATGTAGACCAAGGGAAAAAATTAACCCATTGTTGTGGCACCCCAGGCCTGATCTTGTGAAGATCAGCAGATATTCCTTTAAAAAAACATGTAGATGCCAGAGATTGATTTAATCTTTGAAACGATTCATTTATTTAGTGAAGGAAAGAATGCTAACAGCCCATCCTTCACTCAGCGATGGTTAATGCGTTCTTTCCACAGGCCTCTCCCATCTAGCCTTTCCCCTTCCGTCCATCATGTCTATCTGTGGAAGTCCTTCTGCCCAACAGTGAAGAGCATATGCCCCTATGGCCAGTCTGTCTAGGGTCAAATTCTGATCGCCAGTTCCTAGCTATGTTACTGAAACCTCCTGTTCTTCAATGTACTCATCCACAAAATGAGTAGATTAATAGCACACAACATAGGTTTCTGTATATATTAACTGAGTATATAGGTAGAAACAGACATATTATATACCACACAGAACACAGCCTAGGAAATAGTAAAATTTCCTTATTATTTTCCTTCATCCTCCCCCTTAATTATCCAAATACTAGGCTGTCTTTCAAAACCCAAACCCATTCTTTAATGTGTTATCCTTGATCAATGCAGACCTTCCCTAGATGTGCACAGTCTCTTAGGCATCAACCTGTCTGTCTAAATACCTAATTGTTTATGATGCAGTATTTCAAACTGATTCATTATTTTCCTAATGCATCAGTCTCCAAGAGAGAAAGACAGGGGCTAACATTTTTCTTTTTTAAGATTCTATTTTATTTTATTTTATTTTATTTTATTTTGAGAGAGAGAGAGAGAGAGAGAGAACAAGGAGGGGCAGAGGGAGAGAGAGAAAGAGAGAGAGAATCTCAAGCAGACTCCATGCTCAGTGTGGAGCCCCATGCGGGGCTCGATCTCATGACCCTGAGGTCATGACCTGAGCTGAAATCAAGAATCAGATACTTAAATGACTGAGCCACCCAGTTGCCCCAACAGGGGCTAACTTAAAAAAAAAAAATCTCTTTTAAATGCATATGCTTCTAGAAAAGGATACTATCAATGGTGTGTGCCTGCAAATTTTTCATTTATGGAGAGCCCCATATGTGCGTACTCCTGAAGACTGAGCATAGCTCCCTGTCCTCCAACTTAGATACTCAGGGAGGCGGGTGCAAATGTTAAAGCATGTTCCCTGTGGGTTGGCTAATGCGTGTTCTTCATAATTCTGCTCTTGATAAACTTATTTAAGATGGATGGATAGATGGATGGATCAACACAAGACCTCAGGGGAAAAAAGCCCTGCAGAACAAAAGAAAACAGTCCGCCTCTGGAAATGATTTACCACGCAAAGCAAAAGTAACTTTTGGAAGATATCTGCTTCACATTATCTGTGTGGCATAGGAAAGACTAGAAAGAATGCATCGAAAGGAAAATCCGAAAGGCAAGATGGTGGTGGGGACTACTGAGTCAAGGGAATCACTGTGGTAAGGAAGTGGAGGGGTAGAGAGAGAGAGAGAGAGAGACTGAGAGAGAGAAACTGATAGCACGATACTACTCTGCATTTTAATTCTATTTCCTTTAAACTCAGCATTCATGGAGAGCAGCTAAGTGATTTTCTGCAGTCTAAGACTTATGTTCCTAATTAGACTCATTTATGTAGTAATAGTAACAATGCTTTTCCTGGGTAAATAGAAATAATAAAAATGACTGAGTGCTGTGTCCTCTTTCATTTTCTTTGTCATTGTGAAGACAAAAAATACCACTCAACAAAATCTCAAGATCATAGGACATGAGCAAGAACACTTGTGGCACACCCCTGCTTCCAGATGGGGAGGATTTCTGGTAAGTCACATCCGAAAGCTAACTTTCCTTATAGGTCTCCAGAGAGAGAGAGAGAGAGATTTTGGCCTTACAACGAGGTTTTGCTTATGGAACTAGTCTGCCCACCATATTTCTACCTGAAATTCCATGTTCTTCTGCAAAGAGCTTTTCCCAATAAGGGAAAGCAAGATACAGACAGGTGGCAAGAGTTCTTCTAAAAATCACTGGGAGGTAAGTCATGAGACCCGAATTTTAGTTCCATTGTTTTCTGTTCATTTTTTTAGTGATTCTGTCCAAATCACCGGACTTCTGAGGCTTGGTTTCTGGAGCCTGAAAAGAATAAGCATGAGGCCTCTTTTCAAAAACAAAAGGGAGGGGGGCGCCTGGGTGGCTCAGTAGGTTAAACCTCTGCCTTCGGCTCAGGTCATGATCCCAGGGTCCTGGGATTGAGCCCCGCATCGGGCTCTCTGATCAGCAGAGAGCCTGCTTCCCCCTCTCTTTGCCTGCCTCTCTGCCTATTTGTGAGCTCTCCCTCTCCATCAAATAAATAAAATCTTAAAAAAAAAAAAAAAAAGTGGGAACCACTAGCCATTCACCAAAACTTTATAAGGCATAAAGCACTTTGGGATATGTATTACTTCTTCTAAAGATGGTAGATTTGGATGTTAAATGGCTAACAGAGAAGTTTCAAACCCAACAGTGCAAGTTCAAGTGAGGAAAGAAAACATGCAAATCTGCTAGTTTGCTTCCCTATCCAGCACCACGTCCCATGGTCCCATCCAAAGACCCTTGCCAATTAAACTCCTATAAATGCTTACCCTTCTAACTTGTTCCAAAGTTTTCCTAGATTCTTGGTTGCATCCTGCATGTATCTCTACCTGTTTCTATTGGATCATATCGATACACATTCCAAATAGTGCTCCCCCAAAGGGGATAACCCATGGTCCCATAATGACAACCAAAGTCTACTGATCCCATGGCTGAAGACATTAACTATAATGATGGCGAAGATGGTGACACTACGGTGAAGCAATGGAGAGTGATGGAATCCTACCATGTGTCTCCAAAGGGAGGTAGCTCCAAAGCTGCCTTTGTGACCCGAGTTTCCAAATCCTCCATGAGGTTCCACTTAAACACACAACAGATGCACGCGAAGCCTCAGCAATTGCCAAATTATATTATTTTAACTAGCAAACCAAATCTGAGAGCCTTGGGCAAAGTTTTCACAAAGCACATTGGGGAAATGCCAGCTTAGATGATGGTAGAAGTTTTGATTAGGAGTTTGCCCACATCTTAAATAAATAAATAGTGACCTCCTTACCACCCAGAATGATTTTTCCTTGAATGGAACTATTACTCAATGGAAAGACAAACACTGAAATTCAAAGCAGAAGTTTTCTATGCATTGATATTAAACCATAAGAAATGAACCAAGAAAATGAAGAGGTAGAGGAAGCAGCTCCTTGCCGTCAGCTACTGCCCCTTGGTTCCCACACCCACAATTGCTTTACCTTATCTTACCTGCTGCTCTCTCAACCTGGGCCAGACCTCCCCCCACCCCCCGACCATCGCTTTGCCTCCTGGTCAATTCCTCACCAACATTTCAGTGTTTCCTCCTCTGCATAGTCTGTTCCAGCTCCCCCATCCCTGCCCCTCTCTTGGAGTCTATGGCTCTGATTCTCTCACAGCTCATCTCAGAAGGAAGAGCCGTGAAGTCAAAATCCCAGGCTTCTAACTTAGGGTTCCCTTCCTGAACAGGTCATTTAATCTCATGCCTCATCTACAAATTGGGATCATAATGCCTGCCTCTTTGGGGGCAGAGTGAAGACTAAAAAGACAATCTATGTCCATGGCTTCTACAATGTTTGTGACGAAATAACTAGACAATACATTTTTAGCTTTCACCAATTTATAAGAAGTTCTCTATTCAGGTATATTTTGTTTATATTTTGTTCTGTATTCGGGTATCCCCAGCATGTAACATCGTATCTAGTACAACATAGGCACTTAAAGTTTTTTCTTTTTTCTTTTTTCAAAGATTTTATTTATTTGAGAGAAAGAGAGCCAGCATGAGCAGGGGGTGGAAGAGGGAGAGGGAGAGAGAGAATCTCAAGCAGACTCCGTGCTCAAGTGCAGAGCCAGACATGGAGCTCGATCCCAAGACCTTGAGATCATGAGATGCACTGAAACCACGGGTCAGACACATAACTGACTATGCCCCTTAAAGTATTTTTTTCTCCATTTAACGAGTGAGTGAATATGTACAGTGCTTCACATTTTAGAAAGAATTTTAGCATATGTGGTCTTGTTGGCACCTTTCAGTGCTCCAGAGAGGGGCAAGGCAGGCCCAGGCTTTCTCTTTAAGAGAAAGACCCTTCTTTGACTTCAAGTGCAGGTGCCAATCATGGAAGACCTTCTGAGCTCAAGGATGATCACAGGACCAGACAGGGCTAAATAAATTATTTCCGGTGATGTTGCTGTTAGAAGAAACCACTAAGAGGTAGAAAAAAGTTGGAGCTTTTCAGTCAGTTGTAGTATGGCTGGAAAAGTTGATCGACTCCCAGTACTAAAATTCTGCAAGCTTCTCTCAGCCAGTTCTTCCTTATCTTGGGTTTCAATTCTTTCTAAGCAACATTCTTGAGTCCTATGATATAGTAAGTAGGTAGAGCATCGAGTTCTCAAGCTGTCTCTGCCACCAGTAACTGTGGATAAAGCTCTTCATCTCTCTTAAAAAGAGTTTCAATATCTACTGAATGGGAACCATCCTGCCTGTTCTGCTGACTTCCATCATTGCTAAAGATACAAATGAGATGATTTCTGCAATGACATTTTAGTAACTATGAAGCAAATATAAACCATTAGTATTCCCCACTTGCCAGGCAGTGGATTGGTTCCCTTAGTGTAAAAGATAAAAGCTTGTGTTGGAGCCAGCACGCTTCTCTGTGGCGACCCTAGTAAGTACCAACTCTCTCTCACCCTTACTAGGTTCTCGACTTGTGTCCTGAACCTTTTGCTTTTGAACCACCTCACAGTCTCCTTCCTGACCAACAGCTGATCTCCTTGGCATCAAACCTCTAGACTTACCCTTTGTCTGTAGTCTAAAATGCTGCAGCCCCTAGCTGACATTTGATACTGTTCCTCTAACATGTTACCTCTGAATGAGGAGAGTGATGACAACTTTGGCCTTTCTGGGTACTTCTAAGTGGCCAAGGTGGGCCTATGGACTCCAGGCACAGGCCTGGCCACAGAGTCGAATGAAGAGCTCTTCCTTCGGTCATGTCTTGACCCACGCCTTTTTATTCTTCTTGCTCAGAATGTGTTTTAAAAAGCATTTCTCTTACCCAATGATAAGTCTGTCAGTGACAAAGTCCAAAGTTGACTCTGGCTGGGAAGGGTTATTAGCTTTCTCTAGCTATATTATTTTTTATATATATGATGAGAGAATGCTCGTGAGATCAAATTGCTAGGCAGTGTTTCCAGAACACAAGCCACTCTTTTTCTCTAGAAAAACTGAACAGAGAGATATAAGCCTAGATTCCCTTCTCATGTGTGGGGCGAATATGTCCCGCCCAAGGGGGAGGGGCCTCTCTTCACCCCAACCCTGCAAACATTCTTTCAGAACCTTCTTTGCTACAAGGGTATGCCCCGTTTCTGTTGGAGCACACAAAAAGCGTCTTCCAGGTCTGAAGAGACCACCCCCAAATCGGAGGGAGCCAGGGGTGGGGTAGTCTTAGGATGATAAATTCACCACACTTTCCATGAGAATCTGTTTAGAAGGTGGCAGGAAACTGCTCTAGTCCTCAGGTCACTTGGTTCTGGAAGTTCCAGACCGGTTCTGATCTATCAGAGAACTGAGAAAGACAGTGGACGGCCTGGGCTAACGGACACAGAAGCAACTCCTCCACGCCCACATGCGGCCTCAGGGCCGGGGGCCGTGAGCCAGAGTTCACTTCTCCAAGGATCCTGTTACAACACTAGCCGTCCAGCTGTCTGCAGCTGTGTGCCTTCCAGCTCCTCGCAGCTGGCTTTGCAAGTAGAAATGGCCTCTCTCTAAGACTCCTTACCAGAAGAGATTGTATCGGATGTGCCATGTGTTAAAATATGATTCTAAAAGCAGCTCTTAAACCAAACGTATTGCAACGTTCCATATAAAGTGTGCTCGGCCCACATCCTCACACAAGCAGGTACTCGGCAGATTTCCCCTTCATTTCCTTGTCTCTTCTACTGTTTATTCCTGCTCAAATGCACAAAGGTTGTAAATACTGTAAAAGCATTTGCCCTGGGGAGCAGGCACAGGGGTTGGGGGAGGCCCCGAAACCATTCATCACACAGGCTCATTTGTGCTTGGTGTGGTGTATACGCCTATGGGGTTCTGAGTCTGCAGAGGAGACAACCTTGGGGCCCAAATGCAGGCGTGTGCACCCATGTGTGTGCAAACGCAAGTCAGATACAGTCTAAACTTAAGTTCAAGACCCCATGAGAGAAGAAAGTGTTTAAAGGACTTTTCTTCATGAAAACAGCCAGGGAGTTGAGCTACCAGCTTTCACGAGGTAGATTCAGTTGGATTCAAGAGAATAACCCAATTAGAAGGAAGTCATGGGGCAAAGAGTAGTGCAGGCTGAATTCCATTTTCACCCAAATCAGATACTATTGCTTTTCTTCTGTTCTTATTGTCACAAAGTTTCAACTACTGACTTCTTGTTGCTTTGAGGATGAAGCTCGTGTGCTCAGGGTAGTCTCACTGCATAAATCAGGGACTGTTTTTGTTGAAAATGTTTTAAATGCTATAAACTTCCAGCCTGTCCATTTTTTGAAGGTTAAGTTCACGTCTACACTAGGCGGTTTGTTCAGAGCTCCATAATTCGAGCAGACAGTGGTAAGAAATTTTGCAATATGCATTTATGTTAGTTCTCTCTACTTCCTTTTCCCCTTTCATTTATCCTCCTGGGACTTCCAACTGTGGTTCTTTTGCCTTTTCTTCCCCTCTTTCTCTCCTTCCCTCCTTCCATCCCTCTCTTCATTTCCAGTTCTTTCTGCCTCTCTCTCTCCTCTTTTTCTTTATTTCCTGAGCCCTGGCTTCTGTCTCATGACACAGCCTCCCTTTTGCCAGATTACGTAAATATCAGGCAGCCTGTTCTCTGTCCCTCTGTGAAACACCTTCTCCAAACTGTGTTTTCCCTTACATTTAACTCTTCAAAAGTAGCGGGGGTTAGGGGGACTGAGAGGCCCAGGCACCAGGGTAGAGAGGGACAAAAGCTCTTGTTTGGCAATGTCACAGCGCCCCCCCCCCCCACCAAAGCCCTTTTCAAATCTGGAATTATTTTCACGCAGCTGAAGAAGGTCAGATTGTGGAGTTGTTCCTTCCGGCTTCCTCTGACCCTCTTCCCTCACCCCCGCACCTGTCCCCCCCCACCCAGCACAGAAACCCAGAGCACAGTCAATTAAAAGAAAGAGACAGATCATGTAAGAAAGGAGTTGGAAATGTAGGAGAAAACAGTGAAATATTTTGAAATGATGGAGGCAGGTATGAAACCCAGAAACAAGATGGTTAATATTCTCACTGCCTTACAAACCCTTTGTCTCTCTGAGCCCCCCAGGAACTGGCCTCAGAGGCTGTGAATTCAGTTATCCCTGGTAGAGCCCCAGCCCAGGCCGACTCCACCTACATTCCTCCACTGCCCCGGTGGGGAGGGGGAAGTTGGGGGGGCGTGCGGTGGGCAGGGCAGACCCTGGGGACTGTCTGACATACCATACCTTTCACACCGCAGGGAGGACTTGAGCCTGTTCATTTTGATGTTTGCCCAAAGTCGCCCAGTTGAAATGCCTGAATTTAATACCACTTCCCTCTCCACACACTCAGCCAAATGTCCTTGGCTTTTCAATAGACCTAACCTCTTGGCACCAGGAGTCTTGATGTTTCGCATTCTCTTTTTTTAGGTTTTTAACTCTCAACTTCCTGACTCAAGCTTCCTAAGTCATTTAAACGCCTTACTTCCTGGGAGAGATCCGCTCTCCCCTCCCCCCTCCTCCCTCCCCCCTTCCTCCTTTCCTCTCTCCCATCACTTTTGCTTCCTTTATTTCACTTATTTCACTTTTTCAGCCGAGGGCTGGGTGAGGAGGTGGGGGTGAAGGCACAGCAATGGAGGAACCCTTGCAAACTCTTTCCCCGGGGACAAGGCATCCCAGGGATGTCTCCGGCAGGGCCAGGGCGTGCTGGGATGTGGGGATCCCGCACTGGTCATGGGGGAATCACTCTGCCCAGAGAACAGAATTCTCTTTACTCTGTACGATGGCTTCCCAGTTCCTTCTTGCTATATTGTTTGAAGTCGCTTCAGAAAACTGCACTCTAAACCTTGTCCCCAGGCTCGTCCCAAGCTTTGGCACTAAACAGTCGTCCAGCGTTACCCTTGAGTAGCAAAATGGGCTTATTGTCAAGTTGTCCCCTTATGCCCTTATAAATGCCCTTCTGGAGACTTTCTCCTTCCCTGTCCAGCGTCTACAATGGCCGAGCTCCTTAGTTACTGCCAGTCAGGGCTGGTGTTCGTTTTTAAACACTGAGATGCTTTTCATACCTTTGTCTCCATTTTTTTAACCATCCTGGGTTATTTTCCCCTAGAAAGTCCAGTAGACTTGCCAAAGCTCACAATCTCTATGAAGAACAGCGCCGTGGGAACGACTTACCCTTGTACCCCAACTTGCGTGCACACACAAGCTAGGTCTCACTGAATATGGTGCATCGGTAACTGTAAGTGAAGCAGCAAGTGTGAATTTACCTATACACATATTTTTCACGAAACTGACTAGTTGTGAAATTGTAGAATTGATCCAACAGTTTGGGGGAGGAGTTTTGAGGTTTTTTGTTTTTGTTTTTGTTTTTGTTTTGTTTTTCCTTTCAGTTTTTGTCCTTTTAAAGGCCCAATGTAGTCTTAAACTTTAAGATGATCCTTCTGGATCTCTGTGTTTCTTTAGCAAGAAGGTCTTTCAGGGACTTGGTCTGCAAACAGCTTGTTACTTTGCATCCATTATGCACACAACCCATAGTGATTCTTATAGTACTTACTGAGCACTTTCCATGTGCTAAGGGCTTTTTACATAATATCTTCTTTCATCTTCCAAACAATACTGTCAAGTGGGAGCTATATTAATTAATTTTACAGATATAGAAACTGAGGCCTAGATAGGTTATGTCACTTGCCTAATACCTGTGCCTATTTGCCTGTATCTTTGAGTACCTGGTTAGAAGTAGAACATTCTCTTCCTAATTCTGTCCATCACATGACATAGGACATCATTTCTGCACACAGCAAGTGCTGGACTGATGCCAGTAAATGTCCACTTACCAACAGGAAAGCTTTGAATCAGAGACCAAGAGAAATCAAGGCAGGTCATGTTATGATTCTTTACAAATTTACCCTCTTTGGAGTCCTACAAGCTACTCTCAGACTAGAGCCGAACAGTAGTGATTCTGTAACACATTAGTAGGGGACTTTATGGTCCCTCATTTCAGATTTCAGTGCCCCAGATGGGGACTATGAACCCATGGCTATGAAGTGTAAATACAGATTTCTACTGTCCTCGGTCAGCTAAAAATGGCTTTCTCATGCCTCAGATTATGAATTTCTTGACTCTGTGTAAGAAAAAAAATACCTGGATGGCTGTGGTTATCTGCAGGGGCCATCGAGTCAAGCAAACCTTATGCATTCATTTGGTTAGAGGGCCTGGCATACCAATTCCATGTTAGACAACTTCCTATGCCTAAAACCTGGATTCCACTGGCATTAAGTCTCTCTGTACCCTTGAGGTTTCTTTTTCATTCCCTTCTTCATTGACCAGAACAATACAATCAGAGAAAGCAGGGGGTAAGCCGATTGTCAGGGCTTTAGTATTGAATGGAGATCTTGCTGCTGTACCAGCTTTTTAGAGCTTGTTAGTATATTACTGAGATATGTCTCAGATTTCTCCCATTAGCTCCATTGCTAGCTCAGCCTCAAAAGAAGCCCTACACATGGTTCTCTAGATCAAGCAAAGGCAATTGCTACAACCCACAGTAACTAATTAATTTGGTAGTATCCCAAGACACTAAGATGGTTCACCACAAGGTGAAGAACTCTGGTTCCATGTATTGTTAAAGTCTGATGACTGCCAGGGTTAGATGCTGAGAGCCAAAAAGGACAGAAGAAAGAGGAACGTCCTTTCTGGGAATACTCAGTCACTCCAAGAAAGACTTTTCTAAGGAAATAATCAATACAGACACTACCCTTTATTTCAGGAAAAGCCAGAAGACACAGAGAGAAGAAACGAGTTGGTCCTAACGAGCTTGAAGACTAAGACAGTACCATGATCAGAGAAAGAAGACGTGCCACCAGAAAACAAAGACACAGGCAACAAAGAAAACTTGACTTAAAATAAATAAGTTATGAACTTGTCTAAGTTGTCTCTCCTCTGTCTGTCTAGAGATAAAATCAGACCATGAGCTAAAGTATGAAGCCAGAGACGTAGATGGACCAAGCAACCAATTCCATCACCTTGGTATGTTTTCAAGACCCTTCAGTTCGAACACCCCATATTATTTTCCAATAGGGCGGAAAAAAACAAATGTTACCCTCAAAAAATTAAGATTAATGTCACAGCTCTCTTCCAACAAGGTCACAACTGCACAGTACTACATTCTCTGACCTCACCTACCCATATTCCAGTGCTTTTTTTTCCATATTCACATGAAATCTCTTTGCCATCCTTCCTTTCAACTTCTATCTCTACTGGCCCTCTACGTTCCAGAAAGCTGCCACTGGGGATCCAGACTTACCTGACAGGTTGGTTTCCTATCAGTCACACAAAGAAGGAAAAAAATGGAAACAGGAACTGTGATGCAAACCTACCAAGAATGGGATAAAAGGGAAGGCTGACCAGGAGACACTCAAGAGCTCTGAGACAGACAGTGGAAGAGAGAAATAAACATTCCTACTCCAACAGCACTGGTTGATTTTACTTCCACTCACACACAAAGAGGATTTGAAAAGACCCAAACTGGTTGGAAGCTCAGGTGTTGATCCCCAGCTCTCCCACTCACCAACCCAGTGATCTCCGCACAGTTGCTGAGCTGTAGGCTCCTGTCCAAAAATGGAGATCATCATACCTCCCTCACAGGAATAACTTGAAGTTTAAATAAGATCATAACTAGCCCTTCTGTAGCACCCACTATGTGCCAATGTCATTAATTAAGTAACTGACCCCAGGTCATACAGCCAGGAAGTAGCAAAGAGGGGATGTGAATGCAGGAGGGCTGGTTGCAGCCTGCCTTCTCCTCTCCAAGCCTCTCAGGCCAGCGCTTATACACCCCTCGGCCACATGCCTGCCATGCAGTAGTGCCACTATACGTGTCGGCTATCATTTTATTATTGTTTTTCTTACACAGGGCATAAGAAAAATCTTGTTGTCAACAGAGAGTAGGACAGGAAGACGGCTCCGGGCAGCAGGACCTGGAGCTCTGTATGCCAGAACAGTTTTTCTGGGAAGCTCTAGGAAGGACTCACCACAGAGATGGGCTGCCTTTCTCTAGAGCGGTCTCTAGCTCAACACGTGTTCTTGGTTTGGCGCCATTGTCTCCTCTGTTTTCCAAGATTGGCTCAGACCTCGAAGTCTCAGTGGAGAACTAAAGATTATCCCCACTCTCTCATTTTATAAATGAGTAAATTAAAGGTCCGAGTGATAGCCTTTTATCACTGGAGCTTTGTAAATTTGCAACAAAGCCGATACTCGAATGGAAAGTTCTCCTGATGCCCAGATAATGTTCTGGCTCTTAAACGTGTAGCCAATACATCCACTGGATTTTTTAGATTTCAGAATCTCTTGCCTGCCACCCGCCTAAGTGCTGTTCTACTGGCCAAATAAGTGATTTAATTATTGATTTGGAAAATACAGTTATAACAATGATTCATCACGCAGAAGACAGTTGCAGAGCCATTCTCTCCATTTTATCCTAATGGACCTGAGGGGGCGGATGGCACTTAAATCAAAAGGTTCCTAATCCTCCTGCTCTTCAGTGGTCCTGAGGTTTGGGGACCTGTTTGCTAAGGCTCAGTCCCAAGAGCTCACATTGAATTAGGTGGTTCAAGTGCTCCAGACCAGAGGGGACATGAAACATTGAAATCAGGGACCTCCTTCCACTCCCCCAAAAAGATCCTTTGCCTTTAAGGGCTCCTTTTAAAAGCCAGCGAGTTTTCTCTGATCCTCCTTAATAAAGTGCCCCAGCAGCGGCGCTCCCCTTCCTTATTTGAGATCTGTGCAGTCTCATTAAATGTGATGTGTCGCAGAGGGCTTGGATATGTGAAAGGGAGGCTGTGAGAGCAGGACTGGAGGTTGCCAGCTTTGCTAAGGAAACATAATTCATTACGGCTTTTCAAAATGGACGCCCCTCTGGCTTCCTGCTCCATTGATTTTTCCCCCTTTCCAAGTAACAAGTGAAGGGCCAGCTCAGCCTGCAGATTTAACCCTTATTAACAGCTGTTTAAATTGAAGATGCGTTTTGATGCAGGGACGGGAGCCTTCGTATATCCCCACTCAAAGCAAACCCAGAAGAGATGATTAAAGATGAAAGCCTGCAAGCGAGCCAGGCAATGTGGCATCTACCCCCATCTGAGGAGGGGCTAGCACTGCTATTAAGTAGTTTATCCAAATAACATGCTCCTACTTTTCCCCGATTAAATATTCATGACCCACTCCTTCCTCCCCCACCCCCCTGCCCTTTGAAATAGTAATGGAGGAAGGAGTATCTGCTGTTCTATGTGACGTGATCAATCCTAGGACAAGAACAGATGCCAGTGTGTCAGTGCTAGCTCAGAAAGACTCATCTAGAACAACTAGGAGGACACCCACCCACTCCCCCACCCCACCCAGCTGGAGGCTTCCCTGAGAACTTCCCAGACAAAATACCTTGGTGCCTTGGTGCTCCTGAATGGAAGAACTTCCAGGAGGCCAACCTGCTCTGGGAACAGAGCCTACAGAGAGAAGACAAGGTTCATCGTGCAAACGCAAGCTTTGCCTCCATCCATGGGGAACAGTGTGTGCAGTGGTCCCACAACCCCCTGGAAGCCCAGTAGGAAGGCCAAGGACAGCACTGTGATGAGGGCAAGAGGCAGACACTCCGGGATGAGACTGCTCATCCCAGCTTAGGTTCCTGTTTTACTTGGAACCTTCTTATGCCTCAGATTCCTTAGGTTGTTAACCCTATGTGCTCTTAGGGGTGCTGCCGCTGTGGTTCTTCTAATTTCTCCCTCAAGAGAAGAACGGACGTGGAACATCACATTGGGTACTGCAGAAAAAACAAAACTGCCTGCCCATTGGGACAATGCACCATAGGAAAGACCATTTCCCAGAAGGGATGGGGCTGGGCACCACACCAAACCATCAAGCTCACTTTGCTCAGATTTTTTTTTTCTTTTGCTTTCCCACTTCCTCTAACAACTCCTCATTTTCTCTCAAAACATTTTTTAAAAAATCAACAGAATCAGTGTTATATCCTTTGGAAAACGCACACATGCTCACACACACACACACACGCACACACGCACACACGCCCCACCACTATAAGAAAAAACATCAAGGCAGCTCTCTCATGATCATACTCTCTAAATTTACATTCCTGACTTGCAGCAACTAACTCAAGGAATCTAAAGAGAAACGTTCTGTGACAGAAACAGAGTAAGACAGGCCTAAGTAAATCATGAGCTGGGAGCACCGCCATTTACATATTAAGTGAAAGAGGATGTCAGCTCCCTCCATTCTGATTTTATTTTCAACTCAAGGGCAGAGAAGAGTTTTTTTCTGGGGTCTAAATGTTACCGTCGCAATTCGCGGTGCAAAAAAACCTCAGGACATCCTACCTTTCACTTCACAGGATTTAATTCTCTCCCCACCTCACCCCCCAGTCCTGCAGTAGGAAAGAACTATGTGGAAAAGCATGGCGGTCCCCCACGCCACCCCCTCAGTTCACCTTGTTGACTTTTAAGCAAGCTTCTCTGGGACACTCAGAATCTACACAGAATCTGTTTCAAGCAGGATTTTCTTCAAACCGTTCTGAAACAGTTTTAACGTATTCACAGTGTCAGCGAATGTTGTGGCCAGCTTGGGCTTGCTGTGAAGTGGGGGACACTGGAAATAGACGCCTTCCTTTTTTTTTTTTTTTTTTATACTAATTGACACCATCAGGAAAATGCACAAAGACGAAGCATGGGGGAAATAAACCATCAATTTCCAGTGTAGGTCCCATCCAGGGACGGATGAAGGGAGGTGCATGCTTTAAGAGCTGCCAAGAACGTTCAGGTTCAGAACAAGTGTCCAAGCACAGTACAGACTTGGCAAAGCCTTTTCTTCTTAATTTCATACTTGCGAGTATGTACAGGGAAATGTAATCCCTGTTTTTTCTGAGAAGCTTTCGCTTTCCAGAACATCCAAGCCCTGCTTGACAAGCACGTACCTCATGAAAAGGGAGCTTATAACATGGAGGAAACTTTCCTGCCAAAAAAGGAAGTTACTCCCCCCACAGTGAGAGACAGTGTGCTACAGGCAAGGGCTTCAAAAGGTATTTTGCTCATCTGTACCTTCCTCTGCCTGCGGCAAGATAGTTCTCTGGCCCCTGAAATTGTACAGAATAATAAAGGGAAAAGTGGAGACTGAGGAAGGAAAGAAAAATAAAGTCATATTATTGAGCATTTAGTATGTCCCAGAAATATGTTTAAGAATGTTGGATACCTTGTTTCATTTAATCTTCGTAGCAACCCTATGACACAACTTATTCCTTTTTTTCCCCCCCTTTCTTCTTTTTTTTTTTTTTTTTCTCCCCTACCATGTGAAAATAGAGACACTAGGGACAAGATGGTTTGGGTAACTTTTCCAGAGTCGAAGGTCTCATCTAGAAGTAGAATTGCAATCTGTATCTTTTTTTTAAGGAGTTTATTTATTTATTTGACGGATAGAGATCACAAGTAGGCAGAGAGGCAGGCAGAGAGAGGAGGAAGCAGGTTCCCTGCTGAGCAGAGAGCCCGATGCGGGGCTCGATCCCAGGACCCTGGGACCATGACCTAAGCCGAAGGCAAAGGTTTTAACCCACTGAGCTACCCAGGCGCCCCAATCTTTATCATTTTAAAACTACTCTATTTTCATTACACAGAACAATTTCCAATTGCAAGGTCTTTAAAAACCATAGACTCCAACATGACCGAAGTCACAAATAAAGTGAAAACAAGAACCTTGATTCTTAGCTTGTTCTTATTAGAGCAGAGCGACCAGTGCTGTGTTTGCTGCAAAAATATTTGTTTACCCCGTGAGCGTCCTCCTGTTACAGTTGTTAACACAGTTCCACGTGTGATCAGACACAAGCCGCACTACGCAACAAGGAGGACAGAAAGGGGATCCGTTCTATAGATCAATTGTTTCAACAAATATTTACTATGGCCACTATACTGCAAAGCATTTAAGGTTAAAAAAAAGAAAGAAAGAAAGGAAAAGAAAACTCCATACAGGCAGAGAATGGAGAATGTCACTGGCTTATCATCAGAAGCTAAGAAGACATTCTCCAAGCAAAAGCACACATAGATATTCACCAACACAACATTGGGGGTTCAATTCCATGCAGAAGGTAGGGTGCCTAACCAGAGCCCACCCACCTTGTCTTCTTCCGTACTTTCCCATCATCAGCCCCATTTCCATCCAAACCTGGCTCTCATCCACCCTCATACTCCAAGCCTATAAAGGCCTATTTAGCCAGAGCAAAGGCATCCTGTAAAACAGTGGTTTTTGTTGTTTATGCAGTAAAACTTAAACTGTCCCTCCCCCCAGGGGACTTACTTAAAAACAAGTCCTGGAAACCAGTCCCAGGTAACAAAGCCCAAATACAAGGGTGGGTCAGGCCAGGTGGAAGTATCCAATCGGTGGGGTGCATACTGTCTCCCTAGCTACCAAGGAGTATGGGCCCCGCCCTTTGGGCACCTTTGGGGTGCTAATTCTGACCAAAGTGATAGGCTGGTTCAAATATCTACTAGGGTAAATTATAATTCAATTGGCCGTCCGTGTGTGACCTAGCATGACTGTGCAGCTTTCTCTGTGTGTTACAATCTCATTGACCACCTGCGCATGGCCAGGCCCAACCACATGGCCCTTGCCCTTTAAAAGTTAGTCGGTAAAGCAGGGAGAGATCACCTCTTTGCAAGAGACGGCCCTGGTCAGTTTGATTCTCAAAGCTCTCAAAGCTTTGCTTGACCTTTGCTTTGTATCAGTCTCGCTCCTTTGACCATGGACCCAACAAGCCATCCACTCCACTAGTCACCCAGTGACTTGGTATCCTGTGAGATCATATTCTGTTTAATGAGCCAATGCCCACATAGCTTCTCCACTCTAGGATCCCCGATTCACCCAACTTGGCCTCATTGTTTCTTCTTCTTCCAACTTTGCTAAACTAATATTTGCCTTGGTCTGGAAGTCTAGAACCTCTTTTGGTCTCAATTTGATCCAGTCTGGACCCCTGGTGAGATATTCCCATGATGCCTCTAAGCCCCATAACTGGTTTCCTCTAAATTTGGACTTTGGCAAAAGGAATGAAATGGTGCCGATTTCATTCCAACTGGCTATCTTACCTGGCCCTAGCTGCTGGCTTATAACCATATTATTCATTTTCTTTTGGGTATGCTAATTTGTTCTTTACAATACGCCTAATAGTTACCCATTTTCTTTAATACTACTATTTGGTATCTTCAAAGGTAACCAAAGGTACTTTGGTATCTTGGTATACCGGTATCTTCAATACCAGTCTTCCACACTTTGGCCACTGGCCTTGAGTCTTACTTGACTAAGAACAAAGTCCCCCAGCGACAGCCTCCATTTTTTCCCACTGATCTCCAATCCATCTTTATGGCTGCGCCTCCTGACTCCAAAGTAGAGGGGAGAATCCTCCTCCCTGAATCGCTGACTCTTCTCCCTCACGACTCCACCAGAACCTCACGGCTCAGGAATGCTGGTGGAATGGAGGTCCTCTAAGAAGGGAAGTTTGAGACCGTGTTGTTCAGAGGGCAGAGGGATTGTCAGTGATTAATAATACCAGAAGGACTTGCTACCAGAAATAACCAGAAATAGATCCAAGATAATAAAACTGAGGAGAGGTTGTTGGTTGTGGCCAATTCTAGATAAATGGTTTCAAAGCTGCTGTTTCTGCAGAGAGGTGAGGACAGGAGACAGATGGTAGGGGCTTACGTGAAGGAAGTAAGGATGTCAGGGTGTGCATGGCCCACTATAAAATGAATTTAGCTAAAGAGAAGGAGGGCTCAATGGATAGTCTTCTCTCCACCAACCATTGGTGTAGTCAGCATTGGTTCTATGCAAAGGGAAAGGAGCCAATAGAGAAGGAGAGAGGAAAGACAGTGTAAGCTGTGAATCTTGGAGGAAAGGGGTCCCATAAAGGACAGAGAGAGAAGAGAGAGCAAAACTGGAGGGATCTGTTCATCAGGACTCTTAGTTGCTGCTGGTGGTGTATCTTCATCAATGAACTGAGGCCCAAACAGAAACCTACGGGCTTACACAACCAGCAATGGAGTCGTGCAGCTGGAGAGGGTGGCACCCAGAGACGGGTGCTTCCAGGATCGCTGTCTCACTCTGCTTCCCTCTAGGTCCCTTTCACACTCTCATGAAGACAAGCGGAGGCCAGTCCCTTTCCACAGACTGCTTCTGGCATGTGTCTTCCCAACTTGGCTATCAGAAAAGAAGGCCTTTCTCCTCAGCTCCTGTTAAATGCCATCAAGATTCTGATGGGTCTGATCTAAATGTTGTGCCCAGCCCTGTGGTCAGAGAAAGAAGGGGAAGACAAAGGATTCGTGCTGATAGTCCCCATTAGAAACATACATGGAGGAAGAAGCCACTCTTCATTCTCCGACAACACATAGGGTGCTTTGACCCACAGGCTAGGAAGAAAGGAGGTACAGGGCAGATGAAAGCAACCGCTTCAACGAGACATGGTTAGCCTTGGATAGGAACAGAAGCACGTCTTCAGATGAATGTATGTGTGTGTGTGTGTATATAATGTATATGCTATATACGTACACATAGAGAGTCATATAGTTATAATGTATGTAACAGGCAGGGTACTCTGAAAGCAGGTGCCGAGATGATTTTGTTCGCAAGATCAACACTTGTGCAGGGAAGGGAGGAGCTACGTTTGGAAAACGGAGAAGTAAAGCCCTAATGCAGACCTCCATCAGCCCAGAGGAGTGCTCCAGACTGTCGTTCGTCAGAATTATCTTGCGTCAGTCAGAAATGGCTGGTCCAAAGTGCCTGGGCCTTTGTACACCTGTATCCCTCAGTCAGTGGATGTGGGCTGCCCCAGGAAAGACATGAACTCGGGAAAAATTGTGCCCTGTACAGCAGAGGCAGACTTGGGAGATGCTGACTGCTCTCTGCATTCCCCAGAACTGGGTAGCAAGTCCTTCCTTCAAGAGGAATTCAGGATGGTACCTCTCCACATCTACCATGCAAGACGAGAACAACCGAGGATGTTTAGGGCAGTGAAATTACTCTGTATGATACGCAATGGCAGGTACATGTCATTATATATTTGTCCAAATCCATAAAATGTGCAGCACCCAGGGTCAACCCTAATGGAAACTTTGGGCTTTTGGGTGATAAGGAGGTGTCTGTATAGTTTTGTTGACTATAAAAAATGGGCATTCTGGGAGGGGGGAGGCTATATACGGGGGGGCGGGGTAGGTAGTCTATGGGAAATCTCTGTAATTTTCCCTTTGCTTCTGCTGTGATCCAAAACTGCTGTAAAACATAGTCTTAATAATTTTTATATTCTTACTATTTTTTAAAGGTTCATTTATTTAAGAGAGAGAGAGTGAGTGGGGGGAGGGGTAGAGGGAGAGGGAGACAAGCAGACTCCCCACTGAGCAGGGATCCCAATTAAGGGCTCTATCCCAGGACCCCGAGAACATAACCTGAGCTAATCTGAAATCAAAAGTGGGTAGCATAGCCAACTGAGCCACCTGGGCATCCCTAATTATTTTAAAAGAATTTATTTAAAAAGTTACGTCAAGCGTCATAACCCAGGTCACAGAGCAACACGGTCCTTTCCTATGTCAGTAAAAACGTTTAAATGCAGAAAAATCTTTCAAATACCTCTCATCAAAAGGTAGGGTCTGTTTCCTCTTTCCTTGAATCAGGGCTGGCCTATGACTGCTTTGATCTTTAGACGATGTCCGAAGAGACACTTTGTTGTTTCTAAGCCTAGCCTTTGAGATAAGTTTGTCTCTGGGAGCCCAGGTGTGTCAAGTAAGAAGTCCAGTGGCCCCGCTGGAGAGATGACATAGAGCGACTCCTTGGAGACGGAGAGGAAGCCAGCCAAGCCCTGCCTCCCAGCCATCCTCACCAAGGTGCCAAGCGTGCGAATGAAGCTGGTTTGGACTCTTCCTACCAACCACCCACCGGATGCCTCTGTGTGACCTAGTTGATATTAGTGAGCCAAGCCCTGTCTGGACCCCTGACAAAGTTGTGTGATATTATAAAATTGAATTGTTTAAAACTTCCAATTTGGGGAGGGGGTGGTATTTCGAAATATGGAACAACAGATAACTGGAAGTGTAGGCAAGAGCAGAGCAAGGACACGGGAGTTCTGGGAGCAGTCAACACAAGACTAAAGAGACAATGCAGAAAAGCCCGGGGAGGAACGGAGATGGACAGAGATTCATAAATCAGCAAGCTGCTCCAGTGGATTCGCCAACACATGGGGGCAGATCTGACTCGTGCCAAGACGGACATTGCTGCCTTCCCAACTCCCAGTGAGATAGCAGGCGAGGTAGTCAGTGGGTGCCAAGGGCTGGGAGGAATTAAGACTGGGGCTGGGAGAACACAGAGAAAAGTGGGAAAACGGTGGCACAAGGCTAAGTAAAATGCAAGATACAAAAACGAAGTTTATCAGTAAGCGCCTATTGACATCGGATGACCAGGATGTGTGTTGGTCCATGTCACTGGCGTTTAGAGACCCTCTCACATGATGCTGTGCCATTGATGGGTAGAGGGGGACTGAGTCAGTTATAGGGGGCACTGCAGCATGTGGGAGGAGTGGAGGGGAGGAGGGTGTTAATGAACGATGCAGGGATGAGATGACCTAGATGCAGTTAGACGGGTGAAGGAGAGGGCGAGGGTGTTGGCATCTTGATGAAAGTAAAGATCAGCATCTTAGGGCGCCGTAGTGCCTAAAAGAGTTCTTTCATCATTTATTCATTCAACAAATACTTACGGAGTATCGACTGTGTGCCAGTGTAATTCAAAGCTGCTCCATTTCTCTGCCTGAGAGTAAACAAGAAGAGGAAGATAAAATGAAATTAACTAAGTCCACTTAAGAGGAGTTGAAACCAACGGACAATATGATCTCCTGCATAATCCATGGGATTCAATTATGTTTCCATTACTTTGAGAATAAAGAGTTTACCATATCCTAATTATTTAAACACACTGTGAAAGAAATGCATGGAAGGGCCCTGTTTCAGACTGGCCTCTGAAATATACCATGTTCAGAAAGATTTTAAATTATGTTTTAAATGCTCCAGACTCTGTACAGACCATATAGCAAATCTGACTTCTGACCTCTGCTGTACAATCAAGAACAAATAGTTTAACCTTTCTACTCTTCCGTGTAATTATCTATGGCAGAAAACAATGCTGACCACTCAGTTTCTAAGCATTCGTTAATTCCACTCAGTCAGTATATATTTACTGAGAATACCTTACTATGTGCCAGGTGTTGGGCTGGGCCCCGCAGAAACAACGGTTATTAACAATGTTGCTTATCTTCAAGAAAACCTTGGTTTAATATGGGAGATAGGCCTCTATTCCATTAACCACAAAACAATGTGTCAGATACTAGGATTATGTATACTTACTGTTCTTAGCATATGTTTAACTTGTTAGCCATATTGTGCTATTATTATAGGAGAGGGAGAAGAGATGTTACATTAATCAGACATTCTATATGTTATATTCTTCAGATAGATTATTTCATTTACCCCTCACAAGAGTTCTACAAAATAGGTATGGCTTGTCCAGGGCTCTGTGGCTCAAAGGAGAAACTAACGTGCCCAAGTTAGTTACAAAGGACTAGATAAGGATGTCTCTCTCTAAAGCCCATGCTACTTTCCTAATCCCAGGAAGCCTCCTGATGTACTACATTTATTTGTTTATGTCTGTTTCTATATCGGGTTGTATTTTTTCTAAGGATAAGAGTCTTGTCTGACTCATCTCTATTTTCCTCCTATGTTAAATATATATCAGCTAGTCAACAAATACGAATTCCTTTTTTTTAAAGTTTTTATTTATTTGACACACAGAGAGAGAAAGAGACAGCACAAACAGGGGGAACAGCAGGCAGTGGAAGAAATAGGCTCCTCACTGAGCAGGGAGCCCGACGACGCAGGGCTCAATCCCAGGACCCCAAGATCATGACCGGAGACCAAGACAGATGCTTAACCGACTGAACCACCCAAGCGCCCCAACAAATACGCATTTCATAACCACAGTGAAGTACAATTTAACAAAAGAAGTTGCCTGGAAGTGCATAGTTGGCCTTGAAGTTATTATTTGTAAGAAGGAACTTGAATCGAAGATGTATGAAGGAACAAATGAATGCAGAACTGAAAGCTGGATGTGCTCTCGCCTCAGGGTGTTTACTCGCATATGCTGTTCCCCCCGACTGCTGTGCTTTTCTCCAAAACTCTTATGTGGTTGATTCCCTCAGCGCTGTCTTCAGTTCTCAGCTCAAAGATCACCTTATGGGCATCACCTTGATTGGCCACCCTATGTGAACAGCAACTCCCCCTCCAGCAGCCATTTCTCTACCCTTACCCTGCTCCATTTCTTTTTTTTCACAGCACCTACTACACCCTGACATAGTACATGTTCGTTATACCCCTCATCCTGCCTCCGCCACTAGAACAGGCATTGCCCGTGAGCGGGACCCCCTTCTGCCTTGCTCACTGCTGTGTCCCGTGCTGTGGGCGCTCCATTAACCTGTGCTGTGACATAGTCACAGAAATCCAATTCCTTCCTGCCTTTCCTCTTGTCTGACCTAAAAAAGCAAATAATTGTATCAACCCTTTAAACAGTGCCGTGTTCCAAAAGTATAATTTCTCTGTGAAGAGACCTCTGAGATTACATTTTTTTCCTCCTTTATGCACGTGCACACACAATGGGGTTCTCTTAGGATATGTTGTCACTTTTCCCGTCCGCAGGAGTTGGAGATAAGACCCGCTGTGTCCATTCTCCCCCCAGTGAATTGAAAGGGCAAATGGAGCCCTGCTTAGAGGAAGGTGTCTGGGCTCCTCCCCCACTCCTTTCCTCCTCGTGACCAGGTGGTGGTTTGGAAATTCAGTGAAATGTTTCAGCCACTGTGATGCTGAAGAGGGAGAAGAAGAAACTGCAGGCTAATGTTTACTTCATAGAAAGACAAAAACTCCATTGAGGTTTTCCCTGTGTCCTGCGGACAGTTCACAATCAAATATCGTCGTTAGGAAGGAAATTCAGTATTTTATGCAGGTTTTTGTTTTGGTTTGTTTTAGATCGATAGAGAAAGTATTCATTTCAAGATAGCACAGAAGCATAATACCGAAAAAATATTCATTGCGATGGAATTTTACCTTTATGATAATATTATCTACGGTGGCAACCAATCTCATTGCCCCGTTCTCTGTGTCTCTAATTACTTAGAGTAATATCCTAACATTGTGATATTTAAAGGTAGGTCCTATGTGACTAGGATGTTAACAGACTGTAATGCAGAACCTTCGGGATTAAAAGAAACCATAGGCAGCTGAGCTCACACTCAAAGCTGAAATGGTAATAATACTTCGTACAGTTCCCTTCACTCGCTTTCTGATCTCCACCTTCCGCATTAGAAATAAATTGCAATTGGAATTTTCCTCAAATTATGGGTGAGATTCCAAGAAGGTCAACAATGTCTTATGGTCACCCAGAGAGAGACTAAATAAATAAATACAGACAAAACTAAAGCCCACGTCTGTTGGCTCCTGTGACCTCCTCTACTTGCTCTAAATAGCCCAGAAAAACTGAAAACCTGTGCCATGGACCACAGCCCTTGCCCTTCAGCCTCGAATTTCTGGATCTCCAAGTCAATAATAAGTCACAGTGTGCACCATATTCAAATAAGGAAGGCTTTGTGGAGGTAATTCAGGAGGAGAGCCAAAGTGGAAAGTGTGCCCTCAGGAACCCAGCCCAGGCCAGTGACTTTCCCAGGGGCGAGAGTCCTGAATCACATACTGAGTAGAGGGAAGAAAGAGTCCCCAAATGAGCCTTCCAGAACAACCTGATTTCTGCTCTGGCCAAACGTTTAGTCCGGAACCCTCGCAGGCTCAGCAATAAATCATAGTTTCTCTTCTTAAATTCCTTTTCTGCAATGAGGAGAGTTATTTACTCTGTGATTAATAGTGCCCTGAAAATATTCGGTACAGGTGCACTCCTTCATCATCGCCCCCCCTTTCCTAGGCCCTCCCCCACTCCCCCCTTCCCCTTATTTTGCTCACTCTCTCTTTATCATAAGCTTTCAAATCCTCGGTCTTGCTTGGGCTATTAGTTCTCTATTGCTGCATTAAAAATCACCACAAAGTTAACATCTTACAAAAACACCAGTTTATAATTTGGCAGTTTCTCTAGGTCAGAAGTCTGGGAAGGGCGTGGCTTGTCCTCTGAGTCCCACTGGGCTGACATCAAGGAGCCAACCAGGACTGCATGTCTCATCTGGGTCCTCTTCCAAGGGGACTGGTTGTCAGCGGATTCCATGTCCTTGAGGCGATGGGACGGAGCCGCCCATCTTCCTGCTAGCCGTCAGCTGAGGACAGCTCTGCACTCCCCGAGGCTCCAAGTTCCTGCCATGCAACCCCATCGGCCAGAACAGCTGGCGTCTGTCTCTCTGACTACCTCTTCCGCCACCAGCTGGAGATGACTCTGCTTTTCAGATACGGTCGGGTCCATCAACTGTCATATAGTAAATCACTGCAGTAAGATTCAACGTATTTACAGTCCTGGGGATTTCACGGGGCAGCCATACATGGGGCATAAGAAATGGGGGAGGGGAGGCTCTTAGAATTCTGCCTGCCACACTCAGCAACAGCATACTCCATTTGTGTGGCATTGGTATACCTAAGGAGACTTTCTTTTTCTTTTCAAGAGATGACTCTGCCCTCCCATGTGAAACTTTTTTTTTTTTTTTTTTTTTTTAAGATCTGTTTATTTATTTGAAAGAGAGAGAGAAAAGGAGAGGGTCTCAAGCAGACTCCATGCCCAGGGCACAACCCAACACAGGGCTCGATCTCACGACCCTGAGATCACAACCAGAGCAGAAACCAAGAGCCAGATACTTAACCGACTGTGCCACCCAGACACCCCAAGACACTTGATTTGTCCCCTGAAAGCCACTATTTCTCTAACCTCTAATTACTGTGTTGGTTCCTCTTTACCCACCCTCCCCGCAGCCCCTAAATGCTGGAGATTCTCAGGACTCTAGCCTCTTTATCCACAGCATTCCCTAGAGTTTTCATCCCACCCAAGGGCCACCTACACACAATGGCTCCCTAATTTACCTCTGGCTCAAATCTCTCCCCTGAATTCCTGACTCACATACCCAACTGCCTTCTCAGTATCTCCATTCACCGTCCAATGTGAATATCAAACTTAATGTTTCTCAGAATAACTTGATTCTGACCCGTCCCCAAACTGTTCCTCTCCAAGTCTGCCTTCTTTCAGGAAATGCAACTCCTCCATTCTCTAACCCCTCTTTGTCTCACATACCCCAGACCCAGTTCCTCAGTAAAGTCTCCTGGCTTTACCTTCAAACTCTGTGCAGAATCTGGCAACCGCTTACTTCTACTGCTCACAAGCTGCCTTGCCTGAGTTTTTACAATAGACACCTCAATGGCATATTAATTTCCATTTTTGTTTCCCCTTCCACACTCCAGTCTCATGTCTACACAGCAGCTAGAGTGTTTCCTGTAAAACATCAAATATAGCATATCACTCCTCTGCTGAACATGTGCCCAGAGAAAATGCCAGAGTCTCCACTTCATGATCCGATCCCTGTCCCCTCTCATCTCTCAACACGTTGTGCACCCTTCCCTCCATTTCACCGCAATGCCCCTCCTGCACGCCAACTGTGTTCTGCCCACAGGGCCTTTGCACTAGCTCTTGCTGTTGCTCTTCTTCCAGATACCCACAAGACACCTACTCACTTCCTCACTTCCTGCTTAAATAAGAACATCAGAGAGAATTTCCCTGATGAACACCATCCTTGGGACTTCCTAGCTCCCTGCCCCTGTTTTATTTTCTTCGTGGCACTATTGCCTCCTGACTGATGAGGTAATACAGTTGTATGACTTTCTTTCCCACCACCATATTAAAATGTAAGCGCCATGACAGGGGCCCTTGTCAGTTCAATGCTGTGTCCCAGAGCCTCAGTTAGAATGTCAGGAACATAGTAAGTATTCAATGAGTATTTGCTGAATGAGTGAAAATTATCCAATAGCTTACACATCAGAGAACATAGATTTTTCTCAACATGGTATTTTTTGTTTTTTGGGGTTTTTTTTGTAAAATTAAAGAACGCTTAGGATAACCTTGTGACTCTCTTTAGAAAATGAGCAAATTCAACCCATCTAAACATCAGAATGAGAACAAAGGAAGACCTTCATGGAGGAAAGATATTCAAATGAGCTATATGTTTTCTTTCATCTCAAGGGTTATAGAGTAAGTTTGGGTCAAGTGTAGTCAGCCTTGATGGAAACCAGAGGCTGTTTTGTCTCCCTACACCATTTTCTGCAAGCCAAATTAGATTCCCACTTCCACATCTGTGGTTCCATGGCTCTCTGCCTGGACTGTCCTCACCTTGGCTTCTCAAAATCCTACCCATCCTTCAAGTTCCATCAGAAACACCACCTTCGTCATCAAGTATTTCTTGATGACCTGACATCGCATGCGGAAGGCACCCTATTCCAGATGGCCGCCCCTGTGTGCCTTCTCACCCCTCCCTCTTCCCACAGTTCCCCACCTTCGAGAGAATGGTACTGTGGGATTTCTCTGTCCTCTAGAGCACTTAGCACCACGTCTTACCTGAGAAGATGCTTGCTGTATGTATGTGGAGTGAGATTGGATTGATTCGAATTGGTGCTTTTAATTGGGAAATGAGGCATTTAGCTAGCACACTGTCTCATTGCACTTTCAGGATGTAGGGACCGAGAAACAGTCACCTTCACCTCTGACAGTCAGTTCAAGAGCCTGAGACCACAGTCACCTTGCTCAGAAGAAGCTCCCAACCCACTGAAGATCTTATTATTTCATCAAATGGAAGGGCCAGTCAAGAATGGTCAAGGGGAAAAAAGAATTCTCTTTTTAAGTACATTTAACTCTCCATCTATTTTCCATTTCATGCTCACTAGCTGTGTTTTTAAAAAAAAAAAAAAAAAGTACTTTTTTAATCTTTATGAAAAGCAACTTCTTTTCTATTCAAGTGGAATAAAACTATTCACCCCGTGCTGCCCATCGCCCCTGCTAGTGCTTCCAGGGGAATATAGCAAAGGGCTACTTTCCTTTACAGTCTTTGATTTGTTCTTTCTACATCCTGTAATTTCCATCCACACCGGAGAGCCAAGTGCTGTGTGGGGCTAATTAAACACTATAATTATCCATGAGCTATGGCCCAGAAGCAGAGAGAAAATCTAACACATGTCTGATTGTAATATCAGGTAAATACTCAAGATGTGTGACTGGCGAAATGCAAAATATTCTATTCATTTAATATTCTTGATGAATAGTGAATTAGTCTAATCACATTAGCTATTCTATTCATTTATTAGGTGAGAGTGATTAGAAGTGAATAGCTACAGAAAAAACCCTCTCAAGTTGCAAAAATTAGACTTCTATAGTTTTATTATGTTTATTTTCAACTGAGGGTAATTGTCTGTAGCTTTCCCCGAGATAGTTGACACCCCTCCCCTATCTTTGCCCCTTGAAAAACTGAGTACCGGTTACAAGGGTAGAGAGAACAGATAAGACAGTGTAGGACTGGCATACAAATGCTTATATGGATTGTATAAACACATAAAAATATCCCATACAAGCATTGTGCTTCCAAGGACATGACCACACTATTTTTTCTTTTTCTTTTTTTTATAGAGGTATAATTTACATACCAGAAAAACACATAAATCTTAAATTCACAGCTCATTGAATTTTTACTTATATATATGCCCCTGTAACCATCACACAATTCAAAACACACATTTTCTAGAAAGTTCCCTTCTGTCCTTTCCCAGAGGTAACAACTATTTTCACTTCTATCTCTGTGCACTGAGTTAGCCAGTTCCTAAAACCGTACAAATGGAATCATACAGTCTCTCATTAATTTTTAAAGAGCAGTACCAGGTCCTTTGAATACAGAAAATCAAATCAAATGGGAACGTCCATAGTCCCACCACCACCACCAAAAAAAGAAAAGGAAGAAAAACCCTCCATGTTAAAACAATGAATGAAATACCTACAAATTATTAGGTATTTCGGACATCACAGGACAATACTGGGGGAAGCCCTCACTTCTTCAAAAGTTGTTCATTCCTAAGCTAACCCTGCCGGATCTCTCCCATTGGCTCCTTCACACGCTTCCAACCCTCTGCTCTCTGCTCTGTGCCTTGGGAGGCTGACCTTCCCAGGCCCCCTGAGTGGCTCCTGGGGTCCCTAGTGTCTACTTGGGAACTGTCAAAGGAACACCAGCTACAGATGGGAAGGCAGCGGTGAGTTGGTGGAAGTGTTGGCTCCCGTCCTCTCTCCCCATTGACCACCTTGGCGAGAGCCACACTTCAGGCAGACTTCGCCTAAAGCTAGCTGCTCTCTCCAGGCATAGGAACGACTCCCTCCCCTTGACTCCTCAGGCCAGGATGGTCACAATTCCCACCTTTGGCTTACCCCTTGATTGCTTCAACACTTCTGGTCTTTCCTTAAGCCTTCCCACACCTTTGTCAATAGCCCCTTCATTACACTCGTCTCAGCGGCTCCACATGAATGTGCTGCCTGTCTTCTGCCCCTGGTTGCCATTCACGTTAAGTTTTAAATAGATCCTACAGGAAATATTTTTGCTTCCGCCACACGCATGGGCTATAAACTGCTCCACGAGCAACAGACTGTTTGCCAGCTACCTACTTCTAATCAAAGCACACTTGCAACATCCCCCCTCCCCACGGATTCATCCTGCCCTGAGAGCACAGTAACAAGTGATCTCAAATCTGTAAGATACCATCTTGACCCTTCTAGGCTACTTTTACCATTTGAAATGACTTCAGCTCTATGTCCAAATCTCTCTGTTGCAATTTCAAACTGGTCTTCAGACATGGGTGGGGGAAGCCAATCTGGCGACCGTGGAACGAAAGCCCAAAGGGACCAGAAGGTAGTCAAAGAACAACTCACTTAATTTAATTGTCCAAACCCTGAATCCAGACAAACTACACTGTGGAGTGTGAAGAAACTTACATTTGCTGTCAGAATCCCCATCTTATTAACAGACCTGGAGAAAAAATCGGTGATATTTACTGTCAAGTAGCAGAGATAGCCCTCTAGGGATGAGACCATCTCTGGAGCTCCAGGATTCAGAGCCAAGGAGTGGAGGTTATAGTGGGGGCTCTCCACCTACTGATTTCACTTCATTCATTTACTTTTTCAACAGATAATTATTGAGAATCTACTATGTACTATATTTTGTGCTAGTAAATACAACAGTGAGCAAGAGCCAAAGCTCCTTGTGCTCAAACTTACAATTTTTATCAGAATAGACCATAAGAAGAAAACAAAGGAATCAATAATATGTCAGGTATTGATAAGTGCTATAAAAAATAAAGCAGAGTGAGGCTACAGAGAGATGAGGGAGGTTACTCCTTTTTTATATAGGGTGATCAGGTTCACATATCTGAGAAGTTCCCTTCTCTGAAAAGAGGGATCCCTGTGGCTATCTCCTGCACTTATTCAGGAGAAAAAGATTCCAGGTGGAGGGAACAGCATCCACAAAGGTCCCGAGTTGCATGTATATTTCACCATGTTTGAGAAGTAGCAAGGAGATCATGCTGAAGTTGGACAATCAAAGCTAGTGGGAGGATAAGGAACATGATGGGAACTAACTTCCCACCTTAATCTGCTGGAGACACAGTGTAAGGTGTTGAGCCCTTAATGGTACTTTGTCTTTCACTATGAGTGAGAAGGGAAACTAACCAGAAGATGTTGATCAGAAGAGAGCCATAATTAAACTAATGTTTGAGTAGCCTCACTCTGGGTAGTATGTTGGAAACAACCTATCGCTGAATGTAGCGGGAAATAAGGAGACAATCCGGAGCCTGTTAAAATGACAGAAGATAGTGAACTGGACAAGACTCTCACTGTGTCAGTCCACATGAGAAGTTCTTAGATTCAGAATTTTGAAAGTAGAGACTCCAGCATTTGCCATTGGATTGGCTGGTTGTAGAGCATGTTCACAGATGACATGCCAAAGATGACGTCAAGATTTTAAAACAAGAGGAATCACCTGTGGAATCCAATTGTTATTTATTGAAATAGGAAAAACTTCAGAATAGCTAATTTCAAGGGGAAAATCAGGAGTTTGCTTTGGATATGATGAATTTTAGAGGTCTGTAAAGTCAGCCAAGCAGAGATATTAAATAGGCAGTTGGCTATGAGTCTGGCTTTCAGGAGAGAGGGCCTAGATGGAGATATAAATTGAGGAACTCTCAGAATATACATGGTATTTTAAACTACGGGATTAGATGAAACCCTCTTTCCCTCCTCCAAGTGTTCAGAAATTCAGAACCAAGCCCTGGGGCACTCAGAACTTTAGAGGTTAGGAAGATGAGAAGGAACCACACAAAAAAGATTGAGGAGGAACTGCCAGTGAGGTGGGGACAACCCAGACAGAGTGGTATCCCAGGGAGAGTGAAGCAAGTACTTCAAGGTGAAGGTGTGGCCAACTGTGCCCAATGTTGCCAGTAGACCAAGCAAGATGGTGACTGAGAATCAAGTGTAACTTCTGGAAATATGAAGACCTTTTGGAACCTTGACTACAGCCATGGTGGAATAATGGGAACAAAGACCCAACTGGAGTGGGTTCAAGAAAGAACAGGAGGAGAGGTTATGGAGACAAAAATGTGTAGACTAGTCTGTGAGTGAGTTTTACCATAGAGAAAAAGACAGGACGGGGTAGTAACTGCTGGGGATATAGGGTAAAGAAGATGTTTTGTGTTGGCTGTTTGGTTGAAAGATGGAGGCCCTTCCTCCATGTCTTCTGGCTGACAGGAATGATCCAGTAGAACAGTGTTACAGGTAGATGTAGAAGACAGAGGGAGAATTGCTAAAGGCAAGTCCTTGAACAGGAGGGAAGACAGGAGTTCCAGTAGCACACAAAAAGGAGGGTTTCATTGGGGCCATCCATGGTAGTTCTCATCTGCCTTGTGTTTTGCCGTTCCACAGAGAATTTCACTCGGGGAAATATGAGTGTTTTACTGTAATGTTAAAAAAAATAATTGATAACTATTTGCTTAATTTACCCCTCACATGTTCCTATGAGTCATTTAACCCCCAATTTACTAATAAGGAAGGTTTGTAAAAGTTATATGATTTCATCAGGTTTTCAAAGCTTATATGAAAACCAGGTCTCAGGCTAGATCTGGATGATTCCAAAATCATAAAATAAATGTTCCACAACATCAGGAAATCTGGGGATTGCCCCAGAGGGCCCACCAGCTAATGAGAAAGGGAGACATCATCGTAGCATGGCAGGCGCAGCAAAGCACCACTAACATAAACCATGTACATCTCTGTTGCAGAAGGCAGGGTAAGTTAAGTGCCTGGACTCTGCAGGGAGGGTTTTGGGGGAGATGTGGTTTGTTCAATAGATTTAAAAGGCAGAGAGTGGGGAGAGCATCAGTACCTTACAAAGTCCTGAGAAGAGAAGGAGCAAATGCTTTCAGGAACTGAAAATGCAGTGGCAGAAATCGAGACAAGCATGGGGCTTCTTTGGGTTTTCAGCCACTTCCTTGGACATTCATTAAGCTCCTCCCATGTGCACAAGGCAGGGCTTTGTGCTGGAGAAATAAAGAGTGGTCATCCTCCCGGGAGTTCCTTACACAATGAACAATTCAAATTCAGCATAAGTCTTCTAAACGGATCAGGCAGGGTTCTCCAGAGAGGTAAAGTCAACAACACATAGACAGAGATATCGAGGCAGAGAGATTTATTTTTATATGAAGAGATCCATTTCAAGGAATTGTCGGAGCCAGCAAATCTGAAATGCAACGGGCAGGCCAGCAGGCTGAAAACCCAGGCAAAAGTGGATGCTGCAGTCTCAAGGCAGAATTTTTTTCTTCTCTGAGAGACCTCGGTTTCTGCTCTTAAGACCTTCAACTGATTTGATGAGGCCCACCCACCGTATTCAGGGCAGAATGGTTAGTCAATCAACTGTACCCCTTAGCCACATTTACAAAACATCACCAGGTTAATGCCTGGATTACCACTTGATTAAGTCACTGGGTACCATAGCCCAGGCAAGCTGACACATAAAACCAACCATCACAGAATCCGATTAGTTCCCAGATTTATTCCATACATGCCAAATGCAGGTACTTTATTTTAGAGACACTTGCCTTCTAAAATTGCTCTTCTAATGGGATCTTAAACCGTAGACCAGTGAGAGGCCAGAAGAGGGGCTGTCTCCAAGCCATTGTACTGCTGAGGGTGGTTTATAAAGGTTCTAATTCATTGTAATTAATTTTTATTGTACAGAAGCAGAACGCTGGCAGAGTGAAAGGGGTAATTTCACAAGTCAAAATAACAAATAAATAAATACAAATAGTGCCCAAGTTCCCAAGAGCAGACCACCGTCGGCAGGTCTCTGTGAGTGAGGCACAGATCATAAACCCTATTGCCCCGTCACCAGCCCTGGCTCTAGGTGACCCCTTCCTCCAGTTCTCCAGGTTGCAAGGCTGGCTACAAATGTCTCTGGTCCCCATAGCCCTCTTCCTCTCCCCCGTAAGACCACGTGGAGGCCCTTGTCCATCAGGTGGAGTGTAAATTTCAGGTGTTGAAACAATACCCGCCCCGCCCCCCCCCCAAAAAAGGCTAGGGAGGTGGCCTGCAGGCTGGGCAGGGAAGCCCTGGTTGGTGGTGCTCTTTGCAAACAATGACATGTCTGCATGGAAGCTCTTTGTTCTGCTCCGCACTCGGAGCCCGCCCGGGTGAGCTCAACAGTGCAGGCGCATGCACAGGATCTTAAGTCTCATTTCAAAGCCGCTGCTGTGGCAAAGTGATGTGGGAGCGGCTGGGTGCTGGGGGGTGCTGGAAGTGGGAGGCTGGGAACCACTCCTAGCCTCCTGGCGCCCCAATGAAGACAAGTTTCCATGAGTCGTGGGGGCGTTTTCTTTCTCAGGGTGTGAGGGGAGAAAGGGGCACTTTGACTTTCCCAGGCAGGAAACCTCGTGTTGGGGTTTCTGGAGAGTCTTGAGTAATGACCAGTGTAGGTTTCTCATGGAGGACTCATTTATCTGGGTGCCACTGGGTGAGCCTGGCTTCCCAAGCTTGAAAATTTAGATTTATTGGGTGCCAGAAATTGGACCAGACACCATTTAATAGGCCCATGCACCATGAAGGTGAGGGTCGGCGGGGAAGAGTCAAAAGGGCAGAATGGATGGGGAAGGGGCACGGTGTGGAAAAAAACGGCAAAATCTGATTAGGGCCATAAAATTCCAGCCATGGCAGGCGGGAAGTCCAAGACTCTGGAGAAGCTGGGGGCTTATGAACACAACTGAGGTCAGAGAAATCTGCAGAAAGGGAGAGACGGAGGGGAGTAAACAGTTAGAGTCTCTGAACTTAAGCAAGGGCCTTGCCGGAGAGGGTCCAGGCAGTGGGGCGAGAGACCGAGAGACAGAGAGACAGGGAGAGAGATACCAGAGTCCTCAAGCCTGCACGAAGAGAAACCTGCTGTTAGAAGAGGTGAAATCGATAAAAAAGCCATTTGCTGGTTACAAAAAAATATATATATATATATATGTATATATATATATCTTGTTTGGCCTTTTGCTCTGAAACAGAAGAAAAGCTTTGGGATTTATGGAATGTGGATTTACATAGAGAGGCCCCGTAATATATATAAATACTCGACCAACTTCTAATGTGAAGAGAAAGGCGGAGGGAGGCACATTTGCGGGAGGGAAACAACAGAGGGAAAGAACCCAAGCCGTGGGGTTCTGCGCCTCATTCCCCCGGTGAACGTGGGGAATTCATCCTCCTCCCGGCGCTGCAAGTTCTTCATTATTTTTATCTATTGTCTCCCTTGGGCTAGAGGAAGCCGTGTAAAAATGACTTTGCAGGCTCTGAGAGGCTTAAACAAAAATCTGTGTAATGCAACCCAGCCGAAGTGAATCTCCCTACCCAGGAACAGAGAGGCTCATTCAATATTTGACTCCTCTATGCAAGCCCTGTATTGGATGTACAGGTGGAAAAGTGCATGGTAGGCACTTCATTCATTCATTCATTCATTCAACAAATGTCTGGGAGTAAAAAAGATGAAAAAGATCCATCACATTCCTCAAAAGGCTCCCATCCCTATGGGGAGGGATAGACAAGTGAACCCATGTGTATGGTGTTCTGGAGATATGAATGGGGAGCTGAATCACATAGCAGAATCACAGCCTCTTCCCAGAAGAGGTGACTTAAACACAGGTTGTGGGCGCCTGGCACTCAGGGATCTGCAGAAAATCACAGTTCTCAGTCAACAACCCGGATGTTTGGGGTACATGTCAACACACACATGGGAATCTGCAAATGCCTGGATTTCTGGTGATTATATCCAAATGCCCAACAGCGTTTGGAGAAAGGAGAGCATGCATATACCTTGTAAATAACGTAAGCACGTATCATGTGATCATTATTTTTACAAGCCATTCTTCCACGAGGACACAGATCACCCAACATTCTTTGCTGTTTATTAGTCATTAGTTTATTCCTTTCCCTCCATTACATGGTAAAGTTTATATCTTTGCACGTGGCTGAGGTGGTAGGCCCTGTGGCCCAAGGCAATTAGATAAGGCCTTCAAGAAATCCAGACTGTAGAAGGCCAAAGTTTAATAAATTTGAAACCCACAGCTGTCAGACGGCATGAAGCCCCATGTTCACAAATATGGGGCCTCCATCACTAAAGAATTGTTTAATTCAAGAAGGGCTGGCAGAAACTCTGCGTGCCCTTTGGTGACAGGTTTAAAGACAATGCTGGTTGGTGTAAGTGTGTGCACACAGACTTACACACACATCTATATGCATACACACTATATATATACGGTACATTTATGTTGGTGTAAGGATGTGCTAGTGGGAGGAAAGCAAAATTGCAAAGGCAGTGCTTCCCTTCAAGAAGCCTCGATCTCATCTCATTTCCGTCTCCCTCATTGCCTTCTCGTCCCACGCAAACCCCTAGACGGCTCCGAGTCCTCAAGCCCCCACCACCTCTGTGTTCCAGTCACTTGCACGTAAGCTTACTCTCTTACTCCTTACTCACAGAACTGTCTTTCCCGGGAATCGTTTACTCAGAATTGTTTAATACAGCCTGGCGCTGAAAGACAAAGTTCCGAAGATGATAGAAGGCGTCAAGAGTAGATGCGCGGATGGCAAGAAGGCGAGGGAAACTTCGCTGGTTGGGGGAGAGTGAAAACAAAGGAAGGATGAGTCTGTACACCTGGTTAGTAGTTTCATCGCCCTTCTTCCTACATCAGGCAAGGCACGTGGGATCCTTTGGCTTGGAGTCAATCTCTCTCATTCCTGTCTTTCAGAGCCTTCTGTGATGGCCTCAGATGGAATGCGTATCAGACTGTAATCACTTCTGGCCACCTAGCTCTCTGGATGATGAGCTCCTCAAGCAAGGGGACCATGTCTTCCCGGGGTCTAGCGCGGGTGCCTAGCAGGTAGTAAGTGCCCCATGTTGACTGCTTTGCCATGAACTCAACTATTCTGAAGGAGTTTCTCACCTGCAAAATGCAAATCTGTCCACTCATCCCCTCATTTCTTTATTTGCCATTTACTGGACAATCGGCTAGGTTAAGTTAAACATACAGATGCATAATTGAATAGCTTACCTAAAATCAGAGTCCCTGCCTACCTCCCAGGACCACAAGGATGCACAAAGAGACCATGCATATGAGCTCTGGAAACTGTCCCTGCTACCTGAGGTAAGGGAGGCTTTTTATTCTGGCTCCTTACCTGTGCCATCCTGATGCTGTGTGCACGCCTGGCTCTACAAGGGTTATTTTCACAGATTCTCCCCATCTCCCTTCTCTGTAGCTCCCAGCAGATGTATTAAGTGTAATCTTGGAACCGATCCAGGTTCCCTCTTTAAGACTCAGAATGTTCAATATTTCCTACAAGCAGCAGGCCGCTCTAGCCTAGTATGACGTCAGGGACTCTGAAGGGTTCACCACCCGCCCCCAAGCATCCCTGGTGTCTGGGCCCCAGTCCCAACTTGTCCAGGCTCCATGGAGCTTATTGGAATGAAAGCAGGGGAAAAGCCCCAGCTGGGGCAGCCACTACAGCGCCACCAGCTTGTATCCAAGATCACCCGCACTCGGACTCCCTCCGAAGCACCAGCTAAAGAAGAGAAAGCCCACTGCCCATGGGCCCCTGCCTCCTGGAGCAGCCTGAGCCCACGGGAGGCAGGCAGAGCATCCAGGCTGACCCATGACTCAGGGTGGTTGATAGTGGAATTAGAACCTTAGAGGGGTATCCACGGGAAAATGAGTGAACAGCAGCCAATGGAGCCCCCTGAATGCTTGCTGAGCTAATATCATGGGAGATGGGAGGTGACCCCCTCCCCTGCACTATGTGGGTGATAACAGACCCCATCTGTTCTGCAGTGAGAACCGCCTCCCTGTGACTGCTCAGAGCTAATGCCTCTTTTCTCCTAGAGCAGCAGCATAAACGGGATCCATAGCTTCCTCCACACACCGATGTGGGGAAGAAAGCCATTCTAAGGGATCTTTGGGAGCATTTCAACATGGACTCGTCTCCCGTCCCCTCTTCTTTCCTCCCCCTTTTAAATTAATTTGCATAATCTCTCGGGCAGGCTGAATACATGTGACGCACCCGGACGCACGTCTGCGTTTATACAGGAGCCAGTTTCGTGCCTTTAAATGTGATCTTTTTCTGACTTTTCCCCATCCTTTGTCTTTCTTTTCCTTCACTCTCCCATCCCCTCCCTATGCTTCTTTCTCCGCCAACCCCCTCAGACTTGGTGGATGACAAAGCCACTTCCAACATCCCTCCGTCACATACCCGCCCTCTTCCCCAACCACGTCTGTTCAAACGAATGAGTGTATTCTACAGTAGAGAGGAAGGCAACCAAGATGCACTGAGCTCCTATGAGGCACCACGCAGAGTGCAAAAACCCAGAATACAGACAGAGAAGCTCCCTGTACTCAGTGTTGACCTGGAGCTGGTGCTGTAGCACCTCCCTAATGCAGAGCCTACAAAGGCAGTGAAGATGAAGGTCTAGCAGAAAAGTAGAGGGTAGGAGTTGCAGGGGCCCTTTAAAAGCATGAGGTCCAAAGACCAGCCCAAGAGGAGACCCTCCCACGGATGGGCACTGAGAGATGATCGCCTTTCCGGTGGGAGGACTTGCAGTCCCAGGTACAATTCAAGCCATGGGTTAACTGACCTCTGTTAAACCTGTAACCTCTTTGGACCTCAACTTTCTTGTTTATAAAAGGGGACAATTCAACCAAATTAACCACATGTGTTGCCCAGCTCGGCAGTACTTTGTGACTCTTTCCCTGAGGTTTGCTTGGTGACCCACGTCATGGTGAAACCGTATGAAATGGACCGGATACAGGTGAATGTCAGCAGAGGCGGATTCAGGAGACCAGATCCCTGCATCCTTGTCATAATGGTCTGCATTTGGGGCCGTAATAGTTTATAATTATTCTTGGTGTATATTCTGTGTCCAACAACTAAAATGCGGTCTGCTCTAAACATCTGAGTCCGTGGTGTTTGGAAAGGCAGACCGTTATTCAGTCTGTAGCCATCCTTACTGGAATCCTGTGCAGATAGAGCTTGAACTGGATGAGCCAATCAGCGAGACCTTTTATCAAACCCTGGAGGTCAGCAGATGTGGGCTTGATGGGAAAAGTGAAATAATGGGGGAAATTCTATCATGGTCATGAAAAGGCACTTACAGTAAACTCTGTTATCCATCAGGGGAGAGTGATGGGTTGTTCTGGTAGGTGGTGAGTAGGCAGTCTTTATAGATGCTGCACGGATTATCAATTTTCAAAGATTGAAAGAGACATGGAAATACACAAGAAAGTTGTGAATACATTAGTCTTCTTTGAGGAGTCCAGAACTTTATTGCACAAACGTTACATAGCAAGTGAGAATGATCAGATTCAAAGTATCATTTTAGTTATTGTCACAAAAACAAAGCTTCTGTTTCCCAATCCTGTCACTTTTGGAAAAGATATTTTTACTAACCATGATTTCGGTTGTCCTCCATTGCAAATGCCGACTTCTCCCCCGTTCCTGCTCCATGCTTTAGCCACATTTGGCCATCACCACTTCTAGAAAAAGTCCCAGAATCTACCATTGCACACCTGTGCTCAGGTGCCCTTTCCCCCTGGCTCTCACTGCCCCACTTCCCTACCTGCCAAGCTCAGCCATGGTCGCATGAAGCCATCCATAATATCCCCCAAGAGATGTGACTATTTCCTTTTCAGATCACCCACAGCCCTTCGTTTTCAGCTCCCTTATGACATTTATCGATGCTGTGCTCTTTGGACCACATGAATCTATCTGGCCCCGGCACTTCCCTTTAGAGGAAGTTTGACATGTAATCTGCCTGCGGACATTAATGTTCTCATTGGACATCAGCCTCCTGATGGGAATAGAAACATGATACTATTTGACTCATTTATTTATTTATTTGAGAGAGAGAGAGAGCATGAGCAGGGGAAAGGGCAGAGGGAGAATCAGACTCCCTGCTGAGCGGGGAGATGACTGGGGGTTGGATCCATGAGACCATGACCTGAGTGGAAGTCTGATGCTTCACCAAATGGGCCACCCAGGTGCCCCCCAAAACCTGGTACTGTTTATCAAAATTTTTAAATTTTGAAAAGTGAATGGTAGTCTGTGTTCCGTATCTCTAGATGGCTGTGAGCATCTTGAGGGCAGGTTCCTATCTAAGCAAACTGCATTTCTGTCTCCCACAGAATCTGGAATGTGGTGGGGAGCAATCAGTGCCTGTTGAATTCAACTAAACATAATCAAAGGACACCTTGGCCCATTTAATCCATTCGCAGAATGCTAGAGACAAAAATCTTCACCAAATTTAAATCTCCCATTTTCAACAACAACAACAAATTATATTTTACATTGGAAAGAAACAGTGACATGCACAATCTCATTTTGAAGCTCAAATGATGCTTCTTTAATAAAGAAGCACCAATAACCTAAAATCTTCCAAGAAATTGTTGACAAACATGTTGGCTCTTGGTTGTTGAGACATGGATTCATTCATTCTCTCCACAGATATTACTACGCACCAACTAGGGGCCAGAAGCTGTTAAGGTGTTAGAGTTGCAGCAGTGAAACAAGGCTTCTTAAACTCAGGGAGTTTACATTCTCTAGGAGGAACAGGATAAGAAAGTAAACAGAAAACAAACATGATTCGGTGATGTAGAGGAAATAAAGGAACATGGTGGGGGGGTAGGATGTTAGGTAGGATAGGTGGTCAGGGAAGACCACTTAGAGGAAATGACTGGTTGGCTTGATGAACATGGTAAGTGTGCCATGCAAATATATGAAGGGTCAGTATCCCAGGCAAAAGGAACAGCATGTGCAAAGGTTCTGAAGCAGGAGAATCCTGGGGTTTGAGGAAGAGAATAACAAGGAACACCATGTAGCAGGATAGGACAGAAGAGGGATAAGGTTGTGTGGGACAAGTGGCAAGAGATGAACTCAGAGCAACAGCAGTGGATCAGATGAAGGAACTTAGACGGCAGTAAGGTTTGGATGTTACACTAAGATGGATGCTTTTGGAGGATGGGCAGCTAAAGCGCCATGTGGGCTAGCTGCTGTGCTGAAAACAGGCGGGAGAAGGCAGGAGTGGTGGGCAAGTCTGCAGGCGCTAAGCCCATTAGGAGGCACTACCATAATCCAGGATGCTGGTGGCTTGAACTATGGCAGCAAGTGGTGAGGGTAGGAAGACGTCTTTGAGTCTGGGATATATATCTGAAGGCAGAGCTAGAGGGAAGGATTGGATATGAATTCTGACAGAAAGAACTCCAGGGTTCTTCACCTGATCGACCAGAAGAATAGAGTTGCCACTTACTGAGATAGAGTAGATTGTAGTAGTAGGTTTTGGAGTGAAGGAGCTCCTTTTGAGGTATGTTAATTTGGGATACTGATTAACCATCCAAGCGGGGATGCTGACTGGGCAATTAGGCATCTGAGATTGGCATTCTGGAAAGATATGCAGGTTGGATACAGAAATGCATGGGTTGCCAGCAATCAGTATTTCTATTAGTCTGTTTGGGCTGCCACGATAAAATACCACAGACTGGTGGCTTAAACAACAGGAATTTATTCCACACAGTTCTGGAGGCTGGGAAGTCCAAGATCAAGGTGCCGGCCAACTTAGTTCCCTGGTGAGGGCTCTCTTCTCAGCTTGGAGACAATCATCTTATTTCTCTGTCCCCACATGGCAGAGGGAGAGAGAAGAAACCAGCTCTCTGGTGTCTGTTCTTGGGAAGGTACTAATTCCATCAAGAGAATCTCACCCTCATGACCTCCTTGTAACCTAATCACTTTCCAAAAGTCTCATCTCCAAGTATGTTCTCATTGGGGGTTCGCAGCTCAATGTAGAAATTTTGGGGGGAATCAATTCGATCTATAACCATATTTAATGCCAACAGAGTAGGGCATAAAAGAGGAGGAAGAGAGGGAGCAGAAAGGGGAGCCCTGGAGTGGGCTGGAGATAAGGCTGGGCCAACAAAACCACTAGAAGGAACTGCCTTGGGACCAGAGAGGAGGGGAGCCAGGGGAGTCGGGTATCCTCAGAGCCAAGAGAAGAAAACATCTCAAAGAGGACAGACGGTCACCTCGGTCACACATTGCTAATAGGTCAAGTGGTGTGGGGATGCACACTGACCATGCATTTAGCAACTGGCAGGTCATGGTGACCTTGACAAGAACAATTTTCTGTCAAGTAATGGGGGTGAAATCCTGCATGTGGTGTGTTCAAGAGAAAGTGGGGCATGTGGAATTGGAACACCTCCTATCAGTTCCTATTTCTAGGCATTTCACTGTGAGGGAGAGCAGAACAGACACATTCTGCTGTAGCTGAAGAACAACCTGGAGAAAGGTCACCGCCTTCCAAGGGGAAGAGTGCTCCAAAGGCCGCTTGTCACTCCCAGAGGATGAGCCCATGATTTAGAACCTCTGGAAACTGCTCCTCCGTCTACCCACTAAAATCACAGAAGATGCGGGCTCCCTGGAGTGCCCCAACTCAGCAGTCCTGTACAGGCTAGAATGACTAAAACCACCTAACACCTCCCTAGCTCTTCCTTCTTGGGTCTGCAGGCACCATTTGGTCTGGTGCATGAAGACAATGCCCTCTAGGTTTGTCAGAGACCCTGCAAAAAACCCTGAGATATGAAAGGTTGAGAACCCAAAGCCAACTAAAGAATCACATTGTGAGCACATGTCTGGCTAAGGAGGAGGGAGGAAAGGGGGGAAGGTAGGTAATAACAATGAACAGAAAAGTATAAATCAATCTCCAGCTCCCTAAATTTCAGGGTGGTGGGGTACCCCATGGCAATCTGAGATAGTTTCCATTACTTCTAAATCTGTATCAAGTGATGCTGTGAACATATATTCTTTGCTGAGAAGTGCTTCTCCATTGACCTTGGACTGCTTCACACCATAACATGCTTCATCTGCTTTTCATTGTGGCCTCTTTAACCGAGGCTGAAAAGTTGGCAGGAGGTAGCAATCATCCCCAGGTGAAATTTTGCTCTTTTGTTCAGTTTGAAATTTTACTCAACTACATTTTATTAAATCTAATAGGTTTAATACTACTAGGGCTGGATGCTATGCGACTTGGTGCAAGGATACAGTTTTTTTTTTTTTTTTTTAAATAAGGAATAGGGGCTCCCGGGTGGCTCAGTAGGTTAAGTGCCTGACTCTTGATTTTGGCTCAGGTCAGTCTAAGTCACTGAGTCTACAACATCTTGGGTTCAGTAGCTAGACCCACTGGCAGTCTTGGGTATTACACTCCAGGAAAAACAGAGCCCAGCACATTCCTGCACAAGGATTTGTATGAATTCATATGGCTCTCTGTAGTAAGAAATCTCTTTTGTATACATTATCATGTTTAGTCCTTGCAACAGTTCTGTCCACATAACGGTGACCCAAGAACAGTCCTCCTCTACCTGGAAAAGCCATTCTCTCCAACTAAACCAGGAAGTGGTAGAGACCTCTGTCTAGTCAACCAAACAGCTGAATCAACTCTCGGTGGTCACTGGTGACTGATGCCCCAGGCAGATGTCCGTCCCTCCTCAACAACCATCTTGAGCAAACAGAATCAGTATATCTGCACTTAAATTTGGAAACTAAGGTCTCTCTGCTCCTAGCTTGTACTGATCTGGCTCCGACCTAAGCCTTCTGACTCTAGATGCAGAAATCTTCCAGAAATCTTCGGAAGCTGCCACTCTCCATAATAACAGCAGGCATAAGCACCCTTCTGGCTGGAGACTGGCAAGTGGCTTAAGTGATTTTCATGGACACTGTTTCTCTCTTCAGGTGTTGCTTTGGACAAACTCATGGAAAAGAGCGGAGCACGCCTTTTGGGTTCAGGCTGAAAGAGAAAGTCATCGCTCGTATTTTTCTCAGTCATATTGCATCTTTTCATGTTCAGACATAAATCATGGAGGAAGGAGAGCTACAGAACCACCTGGCATCAAAACAGAGTCCGACTAAAGGGTTCCTCCAGAAGCACCATACACATTTATGTGCCCTTACAAAAAAAAAAAAAAAAAAAACCCACTCGGAGGAATTCATCCAAGTATGGTATGGCTTAAAATGACCAAGTTAAAACTGAGCCACATGCTTTTGTTTAAATACAGATGGTCAGGTTCTGTTTATACACACAGAGCCAACTGCTGATACAAAGCGGTGCCCTAACATATAAACCAGCAAAGCCATTTTAGAACCCAGAGTTTGAAAGAGTCTATATAAATGTAAATTACTGACCAAAGGGAGCATAAAATCTATGGATGTGAAAATGAGACGGCTATCATTCATCCTGCTCCAGTCGGCCAGGGTGGGCTCACAGGGTTTTTCTCCCATTTGGGGAGTCTCTGGAACATGGATGTGGCTAAGCTTCTGTGTGCCCGCATTTTAGCGGGCAGTGACTGGGTGCCCTGGGCTTCCTCTGGGGCTGTTTGTCAAAGCCGGGGTGGGGGGCGTTCAGATCTTGCCGAGAATCTGGGTCTTCGTGCATCTGACTTGTCACCGCTAGCACTAATTTGATCCCTTGGATTCTCCAGCGGGAGTCTTTCAAGCAAATGCTAGGAGTGGCTTGGCCCCATAATTCAGCCTCATGGCCAGTAGACCTGCTTTCTCCAGGGCCCAAAGCGAGCTCTGGTTGGAAATGAAATGCTTCTGCAAGCCGCATGAACTCTTTTACATCACTGACGTTGTGTTGCCTCGAGCGGGGATGGGCGGAGGCCTGTAGTAGCCATTCCCTAAATGGGGCTGCGGAGCATGGAAATACTCCAAGTGAGTTTTCCAAGGCCACACGCTTCCCAACAAGGGAGGATGTGGCTCACAGGGGTAGGGGATTTATGGAATAAAAGAGAATGTCTGCAAACCGCTTGGAGTCCATGCGAGATGAACCCAGGGAGGAACAATCTAGCTAAATGAAATTGTTTTCTTCCTTTCCAACCACCGCATATTAATTGGGTACAAATCAGTCCACTTAATGCCAATTGACATTAAGCAATTTGCCATTTGATGGCAATTGAAAACCCATGCTTACTGCTCCAAACCCTCTTGATTGTTCCAAACAAATTTCCTACCCTAAAGTGGAAATGGATTTAATTTGATCTCTTCAGTCTGTTCACCATTATGTGTAAAACAGTGACATTGGTACCAGGAAATCAGCAGCTACCTGAGCAGTGTTCAAAATGAAGGCAATTCGTCCATGGGAAAAATCCAGAAGGAAGCTTACTCTACAAGTGCAACTATGGCCGCAGACCTGGGGTAGCATTGTTGTTCTTTGGTGTTGCTGACTCATTGCGCTCATCTTTTTTTTTTTCCTGAACACCAGAGAGGCTTAGAGTCAAGAAAAGTCCTGGAAAGAATCAACTTCCATTCTGTGACTTCTCCAGTGAGAACATAAAAGGCCTGGAGCACCTGGGTGGCTCAGTGGGTTAAAAAGCCTCTGCCTTCAGCTCAGGTCATGAACTCGGGGTCCTGGGATGGAGTCCCGCATCGGGCTTTCTGCTCAGCAGGGAGCCTGCTTCCCTCCTCTCTCTCTGCCTGATGCTCTGCCTACTTGTGATGTCGCTCGCTCTCTCTCTGTCAAATAAATAAATAAAATCTGTAAAAAAGAGAGAAAGAAAGTAAAGGCCTAAGGAAGTCATGTGACTTGCCCAGAGAGTTAAGCACACTAACCTGTTCTCTCCTCATTCTTGTGTCTTCTTTTTTTCTCTTAGATCCCACCTCCACCCCCACCCCCCACCTCCACCCCCCCAGCCCAGCAACCCAGTTCAGAGCTCTGTGGGCAGAGAGGTAATAGGAAGAACCTGCGGTCTTATAACCCAAGGACCTGAGTTGATACTATGTACCTGTTGTCACTTAACTTCTCGGGTTTTCAGTCTCTTTATTAGCAAAACGGGAAGAAAGATCCACATCTCCCAGTGTTTTGATAAGGACTGGATGAAATAATTTACAAAAAGCACATTAAAAACTGCAAAGGGACATGACATTTAAGGCCTTGTCTGACTGCAGCCTGGCCTCGACAGGAGATGGGCCGAACAGGTCCCAGGCTGAAAACCAGGCAAGGAACAAACTTTGAGCCGTCGACGATATTGACAGTAAAAACCGTAACATCCGGTACTCTCTGCTCATACTTGAAACTGAACAAAGATTAGGGATTCAAGGGCTAAAAATACTTGCAGATGTTTGGCATGGCTGTGGTTAGCTTTTTGACTTTTGGAGCAAGTAACATCTAGTGATATTTGTTCCACTTGTTTTTCTTTTAACTAAGTTGTCAGCATATTATTCGAAAACTTTTTTTAAATTCTGAAGACCTATTTTGCAGAAAGATTTCTAATCATGGATCTGAACAAATTTGTAAACATGGCTTTACGGGCCTGCCCTAACGTCGCACTTTCCAGTGAAATGCACAGAGCCCTACCCTATATCCTGCTGGCAGGGACCCCGGACCTTTATGAAAGTGTTTCCAGAAATCCATGTCGATGGCACTCTCACAAGTCCAGGCATAAATGAAACACACAGTCAGCCATAGAAAAAACCCTGGACTAGGGTACGCCACGGGATGCTTCCTATTAACTACATAACTTGGAGCAAGTCACTTTCTCTCTCTGAGCTTCCAAGAGGCCAAATGGGGATAAGTCACAATATCAAGTCCAGGATTAAATGGGATCGAGTCATCCGGTCCCAGTTCAAATGTCCCCTGTGCAGAGGGCAACAGTAGGGGCTGTGATGTGTCACTCTGTTCCCCCCTTTCAGGACTAAGGCATCGCTCCTGTGCCCATAGCTGCTGGGAGTGTTGGCTGCTGACAACTGCCAGCTGGGGGCTCTCACAGATCGCCCTCACCTGTGCCCTCCTACCCAAGGCACCCCATGTATAGTTCTGGTCCCTCAGAGGGTCTAAAGGCCAGCCCTCCAACTCCAGCTCAGGGTACTCAGCCAAGCTGCCCCAGCTACAAAGTTCCCCGTGGCCTTGGAGGCTGAGGCTTTGCTCTGACTCTGTAAGAGCCAAACTTCTCTTTCTTCCAAATCCTGTTGCCTAGACCCCCCCCCCCAGCATGGGTGTTGATTGGAAAAGAGCTCCACGATAAACTCCCTACGGGGTCATCCCCATCTCTGAGCTATCCTCCCCAGGAACCAACCTGGCCAGGGGCCCTACCCAGCCACTCCAGGTGATGTAAAACCTCCCTCTGGCCACTCGCTATTCCTTTGCTCTTGTCACCGTCTGAAAAAAAACACCATTTACCTGCATGTGTACTGTCTACTGCCCTGCTGTTATAATATATGCTCCCTGAGGGCAGGGGCCTCCTGTGTCTGGCCCACTGCTATATCCCTGGGACCAAGCATGCAGTTGGCACTTCCTAAATATTGTCAAATAAAAGAATATCAGATGTTAAGAGCTTTTAGTCCAGTAAATACAATGAGGCGTACACATGTTAGCTTATATGTTTTTAAGCACTCAGTTTGTGCTTCTTGGAAGGATGAATTACGGATTTTTAATAAATAGGCCAGAGGACTCATCCAGTGAATCACTTATCAACAGATTAATGGATCCTGCCTTGGTTACCATTTCTGTTTGCAAACTAATGGCACAGTTATTTAACCGTCCCCATTACAAGCCCTCTATATGTCCAAATCTATATACATTTAAACATTAAAAAAAAAAAAACTGAATGTAGTACAGTGTGTTTGTAGGCAAATCCCATTTGGATAAACTAACAGCTCATAACTTAGGAAACAGCTATCAATAAAAGGAACAGATGACTAGCTCAAACAGAGTGTTGTGATAGGCAAGAGCGATTTGCATGTTGATTCTTGTAAGGTTCTGGGTCATGAAGGCTACAAGTCAGGAGATCTGGGCTCTCGTCCAAGCTTTGCCTCTAACTTCCCAACTGACCCAGGTCAAGTCCCTGCACCTCTCTGGTCCTGAGTGTTCTCATCTGTGAAATGAGAAAAATGCTTTCTATCTTCCCTTGTAACACTGCAACTCTACATGCCTGTCTTTGCTGATTGATGGACATCAATGATATACTGATGTCAATGAACTACTGTAGACTCTACTACCAACGATATCTAGAACAGGCTAAAAGATCTCATAACCTACAGGATACTTGTGGCAAAAAGTAAATAATCTCTGTTCTGAATTCAAGGTCGTACTTGAACTGATTTTTCATGAGATTAGATTAATAACTAAAAAGGCAAAGAAGCTGGAAGGCAGCAGGTGGTAGAATATATATGACTATCTTCGATCTGTGGGATGAGATCTGTTTACCTAGGCTATGAGAGGCAGTGTTTTTAAGAATGGTTCCCCCAGGAATGCCTGGGTGACTCAGTTGATCAAGTGCCTGTCTTCAGCTCAGGTCATGATCCTGGGGTCCTGGGATTAAGCCCCCAAGTTGGGAATCCTTGCTCAGCAGGGAGCCTGCTTCCCCCTTTCTGTCTGCCCTAACCACTCCTCATGCTCCCCCCATCTCTCTCAAATAAATGAATAAAATCTTTTTAAAAAATGGTTCCTCCAAAAATCTTTTGAGAAATGCAATGATCTCCTTTCCTCAGTTGGTATGAACCAAACGAGGAGGTGTCAGACCCCATCTACTCTCCCATTTTATTTTGAGCCCTAGCTCAGAAAATCATGACCTTTGCTTCCTTCATTGCTCTTTCCTCCGCAGCTTCTCTCTCCCTCGCGGTGCTTACCCTTCAAGGTCCCCTCCTCGGCTCTCCTCTCCATGTGCTCATCCCAGATGATGAGCTCATCCACCTCCACAGTTCGGTCATAGCAAATGACTCCCGTGGCTGTATGACATTGCAATTTCTAGATCAAATTCCCAATTGCATACTGGACAGTTTCACTGGTGATCTCAACACCTCAAACTCATATCTTTACATAAACTTAACTTTTTTCTCATTCATACTCCCTTTACATAGTTCCCCAAACTCACTGCCTTCACTTAGCTTGTGGTGGGACTCATTCACGTTCTTGCTTCCAGACTCTAAACATTCACTAAGTCCTTGCCTTTTCCCTTTTCATGGTCTTCTGCATAGGTCCCATTTCCATGGCTCCCACCCTAACACAGCTCTTAAAGAGGAGGACCCATGCAATAATCAACTCTCATGTTACTAGTCTAAAAGTGGAAATAAGCAACAGTCTGAAAAAAAAAAAAGTATAGGCCTAATTCACTTACAAACATAGATAAGGCAACATGAAAGAAATTATTAGCCAACCAAATCAAACAATGAATAAAGAAGACATTATGATCAAATTGGGGGTATGCCAGGAATTCATCTATGGCATAACGTTAGAAGTTTGATTAACATAATTTATTGCATTAACAGACTGCAGGAGAAAAACCATGTGCTAATACCCAGAAGTACAAAGACACAGAAAAATTATTAAAAATTGTTAAAACTCAACACCTATTTCTAATTTAAAAAGAAAAAAAGTTAGCAAACAAAGAATACAAGGGATTTTTTTTACATCTACCAAAAACATCTCTCAAACATCATTTTAATGATCAAATGTTTAGAGTTTTATAGGAAAGTTGCAGATATTCCAACTATCAACACATTGGTCTTTATGATCGAAGTCCTGAGCAGGACAGTAAGAAAAGTCCAAGAAATAGCAGGTACAAGACTGAAAAGAAAAACGGAATTGTTAGTACTTGCAGTTGACATGATTTCCTACATGAAACAATAAAACAAAAGAATCTATAGGGAAAAATACCAAACAGTAGATTTAGTAGTGTTGTATCTAGTATAAGTAAACAAAAATTAATTGCCCTCCCTTATAAACTAAACAAAAAATGTTAATGTAATTTTACAAATACCATCTATGACACCCAATATAAAGTAACCAAATAATTAATCCCACAGAAAATGTAGACTATCTTTAAGGATAAAGTGATATGACTTTATTGAAAAAAATATTTAAAAGACCTAAACAAATAGAAAGATGTGCCAAGAATACTATGTCCATTATTCCCAAATTAATCTACACATTCAAAAGAAATTCCGATCAAAGCCCTAATAGAATTTTTCATGGAACTTAAGAGGCCAAATTCTATAATGCATGAAAAAGCAAAAGGCCAAAAAAAAAAAAAAAAAGGCCAAGACAATCTTAAAAAACATCTGCTCTAAATGATTTCAAGACTACACTGTGAAGTTGGAAAATGGATAAACAAATAAACACACTCACACACACACACAAAAACACACACACAGAGAAGCTATGGAGCTCAAAGACAGCTCTGTGCATATGAGGAAACTTGACATATAATAGAGGAAACGTTACCAATTAGGAGAAAAGGATGGCAATCCAATAAATGGCACTAGGGTAACTAATTCCTTTGAGAAAAGAGAAAGCTTTCTGTCTTATTCCACACCCATTAAAAGCCATTGACATGAGAAACAAAAATATAAACTTTATAAGTTTTGGAAGACTTAGAAGAGAACATGTTTATGGCTTTGTGATGTTGAAGAATTTCTTAAAGACTCAAAACATAATATGACTATATTAAAATCAAAATATTCTGCACTTCAAAAGACATCACTGGAGGCAAGATGAAGAAGTAGTTTTTCCAAAATACATATAACGCTGAACAAATTGCCAAAACCAATCATTTCAAGGCCCTAGAAATCAACCAGGAGTAGACAATAAATTGGAAAGCTTGATTCTTGAAAAGCTGCTAGAACAAGGCAGGGGTCTGTGGTCTTCTCGCCTGGGGCTGCTCCCATTTCTTGCCCTGGTTTGGTAGGCAAGCACTGTAGCTTCGCCAATGCTGGGCCAGCTGCAAAACCTGGAGCTTCGTGGCCAGAGAGAACTGGCTTAATACGTAATGGTGGTTGGAGAGATGATGTGGGGAGCAAACACCCAGAGCTTTTCCGGCTGAAAGTGGTGAATTCTGCCATAGCAACTTGATAGTCCCAGTTTGCAACCTTCGTTGTGGTGAGTGGTAGACCAGTCAGAAATATAATGGAGAGATCCAGGAAATAAGAAAGCCATAGGAGAGCTGAAATAAACTTCCTGCACCTACCTTAGTGACTGGCAAACTACACCCATGTGCAAGGGAGACTCAGGAAGTTCTGGAGATGAATCCAAGGGAGACTTGAGAACTGGTTGCAAGTCTATATGATTTCCTGGTTCACCCACAGATCACTCAGCACAGGGAGAAAGTCTTAGAGAATCAAGCACAATCTCTATCCAAATCATTGGCTGACCAGTAGCTATGCAGACACAGAGGTGGCCTTCAGGAAGCCAAGATAAAAATTAAAATGAGAATTAAAAATTTCAGCTGATATTGTAATGGCTACACACCTTAAGGGAAACTGTTTCTCCATACCCCCTCCAACTCTTGGTATTGCTAATCGCCATAATTATAGCCATTCTAGTGGGCACTTAGGGTTATCTCATCATGCTTTTAATTTACATTTCCTTATTGGCTAATAGTGCTGGGCATCTTTCCATATTCTTATTAGCCATTCACATATCTTCTTCAGTGAAGTGTCTATTCAAATCACGTGTCCACTGTTAAAAAGTGCATGCACTTCTTTTCGGGATGAAAAATGGTACAACCTGGGGCACCTGGGTGGCTCAGTTGGTTAGGCAACTGCCTTCAGCTCAGGTCCTGATTCTGGAGTCCTGGGATCGAGTCCCACATCGGGCTCCCTGCTCAGCAGGGAGTCTGCTTCTCCCACTGACCTCTCTCCTCTCATGCTCTCTCTCTCATGCTCTCTCTCAAATAATTAAATAAAATCTTTAAAAAAAAAAGAAAGAAAGAAAAATGGTACAACCATTTTGTAAAATATTTCAATAGTTTCTTAAAGGGTGTTAAACATGGAATTAACCTACAACTCAGCACTTCCACTCTGACTATCTACCCAAAAGACATCAAAATTTATATTTACCCAGAAATGTAATGATGGAGATGTGCACAGCAAATTATTCACCAATAGTTGAAAGCTGGACATGATACAAATATCGAAGTGGGCAAACACAATACTAAAGCCATATAAGGGAATACTAGTCCGTAATAATAATAATAATAATAATAAGCAACAGTAGTTGTTATCTGCAACATCACAGAAGGACTTCTAAAATATTCTATTAGATGAAAGAAGTCAGACACAAAGGACTGTGTATTGTATACTCCCAGTTATATTTTTGGAAAAAGCAAAACCAGAGACTCAAATCAGATCAGTAGTTGGCTGGGCTAGGAGGTGATATTCACTGAAAGTGGCCAAAAGGGAACTCTGGAGAGTGATGAAAATGCCCTAAAATTGTAGCAATGGTTGTCCAACCATGAACCTATTAAAGCCCATCAATTGGTCCATTACGATGAGTAAATTCTGTGATCTACAAACTCGAGATCGATAAAGCTTGCTTTAAAAAAAAAGAAAATAAGCCATTGCTGAAAAAAGTAAGAAGTCAAGTTATAGACTGGGAAGAGATATTTAAAATTTATATAATCATGGAAGGATTAGAATCCAGGATATATATATACATATGTCTCTACATGTGAGTGCATATATATGAACTCTTACAAATCCGCTAGGAATAAAATACACAATACGGAGAAAGAGGAGGTGGCAAAATGACAAACAAGCATTTCACAAAGGAAACCTGATCGGACAATAAAAACATCGAAAAGCCAATCAATCTCATTGTAATCAAGTAAAATGCAAATGAAAACCACAATGAAGTAGCAAGTGGTGCCAGAAAAAAAAATTTTAAATCTTGATCACACCAAATGTTGGCAAAGCTATGGAGCAATAAGAATTCTTAAACACTGTTGGGGAGACTATAAATAAATACCATCGCTATGGAGAACAATTTGGCAAAGCCCCTCGGTGTGGAAGCTGCACACTCCTTACAACAGAGTTATTCCCTTTACACACACACACGCACACACACACACACACACACACACACACATACACACACACACACACACACACCACAAAATTCTCACACACATTCCACAAGATACAAGACCGTTCATGATAGTAGCTGGGTTTGGTGTCACAGGCTTGGATTCTATCTTGTGTAAATCATTTATTCTGAGTAACCCCAGGCAAAAATTTCTCAAATTGTACTCGGCTTTAATTTGTCCATTATTCAAAGAGGGACAACCGTACCTGCCCACCAGAGATACCGTGCGGATTAAAAGAGAAACATGTTTAGGAAGAATGTGGCGCAGCGTTGGAGACTTACTATCCCTTCAAAGAAAATAATTTCCCTCCTGTCTGTGTCCTAAATGAGTGTTCATCTCCTTACTTGACTGGAGGCAATGTTTCGATTGTAAGCAAGGCTGGGGGCCTACAGGGAAGCAAGTGGGCTCTTTCAAAACGTTTAAACTCCATTTCCTCTCTCCTGGTGCCTTCCAAAAAGTGCGCCATGCCATGCCTCCCAAAGAACTTAGAACCTGAAGCAAAAGGTATTTCTTGGAAAGAGGGAGGCAGGGGACCCTGAGACAGTCACAAGCTTAGGAAGCCACTGATTACAGCCTTTGCTCCACCTGGATCTCCGTATGAATTAAATATAATTATCCTTGGCTTGGAGCAGCATTTGTGTTACCTTCAAATGGGTCTCCGTAGCTTTAAAGGGTAAATGTGCTTATGCAGGTTCAAGGGGACACACTGGTGCCTGATCCTTAAAAACTTATAAGACCATCTTAGTTTGTCTTACAGAAAAGACCAATTACGTTAAGGAGGTCAGAGTAAATATGTTGGCCCTTTCTTATTTAATTTCACAGGGATGCTCACAGCAAATGAGGTTAAAATGTGGTTGGCTTCCCAAGTGTGAATGAGTGTCAGCCTCGAAGTCTGGTAGATCTGAGCGAACCTTAACTAACAGGAATTGTCTATGTGAACACGCCACACCCAGGTCAGAACTGGGAGGCACACAGAGCCGGCAGGAACGGAGTAGGGAAGAACACACTGGATGAGAAGTGGGGAGTCGCAGGCTCCAAGCCCGCAGGGTCACTGACTGGCTAAGCCACCTGAGAAAGTCCGTCACAGCCTTCAGATCTTCCCAGACCCGATTATCTGCCTCCTCTCGTTCTGGTTCCGCAGCTCATCACCTCTTTCTCGAACTCCAGTTGTAGAAGTCATATTCCAGGGCATCTATGAAGATGCCCCGAGAACAGAAAGACCTATACTGGATATAGACAGGGCACAAATGAGGACTGCGAGACAGGGAATGACAAGAAGAATTTAGAAGATGCATAAACAGGGGGTGCCTGGGTGGCTCAGTGGGTTAAGCCTCTGCCTTCGGCTCTCAGGTCATGATCTCAGGGTCCTGGGATCGAGCCCCGCATCGGGCTCTCTGCTCAGCGGGGAACCTGCTTCCCCCTTTCTCTCTGCCTGCCTCTCTGCCTACTTGTGATCTCTCTCTCTCTCTCTCTGTGTCAAATAAATAAATAAAATCTTTTAAAAAAAGATGCATCAACATTCAAAATGCATAAAAATAGACATGCATTTTTTAAAAGGCATTAAAAATATGGAGTGGACACAACTCATCAAAATAATGCCTCCATAAACTCAAAGAGGTCCAGGTGGGACACCGACTTCCCAGTCTGAACTTTTCCGAACAGACTAGATGGGTGACATTGGGTCCGTTACTGCCCTTCTCTGGGTCCTTGTTGTCTTCTCTGTAAAATGAGGGCTTTGGGCCAGATGGTTTCCAGGCAGAACAATGCAATGAATCGAAGTTTCAGGTAAATAGCATGTCATGGATGTCGAAGCCTTAAGGGATCCGGGAGAACCGAGGCATGGCTGGAAGTGGGCAGGGTTTCCGTCTTAGAGCCTCTCTGCCCTCCCAAGTGTGCCCCTCCCTGCCAGACTTCCCAGACCGCGCTGGCGTCGCCAGAGGGCTGCTGGGAATTTCTCTGCACAGCCCTGTTCCTAAATGAACTCCCGGGAGATTGGGGGAAGGAGGAGGGTGCCAGTTTAAAGCAGGTCTGATATGATCCAGGACCTGGATAGGGTTTCAGCTGCCTGCTTTCTGGCAATTTGCAGAGAAATTAAAGAGATTCTTGTAGAGGTTAAATGGCTGTAGTCCTAGGGAGGGGACGCTGTTGCTCAGAAAGAAATACAAAGACGAGATTCATCTTGCTCAAGAATTATAAATAGAACAGTCAGATTAGATTCGGCAGAGGAATGGGGGCACCATGAAGGAGCCAAGTTCTCTCCGAATAAAGAGGCAAGGCTCCAAAGACTTCCAAAGCAGGCTTTCAAAAGGGGAAAGAAAAAAAAAAAAAAAGGAAAGATGGGAAAGAAGAAGACTTCAAAAAAAAAAAAAGTGGGCCTTTTCTTTTAACCCAAAACTTCTATCGGGCAAGAAGGCAAAATCGTCAGTTCCTGAAAGAGAGATTAAAAGTAAATTATCACCCCATAAGGAGCCGTTCCCCGTAAAAGGAATGAAGATAGTTTACTGCTCTACGGAAAATGAAAACCGCTTCCAAACTTTAGGTTAAAAACTTGGCAGTGGGAATTTGGCCTCCCTGTGCGTCTGTCTTAGAGATGTTTATCCAGCGGATGGAGATACTGAGATGGGTCTGGTTTTCAGGTTTGTTTTTTGTTCCACATAAGGTTTCCATCAGATACAGTCCGCAGACTGGTGCACGCCAGGAGGCTGCTGGAGGAGAGGCCCGGCTTTCACCGCAGCGGGCTCTGCCTACACCTTGGTAGGAACAAAGACAGAGAGCGGAGACCACGCTCGAGGCAGCACTGGGGACTGGGGGCATCCGGACCGGCTCCTGCCTAATTCAAAAGACCTTTTTTCCAGATCTGCTTCCAGCATCAGATGCCATATGGTCTTAGACGAGTCACTCGACCTCTCTGAGCTGCAGATTCCCCATCTGTGCGTCAGTGAGTCTGGCTTATACCTACATCTCAAAGTTGTTCCAGGAAGTAATATAAAACACGAGCAAAACCAGCTCCCTGCACAGGGGCCTAAGTGCTTTCTACAGAACACAGATAATGGGGGCTGCTCGGTCACATGCACACTTCCTGTTCTCCAGGATTCCTCTTGTAAAAGGAAGTCCACTGAGGCAATGAAACACAGAGATTTCAGGTTTTCTATCAAGGCGTGCTAAAGTGTGAATCTCCTTCATTAGACATACAACGTTGGGACTCAAGTTTCTTAGACTATCTGTAGCTCAGTTCACTTCACTGTAAAGTGGGAATAAGGCTGGCCTCACAGGTTTGCTGTGAGAATTGATAAAAATGGAAGAAAGTATGCAAATGTGCTCCGTGTAGTGTGGTCACTGTTGTTCCTCATCACCCATGACCGTGGTCACCAATTTTGTTCTTTCTGGATTAAATCAGACAAGCACTTCTTGACTGATTCAGAACCCTCTAGCCACAGTTTAATAAGTCTTTTTGTTTTGTTAAAAAAATAAGTTTTTTTTTTTCTCACCACAAAAATGATACATGGGTGTATTTCCACCTCCAGGAAAGATGGAGTAGACATATATTTCTCTATTCCTCCCACAAACTAGAATTCAAAAGCCTGAACATTGTACATAACATTAATCACAAGACTCTGAAATCTACAGAGAAGGAAAAAGACTGGCAACAGGGCTCAGGACCCGAAGAACAAGGCAGTGCTGCATTCCCCGGGTTTTCTTTTCGCTTCATCGATGCCAGGCTTGGAGCTCAAGGAACTAAAAACTGAGAGATGGCAGCAGGCACAGATTAAAAATAGCCTGTGCACCCTAGCCGAAGGACCAGGAAAGAGGCAGTCTAGCAGGAGAGAAAGCTTTTAGACAATAATCGCTCTACTCCTGCCAAAAAGCACAGAGAACACTGTGGCCTTACCCCCACCCATGCCAGCAAAGGCCAGCAAGAAGCCTAGATTTCTACCCTAATCAGGCTGTAATGAGGCACCCACCACCCCTGTCAGCTGTCATCAGAAAAGACCAAGTAAGAAGCTGCACCTTTCATCCCTACCAGCAGTTACCCCCTCTCCACCATGTCACAGGAGACCACACAGGGGGCCTGGACCTCCACTCCCATTCAGAATGTCGAGGTAACCCTCCATATCCCCCCTGGGGTAGTATCAGAGGACAACTAAAAGGGAGTCAGAGCTTTCAGCCCTGCCCAGCAGTAATGAAGACACCTGCCCCATGGTGTCGGTGTGGCCAGATGGAGAGCAAGGCACATCTACCCCTATCAGCCAGCTGCAAGGTATCAGTAGAGGCCTAGAGGGGAGCCAAAATGCTGCTCCCACCCAGCTGTGACAAGGATCCCCCCACTGGATGTCAATAAAGACACAGTGGAGAACCTACACATTTCCCTCTAGCTGGCAGCATCCAGAGAGGCCCTCTTTTCCCCCTCTTGAAGTAGTGTCAGAGGAAGCCAGCTAAAATAGAATGTTTAAAATGTTTAAATAAGATCCAGAATATCATAACATATGCAAAAACGACCAGGTTTTAATAGAAAATTACTCATCGTAACAACCAGAGAGTGAATGAAGGAAAAGACATCAACAGGTGTGAACACCAACACCAAGATGACAGAGATGTTCGAACTCTAAAGAAGCTATGAGAAAAATGAATTATGAATATGCTTAAAATGAATGAAAAAGAAAGAAATTAGAAACCCTCAAATAAACAGATGATAAAAAGAAGAATTAAACAGAAATTTCAGAAGCAAAAGCAAAATAATTACAATAAAAACTCGTGAAATATAAATGGCTTAAACTCCAATTAAGACAGAGATTGGCAGAATGGATAAAAACACACAACCCTACAATGCAACTACATGCTGTCTACAAGAGATTCACTTTAGATCCAGAAATACAAATACATTGGAAGTAAAAGGGTGAAAAAAGATATTCCATGGAAAGAGTAACCAAAGGACAGCAGGGGTAGCTATCCTAATATCAAACACAATAGATTTAAACCCAAAAAAGTTTACAAGAACAAAGAGGACAATATAGTTTCGATTCAGCAAGATGATATAACAATTATAAATATATAAGCACTGGTAAAACAGGTCAGAAAAATATATAAAGCAAAAACTGACAGAATTGAAATAAGAAATAGTTTTACAGTAATAATTGGAGACTTTAATAGGTTGTTGTCAGTAATGGATAAATTAGAGAAAATATGAGTTAGAAAATAGAGGACTCAAACAACATAATAAACTAACAAGATCTAAAGATGTAAACAGAACACTCTGCCCAACAGCAATAGAATATATATTTTTTATCGAGTGCACAGGGACATTTCCTGGGATAAGCCCGGTCAGCCCGCAAATTAACTGCCAAGAGATTTTTAAAGGCAAATGCCATGCAGTGTATCCTCTCTGACCACAATGGGATGAAGTGAGAAACCAAAAGAAGAAAAACTGGAAAATTCAGGAATTTGTTGAGATTAAGCAATACAATTTTGAACAACCAATGGGTCAAAGAAGAATTAAAAATGGAAATTAGAACATATCTTGAGATAAATGAAAATGAAAATACAACATGTTAAAACTTAGGGGGTATCACGAAAGCAGTGCTAATGGGAAAATTTATAGCTAAAAATGCTCACATTACAAAATAAGAAAGATTTTATTAAAAAAAAAACCTTAACTTTAAAACTTAAGGAACTAGAAAAGAACAAACTAAAGGCAAACTAGCAGAAGGAAAGATATAATAAAAATTAGAGCAGAGATAAATGAAATAAAGAATAGAAATGTAACAGAGAAAACTGACAAAATCAAAAGTTTGTTCTTTAAAAAGACCAACAAAATTGACCAATCTTTTAGCTAATCTGACTAAAAAAGAGACAAGATTTAAATTGCTAAAGTTAAAAGTGAAAGTGGGGACATTATTACCAAAGTTACAGAAATAAAAAGGATTTTAAAACAATCATATGCCAACATATTGGATAACATAGATGAAATGGACAAATTCTTAGAAATGTAAAACCTACCAAAACTAAATCATGAAATAAAAATCCTCAATAGACCTTTAACTAGTGGCAAATTGAATAAGGAATCAAAACTCTCCCAACAACAACAGCAAAAAGCCCAGATCTGATGACTTCACTAGTGAATTCTACCAAACTTTTAAAGAACACCAACTTGGATGCAAACTTTTAAAGAACAACAACTTGGACACCTGGGTGGCTCAGTGGGTTAAAGCCTCTGCCTTGGGCTCAGGTCATGATCCCAGGCTCCTGGGATTGAGTCCTGCATCAGGCTCTCTGCTCAGCAGGGAGCCTGCTTCCCTTCCTCTCTCTCTCTGCCTGCCTCTCTCTGTCTGTCAAATAAATAAATAAATAAAATCTTAAAAAAAAAAAATAAATGAAGAACACCAACTCTTCTTAAAAAAATTAATAATAATAATAATAATAATTGAAAATGAGGGAACATTTCCTAACTCAGTATATGAAGCTAGAATTGCCCCAATGCCAGAACCAAAGACAATACAAAATTAAAGACCAATATCCCTTAAGAACATTGATGCAAAAATCCTCAACAAGACTAACAAACAGAATTCAACAGCATTTTAAAAGGATTATACGCTGTGACCAAATTGGATATATTTCTGGAATATAGGTATGGTTCAACATACAAAAAATCAATCATGTAATATACCACATTAATAGAATGAAAAAAAAAGCAATACATTACCATTTCAATTGCTGCAGAAAAAGCATTTGATAAAGTTCAATAAATTCAATACCCTTTCATGATAAAAGCACAGCACCCGAGGAACAGAAGGAAACTACTTCAACATTATACAGCTATATGAAAAACCCAGAACAAATATCATACTTAGTGATGAAAGACTGAAAGCTTTTCTTCTATGATCAGAAACAAGGCAAGGATATCCACTCTTCCACTTCTATTCAACATAATATTGGAAGTTCTAGCCAGAGCAATTAATCAAGAAAACAAAATAAAAGGCATCCAGATTGGAAAGAAAAAAGAAAAAATATATCTATTCATAGATGATATGACTTTATATGTAGAAAATCCCAAAGATTTCATATCAGAAAAAATGTGTCAGAACTAATAAATAAATTCAGCTAAGTAGGATACAAAATCAATACTCAAAAGTAACTTACATTCCTGTATACTAATGATGAATAATCTGAAAAAGAAATTAATAAAACAATATTACAAAATATCAGAAAATATTTAGGAATTAATTTAAAGGAGAAGGTAAAAGACTTATACAATAAAAACTACAACATATTGCCAAAAGGAATTAGAGATAAATGGAAAGATATCCCATGTTCATGGATTGAGAGACTTAACATTGTTAAGATATCACTATTACCCAAAGTGATCTACAAATTCAATGAAATCTCTATCAAAATATCAACAATTTTTTTTCAGAAATAGAAAAACCCATTTTTTAAAAGATTTTATTTATTTATTTGACAGAGAGAGAGAGATCACAAGCGGGCAGAGAGGCAGGCAGAGAGGTGGGGGGGTGGGAGGAAGCAGGCTCCCTGCAGAGCAGAAAGCTTGATGCAGGGCTCAATCCCAGGACCCTGAGATCATGATCTGAGCAGAAGGCAGAGGCTGAACCCACTAAGCCACCGAGGCACCCCTAGAAAAACCCACCTTAAAATTCATTTAGAATCTTAAGAGACCCCAAATAGGAAAAACAATCTTGAAAAAGAAAAGTAAAGTTGGAGGACTCACATTTCATGATTTTAGAACTTATTACACACATAAATATGATAACCTTTAGATGAAATGGATCAATTCCTTGAGAAACAGAAACTGCCACAACTCATCAAATATGAAATAGATAATTTGAATATCCTTATAATTATTAAGGAAATTGAATTCATAATTAAGAAATTCCCCCCAAATAAATTTGATTGTTAAAACAAAATAAATAAATCTGATGGGAATTTTATCAAACATTTAAGGAAAGACTGACACCAATTTTATAATTTTATATAGTCACTTCCAGAAAACAGCAGAAAGTACACCTTACAATTTATTTTATAACCCTAATATTACTCTGCTGTCAGTCAAAGACAGTACAAAATCAGTCAAAGACAATACAAAAAAAGTAAACTACAGTCTAATATCCCTCAAGAATATGAATATAAAAACTCTTAACAAAATGTCATCAAATAGAACTCAATAATTATAGGAAGAATTAGTCATCACAACCAAGTGGTATTTATTCCAGAGATGCAAGGCTGGCTCAATACTCAACTATCAATCAGTGTGTTTCATCACATTAATGGATTAGAGGGATAAAATCACATAATCATATCAATCAATGCAGAAAAAGCACATGGTAAAATGTAATACCCATTTATGATTCTTTAAAAAAATACTTGGGAAAAGAAAATGGAAATAAGGGAAATCCCTAAACTTGATAAAGACCACCTACAACAAGCCAATGGCTAACATCACAGTAGTGAAAGATGTTAGCCAATGGCTAACATCACAGTAGTGAAAGACTAAATGTTTTCCTCCTAAGATCAGGAATAAAATAAGGATACCTGCTTCTCAGTCTTATTCAACATAGTGTGGGAAATTCTAAATATGGTAATGTAGGGGCACCTGAGTGGCTTGGTCAGTTAAGCATCCAGCAGGCTCAAGACCCAAGAAGAGCCAGTGCATTAGTTCAAATCGGAAAAGACCAATACCTCAGGTCAAAGCAGTCAAGCAGGAGTTTCCTCTAACTTGTGAGAAAATCAGCCTCTTTGTTCCCTCCATGCCTTCGACTGATTGCATGAGGCCCACCCACATTGGGCAATCTGATTTACTCAGTCTACGGATTCAAATGCTAATCTCATCCAGAAACCTCACAGACACCCAGAATAACATTTGACGAACTATCTGGGTACCCTGTAGCCCAAGTTGACACACAGAATTAACCATTGTAAGGCCTGATGTCATTCTCTGCCCCACCAGTGAATCACCAACCCTCCCTTCCCAACACTTCAACTGATTTCTTGAAAGATTTCTCTTCTAAATGCAGAGAAGACCAAATTCTTCTGCTTTATTTACAAGAACCAGTGGGTTCATAGCAGAGATGCTGTGGAACTTGGCTCTAGTATTTTGCTGCCAAATATCCTACATCTGGAGTATATCCCAAGGGAGGTACAAAGTCATTGTACCAGGGTGAAATTACCCCAAAGGGAATGGAGTTTTAGTTTTGTGATATAGGAGAGGAGTGATAAGATTCAAGAGAAAATTGAATAGCACACACACACACATACACACACATACACACACAATGGGACCTTGGGGCCTGTCATGCCAGGGGTTCACCTGACCTGTAGTGAACATCTCAGTCTGGGGGTGCAGATGCCTATCAGGACATTTTCGATGGGTCTGTTCTGCAGAAGAATGATGGCGCTCCCTGCTGCCACTCTATGCCTCAACTTCTGTAACCATAAAGTGGGCATCTTTGATCTGTCTTTGGTTCACAGAGGTCTTGGGAAATATAGCGAAGCCTTTGCAGCATTTCAACTCCTTACAGAAAACCTGCATAAGTAAGTCAAAGGCCACTCTACAAGAAACAATTCCAAGTTCATCAGTCCCCCAGATCCTTAGGAGATTCTCTGTAAATATTTAATAAAAGTAGACAAATGGCTGGAAACATGAAGATTCAACCTGCAACAAGAGTTCAAAAAGAAAACAACCCACTGAAAACCAAGCCCCACATGGTGCATGTGATGAAGTGATTCCACCTTGGCCATACAGTTCTCTTGCTCTATGGGCCAACCTCCCTCCCAGTGGAATAGTTTTCATCACACATTAATCTACTCCTTGAGCCAGCAATTCTACTCCTGGTATTCACCCCAAAATAAATAAAAAACGTGTCCACAAAAAGACTTGCACAAACATATCCATAGCAATCTTACTCATAGTAGCAAAAATCTAGAAACAACCCAAGTGTCAGTTGCCAGGAGAGTGGATAAAAAGATTGGAGTTCACACAATAGAATACTTCTGCAAAATACAACAGAGCCACACAACAATACAACGCAATGCAAAATAAAAAGAAGTTTGCAAAGCACTGATAAAGGCAACCCACATGGGTGAAACTCAAAGTCATTTTGTGGAGGTAAAGAAGCCAGAATACAGAAGAGTAGCAAAGAGTACATACCGCATTTCCATTCACAGGAAGTTTGAAACAGGGGAAATTATCATATTGTGAAAGAAATTACCACTGGGCTTGTGTGGGAAAGCAGGATGGGGTTAGAGGTGGTAGGAAGTAGATATCTGGAAAGAGGAAATGAAGGTACTTTCTGGAGAAGTGGAAATGCCCTGTATCTTGTGTGGAGGAGGTGGTTTCACAGGTATATAGGGTTATTGAACTCATCAAACTGAACACTTAAGATCTATGCATACGATTGTATGTAACTTCTATCTTCATAGTTTGTTTGTTTGTTTTTACTAGTCAGACCCACCCATATCCAGGGGCAGAAAAACTATCCCAACTGAATAAACTTTGAACGAGCAGTGGGAAACAAACTGAGTTATGTTTTGATCACATCCTTCGATTGTGCTTGTTGAAGATATCAGTAAAACGCGTGACTTATTTTGTCCAAGAAAGGCAGAAAGGAAGGAAGAAAGCGGATGTCTGGCACCCTCTCTGATGTTTCCTGTTTAATAGGCTTACTTCCCTCCCCCTCAACCCCATTGTTCTATCCTTTTAACATTTCCCCATCTTCCTCCAGGCGGGGTGCTTGGAGCTCTCATGGACACCCTAAGACGGCGGGCTGAGTGTGGAAGGAGGTGCCTGGGGCGGGTAAAAGAAGGCCCAAGACAGTATCCAGTTTGCATGGTATCTGTCCTAAGTGCCAAAATCAGAGAAAAGCCCCTTCCAGGGGAGTCGGGGCTGGTTGGGGAGGCGGGAGGGGACCCCTGAAGCAGTGGGGTGAATGTACTTGGAATGGGAGTATTTTAATCAGTGTAGATAAGGAAGGAAGAGGACAAATCCACAAGGAGGGGATAATAACCAAAGGCACAGAATCAGAAATTCACCAAGAATATTAGGGAAAGATAAAGGACTAATTATAGCTACTACTTGTTGAAGGGCTTCGCTTTACCACCAATGGATATAAGCATCTATTTCCCTAATTAGCCTTCAGGATACCTCCTCATTATGCAGACATGGAAAGGAAGTCAGGGAGGAAAGGAGGAACCTTGCTCAAGCTCTCCCAAGTAACAAAAGCGGAGCTGGACTTGGAATCACAGCCCATCGCTCATGAACTTGAAAACTACACCAGAATGCCACTGCCCTGGGTTCATGCAGATGAGGTTGCAACAGGAGTCTCAAGGCCTTTCAGCAAAAGGCAGGGTATCAACTAATCAAGTAATTAACTAATTAAAACAGAACAGAGCTAAGGGGCTACTTAGAAATACGGAGGTGATATAGAATGAAAAGTTGCGGGACCAGACCATAGAGAACTTGAGTAACAAGTTAAGGGGTATCGATTTATTGCAAGGAAAGAGAAGTCATTAGAATTCTTAAAGGAAAACTTTGTGAATGTGGAAGAAATGTTCTAAGAAGACTATTCTGGCCATGATGAATGGGATGAGTTAGGTGCAAGCCAACCGCCAAAAATAGCAAGTAAGAGAACATTAGGCTAGTGTGTTCATTCTAACAGAGGACCCTTTAAATGTCCCTATTAAGGGACAGTAGGGAGGGCCGAATTTTTTAAAATAGTCAAGAGAAATTACAGAAGAAATATGGTCAAGCCTTGAGTCTAATAGGATGAGGAGTTGACCAAGGTAAGCAAGGGAAAGAAAAAAGGGTTGTAGGGGTCACGCCTTGGTCCTGGGAAGATGGTTCTGTGGCAGTCTGGAAGGAGGGGAGAGTAGTCAGCTAATCCATACAGTACCTTTGCATTCAGGATCAGTTGGGACATGCAGACATGGTGACATCTGCAGGGTAATGACAGAGGAGCAGGGATTCGGAGCAGAGACCCAAACCTTGGGCAGTAGAGCCACCCAGTTAAGAGCTTAGACTCAAGCAGACCAGGATTTAACACATATCAACTATCTTAGCCTTGGCTCTTCCTCTAAAAATGAAATAATCAATGCACCTTGTTTACAGGGCTGAATGGAGCATTCAAAGGCACAGTAAGTACTCAACAAATGCCAGCTCTGCTTTTTGAGGCCTGCATGTATTTTGGGAGAAAGAAGAGGAAGAGTGGCAGAGAGGACACAGGTGAGAAAAAAAATAGAGACATTTACAAAGACTTAGAAAAGTGCTAGCTGACATAGGCCTGGAGGGTTAGGAGAGATTGATAAACAAAGGAGGGTAGGGTCAGAATGGATCGCTGGCTGGCCTTTGCAATGGGCAGGGCAGACTAAAGAAGTCCGATGGGGGGGGCCGGGTTTCAAGCGACCACTGTGTAATGTCACAATGGAGACAGCGGATGTGGACAAATAAGACAGGCAGTAAAAGTAAAGAGAATCCTAGAAAAGACACCAGAAAAGGAACACACTCAAATGAGTATTTAGTTTCCATACCTAGAAGACTGGACTGTGACTGAAAGCAGAAATAAGCCAAGTGAAGTTCCAGTGAAAAAAGAAATACTTGGGAGAAAAATGATAATTCAGAGACAACTGCCAGGAGGCAGATAGTCATGTAGTCCAGGAGAAATATGGGTGAATTAGCCTGAGACACAGAGAGAAGAAATCTCCTAGGTGGAGAGGATGAAGAAGAGACAGGGAGAAAATTGGGGTTTAAGGAAAAAGATGTGTTCTGAGGTCCTGTGAGTGGTGGAGAAAAAGGATTCCAGGAGGTAAAGCCACTCGAGTCCTTTCGGATTCATCTCTGGGAAGCCGCACCAGTGACCTCAGACCACAAGGAAGGGAGCCCATCACACCCTTAATTTCCACTCGGCCCTAGCTTGAATACATACACATGGTCCTATCAAGGGGAGAGTATATTTCTTCCATGCAAACAAATGGAACACACATAGGCTGTTCTAGAAGCTTCTCTCAGTGGCCACTCCAGGAAAGTATTGTTCCAGGTACCCCATGACAAAGATCGACAAGTATTCCCATGACACTAAAGTAGAAGTTGAAAAGTTTAGACTGTAGATTTGGTGAGGGGTGTGCCCTCGCCGGGTTCCCTCTGGATCAATGATTTCTGTAGAAATTGTAAATGCCCCAATTCTCTAATGTATGTGGCTTTGAAGGCTTGGTCTCACAGGGGCCTAATTCAACATTTGGCAATCCATTGGAGTATGTGGGACTTGGCATTTTCATTGCTTCATTATTTAAAGGGCAATTCATTATGTGCAATGGAAACAAATAAAACTCTATTTCTGACATTTCTAAATCTGAACCCTGAACTCTCAATAAACCTTCCAGTTTCAAAATAATTATTTAAGCAAAGCCCTGGTGTATTCACTCTAAACCATTGAGTAGAGCTCCTAATGGTTGGTGACGCAATCTCTGGTACTCAGACTTGCGCATTGGAACTTCCCCCCCAAGAATATTAAATAATCCCCCTCCGCTACAACCCATTAAAGGCAATCTTGTCCTCACAGGCCTCAATCAAATTTGCACAGCAATTAGTCCTGCACGGGGTTTGATACATTTCTTAATTATAAAACAACTTTGTACTCTATTGGCCCTTTCAGATGGGTTAAGAGAACATTAATTACCTCCTCCTGAGACATCAAAGAGTTTTTTTTTTTTTTTTTAAATCCCCATCTTAGGGCTGAATAAAGCAAGACATGCGGAGGAACTAACATTCGCTGAGCACCCACTATGCGCGTTCTAGTTGTTTGCGGTGATGTAGGCGTGCGTGAATAAGTTTATGGGTATATTGTTAATTCTGTTTTGCAGATGAGAAGAACGCATTTGGAAAAGTGAGGTCACCTGGAATTGGTCATATTGCTAGGAAGTCTGCTTGCCCGCCAGTCAAGTTTTGTATCATAATTGAGGGGGATTGAGGGCGATTCCTCTGACTTTAAAAAAAAGGGGGGGGGGCTATTATTACCCATTATGAATTTTTGAGCACCAACTGTATGCCCCTGTGCTAGTTGCGGTGAAGAGTATAATGACCTGGTCCCCCCTCCCGGGGCAGACATCCAACAAGTCAGTCCTGGGTCCTGGGTCCATGCAGCCACCCCGAAGGCCTGGGGAGTTCACAGCAGGGAGCAGCCGGCTCAGCCCCGGTGGGGGTAGGTGCCCGCCGAGAGTTCCCTCAATCTAAGGGAGGAGAGGGCTCCCCGGGATCCCAATGCGTGGAAATCGCCGCCTCTCCCTCGCGCGGGGAAGGAAGTGAAAACGTGGCCCGCGGCCACCCCTTCTCCCTTCACCTCGGAGAAGCCCCGAGGCATTCCCGAGCCGCTGGCCTCGGCGTCAGTCAACGCCACCGGCTTTCTTGCCTCCCCCGGACTCGGGCAACCGGGCCCCGCGCCCTCCGCAGCCTCCTCCCCCACCCCCAGCCAGACGAGATTTGTTTTCACTGCAATCTTCCTAAATTGCGCATTTCATAAGACCTTCAGGAAAAAGTCAGGAAATGAGGTTTAGAGGAAGACGGAGGAGGAGAGTAGGGGGCCGGGAGGGGAGGCTGGCGGGGGGAAGCCAACTCGGGGAGAGCAAGTCTTTCATTATCGCGACCTGTTAGGCGCACATCCTCTCGCTCTCCGCGTGCCACCCTCTCGCTGGATGCGAGCCATCCTCGGGGCTAATGAGCAGAGCGCAGGAGATAACTAATCCTAATGCAATTACCGCTCGCCATTACACTGATAGGTTGGAGGCGCTCCCCGCGTGCCCCCCAGCCGGAGACGGGCTCTTGCAGATGTGCCTGTGCCTCCCGTCCTAGACGTTTTGACAGCTGTATACAGGGCCGCGCCCCCTCCCCCTGCCGGCGTCCCGGGGGAGCGATCTTTGAACAGGCAGTCCCCCCAGCGGCCCCGCGGAGGTGAAATGCAGCCCCAGCAGCTGGAGGGGCGCGGAGGCCCCGGCGGCACGCTGGCTGCGGGGCGCGGCGCGGTGCGGGTCGGCCCCCTCCCCCGCGGCCCTCCCCCCCCCCCACCCAGCCCCCGCTCCGGCCCCGCCGCTTCCGGAGAGCCCCGGCCGCTCCAACCGCAGGGAAAAATTACCGCGCGCCGGCCGGGCCCTCTCCTGGCCGAGCTCGAGCTCCCGTGATAGGGGGGATGGTTTGCAGCACACATGTTCCTTTGTTTGGCCCGACCACGTGTTCTGTTTGCACAGCAGCATGTGGTACCACTGGAGGAAATCGAACCAACACTGAAAGTTCAAGGAACAGCCAAGCTCTGCTGGGAAGCGGCTGGGCCGGGGCCGGGTGAAGGGATGGAGCGGGAGACAGGCCCGGCTCCCCGGAGGGCTGGGGGTGGGGGCGGGGAGGGGGGGGACAGGGCTGTTCTGGGTGATGGGGACTGCAAGCTCCCGCAGAGCACAGGCTCTCCGTGGGTGGGAAGGGGGGATTTCTAAAGTCGCCAGCCAGCCCGGCCCTGGGATGGGAAGTGGACTTTGATTGTGATTATCATCTCTTGTATTTGAAAGAGCTTTATAGCTGATAAAGGCTTCTCGCTACCTTCATCTCATTTAATCCTTACACAAACATGGGATGCCAAAGTGCCTCCCCTTCTTGGGGTAGAGAGAGAGAGGGGAAAGGCCGGAGCCCCTGAACCCTTGGCCCTATAGTGGTCTGACCTTCCAGGCTGATTCCAACTAGGATGGCAAAATGCAGGAGACAGTGATCATTTGTCTCCCTCCTCCTCCCTCCCTGTCCTCCCTCCTTTCTCCTCCTGCCTCCTCCTCCCTCCCTCTCCCTTCCTCCCCGTACTTCTCTCTCTCTAATTACAGAACAATACACATTTGTGGTTAAAAAAATTCAAACAATTCAGAAATGTATGAAACATAAATGTACAATGTAAAAAGGGAAAGTTTTCCAATCCAACTTCCCAAATATAGTCATAGTTAAGATGTTCAGTCATTTTCTTATTTTTCCACGCATGCCTGAACATATTTATGCAGTTTATAAATGCTTACATCTTTACAAAAAAAAAAAAAAAAAAAGGAGGGGGATCTTGTTACACATGCCATTCAGTTAAATCTGTTCGATTTAACAATGTATCAGAGAATATATCTGTCCCAAACAGAATACAAAATTCTAGACCAGTGTTCTTTTTAATAGCTGCATAATATTTCTTTTATGAATGTATCATTATTTAATTGCATAATCAGATGGTTTTCAGTTTTTGTTCATTAAAAAAAAGCCATACTAAACATATATGACATATACAAATATACATCATATATGAATATATACCAATATATTTGAATATATATCCATATATAAATATGCACTATATATTGTGAAAGTATTGTTCTAAGATGAGTTCCTAAAATTTCTACCTCAAAACAGTATTGGGTCAAAGGTAAGGCACATTCTAAATTTCAATAGAAATGGCCAAATCGTTCAATAAAAATGTTACACTAATTTACAATGCATGTAAGAAAGTTAACTGTTACTGTATGACATTACTGTGTGAACCTAACTGCCTTCCATTCATACCTGACCTCCATGCTGAGTGTGGAACCTGATGAGGGGCTCAATCCCACAACCTTGAGACCATGACCTGAGCCAAAACCAAGAGTCAGATTCCCAACCGACTGGGCCACAAAGGTACTCCTTATTTAGCAGATTTCTACTGAGGAAGTAATATATGCCAGACCCTCTTTTAGAGACCAGATATGTATACATAGTTCCTAAATCCATGGAATTATATTCTAGAGAGGGAGATAGACAACGAACAAACAAATGAATAAGCAATTACAAAATCCACAGCACTATGACAAATTAATGGGGGAATAACAAAGAGAGTAATTACAGAAGGCAACATTTAAACTAAGCTCTGAAACGTAAACAAATAAACTATGTCATTGAGGTGAAGATCATTCCAGGCAGAAGGAACAGTATGTGCAAAGGCCCTGAGGAAGATAATAATTTGGAGTATTTGAGGAACTTAAAGAAAATCAGTGTACTGTAATACTGTGAGCAATGTAGTGAACTAGAGAATAAAGAGCCAGTGTGCCTGGGTGTAAGGGTCTGCCTTCAGGGTCCCCTGGGTTGGCTCAGTCATTATGCTTCTTCTTTTGGCTCAGGTCATGATCCCAGGGTCCCGGGTTCAAGCCCTGCATCAGGCAGGCTCCAAGCTCAGTGGGAAGCCTGCTTCTCCCTCTTTCACTGCCTGCTGCACGCCTTGCTTATGCTCACTCTCATAAGCTTGCTCTCTCTCTGTGTCAAATGAATAAATAAAATCTTTAGGAAACAAAATGAAAATAAGGAGTCTTATAGATCAGGACAAGGAAGAAATTAATGGGTACTTTGCAGACCCAGGTAAGGAATCATTTTTATTCTAAATGCAGTGGAATGCCACTGAATAGTTTAAGGGGGGAGGGAAGTATCTGATTTATGTTTGGAGTTTTCTAAAAGAACATTCTATTTCCTGGAAAATGATATAAAGGGGTAAGAGATGAAGCAGGGATCCAGGAAGTATCGTGAGAGAAAAGGATGGTGACTTGCTGGATAGTGATCGGGGTATAGAGGGAGATGGGAAGATTCAAGAACCATTTGAGAAGACATGGACATGACTTGCTGATGGAGCAGATGCAGGTGATGACAGAGAAGCAGGAATGACCATGACTTCTAGGTTCCAATTTAAGTAACTGGGTGGATGGTGGTACCATTTTTGAGACGTGGAAACTAGAGACAGAGAGGAGGAGTCTAGGAAGCATTTCCCACATATTGAGTTTGAGATTATCATGAGATACTCAGGTAGATCTATCAAGTAGGTGGTCAGTGATGCAAAACCAGAGCTGGCGAGAGAGGATTAGGTAAGAGGTCACAATTTGAAAACTGCTGGCCATTATGCACTTCAGTACAGGAAAAGGGTATACAGAGAAGAGCAGTGGTCCTGGCCACAAGCCCTGAAGAACTTCCATATTTGGAGATGAACTGAGAAGAAACCAGCATCGTAGACAGAAGAGAAGTCAAGGAGGCAAGGAGGAAACTCAGGAGAGGTTGGTGTCTCTCAGAGATGAAGAAAGGAGGAATAATCAACGCCCTCAAATATGAGGACAGGCACCATAATATACAAAGACGGACAAGAATCCATTACAGGTGACAGCAAAGAGCTCACTGACGATATTGGCAAGACCAGTTAGAGTAGAATAAGGAGGCAGAAGTCATAATTCGAGAACCATGGCTACCTTCTAGAGAGAAACCTTAAAACTTAATAGGAGACTTCTATAGATATAATGCCTTCATCTGGGGTTTCTCAAACTTTGCTGGACATTAGACTCATCTAGTGAAACATACAGTCGCCTGAGTGTCAACCCCAGAGTCTGACCCCGAGGTCCCAGGGTCAATATTTTTTTTTAAAGATTTTATTTATTTATTTGACAGAGAGAAAGATCTCAAGTAGGGAGAGAGGCAGGCAGAGAGAGAGGGGGAAGCAGGCTCCCTGCTCAGCAGAGAGCCCAATGCAGGACTCAATCCCAGGACCCTGAGATCATGACCTGAGCCGAAGGCAGAGGCTTAACCCACTGAGCCACTCAGGCGCCCCCCAGGGTCAATATTTTAAATAAGTTTTTCAGGCAATTCTGATACATAGCAAAGTCTGAGAATCACTGCTTTAATTCAAGGACAGATTTCTTAAAATGGAATTTCATATTCTATGTCAGGTGGAAAAAAGAAAGATTGAAGGGCAGAAGGCCTTTCAGTATCTGTCAGATCATATCACATAAGCAGCTGCTTATTCTTTTACAAAAATAGTGACCACACAGAAAAACACATTACACCGAGGTGTTTCAACCTGAACGCAAACTGAACTCCCTACATCCCCTGCCTGTTGGGATAGAACTATGGGTTGACTCAAATAGCATTCACAGGTGAAATTCCTTTTTTTTTTCTTTTTTTAAATAAAGGCCTTCCCAGAATTCAAAAATGTTTCTTATTCCATTGTTCCTCTAACCGACTAGATGATCCAAGACTGAGACCATCTCCTTAAAGGCAAAACAACTCTCGGTTTGGTTGCTCAGTCAACTCTCTTTGATTTAACAACACCACTCCAGGCAAACACTTTTATATATATTAATGAATCCTCAAATGAACCTTTTGAAGCAATTACTTTTATTTCTATTTTATGGATGAAAAACTGTAACTAGAATAAACGGAGCTGAAATCAGTTATTAAAGATGTCTCAAAAATATCATTCCTTGGCTACATGTAGATTTGACTGTGTTATCCTGATTATGGAAGGAAAAATGGATGGCTCCTTGCCCATGAGATTCTGGTATTTGCCTATCCTCACCCTCTTGGCTCTGCTGCATGATCAGATTGTTAGCAGCCTAGGCTCCATTACCAGCTGCGTTTTTATTCTTTCCTATCTTGGACATAGACCACGGTATCATGGAGTGCATAAACATGGGCTCTAGGGGCCAAATCCTGGCTCCGCCCCTTAGTGACCTTGTTGCCTTGGACAAGTCTCTTGGACGTTCTGGGTACATTTATACCATTTTCCTCGTGTGTAAATCAAGGAGTTTTCAAAAAAAAGATGCTGTGAGGGACGCCTGGGTGGCTCAGTTGGTTAAGCAGCTGCCTTTGGCTCAGGTCATGATCCCAGCGTCCTGGAATCGAGTCCCACATCCGGCTCCTTGCTCGGCAGGGAGCCTGCTTCTCCCTCTGCCTCTGCCTGCCATTCTGTCTGCCTGTGCTCGCTCTCTCTCCCTCTCTCTGACAAATAAATAAAATCTTGAAAAAAAGAAAAGATGCTGTGATATTTAATGATCTATATCACACACACCGAATGCTCAATATTCAGTAACTATTATTATTATAAATAATATATATTATTATATATGATATATTATTATATATATTAATAATAACTGTCTTTATCGCCCATAAATCTGGTGATTAGGAAACTTTATTTTGCTGCACAAAAATCCTCAATCCCCGTAGCTATGCTTGCCAGGATGTGGGGAAATGGACTTCACCTCACTTCCACCTTATAAATCTTATACGTGTATCCAAATGCATATCATGTTAATTGGGTGAAAGAAGCCATGTTTAGAACAGAGGTGGGGTAAGCTTGCTCTCTGTGCTGGGGAAAGCCCACCTTTGCATATATATAATAATATATATTATTTATAATAATAATAGTTACTGAATATTGAGCATTCGGTGTGTGTGATATAGATCATATATATGTGATATAGTGATATAGATATATATAATATCTATATCATATCTATATCATATATATCATATCATATCTATATATATATAAATGTGATAATGTGATATAGATAAATATAATAATATATATTATTATATAACATATTATATTATATATATTATATAATGATAATAATAATACTATTATTATTTATACTAAACCCCATGACACCCCTCAGTTCTGCCCAAATGTCCCATAGGATGTGTTCTTTATGTCTCTTTTGGAGTAGGTACTGCTGTTGCTTCTTCTTCTCTAACCCCTGATGGTGTTATTTCAACCATGTCCTGTCCCTCCCCTGAATTTCTTACAGCCTCCCTTCTTCATCAGACCTTACTTTGGATCCTGAAAGAGAAGGTGTGTTCAACCACATTTCTTTCTAAATCCAGCATTAATATAGACACAGTTACCCTGGAAAACTGAGGAAAGAGAAGGGCTTTGCCCAAATTAACCAACTTCATAATTAATTCATACTCAAGTCTCCAGGATCTAAAAATACAATATTTTTCACAACATCCCTATTACATGGTCATGTAGATCATGGTTGGGTACTTCTAAAGTTGGAAAACTTCAGAACAGCCCAATCATTCCACAGCTCTGACTAGTAAAAACTTCTTAATGTTCATTGAATTCTGTCTCCCATAACTTTCACCCTACTCTTAAGGACCTTAAAGAACTTAACCTTTCTAATACCTAGCAAAAGCTGGCAGAGCCTTCTTGAGTTTTCTCTCTCTCAGCTACATATCCCCAGATCCTCCAACTCCTCCTTACATAATACAGTTTTTGGTTCCTTTGTCATCATGTCTATCATCCCCTAATACATTATTTCATTCCCTCTTAAAGTGGGTTACCCAGAAAGAATGCAAAGGTGGGCTTTCCCCAGCACAGAGAGCAAGCTTACCCCACCTCTGTTCTAAACACGGCTTCTTTCACCCAATTAACACGATATGCATTTGGATACACGTATAAGATTTGTAAGGTGGAAGTGAGGTGAATTGAAGTCCATTTCCCCACATCCTGGCAAGCATAGCTACGGGGATTGGGGATTTTTGTGCAGCAAAATGAAGTTTCCTAATCACCAGATTTATGGGCGATAAAGACAGTTGTGAAGACCTCTGAAGTGGCTTCTGATTCCAGTTTTAAAGTCAATAGTTCCCAGTGGAAACCTCCTGATTTTTCTTTGATTGTGGCAGAAGTAGAAGCTCCCTGGGCCGACCAATTCCTCAAAAGCCTATCCTAAAGCTTGCTCCTTTAGCACATCTAACAATTCTGGAGGTGCCTAATTCTTTGTATGAAATTTCTAACTGCTTAAATAGATACAGTGCTTTCGGCTCCCTGCAATTGTATGCTACCAATTTTGACCCACAAGGAGGATTTCACAAGACAGAAAACATTCTAGAAATTTAAAGTATCAATTTGTATTCACATGTGTGGGATACCCATGGGACTGGAACTGGATGGACAGATGGTGAGACCTGTGGATGGATGGATGTAGGATACACTATCCATACGTTTATCCCCTAAATTCACAGCATACCAACCCCGGCTGGCAGCTATATTACTGCTCAAGATACGGCATTTGTCCACAATTCTAAATCCTACTGTTCTGATCAGGACTTGTGGTTACAAGGGACGGAAACACAACTCAAAATTTACGCAAAAGAGGTGGATTCATAATAATCCAACAGCAGAAGGGGCAAAAGTTGGACATGACCTTAGGGACAAGTAAGCCAAGGATCAAATGTTCTAAAAAGTCTCTCTTCATCTCTTATCTGTTCTTCTCTGAATACCAAATTTATTCTCTGAAAATATTTTAGCTACCAGGGTAGGGTACCTGGCTGCCAGCTCCACCACATCTGTATTCCCAAACACCCCAAAACAAGAAGTATAAATAAAATCTTTAAAAAAAAATAAAATAAATGAAAAACGGGCGCCTGGGTGGCTCAGTGGGTTAAGCTGCTGCCTTCAGCTCAGGTCATGATCTCAGAGTCCTGGGATCGAGTCCCGCATCGGGCTCTCTGCTGAGCAGAGAGCCTGCTTCCCTCTCTCTCTCTCTGCCTGCCTCTCCATCTACTTGTGATTTCTCTCTGTCAAATAAATAAATAAAATCTTTAAAAAAAAAATAAAAATAAAAAAAAATAAAAAAAAAACAAGAAGTATAAATAACAGTCCTCTTCTCCCAGGTGAAATTGGAAAATCCCCAGATAAAAATTCTGAACATGGTTTGCATCTTCTGCCCATCCCAAGGGACCAGTCCCTGTGGCCTGGGAGTGAGACGCTAGGAAGAGCTTCACCTGGACCACGTGATCAACCAATCCCCTCTGTGGCCAGGGGAGTGGAGTCAATTAGCAGGGGAAAGCCTGGAGAGTAGACCCTGAGCAGACAGCAGTACTCACCCCCAGACCTGACTGAAGTGATCCGACTGATTCACCAACTGCAGCTATTAGGCTTTTAGATGTTAACTTTTCTCAGAGGATTTAAAACCACCAACACCACCGCTACGTTGAGAAGTCTGTCTCTGTGTTTATGACTCTGATGAACATGTTTCTGAAATATTTCATCCATGGAGGATTTTTGAAAATACGACATTGATCTCAAGGTCAGTTGCTTGGCCACATCAAACATTTAGAATCTAGAAATAAAGAAAAAAAAAATCACCTTTGAATAGCCAGAAAGGGGTGGGGGTTAACAATCAAGGTGTAGGAATGATGAAAGCGTTCTGGAAATAAGACACTGGTCGCGGTGATACAACATTGTGATTGTACTTAATGCCACCAAATTATACACTTAAAAATGGCTAAAATGCTAAACCTTATGCGTACTTCACCACAATAAAATAATTTAGCTAGGTATCTAACTCATTTACCCACTCACGAACTCCTTTATTCATCATTTACTGTGGTCTCCAAGGAAAATCTAGAGTGTAGGGACATACCTATGGAGTAATGGGACCAAAAATAGTAGGGCTTTGAATAATCCTCTATGCACTCAGCTCTCCAAGAGGAAACCCTTAGAATGCTGTAGAATTCTCGAGCTAACAGTGTTAGCACAGATCTAGTTAATCCTCCTCTTGTCACTAAAGAGCATTTCACTCCATCTATCCAGGACACCTAATTCATCCCAGACACAGATGCTTCAACTGGTTTAGAAATGCCACTGACAGTCATTGCCCTCCGCAGGCTTCATAAGCAAACCTTAGGTGTGGTCCAGACTGGAAAAAAATGCTCATGGGAAGAACGTCAGTACCATGCCCCCACCCCCTGCCACGTCAGCCTGAGCCAATAGGCGTTTTCTTCCCAACTCATAGAAACTCATTTAGAACGCAAATGAAGGCCTTCCATACTCTTAACCTTAAGAACCCGAGACTATTATGTAAGAAGAAAAATAAGGCATAATGTTTTTTCTTCCCTAAATAACAAGGAATGATGAGCTCAGAGAAGGCTAAGATGAACTGGTGGAAGTTTTCTGGGACCATTTGAAATTTTAGAAACAGAGATTAGAAATCTACTACTAGGGGCGCCTGGGTGGCCTGATCAGTGGGTTAGGCCGCTGCCTTTGGCTCGGGTCATGATCTCGGGGTCCTGGAATCGAGTCCCGCATCGGGCTCTCTGCTCAGCAGGGAGCCTGCTTCCTCCTCTCTCTCGCTTTTCCTCTCTGCCTACTTGTGATCTCTGCCTGTCAAGTAAATAAATAAAATCTTTAAAAAAAAAAAAAAAGAAAAAAGAAATCTACTACTATGTGTCTATTTCCCTCTGTCCTGGCATTAGGCTTTCAGATAACTTGTCATTGCTCCATGAGACAGAGGCTGTCATGGAGAAGCCACTTTGCCAGAAAGAATCTAGGACATTTCTACAGAATTGGATCAAATCAGAGATAGTCTCTGGTCGACTGGCCATAATCTACCATTTTCAGATCTCCTGGAAATTTTTTAATTAAAAAAAAATTGTGGTTTATTATTTACATACATTACCAAAAAATCAGAAAGTGGGTAAAAAAGGAAAAAAAGAAAGTAAAAAACAAAAACTCCCACCATGCATTGCTTTAATAGATACTTATTAAAGACTCAATACATGCCTGGCTGATGTTACCATTATCTATTGTTATGTAACAACCTATCTCAAAACTTAGCTGCTTAAACAACCATTTAATTTTGCTCATGATTTTTGTGAGTCAAGAATTCGGAAATGGTTTCAACTGGATGCACTTGGCTGGGCTGGTGAGCTGGAGGGTTTACTTCCATGATGGTATCTTCACTCACATGTCTAGAAGCTCCTTGGCCATTCTCAGTCTCTTGTCTCTTTGTGTGTCTCTTTGTCTTTGTCTCTCTATATCTGTTTCTCTGTCTTGCTGTCTCTCTCCCCTTCCCACCTTTCCCCCAATAGGATGTCTCATTCTCTGGGGCTTCTCCATTTTCTTTGGATTTCTCACAGCATGGGTGTCTCAGAGTACTGAGAGTACATATCCCTTATGGGATGACTAACTTCACCATGGCAAGTGTTCCAAGAAACCCAAGTGGAAACTTTAGAAGTCTCTGAACATCATTTCCACCACATTTTTTAAATCAAAGTGAGTCATTAAAGCCCACCCGGACTCAAAGTGAGAGAAGGAGAAGGCTTCACTTTTCCATGGGGGTGTGGCAACGCAGATACAGAGAAAGAAGGACTAGATGGTGGCCATCTTGAAGAGAAGCTACCACACACAGATAAGAATCTAGATACACTCTCTGTTCTCACAGAAAGAAGGGATGATACAAACAAGTAAACAGGTCATTACAATGATATAAAAGGTACACTATGGAACAGGAGCCCCTTGAAGGAAAACCCAGCTCAGACTTGAGAGGTCAAGAAAGGATTTCTGGGGTAGAAAATATGTAACATGAGACCTTAGCCAAGGTTGAGGACAGAAGAAATGTGTTCTAAAATTTGAGAACAATATTCTAGAAGTCCCAGGAGAAAAAGAGAGAAAGAACATTTGCATCCAAAAAATCCCAAAACCCCAACCCTGAGATAACCCCAATGTGTCAGAACAGCAGAGTGAAAAGATATGAATGTTGAAAGATGAAACTGAAGAGAAAAGAAAAACCCAGAACATAAATCCCCACTCTTTTCTATGTAGATAAGCATTAAAAATATGTTTTTCCAAAAAAGGGTTCATGCTGTTCGTAAGGTTCTGTGGTGTATATTTCATCACCTTATATTATGAACATCTTTTTCTTCCCAAAAAATAGACTTTTAAAACACTGTTTTAAATAAGTGCATAATATTTATTTATTACCACTCTGTTGCTTTATTTAGCCAATCTCTTAGTGTGGGATATTTAGGGTACTTCCAAATTCTTTGTACATTTATTTCTCCTTACAGCTAAATCTTAATCATTTATTTTATTTTATTTTATTTTAGAGAGAGAAAAAGCATGAGTGGGGTGAAAGGTACAGGGAAATGTAGACTCCCCGTTGAGCAGGGAACCTGATGTGGGACTTGATCCCGGGATTTTGGGATCATGACCTGAGCCAAAGGCAGATGCTTAACCAACTGAGGCACCTCAGGCACCCAAAATCTTAATTTTTTTTTTAAGATTTTATTTATTTGACAGAGAGAGATCACAAGTAGGCAGAGAGGCAAGCAGAGAGAGAAAGAGAGAGAGAGGGAGGAGGAAGCAGGCTCCCTGCCTAGCAGAGAGCCCGATGCAGGACTCAGTCCCAGGACCATGAGATCATGACCTGAGCTAAAGGCAGAGGCTTAACCCACTGAGCCACCCAGGCAGCCCAATCTTAATCATTTTTAATGATAATTTCCTAGATACAGAAATTCTGGCTCAACATATATGAATACTTTCTTAAGGTTTTTGATACATAGTACCAAATCATTTTCCAGAAATTTTTATTAAGGTTTAACATCCCATAGCAATGTACAAGTGTCTATTTTCCTATATAATTTTCAACAATGGGAAAAATCATTCATTTATAGTTTTTATCAATCTGAGATGTTTCCATTTATGTTTCTGTCATTACTGGGGAGAAAAACTTTTTGATGCTAGTACTTCTTTTCTTATGTAGACTTCTGAAGATGGTAAACTTACCAAAAATAGGTGTGGGTAGACTTCAAACTTTAAAATGCTATAGGATATACTAGACAAAATGTATCCACTGGTAAATTTAAACATAGTTGTCTGTCTTTCCTCTTAAATGTTTCTGTGTTTGGGCAGCTCTGAAATAGTCGTGGTGGCATTGTATAGAAAAGAGGAGAGGAAGTTAAGGGTTGTGACATCCCAGAGACCCTGACTAAGTTCAATGCCAGTTAAATAGGTGAAGTGGGGTGAGTGGGGGCCTTATTTCATTCATGATAGCTCACTGGCTCCCTCCTTTAATGCATTTAATGATCCTGTGAACTTAATGACTGTTGCAATTAAAGTCGCCCTGCTTAAGCATTGTGAATTACACTATGCTTGTTAGTGGCTGCCTTTGATAAAACATAATAGCAAGTCATCTCTTTTACATCATAACTCATTTTAAATATTGCTTTTCTGTATCTGTCCTTGCCCCATTGATTTATTACCTGGTACTCCTAAGAAGTGTAATAAAAAGAAAGTTAGTAATTCTTCCAGTGTCTGGATAAAGAGGCAGACAAGGGAGACATGGCCCCCCATGGGACTGGTGAGCCAAAGAATGAAGATGGAAGTGAGGGTGGCACTCAGGAATTAAATTAGACTAGTTAAACAAAAAGAAAATTTGCTCTTTGCTCTTTTTTCTTTCAGATGGAAAATCAACAAAGGTCAGATCTCCCCCAGGAAGACCTGAGATATCTACTTACCCAGAGAAACCAGAGGAGTGGATTAGAGAGCCAGGAACGGGGACAGGGGACAGAAATGGGCTAGAAATATGGCATGTCTGCTTTTGTCTACTTAACTTTATCAAGGAACATTTTGACATAGATATTTGTAACCAAAACTGAACAAGAATCAGTTGAAATTGGGGCACCTGGGTGGCTCAGTCGGTTAAGTGGCTGCCTTCGGCTCAGGTCATGATCCCAAGGTCCTGGGATCGAGCCCTGCATAGGGCTCCCTGCTCAATGGGGAACCTGCTTCTCCCTCTCCCACTCCCCTGCTTGTGTTCTCTCTCTTACTGTCTCTCTCTCAGTCAAATAAATATATAAAATCTTAAAAAAAAAAATCAGTTGAAATTGATCAATCTTGATTATTAAGACCAAAACAAAAGCAAACACAAAGAAAAAGCCACCTCAAAAAGCCCTCATGTTGATTTTTTGTTAAGCACCCTTCACACTCCACCCTAAATCATAAGAACGGTCGTTGTCATTCTCTTCTTCATTTCATTCCAGGAAACCAAGTCTCAGCCATTTGCCCATTCAGTCCAGGTATTTTCCTGGAGACAAGCCCACAAATGCCTAATGTTCATGTGAATCCATAATCCTTTTATCCAAAATCCTTGTCCTGATTCAAAACATTCACACTGGATGCTGCTGGAGTAAGTAAGGTATTTGTTGTATTAAATAGAACAAAACTCAATAATTCCAAGTGATTTCACTCTGACTAGTCTCAAATAACAACACAGAATTATACGTGACAACATGTCTCTTGGGGTCCACCATCAGGATCTCGGGGACCCATGGAGGGCTCTCACCCTGTACATTGTTTTAGTGCTTCCTTAGTTAACTGCAAAGGGCTCCTCTGTGACATCTCCACACCTGGTAGGATGAAGGGCACTCCATGTCACACACCCAGCAAAAGTTCTTGAACTAACAAATATGAAGCAGGGACCTCTGCTAGGAAAATTACTTGTTGAGAGACAGAGAGGTATAGTAGAAAACGTACTACCCACGAAACAAGGAGACCAGGGTTTGCAACCCATTTCTGGCACCGCTCTGTTACCGCTCTTTAGACGAATTATTTTAACTTCAACGGACCTCAGTTTCTCATCTATCAAAAGAAGGGTTAGGCTATACTATCTCTAATCCCCTCGAGCTCTTACCATGATTCTCCTTGGCTGTTCTGATCACTTCCAATGGGTTTTATGATATCAATTCAGTGATTTTTTTTTCCTTTTAAGATTTACTTTTTTTTCCCATGAAGATGTCCATGTTCATTCTGAAGGCATTTTTCCCCCTATGACCTGGAGAAAAGAAGACAATAATGATATAAAAGCTTTAGAAGACATTCAACTAATAATATTCATAATCATAAATGGATGCAGATACACATAATAGTATATATGTACACACACACACACACCCCTTCAGTTTTGAGTCTCTAATTCACTTCAGGCAAAAACATTGCTAATATAGTTATGCAATGGGCCTAAATCTTCTCTTTCATTTTTAATGAGTGCTTGGTTTATTCTTCAATTTTAATATACTTCCTTATATTACTCTGTCTACTGAAGACTGCTTCCTTCTAAATTGCTGTGATAGACATCTTAGATGTGTTGGTTGCCTAAATTCTATTGTTTCTTGGGAAATACTACTAATAACCACCACAATAAGAGCTCAGACTTGCATCCCACTTTATGGTTCATATTATTTGGAGTTAATGTCATATTCATCAGGATTAGTGGCACTAGATCATCAATTCAGAAGATGACATCTATAATTTTGCCCAAACAACCTTCTGGAGACAAATGATTAACGTTAAATAAGTATCATGTGTTAAAGCAAGGTTGATCCAAAACATTCTTGAGAAAGCAAAGCCAGTCAAATAGTTGAAGTAATAAAATATAGAATGAATACAATGAAATGGATACTCTAATACCCCTTTAATGAAAATATATACAATTGTTTCAGTCTTTCTGGAAGTAAATTTGGGAAAATGTACCCAGAGTTTCAAAAAAAGTTTGTGCCTTAAATGATTTTTCTTTGATTAATGTATCCTAAGGAAAAACATGAAGCACAAAGATTTTTTTAAATAGAGAGATTCGTGTATGAATCATTTATAACAAATGAAGATTGTATCAAATCTAAAAGAGCAATTCAAGGTAATGGTTTAGTAAATCATGGTCTATCTATATAATGGAACATTATGCAGTCACTAAAAATATGCTGAGAATTTTTAATGGCATGAAAAATGCCTCTGATCTTCTATTAAGTGAAAATTATATGTTAAAATTATATGTTAAAATTTAATTATATGTTAAAATTTATTATATGTTAAAATTTAATTATATGTTAAAATTATATGTTAAAATTTAATCTCAAAAATTACATAACCGATAAAAATAGAACAAACTATCTCAATATTGTATTATTATTATTATCATCATCATCTTCTTTAAGTTTTTGGTAAGCTCCAAACTTGTTAAGTTGGGCATCTGCTACTTTTAAAATTGGAAACAAAATATCCAGAGACATAAAAAACTAAAATTAAAGATGATTTGTATTGAGACATCTGGAATAGCCAGAACGCTCAGAGGAATGAAATGTTTTGGTAGATTTCACGTTGTGACGAACTACAAACTAATTAAGGACCCCTTTCTGAATCTCTTTGGTGAGACTCAAATCATCAGCCAACATTCGTTTCCTGAACACCTACCGCGTCCTTGACTGGGGGCGCTGAACGCCATTGCCCGGCCCCAACCGGGCACCTTGCAGAGATTCCAAATCGCTACCCTCTGATGAATGCAAGTGTGTATCAGGCAGTCTGGTGCCGGGGCAGTGGTGACGCCACGTGAAATAACACCGAGCACCCTGCCCTGGGAAGAGATCCATGCAAATTCACTCTGAAATATTGGTGCAAATGTTGTACTAACAAAGGAAATGAGGTTCTGCGGGACAACTGTGAAAGAAGTAATTTCTCCTGCAGAACTCGAGAAAAGTCTTCTTGGAAGACAAAAGAGAGCCTTGAAGAACGGAGAGGATTGTAGCAGACCTTGGAAGGAGAACCTCCCTGTGCTACCTCCAGTCTGAAGAACTGGGTGGACAAGAGCACAGAGGCAGAAGGAAAGCCAGAGGGGCACCTGGGTGGCTCAGTGGGTTAAAAGCCTCTGCCTTCGGCTCCGGTCATGATCCCAGAGTCCTGGGATCAAGCTCTGCATAGGGCTTTCTGCTCGGCAGGGAGCCTGCTTCCTCCTCTATCTCTCTGGTGCCTCTGTCTATTTGTGATCTCTCTCTGTCAAATAAATAAATAAAATCTTAAAAAAAAAAAAAGAAGAAGAAGAAGAAGAAGAAGAAGAAGAAGAAGAAGGAAAGCCAAGGCATGTCTGGCTCTCAAGATCAAGAAGTGATCTTCCTAGTAAGAGAAAGGGATCTTTTAGGGGGAGTGCAGAGGGCATAGTCTCTCAAAGGGCATCAATTCACTTTCTAAAACAGGAATTAGTGCTTATGACCAAGTCTTAGCTTCATTACTGCAGAGACTTAGGTGCCTGGACCATCCGTGGGGACATGAAAAGCCACAAGACACTTCCTAAACGCACCTGTCAAACACAGAAGATACTGTTCTGAATAACAACGGTAATTCCTTCCCTTTGCAGAGCACCTTTCCATTTACAAAGATTTTCCCTGTGGTTTATCTCATTTGCTCTTCACAGCCACCCTACGAGACAAGCATTTTTATCGCCACTTTGCTGATAAGAATAGACACTCACAGACATCTGATCAATCATCCCCGTGACACCGTGTGTAAGGGACAGCTGGGTTCAAATCTTGCAAGTCCAGCGCGTTCCCCTCTGCGCTGGAGCTGCCTTTGACCCAGGGACACACCCCAGCAGCCCCCTGCTCTTGTACCTCCTTCCGAATTTCATTTTGACCTTTGTCATTGTCTTCTTTTCTTCTTGGATTATCAAGTACAGAGGATTCTGTTTAGACTGGGTCTGGATTCTTCAAAGCAATTCTCCACTTTCAAAGTGTTTTCACACCTCATTTATCCTTACAACTTCTCAGGTAATTCCAACAAATTGAAAACTTTACTTTCGTCTAAATACAGGGAAGACAGAATGGGATGGGGAGGGGGTAGGAGCAGGCAGCGGGGGGCGGGGCATGAAGGACGGGCTAATTTACTCAACGCTCAGAAGCATTCACTCTATGCACCGAGTCGGCAGAAAGGGCCCAATGTTCTAGAAAGTCCTTTCCAGGTTGACAGACTCCTTCCTGGAAATGTACAAGGTATAAAATCCCTCTTTACAAATTCCATTTTTGTCGCGTCCCTTTTACAACCAAAGCCTCTTTCAACATTTGGTTCCTAAGAAAAACTGTTCTGTCATATGGTTTCAAGCAAGCCTCACACTTCTAAAATCGAATATGGCTGCCAACTAATATTGCAAGAACTAAATAGATGACATCTGGAAAGAAGAATTTTAAAACCCACTCTTTCATTACCCCCACCTGTGTCTTTCCAGGCAGCCGTGAAAAGGAGAGGTGAAACAGCAAAGCGATTCTCAGAAACTCCCTTTGGAGGAAAATAGGGAGGAAGGGTCCGTGTTAAAACCTGGATTTATCATCTGTCTCTATTATCCTGATTCACCAAATGCATTTCAGACACTTAGGGGGAGGCAGAAGGTTGCATATTAAGCCAGTGAGTGCAGGATATTTTTATAGCCAATCGTCTCCCCAAAATATAAAACCTATTGCCTAAAACATCAGGCTGACTGTGGAATTGAACTCGGGTTTAATGAACAGATAAATCAATGATACTTACTGAGCATCTCAGTCCCTGCTCTGTAGAAAACAGGGCACAGTGTAACTTTGTGCAACACATTTAATACTTCCTACTCCAGGCTACCCTGTCTGAGAAATTAGGATACTAATAATACCGGCTCTTCCAAACTGACAGGATTATTGTAAAGCTCAAAGAAGGTAATAGATGTGGAAGGGATTTATAAGCTCCAAAGTGCCAGGGAAATGCAAAGTAACATTATTATACAATGAACCAGTAGGTCTGACCCTTGCTCAAAAGGAGCTTGCAACCTATCTGGAGGAACAAAGCATCAACATATCAAATGTAAGTGCCAGCATAAGGATTACATTATAGGAAAGACAACATGACAAGTGGTTTGGCAAGATAATATGCAATTATTTGCAAGTGAGAGGTACAGACAATGAGATTTATGAATTTAAAATAGGTAGCAATCTCAGTGAGCTGGAGTGATGTGGACAGGCTTTGTGGCAGAAGCAACTCTCGATCTGGCCTTGGAGGATGAGTAGGTTGAGCAAGGAGCACTTGACTTCCCTGTAGCACCCCAGAGCTCTTTGCCCAGATCCAGGGAAAGACAGGCTGAGATCGAATTCACAAACCATTCCTGAATATGGTCTACTGTCGGAGGTCAGCTGAGGTAGGACTCCATAATGGTCAAGACATAGAATGAACTTCAAGACAAGTCCCGGGAGGAAGGAAGGAAGGAAGGAAAAAAGGAAGGAAGGAAGGAGAAGGGAAAAGGGAGAGAGAGAAGAGAAGAGAAAGAGAAAGGGAAAGAGAAAGAAAGAAAGTCCCTTGAACACTACCATAGCAATGTAACTTGGAATTGTTGGGCTTCCACATAGCCTAAAACCACTCAGACCCTCACTCTCTTCTCCACCACACCCTTCTCGTTCATTTTCAGTCTCATTTGTTGACCTGCAGCAGCTCTTTGCAAGAAGAGAATACAGGTTTCTGACCTGAGGCAATCACAGTGTGGTGCACTGTGGTTGGCAAATAAATTCCAAGTGGGAAACCTGTAAGCATAGAAGAGAGAGAAAACAGAAGATGTTCCTCATTTCAAACCATCCGCTTAGCTCTGACTGTGTTAAAAGTCTTTTTATTTATGAGGATGCACTAGGTCACAGGCAAAGTGGGGGAGGCTGTGAAGTGTATCTGAGTTGTTTAGAGCAAGGTGCTAATGCGGCTGAGGTTTAATCTTGTGCCCAGTCACTCACCCAACCAGAAAGCCGCAGTCGCACTTTGCTGGACGAGGGGATGCAGGAGAATCCCATCCAGCCATCCCACTGGTGCAAAGTGGGGGCTGTGACATAGTTCAGAACAAGGTGCAAATGGCTTCATGCAACACATTTGCTGTGGCTAGACACTTGGGGACAGAGAGTCAAAGCCCGAGGCACTACCCTGTCTCTACGCCCCTCCTCCCAGATGCTTTCTGGGAGGGCTGGTCCGGTCCCTTTCATCCGAGAAGTTAGAGATACTTCCCAAGCCACGTCTGTGCTCAAGCTGCCACTCCTGCCCCAAGTCTTTCCACTTGTCTCCTGCAGAGCGTTGATCCAAACCTGCCTCCTCTCTAGGGCTCTTCCTGGTGCCCCGAATTTCAAGGTGTTCCCACTGCCTGAACTCCTGGCATACTCACGATGATTTCCATTCTGGCCCTTGAGCTTGGCACAGTCCTTTGTAGGTAGTAAGCTCTTGAAATGCTTGAGAAGCACATTCCAGCTGCATATGGTAGAGTAGGGGATGGCTGGCAAGAGCAGGGTAAAAACTGTTTGGGGCTTCTCTGTTTGGGGTATAAATGCTTTGTCTTCCCAAACAGCACATCGGGAACAGCATCAGGGAAAGTAATGGAAATGGTAACCCTAGGAAGCGGAAGAGTAATAGTGTTAGCCCTTGATTTCTTAATATTAGACAGAAGGAAAACATCTGGTACTAAATAGAGAAGAACTAACCACATAATGGAAGCCATTACCCAAGTCATTTGCGTTAGTAAACTGGACAGGGACACATACAGACCTTTGAGGCATCAAAATGAGAGAATCATCATCCCCGACCCTCTCTGAAATGTTCCCCACATCTATTTGCACTTTGGATCACCCTCAATCTCTTGGCATATCTTCTCTGGGACAAACCTGGAACATTCTCTTGACCTGAAACTTCTGAAATTTTTTTTTTTCTGAATCGTGGTCTCCTTTTGTTTTAGCGACACCACCCAGAACACTTTCTCCTTAGGTCTCCCTCAACATGGCTGTAGTGCCTTCAAGGCAACCTGGTAAGGGAGAGGGAGGCGGGATTAGGTACACAGCTTTCTACCAGTTTTCCATTCTACCTCACCTGCTAATTAATTGACAGTGTGACTTTCATGAGGACGTTTTCTCTCTCTGGGTCTCAGTTTCCTTTCCTTTGGTCAACTTGGGAGAGGAAAAAAAAAAAAAAAAAAAAAGAAAAGCCTCTGGAGAGGCCTCCAGGAATAAATTTCGAGCTGGTCTTCTTCCAGAAGGTGCTCTCTAAGGAACTTGGAGTGCAAACACCCAGCCTCCAGAGCTCCATCCTCTTTCCTGCTCACTTGGTTTCCCATGCGTCTACCTCTCCGCACATGCTGGTACCGAGCCTGACCAGAGCCTCAACATTTGATTAAAATTTATTTCCATTATTACCTCTGTGTCAAGACTTCCTACCCGAAAGAGGAAGGGTGACTATAAAAGACCTATTTCCTTTCCATTGTGTTCCCCCCTACCCCTTTCTAGTGAAAGCGGCCTATTTGGAGAAGCCAAAATGCTTCGGAATTGAATTCACCAAAGTAATATACACAAGGTTTTAATTTACAGTTTTGGGTCTCTGGGCCCCTGCATATGAGCTCTATAAATGAGACGTGTTGCTGCAATAAAGTCCCATTGGGAGAGGCTGGGCTTAGACCGAGAACAGCTGTACAGCTATAATCCAACAACGTCAGCTTCTGAATCAGATATGAATTATTGGTTCAGTCACAAAGCTATGGATACGCTCTCCCCCACAGGCACTCACATATGGCCTTTGGCAGAAATGAAAATATCTTTTCCCTCCTTTGCTGGGTTTGGTTAATAATGAACCTTTATTCTGAATACTTTCTTGTGTCTTAACTTCCTTTCTCTTTGTTCTCGTTCTGATTTCCTCATCAAGGCCTCCAAGGGCCCCCTGTGCGAGGTGAGGCGAACGGCTCTCGTGGACTGTTTCGAGCTAACTGAGGCCGAGACACCCAGGAGAGTGGTTCTCAGCCTCGGTTGTACCCGGGGAACATGGGAGGATAGTTCTAAAACTCCAGGGCCCACACTGCACCCCAGGCCAACTAAATTACAAACTCTGGGAGTGGGACCAAGGCGTCAGTAGTTTTGAAGCACTGACGTGATTCCGATGTGTATTTGACATTGAAACTGCTGCCCTAAAGCTGGTTCTGTCTAAGACATGAACATTCTTTCTCTTGATCCTCTAACAACGTGTAGGAAAACTGGATGCAAAAGACTTCCCCCTGGAAGCTGCAATTTATCTTGAGATCCTAAAACCAAGAGGTGTCCTCTAAACCAAGGTGTGTTGCCAAAACTTCAAAGAATTTACTCAACCACCAGACCTTCTGGAGTGTCAGTTTTCTGATCCTCAAAGCATTTGGTTGTGACGGCTGGAGGCCAGCAGGGAGTAATGAAGAAGGTACAAGAGCGAGTTACAGGAAGGCTGGGAATGGGGAAGTACGCTTCCGAAACTACAGTTCCCAGGGAACCATCCATTCAAAGTCGGCGGCTTCATTTCTTTATTTGCAGACTAAGTTTGGAGGAGGGTGAAATACAGCTTTTAAATGGTTTCCTCCACCATTCCCCAAAAGTCATCAGAGTGATCAAAAATACGTAAAGTGCTACCTTTTGTTAAACACTGCCCATTTATTTACCACCAGATGACCTGAGCAATAAAAATAATAATGATAAATAAATAAATTCTGCCCTTTCCAGAATTGCCAAATATTTGGAGAGAAAACTGGAGGGAATCTGGGGCCGTCCAGGTCCAGGATCTTCACGTTGACATTGGACAATAGAATACCAGAACCACCATTCTTGCCATTTGAATTATTCCAAGATCAGAAATCTTCACACCCTGGTAGGAAACCCAAACCCCCCCCCCCCGAGGCTTTTCTCTTCCTCTTTTGTGAAGGACTGAGCTCACCCACCAGTTTACTGGTTTCTATGTGACCACCTTTCAGCCCTGTTGGTTCTGAATCCTTCAGACTGGCTCGGGCATGACTCACACTTTAGCAATTAATTTTGCCTTTTGGTGATTAATAAATAGATTGTGTTAAAGGGGAAGATATCACCAGATGCCTGGGTGGCTCAGCTGAGCGTCTGCCTTCAGCTCAGGTCATGATCTCGGAGTCCTGGGATCGAGCCCCAAGTCAGGCTCCCTACTCAGCGAGGAGCCTGGCTTTCCCTTGGCTTCCTGCCCCATGCTTCTGTTTTCTGTCTCCTTCTCTCTCTCTCTCTTTAGTGAATCAATAAAATCTTTAAAAATATATAAGCATATAGTATCTTTAACTATAGTCATCATGCTGTATGTTATGTCCCCAGAACTTACTTATTTTATAACTGGAAGTTTTATACCTTTTGACCCCATTCACTTCTTTTATCCACCTCCCTACCCTTCCCCTCTTGGCACCCACAAGTCTGTTCTCTGTATTTACAAGCTTGGGGTGTATGTGTGTGTGTGTGTGTGTGTGTGTGTGTGTGTTGCTAGGGGGGGGTTGTTTTGCCTTTTTAAGTTCGACACATGAGCTCATACAGTATTTGTCTCTGACTCCTTCACTTAGTGTGATACCTTGGTGTCAAGACCCATCCATGATTCCATGATGTCACAAATGGCAAAATCTTCTTCCTTTTTATGGCTGAGTACTATTTTATATATTATATATGTCACATACATCACCTTTTCTTTATCCATTCCGTTGATGAGTACTGAGGCTGTTTCCATATCTGGGCCATTGTAGATTATGCCGCGGTGACCGTGACGGTGCACCTATCTTTTTGAGCTCGTGTATTTTGTTTTCTTCAAATAAATACCCAGAAGTAGAATGGCTGGGTCATATGGTGGTTGTGGCTTTAAGTTTTTGAGGCAACCCCTTACTACTTTCCCAAGTGGCTGCACCAACTTGCATTCCCGCCAGCAGAGCACGAGGGTTGCCTTTTCTCCGCATCCTCACCGACGCCCGTTATCTCTTCTGTTTCTCATAATAGCTGTGCTGACGGGTGTGAGGTGATGTGTCATAGCAGTTTTGATTCGCATTTCCCTGACGATGAGAGCTGCTGAGCACCTTCTCATGTACCTCTTGGCCATCTGCATGTCTTCTTTGGAAAACTGTCTATCCGGGTCCTCTGCCCGTTTTTAAATCCGACGGCTTGTTATTGTGCCATTGGGTTGTATGAGTTCTTTACATATTTTGGCTATTAACCCATTATCAGATATACGATTGGCAAATATTCTCACCCACTCAGTAGACTGTCATTTCATTTTGTAGATGCTCTCTGTGGCTGTGCAGAAAATTTTTAGTTTGGTGTAGTTCAGCTTCTTGATTTATGCTTTTAGTGTCAAGTCCAAAAAATCATCACCAGAACGGATGTTGAGGAGCTTGCCCACCTAAGTTTTCTTCTAGGAGTGTTGTGGTTTCAGGTCTTACACTGAAGTCTTTAATCCCTTTTGAGTTAATTTCTGTGTAGGGTGTAAGCCAAATGGTCCAGTTCCTTTACACATGTGAAGGTCCAGTTTTTCCAACACCATTTGCTGAAAAGAGGAAGTTACTTCAACTTATGTGGATACGTAGCCTGATTTCCTCCTGGACGCATGATCTTGTTTTCTGGTCTGGTGGGTTTGGTTTTTATTTTTTATCTTTTTATTTATTTATTTTTAAAGATTTTACTTATTTATTTGACACAGAGAGAGAGATCACAAGTAGGCAGAGAGTCAGGCAGAGGTGGGGGGGTGGGGACAGACTCCCCGCTGAGCAGAGAGCCCAATGCTGGGCTGGATCCCAGGACCCTGAAATCATGGCCCGAGCCAAAGGCAGAGGCCCAACACACTGAGCCACCTAGGCACCCCTGGTTTTTATTTTTTAAACATGAAATAAGTATTCTTGTGCTTTCAGTTACATTAGTTAAGACTCAAAACACGCCCTGAAAAATACATATCCTTATCTCAGTTTTACCAGCGAGGACGAGCTCAGAGATGTCAAGTAACTTGCTTAAAGCCACACAGCTTGAAGGCAACAGCTGGCCATTGCACCTCCGCTAAGTAGCCCCAGAATAATCCTTATTCTGTTTCTTTTCTAGGCCACACTGAAGCCTGGCAGATAGATCATTTGTTGAGGCATAATTCCGGTGTCTCTGAATGCAGCAATGACTAAGAGCCTGGCCTGGGAGCCCAAGTAAACTGGGTCTGATTCCCAACAACTCTTAAGCCTGTCTCTCCAGCTATCACAAGAGGGCAATCACATCATCCCGCAGGGCTATTGTAAGGGTGCTGTAAATGAAATCAAAGCTTCCAGGACTATGCCTGGTACATCATCTATGCTCAAGAAATGGTACCAATTTTTCCCCAGAATAGCCAGGAAAGAGTCAAGCTATACCTAGAAGAGATGTCCTTTATTGGAACCAGAAATATGCTAGTAGAGGTGGGACATAGAAGTAAACCAGGACCTCCAAACAGAGCATTGTTTTAATCTCTCTCCTGTAACCTCTAAGACAACTCCTTCCACTTCCATTTATGTCACTGAGATGGCTGGTGAAAACACCCCCTAACTCCCTCCCCAAGCACACTGAACATTAAGCCCAGGAGATCCTTTTGCTAAGCTACTTTATGGGGGGTTTTCTGTTCTGTTTTTTTTTTTTTTTTCCCCTCTCTCCTTTCATGCTAGAATTAAGAAACCTGTAACTTGCTGCTTATCTCATTATCTGCTGCCTTGCATTTTAATGTGTCGCCTCTAAAAAGACCTCATTGATATTCCAGTTATGTATGTGTTTGTTTGTGTCTCTTGGGAAAATTTGCTACTGATCTTCCAAGTTGAGCACCAGCATCCTCACAGCTCAAAGTTGGATTTCTCTTTTGTATAAGAAAAAAAAAAAATGGAGTTGGTTTGAATATTTTGCATCTACAAGAAGCTGTAAATAGAACAGCTCAAGAGACTCCGTCCAAATCTATGCACAAAAAGGCAGGTGAAGAATTGGGTGTCTTCCCGGGATGCTGGGTTTCGTCGATGAATAATTCAAGCCTAAAGGCTCTTAAAAGGACACAGTTACCTGGTTTTCCAGATAATTAGAGACCCCCCTGACAAAAAGGTTTTAACCTAATTTAACCAGATAATTAACCAGATCATCCAGAAAAGAGCAAGCTTTTATGCCGCCTAAATTATCCAGAGCTTCGTCATTATTAGGTAACTGACAACCTTCTCCATTCCTGCCGTGGACAGAGCCAAATCCAGCTGCAGACTAACAGGTGACACCAACAGGATAATAAGAAATCGTCTCATAAAATCCAGTTACTCTTTTCAAGTATCGCAGATCATGCCTACCTCCATGCAAAATATACTGGGAAGCTCAGGGAATTATCTAGAACAAAACAAAAAAGCCCTGCCGTGAGGAAAAAGTAGGTGTGGCAGAGACCTGATTTTATGGACTTCTGCACACATTGAACTATTTAAATAATAGTTCTTTAAATACAGCTTTGCTTATGTATGGACACCAGGAGTCAGAAATATTTCTATTTCATTTCAATGTGTTGGATGATTCAGCAGCCGATTAAATTTTCTCATTCGATTCATCAGCTCCTACTCCCCCCAATACAATCCACTGAGATCGTCAATGAGTTGACTTTCACTAACACTCATAAAATGGTTACTGAGAGCGAAACATACAGCAGGTTTTTTAACACGTATTATTTCATGTAAATATAGAAAATGCCTTTCAAGGTAGGGGGTTTCTTTTATCCCCATTTTACTAAGGAGAACACTGAGATTTAGGATATAATGGACAGCGGCAGACTCTGAACTCGGGTTGGAATAACTGCAGAATGGGGGGCTCCCTGCCTCTGCCGGGGGTCTTCCCAGAGACACTCATCTTTGCTAACTTTCAGGCATTGCCTATATCGTGCTTTCAGAAATATTCATCAGGACACCAAGAACAGTTAGAAAAGGATGGAAAATAAAATCTGTTGTAGTTTTTGACTCTTCTGAAGCAAATGCAAGTGGGATAGCTTATTAATTAAAACCAGGGTTGTTGTGGTGCACCTGGATCAAACTCCAGACTACTACTGATTCACCGTGTGGTGAATCACTCTCTCTCATTTCGGCGTTCTCCTTTGTAAAATAGAGGGCTGTTCTATAAAAGAGGGAGGCACAGTCCATGGCACACAGTAAGTGCTTAATAATTGTGATCGTGAAACATGGAGCAGAGCCGTCATTCCTAAGGATGTAAGGAATGATGCAAATCTGGCTAATTTAACTAGTGACAGCATCAGTATAGCTGGGCCCTCTTTAAAGATTTGCTTAAGACTTGCAAGAACCCACTGAGGTTTACAACTACATGATGCCATTTTACAGATGAGGAAGTTACTTCAACCCAAAGAAACGGAGAGGTGAAGAACCAGGCCCAAGTTTGCACAGGTACTTTGTAACAGAGCTGGGATTCCAACCCGGGCAGTCCCACTCTACAGTGCACACCCTGAGCCACCTCGTGCTCTGCTGCTCCTTCAGGCAAAGAGCAGGATTTTTACAAAGGCCTGTAAGTCAAGTCCATCACCATCACCAATTGTCCTCTCCCGTAGGACTCCTAGCTTCCCTGATCTGCCCAGCACGAAAGCCTTCTCCACCCTTCAGGGAGATGATACACACGGAAATTCTGGCTGTCCTTTCTCAGGTTTAACCATTTTATTTTTGCTCCCTGGTACCAGTTGAATCGATAACAAGAGACAAAAAAATATTTCCATGTAACCCCAGATTCTAGCCTTCCCTGTGGTGGCTACAGGATATCCATAAGGGAACCCACTTCGCCTTGACAAGAAGTAGTGGAAGAGAGCCAGATGTCCCATTAAAACTCCTTTCTAACCTAAATGAGTCTGTGACGATGTGTGTTTATATGTGTGAGGATTAAACATACTGTGAACATCGCTTCTCCTAGCGGATAAGCTGTTATCTGAGAATGAGGCACTTCAGGAGGCTAATTGACTACTGGAGGCTGTCTACACAGGCAGAGCAGAGGGGAGATCCGGAGCCCTCCCTGGCCGGGTGCTCCCCACCCCCCGGCCCCACCTACCCACCCACCGTCACGCAAGAAAAACCCTGCTGAATGATCCAGGCCCGCCAGTTTCATCGGACAGTGAATCAACATAAACTTCATTGCGCCCCTGTAGACAAAATATTAGTTATGTTTTCCGGAACCTGGGCTTTCAGACGCCCAGATAAATCTCAGCCCCCCTCCTTTATAAAATGGTCCCCACGGTCCTTCTGAGGGCACTCCTGGCTTTGCGGGTTCGGCTCAGACTTAGCCACTGTAATCCAGCCCAGATTTCCAGAGCCTTCCTGCACCAGCCACGGCCATCTTGTCATTTTCATAGTGAGCGTTGGAAAGGAAAAATAAAATAAGATAAAATAAAAGGTGAAAGAGAATCCTGCTAAACGTCACCGCCGGAGTTTGTTATCGAGATGTTATTTTTGTGATGGTTATTTATTATTCTTGGCCTTTTTGGATTAATTATGGTACCGTTTTTATAAGTGGCAGCAGCAATCTGTCACCCAGGATTACACAGAAGGCCACCCAGGCTCCGTATGTCCTGTTATCCTGCTGTAAATCACTGTAACTTGCAGGAGACCAGGCCCCGAGGCCCCGATGGCCGGGCTGTCCTCTGTCCCAATCAATGCAGTGCCCACCACTCCCCTCTTCTCACTCCCCGAAGGGTCCTGAAAGAGAGTTTGCCCAGGAATGCCGCAGCCCCGCGGCGAGCTGACTTTATAAAGAGGCGAGGTGAAGTAACACTTTTCTTTTTAATACCCCATGGTGCCCAACCGAAATTGCAGCCTGCTTCTATTTTCAGAGGCCTCCTTGGTAAGAGAATGTTTTTATCTGGAGATACAATGACCGCGGTCCATGCTCCACAGTTCCCATGAAGGCCTTGCCAAAGTCCATGAATGCTCGCTTTATGAATCTGTCCTGCAGGTGTTCGGGGGGGTATGTAATCACTAATGAATAGTCCAGAAACACAGAAACTCTCTGCAGCCTCTGGCTCCGGGAGCTGCCGGGCTTTATAATTCTGTGAGAAAACACACATGCAGCTAAAGCAGTCCCTAGGCTCCAGCGTTGCCTGAGGCCAAATATTCGTCACAGTCCATCCCTGCGCTGGTGGTACGTTCCAGAAAAGAAGGGATTTGTAGCTGCCCGGTGGACGAAGATGTCTGTGGCTCTTACGTGAGCTTCCTGCTCTGACTAGCTACAGGCATGTCCAGGGCCAAGGGCCCATCTTCGGCACACGCCATGGATGTCGCCTCGCAGGCCACACCGGACATGTTAGGAGGACCTCAGGGGTCCAGGCTCAGGTGGACTGGCTGCCCAGTGAATGACCTCAGATAATCGGCACAGTTGGGGTGCCTGGGTGGCTCAGTCAGTTAAGAGTCTGCCTTCAGATCCAGGTCGTGATCCCAGGGTCCTGGGATCGAACCCTGCGTCGGGCTCCCCGCTCTGCAAGGAGTCTGCTTCTCCCTCGCCTCCCTGCTTATGCTCTCTCTCTGTGTGTCTCAAATAAATAAATCAAATTTAAAAAAAAAAAAAAAAGAATTTTGAGATAATTCTGCATGGATTCTCAAGCAGGGGAAAGGACTAGAACTACCGGGAGTCCAGAAAGAACAGATTATCTTCTTAAGTGGGCTGGATAAGGGGGCAGGGGGCCGGGAAGGAAAGTGCCCTGGTATTAGAAGCCCGCAGAGCCAGAGGCCTTAAATCAAAATAGAATCCGAGGTATCCTCTCCACCCAAGAGAAGGCCCCTGAGAATCGATGACTTCGGGAAGAGGCTCGCTATTCACTAATCTACCTTATCCCTCCCAGCCACAGTCCAAAGAGGGCAAAGATGTGCGAGGCCACGTTCACCATTTTTCTCACTTTCCCCACCTGCCCTTCTCAATACCACGGGCTCTCTCAGAGCTAACAGCTGGGAAAAGTCTACGACAGGAACCCGATCCACTCTCCAGCCATCTTGGAGGTTGTGGAAGTTCTGGGAGCATTGCTGAGAGATTTCGTACTTCTCTGCCACTTTGGAGGGAGAGTGAGGTCTCTTGACCAGGACAGGCTCAGGGCACTGGAGAAAGACAGAGGCCCAGTATGGGAAAAAACAGGACATTGAGAGTCACAGTGGCCTCTCCCAGCAGCCTGCGTGGCTGGGAGCAGCCCAGAGTGCAGGCACCAAGAGCCTCCGAAGACACTGGTGAAAGGAAGTGGGGATGGCCGGCACCATGGGGCCATGGCCTTGGGAGGGAGTCTTCTAGTCACACGGCACCTCAGTGACTCAGGTCTCTGAGCACACTCTCTTATCCAGAGCTAACGAGAGTGGCCCCAGAGCACAGCTGGAACTGGGGGTCAGAAGTGGGCTGTCGAGAGTACCCATAAACATGAAAACGTTTCCTCTTGTACATTAGGTGTTGAAAGAATTTCTAGATATGGGAGCTACAAAGAGAGCAGAATTTCTCACAAAAACTCACCTTCCCTGGGTTTTCTTTTCTTTTTTTTAATTTTTATTTATTTATTTGACAGAGATCACAAGTAGGCAGAGAGGCAGGCAGAGAGAGGGAGGGGGAAGCAGGCTCCCTGCCAAGCAGAGAGACCCACGTGGGGCTCGATCCCAGGACCCTGAGATCATGACCTGAGCTGAAGACAGAGGCTTAACCCGCTGAGCCACCCAAGAGCTCCTCCCTGGGTTTTCTATAGCTCTCCTAATTCATGCTCCTCGGGCATTTCCTTCCACCTGCTTCCCTCCTTCACCTGAAATGCCAGCCTACCACTTAGCGTTAAGTGGAGGGGGAAGTCTTTGAATTAGTGACGGTTCAGAAACACAAAAGGAGACATTCTATGTCCGAAAATATTTCCCAACTTGGCCTCTTGCACCATAAATTCCACATTTCGATGTATTCCTTTGGTTTAGAGCAAATCTGAGCTACCACAAACATTAATTTATTCAGAAAATATCCCTTAAACACCTTTGTGCCACGTACTGTGCTGAGCAAATAACGGAGACACGATTTTAGCTCTCAGGGCATTTAAATTAAATTAATCTGTAGCAGGCATTTGAGAATGAGTTTATCAGGTTATTTCCTGAAAGCCCATTTCCATCATAGAAGGGGATGATAGGGAGCCCATCTAAAGGACAGCAGGACGGTGACAGATTGTCCCTGAATGGAAAGACGAAAGGATGAAAAAGTGGTGAAGTAAGGGGCACTGAGGATAAACTTCAGCTACTTGATTCATTCGTTCACTCATTCATTCATTGCACAAGTACGTTTCAAGCATCTCCATAGAGCGGACCCTGGGGGTATATCAGCGAGCAAGGCCGACACAAGCCCTCAGGGAGATTTTATCTAGTCTGACAGACACACAGGCACCTAGACGACAAGAGATAAACATGGCCAGTGTTAGCCAAGGGGGTCACAGGGCACTAGAGGGATGCCGTTAGGGGCACATAAAGCAGGCTTGAGGAAGGGGACGATCACTACTTCTTGGAAGTAGTGACATCACAGGAGTTGGGGCTGGGTGTTCAGTATTCTTGAGAGAGGGAACAGTATATGCAAAGTCTCTAAGACAAGAGGCCTGTTTGTGCCCCCCAGCTCCACAGCTGGGAGGGGCTGCATTGAGGTACAGTGGTGGTGAGAATACACATCAAGGGTGAGTCTAAGCTAGGGGCTGGCGAACTTTTCCTGCAAAGGACCAGAGAGTAAATACTGTAGGCTCTGTTGTCCCTGTGGTCGGTGGCGACCCCTCAGCTCTACCATTATAACAGGAACTCGCCATGACAATATGTAAACAGATGGACGCCCCTGTGCTTTGGTAATACTTTATTTATAAGAAACAGCAGTAAGCTGCATTTGGCCCCCATAAGCCATCATCTAACCTGCTGGTCTAACCAGGACTTGGACCTAAGGAGAAGAGACTAAGGCAACATCATCTGCTGGGATGGGCCTCCCTAGAGAGAGGTGAAATTTATGGTGAAAAAATACGAGGTAAGGAGCCAGGAGATTTGAACTCGGGTCTTGGTCAGGGTCCAGACTCGAGGGCACTGTCTCGCTCTTCTGTAAAATGAAATAGTGGAATCAGATGATCTCTAGAGCCTCTTCTCCGAGACTCTAGAGCAGGGATCCATATCTAATCTGGGGTACAGAGAAGCCCCAAGGAGCCTAAGGATAATAGTGAACAATCTGTGAACTTTGATAGGAAAACATTACATTTCTAGTTTCATTAATTTCCAACTGAAATGTAGTGTATATTTCACCCACAAGCACCAGCAACAAACCACAGTCGTATCAGCAGTACCTATGACTTTGTCTCCACTATAAATCACAGATATTTTCATAGCATGTTACAGTTGGAGCATATATGTTGAAATATCATCTATAGTCATCACTTCCTTGAATTTATGGTAGCTATTAGCTCTGCAACTAGACTTTGCTATTTAATATGTTAATAGAGACACATCTATGTCTATATCGCAAATTGGGGGTTTTTGGAAACTTCATATCTATATTTCAATATAATTAGATATCTTTGTAATCCTATGTAATTTATTTTGCTTATTAACAAACAATATTCTGAGAAAGAGTCCCTCCCCACCAAAATGGTTGCAACTCCTGGTCTAGAGCAATAAGTTATTCACTTATATCTATCCTACTGGTAAAGTGTTTCTTTAAAAAAAAAAAAAAAAAAAAAACACCCTTCTGGGGGGGGGGAAGATGGGGCAAAATAATACCTTCTTATATAGCAGATGAAAATGAGAATTGCTTCAGTCTTTTTAGAAAGTAATGTGACAATATTTATCAGAATTGAAAAATGCATGTATACTCTGTAATCTCACTCCTGGGTACTTAGCTAATACAAACAAAAACACCCACACAAAAGAAAGAAGGCATATGCACAAATATTTTTCAAAAGGTCAATAACAGACAAACAAACCTGGAAGCAAAGAGAATGCCTATTGCTAAGGAAAAAGTTGGGAACTGATGCTAGTGCTGCATGATGGAGTATTACACAGTCATGAAAAAGAATGACGGGGAGCTCTGTGTCCTGGTGCAGTTTCCATGCAGTATCAGTGAATAAAGAAAGGAGTATGATTTTATTCTGTGTAACTAAAATATACCTTGACAAAAGGAATGTTGTATATAGCTGATGTGTGTCTGTGATTTCATGAGCATGGAGAAAAGTGAGCAAAGATATATTTGGGTATTAATATGTGTTACGTGGGAGAAGGTGATGTTAATGGCGAGGTTGGCTGTGAAAGGAAGGAGCCAAGCAAAAAAACAGAAAAGAAAGATCATATTAACAAAGATAACAGTATATAAAATTATGTTTGCACGGTTAAAAGAGAAGTAATTCTCTCCAACCCCTCATAAAAATCTATGATATTGGGTAAATGTAGGCTGAGTTCACCTTCTCTAGTTTATTGTCAATACATCATGTACCTTTTGAATCCAACTTTGCTCCAAACGGATGCCTGACATCTTCTGGCAGCTTTCTTGAGAATTGTGAAGATAAATCACGACACCCAAAATGGTTTTATTTTACCAATGAATATGTCTATTTTGACACAAACAACTCATTCATTCATTTATTTGCAGAAAGCCAGGAGTGCCAGCGACTATGCTGAACTCCGAGGATAAAAAGGAGCCAAAGGACAGGAAGGGAGGAGTATTTTATATTCTTCTCTGTTTCTGGCTTGCTCCTTTATCGTCGTTAATTAATATCAAACGTGGATTTTTTTTCTCATTTCCTCTACTTACTCCTTTGTTGTCTCCCCAAATTCTCACAAAGATAAGATCGATGCCCAGTACATCACAGAGTCAACAGAGGCTGGCAGAGCAATGCACCCAAGTCCACTTGTCACACCTTTCAAGGTCAGGAGGGAGTAGCGCGGCTCCGGCCAGTCGCGATCCTGCTCAATGACCTCGAAGCTCAGGAATCTGATCAGGCCACTTTGCAGAGGCCACCCTCCACCAACGGCCCATCAGTTTCTGTTCCGACGGCCAAGAACGAGAACAAAAGAAGTGAAATGCCAGCAGCCCTTGGTCTCCTTACCCGGTTCGATGACCTTTTTGTTTTTACTTCCCCAGTTCTATTCTGGGAACTGTTAACCCAGAGATAGTCTGAGTCTCTCCAACGTCTGTACTTAACTCTTAGGAGGGGAAAAGGCTCTCAGAGCTCTCTCTGCACAGAGTGGAGGATGAGAAATAATCCTCGACACGCCGGCTTCCCTATTGAGGATGGCAGCCTCTACCACCTGATAAAAATTATAATTCCTTACAGCCTGCGCCGCACGTTTCAAAGCATTCCCTACCCCGTATAAAATTTCATGGGATATCGAAGCACAGGCAGCATTATTAGCATGAAACCAAGAATCCAGAGCTAGGTGTAGGCAAGCAACTTGCTGGAGATGAGAAGCTAGTCAGGCGGGAAGTAGGAGCGATCTGCATTTTAGAGAAAATAAATTGGGGTAACTCAGCACCGCCCGACAGATAGAATGCGAGTCCCATGTGTAAGTTCACCTCTTTCCAGTAGCTGCATTAACAAAAAGAAACTGCTGAAACGAATGGTAAGTTTTTAATGGAACCCAATAGAGTTAAAATGTTATTATTTCATCATAATTAATATTTTAAAAATGTAATGAGGGACACCTGGGTGGCTCAGTGGGTTAAAGCCTCTGCCTTCGGCTCAAGTCATGATCTCAGGGTCCTGGGATCGAGCCCCGCATGGGGCTCTCTGCTCGGCGAGGAGCCTGCTTCCTCCTTTCTCTCTCTCTGCCTGCCTCTCTGCCTCCTTGTAATCCGTCAAATAAATAAATAAAATATTTTTTTAAAAATGTAATGAGCTAGTTTACCTTCTTCTTTTGCCCTGAGTCTTGGAAATCTAGTGTGTATTTTACGCATAGAGAACATCCAAGTTCGGACCAGTGTCACCCATTTCAGGGGAGCGGTGACCACAGGGGGCTGAGGGTGACTGCCCTGTAGGGCTCACACACGGGGGGGGGGGGGGGGGGGGGGGGGGGGAAGAAGGAATACCAGACAAGGGATGGCATTTACAAATCAAGTGAAAAGCTCTTCCAAAAGACGGTTGTGTCCAAATGCCTCACCGGAAAAGGAGCCGAGGACCTCCAGCCTCGGCCCCGAGTCGGGACCTCCAGGCCCTGATGCCGCAGTGCATCTGGGTGAGCCCGGAAAACCCCGAAGAGCCCCGCTTTGACCCGAGCGGGGCCGGCAGAGGTGCCAGAGAAGCAGCTCCCCGCAGGATGGAAGCAGGAGCCGACATACCAGGGGCTTAGAAGGCCTCTGTCGATAAGAAACCCGCTCCACGATCATTTTAAACCACAGTGAGCCCTGACAGGATACTGACCTAGTAAACCAGACAAATTACCCGCTGCAGCCCGGCCTGCCCACCTCCCACTCCAGCCCCCCGTGAAACTCGATCTCTTTGCAAGCTTCAGCTCTGCTTTCTGGAGGGTCAGACAGGGAAGGCCCCAGAGAGGCCGCGAGCCTCTGACAGCCCCGGCCATGAGCCCCTGGAGTTCTAGGTCACGATCACAACCTCACATCCTCATCCTGTAGAGAACCCTCACCGGGGAGAGCCCTCGAGGCATGGGGTCAGTCCTGTTGTGCTCGCGGGGTGTCTGTGAGCCGACTGGTTCCCCTCTGTCACCTCTCAGCTGCCCTATCAGAAAGTGGCCATGTTCATGTCTGCCCACCTGGGACCATGTCCATTCAGGGGCAGAGTTTCTCGGGTAGGGAAAGACCACTCGCTGCCATAATCCTTAAGCTACATTTAGATAAAGTGGCCTATGGTGGTCACATTGGGACCCTTGGGACTCGGTTGGTGGCAAGGAAGCCAGAGGGGCACAGAAGAAGCCGCTGGGGAACAACAGTTGGAACACAAAAGTCCGATCGTGTGTACAAATAGCCCTGGGAGCTACCAGCGCAGCCCCAGTAGGTAAGAAACAGACGCTGGGTTTGGGGTTTATGCCATTTCTCTATCCCCTTTATAGACAAGAGACCTGTGCTCCTACTTGACAGTTTCTTCTTTTACTTTTTTTTTTTCTTTTTTTGGGGAGGGGTTGGCGGGAAGGGCAGAGGGAGAAAGGAAAATCTCAAGCAGGCTCCCCAGTGAGCACGAAGCCCCAGACGATCCCACGACCCCCAGATCGTGACCTGAGCCAAAATCAAGAGTCTGGCACTCCTCCAACTAAGCCACCCAGATGCCCCCCCTTCTTGACAGCTATAATCAGGAAACTAACCTCAGACAAATGCGGTGTCAGATCAGTCTGTTGAAATAGGGCACGTGGGATTATTCAAATCACAGTGGACTGCTTAGTTAGGAGCAGACCCAGCACCTCTCTGACCCCTATTACCTACATACAAAACAAGTCATGGTGCATTCTCCTAGTGACACCATCAGAATCCACTTCCGAAGCCTTTGCGCCTTCGGCAGGCACCATGGGCTCTTTCCCGCTACGGAGACTAGTCCATGCATTCCATGCAGGACAGTGAGGTGGCTCTGTTATGATTTTCTCCTTGAACCTTTTTTTTTTTTTTAAAGATTTTATTTATGAGAGAGAGTGAGAAAGAGCACGAGAGGGAGAAGCAGGCTCTCCGCTGAGCAGGGAGCCTAACACAGGGCTCAATCTGGGGATTCCAGGATCAGAATCTGAGCCAAGGCAGACATGTAGCTGACTGAGCCACACAGGCGCCCCTCTACTTGACTGTTCTTCAAAACAACAAGGTGCTAGAGATCCATTCTATGGGAAGTGCAGGGGAGGAAGGACAGAGCTGAAGACCAAGGAGCCTCTTCATTGAGGGGGCTCCAGAGACTTGCTGCCCCAGGCACAACTCCTCCCCCTTCCCCGGCACCTGCTTTCGGAGCACCAGCATTTGGGCTCCTTTCAGTTCATTGGTGTCCCCTCGATCTGTGGAATTTCTCAAATGCTCCACATTTTCTGGCTGGTTTAACAGCCTTATGGAGGGGTTAAAATCTCAAATTTCAACTGTCAAAGCTGTTTAAGGTCAAACAAAGCCTCCATGATCTCACCGAATCCAGGTTCCTTGCAAAGATGCAACTGAACGCCCTAGTCATTTGTTCTTTGCAAGTTCCCTCGTTTCTGTTGATGTTAAGAAACCTTGCCACAATCCTAGAAGGCAAGTAAACATGCAATGAAAATAAAGAAATGCAATTTCTTACTAATGCCTTGTGCTCTAACTCTTATCCGTCATGGAAACTCAAAGCCGTGGTTCCCGGGGAGAGCTGCTCCACCAAGACCTGCTGGAACCACACTGGGAGAAGCACTCCACACAGCTAACCTTTCTCTCGTGTCTTCATCCTGGTTTCTGATGTAAAACTGAGCAGTTTTCTTGAATCTCTGAGCCTCTGTATCACTACCTGTAAAATGGAGAAAGCAGCTTATTTTCTACCTAGAATCAAGAATATTGGAATACCTCCAACTGGGAGTAAAAACACCAAACTGGTAAGAAGGACTGTGATAAGATTATAGGTGACTTTTTTTCTTTCTTTTCTGATAATTTTGAAATTTGATTGTGTTACTTAAGGTAAATTCAACTTATTGTGAAAATGAATGTAAAGTAACTTGAAATTGATGAACTCCACATGAAGGCAAATCCAGTCAATTCTTAATTATCCGTGTGCCACTGAATCCACAGTGTTTCGTCTATACTCAACTTTTTAAATTCAAGTGCAACCACGCAGTCACAATGAACCCCTCTGAGACAACCTCAATCAATCAATCAAAAAATGGAAATGTATGTGTAAATGTATGTATTTACAAAAAATGTAAATGTAAATGTATATGTCCCTTATTTTGAAGATTTATTTATTCATTTATTTGAGAGAAGCACAGGAGCCTGGAGTGGGGCAGAGAAAGAGAGAATCTCAAGCAGACTCAGCAGTGAGCGTGGAGCCCAACGTGGGACTCAATCCCAGAACGCCAGGATCATGAGCTAAGCCAAAATCAAGAGTCTGACGTTCAACTGATGGAGCCACCCCGGTGCCTGTACGTGTTTATTTTAAACTGTGAATTCAACGTGGTGAGAAATGCTTAGGTGATCTGGAGGGCTCTGGTCCTGCCCTGAAGAAATTCATGGTGATCTCAGAAAAACAAGACCAGGAACTCCTATAGGCTGGTTCCTGCTATTCAACAGGCCCTGTCGTAGGTATGTCACTTAAGGAATCTTGTTGACACCTTACATCCACCTTGTGAGGCAATCATTCTTAGTATCCCCATTTCACAGATGAGGAAACTGAGCCCCAGTTACTGCAAAAGTTTATAGGATAATGTGGGAACCTGCTTATTAGAGGAGGCTGGTGTGCCTGATGACATAATGAAACATGAATTAGAATAAAGAGGGGTCACCTGGTGGACCGCTGTGCCATTCAATATGGTAGCCACAAGCCAACATGCCTACTGACTATCTGAGACACATCCCAGGTGATTAAAGAACTGAAGCAGAGCGAAATATTTCTCTGTTAAATACAACCTTACCGCTTAGTAGGATTACATTTTACTTTAACCACTGAAAATTTAGCTCCCAAATTGAGATGTGTTTTAAGTATAAAATACACACCGAATTTCAAACCCTTAGTATGAAAAAGGAATGTACATAATGATTAATGAATTATTAATGTTAAATAAATAATTAAATAATTATTAATGAATTAGCAGTTCATTAATAATTTTAATATCTATTAAATGTTAAAATGATAATATGTTAGATACAGTTGGGTAAAATAAGGTAGAGCAGTAAAATTTTTCAGCGATTTCTTTTTACATTTTTAATGTGGCTGCTAGAAAAATTTGAATTACAAACGTGGTTCTCATTATATTTCAGTGTACAGTGCTGATACAGAGTTTAGAAACCTGGACATCAGTAAAATATATGCCACAAGACTTTTTTTTAAATTAAAGATCTATTTATTTATCTGAGAGAAAGAGTGAGTGAGAGTGAGTGTGGGGGAGAGGGAGAGAATCCCCAAGCAGACTCCCTGCTGAGCCTAGAACCCCACATGGGGCATGATCCCAGGACTCTGAGATCATGACCTGAGCCGAAACTGAGAGCTGGACCCTCAAAGGCACCCCACAGACTTTTCTTTCTCTCTTTTTCCCTTTCTTTCTTTCTTTCTTTCTTTCTTTCTTTCTTTCTTTCTTTCTTCTCTCTTCCTCCCTTCCTTCCTTCCTATCTTTGTGTGTGTGTGTGTGTGTGTTAACCTGAGCTAATATTTCCTTAAACTAAAAATTAAAACATTCCAAATGATTTTATTTGGCTGTTGTTTAGGACCATCCGAAATGGTGCTATTTGTACCTTACAGTTTGCAAAGCATTTTCACACATACTACATAAGACTCTATGTCTCTCTAGTGAGAGAGGATGGATAATTATCCCACTTGACAGAGCAGGATACTGAGGCTAGTTAATGCCATTGCTAGAGGAGCAGAGAAGGCTTCAGTCACTTTTCAGCTGCAGTCCCCCATCCTTCAGGGGCCGGAGACTGCCTCAAACACACACATGTCCCCACCACTTCTCACTTGAAAATCCAGAAGCCTTTGCATGCAGCAGAACTGCTCCCAAAAAAGGAGCCCTGATGGATTTCCAGAACGTTCCCTATGGACACACAGAGCAGGACATCAGCCCTTGGTATGCAAGTATATTGTTACAGCCTCTGCCCCTCAGACGGAAGCCTTCTGGATGCTTGCACATGTGGGTGCTGAACCCACTGCGAGCTCATCCCCTTTCCACACTCCAGAAGGCATTTCGGAGCTGGCTCTTGGCTCCAACAGGCTGCTACAGCATGTACCTCCAGGCAGCAGGAAACCACTGGCACAATGTGTGTCTTCTCTGCATAAATTACCTACTTACCCCAGACCCACTCAGATCAGTGCCAGCTTCCTGACTCTACCTGGAGGCTGGAATAGCTTGCTCAACTCTTGGCTTCCAACGGCACCCTCTGAAGAACCCCTTGCACAAAGGACACGTGTGACGGGGGCAAGCTGCCTAGCCTTTCTGAGAACGGTTGCGCCATCTTTAGGATGAAGATGATGATGACGGTTAGAGTTGATCCCTAGGGACGAGGAGGTCAGGTGGGGCTAAAACGTAGCTTGGACTCTTATCCCCAGGCCACATACTGTTCAGGGCAGGGCCCGGCAGGAAAGGGGGTCACCATTCTCACAACCCCTCAGAGATGCTCTCCACCCACCTTGCAGCCAGTGTCTGCAAGGCCACCCACATGGGGAGTCCTGTTCTTGTTGTGAAGACTCGTTGTGAAAGGTAACGCATAGTGTACTGGTTTAGAAGTGACTCTCTCGGGATGCTGCCGTTTAGAAGTTGAGGGAGTCTTTCCTATCTTCAGGGAACTTTCTCTCCTTCTCTGAGGTAATGGAAAGGAGATAACAGACAGAGTTCACATCCTGCTTCACCCCTTTCGTTTGTGTCTGTTGCCTCGGTTTCTCATTTGTAGACAGAAAGGACAGTAACGGGACTCTTGTGAGAATTAGTGAAGGGCGATATGGCACAGTGACTGGCCACGGGCCGGGCCTGTGGTGATCCCGAGCCTTCTTCCTATTGCACAGAGGGAGTGAGGAGAGCAGCAAAGGGAGAGGGGCCGGAGCATCCCATGGGTTTCCCGACATGGCCTCCTTTCCTGAGTTCTCGATTCCTCTCCTACCCCCAAATGCAGGCAGATGAGCGGCTTACCACTTCACATCTGTCTACTGGAGAATGCAGCCACTATCAGCCTACGGGTTCCACCTCTTTTTGCCCATGGCGCCCAGCTTTCTCTCAACAGGGACTCCCCCCTCACACCCATAATGTAGCCACACTTCTCTGACTGACTGCTAGATATTTGCGTTTGGAAGATCAATGAGCATATTCGGTTTAACATGAGCAAAACCAAACTGACCATCCTCCTTCCAAAATCCCTACCATCCCTCTCCCACTCCTCTGGCCCTCGGGGACCTCACTTATTTCACTGTGGTAGGCGCAGTCAAGAGAACTTCTACAAACCTACTAATCTTGCTGTGACTATAATCACATCATGCCTTTATTCCTATCACCAGAATGAGCTGCCCCTGCCCCTGCCCGCCTTCAAGGCTGAGCCCTCCCCTTCTTATCCCCATTCAACCAACCCTGCCCTTTCTCTCCTTAAAAAGTCCATTCTCAATGGGCCATTCCATCCACCTACAAACTTACAAACTGTAACATCTCCCCCCCATTAAAAAACTCTCTTGACCCAACATCACCCCATTCTTCTGCTTCCTTTTATAATGGGAGCCCTCAAAGTAAGTATCTACACTCTCTGTCCCTACTCTTCTATTTTCTCCAGAACCAACTTCTGTTGGGCTCTCTGGTCCCTATCCTCCAAGCTTTTATCATCCCATTGTTCTTGTCACCAGAGACCTCTGTGTTGACAAATCCAAGAGCTGCTTCCAGACATCATATTACTCAACTGATTGACATTTGACATAGATAACTACTCACTCTTGGAACATCTTTTTCTTTTTCTTTTTTTTTAAGATTTTATTTATTTGAGGGAGAATGAGTGAGAGAGAGCATGAGAGAGGAGAAGGTCAGAGGGAGAAGCAGATTCCCCAAGGAGCTGGGAGCCTGATGCGGGACTCAACCCCGGAAGTCCGGGATCATGACCTGAGCCAAAGGCGGTTGCTGAGCCACCCAGGTGCCCGAAGCATTTTTTTCACCTGGCCTCCACAATGTCCCTCTCCCTTGGATACCTTGGATCTCTTCCTAGCTCACTTTTACTCTTATTCAATCTCCTCTGCCAGTTTTTACCAGCTTCCCAATCTCCAAATCTTAGAACATCTATCCCTCTTGCTTTTTCTCTTCTCACCCCCATGATGATCCCACCCAGTCTCATGGATTTAAAGAATATCTGTATACTGACAACTCCGAAAATTACATCTCCAGGCCGGAGTGCTTCTCTAAACTTCAGATGCATGTATACAACTGTTTACTTGATATTTCTTCTCACAAGTCTCAAATGTAATATGTTCATTTTAAGATCCAGCTCTCAACCCCCAATACATACACACACACACACACACACACACACCTTGCTTTCCCTGACATAGCTCCATATCAGTAAATGCCAGCTTATTCTTTTGTGCCTCAGGCCAGAAATCTTAGAGACAACCTTGACACCCTCTCCATCTCTCAGACTTCAGAACCAAGTCATTGGATATTCAAAAAATATCCAGAATACAGGCACCTGGGTGGCTCAGTGGATTAAGCCTCTGCCTTCAGTTCAGGTCATGGTCCCAGGGTCCTGGGATCGAGCCCCATGTTGGGCTCTCTGCTCGGCTGGGAGCCTGTTTCCCCCTCTCTCTCTGCCTGCTTCTCTGCCTACTTGTGATCTCTCTCTCTCTTTCTGTCAAATAAATAAAATCTTAAAATATATATATATATATATATATATATATATATATATGTATCCAGAATCTTCTTTTCACCACTTCTGCCGTTATCACCTTATCCCAAGCCACCATCCTCTCTGCACATCAGTGTAACAACTTCAAGTAAGATCCCTGCCTCCCATTGTGTATTTCATTTCCACCCAGCAGCAGAATAACAGCAGTAAAATAGGTCAGATCATGGCGTTCACCCAAAACTGAACATCGCTGCCCTGTCCCCGTGACAGTCCCACGGTTGACATCAGTCATTGCCATTTAGCCCATCCTGATAGTCATCTTTTGTTCATTCAACAGATAATTATCTTATCAGGCTTCCATCATACATTATCAATATTTTCTTTCCATACTTGCACCTGATCTAATCAGTTATGTTATAAACTCTTTGAGAGGGAAAACCAAGATCTCGACTTATGTGAATGGTCTCTGCAATTTTATAGGTATATGTATATTATTGATCGAAGAGAACATGGCCTGTCTTATGCCTTTGTATTATTATACATATTGTTCCATTCATCTAGAATGCCCTCTCTCCTCCAGCTCCTATGGTACCCATCCAACAGGCAAATTCTTACCTTTCTTTGAAAAGACAAGTGAGGCTGCTCTTGCCCTCCTTTGGATATCCTCTCCCTCCAACACACTGCACTTGTCAGGCTCTCATGGTTTTCCTGTCTGTTCTGTTTGGGGATCGATTTCCACTGACAATAATATTTTGTGATATACTGAAGTACTTTACATTCTTCATGGGAAAACACTAATTAAATCCATGCAGGTACCATAGTTCTGGTTGTGGCAAGTAAATCCATGAACTTTAAATGTATATTCTCATTATTAATACCTTATGTATCGAAGATGCATTTCCTCCTTTTTTACCCTCGCAACATCCATGTGAAGTTTCTACAGGGCATCCCCACACTGCATCAGAGCTCATGAGTCCTGCGGTTTTGTGCCCCTCTTGTTCTATGATTGTTCCATTTGCCCACAATGCCCTAAGAGTAGAAAGAGATTAAGTGAATTCATCAATAAAGCATATTCGATACACACTGAAGGTCCCCATGTTATTGCTCAAATTTGCCATTCCTTGGTTATCGAAAATGATACTAAGAAACAAAGAAGAATTAGGGAGTCTTAGCATAATGCAAACTCTGAAAAGTCATGAAGAGAAAGGTGATGGTGAAGATTATCTAGTAGATTAACTGGCATTTCCTAAGAAAACCACCTTGATTTGGATTTCGGCTCCAACCTTTGGGTTTCTCTCCGCCCTCCACCCTTGGGCTATTTTATATCCCTTATTCTCAGTTTCTTTATCTAGTAACTAAAGATGATAGAAGAAACTGACAGAAAGTATTATGATGACTCAAAAAGATGATGTATGTAAAATACTTAGCATGCTGCTGGGGAAGGAGTAAACACTCTGTAAGTAAATACATATTACTTCTAAATATTATCATGTCAAAAGACACAATAAACACAAAAGGCAAAAGAAATAGAAACATGCTTTCATACTTAAACTCTGGAAGTACCTTAATAGTGAACATAATATACTCTCGCGGAATCCTAGAAAACATTGTTGAACAGATGACTTACGAAGAGAAAGAGGGGATATCTTTAGATTAGCATAGGTTTGTATGACTAAGAAAATCCACCAGTTTCATTTCCTGTTTGGAAAGGGTTGTTAGGTGAATTAATGGGATTATACAGAGGTTGTATATCTTCATTTTTTTTTTTTTGTAATGTTTTATACTCTCTTTGGTGATTTCTTTCAGAGAAATATAGGTAAAATGAGAATTTTGTTAGGTAAGCTAGTTAAAGATATATTCATGCCCAGATGGAGTAACTGATACCAGGTCTGCCTTCCTGTAGTAAATAGTTAGAAAAGAAGACACGAGCAATGAATCTATCATTTTTAGATGCTAGGAAACAGGCTTGAGTGAGCCCTGAAGCAAGAGATGTCAAGTAGGCGAGTTTTACGATAAGGCATTTCATCCGGAAGTATTTCCAAAGCTACAGTACAGGGAGAAGCAGCCCAAGCAATGCATACTAGTCTTGCTGAACTGGGGAGGCAGAGATCCAAATTTGAGTAGGTAGAGGCAGCTGGCTTTGTAGAGAAGGAATCTACCCTGGAAAGGAGATCCAAAAATTTGCATAGTGATCCCCTCAAGTCTTTCATTAAGTACTAAGCTTCACATGCTCAGGAAGAAATTCTATGAGGTCAGGCAAATAACAAATACTGAGAATCTGTAAACTAAACATTTCTAGAGCTCACATGGAGCTGGGAGAGAGCCAAACTCCAACCAGCCAGCATGGCGAGAGTTTGTTAAACCTTGGGGCATTTCAGAGACTCCAGAGGGTTGTACCCGTAGAACTATGGTGAAACTACCTCAAGGGTAAAAGCTATTCTAGACCGACCTTTGAAAATTATTTAAAGGCTCAAGAGGATCAGACTGACACACAAGTAACTTAGTGGCTGCCAAAACAAAATTCACCACTCTTTAAAGGAAGACAACAAAATCTAGACACTAAACAATGTTACAATCATAATCCCCAATACCATCTAGACACCCAACACTGTCACACTGGATTGTAACCCCTAACCTGTAAAACAAAACAAACAAAACACCAAACAGTAAAAAAAATGACAGAATATATAGAAAGAATGGAGGTAGTGGACAGAGCTTTTTAAACAGCTAATATACAGATGTTTGAGGATTTAAAGGAAAACATAAAAATAATGAGATAAATTAAAGATAGGGAAGAGAAGCAAAATGAAATTCCCAGAGCTGAAAATTTGTATCTGAAATAAAAAATTCACTAAATGGACTTCCTTGATAACATATTAAACACTGGGGAAAAAGAGAATGGTGAACTTTTGGATTAGAAATAGAAATGATCCCAATTTAAGCGAAGGAAAAAAAGGATTGAGGAAAAAATGCTCATAACCATATAAATAGCTTTTAAGACAATATAACGCAGTCTAACATATATTTAATTAGAGTCCCAGTGAGGACACCTCAAAAAATATTAGACAAGAGTTGAAAAATTAACAAATAAGATGAAAATTATAAATTCACAGCTCCAAACATTCAACAAAGAGCAAGGAAAAAAAAAAAACAAAGCAAAAGTAGACACATCATAATGAACTGCTGTAAATCAAAGGTAAAAAGGTCATTGTAAAAGCATACAGAGGAAAAAAGATACTTTCTATACAAAAAAACAAAGTAATGATGCCCCCATTCTTCCCTCAGAAGTAGTGTAAGCAAGAACCACACCTTTAAAGCCCTGAAAAGAAAACAGTCAACCCAGAATTCTCTATTTATTGAGAATATTCCTCAAAAACAGAAGCAAAATAAAGATATTTTTTTAAAAAACAGAGTTAGAAGAGCTTGTCACCAGTAGACCTACACTCCAAGAAAAAAGTTAATGAAGTTTGAGCTGAAGGAAAATGACACCAGATAGAAACTCAGATCTACACAAAGAAATAAAAAGCACTGAAATAGTAAATGTATGAATAACTATAAAATACATTTCAATACATTGAACTAATAAATTAAAACTTTTCCCCAAATAAACCTCAGATGGTTTCATGGGTAAGTTCTATTGAACCTAAGGAAGAATAATAACTCTCTCACAAAAATTTTCAGGATACAGAAAAAGAGGGGATATTTGCTAACTCCTTTTATAGGACAGCAATATTATGATATCAAAGCCAAATAATGAAATTACAAGAAAAGGAAATGTCAAGCAAATACCCTAATGCAAAAATCTTAATAAAATATTACCAAATTAAATTCACATATAAAAATGATAATGCTTCATGACTCAAATGTGGTTCGTACGAAGAATGCAGTGTTAATTTAACATCTGAAACTCAACCACTGATATTCACTGTAACAACAAAAAAAGAAAATCATATAATTATCTACATACTTTGTAGAAGTGGACAAGTTGATGCTAAAATTTATATGGAAATTCAAAGGATCTATAATACATATAACAATTTTAGATAAAGGACACAGTTGGAGGATTCATTTTATCTGATTTCAGCTTTACTATAAAGCTACACTAAACAACATGGTGTGTTACTGGAATGAGAGCAGCCATACAAGTCAGTGGAGAGCACAACTCCAGAAATAGACCCACATATAATATGGTCAGTTGATTTTTGGTCAGTTTTGACATTTTGGTCAGGTAATTCACATAGCTGAATTACCAAAGTAATTGAATGGGGGAGAAAACAGTCTTTTCCTAAAATTTTCTGGAATGTTGGGGGAAAACCATAAATCTTGACTCTACTTCATACACAAAAAGTAACTCAAAATAAATCATTGAATTAAACCTAAAATTTACAACTACAGAACTCTTAGAAGGAAACAGGAAAAAAGTCTTGAGATCTTAGGAGAGCAATGATTTCTTAGGGCAAATAAACATTAAAAGAAAAAAATGATGAGGAAAATTCCATGAAAATTTAATATTTCTGTTCTGTTAAGAAAATAAAAGAAGAGCCACAAACTAGGGGGTAGAAATATATGTGTTTTCTGAATCAGACACAATGTATACACACACACACAGATATTTAAATTTAGACTCTATATATTTTTATTTATATATGTATATAATGGTTACAGATTTACATATGCATATTATATTTATATATATATAGGAACTTTCACAACTTGAGCACAAACACCAATTCAAAAATAGACACAAAGGGGGCTTCTGGCTGCCTCATTTGAAGAGCAGGCAACTCTTGATCTCAACGTGGTGAATTCAAACCCCCACATTGCGTGTAGAGATTACTTGAATAAATTTTTAAAAAATAAAAATAAGTAAAAATGAACATGAGAGATTTGAACAGACACTTCACAAATAAATTTATGTGAATAACCAAACATGAAAAGAAGCTTAACATCATTAGTCATCATGGGAATTAGAATTCCACAATGAGATACTACTACACATAGTCACAGGTGTTAGAAGTATGGAGAATAACTGGAACTCTCATGCATTGCTAACGGCAGGACAAAATGGGACCACTCTTTAGAAAACCAACAGTTTCTAATAAAGTTCAGCATATATTTACCTTATGGCTTAGTAATTCTACTGTTAGGCGTTTACCCAAGAGAAGTGAACGATATGCCCACACAAGGACTTTTAAAGAAATGTTTGAGACTGGATTAACCATAATAGCCCCAATTCGAGATAACCCAAATGTCCACCAACAGGTGAATGAATAAAGAAATTATAATAATTCCTCAAAACTGAATACTCCTTAGCAATAAAAAGATCAAACTAGCATTAGAGCTACCATGAGTGAATCTCAAAAATGTACTGGGGAAACACAGCCAGACAAAAATAATACATTCTGTATGATCTCTTTATACGAGATTCTAGAGCAGGCAGTACCATACTAATCGTTAGTGACATAAAACAGATTTATGGTTGCCTGGGTCCAAGGAGGGTTCAAGATTGCCTGCAAAGAAGCATCATAAGCAGTAGAAATGTTCCATATCTTGATGTGGTGTCACTTACATGAGTGCATACATTTGTCAAAACTCATCAAAGTGTACACTTAAAATGGGTTTGTTTTAATGTATGTAATTTACATGTAAATTACAGGCATGCCTCAGAGATACTGTCGTTGGGTTTCAGACCACTGTAATAAAGTGGATACAGCAATAAAGTGAGTCAAATGGGTATTTTGGTTTCCCAGTGCATATAAAAGTTATGTTTACCCTCTACTGTAGTCTGTGAAGTGTGCAATAGCATTATGTCTAAACCAATGTACATACCTTAGTTTAAAAATACTTTATCACTAAAAAACACTAACCATCATCCGAGCTTTTAGTGAATCCCAATCATGGATCACAGGTCAACCATAACAAATATAACAATAATGAAAAAGTTTGAAATACTGCAAGAATTACCCAAATGTGACCCAGAGACACAAAGTGAGCAAATGCTGTTAGAAAAATGGTGCTAATCCTTTTGTTTGATGCAGGGTGGCTACAAACCTTCTATTTGTAAAAACAAAAACAAACAAAAACAAAAAAAATGCAGTATCTGTACAGGGAAATAAAGCAAAAGGAAATAAAACAAGGTTTGCCTTTATGCCTCAATAATGTTGATCTTAAATCATCAAAATTGATTACATAAATTGAACTGAAAGTCCAGGGCCTTCTTCTCAATCTCACTGGAGTCTACATTCTTTTAGAGCAAGAAATCATATTTATCAAGCTTATAAGTGGCACATAGTTTGAGAGTTTCTTTTATTTATTCACCCAACAAATATTCTTTAAGCACCTGCTATATGCTAGACTAAATTAGGGCTATAATAGTGGAGAAAAAATGAAGTCTCTATTCTTAGAGCATTACAGTCCTCGGGTCCGGCAGACACTAATCAAATAAGTGGAATGTGCAATTTCAGTCTGATGGAAGCCTTACAGCTCTGTGAGACCACAGAAAAAGGAAGATGGCCGAGTCTAAAAGGGCCACCATCCAGTTGAGAGCTTAAAGACAAGTAGGTGGGACTTATCTAGTTGAGGGGTGCCTTTTGCATTACAAAGTCCCAGGGTGGGAGAGGAAAGCATTTTGAAGGAACTAAGTAAGGGAAGATCGTGGCAGAAATCCTGAGAACAACGGACAGAGGGAAGCATGAGCTGAAGCATGAAAGGCAGCTATGTCCTGGAAGCAACGCAAAAAAGTCAGACCAGTGCCTCGAGGTGATGATGAGGTCAGACCAGTGCCTCGAGGTCCCGGCATTGTTACAACAGTCCCCAAAACAGGACTGGCTAACTTATACCTGGGTGATGGCAGTAGGGAGGCAGAGATGTGGTAACAGGAGGTAAATTGACCATTCTTGATGAAGGATTGGAGATGCGGGTGGAGGAGAAGGAGGGGTTCAGGATGACAACCAGGCTTCTGCCTTGGTTACCTATACGAGTAGAAACATTCTTCACTGAGGCAACAAGACATAGGGTGAAGAAGCAGATCGGGGGTCAGAGGAGGAGATGAGAGGCACACCTAGTTTCAAACACCTGAAGGACCCTAATCTGTGAAAATCCTGACATTTGGAAGCTCTGGGCTGGAGCTGGGGTGCACCAGCCATCAGGGCAGGACAAACCCTCCTGACACATGGGATCATGTGAGTGGCGGTGTGAGGGCCCAAGAGCAGGGGCCCAGGACAGAGCCCAGAAGCAAACCAACAATCGAGGCCCAGCCAGAGAACACAGGTGCCACAAAGAACAATGACATGCAGGGCTTGACAGGTAGGAAAAAAGCAGAAAAATATTATACCTTAGAAGCCAAGGAGAGGTAGAGAGCACCAGAAGGAGGGAGCAGTTGGGGATTGCATCCCTTCTAACTCAAGGTTCCAGACCCGTGCATAAGGCCAGTGGAGGGTGGCAATAAGAATGTCTATGACGGAGCACTTACTGTACATTCTAGACGCCGTTTTAAGTACTTCACCAGTGAATCATCCAATCTGATGTTCCAACAGCAGCAGTGGGGAGGAGAGGGGAAGCTCTGCTCTAGATCACCCTGCCAAAGCCAGAACTAACTCAAGAAACCTGACTCCCATTCCAGTGCTCCTTCCCCTATTGCCTTTCTGCTGGCCCAGTCTGCCAAGTCATCGATTTCTCCAAAACTGCCCCTCGGGCTTGGGGACCCAAATAGTCTTCACCATGGAATGTGGTATACTCCAATCATTTCAGACTTTGGACCTCTAGGTCTCCCTCCTGGCCCACCCTGAATCCAGCTGACTCTCAGGCAGGAGGAGGAGGTAGCTGCCAAGCAGGACTCCAGGGAAAGAGCATATATTCCTGCAGCTGCCCCTGACACCCCCCCCCCTTTATTATTTCTCGATTATTCCACAGTTGGCCGCAGGACTTCTGCAGGAGTGATTATCCCTGCAACTTGTAGAGGGCTGGATGAGGGGAGCGTGTATAGCTCAGCCCCCTGCCGTTCTCCCCCCTCCCTTGCCAGCCCATCTCTCAGGTTGGCACAGTGCGCTCTTTCCTTCCCTGGCCTTATATAGTCATGCGGTTTCACAAGTACCAACCGAGGCAGACTGTGTGCCAGCACCTCTAACCACTCTGCTGCCAAGGCGATGCCTGAGAGGAGCTGCAAACTCCGCGCGGAGCCAGACACCAAATATATCCATTTTCTGCTTCTCCAGCAAGGCACCCAAGACGGCCTCCAGAGCCCTGGGTCCCTTCCCACCTGTGCCACAGGCTCTCCGCAGATGCGTTCCAGGAGCCCAGGATGCCAGAGTGCGTGGGCCTCAGTGCCTAGGACTGGGGGAGTGGCGGGGTGGGGGTGCAGTACTGGGCTGGCTGTGCTTGGTGCACGTGGGTGCGAGCAGGTGCTAACCATCGCCCTTTCTCTCTGGGGCCACGCGCAAGGCTGCAGCTCTTTGTGTCTGCGTCTCTCCGCTCCCCGTCTGCGCTAGACTGGGTGGGGTGGGGGAAGCCGGAAGCAAGCGGCAAATCAACGTCTGGGTCTTGAAAAATGCCTAGAAGGGTGGACATTTTCATTAGAAACCCTTGCACATTTGGAGAGAACAAGGCTGCGAGCTCAGAGGCCTTCCCCTTCCCAGCCCCCCTCCTCCGTTGCCCCCCTCCACGCCCCATTCCCTATGGCCTCACCTCCCCCCTCCTGATTTCTCTCCCAACCTCCTTCCTCCCTGGTCATCTGGATCTCGTTGATCTTGCGTTTTCCCAGCCGCCTGTCTGCATTTATAGCCCCGCACGTGCACAGACACACACGTGCTCACAGCACTCCCACCCCGAGCCCCTTACCGCGACAACCCCACACCTTTTGCAGATTCATAAGGCAGTTCCTTCCCTGGCTCCAAGACTCCCTTAACAGAATGAGCCCTTTATTCCAAAGTCGCAATAGAAAGAGCCTTGGGTCTAGTTAACTGTAGCAAGAGAAGTCACCAGGAAGGGCTGTATTTTGGTACGGGAGAGTGGGTGGGCAGCTTCTGCGGTCTGGGATATTTTAGTCATTTCCCAAAGAATATACTATATGAACAATCTATTTCTCCACTCCAAGGGCTTCCCTGCAAGAGGACTGTTACAAGGCATGACAACGAATGAAATGTTTTCCCCTCACTTCACCCGAAGTCCTCTCACTATATTTAATTACTGTTCATTTTATATTTTACATAGGAGCCTGTGAGCTGGGGGGGGGGGGGGGTGGGGACAAACATGGGCACAAATCTAGGACATTGTCACTTTAAGAAGCTAGACTAAAACACCTTAAATGAACTCTGTAACAGACAGATGAAAAAAAAAAAAAAAGAAGAAGAAGAAGAAAGAAAGAAAGAAAAGAAAAAGAAAATAAAGAAAGAAAGAAAAAGAAAGGCCCTTCTCTGGCCCTTGCTGCTTTTGCCATTATTCATGATGTAATTTTTCAGGTGTTAGTTTGGCAGAGAAAGATTGGAACAGGGCTTGTTGCTAGGACATGAATGGAGAAGAGGAATCCCATTGGTTCTCTGGGACTTCACAGGAGCCAATGGGAATGAAGGGGATGGAGGGTTGGAGCGGGGAGCCACCCAAAAAAAAAAAAAAAAAAAAAAAAGACTCTGGCTGGACTATTATTGTGTTGGCTATGTTCAAGTAAAGAGGGGTACTGTAAATTTATGGGAGTTTTTTTGGTCTATTTTTTTTTTAAGTTGTAGGTGGGTAGTGTTGTCCGATGGACTAGTGCTGAAGAATGAGCAATTAACAGGCAGCTTTGTTCACACTGTCCTGGGTTTCACTAATAGCTCACTGTCACCGGCAGTCTGGAGCAGTATGCAAACGAGGCTGGGCATATTTCACACCCTCACCCTGCTGCCACACACCGTTCCGGGAACATAATTATGTTCGAGCTGCAGGGTGGGGGAGGCATTGATTCCTCCTCCAGCCCTGATCACAATTAGGTGAACCCCAAACAACCTTTTGCAATGTAAGTGAAACGGCTCTGTGTGCGTAAACCAGGGGCTCAGCCTGTTCCCAGCCAAAGGCATAGGAGCAGCCTCCCAGCACACTGCCCTGGCATCTCAGTAGGTCATGGCAAGACCCGGCCCAACAGAACCCCCTGTTGGGGGGTTCTGATAACAACCATGTGTGAGCTCGGTGCGGCAAAGAATGTCACCCCCAGGTTTCCAGACTGGGGCTATAAAACGTTCACCCACTTAAGCCATTTGAGCCTCAGCCTCCGGGCTAGGAAACTAAGCAGTTTTGTGTGCCAGTCGTGCTCAGCTGCTTGATTCTAGAAAGTTCCTTGCAAACTTAGGCTGGAAGAGAAGCTTTGATCCCTGCAGGGTCCCCTCTTTCCCTCCACTGACTGTGTACACTTGACAATCATCCACCTCCCTTGTATGTTCCATTGTCTGGGTTCCGGCTGTAACCCACACCTTTTCATTAATAAATGTGCAGGGTTTGGGAGGGGTGACTTGAAACACACATGCAATAAATTGACTTCTTATTGGGTTATAGACCTGGCCAGTTTATTTACACCCTGAAGGGGGCTCACTCACCCTCTGCCAGATTCCTACTTCAGAGATTCTGTGGCTGGAATCCAGCAACATAAAAGGATTTCTCCTTGTAATCCGGGCACTTCCTAAGACCACAGGCAGTTTCAACCAATTAACATCTCTGACTGCAGTAGAAGATTTTAGGAGACGCAGAAGGACCGAGAGGTTTTCGACCACAAGACTTTATTGGATCTATGGCAAGAATTGATCTGATGATCAATTTCTTTCTTAGAGATTTCTGTGACTTCTGAGATTGTTGAAGATTTGGGGGGACAGAGGGTGGGGCATGGATAGAACATGGGAGGAGATAAAAAAGGAGTTGTTGTTTTTAACAACAACTTTTTCTTTTTCTTTCAGCCAAACAGATGCCAGGCTCCATTCACGTCCACCCCTTAGCACTGATAGAAAACACAACTCCAAGTGCAGACCCTAATTGCACTCTTCAGGTGACAGGTAGCATGTGCATGCTGAATTCAGTTCAAAGCCAGAGTCGGGGTTGAGTAAATCTGATTTCAGACAGTCAGCATTTCAGAATAAAAGTATTCAACCTTGAGCCCCGAACGGGAGGCCTCCTTGCAGCCTTTTCCCAGGAATCCTGAGAGATGTACTTCAGACAAGATCTCCACTCGAACCTCACTTTGTTCTGAGTTCTCATACAACCTCAGACTGCTTACAAAGCTGCCCCGCCTGAACTGAGCAGAGGCTCCAGAGACTAGCGCCAGGGAGTGGAGAGAGCATGGTAATGATGTCGCAGGCAGCCAGCCCACACTGGGGACTGGCCGCTAACGGGGACAGACTGGTCCCGGGAAAGACGAAGGGAAGTTACATGGGGACTTCTCTCCCTCCATCTTAATATATGCACCAATTAGGGGCTCTTTTACATATATTGTGGAAATGGATAAAAATCATAAGCTGTGCTTTTCATGAGGAAAATAGAGAGAAAGAGAGAGACAGAGAGAGAATGATGGGTTCAATGGAACAATCAATATTACAGTTCTGTCATTGAAGCAATACGGATTGTATTCAAGGCCAGACTCTAAATTTCAACCTCTAAATATGCAACTTATGTATTATTAACTCTGTATAAAAGCACTGTCCCTCCTTGGTGCAGAGATCTAACAAGGCCCCCAAAGTTAAGTGACCTGCTTAGTGACACCCAGTCAGCCTCGGTCGGGAGCCAAGAGGGGACAGCCCCCACTCTGGTCCCGAAAGGACTCTCTCCACCCACAAACAAACTTCAGATGTGAGCATATTTTCATTGCCACTGCGTGAACTATAGCTAATTATGTTTTCCTGCAAGGGAAGCAAATTATATTGATTGTACAATAAAAGCTATTGTCATTCCCAGTGTATTCATCATGACTCAGAAAGATGCAAAAATATTGACTCACTCTAAATAGCATTTTACTTTTGTCTCCAGACAGCAGTTTTTAAGGCGCAGAATGACCAGAGCTAGTTTGGTTAACGGGTCAGGCAGGGAGGAGGGCGAAAGAGACAGGAGCCTGGGAGATCGCCTCCCCCACCATTTGAGAACAACAGAGCACTATGAGGGGAGAAGACGCACATCTCAGACCTCACAAAAGGGTTAACCTGTGTGCTTCCACGTATGATTTTTAAAATTTCTTAAAACTCCCAGTTGTACCTCCAGTAACAAGAAAACAAGGAAGCCCACTGACATCTCTGTAAAGAAGGTGATTAATTAAAGTAATTAGGCTTCACTGAATTATTAAAATACGAAGGCTTCTGCAGGGACGATCAAAAAAGGCAGAACATTTTTGCAGTTCAAAAATTAAAACCATATTCCGGTTCATTAGTTGCGACGGGAACTCACACGTTTTTGCCTCCAATCTTATTCACAGATGCGTAAGTGTCTAATATTTCACACCTCTGTAATGGCTCTTGTAAAAATTAAAAAAAAAAAAAAGAAAGAAAGAAAGAAAGAAAAAGGAAAAACAACAACAACAACAACCTGACTTCAATTATTTTATTTCTTGTCATGCAGAGATCTTTTGGAAGAATGACAAGGAGCCTTTCAGGTTGACTTTGAAAATGCCCCCAGGCTTTGAAATGCCAGGTGTGTTGGGGCCTGTGACTGGAGTCAGACTGGGGACAGCGAAGGGCAAAGAGGCTGCTCTTGACACATTCTGCCGCTGTGTCTTCAAAGCCGTCAGTCTCTCTTCCTTCCTACTAAAGGGAACTCCTTGGCCTGACTTTAAAATCTCTCCCCATTGATCCCCGCCCCAGGAAACCTACCCGGAGCCTTCAGTTTGTCCTTCTCCCGCATCTCCGGTCAGCTGTCCCCAAGACTGGAATGGCCTTCATGCCTCTCCAATGGACCCCAGCCCCCTCACCTCTCAGAACTCAGCTTCGGGTCCCTTCTCTGCCAAACCTTCCACCTTCTATCCCCCAAGCCCTATACGGGGGCCCCAGGACAAGTTTGTGATTTATTTCATCAAAACCTGATTACATCACCTCCCCACTTGAAATCCTTCAACTGCCACTTCTGCCTCTATTCTCCTGTGTTCATTGCCCTCTGGAATCTGGCCCTGGCTTGTTTCTCCACCCAGGGGTCCACGGTCCCCACTCTGGAGCCACACAGCCCAGCTGAGCCCCTCTGCCATACACGCTGCGGCTTTGGCCAATTACTTCCCTTCTGTGAGCCTCACTTGCCGCCCAGGATTGTCGAGATGATTGCAAGGGTGGTTGTATGAGAAGCACTTAGGATTGCGCCTGACTTATACTCGGGGCTCTAGTAAGTGTTTCTTATTAACATTGTCATTAATATTCTTTTTCCTCATCACAGATCCTGCCCTCCAGCAAACTCCTCCGACTCTGCTTCGCTTTTCCAAGAAACACCCATTGTTCATGAAGTCTAGTAAACCTATCAGTCCCCGGGGCACCATGCTAATGCCATGTCCTCCAAAATCCTGTCCTGGTTTCAGCCTGAAAAGCTATCCAGTCCTTAAATTTTGTCAGCATTTCACCTACACCTTCCTGGTGCTGCGGGGTACCGTCTGTTTCCTATCACAGTTCTGCTCAGGGATTGGGGGTAGGGCCTGTATCTACATTCTATAACTCTCCCCACTTACAACAGAAGTTGCTAGTGTCCATCAAATATTCCATGTGTCCTCTATTTTCCAAATTCCCTTGCAAGACCTTAGGGTCATATGACTAGTTTGGGTCAACAAATTATAAGCAGGAGTGGCAGCTGTCACTTCTGGACCAAGGGATAAAAGCCAGTGTGCTTACCCATCCTTCTCTTCCTTCCTGGAACTCTCACTGGTCACATGTCCCCAGAAAGCTTCCATCAGGGGCCCCTGAACGCCTATGTGGGACAGACAACTCCCGGCCACCCTTGTTGGATGTGTTACCTGAGCAAGAAATAAACCTGTGTCCTGTTAAAGCTCTGGCATTTCGGGACTGCTCTCACTTGAGGACAGTCTAGCTGATCCTGACTGCTACACCACCACCCCCCTCCTTTTCAACCCTCGATGCAGGAGACTTCGTACCTAGGAGATATTCAATATTCAAACGCCACATGAACAATATACAGAATTCTTCTCTTTTATAAACATGTCTCACAGTTGCATATTGTTCAATCCAACTTCAAGCCTTGTATTTTGACTCCTTACCTCGAATGCATGCTTTTTGTGGGTTGTCTCTGTTGGCCAGAGACCTGGCAGGACACTCGGCCTGTGCTTAGGAAGACCTGGTGGTCAATGAAGGGTCAGCCTCAGTTTACCAGGTCACCAGAAGGCACGCCATCAGAGACCATAGTTTGGCAGTACGAGCTCCAAGGATGGTTGGTTGCTCGGCAGGTCCTTCTGACTCTGTGACTGGCCGGGCCCCAGGGAGATGATGGCTGAGCGGTGCGGCGGCTGTCCCAGCTGTGGAGACACAGGACCAAAGAGATGAGATCAAGCTGGTTTCAGTGTTTTTTAACCCATACCTCATTAGTCAAACTTTTGTTAGGGCTTTTGCTAAGTGGGTTTATAATATAAGCATTCTGTTTCTAAACATGAACATATAATGACTATGTTTCTGTAAAAAATGGACCCCTTTTTCCCTCCTTTGCCCACTCTTGAGTATTCTGATGTGTACCAGATGGATAGACACCTAGCTGGGCCCCCCATCATTTTCTGCTACCTTCAACCTGGAAGGATAAACCAGCAAGCACATGGGAGTCCTCCCCCTGTCCAAGAACCTGTGGTGGGAAACTGAAGAGCCAGGTTCAAGTCCCAGATCCACTTCTTGGGCAACTCCTCATTTCTATGTCTCAGTAGCCATTTGCAAAAAGGGGAGGAAAAAAGACTCCTCTCTCTTTCCTTCCCCCTTGGGATAGGAAGAGATGAAATGGGAAAATGCATTTTCTTTCTGGATTCTTAATAAGGACTTCTGTTCTCCAGCACATTCACACAAATGTGCTGGGGGGAAAAAAATCTACCTTTCCGAGCTGTCACACGTATCTAGATAGAGTCTACGTTCTTGCTGCAACACTCTAGGCATCATGCTTCCCCCTTCACTGTCAGGGTCACGGAAGGTTTTCACACATAGGGAAAGGCTAGCACACCCAAAGCACAGAAGCAGCTCAGTTCTGAAGAATAAGGGTAAACTTTGGGGCTTGATTGACTGGGGTTTAGGAAAAAGCTTTAGTTAAAGGGAAGGAAATTGGGTCAACTCAGCTAGGGGAAGCTCTCCACTCTGGGGTCATGCCATAAAACCAAGATGCCATAAACTCATTAGCTACTTCTGCCACTTGAGAAAGGGGGGATAAAAGGAAGCTGAACTTCTTTAGAGAGAGGATAGCTCACGAACAGACATCCTTGGGCTGAGATAAGCTATCCAGGATCCTGTACAGTGTCCAGTATTCAGGTCATTACCCTCATCCCAACTCGGAGAGACCATGTATGGTAGATTATGGCACCAGTCCCAAGCATCTCTCAGCTGCCCTCTTCATTGTTTTTATCCTGTGCCAGGTACTCTCAGCACCTCTAACTGTCCATGTGTCCCATGGGGCATTGCCTCTGCGTGGACAAAGCTTGCCGAGAGCTTCCAGAACCTCAAGGATGCAGGTTGCTCTGAACCCCTCCACGGGCAGGTTCAGGACATCTCAGAGCAGAAGGGCTGGCTGAAGGCAACCGAAAGAACTCTCAGCCAGGAAAGATGGGTTCATCGGGTCACTGCTTAAAATGCAGTGGGGAAGCAAAGCTGGTCTCTCAAGCCAGGTGGGAGCCAAGGCTGGTAATTAAGAGGTAAGTGACACTGGAGCCAGTGGGCTGGGAATTAGCGAAGCAGATGGTGGAGGTGGAAGTGCAGTTGCTTTCCCAGCCAAGTGCCCTTGTGCACAAATGACATTGTTGGTTAAGTGTCCTACCAAGTCTCCAGCTCTCCATGCCAGTGTCCTCCCTCCTGCAGTAGAGACGTGGCATACCATACCCACTCCTACCGGTCCGCCAAGCCTGTGAGACACAGCAACACACTCAGCCCTTGAGTTTATTCTCCTGCATGGCCTTTGAAATGTTGGGTTTTTTTTTTTTTCCATTCATCCCATAATGAGCCAGTGCCACAGATGTGCCCAGCTCTGTGCTCTACCCTGCTGATTCTAAAATAATTAAGACATGATCATTGCACTCAAGAAGTTAGTCTAGTCAGAGGGACAGACAAGTAAATAAGTACCTTAAGGTGAGAGTTTCTGAGAAAGAAACTTCTCTGAACACCATCTGCATGGATGTCTAATAGATATCTCAAGCCCACTCCCTATCCATCTATTAATCTCCCTCCCCAAACCATCACTCCCCAGGTATATAGCAGGACACCCACCCAAATGCTCAAATAGAAAACCCAACAGTGCTTTTGCTTCTGTCCCTCTTCTCCTGTTCTACATCCAGTCCCTCAATAAATCCAGAATCATATCCAGAATGTGCTTCTTGCCACCTCTTCTACTCTTTTGCAGTGGTTGCGGACCCCACCCCCAGGATATGCACATGTACAACCTTTTCCCACATAATTCCAGAAGCTTCACAGGGAGAGGCAGTTGTCAATAGATTTCAGGTTAAGAACCCAGGTCATTGGCTGTTATAAGTGAGTGTTTTTTTTATCTGTTTAACAGTGTTAGATGTTAAGCTACTTAGGGACAGGAATCCTTCATGTGATTATCTCAGTAGGACACCTGGCACAGTGCCTCATACTGCTAATCCCTTTATTAAATCTTTCTGACTATAATATAGAGGACAAAATAAACCATTCATCCAATAAATATTTATTGAATACATACCATGTGCAGTGCCCTGTGCTGGTTGTCATGGGAATACAAAGATTTAGATAAAACATACAGAGAAAGTGAGTTAATAGCACAGTGAAGGAGTCGGACAGAAAAGCGAAGCCTGTTGGAGCTTTAGTGTCCAGCATCAGCAAGATGCTAAGGTGAAATAGGGCAAGATAGGTTTCCCGAAAAGTAAGGCCACCCAACCTGCCTAGAGCAAAGGGGTTGTCCAGGAGCAATCTGTGGGGCCATGGTTGAAAAGTGGTGAAAAGTGGTGGAAACAATGCTCAAGCAATACCTTTATATGGCTAAGTTAGCAGGAAGGATAATTTGGCAATCTTCAAAAACCTATTAAATCATTGAAGGGTGCCAGGCATCCTCATTTATTGCCCCATTTTTATGTTGGAAGAAGAAATATGGGTTAGGTCAAACCACTTAGAGAGTGCTGGGCATTGGTGAACCTATGTGGGGCACTGGAGCAGTGGGGTACTCCAGAAGGCACTGGATGTTAGGGTATTTGTAGGGGATACTAGGCATTGGGGTATTTATGGAGGGTATTGAAGCATTAGGGTACTTACAGAGGACACTGAGGCCTCAGGGTCCTGACAGAAGGCACTGGGACACTGAGTTTTTAGTCATGTCCTTTGTGGAGGTGTTTCACAGATGTGTTTCATGGCCTTCTAGCTGACTCTAAGCTCTTTAAGGGCAACAATAATCATAATGACTATCATTGGTGAAGTAGTTAAGAGCTCAGAAAACACCTTAACATCATTATCTTACTTAATCCTTAAAACTTCCCACTTCAGGAGTTGTTATTCTTTCTACAAACATCAAGTAAGTGAGGCAATCAGTATTTGAGGGTGGAGCTGTGCCCCTTATGACCAGCAATGAGTGCCGTGCTTAGACACCCAGAAGATATTTAACAAATGCAACCCGAATCGGTGGGTGAATCCACGGCAGAATTAGCAGTGGGAAGAAGGGGCTCTTGGGAAGCTTCTTCATTACAACGCAAAACACAGAAACTTTTAGTGTCACCATAACTCAAGAAAAAGCCTCTGCAGGGAGGACCAAGATGGTGGAGGAGTAGAAGACCTAGATTTTGTCTGGTCCCAGGAGTTCAGCTAGATAGTTATCAAACCATTCTGAACACCTACAAACCCAACAAGAGATCAAAGAAAAGCAGAGAAGCAATTCTAGGAACAGAAAAGCGACCACTTTCAGAAAGGTAGGACGTGTGGAGAAGTGAATCCAAAGCAACGGGAAGATAGACTGTAGGGGGTGGGGACGGGCCAGTTCCTGGCAAGTGGTAGAGCCACAGAGCATAAAATTGGAACTTTTAGAACTCTGCCCCTATGAGGGATGTCACTCCAGGAGCTAAGTGGGGGTGGAGCCCTCCCGGGGACTGTGTGGTCTCAGGACCCACAGGGTCACAGAAAGACCAGGGGTGTCTGAGTGCAGCAGAGCTCACAGGTATTGGAGCAGGGAAGCCGGCTACAGAGACAGAGCCGAGGAGGGCTCTCAGCTCGGGGTTACCTTAAACTGTGATCAGGGGCACAGTCTGACCACAGCTCTTTGAGCAGGGACTCCACAAGTGGCAGATCCCCCGAGACTCACTTTCCTCCCTGGGGAGGAGGGGCACTGGAGTGCATGGCAGGAATCTGCTGGGTTTGGAGACTCCAAATGGGGCCGTGCGCCAGAGATAGAAATGCTCTGTCACAGGCTGGGTGAGCTCGGAGTGCGGCCAGAGACCAGGGAGACGGGAGAGATTGACTGTTTTTCCCCGAGGGTGCACTGAGGAGTGGGGCTCCAAGCTCTCGGCTTCTCCGGGCGGAGACTGGGAGGCCGCCGTCTTCATTCCCGTCCTCCAAAGCTCTACGGAAAGCATTCAGGGAACAAAAGCTCCCGAGAGCGAACCCGAACGTAATTCTACCTTGGGCAAAGACATTTGAGAATCACTGCAACAGGCCCCTCTCCCAGAAGATCAACAAGAACGTCCAGCCAAGACCAAGTTTACTGATCAATGAGAACTGCCAAACTGCAGATCTAGGGAAAAGCAACACATAGAATTCATGGCTTTTATCCCCATGATTCTTTAGTCTTTCAAAGTTAATTTTTTTAAACTTTTTTTCCCTATTCTATTTTTAAATTTTTCCTCTTTCCTAAATTAACCATTTTTAAACTATTTTATCTTATCAATAACTTTTTTAAAAATCTTTTTAACTTTTCATCATTATAGTCATATTCTATCCCTTCAATTGTATTTAAACTTATTTTTGAATACTTATAAATTTTTCTTTCTTTAAAATTTTGGGATACAGTTTCTTCTAACAAATCAAAATATACCCTAAATCTAGCACACAGCTGTGTTCTAGTCTCCAGCCTGATCATGAACCAGCAAATTACACAATCTGGAAGAAAAGAAGCATTCTTAGAGATGTGTATACTATCAGAACTGAACAAGGAAGAAACAGAAAACCTGAGCAGACCCATAAACAGTAAGAAGACTGAAGCAGTCAGCAAAAATCTCCCAATATACTAGAGCCCAGGGCCAGATGGCTTCCCAGGGGAATTCTACCAAACATTTAAAGAAGAATTAATACCTATTCTCCTGAAACTGTCCCAAAAAATACAAATAGAAGAAAAACTTCCAAACTCATTTTATGAGGCCAGCATCATGTTGACCCCAAAACCAGACAAAGATACCACCTACAAGTAGAATTACAGACCAATATCCCTGATGAACATGGATGCAAAAATTCTCACCAAAATACTAACCAATAGGATACAATAGTACATTAAGAGGATTATTCACCACAACCAAGTGGGATTTATTCCTGGGCTACAAATCAACATCCACAAATCAATCAATGTGATACAATACATTAATACAAGAAAGAACAAGAACCATATGATACTCTCAATACATGCTGAAAAAGCTGAAAAAGCATTTGACATTCTTTTTCATGTACAGCATGCTTTTTCATGTACAGCACGTTTTCTTGATCAAAACTCTCCACAGTGTAGGGATAGAGGGTACATACCCCAATATTATCAAAGTCATCTATGAAAAACCCACAGCGAACATCATTCTCATAGGGAAAAACTGAGAGGTTTTCCCCCAAGGTCAGGAACATGGCAGGGATGTCCATTATCACCACTGCTATTCAACACAGTACTAGAAGTCCTAGCCTCAGCAAACAGACAACAAAAAGAAGTAAAAGGCATCTGAATCAGCAAAGAAGTCAAACTCTCACTCTTTGCAGATGATAAAATACTTTATGTGGAAAACCCAAAAGACTCCACTCCAGAAATGCTAGAACTCATACAGAAATTCAGTAAAGTGTCAGGATATAAAATCAATGCACAGAAACCAGTTGCATTTCTATACACCAACAGCAAGGCAGAAGAAAGAGGAAGAGTCGATCCCATTTATAATTGCACCCAAAAGTTAAGATACCTAGAAATAAACCTAACCAAAGAGACAAAGAATCTGTACTCAGAAAACCATAAAGTACTCATGAAAGAAATTGAGGAAGACACAAAGTTTCATGCTTTGGAAAAACAAATATTGTGAAATATGTCTATGCTACCTAAAGCAATCTACACATTTAATGCAATCCCTATCAAAATACCATCAATTTTTTTCAAAGAAATTGAACAAATAATCCTAAAATTTGTATAGAACCAGAAAAGACTCTGAATAGCCAGAGGAATGTTGAAAAGGAAAACCAAAGTTGGCAGCATCACAATTCTGGACTTCAAGTTCTATTACAAAGCTGAAATCATCAGGACAGTATGGTACTGGCACAAAATGGACACACAGAGAAGTAGAACAGAATACAGATCCCAGAAATGGACCCTCGACTCTATGGTCAACTAATCTTTGTCAAAGCAAGAAAGAACACCCAATAGAAAAAAGACAATCTCTTTATATATATATATATATATAGAGAGAGAGAGAGAGAGAGAGAGAATGGAATACTATGCAGCCATCAAAACCCCCTAAATCTTGCCATTTGCAATGACATGGATGGAACTAGAGGGTATTATGCTAAGTGAAATAAGTCAAAGAAAAGACAATTATCAGAGAAATTGTCTCTGATAATTGAAATTATCAGAGAAAGACAATCATCATATGACCTCTCTGATATGAGGAATTTGAGAGGCAGGGCGGGGGGCTCGTGAGGGGAAAGGAGGGAAAAAAATGAAACAAGATAGGACCGGGGAGGGAGATAGACCATAAGAGACTCTTAATCTCAGGAAACAAACTGCGGGTTGCTGGAGTGGAGGGGGGTAGGGATAGGGTGTCTGGGTGATGGAGATTGGGGAGGGTATGTGCTATGGTGAGTGCTGTGAATTGTGTCAGACTGATGATTCATGGACCTGTACCCCTAAAGCAAGTAATACATTATATGTTAAATAAACAAATAAATAAATAGCCCCCACAGGAAAAAGCTCTGGAAAAGTTGAGCAAAATTGACTTCAAACTTATTACTCCTGGGGCGCCTGGATGGCTGTGGGTTGAAGCCTCTTCCTTCAGCTCTGGTTGTGATCTCAGGGTCCTGGGATCGAGCCCTGCGTCGGGCTTTCTGCTCAGCGGGGAGTCTGCTTCCCCCTCTCTCTCTGCCTGCCTCTCTGCCTACTTGTGATTTCTGTCTGTTAAATAAATAAATTAAAAAACAAAAACAAAAACAAACTTATTACTCGTGTTCACTGAAGGCTCCTGGTCTCTCATCAATAAAGCTTGCCAGCATTTTTTTCAGCCACTCTGAAAATCCTGCTTGTCTATTTCTCTTGTAGTGAGTGGGTCTTTTTTCAGTGCCCACAGTTCCAACTCTCCGTTCATATGGCTGTGGACTGTTGGCCCCAGAGTCGTGGGAAGAGAAATGTCCCAGAAAAATGAAAGTGGACCATTTACAGCCTTCTTATTATCAGTCCTCTGAATGGCAGGCAGAAGGATGGCTGTTTCTGAAGCTGGAGAATATAGAGATAATATTTTTAAGGGAACAGGTCTTGGGAAATTGAATTTACAACCAGACTATTCTTTTTTTCTTCTTCTTCTTAAGAGAGAGAGAGGGAGAGGGAGCACACACCAGTGGGGGCATAGGGAGGGGGAGAGGAGGAGGGGGAGAGAGAGTCTTAACCAGGCTCGACACCCAGTGCAGAGCCCAAGGCAAGACTCAGTCTCACAACTCCGAGATCATGATTTGAGCTGAAATCAGAGTCAGGGCCTTAACCAACTGAGCCATCCACGTGGCCCTGGCCCATTCTTCTTTTGCATAACAACTTTCATTGAAGACAACTAAAACGTCATCTCTCTCCCCCTATCCATGCCCCCACCTCTGGGGATCTCCCTCCTCTACACTAATCCGTCTAACAGAATCTGTGGATGAAATCAGTTCTGTGGTCCTTCAAGACTCGGGATCAAGGTGGGATAGAGATCTAGAAAGGCTTGAGCAGAAGGATCCATGTCTAACCTTTCATACCCTGCCCTTACTGTACCTGACACAGTGTCCTGATCATGAGAGTTGTCCAACAGATAATCACTGAATCTCCCTGAATTGAAATAAGCCAAAACAGTTCTATGGGTAGCGCTCGGGGGAGGGTGTGGCCTAGATTCTTCTGTCACAGACTTCGTCATTTGTAGGGGGAGCCTTCTTGTGCGTCTGGTTTCGGGAGGTAGACTAAAGAAATAAGAAGCTCTATCATAGGGCTGGGTCCCTGTGCCCAGTCAGGTCACCGGGCACCCGTTCTTCATCAGTGGAATCCTGTCACCAAAGCCCCTTCAAGCTTCCCTACGTGGGATTTAATCTATTTGATTCAGCATGAAACTTTTATTTCCTACAAGAATCTCTCAAACACGGTCAGCTTGGTCCTGAATTATGGAAATAACTAGAGATTGATCTCCTATCCTTCCGTGAGGGTGGGTGGGGACGGGGGTGGGGGGGTTGCGGGGAGGAAGAGAGAGAATATTTTGAAAACAGGAATCAAGGAAGCACTGCCAGGACAAAACAGACAAGCCAACACAATTACCCGCCATCTGTTATATGGACTAAGGAGAGTTATTTAGTGATCAGAACAGACCCTATGGTTCCTGGCCTGGGCTCTTCGTGGAAACTGCTTTGTGTTCCGAAGTCGGTGCCTTGACTCACTCTCTGCACACAGTTTACCAGCGTGCGAAACGGAGGCGACACGGCTGTGCCCCAGCAGATGCGATGAGAATGCGTTTGCCGTACAGACTGGACAGGAGGACTACTTTAGCAATCTTTTGCGTTTGCTGCGCCGTTGCCGGATCTGCTAGTGAAAAGGGCCACACGGAGGAGGGAAGTCTGATTATTATGGTTTATGACTCAACTCCTTTCCCAAGCTCTGTGTTGATACATTTTGAAATCCCACTGTGATTTCAAAGGCAGAGTTGATCTCTTTTACATGCGTCGGATAAACAGCTTCCCACTAGAGACTCTCACTGTCTTAGGGAGCCATATTTAAAACTCGCACTAATACAAATAAACAGAGAGATAAAGCTTCAATAAGGTAGACTCTCTGTGACCTATTTATGGCTGTTGATTTCTACACAAGTAGTCAATTCTCAATTATGCACCCAAATAAGGAACTAATGGGGCAGAAATCTAAATGGATGCTGACAAAAGATACCTCTCCTGTCCATTCATTCAGCCACTAATTTTTCAATAAGCATTTACTGAGCACCTACTAAGTACCAGGGAGCGTGCTAAGTCCTGAAGACCCCAAGCTGGCTCCGACAAGGTGCTTGCCCTTTAGGAACTCACAATCTAGGAGGGAAAATGAACAAAGAAAATACTCACACCACAATAGGATAAGTAATACACAGCAAAATATGCAGATTTGCTCCAACGACATGGAGAAGGAATGCTCTTATCTACTGCCCTGGTGAAGCAGCACTGACAGAAATACAACTGAGGTAGGTCGCTGGGTGACCAGGCCAGAAGCCAGGCCACTCTCTTGTAGTCCTGACCCCTGGAGCCAGCAAAGAGGCCAACATGAAGAAACCAAAGAGGGGTGGCTGGGTGGCTCAGTGGGTTAAAGCCTCTGCCTTTGGCTCAGGTCATGATCCCAGAGTCCTGGGATTGAGCCCTGCATCGGGCTCTCTGCTCATCGGGAAGCCTGCTTCCCTCTCTCCCTGCCTGCCTCTCTGCCTACTTGTGATCTCTCTCTGTCAAATAAATAAATAAAATCTTAAAAAAAAAAAAAAGAAAGAAAGAAACCAAAGAACCCTGAGAACGTGCCTGATGCCCTAGCAAGCAGAGTCCGAGGCTAGTACGGAGAACTGAGCTTCGGAGCCCAAGGATGAGCACAAGGAGCAGTGGGTTCTAGAGAAAGTGGTCGGAACTCGCTGTTGTCGTGACTGTCCATACCTGCTCCCCACAACAGGGGCAATGAGTGAGTTTCAGGAACAGGAATGGAAAAGGCCAGAGCACCTAATTCTCTCTGCAGGGGCTTGAGAAAACTTCACAGAGGGGTCATGTATGCTGGTTTTGAAAAATACAGAGGAGTTTGCCTCAGAAGATTCACAAATTAGATCACCGAATGATGGGGTTATACAGCAGACAGCTGCAGATAGAGAACAAAGTATACCTCCGTATGATCTCATTTTGAGAAGGCTAGAGTCTGAATTAGTTTCCTATGGCATTCAAGGCCACCAGTCATCAGCCATCAACCAATATTCAAATCTTAGTGCATCCCTTAACCCCCACTCCCAACCCACCTACTATCTTCCAATTACCCTGGACTATTCCCCAAACAGCCTCAGGCTCACACTTTGCTTCTATTGTCCCCTCAGACGGCAAGCCCCTGCCTTGCCCTTTCCTACTGAGATGGTACACATCTTCATATACCTAACTCAATGTCCCACCTAGGAAAACAATCCTTATGACCGCCCCGGGGAAAATGAGCCATTCTTTATTCTGATCCTCCAAGATTTATTACTTATACCTCCATGGGCCACCCTTTCTGCTCTGCTTTTGATTGAACACAGTGATGCACTTTGTCTTTGTGCCCTTTTTGGTAAAGAATAAGTGCCAAGGAAACGGTAAATTCCTAAAGGAGAAAGACACTTCCTGTCTTGCTTCCTTATTTTGAAAATGTTTTATCTAGAGAGAAAGTTAAATAACTAGCCAATAAACACCAATGCACTCCTACCTCGATTCATTCATTGCTAACATTCTGGCGCATTTGTGTTTGTTTGTTTGTTTGTTTGTTTGTTTTTTCCTGAATCATTGGGAGGTAAGTTGCAAACATGACACTCATCCTTGAATACTTGGGCATGCCTCTAATGAATGGACCTTCTCCTATAAAACCACAATATCATAATCACACCTAAGAAATTATCATCAATCCCGTATGCAACCTACATGCAGATTTCCCACGTTGTCTCCAAAGTGTGTTTTATAGCTTTTTTCTCCTTGGATCTAGGCTCAGTCAATATCCTCACATTGTATTTAATTATAATGTTGTTTTAGTCTCTCTTTGTCTGGAAGAGTTACTCCTGAGTATGACCATTTCTTATTCATTTTTTAAAACATCATATGTACTTGAACAAAGTACATGAGTGATGAAAGAAATGGGTGGGCAGACAAATGAACTCCAGCGATGCAAGACCCCGAGGAAGTTCCTCCTAAAAAGGGACAGAATTCTACCTGGAGGGACTTATGGCAAGAGTCCTTTGTGAAATCACCAGGCCATGGGTAGGGGACTGAGTCACTGTCTTTCTGTAACTGTCCATCTCCAGACTTCCGCTTTAATAGCCACGGGCTGGACCTTAGACCCCTGGAGAGATGGTTCAAGGCTAACTAACTGACTTAAGGCGAGAAGAGAATCTGGTCTCTCACGTCTGACTGAAGGTGGGAAGGTCCCAGAGAGCAGGGAACTCATTGTCTCATGAAAGTCGAAGCTGGAAGAGACCTCAGAGATCATGTCTATCCCTTGGCTTTCCAGGGGAAGGGACTCGGGCCCAGAAAGGTGCAGTCCCTACTTCAAGGGTCCCACGGGGAACTTCTGCCCCTGACTCCCTACTCAGCTTCCTTTCAAGTTTACCAGGTCACCACCACAATCTCTTTGTCTCTTGTTCCCAGGGATGGATGGCAATTCACTCAACCCCCAAGCATCAAAGATCTCAAAGTACTGAAGGCAAACCTCTTCCCAGAAACTCTGTCTTGTAGGGGTGAGCCAGTGACAGTTCCTGGCCCGTGCAGGATGGAGTTATTGCGGAAGGTTCTTGTCGCCTCCTGTGAGAAAAGACCAATGAGCAGAGCTTAGGGCTGAGGGCCAGGAGGCCCCACACTCTCCTTGCCTCTGCCATCTATTTTATCCTAAACACGTCAGTGAGCTTTAACAGGACCCACTTTCTTCACCCATAAAAACAGATCATTTTGGACCAGTTATCACCATGAGGGGGCATGTGCAGGTGTGAACCCTTTTGGAAAGAGAAGGGGTAAATGAAGAAATCGGTGAGGGGCGCTCCTCATTTCTAACTGTCTGAGTATACGCATTTATTTAAACCAGAAAAACTGAAATTTCTTCAAAAAGCATTTGTTCTTTCCAAATTCCCTATAGCAACAGCAACACAGGTGTGTGGTTTTGGAGAGTCTCACTGATCGAGGAAAAGCGACTGCAGAGAAGAACTGGCTGGCTCAGTCACTAATGGTTTGAACACTGAGGGGAAAAGCTCAGTCATCACCAAGGAGCCAGAGATCTTATACAGACATTCCAGGCTTGGACTTGAACTTGGGCAACCTTGGCTGAACCTCTCAACTCTTGGGAACCTCATCTGTAAAACCAGGAAAATTGGAATAGAATTGCGGTGATCTTCCTTCCTTCCTTCTGGATATACATTAAATCATCTGGTTGGGGGAACAGTGGTTTGAAATTATGATGCCCTCCGCTCATTCCCATTCTGATTTCAATAGCTCTGAAGTGGGGGCCAGGTGATTCCGAAGTAGCCAGAGTTAAGGTCCTCTGGATTATACGACCTGAGACATCGATTCTCGAAAGGGAATAGAATCAGTGTGGCGGTGAGAAAGAATATTGGAATGGCCTACCTACTCCTGGGGTGAGGAAACTGTGTAAGTATTGCGCTCGCTGGTCTGCTTGATTATTTCTCCCTACGGAGCGTTCCCTATGATCAAGGTGCTTCCTACCACTGACAGCTTTTCCCCAGCAACCTGTGGGGATGCATGTATTTTTCTAGCTAAAAGGCAAACGGCAGGAGGCTTGGATCCTTCAACATTCTGGAGGGGTTTGGCCAGCTGTGTGGAGGTCCCACCACCCTTCCCGTGTGTAATGCCAGCGGTGCCGTGGCCACTGGAGTGGGGAGGAGGGGAGAGAGGTCCCAACCACATCCCACAAGATGGCCGATCGGTCTGCCTGCCTGCTTGACGCCCGCGCCAGCCCCTGGCTCCCGACAGGCAGGACTGGAAGCATCCGCCAGGCGGGTGCTGGCTTTTGATCAGTACCATGTCAAGTCAGAGACCTGCAGGGAAATGGCCAGCCTCCCTGTCATTGGCTTGGCTAGCAAGCATCTTTCTGCAGCCTTGGGAGAGGGGCTAGAAGAATTAGAGCACAGGTTTAAAAGTGGGGTGCAGGCAGGGGGAGGGAGGACGGGCCCACTGACGGAGAGTAGTAGCTCCTCAGACCCGAGTCTTACACCTCAGCTAGAGGAAGCCAGACGCCCTTCCTTAGCTGGTCACTGGACACGTTCCTGAACTCACTGCAGCCTTTGCTACTCTGTGCCCCGGGGGCTCGGAGAGGCTTTTAGCCTCAACGGACACATCTGTATAACCCCGAGACCACCAGAGCGGCCCCCCCCTTCCCCAAAGTCAAGTAGCAGGGGTGTGGCGGGTGAATGACTGCCCCAGGGCTGTTTTTATAAGACACTTGAGAATTCCAGCAGATCCTCTCGCCAGGAACCTTAAGGAGGGCCTCTGTCTTCTGAGTACCCCCCACCACCACCCCGGGGGCCTTGAGTGGGTGTCCACAGGAAACCTGGTCTGCACCTTCAGCATGGAAACTTGGGGTACCCCTGAAAGCTGTGTTTATAGGGCGGCCCCTGCTCTCTGGCCCCTTCCGGAGCAGCCAGGCCAAGTGCAAGCTGAGGTCCAGGCACAGACAGATAGTGTGTGTTTTGTGTCTGACAATGGGAGCTCCGTGACTCGAGGGGCTCTTCTTTTAGAAAACCAAATGCCCACCAGTTTTGCTTATTTGCTCTAACGTTCAAAGAGCCCCGAGGTCCCTTCCTAGTTCAACAAATAAATCCAGTTCCACTCTAGCAGGCTTCAGCCCACAAAGTTCTATTGTTACGCTTTCCCTAAATTTCCCTTGTTCCGCTCCCTCTTGGGCACCCCAGCCTCACACGGGCTCACCCTTCTTTCTTTATTTTTTTTTTTTAAAGGATAAATCAACCCCACCCCACCCCCGCCTTTTTTTTTTTAATTCTTTCAAAGGGTAAGGAATGTTGACACCCCCCAAAACATGCCTCTGATGTCTGCTTCAGACGGCTGTATTTGAACGTGTGCTGACGCAATCGGGCAGATTGGGTTAAACCAAATATTACAATTGCAAGAACTCATCTGGAACTAATAATTTTGAGGCCACCGAAAGTAAAAGGGCCCTGCTTTGGGGAAGGCCAGCGGCTGAGGCCAGCCCGGGCCAATGCTGCCACCTGCCGGGGGGCGCCGGGAACAGGGCGCGCCCGCCAGGCCTTCCTGTTTTGTTCAGGACGCCCTGGCTCCCACGCAGACGCGTTCTGCAGCCAGCCAGCCAGACCAGGGCTATTTTAAAAAAAAAGCTAGCGCCTGTCCCCAGCCCTTGGTGTAAAGATAGCTAGTCTGGCTGCCCTGGCTTTTCTCTGGGAGCGGAGGGGAAAAAAAAAAAAAAAGACAACCTCCCAAATGCAGAGCCAAGGCTGGCTACAAAGACGGGTGCAGTCGAGCTCGATGAAGCCTGTGCCCCTTGGATGAAACCGATCACGTGTCAATGGCTCGCTTAGGAGGAAGGCTCGCTTAAGTAAGAATTTTTATTTTGCGGGCGACGAAGAGAACGCACAACTCTGGGTTATGTCGGCACACGGCTGAACTGCAAGTCACATGCCAGATCCAGAAATGATGAAAACATCTGTTTTCGCTTTAGACCCGCGAGGCTCCGGCCACGGGGAGGGGCGAGGGAGGGAGAGAGGGGAACGGCTCTGCTCACCGGCGCCATCTGCTGAGCCTGGTGTAGAAACGCGGGCGGCCGGGCACAATGCGGGTTGCCGCTCACCCCCGGGCAGGGGGAGATCAACAGGTGGGGGGGTCTCTGCCCCGGGCGGTCGTTCTCTCCTCCGAGGACAGCCCCGATTTCTGCCCCGGGGATTGTGCACTTCCGTATTGTCTCGGGTGTGCACAACAAAGAGCTTTGTCCCTGGGGACTGCTCTGGGGCAGAGGAGGAGGAGGAGAGAAGCAGCAAATGAATTCCCAGGTTGGGGAGGACGGAGGTAAAATGCAGACAGTAAAATTTGCTGTTCCCTCTGGCTGAAATCTCCCCGAACAAAGAAGCCGCACGGCGCCTCTAGGAAAACTCCCAGCTGCACTTCCCCTGCTGTCCCTCTTTGCTGCTCTGGTGGCTTGTACTCAGCAGGGCCGAGAATGTTCCAGCGTTCACAGAGACCATTCTGGTCGGGCAGGGCTTGGCCAACCCTTGAACGGGAGATCCACCCAGCCTCGTATGAATGGAGCGCTGGGGAGGGATTCTGAACAGGAGCCACACAGACAGACAGCCGAGCCATCGCATTCTTTCAGTGTTCAGCAAATATTTACTGCCTGCCTGCGAGGGGCCCCGCGCTCACCCAGCACAACTATTTGTCATACAATTTAGAAAACAATACAAATATGTCAGAGGAAAATGTATGTTGAATGTCAAGTGGGTGTTGGAGACAATGACAGCTGTAAGTTCAGAGGCAGAGATTCCAGACTCTGATCCGGCCCTTTCTCTGTGTTTGGGGGCATTTCTGAGAAGTCGGTTTCCCCAGTAACCCCTTGTCTAGCCAATCCCCTACGTAACTGCTTTCAGACAACCTGCTTCAGCCTCAGCCTCCATCCACCCAGCTTTAAAGTTCAAGCTTTCTCTGCCAGTTCCTGGGGAGCGCATTGCCAGAGGACATCACCACTAGGGGACCCTCCCAGCTGCAACCCACAGTCAGAACTGGGTGGGCCCTCTACTGGATTCCCAGGCATCGTCCCTGGGCCAGAAGCAAAATCTTGAGGCAGACCCTCAGGAATGGTGTTTCCCCAAAACTCACGGGGCCATGAGGGGTTAATCTAAGGGAGAAAGAACTTTGGTCCCATGTAGAGGTCCAGGCTGGCAGATCTCATTAAGTTCATTTCCTTCCCTTTGTGATCATCTGCTGATCACAACCTCAGCTCTCCGCTGCCCACTTCGGAGGTTCTCAGAGAAGTCAGCTCATCTGAACTGAAGTCGGTCTGTCTGTTTGTGTTTGCGCACTTGACCTACAAACTCCCAAGTTCAAAGGGAAGCTGAGGTTCTCCACTGGAGCCCAGCCCTTCCTCTTCTTCCATTGGAGCCGCAGATACGTATAGCAAGATCTGTCCTCTGTGTGGGTACAAAAACCTGACTATCCTCTGAAGGACAAGTCAGAACAAAAAGATTTATTCCCATTCTACCGCTGGACAAATAACATAAGAACCAGCTCAGTCGCTACAGGTCTTGCCATCCACTAGCTCCATCCGCAGTGCCCACATCTGTTTGGGTAAGCCTGGAGTTCTTCCATTGCTAGGATGTAATCCTCACAGCTGCCTCCGCGTCCGCCCCTCACCTGCAGCTGCCTGGCTCTGGTGCTGGAAACTTACTAGTTTAGGGAAACAACGTCCATCAGGACAGCCAACTTCAGCTTTTATTGCAGGCCTTAAAAGATTAGGACAGGAGACTTCATTGGGCTCTGCTTTGATATTGATCTGCCCTGGAGAGTTTTGAAGAATTTTCTTTGTTTTCTAAACTGAGGAAATCGGGTCACTGACCCATATGTTTTTCCAGGACTCTCTGACCCTGTTTCTCGCTTCTACCTGGTCTGGCAACAGGTCGATGTTTTGATCCAGTGGGGGCTGGTGGTGGCATTTTTCATGCTGTGTGGGCATTCGTGCCCTCAGAAGTTAGGGTGTGTTGTCAACGTTCAGCAAAATACAACCTCTGGACCAGACTCCCAACAGCAGAGTAGAAAAACTCCAAAACAAAAGAGGGGGCATGAAGATAAACACCAGTGACTTTATCACGCCTTACTCGGTGGAAGAACGCAGCCTTCCAAACAGTTTCTCGAGACCTAGCTAAACTCTCTTTTCCTCATAAAAATACATTCTATTGCCCCACTTCACTCTGTATATCTTGGTGTGATTCTCTTCACACAGAGAAGTAACCTTTGTTCAAAGCTCCGCTCTCCTAAGCTGTGCTGAATTCTGCAAGATCACTCTCCCCATACAAGATTAGCACCTCCTTTCCAGCTCCAAATAGACTATAATCCAAAAGCTGCTCTTTTAAATAGAGGTTTCTTTTATGCTTAAATTCCTAAATAAAAGGGACATCAATGCTATTGCTACTCTCCCCAGTTAAATCCGATTTGCAAGAAATGCTGTGTGCTCAAAGATCTGGGTGTGCTCTGAAGTCCGCGCTCCCGAGCACATTTGGGAGTCTCTAGTCATTCTCTATCTGGAGGGCCCTCCAGTGGCCGGAATAATTCCTGATATAAACAAAGACCACCGAAGCAAGTGGGAACAACAAAGGCAGGGGTGGACGCTAGCCTACATGTAAAATGCTGCATGTAAGCCCCACAGTTCGCCCCATAGGGGTGTGTCTCATTTAAAGAAAGCCAAGACAGAATCACAGCTCAAGGAAGGGAGGCGTTATTTGCATGACAAAAGGGCCCTTCACTTGATAAAAAGAGGCAGGTTTGAACTCCATTAAATGACAACTCCCTCTCATCTCTTTAAGATTCTATTGAATTTGCAAAAAAAAAACAGATTGACACACAAATTTCCAGAATGCATCTGTGCAGAAAACATGGTATGTTTGTACCCCATCTGCACTCCCCGACCCACCCCTCCCACAGTTCCATCTCTGAAAGACTCAGAAGCACTTTGACCACAAGGCACAGAGAAACTAGACGGAGGTCAGAACACGTGGTGGTGAGAGCTGAAGGCTCGGTACAAGGTCAAGATCCTCAGAGCCCCGCGTTGCCTCTCCGGAGCGCCATGAGAATAACAGGAGGTCGCTCCAACATGCTTCCCTCTGGATTTGGAGGGCGCTGCTGGTGTTCTAGAAGATTCCACAAGAAGGTTTTCCAGAAGAAGCTCTGCCACGTGTCGGCATGTCACGTCTGGGAGGCGTGCCTCAGTTTCTTCTGGTGTAAGGTGAACTGATGATTATATAAACCAGATACACCGTTCTAAGACCTTGGGTTCCCAGCCATTATAATGATCTTTGTTCTCCAGAAGCACTGGGGAAGGAGCAGAAGGAAGAGGGAAGGGAGATTTTTCTCCCACAAAGTCCCTCCCATCCTTCTGATCCCCACCCCAGCACCCCCAGCGTACGACCCACAGTAGCCACGGTAAACATACGTCCTGACGCAGACCAAGGTCCACACACCCACCCTCACCCCCTCCCCCACTAGGCAAACTCCTACTGGTGCCACATGGCCCGCACTTAATGCCAGTTCCACCTGGTGCCTTACCCAACCTCCCCAAACCTAAGGTTTGCTTCATCCCCTTTAGGTCTTTTGTGCGTCCGCCTCCATCATAGGTCTTGGCAAGGCTGGTGCCCTCTAGCCTGCAGATGGTGGGTGGCCTGGTGCCTCCTTTGGCTCCGGTCCCCAGGGCCTCTTTCGGGGACTGCTGAGTAAATGTGGGATGAGAGGGGCTGCTCCTGAGAGCGGAGCTCCTCCCCCTCCCTTCCGGGGTGATGGGGCCAGCAGTCCCTTCCCCAAGCTGGCCCTGACCCAGGACCCCCGCAGGCCACAGCCGGGGCCGGGGAGGGGCAGAATGGGGGTCGCTCCTGCAGCAGCTGTGGGAAGGAGGGAAGGGGGTGTTCTCCTGGGTAATGTTCTTAGTCATGGCATTTGATGTGCATTACCTAATGCACCTAATTACCCAATTTAATCCTCACAGCATCATACCACAGATTGAGGTAGGCGCGAAAGGATCCTTTTTACAGGAGAGGAGCTTTCAGTGCAAAAAGGTTAAGACATCCCACTCGGCAGCTCCCCAGCCAGGACTGGAACTCGGGCTGTGGTCCCAGAGCCCAGACCCTGGACTTCAATCAGTTCTGCACAGAGAAAACAGAGACTCTGAATGCCAGGCTTCCTAGTGTCCGGGTAGTGCTCGGCTGACGAGGGTCACGGGTTCTCCCTTGTTGGACTGGACTGGACTGGACTGGACTGAATGCTTCCTCCTCAGACCGCTGTGCTCCTTGGAACGGGAGTGCTCCTGGTCTCCACCTGCCCCCTGGCCTGTCCCAGGCTCCTTGACTCCTGGGGATTACTGAAAAGGTTATTTTGCGATCTCTTCTCACTCCTGATGTAACTCTGCAGGCTTTCGCTTCCACACACCCCTCTAACTACCACCAGCCTAACCCTCCAGCAAACATGCCCAGCCCAGCTGTCCCTAAGCTCCAGAAATCGCCCAAACCACCCACCCAAATGGCCCGGGCTTCTTTCCCAGCTCCATGTCCCCCCACAGCACCATCACCTTCAAACATACGATGTTATTTAGTCTCTTGTATTCGTTGTTTATTTTTTCCCCCTCTGCTTGCGTGGGCCACGAACCCTTCAAACTCAACATGTCCAAAAGAGACTTCACCTGCCCTCCCCACTTCTGCTGTGGGCCCTGCGTTTGCTATCCTGGTCAAGAGCTCCAGGCTGCCACACATTTTTACAGGGGGGAGTGGTGACATCATCTAGAACCTCATTCTCCCCTGGCCCCTTCTCTTCTAGGGGCAGTGTTGGCGGCCCAGAGTTCTCTGTGAATGGTAGGTCCCAATCATGTCTGTGCTCCAGGAGATCCCCTACAGCCCAAGAACAGCTTCTCTCAATGAGACACTGGAGGAACGAGAGAAGACTGGAACTTGAAATGTGGGCCACAAACAGCGTTGAAGGCAGTGAAATCGGTCACAGGGAAACGAGTCTGGGCGACCATTGTCTGAACACCGTCTCCTTTCTGTGAACGCCTGTGAAAGCCGTTTTCATACACATCCTCCAATCGAAGAGCACTGGTATGGGGCAGCTCAGTCAGTGAAGCGTTGACTCTTGGTTTCAGCTCAGGTTATAATCTCAAGGTTGTGAGATCGAACCCGGAGTCAGGCTCTGCACTTGGAAGAGCCTGCTTGTCTCTCTCCCTCTGCTTCTCCCCTGACTCATACTCTCTCTCAATAAGTGAATAAAATCTGAAGGAAGGAAGGAAGAAAACAAAAGAAAATAAAGTAAAAGAAAAGTGCCGGTGTATATCTCTTTCTTTCAGGCCTCCCGACACCGAGTGGTGTCACCTTTCGCATTAACCCATTTTATGAACAAGAAAACTAAGGCACCGGAGAGATTTTTGTCTCCATGGTCTCAGAGCCAGAACTGCAGAAGTGAGCTGCTGCCCATAGCCCACAGGCTCTCCCCTGTGCCTCCCTCAGAGGCTGACCTCCGCCCTGCCTCACTACCTGAGCTGACTTGTGTTGTTTTCCAACTATGCATTGGTTTTACTTTTACCTACCAAGGACTCTGTGTGGCAAAGATCACTGGTTGCCTGGCCTGTATGTTTTCTCGCCTTCTTCCTTCCAGCTAAAGCTCTCTTTTGGTCACTGAAAGTGGTGGTGAGCCAGGCCAAATGCATTACTTCTCCCAGACTCCTTGCAGAAAGGAAACATGTCTTGTTTGGTGGCGAGTCCAAGGAAACTCTTTCAAAGCAGCCCGTGCAGGGACGAGGTGCTTTTCTGCCCTTCCCTCTTCCTCTTGCTTGATGCCCGGACCTTGGTGTGATGGCTAGAATGGGAGCCCAGGCCAGACTGTGGAAGGGACCCAAAGGAAGGAAACCACACGAGGAACAGCAGAGCCGAAAAAAGGCTGACGCTTTAAAGGCTGAGCCTTTAAAGGCTGGCGCTCCCACAGCAACCACAGGACTTCTTTTACACGAAAGCAAGCACATTTTCCCAACGATGGCCGCGTGGATTTTAGGCTATTCCTGAACCTCAGACTCGCTGATTCATTCTTCAGAACAGGTTATCTCAGTTCTTCTCTCGTCCGACAGATTCAGTAAGTGTCGAGGAATGCTCAAGGCTCTAAGAAAATGGAGTAAATGGGGAGCTCCAATATCAAAGACTCTGCATTTTCTGTTTCTTCACTCCCACCCTGCCCCAAGGGTCCCCCGAGATCCAGGATGATGAATGATGGGGTTTTACTCCACGGCAATCCACTTGGTTTCTGGTGAGCTCACCGGTCTTCACTCCCGAGCTGCCCCTCCAGGCCCACCGCCTCCAGAAGGCTGACTTATGCCTCTGGAACGGAGAGCACGCGCTCTGCGTAGCCTCTCCCACCAGGGGACTCTCACGGCCACTTCCAGCCTAGACACCTTTGTGGAGCCTAAACCCACTTGAACTTGGAATGTCTGTTAAGGAAGAGCGAGTCCCCAGAGGACTGCCTCGGTCTGGCCCTGATTCAGAAAGTTGGCTACGTCTTGGAAATATATCCTTCCCCTCTCATCTGTTCAACATATCATTAACTTTTGTCGCTGGAAGGAATATGAAAGGTCATATAGCAAAATATAATAAATCCATCTCTCTCTCGTTCTCCGTGAGGGTATGGGGAAGTCCCATCAATCTTTGGACCCGCTCTTCCATCCGTGTCTTGCGGTCTCCTCTAAGACACAACTGTTCTGTTTTTCCTTCTTGTCCACCTCCCCCTGGAGCCTCTGGGGCTCTGAGCACAGGAAGCACTTAAAAAGCAAGCGTTGATCCCACCTGATCAGACCATCCATCAACCAGTGTCGTGGGGGCTAATAATCTCGGGGTCGCACAGACCTGGGCTCAAACAGGGGCCTTGTGTTCTTCTATGTAAAATGAGAGGAGCTGATATTTACTTCAAGGATTTTCATCTCAAATGAAATGGTGGTTGTGCCGAGCACATGGTTGGTCTTCAGTAAGTGGGAGACATCCACTCCTTCATCTGTCCACCGAACAAGCTGTTTCAAAATAATCTGGAGTTCAGGGCGCAGGAGTAAGTGTGGGTAACGGAAAAGAAGTCGATGGTATGGCCTTTAATTTAAGGGAACTTAATTTTGCCATCCAAAATAGAAGTTGCGGGCATTTTTACCAAGTTAGAAGGTAAGATGGATTTCCTCTCGAAGTGTTCCCATAGCCCGGGATCTCTGCTAACAGAAGATTAATTCTCTAAATGTGATTTATCTCCACAATAAGCCGTATCACACCTTAGTCCCCGTGTTCCCAGGGCAGTTCCTCACAGAGCCCCACCTGGAGATTAACAGAAAAGGTCTGCCCTGTAGATTAAGAATGTCACATAGCAAGGGGCTAGCCTGGACCCAGGGACATATTTCTGACTCTCTCTCCTGCTGGGCCCCGTTACTAAAGCCGACAAACACCCACACTGAGGGAAGGACACCATCGTGACTCTCCTGTGGGCCTGTGTGGAATGGGGTGAGGGTGAAGTGGTTTCCACCAATGCCCGAAAGATGAGGCAAAGGGAAGAAATCCCAGCGTGGGGTTCCAAGCAAGGAGGAAAGGGGCAACTTGCTCATTGACGTTTGTGGAGGCTAGTTTTCAGGATCAAGGAGACTGAGTGTAGGGTTCAGGATGGAGTGGTTGGGACAGATGAATCCCCTGTCCTCCATCACCATCCCATGCTAAAGGAGGGGAGCGGAGACGCCCTGGGAAGATTTTTAGAAGGCGGGCTCTTCACAATTTTATTGTGTGTTTTGTAGATAGAAAGATCGCCTCCTTTTCCTGTGTTTTACTGAAGTTATCAGAGTCGGCCTTCATTTCTTGAGTGTAAAAGAAGAGTGTGAGGTTACAAAATGGTGTTTGGGTACTGGCCTTCTTCATGCATCCTCTCTTCCAGTTAAGAAAATCTCTGGGGGGAAAGCAATTGCCTTGGGGCGCCTGCGTGGCTCAGTGCGTTAAGTTTCTGCCTTTGGCTCAGGTCCTGATCTCAGGGTGCTGGGATCGAGCCTCAAATTGGGCTCCCTGCTCAGCAGGGAGCCTGCTTCCCCCTTTCTCTCCGCCTGCCTCTCTGCTTACTTGTGATCTCTGTCAAATTAATAAATAAAATCTTAAAAAAAAAAAAAAAGCAAACGCCTGAAGGAAACAATGTATTGCAGTATTAATGCAATCTAGGTAAGCAACCAATGCCACACTCTTCTACACCCAGTAGAGTTTCTCTTAGAAGCTGAATTGGAGCCTCTGACTTAGGCTTGGTATCAAATTGGAGTCTCCTAGCACCCGCCCCCCACCCTGGTTGAATCATGAGATGCTCAGGCACAGACTTGACTTCAGGCTTTTAGAGGTACGTGGGACTGATGAGCTAACTGACGAGCCCAACTCCCAGGTAAGTCACATAAATTTTCAGCCTCGGCTTCCTCTATTATCAAACCATTGATATCATCTACACAGGACTCACGATGGCCTCGCCCTGCAGAGACTCTACCCTTTGTGCTGCTGGGGAGGGCAAGAATTCTGTCTGTCATATTCTACGCTGTTCTTCTGATGCCTAATACAGGACCTGGGACCGAGGAGGTGCTTGGTAAGGACAGAGATCTTCCCAGTCCCTTCTTCCTATGCTCTACACCAGGCACACGGACACAAGCCAACCACCTAGACTCCAGCTATCTTTAGACCATTCCCTTCTCTTCCTTAGACTCTAGACACACCCCTTTCAGCTAGCCACGTGATTCTGCCCCCAAACATGCTTAACGTAGCAACCATGCTGGCAACCCATCTTCTGCTTTCGCATCTGTCTTGTGCTCTTACGTCTGTTCACGCTGTTTTCTTGAGTGGGAGGTATTGAGCTAAACACTGACTAGGGAAACCAGAGATAACGAAGCAACAAAGCTCTTGTGAAGGGTCCGATGCTTGGTTTCAGTTCCCGTCTTGGACTTAGGTCATGGGGTTGAGCCCCACATCAAGCTCAGAGCTCAGCACGGAGTCTGCTTGAGATCTCTCTCCCTTTCCTTTTGCTCCTCCCTCACCCAAAGGGCGCACGTTCTCTACATAAATAAAATCTTAAGAAGCAGAGGTTTGGCAAACTCCCCTATATGAATTCAGTCATATTCATGGCAACAAAATTGTAACCAGGTGCAATCGCTCCTATACAACAATAAGGGGATAAAAGGACACGCACCAAATGTTAACAGTTTTTCACTGGGTTTACTGAAGAATCTCATTTTCTTCGCGGGGTTTTTCTTTTCCCAAAATTTCTATAGTGGATACAGATTCCTTTTATAGTCCCCCCAAAGAAGTGTTATTTTAAAAGGTGAACGAGGGGCGCCTTGGTGGTTCAGTCAGGTAAGTCCACCTTAGGTTCAGATCATAATCCTGGGGTCCTGGGATCGAGCCCCGCATCAGGCTCTCTGCTTATCGGGGAAACTGCTTCTCCCTCCCTTCCTTGCTCATGCTATCACTATGTCTCCCTCAAATAAATAAATAAATAAATAAAATAAATAAAATCGATCTTAAGTAAAAAAGGTAAACTAGCTAGTTAAAATAAATTCCAAGTGTATACACCTAAATCAGACTATTAGAAGGATCACCTGGAGTGGCTGCGTGAAATCCTTGAAAGCACAGATTCTGGAACCAGGCTATGCAGGTTCCAATCCCCGTTCTGCGTCTTCTTAGCTGCTGTGAACTTGGGGCAAATTTCCTTACCTTTCTTTGCTTGTTTCCTTATCTATAACTTAAAAATAATAATATCCTCCTTAGAGGAGGACTGGTGTGATGGTTTAAATGAGTTCATCTATAAGAAACCTTCAGAATAATGCCTGGCGTCGAGCAATTCCATGTTCGCTATTAACCATTTGTTGCCACCGTCCCACCATTGCTCTAAGTGCTTTTGCAACTGCTTTTTGGGACCACTGTATTTGGGGTCTTAACCATATTCCCCTGTATCCCTTGTGGATACATTGGGATCCCATTTCCTCCTTTGAGGACACGCTAATTCTTGGAAGCAATCATGTGTATTTGAGGTTCAAAGTAAGGTGTGCATACGGAGTCAAGAATTTTTATTCCTGCCTTGTTCATCTACTGCCTATGAAGAATTCCAAAATACACACGTGGACACACACCCAAACAGTTCAGCACTATCTAGGGCTTGATCTATCCCTGGGTAACTAATAGGTTTGGCTTCTGCTAGCAAGAGCCTGAAAGATAAATTTTAATTATGAGACCTCTTTATTCAATCGATACTGAGGGCTTTACCGACTCGCCTACAACCAACGGGCAAATTTCATAAAAGGCTGATTTACATTTAAATCCAAGCCCTTTTATCTTCCTCAAAGTTTGCTGATGCCAAGTTTTAAGTATGAAATGTCATTGTTTTCATACAAATATTCCCAAACATTACCAGTTGTCATTTTGGCATTAAATAAGGTTGCGGCATTAACAATGATAACATTAGCATTTTTAAAAGCGTTAACATCATTGTTCTTCTGTAAATTATTGCAGGCTCAAATTACCCTACACAGAATCTTTAAAAAAAAAAAAAATTAATGGGGCACTGGCATCAAAGCCGTTTAGGGCTGGATGAAAGGAATAGCAGCTACCTCCTTTTGTTGGGACCGTAATGGTCTCATGCTAGCCCAATTATCGCCCTACAGGAACATGTGGCAATGGTGTGTCCCACCGTGTACATAAATAATGGTGAATAAAAAGTGCATTAAACATTCTTTTCCCAAGATGCAAGGGATTTTGATAAAATCTAACAGGTTGTCACAAAGGAGAATTCTCTGTGCTCCTAAGTACTGAATTCTTAATAAAAATATTTTCCAATTAAAAAAAAAAAGGTTTCATCTTGGGGAATATTGTGTTCCACGTGAATGATTTTGCAAAGAAATTTAAGTAGATCTCTATGTCTCCAAACATCATTTGTCATCTTTCTGGGGGAAATCCTTTAAAATTCTGTCACCTGTGGGGCGCCTGGGTGGCTCAGTGGGTTAAGCCGCTGCCTTCGGCTCAGGTTATGATCTCAGGATCCTGGGATCGAGTCCCAAATTGGGCTCTCTGCTCAGCAGGGGGCCTGTTCCCCCTCTCTCTCTCTGCCTGCCTCTCCATCTACTTGTGATTTCTCTCTGTCAAATAAATAAATAAAATCTTAAAAAAAAAAAAATTCTCTCACCTGTGCCTTTAAATTCCCTAACCAGATAGTATTACTATTATAGAGCTCTAATATTGAAACCAAAAGGGTGAATAAGAACACCAACTTAAGAATGGAATAAATCTAGGTTCAAGATTTAAACCTGCTGCATTGACTACATGTGAGAGCTCAGTTACCCTCCCTCTCCCCCTCTCTTAAGACTGATTTAACTCATCTTTTAAAACAAAGATTAATAATCTAAGTCACAGGATTGCTTCTAGAATTAACAAAAGATGTTCCTGGTTTAGCACACTGACTGGCAAAGCACAGGGGCTCCAGAGAAGGGAACTACTATTATTCTAAACAAGTGAGCTACTCAATGTTTGGGACTATCCCTATGGGGTCTATACGGCTTAGGGTAAATGGCCTCCAGTTGTTCCAGGTTCCTTTATCGAGGGTTTATGACAGCTTAACTTTTCTTAGTTTTTTAACACTGGGCTGTCTGCTTTTAGCAGTCTCTCCATTTTTAAGTTGCTGTGAACTGGGGAATGAGATTTAGCTGATAGATGAATTCAGAATTTGAGGCCACATGGAGGTGTCCCCTAGGACTCAGAAACAATGTCCCCCCAGAGTTCAACTTTAAAACCAACATATAATCGGTAGAATAATCTTAAGATACAATGGTTCTCAAGCCAGAAAGCTTCTATTGGAACCCAGTCTGACTTTACTTTTTTTAAATTTTATTTATTTATTTGAAGAGATATCACAAGTAGGCAGAGAGAGAGGAGGAAGCAGGCTCCCTGCTGAGCGGAGAGCCCAATGTGGGGCTTGATCCCAGGACCCTGAGATCATGACCTGAACTAAAGGCAGAGGCTTTAACCCACTGAGCCACCCAGGCACCCCCAGTCTGACTTCAACAGTAGCTATATGGCGTTTAAGTGGAAAACCCCCCAAAAAGAGCCATCAGTGGCAGATCCAGGCAGTGCCCAAGCCCTGTCAAGGGGAACCTTCAGCAAAGGGACTTCATGGATGGAGGCCCCACTGGCAAGACTTTCTTAGACATTCTAGGTGCCAGGACTGTTTCCCGTGATGAGCTCATAAATGGGCTTTGTTGCAGATCAGTCTCACGAGCTTGGTTAAAGGGCTTTACCCACAAGAAATGAACTCCCTGAGGTGCTGACAAATTACTCAAGCCTGGAAACCTAAGGGCTAGGCCGTGACCAGGCAAATGCACGCCTGGGATACCTCTGGGTGTGACGTGTTGGGACTGTGCTCTGACTCTGAACGGTGACGGGGTGCGGGGGGGGGGGCAGTGTCTCGGGTTAGAAATCCCTGGCCCTGGGGGCTGGTCTTGCCCTTCACGCTCTGGTTTCCCCTAAGCCGGTTACTTAACCTCTCTGGGCCTCTTTTTTTCCTCTCCTACAGAACAGAATGACAGTCCTTCAGAGCTCTATTTCGGCTCAGTTTTTAAACCAAAGCAGCAAGCGAGCGGATCTGTTGAATTAAAAACACCAGCCTCCCCTCCTCTCCCGTTCCAGGTGCTCTGGTCCTGCTGGATGGGCCCACGTGCCATTCACCCCCCCCACCCAAGCAGCACGCCGCTTGCTTCACGACTGCAGCCCAGGGACACCTCCTCGAAGTGCTCTCTGACACACAGAGCATCACACCGCAGTGCTTTCTTCTGCCCTTGGAGCAAACGGTGCCTCCGTTTGTGATGACAGCTTTCAGGGGGCCACTGCTCCTTCAGGATAATTCTATTTACCCCACAACAGCCACCCTGACATCTCTCTGGCCCTCAGATGACACCCAGGCACCGTGTGCGTCGAGGATCCACTGTCTGAGACCACCCTGTCAATAACAGAATTGTTCCAGGTCTCAGGGTGGCCTCATCTACAGAAGCAGCCTCCTTCTAGAACCAGCAAATTGAAGGGTGTTCGGAGACTGTATTAACCATCTTTATTGCGCTCAAAAGAACTCGAGACACAGGAAGAGAGAGTGGATTTTCATAGAGGTGTTTCCTTGACCCAGTTACATTTTTATTCAGTGAAAAAAGTTGACATTGAGACAAAAATTATCATAAAATTGTGCAACAATATAGTAAAATCTTCAGCAGAAACAGGTGATTTGGAAACGTGTCAAGGCAATTGAAATCATAAACGCCTAATTTCACTTTGGAGAGAAACAAGTATACAGTGTTTCACTTTAAATAAGAGCAGAGTAGGCCTTTATTTTGCTGCCAATACTTGGATTTTGCCTAAAGTTTCGAGCAATTCGTAACAAGAGTCTTTACAGGAGAAATGACACGGGATATCTGAGAATAATGTTCCACTTCGGCACTCGTACTTTCTTCCATTGGCGTTAACACACATGAAACAAATACCAGCCTCCGGTTACTTGGCTCTGAGGATTTAATTCCTAATATGGCTGCTCAAAATCAGTGGGCAGAAACATACATGCAACCCGTCCTCCCTCAACCCACGTCCGATGGAGGTTCCCATTCTGAGAACGAGCTCATTGTCCATGTACCCAACTACCCATACCTCCTGCTCTCTAGTCCATATCTCAGTCTTGCATAGAAAGTAGTCTATATAAACTTAATGCACTGGCTTTTATTACACAAAAATTGTACCTGAAAGGCAGCACACACTCCAGTTAATAAAAATAACAAACTAGGAATGTCAAGAGACAATCCCAACAAAGTGGAAGATTCTGCACAAAGTTTCAAGAGTCAATTCTGAAAATCAATATGGAGATGGTATTCGGTTGACTTATCTCCCAGAACCCTTCTCTGAGGCGTCTCCCAGCTCTGTCGAAGGAAGAGAAGAAATCTTCTCAGGGAGGAACCATGTCCCCCTTAGTAGGGAAGTGACCAACCAAACCTAACTAGATGAGGTTTCTGCCCTTAACGAAGCAGTGGGACCATAATCTTACAAGATGGAGGGACTGCTGGGTGGATATTTGAAGACAGGATTCTCCAAGGGGAAGTGAACGATTATCTCTAAGAGCGTCCCCACACCACCACTCTCCCCAGGCCACTGTGTGAGAAGGGGTACATTCCTTAAACGGCTACAGCCTAGTTTAACCTAGGAGGCCAGGATGCCGGGCAGGAGCAATGGCGCAGTGTGTCCCACACCTGTCCCACAAATGCCCCAAGTGATAGATGCTCCGCCCTGAGCAGAGATGGAACCCCAGGAACCTCTCTTCCCAAAGTCCAAAGTTTCAACCAGTGACCCAGCATCATAACCTTGTACCCAGCAGGCCAGGGCAGCCAGCAGTTCCTGGAGCGTCTCACCTGTCTGGAAAGGTCTGCATAGATGTGGCTCCTCCCTCGACTCTTCCTCGGAATCTGACTCTGTCATTTCACCCGCCTGGACCCGGGTCTCACAAGGCTCGAGCTCGAGGGGTGTTTAGGACATAAAGGGGCAAGATCAGCCTCCAGAGAAAATCTGGACATAATCCCCCTGGCCTGCCAAATATTAGTGGTCCGTTAGTGGTCCACCGTGGCCCATGTGGATGTGGGCTTCTGACATTCAAATGTGCGCTGGGGGAGAATAAAACCTTTACCCTGTACAGTGTGAACTTTCGAGGTGGCATCTCCAAGGAGGTACGAAAAAGCCCCTTCTTCACAAACAGAGGCTCCGCCTGGTCACAGTGAAGACAATTACCTGGTCACTTCCAAAGGCCACACATACTTTTTGTTCCCCTCTCCTATGGCCACTCCCACCTCTGGACTCTCGCAGACAGCACACGTACACCGAAACCCCACGAAGCTATGCAGAGGGAAGGAAGAGTGCGTGCTTGAAAAGTTCATAAAAATATACAATTTACACGTAGCTGCGTCTACCTAGCTTAGTCTTCAGAAACTCAGCTCTTCTGTGTATATAAAATACTCTAGCCCTAAAAGGCTGCTTTGTCTCAAACAGCACAGTGGCGTTCTCCGAGGAGAGGGGTGACGGTCAGTCTATACAGTACTGTGCACTAAGCGCTGCAGGCACGAGGAACAGGATCTGGGTGCTCAGACGGGTCTCCGGTCGCCAACTGGACACACAGGCTCTGTAGAAAGGCTTGCCTGTGGAGCCACGGAGAAGAACGTCTCAGAGCCTTTGAGATCAGCTTTTACGAATGCCAACGAGAAGTTGGCAGAAGAAGAAAATATACTTTCTAGTGGTCCGATTAAGATAAGGTAAGACAAGATAAAGCCAAAGAAACTCCATTCTTTACGAAACTCACAAAGGAAAGGGAGGCAGAGAAGCGGGGAGAAAGGCCGGGAGGAGGCTCCTCATGACCACCGCTTGTTAGAATACAACAGAGCCTTACCCACACGACCTAACTACATGTCTACAGTTGAAAATACTCCTCATTCAAAATATATATATATATATATGTGTGTGTGTGTGTGTGTGTGTATATAAATTAAACTTTTTAAAACTAAAAAATTTAATTGGCTCTTTGTTTTCCAGACAGTCACTAGATAGAACAAAACTATATTCTTGCCCAAGAATGATACTTTTGGTTAAAAGAAAGCAAATACTTGTGAGAAGGTGACGCGGCACACCTCGGAGGACACGGGGTCTTTACGAAGCTTGCATATAAAGGACACATTTCAGAAACATGATTTTGGGACATCCCCGAACTCCCTGTTTCTCAGCTGAGAAGTTCTCTCCAGTGGGGCTCCTCCGGCAGGAATCACCAGGGCGCTGGACGTCGGTGTCTAGGGTGGGCGTTGGTCTGCGATGGGACTCCACGGACCTAGCAAGTGGCCATGAGGTGAATACCCGGGTGGCGTTTAAAGGCATAAGGAATAAAAGCTCAGCTTGTTTTACAGAGCGAGTAAGCTCTAGCGTTGCTGTGACTCTCAATTAGATGGAATGGTCTCAAGTGCGTCCATCTCCTGTATCTCTGTCAGAGCGAACAACATCCTTTCAACTGGGCAGGGGTGCGGGGAAGGAGGTGGAAGGAAAGAAAAGAAAAAGGAAAAAAAAAAAGAGAAGGCACTGACCCAATTCAAAATGACTGCATATATCAGGGACAGAGTTTTAAAGATAGTATGTGGCCACCTGAACATAAATATGAAACTTTACATTTGAGGGGCGCCTGAGTGGCTCAGTCAGTGAAGCATCTGTCTTCGGCTCAGGCCATGATCTCAGGGTTCTGGGATCGAGCCCTGCATGGGGCTCTCTGCTCAGTGGGGAGTCTGCTTCTCCCTCTCCTGCTTCCCATGCTTATACTCTGACTTGCTCTAATTAAAAAAAAAAAAAAAAAACAAAACTTAAAAAAAAAAACAAACAACAACAAAAAACACTTTACATTCCAGATTCTTCAGTGGTAAGGAAAAACAAGATATCAGCAAAGGACAAATTAGGTACTCTTATCTACCAGTGTATCTCTCATGGCCCAGACCTAGCACTCTCCCACGAGCAGTCATTTGTTGCGATGACCACGACACCAGTGTATAATAAAGCAGTGTTCTCAGCTTGCAGCGTGGAGAGCTACGTCTTGTGCAGAGGCGTAGACGGTAAGATTCCAGCGGTGAACGTAAGAGAAGAAGCCGTTGCTTGCAGGGCTCTCGGAGCCGCAGCTCTGTTTAACTGAAACCGAGCAATGATTCAATGTGCTCTCCTGCCCGATACCATTACATGACACACAAGTGAATAAAAACGGACTGTTTCCGGAATGGCAACAAAACTGCTTCTGTTCCCCACCCCTCGACCCTACAACCCTTCATAACGTGCGGAGTCGACGACCACGAAAGCCTTGCCTTATATAGAGTCCGAATAAATTAACAAAAGTACAGAAAAGAACTTTTCCCCACTATACACACAAACTCTTTCCTATAAACAAAATCCAAACAAAATTTAAAATTTGAGCACACTTTCAATGGCGGGGGGAGGGGAGGGGGAGGGAGAGATGCCACCCATCACCCTCTCTCAATGTTTTTATTAAATACATTTCTGTGTCTTAGAAAAATAAAAAGAACGGCCAATTTATTGACTCAAAATTATCTCACAGACTTAAAAGCATGCCCAGCAAGCACAGCCCTGTAAGACTACATTAATATGAAATCAGAGCAATTTGGTTACTAAAATCAACCTGGTTTGAAGTTCACAGCTGATTACTACAAAGTTTATTCATTCCTTTCTTTCCTTTTTTGTTTTTGTTTTTGGCCGATATAAAAATAACGTATTGCAACTCAAAGTGCATCTTTTAAAATAAACCATCAACTATCTTTATCAAATAAAATATTTACACCATTTGGTTTCTAGTGAGGAGAGCTTTCAGGCTATCACCATGGGGACGTCGTCTGAAAATCCTGTTATCATAGGGGCATCTTCATCGTCCTCCCCTAAAGGCAAAAGAGTCAGTCTGTGGTGAGTTCCATCGCATCTGCATCCGACCCCAACTCCCACCGCTCTGCCCTGACCACTCCCAACACCACCAGCCTGGAAAATCGGGACCACAGCCCACCAGGTGCAGTAGCCAAAGCCAAATCCCAGCTCAGCTCCCCGCTGACACGCTTGGGTCACCTTCTCCCCCATCAACGGGTAGCCAAGCTTATTTTAATGGTAGCCTGAACTTAACCAAATAAAGAAAGTCAACCTCTTAGGAGGGGGAATCTCAAGACCTACCCAAAAGTCCAGAGGGCAATTTAGCTTCCCTAATTTGAATGATCCACAGCTGATGTTAACAGTGAAACCTCATAATCTGCTTCCTCCTCTGAACCCTCACTGCTCTGAGGGTAGGGATCTTAGAGGGGCGAAGAATGTCCCACTGTGGCCCCTATTCCAATCCTGTGCAACTAAGCTGTGATCCACATTCAGTGATCACTGTGTGGTACCACCAAGGGTCCAACGCCTTTTGCCTCCAGGAACGGAAGCAAAGAATGCAGCCCATTCATGCAAGGCAGCCCAAATACTTGTACAAAGCAACACAGGAAACTGAGAAGAGGGAGAAAAGCTAATATCAAATGATCAGTGGGCAGGGAATATACAAGTACTTCCCAAAGGAAAAAGATTATAACTGGTTTCTAGAAAAAAATAGGTACGTGAAATCACATTCGGGGAAGACCCCCGAAACACACCTAATTTACCATATTAAGCAATCTACTAGCTCTATTAGCTTTTAGAATCTGAGCATGCAGACATCTTAAAAGGACTCCTTCTTTCTTTTTCCCATACCATGCTGTGGGTATGGGAAAGAAGAATGGCCGGGGAGGTTTGACCAGCTGTATCAGAAAGACAGACAGCCAGATGGAAAGGGCCTCTTTGGACAGAAGTCATGTGGGCAAGCATGACATCTCCTCTTGACTAGGCTCTCCCAAGATGTCAGACCTCCAGGTCCATGAAGGATGAGAGGGCTTGGACATTCTTGGAAACCTGGGAGTCTCCTAAGCCCCGGGCCCTCCTATCCTTCCTGCACAAGGCAAGCTCCTCCCACTTCTTCCACAAAACCCTCCCGCTCTGGGGCCAGGACCACACCGCTGAAGGGAGTACCAATATTTGAACAGAGAAGCAAGTTCCAAGCTAAGGGCTCCAAAGGGTTTAACGTAAAGTAAAGCAGTGAGATCATTGGTTAACGAACCCCTCCTAAGTGTCCCAAGACAAGCCTAACCCACGCATCTCCTAACCAAGGACCTGGCTTTGGAGGAAGCCCGGGGTGCGTGGGGGGGGCGGCTCACTCACCCAGGTCGTCCCCCGAGGAGAAGATGGCCGAGCCCAGCCTGGAGCTGTAGTGGCTGTTGGCAAAGGCAGTGAAGCTGCTCTGCAGCCTCCGGTGCTTCGTGTACAGGACGGCAAAGCCCACGCCCAGGCTCAGCAGGACCAGGAACAAGATGGGCACCGCCACGGCGGCAACGTCAGTGGATCTGGTGGCCTGGGACGCCGACGCGCCCCCACCTGCTGGGGCAAGATGCCACCGGATTAGCCTCCAACGTCAGGGAGGGGTGGGGGAGGCGATGAGGCAACCCAACCCCCTCCCCACTCCCCACCAACACCACCAGCACCAAATCACTAGGAGCCGGCAAACAGTGAGCCGAGCCGCCGTTCCTGCACCTGACGCCTGACTGTTTCCCGACGCCTCGCCACGAGCTGACAGCCCACGGGCCTGGGGCATGCAAATACGGTAATTACATTAGCCTCCTAATCACGGCCTTGTTGTTTATTTAGATAATCTCTTGGAAGGGAGACCTTTGTTGGGGTATCAACATTGATTTCATTAGCATTATTACTTAAGACCACTTGCTTGCCTTACATAAGAGGATGTGAAATCAGACCACTAATTAACGAGATTGCAATTATTTCCCCCTACTTGGCACCAAAGTCATTCTGAACTGCAATTACCTGAAGCTCCATTAAGTGATACAAACGAGATTCCTTTACTGCAACACTGACTTAACAGCTCATCAAGTTTTATGTTTTTTTTTTTTTTTTTTTTTTTTACGTAGATAAAAGAGAGAACCCTTCCGTACACGTTTCACATTTTTTAAATGCTCTTTGCAAAGCCAGTTCGGGGTCTATGACCTAATAACGATGCTCACTTCCCCATGTCTGAAACAAATTCCAGCTCTATGATGATGGGCTGGTAGATCGGCCTCCACAAGGCTCTAGGGCCAAGCCATCTTTGGGTTTGGGCTGGTCTTAAGAAATAGGGGAAAGTCTGAGCCTGAGGACCGGAAGTGGAACTTGGAAGTCAGTTTGAGCTACGGAAGCACAGTGGACTTTCCAGGTCCCATAAGGAGTTTGTCAGGCTTGAGGTCATTCTGGGATGACCAGCCCTGGGATAGGGCTACATGGTACGGACCAGGCCTGGGCCTCACAGGGAAGGCCCAGTAGCGACCCAGGAACTCACCCCAACCAGATCATCAAGATGGACCAGAGAACAGCCATTTCTTGCAAGACCAATCTAACAACTCAGAATCCATGCCTTTAATTTCTCTCATTACTGACCCACCAGGAAAAGCTGCAGCAGACTCTTCTTAGATCATATGTCCCAACCTAACCCCAGGTGTGAACCGCTAAATTAGGGGGATGCTCTTAGCTGGAAGAGTCGGGAGGAACTAGGGTCGTGTAGGAAACAGGAAGGAGTGAAGCCCCCTCACCCCACTTCTGAGAGGACAGCAAACATCAAGAGACAAGACAGAGACAAACTGAGGCCTCATGGAGAGATTCTTCCTGCTTGATAAGCTCAGTTTTATTAAGGCAACACTTTTTCCCACAGTCTATTTTAGTCGTTAATTGGTTTTACTTAGAGAGGAGGCTCTATTTAGGAAACGCTAGGTTAACAAGACTTTTGTTGTTTTTCTGTAAGACCTTCTCAGAACCTCAAGTATGCTGGGATTCTCCAAAGGGATGCAGTCTGCCAAGGTTTTCCTTTTAGGGAGGTGCCTGGGAAGCAGGACATGTTGGAGCACACAACAACTCAAACGCAAGATTTTGGCTTGAGTGTTGGTGAGTTCCTGGCTGGGAAGAAATGGAAGAAAAAAAGACCAGTGGCAAAGCGTCTGTGGATATCCTGGCCAAGCTACTACAATACAAGCAGAATTTCTGTGTAAAGGAAAGGTTCCTCTCCTCCGCCATCAGCATGACCCAGTGCCAGCATCTGTGAGGGTTGAGAAGACAAGATGCCAGGCCAAATTCAGGTTCTGCTCAGGAGCAACAGCTAAGATGAAGCTATAAAATCAGTAAATCTATGGGAAGGAGATTAGTTACTGACTTGAAAGAACCACAGGGAACATTAGCATATTGGAAGCTCTGAGAAGTCCTGCAAAAAACAAACAATAAAACTCATACCAACCTAGTGTTACCCAAGCAGGACCTCCTTTTGAAACAAAACCCATTTTTACCCTATTCCCTTTTTTGGGCTTTACATTCAGAATGTGGTCACTTTGTAACCCCAGCTTCTCATACCACGCCTGGCTCAGGAAGTGTTTGTTAAATCAGTGCCTGGCTAAATTGAAACGGAAGTGATTTTCTTCTGAACTAAAAGAATTTTTTTTTTTTTTTTTGAGAGAGAGAGAACATTTTACATGCACTTTGGAAAGACACATCTTGGGGCACCTGGGTGGTTCAGTCAGTTAAGCATCCAACTCCTGGTCTCAGCTCTGGTCATGATCTAGACCCCTGAAGTCAGGCTCCTCGCTCAGCAGAATTAGCTTGGGATTCTCTGCCTCTCCCTCTATCCCTCCCCTGCTCTTGCACATGTGCGTGCTCTCTCCCCCAAATAAATAAAATCTTAAAAAAAAAATACATAAATTCATCAAACCCTGCTATAGCCTTCATCACTTTCCCAGAACTGAAGACAGAAATGGCCCCATCAAGTGACTTACCGGACCCCAGCTCGTCGTACAGCAGGACAGCAGGCTCCCCACAAATCTGGCTGCCAAAAAGGCATCTTGCTTGCACGGTGAAAGTGTAATTATGACCCAGTTTCAGGTTGGAAATTTTAAAGAAATTGTCAGTAGTATTCCCAAGGTAAGCTGAGATATTCATGGCACTATCAAACATGTGTATCTCATAGCCCTGAAAACAAAGACACGAGAGATTGTTCAGGATCTTAAATAAGGACTCTGACAGCTTCTATTACTGGTTCCAACTTTATGTGAGCTCCGTATTGCAGGCTTTTATAGATGCTAAAGCACTTTGGGCTTCTTACTGGATCTTTTTACATTACCATTGAGATATTGGATTCAGAAAATGGTAATTTTCCCATCCCAAATGTCTCAAATAACTACCACACCCACTGATCTGCTGCAAAGTGGAAGTGAAAAGTGTAGCCCTAATAAAAGCCATTTTAACAAATATTCCGGTGCACAAAGTTCTGGTCAACAGTTCACTCATTTGAAGTAATAGTAAATGCCACAAAGAATCTGGACAAGTCAGTAGTAGTTCCCCGTAATGGGATCTGACTGATAATAAATCTGGGTCACAGGGGACTCCAGCAGTGGGATAAAAAAAAAGTCAGAACGTTTCTCGGTAGAACAGCGTGTGGGAACTCCATAGGCAGCCCACAGCTCCCTCTCCAGCTCCTGGAGGCGGATGGTTGCTCCAGACCAACCTGGCCTTGAAGAGAAAGTGCTTCAAGATCAGGATGGGATCAGAACTGACTACTGGACTTCTCTGCTAATCTCTAAGTACCCCAGTGTCAAAGCCACCAACTCCTACCCCATCAGCATCAAAGAAAAAGCCTCCTCTCATATCCCGAACGACATACTGGGCCCCACTGCACACTTATTGGCTCTTGGTCCCTATTCCATTGACATTGAACTCATACTCACGGGCTCTTAGTCCCCATTCCACTGAACTAAGCCTAGTGCAGGGGGGCGGGGAGGGGAGGACATGCGACCTGCTTATGCACACTCCATGGGAAGTGAAGTACTGACCTGCCAGCTCAACCTGAAAGTCAGGCTTCCGCCACCTAGGAGGGACCCTGATGACAGCTGGCTGCCAAACTGGGCCTCCCAGCACCACCTGCCTGGAGTTCCATTCCTGCCTTCTCCAACCTACACTAGCATTCATCCTTTTCTATCTAATATATACCTGCTGTAGAACATTTGCAAAATACATAAAGTTATAAAGTTATAAAGAAAAACATTTAAATGACACAAACATTAACCATTTATTTAACTAGTCGTCTTCTGTTGGGACATTAAAGTTGTCTCTTCTTTCTTGTTCCCAGAAATAGAACTGCCCTGGAGAGCCTTGTCCATAAATTCGTGGAGTATATCGTTTTCTCAGTTTAAGATCCTAAAAGAACTGCTGGGTCAAAGGCTGTAAGTGCTTTTTCTGTTTTGGATACGTGTTACCCAAAGGCCTTACGGAAGCATTTCTAATTCATTATCTCCAGAGTGCTAATCTCCCTGACTACAACTCATTCTGGTAATTCTTCCCCACAAACTCAGCCTGTTTCACATGAAAGTGTCCTGTCTCTGTGGTTCAGATGATCAGGGAGGTAGATCCTTCTTTTCTTTTGCCTACGACTACTATAGTTTTTACTTTGTTTCCTGTACCTCTTCCGAAATCAGAAACAACAGAAATCAATTTCTGTTTTGAACAGCTTTGAAAGCTTTCTTTGTATTCGAGTATATTAACCACTTACACATCACGGTTGGAAGAGTTGTGAGAATTTTCAAGTTTTAATCTAGTTGTGCTTCTGGCCTGACACCGTGACTGTTCACAACCCCTATGCTCTTTGCCGCCACCAAACCCTGAAACAGCCACAGCTGATTTACTGTGTCTCTGTTTAGCTCCTGCTTTGCCAACCATGGGGACAGGCTGGGTCCACTACAGAATCTGTCCACCTCTGGGTGGCCAATCTGTTCCCTGGTGACGCTCTCCTTCCCCTCCCACCGTCTGCTGTGAATACAGTCATTGGTCTGCCAATGACAGACAAAACAGTGTTTTCTATAAGGTCAACAGACTATGTTTGAGCACTTTCTGCTCTCTCACACACCACGGCAAAGAAACCGCGAGGCCAGTTTGAGGCTCAGCCCCTGGCATGGGAGCCACAGCCCCGCTCTCAGACTGGCTGCGGAAGATGGGGCCCTGGTTCCGATGCCCGGCCCCACCCAGCTTCAGAAGGCACAGCGCAGGTTCCAGCCCATTTCCCTGTCTTTAGGGAAAGACAAGTTCAGGAATGAAAAGTGCTTAGTGCAGAGATTCTCATCTTTAATGGGCAGTATAAACATTTCACTAATTAGCAAGCCCACAGAAAATGGTCCTTTAATTCTCAAGTTCACTCCCTTGCCCTATTCTGTTTTTTCCCCATCTATGCCAGCACGCCATTAACGAGCTCATCTCTAAAGCTGCATTTCAATTAGATTCCCAAAGTCATTGAGGAGGAGGGAGGGACTCACCCTGCTTTCATTAAAATGCTTTTCCTTCAAAGCAAGACTTTTCCAAAACAGAAGAACGTGGTCATTTTCTGTTATGATTTTTAAGGCATCAGGTGCAGATAATGAAACTGAAAATTAAAGATGAGACAGGATGCAGTCAGTGGCTATGGAATGGAATCACCATTTTCCTGTCTGATGAGATAGATTAGATAATGCTAACCTAAGGGGCACCTGAGGGGCTCAGTAGGTTGAACATCTGACTCTTGGTTTAGGCTCAGGTCATGATCTCAGGGTCATGAGACTGAGACCCAGGTCGGGCTCTGCACGGAGTGTGGCGCTTGCTTGGGATTCTCTCTCCCCCTCCCCATCTCCCTCTGCCCCTCCCCCCAATGCCTTTGTGCTGTCTCTAAAAATAAAATATATATATATATAAAAAAGAAAAGATAAAAGAATGCTAACTCAAAAGGCTAGATTAAGGAACAAATAAAGTACATATGTTGTTTAGCATAGAGCATAGCCCATGGTAGACACTCTCTAACTGGCATCTCTTTAGTGTTGTTATAATACCTTTAGCCAAGAAATGTGGACAGTACTGCATTCAGTGGCCCTGAGAGCCACGGATGCCAAAACCAAATTGGGTGGGGGAGAAAGGGAAGCAATGAGATGGACACAGTTCCCTGGCTAGACTTCTGCTCTGGCTCCAGTCTGCCTCCTGCTCGCCCAGTCCTGCCCCAGGGCCTGAGGAGCCTCAGAACTCAGCAAGGGGCCAAGGCCTGTGCCCGAACATAGAGCCCTAGAATGACACCCTGAGTCCCGCCCAGACCCACTCCTCACATGGCCGGCCTGGTGAGACCGAGCCTCCATCACAGACACCGTGACATCGTCTGCTGCTGCCCAAGTACCAGAGCTCATGACCTGCTTTCTCAGCCAGAGTCTGACTGCCAAGCCAATCCCGGGCTGGCAGCAAGGCCCCTTCAATCTACTTCACGGTTCCTGGTCTCCCTCCTTGGCTACACATCTCCCTGCCGCGAGGAACCACAGGATTTCAGCCCAGGTTCCCATCCTTGGCTTTCGTGGCAAACTATTTCCTAACTCTTTTGGGCATTCCTGCTCTCCTGCACCCCAGTGTCAAAACCAACTGGGCAGAGGGAGAGTGAAAAGAGACACAGCCTACCCTCCAGCCCACCACGCTGCAGCCCAGGCACTGAAAAGCCCATCCTGCTGGGCCCGCTGTGGATACTGAAGAGGGTGTTTGTCCTTCCCACTGTTACTGTCTAGGTGTCCGAGCAGCCCCATGGGCCCCTTCCTGTGTGAGAAGGACCCTGCTCTCCCTCCCATTTACCTGTGGTGATTTTTATACTGGACTCTTTGCTCATGTTCCCCAGCTGGACGATGATGTGGTATTTCCCTCCAGGCTCCAACTTGGTAAGGGTGTATTCCACAGTACTGTTATGGGACTTTATTTTGTAGCTTCTGTCACTCTTTCTTATTAGATCTTTGACAGCAACTGCATATAACTGGGACAAAAAAAAAAAAAAGAGAGAGACCCTTGGTAATCAGAATCTTGGCGCTTTTTTACTCTTTGCAATTTAGCAGTGGGCAATGGAAAACCCAAGTGTATCTGGGGGCTGCAAGCCACAGGCAACCTCCTTCTGAGCCCGCAGCGACTCCATTCTCTGGAAAGCCTTTAAGGTAGCCAGGCTCAGACTTGGAACAAGCACTCAATCCCAGAACTGCACACAGAATTATCAATTCGACCCAAAAAAAAATGACCCCAGGGAAAGTCCCATTCACTGTGGCATCCACACAGAGGTTGGAACAGGCAAGAGCAATTCAAGTTCAGTGCTCAGTGAATCTCCCCGGCTGTAATAGCTCTGGGTGGTGTCAGAGGCAACGGAAGGACAGCAAATTCTACTTACTATCTCCCAGGTTGCTTGTTACGTATGTGGAGGCCAGGTCAAATACAGGGACAGGGGGCAAGTACAGGGAACTCAGGCACCAGGAAGAACTGGAGAGTCAAGGAAAGCCAGAGCAACTGAGCCCTGAAAACTACCCCGGGGATGAGGGAGAGGGCAGAGGGGAAGGAGGGAAATTAGCCTGGGTCAAAGGAAAATGGGAGCCATTTTCCAGAATTACTGCCTCTTCTTTTACTCTTACTATTTTTCTTTTTAGAGGGGGATGGAGGCGGCAGAGGGAGGATCTCAAGCAGGCTCCAGGTCCAGCACAGAGCTCAATCTCGTGACCTTGAGATCACGGCCTGAACTGAAACCAAGAGGCAGACGCCTAACCAACAGGGCCCCCCAGGCGCGCCTCGCCTCTTCTCTTAGAGCAAGAGCCAGTAAACCTTTTTGTAAAGGTTCAGGTAGAAAACGCTAGGTTTAGAAGGCCGAATGGTCTCTCCCTCCGTGATTCAATTCTGCCCTGTGCAGTATGAAAGCTGTCACAGGCTAAGATTTAAATGAACGGTTAGAGCTTGGTTCTAATAAACTGTATTTACACAAACGGGCAACAAACTGCACTCGGCCGGCAGGCCTCTGTCTGACAACCCACTTTAGAGGCTCAGGGACGGGAAGAGGAGACGGCAGAGAAGAAGAGGGACAAACGACTAGGACAGCTGGATGTCATGGAGAAGGGACGACTCAGAAGAGGCACCTCAAAGAACCCCATCTTTGGGCACACAGATACTGCGATGAGACCTCCTGCTGAGCTCCCACGGCCAAGCCCAGCTTTCATGCCGGGTGACAGCACCCTCTGGCCCGTCCCCAACCATGCCAAGAAAAGGAATGGCTGGCTGGACACCCGCCCCTCTCACCAGGTCCTGGTCGGGAGAATCATATGGGGATTCCCACTTGATGACAGCCGAGGTTTTGCCGGTATTAACCACATGCAGGTGACGCGGTGGGAGCCTGCTGTCTGGGATCATCTTGACCACGACGTAGTCGGAGGATGGCCCTTGGTAGGGCACCACCACCCGCACCTGAAACCAATAATACCACAGGGGCGCATGGAGTTGGCACCAAGCCATTCTTTTCAACAAAACGGGTGTACACAAATTTCAATCAGCAGTAAAGATATAAAAGGTGAAATAATGCCTCACCTTCCCCAGATCTCTAATCCATTTTCCTAGAAACAGTAAGAGTTTTATGTGCTTCTTTCCAGAAATGTCTTATGCTTCTGTAAGCACAGACACACATATGTGCATACCAGATACATACCTGTATAGGTATGTGTACATGTAGTCTGTTTTTCTTAACTTTTTTACCCAAATGAGAAAGTTTTCGGCTCGTATTTTTAGGCTCTTCACTTCTCTCACTTAATACGATAGCACAAATATTTCCCACGTCAGTACTATTTCTTTGGAAGATTTTTCTACCTCAGTTCTATTTCTTTTGAAGGGCTGCCCTGTGTTCTTAACCAGTGTTCTCCTGATAGCCACTGGTTTGAAATCTTCTGCTATCACAAGCAACAGTATACCCAACATCTTTTTCCATCTATCTTGGCACACGTGTAAGTGTATGTGGGCTAAGCTCCTAGTCCTAGAAATGGAATGTGAATTCCTGTGAATGCTTATGCATTTGCCAAGTTCCCAATCCCCCACGGAGATGCGGTTGGTTACTGGGTCATTCAGTCCTTTCTTGAAGTAGGAATCCAGTGCTTTCACAGAAGAGGAACCACCCTCTTGCACACACACAGATCCTGGAGTCATGTCTCCAGCTCCCCAGGCGCAGGGTCTGAGCTAGGAGCCCAGGATTTAAGCCATCCTTAAAACACAGAAACCCCTCTGGACTCCCCGCTATGGGAAACTCACCAGAAACAAATACTGCTCGTCCCTACTGACAATGACTGTTTTGTTGTGCAGGGAAGTAGTCAGGCTCTGCGGACTGCGATACAGGTCAAGGAAGGACGTAGCATAGAAAATGCCGTAAACCTGGCAAACAGGATGGAAAAGGACATTAGCTCCATGGCCAGAGACGTGGTTCTCTTGAAATCCCTAATTAATGCCCTTGTCAAGAGCTTTAGGAGAGCTCAAGAGAGAAAAGTCTTCCTTCAGCATTTATTTTACAGAGAAGGTACACTGGGGCAGGCACTGAACCCACCACCACCAAGATAAACATGGTGGGCTCTCTGACCTCAAAGCACTCGTTTTTTTAAAAAATATTTTATTTATTTCAGAAAGAGAAAGAGAGCCCACACGCCCATGCATGGAGGAGGGGAAGACGGAGAGAGAGAAGCAGGCTCCCCGTTTGAGCAGAGAGCCCCATGGGGGGCTCGATCCCAGGACCCCGGGATCATGACCTGAGCCGAAGGCAGACGCTTAACCCACGGAGCCACCCAGGCGCCCCTCAAAGCACTCATTTTTGAGGAAGGAGGGCAGAGAAGAAAAACAGGATTATGAATGACGAGTTGCAAGTACAGAAAGTGCGATACTGCAGAGAAAGATGGCACGAGGAGGCGGGGAGGGGGCAGAGTCCTCAGAGCGCAGACCACACGCTACCTGCAAAGCATGTAGAAGGACCGACGGGGAGAAAGTCAGCGCGTTTGTGAAGGGAGGCTGAGGAGGGACGGTAGCACGGCTGACACGGGGAGCTGCCCAGAAGACACCCACTCTTCCGCCCCTCCTCAGGAGAATCCTGGTTCCTCGTGAGAAGGGAAGGGGAATGAAAGCCCCAAGGGGATAAGCCAGGAAGAAGTGTGGAAAGAAAGAATTAGGGGACTTGAGGGAGCCAGAAAGCAAAGCGAATGGGGCAGGACTAGGAGACGGAGGGCACTCAAAGCACAAGACGGGAGCAGAGGCTCTGGGCTCAGAAGCAGGCCTCGTTTCTGAAGGAGAGGCCTGCGGCCGCTGTGAACCCAACTGGGCAGCTCTGGCCAGGGGTCTAGAGAAAGCTCCGTGTGCTAGGGAGGGCGGGGTACAGGCAGGTCCCTCAGAGATACACAGTGGCTGTGGCCGTTCTCGTGGTGGAGAGGGACGACTGGCGTGGCAATCTGAGTCCTCAGTGGTCTGAAGTTGGGTAGAAGCTGAGAGCTACCTACAGGTGATTTCACTGGCCCTGTCACCCTCTGAAAGCTGCGATAAGCATATCCAGGCTATCAGCAAGGATGAGGCAGAGCAAGGCTACCTCTCCAAGTTCACATGCAACGAGAGGCCCTGGAGTTAAGTGGTGTTCCAGAGTGCCACAACGAGGCCCTACTCTGTGAACGCACTTGGGTGTGACAAGGTGGTCATGCTCTCAGCTGGTGTACTAGCAAGAAAGCACCTCTTTGTGAATGGAGTTGAGCGACAGGCGAGTCCTGAGCACGGCTCTGGGCATCTTATCTCTGTGCCTGCCTCAGGACTGGGCTGCGGAGTAACAGAAGAGCAGAGGCTATCATGCTAGCCAGACCTGAGCTCATACCGCTTTACGGTTTCCTACAGCTTCCACTCAGGGTTTTAGCTTCCGCACTGGTAAAGTGAGAATATTCACCCCACTGAGCTGATGACAGGATCAAGTGGGACAGGGACGAAGGGCTCTCCTGGTGCCTCACTTCCTCCTTCTTCAAGGCCGACCTTCCAACTGCACGCAAACAGTGGTTTGTCCCCTACTGCTCCGTCCTGCTCCAAAGGCACACTGGGGAAGCCCTCAGAAGACAAGATCAGGTCTCCTGCCACCAGCCACTGGGAGGACTCACGAAATCTCACTCACAGTCTGAGTTCTAAAGGCTTTTCCATTCGGAAAACCCAGTTAACAACCCTTCCCTTTAAGGAACTTATAGACTAGTTAGGAGAATAAGTAACACACAGAAGTATCCAATAGGGTAAAGTAGATCTAATGAAACAGTATTCTGGATGGCAGCACCTATAAATGGGGGGTAGTTTGTAAGGCAAAGAGATCAAGTAGGAGACAGTGGGATTTGACTGCAGAGCACAAGGACAGCAGGACTCCGGGAGGAGAAAGAACACAGGCCAGGCTGTGGAAATGTGCCAAGAACCCTGGGAGGACCCACCTGAGAGCAAAGGAAGGTGCACACTGGGGAGGTCTGGGAAATAAAAACCAGGTTTCAAAAAAGCACAAATCAGACCACAGTGCACCAAAATGCATACATAATGACAAAAAAATAAAAATAAAAAAGGATCTATATGGCGTGTAGCAGGGACACAGGGAGGAAGACGGGCACATCTGGAAGGAACAGCTCAAGAAGGCGACTTGTGGGTGGGGGATTACGCAGGTGGGGAGAGACGGGCGTGGCCTGTCACTGCTGCTACCGCGTCACCATGCCTGTGAGACAAGGGGAGTCCCAAGCACAGGAACATACACCCCCCCACCCCGACACACACACCTTGTCACACTCACGGTCTATTCTACAGCTAAGGGCACAGGCATTTTCTCTTAGACGCCAGGCCAAGGTGTGGAAAGGGACAGTAGGTGCCTCTAGAAGATAATACAGAACTACCAAGAGGATGTTTGTGTTCGCAGTAACAGAGGAGAAAAGCCCACGGCCTGGCATCAGGGCAGAGTCCAGACTGTCTCTGCAGTGGTCATCCTGGCTGACTTACCACATTCCTGGGGCCAGTCCAGGTGCATTCCACTGCAGTCTGATTGATGGCCTTGGCTTTGAGGCTAGGAGCAGGTGGGCGGACTCCTTTGGTCGTAACATGCTCGAACGCCAGAGGGCTATCCCCTAAATCAGTCTTGGCCCAGGCAGAAATCTCATAGGACGTATGAGCAGTCAGATTGGCAACTGTGAAAACAGGGACAAGAAGATGCCAGGAGGGAGCTGGAGGCGTCCGCCAAGAATTGGTGTCTTGACAAATCAAGAAACCGGTTCTTAACTCCGGAGAACAAACGGACGTTACCAGACGGGAGGCGGGCGTGGGGATGGGTGAAATGGACGAAAGGGGTTAAGAGACACACTGAGGAGCGTATAGAACTGTTGAATCACCCGATGGTACATCTGAAACTAATATAACACTGCACGTTAACTAGACTGCAATTAAAAGTAAAAATTTAATTAAAAAAAGAATTATGTTTTGATATACAATGCCCTATTTTTTTCAGCCTTTAAAAAAAAAAAAGTCATGACGCCCAATGTGGGGCTCGAACTCACGACCCGAGATCAAGAGCTACACACTCTTCCTACTGGGCCAGCCCGGTGCACTGACACCCTAGTTTTCAATATAATCTCTCAATTGAAGTGAGTCCCACATGTTGTAGGATTTTCACTATTTTACAAATCCGTCCCAGCATTACTTAGTGGTGACGACTACAAATAACACACATGCCTGGGAGTTGGGTAGTTTCTTGCAAAGCTGACCTTCCGGGCCTATACCTCAGGACAACCCTTTTAGAGAGCCATTTGGCCTTGGTAAACAGCTTGAAATTCTCCATGCCCTTCACCCCAGATGTCCCATGGAATCAGAGCATGCAAACATCTGTGGGGCATGACGTTACGCATCACAAACATAATCCGATGCCCAGACACAGGGCAGTGCTTAAATAACATGTGTCCCGCGAGCTACTCTCCAGCCACTAAGAGTTGTCTCCAAGCATATTTACTGAGACTGGAGAATTATTACAACTTTGTTAAGGGAAAAAGGCAGGATACAAAACTACAGTTGAGCCTTGAACAACACGGGTTTGAACCTATGCGGTCTACCTATAACACAAGTGTTTTTTATAGTCCAGGACTGTAAATGTATTTTTTCTTCCTTACGATTTTCTTAAGAATATTTTCTTTCCAGGGCATCTGGGTGGCACAGTTCGGCTCAGGTCATGATCTCAGGGTTGTGGGATCAAGCCCCACATCAGGCTCTGCACTCAGTGGAGTTTGCTTAAGAATCTCTCTCCCTCTCTCTCCGCCTCTCGGCCGCCTCTCCTCAAAAATAGATAGGTAGGCGGAAAAACATTTTCTTTTCTCTAGCTGACTTCATTGTAAGAACACACTGTAAGAACACAGAATACAGACAGCGTACAAAATATGTGTTAATTGACTGTTTATGCTATCATTAAGACTTCTGGCCAACAGTAGCCTTGAGTAGTTAAGTTTCTGGGGAGTCAAAAGTTATAATATGCAGATTTTCTACTGGGTCAGCGCCCTCTAACCCCAACTGTTCAGGGCCACCTGTATTCAAATTGAGGCCATTTCCTTGTTTTTAAGACTGAAAAAACCAACAGCACCTAGCGTAGCTGCTGCCACAGGGATCAAAAAAGAAAAAGCTTGGAAAGTGTTTGGCATGAAGTAGGCATCAAGCTGGCCCGTCACACGCTTCGGGCAACAGCGGAGAACACGCCATCACTCCTGATTCGGCCGACTCCCCTCGGTGCCACACTGAGGCAATGAGATCACCAGTCCGAGGAGTCAGAGAGATGCGGGTTCCACTCCTGACGCTGTCACCCTCTGTGGGAATCCCTTTCTCTCTCAACCTTGGGTTCTTATCCGTGAAATGAGCATATCCCAGAGAATGAGGATCGGGCCTCTCTAAGACGGTACCCCCCTAGAACACCTAGGTCAATGAGCTATGCCCAGCAGGTGCACAGATACGAGAGGGACTGGGACATGACCTTCCCTCCTCCTTTAGCTCAGTCTGTCCCCTCACTCAACAAATGTGCACTGAATACCAACTCTGCCGCATGCCCTGTGAACCTTGTATTAGCAAAGGGGGAGGGAACCAGGCCAGAAAGGAGGGGCAGGCAACTCACACCAGGAACTTTCTTTTGGAACTCAAAAATCATCTGTACAGGGTTCACCTGGCTTCTTTCCAGTATCTCCTCCTTTAAGCCCCCAACTTCCATTAAGAGCCAAGAAGCTAGGGAAGGGGGCTGGGGAGCCACCGAGTGGACCTGCCCCCGGCGGCAGGACTCACTGCTGGTCTCTTTACTCTGTTCACCCGAATGGCAGCCAGAGAAGAGCCCCCTCTTCCAGGCAGCCCCCAGACAAGCTCTGCTGCCAGGAGGTCTCGCTCTCCCTACTCCTCCCAGCTCACACCCAGCTCCAAGGTGTTACCTTTGTGTGATAAGATGCTCCCCCGGAAGTTCAAAGTTTTCTTCTCTTGTTTGTGGGTGTCAAACGCCCAGAAAAGGTTCACCACATAGCCATTCACCTGCCGGGAACCAAGAAGTGGGTGAGGGGAACAGCACACAGCCAGGGTGCACAGCCAACACAAAAGACACCCCTTTGCTATTGTTCCTTAAGGCATCTCCTTTTTCACAATAGACGGGTTGTTTCTTTTGCTCTTCAGATGGGTTCCCCTTGTGCTGTCATTGAATAGTTAGTTATACTACACCTACTTCTAAAAACAAACGCGAGACTATATAACATACACCATAGATGTGACGAGACAAAAAATACTGGTGCAGAATGAAAGGACAAGGGCAGATTCACAAAGGCGGAAAGAGGAACAACTTTAAAGAGAATTACGTTACAGGAATGAAGGCTACAGCTTAGCTCGGCGATCCCTGCAGTCAAGGCCAAGAGGTCAATACGAGAGGGGCTTACTCAGCTCTCACAGTCTAACAGGAGCAAATATACCCAGGCCTCAGGAAAGACGACCTTTCCTAAGTCCTGAGCTCATAAAAGGCTTTGATCTGAAGAGCTTTCGATAGGAGGCAACAACTGGAAAAATTAAAATGCTTTCAAGAGCAAAGACTATATGGACAGGGTTTATGGGCAGGCCACCCCTTGCAGCCACAGTCTCTGAAGCCAAGGGCAGGCCACCAAATTGTGGTTCAGTAAGTGGCACCGGGGCACCGAAGGCTGTCTGTCCCATCACACCTTCATGGACAGGGAGGGATGGGAGGAAAAACAGACAAGAAAGAACATCATGGAAGGTGCCTCTCAGCTTGGAAAACCACGGGCACACAGAGGCTCATGGTGGTGTGGCTCTGCACACGGGCTGCGCAGAGGGCAGGGTGGCACCGGAAAGTGAGGATGCAGAGTGGCTGGGAGTGGATACGTTTCTAAGTTATCCAACTCTCTCTCTCACTGTGGGAACCTCTGCATTAGTGCTTCGTACCAGGAAATCCAATAAAGCTGAAAATTACAGGGCATACATATTCTGTTAACACCAACTCTTTATTTGCACTGTAGCTGTGAACCATTTAATTATATGGTTTAAAAAAAAAAAAAAAAAAAGGCTCCAGGCTGAGGCAGAATAATTACACAAGAAGGACTCAAGTTGTTCTTCATGGGGGAAGCAACCAACCTAGTCGCAGTATTTTGGTTTTACTGAATCAGGGCAGTGGCTCCTCTTCCCAGTACTGTCCCCAGCTACAGTGGTTCCATCGCAAGCAGAGCCCCACCCAACGGCCAGTCTGAAATCCCAAGGTTACCTTGATGTCACTCTCCATGGTCAGGGTGAAGCTCAGAAAATTCTCACCATAGCTGTCGATGTGGATATCTGGTGGTGGGATCACTGAAAACAATACGGAATTCAAAAAGAGAAACCACGTGATGAAAAGTGAGGAAGGCAGGACCTCACAGTTTTCAACTCGACGGACAAAGCGATCTTTTAGTGGGAGAAGAAAGGGCTGGTGTTCCGCTGTTCTCACTCGTCTCTTTTACCGCTCTTGTCCCGAAGCCGAGGGTGGGCCCACAGTCGTCTGGTAAGCACACAACTATCTGGGCCCCGTCAGCAATCCCGGCAACTGGGTCGAGCTCTAGAAAAGTTCCATGATGTAAATGCCCCCAGACAGCCCCACGGCTGCTTCTGAAACGCACAGGCATCCCTGTGGACACCACCTCTCCCGGCACTAACAGAGTCCCAGAGGCTCCAAGATTGAGGGCACGATAAATCCGAGGGCACAAGTTGTAAATACATGCGTGGCAAAATGGAAAGACTGTGGCCTCTGGTATCTGACCAACTTGAGTCCAAATTCCCATTTGGACACTCAGAAAAGAGTGCAAGCGACTTATCTTCATACTAATGTGTACTCAACCAACATTCTCGTTCTTTCCGTTTCCAGTGAAGTCTTACCTATGACAGACTGAGGAACTGGGAAGTCACTGGTAAAGGGGCAGAGAGGAAAGACCCCTCTCCATTCAAGGGATGAGAGCATGGTGCTTATCCTTTGCGCCCTGTCAGCCATGATCCAAAGGGCTACACGGGATAACTGCTCGTAAGCCCCTTACACAGGCAAGGGAAGAGACACTCGAAGGAGAAGGTAAGACGTGGTGGCAAAAGACATGCACCCAAATCTAGAGGAGTCCCTCCAGACGATCCCCCATGCAACAGGAGTGGATGAGGAAGAAAACAAGGATGTTAGGGCAAGAAAAAAGGGCATTAGAGGAGTTTCAGGCCACCAACTCTGAGCAAAATGGTGACCATGTTGCCATCAAGCCAACTTGAATTACAACCGTGGTGACTAGGGATGGGTCACAACCCTTCCCAAAGCCCAGTTTCCTCAGCTACACAATGAGCGTAAGAATACCTATAGGACGCATAAGGATTCAAGATCGAATCAACCTAAAACAGGAAGCACGGTGCTTAGCACAGACATGCTCGGTCCACGGCTGCTTCTCTCGTTGCTGCTAGGAACCCCCACCTCCACTAATGCACGGGGTGCTTCTGGCGGATGTCACTGCTCCGTGTGTCCTCTGTGTGCCGTCGTGGCGACACAGGCCCCAGAAAGAACACAGCGCGCACTTTCTGACTCCACACACTGACTGAGGCCTGGACGGGCCCTCACCAACAGCCATCCAAAAGAGCAGGGGCTCTCCAGCAAAATCCGACAAAAAAAGTCTAAGAGACTTTTCACGGCAGGTGTGACCTGTGTCCAAGGAATTCAAGGTATGTGTCTTATTGCTGACCTTCTAGTGTCCCTTTTGTTCAGTGTGTATGTTTTGATGGATTTTGTAGAGGGAAATGACAACACAATCAAAACGCAAGGGGAGTGCGCACGCAGTATGCCTTTTCTAATGACTCCCAAGCGCCCTGTTACAAACACTGGGTGGCTGCCTCCTGCCTGATCTCAAAAAGCCCAAATGTTATAGTGACTCTCCATAACCCACAGCCGATCTCTCACAGGCTCAGGCTAAGGTAAAGCAAACCCCCTGCACGGGATACCTCACTCCAGGATCAGAAGCCACGAGTGCCAGGGCTAAGTTCAAGAAGCACTTGAGAAAAAGAGCTACAGTCCGTCTCCCCGAGTGTGCTGGAAGCCTTCCTTTTAATTGCTTTAATTCACTCCTTTGTCAGCGATCTCACTGGCTCCTCCCTGACACCCGTGGGAGAGTGAAGGAAAGCACAGCAGACCCCTGCCCTCTCAAGGCACAGACACAAGCTGGACCCGAGCAGTGGGAGCAGGTGTCTCAGCCCAGGGGAAGCCGGGCGGCCTGGTGGTTAAAGGCACAGGCTTCGGACTCGGGAGGATCGGGCTCCGATCCCCACTCTCTGCCGTTTACCGACTGTGTGGGAAGTGCCTTAACTTCCTTCTAGCTCCTTATCTGTCCTTATAGCTGTCTGGAGGCTGCTAAGGGTTCAGTGAGATGGGCCGACGTATGCAGTGAACACAAGCATGGCCCTCGGCGAGCAGTCGGCTATCACTGATGTCACCTCTAGTGCTAGAAACTTCCATCTATGCATCGTGTGTCGGTGCCACGTGGGAAGTTACATGTGTCAGCAGAGTGCTCTTAGAAATGCCATCAACAGACACATACACAACCATGTCTGTCTGTCGTGAGAAGGAAGGAGTCCTTTATTCCGCAGTACTGCGCGCAAGCCCGGGAGCTGGGCACGGCAGCCTCTGGAAATCTCCTTGTCTGTGCACACCACGAGAAAGGCTCGGCTCTAGAAGAAGTTACCTTTGACAGGTCCCGGAGAAACTCTATCTGAAGCTCTATGGAAACCACCGGAAATGTGTGCGTGTTGGAGGGGGAGGAGGTTGCCTGAAATTTTCTCATCTACGCCTCTCCGCTTCCCAGTCGCACTGCAAGTTGCTTCCAAAGGGTTTCTATCTTCTCTCAACCTGCAACGCTGGAATCATTTACCTTTGCCTTTGACGGTGGTGATGGATTTAGAACCGCTCCAGTGTCCTACTCCACGGCTCGTCACCGCAGCCACCTTTCCAAATCAGAGCGGGAGTTAGTATAAAATGAGGGCACTACAGCATACGGCGAGGGTTCGGAAGGAGCTGCGGGGCTGAGTCTCGGGCATGAGGGTGGCAAACGGTCTATGCAGACAGATCCCGGACACTCCGAGGCCCCAGCAACTGTGAAACTGGGGGGTTGGAGACAACAGGGTGGGGCGGGAGAGGAGAGGGCGTGGGATCTGGGCAGAGGGAGCCGTGACGGTGTGGACACGATGGATTTCTGCTGATTGACAGGGCTCAGGGTCTTCTATAGCGTGGGCGGGGGGGTGGGAGCCTGTGGGTCCCTGCAGCCCCACATAAACGTACATGTATGTGAGAAAGAGGACTGAGAAAATCATCAGTGTCATGGAGTGTGTGTACACAGTTAATGGTCCCAACAAACACACTCAGCACGAAAGCTCTTTTCTGCTAATGGTACTGATACCATATTGCATAAGATCCCCACGACAGCAGCTTCTATTTTTTTTTTTAAAGTAATTGACTTCTTTTTTTTTTTTTAATTATTTATTTGACAGAGAGAGATCACAAGTAGGAAGAGAGGCAGAGAGAGAGAGGAGGAAGCAGGCTCCCTGCTGAGCAGAGAGCCCGATGCGGGACTCGATCCCAGGACCCTGCTCACCCTGCAGCTAAAGAGAAGCAGAAAAGTGGTAGGTGCAAGAGTACAGAGGTGGAGGGGCGCCTGGGTGGCTCAGTGGGTTAAAGCCTCTGCCTTCAGCTCAGGTCATGATCCCAGGGTCCTGGGATCGAGCCCCGCATCAGTCTCTCTGCTCAGTAGGGAGCCTGCTTCCCTTCCTTTCTCTCTGCCTGCCTCTCTGCCTACTTGTGATCTCTCTCTGTCAAATAAATAAATAAAATCTTAAAAAAAAAAAGAGTACAGAGCTGGAACGCTAGCAGAAAATCTGCATGAAAAGCAGGTAAATCTGCTTTACCATCCATTCTCAGTTATCTGAGGGAGATGTGATTTCAAGTTCTCTGGGGGCACTTGTTTAAGAGACTGAAACGAGAGCGCCTGGGTGGCTCAGTGGGTTAAGCCGCTGCCTTCAGCTCAGGTCATGATCTCAGGGTCCTGGGATCGAGTCCCACATCGGGCTCTCTGCTCAGCAGGGAGCCTGCTTCCCTCTCTCTCTGCCTGCCTCTCCATCTGCTTGTGATTTCTCTCTGTCAAATAAATAAATAAAATCTTTAAAAAAAAAAAAAAAAAAGAGACTGAAACGATGATAAGCCCCCAGGGCAAGGGGGTAGGTGTTCAGCGGACTACCAGCACCTATCTCGTAAAGGTCAGCCTGGTGCTCTCCTGTGTGGAGACCGCCCAGCTGGCTGAGACGGGGGCTGACACTCACTCTGACGGTGTATGGAGCGTTGACCTGTAAATTCTTTATTTCCGTAAAGTTACTAGCAGCCCTCTGGGAGGCCCACATCTTGGAACCACTCCTGCTGTATTCCACCTAAAGTGAAAAGAAAAAATTATTAGTAAGGTAATCGATCGTCTGGGACATCCTGATACCTTACAAGGAGGCAGGAGGAGAGAGGGAAAGATGCAAAATGTTCCGATGGGTGGACCATTTACCCGGCAATACCAAATCAAGTCCTAGCCATTCAGTACACGGCCCTGCCCTGGCAGACCCAGAGAGCCGCTCACCCGGATACACATGGTGCGCCGCTCCTAAAGTTACTTACAATGTACTCTCGAATGAGGCCATGGGAGTGGGTGGGAGGAATCCAGTTGGCCACAATCACGCCTTCCTCTTCCCTGTGGAGTGACAGCTGGAGATTTTGCGGGGCGTCTGGCACTAGGAAAGAGTCAACTCAGGGTTAAAACCCATCTGCATACTGGTAAATGGGAGGAACATCCCTGAGATTGAAACAAAGACTAGAAAGAATCCAGAGCCAGCACTGGGACCAGTCCCCCAGTAAAGGCTGTAAGCTTAGTCTTCACCTCGATAAACCTTTCCTCTCTTCCAGAATGCGAGGCAGGCTGGGCACACGTCAGACCGTGGCTTAGTTCTTCTGTATATATGCAGCCCATGTCATTAGGCTCCCACACTCCTGAGTATCCTTGGGAAACTCTCTGCAAATCCCACAGAAAGTCCTGCACACGCCATCAACAGAAACTAAGAACACTTACGTCCTTCTGGCGTCCGCAGAGTCACAAAGTCGTTGGTGTTATGCACTTTGCTGAGGCACTGGACCTGCACTTTGACTTGATACGTGGTGTCTGGTTTCAAGACTTTTAATATGGTGTTGGTTTTATTGCTGTGCGTCTCCACGGTCTTCCAGATGCCCTCTCCAACCATCCTGGCCAAGAGAAGAAGGACACCGTCACATCAGAGCAGCGCGGGCTCACAGGGGATGCCCAGGCTCAGTTAAGGAAGAGCCGCTCTGTGCGCACCACGAGAGTTTGCAAAATGTCCGAGACTGGTAAGAACACTGTTTTCTTCTCTCGTGGCCAAGATGGGACCCACCTGTAGTAGACGTTATATACACAAGCAGCAGAAGGCATTTTCTTGGGCCGCGTCCAGGTCAACGTGACATCCCCAGAGAAGTCAGCCGTCCACTGAAGATTCTGTACTTTGTATACAGTTAGTTCGTCTAGAGACATGAAGGGGGAAAGAGAAAGAAAGTGGGATCTCAGAAATCCTTAGAGGTCCCGTGATGTTTAGGCAGACCTACCATGATCTAGGTTATTAGGCCATGGTCAGAATCCAGAAAAAAAAAAAAAAGAGTTCAAACCTTTCTATATGACATTGCCCAGGGTCTCCTAAATTTCCAGTCCCAGCATTTCCCTTGCATTTCTCTTCCTTGTCTACACAGAGATAAGCCTGCTTCCTCAAGAGGGAATTCTACAGGTCCAGGGAAGACGTCCTACCAGGCTCCATTACTGCAACAGACTGAATGTGGGTGTCCCCCAAATTCAAATGCTGAAACCCAATCCCCAGCATGATGGGGTTAGGAAGTGGGGCCTTTGGGCGGTGATCAGGTCATAAGGATGGAGTCTCATGAATGAGATCAGTGTCCTCATAAAAGCGACCCTAGAGAGCTCCCCCAACCCTTCCGCTGCGGGAGGACACAGGGAAGCCGGCTGTCTATGAACGAGGAAGCAGGCCCTCACCAGTCGCGGAATCTGCTGGTGCTCTGGTCTCGGGCTTCCAGCCTCTAGAACTGAGAGAAGTTTCTGTTGTTCATAAGCCCTTCAGTCTGTGGGGTTCTGTTAACAGCATTTCCAGAAGACTAGGACAATTACTAAAGGCCCTCCAGACAGAGGACTGCCTTGACCCCGCCACAAAGCCTGAGGCTCTGGGATCAGGGATGCACCCGCACGAGGTGGGCTATCACAGAAAACAAATCCAAGACCAGCGCTTCCCTCACAGAGATGAGGCTCAGCTACCTCAGAGGCAAGACGAGCCTCCCTTCACCGGGCGCTGCGAAACTGGGCAAGAAGTGGCTTCCCCTGAAGACTGAGGAAAGGCTCACAAGGTTCACAAGGGCCCCAGGGGTGGCACTCACCGCTGCAGGCCCGCTCGTCGCTCTCGTCCGAGCAGTCCAGGAAGCCATCACAGCGCTCGGAGAGCACGATGCACGCCTCGCCGTCCTCACACTTGAACTCCCTGCTCGTACATGTCAGGGTGCTGTGTGTGGCTGCAACAGAGGGGACGGCGCGTTGTGGTAACGGCCGAGCGTGTTCAGGGGAAGTGGTCTGTGCTCATCAGCTTCTCATTCAAAATACGCCTCTGGGAATGAGGACCGGTAACCCCTTGGTGGCGCTGGGACGCCTCCTTATCTGACAGGAGCACGGGAATCTGCCTCCAGGGAAGGGAAAAGCTTTGGGGTCAAATGATGGAAAGAGGACAGAGTAATTTACAGGCTCCATGGCGATGCGCTGGCATCGGTCACTGGGGCGCAGGCCAAGAAACGGTGCCGTGTTTTCGTGAGAGAACCAGCACGGCCAACAGGAAGGGATAATGGATCCAGAGATGCGATCCCAGAAATGAAAAGATACAGGGGGTCCGGGTGGGGTGCAGTGTTTTAACAACTGTTCTCAAGCAGCGAGGGCTCACGTGAAGGAAGAATTAAGACTTTGCACGTCATTAGAGTGGAGGCACAGACTTCAATTAAATACACTTTTGAAAGAGCTCTCTAGTATAGCAATTGTCAATGAAAGAAAGGAAATGGGAAGCTTTTCACAAACTACAATCCCTCATCTCCTGGAAAATCATTGTATTAGAGAGCTCGGTGACATGCTGAGCTGAAATTGGTTTGCCTTGGGGAGGTGGGGGGGGCGGCTTGGTTACAAATAAATAAATAAGATTGCACTAGAGCATTGAGAAAACGTTGGAGACTCACTAGTATAAGAAAACCAGGATGGAATTCATCCTTCTGTCTATCCACAAATCTACCCACCCATTCACCCACTTAACCCATCCATTCAACCAGCCACCCATTATCACCCACCCCCCCCATCGAAACACCCATCCATCCATCTCCCCCTTCATTATTCATCGACCCACCCATTCACCCATTCGCCCACCCAGCCATCCATCTATCCAACCACCCATCTTCTCAACCATCTGCCCATCCAGGGAATGGACACGGAGGGCCTACCACGAATCAGGTACTGTTGACGATGCTAAGAATATGGTGATGTGGACAAGAAAGGGCCTACCCTCACAGAGCTTACTTGCTATTGAGAGAAACAGCAAACAATTAAATAAATCTGTGGTTTTAGATAGTGATTAAAAATGACAAAGAAACATGAAGAGAGGAATAGTAACAGAATGATGGGCAGGGGTCATTTCATACGGAAGGCTCAGGGAGAAACTCTGTGCAAGGCATTGTTTCAGAAAATACCAAGATCTCCCTCCCAGAATTATTCCACACAGTAAAATAGATCTAAACAACAGGTGAGTAGTAAAGTTGGTGGGTGTTTGAGGTTTCTTTATGAAACATGCCTCGATGTTTTTTGAAGTGGGAAAACACAGGTTTTAGAAATGGAGAATATGGTTGTTATTAATCTCTGAAAATCCTTAAGCTGATAATTAAACAGGTGATTAATAGGCACTTGGAAGAGAACGTGGCGGCCCTCAGGGGCCAGCTTCTCCAAGAAGAATTGCCGCCATGTTAATCTCATTTCCTTTTCTGATACGGCTCCCTGATTAATGGATGGAGGAACACTGGAGATAGAGCGCATCTTGATTTTAAGACCTTAACCAGGCAATGTCGTCATAAATAAGGCTGATTTGGAACAGGTTAAAGAAACTTATTTAAAGAATGCCAATTAATCTCACCCAGGAGGAGGATCCTATTTCATTTCCTCTGTTAATTATGTTCAGTGTTCATCTTACTATGCAGTTACTTATCTGGCTGAAATGTTCCTACTATGAGTTTGGGAAATGTGGGATCGATCTGTCCTGTTATTTTGAGGTCCCAAAGGTCCATCTGAATTTTACCCTACTCTCTCATTTCCCTCTGTTATTTCAGAGTATTCCAGGATAAGAACTTTGAAATGTGGCATGATGAAAAGATCACAACCTTGTGCAAAAACAAAACAAAAACAAACAAAAAAAACAAGGAAAAACAAAAAACAACTACTAAATAAATATCCCGGGCTGACACTGAAAAGGTGATCTCTGAAGGTGATTTTCCCATCTCTAAAATGGAGATAATCCCCAAGTCCCAAGGTTATTATGAGAAACAAGCAGGAGTAATGGGGTCTTCTCCTGTTCTCCAGAAATCCTCCCTGAGCAGTGAACTCCTCGGAAATTACTCACGACAGTTGGCCTCGTCCTGGCCATCTTGGCAATCTTGGTGGCCGTCACAGCGTTTCCAGTTTGGGATACACTTCTTTGGTTGGCGGCACTCGAATTCAAATCGGTCACAGTGCCCATGGTGAGTGGGAACAGAGGCAGCCGTGACATTTGCTGGAAGAAAAGGTTTTGAAAGTTCACGTTTGAGTAGTGAGGGGACTGGTCATCAGGAGCAACCAACTCAATGCAGCAGGGAGATCTGGGAAATCACAGTGCTGTTGGAATGGTGATGGGGCCATGGCACTCTTGGAATGGCGAAAGGGCCTGGAGGCCACTGTGAGCTCTGGGTAGGGAAGGTGGATCGACCAGACACAGCCGTCTGATTCTGGAAGCTGGGACATAGATGGGGTAAGTAGGGACCAGAAGAGGCTGGACCCCATCCTGTCACGTCAAAAAGCAAAGAACCTATAAAATCAGAGAATCTTCAAAAAGCTGGAAAATGGTATCTGTGAACTGGCAGAAAGGAGGGAGAAAGGCAGGAAGGGAACAGACTGAAGAGTGTTTGAGCAGCAGAAGATTCCCTACGTGCTTTGCCCCTACCCGCCACCCCCCACGATGGTCGCTCCAAACGCCACCCCTACAGAAGCCTGGAGGCCTGTCACATGGAGGATAAAAAGGGCTGGTTAGACGGGCCCAGTGACCAGCAAGAATGCCATACTGAAGAGAAGGGGTTAAACCCACAGATCGCTGAATGGGAGGACCCTGATCCCCATCCTCATAAGCTCTGGCAAGGACACCTTTATTCCTTAGGCAGGGGATTGTAAAAATCTTCTCTAGGGAAACTGACCGGCCTGGGGAACAAATCCTCAAGCAAACCAGATCAAGTTCCCCAGCAACCAACCTGACCATGAAACTCAAAGCTGACACACCTACCCATGGGCACAATCTCTTGTGTTTTTGTCCCCACCCTTCAACACAAGCAAGCAACCCAGGATTATCTGGGGAAAACCTTTGACATGAAAGACAGCAATGAGCACAGACCCTTTCCCTGCAAAAAAGAACATCTGGAGGCAACAGAGACTCTGTAAGAAGAAAACCTCAAACATAAATATCCTTGATATGCTCAGAGGAATATTATTTCTGCATGAAAAAAAGGACAGGATGCCATGAAAAAAGAAGAGTACTGGAAAGTCAAAGCTCCTAAGATTAAAACCATGGTAACTGTAATGGAAAACTAGGGAGCAGAGCTGGAAGATAGAGCTGAATCTTCCAGGACATAGAAGGGGGGGAAAAAAGAGATCAATTAAAAAATAAAAAGGTGACAGGACCGCAGCAGTAGATCTAATGTAGGAATGACGAGAGTTCCAGGAAGAAAGAGAAGCTGCTTGGTTGACAGTGGAGTATCGCCTTCAAAATTCTGAAGGAGAATTACCGACAACCTAGAATTCCAAACCCAGATCAACCATCCATCCAGACCAGATCACCATCACTCACAGCTGAAGACAGAAGAAAACCACTTTCAGAAAAGCAAGACGTCAACGATGCTCCCCACGTTCTCTTTCCCAGGGAACCTTCTGGAAAATGTGATCTACCAAAAAATGGGATTAAAAAGAGAGAGAGGGAGAGAGGGAAAGGAAGGATGAGGTAGAGGAATCTGGAATACAGAAAACGGGCTCTCCAACGTGAGAGAAGTCAACCACGTCCTTAGAATGGAGAAGCCACATCCTGCCAAGACACGTGTGGCCCAGGCACAGAGAGCCATAAGCACAAACCCCAGGCAGCAAACTCGGGAGACAAACACACTGAAGGCTGTCCTCTCCGTGTCCCTGGTCTCTGTGCCCCTATAGTCACTGGACAAAACCTACTGGAGGGTACGCTCCAACAACACAAGGGAGCAAACCAAGAAAAGCAAGACACAAGACCCAGGAAACAGCAACTCTAAACCAGAGAAAGGCAAAGGGAGTCCCAAGGAGGGCAGTGAAGGCCCGGGGGCGGGGGTGTGTCAGGCAGTGGGCCTGGACAACATGGGGCCCAGAGAGGAGGACCTGGGCTGGTAGAAGGGATACCCGCCAAAAAAACTCTGGGGCTGAGAAATCACTGATAGGGTGACCTTGCAGAAAGTGACCCCCAGAAGCTACAGAGAGGGGGACAGCATTAGCAGATGCCACTCAATAGCCTGAGTTACCAAATGAAACAGCAAGGACCAATGACTAATTTGGGGATACTGTGCGTATCCCATGGTTTTAACCAGAATTTCCAAGGGACATCTCCTACGCCTAGAACCCTTCTGCTGAAACAGGGTACACGGGGAAAAGTGATAAAAAATCAGGTGAGAAAGCCAAGACAAGGCACATCACAGCACTGATGCTTACACGCTAGGGGGCTGCCAGAAGGTTCCAGACTGGGGAAGGCATGATCAAGCATCCGTATGCGACCTCTCAGAAGGTAAACTGTAGAGGGGAGAGGCATAGGGCCCGGAGACCAGTGAGGAGACTCGCAGTGCAGAAACCAGATCCGAGAGCTGGAGACAACCCAAGTTAATTTGCACTGGTGACATACATACAAAAGAAATCACAGAAGCTGAGGGAAAGATGGAAATAGAAATCTGCTCTCTGCATTAAGCAGAATTTGCTAGAGCGTGTTAATACCCTGCTCACAAGTTTTAACAACCCAAAGGCAATTTTCAGAGGAGAATCCAATCACTAAACAGACAGGTGGTCTTAGGGGGCCAAGAACAGAGATATAAGAATTTCCTTTATAATTTGTTTTAATGTGAGAAGCATTTATAGGATACTATTTGCCTATTATTGTCATAAGTACAGTGGGGGATTCCAAGTAGTGTGTGGCATGATCCCAAAACACGAGGTCCGTATAATCGCTTGGAAAACAAAGATTCCCAGGCATGAGATGATCAGGCAGCAGCACACGGCAGATCGCAGTGAAGAATCCAAAGGACAACAGGTAAGTATGAGACTGTGAAAGAGATCATGGGGCACCTGGGTGGCTCGGTAGGTTAAGCCTCTGCCTTCAGCTCAGGTCACGATCTCGGGTCTTGGGATCGAGCCCCACATTGGGCTCTCTGCTCAGCAGGGAGCCTGCTTCTCCTTTTCTCTCTCTCTCTGCCTGGCTCTCTGACTACTTGTGATCTCTCTCTCTCTCTCTCTGTCAAATAAATAAATAAATAATCTTTAAAAAAAAAAAAAAAAGTTCAGTGCCAATGACAGGACTCCATAAACTTTCCGTGGTGGTGGGCTTGGGAGGGCAGATGACGGTGCCCTTGGCGCAAGCAGGAATCTCACACTCCAGTGAACCCAGCAGCCACATGGCGAGCTCCCGAGCTCCACACAGAAATCCTAATTCTGTAATTCTCACAAACACCCCCAAGGGATTCCATTATGGTGGTCTCTGTTCCGTATTTTGATAAACACTGGTGACATATCAAGGTTTCTTTTAGCTACAAAATCCATTCTTCTGTCTGCTGCGATGGACAGTGGGATTCAGAGAGCGGGGCAAGTGGGAGGGCAAAGTCAGAGAGGACGGGGGTCTCTGATAAGACAGAAACTCTGCTGAGGGAGTATCGACGGAGAAGAAGCAGGTCTGTCCAGACAGGACGAGCAGCCAGGCTTGGCAGACGTGCCAAGTAAAGGCAGGTAAGGAAGGACCCTGAAAACAGGACTCAAGGGCTGGGATGTCTCTTCTGGACAAGAGAAAACCACTGATGATTTCACACAGTGAAGCAACGAGATGAATTTGTTTTAAAGGAGGAAAATGATTGCTGACCTAGAAATTTGCTAGGAAAAGGATCTGCAAAGTATAGAGAACTACTGTCTCCTCTCTTACTCTAAGCGCGTCTGAAACAGAATCCCGTGCCGGAAAGGACTCAGCACCCTTACCTCTGTTCTGCCTACAGTTAAGGGAAGGCACTAGTCCGGGGTCTCTGGGTTGACTCCTGCCTCGGGCAACATGGTTACAGCCCATGCCATCAGATGCCTTTCTGGGTCCGGCCACTAGATGGCAGTGCCTACCCTCCTTTAGCAGGACGGCTGCCAACCAGCCAAGAGGAAAATCAGGCTCTCCCCCTTGAGAGTTTAACACACAGCCAAACACTTCCCCTATAATTCCCACCGTAATTTCCTGTGGAGAAGGAGGCAAAGGTGGCCCAGCCGCAGCCAGGGTGGAAAGCAGGGCGGCTGGCCTTTTCGTGCAGGAAGATGAGAAGGCAGTTAGAGGAGAGGCGACCGACCCTGCAGCTCTGAGTGCCCCAGGTCTCCCGGCTCTGGGGGTGAGAAGCAGCCCACGGCCCCAGAGCCCAGGGTCCCAAAAGGCAGGGGGCGCACTGAGCCTGGCCCCGCTGTGCCCAGGACATCCCCCTGGAAGGTTTGCTCCACAAAGGCAGGTGCCACGGGAGTGGGAGGGCCAGCACTCACCAGGCGAGGGGCAGCCTTCCTCATCCGAGCCGTCTGCGCAATCCCGGTACCCATCGCACACCCAGCTGTCCATCACGCACGCCCCGCTGCTGCAGCGGTAGTAATTGGGGAGACACGTGGAGGGCCCGGGAGTGGGCGACGGAAGAATATGTGAATCTGAGCAAAACACAAGAAAACAACACCACCCAAGTGTTACAAGACGTTCGATCTGAAACCAAAATGTGTCCCAGACTTAGCGTGGACTTCCTGTTTGAGCTGCTCCAGCCCGGGGAGGCCAGTGCCAGGCACGGTTCGGAATAGCGGCTCATCGAAAAATCATTTATAATGGGGTCTCAGAATAGACTGCAACCTCCTCCCTTTTTTGGAGCAGATTCACCTAACCTCTCTTCTCTGACTTGGGCTAACATTTGAATGAGTTTGCTTTTGCAGGGGCGCAACAGGACCTCGATGCTTTTGCAGGCTGATGGAAGGAAGGTGACTCAACGGGCAGGGTAGACGGGAGAACTCCCACTGAGGCTACGCACTCTGCTGGTTACAACCCCACAGCAGCTCCCCTAAGACCTAGTTCAGAGAGGAGAACACCCAAAAGCAAAGTAACGAGTATGTGGTCCACACCCGTGCTCCTCAGGTGCAACAGGGCCCCCGTATCACCTAGAAATCTGATACAAGGCAGATTCTGACTCAGAAGGGGGGCCTGGGGTGGGGTCGGAGACTGCATTTCTTACAAGCCCCAAGCAGGTGTGGAGGCTGCTGGTCTGCAGGCCACGCCTGGAGTTGCCGGTTTCCAGAGTGTTCACCGTGGCCTATAAAATATGGTACGTGGGCCCTTCGGAACAGGAGAAACCAACCACGCTGCTTTAAATTAGTGGGAGTGGGTAGAAAAGAACTCAGAGTTATGCCTCCTAAATCTCTGAATTAGCCTGGCACCAAGGAGATCAAATTCAATTCTGGGTGGAAAGAGGGCCCCGTGTGCTGGCGTGTCCTGGTTATGGGCTGACCCAGGACCCCTCACCTCCGCAGTCCCTCTCATCAGACCAGTCGCCACAGTCGTTCTCCCTGTCACATTTCCACCTGTTGGGGATGCAGTGGCCATTCTCACACTGGAACTGGAAGTAGCGGGAGCAGTTCGGGGCTTCTGTGGGGTTTTCTGGGGAGATGAACCACACCATCAGTCAGTTTGCCCTGCACCCGCGTGAACATACATGCCGACCAGACAGACACAGCCTCCTCAAGGCCCAACTCCCGGGGCAGCCTGCACAACCCTACCAGATCCGGGGAAGGCAGCTTCCTGGACCCAAGCCCGTCTTCCCAGATCCCAACTCAGTACATCTCCGAGCCACGCTCCTGGTTCTACAAATAATACCCAACTTTTTCATTTTGACCTTTACCAAAGGACTGATGTGACTACGGACTCTAACCCAACAGGGACAAGGACTCCGTAAAGTTGTGAAATTTGTAACTTTTAGGAGAGGAGAGGGAAGCACATTCCAAAAGATTTACCGTAATTCCTCTTCCATATTTCTTAGACATCATGCGAACTTCCCGAAGGGGGAAAGAAAAGGAACCAGCATAATCGTCCCCCAACACCGACTAGAGGCGGGCTGCCACCTCAAGACTCAACTCCTTACACAGCGATTTCGAGAGCTAGCAGGAACCAGTGCTGAGGAAGGAGAAGGCCAAGGCTGCACAGGAGTGGGGCTGAAAACGGCCTCCTTAACCATAGGCGTCAGTCACTGTGACCCGGAGATTAGGGACAACAGGCCGAAGAGCCGAGATCTTACCGCAGCTGGCTTCGTCGGAGTAGTCACCGCAGTCATCCATGCCGTCGCATTTCCAAATCAAGCTGATGCACACTCCATTCTGGCACTGGAAACTGAACTCATCACAGACCTTGTGGAACTCGGGGTCTTGGGCTAGATAAGGAACAAGCATCCGTAAATTCCAGGTTACTACCATACTGAAGAGCTCAACGTGGGGCTCTGCTTAGAAACAAGAGGAAAAAGCAAACTGTCCTCCACCAAGAGACAAGCCAGCTACAGGGTTCCCTGATGGTAAAAACCAGTTGAAATCCTAACCCCCCGTAGCTCAGAAAGTGACTATATTTGGAAACAGGGTCTTCAAAGAGCTGATTAAGTTCAATGTGGTCATTAGGGTGGGCCCTGATCCAATAGGACTGGTGTTCTTACAAGAAAAGGAAAGCAAGACACAGACAGGCAGAGAGGGGACACTGAGGGAGAAAGAAGGCAGCTGTGAGCAAGCCGAAGACGGGGACACAGAAGAACCGATGCTGCGACATCTTGACCTTAAGCTTGTGGTCTCCAGAACTGTAGGAAAAGGCAGTTCTGTTGTTTTAGCCACCCGGGCTGCAGTGTTTGGTGATGGCGGCCCAAGCAGACCAGTACAAGTCGCTACCACAGGCAGGGCCGTTTTAGAAGCAGGGCTAGAGCAGTGCACGAGACAAAGGCCCTGCTCTCGTGAAGCCACGTTCCAGCCAGGAGAGACAGGCGATCCACTAAATGCATGGGGTGCCAAGTGGTAACCAGTGCTGGGAAGAACCCCGCAGCCAGGCAAGGGCACTACAGAGGGACTGGTACATGGGAAAGGCCAGTCGGAGAAGGGGCTATCTGGGCCAAAACCCTGGTCCTTCCACACCTTCCACTTACACGGACACCAACCACCAAAGAGCAGTAGTTCTGAAGCAACCAAGGTAAGTCTTTCTCAGAAAGGGCCGGACTGGATGGTCAAGCAAGACCCCTGAAGGAGAGCGGCCCAGCCCCTCACAGTGTCGCCGGAGCTTCCGGCCCCTCCCCGCCCCACTCACAGCATCCTGCGAACGCCGCGTCCTCGTCGGAGCCGTCGCGGCACTGGACGATCCCATCACACACCATGGAGTGGAACAGGCATTGCTGGCGGTTTTTGCACACGAAATCCATGAAGCGCGTGCACAGGGGCTCTGAAAGGGGTCGGGGGCCGGGAGAAGGCCATGAGCACCTGGGACTTGGGGGGTGGAGGGGACTCGTGAGCTCTGAGCGAAGGTGCCCTGGTAGCCACCATTCACTGGGTACGTGCTGTGTGCCGAGCCCTGAGCGACAGCGCCTGACCCGGAAGTTCATCACTGAACTCTCGAGACGAGGTTATGAGGGATTTTGCTGTCCCACTGTCACAATGAGAACAGAGGGGGTGGCAGCATTGAGTATCCAAGAGCACCCAGCTCACGGGAGCGGAGCCAACCCAAACTGACAGCCAGACCCGCCTGCCGTAAGCGCTCACGATCTCAATCGCTAGTCAGAATACTGGCTCTCTACTACTTTTCCTATAAAGGACCAGAGTTAGGGACTGAATCCTATCCCTAAAAATTCATATGTTAAGGCCCTAACCCCCAGGGTAACTGCATTTGGAGACAGGGCCTTTAAAGAGGTAATAAAGGTTAAATAAGGTCATCAGGGGACCCTGATCCGACGGTCCGGTCCTTCAAAGAAGAGACCCAAGGCACTTGGGCACAGACAAAAGGCCATCCAGGACACGGCCAGAAGATGGCCTTTGGACTCGAACTGCGACATCAGCCTGCCCCTGGGTCTCCAGCCTGCCGGCCTGCTCTGAAGATTTGGACTTGTGAGCCCTCATCACTGCAGGAACAGATTCCTGAAAATAAATCTCTCCCTAGAGATACACACCTATGGGTTCTACTTCTCCAGAGAATGGTGACTGACACGTGTAGGGAGCAGATTCTCCAGGGTGTGCAAGTCCTACGGGCTCTGCTACAACTACACCCCACGGACGCTCTAGCGTGCAAGCGGTCAGAGATGACCCGTGAACAGGTTGTGACCGTGTTTAAAGAAAACTTCATGCCCTAGAACAGCGTACACCCAGGCAGGCAGGGTTTTCCCCACAGGCCAGCCTGCCAACCCCTGCATCGCAACCGAGGTTCTCAAGCCGGGCTGTCCATCACCATCACCTGCAGCCCTTAAAAAAACATCCCAATGCCCAGGCCACGCTCCAAACGGATTACATCTGGATCTGGGGGTAGGGAGGGGGGATCCCAAGCATAGTAGACTCACAGAGGAGCACCACTGACCCAAGACAACCTCTGTGAGTCTAGAGGAAACTGGGATAAAAGAATCACCTAGTCAAAAATGTTACCCCAGCAACGCTAATAACACCAATGAAGTAGAAGTAAGTGTTCAGTTCAAAACAATGGGTCGACTACTGCAATGTACTGCGACTGAACAATAGCGTTCACCAAGCTATGACCCATTCCACAATGACCCCACTGCTACCTCCCTATCCCCACCGCTACCTCCCCCGCCGCATCCCTGCTCCTCTTCCCCCAAACCACAGTGCCCTGCCACCATGAGCCTCTCAGAGTCCTGCATGAGCTCTGGTTAAAAGCAAACCACCAGTGGGGCACCTGGCTGGCTCAGTGCGTTAAGTGTCTGCCTTTGGCTCAGGTCGTGATCTCAGAGTCCTGGGATTGAGCCCCACATCAGGATCTCCGCTCGGCAGGGAGCCTGATGCCCCACCCACATAGGTGCCCCTATGCTTACTTGTGATCTCTCTCTGTCAAATAAATATATAAAATCTTAAAAAGAAAAAAAAGCTAACCACCAGCACACACCAAGGAAATGCAACAATTCATTCCAATATACGCGTTTCCCCGGGGCAGGGAGAGGGCTCACCACAGTGCTGCTCGTCCGCGCCATCCGAGCAATCCCGCAGGCCATCGCAGTGCTTGCTAGACGGGATGCACGTGCCATTCGGGCAGCGGAATCCATTGCACTTCTTCTCTGAAATGCAATTCGACAAGGGGAGAAGATGACGGAAACAGGCAGCCCCTCGCCTGCGTCATTTAGGTAGAAAGCTGCACCAGCCCTAAGGAAGGTGGGGACTGGTACTCGTGGCCACAGGTACCGACGTGTGCACACGGAGCCCAGCAATGCCATCGTAAACGTGTAACCTACCCGCAAAAGTGAAAAATATCATAAATACAAGTTGTTCGCTGCAATGCTCTTTGAACGCATGGAAAACCACCTACGTATCCACCCATGGGAACTCTGTAATGCCTTACTGTACACGGAACACGAGGACTGTCATAAAGGCACTGAGGAAGCGCTCTGTAAAAAATGTGTCCTGCGTACACAGTTCTTTGAAAAAAAAAAAAAACAAGATACGAAAAACATGCATAGCAGACTACTTGTATAAAAGAGAACAAGAATACACAGCACATGTAAGTTTGCACATATGCACAAAAATATCCCAAAAGGGTACACAACCATAATTTCCTATGTGGAACAGGGTCAGAATTTGCCAGATGGGGAGAAAAATGTTTACTATACTCCTCCTGATACTTGTTTCCATTTTGAACCATGAAAACATGTTGTCTACTCATGAATATATATTTTTAAGGAAAGATTCAGTGATTTAAAAAATAAAAAAAGGAGGTGGGATATGAATCCTGATTATAAATCCTGGTCTTTTAAAGCTCTCATAAATCACCATTCTTAATTCTTCAGGAACGCTAAACCAAAGCCCTTTTGGAGAAAGGACATCCTAGAAATGTTGAGAATCTTGGGTTTCGCACTTAGAGGACAATTCTTAGCCTGAGGTAACCCTTTCTCCTGAATGCAAAGCAACTGCCCGACGTTAGGCTTCAAAGTAAATTCTAGCAGGTCAGGCATGGCCACTGAAAACCCAACTCTCAGGAGAACGGTTCCAAGAGAGTCAGCTATAAGGCAAGAAAATGTGTTTTCGCCCCATAAAAAGTCATCATGGAAGGGGAAATTACTCAAAGGACATCAAACAGAAAACAGTAAATGAGTGTCATGAGTCGGGGAAATATCTAATGTCTCTAAGAATAACAGCTTTTTTAAAAAAGTGTAAAATTAAAATTATACGAGACAAACTCCTGTTTGTTCAATCAGTGGAAACAGCTAAAAAAATAAAATGCAAGCTCAAGGGAGATTTGGGGAAATAGACATGACACTACTGGTAGACGCTTTGGGTATCACTGCTTAGAAACGCAGTCTGGGGACACTTCATGAGAATCACTGAGGTCCATGAGGACCGCTGAGCCAGCAGTGCCATACCAAGAACATGTCCTAGGAAGGATCGTCAAGGAAATATAAGCCTTTGTTTCCAAAGAAATGGATTAATTTTATGATGCGTGTTAGTGTAAAACTAAAAACACTCAAATGCCTGACCAGGAAGCAACTAAGTGAGCCAGAGAAACAGGAAGTGAAGATGCGTCTGTCGTGAAAATGCTGAGTCTAGAAAAACAGAGATCAAGGCAAGCATCTTTAAGACGCTGACATGAGAGCAACAGGTGTACAACATGCCGACAAAGCCTACAATCCCACGAAGATCTGGAAATACGGTGTAAGTAACAGGAAATACACACTGGTCTCTGACCCTGGCTACTGGCACAGAGCTCTTGAAACCCTTGTAATTCCGTAGGAGACAGAAGTGTCTCGTGTTCTAATGGGGCAAATCTGGGTGGGCTCCTGCACAGCTTTTGGGTAGGGGCTGGTCACCAGAAAAACCATGCCATGATTAGAGGCTTGGAACTTTGAAACCAACCTCGGATCCTCCAGGAAGGGGCGAGGGATGGAGACTGAGGAAATGATCAGCCAGACCCAGGCGATAAAGTCACTATAAAAATCTTAAAAGCTTGGGGCTCAGAGAGCTTCCGGGTTGTTGACCTCAGAGATGCTGGGAGAGCTGCAGGTCTGGAGAAGGCACAGAAGCCCCACAACGCTTCCCCATACCTTGCCCTACCCATCCCCTCCATTGGAACGTTCATTCTATCCTCTACTGCATCCTTTTCTAACAAACGAGGAGACGTGTTTCCCTGCATTCTGTGAGACATTCTAGTAAATCACTGAACCCAAGAAAGGGGACCCGGATGTACAGGTGGTCAGTCAGAGGCACGGGGGACAACTCGAGGCTGGTGACCGGCATGTGAGTTGGGGGGCAGTGCTGGGGACCGCGCCCACCTCCTGTGAGAGAGACGCCATCCAAGGAAGATGGCGTAAGGCCTGCGTTAGCTGGAGGACCCCCAGCTGGTGCTGAAGGATTACGTGGTGTGGAAAACACACCGTGGCCACAAAGTGTTGGAAGCACTATGCGAGCAGAGGAGAAACACGGGGATTCTCTTCCTATAGACGTTAAAGAAAAAGGGTAATGACAGAGGACCTTAAAGATATTTGGCATAAAGCAGAATTTTACAAATCGTGTTTGTGTGGCAGCTACTTTGTGAAGGGAAATGACCACCTCAGAGTTCTCTCTGAAATCGGTTATGCTGAAAGAGTCCTGCCTTTGGGGCGGTGAGCCACATTCCCACAGGACCGTAACAGAGGACTCTGAGTCATAACACATGCGACTGATACAGAAACAGATGGTTAATTTCCACGGAACCCTGGTCCTATCTGTAGGTGCGGAGGGTGTTTAGCACTCTGGGTGCATGAACTGGTTTCCGTTTCTTTGCTTCAAAGTTGTTAGGGAAAGGCAGCGAGGCACAACAGCCTGCCTGCCGGTGAGGACGACACTACGCACCCCCTCGACACCCTATAGCAGAGCCACAGAGAGCCGTGAAGGCATGCTTGGTTGTCCGTGTGGACCTGGGTGCAGGAGAACAGTACCCCATTCCCTGGCCCATCTGTTGCCTCTCTTCCGGGACGGCAGATACGAGGGACGCTCCCGGGAGAGGCCAAAGCGTGGGCATTTACCACAGTTCACTGGGTCCTCATCGGAACCATCCTGGCAATCCATGTCACCGTCGCACGCCCACCGCTGGGGGATACAGTGTCCGTTGTGGCACTGGAAGTTGGAGGCCTCACAGGTGTGATAGATAGCTGTCAACAAGAGAGAGGAGAGAAAGCGTCAATGCCGCCCTCGCCCCCGCTCCCCCACCAACTGCCAAGGAGCTGACCAGAGAGAGACGGCGCTGGGTAATACGGGCGGGACAGCCCGGAGTGCCAGAGTTCCTCCCTGGCCAGGAGCTAGGCACCTGGGTTGCCCTGAGGGCAGTAGGATACAGCCTCCTGATCAAGGAAATCCCTTGACTCTGTAAGTCTGTGAAGCTACACAAGCCTAGACACACAGGTTTTAAAAGAATCATTCACGGTTCGCCACCACCTACGTGAGGGTTAGTCCCCATTCACAAAGAAACAGCCTTAGAGGGGCGCTGGGGTGGCTCGGTCGGTGAAGCGTCTGCCCTGGGCTCAGGGCGTGATCTCAGAGTCCTGGGATCGAGCTCCGAGTGAGGCTTTCTGCTCAGTGGGGAATCTGCTTCTCCCTCTGCCTCTCCCCATACTCTTGTGCTCTCTCTCACACGCTCTCTCAAATAAAGAAAATCAGTTTTTTAAAAAATGAAAAAAAAAATTAAGAAATAGGGTTTAGAGAGATTAAGAAACTTGCCCACATTTGCAAAGATAATTAAATAAGGACGCTGGCCCCCTCCAAGTCCAAAGCCTGTGTGGCTCCTGGTCAGCTCTGTCTTGCAGCTTTATCTTCTCTCATCAACCCACTCACTCATCCAAATTCTGTGCGACAAGGAGAGGTGGTGTGGGCCCCAGAGATCTGCTCTAGACCTGGTCAAGCCACTCTTTGGGGGCCTCAAAGGTCCTCCTTATAAGGACCCTTGTAAGCTCGGACAGGCTGTGATCTTGTAATTCTCAATAAATGACCCAATTTCAAATGTGGAAAACCTCAGATCCAGAGAGCACAGAAGACTTATCCAAACTCACACAGGAAGGTCCCAGAATCTCCTCGCCTTATCTAACTCTCTCGACCGTCAGGAGTGACATCCCCCAGCCTACGACATATGGTGTCTGCTACAATCATTAGAAGAAAAAGACACAAGTGAAACGGTGCCATTGTTACAAACCGACAGCCTTGTTTGCATACATGGGCAGAGGCCACCTGGAAGTCCTTAAGAAACATCTCAAAACCCTGCTTAAAGACTAGTTCGAATGCAGAGTAACTGTCTCAAATCCAACCAGCACTTACTCTCCGTCGGGTTTCCCCTTCCTGTGCTAAAACAGAAAGCTATTTGTGTCTGTTCACGGCTGAATGGAAGTCAGGTCTGGCCTTGTTTACCACTGACATAAAATAATACAACCAAGATGGATGGGCTCTCTGTTAGCTTAACTGTGCGAACAGGATGTCTTTGCAACAGACAAGGCAGAACCAACAAAAGTGGGTTACTGAGTGCATACTACAGTTATTTAATTTGATCAAGATGGTTGACAATTGTTACTCAAGGATTGGCAAAATTCTAGAGGGCAAAAATGCCCTCTAGAATTTCTACAATTTGAGGCTATTTTGTGCAGCAGTCTGAAATGCAAAGAAAGTGATTTTTCAAACCACTTTCAAACAAGTGGTGTTCCATTACCTGCTGTCTTCTCATCTCTCTGAAGACCAAGGCTATAGGTATAGTGTGCAAACAGGTCTAGAGGAAGTTTCGATATTTTACAACCTTTGACACTCGGAATCCACTAAACATCTTTTTAAAATATACTTCTATCTCTGATAAGAGGAGTATGGGTATGTTGCACAGTATGTGAGTTTTTGTACCAGTAACAGCCACTGCCTGGAAAACTTCTGACCTGTTGGTTTTACAAGTCTGACAGCCCTTGAAGATACTCCTCAGCAAAGCCTTGCTCATGTTCATAAAATATACTGTCGCCTAAACTCACTGCCCTGGTGAGCTACTTGTTATTATTCAGCTTATGCCTTTCCTTTTTAATTGAAAACAATTTCGGAGTGTTGATGGAGTTTCCAAATGACCATTCTGGGAGGCACGTCTGAGATCTCCAAAAATCTATCACTGAAGCTGAGTTCTGAAAGACTAATCAGTTTGGTAAAATTTCATGTAAGTGGCCTGTTATGAATGGGATTCTTAACACAGTCTCTTTTTCTGAATTTTCCCCAACTTCTGAGTAACTTACTAGCTCTCTGACATGGAGTGTCTTAATTACCATAATACATGTTCAATTACCACCTTTTTCTTTTAATTATAAGGAGGGAAGAGACTAACTTTAATACAGACTAAAGAATGGGGGGAGAAAAAGAAGAATCCTCCATGTGGCAGGAATCATTGTACCTGGATGGGCTAGTGGGGTAAATGACCATAAAATCAGAGGGTCGGATTTCTCATAGAGGCCATTATCCTACACCTAACTCTCTGACTTGGACAGATCTTCCTTGACTCAACAAGACCCTCTGGAAAACTTGATCAGAAGCATTGACCAAATATAAGTGGGGCAGAAGAGATGAATGAATTCACATGGTACGAAAGCGCTACCACATTGATTTCCAAGGGCTGGACCAGGAAGAAACGAACGGGGGGAGAGAAAATGCGACTATCAATTCAACCTGAAGGATGAGTGACACAGAAAGAATAACATAAAGCATAAAGAAGGGGCCTTGAAAAATAAAAGGCAGACTATGAAAAAGAACCAGATGGAAATTCTAGATACAAAAAATATAGTCGTGGAAATAAGCATAGCTCAGGGGATGTGTGGAACAGCCCATTAGATTCAGCTAGAAAGAGAATTGTTGAACTGGAAGAGAAGACTGAGGAAGTAACTCAGATGGTAGCACAGAGTCATGAAAAGGCGGCAAATACAAAACCAGGAAGCATGAATGGCAGAAGGACACAGCCCGACAGACCCGAGAGTAAGCACTAAAGACGAGACCAGAGAAAATAGCAAATAGAGTTGAAAAGATCCCACCTGTGATTCCCCAGAATTGGTGAAAAACAAATCCTCAGCCTCTAGAAAGAAAACAAGACTCAAGAGCAGGCTGAATAAAGATAATTTTGCTTAAGGAAGTCAAAACGCCTAACAAGAACAAACAAACAGATACCTGGGGAGAAAACGTCTGATTGAACAAGATCACCTGCTGGGAGAAATCAAATCAACACAGAAGAGGCCAGAAGGAAATAGAATAATCCCATCAAAACATTTAAAGGAAGGGCGCCTGGGTGGCTCAGTGGGTTAAAGCCTCTGCCTTCTGCTCAGGTCATGATCTCAGGGTCCTGGGATGGAGCCCTGCATCGGACTCTCTGCTCAGCAGGGAGCCTGCTTCCTCCTCTCCCTCTCTCTCTTTCTCTCTACCTGCTTCTCTGCCTACTTGTGATCCCTGTCTGTCCAATAAATAAAATCTTTAAAATAAAATCTTAAAAAAAAAAACATTTAAAGGAAAATTACTACAAACCGAGAAACCCAGATCCATCTGAATTCAGGATTGAGAGTGAAATAAAGACACGTTTATGGAAACAAAATCTTGAAAGAGCTTACTATTTGTGGACTCCTGTTGCAAGAAACAGAGAAAGATGTACCCGGGAGGGAGATGTCAGGTACAAGAAGTAAAGGTAAATGGTTAATGAGATAGAATAACAGTGATGAATGTTAGTGTTCTTAAAATATACAGCTAAAATACCAAGTATTTTTGGAGTCTGTTCTCAAGTCCCGGCAGGTCTAGGGGAGGGCAACGTTACCACACAAAGAAAGACACACAGGGTGTCTTGAGCGTAACCGCTGAAAGAACAGAAATCAAATGTTTAAGCTCAAAATCCATGCAGGGAGGTGGGGAGAAGGGAATAAAGAAAACTCAGTCCCCGGAAAACCAAAAGCAGGACAGAGAAGAACAAAGACCATGCATGCGAGCGGAGGCCAACAGGAAGTCTGCCGACCTGGACTGATCTTCTCTGGCTTTGCAGGTGACTTAGGCGATCAGACCAGGAAACGAGGGGACACGCCACATATCCTAAGAAGCTCACAGCTGACCGCCAATTATTTTGAGATGATGGGGAAGGAAAATCGTCTTTAATAGATCTGGAAGAACGGTCACTGGAAAAAGGGAACAGGGGAGGCGCAAGCACGTTACATTTTCCCCAGATAGCCCTGTCAAAAAAATAAATAAATAAGATAAAAATCGGAGAGAAAATCAGGAATCTCGGACAAACCCTCCCACAGACAGGAGTTGATAATTCATCCCGGAGGAGCAGCACATGCTGCTGAAACACACAAAACTGACTAATGTGGTTATGCTAACAAGGTGTTCAATCATTTTGCAATTTACTAAACTGAAATGCCCAAGTGCACTCCTCTAATTTATTAACCAATTATCCACCCAGGCCCAACACTTCCAAACAGCACTCTATGGTTCCTGGGCTGACAGCAGTTCCTTTCTGGACCCTGGCTTTTCCTCCTCCTGCAGGCCATTTGGAGAGAAGCCTTTTCCCGCAGTCCTTCGAGAGGTGGAGGTGCAGACACTGAGACTGCCCCAGAAAGGACAAGGGAGGCAAGTTTAGGTTAAGTTCATAAGGGGATAGAACTCAGTAACATCACAAATCATCCTGTGGGATGATATGGCATTTGAGATCCATTTACTCCTGAAGGTCATAGAAGGTCACCTCAAAACGAAAATGAACTCAGAGAAATCGTTGTGTAAACCGCCCAATCGAGGGGCACCTGGGTGGCTCAGTGGGTTAAGCCTCTGCCTTCGGCTCAGGTCATGATCTTAGGGTCCTGGGATCAAATCCCGCCTCAGACTCTTTGTCCCGTGGGGGGCCTGGTTCCCCCTGATCAACATGTGGTCCCCAGGCGAGGCGCCAGTCTATAAACCGTGTATCACTGATCCTGAAGCAATAAGCTTGAGCCAGAATGGGAAGCGACTATACCACTCAGGACACTTGTTTAGTTCAATGAATGCTTTTTTCACAGCAAGACCTTCTCAGTGAAGAAGCAGGATGTCAGTTTTTCTTTTATTTATTTATTTTTTTAAGATTTTATTTATTTATTTGAAAAACAGAGATCACAAGTAGGCAGAGAGGCGGGCAGAGAAAGAGAGAGAGGTGGAAGCTCTCTGTAGAGCATAGAGCCCGATGCAGGGCTCGATCCCAGGACCCTGGGATCATGACCTGAGCCAAAGGCAGAGGCTTTAACCCACTGAGCCACCCAGGTGCCCTGTTTTTCCTTTTAGCACAAGCTCATCAGTCTAGCTGTTTGCAAAGCATGCAGCTGGCTGATGGCTAGCTGAAATGGCTAGCTAAGAAATGGCTAAAGGGGTCTATTTCTTAGACCCTCGGGTCTACGATCGCGTCGGGCTGCCGGGCTAAGCAGTGCGCGTACACACACACACACACACACACACACACACACACAGGTGCTATGAAGGGAGAGCAGAAAAATACTGACCGGTACAGTTGGCTTCGTCGGACCAGTCCCTGCAGTCGTTGTCCCCATCGCACACCCAGGACGAGCGGATGCACATCCCAGAGCTGCAGCTGTACTCGTCGCTCCGGCACTGGTGCATTTCTGTGGGAGGGAGCACACACACTTACTCAGAAACCCATCTCAAACCGAGCTCTGGCGTCGGTGTCCCTAGGGGCCGGAGATGCACGCATTATCCGCGCTACCATCACTGATTATCCAGAGACAGCGTGGGTTGTAACCGGGGGCGCCAGCCCATTGAGGACAGACTCCAGGTGGGCTGAGACACCGACACCCTCACATTTTTTAAAGTTTATTTATTTATTTACGTGAGAGCCAGAGAGTGTAAGCAGAGGGAGGGGGTAAAGGAAGAGGGAGAGGGGAAAATCTCAAGTAGACTCCAGGCTGAATGTGGAGCTCGATGCAGGCCTTGATCCCAGGACCCCAAGATCACAGCTTGAACTGAAATCAAGAGTGTCAGACGCTGAAGCGACTGAGCCACCCAGGTGCCCCGGACACCCTCATGTCCTTGCCACTGGCTGCCTCTGGGCCACGAACGGCATCATCCATGCTCCCCAGGGCACTTCACAAATACTGTCTAAGCTAGCTACAAGGGGAAGGTAAGGAGGCAATGCTCCAGTTACTCAGAAAGTAGAAACCTCAACAATTCTCAAGAAACAGAAGCTTCTAGAGACAGAATCTGTGGTTTCAGAAAAGAAGTTATGAGAACTTCAAGGGAGCTGATCAGTTTGAGATGCTCCGATCGGGGAAGGTGAAGATAAGTGCCGAGCTCCCAACACAGAGGAAACTGGGGTCCTTCTGTGGGCAGAGCTCCAGGGACGCTGGCTGGCTGGCTATCTCTAGAAAGGTGGGGTCTTTAGGCAAATGAACCCATGCAGCCTGTCCGAGACCTGCAAGCAGGCTATACCGGCAACATCTTTCTTAGACCCTGGGAATCTCAGTCAAATGGAATTGTAAAAGGGGTAGCCAAGCCTGGAGCCCAGGGTGGCTCCCCAAGTTGAGTCGTTCGGGTTGACGGTGAAGTTGGAAATTCAGATATTGGTGGGGAAACAGTCTGGAGATTTATGAGGACCTGGCTCTGAGGATATCCAGGACTGAGACTCTGGGGTGGATTCGGGAGATATTAGCACAAACAGGCTGTGAACAGGGAATCTGATGCTAGACTCTCCTTCCTATGAAGCTGTGCCCTTCAACCCCGTGCAGGCACTAAGGAAGGAATGGGAGGAATGCAGAGGAAACAGCACTGAATCCCAAAGACTCCCTTCCAGAACTTTCTATCTTTACAAAGATGAGGGAAAATGAGGGGACCCCCATACACACAAAATTCCTCTAAGAGCCAGCCAAAGGGCATTTCCCTTGCCCCCCTCATTTCAGTCCCTGGGGTCAAACGACCTGCTGGTGAAAGGCAGGTCCCATCCGTAAAAGTGTGCGGAAGGTGCACAACTTGACCCGTGGGTGGGCTGGGAGAGCCACGAACTCATCACGCTGTCTGGGTCGGCGTCTGGCCCTGTTCTCACTTCCCCTTCTCAGTCAGGACTCCTTCGGTCTGGTGTGCTATGAGCACCGCAGGATGTTTCCTCCTTGGACGGCCAGCAACACTGAGTGTGGTACCGGAGCCACTCCTGACAACAGGCCTTCCGCACCGGGCAGGGCCAGGTGTGGCAGCGAGGGGGTGGGGGGAACCACAGGCTCTGGGTCGATATCCTGACACAAACTAAGAGTGTCACCTTGAGTAAGTTCCCTCAGTCATTTAATTGGAAATCAAGAGGGCTGAGCTAGAGAACCCCCATCACTCCTGGTAATTCCAACACACTATTTTTCTAAACATAAAAATTTCCATTCAGAAAACAGATGTTCGAACAACATTTGTACCATCTGCTGGCTTCCAACAGTTTACTGAATTAGACTGGTTTAAAAAACAAAAAACACAACGTTCACAAAGGTATAGATCTGTGTCTTCAGGAGGCTAATCTCATAGCCACCCAGACATGTAGGCCAAGTCTGTGCCGCACAGAGCTGTTAATAACTGCCTGTATTTAGTCAGAAATCCCCCAATCTCATTCGTGCTTATAGCATCTCTGCACCATAAAGTAGGGTCCATTATCTTCTGAATGAATTGGTCCTACCAAGGGGACAGAGGTGGTCACACAGCTGGGTATCAGAAACCCCGATGGGGGCAACTGGGTTGCTGTCGGTTAAATGTCCAACTATTGGTTTTGGTTCAGGTCATGATATCGGGGTCCTGGGATGGAGCCCTGCTTTGGGCTCTGTGCTCAGCAAGGAACCTCCTTAGGATTCTTGTGTGTTCTTTCTCTCCCTCTGCCCCTCCCCACTCCTCTGTCTCCCCTCTCTCCACTACCTGCGCACACAAGTGCATTCTCTCTCTCAAAGAAAGAAAGAAAGAAAGAAAAACCAAGACACTTCCAGAAATCCTCCATCTGCAGCCCACAAAAGCCCCATGAGCAAGGGTGCTGCCCCACTCAGGAGTGGGGTTCCTGGACATCATGTCCCCTTACCACAGTGACTTTCATCACTGTTGTCGCCACAGTCATCCTCAAGGTCACATTTGTAGGAGAGTGGGATGCAGGTCCCAGACTCCTGGCAGCGGAACTGGGTGTCCAGATCACAGACGGTCGTCGCTACAAGGGAAGAGACGACATACTCGTGAGAGACAATTTATTCCCTGGCCAACACATACCCCCACCATGGAAAAAGAACTGAAACAGAGAAGGAAGCAGATCTGAATTGCAGCAACAGACAAAAAAAAAAATCAGTCCCATGAGAACCTGACATTTACAAGCAAGGGAGAGAAGGGCAGGACAGCCTCCAGATGGGCAGCGGGCTGGGAAGGTGAGAAACTGCCCTCGGCTGGGAGAGAGACTGATGGGCCGGATCACCTCGTATGGCCTCTAAGTCAGCAGCAAAGATACCTTCGTCTAGACAACGACCACGGAGAAGCCCAGTCCCACGTGCCCCTCATACTGATGACACAGGAAGTGTCGGGCAAGAATTCTACAGGCCACCTGGGCCCTGTCGTCGGGCAGAACCGGATGTGTCAGATCCTGGCTCTGCCTCTGCCTCAAGCAATTAACTTGAACCCCCTTGGGCCTGCTTCCTGCACAGCAGGAGGAGGTGAAGGTCAGGTGGCCAAGTGCTGTGATGACAGAAAGACTAGATACGGATCTCAATTCTGTAACTTATGTAACCTAACCGATGTGTGCCTCTGTTTTCTCTACTGTAAAATAGAGATAACAGAACACCTATGCCGAGGCAGTATTATGAACGTAAATAAGCAAATCGGTTTGGGACCAGAGCCATGACATGGGCTGCAAAACGGAATAGCTCCAAACCAGTGTCATGTCTCTTCCTTGTCCTTCCTCTGCCTTCCTGCACCGGAATGGGTAGAGACGTAGATCCTTCTCCTTCTTCTAAATGGAAATCATCTGGAGTTGGGGGGAGCCCAACCCCTAGAACCCAGCAAAAGACCCTCGAGGCGAGGCTTTGGGGAGGAAGGCTGTGCTCAGGAACGGCTGACACATGAGGTACAACATGATAGAACAGGATCCGGGGGTGGGGGAGCAGTGGTGTGCCAGGAAATAAAAAGCCAGGGGCAACGCTATACAGTTAGACATCCCAGCGGCTCTTATTTGAGGCTCCATTTCTTCTCTGTAATTGAGCTCATGGTGGGAGGCAGAGGATGAATACAAAAATGACAAGGCTGCAGGGGCTTCACGTCAAAACCCAGAGCGCCTGACAAGTTCCCAGCGCAGGAGTCTGTGCGCGGGGGAGGGAGATGAGCTGACAACAGCCCTCCCTGGCTCCCCAGTCACTACTCCCTTTCTCCTCCCCTGCGGCTGATGGAGATGCTGCGATTAGCTGCCCAGACAGCAGTGGCGCCCTGCAGCAGCGGGTCCCTTCCCTGCAGCCCTGCCCACGGATGGGGCACCTCCACCGTCAGGATAACCACAGCTCTCATCCTCCTCGATAAGGGAGCCACTCAGGCAAGCACAGTCAGGCACCGCTTTCCGGTTCCCAGGCTCCACGTTGTGACCCCTGCACCCCACCTTACCACCTCCCCCCTGCCAAGTGAATGAACAGAGAGAGAGAGCAGAGCAGCAAGAAAGTTCCACGGTCCATGGTCCTGGGGAAGGTCGACCCTAGCGGACGCTGACACCAGACCACAAGGAGGTCAGTGCCAGCTGCACACTTGGCTCAGAGGAGAAGTGTGAACGGTGTGCGGAAGCCTGTGAGGCTGGCACTGAGCTCCAGGGCTAGGGGATGCAGGAAGAGGGCATCCCTCCTGAAGATGGAGGGAGCTCCCTTTCTCAGAACACTGAACTGGTACAAGATCCCAGCTTGTCACCCAGTGGAACCCAAAGCCCCTGCATGGAATCCCCATCAATCGGACACAAGGTCATCTAGTTTAAATCTGTCTGCTTCCACTAAGGCTAATCACGTCTGGACAATTGTCACAGCGAGGTGTTAATTCTAAGAAGCATCTCCTCTCCCACCCCATTATGTAAGAAAGTCCTTTCCAGGCTTGGGTCCAGCGTTGTTGATATTTATTGTTTTTAAGGAGCTTTGGCTCTTCCCCCACAAATACCGCCCTCTCCTGAGACTCTGGTAGGTCGAGAAGGTTGTATCAGTGTCCTTTTGGCAGAGAAGAAAACACAGAGACAGTCTAACGCTTCTCTAGATCTGCCCTTCAGTAGTGAGCTCATCTCCCTGCTCCACTGAAACCAAGGAGAAATGATTAAGAAAGTGTTAGTTAAATAACGTCCCAAGCACCAGCAAGGCCAGCAGAGAGGTTTGCTGGGACCAGGCGAGTTTAGGGTGTCAACTACTAAGCTTGCTTTCTGGCTGGGTGGGGTCGGGGGCGGTGGTGGAGGTAGGGCGTGGGAACCAGGCACAGACCCCACAGACGGCTACTGACGTATGTCCACCCCGGAGCCAGGCATCACCCACTCTTCTCAAAGCCCAAAAGGGTAAATGAGCTTCTGGCTTTCCAATGGGAAAATATTTGCAAGAGAAGCCTTCACAGTGGTTTCTGGCTTCCCTGCTTCTGGTCTTCCTCCCATCCAGTGCCTTCTGCCCACAGCTTATCTTTCCAAAGACAAAAATCTTATCATGCTATTTCAGCTGTTCCCAACGGCTCTTCTGAAGAAAGCCCACAGGCACTTGCTGCCCTGGGCCCCATCACTAGCCCATCTGCCCCCTGCCCCAGCTTCCATAGTCACGTCAACAATAAGCCACACCAGCTTCCTAACCACACCGTACACGCTCTGACCTCTGGGCTTTCAGAGCTGCTGTTCTCCTGCCAACCACCATGCTCCCTCCACCTCTGCTTGGTTCAGCCCTTCCCACCTTTCAGGGCTCCCCATAAATACCAACCCGAGTCTGAGTTGTGTGCTCTTCCCAGATGCACAGGGCGCAGCTCTGCCGTAACCACGTCTCCACTCTCCCAACTCCCCTACGGAGTCAACTCCGTGTTCGACTGATCACCCAGTACCCCAGGCTGCACACAGATCCTAGCCCAAAGGAGTCCTCAACAACTATTTGCTGAGTGAATGTAGGAACGTACTACTTACGGTCCGAGGGCCAAGCGCCTCCTTGGAAGATAATATCAAAGCTATCAAAAATTAAAACCTTGCAGTAAATAAATCTAATCATTATAAGCAGTTATTTGTCTTTAAACCCGTGCCTCGGTAACGCCCCTCAGAAAGCACACAGCCCGAGATGATGTTTCCATGTGCACAGATCAACGTCCCCACACTTCAGGCCTGACGAGGCATCCTCAGTCAGGGAGAACCGTCTCTCTGGAGACTGGCAGGCAGCCAAGAGCTGCTGACTGGATGGCATACAGGAATGAAATCTGCTTCCCATCTCTGGAAAGGCTGAATTTACAGACCAAGGGATGTCACCTGGTCACCACCTTTGTCACGGTGGTAAAGCCACAACGAGAGCACAGACTGCCCAACTCCGCAGTCAGCTCAGTTCCAGCTGGGAGATGCTGACCAGTCAACCCTCTGGAACGAGCAGTTCCCTTACTGGTGGGGCTGGGTTTTCAATAACCACCTATTATCTATGTGTCTTCTCTGGTCTCTGAGCCCCATCAGCCAGCAAGGGCATCACCGGTCACTGGTGGGCACCCCAGGCTGCCGGCCCCCCAACCTAGGCGGAGCCGGCTGGCCAGCCTTCCAAGGACAGTCCGTGCACCCCGTCCCGAAAGCCCGGCTGAGCCAGGAAGACTCACGGCAGTTTCTCTCGTCGCTCATGTCCCCGCAGTCATTGTCAAAGTCACACCACCAAATGCTGTTGATACAGTTCCCATTGCTGCAGCGATACTGGTTCCGGAGACAGGTGTTCTCTGGACAGTGGGGGTAGGTGGGGGTGGGAACGAGACCCGTATTATTCTTACGGCCAGACTGCGAGACGTTCACTTTTCACTGAGTTTCCATTTCTCTTCCTCAAATACCATGCCTTACATGGTAAAGAGGAAAATGGTGCCAAGCACACCTGCACACGGGAGCACACAATGGAGACCTCCTCTCGTCTTCTCTTAATTATAATTAAAGGACAAGAGGCCAGCTGGATCGGTGTTGGGGGTGTTTATAATGGTGATAACGGCAATGGTGCCAGTTGGGTCCAATGGGTCGACTGGACCAAACATCGCCGTCATAAAACACTAATTATACAAGGAACTGCTTAAGGGGCTCTATCTACACAGTATGAAAACATACGTGTTCCACAGATCTGTACCTCTACGTACTTTTGTATATACAACCATTATATCCATATATATTCCATTGCTCAGCCAAGTAGATGACAAAGGATACATGATTCTCTGAGGACCTCATTCCACTCATGACACACAGGGAAAAAAAATGCACTGTTTAGTAAACCAAGACAAGAACACATGAAGGTTGGCCTCTTGTTTGGGTCACCAAAAGCATTCTAAAAGAAAATATTAAAAAGCTGTTCTCTAATTTAATTGTTAACACTTTTTCTTTGTGAATAGCTTTAAGATGATGTCTGGAGCCTGAAAGAGACTCTACTGTGTCTACGAAAGGAAGGGTGAGCCTTTCTCCATGTGTATTTCTTATAGGAAAAGGGACCACAGGGCTCCTTTGTGTGCCCACCCCAGGTCTAAGAGGCTTCTATGAGGAGGGAGGTTGTGATTCCAAAGCCAATAACTGTGAGAATTTAAAAAAAAAAAAAAAGCAGGGATGTGGGTGCTTCCTGGCAGGGCCCCTCTTCCAGAGGCTCACCTCACTCACAGTAACGCCAGGCTGGGAACATAAATCAGACAGGAAAGAAAGATCAAGACAGGTTCTGAGGGAAAATTTTAGAATCCATGTATTTAAATTCAAAGGAAGAGTGGGTGAGGCTGCTACGGCCACTTGGTCACAGCGTGAGGTGAAGCCTCAGAGTCTGTAACATCGTTCCCAATGTTCTAGACGTTTCCGGGCTGGTGGGGGTGGGGGGCGGGGGAGAACTGCTACGTGAGCCTCGGTGAGCTTGTAGAGTCCCACCAGTCCTTTCTCCAAGTCGGGCTTGGTCCCAGCTGACAGGAAGCAAGGACAACGCATGGGTGAGGAGACAAAAAGGGGACATCGAGGAAGGCCTGAGTCATCTGACAGGAAAACCTAAAGCACAGTTATCGTGTTTATACAAACCACGCAGGGCTGTTCCCGATGAGGACTGAGGCGCACAGGCCTCAGAACCTGGACCAGGATGTCTCTTTAAGTATCTAGCGGATTTGATTTTTACCGAGGGCATTTCAATTACCCAAACCCACGGGGAACAGAGAGCGGAACAGAGAGCGCTGGGAGAGGGGAGGGAAGAAGTGGGGGAGGCCGGCGGGCAGAAAAGATGACTGGGACCCACCTTCCTTGAGGCAGGTGTTGTTCTCCCGCTGGTAGCCTTGAGGGCACTCACACATCAGGTCCCCGGATGGGAGGACGCTGCTGGCCACGCCCTCCGGACACCGGCAGCTTTTACTATTGTTGGCCTTGGGCAGGCACAGCAGGCTGCACGGCCTGGACACGCAGGCATTGCTTCCTGGAGAGAAGACAAACAGCGGCCGCATCCAGGTTAATCGGGACCGGGGAGACCCCGGACAAGGGACTGAAATCTAAGACCACCCCCTCCTTTTACAGACTAGACAGCATGAACAAAGCTTGGAAGACAAAAGGGATGTGGTGGCCATTTCTACTCAGAGCCCAGATAGAGGCTACGCAGGGTCTCCGGCCCAACAGGCTGCCCTGGAACCAGGCCAGGCATCAGCCATGCGTCCTGAGAATTCGGAACGGGGCTAGCGAGGAACCACAGAGTCATTGGGGAGCTGGAGCTGGGAGCTGGTCCCAGAGTGCAGGTGTCAAAGGGGATGCAGGGCACAGATGTGCAGAAATAGACTCAAGAGAGGGAGTCGAGGCTGCATTGGTGGCTCAGTGGGTTAAGCCTCTGCCTTCAGCTCATGTCATGATCTCAGGGTCCTGGGATGGAGCCCCGCATTGGGCTCTCTGCTCAGCAGGGAGTCAGCTTCCCCTCTCTCTCTCTGCCTGCCTCTTGTGATCTCTCTCTGTCAAATAAATAAATTAAATCTTGGGGAAAAAAAAAAAAGAGAGAGAGAGAGAGGGAATCAAGAGAACACAGTAGACTTCCGGAGGTGAGGAAAAGGGTAACACCGGGGCCCCCAGGGGAGAGGGAAAGAGAGAGAGAAAGGGCAGCTTGGCCATTCCCAGCACCAGGCCCCATCAGGCTCACCTGTGTTTTCCATCTCTGAGTTCCTTACAATCTCCCTTAATGTTTTCATTAGCCCATTTGACTTGAGTTAGCATGAGTGGGGTTCTTCTCCTAAGACCCCACAGCCCTTAATTTGGAGCCATCCACCTGAGTCATGACGGGGCCCCGGACAAACATCTGGGTCTCTGCCTCTCACTTCCTCAGTGCCTGAGCGCCGCCACCGAGCTGAACGAAGGCCCAGACACGGGGCCCTTATCAGCCTTCGCACTATGAGCCACACAATAAACCCACACGAGGCTAGTACATGCAGACCTGTCCTGTCCCTATTTCTAATCTTGTCTCTGGTTCTGCTTTCCAAAGAAAGGGTCAGATACAAGTCCATAAAATCCTTCACTATAGTCTGGAGAGAGAACTTTAGTGGATGAACAGTGATGAAAAAGGTCTCTTCCTACCCCCACACCTTTCTCGAAGGAGGGGATGGAATGCATAAACCATTTTGTCACAGCTGGACACACGATATGACTACTGAGCACCGTAAACGCCACATCAACCACGAAACGTATGCTTGTTCTTTTGGCTGTGACGATTCGGCATCAAAATTGGGGAAAATAAACATAAATACTTTGCTAAAACTCGACTGATAATGTTTTGCCATCTCATGGACAAAGAAACTCCCCTGCTGTCCCCCCCAAGTCACATCCAAGCCACCTGCTTCCAACCGGCCAAGATTTTAGCTGTGTCATACTTACACCGAAATGCAGGTTGGAAAACAGGGTCCATTAATGACAATCAGTATTGATATGGGTGACGATACCCACAGTAGCTCTGGATGGGCTGGCACTTCATCAGAGTTTAACTGGCATACACATAAACTAAAAATTGCAGGGGCACCTGTGTGACTCGGTGGGTTAAGCATCTGACTCTTGATTGGGGCCCAGGTCATGACCTCAGGGTGGTGAGATCAAGCCCCGTGTCAGGCTCCAGGCTCAGCACAGAGTCTGCTGGGGATTCTTTCTCTCTCCCTCTGCCCCTGTCCAGCTCATGCATGTGCACTCTCACACACACTCTCTCTCTTTAAAATAAATAAAATCTTATAAAAAATAAAAATAAAAATGGCAATGATGCAGCAACAGTGTTGTTTCAATGCTAAAGACCAGAGAGTACGAAGAATTCCCAAAGACATGAAGTACACACACCCACAGACAAGAATCCGTACGAGGCAACATTCATAAGTTCCTACAAATAATTCAGCCCACTCTAAAGGTAGAGTTACCATAGCAGAATAGCCTATTGAGAGCAGAAATGCCAAGAATCAATTCACCCTGATCTGGTCCATGGGCAGGGGCTGTTCCTTTCTCAGAAGACACATGCCCTAGGCTATGGGGGAACACAGAGCTTCCCCTAATGGAAAACAATTCCAAAAGGATTGCGAATGTGTTCTCTATATTCAAAGGACTACATATCATTTAATGTTCCAAGAAACCGAACAATAACAGAGTATCTGAAAAATACTCGGGGACAGGATGACAATTTCACATGGGGCTAGGTCTGCAAAATAGCAAGACTAACATTGTCACACGGGGAGCATGTGAAATGCTCCCACCCAAAGAAGCAAAAGCTATAAGCACGGAACCCCAAACGGGCTGCGGCATTTCAGGAGTCTGGTCTGGACAGAGGTGTTATACAGTCTGAGAGGCTGTAACCAGGGGCACACCCCAGACCGAGCAGACCGAGTCATGGACCCCAGGAGGTAGGCAGGGCAGGCGCTGATGGGGTGCTACAAAGCCACAGAAAACCTGGGCGAGCATGGAAGGAGCGGTCAGCAGAATTCCACCAGAACACAGCCACACGCTCTACATACAGGACGCTCCAGTCCCGTGTGGGCGAGGCGGGCAGATGTGAAGAGTGGACAAGTGATAGTCATCACCTCCAAAGACTTCTCCTTTGAAGATCAAACGGCCGCACGAAGTCTTCATGGGGCAGATTCAGAACACACTAAGATTTCCTTTTGGAAGAGTCCTCCAGAACCCATTAAGGAGCCAGAAATGGTGCTACCTTGCTTAACTATCTCTACGCTTGAGAATTATCAGCTCAAATCCATGAGAAATTGCCTCGCTGTAGGTATTTAAAAGCCACAGCTTACTGCAGAGTGAAGGACAACTCCCAGAGCTCCAAAACATTTCCATTCACTGCAACACCCCCTGGATATATCGACAGCCTTGCGAAGGAAGCTCTTTAAAGAAAAAGCACTCTTTACGAAGAACAGATCCCAGGGACCCTGCATAAAAATCCGGCAGACATAAAGATGAAAAGAGGAGTCTGTTTACAAACAAGTAACCCAATGGACAAATGTTCCAAGTGAACAAAATTTCTATCACAAACAAGAACCCATCAGAATCCAGTACTTCTGCATCGCTGTCCTGCGCCAGGGCACGGCTGCTCCCCCAACGGATGACGAAGGGAGCAGAGCCCAACGGGTTTTCTCGAAGTCCAGCTCAGAAGTCCATTAGGCCATGGTTCAAATTCTTACCACTTACTAAACGTGTGATGTAGAAACGTGAACCTGACTTTCACGTCCTCACCTAAAAAGATGGAACTGTTTTCAGTACACGTGGATTTTGGGAAGATGAATGGAGGTTATTTGTGCCCACAAACTGCATCGGTGTGGGACTACGACACAGTGATCCCTTAATAAGCATAGGTTGTCATGTGTATTATTATCATACATGTGATTAATGGGCAGTCTTGTATGTGTTGAGCAGACAACACAAATAATATAGGGGCACCTGTGCAGCTCAGTCATTAAGCATCTGCCTTTCGCTCAGGTCATGATCCCAGGGTCCCGGGATTGAGCCCGCATCGGGCTCTCTGCTCGGAGGGAAGCCTGCTTCTCCCTCTCCCACTCCCCCTGCTTGTGTTCCCTCTCTCGCTGTGTCCCTCTCTGTGAAATAAATAAATCTTTAAAAAAAAATTAAAAATTAAAACAACAACAACAACATCAACAACAAACAGGCACCTCCTCCGAGAAGAATTGTGACTCCTCGGTTTAGCGGCAGAACTGGAACAAAGGCCCTGCTCCTGAACTAGCAAGGGACCTCTGAGAAAGCTTGTTGGCCTCTGAATGCCGCTCCCTGATCTGTGAACCATGGATGGTGACACCAGCCCCGCCCACACCACAGGTCCGGTGCAAAGACAGAACACTAAGGCAGATTTACATTTCGAACATTCTTCACCATTTCACAAGGGTGTTCTTAATGCTATCTTCACTGGTCCCCCCAAAATAACAATGCTATCTGCAACCCTATTCTCTCCCTTTGTCAATCTTCTCCTAGCAGAGGCCCGCCCAAATCCCATCAACATTCTAGTGCCAAACAGGAAACCCAGCAGCTGGTCAGTCAGTAAAGGCGAATCAACCAACCCCAGGATGCTATTTAATCCCACTGCGATAAACAGGGTGCCTCTTAAAGGGACTACTCTTCCCAGACCATCCTGCTCTCTGTCTTATAGAGCCAACGGTGCGGGGAGCACACGGAGGGAGAGGGCAGGAAGTGACGCAGGAGGCTTTCTGTGGCACAGTCTTGGTCTCCAGGACCAGCGAGCAGGTCACAAGGCTTGGAGAAGCTCTTGAAGCCTCACCCAGCAAGCTTAAAGATAGCTCCTGTCTGCACCCGCTGGCAACCGGTCCCTTTTCATGACCTCTTTCAACAAATGCTGAGCCCTACTCAGTGCTAGGCAGTGGCCAAACTGTTGATGGGGGGTAGGGGGGAGACCCATCTCCTTTGTGAGGTTTAAGAGAGTTTCAGGCGGGGACAGGTGCATCCATGCATCCTATGACGACACCTCGCATTAGAAGGGAGGTGGGTGCTCAGTGAGCAACAGGTCATCGGGGCAAGCAGAGGACATGACGGGACTCCCGTCGGGAGGCAGCAACTGGCGTCAGACTCAGCACAGCATGGCTCCCTGTGCGGTTGCCAAATGGGGAGTGAGCGCACGCTGGGCTTCTCCAGCTGCAGAAGCTACGCCACCAATCAGTCAGGGGCCAAAGGCAGGAGGAGGGTGTAATTACCCACCAAGGAGCACACTCTAGGCAGGCGAAAACATGCTGTCTTCCAGCTGTTTGTGTACCATTAGAAAAGAAATTAAGATGTCATTAGGCAGAAATTAAATAATGGGCATGTTGTCGTGACAAGAAAGACGCAGGCTGCCAGCTCCCGCCTGAGCGGAGATTGCCCACACCCAGCCCCTTCCCGGAGACCAGCACGTGAGGGAGATGGCGCCGGCAATGCAGCCTTACCAGTGGTCTTGCCCTTGTAGAAAATCTTCATGTCCATCAGCCCCGTGAGCTGACTCGCGAGAACCGCCATCTGGGAGCCGCTGTATTTGGAAGCTCGGAAGATGCTGAGCTGCGACCAGTCATCCCAGTAGATCTCGTTCTAGAAAGAAAACCCTTGCTCATCAGTCCAGCTCCTGGGTCTCCGATCCTGGGCCCTCAGGACGAACAAGGGCTCCCCGCTACAGAGGACACCTAACATGCAGTGGTGAGTGATCAGCCCGACCGAGATTTCCACCGAAATGCAAGACGGTGGATTGTTCCAGACCTCACCCAAGAGCCATGATGAAGGAACGGCCCGGACGGCCCGACAGAAGCTATCTAAGCAGTATAGAGCTTGACCACAGCCCAACCATTCAGTTCGAAATCTGCTTCCCAGTGGCAGGAAAAACCAACCATTCTGTTCTCTAGAGTCAAAGCAGCAGTGGCAGGGCACACGAGTGGGACGGATCCCATCGGAGCCCATCAGGACACCAGCTGAGCAAGAGATAAGGCCACTGAGCTCAAACTGCCAGCACTCGGGGGCAAATGGGGATTTTTCTATGAAACAACCTCAACTTTTAACCTTCTGAACCGGGAACAGTGAGTCGCCCGATGCCTGCCAACTCTGTCTGACATCCATCCAGATGAGCTAAAGGCAACAGCCTCAAAGGCAGAAGGGAGCTGATTTTCTAGAAGTCAGTCAGACAAGCAGCTCTGCAAAAACCCACGGGCAGCTCTTCCCCCGCTCTACCAGACTGCCCGGAGCTGGGAGCAAAGGAGGCCCCACCTTAAAGACAGCAATGGCGTAGGGGTGCGGGAGGTTGTCCAGGATGATGGAGCGCTGCTGGCCGTCAAAAGTGATCCGCTCGATGCAGTCCAGGTAGGCGTCTGTCCAGTAGACCCACTGGTCATCCACAGAGATGCCGTTGGGCCACTTCACATCCTCTGACACGAGACGATGGACAGACGAGCCGTCCATGTTGCTCCGATAGATTCCCGGCTTCAGGTCTCCCCAGTCGGTCCAGAACATCACCCTGGTCAAAATGGGAGAAGAACGCACATTTCATTCGACCTAGGGAGTCAAATGCTACCCCAGGAGGTAAGAAGCCTCTAGAACCGTATAGCCAGTTCGGTCAGCAGTATGATTATTGTAAGCGGTAATTCTAATACTTAACACCACCAAATTTCTAGATCCAGAAATTCCTCTGCTGGAATTCATCCACAGATGTAATCAGGTTATGTCAAGACAGTGTACCATGACATTCATCGAAGCACTGTTCACACCAGCAAAAAAATGACACTGGTGTTATGTGTCTTTAAAAACACATACACTTTAAGGGGGATATATGTGTATACATGCCAACATGTTAATCTACAGAGAAAATGAAACACGATGGTACATACAAAAGAGTATTATGATGCCTGAAAATCTCCATGTTTCCAGGTTTGCTCACACAAAAAGGTCATCTTCAACCCACGTTAAATGTTTTGAAAACAAGCAGAACAGTCCTTATCCACATTTCTATTTGATGCCTGAGTGTGTGTGTGTATATGTGTGTGCTCCAGTGTATTAAGGCTATGTGCTTGCACATGGGTAAAAAAGAATTCTGAATGATACACAAGAAATTACTAACCAAGATTACCCCAGGAAGTGTGAGGGAGAAGGATTAAGAGTGAAAAAGAAGGGAAAAATGTTTTTCCTTTCATAAACTTCTGTTCTCTTGTAATTTTTAATGAAGCACATATATATTTTTTCTCTTTAAAAAAAGATCTAGGGGTGCCTGGGTGGCTCAGTGGGTTAAAGCCTCTGCCTTCGCCTCAGGTCATGATCTCAGGGTCCTGGGATTGAGCCCCGAATCGGGTTCTCTGCTCGGCGGGAAGCCTGCTTCTCTCTCTCTCTGCCTGCTTGTGATCTCTGTCTGTCAAATAAATAAATAAATAATCTTATTAAAAAAAATAAAAAATAAATTTATAAAATTTTAAAAAGATCTAATTCTCTATCATAAATACTAGAAGGATAGAAAGCCTAACTCAGAATTTCCTTTCAGCTATGTTTCCTTCGGTTAAGAAATTAATAAAGAGCACCCTTGCATTTCCCAGGTGCATATAAATCGCTAGTAAGAAAACCCACCCAAGCTGGGGTGGGCAGGGGGTGGGGGGTGCAGGCAGGGAGGAGATAGAAGGGATCATATGTTTGCATCATGCGCCAAACTCGAGATAAAAAATCCTCACACTATCCAACCAGGCCCGACTACGCTACATCTGTGGAGAGACTTTCAGTAACACCTTTCGTAGGAGAAACACCCCCCAGACGTGAGACGTGTGGATGTGGGGACTCTGAGGCTTGCTACCAAAAAGGGAATGGAGTTAACCGACAACGTGACTGAGCTCTAGTTTCAAGACTCAAAGTCACCAGACTATTTCAACCGCCATCATCAGAGAACAAGCCTGTGTCCAACAGTCTGCCTTCCCATGAGCATCCGTCCGTTGCAACATTGGCCACATGCTGATGCCCTCTGGGGCCACACTCACCCGTCTTGGGGCAGGAGGACAAGAGCCCTGGGCCGGTCGAGCACGGAGGCGTTGACGATCGTGAGCCGGAAGTCACCGTCTGGATTGGCTACCTGACAGAAAAAGGAGGGGGGAGGGGCCGGAGGGGAGGCCAGGATGGATCTGAGCTCCTTGAAAGCCCACCTCGCGGTTTCCTGCTGGGCTGCCACCTCCGGACACGCGCCTCTCCGGCTGCCAGATTCCCCAGCAGGCTCACCTGGGAAGTCTGCCCTGGTCTGACCGCAGTGCTGCTGCCGTGCCCCGGCTCTGGGGGCACGAGGACAGGTCTGCACAAAGTACTCAGTACGTACTCCTGACTGAACCCACCTATGTTGCTCCATGCTCCAAAGCCACCAAGGGCTCCACGCTGAACACAAAACAAACACTCAACGTCCCAGCCTTCCAATTAAGAATCTCCATGGACTTCTAAGTCTCTCTCCTCCATGCTTAATCTCGTCCACTTCAGCCCCTACAACTCTGGGGAGGCTGGACCTCTCATGGCCCTCTAAGCCTGACATACCCCTCCTCGTCCCTCTGCTCGTGCCATACCCACTCCCAGGCCTGTCCTTTGCTCTGTTATCAAATCGCATCTCTCTTTCCGAACCTCAACCCTCCAGGCCCGGCTCCTCAGCTAACTCTTCTGACGAGTCTTCCTCAACGAGCATCTACAGTTCCTGCCGGTGACTCGTCTTACCATTTCCCACAAACGGTAGCTGTGTCGTATGCTGTGAGCGTGTGCACACGCACGCTCTCCGGCAACCCTCCAGCACCTGGCCAAGTGCTGACCACACACGGGTAAAGGAAGGAAGGAAGGAAACGAGAATAAGACCACCAGCGCTGCACTCGGTACGTGTCAGGCACCGGGGGGGGTCTTTCACTCCCTTTCCTCAACCGCACTGTGAGGGGGACACAGACTGTCCTCGGCTCGGAGGGCACATCCCGAAGGCCTTCCCACCCACCTTGTATAATGCTGCCCCCCTCCACAGTCACACGGTCACACTGCCCGTTGGAGAGTCTCTCTAGGACTCATCGCTGACACAACCGACGGACGTAGGTCTTCCTCGGTTTGCCTCCTCTACTATCATCTCTCTCTCTCTCAGAACGGGAACTTGAGTGTCTCACCTACGTCTGTATCCTCACAGCCTCGAACCACACCTGGCAGGCACCATGCGAGAAAGAGCCCCTGTCCAACCACAGTGTGGATCAATGAACTTACACCTCACAGACGCAGAACTGAAGCTGCAGGGGATAAGAAACTTGGCCAAGACACTTAATTAAGCTACCGGAATGAACACTGAACCCAGGTCTGGTTCCCAACTTTGGGGTTTGTCTTTGCGACTTCTCCCAACGGTGCCTCCCTGCCTCTACTGAGCTTCCCATGTGTAACCCGCACACCATGCCTCCCCCTAGTCAGTACAAAGAGGGACGGACACAATGTCCCAGGGGCTCAGCACTGCCTTCTGAGAGGCAAGTGTGCCTATGACACCATGACTTTGGTGTTGGAGAGGCCCTGTCTTCCTCCCACGCTGCGTTGGGTCGCTAAGGGGCAGATAAGTCAAGTGAGAGAATCAGAGCACTGTTAGCAGGGCCGTCGTGAGAACTGAATCCAGGAATTCAAGCCAAGGGCTTCCCACCGGGCTTGGCACAAAGTAAGTGCTCGTTGTCATCAATAATCATAATCATGATGATGATATCGTCTTAATTACTCTAATCAACTCCAATAATACTAGAGCACTGATAATACAGCACTACACTCCTGCTATGGTGTTATGTAATTACCGTCATTGTTACCACCACCCGTCACGGCTAGCCGAAATAGAACCGTTCGGGGCATCTTAATGAAATCTCTGCTTGATGGGTTCAGGCATCCTGTTCTCATGTGGGACCCTCAGGCCAATGAGCAAGAACTCTGAAACTATCCCCCTTTTCTTCCCTTGCTGGAGGCTCCGTTGTTCCAGCCTCTGGAATTCTCCAAGGACTTCCAGAGAAGTCGGACACACTGGCTCCGCCCCCTGTGCCTAACCTGGCTCGAAGCCCAGGTACCCCCTGAACCTCCGCTCGCTTCATTAAGGACAGCATGGGATATACCTACCTCGATCTTTTTAAAGCCAGAGTCCACCCAATAAAGTAACTGGCTGAGGGGTTCAAAAGCCAAAGCTTCTACGGTTTCCAGGCCAGAATTGATGATCACCTCTTGCCCTGTGCTCCCGTTCAAACAGAGGCGCTAAAGTGGGGAGAAAAGAAAGTGAGTGCTCGAATGACCTCGTGCCAGCTCAGCCCCGTGGACGGCAACCCGCTACTCCACTGTGACTGGCAAGGCATGAGATGCCTTCTGTCGGTCAACTTTCCACACGAGCAAAGCTGGTTTTTAATAAAAGCTTTTCCAAGATATATCATGGCTTCCTGTTTCAAGTAGAAGAGCTACACAGAACTTAATCATTGGCATTACTCTGCGATACTGTTATGAACGCAGGTTACTGAACGACGCTGTATCCCAATAACGAGGTTGCAGATTACTGAGAAGCCTGAGTCTGTCTGCTTTTGAAATAAAGGAAACCAGGCTCCTGGTATTTTTAAGTTCTTGCATCGGCTCCTCTAGACTGTCCTCCCTGGGGGGCTCCTGGCCATCAGGTGCTGTCGCCAGGACAAGCTATGCTCTACGGTCGCCTGCGTCCCCCCGGGCCCAGCCCCTGAAAACCCAGGCACTGTGAAATGTCTGCTGGGTTGGAACTCCAGATAAAACCTGTTGAAATTGCTTCTCTAAAGAGGATTAAATAGGCAATGAATACAGATCAAACAGCTCCCCTTTAAAATGCATGGGCTTGAGTCTATGGCTATCTACCTGGACTGTGTAGGGATCGTTATAGCTCACTTCCTGGTTTTTGGCTGTGTTTAGAACAGCTGAAGTGGGTCCTAACGGGAATCACCGATAGTCAAGGGTGCCTGTGTCATGGCTCAGGAAGGAGGACGCCTCAGAGGCAGCTGGTGGGACAGTGACAAGTTATCCTGTACTGCTAGTCCTCAAATTTCCCCAGCAAGAAAAAGGGAGGCCTTGCTTACAAGCAAGAGGACAGAGCTGGGGGTCCCTCAGTTCTTCCTACAACGACAGAGATAGGCCAAGAAAATACAGAAACACAAGAGGCGCCTGGGTGGCTCAGTTATTAAGCATCTGCCTTCGGCTCAGGTCATGATCCCAGAGTCCTGGGATCAAGCCTCGCATCCGGCTCCCTGCCCAGCAGGAAGCCAGCTTCTCCCTCTCCCACTCCCCCTGCTTGTGTTCCCATCTCTTACTGTCAAATAAATAAATGAAATCTTAAAAAAAAAAGAAGAAGAAAAAAGCAAAGTTTCATCCATTGGCCATGAGAGGAGGTACAACTTAAAACTTCTAATATCCATTTCCTGAGGCCATCCTGAAGGAAGCTTACTAGGATTGGGCGGTCACAAGGCACCACCCCATGAGCAGATAGAGGGCTACGCACCTGGATGGTGTCCAAGGCCAGGTCAGACCAGTATAAGCAGTTGCGCTCGTAGTCAAAGTCCAGGGCCACTGCGGCCCGCAGCCCAGTGAGAGGCAACTGCTCTGTGACTCCCGAGGCCAGGTCATAGCGGTGGATGGACTTCCGCATGGCATACAGGATAAACTCGTTCTCCTCTGCAGAGACACAGACAAACATGAGTGAGGGTGGACAGAGCGGGTGCTAAGGAGGTCCCAGCACGTCTGGCCTCTTTTCTGCTCACCCATACACTTCAGAGCCAAGGATACGCGGCACAGATCAAGGGGGAGAACACAGGACCCGAGATTAGAAGGTGTGAAAAAAGGAATCCATTTCCACCTAGGGGGGCAAGTTACTTCGACTCCTGTAAATCTGTTTTCTCCTCTGCATAATGTCTTACTTGTTTTACACACACACACACACACACACACACACATAAATATATTTAATATAAATAAAAAATATATAAAAATACACACACACATATATATATATATATTTTTTTTTTTTAATTGAGAGGCCCCAGTCATGCTCCAACATCCACACTTCTGAGCTTGGCCCGAAGGTCTTTGGAGTTGCACATGACAAAATAATTACCCCACTCAGCTTGTTCTCCCTCATCACATGACGGTGTCCCATGGCACCATAATCGTGTTGAGGAGAGACCCTTCATCGCAGAAGACTTGTCGCTAATCCACTGGCTCACCCATCCAACATTATTCACAATAACACAGAGCAGTTACATTAACCTATTCTAGTTTTGACACAGTAATAATACATTCATTCCTGAATACTTAACAAAATGCTTCCAATGGAATCGTCTCAAAGGTTCTGTTTCTTCCTAACAAACACTACACAATGTCCGTACTCCGCACTGGGCGTCGTTTCACTGATGACTGCGTCGTGGAAGGACCACAATGAACTCCGGTTTACAAATGAGAAAACGGAGAGGTGTCCGCACCCGAGGTCACACAACTGGTAAGCGGCAGGACCAAGGCTTGAGCCCAGGCAGTCTGCATCCAGAATCTGTGTTTCACTCCCTACACTAGGCTGCCTCTTGCGATGTAGAGACTAACGCTGATGCAGAAATAGTGGCTCTGAGTGCTTAAGAAGGCTTACTTTTTCTTTATTTTAAAGATTTTATTTATTTCACAGAAGGAGACAGCAAGAGAGCGAGCACAAGCAGGGAGAGAGGGAGAGGGAGAAGGGGAAGCAGGCTTCCTGCTGAGCAGGGAGCCTGATACGAGGCTCAATCCCAGGACCCCAGGATCATGACCTGAGCTGAAGGCAGACGCTCGACAGCTGAGCCACCCAGGTGCCCCAGAAGAGTTACTTATATCAGACAAGTAACAGGAAGACGTGGTGCTCCCTCTCTTCCACTTTAGGGAACAGCATGGAAAACATTCCGAGTCCTTACTCTGTCTCCACGGCAACGCAGAGGCGCGACACACCCGCATCCAAGTCTGTGTTAACCATGTGGACAGAGGGCTGCTTATGGGACCCGAAGCCCCCTGCTGCACGCCTGCCCGGTGGCTGTTTCTCTCTTGCTCCTTCATTCCTTTCATTCAGGGGGTTCGCGCACGCTAGCTACCCACTTTACAAGGGCTCCTGCACAGATAATGCACCGCAATGATAAATGGACCTACAACTTTTAGTAAAGGTACTTCTTTCCCTTTAGTCTCACTGCACTTCGAAAGTGTCTAAGCCTCCACCACGTGGTAACCACTTCCTTCTGGTTTTTAAGAAGAGCTTCCCACTGTACTTTCCAGGAAAGGGGATCGTTAAGGTGAAACCTAACAGAAACCAAGGACTCTCGTCGAAGCTGCCACGGAGGGCCACGGAGGTTACCCTCACAGCTGCCAGCCTCCCATGCCTCTAATGTCCACAAACCCCATTCTGCGATTTCTGTTTCCCCCCCAACCAACTGATGCCTTTACAGCAGAGCCTGGGTCCAGAAAGACCGGCCTTAGGATTTGATACAGAGGAACATGGACATGCATGTCCGTGTCCAAGACTCAACTTAGGAGAACAGAATTCTTTTTTTTTTTTTTTTTAAGATTTTATTTATTTATTTGACAGAGAGAAATCACAAGTAGACGGAGAGGCAGGTAGAGAGAGAGGAAGGGAAGCAGGCTCCCTGCTGAGCAGAGAGCCCGATGCGGGACTCGATCCCAGGACCCTGAGATCATGACCTGAGCCGAAGGCAGCGGCTTAACCCACTGAGCCACCCAGGCGCCCAGGAGAACAGAATTCTTGGCCAATCTCAGCCCTGAGAACCGCCTGGACATCTGTGTTATTATAGTCATCAAAAAGGAAGGATGACTTCATTTTTAAAAATCCTTCCAGATGCCCCAACAACCTCCTCTTTGCAAAGAGGCTTTGGTACCCATCAGCTCTAGGAAACCTTTTCCTTTTGCAAGATACCCTTGCTTTCTGTACCACTTTTTTTTTTTTTTTTTAAACATTTAGGAGGTGGCCTTACATGGCAAATGTGATTCTTCTACTTTGTTCCCTGCTCTATTTTTCTCCTCTCAGAAAAGAAAATAGCTCTCCTACCAGTTGAGATGGCTTTAAACAAACTGTTTTGCCCCTCACTGAATTATCTCCAGAAATGTTTATTACAAAAGCCTGTACTCCAGCCCTTATGAGCAATCCCTCAGACCCTGCTCACCCAAGCCCTCGTCAGTAACAGCCCTCGTGAGGAGCGTAGTCGAGTATTATCCGCTCATCTGCGGGAATCTGCTGAAACCGTGTTTTTTTGAAGTCTCCACAGTGAGGGATGTTAATTACTCTGTTAATGATGGAAGATTAAATTAAAGGGCTAATGAGCTTAGCATGAAAAACACCGGGGCACGCTGGCAAGCGAACAAGGGGGCGTGCTGCCCCGCCGGCAGAGGACCACGTGCTTCTCGCCACCCAGCGGGCACCGGTGGCTGCGAGCATGCGCCGACCATCCACCTCCACCGAGAGGTCAGAGCAGGAGGAAGGGTTCCCAGGGAATAACGAGGTTCTGCACAAGTAAGTACTTGAAACAGAGCCGGAAAGGAAAGGTGCTAAGAGATGAACTGTTAGTGAGGGTATCACCGTTTCGAGACTAGACTGCAGATCTTCCCCATGCACCACCTGTGCTGCCACCGCTCGCTCAACTCAACAGCGTGTCTGAACCACACTCTCCCTTTACAGCAGGTGCACTCACTCCAAAGAAGTGTTTCCTAATGATTTGCATAATGATTCCCTGACGTGATGGGAATGACACTCATTGGCGACTCGGGCGATATCCGAGGAAGAGCACGAGTCTGGAGAGTCTGAATCTGAGCTCTGCCACTTACCAGGTGTGTGACCTTCGACAGGGGCATTGACCCTCTCCTCTGAACATGCTTCTTTATTTTTTTATTTTTTTAATGGAGCTTAGGACAGGATCTGCTCCACGAGGTAGTGAGAAGGATTAAAATGACAACACATGGAAAAAGCACATTAAGATGTGTGAAATTCCATTAAAGTATTCATTATTACTTATTACTATAAAAATTAAGACAGGCCACTTAGCTACGTCCCCAGAAGCCACAAGGCTCTTTATGTTCAGCGCTGACACACAGATGGAGGTAAATCACCAAAGCCCCTCCCTCCCGCCCATGCCTCGAATACGAGAGACGAAGAATAAACGCTTTTCAAGGAACAAAAGGGGCTTCCCTCAAAAAATACTTTCCATTCCTACAAAAGCATAAGGCTCTAAATAAATTTGGTTTGGATACCATGCTTAGGGGGAAAGGGGAGCCCTGCGATGCTTGTAATTTCCAAGTCTTTCCTGCACTAAGTTAGAAGAGCCACGAGGCTAGACCTGGGTCGGACTGTGACGACGCTTTAGTGAGAATCTCAAGAACTCAAAGGTGAGAAGCCACCTCTTACCTGCCAAGGGACACGGGACCAGTTCTCCTTCCAGTCGTGTTTCAACGTCTCCTCCACTACAAGTGTCCCCAGAAATCTTCCGATAGCTGTCACCCCCCCACCCCAAGAGCAAGAGGTCAGACACAAACAGGAATAGTCACTGAGTTGCCATAATTGGAAATCTGTTTCCTATCCATGGACAATATTCATTTCCCCATAGGACAAGATGACGTGTAATCATTCTGCATTGGTCCTGCTTCGAGTTACACTAGGCAGCCCACACAGTTGGGAAGCTGTCCTGGGCAAGAGTGTACATCTCTCTCCAACAAACTCCCATGAAGACACATCCTTGATGAAGTTCGTAACTTAACACACAGCTAGAGCTGCAGAGAAGTCCACAGATTTGCATTTTGCTCACTGAAGCAAACTCTTGTACGTTTGTAAACATCTAATTCCAAATATTGCCCAAGCACCCTCAGACCTGCAAGCTTGGAATTCAAGCACTTGGGAGTAGGAAAGGAACCCAGTGGCCCTCTCTGCTCTCAAACCCAGTGCAGACCCCTCGGTCCCCGGCCACGGCGACTGTTGTGAGACATACCCTCTTGTTCTCCTGTAAGTAGATCCTACAGGACAAGGCACGGGAGGAGAGTAGGACTTCCCAGAAAACTCTGGATCCGGAACACACACCTCTAAGGACAAATCTTCACTCATCTTGAAGCCGAAGTCACTAAAAAAGCAACTGGGGCTCGATACGGCTGTTGGTTTACATACTTGGGGCATGTCAGTACCAACTCTTATGACTTCTCCCATAGCGCCCTCAACTTTAATGTCAGTTACTTAATATGTCCCTTTAAAGAACACTCACCTTTTTACGTTAACACATTTTCAAAAGAAACTTTATATCTGAACCATGATTGGAAAACCACAATCATTCGCCAAAAATAAGACAAAAACAATAAAAATCATTATTACCAAAAAACAAAATAATATTAAATTTTTTAGCTGGATCCAATTCCCTACCCAAAGACTCTAGGTCTGCCTGGTCCTTAAGAGAAATTAGGAAAACGGGGGCGCCTGGGTGGCCGGTGGGTTAAGCCTCTGCCTTCGGCTAAGGTCATAATCCCAGGGTCCTGGGATCGAGCCCTGCATTGGGCTCCCTGCTCAGGGGGAGCCTGCTTCTCCTTCTCCCTCTCCCTGCTTATACTCTCTCACTCTCTGTGTCAAATAAATTAATAAAATATTTTTTTAATTAAAAAGAAATGTAGGGATTAGGAAATGAGGGCCCCTGGGTTGTGCAGCCAGTTAGGCATCTGACTTTTGGTTTTGGTTCAGGTCATGATCTCAGGGTCCTGGGATGGAGCCCCGTATCAGGCTCCCTGCTCAGCACAGAGGCTGCTTGAGACTCTCTCCCTCTCCCTCTCTTTCTGCCCCTCCTACTCATGCTCACTGTCTCTAAAATAAATAAAACCTTAAAAAAGAAGGATTAGAAAATCTTAAAAGTTACTAGCACCCATGATCCTTTCTCCTTGATGTGAGTCGGAGAATTAAAAAGGAAATTTAAAAGAATAATCCTTTTTTAAATTAAAAGATTCAATGTTATTTAAGACCATGCCCACGTACTACCTAAAATCACTCTGTGTCCCTGCACTTCAGGACACAGTGCTTTGGTCCACGAGAACTTTCATAATTTGGGGGTCACGTATCTCTGCCAAAACACGCATCAGGCAGACGAGGTATAGTCCCAGCTCTGCCCTTCACTGCACGACTTCTCTGGGCTGCATCCAACAATCCCAAGGTCAGGCAACCGCTCTAGCTAATTCCCAAAGCCCTGCCCAAAACTTCAATTCTAATTCAGAGAGATTTTCCACATCGATGTGCTCTATTCAAAAGGCTTCACTTATTCTGTTCAGTCCAACGAATACTTATTTAACACCTTCTCCATGAAAGACCAACAGGTACAAGGCTAAATGGTTGTTTATTGTGTCATAATCCACATTTAGCAATTTGTAGGAATTTTTCAGAAGGGAGAGTTTTATTACTATAGGCAGCAATTGGGTAATTTTTACCGAATGGCTGCTTAAAATCTTTTGGGGGGCCAGCTGGAGCTTTAGCTAATTACTTATTTACCTCCAATGCCAAAGCACCCATTCGCAGGAAGGTTTCCTCAATCTGTAGGTCATGACCTAACAGGCTGTGAATAGACACTCACTGGAGGGTCAAGGGCGGCTTCTGAAAGAGATTCCCTCTGAAATCAGGGAACATATGGGCCAGGAGCTGGGCTTCCCAGAGAGGCCAGAAAGGACCGTCAGTAGCAACCAGACTTTCCAATGCAGTTGTCCCTCAGGAGCTGAACTAACGCACAGAGACTAGAAGCTCCCTCATTCTCATCCCCCCCAACCCACTCCCGCTGTTGACCTTCAGACCATCTCCTTCCTCACTGCCACAGTCCAAGGTCACCAAATATTTCTAAGAGCCACACCATCCAGCCAGCTTCTTTCTAGCAACTGCACAAACACAGGCCTTGGTTCATCACCCTCGTCATCTCATTGGGCCTAAAGCCCAACTCTATAAGGGGCAAGGGCAGCTGGTTTTCCTGGTCTATAAGACCAGGCACCTAGTGGGTTTCCATGAAGTTGCTGGGGCGAGCCTGAAGGCCAGTGGGAGCCAGGCCAGTTTACGAGGAAGGCACACCAGCCTCTGGTTTTGGTTTGTTGATGTTTTGGTAGAAGAGGGGCCAATTTCAGAGAAAAACCACAGTAGTGGTCATTAAGAAAAAAACTCAAAGAGTTGTTAGATTTTCTCGCATGTTTTTTTACTTCATTTTGTTTTGAAGTAGTTAATGGGGATATGAGAGGTGATGAACCAAGGCCTGTGCACTCTTCCTTCCGAGGGCCTCGGCAGTCAGGGAGACATTGGGCCAGCAAAAGCGCTCTGATTAGAATTACAATTTGAAAGTATCAAAGGGAGAGCGGAAGGCAGCACAGGGCAAGAAGGGCACTCGACTGACCCCTCTGGGGACATCAAACAGCTCCGTGGTTTTGCAGGGGAAGGGTCTATGCTTTAATTTTGGAACCACAGAGCTTCCAAAGGCAATGCATGTCTTGTAGCATCTAAAACCCCGCTGTTCGAAGGATGGGTTTACAGACAAGCAGCACCAGGATCAGCCAGAGCCTGGCAGAGCTACAGACCCCCAGAACAAGAGACTCAGAGCTGGCATTTTCAGTAGATCCCAGGTGTTGCACATGCGCACTCAGGTTTCAGAGGCACTGGTCTAGGGCAGGAGCTGGCAAACCCGGCTGGCTGTTCTCGCAAAGAAAGCTTTATGGGGCCATAGCCATGGCCTCATTCACCACCTGTGGCTGGTTCCGTGCTACCACGAGCAGTCTCAGAGCTGCTCACAGCGACCATAGGGCCTCCAAAGCCAAGGCCCTGGTCCAAGCTCTGGACCAGAACATACTCAGAGGCTTCTGGCTTTCCCCAAGATAAGGGTGGCTTTCCCAAAGCAAACCAGTTTTCTTGTGCCTTGGCAACTACTGAGAAATGAGTTCCATGCTTAGGTTGATACCCAGGCTCTACCAAGGGCCCTGCCTTGCCTGGGGTGATCGCATGTGGATTAGAGACTCAAAGTCCTGCCTCAGGGCTCCAAGACCCTACATGCTTTCGGGTTAGAATTTCCTTGTAAAGCTAAGCTCTGTTCTGATCACCGACTCTCCTCAAAAGCCTTCAAAGACCCCCACCTGCTTACAGAATAAGGCCGGTACCCTTTCCGTCTCCATGCTTCCGGATCAGCCTCCGCTTCACTCCATGACCTCACTTTGTACCTCCAAGGCATCCGAGCCAAACGGCCAATGACGTCCCCACCTCTACCCCTCCCCATGGCTGCCACGTCTCAGACTGCCCCTGTCCACAGATCCAGGTGCTTCCTTAAGGCCCACCTCAAACAGTGCATTCCCCCACAAACCTCCTAATTTGCCTGCAACACATCAGTCTCCTCCTTCCTGCCGAAGACCAAAATAAAAATACCCATTCCTCCTCCAAGGCGCCGGCGGCTCCAAGGCGCCGGCGGCTTTCGCCCTCTGGCCATGTTATTTGTGCACCTGCAGCTTCTTCTGCTTTCTCCTTTCTCAGCCGTGCTTGGGTACCCTGCTTCAGGACGGAGGGATATACAAATACGTATGTTCTGACATCCCCTCACTTCTGAGAGGCCCCTAAGGAAAAGGAGTGATCTACAGTGGAATTTTGAAGCTGCCCTCCTAGTAATACATATCAGGGTGATCTCTTCCCAAATCAGCTACCACAGTTTCCCCAGGGGTGACACCTCTCCCTCATTTCGTAGCTGTAAGAACGAAATGGAATAAACTAGGTAGAAAGTGCCTAGCACATAAAAAAAAAAAAAATGCTTCATAAATGCTGACTTCCTATGATCTGCCTTCTTTTGCTCAGGGGAAGGGACCGCCTAGCCTGGCGGGCCACACTGCTGGCTGAGGAAGTCACAACCCAAGCCCGGGGCGCCAAAGAAGAACCAACCATTCATAGTCCTCTCGTGTGCAAGAGCAGTTGGACACGACCACGGGCCGGTCAAAGTCTTCTCCGTTAAAGCACGTGGCGTGGGGAGTCCTCCGCTTAAAAACCGTCTTGTGTCCTAGCAAACACTCGTTGCCCCGCTCATCCGATGGCGACCAGAGCTTGTAGTCGTTCTCTGTGCAGGGAACCCCTGGGGAAAAGGAAACGCAGCAGGAAGCCTTTGAGGGAGACCTATGCACACGGGCTTTCCCGTTCTCCCCAGCCCCCTGGCCCCGAGACCCTGCATCCGGCGCATCCCACTGCTCAGCAGGCCCACGGGCCTCTGGCGCTATCCCAGGCCTCGAATCGGCTTGTTCTGAGGCCGGGAGGCACCCACGCCAATGGACACAGTGCCTCCTGAAACACAGATGCTCTTCTGAGAAAGCTGGGAAGAAGCAAGCCCCAGTTTGGCACCATCTAAACTTCTGAAATATTTTAACAGATTCTGCAGTTGCCTCCAGAAGTACGTATCGAGGGGCCTGTCCCCCAGAGAGTTAGGGTCAGGCTGGGTCCTGGAAAGACAGGCTGGGTCCCAGCTCTGGAGGGATTGTGGGGCAGGGGGCAGGGTGGGCATGCCTGTAAGCAATGACCTGAAAGAGCAAAAGACAATTTGCTGTCACTATTTGGAAGGTACAGAGTCTTCATCGAAGGAGGCTGAGAAATGGTGAAACAGCCTGGATAACCCCTCAGCCAACCCTCATTCACTTGGAATTTAGGTAGAGTGGTTCCCACGGGAATTCTAAAGTATGCCTATGTCTACAGTGGAACTCCCTGTCTTCTTTACAGGCGCGTCTTCCCACGGATGACAGGCTGCCTGTACCGGTGCAAAGCTGTCAGCTCGTCACGGTTCCCATCAGCAAGGACTTTCTAAACCCTGGCTGTAAGGCTCCCCGGCTGTTCAGCGGGTGAAAAACACACACGCAGGACAAGTTCCTATTTCCGAGGACCTTATCATCTAGTTGACGGGGGATGATGCAAACAGGGCGACACACACAAGTGCAGAATTCAGGGCGTGAGGTGTAGGCTTATGCTCTGGACCCAGAGATGAGGGGAAAGGTCCCCTGGTGGGACTATTAGCAGGAAGTGCACTGGATCCTGAAACAGGGAAAGGATTTCAACCAGCGGAAACTGAACGGGGAGCAAGGGGGCCACTTCGGTCAGTTGGAAGGATGAGAGCCCAGGCAGGAGGAGGAGGGAAGAGCAGGGCTACAGGGAGGACGGGGGAGGAGGGACGATGCGGAGTCGCACCTCTGCTCCGTCCTCCCTCCTCCCAAGAATGGCCCGAGTCGCTGTCTTCACACGTCCGCGTCACTCGGCGTACACATGTGCTCCTCCTTGCACGGCTACAAACTCCGCGCGGTACGGAGGGCCTACGCAGATGCTCGGATCAGCGAAATGTTTCCACAAAAAGGCCAAGGAGGCAGCGGCTTACCCAAGGCATCCGTGGCGTTGACCTGGAGGATCAGCCAGCTGTGGACGTTCTCCTTGTTGGAGCCGAAGATGGTGAAGACGGTGCTCTTCTCTCCGGGTTCCGTGAGGAGCCCGTACACGAACACCGGCCTCTCGGAGAAGATGAACGTTTTCCAGGTCTCCCCTTCATTGGTGCTGTATCTGTCCACAGATGAGGAAGAGGATCCTTGCAGTTAGTCTCTAGGGCAAAGGCTTGGTTCCCAGGTAAGATTCACTGGGGAGGGTGCGGTGGGGCGTTGGTGGGGCTCCCTGGAGAAACGGCTGAAGCAGGGAACGTTCAGCATTGAGGCAGAAAGCAAGGAAGTGCTCGGGGACTAATGGGGTCAGGGCACATGGACAGAGCAGCCAGCTCGATGGGTTCTCTGGCTGGTCACTTTGGGACAATTTGAACATAGAAAGAATAATGATGGGAACAGATTTTGGGCTAAGTGAAAATAGGGTACGGGTCTCTGAATGATCCTAAAAGGGACAGAGAAGGGAAGGAGGGAACTGTTTTCCTTACATTACAATACATTACAGTACCCGATCTGCGCTGGAGACAATGACAGCAGGAGAACAACGACCATCCCATCACCCATGCTCTAATAACCGAGCCGGGCCACATGACCACTGGACGCTAAGGCCACGGTGGGGAAAGAGGGCTGGGGACCAGGGTGCTCACACGGCCTAAAGCTACCGACCCCCAGAGGAATCACTCACTACCGGTGGGGAAATGCAATTCCACAGCGGACCAGAGCCAGAGCCTTCACCAGACGCAGCACCACAGACAATGGGACAACCTGACATTACAGGCCTCCTGGATAAAACACTGTGAATATCACATCAGCTACCTGCGAGCCTGTACCACCGGACAAGTCCAGCATGGCAACATGCTACGTGGTGACTGGTCTGGATTCTTCCAAAGCCAAAGTGAGGCCATGAAAAAGTTTAACAAACCAACAAAAGAAGGCAGGAGGCTTGTTACAGAGACTGAAGAGGTGTTACCGGCCATAGGCAGGGTGTCAACCTTGACTGAACCCTGGACTGGGCACGGCGTGGCGGGGGAGGGCCGCGGTCAGTACACACACATAAATATAGTGGATAAGGGAGACTGAGCTCCCATTATTAGGTGTGATAACGGCATTCTGATTGCAGGGGAAAATGCCCTTATTTATTGGAGATACATGCTTTCAGTATTTAGCTGTGAAGGGGCGTGACGGCTCCAACTTGCTTTCCCGTGACTCAGTGAAGAAGGACAGGCAGATGGAAAGACAGGCAGACAGGACAGACACGTAACTGACAGAAGCAAAGCAGGCTGGCAGAATGTTAACCGTTGATTCTGAGCGAATGTATGCTGAGTGTTCTTTACACAATTCTTCCACCTTTCCCTGCGGCCTGACAGATTTTTAAGTTGGGAAAAATACGTGCAGAGAAAAGTCTCCAAGGAAGACTACCTCAGAACGAGAAAGCAAGCTCTTGAAAAAAAACTGGCACTGAAAAAACTGTGCTGATTTTATATTATCTTTTGTATTGAAGGGAAGGAGGAGGAGGGGGAAGGCAAAACCTGCCTAACACTTGCTTCCTCACCCAGAACCCTGGCGACATGCTCAGCCTGAGAAAGCACTCAAGGAGCGCTTCCTTTAGGACCTAGCGCTCTAGCTCTAATGACACGCGAAACTTCTTTCTTTCACCTTTCCCATATATTTGAGATTTTAGGTCAACCCCTCATCCTTGACATAAATCTTTTCACAACATCAAGTGATCCATACACTTCCTCCCCAGCTGAGATGACTAAAATGGATACTTCGGCAAGAGGCTGCAGGTTCAAAGCGGAGAGGGGCGAGGATACAAGGCCACATAAATCATGAATGTCAGAGAGGACTAAGGGACTCCTCTACAGATCCCCCAAAGAGAATAAATTCTCCTCTGGTTGAAACACTTGTGGTTGAAGGCAATTTTGAAACCTATCCGGGGATAAGTGAGCTAGTTCACTTGCCTGGTACCAGCGTGACGAGCTAAGGGCACAGGACCACTTTTAGAGCAAAACAAACCAGCAGCATCGGTCAGTCCATTATGGCTGTCCATCTGCTCTGTGATAATGCTGGAAGGCCATCTATCTGCACATTGCTTAGTTAATGCGATTTAAGAGCTCTTCAAACCCCACATAACCATAGGAAGCCAAGCATCCCATTTCTTGAGAGGTTCCCAGAGGCCTCTGGGAGGACACCTGAATGAGGCGAAGAAGCAGGTGCATGGCCAAGCACAGCCATGTATTCGAGAAGGAACTGTGCATTCAGAAAACAATGCTTGTTCAGAATTTCGGGAAGGGGCAGGTCACATTACCACTGCAACAGTTTGGGGGATCATCTACTCTGCACCAAGTTCTGACCCCTAGAGAAGGACTTGTTTTGATGACCTGAAAATGACAAGAACTTTGGAAGAAAACAAACCCACATCCTGTCTGTGCTCCTATAATCATGAAAGACCACACAGAGCCCCAACTTTTAGGAATGGAGGATTCAAAACGTTCAGATAAAAATGCAGTTATAAGCCCCATGGTCAAAAACTCTCAAGAGGATGAGAAGGCCATTTAATAGAAGAATGTAATATAACATAAACAGAACCCAACATGCACTAAGCAAGGGTAGTGTTGCTAGGAAATCAGCTGAGGCGTACCTATGTGGCTGGCTGTCCAAAAAGGTCCTTGATGAACTCGGATTTTTGAACAGCATGTTCACGATGAGAAAAGAATCTTATAACCAAAGGCAAAAAGGTCAAAAGCAATAGTGATTTGCTAGTTAGTTCCAGCTGTAATTCTTACAGTAAGTGATCTGTGGGAACAGTGGCCAAACAAATTCAAAGTGAGTCAAATTATAAAAATAAGTGGTAGATTAGTGGGTCAGCAGGATGGTGGGTTGGTTGTCTGTTAAATTCTACAAAGAATTAGCAAAAAATTCTATAATGAACTAGAAAGAATCATCCTTCTGATGCTCAATGGTATAAATAGTAATAATAAGAAAAAAAAAGGCAGAACCACTCAATTTCTATTTTGGTTGTGTCTTTATCAAGAAGAATGATCTTCAAACTGGACACATAGGGAAAAAATTAAGGAAAAAAGTAGGGACAATTAAAAGAAAATAAGCACAAAAGAGAGCACGTTCTAGGGAATGGAAAGACTTAAAAATATGACTGCGGCGTTCCTTCTAAGAATCTCTGACAGAATCATGGAGGACAGACAGAGATCTCTCAAAGCCCAGAGGAGGAAGAGTAGCTTTACTCCTGTAAAGAAGAAAAAGTGTTTTCAGCTGGGGCGCCGGGGTGGCTCAGTCATTAAGCATCTGCCTTCAAATCAGGTCATGATCCCAGGGTCCCGTGATCGAGCCCCACATCGGGCTCCCTGCTCGGCATCTCCCACTCCCCCTGCTTGTGTTCTGCTCTCGCTATCTCTCTGTCAAATAGATAAATAAATAAAATCTTTAAAAAACAAACAAACAAAAAGGATGGCTGATCTGATGGATCTTAGAACAGAAGGCAGTCTGCCAGGGTTGGGACTCCCAAGGTTTCACACAAGAGTCACAACAAACGAATCCCATTTTTCATTTTTCATGGTGATCCTCGATTGGAAGAAGAGGGCAATAATACAAAATATTCTTTTTTCATAAGGATCTCTGCGGGCCACACAGCTAGATAAAATTCACTGCTGGTGAAACAAACCCCAAGCGTGCTGATTGTTAACATATAACGTGACTTCAATCCAAAAGATGACCTCCTTCCCACACAGCTTGATGCCTTAGTCAAAGACATGAGTAACACCGTGGACAGTCAAGCTATCAGATTCACAAAGCAGACAAGGCTAAAGGCACCGATGATGTAGTTAAGGCCCAAAGAGGGTTCAAAATGCTTTCATTACATTGAAAGGAGAAGTGTAAATGAGAATAAAGTTCCACATGTTGTTTCAAACACCTGACCTGCTCAGATACAGGATGGAGAACATGTGGTCTTTCATGAATCTCGTAAGGAAAAAGGGATCTCCATGTCTTGTGGTTAAACCGAACTTGAGCTACTGGTACAAGTCACAGCGGAGATAGAATCTCAAAAACACGCTGAGCAAAGGAAGCCAAATGCAAACACAGGAAATTCTGGAAAAGGCAGAACCAACGTATGCGGTAAAAATATAATCACACCATCAGTTGCCTCTAACTGGTGTAGGGCAGGGGCAGTGGTGTTGGCTGAGAAGGGGCACGTAGGTCTTTTCTGGGGTGACAAATTCTCTGCCTCTTGACAAGTGACCTCCAGAACAGATTAACGGGTGTCTTTACAATCCAAGCATCTCATGGTGTGTAAACGGAAACCTCAATGTTTTAAAAAAGTAATTCAGTAGAAGCTAAAATGCTGGGGAGGCTGTCAGAAGTAAAATCAGTCTTGGGGGTTCACGGGCAGGAACTGAGCATTCCGAGCCCCGTCAGTGTGAATCCCTGCACACTGCTGGGGTCAGCTGCTGGGGTCAGACCCAGGCCCGACATGTGAAGGCGCTGACATGGGGAGGCGACATAAATAAAGGATACGCAGACAGAGGAAAGTCACAGCATTGGAGGAAAGGAAGCAGAGCCGTCTGCCACGGAATGGGAGACACGCAAGAGGCATGAGGAGGGATGAATTCCTTTTATTCATGAGGGACTAGATGGATAAACAAGTGGCAGAAAGAAGAAACAACCAACAAGCTGTCTCAAAGTGAAACAAAATCCCCTCTGGTCTGGCCACTCCCCACCACTGCAAGCGTCCAAGCAAAGATGGGCGGATCTTCCAACGCAGACATCAAGGGAAGACCCACGCTGGGCCTGGGAGACCAGAGCGGATGACGGGGCGTGTGTGGATTCCCGCTGGACGCCTCCCCATGCACAGCCCAGGGCAGTCCGGTCTGACCCATCCAAATCCACATGCCTCCGCTGGCCCTTCAGGGCCTGCTCCTTTCCCCCGCTCCTCTGCTACAGCAGAGCAGTCCTGCAGACTTTGCCCCAAAATGCTTAGTCCCCCACCCCCTAGCTTCCGTTCTCACCTCTAGTCTTGCTTCTTTTAAATGTATCCGCCTCGGCTTGCCGGGGCTCAAGCTCTGTAACACAGCTCTAGCTATGTCATTCCCCTACTGAAAATCCTAAAGGGACACGATCACTTCAACAGCCAAGTCTGATCTCTCCCGTGCAGTACACATAGGCCTCGAGCTCCCTGCCCTTACCTACAGCTCCAAACCCCTACCTACACCTCCCTCACTTCCCGCCTCTCACCGCCCCCGCCCAGCAATCTGCATTCCATCTTACTAAAGCCTTACACCTTCCATGCTGATGCTTGGTGGGCCTTCTTCGCCCAAGGTCTTTCTAACTCTGAAATGGCACTCCAACCTTGCTCAAGCTTCCTCTTCCCCCTCCCCCCTCCTCCTGGCCCCCATTCTGTGCTTGCACAGCCCCCTATGCTCCTTCTACCTTACATTCTACTCCGTTTTCATGGCCTGATTTTGCAAGTATATCCTCCTAGGCTGCCATGTGCCAGCAACAAACCCCCTTACTTACTTTTCTGCCCCTGAGACCTGGCACCTTTCCTGGCACACAGCAGGGTAAGTGTTAATTAACATTTGCTAAAGGAGATGAAATGAACAGCACTGTATTTTTTCAACCCCTTCACTGAGTCTCACTTTAAAAGGTGGTAATGCCGGCCCCACTGTAACCCAAAGGCCAGAGAAACCAAGTGAGGGTGGAAATGTCACAGGCGGGGATGGTTTGGCAATTGTCCCCCTGAGTGTTACTGGCGGCATCAGGAGCTGCCACTACCACGCGTGTAGGTGAACTGCCACCTCCCGCATTCTGGAACCCGGAAGTTGCTTCCACAACTCAGGTCCTGAAAAAACAGCTGCTGGGTGTCATCTTTGCATGACCTTTTAGGGACTCCTGGAGGAAAGCCCCCTGAAATCAGAAATCTCCCACAGGGAAAGAGGCTGTTGGGCAAGTCCGAAATATTATTAGTAACTACCAAGGACAGCATTTTGCTGGCAGGTAAACCAACAAGAAGAAAGGGAAATTGATCTCTTTCATGATCAAGCGCATGAATTTGTGTTAATGAACTTGTGCTTAGGTCTTTTTTTTGGTCAAAGTTCAAGAACACAGCAGCCCCTTCTCTGAAGGACACAGGCATACGCAAGAAAAACTTGCCTCCCCTGAGCAAGTTCACCGTGCCAGCGTGCTGATCGAATGAATACGTGAATCCCCAGGACGGGTTCTTATTTACTCATTTCAGACATGTAGACACAGGAGCAAAACAAAGCGTTCCACTTCTTGCTCCTGATTTCAATTAGCAGTAACAAAGGTAACAGCCTCAGTGGAGAGTCGAGGCAGAAGCCGAGACAAATAACAGTCAGCTCTTCGTTATCTGGGCTAATCGGGGAAAGAAAGACATGAATCATGTAAAGGTAACAACAATCGAAATGAAACAAAACAAAAACCTCACTCTTGCGTTAAGCAATGTTCCAACCTCTGTCCCTACTAAAACTCTTATGGGGGTTCCTGATGTTATCCCGAGTGGCCTTCCTCCCTAAGAGTCTGGGTTAGAACACTTCATTTCAGAAAAAGCCCTTGCCCTGGCCTCTCTCTCCAGCTGGCTCAGAAACATAACAGAGCTACGGGGGCCAGGGGCAGCCCCTGATGGACGCCTGACTCACCTTTGCACATGCAGTACCTAGAACAATGCCTGGTTCATTGTCCATGTTCATTGCTGTCACTGACCTGAGATAACGTCTAACAGAAATAAGCCCAAGTTCCAGCTTGGGCCCTACCAACTGACAAGTCACGTTATTTCCTCGAGTGAAAACAGAGGAAGGTGGACTGGGCCAGCCTCAGTGCCTCCGGGGAAGGGCACACATCCAGGGGGGCCCCCTTTCCTACCTGAGCTCCAGAGACTGTCATTTACACAGAAGACGGTGGGAGGGGTCCCCTCGGAGCCATGCACCCGTCACACGACCACACCTCCTCTGGTTTTATAAATCAATTAAAAAAATATGCAACCTTGGAAGAATGAGTGTGCACAACCTATTTACTAACTGATCAAGCATTTACAAAGTGCCTGTGAGCCTGTCCGGAATAGAAATAACTATTCAAAAGACCTTGCCGATGAGTTGAAGAACTCAGGTGTATAATGAAACGGTAACTAATGTTAAGAAGTCCATATGTGATCGATGCCCAATTAACAAGCCCACCAATAAATGCCATGAGACTCCAGGACAGACATCACTGCCCTAGCTCGGCAACAGAAATCCTCCCTCTGTCCATGCTATGCTCTCACAGTAAGTCATCGCTGTGGTCTGAGGCTAGGCACTAGCTACGGTATTATTTCCTGCTTGTCTTCTGATGAAGCTGATAGCACACAGTGACAGATCAAAAGAAGAGCAGCAGGAGAAGCAGCAAAAAAACCGAGAGCAACCTACTGAGTGAGTGCCAGGTGGCTACACAGATTGAGGCCAAGTTCGGACTGATATTTGGGACACATGCACCTGTCAACAGGAGGCCGGAATATATCCTCCTACTTGCAAACGCTCTATGTGAACCATATGCACAGGCACCTCCAAATAACCTACAGAAGTAGAAGGGGGCTGCAGTGCCCATAATCCTCAAGCCCATCAACCCCGCGGTCATTTTTTGTGTCCAGGGAGGGCACGGTAATTTTCTGGCAGTGGGGTTTATTTTCCCGGTTGTGTTTTGCTCCATCTAGTGTAGCCATGACGCTGCGTTTCCCTGAGCCCATATGCACCGACAGATGGTGTCAGAGGACTAGAATCATGCTAACTACTTCGGGGGAGCTGGCTTGGAATGCAAACGCCATCTGCAGAGAAGTTAAACAGGGAACCTCAGAAACGGACTCTGCGATCGGGCGGCCACGCGGAGCGTGACACGTATGCTGCCAGGGAAGCCGAACTGTGTCCCCTGCTGTCATCCTCACACAGCTGAGTCCCCACCATCACACAGCTGACTTGTGCATCTCCCCCCTGGAGGATGGGTTCCTGACGAGGGAGGGGACAGATTGTCTTTATTTCTTTACATATGCACTCCCCGGCACAATTCGTGCTTTCTAAATGTGTGAGATGGGAATTGATAAATTAATGGGTAAATCGATACATGGCAGCAGAGCAGGGGAAGCGTGGTGCTTTGTGACTATCCTCCTCTGACCGAACACCAGTGGGAATGTGGATACAGCACTGTGTACAACAGGACTGGCTTCCAGCTCTTGGCCCTAAGAGCAGCTGCTGACCAGCACGGCACAGAGCCGAGATCAGCCAGACACCATGCTTTGCTTCCGTCTGCCCGAAGCCAGCCTACTCAGCGCAGGTCAAATTCACCACGCGGGAAACCAGAGGCTAAGATCTCTCTTTTCAAACCGCCCACCTCTCTCTTGCTGCTGGCTCTGCTTCTAAAAGCAGCAAAGGAAGAGAAGGCTTTCTTCTTTGCATGAAACAAGACCATTGCGGGGGCCTCCCCGTCCTCCTCTGGCAAAACATCTCACGGGTTCAGGGCAAATACGGGGAGAAGGGAGGGCCAGTCCGCCCTGATGTACCATTAATAAAATTAACTTTGGTCCTAATTCGGACAAAAATAAAGAACTGGTTCTGATAACATTAGATCAAGTAAGCAGACGTTACAGACTCTCGACACTCTTGCTTTTCAGAGCAATACACTGGCAAAGAGTACAGAATGTGATTTAACGTCACTAACAAATGAGGGCATCCTCGGCCAGTGACTTGACCTTGCTGAGTCTCAGATTCCTCATCTGTAAAACGAAGCAGTTAACCCCAAACGTCCCTTCCAGGTCTGTGGGTATGAACCCCCAAAGCAAATCTGTCAACAGCAAAAGTCAAGTGTACCAAGTAGGGTACACTCTGAAATAATTACTCAGGTATTATTATTATTAATTTTTCTTTCCTGTTCCTATTATCACTCCTTCTAGGTCACACACCAAGCAAAGATAGACATGTTGACATCTCTAGTTAATTTTTTAGTCATCACAAATTTTGTTATTTCTATAAAGCTGCATTTGCCGGCATCAATAAAATGGTATCCTTTGTTTCTTATGAGACCCCCCTCCTTGAGATAGGAGGTACAGATTATTATCCCTCTGCTATAGATAAGGAAAGTTGAAATAATTTGCTGAGGTCAATCTACTTGTACTCACAGACTTACATCTGGGAGAGCGGTGTGATGTCAGGAGAAAAAAAGTTGCATCAGAGACACTTACTTCAGCTCATTGGTTTCCATGCCCTGGGCGATGGCCATGATGATGCCGCCATGATCTCCCCAAGTGTAGTAGTGAGGTCCAGGAAGTGCCTGAAGAAGAAAAGCCAGTGCTGATGCCACCGCTCTGGAGTGACTGGGCAGAAACCATGCACACCCCACAGGCACACACATGCACAGACACACACAGAAGCGCATGCCCATGATGTCAACCACTTGAATACAGTTCAGTTTCCAGAGCACATTCACATCCATTCTCTCCTTTGCTCCACACAGCGGTGAGGACGGGACAGTGACCCCTCACCCCAATTCTCTCCCCAAATAAACAAGGTTCATATTAAAGCGGCTGAATGTAAACAGCAGGGCAAGGAATCAAGCCCTGATCTCTGGCCCTCCCCCGTGAGAGATTACAATTCAACTGGAGTTTCTACCATGAGTGTACAAACCCACGGCAGCCCATCCTTCCTGCCGATTACAAGAGAAAACTTGGAACAAAATACAAAAAAGGGCTGCCCAAGGATGTTGAAAAGGAAACAAAGTCAGGTGGCCTGTGGCAAGGACTTCAAACCTGAGGAGTCACCATGAAGCCTGAGTTTCCTGGTATGGTTTTGTCCCAAGGGAAAGTCCCAGTCCTGGAACACCTCAGTCCCAGGTGGATGGCCGCAGCGTCACCAGAAACCATTTGTGTGTCAGACCGGGGAGAATGTGGTTGAAACGCCAGCAGGGAGAGTATCAAACAAGTAAATCTTCTGTGTCTGAACTCACACAACACTCACCCTAACCCCTAACCATACATGTATGGAGCAGACTGAAACCAACACAGCAAAGGGTTAGTGAACACAATGGAGAGTTGCACTGTCACCCTCAGAATGCAGGAAGAAACCCATGGTCTGAACCTAAGCAGATTCACTCCACGCTAAAACGAAAATATCCATACCCTCCAGAAGACTATATTCCATGCATGTCATTCACATGTCCAGGAGACAACCCAAAATAACTCAACACAGACACCTACCAACGAATCATGTTCCGTTCTCAAGGGAAAAGGCAATCAACAGGTGTCAACCCCACCAAGATGGTTCAAATGCTGGAATGACCAAAGACTTGAAATTATTGATCATAACTGTGTCTCATGGGGTAAAGGAAAACACACTTGAAATGAACAAAAGACAAGAATTCTTCCCAGAGAAGTAGAAGCTATCCTTTAAGAAAAGAACTTTAGAACAGAAAAATATAACATGTAACATTAAGAAATTCACGAATGAGCTCAACAACTGAATGGAAATGACAGAGGAACTGGTGAACATGGTAAGAAACACAGAATGGAGAAATTACCCATTCCAAAGAACACTCAGAAAAGAATGAAGAGGGAAAAAGCCCCCAAGACTGGGAGGATAATAATAAAAGGCCTAGTATGTATGACTGGGGTCCAAGAAGAATAGGAAAAAGGGACCAGAGCAGGAAAAAAAAAAATTTTTTTTTGAAGAAATAATAGCTGAAAATTTGCCAAATTTGGTAAAAAGACATACATTTATAGACTCAAGATCAGCCTACCCAAACAGGATAAACACAAAGAAAACCACACCTAGATACATCACATCAAAACTGCTGAACACCGAAGATAAGGAAAAAGCTCCTGAAAGCTTTAGACAAAATGACAGATTGCGTGCAAGACAGTGACGACTGAAATGACTCTAGATTTCTCATCACAAACCAGAGAGGCAAGACGGCTGTAGCACATCTTTAAAGCACTGAGAGAAAATCATCATCAAACCAAAATTCTATATCCAATGAACATATCTCCTGGGAAGGAAGGGGAAATAAAGAGATTCTCAAATGAGGGAAAAAACAAGAAAATGTGTATGGTAGATACACAAGAAGAAACGGTAAAGGAATTTCTTTTTTTTTTTTTTTTTTAAGATTTTATTTATTTATTTGAGAGAGAGACAGTGAGAGAGAACATGAGTGAGGAGAAGGTCAGAGGGAGAAGCAGGCTTCCCATGGAGCTGAATGGAGCCCGATGTGGGACTCAATCCCAGGACTCCAGGATCATGACCCAAGCCGAAGGCAGTCGTCCAACCAACTGAGCCACTCAGGCATCCCCAGTAAAGGAATTTCTTAAGGCCGTAGGGAAACTTACCAGGGGGATACAGGGATTCTCAGGAATGAAGGAAGAGCAAAAGAAATATCTGGGTAAATATAAGAAATTGCTTCTTTCCCCTTAAATTCTCTAAAACTGATATAATAAGTAAAGCAAAATGAAAGCAAGAACATTGTCTTGTAGGTTTTTTAATGGACTTCAATTAGATACACAGACAACAATAACAGAAATGTCAGGGAAAGAGAAAAGGGATGTACATGCTTGCACGGTTTCTAAATTTTATGTGAAGGGCAACATTATATTAAGAGCAATATTAATTTTGAAATGACTATGAAAGATTAAATATGCATGTTATAATCCTTACAGCAACCACTGAAAGAAATATAATTAAAAAAAAAACCAGTCTCTAAATAAAAGTAAAATGCCAAAACCATCTAAATGATACAGAAAAGTCAGTAAAGGAAGAACAGAGGGATAAAAAACAAAGATCATACATACATACATAAAACCTTGGACCTAAATCCAATCATACCAATAATTACGTTAAATGTTAATGGTCCAGGCATTTCAGTTAAAAAACAAAGCCTTGAAGAATGGATAAAAAAGCAAGACCATCCTATATGCTGCCTGTGAGAAACGCTTCAGATAAAGATACCAGTGAGCCCAAAGTAAAAGATACGCTATTGAAACAGTAAGCATAAAACGGTTGGAATGATGATTTCAATACTCGATAAAACAGACTTCAAGACAAAGGTTATCACCATAGATAAAGAGGGCTATCTCATAACAATAAACGGGAGAAGAACAGAAAAGAGAATTATAAAATGTGCATGTACTGAATCAGAGCCTCAAAATACAAAAGATAAAACTGACAGGATTTAAAGAAAAACTTGGCAATTCTACATAGTTGGAGATTTCACCATGGTTCTTTTAGCAATTACCAGAACTAGCCAAAAAAAGAAAAAGAAAAAGAACATAAAAGATCTAAACAGCAGCATATCAACCACCTTCATAGAAATAACACCTTCATGTAACTAACATCTGACAACAGCAGAATACACATTCCTTCCTAATGCATATGAAGGATGCAAGATAGGCCACATATTAGATCCCAAAGTAAGTCCCAATAAATTTAAAGGAATCAAAATCATACAAAGTGTATTCTCGGACTACAAGGCAATTAAATTAGAAATCAAACATGTATGATATCTAGGAAATTTCAAGTATCCAAAAACTAAACAACCCTTTTCTAAATAATTTTTCGAAGACAAAAAGCAGAAGGGACATTTTGAAGTAATAAAAACGTTCTGGAATTAGAGAGAGGTGATGGTTGCCCATTACATCACTTGTGAATATAGCAAAAACCCACCAAACTGTACACTTTAAAGTGGTGAATTTTATGGTATTTGATTTACATCTCAACTGCAAAGAGGGACATTAAGAAATATTCTGAACTGAATGAAAAAAAAAAATACATCTCTAAATTTGTGACAGTAGCCAATGCAGGATTTAGAGGAAAACTTAACTGCTTTAAATGCTTATATTGGGGAAAAAAAACATCTAAAAATCAATGACCTAAAATTATACCTTTAAAAAAGCTACCAAAAAAAAAGCAAATTAAGTCCAAATAAGGGAAAATACTAAAGAGAAAAAAAATCAACAAAATAGAAGACAAACCAAACAAAGCCATAAGCACGTTCTTTGAAAAATCAGTAATATTGACAAACCACTAACTAAACTATTAAGCAAAATAGGAAAAAACCCCACAAATCCTCAATATCAGGAATAAAAACAGGTGAGCACCACACACCCTGGAGACATTAAGCCAACAAATTGAATGACTCCGATGAAACTCACCAAAACTAACGCAAGTAGTAGAAAATCTAAACAGTTTTCTAGGAGTCAGAGACACTGAATTTCTAACCACATTCCCAAAAAGACAACTCCGGATTCAGATAGTTTCTCTGGTGAGTTATTCAAGAAAGAAAAATCAACCCATTTTTAGATGAAAGAGGAGTCACTCTTCAACTTGTTAGATGACACCAGCCCAACCCTAACACCAAAACTTGAAAAAGACATTATCCCACCCAAAAAAAACAAAAAACCAGACTAACTCTCTCACGAATAATGTAAAAATCTTTAATTATTAGCCACTCAAACCTAACATTGTATAGAAAGGATAATAGATCATAAATAAACAGGGTCTGTCCCAGAAATTCAAGGCTCATATAACCATCAAGAATCAATCAATATAACATACTGCAACATACATGTAACATACCGTATCACCTATGTGATATGAAAAGAAATATGTATTTTGGTCTTGGGGCCCAGGTCCTAGTCAGAGCTCCTAAAAACCCCTGCAACATCTCCTGACTGATGGGGGTGATGTGGGTCTTACACAGAAATTTCTATATTGTTGAGAACTTCCAGGAAGATAGCAGAGCCTTTGGTTGTAAGGAGGCAACTCCTGGTGGACTCCTGGACAGTAGAGGCACTGGCCACCAGAAAGACAAAGCATGACTAGAAGCTTGAAACTTCCAGCCCTGCCTCAATCCCCAGGGAAAAGACAGGGGCTGGAGACGGAGTTAATAATCAATCATGCGATGAAGCCTCCATTAAAAAAAAAAATCCCTAAATTGCGGGATTCAGAGAGCTCCCAGGTTGGCAAACACATCCACAAGCTGGGAGGTTGGCACATCGCAACGCCATGGGGGACAGAAGCTCCCGTGCTTAGGATCCTTCCAGACCTTGCCCAATGGACCTCTCCATCCAGGTGCAGCCTTTGTAATATTCTTATAATCAACTGGATGTAAATAAGTATTTCCCGAGTTCTGTCAGCCATTCCAGCAAATTCCTGAGCCCAAGGGGGGCCAGGGGAGCACACTATTTATCAGCTGGTCAGTCATAAATATGGGTGACAACTTGGGACTTGCAATGAGCATGGGAAGTGAGTGGGGGACAGTCTTGTGAGCCTGAGCCCCTCACCTGTGGCGTCTATGCTAACTCCAGCCAGCTAGCATCATGACTGAAATACAAGACATCCGGTTGGTGTCCAGAGAACTGGAGAATTGCTCACTGTGAGGGGAACCTCCCCTAGCATTTGGTATCAAGAGCAAAGGAAAAGAGTTTTTTTTACACTATATACATATTGCCACATTACTACATATTAGGGAAGGGAAAAAAAGGAAGAGAGAGAAAGAAATAAAAGACATAAAGATCAAAAAGGATGAAATAAAATAGGTCCCTATTTGCAGATGATTATCATTTCTTATATAGAATCTACAAAATAACTACTAACACTAACGAATTATTTTAGCAAGGCTGCGGAATACAAGGTTAATCGATAAAAATCAACTGTATTCTTATATCCTATAACAAAAATTGGAATGTAAACTTGAAAAAATACTGTATTTACAATAATACTGAAAATTTGTAAAATATCTAGCAATAAAACTAACCTACAAGTTATATACAAGGCCTCCACATTGAAATCTAAAAGATATTGCTCATTTCTTTAAAAAGAAATGAAGAGGGGTGCCTGGATGGCTCAGTTGTTTAAAGCCTCTGTCTTCAGCTCAGGTCATGATCCCAGGGTCCTGGGATCGAGCCCTGCATGGGACTCTCTGCTCAGCAGGGAGTCTGCTTCCCTGCCCACACCCCCGCTCTGCCTGCCTCTCTGCCTACTTGTGAACTCTGTCTGTCCAATAAATAAATAAAATCTTTAAAAAAATTTTTTTAAATAAAAAGAAATGAGGAAACATACTGCATTCACAGATCAGAACACTAGTGCTAAGAAATCAATTATCCCCAAATTGATCTATAAATTCAATGCAATCCAAGCCAAAATCACAGCAGGTTTTGCAGAAGTTGACCAGCAGATTCTAAAATGTTGTGGAAATACAAAGGATCTAGAAGAGTCAAAGAAATTTTTAAGAAGAACAAAGTTGAGGGGCACTTGGGTGGCTCGTCAGTTAAGCGAACAACTCTTGGTTTCATTTCAGATAGTGATCTCAGGGTCATGAGACTGAGGCCCAGGATGGGCTCCAGGCTTAGGTCAGAGGTCCCCTGGACCCTCTCTCTCTGCCCCTCCCCCCCACACCCCCACTCACCACACACCTCACACCCCGCTCGCTCACTCTCACTCTCTCTCTCTCTCCTCTAAAATAAATAACAACAAAGTTGGAAGACTTACACACTTGATCCCAACACTTACTGTTAAGTCACCCATAATCAAGACAGTTTGGTACAGGTGAAAAGACAGACATGCAGATAAATGGAACAGATTAGAAAGTCTACCAAGTTCTGAAACAGACCCAGGCTTAGATGACCAACTGATTTTCAAACAGACATGAAGTCAATGCGAGGGGAGAAAGAAGTCTTTCTCAGTAAGTGGGGCTGGATCCCTGAATCTCCACATGGAAGAATGAGTGGCAAACCCTCCCATCGCACCAGATACCAAGATTAACTCAAATGGATCATAAACCTAAACTACAGCCTTGCACTATGAAATTTAGGGGTAAATCTTTGCAAAAGGGACAAACATTTCTCAGAACAACAAAGAGCATAACATCCAGAGGAAAAGTCCTGCTAAATCAGACCTCAGCAAAATTTAAAACATTTGCTCTTTGAAAAATACCATTAAGAAAATTTTTTTTAAAAAGCAAGCCACAGGGGCACCTGGGTGGCTCAGTGGGTTAAGCCTCTGCCTTCGGCTCAGGTCATGATCTCAGGATCCTGGGATCGAGCCCCGCATCGGGCTCTCTGCTCAGCAGTGAGCATGCTTCCCCCCTCTCTCTCTGCCTGTCTCTCTCTTGTGATCTCTCTCTCTCTGTCAGTAAATAAAAATCTAAAAAAAAAAGGCAAGCCACAGACTAGGGAAGATACTCATGACACACATATCAAACAAAAGACTTAACTTTTACATTTTTCAAAAAACATCCTACACATCCATTAAGAAGGCAAACAACTCAATTTTTTAAAGTAAGTATAAGATTTGAACAGACACTTCACAAAATGATTTTTAAATGTCCAATGGGCACGTGAGAAGAAGCTCAAAGTCATTAGTCATCAAGGAAATGCCAATTAAAACCATAATGAGACACCACTGTGTCCTCATTAAAACATCTAAAATTAAAAGGGTGACCATACCAAGTGCCAGTGTGGACCTGAGGCAATTAGAAGTCTAAGACAACTCCCACTTTGGACAAAAATTTGGTCATTCCTTAAAAAAAGTTAAACACAGACCCATCAAGCTGCCCATCATTCCACTCTGAGATATTTACCCAAAAGGAATACAAATGTGTATCTATCTTAAAAAAAAAAAAAAAAGCACATAATTAATTGTTTATAATATCTATACTTATAATCAGCACACACTGTAATGTCCACCAACAGATGAATGGATAAGTGAATTGTGGAATATCCCTACAATGGGATACAAATCTACGATAAAATAGGAAAGAACCACTGATACATGAAACAATAAAATGGGCCTCAAAATCATCATGATGAGGGTCAGAAGCCAAGCAAAAAACCAGCATATTATGAGTCCATTTACAGAAAATTCTAGGGTGACTCTTAATCTCACAAAACAAACTGAGGGTTGCTGGGGGGAGGAGGGTTGGGAGGAGGGCGGTGGGGTTATGGACATTGGGGAGGGTATGTGCTTTGGTGAGTGCTGTGAAGTGTGTAAACTTGGCGATTCACAGACCTGTACCCCTGGGGATAAAAATATATGTTTATAAAAAATAAAAAATTAAAAACAAAAACAACAACAACAACAAAAGAAAATTCTAGGAAATGCTAACTAACCATTGGGTAGGGATGAGGTAAAGAGAAGGATGGATTATAGGGGAGGGGGATGAAGATGCTTTGGGGAGTGATGGCCATGGCTATTGTCTTCATTGTGGTGACGGTGTAGCGATGGTGACTGACTCTGATGAAACTGTACACCTGCAATATGCAGGGGCCTCCATAAAGTTGTTAAGGAAGAAAAGCACAGAAAAGGAACTCAAGATTGGAGAATTTGCACAAGTCTTTAAGAGCGGAGGAGGAACAAGTCTTCTAGTCACTGATTTTCTAGACAGCTCTGTCCACCACATCCTACCTCACCCTTCCCTGTCTTTGCCCCTCACGCCCCAGGCTGTCCCTCTCACGTGATCACTGCTATCCAAGGGCACTCGGATGTCCACTCACACAGACATGATCTCAGCCTTCTCCCCTACTTCGCTCTCTGCTCTTTGCAAAACTAAGGTCCCTTGTGCAATGGCTGCTTCCTGGCAGGCGTGAAGCAGGCCGGGCCGGAGGCACGGGCAGCTGCCCCCGTGTGAGCCAGATGATACCATGTCACCGGAGGAGGAACAAGACCCTGCTTTCTCCCCAGAAGGAAATCACTTGCAGATGTTCGAATCCCAGATTATACCACCATCAGAAGGCCCAAACAAGTCACAAGCCTAGTCGCTGAGGAGAGAACACCCAATTTCAAAAGGAATGTCCGGCTCCAGTGAAGAGGGGAACAGCTGCTTCATCCTTCCCGCGGGGGCAGAGCACGCATACTCCCCAAACTCCAAACCATTCATCCTTTAGGACTACGGGGCCTTCACCTCGTCTTCTATCCGAACATGTGATCATGGTCTCCACCTTACTGGCCAGTTGTTCATGTAGGCACACCTGCAAGCTCTGGGTCCCGGATCCCTCAGCCTCAGGGATGGGAGGCCCTACCTACCTCACAGAGAGAAGATATGTCTCTGCCAACCGCTCAGAGCCAAACGAATGCTGGGTATCACCAATGCTTTACATAGGACGGATTTAAATACAAACGTGTATATATTGTGTTCCCAACAGGAAGCACCATGAGGGGACCCCTGGGTAGCTCAGTCAGTTAAGCAGCTGCCTTTGGCTCAGGTCACGATCCCAGAGTCCTGGGATCGAGCCCCACGTCAGGCTCCCTGCTCAAAGGGGAGCCTGCTTCTCCTTCTGCCTGCCTCATGCTCTCTCTCTCTCTCTCTCCCAATAAATAAATTTAAAAATCTTAAAGACAGAAGGAAAGAAGGAAGGGGCACCATGAGACTGGCTGGGTCTTCTGAGAACCACATCCCTCCCGCTATCATGCTCCACCTACACAAGGTGCTCAATTAAATTCTTATCCTGTGATCTGTTGAGTTTTCCTGCTGGCTCCCCACACGGGCAGCAGAGCTCCACTAAAAGCAACCCCCACAGAATGAGACCAGCTATAGTTCCCTTGGCCCTCGTAAATCATGTAAGGCTGGTGAAAGTTTTGTTTCGTTTCGTTTTGTTTACAAGTTGGGCAATCCTCTAACGCCCAAGGACTAATTAGCATTCGGGGACCACAGGACTAGCTCTACTCTCAGAACTGGTATTAGCAGTGCCTACAGAACCGAAGCAGCTCTGCAGACGTTTTAAGGCAGAAACGGTCTTCCTCCACAGCGCAGAGTGAAAAAAAAGGGCCTGCCCGGCACAGCCCGCCGAGGAGAGGCCTGACGTCGATTTCGTTACGATGCAACAACAAATGGCCAGTTTCACGCCGGATGCCCGTACAACCCCACGGCCACTTGCTGATAGATTCTGCAAATATTTACGCAGGGCCCGCTCCCTGCCAGACACTACTTGGTTCTAGGGGTGAAGAAGTTAAGCAGAGAGATATTGCTTTGTCCCCTCGGGGCATTTAGTTAAATTTACAGTCGTAGGGCAAGAGAAGGTCTGTTTTTGATTCAAAGGAATATTTCTGGCAACATCACGAGCCCACATTACAAGGTGTGAACACAAGATCAGTGCAGCTGACGCTCTCGTGTGGCTCTGGGTACTCTCCTTTAATTTTATAGTCACACTCGGTGCCGCTGGCCTCCCCACAGGCCACACGTGATCCTGAAAGGTGGAGGCACGGCCATGATCTTTGATAAACCAGAACCCAAGCTGGCAGCTAGGGGGTGGTGGGGCGGGGGGCAGGGGTGGGAAGCTGACCTCTCGCCACCGGGCTCCCGCGCTGCTAGAAACGTACACATTCGTCTTGCTGGCCAAGTTTTTTCCCACCGAACCTGAAAGGCAAGAGGAGTAATGACTTTCCACTTCAAGAAGAGGTCAGATACTCACCCTGCCCAACCAGAACAGCCAGTCACATTTAGCAACTACAGATGGCTCAGAACATCACAAACGCTGTGGCCACAGCAGAGGTCAGCAATCCCCATGTATTCAGCCACGCGTCCCTGCAGAGCTTAAAACTGTAGCGGGGACAAGCATCTCAGACGTACCAGTGGCGATGATGAGACCGGGAGCGGACTCCTTGGACAGGATGGGCATCCTTCGGAGCTGGAGGTTGAGCAGCTGACTGAGCCGCTGGGCCAGGTGCAGGGAACAGCCCTGGGTGAGCTACGGGACACAAGCGCCAGGCACTGTCAGTGCGGGATAGGAGGCCTCCAGCTCCCTCAAAACACAGGCCTGGGTGCAGACCATGCAGCCACACACAGAGAAAGGAAATCTGGCTCAGAGGAACCTAGACGCAGAGCCCAGCTGGCCCCTCACTACCTTCCAGGTGAGTATGATTATATGAATCACAAAAAGTCCTCTCCTTGAAGAAAAGAGAAAAATACGAGTAAAAATATCCTCCTGAGACTCTCAGAGAACAGTAATTAGAAATCAGTGCCAACCCAAGTCGATCGAAAGCATCCCTCCCTCTGTTTTACCCCAGAGATACTCTCGTGTGACTCGGCACAAAAAAGAAACGAAATGCTTTCGTGGGACTTATTTCCTAAGTCTGTAGAGATACATCTCAAATAGGAGGTAAGCAATGCCATTAGAGGAAAAACCAAGAATCAGAAGTCATCAAGTCTCCCTGATCAGCTCCCAAATGTACCACATGTGAGCTACAAACTCCAAAGGATCCACATTAAAACAGATTTAAAGTAGTGAGCATTTGCACAGGGCACCAGCTCTGCCCTGTCCACTGTGAAGCAAGTCATTCAAACAGGCCACTTACATTCGGATTTTAATAGTTCTACAAACAACACCGTTTGCCCTGTGGTCACGCCTGATCGTCCTGGCCAGAAAGTCATTGTCAAGTGTTATTCAGCCTCGTCTGGTGTGCTTATGTGAGCAGGTAAAAATAGACACGGTTTTGCTACATATACTCATTTTTATAATAAAAGGATCTCTCTAGCAAATGTCCATCTTGCTAGGATCACAGTTTGATGTGAGCAAATGAGGAAGGTTGGATCTCAAGGAAATATCTGTCAACCAACCTGTTCTTTCACCATCTAAAATCACAGGTAGAAGCTAAGAGCTCACCAACTGCTGTACAGCTCATAAATAGGTCAGCCAGGGAATAAGCGGGGTTTTAATAAAACCATTAAATTCTACTTAACTAGGGCTCAGACCCCAACAGCATGCTGAAAAGCAGGCCACCCCATCCACAGAGGCCCATGCAGAGCTCCTAAAATCTAGAAGCTGCTCCAGAATAAAGAAGCACCTGTGTGGTTGTCTCTTTCTACTCATACCCTGCCTCTTTCCAAAGTTAGACTTGATGTACAAAGTCGGCACCTGTTGCAAAATCGGCAAGAGTAATCAAGAAATCCAAGGAGAGCAAGAGTCTCCAAGAAAATTTTCCCCAGTGGCCAGAGCTACAGCATACGGTACAGTCAACACACTTCATCATGGGCAAACAAGACTCAAAAACCCCACAGATCAGGTAACTGTCTAATCAAATGTTACAGCTTTCCCAAAAATTACTACTACATGATTTTTTTTTCTGAGTTCCTTCTGCCTACCTATAGTATATAATCCAGATCCCTTAAGTGAGGCAAAAAGGGAAGTGTGGGGCGTCGTCATAGAAAGCCAAGGAACTCTGTCCACAGAATGTTCTTCTGAGGGAAAAGAACAGAGCTGCTGAGGCAGGTAGGAACACTTACTGAGACCAAATAATACATTTTAGTATTCCCAGCTTTTCAGATGGAAAATTTTCCCACAGATTGGGAAAACTGTAGAACCGTAAATTATATTCAGTGAGGCACTTATTTTTTTAAAGTTCCACAGAAATAAAAAATGTAATCAGAATTTCCCAAACTTTCTTCCTTCGCAGCACAATTAGTGTCGCCATAAATTTTTTATAGCAGCTTCAAGCCAGGAGAAATACCAGCATTTATTGTTTTACATAGTTAAGACCAAACAACTTAGTAAGTAGTTCTAATAACTTAGCGGCAATTCGAAATAATAGTGTTCATGCGTATGTAAATACATACACACACACATAGAGAGAAAACAAAATTTCTGTTTCACTCTTAGATAACCACAATTATTTAACATGGGATGCATGTACCTGCTGGTACCACACCCCTTCTCAAAGTTTAGAGTCATGTTAGATCCCACCACCGCCATACCCGCTCCATCCTGATTTTCTCCCTTGCTTTTTATCACACCAACTGCTAGGAAATCCAGCTTCATGCAAACAGGATGCCTTCCAAAGAAATTCAGAATGAACTCATTTTGAAACTAGAACTAAACTAAAGATGGTACTTGGCACAATGACCAACAAATACCAAGTACCTTATGTTTCCCTCAAAAACTTAAAACATCCCAGAGTGCCCCCTGGGAGTTCACTACGGCACCCCCTAGGTGCCCTGCTGCTGAGTTTGGGAACTGTAAGGGCAGCATAACCAGCTAAAAAATTTGTAGTAAAAGCTCAAATAAGACGAAAGCATCTCTACCTCACAGTTGATTTTTTCTCCATATTCTGTGAAGGCTGGAGCCTGAAGGAACTCCCAGGTACCCCCTTTGTCAAAGGTGATGACTGATCTCATGTTCTCTTCATTCATGGAACCGTTAATCAGAGTAGCGATGTAGACTCCTTGCAACCCCTCCACGCGGTGGAAGTCAGCAAACGGCTCATTTGCAAAATACCTACAGTAAGAGAAAATAAACAGCTGTGAACCTGAACTGATATTTCCTTGGTGTGTTTTTATTGTAAATGACATAAAATTTATATGTTGAGAAGTACAAAATTCAGTGGCATTAAGCACATTCCCAACGTTGTGTTGTACCAGCATCACTATCTCGTTCCAGAATTTTCCGCATCTCAAAAAGAAACCCTGTACCCACCAGCAGGCATCGCCCCTTTCACCTGCCCACCCCAGGCCCCGGCCACCACCACTGAGTTTTTTGTCACTACAGATTTGCCTATTCTGGACATTTCATATACACGGAAACACGCTTTTTTTAATGGTTCTTTCCCCACAGCGTAATATTTTCAAGGTTCACCCATATTGTAACACAAATCAGTACTCCATTCCTTTTTATAGATGAATAGCCTTCTCTTGCTCTTTTTTTTTTTTTTTTTTTTTTAACGTGCTTGTGTTTTAACTTTGAAGGCTAAGATGGTTATTGGATCAATAAGTCCTCGCAGGGAGTTCAGAATGCTGACTACAACACACAGAGCTGATGACAGGGTCACAGCTTTCACTTCACTAACGAATTCACCCCAAATCCTCCAGTGAGCCTCGACGAACAGGGACAGGAAGCCAGACTTGGAAGACACTAGTCAAAGTGGCGGGCTTACAAGCGGCAGAAATCCAGCACGAAAGGTTCCTCCAGCCACTGTCCACATGCTGACAACTCATTCTCTGGTGCCCTGACAGACCCAAGCCCACGGGGTTCCTCTTGGAAAGCAGAGCCGAACTCCTACCCAAGGAAGCAGGATAGAGAGCAAAAGTGGCTCTAGAACCTTGAGGTTACACTTCTTAATAGTGAAACAGAGAATAAGGCCCTCTCAGGGCCTGAACTACTACGCTGGGATACTGATTTCACTGGGAAGCCACTATGCCCTGAAATGGTCCATCCATCCCTAATGGAATGAATTTCTGAGAAGCTCCAACCAGAGTTCACACATGGCTTTTAACTGGACGTGTGTCCCTTGTTTAGAAGGGTTCTGAGCCACTGGGCTGTGTAAAAAAAAAAAAAAGAAAGAAAGAAAGAAAGAAAAGAAAATTTTAATTAAAAAAATCACAGAACTGGGAGCCTGGGTGGCTCAGTGGGTTAAGCCACTGCCTTTGGCTCAGGTCGTGATCTCAGCATCCTGGGATTGAGTCCTGCATCATGCTCTCTGCTTAGCAGAGAGCCGGCTTCCACTTCTCTCCCTGCCTGCCTCTCTGCCTACTTGTGATTTCCCTCTCTGTGTGTCAAATAAATAAATAAAATGAAAATTAAAAAACAATCACAGAACTGCTTTTTTCCATTATCCACTGTACAGATCTTGAGCTAGAGGAGTGCTCTGTCTCCTCAGACAGAAGGAAGCATACTACAAGCTCGGAGGCAGAAAGGAAAATTTTTAAAAAGCACTGACAGAGCTACTTCAGACTAAGAGACCGAGCAAAATCCTAAATAAGATACTGATGTTGAGACCAAATATTCTGATATGTGGTTTCCTTAGGTCTAGTGGAGTTGTTTTTCGGTTGCTTCCTTAGAAATCAGTTGAAGGTCTATCACCCACCGGCTCTCTGTTCATCTGTTCACCTCAGCGTTGGATCCCATCATCACGAGGCCGCCACCATCAGGTTCAAAGGCTTCCTTCAAATGTGAAGGAGGGTCTGGCTTTCTCTCACCTAGATGAGCTCTGCTTCTTCCCTCTGGTCACTCTCCTGGATTTTTGTCTTTCGGTTCCAAGGTTCTAGAAACCTGTTCTCTGTGCCTCACACGTTCACATGCCCCCAGACTGTCCTGTCAGCTTCTCTGTGGTCCTATGACAATTCACCTCCCCCTAAGTGCCCTCTCTCCGTCCATTTTTCTTACATTTCCTCTCACCAGCCCTCAGGACAGCACTTGTACCCTGCTCCCTGGACAGCGCCCCAGGGCCCCTAGGCCACCCTCCTGCAGAACCCAAGTCTGCCTCACCACGCACAACCCAGGCCCTCCTCAGATGCCCCGTCAGGCCTGACATCTCCCCACACCTGGTCTTCCACACAGACACCACTTGCCATGAGATTTCTTTTTTTTTTTTAAGATTTTTTTTTTTTTTATTATTTGACAGAGAGAGATCACAAGTAGGCAGAGAGGCAGGCAGAGAGAGAGGGGGAAGCAGGCTCCCTGCCGAGCAGAGAGCCCGATGTGGGACTTGATCCCAGGACCCTGAGATCACGACCTGAGCCGAAGGCAGCGGCTTAACCCACTTAGCCACCCAGGCGCCCTTGCCATGAGATTTCTATTCCACACATCTCAATGATGCCAGGAGCACCCCGTTAAGAATTCTTTCTCCAGTCCTCTAAGCAAATTAGGACGGGTTCCTTGGCACCGCACTTGCCTATTGAGTTCAAAGAACAACTCATTTCAAATACCACAGAAAGGCTGTGTTTTGTTTTGTTTTGTTTTGTTTTTTTCACATCAGCCTGCCCACATAATCTGCTAATTCACCCTTATCCCATTTCATCTCGCTGAGAGGCAGAAGCAGGTGACAAGTGCACTCACACGAGCCCCTGTGAAGATCTCCAGGCCCTGAGATAGAGTCTAAAGAAAACAACCAGAAGGCTGAGCCTATGTGGTTCTGTGAACATAGACATAAAACTCTCTCCAGTTTCCTAACAGGACTGTACACTCCGGCATGGTGGGTGCGACCTTTGTGACCACAGAAAAGACCGTGTACGTCTACGAGAGGGCCACACAGTCACCAAACTGGGCTTACTACTTCCTGGGGGAGCTTCTGGCTTCGGCTCTGCCCAGTCACGAGATACCCATCCCGCACACCCCCGACACGTGGAGGATCCAGAAACCTTCGGCAAGCTCTGATTTGTCCACTCCGTAGTGAAGGACTCTCAAACGTGGGGACAAAAATAAAATCAGAGTCTGTGAAAGGCTTGAGGAATAATGGGCTTATAATTTTAATTATTAAAAAAGTAAAGAGGGGCGCCTGGGTGGCTCAGTGAGTTAAGCCTCTGCCTTCGGCTCAGGTCATGATCCCAGGGTCCTGGGATGGAGCCCCGCATCGGGCTCTGCTCAGTGGAAAGCCTGCTTCCTCCTCTCTCTCTGCCTGCCTCTCTGGCTCCTTATGATCTCTCTCTCTCTCTCTGGCAAATAAATAAATAAAATCTTAAAAAAAAAAGTAAAGAAAATATTATTCACCCGTAAAAAAAGAATAAAACACTGACAACATCCTCCATGTAGACAAACCCTGAACACGTGCAAGGGGCAAGAGGCCAGACCCAAAGGTCACATATTATGCTGTGATTCTGTTTACATAGAATATCCAGAGAAGATAAATCTACAGAGACAGAAAGGAGATTAGTGGCTGCCAAGAGCTGGGCGGAGGGGGGAGCTAAAAACTGCTTAATAGTAAGGGGTTTTCTTTCGGGGAAGTGAAAATGTTTTGGAATTAAAGCTGGTGGTTGTACAATACTGTGAATGCCCTAAGTATCACTGAATTGTTCACTTTAAAATGGTTAAGCTAACATTCTGTGAATTTCACCTCAATAAATTACTTAAAAAAAAAAAAACAAAACAAAACAAACACGAAAAGAACGCAGAAGCCAGCCCAAATGCCAGCCCATTGGCAGCAGCCAGGCTACTACTGACCAAACCAGAAAAACCTGAGGCTGAATCATGGTAGGAATGGTTTACAACACATTAACATGCACCAAGTAATAAATAACTCATGAGACTATACTGGGAGGGGAAAAAAAAAAATTAGGCATAGAATAGGATATACCTCTGAAAGAGCCAAAACAGGGCATGGAAAGGCATGATCAGAGACCAGGTAGAAAATTCTCCCCTCAGGTCCTGGTGAGTTCAAACCAAGGTCCTGCTCTTTTCCTCAACACCGGCTCCACACCCTGCCCTCCCCGACTTCTTGACTCAGCCCATGGCCATCATTCTGCCAGCGACTCAGCCCAAGCAACCGTGGGCCCTTGACTCTCCAGAGACAAGCAGCCAATCTACCAGCAAACCATCAGAATTTGCCCAATTCTGTCATCTCTGCCGCTACTGCCCTGGGCCCGGCCAACAGCAATCCCTGCCGGCTGGGTTGCCGTCGCTCCCCCACAGCCAGCCTTCCTGCCCCCACACCCTGGCTCCTCGACGTGAGCCTGCTTTGCACACAGCTTTGAGGACGGCTTCTTTAAAACACAGATCACCTGAGTGCCCGTCTAAGATGACTGATAACACTGTCCCTTTATGTTTCAGGTGCATCCCTTTATATCATGCAATTCACAATTTTTTTAATGGTTAAAAAAATACAACAGGTTAAATCAGATGATGTCCATCTTCTGGTCAAAACCCTGCATATTCCACTTGGGAAAAAAGTTCTTTCCATGTCCTCGAAGGCCTTTTACAAACTGAGCTCTGCTGTCTCAGAGCCTGTCTCTTGGGTTCTCTCCCTCCCGCCTCCTCCTATTGGATCCACCCTGGTCTCCTCCTTGCTCCTAAAATAAACCCCCAGAATCCAACCTCAGAGCCTCCGTGCACGCTGTTCCCTCTGCCTGCAGTGCCCTGCCCCCGGCACCTGCCGGCTCCCTCGCTCATGGAACTCAGGCACCTGTTGACATGTCGGCATCCTCGAACAGCCTTCCACGACCAGCCGGTATGAAGTACCACGCTCCCAGTGCCCTGTCCTCTTAATTTGGTTCACTTTGCCTCCCAGCACCTACCACCACCAGGCAAATTACACACCAGTTTATGTTCTCTCTTTCCCCCAACGAGAACAGAAGTTCCACAGAACAGGGACCCGGTTTTGACTTTTAATGGCCGGACACATTATCTCAGTGCTGTGCCCGGAAGGAGGGCTGGTCCCACGCAGCAGCGTCCCTGCTGAAAGAGCTGGTGACTGAATAAATCACCTGGCTGACGAGAGACAGTGGACGGCAATGCCATGTCCTGTGACCTGGCGGTCGTGGCCTTGGAGCTGGACCTCACTGCCCAGCAGCCAGCTCCAGCAGAGGGCTCCTTCCGAGGGCAGACAGTGAGCCTCACCACAGTCAGATGCCTCACAGAAGACAAGAGAATAAACGCACTCCTGGCCCTCAAGGGTCACAGGTTGTTCATCCCTCCTGAACCCTGGACTCCCCCGTAGCCCATGGAAAATGCCCATTACTACAAAACAGCTCCAAGCCCAGAGGCCCAGAGGTATTGATAAAGGATGGACAACACTGGTGTCTTTCCACAGACATCCACAGAGCAGGACTTGCAATTACAGTTAAGGAAAAAAAAATGTCCATGTCACTTGGAGGCAAGACCCTCGGGGCTCCCCATGCCAGCTCACCCCGAGCTGACATTTTCCCAGTGCCTTTTCCCACAGGCTCAGAGACCACAGAGCCAGACAACTGAAAAGGAGGAACTCAGGGAGTGGCTGCCACGGGCTGTGACCCTAAAGGTCACCAGGACCGCCATGCTCACCCAGATCACCTGAGGGGCTTTGTAAAACCTTCAGAGTCTGGCCGCACCCCAAACTCTCCAAACCCCAACCGGGCATTGGAGTTTCTGACAACTCACCATCGGAACCCAAATGTACAGCTAATGCTTAAAAACACCCAACTTGAGGGCGCAGGTGGTGCTGACATGAGACAGCGGGGGAGGGACCCACGGCGTCCTTACCTCACCAGCGTGTCACCACCAGCCCCTCCCGGGCTGTAGTAGAGCACGTTCTCCAGGGACAGGGAGAACTTCAGGCCCTCTGCCTCGGAGATATATAAATTGGTGCGGTTGTTGCTGTGACTGACGCATACAAACACCTGGTCCTCGGAGGCATCTGCGATGTAATATTCCTTTAGAATCAAAAGTCGAAAGAAACACAAGTCAAAAAACACACTTGCGCCGTGGGCTTTCCCTAGACCCCCTGAAGTAACAATTTCCCAAAGTCCCAGTGACAGGTATGGGCCCAGAGCCCACAGACAGCTTCCCAAATCCTGGGGAAGCTTGGCCAATTTTCTTTTTGGAGGAGCTGAGGCTGCCGGGTTGCTGGAGCAAGTCTCTTCCTGGCAAATGGGGCCTAAAAGCGGGGACCACTGAACTCCATCAATGACCTAAAACCTTCCATTTAGTTCATAATGTCTCTGTCTACTTCCCATGAGGTCTAGCATTACTACCAAGTACAATACACATTCATGTGCATTTCCTTTCCTTTCATTCTCTCTAAGGTACTAAAGGAAGAAGGTGGAAGCCGTAAAAAGCAAAGAATGGACAAGAATGTTCTCCACCTGAGCTCCCAAACCTTCCACCACACCGAATGCTAGCAGCAAGGCCTTCTGACTGTGGGCGCTTCTCTGATGACCCCAGCCCACGAGGATCCTTCCTATCAATCTCTCCGTTACCATACACACAACAGCAGCCAGGCCTTGGACTATGTGTGGCTTCCTCCTCTGCTTGGTTCTCTGTGTCTCCAGCCTATGTGTTTCTAAAAGGGTGGGACCCAGCTCTTATCTCCTGTTGGAATCTAGCTGCCTACAGTAAAGCAACAGAGCATGTCCTGAACGGTCACCAGCACCCCATTCCTTCAGGACTGACACCCTGAGCCCACGGACTCTGGTCCCAAACCTTTCCACCCATCCGCCTCCACTAAAGCAAATTAAAGCTGCCATCTCACCACTTTGAAAGTGAACAGGAAAAGAAACAAATCAAGATGCCTAGAGTATAATGGTTCTCTCTAGGGGCCGATCTCCAAAAGTGACTTCAGAGAGCCTCTATCAGAGATCGAGCTACCCAGAAGGACATCCCTGCGACACGCTCCCGGTGACGCCTGCATAGGGACAATGACACTTCTTCCCACCCCCACAGCGGACCCCACTCACATTAATAGGATGCCTTGTGACAAACTGGGCTGGTCGCATAGGCTTCCTGCCAAAAGAGACCCAGAGCTGGACTGAAGATGGCTGCAGACTGCCCCAGAGATGCTGCCAAGGAAGAGGAGGAAAAAGAAGTTAACAGTGCCCTATTACAGCCACTCAAATAAGTGAAGAAGGAAAGAGTAGGGTCAGACCCCTCCAAGTCTACAAAAAACGGGGAACACAGGGTGACTGCAAATGCACACTTTTGCAACATCGCTGTTTGCTCTGCAGCTCGGGCTGCACTCGCTTGGTTCCAGACTGCTGGTCTGCAGCAGGCACTAGACACCCCCCGACACCAGATGAGGATGAAGGGGAAAGGGTCCTGCGGCTGAAGCTGAGTGTGGGAGGCGGGTGGAGGCTTCACCGGGCAGCCCCCAAGCCCACCCAGGGTGAGGTCAGCCACACGGCGCACATAAAAACCTATTCCTTTGTTCTTTCCCTCCTATTTTCAGGTTAGAGGCATACTTGAATTCAAGGGCTTTAGCTTGCACAAAGAGGTGAGGAAATTTTCAATGATTCCCTTTTGAAACCTTTCAATAACTTCTCCCTGATGAACATTTTTGCTGGAATATGTTCTCTTCAGGAGGGCCCAGGGCATGCCCCGTGAGGTCAGCCCCGTCACATTGTGTTTGAGAGATACTGGAGCACAGCTGGAATCTCGAAAATGTGTACAAAAGCACTAGATTAAGAGCTGGCTGTACCACCTCGAGAAGTCACTAAGCCTCTCTAGGTCTCATGCATTCATCTATAAAGCTGAGAAGCTGATTAGGCATGGGATTCCTGTCGATGGGTTTCCAGGGTCCAGGCACCCTATAAATACACAGACAAACAGTGTGATAGATGCACCCATTCATCCTGCTGGGGAGGGACACAATCTTTACTGGATCCTCAAAACGGTCAATGGTTCAGAAAAAGGTGAGAACCACCATAAAGGCTTAATGTGGGTTTTTCCAGCTCTGAACATATGGGGCAGCGAACAAAAGCCAAATGGTGCACATCTACCCAGACAGAAAGGGACACACACCATCATGTGGACAGAATCACACACGGGCCTATTAAGCTGATCAGAATATTGGGATCACCAGCCGGAAGGGGTTCACATCTGGCTTCATTTATCCTTGACCACGTTGCTACTGTTACTACAGATTTTAAATTCCTATAAAGGATGAAACATACCAATTTCTCTTAACTATAACTGAATTCCCTGCACTAATATATGTCCAATAGACACTATGTAAAGAGCAAGCTGATGAATGTGAAGGTACACACACATATTCAAACAAATGCTTAAAAGTAACTTATTTGAGGGGTGCCTGGGTGGCTCAGTGGGTTAAGCCGCTGCCTTTGGCTCAGGTCATGATCTCAGGGTGCTGGGATCGAGTCCCGCATCGGGCTCTCTGCTCAGCGGGGAGCCTGCTTCCCTCTGTCTCTCTCTGCCTGCCTCTCCATCTACTTGTGATTTCTCTCTGTCAAATAAGTAAGTAAATAAAATCTTAAGAAAAAAAAAAGTAACTTATTTGAAAGAAGCCAGGTAGGGAAGTACAAAAGACTGCCTTTCTAAAATGTCACACGGAAAACCATGTTAATGGCTTGTACTCAATAGGAGGCCAGAGGAAACATGGATCTCTTAAAAGTTATTTAAAATTTAATTTTAAATTAAAAATGTAAAACATATTACCTGAGTGAGAAAATAGTGCCCAGCAAAACTGTCAGGCATAGATCCCAAAAGCCCTCCTTAAGTCAATAAAATTTTAAAGCTATTCATAAAGGTCAGAGGATCCATGTTAAGTTACCCTATATAAATCCCTATATACATATATGAATACAGAGATGTCCGTGAAACACACACTTTGATGCCTTAAACTTGTTCACTACTTCCCACTGTGGTTAAACCTTAGAAAGGAGCTACTTTTCTCAGTGACACCAGGGCCATGATTAGTTAAGCATTCTTAATGCGTCCTGTTGATTGGCACAAGAATTGAGAATGCACATCAAGGTCAGTCTTCCTGCAAACGTCTGAGTACAAGATGCAAAAGTCTGAGTACAAAGGTTGTAAGAAACCTTAAAACAAACCAAAAAACAAAAAACAAAAAAAATTTAAAAAGCAAGCTCAAAACACATGCGTCCTACTTTCCTTTGGGACAATAGTTCCAAAGCCTGGACAATTCAGGCTCACCCCTAAGGAGCTACTGTAATACTTTCTTGCTACCAAGAAACACATTAATAATTACACCGTGGGACACTGTGGATTGTCAGATAGATGTATCATAAGCTCCTACTAACTTTCCTTAATAAGCCATGGGTTCTTGTGGTTGCTGAGTTTCTCTTTACCATGATTATAAAAGTAAAACATGGGGTGTCTGGGTGGCTCTGTCGTTAAGTGTCTGCCTTTGGCTCAGGTCATGATCCCAGGGTCCTGGGATCAAGCCCCACATCAGGCTCCCTGCTCAACAGGAAGCCTGCTTCTCCCTTTCCCACTCCCCCTGCCTATGTTTCCTCTCTCACTGTGTCTCTGTCAATTAAATAAATAAAAATCTTAAAAAAAAAAGAAAAAGTAAAGCATGCTCATGAGAAAGAAACACCCAACAGTATGGACGGCTATAAGGTAAAATGCAGGCGCTCAGCTCCCTACCCTCCACTCGTTCCTCCTGCCCTCCTCCCCAGGGAGTAACAGGGAACAGGCTCTCGTGGGGTCTTTTTTTTTTTTCTTTGTAATTTTATTTATTTATTTTGACAGAGAGAGATCACAAGTAGGCAGAAAGGCAGGCAGAGAGAGAAGGGGAAGCAGGCTCCCCACTGAGCAGAGAGCCCAATGTGTGGGGCCCAATCCCAGGACCCTGAGACCATGATCTGAGCCTGAAGGCAAAGGCTTTAACCCACCGAGCCACCTGGGCGCCCCTTTCATGGGGTCTTTGAGAAGTGTTCTGTACCATCACCCCAGGCATATTTATATAGTGACAGACAATGCTATACTTCCCAAACACCCATTAGTCTTTCCTCCTTAGCAAAATGATATTGACTGCCACCCCAAATAACGCACTGGGGTCCTCCGCCTTTTGCATAACTACATGTGGCCATGTGACTGAGAACTAATCCAGATCTGTAAGCCTAAATGGTGTGTTGGGTTTCTAGGAAGGCTGCTTAAAGGGACTTAATCAGAAGGAAGGGGTCCTACTGTGGCCTATCTGTCCTTACTCTTTCTGACTCTCGTAAAGACCCAAAGGCTAGTACAGATGTCCTGGACCACGAGGGAACGGTGAGGATGGAAACCACTGTCAGGCTGGTGGAACAGAGAGAGGCCTAGGCCCCCAATGACACCAGGGTATCAACAAACCAGCCCTACATTGCCTGCCTCCAGGTAGCACTGAGGAAAAAAATATCTGCATTCATAAAGCCACTTTTCACTTCTACTCTGTTACTGGTAATTGAACACAATGTCAATTTGATACATGCAATTTTATTTTCCACACACGATGCAGATTGTGCTAGAAATATTCTTGCGCAATTCAACCTTCTTCATTATCAGAGTCTCTTAGGCGTCTCTCATTTAACAGCTCATGGGCTCTGACGTGATTTCCAGAAGCACTCTTGAGTGAATATACCTGGATATATTACCTCTGTCAGAACTACACAAGAGTGTCTGTAGGATGCCCTTCTTAAAACCCCTACGTCAACATTTTCACTTTCAGCAGAAGAAAGAGCCTTCCTGAAAGGCTACCCCAGTTAATACACATAAATACTTCCACCGGCATCCAGGAAGTATTTCAATGCTTCGGGTTATGCCAGGATTCTAGGGTCTGAAAACGTAGGATAAGATCTTTGTTTCATTTGGTGCTTTCATTCCGATAAGGAAAAATAAATTGATGTAAGTTTCTGGAAAATGTGAATTTCAGAAAGTGCCCTTCCATTTATGTTTGAGATTCTATCAAAGGAAATGCAAGGTCAAGGAGGGAAGAGCAGAGGGGAACTAAATGAACGACACGTTCTTGCCAAGTGAAGGCCACAGGATGTCACAGGGAGATCTTCAGCTGAACGTTTCGTGGAGAACAGCTGTCAGAGAGTGAGGGACCTCAAGGCACATGGCAGACAAGGACACAGTCCAGAAGGGGCTTGCGTATTCACCGCCACCTTCGCCTCTGAAACCGTGACAAGGGATCAGCAAGACATCATCATCCACATTACTGCTGTTCATACTAAAATATTTATGGATAACATTTTTTATATATTTTATATATACATATTTATGATTTGCTTTTAAAATATTCAAAGAAAGGGGCACCCGGGTGGCTCAGTCGGTTAAGCATCTGACTCTGGATCTCAGTTCAGGTCTTGATCTCAGGGTTGTGAGATCAAGCCTCACACTGAGGTCCATGCTGGGCGTGGAGGCTACTAAAAAAAATAATAATAAAAAACAAAATACAATATTCCAAGAAAAAAATAACTCATGGGTACACTGCCAAAAAGAGATTAGCACATGTAAATAATATTGAGTCTGAATGAGGGCAACCGTGGTGGTCCTATCAGTATAAACTGTGCTTTTAGACAGATTTGAAAACATGCATAATAGGGGCGCCTGGGTGGCTCAGTAGGTTGGACATCTGCCTTCAGCTCAGCTCAGGCTGTGATCCCAGAGTCCTAGGATCAAGCCCCCTGTCAGGCTGCTCAGTGGGAAGTCTGCTTCTCCCCCTACTTATTCTCGCTGTCAAATAAATACATAAATAAATAATCTTTAAGAGAAAGAAGAAAAGAAAACATCCATAATAAAGTTTCACGAAGTTAATATTCATTGGAAGCACCTTGAGAACAGCAGAAAAAGGAACTCTGAAAATCCATTCATCCGAAAAGCAACAGGACCACTGACAAAAATTCTCCAAGTCAACTTTTTCAGAATTCGAAAAATTAAACAGAGGCTTGCCAAAACCCAGAGAGCACTTAGTGGAGAACAGTGTCAAAGCTCAGCAGGAACAGCTGACCTCATGGCTTCAGTCCCATTCCTTTCTCTCTGGCCCGGCGGTAGCCCTGGAAATGCACAGCCTCGCAGCTACGGGAACTGTGAAAACCAGCAGCCGCACAGCCCCTGCAGGGGACAGACTGTTGCCATGCCCAGCGTGAAAACCATGTTCTCAGGTCTTCTCTGCCTATAGAGCTCCCTGCACAAACAGACCTATAGCCAGCTCACTTACAGAAAAACAGAGACAAATGGCCTATGTTTCGCATCACAGCTGCTGGAGCAACATGACGGCCGGGAGCTCACAAAAGGCTCACTCATAAGCATGAAAGGAAAAGCTGAGGAAGTAGATGCTCCTGAGAGGCTTCAATATGCTGTGAAATGTTCTGGGGACTCTACAAGGTCACACACGCAAGAACTGTGAGTATGCTCAGGAGAGCAGCGAGAAGGGCCTAATGGCTCACGGCTGGGTCTGTGGAAGCAGGAACTGAAGGCTAAGGCAGAGCTGTAGGCTGCACCAAAGGCAGGCCCCGCACCCACACTCCAAGGCCCTCAGCAAAGGCTATCAGATGTATTGATTCAAAGCATTTTTTTTTAATTTTATTCATTTATTTGACAGAGAGAGATCACAAGTAGGCAGAGAGGCAGGCAGAGAGAGAGAGGAGGAAACAGGCTCCCTGCTGAGCAGAGAGCCCGATGTGGGACTCGATCCCAGGACCCTGAGATCATGACCTGAGCCGAAGGCAGCAGCTTAACCCACTGAGCCACCCAGGTGCCCGATTCAAAGCATTTAAGAAAAATCTCTATTTGATCATTAACTGAGCATGAAACCTAATTATCAAACATGTCATACCATCACAATGAAGAATACAAACTCTACAAATTAATGCAGGAAACTCACAGACAAAACAAACATAGGCAACAGCAGGAAAAGGCAACAAAAACCATTCTGGGAAGGGGCTACTCTGATACGAGCAGTTGCCGCATTATATACCATCGAAAATGTCTGATTTTCAATAAAAGAATGACAAGATCAAGCAAACCTCAAAGTATGTTCCCTACATAGACACAGCTCACACACACACACACACAGTCAATAGAAACTGTTTTGAGGAAGGCCCAATATTAGACATACAGATGAAAAATTTAAATCCCCTATCATAAATATGCTTAAAAAATTAGAAGAAACCATGTCACGAGAATTAAAGGAAAATATGAGAACACAGTCTCACCAAAGAGAGAATATCAATAAAGAAACAGACATTTGTACAGATACAAATTCTTGAGTGGGAAAGGACAATACGTCACAAGAAAAAAATCACCAGAGGGGTTCAACAGGAGATTTGAAGTGGCGGGAGAGAGAGGCAGTGGACCTGAAGACACATTAATTCTGATGAAACACAGATGAAATCTGAAAATATTATACTAGGAAAGAAAACAATTATAAAAGGTCACATGGTTTAAGATACTCTTTACATAAAATGTCCAGAACAGGCAATTCCTGGAGGCAGAAATAGGTTTGTCCTTGCCAGGGAGGGGAGGGGAACAGAATGGGGGTGTGGGGGCTGGAATTAGATAGGGGTAAGCATAAACAACTCTGTGACTAAGTGAACAACCAATGAGCTATATACCTTAAAAGGGTGAATTTTACGGCATAGAAATTATATTTTAATACAGGTGTTATTTATAATTCGTTGGGGTGTTATATTTGTTTATTGTTATTTATAATGTGTTTGGGTTTTACTGTTGCATATAAATTATATGCATTAAGCATCTATTTATACCTAGCTTTATGTTTACATACATTTAAGTAATGTTACGATTAAAAAAATTTGTTGGGACACCTGGGTAGTTCAGTCAGTTAGGCCACTGCCTTCAGCTCAGGGCATGATCCCAGGGTCTTGGGATCGAGTCCTGCATCGGGCTCCCTGCTCAGCAGGGAGCCTGCTTCTCTCTCTGCCTCTGCCTGCATTTGCGCGCGTGCTCTCTCTCTCTCTCTGAGAAATAAATAAATAAATAAATAAATAATATCTTTAAAAGAAAAAAAAGTTGTCAATAGCTTGGTTTTGGTTAGCTCTCCTAAAAAATCATGCTCCAACTGTGGTCTACTAACGTTTCATGGAGAAGCCCATAATCCTGCAATGATTACTAAATTTTCTTGTTATCTCTACCGTTAGAGACCTTAAATGAGCATAATGAAGATTAGAAATTGGTTTTCAATAGTGGTTGGTTGGTCAGAACAGCAAAAGTACAAATGAGCTCTCTCGGGAGATCAGTGGCGTGCAAGATATTTGAAGTGGCCATTATATCCTAAAGATAATACTCGGGCATGAACAGCACATAACAATTTAAGGAGGCTTGTAACCTGAACTCTTAGGGGTAATGCCCATGACTTATCAAGCTTTCACACGAGAGGATTCTGGTTGCCTGATGCCAACTCAAAGGGTAACAGCATCTTGCCTCTACAACAGGGTTGGTTGTCTGTAAAGATCCATACCGAAATATTTTAGAGTCTGTGAGCCATCCTGCCTCCATGCAATTATTCAATTCTGCCACTGTGACATGAAAGCAGTGATGGACAACATGTAAGCAAATGAGCATAGCTATTTCAATAAAACTTTATTGACAAAAACAAGTGAAGGGCCATAGTTTGCCAATCTCTGCTCTAGAACATTGTGTTTGGATCACCTAGAACAAGAGAGGAGATGCTGTCAAGCCCAACATTGGGTCTTTGTTTACTGATATACATTTGTGCAAGAAAGGTGTGGACCTGGCTTTCATGATAAGCTGATGGTGAAGCTACAGACTCACTTCTCTCCAACATTCGGGCAACTACTGCTATCCACCAGAAAGAACCTAACAGCTCTCTATTGCCAAGTTAAGGAATCAATGTTGGTCCAGTCTGCAGAAGTGCCTCATTGCTGTCGTAATGGCCTATCATTCTCATGTAGACTATTAAGTAAGTGAACTTCATGTCAAAAAACAAGGAATAAAAATCAAACTTGGGTTTAAAAAAAAAAAATATATATATATATATATATATATCTCAAAGGGGGAGGAAGGGCATCCAAGCAGTTCAGTCAGTTGAACAACTGACTCCTGATTTCTGCTGGGGTCATCTCAGGGTCTTACAGCTAAGTCCCAAATTGGGCACTCTACTCCAAATGGATTATGCTTGAGATTTTCTCTCTCCCTCTCTCTCTCTAATAATTAAGTAAAATCTTTAAAAAAAAAAAAAAAAATCAAAGGGGCCTCAGACACAAAGCACATACGAAATAAGAGCCAGGCTAACAGGGCATCGGGGGATCCTGAAGAGTCTGACCCCGGCTCCAGTCCAGAATCCAGATGGCTGTCCCCATGTGTTCTAAAAAGCTAACTTGCAAAAGCACTGTAATCATTCACGGCATTGGAAAAAAACCAAAAGAGTTAATCACCCAAAACCAATTTTCTGTGGTTCGCAATTAGCTCCTTGACTTTCCTAATTTGGTTTGAATCTGTTTAATATTAAGGTCACTCGGAATTCCCCAAACTCAGGCAGCCTGAGTGCTAAGCACACCCCAGATAAGAAGTTACACTTGCAAAAACCTCACGACACTCCCACGGATAGGGTTATCCAACCAAGGCCAATGTTGTTTATCCTTATGGCTCAGCAGTCTAATGTAATAAAAAGGAAGAAAATAAAATGGGGAGAAACACTCATTTTACCATGCACTGCCAGTTGGGTCTCTTCCCTCATCAACCCACCCAATCTACAATGATCCTATGATAACAGAACTATTATTGAAAGCTTCTGCATGGGTTTCTGGCCGCTGTGTGTGCATGTGCGCAGGCATCCGTGTGTGTGTGTGTGTGTGTGTGTGTGTGTGTGTGACAGAGAGAGAGAGAAAGTGATAGGCAAGGCAAGAGACCTAACGCAAATAGCCTGACAGGAAAAAAACTACCATAATTACAGTGGCTTTAAAAAACATTTTGCAAAGTATGTAATAGGGAACCCACCGACACCTTCTCTTCTCATCCTAACCTTACTCTCTGCTTTCCTCTCTGGGGAGGTCCTCTCTCTACCCTAGAATCCTACCAAAGGGAGTGGCCTGCTTCTGCCCGACCAACTACCCACCATATATTTTAAGTGAGAATCTGGAGGAAAACATTACTCCTGACTTTGGTCCCTAAGGTTAACGGTGATGGAAAGCAAAGCGCCAGCCAGTTACCAGAGGCCATCTTCAGAGCCTGAGATCAAGGAGGGAATGGCCCCCATCAAGAAAATAAGCTATGGCACTCCAAGAAAGTGGCCCAACTTACTCTCCTCGGGACGGATTTTCCCTTTACACAGGGCAGTACAGCCATCACTTGCAACTTGAGACAGTCGCAAGGCAAGCCCTGTTAAACAATCAAGTCTAGTTTTAAATGAGCAACCCCTCCCCCAACCCCGTTCCAACATCTGGCTCCATCCAAAACATCAAATCAAGGGGAAGACTTTCCCAAGGGCTGAGAGTTAAGCTACTTACGGACAGCTGGAAGCTTAATCACTGCTTTTCTTAGAGCATTAACTCCCACTAGCCAATGACTACACATTCTATTAGCCATGGAAATTAACATGTGTCCAAAATTCCCAAAAACATTGGCCTAATCTGAAAGGAAATCGGGCGGTGAGATTAAAGCAAATTGCCACGGAGCCCTACCTCTCCTTTCCTTGCTCTTTTAATTGGGATTTCAAAGAAACACGTGTTTGGCAAGGATGCTCGATACCAGGAAACATCCACGTTCTGAGAGCCCAGAGTCCGTCTATGGCCAGTGCCCCTCAGTCAAGCTCCACAAGGCACCCGGATCCGGTCCCTGCACACACACGCTCACCGGCTCGATCACAGAACGCCAAACCTTGGAAAGGAAACTCGGGGAAAGGAGATTCCACATTCCTCAGCGCCTTCAACTTACCACTACCTTTGTAGCAAACATGTACTTGTCCCGAATCTGAAAGTCCTTCACTTCCTCCAGGATCACTTCCTGGTTCTCTCGGGACTGGAAGAAGTCCGTACTTCGGAAAACCGTGGAGTAGCCAGAGGGTTCGTGCCGTTCCACGTAGATGGTGTTTGGCTTGTCATAGGGATCGATACCCCTGGAGGAAAGAGAGAAGTTGCCTCGTTTAAGCAACAGGAGACACTACATTTCCACCAGGCAGACAGCCAACTGGACTGGGGGGACACGATGGTGGGATCTACAAATGATACGCTCCCAGCTACAAACAGAGCCCAGTGGTTGCTCCTTGGCTCAGTGGAGAGGTAAAGGGATCGCCCTTGGTCAAGTTTTGATGTTGTTACTGCTCTCTTCAAAGCGCCCTGGGTGTCCCTCCAGGCAAGCCTTGGCCAATGCGTGAGATGAGCGAAAAGAAGGAAAAGTAAAAGGCGGGGTATTTCGGAATCAATAAGCATGGGACTGCTCGGGGCTGCCGCTGAGTTTCTGACCTCAAGCTGTAAAGCTCAGAGAAGGAAGGAGCGTGTTTTCCCAGGCCTCTAGAAGAAACCACATGAGGAACCAGTGAGCCTGACCTTGTGAACGGGCCCTGCCCTTTCTGTCTGTCCGTCCTGAGCCGCTGTTGCTGATCCGTGCAATCAGGACTCATCCTATCAGTACAGTCATGTTCTGTGAGGCTCCTTTGCAAACTTTCTCACATATACTGATCTCCCTGATACCCTTCAGAAATTCAGAGCTCACTACTCCCCGCTCCCCGTGCTCCGTCAACAGAGCACCCACCCTGCATGCACTCGGGACCTGCATGTCAAAATCCTACTCTTCCGAAGTCATTTTCAAGGCCCCTCTTCCAGGAAGCCCTCCCCCAAAGCTCTCCTCCCTTCTCCCAATACCCACCATGCACCCGCGCAGTGTTCAATTTCAACATTATGTGAGTTTCAAACAAAGGTAGAAAGCTGCTTGGGGTGGGTGGATTTTGGAATCACTCTCAAGCCTTCATACAATGCTGCTTCTGATTCACAGTGATGCTTCTGATTCACCGTGTTCCTTTGTTCACCATAATGTGTCTGAGCCTCCCAGAGAGAGCAGAGATCCCTTCAAAGGCCACGTCTTGTATATCTTTTTGTCCTACAGGGCTCCCAGCTGACCTGAATCTTGCTGCCCTGAATCCGTGGACCACAGTACACGGTTGACTTGATCCTACTCCCTCGAGAAGAGGCTCAGAACTGGGTTCCACGCCACATAAGGCCCCCAGCCACAGCTGGGAGGAGGACTACTCTGCCTCAGGTTCCCTAATGCTCAACCAGATACTAGGCCAGGTGTACTGCTCAGCTCATGGGAAAAATCAGGAGCGCCTCTGAGGGAGGCTACGGGGACGACCCAAGGAATGGCAGGATTCGCTTCTGGGCCTGTCTTTGCACATGTCTTTGCCTGTCATATGCATGATGGCTCTCATGGTAAGGAAGGCTCGGATATAAAATTTCTATAAAGATACACTGTCAAGAGCACAGGAAGGGAGGGAGGGTGGGAAGGAGAAGAGAGGGAGGAAGGAAAGGAGGAAAGAAGGAAGGGGGAGACACGAAATAGAAACCAAAAGAGATGACTCTGGCCCCACAATCTGGAGTCTTAGCAGGGCCCTGGAGCAGCCAGCGGCCTTGGTCCTAGTGCAGGAGACAAACGCTCGTCATCAGACTTCCCGTGTGCGTATGTGTGGGGGTGGTGGCATGTTCTCTTCTTTTCCACAATTAGAAAGTACTGATTAAAGTACTTCCTCTACCCTAGAGGATATGCAAATTAAAACAAAGCTGCTGGGTATTTTTAAAAAGGCAGAGAGAAAGGGACCTTTGCTCAGATAATTTTGAGACTGAGCTCACCTCTGTTCTTCCTTTCCTAAACAAAACCGGTATCTAGAGATAGAAAGACCTGTGACTTCCCTCCCAGTTCTCTTCTGTGATCGCTAGGTGGACCTCCCCTTTCCGAGAGCCCCTCCGCCTCCACAGATATCTGTGACATGACCGATATCTCATGTCACAGAGGCCTAACCTCTGCTACTCCGCCGTCAAAAGCCTTCCATGATTTTCTCTTCTCTTTGCCCTCATTTGAAAATTCCAAGCCTTGCTCCATCTCTAAGCACAGTCCCCAGTCCTCACCTGGCCTCAGCTATAACCCTTCAGTGATGCATGCTCCCCAGGGCATCCTTGAGTCCCTCCCCCACAGCCCTTCCATGGTCCTGTCTTGCCGATCTCCAGCTCCGGATTCCATAGATCACTGGTTTTCTGGACTCCTGCTGCCCCGAGGCTGCTACACATTATTGAATAAATGTATGCCATTATTCTCGGAGAGGTTAGATTTCACTCTCACTTATTATGGGAACTCCTAGGGGAAAAATCCTCCAAATGGCCTGAAATGCCCTGACACCAGATACATAATTATCTAAATTCAGCAAAGCCAGCCCTTTCCCCTAAGACATCTGCATATGTGCACGGAAGGAAAAAGTACAACATTCAAATTCCCAAGTGTGATGTTCCTTTACTCAGTCATCCAGCCCTCTTAATATATGGTATATAAACAGAGAAAGGGCAATTTGTCCCCTTAAAACACAAATAAAGCAAAAGGAAGTTCTACGTACTTCTCGGGTAGAGGTTATACTTGGATAAGACTGTGGTCATAATTTCACTAAGACACACAACCTCTGCCCAAGTTAAAAAAAAAAAGGATCAGAAACAGCTGCCCTCTTTGAAGAGGAAATCCAATGGAGCCTCAAGATACTCAGCTCTAAGACCCCTCCTTATGCTCCCTCCATCTCTACTGTCCTCATTTACCAAGGAAGCAACACCAACTCAAAGACATTCCTCTGCAAACAGCTAAAAGAAGCACAGGCAGTATGTACTACTGCATTTAATGAGCACAAAAACTATATGGAAAACTCGAAACACATATGATAAACTTAGAATTACAAGTGAATATACACATGTGATATCTCATGTCACAGAGGCCTAACCTCAAATATACAAAGAGTTCCTGGAAATCAATAAAAAGACTCACCATTCAATAAAAAAAGGGTCAAGGGTATGAAAAGATGTGTCATAAAAATAGAAATAAAAATGATGCTTAAGCAGTTAAAAGATGTTCAAACTCATTCATAAAAAGAAAAACTCAAACTAAGACTATACTGAGATACTACGTCTTAACTGACGCATCAGCTGTGGAGAGAAGCACAGTTTTATGTTACTGAAACGAGAGCAAATTTTGACAGTCTCCATAGATTTGGCAATCTCTACCAAAGTTACAATTTCAGTGCTTTATTCAGTGCCAAAACTGACCAAAGCCCCTGCTTCGGTGGAGCTTTCATTCTACCAAAGAGAGAAAGACAAATAATAAGGCTTGGGGCAGCTGGGTGGCTCAGTGGGTTAAAGCCTCTGCCTTCAGCTCAGGTCATGATCCCAGGATCCTGGGATCAAGCCCTGCATCAGGTTCTCTGCACGGCAGGGAGCCTGCTTCCTCCTCTCTCTCTGCCTGCCTCTCTGCCTGACTGTAATCTCTGTCTGTCAAATAAATAAAATCTAAAAAAAAAAAAAAAGACAAATAATAAGCCTAATAATCCCATATTAGAATGTGGTAAGTGTTATGTAAAAAAAGAACAGATCACAGCACAGGAAATGACAGGGGAGTAGTTGCAATTTTAACAGGATCCTTAGGACAAGCCTCATTTAGAAAGTGTTATTGGAGCAAACTTGAATGAGGTAAGGGAGTAAGCAATAAGTGTATCTTGAAGAAGAACAGTCTAGGCAGGGAAAAAGCAAGGGCAAAGGCCCGGTGGTAGGAACGTGCTTAGCACTGATCTGAGAGAAGTGATGGTGCATATTAAAGCATTCAAAGCAGAGAGAGGAACAACATGACCTGACCTGTTTATACAAAGATCAACCTGGCCATGTACTGAGAATTAACTGCAGAAATGGAAAGACCAGGTGGACAACTAACGAGTGACAGCAGTGGCTTGGAGTAAAGTCATGGCAGAGGAGCAGATCCTGGATATTAACCGAAGGTAGAGATAACAGGATTTCCTGACAGGTAAAAGGCAAAGCACGAAACAAACATGAAATTCAGGGACAACTCCAAGTTCTTGGCCTGAGCAGTGAGAAACTGAAATGGGGAAGGTTCCAGAGGGAGCTGACTGGGAGCACTGAAGGTCAAGGGTCAATGTGGGAGGAATCATGTTTGCTGAGTGGGAAGGGGTCGAATGACCCACTGACCCAGCAGGTCTGGTCCTAAGTATCTGTCCTGCCTGTTCGTCTGCATGTGTCCAAGAGCACCCACATCCTGTAACCGTGAAAGGCCAGAAGCAAGGACCACGAGCACCAACCGTACGTCTTCATGGCCAGCCCTGCTGACTTCTCTCTCCTTCTCAGAACCCCAACAGGGGCTCCCCGCTGCTTTCAGAATTCAGTTCAGATTCCTTTACCAAGCACTGTGGTTTCAGATACCAGTGTCCCTTCCCGGATATCACCCAACACACTGTCCAGAAGTTAGACTCCCTGTTCCCCACCCAAGCACCTGGACACAAGGAACTGTCTCTGCCTTTGGCCACTCTGTTTCTGTCTGGCATCCCAGCCCCACACACCTGCAGGCCCCTCCTGTGACCTCCGGCCTCTTGCACATGTCTTGGCTCCTAAGCAACCTCCACCATGAACTGTCTGGGACCCTCCCGTCTGGAAAGACTATGTCCCCCCTCTGGCTTCTCCCGCCTACGTCTGTGACTTCTACATTCTTCCAGGATGTGTGTATGTGCACGAAATGCCTTTTCTTACCTCCTCAGCTACAGTCTCCTTAATAACTATATCCATAAATTATTCAACTTCTTCTACCCTAAAGCATCTAGCATGTTTTATATTCAGCAGACATCCAAAGAAAATACGTTATGAATGAACAAGTGAATGAATGTTATACAGCGAAAAATCCCACTTCTATTATCATGCTCGAAGAGTGAAGGTCTTTAGAAATTCTAATCCACGCAAGTGCCCCAAGACTCCCCTGGGTTCCCCAACGGACTGAAAAATGCAAAAGCTCCATCACTTCTCTCACAAATAACCTTCCTTTCTCATCCCCCACTGCCCTGTGCAGTGAGTGTGTTGTACTCGAAGCTCTAATTCCCAGGTCTAAAATGTGCCTTTCTGAACCACCTGCTCCACATTTCAGGTGAGGGCAGGTCTGGCCTCCAGGAAGGAGCTAGAACTGGAGAAAGGTGATTACATAATTCAAACTTCTTAGATGGATGACTTACCAAGAAAAGGACTTCACATGTTCCTGAATCAGGATCCAGGTCTGGCCAAAATCGTCTGACTTCCACAGCTGCAAAGACCAAAAGGACAAAAAGGGATCAAGATGCAGGGATGCCTGAGTGGCTCCTTTGTCTGACTTTAGCTCATGTCATGATCCTGGGTCTTGGGTTCGAGTCCCACATTGGGCTCCCTGCTAAACAGGGAGCCTGCTTCTCTCTCTGCCAGCCATTCCCTTACTTGTGCATGCTCGCCCTGTGCTCTCTCTCTTTCTGAGAAATAAATAAATAAAATCTTTAAAAAAAAAAAAAAAAAGAAGAAGAAGAAGAAGAAAAAGGAAAAGAAGCAAGAGGCAGGCATAACCTGAACGGCACGGCCCTCAGACCGCACCAGAAGACCACACCATAAGTAACACACAGTCTGTGAAGGCTGGCCAGGAGATCAGCAAGGCCAACTTGGTTACTCCAAATCCGAACAAGAGTGGGGGTGGAGGGGGTAGGCAAGATCTTTATCTTCCTGTTCCTCTCTGCAGTTACTAAGGCCTTAAGAACAGCTGTAAGGAAAAATAAGTGGAGATTGTCTTCCATTTACGGATCATCTGAAATTATAGTTTACTCGACACCAGCCATCAGGGGTAGTAAAAACAAAAGGATTACACTCTGTACTTTCCTGCTTTTCCTTAAAAACTCGTAACGGCCCACAGTGATTAAAGGGGAACAGAGGGGACCCTGGCTAAGCGCAGAGGCAAAGAGCACCAAGGGGAACCACTTGAGTTCAAACCACATGGCCGGGAGTGATGAACTTGATGGCTTGGCCAAAGCCCCTGAACTCCCAAACATAACCCCTGAGCGTTCCTCCTGTCCTAGAGACCACATATGAAGAAGCAGAAGACTAAAAATAACATTGATCCACCTACAGGGTCAACTGACCCAGCCTGTACTTAGGTTACTCCCTAAGGCAAGGGAAGGTAAACAGATCATGTTTTGGTTAAACAACCTGCGAAGAAAAAGAACCGTTCCAAGGTTCCTCAGACCCAAGCCGTTCAAAACTCATCATGAATCCAATCCTACAGGGTCTGCCGGTTTTATGGGATTATACCAGACCAATAGCCTTGATTCGGCAAGTTTCAACCTTGAGATGTAAACCCTACTTGGGTTTTCTCCCCATCTCACTCTCCTTCAAATCCAAATTAAAGGAGAAAAATACACATATTTGTATTACAGGCATGCACACACACATACACATGTAGGGAAAAAAAATTAAAGTTAATGGTAATTTCAAATAAATGGTACGAAAGCAGTGAGTTTAAGGTGGGGGATGGGAAAGGTAGAACAGAAATTCAAGAAGAGGTCCCAGCAGAGCGCAGACTCTAGGCTTCCTTAGCTGGCTCTCCTGGATTAATTTCCAGAGCTTTGAGGTAGCCCCAAACCCACAAAGGTGCATCGATACCAAGAAGGGCATGATGTTTGGCTATGAGGGCCTGCGGAGCACCGGGCATTGTCCCCAGGGAGCTGGAAGGCAGCCAGGGAGAGATACTTCCCTCAGGCATGGGAAGTCAACTAGTGCAAAGGTTAGCTTGGCAGAGGAAGAGGTGTGGGGGGGAGTTCACCCAGAGGACACACAACCCACACGGGCAGGAACAGAAAACCAGAGAAGCAGGGTTCCAGAAGCTCCCTTACCTGCTTGTTGGGGTGAGACCTGTCAAAGCCCAGGAGAAGGTTGGAGGCCTTGCTGTGCAGGAGGAGATCGGCTGCCCGGAACGGAATGGAAAAGCCTTGGATAGTGTTGCAGAAGTCAAACGTGATCCAGAGGTACTGGGCGTAAGCATCTGCGAAGATGTACTGCAAGAGAAAAAAGGCGAGCTCAGCGCCCGACACCCTGTCTCCAGCGGAGTGTGCAGGGTCAGGACCCTGCAGGGGCCCCCACTTGGCCTCCTCCCCATCTGCTGGCCGGGAGGAGATGCTGGCACACACCAAGCAAGGCTCAGGGAAGGAAAGGGTGAAGAAGAGGCTCCCCTGTCACTGGCTCAGCAAGCCAGTCAAGGCTATTTTTTCCTTGAACTGACCTGGCCATTCCCACCCTCTGGCAGGTCACTGAGGCACCATCAGAGGGCAGCGGGGACCCAGAAGTCCTGCTCTTCAGAGTGGCTGCACACAGATAACCCTGCTTCTCCCCCTCCATCCTCTGAGCAGCTACGGAAGTCCCTATAATCACACCCATCTAGGAGGATTAGCTCCTTCTTCTGGCCACCAGGCCAGGGGACAGGGCAGCTCCAAGGACCAAGCTGCAGGAGGGACTGGCTGCCTCACTTGGGGGCATGGCAGGAAAAGCTCTGGTGGGCAGGGCCTTCACCTGACTTAGCCCTGCCCAGGTGAGCGGCTCTGAACAAGTAGGACCGCACAGTGACTGCCAGCCTAGAGGGTCCTCCAGGAGAAAGGACCACGGCAATTCAACTTCACAAACGTCCGTGGGCTATCCCCCATGGACCGGATGCTGCGGGCGCCACAGTGAAAACCCAGAATCCTTGCAGTCTCGCATGCGAGAAAGACAGACGTGACCGTGGGTGACTGTAACTCTGGGGGAAATGAGATTCTGCGCGGAACCACAGACGGAGTCCCGTCAGAGCGCACGGTCCAGAGGAGTCCCAGTTTGGGAGCTCAGAAGGGAAGCAGGGAAGATCTGGCCCTTGGAGGGCAGGCAAGACTTCCAGAGGGATAGAACATCCGAGTGGAGAGCAGTATGAGTTCGGGAACACAGGGGACAACAGTAGAGCACAGACTTGAGGACGGCCAGGAGGGCCTGCAGGAAATGTCTACAGAGGGCAGCAGGCCTGGAACACACAAGAGAGGTGGGAAGGGCAGCCCCTGCTCCTGGAAGGGCGAGGGCAGCCCAGTGGCTCACCGTGGCCAGAGCAAGGGGGACCAGCTCTCAGTGCCCACCAGTCCCTAAAATTCCAGAAATTGACAATCCAAAGGAATCCATCCCAACACACTTCCCCTCCCTGACCGCAGCTGACCAGATCAATCTTCTGCTCAGAATCCTTTTGGCACAAGCAGCGAAGGCACGTCCTAATACTCGTGCCGGTCTGCACGCTGCGTCCACGTTCTCGCTCCTCCGCCCTTGGCTTCTCCCTCCCCGATTCCCAGGAGCACATTCTACGTGTTCTTTCTCTCGGGCTCCTTCCACGGCCTCTAACGCCGAGCTCCAAACTCCGCCGGAGGCTCGTTAAATCTAACCGTAAAGGCGAGCGAATGTTTTGAAAACATAAACGACCACAAGCAAATGCAATGTTGTAAAAACAATTATGATCCTTAAAGGACCATCATCATTTCTGGCATAAGAGGTGTTCCCTAGAAATGCCGGAGCCCCTTTTCCTGCTCTGAAACCAGCTCTGTTACTAGGGAATGGAGTGCTCTCGGTTTAGAAAGATTTCTCCAGAAACCTATTCCATCGTTTCTAGGGGTTTCACATTTGAAGACATAAAAGTCATGAAGCCGGTTATAAAACGCATTATCTGTCATTCACAATGACAGCTCAATGTGCCCAGAACAGGGGCGCCTGCCTGGCTCAGGCGGTGGAGCCTGCGACTCTTGATCTTGGGGTTGTGAGTTCGAGCCCCACGTTGGGCACAGAGTTTATCAGAAAAGGGAATGCGTCACGAGCACGTACTGTGTGCTGGGCACGGAGCAGACAAGCTGTGCGGCCTCAGCTCACGCTCACCCTAGCCTCATTCCATCCTCTGGTACTCACAGCCAGGCCCTCCTTTGGGTACAATCTTATCCTATCCTCCTTCACTAACCAGGACGCGGGAGGGCAGAGAGGTTAACCGGCCAAGGTGAGCCAGGAAGCAGCACCTACAGCCGTGTCCGGCTGGTTCGGAGCCCACCCCTTCCCCGTTCACCCAATCTTTTCTTCTCTCCTCCAACAAAGAGGCAGAACTTGGGGAATTTCAGGCCAGGTGTCACCCTGTGCCCCGGGGCTCATCCACGGGCCTCCCTCTCTCAGTCGGCTCCCCGGGCTTGTAGAGGGAGCTCCCTCCCCTGGCCTTGGGCAACGCCATTTCATGCCAAGCCTCCGAGCCCCGCACCTGACGGGCCCGTCCTTGACTCTCCTCTGGCTCCTTCTTCGTCCGCCTCCACTCCCCACCCCCGCATAACCTCACCGCTCTTCCGTCCCCTGCTGCAAACCTGCTCCATTGTCCACAGGCCCCATGCAGCTTCAACTACCACCGCCGAGATCAGGCATGTTGGGACTTTTAATCTACAGTCTGATCCTGACTTCGGACCTGACCCTCCTCAGCATCTCCCCTCTGATGCACTGAAGAGAGTCACTACATTCACAACGGAGACCTCTGATGCCATCCTGCCATGCCCCAAGCTCTCCACACACTACACGCTCCCGGCCTGAGTCCTCACGATGAGAGCTGGGATTTCACTCCACTGCCTGGCCTCGGCCCCATGCCCCATCCGCTCCCCACCTAGTTATGTTTTCCTCTTCATATCTCTGCTCTCCTTTGCATGCCCAGTGCTACCCATGTTGTGAACTCCCTGCTAGAGCCTGTGAGCAAACTGAGGCCGGGCACTGGGCTTTTTAGGCCCCCTTGTGCCATCCCAGGCTTGGCAAGAGGGTGATAGGAACTTCGGCTGAGGAAGCAGGCAGCATCATGTCTATATTACCATGACCCCCTCATGACTTCCTGACCCCTCTCTTATCTTTCCCCTTTCTGATCTATCCTGCCTCTTGCCAGGACACACGTTTCCCTAAAAGACTCTATGTACAATGAGTCCCCTACTCAAAGATCCTTCCATGGCTCCCCACTGTCTTCGAGGAAAAAAGCAAACTCCTCCATCTTCAGCTAGAGGCCTGCCTTGTATCTCAAAGAGCCCCAGGGCCAACCCTCCATGCCTGAGAAGTGAGTCTCCCTCCTGTCTGTACAGAAGCCACAGACGCCTTGACATTGCCCATGGCCGCCTCCCCTTCAAGGACTCCCACCAACTCTGCTCAGCTACTGGAATCACACCCGTCCTTGAAGCTCCATTTCCAATCCCAAGTACCCCGCGAAGCCTTTCCTCCTCTGACCTGACCTCACTCAATCCCCAGCTGCGCCCCTCCCCCGCTGCCGCTGTGACTTCCCACCATCATGCAGGCATGCCGTGATGTAACAACATGAGCACAGGACAGGAAGTACAGCATGTCCCACTCTGCCTTGAGGTCCCCTGACTGCCTGCCGTCCAGTCTCCTCGAGGCCAGCCCCAAAGATGTGCCAGCAGAGCCGACCTACCGGGTGCTTCCTAGACTGTGTGATGTCAGAAGTGCCCTCAGACACACCCACCTCTCCCGTCCTGTTTGCAATCATGCAATGTTCAGCTTTGGGCTTAAAATGATGTTTCCTCTGAAAACACAAAGACCTCTAGACGTATAACATAAGCTACAGAACACACCTCCATGTTCGTATAAGTGATTCTCTCCGGGTCTCAGTGGGGGAACCAGGAGCATGATGACATGGGAAGAGCAGGCAATGAAGGAATGTATCTCCAGGAGATGAGAATGAAGGGAAAGACAGAGAGGACTACCTCTCAAGGTTGGGAAGCCTAGCTGCACACTCTAGGGCTTTCTGGAAGGAGCCTTAGACGTACTGCTTGGCTGACCTCAGGTGCGCCACGGGGCCAGCAGCACTCCCAGGCAGCCCAGGCTGCGCACTGCTTCAGGGAGGCGGCACACAAGGCTGAGAAGAAGGAAGTGGGGCTGCTGGCAGGTGCAAAAATAGACCCAAACCCTCACATGACCCCACAGCCACTCCATTTCCATCACAAAGCAAAACCACTAGAGCAGAGCTTGCTTGCCTAACCAGCCCTTCCCTTCCCCTTCCACAGGCATACCCCCTTCAAGGTTCCACGGGTCCCCCGGGTGACACCCTCGCCTATTCAGGCCATTGACCACAGTCATTTCAAACCCTGCTCCCTGACCACACCCTCAGGTCCTCACACGGGGGATGTGCCCGGGCCCAGCGGGCCTAGTGGTGTCAACAGCGAGGCACCTAGCCTGTGTGATTTTTCTCAGGAAGTGGCAGGTCTCGTGAGGCAATGCACCTTCCAAGGTAAAAGTAACAGAAGAAACCGGCACAGTGAGAGTCACAGCTTCCTTCCTGAGAAGATGGGGAGGGGTAACGACTTTCTTTGGAGAACTAGAAACTCAGCAGAGAAGACTGCCTCTCGAACCCCACTCAGTCGGCTCCAGGCCTGTGCCCCACAGGGTCACTAGGTTTTCCTGTGTCACTAGATTTTCCAAAAAGGCGGCTCCTCTTTTGTCTCCCCACCGGCTCCAAAGTAGGTCCATCTCTCCAGTGAGAAAGCCAAGATGCCCCACCTCCCACATTGGGAGGGCCCAGGCTGAAGGCATGCCCTGGCCTTCCCGTACCCCAAACTCCTTGACAACCACCCCTGGTGTTCTCTTCTTGCATGCCCCAGTGCCCTTGCTCCTTCTCCACACCTGATGCTCCAAAAGCCCCTCTCCCTGCTGCACGAACCCGCTCTGCAAGCCCAGAACTTCGTCTTTCCTGTCTTCTGACTACTCAGATGTGGATGTGGGCCCAGCAGCTGCTCACCACAACCCATGACAAGCAGGAAGTAAGTCAGAACCTGCTTGCAGACATCTGTGCCCTTGTGGTAGGAGGTGAAGGCGAGGGGGCAGAGGGAGCTGAAAAAGAAGATTCCAAGGGGACCACAGACACAACTGCAATACGAGTTAGCTCTAGGACAGCATATAAAAGATAAGGATAATAAGGTGAGTCATCCAGTGTTATCTGCTGCTTGCAAGGCAGGAGGCATACAGATCTCTCCAGGGGAGATGGGGCACAGCCAGCAACCTGGACCCTGGGGCAGGGAGCCTCACCTCTTGGAAGCCAAGAGCACACCGGGCAGCAGGGGACACCTAGCTCTGGGAGCGCGAAGTCCCATACCTGCCCGACCAAACGCGGCGGTAGAAGCCAGTGCAGATGGCTGGCAATCTTGTCCCCAGAGCCAAATCCCTCCAGCACCTCTTCCTTGCTTTTCATTGTGGAGTGAGTTAGGGGAGTGAGGGTGGAGAGCTGTTCCTAACTGCTGCTCTGCTTTGAGATCATCAGGCAGGGCTAATATTAACCAGCACGTACCAGTAGTAGTTATTCCAGTCTAAAAAAAAAAAAAAATTGTTTCTATACCCGTTAGTAAATAGCTGCTTCCTTGAAACCCAAGAGAGGCCCCTCCTAAGCACCAGCGGCCTGGTGCCTTCCCCAGAGCCTGTCCACCATCCAGCAACTAAAAGGTTAATGTCCGGCCAGGCAGGGTAGCCTTCAGGACCCAGCTCCCTGTAGACAGGCTCTGTTCCACTCGGCTGGTACCATTCCAGCGGCTAAAGATTTTTAATACAGGCAACCCGAGAAGCCAGTGGTGGGGGGCACCTGGCCAGAAGACCCTGAGGGTCTTGTTCCTTTCTGGATGAGCAAAGAGCAGCAGCTTCCCTTCCCTCGAAGCTCTCTGATCATCCTTAGCAGCAGTCATCCTGCTTCTGGACACGAGCTAGGGCTCCCCAGAGTGGGGAAGAGAGCAGACAAGTAACAACTGCCCAAGCCACAGAGACCTAACCTCGCAGGCTGCCTCACTCCTGCCCTCTCGCCTTCACCTCCCCTCCATCTCTCTGGGAGACCCAGGGCCATCTCAAATCACTGCCTCCTCCACAACCAACTGCCCGGGTTCTACGGCAGAAACAGAGGCCCGGGCCAGCCAGCTGGGAAAACAAACGCAGACACAGCAGTATCTGCCACCTTGCCTCGAAGACCGGTACAGGTTGGAGGGAGAGGGGCGCGTGCGGGTGTGAACGCCCACACACGCTGGTGATGCCCCAAAACCATGCATTCGGCAGGCACCCTGGAAGATGTGCAGCACACGGGTGGTGAAAGTCCCGGAAAACCCATGTAACACTTTTGCCGTCTATGAGATGGGCAGCTCATTGGTTGGCAGATTTTCTTTCTTCGTGTTAGCCTGACACTGCTTGTCCGGGAATCCTGCCTGGCCAGCACCCGGCCTGCCTGATCACACACGAGATGACGACAAGGAGCTCCTTCTCCCAGCCCCGCCTCGCACCCTGAGCACGGCAGTCATCCCCCAATTCAGCCCCACGAAGTTCCGACCGGCGGGACGCCGCCCCCTTACGCGCTTGTTGTCCGCAGGGCTGTGGTAGAACTGGGCAATCACCGCCTCACTGTTGTTTCCCACGCCGAAGCTCAGCTTCTCGGAAATTCTCTTGAACGATTTCCCATAGTCGTAAGACACGTACACCTGAGTCAGGGAGAGAGGACAAAGAAGAGCTGGTGAGAACTGTGGCCAAGAGACCGCTCCCTCTGCCCGCACCTGCCAACGTCCTGCCCCGGATCCCGAATGGCGTTCCCAGCAGGTCCCTGGTGTCAGGATGCGACAGATGGAAAGAGATGACGTGCCCAGGAGAAGTGGGGCACCCCTCCACCCGCCACCCCAAGCGTGTGGGGAACAGGAAGCCCAGGGAGCACCACAACCCCTTGCTGCCCAGGGGACACAGGCTCCTTTCTGAGGCCAAGACGCTTCCCCGCAGGGACTGTCGGTGGGACCCATGGATGGAAGCAATGACCTCCTCCCCACGGCCAGGTTAAGTGTTGAGCATCCAGAGGCAGACAGAATGTGGATGTTCAAGGGGGAGGGACAGGGAACTTGTTTTGCCATCTGTTGAGATGTCCCCAAAAGGTAATATAATTCTTCAACCCTTTGCTGGGGAGGTCTATTCCTACAACACTGCAGAGGATGAAAAAGGAAACCCTCCCAGGCCTCCACAGAGAAGCCCACGAGACAAGAAAGAAGGTACTGAGTGACTCACTACGCACCGAGGTTGAATATATAGGTTCAAGATACCCTCCCGCCCCAGCACTCAGGCTCGCTGATGCTGCCACCCAGGGTGGCGGGGAATGGCCATGGGAGCCCGGCACGTGCCGGCACGACGGACTTCTCCCCTGCTTGCTGGGCTCTGGCTACCTCGCAAGAGGAACTGTCATTCGCGGGTGCTTCCTAGGGACCAGACACCATACCACCCTCTCGGTGTGGAAGAGCTCTGGGCGCTCTCCCCACAGCCCGTTGTTGCAAAGCCAGTTATTAAAATCACTTTACAGATAAGGCCGCAGGGGTTGAGGGGATTAGCTGCTTGCCAAAGAAAGAGAAGGGAAGGAGAGGCGTGGAAATGTGATCCAGGCTGCCTGCCTCCAAAGCCAGAAATCCCAAAGCCATCACACCTCCAGGTATTTCGCACCTAGACTGACTACCTAGGCGACGTGCAATTAACGTAATCAGGGGATTAAAAACAAGGCTGACAGTCGAAGGCTTAGTTAGGATTGCAGTAAGTTCGAAAGGAAAATGACAGGTGAATCCCAACAAGAACGGGAACGGCTGGGCTCATCCCAGGAAAGGTACTGCCACCAGGGCCCACTGATGCCCCAGCAAACACATCCAAAGGGTCTGTCGCGAGCCAGGGGCTGTGCTAAGTGCCAGACAGGCAAAGACGTGGCCTTCATACTTGCTGTAAATGTGCAAATGTTGGTAAGCAATAACCCTTGTAAAGAATGAACTCACACGGCAGGTACAGAGGGAAGCGGGAACGCACATGGGGCGTTAGTATTTATTAGATGTAAAGGTTAGAAGAGCACAGATAGAGCTTCTGCCAGTATCTGGGCCACAGTGGCAGAAACCTCATTATGAACGTCATGCTTACAACACAGCATGTGTCCCCAACTACCAAGCAAGCAGGGAGGGGCTGGCATCAAAGGAGCTTTAAAAGGCAGCAGGTTGAGAAGCTCACAGATGATCTCAGTGGGTAAAAAGACAAAGTGATCCCTCCTCACTTCCAGTCTCCTGCCCCAGAACGGACACGGAGGGGCCCTGTTAGGTTCAGATGTCACATGTAGGGAACAGACGGCTTCTCAAAAAGGGAACTCGGCCCCCTCCAGCTCCAACATTCCCCAAATTGATACTCCACTGGGAGTTACCTCCTTAGAAGCACAGAGGTGATTATAAGTCGTATTAGGGTATCACTTTTCAGTATTTATTACTGCTCTTCATCTTTAAAAACTCTGCCTCCCTCAGTGTACCCAGAATATCACACGTCCTCAGTAAAGATCTCTGGAATTACATGTGATTCAAAACCACGGAGTGAGGTAAATGAATGTGTCCCACAGACGTATAAAAGAGAGTGACATGAATAAACCAGTGAGTGAGTGAATGAGGGAGCATTTCCATTTAAAGGATGACTGGGGCGCCTGGGTGGCTCAGTGGGTTAAAGCCTCTGCCTTAGGCTCAGGTCATGATCTCAGGGTCCTGGGATCGAGCCCCCCATCGGGCTCTCTGCTCAGCAGGGAGCCTGCTTCCCCCTCTCTCTCTGCCTGCCTCTCTGCCTACTTGTGATCTCTCTCTGTCAAATAAATAAATAAACTCTTTAAATAAATAAATAAATAAATGATGACGAAAACCAAGACTCAGAGAAGTTAAAGACCAGCCCAGGGTCCTACAGCAAGGAAGTGACAAAACGTAGTGGGTTTCCTCCAGTCACCGGTCCAGCTGTCTGTCCACTCTTGCAAGTTACCCTCCCAGGAGAATGCTGTCTACTTTGGACATGCGTTGCTCTGTTAACAGGGGTGATCGTACACTGGGGCTCCAGGCTGGGCAGCGGAAGGAGTGGGGAACAGACTGGGTAAAACACCAACTTGAACAAAACACAGATTTTGGGGCACCTGGGTGGCTCAGTTGTTAGGCGTCTGCCTTCGGCTCCAATCATGATCTCAGGGTCCTGGGATCGAGTCCCGCATTGGGCTCCTGCTCAGTGGGGAGCCTGCCTCTCCCTCTGCCTCCCCCTGCTTGTGTGCATTCTCTCTCTCTCTGTCCCTCTCAAATAAATAAACAAAATCTTTTTAAAAACACCCCCCCCAAAAAAACTGTTCTTTAATATGCACCTGTAAACAATCTATATCTCTTTATGGCTTCCACTGAATAGAAGCTAAGAGTAAGTATGTCAGGGCCCATCCTATACCTCAAGACTCTTGTAGATGACTCATCGACCTGCCTTCTCTTCTCCAGGTCAAACCAACCCAAGGAGGGGAAGAGGCAGCAGGGACAGCGGAGGCGGGGAGGTAGGAAAGAAGGGCTGAAATGCACAGAAAGCAGCTCCTTCGCACCAGTGCTTCTCAAACGGTATTACGCCTACAAAGCACGCGGCACAACGTGGGTCACAATGCAGACTCTGGCTCGGGAAGTCTGGAGCAGAACCTGAGATTCTGCCTGTCTAACCTGCTCCCAGAAAAACAACCCCGGCTGCTGATCCACAGACCACACTTTGGCAAGCAAGGTTTTACAAGTATTATCTCACAGACAAATGAGAAGACCAACAGCAGGTTACTGACTCGGCTCAAGGTCTGACTGCTAACGAACGGCAGAGCCCGGATTCAACCCCAGCCGTTCTGATTGCAGAGCCAGAGCTCAGCAAGACAACAGCTCCATGGGCTCCCAAGGTCTGCCCTGTTAGCAAGCTAGCCAGTCCTGGCCCTGCTCCCCAGTCCATCCTGGGGGGGTGGGGGGCATCATAATGTCACAGCAGTCTGGGTACAAAGGCAGTGGACAGTGGAGTCCTACCACTCCTGAAACCTTCCCCGGCCGATTCAGACCTTCCAGGGGACGCAATCTCTAGAGAGCTCCTTGGCCAATGAAGTTGCACCTTTGCAAAATACATCAGGAGAGGGCAGAAAGAGACATGGGGAGGCTCCAGATAAACAATATGTATGTCTCCTTCCATCGGCCGGACTTCTCAGGGAAAACGATGGCCCTCCTTTTGGAAGGGAGCTGCCGCCCTTCATGGAATCACACTTGCTACTAGTTCATCAGGACAGTATTTGGGGTTTTTTTCCTGCTGAAACACAAACCCTCCGGGATTCCAGCTTCCAGATTCGTCCCTTTTTAATGTACTGATTATGCATGACTTGGCCATTCTCCAACACTCACACAGCTCCTCACTGACACTCGTCCCTTCCCTCCTGGGCTGCTGATGGGGCCTTCTTACGAGCCGGTCTTCTCGCAAGAGAGTCGGGATTGCCACGACGCCCGCACCACCAGCTCTGGCCTCTGAGTCATAATTTCTTTCTATGTTAACTTTTCACATCAGAACATTTCCATTTCAGCTGCCAAGTCTTTAATACAGCCTGTGTACAGACAGCAGAGAAATCTCTGCCACTCCCATTTATTATCTCCAAGCTCGGCGTTTCCCTTCCATGCAATCGTATCGTATATTTCATTATGGGATGGTGTCCTGCGTCCAACGTTCAGTGGCTTCTCGGTAAGAGACGCCCAAGTATTCAGACAGAGTGAGAATGGGGTTTGGGCAGACTGGCCACATGTGGGGAGACCAATGGTACAGGTTCACCCTGGCCTGAAGAGGCTCCCAGGATGCAGGACTCCAAGGGCTGAAACGCAGAGGAGGGGGTCCTGCTGGCAACAAGATACCCTCACACAGCAAGCCCATGGTCAGGTCTCCAGAGCCACCGCCCTCCTCCCACAGACAGGCTGCGTGACCTTGAGCAGGCCACTCAATGTCTCCAGGCTCCTGTTTGTCCAGCAAAACCATAAAACAACACTTAAGGTCTTTTACCTATCTCATTTATATATATATATATATATATATATATATATATATATACACACACACACATATATATACATGTATGTATACATATATACATATATACATATATATAAATATATATGTATATATGTATAATTTACATGTATATAAATATATACACATATTTTACCTAGACAAAGAATTCTTTTCAACATATGAAAAGCCAAAGGCAGTCTTCTCAACAGCACAGGGCCCGCAGCTATTTCCTAAGCTCAGAAGGGTAGCCATGAAGGGGCACGCAGGCCAGGACCGTGCTGAGTCTACACGCAGGTGCCCACGGCCCTTAGGAGTTCCAGCCCTGCTCCAGAACACGATATCCAAACTGGCCGTCACTGACTATGGCTCCCACCAGCCCCTGCTCAGCGGCCGCATGGGACAAAGGTCTGCATCACAGCCCTTCCGCCGCCCTCCCTGTCCGTGGCTGCCTCCACGGAACCTGCTAGAAAGCGGCCCCCAGTGCTACCTCCAGGTGTCTCCCTCGGCGCACAGGCAAGCTACCCAGCAGGGACACAGACAGGGCTCTCACAGGGACCAGGTCTCTACTCCAGAATCTCGAGGGTGTCCTTCCGGCTGATGTGACAGAGCTAGCAAATTCACTAGGAGGCTCCCTCTGGCCAGGGAGCAGAGTGAACAAAGCTCCCCACTGTGTTTCTTTGTCCACAGGCTTCACCTGCTGCCACGTCAGTCCCTGACCCCAGGCAGGGCTGCTCCTCTTCCCACAAGGGGACGTCTGGAGCCGGGGCCACACACTGGGACCCAAGGACCAGCTCTGACCCTCAGGGGGATGGAACTTGGCCCGTCCAGTACTTTTACAAACGACACATAAGCTGCCAACCTGTAAGACTCAGCAGTTTTCATGTAAAAACCCAGACCTCTGAGTTCCTCTCGGAAATCAGATCTGGCAATACTGGGCCCTTCACGGCAACCAGAGCCAAGACCGATGACAGCAGCCCCACACGAGCACCAAATCCCTTCTACCTCCTAGCCTCTCTTGGACACAGCGACCAAGGATCAATCGCCACCTTCAAATTAACATGCAGGGGAATGCTTCTTGAACCTGGCACGTCTACCAAAGTGGGAAAACGACACATTGTCCCAGAACACCACACGCTTCAAGAGAAATGGGAGAAACCATTCTCCTCCCCAGAAGAAAGGGTGTAGGGACCAGGGAGGGAGGCTTCTCCTCCACTACCCACCTGGTCTCTCAGGGGCCTTTCAGTCTGTGACCCTTGGTCTCTCGTCTTCAAAGCACTTAAACTCAAATGCTATAGAAGCCAACTGTGAAAACTGAGAGTGGGAGCACAGGTTGTCAAGAACCCACCCAACCGGAAGGGGTCCCATCAGGCTCTGTGGCGGACGGACAACTCGGCCCAGAACGTGCTTCTGGCATTTTCTGGAGCAGACCCAACCACCCAGCTCAAACCCTATCACTTCACAAAAGTAACCACATGTCGCGTGGATCTCATTGCAAAAGAGCCCACGCCTCCCTCTGTTCGGCAGACAAGGGGTATTTATTGTTTTCCAGATTCTCTTCCATGTTGTAAAATGTATCCCGTCCATTCAGTCTCCAATCAACCACTTTTCATTTTTGTTTTTGTGTTTTGCTGGCACGATAACCCCGCCAGATTCCAAGAGGGCAGGTTGGTGGCCTCCACGAGGAGTGCCCAGACCATAACCAATACTTACATCACTGCTCCTGGGCCTGGCCAGGGCCAGGCTGTCCCGGGCCAAGGCCACGATCACGTTGCTCTTCTCCCCGGCCCAGTGCACCACCATCTGGTTGTGAGAATCATTCAGACTAACCTGAAAGAGATCAAACCGACACAGGAGTTAGGACCCAGAATGAGTGAGGGCCATGATATTCTAAAGCAAGACTCTCTCTCTTCCTTTGTCACTCGGAAATAGCTAAGCTTCTGGGATCTGGAGCAGGGGACCAGGGTGGCCTATTTTTCCTCCAGTGCAGATTCCACAAGACACAACTTCCCCCAAGAAGAAACACAAATCCCCTGCATTTTGGATACAAATGGATTGCAAAAAATCTCCTTCCCAGGCTCTCTCTGGCATAACCATGTCTTGGCTTATTCTTGCCTTTGCGTAAACCAATCTCCAGTTACTTTCATCCCTAACCCCTACGTGGGACATGCGCTCCTAAGGCCTTGAAGCCAAAACACTGACACATCTTCCTCACTCAGAAAAAGTGCACCGGCCAGAAAGACCACATGCTTTCCAACCTCCATTCAAACCGGTGCCCTGTCCGGCTGACAGGTGCTGAGCTCCTCGCATGGAGGAACAAGAGAGAACCATCATGGTACAAGTTTTATTTAATTCGTTTTGAACTGTCCCAAGTAAGGAAATATTTTCCAGGGCTCCCCAGAAATGACCTTCGAATTCTGGCTAACAGTAGTTCCCAGACTTCTGAGTTTTGTAAACCAGGAAGATGAAAAATAATGAGAAAGGCCAACACAGGACTGGTCGGCCAAGTCTATTTTGCCCGGTAAGGACATTAACAAAAACAGCCACTGTGTCAAGCCTGACTTGCTGTTCTCTGAACCGGTTTCCTCTGCTCCCTGGAGACAGAGCAGACTCGTGCCCAGGCTGCCTTGCAGTGGGGTGTGGCCTGGGACTGACTTTTGGCCACCAAACATGGGGGAAGGCCGCCAGCCCCAGCCCCTGTCAGCCCTCTGCTTCGTTCCCACCTGCAGGGCCCATGCAGGATTCCAGAGCCCGGACGAGACTGGAACCACAAGAAAGAAGGAGCCCACATCCCCAGTGAGGAAGCCCTCCACTGGTCAGTAACACTTACTTGGAACTCCCCACAGTGGGGGATCCCTTTACACCCTGAGCTTCTGGGGTCCACCCATTACGCAACTAGCCCTCCTGAGCAGCAGGATCACCATAATCACCATCATTTTTTCACAAAAGGACAGTTAAACTCCAAAAATTGAAGAAGGATCGATCTCGGAATAAAGAACAGTTCTTTGAGACACTTTTGCTTTATGAAAAACTAACTCCATTCCTTTTAGTTTTCCTCCTTCACCAGACACGGAAGGACAGTCCGAGGGCTGGCGTCTCAGAAGCCCTGAGCTAACATTCCACCCGCTCTGTGTGAAGAGCAAACCGACGACCACACAAACCAAAATCCCAAGAGCTGCTGTTAACAGTCAGAATCAGGACACAGCCCCCCTGAAATCGGGAACACGCACGCTCCCTTGTGCTGAGCCGTGTCTGGGAGAAGCCTCTTCCGGCAGTGGCCAACCCTAGCTGCCCGGGGCACAGTATAGAGGAAAACCAAGTTTCTGGGCTCCATGGAGCCTCTGCCCGATCTCCCCACCATGCTCACCTTTGGACTGATGCTAAGTCCGAGCCTGCATGGACGTGCCCTCCGAGCTGCCTTCCCATGGACGTTCTGCAGCAGAACACCTCCTCCCTTCTCCTTTCTCCTTTCTATACCTCATCCTGCCGCCGCCCTAAGTTTCCCCACCCTCCTCCTTGAGGTGCTCCCAGATGTCACAAGGGAGAAGGGAAACACCTGTGCCACAAACTTGGCCAACAAGGCGACAAAGGACCTCATCCTTAACTACTCTGCTCTGGCTCTTAAGCACCTGCATTGCGTTTGATCCAGGATCCGAATGCTTTTGGAAAACTCCTGAAATGAGACCTCTGTAGAGAAAAGAACCTTTCCGTATTTTTTAGGAAAATATGTCATTCCAAAATGTGCCTTCTCGTTCCCAGAGATAGGTCCAGGGCCGCACGGAGAGAGAGGGACAAATGAAAAACAGAAGTAAGTAAATAATGCACCTGAGAATGCTACCGGGGGGGAGCCAGCGGAGGAAATCTCCACCAGCTCGCTGATGAGGCCTTCCTCCAGCCTTGCCCAGGTTCTTCCGGACGCTCTCCCACGTCTGCCCCTGCAGCTCATGCCTCTGGGAAGAATCTAGAAGCAACTACAAATCAGAAGCCCTATAGCCCCAGTACCCTGGGAATTCAGGCTCAAGTCTTCACCCTCCAAAAACATTCTCACACTTAGAACCAGAGGGGAACACAGAGTGAGCGTATCAAACTTCGACACCATGAAGGATTTGGCACCCAGAAGGGCCACCTGAGTTCTCGGGCTCTGGCATGAAAGAGCCCACCGACATGTGATGCGGGCAACCTCAGAACGGTCCCCCTGGCGGGTGACAATCAAGTCACGCTCTGAGCAGGCCACAGAGCCTCCAGGGATGAGAGTGGGAACGAGGTCTCGAGGCTACATGCTGAAGTCTTTCTCCCCGGAGGACACAAGATTTATGAGGCCCTCAACCAACCCTAACAGGGGTGAAGGGGGTAGAGCAGCACAAAGGACAAGCACAGAAGGTCCAAGGGCTTTCGGTCTCCCATCCAAGTACTAACCAGGCCCGACCCTGCTTAGCTTCCGAGATCAGACGAGATCGGGCGCGTTCAGGGTGGTATGGCCGTAAAAGGAAGCCGAAGGCAAGCTTGGTGAAACACCTTTAAAAAAATAAAAAAGGACTTGATAAATGAGACACAGTTCATCGGAGCGGTCCAAGCAGCAGGGAAGGGCCTGAAACCGCCCCTCGGAAGGCAGAGAAAAAAATCACAGGCCCCCAAAATCTCTGCACACAGAAACAGCATCACTGACAACCCACCGTGTCCAGGAGGCACCTGAAGCCTCAGCTGGTCACCGGCAGGTCGTTAATGCCCCCAGAGGTCACCCTGTCTGGGGCGCCCAAACCCAGCCCAGAGAACAACCCCAGAGATGCTGATTTAGATCCCTCTCTGATGGGGGGGTGGGGGGACTTTCCATAATCCCTGTTGTTTAAAAGAGACGCTCCGGGTGTCTGTAATGCACCTTTTCTGGGGAGCAGTGAATCTAGTCCATTCCCCTTCCTACCAGCAGGCCCTCGGATCCAACCAGAGGTAGCCGAGAAACCCGCTCTTTTGGGGAGAGGCCGTCTTTGGGTATCTGGGGTAGTTGTTGAAACTCCATGATCTGATACATGCCACACCATGGACAAACCTCAAAAAACAGTCCGCCATTGAAAGAAACCAGACGCCAAAGGTCACAAGACTGCCTGAGTCCATACATGAAAGATCCAGAATCAATAAATCCTTATGGATGGAAAGCAGACTGGTGGTTGCCAGGGGCTGGGGGGCAAAGGGACCTAGGGAGTCACCCCTGCACAAGTGACAGGTTTTATTTTAGAGTGATGGAACTGGGGGGGGGGTGACTGCCCAACACCGAGATTGGACTAAAAGCCACTGCACTATTCAAGTCAAAGTGGTTAATGTTATGTGAATTTTGCATCAAAAATTTTTTTAGGGGCGCCTGGGCAGCTCAGTGGGTTAAGCCTCTGCCTTCGGCTCAGGTCATGATCCCAGAGTCCTGGGATCGAGCCCCGCATCAAGCTCTCTGCTCAGCAGGGAGCCTGCTTCCCCCTCTCTCTCTGCCTGCTTGTGATCTCTCTCTCTGCCAAATAAATAAAATTTTTAAAAATCCTTTAAAATAATTTTTTTTTAAAGCCTGTTTCTGTGACCTGTCAAGAAGATCACACTTCTGAGGTGTTCGTCTAATACCAAGGAGCTCCCGCTCTGAAGAACGGTGTCTTTCATCTCAGTCTTCCAGCTACCAAAATATGCAGCCCGAATGAGTCACAGAGGAGATGGGCTGAGGAGTGGGTCTCTGGCCAAAGCCATCCTTCAAAGGCTGTCAGCAGCATCTGCAGAGCCGCGGCGTCCCCACGGGCCTCCCAGTCCCCGTTCGCTGGCCCCTGGTCCCCGGCTGCAGAAACGGCCACAAGCTCTGGGCCAGCACCCCCTTCCAGCCCCAGCCTCACTCTGAACACACCTCGGTCCGGGCCACCCCCATGCTATCTCTCAGCCCCCCTGGTGTTCCAAAGAGGTTAAATGATTTGCCTCATTATTTAGAGTGAGAAAAAGAATCTGCTGCCACCCAAGCCCCAAGCTCGGGGTTGTTATAAATAGAAGGGAGCACAAATAAATTGCTTGTTGTATGGAGGGACTGATGGCTCAGGAATTCGCTTACTGACGAAGGCACTGAGGCCTACTGGGTGCCAGGCACTCTTGGAGGCTCTGAAATAAATTCTCCCCTTGTCAAGGGTGTGCAGAGCACGCCTCGGGGAACGCGGTGTTGCAAGTCTGACCGGTGATGAGATATTTATAATGAAACTGTCAAAGTCTGTAGAGTCGATTGAGGCTTACTCAGGAGGATGGGGTCCTTAATGGAACAGGCCCCACGTCCTCACCATTCATTTCTTCTGCCATCGCCTCTTGAGAATCAGTCAAACCCAAAGATCAGGATGTCCTAGACACCCACATCCTGCGGTCCTTCCCTTGCACAGCTTCTCACCAGAACGAGGAGGACAAACAAGGCGGTCTGGTTCGTTCCTCTGCCTCCCTCACTAGCAGGGAAACACGAAGAAGTGTTTTTAAAAATTCTGCAACAAAACAGAAAACACGTACCGCATCCTTCAATTTTGAGGACAGAGGCAGCTGCTGAAGCCTCTGAATGTCAGGACAGGCTCAGGAAACCAAAGATAGACTCCCCAGGTCCAAGGAGAACAAGGTTTTCTCAGACCATCCATTTGCACGACCTAAATGCTAGGTAGGCAAACGGCTCCTCCGTGTCCCCATTCAGGACAGTGTCTTCACTATATTTAGCAAACCATTACCCTCGCTGGGCTCTCCACCTCTGAAGAAGAGCTAAAATCTAGTTTAAGAACTCCCTGCAGACAGTGCCTGCTCAGGGACAGGCTGCTGGAGCACCTGACTTGGGTCTGCAGGAGCTGCTTCACCCACACACCTCTTTCACTAACTCGGGCTGCCCATTCTACAGATGAGCCAACAAAGAGAGGATGAGCACGGATGATAAAACGGAGCATTTCACCACCATCTCCTTAACCATAGTCATGAGCTGTCCTTGGAAGACAGGTAGGTAGGTAGGTAAGCAGATGGATGTCTTTCGCTTTCTCTCTCCCAAAAGGGTGAGAATCCTATTTTCACGGACTCACGACACCAGTCCAGAGAGAGCTACCTTTATTTTTGATCGATCCTCGGCAAGCAGAATCTAGCCACCCCTGACCTCTGTAGGTGGCACCCCTCCTGAAGAACCCCCCTTTGTCATTGAGCAAATAGCAGCTTTGCTCTTGTGGGAGGACCCCCTATTAAAAAGAACCTGAGAAAAAAAAAAACCCTGTCATGAAAACAATCACCCCTTCATTTACCAGTTGGTAAGTAAGAAAAAGAAGAAAACATCGGACCAGAAGGAACCTCCGAGAACATGTCCACTATTTTGCAGATAAAGGTTAAGCCCAAAGAAAGAGTTAGAGGTGCTGTCCCGCCGGACCCCAGAGCAGGGCAGACAGCTGGAGGCGACGGCAAGCCCCAAAGTGGGCTTTGTTAATTGGCTGCTGAGCACCTAGGCCAGGGTTAGCCTCAAATGAGGATGCTCCTGCGAACCCAGGCCATTTCCAAGAGCTCTGCAGGCTGCACCGCACGCACTCTCTTTGCCCTTCCTCTGTGGGCCCGCCGTTTCACCATAAACAGTACGCCGCCCTCGTTCATTCATAAATACATACGGAGCCCTTACTATACAGCAGACACCATGCTAGGTGTTAGGAAACAGGATTTCTGGGGCCAGGGACATAACTTCGTGTGGGGGAGAGGGTGTGACTGCCCCAAAGACTGTGAAGACATGACCTACAGCAGGTACCACAGGAAAAAGGGAGACGAGTTAGAGAAAATGCGATGAAGGAGAAAGACTGGACCCAGACGAGAGCAGAGCAAAGACCAGGAACAGGGGAGACATGGGGATTGTCAGATTTGAAAAGTTACAAGAAAATAAATACAGCCAGGAGAGCCAAGGGGAGGGCAGAATTATGGGAGAGCTCTAGGCTTTCAAGGGGGAAAAGAGAGTTCACAGCACCCAGGCTGTGGGTCCCTGGCTGAAAGCAAAGCATTCACTGTCATATTTACGAGAGGCAAACGCACCACAGGCCACAGGCCTGGGTTTGAGTCTTGGTCTCCAAGACTCGTTAGCTGCAAAGCCTTCGGTATGGGGCGACGTCTTTTTGGAGCCTCGAAATACCCGTCTGTGAAACGAGGAGGGTAATTCTTATCTTCCTGAATTTATGGGACTGTGAGAAGCAGCCAGTGAGGGGTTACCTGTGAACAGGTTTCACGAACTTCAAAACGCCTTCTGTTGGTGGCCGGTCATTTACACCAGAAGAAGCCATTCTTCACAAAACAACTCCATGTGAAAAATGAACGTTTTCCACCAGGGCTGGAAGCTAGAGGCCTCAGGGGTACCTGAGGCTGCCGCGCACGGTTTGGGGGGGGGCACTGATTTCTAGCGCTTTCCTTGCCCCAAAGGAACACATTTAAATCCTGCATCGAGCCCTCACCTTCTTGGTGGCTTCCTTACCACACTGAGGGAAGCTAATGGAGGCAGAGCCCATGCCACCCAACAGCACAGCTGATTCCCCGGTAATACAGGATGCTCTCAGAGCTGCAGGAGGGCAAGGTGCCTGCTAGAAGCCCCCCTGCCGCACCCCCACTGCTAGCTCAACCCCCCAGCTCAGAGCAGACCGGCCTCTCACCCCATCCGAGCCCACAATCCTCCTTCATCTGTCTCCTCTGAAGAGTCCCAGCCTCGTTTGTGCAAGAACCCTTCCATCACCACCAGAAGCCGGGCGGATGCCTTGCCCAATCCAGCGAGCCTCGTGCACAGCGAGCTGCAGGATTCTTTTTAGACTTCTCAGTGAGAGAGCTTCAGGGGATTAAAGATATACAGAGGAGGTAAGGCCCAGGGGCCCGGCCTCCCATTCTGCAAAGAAGGCTTTCAAACACTTCGAGTCTCCCCAAACACTTGCACAGTTTCCCAGGCCACGCGCCCTCCTCCACGCGGTCCTCACGCCCTGCCATCAGCAAGGTCTTCTGTGGGGATCCTTGGGCCGGCCGGCACCGGCCTTTCTTCCCAGGTCCCCAGGCCGACCCATGTGGAACGGCCGGGCTAATGGGAAACCGGTTCCTCTACTCTCTGGACCTCGCCTCCCCTCCCCCCATGACCCATCTCAATGGCACCCACTTGAGTGTCTACAGTGACAGCCTCCAAAAGTAGCCTTTGACCCAAGGCTGCTTTGAACCCCAGCCCTCCAAGCTCAATGAGATCCTCCCAGCTTTTCCCGATTTCTTCTGGACAGAGAGGTTTCCTAGGAGTTCAAAATGTCATCAAAACACTACTAAGCTTCCCAGTCCACCAGAGTAAAATGGATCTCACCCCCGTACCAACTAGAGTCTTAAGTGCCCCATCAGGAAATACTCAATAGCTCAAATCCACATTTACATAACATGACTATCACCCTAACCCCCTTCCCCACTTCGATTCATAGTTACTCAGGGAAAGAAAGTTTCTACTACATAGGTTAGTCTCCTTTCTAAGCAACAGAAGCAATATTACTCACTTTCTTCATTTAAAACCCCAAATAAGGGGGGGGGGGGATAACACACAGCACATTGGCCCCCACCCGGCCCAAAATGCCTATGACATAAGTACATCTTTTTATTGCCCTCGTCTGCCACTCAGATTTGGGACATAATCACATCAGCCTGCCTTTCTGAGAATTCGTAGCTGTGTTTTTAATCTAATTCAGGGGACTAGAGATAAATCATCGTGAAGGGTCCCGATTTTCCGAGCCAGGAGCTTGCAGCAGCGGCAACAGCAGCGGCATGCTAAGCTACGGGGCCAGCCGGGAAGGGGGCGGGGGGGGGGGGGGAGGCTCCGTGCAGTGATGAAGGCCACACGGCCAGGCCCGCGCTGTTTGTCTTCATGTCAGCCTGCAGGGTCCCGGGGATGACAGACAGAGCCAGCTCCACTGCAGGGAGTCAGGAAGCGTGCAGGAAGCGGAGGGCAGGGGCGGGAGGAGACAGCTCCAGGGTTGAGGCACTGTTTACACCACGCACTGCTCAACAGACGTGCGGGCCTATGCACCGCGCCAGCAAAGCCTGGTCCAAGGGAGCTGTGTGTGTGAGGCCACATCAAAAGTGAAGGCACAGGGGCGCCCGTGGGGGGCTCCATCGGTTAAGCATCTGCCTTCGGCTCAGGTCCTGGGATCAAGCCCTGCATCAAGCCTACTGCCTGCTTGGGCTCTCTCGTACACACATTCTCTCTCTCCCCCTGGCAAATAAATAAATAAAATCTTAAAAAAAAAAAAAGTGAAGGCAACCGTGCAGAGGTTCCCCCCGCCACACCACTGCCAACCAGATAAATACTGCAACCCCCTGATCGTCCACGGCCACTGATGCATTCCGACCTATGCAGGAGAGGCCACTGTTTCCAAACACCTGCCCAGGCAGTCCACAGCCACGGAAACCTGGCTATAGACTGCAGCCCTCAACTCTTGCTTTAGCCCAGCTGTTTTTCGGGGGGGAACATACACAGGCCCCTGCTGCAAATTCAGTGTCTCTCCCAGGCAAAGCAGAGGGTGCCCAACACTGGAAAAAGCAGGCCACCCGCCACTCATTAAAGCTATGCCTTCCAACACAGCAGCCCACGGCCACATGTGGCCATTTCCACTTATATTTAAATTCATTAAAATTAAGTGAAAGAAAATAAATTGAATTCTTCCATCGTCCCGGCCCCGTTTCAAGTCCCCCACTGCCATATGTACTCGTGGACACGCTGGGCCACACAGACAGCGTCTCCGGAACAGCAGAGAAGGCTGTGTTAGAAGACCTGCCATGAGCCCAGGAAGACAGGGTCTTTCCGCTCTTGGCCGGCAGCAGTGATACGATTGTGGAGGTCACCATTCTTATTAACATCGACCCAGTGGGTAACAGAATGCTGTGCTCATTTTTAACTCCCCACGGCGGTCCTGATTGTTATGAAGTCCTGTTTTTATGGGATCCACCCCAAAGCACGCAGACCATTCCTCGTGGGATAATAAAAAACCTGAGATGGGGTGCTCACAATAAGGTAGGAGCAACCCAGATCTTGAAGCTGAGCAGCACCGACCCTGCCTTCCTGATTTATAGCATTCTCAGCCACTTCAATGCTAGAAGGCAGCCCGTGGCACTTCTTCGAAGGCCCTAGGTCCACAGGTCGATAAACCAATAAATTAGGTCGAAATTAACTGTGGCTCATTTTAAACTGAGGGAAATTGATTTTTGCATCTACGTGGCTGGACTGAATATGCCCTGTTGCCAATGAATTTGGGTGCCCCTACAGGATACGTAGGAAGGTTTTGCGCTCGACAAAGAAAATAACTCACCCCTAGCAGCCCAGACCACTTTTTTTTTTTTTTAAGATTTTATTTATTTATTTGATAGACAGAGATCACAAGTAGGCAGAGAGGTAGGCAGAGAGAGAAAGAGAGGGGAAGCAGGTTCCCTGCTGAGCAGAGAGCCTGATGTGGGGCTCGATCCCAGGACCCTGAGATCATGACCAGTGCCGAAGGCAGAGGCTTTAACCCACTGAGCCACCCAGGTGTCCCAAGCCAGACCACGTCTAAAGAAATACTAAGCCGCAAACACTCAAACCAAAATGTAGTGAGCTCCCCTTCCCTTTCCACCACAACTAAATCTTTAAAAATGGAGGAAAAGTTAGTGTAATACTTCAGCTTGAATCCATTTCTGCGCAGCAAACTCTCCATTACCCACATCTGAAGTACTGTCGGAAATTCTAAATGCCAAACAGGCTTCCCTGAACGTATGTACACCAGCCATTTCACAGATCGGCTGCTCGAAGAACGCAAGCTCATTTTAATATTCACCTAAGCCAAATGTAATCAGGAAAGTAAACTGGTGCTTTAATAAAATGGCTAAAAATACGCGGCAAAGGCAACGAGGTTCCCTTTTGGATTAAACCTTCCCTCCAGATCGTTAGAATGTTCCTGTCTGTCTGATACGGTGGACAGGACACGGCTGGCTCCGTCTGTCTGTGGCTCTGGGATGACACGAGGATGACACGAAGACGGCTGTCATCTTTAAGGAGGAACAGACCAAAAGTACGACAATGAAAGAACCCGACGACATCAGCCTTTGGCTTTGGGACACGAGTTGTGGTTAGGATCGGCCTCCTGGATCCCAGGTCTCAAAGCAATCGACTACACATACCATTAACTTTATTTTACAGACTATAAAGAAACCATTCCCAAAAGGAACACAAGTTCAAAGCAAGATCTGTGGCCTCTTGGTTCTGACATTTTCACAGACCTGGGCTCTTCGCCTCTAGGGAACTGATCTCCAGCAGCCTGCTCCAGAACCAGGGCCATGAGGTGGCTCTCCTGGCCTGCAGGAAGCCTCGAAGTGCAATGAGAAGCCGTCTTCCTTCCCAGGCCTGGAGGGAAAGAAACAAGCCCCCCTACTCTAGGACACTTCACGTAACTCCCTACTTTTGACAGTCGAATGCCACAAACACATCGTGGAGCAAGAGTTAACCTCATCATTCATGCTGTCAGTGGCTACGGATCACGGAATGCACTGATCTTACCAATTCCGAATTTTCTGCACCTCTGTGCCATTACATGGGTAGAATGTTTCTGGAAAGACATGCAGAAAAACAGAGGATAGCAGCTGCCAACTGAGAAGAGGAAACACATAAACGGAGGACACGAGAGGGAGGGCAATTTACTTCTCACTGTATTCTCATACATATTTTATCTTGCAGACATGTATTACCTCCTGAAGGCTAAATAGACATGTTGGACGTCTTTTCGCCTTTTCGTTTCATTTGTTTACATCTGCCATCTCCTCACCCCTCCCCCGTCACCTCTCACAGCCTCTGCCCACCATCCCCCAAGACGTACAAGCTCCTGATTGAACTAAATAGTAGCCAGAGACTGAGCAAAGAGCCCCCACGCAGCAAGAAGAGACGCCAAGTGGAACCGGGAAGTTTTTCAAGGTCACGTTCTTTACCGAGCCAACCCAACATGCCCAGCAACTCCTCACCTATGTAGAAGCCAATGTGAAACAGCACATGCTTTGCCTTCTCATCTTCTGGAAGCAAACAGGTCAGGCATCCTACCTTCAGAATCAACCAGCCAATTCTTCCCCAAGCAAGTGTATCATCTAAGAATCTCCTCGAGAAAGATCTAAAGCTACACGGTATTTCATCCCCAAAGGAGGCTCTTTGTCCCAGGGCCTCGTGCTGTAATAGACACTTTATTTTTCAGTCTCAAATCAGGACACTGAATACTTCTGGCCTCTAAAAAGCAGGAATTATGAAGAGAGAGCTCACTGGAAGGAAAACAAACCTGTAAATCCTGTTAGGCTTTGCGCTTCATTCCAAAGGATTTTTCCCCAAAACAATACCATTAGCAATACCATGATGGCCCTAAAAGGGAGGATTCTGTACAACAGAATCCCAGTTCTTTATTCAAAATAACCCTCAGGACAGCACAGCAAAATCAGGACTCCCCTATCCTCACCTCCGAGAGAACCAACTCATTTTCACTCTGTCTGGGGGTTCACCATGGTCCTTCTTATAAATACCTTTTCTGTAACTTGCATGTGCTTCCTACCCTCTAGGCTTCTCTTCTTCCAAGTGGGCAGTCCGTCCACAAATTATTCACTAACGGCCTCCCCAGTGCCAGTCACAGAGAAGAACAAGGCTTGATCCATGCCCTCAAGGAGCAGAGAGAGATGAGACAAACAAGCAATTATGACACGAGGCTGTTAGTGCTGTAACCAAGCTCAAAAGAACTCTTCCCACTGGAGCCCGGCAATCCTAGGTGTTCCTTGGCTGCCAAAGAAGGGAACAGGGGTTCTGCAAGCCAACACAGGAGTGGGGAAGACCATCTCAGGCTGAGGAAAAGCAAACATGATGCTACAGAGGCATGGAGTGAACACAAAGTCAGAAAAGAAACTCCGTGTGGCAAGAATTATGGAATCCCCCTTCTTGGACTCCACCCCCTTTAGAAGGGGCTCAACTTCTAACCCCTGAACTTGGGCAGAAAAGTCCTAATATCTCATAGCAATGTGTGTTCACTACTCTTACCAGACTTTATTATTATAAACATGTCCGCAAGGAATCGTGGCAGAAGCCAGTCCCCCACATTAGAGAACATGAAGATAAAAACAATCACAAGAACCATGCCTGGTTTACTCTGCAGGTTAGTGGAGCCGAAGAAAAAGAACCGACATGCCTACGCCGGGCTCCTTCTCAGCAGCAGGCAGATATCCCCCTGCAAAAGCCCTTCCCGAAGCTGATGGCCTTAACGTCACCCCTCCAGCTTCTTCGGTCAGGCAGCCTCTGCCTCCAGCCCTAATCTGTGTTGCCAGGCATCCTCTTAACCTCACTCAAAGGTCAGAGGGCAAGAAGCTGCAGAGTGTCTGAGTCCACTGACCTTATCCCACCATCTCCGGTGCCCTCCCGTATCACACTACCCTCTAAAGCCCAACTACAGAGCCATAACTCCCCTCTATTGTGCCTGTGTATTTGGGCCCGTCCAGCACGTGTCTACAGCCGCACCTGCTCTATCTGTGCCTTAAACTGTAAACTTTCTGAAAGCAGGGATGAAAAATTCCCCTCCCTCGCTCCTCCGCCCTTCGCACGCGCATCTCTATTTACAGCCACACTCCCTTCAAGCGATACGATGGGAGAACATTGCAATTCCTCAGGTTTTAAAAAGTGAAAGCGGAGAGGAGATGAAATGGAACTTGGCTTAGAGCTAGAAGCAGAATGGCCATATGATTTCTACTTTGCGTTCTGACATGTAAGAGTGAGGACAGCGCTTTCGTAAGCAGCAGGGACAACTTATCAACTAGGTCTGTCCCAGAGAAAACAGAGGCAAATGGTCACCCTTGCTAGAGAGGTCATTCCAAAGAGAGCTCCAAGAGGGGCACACCATCCCTCTTGGAGTCCCTGACTCCTGCACCTGCAGCCTAAAGGGGCTTTGTCGGATGTGTTTGGCAGAAAGCCCAGGACCAGGAAGTTCTTCCTTCTATCTAACTGAGATCCTTGAAGATTCAAGTTAATGCCTATTTATTAATCTTGGGCCCTCAGAGAAAACACTGCCCTGGGCCTTCACCCTTGGTAGGAATTCCTCATTACTGGTTCAACAGCTAGCTCTCCATCCTTCAGCTGAACCAAACTCAATCGGGCTGGTTCACAAATCAAACCCAAGGAAGAAATGGCACCTGTACGTATACTGATCAGACTGGGATGCTCTACCCTTAGCCAAGACTACAGCTGCAGGGGACCTGGGCTCCAGGAAGAATTGACTCCCTTCCCTCCCTCCTGCTCCCAGCCCCCAGAGAGCTGACTCAAGCCCACAGCAGAGCTGGATGGCCAGGAAGGCTCCGTGAACAAGGCAGTCTCTCTTTCCCTCCCCTACTCAACACCAGGACGCTGCCGACCCAGTCGAGAATGATGACCTTGCTGTCTTCTTTTCCACATACAAAAAGAAGTCTCTCATGAGGGTGCAGAGGGGAAGGTCAGGACCCACACACAAACGGAGCCGGCAGGCAGGTCCCAGCAGCCTTGGCCCACAGCAGTTTACACACTGCTCTGCACACGATCTTCCCAGGGCCTGGTAGTAGATGCAAGTCAAGTGCTCCCACCCATACCACCAGCCCCTACCCCCTTAAGAGCCATATATTTTTTATTTTAGAAAAGAATTATTTAGGGAGCATTGTATAAAGAGAGGGCAACTATTTGATCACCCAAAGGTCACTGAGATGATGCCAACAAAAACCAAACAGCAGGCAACCCTGCCCCACGTGACCTTGGGCCAGTCATTTCACTTTTCCCAGCCAGCGTTTGGTCATCAACAAAATGGCACAATCAGTGAGATGGTTTATAAGGTCCATCCTGGCTCTAAGGGTTGAATATTTAACTCTCTACGTTTCCTGAAGAAATGGCTAAAGAGAATCAGTGAAGAGGGGCAGAATTCACACTAACCTTTTAACTTCTGCTTTAAATGGGAACATTTTGACTCTAGAAACCGGGTCATTTACCATCTCCTCTGGTCCCACTTCTTCCCCACTGACCTTCTAGTTTTGCTGATGTCAACCTTAACCACAGGGCTAGGAGTCTCATGAGGCGATAACAGGGTCAAATTAATTTTGCCAATGCCGATACTAACCCACAAACTCGGTCTGCTATTCCTAGCAGTAAGTCTGGCCATAAAAGTGAAATTCATGTTACTCATGATCTAATAAGCCCATTGCCTGGACAGAAATAAATCATTTGCTGAATAACAATGCCCACCAAATTCTTGCAGTCTCAAATCCCTAAGGGCCATGAGTTAATATTCTTATCCAAAAATAAAGTCAGTATCTCCAAAGGGAAGGTGGAAAGAAAGGACAGACCCTCCCTCCCCCAACAAACAACAACAAAATCCAGCCCTTACACACACACACACACACACACACACACACTCCTCTTGCTCTGGGCAGAGCAAGAAAGTCACGCTTTCAGGTTTGCCCACCTTAACTGTGGGTAAAAACGGTGGGCATGGAGTCCCCCTCCCCTCACTGCTCCGTGTGTAAGTATACTGCAACTGCAGGCTGCTCTCGCCTCCACTGCCAACTGACGGCCCACTAAAGAAACCCGGTTTTTCACCCACATGTAACATGCAGCTGCACCCCTCCTCTACCTGCTGGAAACTACACGGGTGTGCACACACCCTGCGGAAATGGGCACTGCACCCCGCGAGTTACCTGGAAGACGTTTGCTAAAATCGACAGGAAGAAGGAAAGATGAATGCAATTCAAGTGCGAACGGTCACACTCCTGCGGGGGGGGTAGGGGGGGGACACGGGGACACAAACGCAAGCCGGGAAGTCCCCAGGGGCGCCGGCACCTGGGAGGCGGCCGCGGAGGATGGATGCGGGGCTGAGGAAGTGCGGGGAGAGGAGAGAGCTGGGGGGAGGCGGGTGGGTGGCCGGCCGCTCACCTGTCCGTACACCTTGATGGGCTCCGGCTGCAGGGCAGCGCTCCGTCTCCTCCGGAGCGGCTTCTCGTCCGCCCCCCGGGGCCCCCCGCGCGCCCACAGCCGCAGCTCGCGCGGCTCGCCCTGCACCACGCGGAAGCCCCGGTCCTGGGGCAGGGGCGCGCGGCCGCCGGGCAGCGTCTGCGTCCACACCTCGCACAGAGCCCCGGGCGGCAGCAGCGCGACCAGGGTGAATAGGAAGGGGAGTCGCGACTCCCTCCTGCTGCTCCGTGTCGCCATGTTCGGGCGAACGCTGCCGCAGGTGGCGCCGCCGCCAGGAGAGAATGTGCAGCGCGAGGCCGGGACGGCGGCTGGGCTGGGGCCGCGCGCGCCGCTCCCGGGGCTCCAGGCCGCCCGCGCCGCTCGGGGCCGCCCCGCTGCGCCCGCCGCCGCCGCCGCCGCCGCAGCCGCCGCCGCCGGGTCCCGCTCGGCTCGGCGCGGCGCCGTCACGTGTGCGGCTCGCAGCGGCGTCCGCTTCGCGCACTTTCCGCGCTCGGCGGCCTCGGCGCCGCTCGGGCCCCTCCCCCGCGCGGGGATGGGGAGGTCAAGGCAGCGAGCGCCCGCTGGGGTGCGTCCCCATGCCCGCCGGCGGGCGCACCGCGTCGTCCGCCCTGCGGCAATCGAGAGTTGGGCTGGGGCTCGCTCGTCTTCCCCGGAGTTAGTTGCCTCCTGTCCCGGGTCGCGTCGAGGTCGTCCTAAACCGCGGCGGGTCTCCTTCCCCGACTGCAGCAGCCCCGGGTCGCGTCCGGCCCTGGGACCACCTCCTCGGGCCCCCGTCGCATCCCCACCTCCGAGGGACAGCCCGGAGCCAAAGAAAATTCGCTCTGAACGCGCAGAACGCGGCAGCCGGCAAATCAGGAGCCGGATGAACCCGCCCCCATTGTGAAACTCACATGGTTTCTACTACTCTGGGCATCAAAACGTACCTGAAGTGGCCGCAGCCCAAAACTACCCAGGATCAAGCTAAACTGCTCGGGCATTGAGCACAGTCACTTGTGCCCCCTGCACAGAGGCAGTACAGCGAGGGTATGTCTGACAAGGGACTTGCCATGTCCCGACGAGTACGCAGTTATACCGGGTTCCTTGCACACGGGAATACCTGTGCATAACCCAGGGCCTGGTTCAGGGACTTGCTTGTGACCCTGCAGGGTGACCCAGCACGGAGCCAGCCTACCGTGGCTGCAAAATGGACATATTCACGAGTCCGTTCAGCCTGCATTCCGCACCTGCTCCAAATCTCCAAGCCTGTAAAGCTGGTCACTGTGAGTAGGAGGGACAGACCCTCAAGGAGTGAAGGGGACCCACCTTAATCCTAAATTCAGCTTGAGGATCCAGACCCTCTCTGAACTGCGAGATACTACTCCTGCAGTGAGAACTGCTGAGGCACACCCAAGGTAAAATATAAAATACGTTTTTGCAGATTTGTAGGAAGGGCCAAGGCCTATCCACCATGGCCTATCCTCTGTTCCATTTTATATTTGAAGGTGCTCTGAACACAGATCCTGGTTTCTGATAAAACTAAAGACAGAAGAAGGAACAGGGCTAAAGGTGAGAAGACTGCTATGGTTGTACAAGTCCTTGGTTTCAAGGGAGGAGGGGGTGATCAGTTCAGCTCCCCCCAAATGCTCCTCGTTCTCAACAAACCATGGCTGCTTGATTTCACCCCTTGCCCCAAAGTCCTCTCTGGTTAGCTTATTGGGGCTCCTTCCGTGCCCAGCACCACCCTGCCAATGGAGGGATAGCCATTTTTCACCTCCTTGAACCCTGAGTTCTGCCATCCTCCCCGATAACACGCCCCCCCCACCCCAGAGCCAGCCAGACCAGCCAGACTTTTGGGGAACCTGGCCTCAGGATGTGGAGTCCCCTTCCTCTTCCCAACTCCAGTTTTCTCCCCGAGTCAGGTTCCCCGCACACCCCACTTTCTGTCCACCTCAACATCATCATAGAACCACCCAGCTTTTCCTACCAAGCAAATCATTTATCTGCTAGGAAAGACACGGAACCACCGTCAACTGCCACTCGCAATCTAGACCAGCGTTGTCTTGTCAGGGCCACCTTACCAGGAAGGGACCACCCTGCCACCTCCGGGACCAACAGCGGAAACGCTGCTACCCCCATTTAACCCCCAAGGGAAAATGAGAGGAATGTGGCTAGAGTCACAACCCCCCACAGATGATCCGATTATTGTTTCTGCCAATGTGTAGTGTGCCTTCTCCACAAGAGCAAGTGTCAGCGTCCCAGCAGGAAACAGAGACACGTGTCCCCTAAGCGTGGATTTGAAGACAAAGAGACACTCCCCCCCCCAAACACACACACACAAACTGCTGGCTTGAGGTTCAGATGGCAATTTGCAGGGAGAGCTACTTGCTGATTTTTGGTTTTGATATGCAACTTGGAAGCTGGAGGGCTGGCAAGAATGCTCAAACATGGTTAATTTACTCCTTGAAAGTCTTCCTCTGTAGTCATTATCTACATTCCAGGCCGTTCTCAAGTGGTTAATCAGCAAAGCCTGAGATCGCGTGTGCCTCCTAAGCACAGGGCAGAGTGGAAAACGCATTGAATTTTGAGTTAGGAGAACTACTTTCTAACTTTGAGGGCTTGGCCAAATAAACACTATAAGCTTCAGTTTTCTTACCGACAAAAAAAAAAAAAAAAAAAAAAAAAAAGATATTTTAATCCCTATCTGTCACACAGTACAGCTCAAGAGTATCAGAATCATGGAGATAGAATAAGTACAATTGTAAAGGCGGCAGATAGAAGCATTACGGGCAGGTGCATTGGAGACAGGCATTCTAGGCCCAGCTTTGCAACCAAGTGGTCAAGTGATTTTTGTCCTGCTCATCTCGCCTCTCTGGGCATTGGTTTCTTCATATGTGAAATAAAAAGAGATCCTGAAGCCCTGATCATTCCCTGCCCCCTTCCAGATGCCCACCTGAGCATGAGATGGGAGCAGCCCCAGGTAAAGCCACCCAGGGTAGGGGTGGGAGCTGAATTGTGCAATTCAGCGGGATGTCCCTCCTAGCTTCAAAACAGGATCTGTGTTGTAAACAAGCCAGCACTTCCTCCATGCCTCCAAAATAGCCTCAACATAGGGGAGAGAATGTGGACAGAGGCAGTGCCCTCATCCCTTTCTGTCCCCACTACATGGCCTTGCTCTTGATGCTTTGCAGTATCCCAAGGGAAATCAAAATGCATAGGAATTTAATGTAGTCTCACAGCTATATAAAAAAGACCTGAGCCTTTCACCAGACTTTAAACTGCCCTCCTCTGTCCTGCCCATCCTAAGCCATCCTGAGCTCAGGTTGGAGATGAAGCTAGACAGAAACCACCCAGAGGTCTTGGTGCCCCACATTTTTATTCAGGTGGCATCATATTTAAAATAGTTAACAAAGGGGTGCCTAGGTGGCTCGATGGGTTAAGCCTGTGCCTTCAGCTCAGGTCATGGTCCTACGTTCCTGGGATCAAGCCCTGCGTCAGGCTCTCTGCTCAGCTTCCTCCTCTTTCTCTGCCTGCCTCTCTGCCTACTTGTGATCTCTGTCTGTCAAACAAATAAATAAATAGTTCTCAAGAACGGCCATGAGGAGAAGGGAAAAAATCCCAGAAGCCTAACTGAACTTCTGTTCTCTTTCTCCCCTTATCACCTTCCCAAATGCCAGGATCTATCTGCTCACCACCCCCTGCCACCCTCTCCCCCGAAGCCTAGCCAACTCCTATTTGTCCTCCAAGTTCCAAAGGCCTCCCTCTGCACCCAGGCTAGGTTACAGCCCCTTACACTAAGGTTCTAAGTTGCCCCTGGTCTCTGATACTTCCTCTCTGGTCACATTAGCTAGTTAACTTCATTTTCCTCTCAAACTACAAGCAGCAGGAGGACAACAATGGGCTTGTCTTGCTTATGTCCGTGTTCCCAGTGCCCAGGATAATCCTGGCACAGAGTGAGTGCTCACTGATACTCTGGAGTGCATGTGTACGAATGAAGGGGAGGAATGATGCCCCCCCTTTGCCTTGTGGTAAGGGTTTGGGGCAGTTAAGGCACCAAGGTAGCTGAACATTAGACCTTTTCTTATCACCACTTCTTTCTCCCAAAGTTGGCTTCTCTGAATCACAACCAGACCTCAGAGCCACTGGAACAGAAAAGGGACCCCCCCCCCCCCGCAGCACTTAGGAGTGGTGAACTTTAACCCCCTGCACGTCACTTTTGCCAAATAACTATCATTCACCTCACCAGCCAGGGTAAGATAGAAATACAGTCCTGCCCCCAAAGAAATAACACTTTCTCTGGCTGTTGCCAAAAATTCCGTTCACTAAGGCAAAGCCGGGAATAATTGATGGGACTGAAAATCGGATGTATCGAGAACATAGAACAAGTAACTTAGACTCTCACTCTAGAATAAATTAAATTCAAAGAGGAGGTTCTGGAAATAGGAGTAACTTCCTTCTACATAGCAGCACTTTGCATGTATTTGCATAACTCGTAATAACCTTATCTATCAAATGTCATCTCTCAGCAATTTGTTGAAGTAGACCAAACCAGGCATCACTGATACCCCCATTTCACAGATTTTGAAAATGAAGTCTCAGGAAGGTTATATCCATCCCTGGCCCAAAGTCATGCAGTTTGTAAGATCTAAATTCAAACCCAGGCTCTCTGACTTTTTCTGCTGCATCTGGTTTCCCTGAGGCCAAGAGCTGGTGTTTCAAGTCCCTGGTTGAGTAAAGCAGTGAGAACCCGCGCAGACAGGAAAAGACAGAATCACTCCCGTCTTCAGCCCTCCCTCTGCCCAGCCCTGCTTCTACCTCTGGAAATCAAAACTGTCCTCCCCAGGTGCCTAGCAGAAGTGTGGCGCTCATTTGCCTTCTTCCCCGCTCAGGCCCTTGATGGGGCCACATGGAGACTTATGTTACAGAGTTCACAAGTCAAATCCTGTTTGCTATACTTTTCTAGAAAAATGTAATGAGGGATTTGGTTTGGAATTTTCAAATGGGGTATTTTGCACAGGTTTTTAGAGGCTCGTTTAGAGGCTCAAAGGTTTTAATCTCCGCCGATTACCTAAGGGTCTGGCCTTGATCTCTCTACAATTCAACTTCTTGAACTTTTACCACGAGGAAGTATTTAGACCCTTCTCACAAAGCGTGTGTAGCGAAAATGTAGAAAACTTATAGACACAGGACAGTCTCCTTACAGACTGTTTGCTGAGGGTCCCTGGGAAATTATCTCCTTCTCTGTGAATCTAGCATCGGACTCCCCTTCCAGGGTTTGGATGGCAGCGGTGGAGCTAAAGCTGGAGATTCTTTGAGAACCCCCTGACAAATGAAAGATCTTTTTGGCTTTATTCGATGATTCACGAAATCAAGCAGCATCCCTGCTAGCAGAAAGAGGCTCCAAAGAGCTTCACGAAATCAAGAACATACACGCAGAAGGGAGCAGGAAGAAGAAATTATTTATAAAAGCAAAGAATGGGGCGGCACCTGGGTGGCTGAGTGGGTTAAAGCCTCTGCCTTCGGCTCAGGTCATGAACTCAGGGTCCTGGGATCAAACCCCACATCGGGCTTTATGCTCAGCAGGGAGCCTGCTTCCCCCCCTCCTTCTGCCTGCCTTTCTGCCTACTTGTGATCTCTGTCAAATAAATAAATAAAATCTTAAAAAAAAAAAAAAACGCAAAGAATGGATTGCTTGGCAGCAAAGTCTCCTTTCTCTAGGGGACAGCAGGGGTCTATCAGGCAGATTACCTTACAAGTGCTGACCAGGTAATTCCAAATTGACTGGTTTAAGAGTCCATTTCTGGGGGAGACTGAAAGTATAATGAATATTAAGTCTAAGTTTAGTGGCATGGGGCTTAGCACAGGTGACCCCATTTGGGGCCTGTCTTTTTTTCTTTTTTTTAAATTTATATTTATTTATTGAGAGAGAGGCAGTGAGAGGGAGCATGAGCGAGGAGAAGGTCAGAGGAAGAAGCAGACTCCCGGTGGAGCTGGGAGCCCGATGCGGGACTCGATCCAGGCACTACGGGATCATGACCTGAGCCGAAGGCAGTCATCCAACTAAGAGCCACCCAGGCGTCCCTGGAACCCGTTGTCTTTTTGAACAGTACTTACCTCCTTGTCTAAAACATAAGTAGGTCTTTGGACCTATCCCCCTGTCTTGCATTTAAATAGATTATTGGCTACTGAGTTGAAATGAATGGCTGAGGGCAGGGAGTGGGATGATTTTGAAAGTCCAGCTCTAGGGAGACCGAACTTCCCATCCAAGTGGCCACAAGAGAGGAAGCTGGAAAGATAGCGGAGGGTCCTGTCGGCACCAGGTGAGTGAGCTTAGCCAAGAAAAGTGAGTCCTTCCGTGGTAACATACCTTTATGTATAATGCCGTCATTGCCGACCACCCGACCATAGGGATAATGGGGCACAAGCTCCTGGAGAGGACCCAGCCACTACTTGCAAGGAACTTGAAGAAAGTGAAGACAGATAAACAAAAATGGCAGGAATATCTGAATACGGTGTGAAATTAAGCAAGAAAGCCATTAGACTGAAGCGGCTGTAACATTGGGGCAGCTTATGTAAGCCGACCAAACCCTAAGCCTGTAAAACCTTTCAAGTTTAAGAAATCAAAACCTAAGGATGGCCCATCACAAATAACCAGCTTGGGTTTAGGCTAGAGCCAATCAAATCATTACCACTTCTCTTGTTTTTTTATTTTTTTTATTTTTTTGCTTCTGCACCTTCTCTACACAAGTATTTTCCCCAGCTCCTGTCTGAGAAGCATTCCTAACCACTTAGGGGTTGGTGCTTCCCCCATTCGAATTAATTTTTGCTCAAATAAACTTAAAAATTTTTTATATGCCCCCAGTTTATCTCTTTTTTTTTATTATTTTAAAGATTTTATTTATTTATCTGTCAGAGAGAGAGGGAGAGAGAGCGAGCACACGCAGACAGAATGGCAGGCAGAGGCAGAGGGAGAAGCAGGCTCCCTGCAGAGCAAGGAGCCCGATGTGGGACTCGATCCCAGGACGCTAGGATCATGACCTGAGCCGAAGGCAGCCGCTTAACCTACTGAGCCACCCAGGCGTTCCCCCCAGTTTATCTCTTAACAGAAAAAGCTGCACTTTGGGGGTGGAGGGGAGATGATCAGTGGATTTGGGGAAGGTGAATTAAGGAAGCCTTTCTGGAGAAAAAAACATTTTGAAGACTTTATTAATTTGAGAGAAAGAACATGAGAGCAGAGGGAAGGAGCAGTGGGAGAGGGAGAAGCAGGCATCCTGCTGAGCAGGGTGCCTGAGCTCGGACATGATCCCAGGACCCTGAGATCATGACCTGGAGTGAATGCAGCCACTTAACCCACTGAACCACCCACGTGGCCCAAGAACAAGCCCTGTAGAGCGGTGATTTCACTTGTGCATCTTTGAACGCGTGAGTTTTGAACGTGTGAGGACGGGGAGGAGGGAGAAGGCTGCCATTGTGGTGCAAGAGGAACAGGAAGTTATTTTATCATCTGAGGATAATGAGGGAAGTCTTCAAGGGAAGAGGGGGGCAGCAAGTAGGGTGTGGGTGCTACCAGGCAGGGTGGTGCCACGGGAGGAGCCTGGGGAGGCAGGGGGCCAGGTGTGGGGAGAGCGGAACCTGGAATGGAGCACCTCGTCTGACCCCCCCCCCCCGTTAGGACAGTGGTAAGGGGTGATTTGCCGACCCCCTGCAGCCAGGGCATGAACCGTGTCCTCCCATCCCCCATCCACCAGGACCATAGCGCGCACACCCAACTGTGACCTTGTCCATCTACCTCATGAGGCACCTGTTTTCCCCCATGGGATCTTTTCCCAGGGCACTGAGGATCCGACTTCTCCCCGCCTGCCATCCCGAAATCCATCCCACAGGAAATTCTGTGTGGTGTCCTCAGCTGAATTCACACCTGTTACAAAGATCATTCCCACCAGACTCAGAACAGCAAGCGCTTTCAATGAGGCCCTGTATAGAGGAATACCTTTTCTCAGAACCCTTAAACAAATTACATTAAATCCTCCACACCAAATAAATTATTGAAATGGTGATTAGCATTCGGATCATACCAACAAAACTACTCAGGGGCAAACGCATTTTCATTTAGGGTTTGACACAATGCCAGCGTTAGAAAACTGCCCAACCACCTAAGCTGAGAGCTGAGTGAAAAATCCTTTCTCTCGCCGTGGTTGTTTAAACAAGAACCTCAATGCTAAATTAGCAGTGGATTTTTTTTTTCGTATGAATTTTCTTTGCATTCTAACATTATGTAAATGAAAAACCCAACGAAGTGCAAATTAAGACTATTCTTAATTCTAAAAGGCCTGCTATTCTGTGATCATGGTGCCACGGAATAGTTCTCAGTCTGCCAAGCACGGTGTGTGGTTTCTGCGCCAACCGCCCCCCCAAGACCCGTACCCCCCTTCCCTGCCCCACCTGCTTTAGTTGCATGGGGATCACTCTCTGTGTCCCCTTCTTCCTCCTCATGATTTCATCTTGGCAGGATCATGTCAACAAGAGGTCGACATGTGTCTAACCTGCTGTGGGGGAGAGTGCGGAGGGACTTAAGGCATCATTTTGGGCACTCAGAAGCCAGTTCACCTGGGTCTGTCTCCCTACTAGATCATCTCGGCACCTTCTCAAAACCTACTTCTCTTTGCTTGCACAGGATCGCCTACCTCTGCAGGTTTAAAGGATTGAATGAGATTACACATGCCGAGGGTTGGGCTCCAACCCCGAATTTAAGACTTGATCACTCAATGAGACCTATGGTAATTGTGAAGAGTTCGGGGCAGAAGTTGTTTCCAAAAGAATTTGCGCGTTCAACAATTGTCAGTTTGTTATTCGGGCTTGTATGTGTCCCTTCGACCTCACTCCCAAGTGACAAAAACAAGTCTCAGATCAGGCTCTGTCACAGACGCACACGTTTCTTAGCAAACATTCTCAGAGGCGGTTGGGACAGGCCCTGATCTTGGGGCCAATATCTCAGCCCAAGACCCTTGCAGAAAACCGGGACCCCGCGAAAATGCAGCAGGGTTCTGAGGCCAGTTGAGTGTACCAAACTCTTAGGCACATCAGGCAACAGAGTTTCCCACTCGGGAGAGGGACAAAAGGTCAGATGAACACCAGCCTTTGAGCACGACTCTGGGTTGGAGTTACGCCATTTTATGCTGGATTCTTCTTCGAGCTTGTCCATGCAAGCCCATTCCAGCCAACCACCTTTCTGAAACAGCACTGATTTCACCAGTGGAAAGCTATTTCTAATATCCCTTATGCTAATTCATACATCATCTGATTCAGATTTAAATAAAGACGTTGCAGGTTCATGGGGGAGGGAGCCAGCTCTGCAGCCAGCCGTGGATTCCTGACCAGGGTGCTTCCAATGTCCGATCACACCTTTAGAGTGTGGATTCCTGATGGGGACCCTTCAGATGTAAACTGTATGCCCCCACCATACATTAAAGTTAATTTACACACATGTACGTGACACTGTTTATAGGAAAGTCTTCAAAAGTCAAATACGACAGTATAGCAACTATGAATAGGAAAAACTTCCAGCATCAATGGAACAGAAGACAAATGTCAATGATTGTGATTTTATAGTAAGAAATGGATATTCGGTCTTGTTCCCATTTCTTGCACCCTAAAACCATTGGAATTTCCCAAGTGATAGGAACAGTAAGGGTGTTATCCTTTATTATACATGTCCTGTTCAAACACCCCAGAGTTTATGTTAATGAGACGACTTTTGGAAAGCCCCTAGGTCACCTAAGGACGGGGTTGGTTGCCAGGGGAACCAACCAAAGTCTGAGAGGTGGAAATTTCAGTCCCACCCAGCGTGAGGCTGGAGGTTAAATCAGTCTCCAATGGCTAATGATGTATCAATCATGCCTATGGGTGAAACCTCCATAAAAACCCAAAGGTTGGGTTTGGGTGGATTCCAAGCCGGTGAACATGTAGAGATATGGAAACCCCGGGAGAAGTCAGGGAAGCTCCACGTCCCACTCCCAAACTTGACCCTATGCTTTCTCTTCCATCTGTCTATTCCTGAATTATATCCTTTTGTAATAAACCAGTAACCTAGCAAGTAAAATGTTTCTCTGAATTCTGCGAGCCAGCTAAACAATGGGATTAATTTGTGCGGCCAATTAATCAAAGGTGAGGAGGGGGTCATAGGAACCTCCAAGCTACAGCCAGCTGGTCAGATACATGGGTGACAAACTTTCAGTTTGCCCCTGAAATTGGGGGTGGGACAGTCTGAACCCTTCACCTGGGAGATCTGATACTCTCTCTTGGTAGATAGTGTATTGAATGAAACTGTATTTAACCAGCTGGCATTACAGATGACATGTGGGAAAACCCACATACCTCGTGTGAGAAGTAATGGTGTCACGGAGGGTATAGCATGAAGCTACAAGAGTGTGTTTCTCCATTAGAACTATAGGTCCTCCTTCTGTGGGTTTGTTCCAGCCCGTAATTTATTAAAGATACTTCAGCCTAGGGGCGCCTGGGTGGCTCAGTGGTTTAAGCCTCTGCCTTTGGCTCGGGTCATGATCTCAGGGTTCTGGGATTGAGCCCCACGTTGGGCTCTCTGCTCAGCGGGGAGCCTGCTTCCCCCTCTCTCTCTACCTGCCTCTCTGCCTACTTGTGATCTCTCTCTATCAAATAAATAAATAAAAATCTTAAAAGAAAAAAGATACTTCAGCCTAGACGTTGAAATACCTGTTAGTTTGGACAGCACCCTAGGGCAGTCGTGGGGCCTAATCAGGAATTCATGCCTATGGGGTGGGGGTGTCAGCAAGCGTGCTGATCAGCCCACACCAGGAGGGAGTGATAGGTTATGCTAACTCAATCAATACGAGTGATTTTTTTTTTACTAATTAGCATAACAAATGTTAAAAATGGGTTTTCATTAGTGGCTTGTTAATTAGCTTAATGAGTATCAAAAATAGGCTCTCATTAGTGAATTCAGAAGTATTCAAGACATATGGCTTGTCACGAAATTGTATAGCCACGCCCATCCAGAGAAGGAACAGGTGGACAGGCGTAGGGATGTACCAAGTCCTCTAGCTGCGGAGATCCAACAGACTCTTGTTCGCCACACAGTTCTGTGTGCTTGGGTCCGAGGATTCTGGTTGCCTGTTACCAGCCGTAAGTTTAACTTAACGTTGCCACTGGGATGATGTATCTGCTAGTAAAGCCCATTCAATTCAAGTTTGATGGGATCACCTAAAGAAGAGGTGAGACTTAACCTAATAAATGTAATTTATTCCTAATAAATGACTAATGATTGTCTCGCGTGTGGCAGAATCTGCCGTAAGGTTTGCTGTCATTAACATCTGGCAGTGGAGGTTACTGGCAGCATTTAAGTTTGCCTGGGCCACCTTGACAAAAGGCCACAGAGGGGGCAGGACTGAAACAACAGAGATGTATTTTCTCACAGATCTGGAGACCAGAAGTCTAAGATAAAGGTGTCCACAGAGCTGCTGTCTTCTGAGGCCGCTCTCCGTGGCTTGCAGATGGCGGTCTTCTCGCTGTGTCCTCATATGGTCATCCTACTGGGGTTTTGTCCTCTTCGTACAAAGACACCAGTCATATTGGATTAGGACTCACCCTAAAGGCCTCATTTTAATGTGGGTATCTCTTTAAAGAGCTTGTGTCCAAATATGGTTACATTCCCTAGGTACTGGGGGCTGGGACTTCTAACATGCACATTTTCAGGTGGGCACAGCTCAGCCCATAACTGAATAACTAACCTGTATACCTGCTCTAACATGGCAGCCAGCCTTAGCTATTAAAATGAACTGATGATGAGGCATAACCAAATCGGTAGAGGTCAATTTTGACATGTGGTTATAGAATGGTCAGAAAACCAGGGTGAGGTTGGGAGCGGCGGGTCACACATGGTTCTCAGGATGGGAGCATGAGTCATGATAAGACCTCAGCTGCAGGCCACGGAGACCCAAAATGATGGCCTTAGACAGACAGTTGATTTCCCACATTAGATGGTGTCAGCCTTGCTCTGCAAAGCTGTCAGGGGCTCAGACTCCTTCGCTCTGGTTGCTCTGTCATCCTCGGGGGCCTCCTTTGTGTGGTTCTCGATGGCTCACAGGCCCAGGCTCATTCCAGACAGTGGAAAGGAGACAGGGCACAAAGCCAGAACGCACACATCCCTTCTGCTCACATCCCCATGGCCCTCACTCAGCCACAGAGCCACAGCTCCCTGCAGGGGACACCAGGCAGTGCAGGCACTGTTCTGAGCGTCCGTACGCCCATCTACAAATCAGAGGTTCTCTTTCTCCTTGGGAAAACCATACTGGGAAACAGCCAAGAGCCCCTTCCAGAATTAGAGAGGGTGATAGTAGAGAACAGGGCTGAGAATCCAGAACTCCAGCGCCAGTGCTCTGGTTCTAAAAATGTCGAAATATTTGCATATTTATTCATTGCAAAGAATCACTACTCAAGCCCCTGAGCCCCACCCCTAACCTCCACTGTCCCAAATCACCCTGTCTCTCCCCCAGGACACCATGGACTTCCTCTAGGATCGGGCGAATAAAAGGCCCTCTGGACCCTGATCATGCCCAATGGCCTGGGTCCCTTCTGATAAGTCACTGCCCTCGTCTTACTGATTTTTAAGTGCTTCAACTATAACTGGTGGGAGCAATGTCTAGAAATCATATTTTATGAAAACGTTAAAGAACGGGATATTTAAATCTAAAATGGAAATTTGGCAAGGGGAACAGCTCAACCATCATCTTTAAACATCTGTAATAATAATAATCACTACCTTTAAATTTTCTTTGAGATGTCCGTTAGGTGCCAAGACCTGAATTGGGCTCAGTGCTTTATAAATACTCTCAGATTCTCAAAGCAATCCCGTACAGTGGAAATTATTTTCATTTCACTGATAAAGGCACTGAAGATCAGAGACATTGAGTTACCCGCAGAAAACATAAAACCAGAGTCAAAGGGCACCTGGTGGCTCAGTTGATTAAGCGTCTGTCTTCGGCTCAGGTCCTCACCTCCAGGTCCTGGGCTGGAGCCCCCCTTGGGCTCCCTGCTCAGTGGGGAGTCTGTTTCCCCTCCTTCTGCTCCTCCCCCCACTTGTGCGCTCGCTCTCACTCTCTCTCTCACACACTTTCTCTCTCAAATAAATTTTTAAAAATCTTAAAAAAAAAAAAAAGGAAAAATAGTCACCATTCCACCCCCTGGATGTCTGGTTCCAAAGTGGGAAGCTTTCTCTCCAGTGCCATGCTGCCTACTCTTGGACATACTCACATGCCTTTATAGAGCAAAACTAAGGCATCACAGGAGAGCTAGGAAAGTTCAGTTCAAATTTAAAAAGAACTTCAAACCATTGAGCTATTAAAAAATGAAATGTATTGATGAGCTGAGAGTAAATCTCATGAAGAAACATTAACAATCAAAGCAATCTTGAAAAAGAACAAATTGGAAGGATTTATACCACATAATTTCAAGACATCCACAGCTCTTAAGACAGTGTGATATCGCCATAAATAAACAGATGGGAAAAAATAGAGAATTGAGAAATAGAATCACATATATAAAGTCAAAGGATTTTTGACAAAGGCACCAATGAAATTCAGTGGAGAAAAGGAGGTCATTTTTAAAATTATTTTATTTTTTAAAATTTTTTATTTTTCATAAACATATATTTTTATCCCCAGGGGTACAGGTCTGTGAATCACCAGGTTTACACACTTCACAGCACTCACCAAAGGAGGTCATTTTTTAAGTGCGCTTGTGTAATTGATATTTGGAATCAATGAACCTCAGCCTCAGCTTTGTATCACACACAGAGACTAATTTGAGATGGATCATAAACCAAAATGTAAAGGCTGAACTATAAACTTTCTAGAAGAAAACATAGGAGAATGTATTTGCAAAATTGGAATGGACAAAGATTCCTTGGCATACAAAAAAAAAAGTAACAATAAAAGAAAAAATGATTTAATGTATTTTATTAAAATTAAATTTCTGATTATCAAAATACATTGTTAGTAAAAATAAATAGGCAAGCCACAGACTGGGAGAAATATACATCTCTAACACAGAACTCAAAAGCAGAATAAAGAACTCTCTTTTTTTTTTTTAAGATTTTATTTATTTATTTGACAGACAGAGATCACAAGTAGGCAGAGAGAGAGGAGGAAGCAGGTTCCCCGCTGAGCAGAGAGCCCGATGAGGGGCTCGATCCCAGGACCCTGAGATCATGACCTGAGCCGAAGGCAGAGGCTTTAACCCGCTGAGCCACCCAGGCGCCCCCAGAATAAAGAACTCTTACAAAACTATACAAAAAAAACAAAACAAAACAGTATTTTTATTTATTTTTTACAAACAATACATTTTTATTTAAGTTCAATTAATTAACAAAGAGTGTGTTAATTGTTTTCAGAGGTAGAGTTCAGTGATTCATCAGTCTTCTAAAACATCCAGTGCTCATTAGACCACGAGCCCTCCTGAATGCCCATCACCCAGTTATCCCATCCCTACCTCCCCCTTCCGTCCAGCAGCCTTCAGTTTGTTTCCGAAGATGAGGGGTCTCTTACAGTTTGTTTCCTTCTCTGATTTTACCCTGCAAAAACAATATCTTTATTTTTACTTTTTAAAAAGATTTTATTTATTTATTTGACAGAGAGAGAGAGAGCATAAGAAGAGAGAGCAGCAGGCAGAGAGAGAGGGAAAAGCAGACTCCCGGCAGAGCAAGGAGCCTGATATGGAGCTCCTTCCCAGGACCCTGAGATCATGACCTGAGCTGAAGGCAGACGATTAACCAACCAAGCCACCCAGATTCCCAAAATAATATTTTGAAATGGGCAAAGGACTTGGAGAAACATTTCGTAAAAGAGATGTATGGATGGCCAACAAGCACATAAAAATGGTGCTCAGCCTTGTTGATCAGCAGGGGAATGCAAATTAAAACCACAATACATCCATCAATAAAGTTAAAATTTTTCAGTTTTTTTTTTAAGATTTTATTTATTTATTTGACACAGAGAGAGAGACCACAAGCAGGCAGAGAGGCAGGCAGAGAGAGAGGGGGACGCAGACTCCCCTCTGGGCAGAGAGCCTGATGTGGGGCTCGATCCCAGGACCCTGAGATCATGACCTGAGCCAAAGGCAGTGGCTTAACCCACTGAGCCACCCAGGTGCCCCCAAATTTTTCCAGTTCTAACAATACCAAATGCTGGAGAGAGGCTATACAGCAACTGGGTTTCTTCTGCTTTGCTAGTGAAAGTGTAAAAGGGCACAGCTACTTTAGAAAATTGGATTTTTCTTATAGAGATTCACCTATTTAGTGATCCAGGAATCCCAAAAGAAATGAAATCTTAACATCTACAAAAAATAGTAGAGCAATGTTCGCTGTGACTTTGTATCTAATAGCCAGAATTTGGAAACAATGCCAGTGTCTGTCCATAGAATGAATACAGAAATGGAGGTAAAACCGTACAGAGGGATATGGACCAGCAACAAAAGGGAATAGATTATTAATACATGCAGAAATATAGATGAATCTCAAAAATACCATGTGAAAAAAGCCACCAGAGTACACCCACTGAATAATTCCACTTACATGAAGTCCAGGAATAGACAAAATGAATCTGTGGGAATAGAAGTCAGAATTGTGACTTCCCGTGGGAGGAGGGAGGCGGGATGATTGAGTGGAAAGGATCGTGGGGACATTTTCTCCGTGATGGTTATTTTCTACATTTTGATTAAGCCATTGGATACACAGGTATATTTGCCAGAATGCATCAAACTGTACACGTAAGGTCTGTGCATTTTACTGTATGTAATTATACCTCCGTTAAAAAATAAATTTAAGGGCGCATGGGTGGCTCAGTGGGTTAAAGCCTCTGCCTTCAGCTCAGGTCATGATCTCGGGGTCCTGGGATCAAGTCCTGCCTCTGGCTCTCTGCTCAGCACGGTGGGGGCGGGGGGGGGGGAGACCTGCTTCCTGGGGGGGGGGGCCTGCTTCCTCCTCCCTCTCTCTGCCTGCCTCCCTGCCTACTTGTGATCTCTGTCAAATAAATAAATAAGATCTTTAAAAAAAATAAATTTAAATAAATAAAAGCTTCAAACTACTTGCCTCTCCCAGTATTGTGCTCCTTGGTATGGGAAGTATCCAAGCTACATTAAATGCTTGTTGGAACCGTTGTGGAGGGCCCAGATTCGTGAGTTCAGATTAAGACATTAACAAAACACAAACTCAGATTTGAAGACCTTGATGTACACGGTATTGAATTAATTGGGTATTTCAGAAAAGACAGTATCACCTTCCACTCCATCTCCCACTTTAGGGCATTCAACAAGAGTCAGGAAATTTATGCTACTCAAAACCTGAAAACATCTTGAAATGTTTTCTTGAAATGTGTGACGTTTTCTTTTCTGAAATTCTTCCCTTTTCTGGCCTTATCTCCACTTCCCTCCTGATACCCAAGCCTTTAGCCATTCGACGTTCCTGTATCTTAGAACAGACTGTGTTTGCACATTTCCTCTGTTAAACAGCCTCTCCTCCTCCACTTCTCATCAACTTCCGCCCGGTCTTTAAAGATTCTACCCAGGAGTCAATACACCAGGAAAACTTCGCTACAAACGCTACTCCCTGCCCTTTGAGTTCTAAGTGTGTGTTAAGGCTTGCCTACAGCATACCAAGGCTAGATGATGCCAAGGTTCCTTCCAGCTCAAAGATTCTGGCTCTTTGAACGTGTGATTCCAGACTTGAACCGTGAAGAGAAACAGCCATCAGTGGTGGCACCTTCCTCGGCCTCTGCAGGAGGGGGACTGAAAAAAAGAATGGGACCTAGGGGCAGTCTACAGTCATCTTTGAACAACATGGGTATTTGGGAGGCCAACACCCCGTGTAGTCAAAACTCCATGGATTACTTTTGACTCCCCCAAAACTTAACTACTAATGGTCTACTATTGACCGGAAGCCTTACCGATAATGACATGACAGTTGATTCACATGTATGTTGTATGTTACGTGTATTCAATACTGTGTTCTCACAGTAAAGTAAGCCAGAGAAAAGAAAATGTTGTTAAGACAGTCATAAGGAAAATACATGTACAGTACTGTATTGTATTTAAAAAAACCCATGTGTAAGAGGACATGTGCTATTCAAACCCACGTTGTTCGAGGGTCAGCTCTATGTCGCTTCAAATTAGGTCCAGAGCTGCAATGTTGGCTGAGTAGTAAGAGGCAACTGAAACTGTGGGGCTAGAGTGGAGACTTGCAGCTTTGGGGCTGGATAGGAAGGGACTAAACTCAGGTTGCATGAGAATGGATCCGTGTGTGTGCACTGGGCATGGGGGTTTGGAAAGGATTAATTAAAAAAAAAAAAAAAAACAAAACAAAACTCCAGGCTAAATACAGAAGCTAATATTTATGGAGTACTTTCTCTGGTGCCAGATTCTATACTAAAGACCATGTATCCACTAATCTTATTTAATCTTCATTTTAACTCTCTGCAGAGATATTAAGTGGTGTGCCCAAGATTTTGCCACTGGTAATGGATAGAACCCGGTCTCATTTCCGGTTCTGTTCGACTCCTAAGTTCATACTCTTGATCCCTGGGCTGTACTGTGCCACGGAAAAGGATTGCCCAAATCATTTTACACTGTCTCTCGGTCCAAGAACCTTCACCAGCCCAAACTGAGCACTTCCTTTCCCATGATTTTTTCGGTTATCTGAGAAGAAGCATCTATAGCATTCCCCCCAGTAACCCGGTCCAGCGCCTCTAATGTCTTTAACCAGGGCACTCTTCTCTGTATTGAATCTGAGACCTCCCTTCTCTTGTTTTATCATTAGTAAAGGAGCCTAAGGCTCCATTTATACTTGTAATTTCAGTGGAAGGAGGAAGATGCAGAATCTGCTGCAGTTTAAATATTCTGGGGCATCTAGGGTTGCCTGGGTGGTTCAGTCGGTTAAGCATCTGACCCTTAGTTTCAGCTCAGGTCATGACCTCAGAGTCCTGGGATCAAGGCCCACGAGCTCTGTGCTCAGTGCAGAATCTGCTTGAGATTCTTTCCCTTTTCTCTTCTTTTCCCTCTACCCCTCCTCCCACTCATGCCCTCACGTATGTGTGTTTTCTCTCTCTCAAATAAATAAATAAAATCTCTAAATATTCGGCGACATCTGAATTTTGTCCCATTTCCATCACAGTGTGGTCTAGAACCACATAAAGGAGGCGGACCAAGGGACACGAAGAGTCAAAAAGAAAATGTGCATTAAGGAGATTGGGAAATGGGTTTATTCTCATTAAGGTATAAGTGCCGTAGAGCCCAGGGTAGACTGTCACATGAAGCCATAGTCTCACCAAGAAAATGCGAGGAACTAAGCTACGGGACGTGGGAATCCTAGCAATGTCATGCTGAAGTTTTGCAATAGTCTTCTCCCCTTAGTCACTTTGTCTAAATAGATGTATTCAGCCTCTGCTGGGAACTCATTTCTTCATCCTCTCCTCTTCCTTCTCTGTAGTGCATGTCATCATACTACAGGGAAATCCTTGCTTTCGAAAACAGTGCTGTGCGAACCCAGAACGCGGTTCCTCCTTGCTTCAGAGCCTGACCTCAGTCCTCAGGGTTGCAACCCCAAGTGACTCAGACCACCAAGGGGGTGAGGGGGAGGTTTGAAAACTACACCCCGGGAGCTACTAACAGGCAGAGCACACACTGACAACTACGGCATTAATTTAGCAACAGTTTGTCCGTTTTTTCCTTTAATCTCCCCATTTTCTTCAACCAGGTGTAAGAAATGAGACTCAGAACAAGTACGTTCTCATACAGGCGGGAGCAGAGAGAAACAATCAAGGCACAGAGTGTCAACCAAGAGCCCAAGGCTGAGCAGAACATAGGGATAGATCCCACGGTCAAGGTGAGCTAGATCCCAACTCCTACAAGAGGAGAGAAGGCTGAACAGTTGGTTGGGCCTGCCCCAAGCGGTTTCTAAGGAAGGAGAGAGAAAGGAAACTGAACCAGACCAACGTGTTGACATTGTGTCTCACCTGACAGCTTAAATAAATATGCTGGTTCCAGCTTCTTCTCTCATTGCCTGTGAAACAACGGCATGCCCTTTGCACAAGTCTAGAAACAGAAGCCAGGGTTTCTGGCCGTTGCTTCAACTTGTAACCTTTCCAAGCTTACTCCAGGGCAGATATCTACTGAGCGGACCGGATGGTGAAATTTCCTGAAGATGCTTTTGGCTGGAACAGCAAACAGGGCCACTCTAGAGGCTGGTCCCAGATATAGGTGCCATGCTAGCACCGAGCTGAGTTGCGGGCGGGGCTGGGAAACCCTCAGCCCTCTGCGCTTCTCTCCGCTGGCTGGTTAGGGAAGTGCACAGACAGGGCCCAAGCTATAGGCGGGTCCAACTTGGGCCAGAGTCCTTTCTGGATTTAAAGAATCGGAAGTGGGACAGAGAGGATTATAACAGCGAGACTGACGGATTACTGAGGCTGGGTCAGGGATCTACACTTGGGCAGGCTCGGAAATTCAGTTTTATCAAAGAACATGCACTGATTTGGGCCATTATGAATCTTCTGGATGTTGTCCATTTGCCTTTGAGACAGTCTCCACCCCTTCCCACCCTGTTCTGTGCTCCCACAGACTGGCAGTCACAGAATCCTCTTCTCTCTGGCTTTGGGTTGACTTTGACCAATTGGAGGCGTGGGCAGGAGATCCCAGTGTGGCGGAGAAAGGCAGCCAGGGAGTTTTTTTCTCCAGTGTTCCACCTTCCAAGGGGCTGTGGGCTAGCCATGTTGCTCTGTTGAAGGCCCAGACCCTCTTCCCTACAGCTGCCCTCCCTGGGTTCCAGGAGCTGCTTCTTCTTGCCCCTTCAAGAAGATAAGAGGAGTTCTAAGACTTTCCCCTATTATTAATGCAAAATCCTGTCCTCCCTACTCCTTGCAGATTTCCCACACCTCATAAATTGCCACTTTATCAGTCTCTCCTTAAAATATCTCATGTGCAGACTCAGAACACTTGTGATACTCAATCAACCTGCCATTCAATCAGCATCCATCAACTCACAGCATGGACATTAAGAGAAGAAAAATTGTCCCGGAGGTGAGTTTATATGCTCTCTATGATTTTATCCTCTAACTTTATGAGTTTGGTTGGTTGCAAAGACGACTTTCAAAAGCTCTTCATTTTATCCTGTGTGCAGTGCCTCAAATCTGAATAAGCTGCCTTCAGATGGATGGTGGTCCTGGGTAATAACCTTGTTAAGTATGTCTCAATGTTAGATACGCTTACTTCTTTTTACTTAACTGTGTGAGCATACAAAACTAAACTGTATGAAAACAGTAAGATATTGGGGTGTCTGGGTGGCTCAGTCGGTTAAGTGTCTGCCTTCAGCTCAGGTCATGATACTGGGGTCCCGGGATCAAGTCCCGCATTCAGGCTCCCTGCTCAGCGGGGAATCTGCTTCTCTCTCTCCCTCTGCCCCTCCCCCTGCCCATGCTCAGGCGGGCTCTCTCTCAAGTAAATAAATAAAATCTTAAAACAGTAAGATATTAAGATCGACTAAATATTAATGGGCTATAGTGCAGTGATTTGGAGCACAGATGTTAAACGCAGGCAGGCAGAGATTGGAATCTACCACCTATTGGATGTGTGTGCTTTGGAAATCTACTGAACTTTTCTTAGTCTTTTTGTTGTTGTTGTTGTTGTTCATAAAATAGTCATAATAACTGTACCTACTCCTTATGGTTGTTGTGAAGGGTAAATGAAATAATATACATAAAATATGGGTACAGTGAGCACTTAAAAATGGCAGATATTATTGCCAGATATTATTATTCAAGTGACATACTTGAAAGTAAGTTATCTCATCGGGTTTTTATGAAGGTTAAATGAGCTAATATCTTTAAAGTATTTAGAACATTTCCTGGCACATATGTAAAAGCTATGTGAGTGTTAATTAATACTTAAATAATATTTAAGTGTAAACACCTAGGTATAATTTGATTCCATTCTCTCTGCCTTTTAATTATTTTCTGTCTCCTCTCAAACGACATTTGGTTTTCCCTTCAGGGTTAAATAGGAAAGAACCTTCTAACTTTATCCTGAAATTTCTCTCGGAGACAAAAAAAAAACCGTTCCTGAGTGCATGCACACTTGTTTTCAATTTCTGATTTTTAAGCTTCGCCTCAGGTTAGTTTAGGGTCAAGCGTGATTTCAAGCAGGCTGTTTTGAATATTTAATTTCTCACACTCCTGAAGGAGATCTTTGCTATCTTTTCACCGTGTGGAGGGCGGGTGGGTAGGAGGGGGTTGGGGGATAGGGTATAAGTTTCCTAAGACTTCCTCCTGGGGTTTAATTTTGCTGGAAAGGCTCACAGAACTTAGAAAATCAGTTTATGTGTAGATTACCAGTTTCTTACAAAGGCTGTTAAAGGATACAAATGAAAGGCCAGATGAAGAGGTACATGGGGTAAGGTCTGGAAGAGTTCGAAGCGCAGGAGTCTCTGTCCTGCTGGAGGAGGGGACGTACCATTTACCAGAACCTTGATGAGTTCCTGTGTACCATCCCAGAAGCCCTCCAAACCCCATCCTTGTGAGTTTCATGGAGGCTTCCTTACATAGGCAAGATTGATTAAATCACTGGTGATTCAACCTCAAACACTTCTCCCCTCCCAGGTGGTCAGGGGGGTTGAGCCTGAACGTTCTAAGCCTGCGATCACTAAGGCTCCTTCTCCGGGCAACCAGCCCAAATCCTTAGGGGCTTTCCCAATTCGCCTCATTAACATAAACTCAGGTGTGGTTTAAAGGAGCTGGTTAGGAAAAGCAAAATACACTTTTGCTTCTTTTATCACTTATGAAATTCCAAGGGTTTTAGGAACTCTATAGCCAGAAATGAGGACGAAGACCGAAGACATGGTTTTTATTATAAAGCGCAATATTACATTTCTGTAACCAAGAAGGCCAGTAGGTAACTTGCGTTCAAACACAGCTGGATCCAGAGGGTTCCAATGACAACATAAGGACTGTGGTTTTCACCATCTCTTAGTTCCTCAGGTAGCTAGTTCTGTAGGCTCCAAATAGATTTTCTGCAGGTGACAGCGAAGATGATCACTAGTTATTCCTGGGGTATATCATCCTTAGAGGTAAAGAGAAAAGAGAGAACCTTCTCTCCCTAGCATATCATTTGGTCTGTATCAGTTCCTAAAGAGGACCCTGGTGAGGTCACACGTCCATCTGTCTGTGTCCAGGACATTGGGTATTTTGATGGCTTAGGTGGAGGTAGGGGTCCTCAAGAGTCACATGGTGTGGGGAAAAGGCCTTTCTCAGAAGGAAGGCTTGGAAAGCAGCGTAGCCCCCAAAGCCCTTTGTCTGGAACAGTCTTCTAAACTCTCCAGCGCAAAGCTGTTGGAACACCCATGGAGTTAGCTCTACCCTCCATTCTGGAAAAGGAGCATTGTGGGTTTGATGACATCAAGGATAGGTCAGATCTGGGTCTTCCTCTCTGCCCAGTCCCACTTGGGACTCTTTGTACTTCATGGCGGACCACGGGTGGATGATGATAATCTCCCTAACAATTACAATCTCAATGTCAAACAAAAAAAAAGTCACTCCATTGTACTATCTTCCCAACTTACCCTCCTGCCTCCCCAGACAGTAGCTAAAAACACACCTGTGAGACAGAAAAGGAAAGTGTCTTAGCACAGATGAGGTCATGAACAACAGCCACGTTTATTCTTTCATACTCTCGGTTCCCCAATCTGTTTTTTCCTTTCCGTTGGGGTAGAGCCAAAAAGACAGAATGAAAAGACACCCCCCAACAAATACTCATCACTCCTCTGCGACAACCCCATGATGTCTCCTTATTCTTCAGTGAGGGGGGTTTTCTGACAGCTGGCTTTTATCATTCATCCACTAGGTAGTTTCAATGAATGATCAACTTTAAAAAATAACTTTCATAGGCCCCCTGACATTTCAGCCATTTAAATAGAATATAATAGAATTTTCCAAAGAAATAAATGGTGATTTCTTTATACAGCTTCCCACATTCAAACTCATTTGCATGCATGGTCCACCTGAAAAGCTACAACTAACGATCTTATACATGAAATTCTTATTTTCCTCTTCCCAGAATCCCTGCCCTCCTTGTATCAATACTCTTTCAAAACCTCAGATAAAATTCTTCCCTCCAGGAAGCCTTCCCTGATTGATCAATCACTTCCAGATCTAATTACATATTTTTTCATCATATGAACATTAACTGGAGATACAGTTTCATTTAGGTTCACCTTCTCTTGTTTATATCTGGATTTGAAGTTTCAAGAGTCTTAGGTTGTGAGTATAGATAAGTTCCATTTTTCCAAGCAGACAACCACTGTGTCCTTATAACCATCCCCTTAGCCATAAGATTACTTGAAGCAAAGACAATGGAGGAAATTATTTACTGGTATAAGAGAAGATCCTGGGCCCTGCAAAATGCCTGAGCAGAGGTGAAAATTCAGCTCTGTTATTTACCAACTGTACAGGGAAGAAGGTCAGTATGTAAAAGCTTAATTTTCTTCCATGAAAAAGTGATGATAAAATCTTGAGGATTTTGTGTGATAATGAAATGGGTTATATATTCAGAAACACTTAAGGATGCTTGTGGATCTTCCAAAAAGTGTTTCCTTAGTGATGTGATTGAAGGAGCTACTGAGTTTGTGAAATAACTTTCTCATTTTTGTTGTTAGTTTTTGAAAATCTTTTCTGGAAGACAAAATCCTTTATGCCAAGTTAGAAATAAGAATAAAATGGCAAATGATCTTGGCACAAGGAACAGTAAGCTTACATGCTTGCTAAATGCACGGCCACATATCCCATCTCTGTCCCATCCCTTCCCTGGGATTGACACCGTGAACTGGTCAAAGTAAAATGACCCACTCAGCCTATGGCACCCCTCAGAGTTCCCAACACAAGACTCCTGACAGACACTCGCAAGTGACTGGAGTGTGTCCACTCGTGCTAACACACACAGCATCGACACTAGCTGTGTTCGGATGGGCAGAATTTGATTTGAGGAAAAGAACAAAGGAACACGCCTTGCTCGATATAGAGGTAAGAAAGGGCACCAGGGGAGAAAAAGGTGCACGTTCTCTGGCCTGATACAGTTTCTCAAATGTTAAAATCCGGAGAGGTATTCCTCAGGGCCCAGTTGAAAGGATTGCCCCGTGGACTCCTGAGTAAACTAATGGTTAATTGTGAAGGACTTGAAGTAGCCTAGGGAGTGGCACGAGGGGACCTACCGGTGTGGGCAGTGTCCCTCTCAGGAGGTGACATTTGGAAGGACATCTAAAGAATGATCTTTATGGACCAGCCACTCAAAAAAAGAGCACGAAGGAGTGAGTGGGAAGGTTGCAGGCCAGAATAAACTTGGGCTCCTCAGAAGGTTGTAGGAAGCCAGCAGGGCAGGAGCAGAGTGAACCCGGATGGGGGTGGGTGGGGCATGAGTGACAAAGGATGAATTTAAATGGCGGGCAGGGATGAATGGCGCGGAATTCTGGGATGTATAATGGGAAATTTGCGTAGACATCCAAGGGCTTCTAGGGTAGTTACTCGATCTCAGATAATTTTTATTTATTTATTTATTTTTAAGGATTTTATTTATTTATTGGACAGACAGAGATCACAAGTAGGCAGAGAGGCAGGCAGAGAGAGAGGAGGAAGCAGGCTCCCTGCTGAGCAGAGAGCCCGATGGGGGGCTCGATCCCAGGACCCTGAGATCATGACCGGAGCCGAAGGCAGAGACCTTAACCCACTGAGCCACCCAGGTGCACCAATCTCAGATAATTTTTTAAACACCGTCCCTGGCTACTGTGGGCAAACTGGGTTGGGGTGGTGGGGATGGGATAGGAACTGAAAAGGAGACACAGATGAGGAGGTTAAGTGAAAGAGGACAGATAGTGGCTTAGTCTGAGCATCATGTGTTCTGGGGGTTACACAGTAGGCCTTGCGGGAGCACCCAGCCTGGGGTATGGGGAGAAGAGAGCAGCCATGACTCCTGGTTTCTGAACGGTGGTGCCATTTAGGCAGACGAGGGATAACGGGAGGAGAAACATTGAGAGTAGGGGTGATTTTCATGCAGATCAGGTTCACTTGCTAGGGTCTGTCAGGAGTCCTGTATTGGGGACTCTGAGGGGCACCACAGGCTGAGTGGGTCCTTTTACTTTGACCAGTTCATGCTGTCAATCCCAGTGTGTACATTCAGTGCCCAGTTTCCCTTATCCAGTGCGAATTCTGGGCATGGAACTAAGGGGGGAAAAAGTCCAAGATAGAGAACAAGAGGGAATGTATGCTTGTATTTGGGCCATTCATTCAATAGATATGTATTGGGCACCAATCATGTGCCATACCCTCTTCTAGGTTTGCCAAAATTCTTGCTGTCATGGAATTTATATTCTACTAGTGGAAAGAGGGGGCATATGTGCACAAAAATAAGCATATAATAGGAGCACCTGGGTCCTGGTGGCTCACTGGTGACTCAGTGGATTAAGCCTCTGCCTGTGGCTCAGGTCATGATTCTAGGGTCCTGGGATCGAGTCCCACATCAGGCTCTCTGCTCAGCAGGGAGCCTGCTTCCCCCCCTCTCTCTGCCTGCCTGTCTGCCTACTTGTGATCTCTGTCTGTCAAGTAGATAAATAAAATCTAAAAAAAAAAAGCATATAATATACTAAGTGGTATAAACGGTGATGATTGCTATGAATAGAAGGAGGTAATATAAAGGATAAAAAATTAAGCATGTGTGTTTAAGGGGAATGGTTGTAGAGGTGCCTGGGTGGCTCAGTCAGTTGGGTGTCCTACTCTTATTTTGGCTCAGGTCATGATCTTAGGGCCCTGGGATCCAGCCCTCCCTGCCTGGCTCTGTGCTCAACGCAGAATCTGCTTGTCCTTCTCCCTCTGCTCCTCCCCCTGCTCTTATATGCACTCTCTCCTCTCTCAAGTAAATAAGTAAATAAAATCTTTTTTTTTTTTTAAAAAGGGGAATGGTTATAAATCTTTTGTTTTTTCTATTTTTAGAGAGTGCTCAAGGACATGTGAGTTGGGGTGGAAGGGGTGCACGGCAGAGGGAGAGATAGAATTTTAAACAGGGTCCCTGCTCAGTGTGGAGCCTGATTTGGGGCTTGATCTGAGATCGTGACTTGAGCTGAAATCGAGAGCCCGAGGCTCAACCAGCTGAGTCACCCAGACGTCCCTAGTTTAGTATTTTATATCTATAGTCAGCAAAGCCTCTCTGATTAGGTGACATTTAATTGGAAAAGGGAAGAAGGCAAGAAAGCAAGCTGCATGGGTATCTGCAGGGTGCTCCAGATAAAGGAACAGTAAGTGCAAAGGTCCTGCGTGCTGTGTTCCAGGAGCTGCAAGGCAGCTGGTGTGTCTAGAGCAGAGTCGTAGAGAGGCATGCAGGGGAAATAGAGATCAGAGAGGTAACGGGGCCAGTTCTTATCGCCTTACAGGATAATTGTGAGAAATTTCCCTGTAAAATGAGGAGGCACTGGAGCATTTCTGACTTTACTGAGGACCCACCAAAGATTCGCATTTGCATTCCCTGTTCTTATAATAAGTGAGGAAACATTTTATCCCTGGCATCTTTATGGTGAAGAATAAAAACAGATCAAGAATATAGACACGAGTGTGTATGTGCCTAGTAGCAAAAATTACCGAAACCAAAAAGGTACAACATATGTCTTACTCAAGCCATTTCATCACCGAGCAACTCGGGAGGCAACCCTGCAGCCGGCAAATTCTGTTACAGGCAGGTATGATTTAGGGGAAAAAGCAAAGTGCTATTTTTCTCTCTTAAAGTTTCTCTACTGCCAAAAATCGTATCCAACCAGCCTTCCAACCAATGAACCTACCAACCACACAGTATTTATTGATCTTCTACATGTACGGCAGAGGACTAGGTAGTATGAATATAGACAGATGGATGACTCTCCTGTTCTGTGTTTTCTTTGATTCTGTATTTGCCTGTTTGGCCTCCATTAGTTATAGAGCCAAACCAAGAGCCACAATTGTTTACATCTCCCCTGTGATCCGGCTTAGGTAGACACATGAAAACCATATTACAAACTCTCCAACCAGTCCTCAGGCTCCACTCCCAACCACCTCCTTAATCTAATTCGCACATCAAGCCAATATTTCCCTTGCCTTAAATCAACTCAGGGCCAGGTGCCAGACAACCAGACAGTCCCTATGCCCCAAAGCTCACTGGAATTATTCAAACTAGTCTGTCCTCGGTTGTTTACCCTGTCCTATCATATCTTGACCACAAAACCCTAATAAAGGCTGTGGCCTGTACTTGCCCCCTCACACCTGCTTCTCCCTCCTGACCAAATCTGGTGCTTCTCCGAGTGGCCCCGTGTGACGCCCTTCCCTCGGGAGTTGTAAATAATAAAACATCTTTCAATGGCATTAACCTCTCCATCTTGTCACTCAGCCACCTTTATAAAAATTAAAACCCAATTGCAAACCATCTACCCAAAACAGTTCCCCTCTCCCTCTTTCTCAGAGTCAAAAATCTCCTTCCCAGAGTGCCTGGGTGGCCAAATCAGTTAAGCATCTGCCTTTGGGCTCCCAGCTCAGCGGGGAGGCTGCTTCTCCCTCTCCCTCTACTGCTCCCCCTTCTTGTGCTCTCTCTGTCAAACAAACAAATAAATAAATAAATAATCTTTTTAAAAAATCTCCTTCCCTTTGTTCCCTACCTCTCATTTTCTCTTTGCCATGACTAAGAAACAGCTTCTTTGCTCATGCAAGCTAATCCCTGTTTTTTAGGCCTTCTGAGCCCAGGAAAGTAGATATGGATCTGCTCTTGCCTTTCTAGAACTTCACTGTGCCTTTTTTTTTTTTAACAGTTTATTTATTTATTTGACAGAGAGATCATAAGTAGGCAGAGAGGCAGGCAGGGGTGGGGGGCAGCAGGCTCCCTGCTGAGCAGCGTGCCCGATGTGGGGCTTGATCCCAGGACCCTGAGATCATGACCTGAACTGAAGGCAGAGCCTTAACCCACTGAGCCACCCAGGTGCCCAAGTTCACCGTGCCTTGACACCACCCCTTGTAGACGGCAGGCTGCCTTTTACTTGCCTTTGGCCCTGCTTCCGTTCTCCTCACTCCTGATAGTCCTCGACAAAAAATCTAGAATATCTTCAGGCCACTGTTCAGTCTTAGAGATACATTTCCATTCTATTTAGTGCCTTGGAGAAGTCATCATGGTTAATGTCTGCCCGTCAGTGCTCCCTCCTGAGCCGTGGTTCATCCAGCTAAGCTATGCTTTAGTGATCATTAGGAAAGAGGTGACCGACGTGGGGATTAGACTCGTGGCTTAGTTTGTCTGGGAGATATATATATATTTTTACTGCTAATTTAAAAGACAAATCTGGGAGGCACTCTTGGCTAGCATAATTTATTTTACTGGGATGAGAGGTTGTGCTTTTCTAATTCTTTAGTTGAGCTTGCTGACCTGTATAAAGTCTGCAAAATCCGATAATATTGTCCAAGCTTCCTTGTTAGAATCTATGCTAAATACCAGCAATTGAGTTCCGGTAGATACAGTCCCTGCCCTTTGACTATTCATATTGCAAAGCTGACACAAACATGAAACAGTTTAGCATAATATCAGAGAATAGGCTCCCGTGTTGTAATGATTTATTCACAGTTGCTTCCTAGCTGAAGTTTTAGTAGCTAGACACTGAGCGCCCCGCCCCCACCAGACCTGCTGAAATATACTAGAATTGCCTGGTTCTCACCCAGCAATGGTGAGAACCTGCAGTGCCAGCTTCCCAAGTCTTAGGCTTTGGTCCTCCAAATGCTTTCACTCTGGACTTCCCTCCTCAGTGACTGGTAGCTTGGTGTTTTGTTTCGATATTAGGTTTCAACTGGCTAGAATGTGTTGAGTAACTTCCTTCTCCACAATGTACTTTAATTGAAACTCTTCTTCTTTGGGTATGTGCTGAGAGGCCCCTCAATGACACGGCAGAACCATCTGGTCTTGTGGACCATAGCTGCCTGCATCTCTCCATCCCTCAGGAGAGCCGTACCCACAGCCTGAACCCCTCCGTCTTTCCATAATGCCAGTTGGAGCAGATCTTAACAACTTAATCCTGCGTTTTTATAGGTCAATTAGCATTTATCTGAGTAATTAACAAGCCCAGTTCCCCACTGTGCTAAACCTCTCAAAATCATACAAAGCTGGACCCGTAAACCCTTAATTCCACTTCCCCACCCTGGCACGGAGCTCAATGTCAAGCCACTTTGTGTGGGTTTATCCTTCAGAGTGCAATAGGAAAATCATTCTGGACTTCAAGAAGGAAATCTCAAGACAAGAAACACAGGGAGGCAGAGAGAGGTCATTGCTGCAACCATTAAAGAAAAACTTCAGGCTGCCAAGTTCAGCTCTATAGGGAAATGGGGACTGAAGCCAAAGACGGATTTCAACTCCATGTCAGCTAAAATCCAACATACAGTCACTCATTTGAGCTACGGCTTGAATTTATTTCTATGTATTTGTGACTTGAAGATGCAGTATCAATTGTGGTGCTGTTTCTCTTGGACTTGGGGCAAAAGGACTCCAGTGGAAGATTGCCCGTTACTACAGTAACATTTCAGGGAGGGAGGTGGGAAGGAGAGAACAATATGTTCCCACATTTGGAGACTTTCTCTCTCCCTTGTAACTGCTTTTTCTTATTCCTGTATGGAGGGATTCTGCAAATTAGCCATAGGCAAAAAAAGGCAATTTCTTACGCAGCCATCAACTCACACTTTGAAAAGAGAAAAAGGGCTCTTACTAGCTTGTCGTTAGCTAACTTAGTGTACTTTATTGGTAGATGATAGTACTTTTAGATATGTCTTATCTCCACAGTAGATGGTAAGCTTGGGGAAAGGGAGTAGCTGTTTAGTAGTTATGACACTATGGGAGCAATGGCCATGAGTCCGCATGCAAATGAGAACTGGGCTCACCTCCCTTCCCCTGGGAGGAGGGGATGAGCAAGCCCTCATCCTCAGTGTCCTGCGATTGCTCAACTGATTTTGGAACTTTGCCAGGGGGCAATCTTCTAGATTTCTCCATGTGTTGCCTTGACTTCACATCTGGTTCACAGGTCACCCCCAAATCAGTCTGGGTATTTTACAATCATCACACTTCATGTGATTTTTTTTTAAAAGAATTATTGAGGTATCTCTTACATATAATAAAATTCACCCATTATAAGTGTCCATTTCAATGATTTTTAGCAAAGTGACCAAGCTGTGCAAAAGTCATCACAATCCAAGTTTAGGACATCTCCATCACCCATTTCCGCCCTTAGCCCCGGCAGCCCCTAATTTACTTTCTGTTCTATATAGATTTGCCTTTTCTGGATATTTCTTATAAATGCAAGTATACAGTATATCATCTGACTGGCTTATTTCATGAAGCCCAATGTGGCTTTTTGTTTGTTTGTTTTTAGAGAGAGGGGAGAGGGGCAAAGAGAGAGGGGAGTGAATCTCAAGCTGGACGCTGGGCTCAATCTCATGACTCTGAGATCATGACCTGAGACAAGTCAAGGCTTGGACACTTACCCAGCTAAGCCACCCAGGAGCCCGCAGCATGTTGTGGCATGAATCAGTAGTTCATTCTTTTTTAAGGCAGAATTTCCACTGTATGGGTATACCACACCTGTGTACCCATTCATCAGTATGGGCATTTGGGTAGTTTCCAGTTTTTAGCTGCTACGAATGAAGCTGTCTGAACATTCACATATAAGTCTTTGTGTGGACTTCGTTCCTTTTTTATCAGAAAACATTTCCCAATTTTATCTTAAGAAGATCATATTCATTTGATATATAAACACAGGTATGTTGGTTATAAAGTAGTTAATCTGTTTTATAGTCTATGTGTACGGCTTAATTATACCGCTCTTCTGAGTTGACAACAGTTTAGCACAGTACTTTGCAGATTGTAGCTGCTTAATAAATATTTGCTGATTGATTTCAAAATGCCCTCAGTAGTTCCCCTTGGAAAGTAAGATATCGAAAGCTTTTATTTTGAACAGTGTTTTTTCCATTTTGTGTAAACAACAAAAGCCCTCTGAGAGAACAAGACAAGCTATCTGAAGAGCCCCGGGTCACAGTTATCTATGTGGCAGCCATATTGATCTTCCTTCAGCTCAAGGTGCTCTGTAGGCTTGGAGAAGCAGGAAGCATTTTTGTTGGGCCAGTGGGAGCATTTGATCAGCCAATGCATTATGTATCCATGAGAAAGAGTCGCAGGAGGCAAGCTTTCTCTTGGCAAGGGTCTCCCCTGCCCCTTGCTGGCACATTTTCTTAGAAGGTTGACTGGCCTAGATCCAACACTGGCTAACTTCCTCTCATTGGCTCTCTTGCACACTGTTCCAGGCCTGTGTGGTCAGATTTGGGCTGTTAACTCAACAGCTTCCAACCACAAGGAAACTAGAACCATTTTGTGGTCCTGCTTGCTGACATTTTAGCTGTCTTATTGGCTCTGGGAAGCCACTAATGCATATCTGCCTTTGGTCTATGGGCTCTGGGGTGGCACTTAATGAAAGCCCATCTTTAATTGGACAAATGAAGTATCCCCCTCTGGGTTTTCCCAGTGCTCAAGAAAACAGTGCGTTAGAAATGCAGTCTGAGGGCACCTGGGTGGCTCAGTGGGTTAAAGCCTCTACCTTCGGCTTAGGTTGTGATCCCAGGGTCCTGGGTTTGAGCCCCTCATCGGGCTCTCTGCTCCATGGGGAGCCTGCTTCCTCCTCTCTCTCTCTCTCTCTGCCTACTTGTGACCTCTGTCAAATAAATAAATAAAATTTATTTTAAAAAATGCAGTCTGAGTGTCTGCCCGCAGCATGTGTTTAGTGTACCTCTTCCCGGGCAGCACGGTCAAGGGCAAGACCATGAGAGAGTCTTTCAGTCAGGTTCTTTTCTTTTCTTTTTTTTCACCTCAGCAGTCAGCTCTTTTCAACTTACATGTGTTCATAAGTTGTTCCTGTTTCAATCTTCAAAGCAGCTTCCTACACCTAGAAATTCAGCCCAAGTTTTAGAACTTAGCATAAAATGTATTTAAGTAATTGTAATTCTTTTCCACCACATTCAACATTTTGCTTCATTATTTATCTCCCTTTAAAAAATAAGAAAACTACATCTTATCAACTTTATTCTTATAATGCTGTAGTTGTCTCTACTCTTCCTTTACTTGAATTTTTGGGCTCACCTACTACAGGGCACATCTACCTCTGTTGACCCAGTGCCTTTCCCTTCTGGGAGGAGGGTTCACCTTCCTCCCAATAATCCTCTGCCCCTCCTCCTGCAACCATGTGATCCAAGTATAGATTTCCTTGTCTGACTCTGACCCAGGGATGGACAGTGACCCACTTTGGCCAACCAGGGCCCTTTCCTGAAACCTCTCCAATTGGAACTTAAGGGGAAGAGGGTTCATTCCTCTTTGATCAACATATTCTCATATTTGCTCAAGCAACTCCCAGCTGGGTATTGCCACTTGCCATCAAAACCCTTGACTTACATAGACACTCTTCCTATAATCTTGGCCGTCTTTCTTGTCCTCTAGAATTTTCTTACTGGCTTTTAAATTAGCAAATTAAAACAAAACACATGCCATGATACTTTGCTTTGTTCTATTTCCCTTTTATAACCCAAGGATTTTTTAATGGTTCTGAGGTTAACGAGAAGAAGAGATGAAAATAGGCACTTAGAACCCATAGCACTAATGGAACACCACAGACGAGTGAGTGTTCAACTAGAAAAAAATCCGAACAGCCTCTGGGAAGGGCGCGGTGCAAGGAAAACTATCTGCAGTCATTTGAACAGCTGTTATGTGAATATAGTTGTCTGTCATTGTGCAGGGGAATGAATTTCCGTGGTTGGAATTAGCTGTCCGATTTCTGTTCTTTATAGAGAACGCTTTCTAATAACCAAAGTGTACCCCAAACAAACAAGCCTCCCTTAAAAAGTGAGATTCCTAGACATGTAGGGGTTATCATTTAAGGACTTCTGAGTGGTGGGGAGGGGATTACCTCAGACTCTCTTTAATTTTTCAGAGTCTAGGGCGTCAAAATGGGAAGGAGTAGTAGGGGAGAGAGAGAGGCCAAGAACTGGGAGAAGATGTCATCTGCCTGCAGTGAGAATCAGGGGCCACCTGAGATAGGAAGCCATCCTTATCCTGTATCCTGCCATGCCCGAGTGCCCGGTCGTCAACGTCCCTAACTTCATTAGTCACAATTATTTAGCTGGTGGCTGGAGGATCTTGTCTCTCTGCATCTTAATTTTCTCATTTAGGCAAATGCAGAGCTTGGACTAGCTTAGAAGTCTCCAGACCGTCCTGCTAGAGATCATAAGCGGAGGGCTGGGAGGAAATCCCAAAGGATGGAGAGTTAAAGAAGTGCAACCTCCAGTATTGGTACAGGAGTTAGGTTCTTGAACCTGAACCGAGGCCACACCCCCACAATCAAAGACACAGAGGTTACAGATGAAGCAGAAGGGAGACACAGCATCACCAAAGGGTACTTAGACTAGCCTCCCTGAACTATGGGGAGGCCCTGATGGTTTGGAGAGGCCCTGCTTATATAAAGTTCCCGCTCTGGATTCCTCTCCAGTCCAATTTGCTGATGAGGGAAAGAAAAGAAATGCTTCCTCCCGGGCCTTCTGCCTCAAGTTCCCCTTGCAGAAGGGACGCGTCCTGGTCTTGCTCAGTGAGAGAAGCAATTTAACAAGAACAGCCCTCGGAAAGCGCCCCAGGTACGCAGTGTTTTTGTCTTGGGGTTTATTCCCGGGGACCCTCTCTCTCTCAGTATTCCACATGCTTTCTAGCTCTCTCTAGCCGTCGGGATTGCCGCCGTACAGCTGGAGAAAGGCAGGCGCAGGACTGATTTGCGGGGCCCTGTGCAAAATGAAAATGCAGGGCTCTTTGTTCAAAATAACAAGAATTTCAAGACAGCCAAGGTAGAGCTTTCAACCAACTGCAGGCTCCTTCTAAGTGTGGGACCCTATGCGACTGTGTATGTCCTATGCCCACGAAACCAGCCCTGAATATGTAACATCCTGTATCAAAGGGACGAATATAAAACAACAGATTTGAGGCTTTTTGTGTAGTTAATTTCAAAACTCTCATTTGGCTATAATAGAGGACACTTCAATCAAAAAATCAATTTGAAGCTTCACTGATCATCTATATACTAAAAAACTTTGCAATTCTCTAAGTAAACAATAGAAGAAACAAATAAATGCCCAACAAATTTCTCTGTATTCCCTAAAAATGGAATGATTGTGGGTTTGGTTTATTATGACAATCTGCTTCCAAAGAGGCCTGCCAATTAAGGGGATTTGCCTGCATTGGTTAAACACACATTTTATCTCCCTTTGTCTTTATTCAGAATCAAATGCGTCCATTTATCCTCTCTTCTGGGATTGGTATCAATGAACAATTTTTCTTTTCTTCTTCCATCAGTCAGCAAGTACTTATCACACCTTAAGTACTTAAACTGCCCCACACTGTGCTAAGTATTTTAAGTACTGGGAACTAGTCTACAGCTAAGGGTGGCTGGTGGGGCGGGCTGAAGAATCTAAAGGAGAGGCATATCATGAGCCAAGATATGAAGGTCAAAATCTTAAATTGGTCACTCAGTGACCTTTGCAAGCTGTTGGCTGTGAGGTTTAGGAACGGCCTGAGGTGTTGGTCCTGGGCCAAGATGCTTCAAAGCATCTAGATCTCCATGAAGCCCCACTAAACTCAAGTTAGCAGAAGATCTGGAGAAGACTGGGGTCGATGGGCGTCATTGTTTGTAAAAGCAAGAGTGCTGGTAAAGGAAATAAAGTTTTGAAAGCTTGGAACCCTGAAAAGTTCACGGTCAACATTAAGCAACTTTACTTTGCACATCAGGGAGAACATCAATCTGGCTGTAAATTTAAGCAAGATATGTTAGATGGGAACATAAACACTGTACACTTACATAGGTCCTGTTTCCTTCATGGTATGAATAAATGTATCTGTAAGATGGAAAAAAAAAATCTTAAGGTGGCTGGAGAATCCAGTGTGGCTAGAGTATAGGAGGTATGTGGGGGATTATGTGGGAGGTGAATATAGAAAGGAAGCTTGGAGCTAATAGTGGAACGCTTGTGATACCAAAAGGGTTTGTCATTGATCCTATGAGCCAGAAGGAGCTTTCCAGCAGAGAAGTGGTAAGAGCTGCCCTTTAAGGTATTTGTTACTCACACTAGACACTAATAAGTGAGGTCGTTATTATTATGTAATAGTTTAAACAGTATTTAGGAAAACTAGCCACAAATAATGTACAGCAATGCCATTTCCCCAGAGTCTCCCCAGGATGGTGGATTATCAATTATCTCTTTCCCCATTATTTAGGTCTTTGAATTCTCAGTGGTTCTTGATGTGAAGGTCTCGCACATCATTCACTAAATTCATCCCCGAGGATCTTTATTAATATGATTATAAAAAATCTTTTTGATTTTTTTGAACTATTTGATTTGTTCAATTGAACAAATTGAACATTGAACAACTGAACAAATTTGAACAATTTGAATAATTTTGAACAAATTGTTTGCAGTTGTTCATTATAAATATATAGACTGTCAGTAGATTTCTTTTTATGTTAAAATTGAATCCTGTGACCTTGCTAATAAATTCACTTATTTCTATTAAGTTTGGGATTTTTTTGGGTGGATTTTTAGGATCGTTCTCCATGTACACTATCACGTCTATGAATAAAGTACTTTTATGTCTTCTTTATAATCTGTAAGTCTTCTATTTCTGTTGAGCATTTCTTTTCCACACCTTTTTCAGTGGCTAATACTAATAGAATTGTAAGAACATCCATCCTTGCTAGTTTCCAGTCAGGAGGAAGCCTTCCGTCCCTTACCATTAAGTATGATGTTAGCCATGGGTTTTTATAGATGTCCCTCATCAGACTGAGGAGGTTTCCTTCTGTTTCTAGTTTGTTGAGGGATTTAGTTGGATTTTGTCAAATTCTTTTCCTGCATGTATTGAGCTAATCTTACGATTTTCCCCCTTTATTCTTCTAATGTGGTAAACTCCATTGATTAATTTCTGTTACTGAACCAACTTTGCATTCCTATAAACAACCTACTTAGTCGTGATATATTATCCTCATGTTTTGCTGGATTCAGCCTGTTAACATTTTATTCCGTTTTTTTCAGTTTTATTCAGGTTGTTTTTTTCTTTTTCTTCTCTTATGTCTGGGAAGTTTACTTATTTATCATTTCCTTTCATTGTAATGTCTTTGTCTTAGAGCACTTCTGGCCTCATAAAATGAAGTGGAAAATGTGCAAAATGCATATTATTTCTTGTTTCAATGTTTAGACCACTTGATATTGTCTTATAATGAAATACCAAGGCTCTGTTCATTCTTGTTCACTCTTTTGTTTTTTCTGTTTGTGACACACCCCCCCCCACCTTCAGTCTCTGTTTCTTGCATCTTTCCTTTTTCCTTCTCATGCTACAGTTTGGAAATAACTCCCATGCAGAAAGCTGTAGTGCATATGGGGCCCAGCTGATGTGTTTTTAGTCTTTAAAGGATCATATCCCTCCCTCCTATTTCTCTTGTTAAAAGCTTGAAACGTGTTGCTGTGTATATTTTATTCAGTTTTATCATTGTTTATACTGCAAAGATGAAGTTGATATCCGTACTCTATCATGGTCAAAACGACAAGTCCAATATTACTATGTTTTTTAAAGCTTGCCATTTACTGAGCATTTGTGTGCGAGAATAAACATTTTACAGGCACTTTCTGTGTAATCACCTCACAGCTCTCTGTGGCATATAGGATAGTGTTATAGATGGGTAAATGAGACTCAAAGAGATTAAGTAAATTTCCTAAGGTCACAGGCTTTTTAGGTCATATATTCAAAATCTGAGTTCATCTCACCAGATTAAAGACCCAAGCTCTTAACTATTACGGAATTGTGTCATCCTATAAAGATAAAATTGATTTATGTCTAAAAAAACACTAAGACCCATGATTCATTGACTCAGATATGAGAATCAGACATGATTCAATGAATCCGTAAAACAGACCTATTCAGATTTCTAGTAAAGCATATTCCCAGTGTCGTGGAGTAGTTGGCAAGTCATTTGCTTGTTTGATTTCACCCAAATTCTCATTTTTCTCTTGGCTGTTCACTATTGCAAGAAACCACTTCTTGCCAGGTTTCCTTCTCTGGATTTAAGAAATAATAAAGGAACTTCTTCAGAATGAAAGCAGGTGACTCCAAGCAGTAATTCAAATCCATGCAGCAAAAACAGAGAGCACAAGTAAAGATAATTATTTAATTTTAAAAGACAATATACATGCCTCTGTTTTCTTTCTTCTCTTAACTGGTTTAAAAGGTAATTGTATAAACTGATATGTATACAATTGTGTGGTTGGGCCTATAGCATACGGAAACACAATATATTTGACAGTAATAGCACAGAGGAGGTGGGTGAGAGCAAAGCTGTCTTGTTGTGATGAAGTGACACCAGTTGGCTTCGTGATCCACAGAAACAAATGAAAAAGACCAGAAATAGGAGATAAGGCTAATATAACAAACTATATGAATATATAATTGATCTCTTTTACCAGCTTTTTAGGTAGACATAAAACTACATAAATTAATAATTATAACGATGTATTGTTGGGTTTGTAACATTTATAGATGCAATTATTATAACAATAATAGCCAAAAAGAAGGAAGAAGGAATAGACATACTGGAGTAAGTTTTTTCACTGGAATTAAGTTAATAAATTTAGCAAATTTAATGATTTATTAAATTTTATTAAATTAAATTTATTTAAGTTAATAAATTTACCAAATAAATATATATGGTAAGCCATGGAGCAACTACCAAAAAAAAATAATAACTCAAAGAAAAATAATAAAAAAAAATTAAAGAAGCCAAAATATTAAATTAGAATATATTCACTGAATGTAGAAGAATGCAGTAAAAGAAGAGCAGTGACACAAAAAATATGAGCCATATAGAGGACAAGAAGTAAAGTAGCAGATGCAAATTCATAACTATATCAATAATAACAGTAAATATGAACAGATTTAAGTAATCCAATGAAAAGGCAGAGATCGTCAGGCTGGATTAAACAATATGCAAATATGCATCTATAGGACAGGTATTTGAGATTCAAAGACACAAATGGGTTGAAAGTAAAAGTATGGAAAAATATTTATCATTCTGACAGAAATCATAAGAAAGCTATAGTGCTCATACTAATATCAGGCAAACTGAAAATTAAAAGAAAAAGTGTTACTAGAGCTCAAGAGGAACACTTTATAATCGTAAAAGCATAAATCAATCACAAAGTTACAATAATTATAATCATATGTGAACCTGAGAACAGATCCTCAAGATACATGAACCAAAAACCAAAGAACTAAAAGGAAGAATAAATGATTCGATAAGAATATTTGGAGACTAAACCACCCACTTTCCTTAATGGATAGAACAACCACTCAGAAGATTAACGAAAAAATGGGAGACTTGAACCATCCTATCAACCGAACAACCCTAATGGGCATGTATAAAACAGTCTTCCCAAAATAACAGAAGGCACATTCTTCTCAAAATATATGGAACATCCTCCAGAAAAGCCTATATTTGAAGCCATAAGAAGAGACTCAACAAATTTAAAAGTATTCAAATAATAATCATATAGTGTACATTCTCTGACCATAATGGGATGGAGTTAGAAATCAATAACAAGGAAATTTGGGAAATTCACAAATATGTAGAAACTAAACTATGCACTCCAAGTAACTAATGGCTCAAAAAAGAGATCAAGAGAAATTAGAAAATGCTTTGAGATGAATGAGAACAAAAACACAACATTCCAAAACTTAGCGGAAGCAGCTAAATCAATGCTTAGAAGAAAATTTATAGCTGTAAATACCTGTGCAGATTCAACACAGACCCTATCATCTTTCTAAGTAGCTTCTTTGCAGAAACCGAGAGGCTCAACCTATAATTCACACGCACATTCATATGATAAGCAACTAATTACCGGTTGGATGAACATAATGTAAAAAGAGGCATAGGGGTTCTCAGGATATATAACAAGGGCAGAAATGTGCTAGCTCCAAAGTGTTCACCTCAAGAGGAAATTCTCAGATCTCACTGGCATTGTCTCAAGGCCAACTCACCTTTGTTGAGTCCTTCCATGAGTGAGAAGCACGTGGGGCCGGCAGGCTGTTTTTAAATACAGCCCTGCTCAACAAAGTCACACTCTCACCCAAGTTCAGCATGAAATGAAATAGAGAAATGGACCCTCTCCCACAGTGCTGTTAGAATTTAAACAGGTAGGGGCACCTGGGTGGCTCAGTCGGTTAAGCTTCTGACTCTTGATCTCAGGTTAGGTGTTGATCTCAGGGTCATGAGATTGAGCCCCATGTCAGGCTCCAGAAACTGGTAATGTTTCTCTCTCCCTCTCCCTCTATCCTTCCTTGTACTCACTTGGTGCATACACACACACTCTCTCTCAAGTAAATAAATAAACCTTTAAAAAAATAAATCAATAAAGCATACCATTAGTTAATATATAGGGTACAACTAGTATAACAAAGATTCAAGTATGTGGCTTAAACAAAGCAGAAATTTTAGGGACAGAAGGTTTCTCAGTTAATTGACAGTTCAAAGGACCCAAGGCTGAGAAAGGGAGTCGAGTATGGGTATTGGGAACTCAAGTTCCTTCTGCCTTCTTGTTCTGCAATTTTTTGTTTGTCCACAAGAACAAAGACTCACCATGACCACATGCCAGACCTTAGGAAGGTGGGGGGGGAGGAGACAAAGGGAGACAAAGAGGAAGAGGGCACACTCCTTTCCTTTTAAAGGCATGAGCAAACAGTGATACGCATCATTTCTGTTTCTTTCCCAATGGTCTGAACCTAATTTCAGAGCCATACCAATGAAGAGTAGAACATATAATCTTCAGTTGGACAGCCAAGGGCCCAGCTTAAATGGCTATTACCAAAGAACCAATGGGAGAATGGATGCTGGAGGGACAAGGGCAGTCCACACTAATGTTAATGGATCTAGTTGTTAGAAAGTTCTATGATCATTGAACTGAACCTGCCCCCTTGACACCCACCCTTTGGTCCTAATCTGCCCCTGGGGTCAAGCATAAATTGATCTCATTTTCTACATGATAGCCTTGCACGTATTTGAAGACAACTGTAATTTCCCCCTAAGACATTTCTAGGCTAACATTCCCAGTTTCCTTCTTTATTTCTCATATGGCATGTTTCTCAAATTCTCATGGCTTTGTCCAATGTATTCTGAACACTCTCTCATGAAACCCATTAGGTAACATGCATAAAATAGGACTATCATCTTTCCTGTTCTGGAGAGTATATTTCAATCAATATAGCCTTAGGTTGTGTTGTAACAGTTGAATTCTACTACTGACACATGTGGAGTTTGAGGTCAGTGAAAGAACACAACTCTCTTTCTCTCGGATCTAGGTCAAGTCAGGTCCCCATCTTATACTCATGAGACGGATTTTTTGAACTTTAATGTTCCACGAGTATATTTATCCTTCTTATTTTTCACCTTATTACTTTTAGCCCAAGGTTCCTGATGGATTTCATCTCATAATCTATTATTACTTATAACTTTCAGCAAGGTTTTTAAAAAATTAAAGCAAGTTAAAAAACCAAAACAATAATTAACTCCAGGAAAAATACAAAAGTCTATACAACGAAGGAAACAATAATGGAATATTACTTTTAATTCCTAGTAGTATCCTTTACTATAATGGCTAGCAATGGATGCTATTTATGCTTCTATAATAGTAAAAGTACTGAACACAAATTAACAGAAGTTATAATGAAAAATAATGCAAGAGATGTAAAGAGAGAAGTCCAAGAGCATGATATCCTCAACTTCTAAAACAGAAGAATAGATATTACCTAAATTTGTAAACCAGGATATAATAGCATCAGCAGATTGTTCATAAACAGAAATAAATCCCAGAAGAAATAGTGTATAATTTGAAAGTAAATGGCATCTGAAGAGTGGGGCTGTGGACAAGAGGCAGGCACACAGGGGACAGTATCCTTTTCTTCTTTCCATTCAGCACCATTTGCTTTCTTTTCTTTCTTTTCACTGTGTGCATTTATTACTTTGTTAAAAATAAACATTGATTTTTTTTTAAAAAAAGAAAGTTTAATTTGAACTGCTCAATAAGCCCCCATCTATTAATAACGTTTTATGTGTCATTATCTAGCATTTTAAAACAGGAAGGGGAAAGATGCAATTCTCTACACAATATAACACTGCATTTGGTATGGAGTTATCACTTATGCCAGGGAGATAAATTTAATCACCCCTTTGGTGTCCCATTGTTATGAAGTGACAAAGTTAATACAATTTGCTCAGTACTCTTGTTCCATTATTAATGTGTCACTCAGAATAAGGCTCTAGCTTTGTGAAATGATTTAATTTTTGTTCTAGTTTTTGAAACCATCATTTCTGCCAGTTGACTTCCCAAAAAAAAAGAAATCAGAAATTTGAATGAGAAGTAGTTCAGATCCAATTCCCTAAATTACTTTAGCTCAAGGGAATTTAAAACAAAACAAAAAAAAAAAACAACTTTTCTTGGTGAGGAAATTTATTTTCATTTATTTCTCCTAAAAATAATATTTTACATTTCAAAAACCCATGTTTTTTTCAAAAAAACAAGGAAACCTAGGTGATCACCTACTCCAGACTCTTTATTTGTCACATAAGTAAACTGAGGCAGTGAGAAAAGTCAGAATTATATCATTATCATAATGACACTAAAAGGAACCTGTTTTCTCAATGACCCAATTTTCTAACTACCTATTCTATTTTGTTGTTTTGGATTTTGGCTTAGGTTGTAAGAGCCTGGATCCTCTCTTTGGTTTGCCCCAAATGTTATATGCTAATTAGTATTCATTATGTAGCAGATATTTATTTGGCTTCTATAGTGTGTGAAAGACAGTGGATTAACCAGTGAACCCAACTCAGTCTTTTGAGAAAGAACATGGGGATTTACATAGGAGACCTGGGACTCTGCATTCCTTTGCTGACCTTTGCAGAGCATACAAACCCTCCATGGACCCAGGTAGATTGAGGTGTTCAGAGGAATCCGTATCAGGCCTCCAGTCCTTGGGGAAAAGGACAGGAGTTCCCCAGAACAGTAGACAATGACCCCGCAGATGAACTCCCATCACTCGAAGCAGGGCTGCTGCAGAGAATGTGGGAAGAAATACCAGACACCAAAGGTAAATGTATGCCCTTGGGATCTTTGTAACTCTCTTTGTGTGCCTGCGAAAAAGCAAAGCCAACCGTGTGATGTGAAACCTCTCTCAGTCATTATAGTACGGAGGGGCACAAAGGGGTAAAAATAATCAGATGGATAGTGATGCTTTGAATGATGTAGAAATACAAAGTAATTCCTGTTCAGATCACTTTCTCTTTGCTCTTATTACCACGATGCTAGGGAAGCATCATGGAAAGAACCCATGCTTTGGGACCAGACGAACCTGGGTTCAAATCCCAGCTTCACACGTTAACCCAAAGGAGACCATACAGATCCCTGAAGGGCCAGCTCTGGCTTCAGTTTCCCCTTTTATAAGACAGAGATACTGTCCACCGAACATGTTGTGGGAAGAGCTTCTGACATACAGCAAGCACCCAATTAATGGGAGCTGTTCAAGTTATGTTTGTGGAACCCAAGTAGGTTTCAATATAAAACTTGTAGGCTGGGAAATTATCATTAAGATTTCTTGAAAAAAAAAGTTTTTATTCTGAATAAATGATCATTTTCCTAACTCTGCTGGTAAGCTCTTGTTCCTAAGCAACGTGCAGACTCGGCCCAGCTTAATGACGGGAGTCTCTGGGTTGTCATACGCAGCAAGAGGTCCTTCCCTGGTTTATCACCCATCCCCAGGGTTGAACCAACTAGACAAGTGAACACCTCCATGAGCTGGGAAGCGAGGAGCAGTCAAGACTATTTCTGCATGTGAAATACTGTTGATGGTCTCTAACTGGTATTTTCCCTAAACTAAATCGGTGTAGAACATTGTTCAGTTAGCTCTTCCAGAGGGGCTGCAACCCATCCTTATCAGGGGATGGAGAAACAGTAACCAGGGGACAGGAAGGAGGTGAGGCGTTCTCAAGGGCAGGAAGGGCCAGAGGACAGAGGAAGCTGCTATTGAACTGGCTTATAATAGTGAAACTGTTCTGAACTTTCTTACGAATCGGTATGGAAAGAGAAAGTCATGAAGGGCATTTCAGCTTTTCTAGGGGTGACGGTCTTTCCAAGCCAGAGTAAGTGCCCCTGCTTCTGGGAATCCAAGTTATTCCTATGCTCTAGTCACTTCTGCAAGGGGATACTGGCACCTTGCATCTCAAGAGCACATGAACACTCCCTAGGGCGACCCCAAGGAACAATTATGGTGGCCCTCTAACGTTCATGAGGGTCCTGGGGGACTGTGGGCAGAGGATTTGGAGGCAAGGACTTGGGGCACAGGCCAGGCCAGGGTCCCATCCAGCTCTGATGAGGGCCTTCTCGGCTGAGGTCCTGGACCCGCTTAGGACACTTGTGTATTACCCCACATCACGCTTCTTCTTGGGGTCCATGGCCCATGGCACTTTGGGGACCATATCCAACTGGGTCCTACTCTCAGGAACAGACGCCCCCAGACTCAGGGCCCCTTTTCATATCTCCTCCTCATTCCCTTTTTTGGCCTCACTCTCAAAAGCCCTTATTCTTCTCAGTCATTTTTTTTTTTTAAGATTTTATTTATTTATTTGACTGACAGAGATCACAAGTAGGCAGAGAGGCAGGCAGAGAGAGAGGAGGAAGCAGGCTCCCTACAGAGCAGAGAGCCTGATGCGGGGCTCGATCCCAGGACCCTGGGACCATGACCTGAGCTGAAGGCAGAGGCTTTAACCCACTGAGCCATCCCGGGGCCCTCACTTTTTTTTTTTTTAACGATAAAAGGGCTCAGTGGCTCCCCCAAAGAGTTGGGACGGTTGGTAGATGGACTAGAAAGCCCATACAGCAACACCCAAAAACTTGTCTGCACATGGGGTTGGGGAGGACTCAATTCCTAGAAACCCAAGCTGATTTTTCTGCCAGAGTAAAACAAGGTTTCCAGCCCTTTCTGATGAGTCACCATCTACCGGGGATGGGCAAAAAGACTTTTTGCTACAGATGACAAAATGTAAGCAAAATAGGAACAGTCCGAAGACCCTCATACAACAGGTTCTTAATGGGCTGCCCTGTGAGCCAAGTTTTCCATGTGTTACCTTGTACACGTTTCTATAAATGCTTCCTCTCACCAATAAGAAGAGGGCAGAGAAATATGTCCTCTTCCTCTTTTCTATCCCCTGTCACTGAACATTGTATCTTATACCTAACAAATGCTCAGTAAATATCCAAAGGCCCTGCTCTTACCTTTTTTAAAAGATTTTATTTGTTTGTTTGTTCATTTATTTATTTATTGGAGAGAGCATGCATACAAGGGGGGCAGGGGTGGAGGGAAGAGAGATTGAGAATCTCAAGCAGACTCTCCGTTAAGCTCAGAACCTGACATGGGGCTCCATCCCACGACTGTGAGATCAGGACCTGAGCCAAAATCAAGAGTCAGACACTCAACAGAATGAGCCACCCAGGCTAAGTATCTTTATGGCTGGTTCTCTAACTCTGGGCCACAGCATATCTTTATGTTTGTTTCTCTAAGTCTTCCTTATAACATCTTGTCTCAAGCCCCTTCACCATTCTGTTATGATCTCTGATGTAGTCTCTGATAGCTATAGCCCTCTTCAAGAGCGGCCCCTGCAAGAAAATTAAACATCTCTGCTGTGGTCTGACCTTGCCCACAGCAGGGACTTTGTCACGAGGCCATATGATGAAAACCTCTCTGTAGAAATCAATATCAAACCACTAGTCTGTACCCATAGGGTTGTTCAAGCAGTTCTAAACCCACCTAATTGTTGGCTTTAACCCATATTTCTCCATCTGGAGCACATGGCTCTCATAGGAGACCTTGTTAAATGCTGCTCAAGTCCCCAAATACTCTGTCTATTATAGTTCCAAGGTCTACTGGATAATCTGTTAGGGAGCATGTAATTCTGTCTGCATAGGTGTGACGAGATAGCAGGCTATTTTTCTCTCCTGTAAAAAGTTCAGGCTGGGAGGCTGGCTTCGCTCCAAGAAATGATCAGGGACATAGGCTCTTCTTTCTGAACCACTCCCACGTACCGCCCTCATCTGCATGGTTTAAAAGGACTTCCTCATCTACATTTTATTTATGTGTTTTTAAAGATTTTATTTAGCTGACAGAGAGCGCGCAAGTAGGGAGAGCTACAGCCAGAGGCAGAGGGAGAGGCGGGCTCCCCATGAGCAGAGAACCTGACGCAGGGCTCCATCCCAGGACCCCGGGATCGTGGCCTGAGCTGAAGGTGGATGTCTAACCAACTGAGCCACCCAGGTGCCCCCCTTCATCTACATTTTAGTAAATAATGTGTGTCTTTGTTTTAGGGCCTGACTCAGAAAAGACATGTCTCACTGTTGCTCATATGTGCCTCTATGTTACCTTCTGTCGAGCAACGGAACTCTGCAGATGTGATTAAGCAAAGGCTCTTGAGATGTGAGGTTCTTTTTGATTATATACATGAGTCCAGTGTAATAACAGGGGTCCTTGTAAATGGGGCACAGGAGAGTCAGAAGGCGGAGGATGAGAGCAGAGGTCAGAGAGAAAAAGAGGGAGAGAAATTTGACGGTGTGCTGTTGGCTTTGAAGATGAAGGAAGAGGCCACAAGTCCAAGAATGTGGGCAGCCTCTAAAGCTAGAAAAGACTTGGAGACAGATTGTTTAGTAGAGCCCCCCAAAAAAGATGCAGCCCTGCTCTTCCATTTTAGAGTCCTGGCCTCCAGAACTGTAAAATAGTAAATTTGTGTTGATTAAGCCATGAAATTCATGGTAATTTGTTACAGGAGCAATAGGAAACTAATATAGTATCTAATATATAGTATCCTAATATAGTATCCATTTGGTCTGCTAATTTTGAAAAAGTAAAAAAAAGATATAAGGGGATAGGTAGTAGTCTCTACCATGCTTTTTTTTTTTTTTTTTTTAAATAACAGTCTTACACCTGTTCCTAAAGATCATCATCTCTTCCTCTTCAAGTTGTTTCAACATTCTTTTGAAAATCCCAGTGTTTTCCTTGCCGGGGCTCATTGTCAGACTCACAGGCCTGTCGTTCTAGGAGTCTCCTTCTGAAGAAAATTCAGGCTCCAGCCAGCCCATCTCTTGTGTCTGATGTCCCAGAAATAACCACTAAAGGTGCAGCCAAGTTACGTATCCTCCCGGTACAGGTTGCAGGAACTGACCCTGACCCTGTTTGGAGCCTCAGGGTGTTCCCCAAATCCTTCATGCATCTTGGAGCCCCTGTCCTCACCTTTGCCCTTTTAGTGGAGAGATCACTCTCCTTGAGACGGAACCCAAAAACAACTCAACTGCTGAAGGGTTCTATTTTCTTAATGGTCTCTACCAGCACCGTTGCCATCAGCATTTGACCATGGACTCTGAGGTTCCAGCTTACATGACCTTGGGTGATGTTAGATCACCTCCATGGCGTCTCCGGGGGCCAGGGCCATTGCTGCTTTCTTGCCCAATCAGAAGAATGCAAAGGATCCAGGTTTCTCCATGGACATCTTGGCGTGGATTCATCACCTTCGGGAGAGATCAACTGCCCATATTTCTGGGCCTCCTTGCTCCCCGCAATAGTCCCAGGGTTCTCAGACGGACACGTCTGCTTACCTTAGTTCACCCAGGAGCCATTTGCTCTCAGAGAAGCAGCCTAGGGGATGACAGCCTGGATAATGGGGAAATCAAATCATTCTAAGGCTTAAAGTCTCCAAGAGATGAGCGCATTTCTGTTTTGTTCTCCTCACCTGCTCTGTGTTCTCTCTGCCAACACTCCCTCTGCCCCAGATTCATTGGCAGTCAAAGCAGGAGCCAACTGCCTACCGAGGCGTCCTCATTAAAATGCACCGCTCTTGCTAATTAGAAGCCAAGGTTCTCCCACGGTGGGCTTGGCCTGGGTATTGCCATTATCTTCATAAATAGACTCTTTACTTTGCAAATGGTGCTGTCATAGCCAGGCATTCCCGACCTGGCAAACGCAAATGCTCTGTGCATTCGTAAGTGGCAGAGGGAATGTGTTCACAGGAGAAGGCAGAGGCATTCACGCCGAGGCAGGGGCGCTGTCCTGACTTCACCCCGCTCTGTCTGGGCAGCAGGCAGCCAACGCAATGGCTGAATCTGAGCGCACAGCCACAATGGGAAGTGACCATATGGCCCGGATTTTCTGGGAGATCTTCTTTCCCATCATTTTAATCATTACAGTAAAGCCAACTGGTTAGTGCATAAAATGCATACTTTTTTTTAAAAGATTTTATTTATTTATTTGACAGAGATCACAAGTAGGCAGAGAAGCAGACAGAGAGAAGAGGAGGAAGCAGGCTCCCTGCTAAGCAGAGATCCCGATGTGGGGCTCGATCCCAGGATGCTGGGATCATGGCCTGAGCCTAGGGCAGAAGCTTTAACCCACTGAGCCACCCAGGCACCCCCATACATATTTTTTAAAGTGCTTTAATTGCTTTATTTTCCTATCAATAATACAGTCACAAATCAGGGGGGGAAATCAGATGATTTCTTGTTCTCCTAAATATGCCTTATGTAATCTCTATAAGAAAGTGTTACTTATTTAATTTCCTTTACCTACCAAAAACTCCCTACTATTTCTGCCGGTCTAACGCTTACCTATTTCTAGTACTAGTTCTTTTGCAAGGCCTGTTGTGATTCCCTCAATTAAATGTAACCTCTGCCTTTTCTGCAGCATTAGTGCATTTCTTTCTCTCTCTTTTACACCACGTATTTATGGAATGCCACCTCTGTGCCAGGTCTATGCTGAACACACGTGATCTTGAGTCCTTACGATGAATTTGCAACTTACATGTGATCCCCATCTTGTAGAAGAGAAAACTGAGGCTCAGTGACCTCAAGAGATGTGTCCAGGTCTCTCTCTTAGCAGGGAGCCGAGCGAGGCTTGAGGATCTGAGGTGTAGTTCATAGCGAACCTCTCTTCTTACTAAATTGCACACTCGTACAGGGAAGATCCTGTCTGTCTGTCTTCCTGGCATTTCCTTCCTGCCTGAGGCACTCAAGAGTGATGAATCAAGAAAATGCAGTTCTTGATTACAATTTAATTAGGGAGGTAAAACATGTCTTCAAGAAAAATAGCCATATTAGAAGGCAGTCTAAAGTGCAGTTGGAGGGGAAGGGGGTGCCTGGCTGGCTCAGTCAGCCGAATGCATGACTCTTGATCTCAAGGCTGTGAGTTCGACCCCCACACTGGGTGTAGAGATGACTTAAAAATAAAAATCTTTGTTTAAAAAAGATTTTACTTATTTGAGAGAGATAGAATGAGAGAGAGAGAGAGAGAGAGAAAGCTTGAAAAGCGGGAGGGTGAAAGGGAGAAGTAGATTGCCGAGCAGGGAGCCTGATGCAGGACTCGATCCCCAAACTCCGGGATCACTACCTTAGCTGAAAGCAGTCGCCTAAACAACGAAGCCACCCAGGCACCCCCAAAATAAAAATCTTCTAAAAAATTAAAAATAGGGGCACCTGGGTGGCTAAGTTGGTTAAGTGGCTGCCTTCGGCTCAGGACATGATCCCAGGGCCCTGGGATCAAGCCCTGCATCGGGCTCTCCTTGCTCCTCGGGGAGTCTGCTTCTCCCTTTCCTGCTCCTCACTGTTTGTGCTCTGTGTATGTGTGTGTGTGTGTGTGTCAAATAAATAAATAAAATAATAAAAACAATTTAAAAATAAGTAAAAGTGTAGTTGGTACAAGCAATATACCTTCTTCTAGTGAATTTAACTTCTGAAAATTTATCCTTAAGAAGTTCGTATGGCTCGTAAAGTTATAGGGCAAGTTGAGAGCCCTCCCCACAATGCTAGTGTTACAGTGGAATACTTCTCAAACTTCAAATTCCATATGAACCACTTAAGGATCTTTAAAATAGAGATTCTGATGTATGGGTTTCTTTGGACAGGGGGACTCAAGAATCTTCATTTCTAGAAGATTCCCAGGTCACATCATAGCTGCTGGTCTTTCTGGCCTCACGTTGAGTACTAAGGCTCTAGGAGCCTGAACCATAAACCATAACTGGGGGTAACTGGAAGAACAAGAAGCAGGCATGGGGGGAGATGTAGAGGTGAGGTGAGAATCCAGAAGGGATTAGAAATGTGTGAGAAATGCCTTTCCCTAAGCTGTACCCTGTGCCTGGAAATCCCTCATATAGTCTTTCACTGAAAAACTTCATTTATACTTTAAGACAGCTCAGAGGGCATTGCCAGGAAACTATGCTGAATCTCCAGGCTGGGGTAATGCTCCTCTCTTATACGTTCATGGTAATCAGTACACACTTCTGTCCTGTCCTATCTGGTCCCCACCGGACTGTCCATGCCTTGAGGTCAGAGACTGTGCATTAAAGATCTAACATATGATAGATGCTCTTTTTTTTTCTCTAAGATTTTTAAAATTAATTTGTTTTTAGAGAAAGAGAGAAAGCAGGGGGTGGAACAGAGGCAGAGGGAGAGAAAGAATCTCAAGCAGACTCCATGCTTAGTGAGGAATCCAACATAGGGCTCACTCTGAGAACCTGGGATCATGACCTTAGCCAAAATCAAGAGTAAGGCACTTAACCAACTGAGCCACCCAGCTGCTCTGATAGATGCTCTTTAATGAGATGAGTTTACATGGAGATTGAGGGACTGGTAATGAGAAGGCAAGGGTAGAGTACTAGCGATGGAAAGAAAACAAAAGTCAGGACCGTAATGGAGTTCTATACCAGTCATCTGTTGCTACAATAGGGCTATGTAAGAAATAAGCAGAAAACCCAGTGTCTTAAAGGAATAAGCTTGTATTTAAGTCATGAGTATATGGGTCAGCTGGACAGTTTTTCTCCTAGATAGATTCTTATGCATCTGCCCTCAGTTGGCAAATTGACTTTGCTGATCTTGACTGGGCCTTTTTGCATACCTGGGACCTCAGCTCAGGAGAACTAGCTCAGTACTAGTTCTTTTGCAAGACCTGTTGCAAGACCTTAGCAGCTAGCCTGGATTTGGGCTCATGTCCAAGGCAGTGCTCCAAGAGATGAAGTGAGGTATGCAGGGTCTCCTGATGCCTAGGTTTGGATATGGCATAATACTACTTTAAAAAAATATATTATTTATTTATTTGTTTGAGAGAGAGAGAAATCATGAGGGGAGGGGAGAGGAGGGACAGAGGAGAGGGAGAGGCGGACTCCCTGATGAGCCAGAAGCCCAAGATCATGTCCTGTGCCAAGGGCAGACACTTAACTGACTGAGCCACCCTGGCACCCTGGTACAATCCTATTTTTGCTTCATTTTATTGACCCAAACAAGTCAAAAGTCCAGTCCAGAACCAAGAAGTGAGGACATAGACTCTGTTGCTTGATAGAAAGAGCTACAGGTCAAAGAGTAAGCACATGGCTACACAGAGCAGAGTAAGTGGGGCCATTTTTGCAATCAACTGCCTTAATTTAGATTGACTCAGACTCCTTGACTCTTAGAGCATGCAAATAACAGGGCATGGTAGTAGTGGGTCATGACCTTAATGGTGTCACCTTTAGGAAACAACTAGGTCGCAAACCTTAGTCACTTTTCATTATTTGCACATCAGTTACCGAAGGCAAATGTTCTTTCCCAGACTGGTTTCTTAGCTGGTTCCTCCCACTGTCCAGCTGCTATGTGCTCACATAACTCAGAGTTGGTCTAAAATTAGGGTGAGCAAAACATGATTAGAGAGGCGAATCTGTGGCCAAAAAAAAGAAAAAAAAAGTAAAATTGAACCAAAACTAAATATAAATACCTTTACAGTTAGCTTCATTCAGAGTACCTGTTCCTGCAACTCATGTAGATAATTACAGTTGTCTTCACTCCCATGTAGAAGAAACAAACCAAATGAGCAAACAGAGGAGGAAAAAGAAAAAAAAAAGATTCTCTAAAAGATATTTATTTATTTATTGAGAGAATGAGTGGGGGGAGGGGTAGAAGAAAAGAGAGAGAATGGCAAGCAGACTCCTCACTGAGTGTGGAGCCTGATGTGGGGCTCCATCCCACGACCCTGAGATCATGACCTGAGCTGAAACCAATAGTCAGATGCTCAACCGACTGAGCCACCCAGATGTCCCCCAAAAAACCAGACTCTTAAATACAGAGAACAAACTGGTGGCTCCCAGAGAGGAGATGGGCAGGAGGAGGGAGGGAATAGAGAAAGGGGATTTAGAGTACACTGATCATGATGAACATCACGAAACACAGACAATTGCTGAATCATTATATTGTACGCCCAAAACTAACACTGTTAGTTAATTACATTTGATTTTCTTTTAAAAAAAAAAAGAGTATATGTAAATCCTCTCTCACACATTCCCCTCCCCGCCCACCACACTTCCTTCCCCATGAAGGCAAATGATGTTATTTTTAAAATATGTCCTTCTGGAAATGCATGTATGATCAGATATACACAAATACACTCATATGTCATCTCCTTGATTATGCCTTTTGCTTTCATTTCTTTCAATTAGCGTCATGTCTACAAAGAGTTCTCCATCTCCAAGGGCCTAAGTACTTTCTCACTCTTTGTTAGGGCTGCGTAATTTTCCACTGGGCGGCCACATTCAAGGTCATGGACTCGGTTCCCCACTGACAGGCAGCTCATCTGTTTCCATTCTGCTGCTATCGTGTGATCTCAGCCTGAGAGGACTTGAGTGAACACAGTGACGGATTCCAGAATCTGGTCCTGTGGACAGATGGGGGACAATGGTGGCTCTTATCTTCTGATTGGGGTCTTTGTCTTACTTTGTAACCTTGCCACATTAAAAACAAACAGAAAATTCCATGAAGACCTTCTACTTGGTCTGTGCCCAGCCATTTGGGGAACTTTATGTTCTCAGTGACCTCCGGAGGAAGCCATATGGGGTAGTGGGGATCCAAGGAGTGAGCAGAATATGTTTAAAAATACAGTCAGCTCTTTTGCATTTTTAAAGGGCTGTTGAGAACTGTTGAAGGGGAATGCCAGTTTGTTCAAGCATCTCTCTGTGCTTAAGAGCTTTTCCACATTAGCAAGCTCGACTTTGCTCCCACCAGCACTTTCTGAGCCGCAGGGTGAGTGGCAGGTGTGCAGGACCAGTGTCTAGAAAAATCTATATGGCCGTGGTAACTGGACACTTAGGGATCCCAGAACACCTCGGAGTCCTCTAAATCCCATGAGCTACAGGCCAGATGAGCCTGTATCTTAATTTGTTGAGAGCCGCGGTGTACACCAGTTGTTGCCAATGCCAGCCCTTGCTGCCCGAGATTCACCCTCAAGGGCTATTAAAGAGCACAGTGCTGGGCCCCACCTTGTGGAGCCCAGGAACCAGCCTGTCTGGAATCTATAACGAGCTCCCTGGGTAACTCAGAAGCATCGTCAAGACTGGGAACTCTACCAAGGCAACAGTGCAGATAAACAGGACCGCATTTAGAAACCAGGAAGCTCAGGGCTTACAGATTCGCTATGTGGGACATACCAAATGTTCTGCACTCGACCAGCCTGATGCTCAGCATAGAAAAGACTGAACATTCTCTCTGGCCTCAGAGGCTTCAAGGCGGAAGCTCTATCCCTGTCCCGGTCTTAGTCAGGTTTCTGACAGGGATCCTGAATGTGATTCTGGAAACGTGATCTACAGGGAGACATGTGGTAGGATAATGCTGCCCAGAGCGCAATTCCAGTTCTCCCCTTCTATTTTCTTTTTAAGATTTACTTATTTGGGAAAGACAGAGCATGTGTGATCAGGGATCAGTGATCCTTAAGCAGACACCCCACTGAGCATGGAGCTTGATGTGGGGCTCAAACTCAGGACCCTGAGATCAGGACCTGAGCTGAAACCAAGAGTCAGATGCCTAACCGACTGAGCCACCCAGACACCCGGGCACCCCTCTCTCCTTCTGTCTCATGTTGATGGACACAAGCCATCAGGATGAGTAATGGCGCTCTGGGGAGGAGGTGTGAGGTTAGATGAGGCCCCGGGATCTCTCAGGCTGGGAAGGAAACGAGTCTAAAGAGGAATTCTGGATATAAGGCTTGTCCACAGTCCCAGGGAGCTGGGAATTGTGGCCATGAGGTGGCCTTGCCCAAGGAAGAGCAGCTGCTTTTTTAAGGAAGTTGTACACACTTAGGCCTTTGGGTAGTGCTGGTGAGAAGGGAGGGAGGTAGATTCAGATGTCCCTGCACTCTAGAGAGAACTGTCTGGCCTTGAAGTCCAGAATCAGTCTGGGATGCTCTGCTTTCCCGGGGGGTGGGGGGCGGTGGAGGGGACAGGGGGACTAGGTCTCCTCACCCACTCAAGGTCCTCAGTGTTGGTGGCTGGGTTTGCACCTACCCATGTGGTCATGCAAGGGGTCTTCGGTGGGGCTTGTGACTGCAAAGGGAGCTCTTGATTCTGGGGCTGGATCGCCAGGGCTGACTGCTCTCTGCTGCACCTAACTTGCCCTTTTATGGAGGGAAGACAGATTTTCCGACTTCTATGTAAATGCATTAAGTGTTTAATTTCCAAACTCCAACTAGGATTCTAGAGAAGCAGGCAATAGCACTTGGCTATTTCAGGATGTAGCTGTGCAAATGAATCCTCTCTTAAAAGTCAAAATCTGTTTCTCAAAATCGTAACTGTGCTTTGTACGTGGTTGGTTCTGAGTAAGGCTATAGGTTAATGATCTTCCTGAAATTAAGTGACATCTACATTTATAAAAGATAGCCTCTTCTATGATGGAAGGACGTAGTGATGTTCTTATATTTTCCAGTGTCCTGAATCTACACCAGAATATTTGCCCATGATGACTTCCAGTCATCCTTTATACTTTAAAAGCATGCCACTTCCGTGAAGGAATAAATGGATAAAGGATTCCTATGAAAATGCCTTCATGGGGGCGCCTGGGTGGCTTAGTTGTTGGGCATCTGCCTTTGGCTCAGGTCATGATCCTGGGGTCCTGGGATTGAGATCAGGTCCTGATTCTGGGGATCTAGGATTGAGCCCTGCATCGGGCTCCCTCCTCAGCGGGCAGCCTGCTTCTTCCTCTCCCACTCCCCCTGCTTCTGTTCCCTCTCTCGATGTGTCTCTCTCTGTCAAATAAACAAATAAAATCCTTAAAAAAAAAGAAAAAGAAAACGTCTTCATGGATTAAGGAATTTTTAGGTAAATACTTCAGGGAGAACAAAGCCCCTTTCTAAAGCCCCTTTCTCTAAGTATCAATCCACACTTAAACCCAAGGTAACTGGACTCACCTTTACTCTGTAGTTCCTTATAGCTGACATAGAGCTCCCCAGACTCTGAGGAACTGGGGCACCCAAGCCCAGGCCTGAGCTTTATTTAACTGGTATAAAGATTGTGATTACTGACAAGCGTCGGTCTTCCTGAGGTAGATGGGAACGAGATCTGGGGAGATGAGGAAGATGGGGAAGGGAGAGAAAAGGCAAAGGAACCCAGAGGGAAGAAGGTCCCCATGGCCCACTGCCACCATTGCCCCCAGCAAGCACCTCAGGGTTGTCTGGGCCAGGTCACAACAGAACAGAGAAGAAGAAAAAGAAAGTCGGACCGTTTTCTCCATATACTCCCCAACTCCCGCCGCCCCAAGCAATCAGAGTCTCCCTCCTGCTTGTAGAGCCAGAATTAGAGGTCTTCTAGAACTTTCTCTACCCATAACTGTTCTTGCTTTCAGTTTTTGGGCTGCCTTGAGTCCGAGCCAGGAAACATCCAGAGAAAAAAGTGGAGGGTAGGGTGTTCAAGGCTGGATCTGTAGCACTTCGAATTCAGGTCTTCCCCAATCCACCTTATTTTCCAGAGCCCTCAAATAGCTGTCCTGTGTGTTCTTTTCAGTTTTTAGAGCTGCATTCACCGAGAGAGATGGGTAGAGTGTGCCCGTTCCATCTCCGATCCCTCTATTTTGCTTTATAAGGATTCCATGTAGCTCCGCTTAACAGACAGTGAGCTGATAAACTAGGGTTTCTTTTTTGTTTGTTTTTTTTTTTTTTTAGATTTTATTTATTTGACAGAGGGAGAGAGATCACAAGTAGGCAGAGAGGCAGGCAGAGGGGGAGGAGGGGAAGCAGGCTCCCTGCTGAGTGGAGAGCCTGATGTGGGGCTCGATCCCAGGACCCTGGGCCCATGACCTGAGTTGAAGGCAGAGGCTTAACCCACTGAACCACCCAGGCACCCCATAAACTAGGGTTTCAATAATCACTTTCTTTTCATCCTGAGACGAGTCCACAAAAGTGAAAATCACTAAGGAAGAAATTTGTCTTTTAAGGGAAGTAATCTAAGTTTCGTTTCTTAACTTTAGATTGCTTTGCTTCCCCCTTAAGATCATGGGCAAGAAAAATCAAAGTGAGAGCGTGATTACCCTGTCATGTGCACCTGCTGAGGAAACCATGAAGCCCTAAGGTGCTCAGAGCACAAAGTAAGGGCAATGACCTTGAGGTCAGAGTTGTAGTTTAGGAAGCTAGGCTATGGTCCCTTCATATACACCTTGGAATTTAACTCCAACTCACAGAAAAACCCTAATAATCTTGCTCTCTCAAAGTTTTTTGCAAGTATTCAGCGAGTTGCCAAGACCAGGATGTTCTTCATCAAGGACTTCCGAGGAGATGAGATTTAATTTGCACTTCTGTTGGCCTTGTTGGGGCCGGTGAATTCCAGGGAGTGATGTATGTTTTCTGTCAACTCAGCAAGCCATTGTTGAACGGGATTTCTGCAGCTATTGTCAGTGGGAATGTAATTTGGGTCAATGAATCATAAGTTCTATTTTGGTCATTTGCCGAAGACAACACTGAGAACACAGCTATCCCAGTGGGGAAAACTAGAAAGAGACATTCATAACTTTAACAGCATGGCAGTAGGGCAAAGAATGTGGGGGGGGGGGGGAGGGAGACATTCTACTCAACAGATTGTAGACTTGTTTTCAACCAAGTCACTGGGCAGGTAGGATATTCTTTTCCCTTCAAGTGCTAGGGGTGACTATAAAGCAGTCATCCCAAACCAGACAGCCACCAACAAGCAGGAACATGACACTCGAGGCAGGTCCCCTAAGAGTCTCAGATGACTACCTCTGTTCAGTTTATCAACCCCGTAAACTTGTCCCTTGGAACAAATCCACAGACATAAAATGCCACAGCCTCGTGCTGCTCTTGTCCCAGTTTCTGTAGATTACAGAGAAGAGCCAGTTTGTACACGGGCTTTCTCTCTCCTTCCTTTTGCATCTCAAGAATCAGGTGAAGCTATTGGTTTTCCAGAGGACTCAGCTGGGGGGGAGGGGGTGGAGCCCTAGAAATGAGTGCAAGTAAGGATGATTTTGTTTGTTAGATGTGGCCTGTCCTCAACACAATTTTGTCTGCTTTACAAGTGAAGAAATGGGGAAAAGAACAAGAACAAAGAACCCCAAGTCATTGCTATTCATTCTAGGAATTAAATCTAGGACCCCCAGCTGAGATGCCCTTCTGATTAGTACATCCAGGGCCTGGAGGAAGAGAAGACTAGTACCTGAGGGTTGATGTAAAACCAAGGTCAGACAAGTCTGGATTTCCCCTCGGCTGCCAGTCTCCTCCCCAGTCAGTCCTCAGAGCTTTGTGCAAGCGAGAACAGCTGTCCTTTGTTTTTGACAAGGACAAACAAGAAAACTACAGTTTGATTGCAGCCGGCGAGATTCAGATTAGATGTGACGAAGGATTGTTGGGCTCCAAGTATTGTGAGGCAGAGGGATGCATTACGGGGGGCCGGAGTCGGGGGAGAATCCTGCTGAAGGCTTAGAGACAGCTCCCTTCCTGGGGTGATCCAAGACCCTTCTTCCGGGAGGACCAATCTCCTGGAGGAGGGACAGAGAAACAACCTTCATTCAAAATGAGCCATGGCCTCACCCTTCACTGGGGAAGAGCTACTTTGGTTTCTCCAGGAAGGGGGACAGAAAACCACCTCCCAAAGTTTAAAAGACACCCTTAGCACCAGAGCGACACAGATATCCTGGAGCTGGCCCTTCCCAGCCTGGCTGCCCATTAGTATCTCTGGGGACTCTAGGGTTAGATCAGAAAGCTTGGGGGGTAGGGCACAGGCGTTGAGATTTTTAAAAAGCTTTCTAGGCATCTGGAAAGTGCATCCAGGATTGAGAAGGGCTCTGCAAGGAAGAGTGGATATGTAAGACTCTCTTTGAGGTCTTTCTAGGGGTTCCAGCGTTGGCTGGGTGGACCAGGCAAGTACATCTTGTCTACTTAAATGCCTTGTTGCCATTCCCGCCCCGCTCAGGGATTGATGGCTGTGTTGGAGGATGAGAGCCCCAGGCATACTGCTGTGGAAGCAGGAGGCCTGCTGGCCGGCTGGTAACCGGAAGGGGAGCCACTTCACCAGCCTGGTTTCGAGAGCCCAGGGGGACAGCCCCTGGGACTCAGGGTTTTGAAGGCTCCCTCCAGAGAAAGGCAGGCTATGTGATTCCCTTGCTTGGAGTCCGGGTCTCCCCACTGCTGGTGACAAGCCTCAGATCCGTCTCCAGCTACCGCCGGGCGGAGTGCGGACAATTTCCCCAAACATAGGGAACCGGTTGTCTGCAGCACAAAGCAGGCCCATTGTGAAGCCTCCTAACCGGGCACAGGAAGGCAACCCAGGGCAGGGGTTAGGAATCACAGCTCTGCATTTGGACAGCCTTCTGTTGGAGTCCTCCCCCCTGGACGTGCCCATAGGCATTTTAGTGAATTTCCATTTTGGTCTCCTTTATCTGTAAAACGAGGATAAGGGTAGTGTCCGTCTCTTGTGATGATTCAGGGAAATGATCCCTGAAATCCTTGGGACTGCGTTCGATTCAAGCTGCCTCTGTTTACTGTGCAGGGTGGGTGTGGCAGCAGTGGGGAGATGTGGGTGCTAGTGGGGAGATGTGGGTCTCCTCCAGACAGCGCAGTGGCATGGAGGGCCGAGGGGCAGGTGGGAGGGAAGGCATCAGCCAGGACCCCAGGCTGGGGCTGACAGCCGCTGCTCCGAGTCTCGGGGCACACTCGGGGCGCCTTCACAGCTCCTGTCCCTGGTGGGGAAGGAGCACACCCCTACTCAGGGAACCCCGTGTCTGCTCCACTTGAAGAGCCGGCCCAGTCATCTGCTGGTCTTTGTCGTCATCATCCCTGGAGATTCTGAGTAAGACAGTTTGGGGCGGAGCCAAGGAATCTGTTTTCTTTAGAGTTCTCCAGGTGATCTCACTGCACAGACAGGTTCCAGAACGTTAGCGCAATCTTCCCAGTCCAATTACAAGGGGTCATAAAAGCGCCTCCTGCCGAGCCTGCTGGCTCAGTCTGGGTCTCACCGCCGCCGGGGATCCACCGGTCAGGAGCCCCATGAAACAGGCAGTTTGTGATCAAATATCTTCTTTTAAAGAGCACTCGGGCCTTGATGTGAGATCAGAGGCCTAGCACTTAGGATCAGATTCAACAAGTATACGGAATTCTTAAGAGGGAGCGAGGCAAGAGGTGATCTGGGGACAGGGGAGATGTGGAAACAAGAACGGGACTTTGGGAGGCAGGCCAAGGGAGTAGGTATACCCGGAGGAGGAGGGAGCGCCCAGGATGAAAGGAGGAAGGATCCCGGAAGACAAGCCTGCTTCCTTGACCAGCCAAATACAACCGGGAAGCTGCCGTTGACAGGCACCTGCTGGTTGACAAGCATTGTGCCAAATATTTTAACACCTATTTGATTTTCCACAGCAGTCCCGCAACGGAGGCATTACTAGTCCGGTCTGGCAAGGGCAGAAGTTGGAGTTTAATTACTCTGTCCAAGGAGATAATGGACAGCGCGGGGCCAGAAGGCAGGCATTACAGCCCTAACGGGAGAGTGAGGTTGGGCTTGCGGGGCAAGAAGGAGCATCTCTGCAGAACAGCTCCAGCTGGTGACGAGAGCTCCTGTTGCCTTTGGTCCTCTGTTCTTCTAGACCTGGGCCTCTGCAGGCTGTTTCAGCCCAGGCCGGTCCTGAGGATGGAAGGAGGGAGCTAACTGCCCCCTGCTCCTGCCCCGTGAGCACCTGCCACTGTGTCTAGGGATATTTTAGAGCAGGGAGCTAACTAAATGTTGTCCTCTGCTCCTAGCAGTGGCATGCAGTTGTCACCAGTGGGAAATCTATCCAGTAACCCTGCCTGGCCTGCATCACTGTACTCGTTCCCCGGGACGTTTGCACACTGTCTTGAGCCTGCACAGACCCTGCTGGGGCCCTCAGGCCATCATCCCTCGTCCCCATCAGCCCTCCTCCCTGTAAGCTGGGCTCTGTCTCCTGCACTGCTGCTGTTCCAATAGAAGGATCCCTTGTAGATGGAATGTCACTGTTCTTTTGGCTTTAAATCTGTGTTTCCTGGAACTTTCTACTGTTGTCCCCTGTCCCCTGGATTTTACCACCCGGGGTTGCCAAGCTTCTCTAGATAGTATAAACAAGGCTGTATGTAGACTCTCACAGAAGCCATCCAACATTCAATTCATTCATTCATTCATTCATTCACTCATACATATTCACTGAGCTCTTTCTTATGCAGAAGATGCTGAACCAGCAGGTGGCTAGGACCTGGGAATGTAATGGTAAATAGAACAGTCCCACGTTCATGAAACTTAGAGTAACTTGACTCTTGAACAACGTGGGGGTTAGGTTCACCAATTCCCATGCAGTAGAAAATCTGCGTATAACTTTTTTTATTTTTAAGGTATATTTATATATTTGCGAGAGAGAGCATGAGAGCACAGGGCAGGGGCAGTGGGAGAGAGGAGGGAGAATCTCAAGCAGACTCCGTGCTGAGTGCAGAGCCCCACACGGGGCTCGATCTCATGGCCCTGACATCATGACCCAGGCTGAAATCAAGAGTCCAGTACTTCACTGACTGAGGCACCCAGGTACCCAGAAAACCTACATACAACTTTTGGGCCCCCAAGAACATAACTGCTCATAGTCTTCTGTTGACAGGAAGCCTTACCAATAACAAAGTAGGACATTAACACATATTTTGTAGGTTATATATTCTATACTATATTCTTACAATAAAGCCAGCCTAAAGGAAAGAAAATGCTGTTAAGAAAATCAGAGGAGGAGAAAATACACTTACAGTATTGCACTGTATTTATTGGGTAAAAAACTCTGCATAGAAGTCAACCTGCGCAGTTCAAACCTGTGTTGTTCAAAGGTCAACCGTATAAGCTCCTAGAGAAGGCGGCAGGGGTACCTAGTCTCACGGCTAAGGGAGAGTCTCTGCAGGTGTGTATTTAAGGTGGGATGGGTTAGCCAGACAGAGATGGGGAGGCAGAGGATTGCAGGCCTAGGGAAGAGTGTGCCTGATGACTAGAAGTAAGGTTTGGGGGGAGGGGGCCACAGAAAAACCTGGAAGAGGGGGAAGGAAAGGGAATTTCAAGCAGACCCCACACCCAGCCTGGAGCCCAACACATGACCCTTCTATTATGATCTGAGCTGAAATCAAGAATCAGATGCTTAACTGACTGAGCCACCCAGGCACCCCAATGTGTTACTAATTTTTTTTAAAGATTTTATTTATTTGACAAAGAGAGATCACAAGTAGGCAGAGAGGCAGGCAGAGAGAGAGGAAGGGAAGCAGCCTCCCTGCTGAGCAGAGAGCCCGATGTGGGGCTCCATCCCAGGACCCTGAGACCATGACCTGAGCCGAAAGTAGAGGCTTAACTCACTGAGCCACCCAGGTGCCCCTTTTTACTATTTTTTTTTTCAAAAATTTTTTTTTAAGATTTTATTTATTTATTTGCCAGAGACAGAGGGAGAGAGAGCGCGAGCGAGCACAGGCAGACAAAGAGGCAGGCAGAGGCAGAGGGAGAAGCAGGCTCCCTGCCAAGCAAGGAGCCCGATGTGGGACTTGATCCCAGGACCCTGGGATCATGACCTGAGCCGAAGGCAGCTGCTTAACCAACTGAGCCACCCAGGCATCCCCCGTTCTACTGTTTTTTAAGCACGTGTGTCACACTGGGGCATGAGTATCTCGCTGCCCTTCTCTCCCCACCAGCCTTTGGGTTCTGTGAAGTCCCTATCTACATTCTCAGGGCCCAGGACAAAGCACATAGTAAGTGCTCAGTAAATGCTACACTGAGCCCAGTGGAGCCAGGGCCCTGGCCCTGGCCTTGTCTGGTGCCTTTCCTTTCCCCAGCACTATGGTTCCCAGCTTGTGTCCAGAACTTGCCTGAGTTACGGCAGAACTCTTCTAGGTAAGAACAAGGCAGCAGTACCTGTGCGGACTGCTTAGTATCTCAGTACACCAGTCCTTCGGATTTTGGTAGCTACAAAGCGTATCTGGGCAAAACTCTGAGGACAAGGTGAGAGACTGTTGACATCAAAACCCGCTCTCTTTCCTTACTTGCCAGAAAAAACTCTGTAGGCCATTGGTTTTTTAGGTCCTGTGTCCCACAGGATCTAGAGGCCATTCATTTTCTAATAGTTCTCTCCCACCCCCCAAAAAAAGCCGAGACTTTTAAGTCATGTTTATGAAGCTATTAAGAAAAACCACGTGCTTCATAACGAACTTCTAAAAATCTGTTTCCATGTTAGGTTCTCCTTGGCTTTCCGTGGGTCCGAGAAAATCTGGAGCAAGGCTGTGTTCAGTGCCTCTCGCTACCCCTGCTACCGGGTGTCCCTTACCTCAGTCACACAAATGACTTTCCATTTCTTATGCTCGCAGATGGAATCACAGCCCTCCTAGACCCCATCTACCCCTCCCAACCTCCTGATGGACACACACAAAGGAAACCCAGTCTGCCCAGGAAGCTGAGGCCGTCGGGTTCCACACTGGGCCCTTCACCCCCCTGTTACGCTGTTTTCCGAGAACAAGCAGTGTGGCAGGGCGGAAAGAAAGTGACCTTTGAGGTTGGAAATTTCCTCGACTTTGACATTTATTAGTGGAGTGATTGTGAGCAGGTTATTAGACTTCTCTAAGCCTCCGTTTTATTACCTGTGAAAGGAATGGCATTTCTACTTCGTAGTAATGAAGAAATACAGTCGAGGTTCTCGCCTCTCTGTTCACCTATGGATATGTAATCCTGAACACCTAGGCTGTGTCTTTCTTCTGAACCCCTGCTTGGCGCCGCTCATCTGTATCCTTGGAGGCCCAAGGCCTCAAACCACAAAGACCACAGATCTGAAAGCCCTGAAGGCTTCTGGAGGACCGCTAAAACCTTGAAACTTTAGTCCAGGGCTTCCAAGAAGGGGGGAGTCCAAGGCTGGATGAAATGTACAAGGACTTTGTTAAGGGCAAAGTCTGTATGAGAGACGGGGGAGGGGAGGCTAGGAAGGACTAAGAAGAAGGGTTCTCGGATCACAGATCGAGTCTGGCCAGAGGTAGGAAGGTTGGGGAAGGCATCCTAGAATTCTGTGCCATCTAAGAAAGGTCTGGCAAGGCTGTCGGGGAGTCTTTGAGGCAACGCTGCTGTCAAAGATGGTCAGCATCTCCCAGGAAGAGCCTGCCTTATTATCCCCACTCGACTCAGTCCCTCCCTGGGAACAGCCCCTGAGAGGCATGTCTTCTTTGCCCCACTGGATTTCAGAATATGGTAGCTGGGGCCCTGGTCAGTGATGCTCAGTGTCCCTCCTAAAGCAAAATGAGGCAGTGATATAAAGGACAAAGATGCATTTCCTTGTCTCAAGGGTTAAGTATTATTCCACTACGTTTCTAGCCACTGGGGAGTTTCTGTAAAATAGAAGATTGGGAATTGTTTGGTTTTATTGTGGAGTGGTCCCATCTTTAATATTATAATACTAATCCTCATGGTCTCAGAGAATTCTAGAAGGTCAGAGCTGGCATCACATTTTAGAATTTCCTCTACCCCATCTCTTTGAAAGGAGGTCCATGGGTCAAGATTCTGTTGCTCAGCTCCATGAAGAGTCAGGGCCACTGAAGCCCTAATTAAGTGCCCTTGGCTGTGGTTCTGCCCTTGACTCTAAGTCTTAACTTCCTTCCTGATCATGTTCTACATCCAGTGTGATTCAACCTAGCTGTGAATTAGCTAGAATTATCCAAGGAGCTTTTCAATAATACACATGGACAGACCCCTTTAATCAGTGTCTCGGGGAGGCGGGGGGCACAGAAATCTGCATTTTCGAAAGCTCACTAGAAGATTCCCATGGTCAGCCAGGTACGCAAACCCTGATGAAGCCGATCAAACTCTCCATTAAAGAAGATGGTGAAGACGGCAGAAAAATTTACCAGCTGCACATGAACTCCAACCCAGGTTTTCTTCCTTGCTTGGAAACTGTGCTACCTCTTAGCAGTCACCTTCCTTACGTCTGACCATGTGTCTTTCATGGCTCAGGCTCGTTTGCAGGTGTCACGACAGACCCACAATCACGGAGCTAGATGGTTCCTTCTGCACAGACCTGACCCTTGGCACCCCCAGAGGAAGGCAGTCGAGGCGTCTCTCTTGCATGTTTTCAGAGGAATCTTCACTAAAGATCCAAGCGTTTGGAAAGCTTGTTACCCTCTCTCTGGGGAGATGAGAGCCATCTTGGCCACAAGGTCAGTAGCACATGCAGTCCAAAAAGACACTCAAAGGAATGTGACATGAAAACGCATATGGAAGCCGCCCAGTCAGCCCACCTTCCACGTGCCCTCCTGCGGTTGTAATTTTGCCCGACAGGTACCCTGCTGACCTCAGAGAACTGCCCTCAGCTCCCCGAGAGCTGGCAGCCTATTGCTAGTTGTACAGAACTCTTTTCCAGAAGCCCTCATTCCCCAGGCCCCTTTGAAATCCTTGTAGATCTGGCTTGGCACCCTCCCCAGCACAACCCCCTGGTTCACCTGAACTCCCCCCCTTTCCTGGCGGCTCTCCTTCCTTCTCGGATCCCATGGTGGCCCTACCTTCTCCCTGCCTCGCCGTCTGGAGAAGATGCTGGCCCAGTGAGTTTGGCGGCATGACCACATCACTGCTCCGTTCCTCTCCTGCCCTCCACCTCCCCCAACCCCGGGGGCTTTGTCTCTCCCCCATGCCACAAGCAGCGTCCGTTGGTGACAGAGAAGAGAAAGGGCAGTCTTCTCATGGAGTTTAGCTTTGTTATTACTCTTCCACTTAGTGACCTTGTAAAGTTAGTGTCCTACCATGCCATCCCATCCAGGTGTTTCATTCACTTGTAGTTACTTATAATAGAAAACTGCCCCCCCCCGCTCCCCCGCTTCCCCCGACTTTGCACAAGTTCCCTCAGGATCTGCAGGATCCGCGGATAACACACATCCCTTGTCTACCTTAACATTGAGCCTCTCCACTGGACCTGGTGAGGACCCCTGACCAGGCGGTGCATTGTAACGAGCTCCTCTTGGGGTGAACCTCCTTTGGTCTCAAGGATTGAGAAGTCTCATTTCCCTTCTTTGAGAGAGCGTCAGCCCAACCAGAATGCCAGCTGCCTCCCCAGGTCAATCCTTAAGGTGCTGTCACCCGGAAAGATAGGGAGAGTCGGCTCTCATGAAGGGTGGTTTCGCCTGACCCTTTGGATGAAGACTGAGTAGACAAGGCTGAAGTCTGAGGTTAAGGGCTTGGCTCCTGCTGTGCTTGAGAAATGGCTGTGCTATGCCAGGAGGAGTCAGTAATTGTCAACAGGCTTTAGAAAACAGAATTATGGGTCTGGCCAGAGGAACAGGAAGTAGCGGGGGCACTCAAGGGGACTGACGTTCTGTTGCTGCTCTGCCTTAGGCATGTGATGTGTCAGTCATTCAGAGGTCTCTTCTAAGCCTGGGCAGCTCATGAGAAAGGAGACAGGCAGTGCCTTGGGCCTCTTGGAGCCAAGAGTCAGGGGACACTGACTGTCTCTGGGCCACTCTTTGCCCTCCCGAGAACCGTGTTGAATGACGGAAAGCCAAGTAAGTAGCTTTTTCTAAAAGGTTTTGAGTATGTGGGAGACAAAGTTTGATGTTGCTTTATCAGTTATGCCCTCTAATGCCCTGCAGGCTGAGACAGCACAGTGTTGAGATGCTAACGGAGATGCAAAAGGAAAAGATAAGTAGGTAAATAAGTAGGTAAAAAATAAGTAGGTAAATAAATAGGTAAAAAAATCTAAACACATCAGGGATAGGGCTGACCTGTCCCTGATGTGTTTAGATGGGACTGTTGACATAACCTTCCACAGCTCTGCCGTCCTCCAAGTACACTCATTATTCATTCATTTGGGCAGTCATTTATTAAACATTCTCAGTATGTTTACGGTATGCCAGGCACAGAGCTAAGTGCCAGGAGCTCAAAGTCAAAGAAGACATAAGCCTTGACAGACTTGACCCTGATAAGCTTGAGTCCAATAATTGGGTCCGCCATGTGAAATACACAAGTGGTGGGCAGAGGGATGGATGCTGTTGTGAAGGCAAGTCCGGGATACAGGAGGACACAAAAGAGAGGTTACCTGTTCTACCCAAAGAAGTCAGCATCCCTTGAGCTGGGTTGTGTTTGTTTTTTGTTTGTTTTTTAAGTATTTATTTATTTGAGAGAGAGAGAGAATGAAAGAGAGCATGAGAGGGGAAAGGTCAGAGGGAGAAGCAGACTCCCCGCCGAGCAGGGAGCCCCATGTGGGACTCCATCCCAAGACTCTGAGATCATGACCTGAGCTGAAGCCACCTGCTTAACCAACTAAGCCACCCAGGCACCCCTTCAGCTGGGTTTTGAAGGGTAGGTATGAAGTCACCAGGCAGCCAAGAAGTAGGGACCAGGGACACCTGAGCAAACAGCAAGACATAGCAGAGAAATAACAAGTATGTTTTTAAAGCTTAAGTATGAAGAATGAAGATAGAGTATGAAGTATGTGGAGGATGAGGCGATGGATGGGAAGATAGTGTTTAGGGGCATAAAGAGGGCACAACAGTTTATGATTAAGGTGAGAATGTATGAAGAGTGTGCAATCAGAATTTAAGAGACTAACATGCCATGATAAAGAGTTTGGAATTATCCTGTAGATCATGTTGAATCACTGATATTTCTTAGATAAGGCAAGGACATAATCATGTTTGTATTTTATAAATGTCTTATAAATCACAATATATTGTATGAAGTTCCCTCTGGTAGCACTGAGAACAGGTTGAAGAAAGGGGTGAGACTACAAGGATGCCAGATGTATTTGTCAATTTCTCCAGCTAACAGTCACAAAAACCCAGTTTAAACAAGCTTGTGCTGAATATGTAGATAAAGAGAGAGAAAGCCCTATAGTCGGTTGGAAAGGTTTCAGGCATACTTGGATCCAGGAATGCAAACAAGGCCATCAGATCTCTCTCCACCTCTGGACTCTGCCAGTTTTCTCTTTTCTTCATGTGTTACAGTCCATCACACTAGAGACAGATTGTATCCACATGCCAGGAATGATGGTTGCTGGACCCCTCAACACTGTATCTTGATTCAGAAGTGAAAGAGAGCTCCTTTCCTCCAGAATCCTTATATCAGATTTCATGGAAGCGCTCTGATTGGCTCTGCATGGAACATATTTGCCCCGAGGGCACCAGGCACCATGATTGTCCAGGTCTTAGTGATGCGCCGGTCCTATGGATTGAAAGGATACTTCCCTAAAAGAAAAGCTGGTCCAGTTATCAAAAGAAGGAGGAACTGAGGGTATATAGGACGGATGAAATTACATCTCCCACAGTCAACTTCATTTAGGTAAAAGCTAATCAAGAACTGGGCTTGTGGAAGAAGGGATAGATTAAATAACTTCTTTTTTAAAAGATTTTATTTATTTTAGAGAGAAAGAGAGAGAGAGAGAGCATGTGAGGGGACGGGTAGAGGGAGAGGGAGTCAGAGAAAATCTTAGGTGGACTCCCTGAAGAGCACGGAGTTGGAGGCAGGGCTCGAGCTCATCACCCTGAGATCGTGACCTGAGCCAAAACCAGAGCCAATTGCTTATCTCACGGAGTCACCAGGGCGCCCCAACAGCTTCTTCTTCTTCTTTTTTTTAAGATTTAATTTATTTATGTGACAGAGATCACAAGTAGGCAGAGAGGCAGGCAGAGAGAGAGAGAGAGAGAGGAGGAAGCAGGTTCCCCGTTGAGAGGAGCCCAATGCGGGACTCGATCCCAGGACCCTGGAATCATGACCTGAGCCAAAGGAGAGGCCTTAAGCCACTGAGCCACTTAGACGCCCTGCCCCAACAGCTTCTTAAGAACCAATGTTTAAAGAACAGTTTTTCCTCTACATGAGAGTTTCTGGCCGCCAGAGCTCAGGGATGTGTTCTCTGAGACTGTCGGGGCCCCTTGCCGTTCAGGCTGCCTGTCAGGTGATGAGCTGCCCTGCTAGTAGGTTGTTGGGAGGTGCTGATTTCTGGAGCGTAGATTTCTTGCCAGGCTGGTTGGCAGAGGACCCAGGGTTGGTGGCAGTCCCCTCGGGCGTGGGGAAGGGCTGGCTGGCAAGGCTATAGGAGGCTCCCAGCTGCTAAAACTCTCTCAACTGGCTTCTGGGTATGAGAGAGGCCATGGGGGCTGCCAAGGACATGACATTTCTCATGCTAATGAGGGAGGGAAGCAACAGCCCCTGAGGGGCTGATTTATGTTTTTATGCTGAACATCAGGCTTTAGCTGAGGACAGGTGAGAGCAAGGACCTCTGTTTCTGGAATCACTCCCACAGTTCACGCTCCCAGAGCTTTCGTGCTGATATTCCAGCGGCGACGGGGTGCCTGACTGTAGCCCCTCCCTTCTCACTCTGCCCCAACTGGGTCTCCGAGGCCCCCCTTCCACCTACAGCTGACCAGAGCTGAGACTGGGAAGACCCCTGGCAGTCAGAGAAAAAGGTCGTCTTCCTGTCCTTAGGAGTTAGTGAAACTCACCCCAGACCCTGAACTTCTCAAAATCTGTGCGCATCTTCTGCAGAAGAAATGCTTTCCATGTGCAAGCGAGCCCGATGCTGCGTGTGTGTGCCTGTGTTTGGAGGCATGCGTGAGTGCAGAAGGGTTCATACATCCTTGGAAAGATGTTCACGACATATAGTTAAATGAAAAAGAAAGTTTCAAAACAGTATACCAAGTACCTGATGTCGCAAAATGTGGGAATGCAGTTACATAAGCAGTCTAGAAGAAAATACACTAAAATGTTCGTAGTGGTTCTCTCTGTTTCGTTAGAGTCCAGGATGGTTTGTATATGTAGCTTTCTGAATTTTGGCTTCTTTTATTTATTCTTATTTTTTAAATTTTCTGTAATAAAATGTTGGTTTTTTTTTTTTTAAGATTTTATTTATTTGACAGAGAGAGAGAGATCACAAGTAGGCAGAGAGAGAGGTGGGGAAGCAGGCTCCATGCTGAGCAGAGAGCCTGAGGTGGGGCTCAATCCCAGGACCCTGAGATCATGACCTGAGCGGAAGGCAGAGGCTTAACCCACTGAGCCACCCAAGTGCCCCTAAAATGTTACTTTTTTAAACACAGTTTCAAAGATTATATTTATTTATTTGTCAGATAGAGAGAGAAAGGAGAGCAGGTAGAGGGAGAAGCAGGCTCCCCGCTGATGTAGGACTCGATCCCAGGACCCTTGGATCATGACCTGAGCTGAAGTCAGACGCTTAATGACTGAGCCACCCGGGCACCCTTTAATAAAATGGTCTTATATGATAATAACAATACTCCTACTAATAACAAACACAGTCTAGTATTAAATACTATCCTGATACCTTTTTCAGCTTGAGACCTGAACAGTCAGCATGGAACTAAGAGAAATCAAGGCCACTGCCTTGGACAGAATGTTGATGGACCCACAAAATGTATATGTTGAGATCCTAACCCCCAATGTGAGGGTTTTAGGAAGCATGCCCTCTGTAGATGATTCTGTCATGAGGTCATGAATGGGATTTAATGGGTCCTTACAAAAGAGGCCCCAGAGAGCTCTCTCACCCCATCTGTTACGGTGAGAACATGGCTGTCCCGCAAACCAGGAAGTGGGCTCTCAACAGTCACGGAATCTGCCTTGATCTTGGACTTCCAGGCTCCCAAACTGTGAGAAAAGAATTTCTGTTGTTTATCAGCCACTCAGTCTATGGCATTCTGTTTCATCAGCCTGGACAGACCGAGACAAACTTGAATCTAAAAAGATTCAGAGGACTCGGGCACTCAGTCCTACATGGGCTCTTGTGTATGTGTGTGTCCAATGAGCAAGGAATTCCGAGAGTGTGGCCCCATCCCGAGGACCGGCATTCCCTGGGTCTATCCATGCAGGGAGCGAGAGAGATAAGGGATCGCTAAACCCGATATGGGACTTGAGGTGAAGGGGGAGGTGGTTGGCATAGGGAAGTAAATACAATTATGAGAAGAGCGTTTGCTGGCTATGTTGGCTAACTGGAATGACCCATGAGCAATGTCCTTGTGATGGGGTTCTGCCACTGGAGTAAAATCAGTGGAACTCATTCCATTAATTTTTTTTTAATGAGAAAAACCCTTCTTATACTATATTACCCACTTACCACCCAACCCCTATTTCAGGATCCTAAGCCCCACCACAAGAATTTGAGTTGCTAAGTTTTTTGGAGTCTGACACGGTTGGAAGTGTGAAATGCAGCCATCTGGCAGGCCAGAAAGCAAGTGGTTTTGAAATATTTTTTTCCATGAAGCATTAGCTATGATTTTTAACCATGTATTGTGAGTTCTGAGCAGACTCTAAGCTTGGGGCTCTGGTCAGCCAGCCAGGAACCCTTGGCTGAGCTATTTTTCCCCTAAGAGAAAGCAGGTCTTGGGCTTAACAGCAAAATGATGGCTCCCCTTCTGCTTTGTACGCCTTTTTGAATTTTTTGTAAGAATCTTGGTCGAGAAAAAATGTGCCGACACTGAGATTAATAACCCAGGATACTCTCATAGGCCCCATGAACTTTAAAAGTGTTTTAGAGAGCTGGGTGGCCCAGAGGAGGGGGAACAGTCCATCTTGGTCAGTAGCACGAGTTTAAACTTGGGGCTCCCTGGTAAAGTACCTACAAGGGCCTTTACCTTTCATTAATTGCACAATAAACGACTCTTCAGTGAAAAAGGCTCACTGGCTATGGGAGACAGGTGAAGGAAGGCCAGTCAGCACCCTCTGGGCAACAACCACATCCCGGACCCGGAGAGACGACTTCCCTTTTGCACCTGCTCGCAGAGATGCTCAGCTCTGAGTGGACCTGCTCCTTTCCCGGGGTGGGACATGGGTCCTCTTATCCATATCGGTGGAGTCATTATGTGCTAGTCCTCCTTCTACTGTGGCTGGGGAAAAATGGGAGCAACGAAGACTGAAAGACAAAGACTTTGGGGGTTTTTGTATTTTCTTTTCCTTTTTTTTTTTTTTAAGTTTCCAGCTGAGGGGCGCCTGGGTGGCTCAGTGGGTTAAAGCCTCTGCCTTCGGCTCAGGTCATGATCTCAGGGTCCTGGGATCGAGTCCTGCATCGGGCTCTCTGCTCAGCAGGGAGCCTGCTTCCTCCTCTCTCTCTGCCTGCCTCTCTGCCTACTTGTGATCTCTGTCTGTCAAATGAATAAATAAAATCTAAAACAACAACAACAACAACAACAACAAAACAACAACAACAAAAAAAAACCTTTAAAAAAAAAAGTTTCCAGCTGAAGCTGTGAATTTTGGACCACTTACTTGGGAGATGTTCTTGGGGCTTTTCCAGATCATTTCAAGAAGGCAGGTGCTTTCTGAAAATGAGCATTCTGCTTCTGGGTTAATTTTTGAAGGCCATCTGTGATTGATTTACTAGAGTGCTAATAATATTTTGCTTTCCTCTGTTTTTTCCCCCAAAGAGTCCTAAACTTCTTCCCTAATCCTGTATACCCAGTTCAGCTGTAGAGAGGCCAAAGTCACAGGTTACGTGGTATTTATGGTTTTATGGGAAAGCTCATTGATAGGCTGGTGGTCTTCCCCAGCCCTAATGTTGGGTGGGGAGGGGGGTATTCTGTTTAGAACAAAATGCACCTGAGATTTCAGGGTCTGTATTAGGGGTCTTTTCTCTACCATGGAAAACAAAACCCCACAAACAAAGAGTGGTAGGTTAGGGTTGCAGAGTAGGTAGTAAGAAGTAGTATGTCAGCTATAGCTGTGACGTTACAGCAGCCAAGAAGGGGTTAGATTCTGTGCTAAGCCCTTGTCCTGGATGATCTCATGTAATCCGCAGCACTCTGTGAGGAAACTACTATTACAACCATACATATGGTCTAGAAAGGTTAAGTAACCTGCCCGAGTCCTTTTTTTTTGTTTTGGGGGGTTTTAAAATAATTATTAATTATTTTTTTAAAAAAGATTTATTTATTTTAGGCGGGGGAGAGAGTGTCCTCAAGCAGACTCCCCACTGAGTGCGGAGCCTGACTTGGGGCTTGAGATCAGGATCCCGAGATCATGACCTGAGGCAAAATCAAGAGTCAGGAGGGTCAACTGACTGAGCCACCCAGGAGCCCCTTTCTGAATTTTTTTAAATTGAGGTACAAATGACAGATAAAATGGCACATATTTAAAGTATACAACGAGGTGGTGTATACAACAATGTGTGTGTGTATATATACACACACACATTTATGCTGTGAAGGGATCACCACAATTAATTAACACATTCATCACTTCACATGATTATCTTTTTTAGCAGGGGTGGGGGGCAATTTTTAAGATCTACAGTCTTAGTAAGTTTCAAGTCTACAACAGAGTCACTGTGTATATTAGATCTACAGAACTTACTCACCCTATAACTAAGCATTTATATGCTTTGACTAGTATCTTCCTGTTTTCCCCATCCCCCAGCCTCCGGCCACAGCCATTCTACTCTTTCTTTCTGTGGGTGCTACTTTTTTTTTTCTTTTTTAAGATTCCACATGTAAGAGATAGCATACCGTATATGTCTTTGCCTAAGGCTAATTATAACGTAACAGGCTAATGATAACAGGACTTGAACCCAGAGTACTGAATACAATAACCTGTATCCCTACATCCAACACTATATTCTCTAGAAGGAAGTAGGGAGAAGGCATTTGACAATTAACCCGCCCTCTTAAGAAATTGTCTTCTGAGTTAAAAGAACCATTTCCTGACTTTAATCCAACTCCTACCTCAGCTCTGGATCTAGAGCCCACGCTCAATGGTCCAGATGATCTCCAGTCTCTCTGCACTGTGGCTTATTGGTGTTAACAGAGCTTACTTGGTTAAAGGATTGAGGCAGCTCCTGCCAGAGAATTTATCCTGAGAGAAATAGCAGCCAGAAGTGGGGAAAGTCTTTGTGTCCTGCCAGTCACTGGGATTTGTCTCCTAATCCCATCTGAGTAACATTGAGAACAAGGAAGGAGCTGATTATCTGGTCTATTTCCAGTCTTCTGTTGACATTACTATGAGTCCAAGTGGCTTGTTAGAGAAGCTTCTTAGAGCATCGTAGAAGACATCTTTAGGGCTGTTTGCCCAACTAGCCCATCTTCCCTGACACTGACATTTACGGCCACGGGGATGACTCTTGGCAGCCACGGTACAGCTCTGTGCTGGTGCTTCCTCCTCGCCTCACCCCAGCCCTACCTACTACCTTGGAAAGCGCAGGCGTGGGTAGCTGACTGAGGCTGAACCAATCAGAATCCCTGGCAGGAACTAGGAACTGGGACTGAGAGAAGGTTAATGGCCGGACCTGCAGCATGTAAACTTGGGGGCGATTTCCACCAAGTGGATCAATACACTAAGAGAGCTGTTCTCAGATGTGGGGGGAAAAAAAAAAGAAAAGAAAAGAGAAGAAAAGAAAAGGCAAGTAAATTTGTTGCACTGGGAAGAACAGAGGCAAAAGTGGAGAGCAAATACAGATGACTTTCCTGTCTCTGCTTCTAGTCCCCTTCCTTTAGCCTTTGACTCTGGACACCCCCGTTTTGTTTTGTTTTTTAATAATAAATGAATTTTTTAAATAAAGATTTTTGAGCAAGGAGCTCAACATGATGTGGGGCTGGATCCTGACCCTGAGATCATGACCTGAACCATGAAGGCAGGTGCCCAACTGGCTGAGCCAGCCAGGTGCCCAACAGATGAATTTTTTATAAAGGTTTATTTATTTATCTGAGAGAGAGGGAGAGAGTGCATGCACAAGCAAAGGGGAGGAGCAGAGGCTGAAAGAAAGAGAGAATCCATGGAACAGACTCCTCCCAACAAGAGGCTTGATCCCAGGACTGGGGAATCCCAGGACTGGAGATCGTGACCTGAGCTGAAACTTAGAATCGCCATTAAACCAACTGAGCCACCAAAGTGCTCAGGATAGTGCAAAGGATAAATGAAAAATTTTTTAATACCTTTATTTATTTAGTTATTTATTTAAAGATTTTGTTTATTTATTTGACAGAGATCACAAGTAGGCAGAGAGAGAGAGAAGCAGGCTCCCCGCCAAAGAGAGCCCGATGCGGGGCTCGATCCCAGGACCCTGAGATCACGACCTGAGCTGAAGGTAGTGGCTTTAACCCACTGAGCCACTCGGGCACCCCAAAGGATAAATGAATTTTTATCTTAAACCATATTGAGATGGTTTTTAAATGTGCAATAGGGAATTCTGAGTTTTATGAGTTAGGTCATAGTATGATCTTTTTATTGAAGCCATGGTGATAGTTCTGTTTCCTCTGTATGTACATTAATTTTGGTTAGTCCCGAGGTGACAGTCTATTTTCTTCCTGCCTTTCACAAGGTGGGAAAGAAGGTATGGGGTCAGCACCCCTGGAAGAGAAACAGCTTTACAGCAAATGTATGTTTGATAGAGAGCATGTATTATTTTGGAATATGATTGGCAACACATTTTCTCACTATTTTTTTCCCCCTTTATCTAGCCTACAACCCCGAAGATGCTAGGAGAACAAATCTTGTCCACAAAAACACTTGCTTTTTTTTTATGTCCCTAAAATGTGAGCCAAGAAGAAAGCAAGGTCTTTGCTTTCATCACAAATCAAGTAGATAAGCTGAGAGGTCTATGAGGGTCTCACAACCAGCCACGGGAAAGGGAGTGAGCTCGAGCGAGGGCTGGGGGGCCCCGGGGATAAATAACCCAGCTACAGGGTCAAAAGGACTCAAGTCAGATGCCAAGTTTCAGGACACAGCCCCACTGCAATCTCCCTCCTCCTTCAAGTGCCCTGGAGGGATGGCCCGGAGAGCACCGTAGCACCGAAATTAGTTTCCTAGAGCTGCCATCACAAATTACCAGACTGGGTGGTTTACAACAACAGAAATGTATGGTTTCACAGTTCTGGAGGATAGAAGTCCAAAATCAAAGCATTGGCAGGACCAGGCTCCCCCTGAAGCCTCTAGGGGAGGATCCTTCCTTGCCTCTTCCAGCTTCCTTGCAGCTGACCCGTGCCCTGTCTGCCTCTGTCAGCTCGTGACCTCCCTGTGCGTCTTCACACTGTCTCTCATCTGCACGTTTGTGTCCACTGTCTTCCCATCACGATATCTGCTGTATCAGGTTAGGGGCCCACCTTACCCCAATATGACCTCATCCTAACTAATTACTATCTGTGTCAACCCTATTTCCAAATAAGGTCACATTCTGAGGTACAGTGGATTAGGATTTTAACATACCCTTTCCAGTAGGGATAGCAATTCAAATCATGACCTCATCCATGGGGGGTTTGGCAACCTTGAGCTTGACTTGAGGCAGTACGAGTGTCCCAAGGGGTCTGATCCAGTTGGTCTGTTAAGCTAACTGATGAACCTCAGCAAATTTGGTGAATTGATTGGACAGCATGTCAGAAGACAACTTTCACAGGCCCCCAAGGATGAGAATTTATCCTAACAAAGGGAATCGCTGGGAATGGAGACTTATTTAGTAGTAGTTCTTTTTTCTTTGTTGTCTATAATAATAGATGGTGACGTAGATTCAGTGAAATCCAATCATGTAAACTTGCTTTCCCTCTTTCTCAAAGTGGTTTATCCCAGTGACCTCAAATCACCTTCCTTAGGAAATGACCCTTCAACTGACTTTGAATTTATTATAAACAAATAATATCTTTTGCCTTGATGAAAGTACAGCATTTCCAGTATCTACCAGTCTAGAGACTGTGTTTTTTTTAATAAAAGGCGTTAACTCACTCAGCAGTTTTTTATTGAGTACCTGTCATATACTGGTTTTAGTTCTAAATGGGGATATGTATTTCTAGTAAAAACACAGATAAGGTCATGTTCTTAAGCTCTTTTCCCTAGGGTGTTGCTGTCCATGGAAATATAACAGAAGCCACATATGTAATTTTATTGTTTGAGTAGTCGTATCACAAAAAGTAGAAGGAAACAGGTGAAATTCATTTTAACAATGTGTTGTATTTAACTCAATATATGCAAAATATTTTATCAATGAGGCATTTTATATCCCTTTTAATACCAAATCTTCAAAATCCAGTGCATATGTTTATGTACAGCTCATCTCAGGTAGAACCTAGCCCACATTCAAGTGCTCAGTAGCCACTGTGGCTAGTGGCTACTGTGTTGGTCAGCACAGAGGCAGGGATTGGAGGGAGATAATAAAGAAATGAACAAATAAGATCATTTTAGATGGGGATATGATCTATGAGGAAAACGAAATAAGGTCATGGGATCAAGAGTGACTGGATAGGGTCCTTTTATTTTTTATGTATTTATTATTTAAAAAAAGAGTATTTATTAGAGAGAGAGGGCAAACGTGCGAGCAGGGGATGGGGCACAGGGGGTGGGGGAGAGCGAATCTCAAGCAGACTCCCCATTAAGCGCACCGACCAACCCAGGGCTTGATCTCGTGACCCACCCCCCCTGCCCCGAGATAATGACTTGAGCTGAAATTAAAACTGCAGCCCTTAGCCGACGGAGCCACCCAGGTGTCCCTGGGGCAGATGTCTGTGATCAGATGGGTGAGAAGGACCCTGCTCTGCTACCGGGAGGTGGAAGCGGGCAGGGATAACGAGACCAAAGTCCCTGCGGCAGGAAAGCATCTGGGAAGGCGCGGAAACAGAACGAAGGTGCGCGTGGCTGGAGCTCTCCAAGTGTCTCCAAGTGTACGTGTGAGCGGCGGGGGTAGGGACGGGAGGGTGAGGGAGGAGGAGGTAGGAGGGGCGGGTCGGATGCTAAGAGACCAGGAAGGAGAGGTCAGCGGGCATCCTGTGGGCATTGTAAGGATTTTGGTAACGATGTTGATTGAAATGCTTCATTTCTATGTGAAATCACACTTGTTTCTGGTGACTACATTCATTTTTTAAGTATCGACATGCATTTGTTTAATAATTCTGGAATTTTGCTGGAGATTGATATCTAGATTTTCCATGTGAAGTTTTCAAAAGCCATCCCTTTTCCCTTGTTGAACCTTGGGACACTGCCCTTTGGTGTATCCCTTAATTCCCGTGATTTTCCCTAGGTCTCTTGAGTCTACCCCTGTGAGCTCCTCCAGTACTCAGGGATGTAATCCGAAGAGGTCTGCAGATGTAAACACATTTTCACTGAGTAGATTCTTTTCTTTACCAGATTGTCCCACATTTTTGCTTTCCTTTATCTTTTTGTAGAATTTATACTCTTCAGTTCGAAGATGTCACTTGATGGGCAAAGCAGAGATACAGTAACAACTGAACTCGTTCTGCTCTCTACTGGTTGTTAAAATTGTACCATTCTCCCTACCTTCTTTATTTGCTCTGAATGTACCCATCTTGGTTCGAGTTTTTTTGCACGAGTTTCAGCTCATAGAACATATGGCTTTCTAAATATCAGTGCTTTCACGATTTCTTTGTCTCGCTATTTACAACAGTTGATGCTGATACACCTTCCTCCCATCACCCCACATGCCAGGGCACCTTGACTCTTCAATTTTCCCTTTGTCCAACATTTGGCCAAACCTCATGTTAGTTAGGACATTCAAAGGTAAAAGAAACACAGCACCATCAAGCCCAAAGAAAATGGACTAATTCGTATGATAAGGAAATTGACTGCTTTCAAGCACAGAAGGATCTCAAGTCTCAAAGATGACTCTTTTTTTGTTGTTGTTAGTTTGGGTTTTATTTTTGTTTTTTTTTTTTTTGCTTTGTGTTTTCTGTTTGTCTTCATCCTCAGGAGGCTCTTTGGCTTTGCCATACCAGCTGGGAAAAAAAAAAAAAGTCTCATTTCTGATAGCACTGGCAAAAATCAGTCCACAAGAGCATAATAACCTTATGGTGTTCTCATGGGCCAGGTTTGGGGTACAGTCCTGCTCAAGCTGGATGGCCTGCACAGGGTAAAGGTGTTTCCTCAGGGAAAGATCTATCAGAGCTGTGTTGTGAGAAGAGAGCGTGGATATTATCGAAGTGCAAAACAACCACGGGTCCCCACAGTCTGGTTACAGTGCAGCTGGTACTTGTTCTCTGCTCCCCACACACTCCGCCTGTTTAGTGGCCTGGATTTTTGGGGGGGAAAAAAAGGCTCTTGGGGCACCAGGTTGCTCAGCGGGTTAGGCCTCTGCCTTCGGCTCAGGTCATGGTCTCAGGGTCCTGGGGTCGAGCCCCACATCAGGCTCTCTGCTCAGCAGGGAGTCTGCTTCCCTCCCTGCTTTGCCTGCCTCTCTGCCTACTTGTGACCTCTCTCTGTCAAATAAATAAATAAAATCTATTTGTTAAAAAAAAAAAAGGCTCTTCACCAACCTCCCAGCTTCTGCTTCTTCAGCACAGCTGAATCACACGATTTCATGGGGACACACTTAGTAGGAAAATCTATGAGAACACATTGCCACACCATGGACCTGACTCTTCCCAGCTCCCCCTGCCCACGTGGAGCCCCCACCCCCAGGATACTCTTCTAATTGTGTAGTTCTCAATGGGCCAGAATCTGTAGAGCCCACCAGACTAGGAAGGAAGTCAGAAAGCTCATTTAGAAGGGGCAGAGAGATACCATGATGAACAGGTGGGGCCTGGAATCTGACATAACAACGAGAAACAAGAGCCGCCTTGCATTAGACTAACTCATGTGGGGAACGCATCAGGAAACATACAAGAAACACTGGCGAACCACAAGGAACTCACAGTCAGGTCAAGGGAGAGAACCTCGCAAGTGTATGCTATAGAGGAGTATGTAAGAAGGCCACACGAGGGTTCCTGTCATATCTCACCAATGACCTACAGTTGGAAGGATGAGGGAGGGCGCCATGATAGAGGTGACAGCCGAGCTGGCCCCTGAAAGACCGGTAGGGTTTTGTTGGCTGGGAGCAGGTGAGAAGGGAGGCATGCCTGGCAAAGGGAATGGCTCAGGCAAAGCCATGGCAGGTTGGTAGGAGGGCAGAGAATGGAAAGTTGCCCAGATGAACGGTGTCCTGGGTGGCTGGAGACAGATGCTGAGACCAAGTTTCAATGAGACTGTGGAGGGGTGTTGAGTGCATTGGATTTGGGGGATGATGGAAACGTGGCACGTGCCATAAAAGAAGCACAATTCGAAAGACAAGCAGACATTGTCTGGTGCTCTATGGGACCATTTGCCCTATTTTTTTTTTTTTTAAAGATTCTATTTCTTTATTTGAGCAGGGAGCCCAACACGGGGTGTGATTCTAGGACCCTGAGACCCTGACCCTAGGTGAAACAGACACTCAACCGACTGAGCCACCGAGGGGCCCCTCCCTTTCTATGCTTTCAAGAGGGTGAGAAGGAGAGCTCTCGAGATCTGGCGGCGGGGAGCTCCTCTCCTGACTGCTGTGCAGCTGTGGTTCTTCTGCCGTCAACGGGAGGGAACCCGCCTGTACCTTGCCAGCTGGGACTCAAGCCTCCAGAACAGATTTTAGCGCCATCCTGATATTGAATCCTTATTCTTGGCCCCATCTTTGCCCCCTGCAGCCAGGCCGTGTTTATCCGGGGTTTTCTGGTGAAACTGAGGCGGCCACAGGGGTGAAGCAAGGTCCTGGGGCAGGCAGCGGAGATGGTGTGGGCCCTATTTGCATGCTCGGTGTGTGGTATAATTTCCCAGCTGGCCAGAAAGGTCAGCCAGGGAATCTTGGTTGTGAAAATAGAAGGGAGCAGAAGTTGCTGACTATTTCTTTCTTAATTCTTTCTCTCTCCTGTCTACCCTGGTCCTGGGAGTTGGGTTCTGCTTCTTGCCAGGAGCGTTCCTTCCTTGTCAACTGACTGCCTCTCTTTCTTCCCTTCTCAAAAGGAAGGATGGGTTCCTTGGCTGTATTTCTGGTAGCTTCTGAAAGGCTTTCGATTCTCTCCTGGCAGAGGCTGTCTTCAGTATGACTCGTTCAACATGACATGTTATGTGCATCAGGACTCTGCCCCAGGGTGTCCCCGGAAACACACTTCAGCAAGGCCATCCCTGCTGTCCTCTCAGGGGTTGCTGAAATAGGGGAGCAAGGCATGGCCGAGTTAAAATCCATCTGTATGGGGTGAACCGTGTGACCAGTGTGGGCGGCTTCTCATGCTCCAGGATCCCAGGCCATTTGGATGGGGTCACAGATGTCTCCTCTCAGATTCAGACTGGTTCAGAAAGTGCTGGGCAGCAAACAGATGCTCGGATATGGGGAGGGTTCATTTCTGTAAGACTTTCCAAGTCCGGGGCTGGATTTCAAGAGCCTTCTCCTGCCCTTCTTCCTTTGGGGGAGGATTAGGGATCTATCTCAAAAACCCAAGGCAGATGCCTCTCTCCCAGCCCATCAGAAGAAGAGGTACTGATCTTTTGGCCAGAAAGATGTCTGGACTTTGGTTGGAATATGCTTGAGAAAGCTCCCTGACCTGTGTAAAGGAAGCCCGTCACTGATGTCTGCAAAAAGGAAGCCCACACTGCAGGTGGGGAGGGCATCTTAGAGTCAGACAGACCCAGGCAGAAATCCCCAGCTCACCCGCTTGCCTGTGAGACTGGCAAGCCACATTCAGCGCGACGGTCTCCATATTTGTTAGATGGGATATTAGCAATGCTCACATGATGATGATGATCGTGGAAGGAATAAACAAGAGAATGAGTGTACATGGTTTAGCACAGGGCTTGGTGCTTAGTAAGCCCTCAGTAAGTGATAGGTATGGTTGACATGAAAGCAGTGGTTTTGCCTTTATTGTTCTGCATTGATTGACTCGGGAGGGGGGAATGGTCCCAAGGCCGGTCTCTGCGTGCACCAGACGGCTGCGGCTCCCCCAGTCCAGGCAGCTGTTACAGAATAGCATTAACATGGGAGCTAATTTAACACAGTATTAATTTTAAGATGCAGCTGGGTCATCCCCAGGCTCCAGTGCCTTCCCGCTCACGTCTGGCACACTGCCCTGGAGAGACAGTCCTCTCTGTGACTTCCAGATCGACCTCAGGAGGGTGTTTGTGGCTCAGCGATCAAAGGGTTGTTAATTTTATACGCATACCATATTAACACACATTTGAAATGGTCTCATTAGTTTTTCTGCTGATATCCAGCTTTGAAATTATTGCTTTGACTGCAGAGCCTTGGCGGACGGGAGCTCTCATTATTTTTAGGGATAACACCCCCACACACCCATAAATCTAGGACAGCTGCCATTGGGGTTTTTCTCTGTGGTTCCACTGGTCTATTATACTGGCAAGGCAGGAAGTCAGAAACCGCCGCTTTGATGTTCTGTTGGGATAAACGCAGGTAGAGCAAATCAATTGTCAAATGCAGGAAGCGAGCAGGGTGTGTAGGTGAAAAGAATCGGGTGCTACAGTGGACCACAAGCTTGAGAGCGATCACTGTATAACTCAGTTGTGACTAACACTGATGATGGTAAGTGTGTGGGTGTTTGTCCCTTATGCTCAGCCCAGTTAACCCCCGAAAGAAACAACATTACTGTTACATTTTTAGTTTTGTCTCTCTCCAGATCTTAGAACCATTACTTCTCAGGGATTTCTTTTAAAATGAAAGTTAAAAATTACTTTATAAAGCCTTGATTGTTGAAATATCAAGCTGTGTGAGGGTGAGTGCTGAGTCTCTTTCTGAAACAAATATGGGGGGAGGGGTGCAAAGCACCCACACAGGAAGATCCCATAGTTCTGGGGTGCTCTCTCCCCGACCTGTGGTCCGGTGGGAGGCAGCAGCCAGGCTGGTGTTAGCCCTCTCTCTGTGGCTTCCCCTCACCCCTACTCCAGAGGCATTTGGTCATTTAGGGGCACCCCCGGACCAGGCGTTTATGTTCCTCCACCAGCCGCAGAGCAGCCCGGAAAAGTGTTCATCTCCCTCTCCTTGGGACCGGTGCCTGGAACACTGACCAGCTCCCTTGTGGGGTCAGGGAAGATGCATGAGGGTTGGGAGCTTGAGGACGGACACAGGCCTGGCTGTCACAATCAGGCCTCCTGTCAGAAACGGAGGAGATTGAAGTTCACTGGGCAACTTTACACAGCTGGCATCTTTGGCACGGAACTCCTGCCAAGGAACCCACGGCTAACTTTAATCCGGCCTGCAGGCAGGTGACCGTGCAAACCCTGTGTGTACATCTCAGAAGCACACCCGATGATGGTTCGACAAACTTCCGCCAGCAGCGCCCCCACCTGCCCACGCAGAGTCAGCACTAAGCCAGCGGGTGCGGGTGCTTGGCGGACGCAGTTCCACATTCTGGGTATTATTTGATACTCACGGCAACTCTGTGAAGTCATTGTCATTATTTCCATTTCACAGATGAGGAAACGGAATTTGAGAGGTGAAGCAAGTTGTTGTCCCTGGTCTACCCACTAGGTGACAGGATTGGGATTCAAGCCCAGATTCTGTCCGAAGCAATTCCAAATTTTCTAGGGCAACCCAGGTAGAATCTGACCCGTGAGATGAGCGGGTCTGAGGCCAGCCCGCAAACTCAGTGTGAGCCGGGAAGTAAGGCCACTAGCAGTTTTACTAACAACCATCCGATATACTCTGGCTTTTGATTTTTCTTCCTAATGCATGTAAGCATTTGATCAAAAGGAGTCATTAATAGCATGAGTGTGTGGGGGGGTTTTTAAAGATTGGTTGATTGATTGGTGATTGATTTTAGAGAGACAAAGTCCAGGGGAACAGAGGGCAGTAGGGAGGGGCAGAGGCAGAGGAAGCAGACTCTCTTCTGAGTACAGACCCCCAGTGGAGGTGGGGGCATGGGAGTTGGGGCTTGATCCCAGGACCCAAGAGTTGGGTCATGACCTGAGCCAAAACCAAGAGCTGGTCGATTAATCAACTGAGCTACCCAGGAGCCCTGATTGTGTGTTTTTAAGGTGTCTTTTTAAAAAATAATAATAATAAGATTTATTTATTTATTTGAGAGAGAGAGCGAGCAGAAGCAGGGAGGAGAAGCGGACTCCTGCTGAAGAGGGAGTCCAGAGTGGAGCTGATCACTGAACCCAGAGATCACGCTTCGAACCAAAGGCAGGTGCTTAACCGACTGAGCCACCCAGGCACCCCAAGACAGTGTGTCTTAAAGTATATCAATGTGTTTGATGTATCTTATCACAGAAAATTTAGAGATACAAAAAAAAAAAAAAGGAAGAAGAAGAAGAAATTACCAGTTGCTTATAATCCTACCCAAACTTAGCATTTTGGTCTTTTTTTCATTGTATGTGCATATAAACACATGATAAAATACAATTTAGACTTAAAAAAAATCTCGGTTTCCATTTTCCCCCTCAACTTTATATAGTAAGAATTTTCCATATAATTATTTCTTGAAAGTAATATTTCAAAAGCTTTCCACAGGTTCTGGAACATAGTGAATGGCTAACTACCATTACTTACGACATAATGATCCACTAGATGAGTGGACTGTAATTTTTTTGACTTTCTGATTTTGATGAACATTTAGGTTGCTACCTTTCCCCCACTATTATAAACAATTGTATTAGAAAGTTTTTGTATATAAAATTTGTTTAGGGGCGCCTGGGTGGCTTCAGCGGTTGGATGTCTCTCTTGATTTCTACTCAGGTCATGATCTCGGGGTCCCCTTTTGGGCTCCGCACTCAGCTTGGATCTGCTTGAGAGTCTTTCTCCCCCACCTCTCTCCCTCTAAAATAAATAAATGTTTAAAAAATAAAGAAAATTTTAAAATTGTGTTAATCATTATGTCGTATGTGTGAAATGAATATAACTTTCCCAACTATACTCAAATAGAAATAAAAATAAAATAAAAGTGTGTTTGGGTTTCTCATCAATTTCCTAGGTTAAACCCCTGGTAAAGAATTACTGGGTCAAAGCCTAGGCACTTTTTAATTTATCTGGGACACACACTGCCAAACTGCTTTTCTAGAAGGAGCGTATCTGTTTAAATTTTTTTTTTTTTCCTTTAAGTAGGCTCCACGCTGGGCCCTGAGATCAAGACCTGAGCCGCCCAGGTGCCCCTACCTGTTTAAATTCTAACAGCATTGTGGGAGAGGGTCCATTTCTCCATTTCCTTTCACACAGAACTTGGGTAAGAGTGTGACTTTGGTGAGCAGGGCTGTATTTTAAAACAGCCTGCCGGGCCCCACGTGCTTCTCACCCATGGAAGGACTCAACAAACAGGTGAGTTGGTGGGCGCCTGGGTGGCTCAGTGGGTTGGCCCTCTGCCTTCAGCTTGGGCCATGATCTTGGGGTCCTGAGATAGAGCCCTGCATTGGGCTCCCTGCTCAGCGGCGAGCCTGCTGCCCCTTGCCTACTTGTGATCTCTCTCTCTCTGTCAAATACATAAATAAAATCTTTGGGGGAGGGAGGAAGGTGAGTTGGCCTTGAGACAACTCCAGTGAGATCTGCGCATTTCCCCTTCAGGTAAAGAGTTTGGGAGGCAGCGGGTTTCTGCTCTAATTAACCTGACCCTTGTGATGTGTCCTGAAAACCCCTGTGCTACTTGTTGTGGAATATTCAAAGCCCTCCCTATTCCCTTGCCTCCCCCGCCCTCGCCCCTGGGGAATTACGTGCCTATCCATCCTCCTGGCTGGACTGCAAAGTCCACAAGACCCAGTCTGTTTCAACATGCTGAGGTCCAGCATCGAGCCCGGTAGGCAGCGGTCACCCCGGGACCATTTGCAGTCAGAGAAGCCCAGCACTACAGAAATGTTCTTTGAGCTGAATCATCTTCTTGTGGCTGTGTGGGTTTAAAAATGGAAAAAGAGGGGTGCCTGGGTGGTTCAGTGGGTTAAGCCTCTGCCTTCGGCTCAGGTTATGATCTCAGGGTCCTGGGATCAAGCCCCGAATTGGGCTCTCTGCTCAGCAGGAGCTTGCTTCCCCCTCTCTCTGCCTGCCTCTCTGCCTGCTTGTGATCTCTGTCTGTCAAATGGATAAATAAATTTTTTTTAAAAACAATGGAAAAAGAGTTTCTTATATATGATCAAACAGAATAAGAAAGTGACAGAACATTCTTCAGGATCCTGGCTCTGTAAGAGAGAGGCGGTCAGAGAAAGAGGGAGGAGTGGCTGGAGAGCCGGAGACCACCGCAGATGGGGAGACCCAAGGCAAGGCCTAAACCCTGAAATATTATCAGGGCTCATCACAGGGAGGGTGATAAGGTTCCCTTTTTGGGGTATGTCTGCATTTTCCAAAGACTTTATAATGGGCGTGAGCTGGAAACGTTTTTTAATTAAAATTACTGGATCTCTAATAGTTCAAAACCTGTGTGGTATTAACGGTGATCTGGCAAACGTCACCTTACTTAGGAAGCCCCTTTCTTCAGCTGGAGCCACCTTACTGATGGGCCCGCTTTTCTTCCCAGAGCTGTGATTTTTACTTTCCCTTGAGGACCCAGGGTGGAGAGGGCACGGAAAAGCTCGCAAAGTTCCTAGCTGTCCCCACGCGAGCCAGTCTCTTCGGGAAGGCGAGGGAATGATCTTCCTGAATGGGGGGGGTGTGGGGTCTAAGGTCAGCATTAAATAGAGGTGTTGCTTTTCCCAGAGTTGCTTGCAAAGATCGAGTGGCTTCCTCTAGTGAGAATTTACAATGCGATGATTAACAGAAATTCCTCACAGCTTTCCAGGCTTCAGTTCCTGTCCCCCCAGCGTTGGCCTAATTACCATCTCTCCTCGCCAAGGAACAGACGTGGGAGAGCCCAGACCCCAGGGAGGAACGGCAGACTTGCAGCAGATTATATGGCGGGACAGGTACTAAGGGGAAGCCCAGGTGGGGCGGTGGGGGCAGGGCAGAGAGGAGGGGGCGAGAAGGGGAGAAGAGGGAGGAATGACAGCTTCTGTCTCTGATGGGCTTCTGTTCTGCCCAGCATTTCTTCTACTGCTTGAAAATTTCCCTCCTCTACATTCTGCCCCCCCGCCGCCCCCCGCCCCCCGCCCTTCGTGATTGTAGGATCCTGTGGCGATAAATACATAGTCCCTGGAAATAGACTCCTAGCATTTTCTGACATCACACAGAAGAAAATGTGTAATTCTTTTCATCAGGCATGGTTTAGAACATGTGTTTCTCTTTCTGCCTTAATTTCGAGGCCTGTGTGCGTTAAACTCCTCAAACACCGACCATCTCAGGGCTCTGGCTAGTTAATCCTGGTGCTTCTGGTAGATAATGACGGATACACTTGGTTTCCTACTGTAATTCCCCTCACAAATGACTGTGATCCTCCTTAGATGCCCTTTGGGCTAAAACATGGTATATTTTCTTCTGTTCATTCATTTTTTTTCGACGGGTACGTAAAGGGTAGGCTGCTCTGACGAAAGCTAATATACACTGCCTGACATGAATGCCACAGGCTGGCGGGTGAGCAGGGGGCTCTGGCCCAGGAGCGCCTTTGAGAAGCCAGTTTCCCTAGGGTTGTGGACCCACCATCCAATGGGGTGACATCCCCGAGTGATCAAAAGAAGGCCAGACACTGATGTGCATTTCCGCTTGTTTGCAAAGTGAAAGAGCAAACTCCAGAGCAAACTGGTTATCTTTTTATCTTAAAAAAACAAAACAAAACAAAACAAAAAAACACTTAATTTTTTAGAGCAACTGTAAGTTCACAGCAAAACTGAGCTGAGAGTAGAGAAAGTTCCCATTTACTCCCTCCCCCGGCACATGCATAGATTTCCTGCTACCAACAGCCTGCGCCAGAGTGGGACATCTGTTACAATCCATAAGCCTGCACTGACACATCATTATTATCCCAGGTCTGTAATTTACATGGCACTTCACTCTTGCTGTTGCACATCCTATGGGTTTGGACAAATGTATAATGACGTGTATCCGCGTGATAGTATCCTAATAGTCTCTAAACTCTAAACTCAAACTGTCGTAACAATCCTCTGTGCTCTGTCTCTTCGGCCCTCCCTCCCCTCCAATCCCGGGCAAACACTGATCTTTTTACTGTCTCCATAGTTGTGCCTTTTCCAGAATGTAATAAACTGGGAGTCCTACAGTATAAAGCCTTTTCAGACTGGCTTCTTTCACTTAGCAATATGCATTTCTGTTTTTTCTTGTCTGCAGTGATCTCCACCTTGCAGACGATAGGTCATGAGACTTCTCAGCTCTCTATAATTGTGTGAGCCAGTCCCTCATAATAAATCTCTTTATATACATATCCTATTTGCTCTCCTTCTCTGAAGAGCCTTGACTCTTACATCCCAAAATAAAAATCCTCCGTAAACTCCTAGGAATACAGTATCTCCATTTTGAGCTCCTTTTCTAGACTCTAGGTTCCTTGAGGGTGGGAATTGTTCCTTTATTTATTGCTGAATTCATTCAACTGCACATATTTTCCAAATAACATATAATTTACTAATAAGGATAGCGATAAAATGATAGTTCTCACTTAGTGTGTATGCTATGCAGCAGTAATGAGCTGTGTAATTTTTCTTATTTAATGATCATGCCACAAAAGATGAATGGATAAAGAAGACGTGGCTCATATGCCATGGAATATTACTCAGCCATCAGAAAGGATGCACACCAACCATCTATGTTGATGTGGCTGGATCTGGAGGGGATAATGCTAAGGGAAATCAGTCAATCAGAGAAAGATAATTTTACGGTTTCATTCACATGTGGAATATAAGAAATAGTACAGAGGATCATAGGTGAAGAGAGGGAAAACTGGGAAGAAATCAGAGAGGAAGACAAATTATGAGAGACTTGACTCTGGGAAACAAGCTGAGGGTTGTAGAAGGAGGGGCAGGTAAGGAAATGGGGTAACTGGGTGGTGGGCATTGAGGGCACATCATGTGATGAGCACTGGGTGTTCTACACAACTAATGAATCACTGAACATTACATCAAAAACTAATGATGTACTATATGTTGGCTAATTGAATTCAAATTAAAAAAAAAAAAAGAAAAAAGAATAATTACCATACCGAACTCGTGAGAAAGGTAGCAGTATCTTCATTTTTCAGATTAGAAAAAGACAAGTTGTTTGAGTAAAGACACACAGCTAATAAGTGGTACATCTAGAATCAGAAACCAAATCTTCCTGACTCAAAGTCATACTCTTTTTCTTTTCTTTTCTTTTTTCTTTTTCTTTTCTTTTCTTTTCTTTTTTTTTTTTTTTTTTGCTACTCATATCCTCAGTCTATAAAATGCAGGTTTCAAAGGTCAATTCTTAAATGAAGTGGCTTGTCTACATGATCTCAGCCAGTCCATCAAGCCTTTGTTGAGTGCCTACTATAGATCCTCGATGGGCTGGGCACTGGGAACTTGAGCCTGAAAGGCATGATGTTTCCCTTAAGGGAAAGAAGCTAGTTAATAGACATTAACTGCACTAAGGTGAATGCCCTGGGAGAGACATGGGAGCACAGAAGAGGGGCCCATCCTGCCAGTTCATGAAGCCTTCTGAACAGGGTCCAATCTGGCTTGAGTCTTGGAGGAAGAGTAGAAGGTAGATGGGTGACCTATGTGGGGAGGAGACTTTAGGGAGTCCAACCAGCTTGAGAGGGCACACAGATATGAGGGGACATGGAGGGACATGGAGGGGACTCTTTCTCCTGTCTTATGGTTTAGAGCTCTCTGGAGGAAGCTCCCCCAACACTTCCTGCCCTCTCTCCCCTTTTACTAATCAGAGTGGCTTCTGATTAGTGAATTTGAGAAGAGTGATTTGAGTGGCCTGACTCAGCGGTCTTGTCTTCCTCATGGCAGGGAGCTCATGTTTGTCTCCTTCTGGGATCCACAAAGACAAAGTCCCCTCACCTGCAAATAAAAGCCACTTTCTCCTGGGTAGACTTTATCTGTGATAAAAGGGCATGTTGGTTTTTCACATGTGGTCTCTTTGTCCTCTTCCTTCGGAAAGATTCAGAACGCCAGCAGGGAAGAGAGGTGCTATGTAGTGGGCCATCTAGAACACATGGAATGGGAATGTAAGGGGTAAAGTGGGAAGGGCAGGAGAAGATAAGTTTCAACAGGTTTGGAAAAGCCGGCTTACGGACTGCCTTTGTCTTGATGGCCATGGGTGGGATCCCTTTGACTTTGGCTTTAAGGTGGGGAGTAATTCACTGAGAGCTACATTCTATAGATTTGTCTCTCAGGCCACACTGTAGAACATGGCGGGATGACAGAAACATAGTCAATGGTGGAGAGACCAATCTGCGAGTGACTACAGCTGTGTGTATTGGGGAAGATGAGACCTGAGCTACATCAGGGGACAAAGCATAGAGGATAATCCACTAGACAGCTGGGAGACCACATCGGTGAAATTTAATGATTGTCCACTTGTGGTGGAATGAATTACAATAGTCTGGGATGAGTGTCAGTTTTCTGACTTCAGTAATGAGGTGGATTATAATGTGGGCTTACCAAGAGAGGAAATAGGAAATCCATCTGGTTTGGGGGAAATGGAGGTAATGATGCATGTGGTTTGAGCCATGCTGATATATATGTTTGGACCTCTGGGTCAGATGTCCAGCAGCCTACAGTTGGGAAGGGATCCCAAGTCCAGTGGTGATATTTGTCAGTCTAGAAGATTTGAATTTGGAAGCATCAGCCTCCCTTCTGGGGAGAGGAGCTTTAAAGTCATGACTGTGTGGGGTAGAGTAGGAAAATAAAACAGTGGGCCAGCAGGAAATCCTTGGGGGATCACAAACATTTTAAGAAGTTGGCAGAGGAGCAAGACCTCAGGAAATAGGACAGGAAGGAATGATCAGACATGCAGGAGGAGAATTATGAAAGATGTCCACTCAGAGAATTTCAGGAAGAACTGAAGTCAAACACAGCAGAAAAGCCCAGTTAGACTAGGGGTAGCCAGTGACAATTTGAAGGTAATGTTCCTGAAAGCAGTGTGAGTTGAGTGGTACGGTCAGAAGCCAGGTGCACTGGGTGGAGAGGTAGGAAATGAAGACCCCATTTGGAGAGGCTCTTTTCAAGATGCTTGGCTGGGAAGCCAAGGGGCCATCAAGAGAGATTTTCTCCTCTAAAAGTGCAACTTGATGTAGGGCTGAGGGCAAGAAAATCAATTTATAGAAGAAGGGGGATTATGGATGGACCAAGGTCCTGAAGAGGAAAGGAGATGATGAATGAAAAGCTGACATGGCAGTTGGGAGTAGGGTGTGTGTGTGTGTGTGTGTGCGTGCGTGCGTGCACGCACATACATGCAAGTGTGCCAGAGGGGTGGTGGTTCTCTTGAACAAGAGAAGAGATGCTTTCTTTCCTAAGACCCTGAAGATGAGGGAAAGGTGTGTCCAAAGGAGGTAAGCATTGTTTGGTTGTTGAAGTACCTTTGGTGAAGGCTGGAGGACAGGATGGAAGCCAAAGCTCATGCCCAAGGTCAAGCCTCATGTTTTATTGGTGAAACAGGAGGCAAGGCTACGTACTGACATGGCGCTGGGACTCGAGAAGAGATTGGAGGTTTGTCATGAACACTAGCAGAATGGGAGAGGGGACTCTAACCGAGGAAACGTTCATCTACACTGGAGTTGGCCTGGTTGGAGAGGACAGAGGACTGGAGTTTCCTACAGACTGGGTGGAAATGGCAAGAGTGAGCTCAGCAGTGTCCGAATTCCTAGCAGGGGCAAGGAGGGTATGAAAGCAGTGGAAACACAAGAGGTCGTCAGCTGGTAGTGGTTTTGTTCAGTGACCCAGTTCTGTGACAATAACTAGTATTTGAACAGCTCTTGACATTTGGGGAAATGTTTTTGCAGACATATTTCATTTGGTTTTCAAAGCAGCGCTACGAGGCATATGGTATTATGCTCCTGCTCTGCAGAGACCAAGGGAGCCTCCCAGAAATAGTCACTTACTCAAAGTCAGGCAAGTAGCAAAGGTAGGACTTCAAACTAAATTTTTGGTCTCCAGGCCTCATACACAAAGAGTTTGATATTTAAAGGCATCGGTGATTCAAATCAAGAATAAAAATGTATACCATGGGTTGATTTTTCTAAGAGTAAGAATGCATCTTTTTTCTCTCCTTGTGACCCTAAGTACGGGGCAGACAAATGACTCACTGATGTGATGTTGACATCAAGGTGAGTGAGGCTTTACCTGGTTAACTGGTCCACACTCATGTTGGTCCATGCACACCCTGTGCTTGTTCACACCCGCCCGCTTCTGTACCTGATGCCTTTCTCCCTACAAGATTCTCTCCATAGATGTCTCCTGGACAGTTCCCACATCTTTCACAGCTCCGTCACCACCTTTCTTTCCGCAGCCCACGCCAAAGACGCCATTTTGTGCTCCTGATAGAACCCTGGGCTCTTCCCTTATTCCATCACACTGAAATTGTGGCTCATGCACCTGTCTCTCTCACTAGACTGAGAGCTCCTTGAGACCAGGAACTGTGTTCTGTGTCTCCCCATCTCCATAGGAAGTGCTTGGCCCAGTGCTTGGTGCGGATATGGGTCGTCTCTTACAAACAGGGAACTACGACCCTGTGGCATGAGTTTCCGTGGATGCCAACTAAGAACATTAACTGTTCTTTTGCTGAGAAGACAAGATGTGGCAGAAGTATTGAGGGGAAGGTAATGAGCAAAGGCTATCCTTCCTTCCCCTGGACGTGTCTTCCTTTGCCCATGTACGCGGTTCTAGGATTTACATCAACCCAGAACCTGACCACTTTGCCCCACTGCTACTATTGCTGCTGGTCCAAACCAACATCCCCTCTGACCTGGAGACTAGCAAGAGCCTCATCACTGGTCTCCCCATTTTACCCTTCCCAGGGGACAGCCTGTTCCCCACACAGCACCAGAGCAGTCCCCTTATGGTGCAGATCAGTTGAAGTCACTCACCAGGTCAGGCGCTTCCATGGCTCGTTTTCTCATGCTGGTAAAAGCCAACATCCTTTCAAATCCCTTCTGAGCTCTAAGTGATGTGGGCCTTGCAAACCCGGGGGCCGGGCCGCACCTTCTATTCAGCTGCATTGGTTCCTCGCTATTTTTAAGGCACCAGGGCCAGCCTTCCCTTGCCTGGAATTTTCCACCTCCCGATTTCATCATCACTCTCTCCTTTGCTCCCTCAGCTCTCTGGACTCGGGCATGCCCTGGGTGTCACCCCTGGCCCTCCTTCAGACATGGTAACTTCTGACTCCTAACCCTTGACAGGGGCAGCCATCCCCTGCTTTATTTTTCTACTTAGCACTCAACGCTGAGTAGAATACTACACATTGTGCTTCCTTGTTTATTTTCTGCCTCCCCCAGTGGAGGCACGACTGAGAACTGACTGGGTCATTTCTATATCCCTCATGGGGAACAGTGTCTGACACGGAGTGGGGGCCCCATGAATCCTGAGTTGAATGAATGATTTCTGATTCATGTCTGACCTCTTATCTCCTGCTTAAAAATGGATGGTTCTCCAGTGGTTTCATACCCATTAACTTGGCTTGTTTAATTAGAGTACATTCTTTGTTTCTTTTAATTTATTTGACAGAGAGAGACCATGAGAGAGGGAACAAAGCAAGGGGAGTGGGAGAACGAGAAGCAGGCTTCCCACTGAGCAGGGAGCCTGATGCGGGGCTTAATCCCAGGATTCTGGGATCATGACCTGAGGCGAAGGCAAATGCTTAATGACTGAGCCCCTAAGGCACTCCTAATTAGAGTATATTCGTCAGGAGTAGAGCTCGTTTACACTCTGTGCTTGTTGATTAACGCCAGGTGACAGCCCTCCTAGCTCCACGGCATCTGTCCCTTGTCCCATCCACTCCTATGTCTCGCTCGGCTTGTCTCTACCCACCACTGTCTCCACCTACTCTCCCTTTACCTGCCCTGTTGCCAGGAAAACCTCATCACTCCCCGAGAAATGCTGCCTTTCCACACCTACTGTTGATTTAATCTTTGCTTTTTAATCAGATAAAAGGAGGTGGGGGTGGGCGTGGAGAATGAACTCAGACCATCATACATCATTTTATGGAAGAGAAAGCCTGCCATTTTCATTGGCAAATAAATCCTGGAGCTCTGGGACTGGAAGGGCCCTAAGAGGGCAGCTCATCCATCTTCACACCTGTGGGCCTTCCTGTATTGGAAAACCAGCCCCCAAATGCAACTGTCTAGCCTTTTCTCTGACTGTACTCTAGGGAAGCTACTTCCCTGACCTCCTTTGATAAGATATTTTAGTCTCTTAGTGGAAACTGTAGAATTATTATGGAAGCCCTTGCCGGGCAGCACAGGGCAGGGACTGGAGGACAGATGCTTAACCTGGAGGCCCAGGCGGCAGAGGCCCAGGCAACAGCCTGGGCTTAGAGGCCAGACCACCTTGGGTTTGAATTTTGCATTGATCCCTAATGAATGGGGTGACCTTGTGCAAGTGAATGTCCAAAAGAGATACTTACCAAGTCCTGAGGACTTTATATATTTATGTGTGTGTGTAAATGAGTGTGCAAACAGGTGTGTAAAATAATAAGTGGATCTGCTCTACAGACACGTCTTCTTCTCTTCCTTTCTTCTATTCCTCTCCCCTCTCCATCCAAATGCAATTCATGTTTAAGAAATCAGCCAGGTCTTCATTGTAGAAGTTTCGAATCCAAGAGAACCTCCCAGTTTGGTGGTCCCCCCAACATTTGCAAAGAACAATTCCTATGTCATTCCCATTTGAACACAGTCGATTTAGAGGTCAGACAATGCAGGCTCTGGAGAATGTGTTTGAATCCCAGCTTCAAAATGTATCCAGTGAAGGGGGCGCCTGGGTGGCTTAGTCGGTTAAGCGTCAGCCTTCGTCTCAGGTCAGGATCCCAGGGTCCTGGGTCTGAGCCCCAATTCGGGGGGCCAGGAGCCAGGAGCCTGCTTCTCCCTCTGCCTGTTGCTCTCCCTGCTTGTGCTCCCTTTCTCTCTCTGTCAAATAAATAAACAAAATCTTTAAAAAAATGAAGATCCACGAAGAAAGGTGATTGAGTTCTTTCCCCTCAAGGGATCTATTATTTGCTACTAAGTCAGTGTGGAGGGTTGATGTTTATTCTGCTAAAGAGAAGGGGTAAAAGGGGCTCAGAGAGCTGGGGGTGGAAAGAGAAGTCTGTAGGAGGCGCTGACCCACTACTCTGGGTGTGAGAGTTGGTCCTTATTGTATAAAGGCTGGACGCTGAGGTTCATTTCTCCTGGCTGCCCTTCCCCAGGGCAGTGGTGTCCTGAGTGGGAGAAGGATGGCCAGGGGAGCCATAGAACTCTGGGGACATTGTCGCTCAGTTTCTGTGGGTGGTGACTACGCGTCTCTCCGGAGGTACAAGGGACGGGAGGGACAGGGTATGTGATTTCATTCTGCAAAAAAGCCATAGCAGGTCACCCTGACCTAACCAAATAAGAGGCTTGATTTGAGCCTAACAATGACTTGAATGGTGCTGTCAAAGTGCTCCAAAAACGTTTTCATTTAGGCAGTCTTTTATTAATTGTAAAAAAAAAAAAATTATAATGATTATTTTCAAAAACATTAAAGAAGACTGAGCAAAAGAAAATTTTGGAGACTGTGACTGTATTACAATTGGTCATGAAAGAGAAAGCCTGCCTCATATTAAAGGTGCCCATGGCTGCTGAATACCCAGATGATTCCTGACATAGAGATCTCAGGTGTAATTGTTTTCTACACTAAAAGGTGGAGATGGGCCATTTAAAAATAATAATGCAATTCCAGTTATCAGTTCAGGTGACCAAGCTTGAAATGTCCTCCATGAACTGTTATGCTCTATTGAAACTCCAAATTTGCTTTAATAACGTTTCAACTTTTAGAAGGTGAAGTATGAAGGTTAGCTGCTTTCTGAGAGCATTTCTATATGGGTTCCTGAAATACTCGGGGAGACAACAGGAGAACAGGATCATTTTTATTAGGAAGTGCCCTTCCCACTCACACCCCAAGCTCCTGACACAGCAGCCCTCTTTCTTTTGGCTCCTACAGCCACACCCAGGACTTTGGAACCTAGCCCCTCCCTCCTGCAGTTTCCTCTTTTTGCAACAGTTCCTCCCTCTTGCATTCTCCTGGTGGTTGGCTTGGTGTCCATTAAGTTCAGAGTTAAATATCATCCCTTAAGAGAGCTTTATCGTCTACACCATCTGTGACTCCAGCTTGCAGTGTGCTGGTGTTTCAGAGCACCCATCGACTTATTTCATGTTTGTTTCCCTGTGATGGGAGAGTCTACTAGGCTCTAAGATCCAGGAGAGGCAGATGGATGGGGTCCACGCCTGTCTCCATTCTCATTATGGCCTTAGCACCCAGTGCACAGGCTGTCATCTTGTGGAAACCCAGTAGATACTGGTTAAATAAGAGAAATAAAAGCTCAATGTTTCCTTTTCATTTATCACACACCTATAGAAAATACACTAGAACATGAGTCTTTTTTTAACTCTGTTCTTAGATCTACGTAGGAAATTCATGCAAACTATTTAGCTGAAGATGGTTGGCATTTGACCTTGGGTCGTTCAAGAGCCAGAATAAGATTGTCGAAATGTATTATTCAGTGACATAAGTCTTAGCAAAAAAAAAAAAAAAGAAAGAAAAAAAAAGTGTGTGTGTGTGTGTGTGTGTATAATCTCCATCCATCCTTTGGCAAGGCAACAGAAACAAAAACAAACAAGACTGCATCAAACTAAAAAGATTTTGTGCAACCAAGGAAACCATCAATAAAAACAGAAAAGCAACCTACTGAATGGGAGAAGATATTTGCAAACAATATATCCAATAAGGGGTTGATACATCCAATAAGGGGTTGATACTGAAAATATAAAGAATTTGTACAACTTAACAACCAAAACCCGAAACAACCTAGTTTAAAAAAAATGGGTACGGGATCTGAACAGATATTTTTCCAAAGATACACAGATGGCCAACCGGCACATGAAAAGATGTTCAACATCACTCATCATCAGGGAAATGCAAATCAAAACCACAACGAGATACTACCTACATCTGTCAGAATGGCTAGTATCAAAAAAGACAAGAAATAACAAGTGTTAGTGAGGGTGTGAGAAAAAGCACGGTTGGTGGGACTATAAATTGGTGCGGCCACAGTGGAAAACAGCATGAAGATCCCTCAAAAAATTAAAAGTAGAGGTATTGTACGATCCAGCAATTCCACTTCTGGGTATTTATCCAAAGAAAATCAAAACCTAATTCAAAAAGATATATGAATCCCTATGTTCATCACAGTATTATTTATAATAGCCAAGATATGGAAGCAACCTAACTGTCCATTGATAGACGAATGAGTAAAGAGAATGTGATGTACACACACACATGCTGGAATATTACTCAGCCATTCAAAAAAGAAATCTTGCCTTTTGTGACAACATGGGTAGATATGTGGGGTATATACTAACTGAAATAAATCAGACCAGAGAAAGATAAATACTGTATGATTTCACTTTATATGTGGAATCTAAAAGACAAAACAACAGAAATGCCCTCATAGATATAGAACAAATCGGTGGTTGTCATAGGGGAGTAGGAGAGGGGGATGGCTCAAATGGGTGAAGGGGATTAAGAGGTTAAAAAAAATTCCAATTATAAAATGAGTAAGTCATAGGGATGTAATGTACAGCACAAGGAATACAGTCACTAATATGTAATGACTTTGTATGGTGACAGATGGTAACTAGACCTATCATGTTGGTCATTATGTAACGTATAAACATATCAAATCAGAGTTGTACACCTGAAACTAATATAATAGTGCATGTCAATTACAGTGTAATAAAGAGGGCATTACTCAACTAAATACAGTTTGATTTAAGGCTCATCTCCATTGGAGTAGTTGAGGACAGAGCTTCCTTACTTTTAACAGAGAAATGAGGGGCGCCTGGGTGGCTCAGTTGGTTAAGCATCTGCCTTCAGCTCAGGTCACGATTCCAGGGTCCTGGGATTGAGGCCCACATCAGATTCCCACTCAGTGGGGAGTCTGCTTCTCCCTCTGCCCCTCCCTCTCCCCCCTGTTCATGCTCTTTCTCTCTCTCCTCTCTCTCAAATAAATAAGACGTTAAAAACAAAAAACAGAGAACTGAAAATGCCTTGACCTTGGGCCCTTCATATCTACAAAGCCAGTATCTTATACAGCATGGGGACAAAAAAAAAAAAAAAAAAAAAAAAAAAATCATAGTCCCTTCCTTTCCTTATAAAATTGTGAAACATAAAGATAAAATCTCAGAGTTTTAATAACATCTGGATCAAGAATCCGCTGTTTGCCAGGTACAGGGCTCATACTACAGAGTCCTTGGCATAGTAATTCTCATGAGGCCAAACAAAAGTAAATAACTTTCCCCTGTCTCCAGACTTAGCAAGTGGCATGGGGCAAGATCCAAAGCCAGGTCTGTCCAATGCCAAAACTCATATACTTAGCCTTATACCAAGTAAACAGTCCGGCTGTGAACAGCATCATTCTGAATCTACACTACACAGAGCCAGCAATGAGCATCTGAGAGCACAAGTTAAAGAAAAAGAGCTGTTTCGGTTGGTACCTTCCTTGAAATATGTTATCACAACACGTACAAAACATCCTGAAAAGGCACCCAGCAAAGGCAAGCCTGACATTTCTGAGTAATCAAATGCAGAAGGACAAGAGAATGAAGTAACAGGAGTAGGTGGGCTGATTGCAAAGCCTTTGAAAAGGTGAATATGGTTCACTGGATTTTTTTTTCTTTTGAAGATTTTATTTATTTGACAGAGAGAGAGAAATCACAGGTAGGCAGAGAGGCAGGCAGAGAGAGAGAGGGGAGGAAGCAGGCTCCCTGTGGAGTAGAGAGCCCGATGCAGGGCTTGATCCCAGGACCCTGGGATCATGACCTGAGCTGAAGGCAGAGGCTTAACCCACTGAGCCACCCAGGTGCCCTGGTTCACTGGATTTTAATGAGAGGAGAAAGTGGAATGGACGAAAGGAGCCCAGGAGTGTGGTTTCCAGGGTTGTCCCTCCTGGCCTCTTCAGCACCATTAGCTGGATGGCTTTTGGATTGTGGCCTGAAACAGAGCCAGGAAGGATGAGATGGATGGTCAGAATATCACATGTCCCAAGTATAGCCAACACTGGCCATGAGCTTCTTGAGGACCCAGGGCAGTGACCTTCAGGAGATGAGTAATTCTTCTTCCCTGTTTGCTGTTGTAAATAACTAGCTCCACTGTGGCAAAGGGACATGGGGCTGACGTCAGTAGTTGCTGGCACTTTCGCTGGAGTAGGACCCATGTGAGTATGGCTTCTAAGACTGTGCCACGAATGTGAAGTCATTAGAGTTTATATTTAGAATGAGGTGAAGAGCTTCTGTGCCCTTGGTTAACTGTGGGCTCCAACTTAATCCTCCGAGCGTGCTATAGAGGACAATGACTATGAGGGATTTTTTGCAGAGAAGATTCCCAAAGAGCTAAGATCTGAAGGGGTATCATAACGATTACTTGGGGAATGTTCCTGTCTATGGAGCTGGAAATAGAGGAAACCGTAGACTGAGTTCTAACAGAGGGAATTTGGGTTCTGCTGAACCCAAAGTTGGTCTTTCTAGAAGACAAGCGCTTCCTCCTCTCCTTCCTCTTGCAAGTGATACCACAAAAAAAGATCTCAGCTTCAGAGAAGAGGATTAACTCTTTCTGGTTCTGAACACTGGATTCCGCCTGATGTTGAGACCAGGAAACAACACATGTGTGCTACATCTCTGTGCCCTCCTACCCTACGCCAGGGTAGGCTCTAGATGAGTAAAAGTATGATTCATTTCTTCCACTGAATTTCTTCAAACTCCATTGACTCTACTTGTCTTTATTTTTTTTTTAAGATTTTATTTATTTGTTTGATAGAGAGAGATCACAAGTAGGGACAGAGGCAGGCAGACAGAGAGGGGGAAGCAGGCTCCCCACTGAGCAGAGAGCCTGATGCGGGGCTGGATCCCAGGACCCTGAGCCCATGACCTGAGCCGAAGGCAGAGGCTTCAACCCACTGAGCCACCCAGGCACCCCTCTATGTGTGTATATTCTTATTGGCCATGCTGTGATATTTAGTATGCACTTAAGGTAGATATCAAAGAAAGCACTTGCTTATTGCCAGCATTTAATACAAGTACCTAATCATGTTCAAGTTACCTTGCTAATTATCATCCTATTCTATAAAGTTTAATAGTATTCTACTGCAATTAGTGATTATGTATTCGTTCACCTGCTCAGAGGAGGGAAAAAAACATTAAATGAGGATGTGTAAGGTGAACTGATGTAGATTAGATTTGATCATAAAATGTTCGTTAGAATAAGATATACAATTTTGGATCGAACTAGCATCTTCAGTGAGACCCGCATCTACCATCAATTTTCACGAGTCTCTTGCCTTCATAATCTGTCTTAACCATGAATTACATTTATCTAAATTTGTTTTAAAAAATACAACATTTTAAGAATTTTCTCTCTGCCTCAAGTTCATGAATGCTTTTTGGAAACTTTCTCTTCATAAGGGGGATGTTGAAAAATGTACCCCTTATTCCCTTTACTCCCTCACAGAGAAAATGAGAGTGGCCAGACGAGAACACTCTCAGATACTTGCCACTGAACCCACAGACATCCCAGCACCCACACTTATTCTAGGCTCCTTCCTTCCTGTGTCAGCCGATGCACATTCCTCCTTCCGTCCTTGGTCCTTATGCTCTGAATCTCAGCCTTGCCAGCCTCCAACGACCGACCTCCGCCCGGACTTGATTCAACTTTCTCCACACAACCCGTCACTTCCTTCGGTCCTTAAATATCCTCCCAGTTTCTTGTGTGTATAAAACACCCCCTACCTTGACCCAGTGCCCAACCATCCACCCGTGGCTCCATCTTTCCCTCACAGTTGCTGGGGGACCTCTTGAAAAGCCATCTGTCTCTATGTCCTCACCAACCAGTCACTGTGGGCAGGCTCTGCTCCTTCCACCCTACTGAGTGGGCTTGTACCAAGCTTACCTGCGACCTCCCTGTGTTCCATGCACCAAAGGTGCCTTAGCCCTGAGTTTGCTTGGCTACTTGGTCACATTTGTTACCACAGAAAGTTCCATGTCGAAGCAGTCTCTTACCTTGGTTCTCATAAACCAGCCTCACAGCATGGGCTCCTTCCACGTTTCTTTGCTGTGTCCCCTTCTTCTGCTTGACTCTCCATTATTATTGAGCTTATTGTCTCTAGTTCTCTCTTCATTCAACATGTATTCCCTGAGCCACCTCTCTTGGTGCTCTTATTAACATCTGTATGCTGCTGATTTCCAAATCTATATCCCCCTCATCCATTCACACAGCAGCCAGCATATTTCTCACACACTGATCTGAATCCGTCACTCCATCCAACACACTCTTCAGTGTGTTCCCATTGCTCTTAGGATAAAACTGAACCACCTTACCTTGTACACTCGTCATCCTCTGTCTCAGAGAATTCCATATTCCCATTGTGGCTAGACCTCCTTCCTGGTCTTTGAACTTTTTTGGGGGTGGGCACAGAGAAGGAGATCACAAGTAAGCAGAGGAGTCAGGCAGAGAGAGGGAGGAGCAGGCTCCCTGCTGAGCAGAGCACCTGATGCACAGCTTGATCCCAGGACCCTGAGATCAGGAACTGAGCTGAAGGCAGAGGCTTAAGCCACTGAGCCACCCAGGCGCCCCCCTTCTTGGTCTTTAATGACCCATGCTCTTTCAGCTCTCAACTGCCTCTATCCAGTTCTTTCCATCCGGAACCTTCTTCTACTGGCTTGCCCACCTGTCACCTTCAGATCTGTGATGAATGTTGCATCCTTTTGGGGGACCTTTCCCCCCCACCAGACTAATTCAGGTCCCACTGCCTTGTGACCCCATTACATTTCTGTATATTTCCTATGACAATATTTGCTATACTTTATTGATATTTCTGTTTAATTGCTCACTGCTCTATCGCACCTCCTAGACTGATGCCCAATATACACTAGAATCTCACAACTACTAGTTGAATGAACAGATTTACCTAAATGATCGTAATAACATTACGTGAACATTCATATCTGAGAATTTTCACATTCCCTCCGGAAGGCAGTCCACGTGCATTCTCCCATTTGTTAATCTACCGCTAATTTCAAAGCAGCTCATTCATCCAAAAACAACTAGGCTCCTTTATAAAAGTGTGGAGGAAAAGACTGTGACACAAAATAACAGCTGTGTTCCTCTCCTTGTTTAGAAAACTGGCGGGAGTTTAATTGAAAAGGTGTCTAACGTCTGATTTAAGTAACTCATGGCTTTTATTCCCTTTTGACTTGCTGGCTAATTTGTGCATATACTCTGCAACCTGCTTTGAGTCGTATGATTAATGGCCGATCATGAAAACACTGTCCTTGAAACATTTAAAAATGACTGTACCCCTGGCTTTATTAACTCTTGGACCTAGGTTTTTCCAAAGGAGGGGGAAATACTGTGATTTCTAATGGAAAAGCAGACTAACTCTGTAGACGCTAGAGCTTCATAGAAAACAATTCAGGAGTATACTAGTTTCATAAAATTGAAAAAGAAATCTTTTCCTATACCTCCTTCTGGGCGAGACACATGTAATTGGAGTAAGTGTCTTCCCGGGGCCAGTGGCAGATGTTCCTCTGTCTAAATCTTGCCCTACTGATTTTTGCATCTTGCCATTTTGCAAATAGATTTGCCTGATGTTTCTCTCTCTACATCAGGACCCCAAATAGTGGGAAATAACCTAAGAGCAACACGATGCGTTGTGAGAAGCCACGGATGACAGTTTGCTAATGTGGAGAACGTAGAGAATCCCGCTGATACCCCGCAGCACCGAGAGCGCTCTGCTGCCCCATGGGGAAGCGATGCAGGCACATGCGGGGGCTGGGTTTTGTTCGGGGGGATGTTGGTTTGTGTGTCTCCTTGTTGAGCCTGAAATAAATGGCCAACAATGGAACAGTGGAGGTTTAAACTCAGTCAGAAGGAACGTCGCAGGCAGGATGGGTCACCACGAGGCTGGTTGAAGGGTGAGATTTTCTAAAGACAAGGAAAGGAGCAGATGACCTTTCCAGAGCCCTCCTGTCGGCAGATTTTAGGATTCCGCGCACGTCCCCTGTCTAGACACGAAGTGTGGATGCTCTTGCTTTGGTTGCGGGAGCACGGGGAAAGCATCACCGCTCCCCCTACAGTCTGATCTGGGAAACTACTCAGCCTCAGCCAGGAAACACAACACAACAAACAAGAAACAAGAAAACCCGCTGGGGAGATTGTGGTTTCCGTCTATAATAGAGACTATTCCCTCCAAATTACATGCACTTTTACTCCAGCCTTTCAAAATGATTGTCACTTTAATACCCGGGTTTTGCACGCTTACCAGTATTCACAAGTATGTTTGGCGTCTAACGGTCTGTAGGACTGTTGGACGACAAAGGAAGAGATGGGAAATTTGGCTTTCACTTGGACAAGGGAGGAGCCAAGACCTGGAGAGGTAAGTTAGCTGCCCCATGTCAAGACCCAAGTGTCTGACTGCCCAACAGACAGGCGTGCAGATTGTCTACACTTTGAGGACGGAGCCGACACTGCAGTACAATCCAACATTCGACCTCAAGTCCTTCCTCCTTCCACTCTGGCGCCCTGGTACTCACTCCTCCATATCCCAGGCAACCAAACGTCCATCTTGTCCCACATCTGGCCTTCTCTCCTTCCTTACCTCCGTCTGTAACTTACAAACTTCCTTCCAGTTCTCTAGCTTTCCAGATCTTACCAGGCTCGGTCCACAGCAGCGTCCTCCTCCTTTCTCAGACACACCGCAGAGCTGCCCGGCGTGCTTCCCTCTCAGCTGCCCACACGGATGGCTCTCTCTTTCCATCCGGGTGTCTGCCTAAATGTCACCGCCTCACAGAGGGCTTTCTCAACTGCCTTATCTAGAACAGCACCCCGGGAGTTCTTCATTCAAGACCGGGGGAATGTATTTTTAAACTTTTATTTATTCTGAAGGGTAAGACATCTACTGAACGTTGCATGAAGCACAAAGCCTTCCTCAGCCTGCTGGGCGCCCAGCTCTTGGGCCCGGCTGTGCCAACCCAGAATCTTCCTTGTTTGACGCCACCTAGTGGCTGCAGGTCTGAATTACAAAGGAGGAAGACGACGAGGAAGACAGGAAACCCTTCTCTTCCACTTTGAGTCCTCATTCTTGGTCCTAACTACGTTCTAAGATGGAGCCTCACATAAGCCTTCCTCTGTCAATAGGCACTGAATTTCTAATTACTCCTTAAGTAGCTGGAAGCGTGGCACCCCTAAGGGACTGGGAACGTCCCATGCCAGCTCTTAATCAGGAAGTCTGATAAAAAAAAAAAAAAATTCCTTAATTTCCTATAGGATGGTATAGGGAACAATAGGATTTCGCAAGCATTGCCTATAACTACCCAATAAGTAATTACACGCTCATCAAGGGACTACTTTTTCTATAACTCCAGCTCCGCCAAAAAGTTTACTTTTGGAGCTGCCCTGTGTGTTATAATTAGCATAGTTGCTTGAGAGGGAATTTGAACACCTGCTTTAGTGACGGTTTGTCTCTTTCTGAACCTTCTCACCAGAGTTACTGTGCTGCCTACGAACCCACGATGCGACACTGAATAATTCCGCTTATCTTTTGGGGGCTTTAACCTCCAGAGTGGGAGGTGAGCAGTTTTAAGAGCCTCATCACCTGAGGGAAGTAAAAGAGCAGGTAAAAGGGCTTTGGAAAGCAGATTTAGAATGAAAATAAGGACAACCTCTTACTGAGTGCCAACCAGCAGGCACTTTGATCAATGTTCTGTCAGTTCCCCTCTAGGTCACAGCAGTGTATCCTAGTGCAGAACCAAGGGCTGTGAAATTGAACAGACCTCAGTTTAAATCCCAAGTTCAAATCCTGCCTTTGCCATATGCTTGCTCCATGATTTTGCACAGATTATCTTCACCTTCCCAGTCTCACTTTTATTCATCTGTATGGTATAGAACTTGCCCCCATAGGTTTCTGGTAAAGATTAAATAAGAAAATGCATGTTAAGAGCTCTGTACAAGGTATGACACAAAATATTATTCTATAATGGTAGCTTTTTATAATACTGGAAATGTTTTCATCTCTTAATTATAGAAGAAAAAGCATAAGCTCAGAACCAGCATCTGAACCCATTTTACTTTTTTAAAAAATTTATTTATTTATTTATTTGAGAGGGGGGGAAGCACAAGCAGGGGGGATGGGAGAGAGAGAAGCAGGCTTCCCGCTGAGCAGGGAGCCCAATGTGGGGCTTGATCCCAGGGTCCTTGGATCATGACCTGAGCTGAAGGCAGAAGCTTAATGAGCCACCCAGGTACCCCCCCCCATTTTACTTTTATGCCATAAATCTTTCTGCTATCTAGTACTATCCCAATACTTAGCTGTAAAAACACAGTTTTTACAGTTTTCTTTTCTTTTGGCAAAGGAGGCTCAGCAGAATTTATGGGCCCAAGTCCCTAGTTGCATCAAATCTGCCTATACACTGGTGACATTGTGATTTTTAATAATACATATTTGGACTTCCTCCTGTTTCTGGTACACACAGCTCCTATAACTCTTGGAATTTCTTAAGTGAGGATGCTCAGAAACTTGTCTTTTGTTATGCTAATGAGCTCTCTTTTGGACTACACCTAAGGTTGGGGGTTGATTGCCAGGAGAACCAACCTTGTGATTAGAGGGATGAACTTTCAGTTCCCTTCCTCGATTTCCTGGGAGAAGAGAGGAGCTGGAGATTGAGTCAATCATGAATGGCCAATGACTTGATCAGTCATGCCCACGTAATGAAGCCGCCATGAATAAACAAAAGGGGAGGGTTTGAGGCACTTAGACGTTAGGGAATCAGAACCTTTCTGCATGCTACCAGGTCAAGCCCTGAACTCCATAAGGACAGAAACTTTTGTTCGGGGACACGCCCTGTTAATCTCCGTTGGCTGGTGATTGGTATCTCCAGTAATCTAATGAGTAAACAGGTTTCCTAATATCTTCCAGTTGCTCTGGGAAATTAATGAAACTTGAGGAGAAGGTTGTGACCAGCCTGATTTATAGCCTGTGGGTCAGGAGTTCAGATACCAACCCAGACTTGCAATTGGCATCTGAAGTGGAGGGCAGCGCTGGGGACTGAGCCCTTCCCCCCGGGAAACCTGATGCTGTCTCTGAGTAGATAGTGTCAGAATTGAGTTGAAATGGAGGACACCCAGCTGGGGTCAGAGAATTGCTTGGTGGTGTGAAGCCCCCTTCCCCACTCTTACACACACCTTGGAACTGGGGGGCAGAATGCTTTTAAACCCCCATCTCATTTTCAGAGTCATACCCCTTCCCCATCCATGCTGAAACTTGAACAGACAAAACTCAGTAAGATGGGGAATTCAACTTGCTACCAGCACAATCTAACTTTGTTAGAAATCTGTCCCTATATCAGAAATCTGTCCCTATAACTACAGGAGGTAAGAGTTTATTTTAGGGCAATTGTAGAAGCATTTTGGTTCCTTAATTGGACCCTGAACTGGGAATTTAAAGTCATGATCTCAGCATCACCTTTGCCTAAGTTCCTTAGCACGCTTCAAAGCAATTAGCCAACACCATAACCTCAGCTTCTACGGAAATGTTCTATGCCACAAATCCTCTATCCTCTAGAGCCTTGCCTTCCACAGGTGCTTGCTGACAGGTAACTACAAGTGATGGTTTAAGTAACCGTTTTGCTACTGCATATCACAGACTTCCAACATCCCCTTTTGTTTTGGAAACAGGGTCATTAATGACTTTAAAGCTAATTTTATCAGAGAAGCAATTGCTGATTAACATGGGACTAATTCAGAGAATGGATTCTTTTTTAAGGTTTTTAACTGAAATATGGTTGACACCCCCTAGTTTCAGGTATCCAACATAGCTGAGTTGAATAATCTGGAGAGATCCGATTCTTAAGATTCTGACCTCAGGAACCACTTTAAGAGCCAAATCCTTTATCAGGTTTCTGTCAAGGAAGCGAGGATTTGACCCCAGGTCACTGTGAAAGCTGGTCCCACAGTGCATATGAGGTGACGGATTCTGTGTCTGGGGCTGGGATCTGAAGTCTGTGGAGGAGGAAATTAGGAAGAAAAGATAAATGTGAGGTGGGCATGAGGGGGTGGCAAGGCCAGCCTAGAACTTGGGAGGCCATGCTGGAAATCGTGGTAGTAGACGGGCTTCTCTGTCGTCCCCTCACAGCTCTGAGATGGAGGGCGTCAGAGGCTTAACCACACATCAGGCCCAGAATGTGGAGAAGCTGAAGGGACCAGAGGGAGCTGCAGCTGCCGTGGGCCCAGATGCGGCCAGCGGCCAGCCAGGTGAGCCAACAGGTGAGTTACAACATGACTGGGCACCAGGGCTTCACAGACTGCGCCATCTTCCCAAGCACAGAGAGTAAGATGGTTGTTCTCTATTTCCACCTTCTGAACCTGCTGTCGAATGACCTGGGTAGCCAGGTTAACCTAGAACTGTGTAGAAAGTACTTCTGGTTAGCTATGCCAACCTAGAACTATGTAGGAAACCCAGTTCTGGCTCGGCTAAGCTGACATAATACAAGCCCACCGTATCACTGGTCACTGAAGAAATCTCACTGAAAATAGAAAATATTTGGAACTGAATAATAACGAAAATGCAACATATCAAAATTTGTGGCATACAATCACCCCAGGCCTTAGGGGGAATTTTGCAGTTTTAAACATTTATATTTTTAGAGGAAAAAAAATTAAATCAATGATCTGAGCTACTACCTTGAGAAGTTGGAGGAGGGGAGAGGGAGGGAGTGAAAAGGAAGAGAAAGGGGTGGGGGAGAGTAACAGAGAGATCAACTTAAACCCGAAATAAATAGAAGGAAAAGGAGGAAGACAATAAAACTGAAGACAAGCCATAGGGAAAAAAATCAACAGAACCAAAGATGGTTTTTTAAAAAAAGATCAATTATATGTATATTCTCTCAGCTATGCTGAGCAAGAAAATTAAAAAGCAGTATCAGGAATTAAACAAGAAACATCATGGTAGATCCTATAAACACTGGAAGTATAAGAGGGGAACGTTACAAACAACTTCATGGCAACACATTTGAAAACTTAAGTGAAATAAAACAAATTTCTTGAAAAACAGTATATCAAAACTGACACATGGAGAAATAAAAGTAGGAAAAGCCTTATGTCTATTAAGAATTTGAATTCATTATCAAAAATCTTACTCAAAAAAGAAGTCCAGGGTGCCTGGGTGGCTCAGTGGGTTAAGCCGCTGCCTTCGGCTCAGGTCATGATCTCAGGGTCCTGGGATCGAGTCCCGCAGTCTCTGCTCAGCAGGAAGCCTGCTTCCCTCTCTCTCTCTCTGCCTGCCTCTCCATCTACTTGTGATTTCTCTCTGTCAAATAAATAAATAAAATCTAAAAAAAAAAAAAAAAAAGAAGTCCAAGTTTGCTGTGGGAGAGGCAACGACTTCTTAGGTGGGACATAAAATGCAACGATTATGAAAGATGTAAATTGATAAGTTGGTCCTAATCAAAACTGAGTAACTTTCCTTGTTTTTGATTAAAGAACCGAAATTAAGGTGACTCCTGGGTGGCTCGGTCCATTAAGCCTCTGCCTTCAGCTCAGGTCATGATCCCAGGGTCCTGGTGTGGAGCCCTGCATCCCCAGGGAGCCTGCTTCTCCCTCTCCCTGCCACTCCCCCTGCTTGTGCTCCCTCTCTGTCAAATAAATAAATAAAATATTTAAAAAGAAAACCACGATTAAGGACATGATTGGAATAAACACTTGTAACACATATATATGACAAAGGACATATGCTACAGAATGGCTACAAATAAAAAGACTGACGATACAGAGTGTTGTTGAAGATGTGGAGGAAAGGGAATTCTCATCATTCGTAGTGGGAATGTAAAATGGTACAACCCCTTTGGAGAAGAGTTTGATGGTTCCTTATAAAATTAAACATAGATCTCCCCTAGGACGGAGCAATTATATGGACAGATATTTGCCAGGAAGAAAGGGGAACACAGATCCACACAAGGACCTCTCTGCTTGTTTGCAGCAGCTTTATTCATAATAACCTCACCTAGGAATTACCCAAGTATCCAGCAGCAGACACGCAGATAAATGAGTCGTGATGCACCGCAGTGGAATGGCAATAAAAAGGAACAAAGTACAGACATACGCAATAGCATGATTTCAAAACATGTAAGCTAAAAAAAAAAAAAAACAACCCTCCCCCCAAAAAAAACCCACAAGAGTACACACTACCTGGCTCAATTTTTAAGAAATTCTAGAACAGGCAAAATTAATCTCCAGAAACAGAAAGTAGGTCAGTGGTAACCTAAGGCTGTGGAGAGATTGCAAAGGAAAATAGAACTTCTGGTGAAGAAAATGTTCTGTTTCTTTGCTGGGCTGGTGCTTCCGTGAGGCATGCATTTGTAGACGCTCCTTGAACCATGCAGTGAGAACGAGTACATTTTACTGTCTATAAATTATATCCCCACTAAGCAGATTAAAAGGGAAAAATCCAATGAAGGGTGGACAAAAGTCACCACAGCAATTGCTCTCAGATATTGGAATGTACACGGAGTTTCCAGGGTCCCATTTCTTTCGCTGTTGAGAGCACACGTCAGGAGGCCAAGTGTTCATCTAAGCCAATGGCTTAGTGTGGAAAATTCTAATTTTAGAATAAAGAGATCATAAAATGATATAAGAAGTGAATGAAAGTCTATAGTATAAATATTTTAAAGTTGAGTTATGAACTCTGGATATCATTGTGCTCTTTGGTGGTTAAGTCTGTTTAAGTCTATTTGAACCCTGAGTTGTCAAGGAGCTCAGAAAAATGTGCTGAGTACACAAGTGTGCCTTTTGGGAGGAGATGAATCAAATATGTTAAGTTTCTTATCAAATGCTTAAGGAAATGTGGTTAATCAAATATGTAAACAGTGTCAAGTGCTCAGGAGTATTTAATCAGTCAGACTTCTAAGTTAATGGTTGAGCAAAGAACTGAAAACATAATTTCTCTTACTTTTGTACAAATTTTACTGTACTTATATTTTAATAAGATGTTGAGCCTAGATTTAAGAAACACTAGGACTTTGATGTATTTTAATGAAGTATTTTTAAGTATTTTTCTTTCCATACCAAAACACTGCTTTGACAATGAAGCTCGACAACATAGTTCACACATGTCCTTCTTGCCTTTCCTAAGAAATTTAATTTCCAGGTAAGTTTCTTCTGCTTTACCTCAAAACCTTGTAAACCTTTACAGCAGTGCATTTTATTTTATTTATTTTTAAAGGTTTTATTTATTTATTTGACACAGAGAGAGAGATCACAAGTAGGCAGAGAGGCAGGCAGAGAAGGAGGCGGGGGAAGCAGGCTCCCTGCTGAGCAGAGAGCAGGGCTCCATCCCAGGACCCTGAGATCATGACCTGAGCTGAAGGCAGAGGCTTTAACCCACTGAGTCACCCAGGCGCCCTACAGCAATGCATTTTAAAAATAAAATTATTTAGCAACAAATAATTTAGCTATCTTACATTTCTTATTTAAAAATTTACAGTCGGTAATGTGTCAATTTTAATTTTACTTCTGGTTTTCCTCTCTTCCCCCTATTTCTAGTTCACCCCCTGTCTTTCACCCTCCAATGTTAAGGTGAAATGACCCAGGGGCTTTTTTCCTCCAGCAATTGATTTCCACTGACAGCCTATCCTAGGTGTAAGGACAATAATCATGGAACCTAGAAAGTGGAGGCACTGAGCGCAATTTACATGAATAATGGCCTCTGCTGGCATTTAATTGTTTTTAGCCTCTTTAATCTTATTAGGTAGGCAGGATTTTGATCAATTTACAGATAGAGAAACCAAGGTCATGCGGTCTGCACGTGGCAGAGCCAGGACTGAAATCTGTTTAGCTCCAAAACAATCAGTGTCTGTAATTCCTCAGAGTGAATTACACTCTGGCTGAAGCTATAGATTCTCCTCCCTGGTTTGTCATTTCTTGGTGCGCTCAACCAATAGTTTTGAAGATCTGTTCTTTTTCTTTCTGTATCCAGGGGACTGTTATGTAGTAATTGCGCAGATCCCTTGAACCCTCTGGTCAGTACTCATACTACTGATTCCTATATGGTCAGAATCCAGGGTACTGGCAGGTTTTGTTGATTTCCAGTGGAGGCGTGACATTGGGGGAAAAAAACGACCATCCGTCCTTGGTGAGGACCCATCTGATTCCTCTCTACTTTCCCTTTGACTCCTCCCAGACACTCAGCAAATGTCAGCTAATGAGTAAGAAATTATTGGTTAAAAAGACACAGATGAAGAATCTGCAGAGGTATTTGCAGCTCCTTCTGCGCTGTGTGGCACCTCGCAGGGGTTCATTTAGTGTTTACTGTAGAGAATGACACTTCCACTAGTTCCTTCAGCAAAGCAGTTATCAAACCTCAACCAGGTCTTTTAAGGACATGCAGTTTAATTCTGTATGGATTCACACACAGCCTCTCCTTTGAGGGCATCTGGGGTCAAGTAAATCAGCGGACAGAAAGCGTTAACTGCTGATAGAAGACTGCCAGTCAAGGCTTTTGACTTTGAAGAAATTGTGAAGACCAGGGGAGAAGTCCTTTACTCTTTACACTGGCTTGTTTCTTTGGGTATCTTTTTTCATGTTCTCCTTAGCAATCTCACGGCCTCAAACTTTTCTTCTCTCTGGGTCAGTCCCAAACCTTTGTTCTGATTTGTCTCCCTACTCTCCCCCTTCCTCCCAGACACCAGCTCTATTTAAATAATCCGCCCGCACTGCAGACTCCATGCATCAAAACCTGCACTCAGAATTCTCTGCCAGGTCTGTGCCTGACTTCTTGAGGAGGGGAAGAGAAGGAAACAGGGCAATGAGAAGTAGGCAATTCATGGCATGTAGAGACAGGGAGACAAAGAAACAGCAAAGAACAGGATGGCACCCGATGAAAGTCTCTGGGTTTTTTGAAATGTGTTCTTGTACCCTCTCCCTCCATTGCCTGATTTCTATCATCAAAGTACAGAATGTAATCTAGACTTTCCCTTTCTGATCTTGAGCTATAAAAGGTTTCCAAGTCAAGGGGAAAGCCTTTCACTTGATGATCCTGTGGGAAGGAATTTAGATCCTCATTTCCGTGAACACTGTCTGAACTCCTCTACGGGAGACTCGCACAATGCAGTAGTCATACCAGAAACACGGCAGGACGACTTAGCATAATACTGCCCAATGAGACTGGAATTTAAGAAAAAAGGAGGGAGGGCAGAGACTGATTATTACTAACATCTTTAGGAAGCTTTCCTCTCCCTATACATTACATCCTTTCTTTTCTATTAGCTACACAGTGGTAAGAAACTAGAGGAAACCAACACTCGGAGTAATGGAATTAAGGGCATCAGGACATCTATCTAGTGGGTGGGTAACTTAAAATCCTCTGGGCGCTCATTCATCTCTTCAGTACCTTTATTGGGGCCTCCAAAAGGAGAACAAGAGATGTGAGCATGGCAAACTGGCCTGTTTTCCAGTGCGCAGCATAGAGACTGTATCCTTTCTTACTCGCAAAGCCTCTGTGGGTTTATTCTGTCATTGGTTTTAACTCCTGATTATCCAGTGTTTATCTCATGCTTACTGGCCCGGAGGAATCTAATCACTTTAGAACTGGGGAGCGCCAAGGCTCAAAGTGGATATTTATGAGAAGAGTTATTTCTCAATTAATTGAGTATATATAGAGGGCCCGCTGTGTCCTCCATGCTGTGTAAGGTTCTGGAGGAGCTGCTGAAGATGGATAAAACTTGGTCCTTGCCTTCTAGAAAATCACAGTGTGGATTAGCTCTTTAGGTCATTACTGCATTAAGCATTTTCCAAATTTTAGTCATTTACACGTCAATCTCAAGGTTCTCGCCATATCCCTGTGCTACCTGTGCTGTTAATTTATGTATTATTTTTCTCTAAATAAATCCACTTTATATTTTTGTGAACAAATAAAAATAAAAATGAATAAAATTAAAGTGAATAAAATAAATAAAATAATAAAGTGAATAAAATTCACTTTATATTTTTCTCTACATAAATTCGCTCTAAATTAAAAAATTAAAAAATTAAAAAAAAAAAAAAGCAGTTGCCCCATTCTTTCAGGCACAACATTTCCCAAAGATGGGTCATTCGACAAAATTTTGTCCAAAGGAACACTCGTAAGGGATATGCAGGACTTTCGGGACCTCTTTTCCTGTGGGCTCCTCCAACAAAGACTACTCTGGAAACTGGAGACAGGCAGCCCCAAGATGGAAGCCTGGGTCTCAGGATGACTGCAGTAAGCTGTCCACTGACCAGAAACATCCACACTGGGCTTTATGAGAGAGAAAGAACCTTGGGAAAGTCCTACAATTGCCTGCCAGTTTCTTCATGTCAAGGACTTGTAATGGTGCCTGACCACGAGTAAAAGCTCAATAAATATTAGCTTCTTTATTCGTAACAGTCCAAACCTCAGGGAAGCAACAGAGGCAGTCCTAAGAGGGAAGTGTATTGTAACACAGGCCTACCTCAAGAAGCAAGAAAATTCTCAAATAAACAACCTAAACTTACACCTGAAGCAGCAAGAAAAAGAACAACAAACAAAGCCTAAAGCAGGCAGAAGGAAGGAAATGAAGCCTAGAGCAGAATCAAATGATCTAGAAACTAAAAGAAACCATACAACTGATCAGTGAAACCTGGAGCTGGTTCTTTGAAAAAATTGATAAAATTGACAAACCTCTAGCCAGACTCCTCCAAAAGAAAAGAGAAAGGACCCAAATAAAGAAGAGCACAAATAAGAGAGGAGAAATACAACAATACTACAGAAATACAAGGAAGAGAACATTATGGGAAACACCAATAAATCAGACAACTAGGAAGAAATGGAAAACTTGAATATTAGCTGTCATTATCACAAAAACAAAGTTTACTTCTTAATTTCCTTTTTGTGGGGGGGGGGGCAAAGTGAAGCTTTGAAGGCGGGGCTGGGGGTGGGGAGTCCGTGGAATCAGGGGCCATATCTGTCAGTTACAAAACACCACCTGGTTCTCTAGTATGTTTAAGTAGCACAACACTGTAACAGTAACTCAGAAAATAATATTTTCTTCTGGATCCCAAGCATTACATTTTAGGACTGGTCTCTTGCTAAAACAAAAAGAATGTGATATCCCCTCTTTTCTCCCCTTGACATTGAGCATTTGGGGACATTTAAAAAAGTCCTGACAATCCATATCAATTCTGTGGTTTCAAATTGACATGGAATTTGTACAAAGAATACTTTGTGCTGTTACAATATTTAACTGATACAGTTTAACAATAGTAATAATCAACTTTTATTGATTTTACATAAATAGCTTATAGAATGCCTTTCCAAACCACGTTTTCCGAATATATTTATGTTACAACTCACAACGTTTCTTTACGAAACTATTTGTTAGATCTTTTTACAGAGGAAGTGGGGAAAAAGTGAAGGGAGAAGAGGGAAAATAAGATTTCAAAACTAATCTTCAGTGATCAGCCTAAATATTTGGCAATTACTTCCTTTTATAGGAAATTACAGGATTGTAACTTTGAAACCTATCAAAAGTGCAGTGCATCCATTTAATTAAAAAAGCAGTAGTGTCAAATATATTATTTGGGCATCAAATTTCCCTTTATAAATATATTCAGGTTCACATAGTTTTTATACTTATTAAATAATGGTTTAAAATAATAACCATTAAAATCTTTAAATAATCCCAGATCTGGATTAAATCATGGTAGTAGCAGTCTTTTTTTTGAATTCTAATTTGTTTTTTCCAGCAGTAAAATGTAATATTTGACAATGTCCCCAGAGAATAAGCTTCCTACACTGGAAGATGATAATCTTACTAAACCTGCTATTAACTAGGTCATTTACGAGGCCACTAATATGTTCTATCAGACATTTTTTTCAGACTGATGTATCCACGTGAACAAAATACTACAGGTAGTCATTACTGTACCAACACTGAAGACTGAACCATTCCAGAAACAAGGAACCACGTTTATATTATTATTTCTTTGTTATGATGCTTAGTCTTGGTATTATCAAGCACAATGTATTTTTCTTAACGAATATGGGTGGATTTATTAAGGCAAAGGACATAGCCTAGTCCTCTCAATAATTTATTCTCTATCCTCATAAAAATTGTTGTTGAGGCTATACAAGTTACAGATATGCTGGCTACAGAGACACCACTTGTCCTGGAGACCAACACCTAGTATAGTAAGCATGAGGTTAAAATTTCGGTGTTCACAGCATTCCTTCTTTGATCTGCCATCACGATCATTCCTCAGCAGTACCCTCGAATACCACTGACTTGCTATGTCTCTTGGTTTTATGTATGTAGATTAATTTTCCCTATTAAAAATATTTCACAACAGTTAACAATAGGACAACAATCTACTCAGTCTTTGTAAACTCTCTACTGAATAATTTTTCATTTTTACAACCGTTTTCTGCGTGGCTGTTGCACTTTTCTTCTGTCATCTTCTTCACATAACTAAGTGGTCCCTTCCCTTCAAAGGAGGAAGGATTTTTGAAGGAGCCTCCAATTCTATCCCACAAGGTGAAATACTGTCCGTAGTTGTAGTCAAAGAACATGTGGTGGTCTGTGTGATGGGCTGAGCCATTAATAAATGGCCTTAAGATTTGGGGGACACGGAAGTCACCATCATGAATGGATATCGTCCAGATATTCACCAAAATGTACAAACTTAAGTAAACCACCTTGTGTAACGGGAAGATAAAAGGGTATATATGATAAGGTAGACTCTGAAGGAAGCCATCCACAGGGTGAAAAGCATGGCTTGCAAATGGAGTCGGAATCTTCCAGAGATGATGAGGTTTGTGTATGCGCTACAGAAGGAAAGAACACAGTTAAGAACCACCTTTAATTTTCAACTTAGCTCTTTATGCTCATGCTGTGGAAATGACCTAACTAAAAAATAAAAAAAAACTCTTTAAATGCCCAAATCACTTTATAAAATGCACCCTTTTACCTAAACACAGTAACATTTTAACACAGCCTGTCCAGACCCATAAAGAACACATACAAAATGTACCTGGTGTCTGTCTTGACTGTGGCTACTCACGTATTCAAAAAATTAGAGAGAATTCTTAGAAATACAAAGCAGAATTTGGGGCACCTGGCCGACTCAGTCAGTTAAATGTCCACCTTCAGCTCAGGTCATGATCTCGGGGCCCTGGGGCTGAGCCCCGCATTGGACTCCCTGTTCAATGGGGGAGTCTGCTTCTCCCTCTGCCCCTCCCCCTGCTTGTGCACGTGCTCTCTCTCTTGCTCTTTCTCTCAAATAAAATCTTAAACTAGAAAACAGAATTTGTAACCATACACTGCTGAAATGTATATTTCTTTCTCTTCCCCTTAAAAATGACTCTACCTGGGGTGCCTGGGTGGCTCAGTGGGTTAAAGCCTCTGCCTTTGGCTCGGGTCGTGATCCCGGGGTCCTGGGATTGAGCCCCATGTCTGGCTCTCTGCTCAGCAGGGGGCCTGCTTCCCCCCCTCTCTCTGCCTGCCTCTCTGTCTACTTGTGATCTCTGTCTGTCAAATAAATAAATAAAATCTTAAAAAAAAAAAAATGACTCTACCTTATACACAAGTCTATGATGAAGGCCTCTGTGAATCCAGTAGATCAGCATGTCGGTGAAGAAGAGGAAGGACAGTACGCTAACGATGAGGCGAAACCAGCCTAGAAGAGACGACAGGGTATGTCAGAATCAAGATCCAGCTTCCAGGACCAGAGTTTACTTGGTACTTGTCCATCTAAGCGCATAAAATGGGAGCCTAGACTCAAACACTATAAACTGTTTGGGCTAATGCGATACATTGTAAATTAATCTCCCTTAACTCTCTGGTATCTGCTGCTTTCCTCATTTCCCTCCCATAAAAACTTGAAGTTAAACTATGAAGGCACTTATGAGACAGACAAAGCATACACTTAAGGCATCTTTATTATTTAAATCTCCGAGCATAAGTAACACCACTTATTTTTCCTTCATATTAGTCTTTGTAAAACATCCTTACATACTATCTTCCTGCTTAGGATTTTATTTTCCACTAAGCACCTCAAGCCTAGCATTTACTCCATAACCCAACACATTCTGATCTTTCCAGCCTCCTCTGTTCCTGTACTGAGCAGGCTGGTTTACTCAGTGTCCTCCCCACATCTTGGAGGTCTTACCTCTGTACCTTGACTTGTTCTGTTTTGGGTTCCTAGAACACGATTTCTCTTTTTATTATTTTTACTCAAAATCTTATCCACTTTTCAAGGCCTAGCCAATTCATCACCCGACTATGTATTTTTGTTCCTTCCTTTAAATATCTGACCTCTACCTTGGACAGCAGGTGTGCTGGTGCCAACAAGCCTGGGTTCCAGTCCTAGATCTGCCCCTTACCTGCTGAATGACCTGGGCAAGTTACGGTACGTTAATTTACTCACCTATAAAAGGAACCTAACAAGACCCATGTCATAGAACTGATGTGGAATGGAACAGATTGATACGCGTGAAAAGCTTAGAACTGTAGCTGGTACGTATTAACACTCAATAAACACTAACTACGATTCTTACTTTCTAATATTTAGATACTAGAGATGGGTCTTCATTGAATAATTTCAGAATTTCACAAAAATTTAATTTAGGCATTACAGGACTATCTATAATAGCAAAAAAAAGAGGAATAATGTAAAGATCTAAAAAAATTGGGGATCATTTAAATAAACTATGGTTATCTATAAACTGTGATACTATAACTAATATACTATATAATGTCAATATTTACTGACATAAAAATATGGGCATTTACACTACTAAGAAAAACAAAAAAAAAATCAAAGTCCAAACCAGTTTGTATGGTAGGATTTCATTTTTGTGAATAATGTGTAAATAATGGAGTAGACAGGCATATATGTCAAAAGAGGTAGTTTCTAGGTAGCAAGTTAGTGGATTTTAACACTCTGACTTTTCTGATTTTTTTCTAATTATCATGTACTACTTGAGGGTTTTTTGCTTGAGTCTGAATTCAGTAAAGAGAATAGTGAATGAATGCAAAGGTCTCTCTCTGATCATACTCAGCTTCCCTGGGCACAATTCCATCTACCACCAAGACTTTAAAATTGATAGATTAGGAAATGAATGTATGTGGCAAGGCACAATACATAAAAACAGAGCATTAAAAACAACTAAACAACTTTTTTTTTTTTTTTCCCGAAGAAGACTGGTTCTTTAGAGAAACCACTCTCTGATGTTCATCTTATGTACTTACCACTGGGAAACTCTCCTATGTCATCATACAATTTGCTGTAACCTCTCAACTCTAGCAGGAACAGGGACACCGTGGGAATGCTAATCCATGGCAATGACTGGACAGTAAATATAATCTCTCTATAGACTTGATTCTGAAAATGAAATGGCCAGTACTTAAAAATCACAAAATCTATGTTCAACAAAAAACAGCATAATATTGTCTTGGATTGGATTTTTACAATCTCTTTTATCTGAGGAAGCTCGTTGCCAAATTGTTTCCGTGAAAATGGTAACATGTGGGAATGTATGGTAAGGAAAACATTCCTTTTGTAAAGAGCAAATGTAAGAAATACTTTAAATTCTGAAACTTTGTCTCCTTCCCACAAAATCTGGATGCTACATTTCCATTTATGGAATAATCCTTTCTTTCACAAATAACATCCATCCCAAACCATCTTGATTTTCTCTCTTTTTTTTCAGTCCTTGGAGTCATTGAAAAATACAAGTAACTGGAGGCGGAAAAAATGACTGTAAACAAATCTACAGTCTCGCAGCTAGTCAAAAAAATAGATATGTAATAAAAACGTAATTCAGTTTGAGAGTCAGATATTAAAACAATTACACAAATGTGTGCATTTATTGATTCCTCCTTATTAGCAAAGAAATTCATTCCTATGTATCTAGGAAGACGCCAGCCAGGCTTATAATTAACAACAACAAAGTTGGATTCATTTATTTGTTTAAATTAAGAGGAGAGAGGGGATTAGCCCTACCAGAAATATCTAACGTATCTGAGGCTAGCTGCAAAAATTTTATTTAATGGTTATAACCCAGTTTAATCTGAAAAGCTCACAAATACCTATTATTTTTACTGTAACTGTACCTAAAAAGTAGGTAAGACAATCACTTACCTTCAAAAATTGTGGATGCTTCATTAATGCATGATCATAGACAAAATAATAGCTCAGTGTTGCAAAGAAGAAATAAAGGATATAAGCTCCAAGATTTGTTACAATCAGGAGACTAATAGTTTGTCGAAAGATGTTATCCTCAGGCCATGAGGCTGGATAGATGTATGGTGTAAAAAAATAATAATCTGCAGCATTGAGTACAAGATCCATCTTAGCCCCTAAAGGATAAACAGGTGCAACAATTATTTACCCATGCAAAAAACTTTTGGAAAAATTGTACATGAAGCTCATGCTTTAATAAGCACTTACAGTGTAAGACTGCAGCTACCAGAATCCCTGAAATGCCATCTTTAGAGCCAACAGGAACTTAAATGTCATCTCTAGCCCAATCTCTTCATATTATACATGGGGACAGCAAAGCTCAGAGAAACTGAGACCCAGAGGTTGGTTTTTTTTTTTTTTTTCCTTCTAACATCTGCTGATTAGTGGCATCGGTGCAGATCTAATGCCATCTTTGTGTTCTTTTCCAACATCTCCTACGGCAACGTGGCAAGTGGTAAAGACGTGGAACGCAGGAAAGTAGGTACTCAGATGTTTCCTCCTCCGGCTACCAGTTTCAGTGATACGTCTCTTCTAAAAGGACTCCAATTTCAGAGGATTTTCCTTCAGTGCTGAGACTTAGAGACAAATTTGCTAGATGGATCTATGCTGCCACCTCAGGGACTATCTGTTCTTGTGACAGAAGGAAAGGCCACTCCCATTGACAGAACAAAAGGAGACAGATTTTCGATTAAGAACTAGAATACACTTATTCCTCCTCCCCCAATCAATACTCTAGATCGGGGGCTGGCAACTGCAAACTTGTAACTCAAAGTTTGAGAAGGAGAAGGCACAAAAGAGTTGTCTGGAAATAATTTAAAATTTCCAATTGTCTATTGTCCAGCCTGCCTGGAGCTTGAATCACCTGTATGTGTTAGTGAATTAGCCTGAAGGTTTCTGCCCAGGTATTTTGTGAGGCTCATTCAAACACAGTGGGTGTGACTATATATGGAAATATCATTTCTTTGCTATTGACTTAATGAACATCCTACAGTTTGATGATACTCTCTGCTGGTAAGAGAATATCATCAAACTGAGTATCATCAAACATCTGCCTTCAGCAGAGCAGTTCTTCAGGACATATCCTAGCTTGTTTCACAATCAATGAAGCAATCGGTGGCGTTTATTTACGTTCTTGTGGTCAAATCCACTTCAAAGATGGTTAGGATGTTCATTTTCTCTCCTGGGCTGTTTTTCATTAGTTCTTACGCTTCCCCACTGGGGTAAAACTCCAGCAATCTGTTTTTCCTGTCTCTAAGTCACATGCGTCGGTAATACCCACGCTGTCCTCTTCAGTAGGAGGCCTCACAGACACTAGGTGGGAGCTCCTACAAGAATTTCATGTCTGTGTTATTCCTAATGACGGATGCTTCCATTCATTGAGTTATTCACATGGGTTATCTTTTTTTTTTTTTTTTTTTAAGATTTTATTTATTTGGGACGCCTGGGTGGCTCAGTTGGTTAAGCAGCTGCCTTCGGCTCAGGTCATGATCCCAGCGTTCTGGGATCGAGTCCCACATCGAGCTCCTTGCTCCGCAGGGAGCCTGCTTCTCCCTCTGCCTCTGCCTTCCACTCTGTCTGCCTGTGCTCGCTCTCACTCTCTCTCTCTCTCTGACAAATAAATAAATAAAATCTTAAAAAAAAAAGATTTTATTTATTTATTTGACAGAGAAAGAGATCACAAATAGGCAGAGAGACAGAGAGAGAAATGAGGAGAAGCAGGCTCCCTGCTGAGCAGAGAGCCCAATGCGGGACTCGATCCCAGGCCCCTGGGATCATGACCTGAGCCAAAGGCAGAGGCTTAACCCACTGAGCCACCCAGGCGCCCCCACATGGGTTATCTTTATTTAAAAACAATATTTCCATCTGCAATGAAACCCAAAGTAATAAAACAGTCCCAGCAAAGAGCAGAGGTAGGGGTATGTGACAGGGGCACCAACACACAGGGGGCACCTCAGTCCGCTGGAGGAAGCCTGTGCCGTCAAATGAGTTTGAGTGCCAGTCTTCAAAAAACAAAATAAAGCCATGTTTTTTCAGACCTTGAAACTGTGGCCAAGGGACTGTGGACCCGTGTTCGTTTGTGTGACCTCACTGCTGTTTATTTAACCCATGTATAAGTATTTGGATAGATTCTTACCTTAAGCTATTTAAAATAACGCAACAATGATTAACCTAATATTGTGTAAACTTCTACAAGTGGAAGAGCTAAGACAGGGATGAACAGGCTTGGTAACTTTGGTAGATATGGCTAAGTTGCTCTGCACAGGAGCTGTGCCACTGTGTGAGCCCACAGCTGTGTAGGATCATACCCGGTTCCCTACACCCTTACAGACTAAGAATATCATCAAATTGTAGGAAATTCGTTAATCTGATAGCCAAGAAATGATTATCTTGGTGTAGGTTTCTTTTTCTTATTATGAGTGAGGTTGAACAGCATTCTTTATATTTAGAATAATTTATATTTTTTCTGTGCAATTCTGTTTTTATCCTTTGCCCATTTTCCCACTGGGTTTTTAGATTCTTAAAATCAAATTCTAGAAGTTCTTTACTGAGGGTGTTTATCCTTGTTTATGGTATGAGTTGCAAGCATTTTTTTTTTCTCACTTTGTCATGGAAAGTTTTCTTTTAAAATATTTTTTTAAAAAAGATTTTAGTTATTGATTTGACAGAGAGAGACATAGGGAGAGAGGGAACACAAGCAGGGAGAGCCGGAGAGGGAGAAGCGGGCTCCCAGCTGAGCAGGGAGCCTGATATGGGGCTCGATCCCAGGACTCTGGGATCATGACCTGAGCCGAAGGCAGACGCTTCATGACTGAGTCACCCAGGTACCCCTTAAAAGAGTTTTTTATTTATTCATTTGAGAGAGGGAAAGAGAGAACACAAGCAGATGGTAGGGTCAGAGGGAGAAGCAGACTCCCAGCTGAGGAGGAACTCTGACCCAGGGCTTGATCCCAAGATCCTAGGATTGTGGACTGAGCTGAAGGCAGACACTTAACTGACTGAGCCACCCAGACATCCCTGTCATGGCAAGTTTTAATTAATTAATGTTAAACACCAGATATTGACATATATCCTTCATTACACATTGTTAATTCATTCAAATAATAAGTATGAAGCACTACACTAGGTAATACAAATATTGAAAAGATACAGTCTAAATCCATATGAAAGGTAAGGCAACTATGGAAACAAACAATTACATCAATAATAATGCTATAATAAAGCTATAGACACAAATTCTACATAATTAAAAAACACAACTACCCCAGCTTATAGTAGAAGGCTTCATAGTGACATTTTATTCAGGCTTTAAAGGACATTATCAGAAAGAAAAGATTAGGGATGGCTATTTCAAATAGAAATAACAACTTGCACGGTGCCTGGGTGGCTCAGTTAGTTCAGTGTCTAACTCTTGGTTTCGGTCCCATTCATGATCTTTTGGGTTATGGGATGGAGCCTCAAGTCAGGCTCCGTGCTCAGCAGGGAGTCCGCTGGAAGATTCCCTCCGACTGCCCCACCCCCAATAAATACATAAATAAATCTTAAAAAACAAAAAAACAACTGGCGAAGGCATAGAAAAAAGGCATGGTATATTCATGACTCACTGGGTGTCACTGATGGGTGGGAAACAGTAAGACGGGGGTGAAAGAGAGGGGGGAAACTGTTCCAGTATAAACCTGGTAAAAGGAAATTCGTGTCAGGCTGTGCAAAGCTCTGTTGCCTTGCTAGGGAATATGACTTTCCCTCATACACAATGGGGAGATACTAAAGGTTTCTTGAGCAGGAAAGAGGTTCTAATCAGACCCATATTTCATAGAAACCACTCCATTAGGAATATGTGTACCGATGAGAGAGAGAGAGAGAGAGAGAGAGAGAGAGACTAATTTGGCTGGTCCTCTGGTAGACTAACTAGCTTAGCAGCTCTGAGAAACACACATGCACGTACACTGGAGATTTAGCAAGTAAAAAACCCACAGGGCTTGATGACCAACTGAATGCTGGAATGTGTACGAGGGAGAAATCTAAGATGACTGTGAGATTTTAGCTGGCCTGAGTGGACGGTGATGTCATCATCAAAAGAGGGAATGCTGGGAGAGCTGGCAGATTTGGTGCCACAGGGACGGGGTGCAGAAGTAATGAGGGGTTCAGTTTGGGTCTTCAATAAGCTTTAAGTCTATGCTTACTCTTAGACATAAGCAGTGGACTACTCAGAAATATGAACCTGAGGTTCAAAAGTGAGCTTGTAGTAGTTGAAATTGACGCCATTAGGGGTAGAGACAGCCAACAGCTATCACATGACAAAGAAACTACACAAAGTAATAGCAGGCAACAAACCTTTTGAAACAACCTAACAACTGGGAAAGATTTTGTGACACCACTAAAGGTTGGTTAAGAGTTTACAGACTAATCTGGATGTTACCTACAGTGTTGCTTACCCCTAAATCAGTACAGTACAGCCCAAACCAACTCAAACATTAACTAAGACGACTCTTTATTCAATATTTAATATCAGATGCAAATAATTATTTTCAAAAGGTCTCAGTCCTTTAAAAAAAACTCCTTAGTTTTACTTTTATCTGAAGACCACGCTAATTGTGTTAATTTGTACATTCCCTGGTCACAATTGCTGTTACAGTAAACCAGTGCTTGGAAGGGAGGAAGAAATGTGCCTCAGTCATTCTAGAGACAGTTTAGATACTGGGAAATAAAACCAGTTTTAAGTGTTTTTAGAATTTTGGTTTCAATTAATTCTATTTGTTGAATGCAGTAATTAAATATTCATACCACTATACTTTGACATCTAACACAAAATCTTCTGAAATCAGTAACAATATGACCTCAAAATTGCAAATCACATTTGAAGTTTAGTGACCTTGTGGCGCAATGGTAGCTCGTCTGACTCCAAATTTGAAGTTTATATGCAGACCCACATCTGTAAAATGGAGATAACATATTTCCATTATAGAACTGTTTTTAAGGTTTAGAGGCTAAGGCCCTAGTGTTTTGGCACCAACTGACACAGAAATTAGTCAAATAGGAGCTATTATTACTGCTGTTAGGGAGCTGAAGAGGAATCAAAATTACTTTAACCTAAGGGAGAAAAAGGTGTCATTTGGCTTTGCCTTTAAAAATAATGGATGATATCTAATATCAATATTTACTCTACACTTGGTACCATAAATATTACCTCCTTTAACATTTTCAAGAAACCCTAAGGGTTCGGCACTAGTGTTAGAGGTACTAGTATGATGGATGAAGAAGCGGGGCACAGGAAATTCAAGTAATCTGGGGCACCTGGGTGGCTCAGCCGGTTAAGCATCTGCCTTTGGCTTAGGTCATGCATCCCACAGTCCCAGGCTTGAGACCCACGTTGGGCCCCCAGCTCAGCAGGAAGTTTGCTTTTCCCTCTGCCCATCACCCTGCTCATGCTCACGCGTGCGCACTCTTTCTCTCTTTCTCAAATAAATAAAATCTTTATAAAAATTCAAGTAATCTGCTTGGGATCATCAAATAAACAAATGCTGGGGCTGGAACTCAAACACTTGCAATCGGGTTACAAAATCCCGAGTTTTTTTTTTTTAAAGATTTTATTTATTTATCAGAGAGAGAGAGGGGGAGAGAGCGAGCACAGGCAGACAGAATGGCAGGCAGAGGCAGAGGGAGAAGCACGCTGAGCAAGGAGCCCGATGTGGGACTCGATCCCAGGACGCTGGGATCATGACCTGAGCGGAAGGCAGCTGCTTAACCAACTGAGCCACCCAGGCGTCCCCCGAGTTTGTTTTTTAAGATTTTATTTATTTACTTGTTTGACAGAGAGACAGACAGACAGACACACACACAGACACACACACACAGAGGCAGGGGGAGCAGCAGGCAGGGAGAAACAGACTCTCCGCTGAGCAGGGAGCCTGATGTGGGGCTTGATCCAAGCACCCTGAGATCATGACCTGAGCTGAAGGCAGATGCTTAACCAGCTGAGCCACCCAAGTGCCCCTCAAAGTCCCAAGTTCTTAAACCAAGACGTGAACCAAGTTCAAATGCCTCTTCATCACGAGCTCAACTCTTCAGCTCCTTATTTTTTTAAATTCTCAGTGACTACCAACTCACAAAATTTTGCATATGATTTTAAGGTGTTTTTACCCCCTATGTCTGGGGGTCTACACACCCTAAGTTAAATATCCCTGACTGAAACAGATGCTTGTATTAGTTTACATTCACAGAAACAGAGAAAACTTTTTTTAATAAAGTACAGTTATTAATAAAACACAATTAGGCTAGAATGACTGAGTCTACTATTACTTTGGCTTTACTTTAAAAATATAGATCACAATTGTTAACATTTGTTGAGAAACAGGTATTATGTAAAAGCATTTTTTATGAATCACCTTGCTTAATTCTCACAACCCTACCAGGCAGGTACTTCCGTAACTCCTACTTTATAAAAAAGGAAACGGAGGGCAGGAGTATTTAAGTAATTTGTCAAGTACCAAGTAACAAATGGGGGGTATATTCCAGAGTCTGCTCTCTCAGCTTCTACATTATCTTATCTCTCAACCTGTATACAAACACATAGGGAATTCTGAGTATCTCATGCTAATTACATTACATAATAATAGGAAAAGCATTCTCTGAGTGATCAAGAATCATGTATTCATCATTTTTTAGATGCTTATCATTAGAAACCTGAACACACGCACGCACAACGACAGGTAACCTGCTGGAAGGTTTTGGTTAAAAATACCTGGCCACCACAAGCTTTCCAGACTGGAAACTTTTTTTCCTAGTGACCTTTGGAACTTCACCTATCTCTACCACTTCCAACTCCACTCTGCTCTAACACGGATGCCGGTAGACACAATGTTTTCCTTTTACGATGCTAACGTAACAGATCATTTCCCTTCCCTCTTAGTCTTGTCAACCCGTGGATTGTTGTCTCCCTCCACCCAGGAACTGGAGTTTGCTCTGTAATGGTCAGGAGGTCACAGCCTAATTTCTTTCCCCCTTTAAAAACGAAAGATCCCTCCAACCCCGAGGGATATCTGTCTCGAAGTCAAGCATTAGTGTTCGCGGCACAGACTCCCTCGGATGAGCGCTCCGCAACATCAGGCATTTCGCTTCCTGCGCGCCGATCTCTGTGCCTGTTCCTTTCACGTGCGGGCCTCCTCGGCGCCCCGGAACCTCCTCCGGCTGGACAGAGCCCCCACACCTCCGGTCTCTCGGCCAGCGGTGTCCCCTGCACCCCGCACTCGACGCATCACGGCCCGTGTCGGCTTCCGGGATGCCCGGCTGCCTGTCAGTCCCTGGTGCGGGTCACCGCGGAGAGCCTGATCCTCAGGCCGGGTCCCACCCACGCCCGCGCCTAGCGGGAAAGGAAAGGGCCGGCCGCACAGCTTCCCCACAGGGGACGCATCGCGCTGAAGGCTCCCCATCCAACTTCCTCCCTCTTCCCCGCCCGTCCAGCTCCGGTGTATCTCGCCTCCTCCTCCCGCCCTCCCGTTATCCCTACCTCCAGAGAGTCCGTGGCCGGCTCGGCCTCCGCAAAGTCCTAGGCAGCCGGGGCCACTGGGCTGCCGGCGGCGGTCAGCCAGCGGGTGAGGCCTGGAGGGGCGTAGCCAGACACACGCTCCTAGCGGCAGGCGCCGCCAGCCAATCAGGGGCCGGCGGCATAAGCTGATATGACGGCAGATCGCGCGACTTGGCTGCGCGCGGCTCTCAGTGGTCACGTGGACGCCGCGCGCTCGGCCACTCCCCCTCCGTCCTCCGGTTGGAAACGAGGGCGGGACGCTGGTTCAGGTACCCGAGCCGCGGAGAATGGAGTTTCAGGTTTTGTTTTTGTTTGCTTTTCAGCCGCCACCACGGGTGTAGTTGAGTCTTGCACGAAAAAGACTGACTGTGTTTATGCAGACATTCCTAAAACCGATGCCCTACCTGGAGGGGAAATAGGTCTTTTCCTTTGAGTTGAATGACGGAGGCATTTCCCCGCTTACCTTGAGGGAAGTTCAGTACCTGTGAGACGAGGACGAGTATTTCCCAGTCGGAGTGTGTGGTTTGGTTTGGTTTGGTTTGGTGGTGGTTTGCGGTGGTCACGCCTGTAAACCGAATTTCTGGGAGCCTCCGTGTGGGGCTTCTCAGGGGCCAGCCGGCCGTGCTGGCCTCCTCGGGGACGTGCTTGGAAAGACGGGTTCTCGGGAGTCGCTCGGGCCTTCTGGATCAGAACGTGCCGGAGGGTCCCAGAAATCCGTATCTTCCCAGACCCCAAGTGAGCCTGAGGTTTGCGCCAGTTAGAAAACCGCAGCTCTAATGAATTAGATCAGTCGGGAGAAAATGTTGTCCTTCCGTGTTGCTCCCTCGTGGGTGATCAGTAGAAGAAAATGCTGAAAAGTGATAATGCTGATAACTAAGTTTGGGAAAGACCTATTTCTGTTTCCTTACGGAAGTGTTACCAGGTAAGGGGAGAAATGAATTAGATTCCATAAAAACCTTTTATATGAATATTGTTTTAAATACCTGTGGCTTGCCTCCTATTTTCTTTTTCTTCTTCTTCTTCTTTTTTTTTTTAAGTGGGCCTGTAACAGTATATTAGTTTCAGGTGTACACCGTAATGACTTGATGACGTATATTCGTTTCAGGTGTACAGCCTCAAGACGATAAATTGGCTCCCGCTTTCCAAGTCACATTTCTTGTTTCCTTTGTCATTCTCATTTAACCCTTTAATGTCTGAGATTAAGATTTTTATGTATTATTTCTGAGAAACATAAAAATGTTAACCTTGAAAATAAAACAGCCAGCTATTTTGCCAGCAAAAAGGGGTTTACTTGAGAATAGTAGAGCATTGCAATTTAGGGCAAGCAAGCTATGGCAAACTCACAGGCAAATCCACAGGGGGGAAAAAAGAAACTCTAGTTCATAGAGGAAAAGGGGAGGTCGGGAAGGCTGTCGTAAATAAAAGTCCATTGGAATAAACTGGGAGTTGGAAGTAGAATGGCTTTTCGTAGGCTTTGTTGTCTTACAATGTCTTTCCATTGGCTGGGTTGTTGCTAGGACAGAGGGAAACCTTCCTCTTACTGGGATGGTAAAGTAACAGCAAAAGTATATGGATGCGCCTGGGTGGCCCAGTGGGTTAAGCCTCTGCCTTCTGCTCAGGTCATGATCTCAGGGTCCTGGGATTGAGCCCCACATCAGGCTCTCTGCTCAGCAGGGAGCTTGCTTCCCCCCAACCCCTACCCCCCACCCCCCGCCTGCCTCTCTGCCTACTTGTGATCATCTCTCTCTGTCTCTGTCAAGTAAATAAATAAAATCTTAAAAAAAAAAAAAAAAAAAGTAAATGGACTTGCAAGGTTAGGCTCTTCCTTGTTGGGTCTGCAGTTGACGAGGAGTGAAAGGGTGTAAGCGCTCCCCCTGCTGGCCACTCAAGTCCCTTGTAGTGAGATTTTCTTTTATTCTCACAGATTTAAAAGGTATTTATCTAGTACAAAGGTTCCACATTTGTAGCTGCTGTGTACTTGCTTATGTGGTTTGTTCAGTCCGAAAGTATTTTTTCCCTTGAATTAAGTAATATCGCATTTGAGAAAAATAACCTATTGTGAAAGATGGGGAAATCTGACATTGAAATTATAAGCAAACCTCCAATATAATACCTGGAATAGCTAGAATTTTATCACTGAATATGTACGGGATCCTGCACCACCACCAGATGGTGATACATGCTATGAAGAAAACAAAAGGGTGAAAGGATCAAAACTGATGATGGCTGTTTTATTAGACAGCTTGGTTACAGTCCCTTTCTCCGTGTGGGGAGCATTTGACTAGAGTGGAGTAAGGGAGCCTCATTTACTTGGTAGATTCTAAACTAGAGTCTGAGTGTTTTTGATGAGCTGGTGGGGCCACAGGCTTGCAAACACCTATTTGTATGAATTTAGTTTTTAGATAGAAAAGAGTATTCAAGGAGAGCCTGGGTGGCTCAGTTGGTTAAGCGACTACCTTCAGCTCAGGTCATGAACTTGGAGTCCCGGGATCGAGTCCCACATGGGGCTCCCTGCCCCGCAGGGAGTCTGCTTCTTCCACTGACCTCTCTCCTCTCATGTTCTCTCTCATTTTCTCTCTCTCTCTCTAAAATAAATAAATAAAATCTTAAAAAAAAAAAAAAAAAAGAAAGAGAAAAGCGCATTCAAGAAAAGGTTCACAAGCATCCAAAAACAGATACAGGAAGAGAAGATATTCATTCCTCAATCTGGTGCCATGGATTAGGTTTTAACCTGCAGTAGCTACTTAATATTTTAGGGATCAGAGATCCCTCTGAAAATTAAATGAAATCTATGGTCTCTCTCCCCCCAGAAGTACACATTGCATACAGTAGAAGCTCTTCCCAACCAGTGTCCACTTAACTAATGTTCTCAGTAGCCTTTCTGAAATGTGCCAGCAGATCTTTGGAAAATACTAAAGACTCAAAGCTTGTAGCCTTCATTTTGGTTCACACCTGCGTATCTACTTCCACCAGTGGAGTGGGATGCTTAACAAGAGTCAGTTATGCTACGAGTCTATTGATTTCTGTTACATTCCTCATAATTATGTAATTAAATTTTACAAATTGATAAAATTTGAGTCTGCAAAGAAAAATAATTTTTTTTTTAAAAGATTGATTTATTTGTGAGAGAGCGAGCAAGTGTGTGAGAGTCCAAGCACACAAGCAGGAGGGGCAGAGAGAGGGAGAATCTGAAGCAAACTCTGCTGAATGTGGAGCCCATCGTGGGACTCCATCTCATGACCCCAAGATCACTGGTCTTGGGGCTTACTCTCACCCAGGCACCCCAAGACTTGTTTCCATGAAAACCAAGAACGTTTTGGGAAGACAACATGAAGATGACTTCTAATATAAATAGCTATTGAATTGGGTATAGGCAATGTGGTTATGAGAGCCTAGAAAGACTTTTTCAAGCCCCAAATCTGGTAGGATTCTGCCTTCAATTTGATCTGCAAGAGTTAACTTGTCTCTACTGTGAACAAATTAAAGCTGAAAATCAAATGCAAAGCACTGGGCCTATAGTTTAGGCAATACCAGAGCTCCAATCAGAGGGACCGTACTCAAAAGAAAGACCTTAGGGAATGACTGGAGAATAAATATTCAGGTAAAAATAAAATTCTTAAAGCATATGTATATATAATATTGATGAGGATGTAGGTCATGTGATAGACACCCAAAATAACAGAAGTTTACTCCAGAGAAAAGGTTTTCTTAACCATGAAAGTGTTAATTAACTTACTTGTCTGTGGTAACAAGCCCCTGAAGTACAATGACCCCCAACACAGTAGAAATTTATCTTTCACTCAAAAAACAGTTCAAATGGATGATCCTGGTCATTGGGTAGCCCTCCTCCAAATGGGATCCAAGTTTTTCCATCTTGTAATTCTGCCATTGTCATAACTCTGTGTCTTATCTAGAGGAATGGCAAAGAGGGAATGGAACGTGCATACCCACTCTTTGAAAGCCTTGGTCTGAAAATTCCATACATCTTTTCTGACATTCACAAGGCTACAACTCGGTTACATGGCTCCATCTAACTATTAGGGAGGCCGAAAAACGTAGCCTTCATTCTGGTAGTCTGTCTGTTCAGCTAAAATCAGTTTCTAGGGGCGCCTGCCTTCAGCTCCGGTCACAAACGCATGGATTCTGGGATCAAGCCCTGAGTGGAACACAGACTGACTGCAGACCCGTAAGGACCAGAAAGCATGCTCTGTCATTTTAAACAATCGAGTCTATTTTCATCAAAGAGCAAGTGTGTATTTAAAAACAAATACAAGAGCTTATAAAGGGGAAAAAAACAACAAAAGAGGCGTGTCCACGTCCTAATTCTGCTCTGCGCAGGTAATTATTCTTTACAATTCCAGCTGTATGCCATGTACCCATATATTCACACAAACATTAGTCATGCTTGCTGTGCCATTTAGGGATCTCTCTCTCTCTCTCTCTCTCTCTCTCACTTTGGAGCCTTAGAATTAGGACTCTGGGCTAGAAACAGTGCTTTTACAGAAAGCTGGCCATGTGACTCCTGTTAAAAACCGAAATTCAACTGAGTGGATCTGAAGATCTATTTGGCTTTATTCAACCACTCATGAATCGGGCAGCATCCCATCTAGCAAGTGGAGAGTAGCTCCAAGGAGGTACACAAAATGGAAGGTGTTTATAGGCAGGAGGAGGGTGAGACAAAGAAGTTGAAAGTGGATTGTTTGAGGCGGGGTCTCTTTCCCTTGGGGGGAAAGCAGGAGTTCTTCCTAAAGCAGATCACCTCACTAATGCTGGTGTGGAAATCCCAGGCTGATTGGCTTCAAATTCCACTCCTGGGAGGCTGAAATTTTAGTGTAGTCAGTCAGGAAGTCTCGGTGGGGCTTAGCAAAAGTGACTCCATTTTGGATCTGCTGGTTTTTTTTCACCTTCCCTTAGATGAGTTCCATAACAACAGCAGAGCGTAGACTCATTCACGTGCACTAATGAGGCATGCCCATAAATTTCCAGAAGTAACAAAGGGAGAGATTTTTGTCCGAGACCATGGGTGAGGGAGCAATTGATCTGTGACATTTGAACTGTTGGTGTTGATGTCATTCATAACTGTGGGCTGGTGGGTCCCGAGGCAATTGGAGTTGTAAGTAAAAAGCATGTGCTGGAACAGAATAGTGTGCAGACAGAATGTTGACTTTCTCTAAGGAACTCCAAGCAGCTTCCCAGGTCAAGTAAAGACTTGAAGGAGAAATGGGAGTTCGCCGGTGTCAGGCAGTAGGTAGGACTAGAAGGGCAAGGAATTGTCTGTGCCGTGGGTGACATCAAAGAGCATAGCCTGGTACAGTAAAGCTCAAGGTGAAAATTGTCTTATAAATGAGACCATGGAGGATGGACTCATGAATGACTTCTATTTGTTGGAATTCTTTTGAAGCCTGGAATGAATTTCTTCATGGGAGAATTTAAATTAGCATCTGCCAGGCTTCTGGGGATTCTACTAATGGAAGGTCTCTCTAACTTAAATTTTCACTTTGAGGTCTTTAATACTACCAAGACAACAAGAATTTGGCCTCAGGCCTGGCTTTCAGCTCTAACATCTTTTTTTTTTTTTTTTTTTTAGATTTTATTTTTAAGTAATCTCTACCTCCAACATAGGGCTCAAATCTATAACCTTGGGATGGAGAGTCACATGCTCTACTGACTAAGCCAACAGGGTGGCCCTGTTTGAAATTACTTGTCAGTGATTTCCTCCCTTTGCTCAGCACCGACATTTGAAATTTTTTATTGGCTTCTGTAGTCCTCTTGAGTCAGTGGTGGAAATTTTTTAGTGAAGAAGTTTATCCAGATACCTAGGTCACCAAATAATCAGAAACAGAATGAAAACCATCTTTCTGATGAAAGAGGCTAGCATTTTATTTATCGGCATCTTACCTATTGAGAAAACTATTTCCAGATTTCTGCGCTTTATAAAATTTGAGGAAAGGGAAGAACATGCAAATGGCTAGTCCACAAAGAGCTAGACTTCCCCAAACATCTTTTATCTACTTATTGCCTTTCTTATCACCAGTGGACTTTGAATGTCAGAGCTAATTTATTCTGGTCCCAAGGTAGTGCCAAGAACAATAGTTTTGAAGACTTGGGTCCAATGCCAGCATGGTTACACTTAAAGTTTGTAACTTTGGGGATTTGTTCCTCCTCTGTAAAACACAGAACGCTAATATATACTCTACCTAGTAGTTTGCTAGGGCTTCCACAACAGAGTACCATGAACTGGGCAGCTTAAAACAACCTAAATTTATTGTCTGACAGCTCCGGAAGCTGGAAGTCCAAAATCAAGGCGCTGGCAGGGCTTCCTGAAATGTTTAGAGAAGAGAATCCTTCCTTTCCTCTTCCTAGTTTGAGGTAATGGCCTTCAGTCCTTGCTGTTCCTTGACTTGAAATTGCCTTACCTCACTCTCTGCTTTGTTCGTTACGTGGTGTTCTCCCTATGTGTATGTCCATATTTCCTTTCTTATTAAGGACATCAGTTATTGGGATTGAGGACACATACTAATTCAGTAGGACCTGATTTTCATTAACTGGTTATTTCTACAACAGCCTATTTCCAAATAAGATTACAGTGTGAAACTCTGGAAGCTAGAACTCCAACATTACTTTTTGTGGAATTCAACTCAATTCAATTCATAACAACTATCTTCTAGGTTATTCCCTTCTCTGTGTTCTTCAAAACACCTCGTAGGTATTATTGTATATACTTTGGTTAAAGCAATTATCATGCTTTAAAGCCTGCTAACCTTTTTATTATTATTATTATTATTAAAGATTTTATTTATTTATTTGAGAGAGGGAGAGAGAGCGAGCATGAGAGGGGAGAGGGTCAGAGGGAGAAGTCGAGTTCCAGCTGAGCAGGGAGCCAGATGCAGGACTCAATCCCGGGACTTCAGGATCAGGACCTGAGCCAAAGGCAGTTGCTTAACCAACTGAGCCACCCAGGCGCCCAAGGCTGCTAACCTTTTTATAAAAAATTCCAGTGTAATTAACATACAGTGTTTTATTAGTTTCAGGTGTACAATATAGCGATTCAGCAATTCTAAATGTTACTCAGTGCTCATCAGTGTAAGTGTACTCCAAATCCACTTCCTTTTTTCCCCCATCTTCCCACCCACCCTCCCCTCTGGTAACCATCTGTTTGTTCTCTATAGTTAAGACTCTGTTTTTTGGGTGGTCTCTCTCTCTCTCTCATCTAATATTTTAAGAGATTTTATTTATTTATTTGAGAGAGAAAGAGAACAGAGGGAGAGTGACAGGGAGAAGCAGGCTCCCTGCTGAGCAGAGAGCCCAATGGGGAACTTGATCTCCGGACTCTGGGATCATGACCTGAGCCAAAGGCAGAGGCTTTAACCCACTGAGCAACCCAGGTGTACTGGTTTGTCTCTTTTTTGTTTTATTTCCTAAATTTCACATATGAGTGAAATTATGTGGTATTTTTCTTTCTCTGATTTACTCCACTTAGCATTGTACCCTCTAGATCCATCCATGTTGTTGCAGATGGTAGGATTTCATTTTTTTTTTTTAATGGCTGAACAATATTCCATTGTATTATATATGTGATACCTGTTCATCTACCGTTGGACATTGGGCTGTTTCTATAGTTTGCCTATTGTAAATGCAATAAACATAGAGGTACCTCTATTTTTCCATTTTGGCATATTCATATCCTTTGATTAAATACCCAGTAGTGGAATACTGGATCATATAGTAACCCTATTTTTCATTTTTTGTAGGAACTTCCACTGCCTTCCACAGTGGCTGGAGCATTTTGCATTCCCACTAACAGAACACAAGGGTTCCTTTTTCTCAACATCCTTGCCAACACTTGGTGTTTCTTGTGTTTTTTATTTTAGCCATTCTGACAGGTGTGAAGTGATATCTCATTGCAGTTTTGATGTGCATTTCCCTGATGAGTGCTGTTGAGCATCTTTTCATGCGTCCATTGGCTATCTGGATGTCTTCTTTGGAGAAATGTCTGTTCATGTCTTCTGCCCATTTTTAAACTGGATTTTTTTTTCTCTTAGTATTGAGGTATATCAGTTCTTTATGTACTTTGAACACTAACCCTTTATTGGCTGTGTCAGTGGCAAATACCTTTTGCCATTCAGTAGGTTGTCTTTTTGCTTTATTGATTCTTTCCTTTGCTGTGTAGAAGCTTTTTATTTTGATGTAGTCCCAATAGTTTATTTTTGCTTTTATTTCCCTCACCTCAAGAGCTCTATCTAGAAAGAAGTTGCTATGGCCAATGTCAGAGAAATTAATGCCTGTGCTCTTTTAGAAATTTTATGGTTTCAGGTCTCATGTTTAAACCTTTAATCCATTTTGAGTTTTTGTGTATGGTGTAAGAAAGTGATTTTTTAATTTCTTCTTTGATTTCTTGACTGATCCATTCATTGTTTAGTAACATGTTATTTAACCTCCATGTACTTGTGTTATTCCAGATTTTTTCTTGGGTTGATTTCTAGTTTCATAGCATTGTGGTCAGAGAAGATGTGTCGTATGATTTTTTTTTTTTTTTAATTTGTTGAGACTTGTGATCTGTTCTGGAGAGTATTCCATGTGTGCTTGGAAAAGAGTGTGTGTTTTGCTCTTGTAGGATGGAATATTCTGAATATATCTGTTAGATCCATCTGGTCCACTATGTCACTCAAAGCCACTATTCCTTGTTGATTTTCTGCTTGGATGATCTGTCCATTGTGGTAAGTAGGCTGTTAATGTCCCCTACGATTATTGTGTTACTATCAATTACTTTATTACTTTATTTATTATTAACATCTTAATTTAATTTTATTTTTTTCATGTTCCAAGATTCATTGTTTATGCAGCATACCCAGTGCTTCATGCAATATGTGCCCTCCTTAATACCCTCCACCAGTCTCACCCATCCCCCCCACCTCCCTCACTTGGTAATTACTTCCTTTATGTTTGTTATTAGATGCCTTATATATTTGGGTGCTCCCATGTTCAATGCATAAATATTTACAATTGTTATATCTTCTTGTTTGTTCATTTTGATTATGCAGTGTCCTTCTTTGTCTCTTGTTACTGTCTTTATTTTAAAGTCTATTTTGTCTGTTATAAATATTTCTACCCCAGCCTTCTTTTCACTTCCATTTGTGTGATGAATGTTTTTTCATCCCTTCAGTTTAAATCTGCATGTGTCTTTGGGTCTGAAATGAGACCCTTTTAAGCAGCATATAGATGGATCTTACTTTTTTTAATCCACTCTCACCCTGTGTCTTTTGATTGAAACATTTGGTTCATTTACATTTAAAGTAATTATTGATAGATATGTATTTATTACCATTTTATTACTTGTTTTATGGTTGTTTTGTGGTTCTTTATTTCTTCGCTTGCTCTTTTCTCTTATAATTAGTTTGCTTTCTTAGTGTTATACTTGGATTCCTTTCTCTTTATTTTTCTTGCATATTTATTAACATTTTTTGATATGCATTTACCATTAGGTTTATATTTAATGTTTTCTGTATATGGGTCATTTAAGTTTGAATCTACTCTGAAAGCATTAGATTTTTACTCCTTCAGTCCCCTACCCTGAAATTTGGGGTATATAGTGTCATACTTTACATCCTTTTGTGAGTCCCTTGACTGATTTGCATAGATAATTTGGCTATTGTAAATAATGCTGCAGTAAACATAGGGGTGCATATATCTGTTTGAATTAGTGTTTTCATATTCTTTGGGCAAATAGCCAGTAGTAGAATTACTAGATCATATGGTAATTCTATCTTCAGTTTTTTGAGGACCCTCTATACTGTTTTCCAGAGTAGCGTAAGTTTTACTTTTTCTTTACCAGTTTGGATTCTTTCTTCCCATCTATCTATCTATCCATCCATCAATTTATTTCAGTACTGTGCTGAAAGTGGGGAGAGTAGACATCCTTTTCTTGTTCCTGACCTATCCGTTCCCTTATTGATGCAATGTATCATGTTGATTGATTTGCAAATATTGAACCATTTACGCATACTGGGAATAAATCTCACTTGATTATGGTGAGTGATTTTTTTTTAACGTATCTTTGGATTTGGTTCACTAGTATTTTGTTGAAGAGTTTTGCATCTATGTCCATCAGAGATATTGATCAGTAGTTTTCTTTTTTTGTGGTGTCTTTATCTGGTTTTGGTATCAGGGTGATACTGGCCTCATAGAATGAATTTGAGAAGAATAGGTATTAATTTTTCTGTAAGTATTTGGTAGAATTCACCTGTGAAGCCATTGGTCCTGGACCTTTTTTGTTTTTTTAAGATTTTATTTATTTGTCAGGGAGACAGACAGAGCAAGGACAATCGCGGGGAGCAGCAGGCAGAGGGAGAAGCAGCCTCCCTGCCGAGCAAGGAGCTCAACGTGGGACTTGATCCCAGGACCCCAGGATCACAACCCGAGCGGAAGGCAGACACCTAGCCGACTGAGCCACCCAGGCGTCCCTGATCCTGGACTTTTGTTTCTTGGGAGTTTTTTTTTTTTTTTTTTTTTTTTTTTTTTTTTTATTGATTTACTTTCATTGTTGGTAATTAGTCTGTTCAAATTTCCTATTTCTTCTTAATTCAATTTTGGGAGGTTCTATGTTTCTAGGAATTCATTTCTTATAGGTTTTCCAATTTGTTTGCATATAATTTTTCATAATATTGTCTTAAAATCCTTTGTATTTCTGTGGTGTTGGTTGTTATTTCTCCTCTTTCATTTCTGATTTTGCTTGAGACCTCTCTCTCACTCTCTTTCTTGATGAGTCTGGCTAGACGTTTATCAATTTTGTTGATCTTTCCAAAGAACCTGCTCCTGGTTTCATTTATCTGTTCTATTGGTTTTTTAGTTTCTATCTTATTAATTTCTGTTCCAATCTCTATTATTTCCTTCTTTCTGCTGGTTTTGGGCTTTGTTCTTCTTTTTTCTATGTCCTTTTAGTGTAAGGTTATGTTGTTTATTTGAGATTTTTCTTGCTTCTTGATGTAGGCCTATACTGCTAAAACTTCCCTCAGAAGGGAAAGACTTTGGACAGTTGTTTTCATTTTCATTTGTCTCCACGTATTTTTTAAATTTCCTCTTTGATTTCATGGTTGAGACATTCATTGTTTAGTAGCATGTCATTTAGCCTCCATGCATTTGTGTTACTCTACATTTTTTCTTGTGGTTGATTTCTAGTTTCATAGGATTGTGATCAGAGAAGATGCATGGTATGACTTCAGTCTTTTGAATTTGTTGAGGCTTGTTTTGTGGCCTCTTCTAGATGTTTTCTGGAGAATGTGATCTCTTTCTGGAGAATGTTCCAGAATGTACACTTGAAAAGAATGTGTATTCCAGTTTTAGGATGGAATGCTCTGAATATATCTGTTAAATCCATCTGGTCCAAAGTGTCATTCAAAGTTACTGTTTCCTTGTTGATTTTCTGTTCGGATGATCTGTCCATTGTTGTAAGTGAGGTGTTAATGTCCCCTCCTGTATTGTAGTACTATGAGTTACTTCCGCTATGTTTGTTATTAACTGCTTTAAGTATTTGGGTCCTCCCATGTTGGGTGCAGATATACTTACAGTTGTTATATCTTCTTGTTGAACTTTTCCATTTATTATTCTATAATGTCCTTGGTCTCTTGTTGCTGTCTTTGTTTCAAAGTCTATTTTGTCTGGTATCAGTATTTCTACCCTGTCATGCTTTTCACATCTGTTTTCATGATAAAGGCTTCTCCAACCCTTCATTTCAATCTGCCTGCATCTTTAGTCTCTTTGTATGCAGCATATAGATGGATCTTGTTTTTTTATTCACTTTCTCACCCTATGTCTTTTGATTGGAGTGTTTAGTCCGTTTACATTCGAATTAGTTATTTATAGGCATGTATTTATTGCCATGTTTACTTGTTTTATAGTTATTTTTGTAGTTCTTTCCCGATCAGTTGGCTTTTTAGTGATGTACTTGGATTCCCTTTTCCCTATCTACTACTGGTTTTTGATTTGTGCTTACCATTCAGTTTGTATATAAAAATCTTCTACATATAGCAGTCTATACTAAGTTGATAGACTAAGATGATTGCCTAAGTCTGAACCCATTTTTTACTCCTCCCCCACCAATGTTTTAGGTATATGGTGTCATACTTTTCATTCTTTCATTTTGAGACCTTGGAATTTTTACAGATATGCTCGCTTTTTTTGTTGTTGTTGTTGCTTTTGTGCTTTCCTTACTCTTACTTATGGCCTTTCCTTTCCACTTCAGGAGTCTCCTTTAACATTTATTGTAGGGGTAGTTTATTGGTCATGAATTCCTTTAACTTCCATTTGCCTGGGAAACTCTTTATCTCTACTTCTATTCTGAATGATAGCCTTGCTGGATAGAGTATTCTTGGTTGCAGATATTTTCCTTTCAGCACTTTGAATATATTATGCCAATCTCTTCTGGCCTACAAAGTTTCATTTATCTGTTCTATCTTCTGGCCTACAAAGTTTCTGCTGAACAGTCAGGTGATAACTATAAGGAGTTTCCCTTGTATGTAACTGTTTTCTAGTCCTGATTAAAAACTCTATGATTATTTTTTGCCATTTTAATTACTATATGTCTTGATGTGGACCTCCTTGGGTTGATTTTTGGGGGCACTCTGTTCCTCCTGGATCTGGATTTCTGTTTCTTTCCCAGGTTTGGGAAATTTTCAAATAAATTTTCTGCTCCCAATTTCTGTCTTCCTTCTAGTATCCCTATAATGTTAATGTTATTATGCTTGAAGATGTCACTGAATTCTCTAAGGCTATTTTTGCTTTTTATAATTCTGTCTCCTCTCAAGCTGATTTCTTCCATTATTCTGTCCTCCATGTTACTCATCTGTCCTTCTGGCTCTAGGCTACTGTTTATTCTACCTCCTATATATATGTATAAAGATATTATTTATTTTAGAGAGAGAGGGAAAGAGTATGTGAGTGGGGAGAGGACCAGAGGGAGGAGGACAAGCAGACTCTGTGCTGAGTGCAGAGCCCAATGTGGGGCTCAATCTCACAACCCTAAGATCATGACTTAAGCCAAAATCAAGAGTTGGACACCTAACTGACTGAGCCACTCAGGTGCCCCTCCACCTCATATATTTTTAATTGCAGTTATTGAGTTCTTCATCTCTGATTGGTTCTTTTTTATGCTTTCTGTCTTACTCTTTTCTCCTGTCCAGTGAGTATTTTCATGATCATTACTTTAAATTCTCAATCAGGCATATCATGTATCTCTATTTCACTTAGGTCTCTTGCTATGATTTTGCCCTGTTCTTTCATTTGGGACATATTCTTCTGTCTCTTCATTTTGTTTGTCTGTTTCTGTGTCACAGGAAAGTCTGCTATGTCTCCTGCTCTTGAAAGTCATGGCCTTATGAAGAAGAGGCCTTGTAGTGTCCTGTTTTACAGAGCCCCCTGTTCACCAGAACCTGGTGCTTCGGAGGTGTCTTCTTTGTGTTGCGTGCACCCTGCTCTTGTGGCTTGGCCACTTTTTCCATCAGTCTACTCATCTGTGATGGCTCTCTTCCTGTTGTGTGCATTGTTTGGTCTCTGTAGTGTTAGTGGGCCTGTCTAGGGCTGCCTTAAGCTTGAGTTGAGTCAGACCAGGCATTTGCCAGAGATGCAGCAGTACTAAAGTTCAGGGTACTTTCCCTGTATTGTCCCTTGAGAAGCCTTCATAGGTGCATGGGGCTTGCAGTCAGACTAGATATCTGCTCCCAACCCACTGCTGAGGCCAAAGTCTGACTTTTGTGTGTGGCTATCTTCCCCTATTTCCAGGGAAGGAGTCGCTTTGGAGTGGTGCCAGCCCCTATTGGGGCTGCTTGCACAACTGCCAGGCCTGAGGCATTGCCCTGGATGGGCTCCAGGCAAACAGCATTTGAGGGCTCAGATTTGCCTTGTGGACAGGGGAGCAGGTTGGCAAGTGTGGTGGTGTTAGCAAGGCTTGTGTGCTTCCTGTCCTCTGTAGGAAGGGCATTTGCAACACTGGGCCTGAGACAAGACTGGCTGGAGGGGGCAGGTCTACCAAAGTGCAGGGGCAGTACATGTGGTGTTAGTAAATTAGGCAGCGAGTATAGGCACTGCACTGGCTCCCACAGATGGCCCTGTGTTTATGCTGGGGGGTGGGAGTCTGCAGTGTTGTTTGCCAGTTCCTTTGTTCCTGCTGGCATCTCCCAGTCATTTCTGTCTCTTTGGGGACTTGCTCTGAGATTAGTAACACTTCTGTATGGCCCAGGTGTTTTTGAAACTGCTGCTTATAATCTTCATCTCCATAGGGCTGTTTGTTGTGTTGTCTCTTTAAGGATGCGGACTCCGTTTTCTGTCCATTCTCTGAATTCTCTGAGAGCCAAGCCTATGGGTTTTTAAAATTCCAGGGTTTGGGTGATGGGTATTAAGGGAAGCACTTGTTCTAATGAACAGTGGGTGGTGTCATGTAATGATGAGTCATTCAATTCTACTCCTGAAACCAGTACCATACTATATGTTAACTAGCTAGAATTTAAATAAAAATTTGGAAAGTCAGTGGCTCAGTTGGTTAAGCATCTTGTCTTTGGCTTAGGTCATGATTCAGGGTCCTGGGATCAAACCTCCTGTCAGGCTCCCTGCTCAACTGGGAGCCTGCTTCTCTCTCTGCCTGCAGCTCCCCCTGCTTATGCACTCTCTCTGACAAATAAATAAATTTAAAAATTTGGAAAGAAAAAAATAAAATGAAATTCCTGGGTAAGTCCCACTGGTTGTAAGAATTCATGAAAATTCATCCCCTGTTATTTTCAAAGCCAGATGTTATGGGAACTCATCTTCCTTGTGTGAGCTCGCCTGTGTAAGGGTCTGTTTCTCTCCTCTTTGCCTGTGGGTCCGCCCACTTCCCTGACAGACAGTCCTGTAGTGTGTTTAACTCCCCGCTGCATCTCTGCCCTTCTTCTTCTCTGTCTTTAGTTGTGTAGTTTGTTCTGCCAGTCTTTGGGTCATTTTCTGCGCTGTTATACTGATGTGAGTGTTGATCTGTTTGTATCTGTGGGAGGAGGTGAGCTTATCCTCATACTCTGTCATCTTCCCTTAAAGTCCGTTCCATAGTCTTTTAAAGAAATGTAGCTGTAAATGTATAATTCTCCCTCTAAAAAAATTAAATTTGTCTTTTTTACTTACCCACATAATTTTCTTGTGTTCATTCCTTTCTTAAGCTCTGAGCTACCATCTGGTATCATTTTCCTGTACCCTGAATTACTTTTTAGTGTTTATTGCAATGCTGCTCTTCTGGAGATGAAATCTTTCCACTTTTGTCTGTCTTTAATGTATTTTTCATTTGTTTTTGAATGATGTATTTTGCTGCATATAGAATTCTAGTTTTATTTTTTTTTTCTTCAAGCACTTAAAAGTTGTCTTTCCATTGTCTTCTGGACCACCTAGTTTCCAATGAGAAGTCAGCGGAATTCTCACTGTTGTTTCTCTGTATGTAATATTTGTAGCTGCTTCTAAATTTTATCTTGGTTTTCAACAGTTTGAGTCTGATGTGCCTGTGTGCTGGGTACTCTGTGTGTGTATGTGTGTGTGTGTTTATCTTGCTTGGAGTTTGCTAATTAACATCTTTCAACAATTTTGGAAAGCTCCCAGCCATTGTCTCTTCAACAGTTTCTTCTACCCCATTCTCTCTTTTTTTCTGATATTTGAATTACATGTATGTGTCTCATAGATCTCAGATATTTCATTGCATTTCCTAATTTTTGTGTTTTGGTTTATATAATTTCTGCTCTTTTTCCATTATAGATCATTTTCTTCCTGTGCCCAGGCTGCTTCTGATCTTATCGAATTAATTCTTCACTTAGGGTATTATATTTTCCATTTCCAGTGCTTTCATTTGATCATTTTTATCATTTCGGTCTCTCTGCTGACATTTCCCATATGTCTGTGAATGTTGTCTAGCTTTCCTTATAGAACCTCTAACATTTTCCTGGTTATTTTAGAGTCCCTGTCTCATAATTCCAATGGCTGATCCATCTCCTGGTCTGCTTCTTTCCTCTCATGATCATGAGTTGCATTTTCTTCTTTGTATGTCTCCTACATTGTACATTGAACACCGTGTATATGAGACTAGTAGAGGTTAAAGGAAACAATATTTTCTATGGAAAATTCCTCAGCCCTTCTTCTGTCAGAATGCCTAGAATCCCTAGCCCTGTAGAGGCCCCAGGCAAGTACCAGTAACTCCTCATTAATTCCTTTGATAATTTACAGACTAGACACCCGCTTTTTGAAACATGAGAGATTTCTGTCCGCTTCACAGCCTGTTTTCTAGCATTTTGAGTCACTAGAAATTTCTATTGGCTCTGCAGTTCTGTCCTTATCTTTATATACCCAAGGAGAGCTCTCTCTGTTCTACTAGTCTGCTTTTAGTCTTTGGAATTTGCTGTTTGCACTCAGTAAAATCCCAGAGTGCCTGAGAGTGATTTCCCTCCTCTTTCTGCCTTGCTCGTACACTTCACTGAGCATCATTTTACTTGGGAGAGGTCAGAGCACCTTATATGGGATCTCTCTAAGCCCTTCTGCTCTTCTCTCAGCCTTTAGCTTATAATCCATGTGCCTTCTATGAGGACCTATGGTAAATAGCAGGCAGGTGCACACTCTGCTTGGGGCTCCTTGGGGTTCTAGTTCATCATGCTACTTTACATGCAATCATTAAAAATTCATTAAAATGTGGCTGGCTTCTCCTTATCACCTACTATGATGACTCTTTCATCTTTTAGCATTTCTACTATGATGAAAACAGCTATAGATTTCTACTTTTAAAGGAAGGACTCTTTACTTTCTAGAGCTTCATTTAGTTAGTTTTATTTTCTGTCCTCAGGTCTCTGTTGGGTGAAGAACTATGATTTTGTAGCTTATCTGGTTTTTAATGATTAGGGTAACACCAAAAATCTTTTGTGACTGAAAGTTGGAAGGCCTGAAATTTGCATTTTAATGACCTCTAATAGGAGGCAAAGTCTGGATCCAAGGAAGGGTAGGAAGTAGAATCCAAGATTCTAGTACAAGCCAGGACTCTAGAAATGGTTGATGTAGAAACTAATCACTCAAAGGGAAACTTATCTCTTTAGGCTGGTTCTAGAATGAATAGGAAAAGAAAGAAAGATCCTACTTGGGAATTTTGAACCACAAGCCCACACTCTTGCTGTTTTGGGGACAAAATTCATGCTAGCTTGTGGTCTGAATACTATCAAGCCAGATTTCATTTTAAAGTGGCCATAGGTTGGTATTGCCTCTATGCTCCTGGCCTGGCAGGAGCAAAGCAAATCTTCCCTGTGTAGTTGATGCATGGATTTCAGCTCTTTCTGTACCTGGAACAGTCATGACTCATGGTGCTGAAACATATAGCACTCCAAAGCATTAGATACTCAACATACTAACTGACGTTTTTGTCCGTTGTGCATTCACTGGCCCCTCTCATTATTTTACTAAAGAACAGATTCAAGTGTGCTCTGAGAGGAGAGAAAGTAGATCTGCAGGCCACGATTCCTTAAGCTTGACTGCAGGCTGCAAACCAACATAGGATACCCTGCCAGTTATGAATGTCTTCAACATTGACAAGAGTGGCAAGGATTTCTATGTGATCTGTGACCCAAAGGTCACCTTGCTGTTCATCATTATGCCTGAGGAGGCCAAGTATAAGTTCTGTGACATGAGAAAGATCTTTGTGGGCACCAGCCAGATTGACAATCCTCTTAGATTGATTCAGGACTTGGCCAAATCAATTGGGCATTCCATCAAGTTCTGCTAGTTATGTATGTTGACTGAATGTGCTAACGTGGGCCACTGACAGAGAAAAGGAGGGAGACAAGCTGCTCTTGATGTGGCTCATGTGAAAGATGGCAATAGCTTTGCCACCAGGCTTTCTAAAATACTCATCTTTGGAGAACACGACAAGCCATGGATCTCCCTGCCCAAAGGAAAGAGTAATTGCCCGCCTCCCTCCCATTGCTGAAGACAGAGACTATTATCCTGATTGAGCAATGGGTGCAGTGATTTCCAGATAAGAGAAATGGAGAGCTCCTGGCACTTAATTAGGATATATAACCATGGGGGAGAAAACAAAACATTTTGAGAGACCTGCCACCTAAGGAACATGCACTCACAATTTTTTCTTAATTACCAAAAGCACATGAAGAAACAAGCCCGCCTAAATGAACATCAGCAGGAAAAACAAACAAACAAACTGGAGGGTCAGACTCCCTCGACTGATATTGGAATTATCCAACACAGTTTACATATCAACAGTGTTTAATCTGTCTAAATTTTAGTTGCATAATGAAAATGAGAATCCTAAAAATGATAGTATTGAATGAAAAAAGCAAGTCTAAAATTGGTAACACAGATAAATGAATTTTAGTCTATTCATACAGCAGCATATCCTAGAGCAGTTTGAAAAAAAAAATGCACTGGAGCTATACATACCAACATGGGTGAATCTGAGAAATAGAATCAAAGTGAGACAAGATAAGCTACAAAACCTAGAAAAATTCAACATTATATTGTTTAGTGACATATCATATATTGTAAAGCTAATTTTTTTTAAAGTATCTGCTAATTTATAATTCAAAATATTGGCTTCATACGCATGCGAAGGAAAGGGAGAAGAGAGGGGGAGTGCAGTTAGCTTAGAAGATTTATTGGGCTGTATGTGATTTCTTAAGCTGGGGGTTTTACACACAGGTGTTTGTTTTTATTAACATTATTTAAGGATGTGAGTTTATTTCATTCATTATTTTGTATGAGTGGTTCTCTTTTTAAAACTCAAATCTTGTTTTAAGATCAGTGATCTAAATCTTTCTTAGGAAGACTTCACTGACTATAAAGCTGTTTTTTCTCTGAAGACAAAATATCAAATAGGTCCATCTAGTGGTGGATTACAGAATCTCAAACAGGGATACTCCAGCTTAAAGGAATACAGGAGGAGGTAAGGCTTTTGCTCAAAGATAGCCCCTTCAACAAATAACCCGGTTAAAAAATGGGCAGAAGACGTGAGTAGACATTTCTCTAAAGAAGACATCCCAGAGAGCCAACAGACACATGGAAGATGCTCCACATCACTCGGCATCAGGGAACCAGAAATCGAAACAACAGTGAGACACCACCTCAACCTGTCAGGATGGCTAACATCAACAACACAGGAGACAATGGGTGTTAGCGAGAATGCGGAGAAAGGGGAACCCTCCGACACTGGTGGGGGGAATGCAGGCTGGTGCAGCCAGTCTGGAAAACAGCATGGAGGTTCCTCAATAAGTTAAAAATAGAGTTACCCTACGACCCAGCAATTGCACTACCAAGTATTTACCCCAAATATCCAAACAATACTAATTTGAAGGGATAATGCACCCTAATGTTTATAGCAGCGCTATCAACAATAGCTGAATTATAGAAAAAGCCTGCATTGTTTGTCAACTGATAAATGGATAAAGAAGTGGTGTGTGTATATATATATATACACACACACACACACACACACACAATGGAGTGTTATGGAATGTTACTCATCCATAAAAAAGAACAAAATCTTGCCATTTGCCATGCCGTGGATGGAGCTAGAGAGTATTACGCCAAGTGAAATAAGTCAGTGAAAGATAAATACCAGATTTCACTCATGTATAGAATTTAAGAAACAAAACAGATGAGCATGGGGCAGAGGGAGAGAGAGGCAAAAATGAGAAAACAGACTCCTTAACTACAGGGAACAAACAGGTTTACTAGAGGGGAGGTGGGCAGGGGGATGGGCGTTAAGGAGGGCGCTTGTGATGAGCACTGGGTGTTGTGTGGAAGTGAGGAGTCACTAGACTCTATATCTGAAACTAATATTACACTGTATGTTAACTACCTGGAGTTTAAATAACAACTTGAAAAAAATAGCCATGAATACAAATAGGAAAAAAAAAATCATGACTCAAGTGACGAACTCTTTGTTTTCCGAAGCGTGGTAAAACTTTCAGTTTCTAACTTCTTGAAAGATTAAAAATCAACTTTAGGCAATTTGTGGGGCTCCAACCTCCTATCTGCTTCACTTTTATCCCTCGTTGGCTGGTTTTCCCCCGTACTTCCCAGTGCTGTGGCCCTTTCCTCCAAACCTTCTGTTTTTTATTGCATCTCCCCTGCCTGAGCACTGGAGAGCTCCTTCTCACCCCATTTTTTGTCTATGTTCCAATGCTGCCCTCACCTCCACTGTAAGGTCCTGAGATATATCTCCATGTGGCTGTTCAAGATTTAGGTCACTCTATCTGTGTGAATAAATTCACAAAATGCACAGAGGACAGAACTGTTTGCAGCACATGTTCTTTTTTTTTTTTTTTTTTTTTTTTTTAAGATTGATTGATTTGAGAGAGAGAGAGCACACAAGCGGGAGGAGGGGCAGAGGCAGCGGGAGAGGGAGAAGCAGTCTCCCTGTGTGAGGCTCAATCCCAGGACCGTGGGATCATGACCTGAGCAAAAGGCAGACACTTAACAGACTGAGTTTCCTAGGCAACTCCCCACCCCCCATTTTGTATTTTTAAAAAGGATACATATGTATTTTCATATATAGAAATTATCTGGGGTAGGACACACAAGAAACTGATAACCTAGGCCTATAGAGTAATTAATGGGGGGAGGACTCCGGGGAAATGGAGAAAGAGACTTTGTTTTTCTTTTACTGTCTGTTGATGCTGGGTTTTCTTTTTGTTTTTTTGGCAATGTGCATATATTACTTCTTCATATAAATTTTAAAGCAAGGAAATACTATGTATTCTATCCATGTAGATGCTATGACACTGAGAAACTTCCTACAGATGAAATACATTGATACTTCCTAACGGATTTCATTTAGATCTTCTGCCCTGGATATATTTGTGGAAACGTGTGTATGTTCGTGCACTGTGCCTGGAGTGTAAGACAGACTTGGGTTGCGAGGGGAAAGGTCTTGCTTGGACTGAAAGGCTCTCTCGTGTGTGTTTGGACATATTCATTGCTCTTAATGTTTAGCTGTGACTTTTAGCTTAAAGTGATTTATCTTACAGTTGACCTTTTTTTCCAACTAGGTCAAAAACAATTAGTTGACATTTTTTATTTACGTTTCAGTCTTGATATTTTATTGAAGAGATCCAGAGCTGAAAGAGTTAAATTGTGTGGAGCTTCTGCTAACTTGCTTTTCTGTAACTGCTCTGCTGCTTTGCGGGCTGAACCTTGAGAAGTAGCACCCGGATGATAAGATATGGCTAACTGAAAAATGTAAACTGTGCAGAGTACACCAGGAACTTTAACTGTGTAAAGAGGTCACTGTGATTGTGGCTTTGTGACAAGCCTTTGTCTAAAAAAAAAGTATAAAAACCATATGCTCCCCTTGATCAGGGCTCTCAGCCTCTGCCTGATCTTCGGATATGTTGCAGAGCCCCAGCATGCTGGAACAATAAAGCCCATGCTGTTGCAGAAAGAGCTGCCTTGGTGTCGTTCCTCTGCGCCTCCCTAGGTTGAGATCTTCTCGACCCTAACATTATCAACTGCATAAATCTAACAGCAACCTCAGAATGGCACATAACTTTTGCAAAGATCTTATTTTAGACACTAACTGGAAGACGCACCGTAATTCCTTTTATCTTAGCAAACTCCAAAATGAATGTACAATCAAGGATCACCAGTGAAAATGCAAGGGTTTCTGAGCAAGTATTTTGTAGTGGATGGAGTGCTTGATGCTTCAATGTTCACTCTCCCTTCCCATTGCATGTATGGCAGCAAGAAGCTTTGAGGAAATGCCGTGAGCTCCACTGATAGGCCTTGGTTAGGAAGCCAGTGACTGTTTCAAGGACCTAGCCCTACCATTGTTTGGGGGAAACATAAATGGGCCCCCAAAGACTGAGGATAAAGACTTCCTTTTGGTGGCTTAGGGAGAGGCAGTTTCTCTCCTCTTCTGGATGTAAACAAAGGAGTAAACAGGCCTTGTTGTAACTGGCAGCTGTCCTATAGCCTGGAGGGGAAACCAGTCCTGGATTGATACAGATCCTGTGGTTATGGAGAAAAGAGAGGGAAAGAAGTAATAGTCTTGATGACACAGGTTGCTCAACCAACCAACCATGGAGTCTGCCCCATCCCTACTACGTGATTTCTGCACCTGCACCCCAACCACCCTTCCTCCTGCCATCAGGGTCGGCTCTGTTCTTGCCCATTGTTTACTTCTAGGAATAATGAGCACATCAGGCAGCTGCTGGGGACTGAAGCTAGAAGAATGTGAGACCAGCTTAGAGGGCATTTGTAATAATCCCGAGAGCACTGCTAACTGGGGGCGACAGAACTAGACCACACATCTCCTGTGCCAGAAAGACTCAGTGGGTTCAAGTGGGGCAGAAGAAAACCAAACTACCAAGTAAAGGGAAATGGTCAACCACACTAAATTCTGCAAACAGTGCCCACACCTATAAAATCATACTCATTACATAGTCTAGTCCCTTCGCAATCTTGTCACTTCTCCGGGCTTATGTCTTAACTCCAGCTAGGTTAGACAGCTCGTGTGTCTGTAAGCACACCGTGCTGGTTAACACGTTATTGTTTCTCAGCGCCAGATTCACCCTTCGCCTGAATTGATAAGACCCTGCACAGTCCTCTCCCTAGAAGGCATCTTCGCTTGCCTAGCTTATTCCTTTGCGTCTTCCAAGACTTGGTTCAAGCGAAACTTCCTCTAAAAAGCTTTCCATGATCTCTGTTACATGGAATCCGCCTGAGCACAACTCCGTGGAGCCCCTCTTGGCTGTAAAAGGCTTTATGTCAGGAGAAGCTCATTTGAATAATGATCAGATGTGAAATAAGCAGAAAACAGAAGAGAGGATTAAGTAGCAGCTGTTAGAAGGACTGACTCAGGAATGAACGGAATACCAGCCCCTAAAAGTGCTTCCTCAAGAGAGGGAGGCAGACACATGAGTTATGATGTGCACACATCCTTATGTCACCGCCTGAGTTAAAGCAGATATATAGCCCATATCGACATATGTCTTGTGTGTATGTATATATGAAGTACTAATTATTATACTTCACTATGTATGTATATATAATCGAAAGCCCGAAATGGACAGATTTTTTTTTTTTAATCCATTTGTAACTGGGGCAAAACTGATCTGGCTCTAAATTAATGAGAACGACACACTATAATAGCAATTTGTGTTACAAACTGTTCTTGAGGCAACCATCTGTACTACACAAATAAATTTCGCTCTGAAACTGCAAGGCAACACTTTCCCAGAGTCCTACAGAGAATCCAGATGCAAATTTGCCTGGCTCGCTGCCTTTGCTATATCTCTTTGGCTCACCAGTTTGTGAGCAAATTTATATAGAAAATTTTAAAAGCTGGCTCAGGACTCTAGTGTGAGGCTGAAACATAATAACAGCAGTTTGTATTTATGTAAGTAGAATATTGGTCCTAAGTGATCAGATCATTTCAAAATAGGCTCTCATTCATTTACACCACATTATCAAAAGTGGAGAAGGTTTATATAAATATTTTAAAGTGATTTGAAGTAAGGAGTCTTTTCAACAGTCTACATTAGTTTGAACCAGATATGGGTGTTGTAATTTGTATGTTCCTTAGGGAATGTTCCAATGGAATCATTCTTTCAATCCAGAAATTTTCTCACCAACTGATGGTTTGAAGTCCCTTAAGGTTGTTTTTTTTCCTTCATCTGTCATGCCTATGATCTGTCAAACACTGAGCTCAGAACTAGAAAAAAACGAAATCGTAAGACCCAAACTTTGGAACACATAAAACTTACAGCTTAATTATTCTTTCCTTCCCCCAGCTTTATTGAGATATAATTACATAGAACATACAATTGTGGTTTGAGACCTAGATCTATCGTGAAATGTTTACCACGGAAAGGTTGGTGAACACATTTTTTACCTCACATAATTATCATTATTGTCCTTAACCTAAGAACATTCCAAGTCTACTCTTAAAACAACTTCCCGTATACAGTATGGTAGCGTTAACCACGGTCACCATGCTGTGTGTTAGATTCCTGGAACGTACTCCTTGTATAACTTGGAAGTTTGCACTCTTCGACCAATATCTCCACGATTCCCCACCTCCAGTCCCTGGCAACCAAGGTTCTACTCTTTGCTTCTGTGAGTTCACCTTTTGAAAAGTCTACATTGAAGAGGGGATCATATGGTATTTGTCTTTCTCTTTCAGTCTGAATTCATTTAGCATAATGCCCTTAAGGTCCATCTTTGCTGTTATAGGGGAAGGATTTCCTTCTTTTGAAAGGCTGATTAAACATTCTTGCATGTGTGTGTGTAGTTATATATATGGGTGTATATACATAGTATATATATAATTTATTAATATAATTTATTAATCTGTTGATAGACACTTTGGTTGTTTTCATGTGCTGGCTATTGTGAATGCTGCTGTAGTGAACACCAGAGTGCAGATACCTCTTCAAGACAGTAATTTCATTTCCTTCGACTATATAGCCAGAAGTGAAATTGTTGGATATGATAGTTACATTTTTACATTTTTTCCCATTTTTGATTTTTTTTTTAAGTAATCTCCACACTTTTCCACAGTGGTTGGCACCAAGTTACACTTTCATCAACAATACACAAGTGTTCCCTTTTCTTCACATTCTTGCCAGCACTTGTTATCTCTTGTCTTATTAGTGCTAGCCATCCTAATAGGCGTGAAGTGGTGTCTCATTGTGGTTTTGATTTGAATTTCCCTCATGGTTGGTGAGACTGAGCACCTTTTCATGTACCTGCTGGCCATTTGTATGTCTTGTGTGTAAAAATGTCTATTCAGGTCCTTTGCCCATTTTTTTGATTGTGTCTTTTTTTTTTTTTTTTTTTTTTTTTTTTTTTTTTGCTGCTGTTGAGTTGTATTATCTCCTTTCATATTTTAGATACTAACTCCTTGTTAGGTGGTTTGCAGATATTTTCTCCCATTCCATAGGTTGCCTGTTCTTTTTGTTCCTTGTTTCTTTTGCTGTGCAGAGCTTTCTATTTTATTTTATTTTAGATTTTATTTATTTGACAGGCAGAGATCACAAGTAGGCAGAGCAGCAAACAAAGAGAGAGAGAAAGCAGGCTCCCCACCGAGCAGAGAGCCCGAAGCGGGGCTCAATCCCAGGTCCCTGAGACCATGACCCAAGCTGAAGGCAGAGGCCTAACCCACTGAGCCACCCAAGCACCCCATTTTTATTTATCATTATATCATAAGTGTACTCTTCAGTCTCCATCCTCCCCACTCACCTCACCTTTGGTAGCTGTCAGTTTGTTCTCTGTAGTTAAGAGTCCGTTTCTCAGTTTGTGTCTGCTCTTCTTCTTTGTTCATTTGTTTTGTTTCTTAAACTGCACACATGAGTGAAATCATATGGTATTTGTCTTTCTCTGCTGACTTATTTCACTTAGGGTGATACTGTGTGGCTCCATCCATGTTGTTGCAAATGGCAAGCTCTTATTCTTTTTTATGGCTGAGTAATATTCCATGGTGTGTGTGTGTGTGTGACATCTTTATCCATTCATTTATTGAAGGACAATTGGGCTGCTTCCATATCTTTGTTATTGTAAATGCTATAATCAACGGGTGCATGTATCTTTTCAATTTAGTGTTTCCATTTTCTGTGGGTAATACCCAGTAGTGTGATTACTGGGTTGTAGGATTGTTCTATTATTTATTTATTTGACAGAGATCATAAGTAGGCAGAGAGGTAGGCAGAGAGAGAGGAAGGGAAGCAGGCTCCCCACTGAGCAGAGAGCCTGATGCGGGGCTTGATCCCAGGACTCGATTCATGACCTGAGCCCAAGGCAGAGAGAGACTTAACCCACTGAGCCACCCAGGTGCCCCAGGATAGTTCTATTTTTAACTTTTTGGGAAACCCTGTACTTTTTCCAGAGTGGCTGCACCAGTTGCATTCCCACCAACAGTGCACAAGGGTTCCTTTTTCCTCCACATCTTCAACACTTGTTTCTTGTGTGGTTGACAGGTGTGAGGTGATATCTTATTGTACTTTTGATTTGCATTTCCCTGATGATAAGTGATATTGAGCATCTTTTCATGGATCTGTTGGCCATCTGGATGTCTTCTTGGAAAAATGTCTGTTCCTGTCTTCTGCCCATCTTTTAATTTCATTATTTATTTTGGGGATATTGAATTGTATCAGCTGTTTATATATCTTGGATACTAACCCCTTATTGGATATGTCATTTACAAATATCTTCTCCCATTCAGTAAGTTGCTTTCATGCAGAACTTTATAGTTTGATGTAGTACCACTTATTTTTATTTCTGTCACTTGTATTTTTGGTGTCATATTGCAAAAGGCTTGTCAAGACCAGTATCAACATTTTTGTCTATTTTTCTCTTCTAGGATTTTTATAGTTTCAGGATTACATTTAAGTCCTTAATTTATTTCATGATAATTTCATGAGTATAGGTGAGGGGTCCTATTTTATTCTTTTGCATATGATTATCCAGTTTTCCTGGCATTTATTGAAAAGACTGTCCTTTCTCCATTGAGTATTCTTGGATCCCTTGTCAAATATTAGTTGACTATATATTTGGGTTTATTTCTAGGTGCTCCGTTTTGTTCTGTTGGTCTGTGTATCTGTTTTTATTCCAGTACCTTACTTGTTTTGATTCTTATCACTTTGAAATAATAGTTCGAAATCAGGAAGGATAATAATTCCTGCTTTATTATTCTTTCTCAAGACTTCTTTGGCCATTTGGGGTCTTTTGTGTTTCCATTCCAATTTTACGGTTGTTTTCTATTTCTGTAAAAAATGCCGTTGGAATTTTGGTGGTGTTTGCTTTGGAGATTATGAACACTTTAACAATACCAATGCTTCCGGGCACCTGGGTGGCTCAGTTGGTTAAGGAGCTGCCTTCAGCTCAGGTCATGATCCTGGAGTCCCCGGATTGAGTTCCACATCAGGCTCCCAGCCCCACAGGGAGTCTGCTTCTCCCTCTGACCTTCTCTCCTCTCATGCTCCCACTGTCTCTCTCTCTCAAATAAATAAATAAAATCTTAAAAAAAAAAATATCAACACTTCCAATCCATGGCTTGGAGTATCTTTTCATTTATTTGTGTCTTCTTCAGTTTCTGTGATCAGTGTCTTAGTGGTTTTCACTTCCTTGGTTAAATTTATTCCTGAGTATTTCATTCTTTTTGATACTATTATAAATGGGATTGTTTTCTTAGTTTTTCAGATAGTTTATTATTTCAGTACAGAAATGCATTTGACTTTTGTATATTGTTATTATCTCCTGCAACTTTACTGAACTAATTTATTAGTTCCAATAGTATTTTTGGCGAAATTATTGGGATTTTCTATATACAAGATCATGTCATCAGCAAATAGAGACAATTTTACTTTGTCCTTTGTGGTTTGGATGCCTTTTATTTGTTTTCCTTGCCTAGCTGCTCTGCTAGGACTTCCAGTACTATGTTAAATAAGAGTGGTAAGAGTAGGCACCCTGGTCTTGATCCTTAGAGGGAAAGCTTTCAGCCTTCCACTCTTGAGTATGTTAGCTGTGGGCTTGCCATCTATGGCCTTTATTATGTTGAGCTACATTCCTTTTGTACTCATTTTATTGAGAATTTTTATCAGGAATGAATGTTGAATTTTTGTAAAATGTGTTTTTTGCAGATGATCTGCATCATCACATCATTTCTAAAATTATCATGTGATTTTTATGTTATTCTATTAATGTGGTCTATCATCTTTATTGGTCTACATATGGTAAACCATCCTTGCATCCCAGGGATAAATCCCACTTAACAGGATGTACAAGCCTCTTGATGTACTGTTGAATTCAGTTTGCTAGTATTTTGTTGTGAATTTTTACATCTATATTCATTTGAGATTTTGGCCTATAGCTCTCTTGTAGTGTCCTTGTCTGGTCTTGGTATCAAGGTAATGCCAGCCTTGTAAAATGAATGTAGAAGTGTCCCCACTTCTTCAGTTTCTTTGATGAGTTTGTTAGGGATTGATATTAATTCTTTAAATGTTTGATAGAATTCATCCATGAAGCCATCTGATCATGGGCATTTCTGTGTGAGGTTTTGTTTGTTTGTTTGTTTTCTTTAAAGTACCAACACAGGGCTTGAACCCACAACCCTGAGATCAAGACCTGAGCTGAAATCAAGAGTCACATACTTATCCAACTGTACACCCAGGTGTCCCTGTTGGAAGGTTTTTGATTATTGGTTCAATAGTAGTGGTATGTTCAAATTTTTGATTTCTTCCTGATTCAGTCTTGGTAGGTTGTATGTTTCTAGGAATTTACTTATTTCTTGTAGGTCGTCCAGTTTTGTTGGCATAATTGTTCATAAATGCCTTTTATGATTCTTTGTGGTTTTTGTGTATCCATTGTAATGTCACCTCTTTCATTTATAGTATTATTTGAGTCCTCCTTTTTTCTTGGTAAGTCTAGCCAAAGGTTTGTCAGTTTTACCACTTTATAACACCAGTTCCCAATTTTGTTGATCTTATCTATTTTTCTGCCCTTTATTTCTGCTCTGATCTTTGTATTTCCTTCTTTCTGTTAACTTTTGGACTCTGGGCTTAGTGTGTTCTTTTTCTGGTTCCTTGATGTGTAAAGTTAGGTTTTTTATTTGAGATCTTTCTTTTTCTTAATTTGGACGTTTATCACTATAAACTTTCCTCTTAGGACTGTTTTTGCTACATCTCAAGTTTCGTTTCATTGTTTCCTTTTTTGTTTGGAGGTATATTTTTTTACTTCCCTTTTGATTTCTTCTTTACTAGCTTTTCAGAAGTGTGTTTTTTAACTTTCACATGTTTGTGAATTTCCTAGGCTTTCTTTTCTTTGTTGTTGTTGATTTTTAGTTCCATACCATTGTGCTTAGAAAAGTTACTTGGTATGATTTCAGTATTTTTTAATTGCTAAGACTTGTTTTATGGTCTAGCATACAATGTATATCCTGGAGAATGTTCCATGTGCGTTTGAAGAATATGTATTCTGCTGCTGTTGGATGGGATGTTTTGTCTATTTCTGTTAGATCCATTTGGTCTAAAATATAGTTGAAGTCTAGTGTGTCCTTATTAATTTTCTGTCTGGATGCTCTTTCCATTGTTAAAAATGGGGTGTTAAAGTTCTCTATCATATTGTTGTCTGTTTCTCCCTTTATATTTATTGGCATATATTTACATTTATATATAAGTTTATGTCTATTAAGTTTATAGGTTTACTATGTTCCTTTAGTGGCGGCATGTTTCCCTGATTCTTTACCACCCCTCTAGCCTTGTACAGATGTCTGCACATTTGAAGACACAGTCATCTCTTCCAGACTTTATGGACTGATTTTGATTAGGAAAGACCTTTACCCCTTGGGTGGGGACACACCAGAACATGTTGGAACCCTGGAACCACATGTGGGGGCTTGTGATGGTTCAGCTCAGGCTTCTGGGGTCCAAGACATCAACAGCTACATGGTTCTAGACAAGGACTGCAGAGAGATTGCAGTGACTACAAGGCCTGTTGGGAGTCCTCAACGGTGCCTCCAGGTCCAGTGGCCAGCGACCAAGGTGAACAGAACTGGTGATGTACAGATACTCGGTTGTGGGGACCACCCATGCCTTGCAGTGGCAGGGGTTGGATTAGGTACAGAGGTGGTAGCCAGGGCCAGCAGCATGGCACCACAGCTAACTGTAAGCACACTGGCAGCTGTCAGCATGCACTCTGTTGCTGCAGACTCACCCTACAGGCACAGCAGAGCAGGACCAGCCAGTGTTGGGAATCTGCCTGGGGGCATGCGCATGTATAGTGGGAGGGGCTAGCTGCAGGTGAGCACTGCTGGTGCAGGCCAGCCCCAGGAGACAGGGCCAGGACCACAGGCAACTGTAAGGGCTCTGGATGTGGTGTTCACTGTTAAGGCTGTGGGATCTCTCCACTGGTGTGCATGTGCTGGTCAAGGTTGGCAATGGAAATCAGGCCAGGGGCATGTGGGTACACAGCCGGAGGGGCTAGTTAGCCCCAGATGTGTCTGCCGTGGTGGGGTTTCGGCCACCAGCATCTCGGCTGGCATCTGTACTCTCACAGCCACAGAAGCCAGGGCTGGCTGCCCGCATAGATACTAGTTCTGAGAGGGGGGGTCCAGAGTGAGACGGGCATCAGGTAGCTGTCAGCTGTGATGGGGAAAACCTTTGAGGGGAACCCTCAGTGGTGAAATCTGTAGGGGTCCATGCTGCTGTGTTGGTCATTGGTTTCTTCAGTGCAAAAGCTACTGCTGTCCTCCGCAGAACAGTTCACTGGGAACCACAGTCACTCCTGCTGGTGGCTTCTGCTGGTAGCCCTACTCTTCTTCCAGGCCCCTACTACCTCTGTATGTTACAGCATTTTCCACCTCTGGGTGGGATGAGACCAAAGTGGGTCCCTTGTCCAGTGCCCCCAAAGGCTCGGGGACCTGGGGGATGGGATGGTGCTGGGAAAGCGATCCTGTTTCTCCTTCCTCTTTTGTGTGGTGGTTCTCAGGTTTCATTGTTCCATTGTGTTGCTTGCTGAAGTGGAAGAGGACCTTGAACGCTATTTTTCTGTTTGTGGAGAGCTGTCTTGTTGTTGATGTTTATGGGTGGATGGAAGGTGGGTCTCCTACCCTGCCACAGTGGTGATGGCACTCAGCTTCATTATTCTTAGCAGTAACTTGACACCTCTTCTAAACGTAGGAAGTTCGCTTTCTAGCATGCTTTTTAAAGTATTATAGATTTAATACAGGCTTATTTTAAAAATTGGAAAATATAAAAAAGCAAAAGGAAGAATGTTGAAGCCATCTGCAATCTTAACATTTAGGAATAGTTATTTAGGAATAGCTATTTGGTAATTTTGGTGCCCGGGTGGCTTAGTCAGTTAAGCGTCCCACTCTTAATTTTGGCTCCGGTTATGATCTCCGGATCCTGGGATCCAGTCCCATGTTGGGCTTCCTGCTCAGAGGGGAATCTGCTTGTCTCCCTCTTCCTCTGCCCCTCCCCTGCTCCCCACCCTCTCTCTTTCTAAAATACATGGATAAATCTTTACTTTTATTTATTTTGAAAGACTTTATTTATTTGAAAGAGAGTGAGAGAGACAGTACAGCGGGGAGAGGGGCAGTGGGAGAGGGAGAAGCTGACTCCCCGGTGAGCAGGGAACCTGATGGGGGCTCCATCCCAGGACCCTGAGATCATGACCCGAGCTGAAGGCAGGCACCGTGGTAAGTCTTTTTTTTTTTTTTTCCTTTAACAAATTGGTACATTTTGTAAGTCTTTTTAAAGTGCTCATGTTAAAATATAAATTTTATGTAGTTTACACAGATCTTGTTTTCCAAATGAAACATAATGTGAATTTCCAAAAGTGGCAAAATATCCTTCACAAACTTTATTTTAATGACTGCATGGTTATTTACACAACCATTAAATATTTTTTATCTATCCTTTTATGTCAGTTCATCATTGCTTGCAGGTTTAAGTATAAACTTGGCAGTGCCTCCAAGACTATTATTAAACTTTGCCTTGCCTCATCTCCTGCTTTCCTCCTTCACATTCTAGACCAGCTGTGCTCAGTTCCCATGTATCATATTCTGTCTCATCTCCTGGACTCTACCTATGTGTGTCATTCTAAGACATTTTTATTCTGTTTCTGCCTCATTCCCTCTCTCTACTTCTCCCACTCCTTTTTTCTCCTAGTTAACACCTACCAATCTTCGATGGAGGGTGAGTGTGTGGATAGAAAAATAGAGGGAGGCCTAGGACTAAGGCCTTGATACCTCATTTATAAAAGCAGAAAACCAGAAGAAGGATGTGGAAAAAAGATGAGGAAAAGCAGGAGAATACAGTATCACAGAAAGTAAGCAAGGAAAAGAAATGTCAAAATTTGTAGACCAACAGAACAGAATAGAGTCCATCAGTAGACCCATGCATATGCTGTCGATTGATTTTGACAAAAGACATAAGGTAGTCTTTTTAACAGAGGGGGCTGGAACAATCAGATATCCATATGGAAAGGGAGAACGTTAAGCTTTACCTCACACCATATACAAAATTAACTCAAAATAAATCATGTACCAAAATGTAAGGATTAAACTACACCAGTTCTAGATGAAAACATAAAATATAATCTTTGAGATTTGGGGGGAGGCAAATGTCATTAAGAAGACTTTCACTGAAGGGGAGTGAAGACCAAAACCTGATTGAAGTGGGTTTCTTTTGTTTAATATTATTTTTTAATTTCCTTATAGTTCACATAAGTACAGTGTTGTATTAGTTTCAGGTATACAAGTCATTGACTTCTGTACATTTGTCAGTACTGTTCAATTATGTTATTTAATCCCATCACCTGTATCCCTGCCCTCTAACCATCTGTTTGTTCTCTCTTAAGAGTCTGTTTCTTGGTTTCTCTTTTTTCTCCCTTTGCTTATTTGTTTTGTTTCTTAAATTCCAAATATCCGTGAAATCATACGGTATTTATCTTTCCCGACTTATTTCACTTAGCATTATTTGCTCTCATTTCATCTATCTTGTTTCAAATGGCAAGTAATCTTTCTTTCTTTCATGGCTGAATATTTCATTGTGTGTGTACATTGTTAAAAGGTTTTCCTTATAAGGCCTTAATTCGGACCTACTTTTTTGAGGGATTTTATCATAAATGTATGTTTTATTTTGTCAAATGCCTTTTCTACATCTCCTGCAAGGATCAGATGTTAATTGACTTGCAAATATTGAACCATTCTTGCAGGCCAGGAATCCCTCTTGATTATGCTGAGTGGTTTTTTTTAGTGTATTGTTGGATTCGATTTGCTAGTATTTTGTTGAGGATTTTTGTGTCTATGTTCATCAGAGATATTGGCCTATAGTTCTTTTTCTGTGGTGCCTTTATCTGATTTTGGTATCAGAGTGTTACTGTACTCAATTAATATGGAAGTGTTCCTGCCTCTTCTATTTTTTGGAATAGTTTGAGATGAATAGGTATTAATTCATTTTTAAATGTTTGGTAGAATTCACTGGTGAAGCCACCTGGTCCTAGACTTTTGTTTGTAGGGAGTTTTTGGTTATGGATTCGATTTCATTGCTAGTTATCAGTCTGCTCAAATTTTTTATGTCTTCCTGTTTCAGTAGGTTGTCTCTGGGAATTTATCCATTTCTTCTAGGTTGTGCAATTTGTTGGCGTATAGTTTTTCATGATCTCCTCTTACAATCCTTTGTATTTCCGTGGTGTGTGTTATTTCTTCTCTCTTGTTTGTGATTTTATTTGGATCTTTTTTTCTTTTGATGAGTCTGGCTAAAGGTTTAATTTTATTGATCTTTTCAAAGAAAAAGTTCCTGGTTTAATTAATCCGTTCTATCTTTTTTTTTTTTTTAAGTTTCTAAATCATTTATTTCTGTTCTAATCTTTATTATTTCCTTCCTTCTGTTTTGGGGCTTCATTTGTTCTTTTTCTATCTCTCTTACTTGTAAGATTAGGTTGTTTGAGATTTTTCTTCTTGAGGTAGGCCTGTATTACTATAAAATTCCTCTTAGAACAGATTGTGTTGCATTCCAAAGATTTTGGATCATTGTATTTTTTTTTTAATTTTTATTTATTTAATTGACAGACGTGGTGGGAGCAGGAGAAGCAGGCTTCCCATTGAGCGGGGAGCTTGAAGCAGGGCTCGATTCCAAGATCCTGGGATCATGACCTGGGCTGAAGGCAGACACCTAACAACTGAGCCACCCAGGTGCCCTGGACCATTGTATTTTTGTCCTTTTTTTTTTTTTTTTTTTAATTCCTCTTTGATTTTTTGGTTGAACCATTCATTTTTAGTAGCATGTTATTTAACATTCTTGTATTTATGCTCTTTCCAGATTTTTCTTATGTTGGTTTCCAGATTTATACCATTATGATTAGAAAAGATGCATGGTAGGATTTCAGCCTTTGAATTTGTTGAGACTTATTTTGTGCTCTAACCTGTGATCTCTTCTGGAGAGTGTCTTATGTGCACTTGAAAAGAATGTGTGTTCTGCTGTTTTTGGATGGAATGTTCTGAATATATCTGTGAGATCCATCTGGTCCAATGTGTCATTCAAAGTCATTGTTTCCTTGTTGATTTTGTTTAGAAGATTAACCCAGTGATATATGTGGGGTGTTACAGGCCCCTGCTTTGCTCTATCACTATCAACTACCTTGGTATTAACTGCTTAATGGATTTGGGTGCTCCCACATTGTGTATGTAAATATTTACAATTGATATATCTTCCGGTTCTATCGCTCCCTTTGATTATAGCAAGAGATAAAGGAGACTGCATAGTCTTTTTTCTTTCCCCCTTTAATTTTGTCTGATCTATTTCTATGCTGGCTTTCTTCTCACTCCCATTTGCATAATAAATGCTTTTCCATCCCTTTACTTTTAATCTGCATGTGTCTTTCGGTCTGAAATTATAGACGGGTCTTGCTTTTTCACCCATTCCATCATCTTACGTCTTTTGATTGGAGTGTTTAGTCTATTTACAGGAAAAAATGGGCATTTTAAATAACATAGCCATTCTGGAAAGCAGAGTCTCCTCATTCTTGGAGTTTGTTGTTGCTATACATCTAGGGTTTTCCTGTATTATATAGTCTTTGTGTGGCTGAATTCTCTGATTAGCTTAATGGTGAGCCAATAATTGGACACAGATTTTCTTAGATGCCTAGAACCACTGTCTTCCAGTCTTTGCAGAAGGACTATGTGCGTATTGGGGCAGGTCTTTAACCTTCAACTAAGCTGTTTCCAACTGTTTTAGCCTTTACTTTCTGCTTGAGTGGAGCCTCAAGGTTACCCCGAGTGAGCTCCTCAGACCTTCTCAGCTCTTTCCTGAGCATGTGCATGGCGCTGGCCTTCCACACCACTTTATGCATCTGTATTGCCCTGTAGAGTCCTGGGAATAGGCCACAGCATTTCAGAACATTTTTATGTCTCATTAAGACTTTCAGTGGGGTGAAGACTGAAACCTGATTGAAAAGAAACTTTTTCTTTTATCCCCCAGATTTTTGGTTATCCTATTGTGTTTTAAACAAACAGCTCTTTTTTTTTTTTTTTTTTTTTTTGCTGTCTCTGGTAGTTGCCAGGCTGCTGGTCTTAGCTGTGATTGTGGGCTACTGCTTTTCATGGTCACCAAAGAGTTGGAGGGGAGGGTGGTGGGGACTTAAAATGCCACAAGGCTTATTGTTCATACCAAGATGTGGCTATTTTTTCTTGAACATGTTTCCCAATTGCTTAAGTCTTTGATTAGTTTCTAAAGGTTATTGACATTCTTTTCCAGTGTTCTCATTGCTTTTGGAGAAAATTTTTAGAGGTCCTTACTCTGTCGTTTTTACTAATATTACCTGTATCTTAAGCTTAATTTTTTTAAAACTGAAAATACATTGTCAAATATGTTTTGAATACTAAAAGGTCTGTTTATGCTGTAAAGAACAGTCAGGTAGGTCTTGTAGTAGTCAAATGTATTGTGGAAAGAGATGTTGGAAAAAAGGGAATGGTGAATTTTACATTCTAATTCTGTAAGTGCTCTATCTGGTTAGGAGGTACATGTAAATAACAGCTTGGAGGGAGGGTTATGTATTAAATAAAGTAGAAATAGCCATATTCCTCAAGATACATTAATAAAAAGTCAGGAATGTTATTAAGAATTAAGGTGGTCTCTGGCTATGTTAAACATGGAGGAATATTTTACTCTGGAAAATTCAACCTCCTTAAGCACTTGAAAAAATAGAGGGGCTTCCTTTTTTCCAACAAATCACAAGTTAGATCAAAATCTCTCATACAGTGTCTCTTTAAGACTCTAAGCTTTAAGGCACGGAATCTTAAAAAGGTGTGCTGGGTCACACCATCCTCAGGCTGGTAGACAAAAGGAGACGGAAACGCAATGCTTACCCTCTTAAGCAGCAGTGAGTTCTGAGCCTCTAGCTGCCAGGACGTGCTTGATAAATGATTCTCTTATGTGGCAAACACTCTCGAGGGCACATTCATATTTTGACAAATATCTCCCAAATTTGGAAGTCATGCACTGTGGTGCTGTGTAATCATCAGAAGAGTTAACTGCATCTGTAGTGGTGGCTCTTCGTGATCTAGTGCAGAGATGAACTTGGGCTCTAGAGCAGGACAATTCTTAGCATTCTGTCCATGATGCCTTTCTCTTGTGTCTCAGAATTCATAGATATGTATATATTTATAATGTCAGGACTTTGGAACCCAAAGACTTCAAGAAGAAGACACCTATTCACCACACTCTTGCCTAGAAGACAACCAGAAATATTTGGTAGGTTTTAGATTCTTTTGAAATGTGAAAGTTAACCACAAGCAGATATAATCATGTCATTGAGTCTAAAACTCAGTTCCTATTGTATTTAATATTGAAGAACTAAGACAAGTGTCTGCTGAAGCATGACCCTTTGTATAAGCAGATGTGGAAAGGGGAATTCTTGTTTTTCATGCTTGAGCAGCAAGAACAGTAATCGAAGTTCCTGTAAATGGTTTTCATTTCTGTCCCTTTTGAAGTGTAATTAGAATGACTGGTCTATCATGTAGGTTACAATATTTGCTGGTAAACAGCTTATTCATATGTTTCTTCTGAAATAAGAGTGATTAAAATGCATGAGACTGTTTTCTGGAACGAATCATTCAAGCATTATTTCTGATGGTGGGAACTGAATTAGAAAAGTGAGATATTTAAGTATCCTCCTATGGTATTTTTCCATGTAAGAGGATATTTTTCCCCACCTCAAACATTTGCTAACACCAATAATTTAAGTTGTTTTATGTAACATCCATTGAAGAATGAGCTATTGAAAAATACAAGCCATTTCCTGACCAGTGCCTCTTGGCTCTTGGTGTATCATTGGCTTTCTCTTACCTTTTCTTAATTTTTAATTTAGATGGAAAAAAGAATGGAGGGTGAGGAATTGGGGAACTGTGGAGAAGGGAATTATAAAAGCTCCTGGGACTGAGAATGTATACTATAAATTTTGCTCAGATTCCATGAAAAATAATGATTCCTTTTCTACTTGGTAATGCAAATAGCCTAGCTGACCTCCAAGTACCTACCGTGCAACATCTGTTCTGAGGAGGGAAAGCATTTTTACACAGTAAAGATGGAACATATATAGTCTAATCATTCTGTGGTATAGATCAATATTTTTAATACCAAGGGCTCATAATATGAAAAGCTCTTACCCCTCTCAGCAATAATTTTCAAGGGGAATGTACGTGACATCCTTTGCAAATTTCCACCAGTCAAGATGTCAATCTTTTGTATAGTCTGTATTACTAAAGAAAGATAAAATTATACACTTGGAAAACAAAAGCCATCTTAAATGTGCTTTTATTCTATAAACTTGCCCCTTCCCCCAAATGACAAAATGCATGGCGGGGGGGGGGGGGTTGATGTCTTATCCATGGATGATAATTATTGCTACACGAGTGGTCCCCAAATTCATTGGGGGGTAGGCAGATCCTATTAAACTTGTACTAATATTTTTAGCTAACAAGGGAAACAAATTAGAGTTTCCTAATAATGAACGTTAATGCTGATACTAATCAAATGAGAGTAAGTGCATACTTACCTGTGACATACCGGACCTGAGTATTCTGAGGAAAGAAAGGGAATTTGAGTGTAGAAGTTTTAACAGTGGTACTTTCCTTCACTCACTACTTTATCACATTGTGACTTAGGCAATTTACACTAAGTAGAATTTATAAGCCTAAGCACAACACAGTAATTAGATTAAAATTAAGCATCTTTAATGTGAAAATACCTATACCATTGTGTTTTAGAGACACAGGGTATTAAATGTTACAGCACAAATTAAATGAGTAATGAAAAAAATTTAGGATCAAGCTAAAGCCATTCTTAAAAATTTATGTTAAAAAAATTATGTAAAAAAAATTATGTAAAATTAGCTAAGCCTACACTTTGAGGAGTTAGGAAAAATAACAGGAATGTAGTAAGAATGAGCCAAAGCTAATAAAATAGAACACAAATACAGTTAGAAAAGATTTACGAAATGAAAGGGTTTTTGAAACATTGACAAAACTGCCAACATGGATTTAAAAAAAATAGTCTAATATACTTCAGGAATGAGTAAACTGTAGACATTTCAAAAGAGATAAATAATCAACTTAATGCAAAAACATATTTACTTATTTGAGAGAGATAGCACAAGAAGGGGGGAGTGGCAGGGATAGGGAGAAGCAGACTACTCTCAAATAAGGGACCCTGATGTGTTGATCCCAGGACCCTGGGATCATGACCTGAGCTGAAGGCAGATGTTTAACCAATTGAGCCACCCAGGTGCTCCTAATGCAAATATTTAAAATTTAAATATGATGTATTAAAAGTAAAAATAGATTATCAAGACAGTAAAAATTATTAGAGGAATGAAAACAATAGTTAAATTCTTCCACAAAGAAAACTCTGGGGCTGTAGGGTCTATAAAACATCAAAGGAGAACTTCTAATCTTCTAAAAAAAAAATAATTGCGGAGAATTTTTGAAAAGAAATATTCTGGAACTCAGGAAGAGAGCATAATTTTGGTATACAATTCCAGTGAGGACAGTAAGGAAGAAAAAGTATAGGCCGTTACAAACTCAGCAATACAACAGTTTTCAAAAAAGTTAGTATTTCATAAGCAAGTTTTATGTATCCAAGGAATGCAAAATTGGCATACTAGAAAATTCACAATGAAAGGAGAAAAGCCATATAGAATTCTATAGATGGGAAAGCATTTGAGAAAATTCAGCATCCAGAGTATAAGCAAATTTCATACTTAATGAAGACAAGACTGAGTTTTCATTTGTATCAGAAACAAGACAAAAGCACCTGCCATCACTCCTATTGAAGAGTGTCCTTGATATCCTACTCAACACAGTAAGACAAGGAGAAGGAAAAAAGGATTGGAATGAAAAAAATTATTTTAATATACAAAAGGCAATCATTTCAACATAGTAGCCCCAATTAGAAGATGTATTTAGAAACAAATACTACTTACATTAACAAAAAATTACAGTTTTTTGTTTTTTGTTTTTTTTTTTTTGAGGTATGAAACCTCCAGAGGGGAGCAAAAACGGTATTATTTGGAAAGACTAAAAACCTAAATAGAACATACTATGTTCATGGGTAGGAAATCTCAACGATAACAGATTTCAAATGGATCTTTGGATTCAGTGCACCTCCAATTGAAACCCCAGTAGAAATTTCCCAAAACAACACAACAAACCTAAGTTTTACTTCTATGAATGCATATGGAAGAGCAAATTGTATCTGCCACAACTGATATGGAACAGCAAATGCCAAAGAATCACCAAGATCCCCTTGATAGAAACCGTCAGGAAACAAGTCCTATCCCCTTCAAGGTCCGAGGTGGACTAAGAATCAAAATTGACATGGGACAGATTAACAGAAAATAAAATTTAATGGTATACATATGGGGAACCTACTCAGGCATGCAAAGTTCAGAGACAGGCAAAATGAGGTGACTAGGTCATTCTGAACTAAGGAGAAAAGGGTAGAGGGTCTGGGATTTTAGAGGAAAGGACTGTACTTCACAGGGTGATGAGAGAAACTGTTTGAAACATAATTACATGTTTACGATTTTTTTTCTAAATTTTACCTATTTATTTGACAGACAGAGATCACAAGTAGGCAGAGAGGCAGACAGAGAAAGAGGATAATTAGATGTTTACCTGCCATACAGATGGCTCACCTAGATAAAATTTATTTTTGCTAATAACAGCTCATTCTAGGGAGGACTACCAATTTAGACTCTTAGATGCAGTGAAGGGAGGAACAAAAATTTCTCTTGAGCCCATAGGGTCCTGACTGCCTTTAAGAATAACTTTATACCAGGACGCCCGGGTGGCTCAGTGGGTTAAAGCCTCTGCCTTCGGCTCCGGTCATGGTTCCAGGGTTCTGGGATCGAGCCCCACATCGGGCTCTCTGTTCGGCGGGGAGCCTGCTTCCTCCTCTCTCTCTGCCTGCCTCTCTGCCTACTTGTGATCTCTGTCAAATAAATAAATATTTTTTTTTAAAAAAAGGAATAACTTTATACCTTCGGAGTAACCTTTATGCTGAAGTAGTTTGTTTTAGGGCAGCCTGCCCTGGGCTGCTACAGCTACTTCCTTTGAAACTTCCATGAATTTTCACGCATAAAAGTTGAGCTAACAGCAGATATGCCGAGGGTAACAATCCTGTCAGTGTAACTCAGAAAAATCATAGAGGCCACATTGAAAATGGGTAGGAAGGGTGGAGATGTGTTCAGGAACCAACCAGTCTGCAAGGCCAACCACCAATGGAAGGGACACCCAGAAGCAGAGAGGAGCAGACCCTACAACCAGGCAGCCCAGATAAAGAAGTACCTAAACTGGGAAGACAAGTCCTTATTTGGTTTTTAAAAACCGGAGGGGCTTAACTTTGTGGTGTTTCATAAGTGGGGCTTAACATCAGGATCCTTGAAAATCAGTGGGCTCAACTCAGAGCTGGAGAGCAATAGGAAGTGGAGTCCCCACCCTTAAAGAGAACAGCACAACAAACAACCCCGTCCAGATACAGCATAGAAACAGCAGTTTGAAAAGAGCCTAGGGCCTGTGGGGAAGGAGTTGTATTCACTAATCTCAGAACTGGTGGGGGGTGGGGTGCAGGGAGGGATCTATAGGAGACTTCTCAAGAACAAAAGAGCTAATGGTGTCTCTTCTCTCTCCTGCTCCCCCAGCCCAGGTACACAGACACCTGCGGAAACCAGTACAGAACCCTCACCACTTAGCTTTTGCTAACAGCATGCCTTGCCACTGAGTTTTCCTGAAGACTGTCCCATTCAACCTGCCTCACTCCATAGGCCTCCCTCCAGAGTGATTCCTCATTGTGCCTCAACGGGGGTCAGCACCACTCCAGAGGTACTCTTGCCCTGGGGAGAGCAGAAGATAACCGCACACACAGCAGTTCAATGGCAGCCCCGACTGCCTGCCCCACCCACCAACAGAAACCCTCCGGGGGTGGGGGGGCGGGGGTCAGCACAAAGAGAACCCAGTCATTCAGGGTCACTGCAACCACCACAGAAGACTGGGGACAGACATCTTCTCTTACTCCTGACCTTGCCCACCAATGAAAGCCCCTTGGGGACAACAGAGGGAGAGAACTCTATAGTTTGGTGCAACCATGGTTCCAGCAAGTGGGCTGAAGGCAAATATTGGGTCTGACCTAATTCAAGCCCAGAGTGGCCCCAGACTGGCACCTTAACAGCACAGGGACCAAACCCTGATGACAACAGGCAAAGAGGGCCAGGGAAGCCAACTAGACTAAAGGCAAATGTGGCTCAACGACAGTAGTAGGGTACATGCAACACACACAGGAGATCCCCCTGAAGCACCAGGGTCTCCGGAGGAGGAACACTGCCCTATAGGGCATTTCAGGATCACTTCATAAGGCCTCTCATTTCAAGATCAGGAGACCTAGCTGACTTGAATACACAGAAGCAGAATTAGGAATTATGCCCCAAATGAAACAACAGGACCAAGAAGAGTATGTAATTGTCATAAAGATACTCACTAGACTTAAGATTGAAAGATCCCCACGTGGCCTTCAGCAAAGAAAGAAAATATAAAAAAGAACCAATTAGAGATGAAGAGTTCTGAAATTAAAAATATGCTCAAGTCAATAAATAGTAGGCCAGAGGAAGCAGTAAAACAGATAGGAAGCTAGATGATGGTAATAGAGCAACCAAGCTGGACAGGACCAAAAAAAATGGTAAGAGAACTCAGCAACACCATTAGGTGTAATAGCAGTCACATTCTAGGGATCCCAGAAGGAGAAGAGAGACAAAAAGCAGAAATTCTGATTAAGTATCTGAAAACTTTCCTAATCTGGGGAAGGAAACAAATCTAGGTGCAGAAGGCACAGAGAGCCACCCAAAAAAAAAAAAAAAAAAAAAAAAAATCAACCTAAGGAAGTCCACACCAAGACACAAAAAATGGCAAAAAGTAGTGAGAATTTTTAAAGCAGCCAGAGGAAAAAACAATTATATACGTACAAGGGAAACTCCATAAAGCTGTCCGCAGATTTTTCAGCAGAAACTTTGCAGGCCAGTGGCGAGGGGGTTGATATGTTCAAAGTGCTAAAGAAAAAAACCCTGCAGTTAGGAATACTTTATCCAGCACGACTGTCATTCAGAATACAAGGAGAGAGAAAGTTTTTCAGACAAAAGCAAAAGGAATGTGTGACCACTAAACCAGGCCAACAAGAAATACTAGGGGGAATTCTTTGAGTGGAAAAGAAAAGGCCATGATCAGGTATAAGAAAATTAGAGAAGAAAAAAATGTAAATATAACATGTTTACATGCTCAGGCACCTGTAAACATAAAGTAGATTAACCAGTACAGGGATTAAAGCACAAAGCAGTAAGATCAGTTAGATCTAGAAAAAGATCAGTAAAGGGATTCACAAAAGAATATATGGTATGATGTCATATACATAAATGTGTGGGGGTGGGAAGAGTAAAAGTTATATTGTCCATGCTACGCATAGCAATCTACAGATATAATGCAATCCCTAGCAAAATACCAACAGTATTTATCACAGAACTAGAACAAACAATCCTAAAATTTTAGGGACCACAGAAGACCCTGAATTGCCAAATCAATCTTGAAAAACAAAACTGAAGCTATCCCAAGTCCAGATTTTAAGATAGACTATAAAACTGTAGTAATCAAAATAGTATGGTACTAACACAAAAATAGACCTATAAATCAACAGAAAAGAGAGCCCAGAAAGAAACCTACAATTACATGGTCAATTAATCTACAACAAAGGAGGTAAGAATATACCAGGGGAAAAAGCCTCTTAAACAAATGGTCCTGGGAAATCTGGACAGCTACATGCAAAGGAATGAAACTGGATCATTTTCTTATACCACACACACACATCTCAAAAGGGACTGAGGACCTCAATGTGAGATCTGAAACTATACAACAAAGGAAGCCAGAGTATGCAGTGCGACAGTTCTCTTCAAAAAATGTTGGGAAAACTGGAAAACTAGACCACTTTCTTCCACCATACACAAAAACTCAAAATGGATTAGGGTTCTAAACGTGAGACCTAAAACATAAAAATCCTGGGAGAGTGCACAGGCAGTAGTTTCTCTGCCATCACCCATAATATTTTTCTAGGTATCTCCTGAGGCAAGGGAAACAAAAGCAAAAATAATCTATTGGAACTACATCTAAATAAAAAGCTTTGGTGCAGTGAAGGAAATAAACAAAACTAAAAGGCAACCTGCTGAACGGGAGGGGAGATTTGCAAATGACATATCCAACATATAAAGAGTTGATGCAACTCAACACCCAAACAATAATTAATTAAAACCAATTAAAAAAGTGGTCAGACATGAACAGATATTTCTCCACAAGGCATACAGGTGGCCCAAAGACCTGAAAAGATCAACATTACTCATCAGTGAAATGCAATTAGAGGTACAATAAACTGTCACTTCCCACCTGCCAGAATGGCTAAAGTCAACACCACAAGAAACAACAAGTATTGGCAAGGATGTAGAGAAAAAGGAACCCTCGTGCACTGTTGGGAATGCAAGCCGGCGCAGCCACTCTGGAACACAGTATGGGGGTGCCTCAAAAAGTTAAAAATAGAGTACCCTAAGGTCCAGTAATCACACTGCTGGGTATTTACCCACAGAAACTGAAACAGTAAATCAAGAAGATGCAAGCATCCCTAGGTTTATTGCAGCATTATTTACATTAGCCAAGATACGGAGCCAGTCCATGTATCTTTCCATAGATAATAAATACATGGTATAAATACGGAAGGGAGTATTACTCTGCCATAAAAAAGAAAATTTGTCATTTGCAACATAGAATTCTATCTTCTAAATCCATCTGAGTGAAATAAGTCAAAGACCTATCATAGGATTTCATTCATATATGGAATTTCAGAAATGAGAAACCAAAAAACATATTCTTAACTATAGAGAACTGATGGTTATCACAGGGGAGGTGGTTCGGGGTACAGGTGAAACAGGTGATGGGGATGAAGAATACACTTAGCACTGAGTAATGTATAGAATTTTTGAATCATTATATTGTACCCTTGGAATCTGTTACATTTGGATTAAATATGAATTAAAGATAATTTTTTTTAATTGAGCTGGTAGTTTCATTGAAATAGTCTCTTGGTCATCCTTATAATAGTTGAGCTCATTTTAGGAGGCAGTAAGTCAGGTGTATTTTGGTTCAAGTAATCAGGTATTAAATAGGAGGCATTTTTATTGCCTATACATAAGCTGCTGTTGTGATTTCTCTCAAGTTAACATCAAGTCATTTATACTTAGTTCACAGGGCTTCAGGAAAGAGGGCAGTTTTAATTCTCAAATGATTCCAAGTCAGCAGGGTGGGGGACAAATCAAAATGTTAGTTTGGAAAATCATAGCCAGACATTGGAAGATACTAGGAGAAATCAGGATCTAGTCCAGTTTATAATGCATAGCATTAACATCTAATATCTACAAAGATGTTGCATTTTTTTAAATGAAAGAGCCAAATTAGCAGTGGTTTGTTTGTAAAATTAGTTTAAAAACAAACTTGGCCTGAATATATAAGTGCAGCAGGAATACTGGTTGACCATACAGAGTTTTAAAAACCCTGCTTTTGGGGCACCTGGGTGGCTCAGTGGGTTAAAGCCTCTGCCTTTGGCTCAGAGAGTCCTGGGATCGAGCCCCACGTTGGGCTCTCCGCTCAGCGGGGACCCTGCTTCCTCCTCTCTCTCTGCCTGCTTCCCTGCCTACTTGTGATCCTTGTCTATCAAATAAATAAATAAAATCTTTAAGAAAACAACCCTGCTTTTCTGGAACTTTTCATAAGTCCTCTCTAGATTGAACTTTTGACAGCATCTCATGGCCTGAAACCACGCTAAAGACTTGATGTCAGACTTTGCCTACAATACCTAATGGATGTGAATGAATTCATCTCTTTGGGGTTTCTGCACCTGCCAGGAAGGAACCTTCTTTATTCTCTTGGTAAGGTTGCTGGGAACTCTAAGGAAAGGTACCAGGCTGAGATTTCTAAGGGGCCTCACTGGCTCCATAAAGTCAATCTTAATTCTTTTTTAAAGCTGTCTGGTCATATCTGAATCTATGTAGATCTCTCAAAAATATTAAATTCTAGTCAAAGCCCTATTTCCAATTGTGTCCTGTTGTAAGGAGAACATACTCTCATTGAAAATATGCAAATAAATATATTGCCATAAAAAAATCTAAACACTTACCTGAGAGTCTGAATTCTCAAGGGGTCAGGTAGGGAGAAAAGATCAATGTTCCAATTTGTTCAAGGGCATAGTTTATCAAATTACTCTAAGTTAGTTTAAGAGAAAAAGTTCACTTAAATCTGGAGACAAAGACTGCTAGGAAAATGGCAGAGTAGGGGGGTCCTAAGCTCGTCTTGTTCCCGGATACGACTATGTAACACTACATTAGTGTAAATAACACAGAAAATGACCTGAAAACTAGGAGAACGGACTCCACAACTAAATGCAGAGAAGCCACATTAAATAAGGTATGAAGGGTGGAGTCCTGGTGGGTTGCTAAAGGGACCATGGGCCATCTGCGGGAGGGACGGACCCGTAGGCATAGACAAGGCAGAGAAACAGACTAGGACACTGCGGGGAACCCACATGGTAGAAAAAAAAATTCACTATAACATTTGGCTTTGAAAACCAGAGGAATTGAATTCTTTGAGCTCTTACAACCAGCATGACTGAAGACCTGGAATTTTAAAAATGAGCAGGCTCAATTCTGGGAGAGTCCAGAGGGTGATAGGAAGCGGAGTTCCCACCCTTAAAGAGATAATAAAACAAACAGCCCTGGGAGATACGGCGTGGAAGCAGCAGTTTTGAAAATGCCTGGGACATTCGGGAGGGAGGGTATTCATTTTGGAACAGATCCCAGAGGAGCAGGGAAGGCTAAGGGAATTCTCCAGGAACGAAGCTGCTGGCAGGTGCCATCTACCTTCTACACGCTGCACCCATCATAAACATGCTGCTGCCTGCGGAAACCAGAGCAGTGTCAGTATTTACTACCTAACTTGCTTACACCAAGTCCTGGCCCCCTTTGCACTTTGGCAGATCTTCCCTTTCCAGTCACACTTGCCTCAGTCCCAGTACTGTGAACCCCCTCCCCCAGGACACTGACTCAGTCCGTGCCAAGGTACCATGCATTTTGTGGGGCCTCGGTCCTGACAGCGGGCCCTGCAGAAACTGGAAGTACACCCTGTTAGAACTGCACACCACACCCCCCACACTTCCAGACCTGCCCAGGCTGGTCCTCGCTCCAGCTGTGGCAGGTCTCATTTTGCAAGCAGGACCAGCACATCTCACCTCAGCTGGAGACCAAACATAGCCCACAACAGTCAAAGAGCACTTATGCAGGTGAGGGGACTGAAGGGGGGAAAAAAGGCCAGACACAAGAGCAGGGCACAAATAACACAAATAGCAGCTAACCCCCAAAGTGCCATATTCCGAGGAACAGGGAACATTGTCCTGCAGGGCAATATGGGACCTCTTCTTCTTAAGGCCATTACTTTCAAGAACAGGAAAGGTAGCTGAGTTTCCTAGCACACAGAGCATTAGATAAGAGGGGACAGAGGAATAGGTCCTAAATGAAAGAACAAGATAAAGTCACAGCAAGAGACCTAAGTGAAATGGGTACCATATGCCTGATAAGAGAATTCAAAGCAGTGATTATCCAGATATGTGCTAGACCTGAGAAGAGAGTACAGGATATCAGTGAGACCCTTAAAAGAGATAAAGAACCAATCAGAGGTGAACACAATAAATGAAATTAAAAACACACAGTAGATGGAAGGGTGCCTGGGTGGCTCAGTTGGTTAAATGCCCAACTCCATCTTAGCTCAGGTCTTAATCTTGGGTTGGGAGTTCAAGCCCTATGTTGAGCTCCATGCTGGGCATGGAGCCTACTTAAACAAAACAAAACAAAATAAAACAACAACAACAAACTCTCCCCACTAGAAGGAATAAGTAGCAGGCTAGAAGAAGCAGAGGAACCAGTTAGTGCTGGAAAGTAATAAAACTGAGCAGATGAGGGGAAAAACAAATGAAAATGAGAACAGCTTTAGGGAACTCAGCAACTCCATCAAGCATTATAACACTTGCATTATAGGGATCCCAGAAGGAGAAGAAAGCAAAGAGGGGAAGGAGTAGAAAATTTGAAGTAATAGCTGAAAAATTCCTTAATCTGGGGAATAAAACAAATATCCAGATCCAGGAGGCACAGAGGCTGCCCAAAAAGTCAATCCAGGGAGGTCTACACCAAGACACGTAACTAAAATGGCAAAGAGTAGTGATAAAGAGAATTTTAAAAGCAGCAAGAGAAAAAATGACCCTTACCTTCAAGGGGAACTCCATCCCCCTCCAACCTGCCCAAGACTGAGATTTTTCAGCAGAAATTTTGCAGGCCAGAAGGGAATGGGATGACCTATTCGAATTGTTGAAAGGAAAAAACAAAACCAAAACCTGCAGTCAAGAATACTCTATCCGTCAATACTGTCATTCAGAATGGAAAGAGAGTCACTTAGACAAACAAAAGGCACAGGAGTTCATGACCACTAACCCAGCCCTACAAGAAATATTAAAAGGGACCCTTAGAGTGGAAAGGAAAGAGCACAAGTAAGAACAAGAAAAGTTAGAAACATAAAGGCAGTAAAAGTAAGTATATCTGTACAAGTCAGTCAAGGGACTCACAGAATAAAAGTAAGTACAGTATAGACCCTCATACCTAAAATGTGGGGTTTGGAGGTGGGGAGTAAAGAATGGGTTCAAACTTTAGCAATCATCAACTTAATACAGAGTGCCATATGCAGGAGATGTTCTATATAAATCTAATGGTAACCACAAATCAAAAGCCAGTAATAGAGGTGCCAAGGATAAAGAAAAAGGATTCTAAGTATATCACTAAGGACAGTCAGCAAATCATGAAAGACAAGAGCAAGAAAAAGGGGTCGGAGAAAAACTATAAAACCCACCACAAAACAAAGTGCTAATACATGTATATAAGTAATTACCTTGAAGGTAAATGGACTAAATACTTCCATCAAAAGACATCCAGTGATGGAATGGATTAAGAAACAAGTCCCATTTATATTCTGCCTCCAAGAGACTCATTTCAGACCCAAGACAGCTGCAGATTGAAAGTGAAGAGATAGAGAGACATCTATCATACAAATGGATGTCAAGAGAAAGCTGGGGTAGCAATATTTATTGAACAAAATACACTTTAAAACAAAGACTAATGAGACAAAGGACACTTTAATAATAAAAGGGGACAGTCCAACAAGAAGATATAACAATTACAAATATTTATGCACTCAAACCTGGGAGCACCCAAATACACAGAACCATTAATGACAGAAAGGGACTAATCAGTCATACTGCAATAATAGTAGGGAACTTGAACACCTAATGTACATCAGTGGACAGGGCATCCAAACATAAAATCAATAAGGAAACAGTGGCTTTCGATGACACCCTGGATTAGATGGATTTAACCTATGTATTCAGAACATTCCACCCTAAAACAGTGGAAGACACATTCTCCACAAGCACACATGGATAAGACAGAGGGAGGGAAAAATGAAACAAGATGAAACCAGGGAGGGAGACAAACCATAAGAGACTCTTAATCTTAGGAAACAAACTGAGGGTTGCTGAAGTAGTGGTGAGTGGAAGGGATGGGGTGGTTCGGTGATGGACATTGGGGGGGGGGGCATGGGCATGGTGAGTGCTGTGAATTGTATAAGACTGATAAATCACAGGCCTGTACCCCTGAAACAAATAATACAATATATGTTAATAAGAGAATGCTTTGGGTGTTCTGGAACAGAGAGAGAGAGGGTGAGAACACATGGAAAACTCCCCAGAAGAGTCACATATTGGGCTACAAAATAAGTCTCAAGAAATTAAAAAAGACTGAAGTCATACCATGCATTTTCTTGGACTACAATGCTATGAAACTAGAAATCAACCACAACAAAAAAATCTGAAATAACACAATACATGGAGGTTAAATAACACATTAACTAAACAATGAATGGGTCAACCAAGAAATCAAAGACATAAAAAGTTACATGGAGAGAAATGAAATGAAAACAGTCTAAGATCTTTGGAATGCAGCAAAAGCAATTCTAAGAAGGACACTTATAGCAATAGAGGCCTACACAGGAAGAAAGAAAAAAAAAAATCTCAAACAACCTAACCTTACATCTAAAGGAGCTAGAAAAAGAAAAAAAAAAACCCAAGATCAGCAGAAGGAAGTTAAGATTAGAGCAGAAAAGAATGATACAGTAACTAAAAACTATAACAACAACAAACCAAATCAATGAAACCAGGACTAACACCACAGAAATACAAATAATTATCAGAATATTATAAAAAGCTACATGCCAACAAATTGGACAACCGAGAGAAAAAATGGATAAAATCCTAGACACATATAAACTGTCAAAACAGAATCAGTAAGAAATAGTAAATTTGAACAGACTGATTACTAGCAATGAAATGGAATCGGTAACCAAAAAACTCCCAACAAACAAAAGTCCAGGACCAGATGGCTTCACGGGTTAATCCCACCAAATATTTAAGAGTTACTATCTATTCTCTTCAAATGATAACCCCCCCCCACACACACACACACACAAAATGGAAGAGGAAGGAATACTTCCAAATTCATTCTAGGAGGTCAGTAACACCCTGATACCAAACCAGAAGAAGACAACATGAAAGAAGAACTATAGGCCAATATCTCTGATGAATATAGATGCAAAAATCCTTAACCAAATACTAGCAAACCAAATCCACATTTAAAATAAAATAAATAAAATCACTCACCACAATCAAGTTGGATTTATTCCCAGAGTGCAAGTGTGGTTCATTATTTTCAAGTCAATCAGCATCCTACATCACATTAATAAGAGAAAGGATAAAAACCATATGATCCTTTCAGTAGATGTAGAAGCATTTGACAAAATACAACATCCATTCATGATATAAACCCTCAACAACATAGGTCTAAAGGGAACATACCTCAATATAATAAGGCCTTATATGAAAAACCCACAGTGAACATGATACTCGATCAGTTAAAATAGAGCTTTTCACCTAAAGCCTAGAACAAGACAGGTATGTCCACTTCTCACTTCTAGTCAACATAGTACTGGAAGTTCAAGCCACAGCAATCAGACAACAAAAAGAAATAAAAGGCATCCAAACTGGTAAAGAAGGGGTAAAACTTACAATTATTTGCAGATGACATCATACTATATATATAGAAAACCCAAAAGAATATATCAATAAGTTGCTAGAACTGACAAATTCAGTAAAAGTTGCCAGATAGAAAAACCAATGTACAGAAATCTGTTGCATTCCTATACACTATTAATAAAGCAGAAGAGAAATTAACCCCATTTATAATTGCAAAAACATAAAATACCTAGGAATAGACTTAACCAAAAAGGTGAAAGACCTGTACTCTGAAATCTATAAAACAATGATGAAAGAAATTGAAGTTGATACTAATGGAAGGATATATTCCATGCTCATGGATTGGAAGAATATTTTTAAGAGGTCTTTAATACTCAAAGCAACCTACAGACTTAATGCAATTCCTATCAAAATACCAACAGTATTTTTTCCACAGAATTGGAATAATCCGAAAATCTGAATGGAACCACAAAAGACCATGAATAGTCAAAGCAGTCTTGAAAAAGAAAAAAAACTGGAGGGATCACAATTCCAGACTTCAAGTTACATTACAACGCTACAGTCATCAAGACCATATGGTACTGGCACAAAAATAGATACATAGAGCAATGGAACAGAAAACCCAGAAATAAACCTATGATTTTATGGTCAATTAGTCTTCAACCAAGGAGGCAAGAAAATGCAGTGGGAGAATTTCTTCAGCGAATGGTGTTGGGGAAACTGGACAGAACATACAAAAGAATGAAACTAGATCACTTTCTTATAGCAGACACAAAAATAAAACAGATTAGGAACCTCAGTAGGAGACCTGAAATCGGGAAAATCCTTGGAGAATATAGGCAGTAATTTCTGACACTGGTTGTAGCAACATTTTTCTAGATAGGTCTTCTGAGGCAAGGGAAACAAAAGCAAAAATAAATCAACTATTGGGCCTACATCAAAGTAAAAAGCCTCTGCACAGCAAAGGAAATAGAACTGAAAAGAAATCTACTGAATAGGAGAAGATATTTGCAAAAGACACATTTCACATTTCATGAAGCATTAGTATCCGAAATATGTGGGGAGTTTATATAGCCCCCCAAAATAATTAATCCAATTAAAAATGGTCAGAGAACATGAACAGACATTTCTCTAAAGAAGACATCCAGATAGACACACACAAGGAGGGGCAAGATGGCAGAAGTAGGAGACCCTGTTTCAAACGGTCCCCTAAAGTGAGCTAAATATCTACCAGAACACTCTGAACACCCATGAAATCAGCCTGAGATGTAAGATTATACACTTCTGGATCTCTATGGGGCCAGAAGACCTCAGTGGGGAGGTAAAGCACAGTGGGAACACTTGGAGTGATATCGGAGGATAAACAAAAGGGGGAGGGAGCCATCAGAAGCCACCCATTGGAAAGTAATACCCCAATATGAAAGTGCCCTGTGATTGGGGAACAGCATTAACTTGGAGTCCAGTTAAAAGTACTCAAAAAGAACAAAAGACCTTAAGGGGCAACTGATGGAATCAGGTGGTCACAGAGACAGGCCTAAGGCCACAGTCCCAGGACTATCACCTCTGGTGGCCACCCATGCCAGGGAGAGGCCAGAGGGGTCCCTCAGCTTACAGCTTTGTGCTGCTTGCACCACCACTTGGCTGGGTACACTCCCGCCCCTGCCTGAGTGAGCCTAACGTGGGTGCCAGCCGGTGGTCCCTGGCCCACAGCCTTCTGTGACTATGGGGTTTGAGGACTCCCAGCCAGCACCTGAGAGAACCCAGTGCAGACTCCTGTTGGGGTCCCTTGGCCCACAGCCTTCATGACCTGTGCCTCTGCTGGGTGTGAGCACACTTGGTGTGGGTGTGGACCCCGAACAGCAGTTCCGGCAATGGCAGCCACTGGAATAGGGCTCTCCAGACCAATATCACTCATGGTTTTAGTAGCACAGGGGTGCAGAGACAAGTGCTGGCCTCAGGTGACCACTGGGACCGTGGCTGGGGGTGCACATCACCTGTGGGAGGTTGAGCAGTTCAGCAGAGTTTGCAGAGTGGGAGTTTGTGTGTTCTGGAGCATCCAGAGGGGAACAGTCTGAGGCTTCTCTGAGGCGGAGGTCTGCGTGCAGTTTACTTTCCACCAAGCCTCCAAAAAGCCACAACAAGCCACCAAAGAACAAAACCTGCAGAGAACAGAAGCCTGAAAAGCCGGTTTCCACAGAGCCAAGCCCTTTGATGGGGGCAGGGCTACTCAGCCCAAGCAAGACTGATGGGAGAACAATGCAGCAGGCCCCTCCCCCAAGAAGACAAGCCAAAAGAACAAGAGGGCAACCACCACGGGGTCCCCATAAAACTGTACAACCCCAACATCAGGGGAAAACAATATATTAAGCTCCCAGTATTGCCTCCAAAACCTGTATATTTCATAGATACAGCTTTTTAATTCTCACGATTCTTGTTCTTTTTAATTTTTTAAATCTAATTACCATTACAACTAGAAGTTTAAACAACATATTCCTTAATAACTTTTTAACTTGAACTTTTTTCATACATATACCTGTTTTTCTTTTTTAAAAAAATATACATATAGATATAAGCTTCAAGGTAATCCTTCTTCCCTATTCAGTAGTACTATCCCAATATGTAAAACCGTTTTATTTTCCATCTCTGAAAAGTTGAGTCCTTTAACAAAGATAACAAGATATAGCCAGGAAGAATGAAATAACCTTCTTTGCCCACATTGAGGGTTTATAACCACCTTCCCATCTTATTCTTCTGTCAATGTTTCTGTGTATTTGTTTTTGTACTATATCTTATTCTTGGAGTTCATTTTGGTGGGGTTTTTTTCCCCTGTCTTTTACTTTTGTCAGTCTTTTTGTCCATTTTTGTTTATGTACCTAATAAATCTTACTTTTGGGGCTCATTTTGGCTGGGTTTTCTCTTCCCCCCTTTTTTTCTTTTATTTTGGTGGTGACTTCCGATTGCTCCAAAACTTTCCAGGGTGCACTTTGCCTGGATCATGGTTGATTTATTCAGCTATACATCCCCTCAACCACCTTTCACCAAAATGAATAGAAGGAGGAAAACCCATCAGAGTAAAAACTGAGACTGTGCCCTCTGCCACAGAACTATTGGATGTGGACATAAACACTATGTCAGAAAGGGAATTCAGGGTAACAATTATCCAGGCAATGGCTAGGTTGGAGAAGACCATTAGTAGCAACATAGATTCTCTAAGGGCAGAAGTGAGGGCTGATCTGGCAGTATTAAAAAATGCTATCAATGAGAACCAATCTAATCTAAATATTCTAACAGCTAGGGTAATGGAGGCAGAAGATCTAATTAGTGATCTAGAAGACAAACTGATAGAAAAGAAAGATCAGAAGCCATGAAAACAGAATTAAGGAAATAAATGACACCATGATATGTTCCATCAGAATTATTGATATCCCTGAGGGGGTAAGGGAAGAGAGAAGACTAGAAGATATAGGTGAACAAATTCTGGATGGAAATTTCCCTAATCTGGGGAATCGAACAAGTGTTCATATCCTAGAGGCAGAAAGGATACCCCTCCCCAAGATCAAGGAGTCTGAAAAGACTTCCAGACACTTAATTATAAAATTCACAAACCATAATTTCAGACAGGAGGTCTTAAGGGCAGCTAGGGGGAAGAGATTCCTTATGTACAGAGGAAGGAGCATCAGAATAATATCAGACCTCTCCAAAGAAACCTCCAAGAAGCCAGAAAGGGCTAGTAAGACATATTCAGGGCACTAAATGAGAAGAACATGCTGCCAAGAATAATTTACCTAGCAGGGCTGACATTCAGAATGGATGGAGAGAGAAAGAGCTTCCAAGACTGGCAAGGTTTAAAAGAGTATGTGACATCAAGCCGGCACTACAAGAAATATTAAGGCGGGGGGGGGGGGTGTCTAGAAAAGAAGAAAGAACCCAAGAGTGACATAGAACAGAAATTTACAGAGATAATCTATAGAAACAAGGACTTCACAGGCAACATGATGTCAATAAAAATTTATCTTTCAATAATCACTCTCAATATGAAAGACCTAAATGCTCCCATAAAATGACACAGGATTGTAGACTGGATAAAATGACAGGACCCATCCGTATGCTGTCTACAAGAGACACATTTGGAACCTAAAGATAAATCCAGACTGAAAGTGAAGGGATGGAGAACCTTCTTTCATGCCAATGGGCCTCAAAAGAAAGCTGGGGTAGTGATTCTCATGTCAGGTAAATTAGATTTTAAGCTAAAGACTGTAGTCAGAGATACAGAAGGAAACTACATCATTCTTATGGGTCTATCCACCAAGAAGATCTAACAATTATAAATATTTATGCCCCCAATATGGGAGCAGCCAACTACATAAGCCAATTGTTAATCAAAATAAAGAGTCATATTGATATGAATACATTAATTGTAGGAGATCTTAACACGCCACTCTCAGTAATAGATCAGCTAAGCAGAAAAATCAATAAAGAAACAAGAGCTTTGAATAACACACTAGACCAGATGGACCTCATATAGAACATTCTACCCTAAAACAGAATACTCATTCTTCGAGTGCACATGGAACTTCTTCCAGAATAGACCACATACTGGGTCACAAATCAGGGCTCCACTGATATGAAAAGACTGAGATTATTCCCTGCATATTCTCGGCCACAATGCTTTGAAACTGGAATTCAACCACAAGAAAAAGGTTAGAAGGAATACAAACACTTGGAAGCTAAAGATCATCCTGCTCAAGAATGTTTAGATCAATCAGGAAATCAAAAGAACTTAAACAATTCATGGAAACCAATGAGAATGAAGACACATCAGTCCAAAACCTATGGGGTAAAGCAAAGGCAGTCCTTAGTGGGAAATATATAGCCATCCAAGCTTCACTCAAAAAAAAAAAAGAAAATTGAAAAATCCTGAACACACCAACTCTCTCTATACCTTAAAGAACTGGAAAATCAATAACAAATTAAGCCAACCCCATACTCAAAAAGAGAAACAATTAAGATTAGAGCAGAGATCAAGGAGTTAGAAACTAGAGACACAGTAGAACACATCAACAAAACTAGAAGCTGGTTCTTTGAAAGAATAAGATTGATAAACCACTGGCCAAACTAATACACAAGAACAGAGAGAGGACCCAAATTAGTAAAATTATGAATGCAAGGGGACAGATCACGACTAACACCAAGGAAATAGAAACAATCATCAGAAATTATTATCAATAGTTATATGCCAATAAGTTAAGCAACCTAGAAGAAATGGATGCATTCCTGGAAACCTATAAACTTCTAAGACTGAAACAGGAAGAAATTGACAACCTGAATAGACCAATAACTAGTAGCGAGATTGAAGCAGTGATCAAAAACCTCCCAAAAAACAAGAGCCCAGGACCTGACAGATTCCTTGGGGAATTCTACCAAGCATTCAAAGAAGAAATAATATCTAATCCTCTGAAGCTGTTCAAAAAAAAAAAAAAAGAAAGAAAGAAAAAGAAAAAGAAACAGAAGGAAAACTTCTAGACTCTTTCTATGAAGCCAGCATTACCCTGATCACCAAACCAGGCAAAGATACCATCAAAAAGGAGAATTTCAGACCAATATCCCTGATGAATATGGATGTCAAGATTCTCAACAAGACCCTAGCTAACAGGATCCAACAGTACATTAAAAAGATTATCCACCATAATGAGGTGGGATTTATCCCTGGAATGCAAGGGAGGTTCAACATTTGCAAATCAATCAATGTAATAGAACAAATCAATAAGAGAAAAGAAACACATGGTCCTCTCAGTTCATGCAGAAAAAGCATTTGACAAAATACAGCATCCGTTCCTGATTAAAACACTTCAAAGTACAGAGAGGGAACATTCCTCAACTTCATAAAATCAATCTATGAAAAACCCACAGTGAATATCATTCTTAATGGGGGAAAGCTGACAACCTTCCCTTTGAGATCAGGAACACAACAAGGATGCCCAGTCTCGCCACTGTTATTCAACGTAGTGCTAGACGTCCTAGCAACAGGAAACAGACAACAAAAAGAAATAAAAGTTATTCAAATGGGCAAAGAAGTCAAACTCTCTTCACAGATGACATGATACTTTATATGGAAAATCCAAAAGACTCTACCCCCAACCAACTAGAACTCCTATAGCAGTTCAGTAATGTGGCAGGATACAAAGTCAATGCACAGAAATCAGTTGCATCTTATACACTAACAATGAAAATATAGAAACAGAAGGGAGAGAATCAATTCCATTTACTATAGCACCAAGAACTGTAAGATACCTGGGAATAAACCTAACCTAAACCTAGATGTGTTCTACTGTGTCTACAGAACACTCATGAAAGAAATTGAAGAAGATACAAAAAGATGGAAAAGCATTCCATGCCCATGGATCAGAAGAATAAACATTGTTAAAATGTCTCTACTGCCCAGAGCAATCTATACTTTCAGTGCCATCCTGATCAAAAGTCCACCAGCAGTTTTCAAAGTGCTGGAAAAAAACAACCCTAAAATTTGTATGGAACCAGAAAAGACCCTGAATTACTAAGGAAATGTTGAAAAAGAAAAAGAAAGCTGGGGGCATCACATTGCCTGATTTCAAGCTTTACTACAAAGCTATGATCACCAAGACAGTATGCTACTGGCACAAAAACAGACACATAGACCAGTGGAACAGAGTAGAGAGCCCAGATATGGACCCGCAACTCTATGGTCAAAAAATCTTCGACAAAGCAGGAAAAAATATCCAATGGAAAAAAGACAGTCTCTTCAATAAATGGTGCTGGGAAATTTGGACATGTATAGAAGAATGAAACTCGACCATTCTCTTACACCATACACAAAGATAAACTTGAAATGGATAAAAGACCTCAATGTGAGGCAGGAATCTATCGAAATCCTAGAGAATGTAGGCAGTAACGTCTTCGACAACGGCCGCAGCAATTTCTTTCAAGATATGTCTCCAAAGGCAAAGGAAATAAAAGCAAAAATGAACTTTTGGGACTTCATCAAAATCAAAAGCTTCTGCACAGCAAAGGAAACCATCAACAAAACAATTCCCACGGAATGGGAGAAGATATTTGCAAATGACACTACAAAGGGCTGATATCCAAGATCTATAAAGAACTCCCAAACTCAATACCCCAAAAACAGATAATCATGTCAAAAAATGGGCAGAAGATATGAACAGACACTTCTCCAAAGACAACATACAAATGGCTAATAGACACATGAAAAAATGTTCATCATTATTAGCCATCAGGGAAATTCAAAACAAAACCACATTGAGATACCACCTTACACCAGTTAGAATGGCTAAAGTTAACAAGACAAGAAACAACAAGTGTTTTTTAAAACAGTGTGGAGATTCCTTAAGAAATTAAAAATAGAGCTACCCTATGACCCAGCAACTGCACCACTGGGTATTTACCCCAAAGATACAGATGTAGTGAAGAGAAGGGCCATCTGTACCCCAGTGTTTATAGCAGCAATGGCCACAATCACCAAACTGTGGAAAGAGCCAAGATGCCCTTCAACAGGCGAATGGATAAAGAAGATATGCTCTATATATACAATGGAATATTTTGTCTCCATCAGAAAGGATGAATACCCAACTTTTCTATCAACATGGACAGGACTGGAGGAGATTATGCTGACTGAAAGGTCAAGCAGAGAGAGTCAGTTATCATATTGTTTCACTTACTTGTGGAGCATAAGGAATAACATGGAAGACATTAGGGGAAGGAAAGGAAAGTGAATTGGAGGGGAAAATGAACCATGAGAGACTGTGGACTCTGAGAAACAAGCTGAGGGTTTTGGAGGGGAGGGAGTGAGGGGGCTGGGTGAGCCTGGTGGTGGGTATTAAGGAGGGCACGAATTGCATGGAGCACTGGGTGTGCTGCATAAAGAATGAATCTTGGAACACTGAAAAAACAATTTTAAAAAAAGACATCCAGATGGTCAGTCAACAGACACATGAAACGATGCTTATCATCATCATCACTCATCATCAGGGAAATACAAATTAAAAATACAATGAGCTATCATGTCCCACCTGTCAGAATGGCAAAATAAATACAAGAAACAACAGGGGTTGGCAAGGATATGGAGAAAAAGGCACCTTCTTGCACTGCTGGTGGGAATTACAACTGGTGCAGCCGCTCTGAAAAACAGTACAGGGGTTCCTCAACAAGTTAAAAATAGAGCACCTCTATGATCTAATTATCACACTATGGGGTATTTACCTAAAGAATACAAAAACACTCATTCCAAGGGATACATGCACCCTGATGCTTATTGCAACTTCACAATAGCCACAGGTCCTAGTGTCCATTGATAGATAATGGATAGAGAAGATGTAGTGTATATACACACAACAGATTATTATTCATCCATAAGAATGAAATCCTGCCACTTACAACAACACGGGTGGATCTAGAGACATAATGCTACAGGAAATAAGTCAGAGAAAAAGAAACACCATATGATTTCATTCCTATGTGAAATTTAAGAAGCAAATGAACAAATTAAGAAGACAGTCTCTTAACTCTAGAGAATCAGCTGAGGGTCACCAGAGGGGAGGTAAGTGGCAGGGGGATGGGTGAACCAGGAGAAGGGGATTAAGAGTACATGTGATGAGCGCTCGGGAATGCACGGAACTGAAATTAATGCCCCTGAAATTAATCTAACACTAAGTTAACTGTATCAGAATTAAAATATAAATATCTAGAGAGAAAAACATTTTAAGGAGTGTTTCAAACAAAAAAAAATCTTAAGAAGTATAATCATCTTTCCTTATTCAGACATATTATTCCTTCTTGTTCTGCCTAAATCTGGTTTCTCTACTTGTTCTGGAAATTTTTACCTAAGTTCAGTTTTATGATTTTGGGGTTATCAGAAACCTGTATGCTGCCCCCCTACACACAACTTCCATGAGTCCCACTGAAGATGAAGCACATTTGTAAGCACACTTTTATTCCTTTATAAAAGTTAACAGTCTGTAAATAATAAGACAAAATGGCTATGGCTAAAGATCTGATTAGAATTGATTACAAGGTAATGGACAAGGAAATCTGGTAATTTTTGTTACGTACAACATTCAAGATAATATACCAAGACATCAGATTTCTAGGCATTTCACAAAAGTTAGAACACAACTTCATATCTATATAAATATCATCTAAGAGGGTTTAGTATCATTTCACAATGCTTCACATGTAATTTAACACCAGATAAACCTAATTAGCTTAATTTCTCACATTTTTTTTTCCTGAAGTGTTCCAGGGGCCCGCTGGAAAATTTCAATTAGATTTGTCAAAAGACTTTATAGAATTTGATTTGATAAATTACTTAGACACACACAGATACATAGACACACACACAGACACCAGGCCTCTCCCCAGAAATGGTTTGATGAACTAGGATTATGAATCATTATGAAGCAGTAAGTCTACATTGAAAGCTTTTGGTTTCACTTTGGTTAAAAGGCAAATACAGAAAGTTAGATATCTGTGAGCAAAATTTAGTTATTTTACTCTAAGACTCCATGTTGTTCAGTAATCAAAGATCTGACAAATATAGCAAATTATTATGGGAAACAGAATCTTTTTTTTTTTTTTTTAGGTAGATAACTTAAAAAGGTAAGGAAAATTTTGCTTACAATTTCTTATGAATAGGAGACCATTAGTTCAAGAAAACGATTTAAAGATTTGAAAGTGTGTGTATGCACACAAGAGAGCAAGGGGAAAGGCAGAGGGAGAGGAGAATCCCCAAGCAGACTCCCCATAGAGCCCTGAGTCCAACACAGGGCTCCATCTCATGACCCTGAGATCATGAGCTGGGCCAAAATCAAGAGTTAGACGCTTAACTGAGCCATTCAGGTGCCCCAAGAAAACTTTAAGAAGGAGAAAACAAAAACTTTGCATCAGTATACTTTTGAAATCAAAACTCATTTGCTTAAATTTATCCTAATCTTAGCCAGTACTGACCACACACAAAATTTCCTTCCGAAGAGTCTTTCTACAGGAACATCTTTGCAACTTTCTTACGAACTTTATCCTAGATTTTTCTTTCAAAATTGGGGCAAAATTTTCTTTTTCCAACAAATACATATTTTTATTCCTCAGACTTTCTCTAAAAACAAAAACCACGGGGAAAAAAAAAAAAACACTTCTTACTTTCCAGAGTTGTTTTCCTTATTATTTCCGGTAGTCTTAATTACATTTATGAGAATTCTTAATGCTTCAAAGCCTCAATTTCCAGTGAAAACTAAGCAGTAAGTAATTGTGACTATTACACCAGACCTCCTTACATGGGCAAGTTTATGAATATATTTCACAGTTTTTAGAAACATTTTTTCATTGTATAATCTTGATGTGGGAAGCAAAGGCAAAAATAACTGAATTTCCTTAGTGCCTATAGCCCACTGGCAAGTCCTTGAACCAGGCAGAGTGACATTCCTCTAGGAACTCAGCTGCCTCAATGTTCATACTTTGCTAAGGGCAAAAGGCTATCTTAGCCTGACCCCCAGGATCCTGTGAATCTACTGGAACACATAAAAGTTCCTTTGGAAACTTCCTTTATCTCTATATCCACCAAGATACATGTTGGCAATCATCTCCCAAGCATATGGCCCATCGATACACATCTGAAGGGTCTCATGACCAGGGTTTTATTAGCCAGTAATAAATGACCTTTTCCTAACAATAGCTAGCCCCCTCAAGGTCCTGGAAACCTTGCTTCCAAAATTCCTTAGAGACTTCCACTATCCCTTCCCAACTTGAAAGTACATAAGAGGTCACTCCTCATGAACCTAGTGCAGCTCTTTTTGCCCACGGTCTTGTCCTTGTGCCTTAATAAAATCATCCTTTTGCACCAAAGACGTCTCAAGAATTCTTTCTTGGCTATTGGCTCTGAACCCTAACTGTTTTCCTACATTAGTCGTTCAGTAAAGCATAGCCTTAGTAACAAAGCCAAATTTATCTTTAGATTCTCTATAATAAGACAAAAGTAGGCAAAATAATGCAACATTAAGTACTGACCATGGTTTATCTTATTTGGAAATGATCTAGATGATCAATGAAATTAACTCATGTAACTTAGCAAAACTTAAAAATCTTAGGTTACCCAAGGCAATTTAAAAGATTATACAAAGTTTTATTTATATCTAATTCACTTGTTCTTAACAATTATGCTTAGACTACCCACAAAACTACATGAGGCAGAGGCATTAGATTGTCAGGCATTATTTTAACATTTTCTGACAAATTTTGCAAGAGATACCATGAGTTTTGACTTTTAGTAAACACAAGCAGAATATAAGTTTTATATTTAATGCTACCGCCCAAATACATGTCTAATTAAACCAACAACCTTAAGTTAGCTTTAATACCAAATATTTTCTCAAATCACATGAAACTGAGAAACATTTAGGTTAGTTTCTATCCTGAGTTATAAGAGGCACAATCCTTGTAAGTGCTTGCTTTCAAATCAACTAAATAAAGCTCTCTTATGAATTTTAGCATTACTGTCTGGAGGTAGAGAAAATCTCCTATTTACAACATACATGGACATACTAAAAAAAAAACAGACAAGATATGAACAAAATCTTAGTTTTGTTCTAACATTTATGGAGAGGCCATTACAGGTGCAATTTTCAAATACTTCCTTCTTTTTCTTCAGTCTTAGGAGACTGTGGGTTGTGTTTACATTGCACAGACATGAAATTTATCATTTCGATGGACAAAGAATGTTAAAAAAAAAAGGAATTTTTAGGGTTTCAGAGTAATTGTGATTGAAAACTTAAAGTTCAGAACAATTTCATTCCAGTATCCTGATCTTTTATAACATTTACCAGCATTTTGAGAGGTTGACAGAGATAGGTGGGCTTTAACTTGTTTCCAGCATTTTAGTTCTGGTTTTGTCAAGATTCATAAAATAAAGACAGCTGTTCCTAATTCTCCAATGACCTGGACTGCAGCCTGAATATCAAAGAATTGGCTCATCTTTTTAGCTAAATTTGCCCATTTATATCAGGAAGAATGTTAACCAAAATGGGAACAAGATTTAGGGCTCTATGAAGTCTATATAAAGCATTTTAACAAAAGCCTGCTTTCCGGGCGCATAACTTAATTTTGGCCTCTATTAGCCCCTGAGTATCAGCCTTTGCACACTTATAGGGAGGGTTTAGGAGGAATTTAGGTCATTTCTTTGCAAAGGGAAGGTTGTAAATACAGTCAAACAGTTTTCTAGTTACTCTCTAAATTTGGTAGAATCTTTTCAAAGTAGAGGTAAAAGGCTTTATAATTTAAAAGTTCTGCCACTGTCTAGGGATGCCAGTTCTTTTGCAGTGAGGAGGTAGGGGTGGGGAGGCTAGGATACATCTGCCAGGGATGTCATGTAAGAATGCCTGAGGCTTGACAAAACCTGATCACAGAGCCCTGGAAGGTAGGAGCAAACCAAGACTTACTGTCAGTCTTGGGCACTTTTGCTAAATTCTTTTTCTGGCTTCTAGCATTTACATGTGCAACCTGTATCACCTCAACCCTAGAGATTTAGGCCAGAATGATCTGTCAATCTTGTAGGGAAAGGGAAGTTAAAACAGGCAGAGAAGATGGCAGATTTTAAGAGGGGGACTTTCACCTCGGATGGGAACATTCCTTTCTGTCTTGGGTCTAATTTGTTCTTTGACCAAGGGAGTCCCTAAGACTAGCTGTTACACTAATAAGACAATGGAGAACTTTTTATTTTAAATATAGTCAATTTAAAGGATTCATCATCTGGCCATTGAGGAGTAGTATCTATGAATAGCAGCTTATGGTTAAGTCATTAACAAAGGCTTATTGGCAAAGACTCAGAGGCATCCAGAGAGGAAACAGAGGATCTAGACCCATGATCCACAAGTTCACTCTTGAAATTAGTCTAAGAAAGCAGAGACATTTGTTGCACAGGCTGTAAGGACAATGTAGTGAAAATGGGGTCTCTGCCCGTGAAAACATGAGATACCCCCCGCCCCAAATCACAGATCTGCTAATCTGTGACACAACATGGGCAGATGCTCCTGGAATGGAACTTTCCTTGCACTAATGAGCAATGAAGGCCCAGATGACAAAGGCTGCTCTGGGCTCAAACCTCTCACAATTAACACCCCTAAGAACCAGCACAACCAGACAGAGACACACTGAGGTCCCCGGTCTATTCAACTGGCCACCAAGGTACAACCCAATTAGCACACCCTCCAGATGGTGGAAACCAAAAAGGATATTCTCCGTGGTCAAAAAGCTAAGCTCTTAGGACATAGAAGACTGAAGAAAAGAGATAAATATGCTTTCCCTAAGCTTTGGTACTCTTGGGAACCATGCAAGTCACTGGGAGGGCTTGGTGGCAGGGCTAGGGACTGCATGTGTTCTACAGTGGACCCCACTGGACACATGTTTGCTTGATGTTGGTGGGGGACCTAGAGGCCATCGAACCCCATCCAGCGACCAATGTACCTGGTCACTGGGGAATTCTTGGGGTGGTGAGCACCCTTACAGCTTTGAAGCACTCAACCGGTGCCTACCAGTTTTGCAACTGTGGCTTGTCAAGATGTCCCCTAAGCAAGAGGACCGACAACCTGCACCATGGACAAAGGAAAACCAAGACCATCCATCTCCAGGAGGAAATGGATCAGTAACCGAAGAGCATGCCACCCAGTTTAATCAAAGAGACACTGAGCCCGAGGGGCTAGTTCCAGTTATGTTCTCCTGCTATGGAAGTTCAGAAGGAGAAAAGGGATTCTCACCCCTCTCATTCCATTGGGTTCCGCAGACAGATATTCTGGGAGGCTAACATTCCGGGAAGCTTGCCTTCTGCTGGCCGTAGGTCAGATTTCCCAAGGACCTCTCGCTGCAGCAGTGTTGGGGGCGGGTGGTGAGCAGGGAGTCAAAGTGTTTAGACGAGGCCACCTGTCAGGATTCCTGTGGTCTCACAGGTCCTTTTAGCTGGACTAGGAAAAGACAGGGACAGATTAATGGGGAAATCAAATTTAAAAGTGTACATATGGGGAATCTGCACAGACATGAAGATTCCAAAGACAGTCAAGCAAAATGAAGTATATAAGTCATCCTGAACTAAGGAGAAAAGAGGAGGAGTCTAGAACCCCAGAGGAAAGGAATCCAATTCATGGGGTGTTAAGAAAAGCCATTGCCTTGGTCTACAGATGGGTCACTCAGACGAAACTTATTTCCACTAATAATGCTTACTCAGGGGAAATCCACCAGTTTAGATTTTTCTATGAAGGTCAGGGCGAAAGTTTCTCTTGAGCCTATAAGGTCTTTTTTTTTTTTTTAAGATTTTATTTATTTATTTGACAGACAGAGATTACAAGTAGACAGAGAGGCAGGCAGAGAGAGGAAGGGAAGCAGGCTCCCCGCTGAGCAGAGAGCCCGATGTGGGGCTCAATCCCAGGATGCTGGGATCATGACCTGAGCTGAAGGCAGAGGCTTTAACCCAATGAGCCACCCAGGTGCCCTGAGCCTATAAGGTCTCGATTGCCTTCAGCACAGAATAACCTTCATGCCAAAGTGGTTCATCTTGGGACAGCCTGCCTTGGGACAGTAGAATGGGATGTCCTTCTAGGTATCGAGGCAATAAAGCCATAGTAATTAAGACAGTGGGGTCTTTGGGACAGGGATAAAGAAAGAGGCCAATGGGTAGAATAGAGTTCAGAAGGAACCCACGCATACAAAGCAGGCATTGCCAAACAATGGTTTTAGAAGCTGGACATAGGTCAGTGAGATATTCTCCAACTTGAGAGGTCACCTTAAGACCAAAAAACAATCTATTCCATACCATTTAGTTTTATTCAGTGTAACTTACTGATAGGGCTTCGGGCAGGTGGAAAATCCAGGTGGTAACCAGCAATCCTCTGCCCAGTCCAGAACTCCGTCCCCAGCTCTTATGGAGGGGAGAGTATAGTGGTCTGTGCACCAGTCAGCTCTACCAGTGACCCAAAGTGACACCTTCTGTGGGTCGTTTTAGGGAACATCAGAACAATCCTTCCCTCATTCTGATCAATGCCTATATTAACTTCCACAGGGCTAGGAACACGCATGCCCAAGGGAAGTCAACTCATGGGCATGAACAAGATGGAGGGCCAAAGATGGAGTCCGTGTTGTCAGCCAACCTACCCTGAACCTACCACTGAACACTTTATGGCCTGTATCATCCTTTACATACCTTTCTTCCGCGATGACCCTAGAGCCAGAGGGGGGAGGGCACTTGCATCCCTACGCCACAGCAGCAGAACAGGAGACCAACCAGTACCAGCTTTTTACCATTCCTCATTCTCGAGAGAGAGGGAGGGAAGGCAATGATCACTCTAGCTCCTTCCTGCTGAAAAGGGGCTTAGACGGGGATTCAAGGAATGAAACTGCAGATGTTCCCCAGTACCAGACTGAGCGCTCCCATCCTTCGTGGAGCCATTTTGTGTGTGTGTGTGTGTGTTTTCTCATGAATAGTCCTAGCATCTTATTCCACATTTCATAACAAGGTGATGATTGTGATATCATGACGTCTGTTCATTACCCAACCACCTCATTTCAGGAGGTGGTCCAGCCCATGGCCTTTCAAAGTCAGACCTGTTGTGTGCAAGCAATCAGGTCAAAAATTAGCCAGATATGCAAGGAAACCCGAAGAATGCAGGATCCAGCCTAGTTTTATAGGTAAACAGATATACGAGAATAATTAATCAGAACTAGAATCTAACAACTATGGAGATGTGTTACTGAAATAACTTTTTCCCCACCCTAAAATCATCCTGATTTGTGGTTGTTTATAAAACAAGTCCGGTTTTAACAAACTTGACCTATTTACCCAAATTCAGCAAGAACAGCACCTGGCCATTTAGGTTCTTTGAAATCTCATAAGGAATTGGAGAGCGAGTCCGAACAGCCTTTCAAGGCCAAGAGCCAAGCCAAACACATGCCATCAGACTTGCCTTCAGTATCTATAGATTTGAGTTACTTCCTCTCTGCTCAGAGTCCCTAAAATATCCTGAGGTTCCTGAGGTTGCTAGGACATGTGACCTTCCTTACTCACCTGATAACACCCCTGGGAACTCTGTAAATAAGGTACCAGGGTGAGACTTTTCCCAAGGGGCTTCACTGCCTCCATTAAAAAAAAAAAAAAAAATTAAAGCCATCTGGTCATCTGAGCCTATCCATGTCTCTCTCAAATAGGACATTCCAGTCAAAGCCTGGGTAATATAACCAGTGTTTTATTTCCAGTGCTGTCCTGTTTTAAGAATATATTCTTGGGGGGCGCCTGGGTGGCTCAGTTGGTTAAGCGACTGCCTTCGGCTCAGGTTATGATCCTGGAGTCTCAGGATCGAGTCCCGCATCAGGCTCCCTGCTCAGCAGGGAGTCTGTGTCTCCCTCTGACCCTCCCCCTTCTCATAGTCACTCTCTCTCATTCTTTCTCAATAAATAAAATCTTTTATATAAAAAAAAAAGAATACATTCCTACTGAACTTACGCAAATAACCAGAATTTATTTCCCATTTAGCCATTATCACAAGCCCTAGCCAAACCCTCCTGGATATGAAGTTTCATCCAATTCACAACTCACATCTGGCATTGAAACCCCCAGGGACTACATGTGGTTTACTACTTTCTACCTTTAAGAGTGTGTCTTGTTGGTTAGCACGCCAATCCCATTGGCTTCCTCCATTTTTTTTTTTTTTTTTAAGATTTTATTTGAGAGAGAGAGAGAGAGCATGAGAGAACATGAGAAGGTGAGGGACAAAGAGAGGAGAATTCCCACTGAGCGGGAGCCTGACGTGGGGCTCAATCCCAGGACTCTGGGATCATGACCTGAACTGAAGGCAGAGGCTTAACTGACGGAGCCACCCAGGCACCCCGCCCCTCTCCACTGGCTTCTTTTCTCAACTGAGGTTGATAAAGGTCTTGCTGTCTGGGCTAGATCGTGAATCAAAGGTCTCCAGTAACCCAGTACCCCAACCAGAGCCTGTAATTCCTTCACCATGTTAGGGACTGGGGAAGGCTTATATTTTCTCAGCGACCATCCCCAGCATCACTTCTGTCCTCCCTGCCCAGATGAACACCCAGGGTCTTTACCAACGGACGTGGGCCTTGGACCTCGTCGGTATTTACCTCCCTCCCTCGTGACTCAGTACCCGTGTAACGGTAAAGCTGCCTAAGATGGGGAGGATAACTCACAAGTTAACATGACCTCATCCACAGAAGAATGACGGTCGACTTTTCCAAATCTCTGGCTACCGTCCTGTGACAAACCTGTGATAGAACTATGGAGACACCACAGGGAGGTGGCTGGAGGGTCCATGGTCTCCCACTCCACAGAAAGGTGAATTGGTCTTGGGATTCATGTCCTAATGTAATGCTGAAAAAGGCAGTCACAGGCCCAGTACGAAACGACGGATCTTAATGGCTGCCCTAACAATAGCCGCCCCCTAACAATAAGGCTACATTAAGTGGAACAGGCATTTGGGGTAAATTTGTGGGGTTTCTTATAATCTGTTGTCCTTCACCAGGCCCCAGTAGATTTCTTTATAAGCCAAACTAGACTGCTGAATGGCTTTGAGCAGGTCTGATTCCCCCCACCCTTGGTAAATCTCTCATGGCCGCGATCTCATGCATGCCAATCTGTAGGTAGAGACTAGGCGGTCTGACCTAGATAGTTTGTCCCCCATAACCATCAGTAGCCTTTATTTCTCCCTCAAATTTTGAGGGGTCTCCATAGATGTGTACATTCATCTCCGGTGTCTCTTAGAGCCAGTACAGTCTGTTAGCATGAGGTCAGTAAATGGTTACTTCCCCATGGGGCCCCTGGTGGGCCCCTACCGCGTGCACTAGAGGCCAAGTTGGCCAAACTCCTAGCCTGTAGGGGTCGGGGGATCCAGGCCTGAAATGGCTCTGTGAGTGGAGGGCCACTCAGTGACACACCCGGCTTGTTCGAGCCTTCGAGGGAATAAACTGCTTTCCTTTAGGCAAAGCTTTTTCACTGTCTTAGCAAGATTGAATTGGGTTGTTTATCTGGATTTCCTCTCGGTGTCCCAGATGGTATTCGATCTTGCCACAATTGCTTCAAAGACACCTCAATGGGCCCCGTTTCTGCCATTTTATCGTTGGCAGGATCCTTTGTTTTTCTGCTTTTTCAACCCTTCTCTTTCTCTTATTCTGGATTCCTTCAGTTCCAATGAAGTCGGCCACCATAGCGGCCACTGTTGACAAAGGGCCTGTTGGCCATGTGGGAAAAGACAGATAATAAAGTCTGGAACCATGCCCCAGGGCTGGCTCTGAGATTCGGGCTTTCCCACCAGAGGAAAACAATTCTCTGTCTGGGCTTCTAAAATGCTGGGCATACATGGCGTGTTTCATCCCCGGTTCACACACGATGTCGTGCAGTTCTTTCACAGGAGTCCAGCGTAACAACGAAGCGGAGGGCACACCCCCTTCTTCCCACCAAGTTTTCACAATAGCCCTGATCTAACTGATCCAATTAGCTAAGCGCTCGCGATTCTTGCCCAGGCCGGCGGCGCACCGTCTCCACCACAAGGCAGATAGAAGCGCGACCAAGGCCATCCCTGACATCCCAAACCCACCCAGCACAACCCCATCTCCCCCGAAACCTCCAAGTCTCAACAACCAAGCTGCCGCTCCTCGCGGGCCCCAACCCCGCTTAAGCAGCTGACTCGCCCCACCAACTCTGCGGCAGAACTTTCTGCGTCTAAAGCCAACACTTCGCTCACCTGTCCTAGCGCTCCCTTCACACACAATTCTCCCTCCGCGGGGACTCACAACGCACACAGCCATGGCCAGGCTACACCTGCAAGAGTTTGCTCACTTCACTTCTCAAACTCCTTCTCCCCAAAGCTTAGGATAAAGCAAGGATCCCTTGGGTATTCTCCGTGCGTCCTCTACTCACACGCCGGTCCCAAATGCTCCAGAGACCTGGCCGTCTTCCCATGGGGTGGTGGCTGGCCAGCGTGGGACTCCCTCCGGACAGTGACATCTCCCCCAGGGACCTCTCTACCCACGCTTGTTCCCTTTAGCTCTCCCTGCCTGGCCTGCCATGGTTAGAAAGTGGAGAAAAGCCAGTGATGTTTCCTCTAGCATAAGAAGTCACTTTGAAACTGAAAAAGGAAACCAGCCACTACTCCGTACCACTCCCACGGTGTCATGCAGGGTAACTTACAGACCAGGACACAGGAGGGCGAGGACCCGGTCTGTAGACCACCATTCTCTGCAACGCTTTGGCCTCTGTGGCCCTCCGTCCCCCGCTTTATGGAGCAGGGGCGTGGTGGTGAGGTCACGGGGTACTTATTCAAATGGACACCATCTGTGGGCCAGAGGGTCTAGACTCATTGCCTAAAGTGGGGCCTTCTGTGCGCCACTTAAGGGCCAATCAGAACAAGCCTTCCTTCTACTCCAGCCAAGGCAGACATGAACCTCCATAGGGCCTGGAACGTGTAGTTCCAACGGCGGTCGTCTGAGGGGCATGAACAACACGAAGGGCGAAAGACGGAGTCGGTGTTGTCAGCACTCCTACAGGCCGAGGAAGGACAGTTCTATAAATGGTGCTTGGGCTGTGTGTTACCAACTGGAAACAAGCTCACACACATGTAAAACCTAGTAGATTAAAGACTTAAATAGATAATTTGAAATTTCAAAACATTTAAAAGAGCTTTATGAACTTAAAGGATTTCTTAAAATATACACTGATGCAACTAATATAATTCGATGATAAATCAATTATATTAAAATTAAGACTGTAGAGCGCCTGGGTGGTTCAGTCAGTTAAGCGTCTGTCTTAGGCTTAGGTCATGATCCTGGGGGTCCTGGGATCGAGCCCCGCATTGGGCTCCCTGCTCAGCGGGGAGCCTGCTTTCCCCTCTCCCTCTGCTGTTCCCCCTGCTTGTGCTGTCTCTGTGACAAATAAAAAAATAAAATCTTCAAAAAAAATTAAGAATGTATATTGCAAAAAAAACAGAGGGAGGGTAAAAACAGTTCACAAATTGGGAGAAGATTTTTTTTTTTTTTTAAGTAGCTACTATGCATAGTGTGGAGCCCAACACAGGTCTTGAACACACAACCCTGAGATCAAGACCTGGGCTGAGATCAAGAGTCGGGACGCTTAACAGACTGAGCCACGCATGTGCCCCAGAAGATATTTTCAACACATGTAGTCATAAAGATTATGGTCCAGAATATAAAAGAATTCTATGAATCCATAAAATGACAATTTATTAGAAAAATGAGCAAAAGACATCAACAGATGGCATAGAAGAAGAAACAAAACTGAGTCACAAATTTATGTAAAGATACTTAACCTTAATAGTAATCAAGAATATTTAAATTAGAGACACAATATACTCTTTCCTACTCAACAGATTGGCAAAAATAAAAAAGCTTTCCAAAACCAGGTGTGGGCAAGGAGTCCCAGTCCATGGTTTCTCTCATGCATTGCCCTTAAGGGAACAGTTGGATACAATCACTTTGGAAAACCATTGGCAACACGTTATAAAGTTCACCATCCACTATGAGCCAACACATCCAGGCTGGATATATACCTGGAGAAACAAAAATGTGTGTGGTAGCACAATTTATGATAACAATAATAGAGATCTGGATACAACGAAAATGTCCTTTTACAACAGAATGGTACATGGGTTGTGGGTTATTCTTGTAATAAAGTTCTATACAGAAGTAAGAATAATTAAGTAGAACATCAGCACGGATTCTTCTCAAAATGATGGCGCTGGGGGCACCTGGGTGTCTCCTGCCATCGGCTCAGGTCATGATCTCAGGGTCCCGGAATCGAGCCCCGCATTGGGCTCCCTGCTCAGCGGGAAGCCTGCTTCTCCCTCTCCTGTTCCCCCTGATTGTGTTCCCTCTCCGTGTTTCTCTCTGTCCAATAAGTAAATAAAATCTTTAAAAAAAGATGGTGTTGAGTGAAAAAAGCAAGTCAGAAAATGCGTCAGTGTGAGCTGTCTTATATGTAGTCTGAACGCAGGAAAAAGGAAGTGTTGCATTGTTTGGGGTTACATATGTCGTGGTAAAAATATAAGGAAAAAAGAATAATTAAAAAGATAATGGGTATTTGAGGAGGAGGAGGAGGAGGAGGGTTGCGCGCATAGGTTTGACTGGGGGGAGCCGCGCAAAGAGGTTTCAAGACACTAGTAATATTCTATTTTGTGACCTGCATGGTTGGTACATGAGCCTTCGGTTTATTATAATTATTTATCGTTATTCACTCTTGTATATAGATGACACATTTCACAACGAAAACTTTAATTAAGCGTTTGCAATTCTGCAAAGTGTATTTGGACACTTCCTCTGATTATTTACCAACATGCATCTCAAAGCTTTTTAATAAATTAGAAGTCACATTCATAAGCAAAAATAATGTTAACACTAGCAAATCCTATTAATTTGCTGGTATTTGCCTGATGCTTACAGAATTCCTAGAGAAGTATCTAAAATTTTCAAAAAAAAAAAAAAAAAGGAAGCCTATTCTATCACTTTGTTTCTACTCAGGTACGACTACATAACAATCATTTAAAATTCCATCCTTTAAAAATTTATGTATGTTTTATAATATACATAAGAGTAAACTAGTATTGGGATCTAATTTGTTCACAAAACCACAAATTACTGAATGGAGGCCCGCCCAAAAAGTGTATTACTGCATAGACAATCAAAACATTTGGAGGTCACTACTCAAGAAACAGGCAGTGTGGGGCGCCTGGGTGGCTCAGTGGGGTAAGCAGCCTCTGCCTTCAATTCAGGTCATGACCCCAGGGTCCTGGGATAGAGCCACGAAGCAGGATCCCAGCTTGTAGGGAGCTGGGAGACTATTTCTCCCTCTCCTGCTCCCCCTACTTGTGCTTACTTGCTCGCTCTTTCTGCCAAATAAATAAATAAAATTTTAAAATATATATATACAGGCAGTGTTTCTCACTGAGGGTGCCCACGAGTCTTCTGAGCACCTGTTTATTCATTTATTTTTAAAAAAGGTTTTTATTTGAGAGAGAGCATGAGGGGGGAAGGGCAGAGGGAGAGGGAGAAGCAGACTCCCCACAGAGCACGGAACCCAACGCAGGGCTCCATCCCAGGACCTGGAGATCATGACCTGAGTCAAAAGCAGGCACTCACCTGACTGAACCACTCAGGTCCCTCTCCTGAGCACCGTTTACAATGCTGTGTCCTGGACATAACCTCCAGGAATCTGATTAAGTCAGTATGGAGAGAGACCCTGATCGTGTATTTTTCATGCACACTCCGGGCTATTGTGATGCTAGGGGCTCACCGGCCCCAATTTTGCTGTAAGTTTAGACAACAGTAAGCCACATCTTTATAGAGCTATGTCTCCAGACTGTGCAGAATTGCTTTTCCTGAATGGAACTTTGGCATGATGCCATTGACTTGCACTGAAGGGCTCTGTAAGAACGGAATGGTCCTTTTAAATTCATGCCGGCACCTAGAATGAAGATGTAATTGATATGATATATGTAGAGGGCAGATCACGGAGCCTAGCACAGAGTGCATTTTCAATAACTGGTGGCTTCTTATTGTTATAATTCTGTTTTATGTATTAATTCTTCTTATGAGAGCACTTAAGAGCAAGTTCTCTCTCTTAGTATAGGGAAGAATTATGCTGTTCTTTATAACACAGCAATTTGACAGTCTGGTTCTTAGTTCAATTTATTTTGATACCTGGTTTAAATGGCTGTCATAGCTGACAAAATGTACCTCCCACGGATACTTAGATCTCAACAGAAGAAGTGACTCATTCGTTGGACTTACTAAATGATTATGCCTATTTTTTCCACCTCATTAGTTATTCTAAGCAATATGTGCATGCATGCGTGTGTGTGTGCGCGCGCATGTGTGTGTTTACAACAGACACTCAACTGAGTGACGTTTGCATTGTTTTCTAGGGAGTTCGCAACCAAATCAGGGACTCTTAGCACCTAGGTAGAATTTTATGACATGCAAAAAAGCATCTAATTTTTCATACTGTTTTATAGTCTTACCCTTCTCAGCTACTTCTAAATAATGCTATTTTTTGGTTATTTCTGCATTCCTTTTATTGCTTGAGAGAGTCCTTGGAAGGCAGTGAGAGGAAGGAAGGGAGGAGAACGTGGCGAGGAGGAACATGGCAGAGCCTAGCCGAGAGTGGTCAAGGGGAGGCAGGAGGGACCTCCGCTTCCCACGGCGTCCTGGTGCCTTCATCAGAAGTCGGGGTCAGCTATCACACCCATATCACGGTCTTTCACGGCTATTTTGCTTCCTCTCTCATGGATATTTATCCACTAATTCTATATTCATTATGTAAATACTACTAAATTAAGAAGCTCTTTTGTGGAGAATTATCGGTGGTTTTTGCTTATAAAGTAGTCTCCATTGTATCCTGAAAGGTTTGAGATGCGTGTCTTTAACTGCTTGGGGAAATTTCCAAGTGTTCAATTTAGACAATGACAGAAGATCAGTCCTTCGCCCATTTCTCTTGGATTCTTTCGTGAACCTAGAAAATTAATTTTAATTAGTCTTGAAGTTTTCATTGGCTGAATTTTCGTAGGCTAAACTAATTGTTACCATTCCAACTAGTGCAAATAGAATTTGGTGAGGACGGACAGTTTTGGTTTTTGAAAAGAAGTTTCTATTTTTAAATAGAAACAAATAGCAGCTTTTCATCTTACATGTCTACCTGCTGGTAACATTTAGCAAAAAAAAAAAAAAAAAAAAAGATTTCCAAGTGCAATAATAATGGGTCTGAAATGAGTGTTTACATAATTTTTTAATAAATGAAAGCTACTCATTTTCTTTTCATCAATGCTTCACTGTTTTTAATGGATTTTAATTTCTCATGCCTTTTTAGAAAGGCTGACTGCTTGATAATTTTCCTTTTTAAGTAGTACTTCAGCATTCAGAAACACCAGCCGGCTTTAGAGAGAGTATTCCCATAAGAGATATCCGTACGAACGCTTTTACAGTCAGTGGGCAAGTATTTTTAAGATGTTAATAACTTTGCTGATTTGGTCCCTCCTCAGGTTGCAGTTAAAGTTAATGGGGGGGAAACCCCCAAACACTCATACAATTTACATGACAACCAAATAGTATGAAGGCACGGTGGACGGGTGAAACGGGTTTAACAATGGTCCGCTCTCTCGCGGACGATGAAAAGTGAAGTTTCATGAGAAATGTATTCTTGGACTCTTTTAATAATTGATAATGTCAGTAAGGAAAAATGACTTGTACAATGCCGGTTTTATTGGCATTCTTCTAAACACAATTCTCTACCTGCTTCTCTGGGCACGTCTACCGTACAAGGATAATTGAGGACATTGAGGTAATAATAAAGATTGGGAAAAAACCCTACTATCTACTTATTACAGACAAAGCCCCATGTTATGTGATTTAGATTTGTCATCTCACTAAACACTCTGACCAACCACCGGGGACAATGGTGTTATCCCTAGTTTATAGAATTTATGGATTCTCAAAAAGATTTTTAAAAATGCCCAAGATCTTCTTGCACTCAACATAGTTGGTGTCTCTGTTCTGCTTGAAAAACCCTCTTTCTTGGGTCCAATCATGCTTCCTCTTGGGCTCTCAGTTTCCCTTCGGTCATTTCTCCTTCTCCTCCTAACCTCTCAATGTTGGTCCCGTAGATTCTCAGGGCCCTTGAGTTTGAAGCTTGATCTGTTCTCTCTCTTTCAACTCAGTCTTCAGCATAAAATGTTATCTAGATATATATGATTCCTCTCTATGGTTTATCACCATCCCAGACTAGTCTGACGAGTTCCTGTCCTATCTCTTACTGCCTACTTGACACCTCCACTTGGCTCTCTTACAGACAACTAACGCTCAACATGTACAAATCTGAACACTTGATTTCTCCCTGAAACTATTTCTCTCTAAGTTTCTCCATCTCGATAAATGACATCACCATCCATCCAGAGGGACCACTCAGAAGCATTTCTGATTTCTTTCTCCTACCTTCAAATCCAATACATGACCTGGTCCCATAACTTGTTCCTCCAGGATAAAGCTCAAAGCCAGCCCTTTCTTTTCATATCCTTGGTCCCTGGGAGTTTGCCAACACGCCAGCCCTGCACTAACACAGTAGTCTGTACTTCCTGCTTCCTCCTCTCTCCAAATCTATTCCCCATATAGTATTTTAAGTTGTTTTTAAAATGTAAATGGGGGGAGCACAGAGGATTTTAGGATTAGAGGATTTTGTATACGATCCTCTAGTGCTGGATTCATGTCATTCTATGCGCTTCAGATCTGTACCTTGTCAAAACCCATCAGATCTACAACCCCAAGAGTGAACTCTAATGTAAACTGTGAACTCGGGGTGGTGATGTGTCACTTACGGTCATTGCTTGTAACAAATGAGCTGCTCTGGTGGAGGCTATCGATGGGCCACGGGTATTTAGGAAAAGTATCTTCTGCTCAGTTTTGCTGTGAACCTAAAACTACTCTAAAAAAATTTTTTTTAAAAAAGATTTATTCATTTATTTTAGAGAGAGAAAGCATGTGCAAACAGGGGGAGAGGCAGAGGAAGAGGGAGAGACAGAATCTCAAGCACATTCCCTGCTGAGCGCAGAGCCTGATGCAGGGTTTGCTCTCACAACGCTAAGACCATGACCTGAGCTGAAATCAACAACCAGAGGCTCAACTGACTCTGAGCCACACAGGCGCCCCCAAAGTAAAGTATCTTTTAAAAAGTAAACTGGATGATACCACTTGCAATCTTCTAGTGGCTTACAATTTGTTTTTATAAAATAAAATCAAGGTGACTTTTCATGGCGGACAAAACCCCATCTCTCTCAGCCCCAGCTACGCCAGTCTAGAACTTTCCACCCATGCGAGCTCCTTCTCCTCTCTGTGAACATGCCACTCAAGCCTCCCGGCCTCGCCTTTGCTCCATCCTCTGTCTGGATGTCCTCTCCCTGTTTCCTTCTTTTTTTCTCAAATCTCAGCTGAAGCGAGGCCATCTCAGAGGGCCTGCCTGAACTCTGTATCTAAATGAGAGCTCTACCTCCATTTCTTCTCAAAATGTCCTCTTTTATTTTCTTCACGGGACTTTTCTCCATGGGAAATGACATCTTTACTAGTTTACCTGTTTATTATCATTCCATCCCACAAAGCTCTAAATTCTACTGAGGGCAAGGGCGATGTCTGTTCTCATTTAGCCACTGTAGACCTGACGTCTGGTACAAAGTAGGCAATCAGTAAATATTTGGTGAATGAGTGAATGAAGTGCATCTGGCTAGCCAGCGGTAAACGTAGGATTCAAACCCAGAACTGTGTGCTTTGGAACTGTGTTCTCTACCATTACGTTGTGAAAAAAACTAATTTGTATTTGGTGGCATTGTAGTGTGAAAGGAATTTTACTATAAAAATCTAAAATTCTTCTGACATGGGATAATCCATATGATGACCCTTCTGTGACAAGAGAGGGCTCGGTTGGCCTTTATCCTCTGAATGAACAGTGCTGCCGGATAACACGAAACACGCGATATTTGGCATTTTGTTTACTAAGATGCCCAGGGTCCCCTACTGTGGTTCTTTCAACTTGATCAAATATTCTGTGAAATCTGATAAAAATGACTTCGGGAAAGTTACTTAACCTCTTCCGACCGCTGGTTCTTCATCTATAAAATAATGGAACAGCGACTTCATGGGATTGCTCAGGAGGACTAAAGGAAATCATAGATGAAACGTCCTCACCATGGGGTCAGTCTAAGGTGAACAAAAACATCTGTGGTTCTTTCTTCCTTTTTCTTTTTTTTTTTTTTTAAGACTTAATTCTTCACTTGACTGAAAAACTCTGATAATCCTACTTTAAGGGTAACTAACCAGGGTTCCTTTTTTAAGCGATTTCTAAGCTCTGGCACGGTTCAGATGCACTGGATTGATACGCCAAGTCATCAAAGACTAATGATACAGGGAGAAGACAGGCAGGAGGGCTGTCCCTGCAGGGGACCTTGGAAATCCGCAGGCAGCCTCTAAATCCGGACCAACCAGATTCTCCATCTCCCCTGAGTTCACATTTATCCCACAGGCAGCAACTGCCCGGGGTTTGAAGTTCGTACTGTTCCTACAATTTGTGTTTGGCTCCGAAGTTTACATTCTCCACCAAGGCACAGCTTTGTGTGAAAAATAAGAAGAAAATTTTCTTTGACAAGAAAAACAGGGCAACATACCTGCTCTTTGCTAAGTTACTTTTCAAGAGAAGTTTGATTCTGGTCATTGATTCTGCCCGGAAGAACAATAATAACAAAATAAAGCACAGACTGATATTTAGGGATGGGAAATTGTCCTTTTTTTTTTTTCTTTTGCCTTAGAGGACATTGCTGTCCAGGATTTGACAAGTGTCCTACTTCATGTACTTAATGGAAGTCGTAGGTCCCATTTTTCTTGAGATCAGTTGGAAATGGATCCTATTTCTTTCTTAGGAAAAAAATATCGGAATTTCTTTTCTAGCTCTCAGGTTTGGGATGTTACCGTGACAAAACCAGACAAGCTGGCAGAAGAAGCCACAGAGTTTTTAGAGAATGTGGAAATGTAAAAAAATGGAATTGCACGGATTTAAAAATTTTAATTTTGTAATTGAACTATAGCTGACATGTAAAATCAGGTCCGTTTCCATGTACAACATGGGTGACCGACAATTCACCACCCTTAGTGTGTTACAATGTCATTGACTACACTCCCCATGCTGTACTTTCCACCCGCATGACTTAATGATTTTATAATTGGAAGTTTCTACCTTTTAACACTCCTTCCCCATCTTGGTCAATCCCCCCACACTCTCCCCTTCAGCTTCCACCAATTTGTTCTCTGAATTTATGGGTCTTTTTCTCTCTTTGTTGTCATTGTTGGTGTTTGTCCTTTGGTTTTGTTTTTTTGGATTTCACAGGGAAGGGGAATCATATGCTATCTGTCTTTTTCTGGCTTATTTCACTTAGCATAACACCCTCTAGGTCCACCCATGTCATTGCAAATGGCAAGATCTCATTCCTTCTTATGGCTGAGTAATATTCCTACTGTACATATACTGTGTTTCCTATATCCAGTTATCTGTGGATGGACACTCGAGCCGCTTCCGTATTTTGGCAATTGTAAATTATGATGTAGTAAGCATCAGGGTGCCAACTATCTTTCCAAATTGGTGTTTAAATTTTCTTCAGATCAATATCTAGAAGAGGAATTACTGGATTGTATGGTACTTCTATTTATATTTTTTGAGGAAACTTTATACTGCTTTCCTGTGGCTGGATAGATTCCTTGTGCCTTTTAGTGCCAGAAAAATTAAACAGACATTTTGCTGAGTATTTATTTGTTTTGGAGAAGAAAAACTTAGACCTAAGTACTACAAATCTGAAGATTTATCATAATTATATTATTTCTTGCAACTCACCCTGAGGCCTTATATTGCTGGAGACACACACACACAAAGAAAACTGTAGAATTAATGGAACCTTACCTGCCCTTGATGACTGGACCTTGGGCAAAAGGGAATGGCCAAGGAAATAGTCTGACAACATCCTAGGGGGAAATTATGGTGCTTCTGATGTCTCTTAGGAATTGGCTTTAATATTTATTTACTTACTGTTCAAGGTAATCAGTTTAATTTTTTTCATTTATAATTTCAGTGAAGTTTATTCCAAAGAAAATTGTATCAAGACACTTTGTTCTTTCCTTCACATGAGTTTAGTGTCTACAAGGAATATTTTATTAAATTCAAACTTTCTTCCTCAGGGTAACCCTGTCTTTACATTTCATTTCTCGGTTCTGGGCTCCATTCGATTTTTACTCACAGAATTAAATCTGAGGGAGTCATTGTTCAGCTTCGTACAGTATTTCCAAATATCTCAGAAAGACAATTAAGATCATTTTCTCCTACTTTTTAACAAAGTGTGCTTAGGGGTTTTGCAGTAAAAGTGAGCTTTCCTTTTTCAACATTTTTGGAATAGGAAGACACGTGGGATGCCATCTGCTCCGTCTAGCTCCCTCCAGTTCCCATGGGGGTCAGAACCAATCCTGCCCCCACCACGTGAACTCTACCATCCCCAGCCGCACTATGTTACACACTGGAATAAAATGTTTCTTGGCCTGCCTTCACAAAACTAAAAGGTTATGCCAGTCTCATTTTTCCAGCCCATGTACATTTATACCCTTCTGGTGACAGGGAAAACCCCACAATGGGACTGGAATACGTAACGTGGGAATTGGTGAAAATGCTTACCTTTACAATTATTTACACCAATAAAATAGCCCTCGGAAGACTTTGCCAGTGATCAATGACAAGTTCATGTTTTGGGGTGGCATTTCAAGAACCCACGTCTAGGAGTAGACTCAAAGAGAAGGCATTTTGTTGTTTTGGGTGTCGTTTCCATAACAGAGCACTTCAGAATGATGCTTTTTGGTAGAAGACTTGGAAATACACCCCCACAACTTAGGATATTTTATTATGAAATTTTAAAAGCCGCCATCTAGTTTTAAGTTGTCTAGTTTCATCCTCCCATCAAAGTATAGGAAACTGTAAAGCAGAGGAAGTAGAAAGAGCTCGCACTGATGTCACTGCGGCGTCCTTTGGTTTCTTTGAGTCACGGGGGCCAGGAAAATTGATTTGTGATGAATTTGTGTTTCTAGAGGATAAGGCCTAGAAATACCACGAGGTCCTCATGTATTGTGACTGTTGGAAACCGCCTTTCCTAAAATAAGAAATATTTAGACTCATATGATGATGTGTTTCCCAATGATTTAGGCAGCCTGGGCTTTTCAGGGTGATTTGCCTAAATAGCATGCATTTAAACTGATTGCAGTCATTGGGTAAATTATTCACTGTGGTCCAGGACTAAGATTTCTCTCCCTCCATTGACTCAATTCTTGGATTCCACGTAAAGTTACTTAGTGAAAGTCATTGTTTATAAAAAGGATGAGGCTGAAAGTATGATTCAAAAATGCTAACACGTAGGAGTTGGGAGTAAAGTCTACAGTGGCCGGGCATCTCTAGGCTCCACTGATTTTGAATTAATATTCAGAATACTCTCACAGTTCTCCTTCGCTTCATTTTATGCCTTGAATATTCCCATATGACACCTAGACGTTTTCACATTATGTGTTCAATCATGTTCCCCTTGTCGAATTAGTTTGCCAAATTGCTTTCTGATCAGGATTCTTCAGGAGAGCAGGCTTTCTCCCTTGCGTGGCCAGAGCTATTCCTTATAGCATTTTGCAGTCACGAACACAGAGACCCATGGATGGCGTGATTGAATAAATACTTGGAACTCTTTGAGTTCAATGGTCTGTGTAGATATGTATAATACATTTAAGGACCAGGACAGGTGGTTGCATTAAGAATGTTTATGGCAGGTCAGAGGAAAATACTGGGAACCATGCATTTTCTGCCTTTGCTTAATATATTAATTAATAGTATATTTCTTTATGAATATAGTCTTTAAATCAAAGACTTCTATGAGTTCTGGATAGATCCAATGCAAAGATTTTCAAGACCCTTTTGATAGATTTCTGCCTAATCAGAATAGGGTCATATCTGTGTATTTTTGTACATTATACTATCCCAGGAAGAAATTCAAGAGTAAGGGGGAAAATTTCAAGGCTTCTTTGTCTAGGTTCTTTGTTCCTAAAAGGCTTAAAAGACTTGAAAGGCTACTATCATCCTAACTGTCTCATTACCAGTTGGAAATTATGAGATAAAACCTACAGGCATGAGCTCACATATACGGGTGGGTGGGGCTTTTTCTTGAGTTAGTACTTTATACTGGTGTATGTGCAATTCAACTTCAATTTAACACCCTTCCTCTAATTTCCCTGTCAAAATGCAGCACGATTTAGAATTGAAAAATATTAAATATAGGTAGGAAAGCACTAGAAGTTATGAAAGATGCTACAGGACCATAAGGTACTGTGATTTCATCTAATGAGAGAACATCTTAGTTTCAAAACTATTTCGCAATCAATGTTCTACACTAACAGATAAAACAGTGGTTGACCCAGAGGCTACATGCAAACAGAAATAACAAAACGTACAGTGAACGCTCTCCCTTCATTTGTTTCCTTAGCAAATAGAATTTGATTGCCGAGTTCTTCACGGAACGATGAGTCTTTTTGTGTTTTATGTCTATCTATAGACACAGAGATCTGTCCCTCTGCCATGGAGATGTTGTCTTATATGAGAATCGTATTTCAGCAAACATAATTAAACCATCACAAACACAGTCTTCCATTAGTCGGATGCATGTGAAAGTATTTCACATTCTGCTGGGGGAAAAGACAACTAAATATTTCGTGGGCGTCTCTTGATCACATTGTTTATTTCTCAACATTTTAAAGAGATAGTTAATTTTCCCCGACAGCTATTTTTGTCAACGTGTTAGAGTAATAGATATTAAGGGCAAAATTTGCATGGGATGCCAAAAGCTGGTATTTTCCTGGAATGATGCGTACTGTGTGCATTAAAATAAATCTCACACGGTTCCCCAGAAAATGTCCTTGGCATTTAGTGTGTTCTTTAAAGCTATATTCTGGTAACGTTCTGCATCTGAGGTTTCGAGGAGGGGGAGAAATCATATTTTGATTGGTGTGGTTCAATAGACATTTGGGTTTCATGCAAAAAAATTAAAAGGGGACACTAGAGGGCGCTGTTTGATCTTCTTTTTTTCCCCTCTGTTGTGTCGCAGATACCAGTGCATGGGGCACTGAAAAATGCCATCGTGTTCTCCAAACCAGGGCCAAATTACAATGAAATACAGGGTACAGAAATCCCCTGAGTTCCAGGAGAGAGGCTGGAAGCTTCAGCATCGGGTAGATGCTAAATTAATTCAGAAATAGTAAACAAGTAATTCTTTATTACCCTAAACCTGCATGAGTATCATCTTTGGATAATTACTAAATTCCTTTGGTTGAAAGAAAGATTTCAAGCTCCCACTAAATGTCAAATGGTACTAAAAATAGCTAGAATATTAGACAATGTAAAACAATTAGTGCTCTCAAGTTTTGCCATCAGGACTTTGAGTAGCGCACATACCTACCACTGGTTAAGAAACTAATTATAGAATTCCCAATTGTCAGAAATGCCAGACCCCAAGATGTTGTTTCTTTTGATAGCAGACAAATACCAAGCTAATAAGATTCCCAATTAACTTCCTTTTAACCTTTGCTAAGCAAGTGACTTTTCTTTTCCCCCCACTTCCTTGAGGCAAATCTTTCTGAGTGACAGGAAAAGGCAATGTTCAGGAGTGAATCTAAATATATACTGTCGTATGATTTACAATTGTATAGTCTCACTTTCTAACATAACAATATTGAAAAGAAGCTTCATATTCTCCCATTACAGAAGGAAAGTTAAGGCATCACGCTGCGGAGGGATTTGTTTCAAGTGCAGAATTGGTGGAAGGGTCAAGATCATTCCGATTCTGCCTTCCAGATAGTCAGATGAAGGGTCTGTTTGGTTTTAGTTCTGTAAAAATATTTCCCTTGAATACAGATAGGAGTGACTGCCTCAAAGATCACGTGACAGCTATCCCTGTGATTTCTAGTTCTTCTGTCCTCTGGCTCACCAGAAGCTCGTTCTTCGCTGCTCTCAGTTAGTTACAGCCACAAAACTGCTACGGACAAGGAAATGGGAACAGAAGTGACATGGTATCCCTTCCAGGATGTGAGTCTCCGCCTTTTCTCCCCCTGCCTAGGTGAGCCCTAAAGCCTGGTGTTGACCTGGCAGCATCAGGAGACAACGAAGTCTCAAGAGATAACAAGTGTTGGCAAGAATGTGGAGAAAAGGGAACAGGGCTGGGGGGAATGTAACTTGGGGCTGCCGCCATGGAAAACAGTACAGAGGTTCCTCAAAAAACTAAAGGTAGGACTAGCGTACAATCCAGCAATTCCACTTCTGGGTAATCATGCAAAAGAGACAAACCACTAACTTGGAAAGTTAACTGAGAGCCCAGGTTCGCTGCAGTGTTACTTACAATAGCCAACCTACAGAAACAACCTGAGTCCCTCGATGGACAAACGGATCAAGAACTGCTGATACACATATACACATGAGCGCACACACACACACACACCCTCTCTCTCTTATTCAGCCACAGAATAAAGAAGGAAATCTTGCCATTTGCTACATCATGGATGGACCTGGAGGGCGTTAAGCTAAGTGAAATAAGTCAAAGGAAGAAAATTCCTGCATAATCTCACTTAGACATAGATTCTTAAGAAAAAGTGAAAAGAAAGAGAGTTCACAGATATGGAGACTTGCCAGAAGTGGGCAGGGGGCAGTGGACAACATGAGTGATGGAGTCAAAGTGTACAAGTTTCCAGTTAGCGAATAAGCAAGTCTTAAGGATGTGATGGAGAGCACGGCCACTATAGTTAATAATACTGTGTTGCATATTTGAAAGTCAGTAAAGAGAGATCTTGAAAATTTCTTATCACAAGAAAAAATATTTGTAACTATGCAAGGTAACAGATGTTAACTAGACTTATTGTGGTGATCATTTCATAGGACCAAAGCCCACTGGCATAGGCAAGAAAGAATCCTTAGTGGGTTTTTAAAAAAGATTTTATTTATCCATTTGAGAGAGAGAGAGAGTGCACAAGTTGGGGAGAGGCAGAGGGAAAGGGATAAGCAGACTCCCCACTGAGCAAGGAGCCCGATGTGGGACTCGATCCCAGGGCCCTGGGATGACGACCTGCATCGAAGGCAGACGCTTAACCATCTGAGTCAGCCAGGCACCCCAGAAATCTTAGTGTTTAAGCCACTGAGATTCTGAGGTGTTCTGTTACAGCACCACAACCCAGCTTCTCCTAATGATAGACGTGCCTGGATGTCAACCAAATGACAAACCAAAGGCCAAGAATAAAATTGTGGCAGGAACAGTTTTAATTAGAAGAGTTAAAAAAAAAAAAAAAAAGCTAAAGCCCAACAAATTATAGTCTTTCATTCAGAACTTTCTAATGACTTTGATAAGAAAATCAATAAAAGCAAGTTATTAAATATGAAAACACTTCCTCCCTTATGTGTTTTTAGCTGAGACCCATCTCAGGGAATCAAATAAAAGAATCAATGAGACATTCTTGTGTTCAATTCAGAATCTGATTGTGAACACCTGAACCATCAACTGCATCAACAAGACAGTTTTTCATGTGAAAATAGGACATGCAGGGGACATCGATTTCTCTCTTGGTGAGGAAGCCACGTTGTGTCTCACTTGCAAGAGACATTTGAGTTCCCTCCCAATGCTCAGCATTTCTCCACATCTCAAAATGTCCAAGCTAACGTAGACACATCTTTTTCTCCAACACCAGCTGCTCTCTAAGCCACCACATGTAACCGGCAAGACAAGCTAGAACTTGTTAATCCTCCCAGAAGATGGGAGGTCAAAGCATCCTGGCACAGACTCCATCTACACTCCAACTTCTTCAGCCCAGCTCCAGTGTGACGTGGTACCCGTTACACACAAGACAACACCAATCATATCCACACCCACAGGCAAGGACATGAGGATTTATGCTCAGCTTTTCACAGAGTTCCCAGAAAAATGCAAAAATACCATCTGCTTAAATCCAAACATCTTCAAAATAAACTCCAAGTGGGTTTTTGTTTTGAACCTGAAAAAGAGAGGCAGTCCACGGACTGTGTTCAGCAGGGCCCTGGTTTGTACTATGTACAAAAGACGACGCTCCCTGATTCTCTGCCACCCTACATGTTCATGTCCTAATGCACTGTAAGGACACATGAGAAAACACATTCAAGTTCTGGGCAGTGGGGGTCTACGTGGCCCAACAGCTGCTGCTTTTATGAAATCAGACCACGCAATGTAATATGCAAAGCTTAACATCATAAGAATGATACCAGTCACCAAGTACTGAGAGTACTTGAACATGAAGTTTATTTAAGCATAAAACACATTAAAAATTATTTGGTTGATTTGTCAGAGAGAAGGGTCTGGGTGTGGGATGGGAGGTGGGGTTCCCCAGGTCTGCAAACAGTATCCCGAGTGGCCAAGCTGCCGTGGCAAGGTGGAGGGACACAAGGGTAGTGAAGGAGCTCATCAGAAACAGGAGTGAGCAGCACATGCGTATCATAGATCAGACACTTCCAAACATCAGAAAGATTCCTTAGAGAGAGTCAGACCTTCCAGTAAATGCTTCTCGAGATTGCTCTGACAGGCCCTTTCTCGATAAAAAACTGTGATCCAGAAATAGCACCGGCTTGAGAGATTTTTCTGATTAGACTTCTGGTCAGACTTCCCTAACCAGAGGTGTTTGTTTGTTTTTTCTTTATTGGTTTTTCATGGGAACCAAAGTTTCCAGTGACAACAGTTTGGACATTTTGGGCAAGATACCTGCTTTCCGCAACTGACTTTTGGAAGCCCCATTGCGTACTCTGAAAGAGGAGGTGGGCATTTCACACATTTCTGGGACTCTGACTGTTGGAGGCAGGTGGTATCGCTTTGAGATGCTGGACACTTTCAATCAGGCTTTGACTTAAGGGCACACACATTTTATCCTACAGGGGGTTGAAGTAAGTAAATTACAGTACTTTATATAGCAACCTTGAGTTAATTATGAGGTCGTGCCTGATTTATAGACAAAATGCCATAGTGAAATCTGGGTCATGATGAGAAGCAGCGTCCAAACTTGAAGTTCAATAGAAGAATTAGAGGCTGTGAACAGAGAGGAACATAGTAAGTCCTATGAAGAGAGATAGTTCTTTGATAGGAATCAGAAATCTGTGGTGCTCAGCTAAATGAATGAACCCACTCTCTTCATTGCCAAGAACTCACTTTCTCCAAATGGTGCTGACCAAGGCAGGAAAGAAGCAGAATTAACTCGACCTTTAGCAAAGTCCTGCTAACCTCAGGGAAACCCATGTGCTAAGGCAACTGCAAGAAATCTTGGTTTGTTGGATCAACCATCCCAGTCCCAGTCCCAGCCCAGGTAGACTTGGTGACCAGATTTAAGGCCAATATTTGGTCCTGAAATAGAGCTCACCAAGATGGTGCTAGAATTCATTGGCATTCCCCTCATGTCTCCATCTTGATTTCTGGAATTTTCATAAGCCAGTTGCTGACTGAGTGGGCTTCCCGTGTGAGCATCCCCTCCTCAGGGGAAAGGGCTCCCCATGCCCAGCCGCCTGCCCAGGACAGGGCATGCATCTACCTCTACAGCTCTTGCCGTCCTCCTGCAGGGTCCCCGTCACACAGCTGCACAGAGGCCCGTCGACTCGGCTTGTGCAAATCTGCTCACACCCTCCGTTGTCCTCACACCAGTCCAGCCCTAAAAAAGAGCAGCTGGTCAGGTCAAATCTTGGACGTGGATCTTGGGGCAAAGCTTTAAATAGAGGACAGCAAGAAGAAAATCGCAGTGCCACTGTGGCACTTTCGGAGCCAATGAAAAGGTTTCACTGCGGGGTCCTCCACTTTTGGTCGGTCACCAGCTTCACGTTGTAGTGGAACCGCACCCAAGAGTTAGTCCGAGCCTTTAAATCCCATTGTTTTAATAATTTATCATGTGTTTTGAGGGACATACATACTTTTTCTCCTAATAGGTCCCACTGAAATGATCTGTTCTTTAGGTTCTTTGGTATAATCCGTGGCAATCCTGGAATTTTGTGGGCAAGTCTGAAAGACAGAACACCGGAGGGAAAATTTCAGACAATTAAGCCGATAACTTATTCTTCACCACATCTCCAGCCTCCAAAAGAGGCAGCGGTTCCAGCCTCGAGCGCTATTGCTGCTCCGATTAATTAGAACCAATGCATTCTTGATCCTGAAGCCCACTGGGACTCAGGGCTTTATGTTGAACAGAATTAAATATATTCTCCACATAAGACTTCGATTCAAAGAGGCTCCATTCCCAGGGATGAGGATTGTTGGATTGCATCTGGCAACAGGGTAGGCAGCTGCATGTCTAAGTGGCTTGGCCACGATTCACAGCTTGATTCTGCAAAGGCTGGGGATGCACAGGGCTGGAGTGTTAAAGATTAGGGAGCACATCCCAGGGCAGTGAAGTCTTAGGGACGCCGGCGTCTGTGGTGGGGATGTAAGCCTGGCATGGAAGGGGGGATTGGCTTGTCACCTCATTCCAGCAGCCCCTCCAGGAGCCCCTACAGAGCCTCAGGCCCTGGCGTGGGTCTGGATGAGCTGCAGGAGAGTCACGGTCCAAAGAATGCCTAGATAAAGTACCCTGAACCCTGGAGTTTGTTTCGATCATGTGCTGGAGCTTGGCCCCCACGGTTCCCTTCAGATCCAGGTGGCTTGGCTCCTTGAGACTCTGGTGTGGGTGCAAAGGTCCTCAAACGGGGCCAGTTTTGCCCCTTCCCCCTGCCAGATACCCTGGAGGGGTATTTGGCAATTCTGGGAGGAATTTTGGAGTGTGGCAACTGGGGAGAAGGGGCTTTTGCTTCTAGTGGGTAGAGGCCAACGTTGCTGCTAAACATCTTACAACACACAGAACAGTCCCTACAACCAAGAATAATTTGGTCCAAAAGGTCAGTAGTGCTGAGAAACCCTGGTCTAGTGCTATGCCCACGACAGACGGACAGTTCAGAGACAGACAAGAGGAGTAAATGGACATTATTCTATCACATTCTCTCTCTCCCTATCTCAGCAAAGAGGACTGCTGCTCCTAGGCATCTGGGGAGGATTTCAACTTAGCCACTTTGAGGAGCCGTGAGCACCACAGAACCCTCGGGAGCCAGCCAGAGCCTGGCGATCATGATCCCCGTTTTGGGCAAAGTGGGGCAGTAAGAAATAAAGCGAGGCATTTCATTTTCATGCCCTCACTTACTATTTTACAGGAGTACTTTTCGGAATCGCACAGTGACACTGCACAGTGAAGATGAACTTCGTCGTAATCCCCAATGAACTTGAAGACAGTGACATGAAAGCGACAGGTTAGGGAGACGCCATTCTCCTCGATGCCTATGGTGTTATCTTTAATGTTCTGACACCTATTCAGGAGAAAATGGAATCTTTGCTTCACACATTGGATTCTATTTCATATAAAACCGTCATGATAGGTAAGAATGTCTTTGCATTTGAGAGTGACCTCTGGACCGTGTGGGTTTCTTATTTACTATCATTCCCATCTATTTTCATAGTTTGTTTTAAAAGCATCAAATAACACCTCAAATTAGTATCCTAACTACAACTAAAAGCGGGGTGACTGTAGGCACTATCCCCAGTCTCCCCATGGCTTCAGTTTCTCATTCTGCCTCTCACGGTGCCCTGCTTTACTGACACCAGCTCTGCAACCACGCCATCAGTCCTCACCTTGGCTGTACTTTCTCTGGGTAATTATCACATGGGGGAGGGTCCCCTGATTAAAACCCTACTGGGCCGTAACCACACATGTTAAAACAGGTGGGAGCTGGAGGAGAAGTCAGAGCAGTCCCAGATGAGTGGCAGGTGGCTGCTTCTTTTCTCCCCCTGGCCACTACCCTTCATGGTATTGGGCCAGTGAGGCCACTGGCCTCCCTCAGGCACACATGGGGTTCCTCAAATGTATCACAGCCACTTCTATCCCATTCTCTTTCCACGTGCAGTTTCCCTGTCTGGAAGTCTTCCCATGCATGCACACCCCTGTTCTTTCCCCAACACCAGTCTGTGGCTCCCCCTTCTCTACGGATACCCGCTATCACTGCCCTGACCACGTGGGAAAAGTGGCTTTTCCTGGATTCCTGGAGCACAAGAACCCGGATGCCGTCCTCACTGGGTCTCGAAACACCCTGCAGGGCACCCAGGATGGATCTAAACATCTTTGCGGATGAATGCATGAGTGAACGCATGACTTGTGCGAAGGCTGGCCAAGAAGTTGTCTAAAAATGATGAAGATAGAGAGTGGCTTTTTTTTTTTTTTAAATCTTTCCTTCCCCAAGCCCACAGGATTAAATAGCTTAGTGATAAGGAAAATTAAAAACCGGAGTTATCCTCCAGCATCCCCACACCTATTAGGTTTTGTAATTAGTCTTCAAGGCAATAGTTTCTTAAGTGTTTTGAAATTAAAACTTACTTGCCACACTTTTCCTTGTCACTGTTATTCATGTGAATAATCTTAATTGGTCCAAAGTTTCTAAAATGCTCACAGCCCTGCGATCTTCACACAGGCCTTCCCTCTTAACCAGACCACCCCCTCCCAGACAGATGACTTGTTATTCAGGTACCGGAAATGCACGGAGCAGAAGGAAGGCCTCGGGAAGCAGGGACAGGCTCTGTGGACAGGCTCTGCCTTGGTGCGCACACACAGGCCAAGCCCTAGAACCCTTTGTCCACCATCAGAGAAACAACCATCCTTTCAGATGCATTAAGATGCATTAAGAGGAGAGAGCAGCAATGGGCATGGGGGGACTTCTGAGTCCCTGGAAGATCCATCGTTGCCTTCCACTGAGCTGCAGAGGAACAGCTAACCCCCCACAACTCTGAAGTGAACCCATTTTGCTGCTCACATGTTTGTCACTGTACATCGGTTTTCCCATGGGACAAGTTCACTGGGAACACAATAACTAAATCCCTCCAAGAAAGGTCAGAAAGACTCATGAATTACAATTCCCTCCTATGACAAAAGCAAAAACAGTTTCATCTGAAGGCCTTTGTTCAGACCCTGGGGGAGGCTGAGATGTATGAACACGTTCACTCACTCACTCTTCTCTCTGAATGCCACTGCATCCTCCAAAGGAGACACAGGCCCTCCAAAAGGGCTGGCATCGGCACAGGTGCTCAGATCTGAGCTCTTGCCCTTTGGGAAAGGACTTCGATGGGAAGGAGAGGCGTCCAGCCTGTAAGCCGCCGAGGAGTCACCACGCCCTTCCCTTCACCTCTGAAAATCCCAAGAATCAGCTCAGAAAGTCGAAAGCCTCTGCACCCCAACCTACAAGTCCCAGCCAGCCAGTGAGGGAGGCCATGTATCTTAATGCTTGGAAGGATCCCTTTCTGACCCTGACTTGTTGAGTTGCCCTGGGTGTACCTAACTTCTCTGCAAAGTAGTAGATATTCACTGTTTGCCCAGAACCATGCCTTCTTTTGAGAAACTATTCCTTTTCAACCTCAAAGCTGATTATAGTAGCCACAGCACTCCCTGACCACCTCAGGGTCGGTGCTGACCCAGGCTAGTCATGGTGGGTCAGGACAAGCTACCCCCCAAAATACTGAGTATTTTAAGGTGAAGGAGTTTGAGAAAATGGCAGAAGCAGAAAGGTCATGGTGACCTTCACCTGACTCTACTCCCCTGAAACAGGTCACAAAGCCCTCAGGTGACAGGAGCCCTCCCTCCTGCAGGAAAGGAGCACCCTTACCTCCAAAGACAGACGGACATCAAGAAGAATCCTCATTAAGAGGCTCTGCTAAGCTTCCCCCTGTTTACTACACTTACCACATATCCTTTGGCCTCTCCTACTTCTCTGTGGCTATCCCTGCTTCATCTAACCTAGCAGAAAATACTCAGGTTCGACCACTTGTTTATGTCCTGATTTCCTTACGGAAGCTTCTGTGTCACCTAAAACCTATATTAAATAAATGCTGTTCTTGTTTAATTCTCATAGCCAGCTAGAACTACTGTTACTTGGCATAACTAGTTTTTAAAAAATTAAAATAATTATTGTGATTTGGTCTATAGTCTTTTCTTCTGATTCATTTCTTCCATAAATTCTGTTACATAACCACTGTGTTTCAGGAAACACAGTAGGTGCCAGGCACTTAGTGGTGAATAAGAAATTCCTTGGTTTTATAGGCTATTGCAGTTTCTTCTACTATTCTCTTCTTATACTCCATTATTCTAGTTCTTCTCAAATTTTGACAGGTGTCCTGTTCACCAACCATCAGTTCTTCTCATGACATGCTTTTGTGTAGGTGATCTACATTTCTCTTAAGCTGAAATCTGAAGTAGGCAGGACACAATCCCCTCCCGGATCGCATTGCAAATAAAGCATTTTGTAGTTAATGCCACAAGGACTCCGGAATCTGCTACCAAGTTGCTGTGTGACTTTAAGCAAGTTGCTTGGTCTCCCTGAGCCTCAGCCTGTTCATCTACAAAGGAAGGTTTACAATGTCCACCTCACAGGCTGTTAAGAGAATTCTAGTTCATGGATGCGATACACAAACATTAGCTCCCATTCTCTTCTCTAAAAATGGATGTTGATCGATATTTATGCAAAGGGCTCTTGAGGCCTGACCTCTGATAAGAGGCCACTCACCCTCCTTCAATGATGAAGTATCGGAGTTTGTCATTGCTGTCACGGGAAGGGGTGGCATAGCATTTGTTCAGGGTCAGGATCAAGTGTGTGGAGTCAGCCCCCACCACGAAGACCCCTACATACAGCACATCTCGAGTTGTCAGCACCACTTCGCCCTGGCGGTAAGGGTGTTTGTAGGAGGCATTTTTGTAGAGGGCCATCTTGGTGGTGAAGCTGCCTTCTTGGGTTGGAACTGTAAGGTTAATGACACTGAAAGGGAAATGATCATGAGTCCAGGGACCCCCAACCATTACATTTTTTCAATTACCACCATTTTCAAGCTGAAAATGCAGAGGGAAGGCAAAGCAGATGATAGTAAAGTCTAAGTCCAAAATGGTACCCCAAATGGCAAGCTACATGTGGCCATTAAAATTAAAATGAAATAAAATTTGAAAAGTAAATTCCTCAGCACCCCTAACCATAATTTCCACATATATCTACTGTATTAGATAGTAACACAGCATATTTCCATCATTGTAGAAATTTCTTTTTTTTTTTTAAAGATTTTATTTATTTATTTGACAGAGAGATCACAAGTAGGCAGAGAGGCAGGCAGAGAGAGAGAGAGAGGAGGAAGCAGGCTTCCCGCTGAGCAGAGAGCCCGACGTGGGACTCGATCCCAGGACCCTGAGATCATGACCTGAGCCGAAGGCAGTGGCTGTTTAACCCACTGAGCCACCCAGGCGCCCCCATTGTAGAAATTTCTAATCCATAGTGCTGGTCCAAGGAATTTAGGTACAGAAAATATGAACTATTTCTTCCCTAGTGTTTCAAAGACAAATGCTAGCAAGCAATTTTGATTACGCTAACCTTGACTGTCAAGGAAAAGACAAAGCAATGCGTATGGCCCATGAGATTCTTTACCTTAGCATAGGCTTCACAACAGAATCTAAGGAGATCTTGATATCCAGCTCATAAGCACATGAAAATTCCACATTGATCGTCCGGTCCCTAGTGATGATGTTGCCAGTGTTGTTGGCACTTTCGATCCAGATTGTGTTTTTATACATGATATGAGTGCCATTGGACTGCCGAGCAAAGGAAGGTCAGAAATCATTAAATGTGCGAGTGAGTATGTGGCTTGCATTTCAAACCCAACCCACAGCCCTGAAAGTGGAGAAGTGGCTTCGTTCCATACATAACCGAGAGACTGGTACAAGTCAGGACGGAGCTAGCTTCAGCATTTACTAACAGTAATGACGAAAGTATTGCAATGGATGTCGACAGCACCCTTCAGTCTGATAACCTTGAGTGTCCACAGAGGCTGAATACACGTACCCTGAATTCTAACTACCACCAGCCCCAGTTATCTGTGGGAAGCCAAGATGGGGACAGCATGAAGTATTGTCATCCCAGGGTAATATAAATCTTCTTTTTCAAGTCCTAATCCAAAATCTCTCCTTCACCAAATCTTCTATCAGACCTTCCCACAAGGACCACAATGAATAAAGGCACATTGCCCCTGATTGTTCCTTTCACTCCCTGATAAAGTGTTAATGATCCCAGTTATATATATATATATATATATATATATATATATATATATATATAACTGTGTGTATATATATACACACACACACACACACATACCTGTTCCTTCCTGGTGTCATATATATATTTATCTTCCTTCCATATGTATATATATATGTATATGACACTAGAAAGGAACAGGATGATAAGAAGTGAGATGCTTTGCCAACCTATACATTAGATAATCTGACATGAAAGGACGGGGTCTTGATGTATTTCTGTAGCCAAGTCTTATATGGTGTCTGACACCCTTACCCCCCAAAACTCTTCCTTTACCTGGAAGAACAAGAGAAGCACAAGGAAGGTAACAAAAATGTGTCAACGTGCAGGATAGAGGATGACAGCAGACAGCGCAAACAGAGGACGGGAGCCTGTCACTTATCAAGACCTCTCAGTTCAATTAACCACTCAACACCAGATGATTCTCCTTGATGTCTTTCATATCAGCTTTGTGCTGTTTTCCATGGAGGATATTTCTAAGGAGACGCCCCTGAAGTTGGCTTTAAAGACACCCAATGTGCAAACACCAGGGGCTGTCACTACCTCGGCCAGATGTCCTTTCCAGCCTGATGTTCTTACCTGCACAATGTTGCCGCAGTTCCCTTTGGTGTTGTTGATCTGAAAGGAGATGAAATCTTCACCCTCGATGTGAGAACACTGTCTATCATTGATCCTCACGCCCTCCCTCTCAAAGCCGAGCTGGAAGAGTTTGCACTTAGATATGGATACTTCCATTTGGGACGCCTTGCAGGTCACCTCTGCATCAATGATGTCATGGGAGTCTGCGGGGAAGGGTTATGATGAAAGGCAAGTCAGGGGGAGTTGGTGGTGCTGCGGGGGGTGGGGGGGTGAGGCATCCCATGACTGTTTCCTAGAGAAGAGGCTAATGATCTTCTCACAAAGGCTGGGCATTTCTAATGAAGCTTTGATCCAACCATATGAGTATATGAAATCATTCAAAGCAGTAACTGGGATGTTGTTAAGCTTTTTAAAAAAAAAGATGGACCTAATAAAGTGTGTACTGTCTTTTCTTCCCAAACCCAGGACCTTGCCCTACTTTGGTGGGAGCTACTTTCCCGTGAGTTGTGCATCACATCTGGCTTATCCTAGAGGGGCTAAAGGATGTGCCCCGGTGAGAGCAGCCGCAGGCAGGCCCCTCCTGGAGCCCCCATGGATTCCCAGGCACCTGCTAGAAGACTTTTGACATGATTAGGCCAATTGACATTTTCTAGGAGTACATAAACACAAGCTGAGGAGCACTATAGAGACAGAGAGAAGCATTTTAGCTTCTCAGGTAAAGCTCTTGAAGAGCACCCCTCTGAGAGAGACTTTCAGTCAAGTAGGATGCTGTAATTCAGCACATGCCTTCTCAGTGATCTGGTTCCAGCCAAGGGCACGAGGTTGGGGGTGTAAAGTAGCACCTCCTTCAGGCCAGCATCATGGGTGTGCCTGGTGGGGACAAAGCCCTTCCTACCTTATGGATGCTGCCGTTGGGAACGGGTGTTCATTATTTGCTTCAAACCCTGCAGTTGCTTCTTCAGGACCCATTAATCTGGCTTTCAAGAAGTCTTAGAGCACCTGGCACTCTTGCTCTGAGGGTTTCGTGTTTGCGTCAAACTGCCTGACTTCCCCGTGAGACTACAAGATCGATTTGGATCTCTGATGTTGAAGAGGGCTTCTGCTGAAACTGGCTGACTTGATTCATGTACACATTTAGGTGTTATCACTTATTGAAGAAGAGGCTGAGGCTATGAGGAAATTAACATTAACCTACTTTTGAAGACATCACATTGCTTCCTCGTTCTGCCTCAATGCCCACGAAAGCTTCTCGAGGTGGGTCTCTAACTAGGGCGGCTGCGTGGGCCGCACCCCTGGAGCCCTTCTGCGCAGCCGCCGGGCCTCCCTCAGGGGCCCCCGGTCCCGGCGGGGAGGCAGCAGGCGTCACTCACTATTGCCGTAGGGGGGCGGCTCCGCGCAGCCGCACAGCTCTCCTCCGTTTTCCAGCTCACAGGTCCGGTTGGGACAGTCCGCCCCCACACAGGGATCTTCAACCACTCCTGCTAAAAAGGAAAACACACAGAAGCGCGCACGACTTGATTTTCACACCCATGCTCGGCAGCAGGTGGCTGCACTCTGGACTTGCCGCTTTCACGGAGCTGGCGGTCGTCAGATGGCAGCTGCGAATGAGCAGACGGGGCAACTTTCCAGAAAGTGATGACAACACGAGTGATCGGCCCGGCTCCGGGGCCGGCACTGGGCTTCACGCTTCCGCTGCAGTATCTCCTCCAACCCTCGTGACCGCTCTGCAAATTACGTACTATTTCACAGCGGCAATGAGCCCAAAGTCCACACAGTGGAAGCTGAGTGGTGAGGCTGGAATGCAGAGACGCCGTGAACTGCCAAGATCTACCCCTATCCTGTTCTTACCACATTGGTCGACCATTACGGGCATTGGTATCTTTGCCCTCAGACCGAGTAGGGTCCAACCATCTATCTCCATACTCCCTTTCACCCAGCCTCCCCAAAGTTGCTGCTCTATAAGTATTTGTTAAGAATGTAAATTTTAGGACCAGTAAAGTCCCAGAGAGGTCCTTCGGATAGGACTTCCTAGTCTGTTTTGATTCATGGTCTATTTTTCTCATAAACGTCTATGTACTTAATTTTACAAAAATAGACAAACCAAAACCTACACACAACTCGCCAGCACTGACTTAGATTAATTGTACTGTTTTGCCAACAAGGGTAAAACTGTAAGTAAAAAACAAATGTATGTGGAGTGCCATCATCATCGCATCATAAACAATTATTTCTGTAGCAGATGAGTCCGCAGACCACCTGCAAGATTGTCAGCTCCCCAGTTTAAGAAACGCTAATTGAGAGCATTTTCTTTTAGACACTCATTTCTTTATTTAAAGAACCTCTCTCCCTATCAGATGTAATAATCCTCCTATTCATCATGGCATGGGATGGTGAGTGCTAAAGAAACAACAACTGTTCAATCCCAGCATGAGCCAAGTTAGCTTCAAGAATTTAAAAACAAAGCAAAACCCTGTGCTGTCTCAGAGGCTTCTCCTGACTCAGCTGCCACGCCCCTCTGCTAAGTAACTCACTCTAAATAGATGGGAGTTTGGGGATGGCTTGGCATCACCCTGTCTTAATTCCCAGAAAGACAGCTAATGGAGAGCCACCAGCATGACCTAAATATGTTTATTTTTAAAGGCTTCCTTTTTGTAAGATCCCTTCACTTGACCAGTGTGTCCAGTAGCTACACAGTGCTAAGCACATAGCAGCCACTCAATGAATGTTATGGTTGATTCACATCACATGAAAACAACCCAAGAGAACTATAAAGTGAGACCAAAGCCCAGAGAGGAGAAAAAGCTCCTCCCTTGCAAATATGGTGGTCCATACACCAACTGCTAAATAAGACATGCCCTTACACAGAGGGAAGTTTTTAAAGTTTCAAAACTGTTTATTTTAAACTGATTGAAAGTATTACTGATTAGCACAACAGGGTAAAAGATTAAAGTTATCCAAAAAATTATGTTGATTTTCAATAGAGACTAGCAATTTGTCAAGAGTTTCCAAAATCATTGGATACATATTCTAATCAGCTATTTTGGTTTTAGGATCTGAATTGAGTGCATCCCTATTCTTGGTCAGGTGTAGTCTGCAGATTTACTGAAATGCATGCAGTCTTGCGATGTGCCAGCTTTCCTGGTGGGACCAGGAGGCAAACCAGGTTAGTACATTCTGTTGGCCACAGTATCATACTGCATTCATAAGACAGGTGACTATTTTTGCATATGGGCACATATGTATATGACACATTTATATACACATGTGTACATTATATGTGTTCCTACACATATTTGCTCCATCTATCTGATTCACTTAGTAAGAAAATGAGCAAATAGTATAATGGATATACACATCAAAAAAAATGATTTTTTTTTCTTTTTTTAAAAAAAGATTGTATTTATTTGACACAGAGAGAGAGATTGTGAGAGAGAACACAAGCTGAGGAGAGAGGGAAAGGGAGAAGCAGGCTTCCTGCCAAGCAGGGAGCCTGATGCAGGGCAGAAGCCTGACACAGGGCACGATCCCAGGACCCTGGGATCATGACCTGAACCAAAGGTATCTGCTTAACGACTGAGCCACCCAGGCGCCCCCCAAAATGATTTTCTTACTACAGAAAAAATATAAGAATTTATAGATCTACTGGGTGACAGGCATTAAGGAGGGCACGTGATGTGATGAGCACTGGGTATTATAAGCAATGGATGATACTGAACTCTATATCTGAAACTAATGATGTACTCTACATTGGCTAATTGAATTTAAAAAAGGAATCTATAGATGACTGGCTTCTCAGTTAATTTAATATATGTACAATCCCTTTAGAAATCAAACCACAGCTTCCTTTCAAGGCAGGCAGATAGAGTCACCTCAATTCCAACTCAACTTGTCGCTTGCCACATGCCTTCCCTTTCTGGGCTGGGCTCTGACCCATGTTCAAGGAGGTGAGGAGGAGCTAGATTTGGGATCTGAAAGCAATCAGAAAGCCATGCTCTGTCCCTCTACCTCATCAGTCACTGAATGGGTGCTCCTCCAACACAAAGAACCTCATCTGCCCAAGCTGGTTTCCCAAATTCCATAGCTGGAGAGGAACGCCAGGTGAGTAAGGCTCCCCTGAAATGCTCTTCCCTCCCCCACAAATCTCCGCTATAGCTCTTAATTCTTCAAACCTGGGCGCAGACCTATGGCTAAAGGAGGAGGCCAGCCAGGCAGGCCTAGCCCCAGCAGTTTTACCAGCAGAACTGTTCTTTTCATTTAGAAAAGAACCAGAGAAATAAAACAATTCTCTTACAGCAATTCTCCTTCTCAATCCACTCGGTGCTGAGGATCCCGAAGGAGCGACAGGACTCCCCGTAGGCGGCCAGGGAGCCACAGAGCTGGTACTTGTGGTGGTTGTAGCAGCCATCCAGGTAGCAGGACTCGTAGAAGGGGAGAGGATCGAGAAGCCCGTAGCAGGGCTGGAAGAAGCCCTTCATGTCCGTGAGCTTCAGGCAGTAGCCATCACCCTGCATCTTCTGGATGTGCACATTATCACACATGGCCGCGTACTGTGAGAACTGCAGCTCGTTGCAGCTGGGGGCGAGAAGTCTGATCAGACAAAGCGAGGCCAAAACAGCCACCCAAGATACCCGCTGGGAGGGAAGACCCCGCCTGTTACCTCGTCTGCTAACCCGGAAGTCAGCGAAGTATGCGGATTCCAACGCTAATTGGCTATGTGATCTTGGGTAAATCAGGTGCTACTGGTCTCAATCTATCCATCTAAGAAAGCAACATGTAATTCCTATTGTTGCTATCACCGGGAGAAGGGAGGGTAAACGAAAATAATGGGTTGGTGGCCAACGTGTCAGATGAAAGGCAGATATTGATATGAAAACCGTTCACCTTTGATAGGATTGATATGATAACCATGAACAGCTATTGATATAATAACCAATAACAACCATAATGAGTTACTATTATTAATCAATAATAGTAATACTGATAGTTGGTAGAATAGTTGTCTAAAACCCTTCTAAAGTACTTCCCACACAGCTATCAGAGACCAACAGCAAACCATCACAAGAAAATTGGTATCTAGCTGGAATAGTTTATAAAGGAAGGAAAGGGAAGGAGGGAAGAAGAAAGGGAGGAAGGGAGAAGCTCAAAGAGTCGTAATGCCTCAGGAGAAGATTCTGGACTTGGCCACTTCCAGGGCCCCTCATGTAACTCATTCTGCTCTAGCTTCCATTTCACCTAGAAAAGAAAGAGACTGGACTAGATATTGCCTGAGGTTTGTTTGTTTGTTTTAAGATTTTATTTATTTATTTGACATGCAGAGATCACAAGTAGGCAGAGAGGCAGGCAGAGAGAGAGGAAGGGAAGCAGGCTCCCTGCCCAGCAGAGAGCCCGATGCGGGGCTCGATCCCAGGACCCTGGGACCATGACCAGAGCCAAAGGCAGAGGCTCTAACTCACTCAGCCACCCAGGCACCCCTGCCTGAGGTTTCTTCCCAGCTCTGGGTCCTATAATTCAGGATTATCTTATTTATGATAAAGTACTCCTCTTATAACTGCATCATTTCCCCACCTGGGAATTTAGCTGATGCTAAAGTACAAGGGGTGGAGCCATTACACAAGCAAAGAAACACCATGAAAAAGCAGCATATCTACAGATCCAGAAATAGAGTAACAAAATTCAGCAGCTCTGAGGTAATCTGAATTAAGCACCTTTGGAATAACTTGTTTAATTTACTCTATTTCAGCTGGCAAGAGGTAGGGGTCTCATAATAACTTCAGTGACTTCCGTTTTTTTGAGAAGGCTTTCCTGATCTCCACCAACCTCTACCTGCACAACCTCAACCACGCCTTCTGGAGAAAATCATGGGAACACAATTAGACCCAGCCCTGGGGAGCAAGGGATAGCTCTTCCTCTCCCAGGGGACAGCTGGCCAAGACCTCAGTGTTTAATCCTGGGCACCCTCTTCTGTTTGGCCAAGGGCTAGATGATGCGAAGACTCGGAAACATATCACTGAAGCCCAATTCCTTCCTCTGCTGTTCAAGAAATTACTGAGGCCTCTGACGTGTCTATTTGTCTCATGAAAACTCCAAAGACCTGGGGCTCAACTCTTTGCAGCAGAGGAGCCGTGATGCTATGAGAGCACATTCCTCAATAACACCTGTCATGGACAAAGGGAGGATGTGGGGACACAGAGTCTAGCTGCTAGAACTCTCACCTCTTCTGCATGCCATTGGTTTTCCAGCTCTGGGCCAGCACCACGCTGCTCACCACTGGCTTCCCCCGCAAGGTCACATAGTCATCAGTTAAGTCCCCATTGAAGTTGCCACAGAGGCCACACACTTTGTTCTGCAGCCTCTCGCTGATGCTGATTTTTATGACATTGAAACCATTGTAGTAGATCTGGATGTCGGGGCTGGTGTCTATCACCAGGAACCCCTCACTGCTGTAGATTTTGGTTGCCAGCCCAGTTATAAATGGAACATTCACTTGTGTGCCATTCACCTATGGGGGTGGGGGGGAGAAAGTAAATTATAGTAGGGGTTGGCAGCTGTTACTATAAAGGGCCACTATAGATGTGTTAGGCTTTGTGGGCTATACGGTCTCTACTGCTACTCAACTCTGACCTCAGGGCATGAAAACAGCCATGGACAATATATACTTAAATTACTGAGGCTGCATTCCAATAACACTTTATTTTTTAAAAAATGGAAGCAAGTGGATTTGGTCAAATTCTGTAGCTTGCTGAACCCTGCCCTAGAATTTAGGGGCATTTACTCATGATACTATCCACAGTTCCCAAAACATGGAGGCAGAAAGATAAGAAAAAATTACAAAAGTACAATCCACACAAATGGCTGGGATTTTGTATAAAACCTTCCCCAGCATAAACCAATTACTGAAATGAAATCCCCATCCTGTGCTAAGGAATGTCTAACACAGTTAAAATGAATCTGGGGATCACTGCCATGTTTACTGTTTTCTTGTGTATAATGTCCAAACTAGAGGTCCTCCCCACCGCAAAGGTCCTATAGGCACAGTATTTTCTGCATTCATCATTCTCCTATTTTCTGACAGTTTCTTTTCTTAGCCCTTAGGATAGAACATAACGTGCTTTTCCTGTCCTTACCAAATAAATTGATTTTTTTCCCTCCTGGTTATTAGTAACTTTTCATTCTTAAAAAAAAAAAAAGCAGAAGCCTTTTAGAAAATATAATTCTTTACCATTTTGGCCACCTTGGAGTATTTTATTCAGCAATAATGTCAGTTTTGGTCTCTCGGGTGGTCATTTTGACTTTCTAGCTCCCGTATTTGGGAGCAACGCAGTTGTGTCTATGTGGGCCAATTTATAAGAAGAATTGGAGTGTCAAAAACAGTAGCAGCTTTCATTGAAGTTAAAAACCAGTACGAAAATCCAGACTCTTCCTTTGAAGCCTGCAAAATACAGCCAGTTCTTTTGCCTAATGGTGGACACTGAGCTATCTGACGATTTTTCAAACAGAGATACATTCCATGCGTGATTATCTGAGCCAGTGGCAGAAAGCAGAATACACACAATAATGCTTAATTCTGGAAAACATTAATGTGTGTGTCCTTGCTCTCTACCTGCCCCTCCCCAGCTGGGATCCTAGCACGGGGGACTGACTCCAGCTTCCGGGTCTGCTGGCTTGTGAGCAGCCTGGTTTAGCTGAGAGGCTGAGGTGGCTTTCAGTAGTTTATCAGAGCAGATTATACTTTACCCGGAAGGGGTGGGAGGAATCCAAGCTGGGGACCCATATGGGTTGGAGATTCACATTTATTTAATCTGCCAGTCTAAGATTCACCTGAGCCAGCCAGCCAGGCTAAGGAAGGGCCAACCTAAGAGAAATCCCAGTTTTCAGCCTCCCATTTTCTTTCATTTGCTATGTCATCATGGAGCCCTCTGATAGTGGGGGATGCTCCATAAGGCTTTTAGCGAGGTCATTATTTTTATAGGCAAATGCTTGCCTTCACCTGGCTTTTAGAAAGGAGAGCAGAAATGAAAGAGCTTGTCTTGGTACAGCTGAACAGAGCCAAGAGTACTTTTAAAGACTCTTAAAAACAAGATGCTTTTTGGAAATTAATGCAGAGTCAAAGCTGACTTATCTACCATTTTATCACCTGAGACTCTTTTAGCACCCACATGGTCATTACTGGCCCCAGAATGGTCAGCAAAGGACAGAACAGGGCCCGTTCTCACACCTGTGGAATGTTTAGACTTTCATTCCTGAAAATCTGGTCATCTGTGGAGGGCATATGCAGAGGAACAATCTATTATCCTCACACTGGATTGTCTGGGAAAACCCCAATGCCCCCTAGCCAAAGCCTCCTTCCGGGTATGTCTTAAGAATCAATGACAGGCCCGTCACCTTGACAGTGTTCCGGTCGTTGATGAGAATCTGTTCTTCGTTAATGTAGAAATAGACGGGCGAGATGATGGTGAGGTTGGGCGCCGACCACTTGTCGAAGTTGATAATGAGTTGGAAGGAGATGTCCGGCAGCTTCTGGCAGATGGTGGACAGCACGAATGCGCAGTTGGCGGGGAAGCGGAGAAAGGCGCCATCGAAGGTGCGGAAGACACCACCGCCGGCAGCCAGGCAGTAGGAGGTCTTGGTGCTGAAGCAGCCACGCACCCCGTTGCGCAGCGCGCACTCCTCGTCTGACTTGCACTGGCGCGGGTCGCACTGGATGAGGTTGCGACGGAAGCAGCGGCAGCGCCGCGTGCAGTCGCTGTTCCAGAACAGCTGCTTGGGCTGCAAGAGAAACCGCGGGCGTTAAATTGGGGCTGTGCGCAGGGCGAGGACCCCGTCCCTCCCGGGGGCGCCCCTGCATCCGGACCCTGTTCCGGGCTGGGCTAGTCTCCCTCCAAGGGGTCTGGCATTTGCAACAGGGAGCAGGAGGGGGGCTGCTTCCATGCAAACGTGACATTAGTTCCATACCACTCAGATGCCAGACAACATACAAGTTAGTCTTTATTGGTTTTATTAGTCAAGAACCTGGGACTCTTATATAGCTGGATTGTAGAACTAAGCACAAGCAACCTGTGAATGTCTAGCTCTTAGTCGAAGTAAGTGAAAAGGAAAAATATTTGGTGGGAAATTAGTCCCACCAAGAACCGGCTCCACTTCGAGGATGAAATTTCAGTTCACTCAAGAATGATAAAACTGCCCTTTCGTCTCTTAAATAGGTTAAAAGAAAGTTATAACCAATTCCTATAATGAGTCATTTCAACATTTGCTGAGTACGGCCATTCCAAACTTTGTCTTTATACCTATCTACTTGGAATTTACTGCAGTGGCAAGGACCTCCATTCCTTCGTGTTCTGAAGGGAGAAATCTAGAGAACAGGGAGATTCTGGGTTTCAGTCCCAGCCCTGGACCCTCCGTGTCCACTCTGAGGAGCACTACCAGCCTTCCGGAACCTTCCTTGGCTCAGCTGTCAATTGAAGGTAATAATACAGTCTTACAGGGCAGCTGTGAAGATTAAATTATAAGGCATGTTTCCAGGCATAGCGTAGGCACTCAATAAATTGTAGCTACTGTTCTTACTGGAGAAGAGCCATTCATCCTCTTTGAGAAGGTGAGAAATTATATAGTTACATAAAATACCTGTAGCAAAGCCTATCCCCCATGGTGGCAGCCTGTAATTTCCTATTCTTCCCCAAACAAGCAATTGTCTGTAGATCCAGTTGTATTTGGTGGAATCTGTGCTCTTGAACTTGCCCTTGTTCTAGATTGAGAACTCCGGGGAACTGTTGGAAATTGGTCATGATTGTCCAGGTGGGGTGTGGTCTCAACAAGTAGACCTGGTCCTAAGACCACGGTCTAGGCACTAATTCAATTGACCAGCACAGCACTCTCCAGAGAAGATGTTTGAACTAGGCACAAGAAGGCTTCTGCTGTCTGGTCACTGTCCAGCTTCAAGGATAGACTTATCAAAATTCCGACTATGACAAACAGATATGACTCGGATTTGAAGGTAAATAGAGAACGAGATCTCCAGGACAAGTTTCCCCAGTGCAGTGCATGTCAAGATGCCACTATTTCTTTCATCCTAAAAGTAAACTCATTCCTGGAACCAAGTCTTCTCTCCTTCCAGACCTGAAAAATATTTCGGGTGCCAGCCGCCTTGCAAATTGACTTCATTTCTCTTATCAGATTTGCAAAATAATTGAGTGGATGGTCTGGCCTCTCTCTGATAAGAAGTCAGACATTACATGGGCAGAAAGAGAAAAATAACCTGGCATATGTGGATATGATAAAGGGTAAATAACTCATCCCACAGGAGAACTTGATCATGAAGCTAGCTTCACAGGGGAGTCACTGGGCCCAGTGCGGCTTCCTTTACCTTAATTAGACCTGGCAATGACAGCTGGGTGATTACCTTACATGCTAATGGCTAGATGTGTTCTCCCTTTATTTCCAAAGAAATGTGTTGTATAAACAGGCCCCCAAGCTTGTTTGAATGGTGGCAAGGAGATGTGGATTATTTGTTCTGTGAGTTTGCTACTTACCAGATAGAAACCGTTGTCAAATCCCACTGACTGATGAAAATCGGATAATCATGTTTATAGTGCTAATAGCCTCGGAGAGCTGTACCTGCGTTTCCTGAGTGTTCCAAGGGCTTTTATATGCATCATTTCATTAACATGCCTGGATTTTTTTTTTTGACAAAATGTTACTCAAGGGAATAAAAACAACGAACACAATAGGATCTCCCGATTATTGGGCTGCTTGGTGCCAGGCACAAGGTGAGGCACCTGGTGGACATTATTTGTACAACAACTGTACAGAACTGGTATTAGTAGCTACATTTCATGGATGGGGCACCCAAAGTTCAGGGCAATGACACAGTTTGCTCAGTGCCCCACCACCAGCGGTGTGCTTCAGTGATGCTCAAACCCGGCTCCATTCCATGATGCCACAGACACGCAACATCCCTGCTGAGGGGGGCAAGGCACCCCTAATGGATGCAGACATGCCAGTAAAGTCTCCGGACCAGGGAGCAGAGATTGCAAGAGGGCTTTTTCAGCTTTGAGTCTGGTTATTTCTCCTCTGAGACCATGAGAAAAGGAACACCTTATTTTTTTCTCACGTGTTCTGCCTTTGCCTTTCAAATAGGCAGTATTTGTAAGAGCTAAACTCACCTCTCTCCGGAAGTCTTCCTTGATTGTTTTCTAATCTTCTGCATTGTCTTTGGACACTGAAGCCGATTTCCCACTGACCGTGAACCTAAAGCAACCTCCACATTCCCTCTCTTTTATTTACTCTCAGAATAAATTCAACCTGGTGGTTCTTGAACGAGGTGATACATTTTTACAAAAAGGAGACATTCTTTATTTTTTGCCTAATTTATTTCCAATCCAGACGTTTCAATTAGATTTTTTTTTTAAGTGCTGCAATTCTTTTTCATTTAAAATTGATGAGTTCTGTAGGGTGTGATTTTTCACTCGTTGATGTGTTATTTTGTCATCGTTCTCTTGTTCTTTAAAGTGCCTGTTTCTCCTGAACAGACGTTCAAGTTCCTCAAGGCGGGGGACATGCTTTGTCGTCCCCGGCAGCACCTCCAACGCCGAGATCTGCGGGAGCAGATACTCCGTACTTGCAGGTACTTGCAGTTGTTACCGGTCTCCTCGCCAGCAGAAGACGGGCACGTCACCGAAGCAGAGACCCGGCTTGAGGCAGGACCACAGACAAAGCACTTTCTCCAGGGCAGGCCTTTTCTAGCTTGGTATAGGGCACATAAAGAAAGGTTTTAAAGCACAGAACGTGCATGATTCAGGGAGCTGTCGCGGAAGGTCCTAAGGAGTGATGTCTGCGAAGGGCGACTTCTTCGGCTCTCCGCTGAAGTCCCCCCAGAGAGGGAAGCGGAGGGCAGAAGTGGGGGAGGGGACAACAGCACTGAACAGTCCAGACAGAACTCTCTGGGGACGGTCCCGGAGTGACAAACGGCCACGAGGAGATGGCGGCCTTCACACGCTTTCGCGGCACTTCAGTAGCCCGAAGAACGAAGGCCATTCCTCTTGGCCTCGAGCGCCGTATTTTCCGGTTAAAAATGTCCTCATCTGAGACAGCTACAATGTCGGATGCCAGCCGTCGTATTTCCCCACTACGGCCGCCTCGGAAGCGCTCACCGAGATTCACGGGTCAGGGAAGGAAGGGCCTGGAGAAGGCACCGCGGGGGCAGAGACCCAAATGCCCGCGGAGAGCGTGGGCCAGCGCGGGAGGCTCGCCGGTGCCGGGGCCAGGCGGGCAGGGAGGCCCCAGCGCCTTGTCCCGTCGGCGGCTCCGCGAGCCGGGGCCTCACCCGACCTGCCCTCGTGGTCCCACAGAGAGGCACCATCTCTCGCGAACCGGGGGAGCTGGCGGGCGGACGCGGCGGGCGGGCCTACCTCGTAGTACTTGCCGTCGGCGTAGCAGCCGCAGCTGTGCGGCGGGATGCAGCTCCGGCCGTCGAGCACGTAGCCCGCGTCGCACTGGCAGCCCTCCACGCAGTAGTGGTTGCAGTCGCTCTTGAGGCGGATGGCGGCGCAGCGCGGCTGGCACACGCTCACGCAGCTCTCGTAGTGGCTGTTGGGCGGGCAGGTGACGGCTGCAATACAAGGCGCACACACCCGTCAGGCCTCGCGCCTGCGGCCGCGGCTTCCGGCGCTGGGGGAGGCGCAGCCCGGCGGGGAGTGCGCGCGCAGCCTCTCCCGCGGCCCCTCTGCTTCCGGGAAGCCTCCCTCCGCCTCCCTCCCGCTTAAATGCTGGGCCGCAAACGGATGCGGTTCCTGGGGTTCCCTCCCGTACTCTTTGTGTTCTACTCAGCCCTGTTTTGGGGGCTCACTCTGACCTGTGGCCTCCACGCCCCATCCCCCTCCTCACGTGTGTCTGGGCTTCAGTCGGGCGCCCCCATGCTTTCCGGGGCGCTCCATGCTCGCATTGTCCCTTATGCGTGCCCTCCTCGTGCCCTCTGTGGGGGAGCCCCCTCTCGCGGGCGGAGCGCCCCCGACCCTTACACCAATGGCAACTGGCCTTCACCCCAGAACTAACGCAGAATCTTTTCGAAGCCAGGAATACATATACTGTCCGTAACGGGGTGCCCGACCCCTGGATTTCTGAGGAGGCAAGTGTGCGGCGCGTGTGGGTGTGAACTACGCTCTACCATTTTCAGATGCGTGTGGACGCTCCTGGGGAAGGCAGTGAGGGTCCTGGAGAAGAGCGGGCGTCTGGGGCGAGCTGCAGGACACTGAAGCCAGTTACCCAGCCTCTCTGGGCCCAGCTGCTTCCCTGTGAAATGCACACACTTCTGGCACCGACTTCACGGCCTGGGGGGTCAGGAATTCTGTGAGTCTGCGTGCCTGGACAGTGCTTAGCACGTAAACGCTCAGTGTTAGCCAATCTTTAAAGACAGGTTTGCTGGAAAGTTCTATAGAAGCTATTATTTTAATCAACGTATATGAAAAGCACAAGTACTATCATGTGGGAACTTCTCTATACCACATACAGTATACATTTGGGGCACATTTTATTTTTTATATTACCTAATGGTAAAATTGGACTTTTTTGCATGCATTTTACGTGTATAGATTCATGTAACCAATACCATGATCTAGATTTTTTTTAAACATTTAATGTAGAAGGTACTACCTGCCTGTGGTAGACAATGGAAGCCATACAAGTAAAAGTGCAACAGAAAAGCAACCTCTGGTAACAAATTAGAGTAGAATCTTCTAGAAATCTTCTATGCATATAGAAGTACCCAGGTGTGTGTGTGTGTGCACACATGCATGCATGTGTGTATTCCATTCCCATTTTTTCACATGAGTGGGAGCATAATATACATATTTTCCCGCTCATTGCTTTTTCATGACAGTATTCCTTCCATTACCCTTGAATTACTGTTTTTGCACTGTTACCTGGTATGTGTATTGTCTGTTTATGATGATGCTGCGGTGAACATCCATAGACATATATCTTTGACCTCATGAGTAAATGACTCTGTATAATAAAACCCTGGAAGTGGAATTACTGGGTCAAAGGGTTCCTATGTTTAAATTTTTGATAGATGCAACCCAATTGCCCTCTAAAGAGGCTACGTGAATTCATCCTCCTACCAGCACTACATGAAGAGGTTTATTTTCACACATCCTTGCTGAGTGTGTAGCACCAAACCTCTGATCCTTAGAAATGCATAAGGTTAAATGTCATACATAAATATAATATATACATATCTCAATCTCATATATATAGGATTACTACCCTGAATATATAGAGAACTCATAAAACTCAACTCAACCACAACAACAAAAAGTCAATTCAAAAATGGACAAAGGACTTCAATAGACATTTCTCCAAAGAGGATGATACGCGAATGGCCATTAAGCACATGGAAATATGCTCAATATCACTAATCATCAGGGAAATAAATATCAAAACTACCATGAGAAACCACCTCACACTCAGTAGGATGGCTACTATTTAAAAAATCTCAGAAAACCCAGTGTTGGCAAAGGTGCAGAGAAATTGGAACCCTTGGCCAGTTTGGTAGGAATGGAAAATAGTGCAGTCGCTGTGGGAAGCAATATAGCAGCTCCTCAAAAAATTAAAAATAGAATTATCATGTGATCCAGCAATTCCACTTCTAGATATATGCTCAAAAAATTTGAAAAAAAGTTTCTCAGAGAGACCTTTATACGCCTATGTTCATAGCCACCTTTTTCACAATGGCTAAAATATGAAAGCCATCCAAGCATCACTGGATGGATGAATAGAAAAGCCAATGTGGTATATCCACACAATGAAATATTAGTCAGCCTTAAAAAGGAAGGGCATTCTGCAATATACCACAGCATAAATGAACCTTGAGGACATTATGCTACGTGAAATAAGCTACTCAAACAGACAGATGCTGTGTGATTCCACTTAGAGAAGGTATCCAAAGTCTTCAAGTTCATAGCCATAGGAAACAGAACAGTAGGCTGCCAGGTGCTTGGATGGGTGGGGCACGAGGAGTTAGTGTTTCATGGGCATAAAGCTTCAGTTTTGCAAGATAAAAATGGTTCTGGAGAGGGGTGGTGGTGGAGGTTGCACAGCAATGTGAATACATAATGTGAGTATTTAATGTCACTGAACTTAAAAATGAGTTTAAAAAAAGTTAAGAATGTAAATGTTATGTTCTGTATATTTTACCGCAATAAAAAAATTGAAAAAAATTACTATATCCTTACTTAGTTTGCATTCTTTGATCAGCCTTTCACTTGTTTATAATCCATTTGTATGTATGTTTCCCTCTGTGAATTTCTTTTCCATGTCCTCTGTGCATTTTATGGTGTTGGATTTTTGTATTACATTGTAAAAGCTTTTTAAAAATTAAAAATAGACTTTTGTCTGTCTTGTGTTACAAAGTATTTACTGTTGGCTTTTAAATTGCTTCTTTTTTGGCAGGTTGGAGGGGAACCTGTATTTGATTATGTTTTTGTCATATAGAAATTTAAATTTTAAAAGGTATCAAATTTATCAGGCTTTTCTTCTCGCTTTGGGCATTTTGCTTAGAAAGGCCCTCTCTGTTGCAAGATTACCAAACATGAGAACAAAAATGCCTTTGTCTTCTCCTAGTACTGTTATAACTGACATTTTTATGTTTGATCTTGATTCTGTTTGGATTTTATTTTTGGGTGAGAAGTAAAGCGGGGATTTAGCTATTTCCCCCTTCTACTTGTCCTTTGTCCCTTGCCTATTTATTAAAGAATACATTTTTCCCCAGTAATTTGAAATGCCTGCGTTATGGAATACTAATTTCTCTTTTAATGTTTGGGCCTATTTCTGGATTTTTCTCATCTTCCCACTGGTTGATGTCCCAGCATTAATTCGGTTTTGTTGCTGAAGCTCTACAATACATTTTACTATCTGAGAAGACACACCAGCTATTTCGAAATGCTCATTGTCCCAAGTATGCTGGCCCCATTTCCCCAACTAGACTCTAACCTATTTTGTACTTTGGGTTCTTCTGTGACACCCAAAACAGTCCCAAGAACAGGGGAGGTAGGATTAATAAACATTAGATTCTTGAGTACAAACTTTAAAATTCTTAATATTGATTTTTGCCACCCCAATGAAGTATGAGAGCTGTGGGGGATGATGGCTCTACCCTTGGATTTCCACTGTGGTCACAAATGTGGCTCTTGTCGTGGCCAGTACACTGATGGATTTAGCCTTTGTGCTTTGGGGGCAGGGGGAAAGGAGGCATGGATTGCCCCGAAAAGTGATGAAATACAATGCAGTGGACAAGGGCTGTGGAATTGAGCTGACTGGTTTGAGCCCTAGATCTGGCGCTAATTAGCACTATCACCTGGATAGGTACCTACTTTTTCGAAGCCCGTTTCCTCCTCTGTCAAGGGCAGCTCATATCTCCCTCACCAAGTAGTTGTTAAGAGAAAATGAGGTGTATTTTGCAAAGCTCCTAGTCCACTGCCTGGTACTTCAAGGACAGCTTCTGCTATTATGGTGGGAACAGTTGTATTAGGAGAAGAATTTAATGGATCTGCAGAGAAATCTGTGAGAGAACCCCTAATTACCAGACTTGGGATCCAGGACTCTGAATAAGAAAGGGAAAATGAAAATGACACTCAGCTCTGTCTGAGCACTCGCCAGGTGTCACGCACAGCGTGGCATGAATGATGAGACATCAGCCCACTTAATTCTCACAGCGGCCCACGCAAGTTGGAAGACAGCCTCCACAGACCTGATCCTGTGCAGAGGTCCTGTAAGACCCTGCAGTGTCGGGCGGAGGGTCTCCAGTCCCCCGGGTCCCTGGTCCTCCCAGGGTCAGAGAGGCAGCAGTGCCCAGTGGAAGGAGCACTGGCTGTAGCCACTTTCCTTGGGAAAGTTCCAGCATTTCTCAGAGCTTCACTTTCCTCCTCTAGAAAATGGGACTATTAATAGCGCCTGCTTTACGGGGTGGCTGGGTGGAGAACATGAGCGAGGACTCATATCGCATGTAGAATAGTGTCGGGCACATAGAGCCAAGTCACTGCTAGGCGTTTACGGTCTTCCTCGCCTATGGCTTACTGTATGCTCACTCACCATCTACAATGCTAATTTAAGTCCCCCATGAAGGGGCTGAAGAAAGGACAGACTCAGCTGAATGAATTTTAAGGAGGGCTTAGTAATTAAGACAACAGACCTCCCTCTCCCCGTCTAAACCTATTTGTTCAACTTGGGTGGAGAAGCTTTCCAAAGCATTTACAAATACGGTAATTGGGTAATAAATTATCCCATTGATAGGAATAGCCAATATCATTGAAAAACAACAGCATTCTGTCTTGTCACCAATAAGGGGTAAGTTTAAAAGACCATTCTGTATTACCCCATTTCTTCCTGAAAACACCATTTCTCGTATTTTGACATATGAGTGTTGAATTGGATTAATTCTGGGGGGCCGGGGGCCGAGAACCCCGCCCTCGCTTCTCAGACATTCCACCACGTTCCATACGGTTACAAACCACCCTGTTGAAGACAGGCTTTCTGTGTTCACCAGTCTCTCAGATGGAATGCCTGAGTTAGGACTCAGTCTCCTGCAGTTTTTCTCTGCTTCTGAAATTCAAAATGGAAAACTCAGCTGCCTCCAACTGCGCCCGCCCCCCATCCCCACCCACATACCTTCTTTAAAGTATAATTTTTTCTCTTATTTTAGCATTTCTTTTTTTTCCCCCAGCCACTATCAGCATCTATCTCCCCAGGAGCTCTCTTTTGGATCTTTGCCCCCATCCTGAAATGCCAAGGTCAGGGGAGCTTTAACTGATCTTGGCAGGCAGCTGGTCTAGGCAGGGATGTGGCCCAAGGCCAAGGGTGAAGCAGGACAGACTCTGCTCTGAGTGCCTTGGATAGAGCTCCCCATTGGTATATATAAAGGAGGCAACCCATGTCTGTGCAGAACTTTGAGGAGGCAGAAGAACAAGAAAAAATGGTCTTCATATCCTGAAGAGTCTGCCTTTTCAAAACTGTTTCCCCAGAAAAAATGCATTGTTTTTAGTTCTACAGGTCCAAGCTTGATAGAGGCAGGGGCGCTGTCTTCCTCTCGGGTAAGAAAGGGGCTTCCCCACACAATTTCTTTTCCTTACCATGAGTGACAAAAATTGAGACCTGGCATTTAACGTGAGTGTTAATGACATTACCCCCCTCTAAAAACAGTTCTTGTCTATGATTTCCCTGTGCATAGCAGCTAGGAGCATGGTTCTAGCACCCACTATGCCCTGACCCCCATCCCAGCTGCCCAGGGAGCAGTTCAGCCACCACGACCTGGCTACAGGAAAAGAGAGGCCTCCTTACTGTAAGTCTCAAGAGGAAGCAGGCAGTCTCTTGGTCTCTTTCCCAGCAGAGTTCCCCATCCCGCACCACATCTAGCTCCCTAGGTCCAAAGCCTGGTTTTCTGATTTAGGTGAAGGCAAGCTCTCTGGCTCCATGGTGCTGACCCCAATGAATCCAGAGTAGCTCTGGGGACTTATCCAGATCCTGACTTTTTTATAAGCATATTTATTTCATTGAAGTCACCAGAGGCCAATTAGTTTGGACAGTGACTCCCGCTGGCCTCCTCAGGGACCAAGCCTGGCTGAAATGGTATCGGCACCTCTCCCTCCCTCTCCCTACTTCCTCCCGCCCTTCCCCCACTAGCTACATGAATCCAGTTGTGTGGAATGCAAACCAGCCGTGGTGGCCTTAAACTACAACCCTGTTTCTGGGTTTTCGTCAACATTCCCCCCTTTTCCAGTGTGGAAAGGGAGTTTATTTTCTGAGACCCCCACTGAGTCACTCATACAGAGTTCTGTGCATTCAGCATCCATTGATAAGCTTTTCATACAGCGAGGCCTAGAAGAGATTTGCTGTCGTTAATGAGATGGAGATGGGAAAATGGACCGAGGCAGCCTGGCCAAAGACCGCTAGTGGTTTCTCCGCCCCATCTTTTCCTTTTATGATGTGCTCAATGCAGGCGAATTACTCCAGTTCATAACACACCAGTACAATGTATACGAGTTGACAGCGTGAGCTTTGGGGTGAGAAGGTCGAATCCTGAGTTTGCCACTGAGATTGTATGACCTTAGGCAAGTTATTTAACTCCTCTGAGTCTCTGTTTCTCCCTGACTAATTGGGTTATTGAGGAGAATAAACGAGATAATGTTGATAAAGTGTTTAGCACTGGGCTTGGCTCAGAACAAGCCATTAATATAACAACAACAGCACTTGGCATGCATACAATGTGGTATGCTTTCAATTACCTAATTTGATCCTCTGGATGTTTCTGTAGCATAAAGGGTATAGGCAGCGACATTATCAAAGCATCATCAGGGGGAAACTAAGAACCAGGGTGGAAAAGCAAATTGCTCCAAGGTCACACCAGCGTTTAAGGACAGAGCAAGGCTTGAATCCAGGGGTTCTAATTCTTTTTTCTCATGCTTTTAACATCCTGCTATGTTTCATAAACACAAAGACTGATACATGACATATATGAATCCAACACTACAGCATGCTTAGAGAAAACACGTAAATTACCAGCACCATGATGCACCTATGAGGTTCTAGAACAAAGTAACTATCTGACTAACTCACTCTTCCCCCATTAGTCCTTTCTTAAAAGTGTATTGTGCCCTTGCTGAGTCCAAATGCCATCGGTGGTGCTCTGTGCTCTATGTACGTGATCTTATTTAATCTCTAGAGCAACACATGAAATAAAGGGTATTATTCCCATTTTATGGATAGGGAAATGGAGGCTCTGGGAGGTTGTGTATCTTGTTTCAGAGATCAAACTCAATTCCAAATGCATATGTATCCTGAGAGGGCTCTGCTCCATGAACATCTACGGAGTTGGACTCCTGGGCCACCCGCAGAAACCAGGTACCGGGAGAGAGGGACAGGGGAGGACTCACAGCAGGATGTGTAATTCCTCCAGCTGGTCACGGCGATCCCCTGAGTCTGGCAGGTGCTGGCATAGTTCTGCAGCCAGCTGCAGGCGGTCTGCACGGCGCCCCCATCGATGCAGGAGTCAAACAGGCAGTTCTTATAGAAGAAGGTGGGGTTCACTTTGCTGTGACACTTGGCGAAGCCGGCGTTCTGGTTGGGGATTAGGCTGCACAGCTGTTGCACCTTGGAGAACCCTTCCACCTTGGCGCAGGAAGGGCAGCGGTCCCCGCAGCCAACCTGGCAGAAGGTGTCTCTCTGCACCCAGCTCTGCCCAAACTCGTTGACGCTGGAAGCAAGCAGACCCATGGGCATCTCCAGATCATCTTCGGGGTCGCTGTTATAGCGGCCACACAGGCCCACTGTGCTGTTCTGCATGCTCCTGGGGACCGTGACCGACAGGAAGCTCTTCCAGTCATACACGACCTTGAGGCCGAACTCTGTCTCCACCACCACGTGGAAGCCAAAGGAAAAGATATTTATTTTCCCATGTCCCAGCTTCAGGGGCAGATATAAGCGTTCATTGTTGACCTACAGGAGAGAGAGGGTTGCAGTAGAGAAATGAGGTGTGCCCAGAGAACACCCACCTCTCCAAACGATCCGGCTCGAGAGCCGCAGCCCCAAAGGGGGGTTGGAATAGGTTGAACGTAATCTTGGCAAGTAGTGTCATTTATGTCAGTCAACTATTATTATTAGGATCTGAGCAGACTTAAATGACTATCCTTTGTGCACTAATACACCTATTTATTTCGATGCCTTCTGTTTACATAGCATTATTTCCCCCAGGAGTTCAAACTGTTTTCTCCAAAGTAATGAGAGGGGAATAAGAATTCAATTAAAGTTTAGACTAAAATACCAAACTGTAGAACTCCAGTGCTCCTATTTCCAGCTGTATGGTGGATCGGTTTTAGGTAAACCCCAATTTATTCATTCCTTTGGGATTTTTTTTCCCCCGGAGGAATGATTTGACTTTGCTGTCCCTCCTACCTGGAACACCACTCTTCACCCATCAACCACCCTCCTGCCCCCAGACCCTGCTCAGATGTCGCTTTTTTCTATAAAGCAAGACTGTTCGAGCCTGTGGTGAGAATTAATCACTCCCTCATCCGGGCAACCAGAATGTTATTTATATTTGTGCTCTTGTTCACCTTTGGCCAAGTTCAAGCCTGTGTGGCCCCACCGTTGAAGCAACATCACAATCAGCCTTACATCATGGTCAGTTGTCTACATTTCTGTCTTGCCTACAAGATCATGAGGGCAGGAACCACACTTTATTGATCTTTATATCCATCTTCCCCCTCGCTCCCCACCGGATGCCCAGCGCAATGCCCCACACTGAAAGGGCCCTTGCCACTGAAAGGGCCCTCTCATATATTTTTTATTTGTAAAACAAGGAAATCCCTTAACATACAACCCCAGAACTGCATTGCCCTTGCACTGCCCTATTTTGATTCAGATGAGCCAAATCCTATAGCCCTTGGCTGTGTGGGTATGAGACAGAAAATAAGACTACTGTGAGGTCCAGGAGGGCAGGTTGTCTTCTCCAGAGAGGCAGGTGGGTGCTCTTCTGGGGGTGTTCTAACACTGCTCCCTGACCAGAAACGCCTTCCCTTCTGACCTTAATCTCCACCCCCCTTATCCGACACCCCCCAACCACACTGCTACTGCTGTGGTTCTGGCCCTCACCACCTTGACCCTGACTACTGAGTATTCTCCCACCTGGTCTACCTGCTCTGATGTTGCCCTTCTCCTCCCTTCACTCACTGCTGCTACTCCAGCATCTTTTAATGCAATTAAAAGCCATCAATCCAATTCTTCAAACCCTCTCTATAGCTTGAATCAAATGTCTCATACACTCAGCAGATCCCAAAGAGGGTTCTCCAGGGCCTGCCCCCATATCTCTCGGACCCAACTCACTTACTTCCCCTAGTCCAGCAATACCCAACACTTTGCCTTTCCCCAGATGGACCAAGTTGTGCTGGTCTTTTGCTGCATGCCATTTCCTTTGCTGAAAGTGTGATGGTTCTTTCTGGATCCTATCCGGAGACCTCATCCTCCATCATCGTTGACTGTGGGCAGTGGTCTTGGCCTATTGGAAGCCCGGAAGGTTATGATTCTACTCCATTGCCCCCTTCCACCCCAAGGGTAGCCCTTGGCCAATGACAGACCCATACAGGGAACCAGGGGATCAACTCTGTGTGAAGGTCATGTGCCAGAGCTCCTGGTGGCCTAGGCTGAAGCTGGTCTCCAGCTCAGACAACATCCTTGCTGAACTATCTTCCTCTGGGGCTTCTCTCACTTTCCCAGGAATCCCCAAGTCAGATTCTGCCTCTAGGGAGTCCGACCTAACCCAGCAATGATGCCCCTCCCCTTGTCCTTCCTCTCTATGGGGCAATGTTTACCCTTCACATTGCAAGTCGACTATCTCCTCTTCTATGAATATTTGTCTAGGAAGGATTTATTTATTCATTTGGCACCACTGTGTGCCAGGCACTGTGTTAAATGCTGGAATAAAGCACAGGGCTCATGGCAGAGTGAAGTCCATAAATCAATACTAATAACATCACCTGATAAAAACAATGATAAAGATAAACAGATGCACAGGCACCAGATTCAGCCTGGGGACAGCACAAGGCATGCCTGCAAGAGATGATACACACACACCTGGTCCTAAAGGATGAGTAGTGTTGGCCAGTCAAGGAGGAATGAGATGAAGAACAAGGAATCCCGAGAAAAGGGCACAGCCCAAGTACAGGTCAACTAGAGAGATAAGCAGGATGAGCCGCAGCAAGTTAGTGCTGTTAGAGCATAAAAATGTGGCCTTGGGAGTAGTGAAGATGGGGAGGTAGGAGGACCTGGATCATGGAAGGCCTTGCATGCAATGTCATACATGACAGAGGCCATGAGATGACATTTGACAAAGACCCGCTCATTTTGCAAAAAGAAGTCACTGGTGACCTTCATAAGAAAACTTGAGTAGAGTGAGGAGACCAGTAGTCAGATGGCACAGTTCAACAAATTGGAGATATGGAAGCAGATCTTCCAGGAAGATCCATCTCCCCAGGAACCTGGAAAGGAAGGGGAGGAGAGGGACTGAGTTGAAGCTGGCGGTGAATGCGCATCATGGTTTGCTTTAGAATGAACATGTTTATGGGTTGAAGAGAAGGACCTAACACAGGAGGGAGAGAAGAGGGCAGACAGGCAAGATCTCCCAGAAGGCCAAAGAGAGAGGGACTGGTGGTGAATGGCCACGGAGGGGAGGGATGTCTCATTCTGTGCACCCAGAAGGGAGGAGGTGAAGACGATGGCAGACAGGTCATTTCAGGAGTGCGGGGGGAGGGGGGGAGCAGAGCAGGAGAGAGACTGTGCCTGGGGAGCACAGATTTCTCAGCCAGGAGCCCTGGAGGTGGCGATGTGGGTCCTGTGCAGACACAGGGGATATGGATGTCAAGGTCACGGAGGGAAGTGGAGGCTGAGGGGACTCCCGCCTGCCTGGAAGACCCACACCAGTAAACTAAAAGCTGTATATCCAAATGCTTCTGTGTACCAGCCTGCTTTTCCTCTTGAGTTTCTTTGCATTCTGTATCCTTGGTTATAGGGTGTCAAGAGGAGGCCACACCTTGCAGGGAGGCAATAGGACCAGATTCAAACCAAAGAGCTTACAGATTCTGTCGTGCCCAGGAGTGTCCTGAGAAAGGAACCCCCTCTAACTCAGAAGGGCAGGCTCGGCTTCTCTCTGCCTTTGAAGCCCATGTATGCGGCCTCTATCTCCGCTCCACTGTTTTGTCGCTGTGAGGGACAAACGGAGAGAATGAGGAAGCAGAGGGAGAGGAAGCAGAGGATCCCTATGACCAAAAGGGAGAGGCTGGTATGGAGGCAGAGCCTGATGGAGGGACCAGGAAGGTATGGAGAGAAAGAGAACAGGGCATGCGGATGAGTGTCAGAACATGTGTTTCAAATACCTAAGTGTTAGGAATAAGACCACATACCAGATTTTTAGCAGAGAACTTTCCTTTATGTAGCTGGCCCTGATGCTTGTGTATAGCTTCTCCAGCTGTCCTGAGGTCCCCTCACCCCACAAAGAAAACACTTTGTTTTCTTTTCCTAGAATGCTTTTTATCTCATTCTCGGCCTGGTTGACATAATCTTTTAAGGCTCAGCTCTGGGTTACCTCTTCCAGAAAGCCTTCTCTGAGGCCTCCGAGGCTGGAGGAGGCAACCTGTGTGCTCATGACCCTCCACATGGCACATTTTTGGAGCATTTTCCATGACATCCCCATAACCTGCTAACACGTCTATCTCCGCCACAAGACTCTGAGTTCTCTTGGGACAGAGGTCACTTCTGATTCATTCTTCTTGCCCCAGAGCTTGGCACAGAACGAGCCTCAATATAAGCCCATCAAACTAACCTGAGCTGGGGTGCTGTGCAAACCTTCACTCTTCTCTCGTGGCCACAGGATGGCCGTAAGTGACTAAAGACACTGGCTGTGAGGATTCTGACAGCCTTCCCCTTGTCCTAGACCATGAAGCACCTGGTTGTGCTGAAGCCCAGAGGCCACGGCAGGGGAGACCAAATGTCTGCGGAGCTCTGGCTGTGGCTGGCTGAGACGTGGGCTGCTGCAGTGCCCTTAGGAGGACTCGCCTTCCGCTGCTCACCCCTGTAAACCTCACTGGGATAGCATGTTTATTTCTAGCGTCCCTTGTCTTTGTGGTTTCCCTACATCCTTCAGTACTTCTTAGTGCAAGGCAAGGTCAGAGGCATAAAGGGACCCTGCAGCCTAAGGAAGCACTTCCACGGTCCCTCCACTTCTGGGAGTGCCAGCTGTGATCTGGGGGGTCCTGCTGTGTTTCCCCCAACACTTCATTGCACGCTGTCATTGTGATGGTCATTATTCTTGTCTCAGGGAGAAAGGGTGACTAATAATAACATCACGGGAAAAACAAATGCAAATCATTGAACAAGCAGATCCTGTAATGCATATTAATAATTCAAAGTAAATGCTAAATCTATCCCTCAGGCCCCCAAAGAAAAGAACCTTCAAGCATCCTGAACTCTAGTTGCATGTCAGAGATTTGCAAGCCGTACATGGTTTGCAGCTTGAACACTTAGGACTTCTGGGTGACTTAGAAAGACAGACTCTGGGAGTGCCTGGGTGGCTGAGTAGGCTAAATGCCTGACTTCAGCTCAGGTCATGATCCACGGGCCCTGAGATCAAGCTTTGGGTTGGGCTCCCTGCTGAGCCTGGAGTCTGCTTCTCCTCCTTATGCCCATCCCCCCTGCTCGTGCTCTCATGCTCTCTCTCTTTCCCTTTGTCTCTAAGACTGATGATTCACAGACCTGTCCCTGAAGCAAATGATACCTTATATTTAATTAAAAAAAAATAAAATCTAGAAAGAAAGAAAAAAAGAAGGAAGGAAGACAGACAGACAGACATACCCTGGTTAGCATTCTCCACTCCACGCCTTTAATCAATTCCTCCTCAGTGCCCATTACCCACTCCCTCTTGTGGGTTGAACTGTGTCACTCCCACAAAAGACAGGCTGAAGTCTTAAGCCCCACCACCACCCTGATACCTGTAAAGGTGACCTAATTTGAAAATAGGGTCTTTGCAGGTGCATCACATCAAGATGTGGTCCTACCGGATGGGGGCGGGTGCCATATCCAAAGACTGGTGTCCTTAAAGGGGGAGCACGACTTGGCCCAGGAAACAGAAGGCGCAGAGGGAAGAAGGCCACGTGAAGACGAGGCAGGAACTGCAGTGATGCTGTCACAGGCCAACGATCGCCTACAACCGCCAGAAGCTAGGAGCTGATTTTGGAGTCTTAGCCTCCAGAACTGAGAGAGAATAACGTTCTGTTGCTTGAAACCACCTAGTCTGTGATGTGTTGTGATGGCAGCCCCAGGAAATGAATACTGCCTTCCCTCTCCGTCACTTTACAGGGGAAGAAGCAAGCAGTGTGGTGTCTGTGGCTCATGTCTTTAGCCATGAACACATCCCATGAGACCAGGGCGGGACACGTGCCGGGAAGGTGAGCTGACTCATCAGGGCCTTGGCCCAACAGCAGGAAGTGAGGGAGACACGCAGGGAGAGCAGGGAATCGGCCACCACGGGAGAGAGCAGGGACTGCACAAAGGAGAGGAAGGGTCGGTTCACAAGGCCCCAGTGGTCTCCCTGTGAAAATAACTGGGTCAGAAAATATGAGTCTCAGAGGCCCATACACCTAAGTGCCCAAGAGTGTGTGACACAAGGCAGAAAATGCAGTCTCCTCATACACTCCACGAGACAGGACCTATGAGCAAATGTTACTTTTAAAAGAAAAAAAACAACAACAAACTGAAAGGTAGGATGGTGGGTGTTGAATGTCAAGGAGATACGGAACTGCATGAAAATGCGTAAACCTAAGGATAGAAATGGATCAGATGAGGAGCAAAGACTCACAAGACGCAAGCCACATGGACAAGATGGCCCGCGTGTTTGTTTTCATGTGTATGGGAGAATGGAGTCGAGCACTGTTCCTGCAACAGGCAGCCTCGACTGTCGGGACATATGGGGAGCCTTATGTGGCTCCAGGCCAGGCTTCTGATGTCTTCCTATCTTGCCTCCGCAGCAGCTTCATCCCACAGGTTGATGAGGACGTGGCCAGCAGCAAAATGAAGGTCCTGGGGACCGTAGGAGAGAGGGCTGCTCTGTCGTCTCATTCATCCACTTGACAAATGTGTTGAGTGTCCTGACAACAGAGCTCTGGATAGTCATTTCACATACAGAAGAATGAGGCAGAGGTCCTGCCTTCAAGAAGCCCAGGACAAGTACCGAGCGAGTCAGACACGAGCACCTCCCACCCCGGAATGGAAATACGATTCACGCGGCCACGGCTACACGGGCCAACGGTTCTGGGAAGCGCTGAGGGAAGCAGTCAGGCTTTGCATATCATATCCAAGGAAGGGAAGAGGAATAGGCCTGGTGAGTCCCTGCCTTAGATGCCAAGAAGGCACATTTTTGGATAAACGTGAAAGGGCAAGCAGTTAGGAAGCTTCTCTCTGTCAGAGAAGGCGGGTGAGGAGATTCTAAGGAAGGAAAGAGATCTGGAGAGCTGCTCAGGGAACTCCCGAGTAAGAGCTCAGTATTTTTCAGAGAATGTATACAAGGTGAAACAGGAGACCCCCTTAGAGATAAATTACGCCACAGATCAGTGAGGATTATGCTAAGAGGCTCACGCCCCATATCGGCTCCTCCAAAATGCCGGAGCAGGGCTGCTGGCTGGTTCATCAGCCCTCCTGAGGGGTTCTGCTCAGAACAAGACCAGGGAGAAGGAGGGGTTGGGTCTGTTGCAGGAGCTGATGTCCTCAGACTGGACAATGAGCACACCCAGCTCCTCCAGCCCTATCTGCTCCTATCTTCATCAAGGGAGTGGAGGGTAGAAAGAGGGCACCGAGGTGCAAGTAGAAAGATTGTAGGAGGCCGCTGAAGGCTCCAGATGTGTACAAGACTCCTAAACTCCTGGATCTCGTGGGGTCCAACGGGGAGACAGGAGGAGGTGGGAAGGAGGCCAGAGCAGAGGACTCTCATCCTGGGCTCCATAAAGGGGAGGAGATAGATGGGGTAGCAGTACCACTGACAGACGTCTAAGCCTTGCTAGGCATGTGTTCTCTTTTACAGATGGAGTGACTGCCTGAGGACACACAGCAGTAGCCCAGCTGGGATTCGAAGCTAGGTCTATGCTCTCTCCAACATGCTCTGCTACATTGGGAGGGATACAATTTCTGTTCCTAACTCGGTGCTTTGAGCAGAATATTTTTCTCTCTGAGGCTCAGTGTCCTTATGTATAAGATAAAGCAATAGAAAATCTCCAGGACCCCTCTCTGCTCTAATAGCCTGTGTTTTTCCATGGATTCTAGGCTAGCCCGATTCATCTGGAGCCTGGCCCGCTGACCCCGAACCCCCACACTCACATCCCAGCTCCTTTCCTGCTGTCTGGCCTTGACTACTCACCAGCACTGTGTGCTTGTAGGCCCTGTGAATCACAATGCTGTAGCCAAACACAGTCACGTCCACCTGTTTGACCCACAAGGCCAGGGATGGGTCCCGGTCCTCATTCTTGGCTGTGACGACAAACTTGGGGAAAGTGTCTGAGCTTGGCCTGCTTCCTGTGGTGCAGAGGATAAGGGGGCAGCTGGTCTGGAAGTCAAAGGAGTAGCCATCAAAGGTCAGGTAGTGGCCGTAGCCCGAGACGATGCAGGAGGCGTCAGTGCGAGGCTGGCAGTAGTAGAGGCCTCCCTCCTCCATGCAGTACTCGTCCCCCTTGCACGGGATGCTCTCACAGTGGACGCTATTGTCTGTGCCGTTGCAATAGCAGAAGATCTGGCAGTCCACATCCACCCAGAAGGTCTCATTGGTGGCAAGCTGGTGGCCCTCAAAGTTGCAGCCGCACTCGCTGCGGGTGACACACTGGCTGCCTTGCAGGGCGTAGCCCTCGTCACACTGGCAGCCCTCAGAGCAGCTGTCCACACAGATGGGGCCCAGGGCCAGCGTCTCACAGGTCTCCATGCACGTCATACACTCCTCGAAATGGCTGTTCTCCGGGCATTCCAGAGCTGAGGGTGGCCAAGGAGAAGACAGGCTTGAGCAAGGTACAGGGGTGAAGAGAGAGTGTGTATGCACTCACTAGCTGCTTGTGGTGTGTATGTGTGGTGTGTATGTGTTCCTGCTGCATGGGAATGTGGTGTGCTTAGCACTACTGTCATCCTCATTTGGGGAGCGCAGAGGCTCCGTGAACCCCTCATGTGCTCATGTGTTCCTGGGGCACTTAGCTCTCTGTGGAGAAGAGTCCAAGACTATGAGCCTTAGTGAGCACCTACTACATCCCAGGCGTCATTGAAGCTAGTTTGGTGTAACTTTACTCAACAGCCTGGGAGGTAAGCAAAGTCTGCTCTCTGTCTTACAGATGAGAAACTCAAGTCCAGTGACTTAATCCAGCCTGTAAGTACCAGAGAGATTCGAATCTGGATCTCCCAATGCTAAGTCCCCTGACTCGAGGACTTGGGAGGGAGAATGTCTTGGAAAGAACCAGTGCTTTGGGTCCAGAGAGATGGATATCGTCTCTGAGTTCGGTTTCTTCTTTTATTAAATAAAGATGATAATTATCTAGCACAGTCATTCTGGGGATTAATGACCTAATATATGAGGTCCATAGTAGAAGCTCAATAAACAGAAAACCTTTCCCTATTCACACTTCCTTCTATTAGGATATACTTTATGAAGGCATTTTTACTCTACAAATTGGCTTTCTCTTTGTCTTTCCTGTCTCCACTCCTGGTGCCTTTTCTACCTCCTCACCGCCTTCTGCCCCGGTCCCTCCCACCTTCTCTGCTCACATTCTTTCCCCAGTCTGGACAGACCTCACAAAGCCAAATCCTACACATCTGTCAAGGTTCATTTCATATTGCACTTTGGCCCGGAAGCCTTCCTTGAGAGGCCAAGTCTTTGGGTTACAAAGGACAGCATATATTATGCTAACAGCACACGCTGCTCACCATGGATTTCAGGGTCATCTTCCCATTTCTTTTTAGGATTTCAGCCTGCCAAAATTTGCCCTGGGCAGGGTATGGATGAATCCAGGAGCCAGAAAGAAATCTACCTAGAAGTCTGCTTAGTCCAAAGATCTGCGAAGGTCCCCACCATCCCCTGGGGCAATAGGTACCAATTCTTTAGAACTTTCTTTAGCTTTTATGCAGAGTCTCACTCCTTAATAATGCTTTACAATCCAAGGACAGAGAGGACACTACAGAGAAATAAATTGCATAGCAGTAACAGCTCTGCCCACAAGTACCAACTCAACAGAACCTAGTTCTGCACTAGGTGCTGAGAGCCAATCTTTCTTCCTCTGGGCTAAAGGACTATCTCTACTCCCGTTGACTACAATACCATACGGCTTTGGAGTTGAAGGCTAGTTCAGCACTGATTAAATATGTCCGTATAGAGGGATTTTCACATTTGTCTCTAAATTATGAATGCTATAACATTGACTGCAGGTTTATGGTGATAGCAAATAACATGACTTATTTAAATGGCTCTCACTTGATGACTTATTGTGTTGTCTGAATTTGTCTGAAAGTCTGGAACATACAGACGTGAAGTAATAAAACTTCCTCTGGCCTCTGAAATGCCTCTGTGAAATTATTTAATTGGGCAGCCTGGCTCTGCCAACAGGAGGGCTGGTTCAAAATCTCAGAACACAGAAGTGGTGGTTGTCCCTAGCTGGGCCCAGAGAAGATTGTGTTCCTGATATGCAGCTGTTACTCAGCCCAATCCCCAACCTGGAAGACCCTGACCAGATTAACCCCTTAGGACCCAAGTCTTCCTTAATCAAACATGCACACTCTGGTCCTGTGAGACCCTTGGCTGCTTTTGTCCCCATGTCTCTCTCTCTAAAAAAGGCATCGAAAAGAACTTCCTCCAGCTCTGCAGAGGAGGGGTGGTAAGAAGCTATTCTGGGCAGCCATCACACCCAGGAAAAGAGGGAGTCATCCCCATTCCATCACACTTCACACTGACTATGGCACCAAAGTGTGCTCTGTGCACGACAAGAGCAATCCAGAAACATGGTCTACAGGGCGGAGTTCATAGTCTGAAAGGGCAGTGGACCTGACAGGGCAACAAAATGGATTTGGTAGGGGGCAGGCTCAGTAACCCTGTACCACGAATGAACTGCAACCAAAAAGCAGAGACCAGGAGAGGGACAGAGATCATAGTAGATAAGCTGCCCAGAAGACCAGAGAGGATGTGCAGGTAGAGTAAAAAAGAAGGTTTTGGGAACATATTACAAGGTCCTAAGAGATGTGGTGGTCAGGAAAGACCTTGGAGTGTCTCTTCCTGTAGGTGACATATGAATGCTCCCAGAACCCAGCTTTAGGATTCACAGTGTCTGCTAGTCATCCCTCCCTACTGTGGTTAAGGGTCACCAGGAATGTTATCACCTTCTCTGAGATGACGACCACCAAACCATTCACATGCTTCTTGGGCTCCAAAAGCTCAGAACCCAGAGATGTAAACAGACAAGCCTATGTGTATGTATGTATGTATGTAGTGTGTGTGTGTGTGTGTGTGTGTGTGTGTGTGTGCGTGTTCTTAGCTCTAAGATGTTTCTGTTGAAAGGGTTTAGTGGCAAAGCAAGAATACCCCTGTAGCAATAGATAAGTCTCACTCAGATCTTGGTTTCTAAGAACAGTCCCCACCTGGGGAAATTAGGGCTTCTTGGAGTAATGGCTGATTCTAGTCTGTGACAGGGGAGGTTACAGGACAAATGTGGAGCATCTTGTAGTACCAGAAAGTGAGAAAGTGACCAAGGCATGCCCAAAAGACAAAGGCATCTTGAAGGGCTCCCACAGGCCAAATCTGGAATAATTTTAACACCAAAGTAATGAATAAATGTAAATTGAAATATAAATAATTGAAAAAATGGGAATATGTGTCTCCAAATTGATAAGATAGATGATTGACACTTAGGTTGCTATGTGTTCATCCATAGCCGAGTGGATAAAGAAGTTGTGATACATATACCTACAATAGAACATTACTCAACCATCAAGAGAGAATGAAATCTTGCCATTTACAATGATGGAGATGGAGCTAGAGTGTATTATGCTAAGAGAAATAAGTCAGTCAGAGAAATACAAATACCATATAATTTCATTCCCAGAATTTAAGAAACAAAACATATGAATAAACAAAAGAAAAAAGAAACAAACAGAAAAAAAAAACGGACTCCAGAATACAGAGAACAAATAGGTGGTTGCCAGAGGAGGATGAGAGGAGGGATGAAATAGATAAAGGGGATTAGAAGTATACTTATAGTGATGAGACCTGAGAAATATATAGAATTGTTGAATCATATTGTACACCTGAAACTCCTATAACACCATATGTTAATTATACTTCAATGAAAAGATGATTGAGAGAAGATGGGTAGATGGATGGATGGATGGATAGATAAATGAATGGATGGATGGATGGATGGATGGATAGATGGATGGATGGATGGATGGATGAATGGATTAATGGATGGATGGATAGATGGATGGATAAATGGATTAATGGATGGATAGATGGATGGATGGATGGATAGATGGATGGATGGATGGATGGATGGATGGATGAATGGATTAATGGATGGATGGATGGATAGATGGATGGATGGATGGATAGATGGATGGATGGATGGATGGATGGATGGATGAATAAGAGATGGATGACAGGCAGACACATGGAAGAAAAGGGAAGCCTCTTACTTATAGTACAATGACATCTACACTTCAGTAAATAAGTGAACAGAGTGCTGGATCTAGAAGCCATCAGCTTGTAATTATCATGCTAAAAAGACTGAAACAAGCAAATATTATCAATGGGCACTAAATAGAGGTGGGGGATTTTGATATCAGCCTACAATTAGCATTTTGCCCCATTTGCTTTATCATCTCCTCTCACACTCTCTCTGCAGGATACTTACATGGTCTTAAAGTGTCTCCCCACTGGTAGCTGATTTGTGGTAAGAGAACAAAGACAATGTGACCACGGACTGGAGACATTGGATAACACCTGACCAGGGGACCAGCGTGCCCATCTCCACTGAGAGGCTGGACAGAGGGCATGTGCTGCACATGACGTGATACCGTGAGGAAAGTAGACATCGCCTGTTCAGGAGTCTGAGAGGGGAGGCGCAGCAGAACCTAATCACAAGGAAACATCAGGCCCAAATGGAGGGCCATTCTGTTTTAGAAGGTGGGAGGCTATCTCTTTAAAAATGATGATAGGTAGAAAGAAAGCTAAGGAATTATTCCAGACTAAAGGATACTAAAGAGCCTTGATAGATCTAAAGATAACACATGGTCTTAGACTAGATCTGTATTGAAGGGGGAATGCCATAAAGGACTTCATGAGTTAATTGGCAAAATTGAAATATGGATAGTAAATGATTCTATCAGTGTTAAATTTCCTAAGGTCAGTAAATATACTCTAGTTCTGTAAATGAGTGTCATTGTTTTCAGGAAATACACACTGAAATATTTAGGGGCAAAGGGGTATGATGTATGTAACTAACTTTCAAACAGAGAGAGCTCAAGAGAAATGGTAAAGCAGGGCGCCTGGGTGGCTCAGTGGGTTAAGCCGCTGCCTTCGGCTCAGGTTATGATCTCAGGGTCCTGGGATCGAGTCCCGCATAGGGCTCTCTGCTCAGCAGGGAACCTGCTTCCCTCTCTCTCTCTCTCTCTCTGCCTGCCTCTCCATCTACTTGTGATTTCTCTCTGTCAAATAAATAAACAAAATCTTAAAAAAAAAAAAAAAGAGTCTTTAAAAAAAATTAAAAAAAAAAAGAAATGGTAAAGCAAATGGGACAAAATGCTAACTGTGGGTTAATTTGGGTAATGGGTATACAGATATATACAACGTTTCTATAACTTTGCAATTATTTCAAAATAAAGAATTTTGAGAAATAAACAAACATAGAAGGAGATTATAGTAGAAGAGAGATGAACAGATGTAGAGGATGGAATCCTAATGGTGGCCTTGGTTTGGGTTTGGGGCTATTGGTGGGAAAGGGATGGGTGCTGAAGCCCAGGTGGGGCGGTCCTCACTCCGGGCATGGGTTCTGCCCTCTCTGCCACTCCTCCTGCCCTTCTACCTCCCTCCTCCCCCTGTACTTCCCCATCGCCACGAGTGTTCTATGTCAGGGCTTCTCAGCAATTATTCTAATTACTACTAGCACTGCCATGGGCCTGCTGAGAGGGGTCAGATCCTCCAGGGACAAAATGAAAAAACAGCAACGTGGGACTCTCTTCATAGCCATTGTCAGGCTTGCCCTAGGGAGCAGCCTTAATCTCTACTCCGTGAAAGGCACTCTGACTGATCACCTTCTGTTGAAAGAATGGAGCCATTCTTTGCCAAGAACGGAGGCACCGATGGAGCCATCACAAAGGCTTCTAGTCTTTGATATGACGTGTATCCCGGTTAGCTAAAACCCAGAGTCAATAGGATGGCTAATCCTTCCACAATGAAGAGACACCATGTAATCAGAAACAGAAATAAAGGTGAGAAACAGTCTGGTTTGGGGTGAGGAGCCTTCCAAAGGACACGCCAGATGAGGAAGGGACACCCAAGCCTCCAACTGTCCTTGAGCTCAACTCCCTCCCCTCCCAGGTGGCCTCCCGCACCACCACATCACAGAGCCCCGACTTAGACTTACGGCAGAAGTCATAGGTCCGCCAGGGGCCCACCTCCACGTCGGCGTTCTTGCAAGCACTTGCGTACCGCGCCACAGAGTCACAGAGTTCAGACTCATTGCCCCCGCTCTGGCACAGGCGGAAGAGGCAGGTGCGGTAGTAGGCGGTGACATTGACCACCCCGTGGCACTCGAGGAAGGAGCTGTTGGAGGGGTCATTGATGATGCCACACCTGGAGCGGCTCCGATAAAATTTGAGCAGCTCCGAGTCATTGTTGCAAGCCTTCAGCAGGTCCCCACACTCCCCGTTGCAGATCTCCTCAAAGGTTGTCCAGCTTTCCAGGAACACTGCCAGGTTGTCTGTGCACTTGCCATTGGGGAGACAGAACTCATCGCTGGCATTTGCGTTAAAGAAGCCACACAGCCCGCCGGTGCAATTGAAGTAGATGGTGGAGAGCCGGATGTACAGCAGACCGACGTCTGAGTACTGGACGGTCACAATACCCTTGGACTCTACCGTCGTGCTGTTTTTGTTTCGATAGATTTCCAGCCTCCCCGAAGGATGGAAAAAGGGTAATTCTACCTCCTGACCGTTCAGCTGAAAAACCAGATCACTATCATCAATTCTGGATGCACACAGAGTACCCACAATTTCCTAGGCTATGAAATCAAGACATGGTTCTGCCCCGGGACTCGCCCTTTGAGAAATGTCAAGAAGCTGGCAGGCTATGGAAACCAGGCAGACATACACTAACTGTTTCTTCATGGGCAACTCTGTTTCTTTCTTTTTTGACGCCTCTGATTCAACACACTTGCTGTTTATTTGCATGTACAGAAGACCATACGGTAGCCCAAAACAAAAGTGAGATGTGAGCAAAAGTCGTCTTGTCATATAAGCGGCTTCTTCCTTCTGCCTAACAGCTCCTTTTCACTGAGGGCACCCTTCCTTCCCCAACTTTCGGGCTCCTTCCTTCTCTTCCAATTTGACTGTCCCTGTGTCCCAGCCCCTTGGGGACATGTGGTTTCTTTCTTTTTTTTTTTTTTTAAGATTTTTATTTATTTATTGGACAGAGAGATCACAAGTAGGCAGAGAGAAAGGAAGAAGCAGCCTCCCCACTGAGCAGAGAGCCTGACGCGGGGCTTGATCTCAGCACCCTGGGATCATGACCTGAGCCGAAGGCAGAGGTTTAACCCACTGAGCCACCCAGGTGCCCCAGGGGGCATGTGGTTTCTATCTAACTGTCTAGTTGTCCATCCATCTATCTACCGTTTACTATTCTTCCAATAAATTAATCTCTGTGTGTCGATGGGAATGAAAACAGCCTCTTCATTCTGTGGATGTGTGCTTTCTGATCTCCTGGCACAGGACTGCGTTGACTTCTATTTTCTAAATTAGACTTCCTATGATAGTATGAAGTACATGGAGGACTGGGGCAGAGAGACCCACCCTCCCATCGTGCTGGCTCTGCCACCACTTAGCTGTGAGGTCCCCATCCCCCACTTAGCCCTTTGGGAGCTTCATGCGTAAACGAATAGTGGCACGAGATGATTCCTAATGATCTGGATGCCTAATGGTGAATATTTTAGACCAGGTCAGAGGGGCAGGAGGTGTCCCTGTGCGTACCATCTGCATTACCCCACAGGGGTTCCCATCTACATGTAGGCGAGTGCGTATAGGACAGGGTAAAGAGCACAGACTATGAAGCCAGGCTGCCTGGGCTCAACTGTCGCTTTACGGCTGTGTGTCCCCGAGGAAGTTACTTAGCCTCTCTGTGCTTCAGTTGTCTTACAGGTAAAATGTAAATGAGGATGAAATCCCTCATGAGACTAGGTGTGATACTACTTAGAATAGTGCTTGGCACATAGTAAGCATCTGGCCAGCATCGGCTTTTACAGAGAAAGTGAGTCCTGCTACAACTATCCCTAATCTGCCAGATTCCAGCCTCACTCAGTTCCACCCTCTGAGACACTGATTTGGTGCTGAACATTAGGAAATAGCCCCTTCGGAGTCAGTGCCTTCCCGAAATCCAATCGTGGTCAGAGGCAGAAAGGCACGCCAGAAGACTGTGGCTCCTTCACTTGGTGAGACTCAGCACAAAAGCCACTAGGGCACTGGGACTCTTACCTTGACTTCCGAAGCCCCGACTCCTCCTATCTTGACCTCCTGGTCGGCCACCAGGATACGAAGTCCTCGCAGCCAAGCAGGCCCTGCGTCGGGCTTCTTCTTGTTGATGTCTATTTCTAGATACTCGGGCCTCTCAGGGCAGGTCTTGAGGAGGGTGTAGGAGAACTCGGCGGGGAAGGCATAGGCGGCGCCATCGAAGGTGTGCAGCACCTGGTTCTGGCTGAGTAGGCACACGGTCTCACGCTTGGGGAAGCAGCCCTGGTAGCCGTCCTCCACGGCACACACCTCCCCACCCCGGCAGGTCTTGTTGAAGCAGTAGACGTCCCCGCCCTCCTCGCACAGGCACTGCACTGTGCAGTTGGCCGTGGCCCAGAAGAACTCCCCCATGGTGTAGTAGTGGCCATCAAAGTCACAGCCGCACTTGTGCAGGGGGACGCACTGGCTGGTGCTGAGTACAAAGCCCTCGTTGCACTCGCAGCCCTCTGTGCACGGCGTGGCGCAGTTCTGGGAGGCTGTCAGGTCCGCGCAGGTGTCCGGGCAGCTGCTGGTGCACACGGAGTAGTGGCTGAAGCTCGGGCACTGCACCGTGGACACTGACGTGGGGGAGAGGAGAGAGCGCGACAACAGGTGAGTGCCCAGGAGGCTGACCACAGGGCTCCAGCACCCACAGGGGCCTGCAGGAAGGGTGCGCCTTCTGGGCCATTTAGCTCCTAGAATGAGGGCCCAGCGGCCACTTGTCAGGGAAGAGACTTGAGGTGGTATCTGTAGAAACACGCTCCACTGCTTTGTGATAACCCCTGGGAAACGTGATTGAACTGTGAACTTGACTCTTATTTGATCATCTTGGCTGAAGTAAACTTCAAGTTGCTATCCTAACTAGACTAGATGCATTGTTCAACACTGATTTACTATTAGATGATCTACAACCATCAAGATGTTTTAAGATCGTCAACGGATGGGCATGTAAGTTGATCTGATCTTATACAGCACGGTGCGTTGTTAGGAGGAAATAAATCGAACTTGAAGGACAAATAAAGCATGTAACCATGGAAGGAGGCACTAGAAAAACGTGAAATTTCTAACAGGGAGCCGCTCAAAATACCTAAGTGACCAAAGAATACTGTGGGACCTTCAAAATAAGACAGAACCTTGGTTATCTGAAAAGAATGTGTGTGCCTGTGCCCCCAAGAGACTGGGTTGGAACTACGCGCCTCCTCAAGGCCCTTCTTGCCTCGGAAGCCTCTGGTTCTTATTTTAAGAACATGTGAGTCTACACAAAATGTTTGAGTCTGGTTGAATCCAAGAGTCAGGGGCTCAGGGGACTGGAACGCTAGTCATCTGAATCAACTAGCGTTCATCCCACTAATGTCGGGGAGGGATGGGGAATGTAGAAGATAGGAAAATAGTACCACCAGGTGAAGAAAATAGCTATTACAGGTGATTTAGTTAGGCAATGCGGATGCCCATAGATTATACAAGGGTCTTATATTAGATCAAAAAAGCCTTCTTTAATCTCAATTCAAGTCAGGATTTGGGTGTTCCAGGCATCACACAACTGAGCAACAAGAAAACAGTCTCATCCTGGTTTGATCAGTTCTCTAAGGACTGAATCTGATACATGACGATTTTATGAATCCAACCGACACTGATAGGAAAAAATTTTCCTTTAGCCTTGAAACTGAAAGAAACTTTGAAACCTTCTCACCTGCATGGGAATTTAAAATGCATAGATATAATGTTCTGGGTAATCCTATGGAGAAAACCAAGGGCCAGGAAGACAAAACAAAACAAAACAAACCCCCAAAAATACAAAAACAGAATTCCAAGAAACTGTTACTTTGTTTAGTTTAAAAATTTATAAGACCGGGCACCTGGGTGGCTCAGTGGGTTAAGCCGCTGCCTTCGGCTCAGGTCATGATCTCAGGGTCCTGGGACCGAGCCCCGCATCAGGCTCTCTGCTCAGCGGGGAGCCTGCTTTCTCCTCCTCTCTCTCTGCCTGCCTCTCTGCCTACTTGTGATCTCTCTCTGTCAAATAAATAAATAAAATACTTTTAAAAAATTAAAAAAAAAATTTATACGACCAGGACAAGAGCGTTTAAGGGGATAGAAGGAGAAAACAAGACAACTAAATGGTACAAAATGCTTAATGTGAAAGGGAATTCACATTCAGACCCTGAATTTCCCCATACTGTTGGGGCTTTTCCTAGCCACTTAGCATTTCAGATAAAGGGCTTTCTTTCCTGACGATCTGTGCTCTCCGGCCACAGCGCTTTCCCCACCAGCACCAGGGGGTTGGAGGAAAGCTACAGAGCCAGAGACACAGAACCTAGAGGGATGGACGGTAGAGAATAAAGAGCCACAGGACAAGTGCTGTTGGTTCCATTCGGGAGGTGAGTTGTTTCCCCCAAGGCTGGTTTGGATTACTCAGAGCAGGATCTGTGTTTCCTCAATGGCCACAAAGATCATGGCCTCCACCTCAGAAAACCCTACCATCTTGCCTAACTCTGGGATAGCCATCCCCAGGACAGGGCCTTCCTGTGCCCACGCATTTCCTGCCACGTGATCCGTGTTCCCAGACCATGAGGCTCATCATTGTCTTCTCGTTTCCTGGCTATGGTATTGGGTGGGTGCGTGGGCGGGGAAAGTAAAGACCCTTCCACTGTTCATTCTTCCTAATGTCTGGTTATTTTCACCTCCCCCTCACTCCTGGGCTGTTGGTCTTAACGAGGAAATTTTTGATGGAGCCCAGAAACCCTCTCCCTGGCCCCCTACACCATCATGGCCTTCCTTTTGGTCAGGACACCAGCTTACCACACCCCGTCTGTACTCGCCAGTCTCCGATCGGAATGCCAAGGGCTTGGCACACGAGCGCGTAGGCTTGGATGGCCTGACAGAGGAGTGTCCCGTTGTCCCTCACGCTGCACAGGTCATACACGCAGCTGTGCACAAAGGCCGTGGGGTCCATGACGGTGCCACACTCCCACAGGGGGCCGTCTGTCTTGTTGAGGAAGCCACAGTAGTCAGGGCCAAAGAAGAGTGCTTCGGTGACAGCATCACACACGGTGCAGTTGTCCACACAGCCTGAGTCACACTTCCAGTCGGCGTGGTAGACCCGCCAGCTCTCTCCGAGATCCAGGACGGACATGGCCGGCCTGCCGTCGGGGCGGAGGAAGTCGTCTAGCGGGTTTTTATTGTAGTTCCCACAGAGCCCGCAGGTGGAGTTTATATAGGAGCCTGGGATGGAAATGGAGGCGTAGTGCTGGCCGTCAAAGGTCACTAAGAGCCCAAAATCCGTTTCCACGGCAGTAGACATGCCGCTCTGGTAGACTTTCACCGCCCCCAAGTCTAAGGTGACCGGCAAGGAAGTCACTAGGTCATTAACCTGCCAACAACAGTAATAGTAAAAGGCAGGTGAGCAGGTGCCAGGGCAAGGGGTCCAGCTGATGTTGGGAAAGGGAGGCAAAGCAACTTCGTGCTCCAGAGACAGCGCCGCCCCCCCGCCCCCGCCAGACTGCCTGGGGTTCCCGTAAGCTTGCCTTCCATGAAGGCCGAGGCCTGGGGGAGCCCTCAAAGGCCGGGTGGCATGGGCCACGGAGCACAGTCCCCTGGAGCCGTGATAGACATGCGTGGCCATCACCACTCGAGACGCTTCTGGGGACCAGGTGGCTGTGAACCCTTCCTGGCTGGCTCTAGGGCTAGCCTCCAAACTTTCCATGAAAGACTACTCAGCTTGTCTTTCCTGTCCTCTAAATTCATTCCTTGAAGTCTCAGCTGAAGTTCCATATTTCCCATGACCGTGTCACTGCCCACAGCACTGCCTGACCCCTCCTCCCTGCTGAAGTGTGGACCATAAACCAGTCCCCACACTTTAGCTTGGAAGCTGCCCTGGTGTTATTCTCTGAATGTTTCACTCTGTTACCTCCTGATGCCAGCGCTATGTCATGTAATCGTTCAGCAACAACCAACAAATTTAAACGCCTGCTGGGTACCAAGCACTATGCGGGGCACTGGGAAATAAAGAACAAAGAAAATAATTGTCTCTGCCCCTCACGGAGGTCTCAGTCTACTGCGGAAGAGAGATACAAATGGATATTTATAATATCCTATTTTAAATATGCAGTCAGGGATCACGCAAAGGGAGAACAGTAAATGAGTCCTATTTTCAGCCTCCGGGGATCACACGAGACTTTCTGAAGGCAGTTCAGCCTGCCCTGGGTCTTTAAAGATGAGCAGAAGTAGCTGAAGGCAGGGGGAGGCAGCGAATCCCAGGACAAGAGCCTACAGGCAGAGGGTTAGAAACAGCTGTGTGAATGAGGGGGCATTCATGAGGGTGTTACTGGACTGCAGGGGGGAAGGGGTGGCCAGGGATGAGCCTGGACACACGGGCAATGTCCCTGGTCCCTTCATTCCACAGATGGCCATTCAGACCTTTCTGCCTGTCGAGCTCTGTTCTAAGAGTAGGGGATTAGCAAGGAGTGAAATGGACACAAATCTCTGCCCCATGGAACTTCTATTTTAGTTGAGGGGCCCAATAACAAACAAAATAAATAAATAAAACGAATGCTAGGGAAGTGCTAGGAAAGTGGTTTTCGACTTGAAATAGGACGGCCAGAGGAGATATTTGGGATGAGGAAGCAAGCCGCACTGTTTTCTGGCGTGAAGGTGGGTCCCATAGAGGTGACAGCCAAGCCCTAAGGTGGCGTGTGTCCGGGTGCTCCCGGGACCTCACGGGGCTGGCATGGCTGGGGCAGGGACAGCAAGGAGAGGGCGGTGGTGGATGATACCAGAGAGATAAGAGCAGCCAGAACAGGGAGACCTTTGTCGGCCATTGTAGAGACTTTGGCCTTGACGCTGGGCAAGATGGGGAGCCAAGAGGCTGTCCAGAGCAAAAGAATGACATGATCTGACTTCCGTTTTAGAAGAATTCCTCTGGCCTCCGCACTGGGAATAGACCTTACAGGGCCCTTCAAGCCATGTTTTAAAACAAAACAAACTCCACAAAATAAAAAATAAATAAATCAAACAACTTGGATTTCTATTCTGCGGGGAAGGCCCCAAAATGTTTTAAGTAAGGGAATGGCACAGTCAGATTTGCACGTCAGAAAGCCTGAGGGCCTGACCTCTGTGCAGACATGCGAGGGTGGGAGGAGCCCACGGACAGCCCACTCTGCAGGACCTGGTGGTTTTTGTAGCAGGGAGCGAGAAGTGGGGGAAGAGTGGAGAGTGTGTCCCACATGTGTGGCTCACATGGGTTGGTGGCTTGAGAAGCCTCCAACAGAGAGAACTCACTTTCTGCTTTTTTTACATGTACCAGGCCTAGCACTGGTAGACATCACATCTGTGTCCGGGATGGAACGGTTAGCCTAGCCCAGTCCTCGGCGGGACAGCGTATAAGTACATAGTCAATGCACCGGACCCATACTGATTTCAGGCACCCAGAAAGGACAAGGGTCTTCACAGCCACCATTGTGCTACTTCCTGAGTTTTCTAGGAAGCTAAGCAGTAGCCTATTCAAGCATCACTCCTAAATTGACCATGGTGGGTGCCGTGTGCAATTGCCTGTCTCTAGAGATGAGTAGGACTAAATGGGGGAGGGGACAAAAAAGCAGGCTTGAGAAATAAGCCACCCTACAGAGAGCAGCAAGTGGAAAGAAAGACGTAGAAATTGACTGATCCATCTTTATCTCCCAGGCAGCAGGTCAGCCAACATGCGCGATTAAAGCCAAACTCTAAGGAAGGTCCTCTTGCAAGAGCACTGGGTGACTTTTATGTACTGTCCATGCTGAGATGGAAATGAAATCTTCCCTAAGGCCGATGTATTTGTAAACCCCAAATGTGCCCATTGCCGAGTACTCTCCTCCCTCTCCCTCCAGCTCCTGCTCACCAAGGCAGTCTTCTCTATCTTGAAGCAGGAGCCGTGGGGTGGGCCATCTCTGGATATTGCAATAGTCCCCCCTCCCCCTGGTTTCTCTGCATCAGACCTTGTCCCTCCTAGATTGGTTTAAGCCCTAGGCTGACCACAGTTCATACCTTCCTTCCTGGCATAAGCGTTCAGTGCACTCCCAATTCACTCATACGTGAAACACAGATTAGAGAGTCACTGTTTGTCCCCCGCAGTGCTGAGAGGAGCAGCTCCTGGGTGATTTCCTCCTTCACTCCTCCAGTCCCAGCTCTCAACTCTCGACTAGCCTGCAGGAGATGAACCTCACCTCTCAGCCTCCCTTCTTCTCCCAGTATTCAGGTCATTTCCTCTTTGAGAGGATGTTGGTGGGGAAAGAGAAGTAGAGTTGTAGAAGCGTAGGGTCTGAGAACTAAAAAGGGATTTTGGTGGCAATGGTAGTGTGGCAACCTCCATGCATAATGTGCCTACTGCTTGCCAGGCTTTGTACTAACTAGATCTTCCACATGTGGCTGTTCCTTTGCATCCTCATGACAAGCTTAGAAGGATTTGAGCTTCTTCCCCTTTTGCAGAAGTGGAAATTGAGGTTCAGGGCTTGAAGACTGGTACGTGACAGGGCCAGACTCTCACCAGCTGGGCTCTAAAGTGACTGCTCTCTGCTGGCTCAGTCCCAGGGCTGGGTAGAGGTAACTAAGTCCAAAGACAGCTCTTGATCCGGCCTCCTAGACACTATTACCCTGTTGCACAGATGGAGAAAGTGACACTCAAAGCACACTCAGCTGGCAGTATCGGCACAGGGACTGAGCAGATCTGACTCCAGGGTCTGCCTGCTATCTAGCCTTGATGGTCTTTTCATTACAGCATCCTAAACTACTTGGGCTTTTGTGGGGGAGAAATAGGAAAACTGAGAAATGTTAGCTAGAAGGAGACATTATAATAATAATAACATTATAATAATAATAACATTATAATAATCCATATAATAATATGGATTTTAGCTGGCTGTCTTTAGCCCCCACTAGCATATAGAATCCTAAATTGCCTGTTTTGTTATTTGAGACCAAGCCAAAGAGGGGAAATTCATATACAGAAACCAGTCCCCAGCATAAGGAGAAAGGTGCTCTGTACTTTGTAAGAATGGATCTTGCTGGCCATTCCCCGCCTGGTGTGTCTGGGGAAGTGTGTCTGGGGACGCCAGCTGCCTCACAGATGTTTCCTTCTTGCTTCCCATCCCTCTCCATGCCTGTCCCTACTTCACCCGCGGTGGGGGCTCCGCCGGCCACGGAGCTGCCCTCCCAGCAGAGCAAGTGCGTCCAGAGAAACTTGGAAGCCATTCGGCAAAAGGAAAAGGAAGACATTGTTAGCTCACAGTTGGAGTCGCATAACCTTTTCTTTCTGAAACATTTACATTCATATCCTCATCTCCCTGTCGCTACAGAAAATTGAGGAATCCATGCCCTACGCTTGGACGATGGAAAAGAGCCCCACAAAATTAGCAGAGCTGCTGAGCCTGAAAGAGAAGGCAGTGCCCCTTTCCTTCTGAAAAAGAGTCTGACTGTGAGTGAAAAAGAATTTTAATCAAAATGGAAAATAGAAATAAAGCATAAAGCTTTCTTCCTCACCTACGGATACCGTACACATCATCCCCAGAATTCAGGCAAGCAGGGGAACGCTGGAGAACGTTTTTCTAGCTTGAAATAGTAGCATCTGCCTACAAGGATAAGTATCGAGCTCAACAGCATGATAGAAATTTAAAAGGGAGAAACTCCAAACTTCTGTACCCAAACTCATACCTTGATTTGATATGCAGAGCTGCCCCTAGAGCGACTAACCAAAGAACAAGCAAATTGGCATTGCAGCCACAGTAAAAGCTCCCTTTTCTAATTATGCCCATGATAAGCGGTGCAGATCTACAACGGGCAGAGCCGGGAAAAGTGGAATTAGGTCCTTGGTCCTGCCTTTTGTTGGGCATGCTGTGTCAATTAAAACTGTAACACAGATTTTAAAAAAGAAACAAATCCCTGCATTGGCTCCAGTTCCGGTTTGTAATCTCTGTAATGACCTCCATGTCTGGGGATTAAGGACTGCACAGGGGTGAAGCCATCAACCCCTTGTGGTCTTGGCTATTATTGCTGGAATAAATACATGGTTGCAACAAGGTTGGCATGAACATTATGAAAATTGAGGCCTCCACAAATTGAGTAATTGCTAGTGGCTTTTTACTTTCCCTCCTTTATGGATGTCCCTGCTTGAAATCCAGGTGGACAGGGACAGGAATCATTTGCATCTGCTAAACAGACAGCAGAGACCCACTTTCTTCGCTCTTATTCCAGGCAGGAGTGGGGATCCTGCGAGAGGGTGTTTGGACAAAGCTTTCCCTGATCCCCTGTCTCTGCCTCACTCAAGAGCTCACCAAGCCCACTCCTGGTGCCTGCACATGCCTCTAGAAACACCAATCGATTTAGAGATTTCTCTAACAAGGAAGCAGCAGCTCTTAGGCAAACAGGATGGGGGATGGGTGAGGATGTACTGAGTTACGAGGGTGTACTCCGTTTTTGTACCATCTCCTAGGCATGACCCTCTGGCCACCACTATTGCAAGTCAGGTCCACGAGAAATGAGCTTACCTCTCTTCCCTGTTACTTCTGAGCTCGGACATATGTGCATTTGTGTGTGTGTGTGTGTGTGTGTGAGAGAGACAGAGAAAGTGTGTGTGAGTATGTGTGTCTGTGTACACCTATGTTTCCTATGTTTACCAGGTAACTAGGAATACGAATGTCTTTAAGTTATAGAGCAGACAGGCATATCAAGGAGACAGCTTGTGTTGGCTCTTGTACAAATAAAATTCAGCCTCGTAAAAAAGTTTTACAAGGTATTTGCAAGGAAAGAAGAGCCAAGCATCTCTTTGGAACAAACAGAACCAGCAGATCTGAGAAAGTCTTCCCCAGGCTGAAGAATCTCCAGCTTCTTCAACTTCCCAGGAAGGAGGGAGAGGGTCTCACCTTGACTTTTCCATAGCTTCCTTTGGGGATGAGAATCTTGTAGCCGTTGACCTCCACAGAGAGCTCTTTCACCCAGGAGACAGCAGAGCCCCCACGGTGTTCATTCTTGGCCTCCACACTGAAGAAGGGGAGGCTGGAAGTCTGCAAACACTGTCGGGCCAACAGGTAGGCACAGGAGCCTTGGAAGTGGAAGAGGAAGCCATCGAAAGTGTGGTAGTGTGGCTCGCCGAACACCACACACGTGCTGGTCTCCACAGGGCTGCAATAGAAGAATTTGCCTTTGGGCTCACACACTTCATAGGGGCTGCAGGAAGCCTCCTGGCAGTAGATCTCGTTGTTGAAATCCAGGCAGCGGCACTTGATGGTACAGTTCAGGTCATCCCAAAACACCTCCCCTCGCCGAAGGAACTGTCCTGGGGAAGAATGACATTAGAACCAACATTTATGGAACACTTACCCTCCGTGCCAGGCATGGGGCTGATGCCTTCCCTGCACTCTACCACATAACCCACACGAGAACCCTATTTGGCAGGTGTTATCCACCGTGCTTGACTGAGGTTCAGGGCACTCAGGCGCTCAGGGGAGAAGCCACGTTCCAGGCCAAGGCTGTGGGCATCCAGTCTACCTTGTGGCACCATCGTCTCCATGGTTGGTAAGCATACGCTCATTCAAGGAAGGGTACGTTGCCTTAATCCATGGCAAAGGCTATGACCCACAGAGGTCATATCCTTCCCTCCAGGAATGCGAGGAAGGCTATCCCAGAAACAGACCCAGCGTACCCTGGTAACTTAGCAACACTGTTGCTTCATGTGCTAATTTGTTGACTCGTTCACTCACCCATTCGCTCAGCAAACATTTGTTGGGGGCCCTGTGTGTACCAGAAGAGATCAATAAGCATGAATCAGGAGTCAGACACGCAAGTTTAAATCCCAGGCTCCTTGGGAGGATTCTGGAAAGGGCTGCACTCTGACTTCAAGGGCTTGTAAATCCTTCAGACGCTGCTTATACAGCTGTACAGTTGTCTTCTCTCTCCCCCCAGGCCCTGTCCAAATCTAGTGCTTCTCTGTCTTTATCCACAGGGTAGAACTTCTGGACAGAATCTAGGTCAGAAGGAGAATGGAGTCGGGGCCGAGGGGTGTGCTGATTTAAAATTATTTACTACTATTTATTTGATAGACAATCCGTCTTTAAGACCTTTTCTCTAAATAAATGATCTTCCCCCACTGAAAACGTCAAACTTCGCCTGTTGTTAGTATCAACCCTCAATGGAAATAGAAGTGTCTCTGGGCCGGGGTCTGTGATCTTGTCCTTGGTTTGATGTCAGAGCCAAGAGACCTGGAAAGTGGTCATAACTCTGCCATCAGCTTCCAAGGCTCCTGGCTTGCTTCCATCTGCCTCAGGTTTCTAACCTGTAGAACATGGGCAGTGTTACTTTCTCGTCCCTGTCCCATGGGGAGCAGCGAGGCTCTCTTAAGTCTGCACATATTGAGAGAGGGAGAAGCATTGGTAAATTGAGGATGCCGGGAAAGGGACGTATCGAAGGCACAGCATTGAGAAATGTAAATAATATTATATGTCAGGAGTTCACCATAGCTCGAAACTGCGGCTTGGGAAGACGTCTCACGTTCTTTTATAAAACTGAAAATGTAGTGAAAAGCATGGCCTGCAAGATTAAGCCAAGCAGAAGGCATTGGCCGCCTCGAAACAGGCTGTTCTGTGTCTGTGCAGCAGCAACAGTGATGTCTCCACAGGCAATTATGTTTCGTACCTGTTGAAAATAGAGCCCAAATACGGGATAATAGATCTTTCCACATTCCCAGGAGGCCATATGCATCAGCCCTGAAGACAGGCCCCGAACCTCAGTGCTCTTTGGCACGGGTCCAGGCTGCAGACATTTGAACAACCTCCACTAAGTATGATTTCCAGTCTCTGCTTTTGCAGGCTTCCAATAAATGAGAGGAAAATGCCTTTGAATAGAGGAGGTTCGGACCAAAAGGTAGACGCTCTGAGATCATTTTGTTTGCAAAATGATGATACAATAAAGCAGCTCGATGCAAATTTTCCCCAGCTATCGCCCAGGCCAAACCCAACCCTCATCAGATTGATATATGTCTGGTGGTGCATGAGAACGCACGGCAGTCTGCAGAAGGATATTGAATTTGTCCTGTATGTGAAACCCAAACCCATAACTCAGTGGGGGAAAGAATGAAGTCAAAATGGAGACTCTATACACTGCTGGAGTCTGGCCAGCTCTCCTAGCACTCCAGGTCCACAAGCCAATGTTTTCCACGATCCCAGCATTTCGTTCCCAGGACTCAGGCAAGAGGCTGTCACTGGGTGCTTAGGCTGCATGGCCATGGTCAGTCAGCTCTGTGATGCTTGGACCCAGGGGCCAAAGCACTGGGTAGGTCCCTAGCCCAGGCCATAAAGGGGAGATAGATAATGTGGTCATTGGTTTGGTATCTCTTGCAGACCTTAGGGAAGCTGTCTTTACCTTTTGTAAGGGAGGAGGGCACCATCTCTGAAAGACGGGTAAGTTTTAGAGCTAAGATCTTTCCCATCCAGCTTTATAATGGCTTGGGTTCAAAACATTTATTTATTCTTCAGAACTTGGAGAACTTGGACGGAGTCCACAGAGACAAGGATGCCCAGGCAGGGCCATCTGTACAGATGACCTTTCATTAGAGCAGAAATCCAGAGGTTTGATATGTCTGACTGCAATGCAGGGAATGGGGCCGAGGGTGTGGGCATTTCAGGCCCGGGGAATGTGGTTTCCTGTGTATTATACTGACTGAGGCTGAGTCAAAAGAGAAAACCGAGGCTTCCCAGAGCTGCTGAGACATGCGGGTCCCCAGACCATGCTTCCTATTGGATGGGACAGGAGATAAGCTAAGATCTGCATCTCCCAACCCACAACTTTCTTAAACATCTACAGACATTGTCTCCAGGGTCTTCCTCCGTGCTTCCGCAGCCCCCTCCCCTCGCACCCACCCCAATATGTCCTATATTGTGTCATCGTTGTTCCCGTGGCTGTCTTGTCCACCACAGCCATGCCATGGGAGCCAGAGCTCCTTCATTTCCAGCACCTAGAGGAGTGGCCAGTGCCTTGTTGGGGCTTTCAAATGTCCTTTGGGAAGAAGCAGTGGCTGGCTGGCTCAAGGGACAGATGAGTAGACGGTGAGGTGGATGGATGGACAGCTAGATGGAGGATGTCCTAGTTCTAGGTGCCATAGACTCTGGGACCAGAAATACCCACAGAAACACGGTTTCCTAAACACTTTCTTGACATGTAAGCAGCAGGAATCTATAAGCCAGAACATTCTTGGGAGAGTCATGGGCTGTTTTGCACACGCAAAGAGGCTTTGTTAGTTCAGAGAAGGCCCCCAACTTTGGGTGTTAATGTAAAGAAAACTTGGGAAGGCTCTACTACTGCTTGCTCACAGAAACCCAACACCAGCTTTGATTGTCCCCAAATTCCTGCATGTTTTGCTGCTGCAGAGAGAGTTTAGGAGAAGCCGCCCTAGAGAGGACGGCACTCATTCCCCTTGCTTTCTAATCATACTAGGAAGTGCTGATTTGCTCTCGTGGAGCCTTGGCAGCATTCCGAGCTCGCCCACTCCCGCGGATCTACAAAGTGCAGATGGCAGAACAGGAGTAAAGAGGGGAAGAAAAATGGGCAGGGGCGGGGGGGAATGATGGCAGCAACAACAACAACAACAAAAATAATGTTAAACAGGAGGGCTCCCTTCTGTCCCTCTGGCTGAGCAATCACTCAAGAGCCATGTCCACGTTGGAGTTGTTTAGAAGAAGCAGCTCTGTTCGCACCCCAGGCAAGGACTGCAGAAAACGCCATGGAGCAAATGCCGGGTTTCAGCTCCTGGTGTGATGAATGTGCGTGCTAAAATTACCTTGATCTCCATTACCCAGCTGAGAGATGTCAAAAGAGGAAGGCATCGGCAATGAGCCCGCCCCCGTGGCTTAAAAGGCTGCCTGTCAATCTCTACTAAGCAAACCCTACTCTTGCATGGAGAAGAGGAAAAGCCTTTACCTCTGGAGGTGCAGCCATTGGCTGGGTCAATTTCCTTCCCATCTACTTTAAATGCCCAGCGGCCTGGAACGTTGACGTTCGTGGTCTCTTGGATATTCACAATATCAGGAGTTCTTGACCCCGGGAGGCTGAAGAAATTGGTGAGGTTTCCACCATTAAATCCTGCCTAGAGCACAAAAGGAAGACGAGACTTGAACACAAACAGCACTGTTGTTGGTTAAGTGGCCTCAGCGCTTGCAGCATCCGGCACCCTGAAATTAGGAGACCCCTTCTCCTGGAGTCCCCGGAGCCACCATTCCAGGTGAGAAAGGCTTGCCTTCATTCATGCCATATCCCTATGAAGATATCAAAGGTGGGCAAGATTAGCTTCACCCTCCACTTGTAAAACCAGACATACTTCTCTAGCTCAAAGCTAGAGGAGCTTGGCCGGATTGCCTCGAGGAGGCTGAGCAGCATAAGCAGAGAGCAGAGCTTTGGAAACAAGATGGAGATGAAATGGAGAGCCACCAACCTGTGCCATCACACCCCCAAGGCCGGTCAGGGGGTCACCGCCGCTCGCCGTCCCGGTGGTCCAGTTGATTTCATAGTAATTGAAGAGTGTGAATGTATAAGATCCATCAGACACTAGGACGGCCTGGAAGGTGTTCACCTACGGGATGGATGGGAATGGATGGTCTCATGACTTCCCTCCCTAGGAGCTCCTCTCCCCAGCCCCCTTTCCCCTGCACCCTCCCCACCCCCAAGCAGCTCGTTGCTGCTCAAATGTTAGTCCTCAGGCCCTGCCTTTCCTCTGAATTTGTTCTCACCCCCACTGGGGGAAGCAAGGCGTGTGGGAGCAAGCACCTGAAAGAGAAATTGCCTGAGAAGAACCCAAAGGCTGACTCAGCGCCCCTCTTAACAGCTCTGATCCAAACCCGACAGCAAAGTCAGAGGCCCGCCTCAGCTTGTGATAATGCGTGAGCACCTATAGATGGCAGCATGAGAATAAACTATAGGAGGTGGTCCAGGCAGGGGAAGGGCTGAGCAGACACCTGTTCCTAGAGCAGGGGGCGTGGGGCATGGGGCCTGGGGATATAGGGGAGGAGAGCCACCAAATGCTTGGCCCCGTGACTAAGGCCAAGGTCTGCACTGTGTTCCCTCACTTACTAGAAGACACCACAAATCCTGGAGCGATGTCTCCCGTTTTTAAAATGAAACTTGGAAAATGATTTTTTAAAAAGCACTACCTGGTGGAGGAACCGTTCTTCTCATTGAGTACTTCTGCATCCCTTTGTGTCTGAAAAATTCTCAGCACCCATCTGCACCTCAGCCCAAGGCTAAGGCGGGCAATTTTGTGGCCCTTTTCCATCTGAGAGCTTAGAAACAAAGAGCTAAGGAAAATGAATTGCTGGGAATTTCACAAGGACCTGGCAGCAGAAAATGCGATTCGAGCCGGAGCCCCCAGTCTCTCCCTCCGTGCGCTGTCATTATGGGCTGTCTTCATTCTAACCTTCTTAGGATAGAGACGTTATATGACTCCAAAAAACCTTTGCACATGGTGTTCAGAAACAAGCTGTAGCAAACTCTGTCCTTTACTATTTCCCTTTGTTAATCTGTACCCCTTGACACTGGTTTTCGGGCAGTGTAAATAAAAGCAGAGTTAAAGGAGAGGCTGCTTTGACCTTTTCCATTGAAGCCTTGCACTTTTCCCAGCTGCCTGATGCCATCCTGGTTAATATCCCATCAGACACAGAGGGAGACCCAAATCCTTATCCTGTGTAATCAGACTGGGGTAGAGGATCTTGGAAGCCCCAGATCTCCCATCCTAGACGGTCCCAGGGAGGGAGACGAGGATCAAGGAAAGAAAAGCCCTTTTTATAAATGAGAACTCTCTCCTCGGGCTCTGTGCTAGCCATGGCCGATGGTGTTTATGATAGAGCCCTGCAGGGAAAGGCCTCCATTCTTTGGCCCAGCTCAACAAAAGAGTTAAGTGGGGCGCAGAGATGTGTGAGCAGTGAGTTCAAGATGGCTCCAAGATCCCCGCAGGGTCAGGTTCTGGAATCAGGCATCAAGTCAAGGTCATACAAGGTTAAAGGGCAACCCTGCTCCAGACCAGGATTTTTCCCTCAGGAAGTAAATCCCTTCTCCTAAAATAAAGTTGGAAAGATCTCTGGCCCAAGTGGCTCTTGGGAACAACCTGGAAGTTACCTCAAAAACCAAACAACTACCCTAAGAATACTACAAGGGCTGGCTCACCGAACGCTCTCACACACCCTACACATACATATCTCTTCAACATTCGCTCTAAGACCCCTCCGGATCCATTTTTGGACAGAAGGGAGAGGGTAGGGGGATGGGTGTTAAGGAGGGCGGGTGTGGTGATGAGCGCTGGGTATTATGTGCGACTAGTGAATCGTTGAACACTCCATCAGAAACTAGTGACGTACTATATGCTGGTTCACTGGACATAGCAAAAAGTTAATTAATAAATTTTTAAAAAAGAAACTGCATTTTCAATTCTTGAAAAGCCCCTTTGTACTTTGAAGGACTTACGTTGATGCCTGGAGGAGCCACATCAGGAACTGGGAGTTAGAGGACATTAGTTTGAACCTCAATTGGCCTCCTGTGAAGTTCAGATCTCTTTGTTTGCCCCTTGGGCGAGTCACTTAACTTCTTGGGGCTATACCCTGACCTTGCAGGCAGAAAGAGTTCTATTTACTACACAACAACCTTGTGGGATGGTACACACAATGGCTTATCACCACACTGGGTTCCCAGTAAGCCCTCAATAAATACTAGCTTTCCTTCCCTAAAGTAAACATGTCCCCATCCCTCTGCCTTGTTCTTGGTCTTCCATGACACCCACCACCTCTAAGAGACTTATGCCAAGCGCTTAGTTGGCCCGATGATGTGTTCCTACAGAGGAGGGGAGTCCTGGGGTGATGGGAGGTGGGAGAGGAGTCCATTTCAAAGATGGGGATGGATGGACATGAACTGTCTTTTCTCCAAGGAACCCAAAGCACTTAGATGCTCCCTCATTCATCCTCATTGAAAGAGTTCTTACCTAGCCCAGAAACCTACTCCAAAGTACAAAGCAGAAGGTATCTAAATTATCTTGCCATTTTTATGGCCAATGGAAGTTCTTTTTTTGAAAAAAAATGGTGGTCAGCATTTGATGGGCATTTGTTCTCCTTCTTTTTTCCCCCACTGACACTAAAATTTATCGATCGCTGGCATCCTGCATTTTAACGCTGTAAGGTATGAGGTTTAAAGGACATAAAACATCACCCCAGGAGTCGTTAGCAATCCATAACGTGACAGAGGGAAATGTATGCTTCTTGAGAGGTTATTTCTAGCCAACGCATCCACTGGTTAAACGTGTGTCTTTCTGTTCTCCAGAACCATTTAGTGGTAAAGTGCACCTTCATGGTCGGGTCAGAAGTTGATAACACACAACGTACTCACCAAGGGGCAGCCAGGGATGGCCAGCCCCACGCTTGTCCCCCTCTGTCTCTAGCTCGGTAGTTTCTATTCCATCCCTAAACAACTGACTCTTTGCCAAAGAAATTGGAAAACAGATGGGATTGGAAATCATGCTAAGAAAGCAGAGGGCAGATTTTTTTAGTGCCTTTGCTTACTGGAAATTATACAGTTGGAGACGAGTCTGCGACTTCAGAAGTCTCCGCTGCCAAAGTCACCCGAACGAGCTGCAGGCTTTCGTGAAAAACTGTGTTCTGCCCCTTTATGTAGAAAGTTGATTATCTCTGCGATAATGCCAGTGATAATCTTTCTTATTTGACTTTTATTTGACTGCTCATTTGGGATTTCAGAGCAGATGTTGAAACTTTATTCATGAAACGCTTCAACTGCCCACTTCAATTAGCATCAAATATGAATAATTCCAGACCTGGTCACAATTTTTTTAAAAAAGGTCATAATGTAATAAAACGAGCCAGGTCATTTATATCCAAAGCCAGTCCCTTATTTTTCTTTTCCTACAAGGTTTTGTGAAAAAGGGGAGGGGGGAAAAGCAGGGGAGGGGGAAGGAAATCAGCTGATAGAAGCATTTGTGTCTCTGGCAAGAAAAAAGGATCTTTGGGTTCCTGATGGGTCCCTGATCATGTGGCCTGGCTGAGGTCACAGGGCCTCAATCAACTTTCTGCAAAATCGGAATACTACCTCCTGCAAGGAAATTGTGGAGGGGCTCTTTGTAGACATTTCGTAATGATTAGTGATGGGGATGACATGTCGGAGATATCACTGCTGACTGGCCTGGATGGGTATGATGTCTCCCTCTGTTTCCTGGAAAGTGGGTGGCAAGACTCATTAGTTTAACTCAAGAAACTGACATTCCTCAGCTCTAACAATTAGACCCCGTCACAGTGGTGAAGAGGGACAAGAATGAGATGTCAGGATATGAAGCGGAAAACAGAAAATGTGAATTATTACAGGTGTGGTGCTGCTCCCTCCATAAAATGTGACTTCCTCCCACGTCACGATGAAAACCCAAGTGGCAGAGAAGGTGGCCATGTCTTTGAAGTACTTCCTGATGTCCTTGGTGGCTCTTTTCAAGATGACAGGGTCCATGGTCTCTCTGTAATAGATCTCGCCTCGAATTCCATTGTGAACGTCGGCCCAAAAGGGAGCAATGAAGGCCCTCCCATCCGTCAGGGGGAAGGATTCTGGCGTGAACTGACTCACTAACACATTGAAGGAAACTACTCCGTTGTTATTCACCTGCGAAAATAAGACAGGGTCGGCACAGTGCCTCCAAAAGTGTGACAACTTCAGAGTCGCAGACCAAGACAGACGTTCGCCTAATCACATGAATGAAAACAACTTTTAAAATTACTGAATCAGAACCCCCAAACACCAGCTTCTGCCACGAGGAGGTTCGTTTACTTCCAGACAGACTCATTGGTTTTCTTTCACTTTCAATTTGTGGTCAGGCTTCATGTCTTATTAATAAGCAGGCTCATTTTCATGTTCTTTATGCTATCTCTATTTACACGTACCAAATGCATGTGTGTGTGTGTGTGTGTTTGCGCACACGTGCGCACATGTGTACGGGTGTGTTGGGCCAGGCAGGAGGTAATGTGGTCCATAAAAACGATCCAGCATCACAGATGCAAAATAGACAGAAAAACAGAAAAAAAAAAAAAAACTCATGGAAGCAAAAAGTTAAATTAAAAAACTGTTGAGCTGTATATTAGACCTTGACAAAAGCAGAGCACAACACTCTGTTATTGAACGCAGACCTCAGGACCAACCATATCCCACTCTGAGGGAGGCAGTTAAAAGACTTCTATTGATTTGATTGACTTCACAACCACCCTCTACCCAGAACAAGGACAAGGTTACAACCTACAGATCCCCAGTTCCATGAAAGTTCCTGCAGTGTGATGCCTTCTTCGTATAATCTCTCCATAAAAATGGAGACATGAAATCTTCACATTGTATGTATAAATGACTATGCTATGGTGACTTCTTCATGATTTGCAAAAGACTTAGTAGGCTTATTAAATGACTAAACCTACTGCAAATCACAGTCAATAAGTACACTCCACGGATGCAGGACCTGTACACAGTTCAGCCTCTGCCTGTGTCTGCAGCCCCATGAGATTGATTTCACCTAGTGGTTTATATGGCTTCAACAGCAGAAATGTCTGGGATGGGGATTCTTGCAATTCCTGGATACAGAAAACCTAGAGATCACTTTCTTGTACATTTCAATTGCTTGGTATGTTCCTATTAATCAGTAATATAATGGACATTGACAGTGCCCCGGATCCCAGAGGGAAGTTATCAGCACCTGGGCCAAAGGTCCATCAGCCTGTTTTGGAAGCAAGTGTGTGGGGTTTGGAAAGGAAGCTGGAGACCCAGCTACAAAGACTTTAAGAATCTACTGTCTACGAGAGATAGTGAACAACCCAGAGGCTTGAAAGAGATTGCACTACTCAAAGAACTGGAAACCCAGGGAAAAACTTGCCCTTAAATAAGTCTGCTCCAAATTAAGGACCCTCCTTTTGCAAGGGCAGGAATTGTTCAGACTCCATGGTACAATAGAGGAGGAAGAGGAGCTCAATGAACTGCAAATCTTTTAGGGGTCTGGGAGACTAAGGCTTCCAGAATGGAGGTCCTGTGCACCTCCCTCATCCCCAAAATCAGCTCAACACAATCAGCTGTTAGAGACTACAGAGGCTCTGCTGTAAGTGGAACCCAAAAGGCATTCCAGGATGCCAGAGCAATGTGTTTGCTAGGGAGTTAACAGCTGTCCCTAAAACACACAGACTAGTACAGTGAATTGGTATTGACTCCGATGTATTTTGATTATATTCTGTCGTTAAGATCAGGGGTTCTCAAACTTTCGTGTTCATCAGAGTCACCTGGAGGGCTCATGAAAACCCAGATGACTGGGCTCCCTTCCCAGTTTCTTTGATTCAGCTGGTTGTGGGCAGGCTCCAAGAAGCCACATTTCTAACAGGCGCCGAGGTGGTGTGGCTCAAGGGCCACCGGTTGGGTCACGGACGAGGGAATGACATACGGATGGGGGTCCACCCCAAGTTCTACCTCCAAGTCTGGGGACCATGGAGGTCCCAGATGCAGCAATGGCTGGAGACAGATGTGTGGGGGTTTCAACTCTTCCTCCGAGGCAAGACGCAGAATAAAACAGGATGTGATAGAACCGACGTGGGCCTCACCCCAGGCTTTAAGGCCCAAGATAAAGACAGGTTCAGTCGCTCTGAACCTTCTCAGTGTGCAATAGTCTCAACAGCGACAAACTCAAAGAGCCAAAAAAAAGCAAGCAAGCAAGAAAGAAAAAGCCTGAGGACACAGGTGCCCAGGAGGGCTCTGACAGCAAATGGCACCATTTTTTCATACAGGTTTGACGATGGGACCCCATGGCATATCTCAGACCCAACAAGGATGGCCTGCTCTGCAAACAACTTAGATAGAACAGTTGATTACCCTCTACTGTGCTCTGGCTCTGTTCCAAATTGGTAGGAAGCCGAAGAACAGCAGACGACTAAACTTTTCACACCCCCAGAAGGGAAAGAAAAATGATATGGCTCCTATTGTGGTTCAGTGTATCTTTTTATCTTGTCGAGTAGCAGAAATAATGTTCGTGGCATTGGGGCCTCTGCTTCACTTCTGTGTTTAATCACCCACAAAAGCAATTTATTGCCCTGTATACTCCTCTACTATGAACATTAGCCATTAAATATACCTTTGACTTTCTTAATCATAAAACCTATCAGCTCATGAAATCTCAGAACTTGTCGTTCTGGCTGCCAATAAATCTTCCATTCCCAGAGCCCTGGGTGAAGGTATTTAAAATGTTTTCCTTAATGACAAACAAAGGGGAGAGCCACAGAGCAACAGCTGGGCTCCTCTTCCACTTACGTAGACAGTGCGGTAAGGAACGCCGAAGAAGAAAATAGGGGTGGCCAACTTAATCTCAGATGAGCTTCCATCGTCCACTTTAGGGGTTTTCGTGTCATTCTGCCAGAATGGATACATGAGCTCCCTGGGCTGAGCTGTTGAGAGAGACGGGGGTTAGATAGATGGCAGAGCCGTCTTCTGCTTGGCAAGCCCCTTCCCTCCCACCCACTAAAGCCAGCGTCTTTCAGTAAGTCTTACAGATGAAATGCAATTCAGACTGCCTTTTCATTTATCCTAAACCTAAGCCGTACACAATGCATTATCTTCTGTCTCTGGAAAGGGGAGAATGGGAGCGATGCCATTTCTCCTTAGGAGAAATCACTAATCACTTCATGCTTCATTGCTACACTTCCATACATTCTGAAGAAAGCAATGGTTAAAAGGGGCTGGAAGGTGGTGAAATCACCCCAGCCTGGAGCTCTCAGAGCCCTGAGAGAGGGGCCTCTCTGTCTGGCATGGCGTAGGACAGCTTTATCCCTGATCACAAGGCGGGTTGGGAGAAGGTGGCCCTGTGCCTATGAACCTCCCTTCTGGCTCCAGATTTCTACTATCATGTCTTTTCCTGAAAGGAGCCCCCTCCCTCCTGCCACACAGTAGGGGAAGATACCAGATCCCAGAAGGAAATAAACAACAGTTGGAACCAGGACAGAAGTGGGAGGAGAGGGTTTGTAGTAACTGGCCCGTGAATGACCTCCATTGAGCCTGGCCCTGTGAGAGGGCTCTCTGCCCAGCTCCTGTTTACAAAAGACAGACATGGGAGCCTCTGGGACGAGGGAGCCTGGGCCCCGAGAACCCTTTGGAGAGGCTGCATGGGGCTCTTACTCAACACCCTGGTCAAAGGTGAGAGTCTTTGCACAGACACACACAGCTCCCCTCCAGTAAACCACACCATCACCCTTCCTGGCAACGTGGCTTCTTCCTCAGAAGTTTCTCGTCTCAAGCCTTGCAAAGGTGACCCATTTTCAGTGAGAGAAATTCAACAGTTTTCCCAGGGTCTACGTTACTCATGATCAGGTCCAGTGGCATCTAGGAAATAATCTACATTTGAGGTGTATCTTTTCTCTGCTGCCGTCCTTTCTTCTCTTGAATGAAAAAAGAACAGTAGGACATCATCTTGTCTTCCTTTTTAAAAAATATTGTTGGTTTTCAGGGACAGCCCTATTTTCTGGCCCTATTTTTTGAGGTACCTGCTTACTGTAATCCAGAAGTTAATACCCCCTTCTCAGGTCAGTGCCTCTCCATGGGAAAGTCCCCGCTTGGTCCTGATAGAGCTAAGAGGCTGGCAAGCATGTGGCCCGAGGACCATCCAACTCCTTCAGGAGTTTTTAGCGAGGATACAACAGCTCATGGAAGGGAGAATACGGAGTGGCCAGAAAGCAGGACAGCAGTGCCTGGTCAAGGGCCAGTGTCTCTCCTTCTAGAGCAGGGAATCAGAGAGATCTGTCTGGTCAGAGAGCTAATCTGTTTCCAATGGCTACCATCAGAGGAAAGCAGGGAAACTAGCCCAGGCATTCGTGCGTAAGCATTGTTCCCCAAGCCCTGGAAGTCTCCGGGAAACCAACCAAACTTGAACCCTAAGGGGTGCTGTAGCTACTGCAATCAGACGAGCCCTCTGCCGAAGTTTATTTAACGCCACAATCAGTAGGCCAAAAGGGCTCTTTAAAATTCATATTTACACAGAAGTAACAAATTCCAAATTCCTAGAAAGTAGGGTTTTTTTTTTAATCTCTTTATAATCCCTATCATAGTATTACACCTAGGCACTTAATAAATGTGAAGGGTGATGTACTTTCTCAAATTAATAATAACAAATCAAATCATGTCATGGATTTATCCTTCATGGGGAACATTTCAGGAGCCATGCCCAAACATGAATAAGAGCTAGAATTCACACTGAATTGTAATCGTTTTAATGACAAGATTAATTCATGTTTGGGAAAGCACTGGCCAATTTGCCTAGGAGGGGGAAAATCCATACTTTTCATGGAGGAGACAAGAAAGTCTGGTTGATGGAGGTTATCCCTAACTTCTTTCTCTGCTCTGAAGGTAAGGCAAATATGCAAGATTCTTCTCTCCATGAGTAATCCTAACTAGCTCGTGATTTTAAACAGGAATGAATGGACCGCTCAAATTTTTCCCATTTTAAGAAGAACACAAATACTGTATTTATTGAATAAGTAAGGTGCTTTAGTTAGAGAGGAGGTGGAAACTACAGTAGTTTTCACCTTCAAAGCCACTACTCTTATAAAAAGAGAACTTGTAAACAGCATGGCCTATCATTAGCATCAGAGTTAATAAAAGAAAGACTGTCCCTACCCACACGGGCTTCAGGCTGAGAATTTCACAATAAACATTAACTATGTTCCCAGAACTTTTTTTTCCCCACCATATAAAACACAGTATTTTTAGAGCGGGAGCAGGAAGCTAGGGTCTGTGGGTCTCTCCTTACCGTGGGGCTTCATGTTGCTGTTTATGTGCTATCACTGTTTAAGCTTATCCAACTCTAGAAAAATGTTAGGGCCACGCATGTCTTACAGATCTGTTTGCTCAGACTTGGAATCATGTGGCAACTGAATTCAACAAACCAAGCAAAGGTGGCTTGGAGTGTTAGTCATAAAAGTTTCAAATCTATACAGACCTTCCAATCTTTCTTGTCTAAAATACAAAAACAGTAGAAAGAAATGTTTGCGACTTCTCATTACCCCTGGGGGGTAATGCCACACAGAAAAGGAATCACGGGGAGGGAAAGAAGTTTCTTATTTCACTTCTCAAAAGTTTTAGATTTATGCCATTGTAGAAGGCCAGAGATTCACAACTTAAAGACATGAATGCCATTGGGACTTCCTGATTTGAGCTAAAACAAGTGTATTTTTAAAATTTGGTTTAAAACTTGTGCCATAGTTAAATGCCCTAATTGTAATCAACGATCAGGCATGGGGTACACACATTACCTCCGCCATATACTTTTAACGAAAACTATTTGCACGACTTTTAAAGACCTCTTCCATTAATATGGGGGCAACCTCACATACATAAATTGCGTTTGAAGTTAAATAAGAAAAAATAAGAATGTAATTGAACATCACTCAAAGTTAATATATTTTGCCCCGACAACAGAATTTGATTTACTTTTTCTTGTTGTATCTGTAGACACATGTATACCTGCCCTGACGATCACAGTACCAACAAAAGTATCTCTTTATAAATTCAAGAGCATGCTAATCAAGAGATTTATGGAATTCTGTAGTACTCACCTTGGTGCCGTACGAGTGCGAAGATGAAAGAGACCCAAATTCTAAGTAATGATGAATAATTCATCCTGAAATTTTAAAAAGAAAAAGGAAAAAAAAATCCCCAGCTTGCCAGAGTAAATAGAACACCAGGTGTGTCTGGTAGCAAATCCCAAGACACATCACAACCATCATAGAATAAATTCACATAACAATATCAACAGTTCTGCGTCAGGTCGAAATTCCCCAAATGCTGGCAGATCCTCCCAAGTTCAATGCTTCATGAACAAATTAAACTCCCTCCCTCCTCCCCCGCCCCAGGAGAAGCCAGTTTGGAAGTATAACAAGACAATCCAAATTGTCGGGAAATTATATGGAATCGATGAGGGTGGCCAAGAGTAAAGGAGACCGATCTATCTTGTGGCTATCAAGCAGGAGAAATAGGACCGGAGTCTAAAGATGCAGGTCCTGTGTTGTGTCTCTAGAATAAACATGCATCCTCTCTAAGACCTGGCTCTCCTGATGTTTAAAACAGTTTTCAATCAGGATCAAATGAAAGTCGATTACAGCACAAAGTGTTTCTGTAGTTACGAGGATTTAGAGTTTTGCCATCGCCTTCTCTACAGGATGGAGCCAATCCATTATTTTGGAGGACTGACCAGATTCACAGGTAATGTAAGACTGTCCACCGACTTTCCATAGTGAAACGAAGGACAGCCACATTGGTCATAAAAAGGAACCACGCTGGGGATTGATCCTTGGAATTACAATAAAAATAGAAGCCAGGACGCAGGGAGTAATTAGTACCGGCAAATTAATTAAAGAAGGAACATCACAAAAGTGAATTCGTCTCATCTTAGTTGCGATCAGTTGAACTGGCAGCTTTACCCTCTGTCAGAAGCATGGATGGTCCTGGGCTGCTCCGTATATGTTTGAGATGCAAACATACACACAGGCTCCAAGTTCTGCCTACATCTGTGGGAGAACCAAGTACGGGGTGACGGGGGCGGGTGGGCAGGGAGACCGGGCAGTTTGCTCACAACAGAATCTCAAAAATAAAAACCCTCCTTGTATTATTGGAAGCTATTGCAATTCAGCCAAATTTTCTTGGAAAATCAGTGGATTTACCCTGGGAGAGTTTTATTGCAAATCTTCACTATCTGGCAGACCCATTGAGATCTCAAGCACATAATAAATATTAGTCCATTTGCTGAAAATGGTAGTAAGCCTAGCAGAGATCACCCATAGCTGTAGCACAGGGAGATGCCGTGCAAGGTGAAGACTTGAGCCCTTAGGGAGACGGTTCAGAGAGCAGTAAGAAGGATGCATTTAAGTATTTGTATTTATGAAAAAATGTCACTAACCTGTTCTGCAGAGACTGGAGGAACTGTCAGAAATATTAAGCCAACTCTTGGTAAACCAGGCAAAAATTAGGTAAAACAAGAATTCATGTCAGTTCTCCCCTACTTGCTGCCAATAATTTCTGATTCCTGAAATGATGTCTGAATGCCCTCCTCGTAAAACCAAAAATTCAGTTAGTCCTGTGCTAGAGTCAGATAAGTGTTGGGTTGCAATCAAGTTTTTTTCTATTGATTAAGGAAAAGAAAATCTAAAGATCAGTTTCAGGATTGCGTAGAGAGGTTCTTTTCCTGAAAAACTAGACCTTTCTTTCCCCCTCTTAAAAAAAAAAAGAAAAAAAAAGTAGATTCAGATGGAAATGTCAGGTACTTGGAGCTGAAACCTTGGTCCTTTCTGATCAGAATCACTTTGCACTGAAAAACACAAAAAGAACCCACCCCCCTTCTACCTTTGTACCAAAAAAAAAAAAAAAAAAGACAACTGTATAATGTTACAGAATTAGCATCCACCAGCATGGGATTAGAACTGCAAACAAAGCTGCTGCTTCTAACATTTAAATGAAGTTGGTTGTCTACTAACGTCTTTTTTTGTGTCTCTGATTTTGAACAGTTGCCACAGATAGGCTCTACTCTGGTTTTTTCACAGGTATGCATCAAGTATTTAAAGGCGCTTTCTCAAACTTTTCTAGGTTTTATGCCTTCCCTTTTCTCTCTGACATGCCAGTGTGTAGCCTGATAGGGCCAGGGTATGTTCCTGTAAACCCCAAGGAGGTAACCAGTGCAAGCTATGCTCTTTCACCAGGAAAAAAACAAACCGTTTCCTGAAAACCTCCAATGATGCCCCGGGAGGGTCCTCGGAGGGAGAAGGGGGTGGCAGGCGTCTCCTGACGAAAACTTGCGGTAAGTGAATAATTTAAGAGGCATTGTGAGCCAGGTAAAGACATGTTACATTTGATGCAGATTGAGGAAGTCTGCCTAAAGGCATAAAGTAAGTCAAAATGTTCAAAAACTCCTCCAGATTTTTCTCTGACCAGACATTTAAATGCCCATTGTATGAAAAATTGTGATTTCAGTTTTGAGCAAGTTGTTCTAAAATGATTGAGAGTGCTTGGGGAACTAATTTTTTAGTCTGCCTTATTCAGTATTTTCCCCCAAACACATGATAATTTAGTAGGTCGTGCACATTAAACCTACTCTATCTCTACTATTACGAATTTTCCAGGTAGATTTACTTACAGATGTCAAAGGACTATTTACTTCCAAAAGGCACATGTCTACATAGCAGAAAATCTAACTTTTGGGGTGCTGATTTAAAATAAAATTAAATGCAAATCCAAGACCTCCTAGAAAAGCATTCTCCTTGCCTAGTCTGTACTAAGGCTTTACTCATGTAGTCAACCTAAATGTCTTAAAGCAAAACACTTGGCTGTATTTGAAAAACTACTCATGGCATTATAATTGCTTTGGTTTTCTTTCTTCATGCACTCAAGGATATTTATATCTTGGTCCTTTTGACCCCTATTAAATGCATCCTTAAGGCAGGACTGGGAGAAATGCCATCTGGGCATAACCAAATATATGAGACGGTAGTGTATATTCACAGGTAATGTAAGAGTGACTTTGAGAATCTGGGTGCAGGCTGGTGCCGGCTGCTTGAGGAGAGACTGGCCTGGCTTATCACTGGTTGGTCTGGGAAGCTGGTCAGTGTGTGTGTGTTCTGGGTGTCCGCTCAACAGTCACAGACAGGAGAATGACAAAAGCCTCCTTTTCTGCCATGTCACATCAGCAGAAGGGCTGGTTTTGTTGAAGATGAGAAGTGAGCGAAGATTTTTAACAAGATGTAGACCTAAGGTGGCGGTGGAGAGGGGTGGCTCAGAGCTAGTAACCCAAGGTGTGGGTGCTTTGCAAAGGCGGCAAAAGACCGATGCTGCTTTTCAGGTAAGAGGAAAGATGCCTCCAACAAAACCAAAAAATGTAACTCCCTGAAAACAAGTGGAAGGGAACTTACGTGCTGACTGTTTTGTTTTGTCTTGTATTTCCTAGGTTTCCTGTGCCTCTTCCGTGAAAGAGTTCATCAGCTTTGAGCCAGTGGGAATGGATGGAGTGAGAAGTGTGGTTGGCCATCAGTGGCCAACTGTTAGCTCCTTCAGACTCAGCCTCAGTGGAGGAGCCAAGGGCACACTCTTCCTGGGGCAGCCCCCCAGCCAGTGACTGGGGCAGTGGTGGAACAATAGTCTAGAACATTCCATCCAAGGCAAGCCTTCTCTAATGGGCAGTTTTGCTCTGGAGAGCCTAGTGGAGCTGACGAAGACTACATGCCAAAATTAGTATGCCAAAATTAGGACCTAACTGGAAAAAGCTTATATATGTATATTTAATATATTCTATATATAATTGCATATATAGAATTGACTATATGTATGTACTACATATATGTACTACATGTACATACATATATGTGTGTGCATGTGAGTGCATGTGTGATGGCATTATCTGGGTAAATACCCCCAAAGATTTTGACTCTCCAGGTTTCTCAAGACAGACATGTCCCACTCTACCTCATTAAGAGCTAACATTTCTCCCAGCACTGGGAGACAACAGAGAGGTTTCACTCTCCCCAGAAGCTGTTCCCATCTCCTCTTCTGACTGTCATGCCTATAATCAAGGTCCAGTGGCAGCATAATCCGGCCAGGGAGATGCTGGGCCTGAGGGAGGAGAGGGACCACACCCTGAAGGAGCTGTGGGACCTACCAGCACATCCTCGCACGGGATGGGGAAGGGGAATATCTATGGGACTGGATTGTGAGGGTGCTCAATGGAGGAGTCTGGGCCATAACAGAAGAAAGGAAAGTTTTTGGACTTTTGGAGGCACTTTCTAGGGATACAGACCTTAACATTCGAGGAGCCCAGGGGGTAGAGCAAACTCAGTTCTAGGCCAGCTCCTGGAAGCCTGGAAACAAAGTGATGGCCCACACTGAGTGATGCTGAAATGTCTGAATTACTGTGGCAGACGGCAGAAGGGATGAAATGCTCAGAGAAGTGAACATGCTGGGTCAGATACATTACATGAGTCTGGGAGACCCACCAAATGATCATGTCCCAAGGGAAGGCCCAGAGGACAGAGACATCCTCCACCAAAGCTGGCAGTAATACGCTGGTGAGAGAAGCACCAGCATCACTAAGAAAATCAATGGTGGCTCCCTTCTGCAGTCCCGGGTTGACGGCAGGAGAGTGATCATACAACTTGGCTACCTGATAGCAGTGGAGAAGATGGGCCCCTGAAATCATGGAGACCAGGGGGCAGCACTCTACTGCCTGAAGCAAAGGGGGTCATAATTTTCAAAGTGACCAAGAAGATCACAGTGGCAGCCAAGAGGGCCTGATCCATAGAGAACTAAGAAGATGATTAATGGAGCATGGCATTCCAGAGCAAAGTATGAGCAGCTGACAAGGGGATTGCTTACTATATATAATCCAAAAAGTGCAGAAATTGTTGATCAAGAGACCGAAGGCAATTATCTCCCCACCCCTAAAATGTTTGATCCCTTGCTCAGTTGGTAGATCTGAGTCAGTGTTCAAATCTGAATCCCGTACACTAAAAAGGTAACCACGTTCCCAAAGAGAAGGACCCTTCAACACCATGACAAGTATGTGTGGTAATGATTCTCCCACTCCTTCCCCCAAAGACCTCTGACCATTTACTCTAGGGACTGTAGAAAGATGTAAGGAGAATGCCTACATAACTGGAGGACTGCAGGACAGGGGTTTGAGTTAATATTGAAACCCAAAGACCCTGGTAGAGTGGGAACACCTAGGGCCCAGAAAAAAAAAAAAAGTGGTTCTGGCCAAGTCCAGCTTATCATAAGTCCACAGGGGCTACAGACCACCTGGATGTCGTTTTCCAAGTCCCAATATGGAATTAGGATTGATGTACTTTGCCCATTGGGCCCTTTGTCGTTAGTGTAAAAGCCATCATAGCAAGGAAGGAAATGGATCTCCCCACTCCAGCTAAGGTAGCAAATACAAGAGCACTGCATTGGGGGTTGGAGGAGGATAGTAAAGATCAGCTCACTCTTACAGAGCAAGGGTGGTGACTCAATCATATTCCATTTAGCTGGTCAGGATGGATCCTGAAGAATGACTCTTGACTTCTGCAAGTTCGACCAAGCAGTAGTGCTAACTTACAGCTGCTGTGCTAACATAGTGTCTTTGCTACAGCTGATTAACGTCAATTCAGGTACACGGTATGTGGCCATTCATTTGGCAAATACATTTGTTTTTCCTGTTTGAATCAGAAATGAGAATCAGAAGTAGTTCACATCCAAATGGGCCAGATAGCAATATACATGTATAGTTTTGCCCAGGGGCTGAGATATGGACTATTTGGATCTTATAGAACATCGCCTTGAGTCATTACTCGGTACCATCAAGCTGACTGGGCAAAATGAGCAAAAGAAGGCTATAGCCAAGAGGCCTTGGGAAGACACATGTGCTCCAAAAGATGGGAGATAAATCCTTCAAAGATTCAGGGCTAGTCCCTCAGTAAAATTTTTAGGAATCCAGTAGTCAGGGACATGCTGGGGCCTCTCCAAAGTAAAAGACAAATTACTGTATCTTGCAACCTCCTTACAAAGAAATTCTTCCTTTTTTTCTTGGTTTCCTTGGGTTCTGGAGGCCACACATTCCACAACTAGGAAAACTGCTCCAGCCCCCCATTCCGGTGATATGGAATTCTGTCAACTTTGACTTAGGCTGAGAGCAGAACGAGCTTTCTGCTGTAGCTCTAGGCTTAAATTCAAGTGACCTTGACACTCGGGTCATATGTTTGGTAGACCCTTTGTTGGAGAGGTCAGTGGTGGACAAAAAGACAAAATGGGGAGTCTCTTGCAAACCCTAGTGGGAGAACCAGAGCACAGTCACCCAGAGTTTTAGAGTAAGGTCATGCTATCTGTAGCAAAGAATAACCACATTTCCTGCAAACCCACTCCTGGCATGTAACTGGGCCCGTGATGGAACATTTGACCAAGATATGTGACCAGGTGTCCAGAACTTTCCATCATGACCTGGGTCCTATTGGACCCACCGAGTCATAAAGTCAGGGGGATCCAACAGCAGTCTATCATAAGACGGAAATGGTAAATCTGGGACTGGCAATGGCGAGTTGCCTGACTACGCAGCACAGACTCCACACCACCTGCCATGGCTGCACCACACGCCCCAAACCCAAATGACACATATGAATATATGTGGGGTGGGGGGTGCACACGATGAGCTGAAAGAGGAGGGAAGATCCTAAACTTGGTGTATAGATGACTCAGCTTGGGGAGCGTATGCAAGCCTAAAGCAGATGGTGGCTGTTACAGCCTCACTCAGGGGTAGCTTTGAAACAATGGTAAGGGGACATCTTCCTAATGTGTGGAACTTGTGGTAATATATCTTGTTGCATACTTTGTGTCAAAGGGGAAGTGTTCTGAGGTTAGACCATGCACAACCTTGCAGGCAGTGGTGAATCAAATAGCTAGTTAGACAATGATCTGGAAGAAAAATGCTTGGAAAATGAGTGAGGAGGAGGTCTGGAGTAAACATGTGGATAGACAGATGGGAATGGACACGAAGTGGGAAGATCTTTGCATGATATGGCGACACCTGCAAAAAAAACCCAGCATCCACTACTGAAGAGGGACTCAACAACCAAGAAGACAAAATGACTATACCAGGGGTGCCTGGGTGGCTCAGTTGTTGGGTGTCTGCCTTCAGCTCAGGTCATGATCCTGGGGTCCTGGGATCGAGCCCCACATTGGGCTCCCTGCTCGACAGGAAACCTGCTTCTCTCTCTCCCACTCCCCCTGTTTGTGTTCCCTCTCTTGCTGTGTCTCTCTCTGTCAAATAAATAAATAAAATATATTTTTAAATGACTATACCAATTGCTGTGAGGCAGCCTCTATCAGTGCTGGTAAGATGGAGACACGCCAGAAGTAGCCACACAACAGGGACAGAGGTTAGGAATAGGCCCAGTGGCATGAACTCCCATTCAGCAAGGCTGGCCTAGCTTCTGTTACCTCTGAGCATACAACCTGCCAATCACAGAGATGAAAGCTAAGCCCGCCATGTGTCTCTGTTCCTTGGGGAGACCAGCTGGCCCCGTGGAGGCAAAATGACTGCATTGGAGGGGCCAGTAGTTCCTTCCCCCAGGAATGGACCTACTCCATGTTATGGGTCGGCTTTCCTGCCCACAGGCCCTCAGCCATTACCATTAGTAAGAGGTCTGTAGAATGCCTGATCATTAGGCACAGAACTGCATGCAAAATAACATCGGACTAGGGAGCCCACTTTATAGAAAGGGGATGCGAGTGTGGCTCATGACTATAGGATCCACTGGCGGAGCACAAATGCCATGACACAGAAGATGCCACCGGCTCCAGCACTGAGAGGAAAGGTCGAAGGAGCAGGGGAGCCACTGGCTTGGAGAGGATACTGAGAGGATGGCATACCACCCTCTAGTGTACTGCCCATGTGTTGAGTCAGAGTCATATGATGCAGCACCCCCTGGAGGAAGAAGAATACATGGGTCAGGAACCAACATGTGGAAGCCGGGGTGGTCCTGCTTCCCACTACTCCCAATGATTACTAAGGGACTTTGTGCTGGCCATCCTCATCTCTGGGTTGTGCAGACTAACATCCTGGTCCCCAGGAGGGCACACTTTTACTGGGGGACACAGCGAGAGTCCCAAGGAGCTCTAAGCTATGGCTGCGCTGCTGCTTGGGCACTTGGGCTCTTTGTTCAGAGATTGGCAGGAATGAAGATGGGCTACCATCCTGTTAGGGGTCATTGCACCGAGGAGCAGGAGGAGATGGGGCTGCTATGACATGATGGATTCAAGGGATAATGTGTATGGAGCTCAGGTGACCCATTTTGGTGGCTCTTCGTACTCCCCTGCCTAAGTCTGAGTAGCACATGTTTCCTAGGGCCTCAGACTGCTTAGGAATTAGGGCTTGGGAGATACCACTAGGTAAACACTGAGAGCAGCAGAGGTGACGGCTCAGGTGATAAGATGACAGCGGAAGCAGGAGACAATGGTTACCAGTTGTGAACCTGAAATCAATTGCAGTGACAGGCGCTATAGTCCATTCCCCTAACCGCTCTCTTCTAAGGTTCCACACAGGAAAAGAGAGCCACCAGAGAGTGAGAGGAGGTGGCCCTCATCATGTAGAGTGGGATCTACACATTGCATGGAGTAGTCTGTGGTAGATAAAAAAGTGCACTGCTCAGATCCGCCTTCGAGAAAGGAATGCTTTCCTGCCACAAGGATATGGTACGCTGACAGCTTCCGGCCTTTGGCTCCTTCAGTATTTACATCAGTTTCAAGCTGAAGTTATGTTCTTGTTGTGTTTCCCCAAGTGATGACTGAGAAAAGTGTTGGTCAAGGGCCCCAGGCAGGACTCCTCTTTGCCCCAGAGCACCATATTGAGTTGGCAGACTGTCAGGTCTACAGCATGGTCTGTGGCCCTCCTGTCCAATCCTCCTGCCCCTTCACTTTCACACAGGTTCCTCCCCAATAAGCCTTCTGCGCTCCTAACTCTACTCTGGCATCTGCTTCCCAGAGAACTGAATCTCGGATGCTGGTGCTTTGAATAAATTTACAAGCCCTCTGCAACAGAACATTTTGCTCTGTTGTATAATCTGCCACGGAGGTTCCAGATATTTCTGGAGTGTAGTTGTTTCTACCCCTTAACCAATGATTCAATGACGTTCGACTTCCTAGTTCTAGTTCAATAAGGTGGTTACGTCTAAGGCTATACTTACATTCTCCCTGAAAAATGATAGTTATCCATAGCAGGATCCTTGAGATGGAAGAGTTGATGAGGAAGCAGTTATGCTCCTGAAGACTTCTCCTAAACAGTAAAGACATTCAGAATGAAACGATTCTGAAGGGCATCACGTCTGGATGTTTGCTTCTCTTACTGCCTCGGAATCCTCCCTCTTAGATAACTAGATTAACTTTCATAAACTGGGATGCTCGTGTACTCTTTTGGGTTTTCATCTTTTCTGAATTAAAAACATTTTAAATTTAATGGAAGTATAGTTAACATATATTAAGTTAGGTTCTGGTATGCAACATTGTGATTCAACTGTTAAACACATTATAAAATGCGCAGCAAGATAATAAGAGTGTTACAATATTCTTGACTGTATTCTTGTGCTGTACTTTCAATCTCTGTGACTTATTTATTTTATGAATGTGTGTACTTCCTAATCACCTTCACCCATTTCATCCTCCCCCTCTCCTTTGGCAACCACCAGTTTGTTCTCTGTATTTATTTATTTGATTTTAAAGATGCAATTTATTTATTTGAGACAGAGAGAGAGAGAACATGAGCAGGGGAAGAGACAGAGGGAGAGGGACAAGCAGATGCCCCACTGAGCAGGGATCCTGATGCGGGACTCGAACCTAGGACCCCAGGATCACGACCTGAGTGGAAGGCAGATGCTTAACTGACTGGGCCACCTGGGCATCCCTGTTGTCTGTATTTATGAGTCTGTTTCTGTCTCTCTGTTGTTGTTGCTAGTTTTTTTTTTTAAGATTTCACCTGTAAGTGAAATCATATGGTATTTGTCTTTCTCTGTCTTATTTCACTTAGTATAACATCCTCTAAGTCTATTCATGCTGTCATGAATGGCAAACTTTCCTTTTTATGGTTTAGTAATATTCCACTGTGTATAGACACCACCTCTTCTCTGTTCATTCATCTATCAATGGGCACTGGAGTTGCTTTCTTATCTTGGCTATTGTGACTAATGCCGTAATAAACATATGTCTTTTTTAATTAGTGTTTTTGTTTTGTTTGGGTAAACACTCAGAAGTGGAATTACTGAATCATATGGTAGCACTATTTTTAGTTTTCTGAGGAAGCCCCATACTGCTTTCCAGAGTGGCTGCACCAGTTTGTATTCCCAGGGGGTATAGCTCAGGGGTAGAGCATTTGACTGCAGTTTGCATTCCCACCAACAGTGCATTTTTTCCACATTCTCACCAACCTTTGTTATTTCTTGTCTTTTGGATATAAGCCATTCAGTTTTGTTTCTTATAAGCAAAGTAAACAAAGCCAAAACAAAACCTGATGTAAAAATTATTTCTAAATTTTTTCATATACATTAGTATCATGGTGATAATCACTTAACTGCAAGCTGGAAATATTGGGAGTCCAAATTGTACACAAATGACCTGGAACCTGCTTTTTAAAGAATTAATGTTATTTGCCTTTAAGTAATATTTCTTTTTGGGCTGGTCTTATTCATTCTAAATACTGAGCTTGGTCTAAGCTAAAAAAATAAATATGGCTTAATTTTAAGAAAAATGGCATTGGCTCTTTGAAAACCACATTGAATGACACTCACTAATGTTTATTAACTAATCGGCAAGGTTCTCTAGATATAAGATCTAATAAAAGATGGTCATCTCTGAAATCTGAACAAGCACTCCAAGATATTTTCTGAAAGCGACTTTAGTATCTGTATCTAGCCAAGGAGTTTGGAATAGTTAATTCTACAGAGACCCATATAACCAAAAAAGCTCACAATGGGCATTATTCTAACATCCTTGCCGGCACATTAGCGACAGAGCTGGACGGGGGGGCGGGCAGACACACTATATTCCCCATTCACAACGTAGTACCGAATCGTTCCTCTGAAAGAATTGCACTGATCTGTGAGAAGCAGCTCTGATCAAAGCTTCCAGTAGACAATAAGCAGAGGGTATCAGGGCTATTAATCCATCACTTTTCAAGAGCACTCAGCTGAAACAAATGCTCATACATTGTTAAGGATAAATAATACATATACCTTCTCCTGCACAGGTGAAATCTCACCAATGATTAAAAAATTAGACTCCAGAGGAAAGATGGCTCATAGGACAGACAATGTGCAGGGCTCATACAAATTTGCTCATGCAAATTTGTAATGCATTGAATTCTGGTGCCTAGCTTTGCATGCCTAATTGGGGAGGACCCTAGCTTGCTTGCACAAACCAGGAATCATATATCAAGAACAAGATCAGTAAAGTCTTTGTGCAGGGATGGGACATATAATAAAGCCGGGGGAAAAAAAGTTCTTTTTAGGTATGACTAACAGAGAATAATTTGGCAACATCTACCAAAATTACAAACACTTTGGCCTTTTCATCCAGCAATCCCACTTCTAAAAATGTATTCTATAGATTCATTTCAAGTATGTAAGAGAACATATGCTGTTTACTGCAGCAAACTGAACATAGTAAATAAAAGAGAGGGCGAGTTGGAGGGAGGGAAAGAGAAAGGAAGAGGAAAAACTCAAATGTCTATCAATGAGGGTTGAGCCAAACAAATTATAAATTATGTCTATAAATGGAATATTATATATTATACTGCAAACAAAGGACAGTGTGATTCCCAACGTACTGCTACAGAGATCTCCAAGATATGTTTCAAGTGAAAAAAAAAGGTGCGTATAATATATGTAAAAAGGTGCATATACTATGCTAACTTCGCTGTATAAAAGGGGAACAAGATATATTATTTGCTATTATTTGTGTAAACTCTGGAAAGACACATAAGGAACTAATAAAAGTGAAGGACAGGGAGTTAGAGTGGGATTTTCTAATGTATGACATCTTTTTGTCTGGTTTTTGAACTATGTGAGTATTTTCTATTTAGAAAATAGATTCAAATGGTTTTTGAAGAGACTTCTTTTTTTGTAAACAAATTGAAAATCAAACCAAACCAAATTTTAACACAGCCAAAGAAATTCATAATGGCCTGTTTCTACTCCTCGATAGTGGAGTAGAGCTTACATCTGCCCTCCAATGTATCAGATATTTCAGAAAACATTTTTTCTCTTCTCTCTGTATTTCTTTTTGTCTGCCCTCCTCTCACTCTCATTTACTTAACACCTCAATTATATTACATACAGTGACGACAAAGCATCCAAGGATGAAGTCTCTGTAAGAACTGACAAACTGAAATCGCATTGTAATTTTTGGCAGATCTAGATCTTGCAGAACACAACAGATAGCCTGTCCCCTCTATTTTGTAAGCAATATTTATATTCTTCACAAGGCGCTTCCTTACATTCTAAGGAGAAACAACAGCAGTGACAGCCTCATCCTTTCCTGGAACAAAACCTTTGCAACAGGTTGCATTCACTTATAAACATTTTTTTTCTTCCTTGATAACACCCGTTTTCAGTCCACTTAAACACTGTTGCCTCTTTGATCGAAGCTGGAGTTCAAAATGAGTGACCTCTCGTACCTTTGACTGTTTACTGCAATGAAGTTTTAAGGTTCTAGAATGTCCTCAGGTTAAAAACCAAATTCTTACTTTCCTTGCCTCATATTACTTACTGTTTAACTTATTCTTGTCAATGGCGCCCATCACAAATGTCCAAATGACCTGTCAGAGGAACAGGGAGGACAATAGGGCATACACCAACTGTCATCTCCCAATTCTTGACAGAGCATGGGGACAAATTCCAGTTTGGATTCAGAGCCAGCGGCCACATCAGTGCTGTTGTTACAGAGCAAATCAACTTAGCAGATGGGTATTGTGAAACATCTCTTCTTAATGAAATGTAAAGACTGACAATAAAGGTGTGTGTGCATGAGTGTGGAGGGTAATGGAGAACTTTAGCAGCAAGTATTACATCGTATCTGTTAAATGCATGGATCCCACAGCCAGATTCCTTGGGTTTGGATCCTGACTCTGTTAACCAACTGGGTGACTTTTGGCCAGTTACTTAACCTATCTGTGTGCCACTCCCTTCACGAGTAAGAACATGGGAATAACAACAGTGCTAACCTCATAGGGATGTCATGAAGATCAAATATAGGTGAAGCATCTAGGATGGGTCCTGGGTGTAATAAATGTTCATTATTCGAGTTTAGAAGAAACGTGAGAAAGAAGCGTGGTAAGCTCGGACATGGATTGGCAAGGATTCATACGACAGCAACTCTGTCCACTAGGGCTCTCCTTCCCCCTGGGTTTTGGGTTTGTTAGTCCCCTCTTAATAGCTGTGCCTTCAAATGGAGTGCAAGCAAATTATTCAGGTGCCTAAGCCACATCAGAGAAAAGCCTAAGACAAAACATTAAACAGTTAGTAGTATTCTTATTTTAAGAACTGATTTCCTTTTGTTAGTTTGCGCTGTTGGGATCAATTATTATTTAGGCCACTGCTTCAGTATTTTGAAATATGGTTGTAAAAATGCCACTGACTCAGCAGATTAGTGCTAAACTGTAAAAAACCCCAGTTGCGTTGCTCTCTTTAGTTCAGAGTAAGTTGGGAGGCTAGCATGAGAACCTCTCCTTATTATATTCATATATATGACAAATATATATATTTGAACATTTTAATAAATGTTTGTTAAACAAAAAAAGCTAAAGATTTCCAGTGTTAGTCTCACTCACCATATTTTAAGGAGTTACAGTATGGTATGTTATTCCTTTCAGGGATTAACTCAGATCCTAAATCCTGGTGACATTAAAAAGTTAAAAGTAGATGGGGGTGCCCGGGTATCAGTCGGTTAAGTGTCTGCCTTCAGCTCAGGTAGTGATCCTAGGGTCCCGGGATGGAGCCTCGAGTCCTGTCTCCCTGCTCAATGAGGACCCTGCTTCTCCCTCTGCAACCACCTCTCTCTGAGGAATAAATAAAATCTTTAAAAAGAGCTAAAAGAATAAGAAATGACCTATATGGGTTTTAAAAGTTAACTGGCTGAATTTGAGCTCTGAAATTCTAAGTTGGAGACCACAGATAACTAACTTCCTTTCCAGAGGAGAGTTGTAAAGAGAAAGTGACTTCATTTCTCAAAGGTTAACTTTCTTGACTTACATGCATCCTAGTAACTAGTGGGAGTCCCAGAATCTTTCGGCCCAGTGGGTACTGGATGTCTTGACATATGTCTACCTTGCAAGTATACTTGGAGAAGCTCACAATACATATTAACTAAATAGCATTCAGTATAGAAGTTGAAAGTATATTCTTTGAAATTTAAGTAAGAGGCAGAAATATTTAAATTTAAACAGATCGTGATACTCACACCCTTCTGGAACACAGAGAGAGAAGTTAATGGACTCTTCTATATACAGAAATAAAGTACAGTTGTTGGACCATCATTCTTGATATAAGGTTAACTCATTATAGCTTACCAAGAAATTATCGATGTGGGTAGAGTTCAAGTGTCCAAAACTCGAATTCTCACAGAAAATTATTTTCTGAAGACAAAAAAGTGTCACTTGGAAGAAATTTAAGTGCATCCAACTGAGGTTTTCATCCTTATTCAAAAAAGAGGATGCCAGTTATCTTAAAGGGAGGACTTTATCCTTAAAAGGACATTAAGGGAATATCAAGTACATGTTAGAAGTATAAGAATTTGCTAACACAAAAGCAATGATACGCTTCCTACAATCTTTGTTTTACAGCTTTCATTTCTAAATGGCAAAATTCCAAAGAAATTTCTCAAAATGGTCCAATTCTTCCCCGCTTTGGCCAGTTCCCCACAGTACTCAACCACAGCAGTGATGTCGACCTTTGACTATATAAAAATAAGCATGTATCTTGGCCCCAGAACTCCAGAAAAAAACCAGAACACAAAGAGAAATTGGACTTGGATTTTTAATTTTTTTAAAGATTATCTATATATATATATATGTATTAATAAAAAGTGCAAAGAATAGACCTTCATGTTTAAATTATATTCTAAAATAAAATATATATTTCCATTAGCTGCAGGAGACAACTGGCAAGTAAAGAGCCTGAGAGAGCCCAGTCCCTCTCCATCACTACAATGGACATATTATATAGTAAGGAAGCACCTATGAAAAATAGAGTGTTCACAACACATCTGGTAACACAGATAGCTTCTGGGTGTACTGGAAAGCAGTTTGTTTGCGTTTTCAATCTAACATGAAATGAAGGGAAAAATCAAATTCATAAACAGAAATGACATCGCTTAGAACGATCTATTATTTTGTATTCCTGTTTTATATGCCCTAGGGCCTAGCACTTGCCACAGAGCAAGTCGCATTCACACGTGCACTGGGAAGAGCCATCGGCAGTGTGCCTCAAATGGGGGTCAGTTCCTTGTGCATCCAGTGTTCTTTGCTTGGGACACCGCTGACTTAGCAACGCAGCCGAAACACCTGTTGAGGACTGAACTTGCATTTTTTTAAGTGAACAAAATCTTAGCACAAAGCATCATAACATGTGGCTCTGTTACACATAGCTCATGTTTTGGGCTTCTTTTCACCCACGGGTCTTAAAAGAAACAAGGTGTTGGGGGATAGCCACTGCTTTCTTATGTGTTTATGGACATGGTGGCAATAGGTTGCAGAAACAAAAGAAACTTTTAATAATAATAATTTTTAAAAAAAGACACAGGACTCTAAACTTTTTTCCCCCCTCCTTTAAAGCAATCTGAGCTATTTCAACAATTCCATTTTGAAAGCCCATTTCTATTGTGGCTTCAGCAGCTACATGTGGGCACATAGGATCCCTTGGTTTTGATCTGGCTTTCTTCTATGACTCCTTTCCTTTTTCTCCACTGAAAAGAATTTCTATTTTTAAAAAGATATGTTCTATACACTGTGCCTGCAGAGACCTATCTGTAATACTGGCTCGGACAGCATCTTGCCTTATAAATGCCAACAACAGGCTCTTGCTGCATGTGGAGGAAGTCAATATTAAAATACAGAGAAGCTGCTGCCATCGATGATGCATAACTTTGAGACTCAAATGCCCACGGTCTCTTGTCTCCTCTTTTTTGGCCTGTTACAAAAATAATTTGGGTTACAAGGTGTCTACGCAGCACCGATTTTATTTCAAAAGCAGCATCTTTACTCAGCTGCCGAAATAAGTCTACAAGTACACATGCTCAAATAGCTTTTCTCTTTTACTTCTCTTCTGCAGCTCTGAAAGACCGGTCATTGCATTAGACTTTGTCTCAATCAAAAATTGTTCAGCAATTATTAAAACCATCAATTACAATGCCCTAAAAATACCCACACCCACTGAATTAGATGAGAAGTTCCCCTGACATGCAACTGTATAATAGAGGAATTAGGCCTGCAGTTGATGGACACTGTGTTCTGTCATAACAGAAGGAACAGGTCTCTAATAGTAAAAAAGCATTTCATAAAACTTTTGTCATATATAAAATATCTTATTAATTGTGACCATTCCACTTATGATTAGAGCACAACCCAAGTGTTTGCTCTTCCTTCTGCTGTGGGACAGTCAGGGGTCATACAACCTCAAAAAAATAAAAGAGTGCATCTGTTTCCAAGGCTGACAAAAGTGACGGGCTCAGTTACACTGTCTCTCTCTCTCAAACTTGCCTGAACTCATGCGCACTTACACAAAGCACCCACAGTTTTTATCTTCATGACACTGTTGCCACACTTTTTTCCCACTTCCAAAAATCTGTCAGGAAAATGTGATTGCAAAATAATTAATTCTTGTCTCTACCCAGCCTGGATCTCCATCGCTCATTCTTGCTGATTTTGAAAGATCAATTCTGCAGCAGAAGGAGAATAGGCTTCATTCATCTTTCTCAAACCCTTTGGTTTCTACCTTTAATGTTACAGTGGATGTAGACTTGACTCAGTAGGACTGGGTCAAAGGCTTTATAGATACTGAACCTGAAGTGCATTAAGAGAATAAATAGGAAAAATTTAAAAAGTAGCAATAATAATCACAACTCTGCATATGTGAAGAATTTACAAGAATTATCTAAAAATTTCGTAAGAAATTAAAGGATTTTGTAGCAGTGGTGGAATCCTATAACAAAGGTCAAAAGGTCAAATGCAATCAGATAATGATTACATTCTTGGAAAAATACTTCATGCGCACATCACCTGCCCTTAGTGATGCCAAGCCTTCCCCAAGCCTCCCATCTGTAAATATGGTAGACCAAGAAAGACATCTATCACAGAAAGGGGTTACCCTGTTTAATGAAGGACTACAAGAACAAATGCAAAGATTTCAGGGCAGGTGAGGAACTAGCTTTTAAAGAAAAGTGCTTAAATATGCTTCTGCGAAAAATAGGACTTGTAGGCAATTCTGAAGTTTTGACACTTAGACTTTACTCATAGATTAGGCAGAGTTGTTCTTTGGGAGGGGCAACTAAGTTGAAATGCAAAACAAAAAGAAGGGTCCAATTATGACATCACAGCATCCCAGGGAAGAACTGGGAATCAGAACTCCCTTTGATTAAGATTTCCCACTTTTAATGCAAAGTGTAAGAGCCAGGGCTTCAAATGACGACACGGGCAGGGAAGTCACAACACTCTTCCTCCTGGATGGCTTGACTTTTCTCCCACTCTACTCCCTCACACATGCCATGGACAGTCAGCTAGCTAAGTCCCAGCTCTCCCGGCATGTATATCCATTATTCTACTGGGCTCTTCAGAAAGTCAGGCCTCTATTCCCAACGGTTTAAAGTAATGAGAAAGATAGCTAGAGATGAGGAAGTACATTTGACAAGCAAAAATAAAAGGACTGTGGTACGTGACACGCTTTGTGTTATGGAAGTGAGGGTGGACGTCTTCTGTGCGGGACACTGAAATGGACGTGGTTACACACAAAGGGCCCAGGCTGCTCTGCCCACGCCGCCAGGACAGCAGCGAGTCTTCCTGGAGTTTTAACTCTCTGTCTTCAAGATCCTAACAGAGTTACAGGTTCTCACGGAATACCTGAGTTCAGAATCAGGTTGAAAAATGCCTAAAACACTATAATTATTTCAAAAGGGAGAAATGAAAAAAATTGTCCACACTGAGAAATGAGAAGTTACTTATGGACAGGATTAGAACTATTAGGTGAACACGTGCTGACACAAGTCCAAATGAAAATCTGAACCACAACAGGAAAGGAGGGAGAGAGGGAAGGACAACGGAAGAACTGGGGGAGAGAAGTGCTGGCCCTTCCTGTCAAGCTCCCTGCTCCTGATTTCAATCCACAAGTTCCCCTTCTGCGGGGAGGACACACGGCTCATGCTATCTTCACAAATATACCTAAATGGTCATTTAGTGAACACAGTAAGAAGTCGGCGATTTCTTGGTCATCTTTCACGAGGGAGGGCACAGGGATTGGAGATGTGGCCAATTCTGCTGGCTGAGTTGAAGAAATCTGTGGTAGAAAATACCAAAAACAGCCCCCTCCCCATCCTAGGGGGAAAAAAAAATATACAAAACCCCCCGAAACCCAAACAAAACGAAACAAAACAACCTTCTCCCTCCTAAAGAAAACCACATTGGAAACAAATGCCCTGCAAGAAGTCCTTATGTATGTGTTTTTTACAAGGCTGGTCGAGGTTATTTTGTTTTGGATTCCACATAAATTTTATCTCCATCCCTAATGCCAAAAGAATGCAGTGCCCGAGAGCTGTACTTCATTTCCTCTGGGCCAAAGGGTGCTTCATGATCAAAATAGTAGAGAAGCATGTTGCTTGTGGGTAACTGCACTAGAGTTTTTAATTGTTTCTTTAGTTCTGCAACTGTTTGGTCCAGACGAATGCTCATTTCTTCCACCTGATCGTTAAAGTGGACTTCTACTTTCGCACTGCTCTGTGGTCTTAGGTCCACTTCTGCCAAAGGCTCCAACTTCCCATATTTTGTAATCAGTTCATGATACCTAGAAGGATAACAAAAACAAAAAACAAAAAAACAGTGTCAGGTTAAGCCACTGGCACACGAACTATGAACTTCTTCAGAACTCCAGTGAGCGACACTGCTACAATCCTATTCTAATATCATCTCCATCCACCTATCTGCCTGACGAACTATTTGTGTAGCTGTGATGGGATACGGTTGCCCTTTTGCGGCCACAATAAAACCACATCCTTGTGGATAGGAGAGGAATCTGTCCTAAAGATGGTCACCATGCCTGCTGTTTATTGTTACCGAAGAATAGATTTAGGCAGGAAAGGAAAACTTAGAAAAGCAGACAAAAGGATTACAGAGAGAAGTCTAATCACTCTGTAGAACTTGCTTTCTTGGGTGTCATCATCAAGGGCGTATATCTAAGCACACGTTCTTGGTGACAGATGGGAAGACGGAACGAGGCCAGTTTCTGACCACCAGAGAAGATAATTTACAAACCATAACAAAAAAATCCAGTTGTGTGTGAGCTGTTAATCCAGGTTTTTCAGTGATTTTTGTTTGAGTGTTCAGTGTAGTCTCACTGGCTATAAAGAAGGTCTTTGCGGAAGAGTCAAGAATACATTCCTGAGGGGTGCCTCGGTGTCTCAGTCGGTTGAGTGTCTGACTCTTGATTTCTGTTCAGGTCATGATCTCATCAGGATCATGATCTCAGGGCCATCAGACAGTTCCCTCTTGGGCTCCATGCTGGGTGGCGAAGGCTGCTTGAGATTCCTACTCCCCTTCTCCCTCTGCCTGCTCCCCCACCACCCTCTCCCTCTCTCTCAAATAAATAAATAAACCTTAAAAAAAAAAAAGGAGTAAGTTCTTGTGAAAAACTTGTAAATGGCAAATACCAGGAATACAAGTTCCTTGACTGAGGCAGTAATAAAGAGCAGAAGCTACCAAGAGGAAAATGAGTTATAGAGGTGAAACTTGGGCCCATAAGGTCAAGTTTCCCATGTGGAAAATCCTGTCTCCACTGCCAGCCTTTTTACTAAAGTCTGGTTTTACTGAGGAAGTTGAGCAATTTTCTACAAACCAGAGAAGGAAAAAATGATCAAAAGACCCAATAACAGCTTTATTATAACCAAAAAATCCTGAGGTTAATTCAAGATCAGAATACAGTGGTCATGTAAGATTATTCCCCCACCCTACTTTTGGCTTTAATTCAGTTAAGTCAGTGTTAAAAGGTTGGTAGGAATATTAAAGACAGAGTAGGACATGTGTGGGTAAGCACGGAGGTAACCATTTTCATTAAAGGGAGTAACAGTATATGGTAAAATAGTACTGGCTTTGGAGTCAGAAGATCTGACTTCAGAGTCTTGACTCCATCTTATAATTAGCTGTGTGACTCACCAAATCAATCTCTTTGTATCTCAGTTTTCTCATTAGTTAAACTGGGATTAAAAAGTCTGCCCTCCCTACCTTATAAAACAGTCAAGAGAATTATATTACATAATAGATGAACATGTAATTTGTAAATAAAAAATAAACACTACATTCCTATCCTGGAATTTACATTATTAAAATACACATACCCCTTTAGAAAACAAATGATTGAAATCTATTTAGAACTTCTCGGAAATGATGATGCTATGACGAAAGAGATTACAGAATCTTCTCTCGAAACTTATGTCAAAAACAGTATTTTTTAAAAGGATAAAAATATCACAACCAACAACTAACAAAGAAAGAGAGGGAATAAGCTTATCGTAATAGGCTTTATTTAAAAGGAACCAATGGCAGTGTACTAGGTTGTTCTGTTAAGCAAAGATCCTAATTCAATACCCAGAATTCATTATGGAGGAAGAAGATAAAGAGCTAAGTGTGCTAACACTTCCCAATTTAGAGAAAATTGGGCTGAAGTGTGAAGGAGTGAGCCCCAGGAAGTCTGAGGAAATACTGTGGGGACTAGAAACCTCTATGTCCCACTCCCAGGATGTCAGGATCTTAGCAAAGGCAAACAAAACAAAACAAGGCCAAACAAACAAAAAGCAAAACTACCAAGACCTGAAATTTTCCAAGGCTCCAAACTGAAAAAGTAAAATGATTCCAACTCTAAGGGTATCTTTCCCTACCCACATCTCCTACTATATGCCCTCAAACAAGTGAAACTAGGCTCTGATAATTTCACAAAATCTTAGAAAAGACAGCGGAACCCAAGGGGTCAAATAAAAGCTGAACCCAACTCCAGAGATATTTTCCCCTCAGACTACAGAAAAGTCCAATTGTAATACCACAGCTCTCAAACTCTGCCTCAGAGGAACAAAAGAAACAATGGTGAAGGGGTCAAGGAGAGTTTACTTATACTATGTTTCAGTAAAGAGATGGTCTGGAGAGAGGTGCCCACTTTTAAGCATAAGCAAAGAGATACAAAATGGCAACTAAGCACATAACACAGCAAAAGGAATAAAAGAAAGAAACACACAGTGAGTAAAATGCAGAGGCAGAACACAATCTGAAAGAAAAAATAACTGAAGACAAGGGGTCTAGAACTTATTAAGTATGAATATTATAAAACAAGAGCTCAAAGAGAAATGACCAACAGAAGGAGATGAAAAGAAAGACTGCAGAGCCAGTGAAACAAATTGAGAAGCAAAACAATGCCACTGCTGACCAAATAAATAAATTAGGAAGCATGACCCAGGAATATTATACCTCGCCAAGTTTTCTTTAGAAAGAAATTTAAAAGGCAGCGATTCTGAAACAAGAACAACTTAGGAAATAAGGCAGCCATGTGTCCTTCTGAAAAAGATAAACACTGCTCAACAATGAGTTTAAGAACCAGTGCTAAGCCTTAAATCAATTTAAATATAAAACTAAAACTTACAATAATAATTATATAATTATAGACTTATTTATATTTGGCACTATGGTAAACTGAATTAATCTCAACCATAAACATATGTGTACACAAAATTATGACCCACAGGCAGAAACTGGCCTACTTGATACAACTGGCCTAGTCCATCTACAAATTAAATTACCTATAAATTAGGAAACTAAGGTCCCATAGTTTTCTCAAAATCAACACATCCAGAAATAATTTGTTGTTACTCCTCATCTTTTCTGGTCTTTTTATGTCAGTAAATGGCATGAAGAATGATCTCCTCATCCTAGCCAGTAGCTGGACAGTCATCCTGATTCCTTGCTAGCCTTCTTTCCCACCACTCTAATTCAATAACCTGGAATGCTAGAACATTCTGTGGATGAGCTTCCCCAGGATCCGTTCCAGCCTCCTCTGGAATGCCTCCCTCCTGTACTGCCAAGACTGGGAAGATAAAAATGGCATTTTGCGCACTCATTTGCAGGTGAGATTTGGCTTCTCTCACTTTCATTCAGTAGCCCTGGGGATAAATATAATGGATCTAGCAGATGGTGAGGGCACATTTTGGGTATAGGCTCCCTAATTATCCAACTGCAGTTCAAACACTGTTCCTGGAGTTAACACCCTTGGCAGCAGTTTGCTGAACCCCCAGATGACAGTAAAGCTGGTGTGATTCAGCACCAGGGACAGCAGCTTCAGGAGTACCATAGGCAGCAGTGCCATTGGTGGGTCAGTTCTGCAGTATCATTTTAAGGCAATCCTAGAGACAAAGCCCTTCCAAAAATTTTTGTTCAACACCCATTCCCTGTATTAAACCCCTTTCTTCTTCTTCTTTTTTTAAGATTTTATTTATTTGATAGAGATCACAAGCAGGCAGAGAGGCAGGTGGTGGTGGGGGGAAGCAGGCTCCGGACTGAGCAGAGAGCCCGATGTGGGGCTCGATCCCAGGACCCTGGGATCATGACCAGAGCTGAAGGCAGAGGCTTTAACCCACTGAGCCACTCAGGCACTCCAAACCCCTTTCTTCTTAACATAGCTAGCATAACTTCTATTATCTATAACCAAATCCCAAATGATACTCCTTCAAAAGATTTCCCATAACTTCAGGGTGGCCCCAAACTGACTCTTGTCTATATTACAGCCAGTGACTGTTATAAAACACCAATATGACCTATCGCCCCTCTACTGAAAACCATACAAAGCCCATCAGAATAAAGCCTGAACTCTGTGGAAGGCAGAATTTTGGCCCCCACAATCTTCATCCCCTGGTGCTCTTCTCAAGATTATATAATATTATACTGCATTATTGACCTTAAGATAGGGAGAGTCACTGAATGTGACTAATCGAATCATATAAACTGTTAAAAGCAGTGAAGCTTCCCAGGCAGCAGCAGAAGAGGAAGTCAGAGAGCTTCTAAGCATGAGAGAACTTGTTATATCATTGCTGGCTTGAAGACAAAAGTGGCCACATGTAAAGCAGGAGAAAGTACAGAATTCTGCCACCATCCTGAATGAGACTACAAGGTGATTCTTCGCCAGAGCCTTCAATAATGAACACAGCCCTGCTAACCCCTTGATTTTGGCCCTGTGGGACCCTAAGCAGAGAACCCAGTTAAGCCACATTGTACCCACACTTCTGACCCACAGAAACTATGACATAATAAGCAGGTATTGTTTTAAACCACTACATTTAGGGTAATTTGTTATAGTAGCAATAGAAAACAAAGTGACTGTAAAAGGCCCTTCATTGAACTATAGCTGCAAACTTCATTATTTGGTTCCTTCATAACTTTGCATCCCTATTTTGTACCATAAACATGACCACTTCTGCACCTGCCTTTCCACTCATTTAAACCTTAAAAATCAATGTTTATTTATTAATTTTCAGATAAAGACAATAGACTTTTATATATGGATAAAAGTTTTGATATGGGCTATAATAAATACTCATTTTTATTCTATAAAAATTCTTTATTCTATAAAAATGAAGGAAAATAACCTCATTGTGTATCACTACACACATTAAATATGCTCCCTTAAAAGTTAAATAAGTAAAAAGTATGACTTTTTTTTTTAGAGGGTGGGAGGGGCAGAGGGACAGGGAGAGAGAGAATCTTAAGCAGACCTGACAGGGAACTTGATCTCACACCCCAAGATCAGGACCTGAGCCAAAACTAAGAGTTGGACATTTAACCAACTGAGTCACCCAAGAGCCCCTAAAAAGTATGAAAGTATGATTTTAATCTCCATTGAAAGATTTTATTATTTTTGTATTATCTTTTGTATTATCTTATTTTGTATTATCGTTAAGCAGGGCAAATCAGTAAATCAGGTATTTTATTCATTATTCAACAGTCCATCCAAACTGAACTATAGCTGCAAACTTGGTATTATCTGAGCTTTTATCATCAGTCCCAAAGCTATAGTCTTGAGAGGTAAATGGCTTCTGATGACTAAGTATTCTTTAAAATGAATAATCTTGATTTATATTAATATTCTCAGTCAGTACTTCTACCTGAGAACAGAAGTACTGACTGAGAATATTAAACACCATTCCACTATGACCTTCTAATAGAAAATGACCAATCACAAGAGAAATTAAATTTACTACACACAGCATAAAGACCAACATGACCACATGAGCAACTGAGAATGATAAATGGAAACCAAACCCTAGGTACAACCTTGGGAAGACACGACCACAGGCAAACTGGCATTGTGCTTTCTTCTTTCTTCCTATTAGAGAAAAACACCCACTGAGAGAACAGCTTCTTCCAATTTCAAGAGTCTCTGAATCACGAGCAGTTAGAAAATAGCCTCCTGGTAAATAAAGTGCGGTTGAAGGTGGCCCTGACCGAGGGGGGAATGGGGAATGGAGCCAACCTCAGTGGAGTGAAAGCAGCTCCACCTCCAGGGCCCATAGGCACGCCTTCACACGTGAGAGGCTCTGGGGCCATGGCACACCTGCCTAATGTGATACACACATGAGCAGATTCCAGTAGCACAACAGTCAGGCTGGGAAACGTGCACCCCTTCCTCCTTTAGCCCATTGTCATTCTTGATTCCCAAGATACCTGAGAGCATTTCTTCAATCACAATTCAGTCACAGGTCTACGACTCCAGAATAAATGAATACTTGACATACTACTTAGACTGCAGTTTCCTATCATAAATCTTACTCCGAGGGCGAACTCAGAATAAAACCTAAAACTCAAAGATGGATGGAGACAAAAGATAATTCATTCTCAGCTCTGACTAGCCTTATAAACTAAGTCATACAAACAGGAAATATTTTACATAATATTTAGGAAACTGGAAAACTAAAGTAAGCTTAGACAGGGGGCTTTAGGCAGCACAAAGATTTTATATTTGGATTTCATACCATTTCCATAAAAGGTATAGCTACAATCTCAAGGAACATCCTAGAGAAAAGTAATGGGATTTACATTTTATGCATGTGCTTATACCACAATGGGATTAGTATGTAGCCCTTACAAATGCTTAGAGGTATACTCAAACATGGCTTCTGTAGTAGCTAACAATTCTGTTAATCCATTGTTCCTCAAATGCAGACCCATATTGAACCAACCAGAGTCTTTATTTTGAATAAGACTATCTAATTCCAAAATAAATCCCTAATACGTACATCTCTCTCTTTAAGGAATATGACAATGAAACATGAGAAATCTCTGATAGTTCATTTGTTTTGGCTAAACAAAATCACTTAAGTATAACTAGAAGAAAAACATTCATTTAGTTTACTTTGTTTCCCAAGGCATTATGAAGGATTCAAATGTCCACAATAGCCAAACTACAGAAAAAGCCTAGATGTCCACCAACAGACAAATAGATAAAGAAGATGTGGTGTACACACACACACACACGAATACTATGCAGCCATCAAAAACCAAAATCTTACCATTTGCAATGACGGGGATGGAAACAGAAGGTAATTATGCTAAGCAAAATAAGTCAATTAGAGAAAGACAATTATCATATGATCTCTCTGATATGAGGAATTTGAGGCAGGGCACAGGATTGTGGGGGGAAGGGAGGGAAAAACGAAACAAGATAGGACTGGGGAGGAAGACAAACGATAAGAGACTCTTAATCTCAGGAAACAAACTGAGCGTTGTTGGGGAGTTACAGGAGAGGGATAGGGTGGCTGGGTTATGGACACTGGGGAAGGTATGTGCTATGGTAGGTGTTGTGAATTATGTAAGACTAATGATTCACAGACATGTACCCCTGAAATAAATAATACATTATATGTTACTAAAAAAAAAAAATATTTTCCAAACATCTGATTGCTATTGTTTAATCTCTCTTGCTATGTTATGCTTCTGCTCATGTTGATACGGTGTCATATCATGGCACATCAAAGAAATCTCCTTAACATTCTACAACTGGGCCTTCATACACCACTGAAACAGTTTTCTCAAGGTCACCAATATATTACTATTTAAAACACATAAACCTCATAACATAGGCACAGAAAGGACTTTATAGATCAACTATTACATATTTTACAGATATAGTAACTGGAGCTAGTTTGTTAATCCAAAGTCTAAAAGCTGGTGAGTGAGAGGGTGGAAGGTAGAACTCGGGTCTTGCTCTCAGATCATCGTTCTTAGTTCTCATCACTTCATTGGTTTGCTAGAGTAATAAGTACCATTCTAGAAACTCTCTTCTTCTTGGCATTTTAAATGCACTTTTTAATCTCTCTTTAGGGATTCTCATTTCTCTTCTGACCCTCTACACTTGTGTAGTTCTCAAGATTCTTTCCTGTATTTTCCTCCCTTTTCTCTGTATGATCTTCTATCATAGATCTCATTCTCTTACTTAGCTCAAGCCATTGATGTTTTCCCACTTGTTTTCTTCAAGCTTCTATATTTCATCTACCTCCAGGAATATTAATTCTCACGTTTCATACACAGCAAAGATTCTTGAACTGAAGTTAGTCCTTTTCATAGAGTATTTCATCAAGGCTTAAGTCACAGAACTTGTTTCAACTCACTATTTTTTAAACTCAAGTACTGCCAAAAGTATCTAGTGAATAGATAAACAGAATGTGGCTTATTCATATAATAGCATATTACAGAGCAGTTAAAAGAACTATTTTGATCTATATTTATCAGTATGATTAGGCCTTTGATCAAACTGACTCCATAAACTCAGATGTTAATATACTTCTGCTCCAAACATAGAGTAAAATGGATAAAATATGAAAGGTTGAATCCCAAGAAGACATAGCATGGGCTCAAAAATAACAGACATTGCCACAACCCGGACACAGAAAAGAAATGCAAAGCATACAACTAACCACAGAACCACTGGACTCTATATCCAAAGTAGGCAGTGGCAGCCAGGAGCTAAAGTCCTGTTAGGCAAAGGAGATTAAAAGTACTCCATGGGAGAGTCCGTTTCACTGCAGGAAGCAGGGGTAGGGCTGGAGGGAGGTGAGGCTGGACATAAAATAAGAATGCAAAAAACTGCTGCAGATCCACTGCCTAGGGCTACCTCTTTAGAGCAAATAATCTAGATAAAAGAAGAAAAAAGATAGCTCTACCACCAGGAATTGCATTAAATCACCTGGTGCCTAGGTAGGTAGATATGTATCAAATGCAATTACTGTGGGCCAGGAGTCTGGGGAGCGGGTTAGAGACAATTGCAAAGCCATTAGATAGAGAGTGGTAAATCTGAACAGGAAGTATGTATGTACGGAACAACACAGCTTTAAGATAATGAAGCAAAACTGATAGAGTTGAAAGTAAAAATAAACAAACCCATAACTACAGCTGGAGACTACAACACTCCTTTCTCAATAACTGATACAACAAGTAGACAGAATACTATTAACAATAAAAAAGACCTGAATACTACTAAAAACTTGACCTGACATTTAAAAAACACACTTCTCAACAACATTAGAACACACATTTTTTTCTATTATGTACGGAGTATTGACCAAAACAGACCATATTCTAGGCCAAAAACATACCTCAATAGGTTTAAAAGAATTAAAATAAGGGGCACCTGGGTGGCTCAGTGGGTTAAAGCCTCTGCCTTCCGCTCAGGTCAAGATCCCAGATTCCTGAGATCAAGCCCCACATCGGGCTCTCTGCTCAGCAGGGAGCCCGCTTCTTCCTCTCTCTCTGTCTGACTCTCTGCCTGTGATCTCTGTCTGTCAAATAAATAAAATCTTAAAAAAAAATTGAAATAGTACAAAAAATGTTATCTTACTAGGGTGAAATTAAACTAGATATCATTAACAGAATAATAGCTGGAAAATCCCCAAGTATTTGGAAAACACACCACACACTTTAAATAAACTATAAAGTGTCAAAGAGAAAGTCACAAGGGAAATTCGAAAGTAATTCTGAATTCAATGAAAATGAAAATACAATATATAAAAAAGTATAGAATGTAACTAATGTGGTGCTCAGAAGGAAATTTATATAATTAAATGTTTATAAGAGAATGAAGAAAGGTCTCAAATCAATGATCTAAGCTTCTATCTTAAGAAGCCAGAAAAAGATGATCAAATTTAACCCAAAGCAAGAAGACAAGAACTAGTAAAGACATGAGCAAAAATCAGTGAACTAGAATGCAGAAAAAAAGAAAAGAAAAGAAAAGAAAACCAGTGAAACCCAAATCTGGATTTTTAAAGTAAGATTTTATGTATTTATTTAGAGAAAAAAAGAGTGCATACAAGCAGAGGGGAGAAGGAGAGAGAATCCTCAACAGACTCCACATGGAACCAGATGGAGGCTCGATCTCATGACCCTGAGACCATTTCCTGAGCTGAAATCAAGAGCTGGATGCTTAAGTGACTGAGCCACCTAGGTGCCCTGCAATATGGATCTTAAGGTGAGCAAATTTGACAAATCCCTAGTCAAACTGATCAAGAAGATACCAACATCAGAACTGAACAAAGGAACACAACTACAGACCTTATAGACATTAAAGGTTTATAATAAATGAATATTATGAACAACTTTATGCCTATGAATTCAATATCTAAGATGAAATGGATGAATTCCTGCAAAGTCACAAACTACTAAAGCTCATTCAAAAGAAAGAGATAACTTGAATAACTATATCTAGTAAATAAATTTAATCATAGTTAAAGCTCCCAGCAAAGAAAACACCAGGTACAGATGGCTTCACTGACAAAATTCTACAAAATATTTAAGAATATTAACACTACATAAAATATTTAGAAAAGAGGTGCAAAAATTCATGAACTCATTTTATGAGGCCAGTGCTATCCCAAATTTGAAATGAGAAAGACATTATAGGAAAAGAAAATTAAAAATCAATATCCCTATGAACAGATGCAAAAATCATCAACAAAATATTAGCAAATGAAATCTACCAGTATAAAGGAGATAATACATTGTAACCAAATGAGTTTATCCTGGAAATTTAATGTTGGTTAAACATTAAAAAAAAGTCAGCCAATATAATTCACTATATTGACACACTAAATGAGAAAAACTGTATAAATTTTCAATAGATGCTAAAAAAGAATAAGAAAGGAAAAAAAAATTTAAGGGGCGCCTGGGTGGCTCAGTGGGTTAAAGCCTCTGCCTTCTGCTCAGGTCATGATCCCAAGGTCCTGGGATCAAGCCCCGTGTTGGGCTCTCTGCTCAGTGGGGAGCCTGCTTCTTCCTCTCTCTCTCTCTCTCTCATTCTGCCTGACTCTCCATCTACTTGAGATCTTTGTCAAATAAATAAAATCTTTTTAAAAAATAAATAAAATAAAAATAAATAAAAATTTAAAAAGTCAAATGGATTGGAAAAGAAAACACATCATGCCTTACAACCAACAAGACTGTCTTCAATAAATTTATAAAAGAACCAGTTGAACTCATAAGTTTATTAGAAAGGTTGCAGAATACAAGATCAATATATAAAAATTCTATGTATTTCTATATCTAGCAATGAATAATTAAAAATTGAAATTTAAAGAAAGTACTGTTTATAACAGGACTAAGACACATGAAATCCTTAAGTATAAATGTAATAAAATATGAGCATGATCTTTATGTGGAAAAATACAAAACACCAATTTCTGAAAGAAATCAAATAAGAAATAAATGGAGAGATATACTGGTTCATGAGCAGGAAGACTCAATATTATTAAGATGTCAGTCCTACTCAAACTGTCCTGCAGATTCCACAAAACAACAATCAAAATCCCAGTAGAATTTTTTTCTTATAATTCAACAAGCTTATCCAAATATTTATATTAAAAGGCAAAGGAACTAAAATAGCCAAAATAACTTTGAAAAGAAGATCAAAGTTGGAGAACCTACACGTTCTGAATTTCAAGACTTACTATAAAGCCACAGGAATCAAGACAATGTGATACTGGCAAAGAGGACAGACTCATAGATCAATGGAAAAGAGCATAGAATCTGATTTTCAACAAAGCAGATTTTCAACAAAAGTGTAAAATCAATTCAAGAAAGGATAGTCTTATCAATAAATACTGCTAGAACTGACACTCATATGCCAAAATTAAAACAAAAGACACAAACTCATATACTACACTATATATATAAATTAACTCAAATGAAACAAAAGCTTAAAGAGGAAAACTTAGAAAACATACATGAAAATCTCTGTGACTTGGGTTAGTCAAAAATTTCCTAGATATCACACCAAAAACATGATCTATAAAGGAAAAAAAAAATCAGTAAGTTCAACATCATCAAAATTTAAGACTTCTGCTTTTGAAAGAAATTGTTGAAAGAATGAAAATGACAAGCCGGACTGAGAGAAAAAATTTACAAAAACACATACCTGGTAAGGAATATATATTGAGTATATAAAGAACTCTCAAAAGCCAATAACTAAAAGAAAAAAAACCTACTAGAAAAATGGGCAAAAGATTTTAACAAACATTTCACCAAAGGAATTTGGATGGCAAAAAAAAGCTCATAAGAGTATGTTCAACATTATTAGTCATTAGGGAAACGCAAATGAAAACCACACTGAGATACCACTACACATTTATTAGCATGGCTAAAATTAAAGAAATGAAACAAAACAAACAAAAAGCAGAACAGAAACAATAGAACTGAAAATACCAAGTAGTGATGGGATATGGAGCAACAGGCACTTTCACATATTGCTGGGGGGAAAGCAAAATGGTGTACACTTTGGAAAGAAGCTTAGCAAGTTAAACATACTCTTTCCGTGTGACTCAGCAACTCTGGTTCTTGATATTTACCCCAGAGAAATAAGAACTAATATTCACACAGAAACCTGTGACTGTTTATCAAAGCTTCCTTAATAAATTAAAAAAAGAAAGAAAGAAAAAAGATAAAAAGAAGAAACACTTCAAATGTATTTCAGCTGGTGAATGGCTAAACTGTGTTACTTCTGTATAAAAGCACACTACTGGGTTGCCTGGCTGGCTCAGTCAGTAGGGCACGTGGCTCTTAATCACAGGGTCATGAGTTCAAGCCCCTACTTTGGGCTTGGAGCTTACATGAAAGAAAAGGAAGGAAGGAAGGTGGAAGACTCAAATGAAATAAAATTTGTTAAGAACAAAGAACTGAATGAAAATTAAAATATCTCAAACGGTGGGACGCCAATAGTGTTACGAGTGGAATTTAGAGCATTACATGTTTATTAGAAAAGATTTCATATCAGTTATTAACATTCCTACCTCAAAAACCAGAAAAAGAAGAGCAAATGAAGCAAAACGAAGGAAATAATAAAGATAGTGGAAATACTGGAAGAGATTATGCTGAGTGAAATAAGTCAAGCAGAGAGAGTCAATTATCATATGGTTTCACTTTTTTGTGGAGCATAACAAATAGCATGGGGGACAAGGGAGATGGAGAGGAGAAGGGAGTTTAGGGTAATTGGGAGGAGAGGTGAACCATGAGAGACTATGCACTCTGAAAAACAATCTGAGGGTTTTGAAGGGCGAGGGGAGGGGGGTTGGAGAGGGCACAGATTATATGGAGCACTGGGTGTGGTGCAAAAACAATGAATACTGTTACTCTGAAAAGAAAAAAAGAGTGGAAATAAAAATGACTTTTTTTTTTTTTAAAGGAAAACACCACTGAAAACTACAAAACATTGCTGGAAGAAATTAAAAACAAATAAATGAAAAAACATTCCATGTTCATGGATTAAAATATTTAATATTATTAAGAAGTTACACTACTCAAAGTAATATACAGATTCAATGCAATCCCTGTCAAATTTCAACAGCACTTTTTTAAAGAAGATATCTATCTATCTATCTATCTATCTATCAGAGAGAGAGACAGGGTACACAAGCAGGCAGAGTGGCAGGCAGAGGCGGAGCGAGAAGCAGGCTCCCTGGCAAGCAAGGAACCGGATGCAGAACTCAATCCCAGAACCCTGGGATCACGACCTGAGCTGAAGGCAGCAGCTTAACCGACTGAGACACCCAGGCGTCTTTCAACAACACGTTTTTTGCAGAAAAAGAAAAAAATCATCCTCAAATTCATATGGAATATCAAAGGACCCTGAATATCCAAAGTAATTTCAAAAAGGAAGAATAAAATTGGAGGAACTCACATTCCCTTACTTCAAAACATATTACAAATCTGTAGTAATCAAAACAGTTTGGTACAGGCATTAGGACAGACATATAGACCAGTGCAACAGAATAAACAGTCAGAAATAAAACCACATGTACATGGTCAAATGATCTTCAATAAAGGTGCCATGACCACTCAGTAGAGAAAGGACAGTTTCTTTCACAAACAGTGCTGGGAAAATTGAGTATCTGCATGCAAAAAAGTGAAAGTGGACCCTTATTTTAACCCTATACAAAAAGTAAGTCAAAATGCATTAAAGACCTAAATGTACAACCCAAACTATAAAACCGCTAGAAGAAAACACAGGAGAAAAATTTCATTGACATTGGAATTGGCAATCATTTCATGGATATTACATCAAAGCACAGGCAAAAAAACCCAAAAATAGACAAATGGGACAACATCAAACTTAAAAATTTGTGTACATCAAATGATGAGCAGAGCAAAAGCCAACCTACATAATATTGGGAGAAAATATCTGCAAATCATATATCTGATAAGAGGTTAATATGCAAAATATATAAAGAATCCTTTGGGCTCTGAAACAAAAAGTTTAAGAAACTGATTTAAAAATAATGAAGGACTTGGATAGACATTTTTCCAAAGATGGCACACTAATGGCCAAAGGAAATATGAGAAGATGTTCATCATTGTTAGTAATCAAAGAAATACAAATAAAAACAACAATGAAATACCACCTCACACCCATTAGGAAGATTACATTAAATAAAAACCTCCCACCCACATACGCAAAGTAACAAGTTTTGATTGGTGGAGAAGTTAAAACTATTGTGCACTGTTGGTGTGACTGTAAAATGATACAACCACTATGGACATAAATACTAAGGTGGTTCTTCAAAAATTAATAAGAGAATTACCATAGGACCCGGCAATCCTATTTCTGGGATCCAAAGAATTGAAAAGCTGGGTCTTGAAGAGATACCTGCACACCCATCTTCATAGCTGAATTATGCATAATAGCCATGAAGTGGAAGCAACCCAAATGTCTACTGATGAATGAATGGTTAAACAAAATGTGGTCTATACATACAATAAAATATTCAACCTTTTAAGAAAAGGTAATTCTGGCACATGCTACAACATGGGTGGCCCTTGAGGACATTATGCTAAGCGAAATTAAGTGAGTCACAAAAAACAAATATGTATGATTTCATTTACATAAGATCTCTAGAGTATTCAAATTCATAGAGACAGAAAGTAGAATAACAATTGCCTGATAGTGACTGCAAGGGGTAGGAGGGAGTGGAAAATGGGGAGGTAATGTTTAAGGAGTATGGAGTTTCAGTTTTACAAAATGAAAAATGTTCTGGAAAATGTTGCTATACAACAATATAAATGTATTTAACACTACCAAACTATACACTTTAAAATCGTTAATATAGTAAATTTTATATTATGTACATTTTACCACAATTTAAAAAAATGGTGAAGATGGTAAATTTTGTTACATGTATTTTAGTACAATGAAAATTTGAAAGAATTTTTAAATGACCCTTCATCCGAATTAACACCAATTGTACACAATCTTTTCCAGAAAACAAAAGAGGAGGGAACACTTAACAACTCACTTTAGGCAGCCAGTGCTACCCTGATAATAAAAGCACATAAAATACAGGTGTTTTGTTTTTTTTTCCAAAATAAAAGAATATGACACACTAATAGCTCTCATGACCTTATTCACAAAAATCGTCAACAAAATATTAGCAAACCAAACCCAACAATTTATAAAAAGGAACATACACTACGATAAAGAGGAATTTATGCTACATATGTAATGCCAGTTCAACATTTGAAAATCAATCAATATACCTCCTATATCAATAAGCTAACAAAGAGAAATCATATTAATTGACAAAGAAAAAGCATTTGAAAAAATATGATATTGATTTATGATAAAAACTCTCAGCATTTTAGAAATAGAGGGTAGCTACTTCAACTGCATAAAGAGCAACTAGAAAAATCCACAGCTAACATTATACTTAGTGGTAAAAGGCTGAATGCTTTTCCCTAAGATTGGGAGGAAAGCAAGGATGTCCACTCTTACCACTCGTATGCAACACAGTACTGGAAGTTCTAGCCACTGCAATAAGGCAAGAAAAAGAAAAAGGTCATACAGATTGGAAAGGCATAAATAAAATTTTTGAATTTGCAAATGACATGAAATACTCAGGTGTAAATCTAATGAAAGATTTATAAGACTTGTATGTTGAAAATTACCAAATGCCGATGGAAGAAAATAAAAAGGCCTAAATAAATGAAGAGACATACTGTGTTCATGCATTGGAAGATCCAATATAGTAAATATGTCAACCTTCCCCAAACTGATCTATAAGTTTAAAAAAATTCCTCTCAAAATCTCAGCAAGATTTTTTGTAAACAGAGACAAACTTAGTCTAAAATTTGCATAGAAAGGCAAAAGTCCTAGAATAACTAAAATATTCTTGAAGAATAAAGAAGAATCATTCTATAGGATTTGAAAGATTGTTATATAGTTACAAGACAGTGTGGTACTTGTGGAATAACAGACACATAAATCAGTGGAACAGAATTAAAACTCCCAGATATATATGTATACCCACGCAAATATACTCTACCAACTTCTGTTAAAAGTTGCAAAGCACTGCAATGGGGCAATACCGGCTTTACAATAAACAATGCTGGAAAACTAGACAAAGGTCAAAAAAATGAACTTCAGCTTCAACTTTTTATTTTGCACAGAAATTAACTCTAAATGGATTATAGATTTAAATGTACAATGTAAAACTATAAAACTTTTACAGAAAAAAAAAGAAACAAGAAAATCTTGAGTAACTATGCCTAGGCAAAAGTCCTTGACACTAAAAGCACAATTCATTAAAGGAAAAATAGGTAAACTTATCAAAATTAAAAATTTTTGTGCTATAAAAGATCATGTGAAAAGACCAAAGAGACAAGCTACATACTAACAGAAAATATTTGCAAACCACATATTCAACAAAGAACTAGTATCTAGAATATATAAAGAATTCTCAAACTAAACAGTAAGGAAATAATTCAATCCAAAAAATGGGCAAAAACCATACAGAGGTTTTACAGATACAAATACGGATACAAATAAGCACATGAAAAGATATTCAGATCTTTAACCATCAGGGAAATGAAAATTAAAATCATGAGATATTATAAACCGATGAGAATGGCTAAATTTAAAAATACACCAAATGCCAGCAAGAGAATGCTGCAGAGAAACTTGATCACCCATTTATTACATGAAATGTAAAATGGTACAGGCATTTTAGAAAACAGTAGTTTCTTATAAAACTTAGTATGCAATTACTACACTGCTCAGCAATTATACTCCTGGGCATTTGTCCTAGAGGAATGAAAGCTTATGTTCACAAAAAAACCTATACAAGAATATTCATATATTATGTCCTTTGTAATAACTCCAACCAGAATCAATTCAGACGTTCTTCAGCAAGCGAATGGTTAAATAAACTGTGGTACGTACATAACACAGGATACTAATGAGCGGTGTTGACAAAAGAACATTTATTTTACAACCAAGTTGAATATTCCAGGAATGCAAAGATGGTTCACTATCTGAAAAGTGTATCCCTCAAATTCAGATTCACCTATTAAAACATGTCCATCTCAATACAAAAAGAACATTCTGTAAGAAATCAATATTCATTCATGTTAAAAGAAACTCTTAGAAAAGCAGGGATAGTAAATACCTTAACCTGATATAAAAGACAACTATGAAAAAACAACAGCAAAAGTCACATTTCATATCAAAATACTGCAACCTGAAACTTTGGAAGTAGTCCCTTTAAAGTAGAAACAAGATAAAGATGACCTCTTTTACTGTTCATTTGTAATATTATACTGGAGGACTGTCTACATAGAAACACAAAAGAAAATAGAAATTAACTACTTTTTACACAGGCGAGACTGATGGATACGTGATCAACATGCAAAAATACATAGCATTCTTACACACCAACAAGAAGCAATTAGAAAGCAGTGACAGAAAAAAAAAAATGATTTCATTTAAAATAGCAACAAAATGCATAAGATGCCTAGAAACAAAATTTAACAAATATGTGCAAGGCCTTTGAGAGACAATTAGAAACACTGCTGTAGGACATAAAAGATGCTTTGAATTAAATGGGAAGATATCCTATGTTCACAGATAAGAAGTCAAAATAGCATCAAGCTGTTAATTCTCCCAAATTAGCCAGTGAATTCAATGCAATCAGAATCCAAATTACAGCAGGATTTTTGTGGTTTTTGATAAGTCAATCCTAAATGTCATAGGGAAGAGGGGCTATAATCTTTAAGGTAACCTGAAAAACAATTAGGTGTGGAAAGTTACCCTAACTGGGGGTTCAGAGTCACTATAATCTAGCAATGTGATTTTGCAATTTTGTAATGGTGTAGGAATGGACATATAATGGAATGGAACAGGATAGAGCCAGAACCACACATGCACATAAAAAACAAGACGTATGACAGAGGTGGTATTAAAGATCAGTGGTGAATATTAATTATCCATATCAGGGGGGGAAGCCATCTGGGGGGAAACATCCTTACCATAAACAAAGATAGATTCCAGGCAGAACAGAGACACAAATGCGAAGACACATTTAGAAAAAAATCCAGGAGATTATCTTAAATGATCTTTGGAAAAGATTTTGTTAAATAAGATGGAATAAGAATAAACCATAAAGGATTGATACATTTAATGTTAATATTTTGAAACTTCTTTCCAACAAAAGACAAAGTGAAAAATCAGACTGAGAATTAGCTACAGACTGAGAGAAGAAACTGCAATGCATATTGACAAAGAACTATAAAATCCCACTTCCTAATTTAATGGATATATAAAATACAGTAAGTAGACCCCAAGGATCCACATCAAATTCTTGCCAGGGTTCCTAATTGGCATAAATAGGACTGAGAACGGGGCAAAAAAATGACTCTAATTTTATCTGTAATACTATTTCCTTTAATAAAAAAATAAACTTGAAGTAGTAAAATATTAGTAATCACCAGTTCTGAATAATGTGAACACGAGCATTTACTTTTATTATTCTCAGCATTTTTTTAATCCTAAAAAGCAAACGAAAACAAAAAAGATAAAACTGGCCCCCACTGGGGCCAAAACTAAAGTAGAGACATCAAAGACAATCCCCCAAGACCATGAAGTGGGAGGGATGGTTCTTATTCTTTCTTTCCTTTGCAGGTATATGCAAATTCTCATATATAACTCCAATCAAGATTAGGAAGGTAGCCTATCTTCTGCTGGGCTGGGAAAGTGGCAAGAAGTCAAAATAAAGTCCAAGGTAATTGGAATGACAAAGGTTGTAAGCGAAAGGGAAAGCTAACATTTCAGGGGCTCTTCACGGTGCGCCACGGAGAAAGCCCCTTTTGTTTCTCAGGAGCCTGGAAGCCGAATGTGAGGAGTGCTGTGTCATGGCCCTTGTCAGAGGATGATGGAGCCTGGCAGCATGGAGAACCCCAGGAGACTCATGTCCAATGCAGGAATGTTCCTTCACAACAGCAGGTCCTCTGTCTGGAAGGAATATGAAGTAACGGACACAGTACACTAGGATTTCTCCAGCATCCAAGACAAAGTAAGCCTTCATTGAGGTGGTGTCCGAATACAAGCCCTGCTCTCACAATAATGTGAAGATGCAGTCAGTGGTATTTAGAAACGCCATTCGTCTTACAGAGGAAAAACATATTCTCCATGTTTTAAAAAGCCTACCGCTAATGACAGTCCAAGAAACTTTTGAGGAACGTCTAATGCAATCCTTGATGCCATAAATAAGGATTTCCCAGGGCATGGTTTAGGGACTCCTTGGGGCAAACAGAAAGTGAGGTACCAGGGGAGAGTAAAAGTAAAGCAAAGTCTTTTAAGAAAACCTATTTCAGGCTTTGCCACTTCGTCTCTGACAACTGTGTTTCCTCCCAGCAAATAATTGTTCACTAGAGCTATGCCTCTTCTAAGTCTTTATGAAAACAAAATTGTAAAGTCTGAAAAAAAGAGTGACACCCCAAATCAGTGAATTTACTTTCTCCCCACTACCATCAAGAGCAAGGGCCATCAGAAACAAGGGCGCCTGGGTAGCTCAGTTGGTGAAGCGTCTGTCTTCAGTTCAGGTCATGATCCCAGGTCCTGGGATCGAGCTCCAAGCTGAGAGCCTGCTTCTCCCTCTCCCTCTGCCTGTTGCTCCCCCTATTTGTGCTTTCTCTCTCTCTCAAATAAATAAGATCTTTAAAACAAAACAAAAAACCAAAAAGAAACATCTTCCACAAATGGTTCTGGGAAAACTGGACTGCTACATGCAAAAAAATGAAACTGGATCACTTTCTTGTACTGCACACAAAAATAAATTCAAAACAGATTAAAGATGTAAATGTGAGATATGAAACCATAAAACTCCTAGAAACCCCTGAGGCAAGGGAAACAAAAACTAAAATAAACTATTGGAACTATATCAAAATTAAAAAGTTCTGCACTTAGTACCCAAAATACATAAAGAACTTAGAAAATGCAACACCGAAAAAGCAAATAATCCCATTAAAAATGGGCAGAAGACATGAACAGACATTTCTCCGAAGAAGACATCCAGATGGCCAATAGGTACATGAAATGATGCTCATCATCATTCATCATCAAGGAAATGCAAATCAAAACTACCAGGAGATATCACCTCACACCTGTCAGAAAGGCTAAAATCAAAAACACAAGAAACAACAGGGGGTGGTGAGGATGTGGAGAAGGAACACTCATGCACAGCGCTGGTGGGAAAGCAAACTGGTGCAGGTACTCCAGAAAACGTATGGACGTTCCTCAAAAAATTAAAAACAGAACTACCTATGATCCAGCAATCCTAACTACTATACTAGGTCCTTACCCAAAGAAAACAAAAATACTAACTCAAAGGGATACATGCAGCCCTATGCTGATAGCAGCATTATTTACAATAGTCAGAATATGGAAGCAGCCCCAGTGTCCATCGACAAATGAATGGAAAAACAATATGTGAGATATTTATATATATCAGAATATTACTCAGCTGTAAAAAAAAGGATTGAAATCTTGCCATTTGCAACAAGGTGGATGGAGCTAGAGAGTATAATGCTAAGTGAAATAAGTCAGAGAAAGACAAATATATGATTTAACTCATATATGGAAGTTAAGGAACAAAACAAAGGAGCAAAGGGGAAGAGAGACAAACCAAGAAACAGACTCTCTCTCTTTTTATTTATTTATTTTTAAAGATTTTATTTATTTTCTTGAGAGAGAGAGCTCAAGCATGAGCAGAGGGAGGGGAAAAAGCAAACTTCCCACTGAGCAGGGAGCCAGACACAGGGCTTGATCCCAGGACCCTGGGATCATGACCTGAGCCAAAGAGAGATGCATAACTGACTGAGCCATCCAGGCGCCCCCCTCTGATGGTTACCAGAGGGGAGGTGGGTGGCGGGATGGGTGAAATAGGTGATGCGGATTAAGGAGCATATGCCTAATGATGAGCACCAGGTGATTAAAGTAAAAACTAAAAGCAAAACAAAAACACTCAGAAAAGAAAAGAAAACAAAACAGAACAAAAAACCGAAAACAAACCACTAAGAAAAACCCACAAAAACACAAAAATCAAAAACAAAGAAACACTTCAATCTGAAAAGATACATGATGTGTTGATTTCTAAGAGAAATGTTACATGGTTTTCCTTTTTGTCTCTCTTTAAAACTTAACAGAAGAAGACTGGTATTAGTTCAGTACTAAATAAGCAATTTAAATTCACTCTCTCAGAGGAATTAAGAGATAAAGCAAACACAACATAAAGAAAACTGATAAACACAGGCAATGTGGACAGACACTTGATAAATGGCAAGGTGCAAACGACAGATTCGGACAGATTCATAAGCACGGAGGTTTCTTTCTAAAGAAGATACTCTTCCACCCCTAGAGAAATCAGGGCCATAAATACCAGAAAAAAGGTAGAACATCACAGCATGTTTTTAAAGGACGATTTCAAATTCTAGAGCGAAATTCAGTCCTAACACGTGTACCTTTGTCGAGGGACATAGCAGCCTCCAATGCACACTTCCTTTACCAAAGTAACAGCTATTAAAAAAGGGGTTCTCGCAGCTTCTCCCTCTAAATATAAACCGAAATCTGCCCCCAGGAAATCTCCCCGCCTGAAACCTTTCAGTGATTTCCCACTGCATTCGAGAAAAAGCCCTCATCTACTGGTAGGGCATACCAAAGTCTCTAAGGGCTTGCCCGGGTTCCCACCTTCCTACCCAGCACTGTCTGCCACTACTTCCTCCCTGCTTTTCACCGAGCCCTAACAAACAGCTGCTCTTCACTACACATAAGGACTTGAATTCCTTTCTGCCTGGAATATTCTCCCCTCACTTCACCAGGGTGACTCAATTGTTTCTTGGAAGTACCACCTCTTGCAGGAGAGCTAAGTAACCCTGCTTTGTGCTCCCTGAGCATAATGTGAAGATTCGGGCATTTGACTCAACAGTTGCTATTTTGTTAGGTTGCTATTTTGTTAGCCTCTAGGTGCTGAGGGTATAAGCAAGTCCCTGCTCTTGCAGAGCTCACAGAACGGCATGGGAAGGCCAGGAGTACAGAAGAAATGCCAGTTAGGTATTGCTCAGTAAGAAAAGTACGAGCCAGTTAAGAGAATCGTAGGGGACAGAGCTGTGCTATTTGAGATAGGCCGATCAGGGAGGCATCCCCAAGGGAGAGAGCCACAAAGCTAATGGGGTACATTCCAAAGAGAGACAACAGTGCAGAGGCTTGAGGTGGGAGCATGCCTGGTGTGTTTCGGAAACAGCATGGAAGTTTTTGTTTTGTTTTGTTTTTCAAATAAACTTGAGTTCTTATAAACCAGCTTCTATGTGGAGGATAAACTATAGGAGCAAGGGTAAATTCGGGGAGACCATACAGGAGGGAGACAGGAAGGCTTGAACTAAAGCGAATGGTATAAAGAAACAGATTCTCTCTGTGTTTTTGCAAGTACTAGTGAAAGAAAAAAAAAAAAACCACCAATGGACTTGATGTGGGATATGGAAGAAAGAAATCAGGGATGACTCTGAGGTTTTTGTCCTGAGCAGCTGGAAAAACAGAGTGATGGAAAGCTTGCAGAGAGAGGAGCAGATGTGGCAGTGGAGGAGGGGCCGGGAAAGGTAAGGGAGGCGATGGGAAGTTCGGTTTGGAACACATCAGGTTTCCACATCCAGGTGGAGACGTGAAGCAGCACGTCTAGGAATACTAGGCTGGAATTCAAGGGCCGATCAGGGCTGGAGGGTAAGTCTGGCAGTTCTGTCATACAGAAGACGTGAGAGCCACAGCACTGGATAAAAGTAACTAAGGGACGAGGAGAGAAGAGAAGCGATCCCAGGACCAAATCCTGCAGTAACTTTATTTTGAAAGGTTGGGAACATGAAGAGGATCCAGCAAAGGAAATAATGTCTCAAGTGCAGCCCAGATGATGAGGTTCTCGAGAGTAGACACTACTTTTTCGTCTTTTTGTCTCCAAGCTTCTGGCCCAGGCCTCTTGGTTCATAGTAAGTATTCAGTAAATAAATTAAACTGTCCTTTGAAACCCAGCTAGAATCCAGAGTGATTTCCTAGAAATTCCTCTGGTAAAATATAAGGGCCCAATAATTGAAATATGACTGGCCCAGTGAGGACATCTTTCCAAACCCCTGCAGCACACATTGAACTTATTTTGAAAAAGCACACCACTCCTACACAAGCCATGAAAAGACAAGGCACAGATGAAGCTTTAAAAGAAAGAGTCCATTGACTGGAAAAGCAAACACTATGATGTTTAAAGGCCAAGAATCGAGAACAGAGATTTTTCACCTTATGTTATTTCCCAAGGTAAATAAAAATGAAACATATGAGCGATTGCTCAGTTTTTCATGTTAGTCTATTATTACCATAAACATCTACAGTAGAGATGCTAGGACTTTCAGCTCCACCCACCAGTAGAAAACAGTAAGGATAACTGAGTACCTAAAGGAAATTATAAAACTCTTAATTAAGGACATCTCCCTTTTGCCTTCTAAACATTTTACTCTGTCCATCATAAAAGATGGAAATGATTCAGGTAACTGGAGCCTATATTTTATTCTGAGGTAGAAAAAGAGAATATGTAAATTTCTAGATCATCTTCAAAGTCTTCTGTTGCTAAAACGACTAATCACATGGAAACAGATGTGTGTGAGTAATCCAACTGACTCACAAAATAACTTTGCTACCATAAAGGACATTCAACTGATGATAATGGCTTTTTATTCATGCCCTCAAAAGACATATTGGTTAACTTTTCTTATGTCTAAGTTGAGAAAAGGTATGACATATTTAATGACACAAGACAGGAACATGGAAGAAGGAAAAGCTCAGGGAGCCTAACAACAGGAAATGGATGTTGCAGAAGTTGGATTTTATAGGAAAATCAAGTTAAGTACTGATTTTAAAAAGTCCATGGTCAAACGAAAAGGAATGCTTCCTCCAAAACAAGTGGATACCTGCACCCTGCCAGGAAACTAAAGCTCAAACGTGGTTCTGTATGAAACACCGAATTATCCAGAGTCAAATTCTCACCTTTTACTAACTACGCACTGGGCTAGTCACTGTTCACTGGTATTTTAGGGAGAGATTATGCATATAATTTGGAAGACAATTAAAAAGATAATAGGAATAGTAAATACCCTGTTTATATATCAGTATTAATTCATAATAAATGCATTTTAATATAAATTCCTCTATGTTTATTCACCATTCTATCTTGATATCAGCATGAATGCTATCATAATTTTTTTTAAAAAGATTTTTATTTATTTATTTGACAGACGGAGACCACAAGCAGGCAGAGAAGCAAGGCAAAGAGGGAGGAGCAAGCAAGCTCCCTGCTGAGCAGAGAGTCCCATGCAAGGGGACTTGATCCCAGGACCCTGGGATCATGACCTAAGCTGAAGGCAGAGGCCGCAGCCCACTGAGCCACCCAGGTGCCCCTATAATTCTTTATTAACACAGTTCTTGGAAAATCACACTGGCTCAAAAAATATTTGCTGAGTACACTGATCATTCTATTGGAGAACTTACTAGGAAAAAAAAGGCAGGGGGTGCCTTGGTGACTCAGCTGGTTAAACGTCCAAGTCTTGATTGTGTCTCAGGTCAAGATCTCAGGGTTGAGAGACTGAGCTCCCCATCCCTTTCAACAGGCTCTGTACTCAGGGCTTAGTTGGAGGCGGGGGGGGTTTCTGCTTGAGATTCTCTCTCTACCTAGTCCTCTGTCCCCTCCTCATTTGCATATGCGCTTGCTCTCTCTCTCTTTCTCTCTCAATAAATAAACAAAACCTTAAAAATAAATTTAAAACAAAAACCCAGACAAAAAACTACCAGGTAACAGGTATTACAGTGGCTATATGTCAATTTCGGCTGCCCAGCATCTGAATGCCCTTCTGAATTGAGAGAAACCCAAGGTGGACAAGAAGTAGGAACTACTTTCCACTAGAGAAGCTATAGAGAAGTAAACATTATTCTTTCCCTGAAAGCCAGAACACAGAAAGGTAACAAACGCACCTAACCATAACTGGAAATACAAAGACATGAGCTGTAACAGAGCTTATGCAGAGCAGATACAGAAGAATCAAGAATTCGAAGGCATGGCTGTAAATGGCGGGGATTGGCGGGGACTGGCGGGGGGCACCGAAGTCTAGCAGCGTGAGATGACTGGCTGGTCAGCAGTTCAGAAGCATCCTGTATAGAGTAAGATACAGAAATCTTGGCTGTGCCTAGCTTTCCATCAGTCCCGCCCTAACCTAATTCTCTAATCTTCTTGTCAATTCTGTGAGCCACACAGTATTCATTATTACTCACTTTTCATTTTACTCACTCATATTACTCAATTCATTTCACTTACTTTCTACCTTACTTAAGTTGGCCAGAGTTGGTTTTCGTTGTGTACACTAAGAAATCAGCAGCAGGGAGATCACCAGCAAGAGCCCCTCAGGTAATTACGGGCAATCTGAAATTGGTTTCTGGCCCAGTAGGGCCTAGTGAGTGTCATATTAGTGTTCCTGGAAGGGATTCTGCAAAGGCCTTGACATGGAGCAGTGAAATAACTAATGCCCACCTGGGGTCTCATGGAAAGCTCAGGGTGATTGAGAGAGTGCTGCATGAGGGGAAGGAAGAAGGGAAGAAGAAGGCAAGACTGTGAGGTAGAGTATCCGCTACTCTCAAGGAGCAAGCTAGCCTACAGTAAGAGAATATTAAGGTTGAATACCAAGGAATTAAGCTCAAAGCACAGACTGAAACCCAGGTACCTTAAAGAAAAGGCTCTTTTCTGGGGCACCTGGGTGGCTCAGCGGTTTAAGCCTCTTTCTTTGGCTTGGGTCATGATCTCAGATTTCTGGGATGAGCCCTGCATCAGGCTGTCTGCTCAGTGGGGAGCCTGCTTCCCCTGCACCCCCGCCCCTGCCAGGGCCTGCCACTCTGCCTACTTGTGATCTCTGTCAAATAAATAAATAAAATCTTTTTTAAAAAAAGAAAGAAAAGAAAAGGCTATTTTCTTTCTTACAAAGTCAAGGTAGCTATAAAAACAATGCACAGTTTGATGCTCCAAATTGGTGAATTACAGGTCAGTTAAATTTGTATCCATATTGGGACTATTATATGAAAGTTCAAGCACTGGCTGGAGAGAGAGTGGAGTGGGGAAAGAATGAATTGGAGTGGAGGTTTATACACAGGAAGATGCTGAAGGATGGGAACATCCTGAATCCCCATTCCTCAGGTAGGCCCCCTTGCGAGCAGTTTGAATGAGACTGTTCCTCTCCCGCTTGAGAAGGCAGTAAAATCTGCCTCCTAAAGGAATTACCTTGCATGGGTAAATGAATTCCCACCTGCCTCATCCTTTCACATACACACTCTGCTCTCCTGCCATCAGATCACAGCAGGCTCTGTGGGGCTGACTACAAATGTATCAAAAGAATTACAATAATTTGGTTATATGGACAAAAATACAGGAAATTAGTAGAGGAATAGATTCTGAGCAGGCTGACTGAGGAAGAAGCAATTTCAGATCTCGCTGAGGTTGTTAACACAGTTACCTTACCAGAGATTCTGAGTTCAAAATGCTAGCTTCAGTGCCTGAGTGTGGTTCTACATTTTCGTATAGTTGGGAGGATTAGAAATTGGATTCATGGTGGTCTATGCTAAGGGAAGCTGAGATGCCAGGAATTTGGGGGATGATGTTGAAGGAGGAAATAAAACACTTCAGGACACATGAATCATGGAACCTATTGTCACCCATGACCTTTCACCCATTCTCCATCCACGAACCCTAAAAGGACCCAGAAGACACTTCCTTTTCCAAGGTCTTGACGTCTTTGGAAAATATTTTATAGGCCAGGAAGGTACTGAAATCAGTTTGCTCACTTCAATTTCAGGAAGACTGGAAGAGACTAAGCAGTGACATTCAACCACTAGTGAGTGGTCAAGTAGGCATAATTACATAAACAGGCAGCAAGGCTAGAGTAGCAATTGAAATAGCTTGAATCTTTTACAGTAGCTAATTGGTCAGAGTCCTTAGGATCAGAATAAATAGGTTATCTCATTTCATGGAGAAAGAAGTGTGTTTTCATTTGTAAAAGGACTACATTAGGACAGGTGAGAATAATTGTTTTATATATGCAACTATGGGGAAAAAGTATATGCATAGATGCTGGATAGTCAAAATGGCAGACTACAAGAGATGTTTTCTTGATGAATTGTTCCTATTTGGGAAAATGTCCCAAGATCAGGGGAAGATTCTACCTCTCACTGCAGAAGCCAAAGTGACAGATAATCCCTCTCCCTATCTCTCTGAAGACAAATGTGAGCACATACCCTAAACACAGCTAATCAATTGGTTAGACACAGATTTCTGATCCTTGGGTAATGAGGCAAAGGTCAGGGAGAGATTATTTTCAGCACAGCCTGTGGCACAGCCGCAAGGGTCCACTGGTGAAGGTCTGGCATTGTGATGTCTAGGGAGGACAGTGCCAGCAGAGACACACTACAAGGTGAAAACTTGGCTATCTTTGCTGCCACCGGTTCCTGTCTACATCTGGTTCCAGCTTGCCTAACAGTTCTTGCAGTTTCTCAGTATTCACCTAATACATTCCTCCTGTGCTTGAAGATGATTTCTGTGCATTTAAGAATACTAATGCAAAGGCCTATATGCATTTTAGGATAATTATGCCATCAGGACAAAAAACAACATACTCTCTCTATATATACATGTATATGTGTGTATGCACACATATACACATATACATACACACACATATATATACACACATAGACACAGAAGATATTATACTAAGTGAGATATATAAATTTTATATATATATATAAATTTTATATATATATATATATATATATATATATATATATGACTCCCTGTAGCAGATGAAATCAAATAAACTATAATGATGGACTTATGCTCAAAGCCCAGATAGTTACTTCTCCCACTAATAGGCTAGATGAAATCAAATGAAACTATAGATATTAGACTAATTTTTTTACCAAAATAAAACAAAACACTTATGGTTTGTCTCCCTCCCAATCGCCTCTTGTGAAAAATTTAAAAACAAAACGGACAAAATTCATGCTGCTTAACCTAATATTTCTAGGTTGTATTAAAAGGCACAGTAGTATTTATTTCTCTCTACTTCGTTGTTCTTAGCTACCTTTAAAGAGCAATCTTTAAAATTCTTAATTTGTCTAATTTTTTTAAATGTTTGGGCTTTAAAATACTATTAACAAAACCACAAAATCTTTTTATATAGTACTGGTTCAACCTTACAGAGAGTTAACCCCCTCAAAGCCGATAAATAATGGAAAAGTCTGGGGGATTATTAGATATATTTAGTAAGAATGAATTAGAATTGGAGAAATTTGTAACCAGAAGGACGAACTGCTTTGATTCACATACCCTCCTAATTTGCATCCTATTTGTCTAATGCGATTTCATACTATTTGTTAAAGTTCTTAAGGAAAACATACAACATTTTTGGTAAGTGGTTCTAGTTACTAAAACCTAGAAACCAGTCTTTGGGGGTATCTTATTTTTTGTGTATTTACCTATACCATACCAGCTACCTTTCCTTTCAGATTTCTGGAGTATTAAATGTAGCTCCTTCCCAACCATCACACACTGTTTGTGGGAATGCAAATTGGTGCAGTCACTGTGGAAAATAGTGTGGAGATTCCTCAGAAAATGAAGAACAGGGAGGCCTGGGTGGCTCAGTGGGTTAAGCAACTGCTTCGGCTCAGGGCATGATCCCAGGGTCCTGGGATCGAGTCCCGCATCTGGCTCCCCGCTCAGCAGGGAGCCTGCTTCTCCCTCTGCCTGCCGCTCTGCCTGCTTGTGTGCTCTCTCCCTTAACAAATAAGAAAATGAAGAACAGAACTACCATATAATCCAGCTATTCCACTTTTGGGTATTTACCCAAAGAATACACAAACATTCATTTGAAAAAATATATGTGCCCCTATGTTTACTGCAGCATTATTTACAACAGACAAGATATGGAAGCAACTCAAGTGTCCACCAATAGATGAATGGATAGAGAAGATGTGGCACACACAGACACACACACACACCTGTACACACAATGGAATATTACTCAGCCATGAAAAAGGATGAGACCTTGCCATTTGCGCCAACATGGATAGACCCAGAGGATATTATACTAAGTGAGATAAATAAGACAGAGAAAGACAAATGCCATACAATTTCACATCTACATGGAATTTAAAAACCAAAACAAACAAGTAAAAAGCAGAATCAGACCTACCAATACGAGACCCGGCAGCTGCCAGGGAGAAGGGGGCTTGAGTGGGAGACACAGGCTTCCAGTGATAGCATGAATTAAAGGTACAGCACAGGGAACATAATGAATGGTACTCTATTAGTGTTGTGTGGTGACAGACGGTAACTATACTTGTGGTGAACACAGCACAACATAGTAACTTATTGAATCACTATGTTGTAACATGAAACTAACGTGACATTGTGTGCCAGCTATACTCAAATAAAAAAATAAATGACTATTAAAAAAAGGCAGTTCCTCCTCAAACCACATATATTAACTCTTCATATACTTAAAGGTAATTACAAATTGAGCCTTCAGCATTTCTCTTCATACTCGACCATCCTAATTCCTTTAGTATTTCCTTAAGAGTCTATTTTCTAGTCCTTTCCTCATATTCTCTAAACCTAATGCCTATTTGCCAAATCTTCCAAACTGCAGAACTTAGTATATCCTGAAAGCAGATCAATGTGAAGGAAGAGACCAGCTTTGGGGTAGGTAAAGATGTGTCCCTGGAGAAAAGGGTCAAACAGGAATCAATGATATGGAGTATGAATGGAAGTAGTCAAATACTTACCCAACCATTCTTAATACAAGTGCAAGGCTAGAAGAAATACACTGTGGAAAATGAGACAAAATGGGTTTGCTTTGTGTTTTTTCCTTTTTTTTTTTTTAAACCTATCACCAAAGTCCTCTAACAGATTATTAGATTTGCTCTAAAACAAGAGTTCTTAAATCGCCTCAATACTTGCTCAAATGTTGTTAAACTGATGAGGGGTTTTTACCTGAATGGCACTTCTTCCTCTGGGACATCCACATAGTAACGGATAAAAAATCTCTCAGAATCTTCTCGCTCACCCTCGGTAACAACACTGCCATTAAGTTTGGAAACTGATGGCAATCTGTAAGTAAAATCAAAATAAAGGCATTTTAAGACAGCGAGAATATTTAGCTTTAGAAGTAAAATCATTGGTTTGAGGCCCCCATCTTACTTTCTTGAGAGGACACATTTGATATAACTCTGCTTGTGTACAACTACTTACATGAACTAAAGTGGTATAGAATAAAAGGACCAAAAATATCCAAAGTTTCATTTTTAGATGGGACACTGGCCGTTTATAATTATACCTTGCCTTTCAAAATGAGATTCTAGCCAGCACTGTCCAACTTAAATATAATGCAAGCCACAGATATAATTTTAAGTTCCTTAATAGCCATATTTTAAAAAATAAAAATAAAACAGGTGAAATTCATTTTACTAATATATTTTATTTAATATAATAGATTGAGGACTTAATCATTTCAGCATCTAATCAATACTAAAAAATAACTAATAGGATACTTTACATTCTTTTTTCATATAAAGTATTCAAAGTTCTGTGTATATTTTATGCTTGTGATCTCCGTCTGTCAAATAAATAAATAAAATTTTAAAAAAATGAAATTCGTTTTACTAATATATTTTATTTAATATAATAGATTGAGGACTTAATCATTTCAACATCTAATCAATACTAAAAAATAACTAATAGGATACTTTACATTCTTTTTTCATATAAAGTATTCAAAGTTCTGTGTATATTTTATACTTAAAGCAGCCTTCAGTTCAGACTAACCATAATTCAAGTGCTCAGAAGTCACACAGGGCTACTGGCACCATAGTGGACAGCACAAGTCTACAAGTGGAGGTCAGGACAAATGGGCTCTATTGTTTAGGAATTAATTTATTACCTTTACAAAAGAATTATGTAAAGGAAATAAAGCATAAGGTCTACTACAAGCCTTATTCTTTTTAGAAGAAAAGTATGCCTAAATGTATTTCTTCAGTGTGACATTACTGTGTATATCCACAACTGGAAAGCAGTATGGATCTGCTAGGTGTTAGCTGGGCAGGAAGATCAACAACCTGTTTGAAGACCCACTCTTCCTTAGGGAACCGTAAAGCCCCTTTCAAAACTACTACACAGAGTACACAAAGAAAACAAATGAAAGTTTGTTTTTCTTTACATCTCAGCCAGAATCTTATTGTTGCTAAAGGCTCATACAGAAATCAAAACTCATTTCAGTGGTCTTGGGGAGACAGAGTTAGAGACACGAAAGGCAGGGGAGTCAAAGGAAGAACATAACAGTGTGGTAGTCATGTTTGAGCCCATCTATAATCAAGAAGAAAACACAGATGCTGCTCTCTTAAGTTTCATATTAATAAAACAGCCCAATTTTTAGGTATTTACACTTTAAATGACCACTAAGTGAATAGAGAAAGTAAAGACAACTGAAACAGAACTCTTTCCCTATTATACCTAATTTTTCTTCATGATCGAAAAGCAGGACTTCGAATATTATAAGTATTAAAAGGTAGAAAAGCAGAATAGATCTGTGAGAGAATGTTTCAGTGGCCTTGGCAGGCCAATTACCTTTCACATCTTTCTCACCATATTGTGTTCCTTTTCTTCTGGACTTCAAGCTACAGAAGCAGCTCCTTCGAGCACTGTCTGTTCAAGAGACAGATAAACTTACAGCGCACTCCCCTCCATTAGTGCATTATCCCTCTAATGAAATAAGGCCCGAGAGAAGAAAGGAGAGTAATCAGGACAACAGACCTGGCTATTACCAATTTCCTCCGCTCCTCGGTGGTATATGGCTGCAGAAGAGGAATTCCTAACAATCTCACTTCTTCAAGTTTGGGGAATGAATTTAGTTTGTCAATGTCTTCCCAGGATTGCAAACCTAATTTGAGAAATATATTACTTAAGTAAATCCAGAAAAGCACACAAATAAGAAGATTAACATAGAAAAAAATTACTTCAATTGATTTCCGAAATGTTAAAGTCCTTCTAAACGTTGTAGTTGGACATCCTGAAAATTTTCTTCATCCAAGGAAAGAACAAAACACAATTAAATACCACAAAAACTTCCCTATAGCCTCTCCTCTCCCTGTGAAGCCAGTGGTCAAGGAGGGAACATTATTCTCCAACACCTCAACACCCCACTAATCTACTGATTCTCCACCCAAATGACTTGTAAAAAGGGTCTCTGGTGGTTTCAGTGGGTAAGATGTATACTGGGCTTATATAAAAAAGCTGATGTGGTCAACTCTGTCGTCAAACATAGACTCACAGAACAGAACTACTGATCCGAGTTGATACTGTCAGACTCAAATCTTTACCTAACAAATTCTCAAATGGGGCAAGGTAAGTAGAATAGAAAACTAACTATTATCTTTCCTACATACTGTCCTCATTTTGGGGAAAGGGAAAACAGATTTTAAAAATAAAACAAACAGGGCACCTGGGTGGCTCAGTTGGTTAAGCAACTGCCTTCGGCTCAGGTCATGATCCCAGAGTCCTGGAATCGAGTCCCACATTGGGCTCCCAGATCCAAGGGGAACCTTGCTTCTCCCTCTATCCTTCTCCTCTCTCATTCTCTCTCTCTCAAAAGAATAAATAAAATCTTAAAAAAAAAAAAAGTAAAACAAACAAAAAACAGAGAACCTGGTGCTTGCTTCGGCAGCACATATACCAAAATTGGAATGATACAGAGAAGATGAGCACAGCCCCTGCGCAAGGATGACACGCAAATTCGTGAAGCTTCCATATTTTTTATAATATTCCATGCCATTATGCACCTTTCTTTATTGTATCATTCTTCTATTGTGGGGCACTTGATGTGCTTCAAAAGCTTTAGCTTTACTGAAAAAATTAAAAAAAAAACACAAAGAACAGTAAAAAAACAAAAACAAAAACAAAAACAAAAAAACAGAGAACCTGAACCACTGGGCAAGAAGAACATGCAACAAATTAAAACTGTTTCGTGCAAAAAAAAAAAAAAAAAAAATTTTTTTCCCTATGGCTGTGAGCAAATATATGATCCAAGTCGATACTTGGCACTGCTAGGAAAAATATGCCCATCATAATGAAGTTGGTTGATTTTTATAACATGTTAAATCTATTTCAGAAAATGCAGTCTCTTCCTATTTCTAGCCACCTGCAGCAAGGGCAAAAGCAGAGGAGCAATACACTAGGGCTCCGGTGCATAACTATCCCCAGCCACCACCGCTCTCTTCCCTTCAGAACCATATTTCCATCTAGGAGGAAGGACAGAGTTAACGTAATGGGTGTCAAGTTGCACAGTCACAGCTTCTTTATCCAAAATGCTAGTTTTTAAAACTTAATTCCTAACCTTATGACTTCTATGGCAAATTAAACTGTATATGTTTTTTTCAACTGTAGATTAGAGTTATTTTTAGTTATGAAGTTATTTTAAGAAATGGGCTGAAAGGCAATGTCAAGAGAATGAGAAGAAAAGCCATAGATTGGGAGAATATATTTGCTAAAGACATACCTGATAAAGGATCATTATCCAAAATATGCAAAGAACTCTTAAACTCAACAATAAGAAAATGAACAACCCAAATTAAAAAAAAAAAATGAGCAAAAGACCTGAACCGACACCTCACCAAAGAAGACATACAGATGGGAAGTAAGCAGGTGGAAAGACACTCAATGTCATATGTCATTAGAGAACTGCAAATTAAAACAAGGTTCCACTACACACCTATCAGAATGGCCCAAATCCATAACACTCATAGCACCACATGCCACTGAAGGCGTGAAACAACAGAAACTCTCATTCATTGCTGGGGGGAATGCAAAACGGTACAGCCACTTTGGAAGACAGTTGGCAGTATCTTGTAAAACTAAACATATTCTTACCATATGATCTAGCAATTGCACTCCTTGGCATTTACCCAAGTGAACTGAAAACTTATGTCCACACGAAACCCTGCACACTGAGGTTTACAGCAGCTTCATTAATAAATGCCAAAACTCTGAAGCAACCAAGATGTCCTTCAGTTTGTGAGCAGATAAATAAACTGGGGTGCATCCAGACAATGGGACATCACTCAGTCCTAAAGAAATGAGCTATCAAGCCAGGAAAAGACACGGAGGAAATTTACATGCATATTCTTAAGGGAAAGAAGCTAGTCTGAAAAGGCTGTATGCTGTATGATTCCAGCTATATGACATTTTGGAAAAGGCAAAACTATGGAGCCAGGAGAAAAATCACTGGTTGCCAGGGATTGCGGGGTACAGGGAGACGAACAGGCAGAACACAGAAGGTTGTTAGGGCAGTGAAACTAATATAAATGATACTAGAAAGGGGAGACATTGTCATTAAACGTTTGTCCAAACCCACAGAATGGACCACACCAGGAGTGAACCCCCATGTAAACCGTGGACTTTGGGTGATGGGACAATGTAGGCTCAATTTTAAGAGATGTATCACTTTGGTGCTGGCACTCTGACCATGAGACGGCTGTGCGTGAGAGCAGGGAGGATGTGGGAACGCTGTACTTCCTGATCAGTTCTGCTGTGAATTTAAAACTTCTCAAAAAATGAAGTTTATTAACTAAAAATAAAAATGGGCTAAAAATGTGCATTCCTGGGAGACACAGAATTGGATGGCAGCAACCTGGCAATCGATCATATATAAATACCAGAAAAGAAAGGTGAGTGTTTACAAGTTGAAATTCCTAAGTAGACAAAATAGTCTAGTTTGTAATTCTTCGTACTCCTTTTACTCTGCCTTTTACTGTCCAATTCATCAATTTCATCTCACTCTTTTCACAGTAGGACCTCTTTAATAGAGAAACTACATATATATAAATATAAATATATAAACTATCTTTAATAGGAGGCTCGGCCACTTGATATGTATCAAAGCATTTATGAAAACGAATGCCTTGAATTTAGCTAATCAATAGGCATCCGCACGCCACTCTTGGAAATGTATCCTATGAGAAGGCAGAACCACGACTGAAAGAAATGGGCTTTGATTTACATCATGCATAAGCTCAGATCGATTTGCATGTGGAACAAGAACAAGCCTATACCTCACCTGACTTGTGGAGGCTGATGGACCGCAGATTAGGGAACAACCTGGCCAGTGAATCATCAGGCTCCTCAATAGCATTCAAATGATTGTTAGCCAGGACGAGAGTATCCAGTGAAGGAAACATAACTCCTAGCTTTCGAATTTCAGTCCAGTCTTGGAGGTTATTGTCTGTTATATGTAGTAGCTTAAGAGAATGACAGCGAATAGAAGGACAAGACACTGTTTCATAGTCATTAAGGCACAGGAAAAGCTCCTCCAAACTGCAGAGAAAAAAAGGAAATATTTCATTGTTTAAAGCAGTTAAGTTTCTACTTTGCAGCTATTTTCATTCGTTCGGTAAGTAAGTGCCTACAGTATGGGGGACTCCGGTAGGGATTATGGAGAAAATATAAAGATGTCTTCCTAAAGCTTAAATATAGCTGGGAAGACAAAACCTAAAACACATAAAACAGCAGAGAATGATATAACCCAGGACTAAATTAATTTTGTGCTTAAATAACTAAGTGCTGAATAAAGCAGTACTAACTTCAAGTACAATAGCAGTTCCTATAGGAGTGGAACTGAAATTGCAGTTAGAATAATCAGGAAAGAATGCGTGGCCTGGACGGAAAGGTAGACTTGCGTAAGTTGCAAGGACATAGAGGTAAATCCCACAAACAGCATGAACAGAATGTTTAGAAATAAAATAAAAACTATCATTTACTGAATTCCTGAGGCAGGCCTTGCTCCGAGTGCTTCCTAGACTATACTGCTATTTCTGCAAGTCAGATACAATTACGTCCATTTTAAAGACAAGGAAAACAGAGCTTAGTGAGGTTAATGACCTTATCGAAGGTCATATGGTCAGTAAGTAGAACTGGGATTTAAAAACTCACTCTAAGCCATGCTAGATGCTGCATGTGGTGAGGAAACCAATCTTACTAGAGGGATAGTGAGAAACTTGGATGGAACAAATGGGGAGAGATGAGGTTCAAAAGGCCTTGATCATTTCCATAGTTAGACAAATAAACTATGGTTTCATATGCTTCTTTAAACTACTTTCTTTGAACACTTACGTGCATACTGAAAGCTAGATTCAAACAAATCTAAGAGTATTTCTAAACCGACAAATAAAAACATATTTCTTGTTTAAATTACTGAAAAGAGTTCCGTTTTCCCATCAGGCCAGCGAGACACTTAATCATCTGAGTGTTAATATATTTTATAGATACTATGATTTTTTTTCCCTCCCTAAGAAAAGCGCTGAGGCAAAATTCTGAAATCAGGTAATCAGAAGATTTAAATTGGAGAAAGGGTGGGTTGATGTAGAAATGATAAGTGCTTCTCAGGGATATCTTCTAGCCAAAGGATGACAGATCCTATGTCTTGCTGCTACTCAACACTGAACAAGTATTGCAATGAAAATGCTACTAAATGACCCTCACACCCTCGTTCTAATTACTTCATTCTTCTGACCTCATTCTCCAACCACCATGCTGTTCTAGTGTTTCTGAGACAGGAGATCTGCAGTAATTCTATGTACTAACAAAGATGGCGACATTGCCCCCTCTCCATCATGCCCTCCGGGCTTACTCTGGTAACTCCTGCAGTATCGTGTGGACTGTTTCCCAAGAAGCTTTGCTGTTGTTGAGGACAAGTTTGCGAACCCCAGAGAAGGACCCAGCACATGTTCTTTCTAAAACCGACAAATTCAGAGGGTTGGAACTCAGGTTTAGAAACTCCAACTGGGGAACATTTGACACAATTTTACTGACCTAGAGAGAAAAAAAGAAATGCATATCAGGCAGTAATCAGAGTTTTTAAATAGCAATCGCGCTCACAAAGCTTAAGTGAGTGGGTGTCCGGGAAAGGGGCCCTTCATATCAGGGAGTCCTGTGTTATAGTGATGGTACCTACAGAGGGGCAAAAGTAATTTCAACAAATCTCAGCAAATAATTTAATCTTCCCATGAAATAGTGACATAATTGAAAATTAATGGTACAAAAGAGAGCCCTTCCATGTTGCCTTGGGCAAAGTTTTTGGTTCTGTTCTATATGACATTCTCTTTGATAAGTGGAGAAAAGACAGTTTAGAGGACATTTTAGGCTGCAAGTTTCTAAAGAGCTGAGACTGGGTCATGTAATTCTCTCTGAATTTCTCCTCCCTTTTGTCCTCAGTATGTTAAGCCTAATATAAGGTTTATTGAAGAACACACAGTAACAGCTCAAGTGTTCAAAATTGACTACATAGTTATAATCACTTGGGAACAGTTTCAACTTGGTTTAAAGATGACCAAAGTCCAAAATATATATAGTCAAAAACCAAAAAGTGTCCACGACTACATAAGAAAAGAGAAAACATGATAATCAATTTAACAATTTACCTAGTAACTTGGTAGGCAAGAAGATTTTTTTTCTAAAAAATGAAATTAGCGTTACTGACCTATTTGCTCAGCATAGTACCAGTCTCTTTGATATAGCTTATTTCATTTAATTCTCAAAGCAACTTGCAAGGTAACTATTTTCCCATTAAAAAATGAAGAAACTGAGGCTTGGAAATGTTAAATAATTTGACTAAGGCCTCAGCGTCACAAAAGCCAAATCTGGGATTTAAAAACCTGAGCCATTATTCTTCCAGCATACTACCACTAGTAAATTATAAATATACTCCGGAAAAAAAAAATTAAGAACTAACTTAAACAAGTATGAAGTAAATATGAGAAGCCCAGTAAATGGGTAAAGCATCAATGTGGTAACTCAACTTTATGAGAAAAGAAGTACAACAGAATAGTTAGGATTTGTTTCACAGTCAAAAACCTAGGTTCAAACCAGGTTCCAACACTTCCCAGCTGTGTGGTCTGATGGGTTATTTCACCTTCCCAGGTCTCAGTGTCCTCATCTGTAACACAGAGAAAACAGGATCCACCTGTTTCTCAGGACTATGGATCAGATTAAATGAGATACATGTGTAAAGCACTTAACATGATGATTGGCATATGTTCTAGAGACTTACTTTCTTACCTATTCCCCCACAGGATGTAAACTCCATGAAAGCAGGGAGAGTACTTACCTAGTTCACTACAGCATAGGGGTGCTTAATGTTTGCTGAGTAAATTAATGGCACAAAATCATTCAGTAAATGTAATTATTACTGACATAACTATTGTATGAACCAACATGTCAACCCCGGCTATATGTTATATTGTATTTACTTTTATTTAAATATGTCCTATTTAAAATCATTGGTATGGGACGCCTGGGTGGCTCAGCAGGCTGAGTGGCTGCCTTCGTCTCAGGTCAGGATCTTGGGGATCTGGGATCAAGCCCTGCATCCGGCTCCCTGATCGGCAGAGAGCCCGCTTCTCCCTCTGCCTCTCCTCCCACGCCCACTTGTGCTCTCTCTCTCACGTAAATATAATCTGTAAAAAAAATCAAGTCAAACCAAATCACTGGTACAATGTGAAAAATGCACAAATTCCCAGGCTCTACCATAAACTACTAAATCAGGAGTTTCAAAGGTGAGCTAAGCTTCCTGGTTGGGACCTAGACCGTTTCTTGTCCGAGCTCCATAGGTTATGCCTATGCCCAAAAGGCAGCCAGCATTGAAAACTACAGGTAGAATGAAAAAGTGATGTGCACTTCACCTCAGCTCTGTGTCAGCTACTCAGGCCAGGAGCTCTACCATCATTGCAAAGTGGACTAATTCCAAGAAGATTCAGAGAAGTCGGTCAGAGGGCATGGTCCTCACACTCGGTCAGCAATGCCACACGCTAGCCTTGTGAAATGGGACCATTTTTATCTTCATTTTGCAAATGAAGAAATGAGCTATTTTTTACAGAAAAACACAGTAGGCTTCAGTTTTATTTTTATTTTTATTTTTTTTTTTTAAAGATTTTATTTATTTATTTGACAGAGAGAAATCACAAGTAGATGGAGAGGCAGGCAGAGAGAGAGGGAAGCAGGCTCCCTGCTGAGCAGAGAGCCCGATGTGGGACTCGATCCCAGGACCCTGAGATCATGACCTGAGCCGAAGGCAGCGGCTTAAACCACTGAGCCACCCAGGCGCCCGGCTTCAGTTTTAATGTAAGTAATTTATGCCAGTCTGTGCACGTTCTCTTGCCTGATCCCTTCTGTGATCAAATGGTGCTAAGCATTTGTGTGATGTACGGCCAGTGTTTGGAATTTAGTCTGTGGCTACGACACAGTGAAACAGTCCACACATGGGATGGGTCCTGCACTCTATCGCCTGAATATGCTTGAAAGGGGTCCTATACAGGGGATGATGGCCCGCCTGGCTTCAAGGGCAAAAGAAGATGAAGAGGAATTTCACTCTAAGTATACAAGAATAACAATTATCGGGGCACCTGGGTGGCACAGTGGGTTAAAGCCTCTGCCTTCAGCTCGGGCCATGATCCCAGGGTCCTGGGATCGAGCCCCACATCGGGCTCTCTGCCCAGCAGGGAGCCTGCTTCCCCCTCTCTCTCTGCCTGCCTCTCTGCCTCCTTGTGATCTCTGTCTGTCAAATAAATAAATAAAATCTTTAAAAAAAAGAAGAATAACAATTATCATATAACCCCCATTAAATAAAAATAAAACATAAACCTCTTACTAACCATCATTCCTCATATTTTATTTTTATAATGAAAAGAAAAAATACCTCCAAATGGATAATTTAAAGGTTTTTGAAGGAATTCTGCCAGAAATTATGAGATATAATCTTCTTCATATTCTGCATCTACACTGCTGTCCCATGATAATAAAGATTTAGAATAATGACTCATTAGCTTTGGAATATTCTAAAAAATTATAACTGGACTATAGTCTAATAATTCAAACAGGAAAAAATAATGTATGTTAGAAATTCATAAATACATTATTTAAAAGGCTAAAGTTAAAAAGGATTTGGGAGTAACCTTACATTAATGATAAGATTTTAGAAAGTATATTAATTTCACAGGTAAATTTACTTAAAAAATGTCCTAACAGCAAAGACTGGCAAACATTCAATAAGTTTCTAGGGCAGTACACCAACTTACCTTTTTTAAATTCTAAAAATCAAAAAGAAAAGACTTTAAGTTACAGTGATACAGTTGACCCTTGAACAATGCAGAGGTTAGGAGGGCACCAACATTCCACAAAGTTGAAAATCTTCATGTAAATTTTGACTCCTCCAAAACTTAACTACTAACAGCCTACTGTGGATAGGAAGCCTTACAGAAAATGTAAACAGTTGATAAACATATTTTGTATGTTGGATGTTATAGACTGTATTCTTACAATAAAGTGAGAGCTACAGAAAAAAATTTTTTTTTGTTTTAGTAACGTGTTTTATTTTGTTTTCATATAGAGAAATATAAAGAAAATGAAAAAACACCCTAAATTCAACAGCCCACTATCCTCACTGACGTCAAAACAATAACAAAATGTTCACAGTTTTAAAATTTGAACAGAATTGAAATTTTTCTTGTGATTCGTCCCAGAAAAAAAAAATGTATGCATATTCCACCATATACACTTACATCTCTAGATTTTTTAGAATTTTACATAAAAGAGACTCTTTTGGGGCACCTGGGTGGCTGAGTCAATTAAGCGTCTGACCCTTGATGTTGGCTCAAGTCATGATCTCAGGATCACGGGACTGAGCTCTGTGTTGGGCTCTGTGCTGGGTCTAGAGCCTGCTTGGGATTCTCTGTCTCTCCCTCTGTCCCTCCCCACCCTCTTTCTCTTTCTCCATCTTAAAAAAAAAAAAAAAAGATCCTCTGTTTTACTTAACCTTTTTCCTTTTTTTTATGTTTCAAGTTTTAATTTAAATTCTAGTTTGCTAATATATAGTGTAATATTGGTTTCAGGAGTAGAATCCAGTGATTCATCACTTACATACAATGCCCAATGCTCATCGCAAGTGCCCTCCTAAATTCCCACACCCATTTAGCCTATCCTCACCCACCCAGAGAAAATACTATTAAGAACACCATAAGGAAGAAGAATTTTATTTATAGCACTGTCCTGTGAGAAGTCTGCATGCAAACAAACCTGTGCAGTTCAAACCTGTGATGTTTGTGTGCAGAAACACAGATGTGAACTTACATGACCTTCTAGGTCTCTACAATTCTCTAAAATTATCTCAACCACTTCTGTTCTTCAAATTCAGAGTAGAGGACCCTCTACTCTGGCTTCCAAAAATGAAGAAACTAAAGTTTTAAGAAAAATGGGGAAAGGATTGGAAGATAACAATCTGTAACTTATACCCAAGCTATTCTCTGCCTCACCTGAGGGGCTGATTCCTCCCTGCTCTCAACTACTTGGTTTAATTTCTTTTATAAAATGGTTTCGATAAGGAAGGGAGGAAAAAGGAGATGCCTTGGGAAAGGTGAGACGAAAATGTACTTAGCTAAACTTCAAGTCAAAAGCTAAAAATGCATCTGTTTTCACACGTGGATGCCCAATTTTAGAAGGATGGAGACAAAGCTTCGCCTTCCCCTACAGTATTACAGCTCTCATACGTATTTATCTTTATCTCTAGACATCCAGCAGTGAGTAGTTTAAACCACAAAAGAAGTACTTATAACATTAGTGACCATTCAAAACACTAAAAGAACAAACTATGTTATTTTGTCCCATATTACTATCTCAAATATAGGCAAACTAAACTTACTTAATGGCCAGGGACCAATTATCTTTTTGGTATACGGATTGCAATGGTGCCGAAATGTAATGTCTTATAATTGTGACCGATGAGGCATTGGTAGCCTGGCAAAGAGTTTCATCAATCCTAAAAATCAATATGCTCCTGCTGTCAGCACTTCTCCCACCTCTCTGTGCTCTGATAGATATTCTAGAAGATTGGGATCAACTACAGTTAAAGCAAAGGACAAAAAATAAAGGAATGATGAAAACAAAAATAAATTGGAAGACGGAAGCCTGAAGGGTAGCGGCAGTGAAGACTTATTTGAAAACTGCCTGGAAATAGACTAAGAGCACTTATAAGAAGATACAAACTGATCTCAACGGAACATAGGACCCTCTGTCCATTAATGTCCATGTGGCCTGGAAAATACGTAGTGTAACCTTAGTCTACACCAAGCAGAGAAAAGGCTGAAATCCCTCATGTGAACTTTGTGTTCTGCCCACACTGACAGAGCTTGGCTCTTCTGAGGCCACAGCTGTATTGCTATCAAACTGTGGGCAGTGGGCAAACGCCTACCTTATGCTCGTGGTCAGAGTGCAAAGCACAAAGCCTCTCTGAAATCTGACACGCCCAAAGAAGCACGTTTAAGGGAATTGGCCTGCAAACACCGGAGGTGAAAAGATTCAGAGGAAAATGTGGTCTGACTTGTCACTCGTGCAGGTTAAAAACCCTCACCAGATGTTCAGCAGCAGGCTATGGGGGGAATCAGGGAGGAGGAGGATGAACAAGGCAGTGCATGGGGCGTCCGTGCAGTGTGGACAGAGCACACATGTCACTTAAGCATCTCAAAGGAACAAGAAGGCACAGAATGTTAATTTGTGGAACACTAAATTATACTAGTTGTTCAGATAAATGAATTAATAAACATATGTACAAACAGAGATTATTTCTTGGAACAGCCCAGTAAATCTGCATATATTAACAAGTCCTTTAACAATCAAACAACACGCATCTCAAAGGATTTGGTAAAGAGCTCAATAAAAATAGGACATATAACCAGAAGCACAATTATCAGATTAAACTAGACTATGAAAGAGATAAATGTAAGAAAAGCTGAAGAAAACTGGGTTACACACAGATTTTTCTCAAAAAAGCTGTCTTAGAATTTGTATAGCATTTAATACCTACAAAGCACCTCAGTGATTAATTTTATCTGCAGCCCTGTCTTAGGGATGAGCACTTAAGCACTAAAGGATTAAGTGAGTTTCTTAAGATCATAGGAAAAGTTGGAGCAAGTGGTCTTGATCAATCCCTAAAATACAGTAATTTATTCACTAATGCAATCAACAAACATTTGAGTACCTAGTATGACACTCTGGGTGCTGATGGTAATAAAGACAAAAATCTCTACTTTGAATAAGCTCACAGTCTAGTAGGAAAACTGTCAAGCAAGCAAGAGATTGGACTACATTGTGATAAGTGATTGCATTTATCAAAGCATTGTGATATAGATACTGGGATAGTTTGTCTCGGCCTGAGCAAGAGCCAGGGAACATTTCGTAAAGGAATAGTGACTTGGGCCAAGTCTTGAAAGATACAGAGGAAGAGGTCGGGTAGACAAGAAAAAAGAGCAGTAGATTCAGAATGAATAAAAGCAAGGAAGCTTTTCATGTCAAGAGTTTATCATGAGGTGCAGGAAAAAGCATATGGCTAGCGATGAAGATAAACTCTGAAAGTAGCCAAGGGCCATATGGTGGAAGGCTACATTTAGAGAGTTCAGGCCTTAGTTTCCAGGCAATGAAAAGCAACTACAGGACTTTAAGTAAGAGTGTCATAATCTGATTTCATTGATTAAAAGGAATCTGGTCACACTATAGAAGCTTATGGGAAGCAGAATAAAACCAGAGGTAGGAAAATCTACTAGGAAGCTTTCTCAAGAGAGAAGATCCTAAATTAAGGCAGGAGAATGAATCAAGGAGAAAGAACTATTTTCCCTGATTCTTGAGCATAGTTTCCACAAGGTAATGTCATCATCAGGTAGGCAATATTATATATAATAAGAAAGAAAGTTGTAATGCTTTTATTTGTGTACTTGGTGTGACTTACTCTGAGGGCAAAAGACATCAGTTATTTCAAAACACCTAAGAGACTTAATAAAATAAGGAAAAGTTCTAAGATATTTGGAGTTAATTTCAGTACCAAAAACAAATATTTTTGTAATCTGAGTTTCAAGCTCAAGTAATTTTTGTGGCAATTTAGAGCACTAAATATTGATGTAGTGGTACAGAATGAACACAGGATGTATAAACTAGTGAAACAGTAAAAAACCCAATGCATTGTTAGCAGTCTAAACCACTGTGGTCTTATTAACCTCTTGATGCCCAGAAGAAAGCTCCCCAGTGCTTTTCATATTAATGAAAAACAAATTAGCAGTAACAACCTTCACTGAAAAATCACCATAGAACAGCTATAGAAGCAGTCAGTTATTTATCTTCAGACACACCATTAAAAATCACCATAGAAGCAGTCAGTTATTTATCTTCAGACACAGACAAGAATCTCAAGTGAGAACCAAAATTCAGCAGAAGTACCAAAATGCAGCAATATAAAAACTTTACCTCATGCCAGTCTTCAAGTTTGTTGTCAGAAAGATCTAGTTCTGACACATGAGCACAGAAGGCAGCAATTTCTTTTTCGTCTCCTGCACATGTTATTCCACAGCTGTTCAACACCAGCACACTTGGGAGGTTGAGGCGATCTGAATAACACAACACTTTTTAAATCAGTCTAATTCTTGTCTGCATACATTCAGCCCCCAGGAATCAAAATCAAATAGTGTGAAATGACATGAGGACCTGGAAAAAAACCCAGAATGTGATGGGGTCCAAGGGTATTGAATTCCAAATATGGCCCAGGAGGAGATTAAAAGTACTGGACCAGTACCACCAAAAACATCTTGTAGGCTTTACCCCTGGCAGGATGGTTGATCTCAACTACCAACAGTACAACTACCATCCTTCCTGTCATCTCATCATCTGAACCCGAGAACATGTGATTTATCTGGACTCCCACTGTCTTCTAATTGGCCTCAATTCTTCCCTTTTTAAAATTTAGTTCAAAAGTATCATTTTGGATAACTTTTTTTTTTTTTGGTCTGATATGTATTTCTGCCTACTGCTGCCCTTGAAAATTATCTCAAACCATTAGATGGTCCACTATGAAACCACTTCTGTTCTTCAAATTGGTATCATTAAAGAAATCTTCCTTGCTTAAGTGGATCCATTTAAAAATCTGTGTTCTCTTTCTTGTCCATCAATCATTTCCATTTCACATCCACAAAGAATGTGTCCCTTATGAAAATCAGACTTTTAAAAATACATAATTACAGTGAGAGAAACTGTTGCAGAATCTTAAACTATTTAATGAATTTGGTGAAACTGGGGTAGTCAAACTACTTCCTGGTTCAAAAATACATGAGTCAATAAAACCACACTTGCCCTTGTAAAAAGGACAGACATGAGAATTCAACCACTTTTTCCCTATACGGTATTTAAAACAAGGGCTCACAAAAGGAATATTTTATTCACGGAGGCCTCAAATTATGTAATTTTTTTAACTCAGTACTTTTCAGTATCAAATTTCTCAGAATGGGAATGGATCCTGAAAAAAAATGACCAAGTAAGAAATCTACCTCTTACTGCCACTCCAGTTCATATGGAGTGATAAGACCAGTTGAATTATGTTCCTCAGAACATAAGAACGAAAACACTGTTTCATCCTGATCTCCCACACTCACAAAGAACTACTTCCAGAAACTACGAAATACAAATGAGGTTAAGATGTAAGTGACAGACACACCTTACATATTTCTCAATGTTGTAGATTTCTCTCACAACATAGCCCTTCTCCTAGAATGTTTTGATCTCCCCTTTAACCAAGTTCTATATTAGGGTTAGTTCAAGTCTCATAGTGTTGAATCTTTTCTTGATCATACTAATTAACTCTACCCTAAATTTTTTCCCCAGTCACTGTGCCAATTATTTGGGTCAACATAAACTGCCTTATATGTTTGTAAATGTGAATATCTTGTAATCCAGCTAGGCTTTAAGGTCACTGAGGACACAGGCCAGTCTTGTCCTGTCTTGTATCCTCCAAGTTCCTTGACAGAACACCTGTTTGAAACATTACCATTCAATATTGTTCATGCCATAAAAGTGCAACTAAGATGCCTTATGGCCAATCAGGAGGAAAAGAAATCGCTTTGAGTTTTTTAAAAAACTGAAGTCATATCAAGGGAGAAAGGCTATGCAATTCTAACTCCGAAATAAAGAAAATCATCTGGAAACAAGACAATATTCTGGTTTGAAGTCCTAAGTACTAAGCTCCCAGTACATAAATGTTTGAGGTCACGTCTTTCTTACCTTTCATAGGAGAGCCCTGAGGTGTGGCTGGGACATGGACTCCCATACCAGGACCACGACGGTAAGGGAAATTTTCAGGACTATATTTTTCACATAATACTTGCATAAAACTCCTTCCACTAGGTTGATCCATCTTCCTTTCCTAAAATTCTACAAGAAACCAAGAGATTGTCAAAGTTATTTATTTGCCATATATGAAATTTTTAGTGCAAACCAATTATTTATAAGGCACTAGCCCAGGCACTGCAGGCATATGAGACATGGTCACTGTCCTCAGGAATTTACACTGTGCTAAGACCTTACAATTTAGGGGAGCTATATATGCAGACAAATGACAGCAATGCAGTCTAGCATATGATAACTGCAGTACAGATTAACAGTGCCACAAGATGTAGATGAGGAGAAAATCATTTCCAGTCAAGGGTAACAGGAAGACTTTTCACTGGTACCTAGGGTTTATGTGTTAAGAGGAAAAAGAAAGGTAGAGACTCAACATCAGACTAAAGAATCTGTATGAATCCTTTGATATTTATTCCTCAAAATCTATTCTCCCCTTCTTCCGTAGTAAAAGAATTTGTTTTTCAAGTAGGCGCCGCACCCAGCATAGAGCCCATTGCAGGGCTTGAACTCACAACCCTGAGATCAAGATCTGAGCTGAGATCAAGAGTCAGACACATAATCGACTGAGCCACCCAGGTACCTTAGTGAAAGAATTTTTCACTGTGCACATAGTACTTAGGGATGAGTATATGACTAAGTTCTAGTTGATGAGATAGAAACAGTCTATGGCAGCTTCTGGGAATCCTCCTTAAAAGATAGCCAGAACGTACCCTTTGCCTCCTTCTTTGTCTCTAGGTCAATTCTGTTGTCTAGGAAACAAATACCACTTTGCACTATGGGCCCACGGAACATACTCTAAGGATGGTGGAACAAAGAGCTGACAGGAACTTAAGTCCTAAGGACTTCATGGAACTGAGCTGCCATAGTGGTTGTGTATCTCTGGAAATTTAGTGGAAGATATATAGCCCTCTGTTTTATTTACACCGCTGTTCCATTTTTCAGTTACTTATGAATGGACCCAATCCTGACTAATACAGAATGTCCTTTCTTTTGGTTTTGAGTTTGGGTAGACTCTTCACCATCTAACTACAGGTCCAAGCATACAGTAACTCCAGCATCCTCTCAGTATGCACACATAGGTTAAAGCAGGTAATTAAAACATGCTAATTTCTGACAGTCTGCTAACCCCTTTTCTTGAGGGGCTGGCCTATGATCTATATTAAGTATGAATCAAAATATAGGCAATTGACTACTATAGTTCCAACTATCAAATGACAAGCTTTTTACTAAAACAATCAGAAAAACCAGGAGAATAAAGAGTACTCTAAGAAAGGATATCATGAAAAAAGGTGTTTAACAATGTGAATGTACATGGTCTAACAGAAAACAGCATCAGGAGTAACTAAACAGGAACCTCACAGCAGGTCATGTGTGCTATATTAAGAAGCTGAACTTTCGTGCTATTCCTTATGTTCCACAAATAAGTGAAACCAAATGATAACTGACTTTCTCTGCTTGACTTATTTCATGGAGCATAACCTCCTCCAGTCCCATCCATAGGCAAACAATGAATCATGGAACACTCCATCAAAAACTAATGATGTACAGTATGGTGACTAACATAACACAATAAAAAAAATTTTTTTAAAAGAAGCTGAACTTTATTCTGTAGAAAACAAGAAGAAATTAACAGGTATTAAGGAAGGGAATATAACCACCAAAGTTTTTGGAAAACCCATTCTGACAATCAAATGGCTGATGAATATGAAGGAATACAGATTGAAGGTAGCGCGAAGAGCTAGAAGGACACTACAGAAACATAGGAGACCTCAGGCAAGGAAAATAAAGCAAAAATAAACTATTGGGACTCCATCAAAATAAAAAGCTTTTGCACAGCAAAGGAAACCATCAAGAAAACAAAAACTAGATGGGAAAAGACATTTGCAAGTAATATATCCAATAAGGGGTTAGTGTCCGGAATATGTAAAGAATTTATACAACTCAACACTAAAAACAAACAAACAAATGATCTGATTAAAAAATAGGCAGAGGATCTGAAGACTCTTTTCCAAAGAAGACTACAGGTGGCTAGCAGGCCCATGAAAAGATGTTCAATATCACTAATCATCAGGGAAATGCAAATCAAAACCACAATAAGACACCACCTTACATCAGTCAAATTGGCTAGTATCAAAAAGACAAGAAATAAGTGTTGGGAGGGGATGTGGAGTAATTGGATCCCTCATGCACTGCTGGTGGGGATGTAAACTGGTACAGCCACTGTAGAAAACTACATTGAGGTTCCTCCAAAAATTAAAAATAGAGAAACCATATAATCCAGTATTTTCTCCAGTGAACAATCACCCAAAGAAAATAATTTGAAAAGGTATATACACCCCTATGTTTAATGCAGCAATATTTACTACAGTCAAGGTAAGGAAGCAACCCAAGCTTCATTCAACAGATGAATGGATACAGAAGATGTGGTGTACACACACACACACACACACACAGGAATATTACTCAGCCATAAAAAAAAAAGAATGAGATCTTGCTATTTGGGACAAAACGGATGGACCTAGAGGGCATTATGCTGAATGAAATAAGAGAAAAACAAATACCATGGGATTTTACTTCTTTACGGAATTTAAAAAACAAAACCAAAACAAAATCTTCTTTTTTTTCTGAGACTTTATTTATGTATTTGAGAGGGGGAGAAGGGGTAGGAGAAGGAGAGAATCTCAAGCAGGCTCCTCACTGAGCATGGAGCTCAGTGTGGGGCTTGATCTCATGACCTGAGTAGAAATCAAGAGTTGGATGCCTGATAGACTGAGCCACCCAGGTACCCCAAAACCAAACTTTTATCTTTTTTTTAAGATTTTATTTATTTATTTGACAGAAAGAGAGAGTACAAGGAGGGGTAGGGAGAGGGAGAAGCAGGCTCCCACTTAGCAGAGAGCCCGACGTGAGATTCAGTATCAGGACCCTGGGATCACGACATGAGCCGATGGCAGATGCTTAACCGACTGAGCCATGCAGCCATGCAAACCAGACTTTTAAATACAAAGAAAAACATGGTTGACAGACGGGAGACAAGTGGGGAGATGGGCGAAATATATAAAAAGGATTAAGAGATACAGACTTCCAGTTATAAAAGAGTCATGGAGATAAATAAAAAGTACAGCACAGGGAATACAGTAATATGGTAATAATGTTGTATGTTGTATGTATGTAATAATATGGCAATAACAGATGTATGTTGTATGTATGTAATAATATGGTAATAACATTGTATGTGGTTGTATGTATGTAATAATATGGTAATAATGTTGTATGTATGTAATAATATGGTAATAACATTGTATGTGTGCAATACTGCATGCTGACCACACTTAACCATGGTGAGTATTGAGTGATATACAGGATTGTTATATATCTGAAACTAACATAACCCAAAACAAAACAGGAGAGAGATGATGAGGGCCTGAGGTGATACAGTGGTAGTACAAAGAGAAAGCAGTGGCAGATTCAAGGTCAATTTAGAAAGCAAGCTTTTTGGGAATTATGGGGGCTGAGGAGAAGGAAAAGACTGACCCTCAGATTTCTAGTACAGGTGGCTAGGTGACTGATGATACCATTAAGTAAAAAGAAAATATGAAGAGACTGAGTTGTACAGAAGAAAATGATGAATCCCACTGTATACAACACATTCAGCCCAAGGCGTTTGTGGACTATCCAAGGGAACAGTCTGCAGTAGGGTGAGAAACGTGAGCTGGAGGGGAAGATTTAGACATCAGCAGGATATAGGAAATATTACCAGTAAGAATGGCAGGACAACAGAACTCTCTGGGACACTGATGTTTAAGGAACAGGCAGAGGAAGCAGAGTCATGAAAGAAAACAAAAGGAATAACCAGAGGAGAGTATACAGTCAATACGTTGAGAAGTTTTTATTAGAAGGGCAGCAGACAAGCAGGGGAGGATGAAATGGGCTGATAAATAAGGCAGAAACAGGAAGGAGTAGGGAATTGGGGGCAACTGTCCAGATTTTCCCTCTTAAAACAGAAGAGGGCTGAACACAGCTAAAAGAGAAACAGCAAGTGGAACTGAAAAGGCTGAAAATGACTACTGGTATATGGTCCTAGAAGCAACCCATGGGTATGAGCATTAAAAACTTCTCAGAAGGCTGTTAGATATAAGCCAGACCATGCTGCGTACTGTTTACCCATGGAAGTGACACATTTACTTCACTGTGTCACACTGGTTTACTTTGGCTTATACAGTTTAATGATACTGAGCATCGGGCATTTTTCTCATAGGACTGTCCTAGCTCCATGACCACATTACAAAGGGGAGCGGACGTGGGTAGTTTAATTTCCCCAGTAGGGGCTCACAGCATCTGGCACAGTGCATGGCACAGAACTCAACAAACGTCTGCTGACAAGTGACACTAGCCCCCACGTGCTGAGTAGAAAGAGCAGAGAATTCGCCACTCAGCTCTACAGTGTAGTGTCACTGGGCAAGACACTATTTCTCTAGGACTCCCATGTCTTCGTCTGTAAAGTAAGATATAAATATCTCTACTACTTGGATTTCAGGGTTGCCATAAAGCCTTAAAATATCCAAATGCAGTTTGGGATTCCAGGGCTGTTGCAAAACTCTAAAACATACAGATGTTACTAACTATATATTACAGGAGGTTGTAGCATGGTAGAAAGCACACGAACGTAGGAGACTCAGGCTCTGTTATCTACTAGCTGGGTAGAATATAAGCTAGTTATGTAACCTCTCTACTTTAATTTTCATACCTATGGATGGGCTAAAATTTTTCTCTTGGATTTGTAGTAAGAATTTGAGGGGAAAAAAAAACAACTCATGAATACAGAAGTGGTTTTAGGGTTGCCTGAACGTCAGACTCTTGGCTTCGGTTCAGGTCATGATCTCAGGGTCGTGAGATGGAGCCCCACGTAGGGTTCCACACTGGGTGTGGAGTCTGCTTGGGATTCTCTCTCTCCCTCTCCTTCTGCCCCTCCTCTCCCTCCCTCTCCCTCATAAATAAATAAACCGTTAAAAAAGAAAAAGTGGTCTCTAAACTTGCTTCATTCCCTGGATTACCACCAGGCCCATGTCCACTGTCCTCTGTGAAACCAATTCACAAATGCCTAGAACACACAGTAGATACAACTAAGCACATGTCCACCTACTGAACGAAAGTTTCATTTACCAAGGTTTAGACCATCAAGTGCATTTCATAATAATGATATCACAGGTTATCTTGAAAATTCGTGGCTGCCTTCAGTCAGTCTCCTCATTTGTAAGCTTAAAGATAGAACCTGTATTCTTTCTGTCAACACAGAGTGATAAATGTCTGCCGCTGTCTTCTATGCCAACACTGATTGTGTCAGAACTGAACGGTGTGTTCATCGAAGGCTCTGGGAGCCTTCAGGTGGACGGTTCTTTTATGACGTAAACGTATCACCAAGAGCAGACAACACAGAGCAGGACCAAGGCCACTAGTGACAGACAGCACAGTACCCATCAAGGACCTGTCTCAAGCAGAATGCCAACAGAATTTGTAGATACGTTCAACAAATGTCAAAAAAGTTACACTGCCACCTTCTATACAATTAGCAGTTCAAAAGAATAAAAAGTGAGTGGGAAGGGTGCTGAACTGTCACTGTCAGAATAATACTCCCCCAGTTTAAACAGCATCTTTAAACGGAGGCTTTAGAACCACTGCAACCAATACAAGGGCAAAAATCTTATACACACCTTAAATATACGCAAACCAAAAAATGGCAACATCAGAGACACACTCAAATTAAAATAAATGCCAGTAAGCCAGCAATCATGGGAACTTAAGAAGTTGTTCCTCGTGGCCTCATGCTTTTAACAATTCTTCCAAATAGTCTAGGTTTTGTTTTGTTTGTTTGTTTGTTTGCTTTATATCTTCCTTTTTTCCTAAAGACTTAAAAGAAATGCCAGGCGCCTTCCCTGGTCATTTTCCAGGATAGTACACTGGACTAGCTTTCCAGGAATGCAGATAGTGTACACATTAATACATGAGTTTTGAATTAGGACATTAAGACTGCAAAATGGATCAGTAACATAAATCTATGTAAAAATCTGTTGGGGCAGTTTTGGGAGGAACAGTAGGTGGGAAAGGAAAACTGAAAACCAAACAGACCGAATAATGAGGAAATACAGGATGGAAAAAGATCTTTAACTGGAGCCTTTTAAAAGTTTTTTGGAGGGGATGGGGGGTAATCTATGACTTTCTGGAAAGAACAGGTGTCGCATTACATCTGACTACCTCTACAGTTGGCAGAGTTTTAATGCATTTCTAAAAGTATTCTGAATTGGTTCTGAAAACCAAGAGCCAGGAATCTTGGGTGATGTTGCTTGGTTCCATTACCAAGTCCTGGAGTGTGCCTGTGAAAATCTCAATTGCTTTGTGCCTCAAATCCTAACTATAAAAGTGCTTGGAGAAAGTGCCTGGAGAAAGTCAGGATGAAGTGCAAATCGGCAGATAAGCTGCTCAGTACGTTTTCGCCAAGTAGATTAGTATCAGAACAGAATATCCAGTCACCTGAAACTCCATTTGTACTTTATGTTCTCAATCAAAGGGTCAAGGTCAAAATCAGTATGAAACTGAACACAACTGAAAACAGTATTTCTGATCACTAACACTGGAAGGTATACAAGATAGATCTTTATGCTGGTATGCAAGATCATTATTACTTCATCAAAAAACTTTATGGTAGAGTACCATAAAGTGTGAAGACTACTGGTCTCACTCACAACTTAAAAAAAAAAAAAATGCCAACCTATAGACTCCTAACTACACCTATTAAAGCTTACAAAAAATAGATTGATCTGCTTATAAATGGATAGGATAAAATAGAAATTAGTAAAATTAGTACCTATGGTTGACACCAGAGAGAGGAAAGGAAGACTAAGGGTGGGAAGGAAATTTGCTTTAAGGATTAAGTTCACCCATTTGAACCACTGAACCCACTGCAAACACACACATTCTTCTGCTTTCATATATTATCTCTCTGAAATAGAAACATTTTAAGTGCTATATCTGGAAATGACCTAATAATTTGCCACATGACTTTTTACTTCTCATTATTATCAACTGTCTGTGAAAAAAATTCCAAATTGGACCATGTGAAATTTAGAATATTAATTTAAAAAAAGGAGTTAGGGAGTGAGGAAGCAAAGAGAAATAAAAGGGTGGCCAAAAGGAAATAGTTTTCTCTACTATCTCTTTTTTCACACTTTATCAAGTGGTTCCCATTAAGCCTATCTGCCCATTCATTTATTCATAAAATGTGTGCCCTCACAATCATCTCATTTAGTGTCATTCAACAAAGATGAACCTAAAACAACCAAAAACAAAGACGAACCAGACACTGACTCTGTGCCAAGCACTGCGCTACACACGAAAGAAAGTGAGAATGAATACAATCCATACTCTGCCCTCAGGGCATCCACAGTCTAGAAGGAAATACACGGGGATAACACAATACCTGAAATAAGGCACACAGAAATAGTGAATTCAAACAGAAGAAGTGATTCGCTTTTGGAAGTACGATCGAGGAGGCTGAAGGTAAAACCAGATCCATTTTGAAAGACGATGAAGAATGGGTGGACACGGTGGAGGAGAGCACTGCAGGCACAGGACATACTAGAATGTGAACAGGCACAAGAGACAGGAGACAAGGTACGATGCAGTTCGCTAAAATATGAAATACACATCGGGAGAGCAGGTGAGACAGGAGGCGGACGATGGTCGGCTCACGACTGACCTTGCTCAGGTTCCACTTCCTCTTAGAGAAAACTTTTGCTAGATCTCTGAGAATACGGTACGAGGATGGAGGTCACTGATCTTTACCTAGAATATCAAGAGGTCAAAAATGATGAGAACTTTTTAAATCCCTAAAAGCCTGGGCAGGTAGGAGTTTGTTCCTCTTAAGGGAAGCGCTTTCAGTGCAGACGGCGGGTAGAAACCGCAGCATAAGGAATTCAGGATATAAGTGAGGACTGAGTATGGACCAGCCTTTAAGAAGCTCAGATGAAAAAGGGAAGACCGATGAAGAAACACCCAGTGCTCAGAAAGAGAGTTTTCTATCAGGACAAAAGAGAAATGTATAGGCTGAATCTAGGGGGGGGGCGGGGGGGAGGTTGACAAAAAAAGTCTGAAGAGGAAAATACGAATAGTTTCAAAAAGTCTCTTAGATCAGTGGATTTCCCAATTTTTGCAAGTTTGTTTGTTTTTTAAAGCCCTTTTTTTGCTTTGTGGACTCCTAATATCACCAACAGAGAGCTTCCTTTTTAGAGAAATGCCCACTATACCCAAACCCTGCCAGATTCTTAGACATTTGAGGTAGCTGGGACTCTAGTCTGTTTCATTTTCTAAATCTTTTGGATCTTCAACATAAGTGCACCCCAGTAAAACATAATTACTCTGGGAAAGTACACAGGTGTGTTACATATTTTTCCCTTCAGGAAAGGTTAAATGAATAAATAAAGGTCTATTAATAAGCTTCTTTCTAAATAATTGTTCTTTAAAAATGCAAGTGATAGACATTCTGAATTTTTAAAAAATGTCCAGTTGAAAATTAGCACAAAACCTGTAACCCCATATACTTTTCATGTAGGTGTAGTTTCCTTTTTATGAAAGCATATAAATAAGTGTTACCAAAAGCTTTTCATATCAGAAACATATCATACCATAAGCCTCAGCCAGGAAGCTTTGGTCAACAGATTTAGCAAGTAGTTAAGCTTGAGGATGCACCTAATGGTGTGTATTTTTTCTGGGCCATTTTCCCATGCTATGTAGATACATATTTTTTTAAACAAAACTGAATTACTTTTAGGTTGTTGTGTAACCTGCCTTTTTGCTAAATGGCTCATGAAAAACTTTCTGTATCAGTAAATATATATCTACATAATAATCGTTTTTAAGGTTTATAATGTATTCCATTAATAAGCTTCTGCAGCTAAAGTCATAAATGGCAGCTATCTCACCCATAAAAACACTTCAGGGACATCGTCCAAGGCAATATAATTAAGCTAGACAGTGCCATCCTGTATGACTTCTAATTTCATTTATCATACAGTACGTATACCTGCAATTTCACTGCACTTAACCTCTCCTGACCACTATATAATATACCTAAATGGATGCCTTCTTAGGATGAAAAATAAGGAAAATAAATTATAAAGCTTCCGAATTAGTCAGCAGAATTACAGTTCAGCAATTCATAAATTTACTCTGGGTATTCCAAGTGCCCGACTTGACTACGGCTGATAAATCCATTATCAGAACACACCATGCTGCCACGATTTCACACCCTACTCGGAACCACCCTACTTCTCAGTCTCAGCTGTACACTAAACTACATTCAAGTGTAAATGCGGCACATCAACTCTTCTTGGTAGAAGATTACAAAAAAAAAAAAAAAACAACACCCAACCAGCAATAAAGCCCGAGACACACTCAACACTGCCAAATGAAATGTGAATTCTGACTCCTAATCAGTCCTTGGGATTTTACTTTTTTAGTATGGCACTGCTACTCTCTTCACTTAGCACAGCACTGGGCTTCACCTTAAAAGCAGGACAGACATTAAAATACCTAACCCAAATTCTTTACTTCGTTATATCAGTGGCACCAAAGATATGCGTAAAACTGTGACTCTGTTATCAGCAAGTAGGAATTCAGAGCTGCCCATATCGTCTACAAAAGACCTATACTGCACATACGGCACGTCTGATGTTGGGCAAAGAGTCCATTTCCTCATCTACAACAGCAGGCTAGCAAACATGACTTCCTGTCATGCCCAGGGTCTACTAGATGTAAACAGGGCACTTGAAATTTCTGATCTAAACATGTTAGCCCAAGAATTTTATGATTTTGATGAAAAAGTATCTGAGAAGAAAAAACTTAAGAAAATACTTTAAAATATAAAAATACATACACACATAAAAAAGAAAATACTGCTATTTAGACCAAAGTACCTCTTTATGTGAAAATATTTCTAAGCACTTCTTTCTTGATTTGCACAGCTTCTTACTGTCCAGAAACGTTGGCTTAAGCGAGTTGTCTATATCTTATGATATCAGGCATTCTGAAATAAAAATTTAAGAAAGCACTTTCTATACACTTTCAGCAATCACAAGAACAATGAAAAAAGTTTAACATTCATTATATCCTTTACTTCAATGGCTTCCAAGGAGAATTCCACTCTTATTCCCCCTCTTGACTCCTTCATCAACAAATATGCATCCAGCCCTACCTTTCTATGTGGCCAGATTCCACTTGGGAAAATCTCAAGTCTTTAATGTTGCACTCACTCAAAATTCAGGAGGTAGATACATTAATTCTTGGTTTGAAGTTCCCCAAAAGCCAAGTGTCCCCACACTGAGATTCACAATCTTTTAAAGCCTAGTAATTTCCATAACCACCTTCTGAAATAGACAAACTAACACTTATCTCTGTTTACAGGAGAGTAAACCGAGGTGACTTGCTTGGGTTTCTGTGGCCCAACCAGCATGCTAAGTCATACATTTTGCATCCTTAGTCTGTTGAGTCATGTATGCTATCTTTACTAAACACAGGAATATTTCACATCAACAGTATATGGCATCATGCACAAATCACAGAAATAGCAACTTATTAAAATAACTGAAAACTATTACAGTCAAAATACCTCTTAAAACTGTATCAGTGTTCCCAAACCACAGAACTAAAGCAGTGGGACTAACTGGTCAAGTTACCAAAAGTACAAAAATTATCAATTTCCTATTTTCTCCAAAAAGTAATGGATATTAGTCTCTTGAACAGAGTAGTTTTCTTTAGAAGAAAATCAAAGATGCATGCCATCTTTCAGCTGTGAATACACAAGTTTAAGGTCATTACTCAGCTGTTTACAGGACAGATTACCCCCCATTATCTCTCCTCCTGAACACCTACAGAAGCTATCAAGTTGAAACAAGCCTTCACCAGGAACAAACTACTAGTTCATCCCTCTGCATGCAACCCTGTAGAGTTGTTTACAAACCATTCTGGCTCATGACCAGGGATTACCAAAATGTTAAACATCAGCCATATGGAGAAGTTGCAGTTTACAGGTAATAAAAAAAAAAAATTTTCACTAGATCCTTCTACATTTAGTGTTATGGAGGTACTGTCCAGGGTAACACCTGCTATTCTAAAACCATTGCCTGGATGTAAGTCAGGACTGACTCCACTACTCTGTAGGGTGGTGAGCAAATTATTTGGGCTGAGTCTCATCCATAAAAAGGCATAAGAGATAGCCCCTAGCTCCTAGCTTATAGGGTTGCTAAAGAATGAATGGAGATAAAATGGGTAAAAATGTGTAGCACAGTGCCTGGCACCTAGAATGCACTTAATAAATATCCAATGGTTATTGCTTCTATTGCTACCCCTATCACTACTACCATCACTACCCAGGGAACATGGTAGCATTAATATACACCTGGGGGACTGACTTATAATTTTTGTTAAATAGATTTGATCTAATTTTTTTTGGGTCCCAGGACTATGCCAATTAGTGCCAATTAATGATTCAGGCACTAAAAATGCCTGACCCTAATAATTTTATTCCTCCTTAACTGGAAGGTCTTTCCCTCTCTTCTCCACCTGCCTAAATGTTATGTATTTTTCCTTGGCACGAAATAGTTTTGTTTGACCTTCAAAAAAAAAAAAAAAAGTCCAATCAGGACTAAAAATGTCTGACCCTAATAATTTTATTCCTCCTTAACTGGAAGGTCTCTTCCTCTCTTCTGCACCTGCCTAAATGTTATGTATTTTTCAACACCTTGCTCAGAATCTACTTCACAGATGAAGCCTTTCCAGATACCTCCTGCCATAATGATCCATTTCCTTTGAGCTGAGCTCATGGAATCTATTGCCTAAAATAGTCAGTGGGTGATTCATCAATCACGTGTTGGCATGGCATCATTTTTGTCCCATATGCCATTATAATTTAAATTGTGTACAGTGATGTGACTTTTCACGTGTTTATGTCTCATGGCATTACATTAGACTGTATAGCTCTCGAGGGTAATGTCCATATCCCATAATGCTTCTCTTTATCAATCAAGGGCTGGAATTTTGCATATAATTAGCACTCTGTAAGTGTGCTAATCAATGAGTTTTCTAATCATTTTTGAGTGTTTATCAAATGTACTTTACAAAATAAAAAAAAGCAAGTTTATTAATAAGCTGAGATCTGAGTACTTGAGAAAAAAAATGCTTCATAGCTACCATTGAAATGCATAATTATGTGTACCTCTCCATGGAGATTCCAAAAATAAGAGATGAAATGATAAAACAATGAGTCAGGAGCAGTCAGAAATATTTGCTACCTAGCACAAGTTAAATTATTCTGCAAAAACTACAGCCACAACAAATTTAATACTGATTACTTTAGTATCCACACACTTCACATTTCATACGCAAAAGTCAATGATTTATGCCATACTTCAGAAAAACAGGCACCGTTCAGTAACTAAAGATGAATATATGTGCCTTGCTGGCGAGAATGTAAAATGGCATAGCTACTGTGGAAAACAGTATGGCAGTTCCTCAAAAAATTAAACCTGTAATTACCATATGATCCAGCAATCCTACTTGTGAATATATAAAAAAAGAACTGAAAGCTTGGCCTTGGGAAGATTTGTACACCAATGTTCCTAGCAGCATTATGCACAACAGCCAAAAGATGGAAATGACCTTGCTATCCATAGATGGATGATCGAATAAGGAAAATGTGGTCTATCCACACGATGGAATATTATTCAGCTTTGAAAAGGAAGGAAATTGTGACACATGAATGAACTTTGAAGACAATGTTAACTGAAAGAAACCAGACAGAAAAGGACAAATACCATATGGTTAAAGCTTATAGGAGTTATCTGTGGAGTAGCCAAATTCATAGAGGCAAAAAGTAGAATGATGGTTGCCAGGGGCTGAGGAAGGGGATGGGGAACAAGGAGTTGCTGATTCATGGGGACAGATTCATGGGGACAGTCTGGGAACATGAAAAAGTTCTGGAGATGGATAGCACCATGAATGTGCTTCATGCCATCAAACTATATACAGTTAAAAATGGTTAAAACAGTACATTTTATGTTATATTTTACATATATATGAAATATATATTCATATGTTCATTTCATTTCATTCATTTCATATCTAATATTTAAATACTAATATATATTAATATATTAAATATATAAATATTTCATATATGATATTGCATATATATGAAATAATAAAACATTTCAAAAAATTAAGAAATAAAATATATGCTGTGTATATAAAAAAAGATGAACAGCCAAAGTTTCTGGATATTATTCTCTTGGCACACTTATCAAATTAACACCAACAATGCACTTAAGAATCTTAAATGGTGAGTAAAGAATAAACTAGCCAAGTCTCAATAAATGCATTTTGTGAGAGGTTTGATTTATAAAGTATACAATCTTCATTTATCTTTCTTGGGCTCCTTTACTGATGTTCACATGGAGAAATATCACCAACGGATGAGGATTTAATAGAGTTGACATTTTAAAAACCTCTAAAGGGCACTTGCCTTTAAAAAACTTATGCCTTAAGTTACTAAGAGTGCCTATGAGAAAATATGATCCTCACACAAAAGTCACAGTAATAAGGGTTTAATAATTTACATTTGTTTTCAGTATTTTAAGGGTTGCAATTCTTTCCTAAAATTCATTTACCTGTGAACTAAATAACAATACTGAGATTATAAATAAAAACATTCTCTAGCAAGAAGTGTTTTTTTATTGAGATAATGGCATTTGGCGATCAGAACTTTGTATCTGAGAGATCCATTGCATTAAAGTTATTCTCTTAAAATAAAATGTTATAAAACATGTGTAAGCATGAGAGGAAAAAAGGTGCTAAAGGTAATGGTCTCCTGAAAGACTGCTTCTAAGAAGATTTCATAGTTTAGTCAAGCATCATTATTAAAGCATTGTTTGCAAATTCGCCCACTCCATAAAATTCGTTTGTAACCCCCAAATCAGTATTTGCAGCATGTTCCCAGTCATTTGTAGATACTAATCTGAGGTGCACGATTCCTGCTGAGATATAACAGGCCAGCACTCTGCATCCTGCATCAGCTCTTGCATTGCAAACAAATTGTAAACTTTCATTGTAAACTCACATTGTAAACTTTCCGTGATTTAGTGCCATGGTTTTCACATCTTTGTGTGATTTTGGTTGGTGATTTCACTACTGAAAATGGCTCCAAAGTGAACTGTGGAAGTGCTGCCTAGTCTTACACACAAGAAGCTGTGGTATGCCTTATGTTAGATAAGATTTACTGTGACATGAATTATCAGTGCCATCCACTCTGAATTCAAAGTTATTAACTCAACCATATACACTGAATAACGTGTCTTTAAAGAGACACACACAAAACAAGGTTATGTAGTGATCAGTTGACAAAAATGTTATGACCACAAGCTGGCAGGAACCAATCCCCGTATCTCCCATAGGAGCAACGGGTCCATATTCACTCATTCAGTTTTCACAGCAACTTTGCATGACTACCATAAATAACAAGAACCAAGAACCGACAGAACTGACTGTATTTTGTTAAACAATGGGGTGGGGGATATCAATGGAATAGAAAAGACAGCACACAAATAGGCCCATGTGAATATGGCAGGAAATGGCAAAGACATCAGTAGGTCAAAGTTAAACTTCAGTAACTGGTCTTGGGACAAGTGATTATCAATGTGGGAAAAGGAAAATGAATCCTTACCTCAAAACACAGAAAAAGACACAACTGCCGATAAAATGCCAAAGTCAAACTTGACTTTGAGAAGAGAAGTTATTTTTTTCTAACAGGAGAAGAGCTTTAAGATTTTGATTTAGGGAAATACTTCATAAACAAAACAAAAAGAATCCATTAAGGAAAAATCAACCAGAAAAATAAACTTTTGATCATCAAAAGACATTAAACATAAAACACTAAAACTCAGAAATGGGGAAAAGATGCTCCCAACACATGTAACTAATATGGAGAACTCCTAAAAATAATAAGAAATAGGCAAACAATCCAACAGAAAAATGATAAGACATGAACAGTATTTAACAGAAGATAAAATTCAAATGACTAATATATGTAAAAGATGTTCAAGTTTAATAATATTCAGAAATGAAGATGAAAATCTTAGTAAAATACTATTTTATATAAATCAGCAAGACTTAAAAACTCTGATGATACCAAAGTGTCTGAGAGGTTGTAGAGCAGAAACTCACTGGTAGTGGGAGTAAAAATAACTTGATAAAAACTGGTATGAACACCTTGGAAAACATTTTATCACTGTCTACTGAAGCTGAAGATGCATATACCCTGTAATACAGCAATTCTACTTCTCACTGTAAAATCTATAAGAACTCGTGACCAGGAAACAAACACAAGAATGCCCACAACAAAAATACTGTGTGAATTTTTGAAAAATCCTGGCCCAAAAAAGGCCCTTATATCCAAGAACAGGTAATGGGATAAATTACATTATATTCATAAACAAAATGTTACACAGCAATGGAAATTAACAACTGATAGTTCTCAATGGCTTTCTCATCAAAATGAATGACTTTTAAAATCAAGAAATTGAAGACACAAATACATGGAAACCTATTCCATGCTCATGGATTGGAAGAATTCATATTGTTAAAATGTCCACATCACTCAAAGTAATACAGATTCAATGCAATACTTATCAAAATTCCAATGGCATACTTCACAGAACTAGAACAAGCCATTCTAAAATTTATATAGAACTATAAAAAACCTGGAACAGCCAAAGCAATCTTGAGGAAAGAAGAAAGCTGGAAGCATCAAGCTACCTGATTTCAAACTAGACTACAAAGCTACAACAATCAAAACAGTATGGTAGAGATAAAGGGGATTAATAGTACTTATGTTGATGAGCACCAAGAAATGTACAGAATTATAAAATCACCATACTGTACATTTGAAACTATTATAACACTGTACATTAATTAGACTTTATTTTTTTTTAAGTGTGGTATTGGTACAAAAACAGACACACAGATCAATGGGACGGAACTGAGAGTGAAGAAATAAATCCACACATAATTAATCTACAACAAAGGAGTGTACAATAGAAGACAGTCTTCAACAAATGATGTTGGGAAAACTGAACAGCCACATGCAAAAGAATTAAACTATATCACTATCTCACACCATACACAAAATTAACTCAAAATGAATTAAAGCCTTGAATGTGAGATCTGAAACCATAAAATTCCTAGATGAAAGCACAGGTGGTAAGCTCCTTGACATCAGTCTTAGCAATGTCTTTGTGGGTCTGACTCCAAACAAAGGGAAACAAAACAAAAATAAACAAATGGGACTATGTCAAACTAATGTGCTTATGCACAGTGAAGGAAACCATCATCAAAATAAAGAGGCAATCTACTGAGTGGGAAAAGATATTTGCAAGCCACATATCTGATAAGGGGTTAATACCCAAAATATACAAAGAACTCATACAACTTAACAACAACAACAAAAATCCAAACAGCCCGATTAAAAAATGGGCAGCGGATCAAAATAAATATTTCTCCGAAAAAGACATACATATGACCAATACGCACATGAATGCTTACAATCACTATTAGGGAAATGCAAATCAAAACCCACAATGAGATATCACTTAACACCTGTTAAAATGGCTATTATCAATAAGAAAAGAAAAAAGTGTTGGCTAGGATGTGGAGAAAAGGGAACACTTGTATACTGGTGGGATTGTAAACTGGCACAGCCACTGTGGAAAACAGTATGGAGATTCTGAACAATATTAAGAATAGAACCATCATTTGACCTAGCATCTCACTTTTGGGTATTTATTCCAAGAATACAAAAACACTATTTCAAAAAGATGTATGTACCCTTATGTTCGCTACAGCGTTATTTACAACAGCCAAGATAAGGAAACCTAAGTGTCCATCGATAGATAAATGCATAAAGATGATGAGGTATACTTATACAATGGAATAGTACTTAGCATAAAAAAGAATGACATCTTGCCATCTGCAACAACATGGATAGACCTTAAGGGTATTACACTAAGTGAAATAAGTCAGACAAGTGGAATCTAAAAAACAAAACAAATCAACAACAAACAAAATACAAAAAAAATAAACTCATAGATACAGAGGACAGAATGATGGTTATTGGAGGGGAAGGGTGGGGAATGAAAAAAGTGAAGGAGGTCAACTGATTGGTGATGGATGGCTGCTAGACTTCCAGTCGTGACCACTCTGTCGTGTATGCAGATGTGAATCATAAGGCTATATACCTGAAACTTCCTTTAAAAACAAACAAACAGGGCGCCTGGGTGGCTCAGTGGGTTAAGCCGCTGCCTTCGGCTCAGGTCATGATCTCAGGGTCCTGGGATCAAGTCCCATATCGGGCTCTCTGCTCAGCAGGGAGCCTGCTTCCCTCTCTCTCTCTGCCTGCCTCTCTGCCTACTTGTAATCTCTGTCTGTCAAATAAATAAATAAAATATTTTTAAAAAATAAATAAAAAATAAAAACAAACAAAAAACAAAACAAAAAAAAACACTGTTGAAAGGATAATCACAAAAATATATATATAGTACAATTCCACTTCAAATTCAAAAACAGCATATCGGGGCGCCTGGATGGCTCAGTGGGTTAAGCCGCTGCCTTCGGCTCAGGTCGTGATCTCAGGGTCCTGGGATCAAGTCCCGCATCGGGCTCTCTGCTCAGCAGGGAGCCTGCTTCCTCCTCTCTCTCTCTGCCTGCCTCTCTGCCTACTTGTAATCTCTCTGTCAAATAAATAAATAAAATCTTAAAAAAAAAAAAAACAGCATATCAATCACCATATTGTTTAGGGTCACATACATATGTAATACAAACTATAAGGAAAAGTCAGAGTAACACACACAAAATTCAGGGTTGTGGCATCCTTGGAGGGTGAGCATGTATTATCGGGGATTGGCACACAGAGGGCAGAAACAGAACTCTCAATCCCCTCTTCCAACCTGCTCTTCCTCCACCAGTTCCCACCTTTGGAGCTATATTTGATCTCTCTCTTCCTCTCACACCCCCATGTAATTCATCAGCGAGGTTTGTCAACAGTACCTCCCAAACACCCCAATTCTGCCCAATTCTTTTTGTCTCCATTACTTTACTTTACTCTGGTAAAGTACTTTACTCTGGTACTCTGCATCAACCACTCACTGGGACTGCTGCAATAGCTCCCTTCCCTGTCTCTCACGACTACACCACCATTCTCCACAACGAAGCCAAGTGATCTTTAAGTCAAATCACATCCTCTAAGTTCTCCAAAGGCCTCCCTTCACACTTAGAATGAAACCTAATCTCTATCCTGGTCTTCAGGCCTCCCTCCAATCTGTTCTCTGCTCACCTCTCTGCCCTTCCCTCCTCCCACCCACTAGGTTTCAGCCAGCATGGCTTTCTACTTCTCAAAACTGCCAAGCTGATTTCCTCATAAGGCATTCGCACAGGACTGCCTTTTACCTGGCTCTTGGTTTTGCTGTCTTCATCTCAGCATCCAAGCCTCAAATTTAAACACAAATGTTACCTTGTCAATGAGGCTGCCTTTAACCAACCCATCAAAGCTAGCTTCACTGCTACCATCAATCACTTACTACTCCAGCCTCTCTCACTCTTTATAGCACTTCCCACTGTACATTAATTGAGAGCTTCGGTCCCCTTCCACCAGAACCTTAAGTCACACAAGGGTAGAGATCTGTCAGTCCAGCTCTGTGTTACATGCAGGACTATCTGGCACAGGACAACAAATATTCACTGAATGAAGGGTGAATTTTACTTTGATGTCGTATGTTCTGGCAGTGAAAGAAAAATCAAGTATACTGGTGATAAGTATGACAGAATTGAAAGAGAAATTTTGAAAATCACTGGAAAAGCATTAATCGCAGAAGAACTTAAAAGTATCCTTTTCTTAACAGAGCTAGTAATAGATCACATTCCTAAGAGCCGTTAATGAATTATTAGTAAAAGTTTCACACAGTCATAGTCTGGAATTTTGGAAGTGTGTCATCTTGCTCAAATCTGTTTTTAGAAGAGCATGGTGCTTCAGTTCAGCCTAAGTTCAGATCTGCACTGGAATTTGAACAAGTTACTTACCTCTTCATGCTGTTTTCTCATTTGTAAAATAAAACTATTAATAGCTACTCTGTAGTCATTAGAGTCACTGTGAAGATGAAATGATGTGTTTAAAGAATCTAGTTGTATCCGGCATGAAGTAGTCAACAAATTGTCATTAAGATTATTATGAGTGCTGAGAATAGGGAAGTCCTGATGAATGGAACAGCTCAAAAACTGTGTACCCACTGTAATGTAAAGCATCATGCTAGGTAAGTAATTCTCAAATTTTACTGTAGAAGACCTCCACCTAAGCAAATCCCAAGATTCTGATTTAGTAAGTCGAGGGTGGCATTTTCAGAGAACTGCAATTTTCACCAAAATTCCATCAATTCTGATTCACTTGGTCCATGAACTCCGATAAATCCTGTGCTAGGTGTCCTAAAGATTAGCGGTTCTTTGAGCTTCCTGTCCTCTATGAATTTACAATCTAAAAGAGGTAAAAACAACATATATAAATAACACAAAGCAATGTAGGAAAAGTAGTGTAGACAGGACTGGAAAGAAAGACTTCAAAGAAGGGTCATCAGTAATAAAATGATGAGTAGGAATTCATGATGAACACATTTCCCAGAATTTCAGGAATAATGTTACAAAAGAAAGTACACTGAGCAGACAGCTTGGCAGGAACAGAGGATCTGATCTTAGGATGGAAAGACAATGTCAGGAAAAAAAAAACAAACAGAGGCTCTAGAATACCATCAATGTCAACCTCAACAGTATGGGCTTTATTCTGTGCTGGCACTAGGAAGTTAGTGGTTTTTGAGTAGAGAAATGATAAATTAGGGTACTGTTCTTTGGAAAAGTACTCTTGATGAAGCTATGCAAGATCAAGTAGAATGAGAGTAACAGACATTGGCAGTAGTGAGGCTGTCAGCACTCTAATCTCAAAGAAATGAGAGTCAGGAGAAGGTAATAAAAAAGATTAAAAAGGAAGGAACGGTAACTCTTAATGACTCACTGCATGTAGGGCAAAGGCAACAATCACAGCTAGCTGACTGCTTCACTCCTCAAGTCCAAACTGTAGCACTGTCAGTTTCTTGTTACTTTCTAGAACTTTTTCTTATATAGCTAATTAGCCTAAGTATATAAAGAGTTCACTTGCTTAAAACAGAGCCCACAATTAAGAGGTCAGTAAATAGGCCTCTGACTAGCCAAAATACATGTCACATAGTTCACACACTAAAAGTACTTGTGTATATATAATAAACATAAATACATATACAATAGAATATTAGAGCTGCACAATCGTATTTTACACAAAGTTCTAACAAATGTAAGCAACTAACTTCCAAACCCACAGCAGTTTGGAAGCAAAAATTAGAGGAAAAGAACCTTTTTTAGGACATACCTAAGAGTCTGAGGTTCAAGAAAAAAAAAAATGAAAACTATAAAAAAGCACACACAATCACTCAGGTTAAGTTCTCCACAACTGTTTATTGACAGGTACACATGATTCCCAGAAAAACGAAATTAATGAGATTCTTCCTTCATGTTCTAAGCAACTACCACAAAAAGAACGCTTTTAAACATTCTTTAAAACTAAAAATTTCAAAACAAATATTCACCTGATAAAAAGATAATTTTTAAAGGATGGCTGATACATGCCAACCCAGACCCTCTCACCAGTACCCAAGATACAGTCAATAAGTAAATAATTTACAACACACAGAGTTTGAAGATGATTAAAAATGCTTTTGTAAGGCATCTCATCAAGAATATGGCCCCCAAAATGAAGTTTAATTGGGCAATTCTTTCCTGATGGCTATGACCTGGAATTCCATGTCCCAAATAATATGAAGGCATCATCAACAAGAATTAACACCAATAAACTGGTCTTAAACACATACCCTGTAAATGTACCTACTGAACTCAGGCAACATTACTTGACACAACATCATGTAATAATAAGCTCAATGACGACCTTTAAAAAAACTTTTAACCATAGCAACTCATGAAGGTCTCCCACTTCGTTCACCAATACTTGTTAATGTTTATAATATGGTTCATATAAAGACCTCATCTATTTTACAAACAGATGAAAACATCATGGCAGGGGGAATTAGATGTTGACTGACTCAAAGTTACACTTAGGTTTATGATTATGTTTCAAGTATATACTAAAGCCATAAATCTGTATCTTTAATTAAGTAGAATTATTAAACCACGTATTACTGGAGTTAGAAGGATTTAGGTTTCAGCTTGAGAGTTTTTAAATAGGAGAAAAGCAAATCAGTGTATATTTACAATACTGTAACATTAAAATTACCTTAAGTAGATTGTGGGATAAATCAACTAAACTGAATTAGGCTTCTCATTTTCTTTCACATGGCAAAGGACAGAGAAAATTAAAGCATACACTTCAAAAATGTCATAAAATGATCAGGCCACATTAAGATATCAAAGATTAAGATTATGCTCCAAAACACCAAATCTGCTATGTTATAAATATATGTAAACAAATGAAGCAGTCAATTGCACCCCCCCCCCAAACCCATCTCCTAATCATCCTGGCTCCCTAGAATCATAACATGAGGACACTAACTGAAGCCAAAGAAATGTGCCTAGGAAAGGGTGTCTTTCAAAGTGCAACCTGTGACCCACAAATCAATTCAGTGGATTTCAGTCAGCATTTTTAATGGAAGAGAATGGAACGTAATAGAAATTACCAGAATGCATCACATGTAATAAGGGTAAACAGTGCTGTGTGAAACTTTTCATTCATATAAAGGTATGTACTAGACCATAATGTAAAAAGTACCTCTTAATATGGGGCATGATTTAAAAAAAAAAAAGTTTGAAAGCTCTTACCCTAGAGATCTAGTTCTAATGTCTGAGGACCCAACGGCTGTTTTCATTAGTCCAACACCTGCATGTAATATCTTTGCTCAAGATGGCCTCTTGGAAACCAATTTAAGACCTCCAGGGCAGCGTAAAAAGAAAGGGGTCAGCCCCAGCTAAGCCTGTGTCCGGACCTAAAAGGGTTGCTAACTTCCTGGCAAACAACAGTCCTAGGCGGTGCCTACAAGCTTTGAGTAACTTAGCAACCTTCAGACTAGAGCTCCTCCTTTCTCCACTGGCTGTCAACAGTTCAATTCTTCCAACCAACTTTTCCTAACTACAACTTCTAAAATCACTGTGTCAAGAGAAGACAGTATGAAATTTCTTCTCACTTCATCAATTCCCAGAATGTCTCCCTAGGAGAGGATCTAGAACTCTGTACTCCCCACTCTCAACAAAGAATGAAGCTCCACACAGACCCCTACACTGCCCCCTTCCCAAACCCCAGGACAGGGTTCTCTCCTCCTAGGCCCCACCTTACTCCAATCCCCTCACTCTCAGCATCTCCCAACTCGAGGGCCAAACGATTCTCCCGAAAGCCCGTCTTAAACTACCGCACCCTCTCATCAGCCCCTAGAAGGAGCAGGCCTAGTGTCCCAGGAGCCTGGAAATGCCCACCAGCTCCATTCCCCACCAAACCTCCCTGGGGACATGGCCTCTGCTTCCCCTCCCCCACTCTGGATACAGTAGTTCAGAGACAAAGTTTTCTATTTCCCCAGCGGCCCCAGACTCCTGTCCACCTCCTACCACCCAGGGAAATCTTTCCATCCCCCACGCCCCGGGGCTTGGTGAGAAGCCGGGATTCTCCCAGGGACTCAGGCTCCCGCCTCACCCCGCCCCCGCCCGGCCCTCCGCCTGCTCCCAACCCAGGGCCCTCCCCGCGCCTCCCCAGCCAGGCCAGGCCCCATCCTCCCTCCCGCCGCGGGCAGGTGGCCCCTTCCTCCCCTCCTCCCAGGCAGGCCTCGTCCCGCTCCGAGTGTTTCCCCGCGCTTCCCCACACTGCGCCCCAGCAGGAACGGCCCTCCGCGCCTCGGCTCCCGAGGGGAGCGCCCCAGCAGGAACGGCCCTCCGCGCCTCGGCTCCCGAGGGGAGCGCCTGGGGCCTCGAGAAGCCGACGGAGCCGGCGGGCCCGGGCTCCACTCACCCCTCAGCCCGGGAGGCGGGGGAGCTGCTGCGGCGGCTCCTCGGGCTGCGCCTCTCCTCCCCCCTCCCGGCCACCGCCGTTGCCGCCGCTCAGCCTCCGGCCTGGTCCCGGCCGGCCCCGGCCCGGCTCGGCTTCACCTGGTCCCCCACTCTGGCCGCCGGAGCCCAGTGTCCTGCATTGACCCGGAAGCAGCTTTCACGGCCCAACAACAACACGTGACCCTGCCGCACGTGTCACGTCCGCTGCGTGGATGGGAGGGGGCGCCGGGGGAGCGGTCCTCCCCCACCAAGCTCAGGTTGCCATAGCAACGGGGAGGCCTCGGTGGGCCTGGTGGTCGCCGCGAACGCGCTGCATCAGCTCTTCCTCTTGGCCATACTGAGGGGGACACCCTAGGTGCCAAGGAGGAGTAAATTGTCTCATCAGAGTGAGGTAGGGACGGGTCAGAGCAGAGCCTGGGCGGCCGAGAGGCTGTGGCTTTACAGAAGGGAGCACTGGGCTGAAACTTTCCAGACTTCCCTGGAATCGTGTCTTGGCTCTGTCACTAATTTTCTGTATGACCCTGATTAACGCATTGCCTGCCCCTGGCTTCAGTTTCCTCACCGGGCAGCTCTAGGCTGTCATCTAATAAAATCCCAAGATGCTTTTGCCTGAGAATGTGCTAGCACTCTGACCTTTATTCCGTGGCCCCTTTGCAAGGCCTGTGGCATCCTGAGACTTCGGGGCCCCCGCACCAGAGGAGTAACACCAGTTCGCAGGCACTGAACATCTTCTAGGTACTAGGCACTGTACATAGCCTATTTCCAATTTTAACAACCTGCAAAAGTAAGCATTTTGTAGAATTGAAAGCTGAAGCTCACAGAGGTTGGGTGATCTGCCCACGACCACCCAGTGAGTAAAAGTGGTCAGGCTGAGATTTGAATCCAGGTCAGTCTGGCTCCAGACTAAAGTTCGTGCTCTTTTGCATTAGGACACACTATGGCTCTAACTACATATACATTATATGTGACCGCTGGGCGGTGATTGCTTATGTATTTATTTGTCCATTTCTTTGGCAGGAACATAATGGAACAGGGGTGGTGTTGGCTGATCCTGAAGAGAGTTCAGCCTTGTCTGGATATGTCAGCGGCAGTGCTAGGAATTGGAAAGGTGTATGTGCTACAGACATAAGGGTGTGTGCTTTTATGTGGTGTGTGTCAGGGAACTGGTGAGGAGTCGTGATAGGCATGCACGTGTCTATATTGGTTCCTAGAGCCAGGGAAACAAAATTCTTTAAGGGGGACTCAGTGGTAGCTTATCACCATCGCCCCCAGGGATTTACTCATCCTCAGTGTGTTTTGTCTTACCCCATAGGTAGAGCTTAGAGAAGTGAGAGTTGTTGTTGTTTGTTTAATTTATTTATTTAGAGAGAGAGAGCAGGGGGAGGGGCAAAGGGAAAGAAACTTAAGAAGACTCCCCACTGAGTTCAGATTCCAAAAGCAGATCCTGAGATCATGACCTGAGCCAAAATCAAGAATCAGATGCTCAACCAACTGAGCCACTCAGGCAGGCGCCTCTCCAAAAGCGCTGGTCAAAGAAAAAGCTTAGAGGATCAAGGCAAGGGTGAGGAAAGCAGTGTGGCTTAAGTTGTTGAGGTGGGGACCTTCCTCCTTCTGCAGAGAACAGAGCAGTACCCTCAAAGTACCCTCAGTAGCAAGGACCGGAGAAGAACAAAGGGATAGGTGCACAGAGAAGGGACAAGGTTGATGCTGGGTGGCTATTTTGTTGATAGACTTCCTTGTAAGCTCATGTATCCCAGGACACCCTGAAATACCCAGGAGGCTAGATGTCCTGTGAGCAACTAGAAAAAGGCAAGAAGTGTGGATCACTGGTAGACAAATGTATAGAAATACATATATGAGTATGGTCTGTGGGTGTGATTAGTCACATACGTCTTTGTTTCTTTGAGATATCCTCGAGTCATTTTGCTTTGGTTCCCATCTTTCTCCTTATAGAGCAAACTCCTGAAGACAAGATCAATTTCTCCACCCTTCTCCTGTCTTTCCCCATAAGAAGGCCAAAATTATGTTTCTAAGACTCCTATCTGATCATGTTATTTTCCGGAACTTAAAAATCCTTCTGTGACTTCTCGGGTAAAGTCACAATGATTAACATGTTCCTCAAGGCTTTCCATGGTCTGGAACCCTGCTGACTTCCCCAATCTCATCTCTTGCCCTTTTATCCTCTTTCAGCTTTATTACCCTCTATTCAACCTGGTAGCCACTAGCCACATGTGGCTATTTAAATTTAAATTAATTAAAATTAAATTAAATTAAAATTGCATTCCCCAAGTTATATGACACTAGTCACATTTCAAGTGCTCAGTAGCCCTATGTAACTAGTGGCTATCTTATTGGACACTGCTGATACAGAATATTTTTATTATAGCAAGTTCTTTGGGCAGTGCTGCTCTATACTCTCTATACCTCATACATGATATATTCTATGGGAATTCGCTTAGCTAAGCCTTTTGCTTGAAACATTCTTCCCCCACCTCCTTAAATCTGAAAATTCTACACAATGCTTTTTTTGTTGTCTCCTTGATAAGCATATAAGCCTCAAAGAAGGCAAGAGCTAGGTCTATCTTGTTCCCCATTGATTCTCCATTGTCTTTTATTGTCATGATGATGAATCACAGATCTGTACCCCTGAAACAAAAAATACATTATATGTTAATTTAAAAAAAAAAAAAACACCTTTTCCCTGGGACAAAAATGGGCACGTAAAACAATTTTTTTTTGAGAAAATAAATATAGTATTACAGTTTAAAAAAAAAAAGGATTGTCATGTAGAGGGAGAGAGGAAATGTTGAACTAAAGTGAGAGGCAGTAATAGAAAGGCAAATTCCTGGTCTGGTCATTTTCTTTTAGAAATTGTTGATAATTCCATTGTTTTGCCCTAGAAGCAGCAATTTTATCTGGTTCAACCTAATAGTAAGGAAGAACTCTGGAAGAATTGGAGATGCTTTAGTTGATTCTAACGAGTTCCCTGTCACTGGGATAGGTTAAGCCAAAGCAGACTCTGTTGGAACAATGTGTGAATATTTCCTGGATTGGGTAGACTGCTTGATTGGTCTGATTCTAAGAATCTAAATCAGTGTTTCTCGAGCAGAGTCTTTAATTCAAGGGTTGAGTATGCCATAATGACAATCACAGCTAACCAAAGTCTAAGAATCAGATCTGCTCAAGATATTTCACGTAGATTATATCCTTAATCCTCACAGTGATCATATGAAGTCCATTTGGATTTACTACTGAGACTCAGGTTAAGCAATATACCCAGAACATACAGCTAGTAAATGGCAGAGGCTGAATTCATATTTAGGTCAGTATGAAGCCGAGCTCATAATCACCCTGTAATTAAGGGATAGAGTTCTGTCATGAAGTTTCAGTCGTATATTGGCACATCCTTTTAAATTAACAAATGCTGGTTTTTATAATGAACATATTCCTTACACTTAGGTGGTTTGGGGAAAACAAAGATGAATAAGGCATGGTTCCTACAGTGTCGTTGGGAAGGTAATGCATATACTCAAATAACAGTGATGTAGAACAATTAATGGTATATTATTTGAAAAGAGGGAGTCATCTTAGCTGAAGGCATCTCTCAAGTAAGCAATAGGATGAGGACAGAATTCTGGGAGAATTCAATCATATATCTGAGAATTATATGTGAACAACAACAGTACACATATGAGAACACAGAAGAGAAAAGCAACCACTTCGCTTGAAAGAATAATAATTGTTTGGAAATTAAGAGTCTGCAATATCGGTCGTGGTTTTTCCACTAATCAGCCATGTCACTGGAACCTCTTTCTGCTTTATCTACCTAATAACCTGGACTGGACAAACTACCAATGAAATCATGAGCCAATTGTGAGCCAATCGAAATCATGTGTAAAATATGATGTAGAGACCGATATTACACATACATGCATTTTCAAGAGGAAGTTCCATCAGATTCACAAAGAAATCACAACTCAAAAAAAGTTAGGTTTCATTGTCACTTTAAAGTCTGCAATTCTGAGATTCTATATTTTATTTTTGTCAGCATTATTGACATATCTGTCAGGAAATGGACTGTTATGCCAAGCTTACTGACCAAGCAAAGGGCAGAGATATTTTTATTTTAAACTGGAGAGTCATACTTAGAACGATTTAGAAACTGTCCAGATTTCCTTACTGGGCAGAATATATAGTCTTAAAAAAAAAACTCTTAATTTGCTTTTCTGCAATTTACATAATGGATCTCAATTTTCAAGGAGGCCTTGCATTTATTAAAATCATTTGCAACTAATTGATGTAAGCCTTACTAACATAGACACAGATTACTACACATACAAATGTACCCAAATGTACAGCCCAATGAATTATCACAATGCAAAAAACCCACCATGTGACATCACCCTACCGAGTCACTGAATACTGCCAGTCTCCCCAAGCCTCCTTCCTAGTCACTACTGCCCTTATTCTCCCCAAACTAGGATTCTGACTTCTAATATTGTAGCTTATTTTCCCACTTTTAAACTTTATATAAATGGACTCATATGAGATCACTTAAATATTTAATACTGTGAGAGTTATCCATGTTGTTGCATATAGCTGTAGTTCACTGATTTTTGTTGCTAAATTTAGTATTTCATATTGTAATCATACCCCCATTTATTTATCTATCTATTCCCCTGTTGAAGGGCATTTGGGCTATTTACAGTTTTTAGTTACTGTGCATAATGCTGCTATAAACATTCTTGTGCTTAACTTTTACTGTACATACATATATATTTCTGTTGGGAATATACCCAGGAATAAAATTAAAGAATCTTAGCTTTAGATCAGCACTGTCCTAGAAATATAGTACTAGTCATCATATGTAATTTAAAATTTTCTAGTAGACACATTAAAAAGTTTTTTAAAGAATGAAATTGATATTGAGCATGCATTTTAAAAAATATGTATGTGTCTATCTATCTATTTATTTTTAGAAGAAGACAAAGAGTGCAAGCAGTGGGGAGGAGCAGAGGGAGAAGGAGAGAATTTCCAAGCTGACTCCCCACTCAGCACAGAGCCCCTCATGGGGCTCGATCCCATAACCCTGAGATCATGACCTGAGTCAAGATCGAGAGTCAGACACTTAACCCACTGAGTCACCCAGGTGCCCCAAGCTTGCATTTTATTAACCCGGTACATCCAAAATATTATCATTTCAACATGTCATCAACATGAAAATTCTGAATCAGATATTTTACATTCTTTTTTACATATTGAAATTTCAAAGTCCAGGGGTGCCTGGGTGACTCAGTGGGTTAAAGCCTCTCTCTTCGGCTGGGGTCGTGATCCCAGGGTCCTGGAATGGAGCCCCGCATCGGGCTCTCTGCTCAGCGGGGAGCCTGCTTCCTCCTCTCTCTCTGCCTACCTCTCTGCATACATGTGACCTCTGTCTGTCAAATAAATAAATAAAGTCTTTTAAAAGAAAGAAAGAAAGAAATTTCAAACTCCAGTGTGTATTTTACATTTATAGAAATTTGCACTATCCAATTTTCAAGTGTTCAATAACCAATATGGCTATGAACTATGACATTGGATGGTGGGTCGTTAAATGATACTACCTAACAGATTCCTAGTGGCTGTGTACCCATTCACATTGCTGACAGCAGCATACGAGAGTTAGTTGTTCCAAATCTTCATCAAAACCAGGTACTGTGAGGGTGCCTGGGTGGCTCAGTCAGTGAAGCGTCTGTCTTCCGCTCAGGTCATGATCCCAGGGTTTTGAGATTGAGCCCACCTGGGAGCCAGCCCCCCACCCCGGGGGGGACATGGGGGGGGGTCCCTGCTCAGCGGGGAGTCTACTTATCCATCCCTCTTCCTTTTCCCCTCCCTGCTGGTTGGGTGCTCTCTTTCTCTAACAAATAAAATCTAAAACAAACAAACAAAATTGACCTGGTACTGTGAGCTTTTTAAATTTTAGCCATTCTGATGGTTCTGTACTGGTATCTTATTTTGGATTAATTTCCATTTCCTTACTGACAAGGAAGCTGAGTCTCTGCATGTTTATTGGCAAATTGATAATCTCTTTCAGGAAGAGTCTGGGTCTTTTTTCTGTTGAGTTGATCTTCTTTTTCTTATTTTTTTCTTTTTGGTCTGTGTTTTTCTTAAGGGTCTCATAAGATTAAGTGAAAGGCTTTATCTTTTTTTGATTTCTGGAAAATCTTGTATATTGGCATTTTTAACTCCTTCGCCAATTGTTTTCCAACAAAGCCGTTTAACCTAGAATTTTCTATATGGGAAGTGTTAAATTATAGATTTGATATATTTCTTAATTATAGCACTATTCAAATATCCCTATTTCTTCTTGTATCGGTTTTAGTAAGGTGTATTTTTCTATGAATTTGCTCACCCCATATAAATGTTCAAATGCATTAGTCTGAAGTTGTTTATAATGTCCTATTATCTTTGTCAGAGCTGCAGGGTCTGCAGTGACATCTCATTTTTATTAGATACTGGTTACTTTTGCCATTTGTTTTTTCCTTTATTAGTCTCACAAATTCTGTTGGTCTTCTGAAAGAACAGTTTTCTCAAGTCTCTCCATTCTGTTTTTGCTTGTTTATTATTTTCTACTTTTATCCTTCTTGCTTCCTTCCTTCTGCTCTTACTGGATATAATTTACTACTATTTTTCTAACTTTCCTCTTTTTTAAAAAAATACCATTAGAACTACATATCTGCTTCTAAATACAGCTTAGTTGTGGGTCATAGTTCTGATATATAGCATTTTCGTTATCATTAAGTTTTAAATATTTCCTAATTTTTCAAAAACATTCATTTTTGAATGTTGGAACAGTCCTGCCTACCTGGGAATAAAGCCTTAATGGTCATGGTACATAACTCTTTTTACACATTGTTGGATTCAATTTATAATTTTTTTGAGGATTTTTGCATTTATGTTCATGAGCAATATTGTTCTGTAACTTACTTGTCTGGTAATCTCATTGTTTGGTATTAGGGTAACCCTGGCCTCATAGAGTTAGGTAGTACTCCTGCTTCTATCTTCGGGAAGAGATTGTAGACAATTTATATATAATTTGAATTATATATAATTGAATTCTGGGCTTGGTGTTTTCTGTTTTGAAAGGTTATTAATGATTGAGTCAGTACCTTTTTCAGATGTAGGACGATTCAGATGGTCTATTTCTTCCTACATGAGTTTTAGCAAATTACATCTCACTGAATTGGTCCATTTCATCTGGGTCATCACATATCTGGGTATAGAGTTGTTTCTTACATTTATTATCCTTCTGATGTTATTGGAATCCATAGTGATGGCCTCTCATTCACTTCTGATCATTGTAATTTGTTTTTCTTTTCTTTTCTATTTAGATAGCCTAGCTAGACAGCTTTTGATCTTACTGATTTTCTCTATTGATTACCAGTTTTCAATTTCATCGATTTCTGGGGTGTCTTTTTTTTTTTTTTTTTTTTTTTTTTTTTTTTTCCTTTTGCTTAGTTTGGATTTGATTTGCACTTCTTTTACTAGTTTCCTAAAGTGGAAGCTTAGACTACTGATTTTACATCTTTTTTTTTAATATTTTATTTATTTATTTGACAGACAGAGATCACAAGTAGGCAGAGAGGCAGGCAGAGAGAGGAAGGGAAGCAGGCTCCCTGCTGAGCAGAGAGCCCGATGCGGGGCTCAATCCCAGGACCCTGGGATCATGACCTGAGCCGAAGGCAGAGGCTTAACCCACTGAGCCATCCAGGTGCCCCTAGAATACTAATTTTACATCTTACTCTTTTGGCTAATACAGGCATTCAATGCTATAAACTTTCCACTAAGCACTCCTTTACTAAGTCCCACAACTTTTGTTAAATTGTATTTTTATTTTTACTCAGTTCACATCTCCTTTGTTGTTTTACTCACTACAAGCTGTTATAACACAAATACCCACTGAGTGGCCTAAACAACAAGTATTTATTTCTCACAGCTCTGGAGGCTGAGAAGTCAGAGATCAGGGCTCTAGCAGATTGGGGTCTGGTGAGGACCTGCTTCCTGGCTTTCCATAGGTTCCTTCTCCATACCCTCAACTGACAGAGAGGAAGCTCTAGTCTCCTCCTCTTGTAAGCACATTAATCCTATCATTTGGTCCTCATCCCCCAAGACCTCACTTAAATTTTACCTTCCAAACCTAAAGGCTCCACCTAATACCATTCTATTGGAGGTTAGGATTTCAACATAGGAATTTTGGTGTGACACAAATATGCAGTCTATAATCCTTGTGATTTCTTCTTTGAGCTATGTGTTATATTATACACAACTAATGAACCAATGAACACTACATCAAAAAACAAAGATGTATTATATGTTGGCTAATTGAACTTAAAAATAGTTTGAAGAAGAAGAAGGAGAAAGAGGAGGAGGAGACTACTTCTTAACTTCTAAATGTATGGAGATTTTTAAGGGATATTTAAATCAATTTCGAGTCAGACTGTGGTCAGAGAACACGTAGGATTTCCGTCTTTAGGAAGTTATTGAGCCTTGCTTTATGGCTAAGTACATGATAAACTTGAGATGATTTTTCTGAGTGCTTAGAAATATGTATACAACAGTTGTTGAGTTCAATTTAGTATACAAGCAATTAGATCAGTTTTGCTAATTGTGTTGTTCAATCTTCCTATATTCTTACTTTTGGTTAGCAGTTGATTTTGTAATAATTGTTATAACAGATTCATTGCTTGTTTCATTAGATGCCTAGAGATATTTAAAATTTCTATGACTATAGATAAATTCTTTCTTGTAGTTCTGAAAATTTTTGATCTGCATCTTTTATAGTATGTTATAAGATAAAAACCAGTTTCCAATTGCATTCTCCTGCTGGTAAGTTGAACTTTCTCACTGTGAAATATCCCACTTATCTCCAGTGGTGCTTATTACCTTAAAGACTATTTTGTCTGGACTTTTCTTTGTTGAAAGGTTTTTGATTACTGATTCCATCCCCTTACTAGTTAGAAGCCTATTTCAGATTTTATATTTCCTCCAGCTTTAGTCTTGGTAGGCTGTACGTTTCTATGAATTTGCCCATTTCATCCAGGCTATCCATTGTATTGGCCATACCACAGTTCCTCAAACTCTTTTATAATCCTTATTTCTGTAAAATTAGTATAAATATCCCCACTTCCATTTCCGATTTTAGTTATTTATGTCTTCACTCATTATTTTCTTCATCATACCAGCTAAAGGTTTGTCACGTTTGTTAATCTTTTCCAAGAACCAACTCTTGGTTTCACTTGATTTTCTCTATTATTTTTCTATATTCTATTTTATCTTGGCTCCAATTCTTATCATTTCTTTCCACCTAATAGATTTAGATTAGTTTTTTCTTCTTTCTCTAGTTCCCTAAGGTGTAAATTTAGGTTGTTGATTTGAAATCTTCTTTTTTAACGGAAGCATTCACAGCTAAACATTTCCCTCTTGGCTACTCTCACTACGTCTCAATTTTCAGTATGTTTTCATTTTCATTTATCTTAACATATTGTCTAATTTCCCTTGTGATTTCTTTCTTGACCCATTTGATTATTTGAGCGCATTGTTTAATTTATACATATTTGTAAATCTTCCAATTTTCCTCTGCCTTTGGTTTCATTCCATTCCACTACGACAAGGAAAAATATTTTGTATACTTTTAGTCTTTTAAATTGATAAAAAATTGTTTTGTGGCCTGAAAGATGATCTATCCTGGAGAATGTTACATGTATATCTAGAAAAATGTATATTCTGTTATTGTTGGGTGGAGTATATGTCTGTTAGGTTCCGTTGGTCCACAGTGTTAAGTCCTCTGTTTCTGCAATGGAATGAATGTTTATGTCACCCTCAAATTTATATGTTGAATTCCTAATCCCAATGTGATGGTATTAAGAGGTGTGGGACCTTTGGGGGTGGTGATTAGGTTATGAGGTTGGAGCCTTCATGAATGGGATTAGTATCCTAATGAAAGAGAACCCAGAAAGAACCAAAAACCAAAAAGAACCCCTTTTCTTCTACCATGTAACAACATGGTGAGAAGATGGCCATCTATGAATCGGGAAGTGGGCTTGCACCAGACACCGTATCTGTCAGAACCTTGATCTTGGGCTTTTAACTTTACAGTTGTGAGATGTAAACTTCTATTGTTCTTAAGCCCTCCAGTCTATGGTGTTCTATTATAGCAGCCCAAATGGATCAAGACAGTTTCCTTAGTGCTCTCCTGTTGTCCAGTCTTGAAACTGGGATAGTGAAATCTCCTAGTATTATTGTAGAGCTGTCTCTTTCTCCCTACAGTTCTGTCAGTGTTTGCTTCATGTATTTTGGTGCTCCATTGTCTTGTGCATTTAGGTGTATAATTATGACATCTTCTTGGTGCATTGACCCTTTGATGGATATATAATGCCCTTCTTTGTCTCTTACGACAGTTTTTGACTTAAAGACTACTTTTGATATTAGTATAGCCACTACTGCTCCCTTGACTATTTGCTCAGAATATCTTTTTCCAACCTTTCACTTTCCACCTAAGTGTGTCTTTGGATACAAAGGGAATCTCTTTAGAGACGGTCATTGGTTTCTGTTTTTTTGTTGTTGTTTTTTTTTTTTTTTTTTAATCCATTCTGCCAATGTATGTCTTTTTCTTGGGGGCATTTAATCCAATTACATTTTTAAAATACTTACTGACAAGGGGGCGCCTGGACAGTTCAGTCTGTTGAGCATCCAACTCTTGATTTCAGTTCAGGTCATGATCTTAGGATCCTGAGATCAAGCCACAGGGCAGGCTCTAGACTCAGCGGGCAGTCTGCTTCGGATTCTCTCTCTCCTTCTCCCTCTGCCCCTCCTCCCTCTTGTGCAATCTCTCTGTCCCTGTAAATAAATAAGTAAATAATCTATATTTTAAAAAAGAGCCTACTGTTAAAGAAACCTTAATTTTACCATTATGCTACTTGTTTTCTATATGCTTTATAGAATTTTTGTCTCTTATTTCTTCCATTACCACCTTCTTTTATGTTTGGTTGATTTTTTTTTTTTTGTAGTGACATGTTTTGATTCCATTCTCATGTCCTTTTGTGTATATTCTATAGATATATTCATTGTGGTTACAATGAGACTTACATCCAACATCTTAAAGTCAGAGCAATCTACTTTAATTGATACCCACTTAACTTCAGTTGCATACAAAGACTGGATTCCTTCATAGCTCTTCCTCCGCATTTTACGTTATTGATGTCACAAATGACATCTTTATATACTGTGTGCTGATTAACAAAGATTTATAATTATTTCACACATTTGTCTTTTATTATTATTTTTTTAATGTTACCTATTGGAGAAAGAGAGCGCACGCATGAGTGGAGGAAAGGCAGAGGGAGAGAAGCTCCCTCTGAGAAATACGTTTTGGGGCCCCTGGGTGGCTCGGTCAGTTAAATGTCGAGCTCTTGATCTCAGCTCAGGTCTTGATTTCAGGGTTGTGAGTTCAAGTCCCATGTTAGGCTACATGCTGGGTGTGGAGCCCACTTAAAATAAAGTATTTGAAAAAAAAGGAGGCAGAAATTAACACATTCCGTATAAACAAAAGCTGAGAGTTCATTACCACCAGACCTGGCTTACTGAAATGCTTACTTACAGAAATGCTAAGGGGAGTGCCTCAGTATGAAATGAAAGGATGCTCTACAGTAACTTGAAACAGTGTGAATATATGAATTCATGGACAAACATGAAAGTTAGTATTATTGCTATCTTAGTTTGTAACTTCACTTTTCATTTTCTACAAGATGCAAAAGACAAATGCACGAGGGGCACCTGAGTGGCTCAGCAAAGGCTGCTTAGAGTCTCTCCCTCTGCCCCTCCCCCGACTCATGCTGGCTCACTCTCTCAAAAAAAAAAAAAATATTTAAATAATAAAGACAAATGTGTGAAATAACTCTTAATCTTTGCTAATTAGCACACAATATTTGGGACATCAGTAACATAAAATGAGGTGGAGGGAGAGCTACGAAGGATTCCTTATATGTGATACGTTGCTTCTCACTGCTTTCAGGATTCTCTCTACTTCACCTTGAACGTTTGATTCTAATGTATTTTGGCCGTGGGTATCTTTGTGTTTCTCTTACTTGGAGTTTGTTGAGATTGTTGGATTTGTAAAAGTTTGTATCTTTTTTCATATTAGGGGAGTTTTGTCCTAAGGTTTTTCCTTCAAAAAATCTTTCTGCTTCTTCCTGTCTTCTCTTTCTGGGACTCCCATCGGGCACATGTTTATCCACCTGATGTCTCACAAGTCCCTTAAGCCCTGTTCATTTTTCTTCATTCTTTATTTTTTCTTTCTGCTCATCATACTGAAGAATTTCAATTGTCCTAAATTCAAGTTTACTGAGGTTTTTTCTTCTGTCGACTTATATCAGTGGTTGAACCCCTGCAATGAATTTTTTTCATTTCAGTTATTATACTTTTCCACTCTAGAATGTCTGTTCTGTTTGCTTCCTTTTTATATTTTCTATCTCTTTGTTGATATTCTCGTTTCGGTCATATACTCTTATCCTGATTTCCTTTAGTTCTTTGTACATTTTCTCCTTAGGCCTTTGGGCATAGGTATGACTTTTTTTGTTTTGTTTTTAAAGGATGAGAGCACTTGTATGGGGAGAGGGGCAGAGAGAGAGTCCTAAGCAGGCAGCAGGCGCAGGGCAGAGCCCAACACAGGGCTTAATCTCACCTCCCTGAGATAAGGACCTGAGCTGAAATCAAGCGTCGACACTTAACTGCCTGAGCCGTCTAGGCACCCCTAATACTTTTGTTCTAAAGCCTTTTTTTTTAGTAAGCCTGATGTCTAGACTTGCTTGGGATGGTTTCTGTCAGTTTATTTTATTCCTTGAATGAGCTGTATTTTTTTGTTTCTTTGTATGCCCTGTGAATTTTTGTTCTTGCTGAAAACTGGATGTTTGATTATTATATGGGCCCAGCACGCTTCCAAGATGTTTGATTATTATGATGTGGTAATTCTGGAAATGAGGTTCTCCCACATCCTTAGGATTCACTGTGTTTTTTTATTTTATTTTTTTTAAATTGTTGAAGGCTATAACTTGTTGAAGATTTGTTTTAAGGCTTTTACAAACTACTTTTGGAAGGACTGTTCCTTGTCATGTGAGCTCATTTGATTCTCTGTTTTCATGTTCAGCCAATGTTTTGATGGAGATTTCCTTGAAAGCTAGAAACCAACAAATAACACACAAATATACACAGAAATACACACACACACACACACACACACACACACACTCAGAGAGAGAGAGAGAGAGAGATACAATAACCTTGTTTCCCTGTCTCTGAAGACGGGATCTGTGCTGAACGGTTCTTTACAGATTAGCTATACGTCCTCTGAGCCTAGAGATCAGCCTAAGGTGAAAACTTAAAAGTCCTCTCAAGACTTTTCTGAGAATGAGTTTTTTTCTGGGCATGCATGTGACCTCTGAATTCCTTTGTATATATGGCTGCTTTTGAATGTACTAATTTTCTAGAGTCTCACCTTAGCTTCTTCCCAGGGCTTTTGATGTTATATTGTATGTCTCTACCCATAATCTCTTGCCTCGGGGGTTTACAGCCCCCTTCTAGCTTTTACTAGCAGTGCCCACCAGTTTCCCCACTGATAGTCCAAAGTGTATAAGGCAGAATGAGTGAGCCAATCGCGTCAGAACTGAGTACGAACAATTTTCAAGTAAGGTCTGTTCTGCTCCCTTTTGTTCAAGATGGAGAACTGGGTTGCTGGTGCTGAAAACCAAGACTTGTCACCACTGCATGGTGGCGGGGTGTGGGGGGTGGTGGAATGGGTGGAGGATAAGCAAAAGCACCACCGCGCTTCCCTGTGATTCTGAAGATGTTTTTTCTTGATTAGACATGCTTGGTTGCTGTATACCTTTAATTGTTTTCAAGGCACCTACAAAGTTTGGTCAGTATAGTTTTTGGTTGGCTGTTTTTCTTTTTGTTTTAATGGTTTATGGGGAAACAAAATCTTGGAGCTTCCTAATCTTCTGTTTTCCTGACATCACTCAAATTTTATTTTTTTTCCCTCCTATTATCCTTATCCAACCTTATTTCTAGACTCATTTCTTTTGTATGACAAACACATTAGTATTTCTTATAGGAATAGACCAGACGTTATTAATTCTCCTACTTCTATCTTAAGCAAAAGTCTTTATCTAAACTTTGTATTCCAAAAAGACATTTTTGTTAGTTTAGAATGTTTAGATTGGCAGATATTTTCTTTAAAAAATGTTTTTCTATTTAAATTCAATTTAGTTAACATGTAATGTATTATTAGTTTCAGGGGTAGAATTTCGTGATTCATCAGCTGCAAATGCCCTCTTTCATGCCTGTCACCCAGTTAACCCATCTCCCAACCATCTCCCCTCCAGCAACCCTGTTTATTTCCTAGAATTCAAAGTCTCTTATGGTTTGCCTCCCTCTCTGTTTTTTATCCTATTTTTCCTTCCCTTCCCCTATGTTCATCTGTTTTACTTCCTAAATTCCATATGAGTGAAATAATACAGTATTTGTCTTTCTCTGACATATTTCACTTAGCACAATACATTCTAATTCCATCCATGTTGTTGCAATTGGCAAGATGTCATTCTTTGTGATGGCTGAGTAATATTCCATTGTAAATAGATACCACATCTTCTTTATCCATTCATCTGTTGAGGGACATCTGGGCTCTTTCCATAGTTTGGCTATTGTGGATATTGTTGCTGTAAACATTAGGGTGCCTGTGCCCCTCAAATCACTATTTTTCTATCCTTTGGATAAATTTCTAGTAATGCAATTGCTGGGTTGTAGGGTAGTTCTATTTTTAACTTTTTGAGGAACTTCCTTCCTGTTTTCCATAGTGGCTGCACCAGTTTAGATTGGCAGATATTTCATCAGCCCTTTGAAAATATCATTGCATTATCTTTTAGCTTCCATTGTTTCTTTTGGAAGGTCATCAATTTTGAAAAATTTTACCAGCTATATGACACATTTGTTCTTTCCATCTCAGACACTTGTTGCATGTCTGTTATACTTTCTTGATCTATTCTCTGTGTCTTAGGAATTTTCCATGTATTTCCCTCTCTATAACCTCGTACAGATATTTCCTTCTAACCTCTCTTCCAGTTCATCAATTCTTTCTTCAGCTGTCTGTAATCTGTTATACCATCCATCCATTGAGCTCTTTTAATTTTTGAGTTTTATAATTTACAAGTTCTCAGCCCAAATTCTTAATCTTTTATCTTTTTTGAATATTTCATCATGTTATTTTTAAGTCTGTGCCTTTTAGCTTATTATTTGAAGGTCTTATAGGTCATACATTGCTTCTCTTGGTTTTCTTTCATGTTTTCTTATCTCTTCACATCCTGATCAATTTTAATCACAGAACATGAATTTTAGGTTAAACATTGTAACAATAATTTAAGGCATAAGGTAATGGCTATATTTCTCCAGAAAGAATTTAGATTAGCCTTGGTCACAAAACTAGGGCATCAGTAATCTTTGAGCACTCTAATCCAATTTCAGACATTATTTCAATTTAGGCTTTAAAATATTTGTGAGCTGGTCTAATTCCAGTTCATCCTTCCAAGAAATAGTTCTTTAAGACAAGGACCTAACCAACACATGGTGGATCATCAAGGCCTTCCTTGTCAAATCTCAGACAAATTGATGTCTTCAATTTTGTATTCCTGGTCCCATAAGGCTCTGGAAAACACTGCTCAATTTATAAGGCCCTCAATGTTCTCTTCTTCAATCAGCAGACACTACAGGGGAAACAGCCTCAGTGCCTCTCTGGATTCTGTTTTCCCTTGAATCTTGATCCCTTTCCTTCCTTTACTAGTTGCCTGATGCCTACAAACAAATTTAAAAAAAATTTTTTTTTGTCCAGTTTTTCTAGCTGTCTTCCAAGGGAGATTTAGTTTCAAAGGGTTCATGCTAGAAGTAGAAGTTCCCAAATCATTTCTACCACAATATATATATTTTTTGCTATTTTTACTAATCCCTGACCTAATTCAAGAAATACAGTGAGAAGAGATATGGGAACTTGAGAGAATTTTAGGGAGCATTTTGGCCTTAATAATAATAGAAGTGAAACATGCACTGAGATCCTGATTGAGCCAGATATTGTCTTACCTTTTCATGTACTTACACCTTTAGCTTCTAAAGATAAATTTCATGCAAAGCCAAGGTATTTTATCCAGTAAAGAGTAATCATGAAAGTGGGAATCTCTCTAAAAATGACATACTTCTTGATCTATAGTTTGTTGATAGCATTCAGTGACTAGCTCAAGACTTGGACATGGTAGTTAGGCAACAAAATTTGTGGAATAAACAAGTTAATAGAGAATGTTGGAATGTAATTGAACTAGTAATTATATTATTGAGTTACACTTTAAAGAACCATTTGTAGGCACAATTGAAGATGCAGAGAAGCATCTAATCAAATGTGTTCTTAGGCATGATTTAAATCCTGGCTCACAATAATGCAGCTGTTTGTTCTCCACTGTTTGTAACCATTTAGATCAGCAAAGTTGTGTCACAGTAAGCATCCCTTCCAAGCCAGGAACATGTCATACGTAAACTTGGCGTGCAATTAAGATTAAATATTGCTCATAGGTATCCATCTGTCTTGGAAGGCTTAGCTGTTCACCTACCTCGGGAAGTTCCACAGAGCAATGTGAATATGTCATTTTAAAAAATTGTACCAATTTTGAAGTAATACTGAGTGTAATTAAAAGTATTATACATAATGTTAGCCCAAAAGATTCAGCCAACTATTGAGGTACTGGGAAGATAGTCCTCTTCAATATAAAATTCTGTTACATGTTATTTCATTATTTATTTTTTAGGATTTTATAGCTATTTTTCTCTAAAAATCTTCAAGGTACTCCCATACGACTCTTTTAAAGTTGGCTCTTTTCATGTAAAGTTATAAATGAGGGAAGTAAGGTAGTGCAGAAAGGGGAAAGGAAATGAGAAAAAGAAAGGTTCAGGAGGGACTCTGGCAGAACAACTAGTATTATTCATACATTTTACGTGAGGAAGTTGTATACCAATAAACATCACCTTGGTGGGTAGTAGACTAGTTTTTCATAAAATTAAAGATCCCTCTTCATTTGATGACCTCACTTACTGACTCTGTGGTAATTTTTTGTCACAAATTCTTTGACACTCCTTCCACGAGTGGTGGAGCCTATGTCCTCTCTCCTTGAACCTGAGTGGTCCTTGGACTCCCCCAGTCAGTGGAGTACAATGCCACGTCTTTCGGACACTTGTGCTTAGAACTCAGCCACCATATTGAGGAAGCTAACGTAGCCACATGGTCAGGTCATGGAACAACCCTGGCCAACAACCTTGGCTAAGGTCTTAGCCAACAGCTAATGTCAACCACCAGACACGTGAGAAGAACCTTGAGTCTTTATGTATTTCCAGTCTTCGGCCCTGAGTTTTCAGTGGAGGCCCCAGGCTTTATGGAGCAGAGACAAGCCATTCCCACTGTTTTCTCTCTGAATTCCTGACCCACCAAATTTATGAGCATAATAAAATGATTGTTTTATGCCAGTAAGTTTGGGGAAGTTGGTTGTACAGCAAATAGACAACTAGAACCCATTCAAAATTGAGGACTAGAATCTGGTCACAACCTAGATCTCCTGGCTCATCTTCCTCATTCTTCCTATCCTCTCTGGCTCCATGCTCCTGTACTTGCTCCCCGCTGTGCCCCTGCCCAGTCTGCTCTCCCTTACACAGGCATCTCATGCTCTTTCATCTTCCTCACACTTCTGCTCATGCTATTTCCTCTTCCTGGGCTTTAGTGTCACTAAGATCTGGTTTGAGTCCTATTTGGACCTCTCGGTAGCAGAGAGATCAATCTCTTATCTTTATTAGAAAAATAGGAGTCAAAATAGAACCTATTTATAGATTAAATGGCTAAAGTATTTAAAGTGCTTAGTGCCTGACACACACATAGTAAGCATTCAGTAAGTATTAGCTATTATTATAAGTCCTTTCCATTCTTGAAAGTGAGTTCCTACTGAACAGTTAAGGCTTAAATGAAACTTCTGTCTTTTAAGTCTGAGCTCATATGTCAATTCCTCTGTGAAGACATCCCCATTTACCAGAAAAAGTTAAATTGCTCCTTCCATTATGCTTCCAAGGACTTTTCACATTCTCCCATTATAGCTTTGACAAGTAACTTATTATACAGGTGACTCCCCACCCCTTAGACCTGACATTCCTCAAGGGAAAGGTTTAAGGCCAAGACCTCACAAAAATAGAGAATGTCCTTGTCTCTTGTGTGAGTATATGTGTGTATGTGTGTGTATTTGATATATATGTACATCAGATACCATAATGAGGAAAGGAAAGTGAAGAATTAGATGATTATAGTAGGACAAGGCTCGAGGGTTTATAGAACTTGGGTTCCTGCCCAAATACTGTTTCCAATCAAAAAACTGAAATTTTCCAACTTTGTTGAGGTTATATAAATGAATTGTGGAAGCAATGTAAGGGGAGATATACATTCTGTCCACTGTGTACCAGCCACTGTAGTGGGTGCATACAGTTTGGACTCCATGGTCTATTAATATACACACCCTCTTGCAAATATCCCCAATGGCAGTGCCTAAATGTGAACCTAACTGTGCTAGGACTAGAGGAGCTGAGGACTAGGATGCACTTTGACTACATCTCTAACTGCACGTGGGCACTCGGTACCGGTCATCCATCTTTCTGAGTTTTTCTAGTTTCCCACTCCTTAAGAGGACTTCCTCATTCCTCAGACTTCCCATATTCCTGGCCTTCTTTCCTGCTAGGTGGATGACCTCACCTCAGACTTCATTAGTAAAAATAAATACCATCAGTGGAAATTTATCTTCCTATACCTCCCCCCAAAGACCTGCACTCGCCCCTATTTCTTCTGCTGCTAAAATGGAGAAGGTATCCCTTCACCTGTCAAAGGCCAGTTCCTCCCTTTGGGTTCTAGATATCTTTTATTCTCATCCACCCAAAGTCTTCTACCTTCTGGTTTCCCCCTTCTTTTTATGCTTCACCAATGTCTTCCTCTCTACTGCCCATTCCTATAAACATGCTCTAGTATTTCCCATCTTCTTGACTTCACATTCTATACCCTTTCTCCTATTGCTTTATTTTTCTGCCCTTTCTCAGGAAAGTTTCTTCAAAATAGCTGGCTATACTTGTCTCTGCTTCTTCTTTCACCATTCCCTCTTGGGTTGACTCCAATGTAGATTCTCTTTCCAGCCCTCTCCACTGACCACTCTTATGAGGGTAATTAATGACCTGTTTTATTTTAAATTCACAGTAGCATTTGCTTCCTTCAAGATCTCCCTTCTTTTTTGGCCTCTAGGATCTTACTTCCTCCTTGTTTTCCTCTGTCATTCTGTCTGCTCCTCCTTACCCTCCTTGACTGGTCTATTCTTCTCTGCCCTACCTCCAAATATTAAGAGTTCCCTAAGGTTCCTGGGGCTTCTTCTTTTCCTTGTCCTCTTTCCTTTATCCCTAGATCATGTCATCTTTTGCCCAGGATTTAAAGAACATCTTCATGCTAATGAATTCTAAATCACCAGCTCAGGCATCTCTCAATCCTCAGATTTAGATTTGCAACTGCCTTTCTAATATTTCCATATAGATAGTCCTTAGACATCTCAAATTTAACATGCATCAAAAAATCTCAGTCTCCTCCCTGCTTTCCCTCCCAAACTAATCTTCCCCATCTTAGTAAACAGCACCACTTTCCACACCAGCTGCCAAAACCAGTAATGTGGAATTCATTCTTGACTCTACCAAGTGTTGTCTACCTCCAAAATATACCTATCTCTATCTCCACAGATGCCTGACTCATATAGGCACTCTATAAATATTTATTTTATGAACAAGCAAATAGGGAAAATGTTGTTTGTCCAACAAAGAAGCATGGAACAGGTTCCTTTGAGTCTAGTGGAAGGAGAAGTGAGTGTTCCTGTTCCAGGATCAGAAGACACTGGAATCAAAGCTCACTGAAAAGAGGTGGGAAAAATATTTCCCCAGCTTCTGAGATAGGAAGGAAATGTGCGTGGGGGTAGAGAAGAGTCAAGATCATTCTGAGTCACAACGTTGTGGTGTGCAGAAAGGAAAGCTCACATAGAATAAGCAGGAAACTCTTTGAGGCCACTCCTTGGGAACTTTCTCACAGAAGAGTTTATAAACTCAGAGAATGAGGCAACCCTTTGAAGAGCCTATTTAAAGGGCTATAGTGTCTTAAGAAGAGAGGTGCTCTGAAGTAGGTAGCATGGAGGTCAACAGCAGTGTTGTTGGTAGTAAAGCAACAGGGGAATTTTAGAAGCTACTCAGCATTCCTGCCAGTGAAAGGAGGTCTAGTGAAGGTGAATTTCCAAGCCTCATGTTCTCAAGTCGCTACAGGTGCGCTCTCGCTCTCTCTCTCTCACTCACTCTCTCTCTCTTACACACACACACACACACACACACACACACACACCCTTTTGTAAAAAATGTCTGGGAGAAGCAACATCTTATCTTTTGGAGAATCACTGTCCATATTTGCATTATGAATACTCCAAGATGTCCTGTCATAGAGAAAAATGGTTTAACTTTATAACATACAGTATATCCCATACATGTTTGGCCTTGGAGCCCTTTGTCATGGAATACCTTATAAACACATCACTGCACCCTACTGTTCTGCAAAACACAGAGGATTGACTGCAGGGAGGCCCTGTTTCCTTAGCTATGGACTCAGGCTTGGTGAGGGGTCTGCAAATCCCCATATGGACCAGACCTTGAATAAATAACAGCACCTAAATACACATGGCCCCTTAAAAGATGTACATCCACATCTGTAGTTTTAAAAATTCCAATTCTTAATCACTGGACACTGAACATATAACTGTGGTCCTAGTATGTGGAAGCATGAAGAGTAATTTCGCATTCAAAAGGGATCTTTAAAAGTAAAAATTTGTGGCTCAACCATCCTTAAAATGACTTTGATCCAATAAGTAATAACAACTGATATATTTTGGTGCTTAATATACTAAGGTACTATACTAATTGCTTTATGGGGATGGTCTCATTTACTCCTTACAGCAATCCTATGAAGCAGGGACTATTATTACCATCTTCCTTGCATAGGTGAGAAAAATGAGGGTTAGTGAAATTAAGTGCAACAATTTGTTGAAAGCCATTCAGTATGAAGTGGTAGAGCTGGGAATTGAACTGAAGAGCCTTACTCCAGAGCCTGCAGCTCAGCCATTAGGCTGTGTGTCCCTCATCTGAGCAACCTGTCCTGGAGGGAATGAAGCTATGTGTTTGAGCTTTTTAAGGAAAGAACAGAGATTTTTGTGTCTTGTTTGAGGGCAGCTAATTCTGTTCCTACATGTTCCTGAGGAACTCCTCTGTGGACTTCTCCTCCACAAGACCAAGCTTTCCCCTTTTCTCCATTAACTCTACAATGAAAGAAGAAAGCACACATTCCAGCATTTTGAGGAAAAAGAAGGCATAAAAGAAGGGATCTTTCCTCACACTTTTCCCTCATGACATCACATCCATCTTCACTGCACCTCACCAGGACTTGGTTCAAAAAGAATTGGGAGAAAAAAAAAAAGAATTACAGAGTTATGAAGTAACTTTGCTGGCGGGAGGGATATGTCCCTGCACCTTTCCTAAAAGAGGGGGGTATGTGTTGCTTAGAATGGAGGCCCATCATCTCACGTTTGGCCGTCATCCTGAGCTGTATGTCCTCTTCTCAGTCAGGGACAAGGCATGTGATTTGAATGTCTTAAGATATACTTTTGAACGTACAGCAAACATTAATATACATAATTTTTTTTTCCAAGCAGAAACACCAGAGAGCAAAATTCAGGAAGTGTAATGGCGGTCCTTCATGCGTAACAAGGACAATGACTGGGGAAGTAGGAGTTCTGAGTCCTTGACTCTCTGCCCCGTAAATTATCTGTTGAGTGCCGCTGCTTCATGTCTCAGATTGGCACGGCTCTGCTCTTTCCGCATATGGAATAGGTTGTTGCTTACACATACACAACAGAGAGCATCCCACCAGGAAAATGGAAGATAAAATTGCTTCCCTGAACTGTTTTTCTCTTAGCAAGTTATTTTCCAGAGTTTTCCCAGCATGTCTCAAGCAGCACTTCAATACCTCATCTCCCGAGGTGCGACACTATAGTCTAAATGATGTCCTGGGAAAACACTTACTTAGGATCTAGATGGGAGTTAACAATTTAACTGCCTTTTTTTTTTTTTTAAAGAGCTGCATTTTAACACATTCATAGGAAGGGTCCGTGGGAGAAACAAAATCTGAGACTAGTCCATGGTATATTAATCCATCCTTACTCCACCCAGAATGACAGCACTACATAATTTCTTTTGTAGATTAGTATGGAGAAATATGTGCCATATATATATGTCTCAATGTGTCTTCTCCCAGCTAAAAGCAGGGTGAAAGCAGAGAAAAGAGGGGCAGGAACAAAAATGACTCCAAGACCTAAAACATGCACACACAGTGATGACAGTTTGTAGACCTCACGCTGAGCTTTCCAGATGTGGATTCAAAGGAAAGGAATCTTGTCCACTCAGAGGATTCCATGGGATCAAACCAATTGCTCAAGGGGTTTTAAGCTGTTTTTGGCACTAAAATCAGGTAGGGGGTTTTGCCAAAGGCCTAGTGAAACAGATACCGTATAATGAAGTGAATTTCATATCCAAACACAGTCTTTACAGTAGAGTCAGTCATCGGGCTGTTCCTTATAAAGGCCCTCCAGCTCAGCTAGAAGCATCTCACCAAAGAGAATACTTCTACTGGGGGCCAGTCTACCCTATATAGTCAGCTCTCTGCTCGTCAATAATGTGCAAACTGTAGAGTTAAAATGAATCCAGAAAAACACTATATTAATAAAATGGACGGTCTGGTTATCACCTGAGTGCAGAAAGTTACATCTTGCTAGTAAATGTTTTACTGACTTAAATTTTGATCAGTTTGTAAGTTTCCTGTGCCTTTCCCATCAGCATCATAAATATTCAGAGGAGGGTATAGATGACAGCAGTGAGAAGTAGCAGCCTGGAAAAGGATAATCACCACCATCACAAGCTCTACCATTTCTTTATATGCATTATCTCTGCACTCCTCCCAGTAACGCTGCAAGAGGTTCTATCTTACAAAATAAGACACTGGAGATTATCGACACACCTCATTTTACTGAGCTGTGCTTTATTGGGCTTTGCAGATATTGCATCTTTTGCCGATTAAAGGTTTGTGGCAACCTTGTGTTGAGCAAGGCTATCATGGCATTTCTCCAACAGCATCTGCTCCCTTCATGTCCCTGGGTCACATTTTTTATTATTCTTGCAATATTTTAATCTTCTGTCTTCATTATACTCTTTATGATGATCTGTGACCCGTGATCTTTGATGCTGCCATTATAACGCTTTTGGGGAGCTCACATATGATGGCAAACTTAATTGATAAATATTGTGTGTGTTCTGACTGCTCCGCCAATCAGGCATCCCTCCATCTCTCTCTGACTCTCCTCAGGCCTCCCTATTTCCTGAGACATAATATTGAAATCAGACCAATTAGTGACCCTACAATGGTCTCTTAAATGTTTAAGTGAAAGGAAGATTCACACGTTTCCCACATTAAATCAAAAACTAGAAACGATTAAGCTTAGTGGGGAAGGCATGTTGAAAGTGGAGATCGGCAGAAAACTAGGCCTCTTGAGCCAAACAGTTAGCCAAGTTGTGAATACAAAGGAAAAGTCCCCAAAGAAAATTAAAAGTGCTCCTCCGGCTCCTCCTGTGAACACAGGAAAGATAAATGAAACAGCCTTATTGCTGATACGGAGAAAATTTTAGTGGTCTGGATAGAATATCCAACCTTAAGCCAAAGCCTAATCCAGAGCAAGGCCCCGACTCTCTCCAATTCTGTGAAGGTTGAGAGAGGTAGGGAAGCTGCAGAGGAAAGGTTGGAAGCACGCAGAGGTGGGCTCATGCGGTTTAAGGAAGCATTTCCATAACAGAGAAGTGCAAGTCGAAGCAGTGATTGCTGATGTAGAAGCCGCAGCAAGTTCTCCAGAAGCTCTGGCTCCGACGGCGAAGGTGGCTTCCTGAAACAACAGGTGTTTCAGTGCAGACGGAACAGCCTTCTGTTGGATGAAGATGCCATCTAGGACTTTCATAGCTAGAGAGAAATCAAAACCTGGCTTCAGAGTTCGGGCTGACTCTCTTGTTAGGGGCTCACGTAGCTGGAGACTTTAACTTGAAGCCAGTGCTCACTTACCACTCCACAGTCCTGGAGCCCTTAAGAATTATGCTAAATCGACTCTGCCTGAGCTCTGTAAATGGAACAGCAAAGTCTGGAGGATAGCGCAGCTGTTTACAACCTGGTTTATACTGAATATTTTAAGCCCACGGTTGAGACCTACTGCTCAGAAAAAAAGATTTCTTGCAAAATATTATTGCTCATGCAAAACAGCAGGTCAACCAAGAGCTCTGCCAGTAATGTACGAGGTTAAGGTCGTTTTCATGTCTGCTAACACAGCATCCATTCTGCAACCCATGGATCAAGGAGTGATTTCAACTTTCAAGTCTTATTATTCAAGATATACATTTCATAAGGCTGTAGCTGTCCTGAATAGTTGATTCCTCTATGGAGGTAGGCAGAGTTAATTGGAAACCTCTAGAAAGGATTCATCAATCTAGATGCCATTAAGGACATTCGTGATTCATGAGAATCATGAATCATTATCAACTTAGCTGATAAAGCAGTGGCAGGTTTGAGAGGACTGACTCCAGTTCTGAAAGAAGTTCTACTGCGTGTAAAACGCTACGAAACAGTATTGTACACTACAAAGAAATCGTTCATGAAAGGAAGAGTCACGTGATGTAGCAAACCTCACTGTTGTCTCATTTTGAGAACTTGCCACGGCCACCCTAGCCTTCAGCAACGCCCACCTTGATGAGTCATCGACATGGAGGCAGGATCCTCCACCAGCAAAGATTATGACTCTGAAAGCTCAGATGATGGTTAGCAGTTTTTAGCAATAAAATATTCTTAAATTAAGACATGTACATTTTTTAAATCTATAATGCTATGGCACAGTTAACAAGACTATAGTAAAGTGTGCATATAACTTTTATATGCACTGAGAAGCCAAAACATTCATTTGACATGCTATATTGCGGTGGTCTGGAGTTGAACGCACAGCACCAGGTAGCCATGCGATGAATTGCCAGAGCTCATGAGTAGTGGAGCGGACTGTAACTCCATTTCTAACTTTCCACCATACCAAGCCGCCTCTTTATTTCTACAATTTAATTAGGAGGTTCCCCCCGCTCCCCATGTCTTACGATCCCTTCCTATTTTGTATGATTTTCTTCCCAGTGGCACAAGAGGACTAAACATCATTTGAAAAAAGAAATCACTCTGTTGATCTTTTGAGTAGAATTAATACTCTAGTAGAGAGGGAGAAAGCACTTCTCAATCCTTGCACTCTGTTGGTAGCAACAGCGCAATCTGAGTTCTTGAACAGTCTCCTCCGGATTTCTGTTGACCTAACACATTCTCATTAAAAGCCACTTATCTGCATTCCTGTACTGAGGTTACTGCCCTTTTTGTGCATTTGTGATAGGGAGCTGCTTTGGGGGTTGGTTTTCCCGTTTGCACCTGTTTCATTTCTTCAGCACACATCTAGGGCCTGCCAGCACTGTACAGTGAGCCTCAGTGTGTTACAGATGCACTCAAACCATGAGCGGTTTCCTTAAGGAAAAGCGTCCTTGTTGACGTGAGATCCATACTTCTACTTCCCAAAATACCTAGCTGCGGCCATGTCCATATAATTAATGCTGCTTTGAAGAATAGTTGAGCAAACATTTTTATCAATGATTAAACTTGAGAGACTGCATAGTTCACCTGGGATGTAGGGTCTGCACTCAATATTATACCAAAAGGCTAATCCATATGGAACTATGTAGAGCTGGTTCATTCACTTTTACAACTGTGAATTGTGTCAGAGCACTGATTAAATCATAATTTTAAAAATCTATCCCTTTATTGGTGTACATTTCATTTTTTCCCAGTTTCTTAAAAAAGGTCTGTTTATTTTGCTGTTACAGACTGTTGCTGTGAATACTCTCATTCATGTCTACATGTGAACATTTCCAAAAATTTTTCTGGAGCGCGTGCTAAGACATGGAATTGATGATTCACTGGGTGTTCCTCATCTCTACCTTTATTAGCGATTGTCAAATTGTTCTCCAGTTTACATTCTTAGCGGCAGTAGATGGAGGAGACTTTCTTTGACCACACATCTTCATCAGCCTTTGGTTTATCAGATTTTTTTTTAAAGATTTTATTTATTCATTTAACAGAGATCACAAGTAGGCAGAGAGGCAGGCAGGGGGCGGTGGGGGAAAGCAGGCTCCCTGCTGAGCAGAGAGTCTGATGTGAGGCTTGATCCTAGGACCCTGGGATCATAACCTGAGCTGAAGGCAGAGGCTTTAACCCACTGAGCCACCCACGCGCTCCTGGTTTTATCAGATTTTTATTTATTTTTGCCTACCTGATGGGTATGAGATATTCCACTGTAGGTTTTTTTTCATTTAATAAATACTTACTGAGCATCAGATGTTATAGTGGGAAGTATAGTGGGAATTACTTTCTTATTATGTTACGTTAGTCACCAGTTTCTGATGTAGTGTTCCATGATTCGTTGTTTGCGTGTAGCGCTGATGGGTGTGAAATAGTCCACTGTAGTTTTGAAAGTCTTCAAGTGTTTGGTAATAGCTGACTTGGTAGCTCTATGAAAATAGAGCTTGTTCTAAATGGAACAGATACAACATAAGAAGAATTTATTCCATGAGGTCCTGATGACTGTGGTCAAGGAAACCAGTTGCTGCCAGTGCTTTGAGGGGTTATACTAAAAAATAAAAATGTCACTGGTATTCATATTTTAACAAGTTGTAAAAAGTTCTTCCCCTTTTTCTACTCAGATTGGGTTATGAAGTTGGTGTTAGCAATAAATAAATTAGTCAAGATTGGCACCTATCTGCACAAGGAAAGTGTTGCTTAGAAATGGAAAGACAGGTGGGGGGGGTGCCTTGGTGGTGCAGTGGGTTAAGCTGAGGATTCTTGGTTTCAGCTCAGGTCGTGATCTCAGGGTCATGGGATCAGGCCCCACGTCCGTCTCCACACTCAGCTCAGAGTCTGCTTGAGATTTTTGCCTCTCCTGCTTGTGTTCTCTCTCAAACAAACAAAAAAGGAAATGTGGAGACATGTCCTGGGAGATGCTTGAAGATGTTCTCAGGTGCATGGGGTGGGGCAGGGTGGAGTGGCGGCATTGGCGCCTGAGGTGCCTTGTGAGGCTGGGCCATCCTCTGGGGACCAGCCACAAATCCCAGGCCTGATTAGTAAACTGCCTCTTAATCCGTGTTTATTTTCCCTTTGTTATCTCTGAGCCTTTAATTAATTCTTATTTCATCATGTTAGCCTTATTGCAGCCCTACTACAGGGAAGGAAGGAAAGAGTCTTAAGACCCCTTGAGTCCAATTTGTGAAAGAGTAGAAATGGCCCCGGAGACAAAGATGGCGGCAACAGCGATGGGCGACGAGACTCCAAGGGAAAGGTGAATCTTGAGGGGACTGAAATCTGGTTATCAATCCAGTCTCCCGTTCTTGTGTAGAGATTCTACCTCCATTCCGATCTCGGAAGGGGTGTAGAGGGAGGCAGTGTCCCTCACTGGCTGCTGGGCAGGTGAATCCTGGCTGCCTCACTTGTGAAACAAGCCCCCTCTTCCTTAGTTTCCAGGGAGTCAGCATGACGCTGCAGAAAGAGGGTGCTCTTTGCAGCTGGCAAATCTGAGTTCACATCCACGCTAGGAGAGGTTTGTGAACTTGGGCAAATTACTTTAGCTCTCGGAGCCTCCAGTTCCTTAGCTCTACAACGAGGGTAAGGGTGCACACACTCTTAACTTCAAGAGCTACCACGAGGATGAAATAGGATTGCGTAGGTGAAAGCACCTTGTATCATGTCTGGAACACAACATACAGGGAAGAAATATTCATTCCCTTCCTCCCCCACCCCTTGACCCCTCTGTCCCTGGGACCAGCTTCCTTGCAACCCAGCATCCTTGGAGGCAGGTCTGTTGGCCCCGCACCTTACGTGAGCCCCCAACACCTGCACAAAAGTTGACCTCTCCCAGGCCTTGTCTCTGCTATTGGATAACAATTGACTGACAGTGATTAGCTTCATATCGTACACTCTATGGATAGTTTCAGGCACCCCAGCGTATTTATGGGGGAGAGGCAGTATCTGGGGGACAGCAGGAACCCAGGAATAATTAACAGTAGCCTCCAGATCATACCATGTACCTTCAGCACAAGCCTCAGCTGTTTCATTTGGAGGTATATGGATTTTTCTCTGAAAGCCCCCAGGGAGCAATCATTGTCCTCACTGCCCTTAAGGTAACTGCCTCTCTTCACTGCTGGAAGAGATTTAGGACCAACAGATGAGATTATGATTATCCATGACACTCTTTGGTCTTAAATTAAAATGCTTTCAGTGGTGGGTGGCTGGCTTAGTGGCTGCCTCTGGAACCTTCCATCTCTCAGTTAGCATTTCAAATTTGCCCCTGCAGCAGCTTCCTCCTCTGGGAGGAAGACGGCCCCTGATAAGGATTCCAAACAGGGCCTCAGCCCTGTGCTTACCCACGAACACTCAGCCGGCTAGAAACATCCTTCCCTCGGGCACCACAGCCCCTTCCTGGCCCTCTCAGTGGAGCCACGGAAGATCAAACAAGCTTAATCTCTGACCCCCACACTGGCCACCTAGCAGGAGTCTGTCTTTAGGGCAAGGGGGATCTGAAATAATTCATGTTACCCTCACCACAGTGTTCTTTCTCTGCAGGAGGCTGTCGGCTGCTTAGGGCTATCAATCTGACATACTTCTCTAGTTCTACGTGGAGACTAAAATACCATTTAAGTCTTATTCCAACAGTTCTCGAATCATGTGGGTATTACAAAGCATGAAATCATCATCTCAAAAACTCAATTTTAAAGTGCTGGTTCTTTGGGAAAAATACCAAAGAACATTTCCCCCTGTTTACTCTGAGGTTTGCTCTCCCCCCCCCCAATAGTGTGGTTATTATGTTTTTCTTAATCTTTGGAGATTAGGTTTCAATTTTTCACCTAGGCTCCAATTTGCCCATAAATCTCTTCATTTTGCTTCATTTAAATGTTTTGGCCAACTTCATGGTTTAATAATGAGAAATAAAATTGGAGCCTTAATGACTATTAAGGAGGGAATTTTCATTTCATCTGGAATTAAAAGAGCTGTTAGAGAGGCGGGCACCCCGTCAGACAAGCTGTCACAACCTTCGCTGGAGCGTGCCAAATGTGGCTTGATATTATAAGTTTCTTTACACCCAGGGCACTCCTGCAATACGATTGGTTGAAAATCCTTCAGATCCACCTGATGGCTATGCCCCTACTGATTAAGCTGAGAACTCTTCATTGAATTCGGGCCATCTGAGAAGCCCCCTAGGTCCCCGGGGTGTCCCTCACATGCTGCCCATCAGAGCTAAGGCAAGTTACCCCGTTCCAGAATGCTCCAGCACAGGTCGTATAATGGGGGCCCCGAGACCACGACGATCAGATAACCAGGCAGCAGAGAGTACTGTTTCAACACCTCCGCCCGCCTGAGCGGACAAAACTACGAAAAGTTTTAAAACCCCTTTCTCGTAGGTTGACCAGTGGAGAAAGTTATCCACCGCATGGCTACATAGCCTAGAATTCCCTCCTTGTCCCAGAGCTGAGAGGAAACCCTAGCTGGGTAATTGCCCTTGTGCAGAGAAAGGAGCTCCAGTTTCTTCTGCTTTTGCAGAATATAGCGAGTCCTCTGAGACAGTCCATGGAGAGGCTGCTTGGCCCTGGATAGGATAATGAGGACTGGCTGGAGCCGGATCAACCTATTTCTACTGGGGGCTTGTTGGATGGTTAGGAGGGAGAAAGAACTTCAGATTCTTCCATCGTAGCTAACCCCTCCAGGTAAGTCCCACCCAGGCCACTTTCCTCCCCACGGGTCACCTTGAAGAATTATCCTACAAGTATCCCATCCTTCATTTGACATTTAGTCCTATGTTGTCTTAGGTGAGAATGCTTTGTGCATTGGCCTTTTAACATGGATTGTAAAAGTTCAAAGGTCAAGAACCTTGTTCTATAGTTTTGATTCATTCATTGACTGATAAACAAATCAGGGACGAAGCCACTCATGACTCCAGCACCTACTATGGTGGAGGGCACTGAGCAAGGCTTACTGTTTGCTACTCCAGGGACCCCAGAGAAGTGCGGTACCTAATTTCTGCCTTCAAGTAGCTCACGATCTTGTTGGATAAGCTCAGTGTGTATGGAGAGAAAGATAATGCACTAGCACACCATAAGGTCACCATGGTTCAAAAACACATAAAAATCGCTAGAAGACAAAATTTTACAAGACCAGTGCTCTAACCCCTGAGCTATGGAGCCATCACTAGAAGACATAATTTTAATACTGAGTTTCTTTAGGTACTGCAGTTTAGGTTCCTTTGTTTTTTTTTCTTCTCCTTTTTGGATTTTTCCAAAGTTTCTATAATGCATGTGTATTACATATATATATAATATTTATATGTATATATAATATACATATATATACGTGTGTGTATATATGTGTGTGTGTGTGTGTGTGTGTGTGTGTGTGTGTATACCTGAACCTTAAGGAATATGTTCAGGAAAACAGCATTTTTGAAACTCGCCGAAACTGACCAGACTTCTCAGTATAGTAATCAGTCTACATGCTAGAGTCGTAACTCACTGACCTTCAAACTGTGACGGTGTCTTACATTTTAAAAACAAGCCACCAAGGGGAGAGGTTTGGGTTTTCCTGGCAAGTAGGAGGAGACTGAACTTGATTTTGATTACGTTGGTAAAGAAGATCGAGCCCCATTGCTCTGAGCAAGTACCACCTTGATGGACTTCTATTGAAATGGATAGCCCAAATTACCAAGTTTTGGTAATTTTGTTTTGAGCAGAAATCACTTTTTGAGGATAATGAGGAGAGAAGGGAGAAGGCTGATTGATTTTTCCAAAACTGGCATATGGAGTCGGGAGGCTGAATCCTTCTAACCTAGAGAGAAGGCCTGTAGACAGCTGGAAGAAAATATCCCCTTGTCCTTATCGATTGGAACTCATGCTCCAACAGCCCATGATGCCATCAGCCTGCTCTCCCCACTCAGTTCGTGCCCAGTAAAATAAAGGAAATCATATTCTTGCCTGGTATAAATTATTAATCTGTTCTACGCACAACTGCTTTAGATCAAGTGTTTCTTAACATACTGCTGCCACTCAGTGTCCCCCTGCAGCATTTTTATGTACGTTCGGTCTCAGCTGAACTTGCCTCATTCGTTCAGACATTCCTTCACGGGAGCTCTTTCAATCCTACACTGAAAGAATAAAAGATGGAAAAGGCAAGTTCTCTGCACTTTTCGTGCCTTACTCTGGTCGGTGGGGGTAAGAATAACACATGTATCATGTACATACAGTTCAAGGTGACAGAAGGTGCTGAGGGCCATTGAAAAGGTTTGGGAATGTTCAAGAGAGGGAGAGGTTACTTCCTTACTCCTCTGCGGATGGGGGTCACTGCAGGCTTCACAGGGGGCGATGGGATGTGAGCTCGTTCTTCAGTCGGTAAGCTCTAGCGATACAGAGATGACTGGGAAGGACATTCCAGGAGGTGAGCATTGTCCAAGCGATGACAGATGAAAAGCACGGAATACACAGGATCAAGCCGGACCAGGCAGTGGTGTGGATGGATTGCAGGGTGGATGGAGGGTAGGTGAGAAAAGGGTCTGGAGAAGTTTGAAAGATCAGCCTGGTCTGGATCAGGGAAGACCTTAAATCCTCTGGAAATAAGGGCAGGCTCAGCAAACCTGCTGCTGTCTTTGGAACAAAAATGTGCTAGCTGATTAAAAATGTTACTTCTGAATTCTGTACTTGATTGGCCCACTCGACCACTCAGATTTTAACAATTCCATTGTCCTGACCTTTCTGAAAATTGTTTTCTGCCTAAATTGGACATGGATAAGGACTATTGGACTATAAGGACTAAAATGGACTATTGATTAGGACAGAGTGTAAATGGAAGACTTACTCTTGTTCTCACAGGTTATGTTCAGTAACACTATTGGCTTTGCTTTTTGTCTGCTCACTTGACACCAGAGGAACTTTGCTTGGCAGCTGCTGGGGACAGAGGGAAAGAGGTTTTAAGAAGTCAGCTCAGGCATCTTAACACTCAACTGGGAATGGGGGAAAAAACACCTTTTACTTCCTGCATCTACATATACGGTTGGCTTAGAAATAAATTACATCAAAGATCACTCAGTGGGAACTAAGCCAGAGGACTAAACCTGGCAATATTATCAAGCAGCACGGAGAAAGGCTGAAGTGCTAATGCAAAGCGTTCTCTCTCTTTTGAAATGGGCATAGGGAGCACTGGCATAACCTGCAGGTCTGTGTGTTAAACCACACACACACACACACATATGTACACACACGCATGGTTCAGCCTATGTAAGGGGAAAGGGAAGAAGCAAAGAAAAATAAATCTCTCTGTACAGAACTGTTTCTCACCTGATCCTCCTCAAGCTAGTTCTTCGAATCCTGTCCCCACACTGGAGCGCGTGGGCAGACCCAGGTTCCTGGTAATGCTGCTGGGTGCTGTCTGCCTGTGGATGACTCCTTGACCTTCAAAATTTGACCACGTTTTGGGGCTCTGACATGCTTTTTCATGCTCAGTTAGTGCTCCAGGATTACAGATGATGTAGAAATGGAAGTTACATTCTGTTACTCTTAATGGCAAAGCTACCACAAACCTAATCAAAACAATCCAAGTAGAATAACTTTTGAGGCAGACTCCGTTGTACTATGGATAACAGGATGGTTTAATGGACTGAAAAGGAAAATCATTTTCGATGTTCCTGTACATCACAAATGGGGGGGAGGTTGGTTCTGAATTAACTGTTCACATTGGTTCCACACCTTCACTTCTGTATTCACACTCCTTCCCCCCAATTTAAAAAATATTTGAGCTCATTCTCCACTTGGCACCATTCCGTTGCCTACTTCAGTTAGTCTTTCTGTATTCTGCAGGGCTAGGTTGTTTGTCTCTGCAGTGAATCCCACTAATGTAATTTAAAGAAACCCAGGAATGAGACAGAGATACAAATCCCCAGTGTTGGAAATAGGAAAGCGCACGGTAGGAGAGCTGGAATCCCACAAAAAGCAGCATGAGGATGAAGGCAAAAGCGATCTCTCATCGTAAGAGTGCTCAATTCAACGTGAATTAACCACAGTGCACGCCAAGGGAGAAGAAGCAAAGCCTTGCTTTTCTAGCCTTGAAAACCGTTTTTAACACCCCCCAAGTCACAGTCCTGCTTCCTCCACTAAGCCCATCTCCACCACGTGGATAGGGTCCTTGGCCCCTCTGAATTTCTATGTGGTTTATATTCCAAGTCACACACTCCAGCACTTGGATATCTCATGTCTTACTTCCATCGGTCTTCATAGGTGAGCTCTGTCTGCCCAGGCAGAATAGAAATAATTTCTTCCCTTTCCTCACTACATCCCACAGAATCTAATGTGGTGCTGTGTGTTAAAGAAATCCCCTCTCAAGGTCACTCACCAATGTCAAAACAGTGCCAACAGGATGAGAAGTCCTTTGGTCCCTCTGACTTTTCTGGCATAGTCAAGAGAGAACATTAGGTTAGGCACAAGGAATATAGTGAGCAGTATCTTTTAGCTAATTTTCTAGAAGGAGGATCATTGCAGTCACATGTTTGATCTCTACCCTCCATAATATGGAGTCAACGCAGTCTTACCTGTCACTAGGGTCAAGTCCCCAGACAAAACCTCAGTCACAAGGCACTGATTCCCTGATGCACTTCAATACATCCCAGCCAGCAAAATACTTATATGCATGCCCTTAGCTAATATCTGGACAGATTATAGCTCAGTTTCTGCATGCTCCTTCCTTCTTGGGCTCTCAAGTCTTCTGTTATTTTTGACCAGAGAGGTCATTTTCCATTTGATTGCCTTTGTGGATTTTGTTTCTCAACACTGGTGCTTTGTATGATACTAGTATTTTTTCATTCATTCTCCAGATTTAGGAGTATGGCATTAATAAAATTTGAAAAATGATATTCTATCAAGAGTGATAGAACTTCTCTTACCTGCTGGTCTTTAAATTGTAACAGATTTATTGACACCTTCAGTTCTAAAACTTGCCCACTTTTTTCTTCTAGTAGCCACACCAAGTTGTAAAATATATCTCTCTTTATATGTAGATATATAGATACATAAATATTTATACTCATATTTATATAAATGCATTTTTTAATAAAACAAAGTAAAATATATATATTTTTCTCTATGAGAACAGCTTTTTGAAGGCTTGACATCACTGATCTTTGAGGCACACTGTTGGATTACCAGGCTGACACCCCCTTGGGGCACCCTTTGGGTAACAGTGGGGATTTTCCTATGGGGAGAAAGTCATCTTTCACAGAAAACACTCATAACTCAAGGCAACTAAAGGTTTAATTTCTGTCTTGAGAGGGCCCCATAGGAAGCACCAGCCTTTGGCAAAATCCTTATGAAAGGATTCCTTCTCTGAATTTTCCAAACAGGCCTCTTTGTTATTACCCCAAGAGAGTGAACCACCAGTCAGGGAATTAAATCTCCCTTATCGTTTCCAGACTATTTTACCTTGCTGTGCACACCCCATTGGCGGGAGAGCCACAAATGGTTCCTCAAGCTCCACTCCAACCACCAATCTGCTGTGTCTGAAATGCCCCAGCCCTTGCTGGCTCACGTATTTGACTCCTACACCATGGGGAAGTCCCCCTTGGATTCCAAAAGAAAATTCAACTCCTTGGAATCCAAAACTAATAAACTTTCACAGAGTGGCCCCAGGTGGATTGGTTATCACGCTATGTCGGTCTCACCTAACCAATAAGGCAGCCGGTTGGCAAGTTCCCAGGATGAATATTCTCCTATGACCATTGGATTAGAGGAAGCCAAAAGATTTTCGGCCGTCTACACGCTCAACTTACACCCCACCTGGGTTCTGGGGTAGAGATCTTGTGACGGTTGGGGCCCTGCAAGGCAATTAAAAGAAATAAAGCAAAGTATTATATTTTAATTGATGTAATCTTCAAGCTCCCAGTGGAATCTGGGGTGATATCTGACTAGAGTTACCCCGGGTATCAATTGATGGCTATTCTGTGAAAGTGCATTTAGGAAGACAAAACCCTACGAATCCCGAACTTCATTAACATGTGTATCCGTTTGGGGGGAGAGGGGGGTTGGCTCAGACTCCCAGGACTACAAATTGAAAGAAGCCACCTAGATTTTTCTGGGATCTGAACAAAGGCCAAAGGGGGTGGGGGAGTTGGAGAAGGGAGAGAGGGTGGAGAGAGAGAGAGAGAGGGAGGGAGGAGGGCAGGTGGAGGGGAAGACACCAAGTAGGTTTATATTTTTATTTGCTTTTAGCGTATCTGGATGTCAGACACACCAAGCTATCCTTCCCAAACCCAAACAGCTTTCACCCATCACTAACACTTCAGGGTTTGTTTCTGTTTTATTGTAAATATTCCAGTTGAAGAAAGATAAACAGACAAGAAAAAACCGCTTTATACAGTATACAGAGTCAGATAGAAAATACAGAATGGAAAAGAAAGCCGACAACCAACAGATAAAAAGTGGAGGCGAACCAAGGAAGAGGACTAGTTGGTTGCAGGTTCACGGATCAGCTCGGGCGAGGCACAGCGACCGTCCCCGCAGCTAATAGAAACTGTCTAGCGCTGTCAGTCTTATCTTCACTGCACGCGGTGAAGGACACAGACTTCATAAATGATTCATGGGGACTTTTATTTCACTAATCCATTAAAAAAAGTTGGCTATTGATCAAGATATCCTGCTCATAAAAACGAGTTGTTTAAAAAAAAAAAATCAAAACAAAAAATCCGTTCCCGCCCCAGTGTGATCTGACAGTAGAGACCACACTGCCGGAAGCAAGGAACGGAGCTGTGGGTTAGAACAGTGGGGCACCACTGGGGTCTGCGGTCAGGCGGCCTTCGGTGCCCTTCCCACCAAATCCACGAGACTCGAGGCAAGTTTGAAAAAAATATTCGAGTCTTTTCAGAGCTTGCCATCATTTGATGGTTTAAGAGGGGAAAAAAAAGATTCAAATTAATGAGAAAGGTCAGCCAGGACACTACCGGCGTCCTTAAGGGAAATCATCAGGGTCCCATTTTGGCCCCCAGGATGGCAGTTTAACTAACAGGACTGGCATAAGGAAGCTGTTGAACTACCCAAATGGTAAAAACAAACAAACAAAAACCACCAAAAAACAAAAAAACCCATGGAATTAAGCTCATCATCTTCCAGAGATGTCTTTATTTTTAGTACATTCAGAACAGAAATGTGAGGACAGTTGGTTTCGAGGTGACAGTGGTGGTGGTGACGGTGGTGGTAGGGGCTATTTATTTCTGTCTCCCTCTGAATTGTCTACGTTTACAATCAGGAATTGCATAGAATTTGTTTTCCATCAGAAAATGAAAACTCTGCATGAAACTCCCAGCTGGTGAAGCCAAGCAAAGGTCACAGAGATGCTGGGAAGCCCTTCCCCTTAGCTGAGTGTGTTGGACCCCGCAAACATCTCACAGAGAACACAGTAACCAGCAGCCATCTGAGAGCCTGGAAAGCATCAGTCATTCTGATTTCGGAGATGGAAGAGAAGTTAAATACTTTACTCAAACTCACACGAGGGGACTTCTGCCTCAGCTGAGGTTAGAGCTCAACAGGCCCCAGTTTCCAGCCCTGGGTGTATCAGCTGTGAGACCCCACCTATGTCCTAAAAACCTGGCACCTTCTTGATTATTTAAAGTTCTTTCCACTTAATAAACACGCACAGTACACACTCACCCACATACACATGCACACACACACACACACCCCTGCACCCAGATTTCACATCTAGTAGAAAGAAATCACCCAATCCACAATAGTCTTGGGCGTCTGGCTTCAAAGGCAGCCTCTGAGTTTGGTTAAAGAGATGCCCTTGACAAAGGATGCACCGTACCAATAGGGGGGCCCCACCTCCCTTCTCCCCTGTGACTAGCACATTCCATCTGAAGCCAAGCCAGGGTATGGGAAAAGTGTTTTACTGCCACTCTGTGGCCCCAGGACACCTTATGCCCCAGGACACCTAATGCATTCTGCTCTCCTCCCCTGTCTCTGTTCTTCAGAGATCACCTTCACAAAAGCCCAAATCAAACCCAGTGGTAGTGAAAGTCAGAAAGAGAGAGAGGGAAAGAGAAGACATAGTAACCCCTGAAATCCCAGGCATTTCAAGGTCTCTCTCAGTAAACCATTAATTGATTGGATTTGGGCATTTAAAAAATTACTTTAATGGACTTTTGAGACTCTCCACCTCATTTTTCCCAAGACCCTTCTCCTACACTCACTGGAGCCCCCAACCCCCACTCAGAAAAGAGAGGTCGGCACCTGAAATCCAATGCACTGGCCACTCCATGTCCTAAAATTTAGGAAAAAGAAACGGATTATTTAGACTCCCAATGCCTAACGCAGCCTCCCCCTCCAAAAAAAACAAAAACAACCCCCCCCCAAATCAAATGGCTAGAATTGAGACAACACGAAGAAGAAAAGTGGGGCGGGGCGGGCGAAGATGGGGAAGGGAAAACAAAACAACATTAACAAAAATATACAAATCCAGAAAAGAAAAACTTCCCTGTTGAGTTTAATTTGTTTTCCTGTAAGAACTAGACCCAGGGTACAATGGCCCCTTCCTAGGGGAAATTCCACTGATGATTCCACCAATTCATTGGACAGGTCTGAGGAGGGACCCCCACCCCAGACTCTGTAATTCTGGCGGGAGAAAAAGGCCCACTGGGAGAAGATGGGTCCTTGTGGCCAGGAGGGAGGGCGTCCCCTCGCCGCTGGGGTGCAATGTCTCTGGGTGGTCCCGGCTCCCGGCCCCGGGCGCTGGGTCTGGCCGGGGCGGCAGGCTCTCTGCGCTCTTTCGGTCAAGCTCCTGGATCCAGGCTCAGGTGAGAAGGGTGGACGCCGCACGAGTCCCGGCTCCCCGCGGAGCGCAGCGCCCCCGGCCGGCCCTCCCGCCTCCCCGCCCGGCCTGCACGTGTCCGGCGCCCCCGGGGCTACTCGGGCTCGCTGCTGTTGGTGGTCTTCTCCCACTCCAGGCTCTCCTCGCTGCGGGCGGGAGACGGCCGCGCCCGCAGGCCCTGGAACCTGCGGCACTCGGGGCAGACGCGGATGTGTGTGCAGCCGCGGGCCACCAGGGCGGCCTCCTGGGCCAGTCTCTGCGCCAGCTGGTCAGGCTCCCCGGCCCCGCACAGCTTGCCGTTGCTGAGCGTCGCGGTGCCGCGCGGCCGGCGCTCCTCGGGAATGGGGGGCCGAGGCGGAGGCACCCCAGCTCGCCGTCGGCGGGGGTGGACACTGTCCTGACACAAGATGATGCTGCGCAACTCGGTCACCATCTCCTGGCAGACAGACACCTGGGGAGGGAGGAGGAGGTCACAGTTCAACATCTCAGAACCAGCCCCTGCGGGTCCCTGGCCTGTCCCTTGCACATCTGCTTGGGTGGCCAGGGGGGGGGGGGGGGGGGCAGAGTCTCCGAATTGAATAATTGTAGGTATGGAGATACTGGGAAGACCTGTCAACCCATCCCCTCATTATACCTCCCACTTAGCATTTGAACGCGCTCCTTACCATAGTGCTCCACACCCTGCCAGCTGGTGGCCCAGTCTTTGCCGCACACCTCCAAAGACACTGGCCTCACTATGTTGGGACAGAGCCCATGAAAAAGTTCTTCCCTCTACAGACGTCACAATTCGTCTTCCTAAAATTTCCTTCCATCCATCCCTGTTAGATTTATACCCTGAAGCCTACTAAGTAATAGCCTCTCTTCTGCAGGTCAGTGTTTCAAGTACCTGAAAAATTCACTCTCCGTGAACATTCTGTTCTCAGGCTAAAGACTCTCATTCTTTGGGTCGAGTGGTTATAGCTAGAAAGAATACTCAATATAACAACAAAAGGAACAGCAATCACCACCCTCTAGGTCCACAGCCTCCTGAAAAAAAAAACCCCGGGTCCAGCTCCGTTTCAGAATATTTTAGATTTTAGAGTGGTTATACAACACCCATGCTCTATACTATGTATCGAAGCCAGTGGGGTCTAGGGCAGACCCTATATTCAAACACATTAAAAGTTGTTAAGAGTAAATCCTGAGAGTTCTCATCACAAGGAGAAAATTGGTTTTCTTTTTTTTTTCCTTCTTTTTTATTGTATCTGTATGAGATGACAGATGCGAGCGAAACCTGCAGTGATCATTTCACAAGTATCGGTAAATCAGACCATTACCCTCTATGCCTCACATTTATGCCGTAATGTATGTCAATTATTTATCAATACAACTGGAAAAGGGCCCATTAGCATTTCTGTAGCAAAACGTTCATACCTTTACACGGAGTGGGACAAAGACCACAAACATTAATGCTAGCCTCAGACCTGTGCAAGTTTTGTCGCCCAGTGTACTTTGTACAAAATATATTTAAAAATTTGGAACTTTCCAAGCCTTTTAGGTTTCAGAGTTGTGGGTGAAGAATCATGACCCTGCACGGCTGCTACTTCTACTCTACCCATTTCACAGATGTGGAAAGGGAGGCTCAGCGAAGTCATAGACCTTGTGAAAAATCACTTGACTCACCAAGAGCTGGGCCAGAATTTGAACCTAAACCTATCCACTCCAAAGCACGTGCACGCTCTGTTTAGTTCTCTACTCTGTGCTGGAAAGGACGCTTTCCGGGACGATGACAGGAGGAAAAAAACCTGCTCTTTCATGGTCTGTCTTCCAGTCTTCGTATTCTATCAATGGAATGGTTGTTCTACTAGAGCCAAAGAGCTAATGAAGCCTTTACTCTTCATTTTAGCTCTTAGAAGTTCTCACTGAGGTTTTCGAGGTATATCCTGAGGGTGCTTAAGCTTTTAAGAATAACCAGATCCTCTATCTGGAGTGGCTGCAGAGAAGGAATATCATCTAATGGGATACGACCCATCTAAACCCTTCCTAAACTGAGCCCTGTTACTAAATATCAGAGACTCTGGGCAAGTCCCGTAACATCTCTGTGCTTCCAGTAATAACCGTAAAGCTAAAACAATAGCACCTGCCTAATCTATTACATGTGACAAGACATACATTTATCGGCTGTCAACTATGTATCAAGCACTGTGCTTTGCACGAAAATAAGATAGTGGCCACAGTCCTGGCTTTTAGGCAATACAATGTTCAGTAGGGAGGCTGATATGAAAATAATTGCAATACAGTGTCTAAGTGCTTGATCAACAGGTTGTAGTGGTATTGGAAAAGAGGAGAAATGATCAACTCCTCCCATCCAAGGATGAAGGCAGGAGAACTGGGGAAGGTTTCAGAAAGGAACCCCTGAACTGAGTCTTACAGAGTAAGTAAGTAGCACCATTATTTTAGGAGTGGACAATGCACGAAAACCAGTAAAGTTGGGGGAAGAAGTTGGGGTGGGGCTGGGGAACCAAGAGAGCCTGGTGTCAGGCAAGGCAAGGGAGGAGAAAGCTTCTGGAAGCTTCTGGAAGGAACTGTCCACTTCATGAAGGGCACACTGAGGTCCAGTAAGGCCCCTTGGGTTCTCTTTGGTTTTGTCTATTGGGAGGGGTTAGATCTCTTAGCAATGACTTTTCAGTGCAGGGGTAGGGAGGAGTCAGACTGCCCTGCATTGAGGACTGGATGGGAGGTCAGGAACTGGAGACAGCTGGATCCCCCTGGTTTGGAGGAGGGGAAGGATAGCACAAGAGTAATAGTAACACTGCTACTATTTTATGACTTTTTGTTGAAAAGCCCAGCATGGAGCCCAACAAGGGCCTTGAACTCATGACCCTGAAGTCAAGACGTGAGCTTAGATCAAGAGTCAAATGCTTAACTGACTGAGCCACCCAGGTGCCCCAATATTATTATTTCAAAATAGAAGATAAACTTGAGCATAATTTTAGATTTTGGGGAGAGAGCAAGAGGTAAACATACAAGGGAGAAAAAGGTAAACTTAAAATGGAGAAAAAGGAAAATCCTGGAGTAGCCGAGGGAAGTGGGATGAGGACAGAGACAGAGGGGTACCCAGGAGCATCTGCGGTGGCTGCAGGGGTGGCTTTAGCTGTGGGTAAAGTTTTTAGTGGGGTTTTAATTCGGGGCTAGCCACTCCTGATTTGTGGGAGTGGGCAGGAGTAAAATTAACCGTTACGCATGAAGGGACAGAGGGATGTGACGAGCAGGTGATGGTTTGGAAGTCCTAGTGGGTATGGGAAAGAGTCTGAGCACAGAAAAGTAAAAGGAGCAGAAGGCAGTGCTGTATTGAGGCCCCGCCTGAGGCTGGACCCCACAGATGGAGGGGCACATGTATATCCCTGTGTTTCCAGTGTAAGGGAGGAGGCTTACAACGACCCAGAGTTGAGAGACTGAGAGAAAAGTGAACATGCGTTAAAAACCAAATAATGCCTTCAGCATGTCAGGACCGGTGCCCCTTCTCAGAGGTAGAATGGGAAAGAATGGGATAAAGTCTTCTGCCTTCTATCCAGACTTCTCAGTCTGTGTGAAATTTACATTAACCCAGTTTTTAAGCTACAGGTTTGGGAATTAAACGGACCCAAAATCCCTGAGAAGGGAGATGTACTTCTTGGCCTTATGTGAATTGGGATATCTCTAAATATCTTTACCAGTAAGGCGAAACATACCAAAGACAGAAGAACCAAAGTCGTCCCTTCCACTGGTAGCCTGGTACTTTGGGCTTTTCCTCTTTGCTCACACTACACCTTATATTACAGTTGTAGAAGACTTCGTTGTGAGTAAAACACACATTATGTATTTACCACCTGGGCTGTTCTGGAAAAGAGTCTGAAGCTCAGGAGTTAAGTGCACTTTCTGCAGTGGTATGATTATAAGGGATGAAGCATCAACCCAGACCGCTTGCCCGTGGGATCGGGACTCTTTCTGCCTCGCTGTCCCGTGTGTGCTCCCCCCTCTTCCGGGATCTCACAGGTTTTGTCTGAAATGACTTTCGTAGGTGTGTGAGCCGATCGGCCAACACCACAGGTCGTACCCATTCAAAGGTTTACCTCAGTAGCTTCCGAGTGTCGGAGAGTCCATAAAAACTCCAACATAGCCATAAAAATGGCCACGATTAAGCCACAGATAAGAACCACAAAGATTCCACCAATATTCTCCATCCCCAGTCCTGCAAGAGAGTGAGAACAAACACAAAATAACATAAGAGGGCTATAAGTCATACTCATTCTACCAAAATGCTGGAAGTCGTTCAACCAACCAGAACCTGAGTCTTGTAGATGCTTTTCACACATCTTCCTTGCAGGAGATATAATTATTCTTTTGAGGAAAAAAAAAAAAAAAAGGTGTGGCATAGCTGGAGTAGAAGAGGGGAGGGAGAGTCGAGTTGGAAAAGGAGGAGTCTGGTGAGAAGCCTCCAAAAGGCCTTCTGGGGGTCGGAGGTGAGGGTGATTTTAAGAAAAGGGTCAGGGGTATCTGGGTGGCTCAGTCGGTTAAGCGTCCAACTCTTGGTTTTGGCTCAGGTCGTGATCTCAGGGTCGTGAGATCGAGCCCCATGTTAACTCTGTGCTCAGTGGGGAGACTGCTGGGGATTCTCTCTCCCTTACCCCCTGCCCCCCACTGCCCACTCTCTTTCTCTCCCTCAATCTCTCTAAAATAAATAAATTAATTAATTAAAAAAAAGTGTCAGGGAAAACTTGATTTATCCTGCAGAGACATGATACCAAAATACCTATAAATTCTAGGTGGTTCATAAAAATTTTAGTCCATCTTTACAATACCGGTTTTGTTGGATATAAAGCAGTTTTTCAACCAAGCTATGGATAGAAAAAAAAAATCCAGTTCTGTATCTGGGTCAACAGGTTAAGAAGACACGTATTGAGACAGAACGTTTTTATCCCTCTGGACCAGTGGTGGCCATCAGAACCACGTGGGAAGCTTGTTCAAAATACAGACTCTTCGTCCTTACACCACCAGAGCTCTTGAATCCATATCTCTGGAGTGGGGCCCAGGAATCTGCATTTGAAAATACATTTCACAGGTGACTCTTTTCTAGCCAGACCTAAAATTCTTTTGGAGATTAGTATTTTTCAGAGCAAATACATCATGAAGTTCCTTGAAGTCAGGCATAGTTTCCAGTGGTATTCTCCCCACCAAGCACGATCCCTGGCAGATAGCCTATACTCAGTAAATATTTGTAGGGTTTTACGCTTGTTTCATTTCCACAGTGTCAAACATTGAGTTTAGCTGTGTCACCGGATGCTTTACTTGGCATCAGAGAAACCCAAACTTCAGAAGCGTGTCATAAGCCCATGAGACCCTGATTCAATAGGGGCCACCGTCGTAGATCTGAAAGCAACTTTGATCCAGGAAATTGCCAGGAGGGTAGCCTACGCCCTGTGCTAGTCTGGAATGCTTGCACATTTGAGTGTCTGTGTAATCAGGGGTAGGACACGGAGCTACGCCAGCGTTAGGGAAAGCCAGCCTCATACACCACTATAAATGAGCTTATATGAGTTCTGCATCTTGGAGAGCTGGAAAAATAGCTCTACGTAGCCAGGAGCCATTTCAAGATGCCTCGGGTTTCCTCTCACAAAGCCTCAGAGTGGATGTCTGTTGCTTTTCTGTTTTGTTGTGACAATGGCCCAGCCCATGTAGGGATGGGGGTGGGGGTGGGGGGGAGGAGGGAGGCGCCTACACTAATCATCTGCTATGGATCCTCTCTTTTGAATAACCCCAGACAAAGGGATATTTAAAAACTCAATTCTAAGGGAAGGCATATAGGGTTTGGAGAAGATTTCTACTTTCTGGGAGGAAGGAGGTTAGGGTTCATTTTAACACCTGCCCCTCTAACCTGGGATCATTTGAGCAGAAAGTTTTTTGACCATGGGAACATCAGGACCCACGTGAGTGGGGCGAACACAAAGGACCCTTGAGAAAGAAAAGGGCACAGATGCTGGGATGCTCTGGTGTCTGCTCCAGGAGTAGGTGCATGGGTGGAGGGAAGTACATCTGAGCATCATGGGTGAACTCCATGGGTGATACTTCAGCTGTGGAGAAGGCTGGATGGAGGGCCTCAGTGAAGGAGAAATGGTACCCCATAACCTAGATGAGGTATGCCCACCTGTTCAAGTAAACAGACCCCCCAAGTGACTGCGAAGTTCCTGTAAGACTCTCTGGTCACTTTCAGATAGTTGCACTTGAAACAGAAAAAAAAAAAAAAAAAGACTAGGATCCCCCTGAAAGGCCTCAACCTCCCCTCTTATTTCTGCAGAGGGGAAAGCCCTTTCAGCGGGGCCAATTCTGCCAATTGGGCTCCCTGCCTGTCTCAGCATCACCCGGACCCTTTGACTCTCTTCTTGCCCCTGACTCTCCCTACACATAGACACATACTCACGTGCCTCTCTTCTCAGAGAGAAAATAAGAAAACCTCCTTCCCCTTCCAGCTCTGTCTAGTGAACACCCCTTCTCTCTCCTTCCTTCCCTGGCCAAGATTTTTGAAACAGTTGTCTATATCAGAACTATTTTAAGACATTTTAAAGCCCTTAAAAAAGCATACATTTGGAGGCCCCCCTCTCACATAACAGCAAGTAGAAGAAAATGCACCCATATCTTAACATTAAATGCATTTTTAAAATTTTGCTTGTGATGTGACTGAGTAGCAGGCAACATTTAATGTATAATTGGCTGTGATTTCTCAGCAATCATTGTGCATACAAGGGAATGTTTGCAAAATGAGAAAAATCTAACCCCCAAAATTGTTTCTAAATGTAATGAAGTTTTTATGAATATTAAATTTAAAAATTAATGAGGTCGAAACAATGTTACATTTTAGAGATATTTAATTAAACGTGTCTTAATTTAATTTTGCAGTTTCTTTTTTGCATCTTGAAGCTAATACATTTTTTCAGGCCTCAAACATAATTTTGGATGCTTGAAAACCTTTTAGGCCCAGGGAAGCTGAAGAAGAAAATGGTTCTATCTGAATCGACTTTTGTTTTTCCCACTTACTCATCACTCATCTCGCAATTCTGTCTTGCACCACTGAAACCACCCACACCAAGGTCACCAACGAACATCACGTTTCTAACCTTTTGGAAATTTTCCAGTCGTGATCTTAAGTGACCTCTTAGAGCACTTGGCATTGCCAATCACATCTCCTTCTTGACTTTTTATAAAGACATTGTCCTCTTGCAAACTTCTCCATGCCTTTTGCTGGCTCTAAGGCACCTTCTCTCCTCGTTTCCCTGCGTTTGGTCTCCTGCCTCCCCCTCCTGCACTGGCTAGTACCAAGTCCTGCTGATTTTGCCTCCTAAACACTTGTTACTTTCTCACCCTTCTCTCATTCCCTGCTACTGCTTTCCTCGTTCATGTTCAGGCTCCCACTGTCGCCTGGTTGGACTACTCAGCAGTCTCGGAAATGACCTCGTGCTTGCAGCTGTATCGCTCAACTCTACCCTCCACTAAGTTTGCTTGAGTGAACTTCTCAAAATGCAAAATCTAACTGCGAGAAATCTCTAGTTACTGTTCATAGTTCCCAGCACATAGCATTGTTGCCCCTGTCTTCTTTCTGTACCCTCCTCTGCCTGGAGCCTACCTGAAACCCCCAGACACACTGCGCTAAACTTCACCTTTCCTTTAAGGCTTTGCGGAGTGGTCACTTCCTCCAGGCTGCCTTCCCTGATCTTACCTAGCTCTGTTAGATATACGGCTTTGGTATTTCACTGATCATGCACTGTGACTCATTCTAACATTGCATCAAATAATGCCCTAGTTTGATCTGCTATCTCTGGATTTCTCACTATATTATGAGTTCCTGGAGGGATATATCCAGGTCTCGCTCAGCTCTGTAACCTTGCAATCACGGTGCCTGGCCCGTAATCGAAGCCCGATAAATGTTTGTGCAAAGAATGAACAGAAAGTAAGAGGATAAAGACATCTCCTATGTAGAATTCTGCATCATCAAAAGCTTTGGATCCATACTGTGAAATGTATTCATTCCTAATTAAATTCTGTTTGAAATAATAGTAAAGTGTGACAGCCCTTGTCGGGGGCTCATAGCCCGGTCACAGAAGCAGATGGCCCAGACTGTGCGGAGTGGCTGGCCAAGGCAGAACTGAACTCTGACATGGGCTAATCCACAACGTGGACTCAGGGTACCGGGTCCCCGGCAGGTGCAAGGGCATGAGGGAGGGTTATACACAGACAGGTGATTGGAGCTGGGATAAGTTTGATCAGATCTGGGAAAGCTTCTCAGAGTAGCTGAGGTTTTAACAGGATGTGGGGAGAAAGCATTCGTCACTGAAACACCCCCAGGTCTTTCTTTCCCAGCTTCTCAAGTTTCAGGTCCAGCATGTTAATCATGGCTGTTAGCTCCAGTGTGCTGAATCCTGGCTGGGCGGCCTCCCCGCCTAGGAGCGAGCTTGTAAGCCATCGGTGCCTTTAGGAACTTATTGGAAAGTGGAGGCAGGAATAGATTGCTGGCATAGTCAGAGTTGAGAAACAGATGGAGTGGGAGCAGGCAGCGAGTGCTAGGAGAGCCCAGCAGTTCTACTTAACGCTGCCATCAGTCACTCTCCTAAAGTCGAATGCCTTTGCCGCACACAGCCTCTCCTCGAGCACGGACACCGTCCAGTCTGATCACAGGCCCTCCATGCGCTCACAGCCGCCTCAGCCCCTGCAAGGGGGGAGTCGGCTAATCACAGCCCCTTTCCCTTCTTAGCTGTACACCACAGAAGCCACCTAGACAGATGGCTTTCAGACTGATAGTCTCTCTTGACACCTGAGTCTCAGAGCCTCAGCTATGCCCTGGCAATAAGACCGTATCAACTGGAACAGAACCGAGCTCCCCCTGAAAACTCTTGATTAAACACTAACCCTGGTGTCACTCCTAGCTTGCCCGCAAATACAAATTACAGTTGAAAATGCAAACCAACAACTTTCCTTGTCTCTAGAACTACACAGGGGAATGGCAACCTGGAAGAGAGGACCTCGGAGCAGATGTGAATCTCCACCCAACTGCTCTGCCTTCAGTTCTGACCTGAAAGTGATCACTTTTTGGAGTCACGTGCTGTACTCCCCTTGCATATCTCCTTGTGGCACTGTGGAAATTGGCAACTGAGAAGCATTGATGCTCCTTTTGAACAAGGGGTAGGTCTAGCCTGGGAGGCAAAGAGGCAGAGGCCGCAAGAACCACAGAGGTGGGTACAGAGAGCAGAGAGACCGGCACTACGATCCCATGTATTTGTTTTGGATGTGGATCAATAAATCTTTCTCGAGAAGCTTCCACGAGCTGAGCACCAGGCAGTGTGCTGAAGTTCTGTGCAGCGATCCACACTGAAAACTCTTGATAGACACCTGAATTCTTCGACCAAAGTGACTTTCGAGCACTTTCTATCTCAAAAGTCATATTCACCTACCTCCACGCAAATATATTAAATGGTCCCATCTTCCGAGACTTATTTACTGTAAATAGCAACTTCACGAGACCACGTGTGAGCTGACCTCTACGACCTTGTGAGAAAATACGAAGGGACCCATCAGGTGTGCACAGCCGAGGACAGAAACAGCAAAGCGTGCCATTCACTCTTCCCGTGACATTCCCTGACTAGACTAGCAGAGTCTCCAGACAGTGACGGAAGAGAGTGACAGCAGGCGAACGGACACGACGTCGAAGAGGAATGGAAGAGGCATCTGATAATTTTTGCAATTTATCAAAACACAAGCTTGGGAGAGGCACTTTACAATTTATCAAAATACGAGCTCAAGCGCCTCATTTTTAAAAACATTTGCTATCTTGTTCAATTATCATTAAAAACACTGTAAAAAAAAAGGCCCACTGTCGGCATTTTACAGTGAAAGAAACAGGAATTCAAGAAAGTTAAGTGGCCCAAGTTTTTACAGCTGAGACGTGATATCTAGATACATTTCACTGCCCCCGCTCATGTTCTCTATAAAAATGAAGTTGACCTTTATGACTGCTTCCTGGCAGCAAAGTTACTAGGCTAAACATTTTCATTGAATCCCTGTGAAACTGCTACCATGTTTGCCTCCATTTTTCTGACAAGGAAATCAACGTAGTGGAGTCGGGTAACGTGCCCCTGGTCCCACGGCCAGCAGCAAGGGCCAGATCCCAACTGAAGCCAGAGCCACACGGCCTCTTCCCAGAACTAGTCTTCCTTCTGCGACAGGGATGAGATTACAGAGCTCACCCCCACGCTCTGACGACCGAATTCATTCCTGGGACCTCTCCTCCTACCCAGAGTGACCGGAAAAGAGGGTCACTCTTTTTGGACAGGGGTGATGTATGGTTGTGTGTATGGGCGGTGAGTTCCACTTAGAAAATTCCCTTCTCCCCTTGACAACATTACATCAAACGCTTGAATCAATGCTTCACTGACTCCACCTTGACTCCACAGCTGCACAAAGTTGAGCTGTAGGCTCTACGGTTGCTCACCTCCTTTGACGGCAAACACACTGGGCCACCATTTGCCTCTGTTCCTGATCCTGTTAACTGGCATCCCCTGGGAATTTCTCCATCTCTCAACAGTCAATCTGATTTGATTAGGGAGAAGCTTCCTCGGCAAGCATCTCTCTGAGACACTACCTAAACTCCCATATTCGGGTTTCCAGTCTTGGCTCTCTCCAGAGAAACCAGAGAACCGGGATCATCAGACTGGGCCCCCTGAGAAGAGAGAGAGAGGAAAACAACCCCAGAGTCCACTCCCCACCCATCCCTCACCCCCACTCTCACTAAGATGTCTCACATCCCCCTGGGCCAGACAGCAAACTTCCTGCTCTCTAAGGATTCTGTGAGTCAATACCACTGGCCCCTTTTCCATCCTTGAAAGGGGACCCTGATTTTCACAGCCTGGTGGTGTATTTATGTTCCTTTGAAGCCCAATTGTGAGCTTGTGTTTTTCAAGATAAAGGTATTTAATTTCCTTGGAATTTACCGGCTACCTTTTTGTACAACCATTGTTCTGCAAAGCCTTCGGTAACCCAATCCCCTTGAATCAGGGTGCCGGCATTTGTGAGTGGCTAACGGAGATTTCTTTTTATAGGGGCTGAGTGAGAGAATAAATAAAACAAGTGGTTTTGAAAAGAAACTGCAGAAGAAAACGAAAGAGCTTGGAACAAGGCTTCCATACACTCTACCATTTCATTTTTCAGCAGATGAAGATAGATGGTCACTGAGCTCCAGGCGGGGAAGGAAATTGGGGAAGGTCTGGGGAAGGGGTAGTGTGGTTCTCACCAGAGCCAAGGGATGCCTGACAAAAAGACTCATCATGCTTGACGGCATCATCCCAGTGTTAGGGTTCTTCTCTGGAACTTGGCAATGATGTTTGAGCTGTAATACTGGATTAGAAGGAAGGTAGCACCAGATCCTTCTCGCATTTTAATAGGATAACGAAGTGGAGAAGAATTATGTTAGCTACTGCCCACTGTCTGGTACACACTGCAGATGTTCCTCGACTTACAATGTCCCAATAAACCCATTGTCAGTTGAAAATATCCTAAGTGGAAAATGAGTTTACTACACCTAACACACTGAACATGATGGCTTAGCCTCGCCCTCCTGAGATGTGCTCAGGACACTGCCATTAGCCTACGGTTGGGCAAAATCATCTTGAACAAATCCTCGTTTGTAACCAAGTGTAGGAAGATCTCATGTAATTGACTGAACACTATCCTGTAAGTGAACCCTGGAATGGCTGTGTGGAGAGAGAAGGGCTGTTGGTGTATCAGCCTTGACTCTGGTGATCTCAGGATGACTGGGCGCTCTGCGGCTGCCCAGCATCATGGGAGAAGATCGTCCCACACACCGCTAGCCTGGGAAGAGATCCAAACCCCAGGTTCCAAGGACGCGGTATACTAAATGCGTCTTGCTTGCGCGCCATCATGAAATGGAACAACCGGAAGTCAAACCGTCGTTAAGTCAGGGACCAGCTGTACTTGAAAGCAAAGTGCCTACAGCCACTGTCCGTTTCAGAAGCCTCTGACAAAATGACCCTCCTCGCATCATCCCTGCGTCTCCATCCCTCTCTGCCGGCTGCATAGTCTCCTCCTTCCTTTAGGCTCACGGGAAAGCCAACGGACTCACATCAGGGAAAGAAAGATCACCCAGGAGCCGCTCTGGAAAGCAACTTAATATGACTGCCCTTTGTTGGGTTTGAGATGCAAGGAAAAAAAAAAAGTTCCTGTGGCTCCATTCCTGGCAACCATTTAAAGATGTAAAGGAAGAGATCTTTCGGGTCACGCTGGTCCTGTTCTTTTGCCCCAGGAGGGGCTCCCTGGAGCAGGAAGTTACGTTCCGTGAAGTCTGATGGCTAATTTGCCAGAGAGAGACCAGGCGATGGTGCCTTCGTTCCAGGCTAGTGCTTCTCGCTTGGCTTGGAGAGGGTCATGCGGACTTTTGCTGGGCGAGGAAGCCCTTTCAGCTTTCTGAGTCGTGTTTGTTTGGGCTTCGGCCACGGCAGAAATGGGGCCACTGCCTTAAACTGGCACCAGCTGCCGTGGCTGGGGACGGGAGCCAAGCCCTGGCTCTTATGGCGACTTGCACAGCATCTCCCAGACGGGGCGCTTTGGATGTATTAATACAGCCCATCCTTTCCTTCCAAAGGGCGGCTGGAGAGAGTGGACACAGCCTAGTTAAGAGAACCCTAGCATCCCCTGAAGCATCTGGGACCCAGGCAGGGCGACCTCACTCTTTATTTTTCCCTTTTCATCTGCTCCGTTCTCTTCTCTGTGCCAGGGAACATTTCGTCCCCAGTGCAGAGTGGAGCCTCCTGTTATGACCTCTCCAACTTCCCCAGGAGCCTGATCTGCCTGTGTGCCTCCCCTCTCCATCCCTCCTGAGCTCTAGCGTCAGCCTCTGTGGACTGGGGAAGGGTTTCCAAACCCCAGGGTTTTCCACTTGGCAGAAACTCTAACTTAAGTTTTTTCTAAATTACCTGATATCTACGCCTAGCTCCCATTTCCACCGATCGCCAAAAACTTTGAGACTTCAGTCACTTTGGCTTTAAATTAAGCCAAATGCTGTATTTCCTCTGTTCTCACTTCACCCCTGGATGTAGTCCGGGTCTGAGGATAGGAAGGAGATGATGTGTCATGGGAATGGGTTAGGTGTCTGGTCTTAATGCTGGGTTCCACTTAGATTTCCAATATCTGTGGGACTAGGAAAATGCAAGCCTGTCACTGGTCGCTCCCTCCCTGTCTCATCTCTCATGCCCTCTCTTCACTGTAGTATGACACATATTTCTGGGGCTTTCCAAACTCCAGAAGCAAACAAAAAAATCTCTTTACCTCTTAGAATCCCCAACTAATCTAGGAGTTCTATCTGCTCCTGTCTTGTGTCCCAGCAAGGTAAAGAGCTCCTTCTTAAGGACCCTCCACATTCTAATATATCCTTTTCCTGCTCAGAAGCTCCCTATCCTGGCCAGGGTGTTGTTGTTGTTGTTATTATTATTATTATTATTATTATTATTTTTAATCTGGTTTGCAGATGTGGCCTGGGTCTTGTATTATTTTTCTACTCTCTAATTTCTAGTGCCAGCTTCATGCCAAGCTTCCTTTAGGTATTAGCCTTCCATATTGCAAAATATTTTTCCAGCAAATCAAAAACCTTGACTTTTAAGAACACTGTCTCTGCTGAGTTGTAAGAACTGTTGGAACTTAAAGTCAATAATTTGATTCTTTGTTCCTCCTGAGGCAAGGACTGTCCCCTGAGACCATGAACGCCAGTGACAGCTCAGAATTCCATCCCAGAACCTGCTTTCATCATGTCCCGTCTTAGCCCAGCATCTCTGAAGTCTGGAGCCAACGCTCTCAAACTCAGCCCAGGGTGCCAAGGCATTGGCAATGCCCTTAGATATTTATGAAGCATCTTCTGGGACACTAATTTTACTTAGAGTTGAGGTGGAAAAACCATTTTAAATAAACAAGCCTATGTTACATTGTAAGTTGCAAAATTCATGTGTTTTTAGAATAAAACAGGAGACCAAGGACATTCTAAGCACAGTGGGCTGTTTTAGTGGATGTCTCCAGGCCCCCAAGAGTATAGGCTTGGTGTCTGCTGCTATTAATTCCTACCAACGAAAAGCTTGGGATATGCTGGTTTGCAGTCCAAATGCTACCTACAAGTTTTCAATGCTCTCTGAACTCCGACCTTGTCCTACTTATTCAAACCAGTTTCTGAACACAATAGCTACGCTCTACAACATTCCTAAAGCAGTGACTCCTGATACATGCTTCAAGGTTCAGGCCAAATGTCCCTAAAGTCTTCCCTGACCACTGCTCAGAATTAATCACTTCCTCCCCTGGGCTTCATAAACACTTTCTTTATGGGTCTCATAAAGCATTCCTACAGTGCAAGCATTATAGTGATGATTTGTGCCTCTCTAGGTTCTAAACCTCTTGAGGATGGGGCCATGTCTTCGTCTCTTCCATAATCTCAGAGCCTAGCACAGCGTCTGATATGCACTGATTTACAAAGCACATTGGATGCAGTGGGGGTATGCGAACATTTCTATGCCACCAGCGGGGGGGGGGGGTCAGGGTTCCTATTTGGGAGGCAACAGGCATAGTACCAGTCTGGAGGTCCTTGAGATGATTGCCCACTTCAATCATTCATTCATTCACGGTTCATCCTTTCATCAAAACATGGATGTCATGTGATAATGCTGGTCACCAAGATACAAAAATAAATATGACACAGCCCCTGCATTTGAGTTTTTTATAGTCTGTGGGGGACAAATGTCAACAGATGCAAAAGAGATGTCGTAAGTGTGGGTTTTAGAAGAGCTATCTAGCCTTAAGGAGCACATGATGAGTGGGCATGCTTGTGGCCGTGGACACAGTTCAGAACTCTCACAGTGCCTTAATTGCTCCTCGAGGACTAGATTTGGGAATAAAATTAGTTCTCACTTCCTTCGTGCCAGTCACTTTTGCAGAGGGTTTATTCAACATGATTTATGTCATTTCATCTTCACAATAGTCCTGGGAGGTGACATGATTATTCATCGTCATCTCTATTTCCTAGAGAAGGAAACTGAGGCTCAAAGATGTTTCTTTAGTGTCTGTAACAAGGCTGTTTGTGGAGTGGGATCCATCTGAACCAAGGCCCATGATCCTGAACCCTCTAGAAACTGCCCGAGGGAAGAGAGCTATCCTCGTAGCTGATGGTAGAACAAACAGGTAGGCAGGACAGTAAAAGTCAACGAGCTCCCTTCTTGGAGGGTGGGAGGGGGGTTGGGGGAAGTCCACTGGACTTCAGTGACACCTTGAGTGGGAGAGATGATCCAGACAGGGGCCCGTGAGTGACCATGATAAAGCACCCAAATCATCGTATTTGCCAATTTTACTGTTTCTCTCTGGGATCGGCGGGATGCCTAAATAAACATCGGCAAAGACATACATGCACAAAAGGGAAGGACCTGTGGCCAGGTTTCGGGGTCAGGGATGAAAGGGGGAAACTGGAGACATGGGAGCAATTCAGCAGTGAGCCTCGAGGGGAAATGTGCTCCTAGAGATCAAATGGGGGATCGGGTTGACAAAGGCAGGGAAAGCCGGGGAAGCCGACAGACAGTGGGAAGCAGGAGGGAGGGAGATCTGGAGTTGGCAGAGCTAGCTGCCAGCTGGGGTGGGGGTGGACGACACTGCCGGAGTCTGTTGGGGTCCCTACACTGCTCTGAGCCCTGACTCCTGCCCACCCCCCTCCCCATGGTGTTCCAGCCTCCCTCATCCACAGTGTCTCTGCGTCACCACATCCTCTGGGTCAGCTGCTCAGAGGCAGGAAGGACCTGACTACGTGGATAGCTCTGGGGTGAAGGTTGTGTAGGAAGGTCACTGAATCAGTTTCATCAGTCACTTTACTAATGTGACCCAGGAGGGCACTGCCATTAGAAGCTTTTGACAACTACCAGCCAGCAGCTTTAGTCACAGATCCCGCAAATATTTACTGGGTCCCTAGTACGTGCCAGGCTCTGTCGGGGAGGCTAGGGACACAGAAACAAACAAGACTGGGTCCATGGCTAAGGGGCCATCTGCCAAGCAGAGACCAGGAGCTGCAATGTAGAACGTTGAGTTCTCTGTCCAAGCCACAGAAGGCACCCAGCCCGCTGGGGGAGTGGGGGTAGAGGGGACCAGGGGCTTCTACGAAGAGAGCTACCTGGACATCTCTCCTATTTCAGTCATCGGTCAGAGGATGGACTCAAGGTCCCTCTGCTCTGGGGCCCAGATTCACCTCCCTGTTTCTACTTTAGATTATTCCAGATCAAAAGCCACCACTGGTTCCCTCCCTCGCTTGGCAAGACGGCTGCTCTTTCCCACCGGTCTGAAGGTCACTCTTATCACAGAAAAACATTGACCTACGTTACCTTATCAATAAGCTCATTTTATTTTGACTGTTCCAGGCCTAGTCAGATTTAGACTGTTTTTAATCCACGTGTCTTTTTGTGGGGAGGGGGTGATGCAGGAGCATTTCGCTACCCACACCTTCCCGGGACAAACCCTCCATACAGCTCCGCTCTCCCCACGGGAACCTTGCTTGGCTCCGGCTGCGCCCATGGAGCCCCTGCCCACATCACGGATTCCTGCTGCATCTTCCTCAAGGGGCCCATTGCCGGCACCGCCCCCCATCCCGACCCTCCCTACCACTCAGGTCCTAAACATCTTCAACATCTACTTCATTCTATCAAATCCACAGAAGTTTTCTGATACCCACATTCATTCATTCATTCATTCATTCATTTCCTTCTTTCTTCCTTTCCTTCCTATTCTTTCTCTCTCTCTCCTTCCTCCCTTCCTTTCTTTTTTCTGAACAGAGTTAGTCTCCTCCACACTTGATCGTTGGGGACCGGAAAGCCAAGGTTTATGTGGCTTCCGTGGCTTCCTATGAGGGAAGGGGCAGCATTTCCTCTAACTTAGAAAAGGCCACTAAACTACCCAGAAGGCCATATTCCCAAGACCTAGTCTTGCAGGATGGATTCCCACGCAGACACACTTGGAAACACAAAGTCACTCGTTCACGGTCTCATCACGGATAATCATTCACGCTGCACAGAGAAGGAAGCATACAGTATTACTCATTTCCCTCCTCGGCCGCCTTCCTAGGGGACAGCATGTATAAGTAAATTTGTTACATATTTTAGCAAGGCTGCCTTAGATGACTAGGGCGATCATATGATTTATTGTCCAAGCCAGGACATTACGAGACATAAAGGGGGTTCTAAAAATAACTAAGAGGCATTAAACGATCGACATGTAGCCCGGGACTATCCTGGGCGAACCCCCTACAAAAAACCCCGGGTGCTCAGGGACCCTGAACACTCCCCCACCCACATATCAGCCGGTGACTGCTTTCTATCCAGTTTGATCTAGACTTCATTCATTCACTCACTCATTCATTCATTCAGTAAAACATCCACGTGCCAGGCCCTGTGGACAGCCCTGTGAGGAAGACAAGTCCTGTCCGCATGACACATATTCCGGTAGAAGAAATGGAAAGTAGACAAATGCATGAATAGAACGTATAGTATCAGGGCATGATGAGGCCTGACAAGAAAACCAAAGCAGAGCTCAGGGGATGGGGGAGACGGGTGAGGGGAGGGTTGGCCTCTCTGGGGGAGCCTTCGCAGAGGCTCCAGCCCTCAGCCCGGCCCCACCCAGCCCTAACTTCTTCCAAGGCTTGCTCTCCGTGTGTTCCAGCGACCATCACCTGGACTCTCAACACCAGAACAAGCTGTTGCCCCCCAGAGCAGGAGGGGACGCTCCTGAACCCGCTTACCTTTGGCTCTGTGATCTTCCTCCTTGGGGCACTTGCCGCCTTCCCACCATTTGCGCTTCAGAATTTCTAGGCGGTTGTTTTCCTGCAGCTGGAGAATGGCCAGGTCAAACTCATCCCGGAAAACCGAACCTGTGGGATCATGGGAGAGCCCAGAACACGGGGTGTAAGTGTGCTGTGAAGCATCACTCTGCTCCTTTCCCTCAGTACACCTCCTGGGCACTCTGGTCACTTAACCCCAGGAGGAGAGGGACAGACACGGCAGGGGTCCCCACAGGAGCACGGCTCTCCCCCTGGCTGGTTCTGAGGACCCTGAACCAAGAGGAAGGGGTTCTGGGCCTTTCTACTTTCCTTCTCTCTATACTGATGTCATGTTCAGCCCACAGTTGAGAGCCTAGTGAGGGTCAAGCGACGGCTTCTGGGGTTCCCGTGGAGCCCCACTTCCCCACCACTTTCTACTCGGGTTTAATGACCTGCCTAGGGACACTAGGGAAGCTGGTCATGAGGCTTCCCATCTGCCTCCAAGAGGCCAGGGTGGAAAAACGTGTGTGACACAGACCTCTCCCTCCGTCAGCTGTCTGTCTTCTGCTTGATCTAAATGAATTTCCCAGGCACCTGTAACTCTTGCTACATCACACCTGACACCTGTTTACCCAGGGCAGCCCCCAGGGGGAGAAGAGCCACCCGAGAGAGTGACAGAAGCCACCTCTCCCCCATCTGTGTGCAGAAGCCAGTCACAGGCAGCCCAACCTTCCCCCCCGGCCTGCTGAGTGTACGACAACCCCCCGTCCCCGTCCATCACCCTGTGTATACCGCTCCTCCTCCCCTCCTCAGACAGAAGGCTTCTGTTCGCTGCAATTCTTTTTTAATTTTTCTAATGGAATATGGTCAAGGAGCTTTGGTTCTGGAATTTAGGTTTAATCACAAAAACAGGCTTAAATGAAACCATGGGAAGCTCAATGCCTCAGTACGGGCTGAGGCGGAGATCTTAAAGGAAAAGCTGCCAAGAGGCTGGAGACCAGCTAAACTGCTCAGTTTTCCTGCTCAAGCTCTGTGAAGGCCTGATGTGGACAGATGCCTCAGGGGAAAAGGCTACAGCGAAGGATTCAGGCCGAAGCTTGGAACAAATAGATTTGTGCTCTTCAACTTTAATACGCATGGCCTGGGGATCTGGTTGACCTGCAGACTCTGAATCCATGGGTTCCATGGGCCTTTTATTTTCCTTAAGATTCTATTTATTTGAAAGAAAGAGAGAGAGAGAGAGCACAAGTGGGGTGAGGGGCAGAGGGAGAAGGAGGCTTCCTGCTGAGCAGGGAGCCCAATGCAGGACTCGATCCCTGGACTCTGGGATCATGACCTGAGCTGAAGGCAGATGCTTCACCCACTGAGCCACCCAGGTACCCTCAGGTTATGCATTTCTAACAAGCTCCAAAGGGGATGCCCTGTTGCTCGGCCACAGACTGCACTTTGACAGACCAGGACTAGATCAGCTGCCAGATCTCAGGACTCTGACAGCCACGACCCACAGAGGAAAGCTTCCCTCCTGGAGATACAACTATGCCTGGGCATGCAAATCCGCAAGCTTGTGGCACAGAACGTGTCTATGCGACGTGGGCCAACATCAAGAACGCCTCGTGTGCCGTAGGTACTTATTACACACCTGCAGCGGTCAGCTACTTGAACTGCAAGATGGGGCTACGTTGTGAGACTGATGAACATTCCAGGTTTACAGACAACTGTCCGGCCCAGCCAGGCATTTCAACCAGTTTTCAAGGCATTTTCAACCCAACTTCAACAGTACCCCAGGGGCTCCATGAAAGGATTATTCTGTTTATTCCATGTTTGCCTGCTTTGCCTTAACCACTTTACTAATTTTCCCTCTCATTCCGTGTGCTGTTTTTCTTAATTTTCTTGGGTCCAAGCACATAGCTTATTCTCTGGTTATGTCCTTACCCCTCTCTCCACCCACTTAAAAACGACACACATGCTGCCTTTCCTGGATGTAACCCCAGCTGGATGTAAATTCTCTCTCATCACTGGCTTGTATGATGCTCTTCCCAACCTGATCTGAGAACCTGGACAAGTCCACAGCTCACCTATCCTGTCTTGTTGAGTGGGTGGGATCCTCTGGCAACATGGTCTGGAAAGCAAAGTGCTGAACCTGGCTCAAACCCAGCTCCTCTACCTGCTTTGTGACCTTGGACAAGTACGTTGTTGTCCTGAATCTCAGAGAAGGGCCACATCTACCTCGCAGGTAGGCTGACATGTGAAAATAGCATCATGCCAGATACAGAAGAAGAAATGTATTTCCTTCTCTTTTTCTTTCATTATTGATAAAATTTCTCAAGTTGGCCTGCTTTGTGTCAACTCTCAACAGGTTTGTTCCATGAACACTTTTAAAGCATTTGAGATTTCAGTAATTTAACTGAAATTTAAAAAAATTTATCTTAAACAGCTAGATCCTGATCAAGGTGCATGTTAAAGTGTGTTTTGTGGTTCACGCCACCATCTTGAAACAAAATGGAAGCCAATAAATCTCTCAAAGAGGGTCATAATCTGCACATTAATAACTATCAATGAAATATGATGGTAAGAAGGGCATATGTGGTCTTACAAGTGCCCGGAGTGAGGCCTCTGGGTTTACAGAAGAGCTAGTGTCAGAATTCATTGAGCTCAAGAATGAACTGTATCCTTGCCTATGCTCATTGGCTTTGTTTCCCATCCATCTTTAAGAAGTCACCTGCTTTTACCAAATAACATAGGGGGTTAGGGAAAAGATGGGGAGGGCACTCATGTTCCCCCTCAAACAGCATAAGTGGGAGACGCTGTGGTTTAAGGCACCTGACCTGATTATTAGGTTTACCCCTCAATTACTCTATAAGATAGGCATTAGAAACCTAATTTTACAGATGGGTTAACAGACTCAGAGAGCTTAAACGATCTGAGGTTCCACAGTCCAGAACCAGGAGCATTCCCAGGTCTGCCTGTCCCCAAACCCATGCTTTTCACACTCCATGGATATAGTGAATCCAAAAGAATTCTAAGTTAAGTAATGATCAAAAAAAGGAGTGTGTTAGATGACAGCAAAGATGTATGTGCTATATATCGCTTTCCCCACATGGTCTGATGGCCTCAGTTGCTGCCTCTCCCCCTGCTGCCTTGTACAGGACAGCCTTGTAGAAGAACAACGTTGGGCAAGGACAGTGCCATACAGTGTGGCTCTCCATGATGAGTGAGGGAAGGGTACATGCTCCAAGCACCAGGGGAACATTTTCAGATTCCCTCTCCAATCTAAAAAGCAGTTCAAAGGGCTCCCCCTCACCTTCTGATGAAGGCACTATCAGCAGGAGAAGGCCCAAAGCATGAATATCCTTTAGAAAGCATAGTTGGGAGATCTTTCTGGAAGTCAAACATCCCTACCATCCTATAACAGCCTGGAAGGCCACAGTCAGCTGAATACTGAGTTCTCCTGTTCATTTTCAATGACTTATACTGATTGGGAGTAGATGCGTCCCACAGATGATCTGAAAACCACCTCACCTCATCATGACTATCTCCTTTTGTAATAAGCCTTTCCCCAGCGACACTAATAGCAAAATTAATTAAGTTTGACCACCTCTACCTTCCCCTTCCCACTGCTAGAGGTCCATCAACAGAGCAAGGGCCAAAGGGCAGGAAGCAGAAGAGGGAAAACAAAAGCCCTGAAGCATCCACCAAGGACATCAACGTGTCCTTGAGTAATTAATCAATTAATAACTAATCAATTTGACCGGCCATAATTAAAGATTGAGAACTCTGATGGAAGTATGTGGGTTTGCTTGTTTTTCGGATTTTTTTTTTTTTTGCTTTTTTTTAACCTGAAGAATGCCCACCTAAAGTCACTGTTAACTGGTTCTAGAACAGGGCTGTCGAATTCAGTGCTGCATTCGGTGGTCCTAGCTACTCTGACCCTGCCTGGATGGAGCTACCCAAAGAGGCTGTTCCTCTCCTGCATACCGACTGGCATGCCAATCCCATAGCCCTTGGTGTCCAGCAGGCCCCCAATCTGAGTGAGGTTGCAGTTTCGCTGCCGGTAGTACTCATTCATGGTGGATTCCAGAAGGAAGGCGTAGTTGGAATTCAACACCCTGGCGATTCCCTCCTCAGTGCTCTTCACAAACACACTTGGCTGCTTAGAATACATGTAATTCCACATGCGTTGGTAGGTCTGATAGCGGGAATTCTGGGAAAAGAACACAAGAAAGCAAGATTAGAACAAGAGAAAGGAAATGCTGGTTTTAAAAGGGAGGGAATCAAAGTGGACCTTAAAATCCTGGCCCTTTTCTTACTCAGCCCCCTCATTATTGTCCATATAACATTTTCCCTTCCATCTCACAATGACCCACTTGTCATGGCAAGAGAGGGGGCTGTGACTTTGAAACCTCTCACAGGAAGGCAAGGAAAGAACAGGGTCCTAAGACACTGCAAACTCTGCCTAGTGGTTTGATAATCAGTTTTGCCCCATCTACCCTAGAGAAGACTTTCGCTGCCAACCTCCGGGTTTGGACCGAATGAAGAATGGAAATTCTGGTTGTGTCCTTTGCTGTCCTTCAGGCAGGAGGCAGTGAACTCAGGGTCATTGGGACTTCTAAGAGACAATGTCTGAAGGAGGAGTGTCACCCACTTTCTGTTGACCCTAAACCAACGTATCAATCCCAGATCCAATGCTGGCCTCTATTTTTACAAATAAGAAGACTGGGAGAATTTAGCCGGGTGTGTGTGTCTATCCACACCTGTGTTTGCATGATGCCTTCAGTTGTTGTGGTGCCGATAGGCACTGAGGCTTGTATGGAAAACAGAAAACTGAAGTCCAAGGCCTTGGACTTGTTTCATGAGAAAATGGACATCTTGGGTAGTTGGATGGCTGGACACCTATTAACTCCAAGGGTACTTTATAGAGCCGGACATAGATGAGCCCCAAGTGAACCTCCAAACTAGATGTTAGAGATAATGGGATGAAGATTGATGTTGTTATCTTTAGAGGACAAATATCTCAACTCTATTCTGCCCAGTTCCCCATGTCGGTGAGCCACCCAATGGGTTTACTTGGAAGAAGGTCATGCTGGAGCCTCCGTGAATTGTGCCATACTCAATGGCGGTCTGGTCAGCCAGGTCATCCACTGACTCAATGGGCACATCCATGCGCTGCACGGTCAGGAAGGCCGCTAGGTTGGCCGTATAGGATGAGATGATGATCAGCGTGAATGCCCACCTATGTGAGAAAAGACCAGGAAATCATCCTTGCCCAGGCACCCCCAGGAGTCTTAGTCCCCACCCCCAGTCCTGCAGCAACACAGAAGAGACCAGGAGTCCCTCTTCAGAAGGAGCTCCCAGCTCCGTGGGGGAAGAAAACGGAGGCAGGGCATATGATGTCAACAGAAATGAACAGAGTTTGTGAGCCTTTCTTGAAAGAAGACCATTAATTTTTCCCCCTCATTTCTTAAAGGAGATGATTATTGGGTTGCTATTCAAAAGAGGTATGTCCATGCACATGAGGCCATCTTGGAGACCATGAGAAATGAGCTAGTGAATGAGCGGAGGGTGCCAGTTCTGGGGGCTCTGTTTAGAGCCAGGGCTGGGGGGCTGCCCCTGTCTTCTCATGATGCAGCCTACAATCTGATGTGCATCGCCATGGGCTGAGCACCTGCCAGGAGCCACACACATCATCTCACGTACTCCCTACAACTAAGGGAGGTAAGTCTTACCCTGATTTTGCTGATGAGGAAATGGAGGCTGAGAGAAGCAAAGGAACTTTCCAAGTAACACATGGATAAATTAATATTTTATTTTTAAGGATTTTATTTATTTATTTGACAGATAGAGACACAGCAAGAGAGGGAACACAACAAGCAGGGGGAGCGGAAGAGGGAGAAGCAGGGTTTCCGCTGAGTAAGGAGCTGGACTCGGGACTTGATCTTGACCCTGGGATTGCGACCTGTGCCGCAGGCAGACGCTTAACAACTGAGCCACCCAGGCGCCCCTAAATCCGTATTTTAAAATGAGTTCTACCAACAAGAAACTCTTAAATATTAACTGGTGATAAGCACCTGTGACTGCTGAGAAGTTAGAATTAGAAGCTACTCTTGCGGGTGCCTGGATGCCTCAGTCAGTTAAGCATCTGCCTTTGACTCAGGTCATGATCTCGGGGTCCTGGGATCAGGTTCGCTTCCTGCTCAGGGAGGGTGGGTCTACTTATCCCTCTGCCCCGCCCCCCTGCCTCCTGCGCATGCTCTCTCTCTCTCTCTCTCGTGTTCTCACTCCCTCAAATAAATAGATAAAATCTTAAAAAAGAAAAAAAGAAACTACTCTTGTAATGCACAAACTATTTCAAAATAGAGGGGTATTTTATTGGGTAAAACGAACTCATTTAAAATGAGAATAATTTTGCAACTCAAGCAGTGTACATGCTTAATGCCATTACAACTAGTTTGTTCACTTAAGTAGGTTAAATAAGCCTTCTACCATCTGGTCAGCAGTGTGGCTCTGCATCCCAATCCATTTGTTTATAGGGGTTCAAAGACATATCCAGGCATAATTGAGGTTGGATAATCACAGGTTCTGAATCCGCGGAGTCTGAATTAATGAGGCTTTCCTCATTATGAAGACATTGTCGACTAAAGCATAGCATTTGCCAAAGGAGCCAAAGGCCGACAGATTCCAGGGGGTTTTTCAGAGCGGGAAGTCCCACTGTCTCCTTTACCACTGTGTCCAAGGACTCCTGTAGGCTGCCTCCCAGGTGGGAAGTGACAGGGTCATCTACCAACTCAATGAGTGCCTCTATATGCCAGACCCCTGGGGAGGTGACCTGGTTTCAGTTCTGGCCTGTTCCACTCCACCTGTGAGACCTTGGGGGGAAAGCCACCTACATCCTCCAGGTTCGTCTGCTCGGGAATAGTAATGCCTGTTCTGCCTGTCTTTGGAGAATTGTGAGATCAAATGGGATAAGATGTCGCTGGTGACTAATCCTCTGTAAAGGACCAGAGGAATGGGAGATAGAACTGTAGAGACAGACCTTCCCACTGACTATGGGAAGAAAAGCATCTGGCCACCTTCCCTACGTGTGACCTGTAAGTAGGGTCAGGTGTCCTTCCGTCCTTAAGACCTGCTTTCCCTGCTCCTGCTTCCATTCTCACACTCTGCTGCAAGTTCTTTCTTCTGACCATCCCCCAGCGGAGGCCAGGGAGGTGGGGTGAGCCTTCTCCACATGGAGGCCAGAATTCTGAAGGGGCTTAGCTACCCGGGATAGCACCATGGGTTCATGAGCCCCGGGTGTGGACTTGACCTCAGAGTTGGCTGGGCAGTTTCCCTCAGCCTCCTGGTTATACTCTGGCATCTCTCCCACCGTGGGTGGCCTCGAGGTACTTTATACGGCTGGTCACAAAGGAATGGGTCAGAGAGCCAAGCAGCTTGGGGCAAGCCTATCATCTCTGCTGAGAAAGGGAATCACACACTCTCTCATATGCTCTCTCCAGAGGGGTCAGTGAAGCCCTGCTCCTATGTGAAAGGGTCATTAGCAGTTGTCAAGTTGACATTCTTGTTAGCAATGTGGCATTCTCGTCCCTTGCTCAGGGTGGGGAATCTAAGGCAGGCCGCAATGGCCCTCTCTCTGGCTCTCCCACTCCTTCAGGGAGCTGATCAAACGGAGGCCTTGATTTGATAACGGAGAGCTCCGAGGGGCAGAGGATCTCCCTAACAAGTCAAGGCCCCCCCTCCCCCAGACACAAGGGAGCCTCCCAGCCCCCGACAGCTATTTAAAGTACTGCTGAACCAGTGGGCCAGGGCTAGCCTCTGAGACAGGTGGCCCTCCCAGGCGCTCAGGCAGACATTCTCTGGAGGAGGGAATGCCTGGGACTTGGGGAGCTGACAGTGGTGGGGGGGGGGCGGTGTGCAGCCGGCGATGGAGCCCTCGGAGAAGTACACAGGAATACACCCCCTGGAAGGAACAGCTCCAAGTAGAAAGAGATCAGAGTCTGCGGCCGACTTCTGCTTGTCTGTATGGCTTCTGCCTGACTTCCAGGATTTTGATGGAACTCTGCGATTTTTCCCTCCCAAGACCGCCCCTTTTCCCGGGGAACATTAAAACCCAGTTCTTTCCTTTGATCTACATGGTGGTTTCTGGGCATTACCTGGTAATTGCCCAGATGTCTTAAATCCTACTATATTTATCATTTATCAGTGAAAACAAAACCCCCAGCTGGGTGGGGGTCAATGTCCCAGTTGTGTTTTTACCTCCCCATCAGTCCCAGTCCAGTGTCCCTCTGGTAACTGTCCAGACACTGGTGCTCAAGGTGGAAACACCACTTTTCCCTTCTCCATTGGCTTACACAGGCTGCGAAGGAGCGGAGAACACCGAGGCTGTAAGTCCTTTAGGCTATGAGAGCCAAACGCAAAGTGGGATTTTAAGCAAGGCTGGGGAACTGGGATTCTGCCAGCTGGCCTCTTGTCTGTTGTGTACATACAACACATATATGTGTGTGTGTGTTTCATTTCTCCCCATAAGGGTCTAACAGCAATGATTAGTTCACATATTTATGTAGCACTTTCAAGTTTTCAGACTGCTTTCCCACACACCAAATCGTTCAACCGTCTTCTCTTTGCCCTGGGTGAGCCAGGAGGAGAAGGGAGCTGCAGGCCAGGCTGGCTACCTGCGCGTGGGGACTGCCCCCGAGAGCCTGTCCAACTCTGAGCCACTAAGAGTTTGCCTCTGCCCACACCTGCCGAGGTGGGCAGGTCTGGCAAGGTCCTGGCGCCAGGCCCAGAGGGAGGAAGGTGGAGAAAGCTGGCAGAGGGGGCCAGATGTGACAGCCGGGTTTCCATTCTTCCAGCAGGCATTTCCCGCTGCACACCCCGATTTGCATAAATCTGCATATGCCTTGGCAGGCCGAACCACTCAACCTCAGGTCATTTTCAGGTCAGGAATTTATAATCCCTTCGGCTGTGTGCCTACAAGGCAGTTTTCTGCATCCCCTTTCCCGCCCTGACTCCCTGCCCTCTGTCTCCAGACCTCCGAGGCAGAGGGAAAGGGGAACAGGAAAAGATGGTACAAAGTGTGCCCAAGCCAGTGCTCTCAAGCCAGTGCTCCCAAGCCTTCTGGAGCTGGTGGAATGCAGCCCAGGTCCCTGCTAGTCTGTTTTGGAAGGCAGAGCTCTCTGTGAGCTTCCTGGCTACCTGCAGCCAGGGCAGGCTCACCCGAGGACCCCCCAGGGGTCCCTACCCCACTGGGCCTGGCCCCTCCTCTGCCCCGGATCTTACCAGACGCCACTGACGCAGCGGGTGGATAAGGCTCGAGGGGCGATGGTGGAGCCCTGCTGCATGAATCCCCCGACCGGAAACCAGAGGCTGTTGCCGAGGGAGTACTGGTTCACCAGGAGGTTGCATCGGCCCTGGGCACACGGGTGGGGGCTATACCACTCATAGGGGGTCAACCTGTGGGAGAAAAGGAACACAGACCAGTGCCAGGGAGGGTGGGGGTGAAGAACACACTGGAAAGAGCAGTGGCGGGGGGAGAGGGGGGCTCTCCCTTCTGTCCTCACCTCTGTACTCAGTCCCAGGCCTGTGGCTTTGACCAAGCCACTTCCCTTTGCTGGACCAGGATCCTCCCAACCAAAACCAAGGGGCTTAGACTACGCTGGCAGTGTTTGTACCGCTTTTCTTCAATTAAAAAAAAATTTTTTTTAATTTTTCAAAACAAGTCATGATGTGGAACTCCAAACACAAAACAGATTAATGTGCAGCCTCCTTGACTAGAAGCCACATGTGGCAGGGGACGGGAGGGGACACCTGGGAAGTGCTGTGTTCTTAAGGGGGCCACCCTCAGCCCCCTTAAGTGGTCACAGAGGGACCGGAGGACCCCACAGAGCCAGTGTTTAAACCCTCAGCCAGAACAGTGCTTCGCAAATGTTCACCTTCATCAGAATCACCAAGAAGGTTTGTTCAAACACAGACTGTTGGGCTCAGCGCCTGAAGCTTCAGATTCAGGGAGTCTGGTGCCGACTAAGCAGCTTCTTGGCTCACCGTGATGCCCCGGGTCCGTGCTGAGAAACCCTGGCCTAGATGGTCCCCTGGGCTGTGGGTCTCAGCCCTGATTCTGTGTCAGACTCACCTGGGAGCTTTCAAAGAAACGCCACTGATAAGATGCCACTCCCAGAGGATTTGATTTGCTTCCATGCATTTCTAAGGCTCCGCAGGTGAGTGTGATGGGCACACAGGGTCGGGAAAGGCTTCTCTAAGCCCCCTGCCTCTCCCTTCCACTGTCCCTCTCTGATGCCCTTTCTTCATGCCCCCCAGATGCATGCCTTCCCTCCTCGACCCACTCCCACACAAACCCCCCAGCTGTGCCGACAGGGATGCGTACGGAGGTGTTGCCGAGCAGGGCGTGGAACTGGGTGCCAGTCTCATCACCAGCCTTTCCATCCCTGGCCTAGCCTGCTTGTTGTTCTGCCACGGCTCGCCCACATGGCCACCGCCCCTACTGTTCCTGAGTACAATGCCAGTGTGTCATCGCTGGCCCGTGTCCAGAGATATGCTCCTTCTCCCCATGGCCTACAGACCTGGCTTGTCCTTGGTGGTTTCCAAGCCCACAGGCTCTTAGAACTGGGCTTCAGAGATAGATTCCCTGGCCTCGGCCCTAGAGATGTTGAGAGGATCGAACCTGGGAATTCATTTTTTTTTTTAAGATTTTATTTATTTATTTGACAGACAGAGATCACAAGTAGGCAGAGAGGCAGAGAGAGAGAGAGGAGGAAGCAGGCTCCCCGCTGAGCAGAGAGCCCGATGCAGGACTCGATCCCGGGACCCCGAGATCATGACCTGAGCCGAAGGCAGCGGCTTAACCCACTGAGCCACCCAGGTGCCCGGGAATTCATATTTTTAAAAGCTCCTCTGTGACTCTGATATCAGCCGGCTTAGAAACGGCTGCCTTAGATTAGTGGTTTCCAGATAGGTTTTTCCCCCCCCAAAATCTCACCCAGAAGTACAATAGATCAAGAGATAAAAGTGGAACTGGTCTGGATGAAGAGGAGTTGAGGCCCAGAGCTTTGGCTACCGAGCCTTTCACCACCCCTCCAAAGTCCCTGGTACCTCCCAGGAGCCCTCATGCCCCAGGGTACCCTGTTTTTAAAACCTGTACCTAAGGTAGGTGCATTAACCCAGGTTCATGCATTATACATATATGATATAATGTGTGTGTGTGTATGGTATTTTTTTTAATTAGTCCTCTTGTTAATGTCGGATCCTGGGGTAGTGCGTGTGTGTGTGTGTGTGTGTGTGTGTGTGTGTGCAGGGCCAGGAAGGGGGGCAGTTTAAGCCCCCGGAGCTGGGTAAAAAGCTTCAGGCTGCAGCAGGCAGGATAAAGCAGGCGTCTGTGTCTGTATATCTAGGAACCAAGCTTTCCGACCATTTCCAGGGCCCTCAAGGTCCCCCGAGAGCTATGGGAATAGCTACACACTGGGGCTCAATCAAAGGGGGCAAGAGTGAATTACAGAGCCGTGAACCAGGGCTCAGGCAGACAGCTTCCTAAAAGCAGCAGCCGACAGTGTGGTGAAGTGGAGAAGAGGCATGCCAGCCTCCTGCATGTCTCACCCGTTGTCACTGACAACAGATACTTGACAGTGGCAATGCCTCCAGACCCGAGGGGGGAAGGTGGCACCAGAGAGACACACACAGCAGCCTTTGAAGGCTACCAGCTTGTGAGCAAGGCCTTCTTCTGTTGGGCTGGATCTCATGGGCTCAGGCTGACTTTCCTGAACGTGGCTCTGATCTCCACTGGAAGAGGCAGAGACTGGGTGAGGCAATGCTCCCTGGGCAGGCTTGGGAGCTGCCCTGGGGTTCTGTGTTCTAACTAGAGAGAGCACATGTTCTCCTTGAGCTGTTGAACAGACATGCTCTAGGGAAAGGCCTCAGCCTGCAGAGGTGGGACATACCCTGGAATTGTCGAGTCCTGCCACTGTGGCCGCGAGGAGACCACTAGGGAGACAGCCGGAACAGAGCCGCCACCAGCTCTCCGGAAGCTCATCCCATGGTTCTATTACTTACCAGAAAGTAAAGGCCCTTTCTGGTCCTATGCTATGGTGAGTTGGGTGCTGAGCATAGAGTGTGGATTCTGAACCGGTGACCCCTGAGCCCTGGGCTTGTTCTGCTTCTGGATAGGAAGCCGGCTGTCCCAAAGCCCAGGCTGATCCCACGGCCCAGCCCCGGAGAGCGACCACCCTCTCTGTGCACATTCATGGGAGGCCTCAGCCATGGGATGCCTTCATGTTCTTCGGGAGGCCCAGGGACAGCTTCTGTTTGCAGGGGAGAGGGAGGGCCTAATTGTCCCCAAACCCTGATCTGGACCCGTTGTTGCAAATCAACCCTACTTGCAAATGCCTTTTTCCCTCCCGCCCTCCTGTCCTGTGCCATCCTCCACAGCTCCCATTCAACAAGGCAGCTGTATTTTCACGGGCGGATCTGGGCTGGGGAAGGGCCAGGCCCTCTTCAGAGGAAACCTTCTCTGTCGCCCATGCCCTGAGACCTCCGGTCCCCCAGCTCTGGTCATCATTCAGTTCACTCTGTGGCAGATACTGGCAAGGTCTAATGCCAGGGCAGCCAAAGGCATAGTGCTTAGTCAGAGTGCTCTTCCTGCCACCCTCCTCCCGTCCTCTCTCCTCCAAGACCCAAACCCAAACTGGGGGCCTAGAGACTGGGGAACAGAATGGGGAAGAGACAGGGGTACAGAAGCAAATTCAGACAAACTGGCCTGTTTGCACCATTGCATAGTAGGGAAGCCGTGAGTAGGTGGGGGGATGGGTGGTGCCAGGTGGACAGCACAGCAGAGAGCAGGTCAGGTCCCCAGTCCCCCTCCCACCCCTCCAGTGTGGCCCCAAGGTCCTCTGAACCCGCCCCTCCCACTCCCTACCCCTCCCATGCAGTTCTCGAGGTGGACGCAAGGTGGCGGTGCGAGGACAGGGAAGGGGCGGCGAGCTTACCGAGCCACTAGGAAGAGGACGCAGCTGACGGCCAGATAGGCTAGAAGCATGAAGAGCCAGACGCCAGGAGAAAATGGGTCCAGAAAGGAGAAATAGCCAGGTTTGCGTCCCTGGAAATGAAGACAAAACCAGATTCACTGTGGGTGATTCTCAGTGGGTCAGGATGGCCCCTGGCCAGGGCGGGGCAGGCCAGAGGAGATATAGGGATGTGGGTCTGGCCCCAGATGGCCCTGCCCCTGGATTCTGGGTGACTGGCTTAAATGGCACTGGGGTCCAAGGTGCAGAGGGGCTGCTCCAACACCTAGCCAGCCCTGATCCCAGCAGACCAAACACAGGGACAGCTGGGGCCACTTCACTTCCTTGGTTAAGGGAGGCTTCGTGCTAGGCAAGGGGAAGAGCCCTCAGTATCCCTTATGTACCACCCTGTGTCCCCCTACCCTCCTCGAGGACGGCATGGTGGGCGCAGGGGCTTTGAGCCGCTGGTGTCCACGTCGCTGGAGTATGACAGCGCCCCTCCTTGACACTCACGTCTTTCTCACAAGGATGCTAACGGAACAGGCACCTTGTTTTTTTGTTTGGAGGGTGAACTGATGCATTAGTGAGATTAACCTTAAAAAGAGATTAACCTCGAAAATGGTACCATGAGACAGATTATTATTTCCACGTTACTGGTGAAGAAACCGAAAGCCCAGGGCAGTTGAGAGATGTGGGTCCAAGGTCGCACAGCCAGTGAGTGGGAGGGCTGGGACTCAAATGCTCATCTTCCGACACCAAGCTCAGAGCTCAGGTACCATCACGCTGTGGGGAGACGTGGTCTGTCCCCAGCCCAGGGGTGTGCCTGGCCAGAGTCAAGGGAGCCAAAGGATGGGGCCAGGAGCAGAAACCTAGGTACCAAGCCCCTGGATATTTTCCGGAGGACAGTGAAATGCAATGAGCAGGATGGAGTTCCATGATCTACTCTGGGGTCTTGGGCAAGTGCACGCCCTTCTCTGGCCTTGGTCAGAGCCCCTATAGGTCAAAAGGGCGACACTGCTGGCTTACCACAGATAGCTGTCATACATCCTGTTTCCCCTGCTGTGTTCACCCATTCTACATTCGTGGCTATCATGAGTTGACAAGCCTCATATAAAAGTCCAGATTTCTGGCGTCTTTCACAAAATGGAGTGGTCTGGAAACTCTGGGCCTCAATCGCCAATGGGCCGGAGCTCAGCGGTAGTCGCCCCCTCTACATACGGCCAGCTCTCTCCAGCTCCTCCTTCCTCCTGCCCTTCCACACCCCCCAGTTTATCAGGGCAAATGGACATGAAGTTTAGCGCCCTGTCACTCGTGATGATTTCACTCTGTGTTTCTCAATTGAGAGATACTCGGGGGGGGGGTCTTTCATTGTTGGTTTCTGAATCTGAAACCCCATTAGATGCTCAATGTCAGAAATCTATACCTGATTATATCACAACGAGTGAATCGAGGAAAATGACAGCACTATTTAAAGCTGCCATATTTGGTTAGGGGTGATAAGGAATGATGCATGGTTGTGGGAAAAATTCCTGGAGACTCAAGTTATAAAACATCGAACATCACACAAACAAGGATCAAGACGTAAACATCGCTCCGCTGGAAACATATCAGTCATGTTGGCAAGAGAACATCTGATTCTACTTGTGATTGACTGACGCCAACCAGAAGAGCAAGGAGTGGGCAGTTATGTGAGAGTTGGGTCTGGGCATAAACGGCCTTAGTTTAGGCGGAGCCCAGGCTGTTTATAGGATGCCAAAGAGAAGTACATTATTTGCAGGCTCCGAACTACTACTATTTTTTTCCTTCTATGTGGATGCCTTGTATTGCTTCTTCCCCCCAAAGGCATCTGAGTTACTGGTGTTTGGGGGCAAATCCGGTGTCATATGCCACCGGCATTTCTTCCAAATAACAGATTCTCCCTAACCCAGAGGATATATGATGGTGATACTTTCCTTCCGGAGAATTCAGAATGTTTCACTATGTCCTCTTGATTTCAATACCCAGTTCTCTGTATTGACAGATGGAAGAATGGAGACCTGGGGAGGTTAAGTGCCTTGCTCAAATCACTGGCGATGGCTTCAATTTCTCTGGTGCTCATTCATCACACCGCGCCACAGAGATGCCACCTCTCCCTCGTTCAGATGGCCGCCGTACCGCATGTTCCTCTCCTTTTTATCTTTGCAACTTGCTCCAATCAACCCCCTAATTAATCTCACGTCTTTTCCCCAGTGCCAGCAGAATCCCAACCTACTCTATGTCAACCCCATGAAGCCCTTTTGAACATTATTTGTACCCATCATCATTTATTTGGACTCTGTTGTATTTATAGGCATTTCTACTGATTCATACATGTCCTGTGGGCTGCAAGGTGGACCAGTTTCTTCAGGTGACTGCAACCACTTTGAAGATAGATAATTGGTTCTATAGAGTCTACGCCATAGACATCCAGGACAGGCCAAGCACTGCAGATGGACTGAAAATTAGATGCCACCAAAATTTAACTAGTTCCCTGGCTTTTTTAAAGATTTATTTATTCGAGAGAGCGAGCGAAGGGGAAGGGCAGAGGGAAAGAGAATCTCAAGCAGACTCCCTACTGGGTGTGAAGCCCTGCTCAGGGTTGATCTCATGTCCCTGAGATCATGACTTGAGCTGAAACCAAGAGTCAAAGCCTTAACCAACTAAGCCACCCAGACACCCGGAAGCCCCTATCTCCTGGACTTTTGTACTGTGTTTCAGGCTGACCACACCAGAGCCAGCATTCTTGATGCTGTCTGATGATGGGAGACACCCAAGGGGATGGTCACCAACAGATCACCATCCCAGCATGGGGAGACCCTTAGAATGTTAGAGGGGGTGCTACAAAGTGGCAGTGAACTCCCCTTGCATGTCAAAAATTCCTCTTGTTCTTAAAGATAATCTGTTGAGTCAATGAAACTTCATTCTAGAAGAAATGACATTATAGTGAGAATGCAGTTGCTTTCCCAGACTCTAGAGCCAGACACATAAGGACACCAGAGCTAGGTAATACAGGACAGGCAGTAAATTAAAACACAGACTCTGTAGCTAGCCTGCCCAGGACTGAATACTGGCTTCATCATTTACAACTATGTGACCCTGAACAAGTTACTTAACTTCTCTGGGCCTCCATTTCCTCTTTTGTAACATGGGGGTAACAATAAAACCTACCTCAGGAGGGTGTTTTAAGAGCTGGATGAGTTCACACATAGTAAAAGCCATATGTGTTGGCTTCTCCTCTGGCTAATGGTAGCCGTGAGTGAGGGGAGGGAGGACAGTGGAATTTCCTTTTATATTAGTTCTCCCTCAATGGACAAGAAATATTTTTTCTGCCCTACAGTGACACATGCGAATGATGTCTGGGGAGAGAATGCCATTGTGGCCATAGTCACGTTCTGTAACACTTAGAATTTCTATGGGTTATAACCCATGAGTCATGAGGGTTCCCAGGGCTCTCCAGGGAAGCCATTAAGGCAACACCAGGCTCTATTCTGGAAAGACGGCTCTTAGAAGCCAAGGATTCCAACCTCAGTTCTGCCTCGGCCTTTCCAACGAAGGCACAGAGTGGGTCAGATGTGTGGTGGGTTCTCCCTTGTCCCTGGAGGGGCTGGGCATCCTGGTCACCCCTTCCTTTTTGCTGACACCACACAAGCTAGTGATACCGACTCTCTACCTGCCCTGCACCCTCTCTCCTCTCCTGCAGAGTCAAGGACAAATGCTCCTTCTGTCCTCCACGTGGTCTTTACAACTAAATGGCAACGCATTCAGAGGTCTCCTTCAACTCCCAGCTGTGGTCCACAGTCAATAAAAGACTCTTTAGGGCTGAAGAGATAAAAGAAGGCAGTGTCCATGCCTCTTTCTGGAAGAGGCAGAAGAAGAGGATTTCCTCCTACCCCGCCCCAGGAACCCACAGGTAACTTTTCTCAGGGTGTCTGCAATAGACGGTCTTGATGATAGTTGGGTTTAGCATGCACTTCCCACCTCTGAAGCGAACGGGAAAAAAGAGGCAAGCAATTAATTCCTCCTCACATAAAACACCCACATGAGTTTGTTGCCTATGTAACCCACACGCTAGCAGATCTATTTTCATTTTGCTCTTTGGAAATCCAGTACGAGGAGATGTAAATTCCAATCCTGGCACTGACTTTGACTTGCTGAGTGATTCCAGGCAGGCCACTCAACTTCTCTGAGTGCCATTGTCTTCTTCCAGAAAATGGGACCCGGCCATCAACATGAAGGGGGAATGTGAGAATTACTACAGTAATATTGATAGAACACCTGGAGCTTTGTGAGATAGGAGCGCCCAATAAAATACCAATATGAAAATGATGATACACCCAGGAAACCATATTTCCATGTTATGGGCTCTCGTGTTACTTAGCCTTAAGGAACAGAACTCTGCACGTTCTGTTTCCTTATAGCAGGGTATTAAGCAGTATTAGAAATGATTCACTGGTTTACTTAGCATCGTTCTCCATTCTTCTAGACAGTCTTTCTGAAATGAAACAGACCTTCTTGAAAAAAAAAAAAAACGGGTAATATATCCAGCGAAAATTCTGGGCATTAATTTAATGTTGGCATTTATGCCTCTCTCACTTTTTAATCACTGTCTGTTGTTTTGTTGTTTTTTTTTTTTTTTAACTTTTCTTGACAGAGAAGACTCTAGATAAGAGTTAAGAAGAGGAAAAGACAGAGCATAAAACTTCTCCACTTTGTTAATCAAAGATGGGTGAGGACCTTACAGAGGGAAGATAGCAAAGGCATGCTCTCGAAGAAGAAGTCGTAGGTACTCTGGCTGGCTGGAGACACTAAACAGGATAGGATAGTATAGAATAGATAGTATTCTCAGATTAGAAAGGCTCTAGAACATTCCCCCGACACATGGCCTTGACATAGAGAAATGCACCTAACTGTACCATAAAGATGGGTAGTTAAAAGCGTATGGACCTGGGGACCAGAAAGTTGGGTTCAGTGCCCCCTCCACCATTGTGCTTTCTCCTCTCTCCATGGTCCCGCTAGCCATCGCGGACCTTAGCATCCTTCCACATAAAATGGGGACCATGGTACTGTGCCTCGGTGGGGGGGGGGTTGCTGTATTAAAGCAGAGACTCCATGCAAAAGTGCTTCATAAATAAAGAGATGCCAGACAGATGTTAGTCAACACACAAGTACCCTGACGTACACCCAACCACCTTGACTATGTCAACACTGAACTTTTTAAATGTAATTATCCATTTAGGGGGTATACGTGCCAAGCGTCAAATCTCAGGTTGGCGTCTGGCACACGCAGATGACGCCTTCCTACAACAGTCAGTGCGTGCTGGAGGAATGCAGACTTACTTTAATATTAATCGGAGCAAAACATCATTAGGCAAATTGCTGTTGCAGGAAAAAAAAGACAGCAAAATGACACAATATACTCTGATGTTCAATATGAATGTTTTCGTTTCTCTGTGCTCTTTTCCCCTCCATTCACATAGATATTGGAGTCCTCACAGCGGGCGTCAGAATCATAAAACCCCAGAGTACAGATGCCCCTGGGTTCCTTACTGCTTCAGCGTATACTGAATGAGCTGATGTACCATGGAAATCAAGAGAGTCTTGAACTTCAGATGTCCTGTTATTTCATTTGCATTCTTGGAATAGTAGGGGTACTCAGATCTCGTTGGTACCCAGACTCTAAAGGCTGGACCCTGTATGTATGGTTTGGAAGCTCATCTAGCCCTGACCAGGGATTGTAATGCTTTTTCAGGTGGGTGCTAGGTTGTATGCGGGCGGTGCAGGCAATGGTGGGGAGGGAGCACTGAGTCCCGGGGAAAGCTGTGCGGGCCTGGAGCAGAAGATGTACTTGGGTGGCCTGAAACATGGGCCTCCCATCTCCTCTTGTTATCTAGACCATTGAGATCAAGGCCAGAAAAGAAACAGGAAATCTAGTTTAGTCACTCATCCTGCTGCCTGGGCTATGAGGCCTCCTGACAGAAGCCAGGCTCCTGGGCTCCGTGCTGCTCCATTAGGAGCCACAAAAGAAAGTGGTGCTCACTGCCCACAGGACAGCGGGGTACCTCCCTCAGCCTTCCCTCCTGCCTTTCTTCTTTCTGTAATTATGGAGCCAATATAGCCTGTTTGGGATGATCATGTTTCCACATCAAAAACTGTATCATAAGAGCTTCTGGCCTGACAAGAGGGTACCTTCTTCCCACTAGGATCCACTTAGGGAGAAAGAGATAAAGACCAGTACAGTGCAGCAAATACATGGGCAGACAGCTGCTGCTCAGGGAAAGAGACCAACAGCTCCATCCAGAGGAGTCACACTGAAGAGCAAGTGACATTTGAGCTGGGTATCGAAGGCTGGAGAGGAGTTTGTTCCGCGGCCAAGAGGCAAGAAGACGGGCACAAACCTAGATCAGAAGAGGCTTGTGTGTTGGTGAAGTGGTGAGTGCTATGCGGTGAAGACACCTATAGCAGGAGCTACGAGTGGAACAGGAAAGATGGGCTGTGTTCTCCATGTTCAGAAAGAGGGACTTGGTCTTGTTAAGTGATGGGCAGCCAGTGAACCATCTTAAGTAGGAGGCTGATATGATTCCATTAGTAAAAAAAAAAAAATAGCAGTAAACTAAAAAACTAACTCTCAGCAAGTCACGTGCATTTACGAAATACAAAGCTAATGCCCTATTGTGCACAGGTCAGGCACTGTTATAGGTGCGTTACTTATGCATTTATGTATCCTCATTAAATCTGCATGACAACCCATTGTCGCACATGAGAAAACTGAGACACAGGGGACATGCAGCAAGTACATGGCAGATCTGGCTCCAGAACTTTCCACTGCTTTTTCATGAATGCTGGAAGTGACTATGGCCCTCTGATGGGGACGCAGTACTGGATGGGAGGGTCACACCTCTCATCCAGTGAACTCAAGGAGGATACAGGCCACCAGGATGGTGATAAGGTCAGAGATAAGGAAAGCCTGAAGCAAGGTGGATTCAGTGGGGGTGGAAGGCGTGCTTGAGAACCATCTAGGAGGTGAGCTGACTGACTGAACGTGTGCAGTGAGAGAAGTGAAGGGCAGCTCGGGGGAATGGGTGGAGATGCCATGAGGTGAGATGGGACAGGGGAAGAGGAGGAAGAATTCTACAGAATATGGTTTGTGACACCAAATTTGAGGTGCCCATGAGATGGTCAGGTGATGTCTAGTCATGCTAGAAAAAGCTTCAAGAATTCAGGGGAGTGGCCAGGGTTGGATTTATAGATGCGGCAGAGAGCTGTCAAAGAGAGAAGGGAAATGCACCAGGGACATTCACGGGGCAGGCAGAGAGAGAGAGAGAGTCAACAGAAATGCTGGAGGGGCAACGATCAGGGTGGTAGGAGGAAGAAGAGGAAGAGACAGTGACCTGGAACCTGGAACGGAGAGAGTTCTAGAAAGTGGGGAAGTGGGAGGGATCAACAGTAACAAATACTGAAGCCAGAATTCTAAGTCAGCCTCTGAGTGGCAGGGAGTAAGGCATCCAAATAGCAAAACAGTCTTCCCATTTTGGTCCTAGAAATGCCTGAGCAGAAACAGAGATTATACCCCAACAGTGAGAAGAAGGAAAATACCACATCATCGACACTTGGTGATCCCATGGTGGTGAGAAACTAACCCTAGGTAATCTAGGATGACTGTAAATTCACACACTATTTCTGATTGTCTTTAGACTTCAGACACATACCTGCCACCCCTTACTACTTAGGAGGGTTTTGCAATATTTTCAAAAGAGGCATTTATACTTTGGGTTAATTATTTTAACCTTTGCACACAGGCTTCATCATCACCAGAGGTTCACATCTTGGCAACAATCACTCATGACTCAGATGACCTCAGATACAGAATTAAGATATAGATTCTGGGCCATTATAGATTATAAATGAAATTAATCATCTTGAGAAACTACCAACTTCAGAAAAATTCACAAAATAATAAACTTTCCACTTGAGAAAAATTCACAAAATCATCACTATGAACTTGAGAAAAAGTCAAAAAATAATAAATACTCTCAACCTGAGAAAAATTCACAAAAGAATAAACCCCCAGTATTCAACTTTATTTTTGTTAACCTAACACTATTATAGGAGAGAGAGCTTCTCTCTGTAATTTCAGATTGAGGCTTTCATGGTGAACTCCATGGAGCTATCCTGTGGTATTAGCTGTTTCTGCCAATTCAGATACAGCAAAGTTCATCTCAGACCTGTTCTCTCCAGGTCTCCCCTGGTTTCATTGATTCAGGATTGTTCTCTCCAGCTGATTTTTTGGTACTTTCTAAGCACACTGCCTTACACACAGAATGCACTCAATAAATATTTGTTGAATAAATGCATAAACTGTCAGCTCTGCTTAGTGTAAGGTGTTCATCCAGCACTCAATTTTTATTCAGCTCGGCCCCCTGTTATAAATCAGCTCTGAGCAGCCACGTGGAAGATCAGTGCCTCAGTGAAGAGGCTGGAAGTGGGGAGGTCTCCTGACCAGAAAGGGGAACGTATGACTTTGGGTTCTCCAGAGAGACAGAATCAGTAGGAGATGTGTGTGTGTGTGTGTGTGTGTGTGTGTGTGTGTGTGAAGAGATTTACTTTAAGGAATTGGCTCTCACCATTGTGGGAGCAGTTAAGGCCAAAATCTATAGCACCTGCTGGAAACTCAGGCAGGATTTCTAAGGGATAGTCTTGAGGCAGAATTCTTTCTGTTCCAGGAAACCTGTTTTTGTGCTTAAGGCCTTCAACTGGTTAGATGAGGCCCACCGACATTATCAAGGGTAACTTCCTTTACTTAAAGTGGAATGAACACAGCTGTTAATCCCATCTACAGAATATTCTCATGGAATATCTAAGCTAGTGATTGATCAAACCCTGGGCACCATAGCTTAGGGAAGCTGATGTGTAAAACATCATGTTCCAAGAACTAATACAATCATAGGTTTGCAGTAGTGGGTAATATCTGGCCAACAATCCAATTAAAGATGTCCAGAGGACTGGTGAGTGGGAATTTGTTTCTGGCTGGAGTTGATATTCCAGGCAGTGGTGTGCCCAGTGGTGAGGGTAGCCTAGCAGAGGACGTCCCCAGGCAATGAGTAGAAACACCAATGATCAGGAGCCTTTACCTACATGGTTCCTCCTGGTCCATCGGGTTGTGAGTGGGGCTCTCGTATCCTTGGCATTAATCAAGAAATCAAGGCCAGAGCCTAGTTGTACAGCTTGGCCATAGTAATATGATTTGGAGAAAGGTCCTATGTTCCCCCACTTCTTTGGGATGCTGCCTCGGGGCTCAGTTGCAGGAATGGGGTGAGGCGGGTTCAAGACACAGTGCTAGCTGGAAAATCACCCAGGGACTAAGGACAGGTAGGAGGACAAGAACCCTTGTCTCAAGAGTTAGAACACCTGGCTTCTAGGCCCCACCGTGTGTCAGTTCCAAGTGTGACTTTAGTTTCCTTACTGTCAAGTTGGAATTCTAATACCTTCCCTCTTCTCAAACAACAGTCCTAAGGACCAGATGAGAAAAGGTACACAAGAAAGCCTTCCAGAACAAGTTACTCAAAGATCACCTGAATGAGGGGAGCCACCTGGTGTCCCAGAGACAGCACAGGCTCGAAGCACACCATTCCTGGGTGCGATCTCTGCCCTCACACTTACAAGAACAACACGAGGGTACTGGTGTCCTAGGACCACTAGAAGAAAGTACCACAAGCTAGGTGACTTGAAACAATAGAAACATATAGTCTCCCAGGCAGGGGTGAGCAGTTCAAGATCAAGGTATCAGCAGGGCCATGCTCCCTCTGAAGGCTCTAGGGGAGGATGCCTGCTTGTCACCTCTAGCTCCTGGTGGTTGCTGGCAATCCTTGGTGTTCCTTGGCTTATAGAGACATCCTGCTACTCTGTCTCCAAATTCATACGCTCTTCTCCCCCGGGTCCACATTTTCTTCCTTTTACAAAGACACCCCTCCTTGGCTAAAGGCCTGCTCAAATCCAGTATGACATCATCTCAACTTGATTAGATCTGCAAAGACCCTATTTGCAAATAAGGTCCTGGGGCTTAGGACTTCAAGATGTCTTTTGAGGGGACACAAGTCAACCCATGACCACAGTCAAGATCCTTGCAGGGGCTGGAAAGAGCGTCTGGGATGTAAGAGTTGCTCAATGAACGGGAGCTTTCATCATCGTGGAAAAGAGGCGGGGGACATCGCTCTCGCCCTTAATTCACAAGACAGCCACATCAATGACAGCGCCAACAGTGCCCAAATCCTCACACTGCTTTTTGTCTTAGCCTGGGGAGCTTGGGATTTCGATGCTGCCTCTTCTTCTAAACGCCGTGACTTCCTTTTCTAAGCCAGGCAGCGATCATGATGGATGCTGAGGTCCAGCATTGGATAGTGTTCCTCGGAGCTGCTCCAATGGGCTCTGTGACAAGGGAACTCTCCCTCTTACAGAAATGGGCTGCAGTTTCCGATGTCCTAGTAGCCCTGGCTATGTGAGCCCAGGCTGGTACTGTGAATACAGACAATCCTCTTTCTCCAGGGCTGGGATGTGGGGCCAGGGAAGGGGTCAGAAGCTAGAGGGTCTGTTCTTCAGCAGGCACGTGGGATGAGCGCTTGATCCCTTCCCTGTTGGGCAGCCTTGTGGCGCCGGGTAACACCCTGCAGTATTCTAGGTTAGTGTGACTTCAGACACCGAGAATGACTTGAGCATTGGGGAATCTTTATAATAGCTGTGCATTCAGAGTCAGTTTGGATAAAAGGATGAGAGGGAGGCTCTTCTGGTTCAGGCAACTGTGTCCTGGCAACATCGCTAGTATTCCCTTTGTAGCCCTGTTACTCTCCTGATCCTCCCCCACTGGCCAGGGTCCTCCATCAGGTCTGTCCTCACGCCTATTGGTGTGCCTTCCCAAACTCATTTAGACCCTTACTCTACTCACTCTAGGCAACTTAAGCAGAGAAGTCTTTCTCTCTCTCTCTCTCTCTCTCTCTTTTTTTTTTTTTTTTTGAAGGATGTCAAAAAGGGGATAGGCCAGATATAAATGACATCATTTATTCACTAATATAGCTAACCCGGAGAGGATGGAGTCTGCATTCCCTCACCAGACAATGCTCAGAGTGAACAGAGATGCACCTGGGAATCAGCAAAGTCCTTGAAAATGCTGGGATGACTTATCTGGACTGGAGACCCCGTCTCTAGGAGGAAGCAGAGTGACCAACAGGTCCACTCACCGACACACGGCACAACCAGGGTTGAGCGCTCGCTCTCAGCCATCCCTAGTCAGTGAGGCAGAAGCAATTTTTACTGGAAAGCCCACAAGTGTGACTTTTCCATTCTTCCTGTTTGCAAGTCCGCACAGCTGATGCGGAAAAAATAGCCCAGCTCATTTGCATTTAAGTCTTGAAATCTAAATATTTCTGTGAGTCATTCATTATTACCATATAACTCAGTGTTTGCATGCAAATAACTTTAATGACATAAATGCTTATAAAATAAGTCTCTTACCATATGAACTCGGTAAAGAATGCTAATTCCCAGAGTCATGAATGGCTTGGAGAAATCAATCACCTTCTCCCGCTCCGCAGTAATGGTGAGGCCCGCCACGGCCAGGTCCGCTTTCTGAAAGGGACAGACAGATCCCATCAGTGGGGCGGCCCAGGTGAGATGCAGGGACAGAGACTTGTGGCCAGAGGCCGTCCCTACTGGGGAGATGTCACTCTGGTCTGGCTTCTCAGTGTGGGGAGGGACTCTGGGTGGCCTTGAGCCATCTCAGACCCGAACAATCATTCACGAGAGGACACGGTGCTGAAGCTGGAACTCAGGCACACTTGTGGCCAGACGCCTCTAGACACATCAGTAAGTACAAACAGCAGAGGACTGTTCAGGGACCATCTCAAAATGCCCAAGGAGAGGGAGAACGGGCACAGAGGCTACTGGATTCTCAACAGGAAGTCATTTTAAAATTCAACTTCCTAATTTGCTCAGTCCACAAAACTTGACGGAGGTGCGAGCCTGAAGAGGAACCGCGGTGGGGGTCTTGGGGGTGCGAGAAAATGGATGTAAGCATGGAAGAGAGACAAGCTAACACCACCAAGCAATCGAGCGGGTAGCCCCACCACCATAGAGCTCGTCTTTGTCAGAGCTGGGACTGGACCTTGGCCTCCCAGGGCCCTGGACACTTAAATTGCTGCTCAGGTTACAGTTCAGGCGCCAAAGAAGTAAAAGAAGGTTCTGTGGCCTTCCATGTAAAAGTCACCAGAATTTGTTCTGAAGACATTTCCTTCTGTGCTCTTGGCCCTTGTAGGACACCACAGATGCCCATACCTGATGAGAGTCTGAATTCAACACGATCGGCTTCCTCAGTGTTCCTCTTTGCCAGACAGTTCGTCCTCGTCCCTTATTTAAACCCATCCCCTGGCAAAGCAAACTCACTTCCTCTTGGTCTGCTTCCCCGTGCATGGTGCAAAGGGGAAAAGCCCAGAACCAGCGTTCTGTTCCGGTCCTTCACCAACTCCCTAACCTAGGCCAGTCCCTAGACATCCTTGGCCTTGTCCTTAAACCAAGGATGTGAGGTGAAGACCGTGCCAGGACCCTGCCCAGAGATTCTCTAACGGGGATTCTCAACATCTCGTACATCTCGTCTCTGACCACCTGAATCAGAATCCTGTGGGAGGCTGACTAAAATGCGAATTCCTGAGTCACACCCCAGGGCCCCCTGGATCAGACGGTGGGTACCAAGCTGCGCAGCTGATTCTGACATCCACTAATATGGAAGAACCATTTTTTTAAAAAAAGATTTTATTTATTTGACAGACAGAGATCATAAGTAGGCAGAGAGGCAGGCGGGGGTTGGGGGGGAAGCAGACTCCCCGCTGAGCAGAGAGCCCGATGTGGGGCTCGATCCCAGGACCCTGAGATCATGACCTGATCCAAAGGCAGAGGCTAAACCCACTGAGCCCCCCAGGTGCCCCAAAGAACCATGTTTTATAACGGAGGCGTGTATCTCAGACTGGCCTCCACTGGTTTCCATGTCAGCTTAACTCCTTCTTCTAATTCCAGTGGAGCAGCTGATGGGAGAGAGGAAGACGGAAAGGAGGACAAGTGGAGTCCCCCGCAGTCTGAGAACAGGCCAGGCGTCGTCTCTGAATGAGCGCACGCACACACGCGCACAAGTGCACGATTCTTCCTAAATCACTGCAAAGAAAATAGAGAAAGAGACATGCTGGTCCTCATTCCGCACACAAGGGAATTTGCGATTTGCGTACAAGAAGGATAAATCTCTTGGCAAAGGTCAGTCTCTCCCGCATTTCGACCTTGCACCTCCACTCCCGATCCACGTTCCGTCTGCTGGTGCAGCCATGTAATCTGGCAGAGGTTAACAAACTCAGGGCCTTATAAAGGCAGGCCAGGTGCCAAGGAAAGAAACTAGGGTGCGGATGTAAGAGATTTTTCAATATAAAATGAAATATGTGAATGCTTCATTGTGCTCTTTCTGTATTTCTCCAAGAGAGTGCTAATTACTGCTATCAAATGAATCAACCCTTGAGATTAAAAAACGAAGTTTGATTAGAAGATTGTTAATGCTTTCATTTGGGGGCTCTTTGTGGAGGGCTGCTTGGGTCTTTCAGAACCTCGGCTCCTCCGTGACGGTGGCACTGATGGCAGTTCTGCCCGCTTGAGAGCACAGGTGTAGGCCAACAGATAATCAACGCAGCACAAAGACCCAGCAGGTGCAGCGCCGGGTCCCACACGGGCAGGCTTCTAGCTAGTCGGCAGCCAAGCCCTGCATGAACCTTGGGAGGAGGAGACGAGAGAGTCAGTTGGGTTGGACTGAAAGAACGGAAGAAAAGAGGAGGAAACCAAAATGGATAAAGTGGGCAAAGATAAACACAGCTTTTAGTATTTAAAAACACAGATCCTGTCCTGCCAATTAACTGAACTCAACAACTCTACCCACAGGTTTCTTTTCCTCACCTACAGCTTTCGCCCCCAAAGGGTAAATTTTGTTTTTGTTTTTTAAGATTTTATTTATTTATTCGTCAGAGAGAGAGAGAGAGAGAGCAGGAGCAGGGAGAACTGCAGGAAGAGAGAGAAGCAGGCTCCCCACTAAGCAAGGAGCCCGAGGCGGGACTTGATCCCAGGACCCCGGAATCATGACCTGAGCCGAAAACAGACACTTAACCAACTGAGCCACCCACACATCCCAAAAGGGCAAATGCTGAGTTGGAATTTGGAAATCGGTTCACAAGTTTATAAAAGCTGTCATGATGTCATGGTAAAGCCGTAGAGCCTTTCCCGGGTGCATGCAGAACGGCCACATACCCAAGGGAGAGTGTGTGCCCCAGGCTCGGACAGGGCATCTCTGTCTACTCACAGAGAGAGCTTTTCCAAACTGGGGCCAAACAGAACAACCGCCTCATGTGGACACTGCTGATTCCTGGCCACCAGTCGGTCCCTCTTCACTTTCCTGCCCCCCCCCCGCCCCCGGCAGGAGTAAGTTACAGGAAGGGGAGGCAGGGAAGGAGAGGGATGGAAAAAAGCCGTGGCAAGCTAAAAGAAATGATGGAGATTTCGTGGTGGTGTTTTTTGTTTTATTTTGTTTTGTTTTTATTTAATCAACTCAGTAGAGAATAATAATTATCTACCTTGGCTTCAACACCCCCCGAAATTTTAGCGACAACCTCTGGGGATCCGGTTATTCCAAAAGATGCGCGTTCATTTTATTTCACCTTAATTAAAAAGACATTATGCTATAAAGCAGTCTTAGATGAGGAGATAATATGCCATGAAACCAGACTAACAAGCCAAGGGGGCTGGGAGTGTACGATGCCAGCAACCATCGGCATAGGGGAAGGAGGGAGGGGAGGGCAGGCTGCCCGTCCGCCCCAGCCCTTCTGCATCTCTGGCCACTCGGGGCAGGAGGGCCGTGCTCTTGGGCAGAAAGAGCTGTAGACAGGACATCAGAAGACATGGCCCTGGTTGCAGCCAGGCCACGGCTCACTGTGACCGTGGGCGAGTGACTCCACTTTCTGGGGTGAAGTTTCATCCCGTCAGATGAAAAGGCCCCCACCACATGCCCTCTAAACTGTCTTCTCCAGCTCCCAAACCCCACACTCGCATTTCGCTTGCCTCAAATGGGTAGAGCTTACTTCCGCGGGCCCCTGTTTTGCTCAAGATGATGGTGGATCGCAGAATTGAATGTTCTGGAACAGACGAGGTGAAGGAGCTCTGAGGAAGAAACTCGCAGACTGGTCAGCAAAGACCAGCAGCCGACAGGGACCCCGGGAGGGGACATTTTATTTTAGGGAAAGAAATCCAGAAAGGTCAGGAAGGGACACCCCCATCTGGACAGCAGGTCTGGGAGTGTAGCTCCACAAAGTGGGAAACCAAAAAAAGGTAGGCATCCCCCAGAGCCAGGGGAACCGAAGGAGGGCTGATAAAAGAGAAGTGGCAGAAAGTTCTGTATACATTACGATGTTCCCGGTCTTGGGGTGGAGGTGTGTATGTGTGCGCGCACACACAGGGGCATATAAATACATTCCCTCTGAGAGAAAGACCTCTCTCCTCCCCAGTTTTGATTGAAAGTGTTCTTTGAAGAGCTTCATGTTCTGCCACTGAGAGATCCCCCTCTTTTATCTCCTGGATGTTTGCAGAATTTACAAGGGGAGGGCAGGCTGGAGCTGGCCTGGAGGTCACTTCCAAAACAGACTATCCTTTCTCTCATGGAGTTTAAATAGGGGTCATGCAACTGCCCCCATTGATATCAAAGCCTGGAGGCTCAGTGTGGCTGCCGTGCTTCTCCTGGGAGCTGGGGCCTGGCTGCGAAGAAGGCCGCAAATTCACAGCAGGGCTCCAGGCGGCATCTGCCTGAGCCCTGGCTCTCACCTGGCGCCTCCCTGAGAACACGGCTACCACAGGGAAGGAGTCTGATGGCAGCCCTGGATCCTGGACCGTCTGAAGGGAACAAAGCACTCTTCTGTGTCCTCCTCCTCTTTTAGAGAGCTGCTGCCCCCTTTTGGGCAAAATGCTCTCCCATTCTCTCAGCCAGGGCCCAGCAGCAAGGGTCGACCGCCAGTGGCCTCAGCCCGCCTTCCCCTGACCGGCACCCCCCCCCACCCCGCCACAGAGTTGAGCTAAGGAGAGGATGGGACAGGGCCGAAGACGCATGCCTCTAGCCACTCAGCCTCTCTGGGACTCATTTTATTGTGCAAGTTAAGAGAGATGGCGGGAGTGCAAGTCTTCTAACCCAAACACCCTGGAGAGCTCTGCCGGGCCTTGGGGGAGCTGTGGAGGCCCCAGGATGAGGGGCTGAGGTTCAGCCTTCAGGATGGGAAGGACCTGTCTGGATTCCATTAGTATGCACCGACTTGCTGTGTGACTTTAGGCAAGTCACTCAACCTCCCTGAGGCTCAGTTTCCTCACATGTAAAGTGGGGATGATAATCGGACCCACTTCCTAGCTTTGCTAAGGAACTGAGTGAGACGACACTCTGTAGACGCGAGCACGGGGCCCAGTGCAAAGAAAGTACCCAGTGCACGTTTGCCACCAGGAGGCCTACAAGAGTCTCTGCAGACAGTACCCCAACCCATGCTGAGCAGGAACGTTCGGGAGGGCAGCCAGGCCTCTTCTAGCTTCGTGTAGGGCAGGGGACCCTGGACATTTGGCCTATCCCGGGACAGACATAGAGCTGTGTTAACACTGGTGTGACTGCCTGTCTCCAAAGATTCACATATGGACCTTCTTAGGCCTCATCCTGTCCCACTGCTTAGAAAACTCAAGGAAAAAGCTGACACCCAGCTTGGAGACCAAATCCAGTCATTTCCCAAAGTCTCTTCCTTGTTATGTGATTCTCCTCCAGGGACAGCAGATTAAAAGACCTCTCCAGCTTCCTTTGACTTCCATGGTGCTATCTGTGATCAGCTTCCAGATCTTTTCTCTCCGTTTTTTTGTTTGTTTGTTTGTTTGTTTTTGTTTTTGTTTTACAGCACTCTCCCCCTCCCTGCACCCTGACGACCCCAGCCTCCTGCCCCCTGGGGCAGCCAGCCACTCCCCAGTGCCAGCGCTTCCTGCCCCTCTGCAGGCCCCATCTGCATGCACACACTTTATTTCACCTGCCGCTCAGGCCCCACAGTGCCTCGCATTCTTTGCTGTCATTTATTTAACTCTGTAATTGTGTTACTTAACTCTGGAAAGCTCTGGGAGGCTACAGATGGAATGAGAAAATGCTGCACAGAATAAGGTTGTATTGAGCATTCCTGGAAACCTTCATTCCAAGATAATTGTCTCGGGAGATCCCGGTATATGGAGGAGGCTTACGGAATTTGAAGCGAGGCCTGCTTAAGGCTGCGAGAACGGGGCCGGCATAACGCGTAAACACCCAGGCAGGAAGGAGCTCCGAGTCCACCAAGCTTGGCTTGGCAGCGAGGGATCATGTGCATTAGGCTCTGGCGGAGGGTGACATGGGACACTGAGCTCGTCGAGCTCTTGTGAGTGCTATGTTCTGGGTTCCCCCCACCTGAGTGTGGACTCTCGGGGTAGGCAGGGACAATGTGCAGAACTCAGTGCCTCTTCCTCCATCTGCGATGCTCAGTATTCCCTCAGCCCTCTTTTCTGACTCTCCTCCCTGACCCAGGCAGTGGGCAAGGTGCTGAGAGACAGGCATGGCCCCTGACGGCCCCTGACAGTCCACTAGGGAGGCAGACCCATCATCAGACCGTTAGAGTAAATGTTTGTAAAATTATGGCTGTAACAGGTTTTATGAAGGGGTTTAGAAGGCACCACGAGAAGGTAGAACAGAGCATTGACAGAGTCTGGGAGGTCTGGGGGTGGGATGGGGGGCGGGAGGGGCTTTCCCAAGATGAGATGCAGTTGCCTGAGCAGGAGTTACCTGTGAGATGGCCTGAGTTGAGCACTCCCAGGGGAAGGGATAGCATGTGCCAAGGCCCTGAGACAGGAGGAAGCTTGGTGCATTCCAGGGGCTGGAAGAAAGCCAGAGTGGCCGGAGGACATAAGGCTGGGGCGCATGCTGTAAGAGGAGGCTGGAGAGGCAGGCAGAAGAGGCAACACACTGAAGAGGAATCGGATGGACCCTGAGTATTTTAAGCAGTGGATGGCCTACAAGATAAGATTTGTAACACTAAGGCAGCTAACGCCTACAGCCCTTCCTGTGTGTCAGGTAATGGACGGAGCACCTGCTGCATATTATCTCACTTAGCGCTAAGACCCGTATGGGGCAAGCTACTATGATTACCCCATTTTACAGATCAGAAACGTGAGGCTCAGGGAGGTTAAGGAACTTGCCTAAGGTTGCACAGCAAGTAAGTGGCAGAACCAGATTCAAACCTGGGCAGCTGGGCTTCAGAGACTGTGTCCTGAACCCTCAACCAATTCAGTTGGCTCTAGTGAAGAAAAAAGATTCAAGAGAGGCAAGAAAAGACCATCCTCATTTTTCTAAAAAAAAAAATAAAAACTTTCACACCATGACAACCATACCTGTCCTCCCTGTTAGCCAACTATCCACAATCCTGTGAACTCCAGTGACTTCAGCCTCACTTCCCAGCATCCCCTGGGGCCCCAAGCACCTGACTCCAAACACACCTTGCACATCCCAACAGCAGTGGCTCCAACGACCTGTGTCCTCCATCTTGAATGTCCAACCCACAACCACTGGGTCTTCAAGGTCCATTCACAGTTTACTTGCTCTGCAAAAACATCTGTCACCTCCCCAGGAGTAAGGCCTTCTTCTGCTCCATCAGCAAAAGCGATAACACACTGCTTGTACCACTGAGGGGCGTATGCCACGCATTGCCCTGGATCAGAGCAGGGGGCCCAGGGCTCCTCCTCCAACTCTGTACTTCCTAGCTGGCTGTCTGCTCTGCACGCACCTTCTCTGTGCCTCACTTTCTTCTTCTCTAAAGGGGGCAGGACAACAGTTCCCACCTTCACAGAGTCTCTATGGGAATCGAATGAGCATGCCATCTCAAGCCAGGCCTGGCACAGAATAACTCTCTGTAAATGTTTGCCCCTCCTGTTGGTGTGGGCATCTGGGTGCCTGTCTCAGCTCCCGGGACAAGGTCTTTGGAATACTTAACATACGTAGCATTTCATCGTTGCCATTGGCCCTGTTTGACAAGGAAACCAAAGCCCAAAGAGGTTAGTAACCTGCTCAAGTACACAAAGCTAGGACATAAGAAAGCTGGCTTCAGACCCACATGTAGTCTCAGGACTGCGTACCCTTTTTTTTTTTTAAATATATTTTATTTATTTGAGAGAGACAGAGAGAGAGAAAGGGAGAACACAAAGGGAGATGGAGAAGCAGGCTCCCCGCTGAGCAGAGAGCCTGATGTGGGGCTCGATCCCAGAACCCTGAGATCATGACCTGAGCCAAAGGCAGATGCCCAACCGTTCGAGCCACCCAGTGCCCAGGGCTGTGTACTTTTGATGGTTGCACTGTTCAAGGGGGATTTCCCAAAGTGGGCCCCCAATACGTCCCTAAATGGACAACCAGCACAGCCAACATTGCAGGACACAGGAGGACAGCCCACCAAACGTGGCTTACCCTAGAGGGCCTCCTCGCTGACCACAGAATGAGGCTGAAGTCTGACGCAAGCCTGTACGCAGGAGGGATTTTATCAGCAAGTCAGAATGGTAGAACCAGATTCAGGTCATGATCCAGACGTGGTCAGATACAATCCTCCTCTTCCAGCCTAAAGAAGACTCAATGCCCCACATCCCTAGCAGCAGGCTCCTTGCCCCCCCCCCCACGCCCTCCCAGGTCTATGCCCTGGAGCCTCAGGCAGGAGAGGAACCGGCCTGTGCTCTCATGCTGCCCGGGGGAAGGCACAGGGAGGGTGAGGACAGGCCCACCCTGGGCCCAGCGAGAAGAGGCGGGACTGGCTGCATGAAGATCCTTCCAGAATCTCACCGGCCCCCAGTCCTTTCCTGCTGCGCAGTGAGCAGATTAACATCTGCAGCTCAGCCCATTTCAAATTAGATTATCTGCTTACTTCCTGTCTTTGGATCGATTCACCTGCTGGGTGCCTTTCTCCCTCCCCACTCCTCCCCCGCCTAGCGAGAGGCCCAGGGAACCTGCCGTGACTCACAAGGTCACCAGGCAGAGCGGCAGCAGGATCTGAAGGAGATGGGGAGCTCACTCCCACTCCTGGCTCGAGCTTCTGCGAAAAGTCATCATTTAGGCCTTCCTAATAACAAGCCTGAGAAGTGCGCACATCTGCTCACCAGGGGTGGGAGGCAGGCTGACTTCCCACTCCTCCCGCTGTGCACGGGGTCAAGAATAAACTCGCTCTTGGGGCTCACCGGGCGCCTGCAAAACCGTGTCCTCATCCAGATGCCAGCCCTACCTCTCCTCCCTTCCCAGGATTTGGAAACACAGATGAGGGAACAGAGGAGAGCAGGCAGCTGGTCACCTGTTACACACGTGCATGCATTCACACACCCACACATGCACACACACACCCCAACCCAGCCAGCACCCAGGCCCCAAAGAAGGCCTGCTCCCTGTTCAGAGGGAGGCTCCGATCACAGCTTTCACAAACCAACACAAAACCCACATTTGTGGGATTTCTCTGTGCTCGCTGGGCGGAGTCCCTCCTCCATAATGCTCAGGAGCAGATGTCCCAGGCACATTAGTGTTCCTGGGGAAGTGGCATGTCATCTTCGGGCCCAAGTGCTCCCCAGTGCTATTACTCCAAGGGGCAGTCTGTTCTCAGGGCTGGATGAATTTCTTTAGAGTTAAATTAAAATCCCTATGAAATATTTAGTTGGTTCGGCTCAGGGCTGCATTACTGGCCTATGTGGGCAGATTTCAGAATCTGGCAGAGTCAGAAGGGGACGGCCATTCGTCCACAGGTGAGGTGGTGTGGTGCGGGGGTCCAAGCGGATGCCGTTCACCTTTGACCTCTTGTCCCAGGCTCCCGTTCACGGGCTGTGGACCCTCCTGTCCTTCGGCGTCACAGAGAGATGGATGTTTAAATCCCAGCCCCCCGCCATCCACCGGCTGAGCCAAATTACCTCAAGTCTGGGCTTCGGTCTCCTGCTCTCTCAAATGGGCAAAATCACTTATGGCTGCTGGAAGGATGAGAGGTAACAACCTATGTAAATGGAGCTCGGGTGTGGTCCTGCCTCTCAGTGTCCCCTCTTCTGACTGTAGCCAGAGGAGGCTTTTGAGAAACGAACGGAGATGGCGCTGTTCTATCCTATACTGACTTCTTCATCGCTTTTGTGCCTGGGGACCCTTCTCGCACTCTGCTGAGGTCTCTCAACCCCTTCTTTAGAAACATTTACAGATGTTTCTCCCATTCGCTGTATTGCCTAACTGTAGGGTGCAGAAAGACGACTGTCAAAATATTTTTCCATTTTTGCGCTACCGGGGCACAGAAGAGCCAGAGGTTGGTCTAAGAGCAACATTACGGTGACACCAGCAATGACAATGGCGCAGGTGTGGTTAAAATACCACGACCATTTGTTGCCCACAGCTGTCATTGAAGGAAATAACATATTTGAGCTTAAGTTTAGCAAAGAAGAGGTGTCAGTTTGTCCCTTCCAAGTTTATGGACTGTGTTAATGCTATTCTCAGGCCCTCGGGTGTGCAAGGACCCCAGGAAAGGAACTTGCACACACTTCTCAGCAAATAGGACAGGCTGACCCCAGAGCAACACAGGGATAAGGCGCTGGCCCCCCGCACAGCCGAAACTCTATGTGTAACATCTGACTCTCCCTGAAACTTAACGATGAATAGCCTACTGGGGACCAGAAGCCTTACGGATAACGAACAGTTGATTAATACCTATTTTGTATGTTGTATGGTATGCTCTGCAGTATTCTTACAATAAAGTCAGCTAGGGAAAAGAAAGTGTCATTTATTAAGAAAATCAAAAGGATAAGAAACAAAACAGAGGAGCATTGAGGAAAGGAGGGAGAAATTTTAAAAGATGGAATCAGAGAGGGAGACAAACCATAAGAAACTCTTTATCATAGGGGGCAAACAGAGGGTTGCTGGGGGGGCTGGGGTAACTGGGTGATGGACGGTGGGGGGACACGTGATATAATGAGCACTGGGCATTATATGCAACTGATGAGTCACTGAATTCTACCTCTGAAACTAATAATACACTGTTAATTAATTGGTTTTAAATAACATAATTTTAAAAAATCATAAGGAAGAGAAAATACATTGTTCTGCACTCTAATACTGTACTGTATTTACAGAGAAACATCGATGTATGAGCAGACCCACGCCGTGCGAACCCATGTCGTTAAAGGGCCAAGTGTCATTCTTGACCCCAGACCTCCTGTGCCCTGCTGCCCACTCGCCACCCGTGGGCCATGCTGGCCTTCATCCTGCTCCTCTGACCTCCCAAGTTCATCTGCGTCTTCACATCTCCTCCTTCCTCCGGCGGCGGTATTCTGCCCTGGCCTTGGCTGTGGCTAGGCTGGCTTTGTCCCACTGCTCAGATCTCAGAGCGGCCTTCCCCGTGTACCCATCTAAAGGACCCCCTCCCTGACACTCTCTGTCTTATTATCCTGTGTTATCTTCACAGCAAAAATGATGATGCAAAATTGTCCTCTGTGTTTATTCATTTAGCTGTTTATTGTCTAGAACGCAATCTCCAGGAGGCAGAAGCCTGTACCTCCTTGTATGCACATGTACCCCCAGAGACTTGAACAGGGCCTGGAATCTGGTGGGCTCCCCATAAACATCTGATGCACGAACAGGGGAATCAAAGAAGTAGGAGCTCTGTTCGCACTACTCTCTTACCTTGACTCCGCGCTGGGGGAGCAATTTTGTAGTCGTGTTTTGACTAAGAGAACACACTCCAGGGCCGACCTTGCCACTCACCAGCCACTTATCTTAGGCAAGTTACCTAATCTCTCTGTACCTCAGTTTCCTCATCTGAAGAATGGGGACAGGAATCCTACATATTGCATACGTGCTTTCCAAAGACCAAATGAATTACGGTGTGAAAGCCCTTAGAACAATGCCCAGAACAGGAGATGCTACAGAGGCATAAGCTCTTTTATTTGTGGGCTCCACATTAAAGGATCAACTTCAATTCTGCTAGAAAATACTGTTTCAAAAACATTGGCATAGGTTGTGAGAAAATGCAAAGAAATCCTACAATTGGAAAAACCAACGTGCGTTATGTTCATGACACAGTGTTTGTGTGGTTGGGAAGGGACAAAGAAGGAACAGCAGCGACAGCTGGGTCCAAGCAGGTTGCACCTGTGCCCTGAAGCCCTGAGATGCCCGAGCTTGGCTTGCTCCCTCCATGTCACCGCATCGTCATCCTCACCATCACACGCGACGTTCTGCAGACATGCCAGCAATCACGTGTCAAATAAAGAAAATAGAATCCTATTGAAATGTGTAAGATGACACACTCATTTCTAATACAAACACCCCTCTTTCCCCCGGAATCGAGAAATCCCTCCAGATAGTGAAGGACAGGCGTTGAGAGGCATGGAATGGTCACTAGTAAGTCTGCACCCTCAGGCCCGTCACCCACTCTGGCACAGGGTGAGTACTGGGGCACAGTGCAGGGCCCCACCACAGAGCACAGCTCCCCGGCCCACGTGGGGATCAGTCCTGCAGCCCTGACTTCATAAGCAGAAGGCTTGCACTGACCACACCGGCTCAACATCTATCTGGGACCTCAAGGTTCCAAGTCGACACTGCGGGGGCGGGTCACATAGGCTCAGGCAAGCCGCTTCCGAGGAATCTGACCATACCACTAGCCCACGGGGCCGTCTTGCTTTCGTTTCCTTTCCCACCTGTCGGCCTTGTAATGAAACCCAGTGTCACTCAACCGCCCCGTTATTAGGATGGTTTTTGTGGGATGAAATCAACGACCACCCTTTGTGGGAAGTACTGCTGAACTCCCAGAGGCTTCCCCGCTGTTCCTCACTGCTCCGTGCCAACAACTCCCCTCCACGTCTCTGCCCACACCTCACGATCCTGCTGGACAAGGAGGGAGGTCCCAGCCCTGCCTCACACCAGCCCCCGAACTACCCAACGGCATGAGGAAGGGAGCAACGATGCGACCAATCAGACCCAGAACGCGGGACGCTCCCAGCCTTTCTCTCATCTCTTATCAGTACACGCACAAGTCAAAACCCTTGCAAAGGGCAGAAGGGCATTTTCTCAGGGATTCCTGTAGGTTTTTGAAGAGGCGAGTGAGAGAAGTCACATGAGCCTCTGGCCACCCTTCTTGGGTGATGAAGTGTATTTGATCCCCTTCTGAGAGGTGTCCCACTGTGTCCCACGTGGCTTGTGTGCCCACCTATAACCACATCCCCAAGGGGCTTTGCACAGACTGCTTTCAGCCTCACAACACCTGCCAGGTCAGCAGTAGCCAGTTTAGAGACAGAAGAGTAAGTAAGGCTCAGCAGAGTCGGGAGGTATTAAATCGGAGATAGGGGAGGCGGGTGGGGGGTGGGGTCACTGGGTGACGGGCATCAAGGAGGGCACGTGATGCGATGAGCACTCGGTATTACATGCAAATGATAAATGATTGAAGACTACAGCTGAAACTAACGAGGTACTCTGTTGGCCAAATCAGTTTAAATAAAAAATTAAAAAGAAAAAAATCAGGGATAATGGCTAACTTTGGGCAGGAAGGGGGCTGTAGAGAGAAGAGGAAGCATGTTGGTGGGGCAGGGACGAGGGTCCTTCTGTGTCCTACTAATGGTGTTATTTCTTGACCTGGAGAGTGATCACATGGGTACCTTCCCTTTGAGATAATTCATCAAGCTGACACTTAAAGATCTCTGTACTTTTCTATATATCTATTTATATCTAAATTTTTTAAAAAGTTCAGTGGTTTGCCCAAGCAGACACGGAGCCTCGTGATGACTCTTTGGGAAAGAAAGGCCCAGAAAACACGCGGTGTGGGGGGTGCTACCACGGTCACAATAACTGTGCCTCAGGCTGGGGATTTCACACACCCCGAGAAAGGTCAGTTTAGGCCCGGCATGTCTACTGCGCATCTCCGTGTAAATATCTGGGTGACTTCTAATTCAAGAAGGGCAGAAAGGAACAGCTGCATGTTTTAATTAGATTTGTATTTGCATCTGGATGCAGAAAAAAGTCTAGATCCCTCATCTGGTCCAAACAGCTGAACAGACTACAAAACTACAAAACTTCCGAAGGGACCAACTCTTTGCTGAACACCAGGCCACACCCCTAGGTAGCCAGTCCTCCCTGCTGGGATCTGCCATCACCCTCCAGCCCTGGGCAGCCCCCACTCGAGGTGGGTCTTGAAACGCTGTCCGAGAGCCCTGGGTGTAAGTCTGCTCCTTGATAGCTGTGTGACCTCAGGCAACCCACTTAGCCTCTCTGAATTTGTTTGCTCGTTTCATAGGGTTGTGAGGATTAAATGAGCTAAGGTGCAGGGCCTGATGCAGTCAATGTTCAGTGCTTAGTAAGTGCTCACTGCCATTGTTATGCTGTGGCTGATTCTAGAGTCCAGCCTCCATCCTCTGCCTAGTCCCTTTGAAGCCCCCAGGACGTGGCCTCTGCTGTGGGATGCACCATCCTGCCCGGTGGGGGTTTCCAGAAGGCTGAACCCTTCAACCTGATTTGCTGCAACTGACTCATCTTCACTTTCGGCCAGGATGACGCCAATGGACACACTGGCTATAGCTCCTGACCCCATCTCATCTCTTTAGGTCTCCTGCCCGCACCCCGCTTTTCACCACTTCCTGGCTGGGGCCCCAGCAAGGACCCCGGCCCACCGTTCCACCACCCTCCAGGTCATGGCAGTCTGCTCCGGGTGTCTCCTGAATTGGGAGAAGGGATCCATTTGGCAAGAGTCGATGGTGTCTATCTGAGCAGTCCAAGTTTACTGACTGGGCCACATGCGGCCGTTTTAAAAAAAAAAAAAATGTAGGCCTTTGTTTTGCTGCCTAGATTGCAAATGTAGAGACAGCCAGAGCAGGAGTTTGTCGCCAAGCAGGGGAGGGAGCCTATCTGAGGGCTGCAGAAGATGAGAAATAATTCCTCAGGTTCTGGAAATGTCTGGAGCAGCCCAGGGCTCGCGGCGGCTTCCATCACTGTCAACGCTGCCATTGGCACGAACCACACCGGCCTGGTTCTCATGCTGACAAATGGTGGGATGTCAGTGGCTCCTGACGAGCTCGAGGATGGCACGAAAAATAGTCTGTGAATAAGCCCCACAGAGCCTATCATGGTGCTGGCCAGGAACTGTGAGATGGGGAGGCCAAGCCACGGCAGTGAGCAAGTTGAACGCCGCAAGACCTTCTGGAGCAAATTCATTTCTGTGAGTGAGGAATGGCCAGAGGACAGAGGGAGCTGTCACTCTAGGAGTCTTTGAAGCAGGCCTCTCTGTTCAGAGGAAGATGAGAGCTGAGCAGGGCCTGCCTGCTGGGGCAGGGCGGGGAGCCCCGGCAGCAGGATCTGATGACTGAGGTCCCGCTAGGGAAGCAAAGCCTGGCGTGTGCTCAGGGCAGCTCTGTGCAGTAATTAAAAGAACATGCTGTGGACCCATCTGAGCTCGGAGCCCGATTCTGCCACTCTGTAGCCACGTGACCTTGGACATGTTTAGCCTCGGAGCCTGTTTGCTGGTCTACACAATGGGGGGTGATGAGACTTTACCTAGTAAAGTTCTTTAAGGAATCAATGAGATAATATTTAGAAAGCAATTATTAGCACTGTCTCTGGTACATAGCAAGGGCTCACCCAACAGGGCCGGGATTATCTTTAGAGCACTTTCCAGCCAAGGGACATGCAGAAGGTCAGCAGAGGGAGGCATGAGGGCTGGAGCACAGCACATGAGTCTCAGGTGAGGGGCACTGAGAAGGCCACAGACAGGTGAACCTCGAGCCTGCTCCGTGATGCTCAGGCCTCTGTCACCCCTCAACACACAGACTCAGGGGACAAAGTCAGCAAGTACAATGGGGACAAGGTTTATGACAAAGGCAGTTAGAAGATAAATGTGTGTGGTTGGGGGGGGTGGCTGAGCAAACACCCAGTTAGGCCAACTGGAACTGGACAGGTGGACAGTGGTGGAGATGTGACTCGGGGAACAGATCAGGAGACCCTGGGTCCATTTTTAGAGCCAGACAACTAACCCTGGACATTCCCACCTCATGGGGAGAAGACAGAGGAGTGGGGTCGCTGAAGCTCTTCTTTCTCAAGATAATATGGGCGTGCCAAGGGGGGTGGGGTTGGGCGTGGAGGAAGAGGAGGCAGGGATTTACGGGAAGCCTATGCAGGCCTATGCAGCTGCTTGTGAAACGGCAGCCCCAGAGAAGGCATCAACTCCAACAGCCCAACCTACTGAACGCCGCAGTAAACCTAGGCCACTGGTGTGCTTTCCCTAGTACTAGTCCAAGGGGTTGTCTGAAGATCTATAGCTAGTTCTTGGCATTGGGCTGTTCTGTCCAGGCTCTAACTTCTTTGGGGTCAGAGGTTGTAATGGTTCGTTCTTTGCCTTTATAGCATCCCATTCATCTTTCCATCTGTTTGTCTATCCATCCATCAACCTATCCATCCAACCATCTGTCCGCCTACCCATCTATTCATCCGTCCGTCCATCCATCCATCCATCCTGCAATTATTGAGTACTACTATATTCTGGGTCCTATACCATTATGCAGATGATTAAGACAGATGTAATTCCTGATCTCTGAGAACTTCCATTCTAGAGAAGGGAGACACACAAGAATCAAATATTCCCATAATAGGCAAGACGACTTTAGATGATGATGATTTCATGGAAGATAATGCAACAAAATAATGTGGTAGAGTGTGACTAAGAGAAAGGATGGAGGTCCCTTAGGGTGGCAGGAAAGAATGCTTCTCAGAGAAGGTGACACCTGGCTTAGACATGGATAATGAAAGGGAAACAGCATATTGGACTTGGGTAAGACAGGTTTCCAATAGAATAAAGAACAAATGGGGCACCTGAAGGGCTCAGTTGGTTAAGTGTCAGCCTTCGACTCAGGTCATGATCTCCAGGTCCTGGGATCAAGCCCCGCATCACGCTTCCTACTCTGTGGGGAATCTGCTTCTCTCTCTCTCTCTCCCCCTCTGCCCTTCCCCACTGCTCACACTCTCTCTCCCTCTCTCAAATAAATATATATATTAAAAAAAGAAAGAAGAAGAATGAAGAGCAAACGTATGGGCCATGTGCCAGAAAGAAGCATGTGTGTCCAAGGGACAAAGACAATGTCAGTAGGGGTACAGCACAGAGAGTGAGAACCAAGTGATGGGGGGAGAGTCAGAGCCCTGTGGGCTCTGGATCAGTCCTTCAGACCCCAGCGGTATTAGTGAAACTGTGGCCGATGCAAGACAGAACATAGGGGAAATGAATATGCTCATTTAACAGGGGAGCAAATGGTGGCCCAGGAAGATTCAGCCACTAATATAAGGTTCAGGGAAAGACCCTGACTTTCAACTCAAGCCCAAGAGGACACGTGGACTTACCAGCCCCTCATCACCTAAAAGAGGTGCCTCCTTCCCCAAGAGAAGGCCCAGAGAGCCCCTCCCTCTGGAGGGAATTTCTGCTCCTTGTGCCCCTTTTCCCCACAAAGGCAAGAAAAGAGGGGGTTCAGAAGCAGGCCACCACCATTGCATAGAACCTCTGGAAGGCTGCGGGACCTCCCCACTATAGGAGCAGAACTGGGCGGGGGCTGCTTGCTCTGTGTTGATCTGGTAATTTTATACAGTGACCGGGCATGGTGTAGCCAAAGGACACAGCCCAGGCCATCCCATAATAGGGAAGAACCCAGCCCGGGCTGTGTGTACCTCCAGGAGCAGGTGGGCATGCCTGTGTGCATGTGTATGTTGGAGGGATGGGGATGGATGGTGGGGAGGCTGAGGACCTGAGCTGTGAGCCCAGAGAGGAAGCACAAGCACAGCCTCCTGTGCTTGGAGAGATGGGTAATAGATGCCAGCGATAGGAGAGAGAGGGCTCACGCTCCATGAGTGACCACATGCCAGGCACACTGCCGAGACTGTAGGTCACTGATTCATACTCTAACTCAGAGGTGGCCGCTAGCACTTCCATTTTGAGGATGAAGACACAGTGGTCAGGAACGTTGGGGGACTTGCCCTCATGGCTCCCATATGGCAGAGCAGGATCTACACGAGGGCCCGAGGGGCAGGAAAGGGGTGTGAGGACAGGGATGAGCACAGCCAGTCCTTCCATTTCTCTACCATGTGTATCCCAGTGACTCCCAAAGGCAGAGCAGGCCCAGCTCTGCCCTCCCACTGGCCTTTCCCCATGACCTCTGGTCTTTCTCACCCTCAGACTCATGTCATGTACATCTCTGCCACCTAAAGCTATTCTTTTTCCTTGTACTATTTCTCAGTTCATGACTTTACCAGCCACCTGTCATCCAAATCAGAGGGCGGGAGTCAGCCTGGAGTCTGCCGTCACCCTCCCTTCCCTGCTCTCTCCCCGTTGGATAACCAAGGCCCATCCATTTCACTTCCGCAAAGCCTGCTTCATCCATTACCGCGACTCAACTCTCCGTGCTGCTACCATTATTCACGTCTTCATTTGAATTATTCAGTAGTCTCTACACTGGTCTTGTGGCTTCCAGGGCCTCCCCATGCCATCCGTCTACTGAGCTGCATGGGCACTGATGGTTCTCAAAGTGGAGAGGCACGGGCACCAGTGGTTCCTAAATTGGAGACGCGTGCCCACACATCACCAACCAGGGCTTTCGAACTTGAACGTGCATCACAGTTGCCTGAAAAGCCCGTTCAGAGGCAAACTGCTGGGCCCCATGCCAGAGTATCTGCTTCAGTAGGTCCGGATGGGACCCCTGAACTTGGAATTCGGGTAAGTCCTGGGTGATGCTGCTGCTGCTGGCTCAAGGACCACAGTTTGAGAACTAGGGCTCTACAACGCATTTCTACACTAAGGATCCAATCCTGCTTACAGACGCCAGTGGCTCCCTACTGTCTTTAAAACACAGTCCCAACTCCTCACGGTCATTCTCATTACCTGGCCTAGATGTGCCTCTCAGGCATCACCAGCATCAAGCTACTGACCTCCCTTCAGCCTGGGAAGAGAGTACAGTGCACGACTTGTGTTCCTTAAAGCTGTCAACCATTTCAGATGCCACGTCTGCCCACACAGTTCCCCGCCTGCGAATCTTTCCCCCTGGTGCTTGTCAAATTCCTACTTGTCCATCAAGGTCCAACTTGACTGTACCTCCCTTTCAGGCATCTCAGTGAGTTAGAATGACTGTGGACTTTGATGTCAGACAGCCGTGACTTTGAATTCAAGATCAATCCCTTGTTAGCTGTGTGACCTTGAATTAGCCTCTCCACTAAGCTGGGGCCAACCCCAGCATCTTCATTATAAAATATAAATAATAATAGTTATCCTTCCAGATTATTGTTGGAGAGGAACTGATATATGACAAATGCCTGGCAAGGAGTAGAGTCAGTAAACGACAGCTATTATTATCATTAGCTCTGCTCCAAAGTTCTGCCTGGCTTCCTGGGGACGAACTCTTTCCCTTTTTCTCTGTGTTCCCACAAAGTTTTGTATGATTCTATTTTGCATATATCACATGTATGGCCGCATGATTTTCACACACCCAGTCCCATTCCCAGTGTGGTTGGGACCATGCTATGACATATAAAAGCTCGCCCTCCCAGTAGATTTAGTGGGCATGTGGTTTGGTCAACAAAAGGCTCTCTCTTTAAGAAGATGATCTATACAGGTAGTTACAGGCTCAGATCACAGTACTTGCTTGGCAAGCAGCGTGAGGGCTGCTGTGCAACTGTATTTGGAGGTTCCATGTATACAGCATGTGAGTTCAGTGGAAGTAAAGACTGTGCCTTACCAACCTGAAGCCACAACTGATGTTGAATCAGTGCATCCAGGGGCAGGTAATATTGGCTGAGGATGGGAATATCTCATCAGGACGAGTTGGGTCCTGGCCTCAGGCTCAGGGATAAGTTTCTTATTCCTGGGTAAAGGGGAGTCCAAGGACTGGGGTTAGCTATATGAGAGACTCGGCTTGAAGAATAATCAGGAACTGAATTATTAGAATTGGGTGGTGAACAAGAATATGCTTTGGGGACTGAAAGAGAGGTTAAGTGCCTGATACTGAACTGGAGTTCTTGAAAGCTCTCTTAGAGCCCAGAGCCTGAATGAGCCTGCAGATACATCTCAGCTCTGCCGTGTGGGTGGGCAGTTAGGACCAGAGGACCCTCAGAAGATAATAAGATACCCTCTTCTATAGCTTCCTTCCCCACCCCTGCCCCAAATCAATTCCCTACTGCCTGTCTCTTCTGTGAAACAGCAAGCCAATCTCTTGGAAGGCTTTTAGAGATGCCTTAATTAATACATTTCCATTTCCTTTTGCGGACCCCTCATTCCCCTTAACAGCTGGACTCCGTGGGGACGGCGGAAATAATTCCCAAGAAGTGAGCCTTCTGACAATTTCCCGGGCTGCTTCTAGAAGCCCATGGGGTTTGGAGGAATTCCCAGTCTGAAGCAGCTGACATAGCTGTGAACACGGCTGAACTCCACCCTCCCCCGGCCCCCGGACATACCCACATCCACTCCCCTCTTGTGGAAGAGAACGACCACAGGGTTGGAAGGACAGGGAGGCAGAGCCCTGAGGTCTTTTCTTGAATCTGGGCTGAGCTTCTCTGCCCCTCACGCTTTTGAAGACTGCTTTAGGGGACAGAAGGATTTAAGTTGTTCACCTTCGCAGTGGTGTACAATGTCATTACTTGGTCCTGCCTGGTTTGGGGCTCCCCTAGCCACAGACTCACATCTCTTGTGGCCACAATGGAGCAAACATTTCTTCAATGTGCCCGTGCTCCCCCTACTTCTACATCACCACGACGGTAACCTTCCAAAGACGGAACCAAATCTGGTCTGCCCTTTGGTCCCAGGCCCCTAGCACCGTGACCTACACAGTGCTACACAGCTGATTCAGACTATTTGATTGATAGTCTGGTTTTCTAAGCCTTGGCTTGATAGCTGGGTTGCCACCAAGAGACAGCATCAAAGGATGAGGGGTGATCTCGCTAAGTTTATGCACGGAATACTTAGTGCATGGCGCCTTGTTCTGTAGGATTCAAAGCAACTGTTTTGTAATGCTTTGCTGTGTTCCAGGCACCGAGTTGGGTGCATAATGAGGTCTAGATGAGTAAGATGCCGTGCTTGCCCTCAAGGAGCTGCTAGTCTTCCTTCCACTAAGAATCCATCCCAACAGCCTCCTTCAGAAGTCATTTTTGCCTCCAATGTTGCTATTCAAGTATGATGTACTTCGTATATCTAATTTAGGACTTATCCCATACCATCTTGTGTTAAAATAATTTCTGTTTCTCTGCCTGCCCTTCTAGCAGGCAGAAGAGCCTAAAGGGAGAGCCCCTAAAGGGAAGCTCCTAAAGGGAAGGGACCTGGTTTTAAAATCTAGCACTCCCAGGTGTTGGCCTCTCTGAGGCTGTGAGTTCTTAGTCTGTAAAAAGGAAGCAGTTACAATAACACCCACCTCCAGGAGAAGGGGGTTGAGGATATAAGTGTCAGCCAGATGTCCCCCTCCAGCAGGCCACTCAGAGCCATCTCCCTTACTGCCATTTTCCTGGAGCAAGTCTATTCCCTCCTCCCCATTATTCCAGCAAGCAGACACAGAGGACAGGAAAACTCGGCCAAAGTCACTCCCTGCATCTCGCGGGCCCCTTGCGGGGCAGCAAGAGGAGCTCCTGTGTTGTGCCTGGCCCTTGATACTCCTACGGTCTTTCACTCCTGGGGACTCAGCTTTGAACTAAGCAGAGATGTCACCAAGTGTCTGGAGCAGAGGAGACACATATGGCCAAGAGGAGCAAGGAGAAGGAGGACATCTGAAGGCCTTGGCAGAACCATCTGCTGAACCTGGGGCTCACCCTGCCTCGGCCTGTGGCTCTGCAGGCCCCGTCTTGCGGGGTGCAGGCAGGGCGCTCCTGAACGGGGAGAGGGAAGCAGTCACGGAGGTAGACAGGAGAGCCCCACTGCACTGGTGGCTGCTGACACAGTCGTCTCTGAAGGAGGGGAGTGTGGCTGTAGTCTCAAGACCGCTTTATCAGCTTTTTATCAGGTAGGTAAAAGGAGGTGCGTGACGGGAAAGCAGCTTTGAGAATTGGAAATGAGACAGAGCAGTGTAAAAGCAGGCACTGCTGAGAGGGAGGGCGGGGGCGGCTGTAGCCCAACATGTGGTCCAGAACCCTGGCCCTTTTCTTCTCTAGGACAATGGTATGTGAATAATGAGCCAGGCGAGATGGATTTCCTCCCTTCCCAAGCCTCTGGGAGCCGTAAGCCAGCATGGCGACAAGACACGCCTCCCGCAAGATGCTCTTCCAGAAAGGACCTTTCCCAGAGTCAAACAGTCATCGTCTTCCCCCGAGAGGCAGGTACCCAAACCTGCACTTAAAGGCCTTCAGGAAGGGAAGCCCAAACCCCTCACCAGGTCCTAGAATCAAATGCTGAAGTCCCTACGTATCACCATCTTTTCCTGGGCATTGCCCCCACCATGGCTTGACAGCTTTGACTCGATGGCCATCTGTCCACCTGGATCATGGGACAGATGCCTAATGAGTACACCCACATCTGGTCTTCCCTTGTCCCCTCCACTCCCCTCTCTGCTACCACAGGAACCTTCAGGAGCCAAAGCCAATTAAGGCACTCCCATCTTCGAACAAAACAGACCACCGTGTTCTTCAACAGCTCCCCGAAAGTCTTCTGGACACACTTAAATATCCAGACTCATAAATCTGATCACGACGGGCCCTGCCTATAACCCTACTCTCTCCTGCTCCTTCCCGTGTCTGACTGCAGCCACACAGAACCGCCCACACCGGTCGGTCTGTATCTCGGCCTTGGCTGCACCAAGGATAGTCTTTTCGACCAAGATGATCCTTCTCCATCCTTATTACTACGTCCTTTCCTTGGTGAGCCCTTCCCCGCTCACATGTGCCCATACTTCTCCCAGACCTGCCCCTGTCACTCACTACCTGCCTGACCTTAAATAGGTTCCTTGTCAGCTTTGTGACTCAGTCTCCTCATATGCAACATTTGTTGTGAGGACTAAAGGAGTTAATTAATACAGTCAAGTGTTTCAAGTGCTTAGAAGAGTGCTGGGCTCATAGGAAACAATAAATGTCAGCCATTATTATCATCATCATCATCATTATTATTACCATCACTATTAATATATCGCCCTGTACCATAATTCTTGCTTTACCTGTCGGCCTCTTAAAGTGATGCTGGACTCCTTACTGGCAGCTGTTCACATCCAAATAGTGCTTGTTAGAGAGTGAACTTTGATGAATGAACGAATGAATGAATCAATCAATCTATCAATGAGTCAGTGAATGATCACTGAAGCCCATCTCTTCCTGATTTGAGGAAATTCAGAAAGCAGGTCTTCCTGGGGAAGGTAGAGTAAAATTCTCCCTGAGCCTGGCTGCTGCATGGGGGTAAGAGTTGAACACAGAGTTTTAGCCCCTTGGATTGGCATCTTTCTTTTAAAGAACAGAATTCTATGACCTATTTGCAGTTAAAATATTCTCTGGCTTCATGGTGAAAAGCAATCCCAGGGGACTTGCTGCGGTTATTTTTTTTAGCTCCGCAAAATATCTCTGGACAGCCTTCCCCATTGGTCAAGGCCACTCATGGCCCACCCCACCAGGTCTCTGGCAAACTGGCTCCTCAATCCTTTCTCAAAGGGGCCCAGTAGAGGAAATGGAACGAGGCATTTCAGCTTCATTTACACTTAATTTATCAAAATGTCACTGGTAAGAGCAATTTGATGTCAAAGGCTTATGAGCCTTGATTCTAAGCCTTCCAAAGCCCTTTTCTCTTTGAACCTAATATGCCATTCTGCCAACATGGTGTTGAATGCCAACAGGGTGGATGGTTCTGCACTTCGAAACTAGAGGAAGACTCTTTCTCTTCCTGAATGTGCTTTCGAGCTGGGTCCTATGGATGTGAAATGCAGTTCCTCCCCTTCAGGATACCAGTGCTCCAGGCTTTACCAACAAGGATGCCTCACCCAAGCAGAGTGAGACAGGAAGGCATCATGGAGGTCCTCTGCCCAGATCTTTCACGTTCCAGATGGAGTGCAATCCCTTCATGGGCCAGAGCCAGATGTGGGTACCAAGTCCCAGGCACCCTCCAAAACCTCCGGCTAGAAGGACATCTCTGAAGTGAATGCCAGTTGTGGCTTTACGAGGCTGCCCTTCCAGGGGGATGGGGTCGTGTGCCAGCATGGACTACTAGGACTCAAAGCCTAAGCCTAACCCTGCCCCGCCACTCACTGGCTGTGGGACACTGGGAGAATCATTCTGTACTCCTAAGCCTCAGGTTGCTTTTCTGTAAAACAGGGATAGAAGTACCTACTTGATAGCACCGTGGTGAAAAGTAAAGCATGAGTGCTTGTGCAAGTGGTTTCGGACCTGAAATCATGGCACAAAGGGGAAGCAATACTGAGACAGCACCCTGGACAGAAACACCCCGGGCGTGCTGCTCCCCAGCTATCTGCTGCCATGGGAACACTGGAGTGTCAGTGAACCCCACCCTGTGTTCTGTCCCAGGCCTTGTGCTCAGTTCTGAACTCTGAGCAGCCCTTCCCATAGTGAGTTCACTTGAAGCAACATGCCAGCCCTCTGCTCCACAGCTCCCTCTGGCTACAACCCCTCATTCCGCTTCCCCACAAAAGCTAAGGCTTCTTTAAAGACCATGCCATCAGCCTTGACCATGGCCATCAGATCTCAGTCCAGCTCTGCACTGGGACTGCTCCAGCCAGTGACTCCCATCCTGCTAAATCTGAGAAATGCTTTTCGGTACCTCCTTTCAAGGGCTGCAAAACTTCTTTATCCTTTCCCTTTCTGTGGCCTCTTGGGGATGTGTTTTTTTTTTTCCTGGGGCATTCTTCCCCCCTCAACGCGTCAGCAGCAACCTCCTACTCACGGGGCACTCTAGCAGCTACTGCCTCAGCGCGCCGAGCCCACGGTAGCCAGCTCTCTGAGGAACACCTCTACCTGGACGTCCAGAACGCATTTCAAAGTTCCCAGTTCCAAAGCGAAATTCGTTCTCCCTTCTCCTCCCACCCTGATTTTCTCTTGAATTTTCCACCTCAAAGATCAGCAATATCATCTACCCTGATGTCCAAGTTAGAAATCTGGGAGTCTTCTTACTGGGGCCCTCCTCTTGCATTGTCCGCACTCTTTTGGTCCCTGAGTCCTGAAGATTGATCTATTAAGGGGTTTTCAACAGGTTACAAAACAGCCCGTCCACTATGACCCCATTGCTATTGTTACTTCTGTAAAGTATATATATTTGTTAAGAAATCAGAGGGATGAGAAACTAAAATGATAACCAGGGGTACTACTGGATGCTGGAACAATAAATGATATTTTTTTTTTTAAAACATATATTTTTAAAAAGATTATATTCTTTTGTATAGAAGAAAAACTGTTACCTTTCAGATAGCCTTTGGATGTGTACCTTCTTTGAACGCCCGAGCTACTTTTGGTTCTTACCACCTCTTGCAACAGTAAAGCCTTCTCCATGGCTTCCTTGCTACTGTCTCACCCCCACCCCCATCAGCTGTCCCTGCTCCACATCGCAGGAGGACACATGGGCCCTTCATCAATGACCACTGTCTGCTTCCTAACCTCATTTCCCACCACGATCCGTTTGGATATTCTAACCTAAGATGGAAACTATCCATGCACCTTCGGCCCAGGATCTCGTGCTCCCTCCTCCCGGCATGCTCTTCTCTCTCCATGTCCCTCCATGTCTGGTCAACCTCTCTTCATCCTTAGAGATACTGGTCTAGTGTCACCTCCTCCAAGAGTCTCTCCTAGATGTCACCAGCAGAATTAGGAGCCTGTTCTCCAGCCCTCTCTCTATGTACCCTGCTCTTTCCCATCACTGTCTTTCTCATCGTGCTTTCAGCCAACAGTCCTCACCAAAGAGTGCCCTGGGGCCTGTCTTAGTCATCTTTGTATCTGAATGCCTCGAACAATTTCAAAGAAAACTCTAAATAAGTTTATTGGAGTGCTACAGGAGGACCCCTGAGACATTTCCTGGGGCACCTCCCACTTCACACTATTCTAGTCCATCCCCTCCTCTCTACCAAATACACCTCCACCGACACACGCCATCACTGTGGGCAGGCCTGCGGGCTCATTGGAGAAAGCTCTGACTCAGGCAAAATGAAACCAAACCCAACAGCCTCCCTAAAGAGTCACCCTTCTCTTCTCCGCTGCTCAAACATAGCACAGGCATGAGAGGCCATCTACCTGGTCCAGCTGATGGGAACCCACTTGTCACGGGATCTGTGCCAAGAGACAGATTCTGGTGATTTCCAAACAGATGCCGTAAACATGCTCGAATACTCTTCTGCAACTAATACGCCATGTGTCCGGGCCCAAAGGCCTTGGGTCAGTAGGTGACAATGGACATGAACTCAGAGGCTCTAGAACACCCACAGGAGAGGGTCCACACCTCGGCACTGCTCTCCGTCTCACTCACATGTGCGGGAAGCTGCTGTATTCTTCAAATACTCTAAAGGAAGAAATTTCTTAGCCAGGTTCCACCCCCCGTGTGGGGTGTGTGGTCCCCCTTTATGTCCAGCTTTCTTCTCTCCTGCTGCAGTTCTAATTGTCCTCACCTTGCTAGTTGTCCAGGGGAAGCTGGTGGGCAGCCCTGTACACACACACACACACACACACACACATACACACACACACACACACGCTGGATGCCTTCCCCTCTGCACGTTTTCTTTCCCCAAAGCCACAAGTGCCTGCAGGACAAGCCCTGAGCCCTGACACGGAGGCCCTGGCCCAGAACCGGTACACCCCCATGAAGAAATCTCTGACTTACCCTGGTGTGATGCTATAAACAATCGTTTACACCCTTAGCTGTCATCATGATTGGCTTAGTTTCATTTCTCGAATGGGGGAAGGCCATTTCCTTAAGCCAAGAAAGGGGCACTGAGACACCTGGTATGCCTCAATGAGCCTAGTCATAATCACTCCTGAGGGACGCCTGGCTGGCTCAGTCAGTAGAGCAGGGGACTCTTGATCTCGGGGTTCAAGCCCCACGGTGGGCCTAGAACTTACTTTAAAAAAAAAGAGGACTTCTGCTCAGTGTTACCTGTGGCCCCAGGCAGGTGGCCTCACAGCAGCTGTGTCCTCACAATCCACAGCACATTCTATCACTTCCTTAGTGGCTGAGGCCCTGCCAGCATGGCGTTCCACCCTCCCGGCTGGCCCAGCCTACCGTCTGCTCCTCCTGACCCTTCGTGGAGCCCCACCTCACCCCTTCTTCCTGTGCCTCCAGCCTCAAGCCCCGAGGCTTCCCGAGGCTGCTGAGAGACAGGAGTACGCGGGGCCTCCTGGGACCCAGGTTGCACGGGCTCATCTGGCTGCAGGCAAGGCCGTGGGCAGGGAGGTGACTCAGCGGCTTAGGCCCGTCCACCGTGGCTGGCTCTAGGGGTGCTGTCACTGTTGCCTCAGGATCTGACTTCTTTGAAGGTGGCCATGGGTTCTGGGGCACAACCCGGAAGCATGGGGAATGTGACCCTCTGTGGAGTGAACCTCAGCCAAGGAGAAATGAGACTCAGCACATCCGGAAGGAGCTGACCAGAAACGGAAGCTCAGAAGAAGGTGACCAGAAATGGAACCTTGGGTCCATCTAGCATCAGAATCTGTGTCCTCTGAGACCATGAGCGCTGAAGTCAGAGAGATCCGAGCTTACAGTGCTGACTCTGCACTTACTAGCCATGTGATCGTCAACCTCTCCAAGCCTGTTTCCTCAACTATAGAAGGGACAGATTCAGGGGTGGTGGGCTCGGAAGTTTCTTCTGGCTAGAACATTCCAGACTCTGCTGTTCCAGCCTCTGAAATGTCCCTGTCTGATCACACAGGATGGATCCAGGCTTCAGGACTAACGTAAACCACGGGGACCATCTTGGCAGGCGTATCAAAGCCTGAACCTGGGGAGCGTGGGGTCCCTGCATCACCCAGTCCTGCCCAGGACCAACCCCCCCAGCATTCAGCAGCCTCTGGGCCTATTCTTCCAAAGGGAAAAGACTTCCCTCCCCGGCCGTCTTGCCTCCCACGACGGGATCCCGCTGCCCTCCGATGCATTCCCATAGCTCCTTCTACTTTGCCTCACTTGCACTTATGGTTGGAGATTATATAGTAATAATTTTTTGATTTCTAAAACTATTTTATTTATTTGACAGACAGAGATCACAAGTAGGCAGAGAGGCAGGCAGAGAGAGAGAGGGGGAAGCAGGCTCCCTGTTGAGCAGAGAACCTGATGCGGGGCTCAATCCCACAACCCTGGGATCATGACCTGAGCAGAAGGCAGAGACTTTAACCCACTGAGCCACCCAGGCACCCCTGGAAATTATATAGTAGTATGATCTCTCATCAACATCCATCTCTCACTGGTAAGATTTATGAGGGCAGAGTCCATGTTCACTTTGTCCCCCACTGTATCTCCAGCATCTGAGTAGCAGAAGGTAACTAATAAGTGGTTATGGAATTAATGATTTTAGGAATTAATTAATTAGTAATACATAGCCAGTGGGGCACCTGGGTGACTCAGTGGGTTAAGCCTCTCCCTTCAGCTCAGGTCATGATCTCGGGGTCCTGGGATGGAGTCCCACATTAGGCTCTCTGCTCAGCGGGGAGCCTGCTTCCCCCCTCTCTCTGCCTGCCTCTCTCCCTCCTTGTGATCTCTCTGTGTCAAATAAATAAATAAAATATTTTTAAAAATATTACATAGCCAAGTCTTGATGAGACCAAAGCAGCAGTGTTTGGGCTTGAAAGCCCGCCTGGGCGGAATTTTTAGGATCCCTGGTTGATAGCCTAAGTCCTTTGGTATGGAAATGCATGTCCTTGAGCCTCAGACTCCCCTCCTCTCCCTGCCGGCCTATGTCAATGCTCCTTAGGGGGCTTATAAGGGGACTGGCTGTACACTAACTCTGGCATCCCTGAAATCACCCTACCCGTCACCAGGCAGCCCAAGGGTGCTGAAAACAATGGGCTCAAGGTGACCAAGCTGGTTGGGAAGAGGAGGAGGAAAAGGCTCGGCATGTCAGCTCTCTGGGGTTTAACCACAGGGCTGCAGGGCGAGATGCAAACCAGAAATCTGTTCCAGGAGGGGCTCTGGGGCTGAATGGAGAAGGAGCACACGCGTCCTTTTGTGCTGAAGCACGGGCATCGCTGGCAGGATGGGCTCGAATCTCAAAGAGAGCAGACAGCTCTCGGAAGAAATCTTCATCCCCAACCCCTGCCCCTGTGAGATGTTCCCAGGGCTCCTTCTAGGCCTTCTGCAGCCTTCTGTTGATTGATCAGTCCTCTGTGTGCAAACGTCTCCCTGGGAGCAAGGCCTCACTTCAAAATCAGCTCACACTGGAGCGTTCACAGTTCCCTGCACAAGTCTGGCCATGTACCCCGCCGGGTCATTGCAAATGCTGTCTCTCCTGCCAGGCCACCCTTTCTAAGCACCCCTCCTCCTCTGCTCTTCAATATCTTTCATGCTCATGTCCAGATAGACCATTTCATGATGCACCGCCAAGGACAGCTTTCTTAACAGCCTAACATTTTTATCCTTGAACACTAGGATGACAAAAATTTCCCACGTCCCAAGTGCAGTACATAGGAAGGGTTAAAATCATATTAACTCAAGAGAGCAAGGGCAGGGGGGAAAAAAAGAAGGAAGGAATGAAAAGAAAAAAGTCAGACTGAAGGGAAGGGAGATGTGGAGGGAGGAACCATCAAAAGGAAGGAGACAGGAAGGGCCTGGACAGAAGGATACCTTTCTCCGTGACATCACAGTCCAGCTGCAGTGGTGGGTGGTGGGGGGAAGACCATGGGTCCTGGTGTTAGACAGATCCAGATTCAAATCCCGACCCCGTTTCATATTAACCTGTGGCTTCCGACAAGCCATTCAAGCCCTCTGAGCTTCAGATGGCTCGTTTGTAAAATGAGGATAACAACTAGCTAAAAGCTATGTTTAAAGAGGATTAGAGATAATGTATGTAAAGCACCTTGCACATTGGTGTTCACAGAGAGGCTGCAGAAGCCCTGCAGGGGCTCCTTCTGCACTTGGAAAGCACAGAGGGGGAGAGGGCTTGGTTCAAGGTCGCGCTAGGAACCCAGGTCTGAGCTCTCTGCACAGAATTCCCATCAGCAGGACTCTGGCCACAAAAACTCGGTTATGGAAACGTGGACACTGAATCAGTAATGACTTAATTAATTTTTACGGGTGTTAATAGTGTGTACCAAAAAAACAAGAGAATTCTCCCTGGAAGAACTTTCTCTATCACTGCTCTAACTGAGCAAATGACTGACATTCTGTGACGCTCACCTGCATCTTAACCAAGTCCCCACATTTACCCTGGAAACCTACAGCCTATCCAAGTGCACCTTGACTCTGGGTCTGTAACAGCACATTAACAACCACAGACAATAAGACGAGAAGCAAGATAACCATAACCGTGACCAATTGCTCTGACAGTCCATCCCTTTCCCCCTGCTATTTTACTATATCTCCCCTGACAGCTCCTCTCCAGTGTCAAAGTCAAAGGATGTGATGCCTTCTGCTCTCCCAGGCCTGTCCAAGCTCTGTCAGGGGATACTACTGAGCAGTGAAATCATCAGAACACACAAAAGCACCAGGCTCTTCCAGAAATGGACCCCAAACAATCATATCCATGTTGTTTGGCCAAAACCTCCATTACTTGGAACAGGTGCTGAGCTGGGAGAGCCATAGGGCAGGGACCATGGTGGTCTCGTTCACCGATGTGTACCAGCCGTGCCTGGCTTGGTGTCAGCTCAGAAAAGATTTGTGCCACAGACAACTACATGAAAAATGCATGATGGACTGAATACGTGGATGGCTCATGAGTATATGGTACGACCTTATGCCCTTCTGCCTCCCTCCCTGGCCCACCTCCAAGTCCAGATCACCTCCCCTCTCCTTACCCTTGTGATCAGCTCCCCGACCATTCCTGTCCAGGTGCCGTTGGCCTCAGGAACACCGTACACACCATCCCCGACCAGGCGGATCTTGTAGTTGAACCGGAGGATCTCTGCCAGCTCCTTGAGCATGTCCACACAGAAGCCCTCGTAGCGGTCATTGCCTTCCATCTCCTGGTGGTTCCCCTTCAGCATTAAATACGGGTTTTCCTGCAGCAAAACTGGGCAGCTGTCATTCTCATCTTGTTCCTGGTGTCTCAGCCACAAGGGATGGGGGTGCCAAGGCCGAGGTGGGGGGGGAGGGGAGTGATGTGCGTAACGGGGGCTACTCTGGAGGTGGCAAGGAGCTCTCCTCCCAACCACGAGGCACTTCTTTTACCAGGACCACGCAAGGGTCCCCAGTGCACAGAGGATTGAGCTGAAGACCCTCCACCTTGTTCAAGGTCATCATCCAACCTTACCCCCCATTCCATCCATTCTGCCTTTCCCTTCCTCTTGTCTACTGCACACAGACTTATCATAGGACATCACAAGATACTAGGCTGCCGACAACGCAGCAAGGCAGTGTCAGACACCCACGGACCAGCTGCAACCCAAGGCAGAGCACATCTAGCCATGAGAGCTCTGGGAAGGAGGATGGGGCTCTCTGGTGAAATGTCCAGAGAAGTTTCTACAGGGGAGACAGAATCCAAGCTGGGCCAGAGGAGCCTGGAAGATGGATGGGGGAGGTATGAGCAGAGGGCATCCTAGACAGGGGAAAGGCAAGACCCAAGGCATGATCATGAGTGAGAAGGAGCATGGCCTCCTCAGGGCACAATGGATCCTCCTCTCAGCTGGAGTGTGGGTTGTGTGCGGGGGTGGCTGCGAGGATAAATTAGATGGGTTAGGGTCCGATGGGCCTCGGAAGCCAGGACAAAGTGGAGACACATCGTACACACATGGAACGGAAGCAGGGAGGGTTTGCAAGACTTAAGGGTTAAGGATATCAGATTGTAAGACAGAACACCTGGGGGAAAGGCCGGACTGTCTCCTGATAGGAGACACTGAGTCCTGAGCCACAGTTTGGCTTGGGTAGGAGCACTGGGAGCTGTAAGAGACAGCGAGAAGGTCAGGCTGGACAGCAGGGGCTGTGGGGCATCGAGGGTAGGGGCCCTCACACTTGTGGGGCCTGAGTGGATGACTGAGGACGGCAACCTCACCCACAGGGATGGTTTGGAAAGGAAGAGGATTTGCAACATGTTGAATGTGGGGTGCTGGTAGGCTGTCCAGGAGGAAGTCCTGGCTGAATGCCTCAAATGGGAAGTGAGAGCAAGACGAGGGCAGGGCCTGGGAGGCTTCTGCACCGAGGGGGTGTCTGAAGCTGCCGGACATGTGAGGCCATCGAGGGGGAAGCCCTGAGGAAGGACAGAAGAGGGACAAGACCTTGATCTTCCACTGTGGGAAGATGAAGAGCTGCCCAAGAAAAACGCAAAGCAGAAGTAGCCAGAAAAGCTGAAAATCAGGAAAATGTGGCCACTGAAAGCCAAGGAGGTGAGGAGGGGGAAGGAGAGTGCAGACATTCCCACACAGAGAGGAAGCAGGGCTGCGAAGGGCACCTGGGCCAGGTGTCGCTGGCGACCCTTCCAAGACAGGTTCAGGGGGGCTGGCAGGACTCTGCAGGAATGGGGAGCAAATGAGAGGTACATGAGAGAAGGGACCAGAATTCTGAGATGTTAGGGGACAAAGGAAGGCAGGCAGATGACCTCTTCACCTGACGGCTACTGGCCATGTCTCTCCTGCAGCTTCAGCTCCCCCGTCTGCAAACCACAGGGCTGAAGGACTCCCCTAGTGTCCACCAACAGCACGATTTACGATCCCCTAAACTGGAGGGTAGCTGGAGGGGTAGCTGGGCATGAGTAAGGGGGTGGCAATGGTATCGGAGGATAGGAGGGATGTGGGTATACTTGTAGCAGAGGGGAAGGATCCCGCAGATGGAGAGATGAGCAAGAGAAGTGCTAGCTGGTGGGGCATTGTGGAAGGGGACAGGGCCAAGGTGAGAGTGATGCTGGGAAGCGGGCCTGGAGGTGAGGTGAAAGCATCGATGGACGTGGGATACAGAGAGGAAGGGAGGCGACGGAGGGCAGGGAATCCATGTCAGTCCCCAGAGTTGGGTTGGTGGCAGGACTGAAGACTTGGTGTGCAGAAGGGTTTGACAGATCTGCTCAGGGGTTAGGACACAGAAGGAACAAGACATGAGCCCAGGGGGTGCCAAGGCCCAGCTGAAGTTGGGAGGTTGAGAGCTGGGAGCAGGGATTACAGGGACAGCTGGGTGTGGGACAGATATGAGGTGGGAGGGCTGAGCATCATGGTGGGGATTGTGTTAGAAGGTAAGAGACGGAGGTGCTGAAATGCCGGTTTGCTGAGCTCGTGTTGGGTTGGGGAAGATGGAGAGTCAGACAGATTGGAGGCCATGAGGGGATGGTATGGGAGAGCGATTATGTGGGTGGGAAATGGGAGAGAAGACAGAATGTTGTCTGTGAAGGAGAGGGAGCTCTGAGTCAAAGGTGATGTGGTTCCGCTTCATGACCAAGTTCACTGCTGTGTCAGTGAGATAGGCCAGACTCTGCCTTCCACACATCCTGTCCTTGATTCAATGGTTTCTCTCTGCCTCAAGTGCTCGCCCTCCTCTTCTTCTGCCTATCCTAACTCACCTCTGTCTCTGGGGTCCCATCACCTCCTCTGAGGCCAGCTCACTTCTCAGAACTCCCACTACACTCACCGCCAGGGCCCCACAGGGGTCCAGTTCTCCTCTAGGATGTGCTCCTTGGATGGGACCTGGATGGACTCTTCCCCTTCTTTGGGAGCCCCATCTAGCTCCAGCATTAGGTACTCATGGACTGAGGGAGAAGCACTGAAGAATAGTGTTTAGCTGGGCATCCCAACCCTGGACTGGTAACATCCTAGTCTATCGTTTTTTTTTTTTTAAAGGTTTTATTTATTTATTTGACCGACAGAAATCACAAGTAGGCAGAGGCAGGCAGAGAGAGAGGAGAAATCAGGCTCTCTGAGGAACAGAGAGCCTGACACAGGGCTCAATCCCAGGACCCTGGGACCATGACCTGAGCCGAAGGCAGAGGCTTTAACCCACTGAGCCACCCAGGTGCCCCCCTAGTCTATCTTTAATTAACCCTGGGAGTTTCATGAAATTCTTCTCCCCAGATACTCCGTACTCTCATGGTAATGGAAAAATTCACTGACATGTTCAAAGTAAGCATACAAAAGACTAATCCTGGAGGGAGAGACAGGTGGGGACAGACAGCAGGGGACAGACTCAAAATATCAGAAAGGTTGGGGTTCACCAGCACTTTGGAGAACATGGGAACGCACGCTGGCCTGGAGCAGGGCCCCTGTCTCAGCAGGAGCGTTGGGAGAATGAAGGAGGTAACACAGGCAAAATGTTTAACTTGGGGTCTGACACACAGTAAGTGCCCAGGGAGTGAGAGCTCCGGCTAATTCTGTGCAAATACATCATTCCCATGTCCCAGGCGTACCCCCGAAGGAACAGGAGACAACAGGGATGTGTGCTGAGTTTTAAGGGATAAGCCCTTCTGGATTACCACTTGCCAAGGATAACCCACAAATGGTCCCCAGGGACTAAATTAAGGTAATCATTCCTGGAGAGAGTTGTTGACTTGTAGCCGCCAACTCAAACACACACGCACGAGGCAAAATCTGTGTCTGAACTCTGCTTACTGTGTTATTAAATGTCCCCTGACACAGAGGAGCCCTGCTGTCGCCCTTTACGAACACACATGTGCATATATGAACATGTGAACTCACACATGCACACGCGCACATAGAGTCAGATGGCTTTTCCCAATCTAGAAGCACAACCCGTGGTCTCAGCATCCCTGTGGTTTCACGCCAAAACTCTGAGCACCGTCTGAGTCCAGCCCCTGAGAGGCAGGAAATACAACCCAGTGATGTCCCCACGTCCCTCACAGCCTCTGGCTGGCTTTTAAGGGACATCTCCCTACCCTGGAGGAAGAAACTCCTATATTCAAATTCCAATCACTGAGCTCCCACTTTATGCCAGGAACCCCAATCTTCTTGGAGTTTTCGTTCTAGAAGGGGAGTAGGGCGGAAGCAACCACCTCTAACAGGAGAAAGAACCACAACAGAAGCGTGGGCAAAGTGCTAGAGATGGGGAGAGGGCAGGAGTCAGGTTAGGGAGGACTTCATGGAAAAAGTAACATCTCAAAAGAGCTTTGAAAGGTGCACAGGCAATTCCGGAGAGAAACGGGTATTGGGGGAGGGGTACTCTGGGGTGAGGGAACAGCATGTGCAGAAGCAGGCAATGGCATGATACGGTGAGGAAATGCCGGGCAGTCCCGGACTACCAGAGCCCAAGTCACGTGGAGAGGAAGCAGGTACCGGGTACAGCAAGCTGGGCCTGATTATGAGGGGTTTCTAGTCCAAGTGCAGGGGCAGTGGGTCCTCCTTAGAAAGGTCATGCCCACAAAGTGGTAGAGAGTGTTATGGGCGGTAGACTGAGCAAGGGAGAAGGGAGCCTCCAGGGAGGTCACGCTCAGGTGAAAGAGGGACATGGGCCTCAGTTGGGGGATGGGCTTTGGGGACAGACAGCCAGGGACAGACTCAAGAAGCACTTCTGAGGTAGAGAAATCGGCGGGAGGGCAGTCCCCACTGTCGTGCTCAGCCGGGACATCAGCTCGCCATCACCCAGGTCCGCCAGGCTCCTCCAGACCTGAGGAGGGGCCGTGATGACACCACTACCCCCCAATCTTTCTGGCCTTTCCACGTTGGTTCAGAGAAGCTAAGGCTGGAGTTGAGAGGGGAAGTGACAAAACCCCGGGACTGGAACCGCTCTTTCCATTCTTCCCTCTGAGCCTGGCCTCTGCCTGGAATATTCTCTCCCAGATAGCCACGTGGCTCCCGCCTCCGCCCAACAGGTCTCTGCTCCGGATTTCCCCAGTTCAGTCACGTCCACACGGACACCTATGCTCTGGCACCCTGACTCCCCTCCTCCAGCTCTGTCCATTCCCGGGTACCTACAACAGTGCCCAGTGTACAGCAGTGCCCCCCAAAGAGTCACTAAATAAATTCACGAAAATACTCAGTGACTCCGTTTCCTAACATGAAGGGGAAACTCAACAGCATGGCATCCAGGTCCTGAAGCACTATGGGCCCAGGCCACTTTTCTGGTCTCAACCTTTCCCCTCTCGACCAAGGCCTATTTCCTGGAGAAGCTGCCTTTTTCAGCATTTCCTAAACACTCTATAATGCTGTCCTTCATTCATCTCTCCTCCCCGTCGCTCCGTCTTCTGGAGCCCGTTTTCAGTGCCCCTTCTTCTCTAGGAAGCTTTGCTGACTTTCCTAATGGGATGGGACCCCTCCCTCTTTCAACTCCCAGAGTGGCAGGTGTGCCCCTCTTTCCTGAATTTGATTGCACTCTGCCCACAGTAGATCAAGAATTCCAGTCTAATGTTCCTGTGCCCCAGGAGTTCATGAAGGTAGGGATGGAAGTCCCCGAGCTCTTTCATTATCTCAAAAAGCCTAAAGAAACAGACGCATTTGCAGACCTCGTGCATTCAGCAATGATAAGGCTGAGCAGACTAACTAGTGCATCGAGTCTCTGCTTTGGGCTGGAATTATATCAGCGTGGCTACAGTGGTTATCTCCTGCTGATAAGACACTGCGCCAGGCAGGCAAATACGCTTTTGATTCGTTCAGAGGGGAAGAGTGAGGGGAGAGGAACAAACTAATTATTGCTTAATATATGTCATTGGGTTAATTGATAAATCTTGTAAAACATGAGGTCTCTACAGGGGAAGAAGATGACAACCTTGGCCATGAATGCATTTGACCCCTGCTGTCTACTAAATCATACCCTCTTTGAGGCTAGAGACCATGTCTTACTCATCTTTGTGTCTCTGGGAATGTGCCTGACCCATGGGGAGGAGGCTTTGGTAACTGTTGACGAGAATTGAATCAAATAAAAAAGGCAGATGGTTCCTTACTCTATAGATGGAGAATTCTTTTGACCATCTGGAAATGAAGAAACAAGCCATAAAAACCCATGGAAATTTGGGGATCTACTGGGAGGGGGCATATTTTATACACAGTAGGCACCAAACGAGGTAGGCTTTTGTGAAAGAGTGGGGCCATGGTGTCAGACTGGATCTAGTCCCCTGCTGGGCTCCTCCCCTCCCCCACCGTCATGTCAGAAGGTCCCCTTCCCTGGGCCAGGCACAGCCACCCTGGCTGTCTGGGTGACCCTGGAAGAGGCATCCGCAAATTGGGATGTCTCTGCACTCCATCCCTCTTCCCCAGCTGCTCTGGAACTCATCAGATATCATTTCCATATGAAACAGCAACTTGCGTGTAATTACAGTGTCATAAATTGGCCTCGGCGCTGTGATTAGAGCTCCCATCTCGCGTTCTCTGGGAAGCCCGGGTGCGCTGGGAGCTGGAGGAGGCACCCCGGGGAGCTGCAGCTGGGAGGCCCGGGACCACCCCGCTTACCAGGATGGTGGTGACAACCAGGGTGGTGTTGAAGAGGCTGTCGGAGATGTTGGAGGCATAGAGGCGGCTGTCCATGCTGAGCCCTTCCGCCACGTGCCACTGGCCGATCTGAGGAGACACAGGAGAGAGGGCTGGGAAGGAATGGGGTGAGGAGGCAGCTGGGGAGCAGGGCTACTGAGGTCGTGGGCGGACCTCCAGGGTTGGAAGGAGCCGAGAGGCCAGTCCCCTCCCTCGGGCCGAACCACATGGAAGCCATAGAAGAAGGCAGGGAAATGGAGTATGGAGAGGGGCTGGATGAAGGCAGGGTTACCGTTCCATAGGGTTGAGGGGGTCCGGGAAGATGGGGGGTGCTGAAAAAGGGAAGTTCCGAGACATTCGTTCACACGGAAGGGAACGAAAAGTGGGGAACTGCATTACCTGAAGGCAGGAATAAGACACAAAGCTCTTTTGTTTTAGCCTACCGCCCATAATTCTGATTCCCTACATAAGAACCAGAACAGTAGAGTGGACAGAACTGACAGACACTCGTCCCTTCAGTGAATGTTGTTTGAGGGGCTCAGTGGGTGAATGAACCAGAAGAGGGAAGACCCGGGTCATTGTCCTGGCTGACGCGCTCACTAGCTGTGAGAACCTAGACAGGTTACTTAAATCTGAATCATGGTTCCCCCATCTGTCAGCGGGGGTGGTAATTTTTGCCCGCCTTCTCCTCAGAGCCAGCTGAGATCCTGGCTGTACCAGCTCGACGCTAGATTTCTCAGCCCGGCCCCAGGAGCATGGATCCCCAACGCATAACCTCCGAACGCTGACTGGCCCTCTCTGAGTGTGTCTGCTCATCTGTGAAATGGAAATAATCCCAGAAACGTCACTGGGTCCTTGTGAGAATATATTTGACACTATTTTCCTTCCTCTTCCCCACTGTCTTCCCTTTAAGCAGGAAAAACACCCAACTGACAGGTTTCCTTTCTAGAATGTCGCCTATACCTAAACTCAACCTCACTGGGTGTTTAGATGGTTTGTTTTCTCAGTGGAACCTCTTGTATGAATATGTGTGTGTGTGTGTATGTGTGTGTGTGTGTGTGTGTGTGTATGTGTGACATACCAATACATTTCTACTAGCCAGAGCCCCTGGTAAATCCCTTCTGTGGCTCTTGGGTTGGAGGTGGGCATCCAGGAGACATGGCTGACAACTGGCTGGAAACCCAGTGAAATGCACATGTCCAGCTCTGCCAGGTACCTCTAGGCACCAGCAGCAGCTTTCCTGGAAAACCCTCCCAAGCTCCATGGATGGCATGCGGCTCTGTTTACCAGAGCTGGGCTCCAAGTTCCTCTTTTGGAAAACAGAACAACCATGAAGACATATCTCACCCCTGGCCCTAACCCCCACTCAGTAGGGCTGGAGAGTGGCGGGTCTGGGGGAGTCAGTAACCCTCTCTCTGTATCATGGTCGGCAGCTTAAAGAGGGGAGGGCCAAGTGAGGACTGATGGTCTCATAGGCGAGCCTTCCATCTGCCAGAGGGGAGATGACCCCAAATTGCCTTCCAAGCCCCTCTGAGGGTGCCACGTGGAGAGGAGCGGCAGCCTTCACCGCTGCAAGGGCAGATGGGTCCTGGACACACACTCATTCATTTCTCGTTTACAAGCAGAGTCTCATGCTATCCACACGGGAGACCCCATTTGACAGATAAACCAACTGATGGCTGAGATAAGAGTTCGGCTACCTTGTCCTAGGGTCGCCTCACCCAGCAGCCGAGAAGCCCAAGCTTCAGCCCCAGATGCGTCTTCCCAAGCAAGCCTTCACGGCCATCCTGTCTGGCTCTTCCAATGTCCTACAGCGCAATTGCGTTTGCCTGTCTTTTCCACTAGCCTGTGTGGGGCTGGCCGGTGTGTGCTCACGCCCCAGCATCTTGCTTGGGGGCTGGTACTTGGAAGCAGGGGAGCCAACATTTCATATCAGCAGATTGCTGCTGCCGGTGGAGTGTGGGCAGAAGACAAGTGAGCCCCCTCTAGCTCTCTGGAGCCCCTACTGCTTCTGGAAGGGACCGGCCTCATCTGCTTGCTGCTGGAGCCCCCCACCTGCCCCCTTCTGCAGGGAAAGTGGGTGGGGAGGATGATTTTCTAGCACAGAGTAGAATGGGAGCAATAGTGACAAGACACCTGTCATGCTAGATGTGTTCTATCATCTCTTTGAACTCTCCCCCCAACTTTGTGGGAAGCGTTGACATTTTGATTTATGAGGAAACCAAGGCTCAGAGACATTCAGCGGCTTGCCTGAGGTCACCCGCCTGGTGGTGGTGCGTGGGCTTGAACGTGGAGTTCTGATCCCTAAAACAAGACTTTCCTGTCTGCTGCTATCTTCTTGGTGGCAATGCCAACACGGGCTCCATGAAAGCAGGCCTGGCGAACCAGAGAAAGGAACATCAGCCATCCAGCAAGAACCCTGCACCGCTTTTCTGTCCTGGGTTTTGACACTCCACTGCCAATGTCAAGTGAGACGACTCCTCTTGAAGGCTCATTTCCCTACCTTGAAAATGGCTAGAATTGGCTCCCAGTGGTCTCTTCAGGTGGGAAGGGCCAGATTTAGACAGAAGGACATAAACAATTGGGCTGGATGTCACCACTGAGATGTGTGGGACAAGGACAGAATTTCTCACAGTCTCATCTGTCACCTAAATGTGCACCTCACACCAAGAGGGCCAGCAAGACCTCAGCAACTCTCACTCCCACTGCCCCACCTCTGCTCTTCCTGGAGGACCCAATCTTTACTAACCAGCCCCCAGGCCAGACTCCTCAATCTTACCCAAGCCATCAGAGAGGGTCCCAAAAAAGCCAGAGATAGAAATGATTTATCCGGAGCCAGATCTGACAGCCTGATCTGACACCCCACCCCGCCCCGCCCCACCTCTGGGGACACAGCAAACAGACTAATTAGCCCCTGAGCTCCAGTCAGGAAATGAATCTCCCATTAGTCCCCAAGAAATTAATAAACTCATCAGATGCAACAAAGCAGCCTGGCAGCTATTACCTAGAGCAATCTAATTACAGAAAGGCGGTGGGAGGGAAAGGGAGAGACAGAGCCAGGCATCCTGGGGTACAGGCTAATTGTCCCACCCACTGGGCCCCTTCCACGCCACACACATGCCAGGGGTGGGCAGGAGACACAGCTCTCCTCACTGACAATCTGTAGCTCTGCCTCCAGCCAGATTCCCTCGCTCCACACTGCTGACACCTGTCCCCCAAACTTCCTGCAGGAACAGCTGTTTGGTCATCCTCTGCGTGCCTACACGCGCCGGCCTGATTATGTTGAAATGATGTCTTCCCAGAGCCCCCTCCCTGTACTTTCTCTCTCTCTGCACCATGTCCATAGACTTGGATGGCACTGATCGCCTTGACGACACCTTAATGCAGGTAAGAAAAATGCACCCTCCCCCTGGGCTGGTGTGGCCGCGCAGGTGCTCAGCTGGGCATGCTGGATTCCAGCCTCTCCTTGCCCTTGAGTCTGCACCATCTGTACCATGAATGCAGTGGCCCCAGAGTGGGGGGGACCCGAGTTTAACATGGCTGTTCTGCTGAGGAGCTGTGTGACCTTGGGTAAGTTGCTCGATCCCCCTGAACCTCAGTTTCCTTCATCTATAAAATGGGGCAGAAAATAGTAATTATTACCTCATAGACTCCTTAATGAGACTAAAGGACATGGTATGTATGTGAGCACTAGGCAAGCATTCGTTAATTTAATTTTTAATGCCATGGTCTGAGACAGAAGATGGCATCTCTTCCGTGCCCTATCACGGGCTTTACCAACCCAAGTCACCGAGCTGGTAAGTGAAAAAACACAGGATTCAAGACAAGGCCAATATGCCGCTCCCTGAAGATCATAATATTTAAAAATGTGTACCTCTTTTCACAACTGATTCTGATGCTCCTGGGAAAAGCATCTCGTGATTGGAGTGTTTCGTCAAATGTGAACATTTCCGTAAATCAATGATACGGGCAGTGTTTGTGTGTGCCCAGAAAGAATCCTTCATCTACCATTTCTAAAGGACACAGGGTTTATGTTAATTTGTGTTCATATGAATTAATAATAATTTTGCTCCTTAAGCAGTAAAATTTTGGAGACTTTAATTATTTATTTGAAAGCACTGTTCCCAAAAATTCTTTTGAAGAGAATTACACGTTCCACTGTCTTGTTAAATAGAGTGAGAGTCCTGACCTTCATTCAGTGTCATTGTTGCGAAGGCAGTTACTACCCTGTGCTGTGATAAATGCTGGTCTGTGTCACTGAGATGGGGATGGCCACTTGCCTTCATTTCTGTGCTTTGATAAGTTAATTTGTCTACTTCTCAGAGTGTCTTTTTTCCTCGTGAACTGCCACTCGGTACCGCTCTCAGGATAGCTGTGTTTAACCCCTGGGCAAGCAACCAAGGGACAGAACTCCAATGAACTGCTGTAAGGAAAACCCAGATAAGGCCGGATGGGCTGTCGGGGCACTGGGGAATGGATTCTGGGGCATCCATACAGACTGCCCGCAGTCCTTTGGAAAGGCCACTGCCGAACAGCTGAAGGAGTGTCCGAGACCTGCATTTAGTCTGTGTGTGACCCCAGATCGGTGGAAGCAAGGTGGTCACTCCCTCGGCAATACGCCGTGGGAAATGCTTGTCCAGGGCCATGACCCCAGGGTTCCCTTGCTGCTTCCCGAAAGAGCTGGTAGCGTGTCACGTGGGGCGTGGAGGGCCACATTAACATCTACACCGTGACCGCAAGGCCCAGGGGCCCTAAGCAAGTCAGCAAACCTCCCCAAGTCTCCCCCTTCCCTGGCCTTACTGAGCTCCCTCTGGACGAGGGGACACTCTGGTCCCTTGTTCTGTTCACCCGGCAGCGGGCAGTGGTCTTGACACAATCTCAAATACGATTCCTCTAACCCAGGCTTAACACCCTGCAATTCTTCCCATTTTGGTTTAAGGATAAAGGGCCTTCCCACAGCCTACCAGGCCCTGCACGGCGGGCCTCTGCCCACTGCCCATGCTCATCTCACACTATCTTCTCCAGCTTTGTCTGTGTGCCAGTCCTGCTGACGTGTTCAAGTGCAATGTGTCCCTTCTTGCCAGGGTCTGTGCGCATGCCATTCCCCCTCCGGAATGTTCTGTGCTGCCTACCCACCCTGACCCCCAGGCCTCATTCAGCCATTCAGGGCTTGCAAAACCACAGACTACAGGCGAAACCTGGCTTCTTGCCTGTTTTAGGAAATAAAGTTTTATCAGCACACAAGCTACATCCATTCACTTACTTCCTATCGGTGACTGCATTCATAGACGAGCGTAGAGTTGCAAAGTCTAACTATTTACCATCTGGACCTTCAGAGAAGTTTTCCAAGCCTTGATCGAGGTCACAGATGTTAGTCCTTCAGGCTACAGTTCAAAAGTCACTGCTTCCAAGTGGCCTTTCTCTCCTTTTTCTCCCAAAGTCAAACTTCTCCCCAAACTATCTTCTCTTCTCTTTCCGAACATATGTCTTGGGCTCTAATTATGTGCTCAGCAACGAGATCATTGCTCACTGCTTGCCTTTCTTGCTATGCCTCCAAGGGAGAGCCCTCTGCTGTCCCCTCGGGAGGTCAGGTCCTGCCTGCAGCAGCCACATGTGCCCCTCCGCCACAGCTCTCTCCCTCCCCGCCTGGAATCACTCAGAGCTGTCATTTTGCCTATTTGTTCTCTCCCAAGTAGGTAAAAAGGGATTCATTTCTAAAGCCCCAAGGAGGGTGGGCGCCTGGGTGGCTCAGTGGGTTAAGCCGCTGCCTTCGGCTCGGGTCGTGATCTCAGGGTCCTGGGATCGAGTCCCGCATCGGGCTCTCTGCTCGGCAGGGGGCCTGCTTCCCTCTCTCTCTCTCTGCCTGCCTCTCTGCCTACTTGTGTTCTCTCTCTGTCAAATAAATAAATAAAATCTTTAAAGAAAATAAATAAATAAATAAAGCCCCAAGGGATTTCCTCCCATCTTTGCCTGTATCTGTGGGTATGGGCTCTGTAACATTTAATATCTTATGTACATTGGAACGATTGTTCTTTGCACTCAGCGCTGCCAGGATCTAGCTTCTAGAGAAGCTGACATCACTCCACGGCCAGGCAGGGCCTTCTGCTCCACAGCCAGAGTTTGCAAATACTTATCGATCACCTCTGCATGCTGGGCACTCTGCCACTGGTTTGCTCACATAAATTTCCCTGATTCTGCATAACAATCCTATTATTTTTCCCACCTGAGAGTTGTAGACATTTCCGACAACAGTAATAATGCTTAATATAGGTACTTGATACAAGTTATTATTGAAAGACTCAACGAATTAATGAAAGAATCAAAGGAATTGAGACTCAGAGATGTCAGGCAGCTTGCTGTGGATTCTAGCGAACAGAAGGTTAAACTGGGAGTTGCAGCCACGTTCTATTTATTTCTGTACCGTCTGGTCAAGTTGGGACGGCTGCAGGCTCTCTTGATGTTAGGATCTGGGCCTTTGCACATACCTCTTTGATGACTATGAACTTGTGTTTTGGACAGTACAGCTCTGAAGGGAGTCTCCTACAAGATACCACAAAATCGAGGCCAAGGTGCAGGGAGGTTGCTAGACACAAGGGGATGGAGGGTTGGGGGATGCCCCAGAAGACCCACATCTTCTTTCCTACTCTGCCGTGCATAAGCGGTGTGATCTCGGCAAGTCACATAACGTCCCTGAATCTTTCTCATCCATAAAATGGAAATAAACGAACCCATTGCCCATAGCACAGCACTGTAGCTGACCATCAACCAAGATAATATTAAAATGGCTTTTGATGAGCCAGAAGCAGCCATGGGAATGGAAGATAATAAAGTACTGTCTGTCTGGTGGCCATGCAGCTGACCAGAAGCCAGGAGATTTGACATCAAGTTCCATCCTGCCCTTGCCATGTGGCTTGGGAAGTCAATTTTGCCTCCTATGAGGTAAGGGTAGGCCTTCCCTTACTTCTCCACTTACTGGGCTGATCTGAGACAATCCCAGATGTGACACAAATTTAAAGTCTTATCCCAATACAAGCATTTTTTGTTGTTGTTTTATTCCAGATCCTTATTCTCTGGGACCAGCCGAAGCTGGATTAACCATAACCAAGGACTCATTTTCTTGACCTCAGGTTCAGGGTTCGAAGTTGAAATTCTCAAGAGGAAGGATGCACACAGTAACACGTGAGGGTCTCCTTGAGTGCACAGAACTGATTTTGACCTATAGGCAGGACCAACGACAGGCAGATGTGAGACACCATGACTAGAGACCCCTGGAATTAACAGAGACTGAGTTATAGTTTCAGAGTCTCTACAGCATAGGGCTGTACCTGGCTTGAAGGTCAGTTCAAAACGGACCTACTAAACTAAACCCCTACCGCAAACACCCCAAGCATGAAGGAATTAAACTTTTATAGAATTTAAATCCGGTATCTCCAATCATAAAAGCTTAGTTTATGCAGGAGACTGGGTCACAAGGAAGGACACAGTGGAGGGCCCGAGGGGGTGATCTGGGGAACAAAGGGCATTGCTGATGTTGATCAAAGACCTTGTTCTCTTAGCCAAAATATGCTTTTAACACAACATATATGCTTACATGCAGAATGCTGTGAAAATTCAGGATCAAACGATAACCACAGTAAATACCAAAGGCAAGAGATCAGAAACAAGCCCTGAGAAAACTGGGAAGACTTCACATCAAAGGAATGTCTACCTGTGCTTATTAAGCCACAACTCAGTTGGTCTAAGGTGGTGTTTTGTTCGAGCATGGCTGCTCCCCATTAGCGGTTTCTGAAATCAATTTAGTGGGTCAAGACCTGCATCTTAAAAATGAAATCTAAATCCAGACTAGATCAGAGAGTACTGCCCACGGCAGGGGCCGCCATGATTCATAAGCTCTGGTTTCAGTTACGTACAGGCAGGTGTCCATGCGTCCTGGGTTACAAAACCCATGTGGAAGTCTTGCTCCCAAAGTATGGAAGTGCCTGGCATAGGAATGTGGACACCTTGCCTGTTCACGCTCATTAGCTCAACAGAGCTCCTGGAACAAAGCTGATGCTCAATAAACACATCTTTGGCCACCATAAACTCCAAGTCCTCATCACGTATAGCTCAAAGACTAAGAAAATTATACAAGCTAATACTTTTGAATACTTACTGTGGGCCAGATACTAGACTGAATGCTTTCCATTCGTCATCTTACTTAATCTTCCCAATGACACTACTAAGGAGGTACTGCTACCATCCCTATTTTACAGACTTGAAAACTGAGGCTTGGGAAGGGTAGGTTAATGCAGATTCAAACCCATGCAGGGGCACTAGACTCCACTGTCCCCAAGATTCTAATTCTTCCAGGCTATGGATATGTCATTAAACATTTAGTAAATATCCGAATATTTACGTCTCATCCATTGTTATTTGCTACAAGGTTCCTGTCTGAGAGTCCACACTTTTCCCTGTCTTTGTTTCTGACTTCCCTACCTAGAAGAAGTTATGTATTTATTTGAGAGACAGACAGATCATGAGTGGGAGGGTCAGAGGGGAAGGGAGAGCAGTGCCCATTGCACTTGTAATCATATAATTATTTCAGTTATTATTTGTTTCCAGTCTGTCTTCCCCACTACACAGTACACTCCATGAATGATAAGGCTCTGTCTTGCTCCCTATCACATCCCTAAAGCCTAGCAGGGCATCAGTGCTTAGGAAACAGTTGGTGATTGCATTGATAAATTCCCCTATGTAGCTCCAGCTCCCAGGACAAGGCCTGACCTATAACGTGTCATGGGTGCCCAGTAAATATCTGCCTAATTATGTTATGAATTTCCTTCAGGCAAGTCACTTCCTTTCGGCCTTACCTCTCCTATAAAGGAAGGATAGAGTCTAATCCTATCCAGCTCTAACCTGAATTCCTAAAAATGACAGCTGTATTTATAATGTGGTATAGTTTTCCAAAGTGCCTTGGGGGAAAAGGCGGGGAGGGACAGTCCTGAGAGGGACAACACAGAGGCCTTGGAGAGGTGACCAGAAGCTCAGGTGCACAGGCACAAAGGTGGCCACCAAAAAGGGATGTGAGGAAGGGCCCTCTCCCTCCTGCCATGAAATAGCTCTCCCTGTGCCCCATGGCTGACGCCTGGCTTCCCTCTAGTAGAGCCTGGTCTTGGAGCTAAGACACTGTGTTTAGTTAACGTGAAAATTAATCGGTGGTATTAACACTTCTACACTGCGGACACCACTGACAAAGGAATGGCTGGTCTGATGTGAGGGAAGACGGTACTCTTCTTCTCAGACCACACCTGAAATCCTGCGAGTTGTTCCAGCCACTGCTTTTTAAGCAAAGCACAGACGAACGAGCTTATACTCCAAGGAATTGACCAGGAAGGTGAGGAGACTGAAATCGTACTATATAAGGAAAAAGGAAAGGCAAACAATGGGAAGGATAGAATAGATGTGTGGACCCAGGAAGCAGAAAAAAGGGCAAAAGAATTCTGACCATTAGATAGCAAATCTTTCTAATAATGAGAGCTTTCTCCTTTCTATAGGTAGTGAGTTCCCTGACATGGGAGGCATTCAAGCACAGACTCTACTTCATGAGAACACACTTGCAAGAATCCAAACATCTGATTAGAGTACTGGTCTAGAGGACCTTTATTACTCCTTTTGGCCCCAAGATTGTAGGATCTAGCTTCTACTTCTATACCAGGGAAACCAGGAGGAAGGCCAGGGCATCAAGGAACAGAGGAACATTATAAAAAAATAAGAAAGTAGGAGTATGGGGTAGTGAATGCAGAGAGAAAAGACCACCACAGGACAAGTTCAACAGCTCTTAAGTGGACTCATTCCTGGTCTCTCCTGGCTGAATCTCATCACAGTAGATTGTCATTATTTGCAGAAATTACTGAATTAGGGGATGCTGAGTCACTGCTCCTAGGGGAAAAGCAGGGTTCAGTTCCAAGGAGCCTCTGTTGCATTTTCCTCAACCAGTTAACACATAACCTCGTCTTATGTGTGTTTCTGCTTACCGACACCGTACATCACACATACTGTCGATTCACTCATACTGAACAACAGACTACAATTCACACCTGCACCATGCTTCTGGAACACCTGCATTTTGTCCGGAAGGCACACCATGGCTTTCTGGTGCTTCCGTCCGCTACCTATCACTTCAGCACTCCGCTGGGGGGCGGGGGCGGTCATCTTAAACAGCACTGGAACCAGGAACAAACCCACCGGTGTGAAAGGCTTGGCAGTAAGTAGACCACAAAAAAGGACACAGGTTTACAGTACGAGGACCGAAAGCAGAAGCAGATCCTGCCCATTCTGCCTCAGCCGGGAACGTGCCTATTGCTGCCTCAGTTTCCACTCTTCTCTCCCTGTCCGGAGAATTGCCCCGAGTACTGGTTCTGGGACACAGACAGGTGCTAGGGGGTAGACAGTTTTGCAAAAACGGAACCCGTCAATAACGAGGAGACAGTTGCATTGTGCGTGTGCTCAAGTGTTTGGCTCGTGCGGAGATGGGCCCAGACCTCCATCCCGAATCCCCGACCTCCGGGATAGCAAGTGGCATTTGGCCCGGCCCTTACTGCTCCGGCTGCCAAGGAGAAGAGACCCATAGCGGCTATTTTCAGGGACTCTGGCGACAGATAAATACTGTCCAGGGCAGGAGCGGAGCTCAGTGTGTAGCAGGCAGCTCGGACTGAAAATGCCGCCCTCCAGAGACACGCTCGGGGGACTTCCCAGGCTCTTCCAATGGCTCGTGGCTTCCGAAGGGCAATTTCCCCACACAGGGCAGCGAAGGGGGCCCAGACGACTTTTCCTTTTTGTGTTTCTGCTTCTCTTTTTTGGACAGAAGTACTTTATAAGTTGAATAATTTCCTTTATTTACATCACTTTCTCCCTCTCGCTGGTGTGATCAACAATCTCACAGACTCTCTTCCGAGCCTCTGGGGGCGGGGGGAGGGCCAACATCGGTCCGGCTCATGCTGGCACCGGCCAAGTGCACAGGAGAGCCTGGAAACAGGGAAACCCAGATGCACATCCCTCTCCCGCCTCCCAGAAGCTAGTAGGGATTTCAAATTAGCTGCTAAGGAGAGAATTCATCAGAGTGCTCAGGCATGCCTCAGATTTTTCATCTTCCAAGGAAATTACTGCCAATGAACACGCCACGGTCGGGGCATGGAGAGCTCCTGGCTTCATTTGTTAAACTCGCCAGGTGGAGAAGTGTCTTGGGAAAGCAGTTGTACTAATAACACACAACTTTGAGCTCTGAGCGGCAGATGCCAATTGAACTAATGGTTCTAATGAAGTGTCTGGGCCTGGAGGAGCCTGGCTGCTCCCTGTCTTTCAAGAGTCCACTGGATGCTAAGCTCGCAGGGAAGGCCTGAGAACGGCCCGTCGCTGCCCCCACCGGGATGCGGGGCCACAGGGAGGTTGCGTGTGGCTGGGCCTCACGGGACTCTGAGCAGATGGGGGAGTTTCTAGTTTGGGGGCATCGGCAGCTCTCGTCAGGGCAGTGCTACATCAGGTAGGCCCTAGAAAGTTCTATCGATTCTCCCAGGAAGGGAGCCGTGACTTCTGGGCTTATCTTCATCCCACCCAGAGCCAAGCGGCATGTGTGAAGCTGCCACATGAAGGACCAGACGGAGGACAGAGGTTAGGGGTGGAGAAGGAGAGAAGTAGGGGAGGGGAAGGCCACGGGGAGCCCCTCCTGCAGCAAGGGGGGGCTGGGTGGCAGAACTGAGCTCCCCAAGCGGGGGCTGGGCTTCTTGGCATTCCCGCAGCGCTCTGGACTCGGAGCAGGGGTGAGGTAAACACATGTCTCAGCCCTGCTTTGTCCTTGTTTCTGCCCTGAACCAGGCTACAAGCAAGACTCCAGGAAAGCTGCGTACAAAGACAGAGAAATATAGACACAGGCCTCTCCAGGAGAGAGAGGACAGGACTCAATTCTGCACAGTACGGCAGAATCCTCCAAGCACATCTACAAACAGCCTTTCGTTTTGCGCTCACGATCATTTTATAAAGTCCATAAAGCAGGTATCATTAAGACCATCAGCCCTATTTTACTGGGAGGAGGGGGGACACAGAGGAATAGAACGCTAGGGTCTCGGCACACGGCTCCCCCTCGCCTCCCTGGGCTACCCCCAGAGCCGGCCTGCTTGCCCTCAACTGCCCACACCTCTGGTCGGTGGCGTGCCCACCTCTCAGCAGAGCTGATGACGTGGGCTGCTTCATGAGACCAAATTAGCAGCTCGGCCTCTTCTAGCTCTCCCAGGCATGAGCTGGCTGAAGAGGCGCGGAGAAGAGTCACTCTGCACTGGCAAACTTCCCCAGGCTGGGCTCCGGCAGGATGCGTGATGGGGCATAGTATAAGAAATATATTTAAAATGCAGCACTTTGCAACCCCGCTCCTCTGCCCAAAAGCAGCCCCCCGTTTGGAAAATTTAAGTAGCTCTAATTTGTTTGGCGGCTGATGTGTGAATAAGCTTCTGCAGTCGGTGAATTTCCCGTCAAAGCTGATAAGCAGGAAGTGCCAGTGCTTTGGGAGAAAAAACCAGATGCACACGGGCCGGGGAGACAGGAGGAGAGAGGGACCTTCAGGCCACACCCATCCAAAGCCAGCTCATCTGCCCCTCGGCTGTCTGTCTTCCGGGGGGTGGCCAGGAAAGCCAGATGCCCTCCTGGGAAGAGGGATGGAAGAGCGCGTTAATTCACTTACAGACGGTACTCTCTGGGGGAAGGGAAAACGTGTGTGGTGATTTGGGGCACCTCCCATTTCACAGCTTCAAATTTCAGTTGCCAACACAGAGGCTTGTCATAGGAACCCTCTCTTTGAACAAACTGGGGAAAGGTAGCTTTTAGAGAGCTCTCACAACAAAATCCTAGGTCCCCAGGGCTCCAGCATCCCTGCTGGATGTGAGTTCCTCAGGGCTAGAGTCACAAGTCTGGGGTGCTCCCTGCACACACCCCAGTCTCTTCTTTGCTGGTGCATTGCTTTCTGCAAGCCTGTGCTGAGCCCCACTCTTGGCAGGGCGGGGCTGGCTTTGCTTTCAAGGATGAGGGTCAGAAAACCCCCAGCAGAGGCAGAGCGTCCAAGCCCCACAGCACCAGAGGACGCTTGAAGGTAAGCAGGGCCTGGCATGTGATGGCCTCACTGGGGAGCTGCCATTTCACTCTGGGAGCAAACGGGGCCATGAGGGGTCTTAGGACCTGGAGTGACACACGCCTGTCCGCTTTCTCCGGAGGGAGACCTGGACCCGTTGACCCTTCAGGGCTCCTCCCGCTCTAAGAATTTATGACATTCGAGGAGACATCAGCTATTTCAAACCTCGGACCAATTCCCCTTCTCCCGGCTCCTTAATTAAAAAGAAGACGCAAATGACTTCTCAGTAACCTTCAAAGCAGCCCCCATCCTCTCCCAGAGAGCTGCTTGCCATCCCAGAATTTCCTCATCAAAGGCAAAGCGCTCGCTGGTTCGCTGGCTCCTGGGGAATGGCCCACCAAGCAGCCTCCCCAGCCAGCCCACTCTTGTCAGCTCTGTCCCCCAGCCAGCGAGCTGGCACTCGAGGCTGCTGATTTCCAGCAATCAAACCCCCGCTCCGGCGCTCCGAGCCAGGCTCCGCAAAGGCAGCTTCAAAGGATCTGCATATTTATGGTAAACTCCTTCCTCAAATTGAAAATGTATTAGACACTAGCAATCAGGACACTCAGAGCAACGTCCCCCGCTCCACCCGGGAACCTGTCTGAGCCTTAATGGCTGTTCTCGTTAGCACACCAGCGCTGTCACAGAGGCTCATGATGGGAGGGAATCGGCCAAAGGGCAGGGCCTCTCCACGGAGGGGGGACCCCCTCCTCACTGCTCCCCCAATGCCACCTGCAGGCAATGGCAGCACAGACTCTCATGTGACAGGGTCTTTCTAGAGTTTTCTGTTGTTCTATGTTTGTTTGCTTTTGAAGTGGGGAAAAGGGTCTGGAGGTGGAGACAGGAGGGGATCCTACCAACAGTTCTGTTAAGATTGCCATCAAAGCAACAGAATTTGTTTGCTAGTGTCCCCGGCCGCAGAGAGCCATGGTGAGAAATACAGCTGGCTGCCTTCACATGGCTCGGGGGTGCTGCCGAAGTGAGTTCTACGACCATAAACACTGCCCGATCCCAGACGTCCCCGCACGGGGGGCCGGCGTGCCTGTGTGCGGGCTTGTCGAGGAAGGCGGCAGGAGAGGAAATTCGAGAGAGGCAGGCTGTCCCGCAGGAACTCAGGAAGTTGGAGCTGGATTCCCTGAACCTTCTGGAGGACATGGGACCCCTGAGTTCTTGGCTAGTGAGGGTGACTCACAAAAGCCATCTGGTTCATCCCCTGCCTCGTTAGAACTACACTCAAGTCGTTCCAGAGAACCAGCCCTTTGAAAAGCTGAGTTTATATCAGCTTTGGAAAACGAAACATGGCCATCAGTTCTCAAGGCTTTTTCCTCGCCCACTCTTGGCCAGATCTGCATATCTCTCCATTTCCATGGGAACAGACTTAAGTACACAAGTGGTCTATGGGAGGGGTGGCTCAGGGATGGTTTCTGCGAAAAGTTCACATGAAAATAACCTTGCATAGTTTGGGGGCAAGGGTGCAAGTAGAACAAGTAATTGACCCCAACGTCCAGAGTTCTGAACGAATCAAAGATTCGGAGGCTAATTCCAGGACGCAAGCTAATGTGGTGAAAGGAAATTTAGCATTTGTGAGCCAGTGCTCTCAACCCTATCCCATTTTACCCCATCTGGAGTGTGGTCCTCAATTTGAGCTTCGTGTTTTGATGGAGACCAAAACAAACCCAAAAGCATCAGAGGTGTGAGGTTTGGGGGCCATATTATATTGGGAACAGCTATGGGTTGTTGTTGGCAGAAGGAAAGATATCAGAGGCTCACTAGGGTAATTGTTGACCACAATTTTTGCCTTTCCCCAAAGATTATGAGCTCTTGAAGGGATCATGACTCATGTATCTTGCATTCCCCACCCTGGACACAGAGAAGGTGCTCCAACAGTGTTATGCAAAATTTCAGGAAGAAGTGAATAAATGAAGAAAAATCAAACTATTTTCAAATATTTGAAGAGTTGGTAAAAAGAACACAAAGTGGGCCATTGCAGCTGCTTCAGAAGGCAGAATGAGGAGGCAGATTTTGACCCTTTGCTTAGAAGATCTGGAAATATGTTCTTTGAGAGGTAGTGAACTCCCCAGCCCAGGGAAGGCTCAAGGAGAGGCAGGGTGGCCGCTTCTCTCGGGGACACTATGGAAAACATTCTTGCACTGGGATGGAAGATTAGGCTAGAGGCCTTGGAGGTCTCCCCCAACGCATTCTGGGGCCCAGATGCAGAGTCAAAAGACCATGGACTTTGAAGATAGCCTGGCCTGGACTCAGGTAAGCCTGGAACTCACTAGCTGTATGGATGTGGACACATTACTTTATCTCTCTCTGCCTCAGTTTCTTTGCCTGCAAGATGGAGAGAGTAGCCTTTATGTATGGCTGATACAAGATGGGAAATTTTAAATATCTATGTACACCACTCTGCATGGGGCATCACAGAGGAAACTTATTATCTCATGATGTCAGCAGAGCCAACGTTCTACCTAGCCACGGGAAAGCAGAAGAGAGTACCATGCAAATCTAGTTTCATTAATCCTCGGGTTTAACAAGGCCAAACGTTGAGGAGTTACCACCTTCACACAGGAAGAAAACTCAGGTATCCCCATTGTGATGTACAGGGATCCAATAGGAAAAGTGAGATCTGCCTCTTTAGCGAGGGATGTCAGGCCCCCATGCCTCAGCCCTCCTTCTCCCAAAGGCTTAATTAGAGCCTGTTAAGCCCTTTCCAATCCTCAGATAAAAGGTGTACTCATCCTACTACAGCCCTAAGAAAGTCACGTGGGGGCTGCTCAGAATCTCTGATCTTCAGACTAAGTTAAATGAAGAAAATTAAGGGCCCTCTCATGCTCTGCTTCTTTCTTTGTTCCCCTTGTCTCTTCCAAATCTGATTTATCCCGAATGAAGAAGGGAGATTATACTATTCCAATGTGATCTAGGACATCTTCTGGGGAACGGAAAGGGAGAATACGGGCAGGAGAATGGAGAGCTCACATAGGCGGAACAAGAGGATGGCCTTGGGGAACCCTAAAGCAATACCATTGACCTCTGGGCCCATAAATAAGCAAATGGGAGATGGTCCAGCTTCAGAAATACCACTTATGGGACACTCTAGGGAACATTTCCCCCCAAACAGTCTCCAATAGGAGCTCCACAGAATTCCAAGATGGAAAACCCTCTCCAACAGAATCAAAATAGTAATTCTTTTAATGGTAAAAAAAAAAAAAAAAAAAAAAAACCACCTCAATTCTGAAAGACTATTTTAAAAATGGCAATAATCCCTTAATCAGCCACCAGCAGGGAATATGGCATTTGGTTCAGACATTTTACCAATTACAACCCACTGGGTCCCTGTGTGGTGCTTTCTAAATAATCAAAACCAGCTCTTAATAGCCACTCACCCAGACAGGAAGAGAAAGAACAAAACCAAATCCGAAGGAGAAGACACCATTACTAAAGAAAGCCCAGCCCAGCAGGTCACCAGGGGCAGGTGACAGCAAAGCAACAGACCTGAGTGAAGTGTTTTGATTTGGGAGCTCAGGGATTCCAAGAAAGTGAGCAAAAGCCAAGAGCGGGAGGTCTAAGAGCATGGGCTTTCAGGTTGGACAAGCCTGAGGGTGAATTTTAGCTCTGCCCAAAGTCTTTGCTAATAGTGAACTCGGGTCAAGTTCCTTATCTTCCTGGAGCAACAGTTTCCTTATGTGTGATGTGGGGGTTTATCCACCTTCAAGGGCAGTCCCCCATGTCAGACAGGATCTGTGCCAAGGGCCCATGTGGTGTCTGATTCACAACAGGTATTCAAGAGATGTTATTGCCTCTGTTCCTGGTCGCTCTCCCTTCCCCTGCCAGCACCACCTTGGATGGCATTGGAAGAATATTCAAGCAGAGCTACTGACTTTCCTCCCACCCTGGAAAAGAAGCCCAAGTAATTATCACTCCCCAAACCATTTCTTCATCCTATAATAATCAGGGGAAGGACACCTATCAAGAGGTAAAGATTGGGTTGGTGATTGAGATGGGACCTGGGGACCAGAGCTGCAGAGCTCTGTCTGTGCCCATGATACAACTTGCATGGTATTCACGGGTATTCGCAGAGCCTGAGCGAGACAGGGAAGTAGCAGGACAGTCACCAGATCTGTTGAAGAAAAATGGGTAATAAAGCGGATTACCGCAATCCACTTTATAAATCCAATCAAGAATGGGTGTCCCTGGAGAAAAAGGAACCCTCGTGCACTGTTGGTGGGAATGCAAACTGGTGTAAGCCACTCTGGAAAACAGTATGAAGCTTCCTTAAAAAGTTAAAAATAGAGCTACCCTACGATCCAATTATCGCACTACTGGGTATTTACCCAAAGGACACAAATACATTAATTCAGAGGGAGACATGGACCCCGGTGTTTATAGCAGCATTATCTGCAATAGCCAGCTTATGGAAGCAGCCCAAGTGTCCATCCAATGATGAATGGATAAAGAAGATGTGATAATAAAGAATATTACTTAGCCATAAAAAAGAATGAAAGCTTGCCTTTTGCAATGACATGGATGGATCTGGAAAGTAATACACTAAGTGAAATCAGTCAGAGAAAGACGAATACCGTATGATCTCAGGCATATGTGGAATTTAGGAAACAAAACAAACAAGCCAAGGTGGGGGGGAGAGACAAGGAGGGCAAACCAAGAAACAGACTCTTAACTACAGAGAGCAAACTGCTGGTCACCAGAAAGGGGTGGGGTGGGGGGAGGGGTGAACTAGGTGATGGGGACGGAGGAAGGCACGGGTCGTGATGAGCCCCGGATGACACAGAGACGTGCTGAGTCACTATTTGTACACCTGAAACTAATATCACACTGCATGTTAACTAATTGGTATTAAAATAAAATCTTAGAATAATGTGCATCCCTTAGGGTAGCGGAAGACCAGAAACGTCTTCCTCTTTGATGGACTCCTTGGCTCAAAAAGATGGGAGTGGGGGGAGGTCAAGAGGAAATTCTATGCACAGAGGGCACTATTTGTCAAAACACAGCCTGTGGCCTCCCTATACTGTAATTGGCTCTTTGGGTGCCAGACAAGAATATGCAGACCTACGCAAGGCAACCCCTTTTACTGACTCAGAATTTACAGCTGTGGGGCCTGGGAATGTATGATTACAGCAAGCACCTAGGTCATTCCTCTGCACGTTTGGGTTGGAGACACCCTACCTACACCAACCGTGTATGCAGCTGAAGAAGGACCAGTAGCCACTGTTCAGGATGCTGCAGACCAGAATCCCCTGATGGGCTGGGCTTGGCTGAGGTGAGCTGAGCTGAGCTGAGCTGAGCTGAGCTGGGCTGAGCTGGGCTGAGCTGGGCTGGGCTGGGCTGGGCTGTACTGGGCTGCCCTGGGCTGGGCTGGGCTGGGCTGAGCTGGGGCCTGGAGGGTGGTGATGCCGTTTCTTCCCAGCCTGAGTAGTGCCTACTGGACAAGCAGAGTTAAGGGAAAGAGGTACTTTGAGCCTAACCAGCTGTCATTCAAGCAGAAGATGGGGTCAGAGCCTCCAACCAACTCTGCCACTGTGGGTGTTGCCTGGTGGGAGGGGGCTGGAAGGGGGCCCCTTCCGGGCAGTGCTCTGAACGCAGGTGTGAGGTTCAATGGGGAGCCTGGGACTGAACCTTCTATGGAGTGCGTCTGGGGCTGGGCATGAGTGTTATGTTCTCCTAACTACGTCTTCCCCGTGATTATCCCCACGCGCTTCATTTCCTTACCCTTTCTAATTTTTCCTATAGCGCTGATCAGTACTGACGCTGTATTATGTAGGATGTGTTTGCCATTGTTTATCCCATACTACAATATAGGCCCCAGGAAAGCAGACACTTTGCCCATTCTTTAAAGCCTGTGCTTAGACAAAAGTCAGGACCATAGTAGGCACAACAGGTATTTACTGAACACAGGAATGAACGTTCTTCATTTCGCAGCCCATGAGCATACTGGGGCTCACAGAAGTCTGCCTGGCAATTTCCCTACAGGCTGGAGGCTTCCTTTGTTCAGGGAATTAGGAGCCCGAGGGCATGATCTGAGGTTCCTAACCCCAAACTGCACTTATTATTTTCCCGTGTCCCCTGACTGTGAGCTCTCCCAGGGCCAGGGACTGTGCCTTCTGTAGCTTGGTTTCTTCCGAGCCCAGCACAGTACCTGACAGAAGGAAGCGGTGTCATTTCTAGATCAAAGAGTGGAAATGTTACAGCTACTAGGGAAAATCGCATAGAAAAAGGGAGGCATGCTGACCCTTTAGGGTCAAATCCACACTCGTAGGGACTTGCTTCTTCTGCATAAATGTTCAGCCGGGGAAGCCAGAACTTTCACTCATACTGAGCACATGCTCATCGGTTGGTTAGAGAAATGAGATGACCATTAGGTGATACTCCAGCCCAGCGTTTCTGGCTATCTACCTAACCCTGGACTCTCTCCTTTTATCTTGTTGTTTTCCAAGAAAGGTAATGTGGCATCGTGGCCTAGCATAATCACTGTCCTCCCAGAAGGAAGGGCTGAACCGGAGCCCCTCAGACATGGGAACTGATGGCCAGGACTCATCAGTGTAGTCTAGGGTTTTGTTAGAATCCCCCTGCATACTCAGTGACCACATCAGTTCCTGGACCCTACCCGAGGTCTATCCAATGGGACCCTTGTACAGTGGAGTCTAAAAACCTGTGTTTTGAACAAATTACCAAGGCGATGTTGAGGCATGATTTGTCTGTCATAACGGTTAAGAAGGCGAGCTTCAGAGTCAGAAATGTCAGCTACCATGCTAACTGTTCAAGGCCAGGTCTGTCCACCTCCATGAGCATCCTTTCCTCACTTATAAAATAGGCATTAAAAAAAAGTACCTATTACCGACTACCAACTAAGAACAAACACTAACTAAGATGGAACAAATAACCTGCATAGTCCTATAACCATTTCAGAAATTGAATTTGTAATTTAAAGGTTCCTGAAAAACAAATCTCCAGGCCCAGATGGCTTCCCTGGAGTGTGTCACCAAACATTTAGAGAAGAATTAACAGCAGTTGTATACAACTTATTCCAGAACACAGAAGAGAAAGGGAACACTTCTTAATTCATTTTGTGAAGCCAGAACCCTGATACCTAAAGCAGACAAAAGGAATAAAAAAAATTAAGTAAAAAACCCTTCAAGCCCAAGGCAGTAACCACTCAGAACATAGATGTTAAATCCTCAACAAAATATTAGCAAACCAAATCCAACAATGCCTACAGATTATACACTCTGTCCAAGTGGGATTTATTCCAGGGGTGTGACACTGGTTAAACATTTGAAAACCAATTAATATAATCCACCCTATGATCATGCTAAGGAAGAAAAGTAATACGATTCTACCTGTTGACCCAGACAGAGCACTTGACAGAATTTAACCCCCATGTTCATGGCAAAAACTCTCAGGAAGTTAGAAAGAGAAGGGAAAGCCCTCAACTTGATAAAGAACATCTATAAAGTTCCAGGGCCAGCAGCACATTTAATGGTGGAAGGCCAGAGTGTTCCCCTTAAGAGCAGAAACAACTTATCAATTTTGAACGCTGACGTTCTAGCCACTGAGCCGGACAAGAAAAGGAAATAGATGGTATCCAGATTAACTGTCTCTGTGCGCAGATGACAAACAAATAAAATGAAAATAAATGGAAAGCACCTAGTCTGTAAGGTTAAATGAGAAAACACATAGGACACAACCAATATGGTTTATGGCCGGTGGTAAGAGCTTAGGAAGCGCCAAGCTGCTCTGTGATGGTGATGATGATGATGGAGGGGGAGGAGAGGAAGGGGAAGAGGAGGAGGAGGGCAAAGAATCTGGATAACCTTGAGGAAAGGTGACTGTAGCCCCTTCTGGGCCACATTCCCGCGCTCAGCTACTCTGACAGTGCGTCTGGTTCCTGCTATAATTAGCTCATCAGTTCCAATTTCTCTGGCTTTTCTAAGGCTGGAGGAAGGTTAGCTTAAGAATAGGGGGTTGATTATCCAGATGACGGGGCAGTTGGGAGACCTTCAGGGAGGCTCCTGGAGGGGCTGTGCGGATCCCTGTCTCCGCTGATGTGAGAGGACCGGACAGAGGGAGAATGAGCTCATGGAAAAAGGAGGGAGCAGTAAGGGGTTGAAAAGGAGCTTCAGAGGACGGAGCTATCCAGAGCTGATGGGAGAAGATAGGTAGCAGACAGGAGGGGAGAGCTGTGAGCAGCATGGGTGGGCGTGGGTCGGTCAAGAAAGAGCCAGCAGGAGGGAGCTGCCCGTCCACTCCAACACCAAGGGACCCAGTTGGTTCCTTCCCTGTGTGCTCTCGGGAGTCTGATGCTGGCTCCAGCGTTAGGGTGAAACTCAGGGAGTAGAATAATTCAAAATGGTGGGCATGGCCTGGGAATTTCTTCCTTAGGTGATACCCTCTTGCCCCCCTTCCCCTACAGAGCATGATGGCCTCCTTCTTGGTATTCTGCTGAGGCTGCAGTCCCTGACCCACACTAGCTGATTTGGTGGCCAGAAGTGGGGGAGGCTGGTGCATGCCGGGAGCCATGCATAGGAGGCAACCTGTAGCTCCCGGCAATAACCGAGAGAAGGGGCCATCCTGGGTGCCAAGGAGATATGGGATGAGAGAGTTGGGGACGCAGAAGGGAACAATGAGGAAGGATGGGCCATCGTGACTGTGGAGCCAGACTTACCTGCCGAAAACCGTTCCTGGTGAACTGTAAGATTTTCAAGGCATAGTTGGACCTCTGGCCTTTGCTGTTGAATTCAATGTGGCCGGTGAGACCTTCCAATTCTACCTGTCCAAGAGAAAGTGAGTTACAGCACCAAATAGGGCCCGTGTCCTACTTGGCTCTAAGCATTCCACACACGGGCTATTTAAGGATGCCTGAGAGAAAGCAGACCATCAAGGTCCATTCTCCTGCCTGTCTCTCAACCACAGGATCTTATGACTACAAATGTGATGTTTCTGGAATGAATTCAGACTTGGCTGGGGCTGGAGTCGGAGAAGGATGCCCCACACCCAAGGACCACACATAAAACAACACAGTGCCAAGATGGCGGCCTGAACTCCAGTTCTCCTGTGTTCCTCCCCGAGGGTGCTATTTGTTAACAGAATCTATCCTTTTTGGGAAGCTGCTCACCCACCTTTGGGTCTGCAGGGAGCCAGGAAACCCCTGACTCTAAATGCAAAACCCACTCTGCACCAGGCTTCTCTGACAGGAGAGGTCTTCGTCGTGGCCTAGAGATCCATGTCCATCCCCTCAGGGGAGCCACAGCTGGAGATGTGGCCAGGAAAGCCAGCTCCAGACTATGCCTCCTCAGTGGGGCGTCAGGGATCAGGGAACAACGGTGGCCCACGGTGCAGGGAATGGTGTCACTGCGGATGGCTGTTTTATCCAGGGCTGGGATATTCCGAGAAGGCCTGGAGGCGCAGGGCGGCAAGCAGAGCGTCCCACCCCCCACTGCGGGGCCCCAGCGGCCCCTCACCATACGCAGGTAGTTCATGAGGCTGGTGCCGTGCTGCCAGATCTGGGCCGAGCCGCAGGACAGAGGCTTCACGCCGATCTCCTGGCTGCGGTTGAGCTCCTGCACGGCGGTGACCACGGCGTAGACAGCGTCAAACAGCAGGGCCGAGGACAGCTGGGAGGGGGCGGACGGCGGGCAGGAGGGCAGGGGTGGGGGGGCCCAGGGAGAAGGAGGGATGGGTGTGAAGGGGGTGGAGAAGGGAAAGGAGGAAGAAAAGAAGGGAGGGGGACAAGAGAAAAGAGAAACAAAGAAGAAATAAGGGCACTTGTTTGTTGCTCGGGGCCACTGCCTGGCTCTGGGACAGCTCCACTTCCCCGAAGCATTCAGGCGTTTGCTGGAGGCAGGCAGGGGTGGCGAAGGCTTCTCTGGGATTGGACCACCCAGCTGTCCCTTGGAGCCCCAACCACTTTCAAGGATGTCTTTTTCTTTCTTTGCCCCAAGGAGGTAGCAAATCCCGTTGCTGTCCGAAATCCCCAAGAAGGGGATGGGGCTACCGATCTCGGGAAGAGGGAAGAAACCTGGACACTACGTTCAGATCTGCCCATTGCTCGATGCTCGGCCAAAGGTCACCTCTTCCTAGAAGACCCCAGGAAATGGCATCTCCCTGGATATTCCTACTGTCGGTCAACTGCTCTGTACTACTCAGTGTGATGGGTACTTACAAAGCACTTGGTAAACGCAAAGCCCAAACTGAGCAAGACTCTATTCCTGCAAGAGGCTGCCGTGGATAGGAGAGGGTGTAGGGGGCGGGGGACAGGACCCAAACAAGGGTAACGTGAAACCGAGTGAGCGGACACACAAAGGTCAGGGCAGGGCAGGGTGGGGTCCAAAGAGGAAGACCATGTTGCGTGATCAAGGAAACGTTTCTTGGAGGACACAGCGTGGGAACTGAGCGCTGAAGGATTTTGGTAAAGACATCACTGGATCTGGGAGGGGGAGCAGCTGGGGAAAGGGAAAAGGGCCTCCAGAGGTGGAACTGGACATGCACAGGGGTGCAAAGTGTGGGACACACTTGGGGGGGGGCGCATGGGAGGGGAAGAGGCAAGAAACCAGCAATGCAGGCAGGGATGATTCTGCGGAGGGAGTCAGAGCCCAGGGTAGAAGCCCAGGCAGCTTGCTCAAATTTTCTTCTCCCTAGTCTAACTGCAAGCTCTTCAGGCAGGAACAGGTAGGGTCATCATCTCTATACCCCACCTAGCATCTAGCACCGGGCCCCAGCATGTGGTAGGCCCCCCAAGACACATTTCTAGAACTGAATTAAGTTTTGGGTGAAATCTGCCCACAGAGGCTCCGCCAAAGCCCTGCCCCATGTATTAACCCAATGTTTGCTGCTTTGGGTAGGGGCGGAAAATCAGAAGCTGCCTGCCCTGGACGACACTTGGCTGTTCACATACAGTCCCCAACAAGAAAACCTACTGAGTGTAAATGACAATAGGGACAAAATGCACAGGAGCCCTGAGTGGCAGGCCATCCCCTGTAGGGGCAGTCATATCAGGATCTGTCACTTCTTATAACCTCCTCCTCCCTGGCCAGGCCCTGGGAGTCTGACCCCTCCAAGGCTGGAGGCAGGGAGACCATGTGATGACCTCTGGGATTTTTTTCGAGCTCTCAAGACAGAGTGTAAGCATCTTGAGGCGGGGACGGGGACACCCAGAGTCTAGATTCCAGCCCTCACACACGTGCTGAGCAATCCCGAGCACGCTGGAAGCCTGGAGAGAACAACGGCTCCCCGTAAAGGAGAGGCAGCCCCCTGGCTTGCGTGTCTGTAACGTGTTCTGCCAACTGTGTACCCCCTGGGTTCTGGCAGGTGTCAGCCCGGGGAGCAGGTGCTGGCTGAACGAAGGCTACAGGGAGTCGAAAGAACGGGGAGCTCAAGGTAGGAAACACGCTGGGAACAGGGACTTATTCCCTCTGCAGTTGAGCTGCCTGTTGGGCAAGGAGTGCTGTGATAGCGACTTGGTGGGGGGAGGGGGGAGCGGTGTTGACTTCAGATCATCTTTCTAAAAGTCAGTTACAGGGAGAACAGCCCAGAGAGCGTCCCAGCCCTGATCCGCATTCACTTGCGTTGCAAAACTGCCTTCTTCCTCCTTCTTCCCCTCTCCATCCCTCTCTGGCTCCTTCTTTTCCTTCTTTCCACATTTATTCAGCTCCTACAATGTGGCAGCACTGAGACCCCAACATCTCCCATTCTCCTTCAAGACATCCACACGGGCAGGAGCCCCTGCACCCGCTGTGCCTGGGCTGGGTCTCTCAGCTCCCTCACCCCTCCTTTTCTGTCCCCTGTCCCTGAAGTGCCCTGTGGCCTAAAGACCAAGCAGGCAGGAGCACGAAACAGAGCGATCAGGACCAGTAGAAAGCTCTGCAGTCAGGCTGAGCCGTGCTGACCGGCCACCTCCCTAGAGTCCCTCCTGCCCATCACCTCCTGCTCTCTCCTCCCCACCGCCTTCCCCTCTGCAGCTCAGCTCCTTCTTCATTGATCCCAGGCTCACCTGCAAGGCGCTCAATGCTTCTCGGAGAGCCTACAACTGTCCTTGTCCTTTGCACATAATTCATTTTCCCCCGAGCACATGTGGCTCCTTTATTAATGGACCTCTCACATTTCCTTGCCAAAAGGACATATGGAAATGATCAATGCTACAGACTCTCCCTTTCCAGCTTAGACAAACATTGACCCGAGGAGGGGGGCGTTGGTTACCGCCACTGACATTAACCCCCAGATCCTTCTGTTTGGCTATTTAAAGGATACAGTAAACTAATTTCTGTCCCACCTTCTCCTTTGTCTTGCCACTAATCTGTCCATTCAGAGAGTCTCAAAATCTCGGCCTATTAGACAGGAAAGGCTCCTAGACATCAAAGAGACCTACTCTCTTATTTTATCAGTGATGAAACCAAGGCTCGAAGAATTCACCTACTGCCCAAAGTCACCAAGCAGAACAGAGGAAGGGCCAGGACTGGAGTCCCAGGACCCTTTCTCCAGTCTGGTTTCCTTCTGTGTCTACGACATTGTCCTTCCGTCCCCTCGAGAAACCGGTGGTGAGTCATTACCCTGTCAGATTTATTCACATGCCCAGCCTCCCGGGACAACATGGGCAGTCTTCTCGATGTGGTGACCTTCTCAACAGCAGACAGGAGCGTGAGACTCGTGGGCCAGCGCTGGGGGTAAGGAAAGGTAGTGGGCAGGCCTCTCTCTCGTCCTGGGTTTGGCCATCACCCAATTTGCCCCTTGGTCCAACTGGTTGTCTGTCCTCATACTAGCCTCTCAGTAAAGAGCCACTTAGAAACGTCGTGAGAACAGGACAGGGCAGGACGGAGGCGGCAGTAGGAGAGGACCATCGATTGCCTACCCAGCACCCATTCTCCCCTTCTTCCTCCCCAGCAGAGCTCCTCCCACTGTGCGCGGGTCTCCTCCACTCCCCACGTGCTGCAGGGATGGCCAATCCACCCCCAGCTCTCAGGGGATCCTGAGTGGTCCAGAAATCCTTCCATCATCGCCATCATTGAATCGGGAACGGGCCAGCGGCCCAATTCGGATCCCCAGAGACAGGAACGGAGACCAGCGGGGAGGGATCACTTCCCAGAACTCTCCAAGAGAGGGAGTCCTTCCTTCTCCTCTCAGCACTGCCGTGTCAGGACACGGCGCCTGGGCCTGCGGCAGCCAGCCTGGCTCTGGCCTGAGCACTGGCTTGACAGAGGGGACGGAGGAACAGAAGAAAACTGGGTTTCCAGAAACATCCGTCCAGAGCCTGCCTTCCCTCCCAACTTGCTGTGACACGAGCTCACCTGTTTCCTTTTGGTGCATAAAGTAATTTAATACAAGACTTCCCTTGTTGGAAGCTGAATGCACCTTAGCCAGTACCAAGGCCCCAGGGACCACCTTCCTCCCAGGGCACGGTTGCCCTCAGAGAGGCCTGGGCCCCCTCATCCCCCTCTAGAGGCTCTTCTTCTCAGGAGGCTGTGTGCTGGTCCCTGGCAGACCCCAGTCCCTGCAGACTGGCAGACGCCGCTCTCCGAGCCATTCCTCACACCCTCCCACCAGCCCCCAGGCTCCTTCCTGCCTCCTGCTTGCTGTTCCCACACGTCTGGGATGTGGTTTTCTTGGCTGATGTTCTCTTATTAGCAAATGATCCGGCTGCTGGGAGTGGGGCACGTGCCCGTCCACAGTGTTCTTTGGGCATCCTGTGCTCTGGGACCTTCGTGGTATCTGCCAGCGCTTCTAGGAACGGAAGCCTAGAGGGATGATGGGGGCAGGGGTCAGTGGAAGGGGGTCAGCCTCAAGTTTCCTGTCTCCTCTCCATCTGCATACTGACTTCAGAGAGGTGACACGGTGGCAGTCCCCAGTGAGCCCCGGGCTTCACGGGTCCTCTCTACGGCTGAACCTGGGCTCATCCGAGCAGAAGCCTTCTAAGCCCCCGAACACCATCCCTCCCAGCTGGGTCTCCTCAGAGTCTTCCATACACAGCCCCTGTCTCGCAGACTCCTGGTGAGGCTCCCAGGCCCTCCGCCCGGATCCTCCAGCTGCCTCTCTGAGCCCCGCTGCCCAGCCCACCCCAGATGCCCATCTCCTCCGCTCAGCCAGGTCCACCTCTGACCGGAGGGCCTAGGATCTCTGTCTCATCAACAGTTGGGCTCACTGCAGATCGCCATCCCAAAGCAGCCTGCTGCTCTCCTTGCTTTGGCTCTCTGCTATTATTTACTAGTTTAGCTCCGGCAAGCACTCAGGATTGCACCTGGGAGAAGGCGGCTCTGGTACCAACACAGCGCTCCGTCCCTGTCTCCAGTCTGGACGGAGACTCCCCTCGTTCTTGCTCCTGCCCGTCTCCCATCCCATGGCCCTTCCCTTCCCCACCCGCCTCTGTCTTTCCGTGGCTTCCGTGCCCCATCTGTGCGCACGCCTCTCTCGTCTTGTCTCTGCTTCCCCTGCCCCTGATCTTCTAAATATTAAATCCCCCAAACGGCTCAATCCTTGTTTAAAATCCTCTCCTCTTTTCTTGGCACCAAAATGTCGTTGGCAAGGGACTCTTGATTTCCCTTGTTTTTAAATTATCATTTGGTTCTTCATTGTTATTTCCTTTTGAGCTGTTTGTAAATTGTTTAGGGGAACGAAAGACTGTATAAATTAAGATGAAATCAATCTGACGCAGGGAACAGTGGCTGAGTTTCCGCCCCCTCCTCTGAAAGAAAAATAAGAATATCTTCCAAACACACCCCTGTAAACCTCATCTCCCCCTCCCCGGGCAGCTCGCTCACCCAGACCACTGGGATCCCCTTCTCTCGGATGCCCATTCGTCTCTGAACCTCTGTAGCTTAAACTCTGTCCCCCCAAATCAGACCAGGACAGGAGCCATTAAAATCTCATCGAATAGTCCGTACAATCTGGGTTTCATTCAATGAAATAAACACTTAATTACAAACATCTGTTTTAGCCTAAATTCTAATTACTTAACCTAGCCATCTGTAATTTTAACGATTTTCTACGAATTTTGTTCTTTGCAGTGTGATTAATGGGAACGGCACGTGAAATAGTGGGTATGTGTCTCCATCCCCAGCTCCCCCGCCCACAGCTCGCACAGCGTCAGGCGGGAGCAAGAGAGAAACGTGCTGTCAGCCACCTGGAGATGCATCCCGGGCCGGAGTGTGTGTGTGTGTGTCCCTGTGTGCTGAGCCCAGCTCGCTCGCTCTCTTTCTTGATGACTAACCCCTCAGCTCAGATGCTCCCTCTCTGTGTCCTCAGAGCAGCTGCCCTGCACACAAGGGGGGCACACACAATTCAGGAGGAAGAGAAACGGGACAAGAGAGATGCCAAGGGTGCAGAAGGCAGGTGGAGGGCAGGAGAGGAAGGGGAAGAGAAGGGAAGGATGTGATTGGGGGAGGGGAAAAGGAGAAGGAAAGAGTCCAGAGAGAAGGCACAAGAAGGAAGAGAGACCGGACCTGAGACAGAGCGCGCAGAGGGGAACTTCGAGAGAGAAGAGGACCCTGGAGGCAGGAGAGAGCGGGTCCCCGTGGAGGAGCTGGCTGGCTGCAGCCTTTTTAGAAAGCTGGATGGGGAGAGAGATGGACCTGGGCTTTCCTGGAACTGATTATTTCTCGCCTTCCAGCTCCCCAGCAAATGAAAGGGCTGGGCTGTTTGTGCTGGGAATTTCAACCCCCAAAGAGACAGGAAGAGGCACCGCTTTTCAAAAGGCAGTTGCTAAGTGAGAAGCCTTGAGAAGGATTTGTTGCTGTTTGAAGCTGGGAGCTTTCTTTCCATATTCTTCCAGGTGAGGAGTTTCTGTAACAGCTTCCCTTCCTCCTCAGAGGCACGGAGATGGTGGCTGCAAGGCTCTTGGCACAGAGAGGCTGTCTTGGGCTCTAATCTCCTTCTTCTGTGCCTCAGTTTCTCCATTTACCAAACAAAGGACGTGTGACCACTCTCATCTGCTATAGGATGTCATGAATAGGAAAAGAAGAGGTCGAGGTGGGATGATTTTGTGGGAAGCGCTCCAGGGTTTCTCAGCTCTGCGCACAGTTGAAACACATGGAATGAGCACCCTGGTCTCCTGAGCTAGAAAGAACACACGTCCCTATTTCGTCGGCAAGAAAACAGCAGGGCTCGGCGAAGAGAAAGCTGACTGAGGTAGCACCACAATCCGGGACACAGGACGGACTGTCCTCTCCTGGGGACCGGGGCTGGGTCTCAGGCTCATGCTTCATCTCCTCACATCGCCCCTCTGAAGTAGGCTTATACTCTTGTTCTCCACCCCAAATGTGGAGGGAGCCTCCAGAGAAACCCTCATTCCCTGAAGGTCCCCCACATTCTTGGGGAGCACAGGATGCTGAGGCTTTGGGAGGTCCGAGACTGAATGGGGAAGGACAAAAATGAGATCAGGAGGGCTACTTCCGTGTGACCGGACAGGCGGCCCCTGCTCCACCCTGGATGCCTTCACACCCTGCACGGTGTCCCGCACGTGCAGCGAGCAGCAATGTGGTCTTTGCATCCCCCTCTTCCGGGAAGCCTTCCCTCACCATTCCAGGCAGAACTAAGGGGCTTCACTCGGGTTCCACAGGGCAAGATCCCACAAGGACCATTTAACTAGCGGTGGAGGCAGATCTTACTTCACACATCACGAATCCCGAAAGGTAAAGGCTTTGGCTCTGCTTCACCGGGGTGGATTACGGGCTGGGTCCCCATCCTTCATTCTACCCTGGACTCAGGTCTTTTCCTTCTGACTCCTTACTTTCCTTCTCCAAAAGCGCAGAGTCTGTTTCCTCATTCCCTGACTTTGAAAGTGTCTGTGTGCCTTTCTTTGGCCAGCAACATGGTATGGCAATCGCTGTGTGCCCATTCTGGGAAATTAGCACTAAAAAGCCTGGTGCATTCCTACTTGCTTTGTCACAGCCCTGCCATTGCCTTGAGAAGATGTGAGGCCACCGAGGCGGATTCACAGAGAGAAGGGCTCAGATGTGCTGAACTCCAGCTGGGTTAGGAATCTGTAGCTAATCCTCCCTCACGCCCCAGACAAGCCCCAGACAAGCCGATCTGATGTACAGATCCATGAACTTACAAGAGGGCTGCACGTCACATGCTCCTGCGATTTGGGGGTTGATTGTTACTCAGCATTTATACAGCAAAACCTACCAGAAACATCTCCTAATACTTCTCCTTGAGGAGGCCCTATAACGTGTAAAATAAGCTCATTTGGTGAATAACTGATTTGAAGATAGACTTATGTTCCATTTTATGTTCAGAAAAATCTCCTAAAATGGTCGAGCAGAATCAGCCCCAAATGACAGGTAAAGAATTGGAGGTTCAGGGGCGCCTGGGTTAGGCCTCTGCCTTCAGCTCAGGTCATGATCTCAGGGTCCTGGGATTGAGCCCCGCATCGGGCTCTCTGCTCAGCAGGGAGCCTGCTTCCCTCTCTCTCCCTGCCTCTCTGCCTACTTGTGATGCCTCTCTAACCTGGCAAATAAATAAATAAAATCTTAAAAAAAAAAAAAAAATCAGAGGCTCAGAAGAGTTATGGAACTACCAAAGATCACAGAGCAAGAACCCGGCAAGGCCAGTGTTTGAATCCAGGTCCTCTGTGCCTCCGAGGCCAGTGGTCTCTCAGGCGCATGTGAGCATGGCCGGTCCTCAGCTGGCCTGCCTGTCAAGTCATGTGAGCACGGCCGGTCCTCAGCTGGCCTGCCTGTCAAGCCCTCTCACTGGGTCCTGGGCGGGCCTCTCCTCTGCCTGCCTGTGGTCGTTGTGAGCGCTAATGGAAGGGCTGAGCCCCTCTGAGAGCAACTAGAAATATGGCCCAGAGACTTCTTTATTTCACCAGGCCAGGTGCCGAATGTGGAGGAGTCTGGGCTGGAGAGCAGGCAGCAAGCTTTGCTTCCTTTCCTGGTACTACCCCGTGAGCCTTCCCAGGCTGCCCGCACCTCATCAGAATTTGGGAGCCATGGCTGCAAGACCGGCCGGGAGAGCAGGGGACAGGTCTGCATCCGGCTGGGAGGGACGAGCCTTGTCCTACCATGCTTGAGCATGTCCTGGGCCGTCCCAAACCCATCTACTGGTGGGGAGAAGCCCTTTCCTTCCGATGTCTCACCCCTGCCAAGTCCCTCCTGTGGATTCTCACCTCTTTCAGGTCTAAAATACTTCGTCGGAATGTGCTCCTTAAACTGTTCCCGAAACTCAGTTCTCAAGTGTCCTTCTACCCGGCTCCCTGCTCACAGCTCCCTGAGCTCTGCATGAGCTCTGACCCCTTAGTTACTCCTTCCTTCCAAGGACTGCCTGCAGCCTACGCAGTCCTTGAGGTACACGGCTTGCTGGAAGGGCCCTCCATCCACGCGCCTGCCTTCAGGAAGCCTATCTCTGGATCATGACCTTGGCCAACCACTAATTAGGTGTCTGTGCAAATACCCAGAAACACCCTTGCCCCTGGACATGTATCAAAGCCAGGTCTTGCTCCTATTTTAGGAGCCCTCCAGGGAAGGTCCCACGCCAGGAGGGTGTCCGGTTCCACTGCCACCTCCTGGGCCTACCTCTTTTCCAATTTGTTCTGTCTCTAGCTCACTGTTCCGCCTTCCTCCTCCCTGATTCCCTCATTCGTTCGACAAACACCCACTAACTACTCTCACTTTGCCAGGCCAGTGTGCAGTGGCACCACAAATGAAGCTCCTAGAAGGGGGAAAACAGCATAGCGATTAAAACTTTGACCTGAGTTCTGATGCTGGTTCCTCTGCTTGCTAGCTGTGTGACCTGGGCTGTTTACTTAACCTTTCTGGGCCTAGTTACATCATCGGCAAAGTGAAGATACTGAAAGCAGACCTTGGAAAAGTTACAAGAGCATCACATGAGCTATCTTATGAGGCTTTGGGAGGCTTAAATGTAACACGGGGGGGACAGGACCTAGAAAGCCAGACAATCCTGGTCTCCTGAGATCTCACCTTTTAACAGACGGACACAAGCCCGCATACTGGACCTGCCCCACAGAATAAGGACATCAAACCCAGTGCACTATGCTGGGGAAAACTCTGCTTCCATCACACATAGAGCAGAGGAAGGAAGTTCAAAGAGGAAGAACATGGGTGAGGGCACAGGATAGCCTCTCTGCATGAGCTCCTGCTCAGAGCAGTGGTCCAGCAGGATGGAGAGAGCCCTGCACCAGGAGTGAGGACATCTCAGAATCTACCATCACCCTTCGAAAGGCTTGATGTTCACCTTTGAACAAGACCTCCACGTCCCCACCCCGAGCCCCATTCCCAGGCTGGGCTTTGGTTTCCTATCCTGAAAAATGAGGACCTGATGAGCTACAAGTACCTTCCAAGAGGAGGACTGTGGATCCTCAATTCAGACAGTTCTCAGCAACAGCACGATCGGGAGTCTGGCCACAGGACATGCACGGACATCAGGATATCACTCAATGACAGATCCGTCCCTCTGCACAGGGCTCTCCCTACGGGCCTCCAAGAAGCTTGCTGCTCACAGCTCATTCCTCCCCAAACCTCCCTTGTAACCACTTCCCAGCACTGGTACACACCTCTCTCTGAGCGGGGGCCTGGACCGGGCTGGACCCCAGGAGGGTACCTGCGGGAGGAGGCAAACAGGCACAGTACTCCGGCGGATACTTACAGCAGGCCCCGTGAAGGGCACATGGTCACAGTTCTCCTGCCACGACTGGTTGAGGCTCTGGGCAAACTCTTGGAAGAAAGCATGCGACTGGTTGAAGATGGAAAATCCCAGAATGTTGACCCGGTCATCCACAAGGCTGTCCATTCTCTGCAGTGAGAACTCCTGCAAGACCCGTGAGTCAGAGAAGGGGGTTAGCAAGGGCAGAGGCATGGGGATGGAGCACGTCCAGGGCTCTCCTTCTAGTCCCATGAATGTTTGCTGGCAGGCACTCTGCTAGGTACTCAGGATCCAGAGAGAATCACGGGTGGCTCTTCTGAGAGCTCACAGTGTTGGGAGAGGAGAGAAATAAGTAGCATGATCTCTAAGAAAGGGGTACGTTTAACGTGCATGGCACGGGGAGAGGAAAAGTCCAATGAGCGTGGGGGAAGCAGGACTGTATGCACAGATGGTGTGACCCTTTGAGCTGAGCCTTGAAGGAGGCAGAGGCATCCTCTGGGTGGCAAATGAGGATGGACAAAGGTGATTCCAGAAAGAAGTCCCCATGGCGGCTGTGATCGGAAGGCACGGAGGTGAGAAATTGTGGCCCTGTCAGCCAATTGCCTGCCGGGTACTCGGACCGGGCAGCACTGCTCCAAGTGTGGTCCCCGGACCACCTGCCATTGGAACTCTCTGAGATAGCTTTAAAAAAAAATATCGGGGTGCCTGGGTAGCTCAGTGGGTTAAGCCTCTGCCTTCGGCTCAGCTCATGATCTCAGGGTCCTGGGAACTTGCTTCCCCCCCTCTCTCTCTACCTGTCTCTCTGCCTACTTTGATCTCTCTCTGTGAGTTAAATAAATAAATAAAATCTTTTTTAAAAAATGTGGCAATTCCTGGGCCCCTCCCAACACCCACTGAATCCGAATCAGCTGAGCTGAGGGCTGGGAGTCCGCCTTCTCAATAGGTCCCAAGGTCACATGCACAGCAATGCTTGGGAGTTGCCGGGTGAGCACGGGGGATACAGGGGTGAGGGAACAGGAAGAGAGGAGGCTGGGGAGGTCAGCAGAGGTCAGAGCTCAGCGGCCTGGCCAGCAGGTGAGGAAACCCACACTTCATCCTATAGGGGCTGGGATCGGAGGGGACTGTTGTCAGGGGAGTGACAAAGCCAGGTTTGCTTTAGAAGAATCTCAGCCTGGAGGTCTGCCCATAGGGTTGTGCCTTCGCTTATTATTACATTTTCCCATTCATTTAACAGATACTCGAGTACTTATCATGAGCCAGACCCAGGCACAAAAGATGTTCCAGGCACAAAAGATTCGAACAAGAGAGACTCATGTCCTGCTCTCAAGGAGGCTGTGGGTTCTTGGAGGAGACAGACAGTAAGCACACACAAAAAACAGAATTTCAGCCATCTACGGGAACAATAGTGGAGTAGGGGAAGCTGCTTTGAATGAGGGAGTCAGAGAGACCCCATCCAGGGTAGTGACATTTAAAAGCTCAAGGGCATGCTCCCAGGAGCCACCGCCCTCTTCCAGGGCCCTGGCTGGCTGGAGTCAGCTGCTCTCCCAGCAAGATAAAACCTGCAGGCACCAGTCCCATGGAGGCTGGTCAATGTCAAAGGGAGAAGAATCGCCCTCCTCCGGCATGGCTGAGCTCAAGGTGTGCGGGCCCTCCAAGGCTGTGTGTGAGGAAACCCGGCAAAGCAGGTGTGCATTTACTTAGCTCACCAATCCTGCTCCTGGAAGAGTGGCTTCCAGCACAGGTCAGGTCATGTTCATGCCCTGAAGTCACACCCAATGCACCCTCATTCCGAGCACCTTGCACAGAGCTCTGTAGTTACAGAGCCCAGGACAAACCCAACAGCCACTCAGCCTATTGGGACAGATGGCAGGAGCCCCGGGCTTCCTTTCCGGCTGGGCCGAAGCACTGCGTACACCGCATTGCAGACTCCTTTTCTTAAGACATAGCCCGGCCGGGGCCCCTGGCCTGTCCCTGCACACTCACCTATGGTAGCCGCTGCCAAGGCCTGAGGCCGTGGGCCGGAGCTCCCGGCCCAGAGTCCAGCCTGATGAACCACAGCTTACAAACTAGAATGACAAAGGCTCTTTTGGAGCCTCCAACCCCTGACAGCGTGGAGCCCGTTAAGGATTAAGTATATTTTGGATCCTGCCGCATTCCCGTTAGGGGAACACAGACGTGCCAGAGAACGTATTGACTCATAAGCTGATATTATCTCTGGGCTCTCGAACAGGGCAGCTGCCTGTGCGCTGTGGGCTCCCAGCAGCACGAGGGGCAGATGGCTAATAAGAAGAGATGCATCTGGCAAGGGGACCGGGGGGGAGGTGGTGGGGGCACAGAGCCAGGCTGCTGTCAGGCAACCAAGGGGCCTCATCAGCGGGAAGGTGCCCCCTCTCCCTTGGCTTTCCTCATCACTCCTCCCCTCCACCCTCTCTCTGACACCTCCTGATGGAAGGAGGCCCATCTCAAGGGAGCCCTGATGTCTCAGATGTCTACACACTCCCCATGGCAATAGGTGCGTATAGTGAGTAAGGGCTTTGGCATTCAGATCTAGGTTCCGCACCATACTGGATGCCCTTAGGGAAGGACCTCTCTGGGCCTCAGATCCTCATTTTAAAATGAGGAACCATCCTGAGAGCTACCCAACAGGCTGTTTCAAGAAACATGGGAAATGCACGCAAAAGGCTTTACACTATATTTTGCACATGGAAGTGTTCAACGTAGGACAGTGACCGATATACGACCCTGAGCTCTCGGGCACCTTCCGGCCCTCAACGGTAGTTCCACTTATTTAGGAAACATGAGTTAGGAAGGTGTTTCCTTCAATTCTGTGCTCTGGGCAGAGGAAGACTGAATGAGTTAATTACAGGCACTTAGAGACGACCCTTTTAGAAGTCAGCCCGTCTGTCTTCTTGCTTTTAATTCCTACCTTCTTATCCCTCAATTATATCTTTTTTTCAAAGGCCCCCCTTAAGATAAAAAGATCCAGGAGCTTCCTTCATAATTCATTCTATTTATAATGACTCATGGGAGAGCTTACAAAAGGACAAAAAAGGGGATGGTGTGTTCTCTTATCATAATTTCCAGGGACACTCTAGACTCTACTCCCTGAGGGCCCTCTCAGGTAGGAAGTGCCTCTTTATGTCTAAACTTGGACTCTTCTGCTGCTGCTGAAGGCTGAACTCTAAATGAATAATGGGAAACCCCTGACCACTGCCAGTTTCTATACAATGAACACCTTCTAAGCCAGTTTTTGCCCAAATGTATTCCTGGGGACACTAGCTTTTCCAGGATGTTAAGAGAAATTTCACAGAAACAAGGTTCCCATTTAAGGTGAGAAGACACTGTATATTATTTATATCTGTATTTTCAAGATTCATCACGCACACTAGCAGTATGAAAAACTTAAAGAAATCCTGCAGGAAAGTAGCTTGTTTAAATTTTGTTCAACCCAGAACCCTCCAAATGTATTACCATGGAACACTTCTTTCTCCCCAAACCCACGAGGGTCTCACAGAAGTGTTCTACAAAATGTACTTTGGGAAATGCTACTCTTTTCTGAGGGAGAGGTGCGGGAGAACTGTGTGCGTGCAAGTGGGAAGAGTGAAAGAAAGAGAGGGAGAGAGAGCCTGGCGTGGGGCTGGGGTTCACGATGCTGAGATCATGACCTGAGCGGAAATCAAGCATCAGCCACTTAACCGACTGAGCCACCCAGGAGCCCTGGGAAATGCTACTCCAAACACATTCAAGAAAATATGGATTATATACCCCCAAATCAAGTGGCGGAAACATTGTGCTGAGAGGGATATTTCATAAAATTAACAATTTCAGGATTAAGAGCCATCTGGTTCCTGCTGCCCACCACAAGCTGTAGGAAAGCACACCTGGCTCACTTGGTTCCCTGTGCCCCCTCCCCACCGACCACACAGTCCGCTGGCTGCAATCGTACTTGAAATGAGAGAAAGGGCTGGAAGTCCTGGGGTTAAACAGGTTCTTACTGGGGGGGAGGGGGGGCCTTCATTCTCTTCTTATAAATGGTTCAGGAAGGGAAATCCTGAGGGTCCCCGCTCCCAATGGGACTAGAGTCCATTGCTGTGACACGAGGGGAACCAGGGTGAAGAACAGAGCCAGGGGCCACCTGGTAAAGCTGAGCGGCAGAACAGACCAAGCGCGGATCTACAGTGACCCCAAATCTGCATGAATTTGTGACATCCCCTGCACTGCCATTACCTTCTCGTGGCCTCTCTCCCTCCAAAGGCCTGTATGTTTACAGAGAACAACAATGTCAGGCTTGTCATTGAACCCCATGCTGCCCCCAGCAGAGTGCCTGACGCCCGCAAGCCGTCTGCTAAATGCTGGCTCAGGGCTGTTGATTGAAGACGTTTCTCACTGACCGAGGACCCCGGGGTCCTCAGGGCGCCTAACTCTTACCTAGTCTCCTAGTCTGCTGTCTTCATCCCACAGAAGATGTACAAACATGAGTAAAATTTGCACCACGCCCTGATTATCCTCTGGAGGTTGCATTGTTGTATCTTGAAAAACAAACTCCGGACAGCTTGTTTTCTTATCTTTTGACTTTCACATTAGAACATTTTAAAATGTGTATGCATGCACACATGTATGAGAGAGAGAGTGTGTGTGCGTGTGTGTGTGAATTTTTGAGTGTGCAAAGATTTGCAGGGAACTACATAACTGCCATCAAAGTTCATGTCGCAGCTACAAACGGATACAGGGGATGGTTACCCTTGAATGAGGGCCATTTTGAACAGGCCTGGAAGGAAAGCCTCATGGCTAAGGGTTTGAGAGCGACACGGAGAGGTCATCGGGAATGGTACAACCTAGGGAGCGCCCCTCACTTTCTCCAGCAGGGGAGACATTTCCAGTGTCCTGGTCCACCAACAGGCATCCACTCACCAGCCACCTGCAGGGACTTCCTGGCTCTCCAGCCACAGAGCCAAGGGCAAGGGCAGGCTGTGGGTCAGGGGACAAGGTCAGTCGACTAGAGCTAAAAGCACAAGAACTTTGAATGATCCAGATTCAGTTTCTGTGCTCAACTTTAGGAAGAAAAGCAAGAAGGTAAAACATGGGCTCCTGGATACAACCCATCCCCTACCCCTACATCGCCTGGGCCTGGGTCTGGGCAAAATGGGAAGTGAGCAGAGGTGACAATCTCTGATGTTCTGTCTCCCTGGCAGCCCCTTCTCCTTGTATTCCTAACCCAGGAAGCGTATTGCTATTCCCCCAGCGACATAAGCTGGAAACTGCAAATCCTCCTCATCTTTTAACTCCATTTCCAGTCAGTGGGCAATTTTGTCAAATCTGTCTCTCAAATGTTCCCTGAATCTCTTGAGTCTGTCCCTCCTTTTCCAACCCTACCAGGTCCGGCCTTCATCATTTCTCCTTTGCAACAGCCCGTTATCTGAGACCACACCTCTGATCTCAGGAGCTAGGGCTACGCCACTGCCCAACTCCCAGGTGCCATTGACATCCACAACAGTGAGAGTGGCGGCCCCTGGAGTTGTGCAATGTGGCAGTCTCATCAGGACACATCCGGTTGTAGTAAAAAGAACTAAGATGATCCTGAGTTCCAATCCTGACTTGGCCACAAACTGGTTGGGAGATGCTGGGCAGGTCAGTAACCTCTCTGAATTTCAGCCTATTCACCTGTAAAATGCAGGAAAAGTACATCTGCCTTGCCGGGGTAATCCACGGAAAGTGGCTCGTGCACCGTTAGGCATTCATGACATCTGATTCCTGTTCTCCCCAAACACAGTTCACCCTCCACCCTGCCCCCTTTCTCTTTCTTTCTCCCCAATCCTATGCCACTGGCTGGATCCTGACAAAGGGAAATATTTGGCCTGGGGGCTTTTCCTCTCTCTCACTCTCTAAGAAGCTTTTTTTAGCTACTTGTCAAATGAGAAAAGTTTTGCTAAACAAGTCACCATAAGGTGTTAATTGCACGGTGTGGCTATTTGTGTCAAGACAGAAGGCTTGAAGTTCCAGATCTTCCAACCATAAATAATTATAACAAAGCAATACTTAGAATAATAATAATTGCTACAACGCAGTGACCACCAGTTGTGGGCCTGGCAAAGCTGAGCACTTTCTGAGCCGGGTTTCCATTCCTCCCGACAGCAGCCCGATGACACAGGAGCGATCATTGCCGTCGTGAGGCTGCCTTCAGCAGCCTCAAGACCCAGAACAGTGAAGCAGCTCTCCCTAGGGCACATGGCTGTGAACAAAGGGGACTGGATTCAAAGCCAGGCCCAGCTGACGTCAAAGCCAGCGCTCCAGGTTTTCATCCCCCCCACTCGCCTCCATGTGGAAGCACCAACCACCAGAGGCCCTCCGAGTTCACTGTGAGATGCTATAAAAACAGCTGGAAAATTGAGTTACAATTGATTTCAGGACGTAGAGTTCAACTTAAAGACCGATGAGAATATTCACGGCTACAAAATGAACACCTGTAGCCTGAACATACCAAACATCCACTAAATCTCTCCATGAGAAGGATTTTAATTACATAGGGGTCTGGGGGCTTGGGGCGGGGCCCCAGACTGAGCCACTGAGCGATGATCTTGAGGACCCGGGAGAGGGAGGTTTGCTCCACCCCATTCAGCGTGAAGAGCCCAGAGAAGGGACAGGAGCAAACACCGGGTGGACGCAGGTGGAGAGGGGGGCCTGGAAATAAAGGCGGCGGAACTGAAGGTGCATGTGGCTAAGGTGCAGAGGGAAGAAGGTGATGATGCTGCTTCATAACCTTGACCATCTGGCATGAGTCCTTCAGGAGCCTCAGTCATCCTTAAAACCCTTCTAAGGTCACCATCATTTGAGGCACGGATGCCTCCCTGCCATCTCACTCACTGGGCGGTCTCACTCATTGCTGTGTCCTTAGTGCCTAGAGAAAGTCGGTGACACCAAAAGCTGGCTCGCTGGTTTAATGAAATGATTAGGAGAATAATTGTTCCGGACAGAACAGGTATCAATGCAGAGCTAGAACATTCGAAGGCATATACTGTCTCTCTGGGTATCTGGTCCTGGATTTTCCTCAATATAAACCCATGTTGCAAAACCAGTCTTGGTTTTTACATTTTTTAATCGCTTCATTTTTTATCTCTTTTAATTAGACAAGTTTTCTCGGTACGAAGTGGGGGAAATGACACTCCGCGGTATTGATGTGAGGCTTAAAAGAGATAACGCACAGGAAAAGCCCTCCATTGATTCAAAGGATGATATGAATTCCTTGAGTTACTAGTATTAGTAGAAGGAACAATGACAATCGCTCGAGGCAGGCATCTTGCGTGCCCTTTGAGGCACTGTTAACAGGCAATGAGGAGACCGCGGAGGCCACCAGACACGCCACGAAGATGAGCCTCTCCAGTCCTGTGTAAAATCCTCAGCGGCCCAAGAATCTAAGAGCTCCCTTCCCGCCAGGCCACGGGCAACCCCTAAACGGTGCCATCCTGATGCCTGATGACCTCTGAAATGTCCCCCAATTGGGCCACCGGGACCCAATCAGGCTGTGATTGTCTTTATAGACCCTTTCCCTCCAGAACTGGTTTCTATTCTTAACAATGACATTTCAAACACACCCTTGCTTTTTGGCTGCTTTCAACGAGGAATCTGCCCTTGGTCCCTTCATCTCTGTGCCCAGCCCTGGCCTCTCACTGCCTGAGGGAGGAGACCAGCAGCTTGCACCACGCAAATCACAAGCCATTCATTAAACATCAATTTCTTACTGAATTAATAACATTTACTACTGCTGTGGACATGGTTCCACATAGCTTACGAGACACTTCCACGTATCACTTCTGGTCCTCACGAGCACACTCAGACCGGACAGGACATTCATATCCCCATTTGGGGGAAAAAGGAACTAAGGCGCCTGGATGTTAACCATCTTGCCCAGAAGACAGGTGGGATTAAGATCCAGGTACTGGCATATAAGATCAGTGCTGATTATCTCATGTCTCCCAAGTGTGTACTCAGAACTAGGTCACCAGGAGACACGGTATGAACTCAAATGCATGTGCCCTTCAATGAGGTTGTTAATGACTGACAACTTCTAATATTCTCACCCCAGGAGTACTGAGAACACCAGAGGATTCCAATTTCTTAAGCCATTATTATGAAGCTGGATTGATGGAAGATATCCATAAGATGATGTCACTCCCAAACTTGAACTCCTTATCTCCCACCCCCAATCTGACCCCCTCCCTTGGTTGCTTATCTGTGAATGTGACCCTTATCCACCCATCATTTGGTCCAGAATTAATAACTCCTTCTCTGTTTCTCCCATTCTATCACGTTCCCTATCTCATTCTTTCCTGGGTGGGTACATTCATGGTCGTTGGAGAATGTTTTACATCGTCAATGATCTCTTGAGTCTTTCCCCTTCCCTCCATCCCCTTACCCTCTGCCTCAATTCAGATCTTCACCAGCTTTGTCTTGGACTAACAACTAACTGGTTTCCCTTCCTCCAGTCTGGCATTTCTCCAAGCTCCTTGTTGGTGCTATTGCTGGAGGGATCGTTCTAAACTATGCATTTGATCATGAGTCGCTCTCCATTTCCCAGTGCTTTTTACAGCAAACAGGACAAAAACGAACTCCTTAGTTTGACACACGTCTTTTTTTTTTTTTTAAGATTTTATTTATTTATTTGACAGAGAGAGAGATCACAAGTAGGCAGGGAGTCAGGCAGAGAGAGAGGGGGAAGCAGGCTCTCTGCTCAGCAGGGATGCTGAGGCAGATGCGGGGCTCGATCCCAGGACCCTGAGATCATGACCTGAGCCGAAGGCAGTGGCTTAATCCACTGAGCCACCCAGGCGCTCTGACACATGTCTTTTCATGCTGTGATTCCTGTCTACCTCTCTGCCATTCTTCACTTTGCCCTCTTCTATCACCCAAAGCAGGCAGAACTGGCCATGGCCTCCACTGGGCCACCACTATACTTCACGGCTATCCCTATCATCACTCAGAGCCTTTTATCACGTGAGTTTGTTCAAAGCTACTTCCCCAGGACTGGGTGCTCCGGACACACACTCATATTACCAGCATCTACACTGGTGCACAACATAGAGAAAGAAGTCTACACTTAATCGGATGAGCATCTGACTCTTGATTTTGGCTCAGGTCACGATCTCAGGGTCATGGGATCAAGTCCTGCAGCAGGCTCCTCACTGAGTAGGGGTTCTACTTGGGATTCTCTCTCTTCCTTTTCCTCTGCCCCCCCATTTCTCTCTTTAAAATAAATAAATAAAATCTTTTTTTTTTTTTAAAGTCAACACTATTTACTGATTAAATTTAAGCAGGAAGCCCCTGTCAGGCTGTCCCCCATCTTACCCCATGGACAGCCCAGACGTCACTGACTTCACAAGGCTCTCCTTTAGGGCTATAGCCATTCATCTTTCCCAGGGAACCTAAGGCATGGCAGAAGTCATGGGACAGAAGTCAGGCTCCAGACCTGTGTCTCACAAGTACTCTCAGCCTTTCTCAGGAAAGCCCTGGAGCCACCAGGAGTCGAGTCTGCTGGGTACCCTTTCACACACACACCCCCGGCACCCCCACCCCGGGTTCCTGTCTGTCTATGAAATCTGCATCAAAGCCTCTGGTCTCTGCAGGCCGGGCAACTGCTCTTTGTGGAATGGGTCTTTGAAGAAAGCAGCAGCTGGGAGACTAATTCGTATCTGTCAGTGAATTCCATTTAATGGGAGATTTGGTCCTAAACCTCTCAGCCCCCAAATCTCCTGGATTCTTCTCCCCACATGCTTCCTATTCATTTATCCCCGTGACCTAAACACGTATACCCCTTCCTCCCAGGGACTCTGTCCCTTCTCTGCTTTTCTTTCCCAATGTGAATCCCCAGACAGGACTTCAAACGCAGACCATATTCTGTCTTGTTCATTGATCTGTTTCCCCGTACCTTACTGGATGCCTGGGCTTAGCAAATGCCCAATACACATTCATTAAAGGAATTAATGTTCACCTGTAAACACCCATCGGGGTGGGACCACCTTTCCAAAGCCTTTGGGTCATTTGCTCCCACGAAGAAGAAGGCAGAGGCCAGTGGGGGGTCGGGGGAGAACCCTCCCACTTGTACTCCAGCAGCTGAGATCGTCTTCATTTTGTCTATCGAAGACTGGTCTGTGCCTCTGAGGCTCAATAATGGTTATTAACTGGGAAGGTGGGGCGCCTGGGTGGCTCAGTGGGTTAAAGCCTCTGCCTTCCGCTCAGGGTCCTGGGATGGAGCCCTGCATCGGCCACTCTGCTCAGTGGGAAGCCTGCTTCCTCCTTTCTCTCTACCTGCCTCTCTGCCTGCTTGTGATCTCTCTCTCTCTGTCAAGTAAATAAAATAAAATAAAACAACTGGGAAGCTGAAACCTCCGTGGGTCGACCTCACACGAGAAGCTGTGGACACGGTGCTCTCCCCACGGGCTGGGAGGATGACTGCTTCCCTGCTGGCCTGCCTCCCTTATCAGGAGTTGAGTCCCCCCCACACTCCGAATCCATTGATCGGACCTCCTGGTCACACATCAGGTGTGGAACCTCAGGCCTGTAGAGACTCCAGGCACCCCCATCCCCCTCTCCCCAGGGCTCTAAGGAGGTTTTGAGGAAGATGAGCAGTGCTCCCAAACAGCAGCTCCGGCCTCCTGACTCTGCCCATCGGCAGCTCTGCCCCTGGACCAAGCAATGGGCTCCCACAAGGGACACTCCAGATCAGACAGGACATAGGTGACTCAGGCAGGACTGGGACTTGGGCCACTGGGCTCACAGATACATCTTCCCACAGGGAAGGGCAATGGACCTAATAGGAGAGTTTCAGATCTTGGCCCTTTTCACCTCATTCATTCCAGAAAAACTTGAGCATCACCTGACACATTGTATCAGGCACGAGACACACGACCGACCTCATCCCTCTCTTCCGGGCACATATACTTAGCAGCAAGCGGGTGGCGAGTCCCAGACGGTGGGTCAGGATGAGCACTTGAGGAGCCGGGAAAGGTGGTCCCTTTCCTCAGAATTTCCATTGATCCTCCTAAGCGGAGAGCTGGTTGCAAGACGAGGCCTGGAGGATGAGCAAGAGGCAGCCAGATGGCGAGGTGGGAGGAGGAGCTTCCCAGACAGAGACGACAGCCGGCGCAGGGCCCCAGGAGCGAGGGTGTGTGGCACATTCAGGGAACTGCGAGTCTCACAGTCTGGCTGGGGTGAGCCGTGGGCGGTGGGGACTGGGGCAGGGTAAAGCCTGGAGGGGAGTGCCTACGAGGCTGCTCTGGACTTTACCCTGAGGGTTACGGGGAGCTATGGGAGGGCTGTCAGCACGAGGGAGAGAGCATCAGGCATGGTTTCAGGAGGATCTTCATGCTCAGGCAAGGTATCAACCCAGCTTTGCCACTGACAGGAGAGGTATCCACTGTGTGGGTTGTTGCTGGACACCTCGGCCGGATGGGCAGGGGTCCTGCTGACCTCTGGGCTGTGAACGGGAGGTGTCGGGACCACAAAGACGGGGCTGGGGAGAAGCCTCGGATGGGGATTAATGGAGCTGTTGATGCCTTTGACACTGAGTAGAGTCTGACGCTGGGGACAGAGAAGCTGGATTGCTTCATAATAACAGCACTTGCTACTCCTAATGGTGCTTGTAATACAATAGCACTTATAATGTAATAATAATAATAATACGATTTGCCATAATGTCTTTTATTCTCAGACTCCCTATGCTTTCCAAACATTCATTAAGTCCCAAACGCTCTTCTTTGCAGGGCCTAAGTTCCTCCGTGCCAGGCGTCTCTGTGATAGCTGCCGCAGTGCCAAGTGGCCTCAGTTTCCCCTCTGGACTCTGGCTCTCAGGCTTTTCTCAGGGGCTGGGGGTGCTCTCTGCCTGGAGGCCTGCACTGGGCCAGCAGAGAGAATCCGGCTGTATCAGCTCCCAGGAGATGTGCCACTTCCTGCCCCAAGACTCTCTGGTCTCTTCTTCCTGGTTCCCTGGCTAGATCCCTCCTTGTCCATCCTTTCTGCAGATGATGGGGGAGCGGATGGCGGAAGAAATGAATGGACTTACAAGTTTGGCATAGGTAGGCAGGATTTTAAGGTGAGCTCCTAAAACCCACCCCACCTCGACACACACACACACACACACAATTACCGGGACTGGGGCTATAGCAGGATCTACTTCTATGATTAGATCATGAGGTCCCGATTATCCAGGTGCCTCTAACCTAAGGACATGAGCTCTTTCAAAAAACAGTTTTCTCTGGCTGGCTGCAGACGAAGAAAACCGCAGAGATTCAAAGTATGAGAAGGCCTGGTGCAGAGGGAGGTTCTCCGTGGGTGAGAGGAGCTGGGGAGGTCATGGAGGTGGTCCCAGCCAAGGACCGGAGAGTGGCCCCGAATGCTGTGAACAGTTCCCAGCTAAGAGCCGGGAAGAAAACAGATTTCAGTCCTAGAATCGCAAGGACACGAATCCTGCCAACACGAAGGAGCCTAGAAAAGGCCCCTAAACTCCGGATGAGAAGATAGACAGCAGATTTCAGCCGGAGCAGAGAGCCCAGCCATGCCATGCGGGACATCTGACTTACGGAACTGTGAGCTAATAACTGGCATTATTTTAAGTTGCTAACTCTGTGGTCACTTGTCGTACAGCAGCAGAAAGTTAATACAGCACAGAAAAAGCCACAAATATCCATTCGATAAGGACAAGGTGTGGGCTGGGAGGTCAAGGGCAGATTTTCAGCTGCACAAGTTCAGCATGTGTTGGCTGAATGACCTTAGTCAAGGCTCTCAAGCTTCTCTGGGCCTTGCTTTCCTGCTTTGCGGAACGGACCGCCTCTCTGGTAGTGATGTTTTGGGGCCTCGAGATCCTGAACGGAATAGTTTCAAATGGCGTCTGACACGTCGGTGACTGCTGCGACAATCCCAGCTGTGGAAATGGGTCGATTTTTATGCTCAGACTCTTGGCCGGAGATGATGGGGATGACTGGATCGCTGGACAGAAGGGGAGGTCAAGGCTTCTCTCACTGAATTAATGGAACTTCTGAATCTTTAACAAATTTGTGACCGATGGCAAGGCAGGTCTTCCCTTCCTCCGGAGCTCTATTACACAGAAGTCCTGGGCAGTCGGAGGGGGGCGTTTCTGTTATGTTTCCGGAGATACTGAATCAGAGTAGTCCCCAGAGTCTAGTTCTTATTTCAATTGATTTATTTCATATACACGGTCTGGTGCACCCAGTCAGTGACATACACGGGTGTGGATGAGAGACTGTGTGTGCCGTGTGAGGGTGTGTGTGTCGGGGCAGATTCAGGGAACAAGTGAGTTTCAATTTATATTACATGGATGATACACGAATATCTCAACCTTAGTTCTGAGAGCCCCGTGGGAGCCACGTTCACGGTCATGCTGTTTGTCAAACATCAGCAAAGGGGTTGTCTGATAATTGCCTCCTCCGAAGCGAAGCAGTTTTTTAAACTCTGCGAGGGTCTCAAAACCCCCTGTTGAACGCTTCTTCGGTTTCCATTGATTTTCCTGGCAGTACTCACTCTGTTCTCATATCCCCTGCCCCGCGCGGGAAGGATTCAAGTGTACTTGGAAGCTCCTGCCTCAGCTTTGGAAACCAGAGCCCACTGTGAAGCCCAGGTGCCAGGTTCCTCCTCCCAGCCCAAGTTCTGGGATAAAGGCCTAATTGGGTCATTTCCATTTTCAACGATCCTGCCTCCCTGCCACTGGCGCCTGGTTCTTCCAGGATAACTGACAATAATGCCTCACTTCCCCCACCGCTCCACCCTAGATCTACGGACTCATCAGCCTCAGCGGAGAATAATCCTTGCTCTGGGTAAAGAGCGGATAAAGGAACACATTCAGAATATCTCCAAGTCGGTGGTTCTTGGAGAAGCCTCCAGGGGCCGCTTGGGATGATTCTTTTTTTGTCACCTGGCTTGCCAAGGAGGGGGGGTCCTTGCCCAGGATGACTTGGTGAGTAATCACACATCTGTCAGCCCAGACAGGCAGTGGCTTGATTCAAATGCCTCGTGGTCTATAGCCCTGTACTGGGTACTATCCAGAGGACGGAGAGAGAACTTCCAGAAGCTCTGCGGAAGGAACGGCCATGTGAAGTGTGGCCATAACACAGGGGGACCGAGGATGGGAAATGAGCCCCACCAGTCCAGGGTAGCCTGGCATCTTGAGTTGGGTCTGGACCTGTGCCCACCGTCACCCACTCCCTTGATGGCCACCACAGCTGCCAGCAGCTCTCCTTCTCCAGGAAGGGGTTGTTCCTTCCCTAGGGCTCAGGCTTGGGAGACCCTGCCAACTGGGGAGAATAGAGAAGGGGGTACTCTGCCAGGCCAGGCTGAGCCTGCTTCACCGTAAGGAATGTGCCAGTGCCAGACTCTGGATCGGCAGAAAAGTGTGTCCATCAGATGCTTACAGCAGCTGCTTCCTGAGGACATCAGGGCCACCCTGCTGGTAAAACTGGCCAAATCTCCCCACTTTTCCCCAGGCAGCCCTGGCTTCACTTCTCTCTCTCTCTCAGTGGCGCCATCACCTCGCAGGGGGACAACTGTTGACAGCTGCCCAAGGGAGCCCGAAGTGTATCAGGCATCTGGGCCTCATGGTGTTCACTCAGGTCTACTTGGGGCTTGACCTTCCCTCTTGCCCTGTTTTCCACGGTTAGGAAAGTTGGCTGCCTATGCTTGAAGTCGTGAAGGCTCCGAAAGGTTCTTCCTACCTCAAAATAACTTTCCTCACCAACTTCACAGGTTTCCGTATTGTCCACTTCCTTGGTTAAGGCCTCGGCTAAAAAGCAAATGTTGTCTAAGATATGAAACCGTGCATATCCCTCATTTAGCTTGTCCTGCCCATCCCCCATCTCCACCAGGCTAAGCCCCGTAGATTCTTTAAAGCCCTTTGGGTGTATGTAGCCTTCCCCAGGAAGCTTTCCCTGAGCCTGTCCGGCTAGGCCAGGGGGCTCTTCTTTGGTGGCCCCATAATGCCCTGTGAATGCCCTCATCATCCCTTCCTTCCATTTGCTGACCTACAATAATTTACTTGGGTTTATCTCCCCCTCTAGGCTGACCCCCTGGAAGTTGGGGCTTTATGCATCGCTGAGTCGCTGACACCATGCACGCTCCGTTAGTGCCCATCCGGTGAACTAGGGGGCCGCCCCCCCTTCACTCCTGGCTCGCTCTGAGAGCTCAGGTGAGTCATGCACTCTCCGCAGCCATTCTCCACAACTGGAAAGCGATGAGATTGAGTTAGATCCTCTCAAGGGTTCCTCCAACTCAATGCTATCATCATCCATTAACATTAGCACAAACGGGGAGGCCCGTTATCTAGCAGGTGACGTGGGCTGGGCCCGGGAGAGAGGAGGGCTCTTGCTGGGCAAGGGGAAGTGAAAGACCCACCTGGCTCACAAGTCAGGTGTGCTGCCCCACCTCGGGGACCTGGACTCTAGGGGGCACTGGAGGACACGGAAAAGCCACGGAGAGGAAAGTCCCCTCCTCTACATGGAAAATGCTGGCCTGGAGAAGTCCCTCGGCCAGTCATCAAATATTCGTCCAGTCCACAGAGGCAGTAACACATCAGGGTTGAGAGGTCTTTGGAGACCCTCTAGGTCATTGCCAGGGGAGAGAGAACTTGTTCAGAGTTACACGCATGGTCAATCAGCGGGACAGCCGAGACAAGACCCTGGGCCTGTCAATGCGAGGCTAAGAAGCCCAGCAGCTCTGCAGGAGTCCTGTGACCTGCACCTTGCTTTGCTGGCTCCGGCTCCATCCCTCTCCACCCCCGCACCCCCACCTGCTCCAGCCCCAGCCCCGCTCCTGTGCTCTAGCTCTGACCCACCCTGTACCTCTGCCCCCATGTCCCTCCCCCATTCTTATCTCTAATCATCCTTCAATAAATGATTAAAGGAGACCCTGTCTGTGAACCTTTCTCATGCTCCCACGGAGGCCCTAAATGCTCCCTTCTCTGGCCTTCCACACCTCGCATTGACAGCCAGAGCTCTCCCAGCCCCATCATGCTGCTGCTGGCATTCCCCCAGCACACAGTAGGCACTTCATAAATCTTTGCTGCATACATATGGTTGGCTTAAGCATTTTGCGGAGGTAAGTCACTAAATCATGGCTGGCTAAGCACTTTATAATCCTATAACTTGGGCCAAGGGGCTTCTAGCAGCCAGACACAGTTTTCCCAAGTGCAAACGTAAAGAATAATTCTTTAGTCAATACTTCCTGAATCTCCTTCTAATTCTCCCTGCCATTTCTCCTTCTGAATACACCCCCTCCCTACCAATGAGCTAGCTCGGAGAACAGACCCAGGAGGGTTGGCAGCCAGAGAGCACAAATTTGGATGGAGAGTTTGTCCTTTAGATGCTGGTGTACCCATGTAGGGGACCCGGAGAGATCTGTTCCTGCCAGACCTGCTACTTCATAGGGTTTGCATCTGGTGTGGGGGAGGGGAAGGTGTTGGAGGCCCAGACGGAGCTTTCACTCACTCCATTACTCTTTTCTTCATTACCCTAAAAACATATTTATTCACCAAAGTGTACAGTATTATACAGAGTGGTTCTCCTAAAAGGCTCAATAAAGGTGAAGAATGTAGATAGACTTAATAATTTTACAGTGAATCACACTTTAGAATCAATTGTTCTGGCACTAGAAAGTTGTCTGAGGATGCACTGTAGCCGTGGGCTAGCTGTGTGTGTGTGTGTGTGTGTGTGTGTGTGTGCGCGCGCGCACGCGCGCGCATGTATGTGTGCGTAGCAAGGTGAGTACATGTCTATGCACGTGTGTGAACACGTGTGGTGTGTGCTTTCAGAAAAGACTGCAAGCTATGGGAGGGGCAGGAGCACCATGGGAACCGTAGTTCTAACCAGGTGAGAGGCCAATTTGGAAATGTTTCTGATACTAGCTTTGGGGTTTTAGAAAACTAGAGGCAGGAAGTCGGGAAACTGAGGTCTAAAGATGGAAATCCCCCACAGGGAAGTGGGCAGGCCCACTGAGGATGAGGAACCCTCCATCACTAAATGATGTTATAAGATTTGTTATTCCCATTTCACGAAAGGAATGACTGAGATTCCAACCGGTGAATAACGTGCCCCGTGGACCTCCAACGCCTGGTGGGGCCGGGCTGCAAACTCCCGTCCTCTCTGACCTGAGACCCTGGCTGCCTCCCTTAAGCCATATTTCCGTCCTTTCTATCCACCCAAGCTCATATGCCAAACGGCATATGGGGACGGCAGACAGGACCAGATAATTTCATAACGACCTTGAAACCACGAAGGAGAGGTTTGGTCCCAAAGACCATCGTGTTCCGGTTCCAGGGCTCAGGTGGCCTGAAGAGGCCACTTGCCCAAGGCTGGCCTGGACATGGTGTGGCCAGGACAGAAAGCAGCCCAATCAGTGCACACAGCACAATCAGCTGGGTTACCTTTATACTCTTCAGCCTCTTCCTACCCCAGTGTTCAGTCTTGGTGCCCACCTTGGGGCTCAGGTCTTGATACTACTCCACTCATCAGAACTCCCTGGAATGCTGTCTCTTGGGTCCTGAACTAAAGCACACTTGAGCATCCTGCACGCTCTTACTTTCAAGTCTGGCCAGCCCAGAATGGAGGAAGGGCATCATACCAGACTAAGTAGTTACCCTATGGGCTATGAAAGTGTGGAGGCATCTCAGCAAAGGGAACACTGAGCCCAACCCTCCTGGGCTAAGCTGCAGACCTCTGTGCTCATGGGCTTCGTGGGATGTTCTGACTTCCTTCTGGATGCAAGGAGATAAGCCATCTCACCTGACCAGCCCTCCTGGTCCAACAACGTTACCCTGTTAGGAACTGTTCCCTTCATTGACTCAGTAAGTATTTATTGAGCACCTACTATGTGCCAGTAGGCACCTGGAGTTCAGGGATCAACAAGACAGACTTGGTCTCACTTTCATGAAGTTCAAAGTCTGGTGGAGGGGTCAGATACAGAAGAAAGAATTCGCACTTGAGATGAATGCTATAGAACACAGCACACAGGGTGGTGGGACAGTATCACAGAGGACCCAGCCTAGTGTGGTGTTGGAGGAGACTGCTTGAGGTAGTGACATTAAATAAGACCCGAGAGATGACTATGTCTGGCTCGCCAACGAAGGAGCAGAAGGGATAGATGATGAGCATGCTCCCTTCCTCTGGTTTCTCTCCTCCCCATCTGCCCTGGCTCCCCTTTCTATAATAATTTTAGCAATTTCAATTACTTATGGCTAATCTCTCTGATAGACCTTTAGAAAAATAAACATAGGCTTGGTCTGCTTGACAATAAAATGAACCCAGAGGAGAAAAATTGGCTGTGTAGATTCATTCTGCCCAAACGAGACAGAGATGGGGCAGAGAAAGGTTACATTCTGCAGGACTCACTGGGACCCGGCTACTCTTTAGGGGTCCGAGGACCTATCAGCTGAACAGAAACCACCCCCATGGTCCATGCGGGCCCTCCAATTTCATGGCCATCCCCTGTCCCCATCTCCAAGAAACGTTCTCTATCCGAGGGTGCTGTGCAATGAAATGCCCCAACAGGGTGTAGGATAACCCCAGTTGAGGGCTGAAAAGACCCTGAGAGGTCACCCGACACAACCCATTTTACAGATGATTAAATGAAGCCCAGCAAGGGGCAATGGTTTGCCTAGACCAGTGCAACAGATGGAAGCAGTTGGGGTCCCTGTCTGGAGATAGAAGCCGCAGCTTCCTCACTGCCTGTCCCCTAGAAGATGAGGCCTCCCGCTGCTGTAACCCTTCCCCATGCCTTCCATCCTGGCACAGCCAGCACCTGGGCCCTTCTCTCTAGACTCCCCAAGGGAAAAACTCTGCAGGGCTCGCTGCCTCTCTCCACACCCCACAAATGGCAGCCTGGCCTCTGGCACAATCATGGTTCCCCGAATACCAAGTCCTGGGCCCTGCCTGGGGCATGACAGTGAAGGAGCTGTCCCAGCACCCAGCTGGCTGTGCCACCGGCAACACCTGCCAGCCCAGGAGGCAAACCTCCTGCCTCCAGGGCCCAATGACTTCCTGCCTTCCGTTGACATTTCACCGCTTTTGACCCTTAACCTTAAATCTTGACGCTTCTCCCCACCAAGGCGGTAGCTCCTGCCTTTGGCACGGGGCCCATCTGTACTCTCTGACAATAGATTAGGGTGATTTTATCTTTTCTATTAGGCAGTGATTGCAAGTCTCCCCGGGTTCATTAGTAGCTGGCTAATCCCTCCAGATTTATTAGCTCCAACTGTGTCTCCTCCTTCACCCCCTCTCTTCGGATGGCATCTCTGCTGTCTCCGAGGCCAACTGGGCTTTGCCCAGAGGCCCTTAATTCCTCGTATCCTCTATCCAAACTCCCATCAGTCTTGTAGAACAGCAGTTCCCCCACCAAAGCCCGAGGCCGAATGGAGGACAGAGACTCCTTCCACACTCAGGCGCGGAACACGCTCAGAGAATCTATAACCATCTCAGGCCTGCCCCACCAGAGGGGCAGACCCGTCCGTGTATTAGAGAGCTGATACCCTTACATCGAGGTGCTAATCAGACTTCCACAGACAGGATCAGTTGACCTCTAAACAGACTTTCCAGGGCTTAGCGCGCTAATTGCTTTCCCGGCACACATGAGAGAGATGCGTGACAATGATTAATAATTTAATAACGTGGTGGTATTGCTAACTGATCACCAAGCCTATTTTCTTTTCTGCCTGGGTACACAGTAGACTGTATTTTCCAATGGCCCCCTTCCAGGGAGGGGCAGGCTTGTGACCGAGGGCTAGGCAATGGAGTCATGAGGGGAGAAAAATACTATGTGCTGCTCCCAGGCCTGGACCATAATATCCTCCTGGGTCTGACCCTCCACGGTTTTCTCCCATTCCTGGCCTCTAAGAGGACCTATTTATAAGCCAGAAGAAACCTAGGCCTCCGCATGACATAATGAAAGGCTGCCCATTGATCAGGAACACCCTTTCGGGACGTGAGTTGAATGAGAAATATACTTCCATTGCGTAAAGCCAAGACATTGGAGGGTTTATCTGTTATGGTAGTTGGCATTACCTACCAGATCCAAAGTGTTATCAATAGCTAATTTTTAAAATAAATTTATTTTTTTAATTAACATATAATGTATTATTAGCCCCAGGGGTACAGGTCTGTGAATCGCCAGGTTTACACACTTCACAGCACTCACCGTAGCACATACCCTCCCCAATGTCCATAACCCTACCTCCCTTCTCCCAAGCCCCCTCCCCCCAGCAACCCTCAGTTTGTTTTGTGAGATTAAGAGTCTCTTATGGTTTGTCTCCCTCCCAATCCCATTTTGCTTCTCAATAGCTAAATTTTAATTTTACCAAAAAATTTTTGAAATGGATATTATTATTTCCATTTTACACATGAAGAAACCGAGTTCCCCGAGTTTCAGGGCCGCACAGCTAGGAAGCTCCTGACCTGGGGGTTTTCACCAGGTCTGACTGGGTTGTTACACGCTGGCTACTTTCTTTCATTACAAAGCTTCTGCATCAGCTTGACTCTCAACTTCAGCCATGGGGTCCTGCCTCTTTTGATCTGCAAACTCCAAACAGAAATGAGAAACACATCTGACTGCGTCACACCCGTTAGGACAGAGATTATTAAAAAATAAAAACAAGTATTGGTGAGGATAGGGAGGACCCAGATCTCTCACACATTGCTGGTGGGAATGTAAAATGGCACAGCCGCTCTGGAAAACAGTATGGTGGTAGCTTGGAAATTAAGCACAGAATTACCATAGGATCCAGCATCTCCATTCTTAGGTATATGCCCCAAAGGACTGAAAGCAGGGACTCAAACAGGTATTTGTAGACTCACATTCATAGCAGAATTATCCATGATAACCAAAAGGTGAAGGAACCCAAGTGTCTCCTGATGAATGAATGGGAACGCATATAGTGGAATGTTACTCAGTCTTAAAAAGGAGGAAATGCTGATACATGAATGAACCTTGAAGACTTTATGCCAAGTGAAATAAGCCATACACAAAAGGACAAATTTTGCGTATTTCCACCGAAAGGTACTCAGAATAGGCACATTCATAGGGACAGATGATCGTCAGCCGTCGGGAAGAAGGGATGGGTGTTGAATGGCTGCAACATTTCAGCTCAGGAAACTGAAAAGAGTTCTGGAAAGGGGTGGTGGTAATGGCTGCAGAACTTACTACTTATTATGACTGATAGATATGCTTAAAAATGGTTAAAATGGTCAGTTTTAGAATAAAGAATTAAGAATAAATAAATAATTAAGTTTTGCTGCATGTTATCACATGGATGAACCTGGAAAACAGGACGCTAAGTGAAATAAGCCAGATACCAAAGGACAAATATTGTCTGACTCCACTTTTATGAAATACCTAAGGCGAGGCAAATGTGTAGAGACAGAAACCCGATAGGAGGTTATCAGGGGCCAGGAGGAGGGGGATGGGAAGTTACTGCTCCATGGATGTCAGGTTTCTGTTTAGGGTAATGAAAAAATTATAGAAATAGGGATGCTGGTCAGATAACCCTGTGAATGCAATTAATGCCACTGAACCGTAAACTTATAAATAGTTAAAATGGCAAATCGAATGTTATATATGCTTCATCCCACTAAGAACTTTCAGAAAACGAAGAAAGAAAGAAATCTGGATAAAGGCAGGAAACAGTTTTCAGATTGCTCATGCATCTGTGTCTTTGCGGACTCTCAAGCGTCATTTTCTTGGTTGTCTTGCTTTGCCCCCTGTTTGGGCCTGAACTCTTGACCCTCACCTTGGTGCACCTGCCATGATTTGCTTCCCTCTGGGTTCCTGTCCAGATCACTGACCAAATGTACATCGTGGCTCTTAGTTTACCATTAAAGTTGTCTCTAAGGTCACCAATCCCCTGTCCTGAGGTCCCACCTTAGCCGGGTACCTTCAGAGGCTCCTTGCCACCTGTTGATCAGAGACTCACTCTGCTGGGACTGAGTCCTGACCCAACAAAACCAGAAGCAGGGCAAGAAGCTGTTTTTCCCACTGAACCTCTGAAACCAGTGCAAACCACCCCAAATCCCATTTCAAAATAGATGTATAGGGTGCCTGGGTGGCTCATTGGGTTGAGCTCAGCCTTCGGCTTGGGTGGTGATCCCAGGGTCCTGGGATTGGGTCCCGCATTGGGTTCTCTGCCTACTTGTGATCTCTCTTTGTATGTTAAGTGAATAAATAAAATCTTAAAAAAAAATAGATGTATAAAAAAGATGCTAAACATCTGTTCACTCAGCTAACTTTGGCCCCCTTCCTCTTCCTTGTCAGTTACCCCTGACCCCCAAAGCTCAGGGCGGGCATCCTCACTCTCCTGCTGGACAGAGAGAAAAATGGTTCGTCTAGAGGGTCAACTGAATTGAAGGTTTAGAAGTTTGACTCATGATGGAGATTTTTCTCCCAACTCTTATAATGGGTAATTAACTGATTAAACTTCAGAGCAATCAATTGGATTTATTTATTACAGATGCCCTAAATCAACTGGCCTTCTTTTTCAAATGAAAATAAATTTTTTTAAATTTTCATGGAAATGTAATTGATATATAAAATTAGATTAGTTTCAGATGTATGGCATAGTGATTCGACAATAACATATATTATGAAATGCTCACCACGGCAAGTATAGTCACCATCTGTCACCATACAAAGTTATTATACTATTATTGACTACATTCCCTATGCTGTACTTTTTATCCCTGTAACTTGTTTTTTTCATAACTGAAAGTTTGTAACATCTTAATCCCCTTCATACATTTCACCCATCCCCCCGTGGCCCCCCTCTCTGGCGCCCATCAGTTCCTTCTCTATGTTTGAGTCTCTTTTTTTGGTCATTGTTGTTGTTCATTTGTTTTGTTTTTCAGGTTCCACATGCAAATAGAATCATGTAATATTTGTCTCTGTCTGACTTATTTCACTCAGCATAATACCGTCTGGTCCATCCATGACCCATGTTGTCACAAATGGTAAGGTCTCATTCTTTTTTATGCCAAGTAATAGGCCATTACACATGTTCATACACACACACCACATCTTCTTTATCCACTCATCTATCGATGGACACTTGGGCTGCTTCCATATCTTGGCTAGTGCACGTAATGCTGCTTAAACATAGAGCGTGCATATATCTTTCTGAATTAGCGTTTTTGTTTTCTTTGGGTAAATATACCCAGAAATGGAATTACTGGACCGAATGGCACTTAGGCAGGCTGCAGTCACGTGGTAAGGTGCTCAGCATCACTCATCCTCAAGGCAACGCAAATCAAAACCACAATGAGATACCACTTCATGCCTGTCAGAATGGCTAGAATCAAAAAGACAAGAAATCACAAGTGTTGGGGAGTCTGTGGAGAAATTGGAACCCTCCTGCACTGCTGGTGGGAACATAATGGGTGCAGCCCCTCTGCAAAACAGTACGGCGGTTCCTCAGAAAACTAAAAACAGAGGTGTTGATCTGCCTTCTTAATGCCTGGGTGGGAATGAAGAATGAGAACGGACACACACGAACCCTACTCTGGTCAGTTCAGTCAGGCATAACGCCTAAACTACTAAGTTTGAGTCATTCTCGGCAAATCAGTCGGATGGCATGGTGAGAGTCACTTTTACAGGCCGTTAGAGGCTGCACAGAAAAATTAGTATCTCTTGTTCTTTTTAGCACAGGGGAAGCACAAATAGGACTTCATAAATAATCTCTCCTCCTTACTAAATTTGTATTATGAGCCAGGTGCGGCACAGATACCATCTCTTGAGGCACGTGTTAATAGTGTCCATTTACAGAAGAGGTCTCTGAGGTTCAGAGAGGTTAAGTTATTCACACAGGATCACACAGCTGGTAGCTAGTCAAAGCAGAGTTCTGAATCACGTCTACCAAATACAAAGGCCCCTGCCTTTCCAGCTCACGTGTAAGCTTTCAAAAAACTAATCTAAACACCCGCCGCATCACTGTGGCAGAAATCAGAGAGCTGGGCCGTGATGGCTATCCCTGAAGAATTCAAAGAAATAAAGAAATATTAACGTGTGGGCAGCATCTGTATGTGGTGGTAGGTGGGGCAGGAAAGAGGCCCCTCCCTCTCCTTTTCCAGACTCCTAGGTCAATTAGGAAGGAAGAATGGACTTAAAAGTAGTTTCTTTCCTCTTAATAGGGGCCTGTCCTTTCCAGAAAGTCAAAGCATTAACAAGAGGCTTCCAGAAAATCCTCCCACTGACTGATTTTTGCAGTGGCCCTGCTTCTATTTTCCCGAGTGTTACTCAACCATCAGCATTCATACAGTGACTGTTTTGACTTCTCCTCGCAAACTTACAAACTGTGTGAGCCCTAGTAATTCTAGGTTCAAAGAACTCTCTGGCTGAGGCATGTTCCCAGAGCTCAGCTTGTTCACTTCCATGCCGCCAGAAAAGGAGAAAGCTCTTTGAAACCTGAACGTATCACCGTGTTATTAAAAAAAAAAAAAATACGCCTTAGAAACCCATAGTACTTTTCAATTTATGATGCATTTTTACCTATCCTTACAATGACCTTGTAAGATTTTAAGATTTTCCCCCCATTTAAGATTTTCCAAATGAGAAAATGGGCTCAGAGAGTCTGTGCGACTTCCCCAAAGCCACACAGCGTGTAAGGCAGAATGGGACGTTGACCTGGGTCTCTTGACTTCATAGGCCTGTACTTTTTCCCACTAGATAAATCATCACACGCGTTATTATCAGTCCTGAGAAGGTTGGGGGGGGTGCTTTCTTCAAAATCTCCAAGCCAAGCATTTCCAGCTTATTCTAGGGACTGTCCTGGGAGTTCACATTCCATGCCTTCCTGCGGCTTTGTCCTCCTCTGCTGACGGGGTTGCCTAAGGGGTTGCCTAACGTGTGCGGCGCCCCTGGCCTGCCTCTCCCCTCTGCTCCCCTCAGCATCCCACGGGGGTGGGGGTGGGGGCCAGATGGAGCCCGATTGTACTTGAATCTCCTTTACCTGCTTCAGCCAACTTGCCCGGGCTTCCCCAGACATCTCCTTACTTTAAGCAAATGCTCCTGAGGTGCTCTGGGACTCATGGAATCCTTTTCTCCCTTTTTACATGTTAATGCTCTGATTTACAGCAGCAGCAGCAGCACAGGATAGAAAAATAAATAAATAAGCAAACAAAGAAATTCCTTCTGTTTTCCATTTTGTGGGGTAGCAGCGGGGAGGAGGCGGGAGGGGGACTTCTGGGGTGCTGCTTGGGTTCTATTTTGGGATCTGGGTACTGCTTACACAGGTGTGCTCCCTTGGAAAACGTTCCCTGGGCTGCGCACAAATGATCTGTGTATGTATGCTAGAATTCAAGTAAAAATTCCAGCAACGGAGCTGGTAGATTTGTGGCGGTGGTGGCCTTGAGAAGGAGGGAATGCTGAATGGCTCTCTGGCAAGCCTGTTGTGGGGGCGATGAGGGAACAAAAGGCTTGCTGAGGATAAAGCAGAAACCAACACCCTGCAACCTTCCCCCACCCCCACTCCTGGGTGGGACAAATGTGACGTTCTTTAGGAACCTCCCAAATATCTTAATGTTAATACCTTGTTAAGGGGGCACCTGGGTGGCTCAGAGGGTTAAAGCCTCTGCCTCTGACTTAGGTTGTGATCCTGGGGTCCTGGTATTGAGCTCCTCATCAGACTCTCTGCTCCGCAGGAAGCCTGCTTCCTCCTCTCTCTCTCCCTGCCTCTATGCCTACTTGTGATCTCTGTCAAATAAATAAATAAAATCTTAAAAACAAACAAACAAACAAACAAAAAACACCTTGCTAAGAAGGGGAAAAGGACCTTGACAATGGCAAGGCCTCTGGTATCTGGTATCCTGTAGGTCTTCTTTAGCATATGAAAGTTGGAGTGAAACCTCCCTTTTTCCTAACCTCCCCCAACACCATCATAGGTATCCTGCCACCCACAACCCCTGGGCAGCAGCTCTTTCTGCCCACGGGTCCTGTCCCCATGCTTTAATAAACCACCATTTTGCACCAAAGATGTCTCAAGAATTCTTTCTTGGTCGTCGGCTCTGGACGCCCATGAACTTCCCTTATATTCTAAGACTTCATCAGGGGGAGTCCCTACACCAGAAAAGAAGCTACACTCCATTCCTCTAAGATGGCTCCACTCAGAACAGAGGCCTCAGCATGCTTCAGGGTGAACCATTCCACAGCAACCCCAAGAAAGGGCCGTTCTGGGTGCCTGGGTGGCTCAGTGGGTTAAAGCCTTTGCCTTCCAGGATCCCAGGTCATGATCCCAGGATCCTGGGATCGAGCCAGGCATCGGCATTGGCACTGGCATCGGGCTCTCTGCTCAGTGGGGAGCCTGCTTCCCTCCCCCCCTCTCTGCCTACTTGTGATCTTTGTCGTATAAATAAATAAAATCTTTTTTAAAAAAAAAGAAAGAAAGAAAGAGCCATTCATAAAATCCTACAGCTGGAAATGAACAAGGATCAGGGGGCCCCAGCCCATCTCTTTGGACAGGACTGTCCTCGCCCGGGCAGGCCATTCCAGAAGACCTGGTCCCTCCATGCAGGGAGGGACACTGCACCATCTCCTCGGTCGCCCTATCACACATGCTGACCCCAGAAAGTCATAATTTCTCAAGAACATTTCTCATTCTAAGATTTAAGAGTCAAGAGGTTGTATTCTGCTTCCTAACTTAGCAAGGATCTTAAAACTAATGGATATCTGCCTTAAGTCCTCTACAGAGGTAACTTGCAAGGGTGGAGTGTCAATAGATAAGCGAATGGTCATTAATTGGCATAGGCCCATCCTGGGAGTGGCCCTTACGTCTGAAATGACTCCCTGTTTCCTGGACAGCCCATGTCCTTTCAAACCACCATGTGGATATTCTTAACCCAGAATGCTCTTCCCTTCTTTATTTAGGAAACACCACCCCCCACAATGAGGGCATAACCTAAAGGTCCCTTCTTTGGTAAAGCCTTTCCTGACTGCTCCAGGATCTGGAACATTCTGTACACACGTCTAGTAGAATTTGCCACTTTGCACTACAACAAGTATTTTTAATTTTTCCAAGGCAGGTTTTGTTCCTTATTCCCATTTTAATCCCTAATGCCTGGTCCCATTCCCGTTAGTTAAGAGGTGCTCAGAAGCATGTCACCATGGAGGGGCCACTGCTTTAAGTAATCTTGACATCTCATGCATTTATAAAATAAACCCTTCTCCAAAGGATTGTTTCTAACAGCCAAACACAGGAAACAACCAAAATGTCTCTTAAAAGATGGATGGTTAAGCAAACTGTGGTATACCTATACCAAGAAATAATGACTCAGCCACAAAAAGGAACAAACTACTGATTCAGGCAACAACTCAGGTGGTCTCAAGGGCATTACACTGTGTAACAAAGGTCAGATACTGCATGCTTCCATTTATATAACATTCTAGAAAGGAAAAAAGTGTCAAAATGGAGAATGGATGAGTGGTGGTTAAGGATTCAGGATAGTGGGGGGAAGGGCCACGGGTGAGACCATAAAATGGTGGCACAAGGGAGATCTCTGTGGTGACGAGATGGTGTTGTCCTGGTTCCAACGGGATTGACACACATCTACACAGGATGGACAGATCTGAGGTTTGGATATTCTGGTTTTGATTCCCTATGACCATTACGTAAGATGTAACTACTGGAGGAAATGCGGTTGAAGGCACCACGCTCTACTATCTTCGCAACTCCTGTGAATCTACAATCATTTCAAGTAAAAAGTCATAACATTTTTTTTTTTTAAACCAGTTCCCCAAGGTTCCCTCTATTCTCTGAGTGTGTATCCTTCACAATGACCATGCCCATTTCTTAGTATGTTACAGCTTCAAAATGCTTCCATGGAGATTAAACTATGCCATTTCAAAATGACAGCAACTCTACATCTGCGCTCTTACCCCAATCAGTGCAAGGTAGCCGGCGGCGTGTGGATGGAGGCATTAGATTCCCCAAATTCCCGTCCTCCCAAGGCCAAGAGTTGTTCAGATGGGAAGCCCAGGTGCTCCTGGACTTCCACGTTTCTAGAATATCCTGCCTCTCTGGTTGACTTCTGCTCCTCTGCTCTGATTCCCTCCATGTCCCAAGCTTCATTCCATCATACCCCACTGATCCTAGTTATTGATACTCTATGGCAAGGAGGTGAGCTGTGAAAATGTCTTACCAGATTAGTGAAGATGTATGTGTAATAGGCCGACACCATCCCTAGTTCAGCTGCCTGCAAAGGGAAGACATAGAGATTAGACAGAAAACAAAAACTCACTGGGAGTGAGTGAGCAGTGAGGGTTCCAAGCGTCCACCATTTGTCTGACCCACCACCCTTTGGTTCTTAAGCTGCCCTTGACTTTGGGAGGATGAAGAACAGAAACACTGGCCTCTAGAGTCAGGTATCTCCACCACCACCCCAGCTTTCCACCCCTGCAGTGACACTCGTAGAAGGTGATATTCTCATGCCTAACACATTCCCATGGATACAACCAGATATTATGGAAACCAAAATGACTTTCAGGGAAATGAAGCAAATAATAAAACAGACAAAAATAATTATCTGCCAAACTATTAGCAGTAACAGTGCCCACTGTTTAGCATGGGCGAGGCGCTAGAGAGCATCTCACTTGGGCTAAGTCGATGAGGTAGGCCTATCACTCTTCCACCTCTCATCTGACTGTGGAAGAATCTCAAAACACCAAAAGGCTTTGTAACTTGCAAAGACCACATGTCTCCTAAGTGGGGAAAGATGAAATTAAAGCCAGGCCGCCTAATTTCAGTCCTTTTAACCTAACTGTCCTCTCCCCGGAGGACCGTGGTGTTGATGGAAGTCCCGACAGCTCTGTTAGGGGCTGAGGCAGAGACAGGAGAGTCTGCGGGTTACAGGCGATTCCCAAATTAATTCAACCCTTGTCAAAGGCAAGCGAGCAAGACTCATCAGAGTCTTTGAATCTGCAGTAATGTAGGAAACAAGCGAATCATTTGCAAACTTTGGTCCTTTATTAGTAGTAAGGAACAAGCTGCCGGTGACATGCCTCACCCTTGATCACAGCACACCCGCGTGTCATCGTGCCGCAGTTGGGAGGCCGCGACATCAGAACAGCCTCCCTTTTGTCTGATCTTTGCAGCCCTCACAGACACCCCTCACCAACCTCCCCTGTCAGTGTGCCCGACTTTGAGTGTGACAAGTGCTACAGACACCGACAAGTAGATCAGGTAAATAATGAGCTCAGCTCTCCCGGGGACCCTCATGCCTTCTGACAGGCAGATTTTCATCATGTATGCTGCAGCCCCAGGGCCACTGGGAAGCCACTTTTGTCCTGCCCGCTGAGGTGCATGAGGGGAAAACAAGGCCAGGGATGATTACATTTTCCTTTTACAAAGTGTTTACCTCCCAAGGAGCTCCAGTAACTTTGTGAGCCTTCTCACAGGAGCCCTCACAGGTTCCTTAAAGGGCAGTCTGGGTCCTTCTATTGCCACCGCTCTGACAAAAACTGAGGTACAGTAGGGCTCTAGGCCTGGGGCAAGAGGATGCGAGGGTCACAGGGGACTCGAGGCCTCTCTTCTTCCTCCAAAACTACATTTCCCCCTCCACTTCCAAGAGGCCGGTACGGCCTGCTGGCCAGCCCCTCCCATCCCCTCACACTCAACTCTGTCCATAGAAAAGTGCCAGTGCCTGTCACCACTGCCTGGATAGGTGGGAACCCCACTTAACCTGGCGACAGAGAGGGGCTGGGGCCTGGGGTGGGGAGGGGGTACCGTCAGATGCTTAGAACCCATTTGCGAAATCTGCTGCCCAAAGATAAAAGACAAGAGATCCTTGGTTTTTAAGACCTGAGTTCTGGGTAAACACACAGTTTGTTGCCGGAACAGCTGCTCAATAAAGTAGGGGATTACTCTGCAAATCCTTCTGAAATCAAGAGACAGCAGAGCGCTGCCAAGCTCTGCGGCCAGGCTCACGTGGGCGCAGTGAGTCTCCCAGAAGCTCCGTGCGCTCTCTGCTCACACAGCTTCCCACACTGAGTCCAGCCTCCTTGGGGGACTCCCAAGGCTGTGCTGTTAACCAGGCAAGGACGAGCCCGCGGCCCGAGTTCCGGGGCCTGATGTGGGGCCTGCATGCTGGGGGCACCAGGACGTCAGATGCGAACAAAGGGAGCCGGCTTCGAAAGTCTCACTGGTCAGTGATGGGCTTGGTGTGAAGGTCACAAAGGCCAAGGCCAATAGGTGGTCTCAGGAAAGCCTGCTACTGTCCACCCAGCAGAAACAATTGCTATTAATTATCATGACAGGGGGAGTTTTCTTCAAAAACTCAGCCATTAAAACCCAAAAAAAGTGTTGTTAATGAAAATACCCAGTATTGGCAAGGGTACCATAAGATACCTATACGCTGCTGGTGGGAGTATAAATTGTTATGGCCTTTTGAAAAGGCAATCTGGCAAATCATATCAAAATCCTTAAAAGCATGCATCTCTTTAACTGAGTAATTTCACTTCTGGAAATTTATGCTACAAAAATATTCATGAATGTGCATAAAGATTTATGTATAAAGATGCGCATCCTGTATTGTTTATTATAGCGAAAGATTGAAAACAACCTGTATCTCCAACAATAAAGGGATGGTTAAATAAATTACGGCATATCCGTATGATAAGAAATGATGTTGCCATTAAAGTATTTGTAGACAAATATGTAATGACATAAGCAAAATGCAGGGCATATAATTAAGTGGAAAAAAAAAGCAGGTTACAGAAGAGTATGTGCAGGGTGATAATAATTTTGAAAAGAAACAAATGTGTCTATAAAGGCAGAAAGGAGAGACATCAACATTTCACAGTGGCTGTCTCTGGGTGATGGAATGTCTTTCTTTTCCATGTATACCTGTAAGATCCTATCCTATCCTATCCCAAAGTAGAGGCTTATAAGAAAGAAGGGAAAAGCTATAACAATTCTTATTATCTTCTATGTACTTTTCTGTGCTTTCCAAAATTTCAACAATAGGCGTATTATTTTTTCAAAAAGAGCCCAACCACATAAGCTGGGAGCCATGAACTAGTCCTGAGGTTAACATTATTATTATAAAGGCTGTCCCCAAAATGATTCCACATGGGGGCAGCTCAGGAAGGCTCTGGCTCCTACAGGGGGCACCGCGCATTCTGTCTGGCCTCTGCAAGGGGAGTGAGATGGGGTCGGGGGGAGGGGGACATGACAACGGAGGACCATTATCTCCCTCTCTGTCCCTCATCATCCCTGGGGAGTTGACCTCTTTGAGGTCCTGAAACTTAGAGGATCCCTTCCACTCTTGATGACTTCATCCATCAGAGGCCCAGACACAAAACAAGAGAAAAAAAGAAAATTTCCATTTGAGTGTGTGTGTTGAGTTGCGTACATGCACCCGGACAGATGTGGGTTTGGAGCTGCGGAGAATTACTATAGCAACGGGCTGAAGGGACAGCCCTCGGTACTCAGAGAACTCATTCAAATCTCTTATTAACTCCGAGACAAAAACTAGCTGGGGAGGGGCGGTGTGGGGGGAAGAGGGGGGAGGAAGAGACAATCATCTGAGTGTCTGCCCGGCTCCCCACAGCTTGGCAGAGGTTAAGGAGAAGCCTTGCTCCCCCAGTGGAAGATAGCAGGTTGCGTTTAATGTGCAATTAGGACGGCATTAGAAGAAGCCAGTGTGCCTGGAGGGGCTGGAGGAGCTACGGAGCGGCCTGCAAGCAGGGTCCCTCTATCTGGAATTGCAGGCAGAGCCCAGCCACCAGGCCGGGAGCCGGTGCCTGAGGACGCCGAGGCTGCCCAGCTGGTCCCACGCTGTTTCTCCAGCATGGACTCCTCCTACCCCCTGCCCCGCCACCCCTGACTTTCCAATCTGGGGCCTGCCACCCTGCCCCTGTATTTGCGGTAGAGGAAGCTGGTGACCGGCTATCAGAGACAGCAGGTACGCGCCCAGCTCTGCTCCTCGCCATTCATCGCCCAGAGTCCCAGTTTCTTCGCCTGTCCAGGGAAGATGGGGTACGAGCCCCATTTAGGCACTGAGAGGATTAGGCTGGGAAGCCCCACGGCAGCGCTTGGGAAACCAGTACGCTGTGCAGGGAGGACCCAGAGGGCTGACGCTCTGCTGTACACGCTGGTCGGACTGCCCTGGCTGTCCACACCTGGAAATACTTCTATATTCCTTGGCACAGAGCCTTGGCCCCCAAGGGCCGTGGTCCCTCCTGAGACCCCACAGACCCTGGTAGAGAGGGTTCTGGCTGGGGGCTGTGTGGCTGCACCGGGAGGTGATGCTTCTCCAACATCAGCCCCATCTGGCCTTTCCTTTTGGGCAACACCTGAGGCAAGGAGGGAGCGGTGTGCCGGCTCAAGGGGAGGGGGAGGGGGGAGGGACAAGGAGGTTCCGCGCCTACCGCGCCTGCCGGGCCTGGCTCCCACCTTCAGGAGGATGGTGTGGGACATGGAGGCGTTGGCGTGGATGATGATGGTGGCGGTCTTGTCGTCCCGGATCTCCTTGAGGAGCGGGGTGGGGTCCCGGGTGTCATCCAGCATCCGGACTGAAAGGGTGTCCTTGGAGATAAGGAATTGCCGGAGCAGCTTCTCCAGGTTTAAAAGGCCTGGAGGGGAGAGAGGATGAAGGCGCTGAGGGTCCCCGGTACTTCCCTGGGAGACACCGGGACACAGGCAGGATGAGCGAGGCCCTGGGCCAGAGGCTGGGCCATGGGTCTGGCCCCCACTGCTGGTGCAAAGCAGCAGCCCCTTTACCTGAGCAAGCTTCTCAACTTCTGTGGGCTTCTGTATTCCCAGCTTCAGTCAAAAGAATGTTCCTAAGCCCCCGCGCCTCCTCCATCTCCATCAGGAATGTTCTTTTAAACAGAGATTGAGGTCCCTTGACAGGAATGAGAGGATTCCCACTCCTCCCACACAGCACTGCCCAGTGGCCAAGACCTGGGTTCAGAGACCAGGAGGCCTGGTTTTTCCCCCTAACTTGGCTGCTCACACACCAAGTGACCTTCTCACATGGCCACGGCCCTTGGCCTCAGTTTCCTCCTCTGAGAAACGAGAATAAGCCACCAGCTCCCAGGATGTCGCTGAGGATGAAATGAAGGAATCTGTGAATTGCTTAAGCCCGGGCCTCGCCCATCGCAAAGGCCCACAAAGGTCCCATCTAACTCTAGGAAAGCGGGGCCTTTGTTTTCCTCAGGGATGTGGGGGAGCAGTTCCCTCAAGATCACAAGGTCCAGGAAACAGGTCTCACCAAAACCCTTTGAACTCCTCAGAGCATAGTGGTTGCATTAAGACAAGGTATTATTAAGATTATAAGAGCACAGGCTTTGAACTGCGCTCCAATGGCAAGAACGCAGGCTGGGAACAAAAGGAAAATACGGGATCCCCTCCCCGCCCCCACCTCAGCTAACTGCTGTCTAGGAGCAGGGGTGGGAGGAGGGTCTCCAGAATGATGTCACTGAGACACAAGGGTCTTAATTCAGCTTTGCCTCTGAAGAGGCAGGCCAGGAAGAGGGTGGGAGTGGCGGGGAGGGGTGGGGTTGGGGGTGGGAAGGGTCTCTTGGTTAGAGATGGTCTCAACTCCAGTGGAAAGAAAAGTACAGGCATTTGCTCCCAAAAGCAACGACAAGAGTAGGGTTTATTGATTCTTTATGGTGTTCCAGATAATGAGCTAAACCTTCCACATGGCTTGTCCTCAAGTCCTTACAACAATCCTACAACGCATTTTAATCCCACACAGGGGAACAGGAGGTACGAGATGAGTAGCTCCGCACACTGGATGGCAAGGGAAGGGTTGGCTTTCTGAGCCAAGGCCCCGGCGCTCCCGCTCCTGCCCCAGCTACAGCACAGTCATGGTGGGGATGTCTTCCAAATGACCCCAGACTCCTCCCTGCACAGGTTCCTCACCCTCCTGACCCTTGAGTGATGTGGGAAACAAAGGCAGAAGAGAAATTATTAAATCTCCTTCCTTCCTAGAGCCCACAGACAAGTCCTTGAAACAGGCAGAGTGGCATTCCTCTGGGGACGCAACTGTCTCTCCATGTTGACAGTTTGCTGAGGGAAAAGGGCAATCCCAGCCCGACTGTCTCCTCCCAACTCCCAGGAGCCCGTACGTCTACTTCAACACATTAAGAATTCCTTTAGAAATTTCCTTTACCTCTAAACCCCCAAAATATATGTTGGCAAACACCCCCCAAAGCATATGGCCTGCCGATCTACATCTGAATGGTCTCATGACTAAGGTTTTATAAGATGGTAATAACTGACCTTTTCCCAACCATAGCTAGCCCCCTCAAGGTCCTGGAAACTTCCAAATTCCTTAGAGACTTAGGCTATATCCCTAACTTCCTCCTAACTTGAAAATATATAATGGTCCACTCCTCATGACCCCAAAGGAGCCTCTTTCTGCCCACAGGTCCTGTCCCTGTGCTTTAATAAAACTAGCTTTTTGCACCAAAGACTCTCAAGAATTCTTTCTTGGCTGTTGGCTTTGAACCCTAATGTCTTTCCTACATCATTGAGGATGAAATGGTGAGAGAGAGGCCTCTGAAGGGCATCGCAGCCGCCTCCCTTGATCTGTAGAGATCCTCTTCACGCAGGAAAGTAGCTGGGACCAGGGACAAGGGTTCCTACTTTCTCATCTCTGTGATGAGAGATCTTTCTCTCATCTCTACTTTCTCATCTCTACTTTCTCATCTCTACTTTCACATCTTCCTATATGGCCAGAGGCCTCCCAGGACACAAGCAGCAGGGGCCACAGGCACAGAACCTAGGAGCGGCCTGGGGGTATGCATCTCTGGACATGGGGAGGAAAACCCACGGTGACTGTGTTTTCTAACAAGGACAAGGTAGCAGGGTGTAACCCAGGGACCTGGCAGGGTAAAGACAGGAGCTCTGGGAAGGTCACGCCAGCCCCCATCCTCTAGTCCTGGGTCCCACCAAGGTGGTCTGGGGAGCTGGCAGCTGCAGCCCGGAGGGGAAAACCCTGGGAGGGGCTGTCATTCAAAAGGCATCATAGCTGTTTGGCCTTTCCCTTCCTTCCCCCACAGGGCGTCAAAGGAGACTTGTAATCTGAACCGCTCTCTGTGGCCCTGCAGGCCCTCACCCTTATCAGAAGGGGCCCTGATGCTGCCGGGCACTTCCTGCAACTGATTTACAGAAGATCTGGATTCAAGCTCTGAGTCAGCCCTCCCCAGCTGTGTGATCTTGAGAAGTCATATAACCTCTTGGAGCCTCCATTGTTCATCTGTAAAATGGGTATAACTCACGGAGATGCAGAAGCATGCTGGGAACTAGAACGTATGGTTTCAGCCTTCCTTCTCCTGTATTTTACTCATCGCCACAACAGCCCGCAGAACAAAAAGGGACCACAGTGCAAATCTGTTCAACCAACACTGCACATGTCCTGAGGGCCAGGCCCTGGACCGCCAAGACATCAGCAGAGAGGGGTTGGTCAGATACAGACTCTGGAAGCTTAGAGGGCAGGGACTTGCAAGTAAGTCCACCACGAAGCTCAAGTCAAACCCATATTTTGTTTGATGCCTTAAATCATCCCGTTTTCTGGGGACTGCCTTTTTTAGGTCTATATGTAAAATGGAGAGAATATTCACGTCTTCCTCAGAGGCGATGTGAAAAGCAAAATCCGACTTGCACAAAGGTCAGGGGAGAAGGTCAGGGGAGGCCACAGGAGCCAGTGTTCCTGGACAGCTGGCTTTCTCTTTGGCACAAGAAAAGATCTGCCTGGGCGTGCTAGGGAGGAGGGAGCACCGGAGCTGGAGGGGCAAGGCGAGTGGTGGCCGAGGACAGTGCCACGGACCCTGGAACAAAGCAGGGAGACTCGCTAGAGCCTGCCTGGGAAAGAGGCCAAATCCCATGGGATCCTTCAAAGGGGCAGTGAAACTCATGGGACAAGACAGGGAAGCTTGGAAGATGGCAGGATTAGGCCTCGCATGGAGATGCCCAGCCAGGACTGTTCATCTCTTTAAAATTGTCAGGTGCCCTGCACTCCCAGGGAAGAGCCTCCCAGATGTCAGATAAATTGGGGCCCCTGCTCTGATCAGTGCCCAGTGTACCCCATTGGACTGTCCTGTGGGGCACTCTGCTGCCCTTTAAATAAGGAACCAGCATCCCCATCTTACCCAGCACACTTTGTCATGTGTGCTGAGAGGCGGCGGGGGGGGTCGGAGTGGAAGGGCAGCGAGTCGGCGGGGTGGGGTAGTGCGGAGAGTCTGTATCCCACTCAGGATCTCCTATCAGTCACTGCCTTCCCAGCCTGGACTGCACCTGGAGCAGCAAACAGAGCACAGGGTGGCAGGGGAGCCCCCGGGGGGGTCCCAGCTCTAGCACTGCTGGGACTGGCCAGTGGCGGCGACTCCCTCTGTCCCTCAGTGACCTTATCTGTAAAGTAAGGACAACTACTACCTTGCATGGTTAGTACAAGGAGGGCAGGCAAGCAGGACAGTGTTGGTTTCCTTCCTAGAAGATGCTTCACAAATCCGGTTTCCGTTCACCCCCTCCCCCACCCTTTCCATCCTAACTGACCTTCACCCATCTCCTCCTCTTCCCGGGTTTATTATCCAATCCACAAAATATGGTCCTTCATTATAAACCACGCAAAACACTTGGTAGCATATATGTATGTGTATATGTATATTATAGGAAATACGTAAACACGAAGCATTTCACGGTGTTCCATACGAATTCCCATTTCAGACTCTTCCGCACATGCCCGGTGTGAGGCAGGGTGCATGGCGCTGGCTGGGGGGCTGAACTAGACACTGAGGCTGTGGGGGGACAAGCGGGACCCCACAGCCCCACAGAGCAGGGGAGCATCAGTGCCAAGTGGGGAAAGGACACCACGAGCCTTGAGGAGCAGCTGAAGGAAAGGGGGTCCCTGGCTTGAGGAAGAGTGTGAAGGACCATCATGAGACAGACTTGCTCCTGGCAGCCTCAAGGACGACACATCAGAATAAAGAGTGGAGGGAGGTCACAGGGAGACAGACTTAGCTCTGTTCAAGCTATCTCAAGATGCAGTGGTAGTGAGCTCCCTGTCACTGGAGGTAGTTAAGGAAAGACTAAAGCCCCTCTTGCCGACTGTCAGTGAATTACACCAGTGGATGGAAAGTTGGACTAGAAGAACACTGCTGTTTTTTCTAGCCCAGAGATTCTCTAGTTCTATGAATCAGAAAGGGATCCTTTCTCATGCTAGGCAGTGCAAGGAATTTGCAGAAGGGGAAGTGTGGTTTAGCGATATTAAGAACATCAGGAGTTTCTGCGTGCGGTGTAGAATTTTCCAAACGTCATTCTCCTCACCTCTATCTGTTTAATGGAACTAAGGGATTTCCTAAAGGCAGCTGCCACCAGAGGGGTTAAAAGCTGCTCTTTTCCCGGCTTCCTCTCTGCCACTGCCCCAGCCCTCCTCTCCTGGGTGGCCCCGGGGCCCAGCAGCAGGTCTGCCTGCCAAGTCCAAGGCTGAGAGGGACCTGGGGAACCTATTAGCCTCGCTCAGGATCCAACGGGATGGACGGATGAGAGCCTCAGCAGGCCGGCTCTTCTGGGAAGCAGGAGGGAGGCTGACTAGAAGGCAGGGGCCAGGCGGGGTGGGAGGAGGCGGGAGAAGCCGTGAAAGGCACAGCCGGGGCTGGACAGGGCCGCAGGACTAGGACACAAATACCTAAGTGATGGGTCTATGGGGGACACAAAGGACCCTTGTACCAAAAAATAAGAATAAACATCCATTTCAACTGGCATCTATCCCTCTCCACTGGCGGACTCCCTCGGCTGTGGGCTCTGGTTAAGGGAGATGCTAATTCTCCAGGGAGGGACGGCACTTTTAAATCTTGCTGGAGGCTGGGGATGTAAAACTGACCTCGGGGGACTGTGGCGGGGATTTGGGGAGATGCCATGGTTCGCCATTGTGCCCGCACTGCCCTACACCCAGTAACGCTTCATGCCCCTTCCTGCTGCCAGGCCTCGTGCCTCAGGGTGTGTGGCTTTCAGACCTTTTCCACGAGCAGATTCTGACGGGGAGACAGGGAATGAGAGTCCAAGGAGTCACCATGGGGAAGGGACACAGAGCATGTTCAAGGGCTTGAATGACCCATGGCACCTGCTTCCTGGGTCTGTCTCATCTCACAGCTGGGCTTGGCCCTGGGAACAGGCAGACCTGTGAGGCCAGACCACATGAGACAGAGGAGGAGACAGAGAGGCAATGAGGGAGAAGGTGAGATTTTCCGCTCATGGGCAAACCGTGCTCTGCCTGGCTCGGCCCTGCAGCCCGTCGTCTTCTCTGACACAAGGGCTGGCGTGGGGAGAGCGTGGCTTCTGCGCTCCCACTGCCTCCGAACTTTGGAGCATGTCTCCAGCTTGTGCCTCCCCTAGTGGGGTTCAGCAGGTGCCCCTGCCCTGAGCAGTCTTTCACGTTTCCTCATACACGGTTGATTGAACACCCCACCCTGGCCCCCACCCCCAGGACTCGGGGAGGGCAGGTGTGCCTGGTGGGAGGGGTGCAGTGATAGATCATAGAGCTAGAAAACCCGAGACTGACCAAGACCCAAACCAGGTCTCCTGATTCTGGCTTCCGGCTTCTGATTCCCCACTTGAGCTGGCATGGCAAGGCGTCAACCCAGCCACAGAATGGGAAAAAATGGTGCCTCTCTTCTGTCTTTTCCACAGCATTGAAACAAGCAGGGAGAAGAGGAAACAAGAACCATGCGTGTTGAAAATAAGACTTAATCTCCCTTTTCCTCATGCAGATAATAGGAATGTTTATAAAGTCCATATTAGATGGTTATCACGAGGCTCAAATGGGATAATTTCTAAAGCCGTAGCAGAGTGAGTGCTCACTAAATGATTAATTTTTGTATTGCTCCCAGCAGAAGGCCTCCCACAGCGTGTTGCCTCCTGAGGCTGGTGTGGGGAAGATCCTCTAGAGTCCCACCATTTTCACAAGGGGCTCTGAGTATCAGCCCTACTCTCCCATCTCCGAGCCCCCGCTGCCACAGCCAGGATCACAGGGTAAAATAAGTAAATGTTTATTATATTCTGGGGCCAGATACCTTCCACCCAGATGCCCTGAAAAGCAGTCTTATTCCCACTTTAGCAGAAGGGAACTGAGACTCAGAGAGGTATGGTGATCTGTCTAACATCACACAGCTCATGCATGGTAGAGAAGCTTGTTTTGGCTCCCGAGATGGTTCTTTTTTTACTGCACCCTTCTGGACTTCTCTCCAACTGTACTTCCTCCCCAAAATCAGAGTCTGCTCCTCTCCAACCACCTGGGCAGAGTTTAGCCAACACAGGGATGATGGAAGGACAGTGCTGAACTCTGGTCACTCTGCTCCAGGTCCTGACCTGGTATTGTTTGAAAGGGATCCAAGGAAGGAAGGAAAGAAAAACTCACGTGTGCCACTTGTTGCCCAGGTATGGACCCTGTGTCGTGCTCTTTGGATATCTCGTCCTACTTAATCCCCTCGGCCATCCGGCAAGGGAGGCATCATGGTTCCCACTTCATAGATAAGACAACAGGAAGCTGGAGAGTATCTATGTTACTCTCCCAAGGTCACACAGGTGTTAAACAGATGGGAGAAGGACACGTAGCCACAAAAAGGACATTAAAATACTTAGAAACATCAATGCAAACATTAAAAAAATTTAGTCTTTGAGTCCGCTCGAATATACCAGGAAAATATCTAGCATGTTGTCCTTGTGACTACAGGAAATTGAAGGCCCTGGGTCCATCCTGAGAGTCTCAAAAGGTAGTCTTGCGGCAAGGCTGGGTGATGGCGCCAAACGGGCCTCAGGGGCCACGGTGGGGAACCTCGACTCTCCCCATTCGGGGGCTCCCAGGACAGCATGCCTGCACCCCTCACCACATCTCCCTTCACCCCCCGGCCTCATTAGAACTAGGCACATGCAGACGTCCTGATTTTTAATCCCATGAAAGAAAAATAATGTAAAATACAATACAACTCTACTTGGTCTAAAACCTGCTTATTAAAACTCTACTTTTGGAAAGAAAGAAAAAAGGTGGTAGGATTCCCTGTGGAACGGTCTCCGTTATACCTAATTTTGATGGCTGAAAAATAGAATTAGATGCCTGTTTCTAATTCAACATGCGGCATCTCTTGGCCCTGCATTAATAAGGAAGACAGAAGCTCACCTCCTCCCCAGCTCGGAGCTGCATTTCCCTTCAGCCCCTGATTTCTTCATCCTTTGATTAGATTTTAATCCTCTTTGCCCTTGAACTTCTCCCGCTCTGCCCTACCTTCCTTCCCTGGGCCCCAGGAGGTGGGGCCCGGAGTCACTGGGCAACCACAGTGGATGAGTTCTTCAAGAAGAGGTAGCACTGTGTGGTTGACGAGTCCCGCCTGGGCGGTGGCCTGGCCCCTCTGGCTCTCAGGCAGGCTCATCCTCTTCAGGACTGTGTCTGTGCTCAGCCATCCCGCACCCTGCTTGAGGGAGCAAGGGGGACACGCTGCTCCGGAGAGATCTCTGCCCTTCAAAGGACACCGGACCTGCCAGGCAGAGCCTGCCCGAAGCCACTGCTCTGAAGTTGTCTGTGCAAATGAGGAGGACAGAAGGGGAGGTGAGGAACTCCTGACTCAAAAGACCTGAGTGAGAGTCATGGTTTGCCACGTAAAACCAGCTGTGTATGACCTCAAGCAAGTCCCTTAACAGCTCCAAGACTGTTTTCTTGGTTCTAGAATGACTAGGAAGGAGGGGCATAAAATGGCAAAATGTACATGAAAGGGCTTTGCCGTCTGCACAGGACTGTATGAATGTCATGCATGTCAAGGAAGGTCATGATTCTAAGGGAAAGAACCCTGCCTTACAAGGCAACCGAATCAGGCGAAGAGCTCAGCACACAGTAGATGCTCAGCAAACAGATGAGCAACTGACTTGCCAGGAAGAGCTGAAGCAGAGAGAGCAGGACCCGCCCTACGAGCAAGGGGGACTGTGGCTAGACACAAGAAAGAACTTCCCATCAGGTTGCTCAGACACTGGACCCTGCACAGCAGGAGAATCTTTGCTGGGAGAGACTGATGGCCTGTCCTCTGTCTCTTAACATTCCCGCTGTATGCATGGGGCACTCTTGTTGAGTCCTGCCTGAGGGGATGTGGCAGAAATTTCCAGGGGGAGAATCCGTGGTTGGGTTCCACCTTACAGGGTTGGAGGACGCCACAGGAGGAGGGCCACCTGGTGGGATGCCATGGTCCTCAACCCCATTAAACACTGGCATCCTGTGGGCTTCTCGATCAGTATCCCTTTGGGACTTATGGTCAATCCTATTCGGAGAGAAGAGGTAAATAGGTGTTTTGGCCACAGGACAACTCAGTGTGTCTGTGCTAATGTGTGCCGTGAATCTCCATGAGGCGAAACAGAGTAAAGTGTTTATCCAAACATTCCTCCCCCACCCTTTTTTTTTAAATTTCAGCCACAAAACACTATCTAAAGCAGGGCTGTCCAATAGAACTCTCTCTGATGGCGGAAATGTTCTGGGTCTGTGCTGTCTGCCGGGAGCCAGTGAGACCGAGGAATTGGATTTTGAGTTTGAGTCAACTTTGACACGGGGAACTCCAACGCCTCCGAACCCACTGGATCATTGTGATAATTAAATAAACTATATAAAAAGTACACACAGTTGGAGCTCAGTTACTCTCTGGGGTAGCCCGGAGTAAATCTCAAATCGGTGTTTATGCAAGTAAGTGAATTGAATGGCCATCACAGAGAGGCAGTTGGGTGCAAATGCCTTGTGAAGAAAGTGGTTTTGTCCCTTGGCTGGGAGGGGGTGGTTGTTTACAGGTGCTGGAGGGGTTCCGGGTGGAGAAGGGACTCCAGCGGGCAGAGCAGATCTGAGAACCCACATGAACAGGAGCCCCGACGGAGAGGACATAGGTCGGCCAGTGCAGCCTGCCAGGACCTGCCGGAGAGCTACACGGGATGCAGATGCCTGGGGCTCAGGCACAGGGCCCCAGGGACAGGCAGGGCCCAGCACCTGCCTGACCACATGTGGGTGCACAGCTGTCACTGGGAGCACACAGATGCCCAGATTTGCTAGAAAATGCTGGCTCAAATTAGCTAAATCTCATAAACACTAAATTTACGTTACAAATTGTCTAAGAGTCAGAGAAACCGTATTTCTAAAACCTGCATTTGCAAAAAAATGCTTTATCAGGCATTGCCCTTGGACCTTGTTCCATCAGCAAAACCCGCTCTCCAGGGAAAGAAGCTCTTCAGCCCGTCAAGTACAAAATGCATCCAATTTTACATTTTCCCTCTCTCTCTCTTTTTGTAGATCCTTCACAATGAGGCTGAAAATGTGGGAATTGAGTTTGCAGATGCAAAAAGGCTTGGATGTTGGCCAGTCTCCCTGTAACCCAGTTCTCTCTGTTCCGCCCATGTCTGGCAAAGGGTGTTCCTGGACGGCGCGCTCTCTCTCTCCCTCCCGGTCTCTCTCTGTCTCTCTCTCTCTGTCTCTCTCTCTCTCACAGACACACACACACACACAGAGACCACAAACAGCCAAGGACACGTGGGAATGCCTGAAGCTGCTGATCATCACCCCCACCAGCAGAGGGAGCCCTCCCCTACCAGGCGGATCCAGAGCCAAGGGCAAAGCCCTGGGGGGGGGGGGGGTGGAAATCCACAAAGGAACCAGGACTGCATGGGGCGGAGCCGCGCGGGGGTCCGGGGCGGGGGAAGCTTACATTCTGCTTTGGCACAGATGAGGCAGGCGGTGGTACAGTTGAAGAAGTTCAGGATCCCAGCGACAGCCACGCTGATGTCCGTGTTGCTGGGGTGGAGGTTCAGGGTTGTGAATCGCTGGAACTGGAACTTGATAAACTCCTCCGGGGCCACTTTGAAATGAGGGACCTGGGAGGAGCAGCAAAAACAGGTGTCCGGGAGGATCCAGAATGAGTGCAAAGGAAAGCAGCCATGAGGGAAACGAGGCTGTGGATGGCGGATTCTTCTCGGGAAGGCCTTTGCCACACTCCGGTGGAGATGGAGCTTGCGGGACTCGGGACACCCACGCCGGAGGAAGAAGGCAAGAATGAGTCCTGCGCGATGCTTAAAATAGGAACACCCAGGATGAGAAGCCCTCTGGCCAGAGACCTGTATAAGTGCCCTGTGGACCTTGGCACGGGGGACTGTGGCCCCGAGAGGGCAAAGTCATAGGTCTTTATTCTCAGAGCAACTGCCCGCAGCTAGGCAGCCAGACAAAAGTGTCTCGAAGCCATAATCCTTACAATATTTCATTGGTAGCTAATAAATCAGAGCAGAGGCGGCAAAAAGAGAAAAACACTGCCCTGGGGACTAAGAAAGGAGCCCCATCAGCCCCACCTGGCCAACAAGTGTGTACAAACCAGCTCCCAACCAACTTCCTGTGTGACAGCCTGGGATGGGTCCCTCTGCAGACACACACACAGAGTGGGGAGCGTCGCAGGCTGAGAAGCCGTCCAGAGAGCCTCCAAGTGGAGCCAGGTAAATAAAAACCTGCTCTGGCTTCATTAGGACAGTGTCAGTTTCCCTCTGTGTCAGTTACCGACATTTCCAGGAGGCACTGCCCCTGCCTCCTACCTCTCTTCTCCTGCAAAGAGATATTAGCAGCCTCTGATGCTGTTCTATCAGTGGCTAAGGCTATCGGGTAGGTAATAGGAAAGTTAAAGCGTAATAAGCTGCCATCCACCTTGATTTTATTTGGTCTCTCTCATCCCTGGTACCCGGAGCCAGGAGAGCTACCTGGTACCTCTATTGGAGATGGACTCAGGAAACCTCAGTGCACATCCTCCCATAGGACCAGCACCCTGGGGGAGGGCCAGGTCGCAGCAAGCATGGGTTTGGAAGGATGTTAAAGCAAGTAAGACTGAGGGTAGAGAGCAGGAAGAACTTCCTGGTGGTGAGTTCATTGGCTCTGGGAATCGGTTATTTAGAAATGACAGCAGAAATTTTCTTGGCTGGGGCTGGCCCAGAGTCTGGAAGGATGTTGAGATGGTGTCTATAGGATTCTGCCACCTTGTCCTAGTAAGATTCTGGGAGAGAAAAAAATTAAAACAAAACAACAAAAAGATCCTGGGAGAGGTCAGCCAGAGACCAGAGCTCCTCTGAGATTGGAGGCGGGGGTGGGGAGGAGGGGAAGACTTAGCAGACACTAGGGAGAAAATTCCTGCCTTCAACCAGGATTAGCCCTCGCACCACAGAGAGAAGGCAACCAATGTTTTCCAGCAGAGACTGAAAAATGCAGTCCTGGAGAGAGCCTGGTGAGTTACAAGAAAAGACTTAGAAGACTGAGGTTGATCTGAGGACTGTCATAAAGGGTCTTTCTTCCTTATATTTTCCACCCCGCACAATCTGTCTAAAAGGAATAATAAATGCACCTTGAAAGGAAAAACAGGTCACAAAGGGCCAAGACGGAGTCCAAGGCCAAGCAAGGGAAGGGAGGCTGGGGTGGCCAGACCGATCAGCTTATACGTTTGAGCATCCCTGACCCAGGCCTTCTGTGCGTGGCCATCCAGACTGCAGGGCTCCAGCTAACTCACCCCAACAGAATGTACCCTTAGAAATACCTTTCAAGCCACAGACCCTAGAGATGGATCAGGAAGGATACTCAGGCAAATGAAGGACAAATGGGTTTTACAGGTTATACACTTGGGTTTTCAGCCAGGTTCTGCTGTATGATTTGGGGTCAGTTGCTTAACCTGTCTATGCTTCCTAGCACGGAGACACCAATGGGTGCTTCATGGATCTCTGGGAGGGTAGAATGAGAGCCTGCTTGTGGACAGCTTAGGACCTAACATGTCATAAGTGTCCCAGCAATGCCTTCTCTCCTTCCCTTTCCCCTTTCTCCCCAAATCTTGGGGCTCCTGCAAAAGCTCTTGAAGCTGTCCCTGCGGGGGTGAGGGGATGTGTGTGATGAGGGGCTCCTCCAGCAAGTGGAGTCGGGGGGATGTCTCCAGCACAGCCCGCCACCTTGAAGGCTGCTGGAAGATCGGCCAGCTGCTCTGATGGGGCTGCGCAGGGACGGCCCAGGCCAATCCCCCTGATTCTCTCTCTAGGACAAAGATCAATCCAGAATTGATCTGCAATTGCAAATGCATCCAACAGTCCCGTCCCCATCACCATGGAGGTGTGTGGGGAAGGAGAGGTGAGGCAGAACCAGCCGGCCACGGGGCTATAGAGATGTTAGCGGCATTTAAAGGAACGGACTCCTTGGTGAGAACTCCATTTCTTCTCCCTGGAGCGGAGGGGAATCAGTGCGAGCCAGTTCAGCCTCATAAAATATGAAAAAGAAATGCATAATCTGAACGGAGAGGAAAGGTTGTTCTGGAAGGGACATGACCAGACAAAGGAGGGGGAACCGGCTGGCCGTTCCCTGGGCAACATGACCTGGCTGGCAGGTCAACGGCACATGGGCCAGAGTGGCAGGGTCGGGGAGATGGCTGTAAATCAGGGTCCCTGTCTCTCGCCTGAAATGCTAAACGGGGTTAAGGGAAACGTGTCAGCTAATATAAAACATCTACTGAAGCCCATGAGGAGGCCATCGGGGAATGGGGGTTGGGGGATGACCGGAAGGAATGGCGAGGCAGTGTGATGGGGGGCGGCGGGGAGGGAGGAGAAAAGAGGAAACGGGGGGGGGGGAGGGGGCTGAAGTCTTAGCAACCGGACTCGGCGGCGAGGATCCCAGCGGCTGCTGGAGTAACAGCCTGCCACAGATCTGACTGCTCCGTGGAGTGTGGCAAGAAAGAGTTAAATTAAACATCAGCTCCACTTTCCGGGGCGGGGCCGGGGGCGAGGCCTGTGAGAAGGGGGTGGGTGGAAGGGGTGCGATGGGGGCCCAGGCTCCTTTTTTGGCCTGGGATGGGTCAAGAGTCATCTTTCAGGACATCTGAGGGGCTAGGGATGGGGGCTGTCAACAGAGACCTGGCCCCGGCCAGAAAAGGTTCAGGGGGCCCAGCCTACAGGGCAGTGGCTCAGTCCTAAGGGAGCAGAACCAGCCACGGGACTGGAGTAGGGCTTCCCAGCACTTCAAAGTGCAGGTCACGATTCTGAAAGCGGTTTCATGAAATAGGGAAATTAGCTATTCTGCCCCAAGCGTTAGGGACTCTGGCCAAGCCTACGGGTCATAAAGAGAAGTGGTCCAGCATCAAGGCGGTAGGTTCCCAAATGGGTAGGATAGGGACAGCTTGTTCAGGCAGAGTCTGTTCCTTCAGTGGGTTCTAGAATCAGATCCTAATGGGATCTAGAATCAGAGCCTCCCAAAGCTAATGTTTCTGGAAGGCTGAGCCTCTAGGCTCCAGAACAGGTGCAAGCTTGGTCCTTCCTTTCCCAGGCCCTCTGCCCGCCCTCCTCCCTGGCTCCTGACCTCTCGCCCCCACCACCAAGCTCCATCTGTCCTCGAGAGATCCAGCTAGAAGGCCCTTGAGGCCAGAGAGAGCCTGTAGGGACACTCTGCCACTGTAACCCGGGGATTTCTGTGAAGGGGAAGACGGATAGAAGCTAGAAGCCAGGAAGGATTCCAGCAATGAGCTAAACAACAAACAAACTTCTGAGTTTGTTTTCTCCAGGGGAAGAGGAAGGAGAGAGCTGATGGACCGGGGAGCAGGCTATTACTCAGAAACTCATCCCCGACTGTCTTTATCCCCCACGGAACTGGAGCCAGAGGAAACGAGCTCCACACGGACGCTAGAGAGGCTCCAGGCCGAGGGGACACCTGAGGAAGATTTCTCTGACTGAAGAAGTAAACACGGAAATTGGTGAATGGGGAAGAAGATTCTAGAGAATTTATAAGACAGAGGTTTCCAACTTTATTTTAGCAATAAGATGTAGCAGTCCCAAAGGTATTCTTTGCCAGAATCCCAGTGTCAAAACAAATAGTCTCAAAACTTCCTGGGGAGCTCAGACTCCCGCCCTCTTGGTGGCCCCTGGACCACTACCCCCCACAGCCTCTCCCCTCTCCCCACCACAACCAAGGGGCCCTCTGGGGACTCAAAGACCCAGAGGTCTTTGAGGTTTGAAAATCCTATTACAAGGGTGCCTGGGTGGCTCAGTGGTTTAAGCCTCTGCCTTTGGCTCAGGTCATGATCTCAGGGTCCTGGGATCGAGCCCTGCATCAGGCTCTCTGCTCAGCGGGGAGCCTGCTTCCCCCGCTCTCTCTGCCTGCCTCTCTGCCCACTTGTGATATCTCTCTTTCTATCAAATAAATAAATAAAGTCTTAAAAAAACAAAGAAAGAAAATTCTGTTAGAAAAGAAAGTGCCCAACAAAGGACTATTCTTTTTCAATGTTTGGTTGTTGTTGTTATTGGTAACACCTACCAGGCCCAAATGGGCTCTTCTAGACCTTGAGAATCCGTGATACTTTGGGGCCCGAGGCATAGGCTGCCAACCTGCCCATGGCCCCCCACCCCCATAGGGCACTCACCTCCTTCTCCCCGCAGATGTTGCTGATGATGGAGCTGGAAGCTGGGCTGGACGAGGGTCCCAGGACAGCGACCACCCCCTTGGGGAGGATCTGACACACTGCAACCAGCAACGGGACAGAGCGTGGACAGCGGGAAAGGAAACAAGGCACTCATCAGGTGGGACAGGGGCCAGGTGCCCTGCTTGGGTGTCAGGTTCAAGTCCAACCTTCACCTGTTGGACCCTCACCTTAAGCCCCGCCTCCACGTCTCCCCCTCCCACCTTCCCATCCTTCCAAACCCCGTGCCTCTCCTTTTCTGGACTAAGGGACTCCGGGACAGGTTTATTGGAGTTTATGGACGGTATTAAATGAGGAAATGGCCCAGGTTATGACAACATACGGCCACAGCCAACAGGGAGTATAAATTGTCTTGGCTGTCACTGAAGGACAGAGGCTAATGGCGGGAACCTGCAGACTCCATCCGGCAGGGTGGGTCCTGGGAGGCACAGCGAGGCACGGCTGCCACGGGGGTGCAGGGCCCCGTTCACGGAACAGTCACCCGCCGTGCAATCTGTTAGCCTAGCAAATGTAAAGAGGAAGGGGAGGGAGAAAGGCAGACAAGCAGGGGTGCAAAGGGAGGGCAGGAGGACGCAGACAAGAGAGGAGAAGTCAGACTCCGCTAAAGCCAAAGGGAGTAGGGGAGACATGAGAAGAAAAAGAAAAGGAGAGGCAGAAAAAGAGAGTGAGCGGCAAGGAGGGGGTCTCCTGTCTCAATACCGCCTCTGCCACTCCCGTTCTCCTAGACCCTGGCCTGGTGCACCTGCTTCCCTGACTCTGGGGCTTCCCCGTGGAGAAGGAGCCCTTCCTTCCTCTACATTGGACATTCTCCTGTCAAAGAGCACCTCAAATGTCTCCTGCTCACACCTTCCCTGGCTCCTCTATGTGGAATTAATCTTCCCCCTGGGCTCCCGAGGCCCCTGGTCTGTCCCTCTGAACTAAGACACTGGCAAACGTGTCTGTTTCAGCTTATTGCTTAGGTGACTTTCAGCTCCCACCAGATTTCAAACCCCGTCAGGGCAGGAGCTGAGCCATCCATCTCTCTGAACACCCACTCCTCACCTCCTCAGTGGCCAGCACATGTTTTTTTTAGGTGCCCAGCCCATATTCATTGGATGAATGAGTGGACAGATAGGCTGTGTGGTCAGGAGAGGAGAAGAGAATCTCACATTTGTAAACACTAGCGACCAAGAAAGGAGGGACGAGAGAAGAAGTCGGAAGTTCTGACATACAGAATCTGTCATAATTCTCAGGACATACATTGTGATACCAGAACCCAAGAGTTGCCCCCAGGGGATATACACTGACTTTCCCTGACATGCTATAAGGCATTCCTCCCTGCAAAACTCAAAGCTTATCTCTGGACACATTTTCTTCCTACTCATGTCAAGAGTAAGGCCGAGCCATTTCCCAGGTCAGTAAACTGAGGTTAAGGGATCAGTGCAAGTTTCCTCGCTGAGTCGGCCGCAAAGCCACCCCTGCTCTTTCTCCTAGGGTACGGTCCTCACCATTGGCCCACATGGCCAGGCAATCTCCCTCATGGGGTACAGGCGGTGGGGAGCGCCTCAGAGTCCAAACCCTAGTGTTTACCACAAAAAACGCAGATCTACAAGCTCTTTTCCCAGCCTGAGGCTCGGGCATGGATCCTGCCATGCCACAGATCTCGAGAGAGGCTGGGTGCTGGAGGGGACTCATCCCTACTGTGCCAGAGCCATTCCCAGTGACAAAGCCACGGTGAACAGACCCATCTCCGAAGAGGGCTCTGCCCGGTTCAAGCACTTTCCCTGTAAGTTAACCCACATGATCTCAGCCAGCTTTGCTCCTACTGCCTGCTAGACGTTCTTAGTCATCAGCCGTCAGGCGACAACAGCTTCATGGCTGGATCTCAGCTCCTGATTTTACCAACAAGGAAAGAGCATCCAAGGGTTGTCCAGTGACTCCTCCCAAGTCACGCACCCCACACAGGTCAGAGCCAGTGTCCAAATTCGAGTGTGCCGGCCCCTTCCTGTCTGGTGCTCATTCTGTTCCCTTGAAGCCACCCACCTCCCCGCGGCTCGCTTCATGCACCCCTTCCCACCCCTCCAATGCAGGTCCCCACCCCATTTCTTTCTACTGAATCTGTTTCCCAAGGTCATCAGGGACTTCTTGGTGGTTCTCACCCTACTCTTTACAGCATTTATATCATTGCTGATGATGGCCTTGCTCCTTTGAATTTCCTAACACCAGCCAGCCCTGGTTCTTGCCTGCGTCTCTGGTCAGTCTTCCTCACTGCCTTTGTCAGCTCCTCTCCCTTCTCCACCTGCTAAATCCAGGTTCAATCCGTGCCTCCCTCTCCTTGGCAACGTCACCCTTGCCTTAACCTCCACTCTTGTCCCTGCCCAGGTGATCCTGCACTCTGACCTATGTTCTGGGTTACAGAGTCTCGTTCCAAACACCTGCCGGACATTGCCACAGGGACTCATCACATCCACGGCAGAGAGGGAGAAAACACAGTCATTTAGAGCGTGGACTCTGACACAAGACTGCATGGGTTTGAGTTCTGGCTCTGTCATTTCTTGCTGTGAGGCCCTGAGCAAGCTACCAAACCTCTCTGGACTGCTCCCCCGTCATTAGAACGGCAATTCTAACAGTAGGGGTGGTGGGAGAATTAAAGCGAATTGATAGACCTGAAGTGCTTAGAACGACATTGACATGCTACACAGCGTTCTTATGCCCATGCAACACGTGAGCCAGGTACTTAAAATCTGATTTGACAGTCATGCTTCTAGGAAGAAGATTCAGTATTTCCCCTCTTTACAGATGGGGAAATGGAGGTTTAGAACATTGACAGAATTTGCTCAAGGTCACAGGTAATACAGGCCAGAGCTGGGCTTGAACTCAGAGATTAGGCAACAAAGCCTTGAATCACTGCACGCCACCCCCCTTAGCTCCATAAGCTCCCCGCGGAAGTCCCCTGTGACTTTTCCCTGGCTTCTCTCACTGAACACACACACTGTACCCCACCGGCGGCTGGGTTCTGACCCCCCAAACTGCTTGCCCACCGTCCCCTCCTTTCCATGCCCATTGTGACTGTCCTAAGTCCGTCCCCTTTTGCCACCTGCCTCCTAAGGGGTTTCTCTCGTCTCCAGAATTCTTCACTTCCCATGCGTTCTCCAGACTGTGAGACAAACTGTAAACCCAAAACATAGGTGTGTGGTAGCTGTAGGGCAGAAAGCTGGTCCTACTTACATCTGTGTTCTCTATACCTAGCAGAGGGCCTGACTTGGGGTTACGTGCTCGATAAACAGCAGGTGAACCACACAGAAGCCTGCTCCACGTTTTCCGTGGGAAATTGGAAATAATCTAAGGGTCCAATCCTAAGGGAATACTTACCTAAAGTGTGGGTCATATACCCACATGAAATACTGCTTAGGTGTTTAAAATGCTTATGAGCGGTTTATAACAGTATTAAAAATATTTATGAAATAATATGAAAAGAAAGAAGCAGGGTATAAAATTATATGTAGAGAGATAGGAACGCTGCAATGAAGTAAATACAAAAACCAGTTATGAGCTCAGGAATGACCAGAAGATATTACAAAAGCCCACATTTCCTGAATGCTAATTATGGATCATTCTAAGCACTTCGTACAAATGGACTTACTTAGTTCTTAGAACGACCTGATGAGGTTGGAACTATTACTTCCTTTTATGGACGAGAAAATAGGACAAAAAGGTTGAAGGTCAGAGTCAGGATTCCCACCCTCAGTCCCTGGGCCCAGGGTCAGCACGCTAAGCCCGGTACTGTGCAGCCTCCCATGGCTCATGAGGCTGGACGTTCATGGGGACTGCTGACTCGGAATGACTTTCTTCTCCCTTTTCTTCCCCTTTACTTTTTATAATGCACATGTATTCCTTTCATAACTTGTCATAAGAAAAATTTCTTCTGAGAAGCAAGTAAAATCCAAATGTATGGGATCTCCTCAAGATACTACTTTTCCAGAACTTTCTCCCATTTTGCTTCTGGCTCCTTCGCCCGGCTCCTTCCTACTTTCCTTCTCGAGCCTGTTCCCCGGTAGCTCTCCCTGACCCAACCAGGGATTCTTAATCTGCTGCCTCAGATCTGGGGGTAGAAGTCAGTGGCCTGTGAGCACTTTGGAGGGGGGAGAAAAATGACATCACTCTTTTTTCTCCTAACTGAACTCTGCCATTTCCTTCCATTTTGAACATAGGAAATAAACCACGGTAAGTTACCAGCACCTCTGACTTTGTCGCCAGCAAACATCACAAATGCTTTCCTGCCACCCTGCAGTGCTAGAGATAATCTTAGGAGATCGTTTTATTATTTCAAAATCAGGCTAGCCGTTGGACCTGTTGCTAGGCTTGGCTATTTAATACATTAATAAAGAAGCACATTTATTTATATATCATTAGAAAAATATTTTAACCGTATTTTCATGTAACTGGTTTCCTTGGTCATCCTATTTTATTTTACTCATTTTAAAACACTTTTCTGTGGGGGACCTGGGTGGCTCAGTCGTGTGAGTGGCCGACTCTTGGTTTTGGCTCAGGCCATGATCTCAGGGAGTCTGCCTGAGATTCTCTCCCTCTCCTCTTGCCCCTCCCCTTGCCTGAGCATGTGCTTTCTCTCTCTCAAATAAATAAATAAATCTTAAAAAAAAGAATAGAAGCACTTTTATGAGAAGGAGTCCATTAGCACCATTAGCACCCCCAGACCATGGTCTAGGCCCTCTTTTACCCTCTCACTTGGAAAACTCCTATTGATCCTCCAGTGCCCAACTCAGATCTTGCCCCTACGTAAGAAGAACCCTCCTCCCCCTTCTATGCACATCTCTCTGTGGCTCTGAGTCAGCCCTATGCTGGCTCTGTTGAGGCCCATCAGCTTCCCTGTTCTCTGAATTCTTGGCCAGCTTCCACCCCAAGCTGGCTCATTATGTTGTGCTTCAATAGAGAGAAGCTTCTCCTAAAAATAAATTCTTATAGAAGGCTAAAATCTCTTACTCCCATTTCCAAAAATCCAAAAGGCTCTGAAGCTCGATGATTTTCATCAAGTTCATTTGGTGGCAAATCTGATCTATTAAACAGATGTGAGGCTATTTATAGTATGTGAATATTTGAATACAGGTATGCTGGGGGGGTTCTGCCCCAGGCCCCACCTGGAGATGTTACTTAAGATATGGTGTATGCACCTCATGACTTTCCCAATATATGGAGAGTTCTGGATTCTAAAAACATCTAGCCTTGCAGCTTTCTGGACATGTGCCTTCTGTTCTCAGTGTCCATCTCCCATCTCCCACACCGGACTGGGAACTCCTTGAGGGCTCGGGTCGCATCTATTCGACTCTGGCAAAATGGAATTGCTCAACAGATGTTTGCTCAACTGAATTGAAATGATCCACTATGATCCAATCCCCATGACCCGAGGATTTCCTGGGGTCTGGGAATCACTCTCTCGTTCCCTATGAGGTTTGCTCTGCTCAACACGAATGGAAACTGTTTATGAAGGGCCTCGGCTCTGAAACTTCGGGGATCCAGACATCTGCGTGAGGGCCCTGAGCAGTTTGTGGGAGGGACAGGAGTGGGGGGGGACACATTCTATCTCTGCCTCCTCAGGAGCCCGAAAGAGAGGGAATGGGGAGACATGAGTGACATTGCCATGGCAACAAAGTTTCCCAGCCACCGGAAGCACTAGAAGACAAGGGTCAGAGAAGGTGCTGGAATAAAAGACCACAATGGGGTGTGATAAGGGGGGGGGTGGATTTCTTTCCCTCAAGATACCAGCTCCAGCCTGGATCCCAAGTCCTTCTCTGATTCTTCCCAGGGAGAGGAAGGGTCTGGTTGTGATACAGAGAGTACAGAGGGGTTAACCATGGGCACCACAGATTCCAGACCCTGTAGGGCAGGAGGGGCCTCCTGGGTGGGGGGGGGGGGCGGGCAGGGCACTTCCAGGGAGCTACTCAGAGCTCCCTGAGCCCCCGTGGGGGACAGGGCTCGCCAATGGGGGCTGAAAATGAGGTGGGCCAGAGGGGGCTGGGAGAACCCAGCATCCTTCCCATCACCTCGATCCACCTGGAAGAACTGTATCCTCACCTGAACCAGAGCCTGTGGGAGTGTGGTCCATTCTCAAACCCCACCAGAGAGCAGACAGTGGGCTGAATGGGGGGGGGGTTGCTGATCCCCGAGCTGAGAAAGGGGACACAGGAGAGAGAGAATGTGAGACCTCTGCCCCTTCATGCCCCGTGGTGGGGTTCTCCCTGGTCAGAGAGCACCAACTGCCATCAGCCCCCCGTCACTAATGATATTCTCTTCCAAGCCCTCAGCCTGGTCGCAGACCACCATGAGAGCATGTACTGGGGCGTCCCGGGCACCAGGCACCAGGCTGGTAGACACGCTAGCTCCCTGAAGCCTTGTAATCATCCCAAGAGGAGGATTCACTGTAAGAATTCCTCTGCTAGGGGCGCCTGGGTGGCTCAGTGGTTTGGGCTGCTGCCTTCAGCTCGGGTCATGATCTCAGGGTCCTGGGATCGAGCCCCGCATCGGGCTCTCTGCTCCGCAGGAAGCCTGCTTCCCTCTTTCTCTCTCTCTCTCTCTGCCTACTTGTGATCTCTGTCTGTCAAATAAATAAATAAAATCTTTAAAAAAAAAAAAAGAATTCCTCTGCTACTACTGCTACTGTGTAAAATTTATCAAGAGTTCACCCTATATCCGGCACCACTCCAAGTCTTACAAGTGCCTCATCTCATTTAATCCTCAGAAAACCAGGCTTCCTGGTTAAGCACCGGTCGGTTAAGCACCTGCCTTCGGCTCAGGTCGTGATCCCAGGGTCCTGGGGTTCTGGGATAGAGCCTGAGCCCCAGGGCTCCACGCTCAGCAGGGAGCCTGCTTCTCCTTTTCCCTCTGACCCTCCCCCTGCTCATGTTCTCTCTTTCACTCTCTCAAATAAATAAAATCTTAAAAAAAAAAATTAAAACCTCTTAAAGAAAGAACTATTATTATTCTCAAATGCGAGGCACAGAAGGTAAGCCCGAGGTGCTGGTAGAGCCAGGATTAGGATCCTGGTGTGTCCAACTCCAGAACCTGGTCCCGGTCTACACTGCTAACCTGGGCTTCCCCACCACCCCACAGAACCTCTCTGCTCCAGCCACGCCCATCTGTCACTGTGTCCCAAGACACTGTGGCTTCCTGCCCTGAGACCCTGCTTCCCTGCTCTCCACCCACTAAACATTCTACGGTCCCCCCCAGAGGCTTTACCTGACCACCGGCTATACCTCAGCCCTATTTCCCACCGTGCTCTGCCCATGTCTGAACCACACAGCAGAGCTACTTAACTTTATGTCACTTTTCGGATGTTTGGGTTTTAACCGCCTCCTGCTAAAGGCTATGAGCCTCAGTTTCCCCATCTGACCTCCAACCATGAGGTGGTTGGACAAGACGATTTCTAAGCACTGCATTCCAATGTGTTTCTGAGTCCATACTGTGCATGCGTGATGTGGGGAGCTCAGAGAGTGGGGAGCAAGGAATATTTGTTGAGTGACTCATCACTACGCATGTGACTTTCTCTTGCGACTTCTCACCGTCTCCCTTTATGCTGCCTTGGACTTTTCTATTGAACTGACAGGGGGATGCTCACCCTCTCGTACTAGAGGTGGCTCCCGACCACCCGAGGTCACAGCCACGGAGCCTGTGAGAAGCTCGGGGAGCTCATGCGGGAGGAGGAAGCTTGCAGCCAGAGCTCCACACGCCGGGTTCCTCTCCAGGCACCCAGAGGCCACGTGGGGCCGGATAACCCGCGCGTTCTTGGAGTTTCCAGGGGAAGCCGTGTGGACAGCTGATAGCACGCTTGGCCTCACAGAGACAAACCTCGGCAGAGGCAAGCGGTTGACACAGAGGCCCCCGCTTCTAGCTCTGCAGTAAATTAAACTTCAAACTGGCTTTGGCAGGTGCCTCCGGGTGTTTGGATGATAAGGGAGTGGGAACTCCGTTAAGTCCAATACGGCAGCCGCGGGAGACACACTGATCTAGGGGACAGAGAGGGGGCAGGGCCCGCGGGACCCTCCCTGCAGAGAAAGGCTGAGGTGGAGATAAGATACAGTCGCTGGGAGGGAAAGGGCCAGGCAGGAAGGGGATGACCTCATGGGTGTTGTTCATCCCTCTTATTTCAGATCGGCCGGAGAGTCAGGAGAGAGTCAGGAAGTCAGACATCAAGAAGCCTGAGCCGATGGGGAGAGGAGCAGGGAGGTGCAGGGACCCAGTCTCGGGTTTGAGGAAGCTTTACGGAGGACCCCCGCTTTACACAAACCCACTATATGAACATCTAAGTGAACAAGATACAGTAGGAGGTGATTTTGTACTTGTAACTTTCCGGTGTCCGGGGCTGTTATTAATGATACCCCGTCTGGTACTTCCCACCTCCCAGCCTCGTTCTGAATCATCAGATGAGGAGGTGGAACTCGGGACGCCGGCGTCTTCAGTTGCTTTACACTTAGCTGTCTTGGATTCTTGAAATAGTCATTGTTCCCCTCGACTGATATTCCCTCCCCGAACATGAATCATGACAGCACGATTCGTACAGAGCTTTTGCAAATTCACCCATTGTTGCAAGGAGGTACCACTGCCCATTGCTGGTATGTTACCATCCCAACTTAGAGCAGCGCCTCAGCTCTCCACAACCAAGAACATCACCGCCAGGGTCTCCTTGGTCTGCTGGAAGCAGAGTACCTGGCCTGGGGTGACAGGTGTGAGGTTGGGGTCACTGTTCAGGAGCCCAGACTGACTCAGATCCTTTGAAGTTAATAATGCAAATTAGCCCTGGGCCCCTAACCTGGGGAAAACACAGCCCCAGATACAGAGCAGCAGCTGGCTTTGGGTGGCCCACGGCACTGCCCAAAGGCTCGACGCTGTCAGAGGCATCAAGCCCTGAGAACTGGAAAGAGAAAGGGGATGTCCAGTTACGATGTCCTCTCCCACCTCAGGAGGGGAGCTGACATGAAGACAGGCCACGTGGGGAGAGCTGGGAGGCAGACAGGGCTGCTGTGTACGGAAGGCTGAACTTTGAACAGAGGAGAGAGGCAGATGCGGGGGAGGAAGCCTGCTCAGAGGAGGCGGGGGGAGCCAACAGCCAAGTCCACAGCAGCTGCCTACAGAATGCCAGTCCCACGCCTGAAGCAAGGCGCCTCGCCGTTGTCCTGTGGTGTGCTCCAGAAGACCCCAGTAAGAGGTGTCACCATTACCCTCATCTTATCAGCGTGGAAACTGTAGTACAAAAGGGTCGGCGTCTTGTCCACTGTCCCATAGCTAGTAAATCGTAGAGCTAGGGTTTAAAGGTGGCCAGTCTGATGCTAAAATCCATGTTTTTGCTCTTTGTAACACAGATGCCCCAAAGCAGGCATCGTAGAGCTATTGTCCCTCCCTGATCCAGGGACCCCGTCTCCCTCCTTTCTCCTTCCCCCAACACTGCCACTGAGAAGTCCAGTCCCCGCCTGGCTTCAGCCAATAGCACTTGCCCGTTCTCTCCCTTATTTTGGGAGGGAAATGGCTGGGCTGGAACCTTCCTGTGAACTATCTGGGTGGTATTTAAAATCCATTGTGGGGGAACAGCTCTGGCTTCAGATGAAAGGCCTTTGGGGTAGAAAGATCCAGAAGCCCTGTTTCTAACAAATGCTAATCATGCCTCAAACACATTGAGATGTAAAAGCTGAACCAAGGGTTACGAGCTCATAAAAATACTTGGCGCCTAAAAGAAGGGCATGAAAAAGATGCCCCAAAGCTCTCGAACGTGGAATAAAAATATCAGTTTCTTTTATTCCCCTGATTCATCTGGCTTAATATTTTAGAAGTATTGACTTTAAGAAGCCAGGCTGCCTGGGTCACCGGGAGAGGAAATTTACATGTGGTAAAGACCTCCAATCCCAGTGCACGATCTGTGCTCTCTGCTCCACCAGGGAAACCCCGAAGAACCCAAGAGAAGGAAGGGGCTTGGAGCTGGCTTCTGGAAGAACACTCTACAGCACTATCTAGGAATCTGGCCCCTTGTCAGAGACCTGTCCTTCTGGACAAGGAACCACCACAGATCAGACGAGGAGATTCACAAGTTGTCATCACTGGTATTTCTGATCTCATTCAGAAGATGCAGAGAAATTGGAATCTTACTTCCATTGTGCTAGAATTTCATCTCTCTGCCAGCGAGGATTTCTACCAGCTCCTTGCTGAATCCCCCAGGCCTAGAACAGAGTATAGCTGGTGTTCACTACATATGTATTACCTGATTGACTGAATAAGTGTGTGGCTATTTCAGGCACCTGTTCTGCCTCCATTCCCCCATTGGGACGAAACTGTGTCCACTGATCGGTCTGGTCTCACCAGTCCTGTTCTGTAGGGCAGGAACCCATCCTTGGTCCCTAAGCCTGGACGCTCATAGCTATTAGGCCTGTCTGGCCAACACCTGTGACTGGTGAGATCGGCCATGCAAGATGAGCTGGACCCAGCAGATCCTCTACCTTGGAAATGCAAACCAAGAGATGCTAACGGAAGCTGCCGCTGATGCACACACAGGGGAGAGACTGGGAGCCAGCGGACAGCAGCCTCTGTGTCTACCTTGTTCTCTGCACTGTCCCCAAGGCAGAGACAGGGCTGCTGTCTTCCTCCCTTCCTGCTCTGTCTGGATCCACAGGACACCCTACCTACTGCACTTGGGCCGGTGGGGTGTGTCTCTTCTCTCACAGCACTAATGTGAGATCAGAGCACTGCTGAATCCTCCTCTCCTGCCCCAGAAGACCAGCTGTCTCAATATATACCTGAGCAAGTTGTTTGTCTTTTTGTCTGTTTTTGCCATTGAGGTTAAAATGCGTGACAAAGGGAGGAGATGGGGCGGAATCTTAGGAAAGAGACCTATCGCCTCTCCAGGCTGAGGGGCTCCTCTCCCTCCTTCTGCACCGGGGTTGTTCATGGCCAGCTCGGCTCTGAGTCACCGGCCCACTGACTGGGGAAGCTCAGCCTGGAAAGTTGTCAAGGTGAAGCCAGCAACACACCAGGGAATTCCAGGGAGGTCATGGTGGCCTCGGTGCGGCCTTGCAGCATGAGCTCAGGACTCCAGGGTTCAGCACCGGCTCAGCCCTTGACTCTCTCTGTGGATGGGCAAGTTATTTATCGTCTTTGAGCTTCAGCTTCTCTTGTGAAGGTGGGGACAAGAACACTTAACTCTTGTGTTGGTAGAATTAAAAGCAGTACCCTGCACATGGTAGGGGCTCCACACGTGGGATCTGAGTGCCCTACTGTATATGTCTGTAAACCCCTGCAACTGACAGAAGATTTTGCTATATTTCGCATCCTTTAAACCCCACAACAACCTATAAGATTGGCAAAAGAGAGCCTAGCATTCCCATTTTGCAGATGAAGAGATTGAGGTTAAACAGGGATATGTAATTTGTCCAAGGTTACCCACAGAGCGGTCAAACTCCATCCCAAGTCCCACAGTGCTGCCCTCCACACAAATAAGCAAGATAGGTGATCAGATGTGCGTTGACTAAGTGACCTCCCCCAAGCTGGCTACACCCCTCTTCTTAATCACGCACAAGGTTTCATTCAGGGGTTTGTGTATAATACATCCAGGAGATGAATGAATCCATAGATGAAGGAATGAATGAGTGTGTGAATGAATGAATGAATGAATGAGCATCCTGTCTTAATTCTACTCCACACACACTTGGCAACAACAACTGGGGATCTCCCCCAGACTGTGCCCTTCGGGGCCTGCTGGTGCATGTTTCTGCCCCTGTCCAGAAAATCTCTAACCACAGGCCTGGGGACGGGTGTAGCTCCCACTACCTCGCCCCTCTTGCTAGCAGGGAAAGCAGAGGGCAGCCCTGCTCATTCTACGTACTGGTTTCTGCAGTCTCGTACTCGCTGTCTCTGAGAAGCTCAAAGATGTCCACTTCGACCTTGGCCTTGCCCAGCCTCTCAGGAGCGCGGTTGATGCGGTTCTTGGCCAGGGTGATGGAGAGCCGCTCCCCTCTGCTGCACTCCATGGGGTCATCCAAGATAGCAGCTGTGGGCAGGCAACCACACGGAGACAGTTGGTACCCTCTCCTGTTACCTCCTCTTTCTCCAGTCTCTCCTCTCCCCCCCACTGCCACCTCTGCCAGGCATCTCCCCGCCTCCCCTCCCCTCCGCCTCCGTGCCGTTCTTGGAACTAGTCCAAAAGCAAGTCCTCCACATGCTGAGGGTCTTGGTTCGTAGCCATGCGTGGCCATGAATTCCAATGCTCCTATCCACCTCAGAAACCCAAAGATGTCACAGCAGGCCACCGGGGTCTATGTGTACCAGACCCAGATGTGGTGACATGCTTGGAGGTACGCCGACACGCACACACAGGCACACACGTGCAAAGGAAGGGACACAGGGGCCGTCCTTGGAAAATGGTATTCTGGGCATGTGCAGGACTCTCCCTGAGACAGGAGACGGGGAAAGGAGACCAGGCACGACAGGGGGAGTCGTGGCACATTCGGCCGCACACCAGCTCTCCAGGCTCGGACGCTGAGGAACCATGTCGGCTGGTGGGCCAGGCAGGGTCTCGGAACTTCTTTTCTTCCCTGAGCATGAAGAGTAGGAAGACAACCTCAGGGCCTTGGTGGTGTGAGGATTCAGTAAGATAATGTCTGTAAGCGACATATCACATGCATTTGACTGGTGTAACTTGAAATGAGTGGTTGGAGTCATTTAGTTCCACGAGCTGCCCATCTTCCAGAAGCAGCATTAAAGGTAAGAGTTCTGGAAGCCTAGAGACCTGTGTTCAGATCCCAGGTCCACCCCGCAGCAGCTCTGAGACCCGTTCCCTCGCTTGTAGAATGGGGAGAGAGCCCACTCCTTGGGCCATCATGAAGATAACCTGAAAGTCTGCGTGAGGTGCTTGGCACAGTACCCAAAAGGCTCAACAAACCTAGCTCTGGGTAGGCTTCGTTCTCTTGGTAGAGGAAGTCACAAGACTGCAAATCTCTGCAGATCTCTACAAAAACTTGTGCATATATGCTCGTCACAGTACTCTGTGTAACAACTCAAAAGTTTGGAAAATCCAAGTGCCCGTCACCATGAATGAATATGACCAATGTGGTGTGTCCATACAATGGGACAGTGTTCAACAAGACAAAAGAACGAAGGACTCACAAGGGCCACCACACGGATGAACCTTGAAAACGTGATGTTAAGTGAAAGAAGCCGGACGCAAAAAAACACGGGATGATCCCATTGGTAAGAAATTTCCAGTAAGGCAAATCCACGGAGATAGAAAGTAGATCAGTGGTTGCCTAGTGGCAGTGGTGGGAAAACTGAGACAAATGGGGGGGTGACTACTAATGGGGGGGTGGTTCTTTTGGGGATGCTGACTCTGTGAATACACTAAAAACCACTGAGTTGTATGTCTTAAATGGGTGAATCATGTGGCATATGAATTACACTTTAATAAAGCTCTTACAGAAAAAAAAGAAGAAGAAATATCAAGCTTATCTTTCAGAGGTTGAAGGCTCAGAAGAGCAACATGGGGTATCGATCCAAATGGGTTTCGCCGACATGTGAAATCTTTGCGGCTGGCGTGGACAGAAGAGACCCAGGTCCCACGCTGTCTTTTCTGTACACCTCTCCCACACCTACTGTGACCCATTTTCCAACCCAAAATCCGGGACACAGAATATTACAAAGCCTTTCTCCCCCCGTGATGTGTGGATGTGTTTATATGCACAGCCTTGCGGGATGATAAAAGTCCCATTTTACTGACATCGGTTGGGCCACACGTTGGATAACAGAGGCGCATCCCAAGACCTGCCATTCAAGTGGGCTTCTGGGAATTACGCAGCAAAATCCTCACACACCTGGAGTGATCACCACCTGTAAGAGCGGCCCAAAGAGCTACACACGTGTGATTGATGAGACTGAGGACACCCAAAGTAACTACCCAAGTAACCTCAGGAAAGTGAGACCAGGATGACAAGATTCCGCGGGAAGCAGACACCTAAAATATTGTGCTACGATGTCCCAGGAGGAAGACTCTGGGAAGAGAAAGGAAGTAGGGCAGCCTGTAGAAGTGATTTTTTTTTTTTTAAGATTTTTTATTTATTTGACAGAGATCACAAGTAGACAGAGAGGCAGGCAGAGAGAGAGGAAGGGAAGCAGGCTCCCCGCTGAGCAGAGAGCCCGATGCGGGGCCTGGGATCATGACCTGAGCCGAAGGCAGAGGCTTTAACCCACTGAGCCACGCAGGTGCCCTGTAAAAGTAATTCTTAAATGGTGTTCCTTGGAGGGCCCTGGGCTCCATTAGGAAGCAGAGGGAGAGACCACATGGGGGTCCGTCCCAAGCCCCCACCAGCTTCAACAAGCACACCTCCACACCTATCAGTTTTGGATACTGGGGTTCCACGGGAGACTTGATATGGGGGAAAAAATGTTTCGCTGTTAAAAATAAAATAGAAGTCATTAGTCTAACCCTAAAACATAGAAAAGAGGCATCGGCAATGTCAGGAATTGGTATAACCATCACACACAAGTCATGAGAAAGAGGGACGGAATCCCTGACACTTGAGTTTTATGTGAACAGGCCCACATTTATCCCGTGACATTAGCATAAGTGCTGAGTGGATATGGGCTCACTTAATCTCTGTAATGACTCTGAGATGAGCGCGTTCCTCCTGTTATCCTCCCTTGGAGATGAGAAAATGGTCAGAGAGGTCAAGGGACGTGCTCACATTCACAGCGCTGGTGAGGGGGAGAGACGGAAGGTGACCCCAGGTCGGCCTCATGCAGACCCTCTACCCAGAACCAAGGCTTATCTTCCTTCTAGTAAAACTTGTCTTCGTCAGGATTTGCTGCTGAGAAGGGGGTGTACTAGGGAGGGGTGTCTTAGTTCAGGCTGCGGCCACAAAATACCATAAACTGGATGGCTTATACAGCAAACATTTCTCCCAGTTCTGGATGGAGGTGGGGGGACCTGAGATCAGGGTGCAGGCAGAATTGGGTTCGACGATGGACCTGCTTCCTGATTTGCGGACCTCTGCCCTCTCACATGGTCCTCATAGGGTGGAAAGAAAGGGACAACATTCTCTGGAATCTTCTAAGGGCATTCATCCTATCCTGAAGGCCCCATCACCCTCATGACCTCACCTAAACAGAATGCTTCCCCCAAGGTCCTGCCTCGTAATACAAAGCTATCTGTGGCAGGGTTGGGGATGGGGCTAGGATTTCAACACATGAATTTTGGGAGGACACAGTTCCATTCATCGCAGTGGAGCACATGAGCTTGGCAGCCTCCAGAAGGAAAGAAAGTGTCACCAAGGCAAATCAACTCTGAAACACTTAACAGGCAGGACCTTGGGCCTCTGGACATTCCCCTAACTAATGCTCCCAAGCCCCGTGAGATTTCTAGACGAGGGGGCATTCTTCTCTTTGGACCATATGATCTTTAAATATTAGGATATCGCTTGCAATAAAATAAGTAATAAAATAATCTCTCAGAAAATGCCCATGTCTCCTGTCACACTAGGAAGGAGCTCAGCCCTCTGGCAGGGGAGGGGATTTACTTCAGTAATGCTTTAATGGGGTCATTTAGGCTTTCGACACCGGTCTTGCCTCTGTCCCATCAGTAACAAAGGGCACAACCACACCTAAACCACAGGAGGCACCGCACACCCAGTAGTCTGTTTCAGGGTTGTGTGCTCTCTTCTTGAACAGTGTGCACTGAGGACACGTGCCGTGGACTGAATATTGCCCCCCGCCCACCTCCGCATTCACATGTCGAAACCTTAGCCCCCAATGCAACGACATTTAGAGACAGCGCCTTGAAGAGGTGATTCAAGTGATACGAAGTCTTAAGAGTAAGCCCTTCATCGGATAGAATGGGTGTCCTAAGGGACACCAGAGAGTCCTCTTTCTCTCCTACTATGTGAGGACACAGCGAGAAGGCAAGCCAGAAAGCAGGGTCCTCTCACCAGAAACCGAGTCTGCTGGCACCTTGACCTTGGACTCCCAGTCTCCAGAACTGCGAGAAATAAATGTCTGTTGTCGAAGCCAGCAAGGCTGCGGTGTTTTGTTATGGCAGCCCGAGCCGACAGAGATAACGTGCCAGTGCAAACCCAGATGTACGGGACGTCAGCCAGCCGCGGAACACCACAGAATCAACTCACAGAGTGTCACCAGACATACTTGGAGACAGAGGGAGCATGGCCAGGTGTGGAAGAGGGAAAGTGGGGATTTTCTATTAAGGGGCCTAGGCGGTCCCCTGAGTACCTACTTCTTCTCTCCCTCCCCACAGGGCCCAAAGAAGGGCTCTGCACTCCATCCAACCTCTGCGCTCTGGGTACCACTTGGCTTTAGATTTGGGGTTTTAGACAATGGTAACTCCTGTCTGGAACAGCCTCAACTGGATGGTTGGTTGGCATCAAATGTGTTGGGATCAGAATAATCAGGATGGTAACAGGAACCCAGATGCTGGGGCTGTGGACACAAAGGGTGAGGGACCAACTCGGGCCCCATTAGGACAACAGAAGAACACGTTCCCAACAGGCGGTTACCAAGAGCACCTTGCTGTTTGGCAGTCCCCAACGAGGGGCCCCTGAGGTGGAGAGTAGTGTGCTCAGGACCGAGTGTCCGTTGATGCTCCTGGCCGGCGCTCTGTCGCACATGCCCCGTGACTGCATTGGCCAGGATGCTCCGAGCTCCCAGCCACTGCTTAATGAGGAGCAGTAGCACCTGGCACAGCCGCCATCCCCAGGACTGTTCTGCAGAGAAGTGAGCTAGGAGACACGGGAAGGTCTAGGGCAATAGCCAGGACAAGGCTGAGATGGGGACAGGTGATCAGGGAGCAGGGTCTTCCCCAGGTTTCCAGCTGTGGGGACTCGTGCACAGTGATCTGTACATCGCAGGTCCTCAACAGGCCTCTCTTGCACCCAGGGAGCTGGTGACCCTCCCCACTGACATTGGGCTTTTCTTCCCAAGAGCCAATAGCTTTACCTCCCCCCAGTTCTCTGTGAGTTCTAAAGCTCGTGCCAAGGAAAAAGCAGCCTCTTGACTCTGTGTCCACCTCTACCCTAAGGTCCTCTCTCCATGTTCTGGGCCCAGGCCTACATCTACTCTGGAGAGGATGCCTCCCTGGGGCTAGCAGGCCTGGCTGTGCCCACCCTAATCCTTTCTGGTTCACCCCGTGAGTGTGGCCATGATTATCACTCGCCTGCTCAAAGTCCTCAGGCCTCCCCATTATCCAAGGGCGGGTTCCATTTGAGTATCTAGGATGAAGCCAGGCCCTCTGCAGTCTAGCTTCCCAATGCCCTTCTAGCTGGAGCACCCCCTTCCACTCACACAGCAACAGCACCCCCATGTTAGGATAAGAGCTGGCTTGCCTTCCCTCTTCCATGCCTTTGCTGACACCAGCTCTGTCCCTTATTCCCCTGAGACCCACCTCTTCCAAGAAGCCCTCCCTGATGCCCCCAGCCCAATGCTCTCCTTAGGTTTCCCAAGAGACCACTCACTGCCTTGGAGGGCTGTTTACCTTTTACATCTCTCTCTAGAATTTTCTTCAACTAGCTTGAACCTAAAAAGCTCAGAGTAATCTCTCCTTCCTTTGAAACTCCCAGGTTCCCCATCCCAAATTAATTCCCTCTTCCTTAAAACTCCCACAGATATTTCTCTGTACCTTTCATTAGACACGAATCACTTTTGACTTTTTTATTATGCCTCTCTGTTTCTCCGTCTTTTCTCCCCGAGGCAGCCGGCTCCTTGAGGCTGAGGGCCGCGCTGATTCATCTCTGTTCCTGTACAATTCCAGACGCACGTGCAGGAGCCCTTAATGAATGGTTATTGAGTGAAAGAATAACGTGACACGGTGCAGAAGCACTCGCTGTTTGCTCAGGCAGAGGGCGGTCCCCCAGAACCAGTGCTCCAGGTTGCAGGGCCGCTGGGGTCCTCCCGGGCACCCGGGGCCTGGCACTTCTACTCTCCGCTCGCCTGGGTGACCTGGAACAGGACTAGCCCCAACAGCCCAGCAGTGACGCCTCAGGTTGGAAAATCAACCTCCCTTAATCCTTCGGATCTTCCAGAATCTCCCTCCTGAAGATTTCTAAGCACTCTGATAACTCTTAACTCTTAAAGCGGGGAATAAAGAGGTTTTACGGGAGAGTCTTGACAGGCAGGCTCCATTGCTCTTCTGTCAGCTGTGCAGCTCAGCCAGTTAGAGCCCTGTCCTAACAAGAAGAGACCCTTGGAGTTCCAGGGAGGCAGCCGGCTTCGCTCCCAGCCCGAGTGTCACCCGCACCAGCTTCCCCTGCTCACCTCTGAGCTCTCGTGTCCTTTTCTGTATCCCGGACTCCTGTGGGTCCCTGTCATCCCTCCTGCTGGAGAAAGCCACGACACTGTGCAGGCCACTCCAGCCCAAACCCACAGCCTTCCTCCTCACCTGGGGGGCAACACAGGACAGCCCTCTGCCCTTGGCCTCGCCTGGCCTGCTCCCTCTCACATTCTAGACTGTGTCTGCTGGGGCTGCCATCACAAAGCAGGGCAGACGAGGGGCGCTTAAACAACAGAAATTTATTTTCTAGGAGTCAGAGATCAAGGTGTGGGCAGGGCTGGTTTCTCCCGAGGCCTCCCTCCTCCGTTCTCTCCCTGCGGTCTCGGTCTCACTCGGTCTTCCCTCTGTGCACAGCGGTATCCTCATCTCCTCTCCTTACGAGGACACCTGTCATACTGGATTACGGCCCACCCTGATGACTTCATTTTAATTTAATTATCTCTTCAAAGACACTGTCTCCACGTGCAGTCTCACTCGGGAGGTGCTGGAGTTAGTACTTTAACATATGAACAGGAGAGATGGACACAAGACCCATCCCCTGGATTTTCACCTCTAGCCACCACCCAGCTCCCCCTCCCTCTCTCGTCCATAGAGAGGTTAATATGAAGCCACTTGCAGGGAACTGTAATACTTTGTCCTTCTACCTCTTTTTTTTTTTTAATGTATTTATGTACATATATAATCTCTATACCCAACATGGGGCTCGAACTCATGACCCCACGATCAAGAGTCACATGCTCTTCCAATTGGACCAGCTAGGCGCCCCTTTCCAACAGGCTCAGATCACGAGGGACCCAATTCCAGGAGAGCCCTACCACACCCAGCTCACCTCTCCCGACACCCTGCCCCACCATGCTTCCCTTCTCCCCTTGGCCTTCCAACTCTCCCCCAGACTAGCTTATTCCCCTTCGCGAGGACGTGCTCAGAGACCCAACATGGACCGTGCAGATCGTGTATGACCCTCAGGCTCGCCCTTCAAACCAAACCAGACTTCTCAAGTGACTGCTCTACATCTCGCTGACTTGACTTCATCTCACATCCCCCCCGGCCTTCTGTCCCCACCGGCCCACTCGTGCTGTGCGTACAAAGTCACCCAAACAATCATCGTTGTGAAGTCAGGGGACACTTGGATTCTTCAATTCTATCACTAGCCGGCATGATTGTTCGCCGTCTGCCAGGGGCCATTCCAAGAACATCGCGTGCATTGCGTTAGGTAATTCTCACACAACTATGCAACATACTGCCCCCATTTACGGGTGAGAAAACTGAGTGAGGGGCAGGGTGAGCAACTTGGCCAAAATCCCACAGCTCTTAATGGCCACCTGGGTTTGGAACCCATGAGCTCCCAGACCACTCGGTAGCTGCCTGCTGGTTTCCTCTGAACCTGAGTCCTGAGCGTCTGGAGTCCCGAGTTCGGAGTCCTTTGCTTGAGACCCTCAGGTTTGGAGGCTTCCATGACATGAAGCCCCTGGGGCTTTCCTCCTGCTTCTCTGTCCATTCTGTCAAGGTCTACTGACTCTAGCTGACCCTGCAACACTGGAGAGCTCCCAGGTCTGCGCACGGCCCTCCTCTTGACTCACTCCCACAGGCTGCCTAAGTGATCTTGACCCATCACTGCCGCCCACCTGCCTGAGGACATCTCCACATAAATGTTCGATGAGCATCTCAAATTGATTAAGACCTAAAGCCAACTCACCCTCTTCCCTCCTACGTTCTTCTTAAGGTTAGCTAATGAGAGCGCCGGCCCTCCAGGCCTCGTGGCCTTACCCCCATCCTTCACCTCCAACAGCTCTGGCTTTGCCCCTCACTATTTCCCAGCTCTGTTCCCTTTTCTCTCTCTCAGCCCCATGGTCCAAATTCAGCCCTTTCCTCTCAACTACTCAGCAGCAACCTCTTGCCTCTCACCTGGTTTTCCCACCAAACGTTCAGCCACCACGTGGCAGTCCTCAGTCATGCCCACATGCAGCTCCTGGTCACTGAAAGGCACAAACCCCTGCTTTTAGCTTTCGGTCTCAAAATAAATGGGATTCTTTGGTGTGGTACACAAGATCTGGCTCCCTCTCTCGAATCTTATGTTCTGCTTCTCTCCCATCCCTCTTTACTTTCTAGAAATACCGAAAGACCATAGCACCACCTAAACCCACACGCGTGCACGCACACGCACGCTGTCAGGTCCCTGGGCACTTGTACTCGTGCTCCTCCTTCCGCCTTTGCACCGTGGCTCACTGACTGCTCCCATTCGGCATGAGTCCTCAGCTCAGACTTCCCCTCCTTCCGGAAGCTTTCTCTGAACACAGACGTTGCTCAAGGGCCACAAGGATGTACAGTCATAGAGCCCCACATATACTCTATTTCCAAATGATCAGTTTCATCTTTAACATCTCCTCTTTAATCTTTCTATCCCCAGTGCCTGGCACCCTGCCTGACAACAGGAAGCACTCCGTAAATGTCTGAGCCAAATTCATCTTGGCTTTTGAGGGATGTTATGCCAACTTCTATTCCTTCCTTCGAAATTACTACTCTGATCCATCCATACATGGCCAGCTGATTCTGACAAAAGCGCATTTAAAAAATGATATTTTCAACACATTGCACCGGAACAGTCGGATACATTGAGAAAAAAAAAAAAAGTCAACCCCAACTTGTACCATACATAAAAATTAACACAAAACAGATCGTAGACCTAAGCGTAAAACCTAACATTATAAAACTTCTAGAAGAAAACTTTGTGACTTTTAGTTAGAAAAGATTTCTTAGAAATATCACCAAGAGCAAAATCGATAAAATTAAAAAAAAAAAAACTGACAAAGTGGACTTTATCAAAATTAAAAATGTCTGCTCTTCAAGAGATGCCATGAGCAGAACAAAGAGACAAGACACAGGCTGGGAGAAATATACAAAGAGCATATATGTGCTGAAGATCTTGTACCCAGAATATGCAAAGAATCCTTAAAACTCAATAATAAACCAAACAATCCAATTTTTAAAGATTTTTTTTTTTAAGTAATCTCTACATCCAGCATGGGGCTTGAACTCTCAACCCTGAGGTCAAGAGTTACACCCTCCACTGACTGAGCCAGCCAGGTGCCCCGCAAACGATCCAATTTTTAAGCAATGTCCCAAAGATGTGAATGTATACTTCACCAAAGAAGTTACATGGGTGGCAAATAAATATGTGAAAATACGCTCCACATCATTAGTCTTGGGGAAATACAAATTAAAACCATAATGAGATCTTGCCATCAACCTCCTAGAATAGCTAAAATTAAAAAGCTTGACCACACCAAGCCAGTGAGGATCTGGAAGGACTGGAATGTTGACACACAATTGGTGGGAATGTAAAATGGCATCATCACTTTAAAAAGTTTGGTCATTTTTTAAGAAGTTAAACCTCCCCCTACCATATGATTCAGCCATTCTACTCCTAGGTGTTTATCCAAAAGAAAGGAAAACCTAGTCTACACAGAAACTCATACATAAATGTTCATAGCAACTTGCTCTGTGATAGTCAAAGACCAGAAACAACCACCCATCAGGGAATAAATAAACCGGCTGTGGTATACCCATACAACAAAATACTACTCACTAATAAAACGGAATTTAAGAAGTCAGACAAAAAGAGCATGACTTTAGGATTCCATGTATATATTCTTCTAGAAAATACACACTAGACTGTAGTGATGGGAAGCAGATCGGTGGTTGCCGATCTGGGGATCGCCCGGGATGGCTGAGCAGAGGAAGGAGGGGAAGTGAGGAATGAGAATGGCCCCAAGACATTTTTCTTAGGTGACAGAAAACTGCATCATCAGGACTGTGGCGATGGTGTAACGGGTGTACAAACGGCAAAGCTTATTCAAACTGTATGCTTCAAAATGTAGGCAGTTTATCGTATGGAAGTGATCCCTCAATTTTTTTAAAAAAACACTTTGATGAGAAAAAAGTTACTATTCTTCCGGCTCTTTCCTAAGTTTTCTTACCCTCTCTCCTCACCCTCAGCCAATGAGACATTTTAAACTCTGTGATCTATACCTACTGCCTCCAATTCCTCTGCATCTTCTCCATCCTGAGCCTCCACCATCTCTGAATTCACTAAAGTTCTCCTTCCTTACAAATCTTTTTGTGTTGTTTTTTTTTTTAGGATTTTGAGTCTCTGATTTACATGTGACTGGAGGCTTTTTCTGGGTTGTCATGTTTTAACATCTCTGATATGACGCTTGCCTGATTTTCATCCTGATCACCTTTGTTCCAAGCCCCTTCGAGCTCCAGCTCCTTCCCCTTTTACAGAACCGTGGCTGGCAGTGTTCCCCAAGCCTCACCCTCAGTCCACTTTTCCTTCATTGTCTACTTTCCCTGAAGAATTCATTCTCAACTATAAGCCCTACATAGGTAATTCCAAAATCCCCTACCCCCAGCCCCACTTCCCTATCCACACATCAGACTCCTACTTCTGGTTGCTAAGGGGAAATATCCCCTTGGAGGCCCTTCCAAACTCCATGTCCCAAATGTAACCCATTATCTTTTCGCAGAATTGGCGAGGTTGGGGGGGGGGGCTCTTTCTGCCTCCCCACACGCGATCCATGGCGGAGCGGTTCTGCCCTCTCCCCAGCCCTCCCGCCACTGGACCTGCTCAGTCACCGAGGACCACCCAGGGATGTGCCCCCAACCTCTGCTCTCTTTCTACTCCCACTACAACCCTCGCCTCCCCCCTGTGAAAACCCAGCTTCTCCATGTTGTGGATTGACCTGCCTCCCATCCACCCCCTCCACAATCTAGCATCACACACCTTTCCAGGCTCACATTCTATCAAATTCTTTGACCACTCAGCTAGATCAAGGTAGTCCTTGCTGAATGCTGAGTAGAGCCTGTTACTTTGCCCTCTCTTTTCTCGAGGTAGTCTCTTCTTCCTGGAAAGCATTCCGCTTTTCTTTACCCATATCCAAACCCTACCTAAATTATGCGCCATTCTCAAGTTCCCTCCCGCCCGGACCCCAGGCAGGTGCTGGACGAATCCAGGCCGCCCTGATTCTGCCTCTTCGAATCTTCTGGACAGTCTGTGCCATTCATTTAGCACTTAATCTTGTGCTTTGTAATTGAAACAGGCAATGCATTCATCCACTCAATCATTCCTTTATTTATGAATTCATCAAATACCTATTAAAGCATCTATCTTAACCAAGGCACTATGTACGTAGAGGAAGGATAAGATGTATCTCTGCTTTTAAAGTGTCCAGAGGAGAATACGGCCATAAAATCAAATAGCCACAACCTGATACGGTTAAGTGTTATGACCAAACCCCATTATGATCCATCTGTAAGCCATCCAGGTGCTGGGAAATTGCAAAAAACTACGAGTGGGTCTTTGGCTCTCAAAGACATTTGCAGGGAGGGGTTTAGAGACAATAGTGGTTTAAGAGGGAAAACCACAGAGTTTGCAGGAAGCACAGATTCTTCCGGGTAGCGGAGAGAAGTTGTTGGGATGGCCTCGATCTATGCATCTTTTGCACACAGGTGTCCAGCGGCTACTGCCTCCCACATACTGCCCCAGGCTTCATGGAAGACACAACCTTGAAGCAGGCGGTGAGCCTCCCAGGGAGGCCAGAAAACGAGGTGCGATCCAGCATGCAGAGCTTCTAAATGCTTCAGCCGGTGTCAGTGGCCCAAACACCTGGCGGGAGAGGCTGGAAGGAGAGGCCGCCTGAGCAGGAAGGACCTTGTGTGTCATGCCAGGGAACTGGAACGGAGGAGACAACAGGAGGACCTTCGACAGATGGTGATGTCATCAGATTTGCATTGTAGCGCCATCACTCATGGCATGGAAGATGGACGGGGGCGGCAACTGACCGATGAGCTGGGAAGAGGAGTCTGGGGTGATGTCAAGAGCCCAGGAAAGAGAGATGAGGCAGGGGGTGAGGGGCAGGACGGTGAGGGCTGGAGAGGGATGGGGCAGAGCTGAGCAAGATTCACAGGATGCAACGAACAGAGCAGCTGCCTGTGGCGGGTAGGAGGAGATGTGAAGGGCTTCTGGTTCAACTATTTAGGTGGAGACGGTGATGTCATTGACTAGCATCGAGAACACAGGGGTGTAAAGACAAAGGCTGTTCTGTTCTGTTTCTGGAGACGGGCCCAGGGGATGAGTCTGGGATCATATTTGTTAAGCTCGGGGCACGATGTTTAGCAGAGACAGTCACTGGCCTGGCTCCCCAGAGAACAATCCAGGCTCAAGACACAGACCTGGGAGACCCCAGGGCCAGGGTGGTGATGCCAATTTGGATCTGGCCTAGGGTGGACAGTGGAGAGACAGGAGGGATGAGGCTCAGGCCCTGGGGTCTCCACGTCGGGGGAGAAGGTAGAGAAAGTGGAGCTGATGCAAGAGGCTGAGACACAGCCCTGAGGCTGGAAGAAAAGTCAAGTAAGATAAGAACTGAGAATGTTCTAGGAGATTCGGCAACTAGGCGGTCACCGGGGACCCTGGTGAGAGCCCTTCCAAGAGAATGCGGGGATAGCAGGCAGACCCAGCTGCTCAAGAAGGAGCTGGTGAACAAGTCCAGGAGCTTGTCTTGGAGGGAAGGAGTGGGATTAGGGCAGCAGGTGGAGTGACTCACTTTGCCCAAGGGAGGGTTTTTTGACTTCCCAGGAGAGGGCCTCAGAAGAAGGAGCCTGAGGGCAGAGAGAAGCTGATCATGTCAGAAGCAAGGGGGCACTTTCTGGAAGCAAGTGCTGCAGAAAGGCCAATAGAGAAAGAGCCTGGGGCACAGGGTGTAGGTTCACATGGGCTGAGAAGACAGGGTGAGAGGAAGGAGAGGCCCCCACGGAAACGCTCGCTGGCCCCACGGCCTTTCTCCCATTCTTCCTTTTAATCATGAAACACTCTTTTAAGTGCCACCTGCATGCACGGCGGCCCAACCCCAGACCATGTTCCCCAGCCTCTTCTGCAGCTGGGGGAGGCCAGGAGCCAAAGGGGGACAACGTGCTTGAGTGGCAATAACCATGACACATCCAGGTCGTCCCCTTGCCCTGGACTCCCCTTCCCTTTTCTTGATGACTGTAAATAGTGACAACAGGAATGCATGGGAACTACGCACGTCTTCCTGGCCCCTGCCCCCAGCCAGCCGGGGACCAAGGCTGACTCAGGGACTCACACCTGAGAGAAATACCCTTCTGTCTTTGGAAATACCACACGTTCCTTCAGCTCACTGTGCTACCAGGCAGCGGAAGCTCCAGCTCAGTACCGTCCAGCAGAAACGCGACGTGAGCCATGCCTGTAACCTGACGTGTTCTAGCAGCCACGTTCCAAACGAGTAAGAAAAGAAACAGGCAAAATCACGGAAGTAATTTAAATATTTTATTTAACCCAAATTTCCAAAGAAGACTCTTTATACCATATAAAATCATTGAGATCTTTCATATTGTTTTCATACTAAAATCCAGTGTGTACTTTGTCCTTAAGCAGTACAGCTGAGGGGCCCCTGGGTGGTTCAGCAGGTGAAGCTTCTGACATTGGTTTTGGCTCAGGTCATGATCTCAGGGTCGTCAGATCGAGCCCCGTGTGGGGCTCCATGCTCAGTGCAGGGTCAGCTTGGAAATCTCTCTTTCCCTCTCACCCTCTGCCCCCGCCCCCAGCCCGACTCGCATGAGCTCATGCTCTCTCAAATAAATAAGTAAACAAAATCTTTAAAAATAAATAAATAAATAAACTGTCCATCTGAATTCAGACAATGTTAGTGGCTACAACGCCGGTCAGTGCTGGTCTAATACTCATCAGTACGGCTCTAACTAAACATGGAGGGGAAAGGAGTTGAGGGAGACTGAGCTCGACAGTTTCTATTATCTCTGAAAAGAGGCAAGATCGTCACCTTCTGACGTCATCTTTGCAACAGTGGCAAAGATGCTGTAGGTGGTTTCAGGCGAAAGCTAAGAACAGGTGTTCCGGCATGTAACTGTGTTTCTGTTTGGGCCCAGATGAAATGAAGAGAGGCTGTTTTTTTTTGGTTTTTTGGTTTTTTTTTTTTGTTTGTTTTTTGTTTTTTTGCAAGCAGCCTCAGGACACAGACAAAAGCAAGGCAGGTAGATGTCTGTATAGTCAAGGGTGGGAGGAACCGTGAGAAGGCAGGATGAGGGGACACAGGAGTTGAAAGAAAGACCCGGAAAGGGGGTCAAACCCAGCAAAAATCTAAATGAACACAGCCCACACAGCTGAGAGGCTACGGAGAGCTTGGGGGTACGTGGATATGTGGATGTGGCAAGAACTTTAGTAAAGGGAGCAAGATGGGGAAATCAGGAGCCTAGGGTACTGTTGGCAGACTGTGGGATTTTGAAATTTCAGCTTTCCAAGGCAGAAGGTCACCCAGCATGGCCACAGTCCTGAGTATGGGTTAGAAAGGGATATGGAGAGGAGAAGCCCGCTGGAGGTGGAAGTTATGTATCTCCAAGGCAATGGCACGAGACAACAGACCCATGGGTGCTGGGGACGATCCTGTGAGAGCAAAGGTAGAGATGAGAGGACGTGGTGAGCCAGGAATCACAGCCCAACGTAAGAACTGCAGGTGCCGCGCCAGTGGAGGCTTGTCTCGGGGAACGAGGCAGGACAGGCAGGATGGGGAGCAGGGAAATCCAGCTGCCCCTCTCTCTGTTTCTCTCTCTCTCTCTCTCATGAGCAGTTGCCTCTGGAGATGGGTGAAAGGGAAGCACTCTATTTGACAGGTTTGGATTCTCCCCAGAATAGGGCTCCATAACAAGCTGAAAAGGGTCTACAGGGAGGCCAGGAGGAAGAGCCCAAGCTGGAGACACAGCACACAGCTGCGAGGGGAAGTGATCCCAAGGAAGGTGGGCGATGCGGCCAGTGCATGAGAAAGGGGTGGGGGTAGAGCGCTGTTTCCTGGTGCCACGAGACAGCCCTCCGAACAGTGAGGACCTCGAGGGCAGAAGCCACGTCTCATCATCTCCCATCCCCGCCTCCCCCAACCTCCCGACCAAGACTCAGAGCAGATACAGGCAAACGCTACACATCACGCGTGCCTTCCAGACTTGTTAAAAGACCCGATCACAATGTGTGTTGATGGTTGGGACGTTCACAACATGGTTCACCTTTAGCTCCATCCCTTCCTCCTTCATCCTCCCACAGCTGACCAAGGACACATCCCTGCAAACAAATGTATGAATACAGTCCCTGGCATGACCAGCGATTACATCTGCATTTAGAGCCTTAGTTATACAGCCGCTCTGTAAGGTCTCCACATACCTCATTGATATTCCCAAGTCACCCAGAGCTGGCTTCTCTGGATTGTGCCACGTCCCTCTGGGTTTCCTCCGGGGGAAGGACAGTCCCCATGAATTCTCAAGGTTCCAGAGGGGGCCACCAGCTTTGTCCATGGCAGCCTCCCCTGGCTGGCTTTGGTGGGACCAGATGCATGACTGCGGCAGCACAGTGCCTGGCATCCCCATGCTCCAGGCTCCCTGCGCGCAGAGCCAGGCGGGGGAGAGAAGCTGTGGGTGCTGGAGCTGCCCGTTTGTCTTCTCTAATGGCTGCCGGTGACAGCCTTCCGGCCGAGTTATAGGCTGGAGCAGAATGAAGGCAGAGGCTCGGGGAGTGTTGGGGGCTGCTGGGAGCCCTAGCGGGTCGAGCATGTCCAAGGGTGCCCAGGAGGTCTGCCTCACTTCTAGAGGACACTGAGCCCAGGTCGGCTTCACCGTCTGGGGAATTCAATTCGGTGAGCACATACTGATCATCTCTCTGACGCCAGGCCCTCGTGGGGTAGACACCACCGAGAACACGGGACGTGGGGACATCAGGTGCCTCTGGCTCCTGTTCTCACTCGGGGACGAGTTGGGGCGATGATGATGGGAGTGGGGAGTGAGGTAGAGAGCACAAACAGGGTGCCAGGCAGGCTCTGAAAGGGGAGCCCCGTGGGGGAGTGGGCAGGTGCCACCCCCACAATCCCCCACCTCTGAGTCACAAGCGCTCTGTGTGGTCTGCTGACCCAAGCCTCGGTCTCCATCCGACCACATCACCATTACCTCGGGCCCCCTCCCTGAGTTTGCGGAGAGAGCCTGGGCCATCAGAGCACCGAGGGCTTCTTAGCTCCCCAGTTTCGCCACAGCTGTGAGTAAAGGAGGACCCCACCCGCTACCATTTACGATGTGGGACCTTGTCACCTCGGATCGGAAATGATCATTAGAACGGGCGCTAGAAGTCTGACATGTTTGGATGATGCTAATGTCCCTCCACTCAGAGAAAAGGGCAAGGGAGAGATAATGGACGATTAGGACAGCTTTGAGTTCTTTGCAAGAATATGGCCTGAAAAATCCACAGGGCCATGACTTCGACTGCTCGCACCTTGGAGTTCTCCGTCTCTTATCCCAGGAGATCAAAGCCCAAGCAATAGATCTGATTCACTGTCGTGATCTCCCTGGGAGTGGGACCAGGACAGGGAACATTTATCCAGGAGGACACGGGGGTTTAGAGGGTAAGCTGAGGCCTCACAATGGGAGAAGAACAGAATATTCATTTGCTCATTCATTCAAAAAATATATTCAAATAACGTCATCCTCTTTCTCTTGTCCTTTACCTAACATGGGAAGAGAGGAGCTTCGTGTCATCAAAATGTGTCAACCTTCTACCTCACACTGTAATTACTATTTCCGAGCGGGGAGGACAGTCCCTGTTCTCTGTGCTGGAAAGCAAATTTCCCATGGAGCCTCCATCTAGAATTTAGGGAAGGAACTCGGTCTCGGTTTCTGTCAGCTTCCCTGAGGCCAGCACCTCCCACATGGTCTACAGAATACCGCACACAAACAAATACCTCTCAGGTCTGTCCTCCCTCAAAAACCCATTCTATGCACCCTGTTTCTCCATGAGACTAATTTAAGCTTCAGCAGGTGTCCACCGCCCCCCTTCAGTGTATCCCTGGGGAATTGCATACGCAGTGCTTTTTGGAGCGATATCGAGGAAGAGTGGGGTGGCCCCTTTAGGGAAGACCAACAGCCCTTGTGATGAAGAACCCAGAAGAGCAGCCCGAGACATCGAGGGGGCGCACTCTGACAGCGGGCATCGGCCCAGGGTCCACACTGCAACTCGGTAGACCAGGTCTCGGTCTCGGCAACCTCACGCTGTAACTGGCTGAGTTTCCTAAAGACATGTTGTTGGCTGGAAGAGCGGCTGAGTGGCTGCCATCAGAATATTCGAAAGGCACAGAGAGACAAAGGAAAAGAAATAGCACTAACCTACAGGAGATAAAAAGCAGCCCCATTCAGACACCATATGCCACAGAAGTAGAAAGCTAGTAAATTTAATTTAGTATAGACTACGCAATTACCTGCTTTAAAAATTAAGGACTGAGACCATAAACCCACTAAACTTCAAATCTTCATAATGAGCAGTTCACCGAGGGAGAGAGAAGGGATGGAGGGAGCAGAAGGAGAAAGAAAGAAAAAGCAAGAGGACCGAGGAAGGAAGAAGGGAAGGAGGAGGAAAGAGAAAGGGAGAGGGAAGAAGGGAAAGAAAAAACCAAGATCAGCCAGAGCTCGAGACAGGCACCTAGAGAAACAGGACGAAAGCGTGGCACACCATATTCCCAGAAGAATTTTCTGTGCTTGGGGTCTTCTGATTTTGTTATGAAAAAGATTTAAAGTCACAATGGGAGGCACAGATGGGGACAAAATCTTACTCTGCCAAATAGAAATATTCTTTTTTTTTTTTCTTTTCTTTCCATTCCTGCAAGCAGCAGCCTGGTTTAGAGCTGAGTTTCTTGGACTCAGTGTTCCTGACATCTGGAGACAGATGGTTCTTTGCTGTAGGGGGCTGTCCTGGGGGTCACGGTAAGTTGGGCGTCACGAGGAGTAGATGCCAGGAGCCCCCTCCTCAGGTGTGACACCGTTCCAATGCCTCCAGGTCCTGCAGGCGCTGGTGCTCCGTGGCGGAGTGTAGTGAATGACGGGATGGACGGCAGGAGGGAAGGTGAAGAGGGGGACAGAGGAGATCATATTGCCCTGTGGGCCATAATGAGAAGCTTAATTTTATTCTCACTGTAAAGGGCAGTCACCAGAGGGTTATAAACAGAGCGTGAACTCCCTGACCCAGCTCTACGCCGCATAAACTAGCCTCTAACCCACACCCAGCTTCATGGGCTTCTACTCCTCTGAACAAACTTGAGCTTGCATCAGAAGCCCCTGGAGGGCTGTGAAAATAAAGACCGTCAGGTCCCGCCCCCGGGTTTCTGATTCCGGACCCAAGCATCTTCATTTCTAACATCTCACCAGGAGCCGGTAACACTGCTAATCCAGGGACCACACCCAGAACAAACTCGACTCCTTCCAAGTTATGCCTTCGATCATGCTGTATGCCTCCCTGTTTTCTGTTTTGAAGGAGGTAAGCTACCATGAAATCAAGTGCTTGTGTGAACCACAAAGACTCTGAATTCTTTTTACCTCACATCCATTAGGATGGTTATTATCAAGAAGAAAACAAACAAACAAACCCAGAAAATAGAGCGCCTGCATGGCTCAGTCATTAAGCCTCTGTCTTCGGCTCAGGTCATGATCCCAGGGACCCGGGATCGAGCCCCACATTGGGATCCCTGTTCAGCGGAAGCCTGCTTTTCCCTCTCCCACTCCCCCTGCTTGTGTTCCCTCTCTCACTGTGTCTCTGTGAAATAAATAAATCTTTAAAACACACACACACACACATGCAAACCCAGAAAATAACAAGTATTGGTAAAAATGTGGAGAAACTGGAATCCTTGTGCAGTGCTAATGGGAATGAAACTGGTACAGCTGCCGTGTAAAACAGTATGATGGTTCCTCAAAAAATTACAAACAGAATTACCAGCTGGTCCCATAGCTCCTCCTCTGGGTATATATCCAAAAGAGGCTGATGTATATGGGTATATGTCAAAGAGATATTTGTGTGCCTTTATTGATGGTAACCTCACTCACAGTAGCCAAAACATGGGAGCAATCCAAGTGTCCATCAACAGGCAGCCAGGTAAACAGAATGTGGCATCCATAGATATAATGGAATATTAGTCGCCCTTAAAAAGGAGGGAAATTCTGACACCTGCTACAGTATTGGTGAGCCCTACACACATCATGCTAAATGAAAGAAGACAGACACAAAAAGATAAGTACAATCACCTTTGGGAGATAGCTAAGAGCGTTCACCTTCATAGAGACAGACCGTAGAAAGGCGGCTGCCAGGGGATCAAGGACACAGGGAATAAGGAGTCATTGCCCAATAGGTACAAAGTTTTGCAAGATGCAAAAAGTTCCAGAGACTGGGTGGTGGCAATTAACGGTTGTGAAACTGTGAATGGGGGTGCCTGGGTGGCTCAGTTGGTTAAGCATCCAAGTCTTGGTTTCGGCTCTGGTCATGATCTCAGGGTCCTGGGACAGAGCACTGTGTCAGACTCCAGACTTGGCAGGGAGTCTGTTTGAGGATTCTCTCTCTCCTTCTCCCTCTGTTCCCTCTCTCTCTTTCACTGTCTCAAATAAATAAATCTTCAAAAACAGCAACAACAGTGTGAATGCATGTAAAATCTCCAAACTGTGCACATAAAAATGATTAAGCTGGTTTTATGTTCTATATATTCTACCACAACTAAAAATGATTTCTTAAATACAAAGAATTGTTTTCGTTTCTTTTAAAGATTTTATTTTAGAACAAGAGAAAGAGAGAGCTGGAGTTGGAGGAGGGACACAGGGAAAGGGAGAAGCAGACTCCCCATTGAGCAGAGAGTCTGACGTGGGGCTCGATCCCAGGACCCTGGGGTCATGACCAGAGCTGAAGGCAGATGCTTAACTGACTGAGCCACCCAGGGCCCCCCAGAGAATTGGGTTGTATTTTTGTTTTTGTTTTTCTTATAGATTATAAAGCACTTTCACACGTCTGATCTCATTTGTATCTTATAATAATCTAGGAGGTAACAGTAAAATACTGCCATGCCCATTTCACAGATGAGCTTGCAGAAGCCCAGAAAGATTAAATTATTCAAGTCCATGCAGCTGATGTGGCGAGAGATTAAAAGTAAACATCAGATCCTTTGCTCCACGACAATATGCCGCCCAGTATATCACAATGCTTCTCCTAGAATGTTCTGTGTAGTAAATCACCCTTTATGTGCTAAGTGATGTATACATAGTAGCTGACTAGTTGGGAGGGAGGGAGGGAGGAAGGCAGTGGGGGAGAAGGAAGAGAAGGAATTATTTGACTTGAGGCAGATTCCTCTCTCGTGATTTAGGGAAAATCACTATTTTCTGGATGTTTCCATGTGTCTGGCAGTTTGTATCTGTTTTTCTTTTTAATTTTCACATACAATGCCCTAACAGTGGGCATTACTATTATTATTTTATAGGTGATGACAAAGAAAACAGACCCCTTAAATCACCTGACCACTTCCACTGTGACTCTGAATCTAGATCTGTGTGACCCTGGGCCCAGGCTCTCACTCCCAGCAAACACAGTGGCCTCCATGTTCTAGAATGTCTGGTGGCCAACATGAGGCATCCATGTCCTCTTGCCTTTGGCTGGCAGTCAACCCAGCTCTCTCTTCCTTCGCCAGCACCCCACCAGGGTATTTGTAATTGAAAGGGGACAGCTTCCTGATATTTTTCTCCCCTCCTGTACCCACCAGCTGTACTTTTCTCTGTCCTGACCACCCTGTCTGTCTAGTCTTTCAGGATGAGGAGAGACACGACCTGTGGGGGTTTCTCCTCCACTCTGACTTCCTTCCTCACACAGGCCTCTGAACCATCTCCTCTGAGGGCAGTTGGTCCCTCCTCTGCGTCACGGGATGGAGTCCCCTCTCAGGAACTTTTCAGGGGGCAGAGAGAACCCTACCAGTCAACCACACCTTTCACGAAGCCCTTCCCTCTCCCTCCTGAAGGAACACACAACAGAGGTTCTAGTGCCTTCTTCTACCAAATCAGCACTCACCCCACTCTCGTCTGACAGACCAGCTATAGGGGTGCTTCTCGTGGAGGGCTAGACACACCCCTCCAAAAGCACAGGGTTCCCAGGGAACCCACTCTGTGGACTCACAAAGACATCTCACACCACCTCTTCCGAGTCAGGGCTTTCTTCCCTCCCTGCCCCCAAAGAATCCGGTACTCCCGGGCTGCCCCAGCCAAGGCATCTGCAGGCCACTCTGTTAGAAGATGGTGGAGGAATCGAAGTTCTCACCGATTAGAAACAAAGGCTCATCGATCCCGGTGTAACAAACTTGATTGCAGATGTGGCTCTAGCCCCTGATTCTCCAGCAGAGTCTATCATTTTGTAGCTTTCATCCCTCGGCACCTAGAACTGGTTAATCTACCAAACGTTAACCCACTCCATGAATCTGATGGTAATGAGGTCAACTTGCACTTTATTTATCATTAGAACTGGCAGACCCAAAGGGTAATTTAGTGTTTGAAAAGGCTGATTTTAAAACTTTATGTCAGGGGACGCATTGCCAAATGCAGTCTAATAACTGCATCATTAAAGACAGACTAAAGTCTTTATTTAAATTCACGTTCATTTCACCCCTGTCTATAAAACAGAGGGATGTCTACGGAGCAAACCCTTAATCCACAAAACAAATTTCTCTCTTGGTTTTCTCCCCCAACAGTCCTCCCGGATTCTGTGGGAGTTCGCAGAGTGTCCGATCCTGTCTCTCTCACGTGTCTGCCGCCACTCACCCAAAGGACATTCATCATTCCCCAAGCCTCTGCTATACACCAACACTGGGCAGAGCAGTGGGGACACAGAGGTGACATATTCCTGGTCCCTGCCCTCGAGGAGTATACAGAAATGGCAGATGGAAGTGAAAGCAAATATTCCAACATGACAGGTCCAGAACATTCTATCTCCAGATATCCCCCCAAGTCAATCCTCACGTCCTGCCAGCCCGTGCTCTGTGTTGCAGCAGCTGCAAGCCTTTCCCAAGCACCCAGCAAGAAAGAGCTCCCCCGTCCCCTGCCCCTCACCCTTTCCCTCACCCAGCTGTGCTGTATTTTTGTCCACAGCACTTATCAATATCCAGCACGCTCTGCCTTTCCTTGCTTTTTTTGTGGTGTGTGGGTCCCCACTGCGATGTAAATCTATGCAGGGAAGGGCTCAGGGAAGGGCAGGAATTTTATGTGCTGTGTTTACTGCTTTGAGTCCAGCCCTGGCACAGTGCCTCGGATAGAGCAGGCATTCCAGCAACACCTGCCACATGGAACGAGTCGTGCTACAGGAGAGGTGTATGTGTGTGGGGGGGTGATTCTGGAGTGCTAGGAGAGACCTCTTTCTGGGGAGTCACCTAGGAAGTTTTCACAAAGCAGGAGACCATTAAATTGGGTTGTGAAATACAAAGTCGCTGGCTGGGGAAGGGGACTTGCTGGTCCAGAGGCAGAGACATGAAGCCAAGCTGACCCCAGCCGGGACTTGGGGTGACTGGAAAGAAGAGAGAAAACGAAGCTGGAGCTGTTGATGGTGAGGTGGGTGGGCTGTGAGGGGCCTTTTAGGCCATTTAAAGAGACTTGAACTTGATCTCAAAGGTACTCGTTGAGAAAGCTGTAACAGCATCTTTAAAATTGTTGGGAGGATGTCCAGGCGAAGTTTCTAGCTCCCTAGCAGTTGTCCCAGTAGAGTCTCTGCTAGGCTGTGTGCCAGTCAGGCCCCCGGGGGACTCCGGCCAACTCAGCCTCCTAGAATTCACACCCCTCACACCTTACCCTGGGCTGCTCTGCTCAACAGCAAATGACAGAAGGGATGGTTTGGCCCTTCTCACACTGTGTTCCACCAGCACCACCCCCATCGCCCCTCCTGCTCTGGGGAAAGCAAGCTGCCGTGCTGTGACCGGCCCTATGGAGAGACCCACACAGTCATGGACTAGGTGCACTCAACAGCCAGCAAGGAACCGCGGTCTGCCATGGTCTGCCAACAGCCACATGGGTGAGCTTGGAGCTGACTGTGGCCATGGTCCACACCTCCAGTGCAGCCTCCTGGGACACTCTGAGCCAGAACCACCCTGCTAGGTGGCTCCAGGATTCCTTACCCCCAGGAACCGCCCAAGATAATAAACACTCAGTTCCTGGGTGAGTTGTTAGGCAGTGGTAGGTCACTCATATAGCCTAATTCCCTTTCAAGAGCCCCCAGCGGACTCCCATCCCCCACCGTGGGGACAGAGTTGCAAGGTGAGATGGAGGCTGTCACCTCTGTAAAGGCCACCAATCAGACATTCCTAAGGAGGTCTGGCAAAAAGGAAGGGGGCTTCAGTGCCACTGCTCCAAAGCCCAGCGGGCAGGAGCCCGGAGGCCAGCCCCGGCCACGTGGGGATACTGCAATCCCCTCTCCAGCTCTGTGGCACGGGTGGCCTGCCTGCCCCTGTGGCCCTGCAGCTCCCAGAGGTGTGGCAGAGACACTAGTACCCGGCCATGTGACCGGCCACCCCCGACGCATGCTTAATTCATGAACCCATCAGAGGGTACTGCGGTGGCGTCTACACGGCAGTAACGGAACTGGTGATTCAGGGCAGGCTTAGCGCCTGCCGGAACAACACGTGGAGGCTGGCCTTTCTCTAACTTGTTTATTCAGTGTTAGTAACACTTTATTTATTTATTTGAGCGGGCAAGTGGGGGAAGGGGTGGAGGGAAGGGACAGAGAGAATCAGGCTCCGCACTCCACCTGGAACCCGGAACAAGGCTCCATCTCATGACCCTGAGATCCTGACCTGAGCTGAAATCGAGAGTTGGCCACGCAACGGACTGAGCCACCCAGGTCCCCCCTTATTAACACTCTCAATGAGAAGTCCTTGGGGGGGAGCCTTCAGCTCAGGTCATGATCTCGGGGTCCTGGGATCGAGCCCCACATCGGACTCTCTGCTCAGCAGGGAGCCTGCTTCCCCCTCTCTCTCTGCCTGCCTCTCTGCCTACTTGTGATCTCTGTCTGTCACATAGATAGATAGATAGATAGATAGATAGATAGAAGTCCTTAGGGACGCCTGGGTGGCTTAATCAGTGAAGTGTCCGGCTTCGGCTCAGGTCATGATCTCCAAGTCCTGTCATCCAACCCACACTGGGCTCCCTGCTCAGTGGGGAGTCGGCTTCTCCCTCTCCCTCTGCCCCTCCCCCTACTCATGCTCTCTCTCTTATGGTCTTTCAAACAAATTATATATATATATATATATATACATATATGGAAGGCCATCCTGCCCAGCTTCTCAGACAAACCAAGACACCTTCTCAGGGAAGCCCTCCCAGGCTGCCACTGTACCACGTGGTCTACTATCTGCCTAATGACCACCGGGTAGCAAAAGAGTCTCAGCCTGACCCCAACAACCATACTCCACTTTCATTTTTGTTATGGAGGTGTAACTGACGTACAACATCGTGTTAATTTCAGGCACAGGGCGTGTTGGCTGATTGCACTTACCGACTGCAGCGTGATTACCCCTGCAGTTTGAGCTAACATCAGTACCACTCGGCACCTCTTTCTGTGGTGAGAACAATGAAGATCCAGTCTCTTAGCAACTTTGAAGTTTCCAGGATAGCGCCGTTGACTATAATCACTATGCTGAGCGTTACGTCTCCAGGCCCTCCTGACAATAATAAGAATACTTCACAAATACCCCAAGAGGGTACACTGTGTGGTGGGGAAACGGTCAGGCACTCTCAAACCCCAGTTTCAGGTCTACCACAGCACTGTCTGCCCTTGGGCAATGTGCTTGGTTTGTCTGACACAACGGTTGTCATCAGGGTTGCATGGGGTTTAAATAAGCAGCTGAATATCAAGGACCCACCACGGGGTCTGGAGCACAGTAGGTGCTTGGGAAAGGTCTTCCCCCAGATGATGTCAGCGTCTCATCGTACCCCCTCGCACTCCAGAGACAATGGAAATTTCCCTTTTCTTTGCTCTGCGCATACGTTAAGCTCCTACAAATAGCACCTCTCACTATCGCCATGTTTTATAATTTACAAAGTGAACTCATTAGGTCCTTAGATAACCTGGTGAGGTCTAGGGGGCAAGGACCGTTAGCCTAGGTCTGTTCAAGTCACACAGGTGGCAAAGGGAGGAGGGGGACTAACTCCTTCTCCCCTCAGCCACCCAACTCCAGCTGCATTTCTAGGCACATCCCGTCTTTTCCTCCCCACACGTTTTTTTTTTCCCCCTTAGGGAGCTCTCCATGTGGCTTGTGTGCGGTTTCACATGTGAGAGTTCAGATTCTTCAATCTACAGCAGGTTCTGGGAAGCTAGGGCCCCAGGCTTGTCAACGGACCAGGTGTGAAGTAGAGGCCTAAAGACCGTCCAGGACATGCATAAGGGGCTGCCATGTCACAAGGCCCTCATCCAACACCAACTCAAATGAAGTTAAAAATACTGAAAACATAAACCACCCCAGGGTGTCCAGGACAGAAAACAGGGGGTGCAGGAAGAACGGCCAGGCTCCCTCTTCCTCCTCCCTGACCTGTACCTACTTCTTTATCTCCTGCCTCAGTGACAGAGGGGCCATGCATGCTAGTCCCTCTGCTGTCACTTAGATTTTCAGCCATTCATTCATCCATTCATTCACTCCCCCACCTTGATCCTAGGTCCTGCTGATCCGACCGTTACATCTCTGACTCCAAACTCTCCTACTCTGTCTTCCAGATCACAGACAGACACTATCAGGTCCCACTTTATGAAGGTTAATTCTATGAGTCAGATTAGCACCAGTCTAGATGTCACTGTGAATGCATTTTTGAGAATGTGATCAGCATTCAAATCAGTAGACTTTGAGTAAAGCAGATTACTCTCCATAATGTGAGTGGGCCTCATCTAATCAGTCGAAGGTATTATAAGGGAACACTAAGATTCCCAAGGAAGAAGAAATTCTTACCTCAGACTGCCTGTTGGCCATTTGAATGACTTCTTTGGAAAGATGTTTACTCAGGTCCTCTGCCCAATTTTAATCAGATTGGGGTTATTTTGTTTTGTTTTGCTTTTGAGTTGTATGAGTTCTTTCTATATTTTGGATATTAACCCCTTATGAATATAACTTGAAAATATTCTCTCCTCGTTCATAGGGTGACTTTTCATTTTGTTGCAGAGTTTGTGAAGAGTTGTTATTAATTCTTCAAGTGTTTGGGAAAATTGACCAGAGAAGCCATCCAGTTCTGGACTTTTGTTTATTGGTAAGTTTTTCATTACTGATTCAATCCTGATTCAATCTCCTTAGCAGTACCTGGTCTATTTAGATTTTCTATTTCTCCATGATTCAGTCTTACAAGTTCTATGTTTCTGAGAATTTTTACCCATTTCTTCTAGGTTGTCCAATTTGTATATAATTGTTGGTAGTAGTCTCTTACACTACTTTGTATTTCTGTGGTATCAGCTGTAACATCTATTTCATATCTTTTTTTTTTTTTTAGTCTTCTCTCTTTTTTTGGTAAGAATAGGTAAAGCTTTGTCTGTTTTATCTTTCCAAAGAACCAGCTCTTGGTTTCACCATTTCTACTGTCTTTTTAGTCTCTATTTCATTTATTGATGCTCTGAGTTTTGTCCTTTCCTTTCTTATACTAACTTTGGGCTGAGTTGTTCTTCTTTTTTTTTTTTTTTAAGATTTTATTTATTTATTTGACAGAGAGAAATCACAAGTAGATGGAGAGGCAGGCAGAGAAAGAGGGAAGCAGGCTCCCTGCTGAGCAGAGAGCCCGATGCGGGACTCGATCCCAGGACCCTGAGATCATGACCTGAGCTGAAGGCAGCGGCTTAACCCACTGAGCCACCCAGGTGCCCCCTGAGTTGTTCTTCTTTTCCTGGTTCCTTGAGCTGTTAAATTAGATTGTTTCCTTGAGACCCTTCTTTTTTCTCAGTGTAGAGGTTTATTGCTATAAACTTTCCTCTTAGAACTGCTTTTGCTGCGTCCCATAGGTTTAGCATACTGTATTTCCATTTGAATTTTCCTCAAGATATTTTTTTCTCTTTAATTTCCTTCTTTGACCTATTGGTCTTTCCACAGTACATCGTTGCATCTCCACATATTCATGACTTTCCCAGTTTAGTTCTTGTAATTCATTTCTAGTTTCATACCATTATGGTTAAAAAATGTTTGATATGATTTCAACCTTCTCATATTAAGACTTGTTTTGTGGCCTAAAATATGATCTACCCTGGAGAATATCCATGTGCCCTTGAGAAGAATGTGTATTCCGTGGTTGCTGGATGGAATGACCTGTAAATGCCTGTGAAGTCCACCTGGCCAAACATATTGATTCCAAGCTGTACTTCCTGAGGGTCTCATCCTGACATCTGTTGCACCTGCTAACTCTCATTCATGGGCTTTATCTATGGAAATCCCTTGCAGCCAGGGTTGAAGATACATCCATTTGTGGGGCTCTGCTTTGCTTATCAGAAACTTCAGGAGCATTACCAAGCTGTGACCACTTTTTATACCGATGTTGCAACTTGGTAATTCTTGGACTAGCAGGAAGTATAAATTCCAGCCTCAAACCCATTAAGGATACCCTGTGGTTATAAAGTCTCAGAGAGACCATTTTTTCTCACTCAGTGCCCAAGTTATCACCCTGTGCTTAAGATCGGGCTATTTTATAAGTCCCATTTCACTGAGGGCATCTTCTTTATGTGGGATTCTCAATTCTACCTCTCTATCTTACACAGTTCCAAGATCTTGCCTCCTACCTCTTCATGGCCAATGAAATCCAAACTCCTTGACTGCTTGAATCTGGAGACTAGCAATATTCCCCCCCAACCCCAGCCCCCAAAGCCTCACTCCAAGCTGCCACAGCATCAATTTACATGCTTACCACTTCGTTTTTCCGCTTTCTCTTCATTTTTGGTCCCTTGTGGTTTTCCTGACTCTCCTCCTTGTTCAGCTAGCGTTCAAAGGTTTGTTATTATATTTTATCCAACACTTCTTAGTATTTTCTAGGAGAGGAGTTTCAGTTTATCTAGTCAACCGTGCTGGCAGAAATAGACATCTGCTGTATTTTAGTTGTTTGCCTGCACGTCTGTCCACCTCCACTGGGCCTGCGAGCTTGAGACCACACACTCAGTGTTTACAAGCCATGCGCTTCAGAGTGCAGGCTGACTGAGTTCAAAGCCGACCTCTGCCACTTACTAGCTCTGTAACATCGGGCAGGTCTCTGCATCTCAGTTTAAGCATCTAAAAATAGCAATAACATTAGCATGTACTGTTATGATGATTAAATGAAATAATAGATGCTAAAATCTTCAAATGAAAGCAAGCACCACGACAAACACTTACTACATTATTGCTGTCATTGTTAGGACAGCACACAGTAGAGAGATGCTTGGCAAATATGTATTGAATTCATTATTTTCAACTTTATATCCCCATTACCTAGCATAGCAATGCTGGCACTTCGCAACGCTCAGTTCAGAGCTAATGAGTTAATATGACTAGATGAGTGAACGAAGGCATCAATATTTAATACCAGTACTCTTTGCTGTCCAGGGGGAAGCAATACCCCTCATCTGTGTAAGACCAGTCCTTCCAACTCCAACACTTCTTTACTCTTCACACGTTTTCTCTTGTAACTCTACCTTCCCATCCTCCTTCCCCTTAGAATATAACAGGCTCTCATTTCTCCCATGTAAAACATGCACACGCGCGTGCGCACACACACGCACACACACACACATGCACACAAATTCCTGCTTTGACGATATGTCTTTTAACTGCATATCCTGGCCTAGTCACCAAAGTCAGCTTCTTGACCTTCTGAGCCTGGGTTGGATGCCCTTTCCCATGAGCCACTGTCTCCTGCCCAAATTTCCATCCCAATACTTAGGTGTTGCGCGATAATTGTTTACTAGAAGCAGGGGAATGGAGATCTCCTCTTGATATCCCTAGTATCTAGCACAGAGCCTGGCATGTGGTAGATGCCAACAAAGTCTGATTAAATAAATGAACGACTGGAAGGCAGTGACAGCACAATATTCACAGTATTTATTATTTCTACCCCGAAGAGCTAGGAAGGAAAGAAAGATGGGTGGATGGATGGTTAGATGGAAGGAAGGAAGGAAGGAACTTCAACAGTTATAGCCTAATCAGCTTTGGGGTTATCTACATGAATCAGTTAGTTATAAAAGTTCCTGACTAGATTTATCTTCACAGCTGTCCTCACAAACAGACCGAGAGAGAAGTGAGGATGGCCGGGGCTAGGAAAGGGGCAGCATCTCATTGGGAAGCGCATACATTTTGACACAGTCTGAATTTCTAGTTCAACTCTCTGTCCCACCAATATACTAGCGACACAGCAACTAGGCACCTCTAGTCTCTCTGAGCCTCAGTTTCTTCACCTATAAAATGGGTATAATGGTGACAACATTGTCATAGCCTTACCAGCTCACAGGGTCCTGTGAGAAACTGTATGCATGTGTGTGTGCACGCACAGGCACTCTACAAACAATGAAGTAAAACCCAAACATTAATATTGCTGTGATTTCTGCCCTTTCTCTCCCAGCTTCAAATCAGTCCCCACCACATGCTTGCTTTGACCTGAAATGATCTGCTCCAGAGACAGAGTCTCACTGCGTGAAATAAAATTAAGCATAAAATACTAAAACGCATATACAACATGAGAAAGAGACACAACTGAAATTCAGAACAAAGTACATCCTGTTAACCCATCTCCAGCGGGACTGGCCAACAGTGGGTCCTTATTTAAAGGACAGAGCAAAGTCAGAAAGGACAGTGAGCCTGCTATGGTGACAGGGCTGGGGAAGATTTTACCACGCGCCTTCGCAAAGGATGGCCTGAGCCGGAAGCTGCACTTTGCCTGACTTCCCAGTTTTGCAGGGGGTCAGCCCTCATTAACTTTCACTGTGTGGCATAAACAGATGCTGGGAGTCGAGGTCATTCTATCATGCCACTGCCATCCGGGTGGCTCTGCGCCGCAGAGTTTGGGAAGATTTGTGTGTGTTTGTTTTGCATGCCACGCCTTCGCTATAAAGCAGAATCATCCAACCCTTCCCGCTTCCCCTACTGCACCCAGGGGGGCTGCAAAGCTGGTGAGTGTTTCAGTGACTACTTACTGACTAATTGCAGCCACTCTTTAGGGTCTGGCAACAAAAGTGGGGGCCCTGTGTTCACAAAGACCCTGTGAGTGTGTGTGGATTTTGATGTTGGTAGGAAATGACAGGGTGATTGCCCAGCCACAATTTTCCAAAATTAATTCTTTAAATGGGGTATTAGTTAAGCCAGGAAGGCGTCATGGCAGCACCCAGGCAGGAAGAAGGGAAGGGCTGCCCATGAGCTGTTAACAAGGGCTTTGTGCACCATGAAGAGTTGCCCAGATGCTGTAATGCCCAGTTTGCCTGTTGAGCCACTGGGCTTCCTGCAGACCCTCAAACGTACCCAGGAAGGTACCTGAGCTTGACCCCCGATCCATTCTACCTCTCCCACCCGTGTGACAGCAGCATGGTTTAGGGACTGAACCCTACTCCAGGAAAGAGTGCTGATTCTCAATTGGAGGTCAGCGTTGTGTGTGCAGCCCATGAACCGAATCTAGCCTGCCACTCCTTTTTTGGGAGGTTTTTTTTTTTTGTTTGGTCTGCAAGCTAAGAATTCTGACATTGTAACCTGGTTGGGGAAAAAAAGGAGGCTGACTATTTCACGACACAGGAAAATGACACAGTATGAAAATATTAATATCCATAAATAAAGTTGTACTGGAACACAGCTAGGCTCCCTCACTTATATGTCTTGTCTGTGGCTGCTTTTTGAACTACAAAGCACCATATGCAAATATTGTGTGGCCCATAAAGCCAAAAATATTCACTATCTACTCCTTGATGGGAAAAGTTTGGTGATTCCTGGTCTAAGCCGATCGTGGTAATCCCCATCCCATGTTTTTCTTGTAAGAATCCAGACTAAGCCATTCAGAGCCAGGCATACCCTCAAGACAATAATTGGTTCAGGGTGGTTAGGTTGCTCTAAATTGGTCCATCAAAACTTGCAGAGAGAGAACTCTGTCTGGATCTCAGTCTCCTGATAGACTTAAGAAAATTGCTACTGAAAGCCCACAGCATGAGGGGGAGCCGATGTCAGGATAAAGCTGAGGGCGTGGCCAGCAGACTGAGATGGGGAGAAGCCTGAGTCTCTACTGCCTTCGCTGAGCCACCAGAGACAACCAGCAGTGACACCTGCCCACCTGTCCCCTTGCTGTTGTGGAAGCCGATTCATTTTCTTACCCATTAAGCTGCTTTGGGTTTGGTTTTTCATTACTTACAACCAAAAGCAGCTCTCAATTCTGGCCATTGGCACATACTATTCCCTCTGCCCAGAGAGCTCTCCTCTCCCCGTCCCTTGTGCAGCCAGCAGGCCCCATCTTTCAAGTTTCACCATAAATAGCAATGTCTTAGGACGGGCCACCTGAGACCTCCTAGAAAGATATGCGCCAGAGCTATACACCATTCCCACTGGGCTCACCCTTCCGTAGCACACGGCACTTGTTTGTCCCTGCCTCCTTGCTAGTCTCCCGGCTCGCTTACCGCCCACACCACGTTTGTCTTGTTCTCCACTGTACCCCAAGTGCCTCGCGATGGGCCTGGCTATCAGGAGCTCTCTAACTTGCTTTCAAACAAGGGTGCCTGGCTTGGCTCGGTCGGTTGGGCTTCGGACTCTTGATTTCGGCTCAGGTCATGATCTCAGGGTCGTGGGATCAAGCCCTGCATCAGGCTCCACGCTCAGCACGGAGCCTGCTCACCCCTCTCCCCCTGCTTCTCCCCCACCCTCTTAAATAAATAAACAAATAAATAAAGTCTTTCACTAAAATAAACAAATAAGTAAATTGCATGCAGACAACATTACCCAGGCCTCACTTTGTGGAACAGCAGTGTCCCATGAGATGTTATTAAGTAAGACACCCAAGACTTCCTCACGTATTTATGCCTATGCAGACCAATTAACATCTGGTGATTGTCTTCCGGTACTCACTTTATCTTCTGCAATGTTTGACTCCGTGTCATATAGGGTCTGTATATTCAAGAGAGACTTAACTATCATTGAGTGTTCTAGGTTTGATATTTAAATATTTGCAAGGAACAAAGCTAAGCAGTTGTCTTCACTGCGCGATTTCTCAGACACCTCGAGACGGTGCTGGGCATCACTGAGGCCCTGGTTCGGTGCTGCTAAGAGTAGAACATACACCGATTCCCAAACTTAGGTAACAATGGTACCCTTTACTCCAACATAAATCATACCCTACTGAATCTATAGGTTTAGTGCTGGCTCCTTTTACAGTTTGTGCAATACTGGCTGGCTTAGAGCCTTTGGGATAAGACAATGCAGAGGCAAAGCCTTAAGAGGTCCTCTGAAGTCTCCAGCAGCAAGCAGCTAGTTTGCTAAGGCACTCCAGAAATGCAGATGCCAGGCACAGGGCCCTCTAGGTCCTCAGATGGGGAAAAGCAAGGCGGATAGCCAAAGGTGCGGGTAGAGTGAAGGGGAGGTCTTACAGCCATGCTGCGTCCTGTTGGACTGAACAATGTGCTGCCCCTGCTCCAGGGTAGGGGGTGGAGGACAGATTATGTTGCCCTGAGTGTAAGGGATGTCCAGGCACATGGATCTGCAGGGGTCCCGAGGAGGCCGAGAACAATCCCCAGTGGGCATCTCAGCCCAACGTTCATCCTGGGCAGGGAGCTAAAACCATCGTGAGGCTTGAACTGTTGGTGCTGGAGGTGATTCCTCTGGTAAAGTCGGGGTGGGGAGGGGGCTACAGGGAACATCTCTTACACTGCATGGCTCCTCCTGCTGGCAACGATACTAGCCTCCATGCTGTCAATTCCTTAAGTTGTAAGGAATCTTCAAAGTCTTTCATTATGGGACTGCCCAGGAAAGGTCTGGGGGCGAGCCCGATGCTTCCGGTTCCCTTCTTATTTTCCAACCACATCCAGTGCAGAGGGAACTAGAGAAAGCCTGTCCCCAGAGGTCCGAGAGAAGGACCCCCATGGGCTCTGCCTGTGCCTCCATCTAATCTCTCCTCCACAGATAATTCAGACTTGGTAACGGCTCTCTGGTCACTGCAGAGAGAGGAAGACCGGTGGCTCCGTGCCTGAGAGGGAAAACCAGTGTTTAAATGCAGCTCTCCTCCTTTCTGGAGACCGAGTCTTATTTTGGAACCCCAAAAATAAAACAGAGAGGGCTGCGAGACAGAGGTTTCACTGATGCTGCCTGACCCCAGAGCTCGTCTTCCTTTTATAGCTTTGGAGGTGGACAGATGATGAACAAAGAGAGACGAAGAGTTACTGAGGCCTCCCTGGGCCAGGCACCATCCTTGGAATTTTCCATTACATAGTTTTGCCTCTTAAACCCCATGAGACAGGTAATACTATTAACCACATTTTACAGATAAGGTACCTGAGGCTCAGAAAAGTTAGAGGACTTACCCAAAGATACAGCCAGAGAAAATAAAAGCCAGGTTTTGGCAAGAAGCCCATTTTCCTTCCAGGGGCCACACCACCTTCCAGAAAGCCTCAAGGTCATGGCAGTACACAAGACCTGCCATGCCCTACCTGGCGGCCCTCTCCATTCCATCTCCCCAGAGGCTGCTTTCAGGGGATCTACTGGTGTCTCTGCAGGGCTGGTGGCTCCTGATGGCCAAGGACGTGCCTCCAGTGGCCTCTTGTGCCCACTCTGGGAGCCTATCCCCCACTGGGACAGGAAGCAGACCCACCTGATGCTGCCGCCGTGCCACCAATGAGACCCTCACAGGCCACTGGGCTAATGGGCAAGTACACTGGGCTCACTCAAGGGCACAAAAATCAGCTCCACTGAACTGTGCTCTCCAGGCAGGAAATGAGCTGAGCACAGGCTGGATGTTTGGCCGCAGGTATCTGGTACAGAGAGGGGCCAAGGTGGAAAGGGAGCGGAGTTACACGGGCTGCATAAAGCCTGTAGAGAAGAAGCCCATGGCAGCCTGGTCTGGGTCATAGCCCCAGGGTGTGGTGGGCCTGGACACTGCACTGAATGTGCCTCCTGCCTCTGAAATGATGAAACTGCCCAGAAAGCTCAGGGTTGGAAGCTAGCCACGTGCTCTCATCAGGACAATGGGAAGTCTGGAAGATACATGGGGTGGGGCTACTGGGATCCACTGGCATGACTGAGAAGAGGGGGTAATGGTCAACTTGGTGTAAGAGATTAAGAACTGGCTGGAAAACAAAATGATTTGGAGGCCAGCAGGACTCATGGTCATCCCATGAGTCAAACCCCAGGGAACATGCAACAAAGAACAAGCAAAAACAAGAGACAGGTTTTCTTTCAGGTGCTGAGCCTAGAAGGCAGCCCTGCTTCCTTCCCTGGGCAGCAGAGGGTGGCGCATTTTCTCCACATCAGGACACCGAAGCATACTCGAGGGTCGGAGTTAGAGAAGTGCCAGGAGCTACCGGGACCCAGAGAGCATCTGATGGCAGGCCGGGGCCTGCAGTCCTAGCCTATGGCGGGAGGGTAAGGCCTGAGAGCTAGAGGAGGCCAACAACACACTATCGTTCGTCAGGCTGGTGCGGCCTGGACAAGCTCATGCTGCAAGAGAGATACCATACATTGGCTCTGGGTAGAGCCTGTGACAAGCTATCTCAACAGGCCAGGAAGTATCACTCCCATCTTAGGGAAGGCACAGCAACACGATGCTAGAGGAAGAACACCTCCAATATCCCATGCCAATAATTAATTGCTGTCACCTTGGGCAAGTCACTCAACCTCCCCAAGTCACGGCTTCCTCCTCCATAAACAGTGACGCTAACAATTGACCCACCCGGTCATCACGAAGGTCAAGGGTGAGAGAGTGTCCTGGACAGGAGGAGCAGCAGAAGCACCTAAGGCAAGTTTCCTCCCAGGATAGGAACAGGCCAACAGCATCTTCTGTTAGCACAGAAATGAAAGCCATCACGGGGATGGAGGGGCCTTCAAAAGCACTTTATTTTCCCAAATAGATTTCACTGCTCATTTGCTTAGTAAACCTTTTCGGAAGAGCGGCGTTAGCTCTTCCTTCCCCGGGGCTCTGCCATCAGAGCCCAGCCCACTGGCTGGATAATGGGGAGCATTTTCTTGCAGACTGTGGACCATAAAGGCAGGCACTGCCTTATCCACCCCTCCCTCCTCAGTGCCTAGCACAGGCCCTTGACTGCCGACTGTCTCCATCACTGCTTGTTGAATGAACAGACTTTGAACCTCTGCCCTGACTAATTCCAAATTACCAGAGTCCAAATTAATGAGGTTTCAATGTAATTAACATGGACACTTTTTTTGCAAGTCAGATTCAGATATCTTGCTTCAAAGGACACCATGGAGACAGCGAAGAGAGAGTCCACACAAAAGGAAAAGAGATTTGCAAATCCTATATATGATAAGGGACTTGTATCTAGAATATATAAAGGACTCCTACAACTTAATAAAAAGACAAATCACCCAATTAAAAATGGGCAAAAGATCTGAACAGATATTTCTCCCAAGAAGATATACAAACGCCCAATCAGCACATGAAAAGATGTTCAACATTCTTAGCCATTAGGGAAATGCAGATCAAAACCACACGAGATTAGGATGGGGAGAAATCACCCCAGGCAGGAATATAAAATGGTGCAGCCCCTTTGAAAAACATTTTGGCAATTCCTCAAAAAGTTAAACACAGAATTACCAGATAACCCAGAGATCCCACTCCTAGAAATACATCCAAGAGGAATGAGAGCACAGATCCATGCAAAAACTTGGACACTCATGTTCAGAACAGCGTTACTCACAACAGCCAAACAGCAGGGGGAAAAAAAAAGTCCAATGTCCGTTAACCGATGAAGGCATAAATAACGGGGTCTGCCCACACGATGGAATATTACTCAGCCATAAAAAGGAATAAAGTCCTCACGGCCACAATGTGCTGAGCCTGGAGACCATAAGGCTCCACAAAACAGCCAGACACAAAAAGCCACAGCCTGTCTGGCACGTTTCACTCGAGATCTCCACTAAGGGTCAAGCCAGAAAGTGGATTGGTGGTTTCCAGGGGCTGGGAGGGATGAGGGGGTTGAGGAATGACTGCTGAGAGGCACCGGCTTTCTGTTTTGAGAGGGTGAGAACATTCTAGAAGTGATGGTGTTGAGAGGTGTATGCATTTGTGAACCTACCAAGACCCACTGGAATGTTTGCTTTAACTGGAGAGTTGCAGGCTACGGGAGTGTACTCTGCAAAGCTCCTTACAGTAACAAGACAAAGCCGGCACCCAGATTCGGACGTCTTCATTTCTCTGACCTCTAGATCTTCCGATTCTAACTTTGGCAAACAAGGGTCTGAGCTGGATCTTCCTTCTCAAATCCCTTCCAGCGATGAAAACAGGCCTGGGAGCAGAATAACTGCTATGTCATTGTTGAGGTGAAAGGCGATGACCCTTTCAGCCCAAAATGAAAACAGGGTATGTGGCCTCTCCTTCGAATTCAGTATCATCAGAGTAATGATATCCTGGCATCTAGAGGGGACGCGCTTACCATTTTGACTTTTGTCTAGTCACAGCTGGCTGGGACGGTGATGACTTCTATTTTACAGAAGAGGAAATTGAGGGCCATTGAAATTAAATGTCTCATCTGAGGCCGCAGTTGGTGAATGACAACAGGGCAAAAGGCTAGACTCCAGTATTGATAACCTGTCTGCTATTCCCATCCTTAGGCAGAGCTCCCCTAACTTACTCCCTCTCTCTATCCCTCACGGATGCGCAGGTGCACGTGTGCGCACACACACACGCACGCGCACACACACACATTGCTGTCTGAGTGTTCAATGGTGGTCCCAGGTTCAGCATCTGCCTTGGCTCCCCAGCCTTAGGCCAGAAGCCCTGGAGACCTCTCAGATTCCTTCGATACACCCAAACGGGCTGAACGCAGAGCGGGGCTCAGGCGAAGCAGTTCTGTTCTGCTCTAGGGAAAGCCAGGCAAAGCTCCAGAGCTTTCTTGTCTTTGCCAAATCACCCATCCTTCGTTCAGCCTCTCCCCTGCCAAGGAAGTGATGAGATGAACAGTGACAGGTGGAGCACTGGTAAGCACCCCCCTCCCACCCGCTGAGCACCCTGCACTCCCAGGATGCTTTCCCTGCAGGCCACAAGATGGTGGGGGGAGGGGCAAACCCAGGAGGTGGCACCTCAAGGGCACCCTGCAGCCCAGGCCTGCAGCCCTCCTGCTTCCTCCGATCCAGGATACACTGTGGAGAGGAGGGGCCCCCAGCTGCCATAGAAGGAAAGAAAACATAACCGATTTACAAAAGTGGGGTCACTTTAAAAGGAAAAAACAAATTTAAATGGCTGACCTTTAAAGAGCCATTCACAGCTTTGCTGGACTATCCTGGAGTGTGAGAAGAATGGCTGGGCTTAAGAGGGGAGCAGGGATCTCCAATCCCCCCCACTGCTGGGGTTCCTCTGGCCTTGGCAACCCTTCCCAGCTGGTGGACTGGCCCCACCCCCGCTGACAAGGCTCGGATATTGTGCGAGGGGCTATGCCCACCATGACACCCCCTATGTGCTCACACCCTCCACTCCCCACTCATGACCATCAGGAGTGGTCCAGTGGTGGCTTTAAGTCCACCGGAAAAGCCGCTGCTGCTTCTTCAAGGACCTCCCACTAAAACACAGCAGGATTTTGAGTCTTGAGAGGGGCATTTAAAATCAAACTCTCCTGCTTCCTGGCTGAGTGACCTTGGGCAGATCTTGGCCCATCTGAAGGTCTTTTCCCGGTCTGGCATAGTAAGTTAGAGACCTCCGTGTGAGGTCAGGGCTTGCAGGGGCACACAACTGGTCTGGGGTGAGGACACGTCACCTTGTGGGGAACACTGGGCATCTTGTCAACACCCACCCCTGTACCTTAAAGCAGGGGTCCTCCAATAGTGACCTCCCCAGCCCCCAGCTGCATGCTGGAGGTACACATCCCTGGGTCCCCCTCTGACGTTCCCATCGGACTCCGAGATGGGACCAGGGGACCTTCATTTCAACGAGCTTCCCCAGGACTATTGCGCTCTCTCAACTTGGAAAAATGATGTTGAGCAGGTACAGAGCCCAGCCCGGAAGTCCCAGAGGAGCTGGAATGAGAGGGCAGGGCCCAAGGCAGGAAGACAGTAGAAGCCTGCAGGAGTCCAGGCAGAAGCCCTCCTGTGCCCCTGACCTGCTCCCTTCTGCAAAGCTGCACCCTGCCCCTCCCCCAGCCTCTCCTCCACCTCCCCACAGCCCCACCCCCAAACAGCCTTGCAGTAAGGGCTCCTGAGAACCCAACAAAGCAATAACTTCCCTCTCAGAGCACAGGCTTTGGGAATCTGCCTGGCAGCTTCACCAGCCCATTCATTTTATTTATTTTATTTCATAAAGCTACCGATAGGACTTCCTATGCAAATGACTCCCAGATGAGATGCAAATTGGGATTCAGAGCCAAGAACCACCAAGGCTTTTTTTCTTTTTTTCTACCCCCCCTTCCTTTTTTTAATTTTTTTTTTTTTAATTGTAATAGCACTGCAGCACCTCCTGCCTGGTCCTCTGCCCTCGGCTCAGCAGCCTCCTTGCCACGTGCTTCCTGCTGGCAGCCACGGGCACAGGGACCTGCTCCCTCCCGCCAAGCCTGGGTTCTGTGCTTGCCACGGGAGAGTTGATTAACCGTGCTCGAGTAGGGGGCCTGGCCAGGGGGGGTCTTGCCAAGGTGAGATTGCCCTGCCTGCTTCCTCTCCACCGAGATTCTCACGCTGGAGTCTCCCCAGCCTGCCTTCTCTGCACACCGGCCAAAGCCAACGGGGGCATATTACAGGGAGACAGACCTCTTTGCTTAACTTTCATGGGGCAAAAGGCTCAACCGCCCATGTATTTCTTTAAGACCTACAGATTCCAGTTTAGATCTTCGCCCAACCACAAACCAGCCACGGGACTCTGAGCAAATCACTCCATTCCTCATCGGGGACGAGGATAACAATACCTACGGCCTGACTTGGTGAAGATTACATGGGATAATTTCTCTAAAGTACTCGGTACGGAATAGCTCATCAGGAGACTATTATTATACGATCTAAATAAAATGGCACACAGAGTTCCTTCCTCACTTTGAGGAGCTCGTGCTCTAGACAAGAAGAAGAATGAGAGAGAGTTTTCCAAACTGACGATCCCCTTTGACAACTAAGGAAGGGTCAGCGTGTACCCACACCACAGGTTTCAGGATTGTTTTTCTTTTTTCTTTTTTTTTTTTTTGAAGATTTTATTTATGTATTTATTTGACAGAGAAGGGGAGAGAGAGCACAAGCAGTGCGGGTAACAGGAGGAGAAGCCGGCTCCCTGCTGAGCAGGGAGCCCCATGTGGGACTCCATCCCAAGACCCTGAGGTCGTGACTTCAGCTGAAGGCAGAGGCTGCAATGACTGAGCCACCCAGGTGCCCAACAATTTTTTTTTTTTTTCAATTCAGTAACATGCTTTTAATGACCACCATGAGCCACCATGGGAGAAACAGAGGCTCCATCTTTGTGCTCAGCAGCTTATCCCTCCTCTTCCCACAGAGCGGAGCAGCTGGTGGGGTGCATGGGGCCGGGCTTGTCTCAGCTCTGCCTTAAAGTAGCTGTGTCAGCTCCAGCCAGTCCCTGCGTCTCTCTACCTCAGTTTCTCTATCTGTAAGACACGGAAGTCACACTGGGACTTCTGAGGCTCTGCCCAGCACTAACGCGTTGGGAAACTCTACCTGAGGCTATGGCCTCCCTTCCCTCCCCTCCCCTGCCAGCCCTGCCAAGAAAGCACATTCACAAAGGCTTCTTGTGCACACATCATACAACACTAAACTTGGGGCCCACTGCGAGACTGATTTCTCTTTCTCATCCATCAGCGAAAAATAATAAAAGTAAATTTTAAACGAGTTCTGAAACTTGTTGCCGCCCCACCAGAGCCCATCAGCCCTCCTGAGAGTTACACCAAGGCCCCCTTGGTGGGACCACCCTTCTGCAGAGCAGAGGTGGGCACCTCTCATCTTTCTGACGCCTTTCTGGGGCTCTGGGGCTGTGCTCACTGCACTTGGCTAGGCCTCTGAATCTCAGCTGTGCAAACCCAGGCCTTTGGGGTCTGACCCCTTGTGGGGAGCTCATCTGCTCTGGGTTGCACCCTCTCAGCCCACCTGGAAAGCTCTGCAGGTGTCTCTGATCCACCCGGCGGCATGGCCTCCCCAAGGAGGGGGCCCCTGGGACAGCAGCAGGACTGTTTGCTTCTCTCTATCTCCTTGTCACCCTATGTGAGCTGCTCGAAGAGAAGTCTTCTGGTCCTATTGCAGCCCCCTCCTTCCGGCCATGCCCCCCAGCGCCCAGGGTCACAGAGCGAGGGGGCCTCCCTTCTAGCCAGGCACCCCAGCCATCCGTATCCAGAGGGCAGCTGCTCTGTGGGGTTCTGGAGAGCTCTGCGCCTTCCCCAGCCATATCAGATCAGCAGAAGACGGTCAATGGGCAGGGAGAAAAGGGAGGAAGCACTGGCAGGACTCCCCTGGGGACACAAACAAGTACCAGGGCCCAAGCATGGATGGGACCCTGCCTACAAAATCCCAAACCCTTGGAGCTCTCATTTCCTGCTTCAATACACCCACCTCGGGGCAGTAGACGAAGGAGGAGACGGTAGCTTACAACACTTGAGAGAAGTCACTGAGCCAAGGCTAGTGAGTTAGAAACAGGAGCCCACAAAGTTCTTAATCTAGGCGAGGGGTGGTCAGAAGCTCATACAGGGCCGACTGCATTAAAGAGGTCCTCCGGTTCTTTTGGCCTCAATCCCCCAGCCCCAATCCCAACACGCACACCAATGACACAGACCACTCGGAATTTGGTTAAAGGGCATCACCATTTTCCTGAGAAAGTCAGGGATGCTTTGTAGGGGGTATGGGGAAGAGCAGCAGATTTCTACCATAACCCTAGGCAGAGAGAAGGCTGCAGCTTGCCAAACCTCTCTGACTCCCAAAGGACCCTGTGTGACTCACTGCCCAGGAGTTTCAACTTAAAGAAGAAACTTTATCTTCTACATGCAAAATGCTACAGGATAAGGGCACCTGGGTGGCTCATTGGGTTAAAGCTTCTGCCTTTGGCTCAGGTCATGATCTCAGGGACCTGGGATCCAGCCCTTCATCGGGCTCTCTGCTCAGCGGGGACCCTGCTTCCCCTTCCCCCTCTGCCTGCTTCTCTACTTGTGGTTTCTCTCTCTGTCAAATAAATAAATCTTTTAAAAAATGCTCCGGGATATCTATGGGACAATGAAATTCTCAGATGCATGATATTAATATCATTATCATAAACCCGAGCAGATATTAAAGGGAGGCTCGATACTGGGTAGCAAACACTGCTATCTACCTTGTGAAAGGTCTTCAAGAACAATAACCCGATACCAGTCCCCCAGCAACAACTTAAATAATTGTAGGGGGAGAAACAACAAAGTGCTGGGAGAGAGAAGTGTGGAGCTCCAAAGGGGTCTCCGGATCAGAATCCTTGCCCTAGGTCGGCTGTGGGACAATCCTGGAACAGGGACTCTGGGGAGTGTCAGTTTCCTCTTTCACAAAGTGAGTTTGGATCCAGATGACTTCCAATGGTGACTAGAGAGGGCGACGCAGAGGATGGAGGTCTGGAGCCCTATGGTGAATGCTGAGTAGGGGTGAGGTGCAGGGGAGGGCACGGGCCATCAGAGGAGAGGCAGGTACAAAGGCCAGAGCCAGGAAGAGACAAGGCATGTTTCGCTCTTTGATTTCGTCATCTGTGCATTCATCATTGTGTCCGGCTGTTTGTTACTCTCACGCGCGCCAGGGGCTTTCTAGACACTGAGGTCACAGCCACGAGGGCACCAGGGCAGGGGGAGTCAGGGAAGTGGAAATGGTGGATCCCAGGGCCAGAAGAGCACTGGACGTCCATCTGCCACACAGCAGCCGCCGACACACACCCAGCTCTGCCTTCTCCCTGCAGACGCCAGGGCCTGCTTCTATCCAGGAGAGGTTTAAAAGTGATAAATAAATGCGAGCAGAAAATGAGGTACAAGAAGAAGACAGAATCAATTATTCCAAGCAAATTAAAAGTGCTCAGCAGGGGTGGAAGGAGATGGAAGGAGGAAGGCGGGGGCTGGGAAGGTGTCCAGTGGACCCAACAGCAGAGCGTTTGGCGGGGGTTGTAGAGGGAGGGGAGTGCCCCTGTCCACAGGCTTCCCAGAGACCACCTTGGGAGACAACCTCGAACACCCCGATCAGGCTTTGGTGGGGAGTGGAGAGACTGAAGGCTGGTTCTCAGAGCCGAATCACATTCCCGGATGGTACTTCTTAGAGAGGACACCGAATTAGCTATATTAATCCACAGAGGCGCCTGGCTCGGGGTAGCAGTGATAAGCTTAATTAAACTGTTCAGTTACTGGATCGTGGGCTTGGGTTGCAAACAGTCAAGTCTGCACGTCATGTTAAGGACTCAGACCTGCATGGCCTTGACCCTGGGTCTTGTTTGAAAAGCATCCTTGGAGACGGTGAGCCTTCAGAACTGGGCCGTGTGTGTGTGAGTGTGTGTGTGTGTCTGTCCACAAAGAGTTTGTGCCAGGCCCTGTGCCTGTTTCTAGAAACCATATTAAAATTGCAATTAAGTTATCTGACAACAAAGTTTGCCATATTAACCATGATACTAAAAATATTAAGAGTAATACTGGGCTGTGCTCACAGTAAATCATTAAGCAGAAGTACGGCAAAGGGCACACGGAACCAGGAGTCCCAGAAGCCTGGACGCCTCCTCTCGCCCCTCCCACCACCGCCCCGCTCTAAGTACCTCGGAAGCCATTTCTAGAGCCTCAACTAATTGTCTAAGTTTCTCACAAGCCTCAAACCACCTTAACACTCCTGACTTTACATCTAAGGTAATCCGTTTATGGAGGTTTGGGATTTTTTTCCCCGTCACTCCCTGGCTTCCTTCCAGATATCTTCAGCAGCCCATACATTGACTGGGTTTGTCACAAACCCTCGGAGGGGAGGGGACTGTGGCATGTCGAGACAGGCCAGGAATGCACAGGCCTCACTCAGAACTGAGGTCGTCCAGTGCCAGTTAGGACGTGCTGTTAATCAGCTTCCAGCTAATGTGAGCTAACGACCAGCAGATTAATAGGAAATGCTGAGGAAGAGCCTTCTGCTTGCCCACTAATTGCTTGTTTACGTAAATGATGATCATGGTGCTCATTAGGGGTTGTTAGCACATCAAGGCAGTGTCTGCTGGTACTGGGAAAGGCCTGAGTATGTGGACCTTAACTGGCCATTAGGAGTTCGGCGATGGCATACACGACCTTTATTTCAGGGATGCTATCCTTCACAGAGCTCCCCGTACTGAAAGCTTGCTCTATTCTAGGCATTTTACCTCATTTAATTCTCACAGCAAGCCTGCTAGGAACATGTTATTACCCCTGTTTTAGAAAGGGGGAACCCTGGCTCAGAGAGGCTAAGCAATTTACATAAGGTCACACAGCTTACCGGTGGTGGAGCAGGAATCCCAATTCCACCGTCTTAACCAGTCTGTGGACCTGTCCCCCTCCTCCAACACCCGCCTTCACACAGTGTCTTCATTAATTCAAGGGCTGTCTGTGTTTGAAATGCTATTGAGTGATATGCTAAGAGGAGGTGAGAAGGCCTGAGCTCTATGGCCTCTCTTCTGAGGAATGTGGGATTCTTGATGATGACAGAGAGACCTTTTCATCTGATGCTCACAACTCCTGAATATTTCTTGATTTCTCCACAGTGTGGCTGAATACAAATGGAGGCTTTATTCTCCCGTTTGCGTATGGGCAAGCGGCTGCCCATCTGTCTGGGACAGCTCCTTGATTCCTCAGGTGTTTTCTATGCCAGGGCTCTGTGTTCTGAGTCCTTGGTCTCTGAGGGCACAGAGCCCTCCCCTCTTAGCCAGGAGAGAAGGGGGCTTTAGAGAAAGAGGCGGTTAGCTCTTCTCACCTTGACATGACCTATGTATCTGCCTACCCACCTGTCCAACCTAACTGATCTGTATTACTACGTATCTGTCTCTTTTCCTACCCACCTGTCCTACTTACCTACCTATCTACCTACTGATTGACCTCCCTGCCCTTCCCATTGGCCTACTTACCTGTCCTATCGACTTACCTATCTAACCCACACTCTATCTAAAAACCAGCAGAGCCCTTAAACAGCTGTGTTTCCTTCAAGTTCTCAAAAGGGGAAAGTCTGGCTTTGAGAGGTTTGGTAACTTTGCCAAGGTCAAAGAGCCATGAGGAGAAAACACACGCTTGTGCTTGCGGTCCTAGGACACTGAGCACTGTGGTAGAGGCCGGGGTGGGGTGGGGGTGGGTGGGGAAGGACTGGTCGGTTTTAAATCGACCTCAGAGCCATCATCAACAATGACACTGGGATTTCAGTAGTGCTTTCTATTTGATAAAACAGTATTACAAGAATTATAATATTTAACCCACGGAAGAGCTCTGTGGGCTGTGTGTGATGGCGCCGATCTCACCCAGGAAGAGGTTAAAAACCACACCCAAGTCCTGAGCTCCCAAACAGCCCCATTGGAATCCCAGCGTTGCTGCTGGACGGCAAGTCCACAGTGCCCCATTCATGCTCATTGCTCAGCGGTAGGTGTTACGTCACTAACTGAAGTGGCAAAGGGGGTCACCATTACCCGCCAGATCCCTTCCAATCACACCACTGACACCATCAGTGGGGATGGGGCTCCACATCGTGTATTACAAACCCAGCTCCATCTCCTTTCTCAGCCTTTATCCTGGCCCCAAATGAGCAAAAGCACCAACTTCCAGAAAGATCTTTCACAATTTTGCCCACTTGGCTGATATCCTGAGAACCCATTTGACCTATAGGACAGAGGCTGTCAGATCTCATTTTTCAAGGTCAATAATGCTCTAGTTGATTCTGATGCAAACGTTCATACCCTCTGACCCAAATCTTTCACTTCGAAGCATTCCTCTCCAGAAAAGTCTCCCGCAAATGTACAGAGACTCATGTACAGGGCTGGAGCCAACCCACATGTCCATCAAAAGGGGAACTGTTGACTTAAACAATAGAATATTCATATAAAGGAAGAACGCGCAGCTTTTAAAAAGAAGTAGGTGCATTTTTATCAACTGACCTAGAAAGCAGTTCACAGTATAGTGAACAAGGTCAACCACAATGTAATACATCTAGAACAATTCCCCGTCTGTTTTGGAAAAAAAAAAAAATATATATATATATATAGAGATTTAGTATGAGCAGAAAAAAATCCAGAGGAATGTTCCTGCATGGTGGTTAAACTGGCAGGTGGGAAAGGGGGAAGAGCAGGGGCTAGAGGTAAACTTGGCAGAAGATGCCCCCACAGACTCTGGCAGGAAATGCTCCCATCTCCACTCTTTGCCCTCCAGCTCAGATGGGGACAGAAGCTCCCGGCTTCTCCCCAGCAGTCCTATCTGGACCTCAGTAAAGGTGCTCTGGGCAAGGTCATTCCTACTTCCATCCTTGCCCAACTCTCTCAGCCCCCAAGTCCCATCTGATTCAGAATGAAATCAAACCATAAAACTGAAACATAAATTTATTTACCACCACAGTAGGATCAGGCCATTTTTCCCCATCAATTTGCTAGCCCAGAAATTGCCTTTTAAATGGATAATGATGATTGTGAGGGTCGAGTTATTACCTTGAAACCTCACATTTTGATCTATCCAATGCTGTTCTCTTATATAAATAACAGTTATTACTGCAAAGTGATTTTTTTTCCCATGCACTTCCACAGTGTTCCTGCAGGAAACAGCAAGAAAATGGATTCCATTAATATTCCACTTAGAACTGTTGCTTTTTCCAGCACTACCTTCTCCGTACATCCCCCCCAGAGTCTTTTTCACAAATGCCATTCTTTCCACCCTGCGCCGCCCCACTCCCTTTGCTGATCTCTGCTCCTGCTTCTTCTTCATCTACTTCCCCCCGGGGAAAAAAACACTCCATCCCCCGGGTGGCCAGCCGGTAGCTGGTATGACACTGCCACCTGCTTTGCCCGAGACTGGCACAGAGCAAATGGTGGCTAACATTATTATTGTCATTGTTTGCAGCCCGACTCCCTCTTCCAGCCAGAGAACGGGCCTTTCAGGATTTTTTATTTTTTTTCCTGCCTCTTTAGTATGAATTAAATCCCCCAAATAAAATGCACCAACAAGAAAAAGCCAAACTGATTGACGTGAGCCGGGGACCAGGGTATCCTGTCCATGTCCAGGCCCAAGGGGAAGGAAGAAGCTTGAATCCCACAGCTTCCTGAACATTCATTCCCAAGTCTGCACAGGGTCTGATGGGAGCCTGGCCTTAACAGACACTGAACAGCTCCTTTCACACTCCTCCAGCCCCCTGTGCCCCCCCCACCTGAAATCACACAGGTTGTTGTTATTGCAAAGTATTTACAAGGACTGTCACTGCAAAGGGCTTTATGCCCTGCATGGGAGACATCAGGGTGTTGGAAGAATCATATTCCAGTGGCTGCTGTCACTGGAGTCCTTCTGCAAGGCACCTAAAGGCACAACCCCAAGATCCTGGCTTCCCTGCCCACAATGCCAGGCCAGCTCTTACAGCAAAGAGGCCAGTTCCCACGCTGAAGCTCTTTCATCTGAACTAAATGGTTCTCTCCTTACCATCATCTTTAAAAGTAGTCAAGGCAGATAAGATCGCTCCCGCATTACAAATGGTACAACTGAGGCTCAAGGAGATTAGCTAACTTGTTCAACGTCACAAAGCTAGTTGTGAAATATAAATTTTAAAAAAATTTATGAGACTTGGTCCATGCTAACCCTAATACTACATCTTCAGACACATCAGTCAGCAACAAATCCCCAGCCCACATCGGCCGGGCGGGGACCAGAGCCCATGCCCTCCTTATGCTGACTCCGAGATCCCATGATACCTAACCTTCCCTCCGTTCCTGGACGAGCTCCCCCTCTCCAGGTTCCCAGATCAGGCACATGCCTCTCCGCCTCTATTGCTGCACCTGCTTCAGTCCACTGTCTGTCTCCAGGACTGTTCTCTTGACCTGACAATTCCCCTGGCGCCAAGACCATGCCTCACTCCCCTCTCAAGCCCCAGCATCCACCACAAGGATTACTGGGGCTCAACAGGTTCTGGTTGTTTGAATGAATGAATGAGTGAATGAATGAATGAATGAAAAGCAAAACAATGACTGCCGATGTGCAAGTCTGTATGTGCATACATGGGCACATGCCTGTGTATTGACGTTCAGGAGAACAGATACATGTTACACTTGACCTGGAGGGTTAAGGTCCCTTGTGTGGTATTCAATCGCAGGAACAGAAGGCCACCAGAGGAGGGAAGTCTGTATGCTCGTTCTTTGAGGAAAGGCAGGATGGCACAAGGGTTAAGAGTACACTGCCTGTTCTGCCACCTTTTACCTGTGAAACCTGGGGCCAGGATCTTAACGTCTCCCATCTCCCAATCCCTCATCTGTACAACAGGGGATGCTGTGAACGGTACCTGAGTTAATGCATGCAAAAGCCCAGAGTGACACCAGGCTTCTGCTAAATGCTCAAGGCTAGCAATTATCCCAGGGAGAGGGAGAGGGGAGCACAGCAGTGGGGGCTCTGGAGCACCTACCAGAGATCTACCCCAGGGAAGGTGCTTGAGCTACTGCCTTACACACAACCCTCGGCTCCCTGAGGCCCCTCCTCCCTCCAGTGGCTAGGTCCCTGGCCCAGCTGGAAGACCCAGAAATATGGGGTTAGGGTCAGGTACCTCCGTGCAATCTCAACCCTTGGGTTCATATAAAACCAAGGGAAGATGTTGTCTCCATGAAAAGGTGAGGGTGCCCAGGTGGTGTGGAAGAGACAGGAGATGGCCCATAATCAGAGTGTTTTGCAAAGCACGTGGCCAGGAGAAGGGGGAAGGAGGCCACTGTACTTGACAGATGTACTAACTGAGGCACTTACGAGGAAGGGGACTGACTGATGGACAGGAGGGGAAATATCACCATGTTCCCCTCCCTCCCTAGTCACTCTGCTCCCTGGGAACACAGTGGCAGGGACCAGCTCTTCTGGACCAACCTAGGGAAGCCTGGATAGCAGGTAGATATCAAAGATAGCTGTCCAAGTCACCAGGCCATGGCGGATTGCTTCCTGGGCCATTCCCCTGCCCTCTGCCTGCTGGGGTTCTCCGCTGGTGCGGTGCATGGCAGGGCGCAATGCTCAGAGCCCCAGCGGAGACAGAGCCATGGGGCAGCTGTGGATGAGGTGGGGTCAGCAGTTTCCTGAGGGGGGTGCCCTAGTCCCTCCCCTTACTCTAGCCGGAGGCTTTGCCTTTCACGTGGAGCTGGGAGCCAGCGGCTGAGAGCTACTGCCCGTGAGACACCAGCTGGGACTGTCCTCAGTCCCCTTGATCTTCAGATCAAAAGCAAGTTGCACGGGCAGCCTAGGACCGTCCCAGTGGCCTAACTACAACCCACTGCTCTGTGCAGGTATGACAGACTGTAGATTCTGGAGTCCCGCCAGGCTCAGGCATTTTATTCAAATCCCCGGGGGCTGAGAGTGGGCTCAGGAAGGGAGGCGGGGAGCGCAGAACAAGCTAGATCTATGCGATGCCAGACATCTGGTTGGATCCACACAAGCTCAGCCAATGGTCCATGGAGCCCGGATCCCAAGCTGCTCAATGTCAAGCAAACCAGCCATCTGCATTTACCAAATACAGACTCTGGCCACCAGATGGGCTGTCCTGGGGGACGAGGAGGAGCATGTGTGAGGTCTGCTGGGTGGAGCGCTGTCCTATGACACGGGTAATGAGTTTGGTGGGTGTATGTGGTCCTGTTGGTGTGATTCTGTTTATAGCCACAAAAGTCACCCTTTAGCCTGGACCTGCCCGTTAGATACTAGGCAGGCGTGGACTGGGCCAGTTCTGTGTGAATTCACCACAAATACCGGGTGACGGCTTTGCACGTATAACCCTGCTGAGCACTGCCATCAGAGGACAGAAAGGCTATTCATCCACAGAGCAATGTAGAATTCTGGCTCCAACGTATAGACATATAGGAGAGTGAGAGAGAAAACTCTAGATGTCAGAGAGGAGGATTTCTCCCCTATGGGCCTTGGTTTTCTCATTAACAAAATCATCCTTGGGCTCCCTCACTCCTCACAACAACCCGGGCAGTGGGCAGGTCGGATGAGCAGACATGCAGCCCTGGCCCAGCTCTGCGGCAAGTCCAGCCTCAGACTCGCAGAAGTGTCCAGAGAGAACCCATGGAAAGCTCCAGGGCAGATGCATTCAACCAGCCCTGCTGTGTCCCAGGCTCTGTCCCCTTTTAGGACAGCAAGCCATTTCCTAGAGCAATTCTATGAGGTGGGGACTGTAGCCATCTCCATACAAATGAGGAACCCCAAGTCTGGCTCTCCATCCCAATACCTATGGCAAGGTACGTGGTTACAGGGTGGGTGGATTGGCAGTCCCAGTAACCAAACTGGGCAGTGGAAGCTTGGGGGACAGGTGCAAATCAAGGGCTACAATGCCCCCTTTTCAACTGCCAGGCTGCTCTGAAGAAGGCCTCCAGACCCGCTGTTAAAGTTTCTCTGCTCCAACTTTTGGGCTCTGATCTTTCCATGAACAAAGAGCTACTCTGCTTCTCTATTTGGACAAGTCCGAGCTGGCTCCCCACTGGCTGTGTCTCCAACTGCTTCCCCCACCCCCCACGCCTGCCTTGTCATCAGCCGCCAGACCCTCCTGTCTCATCGAGATGAGAAAGGGCCGCTGCTGAGCTTTGGAAGGAAGGCACGCACAAGACACGGCAGAACTGGCTCTCTCAGCTTTGCCAGAGCAGCTGGGGAGAGAGATCAGAAATCCTGGCTGATGGCTCATAGATCTGAGTCGCGTCCTCTCAACAGTCGGCTGTTGTTGTCCACAAGCGTGGTACCCCCTGCCCTCCGGGCCCTGCTGGCTCAGCTCACAAGACACCAGCTGGCCCCCCTGCTGCCGGGCTCAGCGTCCTGCCCTGGAGGAGCAGGGGGTGGGACAGGGCAGGGTCTGGGCTGGAGGGTGATGGACCTTGGCAGAAGAACGTGCCAGGTAGCTCATGTTCAGAGAGAATGCCCGTGTCACGGAGCTGGGTAGGATGCCCATCCTGCCCGGCACTAAGGGAGCTTAAGGGCTTTGCTAACCCACCTCCGCCCCCACTCCCCGCCTTACATATCATGCAACGTGCCCTGAGAGGTATGGTCTTTGCAGTCTCCAACCCATTCATTCTCACTTCCACCCACCCTCACTTCATCTCCCCCACTCCAAGACAGTGCTGCCTAAAGTCACCAATTACCTACATCACGCTGAAGCCCACGGGTAATCTAGCCTCTCTCTCTGTTTAGTCGTCTCGGAAGCATCTACCTGCGAAACACCGTCTTCCCAAATTGTGCCTGATAACCTGCTCTTCTGATCTTCCCTCGCTGTGGTTTTGCTTTCTTGCCTCAGTGACCGTTCCCTCTCCATCTCTCCTTCATCCCAGCCTTCCAAATGCTGGGGTGCCCCCAAGGTTCAGTCCCGGGCTGTCTTCCCTGTCTGCGCTCTCAGCTGACCTCGATCGACCCTTCCCGTGGCTTCAAAATCCACTTTAAAATATTGTTCTACCTGGTTATGGTAAAATAAAAGATAAATACGGAAAACCACACAAAACAAGTAAACAGCTTAGTGAGTGAGTATAAGGTGAACGTCCCCATAATAACTACATAGGTTGCAACACAGAGCTTGTTGGCCACCCCAAAGGCCTGCTGGTCCCAGACCCAACCAGAGCCCCATCCTCCCCTCCACACACAACCACTTTCCTAACCTTTCTAGTAATTTCCTGTGTTATTTTTTTATTTTATGGCTTTATCATCCAAGCGGATTCATTGCCCACTTTTGGAAACTCTTTAAATTCTCTTAAATTTACAGATTTCTCTTTCCACTCTTTCTCTTTCTGACAATTTATTTTCAGTTCACTTGCCCTGTGGGGACTCCCACAGCCTCTGAGTCTGTGGCCTGTGGGTTCCTGGAGCAGTTCAGCCTGCAACTCTGTCCCTGTATTCTCATGACCCGGCAGCGAGACCTAAAGGCCCTATCAAGTTCAAGTCCAAGCCTTTAGCCAATACTAAGCAACACTGAGCTCCTTCCTCATGAGGCACATGCCTCTGCCTTTTCTTTTTCCTGTATCTGCAACTCTGGTTGCTTAATGTCTAAAATCTAGACCTTGATCCATTAAATCATTTTAGTTTTCATATATCAGCCTGGATAATTTTTTACGGAGAGCAACTCTTCATCTATTATTTGATTACCCAGGGGCACGGTTCCTAGAGGAAGGTAACTGTGTAATTCCCTTACTGACCTGCTTTTCACAACAATAAATTTGCTCCCTGTCATCCTCTGATGATGATCAATTAGTTCAGTTTTAATAATGACATTTTAAAACTGACCTCATAATGACATTATGAGGGCCCACCCATCTGGCTCAGTCAGTTAAGCATCTGACTCTTGACTTCGGCTCAGGTCATGATCCTGGGGTCATGAGTTCAATTGTCCCGTCGGGCACCACCCTCAGCCGGGAGTCTGCTTGCAATTCTCTCTCCCTCTGCCCCCCCCCTGCCCATGCTTGTTCTCCCTCTCTCTCTCTCTCTCTCACAAATACATAAATAAATCTTTAAAAAGAAGAAGAAGAAGAGCATCAATTCTTGATCTCAGGGTTGTGGGTTCAAACTCCATGTTGGGTGTAGAGATTACTAAAAAAAAAAAAAAAAATACTGACTTAAAAATGTAGTGTCCTTATGAATGCATGGATATACACATCATAAACCCATGCTTAAACATGAGTTTTAATTCATTGCAATGATTGTCTTTATTTCAGCTCAGCTTTAATATTATCTTTGACCAGCAGGACTCCCTTTATGTTGGCCTTTGACATGACCTATTCCAGGCTTATTTTGTACATTTCCTGCCTGGAAACAGGATCAGACATTTCTCCAAGAAGCCCTGTTTTCCAGTGGGAAATGGAACGGCAAGACCATAATCTGGTTGTATCTCTGCATCTAGTTGCTATGCCTTTTTCAGTGGACAGAGCCAGGGGGCAAAATAAAATAGACAAAGAGAGATAGAAATATTACATATGTGGGGCGCCTGGGTGGCTCAGTGAGTTAAGCCTCTGACTTTGACTCAGGTTATGATCTCAGGGTCCTGTGATCGAGCCCTGCCTCGGGCTCTCTGCTCAGCAGAGACCCTGCTTCCCCCTCTCTCTGCCTACTTGTGATCTCTGTCAAATAAATAAATAAAATCTTTTAAAAAATAATAATAAACTAAACTAAAATAAAAAATCCAATTTGGGTCTACAGGGGTTTTTTCTTTGCCCTTGCTCTGCCCCATCTGTATTTCCATTCTTTTTGCAATGAGAATTCTGGCCTCAAGGACACAGAAATGATGGAATTAGAATAACCCATAATTATTCATTTGCTTTACCCCACACCATACATACAACAGTCTTAGAAAAACAGTAGCAACGGGAACACCATGACGGGTGTTATGAAAGGTTTAGAATGTTTTTGCAAATGCTATCTCTATTTATGCTTCTCTTAATATACTGTGTCCAACTGTCAGATCATGTTGACATTGTATCATATAATATAATTCCTTCTACCCCCTCCCGTAGTTCTCGCGCTGTAAGGAACCTCATGTTTAATGCTCACCCAGGCTCATGTCAACGTGTCTCTGGCCATTTGGTGTCTGAACTCAATCTCTAGCAGGCTCCCGAGGAAGAACTCATGGGAACAAAATTCTCTGAGTTCATACATGCTCTTTGATGATAGCTTGTGCTCTTAATATTGAAGGTCAATTTCACGGAGTATAAAATCCTTGCCTCTCATAGTCACTTTTCTCTTTCTGGAGTACCTTGAAAATGTCACTCTATTTTCTTCTGTCATAACACAGGGCTGCAGAAAAGTCTGATGATGGTATCATTTTGTTCCCCTCATCAGCCACGTTCTCTTCGGCTTAGATGCCCAAAAGATTTTATTCGTTTTCTTTAAGGCTCAGTAGTCGTACTAGAATATGTCTTGGTTCTTCTGGGTCAGCGTTCTCAAACGTAGCAAACTCTCTCAACGGGCTGCTTTAAGCATGTATTTTTAATTTCAGACTTTTTTCTGAATTCTAATTTTTAGGATTTGCTTCATGATCTTGCTTTAATTTTTTGTGTTTGTTTTTTCCTCCAGGGATACCTATTATCCATGTATTGAATCTTCTTTGCCTTCTTCAGTGTTTGTCACTTCCTCTCAAACCATGCTTATCACATACTTAATTTCTTTTCGGATTTAAATTTTTCCTTCCTTTATGCCTTCTTTTCTTATAAGGCATTATTGACAATGTTTATTTGCTGTTATGTTCCTTGTCATTAGTCTTTATTAGTAAAACGGTGGCTTTTTTTTTCTTTTATCTCTAATCCTTTCTTAAATTCTCTCGAGAAATTGCTAAGCTTTTCTAATCCCCATTTTGTGTTATGTTTCACTTCTGGTATTGTTGCTAAATGCCTTTAAGCTCTTTGTGAGAACAGCATGATATAGGGTGGGTTTTGTTTTGTTTTTCTTTGTTTTGGAGCATGGCTTCCTGCTGGGACACACCTGCTTTCCTTGCCTGCCAGGAATGTTACTCTCCTCATTCTCTTACAGTAACTTTTATGGGGTATGAATATAATCATTTCATTTTTGTGTGAAAGGAGTGCTCATGAACTTTGGGTTCTTGTTTTTTTGGTTTTGTTTTGTTTTGTTTTCCGTGAGTGGGGGGAGGGGCAGACAGAAAGGGAGAGGGAGAATCCCAAGTGGACTCCCTGCTGAGAGTAGAGCTCCACTTGGGGCTAGATCTCAGGACGCTTCACGGACTGAGCCACCCAGGCGCCCTGAAAACTCAGGACTGAACTTTTGGAAAGAGGCTTCATGCTAAGCCTCCTCTTCTGGACTTCTGCATGAGCTTCCTGGTCTCTCTGCCTTCCCTCTCCCTTCAGGGCAGCCAGGGTGGTCGTTCTAAAGCAAAACTCAGATGACATCATTCCCAAGTTTAACACAAACCAAAGGCTTCCCACCGCCAAAAACCAAATTCCAACACCTAACTGTGGCCTGTAGGACCCTGCATAATTTGGAGCATTGTGTCTCCTTTGACCCCGTCCTCTGCCACTTTTTCTCTGCTCCAGGCACCTGCTCTTTTTTGTCCCCAAAACATCCCCATATGTTTCTCATCTCAGGGCCGTTACCCTTGCTGTTCCCTATGGTTGCAATGCTCTTCGTGACACCTTTGTAACACTGTCTCTTTCTCACCATGTAGGTCTGAACTCAGAGAGGCCTTTCTTTATAGCCTATGTAAAACTGTCAACTGTTTCATCTTATTCTCAGCACTTATAGCTCCTGCATTGATCTCGTTCATTAACTTGTATCTATAAATATTGTGAGTGCCCATACCTTCCCACCACCACGCCCACCGAGAGAATCCTCATCGTGGGCAGTGATACTAACAGGTGCTCAATCAATACTTATCAGTGAATTGTCTTCCAAAATGCCTCTGGCTACGCCTGAGGGAGCCAGGCCCTGTGCCCCAGCAAATTCTGGAATGTGAACATTTTTCTAAAACTGCCACTTGCCAATTTCACATTTCACTCAGGACAGGGCCCCGTCTAGGCTTCCAGATAAAGTGTCTAGACCACCCAATTCATGTAAAGAACAGTTGTCAAGAACTCTATTAGAACCAATACTCCCTTTCTGTAACTAATATTTTATAACACACCTTTTTTATTCTGAAAGAAAATCCATCTATAACCACGTATGCCTCATAGTTTTTGAAAACCCATAGAATTCTAATTATAATAAAAGGAAATAATTTAAAAAGTAATTTATAATAAGCCAAGTATTTTATTACACAATACTTGAGTATGACTAACCCAAAAAACACAATGAAAGAGTCAGATGTTTGCACCCTATTTGAATCACTGTGAGCACAGCAACTATAAATACAGACTAACACGGGACTATTGTGTTAGCAACTCAAATGCCATATGCTGAGTTGGCCAGACTGATGAAGAGTGGTGTGATGTCTCCAAAATGCTTTTTACCAAAATTACTTTTTGGTAAACTTCAGAACAAAACAAAAGTTACTTAATAGTTACATTAATAGAACATTCAGTGCACAGTCAAGTTTTTTTCCAAAAAAATATTCCGTCTTTCCAAATAAAATGGAGTTAGTTTCTAGGTTCAGGTATTTAAAGGTCAGTAAGTTTATCACTTACATGCACGTCCCAGAAGAACACCTAAATGTCTTGTAGGAAGCAGGATGCGTCTTCATCGTGCGGCACTCTACCTGAATCTTGAAGAGCACTAGCTCCTCAAACACCAGCCGCGTTCCCTCCTCAATTATTATGAAACCAAAAGCGACCCTACATGCTGACAAAACACCTGCTCGGTTTGTAGGACCATGAAATAGCAGCCTTGCTCATGGTCGTCCCAAACTGGCAACAACCCAACTGTCCTTCAGCTGGTGAATGGACAGACAGACACACTGTGACACATCCACACAATGGACTGCTCCTGGGCAATAAAAAGGAACACACTTCTGTTGTAGGCGACAACACACATGGCTCTCAAATGCATTATGCTAAGTGAAGAATAGGCAGACTCAAAGGCTATCGCACTGTATGTCTTAGAATTCCAGAGACTTCGTGGCTTCTATGCAACAGAAATCTGTGCCTCATAGTTTTGGAGGTTGGGAAGTCCAAGATCAAGGTGCAATTTCTGGTGCGAGAGCTTGCTTCCTGGTTCACAGCCGGTCGTCTTCTCTAACATGGTGGAAGGGGGAAGGGAGCTCTCTGGGGTCTCTTTTTCAAGGGCACTAACCCCATTCATGGGGGTCCCAGCCTCAGGACCTAACCCCCAGCCTATAGCATTGTGTGATTCCACTTCTATGATCTTCTGGAAAAGGCAGAACTCTAGGACCAGGAAACAGATCAGTGGCTGCCAGGAGCTGGGAGCAGAAAGAAGGGCTGACAACAAAACCATACAAGAGCATTTCCAGGGGATGATGCCACTGTTCTACATCTTAACTGCAGCGGAGTTACGGGCATGTGTTTGTCCAAAACGCCCAGAATTGTACACTCTAACAAGTGGATTTTACTGTATATAATTATACCTCAAAATTTTTAAGTGTTCCCAAAAAATCGGTACCACTCCCACTGAGAACTGCTGGTATAGAGCTTCCTGGCTTCAAAGCACTTCCACATGTCCTGCCCACTGTGAAGGAGGCTGGGCAAGACTCACTGACCCAGTTCTGGAAATAAGCAGGATGGCTCCATACGAAACCATGTGGACTTTATGTGGGAAAACCAGTACTTCGGTTGACGATCTGGTTCCAAAGCCTGAAATTGACCCCTTGGGTATAATTGTGCGACCAAGGGCAAGTACACCTCTCTGAAACTCAGCTTCTGAAGTTTGGGTCCTTACCTTCTCTGATTCAGCAATTTGCCCTAGACCATAAAGCTGGTTAAAGGTTGGGTAATAATGGCAGGCTTCAGGGTCCAGATCGTTCGTTACCCACTGCCTTCTCTGTGCTAAGAACCAGGAGACGTATCACAGGCTAGGCGCAAGAAGACCTATCAGCTGTTCCCTCCAGCTGAGGGTCCCACAAAGGACAGGTGATAGGAACAAAGCCCTGCAGAGCAGTGGGTGGAAATCACGGATCCTGGACCCTGGAGGGAGGTGCCTCCCACAGTGGGAAGTCCAGATGGTGGCCCGTCTGGGCAAGGCAACTCTGTGACAAAATCAGGAGTCAAGGCCATTTTTGCTGCAAACTGTCCTGACCTTGACAAGGTCCTCTTTCTAACGACCAGCAGCCCAGGGATTCCCAGGGGCTACTTTTCCCCTTCTCTGCCCCGATTACAAATACATGGAAGGCTCAGTCTTTCCTGCATGTCTAATCACCTTTAAGGGGTAAAGGAAGACACTTCACTTCATGGACCTCGAGAAGGTCTTCCTAGGCTGGGGGTTGAGCTCCAGCCTCCCAGTGAACCCACCAAGGTACCTTCAAGAAGGCCCTGGAACCTTAGCCATGCCACCCAAACAGGAGGCAAGGCCGTCTATTGGAAATTAAAACATAGGCTCCAACGCTCAGTTCTTCCTTTCTCCCTCTTCAGCTCACTGCTGCCTTTGGAATCTGAACCCTTCCAAATCTTCTGTTTATGGTTCTGCTCTTAAAGCCCCATTTACTGATGAGCAATCGGTGTCTCTGAATAAAGCCCTGTTAGTTACCGCCTCCCTCCTACTTCCTTCAGGAAAACATAATTACCAAGTAAATCTCATTTGGGTTCACTGGATGCTCCACAGGCTTCAGCAAAGACTTGTCTTTCCCCTTCAAAAGATTCCTTGAAGCCTGGAGATGCTTTGTGTGCATGCAAATGAAGGAGGAGCACCGTTTTGGGGGGAAGCCTGCCTGCCAGCTAGGCCCAGCCACAGAAACGCCAGCTCCTTGCAGAAGAGCAACGTTGGGAGTCTGGTTCCCCAAATACATCAAGACATCTCTTTGGAAAAGCCTCACTCAAAACCCTTCTGAGCCTCTGTTAACCCTGCTCCAGAATGCCATTACCTCTATTGCGGTGGAAGCGGGAGGCTCAAGTGCAGAGGCTGGAAAGGAAAAACGCTGCATGGAAAAGCAAGAAATTCTCCGCTTTACTTAAACTGGTCACTGCTGATGGAATGCAACTTGACCTTTACTGCAACCTGCCCGGGGGGGGGGGGTGCGGGGGTGTGGGGGGGCCCCACCAGACTGGCAGCAGGACACAGGGATGGGGCTCGCCTGAAAGTCCAGCGCTGGCTGGGTTGGACGACAGAGGTTTCCCCGCTGTGTGACTCAATTCAAGCTACTGAACCTCTCTGAATTCAGTTTCCTCATCCAGAAACTAGTACTTAATTCCTCCAGAAGCAGTGACAATGGAGCTAAAGTGCATAAATTACCAAGAAGAGCACCCGAGGCACAGTGTCATTAAATGTCACCTACGATCATTCCTCTAACGGCCTGCATTGACCATGTGTTCCATTCTCTATATCGAGGCTCTCACGGACTGACCCTCCCAGGGCTAGCCAAGTCCTAAAGACAGTAAACGATCCTCTTGCTAGAGGCGCTTTTCAACTACAAATTGACCAATTCTGAGCCTACACCCCCAACCACCTCCCTCATTGGGCACTTCGACTCCAGTGACCACCTGCCCCCATCATCCCAGGGCCAGCTACCTACCAGGTAACGAGGGCCACCCCTATGCTCCACAACCCACTGGAATTCTTCAAACGAGCCAAACCTAAGCGGGCCCACCCTGCCTCACTCATCCCTTCCCACAAAACCCACAATAAACATTCTTGCCGTTACTCTCATTCCTCTGCCTCCTGACCAGCCCTGGTGTCCCACCGGATGCCCCCCACCGCCTGGTCTGGTACGGCCCTGCCTCTGGAGACCTGCGGGTAACAAGCCACTCTTCCAACGGCAGTTCTCTCCCAATCTGTTGGCCTTACCATTCCTTAAAATTTCTATTAACACACTGTATTTTATTTTATTTATATTATTTTTTAAACACACTGTATTTTATTTTATTTTTTTTTAAAGATTTTATTTATTTATTTGACAGAGAGAAATCACAAGTAGATGGAGAGGCAGGCATAGAGAGAGGGAAGCAGGCTCCCTGCTGAGCAGAGAGCCCGATGCGGGACTCGATCCCAGGACCCTGAGATCATGACCTGAGCCGAAGGCAGCGGCTTAAACCACTGAGCCACCCAGGCGCCCTAAACACACTGTATTTTAAACCACTGCCTCTATCATAGCTCTCATCCCCCAAGACTGCTATTTTCTCGAGGGTCACCTATGATGTCTTATCGCCAAGCAGGCGGCCCCATTCGTGTCTGTTCGTTTTCTCTTGCCTTATTCTAGGACTTGGCTTGGTTGACCGGCTCACAGCTTAGAGGTCACCTGTTCCAGGAAGTCTTCCAGAACCACCTCCCTGAGCCCCTGACCAGTGCCCCTCCCATGAGCTCCCACAGCTACTGTCATCCATCCATTTTTGTGGATGTAGACCCTCCATGAGGAAGTCAGTCCAGGAGAGCTCAAGCCGTATCCTCTCTCTGGCATGCAGCGTGATGTCCGGTGCTCGGTAATTACTACCAGAAAGACACATCCAATTTGTATAACTCACTCACCCTCAACTCCACCACCTCTCCCTGCCCCCCATTCTTCTCTCTGCCCTTCCTCTTCTACTACCTCTTCACGCTACTTGGTCCTTCCCATTGCGCTCTGAAGCACAGAGTTACCCCTTCCTCCCTTAGTCTAGTATTTCCCCCTCCAACCTACACTGCACCCCACTGCGTTCAAGTCCTTAAAACGGAACTGAAATCTACAGTCTACGTCTCTCCCTGCCCCTTCCCAGCCTCTACCCTCCCAATTGCTCATCCTAGTGTCAGTGCCTGTCCCACAACTCCCCGTGGCCGCACACCATCATCTCCCACCTGAGAGCTTACTGCCTTCCCAGTCCAGAGCACACAGACCCTCACGTCCTGCCTCCCACACAGTCCACACCTGGGATCAAGGGTTGGGGCACCATCTCAAACAGCTCTTTCTCCCTTCTCCCCCCTAGCTCTACAATGGTGGGGGACTCAGCCTTGAGACCTGAAATGTGGTGGGGGAAATCTGGATTAGTTTGCTCACGGCCAAAGAGGCATCAGAGGATGTCTGGAGAAAACAATCTACAATAAACCAGAGACAGACACAAAATGCAGTGTTGATCGATTTCATGACCAATCCTGCCTTAGCAGACCTTAATGTGCTATGACTGTGACCGGCAGAAGTAATTTTAATGGTCATGCCAATAGTGGCCCTCGCTTCTTTCTCTCTCTCTCTCTCTACACACACACACACACACACACACACTGTGCTCCACTTTCTAGACACGGGGCAGCGCCATGCTGCTCCTTGATTCAGGCATACTTTGCTTCATGTGAAAATTGTTTCCCAGGGGCGCCTGGGTGACTCAGTGGGTTAAAGCCTCTGCCTTCGGCTCAGGTCATGATTCCAGGATCGTGAGATGGAGCCCCACATCAGGCTCTCTGCTTGGCAGGGAGCCTGTTTCCCCCCCAACCCCGCCCTGCCTACTTGTGATTTCTGTCAAATAAATAAATAAAATCTTAAAAAAAAAAAAAAAGAAAGTTGTTTCCTGAATCAATTTGAATTTTTGTCAATCAAATCCCAGTTTCCCCAAATCTTACTTGTCTGATCTACTTATTCCTTTCTCCGATTCATCTTTAGAAAACAAAGATTCCTAAGATTTCCTATCCTTCAGCTTTCAGCCTCTCCTCTTGGCTTCTCTGTCACATGGACAAAAATCCTCTGTGGTTAGAAGGACCCCAGAAGATACCTGCACGCAAAAAGCTTCTGTCCGTCTAAGTCTAGCTGTTGTGCTCTAGTTTCCTATTTCGTAAATTTCGATTTCGAATACGAGGTGGGAGAGAAGCTTCCCTAACTCTCTCATTCCAGATAAATCTGATTCTGAAATGGAATTTCTGTTTAGGATGAGAAGGGGAGTCTATCAACAACGCCAGACTCCCGAGGCATGAAGGCAAACGGGAAAAGCAGGAAGGAGGGAGGGAGCGTATTCAGGAGGCCCCCAGGAGACTGACTTCTCACCTCAGCTCATCTTCACAACTACGAGGTATTATGATCAGTCTGACTTTACCAAAAGAGACCACACTCGAGGTCCAAGGGACCGGGCAGTTGGGCCCAAGGTCACAGAGAGCTGAGTGTCTAAGCTGGGATCTGAAGCCAGATCCGACTCTAAAGGCTTTCCCCTTCTATTACATAGTTCTCTGCTCGAGTACCATCCCCACCCCTAGCTCTGTCTTGGCCAGAGTATAGGAAATACTGCTTCCTGTGTGTCCACAGAAATTGCTATTGCTATATTCTTCTTATATGTTAAAAACCCACTGCTTTCCTTCTTTAAGCACCACCTTATTCTAGAAAGGATCGGAGGCGTTGAGCAACTCTCATTAAAATGAGGCTCAACCAGTCATGAAATGATTCAGATCAGAGTCATCATGGCAAGGAAACCAGCCAGGGTGCCAGGGAAGGAGAGGGGAAGGTCTAGGAAGCTGGCTCGGGAGGCAGCAGCAAACAGAGTGAGAGGTTCCTGCAACCTTGAGGTAAGGGCCCAGACTAGGGGGCAAAGTCGAGGCAGGACCAAGTCAAGGCAGGGCACCGGCAGACCCTGAGCTGGGTTAGAGGCAGCAGCAGCTGGGCTGACCCTCCCAACGCGTCAGACTTCAGCCCTGGACGTCCTCCTGTCTGCCCCAACGGAGAACTGCACAAAGAGCGCCCTGCGCAGCCTCGGCATGCAGACGGTGCTCAATGCATGCTGGGCGCTCCCCCGCCTTTCTTCCTTCTCAGAAGCAGGATTAATCCCGTGCTGGGACAAGGCTATACTTACAGCTGGAGGTTAAGTGTCCCCAGCTTAGAATACCAAGGAGAAGCAGGAGCAAGGAGCCGAGCAAATCACTCTATTCACCGGCGGCAAGCTCTTTCTTCACCCCAGCCGAAATCCGGCTTGTGGCTGTCTACGTCTGTTTCTCCTCGCTCGGTCCTCAGGGAAAATGGAAACCGGCCAACATCCACTCCTGAATATGGATGCTTTAGCAACTTAGACACGTTGGCCACATCACCCCTCCGTCTACAGAGATGGAGGTTTTCCTGCTGTTTCTGGAAAGCCCGGGTAAAGACAGAGGCAAGGTGGCTGGGAGGCCCCGGCTGCCTTAGGGATGCACTGAGGGGGTCAGAGGGTTGGCGGGGCGGGGGGGGGCACTTCCTTGAGAACTCCAGTGACAGTCCCAGGGTTGCTGTCTTGTGGCTCCAGCGTTGAGCCCTGTCTTGGCTCCTGGTGAGGAGATGGAGGAAGAAAGGCATCCGAATCGAGGAGAGATGACAGGCTTCTCCGGACCCAAAGCGGCAAGCGCCTGACTTACGACCTTCCTCTCCTGGAACCAGGTGTGTGTCTAGACAGACACTTGAGGGGGAAAAGCTGCCCTGATTTCATTCTATTCGCAGTTTCCTCAAGCCCTCTTGCAGCAGGCGGCTGTCTCCGGTCAGGGGACAGGGCGGGCACCAGGAGGCTCCGGGAGGTGTGCCTTGGTGACTTTCTGCCCCAGCCTGGCGCCGAGCTCAGCACCCCGTGTGCGCACACCCAGCTAGAAGGCCACACCAGGCTAGCTTTCCAGAGAAGCCCCTACACAAACGCGCGTGCACGCACATACACACACAGGGTGCTCCCCATGATGAGCTCTTTCCCCAGCCCATTCAGGCCCCTCCCATCATCTCAGTGAGACAGGGAGTGAGGGTGAGACTCATTTCCCTTCTTATAAGACAGCGACACTGGAAGGCCTCAGCGGATACAGCCACAGATCACAGATCACACCCAGAGCCCAATGCCTTGGCTCAGGACTCACACCGGCTGGCGGGGAGGTCGGGTTGGGGGTGGCAGAGAGGAGAAGCGGGCCCTGTCCTTCTCTGCGACCTTAGCATTCCTGGGTCCTCCACAGGCTGGCGGTTCCCGTGAGCAGACTCAGTAGACAAGACAAGGATGTAAAAACCCAAAGGGGCATCAGGGGTCACCCCCCCCATGATAATGCAAACACTTCTGACAGGATCCCAGAGCGATCATTGTTCCAAAAGCATCTTCTCCTGTGCTGTTGTCCACCGTGTGTGTGTGTGTGTGTGTGTGTGTGTGTGTGGTCCTTTCCTGTTTCCCAGCCCTCGGGCCCCTCAGCGTTAGCCCGGCCAGGCTCACCTTAAGGTGACCAGGTCTGCAACAAGCAGGGGGCATGTGGCCTCCACTGGAAGGTCACTTGGTCACAGGTGGCAATTTCTCGGCCAGACCCCAGACTGCCAGCCCGAACGCCAGGAGACTGCTTGCTCGCCACCCCCTCCCCACTTGAGTACAAAGTGGTCCCCACAGCAAATGTTTAGAGGATTTGGATCCTAATCCCCACTAAGACCCTCTCTAACCCTCCAAGCTAAAATCCTGGTTCGGGGCCGTGCAAACAGGCTTTTGTACCAGGGCCCTGAGCCGCTAAGTACAGTGAGAACTTCCTTCCTGTGAATCCGTCATTAGGTCTCTGCTCAGGGTGGTCTCTGCTCTCTGCTCTCTCCAGGAACACCCCCCGGAGAGAAGATTCTCTCTTCCTCTTCTCCCTACGGGAAGGGACTCTGTGCAGGGGTGGGGGGTAGGGTGCGATGCGGGGAGGGCATGTCCAGGGGCCTGAGCTTTCTCCCTATCTATTTGTCACTGTTTCTGTTTCCCCAGCCAGGCTGCCAACTCTTTGAAGGCACCGGCTGCCTCTTATCTTTGCATGCTTTGGTCTGAGATCTGAGCCTACAAATAGCAGGCACTCGATTCATGTTGGGTAAATTAATGAGTTCGGTAACTGCACAAACCCAGGTTTGAGCTTCTGCAAATCAGGCTCTGGTTCCTCTGTCTCGACTCTGATACGGTCCTTCCCATTTCGGAAGCTGCTGCCAGCGCCCTACTGCCCTACAGAATAGCCCGGACTCTTTATCCGCCTTGCATTTAAGGCTGCCAGCATCGGGATCCAGCCTACCCTCTGGCCTTATGGAGACTTCCCATGCACCCAGTTCTGAAGCCACCCTGAAGCCCCTTCTCTGTTCAGAGTGGTGCTGCCCCAGTGTCTTTGCTTGGGTTATTTCCCCCAGCTGGAATCCACAGTGCTCCACACAAAGCAGGGGCTCAGGAAGAGTATGTTGAACTTATTTGAATTTAATTGAAGTCAGAACCCAGAGGAGGCCGTGTTGAATTTTCTGCTTCAGTTTCTCCAGCTCTACCTGCAAAGTGGGATCTGTGCCCCGAGTCCACTGGCCCCAAGACAGCAGCCAGCGAGTCACCCGTGCAGCCTGGTGTGAGCGAATGTTGCAGGAGCATGGCTTAGGGCCAGCGGCATTTGAGAATTTCAGAGCCCTTTGCAAATGTCATTCTCCATACCTGACTGGGAAGTCATCGGTGGGGAAAACGAAAGTCTAGCAAAAGAAACGTGAAGGTGGGGGAGAGCCAGAAGCAGACAATCAGGGAAAGGCAGAGGAGGGTGAAGGAGCAGGGACCTGGGTTCCCTCCAGGGAGTGCCCTGGGGCCAGGGGTTCTTCATCAGACCTCCCCAATCAGCCTCAGAGACATTCAGGAGCTTTGGGTCTCTTCGTTTGTTTTGAGGAAGACTCACAGCTTTCACTGGATTCCACTGTGACTCCAAAACGGACTTCCTTTTCCTTGATTAGCTGCTTGTCCTCACTGGTTGGTGCTACTCAGGATTTGGTCCTGGGCCCTCTGCTCCATTCCGGTGGGAGCAACCACACCCAGGGCCTCAATTACGGCTTGAAGCTGAGTCCCAGCACCCGGCCCGGACCAGCATTCAGGTCCCCGTGCTGACCAGATGTGGTGCATTCCTATGGCCCGCAGTACCTGTCTTCTGAGTTCCAGACCTACTGGAAGCCCAGAGCATTTCAGAATCAGCAGGACTCCAACTGAATACCTCCAATTCATTCTCCTCACTGCAGTTGGAAGAGTGTCTCTAAATAGAAATCTGATCAGTTCTTCCCTGCTTCAAGCTCTTTTTTTTTTTTTTTAAAGATTTTATTTATTTATTTGACAGATAGAGATCACAAGTAGGCAGAGAGGCAGAGAGAGAGAGAGAGGAGGAAGCAGGCTCCTTGCTGAAGAGAGAGTCCGATTCGGGGCTCGATCCCAGGACCCTAGGATCATGACCCAAGCTGAAGGTAGAGTGCTTTAACCCACTGAGCCACCCAGGCGCCCCCCTGCTTCAAACTCTTTAGTAGCTTTCCCCTGTACTAGGCTGAAGTCCAACCCTCCTCAACAGGATTGCTAAGGCCCTTTATGATCTGACTCCTACCTACCCCTCCAGGTCGACCTCTTCCCACCTCCTCCTCCCCTTCCATTTCCTGAAAATACCATGTTCTCTCTTGCCTGAGCCTGTGAACAGGCTTTTTCCTCTGACTACGACACCCTTACCCACTCTACACCTGTGCTTAACTCCCACCTTTTACTTAAACTTCAGTTCTCCGTTTAAGTTATGATTTCGTCCGGGAGGGCTCCTCTAGCAGCCTGATCAGGTCACAGGCCCTTGCTAACTGATCCTCCAGTACCCCACATGCCGTCTATCAGGATGTGTTTGACACTTTTCCGTAAGTGCTCAGTCCTCTGACTCCTCCAGTAAATGCGAAGTCCTAAGAGGCTAGAAACTGCATCTGCCTGGTCACCACTGTGTCCCCAGCCTCTGGCTCGGTGCCTGGTGCACAACAGTTTCTTAATAAATAGTTGTTGATAGAAAATAGAATTGGGAGAATAAATGAATGGAGGAAGGGAGGGAGGCAGAGAGGGAGGGGAAAAGAGAGGGAGGAAGGAAGAGAGGAAGAAACAAAGGAGGGAAGGGAAGAAGGGGAGGAAGGGGAAAGAGAGAGGTCAGCCCTTTCCTTCTTCGAGTCCCTTGTCTTTACTCTAGTTTGCAGCAGACACGTACACTGGCGCTTTCCTTTCTTCAAAAGCCCCGAGTTGTAGCTCGGAAGTCAAGATGAGCCTCCAAGCTGGGTGAATTCCTGCCATTATTAAGCATCACTCCTACTGCTTGAAAGCCAGGAGAGCACGTCACACACTTCGCATCCCACGTGGGGCGCAGCATGGGGCCTTGCATGCAGCAAGTTCTCTGTCCTAAAGGCGGACACAGTGGCTGGCACCACCCGGCGTTGGTTTACAGCGTGACGGCACGCCCATTCGCTCACAGGGGAAGAGGGATGAGGGGGGAGCAGAGGTGGAATCCTGTGAGCAATCCTGGAGGCACAGGATGCCCCAGGGCAAGAGGATCGGAGCCAAAGACCCAGATCCCAGCCTCCATTCTGTTCCCGCCTCTCAGTGGGACCTGGAGTCGGCGGAAAATCCGTTCTCGACTCAATTTCTCGCTCTGTAAAATGGAGACTTGAGCCCTCCTTTCCCACTCTTCCAAGGCTGCCGTGCAGAGAGAAGGCGAGACAGGCAAACGGAACTATGAATATTCATGTCGTCCATCTCTTAGGACGAGCTTAGCGGCCACGGCTCATCAAGTCACTTGCGGCCAACTCTGCACCTCGTAGGGCTCTAGTTCCAGTCCTACCTGTCTTCCCTCCTCCCTTAGAAGTCCTCTGTAGCCAGCGAGGATGAAAGAGACACAGCCACATCTATTACGCCCTACGAGCTCCGGTCATAAATCCCAGAGCAATTAAACCTAGCCCAGGAAAGGGCTTGGAGCACAAAGCACGCTGCTCCTTTTGCATTTGCCAATTACAACGTGACAATGACTGAGTAGCCCAGTGTCAGCCCTGCAAGGGGGGCCCACTTGGCCTTCCTCCTGCTGCTATACGGAGTTACCGGCCGGAGTCTGGGGACTCGCAGCAAGTATCAGGGAGGACAGCCCACGCCGGCTGATCAAATCTGCAGAGGGCACAAATCTGCGAAGGCCTGCTCTCAGCAGGGTGACAGAATCCAAACTCAAAATGACCAACGGAGAAGAATACTATGGGCTCCCAAGAAAATAAAATATTGGGGAGAAAATGCAAAAGTTTTACATTTGGATTCTAGAAATCAAGATCCATAGCAGACCCAAATCAAGAAATAGCAGACCCATAGGTGGGGGACACCTGGCCTGGGTAGGTTTATCATAAGAAAAACACGTGGGCTTTTCTTGTCGTTTTGTTACTAAAACCACAAGCTTGATGAGGACTGACTGTGTTTTTGTTTTTTTTTTTAAAGTGCAATTTGGGCTGTATTAATAATCGCACAAGGTCTGAGACAGGGAGGGGACTGCCTCTCTGATCTCTGCTCTAGCCAGACTAATGCCCAACACGGTGACCAGTGTGGTCACCACTTTCAGAGGGACATGGACGAGTCAGATGAAAAGAGAGTCTGGGCTAGTGGCATATATTGAAATCAAGCAGCTGAAGGAGTGGGAAATTTTCATTCCTGTCTGGAAGGGGCCCCGTGTCTGACTTCAAGCATGTAAAGGACCATCAAGAAGAACTAAGAGCCGACTTCCCTAGACCCATGAGTCCAAACTCAGGACTCACAGAAAGAAGTGACAAGGTTCAGATGTGGACTTGACATAAAAAAAAAACTGACCAGCAGGCAAGGCCACTCCTCAAGAGGCAGTGAGCACCCTGTCCCTGGCAGGATTTAAGCCTAGGATGAACTCAGGAGAAAACAAACCCAGAAGAGCCCACGGCCTCAGCTGATACGGCCTCTACAGAGTACAGAAGGCTGCTGGGAGTGTTTCCTGATGGAGCAGGGGATAGTTAGGAGCTGCTTTGGGGAAGGCGCTTCTGGAGACCAGCAGGCCAAGTTCTGTCTCCCCACCTGAGTCCTGCCTCTCAGGGCGCATTTTCTGCTACTTCTGCCCCCTCTCCTGTCAACTCCCAAACCAGCATACCAGCTCCACCCGACTTGCAAACCATGGCTGAACATCAGGACTCAGCTTCTGCATCAGCCCTTCTGAGGAAGCTTCCAGCACCTTCAAAAGCAGGTCAGGTGCCCCTGCATCCCAGCTCCCTTAGTGCCAAGTACTTAACCCCAGTTACAATCAGTTACCACGTACTGATCTAATTTCCCCGCTGCATGAGGCTGAAGGCAAGCAGAGGCCTGGTCCGGTTTGCTGTTTGCTCGTTACTGTATCTAGTTGCTGCAGGTGCAGAAGAAGTATTTCCGAATGCATGAATGTATGAATGAACCGATTTGAAAGGAACTGACATAACTACAGTATGAACACGCACACTCAGACACTACGACTTCCAAGCTTCTCACCCCTTCGGAACCCATCTCCTGTTTCCTGCACAGCAGTTTTGAAGCTTTTCTGCCCTGGCCTCAAACTCTGGAGAGGAAGCACCTGTCCCCTCCCTCCCAATAGGACGTCTGCGGCTTCTAGGTGGATTAGCTGGCTATGTTTTACCACTGGACAGTCCTGCAAGAGACATTTGAGGGAATTCTTCCCCGGGGTACAGGAAGAATTGATCTGTTTGACGTGGTTTTGGCAGAGATTGGAAAGATGGCTCCCTGTCTGCTCTGGGAATCTGCCCTGGGATTCTAGACTTGGCTGGACTTGGGCTTTCCTGGGAGACACCCCTCCCATGAACACATGCCCCATTCAAGGGTGTGACTCAGCAGTACTGTGAAACAGATCCGCAGCTCCTCCGGGCCCAAAGGCACAAGTCACACCAGCGTGAGTATGCTCTTTCTCCCCACACACGTTGGCTTGTGGCAGAGACAGGCGAGGGGCACGGGGAGGTCTCCCACTTGAGACAGCAGATAAAATGCAGAACACTCATCTCAACTTGGTCAGTTCTTTGAGAAAGTTAAGACTCAAAGAGTTAAATGCCTCACTTTGGCCTGCTCCTTTCAGGAGCGAACAAAGTGGCCCTTGAAATGAGCATTTTTATACTCATTTCTGTTTACCCTCGGCCTCTACTTGCCACTGTTGCTATTAATATTGAAAGTCTCTCGAGGGAGGCATGCTTCCCGGACGTATTGCCGCTCAGTGGAGCCCGCTGTGAGGCCTACAGCAGCCAACACATCCTCCCTACCTGCTGTGGGCCTCCAGGGTACGGCTGGGAGGCCGGATGCTCACGTTCCGCACTGTGCTCTGGAGAACGTGGAAGTCTGTGGGAGGCTCCCTGTTTATGTATTTACCTGCTTCCTTCCTCAGTGGGCCTCAAGCAAAGAGGCCTCTGGGCGCACAAACAGATTTTAAAATAATACAAATCATTAACATTTAAAATAGTAAAGTGACAACAGTTCATTCTACTCTCCAAGGTGGCAAAGCAGCTGAGAGAGAAGGGTCGGGCAGGCCTCCATCTTTACAGGTCAGACCCAGTATGGACTCAGGGTCTAGAAGTGTGCCTCCCTCCTCAAAGAAATGCCAAGGGATCTTCACTCCCCAGAGGCCAGAAACCGCCCATTCATTCCAATCTATTAAGGCTCTACCGTGAGTCGCAGAGCTCAGGAGCAAGGGGCCCCCGTGGCTGATGTCTCGCACAGCTGGACCTGGGGGGCCAGTGGAGCCCAGCAGAAGGCCAGACTCAGAAGCAAAGTTTGCTCCATCAGTGTGGGGTCAAGGTGAGCTATCACAGCCTGCCAGGAGAGCATGCACAGAGGACCAGAGGTGCCTGTCACCTCTTGACTTTTGTCCTTAACAAGCCAGGAATCTCAGTCAGACCTCCTAACCTCCCCCTGCCCCAGCTCAGTTCAACTCTGTTTTCTCAGCTGACAAATAGGAGAATTTTTTCATTTTAGAGCTGGAAGACACCCCAGAAAGTATCTGGTTCAATCTCCTCGTTGTAGAGATAACATCTGTCCACCCTCTTTCTTAACGCAGCTGTAAGGGTTCACTGGAAAACGGGACACGGGGACTGGTGGAGGCAAGATCTAAGATGGGACATGGGGTCAGTCATTTCATTTTGTTTCTGCTTTGCCTCTTGTTGACCACTATTCACAGCTGGGACCTGAGGCAATTCTGAAATCAAAGCACAGAGTTCTTGTTCCTCATTAGAATGCTTTGCATGTGCGTGGCTGCTGTCCAGTGTTTAACACACCGTCATCTGCCGTCCCCATCTGGTCGCTGTGAGGGAGGCTGAGGGTACCAGTGTGGCAGGTGGGCAATGGAGAAAAACGCACACTCTACGTCTCATGGGTCATAAGTGGCTGAGAGGGGACTTGAACCCAGATCCCATCTTATTCTCTGTTCATGATGCTTTCTTCTACACAGCTCTGGTTTTTGTTTTTGTTTTTGTTTTTTAGTTGTGGAAAACTGAAGACTCTTTGGTATAATCAGAAGAACCTAAAAGAGCCTCAGAAAGGAAGGAGCTTTGGGAAATGTGTGAACAGCTGTCCAAAGCATTCTGGGTATGAAATAAACGCTTCTAGATTTGTCTATTTGCAGGGACAGTCAAAGGTGCCGTATAAAAGTAAAGTGTAGTTATTATTAAAATCCCACATTGCAAAAACCAGATGGCATCAATTCCCTAGGACTCTTCTCAAACTGACCTTTTATTTTCTATAAGCTAGTTAGCATTTGTAGAGAAGCCCTTAGGAAATGACTCCAAAAGCTGGTAGAAGGTGATGCTAGAAGGGTCAGGGAAGTGAATCCTCATTTCAGATGGTGATACTTAGTCCAGGAATTTCTGGAACTATTTCTTGAGTATCCTTTCCCTGACAGGTACCATGTCTTATTGATCCTCCCATCTCTAGCACGTAACACAACCCAAAGTACAGGGTGGGTTCTCAAAAGAGGTCATGCGGGCTGCTGCCTTTGGCATTCTCGACTAGGGGTGGGGACTACAAATGGGTCTCAAGCTTTAGAATTCCTACGAATCACTGGGGTGCTCGTTAAAATGCAAATGCCAGGGGTGCCTGGGTGGCTCAGTCAGCTGAGCATCTGACTCTTGGTTTTTGGCTCAGGTCGTGACCTTAGGGTCATGAGATCCAGCTCGTCATCCAGCTCAGTGCTCACCACTAGAGACTTTGTCTCCCTCTCCCTCTGCCCCTCGGCCTCACACTCATGTGTGTGAACTTTCTCTAAAATCAATAAATCAATAAATAAAATGCAAATGCCAGATTTGGAGATTCTAGATTCAGTAGGTCTGAAAAGTCTGCATTTTAAGTAAGTTTCTCCAGGGAGCATTCTAAATAGGTGATCTTTGCCCCGTCCCCAACCCCACAACTTCCAAAACTCTAGCTCAAAAGGACCCTGGATTCCCAGACCGGCAGTCTTCCTGAGAGCGGCCTGTCCAGAGTCTGCCTCCAAGCTCTTGGGTTTTAGAAATATCCCCAGGCCAAGCAGGTAAAAATCACCCCACAGACTTGGCTCAGGCTTTGGGCCACTATCAAGGAGCCAGAGGACCTGCTGGAGTCCTAGGAGCCACAGATAAACCTCCCTCCATCTGGAGGGGGAGGGAGCTGGGAGATGGAAAAGGAGCATCTGTGGACAGCACATCTGGGACTGCCCAGCTGCCCTGCCCTACACCAAAGCCTTCACCCTGTGCAGGCTGCAGGGAGCACAGGAGAAGGACAGCGGGGCTCAGCAACGTTATTCCGGCCCAGTACAGCTGAGGGCAATTAACCTTTAAAGGGGAAGCTTCATTTCTGGAACCAGCAGCTGCGTCTGTCTTCTGGAGCCTGTTCACAGCCCCAGGAGGAGCACCAGGCTGAGGGCATCTCCCAGGATGTGGCTCTGTTCCAGGGCCTAGAGATTCAAAAGGAAAAAAAAAAAAAAAAAAAAAAAAACCACAACAACAAACAAACAAAAAAACCCACCCAAGCTGGACAATCTGCCAGCTGCTGGGGCTACACCTCCGAGCCCTGGGCTCATCCCCGCCTCTGCCTGCCTGTTAAGTAGGAAGATAATTCTGGTTTCCTCCTGATCGGGATTACTCATCAGGGATTTCTGTTGAGCTGAGATAGAGGTGGGAGGGGTGGGGAGACTCAACACATAGAAATCCCATCTAGTGTTTTTCTCACAAAGGGTCTTTCACATAGAACAAAGAAGCAGATCAAATGCTTTGTGCCCCCCCTTTGCCCCCTCCCCCACTGTGGGAAGGATAGAAACAAGGGTTGTTTGTGGCCAACATCTACTTCCTCATCACTTTACCTTCATACTCATTACCACATCATTAAGTTCCTTGGGGTTCCAAGGATGGGATAACATCCAAACGGCTCTTCCGTCTCTGTGATTTATATGGACACTCTAATTTCCAGAAATGGTCACATCTCCCATCCCATATGCTCATCTTAGGATGTGACCCTGCATGTTTCCCATCGGGAGGTGGGGTCTGTGGCCCCTCCTCTGGGGTCTAGGTGGGCTTGGAGCTACAGGGGAGGTGAGGCTTTATGAGTCCGCCTGGTCAATCATAAAAGGCAACACAGCTTCTGCACCATTTTTTGGGTTGCTCAGTCTTGGACCCCCGCCACTGTGCTGTGAGGAAGTTCAAGTAGCCCGCAGAGGAGCCCACATGGAGAGATCCATGTGGAAGGGAAGAGAGGGGTCCCTGGTCCTCAGTTCTGTTGAGTCTCCAACCAACAACAACCTGCCAGACATGGAAGTGAGCCGTCTTGAACCAGATTGTCCAGCTCCAAACACATGCACTCTACCATCAGCCATCCCCGTCCATGCGACATGGATCAGGGACGAGCTTCCAGAACCCTCCCCCACTGAGCTTTTCCCACTGGAGATCTGTGAGCTAATGAATGACTGTGACTGGGTTAGGTCACCAGGGTTGCCCAGACTCTTAGGTCACTCCCCCTACTTTTTGCCAGTCTGCCACCAAGAAAGGGTTTCAGAGATTAAAAGCCACATGGATCCAGGTAGAGACGAATATGTGGGACCTGCAGGGGCAGCTCAAAGGTGATTCAGCCCACTTGGACAGGTCCTTCCTCCAGCTTCCCGTCGATGGTTCGCCCTGAGCAGAGGCACTGTGCCGGGCAGGCTGATGGCTAAGTGAGTGGGTCTCAGCCAGCAAACTGATATGAAGAGCTGTGCTCCCACTCCCAAGGGCTGTGGTTCTATCACATGTGCTCAGCCCCCTCCATAGCTCTCCAGAGCTCTTCTCTCTGAGTCTCTGGAAATGAGCATCACGCCATAGCATCCTCCCAAGAAGCCAGATTCCCTCAAGCCTGGGGATTGGTGTTGATAAGGACAAAAAGGCCCCACTTGGCTGTCACAGGAACCCTGAGACAGAAAGAACTCAGGGGTATTTATTCCCTTTGTGGTGCCTGATGCCTTGGCAATAGGGTGTAGCTGTCAGCACCTGGTATGTTAACGCGGTGACTATAACAAACACAAGGCCACCAATTAGAAATCAGGAGGCCACCATGCAGGCGGCCGCAGAGGCCTTGGGACTAGTCGCCATCGATTCAGCTGTAGCTCCCCAGGGCTTTGGTCATAAGCCCTCCTCTCTGAATCTCCCATATTATTCAAACACTGCATGGAACCGACTACCCGCTCCTGTTCATCTGGAGTGACAAAGATCCCAGAAGGTTGAGTATGTCTAGGGTCAGAGATCAACCCCATTCCATGAGGGGTCCCCTCCCTCCTAAAACTTCAGAAAACCACACATGTGGCCTGTCAGCCTTTCTAGTCCAGCTTCCATCCCATTCCCTGGGAGGCTTCTCCATGGCCCCCAAGCTCCTGCATCCCGCAGAAGGGGAAGGACCCAGGGCAGACCTGGGTGCAGGTTCATGTGCAGACACAGGAGCACACCCCCACGTGCACACTCACACCAGCTCCCTTGGAGCCCCAGCAGCTGACACAGGCATGAGGAAGAGGGTGGGGAAGCGGGAAATGAGAGCTAGGAACAAAACCCAGGAGACCAGAGGAAACTGGGACGGAATGTCAACAAGTTATCTACACAGAGCGCCTAGAGGGGTATGGTTGGGGGTAAAAGGATGGTAAGAGAGTTAAAGGCAGACATCAGGGTCAGATCTAGGCCCTCGGTCCCTTCCTGAGAGACGCACGGGTTTCAGGGTGGATCAACAAACAAAGGCAGGAGGAGGTTTTTGTGTCTCTGCTGAGCGGGTACCAAATGGACCTGCTCATGGTCTCTGAGCACGAAAAAGTGCTGCTCAGGCCAGAACGGACATGGGAAGCAGTTCTCTGGTGTTCAGGATCCAGCGCTGGGGGTGGGACATCCTGGTGGCCTCGCTGTGGCTAAAGGAGGAAGTCAAACAGTAGCCTGAGCCACCAGGTCTCCAAGGAAGATGAGCCGAAAGCACACAATGGCGTTAGCCTTTGGCAATGGACTTGACCCCAAAAGAGGACCCAGAACTATGTAAAACGTGGCTTTGAAGTTTTATTAACTATGACCCATAGAAAAAATATCTACCACATCATTAACCAAGACCCACATACCTATATATATGTATAAAACATACATTTCATGAAACAATAACTCTTTACGGTCCATGATGCCCCTGGTGTGTTCTAGTCCATTCTTTTTTAGCTTTCTAAAACTGCTGGTTGTGACTCACTAAATTGATTTCCCAACCTACTAATGGGTCTTGGCCGGCAGTTTGGAAAACAGTGCTCTCGAACAAGGACTGACTGTGGCCCGCCCACAGGTAAACAACTGAGGTGAAATTCGTACAGTTCCTATGATTCCATACACATAGTCTAAAGTGTACAACTCAGTGGTATTGGTGCCTCCATTTACAGTGTTGTGCAACGAACTCTCTCCAGTTTCAAAACTATTTCATCATCGCAGAATACCCCATACCCTTTCAGTAATCACCCTCAAGCCACCCCCTCCCTATCCTCTAGCAAACACTAATATGCTTTCTGTCCCTATAGACTTGCCTATTTTGGATATTTCACACAAAGGAATGATAAAATATTTGTCCGTTTGTGTCCAGCTTCTTATACAGTATTTTCAAGATTCACCCATGTCATAATATGTATCAGGACTCCATTCCTTTTTATGGCTGAATAATATTCCATAGTGTGGATATGGATAGACTACCATCTGCTTATTGGTTCATCTACTGATGGACAGTTGGGGTGTTCCCACCTTTTAAGGATACTATCGAGGGCACCTGGGTGGCTCAGTGGGTTAAGCCGCTGCCTTTGGCTCAGGTCATGATCTCAGGGTCCTGGGATCAAGTCCCGCGTCGGGCTCTGTGCTCAGCAGGGAGCCTGCTTCCTCCTCTCTCTCTGCCTGCCTCTCTGCCTACTTGTGATCTCTCTCTGTCAAATAAATAAATAAAAATCTTTAAAAAAAAAAAAAGGATACTATCGATATTCATATGCAAGTTTTTGTGCAGACACATGTTTTCATTCCTCTTGGGTACCCACCGATGAGTGGGATTAGTGGACCATTCAATGATTCTACCGCTAACTTTTTGAGGAACTGCCAAACTTGTTCCCAGAGTGGCTACGCCATTTTACATTCCCACCAGTAGTGTACAAAAGGTTCACACTTCTCCATATCTTTGGCAATGCTTGCTATTCGGTTTTTTTCTTTTTTTAATGTTTGCTTATTTTTGTCATATAACCAAACTATTGGATGTGAGGTGGTACTTCATTGTAGATTTGGTTTGCATTTCCTTAATGACCAGTTAAGTTTAATATCTTTTCATGCACAGATGATAGATATTTGTAGATTCTTCTTTGAAGAAATGACTATTTAAATCCACTGCCCACTTTTAAATGCAGTTGACTTTTTGTTGTTGAGTTCTTTATATATTCTAGATACTAAACTCTTAACAAACACATGATTTGCAAATATTTCCCCCCATTCTGTAAGTTGCCTTTTTACTCTCTTGATAATGTCCTTTGATTCATAGAAGCTTCTGATTTTGATGAAATTCAATTTATTTTTTCCTTTTGTTCCTTATGCTTTCAGTGTAAAATCTAAGAACCCACTGCCACATCTAGGGTCATGAAGATTTACCCCTATGTTTTCTTTTTATAGTTTTATAGTTTTAGTCCTTATATTTAGGGTTTTGATCCATTTTGAGTTTGATTCTGTATGTAAAGTAAGGGCCCAACTTTATTCCTAGAAGATGACATTTTTCTATGTATAGAAAATCCTAAAGAATCCACCAAAACATTACTAAAACTATTAAATTCTGCAAAGTTGAAGGGTACAAGATCAATGTAAAAAAATCAGTTGTGGGGGCGCCTGGGTGGCTCAGTGGGTTAAGCCACTGCCTTCGGCTCAGGTCATGGTCTCAGGGTTTTGGGATGGAGTCCCGCATCGGGCTCTCTGCTCAGCAGGGAGCCTGCTTCCCTCTCTCTCTCTGCCTGTCTCTCCGACTACTTGTGATTTCTCTCTGTCAAATAAATAAATAAAACCTTTAAAAAAAAATCAGTTGTGTTTTAGATACCAGCAATGAGTAATCCAAAAAAGAAATTAAGAAATCATTTCCACTCATGTTAACATTAAGAAGGATAAAATAGCTAATAATAAGTTAAATGAAAAAGCTGAAAGACTTGCATATTGAGAACCAAAAACATCGCTGAAAGAAATTAAAGAAGATCTAATTAAGTGGAAGGACATCCCATGTTCATGGATTGGAAAACTTAATATTATTAAGGTAGCAGTATTCCCCCAAAGTGTTCCATAGACTCAATACAATCCCTGTCAAAATTCCAATGGCATTTTTACAGAAATGGAAAAACTTATCTTCAAATTCATATAATATTGCAAAGTACCCTGAATAGTCAAAACAGTACTGGGGGGAAAAAAAGGTGGACTCACTTTTCCTGATTTCAAAAATACCTACAAAGCTACAGTAATCAAAACATTATGGTACTGTCATAAAGATAGACATGTAAACCAATGAAGCAGAACTGAGAATCCAGAACAAATGCAAATGTCTCTGGCCAACACATTTTCAACAAGAGTGCCAGGACTATTCAATGGGGCAAAGAATAGCCTCTTTGATAGACCATGCTGGGACAACTGGAATACCACGAGCCACCTGGTTTTGTAAATAAGTTTTACTGCAACGTATTTGTCTATGGCGGCTTCTGTGCTATCATGGAAGAACTGAGTAAATCGCAACAGAGACAAGAAAGCCCACAAGTCTCATAAGTCTAAAATATTATTTGGTCCTTTAAAAAAACGACAACCCTTATATAAAATACTGCTTCTCATACCTATCTGTGGACATTCCTTCATTCAACAAACATTTATTGAGCACCTACCACATGGAGCAGGTATTGCTCTAGATACAACACTGGACAGAACTAGACTAAAATGTCGTGAAGCTTACATTCTAGTAGGTGAATCATCCAGGACAGTCCTGCAATCAAGAAATTCAGTGGCCCCTTGGGGAAGAGAAGCAATGATACTGTCTGTAAATTACAAGCAGGCTTTCAAGCCAAGCTAGAAGCCCTGAATCCTCTAAGCTTGGGCTCACCTAAATGCTCCCTGTTGGATCTCAGTCATGTCTCACCCAGCTGCATCTCCTGAGTTTGGCCCAAAAGTGTCCAGCAAGCAATAAAACTTATAGCTCTTCCAGAGATCCTAATATGTTTGGAGCATTGTGTGAGTGCTATAGAGGACAACGGTGAGTAAAATACAGTCCCAACATTGCAGAAGATCATAGTCTAGTGAAAGATAAGCCAAAGACACCTCACCAAAACAGATACAATAAAATCCCATCACTTAATGAGCATCTGATAGGAGCCAGGCACTGTACAAAAACTTTACAGTCATTCCCTCATTCAATCCTCATGGGAACAAAAGAAAGTCTGTAAACACATTTGATATAGATGAGGACACTGAGTTTCAAAGAGATTAGTATTTTGTGCAGAGTCGCAAAGCTGGTGGATGGACGGACACCCAGAAATCTGAATCCGAACTATACGATTCTAAGATTAACCATTAAATTATTAAACAGACATCCAAAGAGCTCTTCCAGTTTTCTAAGCTCTAAGGACACAATGCTGATGGAGACTAATGCCCTTTACACCGCACCCTCTGGTATCTACCATGAACAGGAAATAGGATGTGACATAATTCACCTGCCTTCAGGAGTTTATTAGTGATTCAGGAGGTGGGACCCAGACATTAATGAGACAGTGACAATAACACAAGGTAGAGCCTAAGTGCCCCCAAAGAGGTTTAAATAATATTTCAAAGGAGTGTCTTAGGGACACAAGAGACAAGAAAAGCTTCAAGAAGGAGAGGGAATGGATGGATGGCAGGATTTATCAATGATCACAAGTAGTAGGTATATTTTCCTCTCTGGTCCACCCAACTCACAGAGCCTGGGTTCAGCAGTAGGAACTAAAGGTTTCAGGGCCCTCTGGAGAACCTATAAATTGACCAATAAACACAAGAACTCTAGGCGAGCCCTTAGCTTAATATATATAAGCTCCTTCTCCTACTCTGTTCTCTTCAAAACATATTAATCAACTCAGGCCAGACACCCTCTTTGGAACATTCTACCACCTTCTTGGAAGCAGACAAAAGACAGAAAAGACACCAGGCCTGGGGTCAGAAGACTGAGTTTAAATCCAGTTTTCACCACCTAGAACAGCACTGTCCATTAATGTGGACTCTAGCCACAGGTCACTCTTTATAAATATAAATCTAGATTAACTTAAACACAGTTAAGAAGACAGCTCAGTTGTACTAGACACATGTCAGGTGCTCAACGGCCACAGGTAGCCCACAGACCCAATACTGGACCAAGCACACACAGAGCATTTCCATCATCGGTCAAAATTGTATTGGCCAACATTGACTTAAAATTCTAAGACCTGGGGTGTCTGGGTGGCTCAGTCTGTTACGTGTCCAACTCTTCATTTTGGCTCAGGTTATGGTCTCAGGGTCCTGAGGTCAAGCCCCGTGCTGGGTGGGGAGCCTACTTTAGTCTCTCTCTCTTTTCCTCTCCCTCTGTCCCATCCCCCAACTCTTTAAAAAAAAAAAAAAAAAAAAAAGGAGTCCAAGACCTAAAGGCAGCTATGTTTCCTCCTTACACCTCATTTTCTTCATCTTAAAATGGGAATACCACTACAAATACCTCCCTAGCAGGACTTGCTGTGGGAAGAAAATGAGATGGCAAACTTGCAAGAATGTTAATGTCTTCCTATTTCCCTTGTGATCCAATAGCTCCTCTTTCCCGACCCCCCATCTGTTTTCTGCAGGGCTGGACCCTTCAGAAACATCCCCACCCCGGCTCTACTACTCTTCCCCACACTTCCTCCTCCAAAAACGTGGAGCATTAAAAAGCAGAATGAGGGGCATGTGTGTGGCTCAGTCAGTTGAGTGGCCAACTCTTGGTCTTGGCTCAGGTCATGATCTCAGGGTCATGAGATCGAGCCCTAAGTTGGGCTCCTCGATCAATGCAGAGTCTGCTCCCCTACTCTGTCTGTCCCTTTCCTCGACTCACATGCACGTGCTCTTTCTCTTTCTGAAATAAATCAATCTTTTAAAATAATTTAAAAATAATTAAAAAATAAGTAAGACAAAAATCCCCACCGCAGTGATCCCACCTCTCAGTCCTCATGTTCCTGGATCTCTTAGAAACCTCTGTTAAAGCAGACCACTCTTCCCTTAGCTTCTGGAAGACCATGCTCACGGGGTTCTCCCACTATGCCCTGGTTGCGCCTCTCCATCTAGTCATCTCTTTTTTCTTTCTTTAACCTCCTGATGTTGAAGTGTCCCAGACTTTTGTCCTTGGTCCTCTTCTCTCTCCACACAAACCCAGTCTCACGGCCTTACATCCTATCCGTGGTCTGATAATGTTCAGCAGAGTCCAGGAGCTTGAACTCTGGGCTCATGTCCCAACTGCCAGCACATGTCCTCTGACCCGCCTCTCAGCCTTAGCCCGAGACTGAACTCAAGGAGCACCTTCTCCCCACACCAGCGCGGGCCCCTTCCCTGTCTCAGCAAATACCAATCTGGAGTCAAGCCAAAAGCCCCGAGTCCCTCCTGACCCCTCACTTCCTCTCGCACCACATATTTTAACCTTCAGGAAAGTCTGCTGGGTTTACCTTCAAAATCTGTCCAGAACACTCCCTCTTTTTCCTGCCTGCAGCATGCAAACACCCCCTCAGGGGGCCCTCAGCTTCCTCCCTGGCCCCCTGTAGTCCCTTCTCAAAGCAGCAACAGGGCGGTCCCTTTAAAAAAAATCTAAGTTGGATCATGGCCTTGCTTTGCCCCAAACCCTCTGCCTGGTTCCCATTTTACTCTGAAGAGCCCATGTGGTTGGACCCTCACGCCCAGGTCTCTGACCATCCCTCCTGCTGCTCCGCCAGGGCTAACAGCGAACCAGCCACATCAGCCACCACCCCCCACACCATTGTGCCCTGAACAGGCCAGGCCCACTCCTACCTCTGGTCTCTGTGCTTTTTGCACCTGCTATGTCCCCCTCTGATGGGATCCTCCCCTCATATCTGCAGGACTCCTTCTGTCACTCCTTCTCAGTCTCTAAACATCATTCTCCCCGCAAGGTTGTCCCAGGACACCATAGCCCCTTCCCTTGGATCTTCCTTTTCCCTTCCCTATTTCATTTTTCTGCTTAATACTCATCCCCAACAGACTAGATACGCACACGCACACACACATGTGCACACACACGTGTGACGCATACCATTATTTATATTCTTTATGAGGTAGGGGTAAGTGTTTAATTTACCACTTCATGCCCAGTGCCTAGTACAGTACCTGGTCCATAGTAAACACTAAATAAGTATTTGTTCAGCAACTGAAGGAACCAAAAGGCCCTGGTATAGACCTTACCCTTCATGGGCTTATGGAGCCTACAGTGATCCCCAGGAGCCACCCAGGTGTCCCGAAGCCATGGAAGAGCCATTTGGATCTTTCCTTAGAGCAAACGGTTTGCCCTGGGCTTTGGAGGAGGGGGACTGGAGCACGAGCCACCGAGAGAGGATCAGCACAGCTGGACGGTGCTTTGCCACCCGGGACCAGAGGGCCACGGGCAGCCGCGCGAACTGCAACAGTCGGTTCTATTAGCATCTAGTAGCGATGGGAACTGTAAAGACTGACGTGAAGTATGAGCTTGCGGTTGCCAGGGATGCAGGCGGGAAGACTTGCCTGAGCCAGACAGGGTTTCTCCCCATGATGTACAGCAGGGAGGGTGATGGAGTATTTACTAGAAACTCTTACCCAGGGACGTCGCCTCCCTGGGGACAGATGAAAGCCAAGAGCCCACTTCCCCTGATTACAACGATGCACTGACAATCTAGGAAAATGTAGTTACCTTGGGCAGGGGGTAAATGGGCTCCTGGGACCGGTACTCCCCCCGCCCCCGGGCGTGGAGCCAAAGAAGCGTAAGGACAGTCAGAGGCTCAGGGATGTCTGAGAGGGCAGAAGGCTGGAGGGCAGGTAAGAGGTAGGGGCTGGGCTGCCGAGATGGCTGCAAGGAGCCATGGAGAGGGGGGAGGAGGGAGTAGCAGGTGGTCAGGGCGGGACAACGCAAAATTGCTTCCCGATGTGAAGCACAGAGCAAAGGCGAAGGTAAGGACATCTCACCTATTGCCAGGACATGGGTATCAGGAGTGGAGGAAGCAGGAGAGAAGTCAGGGCTGGGCAAAGAGCTTTAAAAATACTGCATCTGGCTAAGACCTCCTCCCCCCAGGGCACGACCACTGTTTGGGCCAATTCATAGATGAGGAGCCGGGTGGCTCAAAGAGGTTCACCTGCCCAAGGTCACACAGCTGTCAGCGGCGAGGGACAGATTTTAAATAGAAGTCCCTCTAACTCCAAAGCCAGTGGTTTAACAAGAGCCCTAGGAGGCTTTCTGGAAACTTGGGGCACATTTTTGCCCTCTCCATATAATAACGCCTAAGCATTTATGTATTGAGTCCATTCTGTTAGTTCCTTTTAATTTATCCTTTATGTCATATTTAGGACATGATGAGTTTTTTGTTTTGTTTTGTTTTTGTTTTTTTAAATCATGTGTGCAGAAACGTTCTAGTATCTCTGAATTTCATATTAGGAGAGTAGACTTTTTCAAAATACTTAAAATGGATTGATTGAACTGGGAAACACCACACCATCAAAGCCAGAAAGGTCAGTGGGACCACTCGGGCTCTGGCCAAGCCACTCTATCCCTACCCTTGGGACCCTGGAAGCAGAGAGGGCGGCCTGGAGCAAGAGCAGGACAGGGCATGTGCAGGAGCGGAGACCTTCTGTCCAGACCACTCTAGGCCCCCACTCACCGTGGATGGCCCTTCCCAGAGAAGCGGGCCCCAACCCGACAGCCCCACCCCCACCCCAGTATAAATCCCACCTTTGGGAGTGTAAGGTGGCCCGCACGCCTGACCGTGCAGGTGAATCTTCACAGGAGCCGTCCTGCACACACTAGTCTTGCCCTGGTTGCTCAGCGACTGACTCAAAGCTCATGCATCGTAAGCGACCCGTCCCCCCAGCAGCTGGCGTGTGCCCAAGGAGCCACACTGTCTTAAAGGTCAGACTTGGTGAGACAAGTCTGGACACAGCGCGCTGTCGGGCGTCGAGGATTTGGAGATGGCGGGTGCTTCGGGGGGTCCTCTGTGGCTCCCCTTCACTCCCATGACCCACCACAGGCTCTAACTGTCCCTTCTCTGAGAACAGGATTGACGGCTTAATCCAAGGGGGAGCTGCAAGGCAGAGCCGGCCCTGGGTGGGACCAGAGGGCTCCAGTCACAGGGGCCAAGGGGGAAACTGAGGGAGGAAGGTGACGAAGGATGGGCGGAGGCAGAAGGCAGCTTCTTTCAGAAGAGACAACACACGCACACTCAACAAGGGCAAGACGCCAGGGTTCCAGACGAGCGGGTATCCCACCTCATCTCAGCTCCTCACTGGGCCTCAGTTTCTCTTTGAGACATGAAGGAGCTGACCAGAAGACCGCTAAAGGCCTCTGCTCGGTGGTGAGAACCTATGAGCTGGGGAGTCCATTGGCAAGGACGGTGAGAGCAGAGCGGGCTCACACGGTCACTACGGAAATGCCAAGGTCTGAGAGTCACACGCAGGCTCCTTCCTGGCCCTCACGTCGGTCCCTGCTGCCATGGCCTTGGCCAAATCCTCAACATGGCTCACCTGGCCTGCAGCACAGGCTGCCTCCCAGCTCTCCCTGACTCTGTCCTACCAACAGCCCAAGCCCATCTGGCTGCCTCCATGTCTCTTCCAAATAGAAACATGAGGAAGTCACCTCCTTAGCTGACCCCCCACCACGCCCAGGATAGCGCCTTGACTCCATGCTGGACAGATGACTTCAAAACCCCGCTTCAACCTCGGCTCTCTCACATCAGGCCTCAATGAATCCAAGCTTCCCCAGGCTCCTCCGCCATATGCGCTCCCCTGACATTTCTCTCCAGAATCATCTTGCTCAAAAGTAGCTCAGAGGTCACCTCCCCTAGGAAGCCCTCCTGTTTGCCTGCGTGGAGCACAGCATTCGCTACTCGGTTCACATTGCACACTGCCCTCAAGGGGCTGCTTCCCTCATTAGACCCTGAACGCCCCAAGACAGAGGGGGACCTCACACACTGTCCCGGACATGAGGCAGGGAAGACAGGCCTTCCCAAACCCCAAGTGCAATCTTGGCCCCATCACCAGCCAGCTAGCTTTATAGCTTTGCGTAAGTCCTACCTCATCTCTGGACCTCAGTTTCCTCATCTGTACAAGGAGTGCACAGGACCCGATCCTGAGGTTCCATTCTGGTCTGATGCCCCGGGCTCTGAATTGGGGTGGGCCCTGCCCCTCCCTCCCCACCGAGCAAGACTCTGAGACACAACATGGGTGGCATGAGGTCCACCGTTCAGGGCATAGCTCTCTCTGATTGCCCCTGGGGCAAACACACTTCAGCACAGACGTGCTCAGGCAGAGCCCCTGCAGAGATCCATCCTCCTGCTCTGCGCTCTCCCAGGGTTAATTAGCCTGCAGCATCTACAGGGCTGCTTTCTCCTTTAATAGCCAATTAGATCTTGTTAGCGCTATTGTCATTTGTAGGGCAAGTCACAGAGGTGCTCGCATCTTGCAGAAGTAGGTAGCCCGGATCCCTCTGCCGGCGAGGGAGAGCGACAGAGCCCTGTGCCTGGAAAGGACGAGCACCAAGGGAAAAGTCCCCTCGGGAGAAGAGCACCTCCAGGCACCAGGGTGGAGGCCCGTGCTTTGCCAGTCCACAGGGCAGGGCTTTGTGTGAGCGCTGTGGAGTCCCTCCGGCCCTTGCTGGTGCTTGGGGGGGAGCGGCTCACGGGCAGCGGTCTGCACGGCAACTCCCTCTGCCAGCCCCACCAGGCCTTTCCACAGGGCCGACCCACAAGTAGCCAGGCCGTGCTGCTCCTGACCCTGCATCTCATGCTGGTCACACAGGGTGTTGGCCTGCAGCCGCTCCACCTCAAAACAGGGCTCTGGTGGTGTGAAGGAGGCAGGACTGGCTCTGCCCAGCTCTACCTCGCCACCCACAGCCTTCTTCTAGGCCGGATCCTGCGGGTTGACCTCTCCTCCTCTTCTGCAGAAATGAAATTTCTGACAAGCATGGCCTCAAGCCCCGTTGGTGCTAAAGAGCCGATTTTTTTTTTTAAGATTTTATTTATTTATTTGACAGCGAGAGATCACAAGCAGGCAGAGAGGCGGGCAGAGAGAGAGAGGAGGAAGCAGGCTCCCTGATGAGCAGAGAGCCCGATGTGGGGCTCGATCCCAGAACTCCGAGATCATGACCGGAGCCGAGGGCAGAAACTTAACCCACTGGGCCACCCAGGCGCCCCAAAAGAGCCGATGTCTTGATGTGGCCTAAGAACCGTCTCTCTGGCTTTGCAGGGAGGACAGGGTGAGACTTTTCGCGGGGGCGGGGTAAACCGTGCATCTTGGAAATGATCCCGAGGCCAGCCACGTAAGGCTCTTCATGGCAGGTCGCGGCAGACACCCTGGTTGGAGGGAGAGCCGGCTGACCCCACGACAGGTCAGAAGGGGCGGGGGGCATGCCTCCAAGCACAAGCCCAGGGCCACCAAGCCCCTATTTACAGCTCCTCTGGGATCGGGCAACAGCTGGCAAACTCACAAGTAGGAACACAGGTGGGCCACCTGTGTCTGCAGGCGCAGCCCTGGGCCTGGAGGAGGGGCTGCAGCGAGGGCTGGCGAGGGCTCTTAGCCAGGGGTCTCTGGGTCTCCTCCTGCGGGGACTGTGGACCATAAATAGCACAGGACCCTGACAGGAGACGGAGGGGTGAGGTCCAGAAGCAGCTTCAGATGAGGCTCAGGACCTTTCTTTCCTTGCCTTTTTTTTTTTTTTTAAACCTTCCTAAACGCTCTGGAGGGGAAAAGGAAATAATCAGGTTCCTGTGATCAAGCCTGAGGATGATAAAGTAGGAAGAACTCCAACCGCAGGAGGGAACGGGAATCATTAGGGGGAAGGCTGCCGTGTTTTATGGTCTGTGTTGCTCTTCTTTGCTTCTCGATCTTTTTTTTTTTTTTTTTTTTTAAGGGAAACAAATTAAAGGACTTGGATTTTAATAAGGCTACAGAAAGATAAAAATTACCCCGAGTTTGTTGGCACGGGAATGGTCTCCGGGCCCTTTCTTCCTCCCCAGCCTCCCACGAGTTCCCCTGTGACCTCCAGGAGACTCACGTGTCTGCCTCAACACACCCGAGTGACCTATGAATCAGGCTCCAGGAGGCTGGCGTTGGATGGAAGGGAACTCAAAAATGTCATTAATTTCTGGTTCTCAAAGTGTGCTCCCCAGAGCACCCTCGGGGGCCACAGCTGGATGTTGGGAGGTAAGGAGAAGGGAGCCCAGTCCCCCGTCCTGATGTCCCGCTTCAACTGGCTCAATGTGTACCTATGGGGATTCTGTGTGTGACTTTATTTGAACAAAACATTGAGCCTCTAAAAGCAAGTTTGGGGGAAAAAAAAAGAAACTCCGATCTAGTCTGATGATCTCATTTTACAGATAAGGGTGTCTGAGACTCTCCAAGTGGGGAAGAGCTCAGGTCACACAGCAAATGAATGGCAAATCTGAGACCCAAGTCAAGGTATCCTGACATTCAGTCCATTGTTGTTCTTCTGATGCTACCCTCCCCCCACCAACCATGTTATCTGCTCTCATGGTTTCCTCTGCTGCCAATACCAAAGCCATGCTTCCAATCCAGACCCTCCTTCATGTTTCAGAGCTGTGTGTCCGGTGTTTACTGGATGTCTCTACTTAGATGTCCATGGCCACCTGCTGTCCTCCACATCTGCCGCTCACTGTCTGCCCCTGCTGGATGCCGGCCTCCGTGGATGGACCATGCAGCCCCCCGGGCGCCCAGGGGCAGCCCCAGGACGTTTATAGGAAGGAATAAAAGGCAGTCGGGCTGAAAGGGGAAAGGGGGAATGGGGCTAGTGATTGAGTCTCATAGCTGAGTCTACATGGCAGGAACTCTGCTTTTCCTTCGGTTATAGACCTAATCGGGATGCCAAGGTTGACTCAGCCCCTGCAGTCATCCAGAAGAGAAAATGGGAGACATCCTTACCTCCTCCTTCATGTTCACCACCATCCCATCCAATCAATGACCAAATCCTACCGAGCGGACCTCCAAAATGACTCCTTACTTCATCTCCCTTCCTCTCTCTGCTCTACAAGACAGGTCCAGGCTTCCTCACCGCTCCCGTACCAGCTTGAGAGGGCAGGACTCTGCCTTTCTTACCTACCTCTGTATTCCCAACACTCTCCCAGTGCCCAACACAAAGCGGATACTCAGTAAATATTGATTCAAAGGATGAATGGACAGATTGGTACTTGGACAGATGGATGGATGGATGGATGGATGGACAGATGGACTACTGTAAACTTCTCTTGACTGGTCTCTATTTTTAAATTTTATTACCCTCAAATATGCCTTCCACCTTCCCACCGAGATGACTTATCTAAATTATAAATTGCTCTCCTCACCTAAAACCCTCTTCAAGGGTTCACTGTTAATCCCAGAGTTCTTCGACACACATGACACACTGGGCCTCCATGGCTTGGCCCTGGATTCCTCTCCAATCTCACCTCCCTGACTGTCCTACTTTTTATTCCCCTGTGGCATATCCTTTTCCTTCACCTGACCCACTTTCAGTCTTCTTATAAACCCAGCTCAGGGGATATCTCCATTCCTGTCTCTGCCACCCCTGTTCTGGGCTGGTGGGTGCCTTGCCTCTGCCGATCACCATCCCTGACATTGCCACACGGAGTTATCATGATTGGATCACGTGTCATCTCTCCCACTAGACTGCTCACTCCTTGAAAACGAGTCCTAGGTCTTACTCATGTGTCTCCCCAACGCCCAGCACAAAGACCAGCATGATGACCATAGTTGGGTATGAAGTGAGGGATGTGCCCCCATGTGGCCTCAGAAACCTTCCCCAGAGCTGAGTGTGCTCTGGAGGGAGGGGTGTCTCCATCATGGAAGAGCCAAGCCTTTTCTTTGACATTTCCTGATGGGGCACTGCTCTTGTGTGTTTACTCTTATGATGGGGTGAGGCAGGGAGGTGGTGGGGGGCACCAGAACAGTGGTAGATCCTTCCTTACCTCCCACCAAGCAACAAGGAAGGTAGCCATTTTACCTGGTACCACTGAACCTTGGCTGGTTGGCCATGCTGGGCCGTGATGTCCTCCCTCTGCTGCCTGGCTGGTCTCGGAGAGGATGGGATGGGAGACCCACCACAGAGGGTCTGTGCTCAGGCCAATCCAGGGCATAGGAGGGCACAGACATGGCTGCCCCGGTGGGAAGGAGGAAAAGGTTGGGTACAACATCAACTTCTGGGGAAAATTCCCAAACTCTAGGATTGAGAATGCTCTCCAACCAGCTCAGCAGTACGGTCGGGGTAGTACAACGATATCCCCAATACGCCCCTCAAGCCAGCGGCAAGGGAGCTGGAAGCACAGGCTTCCCACTGCATAAGAGGCCGGAAATAACTTGAGTTCAGGATACAGAACAGGCATCAGGGCTAAAGAAAGTTAGTTTGTTATCTGGATCTTTTTTTTTTTTTTCCCTATTCTCATGCCTGAAGAAAGACACTTGTCCCCCAGAATCTAGGTTTAATGAAGGCAAAGGAAACAGAGTCCTCACCTTAAGGCTGCTCTGGGTTGTAATGTTCCGTTTGCAAAACCGTCTCTCCCACTTTCCTGGAGGAGGCTGCATCGAGTGGAAAGAAAGGCTTTTGGACTCATCTCATGGCCTGAGTTCAAATCCCAGGTGTGCCATTTATTACCTATACGTCCTACGGGAAGTTATTTTACAATGTTGAGCCCCAGCTTCCCTAACAGCCAAAAGGAGACAGAACACATACCTCATATGCTCGCGTGTGAATCATGAGTTACCTTACGTGGCGTGTCTTACACTGTGCCCGGGACATCACAGGCGCTGGGTATCTGCTGCCTCGCGCCTCCTTCTACCCTCAACCCTCCTAATCTCAGCTTCGGCACCCTCAAAGAGTCCTCATCCCCATCGCAAGTCTAGGAATTCGCCCACACGGAGAATAAGCCCATTGCATGGGAAGAGAAAGTTTAGGGTAGATGATTGGAGAATAGTGAGGCCAAGATAAAACAAGAAATACACAAGAGCATCATCGGGAGGAAGGAGCAAAAAAGCCTCCACAACAGGGGTCCCCGGCTGCCCCCCATTCGGGTCATTCTTGGAACACACTCTGAAGTTTGGGCTTTCCTGTTTTTAAAAGAAGCTATGGAGAGAGTCTGAATACAAAGGAAGGTAATAAAAATGATTAAAGGAATTAGAAGCCTTGACCTATAAAGGGAGGTTAAAGGCACATAATATGGAACCCAGAGAACCGGGGCCTGCGAGGACATGATAACTTCCCATAAATATGCGAGACAGAGCCACATAAAAGAAGGGCAAGAATTATTTCAGGCAGCTTGGGACACCATTAAAAGAAGAAATGGCCTGAAACTAAAATAAGAGAAAGTTAAATCTGGACCTTGGGAACAACGGCTGGTGGGGGGAGTGGGGGGACAAGCCGGCACCTGGCTGTTGGTGCCAAGTCATCAGAAAGCGAAAGCCACAGGTCCCAGGGCTGTTGTCTCTGTTTGGGAGAAATGGCTCCTTCGGGACCCATCTTGGCTGCCAAGGTCTTCTCAGTCTCCACAATGAACACCTATTCCCAGGCATCCGATTCATGACAGCCAGGGTCCCAGTTCCGGCTGCCGGCTGCCCGCGGCCCAGCCTCAACTTCGCTCTGGAAATAAGAGACCGGTGCAGCGAGGTCCTACTGTGGCAGCTGGCCCGGCTGGTGGGAGCATAAGGCCAGAAGGGCAAGGTCACCAGTCTGAGCCCCACGTGGGCTTTGCCAGGGTGGCAGTGCGAGAACATGCCAGACAGGAACTATCCCCATGGGTGCAGAGGTGCCTGAGAACACAAGGACCATTTCCAAACATGGGGCTGCGGAGGATTATATGTGAATGCTACTCACACCCTTAACACGCTCTCTCAGAAGTGAGTGTTTTGTTTTTGTTTTTGTTTTTTAAGATTTTATTTATTTATTAGATAGACAGATCGCAAGTAGGCAGAGGCAGGCAGTACGAGAGAGGCAAGCAGACTCCCTGCTGAGCAGAGAGCCTGATGCAGGGCTTGATCCCAGGACTCTGGGATCATGACCTGAGCCGAAGGCAGAGGTTTTAACCCACTGAGTCCTCCACATGCCCCATCAGAAGTGAGTGTTTTTATCCAGTGTTTCAACACCATATATACCAAAGCTTCTCTTGTGCCGGGTGGGTGGGGGGCTGCCTTCCACCTGAGGGCCTCAGGCCTTGGCCATGGCTGTTGAGGGCAGCTGTGGTTCTCCACTAGGGGTCTGGAGCGACTCCGGGAGCCGGCGCTGCCTGTGAGCATCTCCCCAACCTGTTTGCACAGATCCTCCCACTCAACCATAAATCCCTTTTACAGTTCTTCTCAAAGCTCACGTAAAATTTATCTTGCTTTCTGTCTGAAATTGACTTAAAAAAAACCCTTTAATTACAATAAGAGACACCTGGAGCAAAACACATGGAAAGCCCATTCAATACTCATTTATTCATTCAATCAATAAATATTTATCGAGCACCGGGTACCCACGGGCATTGTGAGGCTGATGGAGGCTACAAGATGAAAGAGGCATTCTCCCTGCCTTCAAGGAGATTGCCACGGTGTGGGTCGGGCTGTTGCCAATAGAGTACAAAAAGCCATAAGACAGGCAAAATGTGAGGGCTTTTAACCAAGGAGCAAACTATCAGGTAACGCAGAGAAAAAATGACTCATTCTGATGGGGAAGATCAGGGACATTTTCAGAGAGAAGGTGACATATGATCTGGGTCTTAAGTCGAGAATGGAATTTCATCGGGTATAAGAAATGCCAGGAACAAAGCCAGGGGGCAGAAGAATGCTGGTTGTTGACAGGAAGAGTGAGAGGCCCAATAAGACCAGAGCAGAGAACAGGGCCCTGGGTAGGGCTGGGAAAGGTACAGAGGGGAATGGTAAAAGGGAGGGACGTTATGGTCAGATGGTGAAAGGGCTTAACACACACCAAAGATGATGTACTTTACTTGATAAACAAGAGCAACCCTGGGAGGTTCTGGAGCTGTGAACAGCAGGGGCCAGGTCTATAGGCCAGAAAGAAAACTCGTGTTTGATGTGTACAACAGACTCAGGAAGTGAAAGACCAGAACCAGGGGGAAGGTTCTCCCAGGCAAGGGGTCAGAAAGACCCAACCAGGGCAATGGCAGAGACAATGGGAATTCTGTTTCTGAAAATGGTGGGCACGTTACGGTTACACTAGAGCACCCCATTTCCTCAACCTGTTCCTTCTGCCTGGAGTGTCTTACACCCCCATCCACCTGGCTCACTTCGGAGGTCAGCTCACTTGTCTCCTGGCCCACCCAAGCCCTGTCCTGCTCTGGGCTCCACCCAGCACCTCGCACCCTGTTATTTGTCATCTGTGTTACTTGTCGACCTCCGCCATCAGACTGTGAGGTCCTCAAGAGCTGGGCTTTGGTCTTCTTTATCTCTGTATTCCCAGGACCTGGCCCCGACTGGACACATCCCCGGAGCACACTCTGTGCATATGGTTTCTCTCTTTCTTTCACACCCACACACACAAGCACACTCCACTGGGGTACACGAAGGGGCCGGTCCCATATCCAGGGCCTCTCCGCCATCCCACCCTCACTGTGAACCCCATTGCCCTATTTCCAGTATAAATTATCCTGCCTAGCTTCTCTCCACCCCATTAAAATATGATGAATTGTATTCAGCTCTCTTGCAGGACTCCATATTGGGTTATCTGGGCTGAAACACAATCTGTTTGCTGATATCAAAATGCTGCTGCTCACCCGGGGGATTAACACTCTGACAAAATCATTAGAAACCTGATGGAGTGGTGAGGCTTCCAGAGCTTGCTGAACGCTCATTCCTCAGCCTAATGAATGCCTTCCTTCCGGGCACGTGCTTACAACCCATCCATTTCCCTGCCTCCTTCTGGCAGGGCAGTCCAGAGACTCTAGTGAATGCTTCAAGGAAGGGTCACCCCCAGTTGGCTGGGCCACCTATTGAGACCCGAAGCTAAGAATTACCCTTGTAATCCTGTGGGTTTTATAGGTTAATAATAAACATCTGTTTCTACTTCCGGGTAGGATGGGATAGTTTGTGGCAGATCAATACTTGCACAGAGAACAAGTAGAAATGCTAAATAAAATACAATGATCATCTGTTTCAAGGCATCACAGACCTGCTGGAGCAACAGGGATCAGAGAGGACAGGATGACAGAGAGGGGAAATTGAGGGGGAGTGAGCCAATGTTCTGTAGCTGCTTCTAACCTGGAGGGATTTGCCATTTCTGGGCACAGGATGAGAGGCTGGGAGTCCAGGCTTTGCACTGGCATAGGGCTGTTGCTAGGGGACAAAGAAAGGCAGGACAGCCTCTGGCAGACTTAGCACTACAAAGAGGAAATTAGAAATGTAAGGGGCCTCAAATGTATGGCCAGTTTTCCCTTGAGGTCATCTACAGAATTCTAAAGCTGAATGGAACAGAAGGACAAAAAACAAACAAACAAAAAAACCTTAGCAGAAAGCCTCTATAAAACAGGTTTTCTTGCCATCTCAAGGTGCTGAGAAGAGAAGACTAGAATCAGGACCCAGCAGAGAAGGGAGCCAGTGAACACACTAGGTCCTCAATTAATGCTGGCTATTTCCTCAGAAAGGGGCGAAGTAGATTAAACCTTATCAAAACACAACAGAGCTGGGACTCAGTTCAGTCTTTAATTAGATTAATATCATTGGTTGTACTCTGCCGAGTGAAAAGTAAATCCTCTCCTGAAGGTCACAGTGTCTACAGCCTATACGATGTTTGGCATTAAATATTTAAAAAAAAAAAAATTAGGTATGCCCAGACATAGAATAGTTTGACCAAAATCCAAGAGGGGGGAAAAAAAACAGACGATAGAAACAGACCCATAGGTGATCCAGATATCAGAGTTCAAAGGACTTCGTGATAACTTTGTTGGAAAATGGTAAGAAAGTATAGAAAACAGAAGAAAATAAAGAATTTCACCAGAAAATTAGAAACTATAAAAAGAACCACCTGGAAATTTTACAAGCGAGTAATACTAAATGTCTTTAAAAAGTGGCAGTTTATGAAAGGAACATGGTAAAGTGGGAAAAGCTATAAAGGCCATGGCTGTGGTCCCTGACTCTGCCTCTATCTAACTAAGAGAGCCCAGGAAGTCACTCAAACTTCTCTGAGCTTTGGTTTCCCCATTTGTCAAATACAATAGAGAGCTACTCTGTTGACCTCAGGGCACAAGAAATTATAATGCAATAACATACATGAAAGCTCTTTATAAATTACCAACTGTTATACAAATAGAAGTCACCATTATTATAATAGTCTGACATCAATTCAAAACCAAGTGTTTCTGCTCCATCACCAGAAGGATTTTATGTCTCTGATAGGTGATTAGCGTGCCCCTGACTAATGCCCATGTCGTCACAAAGGGTTTTGACCAGAGAAAGCTAAGAAAGGAATAATAATAAAACAGCCAATGCTCAGTTAGGGTGGGGTTGAGTATTCGCTCGGGGGTTATCCCCAGACAATCGAAAATCCTAACCTAGCTTCTCCCACTGCTCAGCAGGCTTCTGGATCATCCCCTTCATTTTCCAGATGGTGCATGCTGATGGAATGCAAACCCACATTAATGTATGCCAGACGAAACATAATCAGCAAGGTAAATCTGAATCTCAAATACCTCACTGCCTTCCAAAGCCAACAGCAGTAATGTCAAGACAGTCTGTTATTTTGATTCTACACCCTCCGCTAGTATATGTAATGAAGAGTAATGGATTAACTTCCACCTGTAAAGGCAATGCAGCCCGCCCCCCACCAGCAGGACATCTGAGCTTCCAGGATGTGGAATGGATAGGCACTGTGCTCGGGCTTTTAGAGAATAAAGCTATTGTAAGGTCATAGGCTGGCCTGAGTGGAGCTTTTAGTCTCATAGGGAAGATATCACATAACCAAATAATTACAATACAAGGTATAAAGTGACATCAGAGTGACAGTTAAAGAAGTACAGGAATTTTGTGGAAAAGCTGATTCAGGCCTGAGTTGATCACAGACTTGGCCAAGGTAGTAACAGATCTTGCCCTAAAAGATAGCAAAATTGGAAATAATCCAAGCAGAGGGAAGAGTTTGAGCAAAGACACAGAGCTAAGAGAACAGATGGGTACCAGCAATTGAGTTCAGTTCGATAGAGGTATCAATCATGAGTAAAAATGTTTCTAAAAAAGAATCTAATATTTATTAAGCACTTACTACATGTTACCCTTTTATATCCATTATCCCAACTGGACTTGGAAATAATCCTTGGAAGGATGTACTAATCATCTCGTTCTGTAGAGGTAAACGGAGACTCAAAAGTAAATTAATTTACCTGTGATCCTTCAGCTGGCACATGAAGAGAAGGACTCAGATATAAACGTGTTTAGCTCTCCCTGCCTGAGGGTGACCCCACTGACCCACCACCTGAGGGTGCTATCACACATGTGGGACCTCCTGCCCCCAGCTGGAGCTGAAGAGGGGTAGGACTGCAGATAACCTGGAGGCTGTTTACACAGAGATGGTATCTTCAGCCACAGAGTGGACAAGACAGCCCAGAAAAGTAAGGAAAGTATAAAGGGCTCAAGAAAGAAGAATAACCAGAAAAGAGACAAAGAAAGTCAGGAGGAGAAAGTGAGAAGGAGTCAGGAGGATGACCCTGGCCTAATGGAAACCATGATCAACAAAGATCTAAATGGAAATCGAGATCAGAAAGGAAGAGGTAGTCAAGACGGTACTAGTCACAAAGACGTAAAAAAGGATGAGAGGGTGAAGACCAAGAAAGCACCATTTGGTTGGCAGTGCCATTTTGTTGGCGGCATTCTTTAAAAGAAGATTCAACTGAACAATTTCATGCAGAGAAAACCTACAGAGGGATGTATGCACGGTGAGAAAGCTGACCCAAGGACATGGCCACACCCGAGGCAGAGCTTCCAAAACTTTGCAGATGGCAGACAGCTTCTGGGCATATGAATTTCCAAGTCTTGTCTCTGTCCCACCAGTCAGAATTACCAGGGAGGAGAGTCTGGGAAGCAGCCCAAATGATTCCTTTTTCTTTTAAGCAGATTCCAACGCAAGGCTTGAACTCATGACCCTGAGATCAAAACCAGAGTTGAGATCGAGACCTCAACTGAGGATCAAGAGTCAGACCCTTGGGGTGCCTGGGTGGCTCAGTGAGTTAAGCCTCTGCCTTTGGCTCAGGTCATGATCTCAGGGTTCTGGGATTGAGCCCCGAATCGGATTCTCTGCTCAGCGGGGAGCCTGCTCCCCCCCGCCCCGTTCTGCTTGCCTCTCTGCCTACTTGTGATCTCTCTGTCAAATAAATAAATAAAATCTTAAAAAAAAAAAAAAAAGAGTCAGACGCTTAACCAACTGAGCCACCCAGAGGTCTCCAAAGGATTCTGAAATCACCAGGACTATTTCAGTGTTTCCCAAACTTGAATGATCGTGAGAATCACCTGGGGATTTGGTTACACTGTAGGTACTGGTTTTGTAGGTCTGGGGTGGGGCTTGAGGGTCTGCATTTTAACATACTCCTAGGTGATGTCAATGCTGCTTGTCTGAGAACCACGTTCCCACTGCATGGGGAACAGGACATATTTTTAATGACAATGGAGCAGACCAAGGCTTACTTGTCCCAGACAGGTAGGTAACAACACCTGACTCCTGGCAGCTTTTGGGCTGGATTCCTGGCTCCTTTTCACACTCACCAACAGATGGCAGCAGATCTAAACGTCATGTTCCATGAAAAAGCAGACTCCATTCCATTCCATCTGGACTCCCTACACGCCATGCAGAGCACCCTGTATTCACTCTCCCAAGATACGTAATTGGATCAGGTGAGCACAGAAAAGCTTCCTTTGACTACTTCAGTATAGCAAGGGTGACTTCTCCCACTGCTAGGCTCATACCATATATGATCTCTACTGTTCACTGGGCGCTTAAGATACGTTTTGTCTCACTAGAGTTATTAGATTGTCTGGCATGGTTCTTCAATTTTTGCTATGTGTCAGTATTGTCTCCACAAGCTCTCAGAGGTCAGGAATCAAATACTACTCTTTTTCTTCTGAATCTTGACTTGCGGTTTGCTCACAATATTGAGTGTGAATATTACTCATATTCATGTAATATGTAATTTTATAATTTTATTACATATTACATGTAATATGTAACTTACATTTAATTAATGTTAAATTAATTAAATGTGAGTTTAATTAATTAAATTAAATGTTTTTTAATCAAATGCATATGCTATTTGTTTCACTCTTTCTTCCCAGGAACATAGAATGCTTACCAGAAAGTGTTGATGGTCTGGAAAAGTTCTGTTCATACTTGCAAGTCTGCATTCATGATTTATCCCTTGAGAATCATCCAACACATCCAACTTCATGATTTATCCCTTGAGAATCATCCAACACATCCAACTTCTCCTAGCCTGGCAACCAGAGACTCCAGGGCTAACATGTACTTTATCCAGGACAGGATGGGAAACCACAATGCAGGACCTAGTATCTGCTGGTCACCAGAAGAGAGACTGGTTTTTCGAGAAAATTGTTTACTTTTCTATGGCTAACCCAGCATCATTAGCTAATGTGCTTCTCAGACACAAAATTCACAACTTTCTATCCTTTCTTGCCGGTTAAAATATTTTGACTGGTTGAGACTCATACTTTAGTTGGTTTGTTTTTTTGTTTTCTTTTTATGTAGTGTGGAGCCCAACCTGGGGCTTGAACTCACCACCCTGAGATCAAGACCTGAACTGAGATCAAGAGGCAGATGCTTAGCCAACTAAGCCACCCAGGTCCCCCTCATGTATACTTTAGCTTTGTGATTTATTGTGGATTCACTAGACTAGGTCTCTTTTGCAAAATGCCCCGTGAGCCTTGATCATCCTTCTTTTCCGAGCAAACATTTCAGGTTGCTCAGTTGTAGGTCCTCCACACTATTCTCTCCCTAAAAGACTAATAATTATGCCCATATTCATATCTCCATCCAAGACCTCCCTTCTAAATATCACATTATTTCCATTTGACTCCCTGACATCTCCACTTGGATGCCTATAGAATTCCCTGTTTCCCAGATGGAATCTTTCCTAATGCACCCTTCCTAACCCTCTTCCCCAACCAGGGTTGCCCTCTCCCATTCTCCCCTTCTTCATAAACGATCCCTCTGACTACTGAGCTGCTCAAGCCAGAAACCAGATCATTCCTGAGCTTTCCTTCATCTTCCACATCAATCTACAACCAAGACTGGTCGATTCAACTTCAAAAAGAACTGTTCACCTCTCACCATCTCCACTGTCCCCCTCCTAATCTAAGTCAACATCACCTCAGGCCATTATCATCTCCGGATTATTCAATGGTACCCAAAACTATGTTCTGATCTTTCAACCCATGTGTTCATTTGCTCATTCAACAACTGATGGCATATCCCCTCTGTGCTAGTCAAAAGAACAGGAGAAGTTCCGGAAACACTCATAAGCAAACCTGCTATGGTAGAGATATTTATTTTTGCTTAAAGATTTTATCTAGTGGGGTGCCTGGGTGGGTTTAATCCATGGGTTAAAGCCTCTGTCTTCAGCTCAGGTCATGATCCCAGGGTTCTGAGATTGAGCCCAGGGTCCTGGGATTGAGCCCCGCATCAGGCTCTCTGCTCAGTAGGGAGCTTGCTTCCCCATCTCTCTCTCTGCCTGCCTCTTTAAAAAAAAAAAAAAAAAAAACTTAAAAAAAAATTTTATTTATTTGAGAGAGAGAGAGAGAGAGAGAGCACGTACACAAGTGGGAAGGAGGGACAGAGGGAGAAGCAGACTCCCCACTGAGCAGGGAGCCCAAAGTGGGGCTTGATCCCAGGACCCTTAGATCAGGACCTGAGCCGAAGGCAGACAGTTAACTGACAAATCACCCAGGCGCCCCTACCCTAAAGATATTTATAAGGCATGATGACGCAGTAGAAGGGTCTGAGCACTAGGACGGAGCAGAAAATGTAACCGGGAACACCGCATCGGACACATGACATTTAAACTTCGTTTAGAGGATTACAGACAAAAGCCTTCTGGGTGTGGTGGCAGATAGAAAAGTAGGGCACTTTCGGGACGCATTAAGCAGAGCCCAGAGTTGGGAGAGGAGGTGGTGATGTGCCCGGTAGGGTAGGCAAGGGCCAGAAAATATGGGGTACTACAATGAAGTGGCCTGTGTTCCCCTGAAATTCATATATTGAAACCCTCACCCCTTATATGTCAGAGTATTTGGGGAGACAGCCTTTAAAGAGGTGAGAAATTAACATGAGGTCATTAGGGTGTGTCCTCATCCACTCCAACCGGTGACCGGTGTCCTTATGCCAAGAGGACATTCAGACGCACAGAGACATAGCAGGTGTGCACACGCACAGAGGAGAGACCACGAGAGGCGATGGTGAGAAGGTGACCATCTGCCAACCGAGGACAGAGGGCTCAGGAGAAAGCTAACACGCCGACACCAGCAGCTTGGACTTGCAGCCTCCAGCCTATGAAGAAATACTTTCCTGTCATGCAAGCAACCCTGTCTGCAGCACCTGGTGATGCCAGGCCTCGCAAATTATTACGGCTACTATCAACATGCACGTGAGCTGCGACCTTCTCCTGGAGGTAATAGGCAACCCGGAAGAGGCTTAAGCAGGGAAAGGACTCTTAGTCCATTGATTGGCCCCTGTACACAATGTGGGAACTGTGTCAGGAACCAGAAGTACGGTCCAATGGCTTATCTGCGGAAATGACCAGAGGGACACACAGGAGTTGGCCCAAAAAAAAAAAAAAAAAAAAAAGGAAGAAAAAGAAAAGCAAAGGGCAGCAGGGCAAATACTAGTCTTCTAGACAAAGAGAACAGCGTGTGTGAAGCCCCTAACCCAGGAAGGCTTTGGGCACGCTGAAGAAGCAGACACCAGGTCAGAGTGGGCAGAGCTGGGGGAGACAGGCGGATGGAAGGGGTCAAGGCTAGCTCATGCTTCCTAGGCCGCCTTCTAGGCAAGTGTGTCTCCTCTCCAGAGAATTCTCCTGGAAAATTCTCGGCCAGCGGGAAGGGGCTGCTGGGGGCAGAAGCCGGAGCCACAGCCTCTGGTCACTGCCATCTTTCTCCTGCCCCGCGCAGCCAGGGAAGCCCTCCCTGAGGCCCAGCTGTCTGCCCACATCGCCAAGGTGACACCACCAAATGCATTTCTTCCCAGCCAGTGCTCTCAGAGACACCCAGGATTTGCATTTCAATTGGACTCCTTTCCTACGATTCCGCCAAAGCTTGGAAATCGCTCCCCCTGTCATTCTCTCTCTGTGGCCCGGCCCCTGTTTCCCTTTTTCCCTCCACCCCTGAGGAGGGCTGTTTTCTTCCTTGACATCCTGCTCCTCGATGCAAAGAAAAGTCATCTTTAACAGCAGTTTTATTGCCCGGCGATATTAACACAATGAAGGAAATCACGGCTAATTTTTATGAATTATCTCATCATCTGCAACTAATTAACAGCTGCTCCAAGAGAAGGTGATAGGCTTCCCCTCCAAGACCCTCTACCACCGCGCCCGCCCCTGCCCGCAAGGAGGGTCCTCTGCTGGGGACAAGCACTTCCTCTCCAACAGCCCCCCCCCCCCCGCCGCCTCCAGCAGCGCCCCCCCCCCCCACTACCCCAGGTCTGCACCTTCCTGTCTGCCCCAGCCTGGAGAGGCAGAACCGGGCTGACAGTCACACTCTGCGGTCTCTAGGCAGCCTGTGACGAGGATGATTTAGGTTAGCTGGAAACTTTATTAAAATCCAATCTAAGTGGGCCGCCGCTGTGCTCTGTTCTCATTACCCTCCCTCTCCAAAATCAGGCCTTGGCCTCTGTGCCATGCTGAATGTGTCTATAAAACGGAGGGAACAGGCAGCCAACAGCTAAATGGCACTTAATCAGGGGATAATCTGGGCCCAGGTGGACAGTAAATACTTGGAGGGGCAGAATGAAGAGAAGGAGGGGAGAGGAAACAGCAGAGGGGGACGAAGGCGGGGAGGTTCACATGCGTCTGCTGCAGCCTCAGGAGAGGGAGAGGAACTGCCCAGAAGCCCAGGGCTTCTGGCTGGAAGCGAACCTGGGGGACCACGGCTTGAGAAATGGAGGTCCAGAGAGGGGCCGTGACCCTGAACGGCAGCAGGTGCCACAGCCGGAGACTCATTCTCATCCTGGGCTTTCCTCCCAAGCTCTGAGCTGCCCAACTCGCAGCTATGGACTGGTTCTCTGTTCCTCCTCCAACCTGACCTGAGCCTGTAGGAACCCTCACCTCCAGCACCCCCGCCTCTGGGCGAACCCGGGCCAGCTGCTGGCTGTGTCTGCAGGGATGAAGGGAAGGGCACGGAGGGAAGAGGAAGAAGGGTGACAAACCCTGAGGCCAGCCCACCCCAGGGCGCAGGGGCGCCTCCCTGGTGGGGGGGGTGGGGGGGGAATCGGGCATCAGAGCCAAGCAGGGCAGGGGGTCCCTGAGATGCTGGGCCGAGCATATACCATCTCTAAAGGTCAAAGGCTTCCTGCAGAGTATCCCACTATAACTGGAAAGGCTGGAGACAGGCACGTAGTAATGAGAGGGAGGATGAGGGCACGGGGAGGGCGCTCCCCCCACCCCAAGTCTCTTTCCCTCCCTTCCAAACTCTGAGACAGCCAGTTCACAGCCTCCCTCCTCCCCGCCACAACCAGAATGTTCCAGGCTCTCTGCTGTTCTATTTCAAGATGCGTAACTTAGCTCATTTAGTCCCTGCTTCCTGCCCCAATGTCCCCATTTTCAAAGCCAGTGGGTATACCGTCCCACGTGGAACAAACACGTCCCCCAGTGCAGCCCGGGATCAAATGAGTCATCCATTTACTCATTCATTCCACCAGTGTTTGTTTACCACCTGCTATGAGCAAGGCCAAGGAAGTGCAGGTGAAAAGAGAAATCAGTGCTTACAACTCCCATCGCCATGTCCCTGTGAGTCACACGCACCCTGGGAAGCGGAGCACGGGAGAGGCCAAAGTCCCTGACATGGAAAGGGTGGTCAGGCTGGTGACCCAGGAGGAGCTCAGAGGTCAACAAGGCCTTGAATGTGAATAAAATCCCACCAGCCCACAAGGTGAGAGGGGGAGCGTTTCAGGCAGAGGGGGCCGAGGACCAGGCACCTGATGGGCAAGCATGTTCTGGAGACGCCTGTGTGTCCAGCAGGTGGAAGGGGAGCTAGTGAGCGGCTACGGGGCAGGATATGGGGAGGAGGGAGGGATACTGAGCAATGATGCCTCTAGAAGGTCTGCAGCCTGCCTGTGAAGGCTTTGGATATCCTGGAAAGAAGTTTGCACTTTCTTCTAGAAAGACGAAACTGGGAAACACTCGGGAAGTGGGAGGTGACAGCGAGGGTGGCCAGGGCTTGGAGTGGTAGCAGTGGGCTTGGGGTCATTCAGTGAGCCAAGCTCTCCTGAGAGGCAGGTCCTGCTCCCTCAGACATCCGGGTGGGGACGTCTTGGCTCTGGATCCTGGTGTATCAGGGCCTGAAGCCCCCAGGACCCTGCCACCTGCCACCTTCTTGGCTGCCATGCCCCACGGCTTAGGCAGAAGGGGGTCCCACTGTCTGAGTAAATGTTTACCACCACCCCGAATGGCACCTTTCCTGCCCCTCCCCAAGTGGCCCCCCAGGTCTGTGTCAGGTGGGTGGGCTGTGCCCCGGGGCTAGAAGCTCATCCTGAGAGCTCGTCAAGCACCGTGGGCGAGCAGAGAGAAGCCAGCAACTCCGGTCTCCACACTGCTGGGCTCCAGGGACAAGAAGCTCTCCATTATCTTCCTGAGCTGTTCACTAAAGAAGTCAAGCTTCATCAGAAGAGGAGAAGGGTACTGGTTTTGAAGCTGGGCAGGATGGTGTAATGGGCATACAGTCTCCAGAGGCAGACAGGCCTCCAGCCTCACACCAGCTGTGGGACCTGGGGTATGTGATTGAACTTCTCAGAGTCTCAGCTTTCTCATCTCTAAAATGGGCCTGATGATAGGATTAAATAATTTTGATCAGCCCCATCCCTGGCATGCAATAAATACTTATTAAAAGTTGCTATTATTAGAAGGTTAGATATTTCTGGCCCCCCCCAAAACCCAAATCTCACCCCAAACTCTTCTTCCCTTTTAGAGTGTTCCTTCTCACTCCCATCCCCACTCCCTCTACTTCAAAGAATTGCCCCATTTTATAAAAATTTCTTCGGCGAGGGGGGGCTTGCCCTGTCTTTGGGACCACCTGCCAAGCCGCCTTCTCCATTCTCCTTCCCCTGGGGCCCCACGCTGATCTTACACAGCAAGCAATCTCTGGGCCCTCTCCTTGGTGGCTTCCAGGAAAAGCAACACCCGGTACATTTAACAGGGCTGAATAAATAGCGATCATAATATATGTTCAGCCATTAGCCGCATAAGTAATCAAAGATCACTGCCATATGATTCCTGGTTAAACATCATTTGAAACCTAATAAATAAGTGACTATAAATAAAGGCGGCACGCAGACTCGTCCCCTCTGAGCAGCGCAGCCTCTGCTCTCAGTTTTAGCCTGAAGGTGCCTCCAGCGCTAGTCCTATGGTTCAATTTCAAGTCTATTTCTCTCTCCCAAATGTCCACAAAGGAAGCCGGCAAGGGTAGGACCAGGAGGAGGGCTCAGGGGCAGCATCTGCCTTCTGCTTCCTTGAAGAAACTGAATTGTCCCAGTGCCCCTGGGGGTGGTGGGGGCAACAGACCTTCTTCATGCCTACCTTCTCCCCACACCTCTCCCTGGGGGCTTCGTGGCGGGCAGCAGGGCTGGGGGCAAGAAAGGGAGGTGCCTGGTGTGGAGGACAGAGCACAGGGTTGCAGCCAAAATACTCTGGGTTCAAATCCAGGGTCCTCCAGGATCTGCAGGAGTGACCTTAGTCTCGCCCAGCCTCAGTTTCCATCCCTAAATACCAGCCATTATCAACCCTACCTCTGGAAATTGCTGCCAAATGTTAAATACATAATCCATAGGAAGTGACGGGCACATATTAGATGCTCAGTAAACGCAAATGTCATTGTATCTCCTGCACTAAGGCCCTTGGAAGGGCTGGCCCACCACCCTTGCATTAAGCCCGCTTGAGATGGAAGCAGGAGAGGCATCAAGAAGCACAAACAAAACCCAAAATGCCAATGTGCCCGTGGTCCCTGGATCACCATGTCCCCGCTGCTTGCTGACCCTTTAGCACTGGATGCCTCCCTGTTTCCTACTGCCCCATGGTGCCTTCATGTCTGCGAGTCCCGCCCTTCTGTATTTAGAACGGTAACAACATGTGCTCTGTCCTGTATGTCCCACAGATGTGAGCCCTCTGCAGGGCACGGTCAGCATTCAGTAAGTACCCAGAGGCAGAGGGACAGGCTGGACCAGCTTCCAGGCCTCCTAATTCCTTGCTCGGAGCAGCACCTTCCTATATCATGGTGCTCCTCAAACCATTAGAGGAAGAAGGATCTGTCCCTTTCTGGAAAGATGACAGGCAGAGTACAAGACAGTCTGCTGAGACCCTGGGGGACGTTATTGTCTCCGGGCCCTGTGGCAGGAAATAAACACATCACTCCAAGCCAGGCCCAGCAAAGCCTGCGTGACACGCCCTTAGCTAATACTCAGCTAGTAGGTTACTCCTTTAGAACCCTGACGCATTAAATCAACATGATGAAGGGCTTCCTGTTACAGTGTCTCTCTCTCTCTCTCTCTCTGTCTCCCGGCCCTCTCTCCCCATGCAGTACAACTGCTGGCATAGTCAGATGGCCGTCCTCTGGGGTTCTCTGCACTCATCAAGGAAATGCACTGGCTTTGGTGTTCTGGGTTGCCTGGTTCTCCTGCGAAATGGCTGACCGTAACAGGAGTCAGGCAGCTCGGGCCAAGGATTAGACTGGAAACAGGTTCTAGCGCACGCACAGCCCCCTGCACAAGGCACAGCTCGTGAGAACGCTTTTGAGTGGCTCAGCCTCCCATCTTGGAGGCCGTCCAAGCAGAAGAGCAGAATAATGGCCCCCAAAGACGCCCACCGCCTACTCCCAGGAGCCTGCGAATGTGTTACCTTCCAAGGCAAAAGGGGCTTTGCAGATGTGATTAAGGTTACAGACCCTGAGATGAGGAGATTATCCTGGATTGTCCCCGTAGGCTCAATATAATCTCCTGAGTTCTTAAAATCAGAGAGCCTTCCTTGGCTGGGCTACCATGTGACAAGGACTTGACCCCCAGCTCTGAGGGGAAAGAAGGGGGCCACGAGCCAAAGGATGCATCAGACTCCAGAAGCTGGGAGCAGCCTTAACCAATAGCCAGCAATAAAACGGAAACCTTGATTTTATAACTGCAAAGTACTGAATTCTGCCAAAAACTCAAATGAGCAGGAAACAGACTTTCCCCTAGAGCCTCCAAAAAGGATACAGCTCTGCCGACACGGTAGTTTTTTACCCAGCAAGAGCCGTGTTGGACATCAGAATTACAGACTGTAAGATAATGAATGTTTCTTGGTGAAGCCACTGAATTCATTGTAATTCATTATGGCAAGCAATGGAAAACTACAGTAATAATAATTATGATTATTAACTATGGTAATAATAATTAATAGAACTACTGATAACTATTATTTATTGACCTATAAATTATCAGGCACCATGCTAGCTATTTTGCATAAGTTATCACACGTAAACCTCAACAATCACCCAGGGTAAGTAATGTCACTCCCCTTTTATAGAAGAAAACAGGCGCCAAGTAATTGTCCAGGGTCACATGCTGAAACCGTAATTCAGTTCCAACACTGCTTGTCAATAAAGCCCATCGCCATTCCACTACCCTATGACAACATCCAAAAATTATGCTGGCCCCGATGTCGAGCAAATTGTTGCTCTTTTTATAGAATGTATTACTATTTTTTTTAAGGAACAAAAGGAAATGAACTACTGTTTATTAAATATTACTAGATGCACACACCATGTATTTTACGTACCTCCTCTCAGTTAATACAGTAACCTCCCACAGTACACTGCTATCTCCAGTGGACAGATGGGAAATTGAGTGCAAGAAAGGCTCAGTAATTTGCCTAAAGGAATATAGCCAGTAAGGGAGATTCGTACCTATGAATTTTTAATCCAAGAGAGGCGCTGGCTCGTGACCCAAGAGGGAGCCCCCTGCCCCAGGCTGGAACCACAAACCAACAGTGGCAGCCCTCCCAGAGAGCCTGGCCCACCTGTCCTGCTCAAGCCGATGCTCTCTGGGCCCATGAGGAAGAAGCTAATTAAGGATAAGGAGAGCTCCAATAGGAGGGATCACAGATACTTTGACTCAACTCCACCAATGCTACTTACATCCACTTAACAACCTTAATTCCTTGGACATTCTTGGCGTCCAAATTGGCTCTGAAGGGGAAATTCGTATCAACCACCATTTCCAGGTAAGAGTCCCCTTGGGTTCAGAAACCCTGCGGGCTCCAGAAAGTACAAGCAGCATTCCTTACAGATGGCCTTCGCACAGCTCGCCCCCTTGCTGGGTCTGTTGGCCTGAGACCCCAGGGTGGCTGCCTAGAGGTTTGGGGGCCACCCTGAGCAAATCGACTCCCACACAGACCGGCGGCTGCTGTCACTCTGGGCCAAGTCCTTAGCACAGCTTCCTGCTGAGGCCCCCCAGGCTGTGTGCTTCCCTTTTCTGTCATCTCCGGGAAAATCCCTGTTCTTTCATTTATGAGCTGAAAGCTCAAAGTCTCATGTTGTCAGATCCCAGCCACTAGGGGGAATTTACGAGCATTGCCAGCCAAGTGGCATTCCCTGCCCTGCCTGTGTCACTCCCTGCTTAAAAGACCCATACTAGAAAGGATGGGGAAAAGCACATCTGGGGAGACACCACAGGGGTCACAACATCGTGGAGCTCCAGCCCTGGGCTCTTTAACACAGGTGTCCTTGCACAGGTGACCCTAGGACATCCTACTGCAGGCCCTCCAACAGGAGCATTGACTCTGGGGGCTGGGAGCAAAGCCCAGCCTGTGAAGAGCCAGGGGGGTGGGGGGAGTGGGGAGCATTTCACAGGCAGAGGTGGGACCTGGATGGGCTTTCTTTAACCTCTAGAGTGGTCAGCCAGGGCTCGGTGGGAATGGGTCCAACAAGGGGCTTGGAGCCGGAGCAGGAGCTTGTGTTCAATTGGAAGCAGTTAAGGGGAGGGCCTGCCTCTGATCTGGGGGTTGCATACTCTGGAAAAAGGAAACCCATTTGGAGGAGGGTGACCAGGATGCTGAGAAGGAAGGAATGAAGGCAGTGATGATGGATCTCTGGAAGAAAGGAGATACCAGGAGCTGTGAACAGTGTCTTGGAGCCCAGCGGTGCCATCACTGGGAAGAGCAGACGCCCACTCTGAATGCTCCTGAGCCACAGGCAGGGCTGGGACAGGAAGTAGAAGACACAGACGGACACACGGATTTGGGCTCAACAGAAAGAAAAGACCAACAGTCAGTCTTCAAAGCAGAATGGGTTAGATCGGGGTCCCTCCCACCATCAGGACTGTGTGACAGGCGGAGTACAGCACTGGGAACATCTGCTGGCAGACAACAGACAGGTACCCTGGCCAGCAAAGGAGGCTGCAGGAAAGAGCCAGAAGCAGGCGGCAGGGTCGCAGCTGGAGGGTGGGTCCAGATTCAGGCCCCTGGACTCTCAGAAGATAGAGACGAGCAAGGCCTGGCCATAGAGGCCCAGGGGAGCCTGGGCACTGCTGAATGCCAGAGTGAGGTCTCAGACTTGCCAATGAGACAGAATCTTGGGCACTGCGGTGGCAACCCAGGTGGGGGTGATTAGAAGTCAACGGCCAGGTGTTTGAATCTGAGGGGGACGAAGAAAGACCAGCAGCCAAGATTCACTCCGATGCTGAGTCATTAACTGCTGGCTTGGGCTTCCTCAGATTGAGACTGAGATTGGCCCCAGGACCTGGAGTTGGCTGCAGGAATGGGAGAACGCAGGACAGGGAGCCAGCAGGGCTGCTGCACTGTCCCTAACAAGGAACACCTGTTCAGAACAGCTTCTGTGTCCGGGGAGACCATCATCGTCTCTGCCATTGAACGGCAGGCGTATGGGGCGCTCCTTTGGGACCCTCCCTGGGGCTGCATCATTCATTTGTCCGGTAGCTATTCAGCAAGTACTTTCTATACACCAAGCACTGTTGATGTGCTGGAGAAACAGTAGGGAAGAAAACAAAGAGCTTTCCCTGATGGGAGGACGCAGAAACAACCAGGACTGGTTTGCCAGGTGGCCATAAGTGCTAAGGAAAAAATCAAGCAAGTAAGGGTGGGTGGGGGGGAGGGGGGTGTTGTGGGGCAGGGCATGGCCTGCAGGGGGTGACGGCATGGACCAGGCAGGGATCTCGGTGGAGCATGTGTTAGGCAGAGAGCACAGCACGTGCAAAAGCCCTGAGGTGAGCGCGTCCTTGCCTTGTCGGAGAAAAAGGCAGGGGATTACTGGGGTCGCGGTTGGTGTGGGTGAACAAGAGTCACCCGGTTAGAGAGGAACTGGAAAAGTAACCCAATAGTGGGGCAGACCATGAAGTGTCCCATGGGACCCTGTGGCTGTTTTCTTCGACTCTGGGCTGAGAAGGCGCTGGGGAGGTGCACTGACATGGTGCAACTGACATTTTGAAATAATCATTTCTTGCTGCCATTTTGATAAATGAAAGTGACCAGGCAAGCAGGAAGCAGAGAAACCAGGAGAAAGGCTTTGTGGTAACCCAAGTGCGAGATGATACAGTCTTAGAACAGGAAAGCAAGAGAGAAGTGGTAAGAAGTGGCTGGTCTCTGGGTATAGTTGGAGAGAATTTTCTGATGGAAAAGATACAGGATGTCAGAGAAAGAGAGGATGCAGCGTGACTCCAAAGGTTGGCGCCTAAGTCAGAAAAGAGGGGGTAGCATATTCCAGTGTGTGGACTGGGGGAGAAAGGAGGAGCGGCAGGCTGGAGGGAAACATCCAAACCTTGACTTTGGGTATGCCAAGTCTGAGTTTCTCTCAGACATCCACGTGGGGATGGTGAGTCGGCGCAGGAGTCCGGCGTTGCGGGAGAGGTCGGGGCGGGAGCTGAGAAGACGGGAGCCAGACGCACATAAAGCCCCGAGCCTGAGGGAGATCACTAGGGGTGGGTGAGGAGAGAAGTGTGTCAGCAGCGAAGCCTGGGGCACATCCCTATCCAGAGGTCAGGGAGACAAGAAGGAATCAGCAGAGGACGCTGGGAGGGAGTAGCCGGCGAGAAGCACAAGAACCAAGATGGAGCGTGACCAGAAGCCAAGAGCAAGAAATGTTTCCAGGGAGAGGGAGTGAGAGGCTACATCAATGCCAGTGAGATGAGGCCTCGGGACTGACAACCGGATGCGGTCCGGCGGGCATCCTGGTGGGGATGATGTTAGGACAACGGGAGGAAGCCGCACGGAGAGGGTGAGAAGACAGGGGATATAGACAGCTTTGAGTTGGTAATTCTCTTGCAGAGTTTCTGTGTAAAGGGGAGGAGAGACATGGGACGTTAGCTGAAGACAGATGTGAGGCTGGGGACGTTTTAAGATGGGAGACCCTTCGGATCCCTTAGCCAGGACCTGGGACCAGCACCGCAGTGTGCAAAGTGCCCCTCGAGGGTGGAGAAGACAGACTTCCATCTCTCAAAAGCTCTTAGGCTCCTGGGCTAGATGGAATTCAAACAAGGGAGAGGTGGGTGCTCGTCAGTGAACACAGTGCAGCGCACATATGAGCATGTGCACGACTTGCCCCTGGATAATTCTGGAAGAAAGAGTTTCCCAACCAGGTGCGGAGTCCCAGTGCCCAGAAAAAGATGAATTTAAAGCAGGCTTTAGAAAAAGGGGAAAGATAGCATTTGCTGGAGGAGTGCAGAAAAGCTAGGGCAGGGGACAGCTGCCGGATGGAGACAGGGTGGCCCCAAAGTCCTCTCCGTCATCCCAGCTGTCATTGTCCTGGCACTTACTGCACACCTGATGCAGTTCGAAGGACTGTCTCTGGGGTCAATTATTGAACTCTCGTGAGAGCCTGAGCTGGGGACCGCTCTTATCCCATGTTATGGATAAAGAAATTAAAGCACCGAGATATTAAGTGCTTGCCCAAGGTCATTCAACCTCACAATAAAGAGTGGAGCTCAGATGCAAACCCAGGCAGTCTGGTTAGAGTTCCTGCTCTGGCATCAACCCCACACGATGCCAGAGCCTTCCAGAGCCAACCCCAGTGCTACCCAGAACACATCTGGCTCCCTTTTCCTCTTGCCCTCCATGCACCCATCAGTTTGGAATAGCCACAGACATCTGGGAGGGTCTGGGTGGAAAACGCCAGGAGGAGGGGACACTGAGGGACCCTCTCGTGGCCCACCACAAATGGCCACTCAACCCCAACACATGGAGGGAGGGAGGGAGAGGAGCTGAGGGGATGTGGCTAATGTCTGCCCCTGGGGTAGAGTTTCAGAATGGACTTCAGACCCTCTCCTCTGAGAAGGGTCATGCTAACAGAGAGAATCTCAACTCCCATCAGGCGTTGTGGTGAAAGAGCCCCCATTAGGGCTGTGGTGCCTCCTGAGACCAGCATGGTCTCCCCAGGCATGCCAACAGAGGTGCAAGCTGAGCACCCGCTACCCACGCCAGTCTGGGCTCCCTTCCCTCTCCACAGCCCTCCTCATCAATGTGAGCTCAAATGGGCCTCACCAACCCAGCTGCCATGACAGCTGGGCGCCATGACTCAGCTCGATGGAAAGAAACCCACAGGGAGACACAGCAGTACACTTGAGCAGTCTCACAGGTGTCTACAGCCTCCTGATACCCAGGGCTCCCCTGCAGCCATGGCCCAGGCCCCATCAAGTTGACACAGAATGTGTGTCTACTCCTACAGAGACCAGAGAGAGAAAGCGTGACCGCTGTCATTCCTGGAGCCAAGCTGCAAGGCTGTGAGCGGGATGTGGGGGCTCTGCCGACGCACACACGTGTATCCCACGGGCACTCGGACACTTGGCTCACACACACTCAGCAGCTCCCACCATCCCCCCATGCTTCTCCAGCTCCCCGACTCGTGGCCGCAAGAGGAAGGGAAACACGCAGACAGGTCTACACTGACTAAGGAGAAAGGATCAGGAGGGCTATCTTGTCTTATCTGCCCTGTCCAAGCATCTGGGGCCAGATGGGGTCAGGGCTTAAGTTAAGCAGATGGCTGCCTCCATTCTAAGCCCTTATTGATGGTCGTTAATGAGGACACAAGGATAATGAAATGTCTCCCTATGGACATATGAACACAGACCAAACTATGCTTCCACAGAATCCCAGGTTCAAAGTGGCCTTCGAGGTAACATGCCCAACCCCCGGCTTTGAGGCTGAAATCCTTGTCCCACCCCTGTGGCCACCTCCAGCTGTGGGAGCCTCTGTCCCCAGAATGGCTGATCCCGTCTGCCTGATGGACAGTTTTTGACTTCTCAGCCCAATTTCTCTCTATAATTTCCACCGTCCCCACACATACCTGAAACCACCACAGGGGGAAGAAAATAGAGCTTGCTAACCAGTCACTCCCCATTTCAAGACTTTTGTAAACCATCTCACAGAGCTGAAGACAGGTTTCCAAAAGTCTGACGTGATACGGTCATGGCTGTTCTCCCAGACCAGGTGCGTCTCTGCCCAGCTGGGCTTCACCCACCAGAGCAGCAGCTCCTCTCAGGCACGTGCAGAGGGGCAAAATGAGAGCCCAAGGGAAACGAGGCCATTCTAACACAAGGGAACCCAGGCAGCCACACACCAAAACTCATCTGAAAATCAGCTCTATTCTCTAAAATAGAACTTTTAGTTACAGAACAAGAGCCCCATTCCTTGGCTCTGATATCCCTACTTCTGGGACCTTTCCCAGCTTTCTCCCAAAGATCCTTCACGATCTGTTTAAGAAAACACAACATTTGCTACCATTACTTGCCTATTCTCTTTAGCTCAGCCAGATTTCAGGAGGTCTTGGTGACAGTGTACAGGCCTCCAGTGGCTTGCAGTTCCACTGAGCAAGAACGTACCGCCAACAGGCTATTCAGGACCCTGCCGCCTTAGCTGTGCCCCAACTCTGCTTCCCAGAGCTCCTCTGCTAACCCACCTGGGACATACCTGCTCCCCTCCTCCCTTGGAGAAGCTTGGGCAGGTCACAACCTCTGTGAACCTCAGGACCTTTCTCCATTAGATGGGCTCACTCCCACCTGCCTTGCAGGTTGCTGGGGAAATTGAGCTAACACAGGTGTGAGAACGCATTACATACCACAAACCATGGCACAGAACTCTCCAGATGGCTGGGAGTCAGGAGCTGTGGCATTGCTGGAGGGGCCCTTTGCTGGCTTACTTCACCTAATGGGGACCCCCAGTTTTCTTTATCAGTAACATGAAACCCACCCAAACCAAACTCAATCCTCACATCTCAGCAGAAAAGACTACAGCCTGAAGTCATACTGCACCGATGGGCTCTGGGAAGGTGGAGAGAATTCAGACTTCATGAAAGCGTCCTGTGTAGCACTCTTGGAAGAAGGCAAGCTGCAGGTGAAGACAAATGATGACATCATGGGCCGAGGGACTCCGCACAGCACCCTGGCTGGGTGGCCTACCTAAACACAGCTGACCTCCCTCCCCCCGACTACAGGTGTGGCAGCAGGCGTGGTGGGGGAGCAGGGAGAGACAGCCTGGTGCAGGCACACATGCTTATAGACACACACCCACATAGATGTCTTGATCTTTCGGTAAAATATCTACTCTTTTAATTACACATGTTGCTCACTTATCGTTAAACGACACTGTTTGGTGTTTTTGAGCATTGACCGATTTCTGGGGAGAGAGACATCCAAAAACGGACCGGTCAAGCTCCACCTTCAAAACCGTGCCATCAGGTCACACATCTAGCAAACATTAGGTGGGCACGACTCTGGGGCAGGCACTGGGTTAGACCCAGGAATACAGACATCATAAAGACAGACACAGATCCCCTAAGGTGTTCAGCAGGGGAGAGATCTGTGTCCCAGAAATCTTTCCATATTCCCTCTCTAGATGACAGATGAAGGAGAAAGTCATCAATTTCTATTTGTCACTAATATGAAAGACCAATTGATTGCCTACCTGCATGACTCAGTTTGGAAGAGAGATGACAAGTTACGTGCCCATCAAAATGCCATAAATCACATCATGTGGTAAGATTATTGAGGGGAGCCCACTCCTCAAAAAAAAAAAAAAAACCCATGGTGAATCCTTTCTTTGCAAGACACAGAATTTTGCTGGTATATTTGGATCTCGGTGTGTCAGATATATTTAATACACAGCAGAAGAGAATGAAAAAAATGGTGTTTTTAATTCTTCCCTCTTACCTCCCCCAGTTCTCTTATTATCTCCATCTTTATAACATTTGAATATTCTATGTTTAATGTTCTCTGTACAGGACTTGGAACTCACTGGGGGAAACCAACCAAGTAAAAAATGGTAGTTGTAAAGTGCATGGGTGTCCTAGTAAGGCAGAGCGTCAAATAAATCCAGGTTCCTGCTGCTTTACCAGCCAGGAAACTCTGAACTTGAGAGAGACACAACTGCTCCCACAACCTGCTCATGTGTCTCCTAAGCCCCAAGCCCATCAGGACTTCTGTGCCCCATGAGCAAGCCTCTCAATTCCCCAGGCCTCAGTTTCCCCGTTGGTCAGATGGACTTTCTCTGTGCCCTTGGGAAATGATTTGCAGGTAAAAGAATCCACGGAGAGCTGGAGAGGATATAAGGCCAAGACTCCCTCTGATAATTCCTTTACTGGGTAGAACACGGTGTCGTTTACATGTGTGTTCTGATAATGGGGTCGCCCTTCTGTCTCCAGGTGTACAGCTGCGGTGGCCCAGGGTAGAAAGAGACAGCTTTGGTGATAGGTTCCAATTTCTTACACGACCTTGTGAGATCTTTCAACTCCCCAAGGCTTCCTGTCTTCATCTTAAACATCAGGTGGTTAATTCTGCCATGGACAATGCTGGATATACGTGAACTACGAAGACCGGGTCGTGGGAGAGAGGAAGGCCTTTTTGAGTGGGAGGGGCTCTGGTGATTATTACCGCGCCTCCAAGTCCTCAGTGCTCGGCACAGAGTACTCAACAAACACCTGTCGAGGGCACTGGTAAATGGGTAGTTGACTCACTGTATCTACTGTCACAGCCAGCATCAGAACCCAATGAAGAGCTTCAGCCCATTCTTGTTATGTGTTCCAGAGAAGACCGAGCACATTTTCTCCTCCTTTTCCTCCTTTGTCTTCCCCTTCCTGCAGTCAGTCTACCCCTTTAAGCATACGCAAGACCAGAGGACCGTATGTTAAAACAAAGATACTGAATGTGTTCTTGGGGAACCTGGTCTTGCAAGGGGCTACGGATCTGTCCACACACCCAGTGACTGAATCTGAGCAATCCGTTCACATACGTGGAGTGTGTCCGGTGGCCAGTTGCCCTTGGAGTTCACAGTCTGGTGATAAGTAGAGCATGACCCAGCAGGTGCTGGAACAGGTGTTAAGTACCAGGGAATGGGAAACATGGCAGGAAAAAGATGATTTCTCCCCGGACGGACAGGGAGATCATGAGAAAGGACAGCCATTGAAGCTTGGGAGAATAGTGTTGGGGGAGGAAGAGGAGGAGAGGGAGGGGGAGAAGGGGTAGTTGCGGTAGGAGTTTCCTGAGAAGGAAGTGAGGGGAGGCGAAGAGGAAGCAGACGCGTCGTGGGAGCAGTTTTCCAGGAAGAGAAGCCAGAATGGGGAGAGCAGCTCCCCCGCACGGGAGGGAGGAGGGGAAAGCCCAGAGCAAAGCCTCCTGGTCTATTTGGGTAACAGTGATTAGTAGTTCACGGGGGCTGAAATGGGGGCCAAGGAACGAGTAACAGGAAGCAGTCTAGAAAGCTGACAAATACTTACTGAGTACTTCATGTGTTCAGGGCAAAGCTAACATTTGCTAATGTCAGGAATGGGGTGGAAGAAAAGCACCAGAGACAATACCGCGGGTGGCCAATCTCCCCCCCAACGGCCGGTGAGCCCACAGATGGGAGGCCAAGCGAGCAGGGCAAGAGCGGTCAATGACTAGTGGCTCTAGCGTGGGCTGCCACCAGCCCGGCCACCTACTTGCAACATCCCCTTGGGGCCTCCTTCCCCATATGTGAAATGAGCGGCTTGGAGAATGGGATCTTCAGAATCCTTCATCACTCTAAGAGAAGACGACAGTCCCTCCAAGTACTAGAGGGCGGGAGAGATGGGGTGGGGTCCCCTTCTGAGCATTTATTAACTTGTGGCTCCCACAGTCATCACTCAGAGAACCCAGAGGGACAGAAGCAAAATCAAAAGACATTTTCAGAAGACGGATGACTGAAGGGGGCTGACATATGTGTGAGAGTTTGGGGAATTTATGCGGGCAGCCTCACGGTCATAAATAAAATCCCTTTCTCTTACCCAAAACCTCATTCGGGGGGTAAACACCGGGCACCGTAATAGACAATTTGGCTGGATCTCCCGCCCCGCACCTCACTTGAATGAAAAACAGCAGTGCCGGGGCAGCGTAATGGGTTTGGCCGTCTCTTTGCAAACATCCATACTGTCACCGGTGGAGGAGCAGGGCTGAGGACGGAGCAGGGCTGAGGACGGAGCAGGGCTGAGGATGGAGCAGGGCTGAGGACGGAGCAGGGCTGAGGACGGAGTAGGGCTGAGGACGGAGCAGGGCTGAGGACGGAGCAGGGCTGAGGTTGGAGCAGGTGGGGCAGTTCATCTCTGGGATTCCTCATCCTTTCTGCAGCCTCACTCTCTCCGCAGGCTGAGGAGTTTGGGAGGAACCCCGAAAGCACCAAATGCAGGGAGAAGTGACCCTTGGAAAGGGGCAAGGGGAACCACACCCCTCCCTTTCCCGTGCGCCTCTGGGGGCCGCGGGAGACGCCAGCCCCACCAGCGTCGGTCCAGCCCGTTCTGCTCAAGGCTGCCTGCTGCCAAGCTCAGCTACTTGTTTTCTTGACCTACTTCTCCTCCCCTCCCTGCCCCACTCCAGATCCCCTCTGGAGCCCACAGTAATTAGCACCTTTCTGTTCATTAGGTTCAGAAGACTTGAAAAACCTCCTGGCTCCCAGGATAACCAAGGAGACGGGGGAAACGGGTCCCGGCATTGTAGGCTTTTGGTTTTGCCTTTCTTTTCTGTCCCTTTGTTGGCTTCACTCTGCTTCCTGGCCTCTGTGTGAGAGGAGGCCCGGTTTGACCTTGCCAGCCAGCAGGGCGCCTGGCTGGAGATGGGCTGAAAGTGGCCTGGCGTGAACCAAAACAGAGGGCCAACAGCATCTTGACAGCACTGGACAAGCAATGCTCCAGGAGTGGGTGCGGGAGCAGGAGGGGTCCCTTTGAAGCCCTCCGTTGTCAGCGTCCCAGCCAAGAGAAGGATCTGTCAGCTCCACTTTCTGTTCCCCTCCTGGAGAACCGGTGTCAGGAGAGCCAAGGCCGTGAGGCGCTGCTGTTTCTGGCTCAATCCCTTTCCGCTTCCCATTAGCGACAAATGGAAATTGATGGGTTACCGCTTTATCCGCTCATTTAGAGGGGGAGAAAACCTCGCAGCAAACGCTGAATAACTGTAGGCATCTTGTAAATTAAGCATCTTAAGGATACGAACCGTTTTGCATTGCTCCTAAGCAGAATTAAATTAGGTTTTGAAGTTCGGTAAAAACGAATGGGGAGAGGGAGGGAAGATTTTGTTTTTAATTCCTTGCTTTAAAGCATGCAGAGTGGCGCGCTGAGGGCAGGGAGAAGGGAAGAACTAAGTCACCTGTCTGCATTTCTGATTCCAATCAGCCACTGTTGCATATGCATGGAGAAGTGGGCCCAAGAGTCCACACGGGGCAGCCCAGAGACCTGCAGCTTGGCTTCTGGCCCACGGTGCGGGCCTAGCCTGGGTCGCGGCTTCTGGCCTGCCTCTGCCCCCCCGGGGCCTCCTGCCCACCACCAGCAGGCCAACCTCTAGGAATCTGGACCAGTCCTGGTTACAAGCGGCTTAAAAGCCAATCTCCTAGGACTCGGCGTCAAGATACCTTCCTTCTCAATCAGCCTCTAACACTTTTAAGTTCAGGTCTAGGATCTAGGATCCTGCCTTATTGGCAGTATCCACTTCCCTCACTCCCCACCCCAGTCTGGGAAGAGGGGCATCCCATGGGTACCTATCTGCAGAAGCTGCCTAGATTTGAGTCCTTCTGGGGCTCTTGTCTCCCCTTGCCCCAGGGGTCCTGATGTTAACTCAGCCTTCTTACGACCAATAGCCCATCCACCTGGGCTTCTCACTGCTGTACCCCAACCCACCTGTCCACACTGACCCCGTTCCCCATATATACACAATCCCCCAATCCATGACAGCCCACATCAGTCCTGGGCCATCAGATGGACCAACCGCACAGTGCACACTGGCATAAACTCTTCTTGTCCCTGCAGTCAGGGCTGTTTTCATATGACCCACATTAGCAGTGCCCGAGCCTATAGGGAATGAGGCTCATGCCGTCGTGGGGAAGAAGAGGCACCTGGTTTCCCAGGCACTCCTGTATTCCCAGGGGAGAAAGGCCTTGCTCCAGGACCAGGGCTGCTGCTGGGACAGGGAGCAGCACAGCCCCTGCCTGTCCCTAGAGTGGGCGTCCCCACAGCAGCAAGGCCATGGGGAGAATGTTGGCCACTGCAGTAGCCTTGCCTCCCTCTCTAGAACCAGGCCAGGGAGAACCGACACACCATGTCAAGGGCCCTGCCAAGCAGCCGGCCAGGGCCCCTGAGAGCTCTCCCTGACTAGATCTGAGGCACACTCTCCAGGAAGACTTCTTGGATTGATCAGAGACCAGGAGAGGTAATTTCTTCTCTAATCTCCAGCCCTGGATTTAAAATCCCCACAGTCATGCCCACCCTCCTGCTTCACCCTTCGTGTGCCAGGCCGAGTCCGCCACAAACTGGAACAGGGATTCCGCGTCTCTGTTCTCCCCACAAGGGGGCTGGACAGACTGACCACCAGCAGGATCGGAGCTATGAGCCCGGCCCACCCCCACCACTAGCCCAGCTGAACTCAGGGAGGGCACAACGCACAAGATGTCCCCCACGAACACCCGGGCTCCAGGCGGGGGCATCCCCCAGAGCTGGGCTGCCCCACTTACCAATTCTCAAGGAGTGCGGGCTGCAGGCGACCATCACTAGCCACGCGGGAAGCAGCACCAAAGGCGCCGAGAGGCGGGGCATCTTCTATAAATCCTCATGGAGCCCTCTGCTGGTCTGGGCATGACATAACTCTGCGGGAGAGCGGCGGGAGGGAGCAGGTGAGTCTGACGCCCCTGCCAGGTAGCCACCCACCCAGCCCTGGGACCAAAGCTGCCCCGTGGGGAGGGCTCTCAAACCCCTGCAGAACCACTGGCAGGGAAACCTCCAGGCCAGCTCCAGGCCAGCTCCTTGGTCCTTGCTCCTGAGGCCAGGCCCACAGAAGGTTCATGTTCTAACCCCAGCCCCCCGATCCAGCTGGGGGTTTGGGAGAGTAACTCTTACCGAATGATGTAAGGGGCTCCACGGTTCTGAAATCTCTAACTGGAATGAAAACCTTCATCTGCTCTTGAGAAACAAGAGCCATGAGTGAGCCGAAGAGGAAGGGGTGGCGAGACTATGCCATTGCCCCGGAGACACGCTGTATGCCCTGCTCTGCTCACTGGGGAGCAGTGAGGGGAAGGGGCTAGGTTCAAGTCCTACTCCTCCACGTGCTAGCAAGGTGGCCTTCAGGAGGACTGTCCTTGACCCCTCAGCTCAGTTTCCTCGCAGGTAAAACTAGCCTGGCGTCTCTCAGGTGGGAGAGCTGAACCACAGACCAAGATAACAGGGGAAAAGCAGCTGCGCTCAGGCCTGGCCTAAAGGATGAACTACACACCATCAGTCCCTCCCTGGCCCAGATCGAGAGGTCCATTCTCAGTAAAAACTGAGAGTAGAAGCACACAAACCAGGTCATCAGCTGGTTTCCGCATCTGCTCCTGCTACCTGATGGAAATGACACCCCCCCCATCCTTTCTCCACCAATCTCCATTCCTCCTGGGGCCAATGGGCCTGGTGTCAAAACCAGAGCCTTGGAGAGGACTGCCTCCCCCGAGGCAGCATGGGTACTGTCCCCTCCCTGAGACCACCAACACCCTGAGAACAGAGTCTGCAGCCTGCCAGTCACACACCATCAATGGGGTCAAGTCAGAGCTAGTAAGCACCTGGATATGCTAGCCCCTGGTCACCACTGATTAGGAAAGTAGTATTAAAATTATCCCTTCCCCCACCCAAGCCAGACAATTCAACAGAAAAATGGGCAAAGACTAGAACAGACAGTCCACTAATAACTGCATCCAAAAGCCTATAAACGTTGGAAGAGGGTCTCAGCATCCCTGGGCATCAAAAAATGCAACTTCAAACCATAGTAAGAAACCACTATACACCCACCAGAATGACTTTTTAAAAAAGACAATGTCAAGTGTTGACAAGGATGTGGAGCAACTGGAACTCTTGTATGGTGCCAAGGCAAGTGTAAGTTGATAGAACGGATTTGAAAAACCGGTCTTTATGCTCCTGAAACCCAGAGCTTTACCAGTACCGTAGGGACACTGCAACCCCACAATAAGCCTATCTCCAACAGAATATATGTGCTCAGATGTCTTAGAGATGTATTAGAATGTTCATAGCAGCACTTTTCACTTCCCCAAACTGGAAACTACCCAGCTGTCCAGAGGCAGAACAGAGAAATACAGTGTATATCCACACAACAGAAGGTTCCATGGAAATGAAAATTAATCATCAACAACCATGTGTTGAGATTCAGGATGAATCTCATGAACATAATTTGACCAAAAGAAACTAGGAACAGAAGCATACATGCACACATATGACATGATTCTTTCTATAAAAAGTATAAAAAACTGGGGTGCTTAGGTAGTTCGGTTGGTTAACTGTCTGCCTTTGGCTCAGGTCATGATCTTGGGGTTCTGAGATCAAGCCCCTCATCAGGCACCCTGAGGCAGGGAATCTGCTTCTCCTTCTCCCTCTCCCCCTGTTCCTGCTCACTCGTGCTCTCTCTCAAATAAAATAATTTTTTTTTTAAGAAAAGTAGCATAAAAAACTGTTAGAAGCCTTGTTGGTGGGTACCCTTGGGGTAACAGGAAGGGCCATGTGGGGTCTTCTGGAAGTGCTGACAATGTCCTGTTGCTTACTCTAGGCACGATCCTGAAGATACAGCACCAAGGCCCCCTGCCCAGCAAGTGTGTTCAGTCAGTTTGTGAAAACTCCCTGAGCTGTGTACTTAGGATTATATTCACTTTTCTGTGTGTGTGTGTGTGTGTGTGTGTGTGTGTTGCACACTTCAGTAAGTCTTTGTTTAAGCATCACACACTTGATGTTCCAGCCACACCCAGTACCAGGCAGCTCCCTGTGCACCCCTGGTTCCCTCTGCCTGATGCTCCTCTCCCCGACCCCTGCCATTTGCCAGGATCCAGAGCCCCTCTATGTGCCGCTGTGACAGCCTATGCTGATTCTTACAGCTTTTCCTCCCATTGCTGGGAGAAATAAAATATTTCTGTTTATTTTATTTCTCACATTGCCATGTGCCCACACATGGAACCAGTGTGGGTTTCTTAAGGTCAAGGACAAGTGACAGCCTGCTGTTGATTCCCCAGTCTACTTATACACAACAGGTGTGCAGGATGAACTTGTTCAATGAATAGAAGGGCTCAAGCCATCACCTGGGTAAAGAAAGGTAAAGGACTGGGGCACCTGGGTGGCCCAGAGGGTTAAAGCCTCTGCCTTCAGCTCAGGTCATGATCCCAGGGTCCTGGGATGGAGCCCCACATCGGGCTCTCTGCTCAGCAGGGAGCCTGCTTCCTCCTCTCTCTCTCTCTGCCTGCCTCTCTGCCTACTTGTGATCTCTGTCTGTCAAATAAATAAATAAAATCTTTAAAAAAAAAAAAAAAAGAAAGAAAGAAAGGTAAAGGACAAAGGCAACTCTGCTGTTGGCAAATCAGGCTCAGAATCTCCATCCTATCATTCATGGATGTTGATGCAAGGACAAATTACAGCACACACAGTCTCCAGAGAAGCCTGACATTCTGACTCGCTATGGATAAAGTTGATTGTCCAGTGATGGTCCCCCCACTGGAATGCAAGCTCAAACAAAGGGGGGGGTGGGGCGAGGAGCAGAAATCTTGTTCGTCTGTCTCCTCGGGGCCCAGAACAGGGCCTGGCATATATTACAGCCTCAATAAATATGTGTTGAATGGATAAATGAATCAGCTGTCAAAGAGGAAAGAACTGTAAAAATCTGGTTAGGCTGTATAAAAGCAATACTAACTATAATCATTTATGTCAAATGCCTTCCATTTATGCCTGATCAGCACGCCACTCGGTAATTATTATTCAGACTGCTAAAGAGGTGTCAGATTAGCCTGTGTAAATTCTATTTGATGACACAACTACACTCCTTCCATGCAGGCCTGCCTCCCATCGTTCGTGGCCATGAAGCCTAGCTGACTCTGGAGACCGCACATAAGGACAGCAAGGACGGAGGTCCTGGGCTGCTCTGGGGCCTCGACTGTATGATCTGGGGCACAGAGATGAGAAATGTTCTCTTCCCAAACCTTACAGGAATCAAAAGAACCATGGTGTTTCATGATTGTAAGGCTCGTTGGTTTGCAAAATTCTTTCCACCGTCTCTTTCTGCTTTAATCCACAGGAAAATCTCAATCACACCAAGGAAGCAGAATCCAAGAAAGGGGAAGGGCCTAGCTCAAGGTCACATAGGCATCAGGAGGCAAAGCCCCAGACAGCCAGGTCTCTGACTCCACTGGCCTTTCTTATATAGCTTTACTGTGTGTACATAAGAACAAGAGAGGAAGCTTGCAGATTCTTCATCAAAAAGCACAAAGAAATCTGAGGTCTTATTTTCATTTTAATGTTTAGATGAATCTGGTCTTAGAACCAAAGAGGGCAGCCTTTATCAACTAAAAGTATCTGAATAATTTAGGGAGGAAAAAGAAACGATCCTGAAGATACAGCACCAAGGCCCCCTGCCCACGAACATTGTCCCCCTTGGGGAGCTCCCCTCCTCCTGTGGCTCCTTGCCACCTGCATGGTGTGGCTTCATCTCATGCCCAGGGCCCTGGCATAATACAGCTGCGTCCCGCAATTCTGAGCACCTCAGACACACTGCATCCTAGACAAAGGGTAACCTCTCCCCCTACCCCTCACACCCATCAGCTGCTTCTTCTCTCTCCTCCGTCCTCTTAGGCAGCACCACACCCCACTCGTCATCCAAGCCAGAAAGATGGTTCCCATCCCACACGCCATTCTGATCAATCACCCCATCCCGACTGCTCTGCCTCCTAAAGCCCATGACTGTCTCTGTATCCCCATGGTCTGTCACCCTCACACCACCCCCATCCAGATGTCTCTCAGCAATGACCTGGACTCTGGTCAGAGCAGCCTTCCTGGCCTCCCTCCCTTGGGTCTTTCCTTCCCTCCCAGGGTGGTTCTCCATTCAGCTGTGTGGTGGGGATTCTTACTAAAATGCAAACATGATAACGACATACCCAGGCTCAGTCTCCCCTGACTCTGTCCTGCCTCCAGGATCAAGGGCAAACTCCTCAGTCCCACAGGCAAACCCTTCACGAGCTGGATCCTGCTCACCTGCCCTTGCCCCCAGCCCATTGCACCTCAGGTTCCAGCAAAATCTGAGCCCTGATTTTCCCAATATGCCACCTGTATGAGAGCTCCCACGTGGGATGTGACCTCGACCCCCAATGGCCTGGGGACAGTTTTCTACAGGCTCACTGCAGTATCTCCCTTCTGAGGCTTTCTGTGATCTCTTCCCCAAATGCTGCCACCACACCTGGAACATTCTTTCTCATGGCACTAGCCAGTTACAAGAAGGCTGTCTGCCTGCAGAACCATCAGCGGTGATGGGAGGGACAGTGACAAGTACCTAGCATGCTACTTGGCACATAGTAGGTGCTCTGTTAATATTGGCCAAATGAATCAATGAACAGATGACATCTAAAAGGCATTGACTCGGGCGTCTTGCTGGCTCAGCAGAGCATGTAACTTTTGGTCTTGGGGTCATGGATTCAAGTCCCACGTTGGGGGTAGTTTACTTAAAACAGTAAAGGGGTCATTTAAAAAAAAAGACATATGTTCAGTTTACACCAATATGAAATAAATTGCCAATTGATTTGTACATTTTGTATATTTGCTGTAGGTCAAACAATCTAAGGGGAAATCACGGTGTAGATCCGGGCAAAGAGGAATCACAGCATGGGGAGGGAAGCAAGCAGGAACTGAGCGCCTACGAGCAGGCACTGTCCAGGCCCTGGCGCTCACAGTCAGGGAAGGGACAGCACTCCCATGTCCAGGAAGCTGGATGCCATGATTACAGACAATGAAGGAAAAGTTCAGGATGCTATGGAGTGTGTGGCAGAAGGACCTCATGTGGTGGGAAGGGAAAGCTTCCCTGGGGACAAAAGGTTCGACCTGAGTTAGCCAGGTCTCTTAAAGGGGACACAGTGAGCAGGGAAAAGATTCCCAGAGGAACGACCCGGGGGAGACCCAGAGGCCTCTAGTGAGAGCCTGCAGTGTGCATTTCGGAAACGGCAGGGAGTCCAAGAGGATGGAAAGCTGAAACATCTCTGTCTCTTGCACTTTTGCTGCTCTTTTCCAGCAGAATTTTAGTTCAAAGCAGGTATCTAAGCATGACTTTGGCTCTCTGGGGAATCTTTGTCCCCACGTAACCAGAGCTGGGCTTCACTCCTGGACTTTTGGGAACTTGGAGGGCAGAAGGTTGACATGTAGCCCTTTCCTGTGTCACTGAGGGCACCGCTCTGGATGACATGGGATAACCCTGCTGATCAGGCCACACCAGGACGGAAGTCAGGCCAGTGGGGGTGGCTCTGGACCTTACTGAAGGAACACTCTCGAGGGGCTTACTTCCTTCAAAGCCCACCTCCTCGTCAGGAACAAGGGAGCAGTGATGCCTACCTCACAGGCTGATGAGCACCAGGAGAGCGGGGAACACGTTGGAATTTTCCACCTGTATCTCCAATGCCTAGCACAGGCTGGCACATAGTAGGCACTCAAAAATATCTGTGGAAATAATGAACGAATCCAGTCAGATAACATACGTGGAAAAGGCTCTGGCAGCATGAAGTCTTTACCCGTGACTGACGTTTGGAGCACTTGCCCAGGAGGAGCCTACAATCTAGAGCCCATTTCTCCATGGCACAGGCTGTCCTGGGAAGCTCTGGTGGCAGGCAGCGTGTGACGCCCACTGTTCTCTGAGCACAGGAAGGATGTGCTCCGGGAGGAGATGGGCTCTACTGCTTACCTACCCAGGGGCAGTTTCCTCACACAAACACCAAAAATCACTCATCCCCACTTCTTCTGAAAGAACCTGATTTGTCATTTCCCCCCCGCCCCCAGAATCTCAGGACAGGTGAACTTCCTCAGGCCAGAGGATCCCTAAAATCTCCAGGCATCTCTGGCCCACTTCCACACTTAGACGCCTGATGGAAGGTGCTAGGACAGGCCCATCAGCACCATGGACAGTGCCCAGCTCCCCGTGCCTGCACAGGCCTTCGCCAAGCATCTGTGCTTACTTACCACCTCGCTCCACAACCAGACCATGAGCTCCAGGGGAGCAGGGGAACATCTCTTCTGCACAAGTAGCTTCCCGACACACTTTGCTGTGCTGCCTACACTGAGCAGAACTCGCTAAGTGCCTGAAGATCCCCAGCCCCCACTGGTTTGCACACACACACACACACACACACACACACAGCACACAGCATGTCGCCGGCTGACCGCGTTCAGGTAGTAAGCATGCCGCTGGGACTCCACCCAGCCCAGCTGAGCTAAATGGCCTCTCCTCTCCTGATGTGTCAGAAGTCCCTCTCCCGTCTCTCTCTCTTTCTCTCCAGTCCTCATAGGGCTGTTGCACCATTAATCGTGATTTTCCAGGGTGGGTCCGAGAGGCGGCTGACAGCCACCAGACGGTGTTTGATAGCGGGGATGACAGAGGAAATCAGAGGGGCAGCCAGATTAATTACAGGTTTTCTCTCGTCTGTGGGCAACAAGATCTTGATTACTCCTCATGATGCTCCAGGCTCCTCAAGACAAATGGATGTGGGCTTCTCGGCTGTTCCGACCCGCCCTGGCTGGAAGACGCTCCCAGCAGCAGCCAGCAGCTTGGACGGAGCGTGCAGGGAAGCTGGGTGGCCAGGTCAGGGAAGCAGCGCTGCCCCAGACCCTGTGGTCTCCTTGAGGGAGGATCAACCTCTGGGGCCTGATAGAGTTGGGCAGCATGTCTAAGTTTTCCATCTCCCCCCAGGACCGGAGGCAGGGACCCAGTGTTCACAGGCTCTGGGGGATAACCTCTCTGAGTCTGTTTCTTATTCTGAAAATGAGGGAATAGGTCTAGATGTTCGCTAAGTTCTTTCAAGTGGTGCCGTTCTGCAGCTCTAAGAATTCGACTTCATGCTAACATTTACTGAATATACACTTTCTATGTGCAGAATACTGTTTCAGCCTCAGTGCTCCTCAGAAGAGCCCTGGGAGGCAGATTCTCACACTTTCTCCACCTATCGATGTGGCAGCCGGAACTGCTGAGGTTACGTGAGACCTGCTACGGTCACCTGGCGGGCCAACGGGAATACCAGGCCACCGGCTCCAAGACCGGTTCGTACTCAGTATTCTCTACACGTGCCTTCTCTCTGTATCCCAGAACTTGGCACACAGTTGGTACTTGAGGAAATGTTGGAATATGATTATAATGATTATCATGATGTTGAAGAAGAGGAGTCGAATCCAAGTCGATCTAGGGCCCATCTGCACAATTTTCACATCGGGGGAAGCAAGCAACAGAGAAGGGAGTCTGAGTGTCTCCCTTGGCCAAATGAACAGCCCAGGTGTCCTCAGTGTTTGGGATTTACCATCAGGAGATGTGTCCAGGAGGTTGGGATGAGTTACAATGTGGCATGTTAGCCAAAGGCGGCTTGCATCGGCTGGGGAGTGGGACCTAGTCTGACTCCTCAGATAAACTAAAGACAGTGGTGGCCAGCCAGGCCCAGGCCTGATATTGGGGAAGGGTATTCAAGGACCAAAGCAACCAGGGGAATCTGCTAGCACTCAGGACACGTGACAAGCGACAGCTGTCTCCCATTCTCGGACACTAACGAGCAGGACATGAGGAATAACCAGTCTCTCTTCCCCTCCAAGCCACTTCCTGTGTAGATCTAGCCTGAAGCCCTCAATCCACTTCTAAAGAATTGCCCCTCCCCAGGGGCCAGAGCAAGTGTCCCCCGCTTCCTAACCTACGGGCCACTCTGTGTCCTTAAGCTGGTCACTTAAGCTCTGAGAGCTCCATCTCCACAAACGTGAACCATGGCCTAGGGCTCCTCCCTTGAAAAGCTGTTGCAATAGATTCTAACTGTAATGCAATCAGTCCGTGAGAACTTCCATTCTTTCCTCTCTCCACCCACTATTCAAGGCTCCCTCCAGCCCTATACACAGGCGTCCAGGACCACATCCACAGCCTCTCCCAACAGGGCAGCCTCCCAGGCCTCTCACACGTAATACCGCACAGCTCTCTCATCCCCAAAACGCTGCTCTAAGTCAACCCCATCCCGGAAGCTTTCTCTGAAGAAGGTCATCTTCCTTCCTCATTCAGACTCAGCCTAGCGGAGGAGAAAAACCAGGGACTGGAGGAGAAGAGCAGACTTTGGACCCATCTCTTAACCTCTCGTCTATAAAATGGGGAAGTTATACTTCAACCATCTCCCTTACAGGGTTGCTAAGAAAACCAAGTGAGAAAATGAGTGGAGCATTCCTTCACAGACGAGCAAAGCGCTTTCTAAACAAAATGGTGTACCTTGTTCCTTCCCTCCAGACTGGCCAAAGCATAGAAATATCCTTAACAACACTAGAGGATTGATACTTTATTCATTCCACAAATATTTCTACTGAGTGCCTACGAGCAGGCACCGTCCAGGCCCTGGCGCTCACAGTCAGGGAAGGGACAGTGTCCTCCTATCCAAGAAGCTGGATGCCATGATTACAGACAATGAAGGAAAAGTTCAGGATGCTATGGAGTGTGTGGCAGAAGGACCTCATGTGGTGGGAAGGGAAGATTTCCCTGGGGACAAAAGGTTTGACCTGAGTTAGCCAGGTCTCTTAAAGGGGACACAGTGAGCAGGGAGAAGATTCCCAGACAGAGGAACGACCCAGGGGAGACCCAGAGGTCTCTGGTGAGAGCCAGCAATGTGCATTTTGGAAATGGCAGGGAGTCCAAAAGGATGGAAAGCCGAAACATATTCCCCGTCTCTTGTATTTTTCATCCCGTCTCCCTCATTAGGGGCCCTTGGTTCCTGGATACAGCTCCGCATCTAAAGCCAGCTGCCTCCATGAACCTGGCTCCGGACCCAGCCACCTTCCCAGACAAGCAGAGGAGGCCACAGCATCCAATCTGCTTTCCAGTGCAAAGGAGGTGGTTAGAGGTGAGAAGATAGGAAGTTAAGCACCGGTCTTAGTGAGCTGGGGGAGGCGGGAAGAGGATCCCAGCGTCGGATGTGACAGGCAAGACTGGCTGGGGACGGGTGAGGAACGTCTCTGGCATTTATCTGAGGCCACCAGGCTGGGTCCTGAGGGAGATGAGCTCCTAGCAGAGACCACGTGAGCTGAGGCTTTGAAACAAAACTGCCCAGTGCTGGAGCTGTTGGTAACACATTTAGAGCAGAGAGACCTTGCAAGAGTGTCCACAGTGGAACAGAGAGTGAGCAGGCGACAAGGCTGATGCAGAGAGAAACTGCTTTTTAAGGACAGTGTTTTAATTACCTCCAGATAAACACAGCTCTTCTTCCCCTGCTCGGGATCTGTCTGGGTGTCTGGGAGGAGAGGGGTTGTCCTGGAGAGGCTTGGCCATGCCCTAGGGTGAAGCTGTATGCACCGCAGCCCTCCATAAGGAGATCTGGAAAGAGCCGGCACGGCTGGGTGGGCTGGTTCACCGGAACTGAACTATCAGAAGCCAAAGATGGGTTACAAGAGACACACAGGTGATGGTACACAGACTCTCTCCCACACCACTGAGGTCAAAGCCAGAGGAAAGCGCTCTGATGTTAGTAATGAAGAAGCACGTGGCAGACCCGGAGCCTTCCCTTGACCCAGCCGAAATGGAGTCTGTCCTGTTCACGGTCACTTCACGTACATATCGGCTTTTTGGTGTCTCTGACACCATGGTCAGAAAGCAAGGCCCTGTCCTCTTTTTCTAAGTGCCAGCCAGACCAGGGGCCAAACCAACTCTCCCTAGGTGTCTGTATTCCACGGAGAAGCCCAGGATGGACCCCCTGGGCTCTCCCTGGGGTGGAGGATGAGTGGGGGGTGGGGAGAAGAAGAGAGCCCCATATAGTAAGATAAAGGTGCATAACAAAGCACGTGGTGTCCCATTCAAGATGCAAAGCAACTGAACTTTTTCTAGCAGTCATCCAAGCAAAACACAATCTCTGGGACTTGCCCAAGAGCCTATGAACGGTCCATCCACCTCTTCCCTGCCACCCAATTCTGTTGGCACCGACGGCCACCTGCGTAGGGGAGGCCTGGCACCAGGCTCTGTGAGTGCAGAGAACAGTCACTGGCTGCTGGCCAGTTGCCCCCCGGAGAGGGTTCTAGAATGGCAGTTAGGGTAGAAAGGAGACTTGCTTTTCATTCTAAAGTGTTCTCTACAGTGTGTGTGCATTTTCAGAGATTGGACTGTGGTTTCAATTAAGAAATCTACTTAATAATTTAAAAAACAATAAAGAATCCCAACTTTCTCAATGACTGGCTCAGAGATATGAGCACGCTACTTAAGCCCCTGAACCTGGGTCCCCTTGTTATGTATAGTGAGGCTAAACACACCTCAGGTTCAAGTGCACAGTGACTGCTGGGCCTGCCACGGCCCTCGTCAGAGTCGGTTGTTCTGAGCTGACCCTGGAACCTGGCCTGAGATCACACTCCTCTCCCAGCCACAGTTCAAGCCCAACTCTCCGCTCTCCTGTCCTCCGCCCACAGCTCCCACCCCCTCCCCAGGCTACCCGCAGCCTCAGTGCTCACCTCTGAGTACCCCCCATACACCTGAGCTCTGGTTCTTGGCTGGACCCCATGCCCTGGGCAAAAGGAGGGCCTTCCCTCTGAAGGAGAGACCCCGGGGTGGGAGGGCTGCCATGTTCCGTCGGTCTCTGAGGGGCTTAGGGATGCAGAGGACACCCTCTCCAGCAGCTGCCTTGGGCTTTTGCATTTGCAACAAGCCACAGGAGAGCACAGCTCGCATTCAGCTTGCCAAAGTCCCATCACTTTCCCTCTGCCATGGCCCAGAGAGGTCCAGTCCTTCTCTTGTGGATGACAGGAATTCCAGGGGCACCCATAGTCTCAGAAGCACTGTGGGGGAGAACCTTGACCTCCTTAGCTAAGTAGGGAGCTGTATCCACACTCCGTATGCCCCACCTAGGAACCACGGTGAAAGAAGCACAGACCATGACCATGGGAGCCCAGCTCCTTTCTCTCCAAGAAGGGGAGAGAAAGGCTGTGAGCATTGCTCCTCTACTGATGGGGCTGCCACCCGGATGGGACCTGGACACACCTCCAAGAACGCTGCCGCAGAACCTTCTAGAGCACTGTCTGCCCTGGAAAAGGAGGACGTCACAAGCAGCACACCTATGAACGCATGACGCGCCACAGTCACAAAGCAGCTTTGACAAGGCAGGGCAGCCTTCGTCACCAAATGAGAAAGAAGCACTGGGAAAACAGAGGCGGAGAACATCCCCAGGCCTGGACAGGTGAGCTGCATTCTTGGACAGTGCAGGCACATGCTGCTTAGGAAGGAAGACCTTCTAGCAGGGCACCAGGAAAAGCAAGAGGTGTCCAAAGGGCAGTGACTAACCAGCTTGGCAGAGGCACACTACCCAGAGACAGATAAGTATAGGGGTCAGATTCTAGAAGGCCTCAAATGCCAAGGTTAAGGAGCTGGGACTTTATCGTGTAGGCAATAAAGAGCCACACTGAAAGTTTCTGGGCAAGGGAGGGTGAATCCTGGAGCTGCGCTTGCAGGAGATCAATGAGACTGAGGTGTGCCAGATGGCCTGGAGGGCAGAGAGGCTGGGGAGTGGGCACTTAGCCACTGCAGGAGAGCCTGAGATTGTAGAAGAAGCCATGCCTGGAGGGAACAGACCCTGCACAGCTGAACATTAAGGCACTAGACTGGATTGCCCACAGACTGGAAAAGAAAGGTTCTAGACTGCCAAGCGTTGGGCAAGAGCACAGACTTCAAGGATCTCCAAGGAAAGCAGAGCCCAAGGCAGCCCAAAGCCAGCCTCAGCAGGACACGGGACATCAAACATCTGGTAGGGCCTGGATGGGGCCCAACGGGGAGGGGCTCTGTAGATGAGTGAACTGGGAGTCAGAAGGCCTGCATTCAAAACTGACTTTGCTACTGTTCCCTGTATTATGGTCCAGTCCTCCAGCCTCTCTGGCTCTTAGTTTCCCATAAAACAGGCACAAGGCTGTCCAAAAATTGAAGAGGATAGGATGTGTCCAAAAATGTTTTCATAACCTGCAATCAGAAAGTCAGGAAGATTTTCTTCTAGATCAGTCTCTAGGGTTTGTTCGAGCTAATCTCCTCCACCTTCCCCACTAACATTTTATTCCTTGTCTTTTGTCCTAGAATCTATGTCTGACTCCCCATCTCTCAGAATGATCGAACAGATGAATGATTTATCATTGTTTTCTATAACATGGTCTGATTTCTCAGGACAATGTTTTCCACCTAGTTGGAGCTCAATAAGTGTACGATTAATTATTAAAAGTGAACCTATAGTGGATGTTTTAATCCTACTCATCATTCCCCTGCTCAGTGGCTCATCTTAATATCAATGCTGGGACAAAAAAAAATAATTAGGATGGCAGGTTGAGAGATCTCTCCCCTCTCCCATCTCCCTTCACATAATTCCTCCCAAAGGAAGGCCGCATAAGGCAGAGGTTAGCAGCACAAAGCTCTGTGTCTGCTTCAGACCGTTCCTTGATTCGGGACTCAGTTTCTTACTAGCAGGGACGCTGGGCAAGTGAGTCATCTCCCCAAGCCTCAGTTTCCCCCCCCCCGACAAAATGGAGAAAATGTTAACTCTTCCTAAGGTTGCTTTCAAAGATTCCCCATGACCTTAGCAATGCAGCTACAAACAGAAAGTGTGCCCTGCTTGCCCTGATACTGAGCTGACTGAGATGGCTACTGTGTTCTTGTGACTATTGTTATTATTGTCCAGAGCCAAATCACTGTGATTGGGGGGGGGGGGTGGCATTTGGGTACAGATTTCCCATTAGTGTGGATGATGGTGTGTGCTTTGTGACCGCCAATAGATCAAGCTTCTCATTGCTTTCAACTGGAGAAAACACATTTCAGGGAGCTCTGAAATGCCTGGACCCCCAAGCCAATCTAACAACCAGCTATCAAGTGGCATCTGGGGCTGGGGGCACTGAGTGGATCAGTCGCCCTTATGGTGCTAACCCAGCGTTAATGGTGCAAGTGAATTACAAACAAGGCCCACCTGCTGTGCTCAGCAACAAAACCCTGCAGGAGGGTAATTGCCCGGAACTTGAGCACAGGGGGACACAGCAGGCAGGGAAGACATTAAACATGGGGAGAAACGACTTCCCAACGCTTTCCTTCTCCACACAGACCCAAGGAGAAGCCAGCAGGCAAGGGGACAGGAAGCCAGCAGGCACCAAATAGGGAACGCTCCAGAACTGCAGAAGAAAGGTCTTCCAGCAGACCACAGCTGGCTGGCCAGCACCCTCCCTCCACAGATCTGAGAGCAAGGGGAGAACATCTGGGTCAGCTGCACGCGGCCAGATATCCCTCCGTGAGCTGGGATGATAAGGATTCCAGCTCGGCCAAGTGCACCACCCCACGGGAAGGTACCAACCCACACCCGGGGGTAGAATGATACGCTCGCCCAAGCTGGCGTAGGCCACGGCGGCACGAAGACCATTCATCTCTCCACCCAGATGCTCGGTGTGCATTTATTAGGCATCGGTGGCAAGTGAGGGAAAAGTGAATAGGACACGAGACACTCTTTCAAGGAGAGTCAGGCACAGATATCCGTCACTGGGCACAGGCTGGGCAGGGCAGTCACACAGCCAAGATAAAAAGCAGTGCCACCCCTAGGCAGAGAGCTCTAGTGATGCCAGGCACGGTCCAGGCAAGGACCATTAAGCTGGTCTTGAAGGACCCAGACACACACACAGACACACACCCACACGTGCACCCTTCATACAGACATACACCATGTACCGCGTGTGCACAGACACACACGTAGCCAGGTTTTCAGCATCTGAACGGGAGGCCTGCAGCCCAAGGCTCTCATAGTCCCATCAAGATCTTAACATACCCTGAAGCCAAAAAGAAAGGGACAAACTGGGGTACACAGTGGAAAACAAGCCTTGTCTTTGACCATCTTCACGGTCTCTTACAGGCAAGAAAAGTTGAGCCCTTCCTCTTTCCCGCCCCCCCCCCCCTGGAAAGGCCTACCAAAGCCCTGAGAAGTGCCATTATAAGCAGGGACCTCCCTCTGGGCTTGGCCACCAGAGCAATCCTTCCTCTTCCTCCTCCTGAGAAATCAGACCATGACAAGGGGCAGGGACATTTCAGGACACTCATGAGGGGCAGGCAGGTGCATCAGCTCTGCAAGGCTGACTCCTAATGCCAGGCCCCTCGTTTACTAGCTGGGGTCAAGACACGGACCTCTCAGCCTGGGCTGCCTCCCCTGTAGAACACTGATGATAGCAGCACCTACCTCGTCGGGCTGTTGGCCGTTTTAAATGAGAAATGCATATGAAGTGCCCAGGACAGTACCTGGCACATAGTTGAGCCCCCAGTAAATATATTCCAAATAAAACTCACAATGGCCCCACATTCCTGCTACCTAGAAGCAAAGAGCTCTGCCGATCGAGGTCCACATTTACTCCAGCAAAGGGCCTTTACATCGGCACGATTTCCTTCATGCAACGAGGATTCGAGCACCCAGTGTGGGGAAGCATAAGGTCTTGTACAAATGTCCTTGTCCTTGAAGCCTTTATGAATCATAAGAAAAAGAAACCCACCTGTGTCCTGCAGAGCTGTACGCACACACACACACACACACACACACAATCATACACACATATATACACATATGCGCATACGTTTGTGCATACACACAGAAACACGGAGCCCCTGGAAACTGTCCGTCTACACTGAAAGTACTAGTATCCACATTGTGTGACCTGATGGCTATGACAGTCTAGGCAGTAGGTGGCACTGGAATAACTATACTATTTCTGGAAGAGGAAACTGAGGCTCAGAGAAAATAAATGTCTTGCCCAAAACCCAGGGAAGGGCATCCCGGGGACTGACGTTCCTGGGCACCCACTCTGCACCCTGTGCATACGGGTGTCTTTGCCCCTTCCATGTGCTCCCACCATCCGGTCCCACAAAAACCCTCTGAGGCCCTAGTCAGAACCCTCCTGCGAAGACGAAGAAACAGAAACGCAGCAAGGGTAGGTAATTCTCTAAGGATCACAAAGCTAAGCGATGGGCCAGGATGCAAACAGTTTGTCTGAATCAGACCCGCCAGCTTCTCCCAGGGGGCCGGGGAAGATTTAGTACATGGCACAGTTCTGATTAATTGTCGCCTCTCTGGCTGCAGGCCCAGCAGCCTGGGCTCTGACCTCCCACAAAGCCTGGGGACAGGCCTACTATGCACCAGGGAGTGCTCTGTGAAGGGCAACACCAAGTCCCCAGGTTCCTCGCGCACTCCCTGCACGATCCCCCCGGGGGGCCTTCACATGGGTTCTGCCCTTTGCCTAGAACATTCTCCCACCAAAAGACTGGCTCATGCTTTCATCTTCTTCCAGGCCTTGACTCAAATCTGTCTCCAGACGCCTTTATCCTCCCCATTCTACTTTTCCTTTCTTCCCGTAACACCGACCGCCTCCTAGTTTATTATGTAACTTTTTGACTTATTTATGTTTCTTATTTATATAGGTTGCCCCAACACACGCTTTCTAAAATGTAAGCTCCCTATGAATTTGGTCTCCTTTGTTCCTCGGGCCTCCGACGCAGCTAGAGTAATGCGTGTCATACAGCAGGCGCTCAATAAAGGTGCAGAACTAATACGAGAAATCTCTCGTACACGGCTATCAACGTGACACACGCAGAGCACTGAGGAGGCTGTGCATATTCTGAAGAGGGGGCTATGGCCCCTAGGAGCTTCCCAATTCTGCTGGGGGTAGGGCAGCCTCAGGAGCGCGGAGATTGGAGGAGATCGGAGGACGGGCCTATTGATTACCGTGACAATTCAGACACAAAGGTGGCATTAGAAGCTTCCTATTTACAATGTTCTGACAGCCAACAAGATGAAGTGAGAAGAAGGGCATCAGAGAATTTCAAGGCGTTCTTGTCTAGGATACAAGGAGAACTCAAGGCCACGTCAGAGCCCAGCTGAAGCCTGGAAGCCAGGCTCTGCTTATCAGCATATCCTGAAGGGACAGCAACATGGCGAAGGGACAGGGGGATGGGGGGTCTTCACAGCCTGGGAAGTTGAGAGTCGGGGAAAACCCAACTCCTGGTGAAGACAGATCCCAGAATCTCCATGCAGCAAGGGATCTTGGAAATCACACAGCACAGGCTCCTCGGCTCACAGATAGAAAAATTAGGCTCAGAGAGGGAAAATGACTTCATCAAGGTCAAGAATTGGTGCCAGAGCAGGTTCTAAAACCCGACTCTCCTGGCTGCTTGGTCAACACCCTTTTCATGTAGTACTCACTCACTAAAACATTTTTTTTGTTTTTTTTAAATTTGTTTGTTTTATATCTTACACAAACCAGCACTGTACTGGATGTTGGGGACGCAAGACACTATGCCGAACGGATAAACACACAGGCAGTCATCAGATTCATATACAAGGTGCACAGTGTTATCCCGGAGGAAGTGTGGGCTGGTTGCCATGGGAACACTGGGGGGGGGGTCCCCCATGCCACAGTCGGGGCATCAGGAGGAATCCTCAGAAGCAAGAATGTTGAAGCCAGAGTCAGCCAGAGGGAAGGGGAGTGGTGGGAGGAAGAAACAGCACCTACGGACATGGCCAGAAGGGGAGAAGAAACGGGGATCTTTAGGAATCTGAAAGCAGTGAGAAATGATGCCCAGAGGCACACAGGACCCAGTCATGCAAGGCTTTGGCAGCCAAGCGAAGAGATTTGAATGTTATCCTAAGGGTAATGTGAGCCATTGAAGGGTTGTAAGTAAACTCGTGACATTAACAGAATTACTTATAGGAAGATCACTCTGGCTGAAACTAAACAGTTTTAGAGGGTTCTGGCTGGGGTCTGGGATGATCGGCTGGATGGGTGTCTTGGCGAGAGTTAAGGATAACAGAGACAGTGCAGGAAGAGGCATGTTTGCATCTAGACCTCTTTAGAGGATAGAGCTGGATCATGAAGAAACCAGAAGGAAGAAGGACTTCCTGCCTTCTAGAATGAGCAACTGTGTGGACATTGGTTCCACCAGAGGAGAGACGGGGGTGGGGGGGGGACAGGTAGGGGCAGAGGATAGAATGAGACCCCATCCCAGAAGAACAGAGGAACCAACAATCAGGAGGAAGAGACAGCGAACCTTGAGATGCCAAGAGCGCCGGTGGTATGCATGTCCAGCAAGAGAATAAACAGCAGGCCCTTGAAATCCTCCCACACAGAGCTCAGACCGTTTGGGGCTAAGCTCTAAGGTCACCTTTGCAGCTGACTGTGGTGCTCCCAAGTCAGCAGAGCCTTTGGACAGCCTGTGACTTCTTCCCCAGGGGCTGAACCTCTACTCTTCCAAGGTCAAGGGGCCAGCTTGGAGAACGTTCAGAAAGGCACAGAAAGTTATTTCTCAGTCCTGAAAAAAGGCCCCTGCTTATCATGCCACTTTAGAAGACACAGCTGAGAGACAGCAGAGCATGGCAATGAAGAATGCAGACGCTGGGAACAAATTCCAACTCCACCCGCTAGCTGTGTGATCTCGTGCAGGTTACTTAACTTCTCTGTGCCTTGTTGCCCTCATTAGGAATATGGGGTTAAAAAAATATGTGCCTTCTCACAGAGCTGTGAAGGTTAAGTGAATTAACATTTGTTAAAGAGCTTAGAAGAGGGTCTGGAAGACAGTAAGCACCGCATACTTGTTAAATTAATAAAAATATACGCATAACATGAGGATTTAGATGCTGTCACCGGGAACAAGATAATTAGGAGTCGGGGAGGTGAGGTTCTGCAGGCCAAGGGGACCCAGGAGAAAGAAGGAGCATTCTGCAGTGTGGGCTTTAAGCACTCTGGCACTCCTCATTAGGGAAAATACTGGGCTGAGCCAAGCGAATAGATTAAACCAGCTTTAGCCAGGGATCACTCCGAGAAATAATTATTCTGGGTGTGGATCTTCTTTAAGAAGTAATGTTTACTGCAGAAACACAGCAAAGACACCCCAAATAGCTTTGATGTGTGTGGAATTTGACCAGCCTCCGTGATATTGCGGGGGGTGGGGTAGTCCTGTCGTATGTATCAGGCTCTCTCTCTAAAACACTGAAATTCACAGCACATTTGCTATGCAGCTCAGCAAAAGGTGTATGAATAAAGACGAGCCTGCTTGCTCAACACCGCTCAGCCAGCAAGCCTGAGAGGTACTCACTCTGGCTGTGGAGAGGGGGAGGAAAGCCCATCCCAGGAGGACACCCTGACATTGTATTCCTACAGGCTCGTGCTCCTGCTTCGACTTTGTCACTTGCTAGTGAAAACAATACAGCCCCAACACGAGGTCACTGGCTTCCCCGGAGATCGCAGGCTCCATGCCTAGGTGGCTGTCCCCACGCCTTGCTTCTGGAAAGGAAAGGAAAAATTGCTGGTCGTGCGTCTACACTCGCTCTCTCGCTCCTTCTTTCTCTCTTCCCTTCCTTCCTGCCTCTTTTCATTCTCATCTGTTCTTTGTGACTCCTCCCTCCCAGCTGGCTACCAGAGGCCTACGTCCAGGGCAGCCCAGGGCATTGGGACCCTCTGAGACACAGAGTGGGGGGAAGCTCATTTGGCATCAGTTTAATCTCTGGGTCTCTGTGAAACTGCCAGAGAAGGATGCTCTTGCCCAGCCAGACACCCCTGACCACGGTCTTGGACTCATCCCATTCCCAGGGACACTCAGGACCCAAAGAGCAGCACTGTCTCTAAGAAGGATCCTGGTGGGTCCCCACAATGCCCCAATGATGAAGTTCTAGAACCTAGGTGAGGTTTGGTGGGCTGAGGTCCGGAGCCGACGACCAAGAAAGAATTCTTGAGACATCTTTGGTGCAAAATGGTGGTTTATTAAAGCACGGGGACAGGACCCGTGGGCAGGAAGAGCTGCTGCCCCGGGTTGTGAGGGATGGCAGGTTATGTACCCTGCTGTTGGGGGAAGGTGAGGGGAAGGGAGGTTCCAGTGGAGTTTTCATATGCTAAAGAGGGCCTACAAGGTGCCAGGATGTTCCAGGCCTGCCGGAGGCCTTGCCCTTGCTGCTGGATCAGTGTTGTCTTTAGACCGGCCATTAACATTAAGATAGTTGGGAGACTTTTTGGTGGGGTGTCACAATCCTGCTATCAATCGTCTTTGTTAGTGAGATTTAGGACATTTGTAAGCCAAGGGAGACTCCTGTCTAGCAGGATTGTGAGCTCTGCAAGTTAACTATTTGCTTATTGTTCATGGCAGTCAGGGCTGCCTGAGGGATGCTACACTTATGGAGGGGAAAGGGTGAAGAGGGGGTGCAAGGCGCCAGCTTTTGCTTTGTCCTCAGCCAGCCTCCTGCTCCCTCATCACCAATACAGCTTTCCTGAGCTGCTTTCCTTAGACCAGTTAGTATAAGGACCAGCCCTGGCCAAAACCGCGATCTACATGAAATCTAAATCTGTTCATTCAGCCAACCAACACTTCTGAGCACCTACTCATCCCCGTGCATAGCCTAGGAGCTGAAAATATCACTGTTCAACACTCTTGCCCTCATGGAGTACTGCAGTCCCATGTGGGGGTGTGGGGGGGGGGACTTCATTTGTTGGTACGCTGGCTAACAGAGAGGCACCTAAGCTCTCCTGGGGGTGGAGGTCAGAGGAAGTCTCCAGGAGAACACCATTTAGCCGGAGAGGTCAAAGAGAAATAAGAAAGACCTGTCCAAGAATATTCGAGGCACCCGTGTTCATGAAATTCAAAAACTAGACTTCTCAACATCTACCAACCACAGAATGGATCAGTTGCAAGATAGTCACACAATGGAACACAGCCATGAAATGAACAAGGTATAACAACATGGGTGAATCCCACAAGGAGAAGAACACTGAACAAAAGGAAGCCAGACACAAAAGGTGCATGCTCCGTGATTCCACGTCCGTGCGCTTCAGAAAGAGGCAAGGCTTGGCCCTAGTACTGGGAGTCAGGATGGTGGGGACCTTCAGGTCACAGGGACCTGTGGGGGGGTCCAACTGGGACAAATGTGCAGTTTCTCAACCCAGGTATTGGATATAACTGTGTGTTCACTGCAAAAACTCAAAACTATACACTTAATGATTTCTTCATTGGTTGGTACGCTGGAATGACTTCCATGAAAAAGTTTACATTTAAAAAAAAATTGGGGGGGAGCCTGGGTGGCTCACTGGTTTAAGCCTCTGCCTTCGGCTCGGGTCATGATCTCAGGGTCCTGGGATCGAGCCCCACATCGGGCTCTCTGCTCAGCGGGGATCCTGCTTCCTCCCCTTTCTCTGCCTGCCTCTCTGCCTACTTGTGATCTCTGTCAAATAAATAAATAAAATCTTTAAAAAAAAATTTAAGGTAAATGAGAGATAAGCGGCAAAGCAGAGGTCCTGCACGTCTTCAAAGCCCTTCACCATCTCTCAATCATCCATGTGACCTACGCCCCTTCCAAGTGGCAGTCTACACCTCTTAATCTACAGTCACACCAGAAAGCATCAGATTAATTAATTCACACTAAATTGTCCATGACTAAAAGCCGTTCAACAGTATGACCCCTCCCTGGGGGATGTCCTTTTTAATAAAGCAGATTTGCCTGAACTCCAGATAGTAACCATGGCCAGGCAGGAGCAAGGAGACCTAAGCTGTGGGGTGGAGGGCTCCTCCCTAGCGCCTTCAACACCCCGATGCCATCGCTTCACCCAAAGACCGTGGGACACGCTGAGCATACTGCTTCTTCCGGGAGCATGAGCCACAGTGGAGGGAGGCACCTTCTGCAGGGGGTGCATCCTTACCCCAAGGTACGGAGAGTGGGCGGCAGAAACGGACAGGTGCTCCAGGCAGAGGGGAGGTGGCAGGTGTCATGGGTGTGTCCGTGCAAGGCTTGCCAGGGACTGCAACTTTATACTGCCAAAAAACAAACAGGATTTTGACCTACATCTCTTAATTTACATAGCTGATTGAGTGGCCTTTGGGCAGCTCTATCGCGTTTCCAAGAATTATCCAAATATTTCCCTGCTCCTGAGCACGTGGGAATTGCTATAGGTTTGTGATCTCAGACAAAAATTCACAGCAGGCAGAGCAGGAAGCAGATGCATCGTGGGGACCAGGACCTAAGGCTTCCTCGGGGAGAGCTGCCAGCCACACCCGGCTGCCTCCACTCTTCTCAGTCCTGAAAGCAAATAAGGGACCAGGGAAAAAAACCCCTTGGACTGCTCAAGGTCCCTGGGTCTCACCAGTCTGTTTTTTTCCCCAGGCTTGGCTCTGGCAAGGAGACTGGCAGAGAGGAGAGAGAAACCCCTCCCTGGCTGGGGGTATCCCCTCCTCTTGCCAGCGATGGTCTCACGAGAGCTCTGGAGATGAAGCTCTCCCGCTCTCCAGACTCTTTCCAAACCCGCTGTCTCCAGATCAGTGGTTTTCCCAGACATAGCAACAGGTCCCCCGTCTGACAGACTCAGCCCTGAATAGGTCCCCAGGGGAACAAAGACACACACACACACACACACACACACACACACACACACACACACACTGCCCCCCCCCTCTCTGAAGTGCCTCTCAGGGGAGGCAAGCCGGCGGGCTGGAGTCTCGCACCTGGGGCTCTTTCCAGAACCCCGGGGCAGGGCCCTGCCTGCACACAGGCTCTGCAGGGGGGCAAACCAGGGCTGGCCCCTTGAGGGAGGAGGAGACCATGTGTGCCGGGTGGAAGCCTCTCTGGGCTCCCCTTGCCTTCACGTGGAAAGCGGCAGCACAGGTGTGAACCAGTAAAGGTGTGAATCTCACCTTCACCTTGGAGTCCCCATGGGCTGTGGGACCTCAGCCATGGCCCCAGCACATATCTGGGTGTCTGTGAACTACTCCAACCACCTTAGAGAGAGAAAGACAGCGTGCCATCAAACACAGGGCACCTGGGGCTGCCTCCTGCCGTGTATTGGGGACTTAGCACCTGACAGGTACCACTCGACGCACTTCACATACCTATCGCAAATCAAAAGGCGGGTCTGAAGAGCCCCATTTTAGGGACACGGTCCAGGAAGGCGCTGCAGCTGCTCTGACATGGTACAGCTTTCAAGCGGAAGCAACGAGATCTGAACCCACGTCTGGCCACCTTCAGAGCCTGCACGGCTCACCGCGATACTAGCTCTCCCCTGTGACACAGGCTCACAGCTACACAGCTGCATAAGCAAAGAGGCTCCCAGTGGCCTTTTTGCACATCCCACAGTAGATGTTCTGCAAGCGGGGCGTCTCTCCCCCCCAGATCTCCAAACACAGCCATGCCTCCCTTCTCTCTCTCTTGAGCAAACACCAGGAAGCCGGCAGGGGGAGAGAGAGTTCTCATACCCTCTCCCAGCCCTCCCCCTTTCACCTAGGAAACGTTGCATTTTCATTGCTTCACAGGAAAAAGCTACATCAGTAGTTTTAATGCTTAGAATTTCTCTTAAGTAATAAAAGTTAATAGCCTCTCAGGTCCCTAATTGAGCCCCACCAACGACAAGTGAGGCAGCCTAACTTCAGACATGGGGTACTGTGCTGAAAACTTCTAAGTCAAAGGGCTTTTAGACAGATACACGCAAACACACACAGGCGGGTGTGCACAGAGAGGTGCAGGGACCATTCCAGAAGACGGTCTGCTGTCTGCTCCTAATCAGGGAGCTGCGATTCCCGAGACCGGCCCCCCGGAGCGGCTCCTCTCTGATTCAGGGGGCCATGCAAGCCCGACATAGCTTCAGACATTTAAGCACTTTAAATACACCAATTATGATAATACCCTGCTGACGGCATTTCATCCTAAGTGAAGGCTCAGGCCAAGAAGACTTGGAAATCATCGTCACCGCACAGACAGTGCCCTTGGCCGACGCTCCTCCTCACCATTGCGTGGGTGGTCCCAGGGTGGCTGTTCCCCATGGCAACAGACAAGGCACTTACAGCCGGGGGCGGGGGGGGACAGAGGTACCACCGTCTGTGTTCCTGAGTGACCCAGGTGACTTTTGGGGCCCCTCACCTGCGAAATAACGGGCCTGCCTCACAGGTTCCACATGAGGAAGGAGGCAGCCACGTGGGAACTCTAAGAGGGTTACAAACAGGCATAATGAGTAAGGATTAGCAGCAACTCCCCCAACCCAGATGTCCCTCGGCAGCAACCCCCAGCGGCTAAGCAGAGCGCAGTACTCCCATTCCGGCACACAGAACGAAGGGGCCTGGGGTCCCTGGAGAAAGGCGTGTTCACCATGAACACACAGAGGCCTCTGGGGGCTGCCAGTGGTAGTGCAGAGGGCTACAGGGGACTGGTGGGACTTCCCCCACCCCACCCCCAGGACTCCCTGGGCAGCGAGACCTGAACACCATTCCTGCAGGACCAAAGTTCACAGCAAGGCGAACAGGGGGTGTGATGAGTACAGGGTATGATACGCAACTGGTGAATTACGGAACTCTACATCTGAAACTAATGGTAACCCCGTATTCACCCATTGAATTTAAATAAGTAAAACAAACAAAAAAAAGATGAACGGAGGAAAGGCAGAAGGGGTAGGAACACTCAGGAAAAGAGGACAAGTTTTAGACCTTTCACAGCTTGGAGCTAACCTGGAGGCAGGCCTGGCCAGCACAGTGAAGACCTTGGCAATGAGCATGGAGTTCTAAGTGGCTCCAGAATTCTGAGAAGGCATGCTGCGTCTGAGAATACGGATGAAGACCCAGAATGAAGATAAAGAGGACAGCATGGGAGCAGCTGGGTGCAGAAGCCCCATTAGGAGCTGGGTCCTTTCCATCTTTGTCGCACTTAATCCTGCTAAATCTCTAAGACGGCTTCTGCCCTCCCTATCTTTCCAGATGTGGAAGGCTGCCGAGGGAAGGGCACGTGCCCCCACCAGCTGCACGACAGCACATGACGATGCTGGCCTGCAGCAGGGGCCACCCGCAAAGCCCACATCCTCACCCCATCCCCACCCCATCAGGCTCTACAGCTGAGGTTCCAGGCAGGTGTCCCTCGCGCCTCTCACGAGCCCAGCTAGATTCTGGGAGCTCTGGGGTGAAGAGGAATAGGAGACAGACCCTTAACCTCAAAGAGCTTTTGGAAGGATTTGAAAGACAAGCCCAAGACTCATGAGGCAATCATCACAATCAGCTCTAAATTATGAGAAAATTAAGAGTTCACAGCAAGAATCATCTTAAAAGTCTCTTTCATGACATCAGCGGGGAAGACCTATCCTGACCTGATGCCCCACTCCCCAGAGGCCTCCGCCCTCTCTTTCTCTGATGATGACGGGACTGCTGAACTTACCAGCTGGTCACCTCTCTTCTGGGACCCCACTAGGCTCCCATCCCCCTCGGAGGCCTGGCCCCGGATAACACACCAACCCACCCTGTGCATCAATGGCCAAGCCATGCACCTGCAGCCTGGCCACTCCAAGTGTGGTTTAGGGACCATGGCAGTGGCATCACCAGGGAGCTTGTGAGAAATACACATTCTCAGGCTCCATTTCAGAATCCTACTGTGTCAGAATCTGCCTTCTGACGAGGTCTCCAAGTGATTCATGAGCTGATTAAAGTCTGTAAAGTGTTCTGGAACTCCCAACCAGCCTCACAGCCAGCACTGTCCGAACCGGAAGGCATGGTGACAATGAAGACACCAGCATCGAGAGCAGACAGGACAGATGACACGTTCCAGGTGCTGTCTAAGAGCTAAACACGGGGCTCGGTGCTCTGTGCCTCTCTACCAGTTCTCCCAAAAGCCCAGAGTGCCCAGTGCTGGGATGATTCTCATTCTGCAGACAAGAGAACTGAGGCAGACACAGGCTAAGCCTCCTTGTAAATGACAAAGCTGGGACCCAGAGCCAGACCATCCAACGTCCCGGCCCCTACCTCATTCTTTCCTGCAGATGCAGGCGAGAAGCAGAGCCCTTCTCCAAGAACTCGGGGGTCACCTGAGCACGTGTTCTCATCTCACAGGTGAAGAAGCAGGTCTGGCAAGAGAAGGGCCCCCGCCCAAGATCCCACGGCCGAGGCCCCAGAACCGTGGTCGGTGTACTTCCCAGAATCCTACACTGCCCTCCCCCAGCACCCAGTGGTGTTGCCTGGAAGGGCCAGGAGTAAATCATCAGCTCATCGGTGCTCAACGCGATACGGACTCACGGACCATAACAGAAGCTCACTCCCGAGAGCCTCTGCCTTACCTGAAGCTCCGGAGACAGGGTCCCAGCGACCCCTGCACACAGCCCAGCACCTGGGGAAGAGGAGTCAGGGGCGGGCTTCTCTGCCGATGGCAGGGTCCCTCGGCAGCGCGGGGAAGGGTGGCCGTGGCTGCGAGCTCAGAACCCTGGCAGAAGTGTCGCTTCAAGGTCTGGATGGCCCCCTGTTCCCAGAGGGCTGCCAGGAGCACACGCAACCCAAGGAGATTCTGATTCACCCTCGTTCTTCAGGCACATTTCGATTTGTTTCAGGAACCCTTTAAGAGCATCACAAAGAGGCCAGGCAGCCTTTTGTCTGAGCTAAAGAGCAGGCCCCGGGAGGCCTGGCTTGCCTACTCCGAGGGGTTCAGCTCCCACATAGTCCAGCTGAAGGGCCTTCTAGAAGTTCACCCTAGAGGCTGACAGGTGAGCGGCAGCTGAGGGCAGGGAGGGTTGTGATGGCTGGAAAGAGGAGCGACTCTGAAGCCTGTGACCCTCCCAGGGGAGGGCACAACGAGCTCGGTGGGCTCCAAGACCCAGGCTGAGGAGGGCTGCCCCCCCCCCGGCCCAAACGCCAGGTGCCCCTCCTGTGTGGCCGGGGCCCTCTGCCCCCGAGCTGTGCCAGTCCACGGTGGGTCCCACAGGCTCACGGTGCGGATTGACACCAGGACAGCTGGGAAGGCCCAATTAGCACAGAGGCCTCTGGCCTGGCGCAGACAAAATGTCAGGCTCCAGCAGGGGTCGGCAGACACTGCCTCTGAGGGCAAAGCAGCCCCCTCTCCTCCCAAAAGGCTAGCTCCCCAGCCACCCAGCATGGTGGGGTTGGGGAGGACGTCAGGGAGGCAGAGGTGGCTGGAGCTGCCGAGACAAACAGCAACAGCGTCCCGGGGAAACACTGACTTCCTGCCCGAGAGGACAAGGAACAGAGCTGGAGGGAAGCTGGGTTTAATTCCCACCTGCTCGAGGTGGTCCAGCCTCCCCTGCTTGGGGAGAGGGGATTGGCCAAGGGCCCGAGTACATCATCAGGTACATCTGTGGCCCCAGCAGAGAGTGTGGGGAGGCTGGGAGGGCACGAGAAGGCTGAGGGGCAGCAGCGGAAAGGCAGAGGGGAGAGAGCAGCCCCGGTGCTCCTGGGAACAGCAATGGCCGCCCTTCCTGAAGGTGCGCGTTCTCTGGAGCAACCTGGCCTCACGTGCTCGGCTCAAACAGCGCTAGCAGGCAGATACCGTGCTTGCCCCCATTTTTCAAATGAAGAAACTGAAGCTCACGTAGGAAGGCAACTGGTCTCAGACCACGTGGCTATTCAGTGGTATAGACCGGATACAAACTCAGATCATCAACCACCACCCTGGACCAGTTCTGTTCTCACCACGTGCCTCCCCCCTCCCCCACCTCTCCAGATCCTCGCGATCGTCCAAGGCCCAGCTCTGGGCTGCCTCCTCCATGTTGCCCTCCTCAACTCCCTGAGGCTTCCCCAAGCTCACCCAGTCTAGATCGGCTACAGTACCCCCATCGGCGCCTGCATGCCCACTCTGACTGCCTCGTTCGGAGGTTATTCCATCTTCTTGACTATACTGTGAGCTCCTAAGAGGGCAGAAGACAGGTTCTTCACGCTCAGCGTCCTAGCATAACGGAAGGCATACACAGCTTGTTCGATAAATATTTAAGGAAGAGAGGGAGGGCGGGAGGGAAGAGGGATGGATCTTTTCCTGAAACCCTCTTTACTTCACATTTATTTTTCATGGTATAGGAAACAAAAACGAGCACTGAGCGGGGGGCTTCTCACTCTTTCTGGAGAAGCCTTCCATCCCAACAGCTAGCAAGGCTGCTCTTATTCCCAGGCCCTCCTGGGTCCCGTGAAGCAGGCTTCCACAGGGCCTTGGGAGCTGCTCTCTCCCGTCCTCCTCTGTCTGGCAGAGACACGGGCCAGTGCAGGGATGACCTGGCAATCTCGGTGGAATCATGGGCTTTTGCACCACAGGTCCCTCTGTGCACAGGCTGCGTGTTGTCAGGGGGACGCTGGGAGCCCAGCTCTTGACTTCAGGAAACCTACAATCCCCCAGGGATGCTCTTACCCAAAGGGTCACGTGGTCATCAGAGAGGCTCCGTGAACACCGAGTAAGCAGGTTTTCAAGAGTCAGATTCCTTCTTTCTGCCAAGGGAACAGGCAGCTAAGAGGCAGTGAGTGCTGTCGGGGTCGCTGGGGTCTCCTGATGTCATGGACGGAAGATCTATTTCTAGGGCAAGATTAACAACTCCTCCAGGCCGGGAAGAAGACAGCAGTCAGATCCATGAACAGCCTGGGCCGGAGAGGTCAGATGAAGGGCCGGGGGATGAAGACCAAGCCCACTCACCCTCCCTCAACCCACCAGCTCACCAAGCCTCTTAGTTTCTCCCCACATCTGAGCCATCTTTACAGCACCCCTCCACGGAGCACGCCCTCACTCCGCCCAGCCTTCTTAGAACCCCTGCCTCCTCTCCCCCAAGGCTATACTTTTCAAAGCACTTTCACAAGCTTTGCCTCTAACCATCTCGTCGTGAACATTCTAGGCCCATTTTGCAGACAAGGAGACTGAGGCTTGGGGAAATTAAGGGGCCTAGCAATTGCCAGCAGCACCCTGACATGAGCTCGGGAGTCTTCTTTGGAGTGTGCCTTGACATTTATTCTTCAAGGAGTATGTTAGGACCTGAAGAACACTTCCTTGCTGGAATTCGGGAGTGTGCAGCCGGATGGGGGCTGTTCTCAAGGGCCCCTCTCTGCTTGCCTGGCTTAGCTGCTCCAACAGGGACAAATGCTTCAGGCCCTTGTGGGCAGCTCTAGCAGGTGCTCCCAGGCCACAAGCTCATGCTGCTTGTAGCCCAGAAGCCAAGAGGACAATAGCTGTATGGAGAGCTTTGCTCCAGCAGCTCCTGCCCCTTGAGACAGGTGGCCTTTCTCCCCAGGAGGTGATCTGGGGTTGGGTGCGGCTGGGCAGCCCCGGGGTTGTATACAGCAGATCACTGGAGGACTGACACAGCCTCAGTTATACAAAGCAAGCAGGCAGGAGGTGAGGACAACAGGGAGGCAGCAGGTGGGCAGGTCCAGTCCACCCCCACCGCCCCCAGCCTGGGACTCTGGGAGGCAAAGGGCCAAGAAGAGAGCTGGAAACAGAGGAAGAGCGTTCTCTAAGCCTGGAGGGAGGGAGCAGAGCCCGCCTGCCCCACAGCAGAGTGGTGTGGAGACGGGGTTCACAGAGCCAACACCGGCTGAACTGGGGCTAGAACTCAGCCTTATGACTCTCAGTCCAGTGCTCTCCCTGCACAGACCATGCGCCGCCTCCTCTGGGGAAGACCGAGAGCAAAGGTTCCCAGCTCATGTCGGTTTCGTGAGTAAACTGGGCCAGTGTGAACAATTTCTGATGAATAAAGGACTGGATTCCCTTAAGCTCTGTGATGCTCATTCATCCACCCATATTAGCGAGACACCTACTAGGTTCTGTCCTTGGGGATACGACAGTAAACAAGCTGGAATATGATGCAGATGGCCATGGAGCCCCTACAAGCCCAGATGCATCCCCAGGACTGGCCCAGGGGCTCCCAAGACAAGGTCGGCATGGATGGGGCTGTTCCCAGGCACCAGTGACTGGGGAGCCCAGAGGAGTCACAAGAGCCTCCAGACGTCAGGTACCACATCAAGAAGCGGGGTGCTGACCATCCCTGTTTCTTGCTGCTAGGCTTGGCTCTTTGCCAATCACATTCGGCAGGTGCTTCTTCGGGACAGGCCTACCTAGCAAACATTCTGTTTGCCCCTACAGAGCTCTGCCTAGTGGACTCTACCATCCTTCCAGAAAAACCCTGAACAAGGAGGAATAGGCTTAAAGGGCCGTGGGAAGGGTTTCTAGACTGTGTGGGTACAGATCAAAGAATGGGCAGCAGCTTGGTCACTCCTGAGCTCTGATCCGAACGGGGGTTCAGACGGAGGGATGGACTGAGCGAACTCGGGTGGGTTTTAGGGACTCGGTTCACCCGGGGAAAGCCCAGCTTGAAATGAGCTTGAGATGTGAGTGCACCAGGAAGCAGTGCCAGTCTCGCAGTGGAAAGATGCTCAGGTTGCAGGACACGGGGTCCTAGAACCACTACCCTGTGTGGCCCTGAGCACGACCTCCGGACAGTGCCTCCTGACTCACGGAAGATGTGCTTCTCTGTCTTCCAAAGGCAGGGGAAACTCATCAATTTCCTTCCAGAGAAGCATCTATACCAAGTCCATTAAAGCAGGCAAGATGGCTTCAAAGTCCTCCCTGGTGTCTCATCAGAGTAACTTAAACCCACTTCCCGTGACTTGGTCTCGGTGCCCCTGGTGGCCGAGTCTTGCCTCATCTGTCACCAGCACATAGAGGAGAGGGCAGGGAATCAAAGCCCCCTTTTGTGGGCTGCCAACAGGCACTAGATCAATAGCAGCTGTAACAACTCAAAGAGATTCTCCTACATTATATTTTTATGCGATTCCCCCAAATGAATTCTTCTTGAAAGCATCTTTTTTTGGGGGGCACTCTGAAGTAATTAAAGTCTTCCATCAAATTATCCTCGAGATCTCTTTCCATGAAAAGCCTTTAATTTCAACCTCCTTAATGTAATTCTATCCTGGCAGATGAACTTGGCTTTTCATATTTCTTCAAATATTGTGTCAGGGCCCTTAATCAGATGTAGAATCTGAATGGGAGGGGGATGGAGCCGCGTCTGTCCATCAGAGGCTGGGGTGGGACAAGGGTGGCCACCGCCAACACCTCCCCGCACCCCCAGAGGCTACCCTGTCCCCCCTGCTGACCAGTCGGCCCCCACCATGACCATTCCACCCGGAAGTGCTGATTCGCCGGTCGGTCCACCCACCTCCCCCCGGGCACACCGAGGATGAGGATACCGTGTCTCTGGCACCCTGCTTGGAACTGGGGACGAGAAGAACATACAAGCCAGGTCGGACATCCGTCCACTGAGACACAGACCGAAACGTCTCCTTTACTGGACAGATGGAGTTGTCCCTGTTAAAGGGGAGGGACAGAAAGACCTAAGGAGAGAGCAGCTTAAAAGCTGACCATCAGCATTTCCCGTGTTAGTGACACTGAATTCCGAACCTAAAATGAAGCCGTCTGTTAACAATTCACCCACTTGTCTCTCGGCATCCCCAGACTCCCCTTTCCCACGCAGCTGCTCCTGGGCCATTCCCTTCTTTATTGCCCTCCATCTAGATCTCCTTCCCGGCTGACCACACTGTGAAATTAAAATCAATCTCTAAATATTTGTTTAAAAGGCAGTCTCCTGATGGCTACTCTTTACTTTTAACACGGATGTATTTCACTGTACCTAAGTCTCTCTTCCACCCAAAGCCTCCCCTTCAGATCACCAGATGCCTGAAGCTGTCTTTATTTGGTGCTTCTCGGGGCAGCAGGCAGGGTGGGGGCTGGCGGGCAAGAAGGGAAGCAGAGCTGGTTCCCAGTCCTGGAAGGAAGACCTGAGAGCGAGAGAGAGAGAGAGAGAGAGAGAGAGAGAGTGTGTGTGTGTGTGTGTGTCCCCACCCCCCATCACCAACCTAGGCACTAAGGGTAAGGAGGGACAGCTGAAATGCTAGCGATCCCTAAGACACTCCAAAAATCCAAACACTCTGGGGAGGGTAAGAGATGAGTGTCTGTCCTGTGAAGGACTTCACCCAGTTTGCTTTCCTCCACAGACTGCCCCCAACTCCAGAGGGGGTGCTGAGAGAACCATGACTTCTAGAAGCCGGGGCAGTCAGCCCAGAAGGGTGGACAGGACCAGCCCTCCAGGATCACCTGTGGGCTAATTTAGCGCTCAGAGCCTGGGGGTGGAGCAAGGAAAGACTGCTGGGAGAGAGGCAGCCAGCCACCAAAGACCAAAGTTTAGGGGCACCTGGTCAGAGACGAGGGGCTGCTGTGGAGACAAACCCTCATCCCGGATTTCTGTCCATTTGGTCCCATGATGAAGGCCACAGAAAGAACTGGGCGGCCCGTCCTTGGGTGCTCGGGAGATTTTGCTCCTCAAGAACCCCCATGGGGGCCTCAGGAGCCCTCGATGAGAGGCTGGAGTGGCACATTGAGATGTTTGGATTTGGGCATAATTATTGCGATAACAATTTAATCATTTAAAAACACTATCTGTGTTGCTCTAATGAAGAGAGAGGCTCTTTTCCACATTGTTTGTGCCATCTGTGAGCAATTTTCACATTAGCCTCTCAGAATGGCAAATCGGAGGCCCCACCGTGATGTAGAGGGTTGAGGAGGGGAGGGGGGAGAAGGGGGTAGAGTAGTAGGGAGGGGGGAAGGAGAGGGGGCTGGGGAGGGGGGATGAGAGGGACAGAGAGGGGCAGAGCCGGGGAAGGGGGAGCAAGGGGGGAGGGGAGGGGAGGAGGAAAGAGCTGAAGCCCACAAAGGAAGAGGGGGGCTTAGTGGCTAGAAGCCGACACATACGTGTCTTGGGGCCAAGGGAGAGCTAGTGACTGGAGATCTGGCCCTATCTTTGGGGTACTTCACATTCAAATGGGATAGAAGCTTGTGGGAAGGGCGAGGAAAAGCAGAAGAGCCCAACTCTGTGATTTTCAAACTGCAGGCCCCTGAAATCATGTCGATAGGCATAATCAGTACTTTTTTTAATGAACTAGAATGAACGATACTGCAAAAGAAATACTGCTCACTACAGAAAGAAATCAGGGCAACCTGGACAAATGCCTGGTCAGAGGCAAGGAATGCCCAGGTAAGCCTGTGCCAGCTTGTGCCAGAGAGCAAGGGACTGCTCCTAGATTATGGAGGTCCTGTCCAATTTTTTTTTTAATTTTGTAAATTTTATCATTAATCTTTTTAAAATTCCAGTATAATTAACGTACAATGTTATATTAGTTTGGGATCCTCTCTGATGAGCAAGGGGCTGACCAGAAGGGGCTTCGTCTGGCTGAGGATGAGACAATTTGAGCTTCAAGAAGAAGAATGAGGATAACTGATGGAGATACGCTGAACCATTCATGAGTCCCTAATTGTAGTGAGATAAAAGGGGTACCCCAAAACCTAAGTCCATGTATTAATCCTTGGAATCTGAAGATATTGCCTTATAGGGCAAGTGGTTTGATTCAGTTAAGGATCTTAAAGGGAAGGCTGAGCCTAGGCTATCATGTGGGTCCCAAACGTAATCATCTGTATCCAGAAGAGACAGACACGCAGGGGAGGATGTGGCCAGGCAGCCTGGAGGGACACCGTCCAAAGCCAACAGTGGCCCGAAGCCCCCGAAAGCTGCAAGGGAAGCACGGAACAGATTCTCCCCGCCCCCCCACCCCGAGCCTTCGGAAGGAGCACAGTTCAGACAACACCTTGACTTTGGACAACCAACCTCCAAAACTGCGACAGAATATACTTCTGCTGTCGTCAGCCACCCACTCTGCAGTCATCTGTTACAGCAGCCACAGGAAACTAATACAATAATGATATCCCAAAAAGAGAAAGCCAAGAGCGGTGAAGACAGAACTGTCAGAGCACACAGACATAGTAGCTGAATTTGATAATATATCTCTCTGGGGGTCATCTGGGTTGGCTGGCTCTGAAACGTATTTCTTGCAAGGGATCGTGTTCAGAGAGATTGAAAAACCGGCCCAGTGGCTGAGGTCCTGGGCTTTGGAGTCCAAGTGAAGACAAATAACTCACTTCTGCCCCCTACAGGCTATGTGGCCTGGGGCGAGTCACTCACCCCGCCTGTGAAGCAGAGGTGAAATCACACCCTTCCAGCAGAGCCCACCAGGTATATTTGCTGTTATGGTTAATGATAACCAGACACATGGAAAGACAGGCCCAAGCCACATCCCATGCCGTGTTAGGTAGCACCAAGCCCCTTCTGCTGCCCCAACTGAGAACTTCTAGGGATGGCAGAATGATAGAGTGAACGGACTAAAACCATGCAAGCAAGCCCCTTCGTTTCAGTGAGGGGGAAACTGAGGCCCAAAGAACATTGACTTGACCAAGGTGACATGGTTAATGAAACGACCAAGGTGGGACCTAGATCTTAGTCTTTGAACTCCCAGGCTAAGGCAAAGGCATGCTACCTCCAACCTCCATGACCTCTCATTGGCCCGTAGGGCACAATGGATACCACTCCTATGGCCCAGGCCTTTGGACCACTGGCAGGGCCCTACACAAGCCTCCTTTGTGTCCAACCCACAGGAAATCCCTTAGATGCCATGCCCATGGGTTATCCGGGAGAGGGTTTCTGCACCAATGAGCTTTCCTTGCACAGAACAAGCTCACAATATCCTACGATTACCTGTTCAAATGATTCCAATATTTCTCCCTGACAGCTCCAAGTGCTGATCCCCTGATCCTGTCTAGCAGGAGGGCCTGCAGGCGTCCAAGCAGCCAGCTAACCAGAGACAGCAGGACAGACTGTGAGAAAGCGTGGCTGGAGAAAGGATTCTCAGGATCACCCCCAATCCTCCAGACTCTCCGCAGAGCCCCGGCCACTTTCCTTACCTCACCTGGGACTCAGAGCGACCGTGTTCCTCTCCTAGCTGCCAGGGGCTTTGGACCGGGCGGGCTGTGTAGACAGCTCCATGGTAACACGCAGCCAAAGAGAATTCAGCCAATCTGGGGGAACAGGGACAAGGCCAGAGGAGGCCTCTTTCTCAGCACTGAGCCACCCAGCCCTGAAATAAGGGCTGAGGATACAGGTTTGGGGGTCAGGCAGGCTTGGGCTGGAATTTGAGCTTTTGTACTTACTGACTGCCCGGTCTTGGGCAAGGAACTTAACTGTGGCCGGAGCCTCATTTATAAAGGAGGGGTCATGATGTCTACTTTGCTGGACTGTCATAAGGACGAAGGCCATCACGTTTGTAAGGGGCTTAGCACAATGCCTCTCACATTACAGATGTCCAGTAAGTGGGGGCGGCTAGAAGGAGCCACGTGTAGCAATAATAATACTGTAATACTTGGCACCTGGCGGGCGCTAAAGAGACACGAAATAAATTGAACAAGAAGTTTCCACGGGGCTAAGGAACGTCTGCATTTAATGCATTCCCCATCCAAAGGAACCATAATTCCTTTGAATCATCTAGTCATCCAACAGTTATTAAGCACTGCTATAAACTGAATGCATTCCCCCAAATCTCATATGTTGAAATCCTAACCCCTAGTGTGATGGTATTAGGAAGGGGGAGGCTTTGGGGGTGACGAGGTCATGAGAGTGGGGCCTCCACGGATGGGATCGGAGTCGTCATCAAGGCTCCAGAGAGCTCCCTTGCCCCTTCCACCCCTGAGATTGTAGAGGAAAGGTGGGTGTTCTGAACTCACTGTCACCTTGACCTCGGACTGCCAGCCTCCGAAACTGTGAGGCATAAATGCCTAATGTTTATAAGCCGCCTGGTCTATGGTGTTTTGTCGTAATAGCCCACACAGGCTCAGGTGCTGAGCTAGGTCTGGGAATACAGGGGAGAGCGAGGTAGACAGAACACTGCTCTCACAGAACATGTTTTGGCCCTAAACCTTAGCTGTTCGGAGAGTCTGGTTGGAAGTTTCAGATCGCTTCCAGGAAAACACAGTTCACTCCTCTTACGTAACATTTTACCAACATTCAAGCGGCTCAGAGAAGGTGGGCAGTGAGAGTCTCTGGCCTCCATGAGCTTTCCTGCTCCAGCCACAGTCGTCTACTACCACCCCGGGAACCCCCACCCCTGACCCATCTCGCAGAGGCCAAGAGGAACTTCGAGGAACCCCCAGAGCCCAGTAAAAATAGCCCGACGCAGAAGGGGATGCTGGAATCACTTGCCTAGGTCATCACAGTGTATCACAGCATGTTCAGAGCAAGAAAAGCTCATCGGTTCACTGCCCGAGGCCAAGGGGTATCTGGTAAAAATCCAAACATCCCAACCCCATGTCTGCCATCCGTCTGCTCCCTCAAGCTATCCCCCTGGCTTCACCCTCTGGCCTTGGGTCTCTGATGGCCCTTGGGCAGGAGTCAGTGACTCGTGCTTGTCCATCTCCAGTCTTCTCCAGCCCACTCAAAGCTCTGCCTCCCTTCTAACACATGGGCCAGAGCTGCCCACTGATTCCTGGTCCTTGTTCCAGACCTAGCCTCATACCCCCCACCCCTCATTCAAGCCAGGCAGAGATGCAATCTTGCCATCAGACCTTTGCTTCTGCAGCTGCCCTAGAGAGGAACCCCACTCCCACCTGCCCCTCACCCCGGTAAATCCTGTGGAATTTTTACCTATATCCCAATCCATGGCACGCTCTCCTCTTCTGGGCTGTTTTCCATGGGCACCAGGAACACGTGCACATGTCCTGTCTCTGCCCACAGGAGCTAAGGCCCTTGAAGGGTCTCTGTCTCATTCACCTGGAAATCCCCTAGGGCTTCGCACAGTGCCAGGCCCCTAACAGGTGCTCGGTTGATGTGGTCTTCTTTGGGGAAGCAGAGACTATAGGCAGAGAGAGCTGGACTGAAGGCAGGCTCTGGCTGAAGAAGGTATTTGGGCATGCTAGCTGATCCCAGTGCCCTCCGGCTGAAGCCCTGTAGGGGCCAACCTCCAATTCTATCCACCCGGGCTGAACAGCTTAGGGTCAAATCTTCTGGAACAAAGTAGCCAGCTTCCATCTGATGAGAAACAGAAAGCTCATAATGGCTCCTTGAGGCCTTTGTCTGTCATAGCCAATCTGAAAGAACAATCTACCAGGTTCTTCCCCAGGACCCCGCTATGAAAGCTCTGTTCTCCAGTGCTGTCCTTATGACTGAGCTCTGGCTAAGATGTACCTGGGGATTCCTCAGTGAAGGGATTACTGACCCAGAAGCCCAGCAGGTATAATCCATCATGTCTGGTCCAAACCACTGGCCTCTCCATTCCTGGGGCTGGCCCACATTCCAGGGGCTCAAATCTGATTGTGTCCACAGCCCTTCTCCTCCCCGACTACACTACATGCACAGATCTCCACGATTTCCCTCTGCCGCTTATCCCCATGAAGATCGATGGCCAGCAGTTATTTCAAACTCTAGGACGGGTGGGATCCAAGGCCTCTGGGACCGTTCTAAGGATCCTGGGTGCTTGAGAAGTCAGCTGGCAGATAGCTGTGACCCAATAGAGACCCACGCCTGAAAACAGCTGTTAACCTGCCTCCCTCTGTGTAACCCAGTCACATCCCACATCTCCCTGAGGGATCAGAGCGCTAGAAGGGATACAGGATTCCATCGCTTATGAAGAAATTGGGGCCCAGAGAAGAAAAGTACAAAGACATACAAGCAATTAGTGGGATTTAAATCAACATCTCCTACTCCAGGGCTCCTCAGCTTTATGATTCAAATGAAAACCGAGCACCCAATTAAAGAGGACCCTGGGGTCCCCTGTCCGTGAGCTATAATCCTGAAGCCCGATGGCAGTCATGGTAGCAGGCCCTGGGGAGCAGAGTGTGCCAGCCAGACCCAACAGGTAGAATGTGTTCCTGAGAGGTCTCCAGAGGCTCCGCGGAACAAAGAGAGTGACAAGCAGACGCTGGCATGGCTGGGCTTCCTGGAATGGGGAAGAGATCAGGGCTCGGGCAGCTGCCAGGCTCTGCCAGGCAGAGACAAATTCATCAAAGGGCCAGAGGCTGGGCCATTCCTCAGAGCCTGGTTTAAAGGCAGCTGCCATCCCTCCAGGTGCGCAAACCAATCGATCCATAATCCAGGGGGTAATTAACAGATTTTTAGTTGAATTTCATTGGGTGTCTGCGCAAGGAGGCCCGCAGACTTGGCCCACCCACAGGCATACACCAGCTTCCAGAGCCTGTGATGAGGCGGGAGAGCTATGCAGGGCAGGACCAAGGGCCTGGTTAGGGGTCCCCATCTGCCTCTTCCAAGCTGTGTGAACAGGGGCGAATCCCCTAACCACCTGCACCTCAGTTGCCCCAAATGGAAAATAAGCATCACGAGACTTGTTTTATGGGATACCGTAAGAACTAAGATAAGGTATGCAAGAGATTTCCTTTGCACGGCATCTGGCACACAGGAAACCCTGGAGAAACGATGACTTGTTCGCAGTTTTCCTAAGTGTGATCACTACCAGGCTCTTCGGGCAACAAAAATTGTAGAAATGCTCCTAAATCTAGAGGCTAGCTGCCATCCACAAGCGAGCGGGCTATGACCATGGAAGCTACCCTCCCACAGTGGGTCAAGCAAGCATGGATCTGGTCTGCAGCTCAGTTCGGAATGGCCAGGAGAAGCCACGGGGCTCTGCCCACTGCCCGTCAGACTCAGCAAAGGCCTTCCAGCTGTGGGGCACCTGTGGCTTACCTGAGAACTTTCTGGTCTCTAGAGCCCATGCAGCCCATGTACGTAGGCAGACCCAGTGCCACAATGTGCAGTCATTGGTCGTCAGGATATCCTGCCCATTGCTCTGCTCTCTCTCTCGCAGACACAATGGACGGGGCACTGGGCATCCTTGGTGATAACCTATAACGTGTGTTACTGTCTGCTTTCTCGTTGCTATCTTGTTTCTCAGGCAAATGACTGTTTCCTGGGATCGGCTCCAAGGTACCTACCACACTTACACCTTTATGCCCCCTCTGCTTCTGGGGGAGCAAGCCTAGCACAAGTTGTGGGCCAGGCCCTGCAGTGATGGGGGGTCTGTGTTCATCCCCCAGCAGAGGGAAGGAGGAAGGAAGAAGGAAGCTAGGGAGGATGTGGGCAGAGGCTTCTTAGGGAGAGGAGGAGGGAAGAGAGGAGAGGGTGAACCCACCCATAACTTAACACCAAACCTGAACCCTGGGAGAAAAGAGTGTCCGCCACCAAGTCAAAGCAGACCAGAGGGTTCACAGACTCCCCAGTCCAGGCTACAGCATGGCAGGCAATGTTGCCAGAGGGATCCATAGGCCAACACCTAAATTTTCCAGGCATCCTGAGACAATGAGTGGGAAGCCCACTCTGCACCAGGCTCTGACATCATTCCCTTGGACCACACGGATGTGCATTCAGAACTTAGGAATTTCCCTGTCCCCAGTCCTGGGGTCACTTCCCAACCAAGCACAGAATCACAGAATTTCTGTGATGGGAAGCCATGGAGGGCAATTCCCCCAAATCCTATCCAATACCGTATGCCCCCTCCATCATTTCTGCTGTGCCCTCAAGGCAAGCATGAACCACAGGTGCACACACACCTGCCTACAAACGTTATGTGTGTGCCAATGCACGTCCACATTCTCCCTCCCCTTCTCTCTGGGCTGCCCTGCACTCCTGCTCCATTCCCCCCCACCACCACCCCTCGTGCTATTTGCCTTGTATATTCCATTCACACATTAGCCCTACAAAGATTAAGAGGATTAGCTCATATCGAGAGCTTTGTATCTCCAAAGCTCTTACCAACACTAGCTAATTAAACAGACACAGTCCCCTTTCCCTTGGCTGTCGTGTGTGGAAAGCCTAAGACATGAATTAACGAGACCCAGGTTCTAGCCCGATGGAAAGATACATCTCCTTCTACAAAATACGGAGAATACAGGCGCCCCTCAGACTTACCACAGGTGCGGTTCCCGACCCCCATAGTAAAATGACTATCGCCAAAAAGCAAGCCTAGTGAACTTTTTGGTTTCCCAGCCCACACGAAAGTCATGTTTACACTATGCTGTAGTCTGTTAAATGCACAAGAGCATTATGTCTAAAAGATAGTGTCCAGGGGCATCTGGGTGGCTCAGTTGGTTAAGGGATTGCCTTTGGCTCAGGTCACGATCCCAGGGTCCCGGGCTCCTTGCTCAGCAGGGAGTCTGCTTCTTCCTCTGATCCTCTCCCCTCTCAGGCTCTCTCTCTCTTTCAAATAATAAAATAAAATCTTTAAAAATAATAATACATGATAAAATACAGTGTCCATGCCTAAATTAGAAAATACTTGATTGCTAAAACTGTGCTAACCGTAATCTGAACTTTCAAGGAATTGTGATCACTGATCACAGATAACCATAAATAAAATGTAATAATAATTTAAAAATCTGAAATATTGTGAGAATGACCAGAATGAGACACAGAGACATGATGTGAGCAAATACTGTTGGAAAAAAGGCACCACAAGACCTCGTCCATGCAGGGTGGCTGCAAACCTTCCATTTGTAAAATTTTAAAAAACACAAAAAACAAAACAGTGTCTGCAAAGTGCAATGAAGCAAATCACAGTAACGCAAGGTGTGCCTGTGATTCCTCTGCGACCCCACACAAGAGAGGAAGAAACACAGGGAGTAAGGGACTGACCGGAGGCTAAGCAGCTGGGAAGGGGTTGGGCTCGGCTGCAAACTTAAGTCTCCCCAACCTCCAAAGCCGGCTCCTAAGCACGACTGTGTAAAGATAATAGTTACCACTCCCAGGATTTCACACTCTGAGATGACCTGGCAGAGACCAGCTCTTCTGGCCTCGAATGACTGTCCCCCCCAGCATCCCCACCGCTCACGCTTGCTGGACTGTTTTGAACTGTCTCTTCAGGCACAGACCCTCTGGCTCGCGTCATGTGATCGCAGCCCCTCTCCCCTCCCCGGGATCTAAGTTGTCAATGGTCATTTCTCTTTCCCCAGGCCCACCAGGGCCCCTAGCTCAGGTCTCCACGCACGGTGGCAGCTCAGAGCTGTGGTGTGGTCTCTGCCTGACCTGGAGCGAGCGGAGATCTCCTCTCTCTTTCCCAGATGTCACAGGGGAAGCCCCAGAGCCAGTTACCCTCCACGATGAGGCAGCTCAATTAACCAAGTCATTAATGAGGGATGCATTTACAGCTTCTATTGTCAAGTCTAATAATTCCCTTTAACTGAGATCTTTTGCCTTCATTAATGGAATCAGGGCCTGTCAGGAAACGATCAAAAAAACTCTTAGGATTCCCACCCGTCATGTTGAATCCCACGTGCCGCAAGTTTCATCACTGGGAGCCAGGCTCAGTCAATTCTTTCAGATGCTGTCAGCCCTTAACAAGGCTAATAAGATTTTTTTTTTCTTCAAAAGTCTTAATAGGACAGAGAATTTGAGGAAATCAATGAGCAACTAATTACCCATTAAACATTATTTGCCCAGCACTGGGAGGACACAGAATTCAAAAGATCCTTTCTTTCTGAGAGCTTAGAACCCTGGATGAGTAAGAAAATTAGCATGACAAAAAATGAGGTAACAGGTGGAGGGGCTCTGGCACTATCAATACGGTAGGAATCATTCATTCATTCGTTCGTTCATTCAGTGAAATACCATTTAGGTGACACTCACAGTACAGCCTGTTATAGACCAACACCCTGAGTTCAAAGTGGTGAGAGGTGTTGATGGGGATAGAGATGGGGCATATCCCCAAAGACCCTGGGGGACGCAGGCTGTGTGAGCAAGGGAGCAGAGGATAAGGCAGAATGACAACTACGTCAGGAGAAGAAAGAACCACGTATCCTGGGAGTCTGTACAGAAAAGACAGTGTGAGCAGGGCAGGTCTTGAGAAAGCAGCAGGACTGACATCCTGACTGGCCACATAAGGAGGTAAGCGGAGTCTCAGACTCCCCATCACTATGATGAGACCCTGTGACCCGAAAGCACACTGTTCCCTGCGTAGCATGGAAGGATGCAGGATTAATCTTGGAAAATGAGACGCCGGTCTGTTCATGCCCATGGGCTGCGGTCCACGATGAGCTCACCAGGCCTGCAGTTAGATCCCTCATTCGGTCATTGAACACTTGCCAAAGGATGATACTGAGGAGGCCCGGGAGAGCGAGGCACAGGCTCTGCCCTCACTGAGCTTACAGTCAGATGGGGGAGGAGACCAGCACGCTGCAGCGACAGGACAGATGGGTAAATACCTGAAGCACACACACGAGGGGGGAAACTCCAGATGGGGGGAGGGTGGCCAGCAAGGCAATGGGCCCAGAGGACATGACTAAGCTGAATCCTGAGTCACAGGTGTGCAGCCAGGAACGCGATCGGGGATGACCACGAGTTAGAGTGCACCCTCAGTACCATCGGTTTGGGGGGGGCTCCCTTCTGTGGCCAAAACAGTACCTGACATTTCACGCACACCCTCACCCCCATCCACACAGACACTTCGATTCTAACCGCGTCTGCGTGTGTGTGTTCAGGATACAAGTGAGCCTCGCAACTGTGCCGGATCTTAAGTATTACTATCCCGCTGAGTGAACGGGAGATGGAAGTGACTTTCTCACGGCCATACAGGTTGCACTGAGATTCAAATCCACCCACTGTTCCGCACTTTGGAATATGGGTAGCGGTGGGGGGATGGGGTGGGGGGAGGGGAGGTCAGGAATGGACGCTTCTCTGGCCCCTTGGATAACTGAGTGGTCTACAGGTCCACACAGCAAAAAGAGTGACCTGGTCAAGGGGCCCCAGCTCCTGTGTTCAGCACTGTGGTCTGGCACCCTGGAGAAGCAAGCAAGGGGCCAGCCCTCTCCCCGTTCTGCCTTAAGCTGCGCCTCACTTCCAAGGGTCAGCCATGAGATGGAGACTAGAGGCTCTTTCGAGAATTCTCGTTCCGACATTCTCCAACTCTGGCTCTCATCGAAAAGGCCTGCCAGAGGCATCGGCAGGGGACAAGAAGCTAGTCAGAGTGTCCCATCAGTGTGTCTCACGTGGGCCAGCCTGTGACTTAGCAAGGATCCCCCGTCCAGGAGAGGAGACCACCTCAGAGCAGGGTGGGCAAACGGCCAAGTCCCTGAGGCTCAAGATGCCCCAGGGGGTTCCTATGTCCATCATCTTCCCTCACTTCGCCCTCTCTGCACATCTGAAGAGAGTACCCTATCCGTTTGCTCCTCCAAAGACTTAGAATCCGCCCCACGAGTCACCAAGAACACACTGCGTTCTCCTCTGGACAGGCTGCTTCTCAAGGACAATGTTTTCTGCCATCTGGTCTTCCGCTGACCCCAGGTCCCTGCCTGCCATGCTCCCGCCCTCCGCGTCCAGCTCCCAGCTCCAGGGCCAGGTGAGAGACAGGTGGGAGGGACCGCCCACTAGCAGGACCCATTTTGCCAGAAAGCTGTTCCTCCACCCACTCTCTCCTGAGCACACACACAGCAACGCCGTGTTTTCTCAGGCTTAAGGGGCTGGGATCCAGGAGTGCTGCACACAAGAATAAACAATCTCATCTCCAAGTGTATATTTTGTCTTCATTATGCCACCGTGAAGGTGTTAATATACAACTTACAACATATTAATCACCCTTCTAACTTCCAAATGCTAAATGCATCATTAACATTCATGTTTTCTTCAATTACTTGGCTGTTCTGGGGGAGGGGAGCAGTCAGCTGCCTCCTAAATCCTTCTCCCGTGGACGGCTCGGAGGCCGTAAAAGGCAGCCTGGGCCTCCACCTGTACTGGGACAGGGGAAGGTCCTGCTCCCCACCGACAGCGTGGCTGCCTGGCCTAAAGGCAGGCTGGTCATAAGAAAATGCAACTAAAGCCAAGAAGTGAGAGGAAGAAATCCAAAGAGGGAGGAGAAGGCACGGGGGAGGGAGAGAGGGACAATGGAGGAACCAACCCCACCGAGTCTAACCACCTGGTTTTATAAGTGAGAGGACTGTAGCTCAGAGAGGGTGAGCGACATGACCAAGATCACACAGCAGGTGAGAGGAGGGATGAGAGGAACGAAGGAGCAAAATCCAGAATGTGGAAGAGGGCAAGGCGATAGGAAGGCAAGGGGGCAGGAGGCAGGTCTGCAAAGAAGTACAAAGAGGGCGAGAAGGAAGAAGCAGAGAAGGAAGGACAAAGGATGAGTAAGGACGGGGGCACATGGGAGCCAGCTAGCCCAGAGCTGGCCCCAATGTCACCCCCCAGCTGCTCAGCGCCCAAACCCCCAGGGCAGAAGATGGCTGGGAGAGGGGATATAACCTCCGATCAGGGACAACCAGACTGGGCTTACAGGGGGAGGGAGGAGGTGGGGTTGGGCATCTGCCCCAGGCCTCCAAATTGTAGCCAGACTAAATATGACACACAATTAAAATGTCATTACCCCACAATGGCGCTCTCCAAACTTCACTCGGAATTCGTTACAGGCGCTGGTGGCTACAAAATCAATTTGCTATTGTACTTCAGCAAATCAGGTTCAATCATCTCCCTGCCAGTGGGTTGCAGACCAGCCCTGAATTGAAGAGGGAAGAGAGAAAAGGGCTCCTGCTGGCAGGTCACTTTTTTTGTCCACAGGCTGCCATCCAGCCAGGCCTGTCCACCTTGAGGTGGAAGCATCCAAGGTCAGCACACACTGCCGCTTCCAGAAGGGGACATCTGGGGGCTCAGAGCCCAGCGAGCAGAGAAACAGAGCTAGAGGCAGCAGGGTCGGGGTCAGTGGACGCCGTCCTGGGCCTTCCAAAGATACAGACCCCAATGCTCATTCTGTCCCTAGTTAAAAGCCCGCACGAGCCTGTGCAGTGCTTTGAAAAGATCAGGCACTTGAGCCTCATAACTTAGGAGGTGGGCAAGGCAGGCCTCACTGCCTTCTCCAAGCTGTGAGCTTCAGAGGGGTTAGGGGCATGGCCAAGATCACCCTGTCGGTAGGAGGAGGGCAGCGACTATGTGTATTAATGGGAACAGCATTCAGCCCCGGAACGCACACACGCTCATGATAACGGCAGAGTCTGCAGGCTCCCAGCCGAGGGTGACCGGCGGGGCCGGCCCGGAGAGCCACCGCAAACGGACCCCGCTCAGCCTAGCGAGCTGGAGCCCCATCAGGTCTTCCTCGCAAGCTGCCGCCCATCTGTCTCCTCTTTCCTAAGCCCACTGCTCCACTCCAAGCCAGGATCCAGGACGCCCGAAGCAGCCCCCTGGCTGCCTCCCCTCTCTCCAATCTTGTAAGCCAGTTCCAGAACGATCTTCTAAAACGACACATTGACCTTGCCACTTCTTTGCTCATAAACTTCACACAGCTGCCTCTGCTCTGAGCTTCTGCTCCCACCACTCAACTGAAAATGCTCCCCCAAGAGGCCCCATGACCCCCTCACTGCCCAACGGTCGCCTTCTGTCCCACCTTACTGCACCTTCTCTCAGAAGCTCCTGTCGCCTCCAACCACCTCCATCCTGGAAACTGCCTCCCTCGGTTCCCTGGGTTGATTTTGTGTGTCCTTTACCTCTCCGGTTACTCCTCGGGTGGCGTTTGAGCTTTCCTCCTCGGTCAATGCTCGTGTTCCCCAGCTCTCTCCTCTTAGCCTTTATGATACCATGACTTCCTCTGACCCCATGGCTTTGGCTGCATCTCCACCCAAAGGAACTCCAAATCCGTGTCTTGAGCCCACATCCCTCTCCTGAATTCCAGATCCCATCAACTAGCTGCTTGCACCAATGAGATGCTTCCCCGTGGACCCCCAAACTCAACACATGGAAACCGAACTCATCATCCCTCTTTCTGCCTCCAAATGACTACTCCTCCCAAAGCCTCTCTTTCCGAATGGCATCACCACCCAACCAGTTGTCCTGGGAATCATTCTCGACGTGCCCCTCTCGCTTCCCCACCACACAGGTGTTGGCGGGGCCCTGCCCCCATCCCCAGCAAGCACCATCCCCGTACTGCAAGTACCTGGACTTCCCAGTCCAGGGGGCCTTCCTCCCGCAGACCGCAGGGCTGGGGAGTTCAACCCAGACACAACCTGAGCCCATGCCATGTGGGAACTACATGATGAGGACCCCAACTTCCTGGTCCTTTGGGTGGGATACGTTGGAGCTGTGTTCCCCCACTGTCTCTGCGAGACCCCAGTGGGATTGAACCCATGTGCCTGTAACTGTAACTGCTCTTTAATTCTCCCTGCATTGGATCCCTTCCCTTCCCTGTCTCGCTTTGCCATTGGTCACCTCCCCTAAACGAACCTCTTACAACCTAAATCCTGGCCTCAGGCTCTGCCCTTGAGGGAACCCTGCCTCACTGCCCACCCAATCCTGGTTCTATCACCAATGTCAAGCCCACTTCCCACATGCCTCAAAGTGATATCCTGCTCCTATACCTGCTTCTACCCTCATGGTGTCCCACCTAGCTGAGAAAAACAGCCTTCCAAATGGCCTGTCCTGCTTGAAACCATCTCCAGTGACACATCTGATCACCGCATTCTCTTGCCTGAAACCCTGGAGTAGAGACCACTGTCTAGAGGACACAGTCCAAAAAGCCCATGAGCCTTTTATCCTCATGGCTTCAGAGATGCTCCATGATCCGTCCTCACCTCTGTCCACCCTCAAGCCTCATTGGACTCGACCCTGAGCACGTCCCCCCAACCTTACCAAGAGTTCCCAACTCAAGAACAGGATCTTTCGTCCTTCCAAGGCCTGTCCGCGTCCTCCCTGCTCCTTCTGCTCATATACTCCTCGTCAAACACTGAGCTCGAGGATCACTCCTGTGAAGTCCTTCCTGCCGCCCATCGCCTCCCGGTGTTTCCCACGAGAGAATTCCCTGCCTTCCTCTCCACCCTCATAGTCCCTATGACACGCTTCTATCTGCACACCTGTGGCCCTCTTGTGCCCTGAATGGCATCCATACCTTTCTCTTTGAAGGTGAGGCAATGGTATATCATCTTAAAATCTCCAGGGCCTAGCTCAGAACCTGACAATGTAACAGGTGCTCAGTAAACGTCAGTTGCAAGCTAAGAACCGGAATGGGTGGGAAGAATGAACGTAAAGCTTCTTCCCCTTAGGCTCTGCCACTGGCTTGGCCACTGTCTGATGCAGGATCTGGAGATGACTGGCAGAGGCCTTGCCTTTCTGCAGATGTTTACGATGCTATGTAAACAACCTTTCCTGGGGATGATATATGTGGCCTTTATGCCCTGGGCCTGTGAAGGTCCAAGCCAAGCTGGGCTGTCAGTGTGGCTGCCCCAGTGAGACATGGAGGAACAGCGGGTCCGCAGTGGAGGGTTGAGAAAGGGGATATAATAAAACACCGTACGAGGACAAATCTGGGCCCCATGCCATGAAAAATGTGAGTCTGTCCTTGACGTCGGTGGCAAATGAGGCGTGAAAACATATCAAAATGTGATATTCAATATATGGATGTATTTAATATTTTATGAGACTGGAAATCAGTTACCGAAGGTTTGACCGATAAATCAAGTGCTGAGCAGATGAACTTTTTCAAGTGTCTGCACCTGAGATGTGCCATTCCCCAGGAGGATAAGAGGGGAGGGAGAGAGAAAGTGAGGGAAGAATGAAGGGTCTGTAGACTCTGGAACATGGGATCTGGAGACACCCCCCCACCCCGGACACACCGGCTCTCAGCCACCACCAATGCTCGAACCTTCCGTGCAGGCTGTCTACATGCCTCCTGCCCCTTCCTTGTCTAAAGAACTTTATTCCTCCTGCAAAAATCCAGCAACTTCCTCAGGAATTCTCTCTAAGTGCCTTCCCCTGGCCTTTGTACACTCTTGCCCCAGACCCAGGGAAAGTAGGACACACGTCGCTCTGTACACGGGGCCTGGCGTTCTACATGTGATAGCTCAGGGCCTTCCACACCTGCCTCCCCTCCAGACTCTAAGCTCTTTGATGATCAAGACCAGGGCTCCTCCCTTCAGTAGCCTCCAGAGCCTGGAACCTCCTGGACACAGGGGAGATCCTCAAACCACGTGGAACTTGAACTGAAAGAGAGGAAGCTCTCTCACTGAGAACCACAGCTCTAGAACATTCCCGGCGGCCTGATGCTCGGCTAGGAACTTGCTGATGGCTTTCATACTCCTCTTCGCAAAGACCCTGTGCTCTAAGCAGTATCTATCTAACTGGTGAGTTAAATGAGACTCAGATTCTGCCGCCTGTGCCGCCCATTCTGGAATCTGCCTCAGCTGGACAATCGGCGGCTCCCCCTTCCTGACCAAGATGAAAGTTCCCTTTACTTAGTTCATCTCTTCCCAAGAGAGGAAAGGAAGAGAAATACGCATGGGGGCACCACCAGCTAGGCCAGGGGGCCTCAACCTTGGCACCCCGGACATCTAGCGCTGGATCAATCCTGCAGGCTGTCCTAGGCACTGTGCATCTGTAGTAGCATTTCAGGGCTCTGCCCACTTCATACCTGGAGAGCCACCTTCTCCGTGACAACCGAAAATGTCCCCAGACCTTGCCAAGTGTCCCTGGGTGGCAAAACTAACCGACTAACCAGTGGAGAACCAAGGAGCCAAGCCATCAGACAGCACTGACCTTGTAGGCAAAGGACTTGACTTTGAATTCCAGCTCTGGCCCTACCCTGCGTGCATTTTTTTGTCTTCAAAGACAGAGTTGATGACCTCCCCATGCAGAGTCTTTAAGAGATGTGAATGAAACTGAATTAAATAAATGAACTTGGGCGAACATGCCTAGAACAAATTGGAGAGATTTTAGAACAAGCCTCGAAAGCAAATGCCTCCTCATAGTGGTGTGCAGGTACACGAGCTCACAAACGATAAGCCACTAACTAAAATAAATAAAAAGCTCTGATTTGTCCTGTTTGCTGACTTCTACGATGTGGGTATGCCCAAAATGGCCAATTTCAAGCTACAGATCCGACGCTGCAGAATGCAGAATTGGGGCTAGATGTGCAAAATCACTCTCCCGAGCCAGCCAAGCCGATACAATAAGTGTGACCCAGACAGGCAGGTGGCAGGAGGGAAAGGTGAGCCTGTGGCCTCACTGGAAAATGTCTGCCTGGCTCAAAGGCGTTCAAAGTCGTTTCAAAGCAACAGCATTTCCGGACACAGCGTGTCTGCTCACAGGACCACGGGACCCAGCCCCTCCTCCCGCTTTGTGATCTCTGCTCTGGAGATTCCCCATCAAAAACTATTCCTCAGCCCTCTTCCTCCTTCTCTTCTGCCTCCAGCCCTGTTATGAGAGCTAGCACTGAGCGCATGGATGTATTTCTAGCATTAACAAGATAACAATGAAAACACAGTTAGCAAAGGAGGGTACCCTCGCACATGGGCCTTTCATGGGGACAATGAGCCTTGGGTGCAGACAGTCCTATAGTCAAGCCTCCTGCTGTCAAGACTGGAGGGGGGGGGCACCTGGGTGGCTCAGTGGGTTAAGGCCTCTGCTTTCGGCTCAGGTCATGATCTCAGGGTCCTGGGATCGAGTCCCGCATTGGGCTCTCTGCTCAGCAGGGAGCCTGCTTCCTTCCTCCTCTCTCTCTCTCTCTCTGCCTGCCTCTCTGCATACTTGTGATCTCTGTCTGTCAAATGAATAAATAAAATCTTAAAAAAAAAAAAAAAGACTGGAGTGGGCTCCTTTCCTGCTCTAGGCCTCAATAAAGAAAATAATCTCATCTTCAAAATGGACTATGAATGCCCACCGCTGGGGGTGGCGATGACGTCAGCGCTAGGGAATGTCTGTAAGACGCTAAGCTAGTTTCTTCCCCCTTTCTCTTTGGGCAGGCTCTAATCTGGCCAACTTCCCATTCCCAGGAAGGGGTTGGGGCTTTCCCAGGAAGGGGTTGGGGCTTCCCGAACAGGCCTACGAGGTACCAGTGGGGAGGCAATCAATTCCTACAGAGTTCTGTTTTATCCACTAAACAGAGACCGGCCCCAGGAAGCAAAAACTCTTATCAGTTGAAAATCGCAAAAGATTGTTTTCAGCATCCCCATCATTACACAGAGAGCAGAAGAGGGGGAGCTGCGCTCGTCCGTGGTAACACCGAGGAGGGGCCCATCTGCGGGGAGCTGGGCCCCCGGAGCTCCGGGATCAGGACTGTCAGTGGTACAAGCTGGGAATTGAAGGAGCTGCGCCAGATGAAGGAGAAAGGTGAGAGCGCACGGAAGCCGCCCCGGGGTGCCTGGCGGGTGACTGAGCTGGGAGGAGGGGACCCAGGCAAGATCAAAGGGAAGGATCAATGGCCTGGAAGGCTAGAGTTCCTTGTCAGTCCTCCGGGCCTGTAGGTGCCTGCCGAAGTCGGGGGGCCACACCAAAGCCTGGGGCTCCTCGTTTAAAGAAAACACGAACCCCTTGGCCCCGCTGTGGCAGAAAAGAAAATACAGAAACTCCCTCCAGGTTTTCTTCATTGATGCTGCTCCTTTTCCATCTCATTAAGGCTGCACGAAGGACACATCCGGCCCCGCCTCTATCGTGGCCCATTCACTTCTGATCAGTTTCGCCCCCAAACTCACAGCGGTGCTTTACTTCCCGCCTCCCCCACGCGATGGGCCTGTTTATTCCTTATTTATTTTGCTCATCTCAGCCCCTTTACTTCTGGGAGTGATTCCAACAACAGCAACAACAACAACAAAAAGAACCACCACTACACACACAATCAATTAAGAAACAAGCTGCTTTGCAAATCGCCCGCAAGTGAGAAAAAGCCTCCCTCCCCTTGAACATGGGGATCTGATCTTTAAACAAAAAGCTGCTGCGGTTCTGTGTGATTCGAATCGGGTCACTTGGCCTGGGTGGGCCTGAGGTTCTTCTGGTCCATAATGAGGGAGATGGACCAGTTCTCATGAGCCCTTAATCTTTTCTAGGGCTGAGCACCTCTTTGAGGATGTGAAGAAAGCTACAGGTTTACCCCTCCCCAATTTCACTCTCAATAATACAAACCACTCGCGGGAGGGGACCTCCTACAGCCCTGACTGGAGGAGCAGGAAGAAGCCAGCTTCAGCCCTCTGCTGACTAGGACCAGGCAGGCCTTCTGGGGAGGCCCTGGGAGTGGAAAGCCCAGCTTCCCTGGGTTACCCTGAGGCACTGTTTCTGGAAGGCTGCCATTCAGGCAAACAAAGCTGATTTGACATTTGTTTAATTTGCAGGAAAACGCTTTACCTTTTTTTTTAAGACAAAGGGGAAAAAACCACCCTCATAAAACCTTTTACTCTCTTGCTCTAATGGGACCCATAAAGGCTGACAGTGAACAAGCACCAGGAGTCAAGGCTGTGCGGAAAGCCAGCAGGCAGGGCCCGGAGCAGGGAGCCTCAGGAGTTCCTCTGAGGACAGAGCACGTAGGCTTCAGGGGTATAGCCTCAGGGCCCCCTACCCCCTCTCTTCCGCCTGTCTTGGCAACCAGAAGCCACTATTTCCATCAGCACCAGAGCTGCCACTACCGTCTTCCCTGGGGCCTTACCTCTAGGGTCCTTGGGCCTCCCGCACAGGGGTCGAAGGGTGAGTTGCCCTCTGGAGTGTGTCTCTTGGGCCAGGCCCAGGGCTATGTGCCCAAGCCAATGCAGGAAGGGAAAAAAAAAAAGCCAACAACCAGCCAATAGTGCTAAGCAGCCCCAAAGCATCTCACTTTTGTGTCATTCTCCTCGGGGGCCTTGCTGTGTTTGACTGGTTCCCACAGTGACGGACCCAAGACGGTGAAGCTGGGGAAAGACCCAAGGAGCTTCTACTTCTGCTGCCCTGTTCTCCCCCTGGTGGAAGGAGAGTTCCAGAGCAACCTTGAAATGAGGCCCACACCCCTACAGTACCAAAGCGGGCGGCCTTGGAACTGGCTTCCACAGATCTCTCATAGAAACTGTTTCTACTCAGAAAATAGGTCACCATGGCCTTGGAGGCACAGGGGAGAGGCTGGGGGGCCCCGGAATGCAGACTCTGAGACAGAGCTAGCAAGACACCCAGAGACTCGATCCCTACACTGATTCCTCAGAACCTCTAAAACTCTCTGGTCTGCGTTTTGCAGATAATGGGGGGAAATGTGTAAAATTCAGTTGGAGAAACCGGGGCACACCATGAGTCCTAGAGAAAGGATGAGGAGACAGGCAACACAGAGCTGTTCCATCCACCATCGCTCTAGCAACAGGCCATGGCGCAGGGATGCGCCTGCTACCCGGTCCAAACATGCACTCCCAGGCATCGGAAGCATCTGGTCCCGAGAAATAAAAAATAATGAAAGATAATAGCCGGTTATGAGAATGTGGATAAATTATCACGGGAGGTTGCTTTCTCATTCCCTGCATGTTAAAAAAGAAAAGAAACAACTGTTTGGAACAGGCTTGGTGACATCCTGTCCAGATACAGAGGATCAGGAGGTCCCCCTCGCCAAGCCCTTGGTTGACAGGACCAGGAGTGCTGAGACAGCCTCCTGAGCAACATCACCCTTCACGGTAGATGGCAAAACGATCCCAGTTTCCCCATCTTGGGATGCAAGCCCTGTGCAATGGGACGCGCTAGCCCTTCCAAGTGAGAGGATGGGTCTCTCCTCTACCTCTTGAATCCGAGCACCAACAGGTGACCTGCTTTGGCCAAGCAAACACTAGTTAACATAAAATAACAGAGGCTCTAGAAAGGGTTCTCCATTGGCATGTCCCTCTTCCACTGCTAGGAACCATCCACCGCCTCGTGAATGAGTCAAGATAGATGGGTTCACGCTGGCGATTTTTTGCAAAGGAAGGATGGGTGTCTGTATCTGTGTCCACGTTTCATCTGCATATGAAATAGGTAGACAAGAGGCCCCGAGTTGTCTCATGGGGAAGCAAGAGACCGCATGGGTCTTGCCCCAGGTGAGACCGAGGGAGGCCATCCCAGACCGTGCCTTCGTTGAGCTAGTGCAAACCCAAGGAACACCCAGGGGGACACAGAGCTACGAAAAACCATAAAGTTTGTTGCTTGAAGCCACTAAGGTTGGGGGAGGTTTTTTATGCAGTGGAAGTTAACCACTGTAGTCTGCTGGCCACTCTCAAGGCAAAGAACTGGCCGCCCACCCCACCCAGGGCTAGGGCAGACTGGACCAAACAGGCCAGGCAAGTGTCCAGGGGCCAGTGCGGAAAGACCATGAACTCAGCACGACAGCAAGGCTGACTTCAAACCACCATCCTGCCACCTGCTAGCTGTGTGTGACCTCAGGCAGGATCCTGAGTGTCTCATCTGCCCAGTGGGGCTAGTAAGTCCTCGCAAAACAGCGATAGGACAGAATGAGTGAAAACCCGGGACACACAGCCAGGGCTACATAAACCCTCTCTTTTGTACTCAGATCATCCAGCCCAGGTCTCCCCCTGTGATGAAGAAGAGGAGAAAGTGCAGGTCCCTCTCGGGACCCATCCCACTCGGGACCCCAGGTCCGCTTCCACTGCCAGGCCACACAGGGGCAGGAGGGAGTCTGTCGCCAAAACAGCCACTTGGATCAGTCGCTGAGCTCACTTGGTTTTTAATCTCTCCGAGGAAAGAGACGTTTCCTCCAACATTCACTGCATCAGCAACTCTGTAAGTAAAATGCAGGAAACACAATGTCTTTATTCATTCCATCAAGCGGTAATTAGGGCCTGGAATAGGAATCTTCCTCGGCAGGCACTCCGGCTCCTAAAAGCCAAGCAGGTTTCTAATTGGGCTGGAGCACGACACTGGGTGGGTGGGTGGGGGGGACTGCACAGGGGCCGCTGAGGAGGGACTCGTCTAGAGCCGCAATTTCCCTTTCCCTCTCACACCTTTAAGAGAAAAAATTAGCATGCTGCACCGTATCAGGAAATTAGACAAAGTGGGAGCCGCACCAGATAGGAAAAACACACACAGCCCACAACCTAGAGGACCCCCGCCGATCCCTTAATGTAAACACGTTGGCAAGGCGTTCGGCTGAGGCAGCCAAGGAAGACGGAGAGGCAATTTTATTTTTGTTGTTTAAAAAGAAGCAGCTGAAGGAAGGGCCTTTATGTCACACGGAGACTCTGCTGTTCGCCACAAGGCTGCGCCCAGGGAGCCGGGGGCTGGGGCAAGAGCAGGGCAAGGAGACCCCTGTTGGGTAGAGCCAGCCCAGGAGGGGAAGAGGAAGGAGGGATCCGCCATTGCAAGCCCCCACCCTGCTCTGCACGCTCCGTGAACCCACCTAAGGCCTCTCAAGACCCCCCCCCCTTGGGAAGCAGCATCGCCCCGTCACAGTGGGAAGGGCCTTGTCCCTGCTCACCGGGCCGGTAAGGAGCAGAAGCAGAAGGAAAGGGACCAGCCCTCGGAGGTGAGTAGCGATGCTTCTGGCAACCAGGGAGACCAGGAACAAAGTCGTCTGAGGCCGGAGTGGTATGGGGTTGGTGTGTCCCCCGCTCTGTGAGAGTAGCCATGGACCAAGCTGGGGGCCCGAAGTCCCCCACCACCCAGTACTGACACATGAAGAAGCACCAGGTGAGGAGAGAACTGGGTCAAACACAGGCCTAGCTGCTGAAGGCCCTTCTCTCTCTCTCTCTCTCTCTCTCTCTCTCTCACACACACACACACACACACCAACATACCTCCCTAGCCCGGCCCCTTCTCTACATTCTGTAAATACCAATACACATAAACACAGAGAATCACCCTTCCTCTTTGGAAATAACTTTGTGGGCCTGAACCCCCCTCCAGCTGTTCTCCTACTCGGTCTCCAAAGCTCTCCCAGCACCCTGTGTCTGCCCTGTCCCCGGGCAGAATTCACGTTCCCTCACCTGAGTCTCCACAGCCCCTTTTCCCACACTCACCACAATATATATTTACTGGTTAACAGGCCAGTGTCCCTTTCCAGAATGTGAGAATAAAGGCAATTTCTTATTCACCTTTGTATCCTGAACACTTAGCACAATGTCTGACGCACGGGGAGCACTCAGAAATGTCAGTCAAAGGATTCGGTTCAGCAACTAAGGATTGAACAGTTACTGTGAGCTGGGTGTTAGGGCTACAGTGATAAGGAAGTGAGGAAGAAGGCATTCCCTCAAGGAGCTCACAGTCTTGGGGGGGGAGGGGCAGACAGTTAGGGACCTACAGTCTGGTGAGGGATTTGGTGGGTCAGAAGGGCATCCTGAAGGCTCCCGATCTGGGGAGGGAGGCTCTGGGAAGAGGTGAGATCTCAGCCAAGACCTACGAATGAGTGGGAGTATCTGAGAGAAGAACTGTTCGAGGCACATGCAGCATCCAGAGGTGAGAGAGTACAGAATGTTCCAGAAACTATCCTATCGGCAGGGCTACAGCACAAAGCATGCCAGGTCACCAAGCAGTAGAGGATAAAGGCGGGAAAATTAGCACGGATCAGACACTTCCTTCAGTCAGGCAATCGATGCACACACAGGAGGTGAGCACCTTCTCTCCATGAGGTACTGTGTAAGGGCTGGGCTGAAGTGGCGTGCGAGACGTACAGTCTCTGCCCTTATGGAGCTTACAGTCTAGGGGGAAAAAAAAGTAAACACAAGAAATACTTTTAAAAATAAACTAGAGGGGTGCCTGCGTGGCTCAGTGGGCTACACCTCTGCCTTCAGCTCAGGTCATGATCTCAGGGTCCTGGGATTGAGTCCCACATCAGGCTCTCTGCTCAGCAGCGAGCCTGCTTCCCCCCAACACACACTCTGCCTGCCTCTCTGCCTACTTGTGATCTCTCTATGTCAAATGGATGAATAAAATCTTTTTTAAAAAGTGCTCTGGGGGGGGCGCCTGGGTGGCTCAGTGGGTTAAGCCGCTGCCTTCGGCTCAGGTCATGATCTCAGAGTCCTGGGATCGAGTCCCACGCCGGGTTCTATGCTCAGCAGGGAGCCTGCTTCTCTCTCTCTCTCTCTCTCTGCCTGCCTCTCCACCTACTTGTGATCTCTCTCTGTCAAATAAACAAATAAAAATCTTTTAAAAAAATAAAATAAAATAAAAAGTGCTCTGGGGCACCTGAGTGGCTCAGTGGGTTAAAGCCTCTGTCTTCGGCTCAGGTCATGGTCTCAGGGTGCTGGGATGGAGCCCTGCATCGGGCTCTCCACTCAGCAGGGAGCCTGCTTCTCTTCCTCTCTCTCTGCCTGCCTCTGCCTACTTGTGATCTCTCTGTCAAATAAATAAAATCTTTTTTAAAAAAATGCTCTAGAAGCTACAAATGAGTCTAATCAGAGTATCAGCAAAGAAAATAATAGGGGCAAGAAGCCATGACGTGAGAACGATGAGAGACCCAAGGATGGACCAACAGTGGCTGTGGGAAAAGCAGGTGGAGAGGCTCTAAACAGAGGGGACAGTATGTGCAAATGTCCTGGGGCAGGAGAGAGCTTGGCCTGTCCAAGGGCTGACAGGGCAATGAGGGTGAGACACAGTGAGAAGAGGAAGAATATCAGCGAGGACAGGGTCAATTACAAGCAACAGAAGTCTTCCTAAAAAAGTGACCGGAACCATAAAGACATCTATTATCCCACTTAAGGGAGATAGTAGATCACAGGGTAGATTCTGCCATTCATCCATGTCTTTGAGGACCAGCCCCCGTCGTCTGCCACCCTCAGTGTTGGCAGCGTCCCCCCTCATGGTGTCCAGAACCACATCCTCACCCAACATCTGAAATGCAGCAAGGGTACCCTAGAGGCATCACCCCTATGTACAACTCTCTCATGAGGGCAACACAACCTTCCTACACATGGCCAGCAGACACTTCTAAAGTCCTAAGGCACAGAACCAGTCGCACACCCACCCTGAAGCCAGTCACTGGCCACGGAGTCGCAGCATCCCGTGATGAGCTCAGATTCACCAGGGTCACCTCCTGGAGTAGAGGGGGAAGGGCTTGTCTCCCCCTGAAAATAACACCACCTCTTTCACGAAAAATTCTCCCAGTCTGAACACAATCGGGCCTCTGCTATAATGGAGGGTGGGAGGAAGGGTTGTAGGCAGGACAACCAATCAAGAAGAGCATATAAGCTAAGGCTAGATAATCTCATGGATGGCCGGATCACACAGAGCCTTATAAGGCACAGCAAGGAGTTAGGATTTTATTCATTATCCTTAAAACCACTGAAGGGTTGGAAGCAGAGGAGTAACATGCGACATCTTATGTTTTTAAAATGCCATGTTCTGTGAAGACCAGGAAGCAAAAATGGAAGCAGAGAGATCAATCCGAAAGCTATGGTCCTAGGTCAGAGATGATGGAGGCCTCAGCTGGTAGGTGGCAGGGTGGATGGAGAGAGGGGTATAAATATGAGACACAAGGGGCAGTACACTGGCAGGACTTCGTGGGACAGGAGATGTGAGCTGAGACAGGAGAAATCAGGGCTGACTCCCATGTTTCTGGCCTTGCAAAGTGGTGGATGTCATTTACTGAGATGAGGAAGATTTAGGGAGACAGAGATCTGGAAAAAGAAATCAAGAGTTTGGGTTGTTGGGTTTTTACATATATATGTTTGTAATACCTGCAGGACATTCAGATGGAAAATTCGAGTACACAGATAGAATTGCAAGACCAGAGATCAAGAGAGAACTCTGGAAGTCATCACTGGATAGTATTTAATGTATCTAATGTATTTAATGCTTGGCGACCAGTGAGCTTACCTGGCAAGACCACAGGGCGCAGAAGTGAGGACAGAGGAGAAGGCCTGGGGCCAACACTGGGGACGCCCCAATATTTAGACAAGAGTAAAGGAAGAACAAGCAGAGGGGGTGGGAAGGGTGCCAGGGGAGTATCCTGTCCAGAGCCTGGAGAAAGGGTCTCCAAGCAGAAGAGGGTGTTACCTGCTGTTGAGAAGCCAAGATGAGCAGTGTCCACAGGACCGGGCCACGTGAAAGCTACCAGTGGCCTCCCCAAGCTGGGAGGTGGGGGGCAGAGCAGTAGGGACAGAGACCAGACTGAAGTGGACAGGAGAGTGAATGGTGGGGGGGGTGTGAAGGAGTGGGGACTGAGTGTGCCCACATTGTTCTCAGTCACTGGGCCAAGAAAAGGAGCTGAGCTGGAGCTCAGTGTCTCAGTAGGCAGTGGCAGGTGGCTTTCTCCGAGATGACCCATAAGAGGGCACGCCCCCATATGCTGCTGGACCCATCTCGGCGGGGAGGTGGGCGAGAAGGGGACAGGCGGGGATCCAGAGCACACACGGGAGGCCCCGCCCTCGGAGCTCTGGCTGGGCTGTGTGAGAGCTGCAGGCTTGCAGGTCGCGGTGGGGAGAGGAGGACGCTCCATCCCAGACCTTCCGGGTCCGCCTCCAGCTCCAGGGTGCGATGCTGAGCTCAGCCTGAGGGCGCTGGGCAGAGCAGGGAGGTCCCAACTGAGAGAAAGTAAGAAAGGGAGCTTTGGGGTGCAGAAAGGGAGTCCACTAGACAAAAGCATAAGATAGTAAATCTTCAAAGGTTATGAACTGAACTCTGATTTTTCAGTCCGGTGATCTCCCCCGACAGCCAAGGGGGTGGAGCCTTGAGTAGGGGATCGGTCGGGAGAGGGGCGCAGAATTCATCCCTGAAGAGAAACAGGGACCTTTCTGTAGGAATCCCTGCCTACCATCTCTGAAAGTTTGTGGGGAGCCCCGTCTGAGCCAGACAGCGTGGCCCCCAGGGCTTACATACAATTTCTGAGATGCTTCATCTTCATCTCTAAAAGATGTGTAATTGGCACCGGGTTCTTAAGCTCGAACATAAAGTTTTCCTGTCCCTAAAGCCCCTCTGTCAAGTACCTAATGACCTGTAAACCACTTACATAAACTAAAAGAGCTTCGATTTTAAAGAAAGTAGCAGCAAAGACTTCAGTAAAGTGATGGGTCTTTTGGTAACACCAACGGCCTTGACCTCGTGGGTTTTCCTAAAGAGAGGCCCACCTGTTCCCGGAGCTCGTGGTCAGAGCAGCCCAGAGGTGGCTTGTACCCATAGCTCTTATTTCCTGGGACACTGACACACATCTGCTCAAATTAATTACTCTTCCAAGATCTCTCCCCTGACTCATCTGATGGGAAGAAGAGCTCCTGTGCCGGCAAATACAGATGAGAAGGGGAGCTCAAAAAGAGACCCAGGTCAGGAACTGTACAGCCCAGCAAAACAAAAGCATAGCCCTTTGCTGGCACCAAAGATGGGTGTCTGTGAGCCTCAGTCCAGAGGCAAACACCACGGCCGCATGGGATGAAGACAGCGGAGAGTTGTGTGTGAGTGTCCTGACCCACGGAACTCCCAAGAAGAGGGGGCAGCGGAGGGGAGGGAGGGAGGAGCAGAAGGGGGTACGGGGTGCAGCCCGATTATCTGGGTTCACCCTTCCAACATGTTGTTCACCTAAACCCCTGACACGATCAGTGCTCTGGCTACCGTGAGACCGTACCAAGAGGACGGGGAAAAGTGACTTGGAGTTGAAGAGTTGTTCGGATGCATTAGCGCCCTTGCCCAGCAGGGGGCCCAGTTGTGCCCAGGCCCACCTGCCAGAGCCCAGCTGGAGGCTTGGGAAGGAGGAGGAGAGAGCCGGGTCCTCAGATACGGCTGGATCCCCCAAGTGTGATGACTTGCCTCAGTTTACCCCTCCAGACAAGAAGGACGCGCGTGGACAAGCCAGAGCTCTTGTGACTTAACCGCTGAACGCACCGCCTCTTGGCAATTACCAGCACAATGTGGGACTGTCTCAAGGCTTAGGTCAGGGTCAGGCAACAGAAAGCCAAGGAAGGGAGGGAGAGAGAGAGCTGAGGACGAGTTAAGGCAAGGCTCTTAAAAGCTCCTTAACCTCTCAACATCTTCATTTAACCAGACTGTAAAATAAAGACAGCGATACCTACCTCCAGGGCTGCTGAGAAAATCAATAACGTACATAAACGGCCTAGCAGGTGCCTGGCATTGGTAGGTACTCCCCAAATAAAGGTTAGATGGGCCTGGAGAAAAGTGACCCTGTGGCACGAAGGGCCTAAGATCCCACGGACATGGGTCACTCAGTCGTGTCTGAGTCACTGTATGGTCAGGCTTGGAGTTCCTGAGACCCGAATCCAACTCAAGGGAAGGAACGAAGCCTATGTGTGCATCCACTATCCCTCTACAATCAGACTGAGCGCCAATCATATGTCAGGCCCTGTGCACAGCCTAGAAAAACAGCAGCGAGGTGATAACCACCAGGCAGCAGCAGGTGGTCCCCGGACATCAGGATGCAGGGAATCCATACAAGAATTCGTCTGGGACCAGAGACCCAGGCCACCGGGCTGATCCACACAGCCAAGGACCCCTTCTGGGGAGGAAGGCAGAAGCTACAGGATGATTTCACTCTCTCCCCGGGAAAGACAAAGTCTGAGGCTGTGAGGAAATGCTCAGCCCAGGCCAGGTGAACCCAAGAACTCTGGTGCCGAGGCCTGTGGGTAAAGGCAGGCCAGCTGAGAGGAATCAGGAGCAGGGTAAGGGGCAGACGACTGGGTGGAGCTGAAACACTAGAGAGAAAGAAGAGAAGGCCAATGGGAATTATTCTTTTATGGATGGAAAGGCCACTGAAACCTCCTGGCCCCAGACCTTGACCTTCAGTATAGGTACGTCCTTGAATTGGCAAGATGCATCAGTAAGAAAGACCAGGGTCCAGAGCCAGCTCTGTCCCCCCTTTGGCTGCATGACCCTGTGACCCTTACCTCCCTCTCTGGCCTCGGGGGTTTAGGTAGAATGACTTTTGAGGCCCCTTCCTGCTCTCACCTTTCAGGAGTGAAGGAGACAGAAGCTTACATCTGAAAATGCCAGCCGCCCAGGCAGGGCTGTGTATGGGTCCCTCCGGCCCTTTAGGCTATCAATACCTTTTAAATATATATTAAAAGAGACCAATGCGCTCTGCCCTGCTGAGGAGAGCCTTGATTGTGGACAAAGAGGCGAGGCCGGCAGGAGGGCAGTGAGAGGCCCAAGGGGATCCTCTATGGGAAGGGTCATGTTTTGTCTTCTGAGATCCTCCTGCAGGCAGGGAGTGCATTCAAGAAATGCTCCCAAAGTTAAAAGGTCAAAGGCTCAATGCCTCTGGCATTTTTTTTCAGACATTCTGAGCACTGTCCTCCAGCAGCTGCGCCTAATTCAAGAGGCTCAAGAGAATGGGGTAGTCAGCACTGAGAATGTTCCAGTGGCTAAGCCAATAGGAGTTCCGGAGACTTTATCCTCGGCTAAAAGCAGGTGTCTCCAATCTGTCAAGCCCTTCCTAGACAGGTCTTCACTATTCAGAAGTCAGGGTTAAGGGGAGGATTTTGAGCTCTGCTAGGAAGAGGCCAGGCACTGAACACCGATAGCCTACAAACTGTTTTGTCTGGCCTGGGCAATGAGTTAAAATTATATAGTACAGTGGCTCTCCCAGACCAGCAGTGTACATATTACCTGGGAACTCGATAAATATGCAAATTTTCTGACTCTCTCCTGAATAAGAAACTGTGGGGCTGGGCCCAGCAGCCTGTGTTTTCACCAGTCCTCTTCATGACGGGGGTACTTGGTAAAGTCTGAGGACCACTAAGGTAGTATAACCAGATAGGGGTCACTCTTGGGCTCCAATGCAAGCTGTTGAACAAGCATTGGCTTCCGCTTGGCCTCCCCGCTGCATTCAGATTACCATCCCACTGGGCCCCACACTGCGTCTGTCTTTGGGGACCCTTGGCAGGAAAGGGAGTTTGGAACTGAGCAAAAGCTCTTGGTGGTCCATCAATAGATAAATGGATAAACAAAATGTCCACACAATGGAATATTATTCAGTTTTTTAAAGGGAGGAACTTGAAGGCATTATGCTAAGTGAAATAAGCCAGAAACGAAAGGGCACATATTGTACGATTCCACTCCTATGAGGTAGCTAGAGCAGTCAAATTTATCGAGTCGGAGCAGAATGGTGACTCCAAGGCCTGGGGGAGGGAGGCATGGGAGTTAGTATCCAATGGGTACAGAGTTTCATACTGGAGAGGTAAAAGGTTCTGGAGAAGAATGCTGAAGACGGTAGCACAGCAAAACCTCTCTGAATCATCTACCTGTATCTCCCCATTACTTCCAGAAGAAAGTCCCAACTCCCTTTAATTTTTGTTATGGTGGTAAAAAATACATATCATAGAACTTACCGTCCTAACCATGGTAGGCACACAGTTGAGTCGTGTTAAGTATATTTGCATTGTTGCGACACAGATCCCCAGAATTTTTTCTTCTTGCAGAACTGAAACTCTATACCCATAAACAACTCCCTTTTGCCCCCTCTCCCCAGTCCCGAGTAACCACTGTCTAGGAACTTGACTATATGCCTCATATGAGTGGAATCATACCATATTTATCCTTCTATGACTGGCTTTAGCAAAACATCCTCAAGGCTCATTCATGTTGTAGCATGAGACAGTTCGTCCTTTTTTAAGGCCAAATAATATTCCATTCCATGCATAGGCTACATTTTGTTTATTAATTCATCCATCAATAGACATGTGGTTTGCCTCTACCTCTTGGCTATTCTGAAGAGAGCTGCTATGAACACAGGTGTGCAAATATCTCTTCAAAACCTGCTTTCAATTATTTTGGATCTACACCCAAAAGTGGGATTTCTAAATCATATAGTAAGTCTACTTTCAATTTTCCGAAGAGCTGCCATACTGTTTTCCCACAGTGGTATACCAATGGTGTACAACTCCATATCCCTATCAACACTTACTTTTATTTTTCTCATAGTAGCCATCCCAATGAGTGTGAAGTGATACCTCATTGTGGTTTTGATCATACTTCTGATGATTAGTGACATCAAACACCTTTTGATATGCTTATTGGTCCTTCATCTTTGGCGAAATGCCTATTCAAGTCTTTTGCCCATTTTTTAATCAGGTTGATTTTTTTGTTGTTGTTGAGCTGAAATCCCAATGTTAACAAGAAACCCAAGGCCCTTCCAGAAGGCCCGGCCAATGTTTCGCTCTTATCTCTCATTATCCCCTACACCAACAGTTCTCAACAGGGGTGCAACTTTGCACACATGTCTGACAAGTCTGGAGACATATTTGGTTTTCACAACTTGGGGGCTCAGGGGTTTGGTATGACTGGCATCTCGTAGGTAGAGACCAGAGATGCTGCTAAGTACCCTACAATGCCAGGGCAGCCCCCATAACAAAGAATCATCTGAGCCAAAATGTTGAGAACACTGGCCCTACTCTTCCCTGACACCAAACTCTTCCATTCATTATTCCAGACACTTTGACCTTGGCTTCTACCCTTGACCTTCTGAAATGCCTCCCAGACCACCCTGCAGACTGAATCCTGCAAACCCCACTCCTGCCGTAAGACCTTCCTCACTAGGTTAGTTAATTCACAGTAACTCCCTGACCTCTGAAAACCTACTCCAGATGAGCCCATGAAGACTTTATACAATGCTTGCCGCCACCCACTCCAGGGAAACCCTATCCCCTTTGGTGCATACACACAGCGGGTACCAGGTTTGCAATTACTGATCAGTTGCCAGGCAGTAAGGAAGGCAGTTGACTGGCAGGGTGGTCACCTCACCCTAACATTTTAATACCAAGAACATCATGCTGCAAGAAGCTCCTGCCCCAAGAGACCCCAAATCCGAGCACCCAGAAGCCTGAGGACCAGAAGCATGCAGAGAACCCCACCTAAGTTATTTCACCTCCCTCTGGATTCTGGGTATCCCCAAGAGCAGGCCAAATCCAGCCCACCAGCAGAGATAGCTACTCCAAACATCTGTTTCGCTCACCTCCAGCCACCTGCCCTCCTGAGCCTGCAGGCCCCTGGTCTGTGTGCCGAGGCTCACAATCGAGGATGATAAACTGAATTCAGGAAAACGATTTAGCAAACCCAGCAGCCAAGCGACTGCCAGCGGTTTTCCTACAGAGCCCTGCAGGGCTGGAACAATTACACCATATCAGTTTGGAATTAGAAAGATCTCTTAGACGCAGCCAGTCGCTCCAGCAGCAGCCTCCTTGTCCAACAAGGCCACGCTCCACCCCCTCGACTGGAAAGGTGACTCACCCACCTCCCTCGGCCTGCTCCCTCCCCCGGAAGACTCCCCTAGCACCACAGCTAACCAGCACCTGGCCCAGGAACCCAGCAGGCTCCAGAGGGCAGGCCAGCCTTGCAAGCAGGATCTAAGATGAATGAGCTGGGCCTGAACTTTAATTCTGAGCAGCTCTGAACTTGCTCACTACCCAAGTTACCAAACCAAGCACACCCAGCCCTACCTAGAACCCCATTCTGGAAAGATCGAGGTACTAATTCCACAGGTCTAACACTGTGTTAAGTGATTCGCATATGCCATCCTATGAGACATCATTATCCCCATTTTGGGTGACAGAGACTTTTAGTAGCTTCTCCCAGGTGACACACGCAATAAATGGCAGAGCTAGGATTCAAACCTTGAGGCGTCCGATCCAAAGCCCTGTTGTTCTGTCCATGTGACATTATGAGAATCCTTTTTTCCGCATCAAAATGGCTCCATGGTTCCCTCCAACCGCTCATCCCCGCCGGCGCTGCCTTCCCCAGGGGCCTCTCACCCGTGATTGTCAGTGTCATTTCATTAGGCTTCTTTTCACTCCAGTTCCCATTATACCATCTCGGCCTGGCGTGGTAAAGCAGCGCCCATCATAAACATCAGCTTGATTATAAGCAGAGACTGTTGCCACTAATAAATAAGCATGTGTAATGTATACAGAGGGAGAAAGAGACACCTCTATATTTTCAGTTTTGTAAAGACAGATCGCCTCGATTGTTTAATCAATAAAAATGCCTCTCTAACTCCTACTGTTATTACAAAGCAATTTCAGACAGAGTGAAAAAGAAGCATCACATCTGTATTCCTGTCAGGACAGACAGGGTCTGATTAGGCCGATGGATGAAGGATCAGACCCAGCCGCCGTCCACTGGAGGCCTGGCTCTGGTCCCCCCTCGCTTCCCGGCCTGAGTGGACAGGAGTGAGCAGGTGCCTTGATTTTAACCGCACATCAGGATTGCAAAGCACAGAGAACCATCTACATTGTGGGGTTTGATCTAATCAGGGATCCCGAGGGACAAACACACTCCACAGGTCAGAAGAAGGGTAGACTGGCTTGTAGTGCAGAAGGAGGGAGCCCTAAGAGAGGAGGGCACTTGCCCTAAATGTCCTCACTGCCCCTCTAACCTCCCATCCCTCCCACCACTGCCAAGTGCACACATCAGCTTGTCGTAGGCACCCAACTCCTCCTCCCTGACCTTCCCCCTTCCTCTCTCCAGGTCCCCACTTGTCACCAGGGCCCTGGTTATTTGTCTGAAACAGACATGTGAGGGCAGAGGCATATGGTCATGACCTCGCAGAAAGTCTGTCACTGCTTCACCCTGGGTCTCCATGAGGAAGTTTAAACTCTTCTCTCTACACAGCAGCTCTTCCTGAGTTGGCCTTGTCTTCTCCCAGACTCAGCCCCGCCCCATCCTCCCGAGCCTTTCCTCTGGCTGCTCCAAACGCTGCAGGTTCCCTAAGACCCCCGCGCTTCATACTCCTACACCTGTGCACATTCTGATCCTTCCCCGGGAGTGCCATGCCCCAGGTCCTCTCTCGGCAAATTCCCACTCGCTCATTAAGACCCACTCACCTGGCCCCCTTGAAGCCCCTTCCGTGCTCCCGCTCTTACTCTTTGCCCCAGAGCCCTGCCCCCCTCGCACAAAGCTCTATTGCTACACTCAGCACATGGCACTCTCAGTGTTGGCTTACCTGTCTCTCTGCACCAGTGACTTGCAAAATTTGTATCTCCAGCCTTTACTTCTGCCCTGAACTCCAGACTCCTTTGTCAGCTGTCTCCTTGCCAAATGCTCTTATGCCTCATGGGCTTTTCCAAAGCATAACTCTCAACTCCCAAACTTGTTCTCCTTTAAGTTCCCCCATCTTGGAAAATGGCACCATAATCCTACCAGATGCTTGAGCCAAAACTCAGTCAACCTTTATTCCTCTTTCTCCCTCGTGTTCCACACCCAAACATAAGTCCTATCAATCCTAGCTCAAAAACTTATCTAATGTAAAAGTCATTCAGTGGAGGAAGGGTAGTCTTTTCAACAAACAGTCCTAAAACAACCGGTTATCCACTTGCAAAACAAAACAAAATACGAACAAATGAACAAAAATACCCTTAACCCTTACCCCTCACCATATTTTTAAAAATCCCTCTAAATGGATCATGAACCAAACAATCAGATCTAAAATTACAAAATTTCTAGGGGCGCCTGGGTGGCTCAGTGGGTTGGGCCGCTGCCTTAGGCTCAGGTCATGATCCCGGGGTCCTGGAGTCGAGTTCCGCATCGGGCTCTCTGCTCGGCGGGGAGCCTGCTTCCCTCTCACTCTCTCTGCCTGCCTCTCTGCCTACTTCTGATCTCGCTCTGTCAAATAAATAAGTGAAATCTTTAAAAAAATAAAATAAAATGAAATAATAAAATTCTTAGAAGAAATTGTAGGAGGAAATATTTGTGACCTTGGATCAGGCAATGAGTACTCAGACACAATACCAAAGCACAATCCATAAAAGAAAAAACTGACAAATTAGACTTTATCAAATTAAGGACTTCTGCTTTTCAAGATTTTATGTATTTATTTGAGAGAGAGAGGGATCACAGGTAGGCAGAGAGGCAGGCAGAAGAAAGGGAGAAGCAGACTCCCTGCTGAGCAGAGAGCCCGAGGCAGGGCTTGATCCCAGAACCCTGAGATCATGACCTGAGCCGAAGGCAGAGGCTTAACCCAGTGAGCCACCCAGGCACCCCAAACTTCCGCTCTTCAAAAGGCACTGTCCAAAGAATGAAAAGAATATAGAACAGTTGAAAGCAGGATCTCAAAGAGATATGCTTACACCCAATTTTATAGCAGCATTAATCACAACAATCAAAAAGTATAAGCAAGGGGCTCCTAGAGGGGCTCAGTCACTTAAGTGTCCAACTCTTGGTTTTGGCTCAGGTCATGAGCTCAGTCAGGGTCATAAGCCCCATGTCAGGACTCTGCACTCAGCAGGGAGTCTATTTAAGATTCTTTCCCTCTCCCTCTCCCCCTTCTCTCGCATGTGTGCACATGCACTCTCTCTAATAAATGAATAAAAATCTTCAAAAAGTGTAAGCCAATCAGATGTCCACTGACACACGAATGGATAAAGGAAAGGTGGCATCTACATACCCTAGAACATCATTTAGCCTTAAAAAAGAAAGAAAATCTGTCACAGGCTGTAACATGGATGAACCGTGAGGACACTATCTTCGGTTAAATAAGCTAGTCGCAAAAGGATAAATATTGTATGATTCCACTTAACGAGTAGCCAGATTCAGAGAGGCAGAAAGAATAGTCATCACCTGGGCCTGGAGAAGTAGGAAATACAGAGCTGTTGCTTTACGGGTGAAGATTTCAGTTCTGAACGGTGAAAAGTGCCCTAGAGGCTGGTTATAATAACGTACCTGTATTTAATGTTACGGGACCATACACTTAAAAATGGCTATGATACTAAATTTGTGCTCTGTGTATTTTACTATAATTAAAAAACATAGAAACACAAAATCTAGTCCATCAAGGTAAGATTCTCATAGAGGCTGTCTTCTGAAACCACACTCTGAACAACAGAGGATTGGTCTGTGATAAAAGAATTATGCTTGTTTTAGTCTTTGTTCTATTTTCATAAATATCCTTGGTCTTATGATTTAAGAGAGAGCAAGCAAGAATGAGTACGCATGAGAGGAAGGATAAGCCACAGAGTGGGAGAGAACCTGTGCCAATCGCAGTTCTGATAAAGAACGTACATCCAGAATATATACAGAACTCACAAAATTCAATAATAAGAAAAGTAACAAGCAATACAAAAATGTACAAAAGAGGGCGGCCTGGCTGGCTCAGTGGTTTAAAGCCTCTGCCTTTGGCTCAGGTCGTGATCCTAGGGTCCTGGGATCAAGCCCCACATCGGGCTCTCTGCTCAGCAGGGACCCAACTTCCCTCTCTCTCTCTCTCTGCTGCCTCTCTGCCTACTTGTGATTTCTGTCTGTCAAATAATTAAAATATATTTTTAAAATGTACAAAAGACTTAGATAATTTACCCAAGAAGATAGAGGGATTGCAAATGAGCAGATGAAAACATACTTACATCATTCGCGTTTGGGGACATGCAAATTAAAAGCATAAGGAGATATTGCTATGTATCTATTAGAATGGAGGAAAACATTTTTTTTTTTTTTAAAAAAAGACAATACCAAGTGTTGGCAAGGATTCAGAGCAACTAGAATTCTCATCCATTGCTAAGTGCGGATGCAAAATGTTACCTTGGAAAACAGGTTGTGGTTTCTGATGAAGTGACACCTACATTTACTGGATGACCCAGCAATTCCGCTCCTTGGGGTTGACCCAGGTAAAGTCAAAACTTATACTCACATAAAAACCTGTACTCGAGGGTTTACCTGACATTGTCAAACATGAAACACTGCCTGAATGTCCTTCAAGAGGTGAATGAATAAACTGGTATTTTCATAGAACAGAATACTACCCAGCAGTAACAAAGAGTGCTCTCGGATGCATTGCATGAAGAGAAGGAATGGATTGGGCAAAGACTCCAAAAGCCATGTACCGTATGATTCCATTTACATGACTTTTTTGGAAAAGGCAAACCCACAGGAACAAAACCAGATCAGTGGTGGGCCTGGGGGAGGAGGTGGGAGGAGGGGCTGACAATAGGCACAGGGGAATTTGTGAGTTGAGGGGATCGTTCCGTATCTTGAGTGGCTCTGGTCACACAGTGTGCACCTTTGTCAAAATTCATAGAACTTCGCGTTACATAGTGCATTTTAATGTACATGAAGTGTACCTTCCTCAGAAAAGGGAAGCACATATATCTGGATCCCACCCAACAGACTTCTGCTGTTGCCAGGGCTGCCCTCCGTCCAAGCCACCATCAGCTCGAAGCCAGCCTATTATATGTCGCTTCTTAATTCTTCCTCCCCTATAATTTATTCTTAAAGGGCAGTCAGTATCACTTTTTTCAAATATAAATCAGACTGTGTCACTCCCTACTTCAAACTCTGCTGTCTTCTTGTCTCATTTGAGAGTAAAATCCAAATTCTTGCCCAGCCCTCAAGGCCACGCCTAGAGCTCTGGCCCCACCACACAGCCTCCCTTCGTCTGCCATGAGCCAGCCACTCTGGCCATCTTTCTGTCTCTCGAGGACACCAAGTATGCCCCACATGGGGGATTTTGCTCCAGCCTAATTCCCCTCACCCAGAAGGCTCTGGCTTGACCTATGTGGACAGCTCCTTCTGACCCTCCACATCTGAGCAGAAGAACGTCACCTCAGAAGGATGCCCCCTCAGGTCCCCCCAAAACCCCCCATACCTCAACTGTTCTGGGGTTTTCATTTCGTCATGACATTTATCACATCTTGATCATCTTCATTCACAGCTAGTCATCACACCAGCCTTAGCCTCTGTGGAATCCTCGGTGCTAGGGGCAGGGCCCGGTACAAAGTAGGTATGCCACAAATGCTGTGTCCTCAGGAAGGAGTCTGCCTCTGAGCTGCAGACACAAGGGAGGCCCGGCACTGCCCAAGAGATGGCCTACCCTCAGCCCCACTCTGGACGGAGTAACTAGCCCAGAACTTGAGGCTGGGCTCAAACCCAGCCACCAGCAAGCTAGCGGCATTAGCAAACCTCTCACTTGGGGTACCTGTGGGGATGGGCAAAGTTGGGCCACGCAAGAAAGCAAGGGATACGTGACAGGCAGGGTAGGGGCCAGCTGGCAGGTCGGGCCGAGCCCCATGTCTTGCTGGGCAGCTCCTGAATGGTCCTCGGGTCCCAGAGGCTGATGACACCAGGTTGCGAGGAGAGCGGAGCCTGTGTCTGACATTGCCTTAGGCACCTCTTTCACAGAAGGGAGGGAAGGTGGCTAACATCAGCTTACTGGTATATCCCAGAAGTTCTGGCTGTGTTGTCTCATGAATACCCATGACGACCCTGTGAGGTTGGCAACAGCAGCCTCTCATTTACATGACCTCAGAGAGGTCACACCCGCTGTAAGAGGCAGAGCCTTCTGGAGGCCACCTCTAGAGGTGTTTCCACCTTATGCCTATGGGCAGCTCTAAACTCCCGCCTCTCTCGGGGTTCCTGGGAATCTAATCCAGCATGTTCTTCTCCCGAGAGTGAAGGTACAGAGCAGAGAGCCCCAGAGGACTGTGGGACTCCTTGTTCTCTGTCCCTCCTTGTTCTCATTTCTAGGCTCCTGTGGGTATAGACTCACAGATGAGACCAGCCTTGACCAAATGATCCTGCCCTGGGGAAGGCAACCGCTGCCCTTCTACTCCGCCCCCCCACTCACTCTTATTTCTCTCCTTCTCCAGCTCTGGCCCCTCTCTCTCCCTTTGTCTGTCTGTCTCTGATCCTTTGTCTCTCGCAGGCGCGTGCACACACACATGCACACACATACCGCATCCCCTTCTCCAACTCCCTTCCTTCAGCTGTTCAGCTCCCTCTGCCAAAGGGATAGGATCCTCACAGATCAGGCTCCGGAAAACCCACTGCAGGGGAATCAAAAGGTTGCCTGGGCTGTGGCTGGAGTCCCCAGGGCTTGAGCCAAGGAGCGTGTGCCCTGCACAGGGGCTTGTGGCTGCCTGGACCCTGCCTGGTGTGGCATTCCTCATTAAGCTCCCAGTGCTGCTAACTACCCTCTGCGGGCTGTGCGGCACACCCGGCCGCCGGTGGGGTGGGCCACTGTCCAGGAGCTGCTCCGGGAGCAGCGCAGCTGCAGCCCAGGGGTGAGGTGGGGAGGGCTGGAGAGAGGAGAGCAGGGGACTGGCATAATTTCATGTCTGGCCTTTGCGAGCCGACAGGCGAAATGACTCTGTGCTCCCCTAGCTATCTGAATTAGTCGCATTTTACAATCCCTCTGTCTGGCAGGAAATGTCCCATTAAATCTTAATGATGTGCCTTCCAAGAAACCCTGGGCCCTCTGTCCCCTTGGAGGAGGCCTCTAGCCCTGGAAGAACAGAGTGGGACACTGGTGGGAGAAAGGGGAAGTTGCGCACCCAGAACAAAGCACCCGGAAAGGGCTCCCGTCCAGCTCTCACTGGGTAACTGTCTTCAGAACCTGAAGGGAGAAGGTCCTTCAAATCTGAGAGATCTCCATCACCCCATTCAGTGCTTTCCACAGGATCTCACCCCCTTCCACTCTCCTCAGAGGCCACAGCCCACCCACCACCCACCCCACCATCTCAGACTTCACGTCTCCAGGCTCCAACTCTAACAAGATCCAGAATTCCGGGCAGAACAATACCCTGGCCCACGTGCCCACATGTGCAGCTGAGGCTAGGGTAGGAATCTCTCTTTTAAAGAAAGCTACCACGTGACCTTCAGGATGATTCATATATTAACTACCTGGATAAACAGTTTCTCCTATATCCTCATTATCACCTCTCTTGCTGAAGCTACAGTACAATATTTCTCTTTTATATCCTGAGTGGAGGATGCTTCTGGTGACTCCTGGGGAGAGGGCGGAAAATGACAATGAAGGAGAGGGAGCAGAATCTTCCCAGCTCCCCACCCCAACCTGGGCATGCCCAGCAGGAGCTAAGGTCAGATTTTAAGCAGAAGGCTGAAGGTCACCCGGAACCAAACAGGAACCAACCTTGTCTCTGACCCAGCGCAGGCTGGTAGTTAGAGAGAGCTTTGGGAACATAGGCTCCCGAGGACCCATCCAGTTCCAAGAGCTCCTTGCATGACCTTGGCCTTGTCACTGCTTGACTCCCCGAAAGCCCTGCCACTAGCCCCTGGCCAGCGTGGCTGTCCGTGATCACCAGAGCTATAAGCAAAGTTCTTCATTGACCTTGAATCAAACCCTGCACATTCTTGGCTGGACCGTCTCCCTCCTCCTCTTCCCCAGCTCACATTACCCTTGGCCTCCACCCACTCAGGTCACGAGAGAGCCAAGCACAGGTGTGGGATCCCTCCCTGCTTCCTCCCGCCAAAACTCTGAGAGCACCTGCCTCTGCAGACTCCCATCCAACCCCTGGGAGTGGGACAGAAAGGGAGGCCTTGGTCCTCCTAAAGTCCAGTCTCACCCAGCAGAGAAGACAAATCCATTACCAACTTCCATGATTGCAACCCATCTTAAAGTTATTATTGTGGATTCTTAAGATGTCAACAATGAGGAATCCTATTGTCCCACTAATTAATTCAGCCATCTCAGTGAAATAATAGGACTTGTAATTGTAATTCCACACTCACCCCTCGACCACTGGAATCAACTAATTAAACAACAATTAGCCAGCACCAGGCTTTCATGGGGAAGATGGACTATTTCTTTTTATAGCTACAATTAGGCAACACATTCAATAATCAGAATGAAATACAAATTTGCTCAGGAGCCCAGGAAATTATGGCCATTCATACTTTGTTTTCCTATGGTCGCCGCCTCAAAATACAAGGAGCTGCCTCTTCCGGCGGCAGCAGAATGCCCTGGGGACCACGTTTGAGCAGCTCTGCTCAGGGTCCCCTCAGCAGCTTTCTATTGCGCAGTTCACAAGGACATCGAGGCCTGCCAATGTCCCTGCGGTGCCGAGCAGGAGGTTGGAGAGACTTGTGGTGTCTGGAGGGAAAAGGACAGAGAACCCGCCAAGAGCTGGAGTTGGATATACAGCTGTGCCTGGGGCAGGGTGTGAGGCACGTGCTGAGACACGTCCACACTCTCAGGAGAACACCCCACGCAGAAAACCCTTGGCATCTCCTGCAAAAATGTCCCAGTGGGGAAGGAGAGCGTGGAAGATGGTGGGAAGACCCAGGCACCCAGAGGGATGTGATGCAGGTCAGATTCTGTGAGGAGCCACGGAATAAGGAGGGAACATTACACCAGGTACAAGGCAGTGGCTGGGCAGGCAGAGGAGAGGAGAGGCGAGGCGAGGCGAGGCAAGACTGGAGACAGTAAATGGAAAGAGACCCCTGGTCTGCCACAGGCTGAGCAGAAAACTTACATGCTTCCAATTTTGAAACAAACAAACAAACAAAACCTCACATTCCCAAAAAGAAGCGAGCAAAGGATCCCAGCATTAAGGTGCATGACCGAATCATTTCGGCTGGTCTAGCTGGCGGTAGGGTGGCCCTGGCAGAGTCCTCTGAGGCTGCGAAGGCTGCCGAGAATGGCCCTCATTCGTCCCTTCCTACAACTCCTACAAGATGAAGTGGGGGCTATTCGTGAGCAGCACAGGAGAGATTCAAAGGAAAGGATTTCTCCACAGAAGATGCTGGAAACTCCTTGATGGCAGGGGCCCCTTCCCTGGTACTCAGTATGGACCTGGGCACATAGTAGGTGCTCAACAAACACGGCTTCCACAGAGGGGCCTGGTTCTGGGGCACCCCTCTGCTCATGGGCCACTTGGGGAGACACAGAAGAAAGAACCACCCTGCCTGCAGCCTGGGGGAACGCGTCAGTGGAGACCAAGGGACACTCCTGCGGTCTGTTCATTCACTCACTCATTCATCCATTCATTCAAACACATGCACTGGCCATCTACGCCACACCAACCACCTGCCAGGTACCAGGGGTTCAACACAAGGGTTCAAGACAGGCCTTGTCCTGTGCAAACAGAACTTACGGACAGTCCTGGGGAAGCGGGACAAGCAAACAGCCAGGAAGAGCAAGGAATGCAGTGACAGGGAGGTGGAGGGAATTCGAGCCTTTGCCAAGGAAGAGATGTGAAGAGCGCACGGGAGTAAGCCAGGTCTCCAGTTCCTCATCTGTGAAGTGGGCGTAATCGGAACACCCACCTCATAGGGCTGTACTAAGAATTAAATGAGAAAAAAAAAAAAAAAAGGATTAAATGAGGGCGCCTGTGTAAGGCGTTCCAACAGGCCCCGGGGCAGAGCACGCACCCTTCTAGTGTTTGCTCGCCATCATCTCCATCCCTTTGGCCTCCCCTCCCTGGAAGAAGACCCAGAACCATGACGGCCCATCCTGCCTGGCGACACCATCTCTGGGCACTGTCCCCCATCCGTTCTGGCACAACCACGCAGCGCAGCCCCGGCTCTGTCCGCCTAGCACTTGCGTAGTCCCTGTCACACGCCTGGCCCACATTAGGGCACACTCGGATGATGGGAGACGTTCCTGACTTGTTCTCAGAAGCTTGAGCTAAGGTTGCAGAGAAAACATGTAACAAAGAACTAAACCTTACATCGGGGACTCTGTCCTGGAGGCCCTGGGGCTGGTCCTGGAGGGGAGAGGATGTGTCACAGGAGATGCTCTCAGGGCTGTGACGCCCCCAATCCCTGAGTCGGTGGAGGAGAGTCAGCTGAAGTACCAAGACCTCGCCATCAGCCATGTCCAGGCCTTGGACTGAGAGGCAGTCCTTCTGTCCTTCTGTCCAGGCCTCAGTCTGAGAAGCAGGAGTGTGAGCGCAGGCTTAGCCGTCAGGCTGGGCCACCTCCACACAGAAGGGGCTGGGAGCAGGTCCTGAGCCCCAAGCCCTCAACCTCTGCGGCTCCCTGGTTCCCGACTCACGGCCACACACATGCGGTCTTTGTTGGCCAGGACCACGGCCTGCTGAGTCCAAGTCCAGTCCCAGCCGCTCCCCTGCCCGGTCCTCCTCTGCTCTCTTACACACTTGTTCACAACCATTCTGAGTCCCACGTACTCTGGTGCCAACTTTCCATCCCCACGCCTACCTCCTCCTCCCACCCAGAGAGACAAGAGGGGAGCGGCCACCAAAGAACTCGCAAGCTTGAGCTGAAGATCGCCGAGCGGAGGCCCAGGGTCCTCAGCGGCCGCGGGGTAGCATGGGTGAGCAGCGGGGCTCTAATTCACGGACTCCCTCTTTTCTGCTCAACTTCTCCCCAGCAGCCAACTGCCAAGGCCCTTTTCATCATGCCTCAGCTCTTGGAACCCATAAAACGTGTGATTGAGCATCCTTGGAAACACGTTCAAGGGGAAATTCTCATACACGCGAGGACTGATTTATCCCCTGATGACAACGGTGGGATTAGCGTTATTGGCCAAGCATCACCATCAACAACACACACTTACGGGGCTCTCACTCTGAGCAAACGGCCTGTCCTGCCGTCCAAGCCAGACCCAGAGGACCCCATACCCAACGAGCAAATCCATCCAGGTTCATGGCCTTGGGGTGACTACAGTCTGTAGGAGGTCACGCTACTGCAAATGCACTTTAACCCACTGAGCCACCCAGGTGCCCCTGCAAATGCACTTTAAATACCTCTGATAGCGAGATGCTATGATTTCATCACCCCAGAGCCTAGAATGTTCTTCAATCAAGAAGATTCCACTGAGTGAATGAATAAATGAGTAAACAGCATAGGGTAAACAGCATAGAATGAATAAATGAATAAGTAAACAGTAAATGGCATTGGGCCTGATCATCTAGTTTATGGATTACTGAAGACTCTTGCTTGTCTATCTACGTGCGGAAGAAGTGGCCTTACTTGGGTTATTTCATAGCTAATTTCTATCTTCATCAGAAGCAGACAGAGGGAGCAGAGGAAACATAAAGGGGAAAGGCACAAATCAATCAGCATTGCTCCCTTAGCAGTTTGGAGAAAGGTTTTGTGGCAAGAAAGATGAAAACTAATGGCTAAAGCAGAGCTTGGGAATTATCTGTGGATTTTACTTATGCATGACTTCAGGCAAGCATGGCCATCTTGCTTCCACTCTGCCTAGAAAACTTCCCAAGGAAGGCAATGTTTTAGGAGGGGAGGGAGGAGGCAGCGTCCTTCAGCAGGCCAGCCAAGGCCTCCCAGAGACAGCCCCGCAAAGGACAGGCTCTCCTGCCCTGTTTGCTTCCATGACATGCTCTCACCTACTGAGTTACAACAGACTTGATGGAGAGGAGCCTGACTCTCTCCCCAATGCGCTACGCCTTCCCTTGTTTGATTCAGACCTGAGTTTTTCCAGGCAAAGGCGACCAGGCATGTCGTACAGGGGATCCCCTCCACTGACATCCTGCCAATTCAAAGGGGCCTGAGCAGGGCTGTGTGACAGACGAAGGGAGGAGGCAGGGAAGACCTTGATCCTTTTAACCACATTCCCCTCCACCAAGCAGACCAGCCACCCAGAAAAGGATAAACCTCCAGGTCATCTTATAGCCCCTGGGGTTTCACGTCAGGGGGACCATGCCTTCCCTGGACAGGGGCCAGGCAGGGGCCCAGGGGGCTGGGGACATGCATCCACAATGGAACTGGGTAAAGAGGAAGGGAATTAGAGGTGAGGTCTGTTGCATGAGGCCTGACGGCTGGTGCGTGGCAAGGACCTGGGAGCACTGGTCCTGCTGTGGTAGAAGGGGTACGGATCACAGCTCAGTTGGAAGAAGATGCTGGACTTGAACCCATGGAGATGGGTTCCTTTGCGGGGCTGTCTCTGGGAGGCCTTGGCTGGCCTGCTGAAGGACGCTGCCTCCTCCCTCCCCTCCTAAAGCATTGCCTTCCTTGGGAAGTTTTCTAGGCAGAGTGGAAGCAAGATGGCCATGCTTGCCATGGAGATGGGTTCAAGTCACCGTTCTGTCCCTTACTAATGGGACATGGGTGAAGGCCCTGCCTTACTAAAATTCAAAATCCTTCAGCAGGAGGAAGAGATAAGAAGAAAGACCACAGGGGCTTCAGAAAGCAGGAGATCCTACCCAGGGGAGAGGAGGCTGCTGTGCCCCAGGTGAGGAACATGCCAGTCCAGTGTGTACAGCGCCACACCGTGGCCTGTCCTCACCAGGCCTTTGGTCACTGCGCATCTTTCAAACCTGCAAAAACTCCCAGTAAATGCACTCCATCCAAACAATGGAGCAAGCCAAAAAAAGAAGATGCAAGACCCTGGAAAGAAGGCATGTATTTAACAGAAAGGCAAAGGGATTTCCTGGGACCAGAGCAGGGAACATCCGGGGATCACAGCCGAGCCATAGGCCCAGGCATAAGCCAACTGGACACGACAGCGACGTCCAAAAGCGAAGTCTCCAAGACACGTGTTGGAACAAACTGATGGTCTGATGAGTCTGACCTTCAGGAAAGTTATTCTCAGAGGCTTTTGGTAAATACAGAGAAAATTAAAGCAAAAAACAAAACAAAACAAAACAAGGTTATTAACGTCAGGAAAAGAAAAAGAAAAGAAACATAACCATAATATAATTGTCAGCTGTGAATCACAGTCAAATAGGCGCAGTATAAATCCTGAATATTGATTTAACGAGAATTTAAATACCCTACATCAGGGTAAGAATCAGAGGGGACTTAGCAGAAGAGAACTAAATCCTCATTAGCATAAATAGAAAGTCAATAGATAATATAATTGATGCATTAGACTAAACGATACATACACATTATTTAGAACTCTAGAGATATGTAAATGTCAGAAGAAAGAGATAAAAAGTTGAAAGCCATTGCTTCGAAGAGGGGAGGCTGAAGGGTTAGGAAAAGGTAGGGCAGAGAAATACTGTCTGTTGTCAGAACCCTCATAAACCTTTGACTCATCAACTATGAGCAGTTCTTACAACTAGTTATTTTTCTTATGGGTAAACTACATGAAATACAATTTACCGTCTTAATCATTTTCAAGTGTGCAGTTCAGTAGTGTTAGGTAAATTCACATTGTTGTGGACGATTAGGTTTCAAATTCTTCAAACCCTGGCCTTCCGTGGTTGGCAGGAGAGGGAGGTTTTCCAGTGAGGCAGGCAGCAGGCTCCTTCTCCCCTGACCTTTGTCCCCTAAGCTTCATCTTGTCCCCCTCACTATTGCTTTGCTGCAAACCCGTCCTTTGCCTTAATCCAAAATGCACAACTAATGAGACTGGAATGATTCAATAAGACCGTTCTACCAGCCTGGAAATAAGAAGAGGAAAGGAACAAGAGGGTCACTCATCTATCCAACCTGGCCTCTGGTGGTCCCCTTAGACCCACTCTGAGTTTCCCTCTTTACCCTTCCTGGGCCCTGCCCACCTGTCTGAAGAAGCACCATTTCCTATGCCCAGCTTCCTCCATGTCTGTGTTCAGGGTAGGGCCTGGCAGAGTAGGGCCTGGCAGAGTTTCTCCCCTGCCACCTTGAGGTTCCCTTGACCACTCCTGTTTCTTGGTTAACAACCTTCTTCTTGTCCCAGGGCCGGACACTGTGCAGCATTACCCATTAGAGAAGCCCATACCTCCTGCTCTACATCAGAATTCAACAGAAAATCCCCAGCATTCACAAGAGGGGCAGGGACATACAAAAACAGCAGGGGAAGAGAGGTTGTGGGGAAGGGAGCCTCTTAATCTGAATAAAGCACTAAAGGTTTCAAAGCCTCAGTCTTCCCATCTGTAAAATGGGGATGACGGTATCTGTTTCAGTTTCAGGATCACACCAGGTGATGGCTAAATGGCAGCCCTGGAAACTACCAAGTCCCTTACAAATGTGAATTATTACCATTAATGATACTTTCTGAAAGTCGGCAGGCGACAAAGAGATCTTTGAGTGGTGAGAGGCCAGTGCGCTGAAGTTGAAAGCTTCCAGCCTGGGTAGCCCTGTCCCGAGTTAGCCACGGGGTACTGTCTGCTTGGTGCCTCAGCCAACCTGCACCTCTGCCAGCTGCCCCGCCCGGAGCTACAGACGCCCCCGGGCACCGGCCTCGATGCCTCAGGCAAATGGCTCCAAACACCTGTGCCACTTCCCCTTCATAAAATAAAATGGCTCACTAATGCTCTCCAGCTTCTTTCCCACGAATGGCAACAGCCGTTGTTCTTATTGGATTGTAGATGAATCACTTGGAAAATATTTTTGGGCACATTATAGAGGCAATAACATAAAAGTACCTGGGAAATGGTTCTGTTTTGTTTTCCACTTTGCAAACCCAAACTGGAGCCTGGGGTTGTGTTATATATTTTTGTCCTCTCTCTCTCTCTCTCTCTCTTTTTCCAAACAGAAGTGCTTTGCTCATTTCCTCTGCGTGCCGGGAGAAGGGACATGTTAATCACTCCAGAGTGGGAAGTGAAACCCCCAAGAGGGTCCAGCTCAGTCTTTGGCAGGAAGAATGTGAGTGAGGGGAGAGGTCAGATTTAAATGCCAGCCTTCGAGTCCAGGAGGAGCAACAGGAAAGACGGTGATGTACGTTGCTGTCTCCACTGAGGACAGCAGAAGAGGAAATGGCAGGAGTCAGTCAGGCTCAGTCCACAGATTCAACTCGCAATCATCTTAAATAGACCCTGTTTTAATAAGCATGGAATTATTGGACATCTGAGGCTTTACTCAGTAGGAAGGAATGTGTGGTCTGGTCTCCCTCCTCAGTCACCTCCTGGCTGGGTGACCCTGGACAAGTGGCTTCACATCTCTGGAGCAGAATCACTTCTTCTGAAAAGCAGAGTAAATAGTATCTTGCCTAGATCAGGAGATCTTGATATTCCCCTAGAGTTCAAGAGCTACAATTCCTCACTCAAGGGCCTCTACAAATGATTTTTCCCCCTTTTCATTTGTCAGCTGAAATCTGAGACCTAAGGTAGCAGGCAAAGCACAGACTTTGGACTCTGAAGGACCCAGGTGCCGAACCCAGGTGCCAGACCAAGCTTGCCATTTACTAAGTCCTGGACGTAGGACTTAACCTGTCTGGGCCTCACGCACATGTCTATCATCAAAATGATAACCACAGGCACACCCTGTCTTTCTACTCCCATTAGGAAAAGATGGCTTTGTCCATTCTCTACCAACTAATGTGCTATTAGTTAAGTTTTCTCTCGTGGCCAGATATTACCTCTGAATTATAAGTGGAAACACCAGGATGTAAGAGCGAGCCAGGGGGGGCAGGAGTAATTAATAAGACAAACCCCGGAGCCAGTCCCTGTATTTCTGTTCGAGTCTCATTAACCAGCCAAGGCTGCCCTGGGTTGGAGGCCCTCTTCCCCTACCTGTCCTTTCCCACTCCTCTGTTCTCTGTTGTACCTCCTACAATATTGGATCTGTTAAATGCTTTATATTCCATTTGCCAACGCAGGGATGATTCAGAACAAGATTGGGTTATTACAAATTCAGGAGGCACTCCACACACGGCTGTCATGTTTCAGTTACCCTTTCTCTCAGTTTAATAAAATTTGCCACACTAATACAAAGCCATCTTTTATCGTTTTCCCTGCAGTTGTAACAACTTGTCCAGCTCCCTCCTGCTAATTAAAGGAGGAGGGATGCAGCCGCTCATTGGGAAGCGAGTTTCCAGGGAGGCTGTCAATTTCTTCGCAGCCACTTAGCTCCAGTTCTTCTGGTCCTTTAACCGCCCGCTCCTCCATGATGCCAGCCCTAATGAGGTCAGCAGCTGGTGGCGACGAGGCAAGCGAGGCAAGCGAAGCCTCGCTCCCTTGGTGGCCCGGTGGCCCTGCTCGGGGGGGCGGCGAGGCCCCTCCGCCCGCTGGCAGGAGAGCAGCACAGCGCTCCTCGCGGGCCAGATGACGTGGGCTCGGCAGTCGGTCCTCCCACGCCTGCCCCAGCGTCACCGCCTCGGCCGGGAGCCTGCGCCACCTCCCCGGCGAAGGGTCCCCAGCAGAATGGACAGGAGGGGGGAGGGCGCCGCTCAGACAGGCCCCCCCCCTGGCCCGCCCCCACATGGAGCCGATCACCGGAAAGGGGGAGGCGGGGAGAAGGAAACCGGGGGCGGTGGGGAGGGTGGAGAGAGAGGGGCGCTGTCAACAAAGAGCCGCCCTTGTGCGAAGTCCGGGGACGGGTCCAGAGCAGCCGGCTTCCGGGAGGCCCACGCTCTGGTCGTCAGCCCACTCGGGAGCCTTCTGGGAGCGGGGCGCCCGGCCCCACTTCCCGGCTAACCACCGGCCCCTTCAGAATAAGGAGGCGCGGGCGCATTATCATTCCGGGCGCCGGGGCCTCCCCTCGCGGGCCGGGCTAGCGCCCACGGGGTTGGGGCTGTGCGGAGCCCCGGGCCTGGGGACCGAGACACCCCCGGGGCAGGGGAGGGAGCCGCCCCATCCCGGTGTCGGGTAGGGGTGCAGGGGGGTCTGCTCCCGGGAGACACCGGTCTCCTCTCTGGGTCCCAAGACGCTCCCCACCCGTGCGCGGCTCCGACTCCACTCCTAGCGCAAGGGCAGGAAATCGGAGACCGAAGGGCCCAGGGCAACGCCTGGGCTGGGGCGCTCGCGGCGGGCAGCCCATGCCCACCCCTCGGCTCGGCCCGGCCCCTGATTAGCATGCGGCGGCCGTCGCCCCCTTCCGTCGCCCCGCGCCGCCGCCCGGATTCCCGGGCCCCTGGCCGCGCGCGCACACTAATAAGTTTACAAATGGAAGCCGGTGGCGCCGGTCGCAATAAAAGGCAGAAGCTCCGCTCGGGCGCTTCAATGAGAGCATTTTCCCCCGTAACAAGGGGCTGGATTCAGCTGCCGGGTGCCGTCTGAGCCGGGCGAGTTGCCAGAGTAACGAAGGCCTCGGCACACGTGGTGAGACGGGGCCGGGCGGGGGGCGCCAGGCTCGCCGCCTCCGCCGCCATCCACGCCCAGGCCCCGGGTCCCTTCCTCCGGCCACGGAGAATCCTGTGCTCCTGGACATCACCGATCCCCACCCCGACTTTCTCCCTGCACTTGTTCTCTCACCATGAGGACGACTACCTCGCCCCGCCCGACAACCCCCCGACTCAGCCTTTCAAAGGCTCCCTGGGAGCTTGTATTTAATCATGAGACACGCCTGGCCTGGCCTGGCACACTTCCTCCTAGAGGGCCAGATAATGGGGCCAGGCCCTCCGGCTTCCGTCAGGAGTCCAGCCAGACTGGTGGCTGGTGCCCTAGGTAGGTCCCCATGGCATAACCCGTCCCAGGTGTGACAGGTGCCAGAAGGGACAGAACAGGCACACAGGGATCCATAAATTCTCTGAACAGGAGGTGGGCTTCTTCTGCAGGAAAGGGGGTGGGGGGATTCAGAGCTGAATAACCAGGAGCACCACATCTAATTTCCTTGGATGGAGGACCAAAGGACCAAAGGCTAGAATCCCTTAAGTGCTTTGGCCTGTAAGCTAGGAGAAGCCATCTGGGTCGGCAACAAAGCCCACCCATGCCGTCCTTAAACCACGGGAGGCTGCCGTTGTCCCCTCTCAGCCCCTGGTCTAGCTAGCTTGGCCTAAGACTGAACTTAATTTCCCGTCCTCAGATTTTCAAAGTTCACATTTTACCCCAGAAAGTGAAGGTTGCCACCTACCCTGCTTTCTTCCCAGGAAACCCAGAAATCTAGGGGTTGTCTTATCTCCTTTTCACAAGCTTCTTCTTGGGCACCAGTTCATCCAGGCCCCAGAAGGTAGTCTCTAGAGCCCTGAGAAGCTGGAGTGTAGGGGAACTTGGATCTTAGAGCTCCTAGACAAGGGGGCTTTCTGACAGCTGCCTTCCCCATGGCCATATGCTAGGAACCTAGAAGCAGCTAGGGCCAAGCTCAGTGCTGGCTGGCTAAGCAAGCCCTAGGCCATACAGGAAAAGAGGCCAGTAATGACACCGTCCATATGTCCAATACAGGAAGAACCTACTTCCTTTTGTAAGGGACAAAGAATGGGTTTGCCTGGAGGGAACTAAGAGGTGGAAGCTGGGCCAGATGGGCCCCTGCCGGCATGACTGACATCTCAATGGTCACATGCATCCCACAGCCAGGGAACGCGTCCCCTTCATCCACACAAGGCCAGACACGGGTTTTGTGTCCATGGTGAGGATCCCCATGGCCACCAAGCAGGTGGGCCACACGTATGAGGGGACAGGCTGCCCACGCTGGCCCCTCAGACCTGGTTTCTCCCTTCTCTACACATGGCAACCCCCCCATGTCTAATGGGCACTAAGTCCCCTCGATTCTGCCTTTAAGAGAGTCTGTCAAGTTTGCCCCATGTGCAGGCCTCAGTTAAAGCCCACATCAGTTCTCACAGATATCTGCCACAGCCTCATTTTTCTGCTTCTTATTACCCAGCGGTCCTACCACCCCCAGAGGATCTCAACCTGTTCCCTTCTGGGTAAATCCTTGCAGTGGCTTCCTGGTGTCTTTAAGTGTGACACAGAAGGCCTTTCATGTCTCATCTCTGCTACTTCTCTGGCTTTTTCTCTGTCCTGCGTACCTTAGTTCCAACCTGCTTCCTGTTACCTAGACACAAACTCTCACTCAGTTGATTCTCACTCATAGCTTTATTGAAGCTCTTCCCTCGGCTCAACAACACCCTACTACTGTTTCTTCCCTGGGCTAGCTCCTGTATATCCTTCTGGACGAAGCTTAAACATCACCTCCTCCAGGAAGCCCTCCCTATTCCCTGCCCATCCATCCTCAAATATACTCACCCGCTCTCCTTCTAGACTGAGCTTCTTAGGAACAAGGCTGGACTGCCTGTTGAATTTTCAACAAGGCCTTATTGGCAAGAGATCCAAAGTGATTAAGAGTCAGATGTGGGGGCGCCTGGGTGACTCACTCAGTTAAGCGTCTGCCTTGGGCTCAGGTCATGATCTCAGAGTCCAGGGATCGAGCCCCAGATTGGGCTCCCGCCTCAGCGAAGAGTCCGCTTCTCCCACCGCCCCTCACCCTGCTTATGCTCTCCCACTCACTCTCTCTCTCAAATAAACAAACAGAATCTGAAAAAATACATATTAAAAAAATACAAGTCAGATGTGGGTTTTAATTCTCAGCTCTTCCATCTGGGAAGGTCACTTCATTTTTCTGAATCACAGCTTCCTTATTAAAGCGGGTAACAATATTATCTTAAGACTCTTGGGGCTAAATGAATTAATGTGTTTAAAGAATTTAGCTCAATGCCCAATATAAGGTAAGACAGTCTGTTCTCACTGGTACTTGTATTTCCTAGGTATCCGGCATATCAGGAATGTTCCAACCTCTTATCTTCTTGTCTTTGCTGTTTCCTGACCCCTGGGAATACGTGCACTGCCCCCTCTGTGTGGTCCAGGAGACCCTTTTACACAAGACCCTATCACAGCTTTTGCCTTTGCTGGAGCAGGGGACGCCCAGAGTGGGCTGCCCCCTTTCAGGGTGGCTCTCCAGCAGCAGAAGGAACTAAGGGCAAGTTCTTGTCCGTGGTGCTGCACGCTGCCTCTGAGAGGGGAGGTGGGTGGGGGCACTTAGCTGGTGGGCAGGAAAGCCCTAGTGGGAGGGAAAGAAGAGAAGATGGCTTAAAGCCCAGCAGCAGATGCCGATCTAGAACACAAAGCAGGAAGCCTCCATCAAAACCATCTGAACTTCAAAGTCTGCCAGGCTGAGAACCTGCGACAGGCAACCTTCTCCTGACTGCCTCTGCCCCTCGGGCCTGCTCCTGTCCCTGCTCCTGTCCCTGCTCCAAAGCAGTTGGGAGCCCAGGGCTCCACCCACCCTCATCCTGAGACCACACACAGGGGCTGGACCACACGCTCCCTTCCCAGCTGTTCTGCAATTTTAATTTCTCACCTTCCTAAACAGCCAAGATTTATGGCCTCCTTGACAGAAATATTTAATTTTCCAAATGCCTATTATTCAAAGGCTGTGGAAATCTCCAACCCTAACATTTCGGCATTAATATCCATCTAGCACTGAGACCAAATAAAGAGCTTCCGAGAGGCGTGGAAGAGGGGGAGGAGGAGGAGGAGGAAATCCTGGGCAGGGAGGGATGGTCCCCAGAAACACCCCCCCACACACAAAGGTCATACCACCTCTACCACTCTTCCACCAAATCAGACGTTTTGGCTCTTTTTTTATCATTGTCATTAACATCCCCATGCTCATTATGGGCTGGATATGCGCTAAGCTGTTTAAAAGCAGTCTTGTCATTGAATTCACTAGTCTGTGAGGCAGCCATTATAATCATCCCATTTCTGAGGCAAGGAAACTGAGGCAGAGAGTAATCTAAAATCGCCCAACTAGTACATGGAAGGGCTGAAACGGGAGCCCCAGTTTGACTAAGTCTTACCCACGGCCATACTGTCTCTTGTAGAGCTCATGGAAATACTCTCTTGCTTTCTAGTGATACAACTATGACACATTAGATTTTATTTCTTATTTTATTAAGTAAACTCACTGATAAGCTCAGTGTTGGGGGGCGCCTAGGCAGCTCAGTTGATTAAGCATCTGACTCTTGATTTCAGCTCAGGGCATGATCTCAGGGTCATGAGATCGAGCCCCACGTCATTCTCCACACTGGGCATGGATCCTGCTTAAGATTCTCTCTCTCCCTCTTCCCCTCCCTCCCACTCCCAACCCCCATCCCCAAGCTTTCTAGCTCTCTCAAAAACAATAACAATGCCTTAAAATAAACAAGAGAGACCCTTCCAGACTCTAGTGTATGCCTAATGCTAATAGAGTTTATTCTTACTAAATGCAAAACACAAGGGAGGCAGGCAGGCTGGCAAAAACAGCAAGAAGCAACTGATAAAGAAGGTGAGGTGAAAACCACAAAATGGGTAAAGAACGGAGCAGGTCGGGTCCACTTGGTGTGGGACCCAGAATATCCGGGTAGTAGCTGATGTTTTTAATAAGACCCTGAGTAATGAGGTGGATGACCAGCTTGGGCTCTGTGTATTCTGTCCGAGAGACAGGCACATTAGTGATCCTTTTCTTAGGTCTACTTGCATGGAAATATTTAAAATATATAAATATATATATAATTGTGTGTGTGTGTGTGTGTGTATTTTATTTATTTTTTTTAAATTGTGCTTCTTTTTTTTTTTTTAAAGATTTTATTTGACAGACAGAGATCACAAGTAGGCAGAGAGGCAGGCAGAGAGAGAGGGGGAAGCAGGCTCCCTGCTGAGCAGAGGACCCTGGGATCATAACCTGAGCCGAAGGCAGAGGCTTTAACCCACTGAGCCACCCAGGAGCCCCTAATCGTGCTTCTTAAAGAAATAAGTTACATCCCGTAACTCATTCTGTCCTTCACCACCAGTGCCAGTCAGGACTGGGAGCTCCTGGTGGACAGTTAGACTCTTCTGTCTGGCCCTTTCGGCTCAAGGCGCAACACAGGTAGGCCCCCAACGAAATATGGGGGACCTTCACAGCAGCACTGGTGCCCACGTGCCTCCTGCATGTGCAGACGAGAAGGCAGAGGGAACTAGGGAGCCTGGGCTCCCTCCAAAACCAGTCCTGGGGAGCCCAGGACCTCACTTTCCCAGCTCCCAGGAGGCCAAGCTTAGAGGAGAATTGTCACAAAGGGGGTCTTGGCCACATCCCATGAAGGTCACCACCCCAGACTTCTCTGGAAGGAGTCCTAACCTAAGTTGGCAGCAGATAAGAGAGCATATGTCTCTATCTCCCTTTGCCTGCTTCTAAATGGCTCTAGTCAACCGCTGCCTGGAAAGGTGACAGGAACAAAGTCAAACAACAAAGCAGAAAGGGGAGGGTCCATCAACATCACCGTAGTGAGGTCCTATCAAGATCTCAGAGGTCTCTGTGAAAACAGCAACTCACAGGTGATGAGTCAGGGCGAGAAAAAAAGACACAAAAGAGGGACCAACCTACAGAATCCATACCGTGCCTAGAAGGTGACATCTTCTGCCTACTTTCTTTCTGTGTTAATAGGAACTACCCTGAAGCCATCTCCCTCCCTTCTGTCAACTACATACTCGTCCTTGTAACCTGCAAAGCATCTACTCACTTGTTAATTTCCTATCATTCATGTCGAATGCAGATACCTCCGCGTCAACATGTCAGAACCAAAACATCCATGGGGTTTCTAACTTACCTCGTATGGGGGAAAGGAATGCACATTCATACAGCCCATGCTATACAGAGACTTCATGGAGGCTCATCTCAGTTAACCTCATAACAGCCCTCTAAGGTAGGTATGATTTCCATTTCACACCCAAGAAAACAGGCTCAGAGAGGTTAAGCAGCTTGCACAGAGTTGCACAGTGAGGAAGCATCAAAACAGGGGTTCTGTTTCAGTGTCATCTGACCCTGAATCTCAAGTACGATCAACAGTGCCTTCTCTGCAAAAGAACAGAGCAAAGGCCTCCAGGTCACACATCTAGAGGTAAGGAAGACCCTTCTCACTTCACAGAAGAACGTTCTTCCTTCCTGGCCTAAGCCTGTCTGGCGTTTCAGGGGCTGACTTTCATGATAAATGGGCTCAGGGCACACACGAGATGTAATATGTCTTGATTTAGTGAAGCGCTTGATAGGTCGTCTGATGAAATTTTACTTGCAAAATTAATTCAGATTGTCTTGGCTGGGTGCTCCCATCACCCAGACAGCAGAGCAGCTGGGAAGCCGTAAACAAGTGGTCGAGAGAAAAGCATGGGATGGGCGTGGGGGGGGGGGGGTGCAGCCCCAGAGGCCGGTGACTCCAGCAGCAGGACATACTGCTGTCTTTTCCCCTGATGCAAGGACAGGAGCCCGCGGCAAGAAGCCTGCCGGCAGATGCAAGAGAAGGATGCTGAACATGACAGTCCCTGGCCAGGGAAGAAGGTTCTTCCTTGGTGGGAAGGGCAGAGGGCAAGAGAAGAGCATAATGACCCCCAGGGGCTCCTGCAGTCCCAGATTCCATGCAGCCGTGACACAGGGCCCAGAAACTCACTGATGGAGCCGCAGGAGAGAACAGTCCGCCTCGGAAGCTGCTCTGGGGCAGCTCCAAGAAGCTGCTGCCTGCCTGAGAATCAGGGCAGCCTGAGCCTATCAGGCCAACGTGGCAGTGGGAGTTAGAGGTGGGTGCCTTCAGGGGAAAGAATGCAGCCTTGATGGGTCAGCTCAAGGTGGGGCATCAGCTCACCCCAGGAAGAGAAGGCTGGGGGCCCAGGAGGGAAGGGTGGCGAGATGCAGGGGAGGGAGGGAGGGTGACTAATGAGGAGGAATCCGAAGCCTGGTGCATGGAGCTGAGCTAAACTGACACGGGGGCGGGAACGTGACTGCCACTCACAATTAAGGAAGGAGCGCAGAAGAGATGAATTACTGCAGTTATGAACCTGTGGAGTTTAAAAAAAAAAGAAAGAAAGAAAGAAAACTGTCCTCCTGCCCTCTGGGGTGTATACACAGCCGGTGAGAGGAGGGAGGTGCCATTTTGTCATCCTAAAGCAAAGGGTAGGTGGTCAGCCCGCTCCAAAGACAGAGGTCATGTAGGATGTTGAGGAAGTAAGCAGGAACATGTAGGGACAAAAGGGAACCGGACAGCTCCAAAAGAAAGCAGGCGCCCGAGAAACGTTGACCCCAACTTCGCGGTGGAAGGGGCCAAGGTAAGTGGAATGGTTGGGGTGGAGGGGGGAGGGGTGGGTGCCAGTCTCCTGCCTCCTGGACCGAGTTCTTTGTGATCCTTGCAAAAGACTTGAGCTGACTTGCATTTTAAAAGCTTCACTCTGGCTGTGGGGGGTGGGGAGGGACTAGGTGGGAGGTGGAGCACATAGCAGGGAGGTGGCTAGAGGGCAGCAGTTGGGACCAGGGTGGTGGTAGGTAGCAGAAGGGGCTAGATTTGGGATATATTCTGAGGATGGAGCAAAGGGGAGCTGAAGATGGGTGTGAGGTGAAGAAAGGAATCATGAATGAATGAATGTCCCAGCCTGATGGCGTTCTTCCGTAGACCCAGGGTCAGTGACCCTCGTCTTCACCCAGGCTTACCTCCACCCCTGCCTATTCTTCCCTCAGTGTAAACTTGACCTATAACCGGACGCTTGCAACTATCAGATCCCTAGCTTTGATCGGTGAAACAGCCCTCTGTGCACCGGCTTGGAAACCTAAGCATCACCCGAAAACCTATTTCTGTAAGAACTCGTTTCAAGTAGCCAACAGCCAATTTGTAAATAAACCACTAGAAATATGACCCGTACATAAGCAGGAAGTGCCCATTTAAACACTGTCATTGCCCAAATCATCAAATCCAAGGCAAAGCAATTTCTGTTGCCCCTGAGACGAGTGGCCTCAGCCTGGCCGTGATTCGCAGTGGGCAGGAGCATCTATAACAGGGACAGTGGGAACGGACCCCAAGGCCTTTCATGATGACAGAGTGGTTGGGACAGATATAAAAGGAACTTGCATACTTGGTGCCACTCACAGCTCTCCTGGGCGGCCACAGAACTGCAGGAGAGCAGGGGCCAAGCTCTCTGCCCCTCCCCTACTTCCCCATCAGGACCCTGGATGCTTCTGGATGCTAGCCGCCAAGTCAACCGTCTAGGAGTGGGTAGGGCAGGGAAGGCAGGTGGGCTGGGAGAGAGAAGGATGCCCGCCGTGTGCCTCTGGCAGCAGCCTCAGTCCCGCCGTGAATCTTACCAAGGGAAGATGAGAAAGTCAGGAGTGCTGGCCAGGCTACTCGAGTAAATGGCCGACCCAGCAGAAAGCTTTCATAGCAACCTCAGTGCAAATCAGACTTGGAGAAACAAAGGCCAGACCTGCGAGGGCTGCTGTCAGCCGCAGGGAAGCTTCTCCACTTCTCATCTGACCCCAAAGCCCACCGTGGCTCCTGGACCTAAGGAATAAACAGGAAGCCACTAGCCGGGCTCTGCATTTGGGGTCCCAGCCTGCAAAAAGCATCGAACACCGTGCTTTCTGGGGCTTTGTCGATCCATTTGCAGGAGCTAAGCGTGAAGCCGTGGTAAAGACAGGCCGGGGCGCCTGGGTGGCTCCGTGGGTTAAAGCCTCTGCCTTCAGCTCAGGTCATGGTCTCAGGGTCCTGGGATCGAGCCCCGAATCTGGCTCTCTGCTCAGCAGGGAGCCTGCTTCCTCCTCTCTCTCTTCCTGCCTCTCTGCCTACTTATGGTCTCTGTCAAATAAATAAATGAAATCTTTAAAAAAAGGATGGGTGGATAACACAGTGACACCTTCACTTTGATCCAGGCGTGCACGGCCAGGAAGACGTGTGGGCAGCAGTCTGCGGTCTCCCAGGCAGTGGGAGCAACCACCCCACCCAGTGGGCTTCAGGGTCCCACCCTCCCAGCAACGTGGCTGCCATGTCCCCTCCCCACCCCCGCCAGAGCCATCCTCACTGCACCCTCAAGCCTAGCACCTCCCTCACCTGCCAGGAGATGAAAAGATGCACAGGGGCTCTCCAACCAAGCCCCTCCCAGGAGCCCGCGGAGGAAGAGGAACCCAGAGCTCCCCCTTGACTTTCTACCGCACACCCGCTGGGGGAGTGGGAAGAGAAACTTGGAGAAAAAGAAAACCCAGGGGAGGCAGAAGGCCTTGCAGGGGTCGCAAGACAGAGAGACAGTGTGTTCCCACGCAGAGCCCTGACCACCCACCCTGATACAAAGAGAGAGGGCAGAACATGCTGTGAGACGTGCAGAGGCTTTCATGGCAGAGAAAAACGAATTGCCCACCATCCCCCCAACTCTCCAGGGCTGTTTTAAAGCACAAACTGTCCCTGCCAGTGAAATCCTGGGCTCAAAGCACTCATGCAACCCACAGCTCTCATTGCTGGACCCATCTGGGCTAGACCCTAGGTTTTTAACTTCAATATTCATCCACCTTTCTTTCACTCCTAGAGCCTTGTGCGTGTCAGTTTCACGGGGCAGGTACGGGTGGGGGTGGGGGCTGGGGGTGAAACCTACAACATTCCCGTCATATTAGCATCCCTGCATCCAGCCCAGCTCACCAAAGTGAATTCTTGGAGTAATGGCCTGTCCTTGACCCTGGGTCCTCCCTCCCTCGGCCCCTCCCACACTCAGCAGGGGTTGGGAGAGCTCCATCTACTTCAGCACCCCCAGAGGGGTGAGACACCTCGGGGCACAGGTGCAGCTCCTCGGCTGGTCCTGATCCAGCAGCGCCAGCCCTCACTCCCGGTCCATTCCCCTGACCCCTTTTAACTTCTCCCCGCCCCACCAGGTCCAGAGGGTTCTCTCCTCCACAGCTCCAGGCCCTGCAAGCCAGGCGCTGTTTGCTGGTTCCAAATATAACCCCGAGTTCAGATCATAACTTCTCTCCCTACAGCTTCTTGGAAAATTAACCGATTTCTCATTTCTCCAGACCCGGATCCACTTCCCTCTGTATCTAACACTTGATCCTCTGACCCTACTCACTGTTTCCCGCCTCCTCCCTTCCCTTCTTGGCTCTGGCCAGCACCTCCCCCCACCACCATCTCTCCTCTGAAAACCTTCTCACCGGGCCCTGGGTGGCCTTCAAATGAAGAGTTCCAGCCTCCGGCACTGCCTAGAAGCAAGCCCTATGGTCGGCCCCAGCTTCTTCTCTTCCCTTGGGCTTTCCACGGCACCACCTTGCCTGAGTTCCCTCCATCTATCTCCCCAGAAGGCTCCCCCCTCACCCCTTAAATGCTGGCTTTCAGGGCTTGGTCACTGGCCCTCCTCCTCCTCACCCCACACACACCCCTGGCCACCTGTCAAAACCCTCACCACTGCCTATTACCCTGATGACCCCAAACCTGCATTTTCCGTGTCTTCTCTCCAGTTTGGGGATGTGCATAATCATAGCTCATTAGAATCTGTCCCTTGCAAATTACCCTCCAAACCTTTGCACCTTCCTTCTTAACCTTTTCTCACCTGGCAAAACCCCGCATCCACCTGCGCTCAACTAAGCATCTTCTCCAGGCCCGCACGCCAGCACTGGAATGTGTCCAGACAGCCCCACATGGCCGGCTGCCCACTTGCCCTGTAGTTTATAGCCACAAGCTTTCAACAGGCACTCATCATCATCACTGCCCTGTGACCACCCTGCTCCATAGATCCCCAGTATAGTGACACCAACCCCTCCAGACTGGCATTCTATACCTTAGCCCATCCCTTGTACCCCATGGCCTTGCCCCCCAAAGTCCACAGGGAAAACAAGTACACAGGCACCCCCTAACATCCCCCACTGAATCTATAGACTTGCCTCTGCCTGTCATCACCTTCTCCGTCATCCACGCAAATATTCTCCCATCAGACGCCAAACCATTCATTTTCCAACCCCTCCCTCTCTCGAGGCCTTCATTCTGGAAGTGACCCGCTTTCCCCTATTATCCTTTTGGTCCCCAGACCCCATATTCCCATCCCTGTGTGCACGTGCTCTGCCACCTCTGGTCTTTAGAAATAGAATGTGCTCCCTAGAACCTCCGTCCCCTCCCATCCCCCCCCCACCCCCTCCTGTCCCCACGGACCTGCTCACAGGGCCTCTCAAAGACATTCTTGTGCTCATTCCCCCAGCCCTCTCCTCCTGTCCACTCTTTGGTCGCTCCGGCCGGGCTTCTGATCAGGGCCCCCATGTTGCCCAACCTGCAGACATTTCTGCACCGTGGGTGCAGCTGACCACTCCCTCCTCTCCCCCTTCTCGGGGCCCTTTCTTCTCTGCCATGCCGGGCACCACACGGCCCTGGCCTCCTCACTCTCTGGCCACAACTGCTCCCCCTCCATGCTGGTCTCTCCACTTCTGCCTGGTGCTCATTCCCCGGGGCTCTGTCCTCACTCCTCTCCCCCTCCTCAGTGTTTCTGTTTTCTCCCCACATTACTGTCTTTCCTCTTGATCACTGGCGACTCCCCAGCCCGGACCTCCAGCCTGGGCAACCGGCCCGCATCCAACCGCTGACCTGATACAGTGGTATCACCAGCATCTCAAATGTAGCCCACTCTAAAGAAAACCCCCAGCCCCTTGCCCCCAAGCCACACCTTCCTCGCACTCTTCTCTCCAGTATCACTCGGCAACCCGGTCCACACCCCAGTGCCCCAGATCCTTCCAGCCCACCAGCAGCAGACCCGCTGATGCTGTCCCAGCTTGACCGGGACTCCCGGCGTCCGCCACTCTGTGACCGACCCTCGTGACTCAGCCACCTCTCCTGCCGCCTCAGTGGTCGCCGGTTCTCATCTTTGCCCCTCCACAGTTCCTTGTCCCCATGGCTGCCAGAGGGATGTTTTTAGAATAGAAATCAGAGCCCGTCACCCCCCAGCTCAAAATCCTTTTGCAGCTTTTGTTGTGCTGAGAACCAAATCCAGGCAAGCGACAGAAAACCCAACTCAAACAGGCTTACGTGAGAGAAGCTAATTTATGGACACAAAACGGCTGAAGCTGTGGGAGAGCTCGGATCTTCATCCCTCCCCTTACAGGGCTGCCTTTTCCAAATGGCACAATGGGCCAGGAGCAGCAGCAGCCTGGGCAGCTGGGGGTAGGGGGAGTCCTCAGTCCCGAGGGGCTCTATCCGCTCAGAGATCTCCCCGGTCTGCCTTCCCTTCAGAAAGACCTGCCTCTTGGGCTCCTCCTCTGCACCCAGCCTGGCGGCTGCCCCTACACCACCCTCCTCAGCCTTGGCCCTTTCTTGTTCTGGGCTCCTGCAGGGAGCTGAGCTGCCCTCGGGGCATGTCCCCCTTCCCAGGCTCAGGGCAGGGGTGCTGGCATACCTCCCTCTCCTCTCTCCTTCTCTGCGTCCTTTTGAAGGAAAGAGTCCTTTCAACACGTGCCACTGCAGCTCCCCGTGAAGGTGTCACTCTCTCTTCACCACACTTCGTGTCTGTTCACAACTGCCATCTAACGGGACCCCATGGGGACGTGTGTTTTCTGTGAAAACTAGCCAAGAAACAAAGAGCATCCTTCGGAGCCCGCGGCTGCCTGCGATGGTGAAGCGAGGCGGAGGGAAGACCTGGCCACGAACCAGATCACGGACCAGACCACGGACCAGACCACTTACCAGACCACACCCAGGCCTGCCTCCAGCTGTGCACCACCCCCCACCTGTCTGACTGGCATTATTTGGGCACAGGCTCATGTGCCCGAGTGGAGGTTCTCCCCTGGCCAAGAGCGCCCTTTCTTCCCTGCAAATTCTGCCCCCTCTTCTGAGTGACTTGGGATGAATCCCAGCACCTTGGGGCTCTGTGTCCTGTCTGTAAAATGAAGGGGCTGTGGGAGTGACCTTAGGGCCCCTTCTGCCTCTAACACAATGCTTCTCAGGCCTAGAAAGTTCCTTTGGAGTTGTGCTTCCACGCCAAAGTCTGGCCCCAAAGAAGAAGTCTGCTGACAACAGAATGGGCCTTGGGGCTGGGGCAGGTGGCTCAGGGACCTGCCTCTGTTTTCGGCTATTTGCACCAGAGACCCTCCTCTCTCCCCCTCAGAATCCTCCCTGCCGTCTGGAGAGCCCTCTTCCCCAGAGACTAACAGAATGGTGTCATGTCTCTGGGGCCCCAGTAGAGAATGTCTAAACCCCCCAGCGAGACAATCAGGAACGAAGCCGCCTCCAGCCGCTTCTCCTTCCTGCCTCCCACAAGCCTGATGTCCAGCCCAGGAGACACTGGCCCCTTCTCAGACTGCCCCCCTCCTATCTCCACACCGCCACGCCGGTGCTCAGATGTTCCCTCTGCCTGGAATGCCTCCCTGGCCCCCGTGCCCTAGGCCTCCCCGCTGTGCAATTCAACCTCAGAATCAAGGCTCTGTGGTTGGTTCAGTCAGTGAAGCGTCTGCCTGGGTGGTTCAGTCAGTGAAGTGTCTGCCTTCATCTTGGGACATGATCCTGGGGTCCAGGGAAGGAGCCCCGTGTCAGACTCCCCGCTCAGCAGGGGGTCTGCTTCTCCCTCTGCCTCTGCCACTCCCTTCTTATGCTCTCTAATAAATAAATTTTTTTAAAAAGATCTTTAAAAAAGAAGAAGAAGAATCAAGGCTTTGCATCAGTGTCTTCTGTGTACCCTCACCCACCCCTAACGCATAGTTAGAATTAGAGGCCCATCACCCGGATATCCACGCCCTGGGTCCTCTACACCCCTTCCACCGCCAGCACTTGTAACACGGCCGATGGCTATTTTGACTCATCAGGGAGCTCCAGGGAACTGGCGGAGTAGGGGGAGATGGGGCAGGCCTGGGGAGTCCAGCAGGCTTGCATTCCCAGTGGGCTGAGTTGCGTACAGGCACCAGGTAATGGGGGCGGGGGGGGGGACGACTCAGGCAAGACTTTTTGGCGGGATGCCTACCCGTGCGTCTCCCCGGTACCCCCCCAGCACATGTGTGCTCCCGCAGGAAGGCTCAGGAGTCCCCCCCAACATAAGGCCAGGCAGCCTGCTCACCCTGGCCGGTGCCCAGCAGCAGCGAGCTGCACACTCCCCCTGCACCCGGCACATTTATCCCGCTAATGAGAAGTTCCTTAAAGCTCTAACGAGGCTCTTTCCACCAAGTAGGTTCAGTAACAGATTCTTATAAAAAATAAATTCGGCACATTAGTGGACCCACAGGGAGGAGGCTGAATTTACCAAATACTGGCAGTTGCTGTCTTTTAATTAAAAAATAATGACAAGCTCATGGAATTGTGGTCTCTCCCAAAGACAGATCTTCTGATTTTCCATGTAGAAAACCGATGCGCCTTTGTTAGGACAAAAACCATCTCTGACGGGCTGGAAATAGGAGGAAGTCTTCCCCATTTGGTCTCCCCAGCTCCAACCCCCACCCCAGAGCCTTTCCCCACCCCACCCCCCACTTATCTGGTTACTGTCTTAAATGTGTGTGTGACACTTCAGGCTGGTGTGACCCCACTTCCCCACATTCGTCTGTCTGTCCCTCCAGCCATGCAGCCACCTGCTGACGTCACTGCGTGCTAGAATCTGGACGCGCAGAGATGCCCGAGGCGAGGTCTCTGACGTCCCAGGGCCCACAGTCCAGCTGCAAAGAGAGATGTCAAAACAAACTAGCTCAGATGATGGGGGCATGCCCGGGGTATGGAGGGCATGAGTGTTTCTAGGGAAGACTTCCAGACCAGGCTCCAAGGGGGAGACCACTGTGCAGGCTCCCGAGGAGGAGGGGGAGAGGCGGGCAGAGGAGGGCAGTCAGTAGATGGGATGGCCACACAAGGGCCCGGGGCACAACAGATGCCAGCCCACAGAGGGAAAGCTGCCAGAGCCAGGAGGCAGGGTGCCGGGGAGGCTCCCGGGGCACTGCAGGCAACAGCCTGAAGCTGGACAGCCAGGCAGAGCCCTCGCCGGTTAGAAGCTGTGCTCAGCTTCAGAGCCTAGATTAGAGATCGAAGTGGCATCTGATTCCTCTAGCAAGATGCTTCATCGACTTCTCGCATTTCCATTTTATGTCCCATCCAGGGAGGCCTGAAGCCTGCCACAAATTCCATCCTTGGTCCTAGGAGCCACATGGGGGGGAGGGGACTCCGGGAGGTAGGTGGGGGGTGGGGGAGGGGTATCTGACTCAGGAAGGGGAGTGACTCACTGAGGCACTCAAGACCCAGGCCCTCTCCATGCACCGTCAGTGTGTGGGCCACAGACTCCCGCCTCCGCCTTCTACACACTCTGGGACAGGACTCCCATGGGAACACGCTGGGCCCAGCCCCCTCAAGGTGCCAGACGACCGTCCAGGCTGCAGCCCCCCTGCTCTAAGTGGATCTCTGAGGAGAAGGAATCAGGCTAGTGGAACGGAAGGCACAGAAGCCATCCAGCCCCCCGCCTGGCAGGAGGTGGGCAGGCACGGTCCCTCAGGAAGTCCTCTTCCATTCCAGAGGGGGTCATTCCAAACTGTCCTGTCTGTTCTCACAGAACAGAGGGTCTGCTCACCCTCTCTCCACCCCCTCGACCTCCTTGGAACACACTCCCGATCACTTCTCTGGACCAGATCTAGTTTTAGCCCATCTTTCTCGGGGTGCAAGACTGAGAAATCCACGAGCAAACCCCTGCCAACTGGGGATGAATCAATTAAACCGATATGGCTAGGCGGCAGTGGTCAGGGGCAGTCTTCAAGTGAGGGTTCCTGCCTGGTGTCCCCGCACGCTGTTCCCGGGGAGGATGCGGCCCCAGGGTAACTCATGGGAAACACAGAACGGCTGTGTCTCAGGGCCAACACCTGAACCAACCCAAGAAGACCAAGACCTCTGGGTCACTGGCCTTAGGGCCACCTTGGGGAGAACCCAAGGGTACCCAGGTCACACTGTGGGACACCGGACCACAACATGGGGCCCACAGGTGAAGTGGCCCCGAGCCACGCCCCTCACTGTTCCATCCCTCAGTCATCACACAGCGCCAACCGAGTGAACTTCTCGTGACGGAGTGCAGCTCGGTGGTTCCCAATAACTCTTGTTCTGTCTTCATAGAGCTTGAGTTAGAGACCCTCTAGGTGTTGTTATCTAAAGATTCCTGGAGCCGATGGTCCCTACCTGACAATTATAATCAAGATTTCTGGAGTTCTGAGTAGTTAAAACCCAGTAAACAGCTTCAACTCCTCCTTTTCAAAATTCATTGCTGTTGGTACTTCACATAATACAGGGGGAGTTTAAGAGCGGGGACCCTGGAGCCAGCTGCGTCTATGACAGCCATCATCGTTTCCTGGCTGTGTGACCTTCACCCAGTTACTTAACCTCTCGGAATCTGCTTTCCTCATGTGTAAAGAAGGCTTAATAATAATAGTGTCTTCAGGCACCTGACGGTGCTTACTACTCCACAGTAGGGTGACGGATGCCTCCCACCCCCTTACATTTGCCTCCCTGTATTTTTAAACTGTCTTCAATGAGCATGTATCATTTTATAATTAGGAAAAAAAAAAGCATCTTAGGAAAATAACCTTCAATTAACTTAATATAGTTGCAGCCAAAAGAACATTCTAAAGACAAGATAAGCTGGCTGCAGGTCTGGGATGCCTCAGTCCTTTTAGCAACAACGGGAGGTTTCCTCACAGCCAGGACGAGGGATGAGCCCCGCCTCGGGGAGCCCCAGCTGCGGGCTACCCCACCATGCCCGGCCCAGACCTCCTCTAGCTCCAAGATGCCGCCCCCCAACACCGTGGGAGACGGTAGTGCTCTGGCCTCATGACGGACCACAGCAGTTGAGTTCTGACCCCACTGCTGACCAGCCATGTGACCTTGGAAACTGTGCCAGCTCTCTGGCTCAGTTTCCACACACCCAAATGAGAGAAAACAGGAACTCCCCCCGTTGGGTTGCAGTGGTGATTAAATGAGACACCTCGGGTGCCATGTCTGACCCCAACCTGGGAACCTGCATCGTGCTCAACAAGGTGCTCAACAAGGTCCTAGTTCTTCCCACTTCCTCTTTCCCTTGGTGACATGGGCCAAACATGGTTTCCCTGACGACAAGGCAGGTGATTATCCCCAACCTGCCAGCTCCAGCCCTGACCTCGCTCCCCTACTTTAGGACCAGAGTTCTGATGACCCACAAGATGCCCCCCTTGCCACCCCGTTGACTCAAACTTAGCCTGCTCTAACGTGGTTGAAGGGGCTTAGGTCAATTTACCACGCTGCACTGAAGGTCTACTCAAAAAGTTTCCTCTGAAGGTGGAAGGCACCCCTGGCCTCCAGTCTTCTGGGGAAACAGACTCTGGAATCAGCAGTGTCAACCCGAGTGATAGGTGCTCCAGGAAAGCCAGCTAAGGATTACGGGGTCTCAAAGGAGGGCGCCATTGGCTCTGCCCAGAGGAACAGCTCAGCAAAGGCTTGAGCTGGGTCTCAGAGAATGAGCAGGAGTTCGGTAGGTGGAAAAGGAGGCAGACACTGAGCGGCACCAACAAAGACCTTGGAGCCTGAACTAGCATAAAACGTTCAAGAAAGTTTACCTAAATCCTATGCCTAGACCCCAGTTTGGGGGGTTGGGGTAGATAAAATATAGGGCAGGTTGGGGAGGGCCTTACACAGCAGACGGGTTGTTATTAGGATTTTTGAGGCTACAGACCTCCCTGAGAACCTAATGAATGTTATTGACCTTGTACCCCAACACTGAACCCTCTCAGGGACCCCTACACGTTGATAAACCCCAAGTTATAAACCACAGACAAGTGCCTTCAGGAAGAAACCCGGCGACACAGCCACATCTCTTGGCTCAGAGCCTGCGCTCTGTGGTTTGGGTTCTCCCCCCAAAAGCAGCATGCCACACCATGTAGAGAGCCCTGCTTCTTCCCCACAGGCAGCAAGCCCCTGGGACCCCAGTGATCCCTCCCCAGAGGCCTGGATGGGCCCCTGACAAACCGCCCGAGCTGCACTCCATTTTCGCCCCCTCCCCCACCCTATGTGGTCACATTCTCCCCACCTATGACCAAGTCCTAGCCCCACAGAAACTCAAGAATTTTTAAATTGCTTTTGGTGGGGAGGCGTCTGGCTTCTGTGTTTGGGGATCCTGTTCAGTCAGGAGAAGCTGACATGGCTTTAAATATTTAACCACTTTGGCATTGATAATAACTTTGTTCATGGCAGCTCAAATTAAGCTCCAGATCAAATACGATTTGTGGGACCTACCATACTTCAAGTAAGGTCCCCAGCCAGCTTTGCTTACAGCAGATGGCCACAAGGGGCAGCTGTGTATCCCAGGCAGAGCACTGGACTCGGAGTCCATCTGCAGAGGGGCGAATAGCACTCTTTCCCATGGTGGTGTTGTAAAAAGCAAAGGAAACTGCAAAACTGCTTCTTCTGGTGACCCCCTAGTGGGCTACCAAGGTAAGGGACGATCACCACGGAGAGTTTAAGACACTCACGGCTCCTCCCCAGAGGTCCTCTCTGCGATGTGCCAGACCTCTTACCTAGAACCTCTTCCAGACCGCAGGGACACAAGACCCAGGACTATCCCACAGGCCCCCAGAAGCTACCCCAACCCCTGTAAGAGAGCTACACTCTCCTCCCTCAGGGACACGTCCCTCCCCCCCCGCCACCGCCGGAGGGCGCCTTCCCCTAGGCAGAGAGCCCCAGGTGCTAACCTCCTACCCACCGCCACAGCCTGAATTGAGCACCTCTCACCTGATTCAGAAGGGGCTTTGGCTTTGGGGACCACCAGGAGTTTGAGGGGCAGTTAGTCTGGGCTGCTTCCTTTTCTTTACTTGGGATTTCCCAGCGCAGAGAATAAGCAGAGAAGAAACCTCTAACCTGCCCATCCCTCCCTCGGCCAATGAGGTCACTGGCCTTCCCTCTGACACCTGCAGGAGGACCCCTGGCCCATCCTGGGACACAGTCGGAGCCCTGAGCCCTGGCTGGGACTCAGCATTGCCGTCCTATAATCTGTGTACACAGATTACACCGACTTGTGGATGGAAACCCATTCTTTTTCCCCTCCTGACTTTCTTCTTCTCTGCGATGAGGTTGACTAGATAGGCTGCCAGTTTAAAGGTCTCAGACAAGTAGCCAAGTGCAGCCCCTGGCCTATCTCCATACTTCAGGGGTATAAGGGACCTGAGGCAGTCTGCCCAGCCAGCCCAGAGCGGCAAGGAAGCCAATGATAATGGCTAATGCAATACACAGAGTTTCATTACTAATGTGAAAATTGATTCTAACTCATGGAGAAAGAAAGAGAAAATATGCTTGGAATGTGAAGTCCCAAGGATTTGCAGAGGCTGGATATGCATGTCCCTGGGAGAGTGAGACATTCACAAGGTTGACCTCACAGTGTGGGATCAGACGCGCCTGCCCTGTGTGGACTGGGGTGGGGACTGGGGGGTGTCCACAGGACAGTGTCTACTTCCCTTACAAGAACCTGCCCATAACCAATTACTGGGCTCCATTCTTTCTTCCCAGGAAGGGACAGCGTCTCCAAAAACAAGCCCTCTCCCCCTGACCCGGCGCCATGCCAGACCTGTCCAGGAAAGCAGACCCATCCTGGAGAAAGACACACGTCCGGAGGGACGCAGGCAGCCTCAGAGACGGTGGGTGGTGCTGATGTTTGTTTCTTCCTATCGCTAAAGAAAGACTTCTGCCCTCATTATGGCTGTGTGATATATGAAAGTCTGCGGCGGGGACATCAAAACACGCTCCTGTTTATTAAAGCTAAATAATTAAGACAAGGTTTTTACTTAAACATTGTCATTGGCAATAAATCACAAACGTGAACCTCCCTGGGGTTCCTTGCTGTAGGACATGTAAATATATATCCTTGCCCTCCAGCCTGGGTCCCTCCCCCTAATAAGGGAAACCTATGCAAAGGTTGGTTTGTTCGGGTGGTTTTTAGGAACGAGTGAGTACGCCTTCCAACCTGTACACAGAAGAACGTGTATTTATTCTGCAATAGATTCTCTCATTCATTATTGAACATCTACTTTGCGCATGGCGTGGGACCACGGCGGAAGCTGAAACTAGGAGAAGGCGGTTTCACAGTGTGGTGGGGGCGTAGTTTGCAAATACACACGAATGTACGTACACAGACACACATACACCATATACACACACACCTACAGCATATGTATGTATCACTATGTATTAATACATACATATATGTGCCTGAGAGAAGCGGTTCACAAAGTGTTTGGGAACCAGAGAAGAAAGAATGCTTAAATGCTCCCCCCAGGGTTGGAAAGAACTTCCAAAAGGCGTTTCCTTCCAGGTAGAACTTCCCCAGGCAATACAGAGATCCCACAGATCTCATCTGTACACATGCATTTCCCTTGTCTTCATGCCCAGCAAAGAGCAGTGCGACCTCCCTATCAAGGACAGTGACTGTATTGAAGCCTGCTCCACAGCTAGGACCCAAGAGCACTTAAACTTCTCCAGCCGGGTGCTTCCCCTGCTGTCCACAACCTGCCTTTCCGCCTGCTTTCCCCTCCGTCATTTCTGAAGGATCCGTGAGCCAGGTAGGGAGAGGATGACAGAAACGTGGGAAAGAAAAGGAGGGGGGTCCTATGTCCACTGGCGGGGCAAAGAGTGAGGGAGAGGGACACAAAGAAGTCAGGCCCTCTCCGTTAGCCACACCGCAAACCTTCCAATGTCCCGAGCAGCCGTTCTGCGTCTTCTCTCTAACCTCCCTGCAGCCCCGTGCCATCTCGCCGGCCTGCTCGGGGACACAGGGTAGCTTTTATCAACCATGTCTCAGAATGAGACTCTGGGTTCTAGGCACCCTGCATCCCTGAGCATCCTCTAAGGGGGGTGCAGGGTGGGGAACATGCCCCGCGGCTGGCCACGTGATGCTTTTCTCAGCACGCCCTGGGCAGACGGAGCCCGTGGTCAGCCCCACTGCCAAGTCCTCTGCCTTGGAGGACGCCAAGCCAGGCCTCCCCATCCTGTGTTCAGGCGATTGATTTTTTTTTTTTTTTTTAAATCTATATGCAAGAGTTCACATTCGCTCCTGGTTAATTCCATCTCCTCTGGTTTGGGCTCATCGTTCTGCCTATCGATCATTCTACACGCTGCTTATGTCAGCCAGCGGCGTAGCTCCTTTCCTGGCCATCCGGGTGCTACGTGTGAATTCAATAGTCTGCCTTTCCTATCCCCATCCAAGACATCGATATGTCACCAGGACGGAGCCGAGGATGACACCCGTGGTACTAGAGACCTACGGGGACGGTTCACTTAACATCCGTCACGCAAAACCGTGAGCAACTGAATGACTAAAGAGAGGACTGTGGATTCTCTCCAGGTCCAGCCTGGTCTTTCCTCGATGCCCTGGGTCGGACTGTTCCGCCAGCTACAGATCAACTGTCTGTACCACTGGGCGGTTTGCAGCTTTTCCTTCCCTCTTCCTCCTTCTTTTTTTTTCATAGCTTTCCATCTTATCTCTAAAGACACCATCAAGACATGGCTTAAGGCTCCCTGACATTAAGACACCCATGTCTAAGATACTGAAACACGGCAAGATTTTGAAAAAGAACGGGACATGGGACTTGACCTTGCGTGTTCTTCATGAACCCTTACCAGCCCCGGTGAGCACCTCTTTGTTTTCCCAGCGCTCCAAAACCATCTGCTCCGTAAACTCTTTCAAGATGTTGGAGGAAAATGCCATAACACTTATTGCTTTAAAATATTTTTTAATCTGCCTTTTCCTCCTTTGTGAAACCATCTGCCCATCTGCAGACTTCCGGCACCTCTCACCCTCTCCGCGATTCCTCAACGCGATGCTTCCAGAATCGCATTTACAATCTTCCGCTCCTCCCCTCGAAGAAGGACTTTATGATTACCTTTGTTTGTCTGGGTCTCAGATTTATTCCTGGCTTTGGCCCCCCGAAGGTATAAATGCAGCCCTGTGGTCGGGAGGAGCCGGCCGAGCTCACTAATACCGTATTCATGTACATTCATGCCTACCACCGAAAAATTAAAACCGTGCCCGCTGATTTGAAGGCAGGTTATAGCGTCATTTTTGTATCTTAAGGACTGTTCATTATGTAGGAGCAAGGGATGCATACAAGTGGCAATGCAAATGTGAGCATATGTGCACGAATGCGCATATAAAAAATTCAGCATTCGCGGAGTTCCTGCTGTAATAATAATAGTTAATATTTTATATCACTTTGCTCAGGTACTAAGTGCTCCATATATTTTACCCGTTTAATCCCCACTCTAGCCCTACAGGTGAGGACTGTGCTTATGCCCAGTTCATAGCAAATAGAAGCGTGCCCCTGGCAGCCAGAGCACTGGGACGGGGACCCAGGCAGCCCGGCCATGAAGTCTGCCTCTCTTAGGTGTGATTCCATACATCGCCAGACCCGTCCCAAGCCTTCCACTGCATCTCCTCCAGCCCCCGGCAGGCATCACATTCCTTATACCCAGATACTGTTCACCCTTCTGCAGACATTCCAAGGACTTTTACATCACCGTGCCTCTCTCTGTTCTTGCTACTGGCTCTGCCTGGAATAGCCTTTCCTCTCCTGCCCACTCAGGAAACTCCTATTCATCCCTCAAAGCCTAGTTCAGCGGCATCATCTTCTTGGTGAATCGTATCCTAGTCTCACCTCAGGTAGAATGATTTGTCCCCTCCCTCCCGGTCCTACAGCAACCTGTTTGCACTATACTAGAGCAAGACCATCCAGATCAGGCTTTATAAATAGCAAAAGATTCTGGAACGGGTAAGTTAAGAGCCGACACAAATAGCAAGGATAAAGTTTGCAGGCAGGAGCCTTCTTCCCTCTGTCTCTCTGCCTGCTGCTCTGCCTACTTGCGATTTCTCTCTCTCTCTCTCTGTCAAATAAATGAATAAAATCTAAAAAGAAAAAAAAAGAATAAAGATTGCTGGCTATTTGAGGCTTTCACTTATTAATTCATTTAATAAATACTTATTTCATACCTACTGTATACCAGGCTACTCTTCCTAATCCTGGGGATAAAGCAGTGAACAAAATATAGACATTCCTGCCTTCTTGGAGCTTACAGTCTAGTGAGGGGAGACCAATGATAAATAAAATCAGTAGAATATATAGCATATTAGCAGGAAGTGAGTGCTGTGGGGAGGAGTCAGGGAGGGAGGGAGGGAAGTAGAGCAGAGGGGAGGGACGGGGAGCCAACACCCTCCTGTTAGTTTGAGGAGGTAGATGCAGACAGGAAAGAGCATGTGCGGTCACAGCGGGAACAGACACCCATTCACAGCGATCATGTCTAACAGTAACTGAGCGAAGTCTGCGCCCCCAGGCATGGCACCCAACACTTTCTGTGAATTATTTCATCGAATCCTCACTGGTCTCTGCGGCGAGGACTATTGTTACTCCTCTTTCATGGATGAGAAAGCTGAGACTGGGGGAAGTTAAGCTTCTGGACCAGGGGCCCACGGAGTTTAAGTGATGGCTGGGACTCAAACCCATGTCCTTCGGACTTCGAGGCCACGGTGCTGGATCCCCACACCCCAGAACTCGAGCGGTACCAGCCAAGCCTCCTGTTGTCTGGGTCAGCCCCAAAACATGCCCAAGAGCAGAGACAAAGTGCAGCACAGGGAACAGAGAGGGACTCTACAAGCTGAGCCCTGTGACCGACAGGAGCCTGGACAGTCCCGGGATGCCAGCTGGCTCCCGAACGAGGTGTTCAGCTCTGCAGCCAGAAGGGAGGCATGGCTGAGGAGAGAGGCTCTGAACCCGTGGCCAGGCCTGACCAGGTGCTTCCCTCCTGGGCACCCCCACGGGCCTCTCCTACTTCCCCAGGCTGGCCCAGTGCTGCTGTACCTCACCCTAACCTTACCCGTGGGGCAGGAAAGTCCCCTCATTGTCCCTCTTAGCAGCCAAATGACGGCACAGACATGTGTATCCAAAAGTGCCTTTGGCTGCCCACCTACGGCCTCTGCCTCATGTTGAACCTGGCTCCCCGGGGCCGCCCAGCTCCTGGTGGTTGTTTCTTCTTTCCCCAAACCTGCACTGACCTCAGTACTCTCACCTTTACCCTTGACAGCATCTGCCCCAAAGGTCAGGCTCCCTCCCAGCCTCACCTCTGGTCCCTGGCCCACCCTGCCCCCTCCAAGCAGGGTCTTACTTTCCTGACGGCTCTGAAATTCACCCAGAGTCCTGCCTCCTCCTTCTGGTCCCCGTTGAGGGGAAGCCCCTCCTGCCCTGCAGGCCCTTTCCCCTGGCTCTCTTCTGCTGTGTGCTGGAGCCAGCCCAGACCACCTCACGAGACTTCCCAATTCTGCCTTCAGTGATGTCATGCTGGTAGCTTAAAATGAATTCTGGTGTGGGTGTTCACACCATGGCAAGAGTGTTCACACCATAGCAAGGGTGTTCACACCATAGCAAGGGTGTTCGCACCATGGCATTCAGTAAATACTATGCATCAGGGCTTCCTCCACACAAGCCCTTTGTCAAAGACTGACCAGCTCACCAGTGAAAGTAAACTCTCCTAGAATGAGCAACTGTCCCAGTTTGCCCAGGATCATCCCAGGTTTAGTTTGAGTACCAGGAAGCCTCTGAGCCCTGAATGGGCAACTGATGGTTGGTCACCATCAGCTTTACTTCTGCTGATCTTCCTCAGTCAGTAAACTGTCGGGTTTCTTGGGCTGGAGAAGCCCTCCCTGAACCTCTGCCCTCGCCCTCACTTTTCCTGGTCTCTCCTCTCCTCCTGGCCAGGCTGCAGAGGCCACGGTCAAAAGTCCTTTCCTGTCCTGTCCAACACCGTTTCCCTCCTGGAATTTCCCCCTCCCCTTGACCCATCCAATCCTCTCCCAGGAAGGTTGCCAAGGACCCCTGAGCTGCCAAACCCCTAAACACTGTTTGCTTTTGCCTTATCGTATGTACCTTTCTACAGCACTCCACACCGGGACCATTCCCCCATGTCTACCCTGCCTTCTGAGACACCCTTCTCTCTTGCTGGTCCTTCTACCTCTGTCTACTTCTTCTGGTCCCTTCCCCGACTCAGGCCCTCCAAGCGGACAGTCTTCAGAGCTCGTCACCAGACCCCCTCTCTTCTATCGTTAAATGTCTTTCATGATGGGCGGGGGGGAGGCCTGGGTGGCTCAATTGGTTGGGCAGCTGCCTTCGGCTCAGGTCATGATCCCAGGGTCCTGGGATCAAGTCCCGCATTGGGCTCCTTGCTTGGCGGGGAGCCTGCTTTTCCCTCTGCCTCCCTGCTACTCTGCCTGGTGTGCTTTCTCTCTCTGACAAATAAATAAATAAAATCTTTTTTTTTTTTAAATGTCTTTCACGGGGAGTTCCTCCAAACCCATGTGTCCCCTATTGCCTCAGTTCCCAAATCTGCACCCCAGCCCTTGCCTCTGCCCTGAGCTCTGGGTGGGCATATTCAACTGTCCATTGGAGATCACCATGGTCGCTGCAAATTAGCTAGTCTACAACAGGGCTGAGTCCATCATCTTCTACGGCAATCCAATCCTTCCCTGTACACCCGGCCTTGGTGAATGACGCCCAGCTGCCCCAAAAGAAGAGTCTGAGACAACCAGAGCTGGTGCGAATGTGGAGAAAAAGGAGCCCTCGTGCACTACTGGTGGGTGTGCAAGCTGGTACAGCTGCTGTGGAAAGCACTATGGAGGGTCCTCAAAACCTTAAAAAGAGTACTAGTATATTGCAGTAATCCCACTTCTGGGAATTTATCCAAAGAAAATGAGAACACTACGCCAAGGGCCTATCTGCGCCCCCACGTTCACTGCCCCGTTATTTACAACAGCCAAGACATGGAAACAGTGCAAGTGTCCATCAACATGTGAATGGATACAGAAGATGTGCTATATATATACAACACAACATTATTCGGCTACGAGAAACAAGGAAATCCTGCCATTGGCAAAAACATGGATAAAGCTTGAAGGCATTACGCTAAGTGAAATAAAGACAGAGGAAGACAAATACCGTATGATCTCGCTTCTAGGTGAGATCTAAAAAAATAAAAATAAAACCCAAACCAAAAACCCAAACTCACAGAACAAGAGACCAGCTTGAGGTTCTCAGAGCTGGGGAGCAGAGGGGAGGGAGGGTTGGAGGAAGGTAGTCGAAAGATACGAACTTCTAGTTATGGGACGATTGGGTCCTTGGGGGACCATGTACGAGGCGATGACCACAGTTAACACGGCTGTAGGACACAGAAAGCTGCTGAGAATGTTGGTCCTCAGTTCTCATCACAAGGAAACAAATTCTTTTGCTTTTTTTTGTCTTTTCTTTTTATTGTATCTATGAGCTGATGGGTGGTAACTAAATTCATTAATCAATCATTCCACAATATCCATGCTGGACAGCAGGACGGCTTAAACTTCTACAGTGAGGTTTGTCAATTACGTCTCAGTAACACGGGGGAGAAGAAGCCACCCGTCCTGGCCGGGGTAACTGTTAATGAGGAATTTCTGTAGCTAATGAGCCTTGCAGTTACATTGAGAGGGTATGAAGTACCACAAGGCTTTCTTTTTCACCCTGGGTAGTTTTCATATGCATCTTCTCTGTGTTGGGGGAAACAGTGTTATTAAATAATGTCAGTGATGGTGTATCAGCTTATGGTCCTCAGTGTGAGATCCAGGCCCTATACGAGCCTCCCGGTCAGTGGGCAGAAAGAACCAGCATGTCGTGCCATGCACATGTCTTCTCATGTTAGGGAACATGGGCATGAGTCCTTTCCATGATCAACAAAGATATCCTGCATTGATTTGGAAATTGGAACAGGTAATAATCTGGCTTTTGACAGGACTTTATTTGGATGAGATGTATTCATGTATTTTAGAAAAATAAATTTCTGTAAACTCTCGTTTAAAAAAAAAAAAAATCTGAGAATCACCTGAACACCTGCCTTTCATCCAGCACCCCTCATCCATATACAATCGACCCCTAGGTGCCCTGTGTCCTCCACACCGCCCAAACACCCATCCGCCTGCCTTAGGCGGCACCAGCTTTTGCACAGGGGCACTGACACACTGTTACTGCTCTCTGTGCCTGCGCTCCGGGTCACATCCCCTTCTTCCTCCATCCTGCAGCAAGAGTTGTTATTTCTAAAAACAAATCTGATCGAGCTATTATTCTGTCTAAAATTTCTTAGTGGTTCTCTGCAGCTTTTGGGATATAGTTCACACATTCCAGTGCACACACATAAGACCCTTCATAAGCTATACTGTGGGGATACCCCAAGGTCACTGACCCAACCCTTGGCACACCAATCCGGGGCCAGACAACCGCCGTGCAGCTGCAGGGTCTGAGAGAAGCAGCATCCCTGAATTCCCACCAAGGACACATGGGATCCAGGCTCTGCCACTGCAGAGATGAAAGACCCTATTGGCCCCTGCATGCAGGATTGCTATAGGTACAAACTAGATAATCTGAGGAAAACCCTTAGCCATGGCCCGATGTTTAGGAACTGCTCCATTGTAACTGTGATTAGCCCTTTGCCTTTTTTTTTGTTTTAAGATTTTATTAATTTATTTGACAGCAAGAGAGGGAACACAAGCAGCGGGAGCGGGAGAAGGAGAAGCAGGCTTCCCACCAAGCAGGGAGCCTGATGCAGGACTCGATCCCAGGACCCTGAGATCATGACCTGAGCGAAAGGCAGATGCTTAATGACTAAGCCATCCAGGCGTCCCTAGCCCCTTGCCTTATTCTTGGCCACCTCTGCCCCCAGCTCCTGCCCTGGCCCAGCCATCACACACTGTTCCCTCTGCCTAAGATGCCTCTGACCTTTTCTTTACCAGACATACTCCTACTTGTTCTCTGAAATCAGCTCAAGCTGTATTACAGGTATTATTTCTCCTCTGCTGCCCACGTCTGATTTCCATGTCCTCTCTGTGCACCCCCGGCTCGGTGCCTTGGCCTCCACCTCAGCCCATCACGCTGCACTGTGTTATCCGTCCACTGCCCCAGCTTCACTACAAAATGCTGAACTCGGAAATGTGTTCCCTGAGAGCTGAACATAAGGCCTGGCATAAAGTGAATGCCTCCCCAAATAATGAATGAATGAATGAATGAATGAACGAATGAATCAGCAAAACCAGGACTCATCCCATAAGTCTCCAGACCTCCGAACATCTCAAAGCATTCGAATCCCGAAAGAAAGGCACCAGGCCAAGTCTGTCTTCACTGGGTCTCCAGATACTTGAGAAAACCCTAGTTGAGGGACAAGTCATGTGGATCCACTTGGGAGGGACTGGTGGCCGCAGGGAGGCCAATGCCAGTGCCAGAAAACAGAAGATGCTCATTATGAAGCCAGCGAAATGAGACCAAGGTTGGGGGTGCCGGGGAGGCGTCCACATTAGAGAAAGAGAAACGAGACCAAGCAAACCACTGAAGCAGTCGACTGAGACCGGGAAGGGAAGGACAGATTAAATCAAACCTCTGACAGGCAATCGATGCACATTCAATTAACAGTTACAATATTACTAATTTACACAAAATGTCTAAACAATACCCTTTCCCCCTCCGGGGAGATCTTGAGTCAATGCCTCCCAGGGGGTGGGATGCTCCCTGCAAACCCTGCAGGGCCACTGTGCCCGCGCCCGGGGCAGACCCCACTGGGACAGCCAGACCTTCATCCTGGGGTGAAGGGTGGGCCCGGGCAGGTGCACGGAGCTGGGACCAGGGGTTGGGGCAAGGATGTTCAGAGCACGTGGCCGGGTCACTTCTAGAACTGGAGAGGAACCACCAGAGATTCCAAGAGGGCAAAATCAGAATCAGGCAGGCATCTGAGCGGCCACAGACCCTGGCTCGGCCTTCGGAAGTCCTGCTCACTGCAGCCCAAGGCTCTTTGAAGGCAAAGCACCTGCCAGGTGCAATGAAGTCCATCTTCATGCTCAGGGCATCCAAAGACAGGGCACATCTCCCTTTCGGGGTACACAGGAGAGAAAAGAGAAAGCATCCACTCCACAGGGTCACCCCAAGGTCACTGATGCAACCCTCGGCATGACATCCTTGGGCCAGAACCTTGAGGGCACAGAGCGCTGAAGGAACTGGGCAGAGCTCAATTCTAACCGTGACCTTGGGTAGGCCCCTCACTGCTTCGGGCCTCAGTTTCCCGCTCCAATAAAATGGGATCACACTGGGGCCCACCTCGAGGCTGGGTGAGACTTGGACAGCATGTGGGCAGAGCGCTCAGTCCAGCGCACGGTGACGTTGGGTGTCTAAGCCCTACTTGGGACAGCACTTCGGAACAGGTCCATGTGGGGGCAAGAAGGTGAGGGGAGGAAAGTGCCACGCCCCCTTTATTGCTCCTGACAGATAGGTACCGAAAGCTCTTGTAAGTACTACCTACACACACAGACCCCCAGGTCCCCTCATATCTTCTAAGCCTTCCAAAAGCCCAAACCGCAAAGCAGTTTCTTGAGGAGAGTGTGAGCACTGTCTCCAGACACCAGACGGCCCATCATATCCCTTCTGCTTGCACAGCCTTGTTTTCCCTCTTGATCCCATGACGGGCCAGGCAGGCCTCAGCATTCCCATTTTATAGATCAGCGAACTAAGTCCCAAAAAAGTTAAATGATTTGCTTGAAGTCACACAGTAGCAAGTCTTCTCTTTCTTAAATTATACTTTTTTCCAGCCCATGATGCTCCCGAGACACAGGCAAGACCAGTGAATTACAGGGACACGGGTGCTGCCTCCCGCAGAGGGGAGGGTGTCTGACCATCAGACTTCTCGTCACTCCAAAGTGCTACCCAGCTCCGAGGCCCCTCAACACTTGGGGTCCTCTGCCCCTTTTCCCACATCCTCAAACACCACAGAGCCTATGGTATGTCCCTTCGTTTGTCTGAGGAACTCCTTAGGTCTCTGCCCTGCTTGGCAGAGCTCAGCCTGCTCATCCAACTCAGGTTTTGGAGGTGGGGGCACCCCCTGGATCACGGGCACGGGACCCTGCAGGAAGTGCCTTTCCAAATTTCGGAGTTTAAGCACAGATGATATAAACGGCTCTTTGGGCGATAGGCACCCAGCCTGGAGATGCTGCCACCTTCGACAAAGGCTCTCGGACAGATGTGAATATGCCGATGAACGATGTCCCGGACAGGGCAGCGAGCAGAGAGCTGCCCCCAGTAATAGTCCTTCCCATGCACCCCCCCACCCCTCCCTGCAAGGAACTTGCTGGAGCTAAGTCCCCCGTCACTCTTCTCCATGAAATATCCTTCCCTGCTTCCTCTTCCCACAGACCATCGACCAATTCATTTGCTCACCATTATTTTTAAAACTCAAATTTTATTAGCAGTGGAGCATGAGTAATAAATACTAATACACTGTTTGCACTTGAATTAGCCCTGCATGTCCTGGGACCACAGGACTATTTGTCAAAGCCAGACGTCTCCCTCCCACCTGCATTTTGTGGTCGGACACAGGCCCTTCCAAGGTCATGGACTCCCAGGCGCCAAGTGAAAGCGGGGGGGGGGTACTCTGAGGAATTGCACTTGGGGCTCCCTGATTCCTAAGCAGGGCACTTAGCTGCCTGGAAGGAAGGGCAGCTGTGGCAGGGCATGCTAGAAGACCTGGATCCTAGCTCTACGACCTACCAGTCTAGCACCATGAAGCAAACATGTCAGCGTAACCACTCTGAACTTCTGTTTCCTTGTCTGTAAAATGGGTCAATAACACTCGCCTCCCAGAGTTGCTGGGAGTATTATTACATCGGCAAGCTGGCAAACATGCACACAGCGGGGGCGGTGGCCGTGAGGGGTATGAGGGAGGAAGGGTTCTCCTTACCAAGAACTGCACGATACCTGAAATTACACTTACCTGGTTCCATGGACGAATAAATAAGGGCCAGCACCTTTCCTAATCCCTAGTCCCCACAGGGGTCTTAAACGCTTAGCATCCAGGCATGTTTGTGGAATACATGCACCTCTGTGCGCCGCTGTCAGGAACTCGGTGCAGAGCAAAAACCATGTGATCCCTGGTGCCCAGGCTGGGCTTTCGATGCCTGCCTCTAGCAGCTGCTCTGGGGCTCAGACTCAGCTGGAAGGAGTCCACAGACAAGGGCAACCCTTCCGATGTGGGCAGGCCCAGCAAGTGGGCTCCCGACGGAGCAGCTCTGGAACCTCTCATCTCTCTTTGGCACTCAGTGCCTCACCTCTTTCCACAAACATGCAGTGAGACCCTCCCGCGTGCGGGGCTTTGTGTTAGGGCCTGGATCCCAGAAGTGGCCCAAACAGCCCAATCCAATCCCTGGCTCTCCAGAGCTCAGGCCCCAGTCAGGGAGTCCAAGCCTTAAATGGGCAGTTACAACGTGGTGTGCGCTCCAAAGGGAAGGAGGGCTAGAGGCTTCAAAGCACCCAAACGGGCCTCATTCAGGCTGCAGGAGGCAGCAGGAAGGGCTGCCCAAAAGAGTCCATGTGCAGGAGCAAAGCAAGAGGAGGAGAGGTGGTAGAGGAAGGGGTTCCAAGCAGGGCAAACAGCATGTGCAAACATCCTGAGGTAGAGAGCCAAAGCTGCACTAGGGAGCTCGAGTCAGCCATCTGGGCTCAATGGGCAACTGCTCAAAGAGGGAATCGCAAGGAGAGGCTCCAAGGAAAGGTCCTCATACTCTCTGTCCTCAGCCAGCCTCCAGTCAAAGTGGGTAATAGGAAAAGGTACTGGAAATAGACTGAAGACAAAATCAACCCTAAACAATCAAACTTTGATAATGTACTTACACCCTTCCCAGCATATATACATCCTTGCTGAGGACTGGGATATAATAGGAAGGGGCTGAAGTTGGTTAATCAGGGCAGGCCTCCCAGAGGAGGTGAGCAGGGTCCTTGGCTAAGAAGCCCTCCAGCACCAGGAATGAAGCCAGGGCCCTCTTTTTCCCCATCTGATTGGAAACCTTGGACAACAATAAGGCTTTGTCTGGTTTGCCAGTTGCATATAAACACGAACACAATGACACCTCTCTCCCCCTTGACAAGGCCACATGTCAGGGTGGCTTAGTCTGAGTTAGGCTGACTTGCTTCGCCAAGTAAGACAGGCAACAAAAGCGCCTGACTTCCCAGTGTCCTCTCAGCCCCCAGCCCAGGGGAAGATGCCAGCGTGTGCCCTGGATCCTCCTGTCTTCTCCGGGGAGCAGGGAGGTCTCCGTGAAGATGCAAACCCCCCAGCTGGCGGGGACAGTGTGGGAATTTGCATTATGCAGATCAGCTCCCCCCCCCCTGCTGCTGGGAGAAATATTGGTTTTCCCTCTTTTACCTGGCAGGGATCTGCCCTGGAGGCTTTCATCATCTGCCCTCGCCCCAGCCTCCACAGGGCCCCATCCCCACCAGCCGGCAGTGCCCCTCGGAGACCCCTACAGCACCAGCAGCACTTGCGACTCTCTGGACACTGCCTCCCTTCCGGCTCCTGCTGCCCATCCACTTCCATTCTAGAGGCATCTCCAGACTGGGACCAGCCGGGCAGCTGTGGCTGTTTTGCACATTCCGGCACAAGGTACCGGGCATAGCAGAGTGGCCAAGACAACACTGTCCAGGAGGCTCCCCGCCGCTTTCCACACCCCAACCCCACCGTAAGCAGATGGACCAGGGGGTCAGGGCAGCTCCGGAGGCCTCTGTACTCTGCCGACAAGGCCGGCTCTGCAGTCAGACCTGGCCTGGGCCTGCCTCTGCTGGGGGCTGGCTGTGTGACATTGGGCCATTTATGTCCCTCCTCTAAGTGCTGTCAAATGAGGCTGGTTATAAGGATTAAATGAGAAAATACGCATGAATGACGAGCAACACTGCCTAAAATGTGTCCAGCAAACACCACCTGCTATTTCCATTAATGTCACTCTAGCTCTCCTCCGGGACATTCTGCTGAGTGACCAGACTCTAGCCATGAGAACCACTTTAAAAACTTTTAAAATTGACCATATGATATGTGTATAGAAAAGTGCACATGCGGGGGTTGGGAGGTCGGGGTACCAGGTGGTGGGTATTATAGAGGGCACGGATTGCACGGAGCACTGGGTATGGTGAAAAAATAATGAATACTGTTAGGCTGAAAATAAATAAATTAATAAAAAAATAAAATAGATATATTTACTAATCTTAAATATTTAAACACATGAATAAAGTCAAACTGAAAAATGAAAAAAAAAAAAAAACGAAAAAAAAGAAAAGTGCACATGCATCGCACACGAAGAGCCCAAGGAACTTTCCATTCGCTGGGTTCACAGATCCAGACATGAAGCGTTCCCAGTGGTCCCCAGGCCAGGGCCCCCTGGGCCCCCTTCCGAGGAAGCTACTAGCCTGATTTCCATCACCAAAGATTACCTTGCCTGTTCCTGAGTCTTATATAAATAAAGTCAGACAGGATCTAATGAAAGTACTTTCTGGGGCCACGTGAGTGGCTCTGCCGGTTATGCGTCTGCCTTTGGCTCAGGTCATGATTCCAGGGTCCTGGGATAGAGCCCTACATTGGGCTCCCTGCTCAGTGGGAGAGTCTGCTTCTCCTGCTTCTCCCTCTGCCGTTGCCCCCAGGCTTCAGCTCTCTTGCACTCCCTATCTCAAATAAATAAAAAAGATCTTAAAAAAAAAAAAGGAAGCACCTTATGATTTAAGATGGGCTTCTATTAGATGTGACTGATTCGCTCCTCCCCCAGCTGGGGGGGGGGGACGCCTCTGCCCGGCCCTCCTCCATACCCTGTTTGGAGTCACGACTCCCAGAGAGCAGGGCCTACTTCTGTGGATCATTCCACACCCTGCCCAGGCAGGTGGGGGCTGGCTAGAAGCTGTGGAGGGCCCCAGCCAAAGGTGGGGCGAGCAGGGAAGCAGGGCACTGGGCCCCCTGGCTTGATAAGAAGCTCCTTGCAAGTCAGAGAGGCACGAGACTGAACAAACCAGGGGTCAGGGAAATCCCGACTCTGCAAGCTGTGTGACTTTGGGTGAGCTGCCTCCCCTCTCTGAGTAATTTCCCCATCTGTAAAATGAGATGGTCGGCCAAAATCTCACTTGGCAAATTCATCCTGCCCAGTGCCCACAGCACACACAGAGTGCACTGGGCCCCGTCCCAGGAGCCCACACTCGGCCGCAGACCCCTCTCAGCTCAGTCCTGTGGCACCGCCGCCCATCAGCAGAAATGGGCACAGGAGGGGGTGTGTGTGGGGATGACTCAGTGGCCCCGGATGACCATGGCCAGCAGCTGGTGACCAGAGTCCCTGAGGCTGTGCTTCCACGTGGCTCATGATCAGGGCCCGGGATCCAGGGCATGAAATATCAAACAAGACCTCCTCTCATCCCCTAGATCCTGGGCCCCTTTTCATGGTCTCCACACAAAGGCAGCCTCTTCCTGCATTCCCCACACCCCTCCCTGCACACCGCCCTCCCGCCCCGCTGACTCTACTTGCAAGTACCTGAATTCCAGAGTGCACAGGGGCCCAGGTCACACTGGGTGTTTGGAGGTCCCTGCTCCCACGGCCCCTCCCCCCGACTCACAGGAGCCACAGCACCCCCACTCTGATCTCACGCCAGGGCCCCTCACCCGTGGGTACCACCCCTGCTCTCACTAAGACAGCCCCGTCTAGTCCCCCCACCCCCCGGCCCTTCATGCAGGGCTCAGCTGGGTTTGAGGACAGTGTGAAGTGTGTACCTAGGGTCAAGGTCCAGGCAGAACCCAGGCTGCTTTTCGTACTTGTTCTGCCTCATGACAGGTCACACTAACCGCCCGCCCCCCCGCCCCCCGGTCTGAGGAGAAAATGTCTTTTGAGATCCACACAACTAACCGACTCTTCGGCCGCCCACATCTGTGAGTTAAAGCAGCCCATCCCTGCTTTCCAGAGCTAGGGCTCAGCACAGCGGAGGGCTCCCCCATCCACAGCCTCGGCCAACAAGGAGCTCACAGACGCAGCCATCCACGCCGCAAAATGTTTATTGAGCAGCTACTATGTACTGGGGCTGTCCTAGTCATTGAGAATGCAAAGCTGAGAAGTGGACAGTCTTTGAGCCAGTGCAGCAGAGACAGATGTGATAACCTCTGCTGACCTCCCCGCAGCATCAGTGTGGCCTGACCCTCCCCTAGGTGAGTAGCTCCAGTGCCTCCCCTGCTCGGGGCTGAAGGCTGAACAGAGACACCTACTGGCTCCTCGGAGAAGCACAGGCCACGGAGGAGAAGACACAGAGAGGGTTTGGGCAGTTACTGCTAGGTCAGAGGGAACAAATAACCCCTGGGCAGGGCTTACTGACACAAGACAACGGACACAGAGCAGCAGCCCTTCCTGGCCTGGGAACATGCGACAGAGGTTGGCTCCGTCCCAGCATGTCAGGCCCCAGCATCCCCCTCACCCCAGGACTAACCCCCTCCCCAAAGAGGAGCAGAGGGGCAGAGAGAGCAGCCAGCCGGTACTGAGGGACATGCGCTCTCTCAGCTGACTCTGCTGCCTACAGAGCCCATGGCCTTGTTACTTCCAATCTGCACCCCACCTTGCCGACCGCATGTTCCAGCCTATTTACTTTGGACTCTGGCAGGACTCTCCCTTTTCAAAGGCGAACGGGATGGTGCTATTTTAGCTCAAATAAATGGGGAGCTTTCTCCATCTAGTTGCCCACTCTGTACTCCTAGATTTGGGTCACCTGAACTTTCTGGCCCTCACGGGGGGGCGGGGGGTAGCTGCAGCATCATCTAGCCTCAGAGACCTCAGAGGAGCCCAAAGGAGCAGGCAGTCACCTTAGGCCTTAAGCCCTCCACCCCCAGGACCCAAGACCCAGTGTAGCCTCTGGCAGATTCCGGATCTGTGTGGGCATGGTGTAAGGGCCCAGCCATGGGGTGCGCCCACCCAGTGCCAGCCCGTGGCTGCGCCTGGAACCCCAGAGGTGCTCCGGAAACGTGTCCTATGATGGATGTGTGGCAGCTGCCCGCACAGCCCTGTGGCCAAGGATCAGGCAACTACCTGTACATGAGTCCTAGCTTCGGACCTCTCTGAGCTCCCCCATCATCTTCCCAGCCAGGGATTTGGTGTGGGGGAGGGAGTCTTGGACAGAAACCCAGTGAGGAAGAGCCTGGATGCCGGCTTTGCTTCTGCTCATGAGGTGTCTTCACAGCCCGAGGACTGAACAGGAAGGGGGGCAGGAGTGCCTTATGGGGTTCCCAGGAGGGGTGCAGAATGAGGACCCATGGGAAGGAGATTTGGCTTGGGAATAAGGTAAAAATCTTCTGGTATTTTTTGAAGAAAATCGCTAGCATTTCCTGAGCCCCTTCTGTATGCCAGACAGCGGGCTGGGTGTTCTCACATCTTCCCTCATTCACGGCTGCCTTGGGAGTGGTCAAGGACATGGCCCGGGAAGCCAAATTTCCGTCCTGGCTCTACCATGTTCTAGTGTGTCACCTTGAGAAAGCTACACGACCTCTCTGGGTCTCGGTTCACTCTTGGGGTTGGTTGTAGGTAGATCAACTTAATACATGTAAAGCATCTAGAATGTAATTGGTGCTCAATAAAGTCAGCTTTCAGAAGATGGGGAGGAAGAGGAGGAAGGGGAGAGGTAACAGCTGGGGCTGGATAACTAGGTGGGTATTCTGTGTGTAGACAAGAGGAGAGTGTCAGGTAGGACGCTGAATGAATGCATTCAAGTTCGGTCCAGGGATAAGACTGGTTTTTAATGCCCTCCCTGGATTTCATTTTTCCCAGCAATAAAATAGGCATCATCATTTCTGGACAAACGTTGCTTTATTGTGTGGAATATTCTCCACCTTGGGAAGAGCAGGAGCGCCCAGGGACCACTGCCTCCACTATTTGCAAGAACCACGGGTGACCTTCAGAAGGCACCTTCAGAAGAGCCCCTTCAGGGGGCAGGGTTCCTGGATCCCAATCTAAGCCTTCAATAGAGAAACACTGGTTTTCAGCTAGTTATGGAAATTCTGGGAGTCTGAGGCGATCATACCTAGCAGCTCTGTCCACCTCTGAGAGCGATCCTTGGGGCAAAGGCGAAATCATCAAGAATATTGTAAGCGCTGAATATGGGATACCCACCAGGAAGTGGCATTAGCGGCTTCAGCATAAGGGCTAATCGTCTGATGGAAACTCAGGAGCAGCAAACAGCTGGTGAGAAACTCCAGAGCCACCCTCAGGAAAGGACTCCAGGGGGTCCCTTCTGGCCCTCCCTACGTCCACTCCAGTCTTCTCTAGCTCGGAAAAAGTCTCTGCTGCCTCCAGAAAGACATCCCCGAATTCCTATCCCATCACCAACCTTGCTGGGGACATTCTGTCGTGATCGTATGAACACAACGAGGCCAAGGAAGATGCTGGAAAGATGAAAAAGCACCACTGTGACAGGAGTGTCCCAACAGATTTCTTCCAGAGCTACCCCGTCATGCCTCTGAGAGTCCAAGACCCCAGCGAGACCCCCCAACTGATGATGCAGGCAGCCTCGCACGCCAGCCGGCTGGACCCCGGTGCACTGGAAGGAATGGTCCAGACAGGGCAGGACTGCTGCAACCTCAAGGAGCCACGTGTCCCCCGAGTGCCACCAATCCTCAAACTTTGCATGTCATGAGAGAGTCTCCTCCGCGGTTCCTGTCGGCCTCATTCCAGCTTCCACCCCGGCTCTCGTCTGGATGGCCTCTGTGGGGGAAGAGACTGGCCCATGATTCAGGGCCCGCGCAGGAGCTCTGAGAAGGGAAGCCTTTCCCTGATTCCCCAGTAGTACCAGTGACCGCTCTCTCGGGAGGTCAAAGAAATCAGGTCAAGGAAAGACAAGCCAGAGAGTGTGTGGAAGGTCTGTGCGCCCCCCGTGCCTGGCCTCCCTGCCTATGAGATGAGGAACAGGACAGTGAGGGCGCCAGCTGGCTCAGCTGGTAGAACACCCAACTCTTGATCTAAGGGTCGTGAGTTTGAGCCCTGTGCTGGGGAGAGAGTTTACTTAATAACAAGAAAATATGTATTTTTTTAAATTGGACCGCCTGGGTACAAATTCCAACTCTGCTTCTTACCAGCTATGGGACTTTAGGCTAATGAATCATCTCCCCGAATCTCAGCCTCCCTGCCTGTGAAATGGGTATAACAGAAGGCTAAGTAGAACCTAAACTAATCATAGTACCATAAACCGTATCCCAAAGCTTAAAGTTAGTAAGGGGATAAGCGAAGTTACTATATAGAAAGTACTTTGTGTCGTGTTTGGTACAGGAGAGGCATCTGAAAAATACTCGCCATTATCATGGCCATAGGAATTGTTGCTGTCAACTAATCTGTCCACTTAACAAATATTTACTGCATTTACCTACAATGTGAGCTTATCCCCAGACACAAACACACAGGCCATTTCGTTGACCATGAGGGGCTCCTGGTCTAAGCGCCTTAGAGAACTAAGGTGTTCCCGGTCAGTACCAACCCGAATTTGTTCGGATGCCAAGATAGGACCACGTGGGTTACAGACGTCTCTCTTTGCCTGTCCTCTCACTCCTGTGTGGAGGGCCACAAAGCCCCCCAGAAGGGATACAGGCCAGGGAGCCTGGAGCCCTGGGCTGACACTCCAGCTCTGCCACTGCCCACCTTGCAACTTGGACCAAGTGACTTAACCACATTGAGGCCCACAGGGCCGCACCCAGTTCCCACGGTCTCACCAGCCTCGCCAGGGACAGCATTCCGCAGCGGCGGATGAGCCGAACGGGGCTAGGAGAGACTCTGTGAAGATGAAAACGTAATCATACTTGTAACAGCGACAACTGTGACCATTCGCGGGTGCTCCGTCACCTGCTGAGGGTTCCTTTGGCCACTATTATGGTCCTTAGCTCACAGCCGGACAGCTGCAGGAGCCGGGACTTGAATCCTGCGCAATCTGAGCCAGCTGTGGCCGACCACGACCCCACACAGCCTCTGGGGGAGGGACAGGAGTGTCGCACCCCGGCCACCCAGAAAGACAGACAGCAGCCCCCAAAAGGGGACAGCCGAACTACACTCCTGAAACCCAGTCTCCCTACCCAGGAGCCTCCGGGCTGGATGGCAGCAACTGCCCTAGCTGCCCCGCAGCGTGGAGCCGTCCTCCGCTCTTCTTAAAATTTTCTTTTTTATTAAGTGCACCTTGTAGCCAGGCTCTCACTTACACATCTTAACCTCCTCTGGGCTATTGATTTCTCATTCTATTAAATCCTCTTCTTTAACTCTGGCCCTTAAACTCTAATTCTAAACATATGTTTACTCCACAGTCCCTCTCCCAGGCCGCCGCTGTGGTGCCCTGTCGTGGGGGTCGTGCCCGCCCCCCCCCGCACCCCCTCCCTTTGCCAGGGAGCCTGCCCGAGACTCTGTCCCTGAGATCGAGTGTGTCATATGCCTGAGATGACAGAGGTCACAAAGAATAAACTGAGGCAGCAAGAAGTAGCCTGGATTCTGATGGCAGGGGGAGCCCCAAGACACCCCATTCCCGGACACCGGAGGTCCCCCGCAGTCTTCCAGTCCCCTCCTCACCCACCATGTTCCACCAGGAATTTCAGTAACAAACATTTGTTAAACATGACTTGGGGCCATTTTAATAAGACAAATATTTATTTAGCACCTGCCCAGGGCATGGCACTGGGGACACCCCTGTGAACGTGTCTGGAGGGAAGCTCAGCCCAGGGGGCCCCTGGAGGCAACAGACCGGGGAGCAACTTCTAGCAGGAGTCCACGGGCCACCCAGGCTCCCTCCCCAAATGCTCCCGGGCCCACACCTGCCTCCCAGCACTTCTGGGAACACACTCCTCGGCTTTCCCTCAGGCCTGCTTCCCCTTCTGGCTTCCCCGTTTCTAAAGTGGCATTACCATCCTGGGGAGCCTCCAGGGCTCCAAATCTCTAAGTTCTCGGCGACACTTTCTGCTGCCTCGTCTGCTATTTCCAATCTGTCCTCACGTTCTGCTGTTCCTTGGAAATGCCACTCAAATGCACCCCTCCCCTGCTGCCAGTGCCCCCAGCCCTCAAGCCCTCTCTGGGCCCTCACTCATCGGCCTGCCCAGGAGGCTCCACACCCCCCAAGCCCCAGGCAGCCAGTGAACCTCTTCTCTTTGGCTTTCAAGGTCCTCTTGAATTGTTAGCTCTACCCTATGCCTGCCACCCTGACTCCCCGAAGACAGGACCCCTCAGTCTGTCCCCACACATCACCCACCCCTCAGGCCACCCCTGTCCCCCCCACTCCGCCCAGGCAGCCCTCCTCACTGGCTAAGTCCTTCCCCGTCCTCACTGACCTCCAGCCCCATCAGACCGCCAGCATCCACGGCAGCCTGAGCACATCCACCGCACCCCTCCTAGTCCCATCCAGGGGGCATCCTCCTGTGCTGCCCCCCAAATCCTTAACCTGCTTCGCTAAGCCCTGCCTCACTGAGGACCCCCCAAAGACCCAAACGCTGCTTATGTAAATGACTGAGGTGTTGAGTTGTTCCAAGAAAACCTGTATCAGATCTTTCCATAAGGAGGCTTCTCCCTCCCATTTTTAAGCCCACGTATGAGGGAAGGAAGGGGGGGTTCTGGAGTGCTCCCCGGACCATGGCGGGGCTCAGAAGGGCTCCCTGTAGGCCCCCTTTCCTCATCCGTAAACATGGAGCTGGGGTGACTGTGCAATGAGCGGCGTGTGCGGTGCTAAACCGATTCCCTCCTTCCTTCCCACGATTTACCTTGGCCTGCTACCGTGGCATAAATTGCTTTTTCGTGTTGGGTTTGTTCAGTGTAAGGCATACCCTATTTTATGTAACCAAATGTTATCATCAAGCAACAACTATTTCTTCCACTCCCTCTATAAGCAGGGGCCGGTGCACGGGTACGGAAAACCGGGGCACGGAAGGACAAACTTCAGGCACCAGGCAAAGGCCTTGCTCCTCAAGGGACCTGCCTTCTGGGCAGGGAGACCAACAGATCACCCCAAGGAGGCAGGGTGACAGGAGCCCTCCATGTGGCCTTCCCATTGACAGATCACGTGCCCACACAAACAGAGCCATGCTGACAACTAGCCTCTCGGGCAGGGGAGATGGTCCCCATTTTACAGGTGAGACAAATGAGGCTGAGAGAGGTTAAGCAGTTTGTTCAAAGTCACCCAGAGAGTGACAAGAAGACAGGAAGCCGGATCTGCCCGTCCCTTAGCCTGGGGCGAGGGCAGGTGGGGCAGAGAGGGGGATCAGGTCCAGAGGCCTAAAGCATGGCCACAGGAGGAGGCCCGTAAACTCCAGCTACCCCCACGGAACCGAGTCCAGGAGTTGCGGGGTGTGGGGGGGAGACAGCCCTGAGGCTCCTGAGACCTGGTCACGACGCATTACAAATGCCATCTTTCTGGGAAAGCAGGTGTGGCAGCAGGGTGCCTGGACATAGAGCCCACAGGCCACCCACGGAGGAGCCTGTGTCCCCATCACCCAGGGGCTGAGTCCAGCATGGGGCAGTAGCAGTACTAAAGGAAAGGTCAGGCCAGGTAGCAAAAGCGCTGGAAAGAACTGAACACCAAAGGGATAAGGCGCCCAGGAGTTGGGTGGGGGAGACAGAGGAGGAAGACAGAGCCTAGGGGTCTGCGGTTTCCAGACCAGTGTCTGGAATAACCTGGAACTCTCTGTGGGAGGCAGTTAAGAGGAAGCACGGGGCCGGCGGGACATCCTCCTCCCTCATGCCTCCCCCACACCTCCGCCATGTGCAGAAGCCCCCAGTCTAGGGCTGAGAATGCAGAGCCAAGAATTAGCCAGATTCAAGACCTTGGTGGGGAAGGCAGTGGGGACCACCAGCCAGCCCCCACGGGGAGGGGAAAGTGTGGCGCTGACCCTAGAGAAGGTGAAGGTGAAATGAAGCTCGGGACAGGGAGAGGAAGGGCCGAGCAGCAGAGACCTTCTCCAGCAACAAGTAGCAAGACCCGAGCACTGGGCTGGGAGTCCGGAGCCCTCCTGTGTGGCCGCAGAGCCTTGGGCAGGTCACCTAAGCTCTCCGGATCTCAGAACCTGGGGGAACCAGTGATCCCTCCTTAGAGGGCGACAGTGCAGATGAGATGCTTGTAGGGCCCTCGTAGAGATCAGATGAAGTAATTCTCCTAAAAAGCATTTGGAAAACTGCGGCGCTCATCACACACATAAGGGATTCGTACTCTGCAGAAGTAGCGGCAGAGGCTTTCTTCCCACACACTCCCTGCCACGGCCTACCCCCCACCAGCCGCACAGCACCCGCCCCTGCCACCCCACTCCTCTGCTTTTCCAGCAGTGTCTCCCCTCGCCCAGGACAGGTCCTCCTTCCTCCCATCAGGTCTGGCTCAGACCCACTCTCCAGGAGCCCCCCCGCATCCCCTCATGACGGCCCCCACTTCTCTCCCACTCCTCCAAAGTTCCTCTCCATCCTCGGGGAAAACCAAACTGGAAAGCCAGACCGGGACACAGACCCAGGCTCTGGGAAGAACTTTTGGTGCTGATGAAAATGTCAGCCAATGATCAAGACGCCTGGGGGGCGGGGGAGGGAAATAAACAAAGAAAAGCCAGAATGTCCTCCCCGGTGCCCCTCCACTCACTACCCCGCCTTCCCCACCAGGCACTGCCAAGACCTCCAGGGACCAGCCTTGCCTCTGGTCTCAGGTGGCAGGCCCGGAGGAGGGCTAGGGGATAGAGCCAGCCAGGCGGGCAGGAGGCTGGTGGGCAAGCCCGGGCCACAGCTCCCCATGGAAGTCTCGCTCCGCAAGAAATGAACAAAATACGGAAAATTAAACAAACCCAGACACTGTAATGTGTGCATATTAGATTAACTCTCCAAAGGGTCGCGACCTTGAGGAACACATCCAGCCAGTGAGGAAAATAATAAACCTGATTAATGATGAGGCATGGGCTGCAGCTTCAGCAAATACAACCGGCCTGACGATGCCCAGTGGAGTTCCTGGGGCTTCCTTCCCAGGCTGGGGGTGGATGGGGGGTGCGGAACCCAGCTGACCTCCCTAGGCCCCTCGCGCCAGATCACAGGAGCACAGACACTCGGGGGACAAAGCAGGACCACACTGCTCTCTCCGATGTCCACTGCCAACCCAGACAGCCTCTGTCATAGGGGATGCCAGCCGTTGGCAGGTGCTCCTGGAAGTGTCACTGTCACCCAGGTGACCCACCGGGAGCTTAAGTGAGGGTACCTCTCTGCTCCTAGCAGGGCTCCGCACTCCGGGCCAGCCCCCAGGACCATTCTGTCTGGTATTGGAGGGGCCCCGGCCTTGCCCAGAGCTCCCCTCTTCTTTCCAGACAACCCAGGCCCTTGGGAGACATGCCCAGGAGAGCCACTGGAGGGAGGCAGGGAGGTGGCACCTCCTGGCATCACCAGACAACAGCACCAGGAGGAAGATGGCAGCATAAAGTAGAGATGCCAAAAGCTGTGCAACCAAAGGTCCAGCAGGGGAGAAGCTCGGGCCGCAGCGCCCCACCACTGCCAGGCAGGCCGGCTGGCCAGAGGGCCCCGGCCCAGCCCCCCACCGCCGCCGCCCCCGCCCACTGGCCAACTCTCCCCGGGCTCCGGCTCCTCCTCTCTCACTTTCTTCAGCTCCAGGGAGCCAGGGAAAGAGACACAGGTGCTCTCAGTGCCTTGAAACCCCTGTCCCAGCTGTCGCAAGCCGGCCCTCCACCCAGGCCAGGTCTGAGCAGCTCACCGCTCTGCCAGTCCTCACCGGAGAGAATCTCAATCAGCTCCCCTCCCCCCCCCCTCCTCCTTAGCCCCCTCCCCCATCACACGCCCAAATGCAGGTCTCCAGAGTTTCTCCCTCACTTCCCACTCGGGTGAACTAGGGTGAGGTGGGTGGGAGCCTCATGAGTCCAGGGAAAGAGGGTCATTTCTGATAGGACGCCGGTCCCCCGAAGCGAGCCCGGCGTGGAGGGTGGGGGTGTGGTGGTGGCCGGAGTCCAGCGCAGGGGCAGGGGGCAGCGGAGGCAGATGGCAGCGAGCAAAGAGGGAGGGGGGCCTCGTGGGCTCCGGGGCTGCGCCGGGATGGGGCAGAGCAGCCGGGGCCGGGCGGGAAGCAGGGGTGACGGCGGCTGGGGGAGCGCACCGGCTGCGGGCAGGGGCCGGCATCCCTGCAGGGGGCAGAGGCAGGGCGGGGAGTTGCACAGGGGAAGGGGAGGACCAGCGCGGGAGGATCGCGAGCCCGGGGAAGGGCTGCGGAGGGAGAGAGACGGGGATGGAGACTGGAGGAACTATGGGAGCGGAGCGATGGGGTCCAGAGCCCGGGAGACGCAGGGATCCGAGGGCAGGGGACCGGCGGGCTGAAGGCGGGAGAAGGGAGGCAGGGCGCCGGGGAGGCGGTGGGGGCGGGGGGCAGGGAAGGGTGCGGGGCAGCGGCCCCGGGGGAGCGGAGAGGCAGAGACGTCAGAAGTCGGGGGGACGGGCGCGGGAGGGGGCGCGCGCGGGGCCCGCGCGGCCGGGACGCGAGGGGCGCCGGGGGCAGCCCAAGAGGCGGGCTGGGGGGCGCCGCGGCGGGCCCTGCCCTTACCTGGGCGGCTCCGCACGCCGGGGGCTGAGCTGGGGCCGGGCCGCCGGGCTGTTGTTTTCCGGTTCTCCCTGCTTCCGCAGCAGCCGCGGCGGCCCCAGCGCGATCCGCCGGCAGCTGAAGGCAGTCTGTGTCCGGCTGCGAGCGAGCGGGGAGCGGGCAGCGCGGGAGGAGCGCGGCCGAGGCACGGGGCGCCGCCCGGCGGCCAGCGCTGGAACTGCGGCGGCCCGCGCACGCCGGCCGGGGGGGCGCCCCTTCGGGGCCGGGTGGCCGGCAGCCCGCACACCCCGGGCGCCGGCTGGGGGGCCTCGTCCGGCGCGCCCCAGAGCCGAGGCGCAGGAGGAGCGGGCCGGCAGCGGGGCCGGGCGGCCGGAGGCAAACTTGACGCCGCCCCGGGGGGGCCGGGGCCGAGGCCGAGCGGGAGGCCGGGGCCGGGGCGCGAGGGGCGCGCGGAGCTGGACGGCCGCGGGACGAGAGGCGGGCGCTGCGGTGTAGTGCCCTGGAGGCGGGTGGGGGGAGGCACCCGGGCACGGCCCGCACCGCCCGGCGCGAGGGGGCAGTCGGTCCCGGCCCCCGGAGTTACAGCCCGGCCGGCTTCGGCGGGCAAAGGGCGCCCCCTTGTGGGGCTTGGGGGAACCGCGCGGGGGACGAGCGTGCGGGGTTGCCAGAGACTGCGGCCGGGCGGCGGCGAAGACGGGGAGCTGGAGACTCCGTGCGGGGACGGGAAAGCGAATTGTACCAGAAAGCCAGAGAGACCCCGCGCCTGGGTTCCAGGGCGCTGTTTGATGAGAACAAACATCTTGGGAGGAACTATCTCCTCGTATAACGGATGAGGACCCCAAGGCCAAGAGAGGAGCACAGTCCAGCCCAGAGCCCAGGGCCCCAAGTGAGCGAGGTAGCGAGAGGCAGGACCGGGAGGGCAACCAAGCCGTCTGACACGCAGTCGGTGCTCTGTTTGCTACAGCGCAGCTGCGCCCAGGAGGAGGCTGGGGAAGGAGGTCCAAGGCCCTGTGAGGTCCGCAAACATCGGTCCCTCTTTTCCACCACACACGTTGGTCTTGGCTGACAACCGAACCGATCACAGAGCCCTCCTGCCCGCGGGGCTGCAGCCCCCACATCCACAGCCTGATGGGACCCTCGGTGAACAGTTTGTTCTCAGCCTTGGCGGTTGGGTCTCAGGCTTGAAGGGACAGAACACTGGCTGGCATGGCACTCCCCACAGAGGGTTGGCCGCCGGCCCTTGCCACCTCCCTGCCACCCAGACTGCAGGCAGCAGTGTGGCTCACAACTTCACATCCCCCACCTCCCCACGCTGGCCGGGATCATGCTCCCTAGGGAGGACATTATTTAGCACCAACTGTGTACCACGACAACAGCAGGTACACACTGTCTTTCCAATCACCTTCACATCAATTGGCAAAGTGAAACTGGTCCCCTTCCGCAGAGGAGGAAGCTGGCAAAGCAGGCCACAGGGGTGAACAGGCTACACAGAAGGAAGTTCTAATTCCAGCTCTAGTCCCTCAGTCTGGGTGTCATTTGCCAAATGGGCAGAAGGACTGCCCTGAGCCCAGCAGAAAGTACACTGGAGGGATCCCTGGGATCTGATGCAAGAGACTTCAAGACCCTCTGCTTCCGTTTCCACATCTCTAAACACAAGAAAAGCAAACTAAATAATCTCTAGAAGGACCTCCAACTGTGAAATTCCAAGCATGGTTCCCGGGGCCCCTTTTCCAGGAACAATGTAAGATCAGTAAGACCATAGAAGCTTAAGGGCTTGGGAGAAAAAATACTGAGTGAAACTCTTCATCTTATTCTTTTGCCTGGTGAGCTCATCCTATTAACCAAGGAGGCGGGAAGGAGCTTTGGACAAGGTCAGACACATTGCTGATGGGTCTGAGGTAGCCCCCGTTTCTCCCTTTCCTGCAAGGATGAGTCTGTCTTGCCCCTCAGGGCTCTAACCCTAGAAGCAAGGGTCCCTCTACAAGTCAGGGGGTGGGTGGCAGGGCCAGAAAAGCCCACCGGCAGCCCCATGCTGGGGTTTGTGAAGGGACAACAACCTCCCTTCTTCTGCTCTCAGCTGATGAGCGGTCTGGAGTACTCACTGCTCTCCGCATTCTTTTTTCCTGAATGTCAGTGCCACTTGTCCCTCAGAACTTGATTCCAGACAGGCTAAGTTCCCCAGCTCAGCTGGGGTTGGGGATGGGCTGCGGAGGTCAGTCCAGACCATTTGGGGGATTCCCGAGGAGCTGGGAAATGGGGCTCCCCCCCCCGAACTCCTCAACTGAAACATCTGTCCCAGCCAGGGTTCAGCAGTGCCTGCGCACCATGAGGGAGTCTTGTGGATCTGAGTTCTTTGGGGGCTGGAGTGCACAGGAAGGAGTCTGTTTTCCCACGTTTATTGATAGCTTCTTCCTCCTTTGTCAGCAAAGAACACGTGATCTTAACTTTACTGACCATCTTTTCCAAAGGTCCCTGTGAAGGCTCATCACAAGTGCCTAGCGAGCCCACTGCATCGGTAGGGCCAACTGAGGCCTCCAGTGACCACGTGACTTTTGCATGCTTGACCTCGGGGGTCATGCCATCCCCCTGTCACCACTTCTTTTTTTTTGTTTTGTTTTGTTTTGTTTTGTTTTGTTTTGTTTTTTAAAGATTTTATTTACTTATTTGTCAGAGAGAGAGAGGAGCGAGAGTGAGCACAAGCAGACAGAGTGGTAGGCAGAGGCAGAGGGAGAAGCAGGCTCCCCGCTGAGCAGGGAGCCCGATGTGGGACTTGATCCCAGGACGCTGGGATCATGACCTGAGCCGAAGGCAGCCACCCAACCAGCTGAGCCACCCAGGTGTCCCCCTGTCACCACTTCTTAGCTGCAGCCTCTAACAGATGTCCCTGCCTTCAGATCGGCCCCCTAGCACCCCACAAATGGCTGCCCAAGTGAGGGATCTAAAACGAACATGACTGCTTAGCATCTCCACTTAAAACCGTTTCATGACCCCATGTGGCCTATAAAGTAAAACTGAGTCCAACACACCTCGGCACAGCGTGTCAGCCCACGCATCGCGCACCACTGCCCACCTCCTGCTCCATCAGTGCCAAGCTGCCCACAGTTAGTTCCCTGGTCCTCCTGTTTTATGCTTCTGTGAGCATTCTGTGAATGTTAACATTGATTTCGGCCCGGAAGGTCCCTAAACCACACCCCTCTGCACACACCCACACACACACACAGATGTGTACACGCACGCACACACACATGCACCCAAAACTCAGTTTAGGAATCTCCTCCTACAAGAAGCTGCTCCCCTCTCTAGAATTCTCTTGCACTTATTAGAGCTAATCGTTACTTACTCGATTCGTGTCTGCGTGCGCTTAAAGACTACGGACTTGTTCCCCTGGATTTATTTTTAGCTTCTTCCTTCTTTGTATTTTCCTCAGGTATACCCACAGAGCAGAACAGTTGTTCTTAAATTTACCTACCACCTCTTTTCTAAAGATCCTTTTGAAGGTTAATCCCAAGCTCGTAATGAGAATACAGACTTGAAAAAAAAATCTATATTAACAACAGAATGCCTGGGATTGTAGGTGCCCAGTAAATGTGCTGAATGAATGAACCAGCATGAAGTAGGGGTTAGTGAGGTCTGCTGTTCTGGCAAATCGAGTTTGCTTCTGTCGCTGGTCTCCGTGAGCCAGATGAGACTTCCTGACGGGCACTGTAAACCACTGGTCCCCGCTAAGCTTGCAGCCTTTACAGACCTAAGCTGAACGTAGGGTTCAACTTCAGGGCTGGCCGAGCGTCCTCACCGCCCCACGGGGTCAAACGCAGCAGCCCCGCTGGAGGACCGCACTCTACTCCAGATTAAACGACATAATTCTCTGTCCTTCTTGCCGCCTGTCTGGGGGATACACGGTTCCCTCCTAAAGGAGAATGTCTAACAGGACCAGCTGAGAAGCAGAACTGAAATGAGAAAGAGAATCGTTCTTTGATTTTACTTTGATTTTTTTTCTTTCTTCTCTTGCCTTAGAAGAGACGCTAAGCCATGGTTTTGCTTAATGACATTGTGACTGAGTGTCGGCCCAGAGCAGATATGTGCGCCTGTGGGTGTCGATGTACACAGTCCCCAGGCCCCACGGCGGCACGTCACTCAGCCTCGCTGACTGTAAAGACTATGTCTATGGTGAAAAAGCCCCATCTCCCCTTGACGACTGTGTTCTGCCATCCCAGTACTAACCAGGCCCGACCCTGCTTAGCTTCCGAGATCAGACGAGATGGGGCGTGTTCAGGGTGGTATGGCCGTAGCCTGACCCTGCTCTGATGCAGCTCCTTCCCCCAACCTCTCTTCTCTCCATTTCATTAGTCTAGGCATACAGGATTCTGCTCACACGGAAATTACAGTGAAAACGGGGATCCTCCTTGATCGGAATACCCTGGCCTCTCCTCCTGTAGGCCTGCTCTGCTCCCAACCTGAGAACCTAAGTCGTCTCCACCCCGTGTCTCAGTTTCCATTTACTTCTGCACAGAGGAGATAAGCCATCATGGCAATTTGTTCTTCTTCTAGAAATCTTTGGTGCCTATTATGTGTCAGGCCCTGGAGACGAAATAGGAAATAAGACAAATCCAGGGCTTGGCCTCTTGGGGTTCAGTCACATAAAAAAATGTCATCTCTTGTCACAGTTCTGGCACACTCTGATATCAGGTATTCTCTGTGCCATCTTTCCCATACAGTGGACTCCGTCACGTGGTCACGGTCTCGGCAGCAGGCTGGGTGGGGTGGAGGCCAGCAGCAGGCACCTGTGGCTTAGGGCGAGTCCCGCGTGGAGGACGACTGGGCACAGACCTCTGCGAGAAGGGGATAAGCCCACTTAAGTCAAACTGGATGAAGGGCTAAAAGCAAACGATGAAAGAAGTTGTACGTTTTCTCACCCTTTCACTGTTGTCCTTCTCGAGCTCCAAGAACAAGAGTGACTGGAGAAGCTCTACAGTGGAGAGGGAGGAAGAGGGAGGGAAGACAAGGAAGGTGGGGGTTGGGGGGGTGCCTGTTGTATCTGGGAGCAAAGCCTGATTGCTTTAGCAGTGAGAGGACACAGGAGAGGGTCTGCGTTCACAGTGCAACCACCTCGGGATGCAAGAATAAGATGCCAAGGGGGGCCCAGGGTGGTCTTGTCGTTTGGGTGTCTGACTCTTGGTGACAGTCTGGGGCTTGACCTCAGAGTCCGGGGATCAAGCCCTGCATCACGCTCTGTGCTCAATGGGTAATCTACTTGGGATTCTCTCTCTCTCCCTCTGCCCCCTGCCTCTCTCTCTTTCTCTCTCAAATAAAGAAATAAAATCTTTTTAAAAAGGGCGTCTGTGTGGTTTAGTGGGATAAAGCATCTGCCTTCAGCTCAGGTCATGATCTCAGGGTCCTAGGATAGAGCCCCACATGTCGGGCTCCCTGCTCAGCAGGGAGCTTGCTTCCCCCACTTCCCGCCTGCTTCTCTGCCTACTTGTGATCTCTGTCTGTCAAATAAATAAGTAAAATCTAAAAAAAAAAAAATCTTTAAGAAATATATAAGATGCCAAAATAAGTAAATAAGATGCCACTTTTCACATCATCCCGGGTGGCTGGGGTTTTCAGCTTATCCAGAGAACAGCTTTGCCTGCATTGTGGTTTTAAGTCTTACCATGAATTACTATGAAACGACCCCAGGATAGTGTAAAGGTAAAAAAAAAAAAAAAAAAAAAGATGTGTGTGCATATGCTTGTGTATATATGTCTCTCTACAGATAGATAGGTAGATAGATAGATGGATGTTAGTGTGCATTCCCAAATACATGTATATTTCAACATAATGTTGGCTGGTTCGCTTTTTCAGCTCAATAAAACCATAAATCAGCAGGCAGCTTCCATCTGCCAGGAATGATATTAGGCACTAAGGGGGAAAGAAAGAAAAACTGGACATAGTTCCTACTTTCAAAAATTTATGTTCTGGTGCATTTAATTTTCCCTTCTAAAGGAAAACCTTTACGTTTTATCTCACAGCAATTTTTAGGAGCTTGTGCCCTCTGAAGGAATTCAGAATAGTAAAAAGAATAAGATAGTAGGATTGCTATTCGCCCAGGACAGATTTCTTACTACTCCTAGCTAAATGAGGGAAGAGTTATGTTCCAGAACTGTACTGCGCAGTGGGCTATGGCCAGGCTTGAAGATAGAAGAGATGTTTACCCGCTAGCGGCTTTGTAGCCCAAGTTTTGTACCGGGTACTGCATGGTTTAACACTCGGTTGTTTACGTCCTGACTCTTCCAGATTCCAGGTGAGAGTCTTAATTTAGAAGCATCCAGTTTTCTTAATTTTAAAAAGACTAAAGGAAGATGTGGTAGCTGTTTTCAAACACTGAGGATCTTTCCTATTTGCTTCACAACCAAGACCGGTGGGTAGAAGTTACAGGCCGATTTTAGCTCAAATAAGAAAGAATTTATGAGTTGCCTCAGGAGATAATGAGCTCCCCGACACTGGAAGTATACAAGCAGATGGATGGCCATCTGCCAGGACTGCCAGAAAAGGGATTCCAGCATTGGATTAGGAGGTTGAATGAGGTACCTTCCATCGCTAAATTCTTGGGTTCTCAGTCTGTCTCTTCGGCCCGAGGCAAAAAAAAAAAAAAAAAGTCAATCTTTGGAGAAATGTAACTCCTATTGTTGAAAGTAAACACATGCCTTATGTGTTTGGGCTTTTCTCTTTAGATGCATGGGCACTTTTTCTTAAATGCAGTGAAGATACTTAATATTAGAAAATGTGATAATCACTTAAATGCTCTATTGACGAAATTAATATGATTGATACACTCAAGTGTTACTAGGTAAATAGCATTAATGGCCTTGTTAAAGAAGGAAATCTATTTACAAGACAGGACGAGAGTTCCCAAATAAGACCAGTTTGAATAGATGAACATCGTGCTTGTTTTTTAAATGACTTATAATGTGCACACATGCATACACGTTCAGGAAGGAAAACAGTGAGTGGAGAAAAATGAAGATGTATCTCAATATATCTACAGATTTTATGCCTTGGAATCAGACTGTACCACCTGCTAGAGGAAGGATGGTTTTCTTCATGCATTTTCAAGCATTAAGCACTTGGGCAAAGCTCAGCCCTGCACAGTAATACCCTGTTCTTTAGAATACAAATCGACTCCAAGTTATCCTGCCCTGCCCCCGACCACAGTCTGATGGAGTGCGCTGCTTTTCAAATGCTAATTAGGGAGCCGGTGGAGGTGATAAGGTTGACTTCAAAATTTGGCGGGGAAAGAGAAATAGAGAAGTTAAACTGAAAAAAAAAAAAAAAAGGCAAAAGCAGACCCAGGCAAAAATACCTATACATAAATACTTAGACATTTGCTAACCGGAGTAGAATGTAGGTCTTCTCTCTCCTAACCCCCAGAGACAAGGTTTGTGTTTTCTCATGCTCTTACAGGACCTGCTTTACGGTATAGCTGGATGAAAAAGTGGATGGGGGCAGAGGAGAGAAAGGTTGTCTCATAACAGGGTTACTGCTGGGGTGTTTCCAGTCCTCAGCGGGGTTTCCTGAATGTTCTGCTCACTGCCTGCTTGTTGCCAGGCGCTGTCCTAGGTGCTGGGGAGGCAGGTGTGAGGAGATGTGGTCCGGGCCCTCCGGAAGACCCCTCTCTCCTTCTGGTGAGGCAGGGGGAGGCCCTTCTGTGGGAGTCCACCCCCTTAACTCCAGTCCCCAGCTCCCATCGCTGCCCCTGCACCCCACTCATGAAAAACCAAACATAGAGGTTTCACATAGAAAGACTTCTCAAGATACATACCTTTTTTTTTTTAAGATTTTTATTTATTTATTTGACAGACAGAGATCACAAGTAGGCAGAGAGGCAGGCAGAGAGAGAGAGAGAGGAGGAAGCAGGCTCCCTGCAGAGCAGAGAGCCCAATGTGGGGCTCGATCCTAGGACCCTGGGATCATGACGTGAGCCAAAAGGAGAGGCTTAACCCACTGAGCTGCCCAGGCGCCCTGATACGTACCTTTCAATTCTGTTATGATGTAGGTCCCTGGGCCATCTCCCTGTCACTCTGACAAGTGACATTTGCACCCCAGTTCACAGTTTAGAATGTGCTCTCGCTGCTGCTGCCATCAGAGATGCGTGTTTCTCATCATAGCCCTGTGACTTGTGGTGTTAGCCCCCTTTCAAAGATGGGAACATCACCCAAGTCATAGTCAACAATGAGCCTTCAAGTTGTATCTTCTGATTTTTTTTTAAAGGTTTTATTTATTTATTTGGCAGACAGAGATCACAAGTAGGCAGAGAGGCAGGCAGAGAGAGAGGAGGAAGCAGGCTCCCCGATGAGCAGAGAACCTGTGTATCTTCTGATTTTTAAGCCAGAAAACTCCCCTTCCACTACAGTTCTATCTTAATAACTACTCTGCCATCCTGATGTAATACCTATCTATTTTTATACATTCCTTCCTTCCTTTCTTCCTTTACACATTCATTTTTATGTTACGTATGGTCCATGCCCAATGTGGGGCTTGAACTCACGACACTGTGATCAAGAGTTGCTCGCTCTACAGATTGAGCCAGCCCGGTGCCTTCCCCCCACAACAATGTAATACATATAGAACCTGAGGAACAAAATGTTTAATGGAACAAAGCTATGTCACCTCTTGATTAAGTGATCTGTAGTCCACACTTCTGCTCTTTGTAACTGAGCCAAGCCACCCATTTTGCCTTGGGCCAAATGCAAAGACCAAAACGTTCTTTATAGAATGGAAAACACTGGTAAGACCCAAACCCAAAATAGCTAGAAAATTCAACCAATCACTCAAAACAAGAGCAAAAATTAAATCTCATTTTTAGATCAATCTGACTTTTAAAGTATGTTCCAGTGTGCCTTGTTTTATAGATATCTTTCCCAGGGGCAGGGTCTAATATGTATTAATTTTATAGAAAATATTTGGAAAACATACCCTAGGATGACATACACTGTCCATTAGACATATTTTTTTAGTCACCAGCGTTGAAATTAAACCCGCAAGCATTCTAGATTCTCAATGCTTCGTGTGCAAATGAGCACGTGGGTGACACTTAATGAGTGTTAGATAAAATAGAAACAGTACTTCGAAGTAACAATATCTGAAGAATCTCATTAAACACAAAATAAGACCAAAAAAAAACACCACCACACGCCTGGATTTACGTAGCTAAGTCCCTCCCCCAACTGTCACAAAAGACATGGACCGGCTGGGATCTTATCCGGAGAACTGGACATTTTCCACCCAACACCATGGTGAGCGACAGAAAAAAAATACTCTTTTGTCCAGCTCTCTTCCCTAATTATACCTTGGGTCTAAAGAAAGAAAATACAGCACACATAATCACCAATAATTTGAAGTAAATGAAAAGCAACAGAGTGGAGGCTTTAATCCTATTATCAGTGGCAAGGGTCAGAGGAAATGGACATATAGGAGCACCAAATGACCTACAGCGGCAAGGAACAGTGAACAAGATTCAAACGAGATTCAGAGGAGGAATCAAGAAATTAAGCTTGGTTTCCAAGTTCATTCAAAATCGTTTGTTTGGCGATCGAAGGAAGGAAGAAGCAATGACTTCCCCAGCAGGCAAACAGCTCATTAATATCCTAGCAAAACACTAACCTCAGATAATAAGAAATACTATGATGTCTCCAGAGAAGCGAAATTCAGATTTATTTTCCCATCCGCAGAGTTCCATTTAATAGAGTATATTCAACCTAGTTGAATAAATATGGGGGAGGTTAACACATTGATTAGGAAAAACGCTTCACACTACTGAAATCAGGAAACCAACTGGCCAGTTAAAAAAGCAGGTGGGGATGTTTTGGTTGTTCTGTTCCTCTGAAAGGAACCCTGGTGTTCCGTGGTTCCAGCTGCCCAGCATCGTGAGTGGGTGAGGGGCTGGGGAGTAGGAACCAGAAGGAACGAGAGGTGGGAGGAGGGATGCCCCCTTGGTGCAAAGCTGTTGAGGGCTTCTCCTGTTGGGTTTATTACAGTGTTTTATGAAGCAATCCAAGAGATTACCCAGACATCAGCTACCATGAGGGCTGCACTGGGCTAATGTCATATAACAAATGGCTTGTAAAAGGTGTCCCAATCTTCTAGATGATTGAACCTAAATAAACTGTCTCTTGCCTAGGATTTTTGTGCCTTATCATTTCATCATATTTGCCTGACCTAAGCCAAAACCAGGAGAAAAAGTCTGAGATCAGGGTAAGAATCTAGGAAGCAACTCATTACTTTCACTCCCTTTACAAATTAGGTTTCTTTCTCTATTTTAGTTACCAAAAAGCAGAGGGCTATTGAGAAGGTTTGGGTCAGCTGCCTTGTTTCCAATAAACACTGATCTTACTCTTAATATCATTGGCATTTTGGGTCAGGGGGTGAAACGTTGAAACTAAATACAGAGCTCCCCTCACATCTTAATGAGAGGTCACACCGTTGTCCCCGTCCAACAGCGCCTCAGATGTTTGGCCACAGTGGGTGCGTGCCTCATGAAGGGGAAAATAAGCTTGCTAGCCAGCTGACCTCATCGGCTGTCAAAGTGTCGGTAGATCCCATTGAAAGTCTTTTTTTTTTTTAAGATTTTATTTATTTATTTGATAGACAGAGATTATAAGTAGTCAGAGAGGCAGGCAGATAGAGAGGAGGAAGCAGGTTCCCCGCTGAGCAGAGAGCCCGATGCGGGGCTCGATCCCAGAACCCTGAGACCATGACCTGAGCCGAAGGCAGAGGCTTTAACCCACTGAGCCACCCAGGCGCCCCATCCCCATTGAGAGTCTTAAAAAACAAGACCACTAACCAACCTTATGTTTTCACAGATTATTGCAACAAGGTCATTCCTTCAACTTGGTGCTACAGGCTTTTCAGGCAATCGGATGACCGAATACATGTATGTTCTTATTGAGTTCTTGCTGGGATTTTGTGTTGTAAAGGACAGGCAAGAAGTAAGAAAAAAAGGATTGCCATTGATCAAGTGTGGACTATGTGCTAGGTACTACATACTTCACATTTCTTCCTTCTTTTTCATCAGCACAACCCTATGAGGTATACGGAGAGTGAGTTCTCTGTGGCAGGAGCCGCTGAGCATGTTTAAGGAATGTAAGTAGGGAACAGATGAAAGCCTTGAATCACTCAGTAGGGGAACAAAGTAGGCGATCTCTGAGGTACTTTTTTCCTTCCTTTTTTTTTTTAAAGATATAATTCACATACCATAGAATTCACCCTTTTTAAGTGAACCATTCAATGGTTCTTTGTGTATTTCCAAGGTTGTATTGTCACCATCATCGAATTCCAGAACATTGTGATCCTTCCATACTCATTCGTATTCTCCCATCTCCCAGCTTCTGGCAACCAGTAATCTGTTTCTATGGAATCACCTATTTTAGACATTCCATGTAAATGAATCATACAATCTGTGGTATTCCATAACTGGCTTCTTCACTCAGCATGAGTTCTCCAAGGACCATCCTGTGGTGGTGTGTCTCATTCCTGTTAATGGCAGGATAATATTCCATTGTGTGGGCGCGCCATTTTGTTAAACGGTACGTCAGCGGACGGACTGCGAAGTGCTTTCCACTCTGAGGTTTTGTGAACACAGGGCTCCTGTTCTCCCTCCAGCCAGGACACTAACATGGGGGACTCAGTTCAGTTTGGCACCAGGAGCACACTTGTAGCTTCTTGGCGGACGTGTCTCTTGATAGACCGCTGCCTAAACTCCACGTGGCAAATGGAACTAATTTCCCCTGCAGCCTCCCTCCTTCACGCTTACCCACTCTGGTTAATGGCAACACCAATCTCTCAGGTGCACAAAACAGTCTTCTTTTTTTTTTAACCCCTTCTTCTCCTGCACGTAACTCACACGCCAACATCTGTAAACCCTGCCTTGACTCTACCATTTCCCCTATTCTGTCACCACTGATTTCAAGCCTCTTGTTGGTCATTAGTATAGTTTTCCACCAGCTTCCCCATCTACTACCTGTCCCCTTTCTACTCTGCTCAGTGTGATTCAGCTGCTGGATTTATTCTTTTTATTTCAGCTGTGTCCAAACCCATCCCAAGATCAAACAGCTGAAATGAAATGCAAATTTCTGCCCCTTGGTCCAGAGTAAGTAACTTGCGGTTTAGTAAGGGAGAGAGGCAGGAAAGCGACAGTCGTGTACTTGTCTTCGCTATTTGATTGTAAATATTCCTTTAAGGGAAAAACCATTTCCACAGCAGGTCATAAAGACAAGGCTTTGGTGGAAGCCAGACCTCCTCTTGAATCCTAGCTATTCCACTAGGGACATCAGAACGGCCACAAGCTTCAGTTATCTTTTATTAAAAAAAAAAAAAAGTGGTGGTGGGGACAGAAGAAGCCACTTACCTCTCAGGGTGCTTGTGAAGATTAGAGGTTAGGCACATAAAGGGATGGCACCTGCCATGTACTTCATGAGCAGGGAACCGTAGCTACTTCACGGATGTAGCTAGCTTTCCTCCCTGCCGCTGGATCCTCCCCAGGAGTGCTACACTGCTCTGCAAAGCACGCACCCAAATAAGCGCGCACTGCTAACTGGCAATGTGGGGGGCTGGTGGAACACGGGGGGAACCACAACGGCTGAAAGAATTGGGCAAAGTGAACGGGAATTAGCGGTCGCAGAGAATGAAAAAAGGGAGGTTGGGAAGATGAGCAAGACATGGATAGTCGGGTCTGTTCTAGGCTGGTGTCAGAGCCAAGGTTGAGGCAGGACCACCTGGAGGCAAGAGGAGGGGGGTAGGGAGAAGGCTATGCCTGACTGGGGTGAAGGGTGACTGGGTAAGAGAGGGAAAGCAAGTTGCCCAAATGAATTGTGGACATCTCAGAAAGCAAGCAGAGTTCTGTCTGCATACAGCAGTCCCCATGAGGCCATTATGGCTCTCAGGCAGGCAAGGGACACGAGGAAAGTTGTGGATTTGGGGGGAACAGGATGGGAAGCCAGGGGCATGATCCCAGAGCGGGAACTCGGGCTCAGGCTGGGGTTTTAGATGCCCCATGTACAAAACGACCTGGTGATGGTGGGAACAGAGCAAGGAGTAAACCAGAAAAACAGTTCGAAAGAAGGAAAAGAACCACAGGCCCTTGTAACAAATACTATAAATAATCCTGACTTTTTGCCTCCTTCCCCCAAGGCTAATATTTTACTTTATTTTTTTTCCCCCCTCAAAAAACATCTTCAAACACCTTGCTCCTCCCAACTCTTCGTTTTCTGAAACAAAGCTAGGAATAAGCTGACCAATTAGTCAGTCAACCCTATAGTCACGGCTGCCACGGTACTCTGACCCAAGATAGAAAGATTCCTGGTTATTTTAGGCAGCCCACGTGTGCCCAGCCTAAATGGTAGTTTGGCTCTTCTCTGAAGAAACAGGATGGAAAATGGTGAGAAAATAAGTCAATCAATCATCACTCACATTTACAGCTCCAGAACCATCCCACACCTTCCTATTAGAGTGCAGGTATGTCACAAGAAGCAAACATTAGGCTCCATATGTATCCGGGCCAAAGGTCACTGACAGCCCAATCAAGTTAGACTCTATCTCAAAGAGGCCACTTCGCAAAAGGAGAAGGAAAAGGTCGAGAAAATCTAAGGCTTTTACTTTTCATAGGTGGCAAGGCATAGAAACAGTTTTGTGCCTCTTTTCCTTCCATTTGAGCTGTTTATAAATTTTGGATTGCATGAAAGCTTCCAAGGTCTCCGGGACTTATTCTTGCTGGCTGGACTAGTTTTTCGGATGGTGCATTTGCAGGCTAAATAATCAATCCGGCTGCCTCATGTTCCAGGCACTCAACTTCCTTGAATTCGCCAAGTTTCATAAACCTTTTGGAAGAGGCCATCCATCAGGACAGGAGCGGGAATGGAGGTAAGATCTGTCAGTCTTGTGCTCGCTGCAGCAGCACATATACTAAAATTGGAAAGATGCAGAGATTAGCAGGGCCCCTGTGCTAGGATGATACGCAAATTTGAGAAATGTTCCATGTAAAAAAAGAAAAAAAAAAAAAAGGATCTGTCAGTCTCTCCTCAGCCAATGCTCAAAAAGTCTCCTCTGAACCAGAAATGTCAGATCTGCGTCTACGAAAGCCCTCAAGGTTCTTGTAAACCAGCAGTGAGATGGGGACAAAAGGAAAAATGTAAATAATGTCTCATCAGACTGTAGGTCCTACTCAACGAGATGACGCCATCAAAAGAAGAAAGGCCAAAGAGGAGGGAGAAACAGAAACTTCCAGGGATAGACTTCAGTGAGTGACAAGAACATCATACTCTTGTTTGGAGAAACACACAAGTCCAGGGAGGGCTACAGGTCACCTGGGACTGACCAGCGAACCACCGCCAAGCTGTGCCTCTGTGTTCCTATGTCACCAGCTTCACAGACTGTCAGGACAGAAGGGACCAGAGGAGAGAGAACCATCACCAAACTTCCTCAGTAGAGGATGAGAGAGCGGAGGTCCAGATAAGGTAAATGACTCGTTCCTGGTTAGACAATGAGCTAGTGAGAGCAGAGAGTAGAAAGGACTTAAGTTGGGTTGGTCTTGTTTGCTTGGTCTTACGGATGGCTCTCTCCCTACAGCTAGGAGGGGAAGACAGGGAAAACCCCAGAAACCCTGCCCCATGTCGCTCTTCAGGCCACAATGTCTGGGCTATAGGTTCTGTGGTTTCCAGAAAAGGTATATGAACTTCCTATTCACATGTGCGTACGAAGAAGAAAATCCCTTATGCTCTTTCCTGCAGTAGATACAGCAATATATGCACTTTTAGGAAGATAAAACACAGTCTCATTAAACGCAATTCAGTTTCCCATTAATTAAAAATGTAAGCAGCTCATATATTTTAAGGAAATAAAGATGTTTCGAAACTACCAAGATGTAGCTAAACTGGAAGATAAACCCTGCTATCAGCACACTGCAAACTGAAGAGGGTTTTAGCAAGATAAAAACCACTAGTTACACGATGGTGAAATTTCTGGGACATCTACTATGACCACACTCCACTCACCCCCTTGAAACAGCAGCACCAAAGCAGCACAAATCCAATATACAGGTTTCTTAAGACCAGGTTCTTGGGGCACCTGGGTGGCTTAGTCAGTTAAGTTTCTGACTTTGGCTCAGGTCATGATGTCGGGGTCCTGGATCGAGCCCTGCATCAGGCTCCCCACTGAATGGCGTCTCTGCTTGCCCCTCTCCCCCAGCTCCTCCCCTCCACTCATGCTTGCTCTCTCTCAGAAATAAATAAATACAATCTTAAAACAAAACAAGATTTTTACTGAATCACCGTTTTTTCTTTCTTCCCATTTAAAAGAAGAACTAGGTTAAACAAGTATATTATTATAGAGACTAGCAACCAAGTTTTTAAATATGAACATACATTCGCTCCCTCCTTCTCTCCCACACATGCGTGCACGCACACACACACGTGAGCCTAGAGTTCAAATGCACATGACCATTATAAAACATGAAATATAGCTGCATTAGTAAGAGAGAGATTTACATATTTTAAATTCATTAATCATTTTTCACCTTTCCTGCTTAAAGAATGTAAATCCTAGAAAAAAACACCACCACAACCAACTTCAGAGACATTGATTACCCGGGGGTAATCTGCCTGGGGTCACGCAGCAGTGAGCAGAAGAACTGAATCCAACTGTTCAGGCTCTTTTCATCACCCCCACCAGTTCTCAGAGCATGGTCTGCAAATCCTGCTGGTCCCCAAGACTTTCAGGGATACAGCGAGTCACAACTATTCTCGTTAAACTACTAATTTGGAAAAATGTGTCCACCACAGTGAGACTTTTCCAATGAGATCAGCTGTTGATATCAATACATGTGAGCTTTTGATTCTGTTATAAAGAAATGTGTCCAAACCTTTGAAGGCCTGACTACATAGCTCAGTAAGCCAGTATTTTCCAAATTACCGATACAGGATGTTACAAAATCATGCAAGGTCAAAGATGCCATTCTTCACACGCTGAAAGTATAAAATGGACTTTAGTATAAAAAAGTATTAAAGTATAAAATGGATTTTAGTGTCACAAAGTATGAAATTTCATTGATGTGGCTTCAGATTCCACACTGCTGCTCTTTTAAGAAACTATCACTTGTCTAGTTTCAGTGCAGTATGAAAATACCTACAATCATCTGAAAAGGCTATTAAAATACTTATCCCTTTTTAAAATATGTGTCTGTGTGAGGCTGGACTTTCTTCGAATAGTTGAACCAAAACAACATAGCACACCAGATTGCATGCAAAAGTAGATACAAGAATCCAGTTGTCTTCTGCTATGACAGACAATTAAAGATATTTGAGGAACTATAAAACACTCTTCTCATAAATAATTTTATTGTGGAAAATAAAATTTTTCATTAAAAACATGTAATGGGTTTGTGATTATTTTTAAATGAAATTTTTTTTACTGTTTTTTTCATCTCATAATAAAAAATTTTTTCTAAAGATTTTATTTATTTGGCAGAGAGAGACACAGTGAGGGAGGGGGAGTGGAAGAGGGAGGGGGAGGAAGTGGAAGTGGAAGAGGGAGAAGCAGGCTTCCCACTGAGCAGGGAGCTCAATGCGGGGCTCAATCCCAGGACCCTGGGATCATGACCTGAGCCGAAGGCAGACACTTAACAACTGAGCTCCTGAGATGCCCCTTCTTTTTAATTTCTGATAAGGTAAATGTCAGTAGATACAACCCACATGAATACAAGCTCCTCCAGGAGGCCCACAATAATTTAAGAGTATGAACTGACCCCGAGATCAAAAGGATTGAGCACTGCTGCCCTTCTCCGTTTAAAATAAGAATAGCAGGAAAAAAAATTGATCTGTACAGATATTTCTCCAAAAAAAATTTATTACCAAGATGTACCCTGATTAATCTTTTTTTTTTTAAAGGTTTTATTTATTTATTTGACAGCTAGAGAGGGAACACAAGGTGGGGGGGCAAAGGGAGAGGGAGAAGCAGGCTCCCTGCTGAGCAGGGAACCTGATGTAGGGCTCAATCCCAGGACCCTGGGACCATGATCTGAGCCGATGGCAGGTGCTTAACCAAGTGAGCCACCCAGGCGCCCCCTAATTACTGTTTTTGATCACAGTACATTCAGGTGGCCCCAATCTGGTGGTCCCACGAACAAAGAAAAGGATCCTCTGGAATAAAATGCTGTAAGTGAAGCCTTAAGTTATACATAGGTCCGAAAGCACCCTAATCAAGTAAGGGGGAAAGACTTTAGACTAGAAAGAGAATTCTACTTACCTCGAATGATTTCACACCGAGTTCTCAGCTGACCCTCAGGGACCAATGGGGTCTCACTAACAACAGGCAGCAAAGCAAACACACCCTGCGTGAGCAGGACGAATTATACTTGACACAGCAGGAAAGAAATGGGAAGCACCTATATCTAGTTTATCTGTAATGTTTTAGGACATTCATCATAATAGGAAGACACCATATTCAATTGAAAAGCAACTACTCATCAGGATCAATCCTCTTATCTTTCAAGACTGTACTGAACCTTTGGTGAACCAGTCCTCTAGGTTGGAAGAGGACAGCCAAAAGTGCCAGTAACTGCTCCATGCAGAGACAGTGCTCCTGTTAGAAGACGGCCATCCAGGAGAAAGTGGCAGTGGAGGAGGTATTCATTCCCCCTCAGCTATGTTCATCAACACAACTGCAACTACTAACAGGTTAATTTTCGCAACGTTTATTTGAATAGCCTTAATTTTTTAAAGGCTTAACTAAAAAAATCTTACAAAATACGAAGCATTTTTTTTGCTATGCTTATTAAAGCTATCAGCCAAATGTGCCTCTGAATGACTGAAAATTCAAATAGCATCCGATGAATAAGTCAGATGATACCTCTATGTCAAAACCAACAAACCCAAGAGTCAAACTCAGCAAGCCTTCAGAGTTGAAATGAGTTCCGTAAAAGCATAGAAATGTTGCTACTTTAGTTAGTCCAGCACTGGGGATAAGAATTGGTAATAAAGACATCAGATGTTCATTTAGGGGAGCAGAAAGCCAATGTTATTTTCAAGTGAATCATGAATTCCACTGATTTATACACTTAAAAATGGTTAAAATGACAAATTTTATGTGTCTATGTTCTACAATTTAAAAAAATACCAAAAATCGCTGAACTGTACACTTTAAAGGAGTGAATTGTATTGCACATGCACTATGCCTCAATAAAGCTGCCACAGGTACAGTGACATTCCCAGCTGCTGGTGTCCTCACGGAAGCTCATGCATTAGAGGGCAGCTGGCTGTCTCCCTAGTAAAGATGCTCTCACAAGCAGGAGGATGTGGGACGGTCAATGCCAGTGAGATTAATCAAGGTCTCCTTGGTGCCTAAGCTCTTCCAGGGCAACTTGTATAAGACAGATCAAGAAGAATATAAATAAAAAGTCACATCCTTGGTTCCTTTAAGCATATTTAATATTTGAACTCTCATTTTCTATTTTCCCAGACCCCAGAAAACAGAAAGTTTTTAGATGACCAATATTTTGTTCCAGAAACATACAGCCTTATCAGCTAATTCATAAAAGAGCTATTTTACAAAGGTACACCTGGATAATTAGAACAATAAAGTCTTTTAGGCATTTCAAAATGTGATCAGTAAAAATACATGATTATTAATAAAGTTTTTTTTTTAAAGATAGTTCCAGATTTTTTTTAAAAGTAATTTCTGTTAAAGAGTACATGATTGTATGGTGAACAAGGAAAATAAAATGTTCTAGTAGGAAGAGGCTTATTAAAAATAACCAATAGTGCGCACATTACAGCTATCACTTTTGAAGGACATTTGCTTAGCCATTGGCACCTGGAAATGGCAGACAGGGCTTCCTTCTACGAGGTACATTTTTTTTTTTTCTACAAGTTTATTATCAAAACCATCAGTACCAGTGGGGAAGGCATAAGGAACGAGGCAAAAGAAACTCTTTTCTTGAAGAAAGGACAATTTTGCAGATCACTGAAAAGGGGTGGGACAGTTGGAAGAAAACAGGATTTACAAAACAAAAACACTAATGGTAGAGGGGGGCAAAAGTAGCCAGCAGAAAGAGGACCTGGGGGGGGGTCCTGCCAAATTTTCTATTTTGAGGTCCTCTGTACATACTTCTCAGTGATGTCCTCTGTGACACATAAGGAAGGAAATATTGACCCAAGCTCTAGTAGCTCAAAGTAACATCATACACCACCTTCAGAGAAGACAGTTTCCAGTTTGAAATATAGAAGCTCCATGTAATACACCAAATTTACCAACATCACCAAAAAAAAAAAAAAAAAAAAAGCATTCAAATAAAAACTCACAGGAAGAATTATTTTACCTTCTAAAAAGAAGAAAAAAAATAAGGTTTTCTCCTTAATCACATTAGGTTCCCCCTTTCTCCTCCAAAAGCAAATAAAAACCTTTAAATAATTTATTTAAAGGGACACATCCTTGGGGTGCCTGGCTGGCTCTGTCAGTAGAGCACGTGACTCCTGATTTGGGGTTGTGGGTTTGAGCCCCACGTTGGGTGTACAGGGTTACTTAAAAATAAAATCCTAAAAAAAAAAAGATAAAGAGCCACATCCTTTCCAACAGTGGTTAGAAGCTGTTTTGGGGAACAGGAAGCCAAAAAAGCTAATGAAATATACCTTCTTACGGTACAATATAATAAAGAGTTACAGTTTAGCTTCTGAAAGTCAAGATAACTCAGGCAGTCCAAGCTAGCTGATTTTAAAGTATGCAAAATATATGGCTTCTAGGGCTGTAATCATGATTTTAAATTATAGCACTTTGGGGGCTTGCTGATTTGCTTTGATTAACTCTGTTCTCTGAGAAGGAAGGAGACACTCCAAATGTAATTTGCCACTTAATACCAAAGAAGCCATGAGGCCCACAGAAGAGAGTGCAGGGTCATGGCAGGCCACTTTAGTGGCTACAACCCAGCTCTCCTGCTCTGGGGAGGCTCCTTTGCTCAGCAGCCTGGGATCCAGCTTCTAGTCAAGTAACTTTGAGAGAACAGCTTTGATGGCCACTGTCACTCAGAGAGAGGAGGAATATCTAATTCCATCATCCTAAAGGGCCTATACAGTATCAGAGGAAAGTGGATGTGATTACAAGGACCAAAAGAAAAGGAGGGTGTGGGAGGTGAGGCTGGGAAGGAGGAGGGAGAAGTTGGGCTGGTTAAAGAGAAAAAGAACACGGAAAATTGTGGCATCTTTTCAGACTCAAGACTTTGCTTTGGGTCTTCATTTAAAAATCCAGATATGAATTTATTTGGAAGTACTAGAGCTAGGGCCAAAGTATTTTTCCAGTTAGCCCGGTTGCAAGGAGAGGTTTAATCGCAGGAAAACAAAAACAAATTGTTGTTAAGGACAAGATCTGGCTGAGCTAGAACAGAAACCTGAAGTTTCTTTATTGAGTGCTAGAGAATCACGTGACTACCCTGGACTGTGTGAACTTAAGGTGAAAGTTCTATTTTTTAATTTACCTTTCTCCTGATTAAATAAATGCCAGCTGAGGACACTGGGGTCATGTGGCTCCAAGCATGTTACCCTTTCAGCTGGGAGTGACTACCTGTTTCCAGCAGCACGTAATCATTCCGTTTCTACCTGTTTCTCTTAAGAGATACAGAAAGTTCAAGTCCCAAGCTTCACTTACTAGCTCCTGCTTCTACAAATTTTACTCCCATTCTGATTCAACTGATACTTGGTCTACAACTAAAAGGGCATTCTAATTTAGAGATGAGGTCCAACGATCCAAGTTGGGCTACTTAAACCTAGATCAGGTTTGAAAAGGCAGAAAACAGGAATGTGGACACACATGAGCTTGTTAAGTGGTAGTGATGTTTATGAAAGTAGTAGGGAAGCCTAATTGCTTGCGATGAGAGTGCAGGGGAAGAGTATTAACGACCTCCTGGCTACCCACAGGGTTCAGAGGACACTCCTGAAAGATATGAGCAGTGCAGGAACACTTTGCGTATGAAGAGAATTTGAAGATTTGACAAATGATTGAGCTCTAGTTGGCAAACATACTCTAAAACAATGTATACCCGATGCACAAAGAAAACCACAGAAAGCCAATATAACCGAAGGAGTTCTCAAGTCACGATTCTGAAACATTGATCTCTATCGGGTGCTGCCCATACTACAGTTCATTCTAGAGCAGGCAGTTAGCAACCCCTTGCCCACAGTTTCCAGTGTATGCTCTGGTCTGCAATTAAGGTCAGTCATGCACCAGTGTGGAGAAAGCTCCGGCAGTGAAGTCAGAAGAAGTGCTTCCGGGGCTGGTATGAGCAGCTCGGCCTTCTCCACCGCCCCCCTCTCCACTCCGCTCGTGGCTCTCCTCTGAACTCAAAGAGCCCTTTGGCACCATCAGTGCAAAATTAATATTAGAGTCAAACCTCCAGGTACTAAAATTTTACTGGCCTTGTGTTCAGCAGTACCCGTGGCTAATGACAGCCATGGTTCAACTCAGTAGTGATTCAGTTAGCTAACCTTCCCAGACTCTTTCCCCCCCCCACCCCACCCCTGCTCCAGCCCCGCCCTTCCTCCGCACCCCAACCCCTGCCGCCATCTGAAGCTTCTCCATTTGTTGGTTTTTCCTTCCTGCTCAATCTGCAGGGATAATTTTACACAAGTGCCCAAGTCTAATGTATAATTACAAAAAATGCAACAATACCAAGAATAACGAATTTATAGCCAAGAAAATAAAATTTGCTTTCCTCTCCCTCCCAAATCCCTACCCTCAATAGAAAAGAAGACAACAGAAGAAAACACACCATTTTCAAGTGCCTGCTACTTAGTACACTGAGGATTTTCTGTTAATTGGGGGTGGATCCCAGCTAAGAGGACAGGTGCTTGCCTTGGGTGGGAGGAAGCCCACCTGACTCTCACCCACCTGGACAGCACACAGCTCCAGACCTCTGACCATAGGAGCCATGGGCATACTGCGCCTCTGAGGTGCCCCTCAAAGATGATGCCTCCAGGACAGCAGAGGGCATGGAATCCAGTTTCGTGGAGGCTGGCTGCTCCTCCCTTCCCCGGCTTACTTCCTCCTCTCCACCTCTCCACCCAGCCTCCTAATACCTCACCGCAACTCTTGGCTTCAGGAGCAACTGACCCTTGGGTGTACTAAACACAAAGGGCAAAACTCTCACTACTCAATTAAAACAAAACATGGCAAAATAAAAATTAAAATGTGCTTTCAAATACGGAATGAAGTCAAATAAATACATCTGATTTTCTCTTTTTCTTAAGTCTAAGTAAAATTTCATATCCTACACCCAAAGCTCTATACATTTGGTTTTTGTTCTGAATCAAAATGAATTTCCGATAGTGCGGAGAGCAGAGCGAGAGTCAGGACTCCCTCCCTGACAGACTCGTGCAGCTGCCGGACTGTGAGGAACTAGTCCCGCTCTGGGCGCCCGGGGAACACGGCCGCCCCCAGGGGCTTCACAGGCAGACCCTCTGTCACACACTCTCTGCGTCCTCGGTGCAGCCGGGATGGGTGCCACAAGGCCAATGCTCAGAGTCCAACAACCATCAGTCACCTCCAGGACACGCGGCTCTAACTTTTATCTGGGAAGAATAAAGATACGCGGGGATCAAATTAAGAACAAATGAACGCCCCGAGAACACGTCTGACACCTGTGGGTCTCGGTACGTCTTTCTGGATCGGGAAGGCCTCACTGGACAACAGGGAAGCAAATGTGGACAGACTGTTGCACTGAACACAGATCCATCTGCAGTCACGGGGAGACAGTGCTCGTACCGTCAGGACCAACACCGAAGGACAGACATGAGCCTCCCTCACAGCAGCACTGGCAAATCTCTTAGGAATCTAGGATTTACCAGACCTACCCCACCCTGTTTCCTGCTCTTGCACAGGTTGGGGGGGGGACGGGGGGGCAGATGGCGCAGAAACTGACAAGGGCAGCGCCTCAGGGGGGCAGGAAGAGCCTAGTCAGCAGACTAAGTGGAAACAAGTGGCTTTTTAAAGACAGGAAAGAAATGGAATCTCAGAAGGTTTCCACTTTAAAGAATAACAAATCATTTCATTCGATGTACGGTTCAGGCAGAATGATTCGAGAGTCGGGAATCCACGATTTTCACATACCTGAGTGCTTGTCTGTGAGGGCTGATCCAGCCAGCCTTTGGCAAAGCGTGCTGTAACTTTCCTCCACCTTCTGTAAAATAAGACCCACAGGTTTGTCACTGGAACATTGTAATTTTTCTTTATGAAAACAGGAAGGCAAACTTTCCCATATTACCAGGAGGCACGTCTAGATTTCAACATGAACGTCGTGAAGAATTTTGTTAGTGGGGGAGAAAAGTGAACCGCATTCCTTTCACCTCCCTTAAGTGAGTCACTTAAAACTTTCTCCCATAAAGGTGATTCTCCTACCCCCAGAATCACCCTGGAAATAGCCCCACAGGTGACACGGGCTGTGTTAGAGCCAACCTGCCCCCAGCAGATACTTCATCAGCCCCTGGATGACACCAGCTACACTCACATGAAGGGAAAACGTGTCACGAGAAGTTAAAAACTAAACTAAGGGACACTGGTCTTAAGCTAAAAGGCTAAGAATACTTTCAATGTTGTCCCTAAAGCCTCTAATTAAATGAAGTCATGAAAAAAACGTTTGGGCTCTAGCAGTTGTGTCTACTGACGACAAAGTTTTTAAGATAAAGTCCTTTTCTCAGTAATCACCATGGAAGTCAGTTTTGAAACAGCGGCCGGTACAGTGACGACCTCAATTCTGATTCACAAAACCCCATTTGTGCCCAGCTCTTGGGATCATGGGAGCCACTGGAGCCCACTTCTGTGTGTCCCAGCATCTGGGAAACTACCGACATCACCTAACAATTCATGGATCTTTAGTAAGTGAAAGCATTTCCTAGAAGAAGCTCTCAGAATGACACAAGCCCCACCTGTCACTGGCTTGCTGTTCACATATTCTCAGGCAGGCCAGCCAATCACCCCAAATATATTAGGGTGTTTATACCGAGAACCTCACACAACCATGCCATCTATATGGTACTATGAAGTTTTCTGTTCTTACAATCGGCAACCAGATGCACCATGATCTTGGCTTTTTATCCAAGTTTATTCACAAGTAATGGTCAAAGAAAACAGTAAATCTAGAATATGAACAAGGTCACTGGCATCGGCATTTTGGTCATTCTCTACCTCGTCTCTGTGAAACATGTTTCTTTACCCAAGCTTCGAGGACACTGAGGTCTGAGGTACCTTTAAGTGTTCAAGGTCAGCCTCGATCTTACGAATGTACTCCATGATCTGGCTCTGTGAGTCTGCACAAGAGGGGGGACTCTGGATCTCAAAACAGGAATCCTCCATGGCTCCCCAGCGCTGCTGGACCAGGAATTCGGGGCTGAATGGTGAAGCTGCCCCGTCGGAATGGGTGTGCTGGGGCGAGTGCTGCTGCGGGCGGGCGGAGTCCGTGGAGGGGGTGCCTGTCGTGGGTGGCAGGGGAAGCGAGGAGGCAAGCCCCTCGTCCGTGGAGCTCTCCTGCACTGCGTCATAGCCATCAAGAATCAGATAGTTTCCTATTGACAGACACAGAACAGCCTGATGAGCTTCATGCTGCCTTCCTTACATCAAGGAACAGAGATGAGGTGCTACGCTGACAACCTCAAAAGCCAACAGAGGGGGAGAAGAGCCATTCATTCCTCACTTCCAGAGTTCAGTTTTAAGTACATCAGAATCTTCTCACTTCAGGCTGAAGCGAAACTTAGCAAACTTTATGTAACTTCTAAACCATTTCAGATCAGTTGGCATCTTAAAAGCTGGAAACTACAAAGGCCCTGTGTGGTCTTGCCACCGCCTCCCCAGCCACAGAGCTCTCGTGCCTCATCTCCCGCACGGGTTCCCCAGTTCTCTGCTGTACCCCCTGCTCCCAGATGCCACATGGCCTCTGCCCTCACTGCCCTCACAGCTCTGCTCCCATGCTACTCACAGAGGCCCTCCTCCTCATCACCCTGTCTGCCCCTGGGTCTCACTTACGTTTCCTCCTAATTCTTCCCACCATCTGACATCTTTTGGTTTACTTATTTACCTTGACTCTTTCCTCACCAGTATTTAAGCTTCACAGGGATAGTGGATTTTTCTGTGTTTCAGTCAATGCCGTATCTCCCACGCCCCGGGATGGGGTCTGGCATGGAGCAGATTCGGTAATTATTTACCGCAGGGAAAAGTAAGGGCTACACACACGCACATGCACGTGCATGCACACACATGTGCACACACATGCACACAGCGGGTCATGTGTGGATACCCAAACAACATCTGTCTCAGCACACAGCACAGGTAATAACAACCACAGTCCAAGTTCACGTGTGAAAGAAACTTGCCTGAGATGCGCAAATTAACATCCTCTTCCTTCTTCACTGCTCCATCACCTTCTGATGGATTATCGTCACTGTGTGCTTCACGGGCATCAAAAAAGTGCTCTCCACTCTCATCAAGACTCCCTTCGGGCTCTGCAGGAGGCATCTCCGGGGTCCTAAGCATGTGGTCCATTACTAAAATGTTACTTGCCTGGCTATCTTGGAATGCCAGAACCACTGAATCCCGTGGAGTCGAAGATTCAGCTGAAGTCCGTGGACTGTAACAAGGGGCAGCGTCACCAGTTCCAGTTCTAAAGGGCATGTGTCCTTCGCCAGGAGGATAGGCCTTACTGTTCTCAGAGTTCTGGGCTCCACTGTCTGTCTGCACCCCTGAAGACGCTGTTCTGTATCTTGGGAAATGTGGCCAGTCTTCCTGGGAGCTCTTCTCGGTCAAACCCAGCTGTTGTACGAGCAGCTGCTTCAGCAAGCCCACTGGAAGATTTAGGGAGGGAGGCGGAAAAAACCACACATTCACAATGATAACCGCAGACTGCCGGAATTAAATTAGTTTGTGGAGTCTACCCATTATTTCTAAGGGTAAGTAACTTTTTAGTAACATAGAGTCAAAATGTTAATTTCGTGGGATCATTTTTTGTTTTTGTTTTATATTGAAAAATGAAATAAGGCACCATCTAGAGAAAGTTTAACATTAAACAAGACTTGGAAAGATGTAAGCCTTCTGAATGGGGAGGTACTGCTAAATCCCCAGTACCATGCCTGCTTCTCTTTTCTCTTCCATATAACCTGAGTTATACCCCAAAGGTATTTCTTAAAACGATGTTAAAAAGATGTGTTATGCTAGAAAAGAAACCCTCGAAGTTTTGCTTTCTCAGAAGCAGACACTGTATACACAGGTGTTATTTTTTCTAATTTTATTAGAAATACAGAACATTTATTTTGTCATTTATAATATGCAAGGAATCTCCTTAAATGTGAAGAAAATAAAGCTATCCTGTAATGAGACTTACTTTCAATGATTTGGTAGCATGTATACATTCAAAGGATAAGAAAATGTTTTTTAAATTGAGTTTTTTTAAATTGTTTTTTAAAATGAGTTTTTAAGAATGACCTTAACTGGAGGCTCAGCTTCCCTAGGCTGTTGAAAAGAGAAGCAACTCAGTTTTCAATGGGCAGGTGTATGCTATGAGGCCACGCATACAATACAACAACCATCAGAAAGCATTCTGACTGTTCATTCAGGGGAATCGACAATAAAGTAGATCTTCGAGAACATGAAATTCCCAACTTTTAACTCTGCCTTAAATTCTTTCTCCTGTTTCTCTTGACAAGGTCTCCACTAGTGTTTGGCACTCTGTCCCTCTAACTACACTTCGTAAGAGATGCTGTGCATTCCCCCGGCTCTCACACTCAAATCTAGCTCTCCCCGACCCTCTCACCAAAGCTCCAGTCTTAAAACTCCAACCTCCTGCTCATTACTTCCACTAAAATAGCCTGCCAGTTTTAAAATTGAGCCCATAATCTCTGGCAAAGAGAAAAAGGGGGAAAAAAAGAAAGTGTGGCAGTGGGCAGTAGTAGTCCTTTCTGACTTTGATTTCTGACAAGAACATGGAAATCATCTAAATATTCCCTTTTCTTTGCCCTTGCACCAAGTCGATTATTTTAAGTAATTGTTGCCTCCTCACTTGATTTTTTTCCTCTAATACCGTTCCAGCCCAAACCCTTTCTGCCTCAAGCCCAGCCCACCACAGCGCCTTCACACTAGCCTCCCCCTCCTGGCCTCCTCCCACCCCAACCTTTCCACCCTCTCAGCCTGAGCCATCTGTTCTCACTAGTCATACCCTAGCTTCAAAACTTCAAATGGTTCTCGGCAGCTAGAGCAACCCTTCTCAGCCTTTCCCCTCCTCCGGGACACCTGCGAGATGGGACAGGCTCCCATTTGTAAGTGATTCTCAGCCAGGCTAGAGTCGGGGGCTAGCTAGTAAGAGTGGCAAGGGCCACCCTCCTTGTGGGTGTGCACTGTGTGTGTGTGTGTGAGAGAGAGAGAGAGAGACAGACAGAGAGAGGGGACAGGCTAGAGTGGAGAGTACCACAATCTCTACAGAAAACTAGAAAAATATCTGTAGTTTGAAAAAGCCCTCAAAACACGTGCTGCACCATTTTTTTTTTTTTCCAGAAAGAGCGAGCACGTGTGTGTGTGTGTGTGTGTGTGTGTGTTTGTGTAAGAGGGAGAGGGGGGCAGAAGGAGCGGAGAGAGGGAAGTGTGGGGGGAGAGGGAGAATGAATCTGAAGCAGGCGCCATGCCCAGTGCACAGCCCACTGCAGGACTCAACCTCCCAAGCCTGAGATGACGGCCTGAGCTGAACTGAGAATGGGACTCTTGACCAACTGCACCACCCAGGTGCCCCGTGTGCTGTGCCATCCTTAAAACCCAGAGGACTCAATGTGGTGTTTAAGGTTCACAGTGGCTGGCCTCACCATCCCATCTCCTACCTTTCTAGGCTTCTCTCCCACCCTCTGCACTAGTATAGTGTGCTCGCCACTCTCAGAGCACCCTCGGGGCCTCCTGCCTCTGTGCTTCTGGTCCTACCATGATTCTTACCTGTACCTTCTCTACATACCTGAGTCTTACCCATTCTACAAGGTAATAATCACCTCTCCCTTGTCTCCTGATGCTTCCCTCTCTTGTTACCAAAACCAGATCAATTCTGACACACCTGTACTGGTTAAACAGTGGGAGGTTTTCTATCTTCTTCCCAACTAGATGGTAAAATTCTTTAAGGGAAAAGTCAGAGTTCCCACTTCTTTGGATTCTCCCTACATGGCTGCGCAGTCCATGACACAACCCGGGTCCTTCACAAGTACAAAACTTACAATTCCTTAGTGCATCCAGTGCCCACCGTTCATCTGAGGCAGGCAAGTGTGGGTCTGGGCCTGGGGTTTGGTAACTTGCTCCGGCTTCCTGCAGAGTCCCGTCTTCTTGCTGCTCCTTAACCAACTGTCTCTCGGCCACAAAGAGATCGTCTACCTCGGATTTCCCAGAGGTACCCAGTGAATGAGACTGAGGTTTTGATGATATTAAGGGAGACTCTAATCCCAAATCTCTGTCTGTCCAATGGAACAGAAAAAGCAGAACAGATCTTAAACAAACAGTTAATTTTTAACGTGAAGCATTCAGGCAGTATTTGGAACAGAATAACCACACGAGGACAGAGACCGCTGGCTGTTAGGGAAAACACACTCAAGAGTGGCGTTACTAGGGTGCACACAAGGCTCGTAAGCGAAGTTTGTGAAAGTAAACAGCCGACGCGAGAATCTGCATAAACTGAAAGACTTCAAGTTTCTTTGCATTTTCCCAAGTAAAACACAGACTCCATTCTTCCAGGTTAAGCTAACACATCAGTTTACCTGGACTCTGCAGACCAGGGACCGAAATGCTGTGATGTTCCACTTTTAATTTGGGAGCTGTTTCTTCATCGTTGTCGCCTCTGTGGAAGAAAGAAAACAATCTTTCAGCTTTGTGAGGTGCCTAAACATCATCACAATGAAATGTAAGGATCATCCCTTTCTTTCCTGACCAAAACGAGGCGGAGGCAGACTCACTCGCAAGGCGATGACTGTGGCAACGGGATGGGCTTTGCGGACTGTTCCTTCACTGAGGCAGCCATCCGACAGATTAGGTCTTGCCAGCTGCAGGAAGTACGAAAGGATCCAAAATCCAAAAGGGAGAGGGGGAATAAAGATGCCCTTTAAATACACTCAGAAAGAAATAATAACAAAAACAAACAAACCAGAAACCACATCAAGCCAATCCAACAAAAAACCCTCCTTCCGCCAGAGAGTGTCTATATTTTGGTTCTTAGGTAGAGATTATAAAAAACGCTGCACCTTAAAGAAAAACCTAACAAACAACATTACGGATACACCGAACATCAAAAAACTTCACTTGACTCTTCTGAGAATTTTTCCTTAGAAAAGATAATTGCAATAATACAAATCAAAATAAGGAACATCAAACTAAAAAGGAACACGTTTTTAGAAAAACATCTTGAAAAGAATATATGGGAAGTGCTTGTTTCAATATAGTTTTTGGTTTCCAAAGTACTATTACAAAAACCAAGTTAAGTTTATAGAATAACATATTGAGAATAATAAAAACTATTAGAGCAAGGTAGCTCTATCTAATACATACACAGTCTTTTCGGAAACCGTCTGTGCCACCAGCTCATAAATTTGTGCTCCATTGTCTGACATGGAGATGACAAATAAAGCTTTGTTATCTGGAAGAAATAAGAGAGAAATTACTCTAACACATGAATATGACCTAGAGGCCATGAAGGATGCTTCCAGAGTCCTGGTTTATTCCACACTTTATCTGGGTAAAGGCTAATCAGCTCACTTTGTAAAAATTCATTAGCTATACACTTAAAATCAGTGCAACTTACTATATGCTACATTGTATATATTATACTTCAATAAAACCAAGATCATAAAAACTAGCATGTATTCCACAGTAACTTCATAGAAACAAGGAGATGGCTGTATATCTGAATTAAGGAGCACTATGATGTTTTCGCATTTATTTTGAATTGCCCTTTTGCTAAACAGTTACTTAATATTCAATAAATACTAGAGAAAAGAGGTTATCAGTTTATCTTGCTGTTACAGAACTAATAAGTTTTAAAAGGATTCCACTGTTACTATGATTAATATATAATTTTCTAACTTAAATGGATTTCCAAAATCCCGAACTACACCCACCTCTCCATTTTTGCTTGTTTGCTCTTTTATCACAAATCAAAAAACATACAACTCTAAGGAAAGTCTTTTCATTTAGATTATCTAAATCTTCCTTGGTACCTGTCCATGATCTGACTAAGGAATAAAGATCAAAGGAGCATGCAGGAAATTTTCCAATGCAGAAAACTGCTCGGAGAAGCCAGGCTTCCCAAATAATTTGGGGGTATAAACTCTTTTTAGGGGGGGGTATAAACTCTTAATTTACTTTCTAAGCAATAAATCATTTCATTCCATTTGTCCACTAGTCAGGCTATTTGACCAATACTGACTATCTTGTGCAACTTCACAATGAACCCAAGGTCGCTGTCTCTCCTCGGACATACTTGCCTGTTGCCACTTGTCGGACCAGCACTGTATTCAACTTAATGACAGGGCTGAATGTGTGTTTGCTGTCAGCGGTAGATGCCAGAATCTTGCTATGACATCTTAACACCAGTCTGTCATCCTGCTTCTGTAACAATACAAGAATGTCTTCCAGCAGCAATGTGTACAGATCTGGAAGTCAAAGCGGGGAGAAGGTGATTAGCATAGACACTGAGATGTGTTTTATAAACTTTAATACCAATTTGACAGAGAAGATTTATTAATTTTAAAGATGTGGGATTTATTAATTTTAAAGATTAACATTTTAAAGATTGGCTTGCTATTGTCTTTCTTAGTTTCATTTTTTAATAATTCATTTTTATATTGTAACACACCAAAGTGTCAGTCTGTGACAGACAAGAAATTTTTAAAAAAACAAAAAACACCAAAACCATGATTCCTCACCAGAGATAGTTTTAAATGGAGTGGTTTAAAGAAAGCTTATTAGAAAGCTCATTAGAATATAAGAATGCTGGAGACATGTCAAACTTTTCTGCTTCGGCCCTCAGTGAATATTTAATGCACTTCACCTAGAATAAAATAACATAAGCGGATCTTCTGCAAAAAGAACAGGGCAGCACCACTCACTCCTATCACTGAAACCCATAAATGGCTGTCTCTTCTCTTTAACCTGAAGGAACTTTAGTTCCTCCACTCTCCCCAAAACTGACGGACATTACACCTACCAATAGTTTTATCTCGATTCACCTTCCAGACCAATGGCCCTTCATGAATCATCTTCCTTTTTGTTAAATCCAAATTCTGCCAAAATAAAGAGAATTACACACGAATTATTTCCAAGCACTAAGTGACTGGATATTCCAGAGAGTCTCTTCAAGAAATTCTTCATATGAAAGAAGCTATTTACCTTCACTATCATTACTGGTATATCTGCCAACTATTGAATATGGAATGAATATGGAATATAGATCAAGTTACAGTAAGCTGCATATAATTTCCTAAGTTAGAGGTATCTTGTAGAAAAACATTCAAGAGTGCTGCCTTCTAAATCTCACACTAAATACATGATAATTGTCTATGAAAACGAAGCTGCAAACATTCGGCCACTAGATTCACAGCCTGTCCCCTAATTTTCCAATGAACAACTAAATGAGGATGGTGCATAGCTTATTTATCTGTAAGACGCCCATGAGTCCCAAGCTCTAGTTCCAAACAAAGTTCTAAGGAATAGCACCCATGAAAAAGTCCAGGCAGTAATTAACCTTGCTCCATATATTAAAAAAAATTTTTTTTAAAGATATATTTCTTCTTTGGGGGGGGAGGGGCAGTGGATGAGGGAGAGAGCCCAAGTAGACTCCCTGCTAAGCACGGAGACCCATGTGGGACTTGATTTCAGGACCCTGATATCATGACCTGAGCTGAAACCAAGAGATGGATGCTTAACCGACTGAGCCACCCAGGCGCCCCCAAGAACTAATAATTTAGTCAAAGAATCATCTCTTAGTGTAGATAGCTCTAGAAAAATCTCATTTTCTGGAAGTGAAGGGGTTGAGCATATTAAGCATGCTTTTTGGTAAGATGCTATATATCATATAAAACTCTAGTTTAGGGGCGCCTGGGTGGCTCAGTGGGGTAAGACTCTGCCTTTGGCTCAGGTCAAGATCTCAGGGTCCTGGGATCGAGACCCACATCAGGCTCTCTGCTCAGCAGAGATCAGTGATCTCTGTCAAAATAAATAAATAAAATCTTCAAAAAAAAAGTCTAGTTTACTAGCCACTAAATAAATCTACCAAAACAACCACCTACTGAAACAGTACAAAAAAGACTGAAAATGCTAAGTAGTTCCTTAATACAAAAGCCCCACATGACAGAGATAGCAATTACAAAATACTTTACTATCATTCCTGTAATGGTTTCAACATTTCTGCTTTTGAAGAGCTTCATGAAAAAATTATTACCTTGTTTTACTCAATAGTCTGGAAAGTTCCCAGAGTAAGCACCCCTACTCTCATTCAAACTATAAGAATACAACAAAATTAAACAACTAACGTTCCTTAAGTCCCCTGCAAGTTCCTGTTACAAAAAGTTAGTTTTACACAAAATATTCCTCTAATAAAAGACTAAAGTCATCTTCACATAGACCAGGCATTGAAAAGGAAGAACAGAATCAGAACTACAATCTATGATAGAACTTCTTCAGCTGATGGATGCCCCTCTGAGATGTTAGTAATCTGCCAGGTATTTAGTAAATTGCATTTTATTAAAATTGCAATTAGACTATCTCTCACCCTGAGCTCTTCCACGTTTGGGTACTCTGACAACTTCAGATTGGAGGTATCCAGACGACGCTGATAGTCTTCTAAACGCTGAAAATTAAGACAAGGTGGAGCCAAGGTTACTGCTTTGGATATCAGAGTTTTCTATACATCTGACCCAGATCGATGTTTTAACCTGTTATTTACAGAGCTCTCTGCAACACTAGACATAACTGACAACTCTTTCTTTCTTTGAGAAAGAACGAGTGAGTACAAGGCGGGTGGAGCAGAGGGAGATGGAGAGAGAAGCTCAAGCAGACTCTGCCCTGAGCACGGAGCCTGACAAGGAGCTCAATCCTGGGACCCTGAGATCACGACCTGAGCTGAAACCAAGAGTTGGCACTCAACCAACTGTACCACCCAGACACCCTACAGCTCACTCTTAATCAAACCACCCCCCTTTCCCTGGCTTTGGAGACATCACACCCTCTTAGTCTTTCTCTTCCCTTTTTGGATGTTCTTACTCAATCTGCTTTTCAAACTCACTGACTTCTAACTTAGCTTATGGTTATGTTTTGAATATTTAAGTATGGACATGGTACAAAATTTGGAAAGTAATATAAGGTGCACAGTGAAAATGAAGTCTCCCTCCAGTCCTGTCCTCTTGCCTCTCTACCCCCAATTTTCTCTAAAGAAACAATCCCTAATACTCATTTCTTAGGTAGTTTATGAGAAAAATTCTAAGCAAACAGAATATGTGCATATATGTAAGTATACTTGTCTCTGTACATGTTGTGTGCATATATATCCTTTTAAAAAAGATAGGATAGCAAAATATATTAATACATGTACTACTCATATGGTAAGACGATCACATACACACCTGTGTATGTGTGTATCTCTCAATAAATCTTGGCGACTGCTCTACATTAACACATACAGAGAGAACTCACTCTTTAAGTGGCATGTGGCATTCAGCCCTATGAATGAACTACAGTCTATCTAACTACACTTTACTGATGGACATGAAAGTTACTTCCAATCTTCTCCCATAACAAATAAATACTGGGATAGCATGGTTTTAAAACATATATTTTTATAGATATGTGCAGATACACCTGTAAGATAAATTTCTAAAGAAATAACGATTAGATTTAAGTATATGTGTATTTTCTCCAAGATTATAAAAATGTCCAAGTATACAGAAAAGTCTGAAAGTGTATAGTGAGCACCTATACACCCACACTTCCATTCTGGGTCGTATTTGATATATTTGTTCTTGTCACAGGTCTGTTCATTCCTCTGGCTATCCACCAATCCACCACACATTTTGAATGCATTACAAAATAACTTACAAATGGAATCACACTTTACCTTTAAACATTTTAGTGTTCAGATCATTAACAAGAGTTCGATATTTATTAACAGTTGTTTTTAAAATAAAATTTACATACAGTGAACTGTATGTATTTTAAGTGAACCTTTCCGAAACAAGTTATCATATATGCATGCGCCTGTGCAATCAAACTCCTAGCAAGACACGAAGAATTGCCATCACCACAGAACGTTTCCTCATGCTTCTTCCTAGTCACTATCTGTTCCCACATGCCCAGTGACAACCACTTTTCTGACCTTTTTTCCCACCACTGATTAGTCTGTTCTAGAAGTTCACAGAGATACAATTATGTATCTATATACACACACACTCTTGTCTGCTTTCATTCAGCACGTTTGTGAGATGCAATTGTGTTGTGTCTATCAGTAGTTCATTCCCTTTTATTGCTGGAATTTATTATACTAGTTTATGGCTATACCCTCAGTTGCTTTACGCTAGAAACATACAAGTCTGTGAGCACAGATCTCCCTTTCTCCTGGGTAGATTACCAGAACAAAATCACTGAGTCAAAGGGCAATGTATGAATATGTGCATTTTTAATTTAGCTACAAAATGCATTCTGGGGTTTTATCATTTTACACTCCAAACCACACATCTGAAAGCTCCTGATTTCCCACAGCCTCATCAACAGAGCTGTCATCACTTGGTTCCTAAGAAATTATATCCAGGTCCAGGGACCCCATTATTTGTATATATGCTCACAATCTTACATTTTTCTCTTCGGCACAGTCCTCTTACAGATGGATCCATAGAGCCAAACGCATACCAACATTTTCACCTCCTAACCAAAACCTAACTCTGCATCTGCCCCACAAATCTGGGGCTTCTTCCCTCAGCCCGTCCACCCAAACGTGTAAGCCAGAGAGCTGGGACTTATTGCTACCATCACTTCTCTTCAAATCCTTCTCTAAATCAGTCACCACATCCTATCAATTACCTTCTAAAGACTTCTCCAATTCTTGCATCTCTTGAGCCACTACCATCTGCCCTGACCTGCTGCAACAGACTAGACTGAGCTCTTTCACCCCCTTTCTGTCCCCTTCAACTCATTCTCCATAGACTGGTGCGAGTGGTACTTAAATGGCAAAAACAAAAAACAACAACAAAAAAAACGAACACACCACTCTGCTTAAATGTCTATAATGAATTCCTACTGCTTTCAACATCAAAATCTTTAACACTGTCCACAGTAGGACCCTGTATGACTTGATCCCTGACCTACTGTACCTCATTTCACACTACTCTGAGTATGGTTTTTAGGCATGATCCACACTCACCTAATCTTTCAGCTCCTCAAACAGGCCATGCTTCCTTTTTACCCCAGGACTTTTGTATATGCTGTTCCCTCTACTTACAAGGTTGTTCCCTACCACATTCTTCTGATTTCCATTCATTTTTCAGAGCTTGGCTTAAACATCAATTCCTGAAGAAAGCTTCCTCCAATGGCCACCACCTGACATCCTCAAACCAGGCTCGCCCCATACCCCCCACACTGGTACATCTTTTCCTGGCGTCCCCCAATTCTCCTTCATAGCAGCTATCACAGCTCACATAAAATACTTGCACTAAAATCTGCTCAATACTGTCTATCCTGCTAGAAAATAAGCTCAGTGTGGGCACTTACTTTATTTACTTAAGCACCCTATGTCCTGCACTCAGGACCCACTCACCATACAGATGCTCTAGAAATATTTGTTGAATGGGTAGACGAGTGAGAGCAAACAAGCAGCTGGAGATGCTCAAAAAGCCAAATACAAGTCTGATGCTCTACACAAATGGGTCTGGACCCACCTACTACATGAACAGCTACCAAATGCCCCATCTGTCAATCATGTAACGGTAATTCAATTATTATTTCACAGATTCCAGTGACTTACTTAACACTAAACTTAATACTAACTTAGTACTAACTTATTGCTAACTTAATACTCTCACTATGTTAATACTAACTTAATACTTTCAGTATGTTACCCTGTATCTTCTTGCTTTCCCCCTTCTTACCTGTTTGTTTTCTGCCTCCTTGACAGCCTGATTTACATAATTTAAGATCTGACGACAGTGATCTGCAGCTTTCTTCACCTTCTCCCTTTCCATTGGCAATTCTGAGCATGGCAGCAGGGTGGGGCAGGGGTGGGGGCGGAATCCAGATGTAAAACAAAGGAAATCAGAAAGGAACATAAATATAAATACATATGTACGTGAGATATCATTTTATGTCACCAGTTAGAAGAATATACTATGACCTTGAATATTTTTATACGGGGTTAAAATCTATGGCAGAATCCCAATTCAGATAATCTTTGGACAGATGAGACATCTTATGACAGTACATTAACACACAAATACTCACCTTTAAAAAGAAGCCATTGTATAGAATCCCAAGTTCAAGAAGCTAGGCTTTAAGTCAAGTACCAGACCCCCAGGGAGTGGGTCTCATTCACATTATAACTTACATGAATGGGGCCCCTTCTCCACCTAGAATCTCTCCTGATGCAGAGCCTATGTGATTATGTCTAGTGGACCTGATAAGCAGTAATTTTTTAATGATAACACAATTCAAAAGAACTCCAGAATAAGTCTCTTTGAACTTGAGATTACATTACTTTATTTATTTATTTGAGAGAGAGAGAGAGAGCAGCATGAGGAGCAGGAGAGGGAGAAGCAGACTCCTCTCTGAGCAAGGAGCCCAGTGCAGGGCTTGATCCCAGGACCCTGGGATCATGACCTGAGCTGAAGGCAAACACTTAACCAAGTGAGCTACCCACATGCCCCTTGAGATTACATTTAAGGAAAGAAAATAGATTATAGCATTTGTATCATTAAAAGATGAAATTCACCAGAATGTGTTGAGATTACACTGAGGCCTACAACGTAAAGAATGCCAAAACTAGAATATTTAAAACTACAATCCTCTGAACAGCAGCCTACCTCTACCTCAACAGGTATATTAAAGTATAAAAATTAATGTGTATGAGTATTTTCAAATTCTCAGGTGTAAGAAACAGGAGTTTGATTGCATTAAATTATGAATGAGAACTGAGTATGAGACCCTGAAGCGCAGCTGAGAAACTCGGATTCATTTCCCAGTTCGAAACAGGAGAGCAGGGGTGACACATGCTGGTCGGGCTTAATGAAGCGCATATACAGTCACAGAGCGGCTCTGCAGCCAGGATAAGACTTCTTCAAAGCAAACATGACATTCCTATACGCTATAGGAAGAACCATACACAACGTGCACTTAGTCTGGAAAGTGCCAGAGAGCCAACACGGCGCCCCTGAGGAGCTAAATTGCTACTTAATTCTCCTCGTTATAGGGGAAAAGCAGTCAGGGACAATTTATCAACCAATGAGCATGACTATGTTCCAACCAAACTTTTTACAAAAATAGGTGATGAGCCAGATTTGGCCCATGATTCGTAGTTTGTCAAACGCTGTATTTAATGTGCTTCTAATGGAGCACATTAAATCAAACAGCCTCATGAAGACTAGATTGGATCTTGTTAGAAAATGCTGCCAGACTCTGGAAATTGAACCCTTCAGCACCGGGATGCAGCGAGAGATTATTTAGCAGGACATGGGGTTTTCTGTTTTGTTCCTAAGCTTTTTAATTTCAGTGAGAATGCAATACCTGTGTATTTGGCAATATTATCCAACAGAAGAGGGTACTTGGTAAGTCTCTGCATTTGGGTAGGAATGATATCCTTCAGCTGCAGACGACGACACAGAGGATTACTCTCAGCATCCTAAAATTAAAATAAAATAAGTGAATTTGTGATCCTTATTAGGACTATAGTTACCCATCACATGCCATCTATTCCTCACGGATGGGTCTACAACCGTTCTGACTTAAAAGAAGACTTAAATCAAGACTTAAAACTTAATCAAGGCTTAAATCAAGACTTAAAACAGTAAGGTATACCATGGCACCCCTATATTTCTGCTTTCTCCTTTACTCACATAATGGGGATGGGGAGCCTTTATCACTAAGCCAGTGGCTTTTTTCTTACCTGTCTAAGCAAAAATTGAGAACATCCATAACCAACGCTAAGAATTGCTTGCTTGAGATAACACAGTTTTATCTTCACACATTCATTTTCCTCTGATTGGCATTCCTACCAAAAGTTAGTCGGCTGATTTGTTACTTGCCATTCCAAGGAGGTACAACGGATTATTAGGCTGGATGTACCCCAGCTCATCTCTAACAGGGGGTCTGCAAACTTTAGTAAAGTACCAGGCAATAAATACTTGAGGCTTTGCATGCCATACATCTTTGTCACAACTACTCAGCTCTGCTGTTTTAGCACGAAGACAGCCACAGACAGTAAGTAAATGAATGAATGTGGCCGTGTGCAGTGAAGAGTTCTGAGATGGCCTTCTCGATTCCCACTCTGCAATGGGAATCACCCTGTATAATCACCTCCCCCGGAATGTGGACAGAACCTGTGAACATGATAGGTTATCACTCATCTGATTAGGTTACTATCAGTTAACTCTGTGTTGATCAGAAAGGAAAGTGTTTCCTAGGTGAGTCTAACTTAATGAGAGGAGCCCTCACAAGAAAGCTGTCAGAGAGACACAATCCTTCTGGCTTGTGAGAAAGGAAATGACTCTCTTGTAAACTGCCTGCGGGGCCACGTGAGAGAGATACGGACATTCTCTAGGAGCTGAGAGCAGTTTCCAGCCAACGACAAGACAGCCGTCTTGTTTATACACTTACAAGGACATGAAATCTGTGAACTACCGGGGAGCTTAGAAGAGGACCCCAAGTCTCAGAGGGGAACTGCAGCTCCAGCTGACCCCTTCCTTTCAGCCCTGTGCAGGCATGAAGGGAGGACCCAGTCAAACAGTATCTATACCTCTAAACCACAAGAACTGTGACATAATACGTTTGCATTAAGTTGCTACATTTGTGGTAACTTGTTCTACCACAGTAAAAACTACACTGTGTTCCAATAAAACCCCACAAAAACAGGCAAGAGGCTGGATAGGAACTGTGGGCCACAGTTTACTGACCCTTGATAGATACCAATACCTACACCTCAATAAGCATGACTGCTGGCACACTCTTCTCCAGGCTAGTTATGAGCCCATTCTCATGTTCTGACCACATTATTGTAACAGCTTACATGGGACATTTCCTGACAGTATCTCCACGGCAAGGCGGACTTCTCTGTCAAGTATTTTAACCCTGACATATACTCTTTATTATTTACCATTGCAAAATAACCCTTATACTCTCCAGGAATTTTAAGAGCTAACGTATGGCTTTAAAGAAGGTTAACATAATCCTTGTAAGAATCTTAGTCTTAGAATTCCCCCAGTTTATTCTCTATCTGATTAAAAAAAAAAAAAAGTTCTTTTTTTTTCTTTCATGACTCACTCAACTCACTTGCACAAAGGTCTGGAATCGAGAATCCTTTTTCTGACGAGACTTGATCATTTCCAGGGCGAAAGGTTGGTTACTGCAAAAGGTAGCAGCAGCGTGCTTCAACTTGTCCTCCCCTGGTCCACTGAACTGTGCCAAGAATGCAAAGAACACAACAAAGAATGGCAGACTGAGCTTATGTAAGGCCAGGCAAAGTGAGAGACAACCATGATCCTTTCAATCTTCCACTAAGTGCTCTCAAGTGACAAGAAACGGAGACCTACATATCTCTGTGAACTATCAGTGTTTTTCCATTAAGAAGGTCAGATGCTGACACAACCAGACCTTTTCTGATCACATTCCAATGTTTTCCTGCTCACAGCCTCCCACAACTAATTACCTCTCCAGTCTAGACCTCTTCTAAATTAAACAAAAGAAAAGTTAACACTGGGAGAATAGGAGACACAAAAGGCTTAAGGACTGAGATTAATATTTGATTTTCTTAGAATCTGACAGCTTCACAAAAGTTACTAACAGCTCCAGGAAGAAAATCAGTGGGATTCTAATTGATGCTTTACTGTATCATACTACAGATTTTCTGTTTCAGGGTCACCTGGGTGGCTCAGTCGGTTGAGTATCCAACTCTTGGTTTTGGGTCAACTCATGATCTCAGGGTCCTGGGATCAAGATCCAAGTCAGGCTCCATGCTCAGTGCAGAGTCTGCTCAAGATTCTCTCTCTCTCTCCCCCACACCCCACTCATGCTCTCCCTCTCTCGAAAAAGGATAGATAGATAAATCTTTAAAAAAAAAAAATCTATTTCAAGTTGAGTAGTGTGCTACCCACCAAAGAGAACTCAGTTACAACTTTCACTGCTATGCTGAGATCAAGAAACAAAATGAGTTACACTATCACCAAGTAGCCATAGAGTAAGCTAGGTTTTTTAAGGAAGTTAAATCTCCTTAATAACAATAATGCCAGATGGGCCTCGAGAAGATGCCTTAGAAAGCCGGAAAAATGCAAGATGAGAGCGGACTGTGATCCCCAGATCCTTCCTATGAGGCTGAGAGAAGATCTCCTATGTGATTAGCAGATTCTCAGCCATAATCTTAACATCAACGAAAGAAGTATTTTGAACATTGTTTTCGTCAATTTTCTAGTATTCTATCTTATAAAAAGTTATCATTGTACAGTTACCAAAATCTGTGGCATTTCCTCAAGCAATCTGCATAATGAAGTCAATTTCCGTGGGCATATCTGAACAGTTCCTGTGCAACCTGTGTTAACTTTCTGAGAACCATGTCATATGCTTCACCATTACTCACAGCCTTAACTACAGTACCTTCATTAAAATTTTGGATCAAACCGGGGCACCTGGGTGCCTCGGGTTAAGCTTCTGCCTTCAGCTCAGGTCATGATCTCAGGGTCCTGGGATCGAGCCCCACATCAGGCTCTCTGCTTGGCAGAAAGCCTGCTTCCCCCGCCCCCTCTGCCTGTCTCTCTGCCGACTTGTGATCTCTCTCTGTGTCAAATAAATAAATAAATAAAATCTTAAAAAAATTTTTTTGTTTTGGATCAGACCCACTTTCCCCTGGGAAAATTTTCTATACATCCTAATGTGGGTCTCTCTATTGTATTTTCCCATAAGAACCTGCACTCTCCCTTTCTTTAACTCTTATCACACTTGAAGGGACCAAAGACTGTCTTCCTGCTGGTTCTAAGTGCCACCCAGGCACGTGGCTCCTGCCATGTCCGCTGTGATTGCCCCCATCTCCCAAGCACCTTGAACAGTGTACACACCATGGGGTACATTCTCAAACAGTCAGACAGAAGAACAGAATGGGACAAACAGCTATGGCAGTCTTGGAGCTCTTTCCTTACACTGTGAAAAAGATTAAGTACTTCTCACTTTCCTACTTTTGTGATGGTAGCTCTGGATCTACAACTGTTTAATGTTTTACAGCAGAATTCTGAAATTTGGACAAGAGAAGACAGTGAAAATTCTATGTTAGTTAAGTTATTTTTATCAAGATTCATTTCACTCTCTATTCATTAAAACACAGAGATTAATATCCTGAATTTGATGAAAAAAGAGAACTTAGTTCAAACGAGCACTTATTAAAAAATATTAACAAAAAAAAGATACTAACTCCAAGAATAGATACTTAGACCCCTTTCATCTTTACAGTAGCTTTGCAAAATGTATGAGTTTGCATATTTGGAAAGATTAGTTACTCAACCTTGAATCTGATCTTCCAGTGTCTATAGAAACATTAAAATGAAATAGCCAATTTCCTTACCCAGATCAGCAAGTCTTCCCCAATCTGATCAATAACTGAGGTCTCATTCCTCTTTCGAACAGCCTTCATTTGCTCATTCAATCCAACTAAGCGAGGGGCGGGGGGAGACAACGGAAAAATAATTAAGCATACACTCATTTTGGTCTGTATTACTGTCTGTACTGAGAAACCAAAATTTTCCAAAAAAAGGATTTTCATAGTAGTTTAGATGCCTCTAATCTCTTTAAATACAAATCTGAACACAATTCTTATGCATACAGATATCTGTGAGCTCTATCTGAAAAACAGATGCCAAAGTATAAAACAACGTGGAAACCAGCACATTACATACAGTATAGCTACGTCAAATACGTGTTTAACTTCAAGACCCCATTATAACTATGCTCCTAAAGAAATCTGACTAGAACAGGTGATTCTGTCCACTGTTCCTCTCAAAATGTTTATGTGCACAGGCAGTGGATATAATCAACCTGAACTTGTCAACGCATGCTGGTGAAGCCTAAGATCACCCACAAAGACATAAAAGGCACCAATTTGGTAGGCAGGTGTTGGCAGGTGGTGACGGCATCCTTGATGAGAGAAAGCTTGAGAATTAAGGATCACAGAGAAGCAGTGACTTAGAGAGGAACTGTGTCTATGAAGTCTGAGATGACTATAACCATGGAAAGCCAGCAAGGTAGAATTTTTATGTATTTACTCAAGCATTTCGAGTGACAACAAAAGAATTCCTGAAAATTACCCCATGGTGAAATTATACACTGTCTATTACATATACTACACACACACATACACACACACACAAATTATATGAGATATGTATATATATTTAAAAACATATACACTGTAATTGATAAGAAATTTCCACAGGTAATTTTAACTATTCATACTTTTCATCTTAGACATTAAGTTTAGACCCTAAGTCCTGTGGTAACAATTTATATACAAAAGGCTGACAGTGGCAGTGGGTGTCTAGGGAGGGAGGTATTCAACCATCTGATCACTTCTTTATGTTATGTGTTCACATATAATTATATAATTTCAGGAATGCTAACATGAATACCCTTAGAAGATTTTATTGTTATGGTGCTTTTATATACTCACAATCCTTCCTCTATTAAAAATATTAGGGACAAAGATGAGAGTCGATTTTTCTTACTATGAAGTTGAAGAATATCTTCCAAGTTGGAAAAAATTTTCCGTAGTTCTGAAGGTGACAGAATTCCTTCTCTAGATACTCGTTGATAGAATACTTGATCAAGAACCTTCAGTGTTCGAACATGAGCTCTTTCAGTGTAGAACAGTTCTAAGCAAAAAAAAAAAAAAAAGGAAATATGAAATATTACCTCATTTAAAGTAATTCCATGAGACCAAACACAGGTTTTAGCTGGAATTAAGCAGCAAATGAGCTCTATAATAATTATTTATAGTTTTGAAAGGATGTAGTATCTCTCATGTCACTTTCTTGATTCCACGAGACCCTCCTGCATACTGGTTCTAAAAGTTGAATGTTGGCAAATGAAAAATATCATTCAAAACTATTCTGGGGGCACCTGGGTGGCTCAGGTCATGATCCCTGGGATGGAGTCCCACATTGGGCTCCCTGCTTAGGGGAGAGTCTGCTTCCCCCTTACCTTCAGCCCCTCCCCCAACTCCTGCTTTCCTGCTCTCTCTCAAATGAATAAATCTTTAAAACAAGAAACCCCGGGGTGCCTGGGTGGCTCAGTGGGTTAAAGTCTCTGCCTTTGGCTCAGGTCATAGGGCTCTCTGCTCAGCAGGGAGCCTGCTTCCTCCTCTTTCTCTGCCTGCCTCTCTGCCTACTTGTGATCTCGGTCTGTCAAATAAATAAATAAAAAATCTTAAAAAAAAAACAAAACCCCAAAACTATTCTGTATATTAAAGTTGACAACGTGCTGCAAAAACCTGTCTTTTCACAATACTACCCACCAATCACAGCTACAACATCAGAAAGCTGTAAGCCCAAACAGCATATACCCTTTTCAATTGAGGCCTCTTCAGAAAGAACAGTACTTCTGGTTATCTAATTTGCCTATAAACCCTCATTTCTGAGGCCAGACTTATTATTTCACTAGCCTCAAAGTTACTAGACACAGGAAAGGTATTTTTTTTTTTAAGATTTTTTTAATTTATTGTTTTTATAGAGAGAGACACAGCGAGAGAAAGAACACAGGCGGGGGGTGTGGGAAAGGGAGAACAGGCTTCCCACGGAGCAAGAAGCCCAAGGTGGGGCTTGATCCCAGGACCCTGGGATCATGACCTGAGCCAAAGGCAGATGCCTACCGACTGAGCTTCCCAGGCGCCCCAGGAAGAGTATTTATTTAAATAGCATCCTGAAGACAGCGTCCATGTCACCCACATCTCTGTCACATATACGCTAGGGTAAAATAACACTGCAGTAGGATAAAGGGACACCTGGATCCCAGTTTTCTCCCTATCACTTATCAGCTAGCTGTATGCTCTTGATTAATTCAATCAATGACCCTGAGCCTGAGCTTCCTCATTTATAATCTGTGCATGAAAATAACTTAGCATGAAAGTAAAGCGACAGACCAAGGTTGTCTTAATGACTGGTCAGGATCCATAACGGTATGAATCTTAAATATCCTGAGAGCTAAACACCTTTTCCTCTTAAATCATTATTAAGAATCACAGAATCATTTGCATATTTTGAGTTGGAAAGCTCAAGGATCATCTATCTAGTTTAATTTCTCTTTGTATAGAACAAGAGGCTTGCAGAAATTTTGAAGCAAACTGCAAAGCTCAGGGGCTTGTTTTAGTCTAATAAAACTCAACTGTATGTGAACAATAATTAAACTCACCATTAATTACTTCCTGTCTTTTGATCTCAGAAGGCTTTAGTCCCAGTAACACTTCTCGACTAACAAGCTGTTGCCAATTCGGTGGATCTGTCTCTAAGTCATTTTCAAACTGTTCATCCTCACTTTGACTTTCTCCAAAAGCTATGCTGTCAAACCTGATGGAAAAAAAAAAAACGATGAATTCTATTTGAGGACATCAGATAGACAATGGGAAATAGCACAGGTTTTTATATTAAAGTACATAAGTCATATTTCTGAAGTAGTACTTAGCATAGGGCCAAAACATCTCCGTCTCCTGCCAAATGACTTACATGTGTCATATATACCTCTATAAATATCCTTTGAATGATTTGTGTTTATTAAGAATTTTCTTTTATATTATCTAACAGATTTGTGTACATGTTCTCTTTTCCTTTAAAACTAGGATGTTTCAGAACAAAGATATATTTTTTAAAATATGCCTCTAATGAAAGCTACTTTAGGATTACTCACTTTCGAAAGGGCTTTGGTGTCCCATGTTCAGTCACCCTAAAACAATGGAGAACAAAAGAATTAACACGAAAAGAAAATGGTAATCAAGAAATTTATGCCAACGGTCCCGAACACAAAAGAAGACATACAGATATCCAGCATCACTCCTCATCGGGGAAATGCAAATCAAAAGCACAATGAGATATCACCTTGTCAGAAAGGCTAGTATCAAAAAGACAAGAAATAACAAATGTCAGTCAAAATGTGGAGAAAAAGGAGCCTGTGTGCACTGTTGGAGGGAATGTAAACTGGTACAGCCACTGTGGGAAACAGTACAGAGGCTCTTCAAAAAATTAAAAATAGAAATACTATACAATCTAGTAAGTCCACTACTGGATATTTACCCAGAGAAAACTAAAGCACTAATTTCAAAAGATATATGCACCCCCAAATTTATTACAGCATGGTTTACAATAGCCAAGATATGGAAGGAACTTCAGTGTTCTTAACCTCCCCTGCCCCCAAAGATACCACTGAATTACCTTTCTACTTCCCACTCCTCCTCCTGCACTTGGTCTAGGGGAGGAGGTGGAAAATCAAAGACGGTATTGGGAGTCCGAGGGGTACTGTCCACACAGTCTCCAGACGCTGCTGTTTCTCCAGCTTGTTTTGATCCTGAGAAGATAAAATTTGGACACTCTGATGGTGTTAATGAAGATAATGATTCCCCCCAAAAAATTCCCCAAAGAGAACTTCAGCCTATCCACAGCCACATTCTTATTTAAACAACTGCATGTTAGCCACAACCAAAATTCCATTATACAACATTCTAAAATGCCCTAAAAAAACCACCATGAATATAATTTTTAAGCAACTTTAAAAAAATCAACACACTGGAGTGCCTGGGTGGCTCAGTCGGTTAAGCCTCAGACTTGGTTTCGGTTCAGGACATGATCTCAGGGTCGTAAGGCTGAGCCCAGCGTGGAGTGCTACACTGGGCATGGAGTTAGCTTGAGAGTCCCTCCCTCTCCCCCGACTCTTCCCCCTATGCGCATGCACATGCACATGCACTCACTCTCTCTCAAATAAATAAATAAATAAATAAATAAATAAATAAATAAAATCTTTAAACATCAACATAAGAATGGAAACAACTCAGAAGAGCATATGATGAGGAAAAACATTTCTATTCCCTGTGCCAACCTTCTTTATCTAAATTTTGCTTATTATGGTGGTCTAATTCAAAATAATAACCTCATAATTCTTTTTCTTAATTTACTATCTTTAGGTAATATCTATTTCTTCCTCCTCTGAGGATTCTGCCCACTTATACTTCCCACCTTCACTTTCCTCCATTTCTTCCCAGTGTTTAATGATATTATTATTCCCAGTTGGATTAATGCTTACTACCTAAGTTTAAATGACAGAGTTTTATCTATACTTGCTCCATAAAGGAGTTAACTCTCTTCTACATCAAATTAGGTATTTAATATCCATATCCTTCCATTTATTTTTTTTATTTTTTTTAAAGATTTTATTTATTTATTTGACAGAGAGAAATTACAAGTACACTGAGAGGCAGGCAGAGAGAGAGAGAAGGAAGCAGGCTCCCTGCTGAGCAGAGACCCCCGATGCAGGACTCGATCCCAGGACCCTGAGACCATGACCAGAGCCGAAGGCAGTGGCTTAACCCACTGAGCCACCCAGGGGCCCCCATATCCTTCCATTTAATTGTATTTCTTTCCATCTACCTTTCAGTTCTTTCCACCACTTTTTACTTGTGTCATTAGGAGGACTTTTTACATTTCTATGATCTGTGGCCACAACTAAATATTCTGTGCCTTGCCTATGTGGTTGATTCTGAAAGTCTAAAAACCCAGAGTGCTTGCATGACTACTGCCAGTCTACATATGGTCATACACAATATACACACAGAATTTATTACACATACATATTATTCCTGCCAGGTCAAGAGGTATGTTAGTTAGGATTATGTTTCCTTTTCTGCTGGTCCAATGATGCAACTCTTGGGTCACTTGAAATAGAAAGTTCATTCTATCAAGGTCAAATACGCCATCAGTTATTTCAAGATTATGCCACTTTTTATTCTGTTTTACATTTCTTCCTTTCCTCACATCCCCCGTCCTCCCTTCCCTCCTTCCTTCCTTGTATGGTGGCCAAAGCTGAGTAATCTCCAAAGGTATATTTTGTTTCACATTTAAATCATGACTTAGCTTTCTTGAACAACTTTATTTTTCCTTAGCATTTTCAAATTATTTTATTGCTGTCAAAGCACTATCATTTTATCAAGTCTCAGATTTCTGCATTTGGTACATCATACTACAAAACTGCTTTAAAACCCCTTTTTCTTATTCCCTAGTCCTTGTGTTCATATTTGGAGTAGTTGCTCCCTTGGACCTAACTATTGTCCAAGACCTGCCTGCCCTTCACCACTTTCCTGGGATGTTTCCACTATTTCCTGAACCCCGTAACATCTTCTTCCTTCATTTCTCTCTCATTTTGCTGGAGTGTGTGTCTTCAAATCATGTTCAAGGAAATGGTGCATTTCAGTTAACATTTGAATCCTGGCATATCTGAAAATGTCTTTGTATCTTCCTTCATTTATGATGGGTAATTTGGATGGACACAGAATTCTAAGTTCAATAATTTCCTCCCAGTAAGTTGCAGGGCCTGGCTTCCTTGTATTCTAGCCCCTGGTATGAGAATGAGAAATAAGATGCGGCATAATTCCCATTTTTCTTCCCTTTAAAGCTTTCAGGGCTCTCTATCTCTGGTGCATCGAAATTTCCAGAGATAGTCTAGGTATGGCTCTTGTTCTTATTACCGTTGTTATTATTCATCATAGGTGGTTCCCAGTCAACCTTTTCTGTCTGAATACAAGTCTTCCCTTTAAGATGGTTTCTTCTATCATTTCTCCAACTGCCTCTCCTCCATGTCCTCTGCTGATCTTTCATCAAAGAGACAGACATTGGACCTTTCAAGTGGCTCGCTACACAACTCTTTTCTCTCCTATTTCTATCTCTCAACATTTCTGACATACGTTCTCAAATATCTCCTTGACTTTATTTTTAGGGGCTTTATTTTTTTTTTTTTTAACTCTTGGCAGCTGTGGTGGTTTGACAATATGTGCACAAATTCTTTGCTACTCCTCCCTCCCTTCAGGGGCAGAGCCCAATTCCTCCCTGCGTGAGCGTGAGCTAGATTTAGGGGCTGCTTCTAACTTGCTGAAGTGAAAATGTGCGCCCACAGACACGAAGTCATTGAAGGTATGGGGGCTCCTTTCTTGCTCTCTCTTTTGGATGACTTTGGGGTAAGTCGGCTACCATGGCATCATGGAACATTCAAGCAGTTCTACAGAGAAGCCCATATGGTGAGGAGTCAAGGCCTCCAGGAAGGAGCCAAGCCTCTCTACCACCAGCCACCTACGTAAGCACAGAAGCACGTCTCTGGTCCCAGCTGAGTTTTTGGATGACTGACTGACATCTTGACTGCAATCACAGGACAGACAGAACTACCCAGCCAAGATGCTCTCATGTTCCTCAGCCACCAAAAATGTGAACTATTAAGTGTTTTTTGGGTTAAGTTACAAAGTTTTGAGGTAGTTTATCAGAAATCAGTTAATAACAAATACAGTAGTTAATGTATTGTATTATATTGTATTGTATTGTAGTAACAGTTATATTAAGACATTTATTTTTGGTCTCTGAATACTTTTTTTCATAGCATTATTATTCTTGTTTCACAGATATAATAATTTTTAAAATTTCCCCAAGTATACTGTCTAATTTAGAGGTTACTTTTTTTAAGTTCTTGTCTTTTACCCAAATTATTGTTTTCTGCTAGGGGCAGTTTTCCTGTTTATTTTGTATTCTCTTTTTTATGTCATTAATAAGCTTGGCATTATGTATTATCTTAGGTATTGATTCTAACAAGCAAATTTTGCCTTGAGTGAGTCATACCATTCCTATCTGAGAATGCAAGACTGGGAAGCTGCTGGGGCTTTCCTTTGCAGCTGTATGAAGTTCGTCCATTTCAGCTGGGAGCTCTCTGAGCAGGGTAAGACCCTGGCATGTTTAGTGTCAGGCTTTAGGCCCCTTATGTTAGAACTCCAGGGCACTGTATCATGGAGGACTTACCTTTTCTACACAACTCATTCAACTCCCTAGAAGAGAGCACATGCATTTTCTTTGGTACATAAATGATGGATGGCTTATATTCTACCATACACAGATCAGGAACTTCTGACATCATTGTTTTGATTACAGACCTTCAATTAATTCATTATTTCCAGCTTTACTTCTTACTCATGCATTCTATAAGACATGCCAACTCGGAGCCCAAAGTCTCTCCGGGATTCTAATGGGCAGACTGGCTCCCACCTGGGACTCCCTGAACAGAATTATGGACTCTGGCTTCCTCTATGTTGTTTTATCCTTCCAACTGCCCACTTCTAATCTCCCCCAAATTTGTTGAAATCTCTTGCTTGGTAACACCTTCCCTTCTTCTACTTCCTTTCTCTTCGTGTTTTTTATTTAGTTGCTATTGGTTACCTATCTGCCTTGTTTTCAATTCAGTGAGAGCTGGGAGCCATGAATTCAAGCATGTACTCAACCCAACATCTTCAGAATTCCATATAAGACAAAACCTCCAGATTTTCCTATAAATGTCACCCCTCCTTCTTTGTTTTAAATCCATGCCCCCCCTCTCACCGCCCATTCTGCTACAGCACTCTCAAACAGAGGCAGATGTTTCCAACATACAGTGTGTACTTCAGGGTGGAGATGAGACAGATACCCTTGCTCCTCTATACTCCTTTTAGACCATTATCTTGCTTTCTTATAAAAATGCCTTGGCGCACTGAGGCTCTCGCTTCGAGGTATTATCATATGCTCTCCCTCCTCACAACAATCATCCAGCAATACTGAACCTTTGGCTGCTGGCTCATGGTCTTCCTGTCTCTGCTAGTATCACATGAGGTGACCTCAAAACTCGGGGACGTTACGATATTTCAAACTCCTGGTTCCTTGGTTCCCTACTTCCTTCATCTCTAATAACTTCACCTAGGCCTCTTCAGTGACCACTCCCACAGCTTTATCCTTGACCTTGTCATACCATAAATTGAAGTGCTTCCAAAATCACTAACATAGATAGGCCTTCACGTCTCCAAATAAAATCACTGATTCGCCCGGTTCACTTGCTTAAGAAACTCATTAAGACAAGTACAAAGAAATATGGTAATAAGCTCTTTTCCCAATGACCTATAATTACTTCACATCTTTCTCTACTCTTACAAGTCCCCTTGCCCTCCTCACTAAGGCTTCTCTCTCTGCTAATAATCTTGACCTTCACATATACTCTGCCTTTCATCTCCACTCTCCTTCTCAAAACTTTGTCCTACTAGTTATATACAGTCTGTCACCTACATCTTCAATCTCTTTCTCTCTCCCATTACTAAGTCTGGCACAATTTCAATTTTTATGTATGTGACTATCCCCCCATGAGACTAAGCGGCACAGAGCTAGAATCTCTGTGTAACTACTGTGTGCTAACATCTGATACAAAATTAATGCCTGACAGAGAGCCCAGTCAGTATTTCTGAATTGATGAAAACTCAAAATTATCATTCAGCATGGATTTATCACTGGCTGTAGAACATTAAAATGTGATATTAAATTAAATCAAATTGGGATTCTTAATTAAAATAATGTGCCACTCTGTTTCTCACTTAGAGTGATTATTGTAAAATCTCAATACCTAGCTAGTTAAGTCGCACTACAGCACTAGCTTACCTGTATCGTTCTCTTTCCCTCCTCCTTCCTGGGCAAGGGTGGCCCCTGCTGCCACAGAGGACATGGAATTGGCTGGCAGGTATCCGACATCTGTTCCTTCACCTGCTAACCCACTCTGGCGCAACTTAGCAGGGTCCGGAGGCTCAGGACTCACAGAAGAGGGTGTGGATAAGTGCTTTGGGTGCCGCTGTTTCTGCAGCTCCATGGCTCTGCCAACTGAAGAGAAAGCAAGAGTTAACAACTTGTGTTTCAAAAAAGCTTAAAAAAAAAAAAAGATGATGTAAAGGATCTAAAAATAAGGTCTGGAACATGGCAGGCCCCGGAAAATATGGATTATCGCAGAGTGAGGGATAGATAGCAAGAAATGGCAGAAGAAAGGAAGGAGAGAGAGAGAGAGAGCAAATGCAAGGAAGAAAGAGAAGAAAGGGAAGAGGAAGGAAGAAAGAGGGAAAGAAAGAGCAGAAGGCAGGGGAAGGTAAAGGAGGGCTGAAGAGAAGGGAGAAGGTGGAAGATGAGGGGGAAAGACAGGAGGGAGAAAAGGAGATGAGAGCAATGGTGGGGGCAGGAATGCTGAGACAGAGGCACACTGAACTGCATTCACTTGTGAGAGTGAGGATGAAGCCTGTTAGCTCTGTGAGCTCATGGCAAGGCCTCCACCCCCCTCCCCAACATCAGCACAACGTGCCTCAGAGACTACGGAGATTGGTTGCAGCCGGCTCAATAACCCTGTTCACCTGCTCACATCAGGAACCCAAGAGGCGAAAACACACACGTCATCATCGCCCACATCACCGCACACTCTCACGCAGCTCTGGAAATCCCTAATCCTAAAATTCTTCCTTCCCTCATTCCTAAATCCTTCTTCTACATCTCTTGAAACTCATGGTCAGCATATGCGAGGTATTCCATTCTCCTCAACCTCCTAAGAATTGCCTTCCTCTTCTCAGTGTTTCTCAACAAGGGGTACTACTGGTATCTGATGAATTCCTCATGGTGCGTAACGACCACTGTCACTGTACCACAATACCACCCCCACTCCGACCTAGCCAATATTTTCAGACATGGAGCTGCCCAGTTGAAGACCACTACGTGACCTGATTTCCCTCCCTGAGGTACCACCCTTCCCATTTCTCCCCAGATCAGTGGGCTGATCTCTCTCCATTAGGCCTGAGTGGAGGGAGGTTAGGAAATAAAGCACAGCGGAGAGGTGGAGAAACTGCAGAAGTGTGGAGAGGGAGTAACATGTATACAGGAAGACGAAACCAAGAATGGTGCAGAAGTACGTGCATGATTTTTTTTTTTTTTTAATTTAACAAACAGCAGCTGAATACAAACAAAATCAGAATAGGTAAGTAAATTATGTTATGGATGACTGCTAGGATGCTGCCACGAAAGATGGTTAAGATACCCACATCTCCCACATGAGGAGACAACCTCGAATGCAAACAAGGGACATCGGGAGCTCAGTGGGAACACTTCAAGAGCACCTTTCTCCAGCAATTCATCTAGCTAACTGAGCCTCTGAAGGGAAGACGGTGAGGGGTGGTGAGAACACCGCTCTTCTGACTTAACATACTTGCACTGTTGTCATGACGGCTTGGTCTCCTTGGGGGTCCCAGGATGCTGGGGAATCCTCTGCGCTTCCCTTTTTCTTCGCCTTCTCGATCTTTCTTCATACTCTGCTAGAGTTGAGGGTTAAGAGATACATAACAGAGTAGATTCCTTTGTGGCTTTCAAACACACAAACACAATTCTATGGGCAGCTGGAAGCAGTGGTTAAACAGGAGTGAAGGACACTCACACACGGCACACGGCAGAGGTCGGCATGGGGTACCGGGCACACATCAAACTCAGGATATCTTTTCAACCCCTTTAGAGCTGGGAATTTTGGAAAACCAAGAGGTGCTTTTATAACACCTCTATTGGGAGCTTGATCCAACCAATTCATCCATCCGTTGAGCAAGTACTTGATAAGCTCTTAATGTGTGAGGGCGCTGTGCTAACAGCTGGGGATACGATGAAGGAGGCCCTAGGCCTCACAGAGCTTCACAGCCTCACAAGAAGTAAACAGACACATCCATAATGACAAACTGTGACAGGTGCCATCCAAGGAAAGATGAAGGCCGTGACAGGGTGGGGATGGTACTCTGTATAAAGTGCCATGTGCACCCCTCACACATCTCACCATTACTTTACATGCTGGGATTTTCTGCTAGACTTCTTAGTTTCCTTTCTTTTTTTTAAACAAGATTTTATTTATTTATTTGATGGGGAGTTGGGGGGGACACAAGCAGGGGGAGCGGGGCGAGGGAGAAGTAGGCTTCCTGCAGAGCAGAGAGCCTGATGCGGGGCTTGATCCCAGTTCTTAGCTGAAGGCAGATGCCTAATGACTGAACCACCCAGGTGCCCCAGTTTCTTGAGTTTCTTGAGAACATAGGCCATATCGTACACCTATCGCAGGCCTAGCGCTAGCCTGCTGAAACAGTAAGGACTAAGTAAGAAGGACAGCACTGTAGCCTGGGTTGAGAAGCATGGAGGCCTGAACACGTAATTATGCAGTCTTACCTTGATTTTTGGAAGGAATCCAATCCGACCCCGCTTGTGCTCCAAATTTCGAGGTTCTTTCACTTTTACCCCCAAATGCTTCATGTACATAAGGATAACATACTGCATTGTTGAACTGGAGGAAAAGGATGAAGTCAAATAAGAATTCTGAGAAGGGAGGGTAAACAAAATAAAGATATCAAATGGCTTCAAAATGGATTCCAATGCTGAAATCTTTAGAATTCATTCATCAAGTAAAAAACTAAGGAGATATCTATTCATTGCATATCGAAAAAGATTTTACTCTAGACACTAGAATATCAGTCAAATAAAACTGAGGCCACCAGAGGGAGACAGTCTGAATTTTGAAGTTATAAGAAAGGTATTCTAATTTTAGACTTAGAAGAGAAAAGATAGGTTTCTTTTTTCAAAAAATTCTAGGGGGGAAATAGCCCAGCTATATTACCTCTTATCTTCTTCTACAGCCTGAGCAGTCATCCTAAAAATAAAAATATTTCAAAATTAAATACTGACATTTAATGAAAGAATTGCTATTAATTAACTCAGATACCCAAAACAACAACGAAACTGTACCAGGTGCTTTGGGCCACCCTCAATCTCTATCACTGGGCATAAAACAGCAAAAGAATTCAAACCCCTCAAGGGACCACAGGCTTTTCTCACTCAGGTCATCAACTGTCAATATTCTCTGGCCTGAAACAGTTTCAAAACCTATGAACAGAAACCACTCAAAGTGCTCGACCTGTTTTTGATCTGTTGCAGATTACGGTTACTCATTTTACCAATACCCAGACGAAGGAACACAAGAACTTTTCTAAACCATCAGCAAAAATTAAAAATTTTAACATTAAAACCCCAGTACATAACTCCACACACACAATGCAACACCCCTTCTGAGTTTGCTCACAGTGCGCTCTAAGCATCACGAGCATCTCAGGAGAGAGGACACGTCCACACATACTTCTGGGACTTACAACACTTCTTCGATTTTGGCAACAATCTGCTCCGCACATGCCCGTTCCTTCTCCAAAGTTACCCGGTCCTTCTCCCGCTCTGCGTCAAGTTTAGTCAGTTCGCTTTCAGCCAAGGTCAGCCCCATGCTACGCTTCTGCCTGGAGGGAACAGGACAAACTTCCTGAGGTGGCCTACAGAAGAATGATCTCTTTCTGGAGATGCTTCACCAGAGTTTCCACAGCTATGAGTTTCTAGCAACAGGCAAAATGTCACGGTTTTCTATCCTGGGGCCCCAGTCACCTAGGACACCAGAGAAAAAGACTTCTAGGGCGATCACTCCACAGAACACACACATCCTGAGGGAGCACGCTTAGCCTAGAAGAGCGGTGAGCTCAAATCCTGAAAACCTGTGGAATGGGGACTACAAACTCAGCACCACACCAGCTCTTTGGCTCCAGGTGTTCATTTATGTTTTAATCACAGTGATGAAGACTACATGCTAGGCCAAGGACTTAACGTGTAACCTTTTCCCACCTAAAAAGAAGGTTAATTCAGAATGACCATATCGGCTTATATCCCCCACCAAGCTTACCGAAAATCTTCCAAGTGCCTCTGAACTTCTGGGTGGACTCTTTCCTGCATAGTTTGGATATAATGGCGGTGTAGATCCTCGGGTATAAGCTCAGGTCTTCTTTTTTCTGCATAAAGAAAAGGCAAGGAGTTATGTGATTTAAACGTATACTCTGTGCATTACAATTGGCAACATATCAATGTTATTTGGTGCAAACCTGGAGAAGGACAAAGAGAAGGTCTTTACTACATTTTATGTATTTTACCTAATAATGCAGATTTCATATACTATCCTTTAAATGTATTACAAACTCTCTTTCTGTTGTGATTCAGATGCCCTACTGGTCACCACATGACCAATAAAAACTTGAGAGATGAGGGTGCCTGGGTGGCTCAGTGGTTAAGCCGCTGCCTTCGGCTCGGGTCATGATCTCAGGGTCCTGGGATCGAGTCCCGCATCGGGCTCTCTGCTCAGCAGGGAGCCTGCTTCCTCCTCTCTCTCTCTCTGCCTGCCTCTCTACCTACTTGTGATTTCTCTCTGTCAAATAAATAAATAAAGTCTTTAAAAAAAAAAAAAAAAAAAAAAAAAAAAAAAAAAAAAAAAAAAAAAAAAAAAAAAAAAAAAAAAAACTTGAGAGATGAGCTGAGCTACAATTCTACAGAGATGTAATTCTCCAAGATATTGACGCTCCACACTTACCAAGATCTACCGATATTTCATCAGGCACAGAAACTTTCAGGTGCTGAAACAAAAATGCAAACAAAAAGTTAAACACCAATAAGGACTTTCCAAGATGCATGTATAAGTACTTGGATAAAGTGAAGAGATGTGACCTGGATAGCTCTATCTGCTCACATGCAGATATAAGTTCACTTATCCTATCTGAATGTCACAGCTCTAAAAGGTCCCACTGTTTAAACTCGGAAAAACCCCCTTTCCCCAAGGATCATGCTATAAGGGAAATATCTGTAGTCACTGTTAGAACACTCAGTTACACATCATTCAAATCAATAGTTAGGCTAAAACCTAAATTATGTGTATATTGTATGAAAAATGTAGTCACACATAATCATGACTTTTTTTTTGCTGTATTTGAGACTACTGCCCACATATTGCCAGTAATTTCCTAAGTAAAGTTAAAGAACCCTCACAACATTCACACCCCCATGAGGAGGTACTGGATGTCAATGTTGAGGCTTTGGAGTATTAAATTGCCAATAACCACCTGTAGTTTTTACTGTTGTGCCAACTAAGGTAACTGAGTCATAATTAACTTCTACTTAGCTCAGATTTCCCCCATAATAACTGCAGTTTCTGGTCCCGTTACCACATAGTTGTCTTTTCTCTCTCATCAATCTGGGAAATGTCTCGGGGAAAAAAATTATTTTGCATCTAGAGAAATAATCTTAACCTCTTTGTGCTTACTCTGTATTGTATATCTACTTAAGTCATCTACTTCCAGAACTTAAATAATTCCTGTAAGATCTAAAACATTACATTCGAAAATAAGTCACTGCTGAAAATTATAAGATCTCTAACATTTTTCTGAAGAACAGTGAAATAGATGTCAAAGCTTTCTCTTTAACTGAAGTTGCCACACAGTATCTCAAATTAACCATCCTAGAAGTACTGTTAGCACAAATGCAAAAAAGGATTTACATGCTTGTTTCTGTATTTATATGAAATAAATATCACTAGTAGTATAAAAGAATAATTAGCAAATAAATCGATCAGGGTTCTTACACTTTAATGGTCATAAATTTAATAAACAAAATAAAGATCTGACTTAGTTTGGAGCTCTTAAGAAATGTGAAATTAACTCCTGGGGATTTACCTAAAGTAAATGAAAACACTAATTCAAAAAGATATATGCAGCCCATGCTTATCGCAGCATTATTTACAATAGTCAAGATACAGAAGCAACCTAAGTGTCCATCGACAGATGAATGAATAAAGGTGTGGTAGATACACATAATGGAATATTACTCAGCCGTACAAAAACATCTAGCTATTCACAACAACATGAATGGACCAAGTGGGTATGCTAAGGAAACTGGTCCAGCCAGAGAAGACAAATACCAAACGATTACACTTTATGTGAAATCTAAAAACTAAAACCAATGAGCAAACAAACACACAAAAAGAACAGAGCAGACTGTGGCTGCTTTGGGTAAATGGGGTGGAAGACAGGTGAAATGAGTGGTGGGGATTAAGAGGTACAAACGTGCAATTTTAAAATAAATAAGTGGGGTGCCTGGGTGGTTCAGCGGGTTAAGCCTCTGCCTTTGGCTCAGGTCATGATCTCAGGGTCCTGGAATCAAGGTCCCCATCAGGCTCTCTGCTTGACAGGGAGCCTGCTTCCTCCTCTCTCTCTGCCTGCCTCTCTGCCTACTTGTGATCTCTCTCTCTCTGTCAAATAAATATTAAAAAAATTAAATTAAATTAAAAAGTCACAAAGTACAATATCCATTTGTGATAAAAACCCTCCTTAAGGCAGGTCTAGAGGGAACATACCTCAACAAAGGCCATATTTGAAAAATTCACAGCTAACAGCACTAAATGGGGGAAAACTGAGAGCTTTCCCCCTAAGGTCAGGAACAGGACAGGGGAATGTCCACTCATACCACTTCTTCTTTTTTTTTTTTTTTTTTAAGATTTTATTTATTTATTTGATAGAGAGAGAGAGAGCAAGTAGGCAGAGAGGCAGGCAGAGGGAAAGGGAGAAGCAGGCTCTCCACTGAGCAGGGAGCCCAATGCGGGGTTCGATCCCAGGACTCTGAGATCGTGACCTGAGCCACGGCAGCCACTTAGCCAACTGAGCCACCCAGGCACCCCCACTCTCACCACTTCTAAACAACATAGTATTGCAGTCCTAGCCACAAAAAGCAGACAACAAAAAGAAATAAGGACATCCAAACTGGTAAGGAAGAAGTAAAACTTTCACTATTTGCAGATGAGAAGATATACTATATACAGAAAACCCAAAGACTCCACCAAAAACCGCTGGAGCTGATAAACAAATTCAGTACAGTCGCAGGATACAAAATCAAGGTACTTGTATTGTGTACCTACTTAATGTGTTGCATTTACATATGCTAATAATAAAACAGCAGAAAGAGAAATTATGAAAAGAATCCCATTTACAACTGCACCACAAATAACAAGATACCTAGGAATAAACCTAACCAAAGAGGTGAAAGACTTGTACTTTGAAAACAAATAAAAAACTGAAGATGACAAGAAGAAATGGAAAGACATTCCACGCTCAAAGATTAGAAGAACAAATACTGTTAAAATGTCTATATTACCCAAAGCAAAGTATACATTAAATGCTATCCCAATGAAAATACCAACAGCGTTTTTCACAGACCTAGAACAATTCTTAAATCTGTATGGAATCACAAAAGACCTGAACCTCCAAAGCAATCTTGAAAAAGAAAAGCAAAGCTGCAGGTATCACAATTCCAGACTTCAAGTTATATTTACAAAGATCCCGTGATTAAAACAATATGGTACTGACACAAAAACAGACACACAGATCAACGGAGCAGAACAAAAACTACAAAAATAAATCCACAATTATATGGTCAACCAATCTTTGACAAAGTAGGAAAGAATATCCAATGGGAAAAGGACTCTTCGATAAATGGTACTGGGAAAACTGGACAGCAGCATGCAAAAGAATGAAACTGGACCGGTTTCTTACACCATACACAAAAATAAATTCAAACCATTTTAAAGATCTAAATGTGAGACCTGAAGCCATAACAATACTATAAGAGAACATAAACAGTAACCTCTTTAACATTGGCTGTAGCAGTCTTTTTCTAGATGGCAAGGGAAACAAAAGCAAATATAAACTACTGGGACTACATCAAAATAAAAGGCTCTGCATAGCAAAGGAAGTGACAAAACTTAAAGGCAACCTATGGAATGGGAGAAGATATTTGCAAATGACATATCTGATAAAGAGTTAGTATCCAAAATATTAAAGAACTTATAAACTCAACGCCCTAAAACCAAATAATCTAATTTGAAAATGGGCAGAAGACATGAACAGACATTTCTCCAAAGACACACAGATGGCCAACAAACACATGAAAAGATGCTCATCATCACTTACCATCAAGGAAATGCAAATCAAAACCACAATGAGATATGACCTCACACCTGTCAGAATGGCTAAAATCAACAACACAAGAAACAAAAGGTGTTGGCAAGGATGTAGAGAAAAAGGAACCTTCTTGCACTGTTGGTGGGAATGCAAACCGGGGCAGCCACTCTGGAGAACAGTATGGAGGTTCCTCAGAAAGTTAAAAATAGAGCTACCCTACAATCCAGTGGTCACACTACTGGGTATTTACCCAAGGAATACGAGAACACTAATTCAAAGCCATATATGCACCCCTATGTTTATAGCAGCATTATGTACAATAGCCAAGATACGGAAGCAGCCCAAGTGTCCATCGATTGATGAATGGATAAAGATGGTACATATATAGACAATGGAAATTATTCAGCCATAAAAAAGAATGAAGTCTTGCCATCTGCAGTGACATGAATGGAGTCAGAAAGTATGATGCTAAGTCAGTCAGTCAGTCAGAGAAAGACAAATACCGTATGATTTCACTCATAAAACAAATGAGCAAAGGGAAAAAGGAGAGAGGGACAAACCAAGAAACAGACTCTTAATTATAGAGAACAAACTGAGGGTTACCAGAGGGAGGGAGGTGGGGTTGAGTGAAATAGGAGATGGGGGTTAAGGAGGGCACTTGTGAGGAGCACTGGATGATGCATGGAATTGCTAAATCATTAACATAATGCTGTATATTAATGAACTGGAATTAAAATAAAAGCTTATAAGAAAAATAAGTCATGGGGATGAGAAGTGTAGCACAGGAAATAGTCCACAACACTGTAATAACTTTGTATAGTGACAAATGATAACTACACTTTTCGTGGTAAGCATCATATATGTAATCGTTGAATTACTATGTTGTACACCTGAAACTAATAAAATACTGAATGTCAATGGTACTTCAATTAAAAAAAAAAGGAATATAAAAGTCAAACATATTTCAATATATGGTCCTTTTTCCATGAAGTAAATTATCTTTTTTTTTTTTTAAAGATTTTATTTATTTATTTGACAGACAGAGATCACAAGTAGGCAGAAAAGCAGGCAGAGAGAGAGGGGGAAGCAGGCTCCACACTGAGCAGAGAGCCCGATGTGGGGCTCGATCCCAGGACCCTGGGATCATGACCCAAGCTGAAGGCAGAGGCTTAACCCACTGAGCCACCCAGGCGCCCCCATGAAGTAAATTATCTTAAGTATAATGTGTAATAGTTTAAATAATGGCAATATAATCAGAACCCTAATGAATTCACTTAATAAACATCTGAGTGATCAGTCTGTACCAGATCTATTCCATGTTGGAGAAACAGCAATGAACAAACAGAACAAAAATATCTGCCCTCAGGGGAGCTTTATATTCAGGGCCGAAGAGCAGGGACAGAGGCAAAATAAATACAGAAATAAAAGTTCTATGGACAAAAATAACACAGTAAAGGTGATGGAAAGAGAAGGGGTAAAACTTCACAGCGGCTAGCCAGGGCCGGCCTCCCTGAGAAGGTGAGTGTATTCCACCTTGGGGAGGAATGGAGGCAACTTCGTAAAGGAAATCAATGAAAATGGGGCAAGAGCTGGAGGGAGGAGTGGAGCCAGACTGTTTCTGTGTTTGTCTGTTTTAGGTAAACTCACGATGTTTGCATGCTAATGTGAACAATTCCGCAAAAAAACAAAAAATTGCCGATGCTTGAGGGAAGGATGACAAATGCTTGGATCCTGTAGCTGAGCAAGCAGAAGGAAATACAACCCAGGTGAAGGGCAGGGGAGAGCAGGCCTTGGAGAAAAGAAGGCAAGCTCTCCCCAGCCTCAGGAGAAAGGCCAGAGCGCAGAGGGTGATGAGGCCAGGGGGTATATGTGGTAGAAGTTCTTCTACAGAAACTTCAAATTTCTCATAGAAACTGCAAGGTCCTCTGCTGAGAAGCGACAGGAGAGGAAGCGATGAGGTTCCAGGAGAGGGAAGGTGGGTCATCAGAGAGAAGTGAAGCCGCGGTAGGCCCAGGGAGCATTAAGGGTTGTGACTTACCCTATAGCAAAGCTAAGAATAATGACACTCAGTAGTTTAAAAACCTTATAAAGATTTCTCCTGGTAAAATAAAAAACTATTACCAATTATGTAAGATCTTTTCTACCACTTTTTAGTTAAACTTGTGCCTCAAACTTCAAAGAGGTCAACCGGAGTTCATTATGCAAGTATTAGCCTTTGGATCCTAACACATTTGTATGCATATCATTTGTGTTCTCTTTTGCACTCTCTTCATTATGCACACGTATAAACCCCTACATATATATATATATATATATATACATACACACACACATATATATACACAACACATATATATACACACACATATACATACATAACCCCTAACACCTACTGTGAGAAAGCGTAGTCTGCAACTCATTTAGAAATGATGAAAGTATCGGTCAAGAGTAATCAGTAACTAAGATACAGTATAAACATCAGAAAGTCCAAAACAGTAAAGTCCAAAACCAGGGGAAGGAAGACTGGAAGTAGGAGTTCAATAACTCAATGCACCACAGCAAAGACTGTGTATTAATTGGTAACTTACTGCGGATCGATCCAGGAAGAACTGATGAAACTCAAGGAAGACACGACGAGTCTCCTTGGAATTGGTCTGCTTATATAGGTCTGAATAGAGATAACAGAGCTGTAGTATAGGAAGAAATGGAAAAGAGAGAAAAAGGGAGAAATCATGAAAAATGTCACCTGCTAGATCTTCAAGTAGGAAAGTTTCCAACAAGTAGGCCACTATAAGGAATGTCATCATTACCATGTTTTTTAAAAATATAGTAAGTTTTTAAAAAAATAAATTAATTGCATTTTATCTATCTTACGTATCTATCCTGATATGTTTAGAAACTCATCTTGCAAAAGTGAGAGGTTTTATGGTGTGAGAATCAGTGTAAGAACTCTGAACCGGCTAAACAATGGAAAACGTTACCAGTGTAGCGGGGTCAAACTGTGAGACCACATGGTGTAAGAAAACAGCCAGGTGAGCAGGGCGAGATTTCAGCAGTTCGATGCTCTGGAAACAGCTGCACTGCCCATTGATCTAGAAGAGGAAGTAAGCATACATCAAGAACTCTACCACACAGGTGCAAAATGTAAGGTTAAGCTCAGTTAAACACAACTACCCAAACTGACCTACCCTAAAAAACTCAAGATTTTAAAATTCCACAGGAACATATTAGCACACAGCCTTATGGAATCTCTTCCCCTGAAAATTAATAGCCTCTTAGAAATAGGTTGGAAGAGAGACTATCTTAGGAGAACGCAAGTTTAGAAGACGATGATGGAGAAGCTCAGATGTCTGTATATCAGGATGCAAACACCAGCATCAACGACACTTCTAAAAAAGAAACGGGAGGTTTTCTGCCTATTAATGAAATAAACATCTTCCTTTTCTTTTGAGCTAATGCAGAAATGGTATGACATGGAGGTGTATAATTTAAAGAAAGACGACTCTGAGAAGCACTGTATGCTCCCTAATGACAGCAAGTACAGAAACTACTAGTTAAACCTAAAGTAACCTTGAATGACAATTTCCACTTAAGTTCTCACATCTCTAAATAAATTAGAGAAGAAAGTTAATCTAAACAAATGATACCAATTCTTCACAATCTCTTTCAGGAAATACAAGAAGAGGGAACACTTTTCAGGTCATTTTAAGAGGCTGGCATTAGGGGCACCTGGGTGGTTCAGCTGGTTAAGTGTCTGACTCTCGATTTCAGCTCAAGTCATGATCTCAGGGTAGTGGGACTGAACCCAGCACCAGGCCCTGTGCTGGGGACGGGGGGGTTGGGGGTGGGGTTCTTCTTGGGATGCTCTCTCTCCCCCTTCCTGTGTCCCTCTCACCAACTCTCGCTATTTTTCTAAATAAATGAAATCCCCCCCAAAAAAGAAGGGGGGGCCAGCATTACCCAAATATCAAAACCAAAGACAGTGTAAAAAAAGAAAACGACAAACCAATATCCCCCATTAAAACCAATATAAAAATTATCAGCAAAATAATAGCAAGTTGAATCCAACAACACATAAAAAGGAAGATACATTACGACCAACTGTGGTTTATCTCAGGGATGCAAAGCTGGTTTCACATGCTAATATCAATCAACGTAATTTACCATGTTAAGAAAATAAATTAAAAAAAAAAGAGCCACATGATCATCTCAATCATTCAACAAAGTTCAACATCCATTCATGATGGAAACTCTCAACCAGAAATAGAAAAGTAAATTTCTATAACCTAATAAAAAGCATCTACAAAATACCTATCACTAACATCTCACTTAATGATGAAAAATGAAGTATCTTTCTCTCCAAGGTCAGAAATTGGACAAGAATGTCCTGCCTCACCACTCCAATTCAATTTCACAGTGGAAGTCCTAACCAGTGCAATCAAGGTAAGCACAAGAAATAAAAGATAAACAAACTGGAAACAAACAAAGTAAACAAGGAAATAAATCTATGTAGAAAATCCCAAAAAGTTATTTTAAAAAGCCCCAGAAATAGTAAGTGACTTCATTATTTATTAGCAAGACTAGGGGTTACAAGTACAAGAATCAAGCCACTCATACTGCTGTGCGCCATCAATAAACAACAGGAATTTTAAACCAAAAGAATATACATTTACAATTATACTCCCTCTCCCAAAATGCAGTACTTAAGTGTAAGTCAATCACTCCTTATCACCTTTAAAAGTGAAGTCATTTCTACTGGTCAAAGTTAAAATAAACAATCCAAGCAATAAAACAATCTTAGTTCTAAGACATGGCCTTAAATCTTTAAAAACAGAATTTCATTCTCCAAAAAGCATTCATTTTCACAACAAATCAAACACGTTGAAGAATTAACAATCTGTGTTTTAGAAAAAAGTGTCATCACCTGTTCATGTTCAGTGCCGAAATCATCATCCTCTGCTCCAATAATATGAGGCGCTACACGGGGAGAGGGACTCCCGATGAGTGACTGAGTATCCTGGTAACATTTAGAGAAAAAGAACAGAAAAATTATCTGTTGGTCAAATCAGAGAAAGAATGAAGCCAAATCATCAAAAGGAAATGGTTCAGTAAAATGGATTCCTTTTTATTTATTTTCTTTAAGTGCTTTATTTTCAAAGAAGTGGTTCTCAGATTTTCAAGGCAATGAATCACTTTAGCAAAGAAAACCACAACAGTATTGACTGTTCCTTGGAGAGGGGAAAAAAAAAACAACATTTCCTCTGGAAATAATTAACACCTTTTGCTCACTACACTCCTGGATATCTCATTCTAATCACTCTGTGTTACTCCATTCATTTCATATAAACCTTGTCACAGGCAGAAAGTTGCTTTACATAAATAATTACAATTCTAAAGAGACAGAGTAAGAAAAGTGAATGAAGACCACAGGACAAACGAAAAACGAGAGTAAAAATGGTAAGACGAAGTGAGGAGAGAGGTTAATACAAAGACTTCTATTAACATCGCATAATTGAAAGCTGTCCCTGAACCCTGTTTTTTCCTCTTCAACTCATTTTCGTAAGTGTATAATGCAGGGTTTCTCAACTCTGGCACTGCTGACATTTTGGGCTGGATCATTCTCTGTTGTGGGGGCTGTCCTGTGCATTGTACAATGTTGAGCAGCATCTTGGGTCTCTACCCACCCACTCCGTGCCAGTGGCAGCCTCCCAGTCATGACAATAAAAAATGTTTCCATACACTGCCAAATGCTCCCTGAGGGACAAAATCACTCCTGGTTGAAAATCGCTGGCGTAATGCAACACAATTTCCAAGTAATCACACAAAATTAAAATCATTTTGTAGAGAAACAAAGAACCAAAATTGCAAACATAAATTGTAGGCTGGCAGATCTCCCTCCCATGCAACAGCTCATCCACTTGTCAGCTCATTTACGAAGTTGGAGTTAGCCTGAAAATGCTGGTGTGAGGGCATTAACGCATATAACAGAAAAAAATACGGGATGGCTAAAGATCACAAATATTAAAATCAAAGGCCATGCAGTAAGAAGAGAAATACAAATTTGGGAAGATCTAGGGAAAGAGTGAGCTCAGCTCAAAGCTGACAATGGCTGATGCAAGATGTCGGGCTGAGCAAGGAGAACGGGGCTCTCCTGATTCGGAGGTCATCTGGAGAGAGCTTTTAGCTGAAGCTATGCACACCGATCCAGTTATAAACAAAATACTCCGTAGCTGTGGTCTCCCCTCCTGAAGTGTAGTGCAGTCTCTGTATCTGCATCTTCTAAACTTGCTTCTGCTTTTTTTACTACTTGTTTTTTGAACCTCAGGCTTTAGTCTTTTTTTTTTTTTTTTAAGAAAATGGTAAAACAAGATAAATGTGTTTAGAGTGGTTTCAGACAACTTTTGATTTATAGCTGTTCCGATGTCTCTGATTTTTCAATAGTCCTTATGTAGCAAATAACGGATGGGTCACGATATGCTGTTAAATCTCTTACTATAAAACCTGATACAAATCTAAGTAAAAAACAAAATCAAAATGCTAAAAAGTATTTACTTAAGAATATGCAAAATCCAACAATTTCAGTTCTGAATAAATACCCGAAAGAACTAAAAGAACCTAAACAGATACTGTACGCCCATGGTCATAGCGGCACTATTCACAAGAGCCAAAAGGTGGAGACAACCCAAGTGTCCACCGACAGATGAGTGGATAAGCAAAACATGGTCTATACATACAGTGGATAATTATCAGCCTTAAAAAAAGAAGGAAATTCTGGTACAAGTTATGACATGGGTGAACCTTGAGGACATGATGCTAAATGAAATAAGCCAGTCACAAAAGGATAAACACATATATGATGCTTCTCATATGTGGTCCTCAAAAGTAGTCAAATTTACAATAAATGGTGGTGGCCCAGTCCTGAAGATAGTGGGGAGGCAGTGCTGAATGGCTACTGAGTTTGAGTTGGAGTAGAGAAGAAAGCTCTGGAGAAAGATATGGCAACGCTGCGCAACAGTGACAATATAACTTAATGACTAAACCTGTATACTCAAAAATTACAAAAAGGTAAATTTTATGTGTATTTTACTATAATAAATAAAATAACATTAAAGCCAATCAAATACCATGGAGTAGCTCTCTCCATTTACCAACTCTTTATTAATAAGTTTAAGCTTTTCTCTCCCAACCCACAAATATCAGGTGTGTCTGTCACTGAAGTAGGACGACAGTGGAAGAAAGCACCACCATTTCATGGATTTCATACTCACAGGGTCCTGAATCGCTTCACTCTTCTCTGGGTTTTCCTCTAGACAAATCCTCTCCTTCAGGGAACTCTTGGGACTCTTAAAAAAAAAAAAAGAAAACATTCAGTTCATTTCAACAGGCTCACCAAAAAGGGATAAGGAAAAATAGGGTGAAAAAAATAGGGTTCTGAATTTCACATTTGTATTTGAAACCACTAAATATCTTTCTAAATACCTGGCTCTACTATCTGTTCTCCTGACTTTGGCAAGACACATACTCTCTCAGTTGTTTTAATCTCATGTTGATAAATAGCATCACACTAAGAGAATAGTTGTACTTTGTCTCCAGGCCTGTGGGCTAATTTCTACCAAGTAATCCTAACCAGATTTATTATGTACCTCAAACTCATTATGTCAAAGTCAAACTCTGTCTTTATCCAGCTCTTTCAAACCCCTCTGCTCCCAACTCTTCTTCCTTTTTTTTCCTTTTTTTTTTTTTTTTGAAGATTTTATTTATTTATTTGACAGGGAGAGAGAGAGGGAGAGCACAAGTAGGCAGAGAGGCAGGCAGAGAAGAGGGGGAAGCAGGCTCCCTGCTGAGCAAAGAACCCAATGTGGGGCTCAATCCCAGGACCCTGAGATCATGACCTGAGTCAAAGGCAGATGCTTAACCCACTGAGCCACCCAGGCGCTCCAACCAACTCTTCTTTCTATGCAACTTAAAAGCATTCTTGCCTATTTATATGAATAAAATTAAGCCTCTGCTTATGTTTCTGTGAGTATCATGTGAAAGTGATTTGTGGATTCCTATAAAATTTGTATGGTATGTTTGGGATGTCCTAATATAAACCAGCAACAATATCATGTGCAGAACTTCAATTCTGGACGATAAAGAACACCGCAAAGCAAAGGAGCCATTCTTCAGAGAGCAGCTGAAAATGAGGTACAGGGGATTTCTGTGTGAATGTCAATAGGGAAGGTGCATGCTCTTTATACATATACCAAGACAGCACACTGTAAAGACAATAGTAGCTTCAAATATAAGCCCCACCTGGAGAAATGGAGGACTTTGTGTCTTGGACAAGAGATACAAAAGACAGAGCTAGAATAATCTTGTCACACTGAAAAGTGAGAAAGCTACCAAAGTTACTGGGATGTCACGTTAAAAGAATACTGAAGAGAACCCGAAAGGGCTCCCACTGCCCAAAAGAGGGATAGTTTCAGCAACAATAAAAAGTAATGACTGCAATGGACTACAACAAAATAAGCAAATATGTTAAAGTCTACGAATTCAAATATAATATATATGCACATGTATATACACAATGCCCCTCGCATTAGTGACTGCTAGATTGTGTTAAGGTACTGACTCCTCTGGAAACAGATACATAGAGGGATAAGAATCTAGTATCTATCCTGCATTTCCTGTATAAGCTATATTTTAGGGTAACCTAAAAGCTAGTAAGAGAAAATTCTTTGTAAAATAATTCCACTAGTAAATACATAAGGAACGACAAAATTGTAATAGCATCCTTTTGAAACCACTAATTAAATAATGGATGCAGGCATTTTGATCATCAATGACTGGTAAGAACGTTACATAAAAGCTTAATGGAAAAGTTGATTATGTAGGAACCATGCTGACATCATCTGAACACCTTAAACAAATCTACAGTCACAGAAAGACAACCAGACATTCACCTCCTGATGTGATGTAACAGGATGTACACAGTCCCACCCATGAATTGTTCTTGCCAAACAACAGCTCTTAATCTGATCGAGACTCCAGATCTCACTAATAGCTTTCAGGAAATATACAGAGATGAACACATTAAACAACACCATGAAAATACAATTAAAATGTGTTTGTTTTACTGGGCATATTACCCAGTTTCTGTCACAAAAAAATAGCATGGAAAAAAAAAAAAAGAGGAGGTAACAAATTAAAAGACTATGAACCAAAGGCTGAAGACCTTGACTAGATCCAGACTCAGATAAACCAACTGCAGAAAGATCATTATGAGACAATTAGGGTAATCAAATTGCATGTTAAGAAATTTGATTTTATGATAATGTTATTATGGCTGTATTTTTCAAAAAGTCTTCTTTTCTCTTAAAGACACAGATTAATAAAATAATACCTCGGATTTACTTGAAAATACTCTGGTATCTGTAGGGTGTGAAGAACGGGGGACTAAGACATAACAAGTTGGAGAGCTTGTCAAGCTCAGAGGTTGGGTGATCGGGTACATAGCAGGGACTGTTATGCTCGTCTCTATTTTTGAATAGGCTTAAAATTTTTCCACAGTAAGTTTTTAAAAACATTAGCCATGAATTCACAAAAATCACAGAGACAGATGGCTCTAGATTGTAGGTGATGATCTGTGGTGAACCTGCTTCTGTTGTGAGAACTGGGTGTGGGGGTGTTCTTCAAAGTCTTCTCTGAGGAGAGCATAGCAGGGAGCTTTACAATAATAATGGTATCACAAACATTACAAGAAGACTGTTTTTTAAAAGTGAGCAGAAGAAACGCATGGAAGAAATGTGGAGATCCACAAGCTAAAAGCAGCACATCTTTAGCTTCAAACAGATGCCTGTAGGACTTAAACTAGTTTGTCATGCAGTTGGTGACTATCCTCGTCAGCACTGTTATTTTCTCTCACCTGGATTTCCACAACATTCGTTTACTATTCACCTGGCTTCATTCTCCACATCTATAAAATGGTGATACTGCTTCTTTAATATTATTGGGAGAATTTAAAAAGCTACCTGTAGAGCATGAGGCACACAAAGGAGGTAGTCAATAATGGTTAACTAATTTATGAGCCATTCCGTGCACGTTTGTTAAGGGCCCATCAAGCCTAGCAGTCTTCTGTCCTTCCAGATCTCCCTCTTTATTCTAATTCATTTCCACACTGACGTGTTTCTGAGTGTGCTTCTCCTCTGCATGTGAGATAAAGCCCAAACTCTCATTCATTCTGCTGTTCAAATACTTATTAAACACCAATTATATTTCAAACAGTCTCAAGTCATTGGAATGTCTATTTCTACACTTTCCAATTCACTCTGTTTCATGAAGTTATATTTCTAAGCCACTAACCCTAACCCTAACAGTCCTTGAAATATAAGATAAAATTCTAATTTTTCTTCTGTACCATTTATTGTGAATTCCTAATTGTAGGATCTGCCAGGCTTTGGAGACAAAGTCAAATAAGACTGTCCCTGTCCTCTTAAGAAACTATCTAATGGTAGAGACAAAAACAGAGAAAAGGAGTACTAAATCTAAAAGGAGAATGCAAAAAGGAGCCCTAAAAACAGTACTGTTAGAACAATGTGAAGTCTTTTACAACCTGAACTCAAGCCTTTGTTTCTAAGATAAACTCTAGCCATTTCATTCATAACCCTAATACACCATAACATTTTCACTGCTCTCCCAAAATGTTATGCATTTCTACTCCTCAATACCTTTGTTATATTTAGAGTACTGATAGTTTAGAGCTAGATGTAGACAGATCACATATTATCTGGGTAAGTTAGCAAATTAGTTAACTCCCTTTGGCCATAGTTTTTTTCTCTGTAAAATTATGTTAACAATAGTACTACTTCATATGGCTGTTATGAGAATTAACTAAAACAAGGAATGCAAAACACTCATTACAGTAGGTGGTATGTATGCCCAATAAATGTTTTTCTCATGAGTCAAAATTGAAATTTCTCATTAAAACCTTCAGCCCATCCAATCATAAGACTGCTAGCATTATCTCCTTCCCCCCTACCAAAATCCTCAATTTTCCTTGAATGAAGTTCCAAGTCATTGGGCCTAAGCCTCAAAAAGTGGCCTGAATGATGGCTTGACCAGTAGCTTTCAAATTCTTTTTTTACCATGACCTTCAATAAGAAATTTTATACTGTCAACCAGCATGTGAACATACAGAGGTGCATGCATGTGTGTATCTAACAAAAGTCACAAGAAGTAGCACTTACCTTATCTACATTTTGCAAAGCACTATTTCCTATTCTTTTCTTTTTTTAATGCTAGTCCCAACCCATTACATTGATTCCATGATCCACAGTTGCAAAACCCTGGTTTAGACTATCTTCTTCACTTTTAAAGAGGTGATCTATTTTTAAGTCATTATTCCTATTACTGCATACTATTTACAAAGGATTGTTGAGTAAGCAACAGTGAACTTAGCTGGTTAAGTATTCATACAACTACGGTGGTACATCATAATCAACTTGAAATGTTTTCTTATGATCTTCCTAACAAATATCCATCTTCATCTGGCAATCTGAGGGTTAATCAAGAAAGTGTTACTAACTCAAGTCTATCTAACAGGAGTAAGGTTTTTCCTCTTTGTAATGGCAAAGTGCCCCATGATTCAAGACTGAGTCACTCTGACCACAAATGGAATATTAACATGCTCTTAAAGATATCAACAGTTGGCCTCTTGGTTCAGTAAAAAAAAAAAAAAAACACTAGCATTATTAACTTCTCAACCCACAAACAAGAGGCCTGCTGGGAAATTCCACCTCTTCAAAAGAAACAGACAATGTGTATCTAAGGGAAAAAGTGAACTCTGGAATTGAAAACTCACAGGCAACAGTGTCCAGAACTCTGCTCATCAAATTGCTGCATGAAAGGTGGGGGTGATAAAAAGTAAGTAGTAAGGGGCGCCTGGGGGCTCAGTGGGTTAAAGCCTTTGCCTTTGGCTCGGGTCGTGGTCTCAGGGTCCTGGGATGGAGCCCTGCATCGGGCTCTCTGCTCAGCGGGGAGCTGGCTTCCTCCCTCTCTCTGCCTGCCTCTCTGCCTACTTGTGATCTCTGTCAAATAAATAAATAAAATCTTAAAAAAAAAAAAAGAAAGTAGTAAGAGAACACCTCTAATTCACGTAACTTAAAATCCAATATGGAAAGGAGCTGTGAAGAAGAAAACAAGATCAAGATGTAGAACGCTTACATCTGCGCTGTCACTACTGGGCCGAGAAGCGTCTCCACTGCTATAATCAATTCTGCCTAGTCCATCACCAGGATCAGCTTCCGCCTCACTGACTGGCAGTGGGTCACCTAAAGGCCTGGAGGATGTAACTACAGCTCCATCCTAAAACGGATCAGACACACACACACACACCAACACAATAAAAATTTTATTACTGATTGCATAAAGAAACAGACTTACACTGTCATCTAAATGGAGACTGGTAAATCTAGCCAGTTTGATATGATCAAGAATGCTTAAACCTCTAGAGATTTAAAGCATAAATAACTACTAATTCTGTGGTTCTAAAATGGCATGATCTTAAAGACAGGGAAAGTGCTATTTAAGCAAGGAGAAAAAGAGTTCAAACTTTTGAATAGAGCAAAATATAAAATAGTTGGTTAAATTATATAATTTATATATTCTGCCCATTATAGTAAAGATTATTACACTAGAACTTCTGGTTAACTGCCTCCCAACACTTTAGAATTTCAATAAACTGCCAATTCTGGGACACAGTGCTATAAGATAATACAGGCTTTTAAACCAGGAACCACATTTTTATTGTTTGAAGAGAAGAAGAATGTCGTTTTCACTCAGTAATTATAACATAAAACTGTCAACATTACTGAGGCATAATACTCAAAATTTCATATACCTAATGGGATTGAAAGTAATGAAAAAACTAAATACTGTGTAACTGAAAGTACACTGAACCAGGAAGTCAGAAGAGACCGTAGAGCTGTGTGACCTCGTCTAAGTCATTTAACCTGTTTGGACTCCAATTTTCTCAAACACGTGATTTTTTGACTTTAAAACAAGCCGATGAGGCTACATGATCTCAAAGAATCCTTTGAGTTCTACAAAACTGTGGCTTTCACTCACAGACTCAGGGAGCACAATAAATCAACACCTTTTACCCATTTCAGATGGTATAGGGATATGTCTATTTTGCTTTAAGATGAGATATAAGGAGCTTTTCAGATCCCTAACCTGAATATTATTACAGAATAGAAATCTGGTTGGGCTACAGTTTCTAATGAGACATCATCTCCATAACTTATACTGATATAACAAATTCTATTTAATTCTAGTTCAAAATTTCAGTGAAAAATACAGTCGTTAAGAATGTGAAAGTGCTTATGAACTCATCAGACCAGGTCTAAGCTCCAGTTCCATTGCTTTTAAGTTACATGACTTCAGACAGATTATTTAATATCTCTGAGTTTCTCTAACTGCATATGTAAAATGGGGGCAAACAACAGTAGTGTCTAATCTTGGGGAGTTGCTATGAAGATAAGCGAGAAAATACTTGTCTCTGTATTTAGCATAATGCCTGCCATTTTACAAAATCTTACGTTCCTACTTAAAAACATAACTGCCATTCTCTTTGAAAATGGGAGAATGAGCCTTGAAATGTAAACATATGTATCTAAATACATTTTAGTAGTTTGTCACATCAAAGCAAAAGCACTCAATTCCTTTTAAAATGATGGTGGAACAAAGAAATACGATTATCATGAGCAAACGAAGAATCAGAAGCCCACATTTCTTTAGCTCATCATTGTTTCTGTAACATGCTACACAAGACATCTTCTCGGCCTATGCTAGAAAAAAATAACTTTTAAAAAAGGCAACTGCAACATTCTTTAACACATTCCCAGAAGAAAAATCTCCTGCAAAAAGTTGGGTAGCACTTTTAACAATGATGCTACCTGAGCAGAGCCTGTGGCTTTGGATAACTGCTCTTGCAGCTGAGGAATGTGTTTCTTGGCCTCTTGGATCTCTTTTAGCAATCTTTGGGCAGGTGTTCGGTTGTAATCTTCCTGCAATAACTGAAAAGTTATAGAAATATTTTGAGAATTAATTACTTATGTCAAGGAAATATAGAAAAATTCCATTCTTAATAAAAGAGCGGATGGCATCGATTACAACACTGCTTGGCTGTGGTCACAACAAATACCAACTCTACTAGGCCCACTCACATATTCACTGGCCTGTAACAGCCCCATTTCTAATTTAGTACCTGTAGCCGTTCCTGTTCTTTCTGTAACATTTTTCTCAGAATTTCTACTTTCTGGTTATGAACCACATTGTTTTCCTCCTAGAAAAGAGATAAAAAAAAAACAAACCAACAACAACAACCAACCAACCAATACAGAGCAAGCGAAGCTAAAATAAATAGCGGTCACAAAGACAGGCTGGGAGACACAGCGCTCAAAGTTGGAAGGTTACAGGGGGATTTCAGCCCTTCTGTTTCACTTTTATTAAACGAGGTTCAAGAAAACATTAAATAATGATATTAGCTGGAGAAATGAAGTCACCTTAGTACAAGAATAATATCTTACACTGTCTGTCCCTTGGATCTGTACTGTCGGTCCCCATGTATGACTCAAATTCCCAGCACTTCCTGCCTGAAATATTAAGACAGCTCCCTAACTCCTCTCTACCATCTCTTCTTAGAAGCTTCACAAACCTGTAATACTTGATCTAATTAGCTTGCTCAACTCCCGCTACAGTCACATCACCTCTGCCCCCCACTCCACCTCCCCACAAATTTTAGTGGATTCTTACTATCTCTTTGGTTACATATAAATTAGCTTTGTAGTTGGGATTTTTTCAAAATAAATAGTTTTACTTTTTTCAAGCCTCACCTCCCACTACTTAAATCCTTAACAGGCACCAGCCAAACAAGAGTCCTGGAACTTCCCCCAGACACTTGGTGCTTTCTTGGCTCTTTCTCTTTTATTCTACTTTTATTCTACTTCTTTTACCTGGGCTTCTTTCCTCCCCATTGCCACCGCTTAAATGCTACTGCTTAAAAGGCTCAATTCAAATCATAGCTTTCCATGAAGTCCTTCCTTGTTACAACCGGATGTGCTTCCTCCCTTCTCTGAATTGTCACAGAGCTTAATAGTTCTCCCCTCATAAAGCCTACATTCTGCCTTGATATTGTAATTACTCGTATTCTCTTGATTCTATCTCAAACAACAAGGGTTTAAATATCTACTACAGGCCAACTGGGGACACAACAATAAACAAATAAACAAACCTCCGTCCCCTTAAAATATATATTCTAAGATAACCAAGGACCTCAAATATAGGGTATCTTAATTTTATTTTTGTGAATGGCACCCTGTTTTGTATATGGCAGGTGTTAAATATTTCTCAATTCAATCTGCTATCCCAACACACTAATCATTTCAGATTATTATGTTAATTTTTTTATATTTGGAAGTGATTTTCCAGTATTCTGAACTTAAATTTATGCAAAACCCTTAATATAAAGTAAAGGTATCATTATAAACTAGGCATTTAAGAGTTTTCCCCCTCTTACCCCCATGAGCACAGGACTAGTAATTCTCTCCATGTTCCCAGATGCTCCAGGTGAATGAGGGGATGTCATGATGGGAGACATATGTCCAACGACTGATGGCTCTACTTCAGAATCGGCGAGTGGAATCTGGGGCGACCCAGGCGGGCGTCCCTGAACAGTGAGAGCTACATAGGAACCAGCTTGTGGCGAGGAGAGAGAGGAAGGAAAATAACACTGTCAAACTCTTGCTTACGGCATTTCTCTACTTCCTCTTTGACAGTTCTCTAAGATCCAGTTATGTGAACAAGTTTGATCATCTGCTAACCACTGCTCCACAGAAAAAGAATCCAACTTGTCACTGCTTTTTTATGACCTCCCCCCAAAATCTAAAAGAACAATGCCATTTTTGGATAGCAAATTACTACTCATAAGATCAGATATTACATGAAGGCAAATAAAATTTATAATCTCTTTAATTTAGGGAAGGGTGAGTTAACAGCAACCATCTACTAATGGTTATGTTCAATTTTGAGATGAATCTAATTAGGCAGGGCTTAACTATTTTACAGAATATCATGAAGGAATTTTAAATCAACTTTAAAAAATGAGTAGGACAAATAATATCCCACGAAAATTGGAGAAGAACATTCAATAAATGAGTAGTGAGTTATTTTTAAAATGTGGGGAAGACAGAACTTCACTAGCCATATTACAGGAGGAATAAAGTACAGAAAGCAAAACCAACCCTGACCAGAAAGACTCAACAACAGACATTCGTTATTTATCTAGCATTGAGAAGAAAGGAGACTTTCTAAATCAAGGATATTTCTAGATAACTGACCTCTGAATGACAAAATCTCCCTCTAAGACTTTTCAGTAGAATTTCTAAATATGTTTATTTCACACTTTTCTCCCTATTTAACTGCCCATGGAACTCACTGTCAATTATTTCAGTGTTTGAGGTTCTAAGTCTTTTTTTTTTTTTTTTTTTTACACTTAGTGGTCACAAATACTATGATTTGGGGGAATTTGAGAGACATAAACTTTTTAGGGTTTTTCAATTGTATTGCTCTGTCAGAAAGTCATCTATTATACCTTACTTATCCCATATCTATAATATATATAATATATATGTATAAATTATATATATATAAAAATATGTAAATATATATGTATGTAACTTTACCTATATTTACTTGCCTCCACTAGCTTCCTATTTCTTCCCTTTTCTTCTTCAGTTATGTCCAGAGTATGCATTACAGAGTAGAGCATGAGGGACCAGCACAAGTAGCGTACACAGGTGTGAGGCACTGCAAATTTAGATCTGTTCTGGATGCTCACAGTGTTTTGCGGTTACTTTAAGTTTTTAGCCAGGCTCTCAATATTGGATAAGGCATCTTATCTGCTATAATGCTAGGATCTACTTTTTCTGAGCAAAATTTACTGGTATGAGTAAAATATATAGCCTAAAAATCTAAAGAAATAATCTTATCTTTTATACTCTGCAAAAGTTATCTGGCATATACTTATTTATAATCATAAACCATCATATGTATGTAGCACATAAAAATATATAAAACACAATCTCATTACATAAATAATCAAACTGATTCAAGAATGGGGGTCTAATTTTGATCATCCCATTTCTTTTTAAAAAGTACTAAAGTGAAGAACTATGAGATCGCAGGGACCATTTAGAGCCCTGACAAAAAGTAAAAGGTAAAAGCCCTCCGAAGGAAAGGTAAAAAGGATTCAGGGGCTGCTTTAGTTCAAAAGGAAGATGGCCAAGAAAGAATTCAGTTTATGAAATTATTCGAAAGATGTCCACTCTATAAAACAAAAATAGGATTAAATAAAATAGTAGTGTTTCTCCTTGGCTATAAATAACTATTTCTTATTTGTAGTTTACCATGGAAGAATTTGATCCAGAAGATTCTAAATTCTTAACTCTGGAGATTTCCAAGAGATCACTACCCTGGATTTTATTTAATGATTTACTTATCTGAGGAAACATGACTATGCTAGATGACTTTTAAAGTTCCATTTCAGTTTATCTGGGCCATTCCATCTGAATTCTCAATCTCTTCCCCCTCAGATGACTCAGGCATTTCTTTCAAATATATGCTTTCTATATTACCAAGAGTAACAAGGATATTATAATCAACCACATATATAAAGTGAACAAAAGATAGTTATTAGTAAATTAAAATTTTTCACCTCAGACTTTCCTTTAATGCAAGGTTAAAGCGAACTCCAGCCAAGACTAAATCTGGCCCACAGACTGTTTTTTTCTTTTTTTTTTTTTTTAAGATTTTATTTATTTATTTGACAGAGTGATCTCAAGTAGGCAGAGAGGCAGGCAGAGAGAGAGGAGGAAGCAGGCTCCCTGCCGAGCAGAGAGCCCAATGCGGGCTCTATAGGAACCACAAATCCTAAGATATTCACTCTCTGGCTTATTACATAAGTGTTTTCTGATCCTTGCTTTAAGGGATTCAGAAACCAATTAAAATTGAGAATAACATTCACCTACATTTGATTAGCTTCACCACTTCCAAATGGTTTGAATGAGTCACCAGAGTTCCATTCACCTGTAAGAAAATGATAATAGCATGTCAGACACATTCCATTAAGAATAGATATATTGACTTTAGGAATTATTATACATAATACAACCCATTATAATATAACATAGTACAGAGAACGATATTAAAATATGTATATATTTGGTTCAATATTCACTTTTATTGCTATTCTATAAGATATACTCTGCAAGAAAATGAACTTGAATCCAAAACAAGGCCTTGACTTAAACAACATTATAACTTACCATGAAAAATGACAAAAGATACCATGCAACAGGTTTTACAAGTCCTTCACAGTGAAGGGCTCTTGCAAACAAAAAAGACCTCTGCAAATTCACTGATTTGTCAAAATCAATTTAAAAGATTAAAAAAACAATATTTCCACAATATGCAATTTACTTGAAGTTTTCCAACCATGACCCAATCTTTACAAAGAAAATTAATTTTCAGTTAGGCTAATTATAGGAAATGTTATCCAAATTCTCCACTAAACAAAATTAAGAAAAAATACCAAACATGGAACCAACGTTATTTTTCTTTTTCAAGTAATACTAGTTTTTCAAGTTTTTTCTTTTTCAAGTAATACTAATTTTTACAAGGTCAAATATATCAGTGTCTAAGGTAGCAGTGAAAGTATACTAATCACGCCGATCAGAGATAATCAATGTTACACACAAAGTTTAATCTCTGAGACACTATTCTAGCATAAACACACCAGATACACAACCACAGACATATACATTATAACTGCCTTTTTTCCTTCAGATAAATACTTCTTTGTTGTATGTGGTTATCTTTCAGTATAGATACACACGCAGACCTAATCTATTCTTTTTAACAGCTGTAGATGAAATGTAATTTCTTTTTCTAGCCCTCCATTTATTTATGCACTTTTGCATTATTTACAAATTTTTAAAAATAATTATTAATTAATTTGAGAGAGAGAGTGAGTGAGTGAGTGAGTGCAGGGGGTAGGGACAGAGTTAGAGGGAGAGAGAATCTTTTTAAGCAGACTCTCACTGAACGCGGGGCCTAGCTGGGCTTGATCCCATGACCGAGATCACAACTTGAGCCAAAACCAAGAGTCAGAGGCTTAACCAACTGTACTACCCAGACATGCCCACACATTTTTAATATGATAAAGATGAAATGAATTTCCCTGTGCATATATCACTTCACATTTGTACACTTACTTCCTTAGGTAAGTTCCTAAAAGCAAAGTGGCTGGTCAAAGGTTATATACTTTTTAAAAGTATACAATTTGGGGGCACCCGGGTAGCTCAGTCAGTTAAGTGTCTGACTCTTGGTTTCAGCTCAAGCCATGGTCTCAGGGTAATGAGAACCAGCCCTGCAGCAGGCTCCATGCTGGGGGTGGGGCCTGCTCAAGATACTCCTTCTCTCCCTCTCCCTCTGCCCCTCCCCTGCTCTCTCTCTTGAAACAATTTTTTAAAAAATATATATCACTTGACACATATTCACAAATTTATATCCGAATAGATTCTACCCAATTTATACTGACAAGTTTATGAGAGTAGCCATTTTACCATACAAAAACTATGCCAAAGGTATACAATCAATAATGTTTAAAATTTCTGACAACCAAATATATTTTTACATTTTATTTTATTTTATGTTATTTTATTTTGTTTTTTAGAGAAGGAGAAAAGGGGAAGAAGAGAAAAGGGAGAGAGAGAATCTTAAGCAGACTCCATGCCATGCAGAGCCCAGAGTGGGGCTCAATCTCACAACCCAGAAATCATGACCTGAGTTGAAATCATGAGTTCGACACTTAACCAACTGAACCACGCAGGCCCCCCTTCACCTGTCAGTTTAATTTCTATTTCTTTGTTATAAGTGTGGTGAGACATATCCTAATTCTTTGCCTTTTTTTTCTATTAGGCTATTTATTTACTCTTCTCTTAGGAATTTAAAAGTGCTCTTTACAAGGTATTCTACTCTATAGTAAGTTTCAAATACTTTTTTCCAGATAGTTGTTTGTAAATACATATTCATTGTGCCTTTTCCTATGTAATGATTCAATTTTTTAAGTATTCAAATTACTCAACCATCTCAAGAGTAATGACTGACCAATCCACTCTTCTCGTACTATTCAGAATTCAAGGCCTGTTTCTAGACTGATAGGCCTATACCTAGGCCTCAACCTGCTTTGAATTAATCCCTACCATGTCATCTCACACAATACCCATATACATAACATTTTTTAAGCTATTCTTATAACTCTGTAAAATTCATTTGGAAGACTCATCAGTTTGACAAATAATGATACATCTCCCCAGTCATATTAAAATATATATTTTTTATTTTTTATACACATATATTTTTTCCCCAGGGGTACATATTAATATATTTTGATGAGATTTTCTTACTAACAGATAAGACTAGAGAGAAATGATCTTTATCACAGTGAGTTACTTTCCTATCTAAGAATACGCATGATTCCATTTATTCATGCCTTTTATTATGCCCTTCAGTAAAAAGTAATATTAATTTTAAAATAAATGAATATTTTTAGTCAACAAATACATACAATGCACTGCTTTTAATAAGAATTCAAGTGAAAAAAATAAAATATGGTTAATATATGCTGTTTTTAAATCTACCATAATAAATTCCATAATAGTCTTTTCCTTACCTTGATGATTCGATCACCTGTCTGTACCCCAGCCCGCATGGCTGCTCCATCTGTAAAAGAAATTAATTACTTAAAACATAATTCATTTGCATGTACTGCTAATTTTCTTTTTTTTAAATTATTATTATTTTTTAATAAACATATATTTTTATCCCCAGGGGTACAGGTCTGTGAATCACCAGGTTTACACACTTCACAGCACTCACCAAAGCACATACCCTCCCCAATGTCCATAATCCCACCCCCTTCTCCCAAACCCCCTCCCCCCAGCAACCCTCAGTTTGTTTTGTGAGATTAAGAGTCACTTATGGTTTGTCTCCCTCCCAATCCCATCTTGTTTCATTGATTCTTCTCCTACCCACTTAAGCCCCCATGTTGCATCACCACTTCCTCATATCAGGGAGATCATATGATAGTTGTCTTTCTCTTCTTGACTTATTTCGCTAAGCATGATACGCTCTAGTTCCATCCGTGTTGTCGCAAATGGCAAGATTTCATTTCTTTTGATGGCTGCATAGTATTCCATTGTGTATATATACCACATCTTCTTGATCCATTCATCTGTTGATGGACATCTAGGTTCTTTCCATAGTTTGGCTATTGTGGACATTGCTGCTATAAACATTCGGGTGCACGTGCCCCTTTGGATCACTACGTTTGTAAATACCCAATAGTGCAATTGCTGGGTCATAGGGCAGTTCTACTTTCAACATTTTGAGGAACCTCCATGCTGTTTTCCAGAGTGGCTGCACCAGCTTGCATTCCCACCAACAGTGTAGGAGGGTTCCCCTTTCTCCGCATCCTCGCCAGCATCTATCATTTCCTGACTTGTTGATTTTAGCCATTCTGACTGGTGTGAGGTGATATCTCATTGTGGTTTTGATTTGTATTTCCCTGATGCCGAGTGATATGGAGCACTTTTTCATGTGTCTTGTACTGCTAATTTTCTTGAAAGAGAGGCAGAGTAACCAAATGGTTAAAAACACGTGCCTTTGCCACTCTCTAGTTGTGTGACCATGCATGGATTAATTTTATGGGGTTTTTTTTTCCACTCTAAACCTCAATATCACCTGTAAAATGGGAATAAAAAATACCTACCTCAAATTACAGCACCCAATATAAAGAAAGTACTCAACATATGGTAACAGAACATATTATTATTGTCATTTTGTGAAATGTGGATGCTTTGGAACACATAACCATTTCTTTAATCTGGTCTAACAAATACCTCTTGTGCCATGAAGAAATAAAATTCCACAAACTTCTCTAAGAGAGATGATGTATAAAGCAACAGTTTCTAAAACTGTAATAAGACTGTTTCTTTCTAATGCATACAAAGAAAATCAATTGGGGTGAATTCATGCCTATAACTAGGACACTAAAGACCAATTTAACAAAACAGGCCATATGACCTGCAATCTATATGATTCTTTTATTCTAGGCAATAGACATTAAGCTTTTCTCTTCTTACTCTTTGCTCCCAAGTGACAAGACTATTTTAAGAAACGCCTTGCCTTCTTTGACAGACTGTACGAAGACTGGATTGTCTCCACTGACCGTCAGCCCAAATCCATTGTCATCCTTCTGGATGATCACACAGCGCTGAACAAGACCTGCATAAGAACCGCAGGGTAAAGAGAGAAGAGAAAATGGGAGAGAAAAAGACATAATTACATATTAGTAACGAACTGTAACGACCTACATTCTATCTGGAGAAACACATGGTGGCACGTGAAACCGGTATCACAAACCAGAGTACTAACCCCATAAACAAAACAAATACGAGACTATCGCCAAGAGTCAAATGTATTGGTTTCTCACTGGAGAGGCAGGGTGGAATTGCTCTGAGATTAAAAACAGCTATGGCAAAGTGGAAAAGATGAAGTATTAGAGAGACGGAAGGCCTATTCACATCTCTGCTATTTGTAACATGAAACCTTCCCCACTGCCCTCTGTTCAGGTGCTCTAACTGGTGTTCAAGCCCTAGAAAATCAAACATTTGGGGATGTTAGGCTAGAAGCATCCCATGGTTAAATCCTAGTGAAATCCAATCTCACTCTTAGAAAAAGAGACTATCTAAAGAAGGGAGGTGCATGAAGAGCATGGGAGCTCTTCCAAAAAAGAGAAAGAACAAGTCCAGAGAAGAAAGACCTGGGCTCATAGAAAAAATAAACAAAGGACAAAAAAGTAGGAAAGATAAAGAACCCTTGAGCTCAACCAACTCTCTTTCACATACTTACCTGATTCCTACAGGAGATTTTGTTTTCCTTCTAGCAAACAGCAAACAAAAGTAGTCAGGGCAAGGTGAAAGAAAGAAGACCGCAACCAAAGGTTTAGGAATGTCCCATCATAGAACCCTGATTAGTACCCAGGGCTGTTTGATCATAGATCAAGATCTGAAGATCCTGAACTCTGTGTTAGCCAGAGATTTAGTACTTTCAGCTTTACAGAATCTAAGTGTTTCACCAAAAATCAATATATAAAACATGTAAAATAATGCAAGTATACTGATGTTCTGAAAATAAAAATTTCTTCAAAATAACAATTTTTACACAAAGAGCATGACCTTTTAAATAAGCCTGATGTACAAAACAAAGGATTACGTTGAAGACCACATATTAATGAATACATGTATTTCTTGCTGTTAATGAAATGTCACAAGTCTGTGAGCCTACTACAAATGAAAGCCTGGAGTAAGGGGATCATTGTACAGAAAACACAAACCATAACCCCACACAAAAAATTAACTTAAAGCAAATCATTGACCTAAACACAAAGGCTACAACTTTTCATAAGAAAATACAGGAGAAAATCATCAAGACATTAGGATAGGTCTTTTAGGATGCAAAATGCAGCAACCATGAAAGAAAAAAAAAACAACAACAACTAGGAAATTGGACTCGAAATTTTAAATACCTGCTCTTCTAAAAACACGGATAAGAAAATGAAAAGGCAAGGCACAAAGTGGGAGAAAATATTCATAATTCAAGTATATGATAAAGGACTTGTATCTAGATTATACTGAAAAGACAACAACTCTATGATTCAATAATGGGAGACTCATTTCAAAAAGAACAAAAGATTTTGAGGCATCTGGCTGGCTTGGTCATTAGAGTGTGTAACTCCTAATCTTGGGGCTGTGAGTTCAAACTGCACATTGGGCATAAAGATTACTTAAAAAAGAACAAAAGATCTGAGTAAATGCAGTACAAAGAAACATACCTCAATGGCCAAAAAGCATATGCAAAGGTGCTCAACATCTGAAGTCATCAGGAAAAGCAAACTAAAACCACAGTGAGAAACCACTATACACTAACTTGATTGGCTAAAAATAAAAAGACTTATAATACCAAATGTTGACAAAGATGTGGAGCAACTGGAACGCTCATGCATTGCTGGTGGGAGTGTAAAATGGTATAAACATTTTGGAAAACAGTTTAGAAAATTCTTGTAAAGGTAAGTACACATTTACATAGGACCCAGCAATTTCACTCTAAAGAAAAATGAAAACTCATGTCTATATAAAGACTGGTTACACACACAGTCATGGTAGTTTTGTTTCTAAGAGCCAAAAACCAGAAATAACTCTAAAGTCTATCAACAGATTATAGATGAACAAACTGCTATATATCGATTATAATAAAATACTACTTAGCAAGGAAAAAGAGGAATAACTCATACATGCAACAAACATGGATGAATCACAAAAACATCATGCTAAGCAAAGCAGATACAAAAGAGAGTCCATACAATATGATTCCAGTGGAGAAGAGGCAAACTAAAGGACAGTAACAAAAAGCAGGGTAGTGCCTACAGACAAGTGGAGAGGAAGGGTGAGAATAACCACAAAGAGACATGAAGGAACCTTCTGGGGTGATGGAAATGTTCTATATCTTAATTAAGGTAAAGGTTATATAAGAGTATATTCCTTTGCCAAAATTCATCCAACTGTACATTTAAAAGGACTACATCTTATTTTATGTAAATTATACCTCAAGAAAGTTGATTTTTCACATCAAAATTTGTTAGCCCTCAACTCTAGAGACTATGACACACCAAACAGTATTTGTTGTTTTTTTTTTTTTTAACAATTTTATTTATTTGTCTGAGAGAGAGGGAAAGAGAGAAACAGAGCATGAGCAGCAGGAAGGGATAGAGAGAGAGGAGGAAGCAGGCTCCCCGCTGAGCAAGGAGCCAGACATGGGGCTCGATCCCAGGACGCTGGGATCATGACCCGGGCCGAAGGCAGACACTTAACGCACTGAGCCACCCAGGCGCCCCACCAAACAGTATTTGAATTAGCAAATTCACCCACAAATAGTAAATGGTAATGGGGGCAGAGGAAAGATAACCTATCAGAATTCAACCTTTGAGGTAATGCTGCAACCTTCAAGTAATTGGGAAAAACTATAACTAGAATGGGTATGAATACATAAAATCAAGAAGATTTTTTTATTAATTTTTAGTACATAATACAATAAATATAAGAATTAGAGACTCCTGGTTTTGGCTCAGGTCATGATCTTGGGATTGTGAGATCAAGCCCTGTGTCAGGCCCATGTTCTATGGGGATCTGCTCAAGATTCTCTCTCCCTTTCCCTCTGCCTCTTCACCCCGTACGTGCTCTACATTTGTGTATTTCACTTGTATATAATATATATATTAAGTATTTAGCTTAATGCCTGACACAAATAAGGGCTCATAAATGTTAAATATTTTATTATGATTAGGACTACAATGCCCTTGGATTTTCCTGTTCAGGAATACATTACTCATCTATCCATTCCATCAATTAAAACACTTTTATGTTAAACTCCTATCATTAGGGGCGCCTGGGTGGCTCAGTGGGTTAAGCCTCTGCCTTCGGCTCAGGTCATGATCTCAGGGTCCTGGGATTGAGCCCCACATCAGGCTCTCTGCTCAGCAGGGAGCCTGCTTCCCTGCTCTCTCTCTGTCTGCCTCTCTGCCTACTTGTGATCTCTCTCTGTCAAATAAATAAATAAAATCTTAAAAAAAAAAAAAAAAACAACTCCTATCATTAATGCAAATGCTCCTTAAAAGGATCAGTCCTTATTTATGCCTTTGTCTAAACTTTGTTTTAACAAACAAGCAAATTAGTTTTGGATGAGGAAGGAACAAACAAGAAAATATTATGGGCAGGGCTTCTTCTAAGAAGGCAACTTTAGAATACAGGAGATAGCAAGAAGGCCTGAAGAAATAAATCACCTTCTTTTGAAAGCTCTTCCTCAATACCCAGACCAGATTAGGTAATCCCTTAGAGACAGTGCCCTCTATTTATTCCCCTAGTAACATTATCATTCCCAATTGATACCCATTTGTTTTTATCCACTAACTAGATTATATGCTTCAAGAATGTAGGGGCTCCATTATTGTTCACTATCTTATTTTAGGAACTGGCAAGTGTTCAGACACAGAAGGAAATTTTTTTCAGTTGCTCATGAATTAATAAAAATTAGATAAGCTGGTGGGTCTGGAGATGAATGGAAGCTCAGAGAGGTAGGTTACTGGACACAGTCCATTTGAGCAAGTATGCCCAGGATCATAACAAACTGCTAAAAATTGAATAAATGTAGTTGGATTACTTCAGAATTTTGCAAACCTGTTTTCTACAATTCAAAACTGTCCAGCCTGATAACTTTCCCTCTTAATTCTACATCAAAAGGAAATGAGAAACAAAGGATAAGGAGGAACAGAAAAAGAGCTTTGTGCATATCCTATTCATCTTTCTCCTCTCCCCAGCCCCACTATATTGTCCATTTATTATTATTCTAACTCTGCTAATATAAGAACTTGATGTACTTTGACATATAAGATCATATAGAATCGTAAGAACAACTAGACCAATGCAAAAGGAAAACATGCCTTCTGTATACAGCCAATTCAGAATCTATGTAATTCAAACTTATGGTACTATTTTGTCCTAGGAATCTATGCCACCTGCATAAACTTGGATTTGGGGTCATAATTAAGTAAAAACTAAGCTACCATGCCATTCAAAATTCAGAAATCTAGTCTTTCAAATGCTTAGATCTATTATGTTCCTTCCCATTCAAAGCCAATAAAATGATTTTTTTCCCCTGCAGAGAAATGTTCTACCTTTCTGTTATAGACCAGAAACTGTTTTAACCCACCACAGAGGATAAATTCCAACTTTCACATCCCTAACACTGAAATCACTGATACACCAACACTAAAATCACCAAGAACTCAATTATCACATTACTGAAATGCCCTTTTTGAAAAACAAAATCCACTTTTTTGTTTTAGCAAATCTGCATCAAACATCTGTCCACCAGTTATTGAACACTGCAGTCTGTGGGTGTTGTGAGGAAGACAAAACCACTACAGGTCTGTGCCCTCTAATGCCCGCTAAGAACTTAAATCTTGGCAGGAAACGACAACCAAGATGTAGGGAAATGGCTGTATCTAACGAAGGACCAGAGTATAGGACAAATAACAGGCCCCATATGGTTTATGAAAGAAGGGAAAGTTAAAAGCGGAGCCCTAACTCCAAAATAGCCACTTTCACATTTCAGTAATTAAAACCAACCAACCAACATCTTCCACCATTTTTACTTTACCTGGTTTTTACACACACATATAAATATAGTCGATGGTTTGCTGGTTGGTTTTGCTAAATCCCTTATTGTCTGTTAGAATTACCATACAATGTGATTACCCCCGAATAGGAGTTTTTATATGGTCGCAAATCACTTTGATGGGAGCTGCATCCAAGCACAGTGTGTGAAGACAGTGTCTGATAAGTAAGATAATGACGATGCTCAACCTGCCCTGAAACTTGGTCATGGTGCTACTTCTTCATTCTCATCATTCTTAGTGCCAGAGAAGATTGTTTTGTCACAACGCTCTACTTTCTAAGGGCACATGGAGTACAGATAAACAAGTGCACATCTCATGTACTTAACCACAATGTACCAAGATTCTTCTTTTGTGCTACTGCACTCCTAGAAAGCAGTTACAGATCCTATTATCTTTGTATCTCTAGCCCTTCTCATAATGCCTGGCATGTGACAGGTAAATGTATATTTCCTTTGTAAACTTGAATTTATTTTGGATATAGGAAATTTTAAATCATACCCAATCACTTTTTCGGAAAAAGTAAAAACATAGCCCTGAAACCATGCAAAGTAGAGAAATACCTTTAGAAAGACACTAATCTTCCCCTACGTAACTTCTAACTGAAACAATATGATTTCCTACCTCCCCTAAAATAACATCTCTAGTTACAAATACATTTTTTATTTCCTAACTCTTAAGGATTATGCTATTTCTCCTGGAAGCTAATAATAGATCTCATGCTTCACATCATCAGTGAAGTAAAAATGTTCTATAAAATTTATATAAATACTATCCTTTCCTAAATTTTTTCTCTTTATAATAAAGGACATTTCTTTTTCTTGTTTTGACAGTGTGGTATTTGAAACCAACATAAAATGACTATTTCATACTCAAAAGATAATTACCAAGGATGGTATTTGAAAGTGAAAAAAATTAAGCCTTTGTAAGGCTTTGGAGTGGGCAGGGGAAGAAGTCATAAAAAGGTACTCTGAGGGTGCCTGGGTGGCTCAGTGGGTTAAAGCCTCTACCTTCGGTTCAGGTCATGATCCCAGGGTTCTGGGATCAAGCCCTGCATCAGGTTCTCTGCTCAGCAGGGAGCCTGCTCCCCCACCCGCATTGCCCTCCCCCCGCCTGCCTTGTAATCTCTGCCTTTCAAATAAATAAATTAATTACTCTTTAAAAAAAAAAGGTACTCTGAAAAAGAGGAGAAAGTACTCTCAGATTTCACGGTAATACACTCCTGGGAAAAAAGCAATAATAGTACCAAACAGCAAGTTATGGAAAACGGAGTGTTAAAAATGCAAAGCAACATGCTGAACCTTCCATACGGCATTTATTCTAGTGAAAGCACACCAGTCTTTCTTCACCTTTCATTTTATTACATGACCAAACCTCTCTGAGTCTCACTTCTCAAGAATTAGCTTCAGGGAAGGGTGTGGAGAAAGACCATGTGCAACCTCATAAAAACAGCTCATTTTTAAACTGCTGCCAGACATACATGTTTTATGAGAAGACCTCAGATAATCCTTTGATTAAGAAGCTTCTGGATTCTAAAAGCACAATGCTGCCAGCAAGAGGAAGCTTTAACTTCCAAGTGTGCTGATTTCATTCTTTTAGACTATTACCAGCAGTGAGTCTCTTTTCTAAGTTACGTTTTCTTCTATCTTGAAATTTTTCTGAAGAGAAGAAAAATCCAATCACGATGGGCCAACATCATATGTTATCAGTTCTCCTTATTAAAATACTTCATTCTGACATCAATAATCATTCATTCAAAACACATTAAATGAGTGCCTCCACTGTTTCAGGCATTATGCGAGATGCAAAGGCAGGTGGAAACACAAATAACTAGATACGAAGCCGGGTGTCAAAGGTTAGACCACAGAGGAGAGGGGCAAACCCAGGAAAGCCCTGTGTTGGAGGCAGTGTTTGAACCGGGCCTTATAGGATGGAGAGTAAAGGAAGGTAAACCATTCAAGACAATGGGAATGGCATGAGCAAAGAAAGAATACCAAGGGAAAATGTGGAGGAGAGGCTGGTACCTTTAGGTAAATGGTAGTAGAAGTAACAGGTGGGTTAAGGCAGAATGATAAACTAGAAACAAATTATAGCATATCTTCATTAACTATTCATACTTTCCTAGTAAGTGCATGACCAAATCCTTACTTTAATCCTATTAATCTAACAGAGAGAGTAGAACGGAGAAAAGGAAGTAAATCAATGTGAAATCGAAGTGAATCAAAGTAAATCGAAGTGAAACAAAATTATGAGTCTCTGCAAACAGTCTTATGATATGATGGAAAACTGAACAGAACAGCGGCGACAGAACCAAGAGAGTGAGGGATGGAAGATAATGTGATGGTAGAACCCACTGGACCTGGCCAACTCTTGACTCCCAAGAACAAGGGAAAGGGAGCAAAGATGACTTGAAGAAAATGAGACTAGGTGAGTGTCAGAATGGTGGTGCCATGAGAAGAATCAGGATCACGAAGAAGACTGATTTCTAGCCACAGGGAACAAGGATGAATTGCACATTGGTCATTCTAAATTTGAAAGATAGAGTAAAAATATTCAGTAAACAATTTAAAATACAAGACTGGACACAGGGGAAATGACCAAGGACAGAAACACAGACCATGTGTGCAACTATAAGAAGGGGAAAAGCAATCAAGTAAAGGAAAGACAAAACAGCCGCAAAGAAGAAAGAACCAGATTAATGTACTATTACAGAAACAAACCAAATAAAGGATATCAGCATTGCCAGTTTGTTCAGAGGAAGGTGAGAACTGGAAAAAGTTCAAAGATTTTCAACTAGGATCTTTTGGTTCACCTTCCAGATAGTATGTGTTGGGAAGTCAGACTGCAAGAGGTCAGGAAGCGAGTGACTTAGGAGGACGCAGAAGGTTCATGTTTAGAGTGTTCTCTGCCAGGCTGAAGAAGAAAGCAGAAAGAATAACTTGGGGACTTTAACCTTTATACATCTGAGAAGGCTGAACTTAAAAAAGGTAAGAGTTTTTTAAAAGTCCATTCTACAGGGCACCTGGTGGCACAGTCAGTTGGGCGTCTGTCTGCCTTTGACCTGGGTCATGGCCCTGGGATGGGGCTCCACGTTGAACTTCCTGCTCAACGGGGAGTCTGCTTCTCCCTCTGCCCTCTCATGCTCTCTCTCTCTCTCATACTTGCGCTCTCTCTCTCCCAAATAAATAAGTAAAATCTTAAAAAAAAAAATACACTCTGAATTAACCAACCAGGATAGTTTAAGTACTAACAGTGTGCTTCTGTTACCGACTACTGTTTGGGTCTTCCCCTCCCCCAATTCATACACTGAGTCCTAACCCCTAATATGCAATGGTATTTGGAGATGGGGCTTTGGCAGGTAATTAGAATTAGATGAGGTCCTAAGAGTAGGGCCCTCATGATGGGATCAGTGTCCTTAGAAGAAGACACACCAGAGAGACTGTTCTCCACCTGCGCTTGTACCAAAGGACCGTGAGAGCACAAGGCAAAACCGTGGCCGTCTGCAAGGCAGGAGAGAGCTCTCCCCAGAACCTGCAACCCTGATCTCATACTTCTAGCCTCTAAAAGTGAGAGAAAATACATTTTTGTTATTTAAGCCAAGTCTCTGGTATTTTGTTATAGCAGCCCCAGCAGATTAGATAGTTACAGAAAGATCTGGCTTACTTTCTTCTATATAATCCTGTCAGCTAGAATCTAGAATCTAGAATCATGAAGCCAGGACAGAAGGCAAGAAAAGGCTGCTATCAAACTCCAAATGCCCTCATAAACCCTCTCATGTCCCACAAAGTCCACAAAATTTCTCCATCATGATATTCATGAGAAAAATAGAAAATGAAGTATAATTGAAACTGTAGCTCAGAAACATAATCTGAACATGGTCAACAGACACCGAAAGGTAGAGGGAGAAATAAGGAGAAATGGAATAATACTGACCTACTGCACCAGGCAGAAACTTAACAAAAGAAGTCAATACAAAACAAACACTTAGTTTTCTTGTAAAATGAGCAAAGTAAATTTATCTCACCAAAAACAGCTCTAAAAATGGCAAAGAGAGTTCAAAATAAATACTTTGTTAAGTGAAGAACTAGCATTTGTCGAAGTATTGAGCTAGTGAATTCTACCCCAAGACAGTATAAAATCTCAAAACTTAGAAGTGGGCTTGTTAAGAGATGCTACACTAAGAAAATGTCAGCAGTTGGTGTGACTCTACTCCGTCATATCCCATTATTTCCAAGCTTTTTCTTGACCCCCTCCTTCCCAAGATTCTTTTCCATCTGTGGTAGAAGCACAAAGTCTGAGGCAAAGTCTGAGGTGCTGTGTGATAAAGCACCTGTTTTATAACATTTGTAATGTCAGAGAGATTTAAGTTAGCATGCTCACTCTGTTCTGATCAAGTCATCCCTTTTATAAGAGCTTTTTAAAGCCCCATGGCTCAGTTCCTTCCAAAAAAGGTATTTCGAGGCTTTTCAAGAAACAAACAAAGAAGCCACACCTTATTTCCCCATTACCACTTAAAATGTTTCTATTACTAACAAGCGAATGGCATGTCTGAACTAGTATCAATATTCCTATCACTGAAATATTAACATCCAAATCAAACAGCAAGCCTTTGCATACATACCTATCATCCTATCATCCAAAGTAAACATCCTAGCATCCAAAGCAAATACCAAGCTTTTGCATTCATACCACAGATCTAGGAAAATGGTGGGGGAGGTGAAATACAACATTGCAAAGGCTACCAGAAAAGGAGGGAGCGAATAAAGATAGTCTTCACATTCCTAAGGAGAGAATAAACCATAGGAAGCTCTTTATATAGAACAGAAAGACAGAATCTTGAGAAATTTGGAAGCTATTTCTTATTTAGGAGGAGCCAAATAACTTTGGAAGGAAGAAAAAACATACATTTGCCATGCCATACAGCATGGTACACATTTTTTTCTTGACCTACTGTAAAAGATTTCTCTATACACAAAAAGGCACTGGTCATAAAAACCGAAGCAAAGAACTATATTTACTGAACATGGAAGCATAACTGGTTTAAAATCAAATACAGAAGCCTCATAATATTAAAAAGTATGTGATATTATGGGTTTAAGTGTCAGGAGATATAAATTATAAAATGTCTTGGGGGGCTGGGGCACTTTCATATATTTTTTTTTCCTTTCATGTTATGTCAGGCTAGGAAACACGTATATCTGGGGAAACTTCCATATGACAGACTTCTGCCTCTTTTAGAGAAAACCTGGTTTTCCTTTGAGGCCAAATTTGGAATCTTCTTAAAAAGAAATAACTTATTAGTCTTTCAGAGATTATTTTAAAAGTCTGGGTTCCAAGAAGTGCTTCTCCTATTTACTTTTCTCAAGGCACTAATCGGCTGCCAAAACAAGAGAAGAGAGGGCAGGTAAAACTGTGCAGAGGAAAGGGAAAAACATGTATGAACTTCACAGACATGGTTTATATTATCTTTGGAAGACAGGGCACAGCCTAGAAATATTAGTGCTTCAATAATCTGTTGCAAAAGTTAACCACTCAGTTTAAACCTGCTCTTCATGAAAATTATTTTTAAAAGGTGTCATTTTGACATTTGCCCATTCAGAATAAGCTTCAGGGACACTTATGAAATGCATAAACAAATTCTTCAAGCCATAGAAATAAAATACTTAAGGTATTTTTGCTATTGTGGGTAAATCATACATGAACAACATTTCCAGATGATGAGGCCAATAAAAAGAAACAAATAAAAAGAAATCAAATAAAAATTCCAAAGAACTGGTAACACCTCTAAGTCACACCAGTAGCTATGCTTAGAGGTAAAGACTGGTGCCATGAAATTCTACGTGATCCAAACTCAGCAAATGGGACATGGGAAGAAGACGCCAAGAATTCAAAGCCCACCCATGTTAAGTGGAAGAGCCCAACTCAATAATATCAGACATCACCACTTTCCCATCAGACACAAGATGAAAGACAAGATGGGTCATGTGGCCTACTCTTACTCTATGATGTTAGTTTCTAGCAACCTTAAGCTTCCCAGTGGCAGCCACATTAAAACCCCAGGCTCCCTTTCCCTGCAGTAGGTCATGCCATGCAGAGCAGACACAAGGAAGGCTGAAGTTATTTAAAAGAAAAACAAAAAAGTAAACAGCATGAAGCAAGCTCCAAAGGTGCAAGGCTGAATTGGCTACATTAGCTTACCATATATCTCGGATCTACTCTCCTCTGAACTAGACTTTGTCTTCTTGGAGGAGCTATCTGCACAAGAGCGGGAGAAAAGGAGAGAGATATAGAAAATATGGAGACCAATGTAAGGGGAAAAATTCATGGGGGAAAAAAGGAATGAATCATGATCAAGTTAAATCGTGCAAACACAAAGTATGAACATCACAGGTGATAGCACTTAGAACAGTCACGAACAGCACAAGTAATGACATCTTTTAAAGATTTATCGAAGAAAAGACAGTACAATAAAAATGTGTTCAAACAACATGACACATGAATAGTCTACAAAATATATCATCTGACAATCATAGAGATGACAAAAGCACTAAAAGCTGTAATAATCTCATTTTGAAGCACTGCATACCACTTCACTGACCCTGTCTTTGGAGATGGGCACACCACAGAGGAGTAATACAGGATAAGTCAATCTAACAAGACTCTAAGGTTTATATGAACTTAGGGCAGATACTCATTAGCAAGAATAATAACTAATCATATTAATAAAAGCCTCTGAGCCCCATGATGTCAAAATTATATGTCAGAATTTAAAAATTATCTTTTAATGGAGATCCAGAAGTTGTACGCACCCCCCTACCCAAGCCTAAATAAACTGATGACTGGGATTTCATTTTTACCTATGATCCAAGATGCAAGTAAATTACTAGCTAGTCACTTCCTTTTCTTCCCTTCCAGAATAATGTTTATAATGTTTTTTCAAAATAACCATTTACAATGAAAATATGAGACATCTGAGTTGGATACAAAAAATACACTCTATTAAAACTGTATTTCTAGACAAAAATGTCTTAAAGAGATACTCTTTATTAATCACCTTAGTGATTACCTACTATACTCTTTTGTCATAGGAACATACAACAGAGTAAAATAGTATATACACAAAGAACACTTATTAGTTTCAAATGACAAAAGCGAAATTATCCAGCATTTTTTATAAATTAAATACTGACTGACTTTATAAGGAGGAAGCAAAAGCCCATATTGTACAAGAGGAGTTCAATCTATTTGTATAAAATTAAGAATATAAATAGTCAGAAGTTCACTAGCATGAAAACCTTAGACAAGATCAACACTACTTAAAAGATTCTCTGCACTCAGAATATTTTTGACTGAAGAAAAAGGGGTCTCTATTCATTTGCTTACTCTAAAGTGAGATGATCAGTAATCCCTGAAGTTGGATTTTATCTAATACTCCAACTTACTATGGTCACACACGAATTTTTAAATGATTACAGAAATCTGCAGTTGTTAGAGCTTTGATTTTATGAGATCTACTACAGATCACACTTAGGATTTATTTTAATACTAAGTCCTTGGTCTGACTAGAATCTCCAATTATGACAAATGACTATGTTTATTGTCATTATTTTTAAATAAAATACACTCTACAATGATGCTTCCATAGCGGAATCCATAGCGTTGATGTTAAAAATGCTTGCATTCATCCCCAAAGCACAGGTTTGATATTATCATCGAAGAGGAAGGAAGAGTTCGGAAACAGATCAAACAAGAACTCCTGGGTGTTTCAGGTAGTTATGTAGCTTATTAAGCCAAATTATTCTGAACTAAACTACACTCAATATTCTTTAGAAGAACAAACAGTGCTTTACCTGTAGGATCAAAATCATGTGATGCACTGCGCTCAACTTTCTGCTTCTTATCTGTTGGTGACTCTCGGTTCAAAATACTCCCATGCCTAAATTAAAGTAAAGCAGTCAAATATTTACTACAAGCAAATCAAGCGAATAAAAATTTAATTGCAAGTGTGTCTTACCAAGAGAATCCAAGTACTCAGTTTACCTTATACATCCTCACAAATCTAACCTATATTTTTCAAGAAGTTTTAAATTCAGTCTATGGTATGTGTAATAAATAATCTAGTTATTTGCTTATAAAAAGTGCTTAAAAATAATAAAAGTAGTATGTAGTATTAAGTCTATTTTATTCTTAGAAATAACTTATATTTGGGATGCCTGGGTGGCTCAATTGGTTAAGCATCTGGTCAGGTCACAATCTCAGAGTCCTAGGATCAAGTCCTGCATCCAGCTCCTTTCTCAGCAAGGAGCCTGCTTCTCCCTCTGCCTGCTGCTCCCCCTTGCTTGTACTCTCTCTCTTTGTCTCTCTGACAAATAAATAAATGAAATCTTTAAAGATAAAATAAAATAACTTAAATTCTTCCAGTGGCCTTCACAGGTTACTATGACTTCCACTGAACAGGTAAGAAAACAGTGTCTGAAAGTAATTCGACACTTTGCCCGACCTGACCCTACATATACTATGGTCAGGTTCAAAATCACTAGTGTAAATGCAGCATGGGTGAGAATAATAAAAAGAAAAAGAAAGAAAGAAAGACTGGTTTTAGGCAAGCCTCACTAGATTCTAGCTACAGAAGTCAGGCAGGCTCAGATGACACTGGAATTATTATTCTTCCTATGTCCTACCCAATTATACTGGCCAGATAATAGCAGGGCAGCAAATAAGACCCTCACAGTAATATATACAATACTAATTAACAGAAATGCCAAGATTAGCATCGGTATCCTGGACCATGCTGTCACTAAAATGATAAAAGTACTAACATAATTAGGAATGATATACTACCTACAGTCTAAATAATATTCATGACAATTAGGATGAGAGAGCAGTGAGAATAAGCACTGAGGAAAAGGTATTTCATCCCAGGATCTGAATATATATGGGGATAAGGCTGTGAGCATAGGCGTATGTGAACATTCGGGATTTTTTTCCTTTACTCTTAAAGTAATTAAGACTGATTCAGTTTGCCAAAGTTCATTAACTAAAGGCAGCTGTATTACCCACATGATAAAATACATCAAAAATTGGCAAGCCATTTACACTCCCCAAGCTACTCACAACTGAAAACAGTCACAATAGATTTTAAAATTAAATTTCTTCATAGGGAGTGACCTTAACTATCAATTTGAACAAACTTTTAAATTGCTTATATTAAAAACATTGAAAATGTTATCAAAACAATGCTCCCTTCCAGAAAAAATATGCAACACCTGTTACATTTTAAATTTGTAAAACATTTTGATATTTTAAACTACTTAAACCCACATTTTCAAAAGCCATAAAAATCCGCCATAATTTCAAAGGAATGCTTCTAATTAAGATTTAACCAACACGTATGAAGGGCAACTGAACAACTTACCTTATAGGTTTTTTGAGGGGAAACCTGAAACAAAGAAAAAAAAAAGGGAAGATGTAGTTATTTCACTTATAAGACTGTTATTAAATTTATTCATTCTACTAAAGCAGAATAAGAGATATAAACCTTGTGCAACTTTCCCAAAGCAAGATTCGGCAAACAGTTGGAGTAAAAAGCTGGATGCTATTTTTTAATAACTCCTTTGTTAAATCTTAAATTACAGGTGCATTTACCATGAGCTGTCACTGAGTATGGGTTCTCCTTTTTTAAAATCTGTAAATTTAGCTGTTGCTAAATTTAGCTGTTGCTAAATTTACTAAGGGCTTACAAGATGTTAAGCACTATTCTAAACTGCTGACAAGTGCTATCTCATTTAAACCTAAAAAATACCTATAAAGATATTATTTCCATTTTGCAGATTTTAAAAAACTAAGGCAAAGAGAAATATATTGCCATTAAAATATTATATTCACTTTCCCTAGCAAGGAAAGTTTTTTCCTGTTCATCCCCTCTCCCCATTCCCCAAGATATCTGGGTGGTGATTACTGCTGTATTGACCTGTCTACTACCCTTTGATCATAATTAAATCACAATTCTCATTTATGTTTAGCATTTATAACAGAAATCTAGAGAAAATACCATTGCAATACTACCAGTTACTAAGACTATGTTCCAAAAGTAGAAAACAAAAGGGTACATCTTTTCTTTCTTCCGGTCTACAAGCTATTAAGAACTACTGCATTTCCTCCTGGTTGCCTTTTTTGAAAGAAATATTACTGGAGGCTTCCTGATAAGAATTTGACGTTACACATAAACACTAAGTCTACATGTGTTTTCAGATTTCCTCCCATTCCCCTTTCATCAGATTTGTTATTGAGAAATGACCACAACTGATGGCATTTTATGTAAAGATTATCTAGCCTGGGCAACAAAAATGGGACTTATTAAGAGTATCAATAACACTGTTTTTTTTTTTAAAAAAAGGTCATTAATAAACACAGTAAGAAACAAACATAAAACAATGATAACTTAAATGATTATTTCATTTGTCATGGAGACAATTTAGTTTAAAAAAAAACCTCTAGGGGCACCTGGGTGGCTCAGTGGGTTAAGCCGCTGCCTTCGGCTCAGGTCATGGTCTCAGGGTCCTGGGATCGAGTCCCGCATCGGGCTCTCTGCTCAGCAGGGAGCCTGCTTCCCTTCCTCTCTCTCTGCCTGCCTCTCTGCCTACTTGTGATCTCTCTCTGTCAAATAAATAAATAAAATCTTTAAAAAAAAAAAAACCTCTAAAGTACAAGTTTAATTACCATTTCCTTTAACTCCGATAAAAACTAGAACTGATCCAAAGAAAAATACAAAGAATCTAAAAACTTTCATAAGAAGTGCATGTTCACTCACAACAAAGTCAGGGATAACAAGGAAAAGAGGTTCTGGGGTAAGAGTAAACTGCTCTAGAGAACAGACCAATTACAAAAAATCACGAAATTTTCAGAAACAGGAAGTCCATCCTTACTTGCTGGGGAAGTGTGGGGAGGGGGGAATGTTTTTTTAATTTAGACATGAACATAGGAGCTGGCAGAAAAGAATTCCCAACTGAGTTTCTACAAAGGATAATACCTGCAGTTAGCAACCTTAGCCACTCTTCCTGATAGCGGTTATAAAAACTCCTACCCCAAAACAATGCTGCTTGCGTCAGGGCCTGCAACATCCAGGGAGATTCTGGTAAAGAATCCCGGAAGTTCCCAGACTACGGTTGTAAACCAGCTTCCTGAGCTGCCTTCTCTTAGGAGGGAATGGAAAGGGAGGGGAAGGAGGAGGATAAAAATGGAGTGAAAAGATGAAGAACAAGGACTACTGCACAGTAAAATTCGCTTAACACAGTCGACTTACTACATTCTTAAAGTACAGGTGAAGAGCCTCTCTCAAACACAAATTTTTAAATACAGTACTTTTTCTCTAATCACTAAATTCCACAATTAGCCCAACACTAGGCTGAAGAAACAATTCTGGCCCCCAAATCGTCTATTTTCAAGACCTTGTCCATTCTGCAACCCAATCATACAACTGTAGCAACCTCCTCTGGTTAGCTATCTGAGGAAAAGAGCTGTAGTTGAATGCTGAATTACGTTGGAAGTCCTTAATAAATTGTTTCTGGCTTTTGAAAATACCGTATCAATCACTTGGACATTTAGTCAACAATGAACATGTCTGTGCATATTTACATATGTGTGTATTTTTCCAGATATGAGACGAAGCTCAAGTATGAATACGAAGACCCATAATTTCAAAAGGAAAATGCTGTCAGAAATTAGAGCCATTGGGATAAGATCACTAGATGCCCTTACTTTCGATTACCTATACTAAGCACACTTGAATGCCACAAATTCTAACCAAGAGCCTTAAAGGTCACGATTATATTTACTCACTTGACTCAGGATGCCTTTTTCTTATAAGTTCTGAGCTCTAATATTAAAGCCCAGGAAGCAATATATAGAAGCCTCCTCAAAGTTTTTATTTGCATACTCCTCCCAATATGTTATTACAGTGTAAAGGGAGTTGTGATTTGGTACTTAAATAAATAACCCTAACCCAATAAATAGTATTTCCTTTAGTAAAACTTCCAGTTTTCGCCAGGTTTAACCACACACACACACACACACACACACACACTTTACTATACAATACATACATATACATGACTTTCTAATTGGGATATCCCTTTAAGACTGTTAAACAGAATTTCTTCTAGATTAAAAACATTACAAATGGCCATCAAGGTTTTTGTTAACACATATTTGCTTATAATATATAGCTTATTAGAAGTCATTTTTTCCTTTTATAGATAATTTTTTATGAGAAAAAAGCCTTTGATATTACTCCTGAAAGAAAGTGTCCTGAAAGAAAAAAATAGAAATACCACACTTAAACCTTAATTCCTACCCTCTCTATCTCCTTCAAGGTATTAGATATTTTTTCCTCAGGTTTAATTTTGATGAAGAATTTGGGAGTCTGGATGGTTCTTTATAAGGGGTGACTGCAAAGAGGAGAATTAAGTTCAGGATATTTTACCTACACTGGATAGTGGGCAAGTTTTCATTAGCCTGTTAATGTCAGCTACTAAATTTAGAATTCTCAATAATTCCATTGTAAGATACATCCTGATCTTAGCAATGTTAAAAGGCAGGATAAAAAGCCCATGCACCTTGGAATCCATGAAATACAGCACTAGCTTACTGAAATTCATGCCAGTGAGGAGAGTTTCTAGACAAAGAACTCTGCAAAACAGACTGCAGGTAAGAGAAGTCTAGGGCTCAATCCGCATGAAATGATGACAAACAACAATACAAAAAAAAAATACAGATTCCATTACTGTTACAGTCAATGAAAACTGCATGTGATCTCAAGGCCTCATGGACAAGGGCTCCTCAGAAAAAAAATGAGGTTCATATTCTAGTTTTGCAATTTAAAAGGTGCTTTAACACTTGTACAAGGTGCTCAGGCTCTCCAAAAATCTTCTGGAAAATAGTGATTATACTAGTTCCTACCTTACAAATTTGTTTTGAGAATTAGAACATGCAAAGCATTAAATGAGAAGCACTGTCTAGCACTTAATAACCATTAAGTTATTATTAACTATTAATCAGAACAAAAATAAAATCTGAGCTTTAGAGACTTAACTTCAAATTAAATAGAAAAGAAAAATAAACTTAAAAACTAACAATATTCAGGGGTGCCTGGGTGGCTCAGTGGGTAAAGCTTCTGACTTCAGCTCAGGTCATGATCTCGGGGTCCTGGGATCGAGCCCCACATCGGGCCCTCTGTTCAGCAGGGAGATCAGGTTACAACTAAACTTTTCATTTTCCTAGCAAGTAGGGTCAGAGATTTTTTTTTTTTAAAGCCTGTGAAATTGTGTTGACCATACCCACCATTTAGCAAGAGTCCATTATTTCCCATCTCCTTTAAAGTATCAAGAATGATTACAGAATTCTGTGTCCTGGATGTAAATCAAGTTTTATTTTCATCTGTTTCTAGAAAATAATTTAAATATCCTGAAGCACAACACTAAAGTTTGAAACTACTCCAATGTGAATATGAACCAGCTAGCTCTAGTATTGTATCATTTTTCACAAAATAACAAAACAGCTAAAAGGGCATTTAAGTACCCTTAAGTATAGGGATTTAGAACATACTGCTGACTTCAGCTAAACTTAATTCAAACTTTAGATCTCTGGACAATAAGATTCATAGAGCCAAAAGTAGTAATGACCACTAACACTCCTAGCTCTCCAAAAATACCAGTCATAAATCCTTTCACCACCTACAATTTATAACTGGTCTAGCTTACACTCACTAAAAAAACTAAAAACGACAGAAAAAACAAACAAACAAAAATCCGAAAATTATCCACCATTGTACCTTTTTATTGGGAGATAGATCTAAAGCATGAAAAGCTGTCAGCAGAGCTGGCATAAACATTAGTTATATCATAAAGACTCGAGCAGAAGCTACAGCTGAAAGGATGACTCGAGAATTTTCATGGTGTTGTTATTAGTTTTAAACCTCTGGACCTTGCAATACAAAACCACAGAAAGAAGGACCAGGGAGCTCAATTCTGGTGTAAAATCCAAAAACGATTCACTAGAATGTAACGTAAGACAATCTCAAATTAAATTCTTAAATATAACTAAGGATACTGCTACTTTTATTGAAGAACTTAACACATAATGATCCTTAGTCTTTCCTAGACATACTTTGACAAATCAAACAGTAAATTCTAAATTATTTTAATTGCCTCTGCTAGATATTATAAATCAGATATTGGTTGTTTCTGAACTGGGAAAAGTAATTCACAATGAAAATAACATCTTATTTATTATAGGCTCTTCTTTCCTCATGGACAACCTGAAATAGTATTACTTTAGGCAATATCTCCTGTAAGGTTTCTAAATAATTCTGCTTTGAGATAATGAGTATCATCATTAACTTATACAGTGTCTTTCTAGACTTCCAATTATTCACTTCAAAAAACGAAGCAAAGGGAACTGCCAGAAAAAAGAAACCTCAAACTACTTAGTATCTCTCTCTCTGTTTTCACCTTATTTTATTTTTCTTTCCCTTCCCCGTGTTCATCTGTTTTGTTTCCTAAATTGCACATATGAATGAAATCTCTGTGGTATTTGTCTTTCTCTGACGACTTATTTTGCTTAGCAAATAAGGGTTTAAACCTTAATCTTACTTCACAATTCCCAATTTCAGAATTTGTTTGGAGAAGTGGTTCAAGACAGCCAAGTAGGATGATCCTAAACTCACCTCTTCCCATGGACACAAAATTCAACAGCTAACATGCAACAATTTCCTCTGAAAAAGTTCTGGAAACTAGATGAACAGTGCCTTCACAACAAAAAATAAAAGGGCCAATTTGAGACCGGTAGGAGAGGCAGAGACATGCTCTTGCCAACACCCCACCCCAGGCACAGGGACCCACAATCAGAAGGGATTTCAAAAAAATGGAACTTTTTTTGCCTGAGGAGCAAGGGGGTTTGTGCCCCACATCGAGCACCTCAATCCTTGGGTCATGCACCAGAGAGATAAGCCCCTCAAACTTAATATAAACAGGGATTAGGTCCTGGAGAACCACAGAAATGTAGGGAATTGAGAACCCACTCTTACAAGGTTTGCAGGCTGACTCACTCGCCCTGAGACCTAATCCAAAAGCAGCAGTTTGAAAAGCTCCTAGACCAAATGTGAAGGTGACCCAATTACTCATCTTAAAGCAACTGCCAGAGCTTCAGGAACCTGCTGGGACTCTCTCCAAGAAAAGAAACATTGGAAACTACCATTTTTGTGGTCATATTCTACCTTGCTAATGCTACTTTGTTAATTTTTACAACCTCCCCTTAACCTGCTAGCGCAGGTTGGTATCCCCACTTCAGTTCCTAACCATGCCGCAGCTGGGCAACACCTGCCTCTACTCCTGATGCCACCATCACAGCACCACCACAGCCAGTAAGCATGTGCAGCACACACAGGGGATGCTCCTTGAGAGCCTGGCTCTGGTGACTAGGGAGACAGTACCTCTGGGTCCCATGGGTCATCTCCTACAGAAGGCCACACCTTCAAGACTCAGAAAGGTTTTGCCTAATACATGAAAACAAATACAGAGGCTCAGACAAAATGAGACAGGAAAAGGTGGCAAACAAAAGTACAAGACAAAACTTTAGAAAAAGTCCTTAATGAAACAGAGATAAGTAATCTACCTGTTAAAGAATTCAAAGTAATAGTCATAAAAATGGTCATCAAACTTGGGAGAAGAGATGAACATGGTGAGAACGTCAACAAAGAGAATATTTAAGAAAGTACCAAAAAGGGGGCAGAGAGCAAAAGAATACAGTAACTGAACTAAAAAAATATACTAGAGGAGTGTGACAGCCCACTGGATGAAGAGAGAAAGGGGCAGAAAACTTATCTGAAGAAATGATGTCTGAAAACTTCATTACCCCAGGGAAAGAAACAGACATCCAGGTCCAGAAGGCACAAAGAGTTCTACACAAAACAAACCCCCAAAAATTCACACCAAGAAACATTACAATTAAATTGTCAGAAGTTAAAGATAAGGGGCGCCTGGGTGGCTCAGTGGGTTAAAGCCTCTGCCTTCCGGTCAGGTCATGATCCCAGGGTCCTGGGATGAAGCCCTGAATCAGGCTCTCTGCTCAGCAAGGAGCCTGTCTCCCCCCACCCACCCTGCCTGCCTCTATGCCTACTTGTGATCTCTGTCAAATAAATAAATAAAATCTTAAAAAAAAAAAAGTTAAAAAGAGAATTTGAAAAGCAGCAAGAGGAAAACAATTTATTATGTACAAGGGAAATCCCACATGATATCAGCAGATTTTTTAGCAGAAAATTTGCAGGTCAGAAGAGAGTGGCACGACATATTCAAAGAACTGAAAGGAAAAAAAAACTCAAACCAAGAATATGCTATGGGTGTGTGTGTTGGAGGTGGGGGAATACTCTACTGGCAAGGTTACTATTCAGAATAGAAGAAGAGATAAATAATTTTTCAGATAAGCAAAAGCTAAAGGAGTCCATCATCACTAAACTGTTCTTAAAAAAAATTTTTTTAAAGGTCTTCTTTAAGCAAAAAAGCAATTAATTAATGACAAGAAAACATGAAAGTAAAAATCTCAGTGAAAAAGATAATATATGTAGTTAAGGTAGTGGATTAGTCATTTATAAAGCTAGTATGAAGGTCAAAAGGCAAAAGTACTAAAAATATAAATATAAGAACTCACTAAGAACTATAAGTTTTTGTTTTGTGGTTACTTTGAGGTTCACAAATAACATCTATATATATAGCAGTCTATTTTAAGTTGATGACAGCTTAAATTTGAATACATTCTAAAACTACATTTTTACACTCCCCATGTTTATTTTTGATGTCACATAAGATAAAAAACTGTGATGCATTTGTGAAGCTCACAGTAACCACAAAGCAAAAATTTATAGTAAATACACAAAAGAAAATGAAGAGAAACCAGTACATAACACTAAAGGAGGTTATAGAGCCAAAAGGGAAGAAAAAGGAAGAAAGAAACGAGAGGAATTACAAAAAGAGCCAGAAAACAATTAATAAAATGGCAATAAATACATACCTATCAATAATTACTTTAAATGTAAATGGACTAAATTCCCCAACCAAAAAGTACAGAGTGGTTGAATGGATTAAGAAAACAAGACTCAGAGATATGCTGCCTACAAGAGACTAATTTCAGAAGTAACACAGAGATAGAAAGTAAAGGGGAGAAAAAAAATATTCCACGAAAATGTGAACTGAAAGAAAGTTTATATAGCTATGCTTGTAACAGACAAAATAAACTTTAAAATAAAGACTCTGGGGCACCCAGGTGGCTCATTTGGTTAGACGTCTGCCTCAGTTCAAGTCATGACTTTCAGCAGGGAGTCTGCCTCTTTCTCGCCCTTTGCCCCTCCCCCCACTTGTGCACACTCTCTCAAATAAAATCTTTAAAAAATACTTTTTCTTAAAGATTTTATTTATTTGAGAGAGAGAGAGAGAGAGAACATGAAAGGGGAGAGATCAGAGGGAGAAGCAGACTCCCTGCCGAGCAGGAAGCCTGACGTGGGACTCGATCCCAGGACTCCAAGATCATGACCTGAGCCGAAGGCAGTCACTTAACCAACTAAGCCACTCAGACGCCCCAAAAAATACTTTAATAAGTTAAAGAAAAGCATTACATAATGATAAAAGGGTCAATCCAGCAAGATGATACAACAATTATAAATATATATGCACCCAACATAGGAACACCAAAATAAATAAAGTAAGTATTAATAGACCTAAAGGAAGAAACTGACAACAATACAGTAATGGTAGACATCTATAGATAAATCATCCACACAGAAAATCAACAAGAAAACACTGACTTTAAACAACACATTAAACCAGATGTTCTTAATAGATATATATGGGACATTCCATCCAAAAGCAACAGAATACACATTCTTCTCAAGTGCATATAGAACACTGACAGGATAGATAACATGTTAAGCCACAAAACAAGTTCCAATAAATTAAAGAATACTGAAATCTCATCAAGCACCTTGTCCCACCACATTATTATTAAACTAGAAATCAATTACAAGAAGAAAACAAGAAAACACAAACATAGGATTAAACATGCTACCAAACAACCACAAGGTCATCAGAGAAATCTGAGCAATAAAAAAAATGTCTAGAGACAACTACAAATAGAAATACAACAACACACAACAATTATTGGGAGACAGCAAAAGCAATTAGTAAGAGGGCAATTAATAGCAATGCAGGCCTACTTCAAGAAACAGAATGGGGGCACCTGGGTAGCTCAGTTGGTTAAGCAGCCAACTCTTGGTTTCAGCTCAGGTCATGATCACTGGGTCCTGGAATCCAGTCTTGTGTAGGTTTGTGCTCAGCAGGGAGTCTGCTTGAGGATTCTCTCTCTCTCTCTGCGGCTCTCCCCCCAACTCACGTGCACATATGCAGGCACCCTCTCTCTCAAATAAATATTTATATAAAGACTTATATAAAGATTTTATAGGAACATCTGGGTGGCTCCGTCTTTAAGCAGCTGCCTTCAGCTGAGGTCATGATCCTAGGGTGCCGGGATCAAGTCCTGCACTGGGCTCCCTGATCAGCCAGTAGTCTGCTTCTCCTTCTGCCTGCTGCTCTCCCTGCTTGTGCACTCTCTCTGTCTGTGACAAGTAAATAAAATCTTAAAAAAGAAGATTTTATATAAAGTACATTAAGATTGAGTGTTCAAATTTTGTAAACTGAAGCAAGAACTGTGCAAAATTTGTTAGGATAAGCTGCTTTCTGCAGATTTGCCAAAGGATACAACTGTCCTTCTGAAAAAGTAAAAAGTCTTAGTTGGCTTTCACCTTTTGTATTGAGGTGTCATTAAGACAAACTCCATTACTAACCCGAACTTGAGAATTTTATGAAAATGTAAAATTAAAATATAAAATTTCAAATAACACTGTATCTTCTATGATATAAAAAAGTTCTACTCAAAATGTAAATTCTTACGTATCACATTAAAGCACATATTTGATATATTTGCAGTTTCCATTTTTATTAAAGAAAAAATCTAAAACATCCATTAAAAATAGCATCCATAGGGGCACCTGGGTGGCTCAGTGGGTTAAAGCCTCTGCATTCGGCTCAGGTCATGATCCCAGGGTCCTGGGATCGAGCCCCGCATCAGGCTCTCTGCTCAGCGGGGAGCCTGCTTCCTCCTCTCTCTCTGCCTGCCTCTCTCCCTACTTGTGATCTCTGTCAAATAAATAAATAAAATCTTAAAAAAAAAAATAGCATCCATAGCAAGGAATACCAATTCGACAAGAAAACAAATTACAATGCATTTATCCTAAATGTTCTTAAACATTTCTTACCAAATGCCAACACAATTACAAGAATAGGAATTCTATTTTGAAAATCTTAGGAGAAGGAAAAACAGAATTAACACTAACACCCAAATCACTGAGTATTATTCAACAGCTCTATTTACCTTCAGGTATTGTACTTGGTATGCTCAGAACTTGAATACAAAGAAGGCTAATTCACCATCCCATCTATACCACAAAGCTGAACAGACAAGGATTTGCCAAAAAAAATAGGGAGTCAGAACTAGAGCGTATCATGCTTAGCGAAATAAGTCAAGCAGAGAAAGACAACTATCATATGATCTCCCTGATATGAGGAAGTGGTGATGCAACATGGAGGGGTTTGGGAGAAGGGGGTGGGATTATGGACATTGGGGAGGGTATGTGATTTGGTGAGTGCTGTGAAGTGTGTAAACCTGGTGATTCACAGACCTGTACCCCTGGGGATAAAAATATATGTTTATAAAAAATAAAAAATTAAAAAAAAAAATAGGGAGTCAGAGAAGTATAAACCTAATCCCAATATATACTAAAAATGTTCACAATTTCCTTGAACTAAACCTACATAGGCCTATTTCTTATAAACAAATAAAAACCTCATATACTTTCCAGAAGAACTCTAAGAGAATAAGGATTGCTCACACTCCATGTTTTCTACTTATAATTTTTAAAATTACATAAGAAATACATTATGAGGGGCGCCTGGGTGGCTCAGTGGGTTAAGCCGCTGCCTTCGGCTCAGGTCATGATCTCGGGGTCCTGGGATCGAGTCCCGCATCAGGCTGTCTGCTCAGCAGGAGCCTGCTTCCTCCTCTCTCTCTCTCTGCCTGCCTCTCTGCCTACTCGTGATCTCTGTCAAATAAATAAATAAAATCTTAAAAAAAAAAAAAGAAATACATTATGAGTACTTTAGTCACATATTATTAAATTTATGTCATACTCCTCAGTTGGTGAAATAGCTCCATAAATAAATAAAACAGGCTATATAAAAATAAAATATCAGTAAAGATAAGACTAGTATCAGTAAAGATAAGACTAGTATCAGTAAAGATAAGACTAATAACAAAAGAACTGATCATAGCCAATAAAATTACAATTAAATCTTCTATGTAATACACATTCCACATTCATAAAAATATTTTATTTTCTTCTAAGGAAATTATTTTTCATTAAAACTACTTTTACTAGCTATGTGTATAATTAATGTTATAATGCAATTTCTGGCTATAAACTAGAGATTTCTCTTCACAAATGCTTTGGTTCTGGCATCAAATATTAACAATTCTTCAATTCCTCTTAGCTATCCATTTAGTTTATCATGAAACCACATTCTCTCTCTTTTTTAAAAATATATTTTATTTATTTATTTGAGAGAGAGAGAGAGAGAAGATGAGTACCTAGCAGGCATATAAGGAGAGGAAGAAGCTGACTCTCTGCTGAGTGTGGAGCCAGATGCAAGGCTCAATCCCAGGACCCCAGGATCACGACCTGAGCTGAAGGCACATAGCCAACTGACTAAGCCAGCCAGATGCCCCTTAAATCACATTTTCTATGCCAGATCTGAATACCCCAAACTTTCAAACCAGCACAAAGGAAAAAAGACCTCTAATTCTGTGGGGAAAAGGTGAGAAGATTAGTTCTATGCATGCTATTTCACACTTTCTACAAGAGTTTTTCTTGGCCCTAAACCATAGAATGTACAGGGTACACTCTTATCAGTAACAATGGTTCACCACAGCACTGAATTTGGAAACATGGAGGAAAGTGTGTTTTAAATATTTTGACATTCCTCTTATGTCACTCCAGAATTGGGAATCACTGCTTTACAAAGTTCAGTTCATTTTTAATTCACTGACATTGTTCTATTTTCTCCCTTAGATGTGACTTATCATACCTAATACACTTTTGATACATAAGACTACTGATGTTAATTTTTAAATAGGTCTACATTACTAATACTATTTTTTATATATTTTCAAGACAATTCCTCTCCCTCAAGGGACTGAAGAATGAAACTGTTACCTTTCCAAAACTGTAAAGTTTCCTATAAAGCAATGGTTTTCCACTTTTTAACATGAAGAAATATCTTCTCAGGGTGCTTGGGTGGCTTAGTCAGTTAAACATCTGCCTTCAACTCAGATCAAGAACCCAGGGTCCTGGGACAGAGCCCCACATCAGGCTCCCTGCTCAATTTCCCTCCACCCCTCTTCTGCTGGTGCGTGCTCTTTCTCAAATAACTATTTTTTTAAAAAGATGTATGTATGTAGCTGTGTATATATACATACAACTATGTAAATGTATATTTATGTACACTTACCAATGTGTAAGTGTACATATGTATATTTTATATGTTCTTATATATGTAATAGTTATATACACATGTTTGTATATTGGTGGAATTTATAAAATTCTAAACCATATTTCATCTAAATTGTTAACTTTATTGGCATAAAGCTATTCATAATATTCCCTTATGAACATTTTAATATCTGTAGAATCTGTAGTGATGTCACTTCTTTTATTCTTGAGAATGGTAATGTTTGTCTTCCCTCTTTTATTCCTGATCAGCCTGGCTAGAGTTCTAACAATTTTATTATTATTCTCAAAAGAACCAGCTTTTGCTTTCATTGATTTTCTCTACTGCTTTTCTGTTTCTACTGCATTGACTTCCTACTCTGATCTTTATCATTTCTTCTGCTTACTTTGGTTTTAACTTGCTCTTATTCTAGTTTCTTAAAACAGAAATTGATGTCATTGGCTTTAGACTTTTCTTCTTTTCTAAAAGGAGTTTAATGTTTTTTAAGTAATGGTTTAGTGGCATCCTGCAAATTCTGATAAATTGTGTTCTTATTTTCATTCAATACAAAATAATTTCCCATTTCCCTTTTAGTATCTTCTTTGGACCACAGGTAATTTAAAAGTATGTTGTTTATTTTCCAAATATTTGGGCATTTTCCAGAGATCTTTCTTTTACCAACTTCTAATTTAATTCCACTGTGGTCAGAGAACATATTTTATATGACTTGATCCTTAAAAAAAAAAAAAAGATTTTATTTATTTGAGAGAGAAAGCATGCAAGGGGGGAGGAGCAGATGGGGAGGGAACAAAAATCTAAGACAAAACTCTTCACTTAGCATGGAGCCAGATGCAAGGCTTGATCCCACAACTCCAAGCTCATGACCTGAGCTGAAACCAAGTCAGATGCTTAACCCACTGAGCCACCCAGGATCCCCTGATTTAAACCTTTTATTTAAATTTATTTATAACCCATAATATGGTCTATCTTAATAAATATTCCATGTATACGTGCTAAAAAAACAAACAAACCTGTACTATGTTGTTGGATAGAATGTTCTATAAAAGCAACTAGATCAAACCGGTCAATAGTGTTAAGTAGTCTATACCCTTACTGATTTTCTACTTCTTTCAATTATTGAGAGATATTGAACTCACTGGTAATAATTGGGGATTTGTCTTGCAGTTATATCAGTTATATCAGTTTTTCTTTCATGAAAATTTTAAAGCTCAGTTACTAGCTATATAAAAGTTTAGAACTGTTATATCTTTTTTACTTGATGCTTTAATCATTATGTAATGACTTTCTTTAACCCTAATACTTTTGTTCTGAAGCTTACTTTATCTGATATTAATATATCACTCTATCTTTCCTTTGATTAATACTACCATGGCATATCTTCTTTTAAACTATATGTCTTTATGTTTAAGGTGTATTTCTTGTAGCACAGAGTTAGGCTTTCCTTTTTATCTAATCTGATAATCTCTGCCTTTAACTGGAGTGTTTACACCATTTTTTTTTTAAGATTTTACTTATTTATTTGACAGAGAGAGAGAGATCACAAGTAGGCAGAGAGGCAGGCAAAGAGAGAAAGGAGGAAGCAGGCTCCCCCCTGAGCAGAGAGCCCTATACAGGGCTCGATCCCAGGACCCTGAGACCATGACCTCAGCCAAAGGCAGAGGCTTAACCCACTAAGCCACCCAGGTGCCCCTAGACCATTTATCTTTATTGTGATTACTGATATGTATAGGTTAAAGTCTATCATCTTGTGATTTGCTTTTTGTCTCATCTGTTCTTTATCTCCTCTTTTCACTTTTTTTTTTTGCTTTATTTTAGATTTATTTGTATTAAATTATTATAATAAATTGATTTAAAAATAATTTTAGTATACTGTTAATTTGTTTCTCTCACTAGACTTTAAATTATTTGAAGGTGAGGACCATTTTTTATTCTAATTTACTGGTACGGTGCTGAGCATATACTAGACAATTCAATACGTATTTACTAAATGAATTCATTCATTCAAAATACTTTTATTTAGAATTATGGAAGACATAAATGATTACCAATCCAGACCACAATCGTCCTTTTCACCCCTATTTTATTCAGTTATTTACCATTTTTCTCAGAGCTTGATGATCCAAGGGAAGCGGACTCCATTTGCACCAACAGAGCTGGGCTTTTTGGCACTGAATGGTAAGTCCACTGTTGAGTAAGTGATTGGTTCAGAAAGAGACAAGGAGAATACAAAGTTTGCTAAAAGCATCTGTGAAAGTATTTTCTTACTCCTAAGAAAGAACATGAAACTTCTTGTCCTTGCTCCCACTGGACAGGAATGAGAAAGCAAGTAGGCCTGACTACTATTTAACATCCATCATTAAAAACTAGTTTAAGATGAAGCTGACACTGATGGCAAAAGTGGAAAACTGGAAAGAACCTGTGCTCTTGACCCAGGTAAGCTATGAGATCAAAAATCCCTGAACCCAGCTCTGGACTTCTTCTTATGTGAGCCAATAAATGTCCTTACTAGTTAGCTTTCCAGTTATAGACCACCAAAAACACACTAAGTTACATAAACAGCAATCAGTGTCATGTACTGTTCCAGTTACTAGAGGTTACATGGAAAAACAGATAAAACCTCTGCTCTCAAGAGGCTTACATTCTACAAGACAGACTGGACAAATAATTGTACCAGATTATTTCAGACAGTGGTAAGTGCTATGAGAAAAATAAAATATACATGACTGTGACTAACTGAGTTAATTTTGTTTATTCAAAGAAGACTTCTATAGCATTTGAGCTGAGACCTAAATGAGGTGTAGGAGCCAGCCATGAGAAGATCTTCAGCCACAAAGCTATAGGCAAATGTAATAGGACAAAGATCACAATGGAGAAAAAGCTTACTAATTTGAGAAATACAAAGTCCACTGTGGCTTGAGCATAGAAAATGACCAAGAAAGTAGTAATGAGATGAGATTAGCAGATAAGAGAGGGGCCAGATAACGTAAGAATGTGAGCCATGTCCATGAATTCAGATTTTATTCAAAGTATAATGAAAACAGGAGGGTTTTAAGAAATGACCTAATTGATGTTTTAAAGGAACACTCTGGTGAATGAATAAACTTTCATATGCCACACATCTGAACACCAAGAAAGTCAAATTCAGTCTGTTTACAGTAACAGTGCATTCTGCCCCAAATATCAAATACCTATGAAGCACCTAATATATGAAGAACACTACACAAACTTTATAACGTTGCTATATTCTGTCCCCACTGTGTATGAATTCCACATTATCTCAAAGTTAGATTTTATTTTTTAAAAAGAATAAAATGAGGATAAGGACGGAAGTTGCTAAATTATCATTTCTATCCTAATTTCTCCAGATAATGTCTGAAACTCATAGATGTCAATTTTTTTTTTAAACCATAACATGACTGAGAGACATCTGGTTCAGCCATTCAGCCATTTAGTGTCTGCCCAGGCAAGTGTTTCAGTCCTGTTCTAACACAAGTATTTGGATTTTTCCAAGAGCTGATGTCAGGGCTTTTCAGAGAGACAGAACAGCATTTACAGGCCAGAGAAGGAAAAAGGGTTTCCCCAGCAGCTATGCTCAATGTGGCCTTTGTACTGTTCCACTGCTAATGGCAGGAAGACCCTGCTAGATAAAGCTATTTAGTTCCTGAAAAAAATTCTACCCTGGAGGGTGAAGGAGGATGGATGGCCAGATTCCCCATTAAGGGAAACCAGCTTAGTTTTCTATCAGTGCTCAAACCCAAATTTAAATGAGCTCATCATCAGAACAAAGGTTTCTGAATTCTTATGAGGAAAAAACATTCTACTGAACTTGTATTTAAAGAGGAGATGAACTGGTTGGAAATAATTGTATATTAGGTGAAGAATAACAGTAAGCTGTTGCATATTTCCTAGGGTTGGACTCCCTGAAAAATACTCATTTAGTAAGAATGATTAGTTGAGAAACACTCAATACCTTCAAGTTACCCTGGGTAGTTACAAATTATGGTAGGCAATTTGCTCCAAATATATGCCCTCCATTATTCATAAGAATAATGATTAACAGTTAAAAGCAAAATAGCTAAACTTTACTTAACTAGTTCTACTAAATGTTCTTAACAAATGCCAGTCTCTGCCTTAAGTAGTTCACATATATTAATTCTAACAACAATTCTAAGAGATAAATACCATATTTAGCCTCTTTTTACAACAGAAAAATGTGAGGTTCAAAGAGACAGAAGTAACATATACAAGTTATATAACCAGTAGACATTCAAACCTTCACATTCTAGAGTCCCTGGTTCTCAACCTTTAGATTACTGCATTACCACAAAACATTCTCTTCCCTTTGCATAGTTTGTTTTTTTAAGATTTTTATTTACTTATTTAATAGACAGAGAGAGATCACAAGTAGGCAGAGAGGCAGGCAGAGAGAGAGGGGGAAGCAGGCTCCCTGCCGAGCAGAGAGCCCGATGAGGGGCTCGATCCCAGGACCCTGAGATCATCATCTGAGCTGAAGGCAGAGGCTTAAACCACTGAGCCACCCAGGCGCCCCTGCATAGTTTTTTTTTTTTATAGTTAATCAAAAGTCTTCACATGAGTGAGAATCAGAAAATTAGATCTGGTATAACTATAAAATATTTAGCTAGAAAGGTATTCATACCTTTATATAGCTGCAGGCAAAGATAAGCCAACATGAACTGGTTACAAAAGAACTCCCAATCTTATAGAATCTGCATCTCCAAATCCCAAAGCTGGGTGGAGAATTCAGTTAATATATATGTGCCGTATAGGCAACTTACCAGTTATACATCATAAAGGAAACCAGTTTCCACCTGAATGTGCTTCTTCAAGACAACACTCACGAACCACTGGTTGTTTCAATAAATATGCATTCAATTCCAGGTAAAGATGAAAGATAATAAAGACAATTTTACTCTACCAGGCTTCCTCAATACTAAAAGCAAAAATAGAAGGGGAAAAAAATCCACCCTTTATGAAAGGGCATGATTATAACCTTAAACCATTAACTACAAAACATACTTGCCAAATCTACTAAATTTTGGATCTATACCAAAAAATTCTTGGTAGACCTGAACAGGAAACCCACTTCTTGAAACATAAGGATCACAGATCTGAAATGAAGATCTATCTGTCCTATGATTAGGAAGTCAATATCCAGTGTAGCAGTATAACAAGGGAGTAAGGGACCCTATAGAGAGACCCAGGACAGCAGAAGGAAGTAAAATCAAAGAACAAAAATATGCTGCTACATTCCTAGGCTTATGATACTGCTGGAAGTGAAGTGGAGATAATGAGGGAAAGTCAGAGCACCTGCCATGAGAACACAACACAGAGAACCCTGTGACCTCAAGAACATTCCTGTGAATCACACAGGCCTCCGAACAAAGAACAGTAAGCAACAGAAAAATGGAATAGTTAATGATAACAGCTAATATTTACTGTGCATATAACATATGCCAGTAACTGTTATAACTATATTACATGTATTAAGTCATTTAATCCTCAGTAAATACTATTATTATCCCTGTTTTATAGATGAACAAACTAAGGCACAGAAAGATTAAGACATTTGCCCAAGGTCAATTAGTAAGCAGAGAAGCAGAGAAGCTGATACATGAACCTTACAGTTCTTGTTCTTAATCACTATGCGTTATACAAGAAAAAATAATATTCAAAAATATAACAGAAAAATTCCCCCAAATACAAAATAAGTGAATTCTGAACAACACACCATACTATAAAAACAGAAAATAATCAACACTAATAAGTACACTGCTAAAGTTATAAAGATATAAGGTTTTTAAGTAAAGAGTTATAGGACATGAGCATTTTTTCACAGAACTAGAACAAAAAAAATCCTAAAATTTGTATGGAACCACAAAAGACCCTGAATAACTAAAGCAATCTTGAAAAAGAAAAGCAAAGCTGGAGGGATCACAATTCTGGACTTCAAGTTATATTACAAAGCTACAGGATAAAAACAGCACGGTACTGGCACAAAAACACATAGATTAATAAATCAAAATAGAAAACCCAGAGATAAATCCACAACTATATGGTCAATTAATCTTCAACAAAGCAAGAAAGAATATCTAATGCAAAAAGGACAGTCTATTCAACAAACGGTATTAGGAAAACTGGACAGCAGCATGCAGAAGAAAAACTGGGCCACTTTCTTACACTGTACACAAAACTAAATTCAAAAACGCTAAAGACCTAAATGTGAGAGAAACCGTAAGAATTCTAAAAGAGAACACAGGCAGTAATTTTTCCTGACATTATTCAAAGCAATTTTTTTTTCTAGATTTGTCTCCTGTGACAAGAGAAACAAAAGCAAAAATGAACGATTAGGACTACATCAAAATAAAACAGCTTCTGCACAGCAAAGTAAATAACCAACAAAACTAAAAGGCAACCTGTGAAATGGGAGAAGCTATTTGCAAATGACATATCTGATAAAAGGTTAGTATCCAAAATACATAAAGAACTTACAAAGTTCGAGACCCAAAAAACTAATAATCCAATTAAAAAATGGGTAGAAGACGTGAACAGACATTTCTCCAAAGACGACATTCAGGTGGCCAACAGACACATGAAAAGATGCTCATCATTACTTACTTTCAGGGAACTGCAAATCAAAACTACAGTGAGTATGACCTCACACCTGTCAGACCGGCTAAAATCAACAACACAAGAAACAATAGGTGTTGGCAAGGATATAGAAAAAAAGGAACACTCATGCACTGTTGGTAAGAATGGAAACTGGTGCAGACACTGTAGAAAACAGCATGGTGTTTCCTCAGTAAGTTAAAAATAGAACTACCTTATGATCCAACAATCACACTACCGAGTATTTACCAAAAGAATACGAGAACACTAATTCAAAAGGATACATGCACCCCTATGTTTACAGCAACACTATTTACAAGAGCCATATGGAAGAAGCCCAAGTGTCTAACAACTGATGAATGGATAAAGAAGATGTGGGCATATATCTATAAAGGAATATTATTCAGCCATATAAAAGGAATGAAATCTTGCCATTTACAATGACATGGATGGAGCTGGAAAGAATAATGTTAAGTGAAATAAGTCAGTCAAAGACAAATACCATATGATTGCACTCATATGTGGAATTTAAGAAACAAAACAAATAAGTAAAGGGGGGGGGAGAGAAAAACCAGAGACTGTTAATTATAGAGTACAAACTGATGGTTACCAGAGGGAGGGAGGGGTTAAAAGGATGGGTGAAATGGGTGATGGGGATTAAGGGGAGGACTTGTTATGATGAGCACAGGGTGATATATGGAACTGTTGAATTACTATACTGTATACCTGCAACTATTACAATACTGTATGTGAACTAACTGGAATTAAAATAAAAATTTAAAGAATAGTTATATGAACACCTAGATAAAAAAATTTAAGTCATGTACAAGTGGGAAAGATTAAATCAGCCTCGAGACTTCTCCACAAAAAGACTCCATACGCCACAAGGTATGACTCCAATGTGAGAAAATAGTGATATAACATCTAAATTTTTTTAGAAAGTTTTTATGCATACTGGAAGTTAAAGATATAAAGAATCTGTAGAGAAATAAAGAAACAAAGCACCTACGAGCCCTTCTTGGAGAAGAGGGAAAAACCCTACTTAAACACAAAATCCACCCAATAAAAATATTCTCAAAATGAAGAACTCAGGAATGCAGAAGCCATGGTAAATGGATTGAGGGTGAGCACTGGGTCAGTTAACATACAGAAACTAACAAATAGTGTAACAAAAGCCACCCTCCTGACATTCAATGAAACATTAGTATTTCCTCAGTAGAGAATCTGTCTTAACTCTGTATCCTCACTATACCCTATATGGTACTCCTGCACACAGTATTTCAAAAAAATAAATGCTATAAAAAATGATCATCTACTCTATTACCAACCCACTCAATACCCCCACCTGCAGGAATATGAGGTCCCTGATCTCTGGTTCACTGTTATATTCCAGGGCAGTGCTACACACAGAGCAGGTACTCAAGAAATATATTTGTCTAATGATATAATGGGCATTAGACTCAGGCAAATGGATTTCCTCAATCTTCTGGGCTCTGAAGAGTTGCTATCTGGCATACGCATTTAGATATACCAGTGGTATCTCAAATTCAATAAACCCGAAACTAAATTCTTATGCTGCCTCTCAAAACTTGCTTCTCCATCTCAACAATCAGCCTTTCATCTGCCTACCTGATCTGGTCAGAAATCTAGAAGTCATCAAAGACAACTGCCTCTCCCTCCCCAAACTCAATATACCCAACTCTCCACCCACCCAACAATACTGACTGAGCACTCACTCTATATACCATATACCTGAAGACAGAAAATAAATAAGTCTCCTTTTCCATGGACTTAACATCCATCATTGCCTTTTACTGACTTTACCTTCAAGAGATATCTCAGATTTATTTATTTCTGACCTTGGCCATTGCTGGCTTAGAGAGCTAGCCACCTTGTCCCAAGCCTAGACTACTGTAATAATTTAACAGGTCTTGCCTTTCATATTCGTGCACACATCCCCCAATTCATTTTCCTATACAGGAACCGCTTAATTTCAAAACACAAATCTTAGTGTGTCCCTCCCCTGCTTAAGTTCTTTCAATAATTTCACACTGCATTTAGGAAAAAAAAAAAATCCAAACACCAAAACACGACATGCAAGACCCAGATATAAAAAATACAGTTCTTGCTACCTTTCTAATTTCAACTTCTACCACTCTCCTGTTCGCTTACTATGCTTCAGCTATAGTGGCCTTCCTTTAGTGCTTTACATGCATGCTTCCCCAAAGAAGGGCTATCTTGCATGCTGCTAGATCTGGGACCCTCTCCCTGTTAACCCGATTCCTGAATATACTTTAGGCCTTTGCTTAAAGGTTGCTACCTCAGAAAGGCCCTTCCTGGTTTCTGTTCCCTAGTTTCAGTTAGATTCCTCCTGTTATTGTCTCCCACAATTACCTTGTTCTCTCTCTCTAACACATTTTATAATTATCTTATATTTAATGTTGGTTTAGATCATTAGGCAGCTCTATGAGTACACAGTAAATTCAGCCCTGGCACAGCTCCTCAAGGTGTTCAATAAATATTTCTTGAATGAATGAATAACTCAACCATGGAAAAGAGGCACGTGGAGAAATTCTAAGCAAGGGAAGAGAAGCATATGCTGGTGTGTTTGGAGAAAATCCAAGTAGCTCAGAATGGCTGGAGCATCAAGGCTGGGTTGGGGGAGAGTAATAACGTCTGCAGAGGGAACTATATACCACACAGAGGAATAGAAAGGCTCTTAACCCAGACTTCAGCTTCCAGAGGTACTGAACATTATGGGGTAAGGGAATCTCTAAAGACAGTCTCAAAAGAGGTCCATTAAAAAAGAGGTCTCCTCCAAAGAACCACTGCTAGCAACAACGCAGAACACAGACAGGTTTTAAGCCAGGCAGTAATACGATCCAGTATGTATTTTAGAAATATCGCCTTGGAAACAAAATGAAGAATGAAATCGTGGGCCTGGGCCAGGAAACCAATTAGAAAACAGTAATAGCACAGATTTTTAAAATGACGAGGATCTAAATGATTTCAAAAGCAATAAAGAAGGAATAAACATGAAAAATAATATTACAGAGTGTTAGTGCCCCTAACCCCCATGTTGTTCAAGGGTCAGGGCCAACTGTACTTTAAAGTTCTTTTTTTAAAAAAAAAAAAAGATTTTATTTATTTATTTGACAGAGAAAGAGTGATCACAAGTAGGCAGAGGGCAGGCAGAGAGAGAGAGGGGGGAAGCAGGCTCCCCGTTGAGCAGAGAGTCGAATGCGGGGCTCGATCCCAGAACCCTGAGATCATGACCTGAGCTGAAGGCAGAGGCTTAACCCACTGAGCCACCCAGGTGCCCCTAAAGTTCTTACTATATATCTACAGTTTCTACTTCCTCATCATGTCCTTATAATATATTTGAATTCGATATTATGCCACAACTATTACAGAGCAGAGAAAACACTAAAAAATTGTTTAATTGTAACTTCTCTCACAATGCCAGAATTTTGGCAGTAGTAGAATTCTTTTTTTTTTTCCAAGATTTATCTATTTGACAGAGAGAGACACCGCAAGAGAGGGAACCCAAGCAGGATGAGTGGGAAAGGGAGAAGTAGGCTTCCCACCAAGCAGGGAGCCCAATGTGGGGCTCAATCCCAGGACCCTGGGATCATGACCTGAGCCAAAAGCAGACACTTAAAGACTGAGCCACCAGGCGCCCCTGTAGAATTCTCTGTTAAAAAGAGTATTACCATACTAAAAAATACTGAAAGTCTTTGTTCTTTAAAAATATAAATGTGGTGTTTTCTACTTTATTTTTTTTCACTTAATTTGAACAAGAGTATTATCAATTATATTTCTAGTTCTTAGAGCAATAAACATTCATAAAAACCCTACCCTGATTACTGGCATCTACAAAAATCGACAGCTGACATCATACTTACGGTGAAAAGCTGAAGCTTTTTCCTCTAGGATCAGGAACAGGACAGGGTTGTTCCCTCTTACCAATTTTACTCAACAGTGTACTATGACAGCTAGTACAGTAAGGCAATAAAACAAAAAAACAAAAACAAAAAAACAACAACAACAAAAACCAAGGCATCCAGATTGGAAAAGAAATAAAACTATATTTATGTAGATTACATGATGATCTATCTATTCTATGAAATCAACAAAAAACCTACTAGAACTAGTAAGTTCAGCAAGTTTGCAAGATTCAAAAATCAATAATCAAATAATCACTTCTGCATATAAAATACTAGCACCAATTAGAAATTGAAACTGAGAAGATAATACCACCCATGATAACATTAAGATATTAAATACATAGAGTGAATCTGACAGAAGATGTGTAGTAAGACCTACAAACTGAAAACATACATGGCTAAGAAAAACTGAGACTTAAGTAAATGGAGCTATATGCCATGTTCATGGACTGGAAATCTTAATATTGCTAAAATGTCATTCATCCACAAATTGATCTACAGATTCAATGCAATTCCAATCAAAATCACAACAGGCTTTTTTCCAGAAATGAATAAACTGATTCTAAAGTTCATATGGAAATGTAAAGGGCCCGGATGAGCCAACAACTTTGAAAAAGAGCAGGAGGACCAACTCTACTTGATTTCAAGACTTACTATAAAGCAACAGTAGTCAAGACAGTGCAGTATTGGGGTCAAGAAAGACAAACAGATCAACAGAATAGAGAGCCCCATGTATAAGATACAGCTGATTTCTGACAAAAGTACAAAAGCAAATTTAGTCTTTTCAACAAATGGTGCTGGAATATTTGGATATCTATATGCAAAAAATATATACTTCAATTTATACCTCACACTGTATTATAAAATTATCTCAAAATGTATCCCAAACTTAAAAGTAAAGTTGAAACTATAAAACTTCTAAAAGCAAACACAGGAGAAAATACTGATTAGGAGAATATTTCTTAGATATATATACCAAAGGCACAATCCATAAAAGGAAAAAACTGAATCACTGGAATCCAAAGTTAAAAACTTCTGATCTTTGAAATGTGAACTACATTATCAATAAATTATCAATAAAGCTATTGAAAAAGAGAGAATAGTAAAAAAATGGAAAGACAAATCAAAGACTGGAATAAAATATTTCCAAAATAAATATCTAACAATGGACTCTGATCCAGAATGTATCATGAACTCTTACTACTCAATTATAAAAAGCGTAACTAAAAACAAGACTTGGACAGACAATTCATGAAAGAAAAACATACAAATACTAATAAACACATGGAAAGACGTTCAACATTACTGGTCACTAGGTGAAATACACATAAAAACTACAACATGACTCCATTATACAACTTCTAACATGAATGAGATTAAAAAGACTGACAATACCAAATATTGGTAAGGCTGTGGAGCAACTGGAACATTGTTGGTAAAAACAATACAATACAGCCACTTTAACAAATAATTTAGCAGTTTCTTTTTTTTTTTTTTTAAAGATTTTATTTATTTATTTGACAGAGAGAAATCACAAGTAGATGGAGAGGCAGGCAGAGAAAGAGAGAGGGAAGCAGGCTCTCCGCTGAGCAGAGAGCCCGATGCGGGACTCGATCCCAGGACTCTGAGATCATGACCCGAGCCGAAGGCAGCGGCTCAACCCACTGAGCCACCCAGGCGCCCCAATTTAGCAGTTTCTTATAAAGGTAAATATACTATTCCACATATCCAGCCATTCTACTCCTAGGTGAAATGAAAACATATGTCCATACAAACACTTGTAAATTTATTCTTAATAGACCAAAACTTGAAACAACCAAATGACTATCAACAGATAAATGGGTAAACAAATGATGGCTTATCCATATGCTGGAATATTACTCAGGAATAAAAAGTCATGCTACTGATACACATAATGAGGACAAATCTTAAAATAATTACACAGAATTTTAAAAGTCAAACAAAAAGAACACATACCCTGTATATATTTATACCATGATATAAATGATATAAAGCTCAAGAGAGTGCAAGCTAATCCATAATGATAGTAACAGTGGTAACGGGTGGGAGGATTCAAAGGGAAGAACTGCAAAAGGCACAAGGGAACTTTTGGGGTGATGAATGTGTTTATTATCTTAATTATTGTAGAACATTTCCCTGGTGCATACAAAAATCAAAACCTAGCAAACTGTGTATTTTAAACAAAAATAGTTTCTCATACAACAATTATACCTTAATACACCTGTTAAAATCTCAAAAATCCTCATGTTCGTATGAACCAAAACTACCAGTAAGCACTGTATCATACTTCAAGAAATATCTTAAGTAAAAGACTCAATGGTCTGGATATTTTCTACCCATTGTAAACTAATAGCATGTGAGAGTATACATAAGTTTAAGGATAAATCAAAAAGGAACTTTGCTACTATGTTTATTTGTTTGCTTATGTGGAATCATCCAATGCTTTAGAAAAGTATTTTTAAATATAAGATTGGGTAAGCCTATGGTCATCAAGTTCTATACTATCAATAATCTAGTATGGAGAGATTTCAGAAAACTTTAGTTTACTTCCCTAAATTTGATTATTTTATAGGTTGTCTTCTTTTCAAGATTCTCACAGTAATTAATTCTTCAAAAGATCATTGTAATAATAAAATAATTGTAGCCCCAAAAGAATGTGTGGTATTAAAATGTACAAAGTCACTTATATTACCAATGTACTATACAAGCCTATTTCTCATTCAATTATTTCTTTACTAACTACGTAAATTTATTACCATATACTCTGTAATCAGGTACTAACCTAGGTCCTTGTAATACATCTGGGGAAAAGGAAGAGGGAGACAACAGACGACGATGATTTTTTTTAAAAGATTTTATTTATTTGACAGTCAGAGATCACAAGTAGGCAGAGAGGCAGGCAGAGAGAGAAGGGGAAGCAGGCTCCCTGCTGAGCAGAAAGCCCGATGTGGGCCTCGATCCCAGGACCCTGATATCATGACCCGAGCCGAAGGCAGAAGCTTTACCCACTGAGCCACCCAGGTGCCCCGACAATGATTATCTTAATAAATAAATGTATAATCTAATACCTTATAAGGTGGTACACATTGTAATAACCCATTAATGAGGCTTGTTTCCATAAGCCACACATGAAAATCTCTTACACTGAACAGAATCACGTAATGTTAGAGCTGAACTTTAAGGTGACTTACTCCAATATCACACTTGATAGATGATGTTAAATTATTTACAGAATCACCCAGTACTTGGCAGAAATTACGATCCCCAGCTCCCATTTGTTCCACTGGTATCACTCTTTATGCTGTCAAATAATTGTGATAAAATGTTTTACTCTGCTCATATGGAAACAGTGGAAAGAGTTTTGGGACTTGACTGGCCTAGGCTGCATGGTTTTGTTTATATTGCCTAATCTCTCAAAATATAAATTTCCTCACTAGAAAAAGGGGCTGTCATAATTTTGTGACTAGTTATGAGGATTAAATGTAGTAGTTTATGTAAAAATACCTACACGTTAGTGCTGAATATATAACCAGTACTCGTATCCTAGCACTGAAAATAGTACATCATATACATGAGTTCTTTATAGCCCTCATACATATCTAAAGCACAGAACATAATATAAAGACTCAATAAGTAATTGTTAATTTGTTAATTTTCTAAGGGGTCAACCAGCTTTCAAAACAGTAAGATAACTCCTATCACCCTGATGGAGATGATCAAATTAACTGAAAGCTTCAGAGTATGCTTAAAAATGGTTTCAGGCCGTCTTTTCAAAACAGAGCTGTCTGCAGTGCACTTTTTAGTGTCGTAAACTATGGTCCTGAATCCTTCTGTCCACAAGAAAATAACTTCCACTATGAAAAACACATTCAGGATGAAACAAAAAAGCCTGCAGCATTTTATACCACTTCTTTTCACAGTCATGCCTCTGCTCTTGTATTCACAGATATGAATGCAGGGAAAAAAAAAAAAGCAGAAGGCAATTCCAATGCCATCACATAGCAATCCGGCAGCTTCTTCATATTTATAACCAACATTTTAGCTGACAAAGGCAAAAAGACCACAAACCGAACAAAGGATAAAATAATTCAAATTGATAACAGTGTTCGTCTCCAAGGATATAACCTTTTCCAAATGACTGTATTTAGTTTCAAATGAAAAAACAATCATGAAGATTACCCTATAAAAACACTCCCTTCCCCCCACTGTAGGATTAATCCTAGCCTCCCATACCCCATCGGAGGTCCTTTGGGTATCAAAGGGAAACCACCATCCTGAAGCTTCAGATAATTAAATCACAATTTACAGAATAATAAATCAAAGTCCCTCGCCAAGATTCAAGAGAAGTTATGTCAATTCAGTTCTAAAAAGGTAAAAAGAAGGACGGTGCTTCCTATCCTTCTGAATACAAATATCCCTGCAATGCTGGATATTAAAACCTTTGTTCTCAAGCTAAGCAATTAAAGCAGATTTTCAAAACTAGAAATTTTCTTCCTTTATGTCAAATTAGGCTTTTAGAACATGAAAAACCTTAAAAAATATTTTAAGAATAATGAACAATGTAAAATCTCCTCTTCCTTTTTCTATCTTGCTCCTCTGTGACAGGTACATCCCCTTCACTGAAGCTATTTTTCTACCATTTTGCTACATTTCATACACCACCGAGAAAACAAAGACTGCTATAGATTACCTGGATCACCGGACAAATCAGCAGACAAGTAAAAGCTCAAAAGGCTTGTTTCCATGGAGTAAAAGAGAATGAAATTCTCACCAAAACACCACTCCCTTAGCAACCTTAGGTTTTTCCTTTATATATACACTCGACATCCTTGGAAAAGCATTTGCCGGATGATTTTACTGCCCACAAGAGGGATGATATGAAGAAACCCCACCTCTTCTCCCCCCCCGCCCCCCAGTCGTCTACCATCATCACCCGAAGCCCAACACTGTGTTGCTAAAGAAAAAGGCAAAGAACAGCATCCATGAACACGACTCTAGGTTATACCACAAAAATACGTAAATGATAAAGAAAGCAAAGATTTAGCTGACAAGATTTTTTAAGGGAGAGGCCAAGCAGCTCCCACAAAATTAAAAATTCTTGTAAAAGCTCTAATGGTAGAGCCACAAAAATTAATTTCCTTCAGAATTTCCTGAATAAAGTATGATTTTTAGAAAAACAGAGTGTCTCTATTTAAAAAATGGAGTTGCCCAAATATCTTAAAATTTTGTTATTGCTCCTGCTCCTTTCTCTAAAGGCAAAATGACCAAATAAATAAAGATTTACAAAAAAGGTCTCTTTTTGTTGGTAGTGTGACCCCTTCAACGACAATCTGGGACAGGCGGTGGGGATGGAGGAGAAACAGATAAAAAAAAGAGAGGAGGAAAAATACTTTCTGCCCCAATAAGCCTAATTAAGTTTGTAAGCAAGGCTGGGAGGATTGAAATTTCTTCATGCTACTTTGTCTGTGTTTGATTATTGTAAATCTTCCCTGGTCTCTAACTATGCCCCAGGCATTATGATGTCTGGCACTCTGTTAACTTGCATCCCTGCCACTTACAGTACAATAAGGGAGGGACAGAGACACACACTCATTCAATTTAATCCCTGGAAGCCATGTAATTTTGCTAAAACAGTAATTTGCCTCAAATACTGCTCTCCAACAAAGGCACTGCCACACTAAGACTCGTTAGCCTCTATTTTCCTTTCCTGAAGCATCAACCCAATTTGACAATTTGCACACACATAATTTCTGGGATCAGTACATTAGTAATGAATAACAAACATATTCTTTGTTTGATAAAACATATTCCCTAAAACATCTGAATATATCTAATTTTAAGTGAAAACCCAGTAATCACGGCACTCGCTTAAATTACAGCCTAGGGGTCTGTGAATTTGCTTAGAAATCACAGTCACAGTTAGTGATCTATGAAGAATCAGCTTCCACGGAACCACACCTTGGCAAATGCAGTTTGTGAAAAAATAAACAAATAAAGAAGAACCAAAGGTTAGAGTAGATTTTTAGGTATGCTAAACTAGAGACTAATGATTTTAATGCTTTCCTTGGACAATATTAACAAATTTACTGAATTTATGATTTATAGGTACTTAATAGAGAAGCAGTGATACAACTTACCATACAACCATGTGACCCGGAAATCGCATTCTGAGGTATATTACCCAAATTACGTCAAAATTTGTCTACAGAAAAATCCATCTGTGATGTTTACAGCAGCTTTACTAACTCATCAGTGCTAAAAACTGGAAGTAACCAGAATGCCCTTCAGTGGGGGGATGGATAAACAATGATACATTCATACATGGAATATTATTCAATTCAGAAAGAATGAAATATCATTTCACACAATAATATGGAAAAATCTTAAATGAATTTTGCTATGTTGAAGTCAGGTACAAAATCCAAAGATTTTCATCATTACATTCACAGGACACTCTGGAAAAAGCAAAATTAAAACCAAACTGGACAAAAACACACATTAGCAGTTACTAAGAATTAGTGGAGGGAAAGGTGGTTGGCTACAAACGGGACCTACAGGGACACATTTAGGGTGCAGGACATTTTCCTTATGATACAAGGGTTGTGGATACATGACTCTACTCCTTAGTTAGAAACCACAGAACTACACATTTTGAAGAGTGAGCTTCTATGAATGTTGACCAAACAACAACAAAAATCCATCAACCAATATACTGGAAGACTCCAAGATGAAATGTAGAACCATAATAAATGAATCTAACTGCATTACAAATTATGACACAACCACACTTAAGGGGGTTGGGGGGGGGGGACGAGCTGACCTAACTAACTTTGGAAAGTGATGTTTTTACTGGAAATTATAAGGCTAATGACTAAAATAAATACTAGACTCTAATTGGAAGGTCTGTTTCTCATGCGTACATAGGTTAACAGACCTGAAATAGCTTTTCATGTACACTGGAGCTGAACAAATAAGTAAATGGATAATATATGCTTGGAGCCAGGTCTCTCACTGTGAAATTCACACATAAACAAGAAAGGAAGACTAGAGTGAACCCTGTGGTACTGGTTAAAATCAGATATACCAGTAAGAACTCATGCTTAATATATATGCAGAGAGATACAAAAACAATTACAGATACATGTGTATACATGGGTATATACATATAGGTTACCTAGCTCTGTCCCTTGAAAGGCCTTAAAAGCAATGGCACCCCAACAGCCATGAGCATACCCAGAACCCACAGTTTTGTTTCTTACTACCATTCTCCTATAGAAAGACCCATAACTCCTTGGGAAAATGGCTGCAACTAGGGCAAAGAAAATACAAAATGAGCATCTTAGAGTACCAAAAATAAGGAAGTACTCAAAAAACAAAAAAGATAGAGGCAAGTACCAACCTGAAAGCCTTTCCAAAGGTCAAAACTGGAACAATATGAATAACAAAATAAAAACATAGTACCAGATTAGAACTCAAAGTATAAAATAAATATACAGTAGTCCGCACTGACATAAAGAAAGAAAGAAAGAAAGAAAAAAAGAAAGAAAGAAAGAAAGAAAGGAATACACAAAAATCTTCCTTACAGAAGAATTCTAAATCATCTATGCAGATACTTCCTCCTCCTGTGAGAGTGGATTGGATGTCAAGTGACTTGCTTCTAAAGAACAGAGTATGGAGAGAGAAAAAGAGTAACTCTGGAGGGCAAACACTACCTTAGTCAAGTGGTCAAAGTTAATACCACCAATGAGGTCATATGGATGTCATGTAGATATATATACCTGATACAAAATGAAAGAGCCCTTCATCTCTTTCCAAAGAGATTCTTTCCAGAAATGCACAACCCTAATAATAAAAAAAAAAACAGCAGCAAACCCAGACTACAAGAAATCCTAAAAAATACTTGGGCCAGTACTCCTCAAAACTGTTAAGGTCATAAAAAATAAGGAAAACCTAAGAAACTTTCACAAACCAGAAGAGACTTGGGAAACATGAAAACTGCAAAGTGGAATCCTGAATTGGATTCTGGAACAGAAAGAGATCATTAATGGAAAAGCTGATGAGATCCAAATAAAGTCTATAGTTTAGTTAACACCAGTGTCAGTTTCTTAGTCCTGATAGATGAACCTATTAATGCAAGATGTTAACAACAAGAAAAACTAAGTGTAAGGTATATGGGAGCTCTCAACAATACCTTTACATCTTTTCTGTAAATCTAAAATTATTCCAAAATAAAGTTGTTATTAAATGACTAGTATATAATAGAAAGTCAGTAGTAGGTGTTCTTAGGTAGTGACTTGGATTGTTGGTTAAAAAACATTCCCACAAATAGGGGCACCTGGGTGGCTCAGTGGTTTAAGCCTCTGCCTTTGGCTCAGGTCATGATCTCAGGGTCCTGGGATCAAGCCCCACATCAGGCTCTCTGCTCAGTGGGGAGCCTGCTTCCCCCTCTCTCTCTGCCTGCCTCTCTGCCTACTTGTGATCTCTCTCTCTTTGTCAAATAAATAAATAAAATATTAAAAAAAAATTCCCACAAATAAAACTCCAGGCTCAGATGACTTCACCAGTGACTGGTACAAACATTTAAAGAAAGAGATAATAACATCCTACATACACTTTTTCTGAAAACACATGACATTTCCCAATTCATTCTCTGAGGCCAACATTACACTCAATATCAAAACAAGGCAATGATATTACAAGAAAATGAAAACCAGGATCATGAACATAGATGTAAAAATCTTCATCAAAATATCAGTAAACCAAATCTATCAATATACAGAATGAATAATACATCATGACCAAATAGGGTTTATCCCAGGAATGCAGGATTGGATCAACATTCAAAATTCACTGTACTTCACCGTAATGTCAGTCTAAAAAGACAACAACCATATGATCATCTCACTAGTTGCTGAAGATTTTTTAAAAAAATTCAACACCTATTAATGATAAAATATCTCACAAACTAAGATAGAAGACAACTTCCCCAAACTGATAAAAGGCATCTAAAAAACAACCATCTAACATCATACTTAATGGTAACAAATTAAATGCCTTCCCTCCAAAACTAAGAACAAGGCAGGGATGTCTACATGTCTATGTTCAAAATTTCAATTTAACATGTTAGCCAGAGAGATAAGACAATAAATATATAAAAAGCTTACAGACTGAAAAGAAAAAATATAATTGTCTTTAACCACGCATGACATGATAATCATGTAAAAGATCCAAAGAAATCAGGGTGCCTGGGTGGCTCAGTCGATTAAGTGGCTGCCTTTAACTCAGGTCATGACCCTAGGGTCCTGGGATTGAGCCCTGCACCAGACTCCCTGCTCAGTGGAAAGCCTGCTTCTCCCTCTCCCTCTGACCCTACCCTGCTTATGCCTTCTTTCTCTCTCTCTCTAAAATGAGTAATCTTAAAAAAAAAAAAATCCAAAGAAATCTGTATTTTAAAAAAACAGAGTAAGTTTAGCAAAAAAACAGTGCACACAATTAATATACAAAAAGCAATTATATTGGGGTGCCTGGGTGGCTCAGTGGGTTAAAGCCTCTGCCTTCGGCTCATGTCATGATCCCAGGATCCTGGGATCAAGCCCCGCATCAGGCTCTCTGCTCGACAGGGAGCCCACTCCCTACTCTCTCTCTCTGCCTGCCTCTGCCTACTTGTGATCTCTGTCACAAATAAATAAATAAATAAATATTAAATAAATAAAAAGGCAATTATATTTCTATCTATTAGCAACATATTAACAATTAATTTAAAAAATGTTTTTAAGATTTTATTTACTTATTTGACAGAGACAAAGTGAGAGAGGGAGCACAAGCAAGGCGAGTGGGAGAGGGAGAAGCAGGCTTCCCTGCCGAGAAGGGAGCTCCATGTGGGGCTCGATCCCTGGACCCAGGGATTATGACCTGAGCAGAAGACAGACACCCAATGACTGAGCCACCCAGGCACCCCAACAATTAATTTTTAATTATCATTTATAATAACCTCAAAACGCACAAACATATGGAGCTGAATTAAACTATGCAAGACGTATACGCTGAAAACTACAGAATTTTTTGACAGAAATAAAAGACTTCGATACATGAAGAATGAGATTATGCTCATGAATCAGAAGACCCATATTATTAGGACACTGATTCTCCTAACCCTGACTTACATTTGACACAGTCATCTTCAAAAATCAAAGCATTTAAAAAAAAAAAACAAAATACCCTGACATGCTGATTCTCAAATTCAGATCCATTCAAAACAAAGGACCTAGAAAAGCCAAGACAATTTTTTCAGAAAACAACAAAAGTAGGCGGCTTACACTATCTTCTTTCAAGATAAAGCTGCATTACTCAAGATACAAGGACAGGTATATTGATTAGAAGAACAAAATATAGAAAGAGCATAAATAGACACATATGTAGAGGACTGATGGAGTTTTTAGCACAAATGCCAAGATAATCCAACAGGAAAAGAATAGTCTTTTCTATAAACAGCACTGGAGCATATGCTAAAACACACACACACACACCCCTTAATCCTTACCCCACACCATATACAAATGTTAACTTGATATATATCATGGGACTAAAAACTAGGAGTAAAATTTAGTAAAAATTAGGAGAAAATTCTTGCAACCTTGACTTAGGTCAAGATTTTTCAGGTGGAGGTGGGGAGCCTGAATGGCTCAGTTGTTAAGCATCTGCCTTCAGCTCTTCGGCTCAGGTCATAATCCCAGAGTCCTAGGATGGAGCCCCACATCAGGCTCCCTGCTCAGCGGGAAACCTGCTTCTCCCTCTTTCCCTCTGCCTGTGCTCTCTCTCTTGTTGTGTCTCTCCCTGTCAAATAAATAAATAAAATCTTTAAAAAAAAGATTTTTCAGGTAGGATCCAAAAAGCAGTAACTTTATAGTTTGTTTGTTTTTTTAACAGAAGTAGTGGACAAATTGAACTTAATCAAAATTTAAAACATCTATTCTTTGAAAGACATTGTTAAGAAAATAAAAAGACAAGCCACAAACACATACCTGATCAAGGACTCTTAACTTACACCTCAATAGTAAGAAGACAAGCCAATTTTTAAAAGATATGAACAGACACTTCACAAAAGAAAACATCAAAAAGCACATGAAAAGTCCTCATTATCATTAAGAAGAGAAATGCAAATTAAAAAAATACAATGACATGGCTATTCATACTCACGAAAATGACTAAAATTTAAAAGACTGTTAATACCAAGTGCTGACGAGGATGTGGGGCAAATGAAACTCTCCTACCCTGCTAGTGAGAATGTAAAATGATAGTCACTTTGGAAAACATAGTTCAGCAGTTTCTTATACTTACATAGCTTAGCAATCCTACTTCAATGTTTTTACCAAAAAGAAATGAAAATGTAAATCACATAAAAACACAAGTGCCAATGTCCAGATTTATTCAAAATAGCCCAAACTGGAAACAATTCAAATGTCCATCAATAGATAAGTAGATAAAGAAACTCTGGCATATTCAGACAATGGAATATGAAGGCAAGAAAAAGAAACTACCACAACATGCAACAACTTGGACGAATCAAAAAAACATTAAATAAGACAGGCATAAGAAGATTACATACACTGTATGAAGCACTTACATGACATTCTAGAAAAGACAAAAACTCTTGTGACAGAAACCAGATCAATGGTTGTAGAAAACTAAATGAAAAGATGCAAGAGAGAGCTTTTTGGGGTGATGGAGATGTTCTGCATCTTAGTTACGGATGTGTTAGTTAAAAACTGTCAAAGCTCTTCAAAAATACACAACGAAAATGAGTGAACTTTATTGAAGGTAAGTTGTATCTCAAAGTAAGTTAATTTTTTAAAAAGATTTTATTTATTTATTTATTTGACAGAGAGAGAGAAAGAGAAATCACAAGTAGGCAGAGCAGCAGGCAGAGAAAAAGGGGGAAGCAGGTTCCCTGCTGAGCAGAGAGCCTGATGCAGGGCTTGATCCCAGGACCCTGAGATCATGACCTGAGCCAAAGGGAGAGGCTCAACCCACTGAGCCACCCAGGCAGCCCAAAGTAAGTTAATTTTTTTAAAGATAAAAAAAATAGTGTTAAGTCCAGAATTTATTTATTTATTTGAGAGAGAAAGTATGCATGATAGCATGTGCCCTTGCACACACTTTGGTGGGGGAATGAGAGGGGGAGGGAGAAGGACAAGCAGAGTGCGGAGCCTGCTGTAGGGCTTGATCTCAGGACCTTGAGATCACGAATTGAGCCTAAACCAAGAAAAGACATTTAACTGACTGAGCCACCCAGGTGTCCCTAAGTCCATAATTTAAACAGCTGATAAACTGACTAATTTCTCTCTCTACCTAAAATATAAAACTTAAGTTGTTGCTTTAAACATAAAATCTTTAGAATTCCACAGAAAAATAAATCCATTTCAAAAATAAAACTTGAAAGGCTTAGTGTTTTAAAAATTTAATTCTTAGCTCTGGACATGTTATCTATAAAAATATTTAACATCTCGATGAACACTATATCAATATGATGACTTACTTCAATACTTAAAGCCCAAGCAATTAGCAAAGCAATTCACCTAACTAGGATATTCTTAACAGAACACTACAACACTCTACAGCAAAAAAACCTGATGAACCCTACTTCGGCCAGGTAATCAAAGGCATCAACAGTCATAAACTGTGTTGACAGTACTACCCTTCATATGATGTAATGAAAACGGCACTATACTTCTGTGATCATCCTTCCAACGACTCAGAACTCCAGTCTAGTCATGAGGAAAACAGACACATTTCAATGGGGAGACACACTATAAACTACCTGACCAGTATTCCTCAAAACTTTCAAGATTCCCAAAAACAAGGTTAAGTCTAAGAAACCGTCACGCCAAGTGGAGCCCAGGGAGACATGACAACTAAATGAAATGCGGTATCCTGCATGGGATCCTAGAACAGAAAAAGGAAATACGGAATAAGGACAACTAAGGAAATCAGAATAAACTTTGGACCTAATGAATAATAATGTATTAAAACTCAGTCATTAATTTTACCAGAAATACCATACTAATGTAATACACTAATAATAGGACAATCTGTATGCAAATATAAAGTACATGTTCCTCTCTGCACTAGCTTTTTAATTTTTCTGTAAATCTAAACCCATTCTATAAAATAAACTGCTAAAAAAACACTTGTCCTCCCTCCACTACCAATAAAAAAAGGCAATCACCAGCAGCAGAACTTAGACCATCACAGGAAAAGGAAAGGAAAGATAAGCAGAGGAAGAGAATCAAGAAAAAAGATTGTACAGGTATTAATTTAAAGAACATCAGTACAGCTTGCGTAGGAAATTATGTTATAAAGCTTTTCTTTCCTCTCTCTCTCTCTTTTAACTACTTAGTGGAACAAGAGAAATCATAAAAAGAAAGGTCAAAAGATGATCTAACAGGGATGTTAAAAATACTCTTCCCACTGCTTACACAGCTGTACTGGTGTTTTGACGTCAATCTCAAGACTCCCATGGATTATAACAACAATTCATTCTTTGGTGTTTGCTGTATAAATTTCAAAGTGAAACCCAGTTGTTAATGAATGTTCACAGTTTCCATGATGAGGAGACTAATTTTGCTTAAAATCTGAGAAATACAGTGGCTAACAATGGGGGGAGGAGAAACAGAGAGGGTCATCTTGAACACGCTCAATTTTTAGAGGAAGGCTTCTCTCTCAGTCCCTTGACTCATTTATCTTTTCATTCTTAATCTTCATTGGGAAACTAAAGTGAAATACCAATCTCTTTCGTTTCCTTTACAAATCTGAAAAAGATTTGGTTGGGTAAAAGCAAATTATATAAATGCCCTCAATGGAGGACAGATATCCAAAAATGTTTGAAATTTCAGTCTGCAATATCTGTGCTTTATATGTAGATTTAACTTAATAGAGCTTTATTAGTGACTTGAGTCACTAGTCTGTATGATTCAATGTAATCAGTTATTCACAAAAGCATATTCTTTGCTAAAGCCATCTATTAAATCTTCACTATCCCAAGAGAAATGTGTTTTAAAAAAATCCTTTTTTTTTTTTTTTTCTAAAATTGCAACTACATACCAACTGACTGTCATACTAAAATTCACAAAGTTAACTTTGCATTTTGGGAAGGTAATTTCTGGTATGTTTTTTTTTTTTTTAAGATTTTATTTATTTATTTGACAAAGGGCAGGGGTAGGAGCAGAGGGAGAAGGACATGCAGACTCCATGCTCCGCTTGGAACCTGATGGAGGGCTTGATCTCACAACCTTGAGATCATGACCTGAGCTGAAATCAAGAATTGGAGGATTAACCAACTGAGCCACCAAGGCATCCCATGTTGTACCTTTGGAACTGAGCAGAAAAATCAGTTAGAAGTGCTCAGAAGTTCAATAAAGCTATTTTTATCAAGTATCCTAACACTCACATACATATTTAGCTGTACACAACAATCCTAACTTTATCTCCAGAAGTACCTCCCTTCTTTATGGGTGATTTAAATAAAAAGGAGTGAATGTTTCTTCTTTGCTCAAGGAAAAAATATGCCAGCAATGTCAAAATTGCAGAACGGTTACAGACATTTTTTTTTTTAAAGTTCTAACCATGCAGTTCATTTTTATGAGAAAAAGCACATCTAAAAGTCAAAGCATCTCTCCTACACTGAAAAAAGGTTACACTCTGAAATGACCATCAGAGAAGGACATAGGAGACATGCAGGAGGTGGTGGTTAATGACAGCATAATAAAAGGAAAACATTTGACTATGGCTAACCATAAAAATATATTTTTCATATTTTAAGTATGTTCTCAAATTAATTTTCATCACTATCAATGAAATAGTTGTTCATTGAAAAGAATATGGAAAAGAAACATAGAAAGGGGAAAAAAACCACCTAAAGTCTCACCACCTATCATTACTAAAGGAATTATTATATAGCTATATAATAAAATATGGTACAGCCAAAAAGCATAGGCAGTCACACAGAAATAAAATATATTTTATTTTATTTATTTATTTTTTAAAGATTTTATTTATTTATCAGAGAGAGAGAGGGGGAGAGAGCGAGCACAGGCAGACAGAATGGCAGGCAGAGGCAGAGGGAGAAGCAGGCTCCCTGCTGAGCAAGGAGCCCGATGTGGGACTCGATCCCAAGACGCTGGGATCATGACCCCAGCCGAAGGAGCTGCTTAACCAACTGAGCCACCCAGGCGTCCCATAAAATATATTTTAAAAGTATATTGCTAAATGAACACTTCAAGTTACAAAACAGTAAATACAATTTCATTTGTGTAAAGCAACTTAATGGTTGCTACATCTGGTAAATGAGATCAAGCAAATGGGTGAAGAGCAGGAACCTGTCACTTTATATCATCTTCCATGGCTGAAAAAGATTAAACTATAGGTTTAGGAGCACCTGGGTGGTGCAGTCAGTTGGGCGTCCAACTCTTGGTTTCAGCTCAGGTCACGATCTCAGGGTCATGGGATCTGGTCTGTATCAGGCACTCATCACTCATCATGGAGTGGACTTGGGTTTCTCTCTCCCTCTCCCTCTGCTTCTCCCCCACCTCTCCAATAAATAAACAAATCTTAAAAAAAAAAAACACTTTAATTTTAGTACTGAAGCTGCTAACACGCATGTGAAGGTTCATTATACTATTCTAACTTAATGTATGTCTAAAATTTTACATTATAAAATCACATAAATGTGTACTTTACATATACTTCTACAGAAAAAAAAAATGATTGGGACTAGTTTCACCCTGAAGAGCCTTTTGTTTGTGTCTGCATTTGTTTTTAATTCTAGAGGTAGGTATCTCAGCTAGATTCCCCCTTCAACAAAAAATTACCAACCACTGACAATTTAATAATTTAAAAAAATATTGTTCAAAATCCCTTGAAGTGGATATTATAGTGGATAATATAGATAAAGAGACAAAAGCTAAGTCAGAGAAGCCAAGTAATTTTAAGGTCACTCAGCTAACAAACGGTAGAGACAGAATTTGAAAACAGACATACCTGATTGAAAATTCTATCAAAACTTGGAAAATTTTGTGGGGGAAAACAAAAATTGAAAAAAAAAAAGAAAACAAAACAAAAATTGAGACCCTGTCCTATCGCTAAGAAACAAACTTCAGTTTCCCATAAAGAAATCTTTCAAATGCAAGGAGTTACCAAGAAAGGATTCCTATACTCTATATTGCTCACTTGCCTAGGAAGATCAAGTGTATCTGACAGCAGATTGAACCCTGCAAAGGAAACTGATTAGTTAACACACTGGGGCAAAGTTCTGCCAGAAAGAACTCTGTACTGGGCTGGTATATGACATAGTGTGTAGTGAAGCACAAAGAAATGTAATTCAGAGGTATTAAATAATATCAAGCCCATGTTAAACATGCTATCTCTATTAGAATATATAAGAATTTTACTTACTGAATACAAAAGAAAACATTATCAGCAGATCAGACCAGTAAACAGTTCTACTGAAGCCCAGATAGTACTTCTAATGGTGACTGCTTAAATAATAAGGTAATTTAGAATCTTTTGTAATTTACAAGGCATTTTTACTGCAGTAGTGGTTACTTTGTAGTTACTACTAGGTATCTAGAGTTCTCTTAAAAGCTTTAGTGCCTTTCAGGATGCCACCAAAAATTCCAATATTCAAAAGTATAAAGGTAACATAAAAATGTTTAGAGCACCACTTTTCTAGATTTTAATCCAAATTTGTGCCTTATGAATTATAAAATATCCAAGCAACAGTAGCTTAGTCCATGCAAAGGATAGTTTTAGTGAGTTCATCTCATCCCTTCAGGTTATTGTTAGAGGTCATTAGAAAAGACATTTAAAAAGTTGCTCATAACTTGTTATTAAAACTGTTGCAGGAGACACAACCCATTTTTGTCTTGAAATCTATGTGAATAATAATTTTTTATGAAGTTAATGACAAATAATAAAAATCTGACTTGTTACAAAGGAGGAAATATACCCACCAAGAGCCAAATCATATATATTTTTTTCCACAGCATCCTGATTTTGTTTTATTTAAATTCAAGCCAATTAACATATAATATATTATATAATAATATATATTATATAGATACTATATATTTATATACATAATTATATATTAATTTATATATGTTAATATATAGTATATATAAATATATTAACTATAACAGTAAATATATAAATATATAGATATATAATACTATTTATATAATATACAATATATCTATGTATTTATTTACATAAATATATATATTATTATATAATACATTATATGGGGAAAGAATTTAGTGTGTCATCATCAGTCGCAGACAACACCCAGTGCTTATTACATTACAGGCCCTCCTTAATGCCCATTACCCAGTTACCCCATCCTCCACCCATCTCCTAGAGTTAAGTGTCTCCAATTTTTTTTTTAAGTTTTTAACCCACAGCATCCTGAAAGGGGAGAGGCTTACCCACAATGGCCATATCAACCCTCATAACTGTCATATTTGCACTTCCATCACTGTAAACACTTGTTAATGTCTTTAATTGGGAACTGTCTGCATCTGTGTGTAAATGTGTGTTCCTTACTATAAACCACTTCACCTCCTTCTGGGATGTGATATAGGGTACAAGCATTAAAAACAGTTTTTAGGGGTGCCTGGATGGCTCAGTTGTTAAGCGTCTCACTCTTGATCTCAGCTCTCAGGTCTGATCTCAGGGTCATGAGCTCAAGCCCTAGGTTGGGCTCCACACTGGGTGTGGAGCTACCTAAAAAAAAAATAAATAATAATTTTTAAAAGTTAAAATAAGTTTATGTATTCAAGGTATTTTTCTTTGATAGAATTACTCTTTTTAAAAAAAAATGATTTTATCTGTTTATTTGACAGAGATCACAAGCAGGCAGAGAAGCAGGCGGGGATGGGGGTGGCAAGTGGGTGGCAGGCTCCCTGCTGAGCAGAGAGCCCAACGCAGGGCTAGATCCCAGGACACTGAGATCATGACCTGAACCGATGGCAGAGGCTTAACCCACTGAGCTACCCAGGCGCCCCAATAGTATTACTTTTAATAAATACCTATAGTCTGATTTTGGAAAATGGACTCCTTCTCAATTAGAAATCACTCTTTTGGGGGGCATCTGGGTGGCTCAGTCTGTTAAGCCTCTGACTTTGGCTCAAGTCATGATCTCGGGGCCCTGGGATCGAGCCCCATGTCTGGCTCCCTGTTCAGCGGGAAGTCTGCTTCTCCTCCCTCTACTCCTCCTCCTACTCATTCTTTAAATTAAAAAAAGAAAAAAAAAATCACTCTTTTTCGCAAAACTCAAGTTTTTAATTGGGAAAAATTATCTAATCTCAAGTTTTTAATTGGGAAAAATTATCTAATCTCATTTGAACCTGTAAGGTAGACAGTATGAAAGTATGAAACTCCCTATACAGATTAGGAGAGGTAGGCTCAAATGACACAACAGAAAAGTTGACATGGTTAATATATCTTTGAGGGACAAAGCTGGGATTCATTTCGAGCAATTCTGATGCCCATATGCTTTTCTCTATACCACACTACCTTAAACAGGGCTTTCAGCCAAGACAACATAAAATTAAAGTATTAGATGATGAAGGAAAGACAGAAGAAAGGAGACCGGAATGGGAGGTGCCAGGGAGAAAAGAAAAAAAAGAAGGGCGAAAGAAAGGAACAAAGAAGAAGGAAAGAAGGGGAGGGGAAGGAAGAAAAAGAGGGAGACTAACAGTAGTAAAAAATCATAAAGGCTCTAGGAATTAAACTTAACAAAAGCTGTTTTGAGACCTCTATGAATAAAATTACAAATTACTGGGGTGCCTGGTGGCTCGGTCATTAAGCATCTGACTTCGACTCATGTCATGATCCCAGGGTCCTGGGATGGAGCCCCGCATCGGGCTCACTGCTCAGTGGGAAACCTGCTTCTCCCTCTCCCACTCCTCCTGCTTGTGTTCCCTCTCTCACCGTGTCTCTCTCTATGTCAAATAACTAAATCTTTAAAAATATAAATAAATAAAATTACAAATTATTATTATTATGTTTTAAGATTTTATTTATTTGAAAGAGAGAGAGATCACAAGTAGGCAGAGAGGAGGCAGGCAGAGAGAGGGGGAAGCAGGCTCCCCACCAAGCAGAGAGCCCAATGCAGGGTTCGATCCCAGGACCCTGAGATCATGACCTGAGCTGAAGGCAGAGGCCTAACCCACTGAGCCACCCAGGTGCCCCATTACAAATTATTATTAAAGAACACAAAAGAAGACCTGAAATTTCTAAAGAAATAACTGTTCATGTACAGGAAGATGATAACATGAAGTTGTTCATTTCCCCTAAATTTAGCTAAAGAATACAACTACAATAAAAAAATCCAGAGAGGCTTTTGATGAAACCTGACAAGCTGATCCCAAAATTTATATGGGAGAAGAAAAAGCCAAGATTAGCAATGAAAATTTTGAAAAAAGAACTGGGTAAGGAGACTTACTCTACTTATACACTCAAGTAATTTGGACAGTTTGGTGTTGGTAAAGAAACAGTCAAATCAGTGAACTGAGGGTTACTGGGTCGGGGGATGGGGTAACTGGGTGATGGGCATTAAGGAGGGCACTTGATGGAATGAGCACTGGGTGTTATATTCAACTGATGAGTCACTAAATTCTACCTCTGAAACTGGAAAAATACAAAAAACAAAAAACAGTCAAACTAGTGGAACAAAACAAAAAGCTAAGAGACAAACACAAAAAATATGGAAACATGATATAGTGACAAATTTAGCACACCAAATCAATGGGGGAAAAACAGACTATACAAAAGGGGCAAGACACCTGGTTACCTATAAGGAAAAGTAAAACAATCTCTACCTCACACCATAATCATATTTTAATAACTAAAAACACCAGTTGCAAAATATATTCAACATGAATTCAATTTTTATGAAGTTTAAAAAAAAATGACCCTCAAAGCTCTATAATGTGTGAAGATATAGTAACTGTATAGAAAAAGCATAAAAACATGCATGAGAGCAATAAACACCAAATCTACTACTTCCACAGAGAAAGAGAAGAGAGTAAGATTAGGGAAAAGTACACAACCTTACCTGTAATTTTAGTTCTTCCCCTTCCCCCCAAAATGATGATGCTAGGTGAGAGGTGTGTGTATATACATTATATTCTTCTTTTTTGTCTTATGCTTGACATATTTCACAATGAAGTAAAATGAGAGGAAAAGAAACTAATAGAATCAGATATTACAGCTAATTGAGGCTTCTATTTAATAACACTGAGAAAGCATAGGTTTTTTCCTTTTTTAAATTTAGAATTAACTCACTGAAAAGAATATTCTTATATTCCTCCAAAACCCTACTTTTGTTAAAATTGCATCAGTCCAGCTGATACAATGATCAATGTAATATTTAAAGGGGCATATATCACCAGGTCACTGACTTCAAAGTCTCTAAAACGTATCAGCAAGCACCAGTTCTGAAATAGCTGTCCCTTATCTCTGAAATTTATTGTAATTTTTCAACTAAAAACAGAAGATTTGTGTGTACACTTCTGTAGTCATTAGTCACCATCTAAGATCACACTGCTATCATGAAAATAGCCAGAAACCAAGGACAAAACCAATTCTACTTTTTCAGCAGCTAAAGAATAAAACTTTTGTATTATAAATGTTGGAAGCCAGATGATATTTATTATAAAACTTTTCAAAAAGGGAAACACAGGTAGGAAAACACACGGGTTCAGGTACCAGTCAGACTGAGGTCAAAATCTGGCGCAGCCATTCAATGCTTTGGGTGGTGACCCTAAGAAGCTTACTGAACTTCAATGGACCTCGATTTCCTCACAAATGATTAAACCAAGGACCTGCTTTATAGTAATGTTGTGAGGATTAAATGATTTAAGTATGTATGTAGCCCAGTACTTAGGATGCACCAGGTAATAAACAAATGCTGATTCTCTTCCATAAAAATGCTTTCAAATAAAAGATGCTATCTTAAGTTGCACTTTCCACCTAAGTTTTCTTCTCTATTCTACAATGCAACCTTTGCATCTTATTTTATCATTAAAAAAGTATTCCAACACATTTTTTAAAATTATTAACAGCATGTAAACAACAGAAATAATCTTTCTGTGCTCCTCTATAATTCTTAGACAACTCCCACTGACATATTTCCACCCCCAAACTACAGAAAAAGTGTCAAAAGTATTCACATATCACAACAGTTCTGAGACGTGAATAGCAGAATTGCAGATCAGCCATATATTCTTTCCTTCCCATGTGGGATTCCCACTTGTGCAAAAGAATGAGACGCAGTCAAACTACTGAAAGTGAGAAGCAATGAAGCTTCCCAAAACCACCAACTCCACTTGGCCATAATGTAATAGTACCCAGCTAAGATTTTCTTCTTTTCTATTTGTTTCTATCTGCCTATATGGAATATACGTTATCATGGGACTTCCAAGAAAGGAAGATAGGTAAGTTTAGAATTAGGTAACTGGAGTCAGGATTTGAGGGTCAGACTGTGGTCCAATTAATCTACCTGCTGCTCACAGTCAGAAAAGGGAAGAGATTAGCTAATACTTTTGTGGAAAAATAAGGAACCTCATATTTGATACACAAGAGCATGCACTGTGTTATTCTGTTGCTCACAGCAGCATGAAAAATTTTTAAATAAGAAATCTAATGTAACTCTCCTAAGCAGATACATTTAAATTTAAGGATTTAATTTATTATTTGAGAGAAAGTGACAGGGCTAGTGAGAGAGCAGAAGCAGGGTGAGGAGCAAAGGGAGAAGGAGAGAATCTCAAGCAGACTGTGTGCTGAGTGCGGAGCCCAACACGGGGCTCGATCCCATGACCCTCGGATCATGGCCTGAGCCAAAACCAAGAGGCAGATGCCCAACTGACTAAGCTACCTAGGCGCCCCCAGATACGTTTAAATTTAAATTAAATTTGGAGTCATCATGAAAGATACTGTTTTAACTGACCCTTTTTCCATAGTCTTGGCAATGGAGGAATAGTTGGCAGGTTTCTTCCTGCTTCTTTTGTTGTTGGTGGAAATGCTGCCAGGGGTACACATAATTTCCCCACTTTGACCTAAAAATTATCCTTCCTTACTTGGGAGGTATCCCTTTTCACTAAGATTATAGTTTCAAGAGTGATGCATACATTAGCAAGCAAGTCAGCTAACACCTGTCAGGACAACCAGGTCCACTGACTGGCAATCTGCAGGGTGAGAGATGTCAGAAACGTATTATCTTCATAGTCCTATTATGTATCTGTTCTTAACCTTAACAAATTGGAAATAGGATCTTCAACAACATAGAAGATTTAAATAAGTATAAAGAAAACAGAATCTGGTCCCTGGGTGGCTCAGTCAGTTAAGCATCTGCCTGCAGCTCAGGTCATGATCTCCAGGTCCTGGGATCCAGCCCTGCTCAGAAGGCAGTTTGCTTCTCTCTTTCCCTCTGCCCCTCCCACCCTGCTTGTGCCCTCTCTCTCTCGTGCGCGTGTGCTCTCTCTCTCTCAAATAAATAAAATCTTGAAAAGAAAAGAAAACAGAACCTGAAGTTGTTAACATGAAATCTATACATTCCCAAATAAGAATACATTTTTTAAGAGCCAAACTTTCATCTCAAATTTTTTATATTTACATTAAACATCCAACGACAGGGGCTTCCTAGAGCCTTCATCTTCCTTTACTCCCTCTATCTTATGGGTCACTATACTCTTCCGCAGCCCTATCACCAGTGCCCCCTTGCAGGAACTTCTGTCCCCCATAGAGGCCTCCCAACTGCATTCCTAACCTCAAGATTTACTTCCCACTCAGATGCCTGGCTGGCTCAGTCGGTATAGCATGTGATTCCTGATCTTGGGGTCATGAGTTCAAGGCCCACACTGGGCCTAGAACTTACTTTAAAAAATTAATAATAATAATTACTTCCCTCTAATTATCTTTCAGATGACTACCTTAGTTTTTCATTAAAATAAAAATCAAAGAAATAAATAAAAACTAGGTCAAGTTTTCACTTAAAAATAAAACATTTCTAATTACAAAAACAATACATATTCCTCATTGAAAGCCTGGAAAATACAGATAAATATAAAAAGTAAAGCAAAAATCATCCATAATCCCACAACCCAGAAACATTTTAAAAATTAGGACAGGGACGCCTGGGTGGCTCAGTGGGTTAAGCAGCTGCCTTCGGCTCAGGTCATGATCCCAGCGTCCTGGGATCGAGTCCCACATCGGGCTCCTTGCTCGGCAGGGAGCCTGCTTCTCCCTCTGCCTCTGCCTGCCTCTCTGTCTGCCTGTGCTCACTCTCTCTCTCTCCCTCTGTCTCTGACAAATAAATAAATAAAATCTTTAAAAAAAAAAAAAAAAAAATTAGGACATGACCTAGAAGTCTATATATTAAATTTTAAACACTATATATGTCTTAAAAACATAATTGGCATTATATTTGAAGTTTTATCTCCTACTTTTCACATGCCATGAATGCTCTCCCATTAAAATTTACTTGAAAATGTCTTCAGTTCTTAAAAATATAATATTCTATTAAATGTCCTACAGTAACAATGGTGTCCTGACAGTTTTAGCCATTAGGATTTCTAGCTCTACCGCCTGAGAGCACCAGACTTAGACTGGGTCCTCCTCCCCTCGCTCCTACTTCAGATAATGGTGGGGTTGACATCTCTGCATAAAAATTGACAACAAAAGCTTCATTTCCTTTAATGTCTTGAGATATATATCAAAATCAGCACTACTAAATCAAAAGGTTTAAATATTTCTTAGGCCTTTGACCTATATTGCCAAATTATCTTCTATAAAGTTTAAAGCCCATTTATATGCTCAATTGCAGAGTATAAAAAACACTGCTTTAGCACAGTCCTCCCTGGCATGACCTATTTGTTTAAATCACAACTAAACAAACAAAGAAAGAAAAAGATAAAGTTTTTGACACAGCAAGGCATGGGCTCAGAGATTATTCTGAAATTTTCTGCTTGGTACTCAAGATTACGCCTTCTGCTATAAAATACTAAAACTCTTACTTTGGGTTTACTTGTTTATTCACAGACATCTATTCAAATATTTGCTGCATACTGCCTTCTAGGTATGGAACACAAAAGTGAATCAGGCAGACAAGCTCAGCAAAGCTAGAAAAATCAGTTCCATGATTTCTCCATCCAAAGCATTGTCCTTGGGGCTATCAAATTCCCTCCCAACTATCTATCTTCTGGATCCGGTCTAGGTTCAATTCTTGAGCTGAGGCTGTTCCTATGCTGACCAACATGACGTCTGTCTGGGTAACTGAAAGTGGTGAGACAGGTCACTGGAAAAGTCAGACAAAGGCCTTATCATGATGGTCTTAAGTGCATGTTAAGGAACTTGGCTTTAACCTGTAGACTACTGTTTCCCACACTTTGAAACTGCCTTGCTGATCTGCCAGTCATATAACCCCTGAATTATTAGTTACTTAATGTTTTCTTTTAAGCACTATTGCTTTCATTTCAGAAGCTTTATTTCGCTATTATAAATAAAAAGTCAATATTATTTGCCATAAATGTAAGGCAGCAGTAGACAAAAAAATACAAACTATAATTAAATTTTAAAAAAGTAAAAGTGAAATACAAATAAAGCATTCTTGGAAGTAGGAACACTAACAATTGAAAAAGAAGCATTCAGATGTTTCCTTCTCTTCAAATCTCCTGAAGTCATGACATGCCTTTAGCCATAGAGTAAAAACTATCCTATTCAATTCACTGGTACTAGTCATTGGTTATTTAATGGAAAAGAGCAGTTAAAGTAAGGGAGTGTTAAACAAAACAAAACAAAACAACACAACACAACACTCATATATACCTGAAACTTTATTTCAATTTAAAATAGGTAAGTGTAGTAGCAACTGGGTGACTCAGTAGATTAAGCCTCTGCCTTCGGCTCAGGTCATGATCTCAGGGTCCTGGGATGGAGCCCCGGCATCAGGCTCTCTGCTCAGTGGGGAGCCTGCTCCCCCCCAACCCCCGCCTGACCTCTCTGCCTACTTGTGATCTCTCTCTCTCTCTCTGTGTCATATAAATAAATAAAAATTCTTAAAGTAAAATAAAATACGTAGGTGTACATTTATTTACCAATTTTTAAATGTAGGATCAAGGCCTTTTCCTTAACTAAGGATGTGTTGATTAGAGTGCCCTATTATCTTTCTTGTATAAACTGTACTAAAATACCTCAGCCATGATTTATTTCCTGTTTCAGTTTCCTTACAGTGGAGAAGAAACTAAAAATACTCACTAGATCACTAGACTCTACTTTTTTCCCAAATAGCTAAGAGTTATTTTTCAGTCACATCTAAGAGGACAGCAATTTCTTTAGTGACGGGTCTTTACTTGCATTTCCAAAGTGCACACAACTCAGTTGTCACAGAAATGCCTTTCTTTTTTATGCTCATATTTCATTGGTTTTCATAATATTTAACTAAACTAATTCCAATACAAGTACAACAGGTTGGGATTATGCAGTTCAAATGGAAGCAGAAGTATTCAGACATACTATGAAGTGGCCTCCTGCACATAAGCATGTAACCCACTACACATAGAAACCATGCTCTACAGAGGAAATGGAGTGAGTCCCTTAGATTAAAGTTGACCAAGAGATTGAACTATTGCTTCTCCTCTCTCTTCTTCCTAAATACATTTGTCGCACATGACTTGATCATGCTTAGCTACCCTGGATGTTACAGGACTTCATGAATTCCTAAATGACCACCCATCTTTACCACGGTTCCTCCCACAGTTCGTTAACTGTAACTAGCCACACTAAGACATTCAAAACTGTATCTTAACATCAGGAATGATACTCTTCCTGGGCACTTTTGCGGCATCTCTAACACAGTTATGTGCATGGTTTCCGTCAGCATTACAGCTCGAAAACATTCATTAAAAATCTTATGAGTGTATTTCCTATCTTAACTTCAAAACTGGAACTATGTATAGTCTGGCACAAAGAGTGGAAATGTCTTCACACATCCATTTAAGATGCAGGAAGAATTTCAAATATTTTGGAAGAAATCTTCAATTTGTGAGATCATATGCGTGACTGAGACCAGCTCTGCAAATAAGCACATCTTGACAAATATATCTGCTCATGTGAACAACTTAAATTTATGCTGACAAATTTAAGTATTCCATGTAGAAAAAAAAAAGTGAACAACTGCAAAACTAGAATCACAAGATATGTGAGCTGGATTTTTCTTCTTCTCTGAAAGGACAACTTGAGGACTCCTCTGAAAAACTACTGAAAATATTCTGAATGTTATAAAAGATCCTTGAAAGATCTGATATTTTTTCACAAGAATTTCCCCAAACTGAGTGGCAGCAAAAAGTAGATGAGGAGCCCCTTTTTCCAATTCATAAACATCACCTAATAAATAACTTGACACATTCAGAAGATATTTCTAAAAATTCCTTTAGTTGATTTTTTTGGAACAAAAGACCTAATATTTATTAGTATATAACTGCTGATCAAAGTTGTCCATTTGCTAGCTTCTGACCTTTCCAACACAAATACTTGAGAGTTGGACTTCTTGGTATTTATTAACATCAAAATTTTAACAACGCATCTGTCCTGATGATCTTAAGTCTCATCTTAGCTATACACCAAGCAATGCCCAAACAAATATCCCTTCACTGTTGACTACAACCAGTTTTCTCACTGAGGAACTGATTTTTGAGGCAGACCTATCTGTAAATCAAAGGATGCACTACATATTTCATTTTCAGTTTTTACAAATTTAATAATAGTACATAATTTTCTCCTGTTGCCTTCTATAAGTGACAAAATACTGATTTCCTATTTATAATAAGAAATAAACTTTCTTTTGGGAATGGATTTTCAACCTAAAAAGCAATGTTAAGAAACATATTACAACAATGCATGTTAAAATTACAAGCAAAATAAAAAATAAAACGTGATAAAAAAAATAAGTAACTGATAGTTCAGTGATTATAAGACCATGGCAAATTTTTAATATAGTATCCAAATAATTTAAGTATAGAAAAAAAGAGCCTACAAGATAAAAAGGCGAGTTCCCTATCATGCATTTAAGACCACTCTAATTACCCTTCCAGTCTCTTTTCTCCACCAATTTGCTTCATCACAAATCTCATGTTCTAGCAATATTCCACATTAAAAAAAACATACTTTGTCTCAAGTGTCCATTCTATTATCCATATCACCACCACCACCACCTCCACACACACCCACACCTAAACATCCTTACCTTTTGAAAAGGTTTTTCAAAAACATATTACCTTCCTCCAAGAAAACTTCGCTTTAACCATGGTCTCAGACTGAATTACAGTAATACCTCATTTTATAGCACTCTGCATATACTGCATTTTTCACAAATTGAAGGTCTGTGGTAACCCTGCATCAAGCAAGTCTATTGGTAAATTTTTCCAACAACATTTGTTTACTTCATGTCTCCGTGTCACAGTTTGGTAATTCTCACAATATTTCAAACTTTTTCATTATTATTATATTTGTTATACTGCTCTGTGATCAGTGATTAGGGCTTGCTGAAAGCTCAGATGATGGTTAGCACTTTTTAAAACTAAGTATTTTCAGTTAAGGTATATACTTTTTTTTTTTTTAGTATATGTGCTGCCGAAGCGAGCACATGTGTTTTTTTTTTTTTTTAAGACATAATTCAACTGCACACTTACCAGAGTACAGTATGCTGCAAACATAACTTTTAGATGTACTGGAAAACCAAAAATTTCATTTGACTTGCTTTATTATGATATTTACTTTACTGCAGTGATCCGGAACTGAACTCACAGTATCTCAGAGGTATGCCTCTATAAGTTATTAGAAACTTTATCTTACTCTCTACATATCTTTTTCTGGTTCTTTGTATAGTTATTTAATACATAATTTTTGGAAGAATAACTCTCCTATGTTTTTCTCGACTACTTTGTATCATTTAGTAAGGCTAATTACATATTACTTCCAACTTTTATCCCTTCCTGAAATTTCTTTTGTATATATAGTGCTCTCCTGGTACTCCTCCTACTACTCTGTAATCACTGCCTTGATTCTCTGTAGCCATTTCTTAATAGCCTTTGAGAGCACTTCCCTCCTCCCCCAAGATGTCATTTTGGCCATCCTTCCCACGTAATCTCAATTCTTTTGAACTCACCTATTTAAATTACTTTAATTACCATCACAAACACAATAGCGGCAGCCAAGCCCTCACCTCTATATAGATGACACCTATGTCACCCATGAGCCATTTACACCTGGATATTCCATAGGTTCCTATGGTGGTCAGCCTCTAAGATGTCCCCCAGTGACTCCTGCCTCCTGGAATTCACGCTCTGTATAGGTCCTTCCCCACACTGAATGGAACTGATCAGTATTACCCACAGTGTGACTTCTGACTGCTCAAAATTCCTTATGGAAAAAAGTCTGCCTCAGGAGGAACTGAGACCTCCAACTAACAACCAGCACTCATCTGCCCAGCATGTGAGTGAGTCACCTTGGAAGCAGATGCACCAGCTCCATTCAAGCCTTTGTTTCAGTATCGACATCTTGACTACAAGTTCATTAGAGACCTCAAAGCAGAACCACCCAGCTAAGTTGCTCCTAGACTTGAACACAGCAAACAGTATGAGATAATAAATGTTTAGCAGCAGTGTCCAACAGCACTTTCTGCAATGATTAAAATGTTCCTTTCTTAAAAAAGATTTTATATGAGAGAAAGAGTGAGCAGGGGGCAAGAGCAGAGAAAGAGGGACAGGCAGACTGTGCTGAGCATGGAGCTGACATGGGGCTTGATCTCACAATCCTGAGATCACGACCTGAATGGAAACCAAGAGCTGGAGGCTTAACTGACTGCGCCACCCAGGGTCCCTGATTAAAATGTTCTATGTCTAATGCCCAACACAGTACCCACTGACTACATGTGGCTACTGAACACACAAATGTGGTTAGTGTGACTGAAGAATTACATATTCAATTTTACCTAATTCCAACTAATTTAAATTTAAATGAACACATGTGTCTTAAAGCCATCATGTTGGATAGTGCAAGTATAGGTACTGATTTGGGATAACCTTTAGACAACTACTATAGTACCCTAAACAAAAATCTGCCGCTTCCTTTATCTGTTGTCTTCTCAGTCTTTCATCTAACCTTCCTTCCATCTATCCAGTCAACCGAACAAAAATAATAAAACAAAACAAAATTGTACCCTCTCCCTTTTATATTTCCCATCTTGGCAAACTGTACCAACACCCACACCCAAACCAGAAAAGTCCTCATTTTCACCACCTTCCCTTTTCACACTACTGGTATGAAATGCTGACTGTACCTGGTAGTATAGCAATTGTATTTAAGAAAACAGGTTGCAAAGATAGACAAATTCAGACTAAAACCCCAGTTTTCCCACTCACTAGGCATTCCACTTAAACTCTATTATGAGTTTGTTTCTTACCCTGTCAAATGGACATTTACAACAAAATCCATTACTTCACAGAGTCGTTATGAAAATTAAGTTAAATAAGATGTATAAAATATTATTATATGTATAAAATATTATCTATTACATAAATTTTACTCAATAAATATATTCTGGATGGAGAGATTAATGGTTGGGTTACTACCTCTGAGATAGGTAAAGAAACAGTGAGAAAGGTCAAAATAGAAGGTATCATCTTTGAAGTAATTTTTGCTAAGCCACTCTAAAGAAAAATGATAGATAATCTAGAGAGTCTACTGAGTGTCTACTATGGGGTCAGGAAAGTGCAGGGAATGGCAAAAAGACTCAACTAGAAATAAATGACTGAGGAACAGGAGAGGCTCTAGATGGCATCACATAGGAGAGATGAGAAGCCTGGTGATGACAATGAAGGAAAACAGTAATGCAAAAGGGCATCAGAGAGAAGGAAGAGAAGGTAAGAAATAGAAAAACACAAAAATTTGAAAGTAGACTCCTTCCAAACAATGACAAGATCTAAGATGTATTCATACTGATAAAGCTCCCAGGATAAATCATATGAAATTGCAAATATTGGACTGCTTTTAACTAATAAAAAAATTGGACCTTTTTTAAATAACAAAAGTTTGGGGATGACACAGTCATTCCATTTTATATTCTATCTTTTGCCTTGAGTGCCTGAGACAATGTAGGGATCAAAAGACAATATAGCAAAATAAAAAATTATATTTCTATTAAAGAAATACAAATTTTGTTTTTGTTCTTGATGTTCTCTGGAACACAATTTAGAAGCTGTTGCTGTAAATTATATAATAAGAAAGTAACCTTCTTTGGCTGAAACTTCTTATATTTGAATTTTATACTTTCTATTTGTGTTTGGATACTAACTTCATGAAAATGATAGGTACCCCAAATTATGTGCAGTAGCAAATACAATGAACCAAGAGTCAAAAGACCTACATTAGAAAGCTGGCTTCAAAAATGTACTACCTGGGAAATACTGGACTAGTCAATGAATGCCTCTGAATCTAATTTTCTCCTCTTCTGTAAAATGGGAATGCTAACTGCCTAGTGATGTTGTTATATGTATGAAATGTAATACCTACAAAGCATTTAGAATGATGGTTGGTAAACAGGAACTGTATGTTACTGTTAGGAAACAGTTGTAAAAGTGTAATAAATATAGATGTAAACTACTACTAGCATTATACAAATACATATAAGAAAGTGGCAATAATTTGACCTGTAAGATGTGCCAAGACAGAAGTGAATTACACTGTTGTACTTCTCATTTTTAAATACAAAAAAAAAAATAAGGGTGGGCAAATATTTCTATAATAACCAGATTATGTACAGACTATGAATTGGTTATTTAACTCCTTGTTATTTTTTCCAATCTGATTTTTTAACTTCAGCAACCCTCAGAAAATAACGGAACATACTCCAGACTAGTCATATTGAGAACAGTAAACTTTTCAAGCTGGATAAGCAAAGGTTTCCTTATTGCTAGCAGTGTGAGGAAGCAATGCTAGCTAAAATGAGATATGGTAAATATTTATGCAAAATTAACAGACCTTTACCCCACAGGGAGGCTCCAAGCATGGGAAAAAGCAGCTTCCCAGAACTGAGCATAGCGGATGTCTGTAGATCTCCCTAAGGGTTAGAAAAGTCTCCACATCCATAAGAATGCTTCAAAGGGCATTGCTTTTTTGCATGCATCCTCTCTGTGGGTTTTAAACCTAGTAATAAAATTCTCAAATTGTAATTTCCTACTCTTTCTCTACCTAGAAGCAGTACTTATTCAATAAAAAATTTAGTTTGTAGTCTTCTTTTTAAAATCAACTATCTGCCTATCTCTGTTCTAGATTCTGAGGTTACGAAGAAAATGCAAAACAACAAAACAAAACAAAACAAAACAAAACTTTAAAAAGATTAGGTTAGAAAATACACTTAAATATCTCTTAGGCAAATTTTCCTTCCAATGTTAAGGCATAAAAAGTGGCGAACTAAAATGATTCATGCCGTAGAATTTTAGTAACAACAAAAAAAGTCTTTACAGAGAAAAAAAATGAAGAAAAAGTAACTTTTATGGCTCAGAAGATAAATCTAAAGCTTTAAAATAAAAGGGATATTTACATATTTCTTTAAGTGGTATAAAAGATAAACTGAATGATAAAATATAAAGGGAAGATCATTACTATAACAAGAAGTCTTCAAAGAGAAAATATTATCTCTGCTGCCACTTAACCAAACAAAGACTCTAGCTTAGGAAAAACTTAAACGTAATATACCTAAATCATTTATATTTCACAAAGGTCTGATCACCTCGCATTAAAATCATTCGTTTTTGCCTTTTCTTCCTCTTAGATACTCAGTATAACAATTCTTTAAGTCCCTCCTTACTACTCTGTGTGCCTACAATACAAAAACAAAACAAAACAAAAACAATCTCACAAAACTTGTTTTAGATGGGCCTTAAACTTCTTAAAAAAACTTTAGAATAGTTATAAAGGAAAATGATCTATAAGCAATGTGTATCAGGCTTCAAAAGAGTCCAGTGTTTACAGATGTTGTGTATATTTAAAGCAATGAATAAGAAACCATAACACAATGTAGCCATTCTTTAGAGGAAATGAGACAAAATTCCCCAAGTCCGAAATCTGGAAAAGGGAGTAAGTAAATAGGTGATTAAAAATAGAAAGAATAAAATATAGTTATAAAATTATAATGTAAGACAACACTTTAATGGTGTTGTTGAAAGACAAAAATCTACTTTCTGAGCTTTATTCAAGTGATTCAAAAGATCAACTGACTGATCCACATGAGCCAATTTATTCAGTATAGGTAAGCCTGAGACCAGAAGACCAAAAGAAAATGAGCATTGGAACCATAATCCCAACTCTTCTGCTTAGAAACCATGGGGACCTTATGCAAGTTAGTGAATGTCTTAAAGCCTCATTTTTCTCTGTTTTAACCTAAGAACAATATCTAATTTACACAGCTAAAAGATTTAAAAAGATGATGCACAGAAAGTTCCTGGGACAGTGCCTAGCACTTAATATATACTCAATAAACATGAAATCCTTTTCTACATCCCGAATTTCTTTATAAGACTAAATTTCCTCTATCTTAAGGTGTTACTTTTCGCCCAGTCATCTTTCCACCTTCTGAAGTATAAAAAGCTAGTGCAGCAAGTCATCAGGCTAAACAAACTATTGTAGTTTCCAGAATCTTTGATCCAATCAACATATTTACCACTGGAGGTACAAAGTATAGATTTAACGGGTTGCCAATACCTTCAAAGAAGTAGCTAATTAGTAGAAAGGTTCTCTTCAAATAGTGACTAAAGCAATACCTAATAAATAAAATGTGATTTCTTCTTTTTAAAAGCAATGAACACCTAAAGCTTCTTAAATTTCAACTGAAAACTTTGCCCTTTTCACTTTAGTTTAGGTAACTTACCAAAATATAATTAAACTTAAAAATAAAAAGGGAACATAATAGGATGAGACAGAACAATTTAATTTGGAAAGTAAGATTAAATTTCATTACTGATAACTCCATACCACTATTTCCCAAAATACACGACTTCTCACCTTAATCTTCAGCATGAATCAACGGATATCACTCTTACAGGTAAATTTCTTAATTGTTAAATATAAATCAGCAGGTAGCAAGAGCCCAAAGTAACTTTACCAATACATGCAGAGCTGGCATTCCTTATTTACCAAATAAATGAATAATCAAATGACGTAATAATGTAAAGACAGAACTGGACAAATCCTGAGTAATCAAAGGCAGATTTGAACGTCTACTGCCAAGCCTTACCAATTCTTACCAGTTTAGCAACTAGAAGGGTTACTGTTCCAGTCTGAATTGAAATAACTGTCTCTCTTTTGTCTATTCCTCACTTCCAAATGTATCTTAATTCTAAAAACAACCTACAATTTGAAATATAAAGGATAAGCAATACTATCACAGTAAGGAGAAAACACTGTCACAGTAGCAGCAGCAAATACATGTGAATTCAAAAATCATTTTACACACATAGATCAGATTTTAAGAAAGCCAAACTAATTTCAGAGATTTAAACAGTAACAGCTACTCTAACTTCTGACCTCTTCTGTTATAGGTACTCAAATACATTCTCACTTGACCTTCCCAACGGCTCTGCAAAGTAAGTACTGTTACCCTCATTTTTATAGGTGAGGAAACTAAACTGCTGTTCAGAGAGTTTGCCTGTGGTCTCCCAGATATAATAAGCAGAACAAGTCAGACACACTAAGCCCAGGAGGCTCTTTTTTCTACATCACCTTCAATCAGTTCTCTTCTATTGCTCTCTTTTACAAAACAAAACATATATATATGCATATATTATATAAAAATATATATACACACATGTAAAAATATATATACACACATGTAAAATTAAGAGCTAAAATGTCTTTTCCTTTAATAGCGACTTTTAATTTCTGCAAAGACAAAAAGAATTCTGCCAGTGGACTAAAAATTAATATAACTGCTAATATTTACTCATATAAAATTTTACTTAAGTCCTATTTTTGGAAAGAGAATTGTACCTTGTATCCTATTATGCAATAACTGCACGGGAGAAGCTTCTCTTTTTTTTACTAGTCACATCCACACAACACACCCAACTTACTTCTAAATGCTGTCTCAAGAATTCTGATCTTTAGAGCTTCTAGGTAAATACAGTAACTGGAAACCACAAACTTTCCCCCAATTTGTGCAACTAACAAATGCAACCAAAGTACAAATATATTATTCTGACAAAGGTACCAACACATTATCATCTCTGAAAATGAATGTTTTTCTATTGTGATAAAACAGAAAAATAACATGAACAATGGCCAAGTCCAAGAGTTAGTCTCCATGGGAAAAAACTATTTACATTTTAAATAGACTATATTGTCCCAAGCAACCAAACCCAGAATCAGTTCAATGCCAAGAAAAACTCATAATTAAATAAAAATTGTATTTACAAGCCAATGATTTTACAAGCCAAGCATCTTCTACCGCAGTTACTACGTGGATCCTGAAATAAGACTAACAAATAACTTCATTAAAGAAAAAAAAAACCATTTGGATACCTAGAAAGGCAAGTTTAACCTAAGTGTCTCCAGGCACAGTGAAAGAGGCCCATCAAAAAAGCACAATTAGCTAGTAGTACTATACTAAAATAAACTACTTTCATCATGTTATATATAATAATTTATTCACCAGTCTGTATAAATCCTCTTTGATCACCTCACTGTCACCTGCCAATCTGCACACTGAAGAAGGGATTCTATCTGTTTAATTTGCTTCCCACTGTTAATTACATTAACACCCCTTCCCCGAAGAATTTCCTGTGAGGCTGCTGATCTTAGACGCACAATGAAGAAATGACAAGTAAACTTACTGTATTATATTGCATGCTAATAACATCTATAAAGTACTGACTCAAAATGGAGGCTTGAAGTCCCTCTTTAAGTCCATAACCTGAGGAGTGGCAAGCGTCTTTAATTATTTCTAAACTAAAGTTAGACTCTCTTCCTTACTTCTATGTTTTTTTCTTCCTTACTTTTAGATCATCTTAGCGATCTCCTTAAAGACTGATCGAGCCTTTCTCTGCACAGCAAATAGGATAGGTGAATATACGATTTTTATAAATGGTTCTGATGTTTCTCCTTCAGAGTAAATAACATCACTGACCAGGAACTCCCAGAAGACTCAGAGCCATTAAGGGCTGGGATTCCTTTCAGTTGGCATCATTCCAACAGAGGCTCAGTGAGAAATGAAACCTCCTGCAAATCAAATCTGTTGCAATGTTATTTTTTCCAGGGGTTAATTACCTGCTTCTGCCACACACACACTCTCTCTCTCTCTCTCTCTCTCTCTCTCTGAAGTGGAGAAAAGGAGGTGCTGGGAAACAGATGACATTCTCCTGTAAGCCTCCTCCAGGAATATTCAAAATGAAATCAAAACAGGTTTCTGGCTGTCAAATTCCAGATGCACTCCATGAACATCCTCTCCTACTTGATTCCTGTCAGTCCCTAGTACCATTACCTCAAACTATTAGACAGTAAGAACTTGCTAAAGGAAGTCACACTTTCAGACTTTGTCTTTCAGAGGTACTTAGTGAAATATGTATGGCTGGAATATCCGGAAACTGCTTCGAAATAATCTGATAGAGAAGCAGGGCAAGGAAACAGATGAACCAAGACTGTCCATGCACTGATAATTATTGAAGCTAATGATGGGAACATGGAAGTTCTTCATACTATTCTCTGTACTTCTGTGTATGTTTGAAATACTCCATTAAAAAAACTTACACAGATTCAAAACAACACATCTAACAAGCATTTATTAAGCATTCCTGTGGCAGACTATGTTACTATTCCTAATTTTTTACTCTCCCCTTCCCTTCCTTAAAAGGATTATACACCCTTACCCATTATTATATGACTTGCAGTGCCACCTGTGGGAGGAGTATTCATCCCTGGCACACTGACAATGAGTTTGACCATATGACTTGCTTTGGCCAATGACATGCGAATGATTCACTTACACCACAACTGAGGAGAAGTTTTAAGAGCCCCTGCATGTTTGCTTCAGTTTTCCTGCTCTTTCCCTCCGCCATGTAAATGATGTGTCATAGACAGGGGCCGCTCCACCAGCCAGGGTTCCAAAAATGCCGCCAATCCACAGCTGACAAGGTTTAATGTAAGCAAGCAATGAACCAGTGTTGTAAGCCACAGAAATTTGAAGCTGCTGTTATGGCAGCACAACCTAGCAGAAACTGATATACCTACTATGGGGTAGATACAAAGAATATGAAAATGACAGGCTGCTATATTTGAAGCATGTTTTGGAAGACAGACCAAAAAACTTAACGGTGGTTACCTCTGAGGAGAGTATGAGAAGTGGTAGGTGTACAGGGATAGAGGTAAGATCAGAGGAAAACTTCATTATTACCATTATATATTACTTGAATTTTCTTGTAGATTTTTAAAATCTGAACAACATCGTCTGAGTAGTTGAATAATTTGCGCTATCTTCCTTATGCTTTTTAATATTAAAAAAGGAATAAAAATACAATAAAGCAAATAGTAATTACTTAAAAAATGACTAAAAACTATCATCCTACCCTTGAGGAACTCAAAACTTAGTTGACAGTATTTAAAGAAAGCCTCTTCCCAAAAAATATTCATTGTTAATCTTTTAGTGGCAAAGGCTACACATGCAAAGAAAATAAATAAATAAATGAAATAAATCAGAATTATGACATGTGCAATTTGATCAGTTTGTTCATCTTAAGTTTCCAGCAAAGCCAATAAAAGGTTTTGTGTATGGGTGGTACAACCACGGATCTCAAAGGAAATTCTCTAAATTCTATTATTTCAGTATGCCAGTTAAACTAGCAAGGAAGCATGCTTGAAACATTAAGTTTTGTGAAAAAGCCTTAACCAGTACTATAGACAAGGTATCTACTCCATTAAGCTCACCCATGTAGGGTAAAATTATAAAGTTAGAAGGAAAGGAAAAAGAGGGGAAAAAATCCTAACCATGACTCTTACAGGGATTAAACAACACTTGAATGGTTACAGAAGTCAAGGTCCACAGAGAAACACTTTATTCCATGAACATGTTTTTCCTTAAATTTGAGCAATATCTGAACATAGCAGTAACTTACAAACATGATTAGGAACATGTCTGCACTACTCATCTTAGGATCTCAAAGCACTTCACAAACATTAATTTAACCCTCATATCACCTGAGAGGTAGATATTATACATTATAACCATCTATCCTGGCACTACAAAATATTTAAATACCCCTTCAGCAGTACTTGCTCCGGGAAGGTCTTGCCCAAACAGCCAATAAAACAGGAAATAAGCTGACGGTGCATGTGCCACCAACAATCTCTGAAAAGATCAGACCTTCACCCACAAGAACCACTTCCTCTGAGTAAACCACAGAGACTGTACAGGGCAAACCACATCATACCAGCTTGCATCTGGAACACAGGCAGATAACCCATCTAAAATCTATGGAAGGGTATGTCTAAACCCCTTCATGAGATTTCCTATATGTACTTAAGTATGGACATCATCCTCAACTTATGACAGCCTTATGTCCCAATAAACCCACTGTAAGTTGAAAATATCGTTAAGTTGAAAATGCATTTAGTACACCTAACCGACTGAACAACATAGCTGAGCCTCGCCTGAGACGCACGCAGAACACTCACCTTAGCCTACAGGTGGGCAAAATCATCTAACACAAAATCTATTTCATAATAAACTGTTGAATATCTCATGTAATTTATTGAATACTGCACTGACAGTTGAAAAATAGATTATACAGATAACAGAATGATTTTAAGTATATTTTTTGTTGTCTAGACAGTGTGTTGTAATGCATGCCACCAGCCCAGAAAAATATAAAAATTCAAAATTCTAAGTGCAGTTCCTACTGAATGCATATTGTCAGTGCATTATCTTAAAGTCAAACCACTGCAAGTTGGGAATGATCTGTATTTTGGATTTGTTATTCTTCTAGATGAGATATAGCCAATTTCTGCATTATGTGATCAATTTCACATATAACTTCTTCAGATGCTGATGAAATCTTCAGTTTTTCAACAATATATGTAGAATTTACATTTCTGAATACAAAGAAGATCTACAAAATCCTCTTTGATCTTTTGAAGATGTGAACCTCAAATGAGCATTTGAACGAAATATTTGACCAAAACTATAGTCTCAGAGCAGTATCTTTAAATGACTACAATAGACATTATAACATTAAAGAAAAAGCAATGTTAACAAGTGGCTAATTAGTTGTAAGCATTAACTAAACCAGGTTTTCTTACATTCCTTTGTGAATTTCTTCGTGAATTGTTACTCATAGTCCCAAGACAGGAAATCTAATTTTTCGTTGGCCATTAGATTTGCTTGCCTTTCAACACCGGGAAGCCACCCAGGCCTATCATGTGACTATGATCTCAAAAACCAGGATTCAGCATTTGAATTAGTAAAAGATCCTGTTTTGGTATGACTCTAAACTGTCAGCTACATTGGTGCATGCTAATTAAATAAGGCAAACTTAGTGTATTTCTTCTTCTACTGAAAGTCAACAATGTACGCTTACGCAATTTAGGCAAAGCCACTGACCTTCAGACCATCATATGTTACCTCCACTGAATCAAAAACTAAAAATTATTCTAAGTCACTAGCTTCATAAGGTTCTCTTGGGAGTTAGAAGCTGCCTCACAAAATCCTTCATATACGGCTATCTTGGTATTCCACATATTCTAAGTTGAAAAATGCCCTAACTTTGGCATGTTTCTAAAGTCCTAAAGTTTGAGGAAACAAAATTGCTAGCAAAATACAAAAGAACAAAGACATCTATTTAAGTAATTTTAACCTAAATTTTAAATCTAGGTTAAAATCGTGGGTCTCTCCTTTCCAGTTCAATGAAAAAGATCAAAATATTGAAGAGCTCTATATCTTATGTACTTTATAATTTAAATATGCACTTTTTCCCTCTTTTATGGTCTCTAGTAATTAGTAATAGTTCTTATAAACACAGTGGCAAAAAAGTAAAATAAAAGTGAATTAAAATGAACTTCAGAATCTCTTTAGCCTTAATCTTGGGCTATGCCTAGAGAAAACTAGCCCCTCTGATTACATTAAACTGAAGTTGGAACTTGCTGCTGTAGAATATGGGTAAAGATAAAATACAGAATACTACATTTTGCCCTAGGAGTACATCTAAGGAAAAAATAATTTTGCACTAGGAGACCAATTGGGGAAAAGCTAATAAAACTTTAAGAGGGACAGGATGATTTTTCAACAACAAGTCAACAGAACATAAAACTTGGCTAAGCAAAGGATAGGGTGGGGGTAGGCAAAGGGTGCTGGTTAACTGTCTGAACCATTTAGAGTTGTATAAACATAAAATGGGACAACAGCATTATTTAGCTTGCTACAGCAAGTATATACTTGTAACAGGACAAATTAAAAGTTTGAGCTAAAGATCAAGAAAAATTTCCCGAGGACTAGATCTACCAGATTGTTGATCAGTCTCGTGAGGAAATGACCAGAGCTTGATCCTCTAGAACAGATAAAGTATGAGAAAACATCCTATAAGAGAAAAATCCGGCACTAACTTGGCCAGATTGGAAAATTACTGAAGGAAAGTAGGACAGGAAAAAAAAAAATAACACAGAGAAAGACAATAATTACAACTAAAGAGTGGGGGACTTGAGAGTCAGAAAATCTAGGTTAAAATCGTGGGTCTCTCCTTTCCAGTTTTATCATCTTGACTTAAACTGCATGAGTTGCCTAAATATAAATAATGATCTGCCCTATGGGGAGTCAGAACACTGTAAATGTTAAAGAATTACACTACAATAAGATACTCTTACATACGCCAGAGCGTTTTACTCAGAAACAAAATATTTATAATTTTGCTCATTTTAAACTTTCGGTTCAAATGCCACTATTTTGAGGACTCTTCAGTTATTAAAAGGGAAAAGAGAAGGTCTTCAAGTGAAACTTTAAAACATCATCAAATTTTAACAAAGGAGAGTAAAAGAAGTTATGCTCCAGCAATCTGTTCCTGAAAATGTGACACTGTCTATTTCTAGGAGATAAGCAATTACATGATAAGAAACATTTCTCATAATTTTGTCAGATGACCAGGATGTAAGAGTCTCTCCAATAACCTCTGGAAAACCATTAAAATATTCTGCTTTCTTCGACCTGTATCAGTTTAGTAGGCAATTCATACCCATTTCCAGATGGCTTTCAGAAGAGGACACCACATATGTCTACTCAAAGATGTTCTGTTTTCTCTCGAATCATAATGCTCCTCAGAAAAAGATGTAAAATCCACCATCTATAGGTTTCATAAATGTCTGCCTCAAATATCACTTTTTAAACTAAAAATGCAAACTTAGCTAAAATTTATAATAAAATGTATTTATAGTCATACAGATAAATATATAAGAATAAATGTATAATAAATATAATTTATAATAAATAAAATGTATTAACTCAACGTTATCTCCCACATTTTAACGAGAAACCACCAACGTGTTAAGCAGCATTACCAGGTTACCATATTTTTGCAATGATTCAGATAGATTCTTTTGTCACCTCACCAAATAAATATGAACATCTTATAAATGTGCCATTAATCAGGAAGAGTACAGCTCTGCACTTTTTTAAAAGATTACTCTACATGTTGACTCATGTAAACATATTCAAGTAAATGTACTATTGCATGTCTATATGAATGAGGATTTTATACTGCACTGGAAGAACATTAAACCGAAATAAAGCTAGCACTGTGACCCTGGTCCCTAATCTCAATTTTGTATTTATCAAATGACTGACTTTACAAATAAACGGTACAAATAACTCAAGTTTGCAGATGACTCAGACAACCCTGAAATAGCACACATACAGGAGTCGTTTTGTTTTGTTTTTTAATCAAAAAGCATTATATGGCAATGATGGGAGAAAAGGTAACCTGGATGAAAATGTCAATTACTGTGTATATGCATATAAAGTCACAGCTTTACACACTCACCACAAGTTTGCTTAAGTTAAACAAGTTTAAACGTGAACTCAGTACTAAGAAAATGCCAACATACCGAAAACCTTTATCTACCAATCAAAACAACAAAATCCCTAAGTCCTAGACCAAAGATCCATTTATTGTTATAACAAAATCCCACCTGTATCGTCCCTGAAAATTCACTTTTCTAAAATCTAGTCTGAAATCATTTAGGAAATCCACTGAAAGAGGATTCTCCCTTCTCTATCTCTCAGAAGAAATTCCAAGTGCCATAAGACCCCTAAATTGTCAGGGACAGAAGATAAGCGTCTAAGAGGACTGCAAACAATTAGGATATATTTTAAGACTAAATACACAATCAGTGCAAACTGAAGAAGAGCAATCAGATATTTCTACCACTTCAATCATTAGGGCTGATTCTAAAAGTGGAAAACTATATGTCTCACAGAAGTTACAAAGCAAGACACTAGATGGTATTCATAAGCTGCTTAGATTTAAAAAAAAAACACAATTCAGATATACTACATAAAAACAGTAGCTACCATGAACATAGTTTGAATTTTAAATTGACGACTACACCTTTTAAGAAGGGAAGAGGGAGTGAGGGATCTGGAGAGTAGAAGACGGAGGAGGAAGAGAAGGGAGTAAATGAATGTGTTAATTTAACTGTAAAATAATAACAGGATATAACAGAGTTCTGAGTATCCACAGTGACCAATCAGAGCCTAAACATAGCTGAATTCCATCCCAGCCCCAGCACGTCCCTAACACAAGAATAAAACCCTTCTTATCTTGTTCAGCCATGTGTCGCCTGCCACAAACTGCAAAACAGAACAACGCCCAAAACCAGCTAGTCTGATTTCAAATGAGGACAGACAGACTCTGTAGTCAGAAGCACCACAATGAAAGAACTCTAACTCACACAGCTGGCCTGGTGGGTCTGCACACTCTACAAAACAAAGCCATACCACATACAGTACTTCAAACTTGAAAGGATCTTTAAAAAGCTACACTGGCACTGTTAATTTGCCAATAGCTCTAGTATCAGCAAAATACACCTATAGTACACTGGAATTAGACCTTGAGAAAAGAGGATGAGGTAGACAGAGCTGAGAAGAAGCTAAGAACTACAGTATACTCATAACTTGGTTAACGTACTGGGAAAAAAATAACATTACACCACGGCTTCCAGATTTAACCCCAACATATATTCAAATCAGGGACAACTACTCTCCTAATGAGCAAATGGATGCTTGATATTTGCAGAGTTATATGTGTTTAAAGAAAATGTAACAGTCACCCAAGAATAATCTTGTTTAAAAAAAAAAAAAAACTAGCACAAATTCCTAGGATACAGGTATCCATACTCTCTTAATGCATATTAAATATTAAGCGGCTTTTGAAGTTTGTTTGTTTTCAGTTTAGAAAAGTATGTGAGATCAACAAGTACCTGAACTAATTCAAGGATATTAATACCCAAACCAATTTGCAGATTCATCTTACACTTAGAATACTCGTCTTTTAATCCTTTGTGCCTAGCACAGGGCCTGGCAAAGAACAGACCTTCACTGATGGCATGTTTACTGTATATTTATATCTCATCTAACTCATTAAAAAATTCCAAATCCCAAGATTTTATTTCCATGATACTAAAAAAAAAGGAAGCAAATCTCTGAGAAGCAGAAAGGAAGAAGATTATTATGTGGGTGCTATCAGGTGATTTTCATGTGACATGAGCTGGTGACCCCAGGTTTTGATTCTACAAAATTAAGCACCCCTAGTATCACAATAAAAACTACCAATACTATATTAGATCCTAATAAGAATTCTTATCTAAAAGCTCAACACAGAGGGCGAGAACTGAATGAACCAGGAAAATAAAAACAATTACCCACACACCCATTACAGTGACTTCTCAGTAGCAAAAAACCCTGAAAGGAAAAGGAATAGGGATAACCTGAAGAAATTAGGATAAGCACTGTTGCTACTTGGGTACAATCAGAAAAGTTGAAAACTAAAATGCATTTTAAAAAATACACAAGGAGGGGCGCCTGGGTGGCTCAGTAGGTTAAGCAGCGGCCTTCCACTCAGGTCAGGAGCCCAGAGTCCTAGGATAGAGCCCAGCATCCGGTGCTCTGCTCAGCAGGGAGTCTGCTTCCCCTGTTCCCTCTGCCTACCTCTCTGCCTACTTGTGCTCTGTCAAATAAATAAAATAAGATAAAAAATACACAAAGAATATAGTTTAAATATTTAATGGAATCTTTTAGGTGAACATTCACGTGACACTGGAAAGCATCAACAGGAAGAGGAAGTTCTGTTTCTGGAGTTGCTGTTATGGTATGATAATGGAATTTGGCCCTTTTAAAATCAACAAATGAGTCTGACGTTTCGGTGAAACTCTTATTAGGAAATTCAACTATTTTCTGCAGAAGCACCATTGTTGCTCTCTTCATCAAAGTGCTTTCTTTGGCCCCTTCATTCAGTTATTTGATCTTTAAAAAAAAAAAAAGGTGTAATAGTTTGAATGCTGACTTAAAAAAAAAGGTTGACTGAAATTTGGAACCAGCATACAATGTCATAATGATATTGAGAAATTAAACACAGTAAAGGAATTTACTGTTTAACCTAATAGTCCAAAGAATAACCCTTAAGAGTTAAGAAGCTCCATTTAAACCCCATAATCTAGCTCAATTCACCAACCACCAGGAAACATAGACAAGCAGTAGAAAGGACTCACAGAACTCAACAAATCCACCTGCCATGCTACCATGTACCATCTAATTCGCTTAGGGTTTGTATCCCTTCGATGCAAATGCAAATACTAAAAATGCAGCAATTAAAATCAAGCCCCATGACTTTTCCTCCCCCTTTTTAGATCCAGCAAGAGCCTGTGACTTACTAGTAATTTCAACATTCTGGAAAATTATTAGATAATGAACGCTACGCAACTCAGTATTGAAAGAAGATCAAGTTCAAAAATCATCATGTAGTGGCCTCGGAACGAAGTTCACAAGCAGCAATTCCTAAAATCTAACAGTGTCTAGAGAATTACAGGGCAGGAAGAAAACCAATGATGCACCAATACCCCAGCCGACTTCGGGCACTGACCTTCACCCAAAATGACCTTTCTCTGGTTCCAAGATAAGTACAGAATCCCAATGCCCGCTACAGGCAGAAAACCCACAATCATGGCTTTACCTACCCCTTCGCTGAGAATCTGGAGAAAAGTTTCTCTCCAGAAAAAAGCTACATTTCCAAATTCAATCAACTGGGTAACTTGGCAGCAACCCCAGACTAATTGCAGAGCTCCCAAACAACCCTCTCTCCTAAGCCTGTCAACTTCACTGGTCAAAGGCAATTGGCAATCACTGAGTCTCTGCTAGCTAGGTCAGGCCGAATCCAGGGAAGCTAAGCGCAAGGGGAGCTTCATACCAACCTGTCGGTGATAGTAGACTGTGTGCCACTCATTGGGGCCCTTGGCGAGAGGTCCTCCTTTTATCCAACTTGCATTTTACAGTAACACCTCCACCCCACCCCCAGTGCTCTGGGATCAGGCCCGACTCCGTAAGGGACACAAAAGTCCAACTCAAAACTCCATTCAGTCATCTAGAACGTCCCACTGGAAGGGGTGGCGGACAGGGGATGTTGGTCGGAGCAAAACAGGTTATTTCCCAAAACAAACCGAGGAAGATTGCCAGAAGGCGAGTTCGAGAGCTAGAGCTCAATCCTCGGGAAGGCACAAGGAGAAAACTTCGTCACGGAGAGAAGTCGGCGAGCCGTAGGGGAAGGGGCCCGGGAATCGCTCCGGGGGCTGGGGCGGGATCAGCTCGGGGCTGGGGTGTCGGGCTCCGGAGTCTCGGGGGCCTGCGAGTCCCCGCCGCCGCGGGGCCGGCTGCTCTGCTCTCCGCTCTCTATCGGGGGCTGCCGGCCGCTCGTGGCCGCAGCCTCGGCCGCGTCTCGGGCCGTCCCGCGCCAGGCTCGCGCGGCTCCATGTCCCCGGGCCGGGGGACCCCTCTCGTCTTCCTCGCCGCCCCCACCAGGCTCCGGGCGCTGAGACGACCGCGGGCGCCGGGAGAGGGGGGTCCCTTAGCCTGAGGTGACAGGAACCTGGTCTCTCAGCGCCGCGGGCTGCTCCCCATCCCTGGGAGGCCCGGACTCTTCCGCAGTCGGCACGGGCGGCGGCGGCGGCGGCTCCTCCCCGACGCGCCGGTAGGCGGCCGTTCCCGCGAGGGGCGGGAGGTTCCCGTGCGGCCCGGCCTCTAAGCACCGGCCCCGGAGGTGGGCGGCAGCGGCTGCAGCGCGGCGGCAGCGACCACTCGGAGCGCGGGGCCCGGCTCGCCGGGTCCTGGGGCCCTCGCGGGAGCGCGCGCGGCGGGCGGAGGAGGCCGCCGGCGGTGGGGGCCGCGCGACGACCGCAGGCGCGCGCACGGGTTCCGGTTCCGGTTCTGTCTTCCCGGCCCCGGCCGCGTCCAGCGCGAGCTCGAGCTTCCCCTCCCCCGCCGACTTTTTTTGGCCTCCTCCCCTCTGACTTCGGGAAGCCGCCTCACCCGGGATCCCTCCGCGGCGCGCAGGGCCACCCCGCCGCCCTCGCCGCCCTCGCCGCCCGGCCTCCCTCGTCTCCCCCGCGCTTCCCTGCGCGCCAGGGCCGCGCGGACGCCTCCGCCGGCGTCCTGTTTGGGGGAGCGAAAAAGTAGTTCTGCAGGGCGGGGGAAGGGAGGAACCGGCCCACCCCGGGAGTCCCACCCACCCAGCGTCGGCCCCGCGGCCCGGTGAGCGCCGGGGAGCTGTGCTTTGGAGTGTGTCGTGTACGAGCTCGAGCTCGGCTTACCTCCGGACACCGCCAAAGAGCGCTCTCCCGGACCGGAGGCGTCCGGGATGAGAGGCTCTTTGGGAATTACCCCTTGCCCTGGAAACGTTTATTCCTTAATGGAATGTACTTGTTCTTATTTTCTGATAACACCTAAAGACTGCTTGTGACTGATGGAAGCGAAGAGCTCAGGTCCGGGTGCCGGGACACCGTCCCTAACTCAGCATACCCCAGCGAAGGGAGGGTTTGGCCTTGGGCGCTCACCTGGGCACCTGCTGGCCACATCCCAGGGCAGGGGCCGCCGCGCACCACTCCTGGCTGCTGGGGAACATTAGAGGAGGGAGGTGTGTGGGGCTGGGGGTGGGGAGGGCGGTTGCGGGGGAGTGAGTGTGGGAATTGGAGCCAGGATTTCTTGGTATAATATTGCTTTAAGGCTGCTTCTGCCTTGGCAAAATGAAATGTATGATTTCCAAATGGAGAAAGCATGGTGCTTTCCACAGCGACTCCACAAGCTTGCCGTGGGGAGAAATGGGAGCAGCAAGTTAAGTGTATTTATCCAGTACGAAGAGTAGCAGTTCTCTGAAGAGTTCCCATATTTTTTCTTTCTTTCTTTCTTTTTTTTTTTTCCTACCGGGTACGTTTAGATATCCATCTAGTTTTATGGTTGCATAATTCCATAGTGTAGCAATTTAAGTACCGCATGCAAAAAGTTCAGTTCTGCCTGCCAATGTCAAAGTGACTGTCGCTTTACCTGTTTTCAGACTTAATGGGTTTAAACCTGTATTGGTAGGTGAGGGTTCTCAGCATTTTTGTGGAAATCAAGAGTTAAAGCAAATTTAATAAACAATGGTTGTGGAGAGGGGAAACAGTTACCTCTGAACAATGCTGTTTCTAAAAGTCAACCTGTAACAGTTCAAGGAAAGATCACTATCCCTGAATAGATGCATGAGCTAAGGCTGACGTTAGAACGGGGTAAAAAAAGGAAAAGATAAACAGAGGCCAAAGATGACTCTTTTTATTGCTTGATTTTTTTTTTTTTTTAAGTTCAGGGCACAGCCAGCTAATTTTGTAATGTTTATTTTGGGAAAGAATAGCAGATTAACGTTCCAAACCACTTTCCTAATGATCAGACCAGGATACATCGCCACCTGCTGGTGTACCCTAGCATAATTCTACCCTGAGAACTGAAATTGCGTATTTTTTGCGTATTAACTGAAAAGAGCTCCATCCAGCCACATAAAATGACCAAAATGCAAACTTTATCCCCAAACGTATATCTTCCTTAAACATACTAAATCCTCTTGCCAGATTCTAATAATTTACAGGGTAGGTATGAAATTAATTGGACCCAATGAGTCATCAAATCATGCCTTTAAAAAATGAGTTCTTCTCTTCCCTTCGAGAATGCCTCACTACTTGAGCTTCAGGAATAAAACAAACTGGGAAAATTTCCTAATTCACCTCTCTTCCTTGCATACAAAACCTCTTGGCAGGCTGCTTTCAAGATCTTTCCAAACTTAAGCAGACCCAAAGTTCTAGCTGTGAGCAAAGAAGGCATTTGCTGTGGGAAAGCTTCAGAAGATGGTAAGCAAAGGATTTAATTAAGCCAGTGGTTATTCATTCCAGAACTATTTTTTTCAATGATGAAAATCTCTTTACTCTAAGAGTAAAAACATCCTTGAAAGGCTCTTTAGAGCTCTTGTAGCTCTAGACTCATAAAGGCTATATGTAAAGAATGCCTTCAGGAGAGTCACACCAATCTAAGAGAACACAGTGCCCATGGTCATTAGTCGCTTAACCTAAAAAAAAATGACACTGGTGACACAATCCATGGTGCATGCTTTGAGGTTACCCCCCTCAGAGGGTGGGGGGACAGGGTGGTTATTCTAAACCGTATCTTCATCCAGTTTTTCAACATTTATTGAGCACCTACTGTATGTCTAACACTGTTCTAGGCATTCTAAACACAGTTCTGAGAGAGCTGAGGACCTTGTCTTCATGAAGCCTATTCAACATCATCATTTTCAAGGCAATGCTCGCGGTGCCTAAGCATCCAACTCTTGGTTTTGGCTCAGGTCATGACCTCAGGACTGTGGGACTGAGCCCACAGGTTGCCAGGCTCTATGCTCAGCAGGGAATCCACTTGAGATTCTCTCTCTCCCTCTACCCCTGGGAGAGAGAAATATAATAAATAATTCAAGGCAGCTACCCAAACAGGTGGCAAAATAAAGAAATTTATTTCTTCCTCTCTCTGGCAATCTTTTCCTGTATGTAGATTGTTGCCCCCGAAAGTAAACAGTTATTAGGAGTGCTTGGTGGTAAGAGCAGATAAGAGGTATTTCACAGATAAGTATAAATATGGATCAACATTTCTACAAGCCAGAAGAATTCTTTTCATTTTACTTCTTGGCAAAACCACAATAAAGATGTAAAGGCAGACTTGGGTTGATAAAAAAGTTTATTTTTATAAAATTGAGTACAAATCTCATTGAAATATAAATCTTTCTTGAGCAGTGTTAGGAATTATTACATAGTAATCCAAAGGCAAATGAGTAAAATACTTCATTTTGTTGGACCATATCACATGTTAATTAGCCCTTCATTTATCTGTGACGTAGAAACCCGGCATCTTAACTGCTGACTCACCTTCATGTCCCATTTTTCTCTCAGGGAGTTTCCTTCATAGTTACTAGTTAAAACATCAAGAAAAGCTGAAATGAACAATTTTTCTTCTCTTATTATTTAGGTTATTCAAATTCCAAAAGACACCCAAGTATATTCCCATCAGAGTACCCCTAAAACAGCAAGATCTGCAATCCCTTCACTTCTGAGGAGTAAAAAGAAAAAAAAATTGGTACCAGATTAAGCCTATTCATTTGTCTGGTATGGAACAGGTTGCACTGTGCCAAAATTCAAGAGCCAGCTTTTTCTTTTTTTAAGCTCCTGCGCCAAGCCACTCTTTTTTACTAGGCTTTTGCTAAAATCAGCATTCCCTAGCATCCAACTTCGACCACAGTTTTGTTGGAAAGACTCTCACCAGCCTTCTGGGGATCCTGATCACAGAAGAAAAGAGACGGAGACGCTACTGTCAGATTATTTCCATGTGCAGCAAACCTCGTTAACCAGATGACAGTCCTTTTAAAAGACCCACTGTTAACATGCCTTGGAAGCTGCTTTTGCCAGAGCAACGATGACTTTATGCAGTTCCAATGCTCCACCACGTCTGGCCACTGACTTCTATTTTCAAGACCACTCATTAAGTTAGTATTACCAGTGACCATAGAATGGGTGGAGACTTTCTACTGACTTAGGCTTAGCCTTCAGTGGCCCCACACATTTGCTCAGTAACTGAGCATACCAATCCCCAGTGGTCTAAATAACATAATACATTAATCAAATAAATAAATAAACAATAAATAAATAAATAATACTTAATTTCTTTTTCCATAAAAGTCCTACATTAAAGATACCCCTTAATAAAATGCCAGTGTTGCTGTGAAATACACAATGGGGTATTTCATTCATTCACAACGGGGTATAAACCCGAGACAAAGAGTACACAAGCGACCTGCCCAATCAATCTGGCAAGTGAGTAGCCAAATTAGTTAAAAGAACCCAGAAAGTATGGATTCCTAACCTCTCGTTCTAAGCTTACATTTCTCGCTTTCCTTGGGTGAGATTAGAGTCTACTGGACTAAGAAATACTTTGTTCCCTTCCAAGACAGCCCTTGTCATATTATATCCACAGAGAAGGGTGCCTTTTTCAGCGAAAAGAAAAGGTAGTTAAGGGATGCCTGAGTGGCTCAGTGGGTTAAGCTTCTGCCTTCGGCTCAGGTGATGATCCTGGGGTCCTGGGATCGAGGTCCTGGGATTGAGCCCCGCATCGGGATCTCTGCTCAGCAGGCAGCCTGCTCCCCCCACCCTCTCTCTCTGCCTGCCTTTCTGCCTCTCTTCATCAAATAGATAATCTTAAAAAGAAAAGAAAAGGTAGTTTAGAGGGCTAAAGGGAATGTATATGAAATTTTAAAAATTAGCCTCATCACCCTGCGGCCAGCACACTTGACTGGTTCTGGTCTGCAGTATGTAGAGCAGAACTGAAACTTGAACTGCCATCTCAAGTACTGTGGAATCCACATGGTAAATCCCTATGGAATTCACTCCCAGTCTCTCATGCCTGGGAGATTAATGCACAAAAGCCCTGAGAATTGGCATGGTTTTCCTGGTAGGGCAGAACCCGTACAACAGGACTTGGTAAATCTGTCCACATCTCATTCATCTCTCATCCAAAGCCCTAGCTCTCTGGTTTTCGTGCAGGAAAGAGTTAACAGGGCAGACCTGAACTCCTGTCCTTGGGAAGGCCCACCTGCAAGGCTGGCCCTTGGCTGGCATCTAGGAACTTCGATTTCGATTTCAGGAGCACCCCCTCCACCAACTGCTGAGAATGGCCCACTGTGCCTAAATTGTTTGTGCAAACAATATGGTACAGCTGAACACCTACCTTCCTGCTGAGAGTCAGGAATTTTGCTCCATGCCGGGCATGGGCCCCAATAAAACACTTGGGCACTGAGCATCTAATGAGCTTCCTTGTTGGATATTTTACACATATGGCCACAAACTGTTGTTAGAGCAATTAAGCACATCCTGGGTGATCCCACTTTTGGAGAGGGCTCTGGAAGCTTGGGCCTGGTTTCCCTTGGACTCCGCCCTAGGCACCTTGTCCCTTTGCTGCTCTCTTTGTACCCTTTCACTGTAATTAATCACAGCTAGGAGCCTGACTACATTCTGAGTCATGGGAATCCTCCAAGCAAAGCACTAAACCTGGGGGTGTCTTGGGGACCCTCAACAGTTGGTATAGGGGGTCCTCAAGAAGTGACCCACCCCCACCGCCAGTTTCACCCCCTCCTTTTCTCTGCTCTTCCCTTTGTGTAAGCATAACCAGTTCCCTGATCTGATACTCAGAATGTCAGACATTTTCTTCCTGAAAGTCCCTCCCTTTATAGTAAATGGGGTGACCTCATTTAAAATTGCTACCTGGAGGGGCGCCTGGGTGGCTCAGTGGGTTAAAGCCTCTGCCTTTGGCTCAGGTCATGATCCCAGGGTCCTGGGATCGAGCCTGCCCCTCTCTGCCTGCCTCTCTGCCTACTTGTGATCTCTCTCTGTCAAATAAATAAAATTAAAAAAAAAAATTGCTACCTGGAGGGGTGGCTGGGTGGCTCAGGCATTAAGCGTATGCCTTCGGCTCAGGTCATGATCCCGGGGTCCTAGGATAGAGTCCCACATCGGCCTCCCTGCTCCGTAGGAAGCCTGCTTCTCCCTCTCCCACTCCCCCTGCTTGTGTTCCCTCTCTCGCTGTGTCTCTGTCAAATAAATAAATAAAATCTTAAAAAAAAAAAAAATTGCTACATGGAAAGCAGGAATGAGTTTGCTCAGGAGTCAATTCTCAAAGGAATTCTCAAATTCCCTCCTGAGCTGTCTAGCCATCAGGCATCCCAGAGACAAGAGGACCCAGGGACACCAGGAACTAAAAGGAATGCAGCATTGCTCACCTCACAGTGACATACTCACAACTACCACCACGTAGTTTCGCTTTTCTACAACTGTGCTATGGTGGAAGTTCGTGTTTTAATACTGGTATGGGCTCCATTTGCAGACTGACCAAAGGTTGAACTGATAAGGTTTAGCCCTTTTTTGAAACCTAACTTCACTGGAAGCATGGTTCTGTAACACCGTATCTCCGACCTGGGTCCCGCGGCCGACTAACCCTGACCCACTGTCTGGACAAAGTCATGGCTAGTGCGTTTTGAGATGGCCGTTCTGCTTCAGCTGTCGCTCCTCGCCCCGCCTGGTTCTCCAGGCATGGTATTTCTTGATGCTTTTCCTCCATGCAAAGCGCCAGATGCTGAACATGAAACACCAAGACACAGCGTACATCGCTACTCCCCCAACCTTCACAAACCACCTGGGCTTGGGGGAGACTAGTTCGCAGAAAAGGAGGCGAGCTCCTACACCAATCCTCACTCCGGTAAACAGGGCCACGAAGAGGAAGTCCACCACATCGCCAGTGAAACTGTGGTAGCGGCCTGTTTCTCGGAGAAACCAGCGCATCTGCAACAAGGGGTTGGTGATCTCACTTCCAAAGAGGACCGCGTTGACCTCTGTGCCTGACTCCCCGAGCACCAGGGCCATGATGATGCCCAGGATACTGAGCGTGTGGTGAGCCAGCATCAGGGGCCCCTCGGACTGGAAGTAGATGCACCAGCCCAAGTCGAAGATGAAGTAGCCCAAGGTGAGACACAGAACGTGCACTTGGAGAGGAGTATTGGGTGAGCCTGAAATAAACCGAGACAAAAGCAAACTGAATGGCTAGACCCTGATGCCTTGCACCAAGGTCCAATTGTTTCCCGAGCTTTCCTGAACCAGGCAGGCACATGCATTTGAGCGACAACCACAAAAGACTAAAAACTAAAACCCGGGTCTTTATTAAGCCCAATTATATCACAGGCCCGGGAAATGCTATTCTGTTGAACCAGATCTCAATGAGTGATCTGAGCACCCAGTGTCCTCTCTACAGAGCAGCATAAAATTGAGCTGTTTTGTCTTTTTAGTTAAAACCCTAAAGCTTCTTTCTCTTTATTTCTTAAAATTGTATTTATTTATTTATTTATTTAACCAATTTTAAAGGTCTGTTTCCAGACTCTTTTAGTTATTCTGCCCTGGATGCCAGATTAATTTCTTAGCGTAATGGGTTAGACTGCCGGGCACTGGTGGCCCTACCTTTCTTGAAAGTGGGCCTTGGAAAGAACCCCAGGAGTTAGTGTATTTCTAGCCCAAGAAAAATGAGTCCAAGAACTCAATGTTCAAATCTCTTTAAAACCTTCATATAAGACATACAGCTTAATAGCAGCTTTCATATCAGCTGGAATAGTTCTGGGAAAACCTCAGAAGCTCAATATAGAAATTTAAGGAAATTAAAAAAAAAAAAAAAGGAACCTAAGGAATTAAAAAAACAATCAGATCCTAGGGGACTTCTGGTTGGAATTGTACCCCCCAGATTCTTATGTTGAAGCCCTAATGCCCAACTCATCACAATGTGACTGTATTTGGAAAGAAGGCCTTTAAAGAAGTAAATTAAAATGAGGTTGTTAGGATGGGCCCTTATCCAACATGGCTGATGTCCTTATAAAAGGAGGAGAGTAGGACACAGACACATGAAAAGGGGAGACCATGTGAGGACATGGCAAGAAGGGAGCCACCTGCAAGCAAAAGAGAGAAGCCTCAGAAGAAACCAAACCAGCCAACAACTTGGACTTGGACTTCTAGCCTGCAGAATTGTGAAAAATAAGTTTCTGTTGTTTATGCTTCCCAGTCTGTGGCATTTTGTGACAGCAGCCCCAGAAAACTAATTCAAGGGGATACAACCTTTTTTATTCTAAGGAGGTAATACTTGCACATCTAGCAGTTTAAAAATCAATATAGGTGCTATAAATAACGAGACACCAATTAAATGATAGGATATGCATAACAAATTATTACATCACAGTTAAGGAGGATAAACAAAGGCGCGCCTGAGTGGCTCAATGGGTTAAGCCTCTGATCTCAGGATCCTGGGATCGAGCCCCACATCAGGCTCTCTGCTCAGCAGGGAGCCTGCTTCCCCCTCTCTCTCTGCCTGCCTCTCTGCCTACTTGTGATCTCTGTCAAATAAATAAATAAAATCTTTTAAAAAAAAAAAAAAGAAGAAGACTCCCAATACAAATCATAAAGCTAATTATTCTTCAATATTCTCCAATATTGTAAAAATTCTGTGAAAATGTCCCATCCTTTCAAGACTATCCCCCAAATTATAAACCCCTTAGGGAAAAATCCTCTAATGTCTCCCACCTACCTGGGTGGGTAAAAGGCCAAGGGCCATCAATGAAGCCAATATAAGCCGAGAAGCCTATGGAGAGGATTCCATGGGTGAACGTCACCAGCCGGCAGCTCCACTCAAAGCTTCGGTGCTTATTCAGGCGGCAGAAAGAGATGTAGAGTGAGAGCCAGCCCCCCAGGCTGCACAGCACCTGCGGACACAGAGCTAATGCCATCCTATGATGAAAAGACCAAAACCAGAAAAAACAAAGGATGCACCCTAAGAAAACAGCATTGGGTCAATTGTATCATCTTCATTCCTACTCTAGGATAGTACAAAAACATTGCTTTCACTGAAATACTTCTTCCATATCAACACAGCCAAGAATTGTTCATTAAAGCGTGGTTGTGATTCTGATTCCATGTTTCTTAGAGATAACTGATAAAAACCCCTAAACCGAAAACCAGGAACTGCATTCTGAGTTGGTAGACTGCCTGATGATAACATATCATATTGTTACGATGAGTAAATGTCAACAATAACCTGCCAGTGATGACTGACCTTGGATGAACGTGAGTAACACATATTAGATAATGTATTCACGCTTCAAAAATCCCAATAAGACACTCTCGTGAAAAAAACAGTACCACCACCTGTGGTTTCTGCAAGAGGTCATATGACGCATAGCGGTTTCATGTGGTTTGAAGCTGATACTGACTCAGCTGAAGTTTGGATTTGGGTCACAGGTTTACCAATTAAAATCGAAACTTGAGGTAAACCTGAATAGGGAACTAAACGGAGTCTAGGCATTTCGGAAGGGGAAAAAAAAATCCTAGTTCTGTTCAGTTCTGAAACCCAACTCAAAGACTGACCAAGGCAGAAGCAGAAGGTGTTTAAGTGGGAAAGTTTTGTTTGAGGTATAAAATATATCCTTAAGGCAGTTAATCAGATAAACACCAAAAAAGTCAGAAAGCTACGCTCTGAAATTTTTACGAATGACAAGTATACCAAGCCAAGAATGACTGTAACTGAGTCAATTTAGCCATCCAGGTCTAAAATCTTAAAGTAACCAAAATATTGTTATTAATATTCATTAGCTCCTCTATTGAAAGTACAAATAAAAAAGTCAAAAACATTTCAGATATCTGTCTCATCTCAGCAGGAATTTTCTGCATGGCTACCCTTATTGCTTAACCCTATTCTGACATGTGAAATAGTATCCCTGGACCAACACACTTCAATACACAACCACTCCCCAGAATGCTATCCAGAGGGCTTTACCAAGGTCAAGTTCTGCACAGTGTTCATCTGAAATCAGGTTTCTATTCAAGAAAACAGCAGGTATCAATAACAGTCCTGAGTTCCAATTCTGTCTATGCCCCTAAATCAGAATAAAAGTATGGGCAAATCACTTTCACCTCTTGAGCCTCCATAAAAAAAAAAAAAAAAAAAAAAAAAAAAAAAACGGACGAAAACGAGAGAGAAGAAAAGAGGATTGAAAATTCTAATCCGGCCCAGTTCTGACAAGGAGTTCTGAGATAAATTTTGTAAAACATCTAGGCCAATTTTCCAGAGCAAGGGCCAGAAATACAAAGTACCCAGAGTGAAAAGAACCGTTCTCGCTTATTTCCTTGTAAATGCCAGGGTCAGCGGCCAGTAATACGGATCAGCTCATTTGGATCTGCTGATTAGTATTTTTAGAGCCCTCTTCCCTGAATCCTAATTCCCTGGCAGAACAGAGGAAACAGTAGTCTATTTACAAACATTTAAATAAAAGAATAGACATTTGTAAGGGGCAGATACAAGTCTGTGACCTTGGGAAAGTCACTCCATCTCTGGATTTCCGCTTTTGTTTCTGTCTTTCTTTTTCTTTTCTTCCTCCCCACCCCCACTTTTGGGTAAAAGAACGGAAGGGTATTGGGGTGGCCGATCCGGCTCAGAATTCCAAGGCTCCCGTCCTCGCTCCTCCCGTTCCAGGGCCAGATTCGGGAGGAGGAGCGCTGGGCGGGCCCACCTGGCTCGCGGCCGCGGAGCAGGCGTGGCTGGGGCGAGCGGCTACCCGGGCGCCCCGCGGGCACCGCGAGCGCCGCTCCCTCCGACTCGCCCACCGCCCGCGGGCCACGGCGCTGTGCGGACCTCCGGCCTCCCGCCCGCCAAGGCCTCCCGCGACCCCGGGCAGGAAGAGCCCCACCCCCACCCCGGTCCCCCGGCTGCCAGGCGGGGCCATCTGCCCGCCTCCTTCCCCGCCAGTGGGCCGGGCGGACCGGGCCGTCCTCGTCCCGAACCCAGCCCAGCGGCCGGAGTGCGGCCGTTCGCGCCGCGCTGTTACCTGGCCGAGCGCGCCGGGAAGCCGCGGGCGCCTCGGCCCCAGAGCTCAGAGCGCGGATTCCCGGAGCAGGAAGCGGCGGAGAGAGGGAGAGAGAACGATGCTCTGACGGCGGCGGAAGAGGAGCCGGGGGTCTGGGGGCACCTTGTGGCTGGGAGGACGGAGCGCAGAACCAGAACCCGAGCTGGACGGGGGAAGTCCCTAAAGGGAGCCGGAGGGTCCTCCTCCAGCGCTCCCGGCTGGGATGGGGGGAGATAGCGGGGTGTGACCTAGTGGTCACGTGAGACCCGCAGGCTGCCTCCCTTGTTTGCGTGTTTGTTTGAATAATTATCCATCCAGTCCCCCGTCCCCGCAGTTTGGGGCCGCCCGTCCAGTCACTGAGGGCTCGCCCCCCTACTAGGCACTGAGTCTCAGTTTTGAAACCAGGACACCAATCACTGATTTGCCAGAAAGGGCTTAGGCCTGGGCATTAGAAATTAGTCCTTTTCCTGACAGCCCTGTTACCAACTTGGCGTAGAATATAAGACTTAAAAATAAACCCGGCTTGGTTACTGACTCTGTGTCTTTGGGCAAGTTGCTTAACTTCTCTGTGCCTCGGTTTTCTCAAACCCAGAACCGGGATAGTAGTAATAGCCATCTTATAAGGCTGTTGTGAGAATTTTACACGCTTTACCAATGTAAACTGCTTAGAACAATGGCGGGCCCAAGGAAGTCATTATATAAACGTTAATTATTGTGGGGGCACTTGGGTGGCTCAGTGGGTTAAAGCCTCTGCCTTTGACTGGGGTCATGATCCCAGGGTCCTGGGATCGAGCCCCACATCGGGCTCTCTGCTCAGCGGGGAGCTGTCTCCCCACCCCACTCCCAGCCCCGCCACCTGCCTTTCTGCCTACTTGTGATCTCTGTCAAATAAATAAATAAAATCTTTTTTTTTTTAAATGTTAATTATTGTGGTTGGTGACACTTCTGGTAATTCCTTTCTCCTCTTTGAGCTCTATTTTAGTACTAAGAAAAGCCAGCTTGAAGAAATGACCAAACACGTGGCTCACATGGGGTAAAGAGGGTATCTGGATTCGTTTATTAGGATGGGTGACAACGGGATGCTGAGGGACCCAGACAGTCTTAAAAAGCGAAGTCGTTAGGTAGGGATGTGAGCATTTACACCATGGCTGGGGAGTAGTTAATAATCTACTTTTGACATTTATCTTGCTAATCTCTCATGAGTAAGGACCAAACTGTTTTCATCTTTGTTTTTTCTAATACCTGGTAGGAGGCAGATGTGATGAATGTTCGATGGTTGGATGAATGGGAAATGAGCCTGGAAAAGTGTATTGGAAACGACTGGGGCCTAAACCTTGCTGATCTTCTACACCATGTAGGATGTGTCTTCCAAATGCCCTTGTAGGCTGTATCTTGAAGAGTATAATTTAGCAGGCTTAATGTGGGGGCCAGGAATACATATCTTTTAAAACATAACCCACAGGTCATTCAGATACTAGTCACATTTAAGAACCACTGCTGTCAGAGGACCTTAAGTGACTCTGATGCCAGCCTGAGAAGCCAGGCTGAGGCATCTTATGATGTGGGTAATAGGAAGCCTCTGATGTTATTGGGCAAGGGGATATAATGTTACCATGTTCTCTAAGCCCTTGTTACTCAGAGTGTGGTCAGTAGTCCAGCAAAATCTGCAGCTCCTGAGAGTTTGTTAGAAACACAGAATCTCAGAATTCCAATGTGTAACCAAAGTTGAGAATCACTGCTATGCACTCAGCGGAAGTCCCTGTAAGGCGAATGGAGAAGACAACCTGCTTCAAATGGGTTGGAACAGACCAGATAAGAAGTAATGAGAGCCTGGAGAAACAGAACAGGGAAGGATCCATTTCACTGAATGGAAAGTATGCAAATATCAACTCTCCCCATTTGCTTTTAATTGTTGTAGTAGTTTTCTTCTTCTAGCATCTGGATTTGGAAGTATTTTCTTGCTGCCACCATTTTCTAGGGAAGAAAGGCGTACTAAAAGGCTCTAGGGGTCTAAAGTCTGGCGGATAAATGCCAGTTCTTCTGTTGGAGCCTTTATTGAGCCTTTATTTTATCCTCATGCAAGCTTCATTACCTTGGATTAAATTTACTTATATATGTTTGGCCATAACCCTTGTTCTACCAAATCAGATATTTCTCTACAGTGGCACCCCTTCCCCCGCAAGAAGTTCTGGGCTATAAGGGAGAGCAGGGAATAGGAAACTCTCCACCAATTTATTGGAATAATAATGACAATAATTGTGATCATAATCACAATAATAACAGTCAACACTTATTGTACCAGGCACTGTTCCAAGCACTTTACATACATTATTAACATTTAATTCTCACAGGTCTATGAGATGGTTACTGTGGTTATCCCCATTTTATAGGTGAGAAACTAAGGCACAGAGCAGTCAAGGAACTTGCTCAAGGTGACATGATTAGTAGGAGGCAGATTGGAGTATGAACCCAGGCAATATAGCTCTGGAGGGCATGGTCTCAACCACCAAGATATACTGCCTGCCCTTGACTAGAAGAACCCCCTATAGATGTGTACTGTATTATTAGGTATTCACAGCTCCTAGCCTCGGTGAAGGGCACTAAAAGTCATTCAAAGGTTAAAAAAAAGAGAGAGAGAACTTAATTTTCAAAAATCTTAATTGCCTATTATGTACTAGGCACAGCGCTGGGGCTTTTTTTTTTTTTTTAAGATTTTATATATTAATTGGCATAAGCAGGTAGAGGGACAGAGGAAGAGGGAGAAGCAGACTCCCCACAGAGCTGGGAGACTGACACAGGGCTGGATCCCAAAGACCCTGAGAACATGATCTGAGTCAAAGGAAGACAATTAACTAAATGAGCCACCCAGGTGCCCCAGTACTAGGCACAGTGCTAATCATGGAGATAAAGAGAAAAAGAACCTCAACTTTAAGGAGCTTCCCACAGTCTAGGTGAAGCAGAGGAATCAGCAAACACAGTACATAAAGATAGCAGGTGCATGCAGAGTGTACAGGGAGGAGGGGCACTGAGCCTGAAACCCAGGGGCTCAGAGCAGGATTCTTTTTTTTTTTTTTAAGATTTTATTTATTTATTTGACAGACAGAGATCACAAGCAGACAGAGAAGCAGGCAGAGAGAGAGGAGGAAGCAAGCTCCCTGCTGAGCAGAGAGCCCGATGTGGGGCTCCATCCCAGGACCCTGGGATCATGACCTGAGCCGAAGGCAAAGGCTTTAACCCACTGAGCCACCCAGGCGCCCTCAGAGCAGAGACTCTTAACTTGAGTCCTGGAACTAAGCTCATTCTCTGAGTTTCACCACAATTCCTTAGCGTTGGAAGCCCACAGCTGGGCCCACCACTGTTGAGTCAACTAAAAATTGAAGTATGCAAATTTTGAAAAGTAGCGGAGCAATTCTTCTTTTTTGTTTTTGTCTGGACAGTGACTGGTTTTTGCCCATAGATTCTCTTGTGCCTAATTAGCTGCTGAGGAAGCTAACCAACCTTTGGTTAAACTTTGCTGGAATTTTATAGAATCATGCATATGAGAAAAGTAAATTAGGTCCTGCTCCCAGGTTTGACTGTTAAACAGTGGTCCAAGACAGTGGATAATGGAAGCTACTGGAAGCTGAGCAGTGAGGTTACAATTCTACATTTCTTTCATAGAAACCGTGGCCGAATAGCCCAGAAATTGACCCTCCTACACAGACTCAACTGATCTTTGATAAAGGAGCTAAGGAAATACAAAGGAGAGAAGACGGTGTTTTCCACACATGCTGCTGGAACAACCAAACATCCACATGCAAACCCCCCCACCAAAAAAAAACAAAAAACAAAACACATCAAGACACGGACCTTACACCCTTCACAAAGATGAACACCCACTCAAAGATGAATGGATCATAGACCTGAATGTAAAATGCAAGACTGAAACATTTCAGGAAAAGAACACCTAGATGATCCTGGGTATGGTAATGTTTTTTTAGAAACAACAACAAAGACACAAGCCATGACAAAAATAATGGGTAAGCTGGACTTCATTAAAATTAAAAAGGTCTGCTTTGCCAAAGACAAATTCAAGAGAATTAGAGGACAAGCCATGGACTGGAAGAAAATATTTGCAAAAGACACATCTGATAATGGACTTTTATCCAAAATAGAGTACTCTTAACATTTTCTTAACATAAGAAAATAACCTGATTAAAACATGGACCAGTGACCTGAAAAGACACCTCACCAAAGAAGACATACGGATGGCAAATAAGCACACGAAACGATGTCCCACATCATGTCATCAGGAAAATGCAGATGAAAACAGCTGGGCTACTACTACACACCTATTAGAATGACCAAGATCCAAAACACTTGGTGACACCAGCTGCTGGCAGATGGGAGCAAGGGAACTCCACACACTGGTGGGGGTGCAAAATGGTGCAGCCACATTCTGTTGGAAGACAGTTTGGAAGCTTCTTACAAAACAAAATATACCCTTACCATATGATCCAGCAATCACGGTCCTCGGCATTTACCCAAAGGAATTAAAAACTTCTGTCCACATCAAAACCCCACACAGAGATGTTTAGGGCAGCTTTCATCTTAATTGCCCAAACTTGGGAAGCAACGAAGATGTCCTTCAGTAGAGGAATGGATACATAAACTGTGGTGTATCCAGACAATAGAATATTATTTATTCAGTGCTAAACAGAAATGAGCTATGAAGCCATGAAGACATGGAGAAATTTTCAATGCATATTGCTAAGTGAAAGAAGCCAATCGGGAAAGGTTATGTACTATGATTCCAACTATAGGACATTCTGGAAAATGCAAAGCTATTAGAGACAGTAAAGAGATCCGTGGTTGCAGGTTGTAGGAGAGAGAAGCGAACAGGTGGAGCACAGAGGATTAGGGCAGTGAAAATACCCTGTGTATTACAAGGATGGGTATAGGTCATTGTGTTTTTGTCCAAACCTGCAGCGCATGCAACACCAGGAGTGAGCTCTAAGATGAACTGTGAACTTTGAATAATCACTGTATGTCAATGTAGATTCTTTCTTGGTTAAAAAAAAAAAAAAAAAGTACTTTCTAGTAGATGATGGGGGAGGCTATGTATGTGAAGGGGCGGGGATGTATGGGAAATCTCCGTACCTTCCTCTCAATTTTGGTGTAGATCTAAAAAAATAAAACTTTTTTAAAGATGAAATGAATGAAAATCAGTATGTGGTTTGTACCCATCCAGCGATGGAAAAGAAAGAAAGGAAGGAAGGAAGGAAGAAAGAAAGGGAGAGAAAACCAGCATTATGGACAATGTAACTACCCATGGGCTCCTGGGTCACAGAGCTGTCCCTTTATAGATTTAAATGAGTCCCAAAGGCTCCTCTTGTTGTCTCTTGGCCGCATACCTAGTCCCTTCCAACTGGATCTTTTCTTGAGACAGCAACCACTACAAGTTGGCTTCCTTCTTCAGCTTTGTGACATGAAATATTAGTCTGAATATAAGGCCCAAACACCGGAAACAGTTAAGTCTTAATTATTTACATAGAGATTTTGCACTTAGATATTGTCTACAACAAATGTTTCATCCCAATTTCAGTGTTTCCCCATGAGCCATGACATTTTTGAAGGGCCTCCCTTTCCCACAGGTCATCCTTCAGGAATGGTAGCTATTGAAATTTTTATTAACCTAAGAAAAACCACCGGGAGAGCTTCCTGGTCCCTCAGCCCCTCAGCAAAAGTCACAGTGCATTCAAAAGCCAAATATATTTGATTATTGGATTATGCTTTCCTTTACATACCTGTTGCTTCCCATTGTGAATATTTAATAGTTGACCTTCAGGATATCTGCAATATGAGCTTTTCAGCCTCTGCCTCCAGCTTTAAAGTCTGAATGACTTGGTCTTAAACATTTAACATCCTCCCACTTAAAAATCTTCTCCCTTTCAACCAGTTTCCTGCTACTCTGCCCTCAAGATAGTTCTGTCAAAAAGAGTAAGAACCCTGAACTCTTTGAAGCCCTGTATTAATGTATGTATGTCATCTTTAGCATATCAGTCCGGGGAGTAACAGACTTAATATACCAACCTGAAACATTTTCCCCCTTCCCATTTTTTTTTTTTTAAGTAATCTCTGCACCCAGTGTGGGGTTCGAACTGGCAACCCTGCGATCAGGAGTTGCATGTTCTACTGACTGAGCCAGCTGGGTGCTCCCCCAATCCCGTTTCACTATATGCACTCCTATCCCTCCCCTCAAGAAAAGACACAGAACAATGATCTAAACCTTTTCTTATCAATAGTGGAATCATTTATATCATAACTATACAAATTTATTTAGGAACAGAGAGATTCCTTAGAATCTCAACATTTTCTTGGATATACAGTCTTTTTTCTTTTCTTTTCTTTTTTTTTTTTCCCTAAAAAAAAGTTACCATTGCTGGAACGGCTTCATGTTGCTTCTCTACACACTGGCCCACAAAGAAGGAGACTAGAGATAATGTTCCCGAGAAGTCAACAAACATTCCCAGCCCATGTGGGAACTCTTCTTGTGGAAGCTAGCACAGTATTTCACACTTTGGCATTTTTTTTCCTTTCTTTCTCTTTTTTTAAAAAGGAGATAAAATATTACAGAGATATCTTCAAAATTCACACCTGAGTTAAACATTTTGCTGGAAAATTCCACATGATGGAGGGAAGGTAGCTGCAAACACAGGAAGGGGCTATATACAGGGAATCTGCCAACATAATCGTTACATGTTTGCTTTTGTGTTCCTCCTCCTGCAGCCGGGAGGGCGGGGGGGGGGGGGGACGGGGGGACCAGATAAGGACGAGGAAGGAGAGAAGGAATAACACTCCTGAACTCTGGAGCAGGTGTAGCACACGGAAGAGCACCTATGGGCAGAGAAATGCGCCCAGGGGACTGAGGGTGGCTCGGCCTTCTGTTAAAAGGAGGGAACCTGGAAAAGGCCATCATGAGTGGATTCGGTTCTAGAAAAGGGGTCGGGGCTACAGAAAACCTGGAGTAAAATGAAGATTCGGTCGAAAAGGTTTGCTCAACAGAAAGCATCCAGGATTTGGTGGAGACATCAGATTCCAATCTTTTCACAGAATTTAGAGATCAGTTCAGCGATTGTGGCCAAGTTCAGGGTCAAGCCATAATCTCTTCCTCTGGTTGTTTGGCACACCAGTCAAACCACTGTCCCCAGAAGCCCATGGATGAGTTGGAAAATAATGACAAGGTATCCTTTCTCGGAAAGACGACTGCCACAGGGAAACCATGGGAAGTATTTAGAGCTAGAGGGTTGGAGCACGGGGAAAGAAGGTGAAAACAGGGAACACCTCGGGGAGAGGGGGAATGTGTTTCAAGAGCACTGGGAGCCAGCACATGGTTTAGTCACAGTTTGGATCTCTGGAGGCCCTCACACCTGAAGAACCAAGAACTTGGGATGGCAGTGGGGATTCTCTTCCACTCTTCTGACAGTAATCTGTCCATTCAGAGAGGGCATGATTCCCTTCCTTCCAGGGGGGCATACAGGGCCAGGTGGATTCCGAGAAACTTTTTGGTCTCAGTGGAGGTAGGTGGGATGATTCCATCGGTACCAAGATCTGGAAGGAAGGAAAAGCAAGTCAACCATAAAGCTGCTAATGGTTTGAGGGAAGAGGCGAATGGGCAGTGAACTCCTAACAGGAATATGGGGTTTCTTTCTGGGGGTCATGAAAACATTCTGGAATTGGATTATGGTGATGGTTATAGAAAATTGTGAAGACACTAAAATCCAGGCATCGCACGTTTTAGATTGTAATTTTTATGGTGTGTGACTTCTATCTCAAAACGTTTTTAAAACATACATTATATAGATTTTTCCTTCTTTTTTGTTGGGAGTGGTTGAGGAGTCCCAATATTTTGCACTGTGCACCTGTAGGCCAGTAAGAGCTGGCTGCCTTTGCTGAATGGCCTGGTTTTGGTCAAGTGGATTAATCTCTTCCCACAAGGTAACGTCTAACTTTCAAACCTCTGTTTTGTTCTGAGTCAGGGAAGACTCCCTCAAGGCACCTGCTCTGAGAATAGCTTTTAGAGCAGACTCTTGGGCCCCCGAGGCCGCTGCCCTCATTGCCTCACAGGCAGGCGCTCCAGACGGGGAACAGCAAAGCTTCCTCTCTCCTGTCAGCCACACGGACAGCTCCGGCTCACAGGCTCATGTCAGAACACCCCGAGAACAGGGTTCCTGGCAGGAAGTGGAGCACTCCGAAGCCCACTGAAGGACCTGGTCCTTTCTAATAGGAGTGTTTGGAAATTTCCACCCTCCCAGTGAGGATGGAAATTTTGGCTTTGTTGACATCAGTTCCTTGCCAGGACTGCTCACTGGCCGAAGTTTCTCTTTAAAGCCCACTCCCTAGGGATATGGTCCAGCCTGGCTCTCCACATAGCCCCCCACCCCCACCCGTCTCCCCACTCCCCTTTCCAGTCCTGTGACAAGCTTTCTTTTCAGAGGTATGGACCCAACATCTCACATGTCCCTTGACCCTGCTAGAATGTCACGGAACTCTCTCCTCCACCTTACCCCGAAGAGTTAAAACTGGAGGAGCTCACTGCCACTTTGGAGTTATTTTGAGATGCAGTGGGGCTGTTGGCGTGGAGTCCGGAGCCAGGAGACGAAGGCCTGCTGTTGTTCCCAGGGGAACAGGATGACGTTACTGAGGATGAACAGAGGCAAAAAAACAAGGGGAAAATAATGCTGCTGGGTCCTGGGACCTCCTGACATGGCCCTCAGACATGTCTCCCCAGAGAACTCCCACTCCTCCCTGTGTCCCACCCATCTGCCCACTCCGGGGACATTAGCTTCAACACCCGGCCCCAGAGGGCTCTCATCATAAATGCTCTTCCCAGCACGGGCCCTGGAAAACGGTGTGGCTGGTTCTGCAGGTCCAAGACTTGCCAAATGCAAAAGGACAGATGCCAAAATCATCCTACTCCAGGACACACCCTGGGCTGGGCATACGTAGCCCCAGACCAAGAGATGGGAGGGGCCCAGAACAAGGGCTCTCGGAAAGGAGGGGAGGAGAGAGAGAACAGTGAACAGAGGAGGGAAAGAGAATCTGAGAGCACAGCCTCTCCGGTGTGCCCATTTCCACAAAAAAGATGCACAGTCTTCTAGAAAGAGCACAGCCAGGAGAGAGGAGACCCAAGTCTCGGTTCCTGGCCATTCACTAACCCTGGCCCGTGGCGCCTTGTTTCACTTCCCCAAAACACATTTTTGTCTTCTGGAAATGGCAGATTTGGATTCTCGTTTTTGGATTTCCCAAACAGTGTTCTGTGAGTAAGGTGACGGATAGCTTACCATCCAAGCAAGCCAAGGGACTTTGAGGAATGGGAAGCTGGGCTCTCGATCATTAGGTCAGGACAAGAGGCAGACACTGACTGCCCTGGGCACATCCAGACAGATGGTCACCTTCCTCGTTCTTTGAAAGGCTCTACGTACTTTTTGAAAAGTAGAGTTCTATAGGAAACTGGCTTGGAAGACCCTGCCTTCCATACAGCTCCTTCAGGGCTGTTAAGTGCACTCTGGTGTGGAGAAGTGTGGCAAATGAGACAGAAAGCAGACGCTTTCAACTTGGCTTCTTCAGCATTTCCCAAACTCACTCGATGGTGGAACCCTTCTTTTCTAGCACAGATTCTCATAGCCTTCGAAAGACATTTAAGGAATGCTGACCTAAGCAGTTATTGTTCACCTCTACTGTCCCCCTGTTGAAAGGGCTTCTGGAGCTATTCAGAAACCCCATGGCAAAGCTCACCTGTTCCAGGCATGGTGCTGTGGACAGGAGGGACAGAGAGGGGACCCAGAGATCCAGAGGGAGAGACCTGAAAGGCAACAGAAGCTTGTAAATGTCTGTGTCTGCTCCCTTGTCCGAACTTGAGTGCTTCTCCCAGGGTGCTGGGCCCCCAGAGTGCAGACAGCAGGGCTCAGCTTTCTTGATGACTGCTTTGTTCCAAACCTACGCTCTATCCCGCTTCCACAAGAAGGCCTCTGGACCATGTGCAGCTTCAGCTCCAGCTCCGGCCTGCTCTGGCAGGGGCCTGCTGCTGAGACCAGGCCCTGTCCTCCCTGCTGTGGTCCCTGGCAAGGCTCTTCAGCATGGCGGTGCTGAGTGCTGGGTAACAAGAGGTGCCACCTCTGGACTCCTGCTGGGGCAGACACTATCGGTTGGCTAGATGTTCGCCAGTCCCCAGACCTTTTTTTTTTCTTTCTTCTTCTTCTTCTTTTTTTTTTTTTAAATAAAAGATCCCTTTGCTCAGGGCAGCAGAGCCCAGCTCTGACAACCCTGTTCCAGGCTTCCCAGTTTGATACAGGAGAGGACCCTCCACTCCCCAGAAAAAAACTGGAGGGGGGGGTGCTGAACTTTGGACCCTGAAACTGTTCATTTGGTCCTGGAGACCTCACAGCTTCATCAACTCTGAGATTGGGAAGGGACTTAAGAGGATTCAGTTTAAACCCTTGAGATTACTACCTTAGCACAACCTAGAACAAGATGTAATAGAAAAAGAATGGACTTGGGGACCCAGCAGATCGAGGGGTGAGACCCTGATTTCACCATAATGCTCCATGTGACTTTGGGCAAGTGACCTAACCCCACTGAGATCTGGTTTTCTCATCCACAAAACAGAGGTAATACCTCCCTTATATTTCCTTTTAATTAAGATTTAATAAGATAACGTCCATAAAGCTTCCAATTCAACGCCTGGCAAAGAGTGCCAGGTTTGTTAAATGCTCGTTCCCTTCCTCCCTGAAGGAAGCCGTCCACCGTCTCTGGACACTGTCCTTTCTTCATTTGAGCTGGAGTCGGCGTACCTCGCCTCCCCTTCATTCTTCTCACGCCGATAGGAGAAGGTCCGATCGATGTTTTCAAAGGACGCTGGAAAGAAGTTCTGCTCGGGGGAGCTGGGATTCCTCCCCTCCCTGGTTTGGATCATCCCTTCGCAACAGGATGCAGCATGTACTCATTTCCCAACTAATCAGCTACAGTTCTCCTGTCTTCACTTACCTGCCCATTTACAAGAAGCCTCCTCAGTAGGCAGGGGGCCCACGAAGGGTGGGGACAGGTGTGAGGCCCCGTGGTAAGAGATGTTATCAACCATCTCTCTCCCTCTCCTCCTCCTCCTCCCCTCCCTATTGGCACACCCATGACATTTGTTGTTGTTTTAAAATAAATAATGTATTTAGTCACTGTGACCAGCTTCTTCTGTTTCCTTCTGGAGGCAGGCTACGCATATGTAAGCAGATATATATATCTTGGTAAAAATGGCTCCCCCTTTTTAATTGTTTATATAAATGGTAGCATTCTGCCCACAGTGGTTGGTACCATATTTTTTTTTTTTTTTTTTTTTTTTTTTTTTGGCTTAACTGTATATCCCGGAGATCATATCAGAGCAGAAGAAACTATGTCCTAGCCCCAACGAGGCTGTCCCCAGGAGACTTGAGGAGCAGCAGAGTCAGAACACTTTGTCTCTCTGCTTCCTTTATAACATCACGAGCATGAACGGTCATTACTTATTTAACATCTTTCTCCGGAACTAGGCTGCTGGCTTCCCAGGGGCAGTATGATGCCTGTGGCATTCTACTACCATGTCTGCTACTATGCCTGGAACTTTGCAGGTGCTCAGTCAATACTTGTTGCCTGAACGATGAGAAGGAATCAGGCCCCTGCCCAGCTCCTCTATGCTTCCCACTGCTTTTCTCCATGTGGGTGTCCTGGGTTGGGGTTGAACCAAAATGAGGACCTACCTCCCCTAGCCCCGTGTTTAAAGATTTCAATGCTCCTCTGCCGTGGTTCCATTTCCTTAATGTGCCTGACAGAACCTCACCCCCACCCCGCCCAGCACTCCAGCCTCCTCATTCTCCCTCCCTGGGTTCCAGCCCATTCCAGCCTGCTACGCTTCCTTTTTCCACCCTGCCCAGCCTCAGGGCCCTCGTAGACACTCTTTCCTCTGCCTGGAATGTTCTTCCCTGCACTCTCTCCTCCCTGTGCACCCCCAACCCCATGACTGTCTACTTATGCTTCTGCCATTAGTTTGAGCGTCATTCCTCAGCAAAGCCCCTGACACCCTGGCCTAGGTTAGATCCTCTAAATCCTACCTCTCCTCTGGAGATTTCATCCCAGAGAGCCTTTGTTCAATGTCTGCTTTCCCTGCCAGACTGCCAGCAGAGAGATCTCAGGCATCCTGTGTACCACCGTGTCCCGGTGCCAAACATTTGGTGGGTATGCAATAAATATTTAAGAAAGGAACCATGAATGAATATCATGTTGCCTCCAACTTCCAATTTTCAGTGGTTCCCTAGAGCTTGCAGGGTAATTTAGTATCTATGGCCCATCGTGAGCCAGCCCTCATCAACCCCTCTCAGTCCCCAAGCCTTCGCTTCAGCCAGATGGAAGTGCTTGTGATTCTCCAAATGCAGCATGTTGTTTTATAATTCTGTACCTTCTCACAGATGGTTCCTCCAGCCTGGGGTGCTGTTCTCACAAACTTCTAATTTGTTCTGCAAACAGATTAGGGGGTCAGCCCTCCCAGACCCCATTCTAATTAGAATGGTTTTGATCCGTGTTCTTCTGGGCTCCCAGAGCCCTCCCAGAGGGGTTCACTGCCTCTTCACATCTTCACCACCATGTCTTGCCTCTTCTGGAGACTCCTTCTTAGTGTCTTCCCTTGATCCTCCTCCTGTACCTGTCTCTCAGATGCTGGTGATCCCTAAGGTTAAGATCTAGACTTTTCTCTTGGCTCCCCTGTACAAACTCCATAACTGAACTCCTCCTCCCCCAAGATTTCAACCACCACCTTATGCTTATGACTCCCGGATCCATGTCTCCATCTTGACCTTCTCTACTGACCTTCTGACCCATAATTCCAGGTACCCAAAAACATTCCCACTTGGGTGTCCCACAGGCTTCATTGTACCTTATAAGGATATAAAGAACAGGAATCATCACTTCCTCCTACTCCCAAATCAGCTCGTCCCCTTGTGTTTGCTTGTCACATCAACGGCATAACTCCTGCCCCATCAGCCCAACCTGAATGCCAAGAGTCAGCTGAGAGTACTCCCTTTCCTTCATCATTCTCCCTGCCCCCCACCCAATCTCCCATTCATTACCCAAGACCTAATAAGTCTACCTTCTAATTATCTCTTGAGTCTCTCAGAGCCCCTCATTCTTACCCGCTAGCTTTGTTTCGGCCCTCAATACCTCTCTCCTGGATAATTGCAGACATATCCTTGCTGGTTTCCCTACAACCAGTCCTCTGTCTCCCAAACCACCTTTTACGCTGCAGGCACATCTGATGGTGCCAATGGTCTGCTCAAAATCCTTCAGACTCCTCTAAGTCTTCGCAGTCCTTGGCATTGCTCATAGTCGCCTCAGTCTGGCCTTGCTTGCCTGTCTAGCCTCATCTTTCAACATCCCTCACAGGACAGGTGGTTACCTACAGTTCCGGGGACGTGTCATGCATTCATTCTCTCTGCTCCATCCTGCGGTTCCCATACTCTCCCGCATGAGAACTCCACCCCACCCTTATTTGCCTCTTCACTCCTTGTCCTTTTAGACTCAGCTCAGGTATTAATTATCTCCTTGGGGAAGCCTTCTCTAACCACTACCTTGCAAGGCTTTGTTCCCTGCAACCCCTAAGTTCTCCTTGAGAAATTATCATGTGGTTTATCATTTGTTTATTTGTCTGTCTCCTCTGCTAGGTGGCAAGATCCTCCGGGGACAGGGGACAGATTTGTGTACCCTCAGCACTCTACCTGAAGATCAATATATGGTATATGGTCAAGGAATGTTTGATGAAGGAATGAACAATGGTGTCATTGGTATGAGACACCCCAGACAAGGCTGAATTTCTCCCACCTTTGAGTGCTGGAAGATTTGAGGACAATGTCATTGTCCTAATTCCCTTAACCTTACAACCCTATCATCCCCAAGGATGAAGAAGAACCTTCCCACCTCTACCCTCTAGGCACCACCTCTCCCTGGATGGAGAAGATATTTCCTACTTCCAGGTCTCCCTAAATTGCAGATTATTCCCAGCCCTAACCTCTCCCCGACCTCCAGAATCATTGATACTACTGTCTACTTGGCATTTCATTTTTCTTGGATGCTTAGATGAGTGTCCAGCTTAAGCTGACCAGTTCCAAATTCTTAGTCTTTTCCCTTATATTTGTACTTCTGACATTCTTTGTCACCTTAAAAAAAAAAAAAATGGCAACACCTCCCACCAGTTGCTCAAGCCAAAACCCTTTGGGCTCATCTCTTGTGCTCTGTATCTGAGCTGACAGCACATCTTGCTGGCTCCATGGCTGAAGTGTATTCAGAATCCAACCACTTCTCATCTCCATTGTGGCTACCATCTTAGCCTAAGCTACCTCTGTGCACAGCCTGGTTATTGTGTTTCCTCACCTGTGTCCTGCTTCTAGATTATTCTCCACACGGCAGCCCACCTCAGCCAGCTCAGACTTCTCCACTCCTAGCTCTCCAGTGGCTTACTTCATCCAAACTCAAAGCCAAGGTCCTTTCAGTGACCTCCATGAGCTTTGGGTGGTCTGCTCTGTGTTACTCCTCTGACTTTCCCTCCCGTTCTCTCCTCCTTCCTCACCCTGCCCCAGCCACACTGGCTTCCTTCTCTTCCTCAAACATGTCAGCTCTTTTTACTTGCTCATCCCTCTGCCTGGAACACCCTTTGTTCTAGAAAGTTCTTTCCTTTTCAACACTTGGGGCTCCACTCAAATGTCACCTGACCAGGGAAGTCCTCTCTGACCTCGGTGTTAAAAAGGCATCTCTCCACAGTTACTTTCAATCTCCTTACCCTTCTTTATTCTCCTTTATATGCTGTAGATTTTATAGGTGGCATCTTTCTGCCTATTTATTTATTTATGGCAAGCCGCTTGGAACTCCTGACTGCCATCTTCCCCAGCATGGTGTCCTCCAGGCACCATTCCTGTCCCTCCCCCTAGTGCCTGGTGGCAGCTTGGTCCCGGCACTCACCAGGCGGGAGTTGTAGATGGGTGATTTGATGGGTGTGGTCACAGGGCAGTTGATCCTCTTCTCCTTCTGACGTCGGTTACAGAACCAGACTCTGACCACCTCCTTCTCCATGGACAGCTGCTCTGCAATCATGGAGATCTCCTCTGAGCTGGGTTTGGGGTTCTACAGACACCAAATGGATAGAATGTGGTCAGGAGGAAAAGGGAAGAGGGTCAAGAATCGGGGACGGGGGCCGGATGTTCCAAGGGAACAAGAGATGGACCGAATAGCATCAGACATAGGATGGAATACTGGCTTTATCAGTTACTGTGGATCCTTAGAAAACTGCCTTAACCTCTCTGAGCCTCAGTCTTACACCTATGAAGTGAGAATAATATCTCCTGGAGAGGATCTCTGTGAGGATAAAATGAGAAAGGGTGTGTCAACTGTCCAGCGTAGGGCCTGCCACAGAACAGAGGAGCCATCAATGTTCTCCCCTTCTGTCACTTCTCCCTTCAGGAGTTTTGAAAAGAGGAGTCTGCTGCTGAGTTGTGCAGGGCAGGCAGAATCCCGAAACCCACGTTCCCCTCATGCCCTGATATCCCTTTCTTGTGTTACAACTTCCTGTCCTACCTCAAAATAGGAAAAAATAAAGACAAAGCATGTGGATCCATCGAGACTGTGGGGATAATATATATATAAAGTATCTATTATATTATACATTAAATATCATCTATTAATATAATAATGTATATGTCATATATCAATATAATAATGTATCTATTATATATATTAAACACTCTCTTGTTCCATCCTCTCCTTCCACCCAATCTTTGATCTCAGCCCCTTTCTCTCCTTCCTCTAGTCCCCTCCCTTGCTCCAGAAACCTAATCGCAGGAAAAGCCTGCTCTTGTCATCCTGCCAGCAGGAAGCGGCCGTCGAATCCTTGAGCCAGATGTCCTGGTGGATCTGCTGGAGTGGGCAGCAGTCTTGAAGGCCCCGGGCACACAATGTTAAATGAGGCCAATGGCACGTCCTCTAGGGCCCTGTGTGGTGTGAACCGAAGCTTTGGAAGCTGGTACCTGAGGGATCCCAACTAGAAGCTGTTTCGATGCACCTGTTTCCCCCTCTTCCCCTTCCCCAGCTTCCACAGGGCACGAGCTGGTGTTATCAGCTGCCACATACTGGCTCAGGAAAATGCTTCTGCTACACGTTCAAACAAATGTACGTATAACATGATCACAAGCATTTACACACACGTGGAGGAGAGAAAGAGAAGGAAAGACATGTAGATGCCATTTAATGGCAGGTTTTTTTCTTTCTACTTCCCTGGGTTTTCCTAATTGTTCACAATGAGCATTTACTACATATATAATTTTAAAAAATATATAAATCAATGCATAGAAAGTAAAGAATTCCAGGTAACTCTACTTATCATGATGAGCACTTTGTAAGGTATAAAACAGTGGAATGCCTGTCGCATACCTGAAACATAATATAGTACATCAACTATACTTAAAGAAAAAATAAAAAATTTATATACAGTGGCCTGGCTTTGCCACAGCTGGATCAAGAGATCCACCCTCTTCTGGGACCCCAGATGTCATCCCTTAAGACTCCCAGTGAGAGGGACATTAGGTCCCCAAAAAATGTCAGGGCAAGAGGGGTCCATGGGGAAAGAAGTTGCTGGCAGTTCCCTTCATGGGCATACATAGAGGGCAGCAGAGGGTGTGTGTGCTTGCTTTGCGACCCTTTCCCTGAGTGTGCCCGCTCATCCAACCGTGTACATCAGCCCACCCGCTCCCGCCCGGAGGAGCCGCTCACATCTTGAAATCTTTTCTCCAGAGTCAGGCGGATGTTGGTCTCGATGCTGGTCCGTTTCTTCCTCTTCCTACCGAATACCTCACTGAGGCTAGGGAAAGAGCTGGGGGTGTTCATCGAGGGCTCTGATGGAGAGGTTTCTGTCGGGAGGCGGAAAGTCAAAGGAAGTTCAGAGAAGAGAACGCACTGGCTGGGCCAGGCTCTGTGTTCATGGCCTTGAAGTCCGACCCCGCTTCCCGGTAAGCTGTGCAGTGGCTCTTTCAAGACCCACCCTCTCCCCCTGCAGGTGAACTGGGACAGGCCAAGCGTCCTGCTTCTGCTCATAGGTCTGGGCGAAGGTCCTCCGCGACTCCCACGCCAGTGCCTCCCGTGTTTGCGGTCATGGTTCAGGGACACTTGGCCATCAGTGGCTGGCTAGGGGTGAGTGTGTGCAGGCAGAGATCCTACAAGGAACACTCATGAGTCTGTTTTTTTCCCCAGGGATGCCTGAATACTGAGTAAAATGGGAAATGGCGTTTGCAGCTAAAAGCACTGGCACTCAGTGGCAGAATATGGCGTGGAAGTCATTTTCTTTTCAGTGTTTAAGTGTTGGAGCCGAGGGAGGACCGATGGGCCGGGATACCCCTCACAAAGGACTCAGGCATCAGGGAGGGGATCACACTAGAAATGAACAATAAGGAACCTTCCCAGTGATCCTCACCGCCTCTGGTTGTCTCTCTCACTTCGGTGCCCCGAGAAGAGCTGCCTAAGGGCAACCTGTCTGGGGCAGCTTCTTTGCCCCTCCCCCATTCCACATAGAGGGACTTCTGAGGGGGTAACCCCTTTGGCTGCTTATCCCCCCCCAACACTTTCTCTCCACAATAACCACTCATCCATGTGTATCTACTGACCAGAGCCCGGCCTGGCACAGGGTCTCTCTACCTTCTCTCTCAAGCTACACCACTGGTTCTCAACCGGGGCAATTATGTACCCCCCAAGCCCCCAGCAGATATTTGGCAGTATCGGGAGACATTTGTGCACGTTTTAGTGGGAGGCAGGTGCTGCTGGCATCTGGGGGTAAAGACCAAAGATAACTGCTAAATACTATGGAGTCCAGAGGACAGCTTCCTACAACAAAGAATGCCCTGGCCCATGAGATCCATAGTGCCATGCGGAAGCCCTGTTCCACTGCCCCACAACACCAAACTCATCTGTCCATTGTTCCACGTACTTTGCCCTTGACCCCAGGAACGCCTCCCAGGCCACCCTGTGGACTGAATCCAGCCAACCTCACTCCTGCTGTTAGCTTTCCCTACTTGTCCAGCTCACTGTAACTCCCTGCTTTCTGAAGTCCTACTCAAGACGACCCAGACAAAGGGCTTGTGTTGTGTCTATGGCCTCCCCTTCTCCCACACGAGAGCCTGGAGGACCCACGCTTCTATATTCCTAATCAAGACATGGTCCAGAGAGCAAGGTGGGTAACTGTTCACTTTGGAGAGCTGTCCTAAAGTCTAGACTGGGTGGGTTTCTCGTGGAGAAAGGAATGGGGCCAAGTTTTCATGACCTAATGCCATGTCCTCCAAAGGACATGTCAGCTGACATTTCCATCTCTACTTGCCTGTCTCCCATGTCTTATTTCTTAAATGGTTCCAGACTCAGGAGGAGAAGGAGTCTTACACAGTGACTGCCTCAAGCCCCGACACAGACAGGTCCCTGGCCCCCTCCCAGGGTACCAGCTGTCCTTGTGTCCCTGCCACCTACCTGCGTCATGCAACCACTTCTCCAGCAGCGGCTTGAGCTTGCACATGTTCTTAAAGCTCAGATTGAGGGCTTCAAATCGCGAGATGGTGGTCTGACTGAAGTCATTGCCATACAGCTTTCCCATCGCCAGCCCCACATCTCCCTGTACGTGGGGATCGAGAGGGAGGAGCTGGAGACACAGGCTTCTTCTCTTCTTTGTCCCACCATCCTAGCACCAACCACGCACACAGAGAACCTTCAAGCACCCGCCCATCACCTCTTGGCTCCTTTCCACGTGTTTTCCCTCTCAGAGGGAGAATTTGGTTCATTTCCTGCCCCAGACTCCGAGTGGGTCGTGCCCATGTGTCTAACACCTTGCCTGGCTCTCATTCCTCCCCTGTCCCCCAGCAGTGTCCTCAGTTTCCTTACCCTTGACAACTGTGTCCTATTCCCTGGGACATAGGGGCACGATGAGCTTGCCCCAAATACACCAAACCTCAGGTTGTTCCTGAAACGTACACCCAGGAAGCCCGTCTCCACTCACTCAACCCAGTTCCTTCTGGCTCCCTGCAAACCAGACCTGAGTGAAGCCCAGCTTAATGCGCCTCTGCTTGAAGGTCTTGGCAAACTTCTCCAGCTCTTCCAGATCACTGGGCTCGTCAGCCCCTCCAGAGCTGGGTAGATGCTTGGGCACTGGGAGATGTGGGGACGCTTCCAGATGAGGTTCTAAAGAAGATCCTGGCAACCCTGGGCGCCCAATTGCCTAAGAAGGAACACATACGGAACAGATTCACAAATAGTCAACCAATCAAATGGCGTTTTCTGGTATTGCGTACTAACAGACCCACTTAGAGGATAACAGACCCCTGGGTACACTTGATACCTGTTTTGTCAGTGGTGTGGAAGGGGGAACTGAGGATTTCTATGAAGGGACAGCAAATAGCTAGAATAGCTGGGTAGAGACAGTAGGAGTGCAAGACAGGGAGGTGGCCTTTCTGGGTTTTAGGCTATGACTCATTGTTTGACTCTGAGCAGGTAACTTCCTTCTTTCAGTTTTCCACCATAAAAGGAGTTAGCGGGTTTGTTTACAAAGATTCCAAAAACAAATCTCAGAATGGGACAGGGGGAGAAAGGTTGTTTGCCTTGCCTGTTCTTTTCCAAAAAGGGAAGGAACAGGCATTCAATAGGTGTTGACTGAAGATAACAGAGGACATCTGAGACTTGTTATATTAATAGAATTTCCATAGAATTTTAAACTCCTGTGACTGCCATTATACTTTCTAACCCATCCTTTTCCTTCATGAGAGTGTTTTGTTGTAGTTGTTTGTTTTTAAATCGGAGGTATTCCAGTGCCATCTGAATATACCTGGATCTCATTTATGGTTGTCAGGAGAGAGTCTTCCTTCCGTTTATTTTCACAGAGAAATAGATCCTAAGACCTAGAGTCCATGTTGTTTCCCTTTTGGGGTCAGGAGTGACATCCACCACTTCACAAGGAGCAGAACACACACCAAGGGGGCCAGGCATCCTGTCCAGTCCCCGGGCCACTGCCCACGTGGACAACTTGGTCCACGTCAGCCCTCTTCTCTCCCCTTCCCAGCTGACTCTTTTCCTAGACTGGGGTGAACTTTCCTCCTTCACTCCTCCAGGACATGCAGATTTACCACTCAGATGCGCATCCTTAAGAGGAGACAGGGAAAAGGACCAGAGAGAAGTGAAGGACTCCTTTCCCTGGTGAAGGATCTTTTAGAAGAGGATGATTCCAAAGCCTCATGGATTTGATCCTATTTTGTAGGGAAAAGCCTCAGCCCTCCTGAGACTTCTTTTCCTTGATTCATTTGTTCTTTAATCCGACAAGTACTGAGTTCTTTGCTAGAGCTTCTTCTCCCTCCCTTTCACATCCAATCAGATGCCACGTTGCATTCCTTCAACTGCCCCAAACATCTCCCCATCCGCCCCCTCCTCCCTACTCTCACTGCTACGACTGTAAGCAAGTCCCTTGTTACTGCTGCCTGGGACAATCTTAATAACCTTCTGAACAGTTTCTTTGCTTCTTAATATTTTAAGATATGAGAGTGGATCTTAGGCCCATGTAAGATCTCTTCTAGACCTAAGTCTATGATGAGATTCTGAGTCCTCGGGGAGTGGAAGAGTTCAGGACTCCGGTGTCCCCATTCCTACCGGCCACTAGATGGCACCCTCTCCCCTTCCAGACGCCTTCCCTGGCCTCTCTAGCCCTTTAGAGCCGGGGCCCTGAGTGATCCATGGGGGATCTTTGCATGGAATAGCGACCCTGGGCCTCTGCAGTTTGTTTCCCGCAAATCTGCATGTCTGTCCCTTGAGCTGTGCCAGTTATTAACTGCACGGGGACAGCCAGATGAGGGGAGGAGAGGCCGGTCCCGTCCGGCTCCCGCTGCTCTTAGCAAGTCACACTCCTGGCCCGAGGCTGCCTCGGCCAGAGGAACCAGCTGGCAACCAGGCGCTGGGTGGAAACAGGGCAGCTCAGCAAGCTGCCCCTCTCGCAGATGGCAGACCTCCCGACCTGCACACATGCACACTGCAGGAGGCAGTCTAGAGCAGTGGGTCTCGAGAAGGACCCAGAGGTGAGAGACTGTGTCCTTGTGGTCTTGGGACATCAGGCCTGTGGGACTCCGGTCTCCTCCTCCTTGGGGCTTGAGAGCACCCGTGGCAGGGCTGACGGTCCCTGTGGCTGCCCTGGAAAGTTGGCAGACCCCAGGTCCTCATGGAGCGAGTGAAGCCAGGGCCCGATCCAGGCCCGAGTGGAGGGCCTGCACTGTGGAGCAGGAGAGTCCAGGAGCGGACATCTCTGGGCTTTACTTCTGGCTCCCCAGGTGATGGGGTCAGTCACTTCTCATGGCCGTGGCTTGCATTCCTCTCGTGTGAACAGGGATAATCCCTTGCTAGTCCCTGTTCCCAGAGGGGTAAATGCCCCCATCCAGGGGGTGGGGGAAAACCACTGAGCTGCTCTGTCAAGAGCCAAGGCATCCCTGGAGGAAACAGGAAGAATGTGGTTGTTTACCTGGGACGCCAGGCCAGGCCCAGTCTGCGGGAGGAGGAGAGAGCTTTGTTGCTGTGGAAAGGGGAGAAGATTTGGCTGCAGACCTGGGTGAAAGGGGAGGGACAAAGGAACAAACAAATAAAATCCAGGCCATCTGAAAGACGTGCTCCACAGCTCTGGAACCGAGATAACTGTCCCCACCCCCTGTGACCTCATCAGGTCCCTCAACCCACCCCAAGCCCCGTGAACAGGGCCCCTACAGCCACGGCCCTGGCATTGCCACACACAGGTGGAGGTGAATGAGACATGGGGTAAATATGTAAGCAGGATCCCCAAACCAGTCCTTCTGCCTGCCTGCCCGCCAGCCTGGATTGGTGCATGGGTTAAGGAGGCTCAGGGCAACCTGCTCTGGGATCTGATAACCAGGACTGAAGAAATCCGACAGGGAAGGAAAGGCAGCTGGAGCGGAGGAGCTGGCGAGTTCCATTGTGCCTGTAGAAGGAGGCTGCGAAGGCCCGAGCAAGTCTGCAAGGATGCCAGACCAAGTGGATGTGGCCAGAAGGCTGCACTGGCCAGGCCAAGGGCTCTTGGCAGAATGAGGACATTTTATACTCGGGAGGAAAGGCAGAGAGAGAAGGGAAGACCAGGGGCCAAGCCTCTGGGAGCTCTGTCTGGTGCTATGGCCTCTCCCTGTTCCTTGTGCTGCCTGAGGACCGCTCTCTCCTTCCCTCTCCGAGAAAATGGTCCATGAAGGGCTCTGCCTGGTTGCTGGTCATGATGGTGACCTCCCTCTAGGAAGGACCACAGCTGGGAGCTCTTGCTCTCATGGCGGAAATGGAGCCATCAAGTGACCAAAGCAGACAATGGGGCAGATCACCCCAATCCCTGAACCCAAACCCGAACCTTTGGTCTCTGTCCTCGCTAAGCTGCTCTGGGCCACTGATGTACAGAGCTGCTGATGCCGACCTTTATGCTCCCCAGTCTGTAAAAGTCAGGGCTGAATATTTCCTTATTAAAATAAACAAAAAGCTCTTATAAGGAGCTCTGAACTGGGAGTCAAATGCTTGAATACTAATAGTAATCTAACATGTATACTGCATTTTGAAATGCATAAAGCCTTTTCATATGCATTATTTCAAATAACCCCCAATAACCTTGTGAGGTAGAATTTTACTCTTATTCTATATTTTACTATTATTCCATTTTGTTTCATTTTACTCTATTTTTATTCAGAGAGGTTAGGTTAACTTTCTCAAGGACACACAGCTAGTAAGTGATTTTTAAAATTTAAAAAAAAAATTAACCAATGAGTTTTCTGACTCCAAATTTTGGGGGGTTTTGTTTGTTTATTTGTTTTTCCCCTTGCATCATATACTGCCCTCATTAGTTATATGTCTACGTCTGGGCCATTTTGATATCACTGTCTTCTAAAGATGAATGGAATTAACTGTTACCTTCTCTTTCCTATTCTAGGAGTATGATAGACATTGCTTGGCTAAAATAGATATGTAAAGGTTCAAGTATGTTCTTTTTCATCATTATAAAAATGTTCTGAGATGCCGTGGAGCCTAGGGATAGGGACTGTAATTTAGGCAAGTGCTAGAGATGGAAGACAGAGTTGGATTCTGGATTTCCAAAACCTCTACCTGGGATTCGTACACTGGTGGAAAACTCCTACTTCCTCCACCCCTCGGGCTCTAGTTGGTAGAGATGAGAGAGGGAGAGGCAGCACAAGGCAATGGCCAAGAACACAGGTTTCAGAGAAATTATTATGGAACTTTATTATGCCACTGGAGACATAGTATGGCTATCTACTGCACGAGGTGATTTTGAAAAATTTCAGGAAAATCACTCATCAGAGCTCCTGGCAGCTCAAGAAATACTAGCTGTTATTATGAATATTCTAATCTGTTTGCTCTTGGTCAAGGAGACCTTCTCTGGTAGTAATTTCCCTGCCAAAGAACACCTGAAAACCTCCTCTATAGCCTCTGGGTGGCGCTGCAGCTCTACCCAGACAGTCACAGCCAGCTTTTCAGAGGTGAAGGATTTCCAAGGAACAGAGACAGGCAGGCTCCGCAGATCTCCAGGAACTCCTCCTTCCCATACCGCTTCCCCTGCCCGTGCCCCCAGCTCCTGGCTACCTTGTACCCCAGTCCGTCCTGACCAGGAAATTGAGGGAGATGAGAGGGAGAAGCAGAGAAGGTTCCTCTGCCTGGAGGGGCAATGGTGGGCATCCCTTCCCCGGGAGCTGAAGTAGACAAGCTGATCTTAAGGTCAGAGGGGTGAGCCACTCACCCCATGCCCCACACTTGGGCTCCCTCATCCAGCAAGCAGGGATGGCATGTTGCTGGACTTGGCCGGTGTGGGAGGCGCCAGCCAGGGTTCTTACCTTGCTGCCCAGATTGGGTCTGAGATAGCAGGAACTGGGATACAGACTGTAGGTGGCCAGGAACGAGCACGAGCTGCTGGAGCGGATGGAGGGAGGTCATGTCCTGTATGCGGGGGGGAGGGACACACAAATATCACGGAATTTACACGCCAGGGATGCTGGCTCCCTCTGCCTGTTGCCCATCTGTCCCATGGGGTCTCCAGACTCAGAGACTTTGTTGGCTGTGACCTTGCCTTATGCCTCTGCGTAGCTCAAGTGCCTGGCACGTAGTAGCTATTCCATTAATGCTGGCATTGTTACAGCTCCCGTGCCTGGCCAAGCAGTGCCTTGCAGCCCATCATAGTTAAACTTTGCTTTGTTATTTAACGTCTGTGTCTTTCAGTCTCACCACCCCACTAGACTATAAATGTCAGAGGCACGGGCTGAGGATTACCGATCTCTCAGAGCTTCGCCCTAGAAATGGCAGGTAATCCCAATCATCCAATTTTGTATGTTTTAATCTCATGTCACTTGAAAGTCATATCTAGGCCATTTCCTGGGCCTGAACCTCTCCTGGAGGAATGAGCAAGTTATCAGGTCTTAATGCAACAAATTTGACTAGACAGAAAGTCCATGATCCCCGAGTTCCTCCCACCAGCTCCCACCATGGAGATACCAATCCCAATGCTTAGGGCATCCAGACCTCCAGGACTCGGTGCACAAAGATGAAGAAGAGAGGAACGGATGCTCATTTTAATCTTAAATCTTTCTAGAAAAGGGGTGGTATTTCTTCCCCAGATTTTCCAGAGCAAGAGGGGGGCTGGCCACAGGGACATCCGCCCTCTCAGACATTTGTCGTTACTGTTTTAGGGTGCCTCCTTCTTCCCCCAACAGCACTCTGTTCTGGTTTGGCTTTGTTGCAAAAGCTTGAGGGAGGAGAGTGGGCTCACTGGAGATAGAACCACTCTATGTCTGTAGCAGTGGCTGTCAGCACAGGGCTCCCCCGAAGTGGCCAGCAGACACCAGCCCCAACGCTGCTAGGTCCATTGTTTTGGCAGGATCAGTTCTCCTTTGTCCCAGGGAGGTAGAGGTAGCCAGGCTTCCCCTTTAAGAGTGCTCTCCTGTCTTCTCATCCCCACCCCAGGCCTTCATCCCTTCTTCACATTCCCTGGAGGACGGTTTTGCAGACCAATCTAGATTCACTGAGAGCCAGGTCTAGAGGTGAGACATGTTGCAAAAGACTTCAGTTAAACTCACTGGCCCGCTGAGACTATCTGGGCTCCCTGACATGGGCTGGCATTTACCCCGGACATTTGGTTTCCAGGCATCATCGTGGCTCCTTGACTCAGGTGGCATGGCCGATGCGAGAGGGTCTGCTGCAGGGAGTCGCCGAGGTCCTCAGTTTTAATCTGTAAGTGGAGGCAGTAGGGGAGTGTCAGTTCTGGGCCTCCGCCCCCGCCACCCCCGGCAGGCAGAAAGGGAGGCTTGGAGAAGGTCAAGGTGATGAGTGATGAGTGACAAGGCCAGAGAGTGCAAAGCTAGCTGGGTGCCTACGGGGTTGCAGCTTGATAGTCCTGCCTGCCTGTGCCCTTCAACGGCTAAGAGAGAGGCGAGTGGCCCTCTGGAGGAACAGTCTGTAAGCAGGTGGGGAGGGGTTCACAGATCGATCTGCCCCCAGTACCGTTTGGTGGGCTGTGCCGGTGCAGAGGGCAGCTTACCCTCTCCCTCCATGAGATGAGAAAAAATAAGTATGTTGCAATGACTATAAACATTTCTGTTGAGTTCTGAGTTGATGCTCTTTTTTTTTCCCCCTTGGGGGAGATGTTAGAATTTCCTTTGTGAAATGATGCTGAATCGAAACGGGGTTTGATTTTTTGTTTATTTTTAATTTTTTTTTCTTTCGTCATCTCTAGATGCAATGTGGGGCTCGAACTCACAACCCTGAGATCAGGAGTCATATCACCTCTGACTGAGCCAGTCGGGCATCCCTAAACAGTATTTTAAAAATTCCCCACCTCACGGAGTGCACAGAGGCTCAGTCAGTTCAGCGTCTGACTCTTGGTTTCCATTCACGTCATGATCTCATGGGTGGTGGGATCAAGTGTCCGTGTCAGGCTCCACATTCAGTGTGGAAACTGCTTGAGATTGTCTCTCTCCTCCTCCCCCTGCTTGCACTCTCTCTCTCTCAAATAAATAAATCTTTAAAAACAAGAATAAAATAAATAAAAATGTCCCACTTTATTAAAAAAATAATGGCAACCCTTTATCAATCTTCCCCATACTGTGTTTTATTTTTCTGGTCCACAAAATCCCAAAGTCTGGGAGCCAGTTTCCCCTCTGTCCCCTTTCCTTTGTTTTCCGCAGTTAGCCACCTTCTGTGTGCTAAGCTGCTTCTGCCACCCGCCCTCCTCACCCATGTGGCTTTGGTGACAGTCTTTGCCTGTCTCCCTACAGGTGGGGACATGTTTCCCTCACAGTCACTCACTACTGCAGTTGCAGCCCGAAGGGCCTGCGATGGCTTCTAAACCCTCTCTAGCCTCCCTCCACCAAGCACCCCCCCTGTGGGTTTCCCAGGTGTCCAAGGGCAGGGCAGGACACACCATTTGTGCCCACCCCTCCTCCCACCCAGAGAACAACTACCCTCTGGCAGCTTTTCAGGAAGTCCACTGGGTAGGGGGGAGCCAAGTGACTGAATTCATATAATATGACAAAGACCATAGGCTCTAGACCTTATCTTTTAAAATACACTGTGGAGACCCTCTGATGGAAATTCTTGGCCACAGATGTCCTACTTAAACTACTTTCTTGGTCTACACTGGGAATGTCACTGACATCCTAGAATCTCTCCCGTCTTAGTTTAACCCAAGTTAAAGGTTCAGGTGAAGCTACATTTGTGCTTCATCACTGCAGAGAAATGGACTTTGGATCACAAAAGGAAGACTTCCCTTTGGCTAGAAAGCTAGGAAGATCCTACTGAGTGACATCAGAGACCAAGAAAACAGCTAGTGTCCTAAATGCGGTGCGTTGCACACAGTGGGAACTTATGCGAGTTAATCGAATAAAAGACACAAAGAGAACCCATCTCTCTACAGTCTCCAGCAGGATACAGTCAGGAGAACATGGAGCAGGGAGCTAGACCCTGCTTCCAAGTCCTAACCTGGAGTTTAGCTCACTAGGTAACCTCCAACCATCTTTTAGCCTGTAGGAGACTCATTTTCTCCCATCTGCTATGACTCTAGATGATCTTTCTCTCTTCCAGTCCTAAGACGGAATTACAAGTTCTAGTTCCCCGGGGCATTGGGCAGACTTGTCTGGCCCAGGTTGCTGTGACGTTCTTAGGTAAAGCACACCTACACAGCACCAACAAGCCAGGGTTACACCAAATTTGGTAAGAGGGGGCTTCTTTCAGGGACCATCTGTCCAAATCCCTCTTCTCTCACCTAAAGAGACCTGTTCTGGAGCCTTGGAAGCAGAGAGGAGGAAGGGAAAGCAACTGGAAGTAGCACAGTGAGGGGCAGAGAGTTGAGACTTTCTGAAAAACTCTGAAGGCATGGCCACGCAGGAGGGATTTCCAAGCTCCCATCCCTACCCCCAGTGCCCCTCAGCTCTTCCCACCCACGCTTGGCATCTCCCTCTAAGAAGCTCTGGTGTCCTAGTTCTTCCCCTAGAAATTAGAGTTTTCACATCCTAGATTCCAGGGAAACATTTGTTAGCAGGTTTAAAAAAGCTAGGAATAGATGATAAGACCACTTATTTAAAACCACCACCAACCACCACCGCCACCCTTAAGATTGGCTCGAAGAGATTTTACTGAAGCAAAGCCTTTGGGGGCCGGCCTTCCCTCCCTGCATCTCCCTTCTAGAGCCCTCTCCCACCCCCCAGCACATCCCTCATCTCAGCGGGGAGGGGGGAGGAGGAGGGGTGACGATAGGTGAGGTGGGATGGAGGAAGGGGGACGGAGGGAGAACACTGAGCATTGCAGCCAAAGCCACGCCCGTGGAACCACCTGGGGCGGCTTGGCATGGTGCCAGCTCCGAGGCAAGTGGCAGGGTTCCTTTATAGACTCGTTATGCGCAATGGAGATAAGAAGGTGCAGCTATGACAGAGCTTGAAAACATGTGCTTTGCCTCCAACCTGTGTGCTATCTGTTAGAATCAGTGCCAGGTCTTCCTGCAACACTTAATTTCAGAAACCAGCGCCATCATAAAAGAAAACGCACCCTTTCATCTGCTTCCTGGATCAATTGCCCTCCAAACTCTTTTAGGGGCATGGCCGACCTCCCAGTTCTGAAAATGAAGCGGCTGATAGCAGAAATTCCCTTCGGGGGTTCATCCGGGGCGTTCTGACAATACCCCCACCCCAATGCCCCAACTCGTGTGTCATTCTCCTGACTTTCTGTTTCACCAACATTTTTATTCTTTCATTTTTCATATTTCATTAGCCGTTGGGTGTGAGCTGCTGACAGTAACCCCCAAAGAGAAGAGTCCTACGCAAACCAAATCCAGAGACACTAAAGGAGATTTCCTTTTTCGAGGATAAGTTCTAAAACCTCTGTTCTGGTAGGTGGCTGTCGGAAGGGGAAGAAGTGGGGAAAGGCACATTTAGGGCTCTTCTAGCCTTCAGCACACTCTGACAATTCTCTAAGAGTCCACAGACTGAGAAACTCCGAAATTAAGGAACAAAAGCCCTTCCCAAATCAAAAAATCCCTTTCACTGCTGTCGAATGGAAAAGATTGGAGCCTTTCCAGGCAACTGGGTGTTGGTTGTGGATCTGGATGGTGAGATAGAGAGGCTTCTGTTGGAATCCCATTGACTTCTAATGTGAGAACCTGAGGCAAATTGGGTGAAAATCCAATTTCCCCCTTACTTGTGAAAACCCAACCAAACCCACAGCCTGCCTGGAATCGGGAAGACTGTCTCCAGGGTCCCTTTTGTGGTTCTTCTCATGTCAATGAAATCTTTCTCCAGGTCCTGCTCGGGACGGGCTACTCCCATGGTGGGACAAGGGCCGCCACAGAGGACCTCAACCTGTCCCGGCCACTGACCATCCTGTCCACGTATTAGATGAGGTTTGTTAGTTCGGGATTTTCTTCTGCCCACTGTGCGGTGCACAAGTGTTACCCTGAGTCTTGGGCTGTTGACCAGGGAGGTAAAAAGTCGTCACGTGTGATTAGCTTTTCTAAGCCCAGTGAACTCCCTGACATCACCTGCTTGAGAAAGCAGTAGCCTCCTTCTGGGAGGAGAGAGCCCCCTCTAAGGAGCTAGAAGCCTTCAGACATTCCTACTTGGTTTCTCTTCCCAGCTGGGCGGGGGTGTAGGGATGAGTATTTACCTTCCCATCTCATGGAGGCCCAGAGAGCTTCAGAGATGGGTATTAAGTTACATAACAAGACACTGGCATAAGTCCCTTAAGGGAATGATCCTCTGACTCTCTCCTGGTGCTCTTTCTACAAAACAGTGCGGCAGACATCCCAGGAAGAGGAGACAGCATAGACTGTGGGTGATGGCAAGGGTGGTGTTCTGGCCCAGACAACCCCGCGGACCTCCTTATGAACCATCTGTTTTGGGGTCATGTGATGGGGCAAGGGGGTGCTGGGGTACCCCTCCCTAGCCCCTCCCATACAGTTTCACATGGTTCTCTCTGGGGGAAACAGCCCAACGCTAATGAACAGATCACTGGCAATGCAGACGATCAAAGCTGTTGTCTTGGTTGCATAACTCGTTTGTGGAAAGTGTTTCATAAACATTTCACAAGAAGGAGAATTTCAAAGCATGAACATCTCCCAACCTGCCTTCAATTACAGGCAAGACTTTTTTTTTTTTTTTCTTTCTCCCCCCTTCTACACTTCTCCCGAGCAGTAAGGAAGAGTTTCTGTTTTGTAACTGATGTATAAAGGGTTGGCAGCGAACACGTTGCTCATGAAAATATCCTAAGAATATATTTCAAGTGGTGGAAGGAGGCAGGCAGGTAACTTGTCTCTGTGAACAAGGCTGAGATTCCCCCAGGAGATGTTGTCTGTATCTTCGCTTGGGAGACTCTCCTCTTTCCATAGTTCTTGGTTGTTCCCTGGGAGTCCAAGACTTCTGCCTCTTCAGAGGCCTCTGGGAAGTGCCTGGGGAGATGGCCTCACCCATTCCCTGGTCTCTAGTCAGACCTACGACAGACCCGCCTAGATGCCTCTTTGCCCATAGACACTGGGATCGTCTTCCTGACCGCATCAAACCTCTAGACAAAGGCGGAGAAGAGACGGGGACCCTTGAATAAGCTAATAGCTTCTTAGGAAGCCCGGGCCATTTGGAGTTGCCACCTCCTGGAAAGAAACTTTTCAAAGACACATCCTTGTTTTCCTGGCTTGCGCCTACTCTAGAAATGCAACCAGCTTATCAGTCATGTTAGTTAATGTTTTGGCTTCAGTTCTTAGGACCTAGCATGGCTAGTGTTGACACATGTGTGAAAAACCCCATCATTTTAAACCCATAAAAGTTTTCTTCTCCCTCTGGCACATAAGTCCATGCATTCAAGTTTAATAACTCTGGGAAGGGGCTGTGCCCTGACCGAGGACGCATCCTTGCTAATGTTCTTTGGTGCCTAGGACTTGAGCAACTTTGTACCGCATTCCTTCGGTGCCCTCCTGAGATGCCTGTGGCCTTCCCTTCCCGTGGGTTGACAGGAACTCTCTTTTTTGACCCTGATCCCCTTTGAATCAGACTGTTCTTGTTCTCCCAGGACACCTGGTGGAGAAGAGCCCAGAGCTACTACGGTCTAGGGAGGAGTTCCACAGAACGGTTGACTTGCCCACACAGAGAGCAGCGCTGCCCTCAAATAAATGAAAGTGCGGGAGGCAAGAGGTACAGTGTAGGGGGGGGGGGAATGCTGGGCATGTTTCTGAATCAAACCCTGAAAATGGTTCCTGAGCCCAGTGGCCATTCTTGGGAGGCGTCTGGTGAGTGAATGTAATTTGCCATGACACTCAGATCTTTGGTGACTACCTGGGCTGCCCATCATGGACAGATTTTGCTGTCCTTCCCAGGAGAGGGGATGATTTTAAAAAAAAAAAAAAAAAAAAAAAAAAAAAAAAAGACATCCAGAGAACAAGCACAAGGTCCAGGGTCAACCATGTGTCCTGCCTTGGGGTTCCATCCTTGATTCTAACTTGTTGCATGATCTAATATTCAGTGATTCTGTTCCATTCTCTAGGCCTAGACTGTTTCTCCACAAAAGGAGGGAAAAAGGCTAGATGGAATCTACTTAAGAAATTCACAATATATAATATTAATAATCAATTATTCAAATTAATTCGATTTAATTACTCAAATTAATATTCAAATATTCGATTATTCAAATATTCAATCAATATATAATAGAGAGTGGGAGCACACTTGGGAGCATAAAGTATGCTTGTCACCATACCCATTATACACATGGAAAGATTGAGGCTTGGAGCCACTAAGAAATTTGCTTAAAGTCACACTAGGATACCATAGTGTGGATAATAAAGCTGAGATTTCAACCCAAGTTGACTCCACGGTTCTCCATAAACCTGACACTCAACTGTGTGTGATAGGTTCCTAGAATCATGGACCCTCCAAGGCAGCATCATGCAGACCATGCCAGGGGTAAGGCAGACACTCAGCAAGTGTTGATTCCCTTCCCCATTAGAACTGGAGAGAGGGGTGCCTCTGTGGCTCCGTCAGTTAAACATCTGCTTCCGGCTCAGGTCATGATCCTGGAGTCCTGGGATCGAGTCCCACATCAGGCTCCCTACTCAGTAGGGGTCTGCTTCTCCCTCTGCCCCACACCCTGCTCCTCTCCCACCCCTTCCCCCTGTTCGTGTGCTCGCTCTCTCTTTCTCACTCTCTCTAATAAATAAAATCTTTAAATTAAAAAAAAAAAAAAAAAGAACTGGAAGGAAATATACCTATCACCTGGTCCAGACAGTTCATTTTATAGCTATGATTCCTGAAACCCAGAGTGGGGAAATATAAGGTGCTCGAGACAACACAGCTAGAGTTGTGGGCAAGCCAGTTCCCATCAGGACGGGTCTCCTAACTGCCACTCAGTAATCAGTCCATTCCATGGCGCGGTGGTGCGGTACTCGCCCGCCCCGGCTCCTGTCATGCTACTTAGCAGTAACCTTAATCCCACTATTCTAATGACATTTCATCAAAAGAAAACAGTGCCCCCGCCCCCAGGTTCTCAGGGTGAGGTTTACGTCCAGATAAAGCACATGTCTACTAAGTACGAACATACTTGGCTTGGGAACCGGCATTCTGTATTTCCTTGACATGTAGGAATTCACTCCAGGGGCTAGATATTTGCTCTTTTCCTCCCCGCGCCCTCATGATGAGGAAGATACGTGGGGAGGGGAAGAGAAGGTCCAGGCCGGCCATGAAATCCCTATCCCAGTGAATATTTTACTGTGAGTTCCAAAGGAAAGTAACGTAAGGAAGGGCAGATGTCCTGCTGTCCTGGACACACACACGCGTGCGTGCACACGCACACACAAGCACACACACACATAGCACCAGCTTGTGGTTGCAGAGCACTCTACAGATTAGTTCCAAGAACTTCAGCTCCAGAAAGAGAGAACATAATATTTTTTTAGCACTTAAGAGATTAAAAAGCACTTTTAAATATATCGCTTATTCTTCATGATATTTCAATGATGGAAAAAAACCTTATCAAACGTTTTTCCAGATGCAGACACAGTTAGGAGAACACATAATGTACCCACTGTCAGACTGGCAGGAAGAGCAGAGCTGGACTCTCTACTTGGGTCGTTTACTTCCAGACCCTCCCCGTCGTCTGTCTGTACTGTTCTGTGAGGCAACCCTTTTGGGTTTCCCCCAACACCAGACTTACCTACCCAGAATGTGCCTGTGGATCCCTGCCTCCTTTGTGTGTTTTCACACGTGGGGCATGGTTGGTGTAAACATTTCCATGAGGGGAGCCTGGGACTTCTCCATGTATGTGGGGTCTCCACAGTTATTGAAAGTAACACTTGCCACAAGTCTGAATGGGGTTCTCTTTGGCATTTCCTGGGAGCTGCCTGGCATAGGGAAGCCTGCCTCTGAGAGTCGGAGCCTTGGTTATCTATGAAAGTAAGCGCTTTTCCCCGATAATTTTCATCTTTGAGAACTGTCTTTTAGCAAGGCTGAGATCCTTGTCTTTTATATTCCTGTGGGACCCCCAAATAAAGTGAGGCACCCCCTGTGGCCCTCCAACACTGGGTCTGCTCCAATAGCAGTGGAGTAAGATGGTCTCCTATGTGGCATGCTTGAAACACAGGTTCCCTCTCCCATAAAGTCCCTCTTCCCAGTTCAGGGGACAAGCATTTAGTATGTGCCTACTGTATACTTCAGGGAACTAGCAGCACAAAGATGAACAGGGGCCTCCCAGGTGAATTAGGAGACAGCTCACAGGAAGGAAGCAGCTACTATGCAATGCTCGTGCAATCAGAAGTGTGTACAGTGGTTGTGTGGAGAGGCTGTCACTCACTGTGGCAGGGCAGAGCATGGCTAGAGAGAAAGGCCAGTGAGGTAAGGAAGGCCCCACAGAAGGAAAGTCCTTCTGGGCAGCTCTGAATGGTGAAGGGGGCTCACCAGGAGAAGGCAAAGAAGGGAAGACCAGTGGGAAAAGCTTGCCCAAAGTTGCAGAGGGCGAGAGCGACAGGCAGTTCAGCAGCTGCTGTGTGGGTTTGGGGAGAGGGAGGTGGGGGCAGGCAGCCAGGGCTCCTAGAAGGCCTGTGCGCCCTGCATAGGAATTCAGACTGGACTCTGGGGGCAAAGTGTAACTGGAATCGAGGGGAATAGTACAGAGAGACTGTCTTTGGCTCCGTCTTGCCAGCAGTGGTATGGAGTGTGGGTTGGAAGAGGTTACAACGCAAGCAGGGCAACTGGTAAAAAGGTGTAGAGTGCAACCATCCCAGTGAGAACCAGTGAGGAGGAGCCCAAGGCCATGACAGCAGGACCACAGCAGAGGAGAGATCTGCTGACAGAAAATAGACTTCTACCCCTGAAGCTTTATCCTTCATAACAAAGGGTGGTCTATTTCGGGAATTTCCTGGTGGCTGCCTGCGGGACCGAAAGAGCCAACCCAGACACCAGTCTGAAAGGCCACGGTCAACCCCACTGCTGGATGATGGGCTGGAGGCCCCCTGGGGTTCCAGAAAGCGTGTGCTTGTGAGGTCACACAGTTCTGCAATGTTTAATTTTCAAAAGCTAATTACTGATTTCAAATGAGAAGAAAAAGAAGATTAGAAAACAGGAAGCATTCCAAATGTCATGTATCCGTGTTGAACTTTTTAGTTTATGAGGTGTTAAAGTTTGTTGTAGAGTTTCTTCTTTTGCCTGGGGAAAGGGAACACTTGAGAGGTTTCAGGGCATGTGATGACAATGCACATACACACACGTGCGCGCGCGGATATTCCCTTGTGTGAGTGTGTGTTTAGCAATAAGTAATAACCCAGATCCTTCCCTTCTTGCATCTTGAGTCATGTCTACCAGCAGGCACCGCCTGGGATGTGGCCTCCTGACCTCCCTTAGAGCTTTCCATGATGTTCTTTGGTTTACAAAGCACTTTCAAACACACAACTTGGGTTGATTTTCAGCATATTCTCACGAGATTGAAAAGGCGGGTGCTGTTATTCCCATTCTACAGCTGAGGGAAACAAAGTTGAAGAAAGGTAAAAGATTTATCCCAAGTGCATGGCTGAACCCAAGTGCATCTGAACCCAAGTCTTCGGATCTAAAATCCAGCACCCGTTCCGAATCCTGAACGTTCCTCACCTGCCTCCCACTTAAGCAGATTTTCAGTCCCAAAATCTATCCCCTTGCAGCTCCAAAGACTTATATTTCAGTTCGGGATAGATATTGATTGGTTTCATTATGAATAGAGATCTTGCTAAAGGTGATATAAATGTCTCTACTTTCCCTTGAAGAGTACCTAAAAGATAATTTAATGAATGACTCAAGTCATAATTGTGAACTCCTTTTAAAAGCGATCATGCCCTCAGGGGGACAAAGTGTTTGGCTTCTGCTGGCTGAGGCACTAAACAGCCCCCAGTAGCCCCCAGTAGTTTTTCGGGGGGTTTTTGGTTGTTGTTGTTTTTTGTTTTTGTTTTTTGTGGGTGAGTTTTTTCGCAACTCTCCTTTTTAAACTCCTTTCTCACACCAGGTTTTTATCTGCTACTGTTGGTATGTTTGGTTCTAGCAGCCCGTATTCCAGCTCAAATTTGCAGCTTTTATTTGCTGAGGGCTGGAAAAAACCAGATCATTAAGCTCATTACAACTGTTTCGAAAATAAAAATTTCAGGCTCTGAGAAAGAACTTGGTTTGCTCCCTTCTTATCCTTAGTGGGGTCCTAAATAGGTAAGGCTTCAGGCTCTCTGGATAAGAAAGCCATATGGTAGCTCTATAGAGCTCCCCTTAACATCGGGCTCACCCTTTGGTTCAAATTTTATTGAGTACATATCTATCTTGTTACCCTTATTAGCCTGGAATGGGGCCCCAGGGACAATGGTTGGCTGAACCCCCACAATCGGTAGTATAAGCTACATTCTCTAAGGTTGGGGAGCAATTATGAAATTTGTTATAAAAAGTTTAAGGGATGGGGCACCTGGGTGGCTCAGTGGGTTAAAGCCTCTGCCTTCAGCTCAGGTCATGATCCCAGGGTCCTGGGATCGAGCCCCGCATCGGGCTCTCTGCTCAGCAGGGAGCCTTCTTCCCCCTCTCCCCCTGCGTGCCTCTCTGCCTGCTTGTGATCTCTGTCTGCCAAGTAAATAAATAAAATCTTAAAAAAAAAAAAAAAAGTTTGAGGGAACGTGAGTCAAAGGATTCCCTAATCATCCGTTTCCCTGCCTAGGAAAGGGAAATAATTTCTGATTCTTACCCAGGTCTCAAGAACTTGGGCTAAATGTCTATGCAATATATTCCAGGGAAGGTGTTCCTTGCTTTTGCCCCCCCAGACAACATGAAGATAATGATGGGGCACGTTCATTACCGAGAGACCAGTCCTGCTTGTTCTGGCCTGCCCAGCAGAGCGTGATAACCTGTTACTCAGTAGGTGCGGATTAGATCCGTGGGGGGATTAATGCAGAAATGCTTCCGACAATCCTAGAATACAGGACACTGGGTCTCAGAGAAGTCAGATGCCCTCCCAAAGGCCCTACAACCAGAAGTGGCAGAGGCGGAATAATGAACCTAGGCCTGACTGGATCCAGAACCCTCTTTCCACTGTATCACGCAGCCTTAAAAAGCCACGCCAAAGTCGGCTGATTTCCTTTCCCATAGGGTTCCTTGAAATGATGGTCAGGCGAACGCCATTGTTACTTTTTGTAAGCGTGTGTATAGGGACCCATGTATACAGGCATGCCTGTATAACCCTGAAAGTCAAGATCGGGTCATATGGTGGAGACAGGACTCATTAACAGATCACTGCCATCCAGGAGGGACGTCTCCCACGGCATGCCATAGGACTCTGTGCGTGGTCCGGTCTTGCTAAGAATGTGATCCGTAATTCGGATGAAGCTGAAGCTTACAGCCTTCATAAATGTCCATATGAGGGGCAGGCAGCAGCACTACCTGGTCCTCGGCCCCAAGAGATCAAGATTAAAAAAAAGAAGAAGAAGAAAAAAAAAGCGTGAAGCTATGGAAGGATGGGAAGAAAGTAATCAGATAAAAACGTAGGAGCAAATAGAAGAAGACTTTACTTAGAATATGAAAATTAGCTGTACAAGTTGAGACAACAGTTAATATTAAAAATACTGGAGAGACATTAATGAATTCTAAGAGCATGTAAGTTGACAGTGTGATATTATTATCTTTTAAAACAATCTGTAGGCTAGGCGCTCCTAACGGAAACAGAGGATCGAGGGAGGTTCCCCTGTTTGACCGTGTAAGTTCCATGAAGAGGGGCGGGTTACAGGCTTGTCTGTGCTTAACACAGGGCATAACACAGAGTACCTGCTCAGTAAAAGTTTGTTGAATGAGGAAATGGATGAGCGAATGAACAAGGGACCCCACTGTGCTCTGGCCTATAACCAGATGTCATCTGACAATTGAATGTTGCACACCTGTGGATATTACGCTTAAAGATTGGTACAGCAAAATATATGTATATGCAAAGGCATCAAGGCACATAGGAGTTCAAAGAGGTCATGAGAGCTCTGTAAAAAAAAAAATCCTTAAAACGGCCTCCTGTCCATTGCTAGGGTAATAAAAATGAAAATTACACTGGAACATAGATTGTGACGTGGTCATTAACAAAAATCAGATAACGATACGTATTGCCATGAAACAATCTATAAATCCCATCTTTAAGTGGAAGAAGAAAGTTTCAGAAGAATATACACAGTATATTTTATACTTGTATATGGACATGTATTTGCATTTTTTAAAAACCCACCAGCATTTCTACATTCCCATCTGCACCCATGTCCCTGCAAGCACAGAAAGAGAAGTCTTTTAGGCGTATCCGCGCCACACCGGGAGCAGGAGTTACTTCTGGGAAGAGGCCTGAGATGGGACAGCGATCAAAAGTCTTCCTTTTCATCTCTATTATTAATTTTTTTTTTTTTTTTTACAACCAGAAGGTATTCCTGTATTATGTGTGTCATTGCTTTCAGAAAGAAACCTGATATGTGGAATCATTTGGGTACTTCCGTATATCCGCCTATCAAGGGCGAGATTTCGGGGTGATAGCTCTTCTCAAATATTAAACTGTTGTCAGGTAAAGTGGAAGGACGAGAGCTCTGGAGCTAAGGCAAGCAGAGTGACTACTCCAGAGCTGATGACCACAGGGGAGGTTGACTAACAGGAGAAAAAAATGGCCTGACGGTGCCATCCCCCCAACCCTGGAGCGGGCTGCACTTTGGGTAGTGGGGCCGGAAACCCTGGGTGAGCTTTGGCAGACATGGGGTGAAGGGCCGTCTAACAGGGGTGTGAAAGCATTCCATTACATACAATTAATACTTAAACACCAAAAAAAAAAAAAAAAAAAAAAAAAAAAAAAAAAGCAAAATCTCAGATGGTAAAAACAGAATATATTAAGCTTTATAAAAATTTGCTCCATTTTCTCCTTTTAACATGTCACTAAAACAAAGCTTAGCCGTAAGATGTTATATCATGGATAAGTAAGTGTCTTGACATACAAGGTAGAAGGGAGGAGGAAGAAAAAGCCTTTGGGGCAGGGGGGATGGTTAGCCATCTGGGGAGCCGTTCCAGGAACAGGGCACTTCTGACCTATGGGACCCTTTGGCTCTCAGACTCAGTGTATCTTTGACTCACTCTGGGGTTAGAGGATCGTCCCAAATTTGCTGATGAAAAATAGTCACAGTGCTCTCAGGTGTCACTGGATGACCCAACCCCCACGTTTCCAAGAACCGGCCAGGAGAGGGCAGGCCCAGGAGAGCCTCATTACCCCCAAGGAACATTTTGTTAGGGGGCCCCGCTCTGGTTTGGGCTCAGGGGCTTGGTGCTGAAGCCCAGCCTCAAAGAGTTTAAAACACCGGGCCTCAGCCAAGGGCTCCGGGGGGGGGGGGGGGGGGGGGGGGGCCAGCCAGCAAGCAGCGTTAGGAAATATGCATCCGGGACTGGATGGAGCCCACGACATGACTCTATTCGCATAATCCCAACAAGCTCCCCTTCCTGGGGAAAGGGGTGAGTTTGGGGGACTCACTTGCTGAGGAAAAGATGACAGGGAGCAGGGCAGCAGGAGGAAGAGAAGGCCCTGAAAAAGCAGAGAGACCAGAACTCATGGCACTCAGGACCGAGGGATGGGTGGCAAGGCAGACAGATTCACACTGACTATCCCTCAATCTGTTCATTTAGGACACACTTGCTGAATGTCCACACTGCCAGGAACTGCTCTACTGCAATAAATAAAAATGCAGAGCCTTTCCTCAAGTAGTTCACAGTCCAGTCCAGGAGGGAGACCCACTCACAGTAGGAGGCTGTTGAGATACAGAAGTTGGAGGGGGTGTCCCTGGGGGGCTGCCTGGAGAAGGAGACATTTGAGCTGGGTGTGGAAATGTGAATGAAAGCCTGATGGTGGGGGGAGGGGCAGAGGGGGAGAGGGTGTGTATGTGAGAGAGAGTGGTAAACGTTGGTGCCAGAGCTCGCTCCAAACAGTCAGGATGTCTGTAATTCTCTTTCCTCTCTACCTTCTATACACCTCCATCCCCTCGAAAAGGATTCTCCTTGATTCTCTGAAGCATCCAGTACTTAGATGTCTTTGGGATCGGGGAGAGAGGGAACCTGACAACCTCTTGGGAAGCTGGACTCTCGGATCCTCTTCCCTCTGAAGCATGCCTGAGTGTTCCCAGACAATGCTAGACCCTTGCTGGGTTGCCCGATCCTGGGCAAAGGCCAACCCCTGGGTCCTCCTGCTTTATACCAAAAAAGTGTCCGTCCCTCCTGGGCCCCTGGGCAAGGCCACACTCTGGAAAGTGCCCTGCTAGCCAGGAATCTGCCCTCAGTGCTACCAGGCTGAGTGCAAAGGGGAAGCACCAAGCCCTCAGAAAGGAAGTTTGCTCTGGTTCATGTCAAAGAGGAAGAGACCTTGCCTTTGGGCAGCTGCATTGTCTCTCCAGGCAGGCAGAGTGCTATTAACTTGTTCCGGCCTGCTAGCTCTTGCGCTAGCAACTCCTCTCTTTGAGGGTCCCAATCCAGAGCTAGGGGGCACAGAAGCACCCCATCCCTGCCTGCTGCACAAATCCACATTTACCCCCAGTGACTGGGTGTCCAAATCTTTCCAGGCTTCATTTACGGGCTACGCAAGTGGTCTACGAAACCTACTTCCCAGTCCTCAGAAGAGCCCACCCAGAAAGATGGGGTCAAGTTGAAACATTGTTCCTGTTAGGATCACATACCTTCTCTGAGAGATGTCACTGGGGTGGGGGTGGGGGAACTAATTAATATATAACTCACTTTAAGCAAATAAATCCTACAGATGACCTTTGGTTCTAATGGACTGTAAAAAGGCATTTTTCATTATTTGAAAAGATTCAGTCTAGGGGCGCCCGGGGTGGATCCGTCTGTTAAGTGTCTGACTTTGGCTCAGGTCGTGATCTTAGGGATAGAGTCCCATGTAGGGCTCTGCACTCAGGGGGGAGTCTGCTTCTCCCTCTCCCTCTCATTTCCCCCTGCTCATTCTCTCTCTCTCTCTCTCTCTCTCTCTCAAATAAATAAATACAGTCTTTAAGTTAAAAAAAGAAAAAAAAAATTCAGTCTAGTATTCCTTTAAATAGCAGGCTCTCTTGGTGAAGAAAAATAAGATTTAGTTTATAAAATCTTAGTGCATATCAGGAACCTCCCTCTTAGGTTTAGTGAGATTGTGAGACAGACCTGTGTTTACCTGGCAGAGACGAAGTCTGGCATATTTTTCTTTTTTCTTTTAAGATTTTATTTATTTATTTGACAGTCAGAGATCACAAGAAGGCAGAGAGGCAGGCAGAGGCGGGTGGGAAGCAGGCTCCCTGCTGAGCAGAGAGGCCCATGCAGGGCTCGATCCCAGGTCTCTGGGATCATGACCTGAGCCGAAGGCAGAGGCTTAACCCGCTGAACCAACCAGGTGCCCCTCTGGCATATTTTTCTTATATTGCTCTAGTAACAGGCTGAGTCAGATCCCAGGGCACAGGGAAGAACCTCAGAGGGAGGCCAGTGGTTGGGGGAAACTGAACAGAACTGCCATCTGGAAAAAGGTGAAACCCCGGCCCCCAGGCCAGTGTTGCGGCGACAACACCAATTTACTCATTTACTGTGTCCCAGATACTTTCCTTTCAAAAATCTCATTGAAACCTCCTCCTAACAATGCTCTAAGATTCTTGCTATCATTTCCTCCCATTTTACAGAGGCAGAAACTGAGGCAGAGAGTGAAGTGACCAGATGACACAGGGCCAGTTGGTAGAGCCAAGATTCGAATCCAGGTCTGTGGGAAGCTGGAGCTGGACCTCTGACCAGCACACGGTCATCTGTGAGCCTCAAAGCAGGGACAAACCTGCATCAGTCCATACCAGCAAAATCTGGGCGCCAGCCCTGGGGAGGAGTGGCCAAGAAACCAAAGCAAAACAGGATGTAAACCAAGGATCCTTGGGGGTTGCGAGCTAAGGGGATTTTAGTAGCCACATAGGGCAGAGGGAGGGGAGTCCTAACACTTGCTATGATCCCAAGCAGTGGAGGTCGGGGGAGGGGGGCGGGCTACGGGAACGGTGGAGGGCAGCTGCAATGAGCAGAACGAGCTGTGTTTGGAGACAGCAGACGGCACTGAACACAGCGCCTGTTAGCAAGGAGATGCTGAATCAAGGTAAGCTTCATGAATACGCCCTGGCTTGACCACCTACCTGCAAGTCCCTTGACCATTTTAGGGAACTGAACAGCTACATAGATAGGAGCAGCTCCTGAGCCCTGGGAGCAGCCTCCAAAGCCATTCTCGGGGCTGGACCAGGAGAAGGAAGTTGGAGATGGAGAAAGTGTATTTTCAGCTGCAGCTGGGAGTCTGGGAGAAGTAATTTCTTGGTTACTAGAGCTGCCTTGACAGCCCTGTGACTCGGGGGCAGAGAGAAAGCCAGGTCCCACCCCTACCCTGCAGGCACATACCCAGGCAAACACTCCTCAACCTGTACCCTTCTCACGCACAGGCCTAGGGAGGGGGTGCTTCTCGTGGGGCCAGGGGAACCCTCTGGGTGGGAACCCTTCTTCACCCCACCCTTTACCTGGCACCCTTCCCTGAGCCGGCAGATGCTATCTCTGCCATCCTAGCTGGCAAGCCGCGGCCATGAGAGGTCTGCAGCAGCCGGGATGAGTGAGAAGGCTCTGGAAATGTGGAAAAGTACTGTAAGGGTGTCAAATGAGGGTCTCTGGGTTACATGAGGTCATCTCTCACTGGCAAGAGCGCCCTCTCACTCGCTCTCTCTCGCAGCGGGGTACAGTCAGACAGACCTATTGTGTATCTGAGCCCCACCTTGGGTAACTTACTTAACCTCTGACTTATAGTTTCCCCAGCTATCTAATGGGAATAATAATGCTCACCTCACCGGGCTGTCGTAAGAATTAAGTAAGAGCGAACAAGACACAACTCTATGTAAAGTGCCCAACACATTCCATCATCCTCGGTTTGAATCCTGCTCTAAGCAAGTCCCTTGACCTTTTGGAAACTCAGTTTCTCCATCTGTAAAATGAAGAGCAGAAAAGCTACTGTCCTGGGTTGGGCTGACAGGTTTAAATGAGCTACTACTTATGAAGGACTCAACCCAGTGGGGCTATGAAGCTGAGGACTCAGAAGTATTGGCTTCTGCAGCTGGGGCCAAATCCGTCTTCCCTTTCAATATGGTTGCTCCAAAAATACTCCGACATGAGAGGGGGAGGGGCTGTCCCTTCAGCAGTCTGCATGCACCAAAGGCAGCTCACTGAGATCCCAAGGGAAGTCCTCCTTCGTATCCCTGCAGAATCAGAGGGTTCGGATGCTGGCCTCGTCACCCCGCTGCTCTCCATCCCACACCTGCACAGAGAGAAACAGCCCACCTCTATGCCCCCATCCAGCCAGGGCCCGGGCTGGGGCCCCAGAGGGGCTTTGCGCTGGTGTTGGCACCATTGGGTAACCTGGAGTGTACAAGGGACAGGCCTCCTGAGAATCCACAGCCACTCCGATGTGCGCCTGGCCACCCTGCTCTCAACAAGTCTTGGTCCATCCAGTACAGGGGCCGACGCCGGGGGCCACACATGCGAAAACAGCTGCACGTGAGGCCAGAGAGAGCCAAGTGTGGCTGGCAAAGGAAGACAAGTTCCCACCTCTCCAAAAACAAAGACACTTATCACGGCTTCCCACCCAAGCTTGGGGTTGGGGGGAAGGGGGCTCAGCTTGAGAGCTCAGGGAACTCAGAAAAGAATTACCATTCTAGGGGCGCCTGGGTGGCTCAGTGGGTTAAGCCGCTGCCTTCGGCTCAGGTCATGATCCCAGGGTCCTGGGATCGAGTCCCGCATCGGGCTCTCTGCTCAGCAGGGAGCCTGCTTCCTCCTCTCTCTCTCTCTGCCTGCCTGTCTGCCTGCTTGTGATCTCTCTCTATCAAATAAATAAATAAAATCTTTAAAAAAAAAAAAAAGAATTACCATTCTAGTAGCATCTGCAGCTCATCTAAACTGGTACGAGCCCAGCTCCGCAGCCACACAGGGAGAGGAGAGGACGAGAAAATTATGGGTTCTCGTGCATCAGAAAGTAATAGGAGCTAATGTTTATGGGTCGATTACCGTATGTCAGAAACTATTTGGAGTTATAAATCTCAGCCGTAATTACTCCTTACGACATGCCTAGGAAGGAGACACTCTCACTGCTCTCGGCTTCGGATGAGGAATAGGAGGACCAGTACAATCGGCTCAGCCCCACTGTCTGATGCCCCCTCAAGACAAGCCGGGCCATGGAGGGGGCAAGGCTGGGCCGTCTGGAGTCCGGTGGGCCTGGCTTTTAACTCGCTTCTGGACGGCGTGACTGTGGGAAAATTCCTTAACCACTCAGCACCTCGGTTTCCTTATCTCTAAACCTGGAATGATCCCATCTGTCTTAAAGGGTTGCCAAAAGTATTAAATGGAATAAGGGATATTTGGCACTATGATAATAGCTAATAATGGATTTTGTACTCGGTGCCTGCACACGGGCAGGATCCAGTAAATACAATTATTCTTGTATTATCTTGACCACAGTGGGGAAATCCCTCTGGAGAACGGAATTGAATCTTACCCGTCACCTCCTGCCTGCAAATTAATTCTGAGGTACAACAACCTAAGCCATTCTACGAGCCCAGCTTATCCCCTGACAGGGCCCTTGTTCTGACATATTTAGGAATTTCTCAGACCTGCCTCTCTCACGGGATAGCAAGTCCGTTCTCCGAGGGCAGAGGCTGGGTGTGTTCTTTCTGGGGTGTCTCCCAACAGGGCGGAGAGCCTCTGTTTTCCACCACCTTGGATCTCTCCGTGGAAGGACCGCAGCCACGGGTAAACCTTGCTCTCCTGGTGGAAGCGACCTGTCTCCCTGGTGGGTCCACTATCCTCACTGGGGATGACGGCCAACCTGGAAATCGTTTTCTGAAACCTGTGGGTGGTTCTTCTGGCTCCTGGGGAGGCTTGATTTGCATTTACTGAGCAGAAGGCAGGCACTCTAGACCTGCCGCAATGCAGAAGGGGACTGAACGAGAAGCACTTATGCTCCAGGCAACTTTCATTCAACTTCCAAATGCCCCATCGGACATCTGTGTCAGGGAGCAGCCTGCCTCTAATTCTGAAAGCCCAGTACTGTTTTTTGTTTTTTTGTTTTTGTTTTTTTTTGTTGTTGTTATATGAGTACCAAGTATCTTTTGTATACTTTTAATAGGCACTGGCTTTTTTCTGGGGATGCCATTTTTGGTGTGAATTGAGGAAAGATTTTTATCTTAGGAGAGTTAACATTTTGGAAAATCATGGCTTTTGAGCTGCCAATAGAACATACCATTACCAGTCTGTATTTGGTCTGTTGCCTGGGCACTAGCCTGCTACTAGCCCATTGAACCTTCCCGGGGAGCACACCCAAGGATTTGCTTGCTGAAATAGCTATTATTTTATTTTAAATTTTTTCTCCTTCTTTTATTTGGATCAGAGCATCCCTGTAGTTGTTTACTTGTGTTTTCTATAAATTCCATTCTAGGAGATTCAGGGGGCTTTCTAGAATCCTCGTTCCAAGGGACATTGGGTCTGATAAGGCTGAGAACCACAGTTTTAGAAGGAAGTGGGTGTGTGGGGGTTGGTCCCTTCTGGTCCCTCTGTTCAGACCTGCCTGTTGGCTAGCAGGGGACTTTAAGGTCTGTCCTCCCCCAGATCTACCTGTGCCTCGTGGCTGAATTTAATCCTGAAATAAGGTCTTTGGAAGCCCACTGTGGCCCTGAATCAAAATTACGTCCCCAACACAGTTCCGCCAGGCTCCTATATTTGATTTTCAATTACTTCGGCACCTCAGAGGGGTAAAAATGAAGGATGCTACGTCTCAACACTTGAGGTTGGGCAAAATGCAGTTTGCTGGCTTCTCATCTTCTTCTGTCTCTTAGCCTGCCCCCGCACCCCCGGAATCCCATCTCCACTTGGAAGCATGGAACCAGAAGCTGAGTGCCCTGCAGAGAGAAACAAGCCTCAGAGGATCAACAGCTTTGCCATCCTTAATCCCCACCCCCTGAGGGTCCTGCAGGGGGATCTCAGAGCCCCCCCAACCCCCAGCTCATCACCCTGACCTCTGCCTGGCAACGTGTGCCTGCTTGGCTGAGACTTGCAAAACCAGCCCCACTGGCATGAATATTCCAGTGCCGGGGACTTCCCTTCCCTCCCCTGCATTTTCTTCCCCACTGGCTGGGCAGGACCCATGTTCTAGTCCCTCTGACTCCTAACTAGCCAGGGAAGTCAGGGTCCACGGTATGAAATGGTCAAACTTGGTCAATCACTTCCTCCCCTTGCTGTCTGGAGCTTGGCAGCTCTGGTGCCAGCTCTCCCGAGGCTGCTCCCTGAGCGCCCAGGGGAGAGTGCTGACTGTGCCGTCCCGGCGGGCCCTCCCCTGCCAGCCTGAGAGCCTGGTCTGTCCTGGCCTGCATTCCCCTCGTGGGCCCCCCTGGAAAAGTCTTTCTGTCATTCTGGACCCTCAGAGGCTCCTAATTCCCTTAGGCTGAATTTTGTTGATTTTAGATAATTTTGGAGAAGACGCCCCACTGAGCCGATTAAATACTACAAATCAACACGTCCTGGGAGCAGCCAGAAAACCCTGGTGGTTCACGCTCCAGAAAGAAGGAACATCCCATCCAACGTAAAGCTTAATGCTGTGTGGGGGCACGCGGGGGCAACTGCTCCCAGCTAGCTGGCATGGCGGGCATGGCGGGCATGGGGCAGTCATCTATTCGTGCAGGTGAGCTGAGAAAGCCGTCAAGCCTAGGACAGAGAGAAAACCTCCAGCCACTGATTCTCAGCTTTGGTGGCAGGAAGCTTAGGGACGAGGACACCTGCCAACTTGCGTCCGATATCCTTCTGGCCTCAGAGAACTCTAGCATCCAGCAAGATGTCACTCAACAACACACATAGAAACATTGCTCTGATCTGTCCGGCAGAAACTCGTGGCCCGTGGGAAGCAAGGAGTCACCAGGACAGCACAGCATGAGGCTTCCCAAGGGTGCCCCTGTCCCCATGGACTTTCCAAGCCCCTGGAAGCCAATTCTACCTTCCGACATCCTTCTGAAGGTAGCTGTTGGTCCAAAGAGTGGGCAATGGTGACAGAGAGCTGTCCCCTGGGCTTCTGAACTCACCAACAGGGCACCCAGTCCTGCTACCCTCTCAGATGAGTCCTGCTTCTCTCCTAGGCTACACCCTCCAGTGGGTCTGTCCTCTGTCCGCATTCTCTCTTTTCTGTCTCCTATGCTGATGGCATTTCCTAACCCGCCACACGCCCACACCCACCGAGGTCTCCCTCATCTTCCAAAGCCTTCCCCATACACTGTCTCCACTTTAGGCCAATACCCCACCCCTTTGTCACCGCATGAGCACATCTCTGTCATTTCCGTAACTCCAGCTCGCCCCCCGCCTGCAGCAATCTGGCATCTGCTCTTAGCACAGACACCACGATGTGAACCCGTGTTCAAGCTTCAGGCCCTACAACACCTTTGCAGTCCTCCACACTGTGGCTCTCCCCCCGTGCTATGAAGATCTCTCCTTTGTGGGTGTGGTTCTCCTCCCCACCCCTTTGACCAATCTTCCTTGTTCATCTCGTCTACAGGCACCCACTCCTCAGCCCATTCCACACGTGATTCCTCTGCAGGTCTTCCCAGGGTCCCCATCCCCTTCTGCACACCATCTCCAGGGGACCTCCCTCACTCCCACTGCTTCAATTCAGTGGTGACTCCCCGGTATGCATCCCGACCTCTCCCCTGGGCCCCACATCCCAGTTTCTCTCTGTGTTACTGGTACCTATAGCCCGTTCTCTGCCTTCAGCTCCTCCCATCATCTGGACATACTTGTTCTACCTCCCGATCTCCTGAGCTCTGCTTGCAGTCCCTCTAATGCTTAGCATCCCAAGCTAGAAATCTAAGAATTATGCTGGACCCTTCCTTTGCCATGTAGTCCAAGCTGTTGCCAAAATCCTCTTGACTGTCCATCAGAGACCGTCTCCCTCTCTCTCAAATCTGGGTCTCTCCAATGCATCCTAACACGGTCATAAAAATAGCAAATACTTACACAGTTTACATGTTCTAGACACTTACCTAAAAGGCACACACACTCTCATTTGACTTGCAACAGCTCTGTGAGATAGGTACCATTATTCTCCCCATTTTCCAGATGAGGAGACTGAGGAACATAGGTGGTGAGGAATTTTCCCAAGGCCACACGGCCATGCTTCCAGCCCAGGCGGTCTGACTCTGTGTTCACGTGCTTGACCTCTTTGCTCTCATCCTTCTTCTGAGGTTTGCCCACTTCTTCCTACCACAACAGCATTCCATCAGGCCTCTCCTCACCCTTCCTTCCCCTCTCACCCACACCCCTCTAATGCCCTTCCATTAAATGAAACTAGTCACGCTGGAAAACACCTAGTGGCTCCCTGCTGCCCACAAGAGAAAATTCCTTGCAGTGCATTCAAAGTTCTTCACAACTTGGCCCGACCCACGACTCTAACTTCACCTTTCTCATCTCCCGCCGTGTTCATCTTCTCACACTTCCCCTGAAGCCATGCCCTCTCTCAAGTGAGCCCTCATGGGCTCCTATGCCTGGAATATTCTTGCCACCCTTCTCCGCCAGTCAAATTCCTTACTCCTCCCCTATCCCCCAGTTCAGACACCATCTCTTTGGTGATATCCTCGGGCAGGGATCCAGGAGCCCAGCTCTACTGGTCTCTCACAGAATTCACTGCACAGTTTTGTAACTTATCTTCTTACTCCTCACACCCTCTACCCAAAGCTTCAGAATGACTAAATATTCAAAGAATGAACGATGGGCCCCACAGCCAGCCTGCTGGGTCCTTCTGCCTCTGCCCCTACATTTCAAATGGTTCTTTTCACTGGATGACACAAAATCATAAAGACTGGAAAGATATCATGGGATATATTTCCTTCCCCCCCACAGTCTCCCGCTCAGGGTGAAAAAATGGTCGGACAGTCTCCCCTATTTCTCTTCAGAGAAAGAAATGAAAGGAGAGTGGGAGTCAAGCCAACCAGTCGGAATAGGGCAGGGAAGAAACAAGGGGCCATAACAGACAGACTGAGAGATCTCCTCATGCAAACGTCTTCACTGTATGTGAGAGGAAACTGAGGCCCGGGAAGATGAAGGGGTTTGTCTAAGGGCAACGACTAGGGAGAGGTAGAGAAACACGTTGGCACCAGGACACCCGCCTTCCCGGCCAGGGATCTGGTCTTATCCTGTTGCCTCTCCACTTGCTCATCCTTCCCGGGGCAGCAGGCAGCACTGGCCCTGGGTCCCTGGGTCTTCCCACAATTCTCCACACAGGCTCAGGCTGCTTTCCTGGGACCAGGAAGTGAACAGGCTCAGTTCGAAAAACTTCCTGATGAGCCAGCGTCCCTTGCTCACGCAACTGTAGGACTGTCTAGCCAAGACCTGGTTGCAACTCCCAGTTGCACCAACTGGCTTGAGGCTTCCCAGCTGGGGCTTCACCAAGGGCAGCAGCTCATCCTTTGCTCTCGGCATCTGCCAACCCCTTCTTTGTACCATACCAGGCTGCTCCTACACAACCACCCTTTCTTCCCTTCTCCACACCCTCTGCCGCCCATTTCCTCCCAGTTAGTCACAGTGAGGTCACGCTCAGCCTCTGGGTCCCAGGCCTCTCCCTGAGGATGGCGTGTGTGCCGGGAGCGGAGAGCGGAGAGAATGTAGAGAAGGATGCAGCAGGACATCATGGGAAAGATGGGCTCTGGTGTCCAAGGGATGTGGGTTCGCGTCCTAGCTCTGCCGGTTGGCCAGTCATGTGACCTTCAGCACATCAGTTAATCTCCCAAATCCTTTGCCCAAAAAAAAAGGTGGGGCTGCCTGGGAGGCCCCTTCCTCACCTGTCCAATGGGGATACTAACCTATGGTTTAGAGCGAGAATTTGATGAGATAAAGTACCCAAAGCCCCTTGCATAGAGCGTGGCAGACAGCGAATGTTGGTTTACTTCCCTCCTGGTGACGTGTGGAGGTATGACCATCAATGCAGTGGCTTGAGAGATCCTGGGGCCCCCCCTATAGGTCTGCAGGGGGCCAGAATGAATGTGAAGCTGTGGGTGTCCGTGTCGGATGGCACTGAGGGACAGAGTGGCAGGTAGCAGGGAGGAGCCTTGGGGGGGGCATAGAGGGGGGGCATAGAGGGGGGGGTATGGGGGGGCATGGATGTATACACGCGTGAACGGAGGAGTGCTCTGGCGTAAGAGTATAAAGCAGTGTGACCCGGCTGAGCCTCTTTCTCCAAAATTCCCCTGTTCTTGAAAGGAGAGATCTGTCATGTCTGTTCTTGTCAGTAATGAGAAATCCAAAAAGCCTTTCCAGGGGAGGGAGGAGGGAATAACCCATCCCATGCTAAGTGAAGCAAACTCAAGTGAGGCCCACTCCTGGCAGAAGCCAGCACACTTTCTCCTGCCTGCTGGAGAAACCACACCCCAAAAGATGTTCAAAGGGTCAGGGGCCTCTCTGGAGGCTGCCTAGGGCCAGAGGGGCTGCCCCCAGCCTTGTCCCAAGCACAGAGGTTTCTCAAGCTTCCAAAAGATCACATAGGCACTTCAACCCACTGGGCCTGTGGAGCAGGCCACCTCCGGCCTGGGCTGGTGTGGTCACATCTCGGTGTGGAATGAACTCCTCCCCATGCATCCTCTCCTAAGGGCCTGGGACACCGAAGGGGTGCGGGTGGGGGTCCCAGGCTGCCATCCTGCCTTCTCAGAGTGGAAAGCACAGCGCACAGGACCCATCCCAGCCTGCTTAGGGCTCTCCTTCAGGATCCCAGAATCCTTGGGAATCTCCTCCGTCCTCCCGCCCTGAAAGCAAACCTGGCAAAACTATCCCTGAGAGAAGAATGTGTCTCATATGCGAAGACCATGGCTGAGAAGCTGATTCTACTGTCTTTTTCCCTTGGTGGCTCTTCTGGTGTTTCATAAACCAAGTTGGCGGCACGTCCTTCCTTGTAGCTACATCTGAAACCTCTGCTTCAGACCTCGCGTACAGAGAGAGTCATTGGCCTCCACTGGTCAGCCAACTTCCACAGTGAACAAAACGCAGAAAGGGCCTGCCTGAGAGGTTCTGGCTTTGGACTCCAGATTATTGTTCTCTCTGACCATGAAGGATAGACCCAGAAAGGACCCAGCCCTTTAGGAAACGTTAGTAGTGACTTTGAATCACTATAGATAAAGGAGTCTGATCTCCGGTCCCACCTCAGACTGTCACCTAAACTTGGACGCAAAATATCAGAGCAAGAAGGAAACTGTGATTCTCCAAAGCCCCTCCCACACACATTGGATCTTCTGTCATCCCATCACACTCTTCTCTGCCCGACAGAGTCCTGCTCACCCTTTCGAGCTAAATTCAAATATTACCTCCTCCATGAAGCCTACCCAGATCTCCCAGGGAAAATGAACTCTTTCCCCTTCTGTTGGACACCAGGCTTTCTACACACCTCTAGCAAAGCAGGGATGCCAGTGTAATATGATTATTTCCTGAGGAGTCTCTTTCCTTCCCTCTCCCTCTCCCTCTCTCTCTCTCTCCCTCTCCCCATGCTACGCTCCTCCAGGGAAGAGATCCTGTCTTAATTTTCTTTGTATTCCCACACCTGGCATAGTACCCCTGCCCTACCCACCTTGGCCAAATTTAGGAAATCGATTAAATTTTCAGCAGAGAACACTCAGACCACCTTCGCTTTCCTCCCCCCAACACACCCTCCCACATCTGCTGGGGCACCACGCCCTGTCCGAGCCCTGTCCCTCAGTTTCCCTCCAGCCCCTGATCTCAAGAGGAAAATCCTCTCCCTCTGCCCCATCCTTCCCTTCACATCCGTCCATCTCACACCCTGTCCAGCACCACCTGCCTCCACCCGAAGCCCGCCCAGACTAATTCAAACCCCACACAACTCGGTTTTCTTCAAAGATGCCAAGCTTGTGTCTACACTGACCCCCACCCCCACCCAGAGCCAGATTATATAATTTGTCCCGGGCCCTCTTGTTCTGTTCCTCCTGTTTGGTTCCTTGTCTTCCCCTTTCAGTCATAGTTCCCTGAGGGTCCCAGGTCCTCCATCCTTGGTACCTCCATACAGTCCTCTCCGTACAACTGGTCCACGCGGACCAACTCACTCAAGAGGAAACTCAGACTAAACACCATGATGGGAAGAGAGCTATGGTCTCGAATTCTGCATCACATCAGGCTAGAATTCAACCCTAAGCAAATGCTCCATTTGTTAGCACTCTATGTTGATAGGGTAGCGGAGACCCCAACATTGGATTGTGGCCTGGGGCAGGGGCTGGACAAAAGGCTCCTTCCAAGCCAGAAAGCTATTGACCCTATGAATAAATACCTTGACATAATCTTCTTCTATCTCCCACACCTGATGTGGTCTAAGTGGCCGCCCCCCCACCATTTGTAGAATATATAAATATATTCCCCCCACCCCCATTTATAGAATAAAGGTTTTGTTTCTGAAACACCTTACCTGCCTGTTGAAATCTAGGCCATTTCGGTCATTTCCTGAAAGAGATAAAAATGAAAATATATGAGTTGCTAGCAGGACTGTAACAGACGGAGAGTTAGAGGGAAATGGCGATGAGGGGAGGAGATTGTCTAGATTTTTGAAAAAGAACACCCGCTTCCCCTGCAGCCAGGATCCTCCTACTTATCCTGTTTCCTGGAGAGGTCTTTGGAAACTCTCCTCCAGGGAGGTGGATTACCAGGAAGACTGACTAGTCGGAGGTCACCCAGAGTCACCCGGGATTGTACTTGACATCCCGGAGTGTGTGTTCTGCTGCTCTCCCTCAGACAGAGCACAGGCTGTCGTGGCTAAGCAAGGAATGACCAGCCGAGGGTCCTCAGCCCAACACAGTTGCCCCATCCTGACGCTCCTGGAGAGAGGACACCTAAGTCATATCATTGAGGCAGGTGTCTGTCTTTGCTTCCCCCGCTCTGGCTTTCATTTCTTGTCTGTTCATCTCTTTCCTTTCACAATGGAACAAGTTATGGTGGGACAAGTAAGTGTGTGCTTAACAGAGGAAAATATTTGGTACAGAAAAAGTATAAAGCAGCAGAAAAATCACTTTGCTGAGGGGCAGCTGTAATTCATATTTTTGTATATTTTATGGTCTCTTCTTATGCTTGTTTTTCCTCACTGATACTCACTGCCCTGTATAAATTTCACCCGGCTTTTCCCAGTGAACATCATTAATATATCCCCTATACTATTAAGGGGCACCATAAATCTTTTTTCCTCCTATGCTTGCAAACATCGTTTTTAATGGTTCCCTAATATTCCCTTCTGGGGACTGTAATTTGCTTAAATATACACCTATTGTTTGGGGACTTGCTTCCATTGTTAGCTCCAATAGTTTCCTTTTCTGTAACTCTCTATGGCTGTGGGGCGCCTGGGTGGCTCAGTCAGTTAAGCATCTGCTTTCGGCTCAGGTCAGGATCCCTGTGGCCTAGGATCAAGCCCCTCATTGGGCTCCCTGCTCAGTGCTTTTCCCTCTACCTCTGCCTGCTCCTCCCCCTGCCTGAGCTCTCTCCCTCTCACTCTCTCTCTGTCAAATAAATAAAATCTTAAAAAACAAAAAACAAAAAACCTTTCTATGGCAAAAGCCACCAAACAAGCTTCCTTTGTGTGCCATGGCTGCTGGTTCTGCAATAGCATTTACTAAACACCATACACTCAGAGCCTAGCAGCAGGATTAGTTTAGTACGTAACAGGAGTTCAAAATATACTGGTTGAATGAAAGAATAAATGAACAAGCGAATGAATTCAGAACTTTCAATCAGAAAATTCTTTTGCTTTTCATTGCATCTTCAATAACTTAGGAATGAAGTCTCCATTTCTTAACACAACACTCAATGCCCCATAGAACTGTCCCTCAGGATCTGGCATATTCCCTCCCAGGTACCCAGAGGTCATGCACAAACACACCAAGACTGTCCTGTTTCCACACCTCTGTGCACCACGCCCTTTCACAGAGTTGGTTGGTCCCTCTCCGCTCTGGACCCCAGGAGCCCCCACTACCACCACATGGCACATGATTTTTTATGGGCCTCTCTCTCCCACTAGACTATGAGTTCCATGAAAGGGGGGACATGACATCCATTCTCAGTGGCCATCATGGTTTCTAACACAGCCCAGTGTCTCAAGAAATGCTGGTAGAAGAATGAATGGGATCTAAGAGAATCCTCTGGAGATTTAACTTAAGTCCCCTTGCTCTGTTCTGTTCTAAATGAGGACGGGGAAACGTGTCCCTTCCTGCATGGTTGTGAGGGCACCAGCAAGATGAGAGCAGGGGATGAAGGGGGGGGGGGTCATGAGAAGGGCTTACAGAGAGACACAGATTTACCTCCTCTGGATAGCAGTCTGATTTTGAGATCGATTAATATATAAAATCAGCAAGGGGAGCTAAAGGTAGGAAGGACCCACAGTCTGAAAGCAGTTGCACATAGAAATATAGATCTAAAGGTAAAATTGCTTTTATCTTTTTTTTAATTGAGGCGTAACTGACATACAATATTAGTTTCAGGTGTACCACGTGATTCAACGTTTGTATACATTGTGAACTAACCAATCACCACAGTACTTCTAGCAAACATTCACCACCGTCCATGGTTACAAAGTTTTTTTCTTGCAATGAGAATTTTTAAGATCTACTCTCTTAGCAACTTTCAAATATGCAATCCAGTGTTATTAACTATAGTCACCATGCTGTTCATTACATCCCCAGGACTTATTTTATAACAGGAAGTTTTGACACCTTTTATCCATTTCACCTATCCCCACCCCCCGACCTCTGGCAACCACCAATCTGTTCTCTACATCTATGAGCTTGTTTTTCGGGTTTTTTTTCCCTTGTTTCATTGCTTGCTTTTTAGATTTCACATATAAGTGAGATCATATGGTATTTATCATTCTCTGATTTATTTCACTTAGCATAATGCCCTCAAGTTCTGTCCATGTTGTCAAAAATGGCAAGATTTCATTCTTTTTCATGGCCGAATAATGTTCCAGATTCCATGCTATGTGTATATACACATATACACGGCATATTTTCTTTACTTATTCATCTACCAGTGGACACTTTGCTTGTTTCCATGTTTTGGTAATTATAAATAATACTGCATTGAACATGGGAGGGCAGAAATCTTTTTGAGGTAGTGTCTTCACTTTCTTTGGAGCAATACCCAGAAATGGAATTGCTAGATAATCCAGGTAGTCCTAGATTTTATTTTTAAGGAGCTTTTACCTTAAAAAAAAAATCCTTCCATGACATTGTAAAGTTGGCCTAATAAGGAGTAATTCTAAAACCTGACAAAAAAGCAAATTCATTCATTCAACATGCATTTACTCAGCCCACACCAGGTACCAGGCACTGTTCTAGGTGCTGGGAATACAATCCTGGAGAAGACAGCAGAAGTCCCTGACTTCTCTTGGAGTTGAAGAGACATAAAAGGAATAAGAAAACAAATATAGAAGTTCACTTAGAGATAATTACTGTGGAGAACAATAATACTTTGTCAGGGGAAGGGTGTGTTAGAGGCTCTTCATAAGCAGGTGGTCTGGGAAGGTCACTGAGGGGAGGTGACGATTTCACTCTATGAAGTGAGGACCCAACCTTTCGAAGGTCTGAGGAAGATCATTCCAAACAGAAGTATCAGGACCTAAGGCAAGAGCAGGCTTGCATGCTGAGGAATGGTAATGAGGCTGGTATGGCTGAAGAATGGGGTAATCAGGGGCAAGATGACGTGCATCTGGCAGATGGGTTGTGGTGAAAGCTGAAGGACGACAGGAAGTGATAGAGGGTTTGAGCAGAGTTGTCACACGATCTAACTTCAGTGCTTAAACCTGTGGTGAGGAGCCGGTAGGGGGTTAGAGAGCAGGAAGCAAGACCAGTTGAGAGGCATTACAGTGACCCCAATGAGAAAGGGCAGTGGAGTGGGAGGGACAGTAACAGTGGAGGTGGTGAGAAGAGCCTGGATTTAGAATGCATTTTGAATTGAGAGCCGACAGCACTGACTGATGGATGGGAGGTGCGGCACAAGGAAGGAGAGGAATCAAGGATGACTTCTAGGGTTTGAGGTTTCTCGACGGAATAATTGGTGGTGCCATTACCAGAGACGGGGGGACTCAGGGAAGAGTAGGCTGTTGGTAGAAGGTCAAAAGCTATGTTTTTGGATGAGGTAAGTTCGAGGTGCCAGTGAGATATCCCAGGAGAGGAGAAGAAGTGAGTTTGGACTCAGAAGAGGTGTGAGGTCAGTAGTATAATGTGGGTGGTTACCCACTTATAGGTTGCATTTGAAGCCACAAGACTCCGCCAGGTTACAAAGGAACTGAGTCCAGAAGAAGAAGAAGAAAGAAAAGTCCAGGCTGGTATGAGGAGGAGGAGCCAGAAAAGGGGCAGAGAAAGAGTGGGCCCTCGAGTAGGAGGAAGACCAGTCAAGCGTGGTGACTGGGAGATAAGAGATATTTCCAGAAGGAGGTAATAATACAGTGAGAGAAACAGTGGAGGGCCAAAATGGTTTGACTTGGAGGAGGTCATCAGCTTTGTGGACAATTAAAGAAGGTCTTCTCTTTTGATTTCTGTGAATGCAATTATCATGTTGTTTATGAGAACCACAAAATGGAAAAGATGAGCAAGCAGAATTTGGAGTTTAATTTTAAAACTCACCAGCCAACAAAATGAACAATTTTTCTTGCCTAGAAGTTCATCCATGGCCTTTCTCAAGAGGCCTCTTACCATGAGGTTGCACCTGCTGCACTTGGAGCCTGGGGAGGACATTTCTTCTCATCAAATTCATTCTTAACCTGCATTGGTATCTATACCTAGTCCTCCTTGAATCCCAACTAAGTGAATGAGGTACCTGGTTGGCCAGACCCTCCCAAGGACCCCAGCCCCACGACACTCCAACAGAGCTTTGATGGCTCTATAGCTCAGTGCTGGGCACTTAGGAAGGGCTCATCTCTCCAAAGCAATTCCTGTTCCGTTCTGATTCCACTGCTAATGCTCTAGATTGAGAGATGACTAGTGAGCCATTCCCGGGACTTGATTTACTCATCGAGTAAGGTAGTTGCTCCTCTTTCGCAGAGAAAGGAGAGGATGTAGTAATCATATTAGATGAAATAGTGGTCCACAAGCATCAGAAATTTCTTTCTTTTTAAAAAATGTTATTATTATTTATTTATTTTTATTAACATAGAATGTATTACTTGTTTCAGGGGTACAGGTCTGTGATTCATTAGTCTTACACAATTCACAGCTCTCACCATAGCACATACCTTCCCCAATGTCCAGCACCCAGACGCCTCATCCCTCCTACCCATCTCCCCTCTGGCAACTCTCATTTTGTTTCCTGAGATTAAGAGTCTCTTATGGTTTGTCTCCCTCTCAGGTTTCATCTTGTTTCCCCTATGATCCTGTCTTGTTTCTCAAATTCTTCTTATCAGTGAGATCATATGATAATTGTCTTTCTCTGATTGACTTATTTTACTCAGCATAATACCCTCTAGTCCCATCCACATTGTTGTAAATGGCAAGATTTTGGGGTTTTTGATGATTGCATAGTATTCCAGTGTGTTTATATACCACATCTTCTTTATCCATTCATCTGTTGATAGACATCTGGGCTCTTTCCCTAGTTTGGCTACTGTGGACATTGCTGCTATAAACATTGGGGTGCACGTGCCCCTTCAGATCACTACATTTGTATCTTTGGGGTAAATACCCAGTAGTGTAATTGCTGTCATAGTGTAGTTCAATTTTCAACTTTTTGAGGAAGCTCCATCCTGTTTTCCAGAGTGGCTGCACCAGCTTGCATTCCCACCAACAGTGTAGGAGGGTTCCCCTTTCTCCGCATCCTTGCCAACATCTGTCATTTTCTGACTTGTTAATTTTAGCCATTCTGACTGGTGTGAGGTGGTATCTCACTGTGGTTTTGATTTGTATTTCCCTGATGCTGAGTGATGTAGAGTACTTTTTCATGTGTCTGGTGGCCATTTGGATGTCTTCTTTGATTGGATTTCTTGATTGGATTATTGTTCTTTGGGTGTTAAGTTTGATAAATTCTTTATAGATTTTGGATACTAGCTCTTTATCTGATATGTTATTTGTGAATATCTTCTCTTATTCTGTCAGTTGCCTTTTTTTTTTTTTTTTAAAGATTTTATTTATCAGAGAGAGAGAGGGAGCACGAGCGAGCACAGGCAGACAGAGTGGCAGGCAAAGGCAGAGGGAGAAGCAGGCTCCCTGCCGAGCAAGGAGCCCGATGTGGGACTCGATCCCAGGACGCTGGGATCATGACCCGAGCCAAAGGCAGCTGCTTAACCAACTCAGCCACCCAGGCGTCCCTGCCTTTTGGTTTTGTTGACTGCAGAAATTTATTTCTAATTTATTTCTTGTTTCTTATTTCTACCCCTTTTCAGTACTCTGTGGAGTGTACTTGGAAACAGCCTGGACTTGAAGTCAGAGGACTGAAGTTCAAGCCTTGGTTCCATCACCCCCAGGCAGTTTGGTCAAGACAGGTAGAGCCAATTTTTAGGCTTCTCAATGGCATAAGGTTGTAATTCTCATTCTAGCCATTTTCCAAGAATATAGTAAAGCTCAAATGACAGAAAGTGGGTGACCATGCTTTCTGAGCTGGGAGGCACTACCCAGTTGTAGAGCTGGGCTCCAGACATCCTGGGCTCTACCCAGACTGAGCCTGGTCTTATGTTAGGGACTTTGCATGTGCTGTGTCCTTTTCTCCCTAGAAAGACTGAGACTAAACTCAAATATCACATCCTCCATGAAACTTACCCAAAGCCAAATAAGGGATTTTCTCTGTGTTTCCACACCTCTTATTTATATCTCTTATTGCATATATCCCGTTTATTAGACCAAGTGGTTCATGTGTTTGCTGCTCTCATGAAATCATGAGCTTCTAGAGGCCAGGGTTATTATAAGTCGTATTCATTTTGTCCCTCAAGTGCCTAAAAGTGTCCAGTATGCAGTAGGTGCTGAATGACCATGGGTTTGATCCAAATGACTAAGGAAATTCTCCAAAAACAAATCTTTGATTCTAACCTGAGAAAGTCACAAGTACCACCGTCTGCCAAAACTTTGAACACGTCACACTTCCAGGCCCTGGGTCCCTCTTTGGAAGGTGGCAGCCACTTGCAGGAAAAAACAAAGCTGGACAGACACACAGAAGGAAGAACTGGAAGGACACTAAAGCCCAAACTCAGAGGGGAAGCACCTTACAGAGGACACACAGCCTCAGAGAACTTGAATCAAGACCAAAGTTTGATTTCTCAACTCCTATACTCATACGGTGTTCCCAATAGACACTGCATGGGACATCTGGCTGGCTCAGTTGGCATAGCATGTGACTCTTGATCTTGGGGTTTTGAGGTCCAGCCCCATGTTGGGTCTAGAGCTTACATTAACAAAACAACAACAACAACAACAACAACAAAAGGCACTGCATCCAGTGGGACACACAGAAACCAAGGGTTTGACTTTGATCAACAGCTTAGGTAAATAAATGGAAGTGATTCAAAGCAGGGAGGGAGATTAATGCAGAAAACTGGAGGACAGAATCAGGATTAGAAACTACTTTGGCATGTTCTAATAGGAAGCCAAAACCAACAAGGTAAAATGTAACAGGAATAAATGTAAGATCCTGTGCTTCAGTTAAACAAAACCAACTGTAGATATAAAAGGGAAGGCTGAACTTATACTCAGAAATGGTTAAGATGGTATATTTTATGTTTAAATTTTATGTTTTTTTGTTTAACTTTTATGTTATTTTTTTTTACCTCAACAAAATGAAACAGAAAAAAAGTAAACTAGGGATTTTTTTTTTTTTCAACTAAGGAATTCTGTTTTAACAAATATACTAGCCCAGAACTCTGCTTTTCTACTTTATGTTGGGTAGTCCATTAAAGTAGTCAAATTGCCCGGAGTAATACCTAACTAGAAGACTGTCTGCTACAGGGGACCCAGCAATCCCACTTTGGCGTCTATCTCCAAAGGAAATGAAAACAACGTTATTAAGGACATATCTGCAACCCCATGTTCACCATGGCAATATTCACGATAACCAACATACAGATACAACGTGTGTCCATTGATAGGTAAATAGATAAAAAAGATGTTGTTTATTTAAACACACACGCAGGGGCACCCAGGTGGCTCAGTTGGTTAAGCAACAACCTTTGGCTCAGGTCATGACCCCAGGGTACTGGGATTGAGTCCCACATAGGTCTCTCTATTTGGTGGGGAGTCTGCTTCTCCCTCTCCCTCTGCCCCTCCTTCCCTGGCTCATGCTTTCTTGCAAATAAATAAGTAAATATGTAAAATCCTTGAAATATATACAATCTTTAAAATGAATATATAAAATCACACAGATTATTTATTCTACACACACTGGAATATTACTCAGCCATGAGAAAAAAAGGAAATCCTGCCATTTGTGACAGCATAGATGGATCTTGTGGGCATTATGCTAAGTGAAATAAGACTTAGATCATAAGTCTTAATAAAAGACTTAATAAGATAAGACATAAAAACACAAGTATTACACGGTATCACCTACATGTGGAATCTCAAAACAATTTTTTTAAAAAAAGTCAAACTCCTAGAAACAGAGTGTGAGAGAGTAGGAAAGTGGTTGCCAGAGGCTGATGGCTGGGGGGGACAGGAATGAGGTTGGTGAAAGGCTACAAATGCTCAGCTTTAAGACGAATAAAGTCTGAGGCTATCATACAGAGCACGGTGACTAGAGTCGATAGCTCTCGACTGTATAATGGAAATTTGCTGAGAGTAGAACTGAGACGTTCTCTCACATACCAAAAAAACGTAAATAGGTGAGGAGACAGACGTAAACGTTAACCAGATGGAAGGGATCGTGTCCCAGTGTGTACGCATATCAAATCAGCATGACGTACCCTGTGAATATCTTACAATTTTATCGATCACTGGCACGTCAATAAAGCTGAAAGAAAAAAAAAAAAAGAAACCATACCACGTGCTACAGTGAGAAGCCTCATAAAAAGCTTTTACAATAATAGCAATAACCCCCTTCAAACTACATCAGCAATAACCATAGCTGATACATATCGTGACCAGTAATTCAGGCGTGCAGAATATCGGGCATTTTGCCACTGAAATGTCTATCCTCTGTATGTTACATTTTTTTAAAAAAAATTTATTTATTAATTTGACAGAGAGAGAGATCACAAGTAGGCAGAGCAGCAAGCAGAGAGAGAGGGGAAGCAGGCTCCCTGCTGAGCAGAGAGCCCGATGTGGGGCTCAATCCCAGGACCCTGAGATCATGACCTGAGCCGAAGGCTCAGGCTTAACCCACTGAGTCCCCCAGGCGCCCCTCTATGTTACATTTTGAGAATGGCCGAATCTCTGAAAGAAACCAGATATGCTTCCTCTGCCAAAAAAAGAAAAACAAAAACGAAGATAGAATTCTCATTTCTGTTGTTGGCAGACATGATTTGGAAATAAACCTTTTGAGGAGGGGACACGAGGGGAGACTGGCATTAAGAGCATCCCCCGTGGAAAAGAAACCACAGAAAAGGAGATTCTGAGCTGGCCAGAGCTCAATATTAGCCCAAAATGGGTGACACGTGTGTAGTGTCGTTGCTTAAAAAGCCAAGGCGGTCTTGCGCGTTAATGGAGATGCAGATCAAGGCAGACTCCTGAGTGACAGCATTGTGCCTAGGACAGAGCGTCAGTTTGGAAAAGGGATGAACCGGGCTGATGAAAACTGGGCTGCAGAGCATGAGGACCAAGACGGAAAGGGGCCCAGATGTCACACCAGATGAGGAAAGGAGATTCGGTAGAGACAACAATACGTGCCTTTACATAAAACCTTCTTCATGGCATTGCCAGGAGAATTAAATGAGAAATTCATTTTACGTCCGATAATGGTATTGTAGTTAAGAAAGAAAAGATCCTTCTGTTTTACAGCTGCAACCTTGCCATATTTAGGATGGAATTGTTGCGATGTCTAGAATGTATAAGAAAATATTCCAGCTGCAGGAAGAGCAGACATGTGATGGGTGTTGAGAGTAAGCGATGAGGGTATGGGGGCTCATTGTATTCATCTCTATTGTCACAAGTGTTTGAAAATGCCCACAAGGAAAAGTTGAAAAGGAAAAAAAAAAGGATTTCAGAAACAAATGGATGAAGCAAGTGTGGCGAGATCTTGACAGTTAATAAATCCAGGCGATGGGTACATGGCTGTTCATTACCTGTTTTCTAGCTTTTCCACGGGTCTGAGGTTTTGCAAAATAAAAAAATTGTATAAAAACAATTCAACGAGAGAACATTGGAAAGCACTTGTCACGGTGCCTGGTGCATAGTAAGTGCTTAAATAAGTTTCAGTGGACTTTTCCTTCCTCTCCAAATATTGGCATGGAAGTGCACAGGACGTAGCCTGCAGCAGCTGAGAACAAGAGTGGGGCCACTGGCGAAGCTGCTGGAAAGCAGGCTTCATCGCAGTAGGAGGAAGAATTTTGTGAAAAGCGGATGTGTTCAGCAGTGAAACTTCACAGTTTCACAACATGAGGGCTCCCCATTGCGAGGAATATTCAACCAGGGGCTGCTCCTGTTTCCAGGGATGCTACAGAAGTGGTTTTTGAATTGAGCAACAATTTGATGACATCAAGAGGGGGATTTCAGGGAACCTCTAACATTCCTTCCATCTCTGAAGTCTTTCCACTCAATGCAGCTGGTTGAAATGCACCAGGGTTTTTTCTCCCCTCCCGGAAACCGTCCCTGTCTGCAGCATAGGCAGAAGGAGACACACAAAGGACCAATGAGCTCTTCTAACCACTTCCCTCTGTCCTGTTTGTTCTGCACACAAACAAAAAATAAAGACACAGAAGGAAGGGGGGAGGGCAGAAAGGGCTCCAGAAGGTGGCTTTAGAATTCCCCCATTTGGAGGTCTTGGGAACAAATGGGTGAGATCTATGCCAATCTGGGAGGGCCACCCCGCTGGGTTCTCTCCAAGCTTCTTTGGGTTCTCATGGCCCCCTGGCAATCTCTGGGCCATGAGGCTTCCAGAAAGAAAGCGGGAGGAGAGCCAACACCTTGAAACGCTGCCTCAGGGAGACCTCAGGAGATCATGGGGGCAAGTTCCTTACCTTTGGGAAGATGAAACATTATTATTCACCCCCATTTCACAGATGAGGAGACTGAGTCTCAGCGAGGTTAGGTGACTGGTATGACCCATCAGGACCCCAGGGGGCCAACAACAGATACTGGGAGCTGCACCAGCACCAGCCCTCTGCGTTCCCACCTCAGAGCAGCAGAGCCTGCTGATTTGCATAGCTTTGGCAGAACGGGGATGTGAGTCTGCCTGGGGAGCAATTCTCTGGGTGAGGGAGGTGGGAGCACAGGAACGGAGAACTGTCCCAGCAGGATTTTTCACTTCTGCCTGGTAAACAATGCAGGGTGCTCGGCAATGGGGCTGAACCTCTCCCAGTTCTGGACGGCTTCTCTTCTCACCAGCTCTGCACCCAGTATAACCCAGTAAGACTTCCAGGACCACTTTATGACCACTTGGCAGTCCCAGGTGGGGACTTCCTGGGGGAGCCAAGATTAGAGCTCCCAGGACCTTGGAAACTGCTAGGCAGCCGGCTCCCAGAGCAAACCAGGGGAGACTTCCCGGCACGGGCATTGGGCATTTAAACCAGTCAAAGCAGGGTTTTTTCTCCCCCCAGTGCCCCACAGACACCATGCCCACCTTTTTTGTTACTTGAGATTCCTCCAAGGAACTGGCAGTGTTGCCTAATGGTCAGAGTTCTATACAGAGAACACGTGGGAAACTGAGCTTGAGGGTTGCTGCCAAGGCTGTTCTACGCTGGACTTGGGACAAGAGGCTTAATCTCCGCAGCCTTCAATTTCCCTTCAATATTAAAATAAAAAATTCTGTCTGCATTCCTGCCATCTCCTTCATAGGGGCGAGGAAATGCCCGGGGGGGGGCCTGAGGAGAACCCCCTGAAAACCCCAGAAGAATGGGATGCAGGACCTGGGATGGAGAGGAGACAGAGCCCTAGCTCAGGGGTCGGGACAGTTCTGACTCCCAGTTCCCCACTAGCTCGGTGTCCTCGGTCGTCACTTTACCTCTGGGGGTGGAGAGAGCAAAGGCAGACATGCGTGTGGGGGCAAGCCAAGCCCAGGGAAGCACCACAAATGCATCACTACACCGTGTTCCTTGTCCTAATGTCCCTGCTTTGGTGACAGCCGCTGATGGTCAGAAAGAGCTGTCCTAAAGAAACCCCTGTGCCACTCCAGGACAGGACGATCCCTCCCTGACCTCCAGCCATGTGTGGAGCTGGGAATGCTCAGAATTTAAACTCCTTCCTCTCTACCCCAAGGAAGAGCCACAGATAAAACCTTTCAGGGATTCCTGGTGACATGGCCCAGGTGAGCGACCTGACGCCTGTTCTCCCCACACACACTTGTGAGATTGAACCCTGAAGCCTTGTTTTCTGGTCCCTTCCCACAGATCCAGAGCCTGGGGCCGAGCCATGGAGGACACAAGGGGCTCCACGGCAGCCCCTTGGCTGGAAGGGAAGCCCAGCTTCCTCTGCCCTCTGTCATGATGTTCTTTGATAAATGAAAGGCTCAGCACACGGTCTTCTCATCTTTTAGGCCTAGAATCCCCACTGCTTCTCAGCCTGAGCGGTAGATGGGACTCCCCGGGGCTCCCCCACAGGACCCCCTCACCTCCTGCTGGCCCAAAGGGGACAACACTGTCAGAAATCACACTGAAGGAGCATCCGGGTGAACGCACCACGTTCCAGAAAAACAGGCCAGGGACTCAGGCCCCTGCGGCAAGGAATGCGGCCAGAAGAGCCAGGTCCCCGCCAAAGTCTCAACTCGTAGTCCCCTGAGCCTGGAAAACAAAACTCCAGCTCCAAGGGAAGAACTCTGTGAGCAAGCCAAGGTTCTGGTGGCCCTCGTGGGCACATTTCAGAGAATCTCCTCGCCTGTGATTTTTTGATCAGAAGTATTTCAGGCTTAAGAGGAATAGAGACTCCTAATGCTATCCCTGGCCTTTCCAGGTAAGGAAACTGAGTCCTGGAGAGGACGAGTGATGAGCTAAAGATCATACAGGTAAGAAGCTGCACAGCAGGAGCCAATCCCCGGAGCTCCGATGCCCACCCTTGACTCTGCGCGACACCCGTGGGGGTCGACTCCAGACCAGCAGCACTCTGCTCTTGGTCCAGCCCTGGGAAGGAAGAGGTTCAAAGAGCCTTAAGTACGGGAGACGGAGCAGCTCTATGCTAGCCCTCTTCCCGGAGCAGAGCAACGTGAATTGAGAAGAAAAGGAGAGGCTGCCCGAGGGGGCCTCACAGCTGGGCTTGGGCTCTCCTGCGTGCACACAGAGGTCCTTGTGCGGCTCAGAGGGGTACATGCGTAGGAGGAAAGCTTGGACAAGAGATTCTATCTCACACTTGTGGAACAACTTACAGGTCCAAAATCTGCCACCAGGAGACTCTCATTTCATTCCTTCCTCACAGCTTTTTCTACAGACAAGGAAACCGAGGCTGGGTCCCAGCGCCAGAACTTGGGGTGGGGCAGGGGAGGGTAGGGGAAGGAAGTTGGACCTCAAAGCTCTGGCCCCAGGGCCAGTGTCCTTGCCAACACACAATGATCACGGTGACATGCACTGGCTTTGCTCCTCTGCTGTGCTGTGCCTTTCCCCCTCCCGGTCGTTATTAGATCCCCATGCCACCAGCCTGCGAGGTCTACAGGGCTGGAGTGACAGCACTCTGGTTCCACCAGTGACTAGAGACTCAGAGAGGGTGGGGCTTGTTAGAGGTCACACAGCCCCCTACAGAGCCCAGAGCCCACCAGCTTTCTCTCTGCTTTCCCTCCAGTAGAGTAAGGTCTTCCTCCCCTCTGCGGCTGGAGGGGCCACCTCAGAGGGAGGGGTGGTGAGGAGAGAGAGGGGAGAGGCTTAATGCAAAGAAAGGACAAAACAAAAACAAAGGATAGAGAATACTGCCTCTGGGGTGGGGGGAAAGTGTTCCTAAAGAAACCTCCCTCTCACATCCCCACTGTGACCTTGGGAAAGTCATTCCCCTTCTCTGACCCCAGGCTCTCCCCCCGTAAAACAGGAGAATAGGACTAGATCAGAGCATTTTCAAACATTTTGGCAGCAGAACACTGTTTTCAAATAATAAGGAATAATTAGTAGCTGACATTTATTGAGCATTTACTACGCACCAAGCTCTGTAGTAAACATTTTATATACATGCAGCATTTAACCCTTACAAGCACCCTATGAGTAGGTGCTTTCATTATCCCCATTTCACAGATGAGGAAAGGAGGCTCAGACGGGTTCATTGGCCTGCCCAAGATCCCTGATTAGCAAATCACTGGGCAGAAACTCAAGCCCAAGTCTGTCCACTGGGCAAGGCTGTCTGTCCGTACTACATCGCCCTATCTCCAGATGAAGCCTCATATGAGGTTGCTGTAGAAACTCGAAGGAAGGGCCTTTAGATTTTCCAGAACTAGTAATGTCATCTAATATCATGACACCTGGCCTGTGCCTTAGCACTGGTCCTGGAGGAGAGGGTCTCTCTACCTGCTCCTTCCCCTCCTCCTGACATTTCTCTCTTTTCTGAGAAATAAAGACGGGCTTGAGTCAGGAGCCATAGAGGAAGCCCTCAGGGTTAGAGGTCACTGACCCCTCTAGCCAGCCAGGTGCCCAGTGGGGTGACCACGTAGCTTTGAGGGCTGCTCCTGGGACCCTACCCTGAAGCAGGCTTCCCACTCCAAAATACAAGTGGCTACAACAGCGTCTTGGCCAAAGCAAATGAAATCATAGGCAGGTCTACTCAGCAGACAGGTTCCCTGGATTGGCTGCTGAGTTCCTGCCCCACTGTATGGCCACCTGATGCCTCTGATACTAATACTAGCAAACAGTATTACTCTACGGCGGGCACAGAGGTAAGTGTGTTGGAGTTAAATATTGACCCGTTCGATCCTTACAGCAACGTCATGAGATAGGTACAATTATTACCCCCATTTTACAGACTAAGGAACTGGGCAGGGAACCATTAAGTAAGTAGCCCAAGGTCATGAAACTAGTAAGCAGAGAAGCTGGAATTCGCACACAGACTCTGGTTCCAAAGTCTATACTCCCCCATGACTGTGCCTTGGCAAGCTGCGGACAGAGGTGCAGCAATTCACATCATTCCAATAGTAACTGGTGTGTGCAGAGGATCCAAGGGCTCTCACGCCATCGAATTTCAGAGCCAGAAGTGGTTGCAGAGACCCTCCAGGTCACACCTGTCATCAAATGCACACTCAGGCCAAAGGATGGGAAGTGATTGTCTAAGAGCTCAGGTGGACGGCAGAGGCTAGAATCCGTCTGTCCTCAAGTCTCCGCAGCCAAACAAGAAAGTACAGATTGTTTTTCCAATCTCATGCATGGAAAAACTGAGATGACCAGTATGTGGTCACCAGAGGGAGGAGGCTCAAGTCGGGAAGTAGAACACGCTCAATGGTGTGTTCTTGCTCTGAGCTCAAGCGACTTCAGGACATGGAGGGGTAAACTGAGTCCAGGGGCAGGAGGGGGACCTACCAGGTTCTCCCAGGAGGCAAAGGCCTGTAACACCCAGCCCAGCCTGACCTCGGTCAGCTCTTTCGCCGCCTGTGGAGGCGGGTTGGGAGGGAGTCAGCCCCAGTGCCGCCTCCCTTTGATAACTTTGAGCCTGGGGCAGACATGTGCCAGCTGGCTTCACCCCCTTTGTCCGAGCTTCTCTCCTCAAGAAAACCTTAATCATCCTCATTTGAATTTCAAATGACCTCTCCTCTCTCCCCTTCCCCGCCCCAACAGGCTTTGAGGCAGGGATATGGAAATTCACCCTGCAGTATGGAAATCATCGCCCTATGCAAATTGGGCGCCAAGACCCCATCGTCATAGCAACCACTGGGTTTCCTCTCCTTTCAGCACCTCTCTGGGCTCTCCGGCTTAGATTTTTTGTTCCTCTTCCCAGTCCGAGCAGGTGTGGGAAAGGGGTAGGCAAGCCCCCTGCCAGGGGCTTCATTGAGGCCCATAGCAGGCAGTGGGGGCACCACTAATGGAGTTGGCCAGCGGGGCCCAGACCTGCCAGCCCACCTGCCTGCTTTCCCGGTGCAAATATGGACCAAGTCGATCCAAGCAAGACTAACTGAGTTTTTTCCTGACCTGGGCTAATCCAAGGATGGGCTAGGTGTTGGGGGGCGGGGGATGTTCTGGAGTCCAGAGGACACAGAAAGGCCCCCTAAAGGAGGTGGCGGGAGAGGGGAGATCTAGGGGGCTTCCATGGAACCATGGTGGGAGATGAAAAGCCCAGCACTGAACCTGTATGTAAAATGCCATGCAAATTAACACCTATTATTTTTTGAGTCAACAGCACTGGTGCTTTTTGGGAGATGCTTGTAGCTCAGTTTCCCATGCTCCTGGGTTGGCACAAAGGCCTGCCCTCCCTGAGTCTCCCAGGGCCCTCTTGTTACCCCAGAAGTGCACCATTCCCCCTCCAGGGAGCACCAACTCCCAGAGGAGGCAGAAAGGGACAGAAATGTCAGTGGCTGAAGTCCTTGGAAATTAAATTTACCAACTGTGACGACTCTGCTCATTCTCTAAACCTGCCCTGCCCAGCTGGATACCTGGGCTCCAGGACTGGGGGGGGGTGGTAGGGGGGAAGTGGGGGGGTGTGTGGAGAGGACCAGCCCTAGCTGGGGTGACCTCCCGCAGCTTCCCTTTTAAGGACACTCAGGTCTGATCCCCTTCCTCTCCTCCCAAAGCTGCTTCTCCCTTTCAGTAACTCTTCCTATGGATGGGTGATTCCAGGCAAAACCCTTCCTAGGGGTGGTGATTTCAATAGAGGACCCACCAGCAAATGCCGGCCCCTCCAGCAGAGTTCGCAACCACCCCACCCTGGGGATCTCCAGGCTGCCTTTGAAAGAGCAGCCTCTGCCAGGAGGGAAGACTGCCAGTGGGAGCACCTCCATGGGCCGGAGGGCTCGGAGGTGGAGATTTTATGAGTGCGAGTCTGTGAGCGGGTCTATGGAGGGGCGCGGTAGGACTGCATTTCAGTTGCCCAGACTTGGGCTGCCTTCGAGCCCCTGAAAGGCATCCTACTTCAGTAACTCCTTTCTCTTTAAATTCTTTTTCCACTTGGTCAGCACTTTTCCACACCAGGTGTTCTATGCCCTAATTGTTTCTGGAGGAAGAGGGTGGACCCAAGAGACCAAACGCATTTACTCACACCTGGGAGGGCGGGGGTGGGTTAGATGTGGGGTGCCTTACTGAAGGACTGAGGCCCAGCAAGTGGCAGTGGTCTGAGTCTCCCACTGTGTGTGTGTTGGGGGGGGGGTTGTCATGTACCCCCTGCCCATGGAGGACAGCCTGGGACCCACCTCTCCTACTGGATCTCTCTGGCATCACACCCATGATACCCACAGTGGGAGGGGAGGCATGGGAAGAAGATCATAAGATATACAGAAGGCCTGGGTGGCTCAGTGCGTTAAGTATCTGCTTTCAGCTCGGGTCATGATCTCAGGGTCCTGGGATCGAGCTCAGCATCAACTCTCTGCTCAGCAGGGAGTCTGCTTCCCCGTCTTTCTCTGCCTGTCTCTACTTGTGCTCTCTCTGTGTCAAATAAATAAATCTTAAAAAAAGATATACATATACCGAAGGTTGGATGCATCCATGGCTCATGGTATGCCAAGGGGCAGGGATATTCTGACACACGATGCCAACCCCTCTAAGATGGGGTCCCTCGAGGTGTGCTCCAACAGCCAGAGCTGCTCTGCAAACTGTGTGCCAAAGTCTGAGACCAGATAATACAAACACAGAGAGTGAACTTAGAAATGTTAATAGAGACCCAAGCATGTGATCACTGGGCTTTTCCTGTGAATGGCAGGTATAGACTGGCTTGAATGTGTGTGGTGGGTAGCCCTGCTGTCCTGTGCGATAGGACCGCTTGCCGGTCTGTGATAGACCAGAAGTGGAACAGGTCCTGTACCCCAGATTGTTGGAGAGGCAGTGCCCCCTAAGGAATGCCCACCGAGGAAACCATGTGGATGGTGACAGCACGTGGATGCCCCCCCCCCAAATGGGCCTGTTTTCTTTGTCCACATTCTTCTGGGGGCTGCAAAGATGGGAGGCAAGGGTGGTGGGAGCCACTTCCTTCAAGAGACCTCCAAAAGTTAGAACGGATGGTGCCAGGCAGGACTGACCGGGCCAACCAGGGCTCATCTGGGCAGCAGGATCCTGCCTTGTTTTCCCTGGGGGCTTGGGTTTGGGAATCACGAATGAGTAAGAGTCTGTGAGTGATAAAGCTGGTATAGGTGAGAGCAGTTTGCCGTGGCTGTTTTGTTTGGGAGGGTTCTCAGATTGCTAGGGTCAGACCGGCAAGTCCTCACACCACAAGCTGCTCTCCCGGGATTTCCGGCACACGGAGCCATGGTCTGAAGGCTGGGTGGTGAGTTCGTTCCTTCTAATCTCCCTCTCACAGACACTGGAAGCATTCTGGTTTAGAGGACTATCACAAGAGGCAACAGGCTTATGCTGCAGTGTGGGGGTCTCAGGCAAGAGATGAGAATGGACTTCTAGGCACTAAGGAATATATCCTACAAGAATAGGGGGCCAGGAGAAATTGTGGGATTAGCTCTTCTTAAAGAAAATACCTCTTAACACCAGGAGATTCCTTCATTTTCCAGGGATGGTTTTGAAATGTCACCAAAGGAAGAGAGAGGCATGGACAAGAATCCCTCCAACCGCAGAATCCTTACAACCTCAAAAATTCATCTCAGGGGGCTCAGTGGGTTAAGCCTCTGCCTTCGGCTCAGGTCATGATCTCAGGGTCCTGGGATCAAGCCCCACATCGGGCTCTCTGCTCAGTGGGGAGCCTGCTTCCTCCTCTCTCTCTGCCTGCCTCTCTGCCTCCCTGTGATCTCTGTCTGTCAAATAAATAAATAAAATCTTAAAAAAAAAAATTCATCTCAGTCCCCCCTGGACACTTGAAAGGGCTGTGGCTTCTCTTTCTCTTCAAGAGAGGTGAGGGACTGTGCAGGTACACGGGGAGGGGCAGGACCAGTGCCAGCAGGTGCGAGTCCTAGAGACCACTAGTTCATCCCCTTCCTTTTACTATTCCAGCACCCTCCTCCCCCTATTACCATGAGGAAACTCAAGTCTAGGGCACAAGTAGACGTGGCCCACATCGCTCAGTGACAGAGCATTGTCTTGTCTCCTGAATGTTTCTGGTAATTATCAACCTAATGATGGATTGTCTTTGTATAGGGTGTACGCTCTGCGGAGCACACTCATACCCACTCCGTCATTTAATCAGGAAAGGGGCGGGTGTGTGTGCACAAGCACCTCATTTAAAAAGGGCTGTCAGTGGGAGACTCTTCCTCACTCCCCCCCCCACCCCAAGTGCTTCCTAGATTTCTGCTGTCCTCTCTGTCATGGAAAGAATCGTTTTATTCTATATGTATTCAGACTGAAAGCCATATGCATCTCTAAAAGGCTTCTGCCTGTTGCTGCCTAGAACCTCACTTCTTGGTTGTGATGAGACAGTTTCTTTACCTTAGCTGCTGAGGACTCAGGAGGGTGGAGATGGTGAGGAATGAGTTGGTTGAGAAGGACTTTCTAGTCTTGGGTCAGTTACTCATTCTTCCTTATGAGAGGCACTAGCCTATCTGTGTTCCCCTTCATGGTCATGTTGGATGCCATGTTGGAAGTTCACAGGGTGAAGGGCAAAAGGATTCCCAAAGAGCTAAGATGCCTTGGAGGTCCTTCTGGAGGGGGGGCAAGTGTTAGCCATTCTGCCTCACCGACAGGACAACGAATGGCCGGAAAGGACAACAGACAAAGCTCAGTCCCTCCCTCATCTCTAGCTCCCTGTCATCCCCTGGTTCCCCTCACAGAATTCTTCCTTCCCATATCTCCGAGCAGGACAAGGGTGCCAAGGAATTTGCCCCACTATCATCTGGGTTTGCCAACTCCACCCCAGGGTCCCATCAAAGAGTTGGTGGGGGTGGTGACAAGTGCATTAGCGAGGCTGGCTCAGGATGAGAGAAGGGAAGGAGAAATTCTCTCTGAGGCCAGAGTCTCACCCTCCCCAGTTCACTGGAGTCCCTGCTCTCCCCCGGCAAGGATGTTTTGGCCCCAGACCAGGCTTCTGGCTCTTGGACTATACCAATCCACCTTTCAGGGGTTTGGCTTCCCGCCAGCCCCTTCGGCTGGTGCCTCCCCTCCATCATCTTGGCACCTGATGCTACCAGTCTCTTGTGTCATCTGTCACTGGCTCCTGTGTTGGTCCCCAGTCTCCCACCACCATCTTTGGGTAGAAAGTCACGAGAAAGACCCGGATTTAACTATATCATTTGCTAGGTATGGGATCTTGGGAAAATCAGCCTCAAATCCCTCAACTTCAAAGTGGGATGATGACACAAACCCATACAGAATTGTTACAAAAGCCGAACACATTAGGTGTTTGAATGTGGTCTTTTAGACACAATTATCACCCTCATCCCTTCCACCATGATTTCTTGTGATAGAAGGAAAGCCCCTTGAGGACATGGATGGTTTCTTCATCTTTCTGAGCCCAGGGTCTACACTAGCGTGCTCCTTGGCTCTTGGTTGTGAGACAACCAGCTAGGTCGGAGAGAGGGCTCAGAGGAAAACAGAGCAAGGAGGCTGGTGGTGTCCAAGGGAACACGGAGAAGGCAACTGGGAAGAAGGGACCAGGGAGAAGCTGAGGGTGATGTACCGGAGAGGGAGGGCTCAGCTCTGAGGAAGCCTTTCCAAAAACGCAGGACATGGGACACAATAGCAGGGAATTTGGAAAAGCGGAACATGTGCACTGTTTTCAAGATTCAGCTCCTAGAGATTACCCAGCCCAAATCCTTCCTTTATGGGAGGAAAAAAAGGTCCTGGTGGGGAAGCTTTTGCCCAATAATCTGCAAGGAGCAAACGGCAGAGCCAAGATAAGAGTCTCATTAGGCGGGGCGCCTGGGTGGCTCAGTGGGTTAAAGCCTCTGCCTTCCGTTCAGGTCATGATCCCAGGCTCTCTGCTCAGCAGAGCCCCTCTGCCTGCTGCTCTGCCTACTTGTGATCTCTGTCTGTCAAATAAGTAAGTAAGTAAATAAATAAATAAAATCTTAAAAACAAAAAACAAACAAACAAAAAAACCTCATTAGGAGTCAGACAGGCCTGAGTTTGATTCTTGATTCTTGGTTAGAAGGTGTAAAATCCTGGGCAAGACAGTTTCTCATTCTTCAGCCACAGTTTCCTCCTTGCTAAAAACGGGGATCGTAAGAATGAAATGCGATGACGCCTGTGAAATCCGAGGCCCACGTCCTTGTCCTCAGGTATGGGGAAGCTATCTGGGGTCACAGGTGAATGTGGCCGGAGTTTCTCTCCTTCTTCCCATGCCCAGCGTATCTGTCCTCCGTTTGAGGCCACTCTGTGACCCGTGTGGTCAAAAGTCACAGGGTTAGCTCTATGGGCACTCAGGGCTTGTCAGTCACAGCCCCGGGAGCTTTCAAAATGTGGGTAAGCCTGCATTGTCTTATCAACCTCTCAGTTGAGAACAGGAAAAAAAAAATGCTGTCAGCTTCAAGGATGAAGGGAAAAAACAGTCAGGGAACTAAAAGAAAGGATAGAAAAGCTGATGATTTGGATATCTAAACACTTGGCTCCAGTCCTCTGGGGGTGGGGGGCAAGGGTGGGGGAGAAGGACTGAACAGGGGTTTGGGAACTCTTGTGGGGGCTCGTGCTGCCGCAAAGACACTCGGAGGCCTTGAGCACTCAGTCTGTCCTGTGTCTCTCCGTGCCTCGGCTCCTTACAAGCAGGAGGAAAGGGAAGAATGACTGAGATGCCTGCCAGGTGTCTACCAGCCAGGAGGTCTGTGTCTGCACCTGAGGAGGCTCTTCGCAGTCCTAGCCTGTGTGGATGGGGAAATTACTTCCCTTTCCCAGCTCCCAACCCTGGTGCCCCTTGGGGATTTCACACAACACAGAAGGTGCTCTCAGAGAGCTGGGGGTTTCTAGGTCACCTTTTGTTTGTAGTTCCTTTAAAACTCAGAGACAAACCACCCCCTAATTCACGCACTGCTGGGAAGGGGAATCTGCCTTTTAAAAATCCAAAGGAAGCCATTTAACCAAGTTGGTAACCATTGTGACTCATAATAAGCTTTTCTCTGTAAAAAAAAAATGAGTCAGAATGACTTTCCAGGAAGTTTGGTTACTTTAATTAGCTACCTCTTTTTTCTTGCCCTTAAAAACATACAGTAATTTGCTGATCACCTAAGTATGGATGTTAACCGGCCACGGCGCTGAGTCCCTAGAAGGGAAGACTCTAGGGGCAGAGAAGTTTCCAGACAGCACAGAGCACGGACTTCTTGGTCTTGGAGTTGAGGAAGACCCACACAGAATCCCTTCTTGAATGGGAAATGAGAAAACCAGCCTCGGAGGCTGACCCACTTGGCCTGACCCAACGGGAGAAGAGCATCGCAGCTACCTGGGGTCACAAAGTGCTCAGCCACGCTGCTCCTTCTGCAAACTACAGAATCATAGGTCCTCAACGATGCCATTGGATGTGATGATGACCAGAGCTGCCATGTGTCAAGCGCTATGCTAAGGGCTCTAAACATCATCTCAGCGACATTAATTGCCCCTCTCTACGGAAGAGATGAGGTTAAGCTAACTTAGCAGATCATACAGCTGGGGAGCAGCTAAGCTGTGATTTTATTTTATTTTAAAGATTTTATTTATTTATTTGACAGACAGAGATCACAAGTAGGCAGAGCAGCAGGCAGAGGGGCTCTGCTGAGCAGAGAGCCCGATGCAGGGCTTGATTCCAGGACCCTGGGATCATGACCTGAGCCGAAGGCAGAGGCCTTAACCCACTGAGCCACCCAGGCGCCCTAAGCTGTGATTTTAAATCCATACCCTTCAAAGATCATCTATTCCTGCCTCCTAAGGAGGCAAAGTGGCTGGGATAAGGTCACATAAGGAATTGGGAGTAACCTGGGATGGCGATCAGATTCCCAAAGTGCTAACTTATGTCCGGATTCTTTCTCCTTCGGCTTAGTCTACGCACAGCTCGCAGAGTTCCAGAGAAGAGGCCAGAACCTGGGCGAATCATCTCTAACAGCTTCATCTTCTGAACCCCCACCCAGGACCTGAACTCCCTTTCTCTCCTGGCTCACCTTTTAGGGTTTCATGTAGCTCCTTCCCACTCCCAGCATGGTTACCCTGACTTGACTGCTTAACTAGTCGCAGAATACCAGTGTGGTCTTGTTGCCACATGGCCACTCTCTTAGCTGTGTCCGCACATACCTGGGGTAGTATGCCTGGCCCAGGTGAACAGAACTGGCCTCAGCCAGCCTGTTACCAGGAAAGGGCAGCCCAGGGTCTCCTGCATAGAGGATTCTGGAGTCTGATTCCTCTCCAGGGCAGAGTGTCAGAGCCATGACTGCCTATCACTCTCCAGCTGTACTGATTTTATGTTTCTGTTTTTGTTTTAACGATGTTATTTAGACATGAAGAGACAGAGAGCCAATGAACAGAGAGAGAGAGAGAGAATCCCAAGCAGACTCCATGCTGAGCACAGAGCCCCATGCTGGGCTGGATCCCACAACCCTGAGACCATGACCTGAGCCGAGATCCAGGCTTGGGTGCCTCACCGACTGAGCCACCCAGGCAACCCCAGCTGAAACTGATTTTAAAGCCTTGCTCCAGTTCTCCAGGCTGGAGGAAATTCTGTTCTCCACTGGTGAGAACAAGTATCCCCCTCCACAGACCCTCAGTATAACATACTCAGCAATTAACTCAATTGAAAAATGAGCACAACCGGCCCACACTCTCTCAGCCCAGCTATCGCTACTCACAGAGAAAGACGTAGAACCCACAGCTTTCATGTGTATTGCTACCTGCACAATTGGATTGTTTTAATATTAAATTGGGGAGCAGAAAAGTTTATGGTAAATGTGTCCTGCAGATGCCCTCCCCAGGACCCCCAATTATCTTGCCCCTGACCCAAGCTTCAAGAATGGGATTAGACTGCACCTGAAGACTTGGGAAAAGAGTTTAGCTCTGGGGGACATTGATTCTCTTCCACTTCTAATTTCTATGTCTCTAATGATCCAGATGAAAGACTAATTGAGGTCTTGTTGGAAGGCTATTAAAGTTATTTGGTGGTGTTACAATTTATACTCATGTTTCTTTAAGTTCTTTTTAATTATATGGAGCTTTCAAAGCAAAGCTTGGACTGTGGAGTTAAAAGCAGAGAGCTAGGAAACTTTCTTCTCAATTCTTTCCTGCCCTCGTCCTCTTCTTCACAAAGCAAAGTCCTCTTCCAGTCTCCGAGCCTTTCTTTCTGGGTCTCTTTACCACCCACATGCATGTAATTTGGAAGAGGAAAGCTTGTGCACGGGCCTCTTGGGCTAGTTCCTTGAGGGCCTATTGAGAAATCTGGGGTTAAGAGGCCTCGGTCCCCATCTACAGAAGACACACAGTGCTTTCTCTCAGTGAGAGAGGCTAGGACCACAGCCCGCTGCTTCCACAGGTGTTGGAAAGGAGCATCAAGAAGTTGATCTCCTCCCTAACTTTCCTGATTCCATTTTACTTTTCAGGATCTGGCCCTTTCCTAGCCTTGTTCCGGAGCTTTAGGCCCCCTTTAGACCACTAGCTACTGTTCGAAGACTTCAGGGTCACATCCTATGTCTCTAAGGGAGTTCCTTCATTGCCGGAGACCCAGCTTTGGGGTCTGATTGGCTGAAAGACAGAGCAAGAAAAGATACCGTATTGTTCCATGACAATTTGCAACAACATGCTCCCAGCTGTGCTTTCTGGCTTCATTCCCCAGAAGAGAAGACCCTTACCTGTCTCCACCTGGCCGAGGGCACTGCGAGCATCCGTGGAGTTGGCTACATCCCCACTCATCTTGATATCTGCAGGGAAAACACAAACTGATTTTAATAACAGGTCACAATTTTTCTTGCTATGACATATGTGGCTTTAACTAAACAGCAAAGATGAATGTGTAATTACAACAACCATCAGACTTTCAAATTCCTGATTCCCGAACATACAACCATTAGAATATTCATAAGCTCAGGGCACAAATCCCCTCCTCCCAGGCGCGCCTCCTTTCCCTGGCCTTTCTTTCCCCCTTCTCTGCTGCTACTGTGGGATCTCTCACCTTTTGCATCATTCATTATCACTTCCTTCAATCACCAGGCTCAGTTAGTAAAAATTTAACAAGGGGAGGGGTACGGAGAGGTGGGGGTGGCGGGGTGGGGCGCGGGTGGGGACGGCTTCCCATTTTGAATCCTCATTGCCTTTGGGATTTGAGGGATTTATTTTGTTTTTTCAAAGTAGCATAAGAAATATCCTTCCCCCCTCTCCTGCTCCCCCTCCCCATAATAACCCTACCCAGGGAGGTAAGAGCACCCTTGAACCCAGGCTTGCCCTTCTCACCTTTCTTGCCCAATTCCTGCCCCTGCTCTCTGTCTGGTTCTCAGAGGTGAGCCCACTGTCTGGGGATCAAACCCTAGCTCCTGTGTGGCCCTCCGGAGATCCTTCTCCTTTGGGGATCCTTACCTTCTTTCCTACTCCTTCAACGTGCTCAGGGAGAAAGGGATGGTGGGCGGGTCAGTGCCCCGCAGAGACAGAATACCTACACCAGGCCTGATCTCAGCCCCCTAGTGCTGCTGGTCCGGCCTCGCTGCCCTGCTTCATTTCAATAAATTAAACATTTACCCATAACAGACAGCTGCCACCACCTAAGAGGCCCTAAGTCTCCTCCAGGATCAGCAGAGAGAAGCAAAGAGGCAACTTTGAACTAACTCACTCTCTCAGCTCCTCTCCTTATTAAACCACCCAAATACTGAAGCCGTTAAAGACAGAAGAATATTTTATTCAAATCGTGTTGACCCCCCACCCCCACCCCCACCCTCTTCTCTGGGGCAGCACTTTAACTCTTTCAAACCAGATAAAGTCTTGGTGAGGCAATTTGCATCCCCGGCTCCCCAGCCAATCCCAGTTGAGCATGCAGTCTTAATTTGCATCAGGTAATCAGGCAGTTGGCAGTCTGGACGCCCGAGGTCTGGAGATGATCAGGATGAGGGGGAAAGGGTGGACCTCCACCCGGGGAAAAGCGGGAAAAGCAGGGAGAAACCTCCCCCCCCCAACCCCGGGCAGTGATGTGTGTGGTTCTGGCAGAGATTTAAATTATGGCCCCTGGGGGTGTAGTGACTGCGGTGTGGGAGGGGTGACTGCCATGCCAAGCAAGACAGACCCAGGCTCAGGGGCTCTCCAGCTCTTAGAACACTCCAGAAACAGGATGGAGTAAGCAGCCATGGGAGCCACTGTGATCTGAGGAATAATTTTGAGACCCACCAAGGGAGGACTCCCAGGTAAAACCCTGGTGCTCTGCGTCCTGCACAGTCACAGACCTCTAGGGGAGACCTTGCCACCGTATGGCAGCGTCTGTCCCACTGTAGTACATTTAGGAAGGCATTTCTTGAGCCTAACCTAAGCCCTTCCTGCTGTAGTTTGAGACTTTCTAGAGAGGCAGTCATACGTGAATATGCAGAACTAGTGTGGGTCCCCCGGACACAGTCGTAAAGGGCTTCGGCTGCTCCTCACCTTCTGCTCCCATAGAGAAATGGGCTTTGCTTCGTAGGAGCCCTGGAGCTGGGCACAGCCTAACAAAGATATGCTCAGCACACGCTTCCCCTATACAGATTCTTCAACGGCGCTGGGGAAAAAGGCAGAGACGGGCCCCCCAGTTTTCTAAACTGCCTCAGTAGCGCCTAGAGTGGCCTCAGAGCATTGGTTTTGGTGGCCCACAAACCTGGATTTAATCCCAGCGCTATGGCTAACTAGTGGGGGACCCTGGCCACGTATAGGAACCTCAGTTTTCTCATCTAAAATTTGGGAATAACGAAGAGCACCTGGGTGACTCAGTCAGTTACGCGTCTGCCTTGGGTGCATGTCCTGCTCCCAGAGTCCTAGAATCGAGCCCTGCATGGGGCTCCCTGCTCAGCGGGGAGCCTGCTTCCGCTCCCCCTGCTTGTGCTCTCTCTCTCTCTGTCAAATAAATAAATGAAATATTCTTTAAAAAAATTAAAAACAAAAATTGGGACTAATGATACTTCCCAGAGTTCTTTTAAGGAGCAAACAGAATACTGAAGGAAAAGTGCCTAACACAGTTCCTGGCGCAAAGTAAGCTCTCCATAGAAGAATGAACTAAAGAGGTACATAGGTTTCTGGGTTAGTCCCCTTCTCCCAGAACAAGAAATAGCTTTGGTTTTCTGTCTCAGGACTACCATATTTGTCTTTTACCTGGGAAGCCATAGGCATTCTCCAAATTCTGACTTCAGGGGGAAAGAGCTCCTGAGGACTGTATGGGTTTAAGAGGCAGTAATGCTGGGATGATGACCAGATTCTCAAATCAACTTATTTCAAATTCCTGATATTTAAGAAGGGTAACTGTTTAGCTAAACCACAATTTCATGCCTGTAACCCAGACTCCCTTCTGACACCCTTTCCCTGCATCGCCTTTAAATATAGCCAAAAGCCATCTCTCACTCAGCCTTTGAATTAGCTTTAAAGGTACTCTAATCATGTCTAAAACTGACTTTTGAAGGAGGCAAAGGCCCATACTCTGCCAGGACACCTTCTCCTTTGATGTACCCATTATGGGAGTGACATGGTGACACTTTGGGATTGGACAGGGATTGGAGCCTGGATGGAGGGGCAGGCTGAGATGATCTACAGAAGCTTTTCCTAAGTCCCACAGGATGCTAAGAGACTAAGAACCAGTTCTTGTGGGTAGGAGGCTGAGGCCGATGGGTGGGACGAACTCTTGGGTCTCAGCCTGAAAATGGGCCAACACCGAAACTCCCTGAGACGCCATAGCCCTTTGCCTGTCTGACAGCACTTGCCAGGGGTGAATAAGGGAGGTGTGGGGTGGGGCTCGTCTTCTCAGCTCTTCTTATCTCGACAGGCAGGCGACTGAGTAGGCTTCTTGCCATCACTCCCTTCCCTGGGGAGGCTCAGCTGCTCAGCGTAAGATTCCAGATTCCAGACACAGACCCTCACTTGCGTCCCCCGCACCTGTACACTCTGAAGCTGGAGCAAGACACCGGCTGCTGGCCTTGCCTCCCTGTGCCTTGGCTTGACCCACAGCAGCCTCTCTTCACACATCCGTGAACCAGGATGCGTTTGTGAGGCTGAAGGAGCAAAGTCCAAGGCTTCCCCAGGCTGCAGACAGAGAGTCCTCATTGTACTGAACACCCAGAACCCATTGTACTGAAGGCTATGCCGGGGCAGGGTGGGGTGGGGGTGCAGGGAGCCTACCCTTCTCTCTCCTATTGTCCATCTTCATCTCTCTGAAGGGACTGGAGCTGCCTCCTGACTCCCTCCCTTCCTCACAGGCTCACCAGTGGGGGCACTTCTACCAGAAGGAAACCAACGGGCCCACCAGTCCTCCTTCTGAGCTAGTCGTGACTCCAACTGTCTCCTGGAATAGACTTCTGTCACTTCTTCAGGATGAAGCCACTTCCTCTCACAATGAGGCCTTCCAACCTGAACGGTATTCCCGAGCTGTAACTGGTATTAGTCTCTGAGACTTGATCCCAACCTTGATAGGCAACAGCTCACAGTGAGGAGAAAGACAGAAAAAAAGATGCCCTGAGGCCAACCAGGTGTTCCCCTCCAGCCAGATTCCCACTGTTTCCCTCTGTTTTCCTCTTTTCTCCCTCGCCAGCTGTCTGTCTGACTCTTGTCTACCCCTCTGCCTGTTTTTGACCTGGGAGTAGGGAGTTCCCCCCACACCTTGGCTGGGGTGCCCCCGTGTCTGGTGACCTCATGCCTGCTCAGGTGTTCATGCTTCTGGAGAGAAATGCTCTATAAAGTACAAAGTGCTCAGACCCCAGGCTGACCTGAGTCACGGCTTGCACCCAAATCACCTGTGTGGAAAGATGGGCCGACTCAGGCGACACACAGCTCGTGGACCCGAGTGTGGGACCCCGTGAGAACCTGTGCCCCGTTTTGTGTACTCTTGCTCCCTCTCTTTCCCTCACCCAAACTGTTCCAGTAAAATCAGTGGAGGAGGAGTCCCCAAGGGCCCTGGACTGGAAATTCACAGGTAAAGTGCTGTTTGTGAGGAAACAGCAGGACACAGAATTACTGTGTGTGAGGGGAGGAAGGGGGAGATAAGACTCGGAAGAGACCAAATTTCTACCAAGAGGGTCCTGGACTGAGGTTTCTCCAGAGAGGAACCTGCAATGAGACACTCCACAGAGGGACCCTCCCTCACAGACCCCATGGCAGGGCCCACACTGAAAGACCCCACAGGATGACCTCAGACCGAAAAACCCGAGACGACCTAGCAAGGAAAGCCCTCAAATGGAGACCCCGTCAGAGATCCACAGAAAGTCCCAAGACAAGAGATCCGTCTGAGGTGCCACCAAAGGGGAACGAGACACCACTGAGGGGCTGAGACCGAGAGGGCTCTCAGGGTGGTGCAGGCAGACTAAAGAAGTGGGCTGGGGAAGGGCAGCAAGTGAGTGTAGACGAGTGAGTCAGGTAACCCACCCAAGGTAGACGGGAACCCTCCCTTAGGTTTAGCTCAATCTCCCCTTTTGCGTTCACAGCCCCTGTCTCCAGGAGACGGTGAGGGAGGTGTCAGCCTGGAGTTTCCTACAAGGCCGGGGTGTGGGGGGATGCTCTCCTCTCTGCCAGATCCTCTCAGCCCCTAGGCATTTCCCTGCTGGGTCTCAGCTGTCCCACCTCCTCCCACTTCCCCCAGAGTGGGAGCCTCCCATAGACAATGAAGTGGAAACCCCCTAGGAAGTCTCTGATCTTGTCCCTAAAGAACTTCCTGCCGAGGGCCCACTTTTCTGAGGTCTTGCTCCCCCTCTAGCCTAGGCCTTCTTGATGGGAAGTGAAGTGGGGAGAGCAGGGGAACAGCCCCCAGGAACACCCAGCTCCATGCTGGTGCCACAGGGTTTGGAAACAGACTTTCTCCAGATATTGGATGACACCCAGTTGGATGCTTCCTTTGGCCTCCCTTGGCCCTTTCTGGCATGTCCTGGCACCTGGAGATCCATGCAGAGTCAACACCTCTCTGTGAGCCTGACTGTCATTCAGCCCTATCAGGACCGTGTTTGGGGAACTGGAGACCCTGGGGCTCCCCATGCACCTGCTGCTGCCTGTTTTCCCCCAGGAAGGGCCAAAGCCTCCAGATGCCTCTGTTCCTTGGGGTGGATCAGGAAAACTGTCTCTCCTCACTCTTCCTCCCTCCTCTTCCAGAAAGGAGTCCAGGTACAAAATTCCCATCAACAGCCCTAAATCCTAATAAAATAGGATCCTAAATAAAAGTTATGTGGTGCTACCCTCCCACTCTGAGAAGCAACTTGCTCCTTTGAAATGGCCAAATCAGTTGTAGCCTTCTACACCTTGTGTCTGTTCTCCACTCAAACCCTCAGACGTCTAGGAGGCCCACCCTAACACCAAGCGTGACCGTTCAGGATTAGCAGCTCCTGTCCTAACCTGCTGTGGAAGGAAGGACCAGCAGGGTGAGTGGAGGGGACTTGGTTCACGCCATGCCCACACACCATTCACACAGGGGCAATGGACTCCTGGAAAAGCATCCCCTAGCTTCTTTCCCCTGAAGAAAGGGCGGTTTAGTACCTGAATCCATGGGACATGGAACGCAGAGAGTATACCTCTCACCACCCTCTCTGAGACACAGAAATGGAAGCACCTATCCCATAGTCTCACGGGTCCATGTGTCTGGCTGCTCCTCCTTCAGGGTTCCGCAGAGCTCCTGACCCACACCTGCACACGGATTCCCCAGCACGAAGCCTACAGTACTGCCAAAAACCACAGAGCCTATGGGTAGGCATTCATTCACACATGGGGTCTGCTCCACCGCCCCCCTGCCCCACACACATGAGGACAGTAGACTCACCTCTGATACACAGGGACACACGTTTCCACAAGCCCTAATCAATACACTGCACCTGCCCCAGGTGTGTCTCTGCAATTGCCAGGTCCCACTTGCTTCTCCTAGAGCCCCACTACACCTTACAAATGCCCACTCTGCCTCCACTTCACATAAAGGACCGAGACACAAAACACGTAACATGTGGATACAAGTATTTTCCTCACTTATGCACTCCCAGGTCCACACCCCTGGCTGAGTGAGCGAGCCACCCTTCTGCGATCAGTGAACAGAGCAACTTCAGCCAGACTGCAACAGCTCCACATGCCCAAGTCCCACACAGTCTGCCACTCTCCAGATCCGAGGCTTCAGAAACCTCCCACCCTTCAACCCCCTAGTCCCCACCTCCATTCTTTTCCAGGGTCCCCCCGACATCCACCTACCCACATCGCTGGCCCCTGGGTGACCCGCTATCCACACTGCCCTCTCCTGGTCGCTGGGGAAGAAGACCCCCCCCCAGAACGGCGCCCCTCTCCCTCGCCTCCTTCGCTCCCCTTCGCCCCTTCTCTGTCACCTGTCAGCGCTCACTCCCTCCGCCCCTCACCTGTGTGCATGGGTTCCAGATTCACCATCCTGCCCCAGCCGGGGCCAAAGCCAGCGCCCCCCCAGGCCCCTCGCGACTGCCCCAGCCGGGCCCCCTGAAAAGCCAGGGTCTCCTTCCTCCCGCCCCCGGCCGCCGCCGCCGCCGCCGTGGAAGCCGCTGCCGGGGCCGTCGCCGCCGCTGTCGCGCGCTCCGCTGCTCCCGCCCGGGCAGCGCTCTGCACGGCCAGGATTGCCACACTCCCCAGGTGAGCACGCGGCGCGGGGCGGGGGCCGCCGGCCACGCCCCCTGGCAAGGCCCCCGCGCCTGGCCCCGAGCCCATGCAAACCAGTGATTTGCATACGCGGAGCTGGGGACCTGGGGAGGGGGACACGGGCTGCTGCGGGGGCGGGTCCCGCCGACCCTGGGGAACACCTGTCTGCCCTAACCTGGCCCCGCAGGCTCTCCCGACCCGCGCCCACAGCACCCCAGACTCCTGGTCCAGCTCGCCCTTTTTAGGAACCCTTGATGGACTATCAAGCTGGGGCCTGAGCTGCTCTCTGGACAGACTCCCAAAGGGTAAGAAGTGCAAGGAGTCACAGAGTGTTTAGAAAAGCCGTGGGGGTGTTCTGGAAAGAATTTGGCTTTGCTCTCTAGCCACGGCTTAGGAGCTGTGTGACAAGAGCCAAAGCTTTTCACCTTCCTGCACTCAGTTTACTCATCTGTGAAAAGGAGCGGGTGCTCCTCCTAACCAATCTATCCACATGCAGTTTAGCCGGTGGCTGAACCCCCCCAGCCCCCCATATCCTAGGAACTAGATGGGGCCCAGCGTATTATCCCATTTTCCAGGTGAAGACATTGTCTCCTGCCTGTCCTCCAGGTCCCAAGTGGCTCTGAGACTCTCTGAGAAGATGATGTGAACATTATTTACCAGGGTCAGGGATTGTGGGGACAGCCCCCTGCCTCATCTGCAGAGCTGGGAAGGGACTTGCCAAAGGCATACCATTTCCTAGTGCCGGAGCCTGACTCAGTCAGTTCTCTGGACTCTCCCTCCAGTGCTCTTTGCAGCACCCAGCAAAGACTCATCATCTCAGTTCTCCTGACTCTTCTCCTCCGTTCTTTAGGTCCCAGGAAGTGGTGCCAAGGCCAAGGGACCACCTGTCTGTAAGCGCAGAGAGCCATGGGCTGACAGGAGCACAGGACCTTGCCCTCCTTTCAGATAGGTGTCCTTACCAACCTACATTCATCGTCATCTCAAGGACCCTTTCCTGCTCACAGAGCAGGTCCTGAGCTTTTCTGACTCTCTGCCTTGTTCATGGCGCTCTTTCCATCTGTTACATTACCCACGCCCACCCCAATGACCCCACTTATAATATCCAGCATTTACTGAGCTTTCCGCTCTGTGCCAGGCACTGTGCTAACCAACACTTTAAAGGCTTCCGATCTTGTCTAGTCCTCATAACAACTTGTAAATGGGACTCTTATTACTTCCATTTAACAGGTGGATAAGATGAGGTTTAGAGAATGGAACTTGCCCAGGGTTGCACAGCCAGTAAGAACCAGGGCTCCTGATCTGAAACACTGCCTACTACTCCTTAGCACAGTTCAAATGCCCCCTCCATTCTGAACTTGGAAGTGATCTGATCTTGGACTAAATTAGCATAACACTTCAGTGTGCTTCATAGTCCTTGTGGCAGGTTCTGTGGGGCTTTTCTTGTTCTCCCTCCAGGTCCTTAACTAATTGGCTTCCCGCCCCCTCCCCCGGCTACGCCCCCCACCCCGGCCCCGCCCCAGCATGGAGCACAGTACAGGGACACACAGGCTTCGGGAGGACTCTGTGGGTGCCACAGAGGTGGTGGAGGGGTAGGAGCTGCCCAGTAAGTACCGGTTCAGGTTCATACAAACCACCCTCCCCCAGTCACATCCCCTTCTCTTCTTCCCCTCTTGGCAAGAGAGAGGAGGACTTTCTTCCTGATTCTTTGGCTGAGGGAAGAGATCAGGAAAGGCTTCTCGGAGACCTCCTGAGCCCAGGGACCCCTGTCAGGACACATCGAACCTGTCCTTTCTTTCCCTCCTCTTCTCCCTCCTTTCCCTTCCCTCCTCTATTCCGGGTCTGGCTCCTTTCCTGAGGTCCCTTTCTTATCTACAATGGTATTTCGCCTGCCATCAAGCTAGAGACATGCCTGCCCATAGTTTATATACCCCCGTGTGCTCGTGATCTCCATTTGCATAACATCTGTGTGGCTATGTACACGAAGGTCTGAGTCTCTGACCACCACATCTGGGACCTGCTGTTTCTCTTTTCATGTGCAGAATACCTTTCTTCTCTGGGCTTTGGTTTTCTAGAAGCCCGAGGGTTGGGGCGGGGTGGGGGTGCGGCAGTGGTGGCATGTGACTTATGGCTTCCAAGGACTTTCTAGCTCAAGCAGGCTGGGGTTCTGGTGCCTTGGGGATGAGGTGGGGCGAAGCTCTTGTGGATGGCAAACCATAGAGGCAGAGGTGGGACCTTGAAGGTTCACAGTTGGAAGAACAGCTTTGGATTCCAGACCGGGTGGGAGGAGGGGAGGGTGAGGGGGTGGGGGTGGGGAGAGGGTGACAGACATTACCTCACCTTCATCCCTGGACTCATTCATTCAATAAATATCGAGTGTTTCCTACCTGCCAAAAGAGGTGCAGTGCGCCGGGCACGCACCTTCTTATTTACTGAGCACACCTTTAGAAGGAAGAAACGACTTTGAGACACCTTTTATAGCTGATGGTCAGGGAAATTAATGCAGCTAGTAGATGGCAAAATTAGGGTTTAGAACAGGTCTGCTTGACTCTGAAGCTGGCACTTTTATTTTTTTCATTTTTAAAAAATTTATTTATTTACTTGAGAGAGAGAGAGACAGAGACAGAGACAGAGATAGTGACAGAAATAGCTAGAGAGAGCACAAGTGGATAGGAGAGGGAGAAGTAGGCTCCCTGTTGAGGAGGGAGGGGGCTCAGACTCACCCCGGGGAACATGACTTGTGCTGAAGTTGGGTGCTTAACCCACTGAGCCATCCAGGTGCCCTTAAAGCTAGCACTTTTAATCCTACCCTCCAGGGTCTGTGCTGGAGCCTCCCCTTCTCTTCTGTCATTCCAGGTGAAAGGAATCTAGACTATCATTCATAGGAGGAACCCAGGGCCGCAGAGGGCGGGGACGGTGGAACTTGCCCAGGGTTCCTGAGCAAGTGGACAAGTCACCGCAGAGCTGAGACCCTCCCGTTCCCTCTGCTCCTCCTTCATCTGGTCCTCCAGAGTCTTAGCAGGATGGGTGGGTTTGTGGCAGGCAAATATGGGGCAATGGGCAAAGCTGAGCAATCTCTCTTCCTTCCCTCTCGGACTTGCTTGATCATTTCAGTGAGATGAACTGGATGGGAGTGCAAAGACCTTTTTAACCCTCCCTCATTCCCAGAACTCAGAATTTCCATGAAACCAGCTTTTGAGGTCTGGGCAGATGGGAGATCCTGGGGAAGGGGAAAGTGCCAACCCTCTGGACCCTCTGGACCTAATACTCCCTGTTCTTTGTTTGGCTTGGGAGAGGAAAAGCTGTGGGGAAAAGAAGAGAGATAGGATGTTGCCTGGAGGTTAGAAAACGAACAGAGAAAGAAAGGGAAAAAGAAGCAAGGACAGGAAATTTCATTGCCTTTGGACATCAAAAGAGGTGCATGCAAATGAAATGCAAATGAAATGCAAATGAGGGCTCCCTGCTTCCCTCACCCCCACCCTTTCTCAACAGCTGGAGGACAATTTCCAGAGAGTAGCCAAAACTTTACTCCAGGATCATGTAGTCCCCAAACTGTGATCAACGCTGACTCTATCCCAGGTCCTCCTGGTCTTCCTGGAGTGACATTTGATCCTCTCGGAAGTCACTAGCTCTTGAGGCCCCATTTCTACTTGAGCATGCCCTCCGCTGCTTCTGCTTCCAGAACAGAAGTCTCCAGGAGCCAGCCTCCCCTTTCAGACACATTGCCGGATGCACTGTCTCCCATTGAGAGAAGGTGTTTTGGGGAGGGAGGTGAGCCCCCGGTCCCCTTCTCCGCCTTGACAAAGAGAAGTGGCCTTCTTGGCTGTGGGCCCTGTTGTTCACTCTCATTTCCTGTCATGTCAGCTGGATTGAGTTGTCAGGGCTGGGAGAAGGGTGGAGAGCCAGGCGTCCTGGAAGGCCACCAAACAACAAGTCCCTTCTAGCTCCTTCTGTCTGCCAGATGGGCTGCAGGGCCCAGAGCGTGGGGGTACGGGGTGGGGGTCAGCTCCCTGCCTTGAGGCAACCACAGGGAATGGAATGATCCCAGCTCAGGTTTCCCAAAAGAGCAGATGGAAGGTAGTAGAGGCCAAGAAGAACTTGCAGGCCTCTTTTAAAATCACAGCTCAGAGGCAATCTGATGGCTCCATTGCCAGGAGTAGTATTGCCGGACGGGGCTGGGCAGGGGGGTAGTGTTAGGTGACAGAGTGAGAGGTGCTCTGGGAACCAGGATGAAGCCACTGTTTCTGGGGAGGGGACCAGAGAGGACAAGGGAGTCAGGACCCTGAGCTATTCCCTGCCACCATATCCCCAATGCTGAGTCCCCAGCCGGAGACATGCTCTCCCCACCCCTACGGCCAGCCTTCACTCACCTCTAAAGGGAGGAGCTCACAAACTCACAGCCCACTTGCACTTGAAGGTTCTGAAATATAGTAATCATACGGATTTGATTTTAAAACAGCATAACAATTGTCTTGCAATGAGCTATTCTGGTCTTGGGGACTGCATTGGGCCTGGGTCTGCCCCTGCAATGACCCCTTCCGCAGAACCCCGCCTTGGTCCTTTCCAGACTCTGCCGGTCTACCTCAGACCAGGTAAGCCTCCGGGAGCTCCCGCACGCTCGGGGCAAGTCTAAGGCCAGCGCGCCCTCTTGCGGTGATGGGGCGCGTGTGACCTTGGCTTGAGCGTCCTTACCGCCAGACTGGAGAGCTCTCAGGGCTGTGGTGCCCTGAATGCCCTCCGTGGCTGGGGGACTTCAGGTGAGGGCCCCAGTTCCAGGCAGGTGGGAGATACTGAATCTCGGTTTCAGCATGCGGTTGGGTCTTTGGCCTGTGCTCCCACCGGAGGTCAGACTGCCGGGGAACCCCAGTTTGAGTCAGCCAGCCTTAGCCCCATCAATGCAGTGACAGGAGTCCTGGCCTTGTCTGGTGGCCATCCTGTCGCTGGACAGCTCTGCTGGTTAAAATGCCCCACTCCCACGGTGCCCTCTGGGGCTCCCGAGCTACATGCAATCCCACACCTCAATGCATAGAAGGTCAGGGGCCATTCCCCCGTTCATCCATTCGGAGTGTGTATTGAGTACCCACTGGCACTGTGGGTTAAGCTAGGGGCTGGAAACATAATGCAGGCCAGACACTGTCCCCGTCCTCAGGAGGTTCCCAAGCTGGTGATGCTTGTGGAGTGGGGAACAGGGAACGCAAGTTCCTGATACTGGACCACGTCCTCTAACTGAAACATGGAGGGGTGCTCCGGGGGCCTGCTGCGGGGCCCTGGGGGTGGGCAGCCAGTCACCACCGGGGAGGTGGACACCACACCCCCTGGGCCTGGAGCCTGAGGTGGCTTGTGACCTGCCTTCCTTCCCTCACTCCCCCTAAAGTCCCCTGAAGCTGGGCTCTTCCCCAAGAAGGGATGCCCCAGTCCCTGCCACATGAGTCTGTGTGCTCCTCTACCTCCCTTTCGCTTTCTTCCATCCCACAGTCCCTTCTTCTGGGTCTCCAGCAGGGAGTGCCGTGGTCAGCAGTAAGGGTCTCTGTGGGAAACAGAGTCAGTGCAACATGGAGGACAGCCTTTAACGAAGGTGCTTCTTATTCATGGAGGCACGAGCAGGATGAAGGGAACCAGGGAGTTGGGATTCTGAGAGGCTGGGACTGAAGAGGCAGGAGGAAATCGTGGTTTAGGAGCCCAAGGAGGTCTGGAGCTTGGAGCAAGGAAGCCAGTGCGGAGGTGTGTTCCAGAAGCAGGAAGGAGCAGGGATATATGCCTGGAAACCCCTCTCGTCCTGCCCTCTGATCTCCGGGGCTTCTCACTAGCCGTGCACGGGGTAAAGGGGCCCAGGTGAGGCCCATCCGCAGGTTGGTGTCCTGGGGCACAGAGCAGAACAGAAAAGGGTAGGGAATGAATGGGGTGGGGGGGGCAACCGGAACAATCCGCAGGGCCGTTATCTGCTACCTGGCTTCAGTCAATAGTGGAGATCTGAGAGGAGACCCCAGAATTCTTTATTTAACATTTTTCAAGGTCTAAGTGGCCAACACCATGTGGTAAGATCAAGTGATAGCCGGTGTGATGGTTCGTTCCGCATGTCAGTTTGGCTAAACCATAGTCTAACACGAATCTAGGTGCTGCTGTGAAGGTATTTTTGTGGATGTGATTGACAACTACAATCGGTTGGCTTTAGAGAGATCGCTCTCAAGAATGTGGGTTGGCCTCATCCAATCAGTTGAAAGCCTTAAGAGCAAAAAGCGAGGTTTTCCCAAGAAGGAATTCGGCTTCAGACTGGAACATAAATGCTGTCTGAATTTCCAGACAGTTGACCTGCCCTGCAGATTTCTGACTCAAGATGGCAACATCCACTTTTGCATAAACTGCTGGCATTTTGGACTTTCTAGATCCCACTATCACATGAGCTAATTTCTTACTATAAATCTCTCCCTCTGTGTATCCTAGTGGTTCTCTTTCTCTAGAGAACCCCGACTGCTGCAGCAGGAATGTGGGGAAATGGGCCTCTCGTGCACTTGCTGGTGAGGGTGTAAGTTGGGACAGCCCCGGCTGGAGGGGAGTCTGTCAGTCTCTACCAAATATTGGGTTTTGCAGCGTTCCGTTTTTAGCATTTCTCTACAGCATGGCTTGGAGGAGCAAGTCACGGACAATTTGGGCACCGGCAGCCACAGGCCTGACGATCTGAGGCAGAATGCCAGCCAGCAAGGACAGGCTGATGGCCAGCGAGGCAGCCGCCTCTTTGCAGATGAGGAACTAGGGGCTGGTGAGGGGGGACAGCCCACCCCCGAATGCACACAACTCGGATGAGGCTGTTACCCTCATTCTCATAGGGACTGTTACCCTCGAGTTTTACTTCTTAGGAGGGGTCCTTGTCCCGTTTTTTTGCCAGACTCCTCGGTGGTAAAACCCACCTTATCCAGGTTCTAGGACAGAACTTACCTTGAGTTTGCAGAGAAAGGAGCCTGAAGAAAACCCAAAGAACATACAGCAAGGCCCAGCCCAGGTTGGGGTGATCCTGCCCGGGGGTGCCTGGCGCCACCTGTGGCTTCTTTGTGTTGAAGAGGTTCCAGTGAGACCCAGGGTCCTGGCCTCCCATCTGAGCCCTCCTCACCGTGGTCAAAGGGAGCAAGCAGGAGCCTGTTCTTGCCGACTCCAGTCATGGGGGACCGGTGGGCACACCCCCATATGTTCAGGGCTTGCTACTGCGGGACTGGCCTCGGGGGTGCTGCCCACCTCATACTGCTCCCCCTCTCCCCACCCCACGGGTGAGCTGTGCTCTCTGGGGTCCCAGGGGGCCAGTCTGATAAGCCCATTAGGGTTAGTAGGTATGTGGAGTCAGAAGGTTGAGGGTTGGATCCCAACGGCGCTCGAAGCAGCTGTCTGACCTTGGGCAAGTCACATAATTTTATTGCTGAGCCACATTCCTAAAGTGTCCCAGGATCGCTACCAGGAGCAGACGAGCTAACGGATACAAAGTCACTTCATCAGCTCGGAAACACCAGAGAAATAAGTGTTGGTCGTAGATCTGGTACCTAGTACCTCCCCTGAGTGTTTTCACAAGTGGACAAAGGCGTCTTGAGGAAAGTAAAGCCTTATCTGGGCATTTCTCAAATAGCTGACCCTGAACAGGTATTTAATGAGCTGAGCTCTCAAGGGATTTCGAGGTACATGGACCCCTGAGACCCTCGCCAGAGAAGTGACTGCAGGGTTGGCATTGGAGCTACCTGACAGCGAGGGGGTGGGGAGGATGGTGGGCGGGGTGGGGGGGGGGAGTCGCTTGGAAGGAGGGGGCATGGGCTTTGCCTGAGTGTGGCATCAACCCAAAGGCTCAGGAAATCGTAATTCCCATCCCGTGCCGCAAGACCAGGCAGGGTAGTCTGTGGTGACAACGGGGTCCAGATCCCCCTCATGGCAGGCGAAAGGCAGGCTGGGGGGTGCTAGTCATTCCCAAGGAAGATTAGAAAAGCACCCTTCAAAAAACAGCCTTATTTTAGGCTATTTGAAAGTGAGGAGAAAAGGTATACGACCTGGGGACCCCACCCTCAGCAAATAAGGCACATATAGGATGGGGCGAGGGCGGTGCCTTCTCCCAGCAACCCCCTCCCCGACCCAGAGCAGGACTGAGGGCCTGGACTAGGCAGCAGGGGAAGGAGGAAAGGGCCCCGGGGAGGAACACCTCCCTCCCTGGCTGCTGGCACCACTGAAGCTGGTCCTTGGAAACGGGTTCAGGAAGAGGCATACCTGCCTGAAATGAAGTCTCCCCGCCCATCCCTAACTTGACCGTGGCCAAGTAAGCCTGGCTCCCACCACAACCCTCTGGGTTGTACAGCTTCAAGGAGCAGCAGCGGCTTGTTCTGGGGAGCAGAGTAAGGGAGGGCTGTCCTGACATCCTGTTTCCCTTTCCAAGGCTGATGAGGAAGGGGTTCTTTCTCTCGTCTCCTCCTTCCTCAGGAGTCCCCTAGGGGACACTTGGGACTTTTCCACCCCCTGTAGCACTCTTGTCCTGCCCTGTGCTCAGTCTCCTCCACATGCTGAGTACCTACCATCCTTCTGCTCCAAGCAGGGGCCCACCTGGTCCAGGAGTCTCCTGATAAATCCAGCCTGCACACCCCTCCTTCCCAGAAGCCTTCTAGCATCCAGCTTGGCACTTCCTATCACAGCCTCTTTATACTGGACGGTACTTTTGATGCGAAGAGGCCTTCAAGAGGCCTGGTTTAGCTGTCTCAGGTTTACAGGTGAGGATACTAAGACCATGAACACTAACGATATTAATGGCGAGTACAGCGAGTGCTACGTGCTGGTTGCTTCCCGTGAGTGAACCCACGCCAGCCACACATTGAAGCTCATTGTATAACTGAGAGAGCTGAGGCACAGAGAGGTAAAGTAGCCTGACCCAAAATTGTGCAGGAAAGAAGAATCAAGGCTAGGATTTGAACCTTGAAAGTCTGGTTCTGGAGTCCATGCCTTGTTTCTTGCCCACCTTGGCTCCCTTGCTCATCTATATCTGTCTCTTCTTCTGTGCAGTTTTGTCTTATTCTTCCCTAAACTGCGCCCCCCTCCCCGCCCCCCTGGGTCCCGTCTCCGCTGCGCAATGGCCTGAGCACAGCAGATGCCTTGGAAGGTGTCCGAAGCAGGGTCACCGGTCATGTAATGGAACACTCCTGACACCAGGTGGCAGCATCGGCCAGGAGTGCTTTCAGAACTCTGCACGGTGCCCCGTCAGTCAAATAAAAATTTAAACTTTTATTTCTGGTACAAATGATAAATACTTTGCATTAAAAATCTGGGATTCAAGTTTTCCTCGTACTTCATGCTCCCTCCCTACCCCAGAGCCTTACAAAAATTTTTCCGTTTAGAGTGCAGGACGCTGGTGCCTGTGGTCCCCACAGGGTCTGGGTCGGCAGGGAAAGGCACATATGGTTTGTCTCCGGGCTGGGAGGTCCTCACGTGCCCCCGCGTTGGAGGCCAGCAATGACAAGAATGCGCTGTGATATGGTGTAGGGGCTACGGCGACGGTCCCTGGCAACCCCCCCTCCAGGGCGGGGATCCCCTCCTTGGTGGGCATTGGGTGGTGCAGAGGGGCCGGCTCCTTCCAGATGGGTGAGTCGGGGAAGGTGTGTGTGTGTGTGTGTGTGTGTGTGTGTGTGTGTGTGTGTGTGTAGGTCGGTGTCACAGGCACAGACACCTTCCAGGATTGAAACCTTCAGAGTTAAATAGAGTCACGGGCCATCACATTTTGGTTGCTTGAAAGAGAACACTTCAGGGGGAGCTTAAGGGGAAGGGGGCAAATCTGGAGAGCCCCCTTCTCTCTGTCCCCAAGGGAGGCACAGGGTGGGTGGGTGGGTGGGGCTGCCTCCATGAGTTAACCCCTGCCATGCCACACCCGTTTCACAGTCTCACGTGATGAAGCCAGAGGCTCCCAGGCGACCGAGGGAAATAAGGCGTCCGTGGGAGGGGTGCCACCCCCTCTGGTGGCCTGGGGAAGAGCGGGGAACCCAGAGCAGCCACCTCAGGGACCACCGTCTTCTCCCCCCCCCCCCCAGCTAGGGCTCCTCATCCCAGAGGCACAGCTGCCTGTGGGGCACGTAGAAGTCGAAGCCGTAGTTCTTCTGGCAGCTGCGGATGCCGCACCTGTAGGGGGCCGGCCGGTCGCGGCTGTGGCAGTATTTGAGCAAACATGGGTACCAGGCCAGGCTAAGGCCATAGCGGCAGATGCATGGCCTCCCGCTGTCCCCCACCTGCCCGCAGCGCCGCAGCCCCGAGGGCTCTGTGGCCTCAGGCAGAGCCTCAAACACGGAGCTGTCCACACCTGGCAAAGAGAGGCGGGGGTCAGTGGGGGGGAGAGGGCACCCCCCCCAAGACCCGCGCTCCGGCCCTGCATGGCCTCCTGGGGCCTCCCGTCAACCCGAGGAGCCAACTACCCGTTCTTGGTCTCCTGGCTGATGGATGAGAAACCCGGCCCAGAGGGGTTTAGTGATCTGCCTGAGGTCACAGAGGGAGTGGAGTGATAAGGGAACCCCAGGCCATCTGATTTCAAGGCCTCCGCGTGGCAACACCGTCCTATGCTTAGAAACATCGCTCTACTAGAATGTGACGGAGTAGAGAGTCAAGGAGGGCGGCTTCAAGGAGGTGGCACCTATCTGAGGACAGCCAGCACGAACGTGCCGGGACATCAGCGTGGCCAGGGCACATGCATGGGTGCGGGAAGGAGATGGTGGTGACCTGGCCCCTGACATCGGCTCAGTGGCCGTGGGAGGGACCAGCCCCGGGGGGCAGGGGGCCGTTTCAGACTTGCACCGCAATGTGGGGTGCAGCTCACCAGGGAGGGCTGTGTGTGGAGGGCATGAGCACAGCTCTCTGGGCATTTCGAAATCCAGGGGAGCCCTGGGAGGGGCAGGCACTTGCCCAGTGTTCAGCCGGCTGGGCAGAAGGACCAGGGACCTGGACTAGAGCTGTGTTATCTCCTGGTGTCCTCTACAGGGAGGACCCGAGGACGGTCCTGGGAACAGTGTCAGGAGAGGTACTGGCAGCAAAGCCACACAGGCCTAAAGGCAGGGAGCCCACAGAGACTCCGGGGCCCTCAAGGAGCTCGGTGGAGAGCTGCTTACACCAGAGGAGACGCGAAAGAAAGGAGAGGTGCTGAATTCCGAGGGGACAGCAGAGGTGGACGGGCAGGAATGGGTGTCTTTGGGCGCCCCCGGGACCCTGCAACCTGGGCCTCCCTCCATGATGGATGTCCCATCTGTGTTCTCACTAAGGGAAGGAACAAGGTAGGCGCTGCCTGGGTATCTCCCTCCATGGGACCTAGCAAGTCACAGTTCTGTATGTCCCTACCTGGAAAGGGTCACTTTCATCTGGCTCACTCAAGAGCCACATGGGCACCCCTTCCTCCAGGAAGCCTGCCCTGACCAATCCCAGCCCAGCTTCGGGGACCCTCTGCCGAACTCCCGAATCTCCCGACTCTCTATCCTGGCCAAGGCAACACCACTGTGGTTGCACCCCGCTGACCTTGCTCCAGCCAGAACCGGACGTCCTCCTGGCGAGTGTAGATGCTCTCCGCGGCCTCGGCGCACACGTTGCGGAGGTGGGGGCTCAGCAGGCCCCCTTGGCTGAAGTTGACGGCGACGTCCATGTGCAGGTGCTCCAGGCCCCGCACCTCCTCGGCCTGCCGCACCGCCCGTGGGTTCTTCTGCGGGGAGAAGAAGAGCCGCTCCCACCCGGCCTCAGAATGCTCTGCCCACCCCTTGCTTGGTGCCCAAATGTCAGGCAAGCCAAGGCTGGTGGCGTTTAGAGCCCTGGGGCAGGCTGGCCATCAAGGGGCGCTAAGCATCGCCTCCACCTGGTGGAGAAACCAATGTTCAGGGCAGAGCCAAGCCCTTCTGGCTGGCCACCAGCTGACGTCTGAGGCTGACGGGGAATTCTGACAGTGGATGGGGGTGGTGCAGGTGGCCAGCTAGGCAAGCTGTCCCAAAGCAGATGACCTCTGGGGTCCCAGACTTTCCAACATGCAGGGGGTGGGGTCTCTGGGAAGGGCCTCGAACAGGCCATGCTGGAGGGTTCTGGAACTTAGGTGAGGCTGGGGAGAGGCCCAGGGTCCAGGAAGGGTTGGGGCACAGGCCAGCAGGCTGGAGTGTTCTGAGCACAGTGTGCATTAGCTCGTTTAATTCCCAGAACTCATTTCTCAGTAAGAAAATAAAGGCCTTGGGCCGCCTGGGTGGCTCAGTGGGTTAAAACCTCTGCCTTTGGCTCAGGTCATGATCTCAGGGTCCTAGGATCGAGCCCCACATCGGGCTCTCTGCTCAGCAGGGAGCCTGCTTCCCCCTCTCTCTCTCTGCCTGCCTCTCTGCCTACTTGTGATCTCTGTCTGTCAAATAAATAAATAAAATCTTAAAAAGAAAAGAAAAGAAAAGAAAGGCCTTGCTGGCGAGGTCACTCCTGCAATGTCACCTGGATGAGGAGTGGTGGTAGATTTGACCTGAGAGTTCCAGCCCCCAGCCTTCACCATAAAGGGGGAAGATCTGAGATTAGGGGACTGGAGGGATCTGGCAGTTGGGGGGGCCCTGCAGATTAGCGATCTGGGTGATGGGGTTCAGTATGGCCTAGGGCACAATCAGAGGGCTGGGGAGTACAGGGTGGGAGTGGGGTGCCAGGGAAGAGGGCCAGAGTGGGTCAGGGGCCGGGTGGGAGACTGAAGTTGGGGTAGTGTCCAGACTTGGGACCAGGCTGGCTGCAGGGCTTGGAGCGGGGGTGGGGGGGGGGCGGCGGGGCAGCAGCCAGGCCGGGGCAGGCCCAAGGCGAGCACTCACCTGTCGAAGCTTGGCCATGGCCTCACTGGGAATGATCTCATTGTGGTGAAGCCGGGTGACAAAGCAAAGTGCCTGGAACTGACTCTGCCCCTTCTCCAGCTCCCCCAGGATCAGGGCTCGGAAGATCTTCACATCCTGATGGGAAAGGGCAAGAGGATGGGGACCTGCTGGAACGGGTGGGCGCCTCCCCGCAGCCCACCTAGCTCTATGCTCGGGCCTCAGACAGGACGTAGGCCCAGACCCTGCCCTGCAATGGACATTTCCCTCCTGCTGGCCTAGGAATTTTTTTCTTTCCCATTTAAACCCATGACTTGAAAGAAACACATCCCAGATGTTCCAAAGCCTCCTGGCAAATCTCACCGCGGGAACCATCGGAAAGCATTCCCAAACAGAGCCCTTTACAAGTACAGAGTTTCACCTGAAAAGAAACAGCACCTTTGTTTGGTGCCTGGTTCTTTCACAGCTGGGCCCTCGGTGGCACCCCTGTGGCACCCAGATCAGGGTGGGTCACAGCCCCTATAAACAACTGGACCAGGCGTACTAGGGGAGGGACTGAACTTCTGACAAGCCTAGATCCCAGAGTTCCTCTCACAGACATTCTTATTCGGGAGGCCCAGAAACTGGTGCCCCTCAAAAGGCCTCAGGGTTTCTGATCAGCCGGCCTCCTGGCCATCCCCAAACGTCAGAGGGAGGGAGGGGGTGCAGGATGGGGCTGAGGGCAGACACCACGCTGGCTGGCTGTAGCTGTTGCCAACTTCTGGCGAGACAGACAGGCGTGGCTCACCTTTCCCCTCCCCTCTCCACTTCCCCTTTTCCCATGGGGTTACTAATGGCATTACCAGCAGGCCAATGGCTCTTTCCGGTTCCTCAGGCATTGCATGAATGCGGGGGGTGCTGGAGGGGAGCAGAGGGAGAGGGGCCGCAGGGGAGGATGGGGTCCCCCTCCCAGTCTGGCTGCTGGAACCCTGTGCTCTCACCCAACTCTGGACTAGGCTAACTGCTTCCAGTGAGAAGTCAGCAGGTCCCAGTCAGAAGTGGTCTAAATCTGTCAAGACCCCCCCACCCCGCCCTGGCCAGGGAGGTCCTCTGGCCATAATGACCATCCCTGTCCACTGTCCCAACGGCCCTGTCTTGGCACTGGGCATACACAGCCTTGCTTGCTGTACATCTTTCAATGCGCGTGCCCTGGCTTCACCCACTAAGAGAGCCCGCATTCTCGGAGGGCTTCCTGAGCGCCCACTAGAGTACACGTGCTCTGAAACGGGGGCCGAGGGCTCCCTTGGGTTCCTGTAACACAACGAGGGGGAGCTGCATCCCAACTCTGCAACGTATTAGCCAGGGCCCAGCCATAGGTTCCAGCTTCTGTAAGCCTCACTTGTAAGACGGGGACACTGAGGCATTTAGCTGGTCAGGTTGTGGTGAAAACTGAGTGAGTGTGCAGGGCCTAGAAGAACGTCCACCCCGACCCAGTGCTCAGCAGGGGCTCGCTGGGGGCATCTCCTCCCTGCAGGTGACTGGAACCCGTCACTGCCACCATCCCACAAAGCCGCATGCGCTTGTCAAGTCCTTTGCCTCTCCAGGGGCGTTTCTCTTGATTCCTTTTACTACAAATGATCTCTAGGACAAGGGGGGTGTGGGCATGTGTGGGAAGATTTTCCACCAATAGTGCAGAAAGGGAGACTGAGGCCCAGCTGGTGAGAACGTCCCCTTGAGGGTTTTGTTGATGCCAGACTTGTGGGGAAGGTGAATCAGAGCTCGGGTGAACCCCAGCTTCCTCTCGACAGGAAATCCGCTCTTGGGCCATGAGGCTGGACTCTCCCCGCCCTGCCAGCCTGGGCCACCGGATCTTTCATTCGCTCTGGTCGACTGGAGGCTGGCCCATTCCTGTGCTTTCCACTTAGGGCTCACTTCCTGCCAGGTGAGACCCGATACCAGACTTCCCCTCTGAAGGCTGGAGTCAGCTGGGTGTCCCTGGCAGGACCCGGTGGGGCGGGAGCTGACATCTATCTCCCGGGGAGTTTCAGCAATGACTCTTTAAAAGAGCCTTATCTATGGGGCGCCTGGGTGGCTCAGTGGGTCACACCTCTGCCTTTGGCTCAGGTCATGATCTCAGGGTCCTGGGATTGAGCCCTGCATCGGGCTCTCTGCTCAGCGGGGAGCCTGCTTCCACAAACTCTCTGTCTGCCTCTCTGCCTACTTGTGATCCCTCTCTCTCTCTCTCAAATAAATAAATAAAATCTTAAAAAAAAAAAAAAAAGGAGACTTATCTGGAACAGTCACAATGTCCTCTCCAAAGCCACCTCCACATGCCAAACCCTGGGGTCCGATGGCTGCGGAGTGGTCTCTCTGCTCAGGGATATCCCCTCTGTTGTATTAAACAACAATGTTGGCAACATCAGCAAAATGATACCAAAATGGGAATCTGACGGTGGGTAAAGACAGAGACTGAGGATTTCTCATTGACAGAGACGATCTACCTATGGAGGGCATGGATTTATTGAAGTTTATAACTGGAAGGGACGAGTCATTGTTATTATGAGTCAAATAGGATGTATTGTCCTGTTTAAAATCTTTACAACAGGAGGTAGGGAGGATGATTATGACTTAGTTGGGAACGGGTTACTTGCTCAAGGTCATGGGACTAGGAGGAAATGAGGCTGGAATTTTAACCCTGGGCAGTCTGACTCCCAAGCCTGCGCTCTCTCGGCCACAAGGCCCCACTGCCTCCCAGATGTCCTTGGTGGCTTGAGAAACCAAAGCCCAGGCCCAGAGAGGTGCGGTGGTCTGCCCTTGGCCACACTATTGTAAATGGCAGAACCAGGATCAGAACTCAGTTTCCTTTTCCAGCCATGCCTGGAAGTCCTGTGTAGACCTGCCCCGGGAGTGTGGCAGCTGGCATTCACAGTTCTGTGTGACTAACAAGAACCATCGTCTGACACAGAGAGGAGGGTTCCCGAGGCCAGGTCACCTTTCTGTCCCACCTGCCAGCCTGCCCAGAACCTCTGCGGACCATACATTCTCCAGTCTTCTTGGCCCTATTTCTCCACAAAAACCACCTTCCACTTGCTGACCCTGGGAGGGAGGGGCCACCCCTAACTTCTGGACCTACTTGGCTCCATTATCCTGGCCGGTGTCCCTCCTAGCTTCTACTCCCTACACCTGACTCACTGCCAAGGTTCCAGGGGCCCCTCTCCCCCAGCACAGAGGAAAGGGCAGGGGGACAGGTCTCCCTGCTTCAGCAAACATCTGGCCAGATGCTAGGCCCCGGCCAAAAGAAGCCTGGCTCCCAAGTTTCCTCCTTGCCCGAGGGTGCCCTGGGATGAATCACCCGGATGTGGCCTCGTGCCCAAGGCAGATGGCACAGCTGGGGATGTCCTGGCACTGGAGGCAGGTTTCTCAGGTCCAGGACTCAGGCTTGGACTCCCGAGATGGCAGTTTCTGTAAGGCTACTGCTTGTGTGAGCTCCTGGGAATGTGTAGCCCACTGCAAAGCCGCAGAGCCTCCCGGGACCAGGCCTGACCCCCGCGCACCAGGGAGAGGCTCATGTGCCATGGAGGTCACGAGCACGGGCTGACATCCTTCGTGGTTTTAAGCAAAGCTCAGGAGCAGACAGGTTGTAGGACGGCCTGGCAGTCACGAGCAAAGGCTCTGGTGTCCAAACTACCTAAGTTCCAATGCTGGCTTTGCTGACACCAGCCGTGGAACCTTGGGGGAATGCATGTCCCTGTATCTTAGTTTCCACATCTGTTAAATGAGTTAAACTAACAATACCTACACCTCCAGGGATTATTATGAGGAGAAAATGAGTGAAAGGTCTCAGAACACAGTGGGCTGAACCCTTTGTCTAGTATCGCTGTGATCTCGGCCTGGCTCCAGCTGTGATCACCTCCAGACCTATACAAGCAGGAGCAAAGACTGTTCTCCTCAAGATGTACCTGAGGCCCAGAGAGGTCCGGGGACTCCTCTGGGGCTTGTAGGGAATCTGCAAACCTGAGAGAGCACTGGTTAGCATTACATAGGGCACAGGCTTCACAGGCACCAGGCTAAGTGGGAAAATGGCCAAGATCAAGGCAGAGGCCCCAGTCTTCAAGGAGCTCATAGACAGGCTGACTTCCTATGACAGTCAGTGCACCACATAAGGCCTGGGGTTGAGGTTTATGACAAGTGCTATGGGGCAAAGGATGGATGAAAGGGCACTTGCTGTCCCCTTAGGGAAGGGACTGGGAGGTGGGAAGGGAGGGAAGAATTCTCCAGAATGAGGGACACTTCAGGGGTCCCAGACAGTCCAAGGATGGGGGGTGCTTTCTAGCAAAGAGAGAGAGGAATTTACACAAGACAGGGAGATGGGAGGCTCTCCTAAGACCCCCACTCAATCTGTCCCTCCACGTTGTTACTGATCTGCCCAATGCCCTTTGGAAGCTCCTTCTGCCCTCGCCCTAAAGCGTACCCTCCTGAGGCTGGCCTCCACTGCCACCGCCAGCTTGTCTTATACTCCCTGAGCATTGAACTAAAGGGTGGGCAGTTCCCAGAAGTGATGAGGCCTTGGGCCTGTCCCTGAGCTGATTCCTCTGCTGGGGCTGCCCTGTCCCCCTCTGCCTATCATCTCTCAGGGCTCGGTTCCAATGCGTCCCCTCCTCCAGCCTGTCCTCCCAACGCTGCCCTCACCCACCGGCCAGCAGACTCAGGAGGCCCAGCTCCTATCCTCGACAACACAAGCTCAGTGGTCTGTGGCCATTTCCTGCCGTACCTTCCAGACTCAGCTCCTTGAGGCTGGGAAAGCATCTTATTGGCAGTGATTCCTCGCCCCTAGACCACAGCAGGTGCTCCGTACTTGCCTGGGAATGTATGGACAGAGGAAGGAGCACACAAAGGAGAGCATGGAAGCATCCTGAGCAAACCACCAGGGACGGGGTGGGGTGAGGGAGGGCAAAAGTGTTGGAGGAAGAGGCTGGTAGGAGGGGCCGGAGAGCAGGTCTGAGAGTCCAGCCGAGGAGTCTGAGCTCAAGCTAGCCCATCACCGGAAGTCACTGGTGGGTTCTGAGCTGGATCCAAAACTTGAGCTGTGTCAGTCCAGTGTGCACCTGATTTAAGTACCTTCATAGAGGACCCCGTCCTCCTCCAGGGCATCTTCTGCCCTGGCAACGAGTCATCCAGGTCCCACATAAAATCTGCCCCTGGTTCAAGGGCAGAAATTAGACCTGACGTAGGCAGTAACTTCAGAACTTGGAGCTCAAAGCTTCGTAGCTGAGTGAAGGCCCCCTGCACGCATGCTCTGGGGTCTCTCTCAGCTGCCATCAAGAAGACTGGTAGTCCTACAGGCTGGTGGTCCCCGCCCCCCCGCTGTCATTTCGGCTTTTAGCAGGTTCGAGGTATCACTTGGTTCATGACCCAGCGAGGTTCTGGCTGGGGACATGACCTTCAGAAGTCGTGCGGGCGCAGAACCAGGACCAGCAGCTGGACCTCCTGACTCATGGTCCAGTGATCCTTATGCTCCTCCGAGCCCCCCGACCCCCGTCAGCCCTGGTGCACACACTGTCCTTCTCTGGGTTCACCCCCTGCCAGGCTGCACTTCGGAGACCCACTGCATCTCCCAGAGAGAAGGCGGCGCTGACCCAGCTGTTCCCCGGGCTCCAGGTGAACACCTAGGAAGACAGACCACAGCTGCTCTGGGAAGCACAGGGGCCCAGCCCTGTGCCCCAGAATGGCAGAAATCCTGTGCCAGGCCCAGGTGCAGCCTGCCTGGGGAGAGGCCCCAGGGGAAGTTTCCTGCTGGGAGAAGGAGCAACGCTTGCACACAGAGGCCCCTTGGGAGTTCAGCAGGGGAAGACCTTGGAGCGGGCACCCTGCTCTCCCTGCCGACTTGCAGCCTTAGAGTAGATGCCGGAGAAGGAAACAAACTTCTCTCTTGCCTCGGCTGCCCTTGAGGTTTTATGTTACAGTCCAGCGGAACCCTGGCTCAAGCACGCGGATGCCCACCTGCTTTCCACCATTCACAGACCACACGTCTGTCGTCTTTCTTGCGTACTTGGTGCTTCTCGAACAATCTCTTTCACACACAGCTGCTCCCGTCTCTCCCAGCCCCACAGTTGCTCCCAGGAACAAGCTGCCTCCCTCTGCGTCCCCCCCCCCATGGAGCCTCCACCTCCCCCCTTTCTCTGAGCCTCAAGCACTCCCTCGTGCACCCTCTTACCCAGCCCCCTCCTCCAGAGAGCCTGCTTGCTCTCAGGACCCAGGCCTCCCCCAACGGGGAATCGGAGACTAAAGGGGCCAGCATGGGGAGCCACTCCACCACATCCTGTCCCGGCATCCAGGCTGGGGGTCTTCTCTCTGGGATTCGGGATTCTTGCGGAGCACCCCTGTACCCCACTGCTCCTCGCTCTTGGGCCCTGGGAACGTCTTTGTCTCCTTCCCATCCCAGCACAGCGTGTGATTCCATGGCCTGGGCTGAGCCAATCTAAATATTTATCCCCGTGGTGCTCCAGGCTGGGGCTGCTTCATGGCCAGAGAAGGGGCCCCATTCGGAGATGAGGGGAGGGAGCCAGGAACCAGCACCTTCCTAACCCCATGCTGCCTGCCCCTTGGCAGACATGGGAGCACCTGGGCGACTTTGCCCAGTGTCCTTGAGCAGGAACAGAGGTGAACAGAGTTGACCCAAAGCCAGCCCAAGCCCACTCCCACGGCCGTGCCCGAGGACTCAGGCTGGCCCTGTCACCGGGAGCCTGTAACCCCTCAGGGCTGCCCTGGGACAAAAGCTTCTTGTTAAGGGGTTTTAGTGCAGCCACAGGCCATGAGCAGTGGCCACTTGCTCTGCTCCAGCCCCCTGAGCCCCCAGTTCTCTGTCAGCCAAATCGCAAAGGTCACTACTGTTCCAACTGCCCCAGGGAACAATGTGAGGCTTTATGTGGATCAACTGTGCCCCACTGTCCCGCTGACTCAGGGCTCCTGAGATGGGGCTCTTGACTCCTCTCTCTCGCCCAGATTCTCAGCCCCAGCGCCTCCCTTGCTCCCTGCCCTTTATCGAATGCACGAGCGGCAGCCACTTCAACACTTGCCAACTTACTGGATGGAAGGTTCTAATGATGCTCTGGGCCCTAGAGGGGAAATAAAGGGGCCAGAATGTTGTGCTTCCCAGCAAGGAAGGAGTTCTGGGGGGGGGGGGGCGGGCACCGGGCTGGCCCCGTTACCTGACTCCTCCCTGACTTCTCCTGTGCCTCTGCTGTGTGACTGCCTCTTAGACCCGGCTTCTCAACAGCCTGGGAGCATCACCAGATCATCTCCTCCCGGCCTGTGCCGTGTCTGAGCCTCGGGCTCTGAGAGGGTGAGTGGCTTGTCCAGTCGCCTGACCAGGAAAGGGCGGACTAATGTACACAGTGAACGCTCAGGAGTCTCGGGGAGATCTCTTCCAAATGGTCCCCGTGTCCCCACCCCTCCAGCGCAAGGGTCTCGGGCACAAAGCTGCCAAGGGGTCAGGACTCATGCCAAGGGGGTTATGGGTTATGGGAGAAGAGGTCCAGCCCAAGTCTGTACAGAGGAGGGTTTGTTCCCTTGCATTAAGGTTTTCTGTCAGGCTCCTTCCCTTCCCCTCCTCAATTCAGGTTACTTAAGCCTTCTGGAAGGAGCCTTCTTATGGTACCATGCACAGTCAGTCACTATACAGTGGACGGATCCCTGGGTCTGAATCCAGGATCACCAGCTACTCAATCTTGTCAAAGAGCCTCAGTTTGCACACCTGCAGAATGGGGCAACGCCTGCCTCACGATGCAGCAGGGAGGCTCAGATGACACTGTGCATCAAAGCAACCAACAGCAAGCGACCACCCAGCGGGTGAGATCTGGGGACGTGCATGTCCCATCACGAGGTTGCACCGTCTTCCTGGGGACAGGAGTCTGTCCTGAGTTTTTCTATAACCACTGCCGTCACCGCTTCTCTGCAGCCTGGGCTGCCTGGTAGGGAAGAGCCCCACCTCTGCCTCCCCCGATCTTATTTTCAGTAGCACCCCTCCCTCGGTCCAGGGGACAGTCTTCACTGCCTGATCTAGGATCTTTGGCTAGGACTTCCCCCGACGTTGGCATTCGACCCCAGGGAGCATGTCTGAACCTTCAGGCAAGCCCGTTGATCCCTGATCCATGGAGGAATTCCTCCAACATGGCAGAGGGACTGCTGGTAGATCTGAAGGCTCCAGGGACAAGAGACAGGTCATTGCATCTCATGACTTCTCATAAACTCCTAAGAGGAAAGCTCTGGACTCCAGAGACGTCTGGGCCTCTCCTGAGAGCATGTCTGCTGCCCTCTGTTCCCCAAAAAGACAACATATATCCATCACATGCCTGTGTTCCAAACTGCTACATTTCAGGGACCTCACATAAGGCAAGGGGAGCGGGAGACTGGTGTCTAAAAACTTCTCCTATCTGACCTCCGTGGGATGTGATGATCTGGTTATAATAAACAGCCTCTGGCCCCGGCACAGTCATACGCACATTCCACATCTTCCAGACAACTTCTGATGGCATGCAGCTTCCCACGCTGCTCCCGTACCCCAACCAGGAGTCCCCCAAGGCAGGGACTCTGGCGCTTTCTGGGCAGTTCCTTCCTTTGACTCCCACTCACTGGCTGGTACTCAGGTCAGGAAACCGAGGGCTCACATTTCCACTCCTCCTGGGTCCTTCAGAGTGACCTTGGGCTGACCCACACCGCCATATGGCTCCCCTTATCTTGGCTCCAGCCCACAGCCCCTCAGGATCCCTCCCGGCGCATTGCTGGAGGCTGTGGTTTCTTCCTCCCCGCCCCCAACATTGTACCCACCACCCAGAAACAGTTGCACATGACTTTCTTCTATCTTTTGGCCCGACCCTACCCATCCGGTCAGCACCAAACCATGCCGCCTGGAACATGACTCATCCCCTCCCCCAGCTTTTGGACATTCAGACTGGGGGACAAAGGGGAAAGAGAACTTGGATGGGGACACCGGCTCGGGGGAGGAAGACTGAGAGGGCTGATGGACAAAAAGCCCGGTTAGAGCCTGGGGGTGGTGACGTGCCCCCTGTTCGATACGCCCAGTGAGCACGCACACACAGGTATAATTACACACACAGGACCCGGATTATAAAGGAGAGTACGGCCTAGTGGGTGTGTATTGTGAATGACAGTTTGTGTACTGAGGGCATGTGGAATGAGGCCGAACGCCTAGCCGCTGCTTCAAACACATTAGGGTTATTGTGGGTAGAATGACAGGTTGCAAAGAGGTGAGTGTGGGCTCTACCTTCATTTAACAGCCTAACCTGGGCCCTCCTCCAAGTCCCCTCCCCTTCCCTAGAGCAGCCACGCCAGTGGTTCCCAAACTCGCTGCCCACAGGAATCACTGGGGCCTCCTTAAAAAAAAACAAAAAACAAAACAAAAAAACCAATATTGCCCCCAGAGAGCAGAGTTCGTAGCTGGGGAGGGCCGCCCAGGCATGGGGGGTTTCCAAGTGATTCTAATGGGGCCCTGAAGTTTGGGGTCCATGAGCCCCAGAGCTTCTTTTTAAAGCTTCAGCTCCATCTGCCTGATGGTCAGCAGCCTTGGGGCAGGGCACGCAGTGACACGGGATGGCCACTGATAGCTCCAAGCTACTTGCAAAGTTGACAACCGTTCCCCGGGCTCTGGGCTACGTGTCCTACAGCCAGCGGATTACTCAGTACTCTAACCGCCTACGATGTGGCCATGGCCATGTGAGCAGAGCCAGACAGTGCTAGAACCCTGCCTCTTGGAGGAGGGGGGAGCTACAGGGGGTGGGGCGGGGGGGCGGCGCTGGAGAGAAGGGGCTGGGGTTGGGGCTAGGACGGGCCAGACCCAGGGCTCTGTGATGCCTCCAGCCAGGGGCACTGCCCACAGCTCCCTGGATTTTGGCTGAACAAGAATGACGGCTCTGGGCTCAGAGGGGCTGGCCAGAAATTGTGGAGGGTGACAGTTTTCTGTGTCAACTTGACTAGGTGAACGGATGTCCAGAGAGCCAGTAAAACATTACAGCTGGGTGGATCTGTGAGGGTGTTTCCAGAAGAGACGAACATTTCAACTGGCAGAATGAGTCAAAACGATAGGCCCCCCAGTGTGAGGGGTACCATGCAGTCTGGAGAGGGTGTGGGTAGAAGAGAAAGAGGAAGGGCGAACGTGCCCTCTACCTGAGCTGGGATGTCCACATTCTGCCCTCAGTCACTGACGCACCTGCTTCTCAGGCCTTCAGACTCCGGCTGAAACCACACTGCCCGCTTCCCTGGGCCTCTGGTTTGCAAATGGTAGATCGCCGGGCTTCTGAGCCTCCAAAATCATGGGAGCCGATCTCTTGCAACGTTTCTTTCTCTAGCTCTTGCTCTATGTCCTGTCATTTCTGCTTCTCTGGAGAGCTCCAACACACAGTGCTTCAAAAAGGCTACGGTAAGAGCCTAAAGGCACTTCCAGGCTTAGGGCTGACTTTGTGTGGGACTCTGGGTCCGTCCTTCAACCTGTCCGAGTCCAAGCTCAGCAGGGAGGACCCACGATGAAATATGATGTGAGCAATGATTACAAAAGTTCACGGTCTTCTATTTCTTAAGCACTTAGCACAGCAGCCAATGCCTAGTGGGTGTTTCAGACATATTACCTGATTGGTTCTTTTGATAGTGACGGGACGGGTACTGTCATTACCACCCCCCACCCCTTGTACAGATGAAGAAAAGAAGGCCTGCTGAGATCAAGTACCCTGCCCAGGTTAAACCAGATCTGTTTATTTCAGCCTGGACTACCTCCCGAAGGTGAGAAAAGGGCAACCGTCGCTTTTCCTAAGTGGACTAGGGCATTTCCCCAAAGCACCCCAAATATGTTTGCTACACAAAAGAAACACAATGCCCATGATTTTTTCCCATAGGAAGAATCCTTCCTTCCAGATAGAATCTTGTGCAAATCTGCCAAAGACCGAGGAGCACGTGGAGGCCTTGGGAACTAAGTGGGCCACAGGAGAGTGGCCCAGGAGTCCCCCCAGAAGGATCTGCATATAGAAGCTGCTCTGGCCTGCGTAGACAGTAGCCTGGGGCAGGCGTGAGGACTATTCTGCTCCACCCAGGCTAGTGGAGCAACCCAGAGCTGGGGAGACTGTACAGAGCGGGCTTTCCTCTCTGCACCTTCCATACCACCCCCTCCTCCCCCACTCCCCGTCCTGCCCTTGCTGATGAAATTGGAGATGCCTTAGAGGGTGTGAAATGCCAGCTTCTGGGTCAGAGGCTAACCTGAAAAGTAGACTTTGGAAACCTGGGTGGAGATTTGAATCACTGCAGGGATTAAAATGGGACTCTGGCAATCCGCTCCAAATGGATTCTCTAACTGGGCCGTCTGTCCCCCAACTATGCTCTCAGCTCCAGGCCCCAGTCCTCCACCCCACTGCCACAGGGGCTCCCCCCTCTTCCTGCCTACAGGGCCGAGCAATAAAATCGTTCATGCTGCAGCCAGGGGTTATAAAAGCTCAGCCCTAGCCTTTGCATCCTAGCCACAGCCTGAGAGGTCCCAGGAGTGGGGAAGCCTCTCTCCAGGGTTCCAGATGCCATAGAACAATGGGCAGGAGGCAAAAAAGTAGGAGGCTCTTGGCTCAGCCAGAGGCTCACTCTCAAGGAAAAGGGGCTTCAGTGGAGGGTTAGAGAGGAAGATTAGACCACTGCCTCCTGAGGGGTCCAGCCCCTACTGGGATTTCCCGGAAAAGAACACAAGCGACAAAGTTTCCCTGGAGTACGGGTATGGGGAGGCGGGTATATCCCCGTCAGCTTCCCTCTCTCCACACTGGCTACCCTTCCAAGCCCCTGCCTGAATGGGAGAACCGAGTTTGTGCCTGCCCAGTAAGGATGGGCTATGAAGTCTTCCCATCGTGACCACCCTCCAATACTCCATGGTCTACCTATGTCCGACGTCAGTGGTAATTCAGTAGTTTGGGGACAGGTGAGCAGTGAAGCCCTACTTCCACTGTCCACAGGATCCCCCCACCCTCCGTCCTGGCCCAGGCTCTCAATAGCAGTTTTGCTGGGTCCCTTACTGGCTCCCCAAATTCTGCCCATCTCCTCTCCAACTCCCACTCTCTAAGAGGGAGGAGGGAGAGCGGCCTGGGCCAGGCCTGAGATTCTCCAGCTGTCCAGTTATCTAACTGTCCCCACCTCTCCAGTCCCCCAGAGATAGGGCCTCTTTCTTAGCAGAAAAGGGGCTGGTGCGTGTACGTGTGTGTGTGTGTGTGTGTGTGTGTGTGTGTATGCACAGCAGGAGACTCCCTTTGAGTACCTACATCTCACCCACCCTCTTTCCTTCCAGAATTCCTGCTGCTGGGTCCACCGTTAGTCCCTCGTTACCTTTCCAGGCCCATTTGCTGATAATCCCCCAGTCCCTCCACTGCCTTCCCTACCCCCAACCACCCTCGGGGCCAGCCAGGTCCACCTTCCAGTCCCTCCACAAGGTTCCTTCTAGTTCCTTACACACACACTGAGTAGAGGCTGGTTTCTGTCCCCCTTCTTGCAATCTGGGCCAAAACATGGAGGTTGGCCAGCTGTCTGGCCAGGCAGTGTAAGGAGCGGCAGCTCTCCCAGAGAGTGGGGACTTCCGGTGGGGCCTCTCGCCAGGTCGTCCTTCAGCAAGCTTTCCAGCCTTCTGAACCAGAGAGGAGAAGTAGCATCTCCTTGGCTCCGGAGGGACAGGGGACAATCCACTCTTATGCCCGCCCCGCCCCCCTCCATGTCTCCAATCTAGGAAAGTGAAACAAGAGTGTTGGTTTATAGACTCCAAAACGTCAGGGCTGAGAGGCCTGGAGCCACCTCACTGACCTGTACAGAGGTGACAAAGAAAAGCCAGAGAAGGAAAGGGACTTGCCCAAGACCACAGGGCAAGAACCCGTGATCTCTAATTGCTGGCCCAGGACTTTCTCCTCTAGAACAGAGAGGCAAATTACCCCAAGAAGGGAGTTAGCATTTCTGGAGAGTCAGCACCTGGAGGGCTCTGAGAGACCTGAAAGAGAAATGGGCAACGGGCCATCGCCATCAGGGAGTGGGAATGAGCAGGGGCCTGCGAACCCAGAGCAAAGGGGCGAGAGGCTGGAGCGGGCTGGAGCGGAATTCCCCCAGGGCAGAATGAAAGAGCCGAGCTTTGGGGAGCCTGCACAGGGGTGTAGACAAGAGCCCCACGACATGACCCTGGCTAAGTCTTGTGCTTTCTCCTGGCCCGCCTTGCACCTGCAGGCCTCAGTGCGACCGGGACCCCCGGGGCGTCGGGCTCCTGGGTCCCGCCGGGCGAGCGAGGGTGCCTTACCTTCTTGAAGTCAGCGGTGAAGGAGACGAGGGTGCCGTCGGGCTTGCGCAGCTCGAGGCTGATGCTGTCGGCGTCGCTGTCCGCCTGCAGGCTCTCCTCGGTGACCTGGCCGTCGGGCAGCCGCACGCGGACCCGCAGCTCAGCAGGCGCGCCCGGGCCCGCGCCCACGCCCCGCGCCGCCCAGAGCTGCGACACGAGCAGCGGCAACAGCAGCAGCAGCGGCGCGGGGGGCGCCGTGGGGACCCCGCGGCGGCCGGGCGGGCGCATCCCCGGGGGCCCGGCCGGCAGCGAGCGTGCGGCAAGGGGCGCTGCCAAACTTCGCGCGAAGTTGCCGGCTAGTTCAGGGCGCGTGGCAGCGGCTCCCCGGGGGGCTCAGGCGCTGTGGGCCCGAGACTTGGCGCGGACGCACGTGGGCTGCGCTTCGCCGCGCGCCCCCCGGCGGCTCCGAGGCGGACGCGGCGCTCCCGGGGCCCCCGCGCCCGCCCACCGGCCCAGCGCCGCGACTGCCGCGGCCCCCGACTCTGGCGCTCCGAGACTCTGTTTTGCACTTTTCATTCAATCCCACCCCCCGTCACTTCCTTCGGAAAACAGAAACCACCAGGACCTGCCTTAAAGAGACCGCGCACCTCTCGGCCCTTAAAGGGCTGGAGGCGGCTCCCCGCACTCCGGCGGTGGCCCGGGGGAGGAGGCGGGGGCGGGGGACCGCCGCACAACGGCTTTGTGGGAAAAGGGCTTTCTCAATCTCCCTCCCCGCCTGCCGCGCCCCGTGCGACCTAGCTGTCCCGGCAAATCCTGTCCTCCCAGCAGGGGCGGGACGGGTGACTCTTCCCCCCCCCCCCCCCGCTCCTTCCCTGCCCCCCCCCCTTTGGCTTGTTCTTGTGCCACGTGGACGAAATAATCGGGCTTGGTGTTTTAGGGGTTTTGTTTGGTCTTTGAGTTTCTCTGACACAGCGAATTTCTAAAAAGTTTTTGCAAAATCAGACCTCACCTCTCGTTCAGCCTTTTGACTGCCCTGGGTTTGGAGGGATGAGCTGATGTTCTCGCCCAGCTTTGCCATCTCTCTGGTGAGATAGTTTGATAAGTAAGGGCACCTCTTCCGACAGGCCCCTTGGCTTGTCCCCATTTTGTGAGCTCTAGGGCACCTTTTCTTTTCAGTCCGATCTCCCCCGCTAGCCAGATTCATGGCCTGTCCTCAGTCCTGCCCACCTCCCCAGATCCCCATCCTCCCTCCCAGCAAATCCAGGGAGATTCAGGAAAATGACTAGCGCCTCAGGGCACTGGCGCTTGACCCACAGGGGTTTCTCCCACAAGTCCCAAGAAAATATGACTGCCCTGCGATGTACCCCAACAGCGGCCAGGATGAGGGCAAGGGGGCTTGGGATTCCTGCTTCCTCTGAGTAACTGTATGCTTTGGGAATGTTTTAAAAATTCTTTAGGCCTATGTGTTGCCCTGTGTCTAGTGGGAGTTGCTGAGACTTATGATGTCCTGCCAATTCCATTGGAACAGAAAGCCCCAGGGAAAACCTCAGAACCTATTGTTCCCCATGTCCATTTCACTTCTGTTTAGTCTCAGTCCCCCTGTTCCTTCTTAGATCTTGATCATAGATTTGAATTCTCTCTGGCCTCCTTTCCTTCCAAGTTCACCCCAGCGCAGTGTTCTTATTAGTACCAAAGATGACACGGGGTACCCAGACAGCTGGGTACTGTGAGGGCGCCCATAGCAGGCCCTGACCCTGTGAACTGCAAGGTTGGGCCTAGAACCTATCTCCTTACTGCCCACCTAGGGCTCTTCCTGCTATACTCTGCCACCTGCATTGATATGACTGAAAAGGATTCAAGAGATTATCTAACTCAGTGTCTTCCAAATTTGCCTTATCAAAAGAATCAACAGGGAGCTTGTTAAAAACAAAACAAACAAACACCTGGGTCCCTAAATTTAGCCAAACAGACACTGATAGGGAAAAAAACAAAAACAACAACAAAAAAACAAAACCAAACCCTGAGAATTTGCATTTTTAACAAAGGCCCAGGTGATGCTGATCTAAGAGGTCTGACAGTCAGTACTTGACAGAGGGCTGAGCAGAGAGGATCTAAAACAAACAAGGTTTTTCCTGGAGAACTACTCTGGCCCCTAAGGAGTTTATCTTCACATCAGGGAGATAAGACAGGCTGTCAGAGAATAATGGATTAGCATGAAGACTGCACTCCTGGGCCCTCCCACCCTGAGCCCGCAGGACCGAGATGGCCAGGGTTCCTGCCTGCTAGGCTACTCATCTCTGTCTAGCCTTCGAGCTGGGTCTTCCCACATGAGTCAGTCCACAGGGTCATTAGGGCCTCACCCACATTTCCTAACTTCCCCTATTTCTGGGCCTGTCCTCATCCATCACCCACTCTGCCCCAAGCCATGTTCCCAGGCCCCTTCCCCTTCATCCCAGTGAGATCGTGGAAGTAAGCAGAAAAGCCCTGTGTGTCTGGCTTTTTCTTCTTCTGCTGCTTCTTCTTCTTCTTCTTCTTCTTCTTTTTTTTTTTTTTTTTTTTTTGAGTCTCTGAGGGGCTGTCTTTACCTCTATTCAAACTCTGGGTTTGAACAAAGACAGAAAACCTCATCTCCTCTATCATCCCTTTGCCCTAATCAGCTTCTTCCTTTAGTTTAACCACAGACCAAATTAGAATTTTCTTTTAAGATACAGAATCTGAAGTCTCACCCCACCACGTGAACCTCCATCTCTGTCCCTAGTCCTTCCTTTTGATTTTACCCAACCCATTCTTCAAGATCCAAGACAAAACTGGAATTTCCCAGGAAGGCTTTCTCATCTACTGACCTACAGCTCTGCTCTGTACTTCTCTCTCTGGCCTCTGGACTCCTTCAATAACAATTATGATAGCATCTCCCATTCATTGTATCCTTATTATGTGCAAGTTCTGTGCCAAGCACTTTACGTGTATCATCTTAGTTAATTTTCATGGCAACTCTCCAAAGTAGGCTCTATTCTTAGACTGTCTTTTACTGGCTAGGAAATGGAGGCTTGCAGAGGTTAAGTCATGTTCTCAGGGTCACACGAGGAGGAGGTCCAGCAGGGACTCAAACATAGGTCTACCTGACCACAGAGCAATATGTGCCTGCCATGGCCCTTGCTTGCCGCCAGCCGCCTTCAGGCACACACCCTGCGCTATCGTCCCCCATAATCTAACGGTTTCATGTGTCATTGTCTTGTACCTCAGCCAGGCTGTCAGATTGTTCAAATGGGCCAGCCCCCATGCTTGGAGCACAGAGTGTGTCCCTTAAACCAGTCAGGCATAGAAGCATCCATTCTTTGTAACAGTAAAGGCCCTCAGAGGAAGAGCTCTAACAAGCCTAATTACCCTGACTACGACCAAACAGCCCTCATTGTCAGAACATTCTTTATGTCTAATCTCAAGCCCTCTGCCCCACCATAAACCAATTTCCTTTCTTTTCCTATCTGTCGCCCTAGGAGAGCAGTTGCGAGTAGTGGTTCAAAGCAAGGGACATCCGGATCTGTGTCCTGGAACTTGGCCACTCATGAGCTGCGTGATTCAGTGAGCCTGTTTCTTCAACTGTAAAATGGGCCTATTGATGCTTACGCCCCTGGGCTGTCTTGACAGTTACATGAAAGATGGTATAGACACACTTCACAATGTGTTTGGCGTAGAGTAAAGGCCCAGTAAACCATGGCTATCGTTACTTAATGCTGTTCTTTCTCTCCCATTGTATCACATATTAAATCCCAGTGTGGCCTGCACACGAGCCCCTCCTCCCTTGGCTCACCTTCCAGACACACACACACACACACACACACTCGTTCAAGAACACTTTTTTCTCTGTATTCTCTTTAGGTCTTCCGATTTTATATCGCTCTTCACCTGGGATGTGGGCCACCAGCCATCGGGTGGGAGGAATCTCCCCTTTGCTTTTTGGTCTTACAGTGCCTCAGTTTGGTAGGAAGAGAAATGTGTCGCCATCTTCCAATCTGTGATGGAGAAGACAGGTGCCGACAGGGTCCTGTAGAAGTCTGAAAAGGAAACTGAACCAGTCACCTCTATCCAGAGAGGGGGAAAGATGTGATACGGAGCTTGTCTTTGCAGCAGTAGAAAGATTTTTCTTTCAATTTCTTTTTGTGGTTGGCATTTGGCTTGGGTTACGGTAGGGCCTCCGCAGATAGGGTTGGGTTGGCCACCTGCGAGTTCCTCTGAGGAGGAACTGGGGAGGCGGTGGGGTGCTTGCTCTCCTTTGCCTCTTGAGGCCGCAAAGCGCCTCACCTCACTGCCCAAGCAGAAGTGCAAATTAGCTCTACAGCATCGCACAATGACTCAGTTACATAAACCCAAGGGTGTGGTGGGAAAGTGGACTAGAGAGGCAGCGGGCTGGGGTAGAGAGTGGTAAGGAAAGAGAGGCCAGGACAGCTAGCTGAGCAACCGTTCTCCCCAGGCAGAAAACCCGGCAGAGGGGGAAGTTTAGATGGAGTCGGGCTGAATCAGTGACTTTCAGGAAAGGAAAAGGAAGCTTGAATAATCAGAGCTGGAAGATAAGGTACGTCTTGCTCTGATTCCAGGCCTGTGTTTCTAGAAGGTCTGGAACTTAACCATCTTCTTCTTCATGCCAGTTCTTCCAGGAGGCCTTTTCTGCTCCCCCATCTGGATGCTCACTGGTTCATCCATCCATCTATCCATCCATACCTTCATCAATCTACCCATCCATCCCCCCAACCATCCCTCCCCCCAACCATCCCTCCCTCCATCCATCCATCCCCCCAACCATCCCTCCCCCCAACCATCCATCCCTCCCTCCCTCCATCCGTCCCTCCAACCATCCACCCATTCATCCCTCCATCCATCCCTCCCTCCATTCCTCCATCCACCAGTTCATCTAGGGTCAGGCACTACTGGGCTAGATGCTATAGTTACACAGTGGGCTAAGGAAGATGCAGCAATTCCTTACCCTGGGATGGAGCCTACAGCTGCAAGGGGAGTCAGGGTTAACAAAGTAAGTGTGAGAGCAAATATTTAAATTACAATTGTTGTAGCTGGTACCATGAAGAATTAGCAGGGACTCCAGCCTACACCAGGAGGCCTGGGAAAGCAACAATGTCTAGGCTGACTTAAATGATGAATCAGGATGGATCCACAGGGACGAGGTCCCAGGCAGAGGGAACAGCTTGCGTATGGGACCCGAATCTGGTGGGCTCCCTGGCAACTTGGTCAAGCACCAGGAGTGATGAGTGTGGAGAGCAGCTCTGAGTGATCCAGGAGAGTCTGGCAGAGGCAATGCATGCAATGCTAGGATGTGGGCTTTGTTTTCCTAAGAGTAGGTAGTAGGCAGTCACTGTGATAGGATGTGCATTTTAAAAAGAACGTTCTGGAAATGGATTACAGCTGTCCAGATGAGCAATAATGGTGGCTTGCGCCATGGTGGCAGCAGTAGGAATGGAAAGACATGTCAGACTTGAGCTGCTCTTTGGAAGTAGAATTTGGAAATGAGGTTTGTTATTTCTTTGTACTTGGAGATGAGGGAGGAGAAGGGTCAAGGATGACTTTCTGGTTCTGGCTTGGGCAGTGGGTGGCACAGTGAACTGAGATTGGGAAGCTGGGGGAGGAGCCTTCAGATTACTTTTTTGGTAGCTCTGCAACTTCTGCCTTTTGTTGTAATGATTTCACAGTCTCTGTTACTTGAACCAAAGACACGAAAGAACCAGGGCCAGCTATTAGGGGCGCTGCTCAAATTAGGAGTCTAGTGTTCTGGAGCCTGGCCTAGCCTCCTTCTCTGACCCCCACATGGGGTTTCCATTTCATTGCTGGGGACAGGGTATACTGGATCTGACCCATCTTTGTAACTACCTCGAGCTCTTGAGCCTGGTACATACAGGATGCTCAAAAATAAGGTCTTCTATAGCCCCAGGTACCTGGCACTCTGCTGTGGGGAAGAAAATCTAGAGCACAGGTCCCTGCTCTCAACAATCTTAGTGGTGTGTGTGGTCTGTGGAGAATGGGGCCCTCCAGGTAACAGGCTGGGCCTCCTCATGAAAACAGAAGACCTCGGGCCATTTGCACTTGCCGGTAGTGCTCTCCACCCCTGGAAAACCACAAGAAGTACAGAGTATACTCCAGATCACAGCAGGCACTTATGAGTGTCCCTGAGGGCATCCTGTCTCCTCACACCCGTTGAATCCATCACAAGGGTGTGTACTTAGAGACCTTAAAGAAGAGGAGCCTTGCCTCTGCTCTGGGGAACCATACCCTCAGCTCCAACAGAGATCTTAGTAGGCTTGCAGCAAGAGGAGGGGGCCGGGCAGAGTGTGTGATTTCTATTTATTATATTTTTCATGGCTCGGTGTTGTTTCCTTTATGCAAAGCCCTGAGAAAAATTTATTACTAAAAAAATTGGTTTGATTTTTAGCCCAGCTTCTTACTGCTCTTACAAAGTTTATTAACACATTATGGTTGGGACAAGAAGTGATGTCTGCTCATTAGGAAGTTGGCTATGAACAGGTTGGGCCTGGACGGGGGCTGTTTCGGACCAGAGCCGTTGGTTTTGCCTGTTGAAGTTGCTGCTGGGTCCCTACCGCATGCTCTGGCGTGCTCTGGCTCCCATCTGCTGTTGGTATCATTGGGGTTTTGACAGGATGGCCTAGGAAGGGCCTAGGGTTACCCAGAGAGGGAGGGTCAGGTCCCAGTAGGGACCAAGAGTGGGGATCACATCTCTTCTTTATCTGATGGAAAAGGGGGTGCCCTCTCTCCCTTCTCCAAACCAGAAACTCAGAACCACCATCACTCTGATGATTTTTTTTTTTTCTAAGATTTAGGTTTACGTTTCTGAGCAAATGGAAAGATCCGTTGTTTATTGAAGGGAAAGCAGTATGATAATATATACATTATCAATTCAGATCCCAACAGAGCTTTACATTGCTTTAATCGATCTTGTTCTGAGGCAATTTCAAGTTCACAACAAAATCGTGTAGAAAATTGAGCATTCTTGGGAGCACCTGGGTGGCTCAGTGGGTTAAGCATCTGACTCTTGATCTCAGCTTGGGTCTTTTTTTTTTTTTTTGAAGTAACCTTCATGTGCCCAGTATGAAGCCCACCCAAGGGCTCGAACTCACAAGTGTGAGACTGAGACCTGAGCAAAGATCAAGAGTTGGATGTTTTAACTGACTGAGCCACCCAGCCATGTCATCAGCCGAGGTCCTGATCTCACAGTCGAGAGTTCAAGGCCCTGCACAGGCCCTATGTGGGAGTGGAGCCCACTTAAAAAAAGAAAACCAGAACACCCCTGTTTACTCCTTGCTCCAGTACACACACAGCTCTCCGCATTATCAACATCTCTCACCTTAAAGACAATCATGTGCCTGCATGGACACATCATTATAGCCCACCTCTAGTTCATACTAGGGTTTATGCATTGCATGGTACACTTTGTGAGTTCTGACAAAGGTATAATGACGTGTATCCACCATTACAACATTAGAGTATTTCCACTACCCTAAACTCACCTATCATCCCATTACAGATACATATATTTAAGATGCCTAAAATGGCCTTGGGCTACTGGGGAGAAAATAAAGCCTGATTGAAAAAAAACCAAAAAACCCAAAACCTGATTGGTATTTATTCCAAATACCCTTCTGAGCTTTGTGGCTTTTATAAAGTTAGCACTTCATGCTATCTTCTATTCTGTTTTTCTCAGCATTATTTCACCCATGGATCTCAATATATCGACTCGGTTCACATGTTTTTTCTAATAGTTCTAGAACATGCCATGGTGTAAATCGTTGATAGCTCACTCTAGTCATTTGTTATTATCTTTCTACTCTACTGTCTTGCAGAAAAGATTTAGAAGGAGATCAGAATATGATTCGTATATGCATCGATATAATATGAGTAAGAACAATGCTTTTTTGCCAACGTTGGTGCCCCAGACATGAGCTTTAAGCCCTGCCTCCTGCTGGTGCCTTATCTAGCTGCCCCAGAGACAGTGTTCCATCTTTCTTTTAATGTCTGTGAAGGGAAAGGACCCCAAAATGTCCGGAGGGGATTTAATTACACGCAAGTTGCAACTAGAAAGTTCTTTCCAATGTACAACACAAATCTCCTTGAATTTAAGCTTTCCACTTTGTTCTTGGTGTGGGCAGTTTTTCTCGCCTATGTATGGTGATCTGTGCAAATATGGAGACTGTGATCAGTAATAGGAATCATTTACAAACGCTAATATTCCATTAGAGAATGTCATGGGCTTTTTGTGAATTCTTATCAAATCCTAAACAACCCTCTGAGGTAGGTACTATTTTTTTCTTAAAGATTTTATTTATTTATTTGACAGAGAAAGAGATCACAAGTAGGCAGAGAGACAGCAGAGGAGGAGGGGGAAGCAGGCCTCCTGCTAAGCAGAGAGCCTGATGTGGACGCTGAGATCACAACCTGAGCTGAAGGCAGAGGCTTGACTCTCTGAGCCACCCAGGCGCCCCTGAGGTAGGTACTCTTATGGTTTCCATTTGACAGATCTGAAGAGTGCCCAATCAACCCCAGCTTTAAAAAATTATCTTTCTTTATGTTTGTTTCCTGTTTGAAATTTCAAAGTACCTCCCTGCAATACCCTACTGATTAAAAACGAAACAGCGAGAAGCTGCGTGTGTGCTCGGGTTGCTTACTGGGAGCCTGGGGTCTTTGGGTTCATCTTCTTCATGCTTCTAATACCTCTGGGAGACAATTATTATTAATCATTTAGTAGGGGAGGAAATCGAAACTCAGAGAAGTGAATACACTTGCCCAGTGTCACGCCAGAAAGGAGTGGGGCTAGACCTAGAACCCAAGTCTAACTCCAAGGTCTTGGGCTTCAGGCTCTGCCTCCTGTCCCTCCTAAAGGTCCCTGTGCCAATATCAATGACACAGTTCTTCATTAAAAAATAAATATATATATGTAAAATATATATATATATATATATATATATTTTTTTTTTTTTTTCTGCCTCCTGGAAACTGGAGACCCGGAAGACCCTTCTCTGTGTTTGTGGTTGCCCCAGTGACCTTGAACAGTCAGAGAAGACCAGAGCAGCTTGTAAACCCAAGACCTGGGATGAAGTGCGGGTGGGGGGACCAGGTCAAGGTCATCAGGGTGACAGCAGAGGGGAAGGGACCTGGTGCTCACAGCCCATTTGGAATTTCCCTATCACTTCTTGCAAATAACTGAAGGGGACCCGTGGAAGGGCTTGTGATGGCGTCAGAAGAGGACAGAGAGCAGGAATTGTCCCTCTGGCAGCCAGGGGGTTTGCAGTTTGAGTCTGTTCCAGGACCCTAGATTAGGGAGGGATTCCAGCTTTGGTGTTTGTTGGGTCTGAATTTAAAATCTCAGACCTTCCATCTACTTGTGTGGAAACTGGGCCAGAGACAGCCCTGCCCGTATGCAGAGTCTGTTCCCTTCTGTGTAAAACGGGGATACTCATTCCTACAGTAGTGAGTTCTAATAGGGTCGAAATGTGATGCAGGGCACCATGAGCCCAGAGTCTGCCACAAATGGAGTCCAATAGAACCTTTCCTTTCCCCTTACTTTGCTGCCTTCCCTGTCCTCTGGTCCTGGAGCAAGTGTGGGGTGTCACCTTGTAACACTCTTGGGTGACCTCAGCTGCTTCCTGTCTCTTTCTTGCCCATCAGAACTCCAGCTCCAACCTGCTGCTCCTGAGTGCCCCTGAGCTCTCCTGTAGAAGGGTGAGGGAACCACGAAACCCAAGCCAAACCCTGGCTTCCCGCCCTTGCCACTGCTCCCCGATTCTGCCCAGACCCTCCTCCTCCTCTTTGTCCAGCTCCCTGCTGTTAGCAATGACTCACAGATCAAAGGACACCCCAGCAGGGATCCTTAACTGCAAATAGCTTTGGGGTCCAGAATTCTGGAAATTAGAGGCAAACCTTTGCGTGTATTTTTCTGGAACTAGAATACTCGGGGATCCCTGACGTATCTGGCTAGATTTGAGGTGGAAAAGGGACTCAGTGGGGTTTCTTTTGAATGTTCTAGAACTTTTCTTTGAATTTGGCAACTTGCAACTTGAGTAGGAAAATTCTGGTCCCAACCACAGAAGGGAATGATAACCGGAGATGCAGGACTCACCTCTTCCCTGAGGGAGGGAATTCTTAGGGGGATATCAGACTTTTTGGCTTAGGCCCTACAAAGCAATTCATAGTCTCTATCTGTTTGGCTCCCTTACTCGTTCGTTCGTTCATTCCATCAGCCAGCATTTACTGCTTCCTACTGTGTGCTTGGCTTTGCACTGATACTGGACACATAGACAGCAGACGATTGTTCTTTCAAGTGTGGTCCTATGGACCAGCCTCATGAGAATCCCGTGGGTGCTTGTTAAAAATACAGACCCTTGCAGCTCATCCACTCAGGGCATTGCCTGGGACTGTGCATCTTAAATAGGCTTCCTGGGCTCATTAAACAAGTCCAAAGCCATTGCTAGAGCCTGGCATCTTTCATAGCCTTTGGCATTGGTGTGCGTGAAGTCCCTGCACCATGGCTGCACTCAGAAAGTGTTGGTTGGCCTGAGAACATGGTCCCAACCCTCCTTTTTCCTTCGTTCCCCTTGCCCTTCTTCCCCTGCTTGGCCCTGTGAGGAAGAGGGAGGGAGGAGCTGCCTGTCCTCTCCACCCACCACAGCCGTGGCACCAGGGGTGCAGTCTCAGGCAGATTGCGAACCCCAACGGCGGAGACCCTGTCTCAGCCTGCACTGCTCTGTCCTCACTGGGCAAAGATCTGATAGTACCAATTAACGTCAACAAGACTTCCTCGCCGCCTGGGCCTGTCCTGAGGCTTTGCTAATTAATACCTCTACGGTCCCTTGGGTCCTTGGAATGAGAGGTTTGGGAGTCCTAGAGAAATGGAATGGTTTCATCCAAAAGGACCTTTCTTTCCCAAGCAAGCATAAGGACTGGGCCCGGCTTTGGCAGTGACAGGAGAAATAGGATCTAGACCAGTAAGAGCCAACATCTTTTTTTTTTTCTTTGATTTTATGTATTTATTTGACAGAGAGAGACCGTAAGAGAGGGAACGCAAGCAGGGGGAGTGGGAGAGGGGAAGCATCTTCCCACGGAGCAGGGAACCCGATTTGGGGCTCGATCCCAGGACCCTGATCGGGACTATGACGGTGAGCCAAAGACAGACACTTAATGACTGAGCCACCCAGGCGCCCCAGCTAACATATTTTGAGCACTCACATGGCAGGCACTGGCCCAGATACTTTATCTTTATCCCCCTTAATACCCACTTGCACTCCGGGAGCTGGGAACTGGGACTTACCCACTGCAGAGGGGCTCAGTGAGATACAATGTTCTGCCCAAGGTCATGACGCAGCTAGTGTGGCAGAATAGGGCTAAACCTCAGGCCATCTGATTCCAAAGTCTGTGCACCTGCTCCTGCTCTTGGGGCCTTCTGCACTCACACTTCCCTGGGGCCCCGCCCTAGCCATGGCCTCTTGCCCAGGGTCAAGTGTTCACTCTGTTGGGTCCCACAGCGGGGCTGGCAAAGGGAGATGTCCATGCTGCCGCAGCCTTTGGATCCCTCTCTCAGCTGTGACTTTGGACCTGATGGTGGACTTCCTGATCCTGCAAAGGGCGATGCCACAGGGAGGTGGCATAGGGCAGGGATAGGTCCTTCCCCTCCTGTGCCCTCCAGGACAGCACTGATCTCCCTGTTGGGGAGATGACTCCCACACAGAAGAGCATGAGACTGGGTTAAGCTGGCTGGGGCATTACACACACACCACAAGGCCAAGGGCTTGCCCCAGGGAGCTTATCTCTGGCATGACTCTGGGACAACTTGGAGCTGACTTCCGATTTCTAGGAACTGGGGGTCTCTGGATGTTTGATGGTACTGGTCGGCCTCCCTCAGATTTCTGGCTTGCTTAATGGTTGGCAAATGCCATAGCTCCAAAATGTATAGCACAGCAGGGGCAGTAGAAGCAGCCCCAAGTTTAAACCGTGGCTCTGCCACTTTCGAGCTGTGTGATCTTGGATAAGTGACCAACCGCTAAGAATTAGAGCCTCAGTTCTTCATCAGGAACATGGGTATAATAATTCTTATATCATCAGGTGGACGTGAGCATTAAAAGTACTGCACTCAGTGCTCTGAGCTCCCAGCCCACACCCCTGCCTCCTGCTCAGGTCCGGGCATTCACCTCCACAGCTGGGCCAGCGGCAGAGGTGCAGGGCAGAGGGGAAAGTCCACAGAGTGGGAGCTCTCGGCAGCACGGTAACAGGGACCTGATAAAGGGTAGGACATACGAGTGGTAGCAGTTCTTCTGTAGGGCCTTGAGCTGCTGGCAACATTGTCCCATATTGATTAACTAGGGACATTGGAAGCCAATTTGGGGTGATGCTTGTAGACCCCTAATCAGAGGCACTAAAAGCCAGAATTAATTCCAGGGCATTCCAGACACTCCTGCTAGGAGTTCTGCTTTCCCTGTTCCCCTCCTTCCTCTCCTCCCTCAGGCCTGCCTCCAGCACCCCCTCCCTCTTCCTCCTCCTCCCCCGACTCCCCGCAGTCCACATCTGGATTCAACTAGCGAACAACAGGCTTTCTGTGAAGGCCTCCACCTTCTTCTGCCCTCCGGTTTTCCAGTTCAGCACTCTGGTTCTCACGGGGGTGGGTGTGGGGAGAAGGGGTCTGGATTGCTGAGAAATCTCTTTTCCCAAACCTCCAGAGCTGGGGTAAAGCCGGTACCACGCCCCTATCCCTCCCTGTGGTCCCAATTCCGACCATTCCCTGGGGCTCAGGGTCCACCAAGGAGCCGGGAGCCCTAGTTCAGAGCTGGGGCTGGTGGGCTGCAGGCCCAAGGAAGAGATCTCAGTGTCCCCAGCCTCCATCGCCATCCCAGGCCAGGGAGCGAGGTCACCCCTCCCGCTGCTGCTGCCCCTGGAGAAGTCCTGCTGGGCTCCTAGAGGCCAGGCAGTAAATTGGAATGTGGCAGTCACAGTGGAAGGCAGCTGTAACTCTCATTAAAGTGACATCAGCCCCACCGCAGGAGGATGCTGTAAATCCAGGGAAAGGGGGCATTCATCCAGGGAGAACCACAGAAGCTCAAGAAAAAAACCCATAAATAGAGGAGACGTGGTGTCTGGAACTAATGGTGGGGCCGTGCCCAAGGTCTCTGAACTGGGGGTGGGGAGGCAGTCCAGGCTCAGGGAGTGGGGTGGAGGTCTTAGGCAGGCTCGAGTCTAGCCAAGTGTAAGGGCACAGCCAAAGCCCTCCCTCTGCTCGATTCTCCTCTGCCCTTTCTCGGCTGGTCCTGGCACTGGGAGCCGAGCTGGCTTATGTCCCTGGAAGGAGGTGGGGGGGGTGCCACTGGGGACATGGGCTTTCTCAAGGGTGAGAAGAAAAGCTGGCATTGGCCATTAGAATTATTTCATGGAAGAAATAAGCTGTGGGTCAAATTCTGAGCTTCAAATCCTGACCTAGCTACTTGCCATCGATCTTGGGAGGGCGAGGGCACCTTTGGAAGTGTAGTCCTTTCATCAGAACGATGGGAACGGTCACCCTGCCACATAGGCTTGGCAAAGGTCAGCAAGGGGCTTTGTGTGGCCGTCTGAAGATGCTGTTTGTTGAATGACTAAATGGACTGATGAATTCCTGTAACCCCAGAGGCTGGGATTTCTTTCAGATCCATTCCCTTCTGCCTGAGTCTGCCTGGAGTCTGGTTCAGCCACTAATCTGCTGAGACCCCCTTGGGCAAGTTACTAACTTTGGTTCTTTTTATCCCCCCCACCCCCTGCCCCTGGGCTTTGGGTTTTTCCCCTGGGACATGAGGCAGCCATAGGAGGTCTACTCTGGGACAGATGGTATTGCATACAGTGGAAGCAGGACTCCTTTGCCTTGGGGTGTGTGGAACAGCCCTGGTCTCATGGTGCCTAGGAATAATGAAGGTTCTTCATTCCAGAGCCTTCCTCTGGAATCCTTCTGGACTCGTGCCTCACCACCCACAACTAAGATGTTCTGCAGGGAGGCCACACCCACCTCTGCTCTGTAAGACCCCTAGGCAGTGATGCTGGAGGCTGCTCAACTCTGAGGAAGGGTGGAGGCTCCCATGCTCGCCTGAAGGCGGACTGAAGGAGAAAACATGGGCTGGGGGAACTCCCGTGTGCTCTTCTTTCATGGACATCAGAATGACCTGGAAGGCCCATTAAATTGCAGAGGCAGTGGGGGGCTCCTGCCGGGGTCTCAGCAGTTCCAACGTGGGGCCCAAGAAAAGAAGTGCCTTTCTCACCAGTTTTCAGGTGAGTGGTGAGAACGGTTTCGCCAGAATTCAGCCTCCTGATCCTCTGTGATGGCCCCTCAGGCAAATGGGAGAGGGTGAGGCCCACTCCAAGACGTGAGTGTTCCCGCTTCCAAGTCACCTAGGAGCCTCACGGGCCAGCCTCCGCAGGGGCACAATTCGCTGGTCTGGACCCTTAGTGGAGCACCGGTTCTGAACCTTCCACGAGCTCCCCGACCATAGAGGGCACTGGTGGCAAGTTCTATTTCCTCGGAAGGTCTCCTTCGCTCCCTCCGACCAAAAAGGGTTAGTGAGAAAGAGGGCGAGGAGAGAAAAAAGCAGGAGTTAAATTGGGCGAAATGGCCTAGAGGAGCAGTCCAGGACAATGAGTCGAAAGGAAAGGCAGGACAGCCAGGCTTCCAAAACACCCAGAAATGACGCCGGGCTTGGGGAAGGAAGGATGATTCATGTCTTCGGAGGGCTAGGCAGTCACGGAGCGGGTGCAGGCAGCCTGCTGATTTAAAGGGTGCTTCTGGGGCACGTCTCTCTCCCGGGGAGGGAGGCTGATGGTGGATGAATGTGGCCACAGAGACCTCCTGAGGGTCGGGGGTTGGGGGAGTGTGGGCCAGTAGGGCCACCGGCTTCACCAGCAGGACGCGGCTCACCAACACACAAGGCACTCACGGAAGCACCCTGGGGCACCCCATGTGCCATCTCCTTTCCGGGCACACCCACTCCTGTTCTTCAACCTCTTGAGAAAGCCAGGCCCAAGTCCAAAGCCCCCTCCAAGGACAGCGTCCAGGGGCTCAGGGCCCGCTGCCAGCACACCAAACCCACTTCCAATCTGGTAATGAGAAGCTTTGTCACCAGGCGGGGACCAGAGTATCCCAGGCCATCTGGGCGAGGGGTGTGCGAAGGCTACGGGGATCCCTTTTCCTCACCTCACAAAATGACGCACGGCCTGCCACAGGAAGGGATGGGCTCGCGAAGGCCCCAGAAGGAGTAACGGGAATGAAGACCGCCTTGGGCTCTACGCTCAGCCTGGAGTCTGCTTGAGAGGCATACGCGTGCTCTCTCTCTCTCTCTCACCCTCTGTCCTCCCCACCCTTTAAAAAAATGGGGGGGTATGGAGGGGTGCTCTCTAAGTAAGAATTGAGCCCAAATAGGAATGCAGACTCCTCGCTCCCTGCTATAGGCGAAGTCAGCTCCCTCTTGCAAACTGGCATTCGGCTTGGGGTGGGAGGCTGTAGTGGGTGCTGGGGTGCAGGGCCCAGAGCCCCCATCAGGCACGAGGCCCTCACTGGGAGGCTCACAGCTCGGTGCCTGCAGAGCCCCCTCAGCTAGGGAGGGAGGGAGCTGCGTTGCCAAGGTTATGATCCTTTCTGAGGTGAGGGGAGGATGGTAAATAACAGATAATAAATCTATGGAAAACACATTTCTGTTTCTTTATTGTTGAGGAAAGGTTAACTGAGTTGTCAAGACCGGATAGTATCGGGCAAAGCTGGGGGCTCTTATCTGGATCCACAGTGACTTGGGGGACACTCTCTGCCCCCTGGAGGGAATGTGGAGGAGACCCTTGACCCTAACCTGTGGGGTCTAAGGGAAGAGAGCCGACCGGCCAAAGACCGTGTTCAGGTAGGGATGCGAACCCGCACGAGAGGGAGGGACACTCATAACCTCAGGTGCAGAGAGGGGAGAGCAGCCGCTGCCTGTGACAGTCTCTGACGGCCAAGGGGACAGCGGGCAGCTCTGGTGGAGGAAGACCTCAGGCTGACCACGGGTCCTGGAACCAGAGCCGCAAACACCTCCCGCCCCAGCCAGAGGCAGCCACAGCGGCAAACCCCGAATCCTCTCCCTAGAGACCTGTGTGGTGGGGACTCCTGGCTCTGCATCTCCCCTGGCACACAGAGAAGCTCACCCATGCTCCAGCTGGTCGGCAAGACCCAGGCCCGCCCCTGTCCCAGCGAAGGGAAAGGGACCCTGAGGCGTCTCTGGTCCTCACCCCTCTGAGGACTCGTCTCCTGCCTGGACTCTGGGGCCTGATCTGGTTATAGTCATGGAGGAAAGGGGGAGTTCAAGGTCAGTTTGCTGCCAAAGCAACAACCCCGTCTTATGGATTTTTCCCTTATTAGGCCCCAATGCCCCGATCATTCTGGAGATGGCTATGGAAAGCGGACTCTTCCTGAGCTTCTGTCTCTTGGGGCCCAGCTCCAGTTCCAGAGGGAAGCCTAAGGCTACAGCTGTCCCCCGGAGAGGTGACGGCCCTGGAATGGCCTGTGGGGAAGACAGCAGACACCACCCTGGTTCTGGTGGGTTATCTTAGCATGAATTGGCGTCCCCTGTCTGGCTCTGGCCTCCCTTTGCAAAGTGGCTCATGTGAGCCTGCCTTGTCGCCCGAAGATTCTGAATATATATTTGCACGTCATAGAAGTAGAAACAAGAACAACTCTTCTCCCTTTTCCTATTAAACCGGCCCTTCCACTGTGAGTGTCAGCTGTAGACAATGCCACCTTGCTGGTGAAGGCTAAGAGGCAGGGGTCAGAAAGTGGCAGCTGCTGGATACACCCTCAGGAATCCGAAATCTCTGTTCCTTCACACACTCCGCCAGAAACTCCCCTCGCCTCCAAAACAGACCCAGCCCCTCGACGTAGACGTACGATGGCAGCCCGGGTCAGGAGCCGGGGAGTGGGGTTCACACGCAGGAGGCCTTCCCTCGGCAAGGAACAGCAGCGAGACCCTTTCCAGGGCTGGGCCCCGCTTTCCACACCTGGTAGGGAACGTTCTTTCAGCCACAAAAGAGGTACGACCGTGACTACCGTCTTTTTCTTTTCTTTCCTTTTTAAAAAAGTCTTTGTGAGCAAAATCCCAGGGCTCCGCTTGTTTTCTGAGTGGTTTATTAGTTGAGGTGTTTGCATGCCGAGCGAAACACACTATTTTCCTCCTTAGCAAAACATTAATTATCCCACCCGGTAACCTTTCTCTCGGGCATTTTTTCTTTACCACCCCCTAAGCTGTGGGGCATGAAGCAATTTCTGTATTTCCCATCATCTCCGCAGGCTGACTGCCGTGTCGGAGGAGAGAGCTGTCCCACTCGGCTGGGTGCAGGTCCTGCTCCGTGTCCCACGGCGCCCAGTGCGTGCCGCTCTCCCAGCACTGCTCACGCTGGTGGGCACCATCTGCTTACCACTCTCGTCCCCCACGGGGCTGTGAACACGCTCCTGGATTCCCACCCCCTGGAATGGTGCCCGGCACGTAGTAGAGGCTCTGCAAAGGTCTGGTGCAGCAGCAGGTGTATGAATGACCTGGAAGGCAGTGCAGAAGAAAGGACAAGGGGCCAGGGTCACACCTGAGCCTCCCCTGTGGGCACCCCCAGCCCCCCTCTCTTGCCACTGTATAAGAGGGAGTTGTAGGCTTTCTCTGGGTCCTTTGCTCTTCCTGGCACTTGATGAGTCCTGTGCTCTGTGCCCGTCGGCAGCCATGCTCAGCAGCCAGCGGGCGGAGAGTTCACGGGGAGCCCAGATACCACCTCCCCTTCCCCAGCCTCCTTTTGGCTGAGAGTTCAGCTATGGGAGAAGGGAGAATTCAGACCCTAGAGTCTGGGGATGGAGGGACCAGCGAGCAGAACGATCGCTTAGTGTCAGCTCCTTCTCTCCCAATTTAAAGATTAGAAACCTAATGGCCAGTGAGCTGAGCTGTCTGGTTCAAGGCCACCTAGCTGGGGGGGAGGTGGAGCTGGCCTTCAGGCCCAGCAGTCTGGAGAAACAGGAGTCTCCTAATTAGAGCGCAGGGCCTTTCTAGTCCCTCCTGCTGCTACCCCTTCCCCCGCCACAGGCAGGACAGAGTGGCCTCTTTTCTGGGTGAGCAGCAGACTCCTGTCTCCTGCCTTATCTGATCCCTGAGGCTTCCCTTGGAAGCAGGAAGGCTGGTGACAGTTGTCTCCATTTCACAGATGAGGAGACTGGGAACAGAGAGCGAGAGTGACCTGGGGGGGGGGGCGGGGGGAGGAGGGCAGGCTGATAGCAGAGGGACGGTTGGCATCCAGTTTTCAGAGTCCAGAGCGCATGCCCCCACCCCTACTCTGTCTCTGATCCAGTGCCTTCTTCCCTTCCCTCCGGGTGCCCCGCGGCATCTGACTCAACCTGACTCCAAGGGACGTGGGATATGCTGTGCTCCAGTAGGGTGTCCCTGGGAACACAGGACTCTGTGCCCCCCTTCTCTGTTTCTGCAGCCTCTCTAGTGTCCCTGGAGCTTCTTGCTCCGGGGCTGGGAGTCTTCAGATGGCTCCAGCAGGACTGGCGGGTCTGTCAGGGAGTGTCAGGGAGTTCAGCACACACCACAGAGGTGGCTAGATGCCGGGCAGTGCCCACCTACACATCCAAGCCTTCTTGGGTGGTGTTTGCTGAGATAAAGCCGCTCTCCAATTGGACAAAACTTAAAAAGGGAGACCTCCCCCTAGCATCCCACCTCGGGAAAGCGGGCAGGTAGCTGGCTCACAAAAGGCTTCTCTTTCTGCTCCCACCTCCTCTTTGGCCCTGAACTTGAACGAGCCGTACCCTAGCAGCAGTGAGCCCTGGACCCTGGCTTTGCCCATACTCGAAAGGGGGGCTGGGGGGGGGCTCCCAGGACAGGGTGAGTGATTAAGACACTTCCCTTCTGAGTGTGTTGCTCCCGCACCCCTCACGTGCGCTAGATTAAGGCACCCACGCAGCTTCCCCATATAAATGTGTTTTCTCCAAGATAAGACCTTTGTCTCATAACTTGCCTCCATCTAAGATTGGTTCTTGTTTGTGTGTCTCAGGGTGAAGCTACTGAGAGATTATCTGAGTTTGTCTTGTTTGTTGAGGAACTGTTTCTGTCTGCCCACCGCCCCCCCCAAAATGTCAGCACTCATGCCATAATAGGTCTGGGTATAAACGAACACTAGAGGTCATATACTTGAATTCTGTTACTATATAGCTTACCTACCCATGAGCTGCCTATAAAACCCAGATGCCCCACAGTCAAAAGGAGTTTTGTACTTTAGTAGCTGGCCTAGAGGCCCACTGGTCTGTTCACACCAATATCCTGCTTGCAAACCCAGCGGTACCCCATTTAGGGCTGTGCTCTGAGTCCCCCTTCCTCTGCCTGGCCCTCAAAGCTTGGCCCCATCTTCATCCTGCCAGGCGAACCTCTCTTGTCCCCACGTCCTGGCACTCGAGGCTCTCTCCCTCCCTTTCTACCCTCCTTCCTTCCACTGTTGAAAGAGCTCCAGACCCTGTTCTAAGTGGAGTGGACTTGCATTCACTTAGCTTACATGACAGGGTGAAGCCAGGTATAAACAGATATTCACGTAAGCAAGGTAAATTCGGGTAAGCGCTGTGAGTACAGTGACAAGGGTGACGCGGGGCTGGAGGGGGTCCGAATTCTTCACCCCACCCCCAAGGCCTGCACTGGGAAGCGCGGCCCAGAAAGCCTGCTTCCAGACTTTTATCTGCCTTCTGGCCAGGCCACAGTGGCTTTCAGACAGTGGAGTCCCCTCTTCTGGCAGCTGAGCTATAAGCCCCCCCGGGGGTAGAGAAATCATGCCTCCAGCTCTGCGCCTCTCACTTGTCCAGCACATGCCAAGTGCAGAGGAACTGCTGGGAAAATGACCCGAGAGCCTAGAGCACACGGGCCGCTGGCGCCCCCTCACTGGAGGAGAAGAAAGCCACTTCTGTCCCCTGGAGGAGGAAGGGGCATAGTTAAAATGGGAAATTTCATCCCCGAGGATGGGGGATTTAAACCAATCCAAGTAATTTTCAGACAGGAACAAGTCAAATTCTTTTAAACTCTTAAATAGTTTGCTTTGACAAGGAGCCTAAGAAGAGTATCATGCCTGTTCCTTGGCTTGAAAAGGTCTGGAACCAAGCATGGGAGTGGGGGAAAATTTTCCTGGTATTTGTACTCTGAGGAAGAGTCGGGGCTGCGTGTGTGGGTATCACTGTGTGCTGGGGGTGGCGGTGCCTTTGGCCAGAGTACATTGTTGAGTCTGTGCGCAGCGGGAGTGTTTATGTGGTATGTGGGACTGTGTCTGAAGTATGGGCAGACAGTGTGTGTGTGTGTGTGTGTGTGTGTAGTGACTGTGCATGTGTATGTGTGGTGACGGCATGTGCGTGTGTGTGGTGATGGGGTGTGTGTGTGTGTGTGTGGTGATGGTGTGGGTGTGGTGATGGCAGTTGTGTTTGTGTGGTGATGGCGCACATGTGTGTGTGGTGATGGTGTGTGTGTGTAGTGATGGCACGTGTGTTTGTATGTGTGGTGATGGCATGTGTGTGTGTGGTGACTGCATGTGTGTGTGTGGTGATGGTGTGTGTGTATTGTGTGTGTGTGTGTGGTGATGGTGTGTATGTGTGGTGATGGCGTGTGTGTGTGGTGATGACTATGTGTGGGTGTAGTGATGGCATCTGTGTGTGTATGTGTGGTGACGGCATGTATGTGTGTGTATGTAGTGACTGTGCATGTGTGTGTGTGGTGATGGTGAGTGTGTGTGTATGTATGTGGTGATGGCATGTCCGTGTGTGTGTATGTGTGGTGATGGGGTGTGTGTGTGTGTGTGTGGTGATGGCGTGTGTGTGTCCGTGTGTAGTGACAGTGTGTGCGTGTGTGTGTGTGCGTGTGTGTGTGTGGTGGCATGTGTGGTTGGGCATGTGAGACGCACCGCAGCAGTGGCTGGTGCATGCGCACAGATGGTGTCTCCCTTGGTGGGCTGTCTGTGCGTTGCAGGGTCCAGAGTGCGCTCCTGTGATCTTCCAGAAGGCAGTGGCGCCCTCGCCTGGGGCCCCACGAGGGACTCTGCACCCTCACACACGGGGGGGAGGGGGGGGGAGGTGGAGCAGTGGTGGGCTGGGCTCATGGGGGCCCTGGCAGCGGGGACCTCGCTCTCCTGGGTGGTAGCTGGGGCTTTCTTAAAGCTTGGAAGCCACCAGAGCCCGCCCCTCTCTGCTGGCCTTTTGGGGGATACCCTTGGCTCTTCAGCTTTCCTTTGATTTCAGATCCTTTGGTTTTGAAGCCCTATCCTCAAGCACCATCCCCACTCCCCCCAAGCCTACTGCCCAGAGCAGACACCAAAATATTTCTGCTTCCTCTGGAAAAATCCTGGGAGGTCTGTTTATGGCTGCTGCAGAGCTGCACGCACATCTGTGCCTGTAGCTGGGACAGCTGGAAAGGCAGGAACTGGAGTTTCTGAGATTCGGAGCACACTGGAGCTTCCCTGTGTGCACGACGGTCACACGCGGTGGGCGCTCCCCGTGGACGGCCCTTTGCAGCTCCTGGTGTGCACACCCACACGTGCAGACCCAGCGTGGCGGGGGGGCTACGGAGGCAGCCCGGGTCGCACAAGCTCACGGGACACAGAGCACTCCCGAGCACAGCCTCTCAGGGTGCCAAGGCCCGCTTACACACACAAGGCCAGCTCCCTGCGACCCGCCATGCGTGTGTGCCGCCTCTACCCGCAGCCTCTACCCGCAGCCACGCAGGACAATACACGCTGGCTCATGCCCCCACACGCGGACGTGCCGCGCCACAGAAGGTGTGATTCACTTCCAGCCTCCTACAGAAACCCACCCGGCGCCAGTGCCCGCGGCAGGCTACACCCGCCCTTGCAGCTAACAGGCTAGGCCTGCCCTCCCCTGGAAGAGCCAGGTACTTTCTCAGGCCTGGGAATGCCCCTGTCCTCCCCAGTGCTCTGCTCTTTCCCTGATAGAGGCTGCCCCTCCCCTCCTCTTTGGCTCTGGGCACCGTGGATCTCCTCCTTCCTCGGTCAGCCTGAGCTGCCCTCAGCGCCTGTGTGGCCCGTGCCCCGGGGCCTGAGTGGTCTCCTTGCAAAGGGCAGGGGGAGACCAGGAAGGGGTGGCCTGCGGAGGGGCCCTTCTGCGTTGACACTCTGGACCCTCTCTAGGGTTTCTCTAGGCCCAGGCTACCTCCCCTCCTGGGTCACAGTGCTCAGGCCATCTGGGGAGGCAGGACTGCCAGGCTCTGGGGAGTCCCCGAGGCAGGGCCCGTGTGGAGCAAACTGGGGACAGGGAAGGGGTCAGTGCTCCAGGAGCTGGCTGAGCAGGCAGAGGGGCGCTGCTAGGTGCAGGGCTGCTAGGAACCCTGGGGTGAGCTGTGCAGGGGTTTGGGTGGGGCAGGCTGAAGAGGAAGGTCTTTGCCCAGTAGTGCAAGGGTTAACGTGGGCCTGTGGTGGAAGGAGCCAGCTAGCCCTGCTGCTGAGATTGTTTTCCCTGCTTGGGATTGTTTTCAGCCGGGGCTGGGGGAGAGCTAGGTGAGTGGCCAGCCTGAGTGAGCCCCTGAGCGCTGCCTGCCTTCTGTGGACTCCAGCCTCCCTTGACTCCCGCCCCTCTTCTCGACTTTTGCTTCTCGATGCAGCCTACACCAGACACCCTGGCGGGCTGAGCTGGGACCAAAGTGCCTCCCCAGAGCCCCTGACCACCACTGTGGGCCCTCTCCTTAGGGCAGGGGACCCTAGGACCCCCTATCCCGACCTGCGTCTTTGGTTCCTACACCCTATATCTCTCCAGGAGCTACATGGGTTCCTCTCGCCAGCTTCCCCCTCCCCCTGCCAGGACCGCATCTGTCCCCGTGGCTGACCCCTCCTTCTGCCCCTTTCATTCCTTCAGGCCTCCTCTTGGATCTGCAGTGGCTGCCTCTTCTGGGTTAGCCAAATCAGGCCTCCCAAGATTCCAGCAAGGCTTCCCCAGTCAGGATAGGAATTTGCTCTTTAGGGCAGATGGGGGTGGGGGAGGAGAGCAGGCAGAGGAAGGGGGAGACAGTAAGAGGTAAATGGGAAAGAGAAAGTGGAAAGAAGCAGAAAGACCTGACTTGTTCCCTGGGCCTCAGAGGGAAGGAGGGACCCGTTTGGTGCAGTGGCAGGAGGAACAGAGGGAGGGTGGCTGGGGGGGTTGCGGGTGTGGAGGGGAGAGAGACGGAGCTGTGCTCCCCAAGTGCCCCTTGCTTTGCTGGGCACTTATTTTAAGGCCCCACCTGGCCCCCATGTGAATAAGACGAATGAACGTTCCACCAGTGTGTCCCAGACTCCTGATCTCAAGCCAGACCAAGATGCCCCAGAGCTCCTGGTGTGGGGTCCTGGGCCTGGGGTGCTCTTTGACCCTCATCTGTACACAGGGCCGTCTGGGTGGCCTCCAGCTTGGAAGAAATGTCCAACCTTGTGGGCCTTCCCAATCCCCCTTGGGGCCCTCCCTCTGCCCACAAGTGCAGGCTGCGCACAGACCCCACTCCTCTCTCCCAGCTCCCCATCACAGCCACTCTCAGCTTCCTGTCCACATTTGATGGACAATCACAGGGCTTTCTAACCTAATCACGGTTGGAAACCCCCTCAGAACTCCACGGGAAATCTCCAGGTGTTCTCCGTCCTTCGTTTCATATTCGTGAGATCTGGGGCAAGTTTCTGTAAGGCTTTGCACCTTAGAAAGAAAGGCTTTCTTTCTTTCTTCCTTTTTTCTTTAAAGATTTTATTTATTTGGGCACCTGGGTGGCTCAGTCGTTGAGTGTCTGCCTTTGGCTCAGGTCATGATCCTGGGGTCCTGGGATCGTGTCCTGCATCGGGCTCCCTGCTCAGCGGAGAGCCTGTTTCTCCCTCTCCCACTCCCCCTCCTTGTGTTCCCTCTCTTGCTGTCTCTCTCTCTGTCAAATAAATAAATAAATTCTTTTAAAAAAAGGTTTTATTTATTTGAGAGAAAGAGGGAGAGAGAGAGCACGTGCAAGCAGAGGCAGAGGGAGAGGGAGAACTCGAGCAGACCCCCTCTGAGCACAGAGCCCCGTGGGGGCTGGATCCCATGGCCCTGAGATCATGACGTGAGCAGAAACTTAGAGTCGGAGGCTTAACCGACTGAGCCACCCAGGGGTCCCTGCTGCTCAGTCTCTCAGTGCAAACTGGAGTCTGTATTTAACTGCCCTTCCCCACCAGTAGCATGGTTGTGAGGTCAGCATCCGCTGAGTACCCAGCCCCGTACGCAGGAGCAAGAGGCCTTGCTAAACATTAGTTCCCTTCTCCCTGCCTTCTACTTTGCCAGCGCTGTTGAAGCCAGAGCAGAGCAAGCTGACCCCATTGCCCCGGGACAAAGGAAATATGGCCTGGATTCAAGGTCAAAGTACAGGAGTTTTTGATTAACTCAGGAACACCATTGACTTCCAGCAGCCGGGAGGCTGTGAGGTGGGGTGGGGAAGGGAGGGGCGGGGAGGTTAGCGAGGGAGAGTGCTAGAAGGACAGTGGGAAATTCAGAAATCCACAGGGGACATGAGGGCAGGGAATGCCTTCTCCAGCCTGGACATGAAGTGGCTAGTGGACGAGCCAGCCCAGGGCCTGTCTCAGACAGAGCCCCTGGGAGAAGGCATCAGATACCCCCTCCTCTGCCCCGATCTCCCTCTCCCATTCCTGAGTGCGTCAGTTGTCTTTTTTTCCTGAGCAAGGTCATCCTGGCTTTGGAGGGGAGGGGCTGCTTGCCCTCTGGCTCAGTGCTCCTGTGGACCGAGAGTGCTGGGGGTGGGGGTGAAGGGTGGAGAGGAGCCCCTCCTCCGCCTCTAGGCCAAAGGACTGCCAACCTGTGCCCGGGGAAAGGCCAACTGGGCCCTGTCCTTGAAACGTTCTACTCCACCTGGTATCCTGGTCTGGTTAGAAATCCCTGATTTCTAATTTGAATCCTTCCCACAAACCCAGTGAAATTCTTCAGGTTTCAAGGACTCATTCATGATATCAAGCGAGCAGTTAGTTTTCTCCCCTGGAGGATAAACCAAACTCGGGGGGGACGATCCTAGCGGGCTTGTCTCTACCCCCTGCCACCAACTCCAGGCCCTCCCAGCCTCCCCACCCCCCCCCCCGCCCCTGGCCACATGGGAAAATCCCCAGTTAGCCCTTCCAGTCATGTGAACGAGGCCACGATTCAAAGGCAGTGGGCAAGAAGGAGGCCACATGAAGCCGCCAGAAAGAACCAGCCCTTTGTGCTAGACTGGGGTCCGTGGGGGATGAGTGCATTTTTGGCGTATTTAGAAAGATTTCTTTTTTATAATGAGCCTTGGAGGAGGAAAGGGGAGGGGGGAAGAGACAGAGAGGCCCAAGGCACACTTGGGAGACCAGAAGGCCAGGAGGGAGGTTGGGAGAGCAAGCAGAACAATGTCAAGGGAACCGAGGGCCAGAAAATGCGGACAGAGGGAGAAAAGGGCAGTTCTTGGGACAGATGGACATGCTGATGGCGCTGGATAGAGGGCGGCAGAGAAGAAAGGTGCTCCTTTGTGTGGGGGCAGGGGGTAGGTGACAAGAAGATGCCAGGAAAGGATTTTACTTCCATTTTACACGGGGGAAACCAGACTCAAAGGGACGCCAGGTGATACCAGGCAAGGCTGGCTGAGCTCTCCTGCAGGCCGGGGACCCTGCTGGGGGCTTCCCCAGCTCTGTCTCAGCCCATCCTCAAGACCAGCCAGGGGGGCCCAGACTGTCATTATCCCCTAGAGGCCACTCTTGAGCCCAAGATGTACACCTGGGTCTTTCCTTGGGTCAGTTCAGAAGGTCCCACACAGACTTCCACAGGGCACATTTCCCATCTGACTCCTTTTTAATATGTTTAGGATTTATTTATTTGAGAAAGGGAGAGGGAGAGCGAGCATGAATGGGAGGGGCAGAGGGAGAGAGAGTCAAGCAGACTCTGAACTGAGCAGGGAGCTGACTCGGGGCTGGACCTCAAGATCCTGAAACCAGGACCTGAACCAAAACCGAGAGTCAGAGCCTCAAGCATCAGAGCCACTCAGGTGCCCCCATTTGACTCCTTTTGAGAGACTGACATTTTTCTTTCTTCAAAAGGAGCTGGAGAACAAGGCATAGTCCCTGTCCTTGTGGAGCCCGACCTAGTTGGGGAGATGGATGAATGATGGGGCTGATTTCAGGGGCCTGGGGCGGGGGGGTGAGGGGGCGGTGGTGAGGAGCCTGGGGAGGTGGCAGGAGGAGTGATCAGTCCCTGAGGACTTCCTGGAGGAGGTGGGGCAAGAGAGAGAATCTCAATCCATCAAATTCTGGAGGATTCTGGTTTGCTTTGCCCCTTTCCTTGCTCTCATCACTCATTAAAAACAAACAAACAAATGAACACAATAGTTCATCCACTTGTTATTTTATTTGCAAAAACCCTGACTCCCTGCCTAATGTGTGTCAGGCTGGGTGCTCACGTCTGGGAACTCACCAATGACTAAAACATTCCGAAGCTCCCAAACCAGCCAGGGAGCAGACAAGCAGGCCAGCAATGACCTCACAGAGACCACAGAGCCAGGGGAGTCCTCGCACTGGACCCTGTCCCCCATAGCCATTTACAGAGGTCACAGGGCAATTAAGTGTGGGGGTCTGTGAGCCCACCTGAGTTCTCAGCCTTGGAGGAGGCTCTGTTCTGCCTCTGACTGGTCTGGTCCCTGCAGGATTTGGGCTTAATGCCTGGGGGTGACTGCTCCCTGGACTCAGCTGCTGGCTGTGCCCTAAGAAAGTAAGAACCGTGTGCCTCGCTTGCCAGGCTACGTGTGGAAGGTATGAATGCTGGTTCCCTTTCTTCCAGACCTTCTTGCTTCAGCAGGCAGGTGCAGCCTAGCCCTCCGGGAAGGGCTGAGAAGTAGAGGCAGCTCAGAGAAGTTGCGGCTCAGAGAACCCCCCTACACTTCCTCATCTCCTGCGCCCTCCAGCTTCCCACGCCCCCTCCTCCTCTCTCACCCCTACCCAGCTCCCTTACACCGTGATCCTTCCCCTCCTCCTCTACCTCAGTCCCCTCCCTCCTGGTGTCTCCCCCCCACCCTCCCCCTTTCTTCTTCTTCCTTCCCCCTTCTCCTCCTCCTCCTTCTCCTTTACTCCTTGGAGCTAATTGCTTGAGGGGTGAAGACCAGGTCGACTCCTGAAAACTGGGATCCATCGCCATGGTGATGCTAATTCAAGCTGAGTTCAAAGGAAATTGTTCCAGTTAAAACTAACAAGCTGAAGCTGGGGCCCCAGGAAGGACCAGTGCCAGGAGGAGCGAGCCCCAGGCCCAGAAAAATAGGAAAAACAAACCCTTTGTGGGCTTCCCCCTCACACTCATTCCTTCTGGGTCCTGTGTGCCGCCTGCAGCCTCCAGACCGGTCCTAGCCCCAGGAGACCTGAGAGGTCACTGCAGGCAGCTCCTAGCCTCAGACCCAAGCCCCAGCCACCTGGAAAGCCCTCCCATAAATTCCTTGCACAATCCCCCTCAGCTGGTGGTTCTGGGCCTTCACCAGCCTTGCCTTCCTTTCCCAGAGTTCCTTCCCCACCACGCAAACCCCTCCCATTGCTTCCTAACAAGCAAGGTTTGCAAAGTCCCGGGAGTAACCAGTCTTCCGGAAGTAGATGCTCTGGGCTGTGAGCCCACGAACCGCTGGCTGACAGTGGTATCATCACTCCTACTCTCTGGATGTCCCAGATGAGAAAGTTCACAGGGGGAGAACCGCCCGGAGCGCCATCTGGGCTCAGCTAGGTCCCGCTGGCTTAAGGGATGCCACCGCCTTGAACTGGGGGTGATACCTAAACAAGGAAAAGGGGAACACTTGGTTCCAAAGTGCCAGTGAGTAGCCTTCTGGGCTTTCACTGAGTCCTCCTCGGCCCCCAAAGCGCGATGCCTGCAACGCCTTCCCCACCAGCTCCTGTCTGTTCCTCCCTCTCTTGCTCTGGTGGCCCACTCGTGTTTCTTCTTTAAGGGCAAGGAGTGTTTGTCTGTAGCACAGGACTGGCCCAGAGTGGGGTCTGGCTAATGTTATCTCCCTGTGGGAGTGTAGAATGGGAGACCCAGCCTCTTGGAAGGGGGCCGAGTTGAGGTTCACCAGGTAAAGGGAACCCAAGCCCCCTGGCTTGGGGCGCTCAGTCTCATGGAGGCCAACTGAAGGCCTGCAGAAGGAGCCTTTCTTGGGGGACTTTGCAATTCTAGTGCATGGGCAGAGGCCAACACCAAAATCCTGCCCCTGGCAAGGTCACCTCTCCATTCAGAAGAGCTTCCGGAAGACCTCACTCCTTTGATCAAGACTCGGATTTTTGTTTTTTATCCTGAAATATCCAGTGATGCTTCCATATACTAAGGAGAAGACATTCCTTGAAGGCAAAGCCAGTGTAGGTGCTGGTAACCCAAAGCATGGGGCCAGGAAGCTCATAGGAGAACCTCATATTTAAAAGAATGAGTAACTCAGGGTCTGGCCACCCTCTGGAGGAATGACACAGGGGGTCAGAAGGCTTCAGATCTGTTCTCACCTCAGATGTGCTGGGAAACCTTGGGGAAGCCTCCTTACCTCTTTGTTCCTTACTTTCTTCAGGTATAACAAAAGGGTGCCCATCCCAGAGCTGCCTCACCCTCCCCAAGCAGGGGAAGAGAGTCATAATGCTATAAATGCGTGGTAGCTTCCCCATCAGCATCCAGACCAGCACACCTCCTAGGGAGCGGGGTGTGTGTGTGTGGGCAGTAATGGTGGCTTGAGGTTCATGCCTGGCCTGTGTCCTGCATACGCCCTCTGGAAAGACCTCTCCACCCCACCCCACCCCACCCCTCCCCACCCCCTAACTGTCCTGAGAGTAGAGTTCAGTGTCTCCGGATTACGGAGGCGAAATCCAAGCAAGAAGGAGGAAGTGACTCAGCACGGGGGCTGGAGGAGGCCCAGGGCCAGGCTTCCCACTCCCCGGACAGTTTGCGCTGGCTTTGTACTCAAGTCCTGTGCCTTTCATCCCAGCATCTCAAAGCCCCTTTCAAGCTAAAGCAGCCCTGAGAGTTGGGTCATTATCTCAATTAAGAGGAGAAAGCTGAGGCCCAAGCCCAGTGGAGGCAACTTTCCCCTGAATGAGGCCTTGATTCGGTGCCCAGAGAGCCCAGGACCTCCTAAGCCTAGGCTCCTGCCCCAGGCTCTGGGAGTCTGGGGTGTTGTAGAAGGAAGCAAGAGCTGAGCTGGCTTCCCCTTCCCGTCCCTGCACGAGGACCCGAAGGGCTATTTGCAGGGCTGGAATCACCCAGAAGACAGTGCTGTGGGTGTCCCCATACGCCAGCCATCCCTGCCAGCTTTGGTGTTTGTGGCCAATCTGCACAGCTGTGCTTCTCCAATGGGACAGAGAGACAGCCCAGGCTGGGTGCACGGCAGTCATCAGAGACTCTGGGAGTAGGCTCAGCCTCCTTTGGGAGGATCTTCCGTCCTGGGGGAGCATCACTAAAGCTCCAGACCTTGGGGAGCCCGGGCTGTTTTAGCCAGCCGACCCCACTGAGTTTCTCTTATCTTGCCATTGTTAGAACATTCAGTGCAGCCCACCAGCCAGTGTTCATCGAGGCTCTTGCGTGTCCAGCCTGAGACAAACAGATCAGGGTCTAGATTCAGCTGTGCAATCCTGGGTGATCAGTTTAGCCTCTCTGAACTTCAACTGCCTCACAGCCTCCTTGGCTCAGTGTCTAGAAAGCAGGAGGTCCCAGCTCTGCTAATATTTGTGGAAGAATTGCAGAGCATAGGGGCTGGCAAGAACTTTTGTCCTTTCCCTGCAGGGATGAAGCACAGAGAAGTGATGTGGAAAGCTCCAGATCACACAGCCGGGAAGAGAAGCAGGCTGTCAAGGAGAAGCCTTCAAAGGGCGTCCATTCTTGCCCTTCCAGGCCTGGAGGAGGCAGCTTGCCGCTTGCTGACTCAGGCTGAAGAAAGAAAGGCTGAGCGGTTGATCTCAGCGGGCTGGAATAGGAGAGGGAGTGTGAGGGTGGGGTGTCGTGGGGAAGCCGGGGGCAGAGGAGAGCTCAAGATGTTGCACAAGGAAGGGGTGGGGAGGGAGGGTCCATTTTAATGAGGCAGCAGAGGAAGACAGGGGCTGGCTCCCTGGACAGAGGCTGCCCGCCCCCATGATGCTAGGCCACGCTGCAGGGATCAAAGCTGCCCTGGGCATCATTCGCTGGGAACGGGACAAGAAAGCCAGGCCCGCTACCGCCTGAGCTTCTCATGGGGTGTGCTTGATGGAGCTGCCTTGGTCTCTGTCCTACCCAGCCATGGGGTTGCACTTGCTTCTGAAGAGGCCTGTTCCAGGCCCAATGCCCTCTCCACGCCTCCAGCTTGGGTTGCTGACTCAGTCCAGCGCGTGGATGCCCAGGGCCTCCTGTGGCTGCAGACCATCTACCTCACCCACGCCATGCTTCCTTCTCCGGCCCGCGGCGTCTTCTGGGCCTCAGCACCTTTTCTCCCTCCCTTCGTCCTAGAGCATGGCTCTGGACTCAGCCAAGCTTGGCTGGCTCAGTAACCTCAGTGTCTGCCTCTCAATTCTGCCCTTGGCCTTTGTGGACCTGGTCCTTCCTCCTACCCTGGATCTTTTCAAAAGCTTCATTCCAGGTTGAAATCTCCCAGTCCAGCCTTGGCCTCCCTGCGTGTGAGCCTTCTTCCCATCCGCCGCTGCATCTGCGGTGGGCCGGCGGGGAGGCCAGGGGGGGTCGGGAGGCTCGGGTCTGTCCCAGGATTGTCCGTCTGGGGAAAGCTGGCTCTGGTTCCAGCAGGGGAGCTGGAGCAGGGGCAGAAGGGAGCATGGCCGCGGAGAGGCAGCTGGGAGAGTCCGCTTGCCAAGCCTGGAAGACACATTAGGGTGGGGACAGAAGGGAAGGATTCTCAAGAGGGAGGGAGCTGGGCTTCGGCTTCGTATCAAAATCGTAAGGAGAAAAGAATTTGAACTTTCTTCTGGGGTTTGCGAATTCTAGAGAATGGTTTCTTCCGTAGGACCTCTTAGATGCTTATCAGAGGTTCTCGAACATTTTCCCATTCGGGCCTCCCTGTCTCCCTCTGCTCAGATTCCCCTGCTCCCCCTCTCCTCCAGCCTCTGGCTCCACATTTTTCTTGAGCTTTTTGCCCGGTCTTTGGATGGGCTTGACTTCCCCCGTTTTGCGGATGAAGAAACCAGAGACTTAGAAAGGTCTGGTGATTTACTTGCAGCCCCATAGCCAGTAACGTTAGAGCTGGGAAACGGACCAGGTCCACCTGGTTCTGAAGCCTGTGCTCATTCCATGACCCCCTCATACAGAGGCGCGGGGCGCGTGTTTCAGTGTCTGTGTGCTCTGTGTGTGGGAGTGAGTGTGATTCCGCAGATACCCTTAGAGGGTCGTGTGTGTGATTCCGCAGACCCTTAGAGGGTCGCTTACCGGCCTGCTCTTCTTTCCCTTCCGTTTCCTGCCTCGCTGCTTCCCCCCCTTCCTGCTTCTCTCCCTTTTTCCCTTCAATCCTTCCTTCCTTCCTTCTTTCCTTCTCTTCCGCCTCCTCCTCTCTCTTCCTTTTCGATGGTGTAAGATGGTGTAATGGCCTGTTTTCGCTCCAGGCATTAGAAGATCAGAAATGCCTGCCGCGTTTGCTTCTCGGCAGCTTCAGGACGTCCAGCACCCTGCCCTGTCTCGGGAAGAAGGAAATGCTTTAGTAACTCTTCCCATGCACAGTTGCAATCTCTGCACTAGCAGTGGCTCCTGGGTGGAAATGGAACACTTTTGAAAAAGGTAAAGTGGAAGAAGCAGGAGGGGTCAGGAGGCCTGTGTTCCTGGCTTGACTTGGTCCTTTATCAATTCTGTGACCTTGGGCAAGTCTCTGAACTTCAGCTGCTTTTCCCTTAACAGGAAAATAGGGATAACAATACTATCATCTTCCCAGGAGTTGGACCAGAAGAGATAGTGCGAGTTAACACACTTGGCAGACTGTAAGGGGTCACGTCATTTGTAAACACCCCCGGGGGAAAAGGGGATGTTTGGATGCAACCCCCACTCCCCACCAACGTCCCTCTGGTGGTATTATGGGAACAGTATCCTCTCCATACCCTGGTCAGAGAAAGGATTTAGCTGGTTGGACCATTCTAGATGATAATTCTTACTATGGCAGAATGAACTACCTGGTGGCCCCCCCACCTTTCATCAATGGAATATTAGAAATTAGAAGGAATCTAATTAGTCATTCTAGGTGTTGAGAACACTTAGCCACTGATGTGGTAACGCTTCTGCTGTAAGCCAAGCTCAGGAATGAGTGATGCTCTTTTAGGTAAATTAATGCCGGGGTTATTGTTTTATAAGGGCAGGGTCAAAGACAAGCTAAGAGGAAAAATAGCCCTTCCTCCTATGGGACCAGACTGCGTTGGCTCTGAGAAAAGACCAATTGCTCACCATGACTGGAGACATGCTTGCTTCTTGGCTAATGAGGATATTGGCCACATCTCTCCCATGGGAGACCCACCAGCACCGGCTGCCAAGTGGGCAGTCTTCATGAGCATCTGGCTAATTTCAAGGCCATAAATGTGAAGGCTTTCTGTGGGGAGGGAAGGAGTAGGGACACCCGTCCTTAAAGGAAGGGACTTTAGGGAAAGAATGGGAACTTGAGAAGAGAGACAGAGATCTGGAGAGGAAGAGACAGAAGTGTGCCTCAAGGCCAGTGACTGGCAGGCCTCCTTTCTTTGTTGGTATTTGGAAATTGACAAGTTAACTTTCCTCTAATGGTTGCATGGCTGTCAAGATCTACTGCATCCTTGACAGACGTGAACAAATAAACTTTGCATATCTCCATGTTCATTCTCTGTTTGACCTGAGGCTCTCTCTGGGAAGAAGGCACCGAGAAAAGGACGGAACTCTTTCCCCATCTTCTTGCAGGGGATTTCGCTGAGATGAAACTGCAGGACCACTTCCTGGTGGGTTACCAGGTGGAGTTACTGTGGTTACTGGCAGCAGAAGAGGGATCCAGGGGTCAGGAGTGTTGGCGATGACCACTGCGCCCTACCCACTCAATGAAGAGACCGAATTCCCTCATGGCTGCTCGTAGGCTGGTGAGGAGTCACTTCTGACAAGCCTGAGAAACATCAGATGCTCGGAGTCTAGGTACAGATACTCCTGGATACTCACTCTAGCTGTGCGTAGTTGGGTTGGAAACACACCCCATAGGTCATCTTGTTCCTTCTCTTGCCTTACGTAGACTTTTTTAAAAAAAGATTTTATTTATTTATGAGAGAGAGAGAAAACACAGAGGGAGAGGCAGAGGAAGAAGCCAACTCCCTGCTTAGTGGAGAGCCCAGTGCAGGGCCTGATCCCAGGACCCCGAGATTATGACCCAAGCTGAAGGCAGATGCCTAACTGATTGAGCCACCCAGGCGCTCCCAGACTAGCTATTGATATATTGTTTATTGTCTTATATAGATTACTTATCCTGTATCTCCAGGAATCATGAGACTATGTACCCCTCCCCCCCATCCATTCATCCATTGATTGATCGATCTTACTTACCTTTCCTTGCATCCTTTATTGAAAGATAAGTTTTCAATACATCCTTTTCCTTACATCCTTTATTGAAAGATAAGTAAGACAAGGACCCTTTCCTTTAAGAATTCATGGTATAGTCTTTTCAGAGGTTCCAGTGCCTAACAGGAGTAATTTCTAATGTCTAATTTACATATTTAACATCATCTAATGTACAAGTTCTAATGCTTAATCTCAGGTCTTCATGTTGCGAATAAAGATAAAGGTGAGGGGCGCCTGGGTGGCTCAGTGGATTAAGCCGCTGCCTTCGGCTCAGGTCATGATCTCAGGGTCCTGGGATCGAGTCCCGCTTCGGGCTCTCTGCTCAGCAGGGAGCCTGCTTCCCTCTCTCTCTCTCTCTGCCCGCCTCTCTGTCTACTGTGATCTCTCTCTGTCAAATAAATAAATAAAATCTTAAAAAAAAAAAAAAAGATAAAGGTGAGACACTCATTCACTTCTGCATATATTTGTCCTATAAATATTTTTGTGGTGTCCTCTGTTCAGAGTGTATTGGCAGACATCCCTCTATTTTGAATATCCTGCTTACTTTTCAAACACTCTAGGTGCATTTCCAAGATTGGGAAATGAGCTAGCATTAACAACGTGGTCAAGTAAGGCTCAGTTGTAACTCTACATATTCAGACAAAATGGGGGTCCCATAATTCCTTCTGTTTAAGGATCTCAAAATATCTAAGAGCATGATGATTTCCCAGAGGGAACATTTGTGTGTTTCATCCAACTGGCACAGGGCAGGCCTCAGAATTCCTAGTCATTGGCCATGTAACCTTTTCCAAAGGAACAGGTAAGCAAGGCCGGCCTTTTTGCCCTGTCTCAACCTGCCCCCCAGCCCTTCCCTTGGGTTCCCACTCCTCTCCCCTTGGGTCCTCTCAGCTTCCACACCTTCTTTTAGAAGGGAAGATGGTGGAGGGAGGTGGCCTGAGGAGTGGGACAGGAATACCCCTGGAACATTCAGGCTCTCTCCGTTCATCGAAGGGGGGCTAGCTGGTTGCTGGAAGGAGTAGGGGTGGGGAAGTGAGGGAGAGGGCTCTTCCGGCTGGGAAAGATCCAGAACTCTCATTAATGTCTGACACCTCCAATAAAAGATGCATATTCCCCAAAAGCGATTTTTGAAAATCCTAGGCTCTTTGAAGCTTGGTGTTTAACTGCCACTCCTTCCAGCACTTAATGGGAAACCAAGCCCCTTGGCTTGCTCCCACGGCTCCCACCTGGGGCGATTTCCCTCCTCCAAGCATTTGAGGTCCTTGTGTGCCTCTTACAGCTGGGCATGAAAGGGAGGCCTCGGTCCTCACAGAATGAAGGGTGGTGTGTCCAGGGGTTGTGGCTGCGGGGGAAGCAGGGGTAAAACTTGGAAATGGGAAGGCGGTAGAATTGAGAGATGTAGCCGAGCCCAAGGAGTTAGTTTTCTAGACTGCCTTTTTTCTCTCTTCCTTTAACTGAATAAGCAGCACTTACAGAAATGTTAAAGTAGGAAGATACTGAAAAGTAAGTCCTCTGTTACCACAGACCACCTGCCTCCCAACTGGGAAGCAACTACGAGTCACAGCGTTTGCGTATCATTCAGAAATTTTCTGTGCTTTATAGGCATCTCTCTCTTTTTTTTTTTTAATTGTAAATAGGAACATATTGTACATGCTCTTCCATACACGACTTGTTCTTTGACTTTTTAAAAAGTAAGTTCTCGGGGTGCCTGGGTGGCTCAGTTGATTAAGCAGCTGCCTTCAGCTCAGGCCATGATTCCAGGGTCCTGGGATCGAGCTCTGCATTGGGCTCCCTGCTTAGCAGAGAGCCTGCTTCTCTCTCTCCCTCTGCCTGCTGCTCTGCTTACTTGCGTTCTTTCTCTATCTCTCCATCAAACAAATAAATAAAATCTTAAAAAAAATAAAATAAAATAAAACGAAGCTCTCTACCCAATACAGGGCTTGAGATCATGATCCCAAGATCAAAATCTACACCCCACCACCATGGACTCATTTGTGACAGTGTATCTGAGAGATCATATACATTCATTTACATATGCATATACACGTATTTCATTCTCTGCTTGTCTTATGCAGTATGCGTGTACTATAACGTCCTGATCCATCCCCGGACGACAGTCATTAGTTATTACAAACGAAACTGTAATGGACAGGCTTCTATATACACATCTGTGGAAATCTAAGGGGTCGATTTGTAGAAGATGAATGGTGTCAGAGAAATACACCTCCGGGTGGGAAGCATTCCTCAGACCTGTCTCTGGCCAGCCAAGATTATATCTGAAGTGGTGGGAGAATGGGTTGTCAACCCTGCATCCTTCCCCCTTCCGCATCTGGGACACCAGGGGGTTACAATTTCCCCAAGGGTGATGAGAAATCATCTCTGGCTTGGAGATGTGGGAAGAGAGGGCTGTTTTTGGTTTTTGTTTTCCAGAATGGTCCCTCCCTGTAATGATGTTTGCTTGGGTTGAGCCCTGCTTGCTTCCCCTGAGCAGAGCCACACTGAAGGGGGACTGTGAGGGCCGGGGAGGGGTTGGCTGGGCCTCCTCGGAACAGAGCCGCCAGCCGGCCTGCCTCCAGGGGCTTCCCAGCTCTGGCCACCCCAACTGCAAACATGCTGACATCATTTGCGTGATGGATCTAACTTTTCAAAGCCCTTTTTTTTTTTTTTTTTTTTTTTGCAGCCAACACTTCATTTTGTTTCAGTTGTGAGGGAGGCCAAACAGGTATTGTTGGGTAGGAAGGGAAACCGAGACCCAGAGAGGCTGGGTGCTGCAGTGTGGTCACAAAAAGGGTCAGGTTCAAGAGCTGGGGATCTAAGGTTCAAGTCCAGTGCTGAGTGGTTACTGTGTGGCCTTGGGCCCCTGTGGGAGCATCTGGGTAGGATGGTCTCCGAGCTACTCACCCTCGGGGCTATGGCTGACACTGTCTGAGGTCTGCCATTAGCTCAGGGGCAAGCAGGCTGCCCGTACTTCCTTGGGTCACGTGGTCATTCACCCATGGCATGGGGACTCCTGGCCGGTACCACCTGCTGAGGTGGCTTCTGTAGAGAGAGCAGAGGGTGTCTTTCAGCTCTGAGGGATGCACAGCCTCCCAGATTCATCAGGGGGTGGGCACTGCTGGGCGTGGAGGAGGGGGTCCTGTACTGTGGGCAGAAAGGCACAGCAGGGGCGGGAGTGGGTGCAGTGGGTTCATGCTGCTAGGGAAGAGGCCCCACCCCAGTGGGGAGAGTCCCCGTTCCCATTAAAGCCCTTGTAATTCATGCCATCTGCCCGCTATAAAACCAGCCAATCTCCAGAGTCTGACTCTCCAGATGGCCTTGGGACCTAATCAAAGCCACACTCCGTCTTTGGCCTCTTCCTCTCCCACTGGTCTGTTAATAGCCTACAGCCATCCAGCTCTAGGCCCCCTTAACCCCTTCATCCCTGGCTTCCTCTCTCCCCCCAGATCTCTCTTCTGCTCCCCTTGCAGAGCCCAGCACCACGGTCACACAGAGGGAACCATTCCACCGCCAAATGTGATTTCTTGGCAGAATTGCTAGGTTGGGATCAGGCGGCCTGGGCTTCTCCCCTGAGGCCACCACTGGTGTGCTGTGTGGCTTAGTGGGGCCTCAGTTTCCCTATCTTTGGCAACCAACGTTTAAATTGTAATAAAAATCTTACATAATATTTTTCACCTACTTAACCTCATTTAATCTTCCAGAAGGGAGATAATTATGGCTCTTCTAATTACCCTTCCAGGGAGAAGTTGATGAGAATCTGGGTTGGGGGAGACTAGAAAGTAGCACCCAGGTCACCGGTTACTGGGCCGGACTGGAGAGGGGTTGCTGAAGCAGGTGGTATGTGCCTCTTTCCAGGCTAATCAAGGCCCATGGTGTGAGTGTATGTGTGCACACACACACACACACACACACAAGCACACACACACACACACACACAGGATTTCCTAAAAGCTCCTTGCACCATGATTCTTGAGTTGCTGACAAGACACAGAGGAGGTGCGGGAACTTGAGGAGGTCACCCACCACCCAGGGGTCCACAGTATGTCACACAGAAAGGGACACCTTCTGCTGCAGGTCACTTAGCTCAACCCAGTAAGGTGCTGGTGTGTGTGTGTGTGTGCGTGTGTGTTGGGGGTGTGTGTGACAGACCATGTGCTTGCAACAGTCACAGGGCCCATCTCCCCTGAAGACTGAAGGAAGTCTGCTAACTCAGGAGCCGGAAGGAAGGATTCAGGCCAGTCCCATGAAGGGCTGGGTCAAATGCTGCCAGAGCCCTGGGGTGGCTGGTTGAGCAGGGGCGTGGAGACACCCTGTGGTCAGAATGAGGAACCACAGTCTGGTTCCCTTGAGGTGATAGGGCCAAACGGGGAGGAGCCTTATTTGAGTTCACACCTGCGCGGGGGCAGGCACGTTCCACTTGAGATCTCATCTGCTCAACACAGCAGCTCTGGGAGGTCCAACGCCTCCTTCAGTGTGGGGCTGTCCACCTTCTAGCTCTGCCATTTACCAGCTGCATGACCGAGGCAGTTTATCCAACCTCTTGGACCCTCCGTTTTCTTACCCGTGAAATGGGATGCTTCGCAGGGTTGCTGCAGGGTTGTGGGGAAAGTGCTTTTCCTTGCATCTGGCACATGCTAGGAGCCAAATCAAGGCTGGCCGCTTGTAGAGGGGTTCCGCCAGGCCCGCTGTTTCTGTAGCCCGCTGTGCTGCAGAGCACAGGCTCAACACGGCTTTCTGCCACTCTCCCCCATGAAAAGCAGGGGACTTGCCACCTATGTTTATTCCTGAGATGAAGTAGGTGGGAACTAGAGCTCATCTTGCTGGTGGGCGGAGGGGAGGTGGCAAGAGAGCTGACTGGCCACACCTCGTTCTCTGGCCAGCCCAGTTCAGGCCACTAAAGGCAGAGCCCAAGGTGGGAAGAGGTGGGTTGCCAGTCCTCCTGTTTCCCTTCTCTGCCACTTCCCCTCCATTCACCCAGGACCAGGCTCCCGGAGCAGGTGTGGGGTGTCTCCCTCCCATTTTAGGAGGAGATCATAGGCTTGGTGAATCCGAGTGAACTGGGCAAGACAGGACCAGCAAAGGGCAGCTTGAGATGGGGCTGTTGGACTCCCTTCTGCATCCCAGAGCTCAGACACTGCTCCGGCTGCCCTGTCTCCAGGCTAGGGCTTGGGGGCGGGGTGTGCTTCTTCCAAGGACTCTCAGACCTGGCCCCTCCTGCCTTGGCCTTCCTTGAGGCCCTCCCTGTGTACCGGGACCATGTAGCAGGCTCCCAATGGCACCCACTTTTCTTTCGCACAGTTCTTGGTTCTCTAAGGAAGATCGCCAGGGGATTGTTCGTGAGAAGAGTGGGAGCGCAGCCTTGTGCATCTGTGAGCCCCTCTGGCACTTGAGCTGTGCTCAGGAGAGCTGCCTCTGCTACCACCGCTCGCTTTCTCTTTTCCCCCTAAAAGGGACAGTAGGGCTCTCCCTTCCTCCTCTGGACCCAGCTGGGCGGAAGAGGTGGCCAGGGGTTGGGGGCTGCTTTGATTCCCATCCCTGGGAGGGGGATATGGCCTGGTTGGGCTGGGATCCTGTCCCCAAGAACCAGGATGGGACCTCACCTTAGAACAGGCTAGAACCAGCCCCAAGAGGCCAGGTCCCCAGGCCAGCATCTTAGCACACAGGCCCCAGCTGCTTCCCTGGCTCCCCACTGTGGGGACCCATCATCACAGTGTGACAGTCTACGTGTTGGCATGTTCCTGCAAGTCTGTGATGGATAAAGGATTCTAGGACGTGGCCCCAGCATGCCAGACTGCTTGGCCTCATGGGTCACTCCCTGAACTGGTTGGCAAGCCTTTCCAATCCTGTGCTGTGATGGGTCGTCATTGGTGTTAGGAATGGGAAGCAGACCCAAGGACGGAAACCAAGACATTTATGAATGGGGCTCGGCATAGAGCCTGGTACCCGCAGATACTAGCTGGACTGCCATTCAGAACAGGTACTACCTTTCTTTCCTGTGACCCAGCAGGATGGTGGATTCCAGAACAGCCCTTAGCCTCCTCGCCCAGGTCAGGCCTCGCCCTCCCCACTCCCCTCCCCACTCCCCTGTCCCCATGCTCGGAAGAACCTCTGGAGCTCAGGCCCCTGCCACCCCCACATGCTCACTAGACACCGAACTCAGGTCCCCCATTCGCCAGCTGCCGGGAGCCCAAGGGCAGACACAGAGGCCATTCCAGCTTTGGGCATGAAACAGGCCTTTGTCGGGCGTGGGGGGGTGGGGCGGGGGAGTGGCAGGGGGAGGGAGCTGTCATCAAAGCCCAGCGAGCCAGGGCAGGCCCAGAGGGCTGAGAGCCTGGGCACCTCTGGCTTCCCACCCTCCCACTGCCCAGCCGCCTCGCTGCCACACAGGCCTGGTCTCGCCACATGGGGGCGCCTGCGCGCCCAGGCCCATCCCCTCTGCTTCCATCTTCCCACGCCCTGCTTCATGAATGAAGACACACACTACTTTGTACCTTTTTACCCCTTTAGGGAGCACTTTCACTGGAGTTACTCGCTTAATCTGCACCACAGACTGAGGGGGTATTAGGATGGCATTCAGAGCATTTGTCGCCTAAGGATGCCATTCATTCAATAAGCATCTACTGTGTGCTACTCTCTGAGGTTGCAATGGCCCTGCCAGACTTCTCAGGCTTTGGACCATCTTGAGGACTTGGATCTTTTTTCTGAAAGAAATGGGAAGTCGTGAAGCGATTTCGGTGAGGCAGGCATGTGAAGGAAGGCGGTGAATGCACGATCAAATTTATGTTACCGAAAGTTCCCTCTGGCTGCCAAATGGAGAATGAACTGTGGTGGGCCAGAGTCGCTGTGGGGGGTGCAGCAGGAGGTTCCTGACGTCCAGGGCGGTGATCAGCCAGGGTCACACAGATGCCATGCCCAAGACGACATACGCGTGTGGGATTCAGCCCGTCGTCCAGCCCCTCCTCTTATCTTGTACCCGTCTCAAGCCACCATGTGCCTGGCTAGCTCACACATCAGGTAAGGAGCAGGACCTACTGTGTGTATGTGTGTGTGCAGGAGGGGTATCACTGAAATCTAGAGTCTGTCTGTTGCTTTCACAGCGGGAAGCTTGATTCTGTCCCTATGCCTGGAGGCTCCAGGAAACCAATTCATGATAAACAAACTCATAGGAGACTGAACTAGGAAGCATGTTATCAATGCCGTATATAAGATTTTCACAGGTTGTAAGGCACCTTGCACCATATTTGGCAGACTCACACACACCTGTACCAGGAAAGTGAGCTATTACCATAATGATTGCAAAGCATGTACCATATTTGGGTCTACCAAATATGGTGCTTCTCTGGGATGCTGATTAAGTTTTGAGGTTTCTCTATGAGTTTGTTCCCTAAACACAGGATGGTTCATCCATTGTTGTAAAGTGTCACCAGGAAGTCCTTGGTGAGGTCCAGTGTATTCTCCCAGTCTTTCAATAGAACATGCTTTCCTAGTGCCTGAAATGCCCCCTATTCTCCCCTAGGAGAAATATGATAGGTGTCCTCCAGGAACTGCTGGATCTCATGGGAACATTCTATTTCTTCCTTTTTGGCCATTGTGCCACTCCATTAGTTCTTGATTACTACAGTGTCAAACCTATCAAAACACATATAAAATGAAATAGAAAATCAAAATAGTCCTATACCTATTCAGTACATTGAATTTGTTACAGAAAACTTCTCCGCAAAGGAAATACCAGGCCCAGAAGACTTCACTGCTTATCAAAAATTTAAGGAAGAAATAATACAAATACTACACAAAGTCTTTCAGAAAATACAGTGAGCAGGAATGTTTCTCAAGTCTCTTCAGGGTCCAACATAACCTTGAGACAAAAATTTGACAAAGACAAGAAAATTATAGGCCACTATCTCTCATAAACATATGTACAGCGATCTCTATCAAAATACCACCAGCATTTTTCACAGAGCTAAAATTTGTATGCAACCACAAACGACCCTCAATAGCCAAAGCAATCCTGAAGAAGAAAAACAAAACTGGAGGTATCATGATTCCAGACTTCAAGCTCTATTATAAAGCTGTAGTCATTAAGAGAGTCTGGTACTGTCCCCAAAACAGACACATAGATCAGTGGAAGATAATTGAGAACTAAGAAGTGGACCCACAACTATATGGTCAACTAATCTTTGACAAAGTAGGAAAGAATGCCCAATGGAAAAAACAGTCTTTTCAACAAATGGTGTTGAGAAAACCAGACAGCAACATGCAGAAGAACAAAATTGGACCACTTTCTTACATCAGACACAAAAAATAAATTCAAAATGGATGAAAGACCTAAATGTGAGACAGGAAACCATCAAAAATCCCAAAAGAGAACAGAGGCAGCAACCTCTTTGAACTCAGCCATAACAACTTCTTACTAGACATGTCGCCAGAGGCAAGGGAAACAAAAGCAAAAATAAACCATTGGGACTTCATCGAGATAAAACCTTCTACACAGAGAAGAAAACAATCAACAAAACTAAAAGGCAGACTATGGAATGGGAGGAGATAGTTGCAAATGACATATCTGATACAGGGCTAGTATCCAAAATCTACAAAGAACTTATCAAAGTCAACACCCCCAAAAAACAAATAATCCAGTTAAGAAATGGGCCAAAGACATGAACAGACATGTTTCCAAAGAAGACATCCAGATGGTCAACAGGCACATGGAAAGATGCTCAATGCCACTCAACATCTGGAAATACAAATCAAGACTATGATGAGATACCATCTCACACCAGTCAGAATGGCTAAAATCAACGATACAAGAAACAACAGGTGTTGACAAGGATACAGAGAAAGGGGAACCCTCTTGTACCATTGGTGGGAATGCAAGCTGGTGCAGCCACTCTGGAGAACAGTATGGAGGTTCCTCAGAAAGTTAAAAATAGAGCTACCCTACCACCCAACAATTGTACTATTAGGTATTGACCCAAAGGATACAAACATACAGATTTTAAAGGGTACATGCACCCCGATGTTTATAACAGCATTATCAACAATAACCGAACTATGGAGAGAACCCAGTCCACAGACTGATGAATGGCTAAAGAAGATGTGGTGTGTATAAGTTTATACACACACACACACACACACACACACACACAAAATATTACTCAGCCACCAAAAGAATGGAATCTTGTTTACAAGGACATGGATGGAGCTAGAGTGAATAACACTAAGTGGAATAAGGCAGTCAGAGAAAGAAACATACTGTATGATTTCACTCATATGTGGAATTTAAGAAACAAAACAGGTGAATACATGGGAGGGGAGTAAAAGAAAAAGAGAGAGAGAGAGAAAGAAACCATAATAGAATCCTAAAGACAGAGAACAAACTGAGGGGTGATGGAGGGAGGTGGGTGGGGGATGGGCTATAAGGGGGATGGGCATTAAGGAGGGCACTTATGATGAGCACTGGGTGTTGTATGTAAATGATGAATCACTGAATTCTACTCCTGAAGCCAATATTTCACTGTATGCTAACTTTATAGAATTTAAATAAAAGTTAGAAAGAAAAAACTCCATATATACAAAAGTCTTTAACAAAATATTTACAAATTGAATCCAATAATATATATGAATATGTGGAAAACATATTAAATATTTTCAAGTTGAATCTAACAATATATAAAATATATCTGACTATATGAGGTTTGTCCAGTTCATATTTGCAAATCAATTATTATAATCCACCTCATTTACAGACTAGAGGAGAAAATTCATGATTATTTCAATAAATGCACAAAAAATATTTGACAAATTCCCACCTATTCATGATAAAAACTCTCAGTAAACTAGGAAAATAAGAGACTTTCTCTATCTGATAAAGGGCATGACATAAAACCTACGGCTAATATCATCCTTACTGGCAAAAGACTGAACACTTTCTCCATAAGGTCATAAGGTTTTACTAGTTCTATTCAACACTCTACTAGAGATCATAGTCACTACAAAAGGGTGAGAAAAAGAAATAAAAAGATATAAATATTGGAAAAGAAGAAGTAAAACAGCATGTTTTCATATATGATGTAACAGTTTACATGGATAAAAACCTTCCTAGAACTAATAAGTGAATTTTTTAAAGCTGTAGGATATGAGGACAATTTAAACATGTACATTGTGAGGTGCCTGGGTGGCTCAGTGGGTTAAAGCCTCTGCCTTTGGCTCAGGTCATGATCCCGGCATCCTGGGATCGAGCCCCACATCGGGCTCTCTGCTTGGCAGGGAGCCTGCTTCTCTCTCTCTCTGCCTGCCTCTCTGCCTACTTGTGATCTATCTCTGTCAAATAAATGAATAAAATATTAAAAAAAATAAATATGCACATTGTAATTCTGCATACTAGCAGCAGAAAATCGGAAAAGAAAAAATTCCTTTTATTATAAATAACAAAATGTTTAGAAAAGTCTTTAATGGAACATAGGCAAGAACGTGCACTGAGAATTACAGAACATTGCTGAATGAAATGAAAGAAGACCTGTGTGTGCCTGGGCAGCTCATTCAGGTAAATGTCTGACTCTTGGTTTCAGCTCAGGTCATGATCTCATGGGTTTTGGGATAGAGCCCCGAGTTGGGCTCCATGCTCTGCAGGGAGTCTGCTTGAAGTTTCTCTCCCTTTGTCCTTACCCTACTCATGAGCCAGTGAGCGTGCATGTGCACTCTCTCTCAAATAAATAAATCTTAAAAAAGAAGACCTAAATAACTGAAGAGATATATAACATTTATAAAGACTCAACATTGATAAAATGTGATTTTTGTCCAATTAATCTGTAGATTTAATATAATTCCCATAATAATCCTACAAAGCTTTGCTTGTAGCATTTTATAGGCTTATTCTGAGGTTTATGTGGAAGTTCAAAAGAACCAAAATAACCCTGAAAAAGAAAAACAAAGCTCTGGAATTTATAGTAGATCACTGTACAACTTACTATAAAGCTGTAGCAATCAAAGCCATGTTGTATTGGCATAAGGATAGACAAATAGATCAATGGAACACAATAGAGATTCTAGAAATAGACTTGTACTTACTCAGTTAATTGATTTTGGATGGAGGTATCAAAGCAATTCTATAGAGCAAAGAAACCCTTCCAACAAGTGGTGTTGAAACAACTGCATATCTTTAGGAAAAAAAAAATAAGCCTTGACTGCTGAACCTTATACCATCTATATAAAAAATTAGAGTCTGTTGGATTATAGACCTACATATAGCAATTAGAACTATCAAGTTGTTTTTTAACACAAGCATAAGAGAGAATATTTTTGAAATCCGAAGGTAGGCAAAGAAGTCTTGAACAGGACCCACAAATCAATAACTGTAGAAGAAAAAATAATAAATTAGCTTTCATTAAATAACAATAACAACTTAAAATGTGTTTATCAATAGACACTTCTGCTTTCAGCATGGTGGAGTAACAGAGACCAGATCTACCGCAACACCTTAAACACCTGGAGAACTGGACAAGATAGATAATTAAAGTTTTTCCTGATATTGGACATCAGTCAGCACAGGGCCATTATCCTTGAGAGAAGGGGAACAAATGAAGTGAAACTTACAAACACCTCAGTTTATTTCCTGGTGGCAGCCTCCAGATTACAGAACAGGGAGTGAGAGGCCAAATAGAGCCTTGTGTCCTCATTGAATTGAGGAGAAAGTGACTGGTGTTTAGGGGAGTCAAGGTGGTGGACTTGGAGGTGGGGTGCTGAGGGGAGGAAGCTACAGAGAGCAAGCTCTCTAGATCGGTGGAAGGAACCCTTCAGTGTTTGGCTACTGATCTACAATATTTGAAATGAAATGGCCTCAAACTAGGGAAAGAGTCATCAGAAAGGAGTGAGCAGAACAATTTCTGGAGCCACACAGAACTTGGAACTCATGCTCCCTCTGGTCAGAGTGGAGAGACATTATAATGGGACATTGGCTAGAATGTTCAGGGTATTGCTTTAGGAGTGGGGCTAAATTAGCCCTGGTCTAAAGGCTGCTATGTGTCCACTTTAATGAAGCTTAAACAGGCTCCAACTGCTTACAAGTCATTTAACTGTGCACCAGGATAAAGTGCAACACTACTTAAAAGTGAGCAACAAAAACCACCACCCAACACATAAAATTAACAATGCCTAGCACTTAATAAAAATCTCTAAGCATAAAATGAATTAGGAAAATACAACCCATAATCAGGAGATAAATCAACTAACAGAAAAACATATACAATAAAATTAGCAAATAAGAATGTTCAAAGAGGTATTATAAAGATGCTGTGCAGGTTCCAGAAGGTAGAGGAAGACATAAACATGATATGAGAGAAAGAGATAATATAAAAAGATCCGAATAGAACTTCCAGAGATGAAAATGTAAAATCTGAAATAAAAAATATACTGAAAGGGATCACTAGCAGGTTAGGTACTGCAGAAAAAAGAAGCAATGAACTTGAAGACCCAGCAGTATCAATTATTCAAAACGAAGCCCAGCAAGAAAAACACTGGGAAAATATGAATAGCACATCAGCGATCTATGCACCAATGGTGAGCAATCTAACGTGCATGTAATTTGAGTCTCATAAGGGTACAGGAAAAAGGTGTTTGAAAAATTCATGACTGAAATGTTTCCAGATTTGATGAAAAGCCACAGATAAAACCACAGATCAAAAACACCCCAATGAACCCAAGTAGAATAAAAATAAGAAAAACGACACCAAGGCATATTAGCAAACTACAAATAGAAGACAATTTACACAATCTGAGAAAAGGACATCCACAAAAAACCTACAGCTAACATCATACTTGATGAGAGATTGTTTTCCCTCTCAGATCAGGAAGAGGCAAGGGTATCTGTTATAACTATTCCTCCCACTCTCATTTTATTGAGATACAACTTACATATAACATTGCATTAGTTTAAGGTATACAAAATAATGATTTGATAAATATAAATATTGCAAAATGATTACCACAATAAGTCTAGTTGACATCCATCACCTCACATAGTTACAATTCTTTTCCCTGGGATGAGAGCTTTTAAGATCTACTCTCTTAGCAATTTTCAAATATATAATATGGTATTATTAACTAAGGTCACCATGCTGTGCATTACTTTTCAAGAACTTATTCATACTATAACTGGAAGTTTGTATCTTTAGACCACTTTCACCCATCCCCTCTGCTCCTTACCATTATAACTTTTCCATTCAACAGTGTACTAGAAGTCCTAGCTAACATAATCACTTAAGAAAAAGAAATAAAGGATATGTTGTTTTGAAGGGAAGATCCAAAATGGCCTTTATTTATAGCCAACATGATTTTTTTTTTTTCTTAGAAAATCTTAAGGAGCCCATAAAAAAGCTAGGGTACTAGAACTAATAAGTGAGTTCAGAAAGGTTGAAGTATCCAAATTCAATTTAGAAAAATTAGTTGTATTTCTTTATATTAGAAATTAACAACTGGAAAACTTAAATTGAAAATAGCATTTAAAATAGCATAAAAATGTGAAGTACTTAGGGACAAATTAGCAAAATGTATACAGCCTGCTGAAAACTACAGACTATTGGTTGCAGAAATTAAAGAAGTTCTAAATAGAGAGATATGCCATGTATGTGGACAGAATACTTGATATTGGTAAGATGTCTATTCTCCCAAACTGAACTACAGATTTAATGTACTCCTAGCCAAACTCCCAGCAGGTGTTTTGAGAAACTAACAAGCCAATTCTAAAATTCATATGGAAATGCAAAGGATTATAATAGTTAAAAAATATATATGAAAAGCAAAGAACAAGGTTGGAGGAATTACTACCTGGTTTCAAGACTTACAGTGAAATTATAGTAATTAATATAGTGTAGTATGGTACAGAGGAGACATTTAGATCAGTGGAACAGAACAGAGAGTTCAGAAACAGACTTACACATAAATGGTTAATTGATTTTTCACAAAGGTAATTCAGTGGGGGAAATGACAGTCTTTTCAACAAATAGTTGCAGAAATAGCTAAATGTCCAAAAAACAAAAACAAAACCAAAAACCCCAAAACAAACAAACAAAAAGAAACCTCATCTTGTCTTATACCATAAACAATTAACTTGATTGTTAGGATCAAAGACCTAAAATCTTTGTGATTTAGATAGGACACAGAAAGCCCAAATCTTACAAGGAAAAAAACCCCAATATATTGGATTTATCAAAATGAAAACCTTTTGCTTTTTAAAAGGCACATTTAAAAAATCATAAGGAGTGGGGGAGGAGCAAGATGGTGGAGGAGCAGGAGACGTAAATATTGGGTCCCAGGAGTTGAGCTAGATGGTTATCAAACCATTCTGAACACTGACAAAGTCAACAGGAGACTGAAGAGAAGAGCAGCAATTCTAGGAACAGAAAAGCGACCACTTTCTGGAAGATAGAACATGCGGAGTAATGAATCCAAGGTGATATATGGGAAAATAGACCATGGAGGGAAGGGCCGGCTCCTGGCAAGCAGTAGAGCCCTGGAGCACAAAATTGGAACTTTTAGAACCCTGCTCCTATGAGGGATATCGCTCCAGAGGCTAAGCGGGGGTGGAGTCGTTGCAGGGACAGTGTGGTCTCAGGACCTGCAGGGTCACAGAAAGACCGGGGGTCTTTTGGGATACAGTTTCTTCTAACAGATCAAAATATACCCTAAATCTAGTGCATGGCTTTGTTCTGAGTGCAGCCGAGCTGCCAGGTATCAGAGCAGGGAAGCCGACTACAGGGATGGAGCCGAGGAGGGGCTCTCAGCTCAGGATTCCTTAAACTATGATCCAAGGCACAGTCAGGCCACTGTTCTTCAAGCAGGGACCCCACAAGTGGCAGATCCCGGAACACCTCCTCCTTCCTCCTCTGGGAAGAGTGGCGTGGGAGTGCGCGGTAAGAATCTGCTGGGTTTCAAGGCTCCAAACGGGACCGTATATCAGAGATAGAAACGCTCTGTCACTGGCTGGGTGAGCTCAGAGTGCGTCGGGAGACCAGGGAGATGGGAAGGATTGACTGTTTTTCTCTGAGGGCACACTGAGGAGTGTGCAACTCTGGGTGAGGCACACTCCTCACTCTGAGTGAGGCACAATCAGCACCTCTGGGGCAGGAGAGTGGGAGGCCGCCATCTTCATTCCCGTCCTCCACAGCTCTATGGAAAGTGTTCAGGGAAAAAAAGTTCCCTAGAGCGAACCCCAGCAGATTACTTAGCCCAGTCCCTGGCAAGGGTGGTGCAATTCTGCCTCTGGCAAAGACATTTGAGAAGCACTGCCACAGGCCCCTCTCCCAGAAGATCAGCAAGAACATCCAGCCAAGACCAAGTTCAATGAAATCAATGAGAACTGCTGAACTCCTGAGATAGGGGAAAGCAACACATAGAATTCATGAGTTTTTTCTCCCATGATTCATTAGTCTTTCAAAGTTAGATTTTATAAATTTTATTTTTTTCTTATCTATTTTTTAAAATTTTTCCTCTTTCCTATTTTAACCTTTTTAAACTATTTTATCTTATCAATACCTTTTAAAAAAATCTTTTAAAATTTTCATCATTATAGTCATATTCTATCCCTTCATTGTATTTAACTTTATTTCTTGTGTACACATAGGTTTTTCTTTCTTTAAAATTTTGGGATACAGTTTCTTCTAACAGATCAAAATATACCCTAAATCTAGTGCATGGCTTTGTTCTAGTCTCCAACCTGATCACATTCTTTCCTCCCTCCCCCCTTTTTTTTTCCAACCAACTTCTTATCAATTCCCATCTTAGAATCTTTTTAAATTTTCATCTTTACAGTCATATTCCATGCCTTCATCGTGTTTACCCTTATTTTTGTATATATATGTTTTCATTAAAGTTTTGGGATGCAGTTTCTTCTAATGACCAAAATACACCCCATATCAAGTGTGGCTCTGTTCTACTCACCAGTCTAATATACATATATGCTTTTATTTCTCCTTTTTTCTCTCTCCGGTTTCAGGTTTGGGTCTCTTCCAATTTGGTTAATGTGTATTTTTCTGGGGTCATTGTTACCCTTTTAGTATTTTGTTCTCTCATTCATCTATTCTTATCTGGATAAAATGACGAGGCACAAAGACTCACCTCAAAAAAAGAACAAGAGGCAATACTGACAGCTAGGGACCTAATCAATATAGACATTAATAAGATGTCAGAACTAGAATTCAGAATGACAGTTATCAAGGTGCTAGCTGGGCTTAAAAAAAAGCTTAGAAGATATTAGAGAATCCCTTTCTGGAAAACAAAATCTCTTTCTGGAGAAATAAAAAAACAAAAATCTAACCAAGTTGAAATAAAAAAAGCTATTAATGAGGTGCAATAAAGAAAACAAAACGGAGGCTCTTACTGTTAGGATAAAGGAGGCAGAAGAGAGAATTAGTGATAGAAGACCAAACGATGGAGAATAAAGAAGCTGAGAAAAAGAGAGATAAACAACTATTGGACCATGAGGGGATAATTCGAGAGATAAGTGATACCATAAGATGAAAAAATATTAGAATAATTGGGATGCCAGAAGAAGAAGAAGGGGCAGAAGGTATATTGGAGGAAATTGTAGCACAGAACTTCCCTAATCTGGTGAAGGGAACAAGCACCAAAATCCAGGAGGCACAGAGAACCTCCCTCAAAATCAATAAAAATAGGTAAAAAACCCATCATCTAGTAGTAGAACTTACAAGTCTCTGTGACAAAGAGAAAATCCTAAAGGCAGCTTGGGATAAGAGGTGTGTAACATACACCAGTAGAAATATTAGATTGGCAGCAGAGCTATCCACAGAGACCTGGCAGGCCAGAAAGGACTGGCATGTTATATTCAGAGCACTAAATGAGAAAAATATGTAGCCAAGAATATTACATCCAGATAGGCTGTCATTGAAAATAGAAAGAAAGATAAACAGCTTCCAGGACAAACAAAACTAAAAGAATTTGCAAACATCAAACCAGCCCTACAGGAAATATTGAAAGGGATCCTCTAAGTAAAGAGAGAACCTATAAGTAACAGACCAGAAAGGAACAGAGACAATATACAGTAACAGTCACCTTATAGGCAATACAATGACACTAAATATATATCTTTTACCAATTACTCTGAATGAAAATGGGCTAAATGCCCTAATCAAAAGACACAGGGTACTGAAATGGATGAAAAAAACAAGGCCCATCGATATACTGTCTGTAAGAAGCTCATTTTAGAACCAAAGACACTTCCAGATTTAAAGTGAGGGGGTGGAAAAAAAATTACCATGCTAATGGACATCAAAAGAAAGCTGGGGTAGCAATCTTTATATCAGATTAAATTAGATTTTAAGCCAAAGACTATAATAAGAGATGAGCAAGGACACAATGTCATGCTTAAAGGGTCTGTCCAAACATAAGATCTAGAAGTCCTAGCCTCAGCAAGCAGACAACAAAAAGAAATAAAAGGCATCCGAGTTGGCAAAGAAGAAGTCAAACTCTCACTCTTTGCAGATGATATGATACTTCATGTGGAAAACCCAAAAGCCTCCACTCCAAAACATACAGGATTCAGTGAAGTGTCGGAATATAAAATCAATGCACAGAAATCAGCTGCATTTCTATATACCAACAGCAAGACAGAAGAAAAAGAAATTAAGGAGTCAATTCTATTTATAATTGTACCCAAAACCATAAGATACCTAGGAATAAACCTAACCAAAGAGGCAAAGAATCTGTACTCAGAAAACTAGAAATTACTCATGAAAGAAATTAAGGAAGACACAAAGAAAGGGAAAAATGTTCCATGTTCATAAATTGGAAAATATTGTGAAAATGTCTATGCTACCTAAAGCAATCTACCTACACATTTAGTGCAATCCCTATCAAAATACTATCAATTTTTTCTTCAAAGAAATGGAGCAAATATCCTAAAATTTATATGGAACCAGAAAATACCTGTATAACCAGAGGAATGTTGAAAATGTTGAAAAAGAAAACCGAAATTGGCGACATCACAATTCCAGACTTCAGGCTCTATTACCAAGCTGTAATCATCAACACAGTAACGTACTGGCACAAAAACAGACACATAGATCAGTGGAAGAGAATAGAGAACCCAGAAATGGACCCTCAATTCTATGGCCAACTAATCTTCGACAAAGCAGGTAAGAATGTTCAACGGAAAAAAGACAGTATCTTCAGCAAATGGTGTTGGGAAAATTGGATAGCCACACGCAGAAGAATGAAAGTGGACCATTTCCTTACACCACACACAAAAATAGACTCAAAATGGATGAAAGACCTCAATGTGAGACAGGAATCCATCAAAATCCTTGAGGAGAACACAGGCAGCAACCTCTTCGACCTCAGCTGCAGCAACTTCTTCCTAGAAACATTGCCAAAGGCAAGGGAAGCAAGGGCAAAAGGAACTATTGGGACTTCATCAAGATCAAAAGCTTTTGCATAGCAAAGAAAACAGTCAACCAAATCAAAAGACAACTGACAGAATGGGAGAAGATATTCATAAAAGACATATCAGATAAAGGGCTAGTATCCAAAATCTATAAAGAACTTATCAAACTCAACACCCAAAGAAGAAATAATCCAATCCAGAAATGGGCAGAAGACATGAACAGACATGTCTGCAAAGAAGACATGCAAATGGCCAACAGACACAGGAAAAAAGTGCTCAATATCACTCAGCATCAGGGAAATACAAATCAAAATCACAGTGAGATACCACCTCACACCAGTCAGAATGGCTAAAATTAACCAGTCAGGAAATGACAGATGCTGGTGACGTTGCAGAGAAAGGGGAACCCTTCTGCACTCTTGGTGGGAATGCAAGCTGGTGCAGCCACTCTGGAAAACAGGATGGAGCTTCCTCAAAAAGTTGAAAATAGAGCTACACTACGACTCAGCAATCACACTACTGGGTTTTTACCCTAAAGATACAAATGCAGTGATCTGAAGGGACACGTGTACCCCAGTGCTTATAGCAGCAATGTCCATAATAGCCAAACTATTGTGTAAAGAACCTAGATGTCCATCAACAGATGAATGGATAAAGAAGATGTGGTGTATATCTATAATGGAATGCTATGCAGCCATCAAAACCCCCAAATCTTGCCATTTGCAACGATGTGGATGGAGCTAAAGGGTATTATGGTAAGCAAAATAAGTCAATCAGAGAAGACAATTATCATATGATCTCTCTGATATGAGGAATTTGAGAGGCAGGGTGGGGGCAGGTCATGGGAGGAAGGGAGGAAAAAATGAAACAAGATGGGACTGGGGAGGGGGAGAAGATGTAAGAGACTCTTAATCTCAGGAAACAAACTATGGGTTGCTGGAGGTGGTGGGGGAAGGATAGGGTGGCTGGGTTATGGACATTGGGGAGGGTTTGTCCTATGGTGAGTGCTGTGAATTATGTAAGGCTGATGGTTCATAGACCTGTACCCCTGAAGCAAATAATACATTATGTGTTAATAAAATTTTAAAAACTGGTAAGGCAAGCTGGCAGTGGGGTAATAACTATTTGCAACATGTACCTGATAAATGACTTGGCTCCAGAGTATTTAAAAAAAAAATTCTCCCCACTTAAAAAGAAGATAAACTACCTGATTAAAAACTGGACAAAAGATTTAGAAAAACATTTCATCGATAGATATAAACAAATGACAAATAAGCACATGAAAAGACATTCAATGTCACTCATCCCTGGATAGACATATATTAAAATTAAAGAGATATCACTATACCACCACTAGAATAGCTAAGATTTTAAAAGACTGATTCTATCACGTGTTGGCAGGATGAGGAGCAACTGGAAGTTGTATAAGTTTATGGGAATGCAAAATGGCATAGTCACTTTGGAAACCAGTTTGCTAGTTAATTATAAAGTTAAATATACTCTTCTCTCTCACAACCCTGAGATTAAGACCTGAGCTGAGATCAAGAGTCAGGGGCTTAACCAACTGAGCCACCCAGGGGCTCCTGAAGTTAAACATATTCTTATTATATGACCCAAAGAACCCACTCCTAGGTATTTCCCCAGGGGAAATAAAAATAAACACACAAAGGAATTTGTGTAAATATTCACAGCAGCTTTATCTATATTAGCTGCAAATGCAAACACCTAGATGTCCATCAGGTGGTGAGGGATAAATAAATTGTGGGTTATCCATGCAATGGCATACTATTCATGAATAAAAAGGAACTCCTTATATAGGCAACATGAATGAATCTCAAAAACATTATATTGAATGAAAGAATCACACCTAAATTCTTACATACTGCAAGATTCTATTTATACAACATTCTAGAAAAGTTAGGACTGTAGTGTCGCAAAGTAGATTGATGTATCGCAGGGACTGGGTTGTGAGATTCACTACAAAGGAACACAAGGGAGCTTTTTGGAGTTCTACATCTTGCTTTTTATGGTGGTTCCAGAACATCACACTTTTGTTAAAAACTCATTGAATTGTTCCCTTAAAATCAGCGAATCTTATGTGAATTATGCCTTAATAAATCTGATAAGAGGACGCCATTGAGAAAATTAATAGGCAAGCCACAGATTTGGAGAAAATAGTCAGAAAACATATAGCTAATAAAGGACTTATTGCCAGAATGTATGAAGAACTCCTATAATTCAATAATAAAAAGGCAAACAACTCTATTAAAAATAGACAACAAACTTGAACAGATCCTTCAGAAAAGAAGATGTGTGAATTCCAATAAACACACAAACCATGGATTGACATCCTTAATCATCAGAGGGATGCACATCACAACCTCTGCACGTGTTCCTCCAACTGAGCCAGCTGGATGCCCCTAGAACAGCTAAGTCTTAAAAGCCTGACAACAACAAATGTGGACAAAGCTGTAGAGCTACTAGAATGCACACATATTGCTGGTGGGAGTGCAAAACAGTGCAACCACTCTGGAAAAAGGTTTGACAGTTCCTTATGAAGTTCAACATACACCTACTCTTTGGGTAATTCTACTCTTAAAAATTCATCTCCTTGTCTGATCCCTCCTGAGGCTGAGCAGGGCGGACCTAGTTAATGCTGGCCTCCAGTTGATACCATCATTGAGTTTGTCAAATAGGAGGAAATGAACATCAACTTCCAGCAATAAGAAATGTACGAGGTTGGACCTGAAGACCTCAAATTGCATGCTTTATCCCCGTTGTTTGGATAACTGAAACTATCTGGGATGTCTGTGCAGCTTGGGGTTATTATTGTGTTTATCTAAAGATGTCTCTTTTTAGTAATCAATAAGTGTGTGTGTGTGTATGTGCATGTTTAAAGTCTGGTTTTTCTCAATATATCTTTAAAGGTTTTTTAAAAAATCATTTTATATCTGGTCAAGTTGAGATTTTTTTTTAAGAACCTCATTCCTAATTTGTAATAAAAGTTACAGTTAATTAAAAAAAAAGTCAACAAACAGCAAGCACCTGTTAATAAAGATCTTAAGTAATAATAATAATAATAATAATGATTTAAAAAAGAGATTCGTTTGGGCTGGAGGTGGGTAGTGGGATTGACCAAGAAGGAACACGAGAGAATTTTCCAGTGAGTTGGTAACGTACATATTATGACAGGGATGTGGGTTACTTGGATGAAAGATTTATCAACATTTCGCAGCTAATATTTGTACATTTTAATGTATGCAAATTTTTCTAAAAAATAGCAATGTCAATAATAAAAACTGAGTGGGTGAAAATGTAGTGGAAATGCAGAGAATGGCACAGCTTGATCATTGTTGAAGTGGGGTGATGGGAACCTAGGGATCTCAATTAGACTATTATGTTTACATTGTGCATTTTTGAAGTTTTCCATAATAAAAAGTGAAATAAAAGGAAAGGAAAGGATAATTGTGCCTTTCGGGGCTGTTGTGCGTTCATGGGAGACAATGCTGGGGGGAGGGTTTTGTAGGCTGGGAAATACATTTTCACGTGAGCTTTCTCCCATTGATCTGCCCCCCTCTCCCTCTCATTTCCGCACTGGGGTTCTTGCTCTCTGCTGCATTCCTGTTCTGCTACCCTCCATCCCTCCTCCCTCCGTTTCCCTTTCTCACCTGCCTGGCTAACCCCCCTTCCTTGGCCCCTGGCTCCCGTTGGCTGTGGTCTGGGTCAGGGCATTGTCCCGATGCGGAAAAGTGCCCAGCTTTGGGGAGATTATGGAAGGCGCTGCTGCTTTCTCTTCTCTTGCCTCCACGGCCCTGCTACCTCCCGCCTGCCCTGGGAAGAGGCAGGCCGCCCGTGCTGCACACTGCCCTCTGTGAGCTGGCACTCTGAATCAGGGCGGACAGGCTGCCTTTGCCCAGACATGTCTCCTCACCCGGCCTCCCTGAAAACTGTCAGATTTGAGGGGAATTCGAGCCAGGTTCCCAGCCCTGCGCCCCAGTCCATCTCCTTTCCGGAGCCACCCCACCCCACCCCGTCTCCCATTGGGGTAACTGCCTTGTGCTGTGGTTAGCGTTGTTCCCCGACTGTTCCTGCCCCCGACCAGCTGAGTGCCTGGCATGGCTCTGGAACGCCTGCGCTTTAGGGCAGGACATAAGATGCCTGCAGTCCGCTCTCTCTTTTCTTCTGTTCTAACCATCCGTGAACTCAACAGGACTTCACTGAGCACCCACTGTGTACCAAGCACTGACTTAGACACTGGTGGCCATAGACATGGCTCAGAGTGGGTGGAGTGGCAAAGCAGCAGCAGGTGAAACAGCCCCAGGGTGAGTCCTCAGTGGCAGGGCCTTCTGGAAACTTCTGTCTGGTTAGACTTTGAGCGTGAAGAGTGGGACTGGCAAGGAGAGGACTGTTCCCCCACAGGAGCAGCCACAGCACTGGTGCCGCTGCCTGGAATTGGTGGACTCCCAGGTGGTCCGGCTTCCCTGGAACAGCACAGCACTGGAGTGGGATGGTGCTGAGCTGGTGCTGGGGTGCTCCCCAGTTTGTTCCACATCCTCCTCCCACCAGTTCTCCCTCCAGACAGCCCTCAGGCTAGGTAGTGACTCAGGTGCACCTGACATCAACTTCTTCCCTGTGACTTACGGCTCTGCCTCTGGGGGGTCAGGCGGCCTCCTCTGCTCCCCTTGCCTTTCAGGGGGTGCTCTGGCTTTAGCTCCAGGTCTGGTTCTGCTTAGGGCTCTGTGTCTGGTTCCAGTCCCAGTCCTGACCCCGGATGTGGCTCTGGTTCTGGTTCTGGATCTAGTTCTGGTGATGGCTGTAGCTACGGGTCTGACTGTGCTGTGAGAGGGGAGTCTGGCTCTGATTCCAGTTGTGGGCTCAGTCATGCCCACAGGTGAGGCCATCCCCAGGAAGCCAGACCTTGCCAGGGCTGGAAGGGTCCCTCTGAGCTCACAGCCTCCTCCTGGGGAGGAGCCTCCCCCACCCCTGAACCAGGAGGGTGGAATAGAGCCTGAAAATACATGGAAGACATGGAAGGGATTTTTGGACTCCACAGAGGGAGCTGTGGGACTCTAAAATCAGTATTCTGCAGAGTTCAAAACCCATTTCTGTTATTTATTAACCTTGTGACCTTTGGCAAGTGACTTAACCTCTCTGTGTCTCAGTTTCCTCCTCTGGAACATGGGGAGAATGAAAGTCCCCGCGTTGTGAGATTATGGGAGTACTGAGTGAGCTGATCGATGTTCGGGGCTGAACACAGTGCCTACTACATAGTAAATGTTTAATAAACAATGATAGGAATACTAGTTATTTATATTACTCTGTCCCATGGACAGATGAGTGACCTTTGTTTGCCATACACTGGGGAGTTTTTACAGGGATCGATTACCTCCCTCTGTGGGGTGAGAGACCCTGCAGACTAGCGGGGGGAGGTGCCCTCCATCATCCTCAGGTTTTTTGGGGGGAAATGTTCAGGTTTGGCAGCTGGGGTGTCTGCATGACCAGTTCTCAGTCTTAATTTCCTTGTTGGTAAGATTGGGATAATGCTATCTCACTGGTTAGTAGGCAAGATTGGTGTGGCATGGATGGTTGGCACAGGTCTGAGTCCCAGCTCTGCTGTGTGACTCTAGGCAAATTGCTTCACCTCTCTGGGCCTCTATTTCTTGTGTCCTCAGCTGCACCATGTACCATATACCATATACCATGGAGAGTTGTGAAATTAGGGATAATTGTGCAATGTGCGGGGCAGAGAGTCTGCCCTAGTTAGAAATAGTAGCTGGTATCATCACTGATATTGGAGATTGGGAAGAAGCTCAGGGGTCTGGGAGGGGACTGGGCATGTCTACATGCTTCTTGGAAGAGAGAGCTACCTCCTGCAACCTCAGGATGAAAAGTGCATTTTATTTTCCTTAATGTCTTTCTGAGATGTTAGCACTGCCAGGACCTGGGCAGGTTTGGGTTGAATGTGCGTGGGAGGGGGATGGGGAAGGCAGGTGCCTTCTGAGGTCTTGGGAGCAGCTCAGGGCACAGACTTCTTTTGATCACCGTCCCTGCTCTGTGGGGTTTGAACTGATTGACCCCCTCCTAACCTCTGGGCCGGCCTCACCACACCTGTTCAGTCTGCTCTCAGGTTTTTCTTTTCCTTCTAGCTTTCACAATTCTGGGGAAATTAGTTTCCAGAAATCAAACAACAGGGAGGAAACCCAGAGGTCACCCAATCCATGGCCAACCACAAGGCGGGTCTGCAAATCACTCTTCCAGCCACCCCTCCCCCAACTTCTAAGGGAGTAGATGTTAGCCTAGGGGAGACAGACACCCCACTGTCCGACTGCAGTCCCTTTAGCTGTGCTATGCGTGTGGTTCCTCTTGTTTGCCCTCTGGAGAAGGGGAGAGAAGCTGGCCAGCCAGCACCCACATCCAAATAACCCTCCCTGGTTAAGAAGGGTGTTATTAAGCCACCCATCTCCAGGCTAAATAATCCCAGCGCCTTCACCCTTTCCTCTCCGGTTGTGTTTTCCAAGTCTTTAATTATTTTCACTGCCCTTCTCTGTGGGGTGCAACCCTATAATCATAGAATTTCAGAGCTGGAAGGTACCTGGGAGATGCAACACGGGGCAGAGCCAGGCACAGAGGCTTAAAGACCTCGCCCCACCCAGGCTGGGGGGAGAGGGGAAGGAAGCCCAGGGTCCCCTAGACAGCTACCCGCCCCCCACCCCGTTCCTCCTCCAGCAGAGGAAAGCCCTCTCTGCTTACGTTTCCTTAAACAGAAACTTGTCGAGCTGTTCTTGTGAGCCGGGCATCATCTGGGCATTTTCACAAATCTCACCTCCTAAATCGCTCAGCAGTCCTGCCAAGGAGCTGTGACTGGCCTCATTTTGTAGGCCAGGAAATTAAGAGATTAAGTAACTTGCCCAGATTCACACACTGAGAGAGTCCCAGGGCTCCTCCACCCAAACCCTGCCCGCCCCATCCCACATGCTACTTTCACCCCAACCCGGCTGCACCCCCAGACAGCCGACACCCTCAGGCCCTGATGGAGGGGCCCTTCTCATGAGAAGCCTCTCGAAGCCCCCAGGAGACCAGAGCCAGGCTATGGTAGGACTCAGCCGGGATTTCACAGAAAAACAGAACCTACAGGATAATATATTTATATAAAGAGATTCATTCAAGGAATTGGCTCATTTAATTGTGGAAGCTGGTTAAATCCCAAATCCAGAGGGCTAGCTGGCAGGTTGGAGAGACAGGCCGGAGCTGCTGATACGGTTTTGAGGCAGAATTTCTTCTCCTCCAGGAAACCTCAGTTTTGACTCTTAAGGCCTGTCAACTGATACAATGAGGCCCAACCACTTTATAGAGGATAATCTTCACTTAAAGTCAACTGACTATAGGTATTAACCACGTCAACAAAATCCCTTCACAGCAACACCTGGATTAGTGTTTGATTAAATAACTGGGTATTAGAGCTCCACCAGGCTGACACATAAAGCTAATGGTCACACCCTCCTTTATGGGTGTCGATGGGGAGCCTCGGGAAGAAGTCGGCCTGATCCAGTGGGCCTTTTCCAGAGTCTGGGCGAGTGTTGGGTAGGTGCCAAGCCAGGGGACATTGGGATGTCGGATCCCTCTGTGGCCCTCCCCATTCTGAAGGGGTCCTCAGTCAGGGTTATGTCACCAGACCCAGGCCTGACCACCGGCCCCTGGTGAGGCCCCTCCTTGCTTCTGCTAACTTGAGAGCTACAGTTAAGACCCAGTGTCTTTTCAGGGGGCAAAAGGCCTGGAAGGAGCAAAGGAGGGGCCCTTGGAGTAGGAGGAAGGGTAAGCAGACTGTTGCTTGCATCCCGAAGACCCAGTGGGCCAATAGCCCTTGAAGGCAGAGACAGTGGCTCATTTCTTCTGCACCCCAGGCTGGCACCTGCTCCTTCCCCTTCCATTGCCCCCTCCCCCACAGGTGGAGGGCTGGAATCACATAAACAGGTAGAAATCGGTCCTTTTTTAAAGTTCTAAGGAGAGAGATTGAAAGCGGGAGTAGTACCACCCAATCTAGAGACTTCTTCTTAATGTACAGTCTACCCTTCAATTTCAGGATAAACCCCACACTATGAGGATAGCAGAAATGAGAAAGTGAGACCTCCGGAGTTTTCTTACTGCTGTAAATTTTGAACCACCACAGGCTTCTTGTTGCTCTTTGCAACTAGAAGTCCTCTAGGTCAGAGAGGCCAGAAAGTCAAAAGAGCCAGAGAAGTACTCAGACTGGACTAGATCCGTCCCCTCCTGGATACAGTGGCCCCTTATCTTGTCCTTTGCTGTGCTGGAGGATCTGTTCCTCATCGATAACAGCCTTCCTTATAGAATATTTAAGTTAGACTCCAAGAAGAACTTCCAGCAGGGAACAGTCCCCCAGCGTGCCGGGGATGGCTGAAGGGGGTTGGGGAAGTCTCCTCCCTGGCGAGTCCTTCAGAGGACGTTTCTAGACACAGTCTTGTTCAGAGGCAGTGGCTCCCGCCCAACCCTGGGATCCCAAGGAAGCCAGAGGAGTTTCCTCCTCGTCAGGGGTTCCTCCTTTCATCTGAAGGTGATTGGTGATGGAGTGAGGCACTACCTGTGGGTGGATGAGGCCGGATGAGGCCGCGGCACCTGCTGAATCAGGGGAGGCTTTTAGGAGGGGAACAGCTTTGAGATGCCTCATGAAAGAAGCCTGGGCAGAAGCTTGGGGTTGGCTGGTAGGTGGGCGTGGGAGAAAGGGACTCCATGGGGGGTGGCTGGACCTGCCTCGTCTGAAGAGGCCGACTTGACCCCAGCTCCATCAGGACACATGTCTGGAGGCCACACCTTCCAGCTCTTCTCACCCCGACACCTGCAAGGGCTAGGGTGGGGGCCACAGCCAAATTCCAGCTGCGCCTCGTGTAGGGAGAAGCATCGCAGCTGGAGGGCTTTAGGTGAGGCTGGAGGGTGAACAGGGTAAGATGGGAGATGAGGGACAGAGGGGTTCATGGGATCCCTTCCTTTCAAGGCCTTTAGAAATGAAAACGTTCCTTTGCTGCCAGCCCCCTCTCCCAAGACACGGTGGTGGGTCATTGGCTTCTGGGGGGTTCTTTGCCAGTTTGTACATGACACAGAGGCTTGGCAGGGTACTGGGAAATGTGTATTTTGGGTTTGGAGTTGCAGAGGGGTGGGCCCCGGGCCAGTAAGGTTGAGTGTACTTAGGTCCGTGGATGGGCACAAAGGGCAGAGCTGGAGTCTGGAGGAGCCTGGGGTAGGGGGCGATCACTTCCCATGGATGGTCCTCACTGCCCATCCCAGACCTGACTACTCCGGCGGCTGGAAGTCCTTTCCTCTCGGGTTCAGCCCCCCCGGGCTGATGGGCTTGGGGTACAGTGCAAAGGCTCCAGGAAGCCTGGGAAGGATGTTATTTGTTTGGTTGCTTCCCCTGAGGTCATCTCAGCCCCTGGATTCTGAGGACCCCCAGAAGACTATACCACCCAGCAGACATATGCAGGGAGCAGTCAACCAAGGAAGGGAAGGGTCTGGGCTTCCTGCCCCTCCAGGGTCAGCAGGATCCAAAAGCCAGTCCACTAGCCTTGACTGCAAATTGAGTCAAATAAGTATCTGCTGAGTCACATCAAATACTGCCTCCGACTGGTGGGCAGGATGTCTCCGGGCACAAAAAGGGAGCCCTACTTAGCCTATTGGGAGGGACTGGCCTCTGTCAGTCTGTCCTGGACTGCTCTCTTCTGGGCAGCCCAAACCACTCACACACAGAGGTCTCTCGTTCTCTGTTCACGCCAAACTCAAATGACTGACTCATTGGTCTGTTTTCTCACCGGACAGACTGTAAGCTTCCCAGTGGCGAGGCCTGGGACTCATTCATGGGATCGGTCCCTGTTTAGCACCTGGCACGTGGAAGGAGGCTCAGGAAATCTGTGGGAATGAGTGAATCACGGACGGCGTTGTGTAGTCAGCTAAACCCAAATGCCTCTAGCAGGACGGAGCTCAGAGCCGGAAGCCATGTTGGGGGACCGGTGCCGGAGGGAAAGCCTCGTGAAAGAGATAAAATCAATCAACTTGAAATCCCTTGAACCTGTCTTCCTCCCTCAGGACAATCGAGAGCGGCGTTGTAGGGCATCTGTCTTTCCGCCTTCCCTCCTGCTGTCGGTTTATCTCCCTCAATCAGCCCCCAGTGCTCCGTGATAAGCAGGAGCCCGCTCACCCCGGCTTGGGAACCCATAGTGTGGCTCTGTTTCCAGAACTCCTCGTGTTGGAAGCTTGGAAATGGTCAGGGTGGGAGAAATAGGCAAATGCTACAGACCAGTGCTTTTTCACCCTGGACGAGCCAGGGCTAAAATTTGTCAGAACCCTCCCCTACCTACTCCCCACCCCCCCTCCTTCCTCTTCCCGTCTCTTCTCTTCCCTCCCTCCTTCCCACACATCTCCCTTCTTCCCCTTTCTTTGCAAGGATCGCATCCGTATGCCAGCGGTCTCCTCCTCCCTCCCAACCCCCATCCATCCTCCATCCCTCCGTCCACAAATGTTTTCTGAGCATCTGCTCTGTGTGGGCCTGTGCCCAAGGCTCAAAGTCTTTGCCCTGACTTCAGGAAGACAGGTGCACGGATTCTAAGGAATAGCAGAGAGGCCCCTAGAGCAGGATCACAGGCTCAGCCAGCGTCGCTGTGGATCCAGAACCAGAACCCTCTGGAGTTTCTCTCCTGCTCTTCTCTTTTTTTCTTTTCTTTCTTGATATTCCTTTTATTTATTTGAGAGAGATCACGAGAGCAAGCACAAGCGAGGTACAGGGAGAGGGACAAGCAGGCTCCCCACTGAGCAGAGAACCTGATTCGGGGATCGATCCCAGGACCCTGAAATCGTGACCTGAGCTGAAAGCAGACTGTTAGCAGACTGAGCCAGGCATGTACCCCACCCTGCCTTCCTTTTCATAGGCTGTTCTCATAGGAAGAGGGTGGGGGGGGGGTAGAGGAGACGTTATCGGGGGAAGAGACCTTATCGTGGGGCATCTCCCCACCCAACAGACCAGTATCTCTCTTGCTCTCCCTCTCCCTCCACACCTCAAGCAAGAGCCTATGGGAATTAGGCCTGAGTTTTGGAGAAAGGGTTCTCCACCCCAGAAGGCCCCAGGAGTTCCTAGTCAACTTGCCAGTGTGTACAAACAAGGGGGGGCTTAGTGGGGGTCTGGGGACACCACCACCGTGAAGCCAACTCGCTTTGCCTCCAGCACCCCCGACACCTCTTCTTAAAACTCTGGCTGCTCTGTGAAAAGCTTGTCTGCTCCTGCTTCCAGGGGCTGTTGTCACCAAGGATTAGCGAGTTCAGCCTAGTGAGCCAAAGGGGCAGGGATCCCAGAACTTGACCTGGATGGTAGGGGAGGAAGGGAAACTTCCCTCCACACAGCCCACAGCCTGCGCCCCAGCTGGGCCCCATCCAGCCCTTTCCTCGATGGGGGCATTGGCTCCCCAGGACCATGGCAGTGGGTTGAAGCCAGAGGCGATGAGGTGGTCTGTCTTGGCAAGAGCAGAGGGTTCGGTGTTCCTGAGGGGTCAGAGGGCGAAAGCGGCAGGAGCGGTTTTTTCCCACTTTTGTTCTCTGAGGTCTGTATGTATGCTGATTGTCAAAGTCCAACAGCTGGCCTCTGAGGTGATCAGAGTGCTACACTTCACCGGTGGCTTGTCGGAGGGTGTCGCCTGTGGCCTGGCCCAGAGAGGACAGGCGGATTTTCTCCTGAGTCACACAGCAAAACTGCTGTGGAGACGGAAGGGAGGGAAGTGTTTGGGCCCTGGGGCCTCCGCCGCCCGGCCTGCCGCTGCCTGCATTCCCCTCATTACTGTTGCTCTGTCCTTTCGGTCCAAACAGGTTCTGACCTGCTCGGAAGGCAGTAACAGAAGGGCCGATAGACACCATATGATTTCACTCCTGTGTGGAATTTAGGAAACAAAACAGACCAGTGAAGGATAAACAAAAAAAAAAAAGAGAGAGAGAGAGAGAGAGAGAGAGAGAGACAAACCAAGAAACAGACTCTTAACTACAGAGAACTGCCGCTTCCCTAAAAATAACGGGCGTTTGGGGAGGGAACGGGGAAGGGGAAGGAGGGGGTGGGGGAAGAGAGTACTTGTTGTGAGGAGCACAGGGTGTTAGACGGAGGCGTAGAATCACTAAATTCGACACCTGAAACGAATATCACACGGGACGTTAACTAACTGGAATTAAGATAAAAGTAAGTAAGTAAAAAAAAATTAAAAAATATGAAAAAAATTTCAATTAAAAAAAAAAAAAAGAAATGACCTAAGGGCCACATGCATCTTGTCAGGGCCGCTGGGCCAGACACGGCTTCTAGAAGCCCTTGACATTTGGGAAACTCCGTGACACCCTAGCTAAAGAAGGGACTTTGGCAGCTCAAAGGTCTCGGGTTCAAATCTCTGCCCCACCACTTGACTTGAGGCCCATGAGGGAGCTGCGTAGAGTTTCAGTTTTCTCGTTTATGAAATAAAATAATTGAACAGGTTATGGGGGGGGTGAAAGGAGCCCCTGTAGGTGACAGACCTAGGACAACGCCTGGAAGTTAGAATCGAAAGCCAACCAGACCCCCCTTTCTCAGCCCAGGGTGGGAAACCTCTCCTCTGAAATCCGGGCCCGCCAATTATAAGGCTATTTGGCTTGTGTGACCCAATTAATAGCCCTCTGTCCTGTGGGCCTCCGCAGGCCTTCGCCCCAGGGGTCCTTTGGCTCAGCAAAGCCTGCCCCCCGTGAGGACAGAGGTCCCCCACTTCCTCAGGAGAAGGTGCGTTGGAAAGTAGGAGGCCGACTGGCTGCTGAGCTGTGGAAAATAATTAAACCAGGGGAGGAAAGAAAACCCACGTCCTTTAGAAATCAGGTTAGGTATGAATGTGCAGGGCGTGGCCTCCTGTATAATTCACCCTCCGCTGGCTCTGGGAGGTGCCGCTGGCTCTCCCTGGCTGGCCAGCCCGTTGTGTCAGGCTGCCCCTCCTCTCTGCTCCTCCTCCTCCTCTTTCCCCACCTCCTCCCCCGCCTCCTCCACCTCCCTCTCCTCCTCCTCCACCTCCTCCCCCTGCTCCCTATAGGTGTGTCCCTGGGCTCTGGCTACCTGGCCCACTCCCTGCGGAGACGCCAGTCCGAGAGGTCACCCACCTGTGGCCCCAGCAAGTCCCAACACACGCCCGCCGAGTGACCGGCCATGGAAGCCTCAGATGCCTCCAGAAGCAATGGGGCCAGCCCTGAAGCCCGGGATGCCCGCAGTCCCCCAGGCCCCAACGGCACCCTGGAGAACGGGGCCAAGGCCGAAGGCCAAGATGCCAAGACCACCAACGGGCACGGCGGGGAGGCGGCCGAGGGCAAGAGCCTGGGCGGCGCCCCGAAACCAGGGGAGGGCAAGAGCTCCCTGTTTTCGGGGAACGAGTGGCGGCGGCCCATCATCCAGTTTGTGGAGTCCGTGGACGACAAGAGCTCCAGCTACTTCAGCATGGACTCTGGGGACGGCAAGAGGTCCCCCTACGCCGGGCTCCAGCTGGGGGCTGGCCGAAAGCCGCCCCTCTCCTTTGCCGAGAAGGGGGAGCTGCGCAAGTCCATCTTCTCGGAGCCCCGAAAGCCCACGGTGTCCATCGTGGAGCCTGGGGAGGCCCGGCGGAACAGCTACCCCCGGGCTGACGGCGGCCCCCTCCTGCGCTCCAAGTCGGGTTCTGAGGAGGTCCTGTGTGACTCCTGCATCGGCAACAAGCAGAAAGCCGTCAAGTCCTGCCTGGTGTGCCAGGCCTCCTTCTGCGAGCTGCACCTCAAGCCCCACCTGGAGGGGGCCGCCTTCCGCGACCACCAGCTGCTCGAGCCCATCCGGGACTTCGAGGCTCGCAAGTGCCCTGTGCATGGCAAGACCATGGAGCTCTTCTGCCAGACGGACCAGACTTGCATCTGTTACCTCTGCATGTTCCAGGAGCACAAGAATCACAGCACCGTGACCGTGGAAGAGGCCAAGGCAGAGAAGGAGGTAATGCGCGGGGGCATCTGTGCTCCTGGGGGCTTTGGGCCTCGAGTCTCCACTGTCCCTGGCTCCTTCTGAACCCATCTGTCGGCCCTCTGTGTGCACAGACTGGGGGTCAGAGGCAGTTTCCCTAAACCTCAGGAGAAGGGGCATTGCCTACATGAGCAAATAGAAGCTTGGGAATGACTAGGGGCTTGACCAAGATCACAGGATAAGTTCAAGTCAGATCAGAGAATCCCCCCCGGGCTCAACCCTGGGCTCTGGGCCTGGCAGCAGTGTTTCTTCTTGTTTATTTTTTTATTTTAGGGAGAGAGAATTTGTGCCACCTGAGCAGGACTGACGGCTGGGGCAGGGGTCATGGGCAAGGACAAGGGAATTTGGGGGCCACTTAAATACTCTTTTGTTCCCCAGGCTTTAGAGTCTGCATTTGTAGGGCAAGGGCTCCTTGCTGCTTATCCGTTCCCACTCTTCCCCACACCCGCACCGCCAGCCTCTCGACTTCCCCAAAGGCCTCCTCCATCCCCTTCACTGGCTCTGTGTGCTTCATGTGTGTGGTCGCAGGGGCACGAGCCTATCAGTGGACCCTGCTTGGGGAGGGCTGTAGTTTGCATGTGGGTGGGATGACGTGTGTGTGTGTGTGTGTGTGTGTGTGTGTGTTGCATGTGCAGGTGGCTGTTTGGTGCATATGTTTATATATGGGGTATGCAGTGCATTTGCACGACAGCTGTCCGTGTGATCATGCCTGGATCTCCTTGGGGAGGAGCAGAGGCGTGGGGAGGCTTGTGAAAGGGCTGTACAGGGAGAGAGGATGTTCTGGGCCAGAGGCTCAGCTGGGATTGCTACCCTTTGCCCCACAGATGCTGAGCCTGCTGTCCCGCAGCAGCCACACAGCTGGCGGTTGTGGGCGGCCCGCCTCTGGGGTGACCATTCTGGTGCTCAGTGCAGGAGACCTGGCCTTCCTCGTCAGCTTCTCTCTACCTCTTTGAATAGGGCAGCCCAGGACCCCACCCCGTCCAGCCTTCTTGACCAAGAACTGGCTGTTGACTGTCTTCCTGTACCCCTCGCCCACACCCCTGGGCAGAGATGGGTTACAAATGGAAAAAGACTCAAAGATCCTTGTCAGGGGTCTTGTTTGGCTCTGGAAGGTATTCCTGATTCCCTGGTGCCCCGACCCCATCCTAGCTTCAAGCATCAGGCTGAGAGATGGTGACGGGGCCGGGTCATGGAACCCATCCTTCGGGAGCTTCCTTGGGAAACAAGAACAGAACCAAGGGGGCAGTCATCTTCATCCGGTGTAACCCAAAAAGCTGCAGAGCTTCCGATTGGGTTCAGGGAGAGCCGACCGAGTTCCACACCTGGTTTTTGCCTCTAGTTAGCCATCCAACCACGGACAAGTCCCTTCTCTTCTCTCAGTCCTGGTTTCCCAATGTGTGAACCCAACGAGCTGGGCTACATTGGTGGTCTTCAAGTTCCCCTGTGGAGTCCCAGGATTCTTGGGAATGTCAGGGATGAGGAGGGGGGCAGATTGGTGCTGAGTGGCTTCAGGTGCCCACTTCTCCTGCAAGCAATATACATGCTTATTTGTCTGTTTGTGTCTGGAACCAGAGTATCACCTAACCAAAGCCCAAGTGCCTCTGGAGGAGGGAAGAGTCTTGGGCAGCCCTGTGTGGAGGCACCTGGAACTTGGAGTTCACCTTCTGGTGCTTGGCGCTGCCGTAGGACTCTGAGACAGAGCCCTCGTCCTTGAGGGCTCACGATGTAGGTCAGGAGGTAGAGCTCAGAGGTACAAACAAGCCTGGGGAGCATCCGCCCAGTTACACAGAAGCAGCTGTCGATCAACATCAAATCGTAGCAGGTGGCAAGGCAGGTTGGGTGGAGTCCTAGCAGTCTCCTGGGTCTCCTCCTTCACCTTGAAGACAGGGACAGAGGTCCCGGGAGAGGGAGGGACCTGTCCAAGCTTGTGGAGGATAAGGAAGGAGTCCCCTAATTCTCTCCCAATATTTGAAAGTAACTGAGGGGAAGGGCACCGAGAATATGGGATTCAGGATACGTGTGCTCTATCGGGGATTTGAGGGGAAAATGTCTGATCCACTGGAGGGACTTGAACAGTGGGAGCTAGACAGCGTGTGCATGTGCGTGTGCGCCCCAGTGGTGTAAGGGTAGATGGGGGTGGTGCAGGGCGGCCAGGAGACGGAGTTGGAGCACAGCTGTTTGTCCATGCTTGGCTCTGCTGGAATGTCAGCCATGGGGAACATTGGCACAGAGCAGGGTTAGTGGGTTGACTGATGGAAGGGAATAAGCGTGTCAATCCTGGCATCCTTTGGAGGCATCCCCTACAGACCCAAACATCAGCCCACACACAGGTTTTTGCAAGGAGCCCTGTCCAGAACCTGTTCAGCAGGTCAGATGGTGAAGGCCCTGGTGAGGTCATCCGGGACCAATCTCGAATGGTTGCATGAGGCTGCAGATGACAGTCAGGGCCTTGGGTTTCGGCTCTGCCTGTAGCCTCTGAGCGGGGGGCCGTGTTGGAGCAAAGGCCACTTGGCATGGAAGCGTGACTACCCTTCCTCTGGTGGATCCAGGGCCAGAATGTTCCGGTTCCACTCCAAATGTTAGAAGGGGTCCCCCTGATGTCCACTCCCCTGCCTCTGGACATTCCCCAGGCTGGATGTCTATATCCATCTCCATCCTTTTCTGTCTCATCCCTCTGTCTATCCCAAGTCTTTCCTGGATGGATCCTGTCGGGGGCTGGAGGGGCTCTTGCTCTGGGACAGGGTGGGTGAGAGAAGAGAGGGGTGACCTCCATGGAGGCTGAAGGGGAAGCAGTTTATCTGGTAAGCTGTGCAGAGACAGGAGGCATGGGAGGAAAGTGACAGGCAGGCAGCAGGAGACGCTCCAGTTTCTACAGAGCACCAACTGTTTACCTGTTACTCCTGACAACAGTGCCACAGCTGTGGGCTACTGTACCTATTTTAGAGACGAGGACGTAAGCCCTGAGACGCCAAGAGACCTCTCCAGGATCCCAGCACGGAGAGGCCAAGCCGGGATTCTGACTCTTCTTCTTCTTCTTAAAAATTTTATTTATTTATTTGACAGAGATCACAAGTAGGCAGGAGGCAGGCTGAGACAGAGAGGGGAAGCAGGCCCGATCCCAGGACCCTGAGATCAAGACCTGAGCCGAAGGCAGAGGCTTTAACCCACTGAGCCACCCTGGTGCCCCGGATTCTGACTCTTCTGATGGCTGTTTCCTCTGCACCCGTTTACACTTTGTTTTCACAGGATGGCAGGCTCCCCAGTGGGGGATTGTGGTGGGCGGGGGAGAGGGGCATCCTCAGATTGGAATCACCTAGAGAATCAAGACGCAGCTGCCTAGGCCTTTCCCCGGGAGCTTCTCATTAGGGGCTTAGGGCCTGGGATCTGTATTTTTAAGTCTCCCTTGCCGATGGTGATGAATAGCCAGGTTGAGAATCAGGCATCTTGTCCAACGTAGCCAGGAAGAAATCAAGGCCTGGTAAAGGTTGGCTGACTTTCTCAAGGGCCCACCACCAGTCTGAGGACAGCCTGGGTGCTAGTCTGTCTACCTGGTCTTGCTCGGTCCCTGTCCCAGCACCCGAGGAAGCAGAAGGGACTGTGAGTCCCCGTCACTAGTAGTGACTAGCAGACTAGTACGGGGCTATCTGACATCTGGGTGGAAATGGGGAAACGTCTCCAGCATTTCAGATTCTTATCCAGATAATTACCATTTGTCTGAGAGTACAAATTTGGCAATTAACTGCCTCATTTGGCAAATATCAGAGCCAACGGCCCATGCGGTTAAATCAAGCCCGAGGAAGATCACGGCCTCATCCCCCCCCCCCTTCCCTGCAGGCCATGCAGGTGACCCCTGCCCGGGTAAGTGTTCCGGTGCATCTGCGGCTGAAGGCCCACCGGACTGGGTGCGACCCACCACTGTGCCCTCGGTCTGCTCTCAGGGAATCCTCCACTCCCCCAAGGCCGGAAGGATTTGCAGGCAGGATGGCCTTCCTGGGGCCCATCCCAGGCAGCAGAGCTAGAGGCAACCAGACGAGTGTGGGAGAAGGGAACAAAGGAAGCATTTAGGGACAGGCCTGGGCAGGGTGGAGGGAAGGAACCCGGAGTGGGAGGAAGAGAGGAGGGAGGTATGCACGGCGATGGAGGGGTGGGGAGCTGAGGCCCTGTCAGATATCGGGGCTTTCCTCAAAATTCCAAGGGAGGAGGGAGAGAGAAAGAGAGAGAGCTGGGACCTCAGGGGGCGAGAAAGAGGGTGTGGGGGCGGGGAGAGGGGTGACGAGGAAAGAGACAGGGTGGCCAAACGATACCATCTGTGGGGTGGGGAGCCTAGGCAGGCTTCAGTTAGCAGAAGTGAAGGGGACGGACAACGTCCTAGAAGATTCAGAGATGAGCCTAGACGTTAAGAGGCCACATGAGATCTGCGTCCTGTTGTGACATCTTGGCCTTAATGGCTTTCCAGCTGTGAAAGCTCAGGCAAAAGTTGCTCATCTTTTTTAGGCCTTAGTTTCTACATCTGTAAAATGGGGCAGCGGCACTTGCAGAGGAAAGAAGAAAATGGCTGGCACATAGTAGGTGCTCAGTCATACAATTAGTGTCCTCCTCCTCCTGGTTTTGGGGGAGAACCCAGTATTTTGGGGGGGAATCCCTGTATCATAGGAACCCAGGCTTCCTATGTTATGTTTTTCCCACATCCCGCCTTTTCCAGCTTCTCGCAGCCGTGTTAGCAGGGAAGAGCTGTTGGAGCCACACAGATGCTAGATACACCCCCCAGGGGTCTCACCCCAAACCCTCCTCCGAAGAGGGGAGCCCTCATCCCAGAGGGGACAAGGGACTGTGGTAACCACATGGAGCTAGCTCCCACTCCAAGGCCCTTCCCCAGGGCCCGCCTTCCTGCAAGTCTGGTCTTGCGAGGCCCCCTCCCAGCCTGTGTCCGAATTCCCCAGTGCCCAACTCTCTCCTCCACCCCGTCTTCCGCCCACTGCTGCAGACAGTGCGTCTCCGCTTTTGACCCTGCCTCCCAGGATTCCAGATCAGCGGCCTCCCCTCCTCCCTCCCGGGTCACCGGCCAACACTCTGGCCCTCCTCGCCACACCTCAGCAAGCCCTGCTGCCTGCTTCCCTCCTTTTCTTCTGCAGCATGGACCCCCCCAACACACACCCCCACCCCAGGGTCTGACTTCCTGGGCCCTTGCCCTGGACTCTTCCTTGTTCTAATCCCCTTCCTTTGTACTCCCTCTTGGCCGGCAAATCCGTGGGAGACTCTCTCCTGCAGGCCCGACCCACCTCGTGTTCCCATGGCTCCCGGCAGGTGCCCCCAGCGCCTCTGCTCACTCCGCATGACTCTGCTGGCCTTAACCTTCTCTGGTTGTACCTTTTCCCACTGGCAAGGTCAGCCAACCCTCATCCCCTCCCCTCCTTCTGCTCTGTTCTCCCCAGGGTCCTCCCGGCCTCAGTTCCCCACGCTACAGGCCTCTGGGCCCACACTTCTCCCTGCGTCCTGGCAGCGTACACAGTGTCCCCGGACGCCAGGACCGCGGCACCTGCCGCCCTCACTGCTGAGCACCTCCGAGGCTTCTTCAGATCTCACCTGCCTACCCTCCCTTGCTCCCTGAGGCCCCAAGGGCATGCTGGCCACACGGCACCCTCTCTCCCAAGCCTGGTGGGAGGGAGAGCATCCCGCACAGCTCCTAGCCCATGGAAGGTCCCCCACACTATGAGATGCTAGATCGCTGGCCGGGGCTCTCTCTGTGCTGGGTACTTTTTGAGCTTCCTTTCCTGGCTCCCAGCTCATCCCATGGCCTTGGTGGGGGGTGAGGGGCAGTCCTTTTACTACGTCCATGAAAGATAGAGCCCCAAGGCCCAGAGAAGTCAAGTCACTTGCAGAGACCACCTGCTTGGAAATGGTGGTAACTGCATTTAGTTGTTTGGACTCCCAGTCCCAAACTCTGGGTGGGCTCCCTCTGGGATCCCCCATGCTCATTCATGGGAGGGCTGTCCTCTCCCGCCTGGGCAGGCCCCGGGGGGTGGGGGTGAATGTACTTTTGTCCTCTGCTTTCCTCTCCATCAGGCCTTGTTCTGGGGGTGATGAGGTAGGGGCGAGAAACCCAGGGGCCAATGCCCCTACTCCAGCCAGGTCAGGAGGGGTCAGCTGCAGTGGGATGGCTTCTGACTGTCCCCTTGACCTGGGGCTTCCCTTAGGAGAGCTTCTGGGATGGGCAAGGTGCCTGGCACAGACACATTGTCCAGCTGTTTGCTTTTTCCTTATGGCTCAGATCCTTCCAGGCCACAGGATCTGCCACCCACTGTGTCTTGGGGTCTCTGTCCTATGCTCTCCACCTTCCCAGCACTGTGTCTATCAGCACCTGATTTCTCCCCAGCTTTTTTCCAGAAACCAGACCAAATCCCATCCTTATCTCCTTTCACTGCTTTCCTCCTGACAGTCATGTTCCATCTCTGGTGATGGCATTTTTCCATGTTGCCGGATTTGCAGCCCATTGCTGGTGGGCCAGATGCTTCCTGAGAACCTGGAGTGTTCTTGCCAGGAGAGCCCAGGACTGGGGCAGAGAGGGGGTGCAGGGTGGGATCAGGGGCTTTCTGTCCGGGACCTCTACAGTTCTTGGCCTGGGCCTTTCCTATTTTCTCCACCAGCTCCCTGATCCTCTGGGCACCCTTTCCAAGAAATCCAGGGAAGCTCTCTCCACTCCCAACCCACTTCCCTGGTGTCTGGGGAGGGACCCCAGTCAGCACCTCGCCAGCCTGGTGGAGCCCTCCAGAGGTGCGGCCCGTCCGTACCCTGCGCAGGACTCCTTGCCAACAGAGCTCCCATTCCTAGTGGCTTGTGGCCTCCTCATCTTGACTTTTCTTGAGGGTTCCTCAAAGGGACAGCTGGAGAATGGTGTGGAACTCTGCTCAAAACCCAGAGTAGTGGGGAGACTGTGAGCGCCCTACAGCCTTCTGGGGTGGAGATCACCCACCAGTCTTTCCAAGCTGGAAGGGGCTTTGAGATCCCTGGCAGGGGCCCCCGCAGAACACAAAGGTGGCTCTTGGCTTGCCTGAATCACCTTGGCCATAGCTTCATGCCTCCCCTTTCTCTCTGTTGTAGCTGCGTTCCAGAGAAGGCATTTCTCCAATGGAAGAATAATATTATCCATATTTTCCATATCCATTAGAGCTTACTTCCCCATGAACCCCTCATCGGTCCTCTTTGTGGCCCCACCCCCAGACCCCAGCAGCCTGCGTCCTCCCCTGCGTGGAGATCCCTGGAATCTGTCTTCTCTCTTCTCCTTTCACTGCCTCGCTTACCACCAGCCCCCCTCCCCCAGGGCCCCTGAACAGAAGTCCCCATCTTGCCCAAACTGCGGACTGCACTCCCTTTCCCATAAACAGGTTTATAGCTGTGCCTGTCCAGACGGAGTCCCTGCTGGTTGCCACCTGGGCTCCGGCTTGCAACACAGGCTCCACGTCATGGCATAGAAACGCTGCACACTGTCACTGCCACGGGACACTCCCTGGGCTGGGCTGGGCTGGGCTGAGCTGGGCTGGGTCCCCTTTCTCCGCGAAGCTTGAAGGTGGTAGGAGCTTCCTTCCCTCTCCCTAGTGGCCTCAGGTCCATCGAGAGGAGTGGGAACCCCATAAATGAACTAACCGTCCTGCTCAGTTTGGGTGGAGGGACCCGGCAGAAGGTTTAGTCCTTTTAAAGACCTGGCTGGGATGGCCTAGCCCCGGAGGCCCGAGTTTACCATGACACAGTGTTTGATCTGTTGCCAGATCCCTGGTGACATGCGTGGGGCCTGGCGTATCCGAGGTCCCTGGGACTGTTTGCTGAAGACAGGCTGAAGGGCTAAGGAGTGAGCCCTCCCCAGGCTGGCTCCCTGCCCGGGCCCACTCCCTGATTCTCTGTTGCTTTCCCACCTCTCCCTGGACTTCTCCAACCTGCCTCCTTCCCTGCAGACAGAGCTATCACTACAAAAGGAACAGCTACAGCTCAAGATCATCGAGATCGAAGATGAAGCTGAGAAGTGGCAGAAGGAGAAGGACCGCATCAAGGTGAGCAGCCCCCGGGTCCTTGGCCTCGCTGTGTGCTCACCCCGCCTATCCTACCTGGGAGGAGACAGGCATTCTCTCCTGCTCCAGGCCCCCCATTTATGCCCCACACTTACTTCTGGGTTCTCCCACCCCTCTGGCATCCCCACCAATTCCCCTTCTAAGTCCAGGCTGGGCATTCATGTGTGATCTCGCCATCCCCTAAGGCTCCCTTCCAGCCAATAAAGACCCTAGATGGACCTGTCTTCCGGTGTGTCCTCCAGTGTGCTCCGTTGTCTACTCTGCCCAGCAGACCACCTAGCCACCAAGGGCGTAACGTTGTCCTTTCGCTGGGGCCAAGATGGCTGCCTGTGTGTCTGCCGTGGTTTGAGTAATTGCAGACCACAATCTGAGATCGCTGACTCTTGACCCTGGCTCCATCAACAGCCTGTCCGTTCACTTTCTGAATGCTGTTTGGTGCTAGTCAAGGTTTACTGAGCACCACCTGACTCATGGGGGGTCTTCTGGGTCCATGGAGTCGCCTAAGGTTGGAATGATGGCCAAGTCAACCCACCCCTGGGAGGAGTCACAGATAAAGAAGAGTGGACTGTGAATGAACCTGGCCATCCCTGTCCATAGATGGCATCCTTCAAAGATGCCTTTGAATGAGATCCTTAGTCAAACAGACTTTCTGGGTTGGGGCAGTGGAAATGCTCTAGGCTGGGAATCTAAAGATACACCCCACTCAGGAGGTTTTTAAAATCCCGAAACCCTCCTTCCTCTCTCCTCTCCCTCTGGACCCAGAGCTTCACCACCAGTGAGAAGGCTATCCTGGAGCAAAACTTCCAGGACCTGGTGCGGGACCTGGAGAAGCAAAAGGAGGAAGTGAGGGCCGCATTGGAGCAGCGGGAGCAGGATGCCGTGGGCCAGGTGAAGGTGATCGTGGATGCTCTGGATGAGAGGGCCAAGGTGCTGCATGAGGACAAGCAGACCAGGGAGCAGATGCAAACCATCAGTGACTCGGTGTTGTTTCTGCAGGTACAAAGCAACTCCCCCACCATTCGATCCCTCAGTCCTTACATTCACTGTCCCAGAACCTCCATCAATCCCTCCATCTACCATTCATCCATCCATTATCCATCCCTCTACCATCCATCCATCCATCTATCCACCCATCTACCATGATCCATCCACCCATCCACCCATCCATCCATCCATTTATCCATTCATCCATCCATCCATCCATCCATCCATCCATCCATCCATCTTTCCAAGCTCCATTCCATTTGCCCATTTAATTTTTCCATCTAAGCCATTTCCATTCCTCCTCTAAAGAAGGCACACAAGTATGACCTTGTACCTGCTTCAGTTGATATGTACTAATAGTGCTCCAGGCTCAGTAGTAAAGAGTTGTGGGATTGATTAGTGAGGTTTGCTTTGGGTATGAGGCATGGTGTGGAAGGGCTGCCTAGGCGTGATCCTTGACCTTACCTGTCTGTCTATTCATCCAGCTTCTAGAGTGTTTTGGGTACTGCTGCATGCCCCAGGACTCTGGTAGGTGCTGTGGAGAATAGAGAAGTAGAAGACATGGTTTTTGCCCCTGAGGAGCTGCAATCCGGCTGGGAAGATAAGACATGTACAATTAGGGAGCAATATAGAAGAGTATGTAATTAAATGATAAAGCATGTGGTTCCGGAGATAAGTGCCCATGGAAGCTCTGGGAAGGGCAAGTGTGCTGGAGTAATCGAACACAGCTGTGTGGAAGAGGTGGAATTTGAACTGGGTCTTGAAGGCCCATAAAGGTTTCAGAAAGAGGAGGGACTCTCCAGGTGAGGGGGGAGGGGAGGTGAGAGGCAGACTTTAAGTGTGGTATGTAAAGGTGGACGTAGCACCGTGACTGATCCCAAACGTTCTAGAAATACCTTGCATCTCCTTAGTGCTTTCACTCCCCAAGACGTCCCAGCTTGTGTTGCTCTCAGAAACCCCTGTAAAATAGAACAACGTGTCCAATTGAAGAGGTAGGAACCATGGAGTCACATATATGACTACTAACACCATCAGGGATGTTAGCATCTAGTGGAGTTTAGCATCTAGCCAAACCCTTTCATTTTACAGAATGAGAAACATAAGAGGACAAGTGGGGCGAGTTGGTAGCCCAGCTGTGTCTAGAACCACAAGGCTCCCAGCATTGACCCTTCCAGCTGGACGGAGAGCTCCCTGCAGAGAAGTGTCCCCTCAGCTACTAAAAACCTAGGAAGTTAATGGCTTCTTTCCTTCCTTGGTAGGAATTTGGTGCATTGATGAGCAATTACTCCCTCCCCCCACCTCTGCCCACCTACCATGTTCTACTGGAGGGGGAGGGCCTGGGACAGTCACTTGGCAACTTCAAGGATGACCTGCTTAACGTATGCATGCGCCATGTTGAGAAGATGTGCAAGGCAGACCTGAGCCGTAACTTCATTGAGAGGAACCACATGGAGAATGGTAGGTCTCTTCTATGGGCTGGTCCCATGGCCAGGGCACCTGGTGCTTTCCAAGTGCCAATCCCTGATGCTTGGGCTGGCATCTAGCCAGCCGACTCCTCATTGTTCCGAACCACCTGTCCTACCCAAGGTGGATTCAGGGATTGTAACCCTCCACTGAACCGGCTGCCAAGGTTATGCTGTGTTACATGGGCTCCCAAGGGCAGTGAGCATCTGGGCACTGGCTGCACAAAGGCCTCCTCTCTGTGGGTCATCCCTCAAACTCAGGATTAATTTCATTCCAAGCTACATCTGATTATGGGCCCAACCCAGCAGCTGTGGGGAGGCTGCCACTTGTAAGGGCCAGGTGCTAACCTGGTGATTTTGCGGACTCCCGTAGACATGACCTAGAACTTCATCATGCTGGGAGACCTTTCCTGTCACCATGGCCCCACTGAGTGGTGTTGAGCCCAGAGGCTGGGCTGGGGACAATGGGACCCATGTGTCTCAGTGACTCACCGGCTTCCCTGATGTCAGCTTCTGAGTCATGCTGTCCCCCACTGAGGCCAACTGAATCACCTCACAGAAAGCTTTCTCATCTGAGAAACTAATCCATTAAGTCTCTTCTCACCAGCCCAGCCCAGTCCCTTTAGGGCCCTAAGTGGGAGCACTTTCCCCCAAGGCCCCACTCGGTGATCCAGGCCCAACACGGGGCTCTAAGGACACCTCCGGCCCCAAACATCCGAAGGAGGCAGACCCTGTCTTTTGTCTCTAAGCAGAGAAGGTGATTCTCTGGGGATGAGAAGGGGGTAATAGTGTGCTGATATGCTGGGCTTTAGGGGGGACCTCTATATATCTCGGTGATGGTGACATCACCCAGTGTCCCTGTGAAAGGTGAGGGACATTCAGTGACACCTGAGGATCCATGAGCCACTGCAGCAAGACAGTCGTTTCAGGTCCTGAAATCCCCCTTCAGATGATAATGGTGTTGACATTAGCGGTGGTGGCTGACAGTGACTGAGGACTCCCAGTGTGCTGGCTTTGTGCGAGCTCTTTGCTGGCTGTGGCTTACTTTCCCCGCAGGATGCACTGCATTTCATAGATGAGAAGGCTGAGGCTCAGAGAAGTAGCTTTTCAAAGGGCACACAGCTGAGCGGGGGACGTGGTTAGGATTCACGCTCTGATACTCAGCCTCCCAGGTCTTCCTGGCGGAGAAGTTGCTGAGGCTGGCAGCCGGGCTGAGCAGTTGGGAGTGTGATGATCACGTTCCCTGGGGTACAAACCCATGGGTGGGGCCCCTCTGCTGAGGTTGGGGCAGACAGATGAGGATGGCTGTGATTGGGCCAGGCTGCCCATGAGCCTCGCAAGACTGTCTGCCGCCTGCCCACCGGGTCATTTCTAGGTAATGATTGTGTTGACCATGACCTCTGAGCAAGTGTGGCCCCGTGCCCTGTGCCAGGTGTGCAGGGAGGCGCTGCCAGGAGCAGGATGGGTGCTGTGATGTCAGCAGCCTTGCACCTGTGCCTGGGGCCCTGGGCCTCCGTGTTGGTTTGTTGGTTGTTGCTGTGTTGTTGTTGGGAGTGTGTCTGGCTATGGGCAGGGTTGGGGGGAATGGGAGGCCAGTGAGTCAGACCTCCTCTCCTCCTGGATGACAGCCTACCCGTCAGACCAGGGACTTAGTCCTACCCCCAAAGGCCCAGGGTCTGACCATCATCCTGAGCTTGGGGAGCAGTCAGAGCAGGGAGCACTGGGTTGGGGGGGCGGGCAACACCCAGGAGAACATGTGTTTGTGGTGGAGTGCACTACTGTATGTCAGGCCCCTACTGGGTACAGGTGATGAAGACGAAGGAGAAGGACCTGAGCCACTCATTCCTTCTCTTGTCCAGGGCAGACAGAGGGAAGGGCAGAGGGAACATAGGAGAAGTCACAAGAGGAAGGAATGGAGTGGGGGGAGCAGCTGGGGAAGGCAAGTGTGGCACCACCGATTTGTCTGGGTTTGGGGGTATACTGGTGGCTGGGGTGGGCTGGGGAGTCAGTGCCCGCCCCACGCAGCTTACTCCCCTCTCTGTGCCTCTGCTCAGCCAGCTGGATCCCTGGCCCTGGAGGAGGCCGACACTAGAACCTCCTTCCATCCCCTTGGGCTGCCGACATGGCTGGGACAAAGTGAGGAAGTAGGAATGAGGGCTCACACCCCAGTTCTGCCCTTACTGGCCATGTGACATGGGGCTTCACCTACCTCCCGAGCCTCAGTTTCCTGGTCTGTCCCGTGGGGATCTCCATTCCAGCCCAGGGGTTGCGTACACAGCAAAAAGGAAAGGGATGTCAGTAGTACCTTGTCAACTGCAAAGTGCTGTGCCTCTGGTCTTACTCAGAAGGGTCAGTCCAGGGAAGGAGCTGGCTCCCTGCCAACTGTCTCTCACCTCCCAGCGGCTCACGAGCAGAGGGAATGCTGGGCAGGGCATGGCCTTCCCTGGGCTCGGAGAACCTCGCCTCTGCCTGGGACAGAGGGGCTGTGGGCTGACTCAGCAGAAACCAGGGCTGGCCCCAGGGCCCCCCTTCTCCTCTCCACCTGCCCCTCTGATGGCCGGCCTCTGTCCCTCCCAGGAGCTGACCATCGCTACATGAGCAGCTACACTAACAGCTACGGCAACGAGTGGAGTGCGCCTGACACCATGAAGAGATACTCCATGTACCTCACGCCCAAGAGTAAGAGAGAGTGCCCCATCCCTCGGGGCCACCGACTTCAGGACTTGGCTGGGTTCCGCCTTGCCAGAGTGACCGTCACTGGGTTTGCCCGGGGAAGTCCGGGTGCACACCTGCTGTCCCTCTGGACCCAAGAACAGTGCCCCATTCCTCCCTCAGAAGCATCTGGGTTGGAGATAAACTATAGGCACCTCCTGACTCCCCCCTCCCCAGTCCCTGACTCCAGTCCGAATAAGTCCTATGCTTCCCTTTCCTTTCAGCGGGTCTCCAGGCTGCTGTTTTCACCAGCAGTGATCCTGAGCCTGAGCCTGAGCTGTGTTCTGCTTCCACTTGCCTTGTTGTAGTCCTGGGGGAGGGCCAGCCCTCCAGAGCCATTCTGCCTCTCTAGGGTAGGGAGACGGACGGCTGGTCTACCTTTCCTCCCCGCTCCCTCCTGGCACAGCGCCTGGCCCTTGGCCTTCCTCTCTGGGCCCTGGACGGTCTCAGCTTGTGTCAGCCTAGGTGGAGGTAGAGACCAGAGCCTGCCTGTTTTTGCCCTGGGGGAAGCCTGTTGCGTTCTTTTGCACCAGCAACAAACCGCAACAACACCCGTTATGTAAGGGTGGGCGTGCCAGGCGTGTCAGCCCTCGGAGAGAGGGGGTGCATTCCTGGGGGCGTGCCTACGTGTGGGGGTGGTCTTCAGAAGAGTGGGGCTGTGGGGAAAAGGGAGAAAGGGGACAGAGAGATGTGGGGAAGGAGCTGGGGACCAGGGAGCCCCCAGGCTGAGTGCTGATCTACACACCTCTGAGACACACACACACACACATACACACACACACACCATGGGAAGGGCGTAGGGGCTTTAGAGATGAGCTCAGCTGGGGCTTTAGAGATGAGCTCAGCCGGAGGAATCTCTGAGCTCCACCCAATGTGAAAACAACACCTGGGCCCCGACAGAGGCCTGGAGAAGCACCTGGGCACCCAAGTCCCCCCTGCCCCACATTCCTGGTGTGGGTCAGGCCACCAGCCTGGCCCCTTCCCCTCCCAGGGCGCTGTTCTTGGGGCCCCGTCCTTGAGCGGGTGAGTAGCACTAACCAGCCTCCCCAGTGAGGACCCTGATGTGCACTGGTCCCCTCAGCTGGGCCCTGCTCGGCTCCCTCAGCTCCCTCGGGGAGTGAGAGGGGCGTGGGTTCCCCCTGCAGGTCGTGGGGAGGGGAGCAGAGGAGCAGTGGGGTTAGAGGGAAGAGTACAGACCTGCCAGGATGTTGCCCTCCAGCCAGCACCTGGGGACTTTGGGCAGGTCACTGTCCCCTCCGTACCCCCGTCTGGGAGGAGAGAAATTCAGCTCAGATGCTAGGAAGGCTTTCAGCTTATCACGGAGTCAGGCAGTGACATTGGTAGGTGGAAGAAACAGGTTCATCCGGTGTCCCTGCCCTTGCACTGAGGACTGAAGGAAGGAGGAAATCTGCCCTCTGGGAGCTCCCAGGCTCGGGGTAGAGGGAAGGAAAGGGCCAGGAAGAGTCAAAAAGGGGATCAGGAGACAAGGCCATCCAAGGGTTCCTGGCATGAGTCTGGGGGCTCCGGGGCAGTGGGCTTGTGCAGTGACCTTTCCCAGCGGAGGCTGGTTTCCAAGCCCCTGAAGGAGGGGCAGGGTGCTCCGTGAAGAAGCAGACCAGAGCTGGGAGCGGGGTGCCTGTTAGGTGGGAGGGAGGAGCTGATGGAAGGACCCAGACACATGTGGAAAGCATGTCTTCTTCTTCTGTGAAGTGGGGGTATGGAGCCCACTCTGCCAGCCTCTCAAGATTGTTCTGAGAATCTGAATTTGGAGGCTCCTGAGCAATGTGAGGTCTTATCCCTGGTGGCAGAAGCACCCGGGAGATACTTGTGGCCCCTGGCTCCTCATCATAGGCGAGCCCGCACCTGTACCCCCCAACAGCTGCCACCATCCTCCTTCGTCCCAGGGACACCACCTCGCAGCCTCTGGGCTCTCATGCAGGGCCTGGCTCGGGGGGGGGGGTTGGCTTCTCAGGTCTTGGTGATCCTTAGGGCCGCCCACATAGGGAAACCATGCACCCCGAGTCTCTGCAGAAGCTTCCAGATTTACACCTAATGCTCCTGTGTACTTACTAACAGTCTTTCACCTTTAAGTGTCCTGATTTGGAGCGCAGATTAAGCGGCTGCCTGATCTAGACCCAGATGAGCTGTCTTAGTGGTGGGACCTGGGTCTGGGGACAGGGAGTGAGCGCCGTCTGGGGACAAGGAGTCCCGCGTAACCCCCTTAAGTCAGAAGCTGTGGGCCTGCCTTGAAGGAGACCCAGCTCTCCACAGTGGGGACCCCTCATCTCCTTCCTAGGTGGGGCCAGGACATCGTACCAACCGGGGTCCCCCAGCCGCCTCTCCAAGGAGACCAACCAGAAGAATTTCAACAATCTGTATGGCACCAAAGGTGAGAGAGTGACTCAGCATGGGGCTGAGAGGTAGGCTGGGGGCGGAGGACGGGCTCCCCCGTGGAAGGTGGATGTGGGGCGCTGGGATGGGCTTAGGGGCCCAGAGACAGGCGGGGAGGAGTCCTACTGAGCTCAAAGTGTGTGTGTGTGTGTGTGTGTGTGATGTCCTTAGTTAGGGTGCGGAGAAGCAGCCTGGAAATCCCTGAGGGTGAGTCTGGGAAACCCGGAGTGGGGCTTCAGTGTGGAAGCTTCCCTTAGTATGTGTTGCAACACAAGGACCCACAGAGGACTGGGGCCCTTTACGGAAGGGTGCACGTCTGCATTGAGAAATCACTTTTAAAACAGACTAGTGTAGCTGTAAATGGGACAGATGGCAGGACAGGAAGTGGGGCTGCCCCTGGAGATCCGGGATGGGACGTAGTGATGCTGGGTGAGGGACATGCCCTTAAGGCCTAGAAAAGGTGAAAGGTGGGATGCTTGGCTTCCTCGGGGAGAGAGGCCAAGCAAGCACAGACGCCCCTCCGTCCCGCGTACCGAGGGCATCCTTGTGCCAAGTGTATGACCATGCACTCGAAGACCCAGGTTTTTGGAGGATCTGGGGTGCCAGCCAGCTGTGGGCAGGGAGGGCTCCCCTGGGGCAGTTCTACCAGACATGGCCCTGGGATGACTGAGGAGGGGTTGGGGGGCCTCTTCAGTGAAGGCATGGGCTATGAGAGATCTGGGTGGATGAGCTCACTCCGGAGGTCCCCGTGGCAGGGGTTCACAGTGGGGCGGGCAGAGCGCCCCAGCTCCCTCTGACCACTGAGTCCCAGTGTCAGGCTCCTGCCTCCTGCAGACGGCTGTGGGAGAGGACCATCAACCAGGACTGGGCCCTCAGCCATGGAGTGAGCTGACTGGGGAGAGCCCCAGGGCTCAGGGCTGCTGAGAGGGCAGCCCAGGGCAGGGGTGTCGTCCGTGGGGGGCTCTGAAGCCCCCAGACTCGAGTGTCCTCGTGGGGCTCCTGCTGTTCCTCCCGCACCCGCCCCGCTGCCTCTCTCCTCTAGACTGCAGGGACGTCCTCCCAAAGCGACCCTCGTCAGCCTCTTCCGCTTCCCAAGCAGAGTTTCAGGACTTGAACCAGCTGCCTCTGTGCCCAAGTTTTAGCATGTGTTTCTATTTATTTGTTTACTTGTTCTTGCGCTCACCCAGCAACTGTGCAATGGAATCTTCTAGGGACCAGGCTATGCGCCGGGCGCTGGATATGTGATGCTGGGCCAGACAGCCGTGTCCCCTGCCCCCAATTAAACTTGCCCTTATAACTCAGGGGGACAACAGGGGAGCAGAGTGACGTGAGGCCTGGGGCTGAGGCACACACAGACTTGGGGGAGATGACAGGGAAACTGATGCCAGAGGGCCCAACAGGTTTGTCAAGGATGGGAGCCGGTCCGGGAAGCTGCGTGTGCCCCAGGCAAGAGAGGGCCCGGTGTGCCGCAAGCTCAGAGGGCACAGGGTGGGCTGTTGTGGCGGAGCTGGAGGAGGTGAGGCCAGAAAGTGGAGGTAGTGAGGGGGGCTGTGTGCCGGTAAGGGACTCGGAGCCTGAGTCTGAGGACGGTGGGCCTTGAGGTACGGCAGGGACGAGCGGACACTGTGGTTTAGGACAACTCTGATGGCAGGAAGCATCGGCAGGAAGTGTGCCGGGGGTGCTGGGGGGGCTCACGTCTCCTGCTGTGCCCCACCAGGTAACTACACCTCCCGGGTCTGGGAATACTCCTCCACCATCCAGAACTCAGATGATGGGCCCGCAGTCCAAGGCAGCTCCTCCTTCTCCCTGAAAGGTGAGCTCTCCCCACCTTGCCCGGCCTTTCCTGTGTCTCTCCAAGCTCTGTGCTGGCCTCCGCCCCCTCCCTCACCAGCTGCCCTCCCTGGAAGGGACAGACCCTGGCCCGAGAGGTCTCAGCTGTCGGGGAAGGCTGGGCTTGGGGCTGGTTTCAGCGAACACTGGGCCCTAACCATGATCCACGTGGTCAGGGAGGTGGGGACGCCAACCTCGGGAGACCCCTTCCCCTGACACCCCCATCCTGTTTCCATTGGGCCTAACTTCTGAGTCCTCCTCCTGCAGAAAGCTTAACTGCTCAGCCTGCGCCGGCTGGCCTCTGTCGGCTCTAGAGGCTGTGACCGCGTACCAGTGGCCAACATCCTGAGTCCTGTCAGGCCATTTCTCAGAGAGGCAGGACTAGATCATGTCTAAAGTGTTCCGAGTCTGACTGCGCTCCCCAGACCAGGCGGAGTGGGCCAGGCCCCTCCTGTCTCTTCTGAAGGGTCCTAGGGACAGCTCTGTGGGCTGTGGTGTAAGCCATTCTATCTTCTGGCGCCCGAGCCATTTGGCCTTGAAGCGAGGGTACAGGGGCTGGCCAGGGTCAGGGAGAGGGAGGAGAGAGAGCCGGGCAGGCAGGCCCCCAAGCAGTGGCCTTGGAAGGCGACTTATCATTCAGCTGTCCCTTCCAGGCTAGAATCCCACCCTATCCCCAGGGCAGGGACTCTTGGAAGGACCAGATCACCTTGCTCACCTTAGAAGGTGAATATGACTGGAGGGTCCCAGCCTATAAGACCCCGGGGGATGTCCTCTCCCCAAGCTAGGCCTGGCAAGCTCTGGCTACCAGCGGTCCCTCCCTGCACTCTGGTCAAGCCCAGATCAGAGGCTACAGGTCAGGGAAGACGGTCATCCCCCAGTGTGATTTGGAGCTTCCACATTCCCCTGTATCTCCCCATAGGCTTGTACCAACTCACCTCCTGTCCTGGTGAGGGCCTTGACCTAGGAGAGCCCCTCCTCAAATACTCTGAGCCCCTGAGGACTAGCCCAGGGACAGTGTGGTCACCTTCACACAGATCAGCTCATTACATCAGCTGGGACTGGCCTTGGATGGTGGGGTGCTCTGGGCAGGGGCCTGCCTGTGTGTAAGCAGAAGCCCCGCCCATGAGGATGGCCCCCCACCAGCTCCTACCCAGCAACCCTAGCAACCCTAGAGGGAGGCAGAGTGCATGCTCAGGGTGGCCTGGCTGGGCTCCCAGCATAGCAGGCCCCAGGGCGAGGTGTGACTCCTGCTGGCCCCTCCCGGACCAGGGTGTGCTGCTAATGCCTCTCTCTCTCCCAGCAGGCTCTGGGAAAGCCCCCTATCAGTTCACCACCTTGGGACAGGCCACCACAGAGTTTTCCAAACCACTGGACGGCAGTGGGCGATTTAAAAACAATCCTGGTACCGGCCTGTGTTCCCTCCCCTTCTCTCTCCCACAGCAGGGCAGATGGGACACCCTCTGGGGCTCTCTGCCACTTCGAGGGCATCCTGGCCCTCCTCCCCAGAGTTGCTGGAAGAGGGATGCCTCCCCCCTCCCCTGGCACCATCCCTAGCTCCCCCTGCCTCAGACTTCTGCCTGCTGCACGAGGCTGGTCTTTGGGACCACAGCCCCGTCCCCATCCCCTCCTCACCTCTCTCGGAGCTGGCATGGGTTTTTCTTTCTGGGAACTGAGAATTGAGATCTGAATTCCCCCCTCTCTCCATCTCCCACTCAGGACCCATGGAACCCTCTCTTGCCAAGGCGCCCCCACCCCCACCCCCGGATGCAGGGAGAGACCTGAGTCTCTGCTCTGTCTCCATCTTCTTGCTAAATGCAGGTGGAGGGAAGGGCCAGCCAGGCCAGTTCATCCTCCCTCAGAGCGGCCAGAACAGGGCTCTGGGCTGCCCCAGAGGAGGGCAGACCCTGTTTATTTCTGAACTTCTCCTGTTGGGGTCCTAATCTGCTCCTTCCCAGGCCCCAAGGCCTGTCCCTGCAGGCTGATGACTGAGACAGAGGGTGCTTTCCACGGTTCTGTGGACCAGAGCTCGTAACAGATCCTGCTGGGCTGAAGGGGAGCACGGTGGGCAGGAGGACCAGGCCCGGACAGGGCCCACGTGCTCTGGGCCCCATGGGCTTGCTATCTTAACTGTGGACCTTAGCCACATGGCAAATGACGGCCTGGCCCTGGCCCCAGCCTCCAGCTCCTGGAACAGGCGAGAGGCCCTGGAGCTGGGCAGGACCATGAGGGTGGGTTTCGGTACCCCATCAAACCTGGGTTCACATCCTGACTGCTGCTTCCTGGTGGTGCAGCTCAGGGCAAACTGATTGCGGGGTGAGGGTTAATGAGGAGACCTGTGGGAAGGGGGGACACTGGCCATCCAGCACGGGCCTTCGGAAAGGGCGCCTCCTGGTGGATACCTTAGCTGGTTGTGCTCATGGGAAAAGGTCAGTGGTGTGAACCTTCAGGGTGGGTGGGGGGAAATCCTTGTGAAGTAGTGTGTTTCTGACCTAGATTTGGGGGCCACAGTCCAGGACCACCTGGCCCAGCCCACCTGGCCTCTTCCTCCTCTCTCTGTTTGCCTTGGTGCCTCCCCCCTTTGGCCAGCCTCCCCGTGGTGCCCCCCCCCCCAGCTGCTGCAGGCCTCTTTAGGGGTTGCTGTACTTGGTAGTGGGCTGGCTGGAGCTTGGTGGTCACTTTGGAGATGGTACCCCTGCTGTTGTGGCCCCGGAGGCCCTGATGGCCAACATCAGCTCCCTCCGACCGGCGCCTTCTGTCTCTGCAGGCTATCCTTCCCTCATCAGGAGCCAGAGCCCCAAGGCCCAGCCTCAGACTTGGAAATCTGGCAAGCAGACTTTGCTGGTGAGTGATGGGCTGCCATGACAGCCTGTCTGGCGATAGGCATCTCCAGAATGGGCACGGAACAGGGCTCCCCAGGAGCAACTGGTCATCAGTCACCCAAGGGAGGTGATGGGGGGATGTGACCTCTCTGGGCCATGGGATGGAGGGAGGGAGCAGCAGTGGCCTGAATTCCTGCATCCTGCATTCAGCAAAGGGTAACAGAGACCCAGGGCTAACAGTCAGTGGATCTGGGTAAGCATGCACTTTCTGGGCCTCAGTTTTCTAATCTGTAAAGTGGGCATCCCTGATTCTTTCATTTGGCAAATTGTTGCCAGGTGACTATACTTGCTGAATGAGGACTGTGTCCCCATCAGCTCCGGGCATGTGAAATTCTCCGTCCTGGGGATGGACGTCCTAGTGATGCCACCTTCCTGGGGCCATTCCCTAGCTCTGACAACACAGAGGCCACTGGGGCGATAGCATGGTGAGGCAGAGGCGGTCAAGTCAGGAACAGAGATATTTCAGGGTTCAGTGGCTAACGCACCTGAACCAGGAATTGAAGAACCACACTAGAGGAGACCATGGCCTTAGGGTCTGGCCAGCTTAGGGGATTTCCTCTCTGAGGCTCTATTTCTGCAGTCTTGTAATGCAGTGCTGAGATACGGGGATCCCTAATACCCCCCCTCTTTTAAAGATTTTATTTGACAGGCAGAGATCACAAGTAGGTGTAGAGGCAGGCAGAGAGAGATGGTGAAGGGGGGGAAGCCGGCTCCCTGCTGAGCAGAGAGCCCAATGTGGGGCTCGATCCCAGGACCCTGAGATCATGACCTGAGCCGAAGGAAGAGGCTTAACCCACTGAGCCACCCAGGTGCCCCCCTAATGCCCTTTTGACCTGACCCCCACCCAGGACCTCCGTGAGCAGGGCCTTCCTTCACAGGCTGCGCCTCCACCTCCCTGAATGCTTCTCTCTTGGAGCTGAGGGAGTCAGACAGCTGCGCTGGGATATGGGTGACAGCAGGGGCTTGGCTGGGGACAGGGGCAGGAGTCCCCAGCTCTCTCCTGTCTTTGCATTTGGAGGTCATATCGTGGGGAGGTGATTTGCTCCAGGCCCCGGCGACTGGGGCTGGATTAATTGGAGAAAATCTTTAATTTGCTGGTGATGGGAGCTAAGTGATCGTGTGTGTAATTTGTACCTGGGCCCAGGGGCATCGCAACAGCAGGACTGCAGAAAGCAGATATGGGGAGAAAAAAAGGGGTTTTGTTCCTGGACTCGGGCCTTGCCCTCCCTACCACACACTCTTTTACTCCCAGGGCCTGGGTCCCAGCAGAGAAAGCTCATTACCATCTGGAGACACTTGCTTGGCAGGGCAGGGTTCTGGCTAGAACGGAGGCAGGTGCTAGCACGTGAGGGAGGCTGTCCTGGGAGTCAGAATGCCTGGGATGTGGCCCTTGCCTTCGTACCCACCTGCTGTGTGACCTCCCGTGAGCCGTTCTTCCTCTGCTGCCATTCTCGCAACTCTAACAGGAGTTGGGAGCCTCTGACGTGTTGTGACCCTGAACCAGGGAGGGGACAAGGGCAGGCTGGGGAGACAGGGAGAGCACCCTTCCCAGATGCCCTGGAATTCTGTTTCTGCCCACCTGTCACTTCTGGGCTCTTCACGGGACAGCACCATTCACCGACCTGTGGTTTGCTCTATTGACCCAGCCTTCCAGAAAGAAAGGCGTGAGCCATTTCCAGGGCTCTTACTGACTACTCTGGGGTCCAGACCCGTTCCGCCACTGAGTAACTCTGAGGCTTTGGCTGTAGCCTTCTCCTGCCTGGGTGCCTCTGTATCTTGCAGTCACTTCTTAAGGGGGCCAAGCAAGGTCCGAGTTTAAGGACTCAGCCGCTGCATCCCGCAGCCCCCCAGGCCCTGCTCTGGGCCAGATACGGCTAAGGAGCTGCTAGGTGACCACATCTCCGGGCAGACAAGGTTGAAGGCAGGGGCGACCGACCTCCCCAGTGTCTCCTACAGAGGCATCAGTGGACCCAGCTCAGGCACAAAGCCACTTCCAGAGCCCCGCGGAGGGCTGAGCGCTCTCACATAGACTAAGCAGCAGCTAATCTGGCCTTCTGGTTGCTGGAGGCTGATCTCTTAGGCTTGGGGAGCTGAAAGGAGCAGAGCAGAGCTGGTGGGAAGGTGCTTCTGGCTCTGTGCTGAGGCCGCTCCCTCAAGGATGGGCCTTGGGGAGGCCAAGGATAAAGGATGGAGTTGGGGAGCCCACCTCTGTGTTGGGCTGGGCAGTTTTTTGCCTTCTGTGAACCCTCTCTGTCAGGGCAATCACGCAGAGAGACCAGAAGCAAATGCTTGTGGCCCTTGGGATTCAAGGAGTGATTTGGAGATGTGGGTAGGGTTGTTGGAGGAGAGGGGGTGCGGGGGAGGCTTGGGAGCCAGACTATGGGGGCTCGAATCCCAGCTCCACTACTCAATAGCTGGGTGGCCTTAGGGAAGTGGCTTAGCCTCTCTGTGCCTCAATTTGTCCGTCTATGAAATGGGTATGATGATAGGAACCCACTTAATTGGGTAGCTGTAAAAACTCCATGAGTCCTTCCATACAAAGCATTTGTAACACAGGGTATAGCTCTGGAGAGGAGAAAATATATGAGACCAGGAGCTAGGGCGGTGCTGGGGTAGGGGCGGCTCCTAGGCCACAGAGAGAAAGTCTGATGAGGAGCTGAGGTTCCTGCTCACCAGCCGAATGGCGGCAATGAACTGAATGAGCTATGAACATGGAGACGGATAGCGTTGAGTAGATAGAGCCTGCGGTTTGGGCCACAGGCCCCATAACCTGCTAGGGAGTTCAGAGGACTGCTGCTTCCCTGGTGGGGAGGTGAGGCCCGGGCAGGTCTGGTTGGTTGGCTCCACTGCCATCTGCCCTCCCTAACCACTCTTGTTTCCCTCCCACAACCGACAGTCTCACTACCGGCCGTTCTATGTCAACAAAGGCAACGGGATGGGGTCCAACGAGGCCCCGTGAGTTCCAGACAGGCAGCACCGAGGCCCTGGCACCCCTGCCCTCCCCAGCTGATCCTGCTGCTCCCGCTACTGTGCTCATCAGGGTGGAAGGGAGCCGCCCCCCTCTGCTCCCTGCCTTCAACCGGGCCCCATCCAGGCTCCTCTCCAGCTTTGGGACTTCTAATGGCCACCATCTTTCCTGTGCTCAGAGGCCAGCCATCGCAGGGGTGGGAGATAGGTGGGCTTCTCTCCCCTAACCCACCGCCCTCTCTTGGGTGGGGTTGTTGGGGCCCACATGGGGGCGGCCTGCCTTTCCCGCCCATCCCCTGCCATCTTGAGGCCTCTTGGCCATTTCTCTCCAAGCTTCCTTCCCCAGGATGTGGTCTGTAGAAGTCTGCCCATCTCCCACCTGCGTGGGCCCACCTTCTCCTTCCCAGCAGCCCAGCCCCGGCAGACCACTGGCCCTAAGTACCCAGCCTGGCGGAGCCCGCAGCCTGGGGCCACGGTGGAGGGGAACCTCTCAGCATCTCGGTACCATCCCGACCGTGTCGGGTGTCACCGTAACCATATGGAGTCCGAGGTCCTGGGAATGGGCTCTCCTGGCTGCAAGGATGATCTTAGCCAAGCCAGGTCCCTCTTCTACCTGCTGGGATAAGCAATTCCCTCAACGTGATAGGATCCATCCATGAAAATAGCTCCTGGCCCTGCTGCCCAAGGGACATGTCATTTCCCCCACGGAGTCCTGGGCCATCCCATTGTTCTGTGTCCTCTCTGGCGATGGCACGTGAGCAGGCCGGGGACATTGGGTCTCGGCTGGTCACTTGCAATTTCCAGGTAACTGCTGCTGTTACTTCAAGGGTGGCTGACCCACCACCAGCCCCCCTCAGCCACTGCCCCCATCCGTCTCCCTCCTCCCTCTGACTACCTTCCATGTGGCACACCGTCATGGGGCTCAGGGCCTAGAGACGGACCGAAGCGGGAGCAGCAAGGTGGGGCCCTTCCTCTTCTCACCATCCCTCCCAAGGGTCCTGGAGACAAGGGGGTGGGGCCAGCTGGCCAGGGGGCAGGGAGGGGGACACTTAGCTTGGGCTTTCCCCTCCTGAATAAACCATTGATCACCGACTTCTTTTGTATTAAACCAACATGTCCCCAGCGGGACTGCCCGTAGCCCTTCTGAACACTTTCCCAACACTGATTAGTGTGGGGTCACCTCTCCTCTTTCCTCCAGAAGATGTGGCTCCTTCAAGTCTCCCTGTCACCCCATCAAAGCCCCTGGGGTGACTTACAGGAGACTGGATCTTTGTTAGGTGGACATCAGCTGACAGGGAACAGAAGGGAGGATGGGGGCACCCTGGGGTGCATTGACTACCCTGAGGGCTGTGTGTGCTCAGAATGCCCCATCCCCCATCCCCAGCAGGGAGCAGGACCCCAGGAGTGGCTGTACATAGGCTGAAGTGGAGACTGACCAGGGGCTTCTCCGTGGTGGGGAGAGCTTCCTGGGTTGGGGGACCCCACACTCAAGACCTGGCAGGAGAATCAACAGGCTCCTGAGGGCAGCACCCTGCTGGGCTTGGGGCATGCAAGAAGGAGATGAGGCTGTCTAGGCCCTGGGAGCCCAGAGAGGCCTGGAAGGGTAGTCTGGGAAGGCTTCCTGGAGGAGGCAAGCAAGACAGGAGGAAGCATGACCTGGAAGAGATAGAAAGAGGATGCAATTAAAACACACCCTTTCCTTGGTGGGGCTGGGGACCTCCCCTCCAAGGCTCCTTCATTCTCACTGTCCTTTTTAGCTCTGCTCCTTACCTGAGGCCAAACCATACCAGGGGAGCATCCCTCTCCCCTGCCCCTTAGTAAATGAGCTAGCTGCCGGTGCATCATGGAGGGGCAACCCCCTTCTTCCTCCCTCTCCCCACCCTGCTGGGCCAGTAGCCAGGCTTCTCAGCTGGGGAGGAGGAGTCAGAAGAAGAGGGCTGAGAGGAGGGAGGAGGAGAGGAGAGGAAGGGGAGGAGACCCGGTGCAGCACTGTCAGGAAGGAGGCTGCTTCCCATGGAACCAGCATGCTCCCCCACCTCCGTGCCTGCCCTCTGGAGCCTGGAGAACAGTGTCCCCCAGGGTTGGCTACTGTTCCCCGCAGCCCCTGACCCGGGTCTGGTTCCATGAGCGGTGCTCTCTGGAGCACCTCCCCCAGGCCAGCACTCAGTGCCCTGCGCCCTCCTGGACCTGTTTTAGGACCTGCAATCCCTGTGGCTGTGATGGGGAGGAGGGTCATGCTCCTAGACTCCAGGGATGCCCTGTTCTCTGGCAAAGACCTTGGCCCCCCACATTTGGGACCCTTCCCAAAGCCATTGGTTCCAGAAGAGGGAAGAAGGAGAGGGACCCAGTCCGGCTGAATTCCCTGGACCCCCAGCTGCCCCTCCTCAGCGCCAAACTCTGTGGGTCAGGCTTGGGCCCCCTCCCCAAGAAGAAGCCTTTTCTGTTCACAAGGGCGGGTGGTGGGCGGAGGGGGGGAAGGTGATGGTGCTGGGGGTTGAGTGGGGGGCTGCTGGCGAGCCTTAGAAGCATCTGAGTCCTGCTCTGGGCCTGGATCTCCAGGACCCATGGCAATATGGACTCCATGTCGTCAGGGGTGTTCCTTTTTTATTCTAGAAGGGTGTGGGCCTATGGGCAGGCCTTGGAGACTAAGAAGCAGTTATGGGGGAGGGGCGCCAAAGAGGGGGTATCAGGACGTTCCTGTGGGGAGCTGACACTTGGAATTCAGACTTTGGGAGACAGTTAGGAGCCAGACTGCCTGAGTCAGAATCCTGCGTGTGGCACTCACCAGCTGTGTGACCTCGGCAAACCACCCAGCCTGTCGGAAGCAAACAGCATCTTAGAGGATTGCTGGGGACAAAAACAACAAGAACAATGTGGGAAGCACCTGGCCCCAGCAAGTGCTCAGTAATTGAGAGTAAATACTACGGCTGTCGCATTAACAAGAGCAGCAATGACAGCATCCCAACCTGGGACCAAGCTCCTTTCTCCATTTCTCCAGCCTCTTTATCTTTCGCCCTTGGACACCAGCCGATAGGTGGCTGGGAGTGGGGGGGGGGCTCGTGATTCCTCTTTTCCAGCCCGGAACCAGCCCCACAGCTCCCTGCAGGTCTGAGAACTAGCCAGGAGGTGGCAGCATTTCACTTCAGTTTATGGGCCCTCAGCCTCCCTCCCCAAGCTGCTGTCAGAACCCAGGCCCCACAGCCTTTCCACAAGGGAAGCCCCTTTCTCCACTCCTTGTGCATTAGCTAAGTAGACTTTGCCCTAGACTGTGGAATGTGTGATTACAAGGCCGGCAGTCCCCCTGCCAAGAAGAACGAGAGGCTTGCTGCTCACCCGCCCCACACCCTGCCCGCCTGGCACAGGGGCTGCAGGGTGGGGCACGGGAAGGGTCTCCTCCAAGTGGCGGGCTGCTGCCCTTGGGCTCTCCTTGCAGGAGGGCATGCCGAGGGAGGGGGCCTGGTGGGCATGTCAGGTTGAGTTCTGCAACCCCTGAACGTCGAGGGTAATCTGTACAGGGCAGGCCACCAAGCCAAATGGTAGATACATGGAAAGTCAGAGTCCTCAAAATCCAAGACAAGAGAATACTAAGAACCAGAGTCCCTTGACTTCCTTTAGCCTCAGATTTCCTGACTGCACAGTGGGGAGATCTGTATCTTGTCCTGGTGGACTCTGCGGGGAGATTAGAAGGGGAAAAGCTGGGGCCAGGAACGCCTGTCCGGAGGGGGCGGGGTCTTACCACCAAATCCTCAAATTGCTTCCCAGGAGGGACCCAGGCAGTTTTATCTTTCTGAGTATTGACTATTAAGTTTGAAAACGAGCTGTTGTTCAGCCACATAAATGAGGGAGATAAACACTAATTGCTGGGTGCCGTGCCAGCTCCTGGTTCCTAATCCATCACCCTGCCAAGGCGAAGGCTGAGAAGGGCAAATGCAAGGAGGAGGGGGTAGGGATGAGGGTCGTGGGAATCACTAACCCATCTTGCAGGAGGGAGAGTGGTGGGGAGGCAGGAACCCTCCCCAGGGGCTGAGAACGATGCCCCAGTCCCTAGGGCTCTCCAGGGAGGACAGAAGCCAGGCTGGGGAGGATGGGGAGGTCTTTGGTTCGTACGTGGTGAAGAAATTATCCTAAGTGACCTGATAAATTGTTTCTCCACTGCTTTCATGGTTGGCCTTGGAGGGCAAACTGCATTTCTCTGAGGTTGGTTCCATCCTCATGTTAAGACCCTCGATGGGCAGCAAACCCTGGTCCTTACTGGCCCCTTGGCGAGGGCGGAGCTGTCGGTGGAAGGCGTGGCCTTGAGAGCCTGTCCCTGAGAAGGACTCATGCTTATTCCTTGGGAGGTGAGGCTGTGGGTCTTTGATGGCTCAGGTGGGGACCTGCCAAGAGGGCGATGGGACTGGATGACCAGAAGGCCAGTGTTGGGTCCACTGTGCAAGGCCAGGAGAGAGAAGGGCTGGGGTGAGGGTTCAGGATGGTGGGACAGAGGGGGCTTCCTCGTGGAGTCCCAAATCTTCATGGTGTGCCAGGACCTCAGCATGGGGAGACAGGAGGCACTGCTCTCCATGGACCTTACAGCCCATTTGGGAAGCCAAGCATAATAAATGAACATGGGCTGATTTGGATGCGATAAGCACCCTGCAGAGGACCATGGGGAGCAGGGCTGAGGGAGGAGGGTTCTCCTGGTGGGTGGGGGCGGTGGACCTGGGGGTGAAGATCGTCCAACAGGGGACCTGCATTGGAGAGTGTGTTCTGCAAGTGTGGGGAGGGCAGGAGCCAGCCGGCTGGGGGTGCTGAGGAGGGGACATTGGGTGGCAGTGAGGCAGGCAGGGTCCCATCACACAGCACCCCATGAAGAGTTGGGGTTTCCTGTAAAGGTGGCATTGCCACTGCAGGCCGGTGAAGTTCAGTGCCCTAAGAAGAGTGCTCTGGGATGGATGGGGGTGATGCTAGAGCGGAGAGTGACGGTCCAGCTGGGCAACGATGGCAGCCAGAGACGTGGAGGAGCGGGCTGACTATGGCAGGTGGAGGTGCCAGTGGCATTCCAGGCGGAGGAACAGGTGGAGACATGGGGGCAAGGGGTATAGGAAGACGGGGCAGTTTGGGGAACTGGCTGAGAGCAGAAGGCCCCTGGGGGGCGGGGAGCTGGGTGGGAGAACACGTCCCAGCTGCAGGGGGAGGGGAGCCACGGCTCATCTGTGCAGGTTATGGCGCGGGAAGGTCTCTGGCCACAGGGCCTAGAAGCAGAGAAGGCGCGTTTGGGTGATGACCCCAGAGACCGCCCCTTGCCTGTCTGTCTTCCTGGGAGGCCGGGTGCAGTCCTTAATCTGAATCCTAACACTGCCAGTGAGCAGGTGGATCAGTAGAACTAGTTCTTTATTCTTCCTGGTTCTTGGTTTTCTCACCTGTATGATGGGGTTCATAATAGAGCCCATTTGGGGTTTTTGTGAAGCTCAAATGTGAAGAAGCTAGTAAAGGGTCACCAGAGTGATTGGCACTTTGTGTCACCTGATAAATAAGAGCTCAGGTGCCGAGAATAGGACAAAGGGCGGGCCCTTTACCCCCGCCTTTGCCCATTCTCTGCTGACCCCTGCTTTCGCTGCTGGTGGAAGCAGAATTCAAGCTCAGCATCCCAGGGAAGGGATCATCCTTCCCTGAGGATGAGCATTCCGCTCATCCAGCAGGACCAGCTGGCTCTGGTTCGGGGCCGGCTGAGTTGGGGTCCTGCCTCCCCCCGGGGAAGATGGGCGGCCAGGGGCCCTCCCAGTGGCAGCTGGCAGGGTTACCAGCCCGCAGGAACGAAGCTAATGCTTGTCTTCCCCGCGTGCAGGGCCGGCTGCTACATGCACGGGTGGCCGGGGTAATTAATTTACACATTTCATCCTGCTTAAACTAATAAGCTGCTATATCCTCCTTCTTCGCTGAGCCCCAGACTTCATGCTGGGCCTGCCAGGGATGTCATCCAACCGTGATGGCCACCATTGCTGCCATCACACGGGCTCGGCCCAAGGCTCTGAGGCCCTGCGTCCACGTTCCGAGCCCGCTGCTCCAGGTCAGCTCAGAGGCCGTCTCAAGGTGTCCTAATCATCATCATGCTCATCTGGGAGGAGGAGGGGGACGGAGGAGTCCATCCCCACAGCCCTCTGTCCCAGTGGCTCCCCGTCCTGGAGCTGTGGGGCCTGCCTGGTTCCAAGATGTTGGGAATCTGTAGATATCCCCAGTGACAGGGAGGAGAACAGTGACCAAGAAAGGTGGTGAGGGGGGATAACGCCGGATGTGTCCTGCTGTTGTGGAGAAAGGGGGACACGAATGTCCCCAACTGCTTGCAGGATGGAGTCTGGAGAGATACACAAGAGACTGGCTACCCTGGGGAGAAGCTGGGACCCTGCAGAGTAGAGTAGAGGGAGACTTCTGCCCCAGATCCTTCTGGACTCTTTGAGTCCCAAATGCTGTGAATGTATCACATATTCAAAATGCATCAGCTGTCCAAAAATCAATACGAATGTAATGTAAGTAAGCACCTGATTTGCACAGCCCGTGTTTGTGGCATCTCCCTGTGCACCCGGGAGGGAGGGTGCCGGAGAGTCGATCATGTCACTCCCTTCCAAGGGGGGAGGGCATGAGGTTGTCCTTGAAGAAGATAACCATTGGTGAAGCCAACACCCCGAAGTCCAGGCTCCCTGGGCTCAGGGAAGAATCCAAGTGGAGTTCAGGGCTTCCTGGAGGCAGGAGGCTTGAACCCTTTTGAAGGTCATGAAGGAGTTGACCAGATGGAGTGGAGAGGAAGGGCTGGATGGAGCTGAGGTGTGAGTTCCGATTCTGAAGGTTAAAACATGGGGTGCACTGGGGCCCTGGCGTCTGCGCCTGTAACGTGAGAAGAGTTTGCTCAGGGAGCCCCCAGAATGATCCCCAGCCCCCTATCACCATCCTGGAGCCCCTGGTAGGAGCTTTAGGACCCAGGTCTGTGCTGGCTGTGCTTTCCCAGAGAGGCTTTTTCCTGAGCTGAGGACAGAGTGCCAGCTCCTTCCGGCTGCCTCCCCCTACTTACGGATTCCATTTGTACGCTCCGATTCCAAATCCTGCAGGATTTAATATCCACTCTGTAATCTACTGGCACCAATAGGTATTATCTAACTAAACCTTAAATTGAAAATGCTAGGCTTCCATTTTCCCCACGCCGTCGGGAGAAGTCGGGGCGCTCTACGTCCGATGTAATTGACTCTTGCGCTAATTAAAGTGTGTCGCTCTGCTGTCCTCGGACCCGCAGCCTGCTCCCCCTCCCCCAACATGCCCCACGGTCCCACAACCAGGCGGGGACTCGGACGGGCCCGTAAGGTGGCCCCAAGGTCCACCCTGTGTCTATCCTAAGTATCTCTTGCTTTAAGTCCATTTTATTTCCTCCCCTGAGAGGTTACTGGTTGACTTGCATTTATTAGGCACTCAAAGTAGGCAGGGAAATAAAGAGATGCTAAACACCTAGTCAGGCTCTTCTAACCTCCCCCTCCCCATTTGCTATGATCGTTTTATAGGATGCCAGTTCCCAGGCCACATCGGTTCAGAGAGGAACCCGAGGGGATGGGCAGCATGGAGAGCAATGTTACAGATACTCACTCTTTGCTGGACACAAAATAACTCTTTTCAAAAAATGGAGCTTTTGGAGACAGTTGAAGATTCACATACGCAGCTGTAACAAATAACACAATGAGATCCCGTGTTGCCCCCGGTACCACCGTCTTGCAAAACCTCAGTACCTCAGTACGCTATCACGGCAGGCTGCGGACAGCGATGTGGTCCTGGGGCAGAGCAGTTCCTTGGTTTCCTTTCTCTTTTTATCTAATTAAATTTATTTATTTGAGAGAGAGAGAGAACATAGCACAGGGGTGGAGGGTGGTAGAAGGAGAAGCAGACTCCCCCACTGAGCAGGGAAGGGAGCCCGACACCAGGACCCTGGGATCATGACCTGAGCTGAAGGCAGATGCTTAATGGACTGAGCCACTCGGGCGCCCACTTGATTTCTACTCTTTCCATGAGGGTCTCTTCTGTTGTCCTTCCGTGGGGTTCCTTGCCTCCTCTTCCCCCCTCTTACCTGACCCCGGGAAACCACTGACCTGAGCTCTGTTTCTTTCATTTTGCTATTTCAAGAACACCAAACATATAGAACCACAGGGTGTGCTGCCTTTTGGGATTGGCTTGGAGGACTCCTGTGACGTGGTGAAGTCAGCATCACTCATTCACAGTTCACAGAAACGCAAGTTGAGGCCAGGGCCGTGAAGTGACCTGCAGGGGCGGGATTTGAACTCGGCTCTCCCTGGCCACCTCCGGCCCCCGCCCCCCGCCCCAGGCTCACAGCTGTCACGCTGACTGGCGGGTGTTGTTAGAACGGATGGCTCTCAGTGCTCCCCGTGTCTGGGGGAGATGCCTCGGCACCCTGGAGGGTCTCAGGCCCAGAGGCAGGAGGGAGGATTCTCAGCCTGTCCCACCCAGCCTGATGCCTCAAAGGGCAGACAGAAGGGGCCCCCAGTCCCAGGCCCCCTGAGAGGGTGAGGCGGCGGGGGCAACAGGATTCCTGCGGACAGGTGGCTTCCCACCTTGTCTGGGGTCCTGGACTCAGGGGCGCTCCCCTGCTTGGCTTCACAACAGGCAGGTGGCCCTCCTTGGTGGGGGGTGAGGAGGCTCAGGCCCTGGAGCCCTCCCCCATTCCCCGGCCCACCTGCCCCTCCAAGTCCTACAGAGGCCTCGTGGCCTGAGACTGGGTGTCACGGCCCTCTAGTCAGGTCAGCCCCTGGGCCCCAACTGGTCAGCTCTGAAGCAATGTCACTGGCACAGCTAACCAAGCGTGGGATTGCTCGGAATGAGCGTCTCCCCGCTGGGCACCCCCTCCCGTCCACCAACTCTTACCTGGGTCCTGCTCCTGCCATGACCTGGCCCGGGGTCTGAGGGGGGTTACAAAGCTAGTACCCGTGGCTCCCACATCAGTGTGACGAGAACTTCATCTCCCCGCAGAGGCCTTCCCTTCTGCTCCCGAGGGAGGGGGATCTGGCTCTCTCTGCACCCAGGGGGAGAGGGTTGCTCCCGGGACTCAGCCCCGTGGTCCCTGGGCAGGCCTGGGCTTGTGCCTGAGGCTGTGAGTTGGGGAGGAAGGGGCCCCCGCTGGATCCCAGGAGTGGAGTTCCCCCGTGGTGAGCTAAGCCCCTCGGCATCAGGAGACTGCCATGGGGCAGAACAGGGGCCGGGGGAAGACCATGTTTACTCAATGAAAGAATTTTGCAGAAACTCTAAGTATCCAGCAGGAGCAGACTGCTTCGTGACGCGGTGGGGTGTCCCTGTCAGTGCGGTCACTCATTCATCCAACACACCCTGACTTTTCACCTTGGGAAGGCATGACTCCGCTGTGACTCTCCGCTCCAGAATCCCACGGGTCTGGGGTCACACATCTTTAGCAAGTGCTCTGGACCTCAGTTGCCTCATCTGCAAAATGGGAATAATACCAGTTCCTTACCTGTCACAGCAGGGCCCAACTCTGCTTCCGATGATGCCCGCTGCACCCTGCCCGGCCTGTGCCTGACAAGACCCTCAGGCACTAACTCCTGTCAAAGTGCCACAAACACTCTCATTTCACCCTCAGGGCAAGTGTCTGCTTAGGTGGGAACCAGTATCATTCACCCCATCTTACAGGTGAGAAAACTGAGAGTCAGCGTGAGTCCCCAAACATTCGGAGCACATGCCTCCTGCTGGCTTTGGAAGGCAGCCGTTCCCACATTCTTGGAACCTTCTAGACTCCAAGATACCGCAGACCCAAGGTTGTTCAATGAAAGTGGGACCCTGGGTGGGGGCTGAGGAAGGAAGAGGTCGTGCGGCTGCTGAGTGGGTCTGGGGGAGATGAACGCGGGTGGTCCTGGCAGCTTCTTCAGTGGACGCCCACACCTTTCCCTGGACCCGTGGGCGGAAGAAAACTGGAGGCATCTCTGCCCGGGGAAGGTGGCTGCATATGAGAAGGGAGTCACACAAGCACTCTTGATAAGCAGCAGGTAGCCCCGCACCCGCTAGCTAATGGGATTAATCTAACCGCACGGACGCAGCTGGGCAAAACCAAAACACAGAACCCAACCTAAAGTACCCCACTTAACAGGGGAGCCCTGGGAGTCTCACAACACGTCACCTGACTGGCTGGCCCGCTGCAGGGGTGAGGTCGGCAGGAGGCCACATGCGATGCCCAAGTGTGGCATGGAGGCCAAGGGGACCCTGGAGGAGGGCCAGGGACCAGGGTACTCAGGCAGCCATGGAGGGGGACAGGGCAGCATCTGAGGGTCATAGTGTCCAGTGGGTGGGGACATCCTGAAAGGCAGAGGCAGCTGCCATGCTCTGAAGAAGTGGGAGAGGCCCCTGCGTAGTCCCCTGTCAGTCCCACCTGAGAGAGGGTCCCAGCCCTGGGAACCCTACCCAGCGACATTCACAGAAAGAAAGCCGGGTCTTTATCTAGCTCTGCTTGCTGGTCTGGCCTCCTGAGCCTCAATCTGGCCTCCACAGTGAAGGAAGGGAGGGGACCTCTTTACCAGACAACTCATTCAACCCTCACTATGGTACTATAACCCCACTTTACGGTTAAAGAAACTGAGGCACAGTTAGCTTTCAGATTACCCGGGATCTAGAGCCTGTGCTCCTGGCACTGCCCCAAGCTTCCTCCCTTCCATGGCGTTGGTGAGCAGCAGATCTTTCCTGGGCCTGCCATGGACTCAGACCAGCTCCAAACCCAGGGTGAGAGCAGAAGCTTTTTAACCCCCCAGGGTCTAGATCCCTGCTTCCCTCTGCTTTGGCTCAGGATGCCCATCACCGTGGTGATGTCCTCTGGCGCTGTGGTGATGCCAGCTTTCGTGGAGCCCCCGGGATGGGGACGCCAGGGGAAAGCAAGAAAGACCATGGAAATGACTTTCTGGGCCCTTCAAATGGGGAGAGAACTGGTGGGGGTGGGGGGGAGCAGTCACCCTATTCAACCCTCGGCCTCTAGTTGGCAAGTAAACCAAGGGCATACCTCCCTTTCTTTAAAGCTGAAGAATGAGAAAGTCGGTTGCTGGTGTTCACTGAGCATTTACTCTGTGCTGGGAGTTTGCTGAGCCCCTGACCCATTATTTCTCCTGACCCATCCAAGGACCAGGAGGCGGGGACTGCTTGTGTGACCTCCATCATACTGGGGAGTAGCTAAGGCCACTCCACTGGTAAGCAGGACATGGGGGAGCCACACCTGGACCCCAAAGTCCCAGGACGCCCCCCCTTCCCAGGATGCGGCTTGTTCCCTGTTTCCCAGTGTCTCGTGTTGAGGCAGTGGAAAGGGGAAAGGTGGGTTCTCATTCCTGCTCCCCCAAATGACCTGGTTTGGTGGCCTGGGGCAGCCCCTTTACCTCCAGAGACTGAACATTCCCCATTTATAAAACCAGGGGCAAGATCTCCGCCTTACCTGCATTGCTGCCTTGTTGTGGGAATCAAATGAGAAAAATACACCTGACTGGGGTTTCATGCTGTGAGGCGTTACATAAACATGAGTTATGATTCCACACCCTAGAGCAAGCATGTTCCTGAGCTCGGTGTGGCTTTTTTCTTTTTTTTTTCCACTAATGCTGTCAGGAACGATAATCACTAGTAACAACCCCATTGCTTCTGTACACACCTCCGTGTGGGGACCTCAGCGCTCCTGGGGGCATCGTCTCTGCACAGAGCCCAAGAGGAGGGGGCTAGCGCTCCGCATTTTGCAGTGGGTCAGCTGAGGCAGGCAGCAAGAACAATGAGCTGACCAAGATTCCCAGTGCTCCCCAAGAATGTTCTAGGCTTAGAATCCAGGATTTCTAGACTCTACTCCCTCCAGCTGGGAGGGCTCGCAGGCTACTCCTGAGAGTGATTTATGGCAGAAATTCGCAGACTGGGTGCTGCGTCAGCTCTGCCTTCCTACTTTCCCGTTCTGGCGTCGGCCTCTCTTTATCTGCTGCTCACCTCCCACTGCCTCTCCCCTCCAGGAGTTGCCCAAGGCTGAGCTGGGCCTGATTTCAGCTCCTTTCTGGAGCTGGGCTCTTCCCTAGTGGCTGGGAAACGGGAGGCGGTGAGACGGGCAAGGAGGGGAGAGCAGGATGGAGACCCACCCCCAGTTCCAGGCAGGCAGTCCTCTCTGGGGTCCCCGCTGATCCTCCACATGGCCCCTCATGATTTTAAAAGGCAGGAGGGAGGCTTGGGGGCAGAAAAGCCACGTTGCTCGCTTGTGTTCAGTAACCATTCAGCATCAGAACCAGCTCCGAGACCCACGGTCCGAGGGACTCCCAGGCCCATGTGTTCCCTCATCCCCAAGGTCGGGAAAGCATGGACCTCGGGAGGGTGGGCAGAGCTGGCCCACTCAGGGCCATGCAGACCCCGGTGTGGAGCTCCTGCTGCTTTGCCATCAATGGTAAGGCGTGAGCTACAGGCAACCCAGATTCCAAGCCCCGTTGCGGGAGTGAGCTTCTGGACCGAGGAGTGGGGAGCAGGAGGCCAGGAGACATTGGGTGCTTCTTCCCAAGCCGTCATCAGGACTGGCAAAGCAGGAGACCAAGGACTTCTGGGAAGGCAAACAGGGCCAGTGAGTGGGTGTTTCCCAGGCAAACAGGCCGATAGTTAGAAACAACAACAAACAAAGGCCATATATTCAATTTATGAACTCCACAGATATATTGTATTATGAACTTATTTTTTAACACAAAGAAACTGGAAACTCAGAGAAGTTTTTTAACCTGCCATGGTCACACAGCTAATGGATGCAGAAGAGACGGCTTGGGCTGGGTGGTTGGAAGCTGGGGTGTGGGCCACTCTCTGGCCAGGCCCTGGTTTCACTCTCCCCACAGCCCTTACCTCTTACAGGCTCCAGAACCTGAGGACACCTGCCATGCCCTCGGCATCTGAGCTGAGCCAGACGCAGCATGAGTGTGCTCAAGGCCACTGCTCATCCTTTCTGGTTGTTTGGGATGACACACTGCTCTCCCTTCATGTTCAAGTCCTGGGTGGGCGTGGGGAGCTCGGGAGGGCCTGGCATGGCTACCACAACTCTCACTTTGGAGACCCAGAAGGTCAAGCTTGCGGGCACTGGGGAGTAGAGAAGGGACTTGGGGAGCTGAAACAGGACTCTGAGGGCTTGAGGGGGACCAGGTGGGAGCTGCCATGAGGGACAGCAGGTCCTACCAGGCCAGTGCAGCTCCTGCCTCTCGACCCCTCTCTTGGCCCTACAACACTAGTGCCTTGAGCCCACAAGGCGGGGCACTCCACCTGACTCCCTGGCCGGATCCTCACAGGCTGCCTTGGTGAGCAGGCTGACGCGGCCAGATCTTCCATCACAGGGACGAACTTGTTATGTATGTTGATTGGCGAGTGATTTGCAGCTAATTTGTTAATCAACCACAGCCTCCGATGTGGGTGTGGCTACCTCTCCATGAAGATTCACTGAGAAGATCCCTTTTGGAGAGGCTGGCCTAGGCAGCTTGGAGGGGGTGCGGGTGGGGGTTATGGGAACACGGGCCTGAGCTCCTTCGCACCCACAACCTCCGGGACCTCACCGTCCTGGTCTGAACCTGCCTGCGGTTCTCTAGGATTCCCCGCACCCTTCCCCACCCCGGGACCTGCCACTCTTCCCTGGAGCCTCCCCTGCTCTAGGACCTCAGCGGCATCTCACCTCACCCCCTCTGCCTCAGATGCCCCGTCTGTTTGACAGGTAGCTACTGGATCTCTTGGTAGGGAAGATGGGTTATATCTGAAAAAGCACCCTACAGCTGACGGGGCTCTGGGGCGGCCTTGAATTGGCTCACAAGGGCCGATTGTTCAACTTTCAGTGATTTTGCAAGCTGGTTGAGAAACACGGCCATTATTAAAAATTAAATTATATGAACTTACAGTTGAGTAAGTTATATTAAACACAGAGGTAAAAAATACTCAAAACTCATTACTAAGTCCTAATTATTATTATTATTATTTTAAGATTTTATTCATTTATTTTACAGGCAGAGATCACAAGTAGGCAGAGAGGCAGGCAGGGGGCGGGGGAAGCAGACTCCCCGCTGAGCAGAGAGCCCGATGCAGGGCTCCATCCCAGGACCCTGGGATCATGACCTGAGCCGAAGGCAGAGGCTTTAACCCACAAAGCCACCCAGGGGCCCCAATCCATTTTACTATTATCTGTGCTCCTGAGGTTATTTACATCAACTGTATCTGTATGTTGGAATCGCTATATAATGGCCCATGGCTAAGCATCTCTTTCTAAACCCGCATTCAATAATGTCACGTTGGTGGATTGAAATCAGCCAGGGTGGGAGTCTTCACAACATGGAAATTAGCACACGCTTTGAGTCAGGTCTCCATTCATTGTTTTGTTATTTGTTTAGACTTAAACAGTGATGGGGAAAAATCTTAATACTGCAGACTGAACTTAAAAGTGTTTTGTGTGTGTAGCTATTACATTCTAAATGGCACCCCAAATCGAGGAAATATTCTTGCAGTAATTGAAGACTATTATCAGTTCAAGGGAAGAAGTCGCTCACATCGGTGACAAACAGAAAAAAGTTCCCAATGAACATCTTTGTGGTTTCTCTCTCTTTTTACCCATTAATGTAAATGCAAATAGCAACCAACACCCAGGTGGGAGCTGCTCTCATTTGTCAATTGCAACCACAGGTTGGCCACAGATACGAGTTTTGCAAAAACACGTATTGGCACACCACTGACGGCTATCCCGTGTCCCCACCACCCCCACCACCTGGTTCTAGGACTTGAATGGTACAATTCAGCTTTAATGGCTGCTCCAGATGTTTGGGAAGAGGATGGAGTGTGACCTTTTCATCCTTCCCAACTCTGTCCATAAAAAACTATTCCTAGCTGGGACTAGGGATATCCTCTGGAGGGAGACCTGGGGACAAAGTTGTCTCGAGGGCATGTTCTTGTGCAGAGAGCAGAAGCATCCAAGATGAGAACTTGCCTGCTCTGCTCTGGCGGGGGGCCTCTCCACCTGCTGTCTGACTCCCTCTGGACACGACAACTGATACCACCTGGGGTGAGGCCACCATCATCTCTGGTCTGGATTTTGGCAAGAGCCTCCTGATTCAACTTCCTGCGTCTATCCTTGACCGCCCTGCACAAGGGGTCCAGAGACAGCCAAAGAGATCCCTTTAAAACCTAAAGCAGATCATCTCCTCCTCTGTTGGAAGCCCTGCCGAGGCTCCCCTTTCCAGGCTTTCTGGTGACCCTGTGCCATCCCGCCTCTGCGACCTCATCCCCATCACCTGCCTGCCCTGTCCTCACTATGCCTACCACACTGGCCTCTTTGCTATTCCTTGTGCCCGCTAGTCATCTCTCCTTTTGGGGCCTTTGTACTGGCTATTCCCTGCCTGGACTGGTCTTCCTCCAAGTCTTTGCTGGGCTGGCTCCTTGGTCTCTTTTAGTTCAGCTCAACCTCACTCCCCCGAGGCCTTCCTTGATCAACCAGCCAACACAGCACTTGTCCCCCACCTCGCCACACTCGGTCCCCCTCACCCGGGCGATCTTTAATTTTTTCAGACTATTTCTTACCTTGTAATATATTCTCTAATTTCCTTATTACATTTGCCATGGAAACTCAGTGTCGTGAGGTCAGGGGCCATTGTCTGTTTCATTCGTGGATATATACCCATCCTCCAAAAACAGTGCCTGCCCCAAGGCATGTGTCAATAAATATTTTTGAAGAAATGCTTTGTGGGAGAAAGGGCAGTTTCTGAGGAGGAGTCCTTGCAGCAGAGCAGAAAATACTTCCTCTCTTGATCAATGCCAGGATGGGAGGCCGGCCTGCCTCTGCTCAGCCGGGCCCTATAGCTCATCTCCCCACTCAGAGCCATCTAGGACCCTCTAAGTGTCAGGATTCTCTGGAGAAATCACCAATAGGCATTGATGCAGATACATCAAAACAGGGAGAGAGTTACAGTAAGGAAATGGCCCACATGATCACAGAGGCTGATGAGTCCCAGGTCCTCAGGGGGCAAGCTGGACCTGCAGGGGAGCCCGTGCCTTCGGTCCAGCCCTGCCAGGCTTAAGACCCAGGGGGAGCCAATGTTTCCATCCAGTCCAGAGCAGGAGACAATGGAAATGCCAGCTCCAGGGCACACGAGATGGGGCTTTCCTCTTCCTCCTCCCTGTTGTTCTATTTCCATCTTGGATTGATTGCCTGAGGCCCACCCAAGCTGGGGAGAGCAGTCTGCTTGATTCCCTCTAGGGGTTTAGATGGTAATCCCCTCCTGTACCGTCCTCACAGACACATCCAGAATAACGTTCCACTACCTGTCTGAGCTCCCGGTGGCATGCAGAATTAGCAGGGCAGGCCCTTTATGTGCCCCAGCCCTCACAGAGTGGACAGCGAGCAGGACACAGCAGCCTTAACTACGTGCGTCCTTCTCCTGAATGCGCGATGCGCTGGTGATGTGGTCTGTGAGCACGGCTGCCTCTTGCTCTCCAGGGGCCGAGAACCTAGGTAAGGAGGAGAGGAAACACGGCTTAGAACACCTTTGTGGCCTTGGCCTAGCCTCTGTGTTCTTTTGTTTTTTCCCCCAAAGATTTTATTCATTAATTTGAGAGAGAGAGAACAAGTAGGACAGGGAGGGGCAGGGGAGAGGAAGAAGCAAGACCCTCCCTCCCCACACTGAGCAGGGAGCCCAACGTGGGTCTCCATCCCAGGACCCCACGATCTTGACCTGACACTTAGCCGGCAGCCCCCCCCCAGCACCCCCCCAGCTTCTGTGTTCTCATCTGTAATATGGACTTCCGATCTCACAGCTGCAGGGCTCCAGTGAGAAAATGCTTTGTCAAATATAAAGCATTTTGCAAGCCCAGGGTATTTGTTTTGCAAACTTTTTGCTCCTACCCAACTTTGGCAAATTCCTATCCCTGCCAAGGGAGAGGTTAAGCCTGCCTTCTTCTTCATTCAGTATCTTTTGTCCTTGGAGGAGAAGCAAGAAGGAACGGATGTATACAGTCAGGGTCTTTGAAGACAGCCCTAGTAACAACACACACTTTGAGAAGCTAGGCTGAGAGTTGATGCTGGCTCTACCCTGAGCCCTGGAGGGAATCGTCAGATTGTTGGATTTCCCCACTCCTGTGGCCTTGCCCAGAAGGAGGGACCGCAGTTCTGAATATGGCAGATAGATATGACATCAGAGAGTTTCCTGTCTGGGGGCTTTGGAAGAGCAGGTCTGTCCCAGGTAAGCTGTGTGCAGGCACACCTGGAAGCAAGGGGATGAATGGGAGACCCATCCGTCCTATCTGTCCAAAACAGGTATATATTCCCACTGCGGTTTCCCCACTGTCATTAGTGCGTCCCTTTTTCCCTGGCTCTGTGTGGTTGGGAATGAGAAACCCGAAGGCACCTTCCTTTCTAGATCTCCCTTCTGGCTCCCCCATCCAGTCACTGGCTGAGCCAAAGTTCAGGTAGAAACTTGTCTGGCTCGATAGCCAAGATCGCCAAAGCCATCTGCTCTCCAGGCCTCACAGCCGTTTTGTGAAGACGGAGCGTGGCTGCCTAGGCCACGATAATGGGCATCAAGCACGAGCTGCCTATCAGGGAGACGTGTGGCTGATGGGAAACTTGCACCACAGTGTGGTGAGAGCGATATCCAGGAGACAAGACGGCAGGCAGTCTCCGTGCTCCTGCACCCTGCAGAAAGCAAAGGGCATGGGCACCCCTCCCTCCTGCCCCCCCACCCCGGGAGCATTGCACCTCAATGCCCATCCTTAGCTACTCTGTGCTGGGGGCTTTGGGTCAGTGGGCGGGTATGAAGCTCTTTGGTTTCATGACATAGTGATGATGGGGCTCATTCATTTATACATTCAATCTTTTACTGACTTAGGAAATAGTCATTGAAAGCCTATTCTGGGCCCATATGCTGGTGCTGGTTTAGATGTGGGAACCCAGACCCCTTGGCCTTAGAGCTTGCCATCTAGTTGGGAGACAACTGCATCCATGTAAGCAAGTGTAAAGAGGGAAACTGGATGGATATGGGTCTGAGCCTTGAATACGTCACTTACTATTTGTGTGACCTTAGGCAAGTTACTCAACTGCTCTGAACTTCAGTTTACTCAGCTTTAAAGTCAGGATGAGGGAAAGGATGATGGGGTTATGGACTCTGGGGGGGGGGTGTGCTGTGGTGAGTGCTGTGAAGTGTGTGAACCTGGCGATTCACAGACCTGTAACCCTGGGGCTAAAAATACATTATATGTTTATAAAAAATATAAAAAATTAATTAAAAAAATAAAGTCGGGATGATAAAAATACAGATTTCCTAGAGCTGTGAAGTTACTGGGAAGAACATACACGGAGTATGCAATAGAGAATTGGCTGGTTGTCGACGCACTCTGTAAGCATTCTTGTGATCATCAACGTTGCATCTTCAGACACAGAAGCAGGAGTGGCCTCCCATTGAGCAAAGTAACACCCCAGGGGTGGTGGGTCCAAAGCATCATAACCTTTACTTGGTAAAAACATCAAATTCAGCCAACGCTTTGAGCGTTTGGTTAAGAAAAGCTCTAACAACTAACTTTTTCTTTCCCCCCTTGGTGGGATCAGGTGGGTATTTGAAATGGATGAACGAATTGGTGGTTCTAATTGGATGAATCAATTCATTGTTGTGGCATCTTGGGGACCCAGTCCGAGATTGGTCACAGTTGGATCCAAGGCCCTGGGTGCATTGTTTTACAATGCATCTTTTGGCTGCGGTTTTGTCTTTTTTTTTTTTTTTTTTTGAGTTTTTATTTTAATTTGGTTCGTTGACACACAGTGTTAAGTTAATTTCAGGTGGCCTGGTTTCCTCTTAACTTTGGAACTGTTAAAGCTACGGGATTAAGCATGAGGACACGTCTGTGCGTACACACACACACACACACACACACACACTCTCACACACTCCCACAAGGTAAAACCATGCCAGCTCATGACTATCCCTGCTAAGCTGGGACCAAGAGAACCCAAACTTCATAGTTTGCCAACAGCCTTTACCTCTTCTCAGCCGGTTCTTTTTCCCACCGCAGAAGCCTGAGAGCCAAACAGCATCGTCTGAGTTTGGTCACTTTCCTGCCAGTCACTGGCCAAGGCTCTGGTTGTTGGCACAGTGCTCTGCTGCCCATGGAGAGGGGACATTGGCGCTGCCTAGCACGGAGAGGGGTGCTGGCACCATGCGGCCTCTAGGTGCCTGCAAGAGGAAGCAGAGGATGCTGGGTACTGGCAGGCAAACCTGTTGACACTGAAACTTGGCACGTCTGGGTGGCTTTAGCAGTCCAGACAGAGAATTAGCACGGAGGAAGAACCTGCACAGCCATGCCAGCCCGGCTCCTTGGGGCCACCTGTGGACAGATATTTCTTCCTTGGCAGAGAGCTTGGGACATCTCAGAGGCAAAGTTATGTGAAGTGGGATAAAGGCGATTCCAGCACGGCTATGAGCCTACCCTCTGGGGAGGTTCTATACAGTATTTTTTGCTGCATGGGTGGGAAACCTATATTTTCTGGGTTTTTCTAGAAAGCAGGGTAGTGAATGCCCCTTCTGAGTTCTTAGAAATTGGTAAACTGGTGCTGTCTTGAGGATGACTCCTGTCTGCTTTGGGAGCAGGGTCTCCCATTGTCAGCCCCAGCCCCTGATGGGGTGCACGGGCACTCCGCCTTCCGGGGCCAGCTGCTGACAGATGGTGCTGGGAGACCTGCATTCTGGGACCAGCAGCACCTCCTCCCAGCCGTGGGATGTGGACAAGTCGCTTAACTTCTCCTGGCCTCAGTTTCCATCGGCCCTAGCCACTGTTGTGAGGACTGAGCACAGGAATGCAGGATAAAGGATATACCTCAAACACGTGGGAGGCATTAGGTCATGCACTCCAAACACAGCCTTCCCCCCAGACTAGCCTCCTGTGCTGTTTTCTCATTGCATCTTCTTAGAAAACTGCTTACTTGGATATAAAATGCTCAGGAGAAGCAAGATGTCCATCCCGAGGGCTCTCCACTCCCACCCTGCCCGTCTGTGTTCATGCAAAAATCTCTCTGCACACAGAACATCCTCCATCTACTCCAAAGCCCGTCCCCGGGCAGGGCAGGCGCAGGCTTGAGGAGGGGAAGGGCGAGCCGGAACAACTACAGAAACCAAAGATCAGGGATTCTCTTTCTACTCCTTTCTGGGTTTCCTGTTCTGAGATGGGCGAAGCAGCCTGATTTATTTTTGACAAATATAACTGCATCATGAATTATACTGGGGATGGAATTGTTACATTAAATCAAAGTTAATTTTCGACTTCTGTTCAGGGCGCCATAAATAATCAACTCCAAGGTAAGGTTATGGACTGATGTCACCCAAATTATGCTAATGAGGATGATTAAACTTTTGAATGCTAAGTTTCTGTAAGAATAACAATCAGTTAGCATTTACATTTCTGCCATGCCCTAGGATTTGCAGCTTTTTCTGAAGGCCCTATTAAATATAAATAACAATACCATTTTTTTAAAGCCAAGTTGAGCCCTATGGGGCATATTCAATTCTCTTTCCTGGCGCTCAGCTCCTGCAGATGTGGGTGGGGGCTCAGGCTGGGAGTCCAGGGTGCACAGAGCCAGCCGTGAGGGTGGGACCCAGTGCCACAGCACTGTGCATTTCCATCTGCCTTGGGACCACGGAGGGATTTTCAAGTTCTAACAGAGAGGATAATTCAGTTTCAAGTTGGTCCATTCAGAGAGGGATGCCGGGAAGTCCCACTGAGCCTCCGAAGTGCCCCCACCCCCCAACCCCCAACCACCCGACGACTGCTGGCCATGAGCGATTTCCGAGGTTTTGAATTTAGGATGAGACGCCAGCTCCTCGCCTTCTCTGAGGCCATGCTGTGTGTCTTTGGGCCCCTTGCATTAACTCTCTGTGCTTTGTTGTCCCTCCACAGGCTCCTTTTCTAGAAGGCCACTGGATTCCCTACTGGAGCCCAAGAAGGAGCAAAAAGGCCCCTCTGACTTCCAGCCACATGTTTGGCCACCTGTTACGAAAGCCTGCCCCTGAGATGCTCATCTCCTGATGCCTGCCAGGGGGACCCTTCCCCTGTCCCCCCTCCCCCGCCGCCCCCGGCAGCTGCTGGCGTAATGACAGGTCAGCTCACAGGTGAGGCTGTGGGCTGAGTGGCTATTGTTTATCCCAGTTTCAATTTCATCGTCATGACAACCCACACATGTCATTGTCCAAGCCGGTGCCTCCGCACTGAAGGCGTGTGAGGAACTGTGGTCCGGGCTCGTGCCCCCCACCCCCGCTGCCACCGCCCCCCAGAGGGCCGAGGACCCATCTGCACACTTGTGGGGCTGCTCCTTTTCTCTGCTCCTTGTGTTCAGGGTGACCTTATTTTCTCTACCACTTACCCAGAAATTGTTCTTGAAAAGTGTCTCATTTCCACTGAATTTGGCCCAGAATGATTGGGGCCGTTGCTGGGCCTGGATCTGATCTCTCTCGTCAGCAGTCTTGCAGACTCTCTGGGTGCCGCCAGGTCCTGCACGGCTGTGACCACTGGATGAGGCGGCGGGTGGGGGTGGTGGTGGGGGCCAGGCAATGGGTGGGAAATACGCCTGCTTCCCTCCCAGAGCCTCGGAGGAAGGCCTTCCCAAAGAGCCTGCTCCCAGAACCCAGTGAGGGACATTTCCACCTGGAAACCTGCCTTCGCCTGGCTTCCCAGCTACAGGGTGCCCCTCCTAGAAGATTTCAAGAGACAGATGGCTGCTGTTTCTGTTTTGCTCTACTGCTTTGAGGAATCCTTGAGTCTGTGCGGGGCTGTTTAGACACCAGCTCTGGATGTTAACATCGGTGAGCCTTGAAAGAATTGCTCGGGCAGAGTGGGACGTGTGTCTACTGAATTCCTCTTTTGGGTCGTCACGTACTTTATGGTTCTGAAAGCAGACGTTCCTTTGATTTAGAGAGCAGGCTCAGAAAGGGGCTCTTTTTTTGTGTTGGCTCACTGATGAGTCTTTGGGGAGGAGGCCTTGGCCAGGATTTCCCGTGATGGAGGGTTACGAGGCAGGCCTTTATAGGGAAGGAAGCCTATCTGCCCCCTGAAAAGCCTTCTATTGGAGGTAGCTTCCCTTGCGGCTAGAGGGTCACCGCTGTGACCAAATTGATGGCTTATTTGCTTGAGTATCATGGTGCAGGACACACACACACACACACATATGATATTGGGATTGCTTTGCTTGAAAGAGGCCAGAGGGACTGAGCTGCTAATTGAGCCTCCAAATCAAGAAAGGTTATTACAGAGACAGGTGGACTGCCCTGGGAAATGGGCAAATGCTGAGGTTAGGCACATGTGTCTCAGCCCCTCTGTCATCATGGGGAATGCGACAGGATTGAGCTAGGCTAGGCGGCCAGAGAGAGCAAAAGGCAGGCCGGGGTCGGGAGCCAGGAGCTGAGCTAAGCCAAGGATAGGTGGAACCCTGTTAGAAGATGATCAGATGGGGGAGGGAGCCCTGTTAGAAGGTAGTCAGATGGAGCCAGGCCGTTCCGGCGGGTGAGGCGAGGAGCCCGTAGTGTTCCCCTTCATCACCGTCATTCATTCTGTGGCTATTTTGGTGTATTCGCGATGTGCCAGGCGCTCTTCTAGATGTCATGAGGGAGTGGTCAGTGAAACAGGCAAAAATTCCAACCATAAGAGCTTCACTTTCTACTGGGGAGCCCAGCAGACAAGCGGATCATTTCAACACCTAGTGCCTCAGCTGGGAAATGAGGTCCGCACTAGGGGAGGGGCATAGGGAGTGCAGGGGTGTTGCAATTTTAAATTGGGGGGCAGGGCTGGGCTTTGTGAAAGGGCGGTGCTTCAGCAGACTACAGGAGGTGAGGGCTAGAGTCCTGGGGATATCTGGGCGAATCAGACCCGGGGAAGAGGGAACAGCAAGCTCGAAGCACCCAGGCCTGGCGAGTTGGGGGCGGGCAGGCGGGAGGCCTGCTTGGCTGGGATGAGGCCACAAACTGGGGGAGCCACAAGGGATGCTGTCCAAGAAGTAATGGGGCCAAGAAATGATGTCCAAGAAATGGAAAGCCATAGGGAGGTTTGACAGAGGAGAGCTCTTCTAGGATCCTAGGGGCCACTGTGTTGAGAATACATCGAATTTCGACTAGGTCCTCACTCTGTCCTTGTCCCAGGACTGGAAAAGGTGCCTATGATTACCAGATGATCTAAACTCTGCTAGGATTGGAACATTTATAGGAAAACACTGAACTGAACACGTCACACGTTTGTACCCATGAGCGAAGAGGCTGACTTGGCCCAATCTTGGTACGACCCTCACCCCATCTCCTGCCCCCTCCATAAGGTTGCCAGCCACGGGCAGCTTGGAAAGCCAGGTTCTGGCCCTGGTCAGGTTCTCTCAAGTCCTACAGGCTGTCTTTGGCCCTGCCGCCATCACCTCTCCCTGGCCACTCCACCACGTAGACACTGTTGCTCTCCCCGGAGGCCTACATCACAGCTCCCCCTTCTGAACTGGAGGGATCCAAGCAGAACTGCTGTGTCTAACTCAGATTGGTTCGAGGTCTGAGGCTTCCAGCTCTCTGACCTTCAACTGACTTCCATGGCCCAACCAAGACTGACTCAGAGCAGCCCAGCCCCAGGGGTTAGCCGTTCCTCTGGTCTCCCTGGCTTCCTTGGGAGTGTTAATACAAGAGTCCCTGAACTTGCCTATCAGATTGGAGTGCTCATTGCTTCTTCCATGATCCAGAAAACCAAGAATGTCCGGCATCCTGCTCAATGAGAAGAACAAGTCAGCCGCGGGGGTGGGAACATGTCCATCCTCATGGGTGGTCCAGAAAATTGGCCCTGTGGGTCTCAGTGCTGTGAGAGGACAGCTGGGCCCATATGACCCAGGGTCCATTCCCCTCCAACATTTAAAGTTTCTGTGTGATGTCACTAGCTGGTGCCCCGTGAGTGGGAACTTACTCTCTTTGCCTTACAGGGATGGGTTCGGGATGTACTTACGGATGCTCCTAACTGAATTTCTTCCACACCACTGATGACAGGCTTTGTGGGTTACTGACTAAAGACAGATCTGAGCTGGCAGAATCAAAGGAAGTGGGTTTAGGGAAAGATCCAAATTACATTGAGGGAGAGCTCACTGCTGTTCCAAGCAGTCAAATACCCCTTTTTTATTGAAAACTCTTGTTATTAAAAATGCATTTAAAAAAATGAAATCGAAAGCAAATCCTTTCAAATAAGATTTTAGCCTTATCTCAAATCCAGGGTTTTTGGGTTTTTTTTTGAAGTTCTACCTTCTCACACTCCATACAGAGCTCTGCTGGGAAGACCACAGACCATAGCCGCCCATCCTCCACGCATGCTGACTCAGGAAAGCAAGGATCCCTCATGTTCCCCGAGACAGGCATGCAGTGTGTCTCCCTTGGGCTACTTTTTAGGCTGCTTGTGTGCAGGAGGCGGTCACCTAGACTGTGTTAAATGTTGTCCCACCAAAATTCCCACTTCCCTCAGGGCTGAAGCCTGGACTCATGCGGAACCCGGACTCCGGCAGTGGTAGGTCCTACTCACCCCCCTCAGACTTCTACTCCTCTGTCCATGCGATCCCTTGAACTTGATGCTTTCTGCTCCCCTCTAGACCACTTTCACTAGGAAGCTCTTCCTTACTGTATCTGGGGGAGGGGGAACCCCATCCTGTGTCCATATGGCCTGAACTTACCCTTAATCTGTAACCCCCTGCAGGAAAGAGAAAGGAGCCTGTGAAGTAGGCCGGCCAAGACAGTGTTAACATGAATCCTACTTAATTCCAATTCCACGATGAAAGGCTCACTTTGAGACTTGATTGAGGTGAGTTTGGGTCAAATAAGAGGAGGTTTCATTCATCGCCACAGCCTCTTACTGAGCCGGCATTCAGGGCTGGGCCCAGAGCTGGGGGCTGAGGGTCAGAGGAACAATACTTGGTCCCTGCCCTTTAGGGAGACACACAGAAACAAATAGGACCTAAGGACAGAACATGCAAGCCGTTCTGAAGTGTGTGTCCCAGCCCTAGGGAGAGCGAATGAGGCCCCGCTAGAGTGCCATGGGAGAGGACACTAGGGCTAGGGGTTCAGAGAAGAAGCGGACTCCCGTGTTGGGTTTCAAAAGCCTGAGTAATAAACTCACGGAAATAGAATTATGGAACTCATTACCTCCCAGAGAGATTACGAGCAGGGACCGTAATGGGTTCTGATAGTGTGGGAGAATGCCTGTGGGTGTCAGAGGAGGAACCTCACGCCTGACCCCTGGGGGGGAGCGACCCGCCCCGTTTGAGGAGGTGCTACTTGGCCGGTGCCTCAGCACTCTCCTGCCTCCACTTTCTCATCTGTAAAATGGGACACAGAATAACATTGCGTGTCCTGCCGTCTCATGGGGTGGGTAGGAGCATGAGAAGGACCAGCGCTGTGGAGCTTGCCAAAAAAAAGTCAGGTGCAACGCAAATATAAGGGTATTTTTAAGCATTTTATTTGCAAAGAATTTCAAACTCACAAGAATCGCGAACCTAAAAATAATACAAAGAACATCCACTTATACACTTTGCCCAGATTTACCTATTGTAGTTTATTTTTAATAGAAAGCCAACCCTCCTCTCCCTAGAGTTAACAGTTTTTGCTTTTTTTTTTTAAGATTTTATTTATTGATTTATTTGAGAGAGAGAGAAAGCACGAGTGCACAGGGGGAGGAGCAGAGGGAGAGGGAGAAGGAGGGGGAAACGACTCTCAAGGAGAAGACTGTGCTGAACACAGAGCCTGACACGGGGCTTGATCTCATGACCCTGAGATCACGACCTGAGCCGAAACCAAGAGTTGGATGCTTAACTTGCCTGAGCCTCCCAGACACCCCAGATTTGCCTATTGCTGACAGTTTACCCGATCTACTTTTACCCTATATACATAAACTACAGTTTACCCTATATACATATCTACTATGTATATATATACTCTCTCTATATATATATACAGAGATGTAATTATGTATATATTGTCTAGATATACACATACATATATGTATATATACATATACACACATACATATGTATAATATACATATATAATATATGTCTATAAATACACATATATCTCTATAAATACTATATGCACACATAGTTTTATTTGTATATATCCTCACCCATCATCTTTTTCTGAACCATTTGTGGTAAGTTACATACATTGTGGCTCTTTATCCCTAAAACACGCCCCAAAACACACCCCAATACACATAAGCATGTGCACGCACACATACATATATGCACACACCCTATCCTGCCCCAGACTGAGGGTAAATAGTCAAAAACTACTTTTATAAGTTACTGGGATTAGTTCTTTCTCTCTTTTCCCCCTTCAGTGTGGTTATGATCCTCATCATTGTATTGAAATATAATTATATTGAAATATAATTAGGTTCATTTGTTTCTGTCTTTTCCTTTTTCCCCATTCTTACTCATTTTAATTTATTTTTGGAATTTATAGACGATGGACATGCTTACAAAAATCAAAACTATTGAAACAAAAAAAAAGGTACACCCTGAGATACCATTTTCTCCCATAACCTTCTTCTACCCCGTCTGTCTAGTCCGATCAGGCTGTTCTAACAGGATCCCACGGGCTGAGTGGCTTACAGACAACAGAAATTTAGTTCCCCAGTTCTGGAGGCTGGACGTCTAAGATCGAGGCTGCACCTGATTTTGGTGTGTGGTGAGAGTCTGCTTCCTGGCTCATAGACTGTGGGTCTTTTTTGTTGGGTTTCCCCAATCTTGAGGGCTCCGTGCCCACGGCCTCATCCCTTCCTATAGGCCCTGCTTCCTAAGGCTGTCCCGTTGGGGATTAGGTTTCAAACATACAAAATCCGCCTGGGGAGGGACAAATAGTCCATCTCTAGCACCATTCCTTCCCATTTCTTGCAGATAATCAACCTCATTATTTTCTGGTTTGACATTCCTGCATTTCTTTTATAATCCTAAACTGATCTATGTACATTTTCTTATTTTCCCTTATTTCTCCCGCAAAAGATAGCATTCCACCTACCCTCTTGTGCACTCTGGCTTTCCCACACAATAACGTCTGGAAATCACTCCCTATCAATTCATAGTGATTTCGTCTTCCTTTTTTTTAACAGCTGCCAGGCACTGTGTGCACATGCCAGAGTATATTCAAACGATTGTCCCTAAAGGCGTTTTGTTTTTCAGGATGGTAGCGCCCACTGTGGAGACTTTCCCTTTTGTAAGCTAAATGCACATCATGGGCAACGGGACATTTCTGAGCATCTTGGCCTCGGCTGGGACACGGTGCCACCGCCCCTCCTTTTGGAGGTGAATGTTTCTGACCATTGGACTTGTTGGGGGAGGCAGGGGCTGGGGCTCTCCCAACATGTATGTGAAAGGCCAGGACCTTCCAGGGATTTGAGGACAAATCTCGTCTACTCTAGGAGGATGGAGGCAAACACAGCCGATGGACAGGGGAGCTAGAGGGAGCCGTGTGGGGGATGAGACCCAAAGGAAAGCAGATCACGTGAGAGAATGTCAGGGGCACTCCACGAACCCACCCGCGTGAGAAAGGTTCTGGAACGGTAAGCCAGACTCAGGCTCCAGTCCTGCACCTCAGAGGGGAGGGTTAACGCTTCGATCTTCCTGCCCCCGCCCCTTGCTGACGTGTGTGATTAGAGATAAAGGAGCAATGCGTGCCCTTGAACGGAAATATCCATAGCCCGTGGGAGCTCAGGAACCCTTGCCGTGTGACCTCCCGAGACTGAGCGAGCAGACACGTTCGCCCTGTTTGCAAAGTCAGCGTTGCCACTGTGGGAGAAGCAGGGGCGGGTTGCGCATCCGAGCAGGGACTGTCCTGGACTGGACTGTGAGCTCTGGCACGGCCACCCAGGATGGGGGCCGTGGTGGAGGCCGTCCCCCGCCCCTGTCCAGGGGAGCGGAATTGCTGCTTGACTAACTGGAGAACATTTATCTTCCTCTCTGTGCGGGAGCATTTCCCTTCTCACTTGGTGAGAGCTTCAGTACTGAGTTTCGGCTTCCCCAGTGCTGGCAGAATCAGGGGCCGCCTTCCCTGTCTCCGGCCTACGCCTTCACTCCAGTGTCAGTGGACTTGGCCGTATCAAGGTACTCACAGTAGAAAGAAGCCCAGGAAGTAATGCCTCAGGGGTGCTGCTGGCCCTGGCACTTGGGTGGTGGGTGCAGAGAACAAGGCTGGAGTGGCTCTGAGCCCATGTGGGACTACCCCGTAGAGTCTCAGCGCTCTATGGGAGCAGTGGCACCCTAAGAGACTGATCTTGGTGCCACTGCACAGCTGGGAGCTTGGAGCCTTGAGATGTGGGCATTCAGGTTAGTGGAACCATCTCTTGACCTCCTGAACGAGGAAGCCTGTGACATGTGGCCTGTGCTTGGATGTGGAATCACCACAGACACCGCCGATTCTCCCCCTTCGCCCAGGCAGCCTGCCTGACAGATGGACGGTCTGCATCACGCTAATTAGTGTTTGCTCCTCTGCTCCTGGTTGCGTGCCTTATGCCCTCCCTCCTGTGCTTGCCCGTGCCCTTGAAGGCAGGGGCTGTCTCTTCCCTCCCCCTGTCTCCCCGCAACGTGTGTCTGAACTCAGGGGTAGTCGGGCCCTGGGGTTCACGAAGGTCCCCTTGTGCTCATTACTCCTGCTAACAGGTGCTCAGCTCGGGGCCTGTGGGCTTGGATTCCAGGGGGCCTGACCTGAGCTGGAGAGGTAGGGAATGGGGTACAAGACTCCTATGCCATGCCCCGTCTTCACAGAGACCTCCCCGCCCCCGCCCCAGAGGAAACAGCACCCCTGTCACCACCCACCTCCTGAATCTGACTTAGTTTTCTTCTCAGCACTTTTCACTCCCACATTTGCCCATGTCTCTCCCATCAGAACCGAGCTCTGTGAAGGCAGGGATTTCTGTTTTGTTCCCTGCTCATTGTCCAGGCCTAGAATAGCACTGGGCATGGAAAGAATATCTTAGCCAATACTTGTTGACAAAATATAATGCCACTGTTGCCAGTAATGATGACTATGATGAAAATTTCGTAAATCCTTTGATCCATTCTTTTTTTTTTAAGAGATGAAATATATCGGAGCGCCTGGGTGGCTCAGTGGGTTAAAGCCTCTGCCTTCAGATCAGGTCATGATCCCAGGGTCCTGCGATCGAGCCTCGCCCCCTGCCAAATTGGGCTCTCTGCTCAGCAGGGAGCCTGCTTCCTCCTTTCTCTCTGTCTGCCTCTCTGACTACTGTGATCTCTCTCTGTCAAATAAATTAATAAATAAAAATCTTAAAAAAAAAAACTTTAAGAGATGAAATATTTTGCTTAATTAAAAATTATCTTTTAAATTCAAATTTATTATTCTTTAAAAAATATTAATTGCTAATGGTTTTAAAGATAAAGAATCATTCCAAAAGATAAAATGTAACAACATTGGTGCAATTTAGTATGGCCTAAATTGCACCATTTGCAAATGTTTGGGTTTTATTAAAATTCTCTTATTAATTATTAGAAAATTATTTACCTAAAATATTATTATTGCTTTATTGGACTAATTATATATATACATATATATAATTTGATATAAGAACATTTTTACTCTTTGTGTTTCCTTTCTGTATTTTATTATTAGTTTCATTTCATGATTATTACTGAAAATAACTTAAATATAGGAAAGGTTTTCTTTTTTTTAAATCTGCTTGTAATAGAATATGCTAGCATGTCACTGAATATCCCATAGGAGGCAACTCCTCTTTCCAGTATCCTGCCCCTTGGAACAAGGACTAGGAAGTGCAGGTCAGACACTTCCTGGACAGGAGGCATGTGGGGGAACTTTCTAGGGACGGTTGAGTCTCACCATAAAAATGGGACAGCTGCTTTCGTGGGTGGACATTACACTGAGACCCCGTAGTTAAGATACAGGGTCAACTACAGTGGGCTATAACAGAATCCAAAGTGACCATGGCTTGTACAAAACAGTTTATTTCTCTCTCCCACCACAGAGCTGGTATGGGAGTGTCACCATATAGGGACTTAGGCCCTTTTCGTCTTGTTCTCCGGCATGCCTAAAGTCGCCCGTGGTGATGGTTAATCTGATGTGTCAACTTGATCGGGCCATGGGGTGCCCACATGTTTGGTCGACTGTTATTCTGTGCTTTCAGATAAATTCAGCATTTAAATTGGTAGCCTGAGTAGAGCGGATTGCCCTTCCTAACATGGTGGGCCTCCTCCATTCAGCGGCAGGCTGAACTAGGAACAAAAGGCTGACCTTCCCTGTAGTAAGAGGGCATCCCTCCTGCCGGCCCGACTGCCTTTGTGCTGGGGCATTGGTCTTCTGCTTTCAGACCTGAACCGAAGCACTGCTTTTCCTGGGCCTCGAACTTGCCAGCCTTCAGCTTGAAGCACACCGTCAGCTCTCCCAGATCTCGGGCCTGCAGACTCAGCCAGGAACCCCTCCACTCTTCAGGCTCCAGCCTGCGGACTGTAGATCCTGGGACTTGTCAACAACCTCCAGAGTTGCACCAGTCGATGCCTTAGAATAAATCTCTTTATGGGTGTGTCTATTCATATATACAAGTAAATATATAATGTATGTCTGTATATGCAAGTATATATGTTAATCATATATGTATATGCACACATGTACACACGTCCATCTGTACACATATGTGTGTTCACATATACGCATGTATGTAGACACAAACATACACCCTATTGGTTCTGTTGCTCTGGAGAACCCTGACTGACATACCCTTGCTCATAGGAACCAAGATGCCTCCCCATGGCTCTCTCTGTGTTCCAACCAGGAAGGGAGAAAGGGGAAGGGCAGGGCATCCCCCCTTTTCCATGAGCTTGGATCCACAGTTGCACACATGACTTTCGCTCACATCCCACTGCCGCAGCTTAGTTGTGTGGCCACATACACCTGCAAGGGAGGCTGGGAATGTATTCTTTATTTGGGCTGTTACGTGTTCCGCTAAGAATTCTTTACCACTGAAGAAGAGGAAAAGGAAATACGGTGGCAAGTGGAGTTAGTACAAAACTGGAATGTTCCTCTTTCCCACCACGGAAGACGGGAGGCCAGCAGCGGTGAATTCCTGGTCCTGGGAGCGTCACGGGTATCATATCCATCCTGGGGGAAACTGCTCCGACTGTTGGACTATCCTTGGAATTGGGGAGGAACAGAAGGGGTCAGAAATGCGTGCAACTTCTGTTTTTTTGCCCAGCTGCGCCCCTACAGGGGCATCTCCCTTTCTTTTTGAAGCAATGTGGTTTTACGCATTCAACTCAGCTGACTCGCATGGACGGATGGAGGATGAGGGTAAGCCAGTGCTTCCCGGACCTGCTGGAAGACCCCCTCTGGGCATTTGTGAAAAGTGCATATACTGATTCATCCTGGAGACTCTGTTCCTTGGTGCGGGAAAGAACCCAGGAATCTGTAGGTTTAACAGACTGGCCATGTGACTTTGAATCAGGTCAATTTGGGAAGCCCCGGGCTATTTCCGCAGCTTAACCAGAGCCTATCTAGAACCTGGAGACTGACTACAGGGTTATTCATGGTAACATCCCAGGACGGGAGCTGGGGCATGGGGCTCACACAGGAAGACGAGGTGAGATGAGGGGCTACAGGGTAGCCCTCAGGGTGTTGTTTCCGAGGCCCCATGGCGGCCAGCGCTGATGGCTCTTCTTTCCAGACTCTCCCTGCCTTCTCTTCTCTGGCTTCTCACTTCTCTGGCCCATGCCAATGGCTTTATTCTTTCCTTGTCCACGGAGACCACGACCCGGCCTCAGTTAGCAAGACTGGGTCTAGCCCCACCCTCAGAGATGGCTCCAAGAAACGTGGCAAGGAGAAATCTCCAACTCAGGGCACTGGAGGCCCTACCCATGCTGGGTCTCTGCACAACACAAGCCTGTGACATTCACCTTGCTGTATGGCTTGTCCCACGGCTTCCGTGAACACTTACCCCACAGCCTCCTCTTCTTCGCAAGCGTCGAGCGAATGATGAGATTTACTCAGCAGAAGTGGGAGCGTCCATCAAGGGATTCCTCCTACAAGACTCCTACTGCCCTTAGCAAGTTGACATTATTGAATCTCCCCTGGTGTTGACGAGGGGCTCTGAGACCAGGGCAGGACTTTTCTCTCCAGCCCCATCAGCGCCGGGCTGCCCTTCACGTGGTCCTGGGGCAGGGATCCGGGGAGCACTGGGGAGCCAGGCCACAAGCCGGGTCCTGCCTGTGCCCTGAGTCCTGATCTCCGAGCTGATGGAAGGTTGGCAACAAGTCGCAGCCCCTCCTCTCGGCAGGCTGGCAGGGTGATCTGTCCTTCTCAGCCCATTAACACAGCGCACGCGGAGCAAGGTTAATGGAACCGAGATGGGGCTGGCAGGAGAGGGAGAGCCCCGTGGGGACCACGCAGCCCACCTCCCGTCGCTCAGCGCATTCTCTCCACTTCCCTGCTCTGGGCCCATTCAAGGAACGTGTCCATCTGGGCACCTCTGCTTCTAAGAGATGGCAGGGAGGAGGGGCTGAGGGATACAGAGGCAAGAGGGCTATCTTTCTCCCGCACTCTTGCCCAAAGGGCCCTGAGGGAGGGCAGCCATCAGCTCAGTTAAGGGAGTCATTAGAAGAGAAAATCCGTTTTTATGCTCACAGACAGGTTGTGTGATTGAATTGTGGGTGCCGCAGAGGCAGCCTGGAAATCTCGGCGCACTAGGGACCTCCGTGTTTGCTAGGCGAGGTCCTAAAAGGGCAAGACAGAAGGAGTGCCGGCCACCGGGGTGAATGCTGTTCCCATCAGCCTCGCTCCCTAGCATCACCCTTTACTCCTAAGTGGAAGGAAATGGCTCCAAGAGATGCGGGTGGGTCTGAGGTCTGCCAGCAAATCAGATGCAGATTAGATTGCGGGGAGGAGGTGAGGAAGTCCCCCAGCTTTGGGGACGATATGAGGTCAGTGGATACACACTGCACAGATGAAAATGACACATTTCACAGCCCAAGGTCTGGGTGTGTTTTCACACCCACCAATTTGAAAACCCGTCAAAGCTGCTCTGATTCTTTCCCTTCTGATGCAGAAAGTAGAGGGACCTCACTCTGTGGTTTGCTGGGCGATGGAAGTGCTGTGCTGCTCTGCGCGGTCCAGGCCTCAGAGGCGAGACCTTCCCAGCATCCTGCTTTCCTCCCCTCCCAGCCAAGTTCGTTCTCCCACAGCGTGACGTGCGCAGAGCATGTTCACCTAGACAGTCAGGACGAGACTGTCACAGGGCAGCACGCCCAGGTCCACTCAGGACACAAGACATGGATGTGTTTTGGGGCTCCCTCATCCCCTTTGGGTCTTTGTTCTTAGCCCAGGGCCCTCCCACCAAACTGAAATTGAACCCAGACTTGAGATTTGGACCTGGAGCCACCACGGCGTCGTGAGGTTGCTGGGTGCCAGCCTCCCCGGGCTGGAGGGCACCTGCCTCCTTCCACCCAGTGCCTGCAAATTCTTCCTAGACTTCTTTCCTAGGCTCTTTCTCAGCAGGTGCTAGAGATGGAAAAGTGTCCCCTAACTCTTGGTTCCTGGGGGCATTCCAGGATGCAGGACCTGGAGAGGTAGAGAATTTGAAGCCAGTGGGGGAGGGGTGTATGTGCCTGTGTGTACGTGTGTAGTTTGGGAACAAGCAACTTCTGCTTCCTAATGAAAAAATAAAAACTTGAAAGGGATTTGTTAAATCAACTAAAAGCGACCCCTGGGATCTCCATCTCTCTGATGCACAAAGCATTCCCCAGTGTGCAAATGAATCAGGACCCACATGGATCCGATTTCACTCAGAAACTGCACTGGCTTATAAAACCCAGAGAGGAAAATCACCAAGGGCCAAGTTTGTTTTCATCTTTCTGTCCACACACTCCCAGAAGCTTCTTCTGTCCTCTCCACACTCTGGGGAGACAGAGTGTTTGCATGTTTGGGTGGGAAGGGGAGGAAGAGAAGTTCCCATCATGACATCCAGGCCAGGTGAACTGGGAAAACTGGGATTAGCTGTGTTCTTTGTCAGAGAACCAGCGGGTCCTGCTCCAGAAACATGGGAACAGAGGAGGACGGACACTCAGGTCCTTGAGAAAGGGGCCCAAAGGGGATAGGAGAGTATCTTTATTCTCCTTTATGGGTCTCTAGGTCTTTTATCTTCGGGCCTGACTCACCAGATGACGTGCAGGACGAAGCCGGCTTAGAAAACATCTGGGAAAAAATCCTGGGGTCTGCCTGGTGGCCCCAAGATATGCATTGCAGGGATGTTTGAGAAACCCAAGCTCGGCCCACACTTTGTCCTCCCTCTGAGGGCTGCAGGATAACACTGCAAGTTGCTTGTGGTATAATAAAAAAGACTGTGAGAGAAAATAAAAAGAAAACCTCTGGCCTTTGTCCAGGGTTCCTGGCCAACAGATCCTAAAGCCCTTGGAATCTCCTGAGTGATAAGGATGTGTGTGCTGTGTGCTGACGTGATGACTCCAGCTGGGTTGGAATGTGTATGGGGGACTGGACAGCTTCAGGATGGGGGCTAGTGGCCAGAAAGCCCAAGCCTGGATTAGAGGGTCCCAATTTTCAATCTGGGTTGGGGAGAGGGACTGGAGGCTGGGTTCCAATCACCAGTGGCTATTGATCTACTCAGTCATGCCTCCATCCTGAAACCTCCATAAAAAGCCCTAACCAGGGGCGCCTGGATGGCTCAGTGGTTAAGCGTCTGCCTTTGGCTTGGGTCATGATCCCAGGGTGCTGGGATCTGGTCCCGCATCGGGCTCTCTGCTCAGCTGGGGAGTCGTCGTCTCCCATTCCGTCCTGCTTGTGCTCTCTCTTGCTATTTCTGTCTCCCTCTTTCTCAAATAAATAAATAAAATCTTAAAAAAAATAATAAAACCCCCTAACCATCAGGGTTTGGAGAGCTTCCAGGTTGGTGAGCACATTCATGTACTAGGAAAATGGGGGGTGAGGGAGCACAGAAGCTTGGCCTCCCGGCCCCTCTCCAGACCTTGCCCTGAGCATCTCTGCCATTTGGCTGTGTTCTTTCTAAAGTGTTAGCATAAATAAAGCATTTTTCCAAGTTCTGTGAGTCATTCTGTGGAATTATTGCACCCGAGACGAGGTTGTGAGAACCCCTGATTTCTAGCAGGTCAGTCAGAAGGACAGGTGGCCCCCAGGTCTTTTGTGACTGGTGTTTGAGTGGGGGCAGTCTCGTGGGACTGAGTCCTGAAACCTGCAGGGTCTGAAGCTAGCTCTGGGTGGTTAGTGTCACAATAGGGTTGAATTATAGGACGCGCGGTTGGTTGCAGAGAATTGCAGAACGGGCTGTGGTGTGGAAAAGCCACATGTAGTTGCTGTCAGAGAGAAGACACTGCATTACCAGAGCCCCAACTTGCCAGGTCCTTTGTGTGCAGACTGACAGGAAGCAGGGTGATAATTATATAAAATGACTGGTGAGGGTCATTGGAGACTAAAAAGGGCATAGACAGACCCCAGTTCCATTGTACCATCTCCTGACCCTCCCCCCACAGGGTCTTTGTCTCCCCGGGGAAGCAGGCTTGTTTAGCTCATCTTCCTTCCTTCCTTTCTTTCTTTTTTTTTTTTGAAGATTTTATTTATTTATTTGACAGAGAGAGATCACAAGTAGGCAGAGAGACAGGCAGAGAGAGAGGAGGAAGCAGGCTCCCTGCTGAGCAGAGAGCCCGATGCAGGGCTCGATCCCAGGACCCTGAGATCGTGACCTGAGCCGAAGGCAGTGGCTTAACCCGCTGAGCCACCCAGGCACCCCTCTTTTCTTTTTTTTAAAGATTTGATTTATTTATTACAGACAAAGAGAGAGAGGGGAGAGAAAAGCAGGGGGAGCAGCAGAGGCAGAGGGAGAAGTAGGCTCCCCGCTGAGCAGAGAGCCCAATGTAGGGCTCGATCCCAGGACCCTGGGATCATGACCTGAGCTTAAGGCAGAGGCTTCATCCTCTGAGCCACAGAGGCACCCCGTGTTTAGCTTATCTTGCAGTTGTACAGACCACTCTGCCCTGAGCCCCCACAACAGGTTCACAGTCACATCTTCTGATCTGGGGGAGAGAAGGCCCAAGGACCACCCTAGGCCTGTAGCCTCCATCCCTGTTTCTCAAACCCTATTTCAAAAGCTTCCAAGTGAAAGCCCAGACAAGTCACACAGCTTGCCCAGGGTCACACAGCATATGGGCCCAGAGGCATGTGTCCTATTTCCTAAAAAAATGCTGAAGCCACAGGCTGTGCTGCTTCTCCCCTTTCTGGAGGAGCATAGGGTGTCCCGGCACCCAGACAGTCCCCCCTTCCCCTAGCCTCTTGGGCACCAGGGTCCTCTGAAGTGAAGGACCTCCAGAAGCATCTGGTACCTGAAAAGAGAGCTGATTGGCCCCACGACACCAAAAGAAAACTGCAAAATCAAAATTAATAAATGTTTGATTACGTGTCTACAAAACATGTCAACTAGTCAACTGCCACTTAACTCAACTCCCAGTTATTCCAAATTATAATTAATGTGGAGTGCGTCTGCAGCTTAAGATGATTGATACATTGTATGGCCTCCAAGTATCAGACTGAATAGCAGATGGAGGTCACAAAATGACCCCGTCCCTCCCCATCTGTGCTTCCGAAGCAGAAAGCTGGAAAAGACCAGGAGAGAGGAGCTTCCGAGGGGTGGAGCCCAGTTCTGTTCTCGACGCGAGGCTCCTGGACTGCAGAAGGCAAATCTAGTTCATGGCCCACCTTCTCCATCAAAGTTTAAATAACTTCCCATCCTCTGTCTCCTGGGCAGACAGAGCGATGGCTAACTCACCAGGAGGACCAATCCCAACATCATTTGAGGTTGGCTTTCCAGCGGTGTCACAACCAAATGTCCCCAGACTGGACCCCCAGCTCTTACCTGGGAAGGACTAGGGTAGTGAATGGTCCACATTTATTCAAGAACATTCAACAGATACTTGTGCCAAGCATTAGGTTATGGGGGGGGGGTCCAAAAATGAGCCAAACAGACCCCCTTCCCCTAAGGGGGACCCATGTCTAATGAATAACAGACACCAGCGTTTTCTCATTGGATTCTCGAAAAGGCCCCGGGAGCATTCAGGGCAGATATTAGTTTAATTTTATCTCCTTTTGCAGAGAGGCCATTGAGGGGGTCTAAGTTGGCAGGTCGAGAGCCTGGATTCCATCCCCATGTGATGTTTTTACTGTGTTTTCTCCCCAGCAGGCCAGGCCCCTCGGTGATGGCCAGGGGGGCTGTCCCAACAGCAAAGGGCTGCTATCCGAGCCCACGGGCTTCGGGACCCACTTTCGGGCTGGAGGTGGGCTGTGTCCAGCACCGGGGAGGCGGATGCCGGGGCTTCTGGCTGTCCCCTGTGCTCTGCAGCTTCTGGTGTTCTCTGCAACTAATCGGCTATTTATTTCAGCCAATTCATTATGTTCTCTTTGAACCACGCTTCCTTTTCCGGAGAAAAGCTGCCCTGGAATTGGTTTGAACATTAAGGGCGAAATGTGCTGGGGGGCTGCATTCCGGGGCCAGCTCTGTGCTTCTGGGCCCGCCTGCTGGCCGGCCCTCTGCCGGCAGGCTCTGTCACCGCGGCTTCGGCAGAGACGGATGGGCTCAGCCCTCAGCTCGATCCCCGGAGCACGCATCCCGCCAGTCCTGCCTGCCAAGGTGCTTCATCAGCCTCCGCCCCGTCCCTGTGCTGGCAGTCTTGGCCTGGGCATCAAGACGTCCAGTCCTCCATCAGGGCACTGGGCTCTGCAGCAAATCCTTGGTCTCCCGCTTCAATCCCTCCTGAGCCCCCCGGTAAATCACACCCCCCACCCCTGTGGGGCTTAGCTCTGCTCTAGCCCTCCCTGTGGGCTCTGACACCTCCATCACCCGGCCTGATCCCCGTCACCGCCAGCCGCCCTGCCCCCCCATGAAAACCTAGCCCCTGCTGTCACTCCGGCTCCTCTCCTTCCCAGCCCACCCCCCACCCCCAACATTACCACCCAGTGCGCAGGGCCGGGCCTACACTAGCCGAGTTTTTGCTCCCAGAGATGGGAGGGAAGAGAGGGTCTCGCCGCCTCTCAGCCTCCACACTCTTTCCAGGTGCTGGCAAGGGGGGCTGCCCTCACCAAAGCAAGCTGGGAAAAGCCCCAGAGCAGTGGGCCACCAAGGCCTAAGTCTCTTCTCAACCTCTCCCCAGCCTCAAACAGTCAAAAGCCCAGAGAGTGTGGTTTCCCTACAGGATACTCCCTTCCTCTGTCTCCAGCGGCCTCATCTTGGGGCTGCATGTCTGTCCCAAGATGGCCGCCTCCCTGGGAATCCAGTTGCCATGGCAACACGAAGGCAGCCCCCGCAGATGCAAAAGGGGCAGGGGGCCAGAGACTGAAGAGGGATATGAATTTGACCACAGTGGCTGTGCTGTGCCCTCCTCCCCCCATCTCAAGGGACGGGGTCCTTCTGGAGCACAGGTGGGCAGGGGTCCTGCTTCGGGCTTTATGGCCGAAGGGGCCAGGGAGCAGTAGAGACTGTCCCACTGCAAACGCAGCCTGTCATCCTGGGGGATTTGGGGGACCTGGGAGCGGTGGAGCACAGAAATAGAAGAATTATCCTCTAAGTCCAAACCCGTGATACGTCAGTCTGGCCAGAGCTTGCTTGTGACAGTGTTGCCAAGACTATGGGAAAGGCTTTGCCCTAGAAGCTGTCAACCTCAGAGTTAGGATCATGGCCCAACACCTGCCACTCTCCTAACAGCCCCTTTGCAATTGGCATTCATGAGTGTCCTAAACCCTTCCGTAACCCATCTACATTTTCAGACTGTGACACCCCTTAGGGGGATGAGCTCCCCGAATTTGTGCCCAACTGGTCAGCGGACGGGTACCCTCGATCCCCTCGGGTTCGGAGCTTTGGGATTTGGTGAACGACCCTCTCTTCACCCCACCCTTCCAACCCTCAGGATAACATACATTTTAATTTAAAAGGAGAGTATTTCGTAATGCTCACTGTGCCCCAGGTGATTTTACAATGTTACCTCGTTTATTCCTCACGAATTTATGAGGTGGCAATTCTAATCTGCATTTCAAAGTGAGGAGAATTGACACGTCCACCAGGGGGCACAAGGCAGAGGTGGGATTTGAACCAGTCTGACCTGGCTGGTCCTCTGTGCTTGCTCCCAGAAGGCCCCACCTACTCCTCAACCTATTGGTCCGGAAAGTGTGAATATAAATTAAAATGGGAGGCTTAATTCTCCCTGTGGAAACTAAGGAGAGAGGGGCTCCTGGGTGGCTCAGTGGGTTAAGTCTCTACCTTAGGCTCATGATCTCAGGGTCCTGGGGTCGAGCCCTGCATCGGGCTCTCTGCTCAACAGGAACGCCGCTCCCCCCTCTCTCTGTCAGCCTCTCTGCCTACTTGTGATCTTTCTCTTTCTCTCTGTGTCAAATAAATAAAATAAAAAGAAAATAAGGAGAAGCCGCCTTCCTTCTCTCACTTTTCTTTCAGAGTGTTTTCCTGTGTCCTTTTCAAATGCACGGAAATCTTTATAAGGGTTAGATCTGTCTCCTGCTGGTCTCAGAGCTCAAGCATTTCCTCAAAGACCTGAGAGCCACCTTTCCGAAATGCAAACATCTAGGAAAATAGAGGCCCTCTGTTTGAGTGTCTGTGGGAGGGCAGGAACCTAACTTTGGTGGGTGCCTTGCTCCCATTTGCAGAACTACCTCTGGCTGCAAATTATGCATTTGTTTTTCTTCTGAATAAAGCCAAGAAGCTAATGCAGATGGTTGCCCAGTTACCATGTAGAGGCAAGACGAAATATATGTGACAAATGGTGCTGTTAAGACCTCTTGTTTGAGGATGAGCTCTTGTCTATCGTGGTGTATAAACAAGGGATTGGTGTATAAACAAGGGATGTGTGTATGATGGGCTGTACCCGCCGGGCTACTGAAGGGGACCAGAATGTGCCACCCCAAAGGATGCCCCTCTGGCCAAAGGATTATTGGGAGTGAAGGCCACTAAGGAACAACAGAAGCAGGAAAAGCTCTAACATCAGAGCTCAAGTTTCCGTTTTGTCAAGAAACTTGACATCAATAAAGGAAATTTCCATGTGTACAAGTGTTTCCGTCTCCTGCGGCAGGAGGAGGAGAATCTTAACAGCTCTTATCAAAGGAAAAGGCACAGACTTCAATCTGTGTGACAATCCCTACTGAGCAAGCCTTGTTTGCCGTACGTTTCCTGGTCACCATCCCATAACTTTCCTCCCCCCTGCCAAGACCCAAGCCCATTTTTCTTTGTCTAGCCTAAAATAAGTCCCTAAATTCTGGCTTCCTTTTTGAGCCACGTTTTTCTTAGTGAACTCCCGTGTGCAAGTGTGTGTAATTAAAACCATTTTTATTCTCTGGTTAATCTGTCTTTTATCAGTTTGCTACAAACTGAACCCAGCCACTGAACCTAGGAGAGTAGAGAGAAAAAGGGTTTTTTCTCTCCTACGCTATACAAGGTGTGTGTTGGGGGGGATTCCACTTTGTTTTTGAAGTCTCTTAGGGGGTAAGCTGTGACATGCATCACATTCTGGTTTAATGCTTATTTGATAAGGAAACTGTTCCCACTACCATTGTGGAGGTTTTCTGGGTTGAGAGAAGATGTTTTTTTTTTTCTAATTTTACTTTTATAGTCCAATGATGTACTTCCTGTCCTTTGAATCTGTGCTCCACACCCCTACATCCTCAAAGACTTGGATGCACACTGATGTCCAGTTTCCCAGTCTCTGGGACAGAGCCTATCTGCATTAAGCCTTACTGGGGTGTTAACAGATGTCAGACCCCAACTAAGGGTAATCCCTCCCTGCCTTCTTGGCTAAATGGGAGGCGATGCAACATTTTGGGGGAGATTTAGCCCATAGACCTGCCCCCCCATGGTCACTCCCATCTTCAAAAACCTCTGAGGTCTAGGAGATGACGTCACAACTTCTTCGACTCTCTACATCCCCATTCCTCGCCCCCACCCCACCTTCCTGCAGATAATCCACTTAGCAATGCATTCATTTCAAGCCTTTGCTGACCTCATGCCCTCTGGCCCAGAATGCTTCTTCCTCTGCTCTGCACCAGGGACAAGGTCTCTGTTTTTTTCAAGGACCCGCCCAGATGCTGGTGGCCTGGGAGCCTTCTCAGGTGGAAGGACTCTGTCCAGCACCTCCCAGCCGAGCCACACTATATGAGGTCCTCATCTCCAAGTCGTGTCTGCTCAGCGTCCCTGCTAGGTCTGTGACACGTCCTCTGCCATCCACAGTTCTTTGAGGCCATGACCCCTCTCCCTTTGCATCCCATCTCCGAACCGCTTCCAGCCCAGGGCCATCCTTGGATGCCTGAAAGGAATGCTCGGGCAGGGCCAGCCTTGGCGACAAGGACAAGTCCTCCAGTCCCGGGTGATGGGACTGGAGGACTCCTCCCAAAAGGGAGGAACTGAGAGGTTTTGTGTCTGTTCTTCCTCCCCCGTTTGAGGGTCACAGACTCTTTCTCAGCTAATCAGCAGGTGGAAATGTAACCGTCCCGATTGGGCCACCCAGCACAAGGCCTTCCTGCTCCCCTTCTCTCTCCTGAGTAATAAACAGAGTCGTTACCAGGTGCCTCGCGCAGCCTCCCGTGCTGGCAGGTTATTTATATGCAAATTTGCCTGTCGGTGGTGGCGGAGGCTCATAAACATGATAACAGCAGCTTCTGTAGAGGCTGGGATGTGATGGAGGGTGGGGAGAGGCCCTCTAGCTTCTTCGGGGAGAGTTAATATGGGATTAGCCACAACCAATTAGATGGTATCAAACCCAAAGGGACCCAGCGGCTTAGCTAAACTGAAGATCCGACTGAGGCAAGGGGGGCTGCGGCTGTCAGGAGGACTCCATGCACTGCCGGAGCCAACCCCCAGGAAGCTGGGCTTGGGGGTAGAGTCCTAGGCCCCTGGCCCCTTTCCTGGGAGGAAGGGCACCACTGAGACCTTCACACTGGTCCTGACATCCAGGGATGTTGGCGGGAAGCATTGCTGTCCAGGTGGTGGGATGGTAGGGTGCAGAACGCTTTCAGGCCGTGGAGCCTTCTGGCATGCTGACCCCTGCTCTGCGGGGCAGACTGCAGGCCAGCCTGGAGCTCTCCTGCGATGTCCACTCCCCACTGCGCCACCGCCAAACATCACTCCATTTCTTGGTTTTCGGGCATCCGTCCCCCTTCCAGATTGCAGCGCCTGAAGGCCACCCATGGCATCCTTGGTCTTTGACTCTCGGGTGCACAGCAGAGTGTTTGGAACAAAATAGATGGTCAATGAACATTTTGGAGGAGACTGGGAAGGGAAACTCAAAGACACCAAAGATATGTGGACTTAGATCCTGACCTAACTGGAGTATGTCCCCCCCAGCCTGTCTCTGGCCTGTGGATTCTTTAGAGTCAAGGCCGTGGAGAGCCAGTAGGTGTAGGGAATGCTCCAAAACAGGGAACATGTTTTCCTTGCAAAGGAGATTAACATCAATAAAGGCAATTTCCATTTGGAAATGTGTCTCCCTCTCCTGTACGGGTGGAGACTCTCCAGGACTCTTTCCAGCTGAGTAGGCGCAGACTTAGACCTGCAAACCCAACCCTAACAAACAATTTGGACACCCCCACCCCATTTTTTCTGGTCATCTTTCCACAACTTGCCACCTCCACCCAGAAGGCCCCCCCCTTTGGGTGGTCTTGATGAAGTTCTAGAACCTAAGTGAGGTACGGTGGGCTGAGGTCCGGAGACGATGACCAAGAAAGAATTCTTGAGACATCTTTGGTGCAAAATGATGGTTTATTAAAGCACGGGGACAGGACCCGTGGGCAGGAAGAGCTGCTGCCCCGGGTTGTGAGGGATGGCAGGTTATGTACCCTGCAGTTGGGGGAAGGTGAGGGAAAGGGAGGTTTCAACGGAGTTTTCAAGAGGGCCTATAAGGTGCCAAGATATTGGAGGCCTTGCCCTTGTGGCTTGATCAATGTTGTCTTTAGGCCGCCATTAACATCAAGATAGTTGGGAGATTTTTGGTGGGATGTCACAATCCTGTTATCAATCGTATTACTGAGGGGGAGCAGATGGAGAGGGGGTGCAAGGTACCAGCTTTTGCTTTGTCTTCAGCCAGCCTCCTGCTCCCTCATCAGTCTAAGACGATGCGTGAGTCCACCCCTCTGGGTGACTCATTGGGGGTACCCCCATGTGCACATGGACACACACACACGAATACCTTTCTGTTTGCTATCTCTTATAAATGTGTCTTTGGTCAGTCTCATTACAGAGCCACAGCTGAAGAACCAAGGTTGGAGAGAGGAAACTATTTCCTGCCTGCATGCTGCTTCTGTGATCTTGGGCAAGTCACGTTACCCTTTGACCTCATTTTGCTCATCTGTAAAATGGGAATAATAATCCCTCCAGTGACATCCTATGTGTCAAGATTGTAAAACTCAATCAAGTTAGCTACATTTCTCCTGCCATTAACAACTCTCCTTTCCCACCCTCCAGGGCATCCAGCCACAGGTCACACAATTAATTCCCTTTTCCCTCGGGAGAGTCCATTGCCCTGGGAAGGCAATCTGCAAAACGAAGACTCGAAGACTCGTGGATAATAGAGCAGGAAGAGAGAGGAGAGTCCGTTGGAGAAAGAGAATGGAAAACAAGCCACAGCCTCGGAAAGTGCCTTTTTATTATAGGGGTGTCTGCTGCTCTCAGTTTCCTTGTGACCTGGGGTCTGAAAGAGGATGTAGCTAGCTATCTCCATTCTGACCTTGTCTGTACTTTCTAATTGATTAAGCTCTTCTTTCCCACTTGTCTCTAAACTCAGGCAAGTGACCCTGAGGGCAAAGCTGAAACTGCCCCCTCAAGCAGTGGGGACTGCCCTGGGGCCAGCAGGACCCTGGGGTACCCACCCCAAGACAACTATCAGCCTGACCTGCACTGCCCACCTGCGTGGACCGGCCAACCTTTCTCCCACGTTCTCCTTCTCTGAACCTGGAGGTATTTTCTGCCCTTCGGAGATAGCCTGATAGTCCACTGTCTTTCTGGTGTCAGCCTCCCTGCAAGTGGCTGCCCCTGGTCTGCTAGGGACCCCGGGAGCAGGTGCTTCTGCCCTCCTGTGCTCCAGTTACAGGGCCTGATGTTGGTCTCTGAGACCCCTGGGGGGTTCTGGCTCCCTCCCTAGGCTGCTTTGTGTGCCTGTCCCTGTGCTGTGGCAATGCCTTCTGCTCTGTTGGGCCACTCAGGCGTGTCCTTAGACCTCATAGAACACGTAGGCCAGAAGGAGCCACGTGCCACAGCAAGTCCAAAGCACACATTTTACCAAGGAGGAGCATGAAGCCTGAGAGCCCACGGGGTGGGCCTCACCTCACACGGTGCTTCGTGGTGGGCTGGGATGCTGAGTCCTAGGTTGGAGCACGCTCTGGTTTCTTCCCACTTGTGCACAGCGGTCAGCGACCTTCAGAACCAACCCGGGGGATGGGCTCATGGGGTAGGCCTCGTGGGGATAGAGAGGTGAACAGGCTGCGTGGCAACAGGGTAGCTGTGAGAGTTCCTCCTTCCCCTGGGTTCACAACTATTCTCAGAGGTCCGGAGGTCCCCACACCTGCCCTAACCTCTCTGGGTCTAGCTTCTCATTTCTCAGCACAAACACTCCTGGGCTGGACCTGAGCCTTCTAAAACAAAGAGGCAGACCGGCCTGGCAATGGGTTCCTCTTTTGCCTTATAACACACAAAACCCGCTGTGTGTTCCCCCCTGTGGGTAAGGGAAGCCTCAAAGATGCAATGGCTTGGCTCCCCTCCTGGGGTGGGAGTGAGGAGGAAGAAGGGTGGAAATACCTTTCATTCCTCACCAGGGAGCACACATTGGAGAAAGCAAGACACAGCTAGTCCTTCACGAGGCTATCCCGCCACATTACCTTCTTAACAAACTACCCCGCTGCATTTCTAGAACAAATCTGATCGTGTCTCCTCTCTGCTTAAAATGTTTCAGGGGCTCCTCCTTGCCCTCTGGTCAAAGCCCAAGCTCCCACCACAAAGCACGTCAGGAGCGGGCTGGGGCTTCTCCTGCCTTGGAGTACGGCTGTCCCCTCTCCTTCCGCGGCCGCTGGACTGATCTAGAATTTCACTGTGTGTTTCCCCATGCCCGCGTAGAATGCTTTCTCTCACTTGGTCCCTTCGCCAGGCAGTTCCTTCAGCCTGGGACACCTTCTGCTCTCGGGTCAAACTCCTCCTAGCCCTTCACCATCCAGAGGGTGGGCCCAGAGCCGAGAGGAGACTCACCGCGTGTAAATGAATCCCACGTTCCGAGATGCTCAAGAAATCCGAGGTGCCCCCCACCAACACGTTTATCCAGGGTATCACATAGCTGTTTTATCTTTGACGTGTTTAGCATTATTTAGCCCAAATATCAAAACTTAGCCCTTTGTATGAGATACATTGCTTCCCATTTTATTTTTATTTTTATTTATTTATTTATTTTTTAACATATAAGGGATTTCTTTTTTTTTTTTTTTTTAAGATTTTATTTATTTATTTGAGAGAGAGACAGTGAGAGAGAGCATGAGCGAGGAGAAGGTCAGAGAGTGAAGCAGACTCCCCATGGAGCTGGGAGCCTGATGTGGGACTCGATCCCGGGACTCCGGGATCATGACCTGAGCCGAAGGCAGTTGTCCAACCAACTGAGCCACCCAGGCGTCCCCCCATTTTATTTTTAAAATAATTCGATGGAGGAAGTATCAATGCAGAGGGAGCTGGGTGGGCAGGCTTTGCTCCTCATGCGGACGTGGTGGGGACTCCCCTGCCCCATCGTCTTAGTTAGAACCTCCACCCAGGGCTAGGGCCTCTCTTGACCCCTGGAGGGAGGGACCTCCTTAGCACGACCACACTGACGTCCCTCACCTTGGATACTGTCAGGTCAAGCCTGAGATGTGGCCAGGAGAGATGGGAGAACAGAACAGGACCCCCTCCCAGGGTCCTGATTTATCCAGGTTCGATCGAGCAGTTCCCCGAATACCTACCTTTTCCCAGACTTGTCCTACAGTCCAGCTCCCATGCAGTCCATGAGGGGCTTGGGAAAGAAACAGCTGTGGAGCGTCCCCGGGGAGGGGTCCCAGGGACAGTCCTGTTGCACCGCAGCCTGTAAGCCAACTGGCCCAGAAATGAAGGATCCTTCTTTGGGGACAGACACCTTTGCTATTGAGAACGGCATCTCCTTCCTCAAGTGCTTACAGAGACTCAGTACATTTTCTTTCCTTTTTTCCCCCTTTTCCTCTTTTCTTTCCTTCTTGATGATGGGAGGTAGGCAAGAGACAGAGGCCCTGTGAAGGGCTGAGGGTCGTGGAGCAGGTGCTGATGGATACCCCGACTTCTAGAGCTGGATGTGCAGCTGCACTGTGGTCCGGTTATGTCCTGCCTTGATGCTCGCTGACGGGGCCTTGACTGTCAGCTTCTCATGGAGCCAGACTCTGCATGGGAAGAGGAGCTCTCTGTGCCCTCCATGACGACCTCACAGCCCCCAGGCATCACATGGAAGTTGGCTGGGCTGTTCTCGGTGGGTCTCTGGGATACTATGCAGCCATGACTACATCCTTGGCACTGCGGGGCAGGGGTGAGAACTCTGCCCATGAGAATTTATAGGCCTAGGAATGCAGGAGGACCCTGGGAGAGAACACCAGGCCCTTGGGGATCAGCATTCCCTCCTTCTCCAAGAAACGTTCCTGGACGACCCCATCATGCATGCATTTGCCCACTAGAACCTCACCAAACCATGGTCGTGCTTCCGCTCTCTCACCTTCCAGGATGCACAACCTTGCAGCCCACATTCTCTTCCTTCTCTGTAAGTCTCCATATCAAGTAGGTCACTGGGGTCATTCCCATGTCTCCTAAACAATGTGTCTGAGGCCATTTTAACTCTGGTCAGCCTGGTCTGAGATTACATCCTAGTGGGCCTCCAGACCTCAGACTCTGTCCCCTCTAGCCTGTTTTTCCTACAAATACCCACGTGGGTCTTCCTTACAATGAGCTGCTGGCCTGTGACGTCCCTTCTCAATAATCTTCCACAGCTCCCTCTTTTCTAGTATCATCTAATTCTTACATACTCATCTTGTGTTGTGTCGCTTCCCAGCCTGGTTACCAGTGACCTTCACATGTGTGAATCACAGCCCCCTTTCAGTCTTTGCCATGCATGGCTTTTTCTGAAATTCTCTTCTCCCCAGATTTCCTATGGCTGCTGTATCTCATTTCTCCTTCTGTTTCTCCAACCATTCCTGCTTCTTTACTTTCTGCCCAAATCTTAAATGTTGATGTTCCCCAATCTCCCATCTTTGGCACTTTTTTCTCCCTCTCTGTCCGTGTTCTCCTCAGACAATCTTGTCCAAAGGTAGAACCCTGGCTCTTTGCTACATATTTGCTGTTGATTTATAAATCTACATCTTTAGTCGAGACCAGTGCTCTCCAAAGGGGTGTGTGCTAAAGGATCTCTCGAGGGATGAGAAGAAAACATTGCTATTATTTTTATCTAAAAAGTAAGAAAGAAAATGTCTTTAAAAAAAGATTTTATTTATTTATTTGAGAGAGAGAGAGGGCGAAAAAGAGTATGAGCAAGGGAGAAGGGCAGAGGGAGAGGGACAAGCAGACCCTGCACTGAGTGTGGAGCCCCTCGCAGGACTCAAACTCACGACCCCGAGATCATTACTAGAACCAAAATCAAGAGCCAGCTGCTTAACCAACTGAGCCACCCAGGCGCCCCAAGGAAATAACCTTAAAAATATAGAATATACATATTAACAAGTGTGAATTATGCACAAATACACATATATTGGGGGGCATGTGCTCAATAATGTTTTTGCTGATGGGGTGTGTGGCAGAGATGCCCAGGCATCCCAGAATTCTTCCGTGGTGACAGAAACAGTCTGTGCACGTGGCTGCCGGGGATAGTAGTCACAATTGTTCAGCACCCTCTTGCAACCCGAAGCAACCTGGGACCAGTTTCTGGGATACGAGCAGAAGGGATGTGTGCACGTCTTAGGGTTATGCCCTGTAGGGAGGCGGCTTGCCCTCGCCTTGCCCGATGCCCCCTTTCCACTGGCTGGAACGCAGATGGCAGGGAGTCATCTTGGATTGTGCCCACGCAACGTTAACAGGAGGGGCCTGGCCCCTGACTCCTTCGAGCTCCGCATCAGCCTGGATCGCTTATGTTAATGAGGGAGAAGGAAACCTCATCCTACTCAAGTCACTGTTATTTCATGTTTTGCAACAGCAGCTGGATCTGCATCCCAGCAGATATAAGATACACGGCGTGCCCTGGTCTAGATTTCTCTCCCGAGCTTCAAATCCACATATACACCCATATCTGGGGTCTCCACCTGTGGTGCTCTAAGTATAAGACGTCTGAGCCAGAGCCCATTAGATACCCTCCTCGCCCCACAACCTGCTCCTCCCTTACCGGGTCCATCGAGTCACTGTTCTCTGGAGCGGACTCCCAGGCCACTGCTGACTGAGGTGCAGAGCACCACTGTTTGCATGCTTGGAGGGCTGGAGCCCCTTGAGGTGTGATCTTCTGGAGTGATATCCCAGGTGTTTCATTTTTAGGCTAATAGAGAAGGAAAGAAGTTCTTTTTCATGTGAGTCTTCGGGGAGGCCAAGGTGGACAAGTCAGCGGGGCTGTGGGGAGTGGGGGGCTCACATGGGGAGAGGACTGAAGCCTGAAGCTGAAGGAGCTGTTTCCACGGGCATGTTGTGGAACTTGGGGTGCATGCTGAGCTGCCCCAGGCCTGGGGGAATCCGAGTGCAGAACAGAGTGTCAGGTGAGCCCTCCTCCTTACTCTGGTATCTCAGAGATGGGCAGTGGGAGCATCAGAGCCCAGCATCTTTGGTGTGGACATAAGTGGGGATCCCTGTAAGGACCAACTAGGAAGCAGCCTCATGACAGAAATGGTGCCAAAAAGGCACACAGGAAGACTGTGTTTCCCAGCTGCCTAGCAGGTGATGCCATATTTCCAAGTTACAGCCGGAAGAGTGTGGACGGAAGTGCTGGGCTCCACTTCTAGTGCTCACCTCCTCCTAGTGCGATTTAGTTACTACGCTCTCTCTTTCCTCTGCTGCCCGGATGGTGCTGGAGTGACCTTGGAGGCCACAGGATGGTGGCAGCGTAGGTCCAGACCACCGTTAAGAGGAGAACCTCCCTGGAGAGCTGCCCACTTGGAAACATCCCAAGTGTAAGTTTCAAGCAGAAGTTAATGCTGAGATTTGGGGATTGTTTGCTCTAGAGTCACCATTAATTATCCTAACTAACAGAGTTCTCTAGTGGCTTTGTCAGTGAAAGGCAATGGCAAAGGGGAGGTAAAGCAAGAGAGGGAACAAAGACATTGCGTATTGACTGGAGGCGGCAGGCAGATGCCCGTGCATGCACACGAGGCCCTCCTCAGGGACATCAGGGAGATGAGATCCTGTTAACTCCTAAGTCCAGGCAATCTTTCCTTTAATGGTTTTCTCTCTTGTCTCCTTTGGACATTCACAGGGCCTTGAACACATACTTATGAAAGTACACCCCCCCTTCTCTGTGTATGCGAGCCTGTGTGTTTCCACACATACGATAATACACATAAGATGTGTGTTATGCATATACATATAATTTATTCTTTTTTAAAAGCCCGTTTCATCTTCTGGAGCTTGCACTATGAAATTATAAACAGCATGGGATCTTAAAAAAAAACAAACCTTTTTATTTCGAGATAATCACAGCTTCACAGGCCATTGTAAGGAATAAGACGGAGAGATCCTGGGCACCCTGGTGCCCTTTATCCAGGTTACTCTGATGAGTAACATCCTTTGAATTTAAATCTAAACTACTTTTAGATTTTAGACAGCCTCCTGGGTGTAGTGGTATCTAGCTGTGGTTTTAATTTGCATCTTTCTAATGACGAATGATACCGATCGTCTTCATGAGAGCTTCTTGGCCCTTCATAAGTCTTCTTTGGAGAACTGTCCATTCCAATTCTTGGCCCACTTTTAAATTGGATTATTTGTCTTCTTATTATTGAGTTTTAATAGATCTTTATATATTCTAGACACAAGTCCCTTATTAGAGATGTGATTTGCACAGATTTTCTTCTATTCTGTGGGTACCTTTACACTGTCTTGACAGTGTCCTTGAGATTTTGATAGCGTCCTTTATTTTTTTTTTTCTTTTGTTGCTTGTGAGAAACCATTGTTTAATCCAAGGTCGTGAAGATGTACACCTATATTTTTTTTTCCTAAGAGTTTTATACTTTAAGCTCTTTCATAGAGATGTTTGATTCATTTTGAGTTTATGTTTGTATAGGGTATGAGGTGGTAATCTGACTTTATTCATTGTGGATCTTTATTTGCTCCTCCGCCTTTCGTCAAAAGACCTCTCTTTTTCTCCCTTGAATTGTCTTGTCATCCTTGCTGAAAACTCAGTGACTAATTACGAGGGTCTTTCTCTGGACTGTCAATTTTCTTCCATCGATCTTAATCTTCCCTATTACATTCTAAATTCCTTTTTAAAGTTGCTTGACTCCTCCTTGGGGCACCTGGCTGGCTTAGTCCATAGAGCACGCAGCTCTTGATCTTGGGGTTGGGAGTTCAAGGCCCCATGTTGGGTGTAGCGATTAGTTAAAAATAAAAATCTTAAATAAATAAATAAATAAAACCAGAAGCATCAGAGCAAAAAAGAAGCTGGCATACAAATACATGCATTTGTATGTATGCAAATACATAGTCCTGACATATGTATGTTACGGTAGGGGTAAATGCAGGTAAATCTAAGTAACCACTGAGCTAAATGGAAGGCTGGAGTGTTTGTGGTAAAGGAAGAGAGGCAGACCGATAAGGCTGTCTCACCTAGTTTCCTCTGGGATGGACAACCCAAAAGTAAGAGAGAACACCCACATAGAAGTCAAGACTTTTTGATAATTTAATCTCAGAAGTGACAACACACTACTTTTGCCGTATTCTATATATTAGAAGCGCATCACAAATTCCCACGCAAGCTCCAGGAGAGGTGACTGGTCAAGGGTGTGAATACCAGGAGGAGGGGATCTTACTAGCTGCTACCACCTACATTTTGTCACCAAAAATATTTAACTCTAATCTAATCGAGTTCAGAATCTAAGGTACAGTTTATAGGAAATACGGGGAATAAAGGAACAAGTTCAATGGCACCATAAGGAAATAACCTGGAAAACTCAAAAAAGAGGGACATTTTGCCAGACCATCAGCTCAATCGCTTCAAAAAGTCAAGGTCATGCCAAAAAAAAAAAAAAAAAAAAAAAAAAGAAAAGAAAGAAAAAAAAGTGGGGGTTCTACTTTTAAAATGGAAGAAGACTAAACAGATAGAACATCCAAATACCATTTTTGATCTTGTCTGCTATTAAAACACAGCTATAAAAGACATTTCTGGAATAATTGTGGAAATCTGGATATGGGCTGATTATTGGAGGATATTAGGAAATCATTAATTTTTTAAGGTGTGAGACTGACATCTTGGTTGCTTAGGAGAGTGTCCTTTTCTTTAAGAGATACGGGCTGACATAATTAGGATATTTCTTGATGCTGCAATTTAAACAGTCTAGAAAAATACTTGGATAAAACAAATTTGACAGTATGTTAATTGTAGCATGTAGATTTGGGGCCTATGGGCTATTATTGTATTATTCTTTGAGCTTTCCTGTATGTATACATTTTTTTCACAGTTAAAGGTTGAGAGGTTAAAAAAAAAAAAAAGGCAGTCTTCTGACTTTTATTTAACCCACAGAGATGAACCCTAACACATTTCTCAGGCCTTGTGAAAAATATCTCAGTTTTTCTCACATAGACACTTGGAGTTTGCTTGATTCGTGTCAAATCCTGTTCTGGAAAAGATTTAAGGTGATTTCTTGCCCCGCCCCCAGTCCTTGCCTTGCTCCTGGGGCAGCAGGGCCCAGGAGGAAGGAGTGGAAGTTGCTGGGTCAGAGCAGGCTCCTGTGTGGGTCTTCGGTTCTTATGGAGGCGGGGTGGAAACTCAGACAGGCCTGGATAGGGTTCCCGGCTCTGATGCTTGCATCAGCCTTGGGCAAGTTCTTTAATTACTCTCACCAGTGGTTGCCTCAGTTGTCCAAGAGAAGGATAACCTGCCTCAGGGCTGGGGAGGGGGTAGGGTTGGGAGCCGTGTTGTGGCTTTCAGGGAATGCTGGCTGGGAAGAAGACAAAGAAGGGCTAGGGTATGAGTTTTCCAGGTCCTGAAGCCCTAGATGTTCAGGGTAGGGAGGCACAAGGACTCTGAGGCCCCTGGGAAGCAGAGGAGAGACAGGACCAGAGAGCCCATCTTAGGGACAGACATGGGTGGGTGTGGGGAACGAGCTGGTGCCACAGGGGTGCCGAGCCCTGTGCCATGACGGGTATGATCTACAAAGCAGACTGTGGGCCCAGAAGGGGACTCCTTTTTTTCCCTTTCTCACCAGCACCTTTTTTTGGAATCAATCACTTGGAAAATATTTGGCCTTTTCCACTTGGCGTAGCTGGGCTCATAGTGGCCGTCTGTCTCCCGTCCGCCTGCCCCCCTCTTTCTCACGAGTCCAGCTCCCGTGAAGAGGAGGCTTGGCGGGGTTACGGAGGATTACGCAAAGCTTTCTAACATGAGCTGCCTGCCTGCCACTGTCTCCGGAACAAAACCTCTCTCTTGTCACAGGAAGCTCCGTGGCCTGGGAGATCATCTGCAGAAAGAAGAGCTGGCCGGTGAGCGGCACCCAGTTGCTCTTCAGTTGAACCCCGCCCCCCACAAAGGGAATTTGCTTCCCTCTGCCCTGCCGTCTCCTGGACACCTCAGCCAGGGGCAGCTGCTGGCCTAGCAAACGCCAGAAGAGGCTGAATGAGCCTGTTGGGTTCCCTAGCTTTGCACATCATCTAGAAACCCATAAACAGGGGATCACGAATGAGTGGAGCCCAGGGCTTTGCGTTCAGCTGGCAGGTGGAGGGATGAGGAGCGGAGCGAAGGGGAGGGGCTCCTCACTCAAGGAGAACTTTCTGGAACTACAAGGAGGAAATGGGGGGGGGCAGTCCCTGGGGAGTGAGAAGGGTCAAAAATCCCACCATTAACATGCAATGCCTTTGGGTTAAGCACTGGTCTTAAATATGGCAAATATCCTCACAAGTAAACGGGGCAGAGTCATGAGCCCAGCCCCCCACAGACCGTCTCAACAGGGATGGAGCCCCTACCACATGACCAGGCGGGGCTGGGCTCTGGAGGTTTGGAGTCGGAGGAGCCCCTCTCGGCTAGCCTCTCCATTTGTGTCTGACGATTATAAGGCAGGGCATAAGGGCTGCTGTAGAAATGGGAGCCCTCCCTCTGCAAGGCTGAGGCCAGGGAGACCCAGGAACCAGCAGCGCCATCCACTAAGGACTGATGGGGGCAAGCTGGTATGGAGGACATAGGACCTTTGCTGAGCTGTCCTGGAGGAGCTAAGGACGCACAGGGCAAGAAACCAGGAGGTCTTGGCCAGCCTCCTTCAGTGCTCACCTGGGGCGAGTCCCTTCTCTTCTGATCCCCTGGTTTCTCCACCTGTGGGAGGACTGGCCAACTCCAGACTCTCCCAGCTGCATCTGCAGGGTTGGGGCCTGGGCGTCTCATTATCCAAACACCTCCCAGGTGGTTCTTCCTACCGCTGGAAAAGGCAGCAGGGGATGGGGGGTGAGGGAGGAACGGGGGTGGGGGTGGAGGGGTGACAGGAGCTTTCTTCCAACCTCCAAAATCCCAGGACTTCCTCTGTGAAAGGTCCAGAGTTCCAAGGGGTGAACTGAGGTGTGTTAAGTGAGGGGACACCACCAAGCTGATAGCGTTTAGTCTGAGCTCAGTAGGTGTGAGTCTTCCCCACTCTCACTTCAAGTCCCTATGAGGGTAGCCAGGGCAGAAGACACAGTCCAAGAGCGGAGAAGCATGGCAAAACAGGAAATGCCCTCCAACAAGGAAAAGGGAGGAAGAGTAGGAGTTTGCAAGAATCTTTTTGATGTCTTGACGTCTTAGGCTTTTTTTTTTCTCTTGGAGGCCAGTGAGATGACCAGTTTCCCTGATCTCAAGTAAAGGGGCCTTGGAAGGGTGAGTCCTCCACCGCTGGCATCAAAGAAGACCCCAGAATGGGTGCCTGGCTGGCTCCGCTGGGGAGAGAGTGTGCAACTCCCCCCCCCACACACACAACCGCTTTTTAAAGATTTTATTTACTTATTTGAGAGAGAAAGAATACAAGCAGGGTGATGGGCAGAGGAAGAGGCAGACTCCTTGCTGAGCAGGGAGCCTGACGTGGGACTCGAACCTGGGACTCCAGGATCATAATCTGAGCCAAAGGCAGACGCTTAATGATTGAGCCACCCAGGCACCCCAAGAGTGTGCAACTCTTGATTTTTGAGGTTGTGAGTTCAAGCCCCATGTTGAGTGTAGAGCCTATTTAAAAATGAATAAACTTTAAAAAGAAGGAGAAATCGATGACCCCAGAGTGACGCCGGAGGTCTCAGGAGGAGCAGGTGCGGGAGCTGCCGGGAGGAGGACAGGACATGTCCCAACAAGGTGAGGAGGCAGTTTCCCAGCAGGTTTCTGGGAAGGACCATCTTGCCACTGTCAACATAAGGACACCAATCAGCTCGCTGGTTTGCTCTGCCCAAGAGCCTGCTTGCTCCCTCAGGAGATCTCCTAGCACCAGTCCTGCTCGGGACAGCCTTCTGGTAGACGCAGGGCGGGTCAAGTCAGGAGGATTCGGGAGGACTTTGAGGCAGGTAGGGGAGGCAGGAGCCCAGTGACGATGGCTGAGATGGCAGAGGGCAGGAGGGAGGACACCACTGTCCCGTGCTCCCCCTGCACTCCCTGGCATCGGGTCTGTGGTCTTACTGTTGTCGGGCCCCCTCATGCTTCCCGCACACCCCCCAGTCCCATATCCCTGCCTCTGCCCATAATATCTCCCATGAGTATCTTCCCATGCCTCCTTTCTCCTGCTCCCGTCTTCCCCTCTCAGAGCTCTCCATCTTTAGGGAAGCTTCCCCAGACAACTTCAGCCCTTCCGTAGCAACTATTCATTTTACCGAGTTTTTTTTTTTTTTTTTTCCTTGAGCCCCCGGGGGCCAGAATATAGAGATGAATGAGCCATGATCCTTGCCTTCAAAGAACTCAGTTAGATTGATATGTAAGTATGCAAACAAAATGAAGACTGAAAGATGGGCCAATGCCCACCCCCCCAGTGCATGGTTGTTTTGGGGGGGGGAGCTTCCTCTGAAGTAGATCTGGCAGGTTTGGGGCGAGAATGCCCCCACGCACAGCAGGACCTCCTCTGTTGAAGGGGTGGAAGGAGGGTGGGGAACGGGGACCCGAGTATCCCAGGGTCCTGGGCTTGGGGAAGTCCCAGCGGCCACATAGGCAAGCAGTGCCATGGGATGGATGGAGGGGCACTGGGGCACTAAGTCTATGTCTGACCTGATCTGCCTCCTCCCCGAGGACTGGGACCACCCTTACCCCTTCCTCCTGTCCTACACCGCCCGGTCTGTGGGTCACACAGCACTGTCCTGAGCACACAGACGGGATCTGACACTCCCATCCCAGTAGCCCCGAGACAGAGTGAATGAGTCTCCTTGTTTGTGCAAGGTGTGGGAATCAGGAGGCCTGCCTGGCTTGCACACAGCTCCTCCTAAGAGAAACTGCACCTCACCTGTGCACCCGACCTGTGCACCCCCACAGCCTCTGGGGACGGGGCACCTTCTTCTGCCGTGTTCTGTGTCACGCAATGCCTCCAACCCTGGCCCCAACAGTTGGATGGCCTGGGAAGAGCTAGCTTACACCAGGAGGACAGTGCCATTCCAGCACCTTGTGCCAGGGCCCTGGAATCAGGAATCCAGGAAGCATCAGACAGGGAGCCCAGAAGCAGCGGCTGGGGCCTTTCACAGATGGCAGAAGGCCCTGATGCCGGTTCTGGGCCCGGCTGTGTCAGTTGGGATGGGAAAGAGAGGGTGGGAGGTAGAGAGGAGGCTGGATGGGGGGTAGGGATGGAAGCAGGTAGCGGGGGAGACACAGAGGGAGAGGCAATAGCTAAGCCACAAAGACAGAATGCCCGAGGGAAGGAAAATGGCCATAGTCAGGCACTAGTCTAACAACTTCTACTGTAGTTGAATCCTCACAACTACCCTATGGGGAGCTGCTACTCTCCCATTTTACAGATGAGAAAACTGAGGCACCAGGCAGCTTAGTGGCTTTCCCAAGCTCACATCTCCCATTAAGGGTGGAGCCAGGATCTGAGTCCCCATCACAGAGCTCTGCTGGGTCTGGGGCTGGATGGAAGATAGGACAGTCCCGGCTTCTGAACAGCCCTTGGGTTCTCTTATCCGGGAGGCTAGGCCCCACTGTTAGGGTTTCCTTGGGATTCTGGTTTCCTTAAGTCTGACTCTGTTTGTCTCCTTAACTCTACTCCCCCTCTGCTCAGCAGGCACCCTTGAGCTCATGGAAGGCAGTCTGTCCCTCGTGGAACTGGCTTATCATTTAGGCTCGGTTCAGTTCAGCAGAACCATAAAATATTTACTTAAAAAATGTTTCTCAAGTCACTGTTTCCAACTGTACTCTGTTGACTCTCTTTTCTGTCCCTTGACAACACCTTGGGCAGATTCTGTAACTTCTTTCTGGTTGGTAAATAAATCAAGTTGAAGAATCCACATCTTATGTCTGAAGGCAACTCACCTGTCCTCACTGCCTGTGGCCCTGGGGCCTGGAGTGGGGCCCGAGGTGGTCTGCTTTTCCCTCCTCCTCCTCCTCTGGGAGTGCGGGGGTGGGGGGGTCGTGGGGATGGGACAGTTTCCTTCTGGCATGTTCCCTCCCCATGCTTGTAGCCTTCTCCCTGTGGGAGGCTCTCCATGTGGAGGTGAGGACGGGGAGGGGGGACACCCGCTCATACGGATGGCTAAGAGCACAGAGGTCCTCTCTCCATGGGGCGGTGCTGCTTCTCTGACTGATGCTGAGTCACCACCATTAGTTCTCTTAACAGGGGTCCCCTGGCCTGGTGGGCTGCCCTCCTGCAGGGGATGGGGGGCTACCAGCAAGGTGGCTTAAGCCATTACCTTCTGCTGTGTCCTTTGACCCAAGTAAGATGTGTCTGTACTAGCCACGTGCCACGATGAACGTGCAGGCCACTCCCTGCTGCCCCTCGCTCCACCCCTCCTCTCCAGTCTCCTTTCCCTGCCCAGCAGGTGCAGGGCGGCTTAGCACATCTGCTGCCTGAAAAGACGACCTCTGGCCAGAGTGAGGTGCTGGGGAGCTCTCCTGGCAGGCTCTCCCAACCTCTGAGTCTCTTGGAGTTGCCAGTCCTACCCCAAGTATGAAGTCCAGCTAGAGAGCTCTGCCCCCACCGTCACTCGTTTTCTGACCCAAGACTGGCAGACATTGCTCCCTCTCGGGCTTGAGATCCACACCCCTGCCAGACAGAGGACACATGCTGGGCCAGACAGGCAGCCTCTTCCTACGCCCAGAGGAGGGGTCTAAGCCTAATTGTTTTAGTATACGGGAGTCCTGGTGTCTTTTTTCAGCAGTGGGTCCTAGTTTCCTCCCTGGGGTAGCAGAAAAAGTCCCGCTCCATGTTTTATAGGCCCGCAGCCCAAACACCCCAGACCACTGTCCTCAGACGGAGCAGGCTGCTTGAGGACTGGCTGACTTCTAATGGCACAGATATGGCCCTGACTCACCCTCTGCCTGGACTCAGCTTTCCCTGGTCCTGCTGACTGACAAAGGGGTCCCTGATTTCCTAGCCTCCTTGGATGCTCCCATCGGAGGGTTAGGGATTCCTGGATGCCAGGGAGAGCTAGATGCCACAAATACAGTCCCTGTGTCCATCACCCATGCTGGCGTGGGATCCTTCTCCTCCCGGCCACAGCCCCTATGCTTCTCTTCTAGATGCTTTTGTGACTTTTCTGCTGGGACCACCTCTGTCCTTGGTCTCCCAAGACCTTCCTTCCACCCTTTAATTCTTTCCAGGGCTCTCTGCTGTACCCCTGCTCTGGGCTGTCCTTCTTCCTTCTAGCTGTCTTTCTAGCCTTGAGTTCCTTTGAAAGGTTGGGCTTGTCCCAAAACTTGCTCAGATGTGGCAGAGCCATTTCCAGTCCAGAGGCTCTAATCCGAGGGGCCGAGAGAGGGGTGGGGGAAGGCTGCTCAGCCCAACTGAGGCTCCTGGCCATGGAGCACACACTCAGCCCTGTCGGGGCAGTGCTTCTTCCCTGATCTACCAGAGATGCATGCCCAGCCTGGTGCTGGCTGGCTCTGAGCTTGCATATGGGGTTTCTCTCTCACACACACACACACATATGCACACACGAGCATGCACGCACACACAGCAATTCATAGGGATGTTGTAGACAGGGAAAAATTATAAGGTTCATTTAGAAACCAGTAAAGAGAGGATTTCAATTTCCTTTGAAAATCACAACACCATTCTTTTGTGGTGGCTTCTACAACAGACGTGGATTCTGCTCTTGGACTGGGGGCACTGGAGTCGGGGGGGGGTGGTCAGGGAAGGTTGTGTGGGGTTTCACGCATTCGGGGGGGCGCTCCCGGGAGGGTGGGTCCTTGGAACAAGGGATGGGAGGTTCTGTGTGGCAGGGGACGGGGAAAAGGGGAACTGGGGCAGCCATGGGGAAGGACTCAGGGATGGCAAGATGACAGGAATGAACTTGTTCCCTGTTCCACAGGCCTGGACCAGGGTGAGGTATGAGGTACCTGGGGGACAGAATTCAACATGGCGTCGCTCTCAGCTTCATGCAAGTGGACTCTCATGGGCACCCCGTGCTGGCTGGGTTCTGTGCTGAGGGGGCGCCTTGGACTCAGCGCCTGGCTCACAATCCCCCAACAGACCCGTGACACAGACAGAAGGTGGAGGGACAATGTACAGAGAACAGGCCGCATAACACAGCCACTGTGTTTCGGCTGACATGGTTGTGACCTGTCCAGGAAGGTGAGACTGAGAAGAAGAGGACTCTCTCCATCTCTGGGAAGACTTCCTGGAGGAGGAGGCAGGGATGGTTTGTAGAGCTCTCTGAACTGTGGTGAGGGGAGGGAGTGTTGCAAACCTCTGTGGTCGTGATGCTCTGGCCATGAGTATATTACGCGCGTCCACTGAAGGACTACAATGGCTGCACAAGCCTGCAAGGTCAAGCTCAGCAGACAGGGGTCCCTGTTCCTGGGAGCTGGTGCCAGAGGGACTCCTGGCAATGTTTGGAGGCTCTTTCCCCACATTCCCTTTGCTACTGGCTCCTCCCTCCAACATCGTTTGTTGGCTGATGGAAAGGAGTGTTGAGTGTGTAGAACTGGGCAGAGGGCTCGCTAGCCTGGCTTCGGAGGCCTGGTTCTGAGGCCCACTAAACGTGTGACCTTGGGCAATCGTCCCCTCCTCGGGCTTCTCTCTCCCTTTGACAAGAGCTTACATTTTACTGCTCTCTCTGACCTCTGCTGGCACTTTCTAGTTACTGCCCACAAACCCCTGAGAGGTGACCGTCAACGTGCCCATTAGATAGATGAGGACGCCGAGGTACAGAAGAATGGCCAACGTTACAGCTTACTCCTGCATAAAACAAGAAAGCGAGCCTGGAGGAGCTCTCGGGATTCCTCCCGGATTTATGACTCTGTGGAACTGTGCCACCAGAACAGATTCCTAACTGTTCTGACCGTGTTCTTGTTTTACCTCATGGGTTAGTTTCCTCTGGCTCCTGTAACAAGGACCGCAAGCTGAGTGGCTTTAAATAACACAGATTTATGGTCTCAGAGTTCTGGAGGTCAGAGGTCCAAAATCAGTCTCCCCAGGCCCAAGTCAAGATGGCAGCCGGGCGGCATTCCTTCTGGAAGGTCTGACAGGAAAACCGATTTCCTTGCCTCTTCTGTGAGCTCAAGGCCTTCCTCCTGTTCCAGTGTGTGTCTTCCTCCTTCCAGCTTCAAAACCAGCCATGTAGCATCTTCAAATCTTCCTCTCTGACCTCTGCTGTCACCGTTACACCCCTGTTCCCTCTTCTAAGGACCCTTATGGTTCCACTGGGCCCCCAAATAATCCAGGATAATTTTTGCATCTTAAGTTTCTTCACCTGATCACATCGGCAAAGGTCCCTCTGTTACTGGATAAGGTAACAGTTCCCAGGTTCTGAGAACGAGGCTGTGGACATCTTTTAAGGGGAGGGGGTCACTCTGTCTACCACATAATCCTTTCCTCTTCTTTCCCTCCTTCTCCCCTCTCCCTTCCTCCACCATGTGTGCTCAAACAGACATTACAAGTGTATCTGTAAAGGGAAAGGCAGCAGGTTGAGCCCCCTCTGTCCACTAGTAGGTGGACTCTGTAAAAGAGACAGGAAGTGGGTTTCTGGAACAAATAGAGGCCATTAATTTAGATACGAGAAGGTAGGTACACTGAGGACTGTGTAAAAGGATTACAAGGGGGAGATCTCAATCGAGAGGCAAAGAACAGAGAGTAGTGGTTACCAGTACCAACTGTAAGGCCAGACAGACTTGAGTCTGAAACCCAACCCCTGCTGCCTTTTAGCTGTGTGACTTGAACTTCTCTGGGCCAATTCTGTAAAACACCAAGAAAAAGATGAACTGCATGGGGTTTTTCTGAGGATTAGGAGAAAATGTGAGAACGTGCTGAGATTCTCCTGGTGCAGAAAGTGTGGTCCTGCCCAGAGGCAAGCGTTGGAAGATTTGACCTTGGAGTGACTTGGGGTCTCCTTAAAGGTATGGGGCCCAGTCTATACAGGCTGAGGCCCTGAGTATATATGAGACAAACTTTTAATGTTGGATGAATTCAGAGTGGAAAAACACCCACCCCTTTGCAGGTGCACAGGGTAGCTCCTCTCTGTGTTAATATGCTTCATGATTTGTGACATGATTGATATGGAAAACGAACTTGCTGTAATCCATCTGCTGAGAAGAAAGCCCTGACAGGGCAGCACATTTAGGGGAAATCAGGACCCAGGGTCTTGCTCACTGCTGGGGACCTGGGCTAGGGGTGCACAAGCAGGAGGGCAGTTTCCAGCAAGCCACCCTGTCTCCAGCCTGAAGCAGTCTGGAGAGACAGAACGAAGGAAAGACCACATAGCAGGAAGGTACCAGGAGCCAGGTGGAAACACCTTAGTTAGGAACCTGAGGACTAGAATTCCCTGTGCCTGCTCCTTTGGGCCTCAGGGTAAGTAAGCTAACACAGCCTCGCAGGGCTTTTGCACCTGTGGTGACCATGGCTGGTGCCCTGCCTAGTCCCCTTGTGGCCCTCTCATGCTTCTGCATACCCACGCCCCTGCCTGTGTGCCCCAGCATTCATAGCTTGCCCATTCATAGCTTGCACAGGCAGTCTTCTCCACAGGACAGTTCTGGGGGCTCCAGGAAGCCCCTCACTGGAATTGTCTGGGAAGGGAACTCACCCCTTACACCTCACCTCAGAGGCAGTGGCACAAAAACCCAATCCCTTTGTCTTGGGTGGGGGTGGGTGGAGAGGAACCTCCACAGTGTCATTTATCATTCCAGAGCTTTCAATGGAATCAGGCTGAGATTGGGGCTTTGCTTGAAATCACCTTTTTCCGGTTTCTTCTCTTCCCGGTGCTAACCAATGGCCCCATCCCCTGATAGGCTTCTCTGGGGAGCATCCCTCTTATAAATACCTTGCACATGTCTCCTTTTCTCAGGAGCCCAGCTCAGCGCATCCCCGAAGCACATTTGGAAGCAACGGCGAGACCACACGCTTCCTCATTTAGATCAGGTTGGACAGTCCAGGCCTGCCAGGACAGTCAGGTCCTGAGTATCCACTCCAGGGGCTGAAGCCAGCAAGGCAGGCAACCCCAGACCAACGGGAGGCGCGTGCTCACGTGCACACACGTGCACATCTGACTACATTCGGGTCTGGCTCCGGAGGATTCTTATGACCGCCCAGCCCAGCCCCACCCCGCCTCCTCCTGCCAAAAGTGGATTTGTTTCCCTAGGTCTATTTTGCTTGGGCAGACATTAAAATGAGCGTCCATCCCCCGGAGTACACACTGTGTGATGCCCAGGAAATGCGTGTCTGGTCGGCTCTGGCCACCATGACAAAATACCACAGACGGGGTGGCTTGAACAATGGGTGTTATTTCTCACGGTTCTGGAGGCAGGGGAGTCTGAGGAAGAGTTCCCTTCCTGGTGACAGCCGATCTGTGGCCTGCAGATGGTCTCCTTGTTCTGAGCTCGTGTGGCCTTTCTTTGGGGTATGTGTGTTTGTGTGTGTGTGTGTGTGTGTGTGAGAGAGAGAGAGAGAGAGAGAAGGTCTCTCCTCTTCTTAAGAGGACAGGAATCCTAGTGCACCAGGGCCCTATCCTTATGACCTCTTGCACCCTAATTACTTCCATAAAGGTCCTATATCCAAATATCGTCACCCTGGGAGCTGGGGCTCCCTCACATGAATTCGGAGGGGATACAGTTCACTCTAGAGCAATGGGGCAAGGCCTTGTTTGAATGAAGAGAACTTTAAAAAGTCATTTAATTTGGCCTGGTGGGTTTTGCTTGGAGCCCTGCCGCGCCAGAGGGCCCCGGCTGAGGTTAAACACACGGCCTGGATACTCCAGACTTCTGCTCATTGGGAATTCACCGTTAATGTGAACGTGTTCTCAGGACACACCGCGTTTGCCGGCTCAGACTTCCTTGAGTAAGGAAGAAAAAACATCATTTATTTCCAGCAGCTCTCCCATTCCTGCTCAGACGGGGAGTCCCCATGTGTGTTCATTCAGAGGAGAAGTCCTTATTGAGTGAGTGTCAGTTGTACGGACTCCTGCTGTTTTGGTCACCGGGCCTCCGCTGGCCCTGCAGGCGGCAGGGGCACCCCAGCTTCTCTGTAAAGAAATCCCTTTTTGGGACGCCTGGGTGGCTCAGTGGGTTAAAGCCTCTGCCTTCAGCTCAGGTCATGATCCAGGGTCCTGGAATCGAGACCTGCATCGGGCTATCTGCTCAGCAGGGAGCCTGTTTCCTTCTCTCTCTCTGCCTGCCTCTCTGCCTACTTGTGATTTCTTTCAAATAAATAAATAAAAGAAAAAAAAGAAAAAAAATCCCCTATTACCTCCATCCCTTTGGGTCCTGTAGTGTGGATTCGGCCTCTGGAGGCAGGCACATGACCAGGCCTGGCCAATCAGACGGAGGACCGCCTCTCCAGGTCAATGAGTGCTGACTCCGCCTCTGGAGGCGGGCACGTGACCAGGCCTGGCCAATCAGAGGGAAGACTGCCTCTTCAGGGTGGTGGGATGGTTGCTGGCCGCATCTATGGCTACTCTGGTCCAGTGAGAGAGGCCTGGGGGAGGCGGGGTGGTTGGTTTGGTTCCTGCAGAAGAAAAGCTCTAACTTGAACTTGCTGGACATTAATCGGTGAGGACGCAGGTTTGGAGCTATGGGTGACCTGTTGCTAACCACAGGGAACCTGAGGAAAAAACCTTCCGAAACAGAGACTGTGTTCTAAGGCCATTGTCTGAGACGCTCGATCCGCTGTGCCTGGAGCGGACACTGGATTTTCAGATGGACGAGCCAGTGCCTTTTCCTGCGCTTTTGCTACTTTTAAACCAAACTGGGACAGATGTTAGTTCCAGGAGTGGGAACGTGCATGTGACAGACCACTCCACGTGGAGGTAGGGCGCAGGGCAGTGAGGATGGGGCACCCCGGGCCGAAAGACTGGGGCCTCGTCACACCGAAGTGACCTCCAGGAAGGCCCGATTGGGAAGTGACGAAGCTTAGCTTGAAACTGGCTTGCTTGAAAGCCATGTTTCCATGAGGCTTGACTAAGAGAGCTAGTCACTGCCTGTGACCTGAAATCCAAAACAGCTGAGAGCTGAGAAATCTGGAGGCCTGCAAGGTTGGAAAGCTGAATTACCTTTCCCAACCTATAAAGAGTGTGAGTAAGGGCAGGAAAGTGGGAAGCTGCAGAAATCAGATTGAGACCTGGGAACACACTTGTCCCCAGTCTCTTCCCAGTCACCTCCTGTGACAAGCCCCTGCTCCATGAAAGGGATGCAGTCGGGGTCAAGGAGCTAAATAATCCCCTCCTACCCCAAGGTCATTGTTTGCAATGACTCCGGAATGGAGGCTGGGAACCGGTTGTGTAGGAGGATGGGCAGAGCACCGGCCAGGCTGCACCTAGGAGGACTGTGCCTCAGCAAGAGTTCTGGCTTCAGGTAAGAAGCCAAGGACCAGACCCGAAGCAAACACCAACCGTCTACTAAAGACCCAAGGGAATTATTCTAGAATAAGAGAAACACCCAATCTATCGAATAAGGTGTGGAAGGTGCCATCATCTAGGGCGGTCCTCAGGTCCCTACTGCCTCATTAAGTAGAGAGCTACTTTCTAGAAGCTGTGTCCTCCCCCCAGGGTCCGCTCAAACATGGCCATGAAAGGAGTGGGCAAGGGAACTTGCCAGAAACACACCAAAGGGCCAAGAATCTTGCTGTCCACCAGGTCCTGAGAGTGGGTTGTGTTATGGGTTCATACCCTCTGTGTTGGCGTTTCCCATTCTCTTGCTTATCAGAACTTACTTTGTTCTGTTATTTACTGTTGATATTGTAGGGGGCAGGGAGAGGATGTTAGCTGCAATCACTCACACAAAGGTTGCCTGCCCCTAGGAGGCCGCATCTGAAAATGCCAAGGAAAAGACACATCTTGAGGGGCAGGAGTACATTGGGTCAAATATGCTAGTTCTGGGGGCAGATTGCTTCTTTTATCTTTTTCCTCCTTCACTTCATAGCTGTGTGATTGGAGCAAGTTCCTTAATAACTTGTGTCTCCATTTCCTTATCCATACAATGGGGGTAGTAATGATGCACATGTACACTTCACATCACCCCCTTGGAGCCCCCATCTTGCTCCCACCTGGAGGTCGGTGTGCAGAGGAGAGCAGAGCTGGAAGTGGAGCCAGACATTGTATGAACCCCTGATTGATTCATGCCTGAGTCCAGCCTTATGCCTTCCTGGCTGTTTATATGGAAAATACATTTCCTTTTTACTTAAGTAATCTGATGATTTTTATCACATGCAATCATAAAAGGTTAGCTCGTATACGTACTGTGTGCATTAATCACTGGATATACACCCTCTCCCCCAACACGCACCGTCCAGGAGCTCTGCACCTAGTGCCAAGCAGACAGTTAATGCAGTATGGAAAGTGTTAAAATGGGGAGGTCTCGGCAACCATGGGAGCAAGCATGAGGAATATCCAGTCTAGGTGTGGGGATCAGGGAAATCTCCCTGGGGTAGGTAGCATCTTGGCTCAGTCCTGGAGGAAGAATCAGAGCCAGCTGGAGTGGGTAGAGTGACCTATCCCATGACGGAATGTCCAATCTGTCAGTCACTGGAGGTTTTAAGAAAGAGTTGGAAAATAACTTGCTGGAAATGTTAGAGGATTTTTGCCTTAACTGGGAGGTTAAGTACTATCTTTTCAGTGCTAAATACAGCCCTTGGACACGACCATGATAGCCCCTAGAGCACTAGCACAACCTGGTGGCCCTTCACTGCTTTGGTCTGAGTGTGTATTTTGTTTGGCTCATACCACGTTTAAAATTTTTAATACTGGTTGCCAATATTTAAAATTGAGATAGTTGACGTGAAAGGTTGAATTTTTGGCTTCTCTTGAGAAATCAGGAAGCCTAACACCACCAGTCCTGCTTCCCACTTGCCAACCATGGGCTGGCTCTGCAGAAGGGGGCTCCATTCACATAGGACTTGGGTATTGTTGGGGCCGCTGCAGTCCCTGCCACTCCCTTTTGTCTTACAATATTCCTGCTCTGCCCACTCCTTTACCTTACTTGCGGGCCCCTGTTGGACTTGGATTGGTGAACCCTGTTTTAGAGTAAGGATGTGGTGGTCATGGAGTAGGCTGCGGGTACTGGTGGGTGATGCTCTAGGCGATGAAAGAAACTTGAGTGAATGCCCATTTCTGGCTCTGTCTCTTCTGGTGCTGCCAGCCATGGCTTATAGGAGCGAGCAGATTCAAGGACCTGGGTCTGGATGCTGGGAGCAGGAGCAGGAACTGGGTGGGGCTCACGTGGTTTTATGCTATTCAAGGCCAACAGGCCTAGCAAATGGACACTTTGACACAGCATGTATAGCTCCGTGAGTTCTGACAGCGGCATCCCCTTGTGTAAGCACCACCCCCGTCACAGCATGAATATTTCCACTACCCAGAGGTCCCCTTTGCTCCTTCCTGTCCAGTCTCCTACAACTTGCGGTCCGAGGCAGTCACTGATTTGCTTTCTTGTCACGCTAGCTGAGATTTCTCCTAGAATTTCATATAAATGGGAGCATATACCGTGTACTCTTTCATCTGCCTTATTTCACTCAGTATAATTTTTTTGAGATGCAACCGTTGTGTTGCATGTGTGAGCAGTTCCTTCCTTTCCTTTTCCCTGAGCAATATTCCGCTGATGGTGTAGCTACAAGTACGGTTTGTTTCTCTCTTCACCTGTTGATGGATATTTGGATTGTTTCTAGTTTTTGATATTACAGATCAGTCTGCTATGAATGTACACGTACGGGTCTCTGTGTAGACATGTGTGTTTCTCTTGGGTAAATATCTAGAAATGGCATGGTTGGATCTAGCAGATGCTGGGTTCATTGTGTGTTGGGTCTAGTGTATGGGTAACCGTGTGCTTACCTTTTTAAGAAATGGTCTATTTTCCCAACATGGGGTTGTCCCATTTCCCACTCCCACCAGCAATGGATGAGAGCCCACTTCATGGGGCTGGGTGGGGTCTCATATCCTTGCAACACTCTGCATTTCATTCTTTTAGATTTTAGTCATTCTAATGGGCCTGTAGTGGTATCTAATTGTGCTTTTAATTTGCCTTTCCCTGATGACTAAGGATGGTGACCATCTTGTCATGTACTTATTAGCCATCATTTATCTTTTTGTACATAATAGCACCCTGATACCAACTCTCTCAACCTCCAGGGGAGGCTAGAGAAGATCATATAGAACATTCATTCATGGTACAGTGAATCAGTTCTATGAAAGGGAGTGATAAAAAGATGTAGGCATGAGAGGGAGACGAGCTCCCATCTGGAGCTGGAATGCTGGGGTTTTGTTGTTTTCCCAGAACCAAGCAGCTGAGGCAGGGGCAGGGGTCTCAGACCCGTTCAGTGCTTGGCTGTTGGCCGCCTCTCTGTTGGGCTCTGCTCTCCTCTGCGGGGTGGAGGGGTGAAGGGTTGATGGGAGGAGCAGCTGACCCAGATTTCACCTCCTTTTTTCGGTTTTCTTGTTCCTGGGTATAAGTTCTGAGTCAAGCCCACTGAAGCCAGCTCTGCCCTTGGCCGCAGTCACCAGGAACAAGGTCCTGACCCTTGGTTTCCCCACTGTAGTTGGGGCCCAGCTGAGGGACCAACATGCCCCGCTCTCTCTGCTGGGCCCCTCCCAGGCAGCTGGGCCACACAGCACGCTGGTGGTGGAACTCAGTTCTGTGTGCTTGTCACTGCGGGGCTTGTGGATCTAATCCCCACATCACTCAAGGCTTTAACTCAGCCTGGATGAACTGTAGGACCTGAACTCATTGGGTTCCTTATACCATCAGTCTGTTCAGTCTGCAAACTGCTTTGATTGATTTTCTTTTCAATGACTGGGACTGCTGTCTGACTGTACCAATCAAAATGAAATTTGGCTTCAGGAAGACTCAGCTTAAGGATGGAATGTCTTGTTCTCTTTGTCAGCTTGGCTTATCTTCTATTCCAAGAGCTCATGGATTTGTCATATGCATCAAAGTGCTCAAGTCTTCTGCCACTAATTGGCTGTGTTATCAACATGACACAGTGAAAAAGTCATTGGTTTTGGAATGTACCGGGACCTGGCTTTCGTCACGGCTCTGCCACTTAGAAGAAGTGTGACCTTGGGCCAGTCCTAAGACCCCAGCTTTCTCCATAGTCTGGGGATAGTAAAATTTACCTCACAGTGTTGCTTTGATAATTAAATTTGACAGTGGATGTGATATTGAGGTATACTTGGACCATGTGGGAGGTGCAGCATTCCTGGTACCCTGCTTCTGCTATGAAGAATGAGGAGGTTGGACCAGGTGACCTCCCAGGACCATCTTGATCTGAAATACGATCCTGGGAAATATAGCAAAGCTGTTGTCCCAATCATGAAGTAACTTTCCTTTACGGTGTGTTAATACATCTCTGGAGGGGAGGTCACAGTATGCTAGGTAACCCAAAAAAATCCAGATTTGTGTAAATAGGAGAAGCTTTTTACCTAAATGTTAGCCAGTGTGACACCTACAAAGTACTACCCCTGGATCAAACTACTTTCTTCTTCCTGCCCCCTCTCTAGGCAGCAGCACTGTCCAGCAGTCCCATACGTTGGGGTAAATCATCTACCCAGATACAACCAAGTCTTAGAATCAGCAGTCACCCCTCTCACAGACTTGGAGGAGGTGCTTCTTGGTGACTCAGTTTCCCTTTCATCCCAGAAGCTTTACAGGCCTTGCTTATTCCCTCCTTGGTGTCAAAGCTTCAAGTTCTCCTCTCGAATGGCCTCTGAGGTTCTCCAACAGGAGTTGGCAGGATGAGTAGCAAGAATTATTATTAATTAGTGAAAATATGTATAATCACATAATTGGAGTGTGTAATTGATGCTTCGCTGCTGCAGGCAGAAATGGAAGGACGCATAGATGAAAGCCAGGGAGAAGGAGGCTGCCACACAGTACGAGCCATGTGGGAGGTGCAGCACTCCTGGTACCCCGCAAAACACGGAGCGATCGAAGGATATGGGCCGCGGAGCCAAATGACCCAAAGAGACAATGGGTAACTGAGGCCTTATTACTAGTGGCCAACCCAAATAGGGCATTTTCCCCTGGAGATTGTTTTATGCCCACATTTGGAGCCCACTGGTGTTTGTTTGCCGCAGCACGAACCTTCTGAGTGAAAGCACTCAGCCGATGGCCAGACGTCCGCAGTGGCTGAGGAAGAGGTGGTAGCCCCTCACTGGCAGCTTGGTTCCTGGGCTGTCCCCTTGCCTTCTTGTATTTTGGAGTCCTTGATGCCCTGGCCATGCCCAGGCAGAGCTCTCCCCCGTCCCATCCGGCCCCAGGGGCCAGGGCTAGTATAAATGAGACATGACATCTGGGATTTGTTTGTTTCAGGGCTCATTTGTTGGCGGTTTCTTCTCAGTGTACTGCACTCGAGGATGCCTCGGCTCGATTGAGGATATGGGAAGGAGGGGTGTGTGTGTGTGTGTGTGTGTTTGTGTGTAGCGGGGACAGGGAGCTGGCATAGCCGTGGGACAGGAAGCAGGTGTGAGCAATTCTCGGAGGGGGGAATGACAACGGCAAGGACAATAATAATAGCAGGCACCTGCATTGCGTGCTTCCGGGGTGTCAGGCGCTGTGCTTGGGGTGTGCCATCTGCACTAGTTCATGTCACTGTCAGGCACTTCTGTGACGTGGATGCTGTCGTTATCCCATCATTGGAAAGGATGCAGGAGCCAAGGCAAGCGAAGTCACCTGTCCAAGGTCACCCAGCTGGGAAGTGATGGAGCCAAGACTCCAGTCCGTGTCCTGCTCCGAAGCCCACGCTCTGCCACCACCTGCCACGCTCCTCCTGGCACACGGTATTCTCCATCCTGCTGCCACCGCCACCTCCACCTGTGTTTCTATCCCTGCGCGAGCCCCTCCCCCTGACCCCTGTAGGCCTGTTATCAGGATCAAATGAGCTGATACTTACTAAGTATTCATGGCAACAGTTGGTCCTTTGTAAACATGCATCAATACTAGTTATTATCATTTTTCTAATATGCCATTTCCCTCTGTAGGCTACTCTACAGAGGTAAAACAGACTTGTTTCCTGCCCTCCGGGGAGCTTACATTATAGTTGGGAAGCAAAACACACACAGATAATGAAAGGCAATGTGTGACGCCTACATATAGACACCGTGAGCATGGCTTATGCAGGAAAGGCAACAGAAGTCCACAATAAGGAGTGACATTGCCTGGGATGCAGAGGGAGGGCTTCATGGAGGAGGTGAGGTCAGACCTATGGCTGAAGGAAGAGTTGGGTTTTTAAGGTTTTAGGTGGTGTGGATGAGACCAAAGCATCCAGGTAGAAATAAAAACTCCAGAAGGTCAGCCCTTCCCCTCAAGAATGAGGGCAGGCATGTTTGTTCCTTTGGCAAGCTGCTGTATCCCTAGTGCCTAGAGTGGTGCCTGGATGGAGAGGATTCTCAGAAGCTCTCTGTTGAGAGAATGGATGAGAAAAGGAACATTCGGAGGAGATTGTATGTTTGGGTGAGACCGGTGGACTGGTTTGGCGGGGTTGAAACACTAGGGCTGGAGAGCAGTGCTGGAATGGGTCTTGGACCAGAAGTCTGATTTTGACAGACGGAGGGAAAAGAAGGAGCTGCCGTAAGGCTCGGTGTGGCTTCCCGGGAGTGCCCAGGAGAACGAGGGGAAAGTTCACCGTGTAGGAGCCTGACATTTTCCCCTACCTTTGGCACCTGGAAGAGACAAGGTAAAACCAGGAGAGGGGAACCTGCTTCAGAGCAGAGTGTGGGGCCCCCAGGTGGGTCTGGAGCACGGATATGGCAAGGCGCAACTTGCGGACACCTGCTTCTGTGACTCTGCCTCCCATCAGGGCGTTCATCCCCATCACCATTTGCAGTCCTCAATATTCATCTGCCTTCGTTGATCACAGGGTCCTCACTGTGCTCTCAGCGGATTCCTTAAATGGGCTGCTTGGCATCTTCAGGCTAAGCAACTGCTCAGTGGACTTGGTGTTCCTCCTTTCCAAATGCCTGCTTACGGGTGGTGCAGGAATGGTGTGTGCCTTTCCCAGTAGAGTGTTGGAACTCCTCCCTGGTACGACCAGTTCCCAGGTTAGACCTTTGCTCTTGGAGGAGGGGGAGGAGCTTGCTGTTTGCCCTCAGGTGCCTGCCACAGAACTGAAATCAATGATACAAAGAAACTGATTGAACATTAATAATGTTCCTGTGGTCACAGTGGACCCAAGCTAATGTTTTTAGATTGAGGATGGGTAAACTTGGAGAGTGTGGAGTTAGTTAGGCCTGGAGCAGAGTAATCTCTTAGTTGATCCCAGAGATACAGAGAGAGGACTGAATGTTAGGGGAGGGAGTGATAAAACAGAAGACATAATGATATTCGCCTATAATTTTTCCAGGTGAGACTCTGTTTTAGGAGGTTGTGAGGAGGTAGTAGAAAGAAGTCTTTGCAGTTGACAGAGCTGAGTTTACTGTTACTTAGGAGTTGAGTGATCTTTGAGAAGTCCCCCTAACACAGTAGTTTTCAAAAAGAGGTGATTTTTGTCCCCCTAAGGACAGTTGGTAATGTCTAGAGGCATTTTAAAAAGATTTTACTTATATATTTGAGAGAGAGAGAGAGAGAGATAGCGAGAGAGCATGAGTAAGGGGAAAGGGAGGGCTCAGCAGGTTGCCCAACATGGGGCTGGGATCATGACCTGAACCAGAAGCAGACATTTAACCAATGGAATCACCCAGACGCCCCTCTGGAGGCACTTTTGATTGTTCCAGTTGAGAGTGTGGCTTTGCTACTGGCGTCATGTGGGAAAAGTGCAGGGCTGCTGCTAAATAAGCATGATCTGACCCCAGATGTTCGTAGTGCCTAGATTGAGAAACCATGCCAACCACAGTGAGCCTCTGTGTCCTCGTCTGTGGAATGGGGTGAGGAGCAGTTACCTTATTAGTTGCTAGGAAGATTCAATTTAGTGTGTGTTGGGGAGTGGCGGGGGGGCGGTGGTCCCTGGCATATAGTTGGCCCTCAGTTTAGCTCTTTCTCTCTAGCGCCGCCTTCATTCCAGGTGTGGAGAAGCTGGAGCAAATTCAGAAGTGTTGCCAAGCTAATTACAGGGCAGGGGTAGCTCTCCAAAAGAACATGAAAGAAGTGGAATTACTTAGCCTGGAGAAGGAAAGTGGCTCAAAGGTGATTTAATAATAGTCTTAAAACCCAAGAAGGGTTATTATTTAGGGAAGATAATCCACTGCTTTCCAACTCCACTGAGGAATGGAAATGAACCACAAGCAGGACAGAATTAGGCTAGACGCAAGGCAGAACTTCCTGTCCACGAAGGTCAGCTAAAGGAAAAGCTTGTGGTGTTGAAGGTGCTGTGGGAGTGGAAAGGGTCAGGTGGGCAGAGGGGAAGCACAGTCGTGAGGATGGGGGTACTCTCTGCCCTTAAGGAACTTAGGGATCAGTTTGGGGTGTCTGGGGTCAGGGTGGAGGGGACTGATGCAAACACCAGGCACAGGGCTCCGGGAGGTCGAAGGTTTAGGGCACAGGAGAAGGGGAAGGTGGCTGGCATTTGATACGGATTTTCGAGATCAGTCAGATATTGGCAGATGCAGAACAGAACCAAGGGGAGGTGGGCACAGGTGTCTCGGGTGTCCAGGAGAAGAGGGTGGAAGGTGGGGAAATGGGGGGTGGCTTAGAGGGGTAACAGAGAACCCTTCAGGCCTGGGGACAGACAAGGTGGGAGAAGGCTGGGCTGGACCATGGATTCCCAGGAAAGCTAGCCTGAGGGGCTGGTTCTCAACTCAGTGTAGGGATGAGGCAGCTGGTCACTCCAGCCAGTGCCCCCCAATCCCAGCTCAGCTCTGGCAGGGGCCTGGGGTCTCTGTGTGTACTGAGCTTCCCTGCTGACTCCATTGCCCACCCGCAGATGCAATCTGGTCTGAGTCACTTCCCGAAGCCCCTTCATAGCCCCTTGGGGCTTCTCCCCAAGATGCCTGGACAGGTGAATATGTGAGGCTCTGTAGCTTGGGCAGGGAAGGGGGCAGGGAGGTCCATGGAGGACTGGTACCCCAGGATTTCAGGCAGTGAGAGGTCGTGAGTGTAGTAGTGGTTGGGAAGGGTCAGAGACTCCTTTCCGGAGTCCTCTTTCCTGGGTGGGGCTCTGGTCTCTCCATCAGGGGAGAGGGTTTGGCTCTAAGTAGGGCCACCTGCTGATCTCACCTCTGGAATGTGCCCTGAGCCCTGGATGCTTTCTTCTCTCTGGAAACCTGGAGCACAGCTGGTGTGCTGATGGCCATGGGCTCTGCATCCTGTGCCCCTTCAGTGGTATCCTTGGTGCATCTTGTCTGCTCCCGCTTCTCCATGGCTATCCCTGCTGGAAAGGGAGCATGGCAGGGGCCAGAGCGGTGGGGCCAGGCTGCAGAACCCTCCAGGCCCAGTAGTGCTGCTGATAGATCTCCCTGAATGCCTGGGGCTCAGCTCTCTGAGTCCGGGCAGGGTCCCCGTAGTGCCAGGCCCCTCTGGGGCCACTCCTTCAGCCTATGACAGCGGGCAGAACAGACCGCTGCCCCCTGCCCTGGGGTCCCAACTGAGCAGCAGCAGCAGTGGGCAGCCTGGACGGCACAGGGCAGGAAGCGCTCACAGAGGGTCTCCCTAGGGTCCTGGGTGCGAGGGTAGGCTGCGCATTGCATGGCTTGCAGATGAGGGCAGACCCAAGCAAGGACTGATTGCTCAGAGGCAGTGAGGAGCCACAAGTTGCTGCGGACGGGGCCTCCCTGGCAGGGGGGTACTGGCTGGAACTACCGAGTCAGGATTAGGGGGCATTGGCCAGAGGGAAACTCGCTCCCATTGAGTCCAGAGTGGTAGGCCTCTGTCCCCTCAGGGTTAGCCAGGACCTTGAAAGCCCCAGAGACTCCCCTTCAAAGTTGCTCTGATGTGACCTGGGGCAGCAGCTGTGCGTGGGTGCTGGAGGAAGTGGGGATCTTATGAAGAGCACGACCTCGGCATTTGGAACACTTGGGGTTCAGGCTCTGCTTCTCTCAGAGCTCTGGGACCAGCAGCAAGGTCCAGGGCAGTGCCCAGCCTCCACTGCCTCGTGCTTCCTAGGAGGGGGCAACGCCGATCTTTGAAGGCTGCTCTGAGGAGTGCGTGAAATAACATATTGTCTTTGCGGGGTCGGTTCTTTTTTTTAATTAATTAATTCATTCTTTTATTTTTTTACTGTGTGATATTAGTCACCATACAGTACGTCATTAGTTTTTGATGTGGTGTTCCATGATTCATTGTTCGTGTATAACCCGCAGTGCTCCATGTATCCTGTGCCCTCCTTAATACCCATCACCAGGCCAGTCCATCCCCCTAAGCCCCTCCCCTCCAAAACCCTCAGTTTGTTTCTTGGAGTCCACAGTCTCTCATGGTTTTCTCCCCCTCAGATTCCCCTCCTCCTTCATTTTTCCCTTCCTCCTCCTAATGTCCTCCATGCTATTCCTTATGTTACACAAGTAAGTGAAACTATATGATATTGGCTTTCTTTGCTTATTTCATTCAGCATAATCCTATCCAGTCCCAACCATGTTATTGCAAAAGTGGGGTAATCATCCTTTTTGATGGCTGCGTAATATTCTATTGTATATATGGACCACGTCGTCTTTATCCATTTGTCTGTTGAAGGGCAACTTGACTCTTTCCACAGTTTGGCTGTTGTGGACATTGCTGCTATGAACATTGGGATGCATATGGCCTTTTCACTACATCTGTATCTTTGAAGTAAATACATAGTAGTGCAATTGCAGGGTCATAGGTCAGCTCTATTTTTAATTTTTTTTTAGGAATTTCACACTGTTTTCCAAAGTGGCTGCATGGGGCTGGTTCTTAACAATGAATCTGTGTTCCTTTCTGGGCTCCAGGGCCAAGAGCTGAAGTGTTACAGGGAAGCAGGCACTCTCAGATGCTTACCTGGCTTAGGGGAGTCCCAGAGTGGGTGCCTCACTTGTTCACCCTCGTCCCCGCCCTGCTCTGCTCTTGAGCCATTTATAATCTTAGGTGCAGACTCATTCCATTGGACAGACCCTGCGGAGGCCCCTCGAGGATCTCCCGAGTCTCCTGGGTGAGGCAGAACAGGAAACAGGGACAGACCATATGCTGTGCTCAGCAGAGGGAGAGGCAAGTCTGGGCGATGAGGACAAAGAGGCCGTATCTCAGCCAGGCGTGGGGCGCAGGCCAAGGAGGTGACAGCAGAGCAGGGTCTGAAGGATTAGGCAGCAGGAGTTAGCCAACAGCACAGACGCCTGCAGTGGGACCTCAGCCCAGTTCATCTCCTTGTCCTATTATCGGGAAGACAATTTGGCCCAGGACCTGCTCTGAGATCCTGTGGTTGTGCCCACAGGACGCCAACCACCTGTACAGAAAGGGGAAAGATCATGAGATGCTTCCAAGGCTCGGAGGGTTGGTCCCCCAAGGGGCACTGGCCCCCATTAGCCAGCACAAGCTAGCCCCCCAGCGGGCTCTGGGGAAATCGCCATCGAGAGCCGGCCTGCAGCAAGGCCACCAGCGTCCTGCTCCTTTAGGAGTAAAGGCACTGCATTCACGAGTCACACCAGTTACTTGGAAAGGAAGCTTCCATGATGAAGGAGGAGAGTTCTAGAGGAGTCCCAGCGCTGGGGAAACCTCCCCAGCCTCTATCTGCAGCTGCCACTTCCCGCTCATCTCCTTTCTCTTTGCTGGAGGTGCGTTCATGACAGGAGCTTCCAAACAGCTGAAGCTCAGGAAATTCTGAGTGTGCGTATTTGTCTCCCAGCGACTTTTATCCCTCTGTACGTTCAATCTGTCTGCAAACTCCGCCTTTGTCAGCAGCTGGCGAGGCAGCTCCACAATGGAGAGACACTTGTTTCGTGGCCGCCGGCTGAGCTGAGCTCCCTCCAGCCTGGAGAGGACAGACATCTGCATGCTGTTACCCATTCATGGTGGAGGGAGGGGCCCTCCACAAGGTTTTTCCCAGCTCAGTGCCAGCCCAGAGCTTGCCTCCTCTCCACCTGCCACCACGGAGCCCCACTACCACCGGCTGCAGCCCCGTAGAAATACCACCTGTGCCCGGGATCTACTCACTGCCAGATGGGGCCACCTAGGACAGGGAGGTGGTAGAAGATGACCTCTGGAGAGCCATCCAGACTTTATGATGCATGATTAGGACCATGGTTTCTGGAGGCTTTTGAAGTCCTTTGCTGTTTGAAGCCATTGTCCTATAGTAATGGTCAGACTGTCCAGGGCTGCAAAGACTTCGAAATTCACCTGGGCCCTTTGCCTCTCCCTCCCTGCCAGCTGCCTCCCCTTCACCCCATTCCATGCTTATACCTCCTCTAGAGGTTGGTCATCACTGCACTTGTAACCTTCCAGGACCAGGGAGCTCAGTATGTCTTCAGGCTCAGGGCCACCCGGAAGGTTCTGTGGCGTTTCCAACCATTGAGCTGAAGTCTGTCCACACTGAGTTGGTACAACCCCCCCTCAACCCCCAACCAGCTCTGATTTTGGAGCACAAGGATGGAGTCTAATCTCGGTTCCGTGACGGCCTGGCTCACACTGGAAGGTGCCAGCACATAAAGCTCCTCCAGGAGAACAGCCCTACCTCCTTAAACCGCTCTTCTCACACAGAGTTTTAAGTCCTTTTGATTGGAAATGAACACTGGAAATCCATCTCAGTTCAGACTCCTTCCTTCCAGGTGACTTTGCAGGTTGCAGGAAGGACCCTGAGACTAGCACGTTGGTTTATAAGGGTGACATCATAAAGCAAGTCAGCCTTGCAAATCTGACACAGCTGGTGGGGTGGCCTGAACGCCAGGCTTAGAGAGGGGATCATGGAAGGAAGAGACTGAGCTGCCTGCTAGGGCCTCTCGGGTTAAGGCAGTCTTGAAGAAACAGGAGAGACCGAGGGACAGGCACAGGTGACCCAGTGCCATTAAGAAAGTGCCCAGTGACCCCAAGCCAAGGCTTTTGGAGGAAGCAGGGTCAACATGCAGGAGGATGGTCCTTCCCAATGGTGGGAGACAAGAGCCAGAGACTCAGGCGTGGAAGGATCTGGAAGGCCATGCTGGGGGAATAGGAGATTGGAGGGGGAGTCGGGCCATCCACAGGTGGCTCCAGGACCCTGGAAGGAGGGCTTGTGAGAGGAGCCCTGTGCCTATGGAAACCTTCTAGCAAGGATGCTCAAGCCCCAGGGGACCCACCAAGGGCAGGGGACCGTTTGGATGCAGACTTTGGTGGAGCCCACACTGCATGCTGGCTTCTTTGTGCAGCTGTACTGATGTGCCTGGCTACCAGCACGTTCATGGAAATGAAGTCAAGATCAGGAATGTTCTCAAGGATACCCAGGAGGCCCTCTGCCTTCCCAGGATTTCCCTATTTGCAATAGATTTCACCAGCTTTTCGAGGTGACTGCTAAGATGACTTCCACTGGAGCAGCAGGAAGATTTCTGGGCCTGGAGGTGCCTCATCGAGGCCAACCTCTTCTGGGCAGCAGCAGCAGATGCTGGGCTCCCCTGGTCTCCAGGGAAATGCGATTCAGACCTGCTAGGTCTCAGGTCCTCTCCAGAAGGCCCGGCCCTTTAGGGAGCTGTCTCCCTCCTTGACAGCCTCCACATACCCTCCCTCCACCCCATGCCTGATTTCCAATTTGTTGCTGTTTTCCATTTCATTTCCCTCCCGCTCACCTTTCCTCCCTGTGGGATCATTGGGGCTTTGATTTCCTTTTGTCGGAATGAGCATTTCCTTGTAACGCCACCATCTCTCCCTCCCCCTCCCACCCTCACGACATTGTTTTAGTTCAGCTGCTTCCTGCACCTGGCTGGGCCTCACACCCACCACGAGGGGAGGAAGGATCACAGCCAGCAGCAGCATCCCCCCCAACCTCCCTCTGTGTAAGACTGGGCCTCTCCCGTTACACTCGCTTCTGCTCAGGTCAGGAAGGAGTGCTTTCTAATTACCGACACTGCTGGCCCTGGAATGGGGACTTGGAGAAGCCCTCCATGCTGTCCCAGTGGCCTGCCTGGCATGCTGGCGACAGGATGCCAGGCTATTCCCACAACCCTCTCTGTGCTGGTGGCAATTCCAATCTCTTCCCCTTGCCTGTAGGCAGGACTGGGGCCTGGCCTCTGCCTGGGTTGGGGAGGGTGACCATGTGCGAGAAGTAACAGCTTTTTTCAAGAGCTCCTGAAAAGGAAATTCTATTCTCTGTCTTTCCCCACTTCCCCACTTCTAGGGTCTTGCTGCATGAAGGAATTGGTGTGACCTAAATCCTGCCCTCTGCAGCTCTGGGAGTTACCGCTGTGTTCTGTCTTGCTGCTGTGGTTTCCAGGGCCAGGAGTCTGGCAGGTGAGGCTCTGCGGGCAGGTGTCCCTGCCTCCTTTGTGACTTCTATCCACATCACTCCATCTCACCTCCGCCTTCGGTGCAGGCCCCAGAAATGGCTGTTTTCCTGTTAGCATCTCCGTTTCATCACATGCAATCCCCAGGGGTGGTGGGAATGGAGACAGCCCCTAGAAGAAAGCACAGGTGACTTGGGCGACTGGTCATTGGATGCTGAGACCGTCAAAGCAGTTGCGCTAGGCTGAGGTTCTGATCAATGTTCTCCAACCTGTGACCCGTGGCCACAGAGATTTCCAAGTGAGGAGAGCCCCTGATCTGCTCAAGTAACCTGTTCATCCATTCATTGAATTCTTCACTGAATGACCCTTTCCTGATTACCCAGCCCCGCCAATCACAAGGCAAAGCCGGCGGTTAGGGGTGGGGTGGGTGTTGGTGAGATGAGAAAACATGGTCCTTCTTCCCAAGGCACTTACAACCTTGGGGAAAACAAATGTACATAGACACAGGGCTGTGTGATAAGTGCTTTGTATGTACCAAGGGCCACAGGAACAGTGATAGTGTCTGGGGCCTCGGGGAAGGCATCACACATATCCCACAAGCGCTGTGCCTTCAACACGGGAGCTGGATTGGCAGGCAAGAAGAATGTTCCATTGTTTGGACCAGCAGGTCAATTTCAATAGCTGTCCATGGTGTTCGTCTCAATACAAAGGGCACCAAAACTGCAAAGACTGGGAGATTATGAAATACAGTGTGAATTCTTTCAGTTGAGTGGGGTTCCTTGCATGTGACATTTGCTGCTGTTCATAAGTTCGCAGGACACCAGGCCACACAGACAGCCCCTCACTGAGGCTGACACAGAAATGTTCCAGGAAAAGGGGAGAGGGCTCTGCTTATCGTCTGAGCACCGAGTTCCTAGGGGTGCCAGGTGTATACTAGCTCAAGATTTAGAGGCAGGGAGAACATAAATCTGTCCGGCCAACAGTCAGGGGAATCCAGATTTTGGCGTCTGCTCTTTAATCAATAGCATTAGGCCCTCCGATTGAAGGGTCTTAATTTGATAGTCTCCCAGGGGAGTCATAGGTCCTGACGTGGACATACTACACAGTTTGCTGATGATCGTGGAGGCAGGGCCGGCTTCCCACAGGAATAGCGATGCAGCTCTCTCTCTATTCTCTTCAGATCAAGAGCCAGAAATGAGCTTGGTTTCCATCCCAGCTTCAAAGGTTAGAGCTAAAACAGACCCTGGTGAGTTCAGTGCCTCTGCTCCTGGAAAGAGCACACAAGGTCCTGCTGGACCACCCTCGCCAGGTGAAAACAGAGCCTACCGGCAAAGAGAATCCAGGATTTCCTTGTCCGAGGAGTCGGAAGAAGTGCCCTTAGCTACATCACAGAATTCAGGCTGCAAGGTGGGCGTTTCCCATTTGTTCTTCCGCTTTCCTCCACATTTCATATCTGGCAGGCTCCTCACTGAGAAGTTCGAGAGGGAGCCCTCGAGGTTATGGGAGGTGTCCTGGGAGGATTGGTGGTCAAATGCGACGCCCCCACCCCACCCCCCCGCCGCTGGCTGAGGGGCTGGGGAATCAGTAGGTCTGAACGGCTGCTTGATTTTCCAGTTGAACTTAAACCTCACCAAACCTCAGGCCCTTATCTGTGAAATGCAATCCTACTTCACTGAACCACGGTGAGGATTACGTGAAATAATATTTGAAGCACTTTCTAGACTTTAAAACATAGGCTTAGCACGTGATATGAATCTGATGTTTATCTGTTTGCAACCTCTCCCTTGGGGGACCCACCAGTCCCCATGGTTCTCACTGGTGTGTCAATCACCACAACAGGCCACGGGAATAGAAAAGTGACCTCTGCCTGGACAGTCGCCTCCTCCCTTGAGACCTTGTTCATACCGAGAAATTGAGCACGTGACTCAAATAGGGCCCACTAAGAGTTTGAAAGACCCTCGATCCGCACCCAAGAAGCAGACACCAAGCCTCCACTGGATGCAAGTTGCAAGAGGTTTATTGGTTACACAGGCGCCTGCGGACGCATCAGCCCTTGTGGGCTGAGCGCGCCGGGATAGATTGGGGAGCAGATTATATAGGGCAAGGGTTGGGGTGGCGGGAAGCGAGCTTACAGAAGCAGATGCTTGGTTACAGGGATCTGATTGGTTAACTTAAATCAAGCATTGTCAGGCACTGGGTTTAAGGCAAGGACACAACGGTTTGTTCTGGTGGGCCTTGGCTCAGCACTCTGGAAAGTCCCAGGTACACTCTATTCCTCATTTGTCTTTTCTTTTGACAGACCGGGTGATCACAGACAATAGACATCCTGGTATGTGTTGCCATCCGGCTATGGGAACAATCAAGCCTTCAGCAAGGGGATAGGGGGTGCTTTGGGGACATCAGGTTACTTAAACAAGCCTTTAGCAAGGGGAGAGGGGTCTTTCAAGTTCTTTTCTCAAACTTACATATTCGTGCTAAGAGATTGCCAAAGCAAAAGAAAAGGCTGTGAATCAGGGCATTAGAAGGCTGTCTTCCCTGGCACAAGGGGACCGAAAGAAAGCCTTTCTGCTGCTGGAATAGATAAATGGAAATGAGATCTGGATGGAGGGAGGCAGATTCCTGACGGCCCCATTCTTGATTCTGGCTCTGGGTGGTCGGATACCTGCAGCATTTCGTTCTTTGAACACTCTTAGTTATTTTCCACTCTGCAAGCCAACATTTTGCTTAATTAGTTGGAGATGGTCTTCATTTGTATGCAACTAAAAAGAGTTATTCTTGGTCACTCATTTTTTGCAGGTTTTCATTTATTAATGTCGTCATTAATACATTTAACAAAGATTTATTGACTATAGAACACCATTGTTGTACACAAAGAATTTGATGGATCTTTATTCTTGGTTCCTGGGAGGGAGCTTATAAACCCTTGAAAGGGATACATTTGTTATTCGCAGCCGGCCCTGGGACCACACCTGAGCTTATGCTAAAAAGATGACTCAGGATGGAGGCCGGCTCCTGTCACTAGAGGGTTGGGCTTGGAGCTGTGTGACTTGGAAAGGACGTCCTTCAGACCAAGGAAGAGGTTTGGAGATTGAGTCAGTCACATGGCCAAGGATTCAATCATCCCTTTCTACACTACAAAACCCCAATAAAAATTATGGGCGCCAGTGCTCAGTGGAGCCTCCTGGTTGGTGAACACATCCACGCGCTAGGAGGACAGCGTTTCTGCATTCCAGACAGGCAGGGGGCTGCAAACTATGCATTCTGGACCCTCCCATACCCACCCCCCACCCCTGATATGTCTCTTCATTTGGCTGGTCCTGATCTGCATCCTTTGTCATAAATTTGTGACTATCATGCTTTCTATAGCTCTGTGAGGTCGGCTGGTGAATGATCGAAGCTGAGGAAGTTGTAAGAATGTCTGAATTTGCAGCCATTTGGTCAGAAGTACAGGTGGCCTGGGGATCCCCAAACTTGTGGCTGGCATCTGACGCAGGGGCAGTCTTACGGGAGACACTGCCCTTCGTCGGTAGAGCCCACATAAACTCGGGTGGTTCTTGCCAGAATTACACGGCGGGAGAACAGCCATATTTGAGCTCGTCATTTCACTCCTAGTATTTGCTCAAGGGAAAGGGAAATAGATAGTTTTTCATCAGGTGAAGGATTTGTAAGCGAATGTTTATGGCAGCTCCGTTTGTAATAGTTCCAAACTGGAAACAATCCAAGTGCCCATCCGTGAGTGAACAGATACACAGGTTGCGGCATATCCGATCGATGGAATACTATTCACTGATACAAAAGGATGAATTAATGGAACACGGAACCACATGGAGAGTCTCAACATAATTACCCCGAACGAAAAAAGCCACACAATGAATGAGGGTATACGGTGTGTACTGTATGCTCTCATTTACGTCCGACTCCAGCTGGATGGCGCCTGGGTGGCTCAGTCGGTTAAGCAGCTGCCTTCAGCTCAAGTGAGCCCCACACCAGGCTCGTTGCTCAGTGGGGAGCCTCTTCTCCCTCTGCTTCTGCTCCTCCCCCTGCTTATTCTCTCTCTCTCTCTGACAAATCAATAAATCAAATCTTGGCGGGGGGGGGGGGAAGAAAAGGAAAGAAAACACAGAGTAACCTGTAGTGGCAGAAAACAGATCAGTGGTTGCCTGGGAGAAGAGGTGAGGAGGGATGGGAAGGAGGGGCTACGGCGGGCACCAGGAGACTTTCAGAGCGGTGGGTATGTTCACTGTTTGATTGTAGGGGTGGCTTCACAGGGGTAGGTCTGTGTCAAAACTTACCAAACTCCGTTTTGAGTATGTGTGGTTTATTATATGCCAAGTATGCCTCCAGAAAGGGGTTTCAGAGGCAGACCCTGTGTAAGTGCTTCAAGTGTCCTAACATCTGCAGAATGTCAGACTCGGTAGATCCAAAACGCAGCTCCTTTTCTGACCCACTTCCAGTGTGTTCTGGCTCCTGAGATAGCATCTCCTGGTTGTGGGCCCTGCCATCCACCCAGAATCCAGAAACCTGGACTTCTGCCCTCTTCTTCCACCAATAGCCAACTGGAAATGAAGTTCTGGTGATTCTTCTTCCTCAGTATCTCTTCAACTCGACCCCTCCTCCCCAGCCGAATTTAGGTCATTATGACCTCACATCTGAGCTCCTGTGTTGGCCTCCCTCCTGGGTTTCCAGTACTCTACACTGCTTCCAGTGGGAGCTGACTGGAGCCTGTGTATGATCTCTGAAAAGGCCAGATACAATTTGTTTCTTCCAGATAAAAAACAGAAACAAAAAGGTTCTTCTCTCTTTGCCTTGTTAATCCTTACCTTCTTAAACATTGCCTTTTCAAGGAGACACTCTCTAACCCCAGCTGCTACATCTCCTGTTTAGGACCCAGAGCGCCTCCCAGTGGTGATGTGTGACGACCGTGGGTGACTTACTGCCCTCTCTGCGCACTGTACTCTCCATAAGACAGCGGAGTCGTTCCATTTATGGTTATTTCCCCGTGCCTTGCTCAGGGGCTGGTACAGGACGGGAGTTCCATGAATATTGATCATCAACTCAAGGGCTTCAGTCTACTAGGAACAGTCTAATAGGGATACACATACGTATGTTAGGCAGATTGTAGGTGCGGTAAAGCACGGTCCAAATAAAACCGGACAGTGACGCAGAGGAGAAAGGAGAGAGATCTGTGGGAGACAGGGGGGCTTGGAAAAGGAAGGGGCATGGGGAGCAGGGTCAGGCCTTCCATAGAGTAAGAATGAACTTAACAGAGGGGAAGACACAAGAATGTCTCCCGTGAATCTGGGGACTAGAATGGTCCATTTCATATTACATATTCACAGAATGAAAAGAGTAGGAAGAAGGAAAGCTGGAAATGTCTTGAGGCCAGAGCTTGGAGGGTGTTAAATATCCAATTATTTGGTGGCCCAGGGGGGCCACTGGGGGTTTTTGAACAGGTGAATGACTTAATTAGCTACGTTACTGCCAATTTTCCACGTCTCTCCTCCTCTTCTTCCTCCTCCTCTGCCCTCCTCCTCCTCCTCCCTGTCCTCCCCCCCCTCCTCCTATCCCTCCTCCCCATCCCCCCCACTGTTCTCCCACTCAGGTAACAAAGGAGCCTAGCATAGATGAACTGGAGGGAGACAGAGACAGGAGTTGGGTATCTGAGACTTGGACTACTGTCCAAGAACCTGGGTGTTAGCCTTGAAAATGAAGAAGTGGGGTCACATGTGAGGAAAGTGATAGAAACAGACTTTGTGGGACTTGGCACGTGATTTCTCAGGAGGATGAAAGAACACGTTCGAGGATGAATCAGCGGTTTCAACCCCGGTTTTACCCAGAGGATGAAGGTATCTTTATTAATGCTCACCAAAGACTTGGTTCTGTGGGGAGTCCGACTGGGTTGGAGAGGCAGGAGGACAAGAGTGTGGAACGGATTTGGCCTTTTTAGCCTGATGGATGTGATTCCGGGCAGTGTTTGATCAAGAAATTCCACAGGCTTCTTCGCTTCTGCGCCCGGTCCTCTGGGAACCTCTGCCAGTCAAGTGTATGGGGGATCCGTCTTCACGGAGAGATTTTTTTTTTCCCCTAATAAATAACAATGCTAAATTGCAAGTGTGTGTGGGAGTATCAGGACATCGCTCCTCAATCCTGCTATTGTGTTTGAGCTCTGGGTAATTAGTGTCTGATAGTTTTAAACAGATGGGTCTCTCTGGCAGCAGGGATTACAGCTTGAAATCAATCCTGAACAAATATTATATTAATTTTTCAACTCCCTCTCTCTGTGGACAAAACCTGTTCTTTTCCTCTGAACGCTGTAATGACGAGAACATTAATATTAGATCATTTAGAGATGAAACGGAAGTGGTGGAGGAAAAGAAGGGACTGAACTTAACAGGAGCCGAGAAGGAGGCAGGTGCTAAAAGTTTCATGGACTGGTTGCAGACGGGAAGCCGGAGAAGGAAATCCTGAGCACACCAGGGGTGGGGGTGGGGGCCGTTCAGGGTTCCAGCGCTCCCCAAATGTTCAGCTTTGGTTTGAAATTGGCACCTGCTTTGACAATAGGCTAGGCAGTCTCTGATGTTTATTCAGCCTCAAAGAGGAGACCAGTTCTACATAAATAGGTCTGCAGGGGGCCTGGCTACACTTCTGACTTTCCAATCACACCAGGCAATCTACAATTCAAAAACAAGCTTTCCTGCCTGCGGTCAGCCTGCAGCCTGCCCCCTGAAACCCCTCCACCACCTGGGAAGCACAGCCCCTCTCTTGGACTGTTAAAAAGGAGACCCCCCCCACCCCTGCCACAACCACATCCTTGTGTAAGGGCATGTGATGGGGCCCATGCCCTTGTTCCCAGCCTTGGGTAAGAGCTAGGTCTGGAAATGTTTAAATGTACAGGCAGTCAGCTCTCGATTATTAATGTTAATGTAATTCCTGAACCATTTCTCTTTGGCTTTGTAGAATTTTTTTTTTTTTTTTTTTTAAACTGCCGTCAGACCTTACCTACCTAATCATGCCTGGCTCAGGTTGACATTAAAACATGAAAACAGCAACAACTGTGGGGTTGTGAAAAAGAGCAGGGGATTTGGAGCGAGTCCTGCTCTGCTAATGATGCGTCCCAGTGTCTGGGCATCGGCTTCTCTGTCCGTAGAATGGGGACTGAATCAGCCCGTCGCCCCCAGCCCCCAGTGGAAAAGTCAAATGCAGTGATGGACTCACGAGTACCCAAGGATCTGTGCAAGCCAAGAATACGTGGGACTGTGAAAATGCCGTTGCAGGAGCGCCTGGGTGTCTTAGTTGCTTAAGCCTCCGTCTTCGGCTCAGGTTGTGATCTCTCAGGTCCTGGAATGGAGCCTGGAGTCAGGGTCTCTGCTCCACAGGGAGCCTGCTCCTCCCTCTCCCTCTGCCCCTCCCACCTGCTCCTGCTCTCTCTCTCTCTGCCTTTCTCTCAAATAAATAAGTAAAATCTTAAAAGAAAGAAAGACACAGACAAAATGCCATTGCCTCCCCCAAGTGCTGGAACCCTGGAGGATGAAAATCTTCAAGAGAAAACCCACCTGCAGACGGACATGGAGGCTCAACACAGAAACCATGGCCACCAAGTCCTGGAGAGGAACCTGTGACGTGTGGGTATTCCAGAATCTGAGTTTCAAGAACATGTCCGTTGAACTTGGTGCTTTGACAACTCCCCTTTTCCTCTCTATCTTGGGGGATGTATTCATGGAGAGGTTGCCAGAGGCCAAAAGGCTTTGCAGTCCCAGACCCCCGCCATTCACTAGCAGAACTGGAAACCCCATGGAGACAGAAGCCCCAAGATTGTTGTTACCATATAAAGGACAGAGCCCAGGACTCAGAAAAGTGCTCAGTGACACTAATAGGCCACATCCCCACTCTCCTTGGTGTCCTCGCCTGTAAAACTGGAGGGATCGTTGACATACATGATTTCCAGAATCCCTCCCATGTCTGACATGATCCCAGACCCAGCGGTCTGTTTTCATATTCTGCAAATCCTAATGCAGACTATATTGAGGTCAAGTTCACCGTAACTGGGGGAAAGAAACAGTGGCATTCTTTTTTAAAAGATTTTATTTATTTATTTGACAGACGGAGATCACAAGTAGGCAGAGAGGCAGGCAGAGAGAGAGGAGGAAGCAGGCTCCCCGCTGAGCAGAGCGCCCTACAACCCGAGCTGAAGGCAGAGGCTTTAACCCATTGAGCCACCCAGGCGCCCCGAAACAGTGCCATTCTTAACCTTCATCACTGGGCAGCCCCCTCCAGCCCCCTCCTTCCAGTTCAGGTCTGAATTAAATGGTGGGGGTAAAGACAGGAGTGACAAGAGTCTTGAGAAATACAGAAACCACTGACCCCAGCCTCCACACAGTCATGAATAGATCTAGCCCAATAGAACAGGGGTTGCCCGCTTCGGCCATGCACTGAAATCATCTGGGAGCTTCGAAACTGTTGACACCTGTGTCTTACCCCGGAATTTGTGATTACATGGGTCTAGGGTGTGACCCCGATGTTGGGATTTTAAAATGCATCCTGGGGAGCATTCTAATATGTGAGTTAAGAACGACTGAATTAGAATTAGATCAGCACTGTCCCTCTGCCCTCCATGGGAATATTTTGCAAAAGTGATGGCCTATACTCCTGGCCCGAAGAGCCATACTTTTCATGATTTACCCCAAAGAAGGGTTACAGGATGATATGTGCGCCAGTCCCTCAAGCCAGCACTGTGCATTACGTGATGGGCCAAAACCCACCCGGAGTTTTCATTTTGGTCTTTCCACCTTGCTGCGTTCCGGGTCCACTGGAACAGGGTAGCAGGTGGTGTCCAGGCAGGTTGTAACACCTTGTTGCTTGATATGCCTTTGTCTGACTGGGCCCTGGGAAGCGAAGGCTTGGGGTTGCAGAAGTGGCAGGTTCAGACTTGACAGGCAGGCTCACCCTAGGGAAATGCTGCGTGCCCGGACCTGGCTCAGCCCTGGGCAGCTGCTGGGATTCCTGCATTCGGTTGTTCAAATGCTGAGTCCTGCGTCTGGGCAGCAGGGTTGCGTGTGGCGGTGACGGAGAAGTCAGGGGAGCAGGCCCCGGAGGCTGTCTTAGCTCTGGGACCCCTCTCTGCAGTGTGGCTCTATGGCCACTCGGATCTATGCCACGGGGACACGAAGGATTTAGAAATCTCAGGCACCTCCTGCCTGAAGTGTATTGGTGAGAGGGGACAAACGAAATCCCTGTTTTCATTCTTTCCCCCAAATGGAGCTCACACAAAGCCTTTAAACCATTGGCTTTTATCTGTTTTTAGTGTCCAATTTAGGGCTTTGCAAGGGGCTCCCTCCAGGGCTTTCTCAATGGATTTATATCACAGCCAGACAGCGTCTTCAAAAGCTCATCTGAGCTGGAAAATAGAGAAACATCCTTCTCCATTGTCCAGTGACAAGTGACAGCACCAGGCAGCCTCCTAGGGTGCACGGGAGACCCACTCTGGATGCTGTGGCTGGGGCGGGCCCTGCCTGGAGAGGGAGGGCGTGGTCCTTTCTGTGTTTGCAATTGCCATCCTTCTTCTGGATGCAGAGACTTTCCAACTCTGAGAGCCTTTCAGCAAAACACCAGCTGTCCTCTAGGTCCGTCACCTGCGGGCACAAAGATGTCAGCTCCTTGGCCAGCCACGAGGTGCCATGCTCAGAGATGCTTGTGTCGGGTATGGAGGGGAGAGCACAGAAGCCTGCTCTGGCTTGCTTGGTAGGAAACAATAGCTCTCTTCTTTACTGCTAAGCTGACTTCTCCCAGCTGTTCCAGCGGAGGCTGCATTAACCCCCTCCTCTCTGCCTGGTTTCCCTGTCCTCACTGTGTCATTCCTCCATTCTTCCTTGCCACCTGTGTTTGCTGAGCACATACTATATGCCAAGCAGTGTCAGGGACAGAATGCCCATGCCTAATTTGCTCATGGGGTGTGGGAGAGGCAGAGACGCAAGTGGCCAATGACAGGGCAGCAGGGAATTGTGAAGGTCGGGAGGCTTCAGAGCCGGGGCCCAGAGTCCTGAGTGTCCCAGGCAGGGGTGTGACATAGGCTTCTGACCCAGAGGATAGAGACCCAGATGAGTATTCCTAGGATTCCTAGGATTCCCAGTTTATACCTGTTGTCCTGGCAACACTTTCATTCTAAAAATGTCACAGTTTGGATGACGAACAGGCATAAATCAGAACTGTTCCTGAAAACCTATGAATGCTATCTTCACAGGGCACGTGTAACCCAGGACTGAAATTCCGTTTTGTGTCAGAGTCAGAGCGTCCGGTGGGGGTACACGGCAATGGGCTGTTCGGCAGAACGCTTGTGCCGACTCCAGCAAGTCACTGGAAATTCTCCCTTTCACCGTTCAGGAACAAAGTCCACGGAGGGAAAGGGGGGTGCAAAAAGGAAAGACCAGCAGTGGTTGGGTGCCCATTATGAGCCAGACGGGTTGCTGCACACTCTAAATATAGGTGCTTTTTAACCCTCTCGATAAATCTGCGAAGGAGGTAGAATGCACCCATTTTCCAGAGCAGCACAGAGGCTTAGAGAGATTTCATTTCCAGCTGCTACAAAGTCACGGAGCTCCACGTAGCAGATTTCATCTCCCGACTCACAGCTAGTGCTTCCCCTGAGACGTCACAGCTCATGGGAGAATCGCCTGGGTCACTGGGTCAGAGCTGCAGTAGTTCCAGCTGGCCCCTCTCTGGTCCTGCCACTGTCACCTTTCCCCGAGGGTCTCCTCCACTCCTTTGAAAGGCACATTTCCAGGAAGCATCCCTGACTGCTCAGAACCTTGAGATCTCATCCCAGGACCCTGAGGGACAGGCAGCAAAAGGGGCCTCGAGTAAGGAGGAGGCTGGGGGCAGGTTGGACTTCCTCCGCGATGGGCTCCGTCCCCACCAGCTGTGCATTCTCAGGCATGTGCGCCCCTCTGGTCCGTGAAATGAGGGTTGTGCAATGAATGACTCTAAAAGTCCTTCCAGCTCTCACGTGGCTCTTGTTCCACACTTAACATGCCCACTTTTGCCACGGACCCATCTTGATTCCTGTGGTTAAAAATGGGAAAACGAGCACCTTCAGAAACCCTTCTGCCCTCTCATTGCTGAGTGGCAAAGCAGATTCTGGGGCTGTGGCCATGGTCACGGAGCTTAGAAGCCCAGGGGTGAGGCTGGGTTGGAGGCCATGGAGGCGGCCTTGATCACCGAGGGGATGTCACATGTGAGTGTGCCAGAGAGAGCTGCTGCCTCCTGATCATTGCTTGGCCCTGGATCTGGGTCCCCAGAGAGGTGGCAGGCCTTGGCTGGGAACCCCAGGGGAGTTTTTTCCTGGGTCAGAGCAGGGGACAAGGCTGAGGCTGGTTTTCGACAGTGTTCAGCAAAAAGTCCTGCTGAGACTTGCCTCTAGTCAGTCCCGTTGGCATGAACCCCCTGGGCTGGCGTCCTTCCCAGGCAACAGCAACGTCAGACCCTGCCCTGCCCCCTCTGAGAACAGCTCACTGGCTCCAGGCCTCTGGAACACCTGCCTCCTCCCCTCCCCCGAAAGGGGGCAGTGGTTCCTGCGTCAGCCAGGGGCCAGAGCTGCACGGAAAGGGGAGGAAACAATACAGGATGGAGAAGGTTCACACACCCAGACTTGTTCTCTGGTGCTGCGTCAGGATGTGGGGAGCGCTGAGCTCTCATGCCCCTCCCAGGTGTGAGAGTTGGCCAGTCTGCAAAGGGCCAGGGGGACTCCACCTTGCCGCTCTTGGCTGGGTTTGGTAGGGGAGTGGAGGGGGGGAGTCGGCCCTGTTGTCTGAGGGCCACTGCTCTCTGTCTAGCCTGAGGGACCCTGCTCTCTGTCTAGCCTGTCTAGCACCGGAGCTCTCTTCTCATAACCTGCTGCCTCCCTGTACTTCCCAGGGCCAGGGACACCGAACACACCTCCCACCGCCTTGGCTGGGTCCCAAACCTCCCACCAAGGCCTCGTGTATCTGCAATCCTGGGGGATCATTGGGAAGAGCATCGGTTTTTCTAAGTTGGGACAGCTAAACGCCACCCTTAAGTACTGCTGTGGTGTGGGGAGGGGCAAGGCACAAGGCAAGTTCATGATTTCTGTGTATGTTTGTGATGTTTCCTCCCCTAACTTCACTCTGATTCTGTCCTGCCCCCTACCCTGGCCCAGAAACACCTTCAGGGGCCGATGGTGCCTTCCACTGAGTTCAGGGCTATTCTTGCAGCTAGGGAAGAGCTCCTGTATAGTGTGGCTGGAGAAAGAGCCATAGGACGTGTGTACCCGTGGCATTCAGGACTGCATATGTCCAGAACTCAACACAGTATTTGCACCCCTCTTTCCCCACTCGAGGACTCTGCTGAGTGCTGTGAGGTAGCCGGGTACATGTCACTGCCTGCACCTTCTGAGTGAGGAGGCCCACGATCTGGGAGGAATGCGAAGTTAGGGCCCAGCGCAGGGGCAGGGGCAGTCCTTCCCCCTGTGTCTGCGCAGCAATGATATGCTCCTTCCTTGACGGGCACTCCGGGTCTGGCCCAGGAACCAGAAGACCGGTGCGCACTGAGCAGCCCTAAGCCCACAGCGAGGCTGGAGTGCCAAGTGGCCTGCGTGGTGCTGGCCTCCTGGGAGCCCGGAGCGGCGGGTGCCCCACCAGATGGCCAGGTGGGATGGAGGCTGGCTTAGACGACAGGCTGCCACTGGGCTTGAAGTGGAAACACAGAGCTGCTTGCAGGCCTGGTCACCATCACCCCTGTGCTGAGTGCCGGGGCGGAGGGAGCAGGACACAGGAGCTCGGTGCCTGGCAGAGCAGAGCTGGTGGGTGCTGGTGCAGACATTGATGGAGTCCGTGCCCTGGGCCTTTCACGGGGTGGGGGCCTTTGACAGTGACTGTGTGTGGCAGTGGGCGTGGGGACGGGCGAGCAGGCACGGACGGGATGAGTGAGACAGGACCGCATGGTGGTTCTCTGTGCTCCTCCCCCCTCTCAGGGCCGCAGTGTGGTGGAGCTCAGGTCTTTCTTCCCCAGTTGACCCCATCGCACCACTGTGGCCATTCCCGTTTCAGCCTCCTCGCCGGCTTCCTTGGTCCTCAGTAGGGAGGAATGTGCAGATGCCACACCATCCTGCTTGCTGGGCTGGCTGGCACCTCACGCTCCTGTCCCCGGGCTGTTGAAGGCCGGTGTCCTCCCTGTTGCTCCTCCTGGCTTCTTGCAGCCAACCGGCCCCACCCTGCCCCCTCCCTTCCCCAGCACACCTGGACCGGTGCTGCTTGCTGGGACTCAGCTTCTCCCTCCTAGCATTTTCCTGTCCTCTTAGGCCATCACTCTGCTCTCCCAACCTAGTCCCCGAGCCCCCCGCGGCTCTACTGCTCTCTCTGCTTCCCAGCGGGGCTCAGCCCCTCCCTCCCCAGCAGGTGGGCACTCTCAGGGCCACAGGGCCCAACATCACAACCCAGATTTTCCTCCATTAACAGTATCGATTTCCTCTGCTGAACTGCTGGGAACAAAGGCAGCCTTAGCTGCTCGGCAGTTGATTAAGTCCTGGCAGCCCCCGGGGACTGGCCACGGATGAACATGTGAGTGGGAGGCCAGGCCGGCTTCGAGGGCAGGCTGCAGCGGGGAGCACAGCGAGGCATGGGGTCGGACGCTGGATGTGGGTAGAGCAGGCCGGAAGGGGAAGCCAGAGATGGGCCATGCTGTGGCTGCAGTGGGAGCCCAGGCTTCAGGCCCCTCCCAAGACTGCCAGAACCCTGCCCCCCGCCCACGCCCCGGTGAAGCACCTGCCCCCGCCCTGCCATTTTTCTGCTGGCCTTGCCCCAATACCTGCCAGGCCTTGTGCCCGGCACCCAAGACTAGAGCTTCCCAAGACTATCCCTGCCCCGAGGAGTTCCCATTCCAGGAGGAACACAGACGTCCCCTCTCAAAACCAGATGATTTTATCAACACAGAGGACAGAGCCCAAAACAGGGTATGTTGGCTGGTGTTCATGTCTGAGTGACCCCCAAGCCAGGGAGTCGGACAGACCACGGGCTGGGACGGGCTGGGGCAGCTGCCAGTGGAGAGCATTTGGGGAAGGTCCCACCATGCCCTGAAAGACTCGTTTGCCTTATTCCAAGTTTTGTCACTGGTTATGGTCCGAGTCTGCTCTCTTCCTCTTCCAGAATCACTCACTCACTCTGTCATTCCAGCAGCCCGTGGTTACTGAGGGTCTCCCATGTACCAGGTGCTGTACATGGCCCTGGGGATACAGCAGTGAGCAAAACGGACATGGCCCCTTCACTCTAGCAGACCCTGAATCTAGAAGTAAGCATCTGTTTGTCAGCCTGAAAGCACAGCCGAGCTCCCAGGATGTGGGGAAGCTGGCTCTGAGAAGAGACTGAAGTTTGGGTCAAGACCGTGAGGACCCAAACGGAACCCCTCCTTTCTGGGCAGAGTTCTCTCATGTCCCCTACACATACTTTCCCTAAAGCAGACTCTGGGATTGAGCTTCTGGATTAGCTCAGGGGCTTTAAGAACAATTATTTCTCATGGTTCTGGAAGCTGGGAAATCCAAAATCAAGGTGCCAGCAGATTCAATGTCTGGTGAGAGCCTACGTCCTAGTTCATAGACGCCAGGAAGCCCTTCTCAATGTGTTCTCATGTGGTGGAAGGGGCCAGAGAGCTCTCTGGGTTCTCTCTTATAAAAACACTACTCCTATTCTGGAGGGCTCCACCCTCCTGACCTAATGCCTCCAAAGGCCCACCTCCCAATGCCGATGTCAACCTATGACCTTGAGGAAGACCCAGATACCCATTCCTTCTCTTAAGCCTTGTCAAAATCCCAAAAGATAAACATCACAATCCCAGTTTAAAGACCAGGAAACTGAGGGTCATGGAGTAGTTTAGTTTATCCAAAGTTTGCATGGGCAGAACCTGAGCAGGTCTGGCCCCAGAGCCATGCCTTCTCTAGCACCATGTTGTGTCAGGGCAACACGCAAAGCCCCCACCTCCCTTGCTCCCATCTGAACACTGCAGACACAGGAACACCTTGACCTCCTGGGAGGTTGCTCCCATTCAAGGGTGGGAAGAAAATCATAGGGCAAGTGCCAGCATGAATTCTCATTTTCCTTCTTTAACTTCTGCCCCCCTCCTCCCGGCATCTTCCCGATTTTGGCAATCCCAGTCTCCCGTCCTTACCCCATCTCGTCCCAGAAAAATCCCAAAAAGGCTTCACGTGACTCTATTTAAATCCCCACGTTCAGCGCTAGAACCGGTTCTGCTTCCCTGGTGTGCTCTGGGTCTCCATCTGCTTTGGAGGCTATTTTGATATGCCGGATGCAGATTAGCTGCCGTGATCTGGGCTGAGCGGCTGGAGAGATGCCTTTATCTACAGAAGGACAATTTAAATGTGAACCCAAAGCACAGAACAAATAAATAAATTCCTCTTCCTGTCCCCAGCAGTCTCCACCCTGTTTCTACAGGTGATCCCCGGAGGGCTTTTCACTGCACATGAGCTCTTGTTTGTATGGAGTGTGGGATGCCACAGAGTAGACTGTGGGCTGGTGGCTTCTGGCCAGTTATGCCAGGTTAGAGGGATGGGGCTCCTTGGGGTCCGGAGAGAGCTTCTCCTGGCTCAGGAGCACTGGGCAGTGCTGTGTGCCCTTCTGAGGTATCATGTCTTTGTTCTTGCACTCTGCTGTAAGTGTTGGTGGGGCAGGGAGCATCTCCAGTGGTTGAGAAAGGGGTCTTTGGGTCAGCCTTCATCTGCACCCAGAGGACGAATGATTAATGACACCATCAGTGTCCTAATGTTTCAGGAACTCATGAGCCTAGAAAATATGGCTTCTGTATCACCAGGTGGGTAGTGCTGAGGGTGTCCCAGCCTGGGAAACAGAGGGTCAGAGGTGGGAAGGAAGAGGAAGTGAAGATCTTGTACCTTCTGAGAAGCCTTGGGTTCAAAGGAGGAGAGGTAGGGGGAAGAAGAGAAGATGCATCTCTGGAAATTTCTCATTTGCTGCTCATGGTTATGGTTGGAGGAGAGCTCTACCCTCCCCAGCTCTGAGCAGGGACGTCCAAGTTCACCTGGCAAAGGCAGAAACAGAATTCAAACACCTGTCTTCTGCAAGGAGTTCCGGGGTGCCCCTCTGCCACAGCATCCCCTTGAAGAGTTTCGAGGAGCTACTGAGGGTTTAAAGGAGAGGCAGTGGGGGTTGAGAGAAGGAGAAGGGGGGAAGTTTTTCTTTTTCCTTCTCCTTCCCTCTCCCGCAGCCCTGCACCTTGACCTGACCTGGGGCGCCGGCCTCCTCCTCCCTGGACTGCACTCGGCCCTTGTCCTGGTCAGTGTCAGTGTTGTCTACACTGGGTGGCTGGCCTTGATCTGGCAGTGGAGGATGGGTCTGTCCTCTCAGTGACATGGGGCTCTGGGTAGTGATGAAAGTGAACCTCAAAAAAGCAACAACACCTCTGAAGGGCTACCTTGGTCTGGGTTGGAGCAGAGTAGATGGAGATGAGGGGCACACAGGTGAACCTTGAGCGTTTTGTCTAGACTCGTCCCGTGCTGGCTGGGCACATGGCCTCCTCTCAGCACCAGACAGCAGAAGGAGGTGGGCAGCCTTGGGGACCTTTGTCGCCTTGCCTGAAAAGCCACTGTAATTGCTTCTCTCTGTGGATGGGAACTCAAGCTCAAAGTCATATGGACAGCAAGCTATAGATCCAGCCTTTGAATCCAGGTCCGTCCCATTCCAAAACTCGAATTTCTGTTAGAAAGTACAAAAACAACTACAAGGAATGTTTCGGGAGGGCTGTGTCATGCTGTCTGCTGAGCGATTTGTAGACATCCTATCACGTAATCTGTAGAGTGTCCCTATTTTGCAAATAAGGAACCTGAAGCTGAGAAAGGTTAATAATTTTCCAGGAGTGACACAAATCCTAAATTAGGCCAGCCCCAGAGCCTGCGCTCTTAACCCCTAGGCAAGGTCCCACTCACAAGAGGACCCCAAGCAGACAAGACGGCAGACTGGCATTCCACACAGGGCAGGTGTCAGCTCTGCTCAGTGGAGGCGTTTAGAGACAAGAACTTGTGGACTGACCACGTGCTGAGCGACAACTTTCCTTCCCTGCAATCACCAGAGGCAGCCCCTAGCAAAGTGCGGCACCCATCATTGTTACGCGGCTGCCCCTGGGGAATGGAGCTCTAGGTGGGGAGGGCTGGGTCACAGTCCTTACAGTGAGTGCAGAGCTGAGGCTTAGTAAGTAACAAGTCTGTAACAAGTGTTGCAGATGAGGACAGGAGGCCAATGGGTCTAAGTGGTCTCCACCCCCAGACCTCTGGATTGCCATTTGTGGCTGAGAAGTTGTCTCCCAGGAGTTCAGAAAGTTGTTACTTTGAAGTTCAAGGGCTTTTCAAAAGTGCCTCCACTCACCGCACAGTGCCTCCACTCACCGCACAATCATCTGACTTCTCTTTCTCTCTATGAGTCCCTTCTGTCCCTGACCTGCTGAGCTGAGAGAGGAGGAGAAAATGAGCTCCCACCACCACAAAGCCCACAAGTTGTGTCCTGTTGTCTCATGACACCCATTTTGCTGGTGTCAATACTGAGGTTCAGAGAAGGGCCATGCTGTAGATTTAGAATTGAGTCCCACTGGAAGGACAGGACTCCCAAACAGTAAGACAAAAAGTTCCCTCCTTCAAGATGTAGACCCTCCCGCAAGGCTCTTTCCTGTAGGAGGGAATGGAGTGGACCTGCAGTCCCTCTGGAGCTGGTTAGCCGTCAGGATCACACTTGCAGAACGGAGCTTAGATGCAGTGTTCCACACACCCCTGATGACACAGAGTAATTAAATGGTAAAATTTTTATGGTTACCTTTAATTTGTGGCAGGGGGTAAGGCTTCCCATATATAATAATGAGGTAAAATCTAGTTTTAAAAAACATTTAAGTAAAAGTGAACTAATTTAAGAGCAAGTATGAAATAATGAGGTTTGACTTTAGAGAAATAATGACTTAAGGGGTGCTGAAAAGGCACTCCTGGCCCTGAATTATCTCCCCTACAAGCCCATGGCAATACATGAACTTAAGATAAGGCATTGCCCATTCTGGGAAATCTCTGAAGGCTGCCGGAGCAAGCAGGTGTCTTCGGGACCGTCCCGGCCAACCCTTCCTGTCCGGGAGGAGGAAACAGAAGCCAGAGTTGAAATCATAGAAGGGGAGTCATCACACACCCTCTCAGAAGGAACTTTATTCCAACTCACTTTCCCTCTCAGACCCATGGGGTGCAGGGCTGGGCCAGTGGCCCATACCCGTGTCCACCCCAGCCAGGTGAAGTACTGGGTGAGGTTTTTAGCACAGTGGGCTTTAGGATGACCAGAGGAGCTTTGGAAAAATATAGATGCCTGGACGCCATGCCCAGAGATTCTGGTTGGGTGGTTTGATGTAGGCAGCATTCACAGAGACCGTTCTTTAAAAATCTCCCCAGCTGTCCACTCTAGACTAGAGGCCAAGGACCCCACATGTTGGGTGGTACAGTACTTGGGTTACCCCATCCTTCTTCTAAATTTTCTAGGCTCTCCAATACCTAATACAGCGAGGGAGAAAAGAGAGAGAGAAGGAGGAAGTAGGGCAGAGGTGGTGGGGAGAGAAGGAACGAGCAAGCAGTTGTGGGCTTTGGACCTGCGTGGCTCTGGCTTGGACATCGGGTCACACCACTGATATTTGCAAGATGTGCTACCCAGCGATTCTCTTAACTTTGAGACTCAGTGACCTCATAGGTCCAGTGGTGACAATATTAATGAGTACCTTTATACACTGTAGTGAGTTCTAAATGAGATAATCCATGTAAAGGGCTTAGCATGACGCCCAATGTATGCTGAGCACCCGATGAATGCTAATTCCTAGCATCATCATCTTTATCACTCTAGCCAGAAGCCAGAATGATCCTGTTGTTAAGAGAAGCTAGGGACCGAAGTTGGAACGTTCTTTGGGGCAGAGGAGGAGTTCATTAAATGGTTCAGAATTAAGATGGGCAGGAGCTGAGGAAGACAAGACTTAATTCCCTGGCATACCCGGGGGAAGGGGTCTCTTTCAGAGATTTGCATTGGCTTTAGTTGATTGCAATTACGCTGTCCTTCGTCGTGCTGAAAATAAAATGAAACCCTAACAAAGTTCCAGGTTTAATTGAAATTTCCTGGGATCTGTTATTACATCGCTGTGATTGTTCTGTGCCACTAATGAGCCTGTGCTAGCTGATTATCCAAGTGTCTCTCCAGTCACTGTTCCATTATTGCATTATTAATGATCAGATATGATTGTCACAGCTGACGGCTTGAACATCAGACAGGCAGAGACAAGTCAGCAAGCCCAACAGATGGACAGATGGCCAGGGTGGGGTGGAGTGGGGCCAGTGGGCAGGGTGTGCAGGCCAACAACCTGGTACCCAGAGCAGGAGGGGGAAGGGGTGCGGATGCTAGTGTGATGGAGAACCCAACTGAGGGGCCAGGGCTGTGCTGAAGATGGCAGGGGTGCTGGGCATGGGGGCAGCTGAGAGGTCAGGACCTGAGGATCTGATGAGAGGAACTCTTCCCTGCAAGTCGGTGACTTCCAGGAGTCATAGTTCTCCATTGTCAGCTTACCTGGAGAAATAGTCAGTGGGTCCTGATAAACAAACGAAAGCTAACATGGCTTGATTAACAAAGTTAATGAGAAAATGGAAAAAGCCCATATAAAGGGTAGAGATGGGGAGAAGCTAGAAGGGTCCCTCTTCCTGTGCAGGCCTGAGAGTTCATTTTAAGGAGATGCTGGGGCCTCTCTCCTCCTCTGGTGAGCCCACGCCTCCAGATGGGAGATTACATTGCAGTAAGAGAGGGCTTGTGGCCCTGGAGGGGGCAGCCATTTGTCCTGGACACTGTGGGGGAGACCAGGGCTGGATGGGATGACCTCAACAGAGCCCTCCTAGCCCAGTTTTTAACCAAAAGACCTGGAAGGGAACCCATGTGCTGTTGCTACGGGAGAAGTTTGAAGAGTTTTCTGGAAACTGCCAGAGTTGGCCCAAACTCCTGATCTGCCTTAGAGATGGAAATAAGTTGGGCTCCAGGGGTCTGACTGAGGAGAAAAGCCCCAGACCTCCCAAGCCCTGTGTGGGCAGGAGGCCCATTAAATCTAGAGAGCCTACAAGCACCCCAGCTCGGTTTCCCAGCATGCCACCCTGTGCGCCCCACCCCCATGCAACCCCCGCCTTTCAGGAGGCGTCCTTCCCTGAAAACACCAGACAGGATGAGGTCATATTAGGCACTCGAAGGCTGCCAAATTTCATTCTTCTAAGATCAGCATCGTGCTAACATGAAAGGCAAGCCAGGAACAGGAGAGAGGACAGGGATAGACTGACGAGATGGGGAGGGAGAGAGCCCACGAGCCAGAGAGGAGGAATTGACATTTGAACATGGTTTTGCAATCGGAAAATTGATCCCAAGGCTGCCCCCTCCCCCGGTGACAGGTGTGGGAGCTGCTGCGGTTTCTCAAAGCCCATGGTGGGGGCCACCTGTTCCATTCCCCTTGCTGCCTCCAGCTCGGCTCGCTGTCTCCATGGCAAGGAGGCGAGTGGCTGGGGGCCCCTGCAGCCATGGTTTCCCTGGCAACCCTCAGGCGGCAGCCCACCCCGACCGCACATACTGGTTGGTCCTGGCCACCGCTGTGCTGCAGAGCTGTTTGGAGCCACGGAGGCCTCTGCCCACGTAGCCTCCCACAGTCTCACCAACAGGCACACAGGTGCCCCTTCCATGCGCTCCTGCCTCTGCTTGTGGGCTCTTGGCTGAACCCATACAGCCTACGGGAGTCCGGGCTGGCCAGCCAATCACAGAGACCTGCTTGTAGAATGCATGACAAAGGCGGAGATCCTTGGGGTAGGTGTAGCCTGGATACCTTTGCTTCCAGTCCTCGGGGAAGACTAAGGAGCTCCCATCAGGAGGACAGCATGTTTCCCCTTTTGGTTGCCCTATGACCCCAGGCCAGTCCGTGATAGGTGTATGATGAACACAATCATAGTTAACACCACCTCGCCTATCCTTTGTCCCTTCTAAGTAAGCAGAAGAGCTGTTACGGTCATCTCCAATCCACAGAGTAGAAGCCGAGTCCCAGACAGGTTAAGTGACCTGCTCAAGGCCACGGGGCTGGAAGTGACATTCAGACCCAGTATGCTGGGAAAGGTCTGGTCCCAGGGAGTCTGGGAGGATCTTTGTCCCCAGAGGCTGGTCTTGGTCTTACCATGTGTAGACAGGATGAAGGTTGGAGACAGGGAGTACCTGCCCTTGGGAGGCTTCTGGGGGACGCAGGACAATGTGGTGTGTGTATACCTGTGCTCAGGTGTGTGCCTGCGGGCTGCCTACCAGTGTTTTGTAGACTTGCGAAGAACCAGAGGTTGGTGGCATCCTGCCTTGTCAGGGGATTGATTGTGTCAAAGCCTGGAGATGGGAAGGCAATGGTCCTCTGGAATTGGGGTTCTCCTGCCCCCCCGAACCTGCTAGGACTGAGACCACCTGCGATGGGCTGAATGTTTTTCCCTTTCCAAATTTATACGCGGAGGCCCTCACGCCCAGTTTGAAAGTATTAGGAGGTGGGGCCTGGGGGAGGTGACTGAGTTTACCTGAGGTCATGAGGATGGAGCCCCCATCATGAGATTAGTGCCCTCAGTAGAAGAGGAAGAGAAACCCAAGCTCTGTCTTGGCGTCCACAATGTTCAGATACAGCAAGAAGGTGGTTCTCTGAGAGCCCTTGCCAAGAACCAAGGTTGCTGGCATCTGAAACTTAGACTTCTCAGCCTCTGGGACAGTGAGACAGGAATGTCTGTGGCATGTTGTGGCGGCTGGAATGGATAAAAACACCACCCATATTCTTTCCAGTTCCCACCAGGATGCAGGAGCCTGGAACTCCTCCCCAGGGGGCTTCCTCAGAGCCAGGAGGGAGAGGGCAGTTCCTGGTTCAGATCCCCAAGGCCTGAGCTAAGCAGAGCCCGGAGGTGAGGGGCTGAAGTCTGGGAAGCAAGGGGGGTACTCTGGGCTGTACTGAAGTCCACTGCAGAAGCAGGGCTGTGGGGGCAGAGGCGTTGGGATGAGGAAGGGGAAGAGCTCAAGGCGCCTGTTTCACAAGCATAGAGCTGAGGACAAGTTCAGGGAAGCTGCTGTGGCTTTTCCGGCTCCTCTTCCAGGCAGCTGTCCTTGGCGGCAAGCAGGTACTTAGGGGAGGTTCCCGGGGCACCATGGAGGAGGGGTAAACAATCCCAGTGGGCAGCAGTAAGCAAAGGGAAGCCCCAACCCCATAAACACACTAGAGCCCTGCACTGACTCTAGCCCAGCAACTTTTTTTTTTTTTTTTAAGATTTTATTTATTTGACGGGGAGAGACATAGGGAGAGAGGGAACACAAGCAGGGGGAGTGGGAGAGGGGGAAGCAGGCTTCCTGCCGAGCAGGGATCCTGATGTGGGGCTCAATCCCAGGACCCTGGGATCATGACCTGAGCCAAAGGCAGAAGCTTAATTACTGAGCCACCCAGGTGCCCCAGCCCAGAGACTTTGCAGCCTCCGCACTGTTGTTTCCAGCGGGGCTAGACTCCGCCCCCCCACCCCCACCTCAGAGAAGGACCCTCCCAGGACTCTCTACACAGTGCCTGTCACTTCTAGCAGCTACCTGGCAGCTTCTTTCCACATCTCAGTCTTTGTCAGGAAATTTAGATTTTCCAGGGTGTGTTCTATGCCAGGGAATGTAATTAACCTCATCTTAGGTGATCCTTAGCCCAGCCCCACAGCGCCAGGAGGGCAAGTTAAGCGCTTGGGGACTTTGGGTGAATTGGTCCCCCTAGGTATTGGCTCCCAGGGGTCAGAGCTGAGATGTGAACCCTTTGATTTCAAGACCTACATCCTATTTCCCTGATAATTGGCCGCAGCTCCAACAATATTGCAGCTCCAACAATATTGCAGTCCCTGTTTACTGTGGATGAAGCAGATAGCTCTACCTCCCCTAGCAAATGCTGCAGCAGCCCTGGGCCTGGGCTGGCCAGAAGTCTGATGGGGGAGGCCTGGTGCCACCTCGTGCCCTTCTGACCTACCCGCCGCCTACCCCTCAGCCAGCTGCTCAGCTCAGAATAGAGATCGGGAAGATCCCTCAGTCCCTGTCACCTGGCCTGTCCCCAACCTTTCTGCTCCGGCCTGGAAATGTTGAGTTGATTATATTCTGTGCTCAATCACCAGAAGTAATCAATCTGTAATTAAGAGCATCCCCCTGCCCTTTCTAAGCTTTCCTTAGTCTCCCGCTCCTTCAACCTCCTCTGCCACCACCATCCCCCTCCCCTCCCCCTCCCACCTGCCCTTCCAGCATGGAATTGTTTTAATGAGATTTCTCTGTTACAAATGACAAGTTTGTAATAATTATATTTTGTGCGGCAGTCGTGGTTTAAAAATGATTCAAAGCAGGGAAGGCTCCAATTTATTAGGCATCAAATTTTCTGTGGTGAACTTTTAACTGGAAGCCACATTGCGACACGGAGGGGGCCATCTCTGCCACCCTGGGATGAGCAATAGTCCTGAAATATTGATGGCTTGCAGAGGGGAATGGGATTTAACTGCTATTAAAATAAATGAACCTAGAAAGAACAGCGTGGCTGTCTTGGGTGTCCTACACACCCTGCCCCACTCCGCAGCAGAGGGAAGGGACACAGGCCAAGGAGGCACAGGGGAGCGAGAGGGGCTGCCCCCCAGAGTGGGGAGGGGAAGAGGGCTATGACCTTTGGCATCGTTTCGACACAGGACTTCGAGTGCCGAGGAAAGGCGTCATCATATGCACCTGTAGACCCCCTTTAAAAAATTCACAAAGAGGGGCGCCTGGGTGGCCATGTGGGGACCCCAGGGAGGAGGGAGAACAATTTGCTCTTTGGGTGCTTTCCTCTGGGGTGGTGGAATGTTCCCGTGAAAGCCTCACCACAGTCATCAGCAAAACACAGAGCTTCTAGCTGCATTTTTGGCCCAAACGCTGTGGAGACCTGTCACCAGTTCGAGACTCTTCTGTACCACGGATGAGAACGGCGATACTGCTCTATTGACATGCCTGCCCCGGGGGGCCTGGTGAGCAGGGGTGAGACCTTTCCTCTCGGCTTGCCCCTCCCTGCACAGAGCCTGCTCCAGGGTAACTGCCTGGTGCCTGAAGGACGGTCCGAAGGGACTTCGAAGCTGATGCCCCGGGGAATCGTTTCTGTCCTGGTTTTCGTTTCCTTCAGTGGTCCTTCTCTTCCGGACATTCTGGACCAGCACATCTGTCTTTCCTGTGTACCTACTTCCCACGCCACACAACCCCCTCTGCTCCCGGCCCTCGACGTGTAGCCGCTGGCTCTCTCTTTACCAAGTGATTGTTTTTCCGGCTGTGTTCTAGAGCCATCCTCTCCGACCCTTATCCCACCACGCCCCTCTCTGGTGCTTGTTCCTCCGGCCCCTGCACCCATCCTGTCCACTCCCTCCTAGACTTGGGTCTCCTCACAGCTAGCCTCTCCCCCTGCCACCCGGAGAGAGCTTTCCGAATTGACGGCTTACCATGTGGATCCGGAGCTTAAAATCTTTCAGAGGCTTAGCATTACCTTTTCTCCAGTGACAGTAAATATTTATCAACTACCTACTGTGTACCGGCACTCTGGGTAAAGTCCCAAGTCCAGGCCTGCACACCAGGTCCTTCCCGGTCTGGCCCTACCCGGTGCCTGCGCCCCACCCCAGTGCAGTGTGCTAAGTGCTCTGACCCTCCTGGGCCTGCCTGTTGGCTCTCCACCTCCTTCCTGTGACATGCAACCTCCTCCCCCGTGCTCCATCCATCCTTCCTGGCTTCCTTACCTCGTTTTCTAAGACAGTTCTGGTATCCCTTCCCCCAAGAACCCTTTCCAGTCACCAGGCTAGGTCAGATGTTCCAAATGCCCCCCAGGGCACCACTTCTCAGCCTGTATTCTACCCACGACAACCATTGGTCCGCTCTCCTCTGTAAGCCCTCGAGACAGGGCCACATCCTATGCCCAAGCACAGTAGGGTCTCACAATACTCCTTCTGAATGAACACCTACATTCCCTGATGGCTGTTTATAAGCTGTTTTGTTATTTTTGAGTTTCTTTTTGATATATGTTCTGCAGCAGGGACAAGCCCACTGAAGAATAATGACAACCATAATTTATGAAGTGCTTTACCGTTTTGTCACGTTTCTGCTAATTTCCGAACCTTCATGATCCCATGAAATCCTCTTTTGGTGAGGCAGGTGCTATTAAGCATTATTATTTCCATTTTACAGATAGGTAAACTGAGGCTCGGAGAGCCGAATACTTGCACGTGAACCCTTGTGTCCAATTCCAAAGCTTGGCCACTTGAGCGCAGGTCACAAATGCCACCAACCCCCCCCCCCCACACCGCCCTGGATTAACCTCCCTGGCCTCCCTCCCTGGGGAGGAGTCTCAGGTCCCCCAGCATCTTTGCTGAGGCTTGGCGTCTACAGTGCTCTGGCTACTGTCCCTTTATGCCATGTATGCGCTGCACCAAGCAGCAGAGGGAAGGCTTCTCATCCCAATCCAGGCTGGCTCCTTTCTGGGAGCAGCCCGGCCATGGCCGGGAGGACAGTGAGGGAAAGGGGAGGAGGAACCATGGTCGTCTTGCCACTGGCTGGCTGTTGAAGGCTGGTGGGCTAGAGGGTTTGGGTGGGTGCAGAGCTTCGAGGACCCCTGGGAGACTGTTGATTTTGGCTGGAAGTCTGTGGTGGAGCTAAGTGCTAGAAAGCTCCCATGAGAGGGGCGCAGGAGACCGGGGCTGCTGCCGTGGACCTGCTTCTCTGAGCGCAGGCACAGAGATCATGTCACTTAGCAGGGCTCCTGCAAGATGGGCCGAGCAGCCAATCACCACCCAGTGGGGGGCCCAGCAGCATGAAATGGGGAGGAAAATGCTTCAAAGCTGACTTCCCAGCTAGAAATTCCTCGGGGAAGCAAGTTCCAGAACCATCGAAGCAGCATTTTCTTTCTGCCTCACTTCCAGGAAGGAAAAGCGCCCTGGGCTCTGGGTGGGGCTGGAAAGGGTCACCCTGCTGCTGGAGCAACCCAGGTGGGCCTGCGGCTTCTGACTTCCTGATAGATTGCCTTGGAAAGTAAGATTTGATTCCGAGAAACAGGAATCCAGGTGTTTCAGAAACCCTCCAAGGGGAAGAGTTTGCCCCAAAGGTTATGATGCTCTGGTTATACTACCCCTAGTGCCTGTTCGGGGCTTGCACCTGAACTTGACCAAACCAGCATGGCGAAGAGCGGGCAGCTGGGGAGCTTGCTGAAATGCAGACTCTGACTCCTCGATCTGCCGCGGTGCCTGAGAGTCTGCATTTCTCACCAGCTCCCAGGGGTGTGGGTTCTGCGAGACATGGTAGCTTCACCATCTCCTCCTGCCTATGAGACCTGGGGCTTATTCAATCTCTGCAGGGCTCAGTCCCTCATCCATAAAATGGGGCAAAGAACAGCCACCTGTTAGGTCACCAAGAGGGCCGAGGAGATGACATAGGGTAAGTGATCCTTAAGGAGGGGAGATGCACAGAGCTGGTGTTCAAAGCATACGTCATGTCTTCCCTTGCTCAAAGTGCTTTTGCATTCTTTCATTTGAGCCCACGGAGGAAGCGCAGGAGAGGCTGTGCACCGCACTTTCCAGATGAGGACTCACTCACAGTGACTTAGTGGCTTGAGATGTGTGAGGCCCTGGGATTCCTGCCCCAAGTTCTTTGTTCTTCCCGCTACAGCACATTCCTTCGCAGGTAGAGCAGAGATGGACGTGTCTGCCCGATGAAGAGCAAGTTGGTACCTACAGTTTGAATCCCGACAATACTGCAGAAATCCGTGGAGGGCTTTCACTGGGCAGCCAGCCATGGCTGGCCTTCTGGAATCCTGGGGGAGAGCTCAGCGCTTGGAAGACAATGTTCCCATTACGTGGCTCCCCTCTGGGCCTGCTTGTGCATTGATCCCAATAAGCATTCAGGAAAGAACAAATGCTTGGACCATCTTCCCCCACAAGCAAGAAAGCAAGTGGGTGAGAGATGATAGGTAGCGTTTCCGCTCTCTCCTGTTGACTCAAGAGTCTTTTCTCCTTGGCCCCAGCTGTCAGTGGCTTTAGTAGAGGCAGAGCCCAGAGAAGAGGCAGTCCTGGCCAGGCTGGGGAGCTGGCTACCACAGCTCTGGGGAGGTTGGAATAATCCAGCACATTCTTCCCTTCTTCCCAGCCCATCCAGCCATGTGTGGTCTATAGCTTCTCAACCATGCTGCTCCCTGTCCTGGGCAAGGCTGAGGAAAACCCGGCTGAGGCCCCTGCAGCCTCTTACACACAGTTCCCAGGGCTTCCCCTTGGTGTAGTTGTTAGTCTTGTTGGTCTGAAAAGCCAGTGGAGGCTCCAGATATAACAAAGGGCACATTTGATTCTAGTGACTATGTGACTGTAGTCTGTGTGTGACATTTGGGTCACATCAAGGCCTCCGATTCCCATTGGGCAGCTTGTCCTAAGGGAATTCCAGAGGGCATCCCAGATGTGACATTTCCATGTTGGCCATGTGTGGTGGTTCCCAAAGGCCTTCCACGTGGGGTCTTTGTCGTTATGCGGAGGCAGGAAAGTGACTCCCATGAGCCCAGAGGCTGTTGAACAGCAGTGAGCTCTCAGTTACTGGGGAGCCAAGTGGAAGACTTGCCTTGTGTCTGTCCGGCAAGGCCTTTCTTGATGGATGTTCACAACTTCTCTCAGAGGTGGATGCTGTCTTCGTGTTACAGAGGAGGGAATTGGAAGTAATGCGTGGCCTTGTGCATTCAGAGACTCACAGGGCATTAGGGTTTATAGTCCTCAAGACTGTCCAGAGTCTCCTGGACCTTCTTTGTAGGGAATCCTCAGGATTATAGGAAAGGAAGGAAAGAAGAAGACTGGATTTTTTGCAAAGTCCATGACATCGGCACGTTTTCTGGAAGAAACATCCAGGCCATTTCCTTTCTGGCCATGAGTTCCAGAAAAGGGATGTCACAGCCCCACTGAGCTCCTTCCAGTAGTAAGGGGCTTTTGGAATATTCCACTAGAAGGGCCAGGCTTTAGATGGGCATCAGGGTGCTCTGCAATTGTAGATCACCAGAACCCCTGCTATTAGCCCATGACTGAGTTGCTTCCAACCCCACCCAGGCAAAGGCCTGGGGTTCCAGGCCCATCACCAGCTTAATGAGTGAGGCTGGCTCACGCCTACCGTTATAAAGCACTCGTTGGATCTTCAGGACTCCAAGGTAGGGTGGCATGGGTGTCAAGAAAGCCGAGGAAAAGAGCGTAAGGCATTCTGCTTTAGTCACAAAAATGTAGGGATGGCAACCAGGCTCTTCCAAATTTGCTTCTTGTATGTTCCCCAGGACACCTGACAAAATGCAAATCACATTTATGGATATAATCTCATTTTCATTTCATAACAACCCTGAGAGGCAGACAAAGGTCAGTAATTGAATCCCCATTTTACAGATGGAGAATCTGATGTGCTCACCCTGTGCCCAGATGGTTCTGCTGGGGACAGCAGGGAGGGTGGGTTAGATGTCAAGAGAGGCAGGGCAGGGCAGAAGCTGTGTGTCCACTCAGACCTAGGGACCTTATTTAGAAACCTCCTTGCTACAGCATTCTTACCATTTTCACAGAAGGCTGTTAATTAAATTAATTATCTTGTTAATAGGCTTTGTGGTGGTGGTGGTGGAGTCCGTGGGGCAGCGCAAAGAGCTAGACAAGATGCAGGAGGGAGCAGCTAACTTCTCCCCATCTCCCTTCCCGGATAATTAAGGTGCCTACTCCTGGTTGGGCATCTTCTCCTGCCTCCCTGGAAATAGCATCCTCGTTGCCAATGAATGTGTTTTATCACTGTCCTTGACCTTGAGGGGGAAGGCCGCATGGGTAACATGTGGAGTATGGAGTGGGCATGCCTGTGTAATTTACGTGGGTCTATGTGCAAGAATGAGCATAGCTATCACGGACCTGTGTGTGTGTGCATGTGCGCACGCATGCAGTGCTATGTGTGAGGTCACGTGTGCACCTGTGACCACTGGACGTGGCTCCCCACCTGAGGCCCTACTTGGCACACAGCTGTCTCCTTCAGCCCTGGTCTTGTCTTATTCCCGTGGCCCACTGTTTCGGTGAGTTGTCAAATGCGAACATCAACTCCACAGCATCTCCTTTCCAGGGAAGCCAGGAGGGGCAGGTAATTTATCAGACATTACTTAAAATAGTCCTCCAGCCTCTTGCTCCCTCTCTCGATGCTGTCTGATTCTCGATTGTTTCTTCTTTCTGTCTCTTGTTTTTCTGCGCCGAGATTGACAGCCCCCTGCTAATACAGCCTTAGAAACACCAGGTGCTGGTGGAACCGACACCTCACTCCGCCTCAGCCTCCGTCCCACCGCTAACGGCTCCACGGCTGACTCAGGCGTCACTGCGGTGGCTCCTGTCTGCGCTTCTGCACGGCGGGCTGATGGATGAGGCCGCATCCCCCGCACTGCAGAACACTCAGGGACCAGGGGCACATACGCTGTGATCTGCTGAGTTATGGACTAGCTAATGAGACTCCTCCTGACACCAGCAAGCCCGTTCCTGCCCTCATTTTGCACTGTTCCCAGTTCTCTCGCCTTTCAAGCGGACCCGTGTCTTGTGACCCTACGAACCAGTCTGCTGTCCTCTTAAGAGATTTAAGAGAATGAGATGAATTTGCATTCTCAGTCATCTCCACTTCCAAGATGAAGGAACCAAGGGCAGCCAGGGGAAAGAGAGTTCTATTATAGGGAAATAATGGTGTTGGAGTAGCTACTGTTTGCCAAGTGCTATGCTAGGTGCTTGAAGCTATTGTCTCATTGCATTCAGTGTGATAGGTAGCATCTTTCTGTAGAGAGAACTGAGAACAAGAGCCACCTGAGACTCAGAAGAGGTAAGTAGCCTGCCCTAGGTCAGTGCCTTAGAGTTCATGACGGCAAGCAATAAAAACTGACTCTGGCTAACTTAAACAGAGAAGAAAATTTGGGGGACGATGCTGATGCTTACAGAATGTATGGGAAGCTTAGAATACACGCATGAGCCAAAACGGCTGAGCGAGGGCCAAGATCACACTGAAAAGAGTCCATCAGGAGACCGCCGGACATTGGACATTGGACATTGGACACTGGATGTTGGATGGCACTTAGGCCACTGCCAAAATGCATTTCAAATGAGTTCTGTGCCTTTATATCCTTATCTTAAAATCCAAAGAGCCAGGTGGTATCATCTGAAGGCTAGTAGGTCATGCTGCCAAGGTCAGGGCACGTTTAGTGGATCCTGGCTCCTACCAAGAATCTCTTGATGGGCTCCCAAATACAGAAAGGGGGTTCTAGAACTGAGCTGCCAGCACCTAATGACCTAGCAAACCAGACCGGTGTTCCCAGCCACCACACAGTAGGTGAGGCGTTGAGCAAGCACAAAGCCATGTCTTCCTGGCTCCAAGTCACGTGTTTTCTTCACCACCACTATGCTGATAAAGTTCAAAATATTAAACACCTGGTGGGACACCAACTCTCATCAATCTGAATCAACGCCACCAGAAAAAAGGGTTCTCCCATGGCAATGGCCAACGCTGATTATCCATTCTACACACAAAGCAAAATTAGAACTCAGGCCTCTTGGATGCCCAGGAGCACATGCTGTTGGGAATGCTTCCCAGACTTTTCCATAGAAAAGGAAAATACTCGATGGCACGCTGGGGTGAACTTGAGACAACTGAGAAGGGGGGAGTGGTGAGGAGGGAGGGAGGGGGAGAGGTGGGTGAGATACATAGCTTGGTAGGGGAAGGCTTGTTGTATTTTCCTTACAATTGTTATGGTATAAATAAAATACAATATCTCTGAACTCCAGGCTTTGATAGCCAACCACCTGCTGGACGTCTCCACTTCCAAGTATAGATAACTCAGAAATGGCTTATCTATATCTGAACACCTGCTACTCCCCCCCCGCCCCGCACCCGTCCCACCATCACCACCAGCTTACTGTATCTGCTGCCTCTCCCAATCCAGTCAAGGGTCTCGTGTATCCTTCTAGCTGCTCAAGCTAAGATCTGCGGAGTCCCCTTTAACTTGTGCTTTCAGATTCTGCATCCTCGACACATTCTATGGATATATCTATTCTGTAAGACGTATGTACGCAGGCTACCTTGGAAAATCCTCTGGGCTCTGCCTTTGGAATACATTCACAAACTAACCACTTTCACCGCTCTATTTTGTTCTAAACCATTGTCACTTCTCCTCTGAATTCTTATAATAGCTTCCTAACTAGTCCGCCTACTCTGATCTCTACCCCTGCAGGCTTTTCCCAATACAATGACCAGGGTGATCCTTGGAGAGTGTCAGATAATGTCACTTTTCTGTTACCAGCCCCAGATGGCTCCCCAGTTCACTCAGAGTAAAGAGAAGCCTTATTAAAATGTCCCACAAGCCTCCTTATAATCTGTCCTCCATCACCTCCCTAACCCCAACTTCAACTACTCTCTTACACTCACTCCTCTCCAGCCACAGAGGCCTCCTTGCTATTCTCTGAAAATGCCAGATGTGCTCTGCCTCAGGGCCTTTGCACCTGGTCTTTCCTCTGCCCAGATGTCTAATAGCTTACTTCCTCACTTCTTGCAAATCTTCGCCTGAATGTCACCTTCTCGATAAGGCCTGCCCTGACCATCCTATTTTCTCAATTTCTTGTATTCTGTGCGATTTTTTTTCCTTAGTACTCATCACCTCACATACTATATTATATTATTACCTTTTCTTTGCCTCTCTCCACTAAAATAAAAACTCCAAAGGACAGAGGTCTTTGTCTGTTTGTTCAGGGATCTATTCCCCAAAGAGGGAATATTGCCTGCCTCTCCAATCCTGTTTGTCAAAGGAGTGAATAAAAATACAAAATCTCAGGGATGGTATTAAAGAAGTTAAATTTGCAGAGAATTTAGATTTTGGAAATTCAAAAACGTTTTCTAATTTTTAAATGGTAGTTTAATATTGTTTCCATGAACATAACCTTTTGTATCGGGTTTTCTGTTTGAAATGCCTCCATGCAATTCTTGTCCCAGGTGTTCAATATGGATCTCTTCAAATTCTTGGTAATCTTCATTGACAAGAAACTTCAGACACAAGAGTCAGTGGCACATTCAACATTTCACGGCCGTTGAAATTGTATTTAAAGCCTCTCGGAGAGCTCTGCCTTTTCTTTCATTGACAAATGTAATGTTAAAATGCCTTGTGATGATGCTAATGGATTTGAATGCTATGCACCTTTTTCATATCTAGTATCTAAAACGATGCCGAGGCCCTAATTCAGTGGAGGTGTGTGCATCGTGAGAGCGGTCGCCCTGCAGCTTTGCTTGGATGCCACTGAAAGGGCGCACGAGCTCTAAGTGTTTAGAAGCATTCAGTCATCGTGAAGATACACAGCTGAAGCGTATGGTGTAGAGACACTAGACAGAAGTGCGTCTACCAGCATACCTGCCCACCCTTCCCGCCCCCAGCCCTGTCTAGCTGCACCACACTGTGGGTGGGGTCTATGCCACGCACTGGGGCACTCCAAACCCAAACTCCCCCAGCAGCTAAACGGCAGTGGCCTGTTCTGAACAGGCAATTTGAGTAGCCAGCCAGGTAGACGAGCATCTGTCTCCTGGGCCAGGCTGAGCACGTCCCGGCATGGCAGCGAGTGACGGAGCTGCTGGAGGTCACTGCTGGGAGGACCGTAGGACACACTGTCATACCCTGCTCCACTCCTGCTGTTTTCCACGCCCCTGGCAAGGGCACTTCAGCAGCCCCCACCCCAACAGTTGGTCTGCAGAGCTTGGAGACCGACTAGCAGCTCATCAGTGTGGTGTGTCCTACCGTTTGGGACACTCTACTTTGGAACCCTTGGGCTGGTGTCCCACTGGGACGCTAACCAACCTGGGCAGGTCACCTGACTTCTCCGGACTTAGGTTTCATCATCTGTGAATGGGGAGTTTGGATAAAATTAACGCTTCTCAAATGCCTGCCGTGGACCCCGAGGATTCTGGAAGTGCCTCGAGGATGACTGGTGCGGAAGGAGATGTAGGAAGGGTCCAAGTGCGAAATACTTTTCCTCATGTCCTTCTTCAACCGGAACATGTCCACTTGGATCCGTCTTGGATACTGACATTACCTCGGATGATCTTGATAAGAAGAGAGGTTTCTGTGGCTAACATAAAAGCTTGAAAACCACTGTACCTATCTCTCACTCCTAGGCCCCCTACTTCCCCTTGTCCCTCTGTTCAAGGGGAAGATCGTTCCTAATGAATTTTAATCAGCATATTACTGCAAATAAACGTCATCTCTCTTTAATAAAAGTAAGACCAAGAATTTCCCAAGTGGCTCCTCGTGGATTTCTTGATACAGTGGCGTGGATGGCCATGTATGTTGTCTGTGTCTAAAAGTCTTCTTTCCTTTGGGATCTTACAATCTGGCTTCGGCTAACCCTCGCCTGCTTTCTCCTAACACTCAGCCTCTGGGCAGGGACGGAATTCTCCTCTTTCCTGCATAGGGAAGACAAAGTTGGGACTTGGTCCAAATACTACGTTACAAAACGCCAGGGAATGGCCAAGGGGGAGACTGGGATGCAGCTGGGCTATTTGGTTCCAGCTCTGACCAGCCCTCCTGGGCTTGAAGGCCCCATCCTAGCCCCATCAGTTGCAAGAGTTCCATATCTCTGGATTTTCCTCCATGGGGCAGACACCATTTTAGTGACCTTCATTCGGCAGAGCTCAGAGAAAATATTTATTGTCTTCAACATCCCGGCCCATCACATGTATCTGAGTCTCCCTCACACAGGCAGGTTTCTTGGGGTGGGGGGGAGACCCTCTTTCTCTTCGGTAGCCCTTTTTCCCTTTGGCAAGATGCCACCTTCTCAGAGGCATTCCCCACAGCTAAACTCTATGACAACCGCCAAAGATTTCTCCCGAAAGATGCATCCGGGCGTTAACCAGGGCTGTTCTCTTTACAAATGCTGAAGCATGGGGGTTGGAGTAATTTTTTGATATTCCATAATGTGATGAGGACCCAGAGGGGATTCATAGGTGGGGCCCTGGATGGACACCAGGGCTCTTGGTCTATCCAGGGCCCCTTCCCAAGGCATCTGTGGAGAAGGGAGAGAGAATGGATGGGCTCCAGAGCTCTTAATTACTATCCCTTGAGACAATCAGAGCAGGGAGTTTGGGCAGAGGTAGGTTTGAGCACCCCACCATCACCCCCAATACCTCTGTCCAGAGTTCAGATCCCACAGGGATGGCTTTGTTTTGGACAGACAGTCTGGCCCTTCCGGCACCTTCAGCCCACCCATATTCTCAATGACAATTGTAGCTTGCAAAAGCTTAGGGACAAAAATGCAGAGAATGTCAGAGCCCAAGGCGTCTCTTTCCCTAAGACTCTAAGATTTGCATGAACACTTTTGTTTGCTTATTTATCCTATTGCCTAAATTAGAAGTGAAAACCAGAACAAAGAAACAAGAGACATTCCTCAGGATGGAATTACCTACATAGGCTTAGCCTTGGGGTTTGATCTTGCCAAGACAGTTTGGAGTGCGTCATGCTATTGCAACACACGAAATATCCCAAGGTCCCCCTTTCATCTGCTGGCTTTGAGAACTGGGCGAAGTCCAATTCTGAAGGAGGAGGGAGCTGGCCCTTTCTGGGTTTCTGGGGTCACTAGAAGCCTTCCTGGATTTCCAAAGTCAGATTTTCGTCCTTCAAATATCCATTCCAAGCCCTCATCCCATGGGCGAAGTGGCTGGGAAACGAGAAGGAGGGTGCCAAGGAAGGTTGCTGAATGAGGCTAAGGTCCATCTCCCACCATCCTTTTATCCCAGTCAGAGGCCACCTCTTTTGAGTCCTGCCTGCTCAGATGTGACCTGGAGGGGTGCAAAGAAAAGTCCAAGGCAGTCTGTCAGAAGACTGACTTCTGCTTATTCCTCCTGTCTGCTCTTGGGCAGGGTATCTCAATTCTCTGAGCCTCTGTTTGGTAAAAGAGAAGTCTGAAATGGGGGTGGGGCGTCACTCCCATCAGGAGAGCCCATCTCAAATGGACCTGGGAAGCCGTGAGGGGAGTGAGGCTTATGCATGTCTACCCCTGCACAGAACATGAACTTCAACTCTATAGCTTGTTGCCAAACCTCAGTATCTTTCTTCTTGCAGCCCTAGACAGCAAGCTGCAAATCCAACAGATATTAGACTCTTTGAGCTAATCATAATTTTGCCAAATGACTTATGTAAGCCTTCTTGGCATTCCCCTTTTTGCCTTTCAAGACCCTCTGCTTCCCCCTCCCTGTGCTCCGCAAAGCACTGTCTGAGTTTTCCCCTGAATCTGTGTCTCCCCAGATTGCAATCCCAAAGACCCCAATAAATTTTGTTTGCCTTGCAGCCTCCTTGCAAATTTAGTTTGACAGCTTCCTTCTATGTGAAATACGGATAATAATATCCCATTATTTTCTTCTTACAGTGCTGGTAAGAATCAAATGAGATAATGCTTATAAACAGCTCTATGAAGTGATAAATACTTTTCAGAAATTTCCACTGTGTGTGTGTGCACATGTGCTTTAATGTATGTATTATATATGATCCATTGGGACAGAGAGAGAACTGGCTTCCCCAAGATGTCATTCCAAGGTTCCCATCTAAATTGCTACACAGTGGGACTGGAGAAGATCAGAAGAGCTCAAATACCTTCTAGCGAGAATTGATTGGGGTAGGAAGGGTTCGGGAGGAAGGCTAGCCTTTGAAGTAACTGCTCTCACTCTGTACCCTGGTAACCGAAGGAAAGCAAGAGACCAGAGGTGTAGCTGGGCTCTGACACCTGGAGGAGGGGGGTTGGGGCAGGGACTGTGCCTAGACTTTCGGTCTGGAAAGCAGCTCTTCCGACTCATTGCTTCACTTTGACCAAGCTTCCTCTACATTCCCATCGCCGTTCTAAAGGTGCCAGGAGGAGCAGACACCTGCTCTGCCCTGTCCTCTCGTTCCCCTCCCCCGCCCCCCACTCACAGTCAGGTTTCTGGGAGAGAACTGAATTCAGCTCCATAAGGATTTATCCCGCCTCTCCTGCATGGTTTCACATTTTTGACGGTGCTCTCCGGTGGACAAAACTCAGATCGATTACCTTCCTTTGATTCTCACCATAACACTAGAAGGCAGGTAGCCGATAAATTAGTATCCTTAATTTCCAGAAAGAGAAAATGAGACTCAGGAATTACGTGACTTGCCTAAGGGCGCTGGGCTTGCAAGAGCAGAGCCAGAACTCACATTTAGGGCTTCTGACAATGCTTGAAGCCCTTAGCAGCTTGCCTGGTTTGCATCTCACTCCTTACCAGGGCGTGGGAAGTTCATAAGCATTGCATGCACCTCCCTTTACTAGAGGGCTCCCCTAGCTTGCCGACGGGGAGGGCTTATGCTCCCCACCCCTCACAAGCCCTGTTTCCCTGGTCAGACCGTGCTTTCTCCCTGAGGGCTGCTCATCTCTATATCCCCAGCCTCTAGCCTAGTGCCTGGCACACAATCCACATTTATTAATAATGGATACATAAAAGAATGGGCATTTTAAGTAGGAAAATGATGGAAACAGCCTCAGTGGCTAATAGTAGTCATGGAATGGTTAAATAAACCATGACACCTCCCCTAGATGGAATATTATGCAGCTATAAAAAATTATGCTGATTAAAAATTAATATCAACTTGAAAAATTCTGAAGATATAATGTTATGTGAAAACTCAAAATACAAAGCCGCCCAAGCACTATGGTCACAGCTATATAAAATGACACAAAAGCAAACTCTCAAGAATCGTACAAAGGAAAGGAAGTTGAGATCGTGGGTGATTTTTCTCCCTTCCATCTCTCCACAGTGTCCATGTTTTCTACAGGAGACACGCATTATTTCTATAATGAATACAACAGCGACACAAATGGTAATTGATAGGTGTGAAGGTACTAAGGAAATTGATTGCTTTCAGTGTTCATATCTGCAGGCGCAAGTGACTAACTTCTCTGGTGCTGAAAACTCGCTAATAGGATGTCACAGACATTGTCTAAAAATCTAGAGAACTCCCGGAAGCTGGCAAAATATCCGGGAGACAGGCAATCTACAGATGTTGTACCCAATTTTAGAAAATAAAGTGGTGGTCGTTAGGAACTCTGCCTCGGGTTCACCAAGAATGAAGCCTCCCAGACTCTCCGCATTTTCGTCTCCAATGAAGTTACTCGACGGGGAGATAAGGAGAATGTTACAAGACGTAATGTGTATCGATTTGCAGTATTATTGACAAAGCCTTCCTGTCCTTATGAACAAGGCGGAGAAATGTGGGCTGGGAGACAGCACTTCGTAAAGGTGGACTGAAGGGAGATTGAACAACAAATGAAAATCACACAGTTTCATGGATGTGAGGCTGTTCTGGAGCAAGGAAGGCCATCTGTGACACCTACCCCACCATGCCCTCCCCAAGGCCGGCATTGCTAAACAACTACTATCACTCTTCTCCCCTGAATGCAGATGGAGCTTCGGAATCCTTCTTGGCATAGGGCTCCAGGCAGCCCTCAGCCATCAGTCAGAACAGACACGCCACCTATTAGCCATCCCCGACTGGCAGGGCAGTCCTAGGGGATATGTCACAGGACCATTTGGTACTTGATCCCGTTCAACCTGTTTATCAATGATTTGAAGTGAAGGCCGACCTAGAAAACAGGTGTACCCAATGTATAGGTGACCTAAAGTCAGGAAGGAAAGATGCTTGAGTCAAATTTTAAACCATCTGAGTAGATTAGAATATGGGCTAGGAACCAAGGAAAAATTTTACAGCAGCACGTATAATCCCGTACTGGAGTTAAAAAAGGAACAGCAAAAAAAAAAAAAAAAAAGGAACAGTGATAGTATGACTTGACAGCAGTTCACAAAATGGGGGGAAGGGGGAGACAGACATGATGTTCTAGCTGACTTGAAGCTCAGCTCGAGCCACAGAGTATGTGGGGGCTGTTGATCAGGTCAATACAGTCTTGGGCTTCGTTATTGGAATACAGAGGTGGAGATGATCTCAACTTGTCCAGAGCTAGACTTGAACTAAAACTTTAGGGACTCTGAGCATTAAAAACTATAACGGAGCTTCTTCTCATGTCACTCGAAATGAATCAATAGCAGAGCACAAAATAAGATAGGTAAAGTCCAGAACATTTTATGTTTTCTCCTGAAAATGGTTTTGATGTCTGAAGTGTGAAAGATCAGATTTTAAAAAGTCAGTGCCCTTGCTGTGCTGTACCCCTGAGGATCTGGTAGGGCTTAGCCAATACTGGGAACAGCGTGGTCAGTCCCGGAAGTCCCGTGTCGAGAGGGACTTCACTGTACCAGGGTCTGGATCTGATTGTTCCCTTCTATCTTCCTAAAGCTCCCATGGCTGTCCTTCACAAACAGAACTGAATGCAGTCTGTTAGTCTGAAGTATTCAGACTAACAGGCCAGGACCTGAAAGAATGTGGCCATGTGGCCAGGACCTGAAAGAAGCCGCTTTTAAAAATCAGAACAGGGACGCCTGGGTGGCTCAGTTGGTTAAGCAGCTGCCTTCGGCTCAGGTCATGATCCCAGCATCCTGGGATCGAGTCCCACATCGGGCTCCTTGCTCCGCAGGGAGCCTGCTTCTCCGTCTGACTCTGCCTTCCACTCTGTCTGCCTGTGCTCGCTCTCGCTCGCTCTCTCTGACAAATAAATCTAAAAAAAAAAAAAAAAAAAAAAAAAAAAAAAAAAAAAAAAAAAAAAAAAATCAGAACAGGGCAAATGCGGGGCACCTGGTGGGCTCAGTCAGTGGAGGGGGGACTCTTGGTCTCAGGGTTGTGAGGTTGATCCCCAGGTTGGGTGTAGAAAGTACTTAAAAATAGAATCTTTAGGTACTGCCAGGTGGCTCAGTCAGTCAAGCATCTGCCTTCAGTTCATGTCATGATCTCAAGGTCCTGGGATTGAGTCCTGCACCCATCTCCTTGCTCAGAAGGAAGCCTCTTTCTCCCTTAACCTGCTGCTCCCCCTGCTTGTGCTCACTCTGTCTCTGACAAATAAATAAAATCTTAAAAAAAATAAAAACAAGACAAATGATTTCAAAGCCAAAAGTATTAAAAGGCTTATCGTGAACCACAGAAGTCTTTGGTTCTCCCCTTGTCAACAATTTCAGTCCTGTTCCCCAGGAGCTACCATTTTTTAAATTTTTATCTTTCCAATTGATTTATTCTGGTAATTACTTTTGTATCTCTAAATAATGTTTTTACTGATATGTCTTGATTTATGTACTTTACACATTATTTATTGATTCCCTGTGATGATGGCTGAGTGTTTAATTATCTTACCCCTCCTTCCCTCATCTTTCCATGATCCCTGTTTTTGGTAAAAATCAATAAATAATTATTACTTAGCTTATGGAAATACTGTTTACTGCCTCACCAAATGAGCTGCACATCCTTTTGTATAAAATTTCATTCTCCCTAATTCCTTTCTAATTCCTTTCTTTTGTCTTGCATTGTTTGTCTTTCCAGAATTCCTCTTGTTTTTTGTTTGTTTGTTTTTTTTTTTTTTTTTCCTCCTTCATCACATCAGGTATTCTATAAGCCTCTCTTGTTTTCCCGGGACCCTCTTCCCGGACACCTCCACCATCCTGTTCCAATCTGGACTGGTCGCTCTCTGGATGACCAGGACAGCCATCCCAGGATTGCCTCTTACTGCTCCTGCGGGTTACATCTGGGGTTTTCCCCAGCCTGTATCTTCCTCTCTCTTTATTTATTCCCTTTTTCAGGAGCATGCCCTCAACTAAATCCCTAAGAAAGCACACACTAAAGATAAATTACCTGAGTCCTATGTACCGGAAAGTATCTTTGCTTGGCTGTTATGTTTGATTAGGTATAGGATTCTAGGTTTCTGGGGTTGAAAGCGATTCCCACTCAGATCATTGAAGCCTCACATGAATGCCGTCTGGAGCCCGATGTTACAGATGGAAACTGTGATGCCAGTTGGATGCTAGTTCTCTGTAGATGGCCAGTTACTCTTTCCTCCGCCCGTGTTAACTGTTCTAGCCACCCATCTTTCTTTAACCTTAGCATTCTCAATTTTCACTCATTTTCTTGAGTGTCCCATAGAACCACTGAATCCAAATTATCCTCTCCAATTCTGGGAAATTCTTATATAACATGTTTTGAAATTCTCCTTCCCTCTGTTTTTTTCTGTTTTCTTTCTTGCATCCTCTTCACCAGATGGTGGGTTGCCCAATTATTCCTCAATGTCTTTTTTTTTTTTTTCCTATTTATGGTTCTTCTTCAAGAAGATTTCCTTGACCTTATCTTCTTAACTTTATATGAAATTTCGAAAATTCAGGAAATCTTAAATATATACAAAAGTACATTTTCAAGAGGTCTTTGGTGTTTTATTTATTCCTTTTTCATAGCATACTGTTCTTGTTATATGTATACAATATCTTCTTAATTTCCCTGAGGATCTGAGTCATCTTTTTAGTGTTTGTTTTATTTTCTGTTGCCTGAATTATCATCTTCTGGGGTTTGTTTTTCTGTTGTTGTTGTTGTTATTATTACTTTTTAAAGTGTCAGGTATTTGGGATTCTTGGATTTCTCTTCATATATAAGAATGGGAAAATAAAAAGCCAGTTAGGGGTTTTGTGTTCATGGGCAGGACTGGCTGACTGGTGGACATCGTCTCAGGAGGACTGAACTATGAACCAGTCCTTTTACTGGGAGACACCTAAGTATCACAGTAAAGCAGAATCTTTGTTTTAGGGTTATTCAATTTATTTGTATAAGAAACTTTTTTTTTTTTTCTGGAGGATAGAAATATGTTTGTCTGGAACTCTACACAGTGTGGGGATGGGCAGCTACTATTTGGCATATGAATTTTCAATCAGCCTCCCATATTTAGCTTTAAATATCACTCTCATTCTCTGATGTCCCTTACATCCGAGATCAAAATCTACTCCCCTGGACAGCTTGGCTCCATTTTCTGTAGGAGATCCCTCTTTTTCTAGTTTTATCAGTGACCATTTCACCACCTGCTGCCTTTAAGACATTCAAAAATTATCTCTTGTTTGCTATACCCTCTCTCATTCTCTTTGTTATATGTTATTACTATTGTTATTATTAAACATACAGGTGAGCTTGGGGGATAATCTTAAAATATTCATATACCTATCCCTTCAGTTTTTTTTTTACATCATTCATTCATAACATTTTATTTTATTTGCTTCCTAGCCTTTTCTCTTTTTAAGACTTTATTTATGTATTTGTCAGGGAGAGAGCACAAGCAGGGAGAGCAGCAGACAGAGGGAGAAGGAGAAACAGGCTCCCTGGGAGCCTGATTTAGGACTTGATCCCAGGACTCAAGATATGACCCAAGCTGAGAGCAGATGCTTAACCAACCGAGCCACCCATGTGTCCCCTCCTCCTTTTTAAAAGATTTATTTATTTGCTTCCTAGCTTTTTAAAAAAATAAATAAATAGAAGGTGGTAGATTCAGTTGGCGTGCACCCTTACCGCACTCTCCTTTCCTACTTCCCTAGTTGCAGGCACTGCTGACTTTGGTATTTTTCCCTCCCATGTATGTCTTTATAATTTGTATACGTGATATACAATATATACTATTGCATTAAAATGTTTTGTGTTTGGGACGCCTGGGTGGCTCAGTTGGTTAAGCAGCTGCCTTCGGCTCAGGTCATGATCCCAGCGTGCTGGGATCGAGTCCCACATCAGGCTCCTTGCTCGGGGGGGAGCCTGCTTCTCCCTCTGCCTCTGCCTGTCATTCTGTCTGCCTGTGCTCGCTCTCTCCCCCTCTCTCTCTCTGATAAATAAATAAAATCTTAAAAAAAAAGTTTTGTGTTTATATAAAGGTATCAAAGAATACCTAAGAATCTTCGAATTACTTCTTTCAACGTTTCTGGAGGTTCACCATGGAGCTTTCCTGCTATGTAGTGTGTAATTATTCAGTTATTCTCCTGTTAATGGACAAGTAAATTGTTTCTAATTTCTCACTCTTGCATACAGTGCTCGTCTGAACAGTCTTGTACTTTTCTCCCTGAGCACATCTGTAAAAATTTCTCTGGACCCATAGGCTGTGTCATAGCATACACAGTTCTTCAACTTCACACATGTTGGCAAATTGTTTTCCAAAGTAAATATACCAATTATCCTCCCACTCACCAGCAGCAGTGAGGGCTTTCTTGTTCCACGTATTTCCCAATAGTTCGTATTTTTAACAAACCACATTTGTTAATCTCGTTAGTGTGAAATAGTATCTTACTCTTAGTTTGCATTTGCTTAGAACAATCAAGTTGGGGACTTTTTGGATGCATTGGACCCAATGCACAGGCATACCTCAATTGATTATCGCATTTTTCACAGATTGAAGGTTTGTGGCAATCCTTGCTGAGCAAGACTACTGGCATTGTTCTCCAATAGTATTCGCTCACTTAGTGTCTCTGTGCCACGTTTTGGTAATTCTCACAAAATTTCAAACTCTTTCATTATTATTATATTTGTTATGATGATCTGTGATCAGCGACCTTTGATATTATGATTGTAATTGTTTGGGGATGCCGTGAATCACACTGATGTAAGACAGCAAACTTTTTTTTTTCCCCAAAGATTTAATTTATTTATTTGACAGAGAGAGAGAATCACAAGTATGCAAAGAGGCAGGCAGAGAGAAAGGGGGAAGCAGGCTCCCTGCTGAGCAGAGAGCCTGATGCTGGGCTTGAACCCAGGATCCTGAGATCATGACCTGAGCTGAAGGCAGAGGATTAACCCACTGAGCCACCCAGGCGCCCCAAGACAGCAAACTTAACTGATATGTGTTCTGTGTGTTCCCACTGCTCCACCAACCGAGTCATTTCCTCATCTCTCTCCCTCCATCCGCTCCAGCCTCCCTATTTCCTGAGACACAGCATTACTGGAATTAGGCCAGTTAATGACCCCACAATGGGCTCTAAATGTTCAAAGGAAAGGAAGAGTCACGCATCTCTCACTGTAAATCAAAAGCTAGAAATGATTAAGCTTAGCGAGGAAGGCACATCTGAAGCTGAGATAGGCTGAAAGCTATACCTCTTACACCAGTTAGCCAAGTTGTAAGTTCTTAAAGGAAATCAAATGCACTACTCCGGTGGACAGGCCAATGACAAAAAAGCAAAACAGCTTTATTGCTGATATGGAGAAAGTTTGAGTGGTCTGGAGAGAAGACCAAACCAGCCCGACATTTCCTTAAGCCAAAGCCTAATCCAGACTCTGTCCAGTTCTGTGAAGGCTCAGAGAGGTGGGGAAGCTGCAGAGGAAAGGTTGGAAGCACGCAGAGGTGGGCTCATGCGGTTTAAGGAATGAAGCATCTCTGTAACAGAGAAGTGCAAGTCAAAGCAGTGATTGCTGATGTAGAAGCTGCAGCAAGTTCTCCAGAAGCTCTGGCTCTGACGGCGAAGGTGGCTTCCCGAAACGACAGGTGTTTCAGTGCAGACGGAACAGCCTTCTCTTGGATGAAGATGCCATCTAGGACTTTCATAGCTAGAGAGAAATCAACGCTTGGCTTCAGAGTTCAGGCTGACTCTCTTGTTAGGGGCTCTGGAGACTTTAACTTGAAGCCAGTGCTCACTTACCACTCCACAATCTTAGGGCCCTTAAGAATTATGCTAAATCGACTCTGCCCGAGCTTTGTAAATGGAACAGCAAAGCCTGGAGGATGGCACAGCTGTTTACAACTTGGTTTACTTAATATTTTAAGGCCACAGTTGAGACCTACTGCTCAGAAAAAACATATAAGACATTACTGCTCATGGACAATATGCCCGGCCATGCAGGAGGTCTGATGGGCAAGTTGGAGATGAATGTTGTTTTCATGCCTGCCAACACAGCATCTGTTCTGCTGCCCGTGACCAAGGAGTCATTTTGACTTTAAGTCTTATTATTCAAGAAATACATTTCATAAGGTTCTCACCACCATAGATAGAAATTCCTCTATGGATCTGAGCACAGTAAATAGAGAATCTTCCAGAAAGGGTTTATCCTTCTAGATGTCATTAAGGACATTCGTGATTCATGGGAAGAGGTGAAAATACCAACATTAACAGGACTTGGGAAGAATTTGATTGCAACCCTCATGTAGACCTTGAGGGGCCCAAGACTTCAGCGGAGGAAGTAGCTGCAGATGTGGCGGAAACAGTAAGGGAACTAGAGTCAGAAGTGGAGCCTGAAGATGAGACAAGTTGCTACAGTCTCGTGATAAACCTGAATGGGGGAGGGGCGCTTCTCACGGACCAGCACAGAAAGTGGTGTCTACACTCTGCTCCTGGGGGAGATCCTGGGAAGATTGTTGCAGCGACAACAAAGGATTTAGAATATTACATTAACTTAGTTGATCAAGCAGTGGCAGATTTGAGAGGACTGACTCCAATTCTGAAAGAAGTTCTATTGCGGGTAAAATGCTGTCAAATACCATCGCATACTACAGAGAAATGGTTGTGAAAGGAAGAACCAATTGAAGTGGCAGACTTCATTGTTGTCTTATTTTAAGAGCCTGCCACAGCCACTCCAGCCTTCAGCAACCCGCACCCTGCCAAGTCCGCAGCCGTCGACACCGAGGCAGGACCCTCCACCAGCAAAAATATTCTGACTCACTGAAAGCTCAGATGATGGTTTGCATTTTTTAGGCACAAAAGATTTTTAAATCAAGGCATGCATGCCGCTTTTTAAGGCATAACGCTATTGCACACTTTAATACAGTATATTGTAAACATCGCTTTTATAGGCACCGGGAAACTAAAAAAAATGTGTCGCCTCACTTTATCATGATGTGTGCTTTATTGTGGGGGTCTGGACCGAACCTGCAATATCTGAGGTTCATCTGTATATAATTTTTGCCCAAGTTTCTATTGGCTTATCTTCATCTTAGTGATTTCTAGAAGCCTTTATACCTGCTTACATAGGAGCTTTTCAGAAATGCCGGATGAATCTTAATCCCCGCCCTCCTTGATCCACTGGCTGGGAATTTTCATTTGAACAACCCTTAGGTGATTTGATAGCACATTTAAGTTTGAGAAGCACTGATTTAGAACATGTTGCATTAAGACTGGGATTCTCTGTCTCTTGACTATATGGGAGACTTTCCCGGTAAAACCGGTTGAGAATGATGTTTTGTCAGTCACGGCCAAGGTTGTTGATGTAGGTAAATGTTTAGTTACTTACCCAATTTCTTCAGTGATTATAGGCTTATTCTGCCTTTTCATTTTCTTGTACGTTTTAGTAAGTTTTTTTTTTTTTCTGGAAAACACATTTTATCTATGGTTCTTAGAGTACTTATTTAAAAAGAATATTCATATGAATCTTAGGATTTTAAAATTCTCTACTATATCTGGAGTTTTATCTCCATTTCCACCTTTGTGTGTACCCCCCACCCCAATCAATCCTGCCAGAGGTTTGTCTGTTTCCTTAGTCTTTTCAATGGGCCAGGTTCTGGTTTTATTGACTTCTTTTAAAACATTTTCTATTTCATTATTTTCTGCCTTTATCTTCTTTCTACTTTCTTTGGGTTCACACTGTCTTCTTTTTCCAGCTTTTTGAGTTGAATCTTAGCTCATTAACTGCTTAATCTTTCCTCCTTAGGATCTAAGCGTCTGGGGCTACATACACCCCCACACATTACTCCTAGAGCTGTGGGCCTCATAGTTTGAGGCTTCGCGTTTTTATTCCCTTTGAGGTCTTAATGTCTTCTAATTCCCCCTTTTTGTCTTTGGCCCACGAGTTATTTAAAAATGTTTTAAAATGGGGCACCTGGGTGGCTCAGTGGGTCAGGCCTCTGCCTTCAGGGCAGGTCATGATCTCAGGGTCCTGGGATCAAGCCCCGCATCGGGTTCTCTGCTCAGCAGGGAGCCTGCTTCCCCCTCTCTCTCTGCCTGCTGCTCTGCCTACTTGTGATCTCTCTCCCTCTGTCAATAAATAAATAAAATCTTTTAAAAAATTTTAAAAATTAAAAAATGTTTTAAAAATGTATAGCTGGGGGCACCTGGGTGGCTCAGTCAGTTAGGTGTCCAGCTCTTGATCTCAGCTCAGGTCTTCATTTCAGGGTCATGAATTCAACCCCCACATTCAAGTCCAGTGTGGAGTTCACTGCATGAATATTATAAAAAGATTTTAAAAAGTGTTGCTAGCTTCATTATACTCTGGATCGAGTACACAGCCTTTATGATATTAGTTCCTTGGTGTTTGTTCTGACTTGTTTTAGGACTCCACATGTGGTCTGTTTCTGTAGACGTGTTACACGCACTCGAAAAGGAGGTGCGCCCCCCAATCATTAGGTGTGGCTCAATCTTGGTTATATTTTTTCAAGCCTTTAATCCTTACTTGTTTTTATCTGCGTATCAGTCTGTCAATTGCTGAAAGCTATGTTACAATCATCATCATGATTTTAGATATGCAAATTTATCCTTGGAATTATCAATCTTGACTTTATATATTTTAAAGCTGTATTAGTAGCTTCGCGCAAATTTAGAATGTCTATATACTCATGGCACGTGGATCCTTTTAATATTATGTGGTGTCCATGGGCGCCTGGGTGGCTCAGTGGGTTAAGCCTCTCCTTTTGACTCAGGTCATAATCTCAGGGTCCTGGGGTCGAGCCTCATGTTGGGCTCTCTGCTCAGTGTGGAGCCTGCTTCCCCCTCTCTCTTTGCCTGCCTCTCTGCCTACTTGTGATCTCTCTCTTTCTGTCAAATAAATAAATAAAATCTTTAAAAAATATGTATTATAGGATGCCTGGGTGGCTCAGTGGGTTAAAGCCTCTGCCTTCGGCTCAGGTCATGATCCCAAGGTCCTGGGATCGAGCCCCGCATCGGGCTCTCTGCTCAGGAGGGAGCCTGCTTCCTCCTCTCTCTCTGCTTGCCTCTCTGCCTACTTGTGAACTCTGTCAAATAAATAAATAAAATCTTAAAAAAAAATTTAAAAATTAAAAATATATATTATATAGTGTCCAGTTCTATTCTTTTGTGTGTGTGTACTTCCATCTTTATTCTTAATAATAAAGACTAAGTTAATGTACAATAAAATACTTCTACGCCAGGGTTTTTGGGATTGGTATGTGACAGGTACCTCTTTTTCCAATTTTGCTGGTTCAACTTTTCAGTGCCTTTTAAGAGCTATCACTTCTAAACAACACGAAACTTTTTAAAAAAACCCAACCTGACAATCTTTGTTTTAACAAGTGAGTTTCATCAGTTTACATTCTTATGATTATTTATAGGTTAGATTTAGTAGTGCCGTCTTATTTTGGGCTTTTTTTTTTTTTTTTTCTCACACTGTATTTTAATTGCTATGTCTGTATGACAAATTTTTCCAAAACTTAGTGGTATAAAGCAAACATTTACTATGCTCCTAGATTCTGTGGATCAGAAACTGGGCTGGGCACAGCTCCACCAAGTCTGGGGCCTCATCTGGAACACCTGTAGGTGCGACTTGTCTCAGGACTTGCCCCCTGCGGGCTGATGCTGGCTGTCTGCTGAGACCTTGGCTGGGGCATTCAGTCCAAACAGTCTACACACAGCCTATCTGGATGGCTGGGGATTCCTCCCAAGCTCCAAGGGCAAGAATCTTGAGAGAGAGCCTCAAATGACAGGCATGCTGCCTTTTATGCTCAAGCCTCAGAAATCACGGAGTATTATTTCTGCCGCATCCTGTTTGTCAAGGTCACAACAAGTCCTGCCCAGGTTCAAGGAGAGGAGTCGTGGACTTTACCTCTTGGTGGGGACTGGCAATGTTCTGGAAGAACATGTGGAATTGGAAATACTGTTGTAGTCATTTTCAGAAAATATAACCCACCAGGCTCTTCTTTTTGCTTTATTTTCTTTCTTGCCTCCTATTGGAACAATTGAGGCTTGGAAAAAATGTCTCCTCTTACTCCACCTATAGGTCTGGAAGTTACACATGCTGTTTTGACTTTAGAAATATGTACCCTGGGGCGCCTGAGTGGCTCAGTCGTTAAGCATCTCTCTGTGTCAAATAAATAAATTAAATCTTAAAATTAAAAAAAAAAAAAAAAGAAGAAGTGAGTACCCTTGAGGCTCTTGGCTGGCTCAGTCAGTACAGCATGTGACTTTTGATCTCGGGGTTGTGAGTTCAAGCCCCACGCTGGGGGTAGAGATTACTTAAAAATAAAAACACCTTTAAAAAAAGTGTGCATCCTTAAAATTTTAGTATCTATATGTATCATAAAATCCAAAGTTAATCAGTGTCTCTGTTTTCCTCTCAACTAAAATAAGGATCTCAGAACTCCTAATTTTAAGTCCCATCACCCCTCCCCCAACTTCTATACCCTGTTGTCATTTAACTCCCTTTTGATTCATATTTTCAATTTGTTATTATTACTGTGTGGTCTGTCTTTTTTATTTTAAATAAGAGCATAGGCTTCTTTCATTTTACTGACATGCACGATGTTTTTTTACAATGGCTTTGTTGTGCTTTTGTGCATTCCATAGGAATACTTTCAACACAGCTTTGCAGTTAGAGACTCTCCATCATTTCATATCTGAAAATGTCTTTACTTCACCCTCACTCTTGAAAAAATGACTTCGCGTTGTATAAAATCCAAGGTTGACAGTTATTTTCTCTCCAAACTTCAGATATATTCTTCCAGTATTTTCTGGACAAATATTCTACCATTTTCCGTACAAATGTTCTTTTAGATAATCTGTGTCTTTTATCTCTACTGATTTCCAAGATCTTTTTTGCCTTTAGTGCTCTAAAATTTCACAGTAATGTTTCCTGGTGTGCATTTAGTTTCATCTGTCCTACTTGGGATTCTTCACAAATTCCAGCAAATTCTCAATGACCAGCCACCCTCATGTCCCTACCCTGCCCCTCCTTCACTACTGTGAGACCTGTCAGACATTCTCATTCTGGTCTCCACTATGGTAATCGCCTTTCTTCCTTTCGTCTACCACCAAGGTCTGCTTGTGTGTGTGTGGTTTGTTTTTTTTTTTAGATTTTATTTATTTATTTAACAGACAGAGATCACAAGTAGTCAGAGAGGCAGGCAGAGAGAGAGAGGGAAGCAGGCTCCGCGCTGAGCAGAGAGACCAATGTGGGGCTCGATCCCAGGACCCTGGGATCATGACCTGAGCCGAAGGCAGAGGCTTTAACCCACTGAGCCACTCAGGTGCCCCCTGCTTGTGTTTTTAACTTGCATTGTAAATGCATCTCTCCCAGCCTTTCTTCTCTATGATCCTGGGCAATCCCAGACGAAAAAATGTTCTTTTCAGGACATCTCATGTTTGCCTAGGTTAGGAATCCCAAATCCATCTACCAACCCAGGACCACTTTTTAATATAAAATTATCAGCTTGTTTATGTGTAGGCATGAAGCTAGGATAAAGTCAAAGACCAATTCTGCATGAAGAATTGGGCCCTGGTTATAAATTACCAGGTGAGACCCCACTCTTGATGGGACAAAGCTCCTTGTCATCCTTTGTACTAGCAGTGGACTTTTTTATCCCATTCTTCAGAGGGAGTGTAACCACTCGAAGGCCAAGGCTCTATGCAGGAATATCAGCTCCAACACTCCTGAGAAGGCCCAAAGCCTAGTCCTTGGTCCCCACATAGGCACTAACCCCACATCCTCGGGTCACCAAAGCTGGCAAAATCACGAAATTGGTACATGTCAATTCAAGTGCCTCCTGCTCTGCTCCAAGTTCTTTGTGTCTGACTCCAGGATGAATTTTCTTATTGTCTTAAAAGTCACTTGGGTTACTTGCCATCCTCGGTCTTTGCCCCAGACATGCATCTGGTTATCTAGGCCAGTCCACTGCTGAACCGAAAGTCCTGCTCCTTCTTTCTGAGTCCTAAATCCTACCACCTACCACCCCTTCCTCCTCCTCTCCAGCCCACGGAGCCTCCAGAGGCTTTCCTGGCTGTTCCTGAGCTCTGGTGCTTTCTAGTTCCCTTGGCTTGGGGTTCTGCGGTACCCCCCCGCCCCCGCCGGCTTCCGCCCATCCTCCCTCTGACTGTTTTCAGCATTTGGCTTCCTCCACCACCTCCCCCCTATTCTTTGGATTCTTGTGAGTTTATGCCTTTCTTTTAGTCCTTATTTTCATTGCAGTGGGGATTTGGAAGGGAGAGGAAATAAACACATGCCCAATCCTCCACGGTTAGCTGGAAGTCCAAATTATATCTTATCTTCCCATTTCTTTAATTACAAGTGAGCCTGTGCTTTCTAACATATGTTCATCTAAAAAAAACTTTGTGTTGCCATTCATGTCCTTTACCTGTTTTGTGTTTGTTCTCACCCCACCCCTACCCTACCTTGACTGTCAGAATGTTCCTTTCAATTTACATATCAATTATTTATGTTAAAACATTAACACTTGGCCTGAAGGCTGGAAGCAAATATTTTTCTTTAGTTTTGTTTTTAAGTTAAAAAAAAATTTTTTTTAAATCATGTACAGTAGTGGGTCAATGACATCGATCATTGTACTGGTCTGGCACTCTTTGTTTTTTTTAATAGAGGTGTTTGGTTTTTGCATAACTTCTTATTTTTATATAGTCTGATCTGCTAGGTTTTACATTTCTGCTATTGGTTTTGCCTTGATTGGGAGAGCAGAAATGCTCCCCAACGACTGTGGGGAGAGGCGGGATGATGGGAAGCAGAGAGAGCGATAGGAGAGGTTCATCAGAGTTTTCATTTGACCCCGGTCATCTGTTGGTACACGGATAATTGAGAACTGACGACCAAGTGAAACTGATAAACTGACCTTCTTAATTACGCGCCGATATACCCTATCATTCACTGCGGGCAGGAAAGTAATTTCCAGGCTTGCCCTTAAGCATGTGCTCACCCACCCTCTTCCTTGAGATTTTGCACTTCGTGACCTGCCCTTCCAGCGATTTCTCGTTAAAACCCACTCGCCTCTTGAGGCCCAAAAGTGCGGAAAGAGGACGACATCCAGTCTTTACTGCTGCCTGTGCCCCGGCTAGTGTGTAAAGGGGACGCAGCCTATATTTCACGCGCCTCTGATGGTGGCTGGCATGATGCTTGATAACAGAATTTCTCAGACAACAGGCCCAGGCTGGGGAATTTTCATATTGTCTTTCCCTACAAGTAATTTCCAATGTTTATGCTCTGTGGAGCCCCTTTCGAGTGTCAGAGCAGAACAAATGCCAGTTTTAATGGACTTGCTAAATCATAAAAACTGCCTGCAAAATTGCATCTGATTAAAACAGGAAAATGTTCCATTATTCAGAAAAATCTCCCTGCAGAGGCTCACAGAGGCGGCTGGAGGTAGAGAAATGCCGGGAGTGCCCAGATCCTGTGGAGTTTTCTCTCCATGGACAAGACATGGCTCCATTTCCAGTTCTCCTATCCCCACCCCAGGTACCCAGTCCTCTGTGTGCCCCAACGAAAGGGAAATGGACATTAGTCATTTCATAATTAATTTATGTGACAACACATTATTAGCTGGGACACAGCGTGCAAAATGAGGTTACCGCCACTTAGGGGCTGGGTGGGGCCACATTCTGAAAACTCTGAGTTGCCTACGATGGCTTCCATGGAGCAAAGAGCAATATAGCAAAAGCCAAAAAGCCTGCCCTTCTCAGCTGGACCAAGGTCTCCGGCTATAACAGCAAGATACAAACAGAAATTGAGTAAGTCCCTCACTAGTCAGCCCCTTCCAGCGGATGGTCGTGGAGTCCGATTTGGGCATTTACCTTAATAGTCAGCCAGCTAGACCCACAGACTACTGGGCCAACATCACAACCAAGCACCCTTGGTGTGTAGAGAATTGTCCCAAGGTCTAGAGAGAAAGCAGAGCAAAGCATTGTCCTCCCCTTGTGGAGTTCCCAGCTCAAGGTGGGCGAGAGGGCAGAAAGGAAGAAGGGTAGGGCAGGCACAGTCCTAGATGCAGAGCAGGGTCTGTCTAGATGAACGAGGACAAGATGAACGGCAGTCCAGTCGTTCTAGATCATTCCCTGTTGGTGTTGCTCAGCTATCAGAGCCAGGAAGGCAGCCTGGGCACCCTTCCAATATCAGCACCCAGGGGGCAGAGTCTGGTGCTAACTGGGCGTCTTGGGCATGCGGTGCAGGGCAAGAAACAGCAGTGACTTAATTTACCAAGATTCCAGGCGCAGCTGGGCTCTTCTACACCGCGAGGAGTCGGCTTGGCTCTTCTCGAGGCTGCCTTTAGCTGGGGCTGGAGCATGCAGAACGGCTTCACCAGCACGTCTGGCACGTGGGGTGGCTGGAGGGCTGCCCGGCTTCTCCCTCTCCCTGTGCCCCACCGAGCCACGTGCTCTGTCGGCAGCCAACAACAGTCCCGCCTGTGTGTCTCTGCCTGACGGCTGATTTTAGGCCTAGACCCGGCTCCATTTCCCTTCTGCAGCGTTTTATTGGCCAAAGCCTGGTCACGGGGCCAGCCTAGGTCAAGGGAACGGAGAACGAATCTGGCCTCTTAACAGAGAAGGGGCAGAGAGGTACAGGGAAGAGGTCTTGGTGACCATCTTTGCAATCGCCCCACCACGGAGGCTGCCTCACACAGGCCTGGGCTTGAAGTCAGAAGACCTAGTTCCCCTTTCTCCCTCGCCTTGCTGAAAGAACTCGGGAAATCACGAGACCCCCTGAGTTGTGTTTCCCCTTGTACAACATTCCCCCCACCAGGTGTTCATGGATGCAGACTTAGCGAGGCTATGGTTAACACAGCACCTGGCCAAGGCCGCCAGCTTTAGCTGGGCCCCTCCCCCTGGGGCATTGCCGCCTTGCCTAATCAGGAGCCTTCTCTGCTTCTGTCTCTTAAAATGTATTCCCCTCCTCCCCCCCATTTAAAATATCTTCATTCCTCTTGGGTTGCTATGATTTCCAGTTTTGCTTGGAGGTTCTCTTTCCCCAAGCATCACCAGGAGGCCGCCCCTTCTCTCCCCAGGACTGCGACAACACGGCACCTGGCCAAGGTGCTGACTTCTGGCTGTGCCTGCCTCCTGGGGCAGAGCTGCATCCGCCCAGGGGGCTCTCCTGGCCCTACCACTTGGAGAGGCTCTGCATGGACTAGGAGCAGCCAACCTGAAGCCGGGCTGATGGGACTTGAGAGGCCAGTGGTGGGGACCCGCCCGCTGTCTGCCCAGCCATCCGCCTGCTGAGCCCCTCCCTGCTGCAGGCTGCGTGGCCGCCCACTGCGGCCTGTGATGGAGCCTGCTCGGTTCAACCCTGGGGTTGAGGGCTCTGCCCTGTTTACCCACCACTAACTGCCTCTGGGCCTCCTGGGCTTCCCTTCCCGGCCCTCTCAACCTCGCCAGCTGCTGCCCGTCACCCGCTGTCCTCCCTGCTGCAGAAATTATTTTTATAAACTCCTCCTTGACTGAAGAGCCACTTTAAAGAATTTAGAACACTGCTGCTCTCTCCTAATGAGAGGGAGAAGAGACGCAGCGGCACTAAATTCTCTAGAGCTTTCCTGTAGCGTTCTGATGTCACCGTCTCTGGATATATTTCTCTCTCCCCACAACACACAAAATATTGGCTGGGGAGCATCACTACCCATTTTAGAATCATCCCCTTGAGCACTCTGTCTCCTTCTAGGATTTCCAAACACTATACAATGTCAATACCACCGACTTCAAAACTTGGGGATGGGTTGTAAGTTGGGATATGATACCAGACCCCTGTTCTAAGGTGCACCTGCCCAGTGCCCACCAGGCCCCCCTCCCCCACTGGAAGGGCAGACAAAGACACTGCCCTGTGGGCCCAGCAAGATGGTGGTGCCTTGGTCCTCACGAAGGATGGCAGCCGCCTCGGGTGCTCCATGAAGCCAGCCCTGTCTTTATCTGTGGGGTGTGCCAAGCACCACTGAAGCCTCAGGGCTGCAGCCCTAACACTTCCTACCCTAGCTTGTCCATGGCGATCCGGTTAGTGTTTGTTTTTTGAACCTAACCTTCTGATGGCTGACTATTTGGAAAGTAGGGTGCCTGCTTTATCTGATGCTTACCCTTACCCTCGCTGGGGGGCTGGGGGGCTTCCCTGCAGTGAAGGGGATGGTCCCACAGAACCAGAGGCTACTTCTGCTTGGCTGCAAACATCACCTGCCATCCAAACACCCACCATGCCCCCAGAGCCCCCTGTGCCCCTCCAGAGCCCTCGGGTAGGGACAGTAGCACCTCCGGGTGCCTGCCCCGCCCCGCCCCGCCAGCCTCTGGAACTGGGTCTCTTCTAGGGTCTGTGCAGCTCTCCACACCAGCCAGTGTGGCTGGGGTTCCCACCTGGCTCATCGCCTTTAATGCTCCCTCATCGCTCACTTCCTGATGCAGATAAGGCCTGAATTCAGGCTGCCCATCTCTCTTGTGCAGATGAGAAAACAGCTCCTAACATGTCTCCCTGCTTCCATTTGTGCCCCTGAAATACATTCCTTGTGGGGAAGCAGGGGGACTCTTTCTAAAGCCTCAGGGGGACATATCCTTCTGCACCTGCACTCATCCTTCCATACCTGGACTCATCCTTCCGCACCTGGACCTGTTCAGGGCTGCCACTCACCACCAACCCCACCCACCTCATGGCCAGCCCCGCCCACCCCTCCAGGCTGAGCCATTTCCAGTCCTGATCTCGCCTCTGCAGCCTTAAGTCCTGGATTCAAAGCCTGACACTGCCCTCAACTAGCAGTGTGACCTTGTCAGTACGTGAGGTTAGTCAGAAACCTAATTTACCAGAAGAGCTGAATTTAGGCTGGGAGGCTGACAATAATTATCACTGACAGTGATGATTATGATAATAATAATGACAGCTAATACTCAGCTTGGGCAAATTAATTAGGCAAAATATTTAAACTCTTAAAGTCTCCATTTCCTCATCTGTAGAATGGGGATAGTAGGGTTGATGTGAGGATTAAATGAGATAAAATAGTCACAGCCTATATTTCAAGCCTGGAAAGGGCAAGAATTTAATACAAGTGAGCTGTTATTGTGGTATTCAAGCAGCCCCTGGATTCTAGTACAGCTCCCTCCACTGCCCTGACCTCCCCCCTCCACAAACTGCCACAATACCTCCTGCTCATCTGTCAAGTTGTATTTTAGATGTCACCACCTCCAGGAAGTTTTCCCAGATCCCTTTGACCTGCGTCAGGTGCCACTTGCTGGTATTCCTGTTTCAAGCCCTGCTACAGGGTGGATTTCTCATCCTGAATTAGTTGTCTGTTCCCTCTGCTAGTCTGGGAACCCCTTGAGAGCAGAACATGCATCTTACTGGTACGGTCATCTCATACCCCGTGTAACACTTGTAGTGGATGAGCAGGAGACATATAGTGTGGGAACCAACAAAGGCCTATTGGGCTCCACATCTACACACGCTGGTTCCCCAGGGCAGGACCATCTCCGTCCTTGAGGACTTCTTCATCCAGATGGGCCGGCAAGAATAATAAGCATCCAGCAATGGTGACCGGTTCAAGACGGTACATGGAAGCATTACGGAGTGAGCAGAATGGACAATCAGCAAGCTGAGTGCTCAGAGAAGGGAACTTTCGCTGTCGGCATATTGAATATTGTTTGAAATAAGTGGGCCATCGACTAGGACATGGAAATTGCTTTTGTCATACAGAAAGTTTCATTGCAATGGTACTTGCGGTAACAGGATTTGACTTGTAATACAGAGCACTTATAGGACCTTTGTGATTCCCAAGCACTTACCGAACATTCGTGAAATGCATACTATAAAAAAAATTCCTCAATTGTTAGGAGATTGGCAGCTCCAATTTTCTGCAGCAAGTCTTCAATTGCTCCTTGATCACAACCTTCTGACTGGGGTTTGGGATTTCTCCTCCATGGGTTCATCCGAGGCGGGCGCAGGTCTCCCGGTCTCTGCCCAGGGGCAGGTGGGCCTGTCTGCCCAGAGCGGTGCCCCTGGTCTTCCTGAGGACGGGAGAGGCTGGAACACCTCAGCCCAGGCTCTGGCTCCTGGTAGCTTCTCAGCTAGCAGGAGCTTCCCCTCTTTGCTGAAAGAGGACACCAGGCTTCAAAGTAAGGCCATGGCTCTTCTCGCTCCTGCAGGAAGGGGACCAGCACACCTCTGCTGGGGGCTTTGGGACACCCCAATATGGCTAGCTGATTCATTCTCCCAATGAGCTGTCCTAGTGCGAAGGAGCACCTGTCACCTCACCTTAGCATTTCTGTTTGCTGTGACCCACCACCTGCTGCTGGCCCCGCCCCCAGACTTTCTGGTTACCTGGCTTGGTCCCGAAGCCCTGGCCCCCTCCTGCCCCTCCTGCTCCTTCCTAGGACAATGTTAGGCACCTGGCAAGCTCTGTCCGAGGGTGGGCTGTCCTTATCATCATTATCACCACCTTTCTCAGAACCCAGCTCTATCTCCACCTCTTCTGAATAGGTTTCTGAGTGACATCACCTAACGAGAATGGAGCCCTCTTACTTGGAATGTTCAGCACATGAAGCATTTCCACGTATAGATTCTTAGTTCAGCTTCACAGCAAACCCGGGGAGGTAAAAAGCAGTGCAGGGAGCAGCATTCACATTTTTCTGGCCAGGAAGGGAGTTGCTGAAAGGTGAAGTCACGCGGACCAAAGTCAGTCCTGCGCTCATCTCAGACCCGGAGTTTCGACTCCCCGTGATGCACAATTTTTAGACCACAATTCACAGCAAGAAATACATTGTACATCAGGGCCTAGTGCCCCCGCAGGCATGCACGCGCATCCCACAAAACCGGAACAAAAGTTTCATAAAACAATACTTCCTTCACTGCCGGCAAATCCCTGCCCCACCCCTCCCCACTAGGTCTCCCCACGAGCAGGGCATAAGCCCCTCGAGAAGGGGAATCTGCCCTTTCCTACCCTACCTTCCCACCCCCCAGCTCTGCTTCTCACCTGAAATTTTTTTCTCCTCACCACGTCCTCAACCCTGATTCACTCCTTTGCACTTGTCTGCATCACTCCTATTATAGGTCATGAAGGAGGTGAGGTCAGGGACTGCGCTCCACGGTCTCTGCGGCCCTCGCGCTGCCTGTCCAGGCCTGAGGCCACACACAGGGCTCTGTGCGCTGGTCTGGTGGGCCCGGCTGGCGACTGGCAGCAGAGGGGTACTGCCTCCCAGCACCCCTCCGGTGCTCTTCAAATGACCTTGGCCGCTCTCTTGACAGGGCATATCCCACTGTGATTAATACAGGCCCCTTTGGAACCCTGACACCTGCCGGCGACAAATGTTTATTGGGCAGAAGGCGCTGGAAATGCAGCATCTAGAGATAGCAGGACTGGGACCCGGATGGAGGGTGGAAGGGAGGGCGAGGCGAGGCGAGGAGGTGAGGTGGAGGAGGGGAGGCGGGGGCTGACCGTTCAGCTTCAGCATGACGAGCTCGGCATGGGACGCTCACCAAGGGGACCCTCCCAGCACCCCCTTGGGCAATGCAAGCCCTGGGTATGTGCTCAGCACTTAGCACCCAAGGAAATGTTCATACCTGCTGCCTTTCCCCAGTCAGCCTCTGCTGGGAGGGTCACAGGGCCCAGACCGCTCACCCTGCAGGAGTTCCCAGAGCGTCCCCCCAAAGTCTGCCTTCAGCTTCACTCTTGCCCAGTGAAAGGGCTAGTAGTTCTCTCTATGGCCAGTAAAGGAAACTGAGGCTGTTCAGCAGTATGCCAAAAGTGGTGAGGAGCTGAGGTCTGGTGTCCTTTTCCCCCTCACAAGGACATCTGCTTAGAGCACTGGGTCTCAGTTGAGGTGCTGGAAATAATTCTTTTTTTTTTTAAGATCAATTTATTTATTTATTTTAGGGAGAAAGAGAGAGCAGGGAGAAGGGGCTGGGGAGAAGAGGCAGAGAGAGAGAGAAAAAGAATCTTGAGCAGACTCCGCACTGAGCAGGGAGCCCTATGTGGGTCTTGATCCCAGAACCCAGAGATCATGACCTGAGCTGAAATCAAGAGTCAGATGCTCAACTGCCTGAGCCTCCAGGGTGCCCCCAGAAATAATTCTGTTGGCTGGGTCCCCCTCTTACTCATTCTGACTTAATTGATTTTTGTGTGGCGGGTGAAGTGTCAGCTATGGGCGGGAAGCACCAATGTGGAGAAGGTTAAGAGTGACTGATTTAGATGCTACTAGAAAGTAGGTGTTGGGGGAGGGGAGGGGGCAGATACAGTGACCTTGGGCCCAAGGGAAGTAGCTGGGATAGGATGGTGCTGGAGTCATGCCACTGGAGGGCAAAAGCTGCCTGACCATGCCCCATGCTGTCTTCGGAATGCCATTCTTTTTCTGTGACCTCTCTCTTGTCCCCAAGGGAGTCATATGGTCACTACCTGTGCAGGACAGCCATCACATCTGATGGCAAGCATCCTTATTAGCTTCTTAGCCGTTTTTTCCAGAAAACTCCTGAAAACAGTAGCCTCAGTGAGGTCAGAGAACCCGTCCGTCTCCATGATCGTTACTCTGTGAGTATGACTTGTGGGAGTGTGTCTGCAAAAGTTGGTGTAATGTGGAGTGAGCAGGGAGCAAAACAAAGAGCCTGCTCAACCCTATTGGATGGACACAGAGGTGGATCTGGAAGGGGAAGGGGAATGATAACAATAACGTGTGCAGTAGTTCCTTTGGGCCGGGCACAAATGAGGCTCACCTTTACAAACTCCCTAGAATCTTCCCTGAAGCCCTGTGCATGAACCTTGTCAGCCTTTGCTGCAGAGAAAGAAACAGAGGCTCAGAGAGGTTCACATTTCGCCAAAGTTTGCACAGCAAGTGGGTGCTCAGACCAACAGCACCCTGCCCCACTGCCCCGGCACCACAGCCCGCTCTGGAATGTTCCAGCACTCCTCCCCACGCTGCTCAGGCACACTGGACGTGAGGCAACTGTACCCTCTAGGTCCGCCCCTCTTCACTGGTTTCTGAATGATTAATAAATTCCATAGCAGTTCCTGTACGGATCTGCACAGACCTCTATTCCTTTAAACAGTGTCTTCTCTGGCTGGCAGCCGAAAGTGGTCTTCGGGGTCACGGCAACCCTGATGGGAGGAACAAGGGGGAACTCCGTTACTGAGAACTTGCACGTGGCCCCTGGGGACAGCTGCTTCCGACCTCGGTGTCCTTTCTCCTCTGTAATTCCTGTGATTCCGGGATTCTACATAAGCCTCATTTTGCACGCAGCACCCTGAGTCTTGGTCCCCCTGAACCTTAGCTAGGTGGTCAGGGTGTTCAATCATGCCCGGTGCTGATTAGCAAGAAGGTGTGGGACGGCCCATTCCTGGGGCGCTGCTCTCCTTAGGGGGTCAGGTCTCATCCATAGCCCAGCCTCTCGCAGCCAGGGGCCAGGCCTGGTGCTCTCCTGACCCCGTGGAGCCCCAGCTGACCTGGTGCAGGTGTGTCAGAGGCACAGACCAACAAACACATGGCCTCCCTCTGGAAAGCCTTGCAATGTCCCCCCACAACACACACACCTATTCTCTCCTTGCCTACTTTCTCTTAGGCTCTGGCTTACTTTTTTAGGTCATAGGCTAATGGATCCAGCTTCCTCAGTGAGATAAAAATGTATTTCCAAATACATTTTACAAATACAAACAGGGTGGGTTTGGTTGAATTTGGTGCTGTGTGGAGGAAACAGCACGGGCGGTGTTTTCTGCAATCAGCACCCCGCACAGGCTGGCAGTCCCAGCTTCAAGGTGGGCGTGGGGTGTCACAGTCGGGCTTTCGGGTGCAGCAGGAAGATTCGTGGAGGTGAGGCCGAGCCTTGAGGTCAAGGCTAGTCATTACTTAGATAACCTTGGGAAATGACTTAGCATCTCTGCATCTCTGTTTAATTATCTATAAAGTGGACCTAATCATACAAACCACTGCATCTAATTAATATGGGACCCACAGAGCACTGTGTATATGACAGCAGGTCGCACATACCATCCAAGTGTTAGTTAGGCCTTGATTTTTTTTAAAAGAGTTTTATTTATTGATTTGAGAAAAAGAGAAAGAGAGAGTGCTTGCATGCATGAGCAGGGGGAGGGGCAGAGAGAGAGGGAGAAGCTGACTCCCCGCTGAGCAGGGGGCTCCAAGCAACCAAGTGAAGCCACGTGGGACTCGATCCCAGGACCCCCGGATCATGACCTGAACCAAAGGCAGACCCTTAGTCGACTGAGCCACCCAGGTGCCCCGAAAGCCTCTGTGATTTAAAAAGAGTCCCTTCTGGAGGGGATGAGGACATCCCCTCACGTGGGATTCGTTCTCCCACTTCTCCTGCACCCCGTGTTCCCTGTGAGTGTTCAGGCAGGAATGGGGCATGGTAGGGACGGTGCCTGGTCTCTGCTCAGGTCATTTAGCCCTTTCTGGAACTGAGTTAGGGGTGCCTCCTGATAGGAGAGGCCGTGGGAGAGAGAGGGATCCACAACAGGGAGGGGTAGGGACCCGATGCCTGCTCAGCCCAAGTGCCAGTCCCACAGAGCCTCGGCACCCTTCGTCAGTCCCGGGAGAGAGGCCTCCCCCAGCCACATGCTGCCGGGGCCCTGAGCATCTCTCCTCAGCTCTCTCATCATGAGGTTACACTGGGACCATTGACTGTTGGGGGGTTCCAGTGGGTCGGGATAGAGCCCCGACAGGCACATAGCCAAGGGCACCTGTGCGCACATGCATGGGGGTGTTGTGCAGACTCGAGAAACCTCTGCTCCCTGGCATTTCAGTGGGCGGTGCCAGCCTCGCCCTAGGTACTGGGCTGGGCTTCGGGGCCAAAGGATGGATGGACTGAGGCCCGATCCTGGGCCCTCCTGGCTGGCTTTCCACCTACAGGCGGCCTCCTTCGTGGCTGCTGCGGAGGACGAGCTGAGAGAGATCAGGCTTAACAGGGAAACGCCAAGTTATGAATGACTCCAGAGGCTGTAATTAGCTGGTTCTCGGCTGCTGTATTTTTAGACACAAATATTGTCACCAGACGTTTCGCAGCCGCCCCAGAAGCTCTCTCCTCACAGGAGCCCCACTCCTCCATAGCAGGAGGGAACTTTCCCTTCTCAGGTAGGGCTGGGATTCCAGGACCCCCAGGGAATTGCAGCCAGTGCTCCCTCTTCTGTCCTGAAAACCCTCAAGGGAGGTCGAAGAAGCAGCCTGGGGCTGGGAGGTCACGTACCCGGCTTCTTTCCCGGCCCATCACATCCTCGCTTGGTGACGGGAGCCATCTGGCATCCATGAGCCCCTTCTAGAGCCCAGAAACAGCCAGGGTGGGCTCCTTTCTATTGCTGAACAAGAAATGGTGCACCCAGCTGGTGGGGTGCTCATTACCTACTAGCTGTGTGACCTTGAGCAAGCTAAGCCTCAGTTTTTCCATCTTAAAAATGGGAAACAAGGGAAGTCACCATGTTATCCTCTTAGGAAAGTGGTCAGGATGGTGAGAGGTGCTCCCACATGGGAGAGGTCCTCACATGGGGACACTCTTGTCCCAGGGAAATCCCTCAGTGAGTGTCCCCTTCCTTCACTGCTTCATCTTGGGAAACCCAGCATCTGGAGGCCACCAATTCGCAGAGGTCATTTGTGGACACACCTGCAGCTCTTTCCTGATGGACATCAAACTGATCTCCTGCCTCCATAGGCTGCCCCCAAGTCCCACCCCCAAAGCCCCCTGGAGAAGAAAGGAAAAATTCAGCCCTTTACTGGTTATGTGCTTCCCTCAGTGCCAAACACCCAGTTTGACTGATGTCTCCCCATGTGAAATGACAGGCTATCTGAGAGCTGTACTAGAGCCAGACTGAGTAAATGTCATTTATGTTGGAACTACTGCCTGGCGTCTTTTAACCCAAAAGAATCAAAACTTGGTGTCAGAAAACCTGGTTTGAGTCCTGCGTCTGCTAACTGCTAGCGCGATGGTCCTGGCCACGTATCTGAGCTCAGCATCCTCGTCGGAGAGAGGGAGATGCTTCTGTTCCCTGATTTCAGAATAAATGAGCTAATGTATTTGCGACGCCCTGTGGAGTGCAGCGTGCTGTAGGAACACATGGAATTTTGAGCACCAGAGCAACTGTTTGGGTCCAATTGGGTGAGAGAAAGAGACAGAGAGACAAAAGAAAGAGGGAGGGAGGGAGGGAGAAATCATCACAATAACCCTATGAAATAGGTTACTAAGATGATACCCATTTTACAGATAGAATAGTGAGCCACAAGGAGGTGGCTCACGTTCACATAATGAGTGGTAGAGTTCCAGAACCAGAATCCCCCACGCTCTCACCAAGAGTCTGACCTGGGCCAGATGCTGTGCTGGGCTCTCGAGATAAAAGATGAGAAGGACCCAGTCCTAGTTCCCAGGCAGCTTACCACCTGGGAGGGAGAGGATTCAAGCTGGGATGCCCTACTTAGACTGGCCGTTAGAGACAATCCTGGCCTCCAGGTGAGTTTTCCTGGCAGTGATTCACTGAAATGAGGAGTCATCAATAGGAAAAAAAAAAAAAAAAAGAAAAAGAAAGAAAAAAAGAAAAAGCCATTACAGATCTGACCAGAGCATAACATTATTAAAAGTGTCCATGCCCAGAATTACATTTTGGGGAAGACAGTTTGTGTTTGCTAAATAGCAGAGAATTTGAAAAAAAAAAAAAGGAAAAGGAAAAACCCAAACCCTACCCATAGCACAGAAGAAAAATATTACAAATGTGTTTGCAGTGCTTTATGGTTTGAAAAATGACTTCATCGGCGCTCACTGTGTTTCATATTAACCAGGAGAAGGACAAGGGAGAGCTCTGCAGAACCCTCTTTGTGTGAGGAGAGCACCGAGTGGTGGGCGTTTCCTCTCTCCCGTTTATCTGCCCTCCCGTCCAAGCTGGAGTCCGGTCCTGAATCTCGCTGAGGTCACCCTCTCCCTATGGCCCCTCTCTGTCCCTAGGAGTCCTCCTCATCACCCATCTTGCGGTCACTAGCCAACAGAGAACAATCACTTTGTCTAGTTTTTAAACTTCTTGCTCAGACTGTCCACAGGAGCTGTGGGAGCAAAGGACCATTTCCCACAGGAATGATGGTGGCTGAGGACTGAAATCTTACGGCATGCCAAGCGCTGTATATTAGATGTGATTCATCTAATACCATTTCTTCTGCAATAAGTGCTCTCACCATTCCCCTGTTCAGATGTGCAGTGGAGTCTTGTAGAGCTTAAATAATTTGTCCCATTGACACAGTCAATAAAAGTTGGGCTGCCATATAAGGGAGGATGGTGTCCTAGAAGGAGTAGGGCTCGCAGCCTAGGGGAATAGGGGCCGCAGGGTTCCCCAACAGAAACAGGGAGCAGAGGAAGAGAGACCACCTGGAGGAAAGTTGTCGATGAAGTCTCTACCTCTCTAGGCTAGGAAGGAGATGCTACCCTTGCCCACCCAAGCCTTGGACTGATGTCTGGTGTCTTGGCCTCTTGGGGACTGGCCAAAAAACAACCCTGCTCAGAGAAGCTCGGCCGTGAGCAGCGTCCCCCAAGAGTCCCCCAGGACTGGGCTCGTTCTGGAGCTTGGCTCTCCCATTGCTAACCCTGGGTAACTCTGCTCTCCGTTGCCCTCCTTGCTGCCCGGTCTGCTTTTCACATTTTAGGATCAGAAGTCAAGAAAGAAAAACTGGCGAGACCCCAATCTGCCCACGGGAGTGAGAAGCCCCTTCCTGCTCTGAGGAAGTGCGGGGGCCAGTTCCAGGAGGCTTATTTGGTTGGGGGCTCCTGTCCTCCTGGGAGAGGTCTAGGGTACTAGTGTCTGTGGGTGGGCTGGGGACCCCTGGGAGGCGGGGCAGTGGTGTTGCTAAAGGTGGAGCCCTTGAAAAGCCAAGTGCTCCCGCTTCAGGTCCAGTGGGAGTTACAGCAGAGCGAGGACAATGGGAAGAACCCAGCTCCAGGCTGGGGAGCCCCAGACACAGTGAAGCAGGGAGCTAGCCTCTCAGGGTGGCCCCTCTACTTTCTTTTTGTCCCCAGTCCCTAGCAGAGTAGCTGGCACAAAGGAAATGCTCAGTAAATCTGAACATACGAACAAACAAATGCCAGATCACCAAGCCCTTTCCACGTGGTGTGGGACAGGCGACAGCAGGTCGGGCGTGGGCAGGACGGAAGGCACACCCTGCCAGGAGTGGGAGGGAGCTGTGAAACTCAGCTGAGCTGCCACTGTCTGGTGGACTATGGATGAACAAAGGAGCAGGCACCATGGGACTGGCCTGTGAGGGTCATAGAGAGTGTAGTAGCAGAATCCACAGTGACAATGGCCGGGGAGGGGAGCTGCCAGGCTGCCGGCCAAAGAAAACTAACCTGCTGGCCAGCTTGGCTGCCCAGCCCCAGGTTGCAGACCCTAGGATAGAAGGCAGCAGAGGATATGCAAATCTATGCAAATGATGCCACAGCCATGCTCTCAGGGTTGCCAGAGAAAGAATGTCAGGACTTAGCGCTGGACAGCTGGCCTCTGGCAGCAAGAATACGAGTCAGTGCACCACCATCCTGTGGCAAACATCCTTCGACTTCCCTCAAATCATGCTGCATTGAGGTCTCAGTTTGGGCCACCAGAGACAAAAGGAGGGAGTGGTATTTGAACTGCAAATGTGCTGTATTGTTTAATCTATGCCAGTGTTGTCTGAGATGAACTGTGACCCCAGACTGGAGTCTGGAAAACCAGATGATGGGCCTTGTGAGCTCTGGGCCTTTCCCTGAGGGGCAATGGAGGCCCAGTCCAGCCTTGGAGGTCCCAGAGCTCCAAGGGAGGAAGAGGCACAGCTGGGAGGGGTGGAGAGGCTAACATCCTCCCCAGAGGAAGAGGCCAGTGGGCCAGGGTCCTTGAGCCTTAAAAAGCCATTTCACCTGAAGCCCCAGAGGAGGTGGCCTTGAGGTCAAAGCCAGGACCTTGCCCTTCCAGGAAACAGAAAAGACCAGGAGACATGGCTATGGTTGAGGGAGTGTGAACAGAGGGCAGACACTGCTGATGGTGGAGGCAAGGCCAGAGGCTGGAGATAGCAGAGCCTGGGAGAGGGGAGTCTGTGGGGAGACCACCATGGAAGATGCTGGTCAGGCCTGGGGTTCGAGTCTCTCATGTGTGTGTCCCCTCATTCCTTCATTCCTTCCACAGAGGGCCCTTCTGTGTCCATCTCTGTACTCACCACTGGGGAAGGAACAGGAACAGGACACAGTCCCATGTCTCATGGACATGTTGTCTGCCGGGGAGAATGGATAAGCAAACTTTTTAGGTGTACGGTATAAAGGAGAAGTCAAGGAGCTACAGGAGAGCATGGCACGTCTAGTCTGATCTGGGGCAGTAGGGAAGGTGCCCTGGGGCCCTGGCAACTTAAGCTAAGACCTAAAAGATAAATAGGAGTTATGTTCGTCCTGGAATGAAGTCCATGCCAGGCAGAGGGATTAGTAAGTGCAAAGGTCCTGGGGTTGGTTGAATAAAAAATCTCCCTAGAGGCTGCAAGAAGACCTGTGTGGCATGAACGAGGAGGAAGAGGTGCAAGATGAGAGTCAAGGTCAAGGGCAGGCAGAGGCCGGGGCACAGGACAGGACACATTCAGGACTTTGGGCTTGATCCTGAAGACAGTGGCTAGAGGCCATTCAAGGTTTTTAATCAAAGGGATGGCATGATCAGATTTATGACTTCAAGGTGTCCCCGCAGCTGCTGGAGAATGGATGGGGGAGGAGAGAGCTGGTAGTGGCATAAAAAAGCTAGCTATGGTCCTGAACTAAGGGATAAACTAAGCTGAAATCTGAGGTCTTCTTCTTGTCTTCTTTGCTTCTGGGTGGAGTAGGAGGGGTGGGGCCCTGGTTCCTGCCTGTCTGGCCCCACCATGGGGCCCTTCTAGAATCGTACCTCTGACCTGTACCTACTGCAGAAACCACCACCACCTCCAGATACCCCCACCCCGGCTAGGAAGGTCCCCAGGGGAGCAGTGCCAGCCCAGACTGACCTCCATCCGCTATGGCTCTTGTTTTGTGATTCTGTTCGTCCTTCCCAGGGTCAGTCCTGCTCTTCCAGGTGCTTCCTCATGCTCCTACTGACAAATTGAGGCTACACAGGGACAAGGTTGTCTTTCAAAGAAGTGGTCTCCAGCCAGTAATATCTTATGCCGTGGTTATAGACAACACAGACAGGGGTGAATATGGGCCATAAAAGAAAAAGGCAACATGTGACATTTAATTCAAGATTAAAAGAAATCGTCAATTGGAGCTGATTGTGCTCATCCAGATGTCACCAGAAACAGCTGTATGCCATCTGCCGGAGTGGGTACCACCAGCTGGAGCAGCTCTCCTCAAGACCCTGGTTCTGCTTTTCTCCCCAGCAGGAAGGTAGAGCTGAGGTTGGAGGCCAACCCATGTGACAGGGACGGATGGCAGCAGAAGTGGCAGGGGGCTGAGAGGAGGAGCGGGTCACATCCCCACCCCTTCCCCACCTCCCAGGCCTTGTTTATGCTAACAAAGCCCAGTAATGAATTACTGATAAGTGGCCTCTTTTAAAGGAGAATCATTCAAGAGAGCAGGTGAGACTCTGCAGACATCCATCTTGCCGGCACCGGGCTCTGGGAGGCTGGCTGGGAGATGGGGAAAGGTAAGGGAGATGATTCATGGCTGGGGCCCTTCATCTGTCACTCGGGGCATCCTCAGCAACGGGGAAGCAGGATGGATGGGTCCTGGGTCTCAGCTTGGCAGTGCGGCGGGGAAGCCACCAGCTCTATCTCATGAGCCAGGCCAACAAGGCTGAGAGTCACGGGGGTGTGTGTACCCAGCACCAACTTGATGCCAAGGGGCCGTTTCAACAAGGGATGGGGCAGGGGATGGATTCACTTTATGGCCGAAAAATGCCTGGCTCCAGTGCAGTTAGGTCCCAGCAGGGGAAATGCCTTTGAGACAGCTCAGGGCAGATGAGGGATCTTTTTAGGGGGTAGGGGATGTGAGCGCTAAGACAGCCCCTTGCATAAGTAAAGAGCACTGGTCTGGGAGCAGGAGGCCCAGCACCAGGAGGAGGCCCTGCCTGTCTCCAGTATCAAAGCTTCCGCTGCTCCCAGCCCTGGGTGGGCTCCACCTGACTTCACGCAGGTGACGCAGGCAGAGCCTTGCTTGGTGACTGCCCTGGGTGCCCCAGCCTCTCATCACCTACCCCTGGGCATCCCTTTCCATGTTGAGCTGTGGACCCTACAGAATCCCTCTCAGCACCCACACTCGTGCAGCCTAAAAGTGGGGGAGTGAATGCTCAGTGAGGCAAAACTTTGATCAATGGAAAATGGGAGCTAGTGGGAAATTCTTCCTTTTCTCCCTCACCGCAGATGCTCCCGAGACATACAGCTTCTCGAAATGGTCTTGCAAGATTGAGCAATCAGTCGCACTTGGCAGCAGCCAGCTCGGTAATGTGTCCTTCGAGTGGCTCTCCCCTCCCTGCCTCCTCTTCCTTCTTGGGATTGCACTCCCTAATAAAGAAGTAGCTAGTCCATGGGCCATTGCTTTGGGCACTGGTTTCCAGAAACCCACGCCAAGACACTGGTGTCAGGAATGGCCCTAGATGGCTGCCCCTCAAGGTGGGGTTTTGGAGTTGGGTTACTCACTGAGGTCTGGTATTAAGAACCCTATTGCTTGGTGATCAGCTGGGTGGAAAACCCCTGGCACGCAGAGGCACCACTTCCTAAAGATCTCCACTGTGGAACCCTAGGTAGACGAGCAGGCGGAAGGTGAGGCGTTGAAATACACCAGGGCCGTGGTATCTGAACAATATGGGAGCAATAGTAATGATTACGTGGCACAAAGCCTTTTGTCAACTGCATTTTGAAAGTCTTGGGGGGAAAAAAAGGAAAAGAGAGAATAGGCTCTTGCTAACTCAAGCAGGCAAACCTGAAGCCCAGGATGGTAATATATGGTTAGATGAGCCTGAGAATCTTAAATCTCCGGGGCCCTGGCCACTTCAGGCTGCCAGATTGATTCACCTCCCCCCTGATGAGGGAGAAGCCTTCCTTGGCCTGGAGAGCATGCAGAGACCATCTGAGACAGGGGCCTCTCCAGATGATTCTTGTTTCCCTCACCATTTGTACCCCTAGGCCAAGAACTGGGGTTAGGTCTCCAAAGAGCTGGAGCTGAAAAGTATAGTCCTGCTCCAGGAGGAACAAGCTTATATGTTGAATGAATGGCAGGTCCTGATGAGGGCAGGTAGACGTGACCTTGACGGTGTTGGGGGGAGGAAGGTGGTGGGGAAGGGGATGTTGCATGGGGGGAGAATAGAGTATGGGGAAAGTACCCACCCTGGACTCAGGATCGAGGGTCAGCTCACAGCTGGTCCTAACAGTATGATGGGATGGCATCTTAGAGTTGGCCGTGACAGTGGGCTACAGAAATTGAGTAGAAATGCGAGGACTTTCTTGGCATAGCATTGAAGAAGGGGTCCGGTGGCTCAGAGAGAGAATGCTAGAATGGATCCTCTATGTAGGACCTGGAAACTGTTGCCAACGATTATTATAGTTGATTGTGTCCCCCAAAAAGATATTTTGAAGCCCTAACTCGCAGGACCTGTGAATGTGATTGTGTGTGGAAATAGGGTCTTTGGAGATGTCATCAAGTTAAAATGAGGTCCTTTGGGTAAGTCCTAATATAATTGGTGTCCTTATAAGGAGAGGAAACACAGAGAAGTGGAGTTATGTGGCCACAGTCCAGGGAACAGGAAGAGGCCCTCCTTTAGGGGCTTTGGAGGGAGACTGCCAACACCTTGATTTCAGACTTCTGGCCTCCAGAATTGTGAGAGAATTAATTTCTGTTGTCTTAAAACTCCTAGTTCTGGTATTTTGTTATGGCAGCCCTGGAAGCTTCAGGAGTGACCAGAGGAGCACCCCCACCCCCACCCCACTTACTAAGACAATGAAGTCTGCCCTGGCTGGGCTGGGGCAGGGGGGAACACCAGCAGCCTGGAGCTGATGGTGAAACCGGGCTTCCGGTTTCTAAAGGGCACCGTAGGATTTTGGAAGGGCAAAGTGCAGGTAGGAAGACTGCAGTGTTAGAGATAAAATGGGTAGCCAGGCTAGAATAGCAACCAGGGTGCCTTGACCTGTAGGAATATTTGGTGTTGACTAATCAGCCATGATGTGAGAACAAGGGGCAGCGGGCAAGGGTGTTACTTAACTTATGCAATATTTTAAGATATCAGGGAATGGTAATCAGAAGGATGACTTCAGACCCTTCCTTGGTTTCCAGATCCAAGGCCAGACCCAGGGTCCACTGAGAGAAAGGGAAGAGTTCTTTTGAAGAAGGACCATCCAAGGCTACCCCAAGTTTATATGATAAATACTCTTCCAATCTCTCCCCAAAGGACTGAGAGCCATTTGCCAGAGTAACCGAGCATGGAGGGAAGGGCAATGTCACCCCCATTTCCAGGGACTGTTGGGTACTGAGCCAACACTGACAAGGGACTTGAACTGCCTGCCATCATGGGCTTCCAGTTAGTGTGGGGACTTATGGAGCTCAGTGGCAAAGGGACTTTTGTCCAAGTCTGTCTTTTAGTGGATCCGTGGGCCAACCCGGGGTTATTTCCCTGGTTCCTGAGTGTGTAATTGGGATAGATGTACTAAGGAGCTGGCAGAAGCCTCGAGTTTGGTTCCACAAATGTGAATGAAAGGCCATTACAGTAGGATGGGCCAAATGGGAGGCTCTGAAGCTACCCTCTAGCTCAGTTCCAGCCAAGAAAGTAAATCAGAATTATTGCCACATTGTGGGAGAAATTGCAGAGATTAGCGCCACCATTAAAAACTTAGAGGATGTAGAGTTGGTGGTCCCCATCATATCCTCATTCGGCTCACCATTCTGGCCGTGCTGAAACCAAATTGATCATGGGGAATGGCTGTGGATGAGCATAAACCTAACCAGGTGGCTACCCTGATTGCAGCTTCCATGCCAGATGTGGTCATTGTACTAGAGTAGGTCATAGCCCCTGGCATGTGTATGAGACTATTGATCAAGCAAATGCCCTACTTGCACATCGACAGGGAGGATCAAAAGCCATTCATTTTCATGGGCTGGGGACACATTGGTTGTCTTCCCCAGGGCTAGGCTACCTCTCTTGTTCTCTGTCACAGTGTGGTCCAAAGGGACCCCAATCATCCTGAATTTTGTGGAACATCACTCCACTTCCCTGCAATGATGCCTTCATGCCGATTGTATCTGGATGCCCTGGTGAGATACTCATTAACCACAAGCAGGAGACAGCCAGACAAAGATCTGGGGCTCTGCCACACTGTGGGTCTAAGAGTGTGGAGCATTCTAGGATATCCCCTTTAAAGTAGAAGACAAAGTGTTACAATGTCTACCTCTACTAAGAGAGAGGCACAGTGCTGAGTGGGTGCCTTTGGACCATAGAGGCAGTATCCCGCACATTTGGGAATTGTGCTCTGGTTCATTTGTTGGGTAACTTGAAAAGCTACCAGTTTTGATGGGGTCCCAACAAAAAAGGGCTCTGTGAGGGCTTCTGCCTCTGATGTGAGCTGCCCTGGCTCTGGAATTTTAGGTCCCAACAGATCAGAGGACACCACAGGTCTACGTGATAGAGAAAGACACCATGAGGGGTTTTTGGCAAAACCTTGGAAGGAGAGTTGCAGCGCACATACCCCAGGTTCTGGAATGTGGCCATCCCTTCAGAAGCTCCTTTTGGTGTGCTCCTGGGCCCCTGTAGAGACTGACCCCACCCAATACCAAATGACTGGAAGACTCATACTTGTCATCAGGAGCCGGCTTCTTCCTGGGTCTACTGAGTCACGGAGTCAAGCAAGCAGAGTCCCTTGTATGGTAGAAATGGTATATTCAGGGAGGGGCCCACTCAGGATCCAAAGGCACAAATAAATGAACGGATAAACAGATTCCCATGCCATTGACCTCTCCTGTGGCAACCCCTCTCCCCCAGCTCACACCTATGGACTCCTGTGGGAGTTCTGAACAACTGAGCGTAAGGGGGAGAAAGAACAGGGACCTGGACTACAAAGAGACTAGCACATCATGTTGGTGGGAAAGAAGATGATCCTGAAGATCAGTGACGATGAAAAGCCCTATCCGTGGGCAGAGCCATGAGCAGTAAATATGCCTGGTTGCCACTCCTTATAGAGGGGAGTATGGAAGTATGAGTATACTTCTATAGTATGAATATTCATGGATGGTAGCAAGTGGCCTGGTTGCTGAGTCAGAAGCTTAAAAAGACTAATATTGAAAGATCAGAGACAAAGAAGCCTTGAGAAAGAGTGTCCAGCTGGTCCTGTGGTGGTGGGGACAAATACACAGATCTTTGTGTCTTGAGAATCATCTATGGTTGATTCTCACCAATCAAAGAAAGAATGAGTCATCCTAGAGATGTCAGCCAGCCTCTTTTGTCAGTCATCCGGAGCAGGTACAGAGGGATAATGCTGGTAGTAATAGAGACCATGCGTGGGCCAAGAGCATGGGCTCCCTCTCTCACAAGACCAGTCTTGCAAATGCCCCAGCTGGGTATGTAAACTGTCTGTAGGAGCAACTCACACTGAGCCCTCAATATGGCGCCATTCCTTAAGGACACTAGTCAGCCACATGTTGGCACGTTGACTGAACCAGCCTCCATCAGCCCCTAGTAGGGGCAATGCTTCATCCTCACCAGATACTACTCTAGACATAGGTCTGCCTTCCCTGTCCCCAGAACCCCCACTAGTACCAGCATCTGAGTGTGTACAAAATGCTAGATATCCCATATGACATTGTCTCAAACCAAGAAACCCAAGTCAACCAGGGAAGTGTACCAAAAGGCTCATGATCATGGGATCTATGGTCTTATCATGTATTTACACTCTGAAGCAGGCAGCCTAAAAGAATGGTAAAATGTCCTGTTAAGCTAAGGTACCAGGTTATGGACAATACGTTGAGGCTTGGGGTACTGTCCCCTAGGTCAAAGTGTATGTGCTAAAATAATGACCTATATGTTATTGTGTCCCCAGTAGCTAGAATGCACAGAACTGGGAACCAATGGGTAAATTAGGATTGGTCCTCTTGCCATGTTTCCTAGTGACCTACTTGAGAAATCTATGCCTCCTGGTTCCCGGTGATGAATGCTTCTGCCAGAGGACAGAGTAAGGATATTGAAGTTGCATTAGCTACCTTAGTACTCTGGGCTCTTCGTGCCAGTGGAGCAGCAAGTAAGGAAAACTGACCCACTCAGCAGGATTATTCACCTTGACCTTAACCAGGAGGAGCTAGGGCTTCTGTGTACCCTGGGAGCAGGGAGAAGTATGTGTGGAACTCGGATTTGTGGGGCATCTCATGGTGCTTCTATGATAATGACAACAATAACCGAACAGGGGCAAGGCCAATTAGGAGCCCTGATTCCTTGGGGATGAAAGGCCAGTTCCCTCTAGGCAAGCAACCCAGACCAGCCAGAGTGCTGGTCAAGAGTGAGGCGGATCTAGGATGGAGGTTGGAGAAAGGGGATGGTGAGTATACACCGCAGCCTCAGGACCAGACGCAGCAGTGACCCCTGCAACTCGTTTCACTCATCCTCTTGCCTTAGTCTTTTTACAACTGTAGCTGGCCGCCATCTTGAGGGAGACTCTGTGACTGTGATTGTGCTTCTACCTCCCTCTTCAGAAAAGAGGGGTGTTCTCTGCTCACACAAAAAAGAGGCCTTGTTTTGTATTTTGAGTGCCAGATAGGACGGAAAGGCAAGGTGGGTCTGGCCAGGGGTGGACTTCATCTATATCTTTCGGGTACCACTTTAGATGCCTTTGGCCTGACCCATGTCTCTTCTTGCCCAGTGGTGAGCATCTCTGTGTGGGCTCAGCAGACACTGCGCAGGTGCTACCCGAGAGGGCCTTGCCTCAGGTCAGTGCTGTCCGCTGCACACCTCTCACTGCCAGACCTGCTGACGCCATGACACCTGATGCTGAGGGGATCGGCATTCATTACAGTGCAGAAGGGAAGGGAAGTTTGTGCTCAGGGGGGTCAACCTTTGACAAACAGCATATTGGAACTGGTAGCTGAACCTTCCTTCTGTCTCACCCTGGACAGATGTTTTTTGCAGGTTTTGGAGAGTGGTTCTTTGAGATTGACCAATGAGTTGCCCATGGTGGTGGCTAGCTTGATAACACCATCCTTCTGGCCATCCTCCCCTGCCTCTCCCCCCCTTGCCCCTCACTGTTTCACTCCCTGATAAAATCATGGCACATAAGCTTTTGCCTCGGGCTCTGCTTTCTGGGGGAAGCCAGGCAAAGACAATCTCCACCATTAAAGGCATGTGTCAGTTGTCATTTATCATCTGAACCCTATATTTACTCATTCACATCCCCTTCCGGGTCCCTGCGGCATCTGATTTTGGGCCCCTGAACCAAATGATCCCTTTCATCCTCTGCTCAGTCAGTCTATGGGCTCCTGTGTCCAAGAATCAAGGGCACAGATTCTTTTTCAAATTCATTGACTAAACGCTTCTGTTCCTGGGGACTCTCTCCTGCCTCTGAGCTCGGAAGGATGACGTCCTGGGGTTTCAGTTTGTCTTGAATTACATTTTTAGGGAGGCCCCTAGAGAGATTCCTAGAATTAATCTGCCCCCCACCCCTCAGTGGGAAGGTTCCTCATACCCAGAATCCTCTGACCAAAGAAGGGCCCCAGAGGAAGCGGATGAGAGAGGACCGACCTGAGGACAAACTGGGGGCGTGTGTGGGTCGAAAGAGACTGTGTCACCAAGAAGTGCGACGAGCTATAGGAAGTCTACTTTGAGAAATAAAAGCCAGTCCCCAGAGTGCTTCTGGAAGCTCTGCATGTGGTCTTAGGAATCAAGGCTCTGAAAACCACCCCATGTGTCTAGAAGGCCTTCAGATGGGAAGGGAGGGGGGCTTTGTGCCTACACCCGCAGCCACAAATGTCAGCCTCCACCCCAGTCGGAGCATGCTTTGCCCCCACTATCTATGAGGCACCGGCGATGTCTGGGGGTTGGGGAGGAGAGAGCAGAGACACAGGCTTGGATGTTCTTCCTGCCAAACTGGGGCTTTCCGTGTATTTCTAGGCAACAGAAACGAGTCACCAAAAGAGCCATGCGGGAAGTGGGTGGTCAGGAATGATTTCCCTGAGAAGGTGGGTTGAGTCACTGAACAGCCACACCTTTCACCCAAAAAAAAAAAAACCCACTTACTGATGACCTGTGATGGGGAAGGCAGGGGCTCCTGCTCTGGATGGGGTGGGAGATGTCGAGGGGCGGATACGTGAAACCCCCTCCCCCACTCCCCAGAGCCTTCTAAGCAGGGAGTTCCGAATCTGCCATGAGTGGCCACAAGGCCAGTCATAGGGGTTGAACCAGATGATGAGCGAGAAACATTAATAAATCTGAGAGCACAGAGGATGGAAGGGCTCAGCGCCAACTTAAAGAGGAGGCATTCCTGCTGGGATGTGAAAGCGAAATTTCTTGTCAGTAGATGAAAATGGGGCAGAAGGTGTGGGTTTAGAGAACAGTAGGTCCTTCCTGTCCTGCAACTGACCATCACATCTTCCAGAGGCCAGGAGACCACCAGTGCTGGGATTGGGTTTGGGTTAGGATTGTGTTCAGCAGAAAAGGAATCACATCTTTTCTGGATCTGTGGATCCCAGGAAAGTAACCGGAGAGCTTTAGTGTGATGGAGGGCATGCTTGTTTGTTTCTCATCAGCAGAGTCCAGAGTCCAGGGTGTCGTGTGGGCATGGGGGGTTGGTATCTACCCTTACCCCATGAGGGGGGTGGCGGGAACAGTGCCCCCAGAGGTCCCTGCAACCTGAAGGAGTGGGAGTTAACCAAGCAGAGAAGAAGAGGGAACATTGCTAGGGTCCAGGGTGGGGACAACAGTGTGCGAAGGTCTGAGTGAGTGTCCACGTGGCATGTCCACAGACTCAGAGTGTCATGGAGGCCAGTGTAGGGCCAGACTGAGAGTTCAGGATGGGAAATAAAGAGAGTGGGGGCAAAGCCTAATAGAGGCTTTATTCGCAATTCAGACTTCTAGGCTTTATCCTGTAGGCAATGAGAGTCAGGGGTTAGGCCAGGAGTGACATGCCCAGGGTTTGCTTCAGAGTTCGGAGGAGCCCTAAACTTGGAGTCGCCACCATATAGATTGCATATAAAGCCAACTTAAAGCCACGAGTCTGGATGAGATTACCCAGACGCAGCGTGCAGAGAGAAAAATAGAAGGTCACACAGGCTGAGTACTGGGTGCCTCCAATGTCAAGATGCAGGGGAACCAGCAGAGGAGATGGGGGAGCCGGCAATGAAAGAGAAAATCTGGGAGTGTGTGGGGTCCTGGACTCTTGTGAAGAGAGCATTTGAACAAGCTGGGAGTGATTGATACTGCCAGACTCAGCCGATGGGTCAAGGGGAGTGGGGACTGGGGGCTCGCAGGTGAATGAATCCCGTGTTCTGGAAGGTAAGAGTGACCTTGATGAGAACACAGGGGCAGCACGGACTGGCAGGACGAGCCTCTGAATGCTTTCAAGGAGGACGGGGGCGAAGACTCAGGGGTGAAGGTGGACAGCTCTTTCAAGGAGTGTAGCTGTCCGCGGAGGAGGAAGCTGGGCACAGAGAGCTTCTCCTGTTCTCTTTTTTGTTCTCTTCTTTTCGTGGGGAAGAAATAACAACAGATTTGTGCACCGATAGGAGGAGTGGCCCAGGAAAGAATGAGAAACTAGTGATGTAGGTTGGGTGGGGACCGTGCACAGGGGATGTTCATGCATGGAGACTGGGGGCGGGGGGGGGCGCGCTGGCCACGGCCGGGAGCAGGGGTGGGGCTGTCTGTCTGCGGCACAGGTGCAGAATTCACAAACAGAAGAGGTGGGAGGGTAGTTGTAGGGAAGAGGGTTTGTGGTTGTCTTCAATCTCTTCCCTCTTCTCCAGTGGCTATACAGCAAGGGGATTCGTGGAGGTGAGGGTGCGGGTCGGAGCCGGAGGTGTAGAGAGAGAGAGGAGGGGTGAATGGGAGAGTGAATGGACCAGAGAAATGATGGATGATAACAGCTGGCAGCCAACACCCACTTGAGTTGAGGGACCATAAATTCAAAGCGGAAGCCTTTGTCCCTCGGCTCAGAGCTGGGTGCTTATCAGGGGGAGGGAAGGCTATGGGCAGGGAGTTGAGGAGTGAGGGGCCAGGAGGACTCTCTTCTGCCTCCATCCCCAGGATGGAGGGACAGGAAACAGCCCCCTATGTGTGGGGGGCTGTGGAGAAGGAGGCAGAGGGAGAGGGTTCAGTTAGCGGAAGAGGGAAGGGCACCTTCAAAGAAGAGGCAGAGGGAAGCTGGTGTGTGGAGGGATGGGGTGGGGGTGGCGGCGGGAGAGGGAATTTAGAGCTCAGACCCCGCCTGGTCCACCGGTGTCCCAGGGAAGGTATGGCCCTGGGCCCTCCAGCAGCCTCCTGCAGATGTCCTCAGACCAGCTCCTTAGCCAAGTGCTGCCCTCAGCCTCGAATCTGAGGAGCCTGAGAGATAATCATCTTGGAGGCGCTGAGGTGTTCAAACGGCAGCAGGATCAGAGTTTACTAATATCGCAGTAACACAGCCCAGGGGATGAGCCGTCCGTTCGTGAAGCCACAGAGGCCGCTTATCTTGCAATACGTCGCTCCTCTACAAGGGACGCCCAGTGCCGGTGCGGTGAAAATTACAGAGGAAAAGGGCTGAGGTGGGGGCAGAGATATTAAAAGAAAAAAAAAATCGGTAAAAGCCCTTATTTTTAGGCCTATTGAAGTAGAAAATATGTGCTCGGACTATGAAAACCCAACCATAAAGCCAGCCCCCACCTCGGGGAGAGGCAGGGGTCCTGGGCTGCAGAAGCCTGCCATTCATTACTTTGGATTTACTGCAGAGCGGACAAGAGGCGCTCACATGATACATAGCTTGTGTATTCTTCTATCGATTTCCAAGACTTCGTTTTCTAAACTTCCCATCCATCAGCAGCATCCGTGCCTGCTCTCCCCCAGAGATGAAATAAGGGGTGAACCACCCCCTCTTGTGTGGTGTGGCGTGTTTTATGGGCCCAGAAGATTGGAAACGGGGGGCTTGACTCATGCTGGCTTTGGCCAACAGGTGAGGTCCTCTCGGCCTGAAGTTGAAATGGGGCCGCAGGGAAGGGTGTGGTTGCTGGGAAGGGGCACGAATGCCTCCTAGAGCCCAAACAAAACAGGGACAAGGAAGAGCGAAGTAGTATGTTAGGGAAGAGGCATGTACTTGGTGGTTGTTGTCCCCTGCGGAGGCTGTCTTGGATGCTGCTACTCTAGACACTTTAAGAACCAGCATGAACACGGCCCACATTTGCCATCAGCTTCTCCCTCACAACAGAAGGGCGGGGATGGTGCTACTGTCACCAGTCTGTGGACCCTGAGGAAAGAACTGCTCCCCACTGGCTGCCGAATGAGGTTATCATGCCCCCACCGGAAGACACATTGTTCTGTGCATATAAGGAAACTTGGGTACCCACGTACCACCTTAACTCCTCTTCTCCTGCCAATATTCTCAGAATGGAAAAGGCAAGCATCTGTGATGTTACATCCACCCCCAACTCTCCCCCCCGCCCCCCGCCAACCCTATTTACAAAAGAGATTCTTGCTGCTTTCACAAAGCAGCTCTCAGTATCTGGGCAGCACGGGGTGGGGGGGGCAGTTGGGCTGGAGGAAAACCGGAAAGCTCTTCACTGTATCCCCTTTGAGTCTGAAGCACAAAGGAGGGAGGCAGAGCTGAGGCCGACCAGGGACTTGGGGGAATAGAGACAGATACAGAAGGCCTGCACTCTGTTGTTAAGGCCACCTTGCCTTTGTGGGGGGACTGGGGGATCTTCGACTGAGCTAAGACCCTCAGCCCTGCTTAGAACATCCCACAACAGCAGAGGAGACAGAATTCCAGGAGCCGAGCGAGAAAGCCAAGTCTCGGGAACCTGGGGCCCGTTCGACTCTGTGGACTTTGGCCAAACTCCCCATCTCTCTGTGCCTCCGTTTCCCTCAGAGAAATAGTCTTTTCCGGTTCCTTCACCTCTCTGGGGCGGGGAGGCCTCCACGGAGTCCCAGAAGCGACAATATTACAAATAAGGGAATTATCGATGTGACTGATGGTTTCAATTGAGCCTTGGGGTCTCTGCTATTTAGAGGCAGGATCGATAGTAATAACAACAATAAATAGGGAATAACTCGGGAGAGAGTCTATAAAGGACCTCACGGCAGCAAGGCTGGGTTGTGCGGAAACAGAGAGGCTTCCGTGCTGCCCGCCTCCACTCAGCCTCTAGGCTTGCTCTGGGGATCGGCCACCCCACTGCATGGCTGGCCTGTCTAGGGGCTGTGGCTGCTCCAGATGGAATTCTTTTTTTTTTTTTTTTTAAGATTTTATTTATTTATTTGACAGAAACCACAAGTAGGCAGAGAGACAGGCAGAGAGAGAAAGGCAGAAGCAGGCTCCCCGTTGAGCAGAGAGCCCAATGCAGGGCTTGATCCCAGGACCCTGAGATCATGACCCGAGCCGAAGGCAGGGGCTTAACCCACTGAGCCACCCAGGCGCCACCAGATGGATTCTTAAGGGACCCCGGCTGCACTAGGAGCGAGGACAGGAAGCAAGTGAGTAGGCTAAGCTAAAGGAGTTCCCCAGAGGCAGTGCCTGGTGTCAACAAGAGGTGGCCGAGTGAGATAACACCCAAGGGCCCTCAAGCTGGTCACCAGCCGTGTGTGAGAGAGGCGAGGAGGGGTGGGGGACAAATGCCACAGCGTGGGGTGCACCAGCCACAGCCAGAGCCCACCTGCTGGCAGCTTGCAGGAGAGAGCAGATGCTCTAGAAAGGACATGGGATGTGGAATTTGAGAACTTGAGGTCCTGGCTCTGGAACTTCGTACCTGGTGATGGGCTAGTCACACCACCACCCCGAACCTTGGGCTTCATGTCTGCATAATGGAGACACTGGCTGACTTGTTCCTGTGTGACATCTTCCCAGAGAAGATTGGGGAAGGCAAAATATTCAGTTTTTATTGGACACTTACACATGCGGGATGATGGGCAATCTCCCAGGAACACCTCCTTTTCCAAGGTGTTTTTGGCACACCCTAGTTACCCCAAGACCAGCATTCTGACTTTCGTCCTCACTGAGAACTGAATGGAGATGCTGAGTCCTAGGAGAGATGAGATTGCCTCCTTCTCCCCCCATTCCCTAACCTGGCCTCTGACCTGTGGCCGAAACATTTTTTTATGCCTCTGACTTTCCTGGTGAGTTGTAAGCCCTTATGTTGCATCTGGTAGTAGGCACCACCAGCAGGTCCTGTGGGTAAATGTGGGTCTTCTCAGGCACGAACCACCAGCAATCTGTCTGTCAAAGGCTTTTCCTCCAGGAGGGGTTGGGTCACATAGCAGATGGATACAGGATGTCTCAGGTGGGATCGGGAAAGCTCTTTAAAGGGGGAAAATTCTAGAAAGGGAATCAGGGAGCTGAAGGGAAAGTCTAGAAAGTCTAGAGAGGGAATCCATGGGGCTGAAGCCAAAACCCAGGTGCTTGAAGAATGTCTTCTGAAGGGCCAGCCCAGGGTACCAGCCGCAAGCTATCAGATCCCAGCTCACAGGCCTGCCCCTCGGTGGCTGGAAAGAATCCATGGCATTACAGCCCTTATTGATAAATTCCCCTTTCCTCCCTCCCTCCCCTGGCCCGCCGAGTACAAACCTCCCAGAAATCGACAGAGGGACAGAGGTGCAGAGATGAACACACACCCAGGTCCCAGCAGAATCTACTTCGATTATGCCATCAAGTAGAGTGTGGTCACACACGACGCATGGTAGTCATCTGGCGTGGTGCACGCACCCATGCAAACACACGCGCGCACGCTCCCCCGTGGACAGACACCCAGATGCACGTGCATACCTGCCTGACTGCGTACCCGCGCAGTTACGCATGCGTGCACATAATGTGTTCGAACAGTAATTCACACAATGAAACTCTCTCCCCTTGGGCCACCAGGGGATTTCCATCCCACTAATAGATTACTGTCCCTGACCTGATCAGAAGTCTGGGCTCTCATAATGACTTAAAATTACAGAATTATAGTTCGAAGGGGCCTTACAAATCAGCTATTTCAACCTCCAGCCTAGAGCATAAAAATCCTCTGTAACACACTGACGTGTTGACACAGAGCCTCTGCTTAACACCGTGGTGATGGAGAACCTATTACCCGCCTTGGAACCCCATCTGATCGTTGTTATTAAGAAGAACGGACATTTATTGAGAGCCGAGCCTGCACCCAGCGCTATGCTAAGCACACTAGGTAGACGACAGCAGAGGAGCTGGCAAGGTAGGCATTCTTATCTCTGTTCAATGGGACCTTAGTCGGAGCCGCATAAAAACTGACTTGTCCTGGGTGACGCATCCAGGTGGGGCAGAGCTGGGATTTGAACCTGGGGCTGTCTGACTCCCAAATCCTTGCCCCATCAGCTCACACTAGCTTGCCTTAAGTCATATTGTGTAGGAAATGGTTGCTCCAAATGAACCAAACTCTGCTTTCCAGATCTGACCTCAAGTTTTGCAGAGGCTCCTACCTGCCCTCCTGCATCTCCCTTCTCTCCACACCTGTCCCTCTCTTTTGATGCCCTCTGGAGGCCCTTTTCAAAGTACAGACCCCCCCCCCAAAGAATCCTGTTTTCTTGAGGGATATCACCTCCATCATTTGGACACCTTACTTGGAGGATGCAACCCTAAGATGTCACTGGCCTTTTAGGGCAACACATCACATCATTGACTGTTTTAAACAAACTTCAGGGTTTTATTTGACTTTAGTTAGCTGATCTTACTTTATGTAAACTACTATCAGCTACTTCTGTAGTCGAGATTTAAAAAAAGAAAGAAAAAAACCTGCTTTCAGCTTATTGTTCCCGCCATGTTTAAGATCGTTTTGAAGTAGAGTTTGTCAGGTATTGCAGTAGCCTTGCAGCTCAGAGGTGTTTGCAAATTGGGGAAGCTGAGTTTCTGTGCAAAGTCATTGATCAAAGCCAGGCCAAGATTCAAGGGCTGAGTCTCGTACGTCTACTAGAGACTGCCTACCTGGTGACACTGATCTATGAAACATTACTCTGCTTCCAATGTCAAATGCTGGTTATAGCTTGGTGTTCAGACTAAGCCTAGAGAGACGCCAGGGGTCACTTATGGAGAAGTGGAGAGCAGAGGTCAATTCCAATCGGAAGAGAAGGGTAAGGTCAAGGGAGAAATGCCAAACTCAGTAAAAATCACACCTATCTGGGAGGCAAGGATACCGGGTGGTGGCATCGGGTCTGGAAATGTCAGGAGCTCAGGGGGTGTGTATACCAAAGTTAGGGTTTGAGGCATGCACCAAGCTTAGGAATATGCCGACACAAAGGAGCCATTTCAGGCAATGTCCAAATGAATTCCAGAAGATTGAATCCTGTTGCCTGGGGCTCCTTTTAAAGGCACAGATGAGCCTTTGTGAGTGCACGTGGCTGTCCTTAAAGGTGCCACCTGCCTAGTTCTACCTGGCCTCTGGTCAACTTTAGATCTCCCAGTCGTGAATCTTCTTGATGATATTATTTAGCCCGTGTTTCTCCATTTTGCCCATAAGGATGAACACTGTGGTCAATAACTTTCTAAAATTGAAGTGTTTCATATGTTAGGCATTCATTCCTCTTATATCAGTTACCATGTTTTTTCCCTGCAGGTTATAGAAACCCTATATCAAATTAGCTTAAACAGTAAGGAGATTGTTGGTCTCACGTAACAAGAAGCCCAGAGATGGATGCGACTTGGGATTGGTAGACACAGTAGCTTGATGATGTCTCCAGAGGCGGATTCCCTCCATCTCGTCTACCATCCACAGCATTACCTTTTTGTTTACTTGGTTTGGTTTGGTTTAATTTAAATTCCCATTAGTTAACATGCAATGTGATATTAGTTTCAGGTGTACAATACAGTGACTCAGCACGGCCATGCGTCACCCGGGGCTCATCATGACCCGTGCCTTCCTTCGTCCCCATCACCTAGTTCACCCCTCCCCCACCCCACCCCTCTCTGGTGACCAGCAGTTTGCTCTCTGTAGTTAAGAGTCTGTTTCTTGCTTTGCCCCCCTTCTTGTCTTTTTCCCTTTGCTTGTTTGTTTTGTTTCTTAAATTCCATATATGCATGAAAGCATATGGCATTTGTCTCTGACTGATTTCGCTTGGCATAATACTCTCTAGTTCCATCCATGTCATGGCAAATGGCAAGATTTCATTCTTTTTTATGGCCAAATAATATCCCCCCCATACACACACACACACACACACACGCGTATATATATACATCACATCTTCTTTATCAGTTCATTAATTGATAGCGATAGCCACTTGGGCTGTTTCCCCAAGTTGGCTATTATAGATAATGTGCCATAAGCATAGGGGTGTATGTATCCCTTGAATTAGTGTTTGTGTATCCTTTGGGCAAAATCCCAGTAATGTGATTGCTGGATTGTAGGGTGGTTCTATTTTTAACTTTTGTAGGAACCTCCATGCTCTTTTCCAGAGGGGCTGCACCAGTTTGCATTCCCACCAACAGTACACAAGGATGCCTTTGTTCCCACACCCTTGCCAACACCTGTTGTTCCTTGCGTTTTTGATTTTAGCCATTCTGACAGGTGTGGAGTGATATCTCACTCTAGTGTTGATTTGCCTTTCCCTGTGGATGCGTGATGATGAGCACTTTCTCATGTGTCTGTTGGCCACCTGGGTGTCTTTTTTTCTTAATGTCTATTCATGTCTTCTGCCCATTTTCTGATTGGATTATTTGGCTTTGAGATGTTGAGTCTTACATGTTCTTTATATATTTTGGATACTAACCACTGCCAGATACGTCATTTGCAAATATCTTCTTCCATTCTGTAGGTTGTCTTTTAGTTCTGTTGAGTGTTTCCTTCGCTGTGCAGAAGCGTTTCGTTTTGATGTAGCCCCAGTTGTTTATTTTTGCCTTTGATCCCCTTGTCTCAAGGAGACGTATCTAGAAAGAATTTGCTACAGATGATGTCAAAAAAGTTATTGCCTGTGTTCTCTTCTAGGATTTTTATAGTTTCAGGTCTCACACGTAGATCTTTAATCCATTTTGAGTTTATTTTTGTGTGCGGTGTAAGAAAGTGGTCCAGTTTCATTCTTCAGCAGGTAGCTGTCCTGTTTTCCCAAAACTGTGGAAGAGACACACAGCTTTAGCTTCTTCTTCAAGTCTGATTAGCCTCACACTCCCAAGGTGGCTGCCAGAGTGATTGCAGCAACACACCTTGTTTCCATCCAGGGAAAAAGAAATTGGATTCTCTTCTCCAAAGCCCTGAGCAAGTCTGTCTTCATGTCTCCTTGGCTCGGTTCTGTTAGGACTGCCTCAAACTGAACCAGTCATCCGGGACTGGAATCTATGTCACAATGAGTTCGCTACATCCCAACCCTCCAGTCCAGCCATGCTCTTGAGAAATAAATGAGATGATTTTGGCTTGGCTCATGCTTCGTGAGCCCACATTGGTTCTTGGTGTTCACCTTTTCCCTCTGTGTCCAAATAAACCATCTCTTAGTTATGAACGAATGCTAGAGTTTTGCCAAGGATGACAGTCTCTGGGATCTTCCTCTCCCTCCCATTTTTGAAGTAAAGGGGGGGGGGCACAATTTACCTCTTCTAGTCCCAGGACCATTTAGAGCAGTGGTTTGCAAATGTAAGTGTGGCGGCAGGTACCTGGAGAGGGTGTTTAAAATCTACAAGTGGCTGCATGGTTCACAGCATGGGAGTGGGGGGATTCAGAAGCCAGACTGCCCATGCCCAAATCCGGGCTCAGTCATTTACCATGACTTAGTCTCTCTAGGGCTCTGCTTTCTTATATCTAAAATAGAGGTAGCGAGAGGCTCTCCCACGTGGAATCGTTGTGATGAATAAGGGAGAGGTATGTATAAATTGTTTAGAACGGTGCCAGTAAGCGGTATGCGTGTGTTGGCTAAATAAATCGATGTCCCCAGTCCCAGCCTTAGAGATTCTTGATGGTTCTCTGGTGATTCAGGCTGGGTGAGGAAGGCTGTGGGCAGGAATCTGCTCTCGATGAGAGTGTCCAGGTGGGTTCTGATGCCAGTGGGTCGAGCACCCTGAGATGACGATGACGTGTCCATCCTGCGTGAAGCTCTTCCTGACCATTGAGATGAAACACGCTTTAGCCAGGAATAAAAATCCAAGCAAATACAGGTTTCCTCGGCTAGCTGAAAGTAGCGTTCCTATGAAAACTTTTGTAAGCCAAAGTGGTGCAAAGGGGAGAAACCATTACCGTTCATTTATATAGAAAAATGTTTAGGTGTTCCCAGACCCCCCCAAAATAGCCTCTCTTAGGCTTTTCTAATACCTTGGACACATCTTGCTAATGGATGCACAAAAGAAATTGAGCTGAAGCCCAGATGCTCACAGACAGTTCAAAACTATGGGGCGCCTGAGTGGTTCAGTGGGTTAAAGCCTCTGCCTTCTGCTCAGGTCATGATCTCAGGGTCCTGGGATTGAGTCCCACGTTGGGCTCTCTGCTCAGCAGGGAGCCTGCTTCCCTCTCTGTCTCTGCCTGCCTCTCTGCCTACTTGTGATCTCTCTGTTAAATAAATTTTTAAAAATCTTAAAAATATATCTATGACGGCTGGAGGCTGAGAGGCTGCCTGCAGTTCCCCCGGAAGGAGCGTGGCGGCGCCACTCACTGCTCCAGGGGTCCCCTCCCTTGATCATGGTTTACTGCAACACATACGCTGAATGTTTTCCTTCTTAGGAAGCAAGTAGGGTGGGAATGTGGTTTCACTTGGGCCTCTATCAATGTTATAATATCCTCCCTGAAGAATAGGGCTCATTCATTTGTAATGGCTTCAAAAATCTTTAATGTACTCACTGTCCCTGGTGTTCCCAGGCCACTTTGCGGGGGGGGGGGACTGTGATGTCACTGGCACCCTTCCCCACAGCTCCTGGTTGCCTGGGATGTGGCCCCTCCTCCCTCCCCACCTCCCCCAGTTTGGGAACATGCCCCCCTCCCCACCATTACAGCCTGAGCTCACCGCAGAGTTCCTCTGGGATCGGGGCTTTGCTCTACCCGCTGCCTCCCTTTTCCCCATCAGCCTCATTAGTGATCACAACATCGGAACTCAGGGTTTCTCAGCCCTCCCCAGCTTTCTTCCCTGTACAGCCTCTGCCCATGGGACCAACACTGTTTCCTCTGAACGTGGGCGACTCTACCTGCTAAAACTCTATAGTCCATTCTGACTATGCCTAGCTTTCTTTCCCTCTTGTCGCTTATGAACCCTAGGAGGGCTTTGCCCCTAGCTTCCCATATCATTTATCTATTGCTACACTAAAAAAAATCCAAACCTACCCAGGTACTCAGTGATTTAAAATGGCAACCATCTATTTACTTATGATTCTGCAGTTCAGGCAGGGCTTTTCCTGGTCTCACTGGGGCTCACCTTCGCAGCTGCCGCTGGAGGCATAGCTGGGGGCCAGGCCTCTTCCAAGCACCTCGATGGCAAGGATAGTTGGGATGGTGGCCTGGCCTCTGTCCCCACCTGTCTCACACCCTCCAGGAGGCTTCCTTCTATGGTAGCCACAGGGCAGCAAGGGCCAAGGTGTAGAAGCTGCAAGTACTGGTAAGGTCTGGGCTTGGAGGTCATGGAACATCACTTCTGCTGGATTCTACAGGTCAAAGCAGGTCACATGACCAGCCCAGATGAGGGGCAGGAAATAGACCCTCAGTGGGAGGAGTTGCGAAGGAAGTAAGACCATTTTTCCTCCATTGCACTTCCTTTCATTAAACCTATTTTGAGGACCTGTGTTGAGGAGACAAGGAAGATGATTCTGATCCTGGAAAGGACTCAAAATCTGGTGGAAGAAACAGGAAGCTAAAGAGAGCATTACAATACAACGCAATAAACAGTCATCACGCCAGCTTTTATGCATTTGCCATCTGCCCAGCACTGCGCTCACAGGTACATCTGTTCCCTCTCGCCAAGCCTGGACTATCACCCTCTGGGAGAAGTGTGTTAATATTGTGCCTGCTTTTCAGATGGAAACATCAAGGCACAGAGAGGTTAGGTGTCAAGAATGCAAGGCAAGATATAAACTCAGTTGATGAGGGACTCCAGAGCTCTTGTTCTTACCAGGTACTGTGACCTTCCTCTCCAAGGTCAGCCAGCAGCAAGAACAGCATCTTGCCCTAGGCTTTGGCCATGGGAGGAGGTCCATCAATCGGCAAGTAGATGGGGAAGCAGGAGAAAGATAAGGGATCACAACAGATGTCACAGCACGCAAACAAGGAGAACCACCCCCCTCTCCCTTCACTGCTCTTCTCTGGACCCTCGGCAGGCTCCCTGTGTCTTTCATGTGACCCCAACTTAGATGACCCACCATGACCAAAGGCCAAGGTGGTGTGAGGCTGCATGCAAGGTCTGCGTACAAAGAAGTCACCTCCTCCCCAACTGTCCCAGAGACACGTGATTGGGGAACAACCTGTTCCGAAAGCCACAGAGGAAACCACGTCTCTGTAAACTCACCCATGACATCAACCCTGTACCTTCCTTCCCACTCATCCCTGCATTAACCAATTACTGAAAATAGCTCAAAATAGCACCTGTCCCTCAGCTGGGGCCACTGCAGGAATACGGTTTGTGATCCTTTTCGAGAAAGAGCGAGTCTGTTGGAAATCAGTGCAGTGAGAGGATGATCCTCATGCGCTCATGCCAGGGTCTAGCTAACTCAAACCTGCCCGGAGCAGGCTGGGCTACAGAGCTGACACGTGTCCTACAAGGCAGTCACAGTGGAATGGCAGCCTCTTGGATGAGCTACAGTCTGGGACTTCAGGTTGCCATCGAGGGACAGCACTGGGACCCAACCCCACGAGCCAACCAGGCCCCCACTGGAAGCAGCTGCTCTGAGAAGTTGGCCAAAGCCCAGGAGTGGTCTGGAGAGTGTTCCATGGCCTCCTTCAATCCCAGCCATTTCTCCACACCCGAGGCCCCCCAAGGATCCCTAGGACCTCCTATCCCCACCAGTCCCTCCTAAACCCACCTAAAAATCCGCCATAACTGTGTAAAAGGTGCTTACTGTAAGGAACAAGAGAACAAGGGCAGCAAAGCAAATACCCATCCATAGCGTTACGGCGAAACGTGGGTACCACTTACTGATGGAACGCCGTGCAGAATTAAGTGAATGAAGGGCATCTCTTCACTGGCATGGAAACCACACCAAGGAAACTGTCCAGTGAAAACGGCAAGCCGCATAAACATCAACCTAAACCATAAACATAAACATAAGCCTACCTATCTCCCTATCTCTAGCTATTATCTACCTACCTACCCTTCTATCTAAACGGTGAACTGAAAATGGGGTTTTCCTTCAAGGAAGGGAGAGGGGAGGAGGGAAGTAATGAGGACTTTTGCTTCCCTTGTATTCTTCGAGTTTGTACAAGAAGGTGTTCATGTATTACTTGTAGAATTAAAAATTAAATACATTCCTAAGGAAAGCAAAGTTAGAGGAATGATCCACTAAGAAAATGTGAACCAGTTCATCCCTAAATCCAGCGTTGTTTTATTTGGGTTTTTCTCCAGCTGGATGTCAGTCCTCCTCAGAAATGGCCTATGTGGCTCCTTACTACCCCACCCCCCCAGAGCCCCTTCTTCCTCCTTGGCTGAAGGTCCTTGGTTTCACCCGCAGTCCTAGCCCCACCCACCTGCTTCAACCCAGCCTCAAAAGCCAGCAGGGAGAGGACAGATGGCTTGGGTCCTGAGTTCTGTGCTGGAACTGTGTCCCACAGCCAATGCCCTGGGGTCCTGTCCTTAATGCAGACCCAAATTCTCTCGACCTGGGTCTCTACTAAGTGCCTCTCTTCTTGTCCCCTCAGCTTCGCTGCCCAGTTTGGGCCCTGCCCCGGGGACTATATCCCCACTTGCCCCACTGGTACAACAGCCCTGGCTGGTGGCCTCATCCCAGCAACAGTGGGAAGGGCATGTGGGTTCCACTGGGGTCTCCAGAAATCCCCAAGGGGGCTTGGCCGCCTTGTCCTGGAGCAAGTGGCCTGAATGGACTCTCTAAGGAACTCCTTGGACTCGGGAGGGTCAACACGGACAGGTGGCTTGGGTATGGGTTTCAGTCTCCTGTGAGGGGCATTCTGGGAGGACAGGTAGAGCACAGCCAGGGCGGGAGGCAGGGGCCTGTGCGGGGGAGTCAGCACGAGGTCCCTTGGTGGGGCATCACCACCCCCTACCTGTCTACTCAGACTACTCGAACCATCTGGTTCTTCTGCCTAAATCAGCTGTATGAGGCTTTGGGGAGGATTTCAGGAGTGGGTCTGCCAGCACTGTTGTGCATGACAGTAGGGAGCCGTGTCATCTCTTTCCCCAGAAGACTCAAGAAGGAGGAGAGCTCCTTCCCCGCGACCAGTCTGTCAGACTATTTTATCTGCAGTTGGGCCAGGGAGCAGGAGAAGGAACGAAAGGCCCCCTGATGACAAGCCCGTGCCAGGACCCATCAGACTGGAACAAAGTGTTGTGGTTGCAACGAGCCTGCTCCACCCCCACCCCCACCTTGAACTTGCTCTTCTAGGAACACCGAGCTTATCAGGAATGCAGATTTGAGGGCTCCTGGGATGTCCATGAACTTAAGGAGACACCTGCCCCTCCATGGTGTTGGGCAGGCCTGCCACATGGACTTTATGCTTTAATATGATTAGAGGCAGCTTCCCTCCGGGAATTACGAAGGGTTTTGTTCTCTGTCACACTCAAGGTAGGCTCTGCCTGGAATTCACACAGATGCCACCTCTGAGGCTCCGCAACACCCATCGGTTCCATGGCCTCTCTCAGATCCTCGAGTTGTAATGATGAACTCGTCCTGGGCTCTGAATTATCTATTAATAAATAACCATCCCCGAGAACACACAGTCCAATTAACAGGAGCCTGGTATGAGCGTGGCGGTGGGTGTCGGAGATGCGGCAGACGCTCACACATCTTGCTGGCTCAGGAGGCGAGGGTGCAGCATGGCAGCAGCCCAAGGTCCTTCCGAGGGCGAGGGACCCTCCCTCATTAGGATGGAAAAGGCTCCCGACGCACAAAGGACGCACAAAGGCCGGGGAGAGGGATGGTCATAGAGGCGCTCTGAGAGCCGAGACGTTTCTCGGGTTAGCAGCAGCTGCCAATATCTTTTGCATAAGTACTGGTAGGTGGGCGTCTGGTCGAAGCCGATGTGTGGGCGGTGAAAGAAACAGTCAAATTGACGTGAGTTAAGAACTGAGGGTTATTTTGAATTTTCTTTTTTAATTTGAGCCTCTTCCTTTTTCTTATGGGGGGGAAGTTATTTTTCTGTTGGAGAGGCCAGGAAAGGGGAAAGAAGAGGGTTGGTAGAGAAGGACAAATGTAGGGCGCCTGGGTGGCTCAGTTGGTTAAGCGACTGCCTTCGGCTCAAGTCATGATACTAACGTCCCAGGATCGCGTCCTGTATGGAGCAGGGAGCCTGCTTTTCCCTCTGACCCCCTGCCCCATGCTTTCTCTTTATCATCTCTTTCTCACTCTCAAATAAATAAATAAAATCTTAAAAAAAGAAAAAAAAAAAAAGGACAAATGTAGAAATGAGCCTTTATTCACTCCTGGCCTGGTTGTTCCCCTGAAATCCTACCTGGAGGCAGTGGCATGGTCCAGAGGACCTTCTGGCATCCTTTCCTCGGGCCAGGTGTCAGAGGGTGGCGGTGGGGAATCCTGGCTGGGAGGGAGAGTCTAAGAGGCAAGAATGATGCCTCTGAGGCTGGAGGGGGACCTGTCGTCATGGTAACCATGCGATTCAGTTTTCCCATGTGAATAGGTTCTCCGGGTGTATGAGAATCAGATTCCGCACTTTGGGGAGAAACTCAAATCCGGGCACCCAAATTTCCCCAGGAAACCGACATGGCAATTCATGTTCTTCGTGAGAACATTGCCAAATCGCCCCATCATCTTCCTTTGGGGAAGGAAGCACCAGCAGCTAGAAGGAGCTACTCAGAGACCCAAGTTCCCCAAGAGTGGGAGCGCCATAGTATGGGAGAGAAGAATGAAACGTACCCACCAGTGAAAGCAAACCGAAACATTTCCACAAGCTCGAGAGGGGAGAATACAGTCATGGCAGTGAAAATAAATCGAATTAACAACCGGACCAATGGAAATGGGGTTTGAGTGTCTCAGAAGGCAGAACAACCTTATAAAATAATCTCATAATTCCCAAGCATCAGATCCCTTGTACATCCGATCCTGTAGGTACAGATGATGGCGGGCTCATTCCTCACTGTTCCAACCCAGGCTCCCAGGCTCCCAGGCTCCCACCCTAGCCGCCTCCTCTTCTCCTGCCAGACTGGAAGTGGGCCGTGGTGCACACCCGCTGCTCTGCGCCCAGGGCCCCAGCACTGTGTGGAGCCTGGGGATCCCCTCGTCCCGCAGCCGAGCTTGGGTGTCTCCAGAAATGCCACCGTCCCACTTTGCCTCCGTGCAAAGCGCTCTCATCCTGAAAGGCAGGAGAGGCAGATTTTAACTGAGACAATGTTTAAGACACCCGAGAGCAGAGACAAGCTAATGTTTGCATAAATGCCCTCCCACTGAACCTCCTCCCTGTCCATCTGTCCCCTGGCTCTCACACAGCCAGGACGGCCATTGTGGGTAAATAAGGGAGTCCCCAGAGAGGCAGGAAGCCCTCCTCCTCCACCTCCCAGGCCCGCTGCCTCCAGGCTTCCACTCCCACAGCCCAGCCCAGCCCCTGCCTCCTCCTCCTCCTCCTCCTCCTCACCCTGCTCTGGGCTCCCCCACCCCCTTCCCATTCCCTTTATCTCCTTCCTTTCCTTTCCCATTTCTGGCCCGGGCTTAGCCCTTTATAATGACTTAATCTTGCCGACAGGGTGACAAGCGGATGAATCGAACTCGGAGGCTTTTTTCTCCACTCCAGATTCATTTGAAGATTTCTCCCAGATGCGGCACTAAAACCCTAGATTCAATTTCCCTTTGACATAATAACCGAATTAGTCTCATATTGTCATACATAAATTACTAGCCAGTCAGGGTGCCACCAGAGGGAGAGAGAGCTGAAGAGAAAGCAAGGCGTGAGCATCCAAAGGGGTGTGACTGTGACAAGCAGGGACCTGAATAACAAGCGGGGACCAGAAGGGTAACAGCTAATCATATCTGACAAACGAGGAGAATTCCCAGGCTGCAGCAAAGGTAAAGATTATTTACCTTCCTCTCCATGCCCCTGGCCATTAAGATGTCACCATGGGGAGCCGTGTACCTTACAAGAGATACACAGATCTAAATATCTTCTCGATTAAGTAATGCTCTGTTTGCAAAGGCTGCCTTCAAAGAGGAAAATGTAATTTTGTGGAACGCTGCGGCAGCCCCTAGGCCTGGAGACAGAGCTGAGCCCGGCCGTGGACCTGTAGGTTGCCTGCTTAGGGCACAGATGCCCATCCTGGGCCCCTGGGGGCTTGACCTGGCTGATTCTGGGAACACAGGGTGCATCCTAGCCTTTCCTATCTGCGCCCTGGGGTTGACCACTGGCCAGGACTGTGGCCAGGTCAGAACTAGCTGGAACGAGGCTTCCCCACCTGTCCGCCAGCCCTTTGGCCTCCCCTCCATGTCCCCCAACTCTTTTGCTAGTTCTGGCCAATTCTTTGTCTGGAAAGTTCTGGCCTCTGGCCTCACCCCTGCATCCTGTGTCTCAATGGAATGATGACCACAGGTGGAAGCTTCCTAACCAGTTTTTCTGCTTTCTGTCCTCCCTGACAACCCGTGCTTCACTCAGCCATGAAAGGATATCTTTCCAATGCCAATTTGATGCCAGCACCTCCCTAAACTAACATGTACAGGTAGCCTCCAAAACAGGGGTATCTAAACCCCTTAGCACGGGCTGTAAGTGGAGCATGATGTGGCCCTCGTCCACAGCTCCAGGTGTGCCCCTCGCCCAGCTCCCTGTACCCACTGTTTCCCTAGCGCACCCTGGGATTTCCCCAATCTGCTCCTTCTGCCTGGAATGCGCTCCCCTTCCTTCACCTTTCTGCTTAAGCTACCTCCTTAGGAAGACACTCCTGGCCGCTCTAGACCTGGTCGATCCACCCCTGCCCTCGCCATGCTCCCCTGAAGTCCAACCTTCTTCTACATGGTGCCCAACATGTGCTTGCTCTTAGGGCTTACTTATCATCTCCCATAGGGGTACCAAGTTCTCTGAAGGCAGGGGGAAGGTCTTACTCATGGCTCTATTTCCCTATACCTAGTAAAGAATAGTATAGGACTTTGAGCAATGCTTGGAAAGTAAACATTCAGGATGGTGCTTGAAGAAAGCCCAGAGGAAAACAGGGACTCACATAGACCCTGCAAACCCCGCTTTAGAGGGTTTTGCTTGCTGTCTGTCATATCTATGCAGGGAAATGGAAGTTTTGATGGTGTGTCTGCCATGAGCCCTGCAGGGGCTAAGATTTAGGACATGCTGGTTCCCTCAGTGGTCGGTACTGCAGAGCTTGGTCTGTGGTAGATGTTCAGTAAACGTGTAAGCGATTGTCTGCTGTGGATTCTGTTCTCAGGAGTTGACTACTTTGAGGGAAACAAAGGGAACAGTTATAGAACAGTAAAGGGCCAGATTAATCATATATCACGCTGGACCGTGAGCTCCCAGAGACCGGGATGGCATTCACGTCTGCGTCTCTGTCCGCGGCACAAATGTCTCCCAGTAAGGCCCAGCATAGCCCCTGCTCAGTATGAGTTATAAGATCCATGTTGATAGAAACTCCCCCTGGGTGGCTCAGTTGGTTAAACGGCTGCCTTCAGCTCAGGTCATGATCCCAGGGTCTTGGGATGGAGCCCCACATCGGTCTCCCTGCTCAGCGGGAAGTCTGCTTCTCCCCTGTTTGCTGTTCCCACTGCTTGTGCTTGCTCTCTCCCTCTCTCTCTGTGTCAAATAAATAAAATCTTGAAAAAAAAAAAAAAAACTATGTTGATGAATGCAGGTTCCAGCTTGACCTCAGGTGTGACCTGGGGTACAGGTAGTGACCTGTCACTGTCCTTTCAACTTTGTATGAACATTACTACCTGCTCTGCTTGTTTTAGCCATGTGTAGTTGACCTCCTCTTATATTTTCATTTAGTCCATAGAATCCCGTCAATGACTTTAAAGCCAATGTATCGAGTGACCGGGCAGGGTGGGAAAATCAGACACAGCCTCTCCCCTTCTCTGCCACATTCAGTCCTGCTCTCTCAGATGCCTCTCTGCCCACACACCCCTCCACACCACAGGAAGCAGATTTAGAAATTTCCTTTTTTTCTTTTTTGCGACAAACATAATTGTACGTATTTAATGTATACAATGTGTTGATTTGATATACATACACACTGTAGAATGATTGCCAAGATCAAGATAATTAACACACCCATCGCCTCCCCTAGTTAACATAATTAACTCTTTGTGTGTGCATATATGCGTGTCTGGTAAAAATACAAAATCTACTCTCAGCAACTTCTAAGGGTGTAATATCACGCCATTAGCTCCAGTCATATGCTTATTCTTCTTACATATGAAAATTTGTACCTTTGACCTACAGCATTCCAGGTCTTCCTTCCACCGCCCCCTAGAAACCACCATTCCATTCTCTGTGTCTAGGAAATTGGCTTTTTAAAAAAAGATTCCATATATTAGTGACACCACAGAGTATTTTTCTTTCTCTTCCTGGCTTACTTTACTTAGCCCAACGCCTTCTAGAATCATCCATGTTGTTGCAAATGGCAGAATTCCTGTCTTCCTCATGACTGAATAATATTCCATGATATGCGTATATCACATTTTCTTTATCCATTCATTCACTGAAGGACATTTTTCTTTTTGAAGCAGGCTCCGTGCCCAGCCTAGAGCCCCATGTGGGGCTTCAAGTCACGACCCTGAGATCAAGACCTGAGATCAAGAGCAGGACACTCAACTGAGAGAGCCGCCCAGCATCCCCTTCCGCTGAAGGACGTTCAGGTTGTTTCCAGAGCTTGGCTGTTGTGATTAGCGCTGCAACGAACACGGGGTGCAGATATCTTCTCAAGATACTGATTTCAATTCCTTCAGACATATTCCCATTAAATTAAAGAGCTTTTTCCCAGCAAAGGAAACTCTCAATAAATTGAAAAGCCAACATATGGAATGGGAGAAGATATTCACAAACCATATAGAGAGGGTATTATCCAAAATATATAACAAACTCATACAACTCAATAGCAAAAAAAAAAAAAAAAAAAAAAAAAAAAAAAAAAAAAAGCAAATAATCCAATTAAAATGTGAACAAAGAGTCCGAATAGACCTTTTTCCGAAGAAGACATACAAATGGCCAGTAGGTGTATGAAAAGGTGCTCCACATCACTCATCATCTGGGAAAGGCAAATCGAAACCCCAAGTTATTACCTCACCCCTACTGGGATGCTATTATCAAAAAGACAAGAGATAAGAAATGTCATCGAGGATGTGGAGAAAAGGGAGCCTTTGTATGCTGCTGTTGCTGATGTAAATGGGATAGCTACTATGGAAAGCAGTATAGTGGTTCCTCAAAAATTAAAAATTGAAATACCGTAGGATCCTATAACTTTTCAATCAACTTCCATATTGTCTCTTTTCCCTTGTGAAAAAAATCCATTTCAACCCAAATAAGAACTGCTGTCTCCTATCCAGCTGAAAGCTCTTCTCCCTTTCCCCTGCCCCACCCGTACCAGGCTTGAGAGCCTACAGTGAGGAAGGGAAGCAGCTTGCCGCTTGTCCTTCCTCCTGGCCCTTCTCTTCCTCCTGCCTGACTCTTTGCTGCCTCTTCCTCCTCCAAAGTCAGGGTGGGGAGACTACGGTCTTTTTACTTGGTTTAAGCTGTTGTTGGCTCTCTGGATGAGCCCAGAAATGTCCAAACACAAGCTTTGTCTCTGGAGGGTGGATTTTGTGGGTCCTTGGAGATATTTCCTGGGAAAACAGATAGTTCCTGTGTAACACAGATGTCTGATGGGGGCAGTGGGCTTCCCACTGATCTCTCAGGACTCCCCGTCTTCTGCAACTCAGGGGTGCCCCCACACAGCCTGCCCGGTCTCCTCTTCCAGCCAGTGTTCACTGGAGCATCTTTCAAGACAGCTCAAGTGAGGCCAACCTGTAATGATCGATCCGGCCTTCAGGAGGTAACCTTGCACCTCCAAACTCGGCCCATGCAGGCAGCTTCCGGGTGCTTGACTGAGCTCCCCTCCAGGAGAATTAGAGATAGGTCTCTGAGTTCCTATAGGATAAGCATCCTGCAAAAGGGTGGGGTGGAGGGAGCAAATGCCACTCTTCCTGCTTGCAGACAAAACCTTCTTTCTATGTGTGATTTTCTAGAAGCTTCTTTTACTTGGCTTGGGATAGACAGACAAAGGGAAACTCGCAGTACCAGCTCCCTCCAAAATTCAGTCTCAGACCACCTTCCTTCTCTTGGTAAGGCTGTGGCTACGTCTGGCAATATCTCCAGGGCAGGAAACAAATGGCATGTCAGAGGGACAGCTGAATAGAACTGAAGACACTGTTTATAAAGGTGTGGGTAGGGTTTGGAGAACTACAAGGGGTTGACAAACATCTCGAGTGTAAGAGGCAAAGGGAGAGAGGTATTTCTGGAACCTTACAAGATCCAGGACGGTCACACAGGTGCCACAGCCTTTACTAGAAAGATTGAGCCATTCTCAAAGCATGGCCAAGGGGAGAGGAACCAGAGGAATAAATACAGTGTCCTCCTCTGTTCTCCTGCCCTCAGCTGTCCTGCAGGTGCCTCCCCTTGGCTGAATTCAGCCTGAAACCCCAGGGCAAAGGAGGCCAGTTGATGCCGTCTGTAGGTCAGCTGGGCATGACCAGGGTGGAGGAAAACTGCTCTAGGGATACACTGGGAATATCCAGCACACTCCCCAGTCTTCACGACATGCCGGAGCTTGTCACCCACCGTCCTCGGCTCGAAGCCTCGGTGAAGCAATAGTGAAAGTCCCATTTGTCAACCAGCAACCCACGGCACCCTGTCTTCCTCAGCATCTCCCCCCGCCCCAAGGGCTGCTGTACCCCAGTATAGACCACAAAGCCAGGGATGGCATCTCTCCTCTTCTGCAAAGAGGGGCTTCATTCTGAGCTTTGTCGACACCAAGGCGGCCGGTGCCCAGACACGACCTGCAAACCAAGTAACCACAGTGCAGAGAAGACGGAGACTGAGTTTGGATGATCTGCCGTTCTAGACTCCCCAGGCCACAGCAGCCCCATTGTTAGCACTCATGATGAAGGGCTGGCCCAGGCTTGCTGGCCGAGGAGCCCCCAAGAGGCTGTGGGGAGGAGTGGAACAAGGAGTTGGACAAGTGATGCCCAAGGCAGAGACAACACTGTGATTTGACTTTAGGGACATAGGGATGAGGCTGTCCTCTCCTTCATCTACTTCTCCAAGGACTGTTTCCAGTGACGTCCAGCCCAGCTGGCACAGCCTCGTGGGCAGGGCAGTGGACCGGGACGGGCCGCCACACTCCTTGGGAGATGTGGCTCCTTCTGCGAGTGGGGACTGACTTTGAAAGACTCATTCATCAATGTCACGGCTCCCACAGACAGGACAAGGCCCAGTGTCGCTCGGGCCCAGACGAGTCTACTCAGAGATGCATCAACTCCTTGTCACACCAACCATCGTGGATCATACAATATTAACACTTACCTTCTTCTCTACCGCAGAAAGGTGGTGCGGGGCTCGGGGCTGGTGGGGACACAAGCTACGAGGGGGAGCAGAGGGCACGTGGCAGCTCTGTCACAGAGAAGGAAGGGAAGATGTCCTGCAGGCTTGCTGGGGTCCACATGCCGCCCCAGATGTCTGCAAGGGGTTGTGTGAATCAAGCCCTCACTGCAAGCTGTCATATGGGAAACCCAGGACCTCTGTGCACCTGCCTAAGTTGGACGCTGGCTCAAAATCTATACTTTTCCATCAGACAGACCTCCGTTGAAATCTTAGCTTTGCTGCCCTCTCGCCTCATGACCTCAGAGAAACTAAGGCTCAGTTTCCTGCCTTGGAAAATGGGAATGACAAATCTCACAGGGCTGTACTGAGGACTTAATGAGCTGAAGAGTGTCACCTGTCTATCACAGTGCCTGACGTGCGGTCTGCAGCCAATACATGGCATCCATTATGGTTATCGTTGGCATACTCCCCGGTTCCTTGTTGGCCAAATCCCATACGGTAACAACTTTATTTACCCAAAAACTATTTACTCAGCATCTCCCACATGGCACTGTAGAAAAAGAGGTCTCAAAGAGCTCAAAGTCCAGGGCTAGCGTCACTGGAAGGGAGCTAATGGCTGTGATATGGGGTGAAGGCTGTGGGTACACAGAGTCCAACTGCCTGACCCTGGCTGAGATGGTCAGGGAGGCCTTCCTGGAAAAGGCAGCACTCAAGCTAAATTGTGCCCACAGGGAGTCCCAGTGGGAACGCTGTGACCCAGCACTGACCAGGGCAACAAAAGGAGTGGCAGCTTTGGGGCGGCTCCAAGCGCCAGTGAAGGGAGGAAGGGAGGGCAGTGAGCCGGAGAGGAGGTCAGCACGCTGGATGGGGGCGTCTGGACTGCATCCTGGGGGCGCAGAGACATCCATCGAAGGATAGCCAAGAGCCTCTGTCATCAAACAGCCCTCCTGAACTTCAACCAGACTTTGATGGAGTGGAGTGGAGTGGAGGCTGCAGCCCCAGAGGCTGTTTGGGGAGCAACCCAGAGCCAACCTGCTTCCCTCCTGGCTGCCCAGACTGTGGTCAAGGGTCAGCCCCATGAGCCCCAGGTCACCACCTCCACTGCCACCACCCCTTGCCTCACCCTCCAGGTGGGCCCTGCCTCGACTAATCCCTGAGGGAGAAAGGGCCCCACACATCACCTGGCTTCCGCTGAGTGGGGGGGCAGGAGCCTAGTCCAGGCTGCCAGGGACCAGGGGAGCGTCCACAGGGGAGCCCCTAGGGCGTCCGGACAGCCGTTCTCTGCGAAGGGCACCTGATTTACCCAGTCCCTGGTCACTCTGACCATCATCGTTCCTGGAGGCAACAGCTGAACCCACCATCCAATTATAGGGACGTTCTGCTCCCTCAGAACTTTCTCTTCTAAGCGACAGGTCAGCTGCCTGCTGTGGCTGTGGCTGTGGGGACATAGGGAGCAGGGGTTTAGGGGGTCACCCTCCGCAGTCTCTGAAACCTGGATGTCCTGAGCAGCATATGTTTTAGGTGCTTCTTCATGTGAGGTTGGCATCGGGATTTGGGATATTTTTAATCCGAACCTGGATGACTCCAGAAAAAAGTCACTTACCTTCATGACTCTCAGTTCCTTCACTCGCCTCAAAGGCACAACTGAATTACAGGTGAAAATTAATTGTGGTAATAAGCATTTATGTTCCTCAAACGGGGGGCTCTGACCCCAGGCCTGCAGGGTGGTGATATGGGGGGGGGGCGAGGTGTATATTTTCCTCAAGAATAACTTTATGCAAAGATTTCAGAGAAAAGGACTATATTAAACAAAGACATTCTGGAGACACACGTATCATGTTAATGAATTGTAAAGGCAAAATAGGAAACATACCACTAACAACTCCTTTGTGATAACCCCAGATCTCTGGGTCCCACTTCCTGCTTCCCTGTCGTGGGCCGTGCCTCAGCCGAACCACCAAGCCCAGGGCAGGGGAGTGCTCTCGCTCTCCTTGACACAAGGCACAGAACAAGAAGGGGCATTAATCCATTACCCAAGGTGGGTCACTCTAGGCTTTGCTTCTTTGGGGCACGCTTTGCCCGTGAACTTCACTTGATTGTGACCACACACATTTGGTCTACCTCTCTCATCTTTGATAGAATCCTAGAAAAACCATGGGCATCAAAGGACACCTTACCCCCAGACTGTGAACATCCTGGGAGTAACTCAGATTGGAGGAAGGAGGAAGCCAGCCCAGGCTAGGAGGCAGGTCAGGGGAGAGGGGGGCCAGACATGGAGAGCAGTGAGGACCTGGACACTTGGGACGTGGGACAGGAGGACCCCAGAGGCAAGGGCTAAGGAACCACAATGTCTTGAGAATCCCACGGAGGACTGGAGCCCTGGAGGCAGCTGCGGGCCAGGGAGGGAGCAGGAGCGGCAGGGAGGGCATGACCGCCTGCCGCAGGATGTGAAACTGACCTCCCGACATTCGTGCCTCTGACTGACGCCCGCTTTGCTGCAGTCCCAGCTGAACAGCGAGTCCTCTGGGGTCCGTGGATCGTGTTCTGCCAAAGTTTATGGAAGAGCTGGCTCAGCCCAGCCTCATGACTATTCTGTCTCCTCGAGCTCAGTGCTGCTCAGTTGGGGGAACACAGCAATCTGTTTGCTGGAAGCACATTAGCCCAGGATACCCGGTTTTCTCCGCGATGGCCCATGTGATTGAAGCTCTGTAAGTACAGAGTGCGCGCAGTTTTAATGAATAACAATGAAGTATATTTAAAAGTATAGATTTTTTAGCAGCAATACAAATGTTGAAGGGTGAAAAAAATGCACACCCCATTTAATTAATTTTATGCCTATCGAAGTGCACGGTTACAGGCCTGGTGCGGGTCATCCCTCAGTTTTGATCACGTGGCTGAGAATATTGTTTTTTAATGCCTGGATCTCTTCGAAGAATGGGGGAATGTGTTCATTTCTGCCTCCAGGTTTAAGAAGATGCTTTCCGAGAACTTGCTGTGGTCCAAAGATGGGCCTCCGGGTCACACATGTGGGTCCAATGTTCTGGAGAAACTGTGGATCACAGTGACAAGCCCTGATATTTCAGAAAGTCCGGACGTTGGACTCCAAAGGATGATCCCAAACCTAAAGCATGCCTCATGTTCATCTAAGTCTGTGAATCGCTTCTGAAACCGTGACTTTATTATTACTAGATAGGTCTGCAGTTCTCTAAAATATGATATTCAAGGAGCTGGGCATTTCATTGATGGAAACAGAGCAGAGTCTCCCCTTGTCACTTGCCCAATGCTCCTGGCTGCATTGAATCTGAATGTTTATGTGTCCTAAGATAAATCAGAAGTCTCCCCTCCTCCCCCCAACAGCTTTAAGTCCTATGCGTTCAGATTTCCTCAGGGGGAAAAAATTAAAAAAAAAAAATGAAATGAATTATAGGACATCCAATCTCGTGGGCCTCTTGGTGCTGAGAAAGCATTCTAGCGAGTTCCTTTGACAAGTGTCCTCCACTCAGCAATGGGATGGGCACAGGAATGAAGTAAATAAACCATCCTGATAATGTTCCCCTATATGTTATGCAATAAACCTGTCTCGAAAAGTTAGCCACACAGACTGTTACCATGGTTCATGCACCTTTGACTGGAATAACTCTTGAAACCTTCTCTCTCCCTGTTTCCCTGCAGGGACCTCCCCTGAGAGGCAATGCTTCTCACGTTCTTTTCTGGTAGAGGACAAAGGCCCCCCTAGACGAAGCACACGAGATCATTAGGTAAAACAACATGCTTCATGACAAAGGTCAAGTGTGCGGCTTGGGGTCAAGCGGGACGTCACCAGCCGGCAGTCCCTGAGATCTTATAGACAACCCACAGAATAGAATCCCTCAAGAGAGAAGAGAAGAGACAAGAGAAGCTGACAAGAAAAATGGATGTAAGGTAGGTGACAAATTTCGGTGGGGGGAGGGCACCGCATACATTTCTTGAAATTCACACTATGTCCTGTAGGCCCGAGTCACCAGCCCCGGGACTGGCTTCATTTTCCAGGGCCTGGCCCCGTCTCAGCTAATACTCAGGGCCCCTCGCACGGCTGCTCTGCTCAGAACTCCCCCTTCATCTGCACGCCGCCCTCTGAGGCGGGGACCATGACTCCCATTTTATTGATGGACAAATAGAGTCTCAGAGAGGTAGAAGGGTTCCGGCTTCACCACCTGCCTCGTTGGCTGGCAACCTCAGCTGCCCCCCATGACGACTGGCCGGGGCTGTTTCGGTACAGCCTTGGGGAGAAGGTTCCCTCGCAGCTAAGTTCTCATCTCAAACTTCAGCGTGCCTGGGATCGCCTTGAGAAGCATGGCAGGCAGGCAGTTGTGGGGTGCCCACCCCCCAGGAGTCTGATCCAGGAGTACTGCAGACTGCACCTTCTAGAAGCATCCCTGGAGGCTACGATGCAGGTGCTGACGCTTCATACTTAGGTTCCTCAGAACAGAGAGCTCCTCCCAGCCGGCCGGTTCTTCGGCCTCCCATCAGACGGGCCCCTTCTCCTCCCGCCTGTGCTCTGATCCAGCACAGGCACCCACAGGAGCTCCCTCACAGCTTCCTGGGCCCAGCAAGAGAGGCAAGGGAAATAAAGAGGCAGCAGATCCCTCCCGCTCCTTCCGCATCCAACATGTGGCACAGATGACCTTCGCAGGGCCGCCGGGAAAACGGCAGACTCGGGCTCTGTCTGCTAACTGCAGCGGCCAGCTCTCAGCCCTCTCCATGAGCAGGGCTCTGGCCATAATAATACTCCAAGAAAGACTTTACAAGTCTGCCTCTGGCATTTAAATTTAATATACTTATTAAGGAACAGGAGCGTGCTTTCAGGAAGGTCTTTTTTATCTTTTTTCCCCAGGGTGAAGGCCACATAGCTCAAATTCAAAGTCAGCTGTCTCCCTGGGTTCTTGGGGGCGCAGGGCGTGTTTACAGGACGGGTCCTGCTGCCTCTTCTCCCACGGTTTCCGGCTCCTCTCCTTAGGGCTTCAGGTGACAACACCGCTGAGCCTTTCAGGCCAAGATACAGCCTCTTCCCAGCTGTATTCTCGCTGCTCAGGCAAGGGCCCAGCCAACTCCCAGCTGTCCATCCATCCATCCACTCAGTCACCCACCATCTTCCCGCCCTCGCTTTATCTAGCCAGCCAGAGCTTCCGTGCTTTGATTCATCAAACATTCATTGAGCACCTTCCGTGTGCCAGGCGTCAGGGATACGCTGATGGGTAACACACCTTCTTGCTGCAAAGGAGCTCGCATGGCAAGAAATCAGCTTCCAAGGCAAAGGGACACAATATGCCAAAGCTATGACAGAGATTTTCCAATCTTGTCCAACTATCAAACTCCTACGCATCCATCAAGACCCAACTTAAATATGTCCAGCCTGTTACACAACTCCTGCCCACTCCCCTACCCCCAGAGATCTTTCCCCTGGGCTCTTACAGCACGTGACTGGATTCCATGGCTCTCATCAGGCCCCGGTCGTTGCTGTTAGGACCTGTGTCCTCTATCCTGGCAGGGCAACAACCAGTCTTTTCTAAGTGTCTCTCCTGTGCCAAGCCTAGGGCCTGCCATAGAGCAGGTTAGAGGCTTTGCCAACTTTTGCGACCCTAGGAAACTACTTGCTAGAAAATTGCTAGAAGTGCCCACTTTCCAGTTCCACTCCCGTGCCACGGGATTCCGTAGGTCTGAGCCTGGGGTCCAAGAATCTGCATTTCTCACGACTTTCTCGGGTCAATCTGACGCATGTGATCCACGGGCCACACTTTGATACAACTATGCAGGTACCTCAAGCAGAGTTTGTGGAAGGCATGAAGAAACTAAGGAATGAAAGGTCAACAAAAAGTCTCTGATTTTAGTAAGGTCTGTGGATTTCACCAAGGTGAATTTCCTGTTTTCACATTGGGTATATTTCTATAAAATGCAGCAGTTTGGGGGAAGCTGGGGAAGGGCCCATGCAAATTCCCATTTTTGTAACTTCCTGTGCATCCACATTTTTTTCCCAAGTAAAAAGGGTTTTTTAAAAACTTTTATTTGGGGACATCTGGCTGAGTCGGTTAAGTGTCGGTTAACTGTCCGACTCGGTTTCATCTCAGGTCATGATCTCAGGGTCGGGAGGCTGAGCTCGGTGGGCTCCACGCTCACCAGGGAATCTGCTTGAGATTCTCTTCCTCTCCCTCTGCCCACTCCCCCACCCCGCTCCTGCTTTCTTTCTTAAAAATAAATAAATAAATACAAATAAAACTCTTATTTCTTCCAAGGCCTCCAGGAAGTGCCCTTGTAATTGGCTTCAGGCCCCCTCCCCAGTCTCCTGACATTTAACCCCACCCTCTGGTTACAATCCATAGAAGTTGTCTGTCGGCTACAGTTAATTAGATGCTTAATTATTATACAATTAAATCTCTATTATTAATGAAAGGCATTCCTTCTTTGCTTTACTTCTCAATAGCCTCCAAAATAATCTCATAAAAACTATTTCCTTGCTAAGTAAGGTATAGCAACACTATGTGGGGAAGTCAAGCACAGCTTTTGAGATGAGATGGATACCCTGTTACAAAGCCAGAATCCAGCTGGAGAGCCCGGCAGTTCGCAGACTTGGCTGTGCATTGAACGCGGCTGGGAAGATTTCAACAACTCAGCACCCAGGCCACACCTCATTCTAATTAAAATGAGAATTTTTGGATGGGGACCAGACATCAGTGTTTTTTTTAAAGCCCCCAGGGGATTCCATGGAGGGTGGCTGGCGGCAGGTGGAGGCCGGCCGCTGAGGACGGGAGGGTACCCAGGGGCCCTGCTCAGAGTGGAGAGAAACTCGGAAGCTCTCACTGACCTGCTGGCTCTAAATTCAGCTCAGTGGGAGCCACGACACGATCCAAGGGAGAACTGGCCCTGTGGCTTCTCTGCCTTTTCTCATCTCTCAAAGCCAAGGCCGTGAGGCAGGCGCCAGTGGAGGCCTTCGTGTCGGCTACCTGCTCTCCATGGGCACAGGCGCCTTCTTGTCTGTGCGACTGAAAAGCTCCTTTCAAAGTGGATCAGCATGTCACATGGTTCGAATGCCCCTCGGTGGCCCCCAGGAGCTCCCCAGGCCTGCCTGGCTTATTTACAAAGAGGCCCACAGCGTCCGTCCGGGTCAGCAGCCTCTCAGGGCACAGAGGAGGAGGTCCCTTCTGAGGACCCTTGTGACAGAAAGAACAGAGGCTGGTGCCCAGCTGTGGGGGCCAGAGCAGCAGGTTGAGAGGCTGATGGGAGCCCCCTGGTCACGGAAGGGATGCAGGGACCCCATGGGAGAATCTGCTCTCCCTCCCTGATGAGGTCCTCTGTGCTCCATGCAGAGGCCACTGTCCAGGCTAGTTCGGGTTCCGGAGATCTCGGAGCAGGGCGACACGCTGCCTGCCATGCTCCTTCCTCTTCAGTCCCTGGGGGCTCTCCCTCCACTCCTGCTCCGTCTCAGGCAGCTGAAGGAGGCTGGAGGGGTGGCTAGGGGTCCTGCACCAACGGGCTGCCACCTGGAATAAGAGTCGTGTAGCTGTGTTTAGAGGATGTCACTCACTCAGACCAGGGAGGGCCGCCCCCGGAAGCCCCATCAGAGGTGGCCTAGTTAGCTAATGGGGCCTGGCTTGCTGCCAGCTGGCAAAGGTTTCTAACAAGCTCTGGTCTCCACAGACTCACCTGGAGACCGCTGAACATCTTAGCTCCAAGGACATCGCCCTTGTCTGTACCCAGGCCTGCCCACTCACTCCGGATCCCTCCTCCCTTCCGCTCTCCGCTCTCTGCTTGGCATGGAGTTGCAGACCAAGCTGGGAGAAAAAGGCCTCACACTGACTTCGATGCACTGGATTTTATGGCTGTTTTGAACAAAAAAGTGAACTTTCCTCTGAATACATTGGATGACCCAAACCGTGGAGCAAAGGCTGTTCGTAATCTTGAGTCTGGCGGCTATGTTAGCCGAGCTTTATTTAAACTGTGAGCTTGATACTTCCAACTCCCACCCCCATACTGCTATTATTTTCTCATGTCCATTTTACAGGTGAGGAACTTGAGGCCCTGGCTTTGACCTTCATCAAGATCCCGCACATTTCATGGATATAGTCTCCTATGTCAGCTCTAGAATGGTCAGCACCAAGACCAGAGGCGCGCTCTTCCTGCCTGAGGAAGGCACCAGAGCCCCTTTGCCTGGGGGATGAATACATCCTACTGAGGGAGCCCCCGGAGACAGAGACTGGGGGAGAGGAGCCTTATTAACTTATCAAGTGAGATACGGCCTAGCGGACAGAGCCCCAGTTTGGAGCAGGGAGGTAAGACTGATAGGCCTAGCCCAGCCCTTGTCTCTGAGGCTCTACCCGCTCCACCAGGACATTTGAGGAAGGAGCTAAGGTCAAAGATGAGGCCGGTCCAATTTCTGTTCCAATCTGCATGCGTTGCAGAGGGAAGCGATGTCTGGGGGGCGGGGGTGGGGGGATGGTGGGTCCACTTCTGAAGGTGAAGCAGAGCCGAGGCTCTCCTACCCAGATCCCATAAAAGGGGAGAACTCATGAATTGGCTAAACCAATTTAGGACACGCATCTCACAGTGTTTGACTTTGGGTGATTGCGGTTCCTCATTTCCCCCATCGGTAAAGTAGGGTAGGAACAGTGCCCGGCATGTAGGGTCGTGGTTGGGGGCGGAATATTCAGAACAGTGCCCGGCACACACTCAGGGCCATACTGGCATTAGCTGGGAGGAGCAGGGGTCTCTTTTAAGACCAGAATCATTTCCAGCAGGAGACACTGCGGCTAAATAAATGAGCTTCTTCACTGTTACAAATGTAAGACCTAAAAGAGTATTCTAGAAAGAAAAGCAGTAGCCTTCACTGTACGAACTGTGCTGGCTGAGGTGAGAAATGATAATAAAAGCATGTGTGAGGACCTACTATGTGCCGGGCACTTGCGTGGGCACCGTCTTATGTAGTCCTGACCTCAGCTGGGAAGAATAGTCTCTTTTCCAGAAAAGGAAACCAAGGCTCAGGGAGGTTAAGTGCCTTGTCCCAGATCACAAGTGCCACGTGAGCCTCCATGGCATTGCCTATATACGGTGACAGAAGATGGACAGACAGCATGACCTTCAGGAAACCCTCACAGCCCCAAGGATCTTGCTTGGGCTCATTCAAGCCACCAGCAAAGTAGAGATCAGAAATTCATCATGCTTTCCTCCAAGTGTCTCTCTTCTGTCACAGCCATAAATTCTGCCGACATTAGCAGAAGCCAGGAGGCCGGTCGGCCCAGGACACTGACTGACAGCTCTGGAGCACGCCAGTGTGGACACGGACGGAGGAAGGCCTGGCATTCTGTGTGCAGAGGCCATGGGCAGGGTGATTGCTGGGTTCCCGTGAGAACAGACAGTCCACGAGGCTTTGACTCAACACTTTGTAAATTGGTTTCATGCATGGGCTATCAATGGGGGCCCGGCTACATAATAGGATTTTCCAACACAGTTCTTACCCCCTCTCCTCTGCAGCCTTCCACGTCTCCATGCAGAGCGCCTGGAGGGATGTGATGTGCTTGGCAGGGTGCGCCCTGGTCAGGGTCCGTGGCTCTGGCGGGGGCCATGTAGATCTAAGAGGCCATGGTTCAGAGCTGCCTCGAAGGGCAGCTTATGTGCTCCAGTAGCAGGTGGCGGAGGTCGGGGTGGGTGGACAGGGAGGTGGGCAGGAGAGACAGTGTCCTAGGCAGCCCCCACCAGGCAGGCTGGGGGTGCAGGCACTCCCAGACACACCTGTCCGTTATGGGGGGAAGGGTGTTCAGAAAGTGTCCGGGGGTCCTCGGGGACTACTCAGGGCTTGATTGCGCAGCCCCACCAGCCTTGACTGTCCATGGTAACTCCCTGCCACGGCCACGGAGTCTGACTCCAGAGAAGGCTGATCAGAGGCCAGAAATGGAAGCAGCCCAAATGCAACAGCCTCCTGGAGTCTGAGCCTGGGGAATATGAGCTACCAGAGGAGCAGAAGAGAAGCAGGTTGGAGAACAAGTTCTGGGCTGAGATCAGCTTCAGCCAGGTGGGACTACAGGAACCGGGGTTATACCTCAAAAGTGGACTCTGCTTGAGGCCATGGGACTGGTCTTTTGGGGCCCTGTGTCAGTCAGTCATAATCTAATGGCTTAAGGCACGGTGACTAGGGCAGGGTAACTAGGACAGGTGACACTACCCTTTGGGGCCAAGTGGTTCCTGTTTATCTAAGGCTCATTCTCTAGAGAAGGGGGACAGCTGTGAGCTCTAGAAGCTGACGCTCAGCTGTGGGGGTAGTTGCCCCAGCCCAGCCATGGGGATCTGAGCAGGGCACCAGGCACACCCTTACTCCATACCCCGGGTATAAAGCCAGAACCCCAACAAAAGCCAGCCTGTTGACTCCGACTTTGAGAAAACCAGAAGGCCAAGGAACTACAGTGCATTACAGTGAGCAGTGTCCGTGACTGCCCAGCCATCAGCTCAACACCTGTCCCTGGTGCTACAAAGACAGTAGCCATTTCCATCAAGGGTAGAATGGGGACCTCTGCCCAGGCTCCTGGAACCCCTCCACCTAACGACACACAGACACCCATCGAAGCTACTCTGCGACAGCCCAAAGCTTCCCCCCAGAACCTCTACTACAAGTTTGCTGCTAAAACAACAAGTCTCCACCCCTGATATGGAAGAGAGATTGAATTGGGAACAATCTTAATTCCTTCTGGCAGAGGGAAGCGAGCGAGGGCTGTCAGTTCCCCAATGATATATTGTTAAGGAAATCCAGGTTTAAAGGTATTTCATAAGCTTGCCTTTGCCTGCTAATAAAGAGAGTCAGCTAACGGAATCCGATCACCAGGCGAGATGGTAATGAGATAATGCGGTGTACTCCACGGAGACCCAGCCGGCTCCTTAAAATTCCTCCGAGAGAGTTTCTGAAGTGCCACATTGTGACGAGGAAGGGAGAGTAGGAGAGAGAGGGAGAACGGAAAATGGGCATAATTAGCCGAGTAGATTAGGTGATTCAACAAAGATCATAGCATCTCAGCAGGCTGGAAAGCTGTGGTGTTTATCAACAGACCTCAAGGATACTTCTCGGTCTCCCAGCTTTTCTGTTTTCTCAGCGAGACAAGTGAGCTCAGCGCTGTCTTCCTGGAATGTCCAGAGGCTGAAGACCTTATCATAAACAAATGAGCAGATTTGCCTGGGGTGCTCATGGGCTGGCTAGGGGGTGGGGCTCTGCTAGGTGTCCCCGAAAGCCCACAGGTTTGGGGAGAGGGGGTGTGCTCCAAGGACCCCCAGCCTGGGATGGTGTCACCCCGGTGGGTGTCCAGTCTGGTCATCAGCTGCCTGCTGGTTGCTCAGGCTGAGTGGCCTGAGATGGGGCTTGGGTTCCGCTTTGATGGTGTTTAACTGACATGCTCCTTGTTCCAGAGCCGAATCGTGACTCAGGCTGGGAGGTGGGGGGCAGGTTAGTTCTGTATGTGCACCTGGGTACAAATGATCAGCCTATCTATCAAGCTAGAAGAGAGGACCCATCCACATGCCAAGAAAATGTAATTCAAGGCTCAAGGCAATAAACTTGAAAATGCCTACTCACAATTTGAGGTCGCTCCACTCTCAACACTCACCTTCATAGGCAGAGGTAACGTTTTTGTCCTAAAGGGCTGGGGGAAGCTGATGAAGACTATGAAAACTCTTTCCAGAAAAAATACAGACATACCCACGCACCCAAGTTGCAGTGCAATTTCAAGGGCTCACACATCCTGACCATGAACCCCAGGTTTCACAACTCTGAAGAGGAGGGCCTATTGAGGAGATGACCTGCTGTGTTGGGCTGATGTGGGTGTACCCCATGGAGGCCGATGTGGCCAAGGCAGGAGGCCGTCTGGAAGCTGGTCAGCACCCGAGACAGACGGGCCCTGGAGTGGGCTCTGGTTTTTATTTCCTGGGCTCTCCCGGCTGTGATTGCAGGCCTCTGGGTCTCTGGGAGGAAGAGAAGCCAGTGGCCAGCAGGGTAGAGGCTGGGAGCCGTGGCCCCCAGATCCGTGTGGGTCCCCAGACAATTGCTTCTTGTCTGCTGGGATCTTGGTCACCTCTACTGTGTTCTCCAAATGGCCCAGCAGATGAGCTCCTGGAAGGAAAGGGGTTTTTGTTCTGGCTCTGGGAGGCAGCAAAGAGGGGCGATTGGGAAGACTGTGTGCCTGCCCTGGTGGGCCGGAGGGCAGAGAAGCCTGAGGGCCGGGCCAGAGCGGCTGCAGCTGCACTAGAGCAGAAGGGAAGGAGCTGGGGCTCCGTGGTCTGGAAGGAGGGATGGGGTGTGGCCAGGTTTCTCCCCGGGGGCGATTGCTAGCTTCCTGCCACCGAACCAGAGGGGCTCAGAGCTGACTCTAGTCATAAGTTTAGATACCAGCCATTAGCTCTGCCGTCCAAATGGGGTTTCTTTCCCTCAGTGATCACTGATGTATCATGTCCCTGTAATTGCGTATTGTATTTTGGCGGTGGTGCATCCAGAGGAGATTGGAAACCCAGATCGAACCCGTCCTCCCTGGCAAAGCATCCATCACACACACCGAGGGGCCCGGGTGGAGCGAGGGAAGCGAGCGGGAAGTCGGGGGATGCTCAAAGGCAGCCAGAAAAATGTGGGAATTTTGTCTGCTCTCCAAACCCTCCACGGCCCGGTATCTTCTGCTGACAGTACACACTCCAGGGTCTGGGCCCCGTGCAAGGAGAACAGGGCATCAAGAGTGGGTGCCATGAGCTCACAGGGACCTGGCCCATGCGCCCATGCCTTCACTGACCAGTGTTCCTGGAGCACACCCTACATGTGGGCTCTGTCCTAGGCCGTGGTGATGTGGCAGTGAACAGGCTAGACCACCCCCGTGGAGGGGGCATTCTACAGGAGGCTCTCAGGCACAAATTCCTGGCTATGTCCCCCATTACCAGAGTGCCCCAGCCACACACTCTCTTGCAGAGCAGTCGGGCAGGCCCCTCCTCAAAACGGTCCAGGAGCAGCTTCTGGGCCTCCAAGCACACCTCTGCCTCCTCTCTCCTTCAGCTACAAGTCAAGGTGTGTCTCTTTCCCCTTTCCACCTCACCTCGTGCCACACCTGGCTCTAGCAGGGGTCCAGGGCAAATAACTTCCCTTCTCTGCTCCTCGGCATTCTCAACTACAAAATAAGGCTACGGACACCGGCTCTGGTCACATCCCTGTGGTTTTGTTAGGATAATAGAACCCCCAGAAAGTCCAGACAGGGAAGACTTCAAGAGTCATTAAACCCAATGTCTCTGTTGCATAGAAGAAGAAACTGAGGTCCAGAGTGGTACCTAATAAGAAAGTGTCAGAGAAAGCTTTTGCTGAGTGGAAAACACCATCAATACATAAGGGGTTGTTATATTGTTGCTGTTGTGTTTCCTCTGAATGCACCAACTGGTCTCCCATGGCGGGAGCGGGGAGGGGAGGCAGGAGTCAAGAGTCATTCCCTGCAGGTCCCTGAGTCCTTCATTTGCCCTCAAAGACCTCACTGGCCCCGAGCCTCATGTGGTTCCCCTTGCTGTGGCTGCCCAGCCCCACTAAGAGGATGGGAGCTGTTTATTGCTTTCTTGCATGGTGGGGGAGCCTGGAGTTATAGGCTAATTAAACCACAGACAGATTCCTCAGCAGTTGGCGGGGACCATAAGAGCTGTTACAACAGTAAAAGGCCAGAGATGACAGATGGAGCTTTTTCAAGATTATGTCACCGTCACCCCCAAACACAGCTTCCACTCCACTCCTCAGCTTCAGGGCCATGCTCCATGGGGTGATCACTCTGCATCAGGGAAGCCTATACACAATTAGGTGGTGGAATGGGGTGGGGGGCAGAAAAACAAAGGACAAAAGGAGTAGGACAGGCTCCACCCAAATACAGTGGCAAATACGGCAATCTGATCCACTCCGCGAGCTCCATGGAAGGATGGAAAGCTGCACAGGATGGTCCTCAGTGGAAGAACAGGGAAGTCCTTCCCAAAGTCTAACTAAAATTCCTTCTGTGGTCAAGATGCCAAAGAGACGGGGGTGGGAAGACGACGCCCCTGCCAAGGGAGAGGCGAGCTGGGGAAGGGCTCCTTTGGGGTGATCAGTGACCTCTCCGGGGCAGGCCTTCGAGATTCAGGATCCCCAATCTATGAAGAGCATTATTCTCAATTGTACCTCCTTCCTGTCACCTCCTCCAGGAAGTTGACCTGGATGAGATTAAACCCAAACCTTGACTGAACTTTGATTTCCACGCTACCACAGTCAAGGAGCTTCAGGGAGGAGGAAGAGAAAGGCACATAAATGATCTCATCACTGAAAATAACCTGCAAAGAAAATCTTCATCTGGTTGTGGAGTCCGCCAAGTTGGATTTGAGTCTCTTCTCTGCCTCTTGGACAGTTCATTTCACTTTCTCTGTGCTTCTGATTCCCCCCCCCCTATAGTAAATACAGCTAAATATTCCTGCCTTGTGGGGGTGTTGTGAAGCTCAAAAGAGATCATGCATTTAAAACACCAAAGTGCTTGGCAGGAGTGAATTGTGGTAATTCAACCACTCATCAGAGAATGTGGGCCCCAAAAGGAGTTGAACCTTCCTTACCCTGAACAAGAAACCTCTCCTTTCCTTGTTGATGAATTCTCGCCTTGAGAATCAGAATGGTCACCCTGAAGTCTGGCCTGTCTCCCACCTGCTGCAAGGTCCCTTGCACAGGGTCCCAAAGATGCACAGATCCCAAAGAGTGATTGCAAGATGGCAGGGGTGGGGGGTGGCTGGTATTCAAGGGAGGACTGGCTCCACTGCCCTCCGGATGGAAAGATGCTGTACATCCAGCCAGGCTATCTATCTCCTTGCCCGCTGCCCGTGCTCCTCAAAATCTACAAGGTCACTTGGCCCAGCTGGAGTTCCAGCCCAAGGCCTGACGTGATGCAATCTGACAGCCCTGTCTCCTGCTGCCAGGCTGGGGCGTGGATGTGGGCTGCCAGGCTGCTGCTCGGGGCCGGCCGGGCTGGGGATGGGCAGCTGTGTCTCAGCCCGCTGGTGGCGCGGGGGAGGCCAGTGGGACCGAGGAGCTGTAAATTGCTACAAGATGGCAGAAGAACAAGTTTGCGAGAAAAGTTGCCTCCACCCTCCCCTGTCCCCACGTGCCTCCCTCACCTTGCAGCTACAGAGTTGGCCTGATGGTGAGACACAGGTGAGGAGGAAGAGGGCACCTGAGCTCCTTTCACGCTGCCCTGGCTGGGAGCGGTCACCTGTCTTCTGCGGTGCTTACACCACGCTGCAGAGCCCGGGTCTCCCTGCTGCCACCTGCCCCCCCCCCGCCGCCGTCCCCCATGTCCTGTCTTTCGACCGCCCCTTTCACGCTCCCAGAAGAGAAGAGGATCATTTGGAGAGCCTCTGCTTTGTGCCAAGGTCTGTCTCTGGCATTTACATTACCTTGTGGAGTCCTTCGAGCCCTAATGTCCATTGGGGGCGGGCGGTGACACACTCGATCTCCATCCCCGTGAAGCTGACAAGTGTTCACAGAGGTGTGGGTGGAGCTAAGGGAACTAACCAAGGCTGGTGCAACGTCCCCAGACGCAACAGCAGGGTCCCTCTCCTCCCCTGGGCCTGAAGGGGTAACAGAAGGGGAACTTAGTGGCCGGGGGAGAGAGTAGCTTTCAGGGCAGTGGGGAAGGGGCTGCCTGATGGAAGCTGAGGCCGTTGGTCAAGGGACACAGCCGGCTTGTGGGGATCCTGTGAGGAAGGGGTTAGGGGAATAAACTGGTGACCTTGGGGCACCTGGTTGCTTAGTGGGTTAAGCATCTGGCTTCGGCTCAGGTCATGATCCTGGGAGTCCTGGGATCGAGTCCCACATCGGGCTCCCAGCTCTGTGGGGAACCTGCTTCTCCTGCTGACCTTCTCCCTTCTCATGCTCTCTCTCTCTCTCTCTCTCTCAAACAAATAAATAAAATCTTTGAAAAAAAAAAAATCGGCGACCTTCCTGGGCTGCTGTCCTCCCATATTCTACAGGTGCCGCCCACCAGAGAGCAAGGAGGTTTGTTGACTCTGTGCAAGTGGGCGAGCCTAGGGGTGTGGGCCAGAGCAGGGTGAGGGTGGGTGGAGCAGGGCGCGGAGGGCCAACGGCAGGTGGTCAGCACATACAAGATAGGAGCATCCTGTTTGACAAGTGCCCAGGGTCAGCAGCTGGCTACAAAGGCAGAGCCTCCCCCATGCTCTCTTGAATGGCTTGTCTAGTGTCTTCTCTCTGAGAAAGTAGGACAGCAGGTAAGGGAGGACGGATCACACAGTCTTCTCATCCCACCTGATCCGTGCTTCTAGCTCCCGGCAGCTCCCCAGCCCCTGATACCCTGGGGGGGGGTCCCTCAGGGTTACACCAGGTAGAGATTCAACCCCAACATGACCATCGGCTGGCTCGTGACCTTGAGAAATCCCTGAGGCTCTCTGGGCTTCAGCTTTCACATCTGTGAGGGGGGGAGAAAGAAAGAAAGAAAAAAAGATAGAAGGAAAGAGAGGGAGGAAGGGAGGAAATAAAGAAAAGAAAAAAGAAAAGAAAAGAATGATTTTATGATTCTGTCCCCGTTTCCACTGCAAATATTTTTCAAGGATAAAAGTGAGATATACATGTAAAATTCTCTGGCATTAGAGTCAACCCACAAATGCAAAAGAAAAAAATCTTTCTTTACTTCCAACAAATGCTTATGAGACATCCTATTATGTGCACGCATTATTCCTGGTGCTGGAGGTACAGCAGCAAACAAAACAGGCAAGTCTCTGCCTTCATGGAGATGACATCCTATTTGGAAGAGACGGACAATGAACAAACAAATGAAAACATAGTATGTCAAACGGAGGTAAGTGCTACGGGGCAAAAGGAACAGGATGAGGCATGTAGGGAGTATGGAATGAGCATCGTGCCGATCTGTAGAGTGGTTGTGGAAGTCTTCAGGATAAAGAATCATTTGAACAGAGGCCTGAAGGAAGTAAGGAAGAAAGACATATGGTGATCCAGGGAGAGGATGCAGCAGGTGCAAAAGCCCTGAGGCTGAAGAACGCTGGGCATGATGGAGAAAAAACATGGAGGCCGATGTAGTTAGAGGAGTGATCAGGATAGAGGGGTTAGGGAGCACCATGCTGTGTCATAGACTGAAGGACAACAGGAGTGGAAGCGGGGAGGACGGTTGGAAGCTATTGCAGTAACCTACATGAGAGGAGAGTCTGGGCTGGCTGGAGGCAACAGAGAGCAGTCAGGTCCTGGGAAAACCAGAGGGTTTGTTGATGGATTAGATGTGAGGTATGAAAGACAAAGAGAAGTTAGGATTGAGTCCAAAGTTTTTGGCCTGAGCAGCCAGAGGATGGTGTTGCCATTTGTGGTTGGAAAGGATGGTGGGCAGAGCATCTTTCGGAGGGGAAATTAGGGATTCTGCTCTGGACATGCTAAGTGTATATGAATGCTAGTTATATGATCGGGAAATGGGCAAGACTGGGCTGAAGTTACACATCTGGAAGCTGCTAGCATATAGATAGTACTAAAGCCGCAGGTCTAAGGAAAATCACCTGGGGGTAGGTGTGGGGAGAGAAGGGAGGCAGAGGGACCCCGAGACCCAGAGCATGCCAGGTTAGGGTCTAGCCGAAGGGACTGAGAAGCAGTGTTCGCTGACTTACTGGAACCAGATAAGGAGAGCACACCAAGCAAGAAGGAAAAACCAAGGACTCATCTCACTTGTGAATATTGCTGCCCCAATCTGAAATAAATCATTAGCAAATGAAGTTGACCAATGCCTAAAGAATTATACCTCATAAACAATTTGGGTTTAGCCTACTAATATAGGCTGATTCAACATCACAAAATGTGTTAATAGAATTCATCGCATGATAAAGGAAAATTCTATGTGGTTGATAGCATTTGATAAAATCCTATATATTTTCCTCATTAAAAAACAAAGTCTCCACAATGCAGGAAGAAAATCAACTTCCTTAATTCCAGTACTTCCAAAAAACATTAGAAGCATCTCCATTCTGGCTGGAAACAACACACAGATGCCTGTTTTGTCCGGACAAGATTCCGGAGGTTGCATCAAGGGAAGAAAACAAAGGATGGAGAACAAAGAAAAGAAGGATGAATGGGGAAAATGGTAGTTTCAGATAACGTGATTATCTACCTAGGAAATCCAAAAGAGTGAAATGACACTCCGTTAGATAATAAGATTCCTGCGTGATGCTTGAGTATCAGAACAATCCCTAAAACCCAAACATTCCCTCCATGCCACCACTTAAAAAAAAAAAAAAATAGGTATGTAAAATAGAAACCCAAAACAAACCACAACAACAATATATGCCTTGAAGGTCCCAAGAATGAACCCGGTGAGATTATGAATACGGCTTTGATGGAAAACCTATAAAACTCTGCCGAGGATGACAGAAGAGGATCTAGAGAAATGGAGAGGCATTTCCTGTTCCTGCCGGGGGAGTCTCAGCCTTGTGTAGAGGGTGAGTGTCCCCAAATGCAAAGCCACTTCTGGTCAAAATCCTAACCAAATTCTACAGACTTTGATTGACTTAATTAAATTCACCTGGAAGAGAAGAACAAGCACAACCAGAGAGGGCATAGTTGGAAAAGAAGCGGGAGCCGGCGGGATCTAGCCCAGCAGTATGAAATGTACTAAAACTACATCAGCCACAGTCCTGAGAACAAGAGGTCAGCCTGAGAATGGACCGATAGTACAGAGTTCGCGCACGTACAAGTGTAAATGATGGCATGATAGCACTTCTAACCAACGGTGGAAGGATGGACTGAGGGGTCACGGATGGCACTGGACAACTGCTCATTGTATCAACCAACCGCAGAGATCTTGACTCAACTCATTTTCAACGATTAAGGAACAATATTGCTTGTGCGTGGAAGCCCAGGGGTAGATACGGTGATGGCAAGGCCTCCAGGTTGGCCCAGCCCAGGGGCTCTGACTCCATTCGTTCCATAGCCATGCTGGTCTCTGCAGGTGGCCTCATCCTCAGGCTGGCTTTTCTCATTCCAGCAAAAGAGCCATAGCGGGCTCCCAGATCCATAGCCACAAACCATGATGCCCAAAGAAAGAAAGGGTGTTTTTGTTTGTTTGTTTTCCTCTCCCAATGCTATCTCCCCGCCATCCCCCCACTCCCAGTGCTATCTTTTAGAAGTAAGCACTGTATTTCACCAGGTGCACTCAGTGAACTTGACCTCACCTTAACTGGGTCAAACTGATGATCCCCAACTAATCACCAGTAGGGTACCGTGCTCTGATGTTTAGGCAAGGTATATGGGATTACCCCTAAACTCAAGAGGCCCTGCCCCAAAGCCCAGGGAATGAACAGGGAAGGGGTGAATGCCTAAGTGAAAATCTAGGGAAAGTGGAAATAAACACTAGGTCGGCCACCGATAATGGCCATGGAAGCTATCGATTTGGAAAATAGAGTTAGAGCCCACTGTCCCCCATAACAAAATAGTAAATCTCAAGTTGACAGCTTCATAAGCAAAGGGAACACTATGCAAATATTAGAAGAAAATTAGAAAAAAATATAACCTTGGACTAGCAAAGACCTTCTTAGAGAAGACACAGTAAAACCAAAATCATAAAAGAAAAAAATTGATAAATTGACTGTGTCAAAACTAATTGTTTCTGTCTGACAAAAAAACCTACAAACAGAGTTAAAAGGTAATTGGCAGACTGGGTGAAACGTGCATAACAGATGTGAATTAATATCCAGAATGTATGAAGAGCTTCCACAGAAATGATAAGAATAAGCAAAACATAGGGATAAGTAATTCATAGAAAAGGAAAGATAAATAAGGCAGTGAACATATGAAAAATGTTTATTAGAAGTCAGGGAAATCAAATCAAATCAAATATTTTATTTTGGCAAAAAAAGCATAAAATTAATGAGATCTAGTGTTCAAGGTGCTGTGGGGAAAAGGGAAGTCTGAAACACTGCTGTTGGGAGTATAAATTAGCAGAGTATCCAAATTAAATACGCACTTACCTTTCCACCAACAATTTTACTTCTGGGTGTCTCAACTGAAGAACTGGGAATTCCTTAATTATGGGTATAAAAGAGGTTGGACAAAGATGTCCTTTGTTATGTTGTTTCTTTGTTATTGTTATGTGTTTCTAACAGTGGAAAAACACGTGACCCAAACGCCCCAGAGAGGAAGAAAGGCAAACGATATTCACATGCATACATATATGTCAAGTGTACGTATACACATATGTAATGTCGGAGTATTTAGCTGTTTAAAAAGGAGGTAGTTCTATAGGCAGCGAAACTGAAATCTCTCCAAGTCATATGGTTAAGCAAAAAAGTGAGAAGAGTGAATTGTAAGCTATAATACCACATTTTACCACTTATGTAAAAAACAAAGACCCAATATGTTTTTAGTTGTGCGTACGTGTAAAACAGAGAGGCGCCTGTCTGTAAGGAGGCACAGCGATCCCCCAGTTGCCACCAAAGAGGCACTTGGGCTATATCCCTCGTTCATGGACTTCTAAATGTAACTACATATATCACCGTATCATTAAAAAGGAAAGCCTTTCATTGTTCCTCCCTGCTTTGGCCCAGGGCATGCTATACCCACATCCTGGCCCGCCCCCTCTTATTCTACCACTCAGATGAAGAAAGGACAGGTTTCCAACCTCTCTGAACCAGGACATCCGGGGAGCTGGGGCAATCTGTGAATTTCCAGAAGCTCCGAAGGGCCGAAAGGCCGGTCAGCATTGGTCGCACAGCACATGGGCTTTGCAGCCAGAAGGCTTTGAAGTCTGAATTGCGTCTGCACTTCTAGCTAGCTTTGCAACTGAAGTCCAAGCGCTCTCTGTGCCTCAGTGTTTCTGTCCAGAAAGAGGACTAACTAACGTAAACACCTGCCTCGTAGGGCTCCAAGGAGAAGCAAATGAACGGGGAGACTACTGGACATTAAAAAAATATTTTTCAGTTTGAAAATACGAGTTTAACTCCAGGTTTAGAGGTCGTGTGCTTTTTCCCAAACACCTGTCGTCTCCCCTCCATCAGCAGGAGGAACAGAGCCGGATCTTAAGTCCCTCCCCCGCCTTCTCACCTGCCTCTCTGTGCTCACCAGAGCTGGACCCTGGGGGGTGGGAGCCCCTGGTTAATCTCTGTGAGTCTGGTGTTTCTTATTTCTTGATTCTCATCCACACACCTGTTAGCAAGCCACTAAGACTGCCCCGCCTCCGGGCAGCCAGCAGTTCCCCCCACCCCCCCAGCACCCCCCCCAGCCCAGGACCCCCCTGGCCCCAAGCCTCCTAGGGGCTGAGTTGGTCTTTCTCCTCTCAGTATTTTATTAGCAGAGGGTGAGCTTCCTTGAAGCCAGCTGTGAAAGGTCTTCCCAAGCAAACCAAAAAGAGCAGAAGTTCAGTAACACTTCTCCCCCACCCCCCACCCCCCATCCATGCCTTCATTCATACTTGCTCCTAGGAGAGGAGTGAACTACCCAGAGGCCCCCTCCTCCGCTTCTGGTCTGGCCAGGAGGGCAGACAGAGAGGCAGAGAGAGAGATATCCCTTCTGGCCTCTCCCAATCTATGGGCCAGCCTGGTCGCCATCCACCGTCTCTCAAGATGCAGCTGGGGACGGAGATGAGGAAGCGGTGTCCTGCCCACACGGTCTCCCACGGTTCCGCGTTCCATTTATTAGCCTGTCTCTCTCCTCCAAAAGACACGTCAATCACCAGTGAGCTCCATGCTCTTCTCTGTCTCTGTCTGGGCGAAGCAAAACAGGAAGCCAGAGGACGCTGAGCCCAGAGCCCCTCCGTTTTCTCCATCCCTCCTCCCCTGCCTGCTCCCCAAGAGGCACACAGAACACACAGCCAACAGTGTGTGCAAACAAGCACGCACGCATCCCCAGGCCTCCCCTGCACAGTCAGCTGTTCTCACGTCTCGCTCTCTGGCCCTGGCATTTGGCCAGGAGGGCACCTTTACTTTAAAGACATCCAAAAAAAAAAAAGATTCTATTGCCTTTACTTATCCTTTCAGACCTGGCTCAAACATCATAGCCTCTCTGAAGCCCACCAGAGCCCCTTCTTTCCTTCCCCGCAGTGTACCTCCACTTGTACCCCAAAAGGCATCAATTCTAGAACCGACTTCATAGTATTTCGTTTTACGGCATACACCTATCTCCACCGCCAGCTTGTGCCATCTGTGTCTAAAACCTCTATACTTAACACACAGTGTTGGCACACTCCCTGATGGGGGATGGATGGACAGATGGACAGATGGAAGGAAAGGTTCCCCAGAGCATCCTCCTCTACTTTTAAGAAGCAATATAACAAAATTCCCTCCTGCTTCTCACTTCCTCAACATTCCTATCTCTGTTGGCCTATATATTCGTATATAATGGAGTATCTTCATAGATATCACAGAACCTGATAGACCAGTGGTTTTTCTCCTTTTGGAGAAGTCCAAGCCTTTCTGAGGGTCTAAAGAAAATGGCCAACTTCAGAAAAAATGTTAAAATGCAAAATTTTCTCAATAGGAGGCTTGCACGTACTCCCAAAGAGCCCCCGTGGGGGACCCCAGGCAGCCATGCACCCGGGTTCAAAATCCTTTCTTGGTGGTCTAGACGGAGATCAATACTTTTATCCCTGCATAGATAAGCTTGGACTCATCAAATGGTGGGATGTGGGTGGGCATCTGGCCTTTGTTGACTCTCATAAGGTGAAGATCATATTTGAGAAACTCTCACTTCATTTTTCTCCAAAGCATATACTCATTGCTCATAAAGCGAGTGGATAGGGACTCTGAATTCGATATTGACAACAAAGAGGTCTCTACTTTGGGAGTCTGCTTCCCCCTCTCTCTCTGCCTGCCTCTCTGCCTACTTATGATCTCTCTGTCAAATAAATAAATAAAATCTTAAAAAAAAAAAAAAACCAGTGTGTCCAGTGGAACTTTGGATTCTCTGGATGGTATCTCCCACAAGAAGCCCTGGGCTCATTCGGGGCAGCCCCAGAACACAGCAGAGGTTCTCCTCCTGTATGTCCCCTGGGCCAGAATGGCAGGAACGCAGTGTCTGCTCTTCTCTGCTTCAGCGAGCACTTTGGCCAGACTCGGCGAATTTCAAGTTCAGAGTCAGAAGGCCTCCTACAACTGAATCCCCAGCCCAGTCTGCAGCCGGAGGCCTAGTGGCCTGAGTCAGGGGGGGCTCAGCCCTTCTCTGCTGTGAAAAAGCAATGAGGTTGAACTTTATATTTATTGATCACAGCTTCTCTAGACCTTTACTATCATTTAACTCTCGCTTCTAACCAAATCCCCTTCATCTCTTTTTGCCAACCTCACTGCCCAAAATCGTTTTTTTCCCTCACCCTATAAACACATTTCCATTTCACTGCCCAGTCAGCCTGCTCCCAGAGCCCTCTCTGTGTTTATTTTCCTCCCCCATCCAAGAGTGTCCTCATCATGGGGAAGAATTAAAGGAAGGGGTGGCCTAGAGGGGGTTAAACTGACCCAGTCAATAAATACCGCAAACTCTCAATTTCTGGAGCTACACATATGACCTGGAAACTACCATAATTCAAAGATAATTTCTTTTGAGTTTTGACTGAGTTGGGGTCTTTCCATATGTAAATGGAAAGATAATCATGTGCCTGGATTGTCCAGGGACTCCAAGCATTGAAAATAAAAATTGCAATGAACACTGAGAGTTAAAAATACGTCAATTAAATAATAAAGTCACCACTCAGAGACGAATCTCCCAACTGTCTTTGCTTTTACTCGGACCCACTTCCTGCAGGGAGGGATCCCAGGCAAAGAATCTCGGAAAGAAACAGCCTAAATGAATGCGCCCTCGCTCCCTTTCAACTCCCTTGGTGCCTGACTTATCCTCTAATGAGGTTAAAAAATGTGCTGTGTCTTGATTAGGAAGAGAATCTTGAAGGCCCCCTTCCCGCTCTTGCTGAAGGCTGGGGAAGACTGGATCTGGCCAGAAGACCAGCACATACCTCCAGGAGTTGCTGGGAGCGCTCTCCCGGCCGTCTGCCCCTCTGGGCGGTGTGTTCCTGGGCCTCCCCCTCCACCCCCTGCACACAGGCAGGACACGGTACCACCCATCCACCAGGAGGGCTGGATTTGCTAGTGTGCAAGCAGAAAGCAGCGTCGTCCTGTCCTTGTGTTACAACCCCTTCAAGCATCGTCTCCCCTGACCGCTGGAGGACCTCTTAGAAAAACATCACAGCTTCTAGAGTGACTCTCAGTTAACAAACAAAAACAAAAACAAAACAAACCCAGGCCAGGTCGTTCTGACATCAGAGCCTCTTGTTCGTATCCGTCTGGAGCTCTCATCCCCCATCTTGCCCTGCGCACAATGGAAACCCAAAGGGGGGGCCCAGGGATGGCTAGTTTTATCACTGTGTTCTCACTCTACTCTTGCCCCATCCTGTCTGTTGTCGGGACTCCCCTGCACCCCGACCTCCCGCCAAGGTCAGATAGGGTGGAGATGGAGCAGCAGGGGAGGATGAAGGCCAGGGCAAGTCTTCCTTGACTTGTTGGATGCTAATACAGCCTCCGCACCCTCTGGACATGGCAGATTCCAAATGTCAAGTCTTTCCCTTTTCGGGGGCTCGTGTGTGTTCTCTCATCCGTGATCCCCTCGATATGCTGACAATTCTTTCCTGGAGGCTTATGACCCTCCCCACTCACCTCCTCCAGTCCTGCAGCCAAGGGCACAGCTCACCCTCGGGCACTGGCGTGAAGCCTTCAAAGTTCCCAGCATCCCTGCAGACTCTAGGAGGGCCGAAGTTTGAGGCCACCGTGTCTGCCTCTGCCCAGCACCCGCAGCCCCGGGCCAACCACAACCTCTCACCTTCAGACCTTCTCAGGCCTTAGCCAAGCTCTTGAGTGTCTCTCTTCTTGTCCTCTCATTTGGGCAGGTGGGAGGGAAGCAGCCCCCTTCCCTCTCCCATTGGGGGGAGATGGGAGCCAGCCCACTGACATCTCCCTCCAGAGGAAGTCTCCCAGCCACCTCACGATCTCTCTGCATCCTGTTCCTATATCCTTGAGGTGGGTGAGAAGCTAAGGGTCACACAGCCAGAAGCGAGGGTTACAGACCCTGGATGGTGGGGTGTGCACTCGGCTTTGGAGCCTCGGCCACATCCTGCATTCCAGACAGAGCTTCTTGGGGGTCATTCATTCATTCACCCACAAACATTCCATGAGCACTGAGCTCAGGCTGCCCTAAAAAAAACACCATACACTGAATAGCTTGAACAACAGAAAATTCTCATCGTTCTGAAGGCCAGGAAGTCCAAGGTGAAGGTGGTGTCAGCGGGATAGTTTCGTTCTGAAGTCTCTTCTCTGGCTCGTAGGCAGCTGCCAACTTGCTGTGGGCTCAGATGATGGGGGTGGGGTGGGGGAGAATCCCACACGGGGTCCACCCTCATTACCTCATCTAACCCTATTATTGCCCCCAAACCTCACCTTCAAAGACTATCACATGGGCAGTTAAGGCTCCCACACGGGAGTTTGGGGGGGACACAAACATTCAGTCCCTGCCAAGCTGTTTACCAGGCACTGTCCTGGGTGCTGAGCGTAAGAACATCCAACGGCATGAGGCTCACTTGCCTTCTCCCAGTCTTGGAGGAAAGACCAATGTCTAGGTGAAGAGTGGTACAGCAGTGTGGGACATGCAAAGCAACAGCACAGAGGAGGGACTGATGGAGGGAGCTTCCAGAAAGTCCCCTCCCCTAGGAGGGGATGCAGGGATGGGGGGTGCCCAGCGGCCAGAGAGCGTGGCTGACCTCCAGCAGGCCTGTAGAGACCACTCACTCAGCCTTTCCCCTTATGGAGGGGGGTGCCCTTGAATGGCTGCATCTTGGAAGGAACGTGTGCTCGGGCTGTGTGGACAGCCTGAGAGCAAACCAGGACAGTCTTTCACTGGCGCTAACTCAACACTCTCCGCGTGGCTGACCTGGGCTGGGGCTTTCCCAACAAATGTAGAAATCAAGGAGCTGACCTCCATCGTGAAGATAAATAAACGGAGGTTGGAGTATGGAAATGGGTCTCTGCATCCCGGGAGCAAACACACATCCAGCCCAGGAGAAGGCTGCCTGCTCTCCAGGGGAGCAAATCCCTCAACTTTAGCTCCCAAGTTCCTGTGGGGTTTGTCACCGAGAGGTTTCCACCCACTCCCAGCTTTTTCCTCGAAATGCCGTAAAGGAAAGTTTGTCTAACTCCGGGTTCTTTGCATTCTGTTTAGAGACACGGATAAAAATGTGTTCATTATCCCATCTGCGGCCTCTCAAATGAGAGAAAAGTGCTTCTGTATTAGGCGACGCAATCCACCCAAACCTTTTTACTTCTATTAAAAAAGCATGAAGGCAATTTATCAGGATATGCCTGTCACCGTTTGAAAAGCAGAAAGGCGTCTTATCTTCGGATTTATTTACAGGTGCAGCCTAGTGACAGAGGCAAGTGTTTTCCCAGCACAGTGACTTGGGAGGAAAAGCTGCTCTTGGATGCTCCCTTGTCCCTAAAGATGAGTGTGGCACTGCCACCATCACAGTCCTAAAGCGGGCCCCCACCTGCTGAGGCCACCAGCAGACACACTCCCTGCCAAGGCTCCAGCCAGGGCTCTGGGGTCTTCCCTTCAATCCAGGTGGAGAAGGGAGAGCAATTCAGATGCTCCTGGTAGGAAGTGGGCTCAGAGAGGAGGAAGGGGACATCCAGAAAGATTCCGTGTTTCCAAGAATCTGCTAGGTACAAAATGGGCCAAAGGGTAGCGCTGACATGAGTTTCTCTGGGGTGGCTTCTGTGTTGTCCTCACTGGAGATATCTTTTGACGTTTTCATGGAAACCTTCTCTAAGGAGCCCTCTGGGCACTGTTTCAATTTCTGTCACTGCAGACACTGAGAAAACACGAAGGAAGAACGGGGCCCAGGAGAGGGGTAATGGTGCTTGGTGCATACCTGGTACTTCCAGTCCAGGATCAAACCAGGCATCAGATGTGGCCACAGAAGACCTTTTCTCCCACGATCAACAATATTTATTGCATCCCTGTCCTAGTGGCCAGGCCCTGCATTCGGGGCTGGAGACACAAGTTCAGACAAGGTGCGATCCTGCTCCATTTGGGAAGGAGATGGGCAAGAAAGGAAATCATCCCAACAGGAGGCAGAGCAAAGCAAGTAGCAAGGAGAGGTGTCCCAAAGCTGTTGTATGAGCACGGAGAAAGAATGAATGCATTCTGCGTTGGGACTTGGGGAAGGTGGCCTACCCCTCTGCCCCCCGGAAAGCAACATTTACTTTGGTCTCCATTTATGAAGGGTTTTCAGAAGACACTGGAGGAGGGGATGGTGGGCACGGGGGTGGAAGTAGCAGCTCTGAAGGGGAGAGCTCAGTGGGGGCACAGTCACACCTCCCACCAAGGGCGCCCCCCGTCATCTTCTGTGGCTTCTGCGGGATCAGGTCCTCGTTGCCATGGTGTCAGCATCAGGTCTCAGTGACCTTCCTCTGCAGGAAACACTCGTGCTTCCCAGCACCCGGGATGCGGGGACTCCGCATCCTGGGAGCCACAGCTGGGATGAAACCTTCAGAGCTTCAGGCTGAAATCAGCACTGCAGGAGAGGGTCGGAGTGGGTGCTGAGTCCAAATGGCTCCCTGAGAAGCACGGAGGGAAGCACTGGGATCCACACCTTCTGCCCTAATGGTGGGCCAATACGGATTTGGGGTTTTTCTATGAAGGACCATATAGTCCATACCACTTAGCACGCTTTCAGAGCCCTTTGCAATGGGACACCTGCCTGACCACCTCCCCCAGCAGGATGTCCACCCCACGGCTCTCTGTATCCCACACTCCAGCTTCAAGGAAGAGCTTCTCCTTCCCCCTCTGCCTCCACTCTCCTGGGGATCTTGTAGGCTGGACATAGTCCTGCTCCTCCATTAGCACTTTGCTCTCTTGGAGGCATCTTTGCCCTTATTTAAACTTCGAGGAAGGTATGAGTGCTCCCACTCTCCAGGTAGGAGGGCAGAGAAGATGGGTGGTCAGCCAGAACCATGGCCAGCTCTCCTGTCTCCAAATTCTGAGCCCAGAGCCCCATCCTCCCTGCTGTGGTTCCGACCTTTTAACTTCCCGGGATTTCTTTTATTGTTTTTCCTTCCACAGACCCCAGGGACTCCTATGATGTCATCCCCAGCCAATCACAGCTCCCAAGGAGCATGAGATAACTACTGTCAGCACACGGAGTTGACACGATCCCAGTTAAAAGCTGAGAAAGCTGTGTTTCAGGTAAGCCTTGCGGCCCGAGTGCAGATAACAGTATGATTTCTGTTGGGCTATTTGAGACATTGACAGAAGCTCTCAGAACCTTTTATGATGACTTTCCCTGGGGGTCCAAAGACCTTAGGTTGGGAAATGCTGTGCGATTTTTACAGCAACCACAATTTTCGGGAGAAAAATCAGGACCTATGGTGTGACAACTGTGAATCCATGTAAGGAGTGATGAGACAGGCTGTTTGAACTCAGTATTGTCTCCAAAAATCTGGGTTAGGTTGCCATTCATTCACTCACACAGTCTCTCACTTATTAAGCACCTACTGTGTGCTTGGTACTGGGGGCACAGTGAAGACCGGGACATGGCTCCTGCCTTCACAGAGCTGCCAGTCCCTTGACACAGGCTGACCCTGAATAGTGGGGGACAGAAGAAAGCGTGAATGTCTGGGAGGTGTTGGAAGCCCATCGGGAGAAGGAGACATCTGAGCTTAGTTTTGGAAGATAAACAATAATTTGCCATGGATAAGAAAGGAAGATTAAGGAAGATTAAGAGCAAAGAGCATGAATAAGGAAAGGCTGAGGGTATGGAATTCCAGCTCTGCAGGAGCTACGAACAGTGTCTTGGAATTATAAAGATGGAGGCAGAGATGGAGAAGGAGGTTGGAAGGGGTGAGGCTCCTGGCTAGGAAAGATCCTACAACTGGAGCCTGTCCCAGCACACCCCAGCCGGTCCCAGCACACCATGGCCCCACCCCACGTCCCGCCTCCCCTAACCCACAAAAACCAGTCTGAGAGAATGCATGTTCCAGGCAATTGCTCCAGCACAGTCTGTGCTCTACTTCCTCCGCCTCTGGGATTCCTGTGGACTCACCAATCCCTCTACTTCTCATCACAGCAGAAAGCAGGACAGAAAGCACTCTTGGCCTCATGCAGTTCTTAGTCTAAGAAGCAAACATCGATCTAACAATCAAGTGCATAACTGCGGGTCATGTATATCAAATACAATACCCGTGTGATTTCTTTAAGGTACAGATACGACATGTAAATATCGAATGTGAATCAGGAGCAGGGCTACGAAGGGGAGCTGCCTGCCAGCTGCTACGGAGGCCTGCAACAGAGAGACTAATTACTCAGGGAGGTGGGGAAGGTGTTCCAGAAGTACTAAAAGTGAGCTGGGAACCCCTGGACAGGGGTTCTTGCTCTTGGCCCTTGCTCTTGGCCCCTTGGATGTTGATAGCCTATTTGACCCTCCTTTTTTGGGGTTTGGACTTGACTTCTTACTTGGTCCCTGGCTGGGCTGGATCCCCTGACTTTTCCAACTTTCCCAGCCTGAGCTGAGAGGGCCCCTCTTACTGCCCCTCCCAGGATAGACTCTGGCCTTAGGGCAAAGGGAAGCCATGAGAGGGCTTTCCACAGGGAAAATAATTTTCCGCACCTCCAGCCCCAAGTCCTCTCTGAACTCCACACTTGCCAATCCATGTACCTACGCCCCAGCTTCAGTTGGGTTAAGACCTCCCAAATCTAAGTTGGCCAGATAAATTTTCCAGAAGGAGGGAGCAGTTAACAGCATCAAACGCCAGGGAGAGTAATGGAACGAGAAGGGCTGAGAAGGCCCCATCGATATGTAATATGGAGTCCTATGTGACCTTGGCCAGATAAGGTCAATGGCGTGCAAAGGCAACGGTGGGCTACATGTGGAGAGGGGCTGGTGGAAGGAATGTGGTTCCCGGGGTTGGAGGGAGGGGGGCAGGTTCACAAAGTAGAGGAGGGGGTCTGTGGAAGGCAGAGAGAAGAGGCTCCAGAGCCCACACTGTGACTATAGCTCACTGAATCCCATCAGAGTCAGCAGATAGGACAGGAACATAGGAGAGATACATACAGGCCTCCTACGACAGGGGCCCATGAACTAGGGCCCAGCCAGCAGCTGCTGGACAGAGTGATAGATAGATACAGCACAGAGAGGGACGAAGGGGTGTTGACGTGACCAGCCATTGGGTTATTAAAGGGGCCCTCTCTGGAGGAAGAGATATTTAAGAAGGATGGTAAAGAATGCAGGGCTTGGGGGGCGCCTGGGTGGCTCAGTGGGTTAAAGCCTCTGCCTTCGGCTCAGGTCACGATCCGGGGATCCTGGGATCAAGTCCCACATCGGGCTCTCTGCTCAGCAGGGAACCTGCTTCCTCCTCTCTCTCTCTCTCTGCCTACCTGTGATCTCTGTCAAACAAATAAATAAAAAAATCATAAAAAAAAAAAATGCAGGGCTTGGGAAGGGACCTCCTGATCCAGGAAAAAGGCTGGTTTGGGGCCTCCTGGAGAGGAACTCGGAGCCCTATCTGTCTTGACGAGACAGACACACAGACACACGGATGGAGGAAGAGCCCAGTGTAGCGGAAAGAATATGAGTTCTGAAGGCAAGACACCAAGTTCAGCCTGGCTCAGTTACTAATAAGCCGTGTGAGTCGGGGCAAGTTACTTAGTCTCCCAGTACCTCAGTTTCTCCTTCTGTGAAACGGACATGAAAGCGTATGGGAAGAGCTTGGGACCATTGTTTTCCAGGTTGTTATTACATGGCTCACACTAGTGCTTAGACAGCCTCATACTCCAGTCTCTCTGTCATAATACGTAGACAGACAGCGAGAGACAGGAGTCCTAGACCACACTGATCACCTAACCTGCTTCCGACTTTATCAGAAAAAACAATTTAGGCACCTCTGCCTCTGAGGCACATTTCTGAACTATGGGTCCAGAAATCTGAGAAATCCGGGCAGTGGGCTGTTTGGTCCGTGGGAATGGAGGAAATTACGGGAAGGGGCAGATACCAGCGTTTACACTGTTACCTTCTCTTCAGGTCTTTGGCACAAAGAAACACGGCAATAAAAGGCTTTTGAGTCCAACAGGAAAACATGGATTTTGATTGACCTCTCTTCCCCTGCCGTCCGCCACTCCGTCCCTCGGCAGAGATGCTGGTTTTCCTTCCAGCATCCGTTTTCCTCTCCTTCCAGGACAGTAGAAATTTCCTGGGCACGTGCCACCCAGAGTAAAGACTACAGAACTCAGCGTCGCTCACAGAGAGGGGTGGCCGTGCGTCTACATTCTGCCCGGAGGCAATAGTATCTTCTGGCAGCTTCTGAGAGTCTTCCCTAATTACAGCTGGCGAGCATGCCCTTTGCCCCTTTCGTACTCCTCCGTGAAGCCACCAGGACCGTGGCTGGGACGGCGGCCATCTTGAATAGTGAGGACAAGGCTGTTCTGGGGCGGTGGGGGGGGACAAATGGGAAGGACCATGGGGGTCCTGAGTGATATATGCACCAAAGTTTCTATCCCTGACATTCCCTGGCTGCCTCCAGATTTTCATGTTGCGGGGGGGAACCCTACCTGATAGGAGCCCCTGTTCTTTTGGTTTCTTGTAGCTGACTCCATACCTCCTGGAGCAGAGCCCCCAGACAGCTCAGGCTCCAGGGTCGATGTCTGTTGCAATCTTGACTGCTCTTGATTCAAACGAATGAACAGAAATACAGCTTCTGACCCCCAGCCTCCATCTGGCCAGAAACTTCCCTGGAATGATAATAGCAACTTGTATAATGCTTTATTATTTACAATGCGCTTTCTCAAACAGGAGCTCATTAGATGCGCACAGACACAGAATGAGGCGGCCAAGACTGGTTATGTCTATGCTCCCCGTTTTCAAAGATAAGGAAACTCAGTGAAAGGAGTTTAAATATTTTGCACACACCACACAGTTAATAAGAAGCAGAGTCAAGAAACCCAAATCTTGCCAGTCTCGGCTCAGGGCTCTTTGCAGAACACAGTGCTGCGTGTCTGCAGTGGGTCCTGGGCAGGAAGGAGCGGAGGGAAGAAGACTGCTGGCCCCGGAGGGGCGTGGTGGGGCGTGGGGCTGTCAGGCTGCTTTGTTTTTGTTTTGTTTTGTTTTTTAACAGATTGACTACTTTAATTCCTTGAAACATTTTTCTTTCTTCTTTTTTTTTTTTTTTTAATTAGAGGAAAAGAACCACACAACATGAGATTTACTCCCTTGAAATTTTAAGCATACAGTATATTCTTGTTCACTATGAGCTCAATGGTTACGACAGATCACTAAGACTTTTTCATCCTGCAAGAACTGAAGCTTTGTGCGCGTGGGACAGCAAGTCCCCTTCCCACCCCCTCCCAGCCGCTGGCAACCACCATTCTACTTTCTGCTTCTCTGCTTTAGAGAATTCCTATAAGTGAAGTCATGCAATATACGTCCTTCAGTGACTGGCTAATTTCGCTTAACCCAATGTCCTCAGGTTTCTTCCAACTTGTTACACAGGATAAGGTTTTATTCTTTTTTAAGAAGGAAATAATATTCTGGAGTGCCTGGATGGCTCAGTCAGCTAAGCATCTGCCCTTAGCTCAGGTCATGATCCCAGGGTCCTGGGATCAAGCCCCACATCAGGCTCCCTGCTCAGCAGGAAGTCTGCTTCTCCCTTTGCCCTTCCCTGCTCATGTTCTCCTTCTCTCCCTTCTGTCTCTCTCTCTCTTTCTTGTATAAATAAACAACATCTAAAAAGAAGAAGAAGGAGAAGAAGAAGAAGAAGAAGAAGAAGAAGAAAATAATATGCTATCACAGCAATAGGTTGGCTTGGCTATTCACAATAGTCAGAATGTGGGAACAACAGAAGTATCCACCGACAGATGAATGGGTAAAGAAGATACGGTGCGTGCACTGGGACAGGGGGCTGTTTACCCAAGCCTCAGTGAGATGTCGGAGCCCTAAACAGGGCACCTTCCACATGCATCTAGGTTACCAAGGTCAAAGAGAACATCCAAGGATGCTCGTGGGAGACCGTATCCAGGGGGTTCGTCCAAGTGTTTGGCATTTGCGACAAGGCACCTTGCTGATATTATTGGGGAAACCACATGGTGAGTAAATTACAGAACAAGAGAGAAAATATAATTTGCAGTGTAAGGCAGAAGGCTGTGCGTGCCATTGAAGATGTAAAGATAAATTTCAAGGCTCTCACTGAGCTATATCTTTTGTCCACTATGTGATAGGTTTGGGGCTAGGTACTAAGAACTTCAGGGTGAAAAGAAAATAGAGTTCCCATCTCCTGGACTTTCCATCTGGTTCCATCACCCTCCAAAGTGTGAGTGGGTCTTAGAGGAGGCCACTGTGAAGCCTGGGAGATAGCTAGATATGTAGAGATAGATCTGGGGTAAGAGATGCTAAGACAAGGGCTCTACAGGTTGGGTTACAACACTGAGCTGTGCGTGCCACCAGAGCACCAGAAGTGGGGATTGGAGTAGTCATGGAGGACTTCCTGGAGGAGGTGAAGCTGGAACTGGGATTTACGGAATGAGTCAAATTGGAAAGGTGGAAAGGGCAGAGGGGAGTTTCATGAGTGTTAGGAGTGAATGCTGAAATGTGCCAGATGGCAGTGGGCAAAGGAGGAATGACTCACCTGGCCTGAGCCAAGGATTCAGGCTGAGGAATAAGCATTGGGCCAATTGGGAGAGTCAGTTTGGGCTTGAACACCAAGCTAAGGAACTTGGGTCCTATTCCCTAGGTGGTGGGGAAACATTGGAAATGTGCTTTGTATACAGGAGGGATGTGCTCAGGATGGTGTCTAAACTTCAAACAGGCCTCCAACAGGGTGTGGGAGGACTGATGTGAGGCCAGTGCGGTGACAATTTCAGAGGCAGGTGTGTGGTTAGGTCCTCAAGTGGCAACAGGGCTGGGTATGAAAGATGGCAGGAAGGAGGAGCCCATAGGCCTTGGGTGTCTCCATCAGAGGGGATGTCATCCCTGGGCAGACAGTTTCCAGAGAAGGGCTGGGCTTCTGCAGAACAGAACAGTCCTGAGCTCTGCTGGCTGCAGATAGGGGATCCCACCTCATGGGGAGTGTACCGTGTTCACGTGACCCTGGCTCTCCATTGTGTGGCCAATCCCCGGGGAGCAGTCTTAGGAGTTTTCTGCAGGAGGGGCGGAGGCCAGCTGGGGCTCTACCCAGTCACTGGGGGACCAAGAGGAGGCCCAGCCCATGAGAGGCCAGAAAGGAGCGGAGTCCCCTGAGGGGGGCCAAGGTGAGATGCCAACTTCCTCTTTCTACGAGACAGTCACTCCCTCGCTAGTACAGCCCCCCTGGGCTCAACTCCGAAGAGTCCAAGTTGCAAACACCCAAGAGGGGTGCCGCCAAGAGTCGCCACCGTCCATTCGTCTCTGCCAAGAGTCAGTATGGAGCGCACTAAGGAGGGGCTGCCCCCAGTGATTGATGGGGTTTCCAGAGGTTATTAACTGAACTGGACTTGGTCTCTTTGGGCTGATCTATGATCTGGGGACAGTTTTAAAGTATGTGGCTTTCTGGCCCTGGATTATCGAGAAGAGTTAAAATTGAAGTAGTCACTCAAAGCACCATCATCTGTCACCGGTTGCTTGCGGGGCCTCTCCGGGTGGGGTGGGGGAGTGGGTGCTGCGCCTTAGCCGCCCCCCATTCCGGGTGGCTCCCTGGAGCACGGGGATGCTTCCATTGTCCTCGCTGATGCCATGGGGTTGCCTGCAGCTGAAAACCTGCCAAAGCAGAAGAGGAGGGGGCCTTGGCAGGGGACGTCTGTACCCCAAGCTTCACTTTCCTTGGGTGAGTCCTGTCCTCCTCCTGACAGATGAAACAATGTCACTGATGAAAACCCATCATGGGTCAGTTCCGGTCTCGGGGCTTTGCCTTGGATGACCTCACGGAACCCTAACGGATAACCCGGCCAGGAAGGTGCCACTACCGTCATTTTGCCGAAGAAGAGACTGAGGCACCAAGTTAGGGTAAAGGAACTTGTCCAAGGTCGAATCAAGGGCAGATACAGTCAGGACCCCAAGTGAGGAGTCTGGTTCGGGATCCTGGACCCTACTGACTGCCGCGGGTGACAGCTGGATGGAGGAAACACACACACACACGTGCACACACACAGGCATGCCCGTGTTCATACACTCTCCCCTTCTCTTCCAGCCACTCCCAGCATCCTCTCAGCCTTCCCAGCCCTCCGCCTTGTCTGGCTCACCCTTGGTGCTCCCCATGGCCACAGAGCCTCCTCCAGGCCCAGGCTCCGGCCCTGCCCTCTCCTGCTCACCTGCTCCTACTGTCACTCCTCCTTTCCTGGGACACCTCCGGTATCTGTCAGATCTGCAGTTACTGACCTGCCTGCCTTTCCTGCTGGGCTCTAAAATCCAGGAAGTCTGGGAGAGTCCTGGAACGGAGCTCCTGCCAGGGAGGCAGGAGGTGCTGGGGTGGCTCCAGTGGCCAGTGCTGCCCCCTTTTCAGAAACTAATTTTGGGTCCCTGGAACCTTTCCTCTTCTCCCTTCACATGGGCTCTCCAGAGCCCTCCATCAGAAACACGAAATATGAGTGCGGGGGATTTGTGCTGGTTGCTGGTCCTCCCACCAGGAAGGCGACCTACTGGTCATGATGAGGGTCAGGGCAAGTCTGGTGGCTGGCGGGGGTGTGGCAGAGGCCTGGCCCTCACCAAGCTATGCGGGTTCAGGGACCGGCAGCCTGGAAAGAAGCCTCCGGAGGCCATTTTCACCTGGTTCCTGGTTTGGAGCAGGACATGACCACACTGATTTCTGACACAGGCCGTGCCCTGGGCTGGGGACAGGGGCAACTTTAACCCCGGCATAACAGCCTCGGGTCTCCACATTGTTGTAATAATACGTGTTCTCTGCTGTGGGCAATTGACATTTCTCAATCTTATGTAAAGCTTGTGAATAAGAGCGAATCTAAAAAAAAAATTCTATTTTTGTCCATTTATAACAAACAGTCTCTGTAAAAACAGTGTGCACACGGCATGTGCGGCTTTGAGACGGGGCCCAGCCCTTCTCATCCCCCCGCCAGACTGATTAAGGTGGCTGTCTAACAGCCCCTCCAAGGAGACCCTGGCCAGGAGCTCAGGGATCCCGCTTCTGTCCTCTAGGGGAAAGGCAGCGCAGGTGGGCACCGCCATCCCCCACCTGGGGGCTGTGCAGACAGCGGCCTCTCTGGGCTCCCTGGGCCCACAACACCCGGGGCTTCCTGCATCCGGGCAAGTGGTTTGCTACCCACCTCCCGAATGGCTGTGGTCACCCCTAGGGCAAGAGTTCTGTGCACCATTCCCCGCCCCCTCGCTCAGCACATGACTGGGCCTGTCGGTGGCTGCCCCTTCCTTCCCCCTCTCCTTCTGTTTATTCTGCCATTTCTCTGAGTCCTCCCACTCCTCCCACTCCTTCCCAGCTCCCTGCTCCTCCCCACTCTCTTTTCCCACCTGTCTACACCTAGTCTCTCCATCAACTCCCTCTCCAAGCCCCTTTCCCCTGCCTGGCCGGGTCCACAGATGACTCTTTGGTCAGGATGATGAATGGGTCATGAAAAACACGGCTTGTCGATTGGAAACATCCATTTTCAACTAATTTTCAAGATAAAAATTATAAAAAGCACAGCACGGCAGGTCGGACACGAATCAGAAATGCTTAAACCGAGGGAGGAGGCTGCCAAATGGAAACATTCCAGAGTCTTTGCCTTAAGAGTGTCTTTCTTGGTTTTATTTTTTTGTTTATGCTTCTTTTTATCTTTTTACCAAAAAATATACATGATGGGAAATACAAACAAGCAAAGGGAACAAAACAAACAATTATAAGCCCCTCCCCTCATTCAGACACCACCACTGGGCATATCTTGGTATAGACACCTTGGATTCCTTCCTCCATGTGTGTGTCTGTGCGTATGGACATTTTACCGCTTCCCAAAGAAAGTTCCAGAACTTCAGTCCCTCCATGCTATAACACAGGAACAGGAACAGCAACGACAAACCTGGCCAAAGTTTGAAAAGTATTACGTATTCTATTTCCTTCTCGGAGCTTGCAATAGTTGCTGTAATGAATATTCATTGTGATATTCCTCATAAATGAATTTAAAGCTCTGGAGAGATCCCCAGCTAAGAAATCTGTTTAACTTTGTTGTTCCCTAAACTCTTTGACTCTTGAGTCCCCTTTTCATCTGGCAGCTATTAATATCCATATTCGTGTTTCTGAGAAAACACTTCGCCAAATAATGAGAGATAAATATCTCTATATCTACAGATTTAGTTTACAAAAATAGAGTCTTATCATATATTCTGTTTTGTAATACTGGATAGGGTTCCAACTAATATGGTATTGGGTATTTGAGTTATTTCTAAATTTTTATGACCATTTGCATTATCTGAACAGTATGGAATAGCAAGAACACGCTGAATGTGAATTAGAAATTCAAAAAAAACACACAAAAGGAAAGAACTCAGGAAAAATGGAAATAAATGGACATAAATGTTTAAAAATGCATAAAAGATTGCCAAACCATGTCCATGGTACAGCAAAATTTTCTAACCCAGGTATAGAGAGCACCCATTTATTTAATAAATATTTATTGAGTACCCACTACATAGCGGGTTTTATGAAAGGCTCTGGAGAGGCAGTAAGTTGGAGAGATGGGAGGGGGTGACCCACAGGACAGAGGGCAGAGAGTGACGGAAAGAGACAGGTGGAAGAAGGGAAGCTCGTTGCGACAGGGGAGGGGAGAGGGATGGTGACGCAGGGGCAATTTAAAATGGGTTTTTCAGAGAAGGCCTGGCTGACAGGGGACATCCCAGCAAAATCCCTTTGGGGTGTGGGGAGCAGGCCACGCAGACTGCAGGGGAAGGATCAGTCCGGGCATGCTAAGGGTCGATACAGAGGCCCTGAGGTGCCAGGGAGTCCTGCTCTGCCCCTGCAAAGAGTCATTAGGCCTGGGTCCCCCGAGGAGGAGCTCGTCTGGATTTGCTGCTCTCATGGCGGGCCCGGGGTGGGAGCTGGGCTTGAGCATCCTTTATTATGGGGCAGGACAGGACCTATCTGTACCATCCCAAGCTCAGAGGGAGCAGTAATCATTATATCTCACCAATTCATTGTTTTACCCAGAGTTTTGTTGGTACCCATGTGCTTTCAACTCAGCTACCCCCTGTTCCTCTCCAGCCCATCACTCTTTCCCCAAAGGCCAAGGATGCTGTCCCCATGCTGACTGCCCATGATCAAAGCTCCTCACTCTCCTGAGAGCAACTCTGCTCAGCCCAGGACTCTGCCTGCTCTGGCTGGGCTGGTCCTGCCTCACGCCTGCTCTGAATTGGGCTCCGGGAAAGGGAAGAAAACTGGTCATGCGCAGTGGGGAGAGCCTGTAGGATATACGTGCGTGCGAGGGATCTCTCAAGCACAGCAGATGACCAAGGGCTTTTCTGCAAGGTGTATGAGAACCATAGACAGGGGAGACGGAAGCAAATCCAGGCATGTAGAAAGCACAAAAAAAGAATATAGAAAGAGAGAGGCAAGACACGGGCTAGGACACAGGATGTCATGACAGAGGGGGAGGGGCAGAAGCTAAGAGGAGCACAGAGACAAAAAGAAAGATAGACAGGAAGGAAAGAGAGCCAGGATGTGGGGGAATGGAGGGAAACAGGAGGGATGAAGGGATCTACCCTGGGAGAGGTGGCGAGGTGGGATGCAGGCGTTCTGCAACTCAGCTGGTCCTCACCCCCTCTGGCACAGGGAGCCCAGAACCCTCCTTCCAGGAAAAGGGGAATGCCCAGGAGTGGGGTAGACCTGGCGTGCTGAGGGGCAGCTGGCCCATCACCCCCAGCCGATGCCAAGAAGCCTGAAGATTTGGGGTTGTGAGGTATCGTAGGATGGGGGTAGCTCAGAGGACCAGCGGCCAACAGCTTTGAGAAGCTGTTGAATCGGAGGAGTTTAAGGATTGCCCTTGGACGAAGACAACCTAATGGAGTAGGGTTTGAGTTCTGGAGCCACACCATCTGGGTTCATATCCTGGTTCTACCCTGTCAAGGCTCTGTGACCTTGGGCCAGTTCCATCACGTCCCTGAACCTATTTCCTCCTCTTGAAAACGGGTCCACTCTTCTTGCGCGGTTCAGATGAGGCAAAGCACACAGCACTGAGCATGGTGACGGGTGCGTAGCGAACATACTGTCGTAACTGCTTGTTGGTGCTATTGCTCTGTCTGGCCCCTGCCTGGGAGAACAGTGTCTAAGCAGGGACCGTGTGGCTGAGGGCCTTGTCCTCTCTTGGTGTGAGTGCTCTGGGGCCTGGAGGCTCTCCCAGCTCCCGTCTCACTCATTCTCCAGATTGACCCTAACAGGTACGCTCTTTAAATCCCAGTGCCGAGTGCAGCTTCTAGCACCCTTCAGGCAAGCCACAGCAGGTGCCCGCCTTTGGAGTGCATGATGGCTGGGGGCGCAGGGTCCCGCCGCCATTTCCTCTTGGGTCCTGTGTCCTCTGACATGCCAACACGTGTGCCCACAGCTGTCCTGTGCATCCTTCTAAGCTCTCGACCAGCCCATCTTAGCAACCTGGGGTGGAGAAGATCCAGGCAGGCCTAGGGTGGGGCCATGGGTCCCTGGACCTGCTGGGTCCTGACCCCTGCAGCCAGCCCTCTTCTTCCCGAGGCTAGGATTTCTTGCTGCACAACCCCCCCTTCCCTTCCTCCCAGCTGTAGGCCGCACCCCAGGCCGGGGTTCAGCAATAGGACTGGTAGATCTTAGGGGTTCTGGCCTGATGCTCGGGGTTACACCAGCATGGTGTGTTGTTCCTCGTGCCTCTGTCTCCCTCGTTTGCTTTCAGTCCAACAGGTTCAGGTCTGTCCCGGCTCCTCACAGTGCGAGAGGTCCCTGTCCCTCCACACCCCTGGCGCAAGAACCAGGGCACAAAATCAATCCAATGCCACCATGAATTCATCCCTCCACACCTGCTCCGAACGGACCCGGGGTCCCCTGCATGCCGGGCTGTGTCTCCCAGACCCTGCGTGTGTCTCCTTCTCTGTTCCTCTCTGTCACCCCCTCTCCCTTCTCCCACCTCCTCGCTGCCGTGTTGTCAAGTATTCCCACCGTCAGCACTTGCCGCCTCGAAAGTTCTTCCACTTGTGCAGCGAGCCGCGTGGGCAGGCTGGGTAATGTCTGTTTTACCCTCTCTGTAATGAATCCCATCTTCTTCTCTTCGCGGTGATGGTTATTGATTCTGTCTTGACACCTTGGTTTGTTTTCTGCCAGCTCCTGCCTTCCCTTCATCTCGCTGTGGCCATTTCTCCTCTCTTATCTGTAATTTCCTCTCTTGTTACGGCTGCCTCCCCCCTGGGCTGGTGTGGCACTGGCCCTGTGGGTTTTGTATTAACTTGGTAGTGCAGCTTAACTTGGCGCCTCTTTCTCGGATGCACTGGGTCTGGGGAGGGGATGGCCGGGGGCAGGTGAATGATGACCAGAAGGGCAGAGAAGAAAGCGAACCTGGGCCCTCCTGCTGTTGGTTGTTCTAAAGCAGTGCTTGGGCCACGCTGCCCTCCCCTGCTTGAAAGCCTCCTGGAGCCCCCATGGACCCAGGCACAAAGGATATGATGCTCTCACTCCAACCTCCGTTCCCAGCCCCATCTCTCAGCATCACAAGTTTTGCACTCCAGACACAACACACATATCACCCCCGGGCCTTTGCTCATGCTGTTTTCCCCATTCGTTGTTCCCTCCATCTGTTGTTCCCCTTCCCCACCTCTCACTCTATTTTTTACCTTGAAAAATCCAATTCATCCTTCAAGGCCCAACTCACATGTTAGTTATCCCTTCTCAGAAGCCATCCCTGGCAGCCACCATCTTGAGGCAGACTCAAGTCTTCTCTCCATTGGGCTACTACAATTCTTTGTTTCAAAATGGTAGCTCTTCCTTTCCCTGGCTCTGGAGGAACAAGCTGGGTCTTGTTCCCCTAGGAGGTACTCAAGGGAGGTCTGTTGGGTAGAACCGAATGGCGTCTTTTGGGCCAGGGAGGTGGGTCCAGTGGAGGTAGCAGCAGGTGCAGCAGGCATTAGATTTGCTGAGGCACAGATGCAGACCATGGGGTCTTAGCTGAGTCTGGAACCAGGGTCTGAGCACACATCAAGGCATCCTGATGCAGAGGTGCCCCGGGAACCAACCAGCTCTCTCCGCCAGGGGCTACTGTCTCTGTCTGGGCCCCGGAGCCAGACGGAAGTGCATGGTCAACATGGAGCACTTGGCAACTTCCTTGGGACCTTGGCCATAGAGTGCTGAGCAGATGAGCTAAAGGGAAGGGGTGAGAAGGACTCAGACCCAGAGTCCCTAAAGTCAAAGCCATGGACATCCCCCATGCCTCCTGCCTAGCACAAGCTCAGGACCTTGTGCACCTCCTTCCTTTGCTCCTGCCCTCCCCCACCACCGCACTTGGGGCTGGCTCTTCAGCAGTTCCTTCCTGGAGCTATTTAAGCAGCTGCTTCTAGCAGGCATTAGCATTCCAGGCATTAACAAGCACACCATTATGGAGAGTGGGCTTGTGATTCCCCCAGACAAGGGTTCACCTGGTGGACAAAGGAGGCAGAATTTGGGGTCCATGAACCATCTTAGAGCATCTCAACCAGACCAGAAGAGATAGAAGACATACCTTCTCTCTTCCCAAACTTCAGACTCCCATGTGGTGAGCTCCAGGTGCTTGTCCTGGTTAGTGGCCCCAGAAGATGGACGGTAGGTGGCCAGAACACTTGTGGGGTTCATCCTGACATTGGGAGGACAAGACACTGGAAGGAAGAAATGATTTCTTCCTGAGCCTGACTACGTGTCCCCTACCCTCAACAAGGGCAGAGTATAAGGCAGGATACTCGTTCTTTTTAGCAGATGAGGAAGCTGAGGCTAAGAGAGCAAGGTTATTTGCCCAAAGTCACACAGCTGGCAGGTGACTCAGTTGGAATTCAATCCCAGATCTTTCTGACTCTGAGGTCAGTTCTCTTCGCATCATCTCCACTCCCTAGTCTCCCAGTCCTGGGAGAAACCTCATCCTGATGCCATCCCTACCCCAAGCCATTTCTCATCCTGGCAGTGATGCTCAGATTCCTAGATGACCCCATGGATGCTCTTGGACTAGGGTTCTGGTGTAGTCCCCTCCCACACTGAAGCAGGCCTACACTATATGTCCCGTGGAACACAGAGGGAGCATGGGACTTTCAAGGTTAGATCATAAAGGGCGCCACAACTCTGCCTCCGTCTCTTGGATTTCTTGCTCTGGGGGAAGCCAGAGCCCCATGGAGAGCCTGCATGAGAAGAAGAGACTTGCCAGCCATGTGAGAGGCCATCTTAGAAGTGCCCCCTCCTCACCGGTCCCAGTCCAACCTTCGGATGACTGCAGCCCCAGGAGCATCCCAACCGCAACCTCATAAGAGACCCTGAACCACCCCACCAAGCTGCTCCTGAGTACCAGACACTGGGAGAGATAATAAATGATTAGTGTCATTTTCAGTCACTAAGTTCTGGAGTGATTTATTGCACAGCAATAGATAACTAATACGACCGTCCTCCTCAGAACAAAGGGCACTAATGTGTTCAGAGCTTCCTACACAGAGCCCTCAGCCTGAGGGATGGATAGTTTCCGGATTCTTCCCCTGAATGTAGGCAAAGCCCTAAGGTGCGTGCAAAGCCAGAGACCCTCTCCCAGGGCCTCCCTTTGTCCAGAGACACTTTCTTCTTAGAGAGGGGCAGGGACCTCTCTCTCCCTGAGATCTCAGGAGAACACCCTGCCCACTGCCCGGGCTTTGGGGTGAGACAGGAGGAAGGTGAAGCAGTCTCTCAGACCTCATCAGAAAATGTCTCTTTCCCTCCTTAATGAAGATAAATCCCAGCATCTGAGGAGGACACCAAATGGATACAAATGAACCAGCCAGGCTATCAGATGGAAGTTCCTTCTCGAGACCCACAGTTGAAGGCACGTGGATCCCTATCCCTGCCAACATCAGCCTACGGTCCCTGGAGTGGGGCATGTCCCTCTGGAAAACTCTAGGGCCATCTTGAGGAGGATATAGCCTCTTGGCCCCGGCTCCTCCAGGTTCTAGCTAGAGCCCTAAGGGTGGTCTTGGCAGGGGGCGTCTTGTCCCCCTGGCTCAGTACCAGACTTGAAGGCTACAGAATGGGCTGGCCCTCGGGCCCTCGCCCTGGCACGCCGTTAGGTTTCCACAGACGCCACCAGGCAATCGGTGCCCATGTCACTGCCTTGACTGCCTCTTGCTCGTTGGTGGGGGTGCCGATCAAGAAGACTTATTTTTAGGCTGGCATATTGCATTCTTATTTGCAAAGCTGCCTTAGAAAGAAACCATCTGACTGGTTTATTACCTTCTGATTTGTTATTACCTTTTTTATTCCTCTGCCTTTAGGTATTGACAGCATGTGTCTGGGGCGGAACAGACCCCCTAAGGTGGGACTAGGGGCCATCTGGATGCCTGGAGACCCCACCTCTGGTTGCAAGGGGAGCATGAGCTGTTTGTGCTTCGCAGGCTTTTCAGAACCAGCAGTTGAAAGCTCCAGGGGAAAGAAAAATGGTATCCACCAGCTTCAGAGACCCCCATCTCCCTTCAGCTCCAAGCAGAGAGAAAGCTGTAGAAAGTTCATCCCTCCCCCAACCCCCACCTTCCGTACCTGTCTTCATCTATCAAATACTTCCGTCGTGCACAAGCAGGCTTCCCTGGCCCCAGTGCCCTCCTGCACACTCACTCCCCTGGCACCATGCTCAGCATCTGTCTCCTTATTTACTCGTCCTGGTTTCTTTGCTTTCCCGGCACCAGCCACCGTGTTGTTTATCCTTGCTCAGGCCTGTCCCTACGGCTGTCTCTGGATCATGCTTGTCTCGCTAGCCCTTTGCTCTTCCAAGGAACACAGCACGGCTGGCAGGAAGTCCGTCCCTTGATAACATTTTCCATCACAGCACCAGTATCTCTGCAAACACTCGAGTCCTTGGCCAAATGTTCTGGGAGAGGCACAGGGAGCTGCCCGCCCTGTTTCCCAAGGTGTCCGGGGAAGAGCAACTCCCTCCCTCTTGTGTTCACCACTGGGAGTTCTTCCGCTGTCCCACCTGCTGACAGGAGGCCGGAGGGGCCAAGCGTGGGGCCTGGCATTGTAGGTTGAGTGGGGCCCTGGCAGTAGATGAAATTCTGGCTTGATCACTCCCCACTGTATTCAAGTCTCGGGAATCTCAATTTCATCCTCTGAAAAGCAAATGTGATCTGCTGCATAGAGGAGCGAGGCAAGGCAGGAAACAGCTAGCAAATGGTGGTTTTGTGACCAAGAGTAGCAGACGGTGACAATGAGGTTGCTCTGAGCTGGAGCCGGCCCGGTCTGCACTGAGAACAGGGTGGGGAGGGGGGTCTAAGAAGCCAGAAATTCTGCATGAAATGCAGCTCACCTGCACTAAGCAAGGATCAGCAGATTCTTCGCCCTGAATGGGATTGGAGCATTTTAGGGCAAATATCATCCCCAGGCCTCTAGTTCTAACCCCTCATTTTCCAGCAGACAGGCCTGAGGCCACCCCACCCATCGGTGGAAGCCTTGTCCCGGATGTTCATTACCACTCGGTCGTAGGCTGGGTCCGCCCAATACAGGGGCCGATAAACCAAGGCTAGTAGAGGCAGGCCCACTCCGGAGACTCCATCAGCCGGAGTGAAATGAGGGCCGTACTCCCTGAGCCAGACTGCCACCCCAGAGGACTTTCTGGAGGTCCCTCCCACACCGAGCAGCCACTGCTCAGAGATGGGATCCTATGGGGCGCCTGGGTGGCTCAGTTGGCTGGGTGTCTGCTTTTGGCTCAGTGGGAAGCCTGCTTCTCTCTCTCCCTCTGCCTGCTGCTCCCGCCGGCTTTCGCTCTCTCTCTTGCTATCTCTCTGTCAAATAAATAAACAAAGTCTTCAAAAAAAGATGAGGCCATCTAAGAAAAAATCATCAGCATCTAGGACTATCCCCAGTAGCAAGCCTTCCCCAACCCTTTCACTTTCTTCCCGAACTGAGTGCTGTCTGCAGTTTCCCTGGGAGCCTGTACCTCTGAAATACAGTCCATCTCCTCCTACAGATGGAGGAGGAAGGAGGTGATGGGCGCAGTAGGGGTGCAGGTCAGCGGAGGGGATGCACAGACGTGACCTTGGCAAGAGAAGGAATCCCCACCCTCCTGCAAGGGCCTCTTTGTACACGAAGGTGGTGGATCTGGGAATTGGACTGGGAAGAGGGGGTTGGAGAGGGGAGGGAGGGAGAGAGACAGACAGACAGGTTGAGACTGAAGCTGGGTCTGAGGAGAGGCCAGGCCAGGGCAGGAAAAGACAGAGGGGGCTTGGAGGCCCAAAGCCGCAGTGCCTGACACCAGGCAGAGCTCGAGTCCAGGCAAATTCCTGGGAAGCCTAATGGTGATCTGACCCCAAGTATGCGGCTTCCCCTGCCTTCTCACAGGCTCCCCCAGCCCTGTGTGGGTGCAAGGACCAGCCACGGGCTCTTCATGCAGGTGAGTTCACTACAGTCCAAGCTGGTGGTGTGGTCTCCCCAACGTCCCCCAGACAGTCAGGCCTTTCCTATGTATTATTACTATTCCCCTCCAATTTCATAAACACCTGGAGGAGGCTTGTAATAAAATATATGCTCATAAAAAAGTGCTTTGGATTTCTTTTTTTCCTATAGGTATCTGGTGCTCTCTGGGTGCGTGGTATTGTTCTAGAGTGAGGCGGAAACAAAGAAAGAGAGACCCCCCTGTTGCCATAGCACTTGTGATCGGGCATATTAGAATCGTGTGCTAAGTGCTCCGAAGGAAACGGAGGTAAGCGATCGTTACCGCAGGGTGCGGGACTGAGAGAGTGATCAGGCAAACCTGCCCTAAGGAGGTGGCATTTAAACAGGTGCAAAGGCCAGAGGCAAACTTGAGTGGGGTGTGTTCGTGCTGCGCAGAGAAGGCATGGGCTCCCCGAGTGGAGGGAACGACGCAAGCTGAGAGATCGGGGAAGGGCCCCCTGGGAGGCCTTCACAGGGAGGAGTCAGAGTCTAAACTTAGCAGGATGGAAGCCACACAGGGGCTGCACTGGGGCAAGCGGCAAGATCCCATGGACATCTTAGAAGGATCCTTCTGGCTGCCTTGGGGAGAATGGGCTGTCCTGAGGCCAGAGGCACCTGCTGTGGCCCAGATGAGAGCTGGTGGTGCTGAGACTAGGAACCGCAGTGGAGCCGGAAGAGGAAATCAAACGTGGGTTGAGAGGGGGAGGCAAAGCCAAACACTCAAGTCGAGGTCTCAGCGCTGTCCTGACCGAGTCTGGCCAGGGAATTCCGGCGCTTGGGAACGAGCAAGATGGTGGTCTTGGGAGGCCTAGGGTTCCCGCAGAGGAAGGGCTGGAGACAGAATGCGAGGAGAACTCTCACAGCAGCAGCCCCTAAATGGCAAATCCAGCATGAGGACCACAGACAAGAAAGGAACCACATGGAGAGAGATCATCCAACAGGGCCGACCAACAGGGCCGACCAACCCAAGGCTACTCCTCCAGAGAGCGGTGCTTTGAATCACGTAGTGGCACTCAATTTTGCATTGCAGGAAGGCTCAAAGGGGCGTGGTATAAAGCCAGACGACTTACTAAGCCCACCTCCATACCCACAGCCATGCAGACATTACTAATCAATTGTGCCAATCTTCCCCCGAGCCCAGACTCTGCTGTGTTGTCTCTCAACACAGCCCTTCAAGCTGCTATTCCCACTCAGCCCACGAGGGCAGGGGGTCAACCTCGCATCACCGCACCCCATGTAGAGAAATGAGCCCCAAGTTTGGAGTGCAAGACACTTGGGGCTTAGCTTTGCTTGTCTGTGGATAATTTGTTTTGCCTCTGGATCTCAGTTTCCCACCAAAGTGAATTCTTATCCCTAAGTCACGTATTTGCTGTGAAGACCAAATTCAATCAGGTTTGAAAAGCTTTGTGTCCAGTAAAGGAAGGCATCAGTGTTTAAGAAAAGAAATATATATATCCCTGGGGTGCCTGGGTGGTTTAGTTGGTAAGTGTCCAACTCTTGATCTCAGCTCATGTCTTGATCTCAGGGTGGCGAGTTCAAGCCCCACTTTGGAGCCCACTTAAGAAAAGAAAGAGGCCCCTCTGGCCTACTCACACTTCTCCTCCCAAATATGCATGCACACGCGCACACACACGTACACAGTCTCACACACAGTGCACATCTACAAACATACTTCCAAACACATGCACACACTCAAGGCATAAGAGGCTAGAAAAATTTATCCTAACAGCTGGTACTGGAATTGATCTTAGGGAGGGAAGTCTCTTTTGTTCAGGAAATTACCTTGATACGTCTCTGAGGATATGGATTAACAGAAGTCAAGGAAACAAAAAGACAGCTGAACAGCTCTGCATTAAAATTGAGACAAGATTCAGGGGCAGCAGAAAATACAACAGCCCAGTGCTTTTGGAGCAGGCAGAGAATGTTTCAAGAATACATGTGTCAAATATTTAACACAGAGCTGTTTGCATTTCTGGGCTATAAAACCTCTCCTTCTCAAAAACGAGTACACTACATGATTTCATTTCTAAAAAACTCTAGGAAATGCAAACTAATCCGTAAGGACAGGAAGCAGATCAGTGGTTGCCCAGGGCTCGGGGAGGAGGAAATGCCAAGGTAGGGGACCCTGTTTACTATCTTCAACGGGCGATGATTTCAGAAGTTAACAAACTGAACGCTTTAAATATGTGTGGTTTGTTGTTTGTTAATTATGCCTCAGTAAGCTGTCAAAATGTTTCAAAAGTCATTTATACCAAGTTGATCCCATTTTTTTGGTCTCTTGCTTTTCAGTGTCTCCACTTCCCCTACATTTCAGAAGGCCCTGACCACCCCCCAAATACGTTTTACTGTCTCCCCACACCTCAGTCAAGGCAGACAGAGGGGGGATGACTTGTGTGGGGGGTCTTGGGGGAGAATTCGAGGGCAGGAACTGAATCCCACATCTAAGCAAAACTCCCAGAATGGGAACTGCGCAGGTAGGACAGGGTATATCCATAAACTGAGTGAATTCAGCAGAAATCTGAGTTCAAGGTGCTCATGGGGACTCAGACTCCCCTCTGGCAATTCTTAGAAGTCTCAGGAGAGAACACAAGCTTTACAGGCTGCGCTGCTAGGGTCTAAGCCAGCGTCGCGTGTCCCCAAGGGCACCCCTCTTTATAGAGCACTGCAGAGGGCAATGCTCTTTTGTGGGGCTGGGAACAGCTCTGGGGAGACGAGGTGGCTGCCAGCTGAGTTGCATTTTCTCTACAGAGAAACATCAAACAAGGAAGATCGGGACCAAGAAGGGAGGCTGGCCCCTTGGCAAATTCATGTGAGCCAAGCACCCCCTTTCCTTGAGACCCCCCAGCGGGCCCCTCCTGAGGAGCTCTCTGGCAATATCCAGTCTGAGCGGGTACAATGGCCGTGGAAACGTGAGGTCTCTTTGCTCCCTGGGACTGGAGCCCAGGCAGCTGCCTTCAGGGCCCTCCGGTCTGCCAGGCGCTCTGCTACAGAGACACGAGGTTCTCGGTCCTGCTCCCCTCTCCCTCACCCGCCCCCCTTGCCCACCCGACACCACTCCTCCACTCCAGGAGCAGCACAGCAGAAACCAAATCAGCTGCTCCTTCCGAGGGGATAATCAAAGTGCAGCGTCTCTGGAGAGGACCCGGCTCCGTGGAGCAAGTCTTTAATTTCAAGCTGACAAGGTTGGGAGCCTGTGCCGTGGGCTCTCCGATAGGCAAGATGGATGGGTGGCCAGGGAGACCAGCCGGTGAGCAGGAACAGGCAGAGGGTAGAGGGGCCGAATGGGGAAGGAGCAGGGGAGCTTCCCGAGCAGGCCAAGGAGGCTCTGTGCTCCAGAGGTCTGTGCTCTCTGCACACCTGAGCTGCAGGCATCCCCCAACACCTCCGGGAGAGATGCTGCCCTAGCCCATCCCCCCACCAAGCAAGGGAGCAGGAGGAAAGCCTGAAGGGCAAACCTCCTGCCTCAGGTCACAAAGCACGGGGGGGGGGGGGGGGGGGGGGGGGGGGGGGGGGGGGAGGGCGCAGAGATAATCTTCAATACAGACCTGGGTGAAGCTCGGGCGCTGCCCTAGGGGCAAGGCCTCGCGGACACTGAGACTCCGCAGAACACTTTTACATGCCTGGAAGCAGGTGTCACTGGGGCTCTGCTCAATCATCCTGCCATTAAGAGAAAACATGCCCAGAGAGGTTAGAAATCCTGCTCAAGGTCACAAAGCAAGGCAGCAGCGAAACCAAGAGGGAGACCTCGGCTGGGGGAGTGGGGTGGGGGGGGGGGCTCCATTTCAGACAAACACAGAAACAAACCCCACGGAACTCCATCAACAACACCTGTGCCACCCGGATCGGCGGCAGCTGGGTGCGCGGCGAGGGCCTGGCCAGCTCAGCCAGCCTCCTCAGGACAGATTGCTTCCTGCCCCCAGCTTCCCAAGGCCCAGAAGAGCAAACGGCACCGCAGCAAGTCCATGGTCTTCTTCAGGGCTCCCTAAGCTCCTGGACCGGTGCTCCCGCCACAGGCTCCGGCCACGCCCTGTCGGGTTGGGGACCAGGAAGGTGTCTGAGCGCAGAGGAACGAGACTGGGATGAGGAGGCAGCTGCGGGGGGTGGACAGTTCCAACTCTGAGCCCAGAAGCAAGCTGCCCCCTTTCCCTTCCCCATGCCTCACCTGCCAGTGCTGGGCACCCCCAAACCCGGATCCAGACAGGGGTCCCGTTAGGAAACCCTCCACCTCTCCAGGCTCACGGGTGCTCTGAGCAGCTACCCCTGACCTTCCCGTCCTTCCACCCCCAACACTGCTGGGTACAGTGCCGGGCCATTACTGGGTGCTTGGGGTTTGCCGGATAAATGAAGTTTGCTGTGTGTATGAATCAGGCAGACTGTGGTCTGCCCCTCTTTGAGCCTAGCTCCGCCCTCCGCTCTGTCTCCAACAAGATGTGGGACTCTTGTAGGGGTTGTGTACCCCAAAAATCTCTACATTGAAGCCCTCTTGGGGCGATAGTATTTGGAAGTGGGGCATTTGGGACGTGGTTAGGTTAGCTTTAGGTGAGTCATAAGGGTGAGGCTCTCATGATGGGATTTGCGTCCTTATAAGAAGAGATCAGAGCTCCTTCTCTCTACCCCATCGCTCTACCCCACCTCTGCCTGGTAAGGACACCGCCAGAAGGTTGCAAACCAAGAAGTGGGCTCCCACCAGGAACTAAATCTGCCAGCACCTTGATCTTGGACTTCCAGCTTCCAGAACTGTGAACAGCTTCCAGAATGTTCCTTAAGGTACCCGGTCTATAGTACTTTGAAATGGCAACCCCAGCAGACTAAGAGGGGAAATGGAATTCCCCCCAAATTCCTCCCAACACAGCTCAGAGTTGTATCAAGTCTTGAACCTCGACTGTGAGCAGGAATGGGCTGGGCTGGCCTGCTGTTTACCAGCTCTGCGAGAACCCAGGTTCCCTATCTGTGAAATGGTGGGAGACAGGAGCCCCCACTCGGCCTTTCTCAGGGGCCCAGGGAGCAGGGCTCCTGTGGGACGAGGGGGAAGCACAGCGAGGCGTGGTGGGTTCAGCCGTGGAGCTGGAGGGGGTTTCTCGGGGAGCTAGAGGAGACGTCTGGCAGCGCCCAGCTACACACACCCGCATTCCTCAGAATCAAGAATCTACCCATCGTCTCCAGCACCTTTGGGCCTCTCCACGTGCATATCCGGACCGCTCCGGGGAGGCTGTCTTGTCTCCTGGCTGCCCTGGGAGTTCCCGCAGGACAGTGTCCATCTGTCTCTGTGATGGCCTCTGGAGTCTGCCACAGTGCCAAGTGCACAGGGACTTGAGTTTCCCCTGATCTCTGACATAACCTTGCTGTGCCTTATCTGGAGAGGGTGCTGACCTTCGCCCCAGGAACCCCCTGAAGCCCACTGCTTGGGCAACTGGCCCTCTCCCCAGGAGGAGGAAGAACGAGACAAGGTGGTCTGGAGTGAGTCCTTGGTGGCATTCCCAGGCCTGCCCCCCATCGGCCGCAGCCTGTGCCCCCCAGGCCAGCATGGCCCTCCCTTCACCCACCCCGCTACACAGCAGGACACTCTCCCCCCACCCCCTGGGGCCTGCCGAAGCCGAAGAAGTGATGACTTTAACTCTTAGTAACAAGTCTTCGTGACACCCCTTCCCCCCCAGCCCCCTTGGTGGAGGAACCCAGCTGCCCTTTATCCCGTGCCCACGTGCCTGCCGCAGTCCCCGGGGGGGGGGGGGCCAGGTAGGGGTAGAAGCTGGCCCAGCTCCTGCCTCTTGCCTCCTTCCCCAGTCTTTAATATTCATGAGCACTCCTAGCAGGGGAGCTAAAAATGTTCCGCTCCTAAATCTAACTGCTTTATGGAAGCCTAATTAAATTCTTTCGTGGAAGGGGGAAAAAGTGACCTTCAAAACTGCCAAAGCTGTTCGGAATGGTGTGTCCCAGAAACCTTTCCCCTTCCCTCCCCTCCCGCCAAGGGTCAGGTTGGCGGGGGTGGGGGTGGGGGGCTTTCCTCTGGTGATGAAGTTCTCTGCCTCTCCCCTCGGGCTAAGGGTCCAGGATGCTCTGCGGGGTGGGGGGGTGCCCCAATGGCAAGACCTGCTGTGTAAGAAACACAGACAGGCAATGATGCCGGATTCCTCCGGTGACCAGATGACCTTAGCCTAGGTGGAAGCGACAGTGTCAGCCTGTGGTTGGAGGGAAGAGAAACGGCAGTGGAGAGGGGTTGGCTGAGGTGGAGAGAGAGCGCGACAGACCCTCCACCCCACCCCCATCCCCGGAGTGCAGCTTGAAGCTCCTGGCCCAGTTTTTTCTCCTGTTTATTAAGGAGAAGCAGTCCCTTGCCTCTGAGTAGAGGGGACAATAGGGTCTGAATCCCCCACGCTCTTCCCATGCCCCGAGAAGGGCTCCCTCCTCCTGAGAAGGTGAGAGAGATGTGAGCGCGGGAACCCCTGAGCCCCTCACCTGTGCGGTGTCGGGATTCACTTGTGCCTTGCTTGAGAATGGCTGAGACACAGGTGAGCTCCAGCCGGAGCTTCCTGGATGAGACCTAGGAGGCTGGCGGGGAGCTAGAGGAGCCCCAGAGGTCCAGGCTGGCTCTCACAGGACCTGATGACAGACGCTGAGCCAACGTGAAGGAGCCAGCATGCCTGACAGGACAGGACAGAGGAGGAAACTGAGCGACCGGCGGGTTTGTTTTCCACTTTGGGAGGAGGTCGTTTTTATCTGGTCCAAGGTTGCCTTCTGCTTTGTGGCCAGAAAATCATGCTGGGCAATGTCACGGCCCACAGTGTGATGACTGGCGGCCCGTGAGCCTGGGGGGCTCTCTGGCCCCTCACAAACCCATTCATTCCTGGGTGGCATATTCTTCAAAATCAGTTTCTGGGTCATTTCTCAGGAAGTAACCATGCCCAATTCCAGCCCACACCCAAGTGGAGCCTAGAAAGTAAAGCTTCTAGGCTGTCTCCAGAGGTCAAGGCCCTGTCATCTTCTCCAGAAGGCCACAGATGAAAGCACGTCCTTCCACAGACACCCCACTGAGCTGGTCTGCCTCCTCCCTCCCTCATTCCTGACTCCTCCTCTATTCCTTTCCCCTCATCCTCTCTGAATCCCACCCCCCACTGCCGGGTCCAGCCTCCTGAGGGAAAATTTCCCAGGCCAGGACAGCCCACGGCGGCCTCTCCCCTGCTCTGACTCCCGGGCTGGCCAGACCCTTCATGCAACATCTAAATCCCTCATGGGTGTGACTCTTGACTCCCCAACTAGGTTATGACTTCCAAGAAGCCAATATTCATCCTCTAAATGCCTTTGGGGGCTCCCCGCATGCCCTTGGGAGGCTCCAATGCTTCACAGAGAGTGAATGAAGGAATAAAGGAGGCAAGTCACTCATTCAACAAACACTGAGGGTTGTGTGCCGGGCCACTGTGCTGTGAGACGAGGGGACCTAAGACCGTACAGGCTGTCCCCATGCTCAGGAACCCTCCGTCTGAAGAAACAGGCCAGTACGTCAACAAGGCCGTACGTGAGCAAACGGAGAGCCTGACGGGTAGACAGGTGGCTAGACAGTGTACAGATCCACAGGCTTTTGAGGGTCCCAACCGTGCTCCCCTGGACGGCGGGGCTCCTCACCCCTCTGTTCCCTCCCCAGTCCAGCCCTCCCTCCCCAGGCTCTCCGGGAGCTGGCTCTCCGCAAGGTGAGTGTTCAGACTGCCTCCTCCGCTCTTGCCTCCACCACCGCATCTATTTTGGTGTTTCTGCACCACACAGGCTGACGCCTCCCTCTGCTCACAGCTGCTGCCTTTCCCATTCTGCCTTTGGAGGCCTGGAATCAAGTGGGAACGCACAGTGCCGCCCCCAGCGCCGCCATCTTGGGCTGAGGCCCAGCCAAGTCAGGCCCGAGCACAGGGAAGAACGAGGGTGTGGAGCAGCCCCTATCAACGGCTGAATAAGGACACCTGAGTTAGTTGCCAACCCTGCTGGCCGGTGTGGCTGCCCCTCATGCCAGGGCATGGGGAGGGAGTCCCTAGAAGAAAGAGGCAGGCCCGGTGCCCCCCAGGCAGGTGGGGACCAAGGAACTGTAGGCCTCTGGCCTACCAACTACACAATCATGAATGCACGTATTTCTGAAAAATATAAATAACCCTTCGTTGTGTGAATTTAGACAGAAATGATAAGGCCATCTCAGAGTCTCTGTTTGCCTAAGTGGGCACTGCAGAACAATGATGCCACCCAGACCCCCCTGCCCAAAGCAGACCGTTGGGCCCCCTGCCAGCTGATGGCTGTGCTGAGCCTCTCCAAGAGAATGTCCTGGGCAGAAGGGAGCTGCTCTCCCCCAAGTTTAGGCACCTTCCCCAGCAGCCGCCGGCAACTGGGGTACAGAGGGATGATCCCCATTGCCTGTGCTTGAGACGACTCTGAAGGACCCTCTGGCCTTCAGCACTGGGCTTGGCTGAGGGCTTACTAAGTCTACATCATGGCCCCCTTCTTCTCCCCATCCTGCTTCCCTCACTCCCTGCTGGAGGCTGTTCTCTGGGAGTGTTCCCCAGAAAGCCTCCAGAGCACAGACCCCTGCCTCGGGGAGTCTGCTCCCCAGGGACCTGAGAGAGAGTGGCCAAGGTGTGGAGGGTTACACGCGGTAAGGTAAGCACGGGGCTTAGCACGGTGCCTGACCTACAGGGAGGCCTCCAGTCATGGTGCTGTTCTCATTCTCCTCGGAGATCATGGCTTCCTAGCCCCGGAGGAACAGCAAACCCAGCCAGGGAGCCTGGGAAGAAAAGGGCCAGGGGGCTAGGCCACTTCCCCAGAGAGTTGGATTCAGCAGGGCTGAAAGCAGCCCCAGATCTCTGTGATTTCAGAAGTTCCACAGGTCGTTTCATAGACAGCCAGGCCTGAGAGGCCCTGACCTTGGCCATCTTTCTGTGTCACTATCGCCTCTTAATTTAGAGGCAAGAACCACAGACCCGTGTCAGGCAAAGTGGCCTGTCCAAGGACAGACAGGTACTTAGCTGCCCAGACAGGGCTCAACTACCTAATCCGGACTCACTTGGGGTCATCACCTGCAGGGCAGGGGGCTGTGGAAGGTCTTGGATTCCAACTCTCTCCAACAGAACCACAAGGTCATCACGTGTACTAAGCAGCTCCCTTCCCAACTGGTGATACAAAGGCAATATACGATCAAGCACCCTGAGCACCCGGCGGACAGAGTCCTCATTGTGGGGTGGTTATCAGGGAGGCCTTCCGGGAGGAGGTGGGCCTGAACCAGATTTGCATGAATCAGCTTTGGATCAGGAGCAGACAAGAAGGATGCCAGCCCCCAGAACTGGTCATCTCATTCTGAGGTCAGTCAGTTTCTAAGGAAACCGGTCCTGATATGTATTCTCATCACCCTTCCAGCAAGATCTGAGGGATCTCTAGGGTACCCAGATTCATGCCCAGTAGGCAAGGATTACCCAGTTTTTAGAAAAACATATTTTGTTCTAAAGATTCAAACACGGGTGAGGATTTGTTTAAAATCTGACCCATCTTCCGTTCAGGGGCCCTGCTCCTCTCTAAGTGCCCAAGTCCCCCTCACCATGGGGCCGTGCGGTGTCACTAGGGCAGAGACTCCAGCCTGAGTTGACACTTGTAAGCTGTGCGACCTTGGCCAAGTTACCTAACCTCTCTGAGCCTCTACTGGCTCAACTTTAAAATGAAGACAACAAAACTTGCCTTCCTCCTTCTCTCTCAGTTATTAAGGGGATCAAATGGGATCGTGATTGCAAGGACACTTCTGTGAACAGCAAAGCACGCTACAAGTGTGAGCTGCTACTACTTTCCACACCTCCCTTTTTAAATTCAGAACACAGAAGCCCAAGAAAGTTCCCGCCATTGCCCAGCACCCTATAGTGAGCCATAAGGGGAGCAGAGGCAAGACCAAATTCCCCCAAATCCTACCCTAATGCTTTTTCCAATACTGCGCCATAGCTCTTCCCCAAATCTTTCTTCTTTCCCTAATTTCTTAGGCACTGCAGGGAATTGTGCATTCTCACCTTGCCCTAAATTTGTAGTCTTTGATGCCTAGTAATCTTTTGATCCCCTCTGCAGCAGCCTGCCTGCCTGCACCCTTCCTGCCTCTGTACCATCTCGAGGGTCCTTCTGCCTACACTCTGTTGGACATCCTAACTCAGCCTCGGATCAGCCCATCTTGGGCCCCCTGAGACTCTTATGACGCCCTCATCCATGGGATCTCCAGCTTACCACATATAACAAGGAGGCGGGGTGGAGGGGATGTTACCTGCTGATTCATTCACAGAGAGGTACTTAATTAGGCACTTGGAATACAGAGTCCAAAAGCAATCCACAAAAGAGCCCTCGTGCGCTCATCACTGGTCAGCGCCGGGCAGCATAAGGAGGACGTGGTGGCGGGACACAGCCTCTTACACAGGCTGGGCTGAAGGACTGGACTCCAGGTTCCTGACCTCTGCTTGTTCCTCTACCTCATATCTCAGCCTCAAATCAGCTGTCTGCTGCAAAAACCTCCTGTTGCTTTCTGCCCACCTCCAGGTCTCCAGCTGCAAGCAAGCCTGGGGGTGGGGGCCTCCCAGCTCCCCACCCACACCCCATTCCTCCGGGGCCAGCTCCACTCCCTTCTCCCAGCGGAGAGCCCTCCAAGTCCAACTGCCCTGCTCAGGCTCTCAATTCCAGGAGACAGGTCACGTCCACCACCCCTGGGGGGGGGGGGTGGCGCGAGCCAAACTAATCAATGGCAGAGCTGTAGATGAAGGGGCCCAGCCCCGGGCCATCCATCACTGTCGTTTACCCGGGCCTGTCAGCCTGCAAATGGAAAAGGAGATGATGTGAAACAACCCATCTGCAGGTTTTTAACGCTCTTTACAAATTGCAGTGGTGAATAACTTGTTGCCTGTATTTATCCCTTTTCAAATTGTCTCTTCGCTACAGTCATCCGTCTTCATTCTACACCCTGATGGCTTGCACGCAGCCGGTTGGGCAAGCTCATTATTTCCCTGGCTGCTGCCTGGAGGAGGAAGGGGAAGAAGGGACAGAGGGGAGAGAGGGGGCGAGGGAGAGAGAGGGGTGGGGGGACCGCGGTGAGCCAGGACCTGGTGCCTGGGCCAGGATCTCCCCCAGAGGCCCTTGTTTCTGAGTTCCTGGTGGGACCAGAATCTGCCTCTCTTCCAGGGAGCTTGCCAGCAGGGACCCTCGGGTTGCTAGTCAGAATCGGCCGTCCAGAGACTGCGGCCGCTCACCTCCCCATCCTTAAGGAGAGTCCAGTTGGCAAGCAGTTGTGAAGCTTTATCCCGGGGATTCGGGGATTTGTGTTCACATTTCTCCCTCCTCCTCCCCTTGCCACTTCTGGGTCTCCACTGAGACCTGTCTTTGGGTGTTGGCTCCCCCTGCCCTAAGTCTGACTTCCCCGCTGAGAGCCACAGCCTCTACTAACTGGTTGGTCTCCCCTCCAGCCCACCCTCCTCACTGTCAGCAGAAAACGAACACTTCTGGAAGCGACGTGATTTCCTAACTCCATCAGTATTTGTCAGGGACCCATGTGCCCCCAGCATAAGAATCATGTGGCCACCTTGCCCTGGGACCTCTGAGGCAGTGGGGCAGAAGACTGCATTTTAAACAAATATCCCAGCTGCTTGGTGCGCCCTGCAAAGCTGGAGGGCCAGCCCTAGAATCCACTTGACCCCTGAGGCACAGAGACAGAGACTACTGTGCCCCAGGTCACACAGCTAGCCAGCAGCTGAACGGGAAGCAGCAATCCACTGTTCTTCCTGCTATACTCTGCAGGGAAATCCTTGGCTGAACAGTAGCTGTTTGTGTGTTTATCTCTTAGGCTCGAACATAAGCTCCTGACGGCCAGGACACTGTCCCGGACACCCCTGTGTCTTTCCATCCTCCTCAGGCTCAACACAGGGCTTGGTGTGTTCTTGGTAAGCCAGGAAAATGGAGAGCCATCGACCCAAGCCGCCACATTTCAGTCTTGCTCCAAGAAGTAAACCCCAGCAGGTGGCTGAGGGCAGAAAGCCGCCTGGTAGGGCTCAGAGCTCGGCTCTTCTTGCTGGTGTGCATCCGGCCAAACCCAAATCCACCTTGCGGCCAACTGCTGTGTTTCTCGCACTGCTTCCAATATTTCCGCTCTGTCTTCCACACCAGACCTTTAAATATTTGAAAACAGCTGTCAGGATCCACTTAGATGTTCTCTCTTCCAGGTTTCAGGTCCCCAGCTCCCTCTACCACTGCTCACGTGGCATGGAATGAAGACCCGGGGGCTTCCCAGTCCCCCTCCTCCAAATGCCATCCCGTTTGTCAAGATCCTTGCTCCATGATGGCTCCCAGGATGAAATGCAATGCTCCAGATGTGGTCGGGCCACTGCCAAGCACAGAGGGACATGCCATGATCTCCCCTCTTCTGGGCTCCGTGCTCCCATTAATATCATCCAAGATTGCATTAGCGGTCCTGGCAGCTTCCCCCCACTGCTGGCTCACTTTGCACTTTGCCTGCTAATCCATCTAACTCTATTACTGTCTAATCCACAATTCTCCATCTCGTCTCTGAGGATTACATCAAAGTCTTTACAAAACACTGTGCTGAAATGCACATATGCCATGTACATAGCACACCATATAGCTACCGGTCTGGAAAACCTCTCTGCCTGAGAAAGGAAGTTGTTTTGGCTGGAATTGCACTTAGTGAACCCAGGATGATTCCTAGTGATCTCTCCTTTTTTTTTTCCTCCCCACCATGGACTCATGAACCATCCAGTCAATCATTTTTGCTCACTGTCCTCTACAGAGCTTTCTTCACCCAAGGTGCTTGCTCAGTGTCTGGACTGAGCAACTGTGACAGGCTGCCTGATTGATTATGCGTGTTGTGAGGTTTATGGTGGTAAGCAAAGGCTGCCTGAGGAAAAAAGCAGCGACAGGAGCAAGTCTAAATACCACACACTCAAAAATGCCCATGGAGGTTGTAAATAGCTTGACAGAGGGATGTTTGAGTCTCTGGGCAGGAAAATTTATTAACAATGCTTCATGTCGTTCACTCTCCCTGCACAATGCTTGATTCAAAGAAAATATGAAAACACCACTGCCAAGCCATTTCCTTTCTCCTATAATTAGGTACTCTAGATTTTTAGTATCATTTTGGGTGTGTGTGTGTGTGTGTGTGTGTGTGTGTGTTTGTTTCTTCTGATTTCCACAGGCTATTTTTAGAGAAATCATGACTTACTTTTTGAAAGGCATAAGAGAAAAAGTCGTGTTCCCCAGCAGTCCAACATACCTGTCCCCTGAGTGACGCATGTTTAGTTAGGTCATAGCCGGGGCCTGAGGGAGCACCCAGGAGGAAGCCCCCTGCTGCAGGGGTGGGGGTGGTGAGGGAGACATCTCTCTGCCCCTCCCTGCAGCCTGCGGCCCCAGGTCTCCCCACTGATTAACCCTCTTCTTCCTGCAAGAGGGAGATGGAGGTTCTCAGAGAGACATGCTGGTAGCAAGGAGGCACAACTGGCTCTGGAAAAGGAAGAAATGAGCAGGAGCTACCAGCAGTGGGAGGGGCTGCCCCACAAAGGAGTGAGCTCCCCATCTCTGGAAGGGTTCAAGCTACACTGGATAAAAACCTCAGTGTTCAAGACCCTTTCTGAGGCTGACTGTGTGAAATCTTCAAGGGAGCCTACTGGAAGAATTTTAGCTCTGAAAGGGAAACCAAGCCGCCATGCGGAGGGATGGTCTGACAGCCGGACTTCAGGAAGCAGGGGACACCAACACCCGCGTCCGCATCCAGTCCCCACACAGAGACAAGGTGGGGAGAGCTAAGGGCATGCACCTCCTCCATTCAGCCTTCCTGGCCTGATCCTTCTGGGGATGGAAGTCCTTGAACTCTTCCCCAGTGGCTCCCAAGGTAGTATGCATACTCTCCCTGCCTGCCTTCCGCGGAAAAGGGCTTTGAATGCAATTTACTAGCTGCTCACGGATTCAGTGTCTGCTTCCGTCAAGCGCTCACAGCTGTCCAGAGACTCCAGTTCCTTCTCTCGGGGAGTACGCAACCTAAGATCAACCCACAGAAGGTCAGTGCCCGCGCAGAGCATGCTGCCTGACACACAGCACCACGTACACCGGAGCACATCTGTGCCGTGGTGTGGCAGAGAGAGCCTCTGTGCACCTGCACTCTTGTGAGTGTGTGCGCATGTGTGCAAGGGAGGGGAAGGAATCAGATTGACTTGGGGTCACATGCCTACCAAAAGTCTGCCGTCTCCCCCTTCCCATCCCCACAGCACTTAAGAATCATCCACACGGAGGGCCCATGTTACAAAAGGTTGAGGAACCATCCGTAGAACTTTACAGTTTGCAAAGCCCTTCCTCATCTGTGATTCCAGGATGGTCCACTCATTCACCAAATATTTATTCAGCGGCTGCTGTGCTCCAGGCACTGTGCCAGGCATGGGGTGACCAAAAACTCACAATGCCTGACTCATGAAGCTCAAAGCCTAGTGAAGACTGACGTGAGCAAATAGCCAGAGAAGTGTGTATTTACAGTCCACTCAGGTAAGCATGAGAATGGAAAATTATACAGTGCTGTGGAGCATATAACCAGAGCTGACCTAACCTAAAAGTCAAGGAGGACCTCCTGGAGGAGGGGACATTTGGGCTGAAGCTGAGGGGTAAGAGAGAAACTGGTCACCAGGTGAGGAGTGGGAAGAGGGGAAGACAAGAGGGAGCCCAGGTGCTATAGGACTTAAAGATACAGCCAGCCTGCGTCTTCATCCAGGAACCACGGAATGCTTGCACACACATTCAGGGGTTCCTGGGTCCCAGAGACATGGGGCAGCCGGGGCAGACATAGCCCTGCTCTCCCAACCCTTCAGTTAAAAAAAATCTTTAAACATTGCCCATCATTACGTTATGACCCTCGGGAAAGTGCATCCATGGAAATTATTTTTGTGCAGGGCAAGTTTCTTCATCTATAAAATAGAAACAGAAGATCCCTGAAACATACCTGGAGTCGGAATTAGTCAGCCTCACTGGCTGGATGAATGGTGGACAGACTAGGGAGGCTGAAGAGAAGGAAGGGATTTCTACCTCCGTCATGACCTCAGGTTGACGACATTGGAGCCGGAGCCCTTCCAGCAAGTTCCATGAGCATGATTTGGAGTGCATCCAGCTTATCCCGGGGCTGGGTTCTTCCTAGGACACAGTGAAGAGGAGTTTCAGGAAGGTTTCTAAGAAGAGGACCTAACTGAGCTTTTTCTGGAAAGGCAAAGAGGTTGGGAAGGTGAGGGAGATGCACCATGGAGGGGGACTCCGGAAAAGGGCCACCAAGTCCTGGAGGCGCAAAGCAGCTCGGCTTAGGGAACTCACAGAGCTGGGCTTGGCGGGAGCAGGGGGGGCCCCAAGTGAGGTGGGAAGTGAGGCTGGAGACCCAGGCTTGGACTGGTTCAGCCCTTGATCTGAAGGACTTGGACTTTGTCCTGGAGGTCAAGGGGAGTCACTGAGGAGTTTTGAGAAAGAAAACAATGTGATGGGATACACGCTCTGAAAATAAGAAATCCCATAGCCTGCAGAGTGGAAGGGGAGCTGGTGGGAGTGGGCAGAGAAGCGGGGAGGTGGGCTCAAAGCCGGGAGCAATCAGATGCTCAGAATGACGGGGCGCAGGGACTCCCCCGGTGTGGAAAGGCAGAGCAGAAGGAGGCAGTGAAGGTGAATCCTAAACCGATTTTCTACTCAGCCGTTGGATGTTGAACTCAAGGGTCTCATGAAAAACACACCGAAAGACGGCCAGAGGTGGCTGGAGAACTGAAGGTGAGGGTCAAGAGCTTGACACCGATGACGTGACAGCCTGAGGTGCATCCGGGTTTTAGGGGGTGATAGAGACAGAGGCCATGCCCTCCCCCTCCATCCTCTGGGCTCCTGTGTGGACTGAACGTTTGTCCTGTGGCTTAAGGCAAACCCGAGGCGTTCCCAAGCATTCTTGCTTCTCCTTTATCACCGCTGGGGCCCTCTCCCCACACCAGGTGGGCCTGTGTCTTCTTCCCTCCACCTGCTCCGAGCCCCTTTTCTCTCTTTCCAGGGCACCAGCTCAAACTGCCCCCTTCCCACTCTGGCCGGCTCCCTGCTTCCCACAGCACATTGCCCTCCAGCAGCGACCGGATCCCATTTCTACAGAGCATAAACCCTCCAGGGGCTCCCATCACCCCAGAATCAAAGGCCAACCCCTTGCCTGCTTTGCCAAGCTGAGTGTGATCACCTCCTCATCCCACCTCCTGGCTGTCCCCTAGCTCGGCTCCTCTCTGGCGTTCCCCCTGCTCGTCTGGGGGGTCTCCCCAGCTTCCCACTCAGAGCCTTGGAGTTTGCACTTCTCTGTTCTGGGATCCTCTTGTCCCCTGGCCGCCTCAGGTTTCACCTTCTTGTCTTGTGGCTCTCGATGAAAGTGTTACTCAGCGGAGAGGCCGCCTTGAGCACGCTTGACAGCAGCCACTCAACTACCTAGCACACTCTCCACATGTTGTTTTTTGTTTTGTTTTGTTTTTTTAGAGAGGGAGAGACAGACAGGCAGACAGAGCAGTGTGGTGGGGGAAGACAGAGGGAGAGAGAATCTTAAGCAGACTCCATGCCCAGCCCAGAACCCAATGCAGGACTCGATCTCATGACCCCGAGATCACGACCTGAGCTGAAATCAAGAGTCAGATGCTTAAGGGACTGTGCCCCCCAGGCACCTGGCGCTGCTGCATTTTCATGCTGTTCACCATCAGTGTTTTTCTTGTTATCAGCTTGCTCACTGCACACCTCCCACACTCCTTCCACGCACACACGCTAGGTATAAGCTCCGTGAGAGCTGGGGTCTGTTCACCATCACACCGCGGGCCCTAGATGAGGACCTGCCCGGTTTCCTGCCAAGTGAGTAAATAAATAAATGAATGAGTAAATTGGCTCCAAGTGATGTCTGGTGCTGGGAGGATGCGGTCCCCTAGAGACACAGCCAGTCCAGTCCAGGAGGGAGTGTAGCCGCAGAAGAAAGAGGAGAATCAAAAGACACCTTTATTGAACAAGTCCAGAGAAAAGAGAGGTTTCAGGTGGATGGACGGGCCACTGCATCACGCGCTGCCAGAGAGACCTCCGGAGGGCCCCAGGGTGCCCACCGCCCTTAACAAGAGAGCATTACGAGGACCTGGCCAGAGCAGTGGTGGGGAGGGGGCAGCTGGCTCCTAGGGGCTGATGCGGCTGGCTGGGACAGAGGGATGCGTGAGGACATGTCTGGGTGGAGCAGGTGGGTGAGGGGTGAGGGTGTCTGGGCCAGAGCGGATTCTCTCTTGCAGCCTGGCTCCTGGACCTAGCAGAGACAACAGAGAAGAAGGGACACTTGAGATGACACAGCAAGGGAGTGGCACTGGGCTCCCCAGAGATGTACAGAAACACACAGTTGCCCCAGGCAGAGTCATCCTTTGTCACACATTCAAATGGAAACGTACTCCACAGGCACTTAGAGGTAAGGTCAAGGGCAGCATGGGGAAGGAGCTAAGGGCGAAGGTTATGGCATGACCCGGCCTCCCTCTAGCTCTGGCCCCAGCTGCGTCCTCCACACCCACAGAGCAAGACCAAGGCTAGCAGCCAACTGGGCATCCTCCCTGAAAGGTGACCGAGGGACCAGTCAGCTGTTGGTACTCAAACGTGCCCCTTTGAGGTCTCCCCCAAGACCCTAAGCTGATGCTCAGTGTATCCCTTCAGGCCATCATTTCCACTCCCCACGGGGAGCACTCGGCAGGTCAATAAGGCTCTCAGGAGCCTGTCCCGTTTCCAGTGATATTTCAGCACCCGATTTAGACTGGCACCCTGGGATCGATAACGCAGGGGTGGGGGTGGCTGCTGGAACTTGACTCCTCAGTCCCATCCAGTTCCAGCTTTCTCAGAGACACCCCGCACGTGTGATAAGCCCAAGTAGCCCTTCATTGTAATAGCTCGCTCTCAGAGGGCGTGCAACCGAGAGCAGTGATGGGTGAACGACGCTCCTTCCGGGACGCCTGGAACAATCCGGCCCTCGGAGTGAGGGTAGGCAAATGGACAGAAAGTGGAGCTAAGAACACGCACTTACGAAAGATTCTCAAATCAAAAGACGATGCGACATCTCACAGGCACATCAGATGCCTTCCGAGACAAGAACCGCTGTGTCGTGGGGGCAGAGGGAAAGGGAAGGAAGTAGCTGGTCCGTTCCAGGGAGAAACTCTAGTCCAGGAGACGTGGACACACCTGGGTCGGAGGGCTGCCGGAGGTGGTGCGGAAGGCGCCGCCAGCCTCAGAGCCAAGCAGAGCTAATCCCAAACAATTGCAACAGGACATCCATTTTTAGCAGTTTTGAGGAAATTGGGGATTAGGAATTGGCCCAGAGGTGGTGGAGGCTTATCCAGGTTGGGGACAGGGAAGGATAGGAAGTGGACAAAAAAAAAAAAAAAAAAAAAAAAAAAAAAAATTACAAAAAGTAGCTGCTGGCCATCAGGAGCAAACCTTTCCTACTGAGGGCTGTTGGCCTCCGGAATCTTCTCGTAAGGAAGATGCGGTGGTCCCGTCGTTTTGTTCATTTAAAGCCAGATGGGCCAGAGCCCCAAGCACAAATCACGGGGAGTGGCCCCGGGGAGAGACAAGTGTGTGAGTGCGTTTGGGGCACACGCCTGGCGGGGCGTGTAATGAACTCTGTAGCTGCAATTTCCCTGCCGGTCAGCCCTTGCGAGGGTCTCCTCCAGAGGCCTGAGGAGGAGCCGCCCGGTTCCGGCCCCTGGTCCCCAGTCCTGGGGCCTATTTTCATGAATTTCACTCCTTGCTTGACTCACCTTGATCCCTAGGGACGTGGGAGGCCAAGCTCAAGGCTTCCAGTGAAAAAGAACAAGTGAGCAGAGTGGCCCAGCAAGGGCACGCACATACACTCGGTGGGCTCCCTGCTTTAAATATATGGAGGGCTGAGCCCTGGAATATTGATGCTTCCTTTTATCCTGTCTCCCTCCTGCTCCGCAGGGTCCCAGGCTTCCAGGAAATAAGATTTAGAGGCTGGAGGCGGGGGCCCCCATGCCAGGAAGCCCAACACCGCTGCTCTGAGACACAGTGATAGATGCTGAGTGTTGCCCTCATCAGAGGAAAAGGGAGTCTGATTGGGAAAAATACCTGCCGGCTCTCCAGCTGAAGGAGTCCAGACCAGCTAATGAGGGGAGAGCCTCCTGCCAAGGAGCCAGAGTAATCCAAAGGTGGCTCTGTGCCCCCCTCCCCCACTCTGTCCATCTGGGAGGGTCCTGGGCCTCTCCCCTCTCCTGGCCATCAGCACCGCCTCTTCCCAAACCTCCTTTGCCAGTCTGAGCTTAGAGTGCCCAGCTGACAAAGCCATTTTCCCACACCGACCACAGCCAGGGTCCGAGGAGGTCGTATCCGCAGTCTGCATACCCCCAGGGAGAGGGCTGGGAATCCAGACACGGCTGCCCGCTTCTCTAGAAGCAGAAACAAAACCGGGCAGAGACTGCCAGGTCCGGCAAATAAAAACACAGAATACCCAGTTCAATTTGAATTTCAGATAAATGATGAGTAATTGTTTAGTCTAAGTATGTCCCAAATAATGCTGGGATAGACTTATATTAAGCAATTATTTACTGTTCATCTGAAATGCACGTTTAACCAGGCATCCCACGTTTGGTTGGGTGTCCCCTTTCCCTGGACCTTCTGTGAGAGGTACACACCCTGAAAAGGAGACTGATTAAGGGGGGAAATTATCCCCCCCTCTCCCCAAAGACAGGATCCAGCCTGCGGCTTCTAAGGCTTCCACAGGGCTCTGGAAAGTCTGTTCAGGGGGTGTCTGTTCTTCCAGGAAAGCCTGGGCGCTCACAGACCCTACAGGAAGCATCCACACAGATGATTCCAGAGCTCCCTCTCCCCTACTCTCCAAGCCGAGCTCCTGAGCTGAAGTCCTCGGCCATCTTCCCACCCCACCCCTTCTCAGCCGTTCTGAGAATCAGCTTCCCGGTAAGCCCTCCTCTCTCCTCTTTAATGAGAGTCCATTTACTCTCAGCCCTGGTCCAGATGCTTTCAGTGAGAGAGAACTTCGTGTCCTGTGGTTTTGATTCTGATCTAGAACATTTCCCTTAAAACCATGAGCAGGGAGAAAGCAGAACACCAGCCTTACTTTGGTCTCCCCCCACAAAGTCCCCCCAGATGCTATCTATTCCTCCCCCACCAAGGCCCTAGAAGGGAAGCCTCAGCTCCACTCTGCCTACTACCTTTTGCTCCTGCTCTAGCTAACTGAGGCTGGCACTGAGCAGCGGCCACGAATGGGCTTTGTCCACACCAGCTCCCAGCCGGCAGATGGGGACTCAGTTGCCTCCCTTCCTGGCTAGCAAGTGGGTCAGCCAGGCTGAGCAGCCCAGCGTATGAACTGGCAGGGGTGTGGCAAGTAGGCATTGCCCAGCTCTCACCCAGAAAGCAAGGGCCGAGGGGAACCCACGCAAGGCACTGCGGGCTATGGCTGGCCGAGACACCAGGGCCAAACTCCCCAGGAAAGCAAGCAGTCAGGCTGCCTGGCCAGAGGCTCAGACCTAGGCCCTCTCCACCTCCATGCCTTCAAGCCAGGCCCTGGGTCTCTGAGAGACATCTCAATGGTCCCTGCTGTCGCCAGAAGTTGGAGCCAATTGGCTAGGGCAGCTGACCCCGGGGGACTCTGGTGGAGCCCTCGCCTGGGGTGAAGAAATAGGGAACACCTGCCTCTTGGAGCACTGCCCTCCTTTTGCATCCCACTAACTCCTACCATCTCCCAGAGGTTCAGTTAAACACCACCGCCTCCAGGCAGCCCTCTGTGATGTCCCAAACTAGGTCAGAGCTCCCAACACACATTCCCTGAGCCCCTGAGTTTTTCTTGCATATCACTCCCCAGAACCATAATTACATAGTGGAGGGTGGTGTTTATGGCAACAACTTGATAGGCAAGACCAAGTAACTTTATTCCCTGCCCCCAGTTTCTTCTTGATCCAGGGTCTCCATTCTTGCTGGGAAGTGGGGTCTTGGGAAGGGAGGGAAGTGGTAGAGAGGAGATGAACAGGCCAGCAAGTAGTAACTACATTTAAAACTTTCTCTTTTAAATAGTCAGTCAAGAACCAAAGCCCCATTTGGTACCCCCAAGCTCCATCTTCCTTCCTTAGACGACCTTGGGGCAGGGGTCCCTGGCACACGCCTGCTACGCTCTGGGTTATTGCCAGCCTCCTGAGATAACCCCCAGGCCACCTGTCTGTCATGCTTTCAACCAGGTGTCCTCTCTGGTCCCACCTGATCTTTCCTGACATTCCAGCTGTTCTCCCAGGTGAAGTCCCGGGCTGCAGCCCTGACGTCTAGTCACGTGGCCACCTCATCCTGGCCTCGGGCCTCCTGCCATCAGCCCCTGCTCTGAGACCCTCTGCGAGCTGGATGCGGGCGTGTGACCAGGAACATGGACCCAAGCCCACCCTGGACACCTCCGTGCATCAGAGCTACAACCAAACTCTGGGAGGTGGGTCCTCTCCTCAGGCTGCCCTTAGAGAGCAAGGCCCAAGCTCCCTGCAGTTTCTCAGGAACATCTCTCTCTCTCACCCACCTGCTCTAGATTTGATAGCAGAGAGGGTGACACGGAGAATGGAGGGTGCTCAGGGCCCCCCTCTCCTCTCCTACAGAGCCCAGAGAACGTTCCTTCCCTCTCCTTCCCTCTTGTGTCTCCTCACCCCACCCTGCCTTCAACACTCTGTTCTTAAAACGTAAAGAGTTGCTTCTTTGGAAATGCAGAATAGCCTTTTATCTCTACAAATGAGGTGGTCAGGACCACAGTTCACTGAGGCCTTTAAAAAGCCAAGCAATGACCTCTTCATCCAAGTCATTCCCTTTCTTCTGTGTTTTCTCAGGTATAAAAGAGATGAGGGGCCAGTCCTCCAGCCCAGGTTTTCAAAATAACCTTAGAAGCACACGGCAAAGGTAAACACTATCACCTGTGTGCCTCTCCATGGAGAACAGGGGAGAATCTGCAGCCCACCATCTCCCAGGGTCCCGGCAGCCAGTGGCTTTACGACCCCCCGGCAAGGGAATGAGGCCAATATACAAGTAACTGAGGCCAAAGACAGGACCCGGAAAATGCCACGAGAGAGGTACGAAGGCCCTTAGAAGGTCAACCAAGGAAGAAGATTGATCAATTACTGTGCCCATCCTCAACGTATGTTTTAACTCATGACCCCGATAATGCTTTCTCTTGCTACCTGCTGTGTAATTCCACCAGTCAAGAACAGTCTGTCAACTTTACTCTCAGCAGTTTTATGTACAGAAACAATAGATATGTTGATTATGATTTTTCAAACTACACATTCTCCCTGGCCACATCCTACCCCTATTTTGTGTGGATTCTCAGGAAGCCCTAGCAAGAAGGTGGTTAAAATCAGGGGAGGCTCTCTGGATGGCATGAGAACAGGACTTGAAAAAAGGGGGAAATCCAAACAGATAGGAGTGAGACAGTGTTCTAAGCAAAGGGAACCCCTCAAAGCATGAATGCAGGCAGGGAGAGCTATGGGCGTGCCCAGAAAATGGCAAGGGGCTGAGTCTGGCTGGCAGTGGGGGACACAGAGGGGAGCGATAGGAGAGAAGTCTGGGTTGCCAAGCTGGGGAATCTGTACTTGGAGCTGAAAGCTGTTCTGAAGGCTGTCCTGGGGCTGGTCAAGGGAGAATGTGTTTACCTTACTGAGCAGGAAGGGCCTGATCATCCAGGATGTAAAGTCTCTATTCTTTCACTCCTCCTTACCACACTAGCCACATCCCTGCTCCTGGGGACAGAGCTAAGCTTCTGGGAGGGGAGTCTGTCTGAAGTCCTGCCCTTCCCTGAAACCCTGCCCAACCCAGAGTGGCATGTGGGTGGGCTCCGCCAGAGCTTACATGAAGCCTATAGTTGGAGGAGTAGATGGGGTCAAATGCAGATGTTACATTAATTAGTATACTTTCAACTATATGTAACAGACAATCCAGCTCAAAGTCACTTACACAGTAAGGAATCTACTGGCCCATTTAATTGAAGTGTCTAGAGGAAATGTGGGCTTCAGGACGAGTTTGATCCAGAGGTTTGTGACATCCCATAGGTCTTAACTCCATTTCTTTTCTTTCTCTTTTTTTTTTGTTTTTAATTCCCTCTGCACAGGGAAGGAATAAAAAAAAAAATCCTATATTAGGAGGCTATATCCTCCTAATATAACAACTTCATTCCCATACTGAATCCCTTCCTAGTAGTGAAATGGTTGCCAACAGCTCTGGGACACACTCCTCCCCGCCCTTTATTTAAGGTTTTATTTATTTGTTTGACAGAGGGGGGGGGGTCACAAATAAGCATAGAGGCAGGCAGAGAGAGAGGAGGAAGCAGGCTCCCTATTGAGCAGAGATCCCAATGTGGGGCTGGATCCCAGGACCCTGAGACCACAACCAGAGGGAAAGGCAGGGACCTAACCCACTGAGCCACCCAGGCAACCCCACACTTCGTTTTTTATAACCAGGAAGAGATAAAGGACTTTTCTTAAACCACTTAAAAAAAAAAAAATCCCGACTTTCTCTCTGATTGGACCAACTCTGACAACAAGGTAACCCTTGAACCAATCACCAGGGCGAGGAGAATGCTGTGCATTGATTGGCTTGGTCCTGGGTCACATGCCTATTCCTCAACCAATCCTGGATCCAGGGGGCTGGGAATACCCAGGGGTGGCTTAACGTAGTTAGGGACCAACTCAGGAGTTCAGTCCTTCTCAAGCCACGGGCTCTGCACAGTGAGGGAGGGGCGACCGGATGCCGGAGGAGCAGACAGTGCTGTCCAACACCTGTCAATTTTGCTTTTTTCATGAAGGAAGAGATTAGAATCAATCAGAACCTCCAGAGTAATTTGAGTAATCCTCCCAGTCCCCCAGTCCACCCCAAACTGCAAGCTGCCCGTAACGGATTTTTCTTCTTTCCCTTCCTTTCTCTTCTCTAACCTTCCCATGTCTCCTTATCCGCTTCTTATCTGCTTTCCTTCCTCTTCTCCATGCTGTTCCCTCCTCGGTCTGTTCCTGCCTCTCCACCTCCTGGCTCTCCTCTCTGGTCATGTCCCGCCCTCCCAGCCCACGTCTCCCCCCACCTTCTCCTGATGCCTCCGAGTTCAATTTCAGCTTGCCCGAATTGCTTTATTGGTTCCGCAGAAACACAAGGCTGGCTAGAGCCATTACGGGTGCACACCCAGTGTGCATTAGACTCAAAAAATATTTAAGGAAAATACTCCAGCAAATGGAATCAATAAACTCCAAATCAAACACTCGCTGGGAAGAGGAAGAAGTCTGCCTACAGCTACAGCATGCTTGGAAACCGCTCGGCAATTCAGAAGACGGAGGCCGAAGCTGGTCCACAGCCCTACCCACAGCGCACGTGGGCTGCAGCAAGCCATGAACGTCACAGACCCCAGCACCCCTCTCCCAGCCACAGCAGCTCTGACCACACCTCCCCAGTTCGCGGCTGCGCTGCAGAGACCGGTGGTGTCCACACCTGCCCCCCAGTGCAGCTCTCAGGGGGGCCCGATTAAGAAAGGGAGCAAGAATGGGAGAGGATGGAAGAGGATTGGGGGAACAGAGGCATTTACATTGAGGTATTTTTAGACTCGAAGATTAAATCTTTAATAATCATAATTTTTTCTTGAAAGAAAATGAGAGTTTGGTGTGTGTGATGTACTCTCCCTCCTCTGTTCCTGCAGCAGTATGGGAAGAAGGCTAGAGGAAGGGAAATGCAGAAGAGGGACGAGAGAAAACCAGAAGGGAATTGGCCCCATGAGGCTGGAGTCAGGCTCAAAGCAGAGTTCTGGTGGATTCTAGCAAGGAAGAGCCCAGGCGGCGGTCACACTGGGAGTTTGGAGCTGTCTCCAGAGCTCGGGGTTTGCTCCAGAGACTGTCTGATAGGAGAGAGGACAGAATAGACTGTAGGAATCATGTCCTCCAGTGCGCTGAAATAACCCCATCATTCTGTCCACCAGCCTTTGCTACTCCGCAGTGTCTTGTGGGTTACAAAGCAGCTAGTATTGACTTCCTGGGCCCCTCAGAAGAGGGGTCCCTTCTTCCAGAAGAGGTTCCTGGGACCTCCACCCACTCATAGTTCCCCAAATGATCTCATGAACCTGATTCCCACCCCAAGCAACCAGAGGAGCTCACCATCCCCAGCTCAACACCGAGAGAGAGAGAGAGAAAGAAAGCGAGCTGCCCCTCATGCATGGGCAGTGCCACCACCCACCCTGGACAGCCTGGAGGCTGCAGGGGGAGTGAGCAAGGACCAGCACCGGAGCAAGGATCCAGACACTTGGGGTAGAGTCCCAGCTCTACTGCTATCTACGTCAATTCGGACAAATCTCTTCCCCAAGGTAGAACCCAGTTTAGCCAAATTCCAACGAAGGAGTGGACAGACCAAAGGGGTTCAGACTAGGATCCATGAACCTCCTGCATCTGCACAGGGAAGGTTGTTCTCTTTGTCATATTCGCAAAGTGGCCTGTGACCCCAAAAGGGTTAAAAGCTATAGAGAAAGCCAATGCTCAAGTTTTGTGTATGGCTCAAATGTTCTCAACCTTCCCAAACCTCCAGATGGAAGAGCTGTTCAAAGAGCCCTGGCTTGTCCCTAAAAAAGGGTACCATGGCTTACTGCCCCCCACCCACCAACCCCACCATATTTGCCTTCACGGGGCTATGGCGCCTCCTTTCTCCATGGCCACACCAGTACACAAACCTGTTTCTTCCTTTTAGTAGAGTTTACACAGTCTCCTTATATTACAACAAATTTTACAAATGAAGGAAAATAAATACATTACAAATGACATTAAATTAGCAAGGTTCTCAAAACCCTACAAATTTCACCCAGAGTATCAAAGAGTTTATTTGGAGCCCAAATGATCTCTTTCTGAAATAACTGCTACTTTCATCGATGGGCCAAAAACTTCATAGGCACAAGTTTGGGTAATTTCCCATCAAATTGCCTCTCTTCCCCAAACAGCCTCTGATCCCCAACATCATAGACCTTTGGGAGCCATCTTGCTTCTGGGCATCCAGATGCTAAATTCCTTAGATCTCTTGCTTCATTCAGGGATGAGCGTCCCTCTTAAACTAAGACTTTCCCATTTTCTGACCAAATGCAGGTGAGAGCAACTCAGGTCAGGTTGTCCATAAATCCATGTTGAATTAATGAATAAGACAATGAAAAAAACTGGATGAATGAATAAGTGTGTGAAGTAAATAAATGAAGACTCTTCTTCCCCCAACTCCTACTAGGAGGAACACCTGCCAGGCAGGGACCTCAGCCTCCATTTCCATCTGGGCTCTGGGATTTGCTAAGTACTAGTTCCTGACCCTCCAGTTCCTGACCTTCCTAAACCAGTGAGTGACTGGTTCTTCCTGTGTCTGATACAGATCAACTCACTTCTGGAGGCTTCCTGACTCTACAGGCTAATGTCTTCCTTCAGCAATGGAAAATCTGATCACTTCTTCTGCCCCTCTCTCCGCTTCCCCATTTCCTTCTGAGGAACCAATGACACATATATTAGAACTCATCCCTTTGGGGGTACCTGGGTGTATCAGTCAGTTGAGTGTCTGACTCTTGATCTCAGGGTCAGGAGTTAAAGCCCTGTGTTTCAAGCCCTGCTCTATGGTGGGCAAATAGTAATTAATTAATTAACTTGTCACTTCATCCCTCTTTTCTTTGTCCTTTATGTACCTCCATCTTTCAGTCCCTAGGTGTTATATTCTAAACAGTTTCATCTGGCTTAAATTCCAGTCACACCATTCTCTTTTTAGCTCTACCGAATCTCTTATTAAGCCCATCCATCAAGTTCTTAATTTCAACTGTTGGATTTGTCATTCTATAATTCCTTTTCCAAAACTGTTGTGTGTTTTCTAGTTTCCAGTTCTCTGCTGAAGTGTTCAAGCTGGATTTTTATTTCTTTGAACATTATAAGTAGAGCTGTTTTATGGTCAATGTTAATACTTCCAATACCTGGAGTCGGTGTGACTCTATTTCTGTTGTCTGTTGTTTTCTCCTGGTTCTTGCTCATGGTGTCTTATTTCCTTGTGTGCTGGTCATCTTTGAATGTCTGAGGATGTTCATTTTGCCCCAGCTACCATGTCTCCAAACTCCTCTGAGAAATTTCTCAACGAAGGACATTAATTCAAGGGACTGCCCTCAACAGCACAGGGCCTGCTCATGTTATTATTCATAGTCTAGTTAGAATTTCAGCTGCTCAAAGAGAGCTGAACCAGGCACCCATTCCTGTCAACATCTGCTCTGCTCTCAGAATGTGCTGACATGTCCTGGGGTGAAGGGGCGGGGAAGATATAAGGGAGGAGAATCTTCCAAGAGTCATCTATCCCACCACATGGAAAACTCACCATGATCCCACCAAAGGCATCGGCTCCATTTCCTGAGTGCCCAGAGAAGGAGGAGCGTTCAGCTGAGGTTGCAGGGAACAAGACAGGGATGAGATCAGACTTCAGAGGTTGCAAACCTGCCATGTGACAGAGCCACATTCCATCTTCAAATACATTTCGTCTGTTTATTGACTTATTTTAAAATACTGCTGAGAACTGATTGGAACCAACTTTTAAAAGTCAAGAAGTTTTAGCTTCTTTCAAAGGATCAGAGGTTCTGATGGCACTGCTCCCTGATGCCAGGACAGAACGTTCGGCTGGAGCTGAAGAGCTCCTGAGAAGCAAGTGTCCTCCCTCAGGAGCTGAAGTTGCCACTTCTTAGGCAGCAAACATTTTCACTTACTCTGGCCATGTCCCACTTCGTGTAATTACTGCCTGGGCCTCAGGAATTTAATTTTTCAGTCTTTGACCTAAAGAAAAGGTGGTATGTAATTCCAACCCCCAGGAGATTTCACAGCTAGGAGAAATAGAGAATGCAGGGTGGGCTGAGCAAGAGATCAGTGAGGCAAGGTGACTTCTCAGAGGCCCTGCTAAACCCCCTGGAGAATGGCCACTGCCCCGCCTGACCCATCCCCAGATTCTTGGCCAGGCCCTCTGCCCAGGCCAGGTGATGGTCTCAAACTCAGCTCTGCCACTAGCTGCCACACCAACCTGGGGCCACCCATTTGACATCTGGAAGCTCCCGTTTCCTCCTCTGCCAAAGTAGGGAAAATAGTAGTACCTGACTTATAGGACTGTTGTGAAATTGAACAAGGCCATGCAAGAAAATGGCAGATTATAACATCCTGTCCATAACAAGTACTCGCGGATATCAGAGGTGTCTGCCTTGCCCACCTTTACGCTCCCTGTGGACACTTAGGTCCGGAAACTCCGAGAGGCAGCCTTGCCCTCATCCTCTCTGATGTCGTAATGATGAAACTAAAGCCCAGAGAGGGCAGGCTGCTCTAGATGCTGGAGTGTGAGCATCTACTCTTGGTCCACTGACACAAATCTGGCTCAAAGCAGGGACTGGCACCACCAAGAGTAAGGCTGAGAGAAGGCTTTCTGGGGACAGCAGGCTATACACAGGATTTGGAAGGAAAAGTGGAACACAGATTGGCAGAAAGAGGGGTTTTCTTATATTGCTCCCCGCATACTTCGAAAGAGCAAAACTGAAAGCATTTGTGCTTTGAGCCCCAAACAAATGGTCCCAACCCGACCCTCACCCGGCTATCCTATCCAATAAATAGGCTCAAAGATAACTGCCTAGTCTCCCCTCCCTACCTTCCCAACTTGAACTAGAAAAGAACACATGCGTTCCCGCACGCACGCACTCACACACACACTCCCCACCCCTCATGCGCACACACACACACACGCACACACCGGTGTTTGTCTTCTCCTCTGTGGGGCCTTGCATCACTAGCTCATTTTTCCTGTGGAGAATCCCCACACAGATACACAACCAGACATCCCTTATCAGAATCACGTTTCCTCTAAGACAGCGATCAAAGCAATCTGACTTAACTGAGGAAATTAAGAAGCCTCCAGCAGGAATTGCCATGGAGAACCAAACTCATCAAACTCAGGCACTTTCCTTTGTTTTTTTTCTAATGAGTTTTAAACTGGGCCCCATCCCCTTGGGACATTTAGCAAATATCAAGCTTCTAGAAGTTCCTTTCCTCCCTCTTCCCTGCTGCGTACTGGCTCCTTGGCTGGGTTTTCAGGACCCTCTCCCTTAGCCAGCACCCCTCCCACTCCTGAGAGCTCTCTTCTTCCAGAATTTTCCTTAGGCTGGTACCTCCTCACTGTTGCCCCCTCGCTTCTGCCATTGCCACTCATGCGGTTCTCTCTCTGCTGCCTTTTGCAATACAGCTTCCCTCCGCATCACTCCCCTGGAACCACTCTAGCCAAGCCAGTCAGCAATCAGTACTCATTTTATTTGATCTCTCTGTAGCCTTTGACCCAAAAGACTACCTTCCTTCTTGAATCTCTCTCTTCCCTCCAAATGCTGGACCAGCAGGAGGTTCCCAGGCTACAATACAGATTCACTCCAACCTCACCCACACATTTTTATATTTCAAATCTTTTCTAATCTAATGGCCAAAAAGTTTTGTATTATTATTTAAATTTCCATTTCTTTTCTAATGGAAAATTCTGTAGGGCCTTGTCGTCCATGGTAAAGAGTTTGGATTTTATGCTAAACCCCAGCAGAGGTGTCATATAATCAGATTTTCATTGCAAGAAGTCTGGTTGGCTGACATGAGAATGCTGGGCTGGAAACAGAGAGCCCACACGGAGGCTACTGCAGCTGTTCCAGCAGGGCACAAGGCACACTTGGGCTGGGGCAGTGGTGGAGAGATTAGAAACAGACAGACTCTGCATTTACTGGTGGCTTAGATGCTAGGATGAGGGGAAGGAGGAATCCAGAGTGATTCTTAGGTTTGGGGCCTGAGTAACTGGAAAGATGATACCAGCTACCACTTCTAGAGTTCCGACTTCGTGACAGGCACTCTTCTGAAGGTTAGACATATTTTCACTCATGCCATCTCCTCAACTCTGTGAAGTAGGCACTACACTTTCCCCTTACAGTGGAAGGCACAGAGTCAAGTCTGGAAATGCTAGAGGCAGGATTCCAACCCACACTCCTAGCAGACATGCTCATAGGCTCTGTGGAGGAAGGTGGAACCATTCAGAGAGATATAAGAGACTGGGGGTCAGGGCAAGGAGAGCCTCAGGATGGGAACTGGGGGAGCTGGGGCATAGGCATCTACATTCTTCAGCGCCCAGAGGACCTGACCCTGGTTGGGCTGTGCATTGTGACCATCTCCATGAATCCTTCTGGAAGCCAGCAAAGAGGTGGACAGTGGCAGAGCTGAGCAGGCTCTAGGAGACATCTTCAGGGACAGAAGGGTCCCAGGTGAAGCATGGGGAATGGTTGAATTCTGCACTGTCGCTTGGGGTTTCCCTCACCCTGTGCTCATGGTATACTTAGCTCCCCCCACAAACACCTCCCTTTCCTACACACCAGCCCGTTGCCTCTTTTAAAGAGATTTACTTTTTTATTTCAAAATATTTTTTGCTATTTTTTAAACTACAAAAGTATATTCTTATGGGAAGATGTTACATTGAAATGTAGAAAAAAATTAAACTCACCCATAGGTCACCCAGAGAGTTAACTAGTAACATATGGATGCTTATTTTAGATAGAAAGAAAGATAGGTGCTACTTTTTTAAAACTGGCATTTTAATCTGTATTGTTTTGTATCCTGATTTTTCCCCCGTTATTTTCTCAAACCATGGTGTTCATAACTGAATGGTGGCCCTTGTCTAGACAATCTACCACTTAACCTCTCACAGTGAACATTCATGTTGTTTCCAGTTTCTTATCTTTATAACTAAAATTGTAATGAACATGTTTGTATGTAAAGCCCTGTGTGCATGGGATTATTTTCTGGGGATAAATTCCCACCATGGCCTTGTTGGTCCCAGGGCTTTAAACTTTGTGAGGTTAGCTACCCATCCCCCTGCCAGGGCCCTGTTCAAGCACCATCATCTCCCACAGGCACAGCGACCCTAGACTCCTCACTGTCCTTCCTGCTTCCTCTTACCCAACCCAGCCCACTATCACAACACCCAGAACCTCATCACAAAACAGTAGCAGCTGGTGCTATCACCCCTCTGAAGCCCCGGCAGGGCTCCCCTTGCACTTTGCAGACATCCCTCCCACCATGCTCCCTCCACCCACTGTGTCCTCTCTGCTTTCTTGTCAGATCTTCAAAGATCTCTCCCACCACAGGACCTTTGCTTGTGCTGTTTCTCTTCCTGTGGCTCACTCCTTCTTATCAGCCATGACTCAGCCCAACTCTGTCTCCTTGGAAAAGCCTTCACCGGTTTCCCTTCCTCCATTTTCCAGGTCCCATTAGATGTCCTTCAAGGTTCCTCACACATGTGAATATTTGATTGTATTTTCACTTGCTAATTTTCAGTGTCTCTGCACTAAATGGTATGCTCTGTGAGGGCAAGGACTCAATTTCACTAAATGCTATGTACTCAGTTCCTAACCTAGGGCTTAACAGAAAGTAGGTCTCTATAAATATCATCAAACTGTCCGAAAAGGTTGTACTCACCTGTGCTTCTACCAGTATTTCATGAAAGTACAGGTCACTACATCCTCCTTGACACAGGGAATGATGTTTTTTTCTTTGAAAAAAAGAAATCTTGTCTAACATGATGGCAAAAAATAATATTTCATTGTTTAAATCTGATGCCTAGTAAGGTCAAACATTTTTTCATGTTTATCAGTCTTCTTTTGTAGTGAATAATAAAAGGGCCTATTTATAACCCGTGAGTAGTGGTTTCATTCTTAAAGCTATTCCAGAAAAGAGGGTGTTCTAGCCTCAACTCTGGACTCTTCTAGGAAAAAAAAAAAAAAAAAGTTGTTTCTGAAGCCTGACCTCGATCCTTCCTGCCGCTGACTGTTTTTATCTCCCTCTTATTGGGCCCTTGTGGGATTGGCCACAAAGCCTGCGAGTGCCCTTCGGGTCCTCTTCCTGGCGTCCCTCTCCTGCCTCCTTGGCCCAGTGTGGAGGAGCGATGCCCACGTGCCCCTCCCCGCCCCCCCGCAACACCCCCAGCGCTGAGCAGCAGATTAAGCGATTCAATTCAAGAAGGAAGACTGCACTGGTAAGATGCAATCATCTCTGACTAAAATCTCTTTTTCAGATATATAATGGTCTAATCAATATTAATAGAGAGGCTTATCTGTTTTCCTCATCTCCCATGTCCTTAAGAGTAGATAAAATGCTTGTAAAATGGGATTCTATTCAGCATATACTGATTGCTTCCAAAACGTATTTTCTCGAGATCTGTCATCAAGTGCGAGTCATTACTGAACCGCTAGGCCCAGTGCCGCCGTTGACAAATTTGGGGAAGATTCTTTGATTATTTTACCCAACATGTGATGTAAGGGCTGCAACTTCTCTCGATTCAAATTGTTTCTTGCCTGTCCCACAGGGGCATCTCGGAAGGTAGAGGGTTTTCAACAAATGGACACTCAGAAGAGGCCAGGCTCCAGAAGCGAGATGTAGGCCTAGCTCCGCCAAGGGAAACGACAGGGCATTGGGGCCAGCTGGGTGCCCTTTCCCTGGTGGGAAGGGAAGAGGCTGGGAGCAGACCCCCACCGCTACCGCATGGCATCCCACATCAGAGTCTGGTTCTGAAGGGAAGAGAAGCTAGGAGAGAGCAGGGCAGCCTCCAGAGGTCTGCTCTGTCCTGGGCTTGGCTTGCTGAGACATGGGCGTCACCGCCATTTTTGCCGTTCATGGGCAGTGTGAGTCTGGGTGAGTCACCAGATCCTGAGTGCTTTTACTTGGCCTGAATCCAGGATGTATCCAGTGCCTTCCAGACCCCAGGGCTTACCCTCATCTACTTCTCAGGGATTTTGGACAACAGCTCCCTTTTGGGATGCCTCAGTTTTCACAGCAGTGGTCCCCAGTGACTACGTCATACACTTCGAATGCGCTATGAGTTCATATTATATTCAAGTATAGTATGAACAAAAATTGTTGTGGGAGCGAAACAAAAAATTAGGAACAACCTAAAAAGCCATAGCTAAACAATCCAGTGACTGAAACGGGCTGTACATGACAGTTTGTGACAGATATCATAGATAGATGTCACACAGAGATGTAATCCAGTGCAGCAGCTTAAAAGAATCGTGGAGATCTGGATATGTCGACAGGAAACGCATCCAAGATACGTTGCAGAGTGAAAAAGGGGGGGATCAGAATGATTCATACAAGGTCAGCTACGGGAGGAAGAAGAAAACAGTATGTGGCTAGCATGTATGTAACATCTTAGAGAATGAAAGTCCAGAAGGATAAAATAAACTGATGGCAAGGAGGTTGGGGGAGACTAAGGAAGGGTGGGTCAAAGAGGCCGTCAGCATCATCTGTGATGTCTTGGAATTTTTAAATGGGGAATGTATTCATTCACTTCTTGTGTAAGTAAAAATGATTAATAAAAACATCTGGGTTAATTGGATTTCCATCTTTTGACCCTTACCTTACATCAGACACAAGAACTCAATTCCAGATGGATCACAGATCTAAATGTCAAAGGTCTAATAATAATAAAGCTTTTAGAAGAAAACAGAAGAATCTCTTTAGAGGTTAAGGTAGGCAAAAAAAAAAAAAAATTTTTTAACTGGACACAAAAGACGTTCACTATAAAGGAAAAAGCCACAAGTTAGACTACATTGAATTAAGCTACCTTCAAAGGGAGGGTTCCCGCTCACAGTATAATGCCGACAGCCAGCTGGGAAAGGTTGGGGGAGAGCCAGACGAGGAAGATCATTTTTTGTAACCATTATAGTAAAGATTGGTTCAGGCAAAAATCATCAATGGATGCTAAATCTAGGAGAAATTTTGATGAGAAGTGGAATATTTGCAGGGTCTTCAAGTATATCCCCACAAGCTGTTAATCAATTTCCAAGAAAAAAATATCATAACCAGATACCACCGTGACCAGGTGATGGAAATTGGCATCATTAATGAGGAGCAGAGGCTCCAGATGTGAGCCCTGGAGAAGGACACAACACCACTCATCCAGATGCCAGCCGGCGAAGCAATACTTCGTCTACTCCTAAGAAAATATCAGACAAACAAAATGAAGAGCGTTCTATTTAAAAGGGAAGAGGGGGAGGGACTGTATTCTTCAAAATGTCAATGTCATAAAAGACAAAGAAAGGCCATGGAAATGTTCCTGATTGAAAGAAACTGAAGAGAGATGACAACTTAGCACAATGCTTGATTCTAGACAGGATTCTGTAGGGGGAGAGGGGGAAATGCTACAAAGGGCATTATTAGATCAACTTCAAAAATTGAAACACAGATAGCGAGGTAGATAGAAGTATTACAGCCATGTTAAATTGACTGAAGTTGGCAGCTGTAGGGTGGCCATGTAAGGGAATATTCCTAAGAAATACAGACTGAATTATTTGGGGGTAAAGGGTCATCCTCTGTGCAACTCACTTTCAAATGGTTCAGAAAAGCATGCAGTGTGTGTGTATGTGCGTCCGTGTGTGTGTGTGTGTGTGTGTGTGTGTGTAGGGGTGCAGTGTAGTAAGAGAGTAAAATTGATTAAAGTAAATAGGACAGAGCGGGCTAGCTCCCTGATCTCATCTTATAAAGGGCACTAACACTATCAGATCAGGGCCTGCCTCTTATGACCTTAGTTAACTTTCATTACTTCCACGGAGGCCCCGTCTCCAAACACAACCTCACTGGGAAGCCCAAGACTTCAACAGAGAAATTGGGCAGAACACAAACTTTCAGTCCATAACAAGTGTGAGACCAAGACGCAGTCCCACTCCGACAGAAACATGTGCACACGTGCCCCAAAATACAGCGCAAAAATCTTCCCAGCCGCATGATTCCCAACAACATGAAAAGCCGTCCAAATACACTTCCAGTATCAATGGATAAATAAATTGTGTAAAATCATACAGATGAATACAATACATCAATAAGAATGAAAAACTAGAGCCATATGCGACATAAATAAATCTCTAAAATCATGCAGAGGAAAGAAAGCCTTTACCCAGATTCTCCTATTGCTCAGGGAAATCTTGCCAGACACAAATGAGTACATATTTATGATTTCATTTACATAAAGATAAGGGAAGGTAAGGACAAAATTAATTTACGGTGTTAGAAGCCAGATTGGGGTGACCATTGGTGGAAGGATTAGAGAGGCTGGAATAAAACAGAGGGCACTTCTAGCTGCCGGTGATGCTTTGTCCCTAGACGTGCTGTGTTCACCCCGTGAGAACTCATCAAGGTGCACATTCATGACTTTGCACATGTATGTATGTATACTTTAATTAAAAGTTTACATTAGGGACGCCTGGGTGGCTCAGTTGGTTAAGCGGCTGCCTTCGGCTCAGGTCATGATCCCAGCGTCCTGGGATCGAGTCCCACATCAGGCTCCTTGCTCAGTGGGGAGCCTGCTTCTCCCTCTGCCTCTGCCTGCCACTCTGTCTGCCTGTGCTCGCTCTCTCCCCCCTCTCTCTCTGATAAATAAATAAAACCTTAAAAAAAAAAAGTCTACATTAAAGGGGTCCCTGGGTGGCTCAGTCAGTTACGTGCCTGCCTTCAGGTCATAGTCCCGGGGTCCTGGGATGGAACCCCATGTCAGGCTCCCTGCTCGGCGAGGAGTCTGCTTCTCCCTCTTCCTCTGCCTGTCGCTCGTGCTTTCTCTCGTTCACTCTCTTTCTCTCAAATAAATAAATAAAATATTTTCTTAAAAAGGTTTACGTTAAAAAAGAGACATCCAGAGGCTCCTGGGGGCTCAGTCAGTTAAGCAACAGTCTCATGATTTCAGCTCAGGTCATGAACTTAGAGTCGTGAGGTCAAGTCCTGCATCAGGCTCCAAGGTCAGAGGGGAGTCTGCTTGAGATTCTGTCTGTCTTCCTCTCTTCCCTCACCCTGCTCTATCTCTCTCTTAAAAAAAAAAAAAAAAAAAAAAAAAAAAAAAACTTTAAAAAAGAGACCTCTGGATACTTGTTACGTTTGGATTCTGGAATCACTCATGGTCCCTCTAAAATTCCAAATCTGTGGGTAAGGAATGGGATGAGTGGGAGGTGGACAGGTCCAAATCTGCTTTTAAAAATTTTTTATTCAGTTTATTTAAAATAGATTTTTTAAAAACAGTTCACCTATTTTTCCCACCCCTTCCCCCCACCTCTTGCAACCACCACACCAATCTGCTCCCTGTGTCTGTAAGTTTGGGGTTTTTTGATATTGTGGTTTATCACTTTGGGGATTACACTTGTAAGAAAGACCATACAGTATTTGTCTTTCTCTGACTTACTTCACTTAGCATATCACTTTCCAGCTCCACCCATGTTGTCGCGAATGGCAAGATTTCATTCTTTTTTATGGTTGAATAAAATATATATTACAATCTCCTTACCCACTTATCCATTGATGGACACTGAGTTGTTTCCCTATGTTGACTATTGTAAATAATGCTGCAGTGAACAGGGGAGTATAGGTATCTTTTCAAATTTGGGAGGGGGTGTCTTGCTGTTGCTGTTTCCCTTAGATAAATACCCAGTGGATGAATAAATCACATGGCAATTCTTGTAATTTATTTATTTATTTTTTAAATTCTTGTAATTTATTAAGAAACGACATGAGGCATGAGAAAACAAGAAAAAAGCATACACACTTTAATGTTTTTACTTGCACACAAGATTCTTCAAAAGGAAAATGAAGACCCAAAGAAACCATAAGGCCCCAATGTTTGTATCCTTTTTAGATAAAGAATGCTATATGCTGGGGGTGTGACAAGCCAGACAGGCTTAGACAGAGCCAGTAAGCTGTGGCACAATGACCAGGAGACATGGGGAAAGTACTAGAAGATCAGGGTTACTTTGGTAGGTCTGTCTGTACAGAAGCACCTCCGTGTTGACTCTCAGTTTCTGGTGCTAAGAGTGTTCTCCTCTGCCCGGTACAGGGAGAGCATCTTTCTCCCAGGAAATGTTGTGACCTGCTTTTAGGTAGAAAGGGGAGGTCAGAGAGCCCTTCCTGCATCTACGGCTTCTCAAATGCCTCCAGCTTAAAAATAATCAATCAGCAAAAGTCATGTGTTTTGAAGCAGCATGTCCTGTACTCTCTTCAATGTTCAGTAGCTTAACTGTGGCAGTGATCCCTAATTGAATCCATATGTCAACATGTACCCATTTGAACAGGTTAAGTATATGCAATTTACCGTCCCTCAGATATATCTCAATAAAACTGCAAAAGAAGGAGGAGCAGGAGGAGGAAGAGAAGAAAGTGGGGAAGAGGAAGGAAAAATAAGGAAATTCAGTAGATTTTTGGGACACAAAATCAATATGCTGAGAAAAATCAGTTTCATTTATGTACATATGTATACTCTTTGAAAAAGAAAAAAGACATCAAAGTCCTAGGAACAAAGAGTAGGGGCTGAGGCTGAGGAGAAATTGGGAGAAGTTGGTAAAAGGATACAAACTTTCAGATATAAGTTGAGTAAGATGTGAAGATCTCATGTATGACATAGTGACAATAGTCAATAACATGCATAATTGAAATTTGCTAAGTGAGTAGGAGTTCTCACCTTTTAAGAAAAAAGATAAATATGTGATAATTAACTAAGTAGGGGGGATCCTTACACAAGGTATACATACATCAAATCATCATGATATACACTTTCAATATCTTGTGATTTTACTTGTTAATTACCCCTTGAGAAACTGAGCAGGAGAAAAAGAAGGAAATCCAAAAGAGGAAGTGACTTGCCCAAGGACCATCTGAGAATTCTAATATACTAGGGTCTTGATCTCAAATCTGTCTTCCTGGCCAGCATTCACAAGGTGGTTTTCAAGCCAAGTGAAACATTTCAAGAAGCTTCTATTTTTAATATGTAATTGGCCACAGGAAGGCTGGACTTGGTCTGCAGAGTCTTAGGGAGACTTGGCCCTAGGCTTGACCAGGCTTCGTTGTCACAACAGACTCGCCAGTGGGACAGACGTGATGGGGGTGTGGATAGTCTGTTGCTTCTGCCTTGGTCCCTTGACTTAGTGGCTAAGAGTGGGATCCTGGGGTGCAGGAGAAGCAAGGCAGCACCCCCAGAAGCTCAGTCCAATGGAGTGTATGGACCCCTACCCAGATCATCACAATGGTGCTCCAAGACAAGGAGGGCGTGCTCAACCCAGCCTACACCAGACTTCCTGGAAGAGGTGATGCCCCTGAATGGCTTGGCCGCCCACTCCACTTCTGCCGCCCCCCTGCCCTGGCCCTTTCCCCTGATGCCCCTCTGCCTACCCCAAGTGTTCCCCAAACCCAACCCCTTCCTTTTCTTCTCAACACAGCTGACACAGGCGCCTTTTCAGGGGGAACTTAGCCAGAGGTGGAAAAGTATAAAAAAAGATAACTACGAGCCATCTGGCAGCCACAGGCCAAATTTCTGCTCCTGTCATGACTCGCAATTCCATCCCACATGCCTGCTTGTCTCCCAGAACCCAACGCATTTGCAGCTGTTCCTCCCTCTCCATCCTGATGCCCACCCCTTCCTGGAAATCCACACCAAGAAGACATGCTCTGCGCAAGTGGTGGGTAAGAAATGGGCTTAGCACCCCTTGCCTCCGTCCACAACAGGCTCAGAATCCCTGGTCTCTCACTCCATTCTCTAGAATAGCTCAGGGTCCTTCTCCTATGGAGGCATCCCCAGAAAACTTTGCACCCAGGAGGGCAGGGAGAAGGGCTTCAGAAGAGAAGAGAAGATGCGAGGCGTGGAACCTGGAGGGGGTACCAGGAGGGGAGATTAAGAGGTTGGCAGGACTAGCCTCTACTTCTCCAAACCCATTTGCAATCCCCCTCACACCCATGACCCCCTTTAATCCCCACCGTGATCTTTAAATTAACAAGACAGGAATAGTCTCAAAGGGGTGAGATAGTATGTCTAAAGAGAGGAAATAAGTAGGCATTGAGCGAGACCCACTGGGTTTGCTGTAGACAGAATAATATCCCCCATGTGTCTGCCTCCTAGTCCCAGATCCCGGAATGTGCTCCCTTCTGTGGCAAAAGGGACTTTGCGGATGTGGTTAAGGATCTTGAGATGGAGAGACTATCCTGGGTTATTGGTGGGGGGGATCACAAGTGTCCTTGTCAGTAAAAGAGGGGGGCAGGAGAGTCCGACTCAGAGTGACACAGCACAAGGAAGACTTCCTTGGCCATCCCTGGCTTCGAAGATGGTGAGAAGGAGCCGTGAAGCCAAGGAAATGCGGAGGCCTCCAGGAGCAAGAGAAGAGATTCTCTCCTGAGCCTTCAGAAAGGAATACAATCCTGCAGACACCCAAATTTTACCCCAAGAGACCCAAGTTGGACATCTGCTCCCGAAGACAATGAGATCATCAAGGTGTGTTGTTTCAGGAATCAAAATTTGAAAGGGACCTAACAGAGGGCGGGGAGTTCCCCTGCTGCGCCTCCTGTGGTTGTCTCAGCAAATCCCATGAGCAGATGCTGACCCCGAGTCCTGGTTCAGAGCACTGAGCTTCATGTTGTCAGATGACCTGCTCCGGGCCAGCCAGCTGGTCTTAGGCTTGGGATCCCTACCAGCAGAGCCTGAGGCAGGCATTCTCGGTTCATGACTTCTTGAGGGAGCAGTCTTCAGCCAAAACCCATAAAGGAAGCCACAGAGGGAAGGGAAAAAGATTGGGGTCCTGGGGCAAGTTAACACTGGGTCTGACGCATGGGTCTCTCCAGAGCATCAATCAGCCAAGGCATTTACCCCCATTCCTGGCAAGGGGCTCGGCCTTTCGTTCCCTGGGTCAGCGGGTCACTGGTGGGCTGGGGTGCTGCCCCGAGGAGCAGCTCGAGGGAACCCTTCCCGGCAGAGGCCAGTTCTCTGCAGAAGGGGCAGCTGTGAGCCCTCAGCAGCCTGCACTCACACCACCAGGGACGGGCAGGCCACGATAGCATCCCCACCAGTGTGGCCTGACCCCCTTGCTGACGGGACATGTGAGAGCACAGCCCAGGGTGTTTGCGGGCCTGCCAGAGAGCAGCGTGCTCAGCGGCCCAGAGAACGGGCAACCGGGACTGGGGACAGGTGTCCAGGCCAGTGAGGACCCCCCACGGGACCCAGGCCTCTGCATCCAGAGCAACAGCAAGCATCACGGCCCCGACCCGGGTCCCCTCAACCCCCAGCAGGAGCTGCTCCCCCAAAGCTGCAGGGCAGCCCTCCAACAGCAGCTCCTCGTCACACCCCCAGCCCCAGACCAGAGCCTTGAAGGGTTCCCGAGTCTTTCAGGAAACTGGATGGTAATGGTGTTCACAGCTTCCTCCTCTCCTTCCCCTTCCCTCCCCTCTTTCTTTCTGAGCCTGCCCCTGAAGCTATTAATATCCAACTTGAACTAAACTGCGACTGTATTTCAACTTTCCTGTTTTATTTGCCACAAGCGGGCTGTTTCTCCGGGGTGGCGAGGGGAGCCAGGATCCTGCTTCTCTGCTGCTCATGCTCCGAGGGCTGATCGTACAGAATCTACCGGCCAATCTTAGGTCCAGGAGGAAAAGGAGAGTTTCATTTTCTACCTCTTTCATGTGGTGGCAGCGTCTGTTCCTGTTTCAGGAAACTCCGAGCACATTTCATGACCCCCTAATGGAGCAGAAATGTGCTCTCAGGCGGGGTCGCTGCCAGACCACGGGGAGCTCTGGGAGGGGCTCGGCGCATGGGCCACTCACCCCTGTCTGGACAGGACAAAGGAGAAGGGGTAGCAGGCAAGAGGGCTGGAAGCCTGCCCAGAGGAGGTGCAAGGTGGCACCAGTCATTCTCAGGGGGGTCTGCTGTCTCTGATGTCTTATCAGCCCCTTGATGATACTGGAAGGAATGCTGGAGGGCACCCCAGTTCACAGGTGGGAAAACCCATGTCCAGACTGACCTCGTGCCTTGCCTGTGGATCCTGGAAAGGTCAAGGCTGGAGTTTAGGTGTCCTGTCTCACAGCCCGCCCCAACCCCACCCTGGGGCTCCAGTCTGTGATGCCAGGATGAAAATAAGATGGGGCTCTCCCAGGCCAAATCACTGCTCCCTGAGCTTTCCTCCTTTCCCAACCAGTAGCCAAGCAAGGTATGTGCTTCCCACCAGGCCTTTTGGCCCCAGAACACTGTCTCCTCTTCCCCATCCCAGGGCAGGTGGAACACAGGGCTGACTTTAAGTCCCCAGAGCCAAATGTCACACAGTCCCTCTCCCAACCCTGGGCACATGGCCCCAGTAGGCCCCCGGACAGTAGGGCTGGGGACTGCTTTGTCCCAGAGGCAGGATGACATCACTCCCGAGGGAAGCTCATCAGGGCTTTGCTTGCCTGGGGCAAAGAAATCCTGGAAGATGCACGGCCCAGAGAGCTCCTGGGCCTGGTCTCGAGCTGCAGAGCCATCTCTCAGGAAAGAGGCACGCACAGGGTTGGGCTGTCTGGGAAGAGAGCTGGCCACTTACGAGAGGCGGCTGCTTTTGTCGACCTCTGATGGACGCCACACACCGAGCGAGGAGCTTCACGTGAGCCATCTCGAGTGCCCTGCGCACCGGCCCTGGGATGTCGAGACGCCTCGCCCCATTTCCCAGACCAGACTGTAGTCCTCGCGAGAGAAGGCCCTTACCATCCCCTTGTGTCCTCTTAGCCCCGGGAGACCATCCGAACAGAGAGGATGAGCCTCCTTTCACCGCAGAGGAAGAGAGGTTGGAAGGGACAAGACCCCTCGCCCGCAGTCTCCTTGCACTGATGACAGCCTGTCCCTGCAGGACCAACCCCCGAGATCCCACTTGTTCCCTGAGCTGCTTCCACAGATGGTGTCAGGGGCAAGGGGAGGGAGCTTCTAGGTCCAGGATGGAATCCCCACACCAGACACTGAACAGGGGAGCTGGAGGTCCCTCCCCATACACCCAGTCTGCAGAAGACAGCCACTGACGGACAGATGACAGACACAGCTCCCTGGGAGGAGAAAAGCCCCACAGGAGGCTTGGGCTCTGGGGTCTGTGCCGGCGACACCTGCGTCCTTTTAGTGGGTGTTGATTAAATATTTATTCTCTAGCAGATACTGTCACCTCCCTGCTCCCTGTCACCCAGTACACTTTGTACCCCACAGCATGCTCCCTCTGTTTCACATGCTCCCAGAAATGCCTGCGTGTGTACACATGTGCGCGCATACACACACACACACACCTCTCTGACCAGCCACCCCTAAATTAGGTCAGGCCCTCAAGACAAAGTGAGCACAAACAGGACAGATAGAGGAATGTGGTGGCTCAGCAGAGCACATCTTGGAAGAAGAGGACGTGAACAGAGATGGAGAGGGGAGGGGCAGAAGTGATCTCTGGGAAGGTGGGGGAGTCTCAGGGAAGCCGCAGGGACTCTCTGCAGGGAACCCCACTGTGACTCCAACACAGGAGCGGGCAGCCCTTAGCAGCTTAGGTGCAATGCAGGGGTGTGGATAGGTTGGGAGTCGGTCCCTTAAGAACCTGGGGCCCTGGGGCAGGTCTGCAGGCTGCTCTGGGCCTCCATTTTACCATCCACAAAATGGGGTGCTGGCACATGGTGGGGATTCCATGAGCTGGAGTGCGGGATGTGGAAGGACTTCGGAGGCGTGAGTCCCCTGCAGGGTGGGTATGTCTGCTCGGCCCCTGCTCTGCCCACGACAGCAAACACGAGCTCAGAGGGCACCCCCTGCCCGGCACTGTTCTGGGCATCCACGTGCCCACCCTCGGAGCTCGTGCTCTGACCGTCATTTCCAAGCCGGGAAATGAAGCACAGTGCTGGTTCGGGGTCAGAGCAGAGCCAGGCTTCGAAGGCTCCCGAGCGCGCCCTCTGCCCCTCTGCCCCTCTGCCTCCTTCCCTCCATCCCCCCTGCACACTCTGCCGCTCCCTCTGGCCCCCAGTCTCGGCAACAAAGCTCAGCTTTGCGCCTGGGGGAAGACACCCCAAAAGGCGTCCCTGATGAGAGGCATCTCCCCAGCTGGCTTGCCCCAAGACCCTTAGAGGAAACTGAGGCGCCACCTCCAGGGGACCCCGGCTGACATACATGTCAGTATGCGGGAGTGCTCTGCCATTGTCTCTTCAGCAGAGACCGGCCACTAAGGTTGCTGAGTTGGAGGACCGGCTTTGATTCTAGAGGTGATCTGGAGGAAGAGCGCAGAGCCGTCCAGGGTCCGACGAGGACAGTCTGCAGGGCAGGGGCTGAGGGGGACATGGTCTGGGGCAGGCAGGAGACTGACGCTAGGTGGAAGGCAGGGCAGCAATTCCACAGGGTTAAAATACATTTGGCTTGGAAATGAAATACAGATCAAAGAGGAGGGACTGGCTCTGACTCAAAGGGAGAGGGAGGAGAGGGGGCAAGGTCCTTTTTACCCAACCCCCATCACCCTTCCTTCATGGTCCCTCCAGGGCATTGCCACTGGCCTGGGGCACCCCCAGGAACCCAGTTTGCAAACCACTGATCTTACTGTGAAGAACAGTGGCCCTGGAGTCAGTTCAGGGGATCTTGTCTATAAGGTTTCCCCTAGCTGTGACCTTCTGGGTGGTTTGGGGAGAGGACTAGAGGGGGCTGGCCAAGGACAGTATTGCTGACTGTAGACCCACCCTGGTTCAGCCAGGCTATGTGGTCACATTTCCTTTCCGCCCCCCAAGCCCTGACCTTGAGTACACACTTCCGTGGACACCTGGGATCGGCGTGCGAGGCCTGGAAACAGAGGATAGAAGGTGAGGTGTGGGGTCTTGTCCTTGGTCCCCCAACTTCTCACAAATACCACGCGCATGCATCCAGTGCTATTTCCCTGCCAGGAGACGGCAGGGTTTGGTGGGATAATATCTCGAGGTGTGGAGTCAGCAGCCTCGTGTTGAGACCCGCCCTGCCCCATTCCTGGCTGAGCCTTCCTGGGCCCTGAGGAAGCACTGTGGCTTTCTCTGCCCTCGGAAACTTTGTGGGGCCAGGAGGGCAGAGGCGGCTTTCCTCCTTGTACAGCTGAGTGCAGCGGGGCTCAGTGACATGAAGTGACTCATCTAAGGTCACGCAGCTAAACCCTGGCAGAGCTCTAACTAGGACCAAGTCTGCTCCCCCTGGGGCTCAGATGCACCAGAGGCCCACGTGCCCTCTCTGGAGGCCCTCGCCCAACAATAGAGCCTGGTCCCAGAGAGGCAGTGGAGCAGGGCACCAGGACCCCGAGGGATAGCAAAGACCTCCACTCATCTCCAGCACCCACCACTGCACCAGTCACTCAGCAGAGCGAGGCCTGGCGCCCAATAAGTGAGGAGACCCAACCACGGCAACAAATGAGCTCACTCAGGGTGAGGCCAGGAGCCCGCGCAGGGCTCCGGATGAGAGGTTCTGGCCCTTGGAGTGGAGACAGACCCAGGGAGTGCGGACAGAAGACCCTGGCCATGGCCTGGCCCCGGATCATCTAAGTTCACAGTCCAGGAAGGAAAGGCCATTCCAAAGTCTGTGTGGGAGCCCCAGATCCAGGATCTGGCACGAGGCTTGAAAGAAGGGGTCAGAATGAGGATAATAAACTGGCGTATCACAGGGGTGGGAGAAGGCGGTGGAAGGCCAGCAAGGCAGGAGAAGATGATGCCCCACTCTGGGCCTGCACCCTTGCTCCAAATCCCTTCCTCTGGCTGGGATGGCCTGGGAAGCCCCTCCCTCCAGCCCCCACCCCCACCCCCGCAGCCACCGTGGCCCGTCTGTGGCTCTGGCTGCATCGTCTCCCCTGCCCGACCCTCTGCCTCTAGCACTGATTCAATTATTCATCGAGTGAGTTCTCAGCGTCGAAGTTAATCTCTCCCCCTTCTCAGCCACCCCCAGCTCCCCCAACCACGAAGTTTGGGGTGGGGAAAAGCGCTGGCGGTTCCGTGCGGTGTTGATTAGTGTATCGATCCTGCCTGCCGCCCACAGTTGCTGCCGAGCATCCATCAATGCCAGGTGGGGCGGGCGGAAGAGCGGCCTGGGGCCTCCGCAGGGCCAGACCCCAGCGCGCCCAGTGCTGCTCCGGGGCTGCGAGCCGGCGGGGAGGGTGTGCTGAGCTCCATGAGGTGGGACTGGAGTGTTGCTTCTTGTGTTCCCTGCATCTTCTGGCTCATCTTCCAGCCCCCAGTTCCCCAGCACTCTCTCCCTCTTGCTCTGTGGCCTGTTGACTCATGTCTGCTTTTCTCTGGTCGTTCTGGCTGACAACGGTCCCTGTCCTTTACCGCACACCTCCAACATGCTTGTCCCCTGCCCGGGGTTCTTTCTCCCGCCACTCCAGGGAGGTCCGTGCCACTCCCCGCAGGCAGAAAGTGAGGCTCTCCGAGGTAAGGGGAGGTCAAGCCACTGGAGCAGAGGAAGGGCCAGACCTGAATGGCCCTTCTCCACCAGGCCACGCGGCTCCCCTGGCAAAGGACCAGGGACGCTCGCTCACGGAGCCGCTCTGTGCGGGAACGCATTCTCTCACTGACAACTCATCTTTATCTCATGATGTAGAGGTTCATTATCCTCATTTTACAGATGATGACACTTAAGTAACTTGTCTCCCGGGTGCACAGCGAGGGAGGGGCAGAACCGGATCCAGACCCTTATGGGAAACTCTGGCCCCAAACTCCTGTCTGGATGGCAAATCCCAGCTGAAGAGTGGTTTTACCCATATTCCCTCATTTTTCTCTTTATACTCATATTGCAAGCAAACTGGTGCTCTTATGCCCATTTTTAAATCAGGGGACAAGAGAGGAAACTGAGGCACAGTGGGGGGGAGGGATGGATGGAGGTGGCAGAGCTGGGATTCTGGACTAGATCTGCGTACTCCTGACATACATTTATGCCAAGTCCACGCCCACATGGCCTCTCCATGGCTGGGCGGCCACCAAAATCCAACTTCCTCCTTTTAAAGGAAGACTTTCTGGACTTGCCGGGGTGGGGGGAAGCCCCTCTCTGGAGTACAAACTGAGGGGGGCATGAGGGCACCTCTCTCACCACGGGCCCAGCCCCTCTCCAGAAAGGACCCAATGTGCTCGGTTCCACTTTAAGGCCCTTCCCTCCAACAGGCCTCCTCCCTTCCTTACCTACAACCCCAGTTCAGGTGTGCTGCGCCCAGAGAGCCCGAGCCCCCCTGAGCCCCATCACCCACCCCTCGGTCTCGGAGGGCAGGCTCCTGATCTCACCACTCAGCTCAAGTAGTCCTGGGCAAGGCACTTCTACTCCCAGATTCTTCCTGTGCCCCTCGTTAGAACCACCCGGAATTTCTGCAAACAATTCAAATATCACGGCCCCACTCAGATTCCGAGTCTGTAGCTCTGGGATGAGGCTGAGTCACCTCCATTTTTTAAAGCAGGCAGGTTTTCATTCAACAAATATTGATTGGACATCTACTATGGGAAGTCCGGCAAGGACACTGGAGCCACCGCACTCTGGGTAGCCCCAGGGGGTGGCTGCAGCCCTGCCCTCTCTACCGGCAAAGCACCACCCCCTTGTACAACAGGAGCTGAAATGAGGGTGAGTGTGATGTGAAAAGATCCGGATGTGTGGGGAGTGGGATGATGTCACCCTTCTCTGTGAGTTGCGGTGGTGATGAACCACCAGGCTGGGTGGACTGTAAGATCCCTGCCACTCGGAGAGAGCCAAAGCTCCCTCCGCATCCAGACCCTGGGATCAGTGTCCCTGGGAGAGGACCCCACACAGGGGGTGTGGCTGGGACCTGAGTCCCAGGCCCCCACCTGCTCCCTCCCCCACCTCGAGCTCTAGCTGCAGAAGGCAAGAAGGAAAGCAGGTGGCGGACATCCCAGCGCCAGTCCTGGAGTTAGCACTGGTGGCAGGGCAGGGGGCTGGAAAGCAGCTGTGATTTCAAATTGATCTGTTGTGCACTGAGCCTGGTTATTGAGAAGACAGAAAGCAAGTCATCGATACCGCATCACCCACTGGGATCCAGAGCCTCTCCCTTGGGCTCCCCGGGGAGGGAGACAGAGAGGTGGGGGGAGCTGCTCCTGCACTACTCGGACTCTTTGCAGGGCCCTAGGGAGGGACCCCAGTCTTGGTCTCAGCCTCTGCTTCTAGGTAGCCCTGGGCTCTATTCTTCCTCCTCTAGAACCAAACTTGCAGCTCAACCAGGAACAGAAGAGCTGGAAGAGCGGATCATTTAGAAATGTTTCTGTGCGGTTTGTAATTCTATAGTCCCACGTGGGTCTGGGAGCAGAAGACAGACCCTTTGCTACCGCTCAGCTGGCTGGGCAGGGTTGTGGGGGCTGTGTTTGCATTTCTGCAGTGCTGTGGGGATGGGAGGCTGGGAGGGCGCCTGGCACCTGAGGCCCGGGGAAGGGAACCCAGCCTGGTCACTCCTTGGAAGCTTAGCCGACAGGTAGTTCTGTGATGAGAGCACCGATGAGTTGGGTCCTGCCAGCTCCTCGGTGAGCCCAGGTCTCTGGATGTTCCCGTCCCAGCTCAGCACCATGTCAGGCACTGGGCTGGCAGTGACAGAAAGGGGCCCCATGGACACCCATGCCCAGTCAATGCTGGGCCAGAGACCCTCGCTTTGTGCCCAGGCTTCCCCTTCCCCTTGGGGTCTCCAGCTGACCCATACTCAGGCTGCAGGCCCTGCTTCCTGTCCCTCTGGCCCCAGCCTGGCCATGTGACCCTCCCTATAGACCTCTATAGTTCAGCCTTATGGGGAACCAGTGGTACAGGCTTAGCCTGGGAAACCTCACACCCCCGCTGGAGCTGCTGTCATAAGCTTTAGACGCAGGCTTGAATTTGAATACTGGGCTCTTCCTGACCATGTGATCTGAGAACGCTGCTTTACCCCCCTTATACTGGGTTCTTTAGCAATGCGAGGACAAATCCGTGCTCATAAAGGTACAGGGAGAGCTGAACCACAAGCACAGGCCTGAGCATGTGGTACACACTCGATTTCTGATGGCCTTTACTGTTCTCCATGCGGCATGGGACACCCTTGACCCCTGCTGCCCAGGAAGGCTCCCCAGACACCCAAGCTCCTGCTGATTCCTACAAGATGTCCCTTGCACCTGGGAGAGGGGAGCACTTCCCTGTTCATGGAGGACCTCCTTCTTCTGATTACCTGTCTGAGGACCCTTCTCCTCTCTGGGTGACTCATAACAGCTGTGTCCTCCTGCTTTGGGGGAAAACGTAGCCAGTCCTCACAGACAGCACTGTCCTACCAGATCCTCTGCCAGTGGCCCCAGCATTCAGTCAGGGGTACCCCCATACCGCACTCAGTAGAAGTTGCCACATACAATGATGGGGGGTGGTATTTTTAAATAAAAGACCCAGCCCCTGCTGTCCACCCAGCAATGGCCATCTACTAGTATCCAGCATGCACCGAATATGGTGTCTGGCCACGAGGGAGAAGCACTGATGTGGGTTAGTCCTGCTCTATGGGCACCTGGCCACAAAGACTGAGCCAGGTAAGAGCTGCTGGGGCACATCTGAGGCTCCACAAGAACCAGACCACTTGGGTGAGGGGAGGCTTCCTGTTCGGGCTGAGTCTCGAAGGAGGAGAAGGGCTTTTCCAGGCAGCTGTATGAGGGAAGGGCATTCCAGAAAGAGGCCAAGCTCGTGCAGAGGCTCCTGTGACCCCAGCCTAGGGACTCACCTTGGGCTCCATCACTTAGTTCCACCACCCACTCTTTGAGTACCTACTAGGCCCAGGTTCGGGGCAGGGGTTGAGATGCTGGAGGCAGGGCTGGTGGGCATCAGAGAGACAAGTGGAGTGATTTCAGGTCCCTGTGTCCTGAGGGAAAGTGAGACAGGTGCCCAGCAGCTTTGGGTACATTTCTATCTGCTTAGCCATGCCAGGGGAAAGAGGACCCCTTCCAGAATTTCCAACAAACGTCTTAAGGCTGACTTCCCATCTCTAGACCCATCCCTATGGCCAAGGTCATATGAGCATGCAAGCCAGCAAAAGACTGGCCAAGAAAAGACTGGGAACAGGAAAAACCAGGCCACCCAAAGCAAAATATGACAGGACCACCAGAAGCAGGGAGATGGGACACCCCTCCCAGGGGCCAATTTGACTGTCCAACTTCCAAGCTCTTTTTGGTTGGGTTTTTTGTTGTTGTTAGCTTGTGTGTATTGCTGGGGTTTTTAATGGTATATCCTATATGCCAGGGAGCTGACGAGAAGCCACAGAAAGCATGGGGGTTCGGAGTGGTATCTAGAAAGGCAGGGACGGCTATGAAGGGTCTGGAGTCCTCAGCCGAGGAGTCTGGGTTTGGGGGCAGGTCCCAACACCTGGGCTCTTCTAGGATCCCGGCACTTCAAGCAGGCTGGTGCCCACAGGATTAGCTCAGAACCCCCAAGAGTTTGAGTGCTGGCCTATGCAGATATGTGCCCTGGTGAATCCTGAGGCAGCAGCACGCGGGCCCCAGGGGAACAAGGCCCTGAGAAGCTAAGGCCTGCGTGTATGTCTCCTGCTTGCTTCCCTTCATTTGTTCATTCCCTTTTAAGAGCCTTTGCACTGATAAACATGAAGCACCAATGTCACTATGACCTCTTTTCTTTCCCACTTAAAGGCCTCCTTCCCCCTCCCATGAAGGCATAGAGCTCTGTGTGAGCTATGTGTGTGTGTGTGTGTGTGTGTGTGTGTGTATGCACACATGCATAAGCATACACACACGTGTGTGCACAATGGCCTGTGGCAAAGGAGACCTTCCTCTCTGCGGTGGTGACACCCATCTGGGGACAGTGGGGGAAAGGGCATGTGAGGCTCCTGGGCCTGGATCCTCTCCAGCCCAGCCTCCTCTTTCTGTATTTACAAGCGCGTCCAAAGAGAAGACGGGAATGGGATTTTGGGCAAAAGCACTTCAGGCTCAGAAGAGATTAGACAAGGAGCAAGCAAGAAGGGGGTTGGGATCACTGAGGAGCAAAGAAAGAGGGAGAGGCAAGGGCAGAGGTGCAAACACACGCTTCCCCAGGTGCACAGAACAGGGGCCTGACGTGGCCAGGCAGTTAGCCGTGGGAAGAGCGCACGAGAAACCATCAGGCCTGGGTCTGATGCCCCAAGAGGAGCAGCACCATGGGGCAGCAGGCAGTGAGAATGTCTTGGCCTGGACCGGGAGAGAGATGGCCCCCCAGCGTCTCTGGCATTGCCTCCCCCTGCCCACACTCCCCGTTCCCCAGAGGGCCGAGTTCCAGTACACAAAATCTAAATGGACATGACAGGGCCCTTGCCCCTCTGGGCTTCCTGTCTTGTTCCCAGCTGGTGTGCCTGCAGCCCCGCCAGCCTCTGCAGCACTGCCCTCCAAAGGGCTCGGCACACTGGGCTCATCTTGGGGTCCTTCCAGCTCACCCTACATCCCAGCTAGAGCCATTGCCAGGAACTGCCAGCATCGGAAGGATGGGGTGTTCTGCAGCCTGGCTGGCCCCTCTTCACCCAGGGCCCAGTGCAAGGAGACTGAAATCCTTGCCGCCTGACCCAACCCAGGAGCCCCTCACCCTCAAGAGTATGAAAGTGTCAGACAGCAGTGTGAATGCACCTGCTGCAAGAAGTCTCCGTTCCCGTCTGATGACCTTGGAGAAGAAGGAGCTAGACCAACACGGAGAATTGACTCGGGTTTCCAGAGACTGCTCACCACAGAGAGGCTGCTTCCCATTTACCACCAGTGCTTCCCATATCATGAGCTGTCCACTATTCCAGAGATGCCTCGTCTGATGGGGCACAGGAGGCTTACATGAGTTGGGACCCTGCGCTTCTCTCTCTCCAGCCTGCACCTGCAAACCTCTGCCTCCGGGACCACAGTCCATATGCTCGGTGATGGGGTGGGGAGGACAGTCATGATTACACGTCGAGGAAGTCCCCAGACCAGAAGCCAGAAAAAAGTGGATGGACAGGCATCTTCCCCCACACCGTAGCCCCAACAAGGAAGGAACTGTGCCTCCAGCCCCACTCGGTTCAGTGACTCACCATGCACGACGGGACGTAATCCCCGCTCCATCTCCATCTCCGCCTTTCTAGAAACTGATGCTTCATGAATTTTGCATCAGGTTCAGAGGCAGGAGGTGTATGGCAGACGCGGCAAGACTGCTTTCCTGTTGTGCTGAGTTGTGTGTGTGTGTGCTGTGCATGTAGGCACACTGACCCCAGCACCTTACCTCTCATGCATGGACACAGCCTGTGCCCCCCTACAGAGCTCGGTCAGAATCTCAAAAGCCCTTTCACAAAGTCACACGCACGCACAGCTGCACACGCTACCTGGCACGCAGGTGCACGCCAGCCCTGCAGTCACACTCAGACAGTGAGCACACACTCCCAGACTCTCGGCAACAGGCTCCCCTGCCGAGCCTCCTCCTCTTATTTGGGGCGAATCCACAGCAGAGCCAACACAGTCACACCCACGCCCGCCCCGCCCCGAACACACTGCCGACATTCCCAGCCCCGTGACTCACACCACTCCACATTTGGGACGCACGCGGGAAGGCTCGCTCTGCCTTTTCCCTCTGTTCATTTAGAAACCCTGAAAAACTACGCGTATGTTTCCCTGCCTCCGAAGCGTTCGTGTAGATTACCTTCCTTCTTCCTCAGCGGAGCCCCGAGAAGTGGCATTATTATGACTGTTGTTACTGTTTGTTTGCTAGGAGATGGCAAGGAGCTGGATTTGCTGAGAGATCACACGGGTTATGTGTTACCCAGATGGGCCTAGATCCCAGTTTGTCTGAGTGTTCAACTTCTCCCCATAGACTTGTCACTAGCCTACTGGACACCTTTGAGCAAACTAGGAAAAGGTGCCCCCTTCAGGCAGACATAGCCTGGGGCAGAGTGCCCCATCAGGCAACCAGGCTTGGGTTCAAGGTCGGACCTCACTCACCCCTTGGCTGCATACCCGTGTGCACCTGGACAACCACACTGGGCAGCCCTGCCCGGCCCCCCATCTTCTGCAATGTCCCCCCTTTTCAACATAGCCTTCTCTTTACCCTGCACACAGGCAATGCAGGGCCCCCTCCCCAAAACACCTCTGAACGCAGGTCCTCACTTGACTCTGACCCCAAAGCACTGGCCCTGGCCCCAGGATGCTGAGGAAGCCCCATTTGCTGGGGCCCCACAGGCAGTTCCCGCGGTTGGCCCCAAGACCCACCAGCCCCTCTGTGCCCCCCACACCCACCTGGCTCCCTACTCCCCTTCCCACACAGCCCCAGGGTCAGTGCACAGAGGCCGCCTCACCCTTTCCGAGTCCCCTTAACTTCAACTCCCTCTTTCTGGGAGCTTTCTGGGGCTCTGCATGCTGTTTGGTAAATAAATCGAGGGCAGCGGGAATAATATACCTGTCAAACAGCAGCCAGCTTCCAATTTCCGCTGTCAGCCCTGCCCGGCCACACCACGCGGAGCCGACTGACATGCTGCCACAAGCAATACATTTCCCCAGGCCCCCACAGGTTGCGGGGGGACAGCCCATTACCAGAGGACTCCCCACCAGCCAGTGCATGCTGCAGAGCAGACCTGAAGAAGAACTTCCCGCGAGACCCTATGGGAGAGGGGTGCGGCCAGGTTGGGCTGTGTGGGAGGGCAGGGGAGGCAGAGGCAGGAGGGGTCTGAGGATGACCCTTGGACCCTCCTCACAGGAGGGGTCAGGAAGGGCCGGCATACTCCATCACTACAGGAATATCTCCCCAACACTGGTCCTTCCTGGTATCAGGAAGGTTGAGGTCCTGGAACCTGGGGGATAGATAGGATCCTGGGGTGGGTAGGGAGGAAGAGGTCCTTGATTCCAGCCCCAACCCCGGTGGAGCTGCCATGGCAGGTGTTGAGAGTTTAAGCAATCTTCCCTCCAGAAAAGGCAGCACCCAGTTCAGCCACAACAAGCATTTTAGTTAGGAAGTCCTTTCTCCAAACTTACCTGACTACCTTTGCCTCAAACCACCTCCCCTGCTTTGATCTTGGGGAACTCGTCAGTGATGTCTTCAGGGGTTCCAAGCACGGTATTTCCCTCAGGGCCCGCTCCCTCTCACCAGGTCATTTCAGGCAGAAGGTGCCCTGGAAATTGGACTTGGGGGCTGAGGCTGGGCATGGGGAGCTGAGATGCCCCAGGCAGGCAACATCCTGAAGATCGTTCATCCCTCTGGGTCTAGAGCCCTAAAAGTTGAGGTCTGGACCCTCAGGACTGATCGGTGATGTAGCTTCCAGGATCAAATGTCGTCTACTTCTTCGCTGGAGCTCTCCGTTGTTAACCCAAGGATGACAGAACCTCTTCTGAGCAGCAGAGCCTGACCGCCCCCCACCTCACCAAAAGGACAAGACACTGAGCTACGTCCCAGACTCAAAACATTGCTGCCTTCTCCCTACTGCCCCTCCTGCACCCACTCCAAATCAGGCCAAGCACTGAGAGTGTATGTGTCCCCCGGGGAAGTCCCCCCCCCAAAATCCCATGCCCTCAGCCTAGACCGAGGAGATGGAAGGGCTTGGAGAGCCTCTAATCTGAGGAGGACACTGAGGCCAGCTAGAGCACAGAACCTGCTGAGCAAGTGAAGAGGGCCCAGACAACACATGGACCCATTCTGAGCCTTGCTTCCCTCATCTGTAAAATGAGGAAGGAATGTGTATGTCGTAAGGCCAACAGAAGGTACACTGGGTGGGGACAAGGACTTTTCTTTGCTGTTGCTGTTGTACCCCCAGTGCCAAGAATGAGAGTAGGTATTTTTTAAATTGAAATATATTTGACATATAACACTATATAGTATATAATATATAACACTGTATAGATTTACTTTTTATGGCATGTTATTTTGATACATTTATATATTGCAACATGATTGCCATTGTAACGATAATTAGCACGCCCATCATGTTATGTGATTCTCATTTTAGAGAAGGTATTTCTGATAGTAAAGCTACCTTGGAAGTGAAAGAACAGAAGTACTTAGTAGGTGCTCACTACCTGCTAGCCCTATTACTCAAGATCACAGCCAAGTTAGCAGGAGACCCAAGTCTCCTGACTCCTGGCACCAGGCGCTTTCCCCTCCTTCTCTGCCCATCTACATGGCTTCTCTCCCCGTGCCCACCCCTCTGCCCAGCACCCTGGCCCCTGACCTTTCCTGAATTGGGGCAGGAGAGAGGGAGCCTCTCCACGAAGGAAGGGGCAGACCTGAGCCAAGCCACGACCCTCCATGTCCCCACCCCTTGTCACCACCTCCCATGTCACCACCCCATGAAGAACAGAGACAGAGCAGCAGGATCAAGCACATTTGTTTCCATGTTGTGCAGAGGAACCAAAATAAACACAAACAAATTTGGCAACACAAGCCCAGGGTGGGCCGAGCCCCCTCCACCCTCCCTGCTGAGCCGCTGCTGTTTGCTCTCAGCTATGACGATGAGTAACTCCTAGCCACCCACTGAGTTGGGAAGCCATCCCAGCCCCAGCCTCCAGCGCAGACCCAGGGGGCCTGAGAGGCAGGAGACCCACGCTCTTGCTCCTTGTTCTGGGGCCCTTGAGCTCCCGGGAAAAGACTGTCCCCAGCTGTGGCATGTGGGATTCAGGCCAGCTCTGGGAAGGTCTCCTGCCCCCTCCGTTTGCTACCCGTGCGTCCAGAGAGGGACCAGAGCCTCCATTGGTGGACAGGGGACGTGGGGGCATCTGGTGGATTTTTGACCACTGGGCTATGGTTAAAGAGCTGTCCTGCTGGTGGCTGGGGCTGTGAGTTAGCTTCTCGGGGCCACGCTGAACCTTCGAGTGCAGCCAAGCAGGGCTCCCAACCCCGCCCAGTCCAGACCAGGGCAAGGGCCTGGGAAAACAGGGGTGCCGGCCCAGCATCTATGTCAGCCACTGCTTGCATCCAGGATGCTTTCCCATGGCACATCCCCACACCCTTCCCATTCTCCTCCCCCTTTTGCAAGAGTGCACACACACACACACACACACACACACACACACACAGCAGGATCAACTTCCCCAGAGCAGGAAGCTCATCGTTGGCTGCTGAGGGAAAGGGATTGGGCCCTGCTGGGGATCCGGGGTGCCCAGGGGGAGATTTGGGCAGATGTTGGGACAGTGGCCTGCAGTCCAGAGCTCCATGCATGCCCCCCTACCGCTGTCACAGTAGAGGACATGCAGACTCTGGCCGTGAGAAGGCAGAAGCTTTAACTGCTGTCCACACATATGTCCTTGAGCACCCCAAGGGTGGGAACGCCCATGAACTTGGAAGCCATAGTTCCCACATGTGTGGGAACTTCCCGCATATGCACTCACACAATGTCAAGGAAGAGAAGGGGGATAAAAAAAGGAAGAGGAGGATCTAGATTAGACAAACAAGGAACGGAAGCTGGAGGAGAATCAAGCAGGGCCCAGGGCTAGGCTGTGCAAGCACGCCTTTGTGTCATGCCCACAAAGATGCCGCACTACTCAGCTGCAGCCCCTGGGGATGGCAATCGTCAGCAATTCCTGGGGATCCTGCTGAAGTGCTACCTCCTCCAGGAAGCCTCCCAGGATACCCCTCTGTGCAGAGCAAAGCTGAAACACCATATCTGGTACGGGATCCCCACAGAACCTCCTTCAGTCTTCAAGAGAGTCGTACACTCACAATACACACATATGCAGAAAGGGACGCATGCCTTCGCACAGGCACACATATGCACACGCACAGGGCGTGCTCTGCCTTCTGGCTAAAGCCAGATCCCATCATTCGACTGACCTGTCAGCATCCGCGTGAGGGTGCTAGCTTGTGAGGTGACCCAGTGTGGCCTCCATGAGTCCCTGGGGTCCACACACAGGCTCCTGGGAAGGGGTGTGATTAAGAGCACAGATAGGAGAGCAGAAAGCCTGGGTCTTCTTTGCACAACAACTTCTAACTGTGAGATTTGGGGTTTGTCCTTGCATCTCAACCTAGGCTCCTTGTCTGGTCTGGGTCAGTAGTAGGAGCTACCTCAGGGCATGGCACAAGAATTGAATGAGATCCCAGCGCCCAATGCAATGGTTTACTTTCATTACTGTCCCCTTGTAAAGGATTTGAAAGATGATGCAGAAAATGGCAAATTCCAGCACAAAAAATCAGGAGCCTTTTTTGTGTTGTTGTTGTTGTTTCCATTTTTTTTTTTTTTTTTTTTTTTCAAAATTTCCAGTCCATCCAGGCAATGTCATCCTCTAACTCAGGGCAGGACAGGAGAAAACCAGATAAACTCTGTCTTGCCAAGACCTGGAACATACCGAGGACGGTGACAGTCCCCACACCAGTCTGCTCCAGCTCCCGCAGAGGCCCTCCTCATGTCAAACCTTGAGCAAATGGTGTCAGCTTGCCCCAGACGGGCCCTGCTTGCCCTCGCCCCACAAACACACACCATGCAGCCTGTAGCATGTTTGGTGGGGGCACCGGGAGTGAGCATGAGGGGGCTAGAGCAGGGTGTAGCTGTGAAGAGAGGACAGCCCTGGTGACAGAGGCCCAGGCCCTGTAACACCAGGCCACCTTGGCCTGCAGTCACATGGATGACCTCAGCAAAAGCAGGGCTGGGCTGGGGTCAGCCCAAGAGGCCTCCAGCCCCAGACTCCTAGTTGCTCAGGCGTCAGGCCTCAGCTCTGCTTTGCTACACACACACACACACACACACACACGGTACACACAATGGCGTCATCAAGGCTAAGATTTCTGAATCTGGAGACCAGAGTGAGCCTTCTGGGAGGTCTGTGAATTCCCATATACAGTAGGCGAACGTACGCGTATCTGCACACACATGTGCCTTTGGAGAGGGAAAGGGTCTGTTACCTTTATCAGATTTTCAAAAGATCTACGACCCCCAAAAAACCTAAGAACTGCTGTCCTACGTTATTGGTTCACTTGCACTTGAGGGACGTAGAACCCCCTCCAGAAGGTCATTTCTCAGTCCTGGGGACAGGCTGAGATCCTCAGCTAGCTACGCAGAGAAGGCCGGCAGACTCACCCAGGGCTGAGCCGGTCCCCACTTCTCTCTGCCTTTCTGGAGTGACAGCTCTCCCTACTCCCCCCACCCCACACCCTCATGCACCCACCCCTACGGGGAGCCAGGAGCTCCCCCACCTGCTGTCCTGTGGGCCTCTTATGAAGGGCAGAGGAGAAGGAAGGCCTCCTGGTAAGGCCTCTACCCCGCCAGCCGCCAGGTATGGGAGCAGGGCCAAGAAGTGGGTGCACGCCTGTAGGGCTGGGTCTGCTCAGCTCGCCCGCCTCGCCAGCCCTCCCTGCCTGCCGTGCAGTGATGAGTTTATCTCCACAGGACAGAGAGGTGCGGCTGACGGCAGAGATGACTCGGGCTGAACTCCTCCGTAAGCGGGCCCCCGGGGAGGGCCGGGAGATGATGCTATCGCCGGGTTTGTCAGTCAGTCAGGAAACGGGGCTCGGCGCAGGCCCCCTCCTGTCCCCCACTCCCCGGCCCCCATGAGCTCAACCTGGTCCCCTCTGCCACTGAGGAAGCTGTAGCTATCCTATGGGCACCTGGGCACTGCCAGGGTCCAGGCGACATGGGAGATGAAAAATAACTCACCCAACATTACCAGCGCCAAAACATAAAGGAAAAAAAGAAGCCAGCAATGTCTGCTGCATTGCTTCTGGGTCCTAATGCTTGAACAGATCACGGAAGTTCGGGAAGTGTTGGCAGTTTGAAGGTGGAGGATACATCCTGTAGAGAAGAAATGCATCTCGACCATGCCTGTGGGTGTCCCAGGGGACCAAGTCTTCCCGCCTCTGTAACTGCCGCACCTCCAACACTGGTTCTCACCCAGGAGCTGGCTGTGTCTCCCCATTGCCTGCGCCATACCTGCCCAGGCAGCGGGGCCCAGGAGCACGGCCTCTCAGCAAGTCCAGGGCCCTGAGTCCTCTTCTGGAAAAGGGCAGATGGGGCCAAGGTGTCGGGAACCAAGATCTTTGGACAGCCCAGGTGATCTGCCCAGTGACATACATGTCATGAACTAGGGGCTGAGAGGCCCTCCGGGTTTCTAAGGTGGGAAAACTGAAACCAGAGAGAGGGGTGACCAGAATCAGTGTCTGCTGACTTCCCATCCGGAACCCCATGCTTGGAAGGAAGAGGAGGTCTTCCTCAAAAGTGACTGTGGTGGAGGGACCCCCCAGGCAGAAACCTTCCCAGGTTTCCCAGAAAACTTCCCAAGTGCCCCGAATTACCTCCTGTACCCACTGCTTCCCTCCCCGGTACCCAACCAGGGTCTGGAACCTTCCAACCACCAGCCTGCCCTCCTCCAGCCCCCCACCCCCCCACCCTGTCTCCCACGGCAGGAAGCTATGTGTAGCAGGGCAAGGAGCAAGGTCTCTGTGGTACTTGCTGAGTCTATGAGGTCGGGAACAGCACTAATGTCTCTGAGTCTGTTTCCTCATCTGGGAATGCGATGCAGGTGTCACACGATCGCCTTGTCTTGTTGTTGTAAGAATTAGAGAGAGTGCACATAAAGAACCTGAAACACCCCCCCCCCTTCAGACGCTCGGTGAATGGTTATTACTATTATGCTGTTGTAAATCTCTGGGGAGAGGAAGCAGAACGTGATCCCAGCCAGGCACCCTGACTCGGAGAGCCAGAGCTGCAGGGATAAAAGCTTTCAGAGAGGCTGGGACACGTCATTCAGCCCAGGCACAACTCCCTATTGGGGCTGGACCCCCGGGATTCTGCCCAGTTTCCTCCAGCGAGGCCCAATGTGAGGAAAGGGAAATCCACCCAACCCCAGGGACCACAGAGATGACGAGAGTCTCAGAAGCAGGCCGGCTCTGGAGAGTCCTTTTCCATCTTTCCTGGTCTAAATTATACAAAGTGAGGATGAGAGGGAAGTCAGAGACCACTCAGTCCTTGTCCCTCTCTTTATTTGACAGAGGAGGGAACTGAGGCTCCTGGGGGATCAGAGTCTTGCCCAAGATCCCATCCAGTGGCTGAGACCAGAGCCCCTGGCTCCTGGTCCAGCATTCTGTCCGCTACTCAGGGCGAGCTGCCTTCCTGATCCCACCCAAGGGTACCCAACTGCCTCCTCACTCACTTCCCTGGAAACCCTGGATTTTTCCAATCTGGAAGACCACCCAGATTCTTCTGGGAGAAGACAGAGTGCATCGGGAACTATGACAGGAGGACACAGGGGTCTCCACCCCAAAGGCACACTGGGGGATGGGTGCCTGCTCTCCCTCCCCCATGCTCAGACCCCCCCCCCCATTCAGAAACACAGCCAGGCCTCCTGATTCTCCCTCCATGGGCACCATCAGCAGGGCACCAAGGAGGCAGGTGCACCTGGGCTCAGCAAAGGCCCATTGAGTCTGGGGTGGGGTAGGTGCTCACACCCCAGGGGGTGATGAGGGACTCTGAGAACACAAACCCTGAGCCAGGTGCTCTGAGAAGGCACCCAGAAACAGAAAGTGTCTCGGAGGCCAGGCACGTCTCCCATGTAGCCCCCTGCGACAACCCCCCCCCCAGGGCCCTGAGCTTCTCTCCCAGCCCTGGCCCGGCCCCAACAGCCCTGGGAAGTGTGCAAGTGTCAGAGGGATGGCCTGGGTCAGGCTCAGGGAGGCCTTTCTGACTGTGCCTGCCTCCTGGGGCCCAGGTCTTGCTACAGCACCTGCCCAGTCAGGATTCCAGGTAAAGCCTCCCAGCCCCTTCCCCAGCCAGGCACACTTTGATAAGTTGGCCCCCTCCTGGGGGGAAATGAATAAAGACCCCCAGCCCACCCTCAGAGGGGGCTGCTGGCCATATCAGTACTGGGTATGATAGCTTTGGTGCAAGGCGGGTTCTGGTCCCTGTAGTGACCAAGTCATCCCTCTGGGTCCATTTGGACCAAATAGGTCACTTTTACACTTTCTTTTAGTATTGAAACTCTTAAAAAAAAAAAAAAAATAGGGACACCTAGGTGGCTCAGTCAGTTAAGCGTCTGCTTCCAGCTCATGTCATGATCCGGAGTCCCAGGATCGAGCCCCGCATCGGGCTTCCTGCTCAGTGAGGAGTCTGCTTCTTCTTCTGTCACTCACCTCGTTCATGCTCTCTCTCTCTCAAGTAAATAAATAAATAAAAATCGTTTAAATAAATAAATGATAGATGATTCTTTTAGCCATCTACATATAACAAATTGCCACAAACTAGGTGACTTACGATGGAAATGCTTTCTCTCACAGTTCTTGAGGCCAGAAATCCAAACTCAGAGTGTCAGCAGGCCCACACTCCCTTCTGCGGCTCTAGGAGAGAGTCCTTCCTGCTTCTTCCTGCTTCTGTGGCCGCAGGCTCTCCTTGGCTCGGGGCTGTGTGACGCCAGTCCCCACCTCCACCTTCACAGAGCCTTCTCCAGCCCGTGCCTCCTACAAGGACCCTTGCGGCTGGAGTTAGAACCCTCCCAGATGATCCAGGACAATTTCACCTTGAGAGCCTTTAACTTAATCACATCTACACGGAATCTTCTTCCAAACCAGGTCACGTTCCTAGGTTTTGGTGCTTAGGACAGGGACGAATCTTTTAGGAGCCACCCATTCAAATCTTATTCAAAACCCTCTTATACTACTCCTTAGCAAAGGAATGGAGTTCAAAACAAGGATGAAAGCTGGAGCCTTAGCCCCCTTCCTCCCTCTCCCCAGCCCTCTGCTCCTCCTTCCTCCCTCAGGGCCTCTCCAAGGAAGCCCAAGATACCCGAGTCCCCTCAGCCACAGCCGTCGTGCCTAGCACAGGGCTGGTCCAGGCCAAGCCTGCTTGACAGAGACTGGGTGGGACTTGAGCTGATCCGCTCACCCGGAAGGTGCTAATTGAGCTGATTAATTGAGCCAATTACCTCAGCCTCCCAGGAGGGCTGCGAGCAGACCTGGCTCCTAGGGACCAGGTGTGAGGCTGCAGGATGGGCTGAAAAGGAGCCAGGCCCGAGGGGGTGGAGGTTACCCTCCGAATCCCCAAGCCTGCCCCCTGCCCCGGCTCGGGACAGAGGATCAGCAGATGCCCACTTGAGCAAGGTGAGTCTGGAGGGCTGGGCAGGTCGAGGGGAGCTGTCGGAAGGGGCAGCAGGGCTGGTGCCGATGCCGGGACCCCAGGGCAGGAAGGGGGTGCAGGAGACAAGTGAATGATTCCACGGAGAAATGAATTACGCTTTCCTGCGGCACCTTCTGCTAATTTTGGAGTGTGAATGAAAGTGAGCGTGAACGCGAAATACAAATCATCATTGCCGAGTTCAGGACCTGTGGGGACCGTGCAGACTGCCTTCCGTCCTTCAGCCGGGCTGGTCTTCACAGCCGTCTCGAAAGTAGCCACCTTTGCTGTCACCGTCACCTCACTGATGAGGACAATGAGACCCCAGGGGCTGCCACTGGGCTGAGATCACACAGCGGACAAGTGAGGGAAGTAGGATTCAAACCCGCATCCCTCAGGCTGCAAAAGCTCCGTGGTACGTGGCCTGAGGTATGCATGGGACTTGAGTCCGTGCGTGTTGAGTCCAAACGTGAGTTCCTGAGTGGGGCAACAGGAAAAATCTGTTTGTGAGCCGGCCCAGCTGGCACATGCACAAAGGCATGGGGGTCCTCTCACTGTGGACCAGCATCACCACCCCAGGGCTATGCCCCACGACAGGCCACCACAGCCCATTGACCTTGGGGAGGGAGCACCATGGCCCAGCTTAGGCAGGTGCACAGTCTGCCCCTGTCTCCTGGGGCTTCCATCCCCACAGCACCAACATCCTGGCTTTCCTGAGCACAGGCAGTAATTCCCCATTCCCATGCCTGCTCCCTCCCAGTTCTCCTTACAGAAGCTGGAGGGCTTTCAGAAACATTCAAATCTAATCATCATCGCTCATTTTTGTCTTGTTTTGTTTGTGCAAGTAGTGCGTTCCTTTATTTGAGTAATAGGAACCATACTGCTTTCAGGACAAAAACCACTTTCTTCAAAAATCAACTTTATTGACACAATTCACTATATAACCAAATGCACCCATTTTAAGTGTCTAGATAATGAATTTTGACACATCTATACACCTGTGTGACCATCCCAGAAAGTTCCCTTGCACCCCTATCTAGTCAACACCCTGCACCCTCTGTCTCCTACCCGAGCAATCACTGATCTGATTTCTATCACTGTAAATTAGTTTTGCCTTTTCTAGAATTCCATGTAAATGGAATCACGCGGTATGTACTCTTTGGTGTCTGGCTTCTTTCGCTCAGAATAACAGTTTTGGAATTCAGCCCTATTGCTATATACGTCATGCACAAGTCTTTCGGCAGCCGGTTCTTCTTCAGGACTCTGGAGTATACCATCACGCAGACATCACTGTTGGCTTTATCCAAACACCATATAATGGGTGTTTGGGTTGTTTCCAGTTAGGGGGCTCTTTGAGTAAATGGGAATATTGTATGCAAGTCTTTTTGTGCACATATATTTTTATTTCTTTTAAGTAAATACAGAAATGGAGCAGAATTGCTAACTATGGTAAGTACACTGTTAACATTGTAAGAAACTGCCAAACTGACCCTTAAGATAAATTTTTTGAGTTTCTTAGCCTGACCTTCAAGGCCGTATATGTTTGGGTCCCTTCTTTTCAGCCTCATTTTCCCTCCCTTCTGTGCTTACTGCGTGTCAACCTCACTCTTTCTTGCTATTTCTTTACAGTACCTTCTTTTGACCACAGGGCCTTTGTATGTGCAGGTTCCTCTCCCTGAAATTCTTTTCCCACTCCATTCTTCAAGTCTCATCTCAAGTTTCCTTTCTCAGGGAGATTTCCTAGCCATCCCCCCATCCCCAACTATATGGGGTGTTCCTCAGGCCTTCTCAAAGCCCTTTGTGGTCCATATCCCAGTGTTAATTACATATGATTATGTGTATGTTGCACGGTTTCCTGTGTAACATTCCTCTCTTCCACTCAACTCTGGGCCTCTGAGTATGGGAGAGGCCTGTCCCTTATCTCCTGCGGGCCTGACACACAGAAATGACCCCACAGTTATTTCAGAATATTAAATAAAAGAGGCTGAGTCCCAAGGCCCACAGGCCTAGGACAGGGCTCGCATGCCCTGCTGAGGATCCTGGGAGCCCACCCCTGACAGAGAGGCCCAGGCAGCCTGGCTAGGCAGCAGTTCCACCCCAGATCCGATGACTGACTGGGCTTGGGGGAGGGAGGGAGGCTGGAAGGCAGGAGAGGAAAGAGAATGACTCATCTTCAGAGACACATGGCAAGGAGAGAGGAAAATGCAATTCAGCAGCTTCTTGACCTTTCCTTTGTGTGGGGACAAATGCTCTAGCCCCAGTGAGCAGGGGGTGGCAGTGAGGTCCTCCCAGAGCCAGGGAAAACATTTTGCTTTGGCCCACAAGCAATAACAAGAGAGATTTTTCAGGCTCAGAGAGAAGACATGTTACCCACCCCTCCCTGCCCCAGAGTCGTGGCCACCACCCCTTTGTCCCCACGCCCCTGAACAGTGGCTGTCCGTACCCTATCCCAGGGGCTCTGTGCAGCTCTGAGACTGGGAGAGAAGAGTGCCCAGGAGCGTGCATGGTTTTCGTCCAGAAGGGCAACCCAGAAGCAAAGCAGCCTTCCTTCACAAAGGGCCAGAGGATCATGGACTCGATGATACAGCCCCAAAGCACAAGAATGAGGCTGGAGGGAGGGGCACTGTGGTCCTGACTAAAGCATGTCTGGGAAATCCTTTTTTATGCATGTGGAAGTCAGACCCATGCAGGGGAGAGTGGGTGGGCATGGGAGCAGATGGGAAACAGGGGAAGGTGCCTTTAAGGGCGGGAGGTTGCGTGCAGGGCTCACGGAGGCAGCATGGCCTCTTGGCTCTGGACTGTGTGGCCTGGCTCACTGAAGTATTCCCCTGTCCCTAAATAAGAAACTGGGCGGGAGGGGGTGGGGGTGGCAGGCTTTCAGCCTAATGCGGAAATGGTCTAAAGCCCTTGCAGGGCCACAAGTGCTAATGGACACGGCCCTCCCTCTGGGGTCATCACCCAGAGCTTATCTATAGCAAATCTGGCTTTTAACTTCTCACTGACCAAATCTCCCCCTGTGGTTCTATAACCTTTTCTCCTTCACGCAGGGAGCACTTTACTGTTCTTGAGAGGGAGAGTCAGCTTGCTCCCAGGACCCCAGACCCTATCCCCCTAGTATATACCCACGAAAAAGCCCCTTAGGCTGGGTCACGCCATAGAGGAAACCTTCAGGATCTTGACCTTCTGAGCTACCAGAGCCTTTGAGGGGCAGCTGAACAGATGAACAAGGCAGCCAAAGGAATTCATGGGCCAGAGTCAAGGCTATCTGTGTATCTCACCATTCTTCTGGATTCTTCCATGAGGATTCACATCGGGGTCCGGGTTAGGAATGGCAGCAGCACAGATGGTGGGATGAGTGGACGTCCGGCCAGCCAGGTCCCCTCTCTGAGCGTCACTTTCTGGTCCCAAAATGGGGACAGGAATACCAACCTCAGGATTAAATAAGGTAAATATTCAGAAAATAGTTGCTCATCTTCTAGATAAGTCCTCGCATTTTAATCTTCTCATTTGTAAAGTGTTTTATTGTGCAGGAAACATTTTCCCATATATCTTCTCATTTTATCCATATAATGATCAGGACAAATACTTTTAGCCCCATTTTACAGACAAGATAACAGAACCCCAAAAGGGTAAAAGGAGTTGTGCAAACCCCACAGGACTTCATACATATGCAAAACCAGAATTAAAAGCTCCTGACTTCGAGCCTGAATATTTTTCCCCCTGGACTTCTGCTTTGCTGTGCAAATCTCTGCCTCCTGGGATCCACTGGTTCCAGCGTGTGCCTGAGCAACCCAAGGAACTTCAAAGACTTTGTGGAACCACTTCTTCCAACTGAAGGAAAGGGTATGGGAGGACACAGTTGAAGGTCCTCAGTAAATACCCAAGCTGGGGAGATGGGGGTAAAGCTGAAGCTGGTACTGGGTTTGAGCAAAGAATTTATACCCAAAGAAGTTAGGGAGGGAAGCTCACAGGAGTAGAGAAGAGGAAGATAACATCCACTGCAGGTAAGAGAGTAACACCAGCCTCTTAGGTGGGTGTTACTAATACAGCAGATGAATGGTGGAGGACCCAAGAGTGACCTTGGCCATTGGTTCATCCCATAGCAGAAATAGGAAAATGAATTAAAGTTCTTCTTCAACAAGTCAAGCACCTGAGGATGACAGAGGGGTCCTCTTCATGCATCAGTTATCCATGTCATGTAACAAATAATCCCCAAACTCAACGGTTTAAACTCAGAAATATTTATTACATTAGTTTGTGTGGGTCAGGAGTTTGAGAGAAGCTTGGTGGGGTAGTTCTGACTCTAGTTCCCTCAGGGAGTTACCAGCAACACATTTTAAGCCACCACAAAGGAAGAAAGACCCTCAGCCAGACATAGTGTGCCCAGAACAAACGCAGGAGAAAACCCACAGGTCAGGCCCAGCATGCTAGAAACCCCCCCAGCAACACCAGAGAGTCCCCTCACCCCAGTCATGTCCCGGCTCCCACCCTCATCCCATAAGGGCTTGGGCTACCCTTAATCAAGGGGAGCAGGTGCCTGGGGGCAGTAGCTGAGCTGGAGGAAGGACAGGTCTGCCGGACTGTGGTGCAGGCCGCCTACACGCAAGCCTGAGCCCATGGGGGAAGGAGAGCTCGGGGTGCCATGCACCCCACCCCTGGGCTACCCTGCAGGCAGCCGAGGGGGAGGAGGGCTCCAGCCCCACCCGCCAGTGTGACAGGCAGAGGGCTGGGTCCACCCTTGACAAAGGTCATGGGTCTGGAAAAGAAGCTGTCTTCCACTGGAGCCTGGCTGCCATGGGGCAAAACTCAGGCTGTAGAGGTGACGGCTGCTTCGCCCAGCTTCCCCTTCTAAGGAACATGCCAGCTCACAATCCCGAGCAGGCAGCCCCCAGTACCACCGCCCCACGTCGGCTGGCCTCATACGATTGGGTCAAAGGTGGGCACCTGACCCAGCAGGCCACAATTCATTGGCTGACCAACAGCCAATCAGATGCTTCCTCTTAAGATCTTTGGCTCCAAGGGGTCCTGCGTCTGGGAGTCAGGGGGGACTGGGCCTGGAGTTGGAGGTCAGGCGGTGCGGGCAGGCTGGGGGAGGGGCAGCTATTTTCGGCCCGTGTGTTGATGAGCAAGCGAAGAAAGCTGATCTGCAGAGTAAGGCAGGAAAGTGGAGCTGGGAGAGCAGCAAGGATGCGACCCAGCGTGGCATCCTGGCGTGGAACCAGGCAGCAAGGGCAGTTCGGGGGGTCCCGGGGCGCTCTCCGCTCTCCCGAGGCCCCACGTGCTTCTGGCGGGGTCCCGAGAGCCACCCTTGCATCCTCGTGATAAATCCCCCGTTCCTGACGCCAGCGTGCACGGTGACTTTCTAGGCAGTCAGACAATCCTGCCGAGTTGTTGAAGGTGGAGGAGGAGAGGAGACAGCGGGGCCATGTCCTCGTTGCAACACCACGAGGGAGAGCCTTGGGGCAAGGCTGTCGCGTTCTCACGCACGCTCGTTAAGTCTGGGGAATCCAGAGGAACAAGACGAGACACTTGCTTGACTTAAACACTGATGTTTCCTTCTGCGCTGTCATCTCTGTTCCTCCTGACGCTCCCTGTGGCTGGTGCCCAGCAGCAATGAGAACCGGAAGTCTGACTGACACCAGGGCAGACGATTTTTCTCTCGATCCCTCTGGGCAGAGGTGAGCAGGAAAGACAGCAGGTTCGCAGGGAAGGAGGCCCTGGTAGGCTGGTGTGGGCGCTGGCCGGGGCAGCGACACTGCCAGCAAGTGGAAAGGAGAGGGGAAGGAGAGGGGCAGGCGGACAGCCTGGGAACACCACTTCACGCCTTCCTGGGCTCCTCTTGGCCCTGAGAGACTGCATCATTTGGTTTTAAAGCAATGTGAATTCCTACAACCGTAACCACATCCCCCTTCAAATGCAAGTTCAGTAGAATGGACTTTTGAATTATTCATCAGTTCCTTCAACACACATTCATTGAGTCCTTTCTATAGACCAGGCCCTGAACTGAAACCAGGCCCTCAACTTGAAACCAACCCCATCCCTGTCCTCGGGGAGCTTCCCTAGAGGGCACTCATTTGGTGACACGCAGGAAGGGGCCTTGAGTAGCTCTCGGGAAAGATGAGCAGAATTTCCATGAGAGAGAAGCACGTTCTGGATGAGAGAAAGAAGGAGGCAGCAGGCTGTGGTGGGAAGACACTTGTCAGGGATCCAGGCGGCCTGGGTCGTAGTTCTGATTCCGTCAGTAACTCAGAAGATCCCCTTCCCCTTTCTGGACCTCAGTTTCCCATCTGTCAACAAGGGGGTTGGACTTAGCAGTTTGGGCATTAAAGTCAATGGTGGCAGGTGCTGGGGAGAGGGGAGGATTGGGGAGGGGAGTTTTTACACAGCTTGATATCGTTCAGTGGTTTCCCAAACAGCTTGCCTGGGCCAGATGGGCAACTGCCCCTAGACCAGGCCAGGGGAGCCCCATCTGGTAAGACTCAGATTCATTCTCTCTTTCTGTGAATGTGTGGTTAATCCTGGGTACCAGCCTCTCAGACCTGGGTCCAGGAAGGAGGTGATAACATGCTCTGTTAATACATTGGTTCTGAAATATGTTGGCGAGGTCTAAGGTGCCCTCAGGGAAGATAGCCTTGTTTTCAGTGAGGTCACTCACACAGGTTTGAAAGCAAAAACCAGTAGGCTGCTTTACCATATTCCAGCTGACCAGGCTCCTGGGATGGGCTCCACTATTCTATTCAAAAGCCTACTTCTCGGCAAAGGGGGCAATAAAGTTTATGATTATGTTAATCTGCAATTTCCCTGAAATGGTTTGGTTGCAGCCTCCCACAGCCTGACCACCTTAGGGAAACACAGGCAAGATCACCCTTGGGCTTGTGCCAGGAACAGAGGACAGCCCAGTGTGACTGGTACTGAGGGTCACCCTGGGACTTGTGCTGGGAACAGAGGACAGCCCAATGTGACTGGTATTGAGGGTGCCTTGGGGAGAATAAGGCTGGAGGGACCTGTCAAGGTGAGACCATGGAGTTTCTTACTTGCTGGGCCCAGAAGTTAGGTTTCAGAGTGGAGGAGTGGTTTGTGAGAGGTGAACTTAGGAAGCATCGGATGGTAGTGAGTGACATGGCCCAGTGTAGTGGGTGAGAGGGGACTCTAATGGGCTGGAAGAACACTTGGGCAGAGTCCTGACCCAAACAAAGAGAGTAGGGATAGAAAGGAGCAGGAGTGGGATAAAATGGGAAAGATGATGCAGGAGGAGGAACCCGCAGGACTGACTGGAAGCAGGAAGCAAAGCAGAGGGAGGAAAGGGACAGATGTCTGGGAAATTTCCAGCTTTCCTTCCCAGAGTAGATGCAGCAAATCACACACTTAGAACACCGAACATCATAAGACTGTGTCCACGCAACACAAAATACCTACCACTCAAAACATCAGAAAGCCCCCAGATTGCCATCTGGCCCCCGGATATCTGGAAAACCATTCTGCTTTCTGTCTAGATATGCTTGCAAAGGGCACAGGAGTAATAGGGTTTCTCTGCCCCCAGGCTCCAGGGTCCCCCCCTCCAAGTACTCTGCAGAAAGGCAGCCAAGAGCCAAGGTGCTGGGTAAAGGGGGAGCCAAGCCCCCTGCTCTCATCAGAAACCACGGTGGTATTTTTAGCGCAGCAATCAACAGTGGGCCCGCCTCTGGATGGGCTCAGGCCGCCTGGGCCAAGCGGGGCTGTGAGAAATGGAACGGCGCATGCCGCAATCAGTTGTGGCAGATGAGGGGCACCCGGAGGGGCAGCAGCTGTGGTATCTGAAGCTCCTGGCCCTCAGACTGGCAGAGGGGAGCTTGGCAGGGGAAACGGCAGGGGGAGCAGCTTCCCAGAGTGGGCTGGGGCCCTGAGGTTGTGCTGTCCCAAATCCACGATGGCCCAGAAGGATCAAGGCACCGGGCCCCTCCTCCAAAGGACTGCCTTCCTGCTGCTCATTCCTGTGCCAGAAAGTCCACCACTAGGACCCCTGCCCTTCCCTTTCTCTGCTGGCCTCTCTGCAATGGCCAACTCTGGAAGCCAGGGGGAGGGACAGCAGAGCTGTGCAGCATGGGGCTAGAGGGTGGGGAGCACCAGGAAGCTGGCCAGAGCCAACTGTCGCTGTCTCTGCTGTCCCCAGCACCCCCGTGCTGGTAGGAAGTAGGGCTGCATTGATGGCGCCCAGATGGACCCTGTGTCCTTTCCAGGGTGGGAGACCTCGTGGGCAGCTGGGCCGTTTTCACCACTCTGATAGCTTTAGGGTCTCCAGCGAGGCCTTCCCTCTCTGGTCTTAGTGGCTCTCCGTGTAAAATGACACCCGTGGAAGAGCAGCAAGCCAGGCGTGTTGAGGAGTGTGGCCAAGGCCCTGGCCACAACCTCCCCGCTTCATCCCCGAGCAAAGGACGCCTGGCTGGGGCAGAACTGGCTCCCAGAGAGGGCCCACACTCAGGGTCTCCCTCTGGAACAGGTGCCCAGTGGATGGGCTGCCGGGGATGGCTTAGGCCTCATCATCCTGCCCACCCAGGAGCAGCGGACACTCCGTGGGGGTGCAGAGAGGACGAGGAAACGGGTGGGGAGCTCGGGAACCCAGGGCACTTGTCAAAGTAGAAGGAACCTAGAGCCAGGCTGTTGCACATCTTCACTTTACACCCACTGGGACTGCAGTGAGTATCGTGGGCCCGTGTGGAGGTGCACGTGGGACATCGGAAGGCAGGAGCCAATGCCCCTCCTCAACCCACATCCTGGGTCCTTCAGGTGCCCCTTCCACTGGGGTATCTAGAGCCCCAATTCACCCCACCGGAGCCCTTAGCCTCACAGACAGGCTGTGGGGCTCCGCAGCCATCTGCCAGCCTGCATGCGGGAGTGTGGGGGCCGCAGAGTTTATTGAATCCGTGTAGGAGCATAAATCCATGTCATCCTGCCCCAGAACAGTGTTGAGCCGGCAGACATACTGTCCCAAGAAAACGCTCCGCCATCTGTCCAGAATCTTCCACTCCCTGGCAGGGCAGATTCGGGCCCTACCAGCCGGGTGCCTGGCTGGAGGAGACACCTTGACACGTCATTCCTCCCATCCCCCTGCCTCACCCCCCACACCCCCCACTAGCCACAATCACACCAAGTCAGCGGCTTCTTACCAGCATGCCCTGGACAAATGCACTCTGTGGCTGGTTGGCTCTGCAGATGTTCAACATCTGGGGGAGTCCCCTGCCGGGTATGAGGAGTGCTGTCTTCCCTAACTAAGCTGAGCCCGGGCTCCAGGAGTGGGGAGCAGACAGAACGCTCCAGCTGCACCCCCCATCACCGGTCTCTGGCTGCCCTGCAGGCATCACCTCCTCCTTCCTGGAAGGGGAGTGCAGACTACAGCACCCCAAGGCGTACGGCAGAGCCACTTTGGTCACCCCGGTGTGGGCTGGTGGTGATCCCGTATTTCCTCAACTCCACAGAAGGCGGGATGAGAATCTGCCGTCTGATAGCCTCTGCCCAGCCACTGTTGAGGGCTCGGTCACACACCTAGCTCGGCAGATGTCTGGGCTGAGTTGGGGGCTAGGGGGTGGGTGGGGGTGCTGGTGGTTGGCTCTCTCCCCATCACTGCTGCTGCTCTCCATCTAGGACACTCAGGGGTGCTCACCTCCTGGAACAGCTGGAGAAGAGCTGAGCTGCCTCTGGGCCCAGCTGGGCTGCTGGACAGTGGTAGTCATGACCGCAGCCCTCTCTTGGTCTGGGGAGGCCACTGGTGAGGGCTCAAAGCACCCCACAAAAAGCTGTTGGCTGTGGGGGACCAAGAGAAGGGCTGACTGGGACTCAGCAGAGGGTAGAAAGAAATTGCAGAAAGAAGAGGAGCGGGAAGGTGGGCGTCCGTTCACAAACAGCCGAGGGAACAGTGGCTTCTCCCCAAAAGGCAGGAGCTGCCGCCATGCTCAAGCCAAGGAAGCCTTCGGAGCTGAAACACTGGAACCCCAGGAGGGGCAGCACCACACAAAGGAAGGAGAAGGAGAGGGAGGGAGCTGGGGGAGTCATACTGCCCCCCTTTTCCACAACAACATGGAAATCCCAAGCACTCTGACTTCGTCTTGTTATTGTCCCCCTCCTGGGAGGAAAAAATCACCCTCTCTGTCTGATGGACCAGAAACTGAGAAACAGAGAAGCCGAGCGACTGGGCCACCATCACCCAGCGAGCATCAGACCCAGAAGGAGACGCCATTCCTGATTTGGACATGAAACCATCAATCCATCTAGCCTGTGAGGTCAGGCAGCGTACTCTCCCAAGAGCGCTAACAGCGACCACCCCCAGCCCAGGCTTACGGGCAGTGGGGTTAGCAGACCCGTGTGGTTTGTGTGGGTGAAGAATTGCCCCTTCTGTGCCCTTCCTCTGCAGTGAAATGTCCTGCAGGTGGCCACCCCTTGGGTACCAATGCCCAGTATGAAGGCGTCTGGGAAAGTCTGTAGGAAGGATGGCAGGAGGAGATCCTGAGCCCCATGTGGGAGGGCCCCCCAGTTAAACTCCATCCCTGCAGGCTTTTGCTCAGAACAACACAATGGAAGTCCAGCTGCATGGACGGAAGTCACCTCCCTGCTGAGCTTGTGTCTTTACATATAAAGCAAGGGGACAGGAACAGGAGATGCCTGAGGCCTATCCCAGCCCTGACTCTGTGCATCCAGAAAGGAAGAACACTAGGCCATGACTCCTTCCCCGACCTCCCCCACCACCCCCGGCCTTCATGCACCATCCTTCGGTTTGCCTGTGAGACGCTGCCCATTTCTTAGTTTTCTCTGCCCTCCCTTGCGTCTGCCTGCCAGCACCTGCTTCTCTCCAGGGCCGTTGCCCCGACTGAGAGTCCTGTGTAGGCAAACCCTTCAGGAACTCAAGGAAGGGAGTGTCCACTATTCTAATAACTAGTAATCTGTTGAGTAGAAAGAACGAAGCGGGTCACGAAGAGAGAGGGGGACATGCCTGCTACCTGCAGGGACCCCCTTTTTTAATGGGAGAGACAAGAGCCATCCAGAAAGCAAAGAGGAAGCTCACCCTGGCATGGGGCCCAGAGACAAGTCCTAGCAGCCGGGAAGAGGGAGGGCACACAGGCAGATGGGAGAAATACCTGTCATAAAGACCTTGAGGGGACTATTCTGAGGACCAGCCATCACCAGGAAAAATCCATGAGTGAGGTACAGCCTTCTAGCAAAGGCTTGGGGACAAAGACAAAGGAAAGAGTCAGACCACCCCAGCTGAAGGGAAGGTGCTAGAGCCTGGCCTGTTTTCTCAGTGCCATGCCATCTCAGAGGCCACTCCCTAGTGGGCACCATGACAAGCCTAGTGGCATCAGATGCTCCTGAGCAGAAAGACATTATCCAAATGTCCAACACGGGGACCCAGACCCTAAAAGGACCCTAAAAGGACCTGGGGCAGTGGTAGCTTGCACCTGCCATGATAACAGGTAGATGGGAAAGGGATGCTTCTGGTTTTAGTGGCAAAGTTTGGCTGCACAAGTGCAAGACAGAACCCACTTCTCAGTAGAATGTGGAAAACAGACTCAGGGTGTAGCCGGAAACCAGCTTGAGATGTGCCAAGGACACAATGAAGCCACTGGACTGTCTAAACAGAAGTATCTTGGGTCAAGCTAGACCAGTTATACAGTGGCCAGAGGAGAAGGGAGGTCCAGGTCTTGTGCTCCTGACGTTCTGTGCTTCGTCCTTGGTTTCCCGTGATGAAGAGACACTGACGACCAAATCACCTCCACAGGAGGACAATCAGAGTGGGGGGGGCAGGGCATAGGGGGAGCCTCATCCCATCGTTAATTTTACAGATGCTTCTGTAAGGCGGTACCCCCAGCACGCCGCTAACTCCCAGCGTGCTCCTGACGACCGTGGCAGATGCTATTTCCAGCCTGCCTGTGGGGATAAGGAAACCAAAGCTCAGAGAGCTTAACTAAATGCTCAAGATCACCTTCCAGGTACATCATGCAGTCAGGATTCGAACCCAGAAGATCTGGCTCCAGAAGCCTTGCTCTAACCCCAACCCTCCATCGCCTCCCTCATGCAGACAGCGGAGAAGGAACGGGGGTCCTGAGCTTACGGAGGAAAAGAGGCCAGAGTGGTCGGCAGTGGACGTCTATGGGGCAGGCAGGTGTGGGGACAGCGTGGGGGGGGCCCAGACAGAAGCCTGGGTGTCAGCAAGTGTTGTGGGGGCAACCCTATGCCTCACTCCTCACTTTCAGCTCCACACCGTGCTATTCCCAGGCCCCTCTACTTGCCTGCCACCCAATCCTCTAGGGCACACGTGCTGGGTATTTGATGGAATTGTGGAATCTCAAAGTGGGAAACAACTCCTTGATGTTCTCCTGCTTGGCTTCTCCCTCATGCAGAATCCCCCTTTGCATCAGCCCCGCTGCAAAAGGGCATTAGTCTTGGTTACCTCCCCACTAATGGTGAACTCAGTACCACTCAGCGCACCTACGCCAGCAATAGGTGGGCAATTCCATTAGAATGAGAGCTTCTCTATATTCTAGGACAGCTTGTGGGGGACGGGATGAGGTGTGGAAGGAGGAAGAAGTGACACAAAGTAGGCTGTAGGGCCATATAGGCTGAAATCTTTCATGCAGAAGGAAATATAGCACCTTCTATTTGTGGGAAACCTGAGATAGCAGGTTATAGCCTTCTGCTGCTATAGAGAGGAAGCAGAAATTACCCCCACCTTTACAGGAGCAGGTGACGAATGCACAGAGACCAGCCCCAGCTGAGTAAAGTCAGGAGAGATGGAGCAGGAACCCAGATTCTGGCCTGCAGGGGCTTTCTATCCTGTTGACCCCCCTTCAACGTGCCCGGGCTGGTGCTTTCTGCCACACGTACTCAGGGGGCCTGTCCTCGGCACCAAAAGTTGTTGAAATGTGCCGTCCACTCTAGCAGGGACTACAGAGCCCTGGAAAAGCAACTAGTGTGAAATGAGATGGGCTCAGAGCATAAAACCCACCATGGGACTTGAAAAGAACATCTCATTAATAATTTTGTAATATCGAACATGTACTGGAATGATACTATTGGGTTACATAAAATAGATTATTAAATTTTTAAAAAACTGTTTAAATGATGGGACCCAAACATAGAACTAAAACACACACGCTTAGAATACAAAATCCTTCTTAGTGCTAGGGGTCCAGAGAGTCAGAGCCCTGGCAGTTTGGGGAGTGGGGGCAGCTTTCTGCATTGGGAGGGGAGGGTCCGGGGTGGTAGGGTGGCCTTGCAAAAATCCCTGAAGGATAGGTCAGAATTGGGTAAATATCAAAAACGAAGAGGCTTACATGGTGTGGGGAAGTGGGGTGCCTTGGGGAGACTGGCGAGGTTGAGGAAGGAGCTTCCTGGTGACAGCAGTAGAAATGAATCAGGGCAGCAAAGATGTCTCCCAACAGAGGGCCATCCAAGGTCCTGTCTTTGTTCCTCTCCAGCTCCCACTCCAAACTTCACTCTGTGGCCTCTTTCCTTAAAAGGCACTTAATAATTAATCATTGAACAGTGTCTACCGTGTGCCAAGCACTGTGAGAAGTGTTGGGGGCACAGCAGCAAACAAAAGACCTACTTGGCTCTTGTCCTCGAGCTTATAGTTGAGAAAGCAAACAGGCAAAATTGACCAGTCCTTGTGCACTGACCTCCCCAAATCCAGTTCTAGCAACTACCATTCTGGCAACATGTCCATAAGCAACACCCCCCATGCCCGAGCCCCACCTGAAGGAATAGCCCAAACTCCATGACTCCCAGGCAGTCAAGCCTTCTGAGGGTTCATCCATGAAAGCCAGTCTGCCTAGGAGCCCAGAGACCCAGACCTGGATCTACTGAAAACTGTGGGCATGAACACCAGGCCTGCAGGCCTAGTGGGGGCACCAAAAGGAATGAAGGACCTTCCCACCATTATAGGCCTTATCACGAATCCTGTCCAAGGTGCTGAATTCACTGAGAGGACTGGCTCCTCCAAAAGGGGAAGACACCACTTGACTCTACTACCCAACCACATATTTCTCAAGAAAACAGGGCCGACAGAGTTTAGTTCATGCTCTCAGATCTTCCAGACCTGAGTTCCCAGTCCTCTCTCCTCTGATCTAACTCCCTCCTCAGCCAAGCTCACTGAAGATGGAGTCTGGGCCCAGCCCACTCCCTCAACCTCCCAGAGAAAGCCAATGGAAGCAGGAAAAGCACCCTTGGGCCCTCCTGAGTTGTACTCTGTAACCCCTTTACATGACTTCTTAGGACTCCCAAAACATAAGGAGATGTGAAGACCCACCATCATAGTCCACAAATCAGAAACTGGGCTTGGGGTTCTGTGTGTATTAATACTATAGTCCTCCCTACACAGCCCGCAGCCCTCCACCCCTCTCCACACACACATTTATACACATGGACACAATGGAAAGGACTAAGGACACAGAACATTGTGTGGAGGTTGTGTCAGTGTGAGAGGCTGGGTCAAATCCCAGGCCCTGTCAGTAGGCTGGCAGCCATTCTCGTCACTATGACAACAAGACCCATCACTCAAGGAGGGAGTTGGGGAAGCTGCTTGGAGCTGGGTGTTGGGAGAGGCTCTCCTCATGCCATAAATATCCTTCACTAAAGACCTTTACCCTTCTTCCCCCTTTACCCTACAGCTCTGAACCTCTCAGGGACCATGTCTCTTCTTCAGAGGAGAAGAAAAGCACAGCAGGAGAAATGAATGCTGGATGTAAGAACAAACCCAGAGATGGAAATCAGGAAAGGCCAGCTTTGTATGACCTTGAGCAAGTCATTTTTCGTCTGGGCCTCCATCCTACCCTTCTAGGAAAGTGAGTGATTGCAAAGGTCCCCGACAGCTTTGACATTGAAGGCTCCAGAGTTATGTGGGCTTGTCCTCTGGAGCCTGGCACACTGACAAACGTGCACATCAGAGCCACCATGAACAACATATGTGCCAAAGGGTGGCAAATGTGTCTATAGGAAATCAGCCTGGCTCTGCCCTCTTTGGGGACATGGGAAGAACACAGCCCTCCTGTGCAGCCCGGGACACCCCGCAGCATCTCCCTGAGTACACTGTGAAATGAGAACAAATGAAAGAGTCTGGCACAGTGCCTGACCCAGAGCAGCTACTCCAGAAGGACTCAAATTCCCTCCCTTCCTCTATCACACCTTGAATGTTTATTTCTTTTCTCGGAGGAAGGATGGGGACAAGGGAAACCAGAAAGAAGAGGAGAAGGACAAGGTCATGGAGAGTGGGAGAGTAGGAGGGACCACAGCTGCCATCATTAATCACCTTCCCTGGTAACCTGTGTCTTGTGACTCAGCACCTGTGACACTGATAAAGGCTGCTGGAGGGATGGAGGTGACACAGTCACAGGCAGGACGTGATGGCATGGGGGAGGAGGACACAAGGTGGAGTCCTGCTTTCTGGGTTTCACCTCATTTGGGGACACAAACACACACACTGCCATTCTGCAGGCTGCAGAGCCCCCTCTTCCTGCTGCTACCCCATCTGTGCTCAGGCTGCAGCCCCCTCTGTCTACTCTCCATGGCCAACCAGGACAAGGAAGGCAACTGCTATTGAACATTTTACACATTAAGAATTCTATGAAGCCAGGTGCATTAGAGGGGCAGGGACTGTGCAGTGAGGCCAACTGGGGTACTGAAAGTGGGCGAGGTAACCAAGGACCCACCTGCCCTCTCTCAGTCCTCACACAAGATCTGTTTGCTGAATATGTGATCATCAGTTGGTTCCTGGCAAACCTTGCTATCAGCTAGCTGTGTGGCCACGCACTTCTCACATGCCCTCTCTGGGCTTCAGTTCCATCATCTAAGCAATGACTTGGTTGGATTACGAGATCCCCAAAGTCCCCTCTGGCTCCAACAGTCTGTGATTCTCTGAGTCTATAAGCTATCTGCCCGTTTCAGCAGATGGCCAATAGCAGCACTCATTGGTTGAGCTGATTCCCACCAATTCCCTGTAAGAAATGAGCACATAGAGCAAATGCTCTTTTTTGGTTCCTATCCATGCAACAGCCACTGTTTATAATTAAAATTCTGAATTATCAACTGTTTTCATTATAAGCAAGGAAGGGGAGAGCAGAGCACAGCAGAACAGAATTGCAGGTGGGCTCTTTAAAACTCCTTTGTTCTGTACTCATCATTGCCTCTCATCTGTGAATGTCTAAATACCTCTCTCCCTCTTCAGCACCCCCTCCCATTAAATATTGCAAGAAGCAGAATTCTAAGGTGGCCCCAAGATTCTGGCCTCCTTGTGGATACACCCTGCTTAATGCCCTTCAGTGTGAATGGGACTCATGGCTATCATGAGATAATTAAGGTTTCAAATAAGTTGATTTTTGAGTTAATTAAAAGAAGACTAACCTGGGTGAGCCTGACTTAATTAGGAGAAAGCACATAAAAGAGGGACTGGACTGGCCTGTCGTAGGGAGAGAGAGACTTCTTAGATACCTTACAGAAGTAAGCCGCTCTGAAATGAGTGAGGCCACGTGAGTGGTACATGTCAAGAGGCTGTGAGTTGCTCCTAAGAGCCGGGAGAGCCCCTTGGATGGCAGTCAGCAAGAGAATGGGACTTCAGCCTGACAACCACAAGGAACTGAATTCTGCCACATGCACTTGGAAGGGGACCCTAGGCTCCAGGAAGGAATGCAGACCAGTCAACACCTACATGTGAGCTTTGTAAGACCCCGAGCAAAGGACTCAGCTAGGGTGGCTAGGGCTCCTGACTCTGAAACTGTGAGATGATGAAACCACATGTCACTTTAAGCTGGTGGGTTCGTGGTAGTCTGTTACCCGGCAATAAACCATGAGTAGAAATCTCTAAGCAGATAAAACATCACACCAGCAGCTGGTAACAGATCACTGCCTGCAGCCCACTCCCATGCTGAGCACAAGTGGGCTGCCCTCCCTGCTGTCTGGGAATTGTTGAAGACCCCTCCCTCTGACCCCGGTTGCCAAGATGAGGCCACAAAGACAAGTAACTACTCTGCCCAGGGAGGTGCTGCTCCCCTGGGAAGGCGATGACATCTGTCCAGTCTGGTGCCAACGCAGGATGGCAGAGACCACCCCAGGGGACAAGCGCCCTTCTATTTCTCCCAGCCAATCTGGTAATGGCATGCAAATGACTCCATTTGCTTCCAGGCCAATTGAGAGCCAAGCCATGCGTTCTATCCGTCGCCTCCGGCAGGCTGCCCGCTCCCCCCACCCACACCCTGGAACAGAACACCTTGGTGCCTAGTGCAGACCCCGGCCCTCTGCCCTTCCTCCTTCTGTGCTCTCCCTCTAGCCCCCTCTCTGGCTGCCCCATGGGGCACTAGCCCTTACTGCCTCTGCCGCCACTCCGGCCTCACTGCAAGCGGAAGCCTCATCCAACGTGACACCAGAGGGCAGGGGGACAGGAAAACCAGCTGAGGCTTTGGAATGTGCCATCCCAAGGCCCAGGGGAGGAGGGTAGAGGACAGGCCCTATCCCCCTTACCCAGGCACCCCTCCCACTACAGGTACCCCAGGCCTTCCCACGCAGGTTGATGGAGAGCCAGGAGACCTTCTGGCGATGAGCAAATCCTACGGTGCATCCCTAGGGCCTAGAGTCTCTTCATTCATCCTACGCCCCTCCCTTGAATCTGCCAGGAGAACAGCTATTCCCGAACCCTGAGACAGGCATCCGGCAACTAAATTTTCCCTAAGTACACAGCCCAGGACCTCTCTGTTTCCCTGTCATCCTTCCCTGATCTCCTAGTCCCACTTTCCCCCGTGGACCAGGCAAGAAGGGAGCAATGGGGCCAGACGGGTAGTGAGGTTTCTGGGACCTGACCCAAGAAGAGCCTGAAAAACCCTATAGTTTCTCCTTTTATTAAGAGCAGAGACATAGCACCGGCCCTATCTCTGGGCACTTGAGAAACACAAGAGTGGAAGGGAGAGGAACTGACTCCTCGGTACAGGCAAAAGCACTTGCTGGGGTTGATTAAGCACCTTTGTGTCTCATTCGTACGTATCCACAAATGTCCCGCCCTCCGAGCCAGGGATCCCCAGTGCTCAGAGTCACAGCCACCCTCTCCAGTGCTCCCAGGACCCCACACCAGGCATCTCCTCTTTCTCTGAGCAGAGCAGACCTCACACTTCCCCTGTGCTGGCACCGCCTGGCCCAGAGCTTCTCCCCAGTGTGGCCTCCTGATGAAGCACCCCCAATCTCCCGGAGAGCTGGTGAAGATGCAGAGTTCCTGGCCCCTTTAATAAGTCCTTCAAGTGAATCTCATGCACACGAAAGTTTGCAGACGCACTGTCTCGTTTCTCTGCAGACCTGACTTACCCACTTTGCTACCGGGTGAATACTTACCCAGAAAGAAAACCATCTAAGAGCAAGATTAGATCTTTGACCCACTTGTTAGGTGATGCGGTGGTTACTGGGCAATTTACTTAACCTCCTTAGCCTCAATTTCCGCAGATATAAAATGGGAACATCCACATTAGGGTGTTCTTAGAAAAATCAAAATAAACCTCTGTTCATTCCACAATTATTAACTGAGCTGAGACTCTGCCAAATGCAAAGCTTAAATCATAGTGTCTGTCCTCCTGGAGCTCAGTTTTGTAGGGGGAAAGCATAGACAAAATAAAAAATGAAGGAAAAAACAAGAGCATATCATATAATGTAAAAGGCTGCACAAAGAATTAAAAATAGAGTAATGGCAGACTAATAAAGTACATTCAAGAAGTAAATTGAATGACCCTCTATCTATGAAAGAAATTGAAATTGTAGTTAAAAATCTTCCCACAGAGAAAACTCCGGGGCCAGTAGGCCTCACTGGTAAATTCTACCAAACTTTGGAGAAATAAATATTACCAAATCTATATAAACTCTTCCAGACAATTAGGGGTTTTATGCAAAATTCATTTTAAAAGGCTAGCATTGCTCTGATACCAAAACCAGAGACACTATAAGAAAACCTACAGATCCGAGATGCCTCAAGATGATAGATTCAAAAATCCTGAACCAATTTCAGGAAATTTATCCCAACAATATAGTAAAAAGACAATCTCAAAAAAGCAAGGGGAGCATTTCTCAGGAATACAGAGTTGGCTTAAAATTTTAAAAAATCAGTGGATGTAACTCACCATGTTAACAGACTACAAAAGAAAAGCCATAACGATCCTCTCCAAAGATGCAGAAAAAGGCATTTGACAAAAACCCCAACATCCATTCTTGATATTTAGTCTCGGTGACCTAGAGAGTAGGAAGGAACTTTCTCAAATGGATAAAGGGCCCCTCCAAAAGTGAATAATAATGCAGCGGACGTCCTATCTAATGGTGAAAGGTGAGAGAGGGCTCAGACCAGGGCAGGAGCCACACCGGTGGGAAGATGGAGAGAGGGTCGAGAGCGCATGCGCCAGGGTAGGGTGTGGGGTGGAGTCTGGCTCCTGCATCCCTGCCCGCCGCTGGCCCTCGGGACGTGGTGGCTCTCTGATCTCCACAGACCCCCCACTCTGTTTTCTCCCCCGGCCAGCCCAGGCTGTCCACTACAAACTCAGTGTCACTCCAGCTCATCGTCCTGTGATTGGGTATGTCTGCCTCCCCTCTCAGGACAAAGACCTCTTTCTCCCACCCCAACGCCTAGTACTGTATCTTGCACAAGGCAGGTGTACAGTAAATGTTTGTTGAATAAATAAATACATAAATAAATAACTGGCGATTTCACTAATTCATGAGTGTGGAGCAAGGGAAACATTTCAACCTGCCCTAGCCTCGGCGGCAGACCTTCAGCCCCTCCCAAGCCCCAGCAGACCCCAAGCTCCCACCTCTTCAGCAGCATCCCTGCTTGCTCTCCCTACCCGGAAGCTGCAACCACGTGGCTAGGACACGGGCAGTTGGTGCTGGCCGACTCCTGGCGGCCGTCAGCAGGCTCTGACCTAGTTTGGAACTGGCCAAGGTCGACACTGCCATGGCAAAAGCAGCTCCTCGGCTGGGCTTCGTGTGCCGGGTTCTGAAGCAGAATTCAGCTTCCCATGCCAGAAATTTGGGTAGCACACTAGGGGCTCAGAGCCCTGTCTCCCCCTGTCCCCCAGGGAGGTGTGAGGGACATTGTGGAAGGAACAGGGAGCAGGGAGGACTCCTCGAGTCCATTGATTCATTTACTAATTCATGCATCTTTCCAAACACTTTTTTTGGTGGATTTTCCTTTTATTAAATATCAGCAATGTAGGTCAAACAGAGCTATTGTCAAGGGTCTCGAGGTAATTAAGACATTGTCTCAACCCTCAGTTACTCACTGTCAAGAGTCAGGGAGAAACATCAATGAACAACCAAAATAAAAGCAGATCATAGTTAAATGAAGATGTGTGCCCCACTGGGTGGCATTTCCGTGGAGGAAGAGGCCAAGGGAGACCTCGTATTGGAAGTGGATCTTGAGAGGGGACACGTAGGACAAGTAGTATCTTTCTAGGTGATGACGTTGGGTAACAATCTAACATGGCGGAGGGTCAGCATGTGCCAAGGTCCAAGATGGGAGTGAGCATGGTGTGTCTGGGTTTGCACCGGAGTGAGCATGGTGTGTCTGGGTTTGCACCAGTTCCTACCTGCACAGAGGGAGGAGGGTAGAGCAGGGCTGACCAGGGATGGACCACAGGGACCGTCCTCAAAAGTTAGATGTGGTCCTGTTAGCAGTGGGAAGTTATGGAAGGATCGGGAGCAGGGAGGACACATGGTCAGCATTAGCCTGGTGGATGTGATATAGGGTGGGGGAGGAGGTCAAGGCTGTGGGCAGACAGAACAGACTAGAGTCTGGATAAGCAATGAGGAGTCCTGGCGTAGCAGAACTGAGCAGGGAGACTCAGGCCAGACCCCGGGAACATAGCTAGGAAGGCCTTGGGAGGAGAGTAGGGCATGCGGCCAAGCCCTGCACCCTGGGGCTCAGCTTGCACCCCGCTCATGCTCTCTGCCCCCCCACTCTTCACTCCTTATTCTGGGTACCCCACAGAGCCAGCTGCCCCCAAAACCACTTTCTTCCTCAGGAGTGTGGCTCTGTGCCCTCTCTGCTACCCTCTCTGTGGCCCAGCCCATGTCATCCTCAACCTCATGCTGCACAGAGGGAAAAGGGAGGGAGTTGCAGAGACAAAGCTGGAGCTGAGCCAAGCAGAAGGGAAACCACGCTGATGCACAGGGACCTGCTAGGGGTCCCCCTAGGACTAACAGGGCAAAGTCTGAGTTCCTTCCCCATTGCAGTCTACCCTGTATCCAGGCTTCGGTTGGGCATCGCCTCTGGCTGAGCTTACAGAGAGGGACTGATGGATTCTCAAAACCTGGACTCTCCCCCACCAAACCATGAAATGGGAGCCTGATCCCCTGGGAATGCCAGACAGATGTGTGAAGGGGTCAAGGCTTCCTTCACCCGGTCAAACCCTTGGTCCTAGGAAGAGGCACCTCCCAAAGGATGGGCACCCTGGAGGCCCAAACTGTATCCCCAGGGTCAGGAGTGCCACCAACTGTGGCAACCAGCAGGAGAAAGGGAGGGAGGGGCAGGCAGCTGAGCTCTTGGCTGGAGGGAGTGGACCTTGAATGCCACCTAATGCAGAATGACACCGGAGCCCCATGGCAGCAGAAATGATCCGTGTCACAGTAACTGAGTCTGACATCTCCTTCCTGGCCCCCACAGCGGCACCTTCCCTAGCCATCTTTACCCCCAGACCCAGGGTTCAGGACCAGCCAAGGGAGGCCCAGTCCCACTGTCTCAGTAGGTTTCCCCGTGGGAGCAGGCCTGCCCCTGCACCAGCACGAGAGTGGAGACGGGGACTCTCCCAGGCCTGTGGGTCTGCTGTGACAGAGCCACACAGCCATGGAAGAGACCAGGAGAAGACAGGTCCGTGGATACAACTGAGGCAGGTGAAGAAAGGCCATTTGGTATGGTAGAGCCCTAGAAGTAATAGACCCAGGCCTCATCCCAGATGGGACACTCACTCTGGGCAGGTGTCTTCGCCTCCCCGAACCTCAGTATCTTCATTTATAGAGGCAGTAAATCATATGCCTACCACGTAGGGGTTTTGTGGAAGACAAAGTGGACATCAATGGGAGAGCTCATTGAAAAGAAAATGCTAAGCAAAGGTCAGTCCGGGTTATGAAGAGATGAATCTGGGTGCTGTGGCAGTAGGAAAGGCAGGTCAGGGGCAGTCAGGCTAGGCGGGAGAGCCAAATTCTCTGTCCCGATGAACAGAGGTAGACATGGGGGCAGGGCTGAGACTGCTGTGCCAGTCTGGCTCTATACCCGCCCGGGGAATGGTCAGGGATCCAGAGTCTGGGGGTTCGCCCTCCCCAAGTCTTCATACCCTGTCCCTTCCCACAGTCTTTCTCACAAGTGAAGGAGCCAGTGGTGACCAGGCAGGTGCCCCAAAACCACAGACACCCCATCACTGAAACCACGCCCCTGGGACCTTTCTGATGGGAGGCTTTAGAATCACCTTGATCTTCAAGAACCCAATCATCCTTCTTAGGGAAACCATCCTATGAGTTAAAATATACTAAGTGGCCCTTGTAACATAGCTGAGTACCCAGGACATGTCCAGTAGAAGCAGGGGCAGGGGGTATTAGCATTTGGACAGCCCCGCAGATGGCACAAAACATCTCCTCGTGTACGACCTCCTTCATTCCCACTGCAACCCTAAGAAGTCGGTGCCAAGTTATTATCCCCATTCTTCAGGTGAGGAAACTGACACTCAGAGACTCAAACCAGTGCCGAATCTCACACGGCTGTCAGCAACGGAGCCTGGCTCCGAGCACCCTCCCACGCCACCGATGCGCCAGCCAGCGGAGACTGACTGAGCCCCTGCTCGGAGCGGGCGTTGGGGGGCCGCCGGTGATGCAGAGATGCGCGCCGTACGGACCCTCGGGCACAGAGCAAGAACCGTGGCACGCAGAATCACAGCCAGGCACACCAGGAAGGGGCTTGAGCGCTATCTTAACTCGGGTTCCACACGGCATAGACGAGGAACGCGAGGGTCAGCAAACATTTTCTGTGACACCCCAGAGAGTGAATATTTTAGGCTTTGCGATGTATTATTCTTTGATTATTATTATTACTTTTTTTTACAACCCACTCCTTTAAAAATGTAGAAACCATTCTAAACTTGAGGGCTATACAAAATGGGCTGGCAGCGGGCAGGACTGGGTCCACAGGCTAGAGTTTGCCAACCCCTGTTCTAGGGGACAACACGTCTGGCTGCTTCCTGAGCTGGGGTTCAATCAACCAACCAACCAACCAGTTCTTCGAGCATCTGCTGTGTTCCAAACACTGTGCCATGAGCTGGAGGGACAGAGAATGTCACATAATCCCCATGGCCTAAGGTTGCCAACAGTAGGTGGGCAAGACAGACAGGTAAGGAATCCATATCACCTCCTATGTGATGGGAAGCTCTGCAGGACAGGACATCCGGAGCAGAGTCTCCTAAGTGCAGTCCCCTGCAATTAGTATTTACTTTTCCACGGCCCTTCCCGCCGTCTTTGTGTTACGAGGGGTCAATGTCCAAGCTCTGCACAACACCATCTCCAGCACCTAGGACAATGTCTGGCAGAGAGGAAGCCAGCAATATTTGCTGAATGAATAAAGGAAGGAAGGAAGGAACAGTGAGTAATGACAACCACAGAGCTACTGCTAGGGTGGGGTGGCTGGTGAGAGCCACCAGAGGAATCTGAAAGACTCAAGGCTTGTTCACCCTGTCCCCCTCAATTGTTGAACAAAGTGGGCTGATTGAGCCTAGAAATACAGCCCCAGGCACCAGGAGCCTTCTGCTCCATTCTCTCTCCACCCCCCTCCGTCCTCCCCCTACCCTGGGCCTCCGCTGACTCACAGCAGCCGCTAATCACACCCCAGTCAAGCATGCTTAATTAAGCCCCAGTTACCCACAGCTTCCTAGCAAGAGGAAAGATGGGACTCCAGTCGCGTGCCAGGCCAGAGGGGGCTGGGCCAGCTGTGGGACCGGGGGTGGGGGGGGGGTGGGGGGAGACGAATGCAGAAGGCAGCAAGTCAACCCCAGGGAACCTGCTGTAGAAATGGTAATAGTAATAAACAATAATGACGACACAGCCCCTACTCTATGCCAGGCAGGGCTCTAATGCTTTCTGTGTGTTACCTGAAGCCTCTTCGTAGGAAATTTGTGACTTGGATCCATTGTACAGGTGGGTAAGTGAGGCTCAGAGAAGCTACATGACTTGTCCAGGTCACACAGCCAGGAAGTAACAGAGGTGAAAGGACTCCCCTTTTCCTGTTTTCCATATTCAGAGATGGGAAGGGCTACCAGGTCTAGAGCCTGACTCCAACTGCCCAGTGGCCTGGGCTCCTTCAGGTAGGTAAGCATTCTGGCTCACACACAGGGGTGCAATTCCATTTCTAACTCAACTCAACTGCGCCCATGCTGTGTCACGAGACCCTGGAGAGAGACAAGAGTCCCTCCCACAGGGAGCTTGCAGACCAGGGGGGAACCATGCACGGCCACAGTGGGGACAGGGTTACAAATACAGCAGTACGTGTACACCCTGGCGCCTGGGACAGAGGCCGGGGTAGAAAAGTAGCCTTTATGGAATACCTCCTAGTACCAGACCCCAAGGTTATCACACTCCTTACTTGGCCTTCAGAACCTATAATTGTACGTGTTGAGGGGCCCTCTTGCTAGTGCTACTGGTGTGAGTGATCACTCCCCATGAGGCCATACGCTCCGCAACACCAACCAGGTCTCCCGGAGTCTGACACAGTGCCGGACAAAATGTTCGTGCTCAGTAGGCACTTTTTTAAAAAGATTTTATTTATTTATTTGACAGAGAGATCACAAGTGGGCAGAGAGGCAGGCAGAGAGAGAGAGGGAAGCAGGCTCCCTGTTGAGCAGAGAGCCTGATATGGGGCTTGATCCCAGGATCCTGAGACCGTGACTTGAGCTGAAGGCAGAGGCTTCAACCCACTGAGACACCCAGGTGCCCCTCAGTAGGCATTTTTAAATAAGTGAGTGTACGAAACCTATATCCCCCCTAGAGGAACTTGCAGTCCTGGAGGGGAAAGAGAGGTGCGGCCAGACAGTTACAATTTGGTGTGCTGACTGCAACAGGACCAAGAAGACACAGGGTGCCTGGAAGCAGGGAGAGGCATCCACTGGGCAGCTGGGCGCGGGGTCCCAGAGAGGCGGATATTGCAGTCAGGTCCTAAAGACAGAGTAGGAGCTTCCTGGGAAGATGGAGGTCCTCAGAGCTAATAGCACAGCCCTGGAGAAGCACGGAGGTGTCACCCCCACAGCCCTGTTAGAGAATCTCAAAGCAGCTTCTTGAGGCTTAATTATGGGTGGGGGTGGGCATGGGGAGGGGGGCTAGAGACACTGCTGGAGAGGGGCTGGACCAGATCTCAGAGAATGTGTGGAAGCAGATGAGCTTGGGGCAAGCAGATCAGCCAGGAGGCTGGTGAAGGATGCTGAGTGTTCAAAGGGAGCAGAAATGGTGAGGAGAGCAGGTGGGCAAGAAGGAGAAAAGCGGCAGTGAGTGCTCAAGGAACTCAGGGACCATGTCTCTGTGACAGGAGAGAGGACACATGAGCTCATAGAGTCTCAGCCTTCTCCCACAGGAGATGGGGGATAAGACGGTCCACCCGGCAGGATCATCGTGAACCTCCACAGAGTCAGGGAGTCTAAAAGGCCATGCAGGGTCCCACTGGGCTACCAGTAGATGGCTTTTCCCTCGGCACCTTGCTGTCCCTTTATGCCACGGTTTACCCCTTGGAATCACCCAGCAGAGCCATGCTCAGAGGGAAAGAATACTGCTGGGATAGGAGCAGTCTCCTGGGCTTCCAGCCACAAAAGTGTGCCCCAAAAGTGTGTCCTAGCAGAGCGGTGGGGTGACCTGCCCAGCGCAAGGCTGCCCCCTCCATAGGACTCCAGGTCCCATGCCAATCAAACCTGCTCCAACCTCACTGCTCATTCAGAGTCTTCTTTCTGAACCAAAAAAGCGGCACATTTACTCATTTATTTCACAAAGCCCAGGGAGAAAACAGAAGCCACCCTAGGCCTTTCAACCAGAGGGATTTAAATCAGGGATTTGGTTGTAAAGTAACCAAAGAAGCAGGACACCCCAGAGATGAACAACAACGGGAAGCCACCCCCTTCCACCACCTTCTGCTAGAAGGGGAAGGCAGTGCTCCAGGAGCCCAGGAGCTGAGACCACCCCCACAGAAGCTGGAACCGCCACAGGCTAGCCAGAAGGAGCTGGCAGCAGCAGGCAAAGAGGAGACACAGATGCTGCAGAGACCTGGCTGGAAGAAATACCCTGGCTTTTCCTCCACCTTCTTCCATTGCCCCTGATTGGCTGGACCTATGCAGAAGCCAAAGGTCTGGGAAGTGTAGTTCTCTGTGCCATGAACATGAAAGAGAAAGGCAGGAAATGGATCTGGGAGCGACTGGCAAATGATCACCACACACATTCATTCTTTTACTCGCCCACCCATTTAGTAAACACTGGCTGAGCACCTAGGTGCTGGGGCGATCGTGACAAACGAGAACTCTGGGTCCTGTCCCCACTCAGCTGAAAATCCAGTGGCACTTGGTCTGAACCCCCCTCCACACCCACAGCACCTACTCAACTGGCCTTGGTAGGGGTCTTGGACTAGATTTGCGGGGGTGCCCTGGGAAGCTTCTAGTGTGCAGAGTAGATGGAACCGGGCTCTGCTTAGGCTGTGGATTTGGAGGAGCATGAGCTCAGCGGCTCTGCCTCCTCCCCAGCTGAAAGCTCACAGCTCAGAATGAAATGTCTCCAAAAAGGGAAGAAAACCCTGAAATCCTACTGTTTGTCTTTGGAGCCTGGGAAGCGCGGATCTAATGAACATGAAACGTGCGGGCTGCTCAGAAGTTGTCTTTGAAACCTCCCCAGGCCGGCTTTGTCAAGGAGCAGCATTGCCTTTCAAAGCTGCCTGGCTCCAACTTCCCTCTCCTCCTTCCTCGGTAGCAGGCGGCAGCTAATTAGCCAGAGATGTTAAACGCTCCCTAATTCCTCGGAGAAGTCCCCAGGCTTCCAGGGGGACTGGTAGCAGGGCTGAAAAGCTGAGTACTTCCACTCCTCCTAACCCCAACCCTGTGCCGGCCCCTCCTCTGCCAGCATGCTCCCAGTCTTGGCCCTCCTGGGTCTCCTCCTCCTCCTGCCAACACCCTCACACTGGCTGGTGCAAAAAAAACACACCTCTGCTTCCTGAGGTCCTGTCATCTGGAGTCTCAAGGCCACCTCTTCCAAGAAGACTCCCTAGATGTACCACATGAGTGATGACCAGGCACGCCCTAAGTCTTTACCCTCTTCGGGGTCCTAATGCACACCCCTCCCCATTCATACAGACCTAGGGGGCTGCCCTCATTGCCCACCACTCAGTGCAACCTTCCTGAAGAAAAGGGGCTCCAAGCAAGCCAGTCCCTGAGTATTCATGCCAGCCTGAGGGAAGGAGAGGCAACAGACAGGAACATTCCAGAACTTCCTCATACCGACATTTACAAACAGGTCACCCGGAGTCATAGCCTGAGATGTGGGTAAGACACACCCCTCTCTGGGCCTGAGTTCCCCATCTGTAAGGCAGGAGGGTTGTCCTAGTCCCTAGCACCAGAATCACCTGGAAGCTTCCGCCTAGAGCACCGGCCCCACCCTCAACTTCCAGACTCAGCCGGACTGGGGCGGGGACTCTGGAGAATTTGCATTTCTAATGAGGCTGCAGGTGGTGCTCCCACCTCTGGGACCACACTGGAGAGCAGATCAGAAGATGGATGGATTTTAAGCTTGTCAAAGATCCAAGGGGTTGCAGCAAGCTCATTCACTCAAGGGGCATGTGGGAGTGGTGATGGGAGCTGGGGGATGCTGAGTTGGCCGGCCCCCAGCCCCCACCCACCGTACCCTGAGCACCCTGGCTTAATCAGTGTTGTTCGTGTGCCTGTCCAGGCAAGAGTTGGTCAGGACCAGGGCTCTATGCTTTAAGTGTAAGGTTTTGAAACCTGTCAACCAGATTAGCAGTCAGGGCAGTCCCTTCCAGCGCTGACATTCCAGGGCCCCATGCTCACCCCAACATCCTCTCTTAGGCTTCTTCCACCTCCCACTTTTTTCTGACAGTCAGGGATGGGGGCAGCAGGAACGAGGCTGAGGATTCAGGTCTTTCCTCTTAGAAGGACTGTGGGAATGGTGGGGAGGCTGGCAAGTGCCCCGGTCATTGTCATCAGGAGGCACATTTCAACCTAGAGATGTACCTCAAAGTGGTGTGGGGTTTGTGTGTGTGTGTGTGCACATGCACACACATCTGTGCTTGTAGCCTCCACTCTGCAAAAGGCCCCAGGGCCCAGATGAGCTGGAGAAGTTCCTGGAAAACATGGAGTAGCTAAGCTGCATTTGGATGTGTGCATGTGTGTGTGTCTTCATGTTTGCATGTATGATGCCTGTGCATATAAATGAGTTAACTGAAAAGAGATTTTAATTGAAATGATCAGGGTGTAGACTGATTCTAAATAGAGCAGAAGTCTCCTAGAATCTCAGCATTTTGGAATGAAACCAAAGATCATCAGTTCCAAACCCCTCACACATCTGATGAGAAACAGAGCCCCCCCCCCCGGAAGTGGGCACCAGGGTTCCCCTACTCGTGGGTCAGTGTTCACCCCCCCCACCATGTGGGTGTCTAAGCCTCTCCCACGCACCAGAATGACGTCAGCTGAAATCAGTGAAATATCATGGCCAATGGACAAAAATGTTCGCAGAAAAGGATCCAAGGCAAATAAATTCCTTCCCAGCCCTGCCCGCCCCCACCCACAACGCCAGGCCTCCGCTGGGGCTCCTGGGGAGGCCGCTTGCAGGAGGGGACCTGCCCAGCCCTACAGCCCAGCTGGGGGAGCCTGCAAAGACAGCAGTGAGGACAAAAACAAGAGGCAGAAAGAGCCCAGACCTGTTAATGGGGTTCTCTGGGACCCGGGGATGTGCAGGGTTTAGAGAGAAAGAAAGGCCAGTTGAGAAGACAAAAAAATGTGTGTGTGTGTGTGTGTGTGTGTGAAGGAGACACACAACAGAGAGATTATCACCCTGGGCGTGTGTTTGAGCAAACCCAAGAGAAGCCAACAGACCACAGAGTTCTATACAGGCTGAGGAGGAACACACACACACACACACACACACACAGACTGGATGAGGGTGGGGCTGGGAACAGGAGAGCCCAGGTGAGTGCCAGGATGTGAAGCCCCATCAGAGTGAGCCAGGGTGCAGGCCTGTTTGTGTCTGAGGGGCTGTGTGACCCAGGACGACAGCGTGTCTGTGCATGTGTGCAGTCGGGGCAGACCCTGGGGGACTGGAGGGACAACGAGGAGGACAGGCCCCGGCACTCCACAGCCAGCAGCCCATGGGACCGGACACCACTCACCAGGGTGCTCTCAGGCCTCCAGCAGCCCCTTCCCCTGCACAGCCTCCCCCTGCAGCTGTGCTCAGGTTCTCTCCTGCCTTAACCTCCTGGGCTCACCGCCCCACCCCTCTGCCCGGGAGTCTCCTCCCTCCTCCCCAGGGGTGAATGTCCCTGGCATAGGACAGTCTCCAGCCCGGGACAAGTCTCTGCTCTCCGTACAGCAAACCACCAGATACCTGCCTGCCCCCACACCCACTTCTGTCTCCCAGCGCCAGGCACAGGCCTTGAGTTACACAACCCACCTTCCGAGTTTGTCTCTCCCTCTTCAAGTGTGTGACCTTGAACAAGCTACTTAGGCCTTTCTAAGTCCTACTTTATTTGGCTTAAAAAGAAAAGAAAAGAAAAAAGGAGTTCCTGAGAAAAAAAGGGTTCCTGAGAGAAACTAAGGAGATAACATAGATGAAGGCCCCAGCACAGTGCCCACCATTAAGTGGTTACTAGTACTTTCCAGTGTCTCTGGCTCGTGCCCCCAGGGGTAGGTTTTTGTCTCAGAGCGCCAGGGCCCGCCCAAATCGCACAATCTTCTTGAAATCCTCAAACCGGAAGTGACCCTAGAAGTCACCAGGTCCAAGCCTCATGCCCACAGCACTCACAGAGGTGAAATGTGTATTAACGGAGCCAAGACCAGAAGACGGATCTCCTGCTTCGCTACCGCCAGGCTTCGGCTTTCTAGCATCAGCCAGAGGCAGAGGATTTCATAGTGGTCTTCTTGAAAGGTTGGTTTCCACAGGTCTGAAGGTAACACTGAGCCCCAAGGTGAGGGCAGAGCAGAGGGCAGAGGAGGACAGAGCCATGCCTGCCTCCAGAGTCCTGAGCAGCTCAGCTCTGGCCCCCAACGTGCATTCCCACTTAGCAAAGCCAAAGTTCTGCAGAGAACTGGATCCCCTCCCTGCTCCCCCACACTCTCACTTGAAAGCAGTTTAGTGCCCACCAGTGGTCCCTCTCATAGGTCCCTTGGGGGTTGAGCCCCCACTATCAATAGTGATCCAAGGATTTCCCCCAATCACACGCTGTCCTCTCCCTGAAAGAAAGGATCTCAAATTGCTACAGCCGTGTGCATCTTATGGTATTTCCGTAGCACAGACCCATGCCAAGGAGCTTATAAACCTGGCCCTTGATGCAGGCTCTGTGTCCTTATCACACCTCAGTCATGGCCAACAGTATCAACAGTGCTGGCGCGGGCAGGACTGTGCCCAAACATGTCCCCTCCTGGAGGACAGGAATCCCAGGGGAGGAGCTGAAGCTGGCTGCCGAGGTCACATTCCTTGTGTTTGTTCCTCGGGGCTCCTGGGACAGGAGGCCAGGGCATGGGCAGGAGATGACTCTGGCAGGGGTAGTTCTGGCCAGAAGAGAGAGCAAGACATGCCAGGAGCCAGCAGAGTAGAAGCATTTCCTCATTCACCCTCCTTACCTCCTCCCTGCAGTGACAGAACAGTCCCCAGACCCCCACCCCACCCGCAGGGCTTCCAGGGACAGAGGAGGCCTGGGAAGAGGCAGAGACCAGGGCAGGGAATTCAGGGATTTGGGCCCCTATTGCAATTCCTTAATCCTAGACAGAGGGAACCAGAACAATGGCAAGATTGAGGGCTCTGTGTGCAAGGGTGCCCCCACCCTTGGCACCTGATGGGGAGGAGCCAAAGGGAGGGAACTTCCTCCAATAGCCCTTCACGGATCCCCCATCCCTCTGCAGATAAACAGGGGCCAGTCGTGTCCTGCTCATCAGGACCCTGTGGCCAAATCTACAGTAGTCAAACCATTCACTCCCTCCCGCAAAACCCATTTGTCCAAATTACAAATTTGTAACATGGTTCATTCATTCTTCACTTCAGAGAGCTGGTATAGCCCCCCCAGCTAAAAACATGGACTCTGGAGCCAAACCAGATGGCTTGAATCCCAGTTCCTCTGGCTGATGGCTGTGTGACCTTGGGCAAGTTACTTAACCTCTCTGTTCCTCAGTTTCCTGATCTGTAAAATAGGGATGATATTAATAACTACCTCATAGGAGTGTTACAAACCCATGGTGAGCCATCCCAACACAGGCTCTAGTCACAGGGAGCTTACATCTTAATGAAGGAGACAGGTATTCAATAATCACTTTAAAAAAAAAAAAAAAGGCAGGGGAGAGGGTGCCTGGGTGGCTCAGTCAAGGGCGCGTCAACTCTTGGTTTCCACTCAGATCACAATCCCAGGGTTGTGAGATCGAGCCCTGCCTTGGGCTCCACGGTCTGCTTGAGATTCTCTCTCTCTGCCTCTGCCCTTCCCCCCACTTGCTCCCTCTGCAAAAAAATAAATAAATAAACAAAATCTTTTTTAAAAACTGAATACTTACAAGTTGTAATAAGAGAGATAAAGCAAAGCATAGAGAAGTCTTAGAGCATGGAACAGGAAACCCAACAGATTTGCCGGTAGGGAAGGCACTTTCAGGGCTGAGGTTTATCTCGCTCTTCCCCTCTGAGCCTGACCACCCTGCGGGTGCCGCTGACCTTCAGCAGACACCTACCAAGGTCGGAGCCCGTCTGCGCCCTTCATGGGGCTGGCCACGGTGGAGTCTCAGTCTCCATGTGAGAAGCCCAGGCAGGGCCGAGGCCCTATCGCCTGCTCCCACGACTGCCCCACTTCTGGACCTGGGGTAGCCTGGGAACAGAACCCCAAGTCCTGCTCGGATTCCTCACATTGTCCAGCTGAGAGCAGACACTCTTCCCATGGAATTTCCTGGCATGCTCTGGCTCTGAAGTTCACGGCCATTTGTCAGGTGGCCTTCCTTCGCCCTTAGAGACTGTCCTAAATCTGATCTTCAGCCGGGAAGCCAAAGCAGCGTACTGTGCCAGGTCCTTTACAGTTCGGCTCGCACGTGTGTTCCGCTGTCTGGTGTAATCACCACGGCATCTCCAGGAAGTCGGCCTTGAGATTATGGTCAGACCAATTTTGTAGATAAAGAAACTGAGGCTCCCAAAGGTTAAGCCACTTTCCCAAATCACACATTCCTATTAGTGGAACACCCAGGACTCCAACCGAGGCCTGCTTGACTCTGGATGTTGCGGTCTTAAAACAACATCATCTGGTCTTTTTAATAACATGAGCAATAATCATTCGTGTTACCGCTAACATTTAGAGCACACGGACTATGGCACGGACCACTGTAAATTAAAATCACTCAACTGCCATGATAACCCTCTGAGGTAGGTGCTATGGTTAATTGCCTGTTACAGGTTGGGAAACTGAGGCATAGAGAAGTTAAGCCAGAGGCCCAAGCCCAGTTAGATGCGTCCTGAGGCAAAGACACCCAGATGAGAGTCGCCAAATGGTGGAGCTGGGAGCAGACTTAGCAGCCCCGGGCTGAAGGTCCAAAGGAAGGGACAGACAATGGATCGCTGTGAAGCCACCGGTGCCTGGGCAGAGCCTGAGCTGCTCCCCATGCGGCCTCTCTCACCCACCTGTCTCCAGATATCAGCTTCCCTTGGGCCTTGCCCTCCACCACCCTCCTATCTCCCCCACACAAACCAGGACCTGCGCACGGCCTTGTCCGGCTCTGTCTCCTCACAGCTCTGGACATGCCACCAGGCCCTCTGACCTATTGCCGGCCCCAGCTGATGGCTGGCTCAGAAGCCTTGGGCAAGGTGACCCTCCTCTCCACTTGGGTCTTTCTCCAGAAGGCAACTTCAACCCAGTACACGGACCTATCCTTAAAAAAAAAAAAAAAAGACCCCAGCGCAAAGTGGGGACAAGGGGTGTCCCTTGCAGTGTCACCTATGTCCTGGATGCTCCTGCCCCCCCTTTCAGAGAAGCCTTTGCCCTCCTGGAGCCCCTTCATAGCCAGCCCTCTCTCCACGGTGCCCAGGCCCGTCTCAGCCTTCCTCACAGGGCACGGGATAAAGGACAAGGGCGAGGGGGCCACAGTTAAGGTCCGGCAAGGACCCCAGCAGCGGGAGAATTATTTTTGCTTTTGTCCCTGCACCCAGAACACCGACCTGCCACTGCCCCCAGAATGCCACGAGGTCCCTACAGAGCTTAGTCCCTTTTTCCCTGGGGACAAAACCAGGGGAAGGGTTTGTTCAGGAGTTGCCCATGGTGGGGAAGTGGAAAGCCGTTGCCTCTGGCTGGGTGATGTGGGAGCACACAGGGAGAGGAGACGGGAACAAGCAGGGGCAGGCCCAGCAGCTTGGTGCCCGCCCCGCAAGGTGACTTGCTATTATCTTTCTCCCTCCCCTGCTCCCCCACCCCCACCCCCGGACTTGATTCTCCAGAAGCCTCCTGTTGAGGACAGAGCCACATGGAAAGACAAGGAGCCTGGTGTGCAGCTAGGAGGGCCCCACGGCCCAGAGGCTGGCTCTGGGGTCCCTGGGGATGGGAAAGCAAGGCCTGTGGGGAGTTGGAGAGGGACCACAGATTCTGCGGAGGTGATGCCCTCCCTCCCAGTTGCTCAGAAGCATCTAGACAAGGCCTTGTGCTGAGCTGGCATGTTTCTGCCTCCCAGCTGGACCACAAAATAGAAGGAAACATCTATAAACTTCCTGAGCCGCCTCTGTGGCCGGAAGCCCTGCCAAGGGGCTGCTGGTTCCCCCTCTAATTGGTCTTAATTTCCATGATTTGCAGGTCCCAGGCTCACTGAGCGCCCATTCCCCATCATGATGGATGGGCAGGAACAGTCGGCCTGGTGAGCCAGCCCCCCGAGGGCACTGGGCTGATCTAGCAGGGTCCTATGGGGTGCAGGGCAACCCAGTCCTCCACCCAGACTCTCCCAGAGCCCCGGGCCCTAAGCCCACTAGAGCACGATCCTTTCTCCCAGTTAACCTCCGTGGGACAGGGCCCCTCCCTTCACACACACAGCAATAGGATGTGGAAAGAGAACAGGCTTAGAGCCGGGGCTCAAACTAGAGATCTGTCCCATCCTCCTGAGAGGCCCTCCCGGGCCCAGCACATAGTAGATGCTCAGTATGTTGCTCCACAGCTTGGCTGATCTCAGGGGACTTGACTTTACACCATGTTAAGCTTGGATGTCTTCTATCACCTGCTCTCTGGTCCTGCATTTGTCACAGTGACTAAAGTATTAAGTCTGGAGTCGGGCTGCCTTAGTCTGAATCCCAAATACATTGGTCCTGGCAAGGTAATCTTGGGCAATTACTTAGCTTCTCTGTGCCTCAATTTCCTTATCTTTAAAATGGGGGTAATAGCATTACCTGCTTCATTGCCTCATTATATAAAAATGTACGCTCTGAGAGCAGAATAATGGATCCCAAAGGTGTCCATGCCCTAATTCCCGGGACCTATGACTATGTTACATTATGTGGCAAAGGGAATTTGTGGAGGTGTTTAAAGTAGGCCCTTGAGATGAAGAGATTATCCTGGACTGTTCAGGTGGGCTCAACCTCATCACACGAGTTCTTAAGAGCAGACAGTTTTTCCCAGCTAGGTTAGGAGAGACAAGTCAGTGGAGGAAACCCCAGGGAGAGGCAGTGTTGCTGGATTTGAAGACAGAAGCAAGGGACACAAGCCAAGGAACACAAGCCTGTGGAAGCTATAGAAGGTAAGAAAATGGGGGTGCCCGGATGGCTCAGTTGGTTAAGTGGCTGCCTTCAGCTCAGGTCATGATCTTGGGGTCTTGAGATTGAGCCTCAGGCTCCCTGCTCAGTGGGAAGTCTGCTTCTGCCTCTCCCTCTACTGCTCCCTCTGTGCTCTCTCGCTAGTGCTCTCTCTCAAATAAGTAAAAAAGGTAAGAAAATGGCAACACTCCTAGAATCATCAGAAAGGACTGCAGCCCTTCCTGCACCTTAATTTTTAGTCCAGTGAGACCTGTGTTGGACTTCCAACCTACAGAATGACAAGGTAAATGTCTGTTGCTTTAAAGCACTAAGTCTGTAGTCATTTGTTACAGCAACAACAGGAAACTCATACATCCTAGAGTGCGAGCACTTAGAACCGTGTCTGGCAGACGGTCAGAACTCAATGTCAGCTCTGTGCTATCAGTATTATTGTCATCACCACTGTGCTAATACAGGGCAGAGGACACAGTGTTGCTTCCCTCCACTCCCCGGTGCAGCTGCCTCCCCAGCAAGACCCTCGCAGAGCCGGGGTCACACTCACTAAGTTTCGGAGAGTAAATGCAAGGCACCCAGGGAGCCCGGAACCATGTCACTTGGCACAGCCACCCTGTGAGCAAGAGACAGATGACTGGCTCCCCTGTGTTCTTTCTTTTAAAGAACAGCAGTGGGGACCCCCACCCCGGGAGAGTGGGGTGTGCTCACCTGGTCTGGTTACAAGGGCATGCCTACAGTCGCCCCTGCAGAGAGAACAACTCTGGGGCTTAATGGCGCCTGTCTCACCCCCCCACCCCAGGACAGGTCTGGCCACTCTCATGGTTTGGAATCCCGAACTTGTCCCTGGCTGGAGGTGGGATGGCCGAGCGAGACAGAGTACGGACACTATGTCCATCAGCAGTGAGTTCCCCCACAGAAAGGGCTTGCTCCCATGTCCGCTCACTCCCAGCTGCTCCCCCAGCCAAGTGAAAGTGAGGCTCGCCCCTTCTCTGATTCCTCCAAGCCTGCATACCTCCCCTTCCTCCTCACCCCCAATTTTCCCCCTTGGCAACATGCCACACTCTCCCTGGATACTGAGAGGCCTCAGAAATCTGTCCCTACTAGATCTCCTTCTCAAGAGCCAGTGAGGCCCAAATTGGTACCACACATAGTCTTCAGCCTCGGACCAGACTGAGCCCAGTACAGACATCAGACTGCCCAACGATGTCCACAGAAAGCACCATCTCAGGGGACAAGGGCACAAGAAGAGCCATTGCTCCCAGGGACACCCTGACCTCAACCCCAGGGCCCATCCCATGTGGCCGCCCGCTGCCCACCAAGATCTGCCCTCCTATCCCCCACCCCCCAGCCTCCCTTTCTGTCTGCAGATCAGCTTCCTGTAGGCACTTGCCCACTGCTCCCTGTTCAACATTCATGGGCAGTTCATGGGCCATGGAGCCTCCTTCTCTTCCTCCCCCTAGGCCCCCAACCTACAGTCTTATTTTCTGATAGAGAAATTCCCTTGAACACCATCACCCCAACTCTGACCAACCATAGGGAGCCGATCTGTGTGGGTACCTTACAGAGTCACCACTGACCAACGTGGTACCTCTGCATGAATTAAGAAAATGTGCCCCTCTGCCCAGGTGGACGTACGCTCCACCACCACGTGGCCTGGTGAGAAGAGCTTTGGCTGGGTTTTAGCACCCATTTACCACTTGGCCAGCTGACCTTGCACAATGCACAACCTGCCCACCTGTGCAGAGCAGCCCTCTTGGACAGACTGCAGAAAGTACACCAACCAAAGGGGCCTGATGGACCCCCAAGTCTTAACCTCTCATTTTCGAAGTGAGAACGTGGACACCAGAAGGGGAGGATAATTTATCCAAGGTCACACCTCAAGCTGGGGGCTGACCCAAGGCCAAAGATGCAGATGTCCTGATTCCCAATCTTGTGCCTATTCCCTCAGCTACTCTACGCATGCCTCTCTCTTGGGGACAGATGGCCAAGTCAAGACAGCAGGAGAGCAGTGCCGGGGGAAGCCTTCCTGCACTAATTACAAGAAAAGTGATAACCTCACCCCAAACTCTGTCTAGACATAAAACTGAACATAAAACTCTCTGAACCATGTACCACCTTACCCTTGGCTGGTGTGGAACGTAAATACAGATCATTCCCATTCATTTCCCATCCACCAACCACATTTATCCTATGCTGCATCACTGTGAGTGCAGCCCCTATGTCCATCTAGGTTGGATGTCTTAATTTCTTGTCCAGAGTTCCCACTACCCTCCAATACCACTGAGCCAGAAAAGCTGGAGAAGATAAACACACACACCTTTTCTCTGTCTCTCTGTCTTTCTGGGTGGTACCTGTGATTATGATATGGTGATGAAGCTCAGGCAGAGCCAGACCTCCTGGTTTTGAGAGCTGCCTTTGCCATTTCTTACCTATGAGATTTCAGGCAGGGCCTTAACTACTCTTTGCCTCAGTTTCCTCTTTAACTCAATTAGATTGCATCATGCATGACTTCACAGAGGTTATGAAGATCATGAGAGTGGGTGTTTGTGCCACACTTAGCACAGGGCCTGGCTAATAGCCAGCACTCAGCAAATACTGGCTGTAACTATATTGAGCTGCTGTTTCTTAACACCTTATCCTGGCCCTGTTTTCCTGCAGTTGGGGGTGAGGGTGGGGGAGGGCACTGTCTAAGCTGCCTGGCATAGTCTCCATCTCAGTATTCCAACTGACAGAGCAAGGCTGGATTGGCTTGATAAGTAGTGAGCTCCCTGTCACTGGGAGCAATCAAGCAGAACCAGATGAGCATTTGGCAGAGATGTGGCAGAATGGGGTAGGAGATCAGAATGGGGTAGGAGAGGTCTCTTCAAAGTCCTTTCAAACTCAGATAGACCAAATATATGAATAAACCCACATCTCTGGGCACCCACGTGGGCACAGCCTTGCCCACAAATGGGGACACACATACAAGGGCACACTCTCCCCAACAGCTTCCGGGACTAAGAGGGAGTGTCTCCAGCCTGGCAAGCCAGTAGCCTGGCCCAGCCCCTCCCCCAGCACCCCGCAGATTTCTGTGTACACACTAGTATGCAGGTGGCAAGCAGGAGCTTCCAGGGAGGCACCAAGTGGGATTTCAAGGAGCCTGTTTCCTGCCACTCCCAGTTCTCTATTTACAGGCACCACCTGCCAACCCCCCACACCATCACTGCTGCCCAGCTCAGCAACTCTCAGACAGGATGGGGCCAGGGACCAGGTGCTGGGCAAGTCAGGGGACCTGGAACAGTCCTCTAAAGGGTCAGGGTGCCCAGGATTCGGATACAGTGAGAGGTAAGGATTTCCTTATCAGCGAAGTGATGAAGCCGAGTTTGCAGAAGGGTCAGGAGCCCTGCCTCCAGCCCAGGCAGCCCAGGCTCAAATCCAGTTCCACTGTCCAGGAGTCGGCCAAGAGGCGAGACTCAGGGAATCCTCACCAGCAGAACTCTTCCTACCCCTGCCATCTCCCGTCTCCCACCCCACCGCACACCGCCCCCCAGCACTCCTCTGGGTGCCGGGTGCCACCTATAAGCCATTCTACAGAGAGGACCCGTGCTGATAAACCAGAGCAGCCGGCCAGCCAAACTGCCTTATCAGCCCAGGATGCATTACGGCGTATTATTTGTCTCTGCAGCAGCTGTGACAGCGGTTCTTCGTTCCTAACAATATTGGCTTCGCCTGGTATTAAAAAGGGCCCCTAAGTGCCACGTACATCTTTGCTGGGAGAGGACAGCACAGTGAGGGGGGAGGCGGGGGGGGGGGAGGCCGATGGGGCGGTAGGCCAGCCTCTGGGATGAACCAGTCCCTGCGGATTCGGATTTGTCTAGAGGTGGTTGGTGGTTGCAGAAACTGGGGTGAGGGCAGAGAAGGAGAAGGGGGCGAGGCGCAGAGCTTTCCCCAGGCCGCGTTGCCCAGCTCCACAGCTGCCTCGCCTTCCGCCCCCCAAGAGAGCGGGGCGCTGCAGGAGGCGGGGCGCGTGCGCGCACGTGTGTGTAAACGTACGCGCGCGCACGCGCGCGCGCCCCCTCCAGCTTTCCTACCACAGCCCGGCTCCTCTTCCCTATCAATGGCCTCTTTGTGGCTGCAGAAGACCGGAACGACTACACGAAGTGCAGGGGGAGGGGTGGGAGGCCGCCTCGAGGACACCCGGGCGGGCGCACAGGACCCCGACTGCTGCCGTCGGGGCCAGAGCTCCCCGGAACCCGGGAGAAGCGCGCTTCCCCGAGGGTCTGCACGCTCTGGAGTTGGAGAAAGGGGCCGAGAGGGCGGTGGCCGGGGCCTCCCCACTCCGCGCTGTGGGGCAGTCACTGTACCCGCAGGCCTGGGAAGATGGGGACGCGCTCTCCCCCGGCCCCAGGCCCGCTAGGTGGCGCTGGGCAGTCGTGCTCCTTCAACCTGCGGGCAGCCTCGAGGTCACCAGCGCACCTGGAGGTGGGCCGCGATGGCAGGTGCCGAGGCAGGGACTTGCGAGGTGGAGGAGGGAGAAAGGAGCAGCATCTCTCCTTCCTTTAGGCACGTCTGTCGGATTTCTTTTGCGCTCAGCTCAGTTGCGTGTCCTCTTGAATCTTGAAGGTCTACACCCCCAGTCCACCAGAAACTCACAATCTCAGACAAGAAGAGATACTCACAGGAAAAGTTACTCCAAAGGCCAAATGAGAAGTACAGCCAGTGCTCTGAATTCAGAAACAAGACAGACCTCTGGGACCGCTTGTCTTGACCATTCTGCTCTGAACGGATCAGATGGGTGAAAGTCAGGCTTTCCTTCTGGTGCCAGGCACTGGGCTAGGCTCCCAGCATTCACTTGTGGCCAGGCAACCATCCCTGCCCTCAGAGAGTTTGGGGACTAGAGAGGGAGAACGGCATCAGGCAGATAACTAAACAAATAACTCACTTCAGCCATCCTAAGTGCACAGCTATATAAAGACATAGGGTGGAATATTCCAGTCGTCCTGGGTCACCTGACCAGTCCTAAGCAGGGTTAGAGGTTCGCAGGTTGCATTATGAAAAACATGAGCCCACTTCCCCTTAGTTCAAAGTAAACATCGAGCTGCCTAACATCCAAAGCGCAATGCAAGCTACAGTTCCTTTTTTTCTCTAAGGAAACTGAGAAAAGAATCAGCATTCACTGAGCGCCGAGTTCTATGTGCCAGATATGGTGGGTGTCTTCTCAATCTTCACTCTGTGGGGTGTACGTGAAGCCCACTTTACAGAAGAGGAGACTGAGTCTCGGGGTGGTTAAGGGACCAGCTGAAAGTGCCAAGAGCTAGTTCGTGGCAGAGCTAGGATTTAAACCCACAACTGCCTAAGTCTGAATCCCACACCTCTTCTGCAGGAAAGCACTGCCTCTGGGACCCTGTCAGGATTCCCGGCTGCCAGCCGAAGCAGGGAGTATAGGGAGAAGGAGAAAGGGGCAGAGCAGGCTAAGGAGTCACCAGATTGGGGCCCCCATGACCACCCCCCGTTCTTCACAGCCAGCCCTTTCTGAGCCTCGCCTGACCAAACCTCCATCCGCTTAGCATTCTGCTCAGTTTCCACTCCGCTCCAACTCCAAATGTTTATCAACACATGCTGTAATGTAATCAGCTCCTGGGAAAATACACACCAGGTAACGGATGCTGACAAGAGTGTCAAACAGATGTCCCCTCCCTGCCTGTCCCTCCCTCCCAGCCAGAGCCGGCACACCCAGGAGGCTGGGGGAGTGCCTCTTGCCACGCCAGCCCTCCAGCCCTGGCCACGGAGGCCCTCCGCGGGAGGCTGACACCCTGGAGCCCCACAGGACACGGTGCAGGGGGCTTCACACCCCTCATCTCATCTGGTCCCCCTCCTGGCAGAGTAAGGTGGTCCTCATCTCCCCACTTGGCAGATGCAGCAACTAAGGCACCAGTGATGATAAAACCAGAGTGTAATGGCAGCAGAAGCACCAAAAGAAGAATGATTGCACTGGCTATCCTTTTATCATCAGGCCACCTCCCCACAGAGCGCTTTGAAAAAAGCTGTCCTCGTCACCTTTCAAAGTTGTTGGATCTCATGCCTAAGGGCCTGGCCTCCGTGGAGCTGGCAGGCCAGGTGTTAGGTGACTGGCAGCCTGGTCCCCATTTCTGCTGCAGCCAAGAGGAGGCTGGGTGCTGGGTGTCTTGCAGCACAGAGGGAGGTTTCCGCTGAGGCAGGAGAGAGGAGCTCTGGGGGAAGGGGAGAGCCTTCTTTGTCCTTCTCTCCCCCTTCTCCAAGAACCAGAGCTCCTGGACCCCCGAGGCCCGCCCAGACAGAGGGGAGAGGAGGTGCACAGAGTTGGGGAGCACACAGACGGGACAGGCACCCCCACTCCACCCCAGGATCTCTTGCCCTCCTGGGATCAGCTGTCGGAAATGGCAGTCCTAAAGGAGATCGGTATTTACTTTTCCCTCCAACTCGGTCAATTGCTCCTTTCATCTGACTGGAGTTGTAAATGAGACTTTATGGGATTCCTAATGATGGCGGTTTCCCTTTATCAGCCTCCAATTCCCACTTCTCAGCCAGGGCTGACTCTGGGAAATGTTTTGACCCGGAATCCAGAATCCAGCAGCAAGCCAGTGCCCTGCTTGCTTCTTTCTCTAGTGCGAGCTGGACCTTGTCAAACGGACCCAGGGGCCCCATGGGGAGGCTCGCCGCAGAGAAGTCAGATCTGGGTTCCAGGCAGTGTCCCAGATGGTGTATTTCACCTCTCCGGCTTCTGCTTCAACCATAAACCTGGGGTAATAATGCCCAGTCCACCCACCTACCTCCGAGCTGCTGTGAGACTCCACTGAGATTACAGACCTGAAAGCCCTTTGAAATATACAAAGCAATCACCCAGCCTGGTATTGCTATTGTTGTTTGTTGTTGTTGTTGTGATGTTGTGTAGGTGCCACTGCGAGAGTGAATTAGAGCAACCTAGACGTCTATGAGAGTGAACCCGGTTTTGTACACCGAAGTGTGTACCAGTGTGGCAGAAGGAGGGAGCTCTTGTGTTTGCACCAGCCTTTAAAGGAGTGTCTGCGGCAATGTATGGGGGTCTATGAGTGTATGGGGACATGGGCACCTATTCCAGTGTCTTCATATAATATCCCATTAACACAAAACAATATCATAATCCCGTGTGCCAGGTCTTGTGCTAAGACCTTGACAGAGGGTGCGGGTCAGCAGAGGTGTGCAGGCACCTGCGTGAGGCTGTACACAGAGTGTTTGTGACACACGCATGTGTCAGTGTTGGATGAATGCAATGTCACGTGGGCCTCTTCCTCTCTTGGGCAGCAGGGAGTCCCTCTGAGTGCTTGCCTGAGTTTCAGCGACAGCGTGGGCATGAATGTCGGTGAATCTGAGTGTATACGCGCTCGCATGTGTGTGCGTGCACACGCATATGGGTGCACACCCACTTCCCTCTTCCTGGGCAGATTGATGTCATCATTCATTATTTATCAGCTGCCTGAGCTACGGGAGACCCCCACGTGCCCTGAGCTCATTGCCATGCAGCCATCAAGCCCACACACACACACTGTGGTGACAGCAGCATGCTTGGGAGGGGGCCAGCACTCTGCTCTCTGGAGCCACAGTCTGTGCCAGGCAGCGGGGCCCCTGCTGGGGGAACGTACAGATTGACTCCACTAGACCAGAAGGTGCCGGAGGCCTCGCAGATGGGCCAGGCTCAGGGACCTTGGGGGCAGGACAGACAAGAGCTAGCACCAAGTTCAATGACCCGCTCCTCTGGACCTGGCTAGAACAAGCTAAACCCAGGGTCTGGCCCAGGAATGCCATGCCAGCACAATACCAGTAGGAGCTTAGCGTTATACTGGTTGACTTCCACGTGATGTGAAACACCTGTGTGCTCTGCCCACACTGGGGTTCCTTGCTGCTCCGAGGATTAGATCCAAACTCCCTCAGGCAGTGCATGAGGCCCACACAACCTGGTACACACTTCCTGGCCCCTTCTCCCCCTCTCCTCTTGCACCGCACCAGGCAGACACAACTACTCAGTCCTACAATACCCTTGGACCCTTGGGCCTTTTCGTGGCCTTTCCCCCTGCCTGATTTCTCCATAGAATATCCCTGGCTAGCCAGTCCTCGCCAGTCCTCGCCCCTCAGGGTTCAGCCCACCTCCACAGGAATGCTTCCCTCACCCTTCCTGACCCTCTAGAGTAGGGAAGGTTCCCCACAACTCTGCCATTCCTATAGGTCCCTAGATTCCCCTATTATCTTACTTCTTTATAGATCCTTTCTTCCTCTCCCATTGACTTGCGCTCCCCCCCCCCCCCCCCACTGACTCTTCCAGGAAGGGAGAGAGCGCGTCTTAGTAGCTCACGACTTTATTCCAATGCCTAGCATGGGACCCGGCCATAGGCGGGCCACAAATATTTGTTAGTGAATCATTGTTAAAGCCTTCTGTGGGAGAATGGTTGCCTCGAGTCCTCCATGTTAAATCACAGCGTGCATCACTATGGGCTCTTGGTCTCTCAGATCTCAAGGCTGAGGAGAATGGCGCCCTTCTTCTCCCCCGCCCACTTCCTATCCCTCAGTAAGAAACCTCAGCCCCAACCTTTACAAATGGAGGTCATCAACGCTATCTCACAAATGAGAAAGCTGAGGTAGAGTGGCTCATGAAGAGGATGACCATCCCCCAGTTTGCCCAGAACTTTCCCTGTTCCCATTGGCACTGAAAGCCCCATGTCCTGGGAACCCCCTCCACCCCGAGCAGACTGGGACAGCTGGTCACCCTTCTCATCCACACTTAGGAAATGGCAGATCTGGGACACAAACCTGGGACTCCTGATTCCAAATCTTATACCCCCTCTCTGCTCGGCTGCTCCCTAAGGGCCAAGTTCAATGACCTGCATGGGCACAGTCTACCCTTTGGACATCCAGGTCACTTGACATCCTCCTAGAGCAGCTGTCCCCAGAAGCATGTACTTAAGGAATACAGGACATTAATATTAACCTAAATCAAATATAATTCAGAAGCTCATTTCTGGAGGAAAAGCACTTTATATAATCTGGGAAAAAAGTAAATCTAGTATTAAAGTAACTTTATAATGATGTTAAAGTAAACTAATTAAAAAAAAAACTTCCCCTGCAAATTGTTTCCATTTCTCCATGCTGCCTTCCCATTTTTCTATAGGAACATCTTTTTTTTACAGGATTGCAATGCAGCTTATGTATCGTGCTTTTTAGTTCACACCATAGAGATATGGTTCAGATTTTCCTCATTCTGGATGCACCATGTCACTAACATCCTTCATGAGCACAGATCACGGGGAGTCTGGGCTCAGGGCTGCCTCCTTACCCAAGGACTCCTTCCTCAGCAGGACTTCCTAACTCAAGAGCCCCAGCTGGGCTTCTGGGGGTTGCCACGTGACTACCATCCTGTGCGTGCATGCCCTTTGCGGGCCAGAGGGGGAAGGCTTTCATTGGATCCTGAAAAGGTCTGAGGCCAGAGAGGTCAAGACCCACAGCTCCACGGTGCCCCCAGAGAAGATGGTGCAGCCGCATCCCCACATACCCAGGACAAGTGTCCACCACACGCTTTCTCCATAAGACTCGGGCTGAACCCAGATCTCCATCCCTCCCCTACAATCAATTCCATTTCTTAACTTCCACAGGGCTCTCCAAAAAAAAAAAAAAAATCAACTTTCTCTAGACAAGTAGTACATTATCCTAACCACAACACCCTTCCACCCCCAAACTGAAGGCACCAGCAAAGGGAAGGGAGTGTGGGTGGGACACCATGGGGTACGCTGCAGGCAGAAGGCTCCCCAGCCCCTTGCCGTGTCTTGGTCTCAGCTCCCTGATCCACGCAGGTCTTCAGCAGAACCCCCTTCCCAGGAACGCCGTTGAGTTTTTAATATTCCCAAATCAGAAATGCTGCCAAGGACTGTGGACACGGTGATTTGCAGGAATGCATGGAGTGCCTTCTGACCTGAGGCAGGGTATAGACTAGTTTGCCTTCTGGGTCTTCTTTCTGGAGAACTGGTTGGTTCAAGGTGGAACCCGGGCCTTCTACCATGGCTCAGAGCTCCCACTCCCAGAGCTGTGGAGCTCCCTGGGACAGCACGGTTCATGAGGGCGGTGATGATGGCTGCCTGTCAGCCATCTTGGTACCACTCTGACGTGGCGGACCATTGTGCCTGGGGAGCAGCTGTGTTCAGCTGGTCCATCGTCCCCAAGAGCAATGGCAGCCGGGGCAATAGGGAGGCTCTGCAGTGATCTCTGGGAGAATAACAATAATTAAATGTTGCTAAGCACTGTGGGATACACAGGCACCATCATAATCACCACAGCTACCAAGGTGATGATAACAGTAATTAGGCGCTGTGGTTTCCCACTGCCTGGGGTGAGGTTGGCCTGTCAGGTTAGGGAAAGGGGCACCCATACCAGCGGGTCCTCTCTGGGGTTGGCTAGGGCTTGGCCATACTTTCTCTAGAGAGTTCCTCTTCCTCTCCTCTCCCCTTGCCCTCGGCCTCCATTGACCCTCGGCTGGGGACCAGGCTCAGAGGAAAGGGTGACCCCCCTTTCGGCATACCATTTTAATATATGTTCGAGTTTATCTTCTATCAGCAGATTTCCGGGTATGGGGGGATCTTGGGGACTTCTTAATAGGGCTCCCCCTCACATCAAAGTATGCTTTATTAGCCAATTACTAAATGACACAGAGGGGCCTGGAATATGGCCGGGAAGGGAAGTCATTATTGTATTGACTTTGGGTCTTGTCCAAACCCAACAGCTGCCTCTCTGAAAGAGCCCGTGGAAGCTGAGGGAGGGCTTTGGGATGCTTTCTTGGGGGTGGCACCTTCCTCAGGGCCGATCTCTGTCTGGTCACAGCCCCCAGCCAGGGGAGAGGTGACAAAGGTGAGTCCACCTGCTTGTCCTTTGAGTGGGCTATCATTCCTACCGTCAACAAGCCTTGGAGCCAGGAGGGAATGCGGAGTTCCTGCAGGCCCCTCTCCGCACCAGGGCAAGAATCCCATGGCCAGCAACGCCCATACAGGGCCCCGAGGCTTCAGTCTGAAAAGAGACAGTGAGCTGATTCCATTGTTGTTCCCTCCACCGCCTCCCCAGACTAAACCGAGATCTACTTCCCCGATCCACATGCCCAATTCTCCTTGAGGAAGGCACACAGACTGGCCTTGCTCCTTTTCCCTTCAGGTTTTGGAAGAATGCTAATCCCACCTCCCTTCCCCCTCCTTTGGTACCTCCTTTGGCCTCTCCTTTACAAGGTCTGAAGCCACCTCTCTCATCGCTGCGCAGGTAATGTCAGCTCCTACCTCGCCACATGGACCTGATCATTTACTTCCCTGATTTCCACCCCAAAACTTCTGCCTTCCCCGCTCTCCTCACATTGGCTCCAGGCTCCGAGAAAGGTAAGGCCTTTCTTTTCCAAGGCTGACCTCCAGCCCAGGGCCACTACCGACACCTCCTCCGGGGCCCGCTCCATGAAAGGCACCCTCTTCTACGCCTCACACTTGTTTCTCCAGATCGCACAGTTCACGAGCTCTTTCCCCTCTGCCTTCAAGATGTTCGGTAGCTTTGGATTTCCCAACAAAAAGAGGGGAAAGAAGCCGCTTGGTCTCTGTTGTGCTAAGCCTCTCCAAGCTTCTGAGCCGTGTTACTCGTTCTGTCCACCACCAAACTTCCCCAGAGCAGGGCGGACACCTGCTGCTTCTGCTGGTCCACCTTCCATTTGCTTCTCCTGCCTCTCTGATCCGGGTTCTGCCCCAACTCTACCTCCAACAGCACTCTCGCAGGTCACTGGTGTTTCTGCCACCCTTTCCAAAGACCCCCTTCTTTTCTTTACTTTTTTTTTTTTTAAGATTTTATTTATTTATTTGAGAGAGAGAGAGAACGAGCAGGCAGAGGGAGAAGGAGAAGCAGACTACCCGCTGAGCAGGGAGCCCGACACGGGTCTCAATCCCAGGATCCTGGGATCATGACCTGAGCTACCCAGGTACCCCCAATGACCCCCTTCTGATCCCCAGCTGTTTCTACTGCCAACCTCCTCCTGCAAGAAATTCTCTCCTCACTTAGCTCCCACAGCAACCCCATCTCTGCGTGCCCCTCCTCCCTCACTGACCAGTCCTCCTCTGTCCTTCCTACCCGCAATATTGCCAGATTCATCTCCAGAGAGCACAGCTCCAGCAGCCCCCAGTAAGTGCTTCTCTGTTCATAGACCCTCCATGGCTCACTGCAGCCTGCAGAAAAAATAAATCACAGAGTTCTGAAATCATGCAACTACAGTCGACCCGTGAAAATCATGGGTTTGAACTACACTGGTCCACTTACACATGGATATTTTTTCAATAAATACAGTCCAGTTCTGTAAATGTAGCTCCTTTTCCTTATGATTTTCTTAATAACATCTTCTCTTCCCTAACTGATCATAAGAATCCAGCATATGATACGTAGAACATACAAAATGTGTTAACCAACTGCTTACGTTATCCATGAGGCTTCTTTCGAGTCAACAGTAGGCCATCAGTTGTTAGGCTATCAGTAGTTAAATCTGGATTCAGATGTTCAACCATGTGGGAAGCTGGTACCCCAACCTCCATGTTGATGGAGAGTCAACTATAGACGCAGTACAGAATATATCATGTCACGATATGTTGGGGTGGGGGGAGTCAAACTTTTTAAGCAGCAGAATCATTAAAAAGGACCTTCTTCAAAAGCCCCATGTTGAAAGAGCATGAAAACAAGGTGCTCTTGAACAGGGAATGGAGAACCCAGGAAATTCTAGGGCTTTCGAAACACAATTGGAAAGCCGCGGAACAGATTAAACGCCTCAGTGTGAGATGAGACGATGGGAGCCCAGAGAGGAGAAGCGGTGGTAGAAAGTGGCACAGGATGTGGGTTACTCAACCCACACATTTTCACTGAGTGCCCACCAAGGGTGAGGCACATTCGAGGTGCTAAGGATAGAGCAGACAAGACCCACATGTCTGCGCTGGAGGGGCTGAGAGCCCGGGAAGGAAAGAATCAAGTATCACAAGCAATTACAGAAGGGGTACGGCATGCAAGGGCTCTATGACAGCATATAGGAGGGGACTTGCCTGTTCTAAAGGGCAGAGGGGGCCACTCTGGGGAAGTGACACCGGTAAACTGAGCCCTCAAAAATAAGCGTCTGGCCAAAGGGAAAAGGAAGAGCATCAGTGCAGATGGAACAGCATGAGCAAAGACCAAGGATGCCAGTTTGATGGTCTCATAGAACCTCAGGAAAGCCCCATACCCCTACTCTGTGCCCTGGAGCTGGGCGAGGTGAAGCCCCACGGACCCCGAGGAGGACTGGACACAAGCCCCACAAGCTGACAGGCCAAGGAAGCATTCTCGGGAATTCGGACCCGCTTGTGTGCAACAGAACACAATCCACCGCAAAATGCAATGTGATATTGTGGATTGGATCCCCACACAGGGAGCAGACATCAGTAGAAAAATGAGGAATCCGATAAATTCTGTAGTTCAGTGCATAGTATCGCACCAGTACTAATGGCCTACTTTTGACAAATGTACTGGGGACACGGAAGACATTGACATCGAGGGAAGCTGGGTGCAGGGCACATGGAAACTCTGTTGCATTTTTCTCACTCTTCGGTCAATCCAAAATTACCTCAAAACAAAGGCTGTAAAGATTCAGATGGCACCACGGCAGAGAAGAGCAAAACTGGATGTGGGGAGAGAGGTTATGGTTAGAGAGATGACTAACACTTACACAGTTCTACGTATACACCAGACATGCTCCAAAGTGCTTCCAGTTGTTCAACTCATTGACTCCTCACAACCCCACAAAGTAGGGGCTACTCTTCCCCTTCATTTTACAGATGAGGACCTTGAGCACAGAGAGGTTAAGTGACTTGACCAAGGACACACAGCTACAAGGCAGCAGAGGGGGGCGGTTTAAGGATTCAGGCAGTCTAGCTCCAGAGTCCCAAGTGCTCGACCATCACATTTCACTCCCTCCCTTCAGTGTGCACTGGCTCTACAGGCCGGGGGCAGCGGGGGTGGGGTTGTCACAGCAATCGGGCAGAAATTATGAGCATGTGGATAGCGGGCTAATAGCAGAAACGGAGCAATCACTAGACTTCATATTGGAAGCAGAATGAACAGTGTTTGCTTTTGGATTAGAATATGGTGGTTGAAAAAGCAGCAACAATGAGTCCCAGGCTTCCTGCTTAAGAGAAGGGACCAGAGCCTAGTCTCCTGACACTTAGTCCTGCTTCCTCATGTCCCTGAAGGGCATCTTTCAGACCTTTTGCATTCTGGCTGCATTTTCCTGTCCCTTTCTCTTACACAACCCCAGAATGCAAAACAAAACAAAACAAAACAACCCTGCACTGCTCACTGCCACACAGTGAGAGCCCCAACCTCTCCCACCTTCACGTTCTTGTACAAGCTGCTCCCTCCACCAAAATTCTCTCCTGGATCTCCTTTGGTCCAAATGTGACCCACCCTTCAGGGCCTAAGGCAAAAGACACCTCTTCCAGAAGCCTTCCCTGCTCTCCACAATGAGAAGCACTCACTCCTTCCTCTAGATGGCCGTGTTTGGGGGCTGTCTTTGGCAGTGACCAGCTTTCATGCTATAAGATAGTTATTTGAGTGAGGTGTTGGTTGTTGGCTTTTGTACCCTCGGTAGCTAGCATAGTATATACTCAAAAAGACATCTGTTTACTCTCTGAGTAAACAAGCTCTATCTTATTTTCCTTTGTGTCATCCCTAGCTCTCTTTTCTGTCTGCTGTAACCCAACACACACACACACACACACACACACACACACACGGCTGGTACCCATGTTGGTGCTTTGCACGTTTTAGGGCTTGCTTAAAGGTGATGAGTGAATGACCATACTATCTCATTTCCTTGCCTTCATCTTCTCCATCCAACCCATCCGCAGGCAGCCATGCCAACCCCCAGACATGCCCTTTCTGGAAGTTCATGTAAGAGCAGATCAGAGAAGCCTCACCCAAGGGTGAAGAGGTGGGAGAACATGAGCACGGAAGTAGTGGGCACTGGTTCCTCTGAATCTGTCTCCTCAGACCCATCCATTCAGCTCCTACAATGCGCCAGACAGAGTCTCAGGCCATGGCAATAAACCAACTCAGCCATGGCCCTTAGGAGTACCCAGGGGCCAGAGGGGAGGTGTCTAGCCGCTGGTGTGGGCACCACGAATCAAATTTGATAAGACATTCCCCAGCATAAACCCCTCCTGGGGGCTTCCAGGCATTCACAGAGCCACAGGTCTCTCTCTTCCCCAAGTCTAAGGCTCAGGCTAGAACCAGCGTGTGTGTCCCACTCACCCAGCTGGTGCTGGTCCTTGTGACTTTCCTCCTACGGATTTCCCCCCACCTGAAATCCAGTCTCTTGAATGCGTCCCCACTCCAGCACACATCTGTCTGTTAGATGACTCACCCAGCCCCTGTGTCCCTTCTCCCCAGAAGCCTCCATGATCCCCATCCCACCCCAGGCAGAACAGGGCACTTTCTCCACAACCCACCAAATCCTGGGTGTGCACCTCTGGACACACTACACACAGGAAATACTAGCTTATAACGTCTGTTTCTATATCTGTCTTCCTTCTTTGCCCCCCAAACTAGACTGTGTGTCCTTAGGGCAATGATGGTGTCTCATCCTAAGCCTGGCACGGTGCTTGGTACAAAGAAAGCTCGATTATATTTGTTAAATATAAAAGACATGTACATGAGTGCACAAACATCCACGTTTGAGTGCCAAATTAGACCACTTCAGCAGGAAAATGAGAGACGTGCCAGGGCCAGATCCCCAATAGTGAGAAAGTGGTGCCCTCCTTGCCCAGCCTGCTTCTGCTTCTATATCCAGGAACTGGAATTTATATTTTATCATGAGACTGGCACTTCCCCTCTGCTCCTGCCAGCTGGACAAGGCAGCAATGGGCAAAGGGCATGTTATCTGGTCAGGCATCTGGGGAGAACTTGTTCCTCCCTGGTGGGAAACTGTCTGTGTGCCTGCCTTCTCCCAGGGTGGAGGATCAGGGTAGGAGATCCAGAGGGAAGGCGGCGCAGAGGACAGGCTTGGGGATGCCAAGGGTCCCCGAAGGGCCCAACCGCCTTGGCAGGAAGCCAACGACACCCAGATGTGGTGGGTGGTGAACGGGAGGCGGAGAGTCCCTGCCCTGCCTCGGACACTTGGCTGGATGGGTCACTTTCGCAGGATTCCTGCAAATCGCCCAAAGCCAAGGCTCTGGCAAAGAGAGTAGAGGTTGGTTTCCCGCTGGTTTCAGGAGGGGAGGAAGCTTCAGTTTCGGAGAAAGGAAATCCTGCAAAGGGAGCAGAGATTAGAAAGGACCAGAAACCTCAGTGGCACCATCTCACCCACGGTTGCCCACCACCAACGTCTCTGGCAGCTTCTCGACGTCTGTCCCCGCATAGCTGCCTCTCCCTTCAGCGTTCAGGTGATGCAGAGAGGGGAGCCCTGGCTGTGGGGTTCCAGTTCCAAGTCGGCTGGCCACTTTCTGCCCTTGTGCCCCTGAGCGAGTGTCCTTCCCCTCCTCTGGGCCTTTGTTTCCGCATCTGTAAAATGGGGCTAAGGTTGGAGTAGAGGGCCTGTAGAAGCCCTTTCTGCTGGACTTTGCCAGATCCAGTAGTCTCCATACTGCACGCTCCCTCCTCCACGGCCCACTCCCCCCCCCCCAAAGCGCCCCCTCCCCCGCCCCATCTTAACTCCACCCTCACCCAGCAGCCTCGCCCCCCACGCCCGCCGCTAGGGGTCACTGCCTCCCTTTGTCAGCGAGGAGGAGGGCGGCTAGCCCTCTCGCCCTGCGCAGGCGGGAAGGCGGCCGAAGGGGCGCCTCCGGAGCCAGTGGGCCTCCGCAGACCCCCGCCGCCCTCGCTGGGGACCCGCCTCCGCCGGGGGCCGGAAGGGGCGCGCGGTCGGGCCGGGCCGGGCCGGCGCTGGCGGCGCGTCGGGAGCCAGGAGGGGGTTAACGCTGGCCCCTCCCCCTCGGTCTGACATCACGGCGAGAGCGGCTGAGAGGCTGGAGCTCTGCGAGTGAGAGAAAGAGCGAGAGCGGCGAGCGCGGCGCGAGTCGGCGCCCGGGCAGCTGCACATTGTTGCGGATCGCCGGGACCCGGCAGCGCGAGCAGCGGCAGCGGCGGCGGCGGTGCGGGGTGGGTGTGGGGGGACGCGCGGCGCACCCGGCTGGCCCCTCCGCGCTCGGAGCCGCACCGCCCCAGCCGCCGAGCCGCGCGCCCGCCCGCCAGCCGCCTGGGCCCCGAGCCCACCGCGCCGCCCGCCCGCCCGCCGCCCTCGGAGGACGGCCGGCCATGGACGCCTGCAAGTTGGAGCCGAGCGGGAGGGCGTGAGCGCGCCAGGGGCCGGGAGCCCGCGCCGGGCAGCCGGGCGCGCCGGGGGTGGGTCCCTCTCCCCAGCCCCGCTCTGCGTGGAAGAAGAGGGCGGGGACCGGCGCGGGGAGGAGAGCGGAGGAGGAGAAGGGGGCATGACTCGTGCAACTTGCGGCGGGCATCCACCAAGCCTCTGAGCCGCCGGCGGCCCGGGGCCCGGACTGCGGCCGCGCCGATCGCACCCAGCCCACCCCGCCCCGGCCGACGGCTGCGGCTGACCTGGATCCTCGGAGCGCCCGCCGGCCGGCAGCAATCGGCCTTCGTCTTCCGGACTGGTTTCTGGAGCGCGGGGAGCGCTCTCCTCGCGGCCCCTCTCGCCGGACCCCCGGCCCCCGATGGCTCGGATGGGGCTTGCGGGCGGCGCTGGACGCTGGTGGGGACTCGCTCTCGGCTTGACCGCATTCTTCTTCCCAGGTAAGCGCGTTCCGTTTTTGCCTTTTTCTTCCCCACTATCCAGTGCCTTCCCGGGGCTGGGAGCTGGATGGCGGGCACGTCTGGGTTATAGGCAGCGAAAGGAGCCAGAAAAGTTGGGTCACGGCTTAGGTGAGGGGGGTGCGGGTGGCACGGCGGAGAAAGAGAGGATGAGAAGCCCAGCAGCCTGCCCTGCGGGGAAGCGGTTGGATGCACGTCTCTGTGTAGCAAGAAAGCACTTTCTCCGCTCAGTTTTCCACAAAAATAATAATATGTAATAGCGTTCTATTTATTTAATAACCAGCTCTCAGCTCGGGGAGCAGTTTGGAAACACTGTATGTTACATAAATGCAAAATAATCACCGTAATCGCCGTCTCGGGGTATGAGACAACAGCCCCAGGGGGAGGGCGTCAGTCTCGGAGCCCCTGGGCTGTGGGTCTGGAGGGCGGCGGGAAGCTTCGTCTCTGTCCCTGGCCCCTTCGCCTGACGGCTTCGCGCGCTCGGGCCCCCTCCCGCCCCACGCAGCCCCACGCGGGCGCCGAGAGCCCGCTCCTGCGTCAGAGGCAGCTTCTCGCTCACCTGCGGTTCCTCTCCGGGTGGGTGAGGCCCGGGCAGCGCGGGCTCGCAGCCTCCCGGCCTTGCGCGGGCGACTTCGCCTCCGAACTCTGCTCGCAGTTTGGGGGCTCCTCCCGGAGGAAGCGCCGGACTTGGTGCCAGCCAGGTGGCTGCATGACCCACTTTCCCGAGGATGCCCCTCGTGTCCTTCCTCGAGGTGCCGGCGGCCGAGGGGTTAACCCGACGCCCGACACTGGGGTGGCCCGCGCTGGCCCATCTGGGGGGGGGGGGCGGAGGCCAGGACCGGCCGGCGCGTATTGTGCTGGGGAATCAACTGGAAAATGCGTTTAGGAGGCAAATCCGACGAGTCCCCTCGCCTGGGTTTAACCCTTTGTGTCCTGGGGAAGCTGCCTGACTCCCATGGTGGCTGGTGACACCAGCGCCGGGTGGGGGTCGGGGTTCCTCCATCCCTCTGGGAAGAAACCTGAGAGGACCTCCTGCTGGGGCTAGATGGGGTTTCGGTGGGGGAGGGAGGGGGCTTGGCTGGAGCACGTGGTCTGGCCTTAGGGTGGCAGAATCAGGGGTCAGAGTACAGAGAGACCAGCTCCGCGTGGGGGACAATATAGGATCTCCACTGCCTCTGGCAGCAGTCCCTTGGAGATGCCCACGATGCAGCAGACTCCTGGGCTAGTGTGTTACCCCCGGGGTTGCCCAGCTGGCTGCCAGAGTTGCGGAGCTCGTGTGCCCCCGCTGGAAGGCAGGAATCTGGTCTCGTATTCAATTCTGTACCCCTTCTGCCACCAGCTTACTGCCAGGGCTCCACAGATCTCGCCGAGTGGCCGATGGCATCGTAAGCACTTTGTAGAAGCCAGCACAAAGGTTCCCCCACCCCTACAGCCTGTGGGGTGCTGCCTTGCTAGGTGTGTGGGGGTGGGGGCACTGCCCATTTCCAGGGCCCTGACTAGTCCCTTCCGTGGCAGGGTGGTCATAGGGAATTAAGGTCTTCCTCTCACACTGGACCTCCTGGGAAGCCAGCAGGAGCAGAGCTCAGGCCCTGCCTAGGACTCCTCGGGCCCCTGGGGGTTTGGGCTTCTGGGAACCCTTAACTGCATAGTGTCTACACCAGATTCTAGGGAAAGACAGCTTTGGGAGAGTTGTCATTGATCAGGCACACCAGGGGTTAACCTAATTCTGGTCGGACAAAGAGTGGGAAGGTTTGGGGGAAAAGAATGAACTCACCCCCTGCCTCCCCTCCTTTGGTTGTTCTCTTCCCCCAGCTTTGTGATACACCACCGTGGTTAATTCCTTCTTGGAGGGAGCATTGGACGCCTGCCCTGCTCCACCCCGCTCAGGAAGTGGGGCCAGGGAGATGGCACCCTCAACCTGGCTCTAGTGTAGACACTCCCTGTACCAAAAATCCAGATTGAGGGGTAGGAGGCAGACCCAGAACCCCAGCTCAGACAGGCACTTCATAAGCGCACCTTGACTATCATTGTCGTGGCTGGCTGGCATCGGGGCGCCCAGCACTCCTATACCCTTTGCCTGGTCCCTTACAGAGGGAGGCAGGTGGGTGTGATGGTGCCCATCTGACACTTAGATGGAGGCCAGTAGGCCTGCCCACACCCCGCTTTCCACACCCCTGCCAGCTCCCTCCTGAGTGCTTGCTGCATCTCCTCTCTGGGGACTTGCCAGCCTGATGCTCTTTTCTGGGTTCTTTTTAGCTGTGTCAGGGAGCACAGACCAGAGGACCCCTCTGGGGGAAAGCAGGTGAGGGCAGCCCCCAGTGTGAATGATGGCCCCCTGGCTAAAACACACACACACACACACACACACACACACCCCACTCCCAATCTGCTATTGACGTGTAAACACAGAATTATGTTTTTACAACACAGACTTTACTCCCAGGCTGGGCAGTGAAGTCCCATGAGCTTCTGAGATAACAGTCTGTGGTTCCTACAGGTTAACTCCCAGGAGAGGGCCAGGGGGACTCTGGGCTGCACCCTAAAGAGGGCCAGGAGAAGCCCCAGGGAGGAGGCAGAGAACCTGCCTTTGAAGCAGGTGCGCAGAGCTGGTGTCCCACCTACACCACACCCTCCCTAATTGGCTTCCCCAAACCTTTTGTCTAGAAAGGGAACACACACCCCAGGTGTCAGGCACACCCTCAGAAGACCTGTCCTGCTGCTGCGCCTGCCACACACCCCTTCTCTGCAGTCTGTGCAGAGCTCCCAGAAGGTTGTTTCCTTCGAAACTCGGAGTGTCAGAGCTGCTGGGCTCTTTCCCTCTCTCCCCATTCCTCACAGACAGCCCTGTACTCCGGCTTGCTGGGCTGGACACTGTGGCCAAACCCATTCTGCTGTCCTGGGGGTTATTGCATGTGTGACAGCAGTCCCTGGGCCGCTGTGCCATGGAGAGTGTCTCGGAATCAGCTTCTGAGCTGGAGAGGCACAGCTGGAGGACAGAAGACAGTGCAGAGCCTGGGCCCCGCAGCCCTGGCAGAGCAGCTGAGAAGGCATCTCTGAGCCTGAATACCTGTGGCTCTGGGGGGCCGGGGGGGCAGCCCCTTGTGGTCCATTGCTGGCCAAAAGCATGGTATTAGTTCCCGTCTCTGCCGCCCAGCTTTGCACAATGAATCTACCTCGTTGGCCACTTCTTGACCCAGGCCCCTGTTGAACACTGCCAGGATGGTGACATCAGCCCGCAGAACCCCAGTGCTAACGGCTGAGCCAGTGGGCCAGGGCAAGGGGTGGGGGGTCCGGGCAGAGGGTCTGCCCCGGCCGCCGTGTCTGCTGTACTGCCATTGTTTAGCAGCTGACTGATGTTCATTGTTCAGCACAAACAGAAAGCACCCAAGGGAGGTGTGAATATACCTTCGATTTTCCTGATTGTATCTTTCCTGGTGAACCTGGCACCTTGAATGGCTCCTACCTGGGGCAGAGACAGACAGAGAGGGGGCCTGTGTATTCACCTGTTTTCCTGTTGTTGTGTTGTCTGCTTGGATTTTTTTTTTTTTTAACTTTGCATGTTGGCCTGGGTGCCGGGCTGGGATGGCCCCTAGCTAGCTGTGGGACTTAGGCTATAATGGTGCCAACAGTCTGCATGTTGTCTCGCCGTCAGTGTCGAGTGGGTACACGCACATGCGTGTGCAAGGCTTTGTGTGCTTGTGTTGGTGATTTACAATGCTTTGTGCCCGTGCAGACCCACAGATGGGTTCGAGGGCAAGGAGATATTTTTCACCAATATTGTGTGGATCACCTGGGGACTGGGGCCATAAATAGACATCAGGTGGATATTCACATGTAACTGATTACTTACATCTTTCCAACTTGGATTTTGTGAGTGGCTCTGTGCCTTGACAATAACCTGTGTCGTTGTCAGAGTGCCCAAGAGGTGATTTTGGGAAGAGACCTAGGATTTGTCCTCAGCCAGCTCCTTCCTAGATGGGCCATCACGTCCTTTGTGGGGTGAGCAGCCTCTACACTGGATGCTGTTCCTATTCTGTCCTTGGTTTTAGAAAGGTCCTTTTAGGACCTCCGCATGCTCACAGGGAGAGGCTCCCATGGAGAGACTTTGCTCTCTTGTCTCCCTGGCAGATAGCATCCAGAACCTGCTGCTCTCTGGGGCCTGGCTTGTCCCCCAGCTTCTGGAGATCCCTGCAAGGCTGGGAGGGTCCCTGGGAGATAGGTTTTTCAGCTACTGATTTGGCACCTTTGCTTCCAGTATGAATACTTGGGGAGCAAGGGGATCATCTGGTGGGGAAAGGTGGCATACTCTGAGCATTTGAAAAGGGGCATGAGAGTGGGCTTTGGTCTTCCATAAATCACCCTGCAGAACCATATGTGTGCCTAGGTCAGCAACATACATGTGCCTGGAGACACCCTGATTTGTGCAGCAGAACTCAGGAGCCCCCTTAGTGGAAGTCAAAGAGGGCTCAATCTGGGAGCCTGGGACCCTGTGCCCCAGGTCGGCTGGCAGTTGCTTCTCCCCTGTGATGCCCACCCCTCTCCATAGAGACCAAGTCTTCCAGCCAGCAGCAGATGTGCTGGCTGGGGCAGGAGGTAACTTAAGATCTGAGCAGGGATCACCTTGCAGAGGGAATGCCCCAAGTTGGAGATAACACCCTTTAGTCCAGTTAACCCTTGAAGCTCTGGAGTGTATGTGCTGACTTGGAGGTGGGGAGAGGGAAGAGATAGATGGAAAGAAAATGCGTCAAGCCTAACATCTTGACCCTTTTCCCTAGGAGAGGCAAACTTAGGGCAACAGGAGAGACCCAATAAGGACACAGAGAAAGTCTTCCTGTGGCAGGCTGTAGGCTCTTTAGGGCAATGGATAATCCCAAGGTTTATTCTTGGATAGGGAAGGGGGGCAGTGTTACGTATTCTCAGGAGCTCACGGGATCTGTGTCTTTCATGGTCTCTAGGGCAAGACAAAAGCAGTGATCCCAGGCCCTAGTCAAGAGAGAATGGCAGACGGCTTGCTTCCTCTCCCCATGGCCTGGAGAGTGCCCCATCTCTGCCGCCCAGCAAAGTGCAGTGGGTGGGCTGGGTTTGAATCCCAGCTCCACGAATTGCTAGCTGAGTAGACACGCTTAAGTTTACTTCATAGGCCTCAGTTTTCCGCATCTGTACAGTGGGTTTCTGTGAGTACAGCAGAAGATTAGATTGACAGTAATGGATGAAAAGTGCTGAGTGCATTGCCAGGCGTGTGATAAACGGGCAGCAAAATGGTGGCTGCTCCCACTCTCTGTCCCTCCGCAAGGTCCCGACCCCCTCTGCATCTGCCAGTGGGGCAGTGCCACCTCTGTGCTCCCCTGGAAGAGCCACTCCACTGCCTGCCCGGTGCTGACCTCACTGCCCCACCTGGAAACAATGGTGGGGGCTGCAGTTTCCCTGGGGGCTTAGGTGGCCTGGTGGGCTCCAGGCACCTGCATGAGCCCAACCCTGGTGGTCATGGACTCAGGCACACGCGCATCAGGTGCCGTGTAGGCTTCGTTCTGCTGCACGTCTCCAGGGGTCCCGCTGGGCACCTCCCTCACTCCCTGGCTATGGCCCAGTGAGGCTCTGTTGCCCATCTGGAGCTCTGCCTTTGGTAGAAGCCAGGGTGGCAGAGAGGGCCGGGGACTCAGCCCCTGCCTTCCTTCAAAATCCCGCATTTGGGGAGAGGGCGGGCCCCTGGGCCCTCTCTCCAGCAGGCCACTCCTCTGGCAGGAGGGCACAGCTGGATCGAGAATCACTCCTGGCGTCCCCCACTTCCCACTGGCAGAAAAGCCCCTTCCAGTTTCTCCCATTGCAGATGGGGTCCTTTTACCTCTCATAATAAAAATGTGGCCCTCTAGACAGCTCATGGTTCCAGTGGATCCTCCTAGTAACCCCACGTGAAAGGTATCCCTGGGCCTTTCCATTTTACAGATGAGGAAAGTGAGTCAGTGTAGTAATTTGCTGACGAGCTCAAGCCAGTGTGGCCACGTTAGGAGCCGGGTCTTGGACTCCCAGGCCAGGAGATGAGGGAGCTGAAACAGGCTGCGTGGGCACACAGCAGAGGTTGAACCGGGCCACGATAGAACAGGTCCAGTGAGATGGTCATGTACTTCACCAGCCGCCACCGCTCTCCCCCTATAACAAGCCATAGCTCCCTAGGGAAGTGAGGGTTAAGAGAGGATGTAGGTCAGAGGGTGGCCCAGCCGGAGCTGACCATGGAGCCAAGGTCAGCACACAGTACCCGATGCCTAGCAATTGTACAACTGGGGGAGGGCTGGGGATGTGGGGGAGGGAAGGGTGTCCTTCTGGAAGCTAGAGCATCACGCCCTGGAGATCTGGCCTGAGCCATGGGTAGGGCCCTGAGATCTGAGCATGGAGCCTGAGGGAGGACAGAGAGCGAGGGAGGGTAGAGAGCAGTGCTCAGAGAGCTTGTGGACAGGCCACAAGAGAGGAGAAGGGGCTGAGATCTGGCAGGCAGAGCCGATTCCCTCTGTTGGGCCACTCCCCACCCAGCTCTGGTCCTCACAGACCCCAGTTTCATTCCCAGTTTATGAGGAGTCTCATTACCAAGCCACAGACAATAAAACCCGCCCGGCCACTCTGGCCAGGATCTCATTAGAGGACATTAGTTCCGCTGGCGGGTAGCTCCGCTGGGACACGGCTGCAGGCGTGGCCCAGGAAGCAAAACAGGCCAGTGGCCGTGGGCACACGAATGTCCCATTGGGAGTTTGAGTTCGATCTATGGGCTTAAGAGGAAGGCCTCCTACACTGTGTGTTCCCCCAAGTTGGAAACACTCCTTCCCGCCCCCTTGAGCCCCCCAATTCTATCGCTTGCCTGAAGGGGAGAAGGACACAGCTCCCACACCCCGGGGCTGTCTCTAGGAGTGTGCTTTGTCTGGCCGGAGCTGGCCGAGAAGCTCAGCAAACCACGTTCTGGGGAACAGGGCCTCTGGAGGGCAGGAGACAGCAGCCCACCCTCACCCCTAGGTCTAAGAGACACGTACTAGCTGCAAAGATGGAGTCTGGATTCCTCCCAGCCACCTTGGCCTGAATCCTGACCCATCCTTCTGCCCAGAAGGTGGGGGCGGAAGCCTGGGGACCCCACAGTGGAAACATCTTTCTTTCCCTAAAGATGCACTTGGCAGGGACTTGCTGGTCTCACGTCCCTCCCGGAGGTGGAGTAACTTGCCCACGGTGACTGTGATGGAGTTGTGGCTGCCCCCTTGGGATTCTCCCCACCAAAGACGGAATTATTTCTTGCCTAGCAGGAATTTTCTTGCCTGTCCCTGTTGACAGCCCCTCTCCTCTCTTGTGTGCCCCTCTCCCTCCTGCTTTATCTGGATCTCTCTTTCCCCTGCAATTTTGCATATGGGCCAGTCACCAGAATACCACCAGGGCTCAGTCACTGTGAAAAACAAGACCAGAGCAAAGGGAAGCCTGCACCGTCTCGGTAGCTCAGTCTTGTGGAGGAAAGTGAGGAAAGAACTGGTTCTTCGGGCACACGAGCTCACTTGTGCGCTCCCATGGAGGGTCACGCAGGCCAGCCCACGCTTTGGCTCATGAGCTGGTGTACCCGCCAAGTGAGTCAGCGGAGATAGGAGGGCTGGTCCGTTTGGGCAGACGAGAGTCAGCCTGGCTCTGGAGGCAAGGGGAGTGGAGACCTGCGTGGGCTCCTAGAGCTCCCCAGGAAGGCCCCAGTCTACCGCTGGTCTGGGGTGCAGGCCCCAAGTGGGACTGGTGAGGCTGCCTCCTGTGTGCTCCATTCTCTGGACCCTGAGCAGCACCCCAAGCACCCCCTCCCTCAGTCCTGGCTTGCAGGCAATTGCCGTCAGCTGCCAGGACAGAGGAAGTTCGAGAAGGTGCCTCAGAGCCAAGCCAGCCTTGCCACCACTTGATGTGGGCCCCACCTCGAGAAGGACTGCTTGCAACGCCCTTGCTCCTGGGACTCTAGCAGCAGCCCCTGACTCCCAGCTTGTGTCTGCCCACACGGCTTCCTGGACCGATGCACCTGAAGCACACGTGAGAAAGACACTCACAGGCACGGGAGCATCTGTCAGCTGCCCCCTGCCTGACATGTCTCGCTGCCCTTGCCCGCATGCCAGGCCCACCCAGCCGCATACCCCTGTATGCGTGCCCCTGTTCACCCGCCTTCCTTGTCTAAATACTGACATGAGAGCCACTTCTGTCACGGAGCCTTCTGACGACACCCACCCCCCTCCAGCTGGGGATGACCTCTCCCATCCCAAAGCCCCCTCGCAGCTCATCCATGCCACCCCGTGCCATTAACCACTCCACATCTTGTTATATGGTTATCCGGACCCGGGGTTTCTCTTCTCCCCGAGACTGAGCGCTCCGAAGGGACAAGGTACGTTACTGATGGATGTCTGTATCCCCAGGGCTAGGACAGGTTTGGCCACATCAGGGCCTGCTAGTAGATGCCAGCTGGATACATGGTGGGTCGCTTGGACAGCCGATGACAATGATAGTAATTACGAACTTCCGTTGAGAGTGCTTTGGGGAGGCAGACACTATAGTAAACTTCTTACATGTGATAACAATGTTCCTAACAACTCATGTCAAAGATACTTCTGTTCTCCCTTTTACTTTACACGTGGAAAAATGAGACCCCGCAGAGGTTAGGTAGCCTGCCCATAATCACACAAGTGACTTACTAACTAGTAAGTGGCAGAGCCAAGAAGTCGGGCCCCATGTCCATGATCAGACCACTTAGCTAAGCAGCCTCTCTTGGATGGACCGGTGATGGAGAGAGACAGCTTGCCAAGGCTGGAGTAGCACAGGACCCTGTGTCCAGAATGCCCACCTCCCCTGCATATTGCTTACACCCCTGTTGCCTTTGATGGTGCAGGGGAAAGCTGCTGGGAGTTAGCAGTGCTTATCGCCAGAGTCTCTGTAGCCATTCAGTGCTGTGTCCTTCCGCTGACTTACAGGTTCTAGGAGCACAATCATTACACTCCTGGTAGGTCCCACTGCTGTCACTGTTATGTCTTGGGGTATTGATGTGGCTGGGCTGGAGAGAAATGTCTCTATATCATCACTCTCTCGTCCCCTGAGCTTGGGGGCATCACTGATGCCACGTGGGGGCCTCCTCCCACGCTTCCCCATGAGACTAGGGCCAGGGGTAATAATAGCTTCTCTCAAAGAAGCCTCCGGGAACTACCCCCAGCCGGTGTTCCCAGGCTGGCCCTGGGTTCTGGGTGGGTCCACAGCTCAGCAAGCTGATCCTGTGTCAGCCTATATCCTAAGCTTCTGGAAGGTTCTGGTCTCCCCTGCCCTCACCCAGAGATTCCCAAAAGATGGCAAGGGAGGGGCCCCTATCTGGGGAGGTGGGGAGGATTTAGGATGCTCAGCTGTACTGGCTGCTTTGATCCCCTGGGATGAAAGGCCTGGTGCTTCCTCTGCCCCAGGCAGGTTCAGAGCAGGGGCTGGGGATAGAGGCACAGCAGACACACAGCCTAGGAAACTGTCCCAGGGAAGAGGGCCCTGGGAGCAGAAAGATCAAGATGCTTCCAAGGGTCGTGGCAGAGGACTGGGTGACCTCCAGATAGCTCACAGGCAGATTGTCCTTTCGACGGTGTCCCAGGGCCAATGCTGCCCTCAGCACACCCTGACCCCTGCAGGCCACCACGTGGGCTTAGGCCTCACAGACTTGCTTAATTAGGAAGGTAACTGGGCTGCAAAACAGTCAGCTGATACGTTTCGACGCCAAAAAGAAATTCCTCCTAGACCCTCTGCTGTTCTAGATTACCCATGCTCCGTTAGCTTGAATTATGGCAGAGCCTCTGCAGCCCAGACACAGGCCAGAGCTTGGCGACTGGCTCCTGAGTCTGCCCTGTGCCCAGGAAGGGCTTGGAAGCAAGGGTAGGATGGAGCCCTGAAGACCCATCAGACCCCTGTGCAAACCTACGAAGTACATGTCCCCGCAGAGGCCCTACAGAGGCCCACCTTTGCCTCTTCCCTACCCTGGCAGTCAGGCGTCCTTCGAGAGTCTTGAGTCAATGGCAGAAGCCTTCTGCAGTGGCTCCTGGGTAAAAATTGGAGCGGAGGCAGGGCCAGGCTTCCCCCGAGTGTAAATAAGATCAGAGCAGAGCAGCCGCAGTGCACTGGATTATTTTATTATGATGGCCCACCTCCCCCGCCCCCCGAACTGTCCTCCTCTCATTGGCCTAGATAGCTACATCTCTCAGAATGATGGATGGGCCTCCTCTCCCTTCCCAGGCAGGGTGGCCAGCCCTGCTGCCGAGACACCCTCCTACCCTGCCCCTTCCCAGATTTATTCCCTGTTGTTTATGGTGCCCGGAGAGTAATCAGTGTCCTGGACCGGCTGAGCACTCTGATTATCTCTGCTCGATTGATGGATGGGTCTTTGGGGAACTTAGGCAATGGTCCCCTGCCTGCTCCTGCCCACCCAGCACCCTTCCCAACCTGAGTCACCTCCTGGGAATCAGAGGAGGGGCCTCCCTGCCTGTCCTGGGGGTGCGGGGGCGATGGGGGAGGGAGCCCACGGCACCCCTCCCTGGCACTACAGCTGGGGCGGTAACAGGGGAAGGGTCTCCGTGGCTCCCCCTTCCCTCCAGGGAGCCTGGAGCAGAGGCCCACAGGGCCACCAGGCAGCTTGCCTGGGGACCAGTGCCCCCGCTCTGCCCAGGAAATGGCTCGATTCCACTCTCCCATCCTCAGTCCATCCCTCCTACCCCCTGGCACTTGTGTACACAGCTCAAGCCGTAATGATAATTTGTGCTGCTTTATGTGTTTCTTTACAAGTGTTTTTATGTCCTCTGTGTGTGTATGAGAGAGGTTTATGGTGTGTGTGTGTGTGCGCATGCGAGAGCACACGTGAGGTCGGTCACGTGCTGTGTGTGTGTGTGTGTGTGTGTGTGTGTGTGTTTGCTCCTGATTAGACCCCGATTGCCATCTTTCCCCCCACGGAGGTTGGGGGCTCTCCCCCAGTTGCAGGGGAGGGGCAGAGCCTAGATACTGGGGGGCGGGAGCAGGAAGTGGAGGTAAAGAGGCAGGCAAAGACCACGACTGTCCCTGGCAGGGTCTGCACTGCCCCCCGCCGCCAGTTAGAGAATGCAGAAGGTCAATCTCAGATCATTGTTTTGTCTGTAGGATCCCAAACAACGGGTTGGACTCTTCTCCCCGGCATATTGAACCCCCGTTTGTTGGGGGTGCCGAGTGGTCTCCGTCTTGTACTACTTACATAGACCCACATGCGGGTCTGTGTCTTGCCTTCTCTGAACTTGAGTTCCTGCCCCTGGAAGGTGGGCCTGCGGTGATGAGCGTGGTGCCTGGCACAGTCAGTCTTCGCACCACCTGGGTATTAGTGGCTGCTGCTTGCCCAGGGAGCCCACATCTAGGGGAAGGTGGGTTCCCCGGGGCTGGGACGCCTGCCCCAGCACACTGCAGGGGCCCTCGGCTGGGTTTTTTGCCACCTGGGCAGGGTACATCACCCACGCAGGCCCCTGGGCTCCTGGAAAATCACCCCCACCTCCAGATGGTCCCGGACGATGCCCGCTGGTGGCTCTTTGGAGCTATCCTGTGCTCCCTTCCTTAAGAGTAGTTGAAAGCAAGAGTTATGTGCCCTCAGCCAGGGAACCCCATGTGCAGGCTTCTGGCTGCCCAACATGCTGGGTACCTGCACTTGGGGGAATCCCTCTGCCCTGGGTGTGTGGCAGAAGGGGGGACACGTCCATTCCTGCATTCCCTCAACAGTGTGGGCACTAGTGCCTCCCGTGGGCCCTGCACTGAGCGGGGAGCAGGGAGTGAGCACTGAGCTTAACTTTGGCCCTCCTGGAGCCCCCAGTCCCACAGGGGAGGGATGGAATCTGCCCTCTGGCCTCACACACAGCAGGTGACATCCGAGGGTGGCCTGGCTGGGAGATGGGAAGAGGGAGCTGGGGCCTTGTGGGCTAATGCCCAGGTAAACCTATCACTCTTCCTAAGCCTTCCCTGTTCGGCTCTGAAGGCACAGGTGTGACGGGGTACGGGCCTGGCTTCTCCTGCGCCCTTAAAGGCGGGCTCTGCTTCTGAGCCCCTTTGTTTCCCTCCCGCCCCCAGATCTGGGAAGAGCCTCCCAGCTGGGCTATCAGCTGAGGGTAACCCCGCTCCCTGCAGGGGAAAGCAGGAGAGGATAGACAGGGGAAGTCAGGAGAATCCTGGCCCTGAAAGGAAAATGGATAATGAAACACCCATTCACTTAAAACCCCCTCGACCCCATCCCCACCGGTTGGTTGAACATCCAGCTTCAGCATGAATACCCCCGATGACAGGAGACTCAGCACCCTGCACAGAAGCCCTGTCAGCTCTGAGTGCCCCGGATTCTTCTCTGCATGCCCATAGTCCCAACCCCCGCCCCCCCTCCCCTGCCCTGACTCCTATCTCTGCCTCCTTTGGGCTTGTGGGGAGCACATCTGATCTGGTGCATGGTGTCCTTCCGGCGGTTACAGAGGGTCCCCCACTCTCGGTCTTCTCTCCCCTGGGTGCTTTTGGCCAACTCTGACCCACCGTGCCGTCTTAAGCGCTCTCCATGGAACCAGGTGGTTGAGATCTCCAGCAGCGGATGTGGGGCCCCAAGTGGGGGCTGCTGTGCCCCCGGGGGTTTGGCCTGGGATCCTGCAGCAGCCACTGCAACCATCCAGGGACCGGGGAGGAGGCAGAGCCGGCTGGCCGCCCTCGTGCTTTCCCACCTCCCCCTCACCCCTGTTTTCCTTTGGATTAACAATAAATTGCAGTGAAAGATCCGCTTATCTCCAGTGGGAATTAAGGAATTAAGTTGGTGATGGGGAGAGAAGGGCCTGAGAAAGGGAGCATATTGCCCAGATTCCGGGCACAGAGAGGACAGCGGGGAGGGGGTGAGGAGCTGGACCCTCTGCCTGCCTTCTCTTCACCCTGGAGACAGCGGGAGCAGCCCCTCCTCCTCCCAGCAGCCTGTGCCCTCATGGAGACAGGCGGGGTCCCCCATGGGAGGCAGCGCACCACAGGGATGCCCATGTGGCGTGACCTCCTGGCAGCCTCTCCTGTCGCCCATTATTTCACGACATGGGACAGCAGTTACGTGGCAAGTCGCGGCACTAGGAGGGCAAGCCAGGGCATGTGGCAGGGTGAGGCACCCCACCGTCCCACCTGTGGTACAGACGCTGTGATGCCGTCTGCCATCCTGCGGGCACCTCGCCCGCACCAAAGTCACCCCGGGGCCACAGACCACTATGACCCACCCACTCTGCTTCTCAGATGAGGCTGACTTAGCCATGGATTCCCTTGGCCATTGCTTAAAGGAGTCATTTGCTCCTGCAGAGTCTGGGCTTCTCTTTATCCTAAAGTTAACCCCAAAAGCCTCCTTCTGGAGCCCCAACATGCCTCTCCCCTACTCAGCTCCAGAGCCTCTTCTCCCACGTCCCCCAGGCTTGCCACCCTCCCCACCCTCCCCATCATCAGACCCCCCCCCCCAACAGAAGCTTTGGTAGCAGGCCCCCTTGCCAAACCTTGAGGCTAAACTGGGAGATCTAAGGGGCGGAGCTACCCTCCAGAGGGTAGGGTGGGCATGGGGGCTGGGATTGGAAGTGAGGAGGGCACGGATCCCAAGGACGAGGCTGCCTTCGGGTCATCCAGACCTAGCCCAAGTCCGGTTTCCGTCACTGTGGCCCCAGGCGGCGCCAGCACCCTCGGTGGGGCTGGGAGTAGGGGTTGACATTCCCCAGCCACAGCCACTGGGTGGGTCACTGGAAGATAAAGAGCAAGGCCAAGCTGGAGAGATAGTCTCTGGGGGGAGGGAGGGGCGGGGTGCGGAGTTCTAGGATGCTTGGGATTTGACACGGAAGGGGTGAAGCCAGAAATGGGGCTCTCAAGTCCAAGAGTCTAGCTGGTTAATAATTAGTAGCTCTGGTTAATCATTGGTGGGTTTTCCCCCAATTTCAGCTCCCCCTCCCCCACCCACACCCTGGCCCTGGGCAGCCCCCTCCCCCAGCTGGTTTCTGGCCTCAGGAGCAAGCGAGTGTGGCATTTAATCTTCAAGAGAGATTAGTGGCCTGCTTTAGCCGGCTTCCCCCCACAGGCTCTTTGGACGCCCCTGGATGTTTCCGGCTGGAAGGGCAGGCCCTGCCGCCGACCACCCCAGAAGTCCCCTCCAGCTGCTCTCCTGGGTGGCGCCACTGACCCCTCCTGACTCACTTGGCAGACCTTGCTGCTGGCCAGCTTGGTCGCGGGGTGACCCTGTGGGGAAGGCCTCCCTCATCCTTGAGGTGAGGTCAGCAAGTCAACAGATGCTATCTGCACATGCCAGGTACTGTCGGGGGCGGGGGGGGGGGGAGTACTTTAAGCAGCTCAAACTAAGGCGAAAGGCTTTATTCTGAGGCTCGTGTGCCTTAGGGGGGCACTTGAAGACCAGGTCACTCCCCAAATGGAAGCGGGATCGGCCGTGCAGGGGTGAGGAGGAGAGGGAGGCCGTGTGCCCTTGAGATGGGGTATTTGGGTGGCATTTTCACCTCTAACTGCTAGAAACTGTACTCTTGGGTTTTGCAGGCTTCCGTGCCTCTCCTTCGGGGTCCTGGGCGCTGCCCCACCCTGACGGCTACCGGAACAGCTCCTTCTAGACCTGTTTCTCTAAATTGAGTGGTCAGGGAATAGGGAGGTGGGAAAGGAGGCAAGGTCAAAGCCAGAGCCCTGGCGAGCCTCTCCTGCCTGTTTAAATCCTTCCCACGAGCTTGTAGTGATGCACCGTGGTACCCCAAACAGGTGTCCTCCTGACTGGCTGGACTGATGTGCAGAGCAGTTCGAGAATTTTCCAAGCAGTTCAAGCATGCACAGGGCTGTGAAGGGGCCACCAAGCCCTAACCTGGGAGAGGCTGCCCTGGGGAAGTGACCTTGAGGCTGGGACGGTCAGCATGGGTGTCTGAGCGGGAATAACTGAAATGGCAGAGGAGAGTGAGTGGGCCAGCCTGGGGAAGGCCATACAGGGGTGCCCACGGAAGAGCAGATGGGGAATGGGGGCCTGTGGCCATGTGAGGGCCTGGGAAGGGCCTGTGGAGGGTTTTGGACTTACGCAAACAATCCCCCAGTCTGTTCTGTCTGATTTCGGCCTGACCGGCACCCCAGGCCGGCTTTCCTGATGGAATCCAAATTCTCCCATTTACTAGAGCTGGGACTCCTCCTTCATCCCCGATATCTGGATTGTCATCAGTTCCTAGTGGTTTCATTTCTGCAGGACACCTCCCCAGTCCCAGGACCCGAACCCTCAGAGACATCCTGGGGGCTTCTCCCTGTTCCTGTGCCGCCTGCCCACCCCCGCTCTGTCTGAAGCTCTCGCAGGCTGCTGGCTTAAGGACAGGCTCTGTGGTCTACGCCGGGTGTCTCTACCCCAGCCAGCACCACTGACATTTGGGGCCAGATCATTCTTCTTTATGTGGGGCTATAGGTATGCTGTGGGGTGTTTGGCCTCCACCCAGTAGATCCCAGCAGCGTCCTCCCCCACCTCCCCCGTGTGACAATAAAAAATGTCTTCAGACATTGCTTAGTGTCCCCTGGGAGGCAGAGTTACCCCAGTTGAGAACCACTGATCTAGGGTCTCACTGTAGCAACCTACTGTGCTGTCTAGTACTTTCTCTCCTCCCCTCGCCCCAGACGCACAGCTCTTTGAAGGAGAGACCTCAGTCTTATGATCTCTGCAGGCTCTCACTCAGTGCCTTGTACACAGTAGGCGCTCCATAAATGCACAGTAAACTGATGGGAGCTGGCCGGCTTCCCTCCTTCTCAGCCCCTAGCAAGCTATGAGCTTTCTTCTTCTGCACACCTCTCTGGGTTCTTGGCACTCTGTGTAACCCCCGTAGCCAAGATGTGCAAACTTCTGACGCTTCCCTTTCTCCTGACACCTCCTGTACCCACCTCATGGTGTTTGCAGCAAACAAAAGCATCTTTTCTCCTGGAGTTAACATTTACTAGGTATCTCTTATGCATCAAGCCCTAGGAACCAGGTTGGGGGGGGGGGGTTCGGTGGCTGCGAGTGTGAAGTTGTGCACGGGTGTGTGTTTTCCTCAGGCAGGTGTGTGTACTTGGCAAGCCTCCATGCATGGCAGCCAGACCCCGCTCCCAAGGGGCTCGTGCCCTGCGCACGCTGCTTCCCACCTTTCCTCCTTTGTTCCCGCTGTCCCTCTGCTTGGTGGGGGCCCTGCCTCATGGCCTGGCCAGCTTCCTCTCGTCCTTCAAGACCCTTCTCTAATCCCCTGCCCCAAATTCATCATTTCCTCCCCGGTATTTCCATGGCACTCGGCGAGCCTTCGCGCCATAGCACAGAGATTGTGCTACTAGTTACTGTGCCCTGTGTCCTTGAGCCTGGAACCGCATGGTGTGTGTGTGTGTGTTTCTAATTCCTACTTTCTTAATGCATGTTTATGAAATAAATGGAAATAAATTGCTTACTCTGTTTTCCAAAGCATTTTCTTTGTACTGTTCTAAGAGTGTTCATGGCTGGTTCATGGCTTTGCCTCACTTTCCGCACATGCCTTCAGTGTGCTTCCAAGCCTGCGAAGGGGCACATATGTATGTGTGTATACACGGACACACGATTGTGTTGCACAAGTGTGTTTGTGTGTACACATACGCATGCATGTGTCTCTCTTCCAGTGTTCCTGTAGATTTAAACGTGTGTCCCCCAGCACTGCCCCTCTCTATGATGGTGTGCCCTCAACTTGCGGTCCTCCCCTGCACCTTTGAGAAGGGGTAAGGACAGAGGGGACGGGGTGGTGACTCTCCTCTGGGCAGCTTTCTCAACCCACCTCCCGGAATGTCCTTCTGACTGCAGCCCCTGGTCTGCCGGAGGGGACCAGGGGCTTCCTGTTCATCGTGGGGTGGACCGGGGTGGGCGGGCTGGGTTTGGGGCCAGAGCCCTCCGTGGCCTCGTCACCTCACACCCCCTTCTCGATCCATCTCTGCCCTGTTTAATTGGAATTTGACTAGTGGAGACCATCTGTTCTATTCCGCCTGTTTCCATGACAACCAAGTGGCTTGAGACTGAGGTTTGTGGTGAGAGAAGTGGCCTGGGGGATGCTGGGAAAAATCAGTGAGGTCCTCCCCCTCCAACCTGCTCTGCCTCGCCTTCTCCTCTCCGCCCTGCCCTGGGGCCCAAGCCCAGAGGAAGAATAAAGCTCTCTGTTGCCCACTAGGGAGTCGGGAGCCCCGGTATCACCCTCCTGCTCTCTCAGGCTGCTTTGGGCTTCCTCCAGCTTTCATTCATAAGCACCGGCTACCTGTGTAGACTGGGGAGCTGGCCCTACCCTCTGGCCACCCCGAGACTGGAAGGGGAATCAGGGGACATCAGAGCCTGTGGTGTTTGCTTGTACTTTCAAGCCTCCGTCTCCCCTGCCTCCAGACCTCTTCCTCACCCCATCCGGGCATCTCAAAATCTCCTTCAACTGGGGGCCACACATGCACATGCACACACACACACACACACACACACACATACCATGGTACAAGCCTCAGAAATTTCAACCCACTTTAATGGCTGATGCATCTCCCCTCCCCATCCAGGTGTTGGGGAACCTCAGTCCCCAGACCTTCCAGGCGACAGGGCTTTGAGAATGGAGCCCTTGGGAATGAGTGGTCCCTCACAGCCCTGCTGTGGACACTCAGGACCAGCCCCCACCCCCACCCTCCCCCCCGCCCCACATGTCAGGCACATCGAAGAGCTCGGAATCCAGCAGAAAAACGTGGGGGGCCCTTCCGTGGGACCGTCTCAGACGTGCAGGAGCTCAGATAGGGCTTCACACACTGGGATGTGAGCAAGCCTCTTTCCCTCCTATTTCTGGACACTTCTGTTTTCATGGTGTTATTTTCTGCCCTAATTTTCCCATCTATGGCAAAGCCTCTTCCCTGCCTGCTCTATTACCAGGGGATCTGCCTGTCTTCAGAAATAAGTGGCATGCCTTGGTCAGGTGACCTGTCTGTTGGTCAGGTCCCAGGAACAAGGTGCCAGCCACGCCTCTTGCCCATGGGAGTGAGGGAGCAGCCCCCCGTGGGGCGGTGGTCCCAGGATCTCTCCCCTGGGCTCCAGCCCAGCAGGATCCCTCCTGACCAAGGGAGGGAGGAATTCGACAGGCAGTAGCGGGTCATGGCTCTGAGCAGCTGTGCTGAGCAGGGACCCCTCCATGTGAGGGTGCTGCAGCCTTGCAGAGGCCTCCTAGTGGCCGGCCTGCCTCCCTCAGGGCAGGGGTGGGCTCTGGCTCCCCACCATCCATCCCACTCCATGGCCTCTGCTTTTTTTCTCGAGGTAGAAATTCACCAGCCCTAAAAGTTGCCCTTTAAAGTCGACTTAAAGTTGCAGTGGGGTTTAGTACATTCACAGAGTTGGGTGACCATCACCACTTGCTGATAGAGAATGTTTCCATCACCCCAAAAAGAAACTCTGTACCCCTTGGCAGCCACTCCCCGTTCTTCCCTCGGCCACCCCACCCCAACCCCTGCCAACCACGATCACCTTCCACGTCTCTGGATTTGCCTGTTCTGGACATTTTTCATCAATGGAATCACACTGTGTGGCCTTTTTGTGGCCGGTGCTTTTCACAGAGCAGTCCTGTGCCTCTCCGGGTATCACTGCCCTGCCGAAGGAGTGTCGGTGGCTCCCGGTGGCTAGAGGACAGGCAGACCCTTGTGGATAGAGCCCTTTCTCAGCTGACGCACATCTCCCTGGCGCTCACCTCTGCACCAATAAGGCAACACTTAGCAACCTTCAGGCTTTCAGACAACCTTGTCTCTTCTGGTTCCCTCTTCTCTCTCTGAGGGACTCCTGCTCGTTCTGTCGGACCCAGCTAAAAACCTCACTCTTCTCCTGTCGACCATCACCCTGAGGATCGTGTCTCCTTGGACTCCCGTGGCTTTGGGTTCATAGTTTCAAAAAACAAAACACAACACTTAACTCAGTAATTGTTTGTTTGCATGGGTGAGTTCCCTGCTAGATGGAGCTTCCGAAGGAAAAGAAAGTGCCTTATTCTTTCTTCTCCCTCTGCCCTCCCACATCTTGCTGCCACCACAGTCACTTCTGCCCAAGAGAGGCTGGCACGGTGCTGGACTTGGAGTATGCACTTGGCACGGGAGAGGGGAATAGGAAAGCCAGGGCCAGTAGATTTTATCAGCGAGAGGTGACCCTGGAGAAGGACCTGGAAAGGAGGGGAGGTTTTGGCGACCTGACCTAGCAGCGACGGGGTGGCAGGGTGGGGGGTGGGGGAGGGGTGTGGTACGGCTGGGTCTGAGAGCTGCCTTTGTGGATTCTCAGAGGTAGGGAACGTGGGGAGGGTCGTCCCCTCCCCTCCGTTGGTTAGACGGCCTTTGTGGAGCACCTCGGTGGTCGCTGGCATGAGAGATGGGGTGGAAGTTTGGGCAAAAGGAGGGGGGACAGCAAAAGAGAGCAGAGGTGGTCCTTAGCTAGAAATGGGCAGTGGTGGGTACAGGAGAGGAGGGTGCCCGCAGCAGACACAACAGCTTATGTCAAAACCCAAAGGCAGGAGAGAGCCTACAATATCCTGGGGGAGGGAGCCCAGTCTGGGAGAGGGAGGAGGCACACAACGATGTTTAGGCTAGGGGCGGAGGGGGGTGGTGCAGGAGCCCAGTTGCCCAGGGAGTTTTATGACAAGGTAAGCATGGTGGCCTTCGCACCTGTGCCTGACGAAAACCTCCGAATCCTTCAAGGACCACTTACGGGTGGATGGACGTCCCCTGACCCACCCCAGCTGGCAGGGCTGGCCAAGATCCCACTGTCCTTGGCCAACGGAAACTCTAGGAGGGCAAATGACGAATCTAAAACCCTCCCCTTCCTCAGCCAGCCCCATGGGGAGGACTTGAGGGCAGAAGGGATTGGGGTTGCCTGCCACATACTAGCTGGGAGCCCTTGGACAACCTACCCCGCCTCTCTGACCCTTGGTTTCTGCTTCTATGAATATTGAACTACTGAGCGTGAAAACAATGGTGATACTACCCACTCCGGAGAAATTCGATGAGATGGGACATAGATGCTAGGAAGGGGCTGTGGGCCTTGACCCCACGTGCACCATCAGCACCGTGAACCAAGTGAAGAAGCCATGGTCCCTCTCTCCTCATCTTTTATGTCCTTTCCAAAAGATTGGAAACCCTGGTGGGGCAGGTCCATGCTGTCTCTTTGAAATAGACTTGAAAGCCATCAGTACTATATTTTGGGGGAGGGGGATCACACACCTAGCCTTCACTCTCCAAGGGCAAGGGTCTACAGAGAAAAGCTACAGTGGTGTCTCAGTTGGGGAGGGGGGTGTCCTTCCTGCCCCTGGGGGCTGCGCTGGGGATGGGACCCAGGCGGGGCCAGCAGCCTTCTCCGTGGGGAGTCACCAGAGCCACTGGCCCTCCCCACAGTGGGATCCAGTTCCCAAGAAGGGTGCCAGGCAGACCTGCAGCCCCTGCAAAAACAAAGCTGCCTAATTGCCTTTTAATCTGGGGATGTCGGTCTGCTGGTGTTGGTGCTGAATTGTAAGGGGAGATAGTATCTTTCCCTTTGAGTGAAAAGTTATTTGATCTCTGTGTGTCAGAGGAAAGCCTGTGCCCAGGGAAGAGGTGGGGATGGCAGGCAAAGGTGGAAGGAGGGGGAGGGCTGGCTTTATGTCTCCCAACAACCATCATAAATAAAGGGGAACAAGCATCTCTTGTCTTGGCTCAAGGCCATTGTTTTGTGCAGGCCCTTCCTCCTCACCCCTGCCCCTCCCACCTCCCTTTCAGGCCCATGACTGGAGGACAGCTTGTCTGTGGGAAGAGGGTGCGTGCACCGGCTGTCTCACCTGGAGAGGTGGGCTCCTGAGGCCTGGATGCTGCCCCCCTCCCCCTGGGGCCTTGGCTCTCCCTCCCCACTTTCGCTGAGGCTGCTAAGATGTCCCGGATGATTGCTGTCGCCTCCCTCCTAGCGCCTCTGCCTCCTCTCCCAGCGTGTTCTCTCAGAGCTAGCCCATACCGTGCTCCCCTCTGTGCACACTCTGGTGGCTCTCCCTGCATCCTGCCCAGAGGACCCTGGGCTCTTTCTTCCAGTCTCTGCCTCCCTCCCCTCCAGCCACACCAGCCACACTTCCCAGGCACACTCCCACCTGGAACTTCAGCACCTGGAACATTCTTCTCCAAGACAGACCCATGGTTGGCTCCTGATTCTTGCCTCAAATGTCGCCTCTCAGTGAGGTCTTCCTGGCCACCCTTTATCTTAAATGGGCCTCTGTAAACACATACACGCACACACACGCGCGCACACACACACAGAGGCGCGCGTATGGTCTCCTTGAAAAACCTGCCCCCCACAGTGTGCTCCAGGAGCTTAGCCTGACCTGCCCCTGCCCCTGGGAGGTGCCCCCCCTCTTCCTGCATGGCATGACAGCATCTGTGAGTGGTCCCCAACCCTCCCCTTGTAGCCTGCAGAGGCCAGGGTAGTTTTCCCTGTCTCATATTCGAGGAAAGTTCAGGGAGAGTCCCACTTGGCTCCGCAGTCGCTGCCTACATTTGCCACAGAAACTCCCGCCAGGCTGTGAGCGGAAGAATGTCCGAGGCCTCCCCCAGCCTCGGGCCAGGGATGCGTGCTGACTCGTCCCGGGAGTAGCTCTCCACCCACGGCCAAGGGCAGTCTGCACCTTGGCCTTGCTCCTGCTGACCCCGTGCTGCTCTCGTCCCGGCCCCGCTGGGTCCCCTCGCACCCCCTCGCCGCGGTCCCTGGCATGCCTATGGACACAGCTGAATCCACAGCCTCGTTTCCGCATCGGTCCTCCTAGCTGGGTCTGTGGCAGGGCGTTCTTGGCACCTCCCGGGCCTGTCCTTGCTCCAGGGAATACTCAGACCTGCTCTGAGCCCTCACACGGCTTAGGAAACCAAATCATGGATGGAAAGATGGAAGAAGGGTCCAGGGAACCTCTTTTACACTGGGGACGGCCCTCTGTGCCCAGAAGCCCTTCTCTCCCTTCTTTGGGCTCTCTCCGTCTCCAGAAACACTGGGGTGGTCCCGAGAAAGGTCCGGAGGGAGTCTTCCCTGCCCTCTAGCACGCGTGCAGAAACATGATGGCAACCAGGAATGCCCGCCATGTGCCCTTGAGTAGCCACTCCTTCCAGTGGGTGCTAAGGCAGGGTCGGCGAGCCAGGAGCTGGGGGCACTCCCACGGGCTGGCTTCCCGAAGGAGCAGAGTCTGGGAGATTTGCGGGGAACAGGGACTGGTCTTGGACAAGAGGCCTAGGTGCAGCAGAGTGGACAGTTTGGAAGAGCCTAGCACACCTTGGTTTTAACCTGGCGCCTTGCACTGTATGTGACTGATCCTTCTGGGACCTCACTGAGAGCACTGAACGGGGCAGTGACTTTAACAGAAATCCAGGGTGATGGGAATCAAATACAAGAATTGGACAGAAAGTGGGTTTGCTACCGTGAGCCACGCATGCTTTCAGGGAAAGAGCATCAGAGTTAGGAGCCCTGCCTTGGCCCCCTGCTGGCCAAGTCCCCCTAGGCAGGGCCTGGCCCCAGTATCCTTGTCTGTCCAGCGAGAGGGGCAGATTGGTTGTTCCTTTGCGGTCTCTTCTGGCCCATCCTTGGCGCATGGCGGATGCGTGCAGGACACACGGGGGTCCTCCAGCACTTGGTCAAGTCCAGTGCCCTCTGAGATCTAGAGTTGTCTGACTGTCCTTGCTGTGAGACATTGCTCTGTCTCTGGCACCCAGCAGGAAAGCCCTTCCCAACTAGTTTTGGGGCCTCCAGCATGTAGGACCCAGAATGGAGCCAGGCAGGGAAGCTTGTATTCAGAACCGGCCCCCTCTATCTCTGCCAGGAGCATTTCTCCAAACCGCTTCCATCCCAGACCCTTTCTACTGGGGCATAAGGAGCGATGATGGCCCCTGGCCTCGCAGTCCCGCTGCCCATCATTGGCTTTGAGTGATTGAGCTGTGGGCGGGCCTGGCGGGGTGCTGGGATCCAGCTCGAGCCAGAAGCACCGGCAGTGTTCTTACAGAGCTGTGGTCTGTCTCGTAGGGGACAGACGGTAAGTGAGTTCTTACCGGTTGCAGCAGTGGCCAAAGGGGATGGCCTGGCAGGCACACACAGCAAGGAGCTTTGACCCCGTCTAGGGGGACTTAAAGGATGAGGGATGCTGGAGAAAGAGAAAAAAAAGAAGGAAGAGCAGGTATGGGGGCCCGGCATCCAGAGGAACCGTGGGTCTTCGAGGGGCCTGGCAGGCACAGCGGCGTCGGCTGCACGAGCTGATGTTTGCTGAGCACTCTCTCTGTGCCAGGTTCCACTCCTGCTGCTCTGCTCACACAAGTCTGTTCCATCTTCCCAGAGACCTAGGAGGAAGTTACTACCATTGTTCTTTTGTGTACAGAGGAAACAAACACAGTCTAAAGCCAATCCACAAGCTGGTGGCTGAGCTGGGATCTGAACCCAGGACCCTGGAGCTGGGGCCTCACTGCTCTATACCTAGAGAGAACAGGAGGGTGCGAGTGGTGAGGCCAGGCCCAAACCAACCCAAATCCAGAGGTAAGACCCCCGCGGTCCTCCAGCACCAGAGCTGGCTTGCCAGCACCCGGATGGCCTCCTTCCCCGACCCTGGCCTGGAAGTGTCTGGCGGCGGCTGACCCTCTCCCGGGTTCTGTATCAAAAGGCCTGGGGACACGCACTTGCCTTTCAGCAGAAGCGATCAAGATTAAACAGCGGGATGAATTTCCGAGCTGTCATGACCATACGCTATTAAAGCGGGCAGCCAAGGGAGGTGGAGGCCCTTACGGGGAAGGTCAATGCCTGGGTTGCTCAGTGCTGCAGAAGAGGGGAGAGGAGGCAGGGGACGACCCCTCCTGCTGACATTTGGCTGAGCACCAAAGATGAGATACCTCCTATCAGACGGACGGAGGACCGCAGAAAGGGGACATGATCTGCCATCCCCAGGCTAGCACCACCCTCTTCCTGGGACCCCGTCTGCCCCAGCCCTGCCTTTGGACTTCATTAAATTGCATTTTCCCAAGCAGGGCAGGCCGGTGACAGAATGAGTCAACGCCAGCTTGCTACACTGTCGCCCCTGGAGCCTGCGGGCATAGAGGGAGATAATTGGGAGTGGTTTGACAGCTTAGTGTCGGGGGCTGGCTTCCCGGAGCACCAGAGGGGAGGGGCGGGGCGGTGCAGGGAGGGTGCATGCAGGAGCGGGCAGCTTCATCTGGGCCGGACCGTCTTCCGATGACCCCGCCGCCACTGCCTTTTTCCCTTGGTTTCCTGAGCAAGCAGCTTGTTGGGCAGGAAAATAAAGCACAGGGAAGGAAATTAGATCCGGAGAATAAATTAGGCTTTCTTTATTAATTTGTCAGAACTAATTAACATCTCCCCCAGATTCGTCTCCTCTGCAGATGCCCCCCCTGAGCAGGAGGAAGGGAGGAGTCTGCAGGAGTCAGACTTCGGGGCCTCGAGGTCCCCTTCTAGGGACTCCCTGCTGAGGGGGGCCCCACAGAGGCATCCTGTCCACTGCCCTGGGGTGCTGGGTCCCTTCGAGGATGGTACTGAGTGGGCCCGCAGCTCCTCAGGAGCCCCAGGACCACGTCTCTGTTACTCACTGGTCCGAGCTTCCGGCATTTCATCAGGGAGACCGAGTCAGAGTCCTGCCTCCCGCAGGGCTGGGGAGGACAAAGGGACAACAAGGACCCGCCCCGCGCGGTCGCCCCGATGCTGCCGGGGAAGCTGGAACTCCAGCACTGGAAAGGTGTGCGGGTTCCTGTCGGGTCAGAGGGCATTTGGGGTTGACCCTGACAGACATCTCGGGAGTCGTTCAGAGCGATCACTGGTATTCCGGTATCACGGGGGACAGAAAGGAAGCACGGAGTGGGCAGGTCCCTCGCGGAGACGACACCGTGAATCAGCGCAGAGGCAGGTTCAGAACTCAGCTGGCTGTGCAAGTGCTCCATTCCCTGGCCTGTGTCCCCTCCCCACCCCCACCCCAGGCTCTGCGGGTCTGACACCTGACTTGCTGCTGGAGGCTCGCTTACTAACAGACGCCTCACTTCCTGGGCGTGAGTTCAAGGTCTCCGAGGGGCTGGGAGCCTCCCCAGCTACCTAAGCTCAAGCTCTTGTGCAGGCTGTGGCTGGACTCAGGCAAGAGCCTGGTTCATTGTGTGGAGTTGGCGGCTTCCCTGGTGCACCCACCCTCGTCCCAGAACAGGGCCCAGCCCTGTCGTTTCAGAGAGTAACCAGCGCTGATAGACACCCTCTACACTGGGCGCGGGAGAAGCCCTTGAGAACTCACCACGCCTTGTTTGCAGGCCCTCAAGAGTTGCAAAATCCCGCTTGTTCTCTGTCCCGTTGCACAGCGAAAGCGTCCCCGAGGTTCCCCGTCTGCCAGCCGGCAGCTCCCAAACCCCCTGGGAACACAGGGAAGGGAACACCCCCCACCCAGCAGCCCCTGAGGCTCCAGAGCCTGTCGCCTTCCGCACCTGGAGCCTGCGGTGGGGGGCGGGGGGGCTGGCTGTGGGGCAGAGACTCCCAGGCAGGCTGAGTCTGGGGGAACCCGAAGGATGCATGGGCGGACTAGTTCATGTGTGTTTAAGTGAGGAAACTAAGGCCCAGACAGAGCAAGTCCCATGTTTCACTGGATCATGGCAGCATCAGGATTAGAACCTAGGTCGCCTGACTCCCAGCCCCAGCCCTTTTTATGAACTTGGTCATAGTGCTTGGGAAATGATATCAACACACAATGAATTTGTCCCGTCAGGGACCCTTGGAGCCAAGAACAGGTGAGGTGTCCCTGCAGGATGGCATGGGACATAGGCCATCTTGGCCAGACCACAGGGGTCCAGGTCCAGGGGCAAGTCACTGTTCCCACCCCCGTAGGCCTCCTGGCAAAGCTCTCAGGATGCGCCTCGTCCCCATGGGGGACACAGTTCTGTTCCGTGGCCCCCCATCATGGAACAATAGTAGCTCTAGGCACCTCTCATCTGGCCACATGGCCCTCTTTGCACAGCCTGTCCTGGTTGATGTCCCCAAAAAGCCAGCAAGAGCAGGTGGGCTGGTGGCTACAGTCCCCACTGTACAGGCAGGGGACAGGTCCAGAGCAGCTCTGGGTTTTCCCGGAAAGCAGTCTCATTCCGGAGGCCTTGCCTAGGAGGAGTGAGCTGGGGTGCGGGGGGACCTGGTTTTTCATTCTGAATCCAGCACCCACAGACCATGGCAGGCCCAAGTACTGCCAAGCCTCCACTTCCTCAGCTGTCTCCGAGCCCCTGCTCTGGAAGGTGGTGTGTGAAGGACTCCTGATCTAGGCGAGCCAGTGCCCAGTGAGTCCGTCCAGTGTCTTTCAAAACACCCTACCCCAGGCTCCTGCCACGATCCCTCGCACGTTTGTGGGTAACAAGCAGGCAGGGAGAACCATCGGAATGGTGCCCTCCTGGCCATCCTGTGACTCCAGCCACCCCAGAGGCCCAGCCAGGTCAGCCTGCCAGAGTGCTGGGGTGCAGGGGTGTGGCCGGCAGCTGAGGTAGGGGCCTCTGCTCTTCAGGACTGGGGCTGGGCACTGGAGCTGGGTGCGGCTAGCCTGGGTGGTGCCAAGAAGGACACTGGGAGAGGGAGGAGCTGGCATCATTGGCATCTGCTGGCCGATTGTGCCCCAGAGTTCCTGTAAGAACACTCAGAACTTTCTTAGGCTCCTAAAACTGGAGAAGGAGGTTGGAGGAAGCCCCTTGGCCCACCATGTCAAGCCTCTGGTGTCCTGGTCCTTCTTCTCTGCATCCTCAGGGCCCGTGGTGTGAATACCGGTCTGTGTTGGCACCCACCCAGGAGGCTTACTGGTAGAGGCAGAGGATACCACCACGGACCCTCTGCGGGGAGCACACTGTGGCACTTGACAGAGCACTCCTAGGTCCCCCTTTGCCATAGGCCTCCAGGTCCAGGCCAGGCACGCTAGGCCAGAGTGAGGCTGCTGATTGGGGAGGGAAAAGCAGTTGAGGTTCCGAGATTTGATGTGAAGCTTTAAGGCTGCTCATTCTTTGGGAGGACACAAGGCAGCTTCCAGAATCCAGACAGATGGGAATGGCCATGGTCTTCGGGATAAGAGCTATTGAGTCCATTTCACAGATGAGGAATTAGGCTCACTGAGTCCCAACTACCAGTGAGTGGAAGAGCCCAGACCAGGTCTGTCTGCCACCCAAGTCCTCTTCCTACCCCTCATGCTCTCTCCTTAAGAGAAGGACCTGCCCAATCTGCAGCTCTGGTACCTGGTCCTGCAGGCTCAAAGACACCCCAGGACAGAGTGTGCTTCCTTTGCAACAGGAGGGATTGAAGACAGACACCAGGAAGAACTCCCATCAGGGAAGGGTGTAGAACATTTGAGCAGTTTCCCAGGTAGGATCTTCTCCTAGGCAGAAAGATTTACTTAGCCACCTGGGTAAAGTTGTTAGGGTAAAACCTTAGCAGAGGCAGAGGACAGTATATGACAGCCCCTCTCTCTGACTTCTGCTTGGGAGGTTCAGAGGCTGGGCACGCCTCTGCTGCTGCCCCCTGGCCCAGAGGGGTAGGCACAACGTTGCCTTTCCCTGTACATGCTTTCTTGCCCAAGTCCATTTGGTAGTCCCTGCCAGCTGGTGCCTGGGACAGCGTTGATGGGCCGGGCAGATGTGGTCCCCTGCTACCTGTCCAGGCACCAGTGGCTCTGCAATGAGAACTCGGCTACTCCAAAGCCCCAGTCTTTGCTCCCTTTCCCTTCCCTGCTCCCAGAACACCCACCCGGGGCTGGCCGTGACCTCTGCTGCCCACCCTGTCCTCTGGGGAAACTCTTCCTATTCTCTTAAGCAGAGCTGCAGAGAACCTGCGAATGTCAGCCAGTGAAACCCTGAGTTAGACAGTGCATGCGTAGAAAGCTGGAATCTGGCCTTAGGAGAGGGGCTAGCTGGGCAGACAGAAAAACAAGAGGCGTTCTCATTCTGAAAGGAAGTGCAGTGTACAAAAGCCAGAAGACTGCAGCCCAGATTCGGGCCAACCACTTTCTAGCTATGCAGTAACTTGGCAGATTTCTCAACCGCTGGGCCTCAGTTTCCTCTTCTGTGAAATGGGAATGTCCGTACTTGCTCCTAAGAATGAAAGGGACAATCCTCTGAGACCCTAAGCAGGAAACACTTCCCAGGGCCTGGTACAAAGGAGGTGTTCAATCAGCAGAGGTGGAAATAACTTGCTGCTAGAATGCTGGAAGGCAGGATACGCAGATACTGTCCACCTGTGTTTGCTTTTAGGGCTGAGGGAGCCTACAGAGGAGGGGGGCTGAGTCTTGTAAAAACTTGGGGACACACTTGGTCTAATCACTTTAGAGGAAACACAAAAAGTGCCTGGAATGCCAGCCATTCTGGGGGCACCCGAGCTAGATAGAGCAAAGATGAAGAGACACAGCAGGACAGATTGTGTAAAATAAAATGCATATTTTTAATTGCTTGAGTTCACATCTCATAAAAGGAAAAAACACAAAAAAACAAAAACCAGCACAAGCCCTGGCCATCCCCCACCCTCCCCTTTCTCTGCCTTGAGTCAAGAACCAGTTCCCACCAGGCTTTCTTCCTTTCAAAGCATCTCCCCGCCCTAATCCCCACCCCAACCTCCCCACCTCCCACCTCCACTGTGGGCAGTCAGGGGCCTCAGCCCACTGTGGTGGGCAGCTCCTGGGGTCCACAGGCCTGGTGGGAGGCAGGGAGGGGGCTGGGAGATCAGGCAGCCCCCACCCCCCCACACCTTTGCCTGCCAGGCCTCCTGTTGGCTGTGGCTCATTGTCCAGGTCCTTCCCCAGACGGTGAGGCTGCTTCTCACCTTGCCCCTCTCGGCAGCCAGCAGCCCTGCGTTCTGGACCTGTCTGAGCCTGTGAGCAGGGAGGCGGGGGCCTGGGGCCAAAGACCCGCTGAGCCAACACTGCTTCCTCATTAAGCCCCCCTTCCCCCCCACAGAACCCACTTTTTCCCTGGCTCTTGCCAGCACTGCTCCCCGTGTCCTCTGAGGTGAGGCAGACCACCCAGCCCCCTGCCTGCCCCACTCTGTCCTCCCTCACTTTCTCTGCCCACCCCCACCCCAAACCCCTGGACTCCCTCCCTCACTTCCCAGTCAAGCTGCTCCCCAGGACGTGTCAGGACAGGGCACCTGGGTTCTGGTCCTACAGGCTCTGGCTCTGCCCGGCCTCAGTGGGGGTGGGGCACGTGGAGAGGATTTGCTTTGACCTGCTTCTTTAGGCTTCCGTCCCTCTTCCACCCCCTCCCCAGAGCAGCAGGCTGGGGTGAACTCCAGAGCACCCACCAAGGGGTCCAGCCTGCGGCTGCTGAGACCTCATTGGGGGGGGGGCGGGGGGGCGGCATGGGGGAGGGATGATGCCCATCTCGCCTTCGTCTAGGCCAGCCTGGTCCCTGAGCACTAGATGGGACACCAGCCTACCCTCCAAAGACTCCTACCCAGAAGCCTTCACTCAGCCAGGGGCAGTTTCTAGCCTGTCTGTCTTCCTCATCCCTTTGGGACCCAGAAAGCAAAAGAAGAGGCAAGAGACTTAGATTGTGTCCTCGGCTTTTCATGAACTGATGACTTAGCCTCAAGTCAGTCACCTCACCCTTCTGGGTCTCACTTCAACATCTAAGAAATGGGTGGCCCCTTCCTTAAACCATTCCAGAATCTAGGGTCATCAAGGTAAAGGGGGCCGGAAGAGCCGAGCGGTGGGACTAGCCCTGGCTGGCCAGACCGGGGAGCGGAGGAAGGGGGCCTCCCGCCGCCCGCTGGGGGCGGCGGAGCTGGCTCCTTCTCCCACACGTGGGGCCTCTCGGCTTTTCTCCTACAGAGAAGCCTTCCTTGGCACAGAGGGTCTCGGCATTCTCCGGGGACCCTGCCCCCCCCCCCGCCTTGACCCTGAGCTTCCTGAGAAGTCTTGATTTAAGAATCCCAGTGACTGGAGAAGTTGACAGAGCCCGCATCCCCAAATGTGCTCTCTGCGATTTGACTCTAGCCTGGCTCGCAGGTCGCTGAGCAGACTACCCCGTGCGGGGAGCTGGGGCTTCAGAGAAGCCGGTCTCCCAGAGCCCAGCACTGTCTATCACACACACACCCCGCCGCCCCTGGCAGAGCTGGTGGCGGTGAGGGTGGGAGTTTCCCACGGTGGCTGGCGTGGAGGGTGGTGGCCTGGGAGGGACAGGAGAGGAAGCTGGGAGCACGGGCAGGGACTGATGGTGAAGGCTGATGAGTAGCTCAGATCCACCTCAGACTTAGCCCGGGGCGGCAGAGAGCTAGGACTCGTGCAAGGAGATCAGGTTTGCATTCAGACCCACAGGGCAGTATAGCGCAGACCGACCCTTGCCCAGCCTGGGTCTGTTTCCCAGCAGCGACAGTAGGACCTCTCTTGGAGGGGTTTTGAGAGGATGAAAGGACATTCGGTGCCTAGATAGGGAGTCTCCTTAAAAGTTCGCTCGTCTTCGTGCGCTTGATGCCAGGATTCCAGATAGGGGATGGCGTGGGTCTCGCCTCCCCATCAAGCTGCAGTAAGGATGGGGAGCCCAAGGGCTGGGTTCCAGAAACACAGAGGAGGGAATCCACAGGATGGAAAGAGGGGACTGATAGAGTTTGGCCTGGGGAGGGAAGGGGTGAGGGAGGAGCGGGAAGAAGAGCTCAGTCGGGCACGGGAAGGGTGAGGTGCCTGTTGGCTGCCGGACAGCCTGGATTCAGGGCCCCTGACATGGATCCGGGGGGGCACGTGGGCCCATCCTACAGCCAGGCAGCCAGTCCTCTCCCAGCCCCGTCTCCTCCCTCCCCAGAATGGCGCCAAACCTGCAGGTCACCATGAAGTTCAAGGGGCACATGTCTCCTCCATCTCTCACCCCTCCCCGTGCTTCAGGGTCAGGCTCGTGGGTGTGAGCCAAACAGGAAAGATACAGGTCTTACCCCAAGAGACGCGCCAGCCAGCTCTCTCCCTTAGGACCAGAGAGGAGAAAGATCCACAGCCAGAGGCAGTATAGAGGCTGTGGCCTTCCGGGGCCTTCTACTACCTGCCCACCACCATTCCTGTCTACACCTGGCTGCCTCCTGGCTTGATGAGCTGTTTGCTTATCTGCTGACCCAGAGGCAGGGCCTTTGTAACCACAATGAGAGAAACAACCATAAGACATTTCTACAGGCCCGCGTCTGGCTGATAGCTGTTCCCCAGGTGCGCTCACGTCCATTATCACATTATTGAACCACCAAAGGCTGAAGTCACACACTCCCACCCCTGTTCTTCCCCGGGCCTAGCTCCGCCAGCTCCTTCTGTCCTCATCCCCCCCAACTTCTTGGCAGCCCTTGGTTGTACTGTTTTTCTCGGTGCTTCTGTTTCCTTGTCTGTACACAGGGACCTCTTAGGCCAGATGGTCCCCATCTCGGGGACCCACCATGAAGGACTCTCAGGTTGGCCTTTCGTCCAACCCCAGTCTCTCCCAAGGCCCCATTCTGGGCTCTCTGTCCCTTTGACTTTCCTCTCTGTTTACACCCAGAATTCACCCACAACATTTCAGTTTTCCAATAGAATCATTAATTATCCCAGGAATTAAACCCAATTAGCATTGTAGGGGCCTTTCTGAGCGAGGAGCCATTAGCCAGGGTGAAAATGCACAGGCGTGAGGAAGAGAACCCACCCTTTCCCAGCATTAAAAATGAAAGCAGGAGACAGCACAGCAAAGCAGAGGGCCCCAATTAAAGCTGGGGCCTCACTCATTAAGCTAATTGGACATGCAATCCCAGCAGCCTCTGGTGGGAAGCCCGCCGGTGGAGCTGGCTGGGAGCTGTCTGAGCTCTCTGCTCACCTAGGGCACTGAGTGGGCCCCAACGTACCCCTTCCGGGCCGCCGGGCCCCTGCGCAGGGAGGGGTGTGGAGACTTTCTGCCGATTCCTCATTAGCACCTGCTGTCCACTTCCTGGAGGTGCTGGGTGGTGCGTGCAGGATGAAAAAGCAGAACAAGACCTCGCATTTCTGAGGTTTGGGGAAAGGACAGAGGTTGGCCATCACTCTCCTCTTGGGCCCTGGGGCCGAGGGGGCTCCCCTCATGGGATGGTTGTAGAGACTCGGTGCGATTGTATCTACGCGTGCCTGGCCGCACCAGAGCTGCAGTCAGTGGTACCATTAGTCAATGGTAGCCATCATTCGCCTTTCCTGAGCTTTTGCCTGCCTGGTTCTCCCGAGGCCCCAGAGGCGAAGGGGGAAGATGGGACCAGCAGCATCTCCCAGGTGGAGAACCCCAGGGACAGACAAAGGAAGATTCACAGCCAGAGACTGGCAGAGTTCAGACTAGGAGGTAAAATTTATAACTCCTGGACTGGGAGGCAGAGGGAACAAGGAAAGAATGGAGGTTTTATGTATTTGCGGTGCCCAGAAACATCCTCTGGGCTGAGGATGCCCTGGTCCCAGCCAGCCTTGTTACCCTGACAGGAGTGGGGATCCCGGGGCTCAGCTTCCCCCAGAGCCAGGGTGAGGGCCTGACGTCTGCCTCCCAACAAGGAACTTAATCCAACCCCCATCTCCCGAGCTGCCAATAGGCTAGGGTCCCACGTATCAAATCCCAGTGATTCTGGGGCTTGGCAGGTGTGTGCTGGCCACTTGTCTCCCCAGGAAGGGGAGAAAGGGAGGCCATGGGCAGTCCATGTGGTGGTGAAGAGCATAGCCTCTCACGGAAAGGAGCCTCATGGAGACTGCGCGACCTCTCTGTTTCCTCATCACTGAAATGGAGACACTCATGCTCCCTAGCTCTGGGAGCTGTGTGAGGATGAAGTGAGTTAATAGGAGTGAACATCTGGGCCTGGGCCTGGCACAGCTAAGTTACACATGTGGTAGCTGTTCTTGCCATCCATTGGCAAGGGTCTCCCAAGGAACGTCGTCCTCCTGTCCATTCTCCTTTTGCGAGGGAGGGGAGCCAGTGAGACCCCTGGCATCTGCTGCTAGGTGGACAGACCCCACCTTGGGCCAGTTGAAGGTGGCAGGCCATACCCTCCTCAGACATGGCACAACATGGGGAGCCCCCTCCCCCCCCACACCCCCCCCACTGCTACCAGCGCCTCCTGGCCTTTCAGGGCCATGATGAGCAGTGTGGTGGGCAGGGCAAAGAGGGCATGAGAAAGGGAAGGAGAGGGGAGGAGGGGCAGCAGGTGGCCCGGAGGCTGGGCCGCACCCCTGCAGCTGGGCGCTGTCCCCCGCTGCCTACGTGCGCACTCTCTCTGCAAGGCAGGACAGGAGACAGGTCCCAGCATGTCAGGCCCCTACCCAGTGACTCGTGAAACCCCAGCAAGTCTGAGCTGGAAGCGGGTCTGGGTGCGGCTCCTGATAGATTCATGTTGGGCAAAGAGAGGGCAGGGAGAAGGGAGTGGAGAGTCAGGGAAAGACCCCCCCCCACCGCCCACACACACACACACACACACACACTCTCTCTCAAAGCTCTGACAGAAGAGCTGCGGGAGAGCCGGCAGGGCTGGGAGCAATGGCTGGGGCTTGGCGTTTTTAGCTCCTGTCTCTCAAGTCCCTTCATCCCCTGTGCCCCTGCCCTGTGGGACAGGAAGGAGACAGGCTGTGGCAAGGGCAATGACCTGCTCCCTTCAGCACTTGGCCAAGAAGAAGGTGATGATTTCAGTGCTGGGAAGGGAGGGGAGGAAGGCCAGGTGACAGACAGCCTGAGGCCGGGAGCACAGTGAGGCCAGACAGGATGTGTCCCCGAGGACCCCAGGACCCCGGAAATCATTTCATACAGACGCCCTCCCTCAATCCTCACTGCAGCTAAATGAGGTGGCCTCGCTTGAGGTCCATTTTATGGGTGAGAAGAAGGTTCAGGAAGGTTGTGGGACTTGTTTGTGGGTCCTGCTGCTGAAGCTGGAATTAGCAGCAGGACAGGCTACAAGGTGTGGGCCTGCCCACCACCCCTTTCAGCCTCCTGGGCACCGGGGAAAGGCACAGCCCAGGGGAGGCTTTCCAGGGACCGCACATCTCCACAAGGCCCTGCCATGGGTGGCTTCGGGGCCACTGGGGGAGAGCAGATTGATATGGGAAGCCCGGTTCCCCCTGACAGGCAGACTCACCCACACAGGGGAGGCCTTCCAGCTGACCTGGGCTCTCCCTGCACCATGATGTCAGGACCCTTTGGAGCCCTCTCTTCCAGTGGCTACCCCCAAGGTGGTGGTGGGGGGGGAATATTGGGTAGAAAAAAAGAAAGACTGAGCCAGACCGCCTTCCTCCTGGGGTGCCACCGAGCTGAGGCCGAGTTCAGACCTGGGGTGAACTGAGATTAGGGCGGAAATGATGGCCACACATAAGGTTTGCTGCTTTCTGTGGTTAAAGCCAGGAAGAGGTTGGCACTAGGGGTAGAGTCATAACACCAGTCTTGTGGTCTAGTTTGGCATTGACATTGAGATTGGGCTGGGGCAGTGTTGGGGTTTACACTGTGGTTGGGAAGAATGCTTCTCGGGGTTGACACTGAGGTGGGCATAGTGAGTGGGGTGCGGTAAAGCCAAAGCTGACATCATCCGAGAGGTTGGAGGGGTCTGAGGGATTTAACACCTGTGGCGTCTGTTTAGAAGAGAAATGCCCGTTTTCACTTGAGCCTTGCACTGGGGAGAGTGTCGGGATGGAGGTGGCAGCCAAGCCAGAGCAGGCTGATTGGGGTGGGGGGGGGGGTCTGAAAAAGAGGTAGGTTCTGAAAGTGACAAAAGGGACATGGAAAGACTCTCCTGTCCCTTTGCCCTAAGCCCCTGCTCACTCTGTTGTGAAGCTACCCGGACGTCACCTGAATTTGTGAGACACGAGGAGATGTTCTCTTCTGCGGGGCTTGGGTTCTCTATCAGTCCAGGGAGCTTAAGAACGAAGGGTTTACCCCCTCCTGCCCCTCTCCAGCCCCCTACTGGAGACCCTGCAGGCAAGGCTTGGGGGCTGCTCTGGCTGAAGGTTAAAGAGAAAACGTGACCCACCACAAGCCTTTGCCAGTTTCAGACCGGGAAGAAGCCTGCCTCTTCCTCTTGTTTGCTCCCCGGACCATGCCCGGTGAAGAGGTTGAATGCTGCCTGCAGTGCATCAGAGAAAGCCTGAAACCCAGAGCAGAGCTCAGAGGGTGGCAAGGAAGGCTTTCGGGGGGGCGGGGGGGGCGGTGGAGACAGCCCTGAAGCGGGAGGTGCGACCTGCTGGAGGCTGGGACCAGGTCGTGGCAACTGAGACATTCCGGGAGGGGCTTCACGAAGGAGGGGGCATGAAGCCAGGGGAGGGGCTCCTGCCTCGTCTTGAGGAAAGGTCACTGCCAGCTTTCCCCGAACCTCCTGAGCCCAGGCCCCAACCACCCCCCCCAACCCCCCTGTCCCACTGCTGCCTGCAGCAGGAGTCCCCAGTGCTGAGTTCAGACCTACAGCAGGCTTTGTAGCATCTGTGCAGGGAAAGGATTGCTGCAGAAGACCCAGCCTGCGGACACTGTAACCTAACCTTGGGCTGCAGTCCCACCACAGGGTCCACACCCGCTAGTGTGGCCCAGAAATGAAACAGGTGTATGGCTGCTTCTCAGGCGACTTCAGATGCCGTAGAGAAGAGGTTATCTGTGGCCCTGATCACGGGCGACCCGCCCTCCTGTCTAGAAACCAGCATCCCCGCTGTGCTGTGGCCGCAGGCATCTTCACAGAGGTCCTGCACTTCAGCCCTAGGACTGCTGAGAACCAGGCCTTCCAGGGAGGTGGGGGGAGGCTCAGGAGGCAATCTCTGCCCCTCCATCCCAGTATCCGCACTGGGATATGTGCGTGTGGCCCCCTGAGCGACACAGTTGCTTCTTATTGTCCCGCCAGCAGCAGCGCCTGGACCCACACCCCAAAGCCGGATAGGCTGTGCCAGAGCAGCCCGAGGGGGAGCCCCCTGGAGTGGGAGGCACAGCTGCTGACCCCTGCGGAGGAGCCTGGCATGGGGATGGAGTTCTGGGAGCGACACCTGCCAGCCCCGGGGTGGGATGGGCACAGCTCTGACTGTTGTAGGGTCCGAGTGCCCCAGGGAGGGGTGGTCCATGCGTGTGTGTGTGTGTGTGTGTGTGTGTGCGCATGGAGGTGGGGGAGCACATGTGCGCATGCCTCCTGAGGCTGGACCCCCTGGGACAGGCCGCCTTGCATTAAAAGGAAGAAGACAGAAGTAGATCCAGACCCAGGGTGAGAAGAGCAAACGGCAAAACGTAATGACTTTAATATGAAAGAATTTGCCACTAATTAAGCACAAACACTCCACTAATGCAGGGAACACATGTTGTGGATTTCACTTAAGCAGGAACCAAATGAGGTGCAAACCTTCCGGAATGATAGCGGTTTACCAGCCGGAGAGAGACGCTGCCTGTCGGTTCTGCTCTTAGAAGCACACGGCCTTGTTGTCTTCGCAGCTCGCTGCCTCCCTGTCCAAGGCTTCCCCGGGCTGTGTCTCCTGCCCTTCTGTGCTCCGAGGACACATGTGCTGCTCTGTAACCCAAGTTCTGACAGCACCCGGCAGTCGGCTCCAGGCTCCCCGGGGCCTCTGGTCCTCTCCACCTGCCTTCCCCAAGCACACGCCTCCTCCCGTCCCTCCTGTAGAGCCAACTGCAGGCCCTCCAGGCGGGAAGGCTGCACCCCTGCTCTGACCAGCCTCTGGGCCCTCTGCCCCAGGACCTAGGACAGTTCCCCTCTGGCAAGCACTCCCAGCCATTCCCCTCCTGCGCCTGGCTTGCAGGGTCCGCCCTGCACATCCCTCACACACGGGCCAGTACCCCCGCCCAAGCTGCCTGCCCTCTCCTCTAAGCCAGTGGAGGTAGTTTTGCCCTGCAGGGAACTTCCAGCAATTTCTAGAGATAGGTTTGGTTGTCATAACGGAGGAAGGGTGGGAAGAGGCTGGCACACAGGACAGCCCCCGCCACAAAGAATTATCAGGCCCTAAATGTCAGTAGCGTCAAGGTTGAGGATCTCCGCTCCGGGACAGTGGCCTCACCATAGCGAGGGCATATGCGAGATCACACGGTGGCTGGCAGAGCCAGAGTGGAAATCAGCTTGCCTGAGTTCTAGCAGCTTCTTCCCTCAAAACTGTAATAACAATTACACAACCCATTTGTAGCGTGCCTGTGTGCCAGGCACTATGCTAAGAGCTTAGAGGAATTATCTCACTCAATCTCAAATCAAGCCTGGGCAACAGCACTAATATCGTACCCATTTCATATATGGCAAAACTGAGGCACAGAGAGGTTGCTGCAGCATGCTCAGTCACACAGCCAGTAAGCAGCCCACACCAGCCCAGGCCCATCTGAACTCAGAGTCAGTGCTTGTGGGTGAATTACCATCCTTTTCAACCCAGCCCCATCAGTCTCCCTCCCAACCCTCCCCTCTTAGAATGAGCTTCCCTGGAAGTAGGCAGGATATCCATGTCCTATGCCCTCCACGCCTTACCCCTCCCCACATAGGCCCAGCCCCCAGGCTTGGGGACAGACAGCTGTGTGGAGCTGGATGGGGCTTGGGCAGAGCCGGGCACTGGGGTGGTCCGACAAAGGCCCTTATGGCAAGAGGCAGATCTGGAGGCTTCCACTTCCAAACAGGTGGCGAACGTCAGCCCAGCACCCGCAGGACCCAGACAACGCTATGTTGATACCCAGCTTCGAAGGGGTTCTCCTGGGGAGGCCGTGGGAACTCCCCTCTGTTTTCATGGCACCCCCAGCTTCTGCCGCCCCCACACTAGCTCTCTGAAGAGGCTGCTGCCTACACTCCCCGAAATGTGTCATTAAGGACGCTCCTTTGCTGAGGGGAGCCCTGGCCCCGTGGGTGTCTGCTGGGAGACATGTCGTCTGTGCTGCCGGGGGAGACGGGGTTGGCGTGGGCCGCGGAGCTGGGACCTGTGTCAACCCCAGATTTAGAGCAGAGCGCTTCCAGGCCTCAGAGGGCTCGGCCAGGCTGTGTTGGGGAGGGGTGCGGCGCTGTGGGCCGTGCGGGCTTTGCAGGCTAAGACCTTGGGAGCTGGGCCTCCGGCAGTGACTTACTTGGGTGAGAAGAATAGTTTTCACCTCTGGTGTGGAGTGAGGAAGGAGGCAGAGCTGTGTGCTAGGAACTGGGGCAGAGGAAAGAGAAAGGGAACCCAGAAGCGGCGAGTGGGAAGCAAGCAGAGGATGTGGGGCTGTGGGGCGGGAAAGGCATACCTTTTGGGGCACAGCTTCCTGGTCTCAGTCAAGGAGAAGGTTCTGGCACTGACCTGCCTGCCTCCAGTGTGGATCCCTTTCCCCTTCCAGCTCTGTCCCCCTACCCCACCTGCTGACACAGTCCGGCGTCCTCCTGGGTAGGCCCTGCCCTTGACCGATGTGCGGTATCCAGGAAGCTGTTATCACACCGGGGAAATGGCTGAGCCTGGCCTGGAAGCCCAGCTAGCTCGTGGCCTTCTCCACCAACCACTCGGAACCCCTATGCCTGCTGCATGCCAGGCACTGGCCTTTCCCTCCAGAGGGGAGCTGCTGTGACAGGTGTATCCTCAAGTAGGGGGCCCTTGGGGTGCTGGATGGATCCCTCACTCGGGGAGGGAGGAGTGCCCCCAGAAAGCTGCCTCCTCAAAATCAAGGCTAAGGGCACTCAGAAAGGATGAAAGGGACTGGGGCAGATAACGGGGTGTGGGTTTTTAGCAGAGGGAGTAACGTGCCAGGGAAAGGATTGTATTGTTCCATGGGGCAGAGGAGAGGGGGCCAGGAGAGGAGGTAGCTAAGTTCCAACGCCCAAGATGAGGTCCAGAGCCCAGAAGCGCTTTGCAGTTGATCCTGAGGGCTGCAGGAAACCCATGGAAGGATTTTAAGTAGACAATGATTTGTGTTTTAGAACGTGGTGAGTGGGTTGGGGTAGAGCCTGGAGGCAGGTATGGGGCCTCAGAGTTACCTACAGCGGGGCTGGGGTGATGATTGCGGCCTGCTGGGGGACACGGTGGCAGAAATGAGATGCTGAGCATGAAGGTACCAATGGAAGGGTTTGGGGTTTACTTAAAGGGGTGAGGGTGGGGGGAGGCGTGTAGAGTCCCGGCCTGGGAGTGTTGAGAAAATAGGGAAGTGAGACTCTGCTGGTGGGGGGGGGGGGGCAGAGAAGGGATGTGCTGGTGGGCGGGGCTTGAGGGAGTCTGGATGGGAGCCACTGGGGACGGAGGACAAAGATGAATTCAGAAGCATGCAGCGGCTAGTGTCCATCGCTCTCTCTGACTGCGTGGATATGGAAGAGCCCCACACCCGGCTCTGCGGCTGAGCACCTTGGATTTTCCTGGCGTTCCGCTTAATCTGGGAGGTCTTCCTGGAGGAGCTGAGCAGTATGCAGAGGTGGAGCGGCCACTTGGTAGAAAAGTTCTAGAGTGTGATCCAGGGAAGGTACAGACTTAGGGCAGAGAGAGAACCAGACAGGTGATGTCCAAAGTATTATCTTCCAGGGCTATGGGATCCACACTCTGGTTCTACAGAAAAGGACACTGAGGCCAGGGAGGGGAACTGCCTACCTTAGGCCATTTAAAAAAATGTGACCAAGTAGTGGGGCCCAGAGACTTCTCCCCAATCTCCAGTGCATCCTCCTTCCTCCTGGCCAGAGGAAATGTGGCAGGTGCAAGGTGAGCATTCCAGAGAGAGCCGACAGGCAGAGTCCGAAAGCTAGAGCTGAAGAGGGGGTAGCACTGAGAGGGGCTGTCTGTTTCTGGGATGCCCGGGGGAAGTTGGGGGCTGCTGAGGACGGGCCCTGCCCTGGGCCTTGGGGATGGGGCAGCCAACAGGCCGCAGACTTGTAAGAGAGGTTCAGATGTCCCAGCCACTTGTTTCTCAGCTGGAGAAGGCAAAACCCCGCTCCCTGATTCATCCCTGTCCCCCAACCTGTCCTGCTAGGTTTCGGAGAGAGATGGGACTTGCCAGAGCAGCCCCCACCGCCGCCACTACAACCCCGGGGCTTCCAGGCTGCCGGGGAGCGGGGCCGGCCCAGCCTGTCTGGAAGATCCTGGGCTCCTTCTCGGGGCTTTTCCCAGGCTGCCGCGCCCCCTCGTCTCCCACACACGGCTCTCACCCGCCAAGGCTCCGGCGCCAGCCCCGTAGCCCATCATTAACCAGCTCTGTGTCGGGAGTTGGGGGGCGGGCATCAGTCAAGAAGAAAACATCGGCAGTTTCTGTGACCCCAGATGAGGGGCGGAGGCGCCTGGGTTTGGACAGTAGCAATTAGCCCCTGACTGTGGGATCATGGGATGTTATCACCTCTGCTGGCAAGGTGGGTGAGGCAGGCACTCAAGGCCCCAGGACTCCTGGAGCCATCCCAGCAGGCACTGCTCCCAGAGAGAGGCCCCCAGGTCCCACTCGGACCGGGCAGAGCACCTGCAGTGCGGGAGGCAGGGACCCCAGTGAGGGGTGACGTAGGGGTATGGGGACAGGACTGGGTCGGCTGCTGCATCTGGGTCCTCTCTGAGCCCTCTGAGCTGAGTCACCCTGGACCCCATCCTGGGTGCGGAGGGGAGTCTGGAGGGCAGAGTTGCAGCCTGGGCTCTAGAGAGCTCCCAAATAATGGGGAAACCTGCCTGGGGCGTAGATGCGAGACAGGACAAGTTCAAAGGACCTCAGTGGGAACCCCGCTCATGTGGGTTCCTGCTGGCGGAACGATTGGGTCTGGGCAATAGTGATTGGTAAAACCTTCTGAGAGAAGGGGACCCCAGAAGGGGGATTCCCTCCTGACCATACCCTCTTCTTTGCCAGCTTCTCCCCCATGTGGATCAGCCTTGGTGTCAGAAAGTGAGGACCTGGCCAGCCCTGGGAGTTGACATTGGGGAAATAGCTGCACTGGGAGGAGGGGCCCTGTAACCTTTAGGTCACTGTGCTGAGTCAGCAGGGTTTCGGCTGAAGGCCCTATCCCCCCTCCCCCAGCCCTAGGTGAGTCATTCCCACTTACCACTAAGCTGGTTTCTAACCGGATGTCCTCTTCCTTTCTGCCAGTTTTGGGGTGGTGGTGGGGAAGGAGATCCTTGGAAGACCCTAGAGATGGATCCCAAAGGATTTGGGTATGAGAGGCTCTGGGTGGGGAGCCCAGGGACCTCCCCCAGTGTGCCTCAGTTTCCCCCAACCAGGTCGGCCCCTGCTGTCCACCTGACTGAGGGCACCAGGAAAGTGGTGGGGGACAGAAGAAGAGGTGGTCTGTGCCAGAAATCCCAGGAAAACCCCCCCAGCCTGTGCCCCCCTCCACCCGCCCACAGGGGCCCAGTCCCAGCCTGCCTGGCCAGGGAGAGAGGGGTCTGAAATTTCAAAGGGTGGGAAGAGAAACCGCTCGGGGTGGGTACAGAGAGCAGAGTGCCCCCCCATCCTGGGCCACACCCCACTGCGTGGGAACCCATGGCCTCAGCCTCGGATTAGCTCCACAGCAGGCAGGGCAGGCGGGCGGGCGGGCCCTGGGGAGCAGGCTTGTCGCCCACAACTGAGGAGCCTTTGTGTTTTGTTGCTGAGCTCGGGACTTTTACAGGTCCGTGACGTGTCTCGGGGGGCCGGCCCGACACCTGCCTTGTTGGCTCAGCACTTCTGGGAAGCCGTGGAAGCAGTCCCAGCTGTCCAGCCTGAATTCTAATGGGGAAACTGAGGCACTGATGCATGGGCCCCAGATCGTGGGGCATGTAGGGTGGTCAGGGAGACTGTAGGCAGTGCTTGGGGTCAGGAAAAGAAAAACACATTGCTTGATATCCCTGGGATACGAGAACCTTTCTGCGGAGGGCAGAGGCTCCCTGGGATCCCTCTACCCTTCACTCCCCCCTCTCTGGCTCCTTCCTGTTCTCTACGCCCTGTAGATGCCTCCCCCCTGCTGCCTCTGGGCTGCACCCCAGCCCCCAGCCTCTTGCCCACCCGCCCCCGACGAAGCCCAGCGCAGGGTGGCCTGCGGGGGCTGGGGCTGCATTTTGTCACGGGTATTCCCGCCATATACCAGAAGGAGCGAGAGAGGCTCCTGGGAGGGACACCACCCAGAATGACGCCCTGGGGAGGTAGACTGAGAACGGGGGAGTCCCTTACACAAAGGCAAGGTGGGAGGAACACCAGGCTGGACACTGCTCTCCTACGTCCCCAAGCAAGTGACCCAGTGCCCCCCCCCACCAACCCCGGGACTCCTCCTCTGTAAAATGACGCATTTCGTGGTCCGTTGGGCCTCCAGGATGCTACCATCTAGTGGCCCTGGTTCCCGCATCAGTGACTCCGCCAGCCCGAGTGTCTTCCCTCTTCCTTAGGGATTCACAGGCTGCTGGGGGCTGGGGGGACACATGCGGGGAAATGCACTAGACACACGTGCCAGGAAAGCGAAAGGGATACGGATGCTGATGACGGTGGTGAGGACGACGATGGCTCCTAACATCGGCCACGCGTGTAATTCTATGCGGAGTGTGCCAAGCTCTCGTTTCACGTGTCCTCACTTAATCCTGAGAATAACTGCAGGGGTAGGTACCGCTGTTGGGCCCATTTTACAGATTGCAACCTCAGCACAAACTGAGGCACAGAGAGGTCATTTGCCCAAGGTTTCATAGCTCCGACGTGACAGAGGGATCGTCACGAGCCCACCTGCTGCCGGTAGCAGGGAGGAGATGGGACGACCCTTTAGAGGGTGGGAGGAGCTGAGGCCTCATCGGGGAGACATAAGCGTCCGCTTCCAGGTCGTTGGGACCAGAGTGGTTGGTGGAAAAGCTTGGACGGGCCTGTCCTGTTTGCAGCCCCTGTCCCGGGCCTTCCGGACACCTCTTCCTGCACAGAGGAGGGCCCTGTTCCTGGGTTACTGCCCTGAGCCAGGCCTTTCTCTGTCCTTTCAGTGGAGATCCCTCTACCCTATTGCTGCTGCACCTGACCCCACCTCTCTGAAAGCTTCCCAGTCTGCACAGTCTAAAGAACGTGGGACGTCTCCCCAGCTCTGCATCCTCAGACCAGGACTGGCAACCCCAAGCCAGAAGCTGGGGGTCTGGGTCCCTAAGCCTGGAGTAGGGTGCAAGGGCGGAGGGAAGGTTTTCAGACTTCGTCAGTGTCCCCAGCCTCTCCTAGTTACAGACCTCTGGAAGCATGGAGTGACCCCAAATCCTATATTCCAAGAGCTCCCTTGTGCCCAGCAGACTGTAGGCAGAGAGGCCAACATCAAAATGAGCCGACCTGCTCCTTAGAGGCCCTCCCCCACTCTGGCCTGCCCGCCAGTGAGGAGACTTCACCCCAAAACAAGCATTAGGGTGGGGAGGGCTGCCTCGGTCTGCTTAGGCACTGATGGACAAGACAGGGCCGATGGGGCCCCTGAGCCCCTTCTAGTGCCTGCCCCACCGCTGTCCATTATCTTCCCTCCTGGCATTCACAGCTCTAAAGGGTGAGGTCACTGCTGAAGACACAGCAAGTGAATGGCAGCGTGTGTGGGGGGCGCTGAACTCTGCCTGGCTCCACACCTGCAGAGGAGTGACAGGAACCAGGGCCGAGCCAGGCTTGGTGGGCTATGTCCCTCTGTAAGCCCCACTGTGCCCAGGCACCAATCCCCAGATGGCTCCTGGTGCCCGCACCCCAACCCCAACCCCCAGCCTATGGCCCAAGCCCTCCCAACTGGCTTTTCCTGTTTTCTGGCTTTGTGTGGTGAAAGTTCCCCAATTATACCCACATTATCTCACCTGCTGGGCAACCTCCAGCAGGTTGGTGAGTGAAGGCTGGAGAGTGGGGGAGGGAGCACCCACTTACCCTGCTGGGAGGGCCTAGGGCAGAGCTGCTTGCCAGCAGGCCACTCAGCAGGAGCACTGGGCTGTCTGGCCCACTGACCTCACCATGGGACTCGATCTGGAGTGGGGCCCCAGCAGGGCAGGGCCATAGTTCAGAGAATCAGACTCAGGGCTAGAAGGGACCACTGAGACGGGGGAGTCCGGCCTGCTCCCCTCTATAGGAGGAAAATAGGGCTCAGGAGGGGGAAGTGACTGGCCCAGGTCCCAAGGCCAGCTTGAGATGGAGCCGGACAGAGCCCAGCTCTCCTGACTCCCTGATGGATACCTCCTGACTCCCTGATGGATGCTGCCTCCACTGGACTCCAGCCAGCCCGCAGTGCTCTCTGCCTGGGGACACGTCAGAACCCCACAGAAGGGCCCAAAGGACAGCGGGAGGGGGAGGGGTGTGGTACCCCAGGTGGGCCTTGAAGGGTCTATGTGGATGTGAACAGGCATAGAGAAGTGGGGAGCATCAGGGAAACTTCCAGAGCAAGGCAAGGGCCTGGCTGGAAGGGGCCAAAGACCTATGTATTCAGCAAGCATTTCTGAGCAGGTATTTGTATGCCAAACGCAGAGGGTGCTGTAGGGACCTAGGAGACAGCCTGTACCCTCCCAAGGGGAGCAGCTTTCACCAGTCGTGGTCTTCCAAGCCCTCTAAGGAGTGTGCCCTGCTTGTGTGTCTCCACCATGCAGGGGCAAATAGGAACCCCAAGTTTCCAGTCTTGAACCCCAGTCTCCCTTGGGGGACCACCGAGGCCATCCCCCTGCTGCTGCGTCAGTCCAGGGCCTGGCATCGCTGTTATTGATGGTGGTCAGTAAGGATGTGACAACACCAAGTGTGCAGAGGCACAGCCAGGAACAAAGCTCGGGAATGAGCCCCGAAGAGACCCGCCAGAGGGGCTGGCTGCTCCGAGTTCAGGGTTTGGGCGAAGCTCGAACAAGCCCTTCTAGTGGGAATGAAGCCAGCGGGGAGGAGACTGGGGAGGGATTGATTCATCCATCTGATGCCACCGATCACTCCCTCCTCTTGGCAAGTCTCTATTCTCGCGGGTTTCCGTTACAATTTTCTGGCAACAAATGTCTTCTGAGCACCTACTGTGTGCCAAGACACCAGGCCCTGGGGATGTGGTGGGGGCAAGGACCTGGATCCCGCTCTGGGGGAGAAGTCAGAGGCATGAACAACCACATTCCAAGCCAGAAAAGATCTGTAACGGTGGGGAGGGTCTGTGAAGCTTCCCAAGGTGGGAGATCCATTGGTGGAGAAGGGGAAGAGCCTTCTGGGGCCTTCTAGGGAACCGCATGAGCAAGAGTCCAGGAGTGTCAGGAGGAGGGAGGGGGGACATGTAAACATGGTGTTCCTTGAGGAGGGGCCCCGTCTGACACAGTCGGAAGGCATCACGTGTGGAGAGATGGGGACAGAGAGGCAGAATATAGATGAGGGGATGTTGAAAGCCAAGGCATTTGAACAAGATTGTGAAAGAGCAGGACCTGGAGGAGGCCGCGTCTTGTGAAGCACCCACTTCCCCCCAGGGGCCTAGCTGGGCGAGAGGGACAGAGCCATCTGCCCCAGCCCATAGGCACTCAGCCTCTGGGGAGAAGACCTGTGGGGATGGCCATCATGGCGGCCACTGTGAGCCATGTGGGTGGGCAGCGCTTCCTGTCTCCTGACACACTTTCTCCTCAGTCCCACTGATTGTCCTAGCAAACGCTGTGGGGTGGAGGACTGGACTTTATGCCCCATTTTCCAGAAGGGGACTGAAGCCCCGAAAGGGGATGAGGTTGTCCTCTCCCAAGAAGACAGCGCGCTGACCCTCCTCATCCAAGACCAGGGAGGCAGTGTGAGTTTACCGCTGAGAGGTGGCAGCCACGATGTGTCATGAGGGGAAAGGGCAGCTTCTGGAACAGTGCGTCCAGTGTATGATTCTGGCTCTGTGTGAGGGAGGGAGAATGTAGAGAGAAGAAAGTAAAAGAGGACATTTCCTCCAGGATTATTGGTGATATTTTTGCGCAGCGGGATCCTGGGCAGTGCGGTTTCCACAGTAGTTTTCAGTATTTCCCAGAGTGCTTTCAGTACCAGCAATCAGTGTTTCTGTGATCAGCATCAGAAGAGTAGTTCTGGCAGAGAGAGGGGAGCAGTGGCCCAGGAGTGCGGGCAGGGGGCCGTGCCTGTCGCTGACCACCCCTGCGTGTCCTCTGACCAGGCCCCCAGGCCCAGGTGGTCCAGGTGAACGACTCCATGTACGGCTTCATCGGCACCGACGTGGTTCTGCACTGCAGCTTCGCCAACCAGCTGCCCGACGTGAAGATCACCCAGGTCACGTGGCAGAAGGCCACCAACGGCTCCAAGCAGAATGTGGCCATCTACAACCCGGCCATGGGCGTCTCGGTGCTGAACCCCTACCGCGAGCGCGTGGAGTTCCTGCGGTCCTCCTTCATCGACGGCACCATCCGCCTCTCGCGCCTGGAGCTGGACGACGAGGGGGTCTACATCTGCGAGTTCGCCACCTTCCCCGCCGGCAATCGAGAGAGCCAGCTCAACCTCACCGTGATGGGTAAGCTGGCCCCACCCCTCCCTCCCTGCTCGTGCGGGGGGCCCGGGGCCTGGCCATCCTCACCATGTGCCTCAGTGACCCCGTCATTTGCCTTGAGTTGCCTGCGCCCCGAGCCCCAGGCGTGGCACATCCGGTCCCTGCCAGCCCAGTGGGGCCACAGTTCACTGGGGGTTGGGGGCAGGGCCTTTGCCATGGTCAGAGCTAGAGATCGGGTTTCAGGTTGGAGCCCCACCTGGGGGCTTTGTGGGTGGCCAGGAAGCAGACCCTGCGGGGAGGGCAGGAGCCCTTGGCTGGAGCAGGCCGAGGCTCTGAGAAGGCCTCCACTTGACAGAAGCAGGTCCCAGCCGTAGAGCAGGAAGGACGTGGGTTAGGTGTGAAGCTGTCCCCGGAGAAGTGCCAAGAGGGGAGGATGGCCAGGGGGGTGTCTGGGGCCTACACACCTTGGGCGAGGCAGTGGAGCTGGTCCCATGGCGCTCTCCGCTTCCCCGCAGCCAAACCCACCAACTGGGTGGAGGGTACCCAGGCAGTGCTTCGAGCCAAGAAGGGGCAGGATGACAAGGTCCTGGTGGCCACCTGCACCTCGGCCAACGGGAAGCCTCCCAGCGTGGTATCCTGGGAAACACGTCTGAAGGGCGAAGCGGAGTACCAGGAGATCCGGAACCCCAACGGCACAGTGACCGTCATCAGCCGCTACCGCCTGGTGCCCAGCCGGGAAGCCCACCAGCAGTCCCTGGCCTGCATCGTCAACTACCACATGGACCGCTTCCGAGAGAGCCTCACCCTCAATGTGCAGTGTGAGCAGGGCGCAGGGCGGGCCGGTTCCCCGGGGTGGGCACCGCCGTCCCCTGCCCACCCACCTCCCCCCGTGCCAGCCCTCCCTCCTCCTCTGCTTCTGTCTCCTACTGCTCTCCCCTCCCCGCCCCTTCTTTCTCTGGCCTCTCAAGCCTTCCCCTCCCTCTCTCTTCCTGGGGGTGCTTTGGCCTCCCTCCTCTCTTCCCCCATCTCCTCCCTTGGCTCATCTGTCCTCATCCTTTCCTCAGTCCCCTTGCTGCTTCTGCTCTGAGGGTCTGTGATCACCACCCTCTCCCCTTCTCTCTCCCTCTCCAAGCTGGTTCCATCCATGTCACTGCTATCCACCCTCCTTTCCCTGTCCGAGGTTCCCTCACCCCGAGCCCTGCTCTCCTGACCTCCCCCTTCTCAAACATCATCCCTTGCCCCACAGATGAGCCCGAGGTGACCATTGAGGGCTTTGATGGGAACTGGTACCTGCAGCGAACAGACGTGAAGCTCACGTGCAAAGCTGACGCCAACCCCCCTGCCACCGAATACCACTGGACCACGTAAGTGCTCTAGGGCGGGCCGGGCTCCCGGCAGGGTCCCTAGCCAGTCACAGGGAGATACCCCACCCTACCTCCAGGAGCATTAAGTGGGGAGGAAATCAGGGTCTTCATTCAGGTTTCTCAGCGGGAAGGGGAGGGGCCGCGAGAGACCCCATGTACATACACACCCCCCCATCTGACAGCAGCAGGGTCAGCGGGACAAACCATTCTGCCAGAGGGGGATTCCCTCATGATCTGCCTGCTTTCCTCTCCCTAATAAAGAATTTTGTCATTTTCGTTTGGTGATCTCAGTCTGAGTCACTCCCACCCGAGCCCCCGGTATTTATTTTTATCGAGGTGTCCCCAGGGAAGCTGGCTTTCTGGAGCATCCCAGATCTTTCTTTGTTCCCATTCCTTCTCTCCAGCACCCCCAGATTCTCAAGGAGAGGGCAGCCGTCAGCCCAGCATGCCTGTGTTCATGGCGTGCTTGTCCCTTATCCCGTCCTCTGGTTCCTGGCTTCCCAGTCTTTGAACCTGGCTCTTAGAGGGTCTGGTCCGCTCCTGCAATTGGCTCTGATGGCCTGAGCCAAGGTGCTTTCCAGCTGGTGTTGTCAGCTGGATGGAACACGTAGAAAGACGGGTGTGGGGAAGTCAAGAAGCAGGCTGACGTGATAGCCAGGAGGTGGCTGCCACATTGTGTCTGTACTCTTTCTCCGGGAGGCAGAGGGCACTGGCTTGCCCAGCTCACTCTCACCCTCCGTCCACTTCCTGAAACCAGAAGCGCTTCTGAAGGTGCAGGTCGCCAGGGCCAGCTTGCCAGTGTCAGCTCTGTGTGCCTGGGAGCTGCTAGGTCCAACAGAACCTTAGCTTCATGGATCAGAAGGCAGTTCCCTGTGTTTCCCCAGGAGAAAGGCCTGTGATATGTCTAGCGGAACAATGAGATAGTGAAATGGGACTCGATTCCTCCATGAGGGGGTTCCACGAGCAGCTTGTTAAACCACAACCCAAGAAACCAGGTCTAACTGGAAGAGCACTGTGCCAGGAGTCAAAGACCCGGGCTCCAGTTCTGTCACAAGGAGCTGTGTTCCTTGACTGTGAACTTAGAGTTTCTCATCAGTTCAGTGGGACAAGTACCTTCCAGTCCTGTCTGCATTTCAGTGCTGGGACCACTGAGTGTGAAACACAGAAGACAGTTGGGGCTGTTTTTCTTCCTTCCAAGACAGACCCTGTCTGACTCATTCAGCAAAAGGTCTGGGAGTCTTGGAGGAGTTGGGTGACACTAGGGTAGCCTCTGGCGGGGAGAGTCGTAACCCTCTGCCCTGTCTCCCCATCCCCGCAGGCTGAATGGCTCTCTCCCCAAGGGCGTGGAGGCCCAGAACAGAACCCTCTTCTTCAGGGGGCCCATCAACTACAGCCTGGCAGGGACCTATGTGTGTGAGGCCACCAACCCCATCGGCACACGCTCGGGCCAGGTGGAGGTCAACATCACAGGTAGGAAGCTGCCCCCTGCCTGGCCTCTCTCTGCCCACTCACTGCTTCCTCCACAACCGATGTCCCCCACCTTTGGCTTGTGTCATGGCAGGAAGATCACGTCTCCTCTTCCTCCTCCAATTCCCCCTTGAGCTCTGGCCATTGGCCTTGCTTTGCTTTTCTGTTTCCTCTGTTACAAGGCTCTGTGTGAGACAGGGTGACCCCCGATCAGAGAGGGGTCGGAGGGAGGCAGTAAGCGCCATCTGCAACAATGCTGGGGGGGATGGGGGGGCAGTCAGGGGCGGTGTTAGAGCTGCCCGTGCCCTGTGATGCCGGCAGCCAGAGCACCTCTGTTCCTGCGGTTCAGGAAACCCACGTGCGCGGCCGGGGGAGGCTTACCTCAAGCAGGGACACTGGAGGGAAAACAAGGAGATAGCCCAGAGCCATGGTGGTCCTATGCCCCCCCACTAAATTACTGTTTTCCCTGCATCTTGCTGTGTGTCGGTGCAGAATAGGAAATTCAGCCACCTGACCTCTCGGCCCGAGGGAGGGAGCACAGGAGCTAGGATGTTCTGGGGGAGGCCTGCCATGGGCTGTGAAAGCAGCACGGGCGCCCGCGTCAGACAGCTGGGACGTGGACAGGTCCTCGAGGTGCCTGGAAGCCTCGTTGTCAGAATGTACAAAATGTGGGCCGAGTACCTAGCGCAGACCAGTCTGTCAACAAATGGCCCATGCTCTGTGATTAGGATCTCGATCTCTGTCATTATCATGATTAATGGAAGGATCAAAACAAGCCAATAGAGGGGTACAGCTGCCATCCCAAGTTCACAGCCGCAACGGGGAGTGTCTTTAACATTGTAGCTGAGCAGGTCGCAGGATAGGGAAGTGACAGAAAGAAGCGCCTGGCTAGGGAGGTGGTGTCATGTTGCTGCCACAGCCAAGATGGACAGGAAGTGACGTCAGATCAGAGGGGTGCGTGTTATGCGCAGGAAGTGATGTCAGAGGGCGCGTGTTGTGCGTAGGAAGTGACATCAGGGAGCTGTGGAGCCTGTGGGTGGTTGGACCGTCTCACCGGAGGGCAGGCACAGGACTCGGGCACGGACTGGAGAGGCCTCAGCTCTGGGCCTGGGTCTCAGAGAGGAGGAGACCTCCTTTGTGGGTATGTCCCGGCACAGCTGCCCAGGGAGCAGCCGGACGGTGTGTGGGGCCTGCGACCTGCCATTGGGACCACTCCGTCTCCCCCTCACCCGGGAAGGTGGCGTCCCTGGTCCTTCGCTGCTCTCTTCAACCCCCTGCCCTCTGCTCTCTGACTGGCTGAGGAGGAATCTGGGGAAAGCTAAGGCAGCCTGTCCTCCAGGCTCGGGTCTGGGCTGGAGGTCAGGGCAGATTCACACGCTTCTCCGCTCCTGGAGAAAATGTGGGTCGAGCTCAGTAGGAGCCTCGCAGGGGCCCGAGCTCTGGCCGTGGGGGCCACAGTGCAGACAAGGATGAGGAGTGAGGAGTATTGGTAAGGAAGCATGACCACGCCGCCGCGAGTCGTATCCTAGGAGGGTCACGCGGACAGGCCTGGGCTGTGTGTGCCTGTAGCTGTGCCTGTCAGTCTGTCATACAGAGATCATCACACTTCACTCAGGTCAGATGCCTGCTCCACTAGCTTGCACATGCCAAGCCCTCCCTGGGTGGCAGTACCTTCCCCACTGGGGGGCCACCAGCACCCTGGTCCACCCCACCCCCAGCTGGGGGACCACTGTGTCAGCCTCCACCACTCAGGCTCCTTGGGGAAGCTGCGAACCAGAAAATTAGGGGAGGAAACTGAAAAACCTGGGAGCAGTGACCCCCACCCCCCCACCTTCCCTGTGATCCTGCCCCTGGCATGAGTGGACCAGCCAGAGGCCCTTCTAGGCTTTTGGAGCCAAGGAGTGCTACCCATCCCAGAGGCAGGGCTGGGCCAGCAAAGGTAGAGCCTCCCTTCTCCCAAAGCTCAGGAGATGTGGGATGCCCGGGAGTGCAGGGTTGCTCGTCAAAGTCACCAGGTCCAGGAGCAGGGAGGAAGGGAAGGGGGCACTTGTCAGGCCCGGACTACAAAACAGAGGAAAGAAGCCAGCTGTGGAGGTGGGCCATCTCCTTGCGCTGATGGCTGCAGGGGTGCCCCGCATGGGATCTGTGGTCGGGCTTCACTGGCCCTGTGGGCAGGGGGACCAAGCTGCCGAGGGCTCCAACTGGAGGAGGCACATAGCCTCTCCTCCTGTGCTCCCCAGAGGTACTGAGTGGGACCAGGGGGTGGGGGGTAACCAAAGTCACATGCAGGAGTGGTGAGAAGGGCCTTGCATAGGGACACTCTGCTGACAGCCCAGTCAGGCAGAAGCCAAGGAAGCATGACGCTCACTGAATCACTCATTGGTGGTCCCAGGAGCGGTTTCACTGGCCAACCCGAGGGAAGGAGGGAAGCTCTCGCATCCCCTCTGGAGGCTCAGCCAGGAAGCCGGAGCCATTTCAGAGCTGCGTGTTCTTGGGCTCACGGACAATTTCCGAGCAGCCGCCACTACCACCAGACCTCATCCCGCATCAGCTAGTGTCTGTCACATTCTCTGGGGGCCCCATCCGAAGGGCACAGCAATGCCCTGGGCTCCAAGCCCCACTAGTCAGGAGGGAATGCATGAGCGAGACAGATAAGTGGAAATTTAATTTTTCATCCTGGCCATCCGTTCGGGTAATAGCTTTGCCCTGGGCGCATCTGGAGAGGAAAATGAAGAGCAGCTGGGGTCGGGGGGAGGCGGCGGGCAGCAGGGTGTGCGCCAAAGACCCGAGCGTGTGCAGGGCACGCATGTGCAGTGCACTGCCCCCACACGGACACACTTTAGCACAGGCTTCTCAGGGTCCTGGGTTCTGGGGAAGGTGGCATTTGAGTTGTTTCTATAGGGATGAGTGAGTGGGCAGTGATGGGAGGATGGGGGTTCACAGGCAGGGGAAGCTTGTGGGAGCCGAGTGGGCAGGAATGGAAGGAGTGGGCCTTTCTCTGTGTTGTCAAAGGGGATTCTCTGGAGGGTTCTCAGCAGAGAAGCGGCGTGGGGAGGCAGACGGCTTAGACCAAGCATTTGAGAGGCTGCGTGGATGGCACCAGGGGACTAGTTAGGGGCTGTACAGTGAGCTTGTCCCTAATGGAGAGCAGCAGGCCTGCGCTGCGGCCACGGGGCCGGTGGGGAAGGACACACCAGAATTTGTGTGTACGTGTCCACAGCGCCTGGGTCCCTCAGACGAGCCCATTTCCAGGATCTGAGTGCTGAGGAGCAGTTTCCTAGGGCTAGCCCTGTAGTCCCAAAACAAACCAGCGAGCTCCCTTCTCCCTCTGTGAGTGTGGGGGAGAGGTGCTCAGGGTATGGCCTTGGCCAGACTATAAAGAGGCTAGATGGGGCAGCGTCTAGCCCTGGACTGGTGCTGTCTGGAGGAGAGTCTCCAGGCTGCTCCAGGGGCAGATCAGGAGGGTGTCTGCCCCAGTTCCCACTTCTGGTGATGTCGCAAACTCATCCACTGGGGGTGACCACTACAGGGTGAAGGAAACGGGTCTTCCTCTTAGACTGGGAGTTCTCACCACCACATGTTGGTGGGGCTTCGGGGTCCATCTGGAACGGAGGGGATGTGTGAGCTTGGTATGAGCCTGCAACGGCACGTGCCAGCGCGTAAGTGTGGGTGTGTGCCTCTGAGTGTGCAAACGTGCTCTGGCAAGCCGGCAGGCGCCTGTCTGTATGCTGAGTGTGCACACGGGAGGCCTGGCTGGTGGATGGCAGCAGTGCGCAGGTGGCTACATCTGGGCCCCTGGGAGGGCTGGGGTCCAGCTCCAGCATGACAAGGCCCTGCCCGATGACACGCTGCACAGCTGCCGCGGCTACTTCGGGAAGACAGGGCTTCCCAGAGCCTGACCTCAGGCCTTCCCACCCTCCCTACGGCCACAGCTGTGCACCCTGGGAACTGTAGTTTTTCCGGCCTTCCAGCCCCATCTCCTGAGGCCAGAGCGCTTCCCTCTGCACCCTCACCTGGCATCTGAAATCCGTCTGCAGCGCCGGGAGGTCACCTAAGCCCTTCTTCTAACCTAGACTGGCCTGGACGCAAAGCAACCAAAATGACCAGGGTTCCCCCTTGTTCCCAAAAGATCCTCAGGGAAGAATCAACCTCCTTAGGGCTGAGGGGTAGGGGAAAAAAAAGTGAAACAAAAGGATCTAGAAGGGAAAGACACCCAGAGGCTCACCTCTAAGACAAGCCTTGCCTTAACGATCCATTCAACAAATACTCTTGATCTCTGGCCACCTGCCAGGCAGGTGAGGTTCTTGGGAGTACCTCAATGAGGCCAAGTCCCTGTCCCTCTGGAGTTAGTACAGAAGGACAGACCGCAAACGACAGAGGAACCACATTCAAAAAATCACGTGGTCCTGTTGAAAGTGACATGGAGAAAAGAGGAGGAGGATGAAGGCGACAAAAGGGCTGGGGCAGGGTTCGTGAGCTGCGGCTGGAAACAGGGCAGTCAGAGCAGGCCTCGGCGAGAAGGGGATCCCAATGAGAAGTGTGAGCGAGGCCTTGAAGGAGGTGAGGGGGTGACCATGGGACATCTAGAGAAGAGTCTGCCGGAGTACAGGGCAGCTGGTGCCAAGGCCCTGGGTAAGCCTTGAGCAGAGTGAGCCAGGAGGAAAGCAAGAGATGAAATCAGAGGTGGGAGCAGAGAGGCCCAGGTCATGTCGGACATTTGAAACTCTTCAGATTTGACAGGATCTCTGTGGCTGCTGTGTTCAAAAGGGTCTCCAGAGAGGAAAGGAAGAATCAGGGAAGCCAGTTGGACAGCTGTTGCAGTAATGCACGTGACAGGGGCGCCTGGAGGGCTCAGTCCGTGAAGTGTGTGCCTTCGGCTCCGGTCATGACCCCAGGGTCCTGGAATCAAGTTCTGTGTCAGGCTCCCTGCTCCCCAGGGAATCTGCTTCTCCCTCTCCTGCCACTCGTCTCTCAAGCTCTCGCTCTCTTCCTCTCTCAAATAAATATTTAAAAAATTAATGCAAGTGATCGGTGATGATGGCTTGGATTAGGGATGGAGCGATGGCGGAAAGTCCTCAGGTTCTAGATTTACTCTGAATTCGAATTTACAGACTAATTTGGGACACAAGCTGTAATCACGAAATAGGTTAATACACCAAACTCTACCATACCCTGATTAGTGGGGCCAAAAAATTCAGTCTAGTCAAGTAAAACGTCAGAGAGCTTTATTTTTTCGTTGGATCTCTGCCGTCACAGAAAGCGTAAAAATATAGTGGAACTTAGACTCACACAGCTATAACATACATGAATAGAAACAGTCCCAAATTATCATGGGGATGCCACTTCCCAACCCCTCTCCTCTTTCCTCATTCCTGAAAAAAAACAAAAAACCTTTAGCCATTCAAAAACTGAAGGAATGGAAATGGGCATGAGGGAATGAGGAAGGGCATTCCTGGAAGGGCCAACAGCACGAGCAGAGGCTTGCAGTAAAGAACCAACTTGGATGGCAAGGCTGGAGAGTTAGCCATAGCCAAGATCAAGTCCGCAGGCAGTGGGGACGTCGTTGCTACTCTTTGAAGAAGGGAGTGGTAGTGTCTACACACTGGAAATTAACCTGGTGACTGTAGACAGAGCGACTCAAAGGACAGAGACCAAATGGAGGTGGGAGATTCAAGAATCTCCTACAGGAATCTCCTACCTGGCATGAAGTGATAAAACATTGAATAGGAAGAGTCTAACAGGGTTAGATGGAAAAATTTGAAAGGAAAGGTAGGTCCCTCCATGTGAATGCCTTTCTTATTCTCTTGGCCTCTCCAAGTCCTTGCCATCCTCAAGGCTTGGCATAAGTCTTTTCCAAGAAGCCTTTGCTAGCTCCAGACCACAGTGTTCTCCCTCACCTGTACTCCTGAGGCCCCTGTCTGCCAGTGCCCTTGACTGTCTGCATGCTGCTTTGTCTCTAAGGGTGTCATTTGGGAGGCTGTTTCTTGTATTCTGTGACCAGCAAAACAGATGCTCCGTAGATGTTTGTTGATTGGGTAGATGGATGGATTGGTAGAGAGGCAGATGGCTGGATAGGTAGATGGCTGGATAGAGGGGTAGATAGGTAGAGGGATGACTTAGTGGCTTGGTGGGTGGGTGGGTGGATGGATGGATGTTTAAGGGGGTGGATAGGTAAATGGATGGTTGAGTGGGTGGGTGGATGGTTGGATTAGTGGATGGACCAGTGGGTAGATAGATCAGTAGATGGGGGCATGGATGAGTGAAGTGATGAGGTAAGTTCGAGGTGAGAACTGAAGAGTTAGCAGGCAGGGTGAAAGCACAGAGGCTAGGCTCCTGATAGCTGCCTTTCGGGCACGCCTTGTGGAAGCAACTCCCACTTTGTGGGGGAGCCATGTGCAGCCCTTTTGAAGGCAGTAAACAGATGGGACCTAGTGAAGCAGGAGAAGCTTGAAGTTCCAGGGAAACGGTTCTGGAAGTGAGCAGTAAGGACAAATACTCAGTAAATATTTATTGGGCAGCCACTTGGTGACCTGCATGGAGGACACAGTGGTGACAAGTGGCTGTGCCTCTCTCTGCCAACTCCTTCCTGGTGGAGAGGCCAGGACAGGAGCATCTGGGTGGTCCCTGCTCAGCCATGTGACTGCCGATAAATGGCCTCCCCTTCTTTTGGCCTCTGTTTTCATTGGGCCTTCCAGCCTGGACTCCCAGAAGTCCTTTCCTCTTCTAGTCTCGGGCCTGCTTCTGCTTGCTGCAGGCAGCACCCCACCCACTCCCACACAGGGGCTAGCTTCCCCTCTGGAAGGACGGAACGGACTCATAGGAAGAACAGGTTCCCTTAGAGCGGGTGATGCCCACTGAGGGAGTGAGCTGGCAGGATCCGATTCCCGGAGACCAGAACAGATGCCCTAACCATACACCTTTGCCTGGGCCTGAGTGAGGAGGGCTTAGAACAGCCTGGCAGCCCTCCCAGGCTCCCCCAGAACCTGCCCACAGCGCTCCTGACCCAGGTCAGCCGTGGTCTCCGGTGCCACCCTGTGGTGGTGCTGGGAACCGCCTCCCTCTGCCTGCCCTCCGACCCCCTTCGGCCTCTGGCAAGGAAGGCCCTGTACGGAGAGGGAAGGGGCAGCACAGGCGCTCCCCCAATCAGCCTTCCCTCCCACCTCCTGCTTCCTTTCTCTTCCCTCTACCTCTCCTGCCTCCTCCTTTCCACCCTGTCACTGGGGTGCACGTTTCTGCACACGCATTCTGCCGTGATGGCCAGGGTGTGCCCTGGCACACTCCCTCGTGTGTATGCGTCGTCACCATGTGTGTGCATGTGCACTCGCACCTCACTCGTGCACAGCCACGCTGAGCGTCTTCTGCCCCCGGCCCAGGCTGGCAGTACTCTCAGCACCCACCTGGCTCTGCAGGGCCAGACCGCTGCCAAGAACCACAGCCCTGGTTTCTGGCACTCACAGGGCGTCCCTGGGGCCAGCCTGGGACCCTGTCCTCTTCGGTGTGCCCTAGGGAGCACAGTGAAATCAGACGTGGGCACCCAGTGACCTGCAGGTGTCCGGCGCAGGCTCTCTGTGCAAAAGAACGAACTGGTGTTGCATCATTGGCTGGTGGCCTCGGGCAGGTCATTCCACTTTTCTAAGCTTCGTCCCCTCCACCCCCTGCTTCCTGGCCTTTCCATCCCCTGCCTCCTGCCACCCCTGCCGACTCCCCCCAGGAACAGACACTGACACTGTCCCCCTCCATGTCTTTTCCTCACCCAGAGTTCCCCTACACCCCGTCTCCTCCTGAACACGGGCGGCGCGCGGGGCAGGTGCCCACGGCCATCATTGGGGGCGTGGCAGGGAGCATCTTGCTGGTGGTGATCGTGGTCGGCGGGATTGTGGTGGCCCTGCGCCGGCGCCGGCACACCTTCAAGGGTGACTACAGCACCAAGAAGCACGTGTACGGCAACGGCTACAGCAAGGCGGGCATCCCCCAGCACCACCCGCCCATGGCCCAGAACCTGCAGTACCCAGATGACTCGGACGATGAGAAGAAGCCCGGCCCTCTGGGTGGGAGCAGCTACGAGGAAGAGGAGGAGGAGGAGGGCGGCGGAGGGGGCGAGCGCAAGGTGGGCGGTCCCCACCCCAAATACGACGAGGACGCCAAGCGGCCCTACTTCACCGTGGATGAGGCGGAGGCCCGTCAGGATGGCTACGGGGACCGGACTCTGGGCTACCAGTATGACCCCGAGCAGCTGGACTTGGCCGAGAACATGGTTTCTCAGAACGACGGGTCTTTCATTTCCAAGAAGGAGTGGTACGTGTAGCCTCCACCGCCAGAGCCTCTGTCTGCGCCTCTTCCTCCCCAGCCCCCACCCGCACGCCCCCTGCCCACCCCCGTGCCCTCTCCTCTGGGAGCTCAACAGAGACTCACCCAGCTGCCCAAAGCCAGCTCCACACTCCTGGGGAGCGGGGAGCCCAGGGCACACACGACCTGGCTTGGTTTTGATTTCCTCCCCGTCCCCGGCCCTCCCCATGCTGTTGTGTTCACTGTGGCTTTGGTGTTGCTGTACCTTTTCTCCCCTGACCCTCCGCCTGCCCTCTGTGTGGGGGAGCCCTATTCTCGTCTTGTGTACCTGGGCACCCTTCCAGGGTTTGGGGAGCCAGCCCTCCCCCACCCCCCAACACTGGAATCTGTTTGCGTCCTTCCCACTGGGGGTGGAGGGCTGAGGGGGCTCTAAGGGGAGAAGCCCCGCCCTACCCCCAGCTGCTGCTGCTCTTTTCCCAGGGAGAGGGAACCCAGTCCTCCCTGCCACGAGCAGCCGGGAGCTTAGACCCGTGGTCTAGACGGCCATTGCGCCAGAGAGGCAGGGAGAGGCTTCTCCAAAGGACCCAGGGTTGTCTTGTTCGTTAAGTGAATCAAGTTGAGGTCCCCACCCAGGGCCTTGGGCAGTGTATTTTCCTGGCGAGGTTGGTTTTACATTTTTTTTCCTCATTGGCCGACAGAGAATGAAGTTGGCCCAGCTCTGGTGCGTCTCTCCTCTTGATCCCTATCTGCTCCCCACACAGTGGGGCTCCAGGTGGACCCTGACCCACACTTCCCGTATGCCTCTACCAACGCATGACAGACACCTACATGCACACTCGCCGCTCATGTCCGCCCTTCCGTTCCCCCGGGTCTACATGCCCTCGCAAGCTGGACAGCACCGGGGCCCGCCCCTCTCTGCTCCACCTTTTCCCCTCCCAGTGGAGGGTGGGGACAGTCTTCAGAAGTGTGCAGGGACAGCTGAGACCAGAGCTCCCTGGAGCCTCTACCCTAGGAGCTCAGGCTGGCCCCAAAATGCTTCTTTCGGCAGGGGAGTTTCTCCCATTTCTTCCTTACCTGTCAAGTGCTGGTAACTGTTGATTCCCCTGGAGAGTCAGGGCTGGGGGGTCCCTAACATGTCCAGGTGACAGAGGTGACCGAGTACCACCAGTCAGTGGGGAAGGGAGTCGACAGGAGAAGCTCTGCAAACACGCACGAAGAGTACAGTGGGCAGCCCACCTGCCAAGTCCAATGCAGATGTTCTAGGCTTGCCAGAAATGCAAGGGGAGTGGGGTCACGAGGAATCCAGATTCAGGAGCTCCTGCTCACCCCTCACCACGTTCCTCTCTCCCCTCCCTGCTCAGCTGTAACTGGTCTCCATTTGGGGATGGGGAAGGGGTAGGGGATCCTTAGGGAAGCTTTCCCTTTGAGTTACAGGTTCCCTCCTTGAATGGGGCTCTGGGTCCCCATCAGTCACCCAAGACGAGGGCTTCCTGTCTGTACAGCCCTCTCCATTCCCCCAGCTCAAAGTGCCTCAGTTCCTCCATCTGCCCACCCTGGTCCCCCCAGCACTCTGGATAGGAAAGACCCTGGGATGGGAGAGGCAGGCTCATGCCTGCCCATTAGGGTTCCAGTTAACTCAATCCAGGCTGTCCAGGGCTCTGTGGGATGGCAAGTGTTGGGGGGGCAGGCAGCAGACCACTCTGTGCCCCAGGGGCACTGACCTACCCTGCCATAGGCTTCCCAAGGGAGCCCCAGCACCCCCTCCTCCCTTCCCTGGTGCTGCTATTGAATCCCTGCCCAGCTCTGTCTCTGCCCTGGCAACCCTGGGCCCACCAGCAGGGCCACCCTCACCTGGCCCCCACTGCCCTCACCCCAGCCCTGGCTGCCCAGTAGCCACGTAGCAGAAGTCTGAAGCCATGCCAGCCCTGGGGCAGCTCTCCCCTCTTGGCACTGGGGGTACTGGATGGGGTGGAGCTGGAGGAGAACGTTCTGAGGTCTTTCTAGCCACAGGGCAGAGGGGTGTGGAGGAGCTGGGCTGCTTCTCCTGGCAGGGCAGAGGGCTTTCTCCATGTTACATCCCACCTCACGGCACTCTGGCCCCTGTTTGGTCTCCTTGTGCCCGGGGGCTTACTTGATAGAGGCATTCTCTGTCTTCTGGAAACCATGAAACAAAGAACTCTTCCTCCTGTGTCTCCCTTATCCTGTACTGCCAATCCCTGTTCCTCCTTCTATGATGTACTTAGGAGGGCCCCTGAGCCCAGCCAAAGCACTGAGTCCCCTTTCAGACACCTCCATCCCCTCCCCCCAAGCAAAGCACAAACTGTGGGACCCATGCCACATGCATGGACCGTGTGGGAGGCTGCTGCCTGTCCGGGAGCCCAGCGGCACTCCCAGCAAGGCAGCTGCTACTCGGGGCCGAAGGCGGGCACGAGGCAGGCGGGGGTTGGCACTCGGGCCTGGGGAGGTGGGGTTTTCTGTACCTCGAGTCTGCGGGAAGGTGGGACCTGCTGCTGGGCTCCCTGACACAGCCCGCTGGCGGCAGGGAGGCCTGGCCCAACAGAGACGAGGACGCTCCGCTTCTCCTTCATGCCCCAGCATGAGCTGAGCTTCTGCCTTTGCTGGAAATGAAATAAACTTGGTATTCCTTGTGCCAAGGCGTCCCCCAGTTGTCACCCTGCCTCTTGTCACCCTCCCTGTTCTTGGCCCCCCAACCCCCTGACCCCTACCCATTTAAGATTTTGATATAGTTCTGATGTGTAAAAGCATCTGAGTCCCCTTTCATCAGAAGGAGCTGAAAAGCAGCAGCATGGGATTGGTGATCGTGAGCAGGCGCGCACAGCCACCTCCAGCCCCGTCCACGCATGCGCGGGGCACCCCCACCCCCCAACAGACCCAAGCACAGGTGCCCTGGGCGTGCACAGGTGCGCACGCGCGGCCGGGGCCGAGGACTGGGCTGGTCCTGCTGAAAGCCCCACAGGAGAGAGGTGAATTCCCAGTGCTCAGGCCATTAGAGAGACTCATGGGAGCCTTGTTTCCCTGGACCTGTGCCTCCTCTGCCAACCTCCTCCTATGTGCCCAAGCCACTGGTGCAATAATTTTTTTCTGCCATCCTCCGAGCAGAGGAATCGGGAATTGTGTTTGGTGGATGTGAGCAGCTCACCCAAGGGGCAGGGGTGGGGGGTGCTCGCAGGCCTCCAGGGGCCCGGGCAGACCTCGGAAGCCCAGCTGCCACCAGGAGCCCGCTCCTACGAAGGACTGGGCAGGACCCTCCCAGGCCCCCGCACCCACAGAGAGCCCTGCTCTGGCCACGGGCGCCCCAGGGGGGCAGGCCCTGGGGTCCTGGGGCCTCTCGCTGCTGCTGTCCCGCCGGAAGGCCAGAGGAGCCCCTGTCCCACCGGTGCTGCTGCTCTTCTGACCCCTGCTGTGAGGAACAGGATTCTAGGCCAGAAAACAATGGTTTCCTCTTTTTGTATAAAATGGAAACAAAAATCCAGGAGAAGCTGCCACTCCTCACCTCTGAGTGCAACCCGCTACCTTGCCTTCGGTTTCTTCGTCACCGTGTCGTCTTTGGTCCCGGGGACGGCCCAGCAGGTTCTCCTGGTTCTGACCCAGGGTGGGTGTTTGCATCACCCCCTTTTACTTGTATTAAAAAAAAAAAAAAAAAAGATGGGTTGAAAAATGTACTGAGGAAAAAAAATGTACTTTTTTATAAATAAAGTGTTTAAAACAACCCGGGTTGTCTGTGTCACTCCTCACCTCCCAACGGAGGCTGTGCCCTGGTCCCCAGCCATGGGTGTGGGGACAGGGTCAAGCTAGAGACAGGCTGGCAGGGAAGTGAAGGGAAAGGAGACCCCACCCCGCACCAGGGGGCCCGTGTTCTGGGATAGCAACGCAGACCCCTCCAGGACCCCGTCCCTGGTGTGAGGGGCCTGCCTGAGACCTCATCCCAGCGCACAAGCTGCCACGAAGCCTCCCCCACCCCCGGGAAGACTGTGGGCAGCAGTGGCAGGCCCAAGTGGGGAGGCCTTCAGGCCACACAGCCGGAGAGGCTGGGGGCTGGCTGAGGCAGCCCTCCCCCCACCCCACCCCGGCTGGCCCTAGTCCCTGCCTCCCTGCCCCACAGCAGCACACTTCCCCCTCTCTCCCACTCCCTGCTGTCCTGCTCCTTCCTGCCAAGTCCCCTCCTGCTGTTGTTTGGAGGAGAAAACCAGCACTGGCACACCTGTCATGTCAGACAGACGGGACAGGGGAGAGATGGGGAGCTTTATCCTTTCATCTTTTGTTTCGAGGAGACCACCAGGACCTGTCCCCTGCCAGCTCTCTCTGCCAGAGACCCAGCTACTCATCTCTCCAGGGGACTGGTTGCAGAGAAGGGCTCCTCCTTCCTTGGTCACCTCCCCTCCCAACTCCAGCACCATCTGCTTCCCATCTCCTGGGCTGGAATGCAGGACAAATCGGTCTTGGGTGGGAGTGGCAGGGGGTCACACCCCCCCCATCATCACCAGTAGCATCTCCTTTCACTGAAATCCACACCATTTGCCCCTGAGGAAGGTGGTGGGGGGTGGGGGAGCGGGTGTTGGAGGCCAAGGTGGTCCTTCCATCCGGCTCATCTGGGCTGAAGCCCGTCCTCAACACCTAGGATCCAGTGAAGCGTGGAGGCGGGGGCAGGCAGAATCGGGGAATCCGGCATGGAGAAGGAGCCAGCAGCTGTTGGCAGCTGGCTGGGCCCCTAGCTGGGAGGCCAAACCAGCACCCTAGACTGTTTAGATGCTGGTTCTCGAATGAGATGCAAATTGGTTGTTTAAGTGGTCACTTCCTCAGTTTTCCAGGCTGTCCGTTTAAGTTAATTTTTAATTTGCACAGGCAATAAATGCTTAATTACATTATTAATATATTGGAAAAGAGCAGTGGACAGAACGTCCTAATTGGCATTTAACTAGAGCGTTCCGGCAAATTAGCCAAGACTTTCCCCAGAAGCGGAAGGAGGGCCAGCCAATTAGTCCCAGGCACAGGCTCTCCAGGCCAGGAAGCCAGATCCGGCCCCTTCCCCCAGGGTCCCAGGAGTACAGACAGGGCACACCTCACTCTCTCGTTGCTAGTTGAGCTAGGCTCAGGAAGAACTTTCCTGGTTAGGCTCCTTCTGCCCAAACCTCAACCCTCAGCCCTGTCCCCACATCCAGAGGACAAAATGCTAGGTGACCTGGGGACAGAACCTACCAGTGTGGCTAAGGTCCCCCTGGGGTGTGCCCACCACTGCCTTCAGCTGTGGGCCTGGGACTAAGATAGCTAGGCAGCCAGAGCTCCTTTCTGGGTACCATGGAGGCCCCTCTCCCTTCTTCCTTACCTCGAGCACTCTGATTGTAGGATGTTGAAGAGAATGAACTTGATGAACGGAGGAATTCATTGTTTTACTCATGCATGCATTCATTCATTTGGCCACTCTGGGCCAGGCCACTCCTGAGTTTCTGTAATGATCCCGCCCAGAGTCCTTCTTTCAAAAAATTCTGAGCGTCCAGGGGTCCCAAATTCCAAAACAGCCAGTGCCTGCTGGCCACAAGTTGAAGCAGAACTGTGCATAAAACCCTATGGGTAGCACAGAACAAGAATGTCTTCATTTTACTTGGGAAGGTCTGAAAGGCTTGTGATGTTTCCCCTGGGCCTAAAGGATGTGTAGGGGTTCTCCAGACCAGAAGTGTTTAAGAGGATCCCAGGCCAACTTGAGAATTTAGCACCTTGTATTAGCTCTAAAAGATCATTCTAGCCCAACATGCTCATTCGACCCAATGAGAACTGAACCCAGGAGAGGAAGCTAAGGCTTGGGGATGAGACCATCAGAACGCATGCGCTGAACCAGCTCAGGGGCCCAGAGCCAGGTCTCAAACAGCAGGAGGGGGAAGAAAGCCAAGAAAGGGGGTGGCACCAGCCTAACTCTGGAGAATGCTAGACCCGACACCAGTTTCAGTTCGCTCATGGAGCAGTGTGAACCCCCGTGGGTTATAAACGGAGTTTGTGGGAGCCACATTTGGTGTCGAGCAGAAAAGATGGTAGGATTCTGACGCCACTGCCAATGTGCATTTTCTTCCACGCCACCAAGCAATAAATTCACTCCAGACATTGTCAACCTGGAGGGAGCATCAGATCCCAGAGGCTAGGGGCATGGTCCCCCAAGACTGCCCACTGCCTTCAAACATCAGGGTCACATCCAACTTGTCACCTCTGCTTCTGACCCACAGGCTAGAAATGAAAGGTTCCTTGGGTTCAATTAGTTTGCTAGAGTGGCTACAGAACTTAGGAAACCAGTTAACTCAGTAGATCACCTGTTTATTAGAAAAAGTTTTAATTCCTAGAAGAGCTGCATTTAAGTCAAGGCGCATGGGAAGGGGCGGGGAGCTTCTCTTCCCGCATCTGCCTGGGGTCACCAAGCCAGAAGCTTCTCCAAACCCTGTCCCTTTGGGCTTTTATGGAGGCTTCAGGACACAGGCATGATTGACTAAATTATTGGCCACTGATAACTGAGCTCAATCTCCAGCCCCTCGCTCCTCCCTGGAAGTCAGAGGTGGGGTGGAGAGTTCCAACCTTCTAATCACACGGTTGGTTGCCCTGGCAGCCAGCCCCCATTCTTAGGTGTTTTCCAAACTTCATTAACTTAAACCCAGGTGTGGTTGAAAGGATCTCTTACGAGTATCAAGATACCTTTATCACGCTTATCACTTAGGAAATTCTGAGGGTTTTAGGAGCTCTGTGCCGGGAACCAGGACAAAGACCAAACACATGCTTCTTATTACAAATCTCAATTATCCCAGGTGGTATCTGCCCTGTGTTTGGAGAATGGGAGGTAGGTGGGTCAGGGGGAAGGGTGCAGGAGGAAAGGCTTCTGTGAAAGCTGGCGGGGAGACCCTGCTCCTGGAGGCACCTCGGCCCTGACCCAGTCCTGGGGTCTGGGTACTGGCTTCTGTGGTCCCCAAACCCAATTTTCTGCCCTGATTTACAGCCTGATTTACCCATCTAGTGGGCCCATCCCCACTCTACTTCCACACCACCAGCTCCCAGCGGAGAGGCTGAGGCACAGCCCTCTTCCCTCCCTCCCCTCCGCCAACCACACCCTCCCCAGCGCGCAGGCGCAGGCGCACCACAGCAGAGGGCCTCATACCCGTGTGCGCGTCCCCAGCTCACCTTGATCTCCTCCAGGGAGGCTCAGGAACAGCCCTTCTGGGGAACCAGCTCCAGGGTACCATCAACGCACATCACAGGCTCCACTGAGCCAAAGAAGTGAACTCTGCACACACATGCCTGAGTCACTGGGGACTTAAAAACATCAGTCATGCAGGCCCCAGCCCCCATTAATGGAGTCAGAGCTCTGGGCGCGTCGTCAACAGGCCACCCTGCAGACTCTAATAGTGCAGAAGCACCGGCCATGCCAGGTGTCACTGAGGAAGAAGCAGAGCCTGAGCTAGGAAACCGGACGGAGGGGTGGCAAAGTGGGTGATTTGGTGGGTGAAGCATGTAAGAGCTGGAGCGCCAAAAGTGCTGTTCATTGGGCTGTCAGTCACCTTGATCGTCACCTTCAGCTTCCACACCTGGGCCCCGGCTGCTGGTGACAGCAGTGGGGGACAGTAGGGAGCCAGGATGGGGACCTACCTGTAGTCCTCGGGACACAGGCTCTCTGCAGGTAGACCGTTCCTCGGCGCCTGTGTCTGAGTCCACGCCGGAAGGCAAAGTAGGATTCTGAGGTAGAAGACCAGGCAGGGGCTCCAACAGGCCCTCCTGGAAGGGAGACTCTTGCTGCGTAGTGTTACCACCTGGGAGGGAGGAAGTGGACGCGCTCCCCAGCCCCCATGATGGCCAGTAGCAATTCTCTGAGATGATGGGGGATGTGCTGGGAGAGGCAGAGGGGAGGACGGCCAGCCTGTGCTGGAGAGCCCTTTGTCTGAGGACCAGCCCCAGGGAGTGCTAGAGGCCTTCTCTGAGGAGGGTATCCTGCGCCACAGGGAGCAGGCCTTTGGGGATGGCTGACTCAGAGACCACATGCTGGGGTCCCCTCAGCCCGAACTCACACCCATGCTCCCCTTAGTGGCCAGTACCTTCCCCTTGTGCTACGCTCCCAGGACCCTCAGCCCCAAGAGAGCTTCCATGCCAACAAGAGTCAGCAAGGACTAGAACCCACTAGCTGCCCTCCCCCACTAGGCTGAAAGCCTCTTAAAGGCTGGGAGCACATCTAATTCATCCCCAGCACCTGGCCCAGGGCAGGCACACGGTGGGTACCCCAAAATGGTGGAACCAAACTGAACTTATCAAAGTGAAAGTCAGAAGGCCTACCAGGCGGAATGGCCCAAACTCCCTCAAGGTAGGGCTTTCCTTCAAGCATGCCAGTTACCTCTGATGACGGGCAGCTCACTACCTCTCAAGTTAGGGCCACCATCATTGAGCAACTCCTCTATTGAGATAAAATTTCCCTCTGCTAAATTTCACCCTTGGTAATTCCTTGACCTTCCTAAGATAGCCCTTCAAATGTCTGCAGATGGTTAGTCCTGGCCAAACCTCTTCATATACTTATCCCTCTGCTGTAATCACCAGGCCACTTAGCAGCACATCTGTTAGGCGCCTGAACTTGAGAGTCAGGCAAACCTAGGTTCAAGGCTAGGCTCAGCGGACCAGTCATTACGGAAAAGCATTATCCCAATACCGGCACAGAGCAAGCTCTCAAAGTCACATCAAAAATCCCGGTTACCTACAGGCTTTGCATTTTTTCTCTCTTTTTTTTAAGTTTTTAGTTTAATTCCAGCTACTTTCAGGGTGATGTTAGTTTCAGGTATACAATATAGTGATTTATCCCTTCCCTACATCACCTGGTGCTCATCAGGACAAGGGCCCTCCTTCATCCCCAACCCCTCTACCCATGGACTTCGGGTGGTCATAATGTATCAACAGAAGTCTGTTGATTGTAACAAATGTACCACTCTGGTGGGACTTTGGTAGTAGGGAAGGCTGTGCATAAGGGGGTCACAGGGTATATGGGAAATATCTATACCTTCCCCTCAATTTTGCTGTGAACCCAAAACCACTCTTAAAAATTATCTTTAAAAAAAAAAAGTCCCTGATGCTCCACAGTTTGGTAAAACAACAACACAGCACCAGCTCCCTCTCATTCTGAGGACCAGGGATAAAATATGATTCCTGGAACAGATCTGACCAGCAGGGATGGGAGATGGAGGTGGGGGGGGGCGATTATCTGCATGTCTTCCCTGCACCTGGCCCATTCCCTCTTACATGGTGGCTACAGCCAACCCAGCTGACTTCCATAATGGTAGTGACACAGGACACTGGGTGGTGTGGGCTCAATCCTGGTGGTTAAATTTCTGGGTGGGTGGGTGGGTGGATATGTCAATGGATAGATGCGTGGGTAGGTGGGCGGTTGAATGGATGGATGGGTGGCAGATGGATGGATAGGTGGTTGGGCGGGTGGCTGGATGGCTGGTTGAGTGGATAGGTGAAGGGGGGATGGATGGCTGGATGGTTGAGTAAACCTTTGAATCCTTTTCATGTGTGCTACTTCTAGACAGGTCTCTCTCACCCAGTACTTGGGATATTTTCTCCCCTAAATATGGTGATCTTCGTGTTTCTCTGCTATCCATTTACCTTAATAAGCGGGGTCAGCGTTTCAGCCTCGCACAGTCCTTTCAGATGATTCTATCACCAGTTCTGTTCACAGCAGACACCTGTTGAAGCCCTGGCGAAAGGAGAGAGGTGGGCTTGAGGGTCCAGCTGACCTTGAGTCCACCCCTAGTTGCACCGTTTCTCAGCTGTGTGTACCTAAGGCAAGTTGCTTGTCTTCCCTGAGCTTTATAACTCAAGCTCTGAGAAGAGACTGCTGAGATGAATAAAAACCATTGTATATAGAGAAAGTTATTTATAAAGCAGATGACAGTGGCACCTACCAGAGAGGGCCGCTGTGGGGATTAAAGGAGAATCATCCCTTTGTAAAGACGTAACACAACACCTGAAGCAGAGTGAGTGCTCGGTGGAGTCAAGCTAGGCGGGAATTATCTCCTACTATTATTTTCCCCACAGCCTATCTGCCCTAAGCCGCCAACTGCGGCAGAAACGGGACCTGTCACGGAAATGACGTCAGGCTTGAGGACACTTGCCAAGTCCCAGGAAGGAGCCCAGCTCTGTGCCCTCCTGGCTACATAGTGACCACCAGGGTTTGCATCTTCCCCCAGGACCCACCAGCTCCTGGGAGGGACACAGGCGTGGAGGGACTGGGATGTGTCCCTCCAAGGCATGGCCCTGATTGAGATCCCTGAAGTCATGTTTACTCCAGGGGAAGGGCTCCCAATGTGTCCCCCAGAGTGGCATCTGCCGAAATGCCCCAGGAGACTCCTGAGGTGGGAAGCAAGAGGATTGGTCTCGGCTTCCATCTGTTTTACCTACCGGGATTCCGTGTAAGGTTTTACCACTTTGTTGCCTTTAACTTTCCTTTTTTTTAATTTTTAAAAAGATTTTACTTACATATGTATGTATTTATGGCTCCTTGCTGTGCAGGGATGCGGGGCTCGATCCCTGGGATCATGACCGGAGCCAAAGGCAGATGCTTAACTGACTGAGCCACCCAGGCATCCTATGTGGTTTACAAACCTTAAGGGTACAACTGCACACGTACACACCCACGTCACGCTCCCCCCACCCAGACGTTCACTCAAGCTCCCTCCCAGACAATCCCTCCATTTGGGAACTTCACGGGAACAGAATCATACAAAGGACACACTTCCTGGGGTGTCTGGTTCCTTCCACCCCCCAGGGTACCTGTGAGACGTATCCACGAGGCGTGTACCTGCTTGTTGTGTACCTTTGCGTTGTGCGACTCCACTGCCATGTATTACTTCTGTCACCAACAGAGAGGTGTGCTGTTTCCGGTTGGGGCCAATTATGAATAAAGCTGCCACGACATTCTTATAGGTAACTCTGGGGCACGCGACCCTCATCGCTGATCGGCGTATACCCGGAAGGGGCCTTGCATTCACAGGTCTGGCCCAACCGTCTTCCAAAGCGATTGTGCCCACTTCTGCCCCCACCAGGGGTCCACGAGTGTTCGAGCAACTCTTCTTCCTCACCTGTGCGTGGCGTCCCCTGTTCTTTCTGGGGAGCCACTCTGGTAAGGGCATGGTGGTGTCCCTTTGTGATTTTCATTTGCCTTTTCCTGATAACGAAGGATGTCAAGCACGTTTTCACATGACTAGCTGAGATTCAGGGTTTTAAAAGGATCCCCTTCATGAAAACCCACTGTCGTGCACTCCCAGGAGGGCTTAGCATCCGTCCGGCCATGCTCCTCAGACAAGTCCCTGTTCTGGAGGCCAAGGAGGCCCTGGGGAGGCAGGACAGGAAGGAAAGAAGCCAGAGGAGGAGGGAGGACGGTGTGTGCTCGGGGGGAGTCCCAGAGTAGCAAGAAGGGCCAGCCATCAGGCGACTCCAATCCTGACGCAACACAGAGATGTCCTGTGTGGTACAATGAGGCATGGAGCACCCCAGTGGCTACGCCGGGGGGAGGCTGGCCGGGAAACTGTCCCCCGCAGCCCAGATTGAGTCTTCAGCAAGCAGGCTTCCCGCTGTTTCACAAGAAGGGCCTGTGAACCACACCTTGATGTGGTTTCCGAGGACGACTGTGACGGGTGGAAAGGACAGGCTGCGAGGCAGAGCCTGGTGGCAGGCAGGAGGCAGGTAGGTGCTGGGAAGCAGCCAGACCGGGAATCGGGCTCTATTTCCATCATGGCCACTTCTCAAGCAAGGCTCTTCACCTCTGAGTCCATGCCTATAGCATGCAGGACAAAGAGCCTGGAAGATAGGAGCTTGGCAGCCTGTCCTGGGGCAGCTTCCCAGATACCACATGGGGCTGGGCTAGCAGGTGCCCTGGAGCTCCTCAGCAGCCCCGACGGCAATGGGTCACCATCTCACTTCTATCTACCACCGTCTATCCGGAGAGCAGGTATCCGGAGTGATAGTGGTCAAGGCCGCTTCCGGAGGAGTCTGGCTTGCTGTGTGGGAGGGCGGGTGGACACCTGTCGGGCCGTTCTCCCACTGGGGAGAACCCCCACTCTGAGCTCCTCGACACAGGAGTGAAGGACCTGCCCAGCTAACAAAGACTCAAGCCCCTGCCCGAGCTGAGCAGAGAAAGGGGCTCCACTGGGAGATCACAACAAGAACGGGTGAGAATGTCTTTTCTGACAGCCCACTTAGGGAGTCCCAGGATGAGGGGAAGGCCAGCCCCCCAAGAAAGACTGTGGCTGCTATCTGTCTCCAGGATTTTCCTCCAGAGAAAGAAAAATTGGGGGTTTCAATCCATGAAATGTGTCAGTCCCTTACACATAGCTCTTTCAGGAGGCCTCCCAGTCCCTATGGGAACTGGGGCTCCCCCAGCTGGGGATACTGGCCTTCCTACAGGCTCTGGATAGAGACGGCACACAGGGCCGCCCCGGTTGGGAAGGCCCAGCACCCAACATTTACCCCTCCTCTTGCATGGTTCCAGTCATCACCTTCCAGCAATTGGGTCCCCCTTCCCCAAGCCTGGGCCCCTGGGTGTCACTCCAAGCCCTACACTTCTGGCCCTAAACCACCACACACTCCCAAGCAAGACATTCACCGGCCTGTTTTAGAATTATAAATCATTAAAACCAGAGGACCCTCAAAGATCATGTGCCCCAACCCTCAAATGGGGAAACTGAGTCCCACAAGGCTAATAACAATAAGAATTTCCTTACGTTTCTATAATGTTACAAAATGACCCAAGATCTTTTACTGGGAGCTAAGACTTAAAATACCACGAAGGGGCAGCATCTGATAATATTAAACCCTCACCCCAGTCTTGGGTGGGACGCAGTATTATGGTCATCTGCCCAAGACAGAGAAATGAAGAGATGGAGAGAACTGCCCAAGTCACAGAGTTAGTGCATTGGGGTGGGAGGGGGTGTTCGGAAGCTGTGTCTCTAACCAGTGTACCCCTGCCCACTGTACCCCTGCCCGCTGTACCCCCTGCCCACTGCCTGCAACCATAGAGACTCTGAAAAGCGGAGCCGTGTCCTGACGGCAAGCCTGGAGGAGAGCCAGGAGAGGGGGCCCCGCCAGCCTTGCTTGTTGGGCTGGGGGGGCGGTGGTCCTGGGCCTGAAACAAGTTTCAGTATGCCCACAAAGCAGCGAGAGCCCCAGGCGGTGCACAACGGAGCTTGTGGGAACCATGTTTGGTATCAGATGGAGTCATCCGAGACAGGTGGGGCTCACGTTGGGGAAAGGTTTCCTGGAAAAGATGGTATCGACGATGACTTGGTAAAACGGAAGTGATCTGGAAAGGCCTGTGGAACACCCAGCCCCAGGAGGACCTCCGTGTAACTGTTTGCAGCAGGAACCAACCAGACTAGGCCAGGCACCCTGGGCCTGCGGGAAGGGAAGCTCGGTGCCCCAGGATTCTCACGAGCAGCTGGGGAGGGAAGCTGGAGGCGAGTCTTTCTGGCCCCATTTAGCTGATGATTAACCAGAGGCTCAGGAAGTTAAATGTCTTGCCCAAAGTCACCCAGGTGGTGAGGAGGAGACTCATAACTTGGACCCGGGCCTTTTGACTTCAAGCCAAGTGCTCTTTGCAATGTACCAAACATCACATTAAAAAGAACCAAAATGCCACCGCGGCTCAGTTTCGCAATGCTTGTAACTTGCAAGACACACTGCACACACGCATTCCTGTGTGAGGTTGTGCTCTGGGGTCTTGAAGTGGAGCCCAGACGCCAGCGAACACTGGTGGGCTGGCCTGCCTTGGGAGCTCACGGGCCAGGGTGCAGCCTCCAAGTCTGTCTCTAGTTAGCTCCGTGATGTGGGGCGTGGAGGGTAATGCAGGCAATAACCCCCACTTCGAGAGCCGCAGAGAGGGTCAAGGAGGGCGCGATCAAGGAGCTTGTGCACAGGACCCTCAATCTCCATGCCCACCCACCCCGCCCGACGTGTCCATCCAAATGCTCAGCCTCGGTGCACATCAGACCCTCTCCAGCACTTCTTCCACAGAGGACCTGGAGCCCAGGTGTCCCCATTTCTCTTCTTGAAATTGTTTTCCCCTGAGGGGAAAACAGATGAATCAAATCATGTCTCCCCAAGACGCCCCACAGTGCTGCTCATAGAACTTGCCAGAACTAAACTGCCCCACTCCCCACCTCCCCTAGATGTGTCCAGGTTTTGAAAGTCTTCCAGAATTCTTGAGTCTTCCGCACCCTCTCGGGTTTTGGAGCTCATTGCCAACCCGCCCCAACACACCCCATCTGAGAACCAGAGCCCCTCCTGAGTGGAAAAGATTTGCACCTGCCACCTTGGCAAGGCCCAGAGAAGAGCCATTAGGTTTCATTACAGTTTAACATAAGCATTTTCATATCGAAATCCCTTCTCATTTCTCCAGACTGTGCTGGGATTACTCACAATATATATTTGATTTGGGAGACTTTCTACAAGGAGAAGCCACGATGTGGGGTCCTGGGATGAGAGAGGGCCCCTTGCCCAGAATGGACAAACAGCTGGGCCATCAACGTGCACCACTCCCAGGGAGACAGGCAGCCCCTCAGCTTCTGGACCCCCAGTCTGTCATGCTAACGTGTCTTTTGGGGGGAGAGTGATGCTTCCACGATCCCAGCTCAGCTGAGGGCCCGTTAACTCCAGAATCGTCACTGGCCACCTCTTAAGTCCTTGCAAATGTGACCCAAACTTACTTCCAGCTTGGTGGGGGACAGAACCACAGGTGCCCATAAGCTCTGCTCCCAGGGTCTCAGAAAGTGAATCCCAGCGAGAGCAGTCAGAACCTCAAGGAGCCCCGGGAAAAGGCACTTTGATTTTGTGCCTCAGTTTTCTTACCTGTAAAAAGGGCATCAATCCATATTCTGCCTGCTTCCTAGGATTACACCAAAGACCTGAGAAAACAAGTGAAAGCCCTTTGTAAACCCTGCCCCTCTGTGATTATAAAGAATCATGGTTATGTGGTGACCTTTCAAAATCATCTCCATCCAGGAGCCATCAAGGCCCTGCTAGCATACCTCCCATGACAGTCACCTCACTTCCTCGCAGGGAAGCCCAAGCTTTCTGCCAGCAGCGCTGACCTTCAGAGATTTCTAGTGAGTCTGTGACTGGATGACAAATTACATTAGGAGACGAAATAGGTTCTCCATGAACTCGGCCACTCCTGTGTTTTTATATTGCCTGTTCTTATTTTCTCAGTAACGTTCCTTTTGAAAAATGCTCAGCTTGCCCAGCGAAATAAAGTGCAAGAATGACTTGGCCCTATGGGGAGTGATTGATGTGGTAAGCAGACCAGGCTGCCAGGGCCACATACCTTGGAAGGGGGGTGCTTTGAGGACTGCCCCCCAATCCTGCATGAGCCAGAGGGGCACCAGGAGGAGAAGGGCCTGGAAGAGCTTGAGATGTAGCCCCTTAGAGGACATCGTCAAACCAGGCAGGGGAAACCCTGGGCTTTGTGGGATGAGTGAGGGTCTCCTTGGGCAGCACTAAGGCAGAGAGGGAGTGATGGACTCCCCCCCCCAAACAGGCAGTGGGGGGCTCAGGGGACAGGCTGTTCCTGAGACCTGGGGCAGGGTGAATGTTGGAGTGGGGGAGGGGCAGTTAGACCCCTTACACCCCCACCACTTACACCCCAGACCATCCTGCGGGGTGGGAAGCAGATAAATGGCTTCCCCATGCCCCCAGCCCTATCCCCCAGCTGGATGCTCATCCCTTCCCTCAGAGAGGACTGGGGGTCAGGTCCCTGCCTGGCAGGATCCCCATCAGAGAGATAGTCCCTCTCCCCCCAGGAATGTGCATGAAATCCCAGTAACTCTCTCCAGCTGGGCCTAACCTTGGAGAGGGCTCTGAGACAAACCCCGTGGCAGGGGTGAGCTTCTGGGAAAATTAGCCTCTTCTGTGCGCCATCCTTTTTTCTCCTAACGACAACTCAAGGTGTGAAGAGCAGGTGGGAGGGGCTGGGAGGCCTGGTGACACTGGGGAGAGCATTCCAGATGACCAGAACACCTTGTGCAAAGTAGAGTGTCACAGCCTCTCACACTGTCCGCATGTGTAAACACACACAAACACACACACACACACAACAGGGAGACCCTGACCCCTTGCTGCTCACACAGGCCTAGACAAGTTGGGGTTTGTGGATCATGACCAGCAAGGGACAAGGGAAAGCTGAGGGCAAGGCTGAGAGGCCAACAGGTGGGATTAGAGAAGGGGCCCTAGCCCCAGCCACCTGGAGATGCCCAAGGAGCAGACATGTCCCTGCCCTACTAGAAACAACACTTACTAAGCACTGACTAGTCACAGGTACCATACTAAAGGCCTGAACCTCATGCACACCTGTTGTTAGTCCCATTTTACAGATGAGGACACTGAGACTCAGAGGGTTTGAGTGAGTTGCCCCAAGATTATACAGCTGAGTAAATGGCAAGCTCAAGACTCAAAACTGAGCTGGCCTGTCTTCCTCCCCAGTTGAACTTACAACCAGAGGCAGCAGGGGTCACGAAACACACCCTCCCTCCCCCGCCAAACAAGGTCCTCAAGGGGGCTGGTCAGAGCCCCTTACCGAAGATCGGATTGCCTGGTTTCCATCACCAGTGAGCTGTGTGACCCTGAGCATTTTACTGACCTTCTCTGAGACTCCACTTACCCATCTGACAGCAGAGGCAAAGGGGTGGAAGCCTCAAATGAGACGATGTAGGAAAAAGTGCATGTACTATGTGAGTGACATCATGACAATGTGGCCCCAGGTATAGCTTAGAAGTCTTCAAACTTCCAGGGACCAACATCACCACCACCAATTTACACTGATTGACTAGTGATGACAAAAAGAGTGACCATTTCTTACACGCGCTCTGTGCCAGTCACCATGCTAGGCCCCTTCCATAATTTCCATCTGCCCGAGACAAAAGATCACACGCCCGGGACCTGGGAGGGAAGAGGGATGGTGCCCATCTGGAGCCCCCGGTCTCCATCCAGGAGGTCTGAACGAGGTGACTGCAAAGTGACCAGAGATCAGAACCTAAGCAAATTCTGTGGCCAAGAGGAAAGGGTATTTGCACTAACGCTGATGCCCCTGAGCAGACACAGGGCTGAAGCACAGCCCAGTCCCGAAGCTTCAGCCCCAGCCTTAGTCTAGGCCCACCTCTAGCCCTGGGCTAGAGTCAGGCCTCCTAGCTCTCTAGCCCAAGGGAAGGAGAAGGCAGAGGCCTGGCTGAGTCCAAGCCACAATTGCCAGCCAGCCACGGACTGGCTGCATCCGTTCCAAGCCTCTGGGTGGGTTCCCCCACCACCCAGGCTCAGGGAGGCTGAACTGTGGAAGAGAGCAAGCGTCTGCTCCTGGGCAAAGGGAAGAGATTTCCACAACCTCCAATGTTAAGAGCCAGGCAAGGAGTTCATGCAGGGCCTTAGGAGGCCAGCTGGGAGGTTCATCTTGATGCTGAGGCCACAGGGCTCCAGGGCCAGCGCTGCTGGTTCCCAAGCATGGAGGGCTGAGCCCGAACCCCCGCCGTCCTGCACTGCCCTCAGCCCCAGCCTCAGTGGTGCCCTGGCCTGGGCTGTCAGAAGTGTCGAGCGTCCCTGTAACAACGAGATTAAAACGAGTCTCAGGAGCCTTGCCTCCGTCAGATACTCAGGGATGCTCGGGTCCCTGTGAAGCACTTGCTGGGCTGCCTTCAGACCTACCCAAGAGAGGAGAATGATCCAGAGCATCCCCACCCAAGCCCTTGGCACCTGCCTCTGGCTGGCGGGAAGGAGCCACTCCTGCACACCTGGGCTGGAGAGAGGGCCAGGTGGACTCTGACCCACTGGGTGGGCCCTAGGCAATGTAATCAGCCCCTCCCCCACCCAGCCAGTCCTACCTCCCGTCATTGGGTGGGGCTACATCCGGATACCCAGCCTCCTCCGAGCTCCTGGCCCCCCAGAAACACCTGTTCTGCCTGCATCACTAGATGCAGGCAGAAGGCAGACTACCCCGGGAGAGCTTTGTGAGCAGAACGGCCAAGAGCTGCCCCAAGGAGCTCAGGAAGAGGCGGCTACAGGGGCGCTCTGGTCTGTGGAGCTTCGGAGAAAGCAGTGTCTCTGTCCCCAAGCAGGGGTTGTGGGACAGAGCATGTCACATTACCTATGGATAAAGCGAAGCCTCTGAGTGGGGTATGGCTCCTCCCCTGCCCTGTCTCCCCTTGCCTCCCGTTTCCCAGCCACATCCCAAACTTGCAATATCTCTCACACAGTCTGCGTTTCCCATCGGGTCCTTGCCACACTCCTCACCTTATCGACAATGTTCTACTGGTAAACTCCTATAAGCCTTTCAAAACCCGGCTCAGAAGGCTCCTCCTGTGCGAAGCCATGAGCTCCGGGAGCCACCCGCTCTCTTCTCCACGCCTGTCCCGGGCCTGGGACAGACTTCCTTTGAGGAATCACAAAATAGGGTGCTTATTTGTGTACATTTCTGACTTCCCCATGAGCCAGAGGCAAGACTGCCATCACCCGTCCCAGTGCCCTGCACACAGAAGGTGCTCGGGATGTGTTTGCTGAGCTGTTTGCTCAGTCACATGTTTACTGAGGGGCAATGGGTAGAGCACGCGGGTGTGCTGTGAAGCCACCGAGCACGGGTTCAGGACCACTGATGACAAGTGCAGAGTCAGGGTGGTGGGAGAAGCAGACATGGGGTACTGAATGCAGGCTGGAATCCGAGCACCTCACAGTGCGGAGGGCAGATCTGGTTTCTCTCCCTGGCCTGCAGCTCCCCCACCCCCAGACTGGACCCCAGTCTGTGTTTACCTCCTAACCGGGGAATCTCGCGTTCTCAGTCTAAGGGCAGGAAAACCGGGTGTGTTGTCACCATGTGACAGGTAAAAACACTGAGACTTCCAGGTGTCACTGGCTCAGCCCCAGAAACCAGCAGGAGGCAGTTGGTCCCCGGGGCCTGAGCCAAGGCAGGTGCACGCTCTGCCTGGAGGGGGACTCCTGTGTCCCAGAGAGACCAGGCCGTGCCCACAGAAGGAAACAAGGGACTTCAGAAGTCGACCCTGTTCGATTCCAGCCGTGGCGTTCCTGGCAGTGGGACTCCGGACAACCCACTCGACCCCTTTAAGCTTTCTCAGTCAACGCAACCAGCCTCAGCCGGGCACCCAGCCTGGCTCACGGAAGATGCTCTCTAGAGGCCTGACCCCCTGCTCACACACAGGTCCCCCGCTCTCCCAGGCCCCGGCCAGGCCCGGCTGTCTGCAGGTGACCAGTCCTGCCCCCAAAGCCTGCGGCGCTGGGTGTGGGGGAGTGGATTCGTCCCGGTGTAACCAGAGAATGTCTGAGGGCCCAGCGCCAGGGCTCCAGCGGGGGCCAGCACGGGGCCCCTGCCTCACAGCTGTCAAGGGGAGGCTCAGACACAAAGCAACACAGGGCGAGGGGGTCGGTGGGGATGTGTCTGGTGAGGGGTGCGGGGGACGCAGCTTCTCACCACACGAGTGGCCGGACCAATAATACGACCCGCAGCCTCATCAGAGAACGTCACCCAGATGCAGGCTCCCGTGTCTGCTCCGCCACCAACTGGCTGGGTGACCTCGGGCAAATTACTTAACCTCCCTGAGCCCCATTTTTCTCACTGGGAGTACCATTATCAAATTTCGCAGCCTCGCCATGAGCCTCAGACAGACCCCACATCAGCACAGGTGCCTGGCACAGACTTCCAGCCAACTTCTCTTTCCCTTGTCGCCATGTCTCATTCCTTGTGTACATTCCCTCCGCCTGTCTTTCTTCCACCAGGGTGGGACCCTCCAGAGGGATCAAGCAGGGTCCCGGGGCTCTTGGGATCTGGCACTCCTATTTTGTGATGGTGGGATAGGCAGAGAGGGCAGTTGGGAGGGAACAAAACCCGAGTTATCCACTCTGGCCCTGGCCCTTTGTGGCCTTGCCTGCAGCATCCTGTCCACTTTGGCCCTTTGCCCTGATGCCCACATGGGCATATCCGCGGTGTCACTACCATATGTCGCTGTCTACACTGTAAGCATGTCTTTACAAGGACAGCTGCCTCCCTCTCCTGCTGAAGGGGCCCCAGAGTCCCAGGGGGAGCTCACCTGGAAGCAGGGAGGCAAGGCTGGCAGGAACCGTCTCTCCCTCCTGCCCAGATGCTCCATGGGGCCGCCCCCCAGCCCCCAGGGTTAGCTGGCTGGGGGAAGCAAGAAACCTGAATGCTGTGAGCCAGACAGGCTTGTGTTCCTCTGTTCGCTTTCCCGTGGCTGCCCTAGCCAGCCCTCTGAGAGGCCAGCCTGCCTCGGCTATGCGGAGAGACATGGGGATGTAGGTTTGCCTTGTGCCCCTAGAAACAGAATTCCAGGAGCCAGTGCCTTGTGGGGGGAGGGGCTGAGGCCTCTGCACCCATGAGCAGAAGGGGAGGGTCTCTTGGAAGATTTGCAGCTGAGATGCGGCCTGAAGAGGTTTTTAGAAAGATCACTGGGGCTCAAGGGTGGAGAGGGGCGTGGAGGAGACCAGACCGGGGCAGGGAGGCCAGGAAGGCTGGTGGCATTGACCAGGGTTGGTGGCATCAGAGGCAGGGAGGAGCGGCTGTCCCAGAGAGCTGCTGGCCAGGAGGAAGGAATGGGAAGAGGAATGGAAGGCAGCAGAGCTCAGAGGCTGGGCCTGGGCCTCCTGCCTCCCTGCTGCCCAGGGCCCAACAGTGCCTGGGACACTGCAGAGGAGCAGGACAGGCCCACAGAACTGGAGCAGCAGCAGGGCTGGAAACCAGGGCAGAAGCAGAAAGGCTTGAGGACAAAGAGGAAAGGCCATGCTGAGATGCTACCGTTTGCAGGAAAGGGGGCAAGGTTTGTTTAAGTGACCTCAGTTATCCTGGCCCAGGGAGTCTGTGGCAGTTAGGAGACAGTGCTGGCGGAGAGCCAAGGGTCTAAGGAGAGGTCTCTGGAGTCCCCATCACATACACACACACACACAGACACTGCCCTCCCGAGGGGGCCACGGCCCTCCAGCGGTGGATGGACAGATGCTAGGGACAGATAGGAGCCTGGCCAGGGAGACACTGCAGACTCGCTGGGAGCCACGGCTGGCGTGGAGGTCTCCCCCAGGCCCCGCCTCTGTCAGGGCCCAGGATGGCAGAGAGAGAGAGAGGCAGGTGCTTGTCAATCCCGCTTCGGGAAAATTGGCTCCATGATGTTTATTGCAAACTGCAATTTAGCGCCTCTATTCAGGTGCTCTTGTGTTTAATTATATATAATACGGTGTAGGGAGGAGAGAGGGAGGAAGTACACAGGATTTTCTCACCAGTCCCTTCCTCCCTGCACGTTGCAAGGGGCAGAGGCGAGAAACAAAGCCCAGCAGAGGGAGGGAAGGAAGAGGCCTGGCACTGCCATGGTCTCGCAGGCCAACCTAGGGTATGAGGAGCCTGTGCTCCAAACCCCCGTTCCCTGGTTTAGGCTCCTTTCCAGCAGCCTCAAGGTGTTCTTATCTTCAGGGACAGCCAGTGGCTCCAGCTCAGACTGAGAAATTGGTCAATGAACCTTCACAACCCCCCAGGACCCTTTCTTCGTGACCCGGAGAGACGGAGTGATTCGCCCCACCCATCACGGAGCCGGCTGAGAGGGGGCTGCCTGTCCCCCAGCCCCACTTCCTACCCCTGGGCCTCATGCCCCGGGGCAACGGCCAGGTGCCCCCAGACAGAGGGTGGCCTTTCCAGACAGAGGGCTTCGACGGTGGCCCTCTGGGTTTTTCAGTCTCCACAGTGGACAGACTTGGTTTGCCCCCCACCCAGGCTCCCCATGCAATCTCAGAGTTTCCATCTTCTGTCCCGGCCTCCCTCTCCAGAGCTGCGAGGGCAAAGCACCAATTAGTTCATTTGCTTGTTTAATTGGGTAGGGAGGGGAAGAAAATTAAACTCCTCAACAGGAATCCTCCCTGCAGGGCCAGAGAGAGGATGTGGGGGTGGGGACCCCCATCTCTGAGCACCCCTCTGCCTGCCCTGGTTCCCCCCTTTCCCAACCCCACCTCCATGCCCCAGATCCCCAGATCTGAGCGGAGTCTGGGATTAGAGCGCCCTGGGGAGGCGGAGTAGGAGGTCTACCCACCCTAACTGGGGCAGCCCCTCCCAGAACTGGAGCATGGGGGGGGGGGGGATGGAGGGAGCCACGGGGAAGGGGAGGGAGGTGAGGGCAGGGCACTGCCTCAGGGTCTGATTCTTGTGCTTTGTGCCCCTCTCCTACTCTAAGAATCCTCTCTCTCTTCTTCTCTCTCTCTCAACCTCTCTCTCTCCCTTCATCTCCTGGCTTCAGAAAAGCCCCTCCCCCGGGGGGGTCCAGAACACGTGGCCAGGTTCCTAGGGGGCACCGTGGCCATGGTCCTCATCTTTGCTGTGGCGCTTGCTGTCTTCTTACTGCATCGCCAGCAGCAGAAGAACCGGCTGGAGACAGACAGCGGCGGGTGAGTGCTGGCAAGCCTGCTCCCCTGCCCACCCAGACGCCCCTCAACTGCCGGGCCGCTAAGAGAAGCAGGTGTGCGACCGGAATCCGCGGCTTACAGACAAGGAGACCATAGGTTAAATACCTCCCACAAGTCTACCCTAGCCACGGACACGGGTGAGGGCAGAAGTCCATGAGGAACGAAATATCTACGAGTTAATTAAAAACAGCGTCAGAGGGGTTCCTGGGTGGCTCAGTGGGTTAAAGCCTCTGCCTTCGGCTCAGGTCATGATCCCAGGGTCCTGGGATTTAGCCCCCCCGCAGGCTCTCTGCTCAGCAGGGAGCCTGCTTCCCTTCCTCTCTGTGCCTGCCTCTCTGCCTACTTGTGATCTCTGTCAGATAAATAAATAAAATCTTAAAAAAAAAAAAAAAAAACCAGCATCAGGAATAGGCCACGCAAGCTATTCTGGAGCATGAGGCGAAGGAAAACTCAGTAACCCCAACCCTACCTTTTTCTCAACACATTGATATTTGGTTTGTGGATTTTTGCCTGAATTGGGGTTTTTGTTTTTTTCTTTAAGATTGTATCTATTTATTTGAGAGACAGAGATCACAAGTAGGCAGAGGGACAGGCAAGGGGAAGCAGGCTCCCCGATGAGCAGAGAGCCCAATGCGGGGCTCGATCCCAGGACCCTGAGATCATGACCTGAGCCGAAGGCAGAGGCTTCAACCCACTGAGCCACCCAGGCACCCTTAATGTGGGTTTTAAATATATTATATTACAATAGTATTTATTGTGCCATCTGAGATTTCTGGTTCCCCCAGGCCACAATAGAGGCCTCCCTCGCCTCACCCTGGTCCTAGCCTAGGTGCAGCCTCTGGATTTCCTGCTGTCCTCCAAGCTAGGACCCCTGAGACTCACAGGGTTCCCGCACCTAGGCTAGAGGGAGGGACAGGCTGGGCTGGGGCAGACATACCCAGGAGCCTCCACCCAGCAGTGCTGGGCGACAGCACCCCGAGCTCTGACCTGTCTGGGGGCAGAGCCCCGGGGGCCACCATGGAAGTGGGCTCGGGGACCCCTAACTGGCTCATGGCCTGACAGGAACAGAAACCGTGTGTGTGAGCCTCATTCTGTTCTCCCAGGACGGCCCTGCCCTCCTCCCAGAAGCTGGAGCCTTCTCCCGACAGGCATAGCCACCGTGCACCTGAGGACATCCAGGTGGGCCTGAGTCCCTGGAAGGAGGGGGTGGGGAGGAAAAATGGGAGATGGCCCCAGGGTGGGACCCAACCCAAAAGCAGAGCCCTCCCTCATACACCGGTCCCTAAACGGACCCCAGTACACAGCTCGCAAAAGGCCAGGCCTAGGCGACAGGCCAACGCCCGGACTTTCCCCCTTCCCCATGCTGCAAAATGACACACCAGCCAGGGCCCACAGCTCTTCCTCCATCTCTCAGCCTCCCACTGCATTTGTTCATGAAAAGCAAATCCTCAGGCATCTAGCAGATGCCTGGCCCCATGCTGGTCCAGGCACCATCGTGGTGAAGGCCGGGATGGAGGTGCGTGGGAACAAGCTGGGGTGGGGGGGAGTCCAGGAGGGCTGCCTGGAGCAGGGCAGGGGGAACAGACTGTGTAACCGCTCGCCTCCTCTTTCAGATTCTCCACCTGGAGCCGGGGAAGCCCCCGCAGCCACTGGAGCAGGAAGAGCTAGAGCAGCTGCCCCTTCAAACCCCCTACTATGATCTGTGCACCTCCCCCTCCTACCGCCCCTCGGTAAGGACCCCCAGCCAACCCAGCTGCACCTAGCGAGGGCCCCGCTGCCTGGAAGGAAAGTGGACACAGGAAGCCCAGGAGACAAGGCAGGGAGGGAGCTTATCGACCCGACAGGGAGGGCAGGGGTGGCCCTTCGTGTTCACACAGGGCAGGTGCCCTGGGCAGAGCGGGGCTTGGACAGACCAGGGCAGGAGGGTATGGTTTCCCAACCTGAGGACCTGATCTCCCCCGCACTCTCCCCAAGCCCTGCCTTTCAGCTCTGTGCCCTGCGCCCGGTCCCCAGTCCCCAGCCCTGCCGACTATCACCCAAAACCGGCAACAGCCCCTCTCCCTGGCCCCACTCCCAGCCTCTCAGAGGGCCAGCGTCCGCTTGAACGGCTGCCGCCTCTGCCCACAGCTTCTGCCTTTCAGCAGACGCGGGGCTGGGCGGCGCCCGTACGGTGCCAGCCCAGAGACCCAGGCCAGACCACCTGGGCCCAAAGATAACACATTCTCTCCTGGCACCCGTGGGAGAGCCAGGCCTTTGTCTTCATACAACACAACCATCCTCCCTCTCTGCTGGAAATGCCAAAGTGAGTCCATCTTGAGAAGCCAAATCCTGCCCCCGGGGAGGGAGGGAGGGAGGGAGCATTCCCAGGTGGCCTAGCCCAGAGGACCGACCTAGGCCCTACTTTGAGATTCTATGCAGGGTAGGAGACCACCAGCCATTTACTGATCCTCCCCCAACCTAGAGACATGAATGTGAGCTAGAACTCACTGTGGACACAGAGTCCACTCCCTAGACAGCCACTAGACTGCCCCTTCCCACGTGGGGATGCACACCAACCCCTGTGTCCCAAGATGTGCTGCGCAGCCCTGCCCGTTCCAGCAGAAGAGACCACAATGGCAGTGTGAGTATCTGCTGTGTGCCAGGCATTTCGTGGCGAGGTTTCAAGCCCTCTTCTGTCCAACCCTCACACCAACCTATCTTGTGAGTCCTGTTGTCGCCCCCATTTTCTAGAGGAGGAAACAGGGGCTCAGTGGAATTGAGGGTTGTCCAAGATCACCCAGTGAGCGCTGGGAAAAGTACTATTCCAACCCCTGGTCCTCCGGCTCCCTAGTCCGGGCCCTAACCACACAGCAGCCACGAGGACGAGCATACCTGTGGGGCGTCTGCCTAAAGACAGAGGAGCCCCAGGAGGCTGGCAGAGCCATCTTGGGCCTCGGGTTTCCTGTCCACAGCAGAACGCCCAGCTCTGCCGCCTGGCTGTCCCTCAGCTCCGGGGGCCCAGAGAGCACACAAGGCAGCCCCCAGAGCTTGGGTTTGGTGTCCTGAGTTGGGTATTGGCTGTCACTTTAGGCCACATAATAAGTACAGAGATTCTGTTCACCCACCCCTTCCTGAGTATGGTGAGAAAGAACCCCGTTCCCAGGCCTGAATGTGGTCGAGGTGGGAGGGAGTGCAGAGACGCCGAGAGTTCCAGAAAGGAGAAAGCCATGCCCCGTTCAGGATTCTCCAAATCTGCCTCGTTCCTCACTCAGCCCCTAGTCTAGAGTGCATAAACTTGCCAGAGCCCTGAGAAGGGGGGAAGGAGGGGAAGAAGCAGAAATGGCAGGCGGGGGGCAGGGTGGGGGGGAGATTTTGGGAGGGGGGGCGCTGAGGCACAGGGGGAGAGGTAAGTGATGGAAGTTACTGATTCAGAAAATCATGGACGACTCCCGTGGGACCCCCTGAAGAGGGGGGCCAGGCTCAGCATAAAAATCGCTCTGATGTAAGGGGACAGCTGCAGCTGGCCCCAATCCCCACTAACGACTTCTCAGTCCTGCCCGCTGACTGCTGCCCTATCAGCCTGGCATGCACAGCCCTCCCTCAGGGCACGGGAGGGGCCGGGCTCAGGGATAGTCCCACCGCCTCAGCCCCCCACAATGCACACTCATCGTCCTCTCTCCTACAAGCCCCCGACCCCGGGACAGCCTACCTCGGCCCCACATTCCCAATACACACTCCCCTTGGCAACCTCCTCTCTCGTACAAGCCCCCGACCTCAGCACGTGGCTCTGACCCCATCCGCTCCCTAACAGCCCTCCCTCCCTGGCCTCCGCACATACTGCATTGAGGGAAACCTGGACGAAGCTTGTGCGTTTGAGAAACACAGTAAGACAGCTTGGGACAAAGAACAGAGGGAGCCAGCTGCTACCCACCAGCCACGGGCAGGCGGGGCCAGGTGCCAGGGATGCCCTATGTCCTGAACAGAGGCCACGCGATTAGGGCACTGAGGTGGATGGGTGCACATGAGCGTGGCCTGTAGGGTGGCGTAGGGAGATCAGCTCTGGCGTCCTGAGGAGACACTGGTGTTCTCGCCAAAAGAAGTGTAATTCCTTTTGGCCCGCAGAGCAGTTGCTGGGCGGGAGCGGATTTATCCCCAGCCCTCGGGGCTGTTGACACCGCAGCTTGTATACAACTCCCGTTATTGATGTTGTCATCAATTCTCCTCCCCAACAAGTGGTGAGAGGGAGCCCGGCCCAGAGCATGCACTGTTCATGGAGGCAGGGCTCTGGAGGGGCGGGGGAGGGCTTCCAGAGGTTTGGGGGCCAAGAACTAGAGCCTCACCCAAGCTCGACGCGCCCCCCCACCCTGGGCGGCCCCATTGCCATGCTGCACACGTGCCCTAGGGCGCTGACCAAGCCTGCAGCACAGCCCTCAACCTCCATCAAGGTTTCTGGGCTAGGACACCGCTCAGGTGGCGGGTACCATTGGCAGAGCTTGGTGGCTCTAGGCTAGAACTCAGGAAGGACATCCAGAGGCTCCAAAGCAAGAGATCTAGAAGAGCTGGGAGGAGGAGACACTGCGGGACATTTAAGGAGAGGGCCCTGCATCTCCTCCATCTTGGGAAGACCAAGCCCAGAGCAGGAGCATAAGACAGCACCAAGGAGTCCTATGACTCAGTTCGAGTCTCTCAAGACGGAGCCACCAAGACGGGATGAGATGTGCAGAGCTGCGGTGGGGGTTGGCGGTGAGGGACCAAGGAGGGAGCAGGCAGGAAGAGCCAGCAGCCCCTGCTGCAGGTCTGACACCCAGGAAGGGAGAGAGGAAGGAAGGAGCGTTGGACGGGAACGTCTCAGGCTGCCGCGCGGTCTACAAAAGCTTGGAGCAGGCCCCAGAGAGAGAGTCCTAGAGCCGCAGTTGGCTGCAAGAGGAGTCATGCAGCCGCAGGAGGAATCCTGCACCCGATCCCTGTCATGCTCCATCCTTGGTGGGGGCGGCCTGAGGACAGTGATGGGGACCGTGAGCTCAGCACACACGCGGTGGTGGATCAGCCCCCAGCGGACCTGAAATGCGCATGTCCATGGATGGGAGGGTCCACCTTGGCACCACGGGGGTCTGCTCCCTGCTCCACGGGCTCCTCCATACCCCCAGTAGATCTCAGGGTCACAACTGGCACTCAGCTCTCCTTTCCACACCCCCACTAGTGTCCCCTCGCTCAGCTACCACCTCGCTCGGCAGGTCTTGGCAGCTTGCCCAGAGCTACAACCCAAATCTTCATTCCTGAGGGGGTCTGAGCCCCAGACCCTCATGCCCTCCTCAGCCAGGCTGCGGCATGTGTCCATTCACCATTAAAGGAGAAGAAGCCGCAGGAGTCACCTGTGCCCTACACACACCCCTTGCCCCCTCCCCGCTATGTGACAGCAGCCCTGCCAAGAGGGGCTCCTTCTGGGTTGGCTGAACATGAGGAGCCCCCTGGGCCGGTGACAGCCTCAGCTGACAGTTCAGTGGGGCCCTCTGCCCTGTAGAGCCCACAGTTGTGAGGATGGGAAGTATAAATTCTCCCTGGGCCCCTGGGAGTAATTGTCAGCCAGGAGGCAGGGGGGCACTCCTGTTTTCCCTTGGGTCCCTGGACCTATATATTTTCCTGCTGGGGGCCCAGCACTCCAGAGGGGCCCTTCCAAGTCTTGCCACCGAACGAGCATGTCTCCCGGCATTTAGACGGGCTGTCATTTGATTAAGCCTACAGCAGTCAGCATTCTCTGGGCTCCTTTCTGCAAGGCAGACTGAGGAGTTAAGACAGGGACCCCCCCTGCATCCTTCAAGGCTGTCATGATGGCATTAGTCTCTCCTCAGCCTCCATATGACATCACTTTTGACCGGCTCTCTTGGCTGGTGGGGGCAGTTCCAGAAGTTTCCACTTGGCTCTTATCCCACAGACCAAGGGTCCAATGTGGTGTTAGCACCACGATCCCAATTCTGCGCTTGCAATGGGAAATGCCATGCCCCCTACCCATGATCTGGCCCATTCCCTGGGGTCCTTGCCAGAGTGTTGAACCCCATGTCCTAAGAAAGTGCCACCAAGTGAATGCATTTTTGCTTATGCTGTCTTTGTTATGACCCCTTTGGTCAAGAACACTCAAAACCTAGCTAGCTGGGCTTCTGCTGTGATGCACTATTAGGTGTGGTCGGTCCTCCTCTGTGAGGCTGCTGTCCCCGCCCTGGCTCCTGCTGGGCTTTATCTTCCCTCCTCAGCCAGGCAGCCAGGAGCAGAGGTGGGGAATGTGCCTGGGGCCTCCCAGCGTCTCCTCATATAGAATGGTGTTCACTCTTAAACGGGAGACAGGCAGGCCACCTGTGTGCTGTGAGGGACACATCCATTTACCCTCACCTCAGCTGTAGAGTTCCAGATTTCCCCAGCCAGAGCCCTGACCTCAGCACAACAAAGCTGGCTCAGCTGGGCATCTCTGGAGCTCCGTGAGGCTTCTTCTCCAGTCCCGGGTCTGTTCTTCTGCCAGGTCCACTCCACTGTGGGAGGAAGTGGGAGCTCTCCGTAACCCCCCCAAGATGTTCCTCTGGCTCTCACACTGAGCCTCTAACTGTCGGGGGCCCATGGTTTCTCATTATCCCTCTACAAGGGCCCACAGAAATAACCACCAGTCAACTCCATGGCTTCTCTGACACGGTTTTCTGCATATCTCAAAGGCCTGAACCACTGTAGCTGATCCCCTCTGCCAGGATGCCCTCCCAGGCCTCCACTGGGACTGTTACCACCGGGCTGCATCCTACCTTCCCCTCGGAGTGGGTCCTAGCTGGCAGACCCAAATTCCTACTTCCTAAGACCATTCCTGGCATCATTTGTGTTGGCTCAAGACTTCCCAGAAGAGACAACAAGATAAGATTTGATGTCACGGAGCCACCAAGGATAAGCCTGTGAAGGATAACGGGCAGGGGACCGGAGAAGGCCTGGACAGGCATCAGACACAGTCGGGCCCCAAGAAAGGGGAGGGAAAGAAGGAGGAGCGTGTGGGGAGAATCTCAAACCGCAGCCCGGCTGTGAGAGCTCCATTCAGGCCCGTGGGGAACCCTCCAGCCTGAGTCAGAGAGGTCCTGCCCCTGAGGAACAGGCCCACACCAGAGCCCAGCTGCACTCCTCAGTGGCGAGAACAGCAGGGCAAGTATGGTCACGGCTATTGCCATGGTGGCTGCTGGGTTGTCCCCAGACAGTGCCCCCCACAGCAGAGCTGAGCAGTGGATTTCCATGGTCAGTACCGCTTCAGACAAAATGGAGTATGGGAACTCCTAGGCATCCATGAGCTCATGGTGGGGCCGGTAGTTGAGTTTCCCAGGGGCCATCTCAGGGCGCAACTGCTACCCATTGCCCGAACTTGGGCTGGGAGATAGGTGCCTTCTGGGATGGGGACCAGAGGCAGAGCAAAGCCAGTGCCCAGGCCTGATCCTGGCCTGCAAGGCTCCTTGACCTGTCGCCAAGGCATCCCCCACCCCAAGCAGGGGTCAGGTCACTGCTCTGCCTTTGAAAACAGTTCTATTAAGACCGAAAGCAAAGCATCCAGGGCACCCCTCCCTGCCGGAACCCAAGAATAAACTGGAGACCACCCCTCCACCCAACTGGGTGAGACGGTCCCAAACCATCTTTTGCTGTCACCCCTGGTCTCTCTGGCCTCAGCGGGGTTCAGAGCCAAGCCGCTCGGTACAGACGGCACTCAGTTGGGAAGGGCCCACATAGAGAAGTTTTCTGGACGCTGATGGCCTCTCAGCTGTAGCCTCAGTGCAAACATCCCCGGCGTCCCAGCCACTGGAAACACCATCCCAAGGCATCCGCATGATGGGAAGGACAAGAGGCAGGGTCCATTCATCCTGCTGCGCCACCAGACAGAGTGGACATACGGACACGATAGTGTCTGCCTGCCACATAGACACGATCACTGTCTATCCCCCACCTCTGCAGGATGGTCTTCACGCCATCCCAGAGTGGCAGAGCCACCCCCCCCCATCTGTGGGAGGCTCCGCTTATACAGGCCAAGCTCCTCCTGCTCCAGGGACTCTCAGGGGTGAGAGTCCGGCAGCTTCTCCTCTCAGCAGCTGCTACTCACACACCGCCCGGCTTTCCTTGAGCCCACCGTCCCATCCCTCCACCACCCACCCTCCTAGGTGCTCCAAATCAGGACTTGGGAGCCAGACCTCCTGTCTCTCCAGCCCCCTTTCCCTTCCTTTTGGCTCCAGTCTCTTCTGCCCTCAACCTCCCCCCTCACCTCCAGGCCGGCTCTGGAAGCACTGGGGGCTGCAGATGTGAAGGCGTTAGGGTGTGAGTTTCACTTCTGGGAAATCAGGAGCTAATTGCTCTAATCTTAGCCCTGCCATGTGTCCCTGACTGGTCACCGATGGGCACGAGATGGGCGTTGCTGAAAGGAACTATAATCAGGACACTCAGCCTCCCTGCTATGCAGGGAGTCCAGCCAAGGGGAAGTGGGCACCAGCCTAGGTCATAGGGGTCTGCCTCCCATGGTGCAGAGCCCTCCTCCTTGCCCCCAGGATCCTGCCCTCCTGGCCAGGGAGAGCCTCCACCCCTGCTCTGTTGACAGGACCACCTGTCCGTCTGTTTGAACATTCATGGAGCTGAGGAGGAGGAGCTGGTGAGGAAGGCTCTAGAGCTAAGAGCTGGCAGGGCCTCAGAGGTCATGGAGCTACCCTTCTGCCTCGCTAAGTGGGAAACTGAGGCCAGGTGAAGGAGAGGGGCTTGGCCCAGCCACAGCATGAGTCATCACTAGAGCAGCAGCCCCTGCCCTCAGATGACTCTTGTTCTGATAATTCCCAAATCCAGGTAAGAATCAGCCACTGAAGAGCTCGGGATAGAAGCTGGAGCCCTAGATTCCCATGATAGTGCAAATCCATGTATGTTTGCTCCCCCCTCCCCCATTTTACAATTGAAAAGCTAGGCTCAGTTGGGTCAACGAATCTCACCAGCCACAGCAAGAAGCTCAGCTCAAGGTCAAAGCCAGGTCTTCTGACCCTAAGTTGCATTTTATGCCACCGCTGCTCTGCCAGCATCTTCCCTGGCACCCCGGGCACATCACCTCCCCTCTGCGGGCCTCAGTCTCTGCCCTCTGCAAAATGAGAATGTGGGCAGAAATTATCTCTTGGAGCCAACCACAGTGGGGCCAGGAGCAGGACCCACCCTGCCTCTCGGGGGGCCCTCTCCAAAGCACCCCCCCAAGTGATCCACAGGGACACAGCTTAGTGGTGCATATAAATGATTTGTGACCAATTTTGTTAACACCTTCACCAAAGCCCTGTGTTCTCCGTTGCCACTGACAGACTGCTTTTCTGCTTCTCGCTCTCCCTCCCTCCATACCTCATAACTCTCCATGGCTCCCTTACACCTCCCCATCTCATCCCAACGCTTGGCTCTGAGGCGCTCTGTCCCTGTTTTGCCCCCTTCTGCAACCTCTCCCTCTGCCTCATTTCTAGGGCTCTCACCTAAAGGACGCAGACATCCACTATGCAGAGCTGGAGACCTCCGCCCTGGAGCTCGGGTCGGAGTCACGGACCACCGTGTCGGGGCCCAGAGAGGCTGTGGAATACGCCACCATCCAGCTGAGCCCACCCTAGCACAGGACCCCTAGCCACCCAGCCCCACCTCCGGACTACAGGTACACTCTGCCCACCACCCTCCCGCCCTGTTGGCCTCTCCTCACCTCCCCAGCAGGACAGGGCTGGAGGGTGCAGGGGAGGTGGGTGAGGCATGTGGAGAAGAAGGTACCTACCCCCAGGTGCCCCGGGGGTGCTGGAACACAGTCTCACTTCCGCCACCAATTTACTGTTACCTCGAGCTTATCATTTCCCCTCTGGGAGACTCAGTTTCCCCACCTGTGAAACAAGGAGGTTAGAACCAACATTTAGGGATCCTTCCTCCTCCAGTGGTCCCCATTTATCCTTCTGTGGCTCCCATGGGCACACACCTCTCCCAGCAGCTGCCTCACTGCCAGCATCGTGGTTGACCTCTTAGCCTCACCAGGCATGTGGGTGCTCCACTTTATTTTCTAATCACGGGGCCTCATGGTCAAGGCTACAAGCTCCCATCTCCTCTTGACCTCCCTTGGCTCAGTTGAGCAGCTTGGTTCAACCAACCTTGAGTGAGCAGCGGTTCTGTGCCAGACACCGTGCTAAGGGCTCCGGTTTCAGAGAGGAACAAGGCAAGTTCCTGCCCAGGGGCTCCCCCAGGAGCCCCTGGGCAGGAAGGGGAACTGCTGGGCTCTGCAGGGGCGGGTGAGCAGGGCTCTCTCTGCAGCCTGGGTCCTGGAGTGGCATGGAGGCCATGGAGCAGAGAATCAGGGACACAGTATGGTCATCGGGGATTCGGCAAACATATGAGCCTCCCTGAGGGGTTAAAGGAAGCTGAAGGCCCCTCAAACTAAGACACTAGAATCACAGGGCTGGAGACTCTAATCCGAGGGCGCACTGCTCCGGCGGCAGATAAGCAAGCCTGAGCTCAAGGCCCTGTGCTTGAGCAGGACGGCGGAGGACGGAGAAAGGGACAGGATGGAGAAGGTCAGGACTGGCCAGGAGAAACACAGTGGTGCTGAGCACGAGAAAAGTCCCAGGAGGCCGGTGAGGGTTGGCATTTCGGGGAGGACCCAGGAGGCACTCTCTGGTGACCCCTGTAGAACATTTCCTCCACTGGGTCCCGGGGCCCAGAGGGGCCAGGACTCTGCTCCCCAACCATCCCATGGGTGTTCTCCACCCCGCTGCCTCTCAGCAGCACCCCGTCTACCCCCAGCCACCTTTACAGCCAGAATTTCACCCAGCCCCACAGCCCACATCAGGTATGGAGGAGTGAAGACCCAGAGGGGATACAGGGTCCTCCCCAAAGCCCCTGTTCGGCTGTCCCTGAAAAACCTGGCATTGTTCCCCTCTCTGAGGACGGGCTGGACAGAAGAGTTACAGCGGAGCCTTCTTGGGAGGTCTGGGCCCCAGGGAGGCACAGCGGGAGGAGGGTGTGACGCTTACAGTGAGACCGGCTTGGGCGGGGAGGGGACAGGAAAAAAGGGCATTAATCCCATAGATCCTAATTTGGAAGCCCTCCCAGCCTCTCTGAAGTACAGGGAATTGGGGCGGGTATAATCCTGGGCGCTCCTAGCAGCAACCCAGGCCAGGGAAGGGTTCTGCTGCTGCCGCCCTTATCAGCTTTCATTTGGCAAACCCCCCCCCACCCCCGCCAAACATTCCCACTGCCAGCAGAGCTAAGGGGCGCCGTTGGATCCCAGGGAGGCCCTGTGTTTGGGTCTGAAAGGCGCTGGGCTGGGTTCCGGGTACCTAGGCAGTGTGGGTGGGAGTGCAGAGCAAAAGCACAGGGCAGGGCGGGGCCTTGAGCTGCTGGATTGGGAGGAGGAGGCGGCTGCTGGGCAGGAGCGGGTGGGTTGGCCTCTCCCAGCTCCCAGGCCCTGGCCCCTTCCCACCATGTGTTCTTACTTCCCTGCTTACGGCAGCCCTGAAGGAGGAACTGCGATGTCAGACAGGAACAGGTGCACAGCCACGAGGGCAGACTCTTCCCGTCATGGCAAACCAGGGCCATGAACCCCAGAAGTCCAGGGGTGAGCACCTCACCTCCCTCTCACCCCATCCCTTGGGCCATTTGATGCCTTCAATGAGACCTTGGCCAGAAACATGTTGGAGCCTCTGGATCACTTGACCAATGATCAGCCAGCGGCCCAACTAGCCAGACAGAGGTGCCTCTGCTGGGAGAGGGGATGGTAGGTGAGGGACCGGTGGGCTTCACTGTGTAGGCTCACCCCAGAGCCCAGATTCCAGGGCAGAACTGCCCACGCCCCACTCCCAGGCTATTCTCTCCCGTGCCTCCCCCCACCCCGTGCCCCGAGGCCAAACTCAGCCTTTTTCTGTTTCCCTGCCCCTGGCCTGGCCAGTTCCTGACTGCCCACAGCATTTCTGGTTTCTGTTTCCCCAGTCTCTCTTCCCCACCAGCCTTTCCCTCTCCCTTCCACCAGCTGCTGGCTTCCCCGTTCTCATTCACACATCTGTTCTCTCTCCGGGCTCCGCACTTCCCCCCTACCCTCCCTTCTCTCTCCCACCCTGGCTTCTCCTGGCCTTTCATCTCCCCCTTCCTGGAGCTCACCCCACTGAAGCTGCCGGTTCCAGAGGCCGGGACTTCAAAAGGAGATCAAAGCTGGGTTGCCCCATCAAAGCCTGGGCTCTACCAGGAACAGCCCCCCCGCCCCGCCGCCCTTAGACTATAACTCTCCCTGACAGGCCAGAGTCCCACATCCCAGCACCCCAGGAAGCACGTTGTCGGCCAGAGCCCCAGGTTGGAAAGGCTGCTGTGTTGGTTGGAAAGTTCCCAGTGCTTGGGATTCAAAAATCTAGCCGGAAACCTAATACAGCCAGCCCCGTCCTGGCTGTGTGACCTTGGGTAGGTCACTGAACCTCTCTGACACATAGCCACTTTATGTCTGAGTGGACTATTGTTCACCTTATGGGATTGACAGGCGGATTAAGGGAGGGGATGCAGGTCATAGTACCCGGTACTATGCCTGTCTTACAATAGCCGCTCATAAATTGTTGCTCTGAATATTACTGCTCTTAGAAAGTCCTCCAGAAACGAGAATGTGTCAAGATAAGAGCGGAAGTGTCCACAGAGTGAGGCCTGCTGCTGCCCTGAAAGGCAGGGATCCAAACATCTCAGTTTGGGGCCCCGAAGGACCGGCTCCATCTGAACCCGCTCTCGGCCCGGGGCCTTCACCAGGCTGTGGCGATCACTTGGAAGCCCACACCCCCTCCCAGCCACTCGGCCCTGCGGCCAGCCTGGGCCCTCCTGGCGCGGCCAGCGTGGGCCCTCCCGGCCCGGCAGCCCCTTCTCCCCAACCCAGCCTCTGTCCCGGGTCCTCACTCTCAGCCTCAGCTCGGCCCCACAACCCTCAAGGGGATGATGGCGTCTGGATGGGGTGAAAGGTGGGGCTGGGAGGCCGAAGCTGCATTTAGGAAACTTTTCTTGGCTCTGAACATCAGGGAACTTCAAGGAGGACGTGACTTGAGCAAGTCCCTAAGCCTCCTGAAGCTTGTTTTCTCATTTGTAAAATAAGGGGTTAGCTGCTTCAAATCCCCCTTTGGCTGCAGGCTGTGCATACATTATAATTTTAAAGAACCAAGAAGGCAGAGCTGGAGGCTTTCTGAGCCCCTCAGGACCAGGAGGCTAGAAGCTGATCTGTAGTCTACATGGCTTCCCGCAGCCGGCAGACGGGGCCACTCGCTGCCTCTCCCAGAGCCTCCCAATCACACCAGCAAGTGACAGAGGCTCAAGGATGTGATGGGGGCATATGGAAAGGGGCATATGGGAGCTGAGAGCTGAGGCACACAGGCCGGCCTGGGTGCTACCAGCCCACCCCACAGCCTGGGACCCTGGCACCTCCTCACCCCCAGCCCAGCACTGGCCCCAACCTGGAAAACTGCCCCCTTTCCCCCGAATCCCCTCCCTGACCCCCCTGTCCCCAGGCTCCCCACGGCAGCATCCCACCCTCCAGATCGCCTGCCCCCACACACCAGGAAAAGCAACCTGCTCCCTCCCAGCTTCCTGGCTCAGTAAGCCCCCCACCCCCCAAAACACACACACACCAGGGTCCCCTAGGTGCTGAGGGCCCACACCAGAGCTGCCCAGTTGCCCGTGATAACAAATGAGCTCTGAAGGGCACAGATGCCCATACTGTTACTCAATACAATGTTGCCTCATCTTCATTTTAACTTACACAGCGGCACAAGGCAAGGCGCCGCCATACTGAACTGCACAAAGTGGCCACCAAAACGTCAGGCCTCTGGCCCTCTCCTCAGGAGACACGCTCAGCAGTGGGCACTGTCCAAAGCAGGCTTGTGGGATGGTGGGAGGCTGGGCAAGAGAAGTTCCTGCCCCCTGAGCTCCACACGCTAGGGCAGCCTCGAGCAGCCACTGTCCAGTGGTGTGACCAGGCCCAGGGCAGGGCGGGCGAGCAGAGGGTGGGGCGCTGCCCTGAGCAGCACGTTGCCGCTTCATGCCACAAACCCCTTCGTGGTGGTCTGCGGACTGGGAGCCCCCAAGACTGAGCCCCGCTCCCAGGCCTTCTGATGAGTTTTCCCTTCCCTTCCCAGGGACGGCCTTTGCTCCAGGGAACCCCTCGGCGCCTCAGGTGTTCCTCCTCCTCTCTAGACCTGGGAGAGCAGGAGACCCAGGCTCACACCTGGAAGGGGCTTGGGAGAGTCTTATGTTCGACACCATGGGAGGCCACGAGCAGCCCAGGCCTACCAGACCAGACAGGCCAGGCCGGCCAGGGGCAGAGAGGGCAGGGAAGCCTTCCCCAGAGCCGGTCAGGCTCTACTGCCCATTAGGCAGAGGCACTCTGGCCTCCCCTGTCACAGCTGCCCTGGTCTTTGGTGGACCCTAAGAAACGGGGTTGGTGGGGTGGGGCTCCCCCTGCTGGACAGCCCTGGAAATGACCTCAGCCTCCCCTAGCGTGAACTCCACTAGGGCAGTTGCTGTAGATGCGGTCTCAGGGACCTGGAGACCCTGAGATGTCCCAGCCAGGCTCAGGGATGTAGGCTAACCCACCTCCTAACCCACCTCCCAGAAGACGGTTATGGGGGCGGGGGAGGAGATGCAGTAGGCATCTTTCTCACCAGTCCCCTTCTTCCACCCTCCCTCTGACTCCGCTCTTTCCCTGGAACTCTGGGATGAGACCTGCCAGGCCCCTAACACTCCAGAGCCACCCTCACATCTGGGAGGACCACTTCCTGTTGCTGCTTGCCCCCCTGCCCCCGTTCCATCACCCCTGGGGCCACTTCCTCCAGCCTCTTCACTGGCCTCCCTGAGCTCCGTACCTGCCTCTAATGGCCATCCACATAGAAGACTCTGGCCCCTCTCACATACTCACCCTGGCCCCCAGCTGCTATTCAAGGCCAGCCCAGGACAGAAGCCTCATCCTGCATCCCAGTCCCCTCCGCCCAGACCCACAGAGCCCCGAGATTCCACTTCCCTCCGGCCCCACACTTGAAGGGACAGGGGTGAATTTGTGAGTGAAGGATTACAGTCCACGCCCTCACCCCCCTCCACGGACAAGTGTGTGCAGGTGTGCATGCCTCCTACCACACACTCTCCATCCTCTCACAGAAGCTTCCAGACAGAGCTGCAGCCCTGATTCCCCCTCGGCCTCTCAAACAGAGCAGCATCCAGGCCTCTAGGGCTGAGACCACTGCCCTTCATCTCCTGCCCCAAGAGGCAGTTCCCCCAGCTTTCCAGAACTGCTCGAATCGCCTCCAAACTCAAATAGCAAGCTCCTGCTTCCTACTCCTCACCGTCTCAGGCATATGGTCAGATCCCCTAAATGAGCCAAGCAATTCAGACCAGATCGAAGCTTCTGCTGGCCACTCAGAGCCTGGGTCACCTCTATTTCATTAGCTCCCCTTGCCCACTATCATAAACAAAGAAGTCTAAGAGGCCTGGGGGCTCCTCAACCATGAGATCTTCAGGCAGGAAGCTCACAATGCCTCTAGGCCAGTCCAATGCCCATCAGGTCCTGCCTGGACTGGGGGAGAGCCAGCCCAGGAAGCCACAGAGAGAGCCTTCCACCTTCTAGACTCCTGGCCTAGCACAGGCTCCATCTCTAGAGCATGCTCCTGTGCCATTGATGGAGAGGGCCCTAGGGACATTTGTGTAGGACCAAGGTTGCCATCTCTGCCTACATGCTACCAAACCCTGGAAGGGCAAGGGGGATGGGGGAGCAGTGTGGTCTGACTGCCACAGTCCCCAGAGCCCTGGACCAGAAGGCAGCCATCTCCAAGCCCCGAGTCGGCCTTCTCCTTAATCCTAGGCCAATGAGGGCCAGGGGACACCAGATCAGACTGGCTCATGGGAACAATGATGGGAAGGGGGCAGGAATGGGTCAGCCCCGGCAGCTTAGGAAAGCCTCCATCTTCTAGATAGGATAAACTCCTCCTCTCCTACAAAGCCCCATCTCTTCTAGGCCTCCCTGGGCTGAAGAGGCTTCAGGGGACCTTCGTCTTCCCCACCAACACTTCCTCTCCCACCCAAGATCCATTATGGGGATCCACTGAAGATGAAGCCAACCCTCACAGAGGCTCAGGGAGCTCTGGAGGAGAAAGGCCCAGCAGAGTGCCAGGGCAGCGGAAGGGAGTGTATAGATGAAGAGGCCTAAGAAGGATCTGGGCCCATATAACCTTTCTGGCCTTGGACAAGAAAAGCAGTTCATGCCATCACCCATATTTCTCGCCAGTGTCCCATCCCCAAGACTTGCCCCCACCAACCAGAGCACAGTCCTCACCCCCAAACCAGAACTGTGCACCCAGCTATGAGAGGTATGCAGAAGGGCCACAAACAGACTAGGTGTCCCCGCACAAACAGACTTGTATAGAGAAGGTCTTAAACCTGCAAACCTAAAGACCCAGCCTAGGCCTATAACCTGGGTTCTGTCTTTTATTATAAGACAGGGTGGATCACTGTATCATTAATCACTCTATCCTGATTTCAACGAGACATTTGTCCAAAAGTGAATGGGACAGAGAAGCAATGGGCTGTGTGGTGCCACTAGGAGGGCTGCAAAGGTCTGGACTGTGGTGCCCTGAGCTTTGCAGTGTTGTTTTAGAGAATTCTGTCGTTGGCCTAGTTCCAACTTCTTCATCGATTCTTTGAATGAAGAAATTGTGCTCATCAAAAGAGACAGAGTTG